>NC_084794.1:137579857-147579857 GCF_963169125.1 Humulus lupulus
GTAATGTTGGGTCATTATAACTATCCCGTCCTACTGAGAATTTTGTCCTCGAAATTTACCTGAATATCTCAGGATACTGATCTCGCATCACTGACTCAAGCTCTCAGGTCGCCTCCTCGACCCTGCTATAACTCCATAACAGTTTAACCTGAGGAATTATCTTATTTCGTTGAACCTTATCTTTCCGATCTAAGATCTATAATAGTTGCTCCTCATAAGACAAATATGTCTGCAATTCCAAGTCTTCATACTTCTACACATATGTCGTATCTGAGACATACTTCCAAAGCATAGAAACATGGAATATGTCATGAACTTCCGACAACGACGGTTGCAAAGCTAACCTATAAGCCACCTGTCCAATCCTCTCCAGGATCTTAAAAGGTCCAATGAATCTAGGACTCAGCTTGCCCTTCTTCCCAAACCTCCTCACCCCTCGCAGTGGTGAAACTCGCAGAAACACGTAGTCTCCAACATGGAACTCCACGTCCCTACGCTTAGGAACAATGTAGCTTTTCTGTCTGCTCTGTGAAGCAAGCATTCTAGCTCAGATCTTCTCAATAGCTTCATTCATCTTCTGAACCATGTCCGACCCCAAATACTTCCTCTCACCCATCTCATCCCAATGAATGGACGATCTACACTTCCTCCCATAAAACATCTCATATGGAGCCACTCTAATCGTCGATTAATAACTGTTGTTGTATGAGAACTCAATCAACGGGAGATACTTACTCCAAGATCCTTCAAAGTCGATCACACATGCCCTAAGCATCTCCTCCAATACCTGAATCGTCCTCTCAAATTGTCCATCAGTCTGAGGATGAAAGGTTGTGCTGAACTTCAACTGTGTCCCCATAGCCTTCTGCAAAATACCCCAAAACTTGGAGGTAAAGATAGGTTTCCGGTCTGACATTATAGACTTAGGAACCCCGTGAAGACGTACAATCTCCCTCACATATAACTCTGCATACTTATCCACAATATATGTCATCTTTACTAGAAGAAAATGAGCTGACATGGTGTATCTGTCCACTATCACCCAGACCTAGTCATGAATCGCCACTTTCCTGGGTAAACCTCCCACAAAGTCCATCGTAATATCCTCCAATTTCCACTCCGGAATACCCAAAGGTTGAAGCAATCTTGCTGATCGCTGATGCTCAACTTTCACCTGCTGACAGGTTAAACACCTGGCCACGTATTCCACCACATCCTTCTTCATCCCGGGCCACCAATACAACGTCCGTAGATCCTGATATATCTTCGAGGTACCTAGATGAAGTGTGTAAGACGTAGTATGCGATTCATCCAGTATCTCTCATCTGATCCCCACATTAGTCGGAACAAAATCCAACCGTGATACCATACTATACCAACCTCAGAAATAGAATAATACTTAGCTACTCCCGCTAAGACTTTCTCTCTAACCTCTTGTAACTGTACGTCCAACAACTGTCCCTCCTTAATCCGCTCCAGTAGGGTCGACTGCAAAGTAATGTTTGCCAACTGGCCCACCACCAACTCTATCCTCGCTCTGGCCATCTCATCGGCCAACTCTCTCAATATCTGAGTGGAACTAAATAACTGACTCGGGTCTCTCTGGCTCAATGCATCTGCCACTACATTGGATTTCCCTGACAATCATAGTCTTTTACCAACTCCAATCAACGCCTTGCCCTCATGTTTAGATCCTTCTGTGTGAAGAAGTACTTTAAACTCTTGTGATCGGTGTATATCTCGAACTTCTCCCCATACAGGTAATGCCGCTAAACCTTCAGTGCGAATACCACCGCTGCTAACTCCAAATCATGGGTAGGATACCGCTACTCATGCTATTTTAGTTGTCGTGATGCATAAGTTATAACCTTCCCATTCTGCATCAACACACAACCCAAACCCAACCTTGATGCATCACAATATACCACGAACTTTCCTCCCTCCGAAGGAAGACTCAGCACAGGTGCAGTAATAAGTCCCCACTTCAACTCTTGAAAACTGTTCTCACACTTGTCTGACTAGGCGAACTTTAAATTTTTCCGTGTCAATTCTGTCATCGGTGCAACAATCTTCAAGAACCCTTCCACAAAATGTCTATAGTAACCTGCTAACCCGAGGAAACTCTGAATCTCTGAGGCGTTCCTTGGCCTCGGCCAATCTCTCACTACCTCCACCTTAGATGGACCCACCTTAATCCCATCTTCGCCAACTATGTGTCTAAGGAATGTCACTTCTGCTAACCAAAACTCACACTTCTTAAACTTGGCGTACAATCAGTGCTCTCTTAACCTCTACAAGACATGTCGAAGATGTAGCTCGTGCTTTGCCTTTGAACTGGAGTACACTAAAATGTCCTTGATGAAGAAAATGATAAATTGATCTAAAAAGTCCTTGAATTCCCTGCTCATTAAGTCCATGAAGGCTGCTGGGGCATTGGTCAAACCAAACGACATGACCAGAACTCATAGTGCCCATACCTCGTTCGGAAGGCCGTCTTCGATATATCCTCGTTCTTGATCCTCAGCTGGTGATAACCAGATCGATGATCAATCTTTGAGAATACCGTCTTTCCCTGCAGCTGATCGAACAAGTCATCAATCCTTGGTAGAGGATACTTATTCTTAATGGTCAACTTGTTCAATTCTCTATAGTCTATACACATCCTCAGACTCCCGTCCTTCTTCATCACAAACAAACCAAAGCACCCCACAGCGAGTAGCTAGGCCTGATAAACCTTAAGTCCAGAAGTTCCTGTAGTTGTATCTTCAATTCTTTCAGTTCTGCTGGTGACATTTGATATGGTGCCCTCGACATTGGCTCTGTCTCCGGTGCAAACTCAATGACAACCAGAATCTCCCTATGCGGTGGAAATCCTGGTAAATCCTCAGGGAATATATCCAAGAATTCACAAACTAATCTAGTCTCTCCTACCCCTCTTGGAAAAACTCTAGTAGTATCCACCACACTAGCCAGAAAACCTATACATCCTCCCTGTAATAAGCCTCTGGCTTTCAGCTTTGATATCATTGGTATGCGGGGTCCACATACTACACCCATGAAAATAAAGGGATCCTCTCCCTCCGTCTCAAAGGTGACCATCTTCTTCCTACAATCAATAGTAGCTCTGTATCTAACCAGCCAATCCATCCCCAAAATCATGTCGAAATCCTCCATACCTAACTCATTCAAGTCTACTGATAGCTCCCTACCATCAACCATCACTGGTAGTGCTCTAATCCACCTCCTAGAAACTACCAGTTCTCCTGTAGGCAAAATAGTCCCAAACCCTGTAGGATAGTACTCACTAGGTCTACACAATCTATCAATTACCTTACTAGAAACAAATGAATGTGCAACACCAGAGTCAATCAATACAATCAAAGGAGAGCCAGCGCTAGAAAGCTGACTTGTCACCACCGAGGGACTAGCCTCGGCCTCTACCTGCGTCAAGGTGAACACTCAAGCTAGGGTCAAGCTATCTACCTTCCCTTCTTCCCCTTTCTTCACTGTTGGGTAGTCCTTCTTGAGGTGTCCCACCACCCCACACACATAACAGGCCTTAGCCCGACATTCGCTCGGATGGCGTCTTCTGCACCTCGTGCACTCTGGGTAACTCCTCCATGTGTCGCCGCCCCCCTAACAGCCACCCTGAACACCCCGACCCCTCATATCATGACCAGCAACAGTCGAAGTGTCAGGGGTCTTCCTCTTCAAATTACTAGGGCCTCTGCCCCTACCAGACCCAGAATATGGAGGTACCACCCTGTGGACCTCCCGCCTCACACCATTCTCCCTCCAGATCTTGTTCTCCACTTCCTTAGCAGTAAGAACCTTCTCAATAGCCTGGGCATAAGTCGTCCCCCCAGGTACTGTTGTAATCCTCACGTCTTGAGCTATCATAGCATTAAGCCCTCTGACAAATCTCTCCTGCCTAGCTGCATCAATAGGCACAAGATCTGGTGCGAACTTCGCAAGTCTATCGAACTTTAGGACATATTCTGTAACTGTCATTTTTTCCTGAACTAACCCCACAAATTCATTAACCTTCGCTACCCTGACTGCAACATTGTAATACTTATGACTGAAAAAATCCTTGAATCCATCCCAACCCAAAGAAGTAACATCTCTGGTCTGTTGCCACTTCCCACCAAATGCAGGCATCCTCCCTCAGCATATATGTGGCACAGGCTACCCTGCATGACCCTCTACCCTTATGAAGTATAGGATAGCTGTAATCATACTCATCCACTGTTCGACCTTTAGTGGATCTGGTCCCCCCTCAAAAGTTGGAGGATGCTGTCTCCTGAACCACTCATACAATGGTTCCCACCTATTCCCAACCTCCAATGGCTGTACAACTGGTGCCACTTCAGGTGGCACAATGGAGGCAGCACTCCATGACGGAGCCTGCTGTCTCAAAAGACGGATCTACTCTTCTTGGCTCTGAAGTCGGGCTTGCATGTCTGCCATAATCTGCTGCCAGTTCTTAGGGACTAGCGGAGGGTTCTAGCCCTGTTCATCACTCTTAGCCTCAGACCCAGTGCCGGCTAGTCGTATAGATCACCTTAGACGCATAGCTATCCAAGTTAATCTGCAATCAACGACTCGACGGTCAGACTATGATGACGCGGTAATAATCTTTCCATTCATTACCATTGGAACACAACCAATCACAAGCAATTAAGATATAGGCAATCATCCATGTATTCATCCATATGCAGTCAATATACAAGTAATCATTCAAATATTCATTCACATGCACAGCAATGCTAATAAGCATGCCTTAATATCATCACACAATAGTCAAAGGCTAGGCCTTATCATTATCTCATGCTCCCTATTAATCAAACAAATAACAGCAATCATAATTATTTCCAATCACTTAAGCATACAAATATGCATACACAATTACCAAACCCTGAGTCGAGCTTGTCTTTAGCGGCGAATGTACATGTCCAGCCAGTCTTCAGGACCCCTTAAACCTAGACCGCTCTAATACCAAGTTGTAACGCCCTAGATAACCAAGACCATTACACTATGTGTTTATAAAGGTGCAAGACTTGTTAATCAATCCATTTAATTAAAAATGTGGTACTAAAAAATAATTGAACTAAGGTTAAAAGATTTTGGTCATATAAGTTAAATTTCATTTAAATAAGCGTTTGATACATGGGATCCCAAAAATAAATAGGGTTCAAGAACAATTTACAAAATTTCAAAGGTTATATACAACCATAAGCCACTCTAATGGAAAAATAGGCATGTTAGGTTCTCATGTCCCTGTATCATCCCTCGGCCGTGGCGGCCGAGCAGCCGGCTATGTACATTCTGCCCCCAAAGCTCTCCAATTCATGGTTGGTCCAGCTTACCCTTTCCTTTACTTGCACCATGTAGCACCCGTGAGCCAAGGCCCATCAAGAAAACTATATCACAGAGCATAATCAACAATCAGTAATCAAATAATTCGCAAATCATCAATCAGATATTCAGCAGACCACATTGTTCACATAATCAGTGATATCAATCATCAAACCAACAATCTATCATTCAAGTAATTATCATGCAATAATCATCAGATTAACAATAGTAAACATATCATACAATATCCAAGGTCAACGCCCTTAGGCCGCACCCTCTGTTTATCCCACTGACTCCAGGTAACTTAGGCCGCGCTCAGTTATTATATAATTAACCTCAGCTACCAGTGGTTGAGCCACGTCCTGTGCGCCAATATTAATTCTGGCACTCATAGGCTGCTTATTTCATGTTCACATGGCATAATACCATCATACAACATTGCATACAAGTATAGGGAACTCATAGTCCCAACATAGCCACACAATCGAGTACAGTTTTCTTACCTTTGATTCCGAGTGGAGAAGATGAACTGATTCCGAGCACGATCCCTAGCCTCGAGCCTTGGCAACAAACCTAATCACAAGAGCCATTGATATCTATCAACTTCCAATTAGAAATAAAATACCTAGGGAACAAATCTAGCCTCTGGGACCTCAATTTCAACTAAACCGGGTAGTAGAGATTGTCTCGACCCCTAGGTTCGAACCCCTGAGCCCTAATAACAGTAAGAACTTCTCTAAGCTTAAAACTCCCAGGCGGGTCGCGACTTGGCCAAGAAAGTTACGGCGTGCCCCCAAGTCAGAGAGAAGGCTAGGCTAGAAGGGCCACAGGCTGGGTCGCAGCGCACCCTGCAAACCCAGGGGAAACCTGGGTTTTCCTCCTTCTCCTAGCCATTAACACCTAAATTCTACGAAGAATTTTCCCTCAAAATTTCCCCAAATTCAACACCATATAGCAACAAACTTAGAATTGAACTACACATTAAAATTACCCAACAATTCAGCAGTTATACTTCAATTACCCACTCAATCATCAGCTATTAACCATATATACACAGAATTATCACATGTTCTAACCCAGAAACCTCATCAAAATTATCAACAATTCACCATTCAATTTCATATACAGGAACCCAGTAATATTCAAAGATTGAGGCCAAAGCTTTTACCTCAAATTTAGCTGGCCTTTCCTTTAAATTTCCAGCTCCAACACCCAGCCTACTTCCCCTTCAACTGCTTCTATTCTTAACAAACTTTCAGCTCAATCCCAAGAGAGAAAAGGGAGAAATTGTTTAGAGAGAGAGAGAACGAATTCAGTTTTTCTTTCTTTCTTCAATATTCCACAACATTCAGCCTTATTCTAACAAAATCTGATTATATTCTTAAACTTAGGAATGACTATTTTTCTCTCCCAAACAAAACTAACATATAACTTAGTCTAGAGGTGTAATAGTCATTTATTCCCAATCCCTACTAATTCCTCAAGTATTCCTAATATTTACCACTCAAGTTCCACCATCCAAATAATCACCAATTATTTACCCAATGTCTAATAATCTCCAATATATCTCCTAAAGTCCCGAAAACACCCCTAGGCTTCCCTGATCCGGGTATAAATCCCCGTCGTGACTATTTCGCCAAACCGCTCACTAGGACCATCTCAGGCCATATTCTTCAAATATACCTACATAATAATGTGGTTTCAACAATTTATCGCAAATAATCACATTTATGCCCTCAACGGGTCAAAATTATAAATACGCCCCTATAAGCTAAGCAGGGCCTACATGCATAGTAATACTCATAATCATGCATTTCACATATCCATATAATCATATAAGCATGCTTATCACATAATCATGCATTAAATCATTTAAATCACACACATAAACCAATTATGCCCTCCCGGAACTCTAATCAAGGCCCTTAAGCCTTATTAGTAATTTTGGGTCGTTATACTAGGGATGGCTCAGAATGCTAGATGAATACTCAAGGGGAGGAGGCCGGGGGTCTCAAAGTACAGTAGGGCCCTCGTGGTGAGGGAAGAACCAATGAGGGAGGAGAGGCCTCGGGCGATTAGCGCCTCGAAGGAAGAGGTGAACATAGGTCACATGTATGGGAATATCAAATATGCTACAGAGGGTTTTGAAGCCGATCTGCTCCCCAGCAAGGTTAAACATTTGGGAGCCCTCAACAGAATACTCTACTTCTACGGAGTGGAGGATCGGGATATCCACGATCTCGGGCCCTGGAGTGCATCTCACCTACAGTCAGAAGCTGCCCCGCCCCTACAAAAATACTATGTCGACTTCCTGAAGTTCATTGGCATAGCCCCATTCCAACTATCCCCAAATGGGTATCGGGTGCTAGCTGAGTTATACGTTCTGTACAAGAGGCACAACTGGCTCATCCCCTCTTCAGCCGATATCCTGTATGTCTACAACTTTCGGGCCCTTCAAAAGGGAAACTCGATTGGTACTATACTTTGATGAAGTATATGTACCCAGAGAGGCCTTACAAGGCTTCATGCATGAACGAGAACCACGAGCAAGATTGCAAAGACCACTTCTTCTGGACAAGTGGATTTCCCATGCAGACCAACCCCACTCTACTCCTAGACTTTGCCAAGGTTGGTAAGTGATCTTAAACCTTTTGTTTGGTTGTCCTCCCCATGTAGTTGGTTCTTAGGAAATTCCTTTTGCAGTTTCCTACAACTATACTCTATTCGTCGTGACCTACTATGAACGACTGCAACGGATGAAGGACCTTCCTGATGAGGAGTTGAATCTTAGCCACCTCATGATGAAGGAGAACTTGCGGCAATACGACCTCCTTGGGGTTGACAAACATCTAGGTTTAGTGGACCTTTCCCCCCTTAGAAACTCTAAGAAGCCCCTGGAAGAGGCCTAACTCCACACGAAGTACGTGGCTGAGCAGGCCCTCATCCAGTTTACTCAATGAATGCGGGAGAAGCACATGGAGACTGTGCTCGCTGTTTAGGTCACTGCCATGGCCCAAGAGGACCAGGAGCTTGAGTAGGAGCTCTAGGCAGGGGTAGAATCCTTTTCTATAGACCAAGGTAAATCCCCTATCATCCAATACCATGCTAAGCATGTAGAAGAGGAAGTTAGTCCTGAACATGTTTGGGTCTCGCCATTACAACTCGAGTGCGGACATATCTCAGGACGTCCTTGGCCTGAAGAGGAGTTCCAAGACTACCAAGACCTGATTGATGCTTTCCTCCACCACCCGAAGAGAAAGGTCGACCCCTAGGGGTTCATTCCATTGGACGAGGTGATGCCATGCAAGCAAGATGGTTATTCTAGTATGAGACAAAAACACCAAGGACATGGGCAGACTAGTGCGAGAGTTTTACCATTATATTCTTCATTTGGAAGAGCCATCTAGAGGTGGGGATCCCGAGGAATTTTCATGCATATTTAGAATATTTTGCATGCATTTTTATTCTTTATTTCTTTCCATCTATAGGCTAACCATTTTCAATTACTTTACATGGGGTCCGTCAAACCTTGCCTGTCGTTCCCCCAACCTCGAGAGTTTCTACAGCTCCAGTAGCTATTCCCCTAGCATCCCCCCGGCCTCTCCCGAGGCCGGTGATGACTGGAGGGGTGATAGACCTTTGTGGGGGGTCCTTGAGCCGTGATGAGGGGACTTCGAGCATGGGAAAGGATCCCCCATCCTCCGAGGTGGCTGGCAGCCAGTCAGAACGCCTTGGCATGTCATCTTCCTGGAGCACTTTGAAGGGGAGGATCTGGAAAGGCACCGATGGGTGGTTGAGTACTTCAACTCACACCTAGAGGAGGGGAATGAGGACTTCATGACCATTGTAGAATTCCTTCGCAAGGATAGGCCAAAGACCCCAATGCCGCTTACCAGTCGCGAAGAGCTGGAACCTCTCCTAGCAGGGATGCTCGGAGACAAGACAACTCTACTTCAAGGTTTGACAAGGTCCCTCTATGATATGCCTTCTCGCAGCTATGCCCGTTGCGGAGGAGACAACAAGATTTACCTCCTTGCAACCTGCCACTAGGCCACGTTGCAGGTAAGTATTATTCTGGATTTTGAAGACTTCTCTTTTTATAGCTATATTTTATCTTGAAGCTAATTTTATTTCTTTATGTAGGTTGCGTCTCTCTGCCATTGGCTTAGAGACATTGTCGCAATAAGGTTATTCGAGCTCAAGGAGTTAAGGGAGGCCTATGTCTCACTAGAGGAGCATTCAAGGCTATAGAAGGCACTGGAGAATGAGAAGGCTTGTGCCTTTGACTTGAAGACCCATCTGGTGACAGAGCAGTCCATAATCCAAACGATCGAGAAGGCATCCTCCAAGCTAGTGGAAGAATCCACGGGGTTGTCCAAGCCTTTTGAGGAGGCTGTCCATAAAGTCATGGAGGACCTTAAGGTGTCACAGGAGAAGACCCACCTTGCCCGCGAGGAGACCCGCCTTGCCCGCGAGTAAGCGACAAAGCATACGAGGGAGGCATTGTATCATCCCAAGGATGTCGCCCATTCCCGAGGAGACGCCACCCGAGCTCGAGCGAAAGCTGTGCAGGAGATTTTGATGGCTCAAACTACTGCCAGGAAGTTTGAGGGCTTGAAACTTAAATTCCAGGAGCTAGAGAATGAGCTCAAAGTTGCTGGCACAAGACACCCTCTATGTGGCTTGGTAGAGCAACAAGGAGATGGACTTGGCCTTCACGGACGACCCCATAATTTGAAGAGCGGTTTCAGGTGGGTGAGGCAGCTTGAAAGCGCTTTTCAAACAACATCCTGATTTTGGGGTCGTCCTTGAAGGCCAAGTCCATCTTGATGAGGCGGATGTTGTTTAACTCAATGTTATCTGATGTCATGAGAATATGAAACCTTATCCTATCCACCACTTGTGGTACTTAGTCTTCGAGACTTAGGTATTAATTTCCCTAGTCAGTTCGTCTAGGGATTTTGCTCGAGTCCCGATGACTCAAGTCTTGTCGACTCACCTAGTATTATGACGCTTTTAAGCACTTACTGATGTTTCACGGGCTCGCATTCCTCGAAAGTAACTTTAGTGCGTTTTCAATTGGGGGCACTCAACGTCTCCTTACGTCCTCAATTCCTAACAACTCGGGCCTTAGGATGTCAAATTGACTTAGGGTTAAAAGACGTAGTGTTACTCCATAAGCGTGTAGTCCTCAGGTGGTTGCACTAGGTCATTTTTGTTAGTCACGATTATAGCTTTGCCCCCCCCCCCCCCTCCCGGGAAGTACAAAGTACTCAGGTTTTGGGAATCAGAAACTCACTACTAGTCCTCAAGCTCTAAGTCCTCAATACGTGGGTCGAGCTCCCTGCCCCTTTAGGCTAAGACCTATGATCCAAGATTTTGGTAACTTGAGGTTTGCACCCGAGTACGGGAGACTCGAGGCTTGAGAACTGCATACTGATCCTCTGGCGTGTAGTCCTCAAAAGATAACTCAAGTTCACCCATTAAATGGATTTTTTAGTTTTTTCCAACGCTAGTTTTTATAGGTTGTTTCATTCTCGCAAGTTGTGATGCTAGGCCTACTCCACACATGACAAGCTTAGTTTCCTAAGTCCTCCTCCACGAGTATGGGTGGTCAATTTTTTGGTAACTTGATATTTTCGCCCGAGTGCGGGTGACTCAGGGTTTGAGAACAGGTTATTGCTCCTTGGGCACATAGTCCTTGGGATATAACTCATGTTCAGGTCAGATTTGCGCCCGAGTACAGATGACTTAGAGTATCGATTACTCTTCGGGAGATGTGAACTGGTTACTTCTCCTCAGGCATGTAGTCCTCGGGAGATAACTCAAGTTCACCCCTATATCTTAGGGTTTTCCAACAATAGGTTTTTCCACTCTCGCAAGTTGTGACACTAGGCTTACTCCGTTCATGATAAGCTTAGTTTCCTAGGTCATGTTCCGTGAGTGGTTACCCCACGAGGTGTCCCAGCTATGCCCCCCAAGTGATCAGAGACTGGTCTCCTTTCACTTGTCAAAGCCAGCGATCGAGTGTTCCACGAGTTGTCAATTAACATTTAATAAACTAAAAAGAAATATAGACAAACTTTATGAATTTTATCTACCGTGTTTTGTATACACGGTTTCCATTAATTGTGCTCAGAAGCTATAGAATGACTACAAAATTAAGAAAATACACTATTCATAATACTGCTAATACCAGCGAAGATACACATCATTCCATGGGTGGGGCACTAACTCCCCATTCACTCGGACTAGTTTGTATGTCCCTAGACAACCATGTAAAGGAACAGGGGCTCTTCTTCTATGGGCTTGGATAAAATTGGAGGATTAGCCATGTGCACCTTTAGCTGCTGGAATGCATGCTCACATCCTTCTATCCACTCAAACATTTGAACTCCTCGGATGGTATTGAAGAAAGGTACGCACTAATCAGTCACCCTCGAGACAAAACAGCTCAAGGCTACTATCTTTCCCATCAAGCTTTGCGCATCCTTATGCTTCCTCGAGGATAGCATTACTGTTAGTGATCTGATCTTCTCGGGGTTTGTCTCTATTCCCCGGGTGCACACTACGAAATCTAAGAACTTTCTAGAGGCAACTCCAAAGGTTCACTTCTGGGGATTCAACTGTTGGGAAAACTTATACAGAAACTTTATTTATTTTCATGTAGATCTAATATTAAGCAAATTAATATGAGATAACCTAGAGCATGTTTCTAAAATTGAATTCAAAGATAAATAATGATAAGAATACTTACATTATACGCAGCGGAATAATAGAGTGCTTCCTTCAGTTTCTCTAACACTTGTATCCTTTCTGTCGCAGAGTATTACCAACAAATTGAACTAATCTTCAATTTTCTTCACACCTTTCCAAAGTGTCCTTGGAATCACCTAGACTAGAGTGGGCAATTCTCAACACATGAGATAGATACAGAGAGAAGAAGAGAAAAGAATAATAAGGCTTAGAAAAGGATTTATGTTTAGAGAGAATCTAAAACCTATCAGAAACTTGTGTTTTGACTTCTCTCTTAACACTCCTTTTATAGAATCAATTTGGTCATTTATTTAATTAAAAATCAATAAAATAAAGCCAATAATCGGCCTTAGGTCGAAATTATGATGGGCTTTAGGCCCGTGAAATTTCCCATTTGATTATAACCCCATTAGGCTTAAAATCAAGGCCTGTATTATTTTCTATTGATTTAATTAATTAAATAATTATTTAAATCATTTATCAAATTAATTATTTATAATTTGAATCTTTATTTAAATTTATTTATTAATTTAGATACCAATTTATCTTAATTAATAAATCTGCAATAATTTCTCTTTTATTCTCAAAATTACATAACTCTATGAAACTATCCAATATTGACCTGGTCAACTTTGATAATTCTAATTGATAATTAAATTAATTAATTGAGACTATCTAGATGATTTTATCCAAGGTACAATGGGGACCATGGGCCTATGAAATCAAGCTCCAATAAGTTATCATAAATCTAACAAATAAATTTACTAACTTATTAACAAATATAGATACATTATTAATTATGCATTGTTACAACCATAATTGACACTCAATCCTCTATAGATGATCTATAATAAGATGAGACTAAAATACTGTTTTACCCCTCATTGTATTTTATCCTTAAAACACTTAGTTCGTTGTAAATGATATTTCAGTAAACTAATTTAATTACTGAAATGAGATCTCTATCATTTAACACCTTGAACCAAACTAAAAGGAAACCATCGTTTCACTTCTTCATTAGAAGCTATAGATGTTCATATCTATGATTAACACTCCCACTCAATTATACTATCGAGTTCCCAAGATGTAAGTATGGGCTAGTCCGTAGGGTAAGCTGGTAACAAACAAGTCAAAGAACTCAAATAATACAATCAACTAGAATACTAACCACTCAGAATTGAGATTGAATTGACCTATGATCAACTATATGATATGACTTGAATATATAATAATGGCATGTTTACTTATCCTATCAATTGTCAATATCGGTCTAGTTCAATGTAACAAATACATCTGATCTTATCTACTTTGCTAATCTTCTGGAAAGAACATAACACTACAATGTGTAAGTAGATCATATCGTAGATTGGAAAGTCAGTGTAAATCCTGTGCATTGACTAATCTTAGGACTAACTTATTTTGAACATATAATCATATTTATATTCCACTGTTATTACGTCAGTATAAATACAATTAGCTATATGCTCGAGATTTAATAGAAGTTTTTATTAAACAAATAATTATGAAAATAAAACATGTGAGCAAAGTGATTGACCAAGTCAAAAAATGATTTCTATTCTTTTATTGATAATAAATGAGATTACAAAGCAATTGGATTTTAATTAGGGCATAAAACCCTAACACCCACTTGCACTAATTGAAACTAATGCCTTAATTCTAATAATCTCATTTCCTTGATATACTTATCAAATGTAGCTTCTAGTAGTGTCTTTGTAAACAGATCTGCAAGATTGTCTTCAGATGCAATCTTTATAACCTTCACATCTCCCCTGGCCACGTATTCTCGAATAATGTGATACTTCCTTTCTATATGCTTACTCCTCTTGTGACTTCGAGGTTCTTTCGAGTTGGCTATCGCTCCTGTATTGTAACAAAACAACACAAGCGGTTTATCCATTTCTGGAATAACACCAATGTCCGAATAGAACTTCTTTAGCTAGACTATTTCCTTAGCTGCTTCTGATGCGGCTATGTACTCAGCCTACATGGTGGAATCTGAGATTGCAGACTGCTCTACGCTTTTCCATATCACTGCTCCACCCCCAAGAGTAAACACCATTCCAGAAGTAGACTTCCTGTCATCGACATCAGTCTGAAAATCTGAATCGGTGTAGCCTACAAGGTTCAAAACACCACCCTTGTACACTAACATATATGCCCTAGTCTGTCTTAAATACTTCAGGATATGCTTAATTGTTATCCAATGTTTCGGTCCTGGGTTTGACTGATACCTTCTCACTACTCCCACTGCATAGCAGATATTTGGTCTAGTACACAACATGGCATAAATCAGACTTCCAACTACAGATGCGTAAGGAACTTTTCTCATTGCATCTTCCTCTTCAGGAGTCTAGGGAGACTGCTTCTTTGAAAGATGTATTCCATGGCGGGACTGTAAACGTCCTTTCTTGGAATTCATCATTGAGAAACATTCAAGCACTTTATCAATGTAAGCTGCTTGAGATAGAGCTAAGAGTTTGTTCTTTCTATCCCTAATGATCTAGATACCTAGAACATAACTTGCTTCACCCAAATCCTTTATCCAGAATTGAGTGCTCAACTAATTCTTCACATCTGACAATTTCTTAACCTTGTTTCCAATGATTAAGATATCATCTACATAAAGAACCAGGAATACCACTATTTGACTTGCCTTCAGTTGGTAAACACAAGGCTCATCAATATTTTTTCAAAGCCATAGGTTTTGATTATTTCATCAAACCTAAGATTCCAGGAATGACACATGTTTCTAAGATAAATGAACTATAATCATTACCTTTTTTTCGTAGCTAGAAACTTGGGGCAATCCTATTTCCAATGCCCTTTCTCTTTGCAGTGAAGCATTTATCTTTACCTTTCTTGTTTTTTCCCCTCAGGCGTCTGTGCATTTGGTTGTGCCCTCGTCTTTGCCGCCTTTGCAGGCTTGGGGTTGTTGTTTCATCCACCTTTCCTCTTGTTTCCAACTTTCGAAGATGAAGTTGGGTTAGCTTCATCCTTAGCTGGATTAGCAGCAACAACAGTAGTCTTAGTTTCACCTCCCTTACTAGGTCCACCCATGATATGTTCAAATATTTGCAGCACGTTCATGAGTTGCGTCAGACCATAGTTGAGTTGATAACGAACGCGCGGAGACAGTGCTATCCAAGCATTCACGGTGCCATCACAAACATGCGGACATGGTGCTCGTTCTGGGGATTCCTCAATCATGATGAACTCAAAGTTGTCACCAATCAACTCTATGTTGATATTCTGCTTCCAATTAAGGAAGTTTTCTCCAGTGAGTTTCTCCATCGAAAGTTGAGAAAGGATGGGAGTATACACAGACACTACTTAACTTAAAACTACAAATTATCAATAAAATAGAAATCAAACACTTTTGCTCAATAAAACTCCTATTCACACAAATTTCAAGAAATAGCACAACATATACCAAAATATGTAAGATATGAGAAAAAAATATCAAAATAATCATATCTCTATTTCTTAGGTTTTTAACTAATCTATGATATCCTTGTCCCGGTTGGTGAGAGTAAAAAATATCACTAGTTAATAAAGTTGTAAACTTATTTAATAATGGACACCATTATTAACAACCTACTATTCGATCAAAATAAGAAAACAAAATCTCTTATTTTATGAGCTAAACCCATGGTTTCGATAATAAATAGATTTAGTCCTAGTATTCAACGTAGGGGTGAGTCTAGTAGAATTTGACCTATAATTATCTATCTTTCAAAATTTAACCTTGTCAAAATAACTAATGAACACCTTTCGTAGGGGGACGAATCAAAGCGTCTCAAGGCCCCATTAAGTTATTGACTTTGTTAAACCAACGGTGGAGACCAAACATAATTCTTAAAATAAGCTCATTATAAAATTAAAAATAGTATTTTTATTATTTATCTTTAGAAAATTAATGACTATGGTTCTTCAAAAAATTGAAAAATATTAAATTTTTAAAACCAAAGTCCTAAATCTCCTATTAATTCTAAAGTGTCACATTGAAACAAATTCAATTAATTTAGAATTAATTTGTTGCTAATCAATATTTAGGTTTAACTAATATAATGAACCTATACAATTAAGTCCAACTAAGGTAAATGGGCCTTAACAATTTGGCTTGTATGGAGGAGGGTTGGGTCCAGTACGTCGTTCTCACCACTAAAGCCCCCAAACTTCCATACAAGGTCCAAAAGACAGGAATTTAAACCTTCATTTTATTAATTGTTATTAATTGATTAGGCCCACTATAGTCATGCAAATCAAATGACATTCACAAGTAGAATCACCCACAATGGAGGAATTCAAACTTTACATTTTCTAATGGGCCCAAATAAAACCTATCATTTTATGAATATTTTATTTGGCAAAAATCAACTGTTAACAATAGTTAATTTAAATTTCATTTATCAACAATCAACTTGATTTTGGTTAATTTGAAAAAAAAAATATCAATTTAATTTAAATATGATTTATCAAAAATTAACCAAAGTTAATTTAAATCTCATTTATTATAAAAATATTTTATTAATTGGCTGAAAAAAATTGATATTTTTCAAATTTTAACAAATTTAAAATTTTTAAAATCAATATCTTAACTGTTTTTCAAAAATATATTGTGTTGTTACAACTATAAGCTAATATTTTAACCATTTAAAAAATATATTAATAGTTATAACAACCCTAAAATATCTTAAAAGAATTAAACAAATTCAAATATCCATGGAAATATCTAACTAACAAATTTCAAGTTTTAAATAATTTAAATATTAAAAAACTATTGAATAAACAGATATTTATATTTTCAAATAAAGATTTAATAAAAATATCAATTATTTAAAAGAAAATATCTTAAATACTAATATCTTAATTCTAATATTTTAATATAATAAAAAAAATTTAATTAAGTTGTTAGTATATTTTTAAATTTGAATTTGAATCTTTGTAGAAAATATCTAATTATTTAAATCTCAACCAACAAAAATATCTTATTTTAAAAATCATTTTTAAATGATAAAACAAATCTGATATTTTTGGTTTTGATTATAAATAATTTGTTGACGTCGTTTTTCGTCAACTTAAAAAGGAAAGCAATTAAACAAGCATATATCAGAGGATATGAAATAAGAAGATGAAAACAGGATCTTTTTACGTCATTCGTCAGTTAAATCTACCTAGTCCACAAGTTTGCGTTATAAGTGCTTAGGAGTCTTCTGGAAACTTTTCAGAGAATAGTTGCCCAGAGTTCTCTATTAAGATCTCAAAAAATTTCCCCTTTACAAAGGGACTTTCCTTCTCTATTTGTAGAGAATGTTTCAGAATTCATTCCCACATATTTCGGGAAGATATTATGTGAATCAAATGATATAATGCCACTTAATTCATTACTTTCTACGTGCATGATAATATCCCATAGAACGTGGGATTAGATAACTAATTACACCATATCCCTTAAACATAGGGATTTTTCAACAATAAAGACATTCACACGTAACCGACTAGCTTCGATATTGGGCTTATTGTGCCTTCAAGATTATTCGTTGATCACAAGCTTGTCATTCTTGCTTCGCCTTTGCTCCCAACAAGTCATTGATGGAGTCATCATATTCGAGCTTATGCTTCTCGAGCTCAGATCATCTTGTCTGAGGTCAAGAGATACACCTAGAAATGTATACAAGTGTTGAACCCTTTGTTGTTGTGAGCTTACCTCATAAGTTCGAAGCATCTTCGAAGCTACATACTATTCGACCTCATGAGATCGTCATTTACAGTGAAACTTTCTAACTGGAGGATCATGAGGACTATGCATATTTCGAGCTTACACCTAACGAGCCTAGGTTTCGGGATCATAATTTCCCATGCTCGAAATATGGGTGTAACATAATCAATTTTCAAATTTTTATTTCTTTATTTTAAAAAAAATAAAAAAATTATGAACAGTACCCGTGTGACGGGTACTGTTCACCGTGTGCTCGGCTGCAAGTGTGCGAACGCGGCTAGGGTGATGCATGCAGGTGCACGCGCGTAAGCGCGAAGGGTGCGCGCGCGGGCGTGTTCGCACGGTGGCAGTGTGATGCGCTCACTGGTGCGCAAGCGGGCGTGCGGGTGCGTGCACGCAATGGCAGAGAGGCGAAAAAAATTTCGAAATTTTTTTTGTGCAATTTTTCAATCCAAAACCATTTTCTAATTAATTTTTAACATGTTTTATACAAAATAAAGCATATATAAAAATTAATGGCATAGAAAACACAACAAAAAAACCTAAAATTTGCTAATAATCACATAAAATAAATAAGCTTCATAAAAACATGAAAATCCATCCAATTATTCAAACACATCAAATAATTCAATTTTTAACATGTTCATGCATGAAAATAAAAATTACCAAAGGCTCTGAGGCCAATTATTAGGAAAACTTATACATGATCATTATTTATTTTCATGTAGATTTAATATTAAACAAATTAATATGAGATAACCTAGAAAATGTTTCTAAAATTGAATTCAAAGAGAAATAATGATAAGAATACTTACATTATACGCAGTGGAATAATAGAGTTCTTCCTTCAGTTTCTCTAGCCCTTGTATCCTTTTTGCCGCAGAGTATTACCAAGAAACTGAACCAATCTTCAATTTTCTTCACACTATTCCAAAGCATCCTTGGAATCACCTAGACTATAGTGGGCAATTCTCAACACATGAGATAGATACAGAGAGAAGAAGAGAAAAGAACAATGAGGCTTAGTAAAGGACTTATGTTTAGAGATAATCTAAAAACTATCAGAAACTTGTGTTTCAACTTGTGTTTTGACTTCTCTCTTAACACTCCTTTTATAGACTCAATTAAGTCATTTATTTAATTAAAAAATCAATAGAATAATAGTCAATAATCAGCCCTAGGTTGAAGTTATCATGGGCTTTAGGCCCGTGAAATTTCCCATTTGATTATAAGCTCATTGGGCTTAAAATCAAGGCATGTATTATTTTCTATTGATTTAATTTATTAAATAATTATTTAAATCCTTTATCAAATTAATTATTTATAATTTGAACATTTATTTATTAATTTAGATACCAATTTATCTTAATTAATAAATCTGTCATAATTTCTCTTTTCTTCTCAAAATTACATAACTCTATGAAACTATCCAATATTGACCTAGTCAACTTTGATAATTCTAATTGATAATTAAATCAATTAATTGAGACTATTTAGATGATTTTATCCAAGGTACAATGGGGATCATGGGCCTATGAAATCAAGCTCCAATAAGTTATCATAAATCTAACAAATAAATTTACTAACTTATTAATTCTTCGTGACTCCACTAAAGACTCGGAATTGCACTCTTGAATTCATAAAACACTCTATAACAAATATTGATATGCTATTAATTATCCATTGTTACAACCATAATTATCACTCAATCCTCTATAGACGGTCTACAATGAGATGGGACTAAAATACCGTTTTACCCCTCATTGTATTTTATCCTTAAAACACTTAGTTCCTTGTAAATGATATTTCTGTAAAATAATCTTAATTACTAAAATGAGATCTCTATCATTTAACACCTTGAACCAAACTAAAAGGAAACCATCGTTTCACTTCTTCATCAGAAGCTATAGATGTTCATATCTATGATTAACACTCAAACAAAATTATACCACCGAGTTCCCAAGATGTAAGTATGGGTTAGTCCGTAGGGCAAGGTGGTAACGAACAAGTCAAAGAACTCAAATAATACAATCAATCAGAATACTAACCACTCAAAATTTAGATTGAATTGACCTATGATCAACTATATAATATGAATTGAATAAATAATAATGCTATGTTTACTTATCCTATCAATTGTCAATATCGTTCTAGTCCGATGTAACAAAGACATCCGATCTTATCTACTTTGCTAATGTTCTAGAAAGAACATAACATTACAATGTGTAAGTAGATCATATCGTAGATTGGCAAGTCAGTGTAAATCCTGTGCACTGACTAATCTTAGGACTAACTTATTTTGAACATATAATCATATTTATATTCCACCGTTATTACGTCACTATAAATACGATTAGATGTATCCTCGGGATTTAATATAAGTTTTTATTAAACAAATAATCATGAAAATAAAACATGTGAGCAAAGTGATTGACCAAGTCAAAACATGATTTCTATTCTTTTATTGATAATAAATGAGATTACAAAGAAATCGGGTTTTAATTAGGGCATAAAACCCTAACATCAACTTCATCTCAAATTGATAGAGGACCGAGAATACTTCCTCCAAATCTTTCACATGGTCAGAGGCTATCCTAGACTTCACTAATATGTCGTCCACATATACGTCCATGTTCCTACAGATGTAACTCCCTTGCTCGCCAAGACCATCACACTGTGTATTTTAAATAGTGCTCAACTTCTTAAACGAGTCTCTTGGTCGTAAACATGTTACTAAATTTGATTAACGGTAAAAATTTGGTCAAAAGGGATAACCATTTCATTAAAATGTTTACATTCGTACATGGGATACCAAAATAAACATTTAAAAGGTTGTATACAACTCAAAAGTTAAAACAAGGCGACCTAAGCAGAAAATAGGGTTTGACCCTAGTTCATCTGAGAAACCCCGGCCGTGGTGGTCGAGCAGCTACATATGTACACACCTCTACCGAAGCTTTCCAACTCATGGCTGGTCCAACTTCCCTTTCCCCTTACCTGCGACACAAACCACTTGTGAGCTAAGGCTCATCAAGAAAACTTGTACATGCTCATAATCAATTAATTACATATCAAAGAATCACAATAAGCATGCCTTGTCATAATAACTCTACTCTCGCATGCATTATATTCACGTAAATGACTATAGTGTCACAACAGGGCCTGTTCCCTAGATATGTGTCCATAGAGTCACATCGGGGTCGCTGCCCTAAATAAATGACTATAAAGTCACACTGGGGCCAGTTACCCTAGGATATGGGACTATTGTGTCACCCTGGGGCCCATTGCCCTATCCTCTGTATAACCAGCCTTAGAGCTGGCCCAATTTACCTGGCACTTTATTTTCCAAGCGACCATTGAGTCGGTCAAGCATATATCACGCTCTTGATTATTCATAACCGTATCGGCCTACGCTCTGCATGCTATTGCCGCCCTTGACTTATAATTCAATTTTTTTGACCAGTGGTCAACGCGCTATTGCCGTCTTTTACTTATAAGTCAAGCCTTTCCAATCAGATAATGCAAACAAGCATTCAAGCATGCTTAATAAAACAATCATAGGCATAATCATAATCATGGTCATTCATTGGGGCCCGAGCCATAATCATATCTATATTTAACAACCGGGCCAAGCCCTAATCACATATATCACGTATTGGGTGCAATTTTATTACCTCTGGTCTAGGCACAAGCTAATTAAAATCGAACCTTGAGCACGACCCGTCCCGAGCCCTAGTGGTATCCTAGTCACAACGATAATAAGTGATCTCCATCAATATCGATTAAATAAAGACTTCCGGACTGAGTCATAGCCTTCGAGACCACAGATTCTACTGAATCATGTAGTAGAAACTTTCCCGAGCCCTTAGGTTTGAGTATCCGCCACCCAAAACCTAATTTGGCCAAAATCTCCAATTTGAACTGCAGTGCCCCTCACAAGTGTCGCAACTCTGCTCAAGTCGGGGAGCCCTGAAACTATTTTACTAGACACGGGACACGACGTAGCCCATCAAGCGTCACGACGCCATCGCAGTTCAGGGAACTGCCTTGGCCTCTGAGTTCATGAGTGTCGCAATGCAACCAATTTGAACCCGGTTTTTCAAATATTTCCCTCAAGCCAATTCCCTCAAAATTAACCCCAAAGTAATACCAAACAATTAATTGAGTCCTAAACTCATAACAATACATCACAGGCCGCAAAATCCAACTCAAATTCGATTCATAACTGTGACAGTCAGAATCTCGTGATCCGTTGTGGGAAAGACCGGGTAAAAGCTGTGCAATCCCACATCGCCTGGGGAAGGTCAAGTGTGATGATTCCAAGACTATGTAGGTATATGACTACACAGTTGAAGAGGGCTTAAATGGATTGATGGGTACTACCTATGCCAACAAGATGCATCTTCTTTTCGGTAGCCCGTCACTTGAGAACTCCAAAGATAAGCGTGCCTGACCTGGAGTAGTCTCATGATGGGTGACCTCCTAGGAAGTTTTCCTAGGAAATGTGTGAGTGAGGAAAAAGCACGCTGGAAAGACTCGTGTTGGTTTGTAGGGCCAGTCATCATTCCAGGAAACAGCCATAGTGACATGGGGCCTTACAATAACACTCTCAAAATCACAAAATTCAAGGAAAACTTAAGAAACTTAAAAAACAAAACTCAGAAATTTGAAATCTCAAATTACCTCTGATAAATTCATTTTCAGTTGAACTCTCAAGCAATACAGCTTCTAATCTTCCCTAGAATTGCTATTATTCTAATCTCGCTTGAATTCGAGCTCTATAACTCAAGTGCCCTTATAGAGAGAGAACGAGAAAGAGGGAGGGAGAGGTTTGTTTTTTCCTGAGTTAATGAACTCAGTCTTAACCGTATATTTGAACGATCCCAAATGACCGAAATTCCCACACTCAACCCGCTTCTCTCTTAACACCCCATAAGGGAAAAAAAATGTCATTTTCACTTTCTAATCCCACTCTATACAAAAAAAATCCCCAAATAATTCTGCCAAAATACAATTCATGCTACAATGAGTTTCGGTGACTCTCCAGTTCACCCAAAATACCCCTCAGCTCCCCCCGAGTCGTGTATTACTCCCCGTTGTGACTAAGCCACTAACTTGCTCCCTAGGATCGTCTCAGGCCAAATAACTCAAATATATTCACATAATAATGTGGTCTCAATCAATAATCACATATATATATATACAAATATGCCATCAACGGGTAAAAATCATGAAAATACTCTTCTAATAAGACACGGGCCCACATGCATGCTTTATATACCTAAACATGATAATATAGTGATATTATAATATAACTCATATGATCATGCATATAACCTCGTAATACATAATTAAATCTATCATTGCCTTCCTGGCCCTTAATCAAGGCACTAAGCCTTATTAGGGAAATTGGGACGTTAGAATTATCCCTTCCTTACAGGAATTTTGTCCTTAAATTTTTTCCTGAATAGCTCAGGATACTGATCTCGCATGTTAGACTCTAATTCCCAGGTCGCCTCCTCGAGCTTCCTGTTCCTCCATAATACCTTAACCAAAGGTATGGTTTTGTTCCTCAGGATCTTGTCCTTCCTGTCTAATATCTGGATTGGCTATTCTTCATTGGAAAGATCTGCATGCAGCTCCAGATCTTCATAACTCAATACATGAGTTACATCTGATACATACTTTCGAAGCGTTGAAATATGAAACACATTGTGTACATTCGACAATGCCGAAGGTAAGGCCAATCTATAGGCCACATGACCGATCCTCTCTGGGATCTCAAAAGGTCCTACAAACCTAGGTCTCAACTTGCCCTTCTTTCCAAATCTCTTCACCCTTTTCCATGGTGAAACTCTAAGGAAGACATAGTCTCCCACTTGGAACTCAATGTTCTTGCCCTTCGGATCCAAATAACTTTTCTGTCTACTCTGAGAAGTGAGCATCTAAGCTCAGATCTTCTCAATAGCCTCATTGGTCCTTTGAACTACCTCAGGATCCCAATATTTCTTTCCCCCATCTCATCCTAGTGAGTGGGCGATCTACATTTCTTACCATACAACATCTCATAAGGAACCACTTCAATGGTCGACTGATATCTGTTATTGTAGGAAACTCTATCAAATGCAAATACTTACTCCAATACCCTTCAAAGTCTAGTACACATGCTCGTAGCATGCCCTCTAATATATGAATCGTCCTCTCAGAATGTTCATCTATCTGAGGAAGATAAGTGATACTAAACTTTAGTTGTGTACCCATATCCTTCTGTAGATTTCCCCAAAACAAGGAAGTAAATGATGGGTCCCGATCTAATACAATCGACTTCATAGCCCCATGAAGGCACACTATCTCTCTCACATAGAGATCTGCGTACTGGTCAACTTTATGAGTCATCCTCACTGGTAAGAAGTGAGCTGATTTGGTGTATCATTCCACAATAATCCACACCGAATCATGTTGACCCACAGTCCTGGGCAACCCAACCACAAATTCCATTGTCATATCCTCCCGTTTCCACCCTGGGATATCCAAAGACTGTAATAGCCATGTTGATCTTTGATGCTCAGCTTTGAGCTGTTGACTTGCTAGGCACTTAGCCACATATTCTGTCACATCTCTTAATCACACCCACCAATATAGCAATCTTAAATCCTGATACATTTTACTGGTGGCTAGATGCAAAGAGTAAGGGTGTTGGTATTAAATGATCAAATCAAAGGTAGTAAGTGGAATATATGGACCCATTTTAATAAATATTAATACCAGCCAGGATCATATACATATATAAATATTAAATCACATGAAAATAGATCAAACTCTTGTAGTCTATCAAGTGTCCTTGAGTCTTTTTGTATAAGTCAACGATCTTCCTATCTAGTATTATGAGATCTCACACCGTGGTCTTCCAGACCAATCCCAAAACACACAAAGACGTGTGTGGGCACGTAGGATTCAAAAGGTTGATTTATGTGACTCCCTAGATGTACTCAACACATGAGATCTAGAGAGTTTTGATAGAGAGAAGGATTAGAATAGTTTTCAGGTTTAGAGAAAATTGCCGCTTTAGAGAGAGAGTCTGATTATCCATCCATTTTCTGAATATCACGTAGATCAGATTTATAAAGATATTTAATCTAATTAAATCATTTTTATTTAATTAAAATATTTTTCAAATTAAAACTAATTAGATATTTTCATTTAATTTTCTTTTTAAACATTTAATTTTCTTTTTAAATGATATTTAAAAAGAATAATTAAATAACTGATTAAACAAATTTATTTGAAATTCAAAATTCAAATCATAGGGATAAAAACCTTGATGCTAGGCGCCACATAGTGTAATATACAGTGTGTGTCGCCCAGCCCTATTAGGGTTGCCTTAATTTTCTCATTTGTTTATTTAATCAACTTTTAAGACAAGATATTTATTCCAACATAAATATTAGTTAATTTAAAATTAACTTTATCTTAAAATATCAATTTTAAAATAAATAAATAAATATCATATTATAAATATGATATTTATTATTTTCTCTCTTTATATTAATCCAAACAAGATTAATATTAATTTTAACATATATTTTAAAAGAAAAAAAACTATATAGTTAAATAATTAATTAATTCACAATTAATCAATTATCCATAATTATCAAATAATTATTTCCTTGCCTTGGAAAATTAATTCACTTGTAATTTAGTCCTTTCTCTTGATAAATATTTCTTTTAGGTGAACTGGGGACCATGGACCTATAATACAAAGGACCTATAATACGAAGTTCCAATAAACCAGATTATTAATTAAACTCTATAATTTAATAATATTATTGATTAATTCCATGATTACTCCACTAATAAATATTGAATTGCACTCTAAGTATTTATAGAATTATATTTACAGAGTTTTCTCTAGTAGTCCATTGATATAATCAATATACGTAGTTATGTCCTCCATTTATTGGTTCGTTAATTAGAGCTGGTCAAAACTATTGTTTTACCCTTATAATTACCTCTTCATCCTTAAGTACCATTAATTCACTAACGAATAGTTAATCTATAATCTGATTATAGATTTGAGCTCAATAACTATTTAGTTCTAGAATCAACCCTTAAGGGAACTAATATTCGATCCGTTAAGAAAGCATGGATTCCAATATTGTAATTCATGTTCCCAGCCATCCATGATATTGAATCTCAAAAGAAAAGTCATTAGCCTCATTATTCTGAGAGAACTTAACGAGTGAATCAAAAGATCCAATAAACATAAACAGGAGCTCATGAATACTCAGGATTTAGAATGATCTACAAATGATCATCTATTGTGACAAGAATTAAATCATTATGTCAAACGGCATGTTTATAAAGATAATTAATTCTCATCGGTCCTGTCATATATAATATCTATTATATACAACACATTTACTAAGATATCTATCGACATTAGTAATCTGAATCTAGATTACTTGCATCTCGTATGCTTAGCAAATCGTACTAGTAACCATTCATTAAAGATTCCTTACTTTATTCATTATATATGATCTTAATTCTCTCGTACTAATACAAGATCATATTCTCATGAATAAATAGTGAATTTTCTTGATATTAATATATAATTAATTCAAATAATAATTATAACATTCAGATATAATAAAATTGTACTTTTATTTAAAAATCAATAAAGTGTCTTTACATTCTTTTAGGGCATTAATCCTAACAAATGGGTGGTATGAGATTCATCCAGAATCTATCTTCTGATAACAACATCCATCGCAACACAAATCCGACCCGTATACCTCAGTAAGCCTATATCTGAGACTAAATAGTCCCTAGGCACTCCAGCTAGGAGGTCCCCTCTAATCCTCATCAGTCATGGATCACTCAACTAACTTTCCTTTATCTTCTCTAAAAGTTTAGAATGCAGAGTGTTGTTGACTAACTGGCCCACAACTAACTCTACCCCTGCTCTAATCATACCCTCTACCAATTCCTTGGATATTTGTCTTGCACAGTATAATTTTCCTGAAAAAGGAGAGTGTCGGAGAGCGCGGACTCAGACATTGATACCCCCGTTTATTAGGTCGGGCAAGGACAAGGATTGGAAAGTCTACCCAGAATGCACTCGGTGTAAGAGGCGTCATCTTAGAGAATGTCGAGAAAGGGCATGTTTCTTATGTGGGATAGTTGGGCACCTCAGGAGAAATTGCCCAAGGAGAAGACAGGATGAGCAAAAGGGGGCATACATAAGCATTTCTTGGCATACATATGCATATAACAATGCTGATAAGTGTTTCCTTTGCATTCACAAGCAATAATAGTGCTAATAAGCACATCCTTAGCATACACACAATAGTCAAGGGCCAGGCCCTATCAGAATATCTCATGCTCCCTAATATGGCAGGACGATAAGGAATGTATATCTTATTTAAGCAGTTAAACACATAACCACATAAATAATTACTGAACCATGAGTTGAGCTTGTCTTTAGTGGCGAGTGTACATGCCCAGCCAGTCTTTAGGAACCCTTATCCTTGGCATGCTCTAATACCAAATTGTAACGCCCTCGCTAGCCAAGACCATCACACTATGTATTTTAAATTGTGCTAGACTACCTAAACGAGTCTCTTGGCCGTAAACGTGTAACTAAACATGATTAACGATTTAGGATTAAAAAATTTGGTGAAAAAGGATAACCATTTCATTATAATTTTTATGTTCATACATGGGATCCTAAAATAAACATTTAAAAGGTCGTTTACAACTTAAATGTTATAAAAAGTCAACCTAAGAGGAAAAATAGTGTTTGACCCTAGTTCATCCGAGAAACCTCGGCCGTGGTGGTCGAGCAGACGTATATGTACACGCCGCCATCGAATGTCTCCAACTCATGGCTGGTCCAGCTTCCCTTTCCCTTACCTGCCCCACAGAGTGCTCGTGAGTCGAGGCTCAGCAAGAAAACTTAAACATGATCATAAGCAGTAAATAACATATCATAAAATCATAATAACCATGCCTAGCAGTAATAACCCTACTCATGCATGCATTCTATTCAGATAAATGACTACAGTGTCACACCGGGGCTTGTTGCCCTAGATACGTGACCATAGAGTCACACTGGGGCCAGTGCCCTAAATAAATGACTATAAAGTAACATCAGAGCTCATTTCCCTATGATATGTGACTATAGAGTCATCCCAGGGCCCATTGCTTTATCCAATATATACCCAGCCTTAGAGCTAGCCCAGCGTATCTGGCACTTTATTTTCCAAGTGACCATAGGGTTGGTGAAGCGTATATCACGCTCCTGATTAGGCCTGACCGCATCGGCCTGCGCTCCACGCGCTATTGTCACCCTTTACTTATTATCAATGCTTTCAATCAGCTCTCATGGCGCTATTGTCGTCCTTGACTTATAAGTCAAGCCTTTTCAATCAGATAATGCAAACAAGCTTACATCATTTAACAATTATCAAAATATAGAGCATTCAAGCAAGCTTAATCAAACAATCACAAGCTCATAATCATGCTCATTAACAGGGCTCGAACCCTAATCATATCTATATTTAACAAGCGGGCCAAGCCCTAATCACATATATCACATATTGGGTTGTAGTGTTCTTACCTCTGGTCCTGACACAAGCTAATTAACAATGACCCTTGAGAACAATCACGTCCGGAGACCTAGCATTACCCTAGTCACAACCACAGTAAGCGATATCCATCAATATCGAGTAAATAAAGACTTCTGGACCGAGTCCTAGCCTCTGAGACCTCGAATTCTACTGAACCGGGTAGTAGAACCCTTCCCGAACCCTTAGGTTTGAGTTCCCGCCACCAGAAACCTAATTTGGAAAAAATCTCTAATTTGAGCTGCGGTGCCCCTCACAAGCGCCCCTGAACATATTTTACTAGACACGGGCTGCGACGCAGCCCACCAAGCGCCATGACTCCATTGCAGTTCAGGGAACTGCCCTAGCCTCTCAGTTCAAGAGGGTCGTGGTGCGATCCTGCGAACCCGGTTTTTCAAACATTATCCCCAAGCCAATTTCCTCAAAATTCACCCCAAATCAGTACCATACCCATAATTGAGTCCTAAACTCATAACAATACATCACAAGCAGCAAAACTCAACTCGAAGTCGAATCATAACACTATCAAAATCAACAATTCAAGCAAAGCTTAAGAAACTTATAAAATAAAACTCAGAAATTTGAATGCTCGAATTACCTTTGATAAATACGTAGTGAACTAAATTCTCATGCTCTACAGCTTCTAATATTCCCTAGAATCCGAGCTCTAGAACTCAAGTGCCCTTCGAAAATGTTACGAACTTGGAGAGAGATAACGGGAGAGAGAATGAGAGAGAGAGAGAGAGGTTTGTGTTTTTCTGAGTTAATGAACTCTGCCTTAACCTTATATTTGAGTGGTCCCTAATGATCAAAATGCCCACACTCAACTCATTTCTTTCACAACACCCCATAAGAGCAAAAATGTCATTTTCACTCTCTAATCCCGCTCTATACCTAAATCTCCCCAAATAATTATGCTAATCTAGAATATTGCTATTTCTCCCAAAATACGACTCATGCTACAATGAGTCCCGGTGACTCTCTAGAGCACCCAAAATGCCGCTCAGCTCCCCCCGAGCTAGGTATTACTCCCTATTGTGACTAAACCACTAACTTGCTCCCTATTATCGTCTCATGCCAAATAACTTAAATATATTCACATAATAATGTGGTCTCAATCAATATGCACATATATATACAAATATGCCCTCAACGGGTCAAAATCACGAATATGCCATTCTAATAAGAAAAAGGGCCACATGCATGCTTTATACACCGAAACATGCTAATATAGTCATATTATAATATAACTCATATAACCATGTAATACATAATTATATCAATTATTGACCTCCTGCCCCCTGATCAAGGCACCAAGCCTTGTTAGAGAAATTAAGACATTACAACTGAGCTGGTTTTTGAAAATCCAATTCACTAGTCTTTGATACATGGCACCAGCATAATTTAGACCGAAGGGCATCACTTTATAGCAGTAAACACCTTAAACTATTTGGAAACTGGAGTGCTCTTGGTCAGCGACATGCATCAAACTCTGGTTGTACCCCGAGTATGCATTCATAAAGGACAAGAGCTCGTATCTAAAGGTGGCATCGACCATTTGATCGATCTAGGGAATGGAAAGCAATGCTTGAGGTGCCATTTGGCTTAGGCACCAAGATCGGGTTTGACAACCATTTCTAGTATTAGGCTTCTCGGATGAAACTATTGGTGAGAAGCTTCTTGACTTCTGCCTTTAATGCCTCTATCCAAGCCGAGTTAGCTGTCTTTTACTTCTGTTGTATCAGGGAAATGTTTGCATCAATATTAAAGGCTTGGCATATGATGTTTGGGTCAAACCCATCATGTCAGAGTTCGACTAGGCGAAGACATCCTGCTTCTCTTTGAGAAAACCCACCAGGGCTTCTCACACTTCTGCCTTGAGACTTTTTCCAACCTTGGTTTTCCGAATCAAAATTGGAGGCGTCAAGGCCTCATCAACCCCCTCCATGGGCTCATAGCCCTTTCTTCCTAGATTTTGGAGCCAAACTAATTGGACTCAATTTCCTCTTGAACAACCTGAACTTCCATCTCCTCGGAAGGAGGCTGCTTTGGGGCTACTACCGCCTTAATCACCACCACTAGTTGCTTGAGAGACATATTGTAGCACTGGTCGGCCTCCTTTTGATCTCTGTTAACTATGCCTTCTCCTGCTTCAGTGGGGAGCTTCATGCATAAGTATCATATTGAGGTGTCAGCTCCACACTCCACCAAGGTTGGACATTCTAGAATGGTGTTATAACCAGAGGCCTGAAGGTCTGGCGTGGCACTTCTCCAAGTGTCACTGGCAGCTTGACCTGACCCATTGGAATGAGACCTTCCCTCGAGAACCCATAAAGGGTGAAGGTGCAAAGGGACATGTCACTAACAGTCAACCCAATCTTCTCAAAGGCTCACTTGAATAGGATGTTCATAGAACTCCCACTGTCCACCAAGATCCGAGCCACCATCTTGTTGGAGATCTGGCTATCAACAACTAAAGGATCGTGGTGGGGAAAATGCACCCTCCGAGCATTGTCCTCGGAGAATATGATGACTTGATCCGTTATTTGGGGCATTTGTCCTGGATGTTGGGCCAGTGCCAACACTTCATTGTCGTGGTTTAGGGCCTGTGCATTGCAATTCTATGAGCCCTTCGATGTGCCCCCAGGTATGGTCTTCCGAAGATAGTCTCTATTCTCCCGTTCACCAGGGGAGGTCCATGGGCTATCTGCTGCTGTGGGGTCGCGGGCACATGGCCCAGGGGCTGAAGAACCACTAGTTGAAGAGGCAATCCTGCTGCCAGAGCCTAGGTTGGGCACGCTGCAGCCCTAGCATATTGGTCGAGGTGCCCCAGTTTGAGGAGACTTGCAATCTCATCTCTAAGTTGCATGCACTCATTGGTGTGGTGCCCTTGATCATCCCTCGATCCCTCCACATAGGTTGCAGTTTTTGGTAGTGGACCTACTACTCAGTGGCCAGGAAAATATTCTCTCGAGTATCCACTGAATTCGTGTAATCGGAGGATTGTGGAGCGTACTTCTTATCGGGAGCATATCTAGTTCTATTGGGCTTCTTGCCCTTGCTTTTTTCCCAGACATTTTCTCTTGATGGGGGCTCACTATGTGCTCTGGACTAGACCGATGTCACAGTTCCAGCACTGAATGAAGGCTGAAAAGCACTGTATCCAGTGGGAGATGCTCCATAGCCTATCGGGGCGACACTAAAACCAGCATTTGGCATGTTGCTGAAGCCAGCTAGCTGAATGACAGGGCTAAACTGTGGAGTGCTCATAACACTCGTTTAGGCTATAGTGTATACTGAGTGCTGGGTTCCTAGAGCCACAACATTTGGGAACAAAAGAGCGAGGAAAGGGACTGGTCCTCCGAATGCCCTAATCTAGGCATCCTCCCAATTGATGTACTATTGGGCTCAACATATGAAGTTGTCTAACCTGTGGCATCCTCTTCGCTGAAGGTCATTCCATAGTGGGGAACCTGCTCAGATGCTAGCTCTTAGGGCCATCAGTTGTTGGCCATCATCAACCTTCTTAATCTTGGTTGCTTCTTCCTTAGTGTGTTTGATGTAGGCTTTATGGGTCTCAAGCGGTCCCTGCTTTACGTTGGCAAAAGCATTGACCTCAAAATTCACCTTCCGTGCAGCTATGAATTGTCTTTTGAAGGAGCATGAGGCTCCCCATCTTCATCCTTCGAGTCTCAGTCATGACCTTGTCTTCCGGCCATCTTCAAAATTATCCTTTTTAAACTCTCAAATTCTGAGCGGAGAGGATCGCAATTTCGATTGGCACTTTGTGCTAGGTGTTCTCTCCTCGGAGCAATAAGGTCATCTCAGAGATCTGGTTGTTTTTGTCTCCCAAGATTGTCCTTGTGAGTTGCCCTGCCCCTGTGGGTGTTCAAGTCATCTCGCAGGCCAGCTTATGCTTGGTCAGGACCACCATCTTTGGGGTATCCTACTACTGCTTGCCCTTCAAAGTCAACGTATTCTTTATTGATTAAGACATTGATTCCTTGTCCTCGGTTGGCAGAGACATTTCTCTTATTGGCCCCTTAACCAGGGTTTCTATGAGGCTAGCTAGGTGCCAGTGGGACACCACCACTAGGCCTAACGCCATATGTCGTAGTGTGCCTGGGTGAAATGCCTTGGGCTCTGCAGACGCTAGCGACTTGGTAGTTTCCTCGGACTCCATGCCCTTGGCTATCATTGGCCCGTCTCGGGGCCTGAACAAGATCGAAAGTTCGATGAGTTATCTTTTTCCCTTGCGCGGGATCTTCATCGAATTTTCCTTTACCACGATCCTATGGTGCAGGTGGGGCTCCAGCTCTAGCTGGGTGCGCAAGTGGTACACTAGGTAGTAGATCTTGCACCTTATCATTGGGGTGCTCTGGAGGCATACCCACTGGCTCATCAGGCGGTGCTCCAGCTGGTTGCCTAAGTTGTACCTCACCATGGGGGTCACTCACAACCCTTGGGCTGCCAGAGTAGCCCTCACGACATTAACTATCTCATGTAGAGTGGCAATATTTCCCTCTTGGGCATCGATTCTTTGTTGTTGGGTGGCGACTTGGTCTATGAGAGCCACCACCTCTGGCAGTTCCACTGCATCCATGGTCTGAAGATAATCATCCTCATAAAACTTGTTGCCTTCACCGTAGTAGTCTGCATTTTCGTTGTAATCCTCCTTGGCCACCTCCGGATACTCTGGTGGAGGTGGTCTGTAGGGTTCTCCTCCCTCATCTCTGGTGGGAGGAGCGATGTTGTCTGAAGCGTTTCTTCTGCTGGTCACCATGACTTAATCTTCAAAGATTTCTTCATAGCTCTCAATGAAAGCAACAAAAATGTTGACTACCTTTTTCACCATCAACTAATAAACACACTTAATGAAATGTATGTAAAAGGCACAGATTTTACGTGGTTCAGGTTATAAAACAACCCGTCCATAAGGCTTTAGTATGATTCTTCTTGAAGCTTGAGATGGCAAGCTTCAATGGAGGTTTTATCAAGCAGTGTATATATTGTTCTGAGTACAAAAGTGAGATCAAATATTCTAAAATCCAAAAGTCCCTTACAGTGGATGCCCTAGCCCTATTTATAGTGGCTGAGGGAAATTAATTCCCTTAACAATAAATTATTACAAATATTCACAATCATTGGGGATTTTAATGCTCATTAACACCTCAGGTGCCCTAATTAAGGTTGTGGGCCCAGGCGTATCGCATGAGGCCCAATTCGTAGGTTGCAACCCACAACTTTACAGGAGACACACCTCTTGACACTGCCGGAACACAACTGGAGGTTTCCTATGTCAGGCGGTGCATTGGGACATACCAATTGTCAAGTGTACGAGCTTGACACCACTACTCAAGGCACAAAAAGATGGCAGATGGCCACTTGCGGTACAAAGCTACTACAACTGACATTTGGCGCTCCCTCTAGACCCCGAGGACAAACTCCTAGGCTTAGAGGACCAACTGATCAAGAATACAAGAGAACCCTAACAGATGTCTTCGGGACGTGGCCTAACTTGAAGACATCCACGTCTGGAAATGGGTAACAATGTGCTGGGATGAGACCACGCTCCGAGGAGCTCTAGGCGTGCTCTACAAAACTTCATTGAATCCCGAGGAGCCCAATCACTTCTCTAATGACTGCCATGTGCCCAATGATGAAATCTTAGACAACACATATATATTCTTATAGCTAGATCAATGTTTCAACTGTAAGTTCCACACAAAAAATGAAGATATCACATCAATTAATCATGTGAAAACCTGAATAAGTATATGGCATATATTTATCTTTCATTTTCATAAATAATATATATACCTTAGTATTAAACTTATGTAGTAGTTTGTATAATATATAACTAGGAATCACAGAATAAGTACAAATATCAATGCAAAGCACAGAACTAGTACAATAGCTAATGTGACTTCCTACTAATCTATGATCGTCTCTTTGTGTGTTTAAAATGGAGCTTAACTCTCTAAGCGAGAAGTTTGAACACAAAAGTGTAATTTTAAAGTCAAATAGATAACTAAATGACAAAATTTTGATAAAAAAGATATAAACATTTTCATTAATGTTATAAAATTTTACATGGGATCCCAAAATGTTTAAACAAAATATATTTACAACCATTGTTCTAAAAAAAATTCGACCTAAGCGACAAAAATCAGACTTTTACCCTAAGTCCATAAGATACTTAACTATGTAGGTTAAGCAGGCCGAACATGTATGCACCGCTGCCAAGCTCTCCAACTCATGGATGGTCTGCCTTCTATTTGCCCTTACCTGGACCATAGAGCACCTGTGAGCCAAGGCGCCCAGCAATAAACCCCAACAACACATAATAATAATCACATTAACACATGAATAACAATTAACACAATTTGCAGATTATAAACTCATTCATTTCGATCATATAAACAATTAACACAGTCTATGTCGAATAAGGTACACACCAAGCACTGAGCTTACATGTAAAGAGCGCCCTAATTCTATTCTTTTATAAAAACGTCACCCAACTCATAGTTAATAGAAAAATACCACTTTAAGGAAAAACTCAGTAGGGCCTTGATAAAACATGCAAGTTTGGGACTAATAGTTGAAAAATAAAATAATTTGTCTTCATGCAATATTTAGAAATGACATAAAATTTTAAGTCTCACTAACGTAATTGAAATAAAAATCATAACATAGGTTCTTTTATTCTTAGTGCTCATCTTTATCGTTGTTCGTTCATAGGCCACCCCACATCATACATACTCAGACGTCGAAACTCCCCACATCACTACACGTGGCAAGGAGAAACCATATTTCTTACCTGAAAGGAGGAAAGTAAGTGGGTGAGCTAAAAGCCCAATAAGGAAGTACAACAATACAACAATATCAAAGAAAATCCAAGAATAACATGTATCGTAAATCAGGGCAATACATAGCATCATCATACTCATATTTTATAATCATAAGTGTAATCATAGTCGTACATCACATTCACATATCATAAACATACTATTTGTGATAATGGCACCTCTGTTGTCCATGTCACATCTTGAGGTAACCAATAAAAACATAGGCTGATAAGACCTCCTCTATGAGGTAAACAGGATCTCAGATCCTTAAATAACCTCGGTGTGTCTGCCCTTTGAGTTAAGTCATATTGTTAGTAACTCTTTTGTTGTGTCACGTTCAACACGCTAACAACCTTTTCTTTTCATTCATCATACAAGCACATGTAACACAATCCACATCAAAACATAGAAATAACATGTTTCACACCACTTGTCTTAACATAACATAACATATCAACATAGAATTTCACTTTTCATAACACTTGGCCAATCATGATATATCAAAACATAGAACTTCCATTTCCATAGCACTTTATTTCTTGCAACATATCAAGTCATACCTTTTGTAGCATAAAATATAGAAAATTTCTATCTAACTTCCTTACCTCATATCCAAGCAAAGTAAATTGTGAAAACATCACAACAAGCCTATTATAATATTCAAACGTTTGTCTTTAAAATCACGTAAGAATACTCATGCTCAAAATACATACCCCACATGTGCATGGGTCATGCACATATGGCACAAGTTGCACTACAATTACAAGCATACAATAATTCCACATAAAATCATAAAAGAATAATGTTAATTCTCCCTATCAATCCTTCATGGTTACAACATAAAAATCACATGTTTGAATAATAGGCGTATTTTTTAACGTAAAAATACATTTGCATGTAACATGGATATATGGGAGTGTTCTTAATTAAAATTTAACATTTGAAGTCAAGAACTTCTACTTGCTTATCTCATTGCCTTTTCTCTAAAAATTCAGCAAGCAAAATTATTTACCACTTAATTATTTTTTGAACCACACATTTGTCATTCAAAACATTATTGCAAAATATTTAACTTTATAAGATACTTTATTTAGCCTTTTAATTTCTCATGAAATAATAATTTCATCTCTTATTTAAATAACATTTAAAAGTTTGTGATAAAATGTGTAGTTATACTTATAATGGCTAAATGAATTTCTTGATTTCTTTTAGAAAAATAATTTTATTTAAAAAAACTTCATATGAATAAGTGTGAAGATTCATAAATAAAGTGTGAAAAAATTACATTTTCATATATAAAATCTAAGACTTAATTTATTTGAGTGTATGACTTACTTATCTTAATTAAAAAGATATTTTCTGTTAATAAACCAAAATTCCAGCAAGCATATTATTTGTTTAAAATCACAAAATTGAATTTAAATCATATTCTTTTCAAAATTTAAATAAAAAAAACTGCATATATATATATAACTGTGAAAATACATATTTAATGTGTAAAAAATCACATTTATCATATACATAGCTTAAGATTTAAGTTATTTGATACATTTGTTTTACTCTTTTCATTTATAAAGCATTTTCTACTAATAACCAAATAAAAATCCAGCAACTGTTTTATATTTAATTAAAATCACATACTTGAATTATCCACAATATTTTCTTTCATAAAATACACAAAAAAAACTGCATGTTTTAATTAGTTTAAAAGTCGCATTAAAATGATGGAAAAATTATCTCTTGATCACATTGGTTATAAAATATTAATTTGGCAATACTTATATCTTTTAAATTCCTAAATCAATTACCACAATATGAATATTGAAGAACAAAACAACAAGTAATACTCATGTAAAAATTCATCTTAATCATGTTTGCACCATTCCCTAGCATGTTTTTACCATCTCATGCATTCCAAGAACAAAACATAGGATCAAAACTATGTATACAAAACCAAATCAATATTTGTAAGGAACTTAATACCAAATTCAAATATTAACAAAATAAGCTAACATGTTTCTAAGATTATAAGTGACATCAAATCATAGAAAAAATTAATCAAACATGTTATAAAAATCTCTCTAGGCCGAAACCTTCATAGCCCAAAATCACCCAATCTTTTTCATGTTTAAAATATAAAAGAAAATCATCATCATATATTAGTAGATCAAAAATCAAAACCCTTGCATGAATCTACCATCATCTTTGCATGCTTTTACATAAATCATTAAAATCAAATAAACCATATTAACATAACATTGGGAAAGGGAAACTAATCAAATCCACAATGAGTTCCCAACACTCATTGTTCACCATCTTATTTCCCTTATGGTTTATCGATCAAGGCTAATGGAAAGGGAAACTAATCAAATCCCTTTCCCAAATCAAGGCAATAAAGGCATTGACCTAATCAAGAGAATAAATAAATAAAAAATCACTTTCCTTTTCGTATGTGGTTGCCGTCCAAACTCACACTCACCCTCATTTCCTTTCTTTCTTTTTCCATAACATATCAAGACAACCAACTAAATATGTCCTCTTGAATATTTAGTGATTTTCCTTACCAATATAGATAGATAGGCCTCTAATTACATATATTTAACTTTTAAACTTAATGGAAAAAAAATCTCTCCCATTCCCATTCTCTTCCCACACCCCCTCTCTCAATTTCCCTTTCTTTTTATTTACTTTTTTTCTTAAATATATAAAATAAAAAGGAAACTATGTATTGGAAAATCTATTGCATGCTCACCTGTAGCGCACTAAATTTTTTATTATTATTGATTTTGTGTTTGGATATTTTTAATTGTTAAGTGTTAGAAATTATTTTTAATTGTCTAAATTTCTTTGTAGGAATTGTGTGAATTTAATTGTTAGTTTTTTATTTATTTATTAATTTAATTAAGTAAGAAAATGTGTTTTGATTGAAAGCACCAAGGTGCATATGGTAGGTAGTGATGCAACTTAGCAATTAGGTGTGTGCATATGTGCATGGTTGCATGGTGAGCATGCAATAGAATTTCCTACACATTATTTCCTTTTATTTGATTTATTTTATTTAATTAAAAGAATTAAAAATAAAATAAAAGAAGAGGAAAGAGGAGTGGGCGTGTAAGACTATAGTGGGAATGGGGGATTTCGTTTCCTTTTTGGTTTTGAAATTGAGTGAGTTGTTGGATGACCATTAACCAAAATAGGAAAAGAGTTGTCATCTTTTATGCACTCTTTATTTTCCTCTAACTAAGAAAAAATCAAATAAAAATAAAATGATTGAAAATAAAGCCAAATAGGAAACTTACCCTTTTTTCTATTTGGACTAGTTATTGCATTAGGTTAGATAAAAGGGAAAGAAAGAAAAGAAGAGGCCATACATGCTTGGGAGTCGTCAGCCATAGAGAGAGGAAGAGAGAGAGTAAGTGTGAGAGCTCAAGAGAGAAAGAGAGAAAGGAAGAAAGAAGGAAGGAGAAGAAGAAGAAGAAGAAGAAGGGTAGGGTTTCAAAACCCTTAGACATGTGCTCATGTATTGGTGTTTTAAATCCTTAGTTATGAATCTTCTTCTTCTTGAATCAAAGAGTATTTTGTGGTTTTTCTTTCTTTTGTTGAATGGTGTTCAAAAATCCCTATAGGTGTCAAGGTTCCTTTTTGCTAGTGTGTTATTGATTCCACAATCAAGAGAGGTAATGGATTCTTCCCTATGTGTTGATTTGGTAATGATCATGGTTATGTTTTCTTTGTATTTTCTTTTTTTGGGATAATAGTTGATGAAGTTGTGAAAGAGATATGATATTTGAGATATGAAAACATGTTGATCATGATGAGTGATGTTATGGTGGTTTCAGCCAACAAGAGTATAAGCTTAGTTTTATTATTATTTTAAGCAAGCATGATGGATTTGAATATTGAGATTTGCTAAAGGATTCTATGTGTTCTCGACATGATACACGATTTGGAATCTTGTTATTGAATCCATAAATTTGATTAACATGCTTATGAGGTTGGTATGTGGTTATGGTTGTATATATGTTCATTATTTTGAAAATAGGAACATGTTAGGATTCCTTATCTCTTTGCATGTTAGTTTTAATCATCTTCCTATCTTGTGATCAATTGATATATTATTAGCAGCATGCTAGGAATTTCTTGGGTTTTGGAAACAATAAGGAATGAAAGTATGTTATATGCTTCGGCCTAGGGTATACTTGTACCAAGTTTTATGTATGATTGATCTTGAGATATGCCAATGATTTATTATCTAGATGGTAGTTTTCTTTCTTAGGGTGTATGAGTGGTAGAAACATGCTAGGTGATGTTTTAAACATGATTTGCTGAAATAATGCTTGCTGTTTATTTTTTTTTATTTTGTGAGCATATTGGTGAAAGAATGTTTTAAAAATGCACATTTGATGCCTCTAATGATATTTGATTTTAAGTAAATAAAAGGGTATGTTATGTCACATTTAAATGGTGTTTTTTTTTTATCAAATTAACACATGCTGATTTTTATGAAGAAAAATGTGATTTTTATCTAAGTTTGTAATTTTGAATGAATTATTTGTTGCTGAAATTTTCTATTTAAAATAAGAAATGTCTTTTAAATTAAATAAATAATGCAAATGCATCAAATAAATTATGTCATAAGTTATGTATATGTAAAAATTATATTTTTAAAATATAACCATGAATTTTCACATTACTATTTAAGTGCAATTTTTTTTTATTTAAATGAGAAAAAGATTTTGGTTAGAATTCACTTATGATTTTTAAACAAAATAAAAGTTGCTGAAAGTTTGTGTTATTAAGTTAAAACAATTATTTTGTTTAAAAGTAGTGAGCCTTACACTTACATAATTCAAGTCTTAAATAATATAAGTAAAAATATATTTTTCCCACACTTTAAATTGTAAATTATCACATTTAATCATATATTTTTTTTATTAATTTAGAAAGGCTATATTTTTCTAAAGGAAATAAGAAATTTATTAAGTATTTCTAAATAACTACAAATTATGTTATTTTTTCTATGCAATTTAAAATAATAAATAGAATTATTATTTTATGAGAAATTAAGAAAAGGTTAAATGAATTATTTTTATGAAGTAAAAATAATGTATTAAATGGTTTATTCAAACTTTGAGACATAAAGAAACAAATAATGGTAAAGAAATCATATTGCTAATTTTATTTGAAAAAGTAAGAAATAAGCATGTAGGAATTATTGTTTTAAAACGTCAATTTTTAACAAAGCTCCCACATATGCATGTCACATGTAGTTGCATTTTTACGTTCAAATATATGCCTATTGTTCACACATATAGTTTTTACTTTGTAACCATGAAGGGATAATAGGTAGAATTGGCATTATTCTTTTGTGATTTTATGTGAAAATGTGTATGTTTGAAATTATTAAGCAACTTGCACCATGTGTGCATGGCCCATGCACACATGGGGTATATATATTGGGCATGAATATTGACATGTGATTCTAAGAGACGATATTTGATTATTATTATAGGCTCGTTGTGAATTTTTTCTCTTTTTGCTTTGCTCAGTCCTGAGGTAAGGAAGTTAGATAAAATGTCTATGTTTATGCTATGAAATGGTAAGATTGGTTTGTTTTGAGGATAATGGTTTGCTATTTATGATGATGGACCATGTGATATGAAGTATGGGATTCTATCTTGAGATGCTATGATGAATACGATGCAACATGTGTTTTCTTTGTGTTGATATGAAATGGACTGCATGTGTTTGTATGCTGTATGAAAAAACAAATGGTTGCTAGCGTGATGAACGTGACACAACAAAGGATTTACTGAGGATATGATGTAACTCATAGGGCGGACGCGCCAAGGTTATTGAAGGACGTGGGATCCTATTTACCTCACAGAGAATGTCTTCCCAGTTTTATGCTTTTACTGGTTACCTCAAAATGTAACATGGACAATAGTGGTACCATGATCACAAAGAGTATGATTATGATGCATGTTTATGAAATATGATTATGATGTATGGATATGACGTATGGTTATGACATATGATTATGATATGTTACGAGTTTTACGATATGATTATGTTCTTAGTATGTTTCCTTGAATGTTATTGTTTTTGTTTGTACTTCCTTACTGGGCTTTTAGCTCACCCCCTTACTTTCCCCCCTTTCAGATAATAAATAGGGTTTCTCTTTGGCACTCGCTGTGATGTGGGGAGTTTCGACGTCTGGGTGAGTATGGTGTGGGGGTATCTATGAACGAATAAATGATCAACATATGCGCCAATTTTTAAAGAATGATGTTATGGACCTTAAATTTTAAAACTATCAACGGGACTTAAACTTATTTTTCTTTTAGCATTGCATAAGAACACTTTATTTTTGTTGTAAACTATTGGGCCCAACTTGTATGTTTTATTAATGCCCCACTGAACTTCGAATGTTAAGTGGTATTTTCTATTTATTAATGAGTTGTGAGACGTTTTACAAAGAAATATAATAGGGCGCTTTACAAATGGTATCAGAAACAGTTTGTTCATGTTTCCAAGGACCATCCCCATACACGTTAAAAACGGAAAAATCTCACCTCTCCACGTTGTAAGTATTTGTTCTATATGTTATCTTTATTCTTTATGCTTTTAAAATTTTCTAGTTTTGTAATTGCAGTATAGAAAGATGCCTCCTATTATTAGAACCACTAAGAAACAGTTACTTAACGAGATTCATGATCTATGACCTCATAGATAATTATGAATTCTACCGATTGGAGGTAGACATTGTTAAGAACGATGACAGAGGTATGGAGGAATGCTTTGAGACGGTGCATGACATGGAAAGGGAGATGGCGTGTCAGGAGGTGATACACGCCATACCAAAAGTAAGTGCTAGGATGAGGGCGTTGGCGAGCGCTCCTGATTACTTCCACATTTCGGAGGACGTCTTTGATTATAGCTCAGGGGACGTGTCCACGGTTGAGGACTAGAGTTTGTCACGTATTTTCCTTCAATAAAATTTTAATGAATAAGATGGGACTTTTCTTAATAACCCTTAAGAACTTATGGCCTTTCATTTATGGTTATTAAACACTTTATCCATTGTTTGAATTTTGGAATAATTTTTTAACAAACTTTGAATGTTATGGTTTAATAATTTTTCTATTACAAACTCTAAGTGGTGTGGATATGGAATGTATGATAATTTTCGCAAATATCTATCAAACCATTATGTGATTTATCCTCTTTTATGATTTTATTTTGGTGCCTTAGAATCTCATAATGTTAACAAGAAGAAGATGAGGCAAGGGAAGAGGGAGAGGCCGAGGAAAGGGTTTCTCCACAAGATCTAATGCCACAGCAATTCCTCATTTGGGAATGCCACCAGCCCAACCAGCAGGCCTAGCTACACCAACTGTCGATTTGGTCGTAGAGATAGAAAGGTTGAGGGAACAACTAAGGTAGAGAGATGAGGAGTTGGCTCACGCCAAGAAAGTACCCCAAGTGCCCCAAGTACCAGTGGCACAGCCTGAGCCTCCCACCACCTGCACCACTGTCTATGGCTTATGGATTCGAGTCTGTCTATGAGCATTTTAGAAAGCAAGCCCCACCTAGCTTTAAAGGGAAAGTTGATCCTATGGTGGCAGAGGATTGGTTGAGATCAGTAGAGGCCATCTTTGAACACATGGAGTTGAATGACCACTAGAGAATTTCATGTGCAGCCCACCTATTCAAGTTGGGTGCAAGGATATGGTGGGATGTGGTCAAACAGACTCGTGACCTAAATATTATGACCTGGGCAGAATTTGTTCAGAAATTTGGGAAGAAATACTATAGTGCAGCTGTGTTGGCAACCAAGGTAGATGAGTTCGTGACGTTGGTTCAGGGGAACCTCTCTGTTACTGATTATGCACAGAAGTTCGATAGGTTGGCTAGATTTGCACCTGAAGTAGTACTAACCGAATCCATGAGAGTCCAAAGGTTGATGAGAGGACTCAAGCCAATGATTTTTAGGGATGTTAAGATGACCAATGCTTAGGTGGTCAATTATGCTGAGGTATTGGATAAGGCACTCAAAGCGGAATACTTGGAGGATCGGATATGGAAGGACAATGTTGCCAGAAGGGAGGCCAACCGAAACAAGGGCTATAAGAGGAAAGTTAATGCAGGGCAGAATAGTGGCACTTAAAAGACTATTTTCGGAATTTTAATGACTACATCAATATTGCCCCTTTCCAGCTCCAGTCCAACTCATACAAATTCTTGGCGGAACTGAGGTCGCTATACCATGAGGAAAAATGGGATGCACCATCGGCACGCGATATCCTATATCTATTTTGCCTCAAAAGCAATCCTTCCCGAGCTCACAGTGGGTAAGGCTTTTACTACCTTTTGAGCTACCCAAAGGATGAAGGTTGTTTAAGGACATCCTAAACCATCCTCCCAACTTTAAGACCATCTTCTTCTAGAGAGACGGTCTCGATCCATTCAGATTCTACTCGTTTCAACAGATCCATAAGTATTTTGTCGAGGTTTTCTTTGATTTTTTTATCTCGAGCACGAAATGCTCATTCAAATTAACTATGCAACCAATTACCACCATCTACAACCCATAAAGGCCATGAAAGACCACAGGGAAGAGATTCTAAAGCATTCATACAGTCGGCGGTCCCTCAACTATAGCCTTCATGAGGATAGGCTTCGACAATGTGGTCTCCTTAGCGAAGGCGAATCCATAGATGACATTGGGATTCATAGGTTCGCAAGATTGGAAGACATCCCTATACCAACTGCCAAGATTCCCTCTAAAAGGAAGCACCCGAGCTTACATTCTTGGGCCACTAACCCCCGCTTAGTCAAAATTTCATGCTCGGGCACTAAAGCACAAGACGAGGCTTGTTTGAGCTCTTTTAACGGAGGTAAAGTTGTGTTAGACCTATCTATGTGGTCTCCAACCCTTCTTATGTTGGTTTTTATAGATTAAATAAGAGATTATACGAAGCGGCACAATAATGAAAATTGTTAATTTAACCCCACAAGATTTCTAGATCTACTTCTTCACATACATATATATATATATATTAAATCTAAGAGATGAATAGAAAATTACCTCAAGTCCTTCCTTGCTGCTATCTTTTGTACGGCAAAATCCTTGAGATCTCACACCAGGATCTTCCAAAATGTTCTCAACACACAAAGAACGAGTGTGGGCTCGCTATACAAAATAATAGGCAAAATCTATTTATCAGATGTTCTCAACACATAAGATCTGATAAAGTGTGGACCTAAGTTTGTGAAGAGCAATGACCTATGCTTGTATCATTGTTCTATTTCTCTCAGGGAGATTTCACGATTTGTTTTCTATCACTAAAAAGTATCGCTCTGAAAAACTGATCTCCTATATTTAATATATCCAATATATTAAAAATAAAATATTAGTTATTTAAAACAATTTAAAATAACTAATCAATTATCAGAGTTTGTTTAAATAATAATATTTTAATCATATTACAATATCTCATTATTTATTTAATATTTAAATAACTAAAATTGAGGAACCAAGAATCTTCTAGAAGCTTCTTGTGCGTGTAGCACAGTGACTATGCACTGTGCTACATGTCCACCTCATGCTAGAGAGGGCATGTGATTTTTTCCAATTTTCATCATTATTTAAATACCAAAAAATACAAAAATAAATTAATTATATTTTTAAATCAAATAATTAATTAATTACACATAATTATACAATAATTATGTTTAGTGCATAGAAAAATATTTTACTTATCAAATAAGTCATTTTGCCCATTTTTGTATTTATCTTTGTCAGTGTTTGTTTGAGCCATTTCGGGGACCATGGACCTATAACATTAAGCTCCAATAAATTAAAACTAAATAATTAAACTCTTTAATTATAATAGTTAATATATTAATTCTGATATTTCACCACTATAAATTCAGAATTGAACTCTTTATGTTATAGATATACTTTTATAGAAATCTTATTTTAAGTTGTCCATTGATATAACCATCTTACAATAGTTCAACCCTCTAATTAATTAGTTCATAAATTAGAATGGAAGAATTACCATTTTACCTTTCTAATTTACTTCTTATTCCTTAAGTACCATTAATTCACTAGTGAATAATTAATCTATAATCTAATTATAGATTTGAGCTCAAAATCATTCAGTTCCAGAATTAACCCTTAAGGGAACCAATATACGATATGTTAGGAAAGATTAGATTAGGTATTGTTGATACATGTTCCCAGCCATCCATGATATTAAATCTCCAAAACAAAAGTCATTAGCCTCATTCTATGAAGAGACCTTAACGAATGAATCAAAATATTTAATAAACATGAACAGGAGTTCATTAACACTCAGAATTTATGTTGATCTATAAATGATTATCAGTTATGATATGAATTACAAGTCTTTATTATTAAATGGTTTTTGGATAAAGACTTTTATTCATATCAGTCCATGTCATATATAATCATATTATATAAAACACATTTACCGAGATGTCTTACCACATCAATAATCCGAATCTAGATTATTATTATCAACATGATACTCAGCAAACCGTACTTACAACCCCAATTAAAGAATTCCATAACTTCAATTTGTTATTTTTGACTATTTTTATTCATTCATGTCATCTTAATTCTCTTGTACTAATATTAGATCACATTCTCAATGATGAATATGGAATTTTTCTGATATTTATAAAAATTATTCAAACAATAATTTAATAATCTAAATATAACAGCAATAAACTATTGTATTTATTTATTCATCGAAATAATAAATGTCTTTTACATGCTTTTAGGACATACTCCTAACATCTTAAACAAAAGTCCAACGTCGTAGTCATTTTTAAAGATCCTCGGAACAATTTTGTGACCTAGTCGGTGGTAGATCTTAAGGTGCATAGGTTTGATAGTTGGTTAGGGATATAACAAACCATGTATAGAATAAACGATGTTTGGGAAGGGATAGTAGTCCAGTACGGGACTAACGACTATAGGGATTTATCGAGAATGTCCCCTACTTATCGAGAGGGAACCCCTTAGAATATTCTGAAGATAGAGGGATTTCCTGGTCCCCGAGTTTGAGCCAGGGGGAATCTTCCAGTTAGGTTTCTTTTACTTAGAAGTTTCAACAATTTTTTTTCCTTTTTTTTTAAGTAAGATGGATTCGAATCTTGACAATATCCTCAGTTAGCCCACCGCATACAGGGGGGCCAAGCGCAATCAGGTGTCCTGGAAGCGAGCCCGTTCTTCCAAAGTCACCAAGAAAATTGAGGCATCCTCGTCACCCTCGAAGCAGGCCCAGTCGAGCCTTGTCATGGTTCCTCCGGTGCACACAGAGGCTATGGCTCTTCCTCCCTCGAGGCAGTCGAAGAAAAATTTCCCCTCCCACTCTCCAATCTGAAATTGCAATCTCACTATCGTGACCTATGTCCTCGAGTTTGTGGTCAACAATGCCGCCGACACTCCCGGGGTGCAACTAGGTTCAAACGCCTTAACCAGCATGGGCCAATGCTTCAACTACCTCGGGGCTCCCCAATGGGAGTTCTTAATGAGCTGCGAGAAAGCTAGCACCCTTTTCGACAAGAGTAGAGAGTTTCTTTCTTCGGTATGTTTTAACGCCAATTATTTGTTTCTTTACTCTTAACATTTATTTTTGATTGCAGGCCTTCCTTGCCTTCGTCCAGCACAACTATGTCTTGAATCGGAAGGTCGCCATGAGCAAGGTGCATGCTCAATGTGCCAAGGAGGCACAACTTAGAGCTAAAGACAACCTTAAGAAGGCACGACAAGAGCTGGAAGCTAAGGACATGGAGCTTAAGAGGGTCCAAGAATTAAATGCCAAACTTGAGGAGGACAAGAAGACAACTTTCGAGTTCATAGAGAGCGAGAAAGCTCGTCATTGACATGGCGATGTATCGCATCTAGGCAACAAATCCCGACCTCAATACTAGGTTCCTGTCCATCAAGGAGACCGGATATGTCAATAGGTGGCAAGCTCGATTGGAAGAGGAAGAAGCCATGCTCGATGCTCAGGAGGCTGCAAAGGCTATGGAACAACCTGGATCGGTGGATGCCGGAGCTGCCAATCCATGAAGATCAACGCATGGGCTGCAACCTGTTGACGCGGTTCTTCGCCAACAGGTAATTATGAAAAGAAAGAGAAAGGGATTAGTGCTTATGTTGAACCGAAATAGATGAATGATCTTGGAAATGGAATGGTGACACAAAATACGTTTTTAAGTGGTTCAAAGGTTAAAATCCTTCTACTCCACTAGTCAGTATTATTGCTATATACTGGGTATTCTTTTACAGGGTCTTTCTTACAATAGAGAATCCAACCTCTAGTAACTCCCAAGGTCTCCATATTTATAGGAGAAGGCACCTGGGAGTTGGTAAGAAGGTCATCCCGTGACCTTCTTACATATCATGTAAACTCTGTGACATTCATGATTAATTCCTAAACTTGACACATTAGTGTGGTCAAATCAATAGGTAAGGGGATAATGGGCCGCACGGCCCAACCCAGTCGTGGGTGTTTGAATACGCACGTTCCTGCTGCGTGTCTGAGAAGTCAGGGGTATATCAGACACGTGATGTCTGATATATGCACGTTTACCTTGCGTGGTTGACTTTATAAAAGGTCGCAGCCTCCAATTCAAGCCCGTACCACGAGCTGGATGATTCCCTCGACCTGTGGTCTTCAGAGTCCAGACCCAGTCCTTAAGCAATCTTGGCGAACCCTTGGGTTTTCGAGCTAAGGAGGTAGGATCTTATGATGGTAGCTCCGGTCTTGGGGATGTCCACGTGGTAGTCATGATTAGGCCGTATCTTAGCTCGTTAGTCAGCCCGTGGGAAAATCAGGGCGTACACAACCCATAGTTATTATTATTATTTTTTAATTACTATTTTTGATGCCTTTAGGGCAAAGACAATTACAACTTGAGCTTGAGTTATTTGATGAATGCTTATAGTTTAATAGTAGTTTTTTTTGCTCTTAAGTTTCTAATTCGAAAACCTTTTTGCACATTATCTACCTTTAGCGCTTTTACATCATATTTGTGGTTGAAAATATTTCGAGCATGCTGTTAAGTACTTGCTTTTATATTTGTTTATTTATACAAATACACTATCCTACTTAGGGTCGGACTTCTATATATTCATACATAGTTTATTCGCTGCACAATTTTGACCTCGTTATATTCAAGTTCGAATACTACTTATACCATATATTTTTTGTGTTTAAAAATACTTATTGGCGTGTAGTCTCGTTAGTCTTGTTATTGCTTGCTTAAATGTAGTAACTTTTCCTCATCCTCAAGTATGGTCTCAAGGTTGTGAGATCGAAACTTTTTTGCAAACAATTTCAGCTCTATCTCGACTTATGAATATTGTTGATTTATCTAGAATTCCAACTTTTAATTGTGTTGATTAGTTTTTGTTGGTTTATTCCATACTTGTAGAATTCATGTTTGGTTAGTAATCCATCCACTATAATTAATTTTATTTTTATTGATGCTATATTTTCAAGCCTATGGTATTATTGTATACCACCTTGCCCCATTAATTTCCTATGATTGTGAAATCTTAGGTTATTGAATTTCGTGAGCTTGCAAAAAATATAACAATAAAAAATAAAATTGGAATAAGAAATAACGCTTTATTAATGAAAAGCAAAAAGTAAATACAAGCTTGGTTACAACTAAATAAACATCATTCCTACATTATTGATAATAAGGTCGTAGATGTTCACCGTTCCAAGCTCATGAAGCTGAGATTGTACACTCCAGGTCAAATGATGGATTCAATTTGGTAAGGTCCCTCCCAATTAGGCCCGAGCACGCCTGCAGAGGGGTCTCATGTGGCCAAAAATACACGTCTAAGCACCAATTCTCCCAATCAAAAGTGTCTATCTCGAACCCTTTTATTGAAGTATTTTGTAAACCTTTGCTAGTATGTAGCATTTATAAGTTGGACTTCTTCTCGTTTTTCCTCAATTAAATCCAGGGTTTCCTCGAGCTGAGATTGATTTGAGTCCTGGTTGTATGCTTCGCACCTGATGGTTAGAATTTCAACCTCAATTGGCAACATTGCTTCGCAACCATAGGCTAGGGAGAATGGTGTATGTCCAGTTGAGGTTTGTGTTGTTGTCCTATAAGCCCATAAGACTTGTGGTAATTCTTATATCCACTTGCCTTTAGCCTCTTCAATCCTTTTCTTGTTGGAGCTCTTTAGAGTCTTGTTTACTACTTTGACCTGGTCATTTGCTTGTGGATGAGCTACTGAGGAGAAACCCTTGATTATCCCATTTTTCTCACAGAACTGTGTAAACAACTTGCTATTGAACTGGGTTCCATTGTCTGAAACAATCTTCCTTGGTATCCCATATCTGGAAATTATGTTCTTCACCACAAAATTCAAGACTTTTTTTTGAAGTAATTGTTTCTAGGGGTTCGGCCTTAGTCCATTTGGTGAAGTAATCAACAGTAACTACAACATATTTGACTCCCCCTTTTCCAGTTGGCAATGATCCTATGAGGTCGATTCCCCATATTGTGAATGGACACAGGGAGCTCATCATGGTGAGCTCGGTTGGTGGAGCTCGCGAGATTAAGGAGAATTACTAACATTTATAGCAGCATTTAACATACTCGAACGATTTTGCTTTTACTGTAGGCCAGAAGTATCCTTGTCTAATTACCTTCTTTAAGAGACTATGCCCCTGGTGTAATCTCCACAAAATCCTTCATGGTTTCCTCTATAATCTTTCTAGCCTTGGGTGGATTTACACATCTTAATAATGGCATGGAATATGCTCTTCTATACAATCTCCCTTCCAAGATAGTGTATTTTTGTATTTTTTTACATTAGTTTTTAGCCTTGTTTCGGTCTGCTGGGAGGCTCCCGGTTTCAAGGTAGTCGATTATGGGCATCATCTATGTAGGCTGTAAGTCTATCATATCGACTTTGACTTTCTCAGGCTCGATTATGCTTGGTACTAGTAAAAATTTGACTTGTACCACATTAAGTGTATCAGCTTCCTTGGTTGTTGTAAGTCGAGCTAGAGCGTCTGCATTTGAATTTTGTTCTCGTGGAACTTGCTCAATCACGTAGAACTCGAATTGTTCGACTGCTACTTTGAATTTTTCCAAGTACACTGCCATTTTAGTTCCCTGAGCCTGATATTCTCCTAGGACCTGGTTGACAACCAATTGAGAGTCACTATAGCAATGAATGGATTTTTCCTTTAACTGAGAAGCTATTCGAAGCCCTGCTAATAGTGCCTCGTATTCAGCCTCGTTATTCGAGGCCCCGAAGCCAAACCTTAAGACTGAGTGAAATCTACTTCCTGATGGGTTTATTAAGTTAATGCTTGCCCCTTACCCGTTCTCGTTAGAGGAACCATCGACTATGAAGTCATCTAAGGCCTGCCCCTTTATCGTTGTTCTTGGGTGATACGTTATCTCGAACTACCCAAATTTGACCGCCCATTTTAATAGTCTTCTGAATGCTTCAGGTTTCAACAATACTTATCTTAACAATTGATCAGTCAGCATATGTATGGGGTGTGCTTGGAAGTAAGGCCATAGTTTTCGAGATGCATGTATTAAACACAATGCAAGTTTTTCCATCATTGGATTCCTCAATTCAGAGTTTTGTACTTTCTTATCCTCCCGAAAAATTATTGCACTAATAGCATGCTCAATCATTGCGAGTTATAAGTACAATATTTCCCCTGTGGCTGGTTTGGATAAGATAGGTGGCTCAACGAGATGTTTTTTAAGAGCCTAAAAAGCAAGCTCGCACTCGTCTGACCATTCGATCTTTTTGCCCCCTCTCAAAAGATTAAAAAATTGTAGGCATCTATCTGTATATTTCAAGATGAATTTACTTAAAGTCACCATTCATCCAGTTAGACTCTAGACATCTTTATGCTTTCGAGGTGAAGGCATGTCAATTAAGGTCTTTATCGTATTCGGGTTTGCCTCTATGCCACGAGTGTTGGGAATACTGCCTTTAAAGCAATTATAGTTGACAAATTTCTTAAATGAAATAAATAATTGAATTGAATTATTATATATATAGACTATGTTTGATATTATGTTGATAATATTAAGTAAATATTAGAAAAATACAAAGTTTATCTATGTGGTCTTAATCTCATATTGGTATGAGAGGATCGAAATTAATATAATAAACTTGAAACAATTCGTAGTAAAATAAAGTTATGGAATCTTTAGATTAATTACAACTAGTACGGTTTGCTAGTATTATGAATACAAGTGACCTAGATCTAGGTCACTAGTGTAGTAGGAAACTTTAGTGAAGGTACTTTATATATAGTTGTGACAGTCAGAATCCCGTGATCCGTAAGGGGAAAGACCGGGTAAGCTGTGCAATCCCACACTGCCTGGGGAAGGTCAAGTGTGATGATTCTAAGACTGTGTAGGTATGGGACTACACAGTTGAAGAGGGCTTAAATGGATTAATGGGTACTACCTATATCAACAAGATGCATCTTCTTTTCGGTAGCCCATCACTTGAGAACTCCAAAGTTAAGCGTGCTTGACCTGGGGTAATCTAGGGATGGGTGACCTCCTGGGAAGTTTTCCTAGGAAGCATGTGAGTGAGGACAAAGCACGCTGAAAAGACTTGTGTTAGTTTGTAGGGCCAGTCATCATTCCAGAAAGCAACCATAGTGACGTGGGGTGTTACAATAGTGATATATAAAACTTGACTAGATGTGATTTGTTAATATTTGTTTAAACACAGTTTCATAGTATTAATCAAACACATCAAACGATGATCATATACAGGATAATCTTAATCCTGAGGTTACTATGAACTCATATATATGTCATCTGATCTTTTGATTCATGCATTAAGGTTTGTCAGAATGATCAGGCTAAGAACAATTGTTTTGGGGACTCAGTGATGTAAATGGTTGGGGACATATTTTAAAAGATATGGAATCTATACCTTCTTACAGATTGAATAATGGTTCCATATTGGGTTAACTTTTGGAACTGAAAAGGTTATGAGCGCTCACGTCGCAAACTTGTTGCGCACAACTTTTACTAGTAAAGTCAATGGTACACTAGGAACAAGATATTGTTATAAGGGTAAAACAGTAATTTGTTCCCTTTTAATTATGAACCATTAATAGAGGATTAACATTGTATCTAATGATTTTATCAATGGACACTTTATTCTTTAGTAAAGTACTCTATAAATATATGTCTATAATTATCAAGAGTTCAATCTCATATTTATAGTGGAGTAATCATGAGATTAATAAATATGATTATTAAATCATAGAGCTTTGATTAATAATATAATATTTATTGAAGCTTGATACTCCATAGGTCCCTAGGGTGGCTCTATCAACACTATATCAATGTAAGAGTTGATACAAGGGTAAAACTGTAATTTGGAAATTTGAGAAGAATTTTATTCTTCGAGTCAAATATACAATTATATGATAATTTAGGTAGAATAATTAATTTTGAATTAATTATCAAATTTTTTAAAATATGTTTATTAATTTAAATATAAAATTTTGAAATATATATAAATAAATTAATTAATGTTTGCAATTAATTATTTTATTTGAGTAGAGGAAAATAAAATTGGTAAGTCAAAATAGATCTTGATTTATTGAATTTTAAAAGATGATAATAATGCTGATCATCAATTTGAATTTTGAATTTTAAATATTGAAATCTAGTTGTGATCTTTTCCTTAAAAAGATAATAACATATTTTGTGGGAATGATTGATTTTAATAAAATAAACAAATATAAGAAAATGCAATATCCCTGAAAAGGGAATAATGCTACACGCATGACATAGTGCACGGACTTTTGTCAAGAGTGTAAGACAATGCAGATAAAGTATCCGTGTTGTTTTTATTTTATTTATTTAATTAATTAATAATTTAAAAATGAATTTTTTCAAATTCGGTAAGTTAGATACTAACATAAATCAATTCCTATCATCATTATGATATTATTTATATATTATTATTATTAGGAATAATAAGGTAATATATAATCTCTCTATACATATTATGTAATACAATAATAAACAAGAGAGTGAAAAAATTCAGAAAAAAGTTTCAGAATTCGTCAAACAAGAAATTGTCATGTTCTTCTTTTATTCTAACATTTCTCAAGTCATAATCCAAGTTCTCATGTGTTGAGATATACTTGTGATTTCTAAATTACAAACCCTTGTTCTCTATGTCCCACACACATCTTGTAACGCCCTGGATAGCCAAGACCGTTAGACTGTGTGTTTATAAAGTGCTAGACTTGCTAATCAGGTCATTTAATTAAAAACGTGTTACTGAAACTATAGAGGAACTAGGATTAGAATGTTTTGGTCTCAAAAGTTGCATTTTCATTAAGAAACATCATCTGTTTACACAGGATCCCAAAAATATTAAGTTTAAAGACCGTTACAAAAGACATAAGGTTTATATACAATATCAAGCCATATTAAGGCAAAACAGACAGTTAGGAAATCCCTGTCCTGGTCCACTCCTCGACCATGGCGATCGAATAGCTGGCTATGCACATTCAACCCCGCAGCTTTCCATCTCAGGGTTGGTCCAGCTTGCCTTTGCCTTTACCTGCACCACGTAGCACCCGTGAGCCAAGGCCCAGCAAGAAAACACAACAATAGAGCATAAGCAATCAACAGACAAGTCAATATCTCATATTGCATCACGTATTCTCAACCATATAAACATCCAGTATAATCAAGTATTCAACATGCTAAACACATCAACTCATATCATATATCAATTCACAAATGATAACTAGGGCTAGCGCCCTCAGGCCACTCCCTCCGTTATCCCACTGACTCCGGCCCGCTTAAACCGAGTTCAGTGAATATTAAGCTGTCCTCGGCTACCAGTGGCCAAGTCGCGCCCTGTGCGCAAATATTGTGTAGGGCACCCTTAGGCTGCTATCACATGTCCCATGGCGTAATACCATCATTAACATAATACAAGTTTCGGGAGCACTTAGTCCCATCACAATTGTAACGCCCTGGATAGCCAAGACCGTTACACTATGTGTTTATAAAGTGCCAGTCTTGCTAATCAAGTCATTTAAATAAAATCGTGTCATTGAAACTATAAAGGAACTAGGGTTAAAAGTGTTTTGGTCTCAAAAGCCACATTTTCATTAAAAAGTATCATCTATTACATGGGATCCCAAAAATATTAAGTTCAAAGACCGTTTACAAAAGACACAAGGTTTATGTACAACAACCAGCCATACTAAGGCAAAACAAGCAGTTAGGTGATCCATGTCCTGGTCCACTCCTCGACCGTGGCGGTCGAACCGCTGGCTATGTACATTCCACCTCGGAGCTCTCCACCTCAAGCTTGGTCCAGCTTGCCCTTGCCTTTACCTGCACCACGTAGCACCCGTGAGCCAAGGCTCAGCAAGAAAACACAACAACAACAGAGCATAAACAATTAGCAGACAAGTCAATATCTCACTTTGCATCACATAAACTCAGACATATCATCAGTCAGTATATTCAAGTATTCCACATACTAGGCATATCAGTTCATAACATACACAGTTTACAAATGATAACTAGGGCTAGCGCCCTCAGGCTGCTCCCTCCGTTATCCCGTTGTTCTTGGCTACCAGTGGCCAATCTGCGCCCTGTGCGCTAAAATCATGTACGGCACCCTTAGACCGCTTTTACATGTCCCATGGCGTAATACCAACATTGACACGATGCAACTCTCAGGAGCACTTAGTCCCATCACAATCATACAACCGGGTGCAGTTTTCTTACCTTTAGCTTTCAGATGAATTAGTTACGGGCGATACTCCTTGAGCGCGATCCGATCCTCGAGTCCTAGCTAGATACCTAGTCACAACCATGAGGAAAGACACCATTAACAACCTTAAATGAGTTTTCAAGCCAAGTTCTAGTACTCGGAACATTGAACTTCACCAAATATGGTAAAAGACTCAACCCCGAGCACCCTAGGTTAAATTCCCAAGCCTAAAATCTTAAAATCCCAAAATCCCCTAAGCGCCGCGACATAGGCCATCCATGCTGTGGCATGGCCCCCAAACAGAGCCATCCAAGGCACAAAAACAGGTAAGGGCCGCGACATTGCTTGGACCATGCCGCGGCCCACCCTCCTTCCTCAACATGCAACAACCTTGAAGGGCCGCGGCTCACCAAGAACCATGCCGCGGCCCGACCCTTCAAACCCAGAAAAAACCACCATTTTCAATCTCTAAACCTCACCTCAAGCTATCCCAAAGCCCCTAACTCAAAACCAATTAATAATAACAACATTAGAATGATTAAAACAACGCAATCCAACCGGAAATCCAGCCTAAGACTCACTAAAATCCCAATTCTAATTTCTGAAATTTCAAACCCACAGAACTCAAAACCAGCCATGAAAACTCTCAAATTCAACCATCAAACTTTAAATTAAACCTTACCTCAGCTGTAGAATTGTTTCTCCAAGAGTCCCCTGACCTATCTTCAAAGTCCCAAGCCTCAATTTCCACCTTGAATGTCAAAACAATAACCATTTAAAACTCAGCCATTTCTTTAAGTTCCTAACCCCAAAAACAAAAATTCAAAACTTACCCTAGCACTAGCTCAGACCTTGATCTGTTCCTGAGCTAATCCTCTAGATTATTCCCTTCAATTCCCAAAGACACAGCTCAATTCCAGCAGTTCCCTCTCAAATTCCAGTAGTTTTTCCTTTGCTAAGAGAGAAAAGAGAGAGAAGGAGAGATATGGTCGGTTTATACTTTTCTGTCTAGTATCTTCTAAGTCTTCCAAGTATATCCTTAGATTATTAGACTAATCCCAAAGCTCGGGGTGCCGGAAACGTCCTCGAGGCCAAAACGGTAAAATTCCCCAATAATCCCGCCTAGACATCCTAACCTCAAATATATCTCCAATTATTTATTTTCATCACCCGATAGTCTAAATCACTACCTGATACCTAAAATACCCCTGACTTGTCCAAAGTCAATTATAATAACCCGTTGTGACTTTTCCCGCTATCTAGCCCTAGGATCACCTCGAGTCGCCTGCTGCAGAATTATCCACATCATAATGTGGTTCTCGCATATATCTCAAACATTTATATCACATCATCATATAATATCATCAATTATCATAAACACACAATTAATCATATATTTACGCATTTAAATCAATAGCATTCATTCTAATCCTAGTTATGCCCTCCCGACACACTAATCAAGGCCCTTAAGCCTTATTAGCGAATTTGGGTCGTTACAACAATCATATAACCGGGTGCAGTTTTCTTACCTTTTACTTCGTTAGCTTTGATCACTCGACTCCTTGAGCACGATCCCCCCCGAGCCCTAGCGCTCACCTAAACACAACCATAGACCATAGTCATCATCAAACTTCAAGTCCAAAACCTAGCCTCGGGGCCAATCCTGAGCCCCCGGGAAGTCCTAGTTCCACCAAACAAGGTGGTGGAAACAAACCCCAAACCCTTGGTCAAAAACCCTTGCAAACAACCCTAAAATCCCCTTCAAGAGACAGGGTAGCGCTCCAACGCTCATGGGAGGGCGCTACAGCACTACAAACAAAAGAAAAATCCCCTCAGCATGCATGGCCTAGCGCTACAGCACCCAAAGGCTAGCGCTGTAGCGCTAGTCACAGACAGACCAACACCAGTTTTCCCTTCCTGCAATTTCCTCGAACCAACCTCAACCAAAACTTCTCCAAACCTTTGCCAAACTCAAAAACTACCTTATAAACACACTCCACTCATCCCAAGCACCCCAAATACCTAGAACTCAAGCACATGCATCCCTTAACTCAAAATTCACCATAGCCACTTCTAGACATTAAAACTCAGCAAGAACTAGTTGAACAACAAAGTTAGAAGCTTAGAATTTATACGTTTGATGGAATTTTGACCTCAAGTTGCCTCTAGACTTCCTTGGCTTGCTCTTCCTCAACTCTTGGCTCCAACTTTCCTAAAATTCCCCATTAACACAACTTAGATATCTTAGCTAAGAACCAAAACCAGAGCTGAAGAAACTTACAGAATTTTACCTCAAGTGTAGGTGAGTACTTGCTAAACCTCTGCCAATTCCTCAAGCCTAGCTGAGGATCCTTGATGCTCAGCCTATCCCAGCTCTCCCCTGAGCTTTGCTCCAAAAATCCTCAAGAAACTGATGAAGGAAGTATAAACCGACCTTAGAAAACTCTCTCTGTTTTCTCCCTTTCTTTTCCTTCCTTTTCTTTCTTTTCTCTCTTTCAGACTTCTACACTTCTCTACAATTCCCACTAACATAAAGTCTTAGTAATTCCCATCTTTATAAAGCCAAATGACCTTAATGCCCTCCCCTTTATTTCTAACCCTTTAATCCACTTAAGGGCATTTTAGTCATTTCACCCCAATTCCCGCTAACTCCTCGAGTGTCTCTAATATCTACCGCTTAATCCCCGATACCTAACTAGTTTCCAATTATATTCCTCGATATTAGAATAGATCCCAATATACTCACCAAATTCACATTTATACCCCTAGACTCACCCCGAGCCGGGTATAAATCCCCGCTACGACTTTTCTGCTACTTTGCTCACTAGGATTGTCTCGAGTCACAGATCACAGATATATCCACATAATAATGTGGTCTCGACAGTTATCACATATATTAAAGCAGTTGTGCCCATAATGGCCAAAATTACGATTATGCCCTTCTAATCTAATCAGGGCCCTACATGCATACTAATACGCATAGTCATGCATCTCAAATATTCAAATAGTCACATAACATGCTTTAAATCATAATCATGCATCTTACTCATTAAAATCACACATAATTCCCATTATGCCCTCCAGGCACACTAATCAAGGCCCTTAAGCCTTATTAGCAAATTTGGGTCGTTACACATCTTGAGGTGTAGAGAAAACTCCGGAAGATCGTGGTTTGAGTACTCAAAGCATTGGATTGGAATATCGTTATATATACGAAAAGACTCAAGGACACTTGATAGGCTTTAAGTGGTAAATATTTATGTTCTTGAATATTTGTATAAATGTGCATATGATATATATAAGTATGTGTATAATTATATATATGTTGCATGATTAATAATATTGCATATTAATGTTTCTGTCTGGATGTTTTCTTGAATATATAAAATGTTTATATGAGAGATGGAAATTTTTTGTGTTAATAGAACTGGGCCCACCATGCTATTTTCGTTGTGCACTCTAATTGTTTTTCCAACAATTGGTACCAGAGCAGGTCATTAATCTCTACATATTATTAGTTGTTGTGTGGGATTATGTGAATTTTTATATTATATGTGATATATATTTGAATGGATGGATGTTTATATTGATGATGATAGATTCTTAAGGGTTGTTTATAATGGTGCTTTTGGGTTTAGGAATTGTTCTTAAAATTTCTAGATGAAAAATGTATGCCAATTTTTTTGGGCATAGGAATTTTATAATTTTTCTTTTAAAATTATGATATGGCCTGGGCCCTGAGCACGAACCTCGAGGCCCGAGCCGTGCCCTTACACCCACGCACACTCGCCTACGCGCACGCTGCACCCGAGTCGTGCGCCTGCACTCTGAGTCGTGCCCACGCATGCCTACCTAGCCATGCCCGCCTGCACCAGCCGCGCCCCTGCGCCCACGATGTGCAGCACGCCCAGGCCATGCAACGCCCCAGCGCCCAACCGTGCACCCACGCCACCTTTACCCTGAGTCGTGGCCTCCTCCACTGCCAGACCCTCTTGTCGCCGCCCATAATGGTGACACACCTACGGTTTGTGTTATACGAACCCTAATGTGTTGTTACCAAAATTATTTTAATTATTCATTTAATGAAAAATCTGAAATTGAATTAAAATAGTTTTAATTTGGAATTTCTTTAATTGAAATAATATCTATTATTTTCCTGAATTAAAAATGTTTTAATTATTCTCTTCCATAATTAAAATTGTTTTAATTAAAATATCTAAAACTAAAATTATTCTGAATTTTAATTTATTAAAATTAAATTGTTTAATTTATATTTGATGTAAATTACCCAAATTCAAATTGGGCCTTAGAAACTATTTGGGTGTTAAAACCCAAAGTTTAATTATTTTAAAAGGTTGTTTAAAATAATTAAAAAGTTGTATAATTCAAAATGGATATGAAAAAGGGTGGCATTGGCTCAACAAGACTACATCTCAAGGTTCGAGATCGAGGTGCTCTTCATCAGGCCTTAGCTAGTCTAGATTACATTTTCATGTATTTTCAAGTGCTGTGTTTTTTACTAGAAATACCCAAACGTTACCAACCCGCTTTTATTTACTTATTATATATGTTTGAATATGATTAAAGTGTTTAATATTTTGTCACGCATTATAACATGCCATTCATATACCCACACAGTACGCACTTAGCATGCATTACATTCGTGTAGAAACATGCTATTAGGAACGTCCTATATTTTATTATATGTTTATATATGATAACTCATATAATAATAAACTTAGTCTTAATTAGTTAAGATGGTAAATCAAAATTAAAGTTGTTTAATTTGTTATTTTAATGAAAAATGTTTTATTAAAATAAAAATGATATTCTTTTAATTAAAGCAAAATTAAAATTAGAATTAAGGGCTCATTATTATTATTATTATTTTGCTTGATTCGATTAGTAATTATTAGAATATCATTTGGTAAAAATAATTAAATTTATTTTTACAACTAAATTAAAATTGATTTTGTGAAAAAACATTTTTTTTTTCAAAATAGTGAGTGGGAGAGGGAGTTATGACAATAAGTCTAATGGTCTCCATTATTTGTTGAACATCGAGAGGCATAGGAAAAGCCTCGTGTCGCTTCCGTTTGCGGCCTCCCTAAGGAAAGACTTCTGAATATGTTTATTTTATCTCAAGGTCGACTTTGCTTATGAGAATATAGTTAGTGAAGTATTTCAAGTTTGACTGACCCTAAGGCACACTCTTGAGTTAAGTCATTAATTAAAAATAATGGGTTACACTCTTAAGGTCTAGCTAGGCATTCAAGCACGACAAGTGCATCTTGACCAAACTAGTGGTAGTTCATAAGTCAAAAGAGAAAAATGTGTTTTTAAGTTTCCATTTATGAAATTGAGATTTGTCTCAAAATTAATTTGGAGTTAGTCTGACTTATCCCAAGGTTGGTTCATTAATTTTCCAATTAATTTATCGTGGATTAGTATATAATTTTTATGTGTTTTTATATGTTGCATTCATGCATCATGTTTACTTTTCCAAATAAAAATATAGTATTTATTATATTTTTTAATTCATTATATTTTATTGATTTATTTCAAGAAACAATGGTTAATTCTCTTAATCCTAATCAAGGCCTCAAAATGTGAAAGAACCAGTGAATCCTTATGACGGCTACCTAAGTACTTTTCATTTAGACTTCAACAATCTTGATGATTGGTACAGAAGCATACACATAGTTTTGAGTAAACTAAAAGTGTATGATGCAATCATTGATGTGCCTCTAGATGAGCCATCAACTTTCTCTGATTATGATGATCATAAAAAATATGCGGATTGGATGAGATCTGATTATTTGGCTCGTCATTGCATACTAAATACTATGTCTGACGATGTTAAATCCAGATATGTAAACCTAAAATCTACATACAAGATATGGGAAAGATCAAAAGAGACTATTTTGATCACTTGAGAAGTTTGCAAGAAGAAAAGGTAAATATAATTTGCTCATCTCCATTTAATATATTTGAATAGTTGATTCAAATTTTTATGCCACAAACCATATTTTTGTCTTGTTTTCAGGAACGCATTTGTAGAGTCCAAGAACTTTACTTAGCTAGTTAAATAGTAGTATAATAGTAATAGTAGTAGTATTTTTATGACTGTGGACTTTGGTTCAAGCCGGGATTTATTTGGACACTCATAGTAACACTTGTAGATTTTCTAAGTTTAACCTTTAGTTTAAGAATATTAATTTTAACCTAAGGTTTGATTAATATGACTGATATTGATGGTGATATTTATTATATTATAAGGTTTAGATAGACCCAATAAGAAAGTAACACTTGTCATGTATATGTTTAATGATAATTAAGTATTTTTTAGGAATAAGTTTATTAAGAGTAATATTTGAATATCCTAGGGTCTGTCAGCAGCTTTGAAAACGTTAGAGGACTTAGTCAAGGCTGTTTACTCAATTCAAATTAAGCTAAAATTGTGTAATTTCGTGTTTAAATATTCAGTGTATGCCGATATATCGCAACTATAGGGGGCGATATATCGCAGTACGGGGTTACGAAAAACACGAAACTTCGCACAATCAGCTCGGGCACGCTGGCCCAGGCGATATATCGCCTACAAGGGGCGATATATTGGCTCCCTTAGTGTATTTTGAAAGTTTTTGAAAACGTTCTCATTTTAAATCTTTAACCTCTTGATAAGTCCAGCATCTTTCTGAACGAGTCTTCAGCCTCTGTTGAATGATAATTCAAATATTTTTCACTTAAAAAGCCATTATTTTTATTCAAGTTAAATGAAGATCTTTTCATTCTTGATCTCTATAAATAGGACCTAGTACCCAGCCATTTATTCATTCATCAAGCTAAGTTCAGAGGCTGCAAGTTGCTAGGTTATTGTGAGAGTGTAAACAATTGGGTTGGGGATTATAAGCTTATCAAACACTTGGGAAGTAAGGTTTATAGCACATTTCGGTTCATGGTTTAGATTGGTCATAGAAGCATTCAAGGTATTCCAAACTCTAGTTCATTTGGTATTATTTTTCTTCAAGTTCTTATAGTTTTCTACTCATCACCCTACCTTTATTCTTGGTTAGGAAATCTAAGATCTTGAACATAAGATTCTTGGTAAGTATATTTTGATGGTATAGTTCTTTCATTACTTTCATCCCTTTTTCTTTAGTATACTCACCCTTCCATTTTTGGTTTATAGGAGTGTTCCAAAGTCCCAAATCTGTTCACATATCCCGATACTTTTGGTAAGGAAAATAGGATAGGTGTAGTGCACCAAATTTTTTTTTTTTAGATTATTTAAATTTTGTGCTTTATTTGATTTAAATGTTAAGTGTGATGAATTGTTTTATTTAAGTGTTGTTATTTTATTTAATTGTTTATTTGTTTTATTTGATTGTTTGTTATTTTATTTAATTGTTAGAAATGTTTTGGTTAATTAATTTAATAAGTGAATAATTGTGTAACATGTTATTTTACTATTAGTGTTACATTTTATTTAAGTGTGACAAATGAGGTAATTATGTGAGATATGGTGGAATGCACTAAGGTGCATGATAGATAGTAATGCACCCTAGTGATTTAGTGTGTGCTAGTGCATGGTAGCATGGTGCACATGTGTAGATTTTCTACACATTTTATGTTACCTTATTTTAGATTTATTTGGGTAATTTATTTAAAAAAAAAAAAAAAGAGAGAAAAGAAGAGGGAAACAAGGAGTTGGGTGTGTGACCTAGTGGGAAAGGAATACTTTCCTTAAGATGGTAAAAATCAAAAAAATTGAAGACCATGATCATTTGGGGATAGGCATGATCACATTTTATTCCTTTGTATCTTTTTGAAATAAAGAGAAATTAAGAAAAATAAAAGAGAAATGGAAACTTACCTTATTGTCTTTGGGGAGACTTTATGGGGGGATTTGTGATAAAGGGGCTATGAAAGGAGAGAAGAGCCATTACTCTTGTGTGTGTGTGTGGCTGCCGTGACCTAGAGAGAGAGAGAGAGAGAGAGTGGCGTGTAGAGAGAGGGAGAGAGAGAGAGGAAGAAAGAAAGGAAGGAAGAAGGAAGGAGAAAGTGAAGAGGAACCCCCTAGAGCATGTCTTCTTGTTTTTTCTCTTTGCATAATCTTTTTTTTTGATAATATGATTTTGATTTGTGTTATTTTCTTGTGTGTGTTTGGGTTCTTCCTCCTCCTCATGGTGGCTTTCCCATAAAAACCCTAGGCTTGAACAAGGGTGTGGAGTTTGGGGTATTGATCTTTTGTGTTCTTGATTTTTACAATCAAGAGAGGTAATGGTCTTTTCCTTAGCCTTATATTGTTTTTGGTGGGTTGTATATGAGGTTTTGCTAATGGTGCTAATGGTTGATTTTGGTAGGATTGATGTATAGGATTTGGATTTTGTGAGAGTATGATTTGTGTTTAAGGGTTGTGATGTTGATTTTGCTATGCATAAAAAAAATTGTAATAATCTATGAATACTTGTATGGTGATTTCAGCCTAGGTACACCCAAGGGTGTTCTTGATATGTTGTGTGATTTACAATATATTAGATCCATGTTTTAGGACCTATGTTATATGGGTAAGAGAATAAGTGGCAATCTTGATATTTTGATCATGAAATTTTGTTAGATGCATGTTATATTTTGAATGATTAAATTATAAGATGCATGAAAATAATGATAGAAACATGTTAGGTTAATATAAGGCATATATGAATATGGTGCTTATAAATTACTATATGTTATTTTATTGATAGTGTTTTGTTGGTTTTCATGGAATTGCAACAAATGGTTTTTAAAAGGATTCATGTGAATATGTTAGTGATATTAGAATCATGCATATTATAAGAGTATAATGAGATGTTAAGCATGTATGATTTTATGTAATTCTTGAGACAAAAGTTGAGTTTTATAAAGAATTAAGCTTGCTGTTTTTTTTGTAAATAATTGGGTAAAAGTTGATAAAAAGATGAGTTGCATGCATAAATAATGTTCTTGATGAATATGTTAATTTTTATGAAATTAAAAGAGGATTTTAAGTCTCATGTTATGATATTTTACTCAATTAATTTCCTACAGAATTTTTATTGAATTTTGGGAAAATATGGGTTTATAAACTTGAATATAGTGATTTTTAATGATAATAATAGTTGCTGGAATTTTGTAATAAAATATGAAGTAAGTTTCACTAAAAAATGAATTTGATTAATTTTTGGAATAAATTATTTTTCCTAAGTTATATGGTAATATTGAAAAATGATATTTTTAATGGTATGAATGCATATTTTGATAAGTAATGATTTTTCATTTATTTTGAATGAGAAAAATATTTAGACTCTATTTATTTGTGATTTTTGAATAAAATAAATGGTGGCTGAAAGTTTGTTTTAAAAAGGTTAACAATTGTTATTAAATTGTCACATATGGATTTTTGCTACTTAAAAACTAAGTCTTAAATATAAATTAAATCAAAATGTATTTTTTCCACACTTAAAATATATTTTTCACATCATTTATGTAACACAATGACAAAATATATTTTTCTAAAGAAACATATTAAAATAGGTATTTTAATTAAATCCAAGCTTGTTGGGTAATTCTTGGTAAATTAATATTTATTTAATGAAAATGTCACATATTTTATTTTGAGCTAAAATAAAATAAATTTATAAAATAAAATAAAGTTTTGAGAAATTTAATCAACTTAGAAATTTTAAGAAAAATAAAGCATGTAATATGTCTATTGATTTTAAAATAATAAAAGAAATGTAGAATTATCGTTTTTGAAAACGTCTTTATTACGCAATGTTCCCACGTATGCATGTTACATGCAAATCAACTTTTACGTCCAAAATCATGATTATTATTCAACTATGTGTTTTTTTTTATAAAACAATCATGTTAGTAAAATGGGTAGAACGAGCATTATTCTTTTTGGCGATAATTGCATGTTTAATGTAACCGTTATCATGAGTGCATGGCCCATGCACACATGAGTTGTGTGGAAGGGCAAAATAGTAATTTTATGAACCTAAGAAACGTTATTTTGATTATGATATAGGCTCGTTGAAAGATTGTGAAATTCTTAGCTTAGACCTGAGGTAAGGAAGTTAGATAGATTCTATGATTTTATGCTATGAATGGTAAGACTGTTGTATGAATGATTTGTTATGAATTATGAATGCCTTAATGTGATGATATGTTGAATGTGATATGTGTATGGATGTTAGATACATCAAACAGATTTCGATGTCAGATACATCGAACGAGTTACTAAGGACATTGAGACGTAGCTCACTTCAAACAGATTACGATGTTAGATACATCAAACAGATTACGACGTCAGATACATCGAACGAGTTACTAAGGACATTGAGACGTGACTCCTAGGGTGGACGCGCCGAGGTTATTCAAGGACCAGTGATCTCCTGTTTACCTCATAGGGTGACATGGACAACTAGCGTTCCATGCTCATCATGTATGCTGTATGTTTGTGATATGATGATATGTCACATTTATGCTATGATATGATGATATGTCACATTTATGTTATGATATGATGATATGTCACATTTATGTTATGATATGATGAAACGTTACGTTTATGTTATGATGTGATGAAATGTTACGATTATGTTATGATATACCATGATGTTTTAGATGAACGTTAGTGTTTGGTTGTTTGTTGTTTTTCTTACTTGCTTATTTGTTTGTACTTCCTTACTGGGCTTTTAGCTCACCCCCCTTACTTTCCTTCCAGGTAGCAAATAGGTTTTCTCTATGGCACGCGTGGTGACGTGAGGAGTTCTTTCATCATGGGGTGTATGGCGTGGGGTAATCCTATGGACGATAAAACGATCAACGAAGAACGCCATTTAAATTATGTTTTGTTTTAAGGGACTTTTCCTAAATTATCAGTGGGACTCTGTTATTTAAATTATTTGGTTTCTTTGAACTTTGCATAAAAACCTATGTTTTATTTTAAACTTGTGGTGCCAACTTGCATGGTTTTAAATAAGTCCCCCTGAGACTTTAATAATGGATGGTATTCTTTTATAAACTATGTTATGCGAATGTTTTGTAAGTATTAGTTTAGGGCATTCTTTACAATAGGATTCTATATGATATGTTATGTGTTATCTTATATTTATGTGTTATGATTAATCTATGATTTATGTGATGCTATGTATGTTTGTAGACTTGGGCATATGACCTGTATAACTAACAAGCCCCAATAAATTTATGGGCATATGACTTGCTTAGCTAGCAAGCCCCACAAATCTAATGGGCATATGACTTGTTTAGTTTATAGGACCCCAAGTAATAATGGTCATTATAGTATGTATGTGACATATGTTTATGATATGTTTTATGTTGCATTATGAATTTTATGTATATGGTTTATGTGTTTGATTTTCCTTGCTAGGCATTAGGCTCACTCCTTTATGTTTATATGTGCAGGAAAATAGCTTTGGTCGCGGGAAAGGTTCTTGGAAGCTTTAGGGATGTGTATTGAGGCGGAATGGAATCAAAGGACCGAGAGTTCGATTCGAGGATGAAGTTTCTTAATTATGGTTTTTATATGTATTTTCCGCACTTTACTATGTAATCAACTTTATTTACAATTATGTTATGTTTTTTTTAAGACAATGGGATCCCATATCCTACTTTGAGTTTTATGTGGTTTAACATTTTTTTTTACAAGTTTTTAATGAAGTAATGATGATTTCACTTGTAATTTTTATTAAAGATTAGTGTCTATGTATAGTTGTCGTTAATGGTCCAAAGTCTAGAGTAGTTGGGTCATTACAACATTATTCAATAAAAGAAAGAAATGTGAAAGAAAAACAAGAAAATGATTGCCAATTGGCATACCAAGAAATAACTAGCATGAAATTTAGTTTTTTTTTTTCAACTTTGTATTAAGTCTGTTTCTTTAAATTAGTTCTAGAATTCCTTCTAGAAACTATAATTTGGATTCATTTATTTGATGAGTGAACAAGTTTAATATTTCTTTTGAATAATAAAATCAATTGTTATTTTTCAAATATATTTGTTCCACATATTTCATCAATGAGTGTAAATGATAATTATGAATTATTCATTATTGTGCAAATCATAGATTTAATAAATAAGACATATTATTCCAACAACAATTAAGTGAAGTATATATGTGAATTATTTTTTAGATTGGTTTGTAATTAATTAAACACATTAAACAAATAAAATACAGTCTTTTATTAGAACCATTCATTGGTTCTCTCCCTGATTATATAGTCTATTAGTTAAAGTTAACCAAAAGACATTTCTCCAATAAAGGCAGAAAAATCACATAATCATTTAGCTAATACATAGAGATTTATGTTGAATCTTTTAATGTTCAAAGCTAAAAGAGATATTAAATAGTAAGTCAATATTGATTGACATTTATTTAAGATACGTTTATTTTTTATTGAATGCAAATAAAATTTCTAGAAATTTTCATGCAACATTCAAAGTAAAGTCACTTAAAGACTTGTTTGATCTAATTAGAATGAAATCTAAACTCGAATTTGGAATTAAAGTAATTTGCATGTGAACTTGGAATTCAAACCCAACTCACATACAACTAGAATGCTAAGAAAAATTATTATTTTAGAAATGGAATATAATCATATTAGATATGATAAAATAGATTATGAGTGATCATTATCGTCTTTATTAATTCTATAATTTTAACACTTGTTATACTCGGTACATGTTTGATTGTACAACATCAAAGACTTAAAAGTTGGGATTCACAAGTGGTTATGTGAATAAATTAAAAAAAATTCCATGAAGTCATTTAGTGAAATAATTTAATAATCATAAAAGATTACAAAAGTTTTTGTATCTCTTAAATGATACTTTATTGAAGCATGATTATTATAATCACTATATTTTTCTAGTTAAATTGTACTAGAAATAATGACTATAAGTCAAGTAAGCGGGTTATTGATAATTAACAATGATAAAACCAAAGAATATCACAAATTCTGTAAAACTTTATTGTAGTGGGAGTGTTAGTTAGTAACAACTCCATTACAAATATAAAGTTTAGTTGGTTGTGTGTAACACAATCTAACTATATTTCATTCACATACTAGTATGTAATGAAAAAGTTTTAACAGAAAATAATGGTTGAAATACCATGAATCTATAAATAGAATTAAGAATTCCTACGACATCTGGATTCTTAAACTTCAGTTTGAAACATGATATTCAAGATGAAAAGGAGAACAGAGGAAAGTACAGACTTTTCAAAGTAAGGATAATAGCCTAAAGCTATAAATAGCAAGAAGAATTTATTACTCGAAAAATACCTTCTACTATAACTAAGCTTGAATCCGTTTACATACTCTTATCCATTGCTTTATGCATGGATTATGAGATTAATTTAAATGGATGTCTAAGTAGTCTTTATTGAATTGTTGACATGGAAAAATCATTTGAAGATCTCGACCAGAAGGATTTTGTTGTGATTCTTATTCTTAATATTGATAACGTTCTGATCATTGGGAATGATGTAGAGAAATTATCAATAGAAAAGAAATGGTTAGATGAACATTTCTAAATATTAGATTTAGACAAGCCAAACATGTTCTATACATTCAAGTCTATAGAGATTGAAAGAACAATCTTTTGGAATTGTCTCAAGCGACTTATATAGATAAGAAGCTTAAATACTTTAGTTTACAAAAGTCCAAGAAAGTCTTTTTGCCTTCCCGATTAGGAGGATGTATTATCTAAATAATAATGTCCATTTATTCTTTTACTAGAAAAGAAGGACATGAGACAGTATTCCTACAACTCAGTAATTAACTACTTAATGTATCGAATGTTATGTCTTCTAATTAACATTTGTTAAACAATGGGAATAGTCAGCAGTTGTCAATCCAATGATGGATTGAATCATTGAATAATTATAAAGACTTAATTTTTTGAGTATCTTGAATATAATGGAGATTATATGTTTTTGTATTTAGACAGTGACCTAAAATCCCAAAGGATGAACTAATTTTAAACCAGGTAGAAATCTTCAAAGATTGATATCAGAATAAGTATCCATAACTGTGGAGGAAACACATTAATTTGGAAATGTATTGGACATTTCAAAATTGTATGTTTCATTTCACCTTAAAAGCTAAAATGTAACATCTACGAGCAGTTAAATAGGCTATTTGATTTAGTTGAGTTCTTTGCCATTCTGGAAAGGGTTTTAGACTAGAATAAACTACTTGTATATCATTGCGAAAGCAATGGAGATACAACTATTCTGGAAGAACTAGAAATCATGAGAGGGTAAAGCATATGAAATGAAGTATCATTTAATTCAAGAAAATTTCACATAATTGATGTAATGATCTTGAAGATAGCTTCAAAACAGTTTCTTACAAAACTGTTAACAAAGACTTTGTTAGACAAATTCCTTCAAGATAATGTCATTGACACATTGAGAGAGAAGCCTCAATTTTCTTTAGGGCAAGTGGAAGATTATCGGGAATAGTGCCCTTAAAGAAATTGTAGTTGACAAATGATTTAAATTAAATAAATAATTAAATTGAATTATTATATATATTGACTATGTCCGATATTATAATGATAATATTAAGTAAATATCATAAAATTCCAAAGTTTATCTATATGGTCTTAATCTCATATTTGTATGAGAGGATCGAGACTAAGATAATAAACTTGAAATAGTTTGTAGTAAATAAAGTTATGGAATCTTTAGATTAATTACAACTAGTAAGATTTGCTAGTATTATGAATACAAGTGACCTAGATCTGGGTCACTACTGTAGTAGGAAACTTTAGTGAATGTACTTTATATATAGTGATATATAAAACTGGACCAGGTGTGATTTGTTAATACTTGTTTAAACATAGTTTCATAATATTAATCAAACACATCAAACGATGATCATAGACACGATAATCTTAATCCTGAGGTTACTATGAACTCCTATATATGTCATCTGATCCTTTGATTCATGCGTTAAGGTTTGTCAGAATGATCAGGTTAAGAACAATTGTTTTGGGGACTCAATGATATATATGGTTGGGGACATAGTTTAATAGATATGGAATCTATACCTTCTTATAGATTGAATATTGGCTCCATATTGGGTTCACTTTTTGAATTGAAAAGGTTATGAGCACTCACGTCGCAAACTTGTTGTGACACAACCTTCACTAGCAACGTCAATGGTACACTAGGAAGAAGATATATTTATAAGAGTAAAACGGTAATTTTATTCCCTTTTGATTATGAATCATTAATGGAGGATTAACGTTGTATGTAATGATTATATCAATGGACACTTTATTTTTAGTAAAGTACTCTGTAAATATATGTCTATAGTTATCAAGAATTCAATCTCATATTTATAGTGGAGTAATCATGAGATTAATAAATATGATTATTAAGATCAAGGTGTGAGCTTTAAGAACTTGGATATGAAGATCGTTGATTTTATACCAAAAGATTCGAGGACACTTGACAGGCTACAAAAGGCAATCTCTAATTTGATTGTATGTGATGTAATATATGTGTGTGTGTGTGTGTGTGTGTGTGTGTGTGAGATCTTGGCTGGATTTAATAATTATTAAAAATATTCTATTCCCTGCTGCATATATCTAATTTGCTCTTTTAATACAAATATTTGGTACTAGAGCGGTCTCATATATATATATATATTAAATGTTGTATGGGTTTCTTGCATTTGTTATATGTATGTTGATATGTATATTGAATGGATGAATGTGTTTTTTTAATATATGGTTGAATGATAGATCGTTAATTATATTATGCTATTGGGTTAGAAATTTTAATTTTCTAGATCTTGTGTAAGCCATATAGGGCATAGGATTTTTATAATTTTATTTCTTAAAATTCATATTTAAAAAATTTGTACACAAAGAGAAGAGAAAAGAGAAGCATCTGAGCCCTAGCTGCATGCACCTAGGCACACGACCACCTGCGCATCAGGCCCCTACCTACGCCAAGCGCATGACAACCAGTGCCCAGGCTCGCACGCGCATGCGCACCTAGACCACGCACCAGCCTCACAGCCCCTGTAAACCAAACCCCTCTCATGTCGCTCCATGCTTGCCTGACCCGCCCCCCCTACGTACCTGTGACCTGATTGCCAGTCAACACCCCAGCTATCGGCCCTAGTGTTCCTAGGGCACCATTCTTGGTGGCCAAACACTAGATCCTATTTTTTTCCATTATTATCTTTTATTTAATTAATTTTAAATTGTCTAAATTTAAAATTTTAATTATCTTATTTTATTTTATTAGAAAATAAAATATCTTTCAGTTGGTTACGATTTTATCTTATGTTTAAATAATTATTTGAATTTGATTCTTTAATTATTTAAATTCAACTAAATTAAAAAGATGACAAAAATGGTTATTTAATAAAAATATAGCTTTAATTAATTAAATTAGTTAGAAAGTTAGTTTCTAATTAATTTTTTGGGTATAACTAAATTCCTAAAGATTAGCAAGAAAGCCTAAAAGAGAGGATATGCATTCTTGGAGTCTTGCAAACTAAATCAAATGCTATTTTGTAATTTTATTTCTATTTTTCCAAGGGTTATAAATTTAGAAATACCCAATAGTAATCGGTTCATCATTTATTGTTTATTTATTTATTTGAATAAATATTAATTAATGTTTGATTGATAACATGATCATGCATTAGTCAATTTCATGTCATTCATGAAACCCCACACAATTTTCATTAATCATGCATCTTTTAGAAACATGATTATTTAGGATTGTCCTAATTGTTTATATGAATTGTTTTTGCGAAATCGATTGCATGTAAACTACTAAGTATAAATTAGTTAAAATTTGGTAACTCACACCATAATAAATGCAATAGTTTTTATAGGCCTTTAAGATAACCAACTTTATTTAAGGGTCTCTTGGAAAAATGGCCTATTTTTTAAAGTCATTTTGCACTTTAGCCTAGTTTTAATAATTATTTGCAAAATGGTCTCTCATAATTTAGACAACTAGTTGAAATTTAAACAAGTGTTCGAAAAATTCAAACAGACAGTCGAAAATTTTAGACGGTTAGTCGAAAAATTTAGACAATTGGTCGAATTTTAGACAGAGGTCATTTTGCAAAAAATTATTAAAAGTAGGCCAGAGTTCAAAATCACTTCAAAAAAATAGGCTATTTTCATCAATTTCTCTTATTTAAAAGGAGTTTTAATAAAGTTAGATGAATGTAATGGGTAATTATTTAGAACACATTAATTATAGAAACATGCTCTTTTATAATAATAATGTATTTTGTAATTAATTACCTTCATAGGGTTATTAATAAACTAGTAATTAATTGATTAGTTTAATAAAACACATTTTTAAAAATAGTAAGTGGGAGAAGGTGAACATCTCAATGTGACCTATGGTCTCCATTATTAGTACAACACCGTGAGATATGAATAGGGCCTCGAGGCGGCTTTGTTTCCGTCCTCGTAAGGAAGGTTTCTAGACATATTAATACCAAGGTTGGATTCTTACGAAGATAGGAATGAGTGATATATTTTAGGCTTGACCGACCCTAATGCGGCACTCTCTAAGTTAAGTCATGAATTCTGAAATAATGAGTTACACCTACAAAGATGCAATTAAGCTTTTGTAGTGGATAATTGCATCTTTACCAAATCACCGGTACTTTATTTTTAAAAGATAAAATAAAGAGTTATTTTGAGTTTTAAATTATAAAGATAAGATTGTCTTATAAGCTATCTGAATTTAACTTGATCGACCCTAAGGTGACACTTTATTTGTTGGGTAGTTTTATTGTGTAGTAAATGTTTATTTATGTGCTTTAATTGTTGCATTCATGCACATATTTACTTTCCAAATAATTGATAATTTTCAAATAGTAATATTATTGTATTTTATTTCTTTCAGTAATGTCGAACGATGGCAATCCAATAACTGCTTTACTTTCACTTGAAAAACTTAATGGTAATTATTTTATAAGATGGAAATTGAACCTGAATCTTATGTTAATCTGTGAGAACCATAAATTTGTACTAACTGAGGAATGTCTTGAAGAGCCCGCTGCCACTGCCCCAAAGAATGTTCGGGACAAGTATGATGCCTGGATTCAATCCAACAACAAGGAAAAGTGTTACATGCTTGTGAGCATAAATCATGTTCTGAGAACAAATCATGAACCCATTGAAACTGCATTTGAGATAATGGATTCTCTGCAGGCCATGTTTGGGCAGCAATATGATCAAAGTAGACATGATGCTACTACAACCTACATGACTACTAAGATGAAGGAAGGTGTTTCTGTACATGAACATGTGTTGAGCATGATTAACGTGATGCATGAAGTAGAATTACATGGGGTTATCATTGATGAGCATACACAAGTAAGCATCATACTTGAATCGATCACTCCTGCCTTTTCTGTGTTCACAACAAACTATATTATGAATAAGTTAGAATTCAACATGACCCAGCTGTTGAATGAACTGTAGACATTTAAGTCTCTTAACGAATCCATTACAGAAGAGGCTAAGGCAAATGTAGTAGAGGATAAACCTTCAACCTCTAAGGATAAATCAAAGAAGAGGAAGATGAATAATGATAAGGACAAAGGAAAGGGCAAGAAGTCCAAGAAAAGAAAGAAGGCACCAAAATCCAAGGAGAACAAGAATGACAATAACTCCAAAAAGAAAGAATTAAAAGGAAAATATTTCCACTGTGAATCTTGTCTAGAAGGCGAAATGACCAAACTTCGTTTCTCAGTGAAAGGAAATAGAGCTAAAGTACCTTTGGAGCTTGTACACAATGATGTCTGTGGTCCAATCAATGTACAAGCAAGAGGTGGGTATGAGTACTTCGTCACTTTTATTGAGGATTACTCAAGATATGGTCATACTTACTTAATGCTTAGGAAATCTGAAACCTTTAGTAAGTTTCAAGAATTCAAAGCTGAGGCTGAGAAGCAATAAGGTAAGACTCTTAAGACACTTCGATATGATCGAGGTGGAGAATATTTGGATTTAGAATTCAAAGATATCTTGCTGGAGCATAGTATTCTATCCCAACTCACAGCACCAAGAACGCCATAGCAAAATGGTGTTTCTGAAAGAAGAAACATGACTTCGTTAGACATGGTCACGTCTATGTTAAGCTACTCTTCACTTCCTCTCTCATTCTGGGGATATGCACTTTAAACGACGACTTACATTTTGAATGTAGTCTCATCTAAGACCATAAGAAAAACGCCACTGGCACTGTGGAATGGAAACAAACCTAGTTTGCACCACTTCCTCATTCGAGGTTGTCTTGCTCATGTTCTTAGACCTTGTTTACCCGAAAATGACTCCTGATAATGTGGCAAGAATTTATTACACGTGGTTGACACGTGGCAGCGTCAAAATGAAGGAGTGTTGTTCGCTTATCGACCAGGTGTTTCTTGCCTCATCAAATCTCACGATTAGATGCGACCAGTCTAGTCGCATGCCTCAGTTTATTTCCTTTAAAGATATGTAATCTTGTAATAACTACATTTATTATATTTTCTCTTTATTGCCTTGATACGCTGATATTAAGGATATTTAAGGCCCATTGGCCCATGTAACCCCCTTGAGCCTATAAATATGATTGAGAAGGCTCAAGGAAGGGACTTTTGGACCTTGAATTTGAATATTGATAGAGAGAGCATAGTGTGATTATCCACCAAAAAGTTGTGTGAAACTCAAGAACCCTAGTTCTTTGATCACGGCATTAGGATTCAACATCAATAAGAACACTAAGTGGGCGTAGGTTATTACCACACAGTTGGGGCCGAACCACTATAAATCATATGTGTCACCTTCTTCCCATTTGATTTCATTCTTAAATTCCTTTTTGTTTCTTTTTCGTTATTTTGACTCAGTGTCGTTGGCCAAATCGAGGGTCAACATTCTGGTGCTTTCATTGAGAGATTAGTCAAGAAGCTTAAAGAAAATCAAATGGCGAAGACATCCAAGAAAGCTGGACAGACTGCTGGTGCTGCGTCGTCTCAACCTCCTCCTCCAAATGTGGCAAAAAATGAGCCACACTTGGATTTTGAAGAGGAGGAAATGGATTCCGAGATGTTGAGGGCAACACTAGGCATGTTGCATGATGAGTTGGCTAGGCTGATGGCCAATCAGGGAAATGCGGTAGAGACCTTGGTGTTGCAGCAAAGGGAGATTGAGCGTCAGCGCTAGGAGCTAAATGAGCGGCAGGTAGAAATGGACCGTTGGCAGAGAGATGCCACGACCGCTCTTGAAGCAGCCATTCAATTAGCCAGAGGGCATGCTGCGCCGGCCTCTCAACCGGATCAGCCACCAAGTGCACCACCACAACGGGCCCAAAATCCGAGTCCTCCGATCCATCCAGCAAGCCCACAAAGGCCGGAGCAGCCACCTGTTGCTCAAGATGATGTCCCAATTCGGGATCCTGAGCAACAACCACCTTCTCAGGCTGGTCACGACAATCCCCAGTGCCAGAGGCAGAATAAGGCCGGGCAACTACCCTGTAGCCCTAGATGCCTAGGGGACAATGTGAAAAATCCACCGAGCAGGGGGCAACGTCCTTCTGCCAACAGAAGGCATAACGAGTCAGGCTCTACGGTCAGGGGTCCCCCATGGCATAATAATGCATGGGGACCCACCGACCAGCGCAGGCCTCCCGCTGACGCTCTGGAAATGCCAGCCAGAGGAGGAAACAGCGTGACCAGCCGGTCGCGCCAAAGTCGGCCACAATTTAGAGATGGCCATAACTAAAATGAGGCTGATTCTGGTAGGGGGAATGCTAGTCAAAGGCATGAAGAAATAGGTGGTGACAGGAACCCCCGACCAAGAGACAATAGGCTTGTAAGCCATAACGCTGGGGGGCAACCCAGACAACATAATGTCTTTCATCGGCTAGGAGTTAGCGAGCAAAGGCATAGGGATGATGACTTGAGAGACGTACTCAACGACAGGTGCGAGAGGCACGATGAGTACGCTCCTCCAGCACCAGTCACCCCAGCAATCCTAGACGTGGTTCAGGCTCAAATTGATGCTCTGAACCAGGCAGTACAATAGCTGGTCGGGAGTCGGACATCCCACATAGAGTACGACTGGAGGAGAGGCACTTCGTTTGTGCAGAGGATTGTTGTGGTAGAAACCCCCAGCAAGTTCAAAATGCCAGTGCTACCGAACTTTGATGGGTACGAGGACCCGGTATCTCATGTCAACAAATTTGAGATACAAATAGATATTCAAAAGGTGTCAGACAATGCTCGCTGCAAGATCTTCCCCGCCACACTATCTAACACCGCCCAGGAGTGGTTCTTCGAATTCCCTCCTGCTAGTATAGTATCCTGGGAAATGTTTGTGAATGAATTTTACGGACAATTCTATGCGAGTCACATACACCCCACTGAGGCCAACCAGCTGGTTGAGATACACCAAAAGGAGGGAGATCCCTTAAAGGAGTATGTCCAGCGCTTTATGCGAGCAACGGCTAGAGCAAAAACAGTGGCCAACGAGGGAAAGATGATGGCCCTAACTGCTGGGGTTAGACGCCACTCCCCCCTCTAGAGCAGCCTGAGAAAGAATGGAGTAAGAAGTACCTAGGAATTCTTGGATTGAGTTGATCGATACATCAAGCTCGAAGATGTGATTGCCAACAAAGGGAAGTCACCCACGAAAGATAAGGGACTGAAGGAAGATCCCGCCAAGGCCGCCAACGAGTCAGATAAACCCAATGGCAACAGTAAAGGCAACGGCAACGGAAATGGAAGAAATGGTGGGAAAAGGGCGGGCAATGAGCCATCAACATCTGAAAATAAATGCCCCAAATGCAATATATACGAGCCAAGATTCACCAACTATACGGCCCTTGTCGAAAGTAGAGCAGAGGTCTATTAAGCGACCAGCTCGAATGTCCCTTATAAGCTACCAACACCTATAAGGAAGGATATCTCCAAGAGAGATACGACAAAATTCTGTCATTTTCACAACGACTACTGACATGACACCAATGAGTGTAACCAGTTGAAGGACAAGATCGAGTTCCTGATCAGGCAGGGACACCTAAGGAGATACGTACGAGCCACATGAGGGTCTCAGCGAAAGGCTTAAGGTGGCAACGAGCAGGCGCCTGCATGCCAACGCTCGCCACCAGCTCATGTGGCAGGTACATTACTCACCATCTGTGGCGACCCACACCTCGTAGGGGATAGTGGGAAAGCAAGAGAGTGATACGCTCGTATCTTACGGCACGACCAAGACATCGAGATGATGAGTGTGGAGGATCGCGCACCAAAGAAATCTCGAACAGAGGAGGAGTAGATAACCTTCTCTGAAGACTATGCTCAACACATCTAATTTCCACACTCCGATCCGATGGTCGTTGATGACCAAATTGCCAACATGATGGTTAAAAGGGTGTTGGTTGACATAGGAAGCTCAGTCAACATCTTGTACAAGTCCTCACTGGAAACGATGAAGTTGTCCGTCAAGGACCTGGAGCCGTGCAACCAAACCATATATGGTTTTTCTGGCGAAGGGCTTGCCCCGACAGGGTCGATTAGACTCCCAGTTATAGTAGGAACTGCGCTTGCAAACAGGACATTACTTACTACTTTCATAGTAGTTGATTGTCCTTCAGCGTATAATGCTGTAATTGGAAGGCCAATTTTGGTCGACCTGTGAGTCGTTACCTCGATATGGCACCTTGCCATGAAATTCCCAACCAACGTAGGGATAGGATGCGTGTTGGGAAACCAGGAAAAAGCGAGGGAGTGTTATAATGCCTCAATATCTAAAGCAAAGAAAGGCGGGTCGAGGGAAGCTGCTGGAAAAGAGTTGCAAACGGCCAGTGATGTACAAGCCCAATCAGGTGATTGTGTCACCAAATAGGGTGTTTCCCAAAGTGAGGATAGGGATTTAGATCCTCGCTTTGGGGGTTTTAATGAAGAGATAGGTCCCATCGAGGACCTTGAAGAGGTCCAACTCGATGAGACAGATTCGACCAGGGTTGTGAAAGTTAGTATAAACTTAGAGACAACAACGAAACAAGAACTGGTGGAATTTTTAAGGAAAAACCAAGAAATCTTTGCCTGATCGCATAAAGACATGGTTGGAATGGACCTTGCGGTTATTAGCCATGTCTTGAATGTAGACAAGAGTTTTCCACCAGTACAACAGAAAAGGAGGTTGCTCGACAAAGATAGATCGAAGGCTCTAAAGGACAAAGTCGATAAGCTAAAGGAGAATGGATTCATCAGGGTAGCGTTTTATCCATCATGGGTCTCTAATCCCGTGCTTGTTCCCAAGCTGAATGGCAAGTGGCAAACATGCGTGGATTTCACAGACCTTAATAAAGCCTGCCCTATAGATTGTTTCCCACTACCTAGAATCGACCAGTTGGTCGATGCCACTGCAGGGCACGAGATTCTCACATTCATGGATGCATACTTCGGATATAATCAGATCAGTATGCAACCCCCTGACGAGGATCACACTAGCTTTTGGACCGATACAGGTCTCTACTGTTACAAGGTAATGCCCTTCGGTTTGAAAAATGTTGGTGCGGCTTACCAACGACTAGTCAATCACATGTTCAAGGAGATGATCGGAACAAACATTGAGGTATACGTCGATGACATGATGGTTAAGTCGAAGAAGGCAGAAGGACACATAGGGGACTTGCAAGAGTGCTTCAACATCTTGAACAAATACCAGATGAAGCTGAATCCCCTCAAGTGTTACTTTGGAGTTGGATCAGGGAAATTCCTGGGATTTATAGTAAACTCACGAGGAATTGAAGCCAATCCCGAGAAGATCAAAGCCCTGGTCGATATGAAATTGCCAATAAAAATCAAAGATGATCAAAGCATGACCAGAAGAACTGCTGCTCTCAGTAGATTTATTTCCAAATCGACAGACAAATGAGTCCCATTTTTTAATCTTCTCAAAGGCAACAAGAAATTTTAATGGACGGAGGAGTGCGAACAGGCTTTTCAGGCCTTAAAGTCTCACATGTCACAGCCACAAATTCTATCAAAGTCAGTTGATAAAGAAACTTTGCTCATCTACTTGGCGATCACAGAATACGCTGCTAGTGCTGTCCTAGTAAGAGAAAAGGAAGGCGTGGAAAATGTTGTTTATTATGTAAGCAAGAGGCTAATAGGAGCGGAGCTGCAGTATCCACCTATTGAAAAATTAGCCTATTGCTTGATCTTAGCCTCCAGAAAATTGCGTCCATACTTCCAAGCTCACCCAATCACAGTTTTGACCGACCAACCTCTACGGCAAGTTCTGCAGAAACCAAAAGCCACGGGCCGATTATTAACGTGGGCGGTCGAACTTGGGCAGTTTGATATCTCTTACTAGCCACGAGCAGCAATAAAAGGACAGGCTCTGGCCAATTTCGTCGCAGAACTCACTGGGCTTCTAGACAGCGAGCAACTAGAAGGGCCTGAAGAGCCTGAGTCTCAAAGCCAAACTCCTTCTTGGAAGTTGTTTACAGATGGTTCTTCTAATGAGAACCACGCAGGAGCAGGAGTGATTTTGATAACACCTGAGGGGCATCAATTTCACTGCGCAATCAGATTTGACTTCACTACTTCTAACAACGAAGCCAAGTATGAATCACTGCTCACAGGATTACGGTTAGCCAGAAGCATGCACATAAAGTCACTTGATATCTACAGTGACTCTCAGTTAGTGGTCAATCAAATCATTGGAGAATACCAGGCCCGAGGTTTAAATATGGTCGCTTACTTGAATAAAGCAAAGGATATATTGGCACAGTTTGATAAGTACACTCTCCAGCAAGTACCTCGCAACCAAAATTCAAATGCTGATGCTTTGGCCAAGTTGGCGAGTGCCAAGGATGCTGACACCCTATTTATAGTGCAAGTTGAATAACTATCTACACCAAGCATCCAAGCAGAAGGGGCCTCTTTGGTAATTCAAGCGGCGAATACATGGATGGCACCTTACATAGAGTACCTGACGAAGGGTGTGTTGTCAACGGACAAACAAAGCCAGGACCCTTCAGCGGCAGGCTGCTAGGTATATCCTGGTCGATGGAATCTTGTATCGAAGGGGATACTCAATAACACTCCTTAGGTGTATTTCGAAAGAGAAGGCCAAAGAATTAATGAGAGAGGTCCACGAAGGCTTTTGTGGGGACCATGCTAGGGGCAGAGTTTATCAAAAAAGATCATAAGGCAAGGATACTTCTGGCCAACAATGAATGAAGACTCGATGGAATGTGTGCAGAGGTGTGACAAATGCCAGAGGTTCTCTAAAATTCCACGAGCAGCCCCTAATGAGCTAAAACAGATGCAAAGTCTATGGTCGTTCGCAGTCTGGGGTACAGATCTAATCGGATCTCTGCCCACAGGAAAGGGCAGCGTCAAGTACGTCGTAGTGGCCATCGATTACTTCACTAAATGGGCCAAAGCTGAACCACTTGCAACCATAATGACCAAGAAAGTGCTGGATTTCGTAGTAAAAAACATCGTGTGTCTCTATGGATTGCCAAGAAAAATTGTCTCAGACAATGGCACCTAGTTTGATAGTGATCTGTTCACAGATTTTTGCAAGCGGCATGGAATTATCAAGAGCTTTTCTTCAGTTTCTCACCCTCAAGCAAACGGACAAGTCGAGGCAGTCAATAAAATGCTAAAAGATACTCTGAAGAAAACACTTGAAGAAGCAAAAGGGCATGGCCAGAGCAGTTGCCTGAAGTCCTTTGGTCGTACAGGACGTCCTATCGCACAGCAACAGGCCATACTCCATTCTCCCTAGCCTATGGATATGAGGCTATGTTTCCTGTCGAGTTAGATCTGCCATCACACCGGAGAATGACATACGATCAAGACTCTAATATCCAGTTATTGATAGAATCTCTAGATTTGTTCGATGAAAAATGAGAGCAAGCCCAACTCCGAGTAGCAGCTTACCAGCAAAAGGTCGCCCAGTATTTCAGTTCTAAAGTACGCGAAAGGAAATTCAATGTTAGAGATCTAGTACTTCGAAGGGTTTTCCTCAACACCCGCGACCAGGCTGCTAGAGTACTCGGACCTAATTGGGAAGGACCGTACCAAATTGAAGAATTCCTCCATCCAAGCACTTACAAATTTTCTCACTTAAATGGATATCTCATTCCTTGCTATTGGAATGGAGAACACCTGCACAAGTACTATCAATAAAAAATTCTTCTTAAAGAATTGGCTTGTATTAATTTTACTTTTTACAAGTTATGAAAAAGGGTTGGTCATTTTATGTGGCTGATCGCTTATAAGTGTAAGATCATTTTGTTGATCACTCGTACAGACATGTTTTGTCCATTTATTACGAGAAATAAAAGGGACTGTACGCAGCAAGTCATTCTTTCCAACTATTGTATTTATTACAAGTATTTGCTCATTACGTGTGTTATTTTGTTGTATTATCATTTTTACAAGTCTTTATTACGAGCATAAATGTTTGAATAGGTTTCGGTCAAGACAAGTGACCGAGGACCTAAAGCTCCTCCATCACTTGGGGGCATATAAGGTACCTAGTAAGCAAAACATATCAACAAGTATGAAAACACACGAGCAAAATAAGTGAAAGCATGCTATGGTACTTAGAGTATTTTTCAAAATTTTGTTAAATCAAACCAAAGTACTATGCTAAGTTCGGTCATGCGAACAGATGTTATAATAAAATGCAAGTATTATAATATCAAAAAGGAAACCTTTTACAACGCAAGCAACTAATGCTCGGATGTAATTGTCTGTTAAAAGTTGAAGCTGCCCATGCAACAATAAATATAATTATCTTGAAGTACAGATAAAAGAAAAAATAATTATGAGGGAGAGGATCTTGTGGATTTTCCTGGTCGACTGCAGCTTCAACTTCATTCTCTACGCCTTCAACTCCAGTGGCCAAAGAGATCTCGGGCGAGGCTGGGGTTTTCGCTCTCTCATCTTCCTCTAATCGAGCAACACACTGGGATATTTTTGTTTGCCTCATGCGCTCAGAGAGATAGTTGAAATCGGCCACTTGGTTATGTTTCCAAAAATCATAGAAGCACTTGGACGTGGCGCCCTTGTACCTTTCCAGATTGCTGGCGTTGGTTTTTTCGAGATCGTTGATGCAAGCCTCCAACTTATCAGCCTCTTGCCTGCTCTCGATCAGGTCCGCCTTGAGTCTTTTGGCTTTGCAAAAATTGGTGAGGTGGGACTCTTTGTAATTCTCCTTTGCTTCAAGGGCTTTGTTCAAAGCAGCCTGTTGTTGCTTCATCTCCTCGGCCAGTTTATTTTCCTCCTCGAGCAATGCCGCATTTTCCTTCTGAGCCACCTCAAGCTGCTCTATATATTTCCCTTCAACGGCCTTAAGCTCCTCAACATGCCATTGCTTGGACGCCTTGGATTGCTTAGCAATGACCCACGAGCGGAGCCGGCCGGAAGTCATGGTCAGCATTGCCTACAATCAAAACAAAAGTTAAAATGACTCTAATAGATAAAAAGATTGAGTCTTAGCATGAAGAGACAACTTACATTGGCAAGCTCATTTAGTGCACAGTTCAAGATCTGGTCAACATCCATCGACTCTGTCCCAGCCATGGCTTCTTGGCTGCGTTCGTGCCTCAAGATCCTTGTCATCCTATCCTTGGCCGATCTTAGAGCGTGGCTCGATAAGTCATCCCTTGTTTGAACAGGGGCAGCTGGCTGTGCCTGATCGACAAGAGCCAGTGGAGGAGGGGTCGACCCGACTAGTGTAGATGGAGATTGCTGCTCGAGGGGAGATGGAGGTGGTGTTGTATTTTTTGAATGACCAACTGTTGGAGGGTCCTCAATGCGGGTTTCTTGGCTGGAGGCTCTTTGCTGCACTCCCCGCGATGCCGCTTGCTCACCTTCTTCTTGTTCGCAGGAGCATCAGGCACACTGTAGAGGTTGAACATGTCTTTGGATGGCATATCTGCAAGAAGGCAAGTACACAAACAGTTAGACAGTATAAATAAATGAGTGTGCTATGTCAAAAAAGGAAACAAAGGCAATTGTAAGTAAAATACCCGAGCTATAATTACTTGTCGCTACATTATATACTTTACTAGTGTTACACTCACTCTCTGGCATGAAGAAGTCTGAATCTAAAGTGGGAGTGTACTTAAAGTTGTCGTCCCCGTCATATAAGTGATAGGGAATAGGCAAACTCTCTAAAAGCAAGAGATCAGTACCGTTCTTGTTCGAGGATTCAAGGACAGGCTCGGAGACCTTCTTCTTGCCCTTCCCTAAAGGGGCTCGAGGAGCATCTACTCGCAGGGTGCTGGAGGGTTCCCTAATTGTCACTTCAGTTGTCCTCCTCCTTGGGGGTTATGACACATCTGGGTGCTGCTCGGGAACTCCTCTATTAGTGGCACTCCCCGCAGTGGTTTCCCTCACATCCTGGTGAGGTGCCAGAAGGCCGACCAGCCTTAGATTGGCTTCAGTGACCAATTGTTTGATGCTTTTTTATACGTCAGTCATGCTGGCCAATAGCGCTATTCAAAGCTCCATTTCTGGAGTAGGAGCTGGTCGCAACCATGGACCTGAAGAGAACTAATTTTCTAAGGAAAATGCATATAAAATAAAAGAAAATAAACGACCATGAGAACGAAGAGGTTACCTCCTTGGGTGAAGGCTAGGTTGTTGGCAACTAAGTCGGTGGTTAAAAAGTACACCTGGTGGTACTTTCCTACATTAAACTTGTAGGTAGTGTCCTGGTGGCAGAGATGAAAGAACCCTCTACTGTCCTGGTTGGGGTTAGATTTGAGATCGAATAGGTAGTTGATCTCGTGAGGCGAAGGGACAAGCCATTTTTTATGGCTGTAAAGGATATAGAGTGCGGAAAGCAATCTATACCTGTTTGGAGTTATTTGGAAGGGAGAGACGCTGAAGTAATTGGCCACTCCCTGGAAATAAGGATGAAGAAGCAGGATTGCTCCCGCCTCAATGTGGTACCTTGACCAGGCGCTGAAGGCGCCGCCAGGCAGGTTTGCCCATTGGTCGGTGGTAGGAAGAAATAAAGTTACCCCAGAAAGTCCATACTTTCTGAGGAAATTACTTATCATCCTAGCAGTGATCGTGCTAGGGGGAGAAAGGTACCATTCGCTGTCTAGTCGAATGGCATTGCGAAGAAGGGCCTGTGTTTGGATTTCGGGATCAATGGTTTTGGCTCTACCATTGGTCGAAGGAATCTCAGCCTGAGAAGCAGGCTGATTTTCATAAGGTTTTGATGTTTTCTTTTTCTAGGTAGTGGATTTTACTCTACCCATTTTGGATGAATTGGAAAGAGGTCTATTTGGGGGAATTCGAGAAAAAGGGATTTCTAGAATTAGCAACGACGATTGTTCTTCATCCTCGAGCAGTTGGGCTAGCAGATCGTTGTCAATTGGCCTCTCACCTCCCCACGAATCTTGCATGAAAATCTACGAACAGAAAAGGGGAGATGAGAATCTAATGGCCAAAAGGGTCAAGATGTTTAAGAGTTGGAATAACGTTTCTCGTGTATAAAAGTTAAGCTTTTATACGACCAGCGCTGACAAAAAACACTATATTTCAAGCGAACAGTTTGGAAAATGGATTAAAAAGCAAAAGTGAAAAGTTTTGTAGGAAAAACTTTTCGACTCTGAAAGGGAGGGAAAAACCCAATTTTTTCTACAAGCTTAGAAATCGAATTTTTACTTCGATTTCATGCCCTAAAGTTATAATCCTAACTACCCAACTAATTCATCATCCCAGCAAAGTGTTATTTTCCTACCAAACTTAGCACAAATCAATATACCCATTTACCCCGAAACCATTTTGCAAGAACTTACCTGTATATTCAAGAACTCAAAAATAAAAAATAAAGGGGAAAATAGGCACAGCACAGCATAACAAAAAAAAACTCGACCGGAAAGCTTACTTGGATGAAGGATTGGAGTGAAGATTTCAGAAGAATGGACAGGCGCACCTTGAATCAGCAAAGTTTTCTGGGTTTGTTTTGCTTTGTTCTTCAGAGTTCTTGAAGACAAGAAGATTGGTAAAAAGTCAAAAGTGAAGAAAATAGGTTATTTATATTGATCGTGGCACTGTAAAAGAGGTAATAATGAGATTTACTTTTCAAGGCATGGGGAAACACAATAGCCGTCAAACAACTTTTTGGAAACTGAAAAGACATGATTGGTTGCCTTTTTCGAGAAGGCATGGGCGGCCCTGACAGATTTGTTGGGGTATGTGAAGGGTCAGTCTCCTAAGTTTACCTTATGCTAGTCGCAGTAAAATAAATTTGGGTGGCAAATGTTTACCCGAAATGACTCCTGATAATGTGGCAAGAATTTATTACACGTGGTTGGCACGTGCCAGCGTCAAAATGAAGGAGTGTTGTTCGCTTATCGACCAGGTGTTTCTTGCCTCATCAAATCTCGTGATTAGATGTGACCAGTCTGGTCACATGCTTCGGTTTATTTCCTTTAAAGATATGTAATCTTGTAATAACTACATTTATTATATTTTCTCTTTCTTTCCTTGATACGCTGATTTTAAGGATATTTAAGGCCCATTGGCCCATGTAATCCCCTTGAGCCTATAAATATGATTGAGAAGGCTCAAGGAAGGAACTTTTGGACCTTGAATTTGAATATTGATAGAGAGAGCATAGTGTGATTATCCACCGAAAAGTTGTAATTCTCCTAAGGCTGGTGAAACTCAAGAACCCTAGTTCTTTGATCACGGCATTAGGATCCAACATCAATAAGAACACTAAGTGGACGTAGGTTATTACCACATAGTTGGGGCCTAACCACTATAAATCATTTGTGTCACCTTCTTCCCATTTGATTTCATTCTTAATTTCCTTTTTGTTTCTTTGTCATTATTTTGACTCCGTGTCATTGGCCAAATCGAGGGTCAACAGACCTAAATCAGGGAAACTTAATTCAAGGTCTAAAGTGTGCCTTTTTGTGGGCTACGCTCCAAAGACAAGAGGCAGTTACTTCTATAGTCTCAATGATCAAAAGGTATTGTTTCCACGAATGCAACCTTCCTCGAACACGACTATGTGAATAACTATAAAACTCGAAGCTGATAAGATTCCATCACCATCATCTTCATCCTTAAATGATAAACGAAAAACTGAGGAAACCACTATTCCTAAAAAGGAAACCCCGGTGCAACGTCGTAGTGAGAGGATTGTGAGACAACTTGTTCGCTACAAACATGAGGCACATGTCCTTGTTTTTTATACAGACAAGGATGATCCATTAACCTTCAAAGAGGCAATGGATGATCTTGAAAATGAGAAATGGCAAGAAGCCAAGAACCAAGAAATGGAATCTAGGTATTTCAATTCTGTCTGGGAACTTGTGGATCCACCTGAAGATGTCAGGCCCATTGGGTGCAAATGGATATACAAGAAGAAAAGAGGTGTAGATGGGAAAGTGGAGACTTTCAAAGCAAGGCTAGTAGCCAAAGGCTACACTCAGAACGAAGGTGTTGATTATGAAAAAACATTTTCTCCTGTGGTCATGCTGAAATCCATTCGCATCCTCTCATCCATAGCTGCCACCTATGACTATGAGATATGGCAAATGGATGTCAAGAAAACCTTTGTAAATGGCTATCTTGATGAAAGTGTCGATATGGTACAACCATAAGGGTTCATCGAGAATGGGGAAGATCAAAAGGTGTGTAAGTTGCTAAAATATATTTATGGATTAAAGCAAGCATCTAGATCTTGGAATATCACCTTTGATGAAACAATAAAAACATATGGCTTCGAACATAATGTTGATGAAGCATGTGTGTACAAATACATCAAAGGAAAAGTAGTGGTTTTCCTAGTTCTTTACATGGATGACATTCTCCTCATTGTCAACAATGTAGAGACATTGGCAAACGTGAAGAAGTGGTTAGTCGAAAGTTCCAAATGAAAGATTTGGGCAAGGCCAACTATGTTCTGGGAATCCAAATCCTAAGGGATGGGAAGAACAATCTCTTGGCACTTTCTTAGGCTAATTATACCAATAAGGTGCTTGAAAGATTCTCTATGGAGAATTCTAAGAAAGGTCAGTTACCGACTAGACATGGAATTACTCTCTCAAAGGAACAGTGTCCTAACACACCTCATGAGAACGAGGATATGAGAAAGTATCCCTATGCTTCAACAGTTGGGAGTCTAATGTACGCCGTGTCATGTACAAGACCCAACATCTACTGTGCATTAGGGATTGTGAGTCGTTATCAATCAAATCCTGGTTTGGAATACTGGATTGCAGTAAATCACATTCTCAAGTATCTTAGGAGAACGAGAGATTATAGTTGGAAAAAACACATACAAAGTACGCATGGGAATAGGCGTGGCGGGCCCATTATGTAGAACAAAAAAATCATCATTCATATAAACAGTTTATATGAATAAGAAAACATCCAGACAGAAATATTAACATACAATATTATTAATCATGCAACATATATATAAATATACTATATATTTATATATAACATATAAACACATAAACATATGAATATTCAAGAACATAAGCATTTACCTCTTGAACCCTATCAAGTGTCCTTGAGTCTTTTCGTATCTTTATCGATCTTCCTATCCAATGCTTTGAGCACTCAAACCAAAATCTTCCAGAGTGATCTCTTCACCTCAAGATGTGTGTGGGCACATAGAGAACATGAGTTTGCAATTTAGGAATCACAAGTATTTCTCAACACATGAGAACTTGAATTATGGTCTGAGAATGGTTAGAATAAAGAAGAAGATGATAAACTTTTTGTCTGACAAAAAATTATGAGAACTGTTCTAAATTGTATTGTGTTGTTATTCTCTTTTTCTCTGTTCTCTTTCTTCTTATTATTCTATATCATATATATAGAGATTATTCTATTACCTTATTATTCATAATAATAATAGTAATATAATACTAATATAATAATAATGATGATAGGAATTGATTTAGGTAAATATCTAACTTAGCAAATTTGAAAAAAAAATTATTTTGAAATTATTAATTAATTAAATCAATAAAATAAAAACAGCACTGATGCAATATCAGTGTAGTAGTACACACATGGCACAGTCCTTGGACTGTGTCATGCGTGAACTGCTATTTCCCTTTTCAGGGATATTGCATTTTTCTTTTGTTTATTTATTTAATTAAAATCAATCTTCCATAAAAAAAAAAAAAGGTATTAATCTTTTTAAGGAAAAGATGACAACCATATTTCAAATTTTAAATTTTAAATTTTAAATTCAAATTGATGATCATCATTATCATCATTTTTTAAAATTCAATAAATCAAAAACTATTTTTGACTTACCAATTTTATTTTCTCCCACTCAAATAAAATAATTAATTTCAAAAATTAATTTATAAATTTACACATATATGAATTCAAAAAGTATATATTTAAATTAATAAATATATTTTTGAAAATTAATAATTGATTTCAAATTAATTATTCAACCTCAATTATCATATAATTGCATACTTGACCCGAAGAATAAAATTCTTCTCAAATTTCTAATCCAATAAATAATAGATTATTAATCAAAGCTCTTTGATTAAATAATCATATTTAATAATCTCATGACTACTCCACTATAAATATGAGATTGAACTCTTGATAACTATAGACATAGATTTACTGAGTACTGTATTTAAGAATAAAATGTCCATTGATATAATCATTACATGCAACGTTAATCATCTATTAATGGTTCATAATTTAAAGGGAATAAAATTACTGTTTTACCCTTTTAGCTATATCTTGTTCCTAGAGTACCATTGACTTTACTAGTGAATGTTGTGTCACAACAAGTTTGCGACGTGAGCGCTCATAACATTTTCAATTCCAAAAGTCAACCCAATGGGGAACCATTATTCAATCTATAAGAAGGTATAGATTCCATATCTGCTAAACTACATTGCTAACCATATATATCATTGAGTCTCCAAAGCAATTGTTCTTAGCCTGATCACTCTAACAAACCTTAACGCATGAATCAAATGATCAAATGACATATATAGGAGTTCATGGCAACCTCAGGATTAAGATCATCATTTGATGTGTTTGATTAATACTATGAAATGGTGTTTAAACAAGTATTAACAAATCACATCTGGTCTAGTTCTATATATCACTATATATAAAGTACATTCACTAAAGTGTCCTACTACACTAGTGACCCGGATCTAGGTCACTTGTATTCATAATACAAGCGAGCCTTACTAGCAGTAATTAATCTAAAGATTCCATAACTTTATTTTACTGTGAACTGTTTTAAGTTTATTATCTTAATCTCGATCCTCTCATATCAATATGAGATTAAGACCACATAGAAAAACTTTGGAAATTTCTGATATTTACTTAATATTATCAATATAATATCAGACATTGTCTATATATATATAATAATTCAATTCAATTATTTATTTCATTTAAAATATTTTTTAACTACAATTGCTTTAATGGCACTATTCCCAACTATTATATGCTTGTATATTCAGGGGGTGAGTTGAACCCTACTTGATACACTGATTCTGATTTCCAATCAAACAAAGATAGATGTAAGTCGATGTATGGGTCAGTGTTTAATCTTGGTGGAGGAGATGTGGTCTTGAGGAGTATTAAACTATTCAGCATAGCAGATTCAACCATGGAAGTCGAATACATAGCAGCTTGTGAAGCAGCTAAGGAGGCGGTTTGGTTGAGAAAATTCTACACTGATCTGGAAGTAGTTCTAGATATGGATAAGCCACTAATTCTATACTGTGACAATAGTGGAGCAGTAGCTAACTCCAAGGAACTAAGAAGCCATAAGAGAGAAAAACATATAGAAAGGAAATGCCATCTGGTTAGAGAGATTATGCACCGAGGTGATATGATTGTTATGAAGATAGCATCGGAATTAAAATTAATATCATGTCTTATATATTATTATAATGATATTTTATAATATTTAAATTTATGTTGATATAAGTATTAAATATTTAGTCATGTAATATTATTATAAGGGATAATTGCGACATAAGTACCCAATGTTTGGGTTTTGTACGCGGCATAGACCCAATGTTTATTTTTAGTGGCAATAGTACCCAAAGTCAGTAAAAGTGTAATTCCGTCAGTGTCCTCCGTTAGATCTGTTAATGAGCTAATTAAGCAGACACGTGTCACATTTTTATTGGTCCAAATCATAATTATTTTAAAAATATTATTGAGCTGGACTGTAGTGCACCAAAAAAAAAAATTTAGATTATTTAAATTTTGTGATTTATTTTATTTAAATTTTAAGTGTGATGAATTGTTTTATTTAAATGTTGTTTATTTTATTTAGTTGTTGTTTGTTTTATTTGATTGTTTGTTATTTTATTTAATTGTTAGAATTTTTTGGTATAATCTTTTGAATTTAAACTTGTTAATTGTTTGTTTGGATAATTAATTTAATAAGTGAATAATTGTGTAACATGTCTATTTTACTATTAGTGTTACATTTTAAATAAGTGTGACAATTGAGGTAATTATGTGAGTTTTGGTTGAATGCACTAAGGTGCATGGTAGATAGTGATGCACCCTAGTGTTTTAGTGTGTGCTAGTATATGGTAATAGGGTGCACATGTGTGAATTTTCTACACATTTTAAATTACCATATATTATATATAATTGATTGATTTTATTTAGATGATAGAAAAATAAATAAAAATAAAGGAAATGGCAAGTAAGTGGACGTGTGGTGTGTAGTGGGAAATGGAGTGATATTTTTCCATTATTTTTCTAAGGTAAATAAAGTTAAATTGGATGAGGATAGACATTTTGGGAAACCACTATTTGACTCCAATCTTTTATAATAAAAGAAAAATAAAAGGGATTAAAAGAAAATAAAATGAAGAAAGGAAACTTACCTTTTTTCTTTTATTTGGTCATTATGAGAGAATGGAAATAAAGGGGAAAGGAAAGGAAGAGGAGGGCATTCTTGTGGCTGCCGTGACCTAGAGAAAGAGATAGAGAGAGAGAGTGTGGCATGATAGAGAGAGAAGGAGAGGAAGAAAGAAAGGAAGAAGAAGAAGAAGAAGGAGAAGGAGAAAGGATCAATCTTAGGGTATGGTCTTGATTTTGCTTATGTTTTTCTTTCTTCTAAATTTTTAGTATGTTGATTGAGTTGTTTTTTTTTTTTTTAGACTTGTTGTTCCACTTCTTCTCCATCTTGAATTTTCAAAAGAAAAACCTCTAGGGTTTGAGCAAGGAGGTGGTCCTAGTTATGTTCTTGATTTTACAATCAAGAAAGGTATTGAAATTCTTCCCTCATCTTTTGGGTTATGGGTATTTGATGATTGATGTTTTGGAGAGTTTATGGCCGAAAGTGATTTGTATTAATAGGATAATATGTAGTCTTGATGGAGTGTTTTCTTATAATTTTATGCATGGGTTTGTGTTGTTGGGTTTGATCTTTATGGTTGTGTAATAAGAATATGTGTAGTGATGATGAATATTTAAAATACATGAAAAGAATAGGTTATTTCTTTATTGAATGTGTTTCGGCCTAAAGGGGTATTCAAAAGCATGATTGTTGTTTTTATTATGTTTTATGTCAATGAAAATTTTATAAACATGATAGGTTGTGGCAAGATCTTGTATGAAGTTATGATGATTGTGATTTTTGGAATAATTGCATGATAATAATGTATTGAGAATATATGTAACACAAGATCAATGGTGGTTGTTGTCCATGACTTGTGAATAAGTTCTAAGGTGAATGATGAATTATTGTATAATCATGATGTGATTAAAATGGATAAAGAGGTTAGAAGCATGCTAGGGTTTGTGTTGAAATATTGTGCATAAATGAGCATGAATTTTGTGAATATAATGAAAGGGTTAAATTTTTATGATTTAATATGCTTGCTGATTTTTGTGCAAAAATGATGTTGTTCATGATGAGATTAATGTTTTGAGTGCTCAAATAAAGTTTGCAAATGTTTTGATGTTTTAAGAAATTTAATGTGAAATTTAATTATGCTTTGAAATGAAATTGTGTGTAAATAATTTCCTACAGAATTTCTATTGAATTTTTGAGAAAATGTGAGTTTTTAAATTGAATATGGTGATTTTTAAGGATAAAAATGGTTGCTGGAATTTTTGTAAGAAAATGTGAAGTGTGTTTCACTAAAATAAATTTGATGAGTTTTTGAAACAAAATTATTATCCTAAGTTATAGTAATATTAAAAAATGGTATTTTAATATGATATGAATGCATACTTTGATAAGTTATGATTTTCTTTATTTTGATTGAGAAAAATATTTAGATTCTATTTATTTGTGATTTTTAAAGAAATTAAACAGTGGCTGAAAGTTTAGTTTAAAAAGGTTAAAAATGGTTATTTAATTGTCACATATGGATATATGTTACATAAAACTAAGTCTTAAATAATTTAAATAAAAATATATTTTTCTCACATCATTTATGTAACACAATTAACCAATGATAAAATTTATTTTTCTAAAGAAACATATTAAACATATGTATTTTTATTAATTCTAAGCTTTTTGCTAATTCTTTGTAATTTGAGATTAATAAATGAAATTATCACATATTTTATTTTTAAGCTAAATCAAATTATTTTATAAAATAAAATGATGTTTTGAGGAATTTAATCAACCTAGAAATTTTAAGAAAAATAAAGCATGCTATATGTCTATTAATTTTAAAACGATAAAAGTAAGAAATGTAGAATTATCGTTTTTAAAACGTCTCAATTACGCAATGTTCCCACGTATGCATGTTACATGAAAATCCACTTTTACGTCCAAAATTATGTTTATTATTCAACTATGTGGTTTTTATAGAAAGATCATGCATGTAAAATAAGTAAAAATAAGCATTTTTCTTTTATGGCTTTATGTGTAGTTAAGAATAATTGCATGTTATGTGCAAATATTATTATGTGTGCATGGCCCATGCACACATGAGTTGTATGGAAGGGAAAAATAGTAATTTTATGAACCTAAGAAATGTTGTTTTGGTTATGGTATAGGCTCGTTGAGAGGTTGTGAAATTTCTTAGCTCGGACCTGAGGTAAGGAAATTAGATAGATTCTATGATTTTATGCTATGAATGGTAAGACTGTTGTATGAATGAATTTTTATGAATTACGAATGCCATAATATGATGATATGTTGGCTTGTATGAATATGATATGTTTATGGATGTTAGCGTGATGAACGCGAGACATCAAACGAGTTACTAAGGATATAAAGACGTAACTCCTAGGGCGGACGCGCCGAGGTTATTCAAGGACCAGAGACTCTTGTTTACCTCATAGGGTGACATGGACAACTAGCAAGCCATGCTCATCATGTATGCTGTATGAATATGATTAGGGTGACATGGACAACTAGCGAGCCATGCTCATCATTTATGCTGTATGAATATGATTAGGGTGACATGGACAACTAGCTGGCCATGCTCATCATGTATGCTGTATGAATGTGATATGTTACGATTACATTATGATGTGCTATGATGATATGTTACGATTACGTTATGATATGCAATGATGATATGTTACGATAATGTTATGATATGCCATGATGTGTTAGATGAACGTTAGTGTTCGTATTTGCTGTATCCTTACTTGCTTATTGTTTGTACTTCCTTGCTGGGCTTTTAGCTCACTCCCTTACTTTCCTTCCAGGTAGCAAATAGGATTTCTCTGTGGCACGCGTGGTGACGTGAGGAGTTCTATCGTCGTAGGGTGTATGGCGTGGGGTATCCTATGGACGGAATAAACGATCACTTTAGGACGCCATTTTAAATATGTTATGTTTTAAGAGACTTTCTAAATTATCAGTGGGACTTAATTATTTAATATTGTTTCTTTTGAACTTTGCATAAAATCTCATATTTTCTTTTTAAACTAATAGGCCCAACTTGCATTGTTTAAAGCAAGTCCCCACTAAGACCTTTATAAAAAGTGGTTTTCTTTATGGACCAACGATATGTGAATGTTTTAATAAGTACTAGTCTAGGGCGTTCTTTACATTTTTTGAGTTTTTTTGTTAGGATTAATGTCCTAGAAGAATGTAAAGATATTTTAACTAAATTAAATAAAAGAACATTTTATTATATTTGAATTGTACGCCCTGGTTTTCCCACGGGCTGTTTAGAAGGACGAGCCTCGGACTAAACATGATTTAGTCCGAGGCTCCCACAGGCCGGAGGCTCTATTTCCAGGGCGGGCCCTTGCTAGCTCGGGGGGGTCCTGTTTCCAACTCGCACTTGTTGCCCCAGGAGCTGGGAATAACATCCGACGGCCACGGACGGATAAGCTCGGGTTATGAACTGCTCCGGTAGCGAGCTTCTCAGGAAGCTCCGACCCTATGGGAAGTCAACACGCAAGATAAACGTGCATATTCCTGCCATCACGTGTCCGATATCCCCCTGACTTCTCGGACACGCAGCAGGAACGTGCGTATTCAGACACCCACGGCCGGGTTGGGCCGTGCGGCCCATTATCTCCTTCCATACTGATTAGACCACACTTGTGTGTCAGGTTTAGGAATTAATCATGAATATCACAGACTTGATATGACAAATGGTAAGGTCACGGGATGACCTCCCTACCAACTTCCAGGTGCCTTCTCCTATAAATATGGAGACCCTGGGAGTTGATAGGGGTTGGAAAAAATAGTCTTTGAAGAACTATGTACTTTGTAAACCAATTACCCAGAGAATATCAATAATATTGGCTAGTGGAGTAGAAGGATTTTAACCTTCGAACCACTTAAAAACGTGTCTCGAGTCACCTAGTTCCTTCCCCAAAGATTTCCTATCTGTGACGGTTCTACTTTTAGTACTAATCTCTTTCTCTTCTTCTCTTAATTATCTGTTGCCGAAGAACTGCGTCAACAGTTTGGTGCTTTCATTGAGAGCAAGTCCGATTAGTACTACCACAAACATACAACTATGGTGACCACTCGATCCAAACATGGCAACGAGACAGAACAGCATGATGGGCAGGAGGCACGCCATGTTGCCCTCCCTGATGAGCAAGTTCCTGAAGTCCAGCAGAGGCCAGGGAAGCAGCCGGCGGGCCAAGACGACACTGGTAGTTCAGCGCCCCGGCCGCCTAATCCAAATCCATGTTATTACACTGCGGTGGAGATGGAGAATGCTCAGCTGAGGAGCCAGTTAGCAGCAGCTGGTCAGCAAATCCAGGATATTCTGAGTCGACTATCCCCTCTCACAACCAACGGTAACGTTGGAGAGAGGCAAGGCGAGGCTCCTAAGTCTCGCCGGAGTAATCGATCCAGGCATAGCCGTTCGGGTAGACTCCCTGCAGCCAACTCCACCCCTTCACCACACCATCAAGAGGCGAACTTCAGGGAAATGCCTCGGACCGAACAGTAGCAGTACAGCCGTTCGGTTAGGACTTCAACCCCTAGCTCTCAGCCTTCCTCGAGGACGCCCAGAAGAGATCGAGGAAATTCCCAAAGAAGGACCGAGGAGATCCGGAGACGTCAGCCCGTCCCCGAAGAACGTCCAGTTCCTCATCCGGCTCGCCAGCGCGAAACCAGCAAGCCGGCAGGGCCGAGAGGCCCCCACCAAATTTAGTCCGTCCGGACGGCACTAGGATCGCCTCTCCGGTCAGGCATCCTCCTTCTCCCATCAGATATCCGTCTCCTCAGCCCGTCCGAGACGTCCCGACCTACGGAAATAGTAGGAGAGACCCGCCATCGGCCGGGCCTTCCCGGCGCAGCAGGGTGCCGGAGGAAGGATCAGGTCATGGCCGCCAAAGACGCACTCCGAGTCTGTCCAGCAGGAGTCACTGGACCGGCAGTGCGCGAAGTGATCTCTCGGGAGGAGACCTGCGCCAGCGACTGAGTTCAGCACAAAGTCACCATGCTGCCCAGGGAGGCGACCTTCGAGATCGCCTCAACTCTCACAGGGAGGATCGAGTTAGGGATGGTAGCCAGGCCCGCTCAGTTGGGGTCCGATCCGAAGTACGTAACGGCGGGAATGCCCCAAATGACCTATCTCAAGATAGGAGGGGCAACAACCCGCCTAATATGTACAACGGGTCCGGAGCTGTTGAACAGCCCCGGAATAACCCAGGATCTCAGGACAAAACCCTAGAGCGCTTAACTCAGATGGAGGAGCTGATGAAGAAGCTCCTGTCGGAAAAAGAAAAGGACGAATATGATTCAGGGGATGAGATGGAACTCTTCACCCCCAATATAGCAGCAACGGCATACCCTTCTGGCTTTCGTATGCCCCACTTGTCAAAGTTCAACGGGGATGGAGACCCGTCTGACCACTTAGGGATGTTCAACACCCTAATGATGGCGCATAACATCGGACCAGAGCTTTGTTGCTTGATCTTTCCTTCCACCCGAACTGGACCTGCCAGGCAGTGGTTCAAGCAAAGTAAAAGGCACTCAATCAGCTCCTGGAAGACCTTTTCGGCTGACTTCAAGAGGGCATTCCGCGCCTCTCAGGCCGCCAGGGTCCAGGCCGACTCCCTAGCTAACGTGAGACAGCAACCTGGAGAGACGCTAAAAGCCTACTTGAGCAGATTTGCAAATGTCGCTGCTCGAGCCAGAGACGTCGACGACAGCTCCAAACTCATGGCTATGAGAACCGGGATCCTAGTTGGCGGGGATCTGTGGAAGGATATTCAAAGGAGGGGGGTCAGCTCGGTTAGTGAATTCCTTAACAGGGCCCAAGAGTGGATAAACTTGGAAGAAGCTGAAGCTTCAGCCACAGGGACCAGCCAGGTCCTCGAGAAGCCCGCTGGGGCGGGAATAGAGATCGTAGTGGCGACTCCCGACGTCGCGCAGAGTAACCAGCCCGGTGGCGGCAAAAGAAAAGGAAATGGTGAAAACAGCCAGCACGGTCAAAAGAAGAATAAGTCCGTGGATAAATTCAAGCCCGTGTTCACAACGTATACCGAGCTCACCCAGACCAGAGAGAATATTTTCCTGGCCAACGCTACGCGAGTCCCCTGGAAAAGGCCGGAGCCAATAAAACACCCTAAGGGAAAGAGAGACGCTTCCAAATTCTGCCGTTTTCATAACGACGTCGGGCACAATACCGACGACTGCAGGCACCTCAAAGATGAAATCGAGACTCTCATCCGAGCAGGTCCGTTGGCACAATACTCGCGGAACAGGGTCCTGACAAGTCGACCCGCTCCGGAGATCCCAGCCAGTCAACCTAGACCTCGGGTAGATCAGGACGTCCTTCCCCCCGTGGTCGAGGGAGAGATTTCCACCATCTCTGGAGGACCACACATGTCTGGCACGAGTAGAGGCGCCCAGAAGAGGTATGTGAATGAGTTGAAGGCCCACAATGGAGTGGAGTTCGTCCCGAAACAGCGTCAATCAAAACAACAAAGATTAGAGAAACAACCGATTATCTTCGCGGAGGAAGACGCAAGCCATGTCCAATTCCCTCATAACGATCCCTTGGTCGTAGCAGTCCAGCTCGCCAACCGGAGAGTAAGGAGAGTGTTAGTAGACAATGGGAGCTCGGTGAACCTCCTATTCCGGTCCACCTTAGAAAAAATGGGTCTGACCGTCTCCGAGCTCAAGGCAACCTCGATGATGCTGTATGGTTTTTCAGGAGAAGGATCAGCAGCGATAGGGACGATTGAGCTAGTGATCACCCTTGGAGATGAGTTCCGAACAGTGTCCAAATTACTCGAATTCGTAGTCATTGACTGCTCCGCTGCTTACAACACCATTTTGGGCCGACCTACGCTCATTGCTTTCGAGGCTATCACTTCCGTCCGGCACCTCGCCATGAAATTTCCTACTCCAACAGGGATCTGCACTATCAAGGGCGATCAGCTCGCTTCCAGGGAATGCTACAGCGTTTCCATGAAGGGAAAATCTAAACCCGGGCAGGTGACGATGGCTGTTCGGGACGAAGAGGAATCTCGGGGACCCAAGGCGGCTCCCGAGATTGAAAAACCTCAGATTTCCGAAGGCGAAGAGCTCACCCTAAGCGAGGAAATTGACCCCCGAGTAGGCGAGGACAGGTCCGAGCTCCAAGCTATTGAAGAGCTCGAGGAGCTAAGCATCGATGAACAAAACCCGTCACGGACGGTTAAGCTCGGAAAGAACCTCTGCGATGGAAGAAAGGCGGAGCTAACTACGTTTCTGAAGAAGAACCTGGACGTATTCGCATGGTCGCACGAGGACATGATAGGGATCAGTCCGAGCGTAATCATGCACATGCTCCACCTAGACAAAAGCGTCCCTGCCAAGTCTCAAAAGCAGAGGCGTTTAGGAACAACCCGAGCCGAAGCCCTTGAAGAAGAATTGGCCCGGCTCAAAAAATGTGGCTTTATCCGCGAAGCCAAATTTCCTGTTTGGGTTGCCAATCCTGTGTTAGTTCCAAAGCCCAACGGAAAGTGGCGGACCTGTATCGACTTTTCCGACCTGAATAAAGCCTGCCCCAAGGATTGCTTTCCATTACCAAGGATCGATCAACTTGTGGATGCCACGGCGGGGCACGAGCTCATGTCTTTCATGGACGCGTACTCGGGCTACAATCAGATCGCGATGAATCCAGCAGATTAGGAACATACCAGCTTCATGACCCCGACTAATGTCTATTGCTATAAGGTCATGCCGTTCGGTCTGAAGAACGCCGGAGCTACCTACCAAAGGCTGGTAAATAGAATGTTCGCGGACCAGATCGGGAAAAACATGGAAGTGTACGTTGATGATATGCTTGTCAAGTCTAAGATTGCCAGCAACCATGTCACCGATCTAGAAGAATGCTTTAACATACTGCGAGAATATGGCATGAGGCTCAATCCTCAGAAGTGCACTTTCGGTGTCGGATCAGGGAAATTCTTGGGTTTCATAGTCTATACCCGAGGAATCGAGGCAAACCCCGACAAGATCAGGTCACTGCTCAAGCTTCCTTCCCCCAGGTCGCGGAAAGATGTCCAAGGCCTCACAGGAAGGGTGGCAGCACTGAACCGGTTCATTTCCAAATCGACCGACAAGTGCCTGCCCTTCTACAACCTGCTCCGGGGAAACAAGAAGTTCGAATGGACAGTAGAATGCGAAGGCGCATTCCTCGACCTAAAAACGCACCTGGCTGAACCACCTGTGCTATCAAAGCCCAAGGTAGGAGAACCTCTTTTCCTCTACATGGCCGTAACTGAGGACGCAGCTAGTGTCGTTCTGGTGCGAGAAGAGGACCAGACTCAGAAACCGGTTTATTACATCAGCAAGAGACTCCTCGGAGCTGAGTCAAGGTACCCATTGATGGAAAAACTGGCGTTCTGCCTAATCACGGCCTCGCGAAAACTCAGGCCATACTTCCATTCCCACTCTGTACACGTCATGACCGATCAACCTCTAAGGCAGGTTTTGCAAAAGCCTGAAGCCTCAGGACGCTTGCTAAAGTGGGCGGTCGAACTCAGTCAGTTCGAGATTTTCTATACTCCCCGAACTACCATAAAAAGTCAAGCCTTGGCCGACTTCGTGGCAGAATGTGCGGGATTCCATGAGATCCCATCAGAAGACTCACATCAGCTCGCCTCCTCAGGTTCATCGTGGAAGATCTTCGTTGATGGCTCATCTAACGAGAACGGCTCCGGGGCCGGAATCATTCTGATATCCCCAGAGGGGCATAGATTCCACTCGGCGCTAAGGTTTGGGTTCAAGGCATCTAACAACGAGGCAGAGTACGAGGCCTTGTTAGCTGGACTTAGGATAGCTAGCGAGCTAAAGGCGAGCTCTGTCCAATGCTTCAGCGACTCCCAGCTCGTGGTGAATCAGGTTCTAGGCGAGTATCAGGCGCGGGGTTCCAAGATGGCCGCCTATTTGGCGAAGGTAAAGTCCAAAATGTCTGCGTTTGGGCGGGGGTCGATCGAACAGATACCTCGGGAGCAGAACGCCAACGCAGATGCTCTCGCCAAGCTCGCCACCTCGGGAGAGACAGAAACCCTCGGGTTGGTGCCAGTTGAGTTCTTGAAGAAACCTAGCATAGACGAAGGTCAGGCGGATATTGAAATGATCGACATCAGGCCGACCTGGATGACTCCCATTATTGAGTACCTCGTCGAGGGCAAGTTACCCGAAGGGCGCAACGACGCACGACGAGTCCTTTATCAAGCTCCGAGGTATACGCTAGTCGAGGGGGTGTTGTACCGACGTGGGCATTCCTTACCTCTCCTCCGGTGCGTTCTTCCAAGTGAAGCGAAGGCCATCCTGCAAGAAGTTCATGACGGATTCTGCGGAGATCACACTGGGGGGCAAAGCCTGGCCTTGAAGATCCTCCGGCAAGGTTATTACTGGCCGAATCTGTCCAAAGACTCGATCTCATATGTAAGAAAGTGCGACAAGTGTCAGCGGTTCGCTGCGGTTGCCCGAGCTCCTCCGACCGAGCTAAAAATGATTTCGTCTCCCTGGCCCTTCGCAGTTTGGGGAATAGATCTAATAGGCGCCCTGCCCACCGGAAAGGGCGGGGTCCGTTACGCCGTGGTAGCCATTGACTACTTCACCAAGTGGGCCGAAGCAGAACTGTTGGCGACAATAACATCGAAAAAGGTGCTAGACTTCGTGGTTAAAAGCATCGTATGTCGATTTGGCCTACCTAAAAAGATCGTCTCCGACAATGGTACTCAATTTGACAGCGATCTGTTCGCCGAATTTTGCGAGAGGCACGGAATTGTGAAAAGCTTCTCGTCCGTGGCCTATCCCCAGGCGAACGGCCAGGTCGAGGCTGTCAATAAAACTCTGAAGGCAAGCCTCAAGAAGAGGCTAGATGAGGCAAAGGGGATCTGGCTAGAACAGCTCCCCCAAGTTCTGTGGGCCTATAGGACCACACATCGGACTCCCACGGGTCACACTCCTTTCTCCCTAACCTTTGGAAGTGAAGCAGTCCTCCCCGTGGAGGTGAAGGTCCTGTCGCACAGGGTCCGGTCCTACGACCAAGACGGGAACCACGAGCTCTTATGCCACTCCTTAGACTTAGTGGATGAAAGGCGAGAGGATTCACAACTCCAGCTCGCCCATTATCAACAGAAAATCACTCGCTACTTCAACACTAAGGTCAAAAGACGTGCCTTTAGCGTCGGTGATTTGGTCTTGAGGAGAGTTTTCCTGGCCAGGAAAGATCCCAAAGATGGGGTTTTGGGACCAAGCTGGGAAGGACCATACCAGGTCATCGAAGTCATCAAAGAGGGAACTTATAAGTTAGCTCGACTTGGTGGAGGGGCGGTCCCGCGGACTTGGAATGCTATCCACCTAAAGAAATACTATCAATGAGCCATTTGTAAGGCCTAGAAGGTCGCATTCCATGCATAAATAAAAATCAAATGTTTCTCGTTATTTGCAAGTGTAATTTTAAAGTAACCACGAAAGATCCTTTCCCAGTTACTTGGGAGGCATATGGTACCTAGATATAACCAGGTCTCCTTAACGACTTAGGTGTTAATTTTTATCTACGGATAAGAGTCATCATAAACTAAGTCCTATCCTGGTCTTAACCAGGTCAGAAAACTTAGAAGTTAACTAAAATTTGTTGACCGTGGTTCTTCTTTAAAGAGCCCGGGATACGGATAAAAGTTGACGCGAACTAAGTTTTTCAAAATAAGTTCCTGGTCTTAACCAAGTCAGAAAACTTAGAAGTTAACTAAAATTTGTTGACCGTGGTTCTTCTTTAAAGAGCCCGGGATACGGGTAAAAGTTGACGCGAACTAAGTTTTTCAAAATAAGTTCCTGGTCTTAACCAGGTCATAAAACTTAGAAGTTAACTAAAATTTGTTGACCGTGGTTCTTCTTTAAAGAGCCCGGGATACGGATAAAAGTTGACGCGAACTAAGTTTTTCAAAATAAGTTCCTGGTCTTAACCAGGTCACAAAACTTAGAAGTTAACTAAAATTTGTTGACCGTGGTTCTTCTTTAAAGAGCCCGGGATACGGATAAAAGTTGACGCGAACTAAGTTTTTCAAAATAAGTTCCTGGTCTTAACCAGGTCACAAAACTTAGAAGTTAACTAAAATTTGTTGACCGTGGTTCTTCTTTAAAGAGCCCGGGATACGGGTAAAAGTTGACGCGAACTAAGTTTTTCAAAATAAGTTCCTGGTCTTAACCAGGTCATAAAACTTAGAAGTTAACTGAAATGTGTTGACCGTGGTTCTTCTTTAAAGAGCCCGGGATACGGATAAAGTTGACACGAACTAAGTTTTTTAAAATAAGTTCCTGGTCTTAACCAGGTCACAAAACTTAGAAGTTAACTAAAATTTATAGATCGTGGCCCTTCTCTAAAGAGCCCGGGACACGGATAAAGTTAACTCGAACTAAGTTCATAAAAATAAAGAGACGAATTGTAACCAAATGCATAAAAATATATATGTCAAATTGGCTGAGCAAATTGTCTCGAGGTGGAAACGCCTCACATAAAAAAGAGAATTACAATAGAAAGAGAGTTCAAAATACTTAAAACAGAAATATCCTAAGCCCCATCAGTTGGCCCTTTGGAGGTCGCGGTCTCATCCTGCTCCGCCGCAATAGAGGCCTCTCCAGTCTCCGATGGAGGAACCTCCTTATTTAGGCGGGCTTGGAGCTGCGGCAACAAGAACGCCCAGAGGTCCGGCGGCATGAAAGAAAAGTCCGCGTCCGGATTGTGGGACCAGCAGTGATAGAACAGGTCTTGTAAGGACTGCTCCGAGACGACCCGCTCGGCTTCCAGGGCGGCCTGGGAGGCCTGGGTCTCGGTCTTCGCCGCCTCAAGATCTGTCCGCGATGCGGCCAGGGAGTTTTTAAGCTCTTGGTTCTCGGAGCGGATCTTCTCTAGCTCGGCTTTAGAGGCCGCCAGCGCGACTCTCGCCTACTGAGACTCCTGGAGGGCGGTCTGGCGCTCAGCTTCCAAACCCTCGAGCTGGGCCTTGGTCCTGGCAATGCCTCTGTATGCGGCAGCAATGCCCTGCAAGAAAGAAATGTTAAATTAACAAACTGGAAGGAAAAAGGCGGCGTGTGAGTGTTAAAGCCTCAAAAGGAGGGGGCACTTTACCGTTAAGGTCATGTCCACCGCAGACTCTATAACTCGGACCGGGCTCGTTGTTTCGATGGCCCGGAGCTCCTTCTCCCTGATATTGTAGAAATGGCTGACGGCGTAGCTAGCCGACTCATACACCGTACCCCGGAATGCTTCGGGCATCTTCTCCAGAGCCCGGGGGTCGACCGGGATATGCACATCCGGGGCTGCCGCGGCCAGATTCCCGATCTCTATTACCCCGTCCTGGGCGGCTAATGGAGATCGTTGGGGTGGCGGGTGCATGAGCCCTGTCCTGGCAACAGGGAGGATCGCCCCCGCGACCTGGGATGGCGGGGCTTTCTCCTTCTCCTTAGCCGGGGATTTGGTGGAGTCCCCAGCCGAGCTCTTGGACTCGCGGAGCCTCTTTAACCTCGACCCTGCTGGGGGGTTCCCGCCGAACACAACGCCCCGCAGACTATTTCCGGGCTGAGACATCTCTTCTGCTAAGAACGAAAAACATGGTTATTACAAGATAGCAATCATGCAGAAATAGAGAAAAGTTTCAAAGGCAATAAGTAAGCAAATACTAAGGGAGCCCTACCCCCCGAGCTGGAGGAGCCTAAGACGATTATCTCGCGATCTGTCGCAGGTTCTAGGTCCAGCTCTGACTCAGGACTGGACTCTCCTACGTACTGCCTAATCCCCGGAGCATAGATGCCCCCCTGGAGCGCAGGCCACGTGCGCAAGTTGGTCCCGTACTCCTCAAAAAGGACCGACCTAAAGGCTAGGGTATTATCTACTACTACGGTACCCTTAGGTCGACTCTCTTGGTTTTCCAGCACGAGCTGGTCAACGCAGTGAAGCAAGAGCGTGTCCAGGTCCGGATTCCTTGGGTGACGATGGACGAGCTGCCTAGGGTTGAACCTAACCAGCCGGGGGTCTGCAGTGGCCCTATCTACATTCTTAAACAAGTAAGGGTTACCTTGGCCGGAAGGACCCGCGGCTGCTCCGGATTGGACCCTCTCCTCTCCCATACCTTGGGCGACCTCCAAGGTCCTCTTCCTGTTCATCACAAGAGGAACTTCGTCACCTTCCTCCTCGCCTTCGTCGTCTGCGACCTCCTCCGCGACGATCGGTCTGTTGTCGCGAGCTGGGGGAGGCCCCCGGGGCCTTTTCAAGTTCAAAGTCTGATTTGGGAAAATCAGCTTGCAGAATACCATCGTCTCGTCTGTCACGAGCACGCGGTAGTCCTTCTCACTGGGGGGAAAGTTCGCCAGTGTATCGTATTGACCCCCGAGGGTCACAGACTTTCTGGTCCTCGCGTAAATGGCTGCAAGGTTGGTTGAAATCAAAAGTGGAATAAGGGAGGAGCTAAAACAAGATAACCTTTAAAAGGCGAACTAAATCAAGGATTACTTACGAGGACGGTTGAAGTAGTGATGGTCGCAATTGCGGAACCCAGTTGACATGAAAAACTGGTCTTTGAAGTCGTTTGGATGGCTCGGCAGCTCGATGACTGCTGCTGTGTTAGGGAAGCGGGTTAAATAATAGAACCTGTCGCCTCGCCCCTGCTGGTCCGGGCTGGCTTTAAGGCAAAAAAAATATAGAATATCAGCCGGAGTGGGGACCTCCCACTCATGCTTTTGGAACAAATACCTCAATCCCGCCAGCAGACGGTATGAGTTGGGGGGGAGCTGAAATGGGGCCAACCCCACATAGTTCAAAAAATCAGCAAAATACTGATCTAGGGGGAGGAAGGCCCCTGCCTTGAAGTGTTCACCGCTCCAGGCCGCGAACGACTCGTCGAGCGGCGTGCAGCTCCGCTCCCCATCCGCAGCAGGTCGGGCGATCACGGAGGCCATCCCCAGGGGAATGTTGTGGTTGAGGGAGATTTTGTTGATCTTGCCTGGTTGGTTATCTTCGAGACAATTCTCTCCGCCTCGAAAAACGCGTCAGGGGCCACCTCGGCTTGCTTCTCCACCGCCGGCCCAAAGTGAGGAATTGGTGAGCTGGGCACCACCGCCTTTCCTTTATCCCGTTGGGAAGACGAACTTCCCACGTTCTTCTGTGGCAGATTTCTCTTTGGAGCCATCTGGTCTCCTATCGAACAAAAGAAAACACTTTAGAAAAGGCGACCCAAGCAGGAGAATGAAGCAAATATTAAGTACACGAGCTGGGGTAAGCCCAGCCCGTGGAGAGTGGTGCCACGCGTCCCAAGGAACACGCGCCTATGCCCTCAACAGATCCCAGATTACTCGGAATTCGTGTGTCAGAGGACTCAGAGTAAAAAATTACCTTGGGGGGAAAGTTTCAACAGGCAAGGCGTGGCAAAACCGCTTTTGAGGCGTATTCCCTAAGCTACCCGGTTTTTGCACCCAAAATTCCTAAGGGTCCTACCCAGAAATTGTTCCTAAGGGAGAACCATGGAACCCATATTCTAAGACGAGGTCCCATGGCAAGTGTGCCCTAATCTAAGAAGGGCTGTCACCCTCCATATCCGCGCGACCCAGAAAACCTCTGCATGTGGCTACAGTAAAAAATTTTACCTAAGCTACAGTGGCATGCTTTCAAAAATATACAGGGACAGAAGACTTACAGTATATGGTTAGATGGTGAGCGAGGTTGCTGCGCTGGTAGGAGCTTCGTTGGTACAGTGGCCTCCAAGGCTTTGAAGGAACTCGTACGCTTAAGCTTCGTGAACGGAGAAGATGAGAGCAATGGAAATGAGGGTTTCGTTCTTCGGAAGGTCAAAGAGAAAAGAAGGAAATTTGAGAGATTTTGAATGGTAAGGTGGCCTGTGCGTGGGATGACCACCCCCTTTTTATACAGGGGAAGGATCACGTGTAAAAGGCTCTTGGGAGACCCTCCACTCGAAATGTGAAACGACGGCTGAACAGTAGGCTAGGCCATTTAATGCGATTCTCGTAGAGTGTACCGTCGCCACCCACGGCGTTCCACGTATCAGACGCCTGCGAAAAGCATGGAATACGAAGGGTTGTGGGGTAAGTCTAAAAGCCCCTACTATGGTCTCCCATATCTGACGTCATAGACCACGAGCAGGAGCTTGGGGGGCAGATGTACGCCCTGGTTTTCCCACGGGCTGTTTAGCAGGCGAGCCTCGGACTAAACATGATTTAGTCCGAGGCTCCCACAGGCCGGAGGCTCTATTTCCAGGACGGGCCCTTGCTAGCTCGGGGGGGTCCTGTTTCCAGCTCGCACTTGTTGCCCCAAGAGCTGGGAATAACATCCGACGGCCACGGACGGATAAGCTCGGGTTATGAACTTCTCCGGTAGCGAGCTTCTCAGGAAGCTCCGACCCTATGGGAAGTCAACACGCAAGATAAACGTGCATATTCCTGCCGTCACGTGTCCGATATCCCCCTGACTTCTCGGACACGCAGCAGGAACGTGCGTATTCAGACACCCACGGACGGGTTGGGCCGTGCGGCCCATTATCTCCTTCCATACTGATTAGACCACACTTGTGTGTCAGGTTTAGGAATTAATCATGAATATCACAGACTTGATATGACAAATGGTAAGGTCACGGGATGACCTCCCTACCAACTTCCAGGTGCCTTCTCCTATAAATATGGAGACCCTGGGAGTTGATAGGGGTTGGAAAAAATAGTCTTTGAAGAACTATGTACTTTGTAAACCAATTACCCAGAGAATATCAATAATATTGGCTAGTGGAGTAGAAGGATTTTAACCTTCGACCCACTTAAAAACGTGTCTCGAGTCACCTAGTTCCTTCCCCAAAGATTTCCTATCTGTGACGGTTCTACTTTTAGTACTAATCTCTTTCTCTTCTTCTCTTAATTATCTGTTGCCGAAGAACCGCGTCAACATGAATATTATAACTATTGTTTGAATTAATTATATGATAACATCAAGAAAATTCCTTATTCATTCATGAGAATATGATCTTGTATTAGTACAAGAGACTTAAGATCATATATAATGAATAAAATTGTTAGTAACATATTAAAGTATGTAATCTTTAATGAATGGTTACTAGTACGGTTTTAAGCATACAAGATGCAAGTGATCTAGATTCAAATAATTGATGTGGATAGGCATCTTAATAAATGTGTTGTATATAATAGAGATTATATATGACATGACCGTTAAGAATTAATTATCTTTATAAACTTGTCATTTGACATAAAGATTTTATTCTTATCATAATAGATGATCGTTTATAGATCAGTCTAAATCATGAGTATTCATGAACTCATGTTTGTGTTTATTAGATCTTTTGATTCACTTGTTAAGGTTTCTTACTATAATGAGGCTAATGACTTTTGTTTTGGAGATTCAATATCGTGAATGGCTGGGAACATGAATTACAATAATGGAATCCATACTTTCCAAATGGATTGAATATTGGTTCCCTTAAGGATTAATTCTAGAATTGAATAGTTATTAAGATCAAATCTATAATTTCATTACAGATTAATTATTCGCTAATGAATTAATGGTACTTAAGGATCAATAGGTAATTAGAAGGGTAAAACGGTAATTTTGACCAACTCTAATTAACGAACCAATAAATAGAGGACAAAACTGTATTTATTGATTATATCAATGGACTAAAAGAGACAACTCTGTAAATATAATTCTATAAATACTTAGAGTGCAATTCCATATTTATAGTGGAGTAATCATGGAATTAATAAATAAGATTATTATATTAAATAGTTTAATTAATAATCTAATTTATTGGAGTTTCGTACTATATGTTCATGGTCTCCAGATCACATCTGTCCTACATTGTCAAGGGTAAGGATGTCAAAAGAAAGATTTGTAGAGAGAATGACTTAATTGCAAAGGAATCAATTTTCCAGGGCAAGGAAATAATTATAGGCAATTGATTAATTATGAATTAATTAATTATTTAACTATATAGTTTTTATTTTGAAAAACTATAGGTTAAAATAAATATTATTCTTTTTTGGATAAATACATAAACGAAGATTAATAATTATCTTATTTAGAATAAGATATTTATTTATTTATTTAAAATTGATATTTTAAGATAAAATTAATTTTGAATTAACTTGTATTTATTTTGGGATAAATATAATGTATTAAATAATAATTAAATAAATAAATGAGAAAATTAGGGATAACCCTAATGTTGTGGTCAACACTAGTGTTGTGCAAAAAAATTTACAACCCGCCCAACCCAAATAAACCACCCAAACAAACCGAAAAAAATGCAACCCGAAAAATTCGAGTTAAATTTAACTTGTTCAATCTATTAATTGGGTGGGTGGAAAAATAGGTCCAACCCGCCCAATTAAAACCGACCTGCCCAATTAAACTTTTATTTTTTAATTATATTTTTTTAATATTTTCTTGAACTTTAAGATTTAATATTTTTTTATTTTAAGAATAAATGTTTGTTTAACACTTTAATGTTTATTCAATTAATATTTTAAAAGCTACAAAAAGTTTTAAAATTTTGAAGCTTATATATAACAATTACACTAACTAACAATATATTGTAAAAATATATATAACGGTTTGGGCGAGTTAACACGACCAACCCGCCCAAACTATTGGACGAGTTAAAAAAAATTTCCTTATTTGGGCAGAATATAAATTAGGTAACTCGACCGGTTATGACATATACTGATTTAAAATTCTTATAACCCGCCCAATGCTCAGCCCTAGTCGACACACAGGGATTTCCTATCCTTTGGATTTGAATTTTGAATTTCAAATAATTTGTTTATTTAATTATTCTTTTTTAAATATGATTTAAATTAAATAAGGTTATAACTTATAAGTTTTATTTTAATAAAATAAATATTAATTAAATTAGTTAATTATTTTTATAAACCTGAAAAAAAAAAAAAAAAAGTGATGCTTTTTAAGATTTGATTTTCATAGATTGTCAGATTCTCTTTGAAACGAAAGCGACATTTTTTCCTAAACCTGAAAACTATCTAATATATTTTCTCTCTATCAAACCTCTCTATATCTCATGTGTTGAGTACATCTAGAGAGTCATAGATCAACTTTTTGAATCCTACGTGCCCACACATGTCCCTGTGTGTTTGAGGATTGGTCAATGACACTTGACAAGCTACAAGAGATAATCTCTAATATGATTGTATGTGATTTAATATATATATATATATATGTGTGTGTGTGTGTGTGAGTATAATCTTGGCTGGTATTAATAATTACTAAAAAAGATCCATTCCTCGCTGCATATCTCTTATTTGCTCTTTTAATACCAACATATTTTGTAAAAAAATTTAGATCTGAAACTCTGAAATCTACAGAAAAATTACTGTGCTCGATGTCAGCTCGATGGGGCCTTCAAAATCAAGATTTTCATGAAAAAAAAATGACTTTTCTCGATGCCTGCTCAATGGTTGCTTAATTATTCTATATGCAATTCTTGCAAAATGCATAATTTTTCACTCAAGTATCTATTTTGGATGATTTATTTTTTGAATTTTGGTATTTTTTTCAAGATCTACATGTTAAAAATGTGTATATACACATTTGAGAAGTGTAAGGCTTGAAAAAAAATACAAAAATGAAAAATATACTCTCGTTTAAGACATATTTTAGTATGCTTTTACTTTTTGAGCTTATCAAATGTGTATATATACATTTCAAATGTGTAAATCAGCGAAATAAAAATGTATGTATACTAATTATATTTAATGTAATCCAAATATTGTTTACACTAATATTTTGCTAACACTTGATTTATTTATTGTGTAATTAGATGCCTCCAACGAAAAATTCTCGTTCCAATAATTTGAAAAGAAAAGACAAGTTAGAGTCACATGCTTCAACAGAATCAAGTTAGGATTTGGAGCTGACCAGAAAAAATAGCTTAGGTAAAATTTTAAACAAAATTAGGTTTTAATAAGTTACCAAATATATATGTATTACATCTAATTACTCGCATTTTGAAATGACTTTTTATTAGAAAAATGCTATTAATGAATGTTACACAAATTTGTGTAAGGGGCTTTTAGGTCCAAGTTTGTACTTGAATAATATTTTTATAATTTTTGACTTATGGGGTATAAACAAAGGAAAATTTAAGTTTTTATGCATAAAGTCACCTCTTAAATCCAAAATATGCTATCCTATTTACACATCACATATCTATGCTATTATTTCATTTGTTTTCAAAAATGCCCCTCACATTTTTCTTTCCACCTTCTCTCTAACATGGTCTTCTCTTTCTCTCTCTCCCTCCCACTTTCATGACTTATATCTTCTATCTCTCAATCTCACTCCCAAACCCTTTACTCCCTAGCACCAACCACACCCTACCTCAGCAACTAAACCCCGATCCTAGAACCATCCACACCCACGAAGCACCACCATTTAAAGTTAGCGTTTTTGACATTTTTGGAGTTTTCAAGTTTTTTTAATGTTTTTAATGATTCAAAGCTTAAACAAAGGAAAAGTTATAGCTAACACACTAATATATACATTTCGAACAGATCTGGTCATGATTTTTTGGGTTTTGTTGCGATGTTTTTCAGATATGAAACTTTGAAATCTACAAAAAATCGATTTTGCTCGATGGTGCTCGATGCCAGCTCAACGGGGCCTTCAAAATCAAGATTTTCATAAAAAAAAATGACTTTTCTCGATGGTTTCTAAATGATTCTCAATGCAATTCTTGCAAAAGGCATAATTTTTCACTCGGGTATCTGTTTGGGGTGATTTGCTTTTTGAAATTGGTTATTTTTCAAGATCCATACGTTAAAAATGTGTATATACACATTTGAGAAGTGTAAAACTTAAAAAAAAATACAAAAAGGCAAAACATTCCTCACGTTTAAGACATGTTTTAATATGTTTTTACTTTTTGAACTTCTCCAATGTGTATATATACATTTCAAATGTGTAGATGAGGGAAAGAAAAATGTATGTATACTAATTATATTTAATGTAATCCAAATATTGTTTACACTAACATTTTGCTAGGATTTGATTTATTTATTCTCTAATTAGATGCCTCCAACGAAAAATTCTCGATCTAATAATTTGAAAAGAAAAGACAAGTTAGAGTCACATGCTTCAACAGAATCAAGTTTGGATTTGGAGCTAAGACTAGAAAAAATAGCTGAGGTAAAATTTTCAACCAAATTAGGTTCTGATAAGCTACCATCACAAATCCAAAATTTTGAGAGCCTGATGGATCCCTAAAAAAGATCTCACCTGCAGAAGTCGTCTTGAATTGGCAAATGGAGAACATGCTAGCCCAAAACAAAACTCTAGCACAAATCGATGAAAACTCTCTCACGTCAGCCATAAGGTGACCAAACTCAAGGACGAAATCTCAAAGGTAGACATGACTATGAGCAGACTCGTTTACAGAATCTCAGAAGTGCACGAAGAACTTCTGAATATGGAAAAGACCCAACATGCTCCACACGACATCTTTCGAGCTAAAGAGGCAAAACTTAAAAGTTTGCAAAGTCAATATGTCGCTATGCAAAGTCAGCAAAAAGAAGTCTCTCTTTCCCCAGGCATAAATCCCACTCCATGGATGTTTTCAACGCTGCCACAACACTCCCAACCACTAGCAACGCCAACCAAAATGGGAGATCAAATACTTCGCCTCAAACGAATCCTGGAAGAAGAAGACCAACTAAAGAAACAACATAAAGAAAAGCAAGTAGATGGCGGTCAGACAAAAAACAGCTCATGGTCCAAAAGACAAATCACCTCAGTGCAATTATCCATCAACACTGCTTAGACAATCTCCCTCAAATTAATCTTAATGAAGAACTAGATGGCTCAAGCGAAGATATGCAATCATCCTCATCTAGGAAATCTGAATTATGGGAGACGGAAGATGACGACAGTAGCGACAAAGCCCCACATCAATTTATGACAAACTACACCCAAGCTTCGGGGGTAGATAGAGAAACAGAATTTCCTCAAATAGAGCCAATCATAGAAGAAGATGTGTCATCATCAGAAGAACAAAACACCACCAAGCACAACTTTGTGACAAGCGGAAAACCTCATACCTTCACATTGGATGATTTACCACCAAGTCAATCGAGGTCTCGTTTTCAAGAATTCAAAGCTTGGACCTTGCTCGAAGCTCAAAAGCCCAAGGCAGAAATAAGAGATGTCCTTCTGCAACTCATGTCAAGGTTCATTGGAATACTGCAAGACTGGTGGCAATGTCTGGGAGAATACAGGCAACTTCAATTCCTACAAGCAGAATCAATCGAAACAGCTCTAAACCACCTCTATGTCGAATTTTGTGGGCAAGATGCCCAAGTAATAGAAAGACTCAGAGCAGAGTTCTTTAAAATGAAGTGTAGCTCAATGGATAAAAATGACATAAAGCTACATTATCAAAAAATGTCCAAAAGATTCTACCTAATTGGGGGAGTAGAAGATCCAAACCTAAAGCAAGCTTTTGGCGTCCATACCAGAACCACTAAGAGAAGAGACGTTCATTCCTCTCAGCAAATGGTAGAACATTACAAAACACAACTCTTGGTGAGCTATTCCAGACGATAATGAGAGCACTATAAAAAATGTTCTCCCAGAACAAGTTTCTATGGGACTATATGAAGCAAACAAAGCAGCTAGATAAGGTCTGTAGCCCAAGAGACCTCACAATCAAATGCTCAACAAAGTCATCTTGTTCCTGTGAAAAGCCAAACTATGGAAGGAGGAGATACAAGAACAGGTCATTCCAACCGAGGACTCCATGGAAATTCCTCCGGAGAAAGAATAGACCAGGCAAGTCTTCTAATAGATGTTTCTTGTGCGGACTGAAAGGTCACTTTGCTAAGCAATGTCCAAAAGGCAAAACAGCGAAAATGTTCTCACACATCCAGGATGTAACAGGCGTATCTCTCTCCGACGATGATGTAGAATCTGTATTCTCTATAGAATATGAAATATCTCCATATACTGTTTGTGCCTTACGACCATTCTCAAACTCAGACAACGATAGTGGTGGAGGAATCTTCAAAATGAATGCCATAAATTCAGTTCAACCCATCCTTATGGAAAAAATGCAGATTATCCCAACCAAATACTCAAAACCAATCAAAGTAGCTGCCTTCTTTGATACTGGAGCCTCCTATACAATCATGAATCCTGATATACTACCGCCTGAATTCTGGAAGAAAAAGAAACAGTTTTTCCATGCAGCAAATAACCAAACTTTTTGCACAGAACTGATCAGCAAGCCTATCAAGCTGCAATTCATTCCAGGTTGCTCAATAGTCCACCAGGTCATTAGCTCCAAACTTCCGATAAAAGATTTAATTATAGGTTTTGACCTATACCCAAAGAAAAAAGGTCTGAGAATACTTCCACATGGATTGGCATACAAGCAATACTTTACTCCATGGGAACAAGTTCAGAACTACTTTCATATGACTGAAGATTGTCTAACATCGATCAAGGAACGCATTATCCAAAAATCATGTGCTAATTCCCATATGGAGTTATCGCATAAATACAACCACCAACTGTGGAAAAATGAAGAATTCTTCATTTCCCTTCCATTTAAGATGAATGAAGATGCCAACCCAATTAAAGCAATGCATCTTGGAATGAACCCCGACCACCAAAGTTTGGCAAACAAGGAATGCAAAGAGCTAAAAGCGCAAGGATTAATCGAAGAAACTGAATCTCCATGGGCCTGCCATGCATTCTACGTCAACAATAGATCAGAACAAGCTCGAGGAAAGCAAAGATTGGTAATAAACTACCAACCGCTCAACCACTTCCTAACAGATGACAAGTTTCCTCTGCCAAACAGAAATTCCTTGTTCTCCAGCCTATCACAAGCAAAGGTATTTTCCAAATTTGACCTAAAAGCAAGCTTTTGGCAATTAGGAGTCAAAGTAGAAGACAGGCCGAAAACAACTCTCTGTATCCCAAACCATCATTTCCAATGGATTGTAATGCCATTTTGGCTCAAAACAGCCCATCCCTCTTCCAAAAAGCCATGAGCAAGATATACAAGCCAATCTTAAACCAGACCCTTATCTACATTGACGATATCCTACTTTTTTCCCCAGATAAAAAATCTCATACGAATCTCCTGACCCAATTTGCGGATATCACTGAAAAGTATGGGATTATGTTATCAGAAAAGAAAATGGTCTTGGGCCAACCAAAAATTGAGTTCCTAGGGATGAAGTTACACAATGGCACGTACGAAGCCTAACCTCACATAGCCCAAGAACTTCACAAATTCCCAAATGAAGGCCTCACAAAGACCCAAGTCCAACAGTTCCTAGGGATCGTGAACTACCTTAGAGACTTCGTGCCCCACCTGTCAGGCTTCACAAGCCCATTAACCAAGATGCTTCAGAAAGATTCTCCACCTTGGGCTAAAGAACAGATGGAAGCGGTGAAAAACCTGAAAGAGTTAATGAAAAATTTACCACCACTACAGATTCCATCAGATGGAAAAAGAATCATGTAGAGTGACGCTAGCGACAAAAATTGGGGAGCGGTCCTATTAGAAGAAGACACCAACAACAAAAGAAAGGTGTGTGGATACAAGAGTGGAGCATTTAAAGATTCCTAACTCCACTACCATTCTACTCTAAAAGAAATCCTGGCGGTCAAAATGGGAATCATGAAATTTGAATTCCACCTCATCGGTCATAATTTCTTGGTAGAAGCGGATTTCTCATCCTTTGAAGGAATGCTCACATTCAAATAAAACAAAGCTGTCAATGCCCAGCTACTCCGACTAGCCACATGGTTCTCTCGCTACACCTTTCAGGTCAAACACATCAAAGGAAAATCAAACACCATCCCAGATTTCTCGTCAAGTCCAACCCAGAGCACTATAAATATAATCTCCCAAGATACTAAACAACCCATCCTTCTAGTTTTCATGGCAAACCCTGCAGCAGTCATCTCTACATTTCCAAAAGATGCTCAAAAGGTTATCAACAACAAGACCCCAAAAATAAAGGCCATCCAAAATGCCCTAGATATCCAATCTACCCTTTATCAGAGGTCATGGAAAACCCATGGCAAAGGAGTTAGGCTTCCATCCAAGTACCCATTTGCCAAACTCTTTCACATGGAGAATACCATTTTCATGCCAAAAAAGATCACCCACATGTTTTGGTACTTAATGAGCTCCTACACTATTGCTATTGAGGTTCATACCATAGGTCTCTGAACATCGGTTTGTAGCTACATGTAAAGGCCTGACCTCTGCCCTGCATTCCAACATCCCATGGAAATGTTACAATGGTTCAAGCCACTATCTGATTGGAATGATCTGCTCACCCAACAATGGGAAAAGGTTCGCAACAAAAGACCAATTGGTTTCTCTTACCCAACTGATGAAAACGTGGAAAACCCAACAAAGTGCTACACCATCTTGTTACTAAAGCTAAATGTCAACCATGATCTGTCATTTACATCAAATGTCCAAGTATATAGATCCAGCGAAAACCCAATGGTTGTAATCGGGAACCCCGAACACAGACAGTTGGAGAAATTGCTTTTTAGTACAAATGGCATAATTCCTGAAGAAATATGGCCACGACCAGAAGATGATGCACCTTGGGAACAGTATCCGACAGACTACTCACTAAAGATGGAAAAAGATATGGATTATTATAATCAACATTACTCTGAATATGAGGTTGATTATAATGATTCAATCTTCCAAGACTCACAACAACCAGATACCTTGTGCTCATCTCCACTAACAACATCATTAAGAGAGCTTGATGAAGAAATAATGAGGGGATTATCAATCACGAAAAGACCAACACGTGGAGAACCAAGTATGTCTGATGAAGATGGCAATGATGACACCTGCATGATTTTAGCCCCAGTCAAGAGCCCATCATTAAATAAACCCATGTGACCTCTAAGAATATTCGCCCGCCCATGTGACGCACCCAACTAAGCTTACCAGATTTGCCTAGGTAATAACGTGTTTCAGAAAAAATACACTGAAGTTTGCAGAGTCCCTGAAGACACCAAAGATTCCCTGACGTTTGCAGTTATTTCTGAAGAAAACAGAGATTCCCTGCAATTTGAAAAGACAACTCTTCGTATTAAATATAAAAACAAGTCTGGAGTAGCAGAGACTCCCTCAATCTAAGGAAGGGTGTATTTAAATTTTCTTTATTGTTATTTTTAGTGGAAGGAGATTATAAATACTCCTCCACACTCACTTGTAAGGGCATCAGTTTCCATTTATCCTAATGCTTCCCCTATACGAGAAAGAGCCCAAAGAGGGATTTAGAAAGCCATAGAATGTGTAGAGAAAGAGAAGATTTTATTATTTGGAATAATAATTTGATCATAGTCCTCGTGGGTTCGACCTTTATTTACCGCTATACTGAAGTAGCTGGTGTAAGTGAATAAAAAATATATTTAAATTTGATACGGCATACAATACCCATCAAATTTTTGGCACTATAGCTGGGGACTATTGTAAGTCGTTTTTATTATTCAATTTAATTAACTACATACTCACTAGTTAAAAAAAAAATTATTGTAGGAGTATATGTCTAGCAACGATACTCAAGAAAGACTACAAACCATAAATCAATATCTTAAGACATCATCATCCCGCTCTTCATGGACTATCACTGACAATCCACTTATTATCCCAAAAATTAGAAAATCTGACGTGGCACTAAACTTGGACATGTGGAGCAAACTGGGCAAACCCCCGGGAGGTTGGTCAGTGTATACCTGTAGGGTATACAACAAGTTACTGCTCGACATACTATCTCTAAAGGCTCAGCTGATCGGCAAGACCACCAGAAACTTGCTGGTCAGTATGACAGGCAGACTGGTCAGAATACACTTGACAAATGAATAACAGTCACTGCTCGGTACGCTTACCAAGAGAGCAGGTGGCCGGTATGAGACATACCTACTCGGATGAAAGTAGTTACACTCTCTGTTAGTACTCCGCAAGAATCACCCAACCACCCACAAAGAGCGCCTAACAGCCCTGAAGACTCGGTCAAACCTCCTAACAAGTAAAACAACAACCACCTACGAGAAGAAACAGATATTTCCCCATCAAATATGTTCAGGTGCAACCCTTGGATGAGAGGAATAATATAAATACAAACTTTCCACCATAGTGGAGGGGGACAGACACAGAAAAATAGACTACCAACCAGCACCAGAAACATACCGAGCAGCTTGGCTTGGTACACATAGAAATCCACTTGTAATCCCTTGTGATCTTGTGTAAACCTTCAAGATTAATACAAATCTAAAAGGAAGTAGGTCATTACCAATCTTTGGGGCAGAACCTCTATAAATCCTGGTGTTCTTTCTTATTTATTGCTCATTATTACTAGATCCGTGGCTTATTTATGGTGTATTGATTGTCTAATTGAAAGCTCTCTACTTAATTATTTGATTCCGCGTTAGTTGGCTAAAAAACAAGCCAACATTGTGGTGCTTTCATTGAGAGCCTAGACAATCACATTCGAATTCTATTGCTGGAAGGTTTGTAGTCTCAACCAGAAGGTCAAGCCAAGAGCCTCCAGAGCCCGAGGCTAAAGTCTCTCACCAAGTCTCGTCAATAAGCAATTTCAATGGGCAATGAAGTGATTTGCCGCCTAGGAATCCATCTGGTGTTAGGGGCGAACCGTTGGGCCCACCACAATAGGACAAGGGGCTTCTGCTTCTGCTGGAATCACTCAGGATGAAACGTCAGGTGGAACTGCTGCACGGGGTACCAGCCAACAGGGACCCAGAGCTGGAGGTCCTGGATGATATGAGCCCCACATAGATTTTTAAGGACTAGACCCTGAAATTGATCAAATAAGGGAAGTTGTTGGGCAGATACAATATTAGCTTGCCTCCATGAACCAGGGACAAGCCATTGCGCAGGAGGCCCTTAATGAAGCTTTTGAAAAGCAGAGGGATTTTCAAGAATGGATGGATCGACATGCCCGGGAAGTGCAGGCCCATCAGGAAGACATGGAACGCCATACTCGAGAGGCAGCTGAGTCCATCTACAATGTACGCCCTGATTTTACCACGGGCTGATTAGCCGTCGGAGCTGCGACCTAATCATGATTATCCCATGGACATCCCCAAGACCGGAGCTCCTGTCAAGAGGTTGTACCTTTTTAGCTCGGGATAACCCAAGGGTTTGCCAAGATTGCCTAGGATCTGCGTCCGGACTCTGAAGGCCGAAGGTCGAGTTAAGTATCCAGCTCGTGGTACGATCTGGATATGGAGGCTATGACCCTTTGTAAAGTCTGCACACGCAAGGTAAACGTGCATATATCAAACATCACGTGTCTGATATCCCCCTGACTTCTCGGACACGCAGCAGGAACGTGCGTATTCAGACACCCACGACTGGGTTGGGCCGTGCAGCCCATTATCTCCTTACCTAATGATTTGACCACACTTATGTGTCAGGTTTAGGAATTAATCATGAATGTCATAGAGTTGATACGATAGGTAAGAGGGTCACGGGATGACTTTCTTACCAACTCCCAGGTGCCTTCTCCTATAAATATGGAGACCCTGGGAGATAATAAGGGTTGGACTCTCAATTGTAAAAAAGACTCTGTAATCAAATGCCCAATATATATCAATAATACTGACTAGTGGAGTAGAAGGATTTTAACCTTTGAACCACTTAAAAAGCGTGTCTTGAGTCACCTCTTTCATTCTCTAAGATCATATATCTGGTACAGTACATTATTAGCACTAATCTCTTTCTCTTCTTCTTCTTCTAATTACCTGTTGGCGAAGAACCGCGTCAACAGTTTGGTGCTTTCATTGAGAGCAAGTTCGATTAGTGCTGTTGCAAACATCCAACTATGGTGACTACTCGGTCCAGGCATGGTAACGAGACAGAACAACATGATGGGCAGGAGGCTCATCATACTACCATCCCTGATGAACAAGTTCCTGAAGCCCAGCAGCGGCCAGGAAAGCAGCCGGCGGGCCAAGATGATACTGGTAGTTCGGCGCCCCGGCCGCCTAATCCGAACCCATGTTATTATACTGCGGTGGAGATGGAGAACGCTCAGCTGAGGAGCCAGTTAGCAACAGCTAGTCAGCAAATCCAGGATATGCTGGCCCGACTACCCCCTCTCACAACCGGCGTTAACTCGGAGAGAGGCAAGGCGGCGCTCCTAAGTCTCGCCGGGGTAACCGGTCCAGGCATAGCCGTTCGAATAGACTTCCAGCAGCCAACTCCACCCCTTCATCACATCGACAAGAGCCAAACTTCGAGGAAATGCCTAGGGCCGGACAACAGCAATACAACTGTTCGGTCAGGACATCGACTCCTAGCTCCCAACCATCCTCGAGAACGCCCAGGGGAGCTCGAGGAAATTCTCGAAGGAGATCCGGGGAGGGCTCGCGACGTCAGCCCGTCCCCGACGACCATCCTGCGCCTCGTCCAGATCGCCCGGCACGGGACCAGCAGGTTGGCAGGGCCGAAAGGCCCCCACCAAACTTGATCCGTCCAGACGGAACTAGGATCGCCTCCCCAGTCAGGCATCCTCCTTCTCCAATCAGATATCCATCTCCTCCTCGGCCCATCCGAGACATCCCAGCCTATGGGAGTAGTAGGAGAAACCCGCAATCAACTGGACCTTCCCGGCGTAGCAGGGCGCCAGGGGAAAGCTCAGGTCATCACCACCAAAGGCGGACTCCAAGCCTATCAAGCAGGAGCCACTGGACCGGTAGTCGCCGGAGTGATCTCTCTAGGGGAGATCTGCGTCAGCGTTTAAGTTCGGCACAAAGTCACCAGACCACCCAGGGAGGTGACCTGCGAGATCGCCTCAACTCTCATAGAGGGGACAGAGCAGGAGGAGATGGCCAGGCTCGCTCAGGGGGGGCCCTGTCCGAAGTACGTAACGGAGGGAATGTCCCAAATAACCTATCTCAAGATAGGAGGGGCAATAACCCACCAAATATGTACAATGGATCCGGAGCTGTTGAACAGCCCCGGAATAACCAAGGACATCAGGACCAAACCCTCGAGCGCCTGACTCAGATGGAGGAGCTGATGAGGAAGCTCCTATCAGAAAAAGAAAAAGAGGAATATGATTCAGGGGACGAGATGGAACTCTTCGCCCCCAATATAGCAGCGACGGCATACCCATCTGGTTTCCGTATGCCTCACTTGTCAAAGTTCAATGGGGACAGAGACCCCTCAGACCATTTAGGGATGTTCAACACCCTAATGATGGCCCATAACATTGGCCCCGAGCTGAGATGCTTAATCTTCCCTTCCACACTGACTGGACCTGCCAGACAGTGGTTCAAGCAAAGTAAAAGGCAGTCAATCAGTTCTTGGAAGACCTTCTCAGCCGACTTCAAAAGGGCATTCCGAGCCTCCCAGGCCGCCCATGTTCAGGCCGACTCCCTGGCTAACGTGAGACAGCAGCCCGGTGAGACTCTGAAGGCCTACCTGAGCAGATTCGTGAACGTCGCTGCTCGGGCTAGAGACGCGGATGATAGCTCCAAGCTCATGGCCATGAGAACTGTAATCCTTGTCGGAGGAGACCTCTGGAAGGATATACAAAGAAAGAGATTCAGCTCGGTCAACGAATTCCTTAACAGGGCCCAAGAATGGATAAACTTGGAAGAAGCCGAAGCCGAAGCTGCGGGAACCAGCTAGGTTCCCGATCAGCCCGTTGGAGTAGGGACGGAGGTCGTGGCAGCGACCCAAAACGTCACACAGAACAACCAGCCCGGTGGAGGCAAAAGAAAGGGAAATGGCCAAAACAGTCAGCACGGCCAAAAGAAGAATAAGTCCGTAGACAAGTTTAAGCCCGTTTTCACGACGTATACCGAGCTCACCCAGTCCAGGGAGAGTATCTTCCTGGCCAACTCTACTCGAGTCCCCTGGAAGAGGCCAGAGCCATTGAAGCACCACAAGGGAAAGAGAGACACTTCCAAGTTTTGCCGTTTTCATAACGATGTGGGTCACAATATCGACGATTGTAGGCATTTAAAAGACGAGATCGAGACTCTCATCCGAGCCGGCCCCTTGGCTTAATACTCATGGAACAGGGTTCCAGCGAGTCGACCTGCTCAGGAAGCCCCAGCCAGTTAGCCCGGGTCACGGGTAGATCAGGATGTCCCTCCTCCCGTGGTCGGGGGAGAGATATCCACCATCTCTAGAGGTTCGCACATGGCTGGCACGAGCAGAGGTGCCCAAAAGAGATACGTAAATGAACTAAAGGCTCATAACGGAGTGGAGTTCGTCCCGGAACAGCGTCAGTCAAAGCAGCAGCGATTGGAGAGGCAACCAATCATTTTTACGGAGGAGGATGCAGGCCATGTCCAGTTCCCTCACAATGACCCCTTGGTTGTAGCAGTCCAGCTCGCCAACCGGAAAGTGAGGAGGGTACTAATAGACAATGGGAGTTCGGTGAACCTCCTATTCCGATCCACCTTAGAGAAGATGGGTTTGACTATCGCCGATCTAAAGGCAACCTCCATGATGCTGTATGGTTTTTCAGGAGAAGGATCAGCGGCAATAGGGACGATCGAGCTGGTGATCACCCTAGGAGAAGAATCTCGGACAGTCTCCAAACTACTCAAGTTCGTGGTCATAGACTGCTCCGCTGCCTACAATGCCATTTTGGGCCGACCTACGCTCATAGCCTTCGAGGCCGTCACGTCCATTCGACACCTCGCCATGAAGTTCCCTACTTCAACAGGAGTCTGCACTATCCAGGGTGATCAGCTCGCTGCCAGGGAATGCTACAGCATTTCCATGAAGGGAAAATCTAAACCTGGGCAGCTGGCAATGGAAATTCAGAGTGAAGAGGAATCTCAGGAACCCTTAGTAGATCCTGAGATTGAAAAACCTCAAAGCGCCAAGGGGGAAAATGTCGTCTTAAGTGAGGATATTGACCCCCAAATAGGCGAGGACAGATCTGAACTCCAGGCGATTGAGGAGCTCGAGGAAGTGAACATTGACTCGCAGAATCCGTCACGGACGGTCAGGCTCGGGAAAAACCTCTATGGCAAGAGGAAGGCGGAGCTGACTACGTTTCTGCGGGATAACTTGGACGTATTTGCCTGGTCCCATGAGGACATGGTGGGGATTAGCCCGAGTGTTATCATGCACACGCTTCATCTGGATAAAAGCATTCCTGCCAAGTCTCAGAAGCAAAGACATTTAGGAACAACCCGGGCTGAAGCCCTAGAAGAAGAAGTAGCCCGGCTCAAAAAATGTGGCTTTATCCGTGAAGCCAAGTTTCCAGTCTGGGTCGCAAATCCCGTGCTAGTTCCAAAGCCTAACGGGAAATGGCGAACCTGCATCGATTTCTCTGACCTGAATAAAGCCTGCCCCAAGGATTGTTTTCCATTGCCAAGGATTGACCAGTTGGTGGATGCCACAGCGGGGCACGAGCTAATGTTCTTTATGGACGCGTACTCAGGCTACAATCAGATCGCGATGAATCCGGCGGACCAGGAACACACCAGCTTCATGACCCCGACTAATGTCTATTATTACAAGGTCATGCCGTTCGGTCTGAAGAACGCCAGAGCTACCTACCAAAGGCTAGTAAATAGAATGTTCGCGGACCAGATCGAAAAAAACATGGAAGTGTACGTTGATGACATGCTAGTCAAGTCAAAGACTGTCGATAACCATGTTTCCGACCTGGGAGAATGTTTTAAGATACTACGGGAATATGGCATGAGGCTCAATCCACAGAAATGCACTTTTGGAGTCGCGTCAGGGAAATTCCTGGGGTTCATAGTCAATACACGAGGAATCGAGGCAAACCCCGTCAAGATCAGATCATTGCTCGAGCTTCCTTCGCCCAGGTCGCGGAAAGATGTCCAAGGCTTGACAGGAAGGGTGGCAGCCCTCAACCGATTTATTTCCAAGTCCACCGATAAGTGTTTGCCCTTCTACAACCTGCTCCGAGGAAACAAGAAATTCGAATGGACAGTAGAATGTGAAAGTGCATTCCTCGACTTGAAGGTACATCTGGCTGAGCCGCCCGTGCTATCCAAACCCAAGGCAGGAGAGCCTCTTTTTCTCTATCTGGCTGTCACTGAGGATGCAGCTAGTTCCGTACTGGTGCGAGAAGAGGATCAATTTCAGAAGCCAGTCTACTACATCAGTAAGAGACTTCTCGGGGCAGAATCCCGATACCCACTGATGGAAAAATTGGCGTTCTGCCTTATCACGGCCTCGAGAAAGCTCAGGCCATACTTCTAGTCCCACTCAACATACGTCATGACCGATCAGCCTCTAAGGCAGGTTTTGCAAAAACCTGAAGCATCGAGACGTTTGTTAAAATGGTCAGTTGAACTCAGTCAGTTCGAGATTTTCTACACTCCGCGAACTGCTATAAAAAGTCAGGCCCTGGCCGATTTTGTGGCTGAGTGCATGGGATTCCAGGAGGACCCGGCAGAGGACTCATCCGGGTCACCTCGCCCCAATCGTTGTGGAGGATCTTTGTGGACGGTTCATCCAACGAAAGCGGCTCCGGGGCTGGAATTATTTTGATATCCCCCGAGGGACATAGATTCCACTCGGCGCTGAGGTTCGGGTTCAAGGCCTCCAACAACGAGGCCGAATACGAAGCTTTGTTAGCCGGGCTGAGGATAGCCCAGGAGTTGAAGGCGAGCTCCGTCCAGTGCTTCAGTGACTCCCAGCTCGTGGTAAATCAGGTTCTGGGCGAATATCAAGTGTGGGGACCCAAGATGGCCGCCTATCTAGCAAAGGTAAAAGCTGAGCTGTCCGCATTTGAGGGAGGATCGATCGAACAGATACCTCGGGAACAGAACGCTAATGCAGATGCTCTTGCCAAGCTCGCCACCTCCGGAGAGACAGAGACCTTGGGGTTGGTACCAATAGAATTCTTGGAAAAACCAAGTATAGAAGGGGACAGGACAGAGGTCGAGATGATCGACACCAGGCCGACCTGGATAACCCTCATCCTTGAATATCTCGTCGAGGGAAAGCTGCTTGAAGGATGTAATGATGCACGGCGAGTCCTATATCAAGCTCCGAGATATACGATAGTCGATGGTGTGTTGTACCGGCGCGGGCACTCCCTACCTCTCCTCCGGTGTGTTCTTCCAAGGGAAGCAAAGGCCATCCTGCAGGAAGTGCACGAAGGATTTTGCGGAGACCACACTGGGGGGCAGAGCTTGGCCTTAAAGGTTCTCAGGCAAGGGTATTACTGGCCAACTCTGTCCAAAGACTCGATCTCATACGTGAAGAAGTACGACAAGTGCCAGCGATTCGCTGCAGTTGCCCGAGCTTCTCCAGTCGAGCTGAAGATGATCTCGTCCCCATGGCCGTTTGCCATTTGGGGGATAGATTTGGTTGGCGCCCTCCCCACTAGAAAAGGCGGGGTCCGTTACGCCGTGGTAGCCATCGACTACTTTACTAAGTGGGCTGAGGCAGAACCGTTGGCAACGATAACGTCCAAAAAGGTGCTTGACTTCGTGGTTAAAAGCATCATCTTTCGATTCGGCATGCCTAAGAAAATTGTCTCCGATAACGGCACTCAGTTCGACAGCGACCTGTTCACCGAGTTTTGTGAAAGATATGGAATTATAAAAAGTTTATCCTCCGTGGCCTATCCCCAGGCTAATATCCAGGTTGAAGCTGTCAACAAGACCCTAAAGGCGAGCCTCAAGAAGAGATTAGATGAAGCAAAGGGGGTCTAGCCAGAACAGCTCCCCCAGGTCCTATGGGCTTACCGGACCTCGCATCGGACTCCTACGGGTCATACTCCCTTTTCCCTAACCTTTGGGAGTGAGGCAGTCCTCCCCGTGGAAATAAAGGTTCTTTCGCATAGAGTCCAGTCTTACGACCAAGATCGAAATCACGAGCTCCTACGCCATTCCCTCGATCTAGTTGATGAAAGGCGAGAGGATTCGGAACTCCAGATCGCCCATTATCAGCAGAAAATCACTCGCTACTTCAACACCAAAGTCAAAAAACGCACCTTTAGTGTGGGCGACTTGGTCCTAAGGAGAGTTTTCCTCGCCGGAAAAGATCCTAAAGATGGAGTTTTGGGACCAAACTGGGAAGGACCATACCAGGTCATCGAAGTCATCAAGGAGGGAACTTATAAGCTAGCTCGACTCGATGGAGGGGCGGTCCCACGAACTTGGAACGCCATCCACTTAAAGAAATATTATCAATGATTCACTTGTAAGGCTTGGAAGGCCACTTTTTTGTGTATTAATGAAAATCAACTTTTTATGCATATTTGCAAGTGTAATATAAAGTAACCACGAAAGACCCTTTCCCAGTTACTTGGGGGGCATATGGTACCTGGATATAACCAGGTCTCCTTAATGACTTAGAAGTTGATTCATATCGATTGACCGTTGTTTTCTTAAAAACGCGAGATATTGATAAGGGTCAACGATAACTAAGTCCTATCCTGGTTTTAACCGGGTCATAAAACTTAGAAGTTGATTTAAATCTATTGATCGTTGTTCTTCTTAAAGAGCTCGAGATATGGATAAAAGTTAACGCGAACTAAGTTTTCAAAATAAGTTCCTGGTTTTAACCGGGTCATAAAACTTAGAAGTTAATTTAAATCTATTGATCGTTGTTCTTCTTAAAGAGCTCGAGATATGGATAAAAGTTAACGCGAACTAAGTTTTCAAAATAAGTTCCTGGTTTTAACCGGGTCATAAAACTTAGAAGTTAATTTAAATCTATTGATCGTTGTTCTTCTTAAAGAGCTCGAGATATGGATAAGAGTTAACGCGAACTAAGTATTCAAAATAAGTTCCTGGTTTTAACCGGGTCATAAAACTTAGAAGTTAATTTAAATCTATTGATCGTTGTTCTTCTTAAAGAGCTCGAGATATGGATAAAAGTTAACACGAACTAAGTTTTCAAATTAAGTTCCTGGTCCTAACCAGGTCATAAAACTTAGAAGTTAATTTAAATCTATTGATCGTTGTTCTTCTTAAAGAGCTCGAGATATGGATAAAAGTTAACGCGAACTAAGTTTTCAAAATAAGTTCCTGGTTTTAACCGGGTCATAAAACTTAGAAGTTAATTTAAATCTATTGATCGTTGTTCTTCTTAAAGAGCTCGAGATATGGATAAAAGTTAACGCGAACTAAGTTTTCAAAATAAGTTCCTGGTTTTAACCGGGTCATAAAACTTAGAAGTTAATTTAAATCTATTGATCGTTGTTCTTCTTAAAGAGCTCGAGATATGGATAAAAGTTAACGTGAACTAAGTTTTCAAATTAAGTTCCTGGTCCTAACCAGGTCATAAAACTTAGAAGTTGATTTAAATCTATGGATCGTTCTTCTTCTTAAAGAGGTCGAGATATGGATAAAGATCATCATAAATTAAGTTTTTGAAAAGATTGTAACCGAAATACGTAAAGGCAAAAAAGAGAAGATCAATTAAAAGTTTTAAAGCAAATTGCCTCGAGGTGAAAGCACCTCATGCAAAGGTTACATAAAAAAAAAGGTATTATAGTGGGGGGGCACAAGAAGAGAAACGCCCTAAGCTCCACCAGGTGGTCCTTTGGAGGTCGCCGTCTCGCCTTGCTCAGCTGCATCAGAGCCATCCCCGGTCTCCGAGGGCGCCTCTTTATCAAGCCGAGCTTGGAACTTCACCAGCAAGCGCGCCCAGAGACTCACCAACATGAAAGAAAAGTCTGCGTCTGGATTGTAGACCCAGCAATGGTAGAACAGATCTTCCATGGACTTTTCTGAAGTTGTCTGCTCGGCCTCCAGGGCATCCTGTGCAGCCTAGACCTCAGTCTTCGCAGCGTCTAGGTCCATCTTCGAGGTGGCAAGGGAGGACTCGAGCTCTTGGATCTTCGAACGGGATTTCTCCAACTCGACCTGAGAGGTCGCCAAGGCGTCCTTGGCTGCTTGCAGGGTAGTCTGGTGCTCGTCCCTCATGTCCCCGAGCTGAGTTTTGGTCCTGACGATGCTCCGGTGAAGGGCGACAACGCTCTGCAAAGACGGAAAGACAATTGCCTTAGGAAGAGGCAGGGCAAAGAATAACAAAGTAAAAAAAAAAACCACAAAAGTTAAGGTTGGCTTACCGTCATGGCCATGCCTAGTGAAGACTCCAGCACGCCCACCGGGCTCATTGTCTCGATGGCCCAGAGCTCCTTCTCGGTGAACTTGTATATATGGCTGACGACGTAGTTCGCCGACTCATACACCATTCCCCGAAAGGCCTCAGGGATCTTCTCTAGGTCCTGGGGATTGACTGGTATGCGCACATCGAAGGATACGATAGCCGAAGTCCCGACCTCCGTTACTGCGTCCCGGGCGGCGAGTGGAGCTCGCGGAGCCGGTGGAGGCATATTACTTCCCCCTGCAGCAGGGAGGACCGCTCCTGCGACCTGTGCAGCTGGGGCTTGGTCCTTCTCCTTTGCAGGAAACTTGGTGGGGGTCCCAGCGGCATTCTTGGACGTCCGAAGCCTCTTCATTCTTGGCCCAGCTAAGGGGTTCCCCCCGAAGACCGCACCTCGCAGGCTCTCCTCGGGCTGAGACATCTCGTCTGTCAAAGCAAAAGCAGGGTTAGTAAGAGTTAACAACCATGCAGATACAAAAACCAAGGGATAAAAAGTATGTGAATACTAAGGGAATCTTACCCCCCGAGCTCGGGGAAGAATCTAAGTCGATCACTTCCTGAGCTGGCGCAAGTTCTGGGCCCGAGTCTGACTCGGGGCTAGATTCGTCTACATATTGCCTAAGCCCCGGAGCTACAGCACCTCTCCGGAGTGATGGCCATGAGCGAAGGTTGGTTCCATACTCCTCGAATAGGATCGACCTAAAGGCTAGGGTGTTATCTACTACTACGGTACCCCTAGGTCGGCTATCTTGGTAATCCAGCACAAGCCGGTGACGCAATGGAGCAGGGTCATGTTCAGGTCCGGATCCCTTCGGTGACGGTGAACGATCTGCCTAGGATTGAACCTAGCCAGCCAAGGGTCTGTTGTGGCCCTATTTAGACTCCTAAACAAATAAGGGTTACCTTGGCCAGAAGGACCCGCGGCTGCTCCGGATTGGATCCTCTCCTCACCCGTCACTGGGGCGATCTCCAAGGTCCGCTTCTTGTTCCTCATGAGCGGAACCTCGTCGCCCTCGTCCTCCTCATCTTCATCTTCCGCGACCTCCTCCACGATGGTGGGTCTGGTGTCGCGGGCTGGGGGAAGCCCCCGGGGCCTCCTAAGGTTTAAATTCTGATTCGGGAAAATCAGCTTGCAAGCTATCATCGTCTTGTCTGTTATGAGCACGCGATAATCCTTCTCGCTGGGGGGTAAGCCCGCCAGCATCTCATATTGGGCCCCGAGGGTCACGGATTTCTCTGTTCTCGCAAAGATGGCTGCAGGAATAGCCTAAGTCAGAAAGGGGCACGGGAGGAGCTAAAACGACACTTAACTTACGAGCTAAGGAGAAAAGATACTTACGAGGACGATTGAAGTAGTGGAGCTTGCAATTCCTGAACCCCGTCGACATGAAGAATTGATCCTTGAAGTCGTTGGGGTGGCTGGGCAGCTCGATGACCGCAGCCGTATTGGGGAATCGGGTTAAGTAGTAAAACCCGTCGCCTCGCCCCCGCTGGTCCGGGCTGGCTTTGAGGCAGAAAAAATATAAAATATCCGCAGGAGTGGGGACCTCCCACTCGTGCTTCCGAAACAAATACTTCAACCCTGCCAGCAAGCGGTAGGAGTTGGGCGGGAGCTGAAATGGTGCCAACCTCACATAATTGAGGAAATCAGCAAAATACTGATCCAGTGGGAGGAAGGCCCCCGCCTTAAAATGTTCGCCGCTCCAGGTCGCAAACGATTCGTCGAGCGGCGCGCAGCTCCGCTTGCCATCTGCAGCAGGTCAGGCCACCACGGACGCCCTCCCCAGCACGATGTTGTGGGAGAGGAAGATCTTGTTGATCTTCATCTGGTCGGTCATTTTTTAGACGATCCTCTCTGCCTCAAAAAATGCATCAGAAGCCACCTCGAGCTCATTCTCCACTGCCGGCCCAAAGCGGGGGATCGGAGAGTTCGGCATCACCGCTTTTCCTTTGTCCTGCTGGGAGGCCGAGCTTCCAACGGTCTTCTGTGGGGCATTCCTTTTTGGTGCCATCTGGTCGCCTAACGAACAAAAGAAAACATTTCAGAAGAGGCGACCCAAGCGTGAGGGAAAAATCAAGTGTTATTTGCACAAGCTGAGGTAAGCCCAGCCCGTGGAGAGTGAGACCACGCGGTTCTATGAACACGCGCTTGCGCTCCCAACAGATCCCCGATTACTCGGAATTCGTGTCTCAGGAGGGTCAGGATAGAATTTTCCTTGAGGGGAAAGTTTCAGTAGGCAAAAATTGCAAAACCGCCTGTGAGGCGTGTTCCCTAAGCTACCCGGTTTTGCACCCCAAAGTTCCAAAACTCCTACCCATAAATTTTCCCCAGAAAAAGCATCCTAAAAACCATACTCTTAAGTGATTTCCTACAGCAAAGATACCCTAACCTAAAAACGGTTTTCACCCTCCGTGTCCACAAAACCCAGTAAACCCTTACATGCGGCTACAGTAAAATTTTTTACCTAAGCTACAGTGACATATATTTTCAAAACGCACATGGTCAGGAAGCTTACAGTGTTTGGCTGGGAGGTGGATGAAGGTATCGCCTTGATGAAAGCTGCGTCGGTGCGTTGGCTTCCGAAGCTTTGAAGAAATCCGTGCGTCTGAGCTTCTTGAACGCTGAAAGTAGCAGCCACAGAGAAGAGGGTTTGTTCTTCTGAAATGAAGAGAGAAGAAGGAGAGAAGTTTGGAAAAATTTCGAATGAAAGGGTGGCCCATGCGTAGGGTGGCCACCCCCTTTATATACGTGAAGAACCACGTGTAGATGGCCGTTGGATGACCCTGGTGAGGGATCCAAGGCCCTCCACTCAAAATACAAAATGACGGCTGGGCCTAGGCTAGGCCATTAAATGCGGTTCTCGTAAGACGTACCGTCACCAACCACGATGTTCCACATATCAGGCGCTTGCGTAAGAGGTGTAATGTGAAGAGTCCATGGGGAAGCCTAAAAGCCCATACTGTGGTCCAATACGATGTGGCATACCACGAGCAGGGACTTGGGGGGCAGATGTACGCCCTGATTTTACCACGGGCTGATTAGCCGTCGGAGCTGTGACCTAATCATGATTATCCCATGGACATCCTCAAGACCGGAGCTCCTGTCAAGAGGTCGTACCTCTTTAGCTCGGGATAACCCAAGGGTTTGCCAAGATTGCCTAGGATCTGCGTCCGGACTCTGAAGGCCGAAGGTCGAGTTAAGTATCCAGCTCGTGGTACGATCTGGATATGGAGGCTATGACCCTTTGTAAAGTCTGGACACGCAAGGTAAACGTGCATATATCAGACATCACGTGTCTGATATCCCCCTGACTTCTTGGACACGCAGTAGGAACGTGCGTATTCAGACACCCACGACTGGGTTGGGCCATGCGGCCCATTATCTCCTTACCTATTGATTTGACCACACTTATGTGTCAGGTTTAGGAATTAATCATGAATGTCACAGAGTTGATACGATAGGTAAGAGGGTCACGGGATGACTTTCTTACCAACTCCCAGGTGCCTTCTCTTATAAATATGGAGACCCTGGGAGATAATAACGGTTGGACTCTCAATTGTAAAATAGACTCTGTAATCAAATTCCCAATATATATCAATAATACTGACTAGTGGAGTAGAAGGATTTAACCTTTGAACCACTTAAAAAACGTGTCTTGAGTCACCTCTTTCATTCTCTAAGATCATATATCTGGTACGGTTCATTATTAGCACTAATCTCTTTCTCTTCTTCTTCTAATTACCTGTTGGCGAAGAACCGCGTCAACATACAATTATATGCAATAGCAGCAAACCCAAGGTATGAGAACGATAGTTGGCACTACTGCCCAAAACCAACAATGCCCTCCCATTTTTGGTTTTGGTGAAGGTGTCATGCATGGCAAGAGGCTCAACCGTAGAATGGAAACCAAGGGTCGACCAAGAGTCACAGATCTGGTCGGGGTGCCCAAGAGAACAATAATAGGCGACCCTCACCAGCTGATGAGCAGGTCCTACCAAGGCGTGGCATGAGACAGGACCAAGCAGGAAATTTTTAGCCAAGATCTTAGGGTAGCGACCGTGACAGGAATCCTGGTACTGTAGGACGAGATGGCAACCCCCAAGCTCCAGCACCAAAAAGGAATGATCAACCCCACAATTACCAACAACAACCTGGTTAATACAGACAACATCAAGAGTATCGACCAAGGTCCCGAAAAGATGAGGCAGAAGTTAGTAGCGCATACAGGCCCCATTATGTTGACGGGTATGACCACGATGAAGCAGCAGGCCAAGTTTTCCAATAGAATAATCAAGGTCTGAGAGGTAACCAGCTCGAAGGACCGTTTGTCCCACAAGAGCAGGATGTCTCAAATAACCAACCACCTCGGGGTGGAGGGTTCTAGGGAGTACCTCTAGTGCTAGGTCGAGCAGACAGCCAGAACGCCGGGGGCAGACCTCGACCGAATTCCGTTTTCAACCAAATGGGCCCCATGGGAGGTGAAGACCTTCTAGATGCTCTTAATCGTAGCAAGGAAAATCGGGATTTGAACAACATAGCTTTACCTGAGCCTGTTCAGGACCCGAGAATGGATGAAGTCCACAATGCAGCACAGGCCCAGGTAGCTACAGACCCTAATATCCAAGCCCGACTGGATCTGTAAACCCGACTGGTAAGGGACTTGATCACCCCCAAGTTAACGGATATTGAAATGGAAAGGCAGAGAGGTTCCCCATTTTCAGACTAAATTAATCAACTGCCCATACCTGTCAAATTTAAAATGCCCCGTGGAAAATGTATACTAGGCTGAAGGACCCAGTATCTCACTTTGAACTACAGATTGATTTAGGGAGTTAGGGATGATGCTAGGTGCAGGATCTTTCCAGCTACCCTATTAGAAATTGCCCAGCAATAGTTTTTTAAGTTACTGCCGGGATCGATTACATCATGGGATGAATTTGTGCGCTTGTTCTATTCTCAATTCTCCTCAGTAATGCCCCTTCTCGCCGAACCGAATGACCCGGTGGACATAAAATAGAAAGATAATGAGCCTTTAAAGGAGTACATTCAACGTTTTATGTGGGAAGCCACCAGGGTGAAATCCCTCAAGATGACTGGCTGTCCAGGAGCATACTCCCAAACAACCTCGCTACGAATGTGAGCCTATCACGTTCAGCGAGGAAGACACAAGTCATGTACATCATCCACATAATGATCCGTTGGTGGTAGAAGTATAGATAGCTAACATGATCGTATCCCAAATGATGATTGACCATGGATCATCTGCCAATATCCTGTTCAAAAGTAGTCTAGAAAGGATGAATTTAAGCATCAGAGATCTTGAACCATGTGAGCAGCTACTATATGGGTTTACATGTAATGGCATGGCCCCAGCTGGAAGCATAAGGCTACCTTTGACAGTGGGAATGACACCTAACACAGTAGTGGCTTTGTTCGTGGTGATAGACATCCCTTCTCCGTATAATGCCATGATAGGCTGACCAGCCATGTATGACCTCTGAGCAGTTACTTCAGTCTTCCATCTACTCGTCAAATTCCCAACCCGGATAGGTATGGGATGTCTTAAAGGGAACCAACTGGTGGCCAGAGAATGTTATAATTCGTCAGCATAAAAGGAGGCGGGGAAGGCAGCCTGCACCGCACAACCTGCAGGGCCCAGTCACCAAAAATAGGATGCAGCCCAAAATGGTGGGGGGGACGAGGATATAGACCCTCATTTGGGGATAATGATACGGGGGTGGGCCCAATCAAAGAATTAGAAGAGGTCTCGCTTGATCAAAAAACCCGACCAGGGTAGTCAAAGTATGGAAATGGTTGTTTGGGGACATAAGATCCACTTTGATCCAGTTCCTATGGAACAACCAAGATGTATTTTCCTGGTCTCATGATGATATGGTGGGGATCTGCCTAACCATTATAAGCCATGCTCTCAACATCAATATCAAACACTTCAAGCCCGTACAATAGAAAAAGAGGTTACTAGATCCAATGAGGGCAAAGACATTGAAGGAAGAAGTGGAGAAGCTCCAAAATAATGACTTAAGGCATGCCCAAAGGACTGCTTCCCACTTCCGAGAATTGACCGATTGGTGGACGCTACAGCCGGCCATGAGATTCTAACTTTTATGGATGCCTATTCGGGGTACAACCAAATAAGTATGCATCCACTCGACCAGGAGCACACTAGCTTTCACATGGATGTGAGGCTATATTGTTACAATGTTATGTCGTTCGGCCTAAAAAATGCTGGAGCCACATATCAGCGGCTGGTAAACTGTATGTTCAAAGACCAAATAGGAAATAACATGGAGGTTTACGTGGACGATATGTTGGTGAAATCCAAAAAGGCTGGGGGGGCACATTGAGGACTTGGAGGAATGCTTCAACATCCTAAGGCAGTATAAAATGAAATTGAACCCCTTAAAATGCTCATTTGGTGTGGGGTCGAGAAAATTTTTAAGGTTTATAGTAAACTCTAGGGGAATTGAAGCAAACCCCAAAAAGGTAAAGGCACTGATGGACATGCCATCTCCAACCAGAATCAAGGACGTGCAGAGGCTAACAGGACGTATAGCAGCACTCAGCATATTTGTGTCCAAATCACTGATAAGTGTATATCATTTTTCAATATCCTCGGAGGAACAAAGAAATTTGAATGGACTAAAGTGTGAACAAGCCTTCCAAGCTCTAAAGCAGCAGCTGGCACAACCCCCAATCCTTTCAAAACCTCTGGAGGGTGAAGAACTGTGCATATACCTGACAGTAACTCAACATGCTATCAGTGCAGTCCTGGTCAGAGAAGAAAACAAGATATAGAATCCAGTCTACTATGTCAGTAAGAGGCTGGTCGAAGCCGAGAGCAGGTATCCTCTAATTGAAAAATTAACTTACTGTCTGCTCCTGTCGTCGAAAAAAAATTTCCCATACTTCTAAGCGCATCTCATAAAATTTCTTACCAACCAACCATTGAGCCAAGTCTTGCTAAAGCCAGACACCTCTGGTCAGTTACTAAAATGGTCTATAGATCTCGGACAGTATGAAATCACTTACCAGCCCCGGACAGCCATCAGAGGCCAGGCTCTTGTAGATTTTGTAGCTGAATGTATTGGGCTGCCAGGAATAGCTGAAGAAGTGGTCGAGCAATCACCAGAGTCTAGACCACCAAATTGTACGGACTCTGGGCAAAACACCGAGAACCCAGCGACCAGTATTGTTCATTCTGAGGAAGAGCCCCAGGTATGGAAGCTGCACGTCGATGGCTGAGCTACTGATCAATTGTCTGGGGTTGGTCTAACATTAACCACTCCTGAAGGGAAACACATCCATTGTGAACTTCATTTTGGATTTAAAGCATCCAATAATGAAGCAGAGTACGAAGCATTAATCATGGGGCTGAGGTTAGCCAGGGAAGTAAAGGCTGAAGTCTTAGACATATATAGTGATTCGCAATTGGTTGTCAATCAAGTCCTTGGAGAGTACACTACTCAGGGGGGAAAATGATGGCCTATCGTGATAAGATCAAGGACCTACTTGCTCAGCTTAAGAGGTACAATATCCAATAGATACCAAGAGAGCAAAATTCCACAGCAGATGCACTGGCTAGACTAGCCAGCAGTGTTGTAATGGACAAGGCCAACCTAGTCCCTATTGAGTACCTGGCCGAACCAAGTATCAACCTGCCATAACCAATCTTTCTTATAGACAAAACTCCATCCTAGATGACCCCGATTGTAGCTTAACTAGAACACGACATCCTGCCCCATAGTCGCAATGAATCCAGAAAATTAATGAGGAAAACTGCTTGGTATATAATCTTGGACGGAGTTATGTATAGAAAGGGATTCTCCATGCCATTACTCAGGTGTGTCAACCAAACAGAATCAGGATGGCTGCTGGGGGAAGTACATGAGGGTTTCTGTGGAAACCACACAGGGGGCAAAGTCTGTCTAAGAAGATTTTAAGGTAAGGCTACTTCTGGCCAACTATGAACAAAGATGCCTTTGCATATGTTCGAAGATGTGACAAGTGTCAAAGATTTGCCAAGATACCCCAAGCAGCACCAAACGAACTTACTCAAATGCAGAGCCCGTGGCCCTTCGCCACTTGGAGAATTGACCTCATTGGTCGGTTACCAAAGGGAAAATGAGGAGTTCAGTATGCAGTCGTAGCAGTTGATTAAGTCACCAAGTTTATAGAGGCCGAGCCACTGGCAACCATCACTGCCAAGAAAGTACTGGACTTCGTGGTGAAAAATATAGTCTGCAGATTTAGTTTTCCCCAGAAGATAGTGTCCGACAACGACACAAAGTTTGATAGCCAATTGTTTACTGATTTCTGTGCCAAGCATGGCATCACAAAAAGTTTCTTAGCAGTCTCGCACCCTCAAGAAAACGGGCAGCTCGAAGCAGTTAACAAAACTCTCAAAGACACCCTGAAAAAGTGTTTAGAACTTGCTAAACAAAATTGGCATGAGAAATTGCCTAAAGTACTCTGGTCATACAGGACTACCGAGCGAACAACTACTAGTGATACCCTATTTGCACTCACGTATGGGTATGATGCAATGCTGCCAGTTGAGTGACTCCACCTTCCCACAGATGTATGGTGTACGACCAAGATCGTAACAAAAGTTGTTGGCTGAGTCCTTAGACCAGATTGAAGAAAGACGCGAAAAGTCCAATATACACCTGGCTGGCCACCAGCAAAAAGTTTCCTGGTATTTCAATTTTAAAGTTAAGGAACAAAAGTTTGACATGGGAGATCTAGTCCTCCGAAGAATATTCCTAGAAACTCGAGATGCCTTAGCAGGAGTGCTAGGGCCAAGCTTGGGAGGTCTTTATCAGGTCATAGAGATAGTACCACCTGGCACGTACAAGCTAGCACGCCATGACCAAGATCTCCAGTTAGTACCTGTCCCCCGAACTGGAATGGGGAACACCTGAGGAAGTACTACCAATAAAGATCATTTTTAAGTGATCGTTGATTGGCAGGTACAGGCATGAACTGCCCATACCACCGACCAACTCAATTTAGCTATATTAATTCTGCACAGGCACGATTTGCCAATTTATTGTAATAATTAATATTTATGAATGTAAGCTACGATTGTAGTGATGCAACTTGTATGGTTAATTTTTAACCAGTAAGACATGATTTTTGTCCATTTTTACAAGCCTTACTTTTACAATGATTATCTTGCTAACTAGTGATTTATTTCACGGATTGTCGGCAGTGTATGAAACCTTTATAGGTTTTGGCAAACCCAAGTGGTCACGAATAGGTTATTACAAGCAACTCTGGTCAGTTAGCAAGTGACCAAGAGGATAACCCAAGAGTTATGAATCTTGCTTGGTCATTTGGGGGCACCATAGTCATACATGGACAAGCAGAGGAAAAAACGCATATTTAAAAGGACTTAGACACATTAATTTTTATTAATGTTAAGGTGCTTGCGCGCTGCTCGATATGTACCAAGCAACAAAAAGAGCCATCAAAAAATTTATGTAGAGAGGCTTGAACAGTTTTTTCTTACAACTCATTCGAAAAAATTGAACAGCTCCGATTTACAAAGCCATGTAGCTCCAAACAGAGCCGCATAGCACCAAAATTGCTCAAATTTATAGACAAGGAAGATACCCACTCTCCTACCAGGCATTAATGGAACCATCCATTCTGCAGTCCCCTCAACTATTACAGGCACGTCTCTCCTGTCATGTCTCCTAACTGCTGCACATGTCAGTCCACTCTTCGATGACTGCACAATCATCGGTAAAATTATTAAGAGAAGCCATCATGACACTTTATTGTATCAAAAAGAGGCGGAAAAGAGTGAAAAGTCATTTCTTGGAAACTTGAAGAAATACAAAAGCTATTAACTATACCATATGTTATGCCACGTAGCAAGGAGCATATACCCCTGACCAAGTTGGACGGGATGGTCCCCAGAAGAAAGTTCCCATGCTGCTTAGCACCATTGCAAACTTTGGGAGAAAATGTTATACCAAAAATTGGCATATCTGACATGGCACTAAACTTGGACATGTGGAGCAGACTGAGCAGACCCCCTGCAGGTTGGTCAGTGTATACCTGCAGGGTATACGACAAGTTACTGCTCAACATACTATCTCTGGAGGCTCAGCTGCTTGGCAAGACCACCAGAAACTTGTTGGTCAATATGACAGGTAGACTGGTCAGAATACACTTGACAAATGAATAACAATCACTGCTCAGTACGCTTGCCAGGAGAGCAGCTGGTCGGTATGACAAACAAACATACTTGCTCGGATGAAAGTAGTTACACTCTTGGTTAGTACTCCACAAGAATCGCCCAACCACCCGCAAAGAGCACCTAACAGCCGTGAAGACTCAGTCAAACCTCCTAACAAATAAAACAACAACCACCTACGAGAAGAAAAGGATATTTCCCCATCAAATATGCTCAGGTGAAACCCTTGGATGAGAGGAACATTATAAATACAAACTTTCCACCACAATGGAGGGGGAAAGACACAAAAAAATAGACTAACATCCAACACCAGAAACATACCGAGCAGTCTGGCTTGGTACACATAGAAATCCACTTGTAATCCCTTGTGATCTTGTGTAAACCTTCAAGATTAATACAAATCTAAGAGGAAGTAGGTCATTACCAATCTTTGGGGTCGAACCTCTATAAATCCTAGTGTTCTTTCTTATTTATTGCTCATTATTACTAGATTCTTGGCTTATTTATGGTGTATTGATTGTCTAATTGAAAGCTCTCTACTTAATTATTTGACTCTGCGTTAGTTGGCTAAAAAACAAGTCAACACTACTCTTTCAACCTTCAAAGAGAGTCAATCTAGTACAAATACCATTACCATCTGCAACGATTCTGACTCTGAAACATCAGTTAAGTCTCAGATGGCGTAAGAAACGACGTTGAAAGAGTTGGCAGCGCCGAATCTAGACCATCAACCTTTGTGTTTCCAATATTCGTCATTGGACGTTAACTTTGAACTCAAGTCAGGCCTCATACATATACTACCATCTTTCCATGGGCTACCAGGAGAGGACCCGAATAAGCATCTGACAGAATTTCACATAATCTGCTCTAGTATGAAATCAACTTTAGTAACGAAAGAGCAAATTAAATTAATAGCACTCCCATTTTCTTTGAAGGATCGTGCAAAGGAATGACTATATTACCTTCCTCCTGGAACTGTTAATACCTGGAATGAAATGAAGACATTGTTCTTGGAGCGTTACTTCCCAGCATCTAAGGTTGGTAGTATAAGGAAGGAAATTTGTGGCATTCGCCAACAGAGTGGGGAGTCATTATATGAGTATTGGGAGAGATTTAAGAGGCTATGTGCTAGCTGCCCCCATCACCAAATAAGTGAACAACTCCTGATCCAATACTATGATGAAGGACTATTTCCATTGGACAGGAGCATGATTGATGCAGCAAGTGGGGGAGCATTGGTGGACAAGACCCCTGCTGCAGCTAGGAGTTTAATTTCTAATATGGCAGCTAATTCTCAATAGTTTGGAGTTCATCAAGAAGTTTCAGTTAAGGGATTAAATGAGACAAACTCTAAAGTAAAGTAGCAGCTTGCACAGTTAACTAGTATTGTTCAACAAATGGCCTTAGGTCAGCAAGTGAGACCTTGTGGCATATGTCAGTTGGTGGGGCATCCTACTGATGCATGTCCCACACTTCAAGAGGATACCAATGAGCATGTAAATGCAATGGGGGGATTCCCAGGGAAACCTAGGCAAAGGTATGCCCCTTATGTTATAACTTATAATGAAGGATGGAAGGAACATCCTAATCTTTGATATGGGAATCAACAACAAACTGTACCTACTAGACCACCAGGGTTTCCTTATCAACAAAGGCAAAAACAAACCTATACACCTCAGCCTCAACAACCTATTATCTCACAAGCTCAAGATCCATCAATGACAGATATACTAAAATTGTTAGTAGCCTCCAATATACAAACTCAAGTACTTCTTCAAGGTGCTCATGCGTCCCTGAAAATTTTTGAGAACACTATTAGTCAAACCGCCACTTCATTAAGTCAAAGTAAGCCACAGAATCAAGAAAAATTACCTTCACTGCCTGTTCAGAACCCCAAGGAAAATGCTAATGCCATCACATTAAGAGATGGCAAGACTTATGATCCACCCACTATCCCATCAAGTTCAAATGATGAACTATTACCTCCTACCCAATCTGCCCAACAAGACAAAAATGAAACCCCAACCTCAACACTAAACCCTAAACCAACTATTCCCACTTATGTCACTACTCCTCCATTTCCTAGTCGTTTGAGAAAGACAAAGAAAGATGAAGCTGAACAGGAAATACTGGAGACTTTTCGCAAGGTTGAGGTAAACATTCCCTTACTTGATGCCATTAAGCAAGTACCTTGATATACAAAGTTTTTGAAGGAGTTATGCACCAATAAGAGGAAGCTAAAAGGGAATGAAAAGGTGAGTGTGGGGGAAAATGTTTCGGCAGTTCTTCAAAAGAAACTTCCACCAAAGTGTTAGGATCCTGGCACCTTCACTATTCCTTGCACTATTGGCAATAAAAGAATTGAAAGATGTATGTTAGATTTGGGTGCTTTAATCAATGTAATGCCTTACTCTATTTATACCTCTTTTAATTTAGGACCATTGGAAGAAACAGGGGTGATCATACAATTAGCATATCGTTCTAATGCCTATCCCAGGGGAGTAGTAGAGGATGTATTAGTTCAAGTAAATGAATTGGTTTTTCCGACGGACTTTTACATTCTTGATATGGAAGATGACTCAGTTCCATGTTCTACACCAGTATTATTGGGAAGGCCATTCTTAAAGGCAGCTAGAAATAAGATAAATGTTCATGAGGGAACTTTGTGTTGGGGTTTTATGCCCTAATGAAAACCCAATTTCATTGTAATCTCATTTATTATCAATAAAAGAATAGAAATCATTTTTTCACTTGGTCAATCACTTTGCTCACATGTTTTATTTTCATGATTATTTGTTTAATATAAACTTCTATTAAATCTCGAGCATATAGCTAATCATATTTATAGTGACGTAATCACAGTGGAATAAAAGTATGATTATATGTTCAAAAATAAGTTAGTCCTAAGATTAGTCAGTGCACAGGATTTACACTGACTTGCCAATCTACGATATGTTCTACTTACACATTACAGTGTTATGTTCTTTCCAGAACATTAGCAAAATAGATAAGATCAGATGTATTTGTTACATCGGACTGGACCGATATTGACAGTTGATAGGATAAGTAGACATACCGCTATTATCTATTCTAGTCATATCATATAATTGACCATAGGTCAATTCATCTCAATTCTAAATGGTTAGTATTCTAACTGATTGTATTATTTAAGTTTTTTGACTTGTTCCTTACCAGCTTACCCTACGAACTAGCCCATACTTACATCTTGGGAATTCGGTATTATAATTGAGTGGGAGTGTTAATCATAGATATGAACATCTATAGCTTCTGATGAAGAAGTGAAACGATGGTTTCCTTTTAGTTTGGTTCAAGGTGTTAAATGATAGAGATCTCATTTTAGTAATTAAATTAGTTTATTGAAATATCATTTACAAGGAACTAAGTGTTTTAAGGATAAAATACAATGAGGGGTAAAACAGTATGTTAGTCTCATCTCATTGTAGATCGTCTATAGAGGATTGAGAGATAATTATGGTTGTAACAATGCATAATTAATAGCGTATCTTTATTTGTTATAGAGCATTCTATGAATTCAAGAGTGCAATTCCGAGTCTTTAGTGGAGTCACAAGGAATTTATAAGTTAGTAAATTTATTTGTTAGATTTGTGATAACATATTGGAGCTTGATTTCATATGCCTATGTGTAGAGTCCCAGAATTTACTTAGCTAGTTAGGTAGTAGTAGTAGTAGTTATAGTATGTTCATTACTGTGGATTTTGGTTTAAGCCAGGACTTAGTTGAACACTCGTAGCAACACTTATAGATTTTATAAGTTTAACCTATAATTTAAGAATATTAATTATAACATAAGGTTTGATTAATATTGCTGGTCCTAGATATATTATTTAATTATAACCTAAGGTTTAGATAGAACCAATAAGAACATGACACTTGTCATAAGCTTGATTATTAAGGAATTAAGTATTTTAATGAAAAAATAAAGAAATAGAAGCTTTAGCACCTACCAGAAACTGTTAGGGTCGTATTATGATTCAGTCAAAGCAGTTATCCCATTCAAATTATGCTGAAAAAGTGCAATTACGTGTTTAAAATATTCACGTATGTCGATATATCGCAGCATGGGAGCCGATATATCGCTTGACGAAGGATACGGAAAACACGTTGACGTTGCACGAACCTACGAACGGAGGCTCGGGACTAGGGCAGAGCCGATATATCGCCACCTAAGGGCGATATATCGCCCTTAGTAAGATTTTTTTTTCTTTTGTTTTTAATTTTGAAAATAAACCTTAACTACTTAGACCTACCTCTTAACGTTTTGACCGAGTCTTAAGCCTCTGATTGATAAATATTCAAATATTTTCAATTATATTCATTATTTTGATTCAAATAAAAAAGGGGTTAGTTTCACTCCTTACCTCTATAAATAAGATCTAGTACTTAGCCTTTCCTCTCATTCTTCAAGCTGTGATCAGAGACTCCAAGGTGATAGTGTTGCCATAGAGTGATAAACACTAGGGTTGGGAAAAAGCTTTGTCATTCTTAAGCTTTATAAAATACTTGGGAAGTGAGGTTTAGTGTATTTCGGTGTTGAAGTTAGACCAATCCATAGTGTCAACTAAGGTACTCTTATTCTTTAAGTCCAGTTCTCTAAAACTCTTTAGTTTCTTTAGTTCCTATTATTCAGATCCTACCTTTTGATATTGGTTTTTGATTAGGTTCTTAAAATTTAAAGATCTTTCTTGGTAAGTTTCTTCGTGAAGGTTTAGTTTCCACATTTATTCTTTACTCTTTAGTAATACTCACATTCTTATTGTTGGTTTTAGGAGTGTTCCAAATCTCGTCCTTGTTCTCATATCCCGGTATTGGTAAGGAAAATAGGATAGACTTTGTATGCTTTTATGTTTATGTTATATGAATGATATGTTTTTAGTTGTTTTAGTATATGAATTGTTTAGATAACAATCACATAATTTGTTTAGATAACAAATATAGAACTTGTTTAGATAACAAGTCCCAATAGTAGATTCCTTGGGCATATGATTGTTTAGATAACGAGCCCCATAAATTTATATGACTTGTTTAGATAACTAGCCCCATAAATTTATGGGCATATGATTGCCTAGCTAGCAAGTCCCAAGAAGTATGATGGCCATTGTAATAGATGTTGTTTTTATATAGTCATATATTTTATAGTATACGATTATGATATAGCCTCATGTTTATGATTTATGTTATATGTTGTCAAATTTTCCTTGCTGGGCATTAGGCTCATTCCTTTATTTTTTTTTAGTGTGATGCAGGAAACTAGATATGGAGGTGGAAGGATTCTTGGAAGCTTGGCATGTGTGTTGAGGATGAACGGATTGAGTGGATTGCAAGTCGATCGAGGATGACGTTATTTTTAGTTTTTTAAAATTATGTTTCTATGTATTTTCTGCATTTATTATTGTAAAATTATGTTTTATGTTTTAAATAATGGGTACCCATACCAAAATTCTATTTTACTTTGTAATTTCCACAATATTATGTCGAATTTTTAATAAATTATTATTATTTCTTATGTATATGTTCTTCAAAGTAATAGCTATGTTTAGTAGTTCTAATGGTCCAATGTCTTAGAATAGTTGGGTCGTTACACTATGGTCCCCATTGTACCTTGGATAAAATCATCTAGATAGTCTCAGTTAATTTATTTAATTATCAAAGTTGACCAGGTCAATTTTGGATAGTTTCACAGAGTTATGTAATTTTGAGAAGAAAAGATAAATTATGGCAGATTTATTAATTAAGATAAATTGGTATCTAAATTCATAAATAAGTTTAAATTATAAATAATTAATTTGATAAAGGATTTAAATAAATATTTGATTAATTAAATCAATAGAAAATAATACATGGATTGATGTTAAGTCCAATGGGCTTATAATCAAATGGAAAATTTCACGAGCCTAAAGCCCATGATAATTTTGACCTAGGGCTATTAATTGGATATTATTTTATTGATTTTTTAATTAAAATAAATGGCCTAATTTAGTCTATAAAATGAGTGCTAAGTGAGAAATAAAAATATAAGTTCAGAAGTCAAAAACACAAGTTTCTGATAGTTTTTTAGATTCTCCCTAAACATAAGTCATTTTCTAAGACTTATTGTTTTTTTTCTCTTCTTCTCTCTGTATCTATCTCATGTGTTAAGAATTGCCCACTCTAGTCTAGGTGATTCCAAGGATACCTTGGAAGGCTTTGAAGAAAATTGAAGACCGATTCAGTTTCTTGGTAATACTCTGCAACAGAAAGGATACAAGGGTTAGAGAAACTGAATGAATGACTCATTCATTCCGCTGCATATAATGTAAGTATTCTTATCATTATTTCTCTTTGAATTCAATTTTAGAAACATGTTCTAGGTTATCTCATATTAATTTTTCTAATATTAGATCTACATGAAAATAAATAAATATCCTATATAAGTTTCCTAACACTTTGACCATGGAGTTTGATGGTGAGGTGATTCGCTTTAATATTTTTGAGGCTATGTGGTATCCCAGGGATGTTCATTTAGTTTCTTCAATTGATATTATAGACTCATTGTCACAAAGAACTCTTGATTTACATGGAGAGGATGGGTTAGATGTTGTTTTGAGGGAACCAATAGACTTGAAGAAAGGTGATGTCACTACTGAAGTAAAGGAGACAGTAGCTGCACTTAATAGTGGTGAAGAGGTTTCTAAAGAGGTGTCGTTCTTAGAGTTGCCTGTTTCTCATGAGCAACTTCAACCATCTGTTAAATCACCACCCAAGCTTGAATTAAGAGCACTATCGGAGCATCTCAAATATGTTTACTTGGGTGAGAAAGAGACATTTCAAGTTATTATCACCACACAACTTACCCAAGTACAAGAGGATCGTTTGATAAGGGTAGTTCATGTATACAAAACATCCATAGGGTGGACCATAGCAGATATCAAGGGAATAAGTCCAACTATGTGTATGCACCATATTCTCCTTGAAGATGGATCCAAGCCTTCTAGAGAAGCTCAAAGAAGGTTAAATCCACCTATGATGGAGGTAGTTAAAGACGAAAATACTGAAGCTCTTAAGTGTAGGTGTGATTTACCATATTTCAGATAGCAAGTGGGTGAGTCTAGTTCAAGCAGTTCCTAAGAAATCAGGCATCACTATGGTAAAGAATGATGAGGATGAGTTAGTGCCCACAAGAGTCCAAACAGGTTGGCGAGTTTGTATTGTTTATAGAAAGTTGAACACTGCAACTAGAAAAGACAACTTCCCTTTGCCATTCATTGATCAAATGCTTGAAAGATTAGCGGGACATACTTATTACTGCTTTCTTGATAGTTATTTAGGTTATAATCAGATTGTTATTACTCTTGAAGACCAAGAGAAGACCACATTTACATGCCCATTTGGCACATTTTATATTCGCAGAATGCCATTTGGATTATGCAATGCTCCCGCCACTTTTCAGCAATGTATGGTTAGTATTTTCTCAAATTACATAGAGAACATCATAAAAGTGTTTATGGATGATTTCAGTGTCTATGGTGATTCTTTTGATAAGTGCATCCATGATTCAACTTTAGTTCTTAAACGATGTATTGACACTAATCTTGTATTGAAGTGGGAGAAGTGTCACTTTATGGTGCAACAAGGTATTGTTTTGGGGCATGTTATTTTGGAAAAATGGATTGGAGTGAACAAGGAAAAAATTGATCTCATTCGTTCTCTTCCACCACCATCAAGTGTGAAAGAAATAAGATCATTTCTTGGTCATGCAGGATTCTATAGGCGGTTTGTAAAGGATTTCTCAAAGATTGCTTCTCCCTTGTGCAATCTTCTTCAGAAGGATGTGGCATTTGAATTTAATGATAAATGTTTGTTTGCATTCAAAAAATTGAAGGAATCCATCCTTTGAAACAGAAAACGATGACTGAAGAGAGGGGGTTTGATATGGAGATTCATCATGGGTATCCATCCATTGCGGAGCAGATTGAGAAAAGTCATTGGACAAAATTTTGGTCACAACCCGATACTGCAATAATCCCTATAGTAAGAGAGTTTTATGCTAATGAAATTTCTCAAGTCACACCTATGGCTACAGTGCGAGGGGTTAATTTAAATTTCTCAAGTGCAGCCATAAATCAATTTTATGGGCTTCCTAGCATAGACAATGATGAGTATAGCCAAATAGTTGATAATCCCGAATTTAATGGGCTTATCAAATTTTAATGCAAGCCAAATACCCAATGGAAGTTAACTAAAATAGGTCATCCCATTAAGTTTAAGCGAGAGGCGATGGGAGTTATTGAAAAAGCCTGGCATAAGTTTATTAATGCAAAAAAATTTCCCACTAAACATGTCAGTGATGTGAATGTGGATACTGCCATACTTTTATATGCCATCTTGAAGAGGAAAACAATTAATGTGGGTCGCATTATCAAGTCCTCCATTCATAACAGTTTCAGACATGTTTCTAAGGGGTTCTACCATCCCCATCTCATTACCGTCATGTGTGCTCAAGCTGGTGTGAAATGGGATCCTTCACAGCCTTTGTTGCAGCCCATGCATATACTGAATAAATCCTCCATCACTCGCTTCAAGGTCACTGACACTGCAGGGGCTAACTCATCTTCTCAAACTCAGGCTAGGCCACCGCAATCAACCAAAAATATGACATTGGTGGACCATATGACACTTGTGGAGGAATCTCTATACACTACCTCTCAAGAGTTGCATGCTCACCATACTGAATTCCAAGCACACCAACAGCGCATGATTGAGTGGGCCAGTTATCAAGATGTTTGTTTCAGGATGAATGTCATACACCTTAGCATGGAGATGAAAAACTATCCACCTACACCATAGTGGATTCAATCGTATCCACCACCTATTCCCATGATGCAAGATGATGAGAACAAGGAGGAGGTTGAAGATGACCAAGGAGATGCCTGATTAATGAGCATCTACTTTGGTTGAGGGAGTTTTTCTTTTTTCTTTTTCTTTATTTTCTTGTATTTTATTTTTCATTGAGGACAATGTATTGTATAAGTGTGGGGGAAGGGAACAACTGAAACTAAACTGCTTTGATTTTATTTTTATTATGTTGTGTTGTTTTTGCTTTGATTTTATTTTTATTATGTTGCGTTTTTTTATGTTTTTATGTCATTTTTTTCATTTTAAGTTTTTTTAGGTTGTCATAAGCATGATTATGTTGGAAGTTGTTTCTCAATGATAAAATGTTTGATTGAGATGAGACTATTCCTAGGAAATTGATGAGTTCGGCATGAATTATGTGCTTAACTCTTGTGTGGTTGTTACTTAAGCTTGATATTTTATTTTTAAACATAATGTGTGTACAATTAGATTTACTTTTTCACTAGTATTTGGAGACATTTATGCATGCTATTATCTATATATATAGTCTCGACCACTCTAGAAACCATTGACTAATTGTTTGAGGCGAAATCCTAAGTACACATGATTAGGAAGATGATTAAGGCATGTTCTTTGGATCATTTGAGCCTTTCAAGCTTACCTATGAAATTGAATATCCTAGTTTCTCCTTTTTTGAGCCATAATGACTAATATTTTTCTTTTATAAGCCAATATCTAAACCTTTGTAGCCTGAAATTTTTATCTTTTTCTGTGACCCATTACACCATAGTTTTATATGATTGTTTGATTTGGTAGTTTGGGTTATGGATTGTAATAAGGGGAAGTTGTATTGGTTTGTTGGTTTATAATGTGAAAGTATATGATCTGCTATTTCTTCGAATGAGTTGAATTGAAAAAGTAAACAGAAAGAAATCTGCACTGAGAAATATGCAACAAAAAAAAAAAGTTTTGCAAAAGTACAAGTGTGGGGGAAATAGTAAGATCAATGTGAAAAAAAAACAAAAGGGAGAGATTATGTATTATTTTTTAATTGTATGGGAAGTTTGTGAGATGATCTAGAGAATAGAAAAATATATATATAGGCTATGGTGTGATTTAAGCTTAAATATTCCTTTTTCATCTACCTTCAACCTTAGCCTTACATTACAAGCTTTTAAAGACCTTTTGATTCTTGATTATGTGTGCTTACATTAGTGGAGAACAATTGGTTAATGTCTATGGAGTGGATATTTTTCATGAAAATATTATTATATATGAGACTTTAAAACATATTATGGCATGTATAAATTGATTCAAATGTTTGTGTTTTGGTTTGTTTAATTGTGCATAATCATAAATAAGATCAAGTTTTAAGTGGTGACTAGACATTGAGTTGAAATTCTGAGGAATGTGGAATTCAGATTATTCTTATAACTCATTTGGTTGATCAATCTTTGAGATAACTAACACTTTCGACAAAATCATTGTTTATGTTTTATTTGTTTAGTTTTTAGTTTTTATTAGTGGTTTTGCTAAGGGACTAGTAAAGTTTAAGTGTGGGGGAATTTGATAAGGTTATTTTAAATATTATATTTGTCATCATTTCGCACTTAGATAATGTTCATTTCAAGTGTTTTTAGGTGTTATTAGCTTTGTTTTACGAGTCTTTGATTTTTAAGCCATAAAATATTTTATAAGGTATTATTGATGAATTTGATATATTTTTGTGGTTAGGAATGAATGTGAAATGACAGATAAACTTGGATAGCTATGCATCCAAGGCGATCTATACGACTAGCCGACACAAGGTCTGAGGCTAGAGATGATGTTCAGGGCTAGAACCCTCCGCTAGTCCCTGAGATTTGGCAGTAGATACTTGTAGATATGCAAGCTCGGTTACAAAGTCAAGAAGAGCAGATCCGCCTCTTGAGATAGCAGGCTCCGTCAGGGAGTGTTGGACCTATTGTGCCACCTGTTGTGGTACCAGTTGTACAGACACCTGAGGTTGGGAACAGGTGGGAGCCATTGTATGAGCGGTTTAGGAGACAACATCCTCCAACCTTTGAGGGAGGACCAGATCCACTAAAGGTCGAACAGTGGAAGAGTATGATTACTTCCATTCTGGATTTTATGAGGGTGGAAGGTAATGACAGTGTGGTCTGTGCCACCTATATGCTTCGAGAGGATTCTCGTATCTGGTGGGAGGTGGCATCACAAACCAGGAATGATTCTACTATGATTTGGGATGGGTTCAGAGATTTGTTCAGTCAGAAATACTATAATGTTGTCGTCAGGGCAGCGAAGGTGAATGAGTTCGTGGGGTTGGTGTAGGGCAACATGACAGTTACAGAGTATGCCCTGAAGTTTGATAGGCTTGCAAAGTTTGCACTGGATCTAGTGCCTACAGATGCAGCCAGACAGGACAGATTCATTAGAGGTCTTAATGCTATGATAGCCCAGGATGTAAGAATTACAACAGTGCCTAGGGGAATGACTTATGCCCAGGCTGTTGTGAAGGCTCTTGCTGCTGAAGAGGCAAAAAACAAGGTCTGGAGGGAAAACGCTGCGAGATGGGAGGTTCGTAGGGCAGCGCCTCCATCCACAGGGTTTGGTAGGGGCAGAGGCCCCAGTGATCTGAAGAGGAAGACCTCTGACACTTCGACCGCTGCTGGTTCTGATAGGAAGGGTCGGGGTGGCCGCCAGGGAGGCAGTGAGACATGGAGGAGTTACCAAGAATGAACGAGGTGTAGGAAGTGCCATCTAGGTGAATGTCAGGCAAAGGCTTTCTATTTGTATGGGGTGGTGGAACACCTCAAGAATGATTGCCCAATAGCGAAGAAGGAGGAACCAGGGAAGGTGGACAGCTTGACTCCAACTCGAGTGTTCACCCTGACGCAAGCGAAGGCCGAGGCTAGTCCCTCGGTTGTGACAGGTCAGCTTTCTAGCACTGGCTCTGGTGCTACACATTCATTTGTTTCTAGTAAGGTAATTGATAGATTGTGCAGACCTAGTGAATATTGTACTACAGGGTTTGGAACTATACTTCCTACAGGGGAACTAGTAGTTTCTAAGAGATGGATTAGAGCACTGCCAGTGATGGTAGATAGTAGGGAACTATCAATAGACTTGATCGAGTTGAGTATGGATGATTTTGATATGATCTTGGGGATGAATTGGCTGGTCAGATGTGGGGCCACTATAGACTGTAGGAAGAAGATGGTGACCTTTGAGCCTGAGGGTGAGGATCCCTTTGTTTTTGTGAGCATGGACCCCGCGTACCCATGATATCAGCATTGAGAGCTAAGGACCTATTACAGGGAGGTTGTATAGGTTTTCTAGCTAGTGTTGTGGATACCACTAGGGTTATGTTAGCAAGGCCGAGAGAGACTAGGGTAGTGCGCGAGTTCTTGGATGTATTTCCTGAGGATTTACCAAGATTGTCGCCGCACCGGGAGATTCAGCTCGTTATCGAGTTAGCGCCAGGTACAGAGCCAGTGTCGAGGGCACCATATAGGATGGCTCTAGCAGAAGTAAAAGAATTGAAGATACAGTTACAAGAGCTTCGTAATTTGGGGTTTATCAGGCCTAGCTTCTCACCATGGGGTACTCCGGTTTTGTTTGTGAAGAAGAAGAACGGGACCCTGAGAATGTGTATAGACTACAGGGAACTGAACAAGTTGACCATTAAGAACAAATACCCCTTACCAAGGATCAATGACCTGTTCGATCAGCTGCAAGGAAATACGGTATTCTCGAAGATCGATCTTCTATCTGGTTATCACCAGTTAAGGATCAAGGACAAGGATATACTAAAGATGGCCTTCTGAACAAGGTATGGGCATTATGAGTTTCTGGTCATGTCGTTTGGTTTGACCAATGCCCCAGCAACATTCATTGACTTGATCAACAGGGTGTTCAAGGACTATCTAGATCAGTTTGTGATTGTCTTCATTGATGACATCTTGGTTTATTCCAGCTCAGAGGCAGAGCATGAGAAGCATCTCCGACAGGTCTTGTAGAATTGATTGAACATCGGTTGTATGCCAAGTTTAAGAAGTGTGAGTTTTGGCTACCAGAAGTAACATTCCTTGGACACATTGTTGGTGAAGACGGGATTAAGGTGGAGGCAGTGAGAGATTGGTCGATGCCAAGGAATGCTTCAGAGGTTAGGAGCTTCCTTGGATTAGCGGGATATTACAGACGGTTTGTGGAAGGGTTCTCGAAGATTGCTGCACTGATGACAGAATTGACAGGGAAGAGTTTGAAGTTCATCTTGTCAGACAAGTGTCAGAATAGCTTCCAGGAATTGAAGCGGTGACTGATTACTTCTTTGGTGTTGAGCCTTCCTTCAGAGGGAGGGAAGTTTGTGGTATATTGTGATGCATTGAGGTTTGGGTTGGGATGTGTGTTAATGCAGAATGAGAAGGTTATTGCTTATGCATCACGACAACTGAAGGAGTATGAGCAGCGGTACCCTACTCATGATCTGGAGTTGGCAGCGGTGGTATTCGCACTGAAAGTTTGGAGACACTACCTGTATGGGGAAAAGTGTGAGATATACACCGATCATAAGAGTCTAAAGTACTTCTTCACCCAAAAGGATTTAAATATGAGGCAGAGACGTTGGCTAGAGTTGGTGAAGGACTATGATTGTGATATCCTTTGCCACCCAGGGAAGACCAATGTATTGGCGGACGCTTTGAGTCGGAGGGGCCTGGGACAGTTGTTTAGCTCTACACAAATACCGAGAGAGTTGGCAGAAGAGATGACTAGAGCAAAGATAGAGTTAGTAGTGGGCTGGTTGGCCAATATTACCTTGCGGTCTACCCTCCTGGAAAGGATAAGAGAAGGTCATGGATGATGCATTGTTGTAGGAGGCTAGAGGGAATGTCCTAGCTGGGATAGCTGAGGACTATTTTATTTTAGAGACAGGGTTACTACGGTATAAGGATTGGATTTATGTCCTGACAGGTGTGAGCATTAGATAAGAGATATTGGATGAGTCTCATATTACATCGTACTCACTCCATCCAGGCACCACAAAGATGTATAAAGATCTACGGATGTTATATTGGTGGCTTGGGATGAAGAAGGATGTAGTGGAGCATGTAGCCAAGTGCTTGACCTGTCAGCAGGTAAAGGCTGAGCATCAGTGACCAGCAAGGTTGCTATAGCCTTTGGGTATTCCTGAATGGAAATGGGAGGATATTACCATTGATTTTGTGGGAGGTTTACCCAGGACAGTAGGGCTGCATGACTCGGTATGTGTGATAGTAGACAGATACACCAAGTAAGCTCACTTTTTGCCAGTGAGAACGACCTATACTGTATGTAACGCCCTGGTTACCCCAGAATAGTTAAGGTAAATGGTGAACCAGAAATTTAACTCACTACCCGAGTCCTTTGGTTAAAAACGTGCTTCTAAGTGTTATTAACAGACTAAGGTGGAAAACCAATCAAAACGAAAGGATATATTTTATTTAATACATAAAACTGTTCATGGGCCCATAAAAAACATTTACAAGTTGTTTACAACTCAAAATGGTCATTACTGTTTCACATTTTCAAACCCGCCGACCTAAGCGACAAAAATAGGGTAAACCCCCTAGTTCCTCTGAGAACTCCTTGGCCATGGTGGTCAAGCGGCCGCATATGTACACATCACCACCTAAGCTCTCCACTCAAGGCTGGGTGAGCTTTTCTTTCCCTTTACCTGCACTACATAGCACCCATGAGCCAAGGCCCAGCAAGAAAACACAATATATCATGAATATAATATCAACAATGATTATAATCATTATTCAGGACTTTCAGTCCAAAACAGATGAGTGACAGTCGCAACAGTCACTAAGGTGGGTTTCGTTCCCTCTAGCCATGTGACGTTAGGGTCACCGGGGCTTTATAGATAAGTGAACCTTTCACTAGCTTAAACAGGATAGGTGCATGATGACTAGTCACCAACATAACCTACCTCATGACCATAGAGTCATTACCATGGGATTCCGCTCCCTAGCCATGTGACAAGCTGTCACTTAGGCCTTTGGCCCTGGCTCTAAGTAACTAGTCTTAGACTAGTCAAGCGCTTGTAAGTTTCATCGACCTTAGGGTCGGTCCAGCATTAATGCCATAAAGTCATTCAACGCTGATATCGATTAGATCTAATCTTTTATCGGCCCTGCATTTAGGACGCTTATGCCGATTCTGACTCTCAGGTTAGTAATATGCGACCAGTGTCGTCCCTGACTAATCAGTGCCATACACAAGTAAGCAAGCTCTGCTAAGCATTTAATATGCAATCAATGTCCACATTTATCAACCAACATGCCTCAACAACAATCATGCATGTCATATACATAGGGTGCAGTTTTCTTACCTCTGATTCGAGCGAGAATGAATTAAAGAACGACCCTTGAGAACGATCTGACTTTTAGCCCTTTAGCGGTCACCTAGTCATAACCAAATATGGGACACCATCAATAAAACGAATAACAAAGGTTCCCAAACCAAGATCTAGCCTCCGGGACATCAATCCCCACTAATCCGGGTAGTAGGAACAATCCCGAGGCCTAAAACCAAGTTCCCGAGGTCAAACACTCAAACGGGCCCAAAACCACACAAGAGTTGCGGCCCAGCACCATGAGCCGCGGCCCCCAGCCACACCAGGAGCAAGGGTCGCGGTGCCCAGCAAGGCCAAAATGCTCCACCTACTTCTTCGAGCTAGGGCCACGGCCCCCAACCCAGAACCAGCCACAAACTCGTTCTCCTTCATCCCAAACCCTCCAAAAACATACTTAAACACTTCCAAATACAAAAATCAAAGTTCCCATGCTTCCCAATGATCCAAAACCCTCAAATCCCGAGGCTTAAATGAACTAAAAACTCAACGATTCACAAAATCCAATTCAAAGCTTAGAAACTCTAAAAACTCAAAACTTAGATTACCTTTGATTGGGTTGTTTCTCGTCAAATCCTTCAGTCAAGAAGCTTCTAATATTTCCTAGGATTGCTATGCCTCGATCCTCGCTTGATTCCGACTCCTAGAACTCGAGATTTCTTCGAAAATGCCTCGAACAGTAAAATGAACTAACGGGAAGAGATAAAAGGTTTTCTAACGTATGATTATATCTGACAAACTACTTCAAGCTTAAGTAACCTCAAATAAAACCTAGTGCTCGGGGTCCCAAAAACATCCCCGAGGACATTATAGTCAAAACTTCCAGAATTTCCTCCTGATCTCAATAACTCCCAATTTATCATCAAATAACATTCTCATTACTCAATATCCCAATAAAAGACCCATGTTATGACAAAACCGCTAATTTATAATATAAGTCTGTCTCATGCCGAATAGCTCGAATATATCTCCATAATAATGGGATCTCATTCATAATTCACAAAATGCACCAAAATACACAAATAGGCCCTCAATGGGCCAAATTACCAAAACACCCTAATAATCAAATGTAGACCCACATGCATGCATATAACATCATATTATAATATAATTCACATAAACACGCATGTATTCATTTAATGGTATAATTAAACAGTTATGGCCCTCCCGGCCTACTAATCCAGCCATTAAACCGCATTAGGGATTTCAGGGCATTACACTGTGGATCAGTATGCAGAGCTGTATTTGATTGAGATTGTACATCTCCATGGGGTTCCCAAGTCTATAGTATCAGATCGGGATCATATTTTTACCTCCAAGTTTTGAGGTAGTTTGTAGAAGGCTGTGGGGACTCAGTTGAAGTTCAGTACGGCCTTTCATCCTTAGACTGATGGACAGTCTGAGAGGACGATTCAGGTATTGGATGACATGCTTAGGGAGTGTGTGATAGACTTTGAGGGTTCTTGGAGTAAGTATCCCCCGTTGATTGAGTTTTCATACAACAACATTTATCAATCAACGATTGGAGTGGCACCATACGAGATGTTATATGGGAGGAGGTGTAGATCACCCATTCATTGGGATGAGATGGGTGAGAGGAAGTATTTGGGACCCGAGATAGTTCAGAAGACTAATGAGGCTATCGAGAAAATCCAAGCTCAAATGCTCGCTTCGCAGAGCAGACAGAAAAGCTACGTTGATCCTAAGCATAGGGACGTGGAGTTCCAGGTAGGGGACCACGTGTTTCTGTGAGTCTCACCAGTGCGAGGGGTGAGAAGGTTTGGGAAAAAGGGCAAGTTGAGCCCTAGATTCATAGGACCATTTGAGATCCTGGAGAGGATCGGGCAGGTGGCCTACAGATTGTCTTTGCCACCATCATTGTCAGGAGTTCATGACGTATTCCACATTTCTATGCTTCGGAAGTATGTCTCAGATACAACTCATGTGTTGAAGTATGAAGACTTGGAGTTACAGATAGATTTGTCCTATGAAGAGCGACCGGTTCAGGTCCTAGACAGGAAAGATAAGGTTCTAAGGAACAAGACGATTCCTCTAGTCAAGGTATTGTGGAGGAATAACAGGGCCGAGGAAGTGACCTGAGAGCTTGATTCATCGATGCGGGATTAGTATCCTGAGTTATTTAGGTAAATTTTGAGGACGAAATTATCAGTAGGAAGGGATAGTTGTAACGACCCAAAATCACTATTAAGGCTTAAGGGCCTTGATTAGCGTTCCGTGATGGCATAATTGGTATATGAATGTTTAATTTTTAAATTCATGATTATGTGGCATGCATGTTTAATATGATTATATGAATATGTTATATGCATGTTTATGAATATTAGATAAGCATGTGGCCCTTTCTAGCTTATAAGGGCATATTTGTAATTTTGGCCCATTAGGTTATAAATGTGATTATATGTGATAAATTGTTGAGACCACATTATTATGTGGATATATTTGCAGCATATTGCTCGAGATGGTCCTAGTGAGCGAATTAGCGTAATAGTCACAGCGGGGTTTAATACCCGGCTCGAGGAGAGCCTAGGGGTATTTTTGGGAATTTAGAGGATATTTTGGGGATTTATAGATATTGAATAAGTATTTAGTAATTAATTGGACATGACGGGGTTAATTGATTAATAGTTGGAACACTTGAGGAATTAACGGGAACAGGGAGCGGAATGACTATTTTACCCCTTAGTACCCTTAAAGGGTTAATAAGCTTGAAGGGGCATTATAGTCTTTTTAAGGGCTAAGAGATTTATACTTAGGGCAGTAGGAAGTAACCAGAAACTTAAGGAAAGCTTCTCAAACTCTCACCTCTCTCTCCATCTCACGATCTCTCTCTCTATATATATATTTGGAAGCTAAAAAAAGGGCAGTGGAACTTAGGCTCTAAGATGGAATTTTGGAAGGTTGGAAGGATCAACTTTGGAAACTAGAGGATTCGGCTAGGACTTGGAGCTTGAGGTCTAAAGTTGAGGCTGGTAAGAGGTTAAAGGCTTGAGAGGATTCAACAACTAGTGAGGTAAGAACTTTGCCTAGTTTTGGTTGGGAATTCAGGTCATATGGCCAATTGAGTTGAGTTCTTGATGTTGAAGTTAACTGGTGAATTACTGGTAGTTTGGATAGAGGTTTATGTGTTTTAATATGCTTAGAATTTATGGTTAGAGTCCTGGACTCGCTCTTATGATTTAGTTGGAAGTGGGGGGTACAATTGGTTTGAATCTTTGAGGGTTTTTTACTGGAAAGAGTTGGAGCAAACCCAGAAATTCTGGGTTCGTAGGGGCGCACTGCGACCCACCTTTGGGGCACCGTGGCCCGCATGCCCAGAGGGCCCTGGGTGGCTCTCTGACGTGAAGGCGCGCCGCGACCTAAGGGGGCAAGTTGCGGCCCGCCTCCCCCTAATGCTTGAAGATGGAGTCTCTGACTTGGGGGCACGCTGTGACCCCTAGGGTCAAGTCGCTGCTCGCCCAAGGGGTTTTACCTTAGAATGATTTCTAGGTTTGGGAAGGCTCAAGGGTTCGAACTTAGACGCTCGGGACGATTTCCACTACCCAGTTTAGTAGAAATCAAGGTCTCGGAGGCTAGCTTTTGTCTCCTAAGTATTTATTTGGATTATAAATTAATGATTACCCATTGGCCATTATGACTAGGTTTATCGCTAAGGCTCAAGACTGAGGATCGTGCTCGAGACTGTTCCGTATCCTCCGTTCGAAATTTAAGGTAAGAAACTGCACCCTTGTGTGGCTATGTTAGGACTGAGATTCCCTGTATCTGAGTTTATATGTTGTATAACTATGATATTGTTATGTGAATTATGAAATGGTCGGCCTATGAGTGTCGGGACTGATACATGCGCACAGGACGCGTCTTGGCCATTGTGAGCCGGGGTCACCTTGATAAACACTGGACTTGGTCTAAGCGAGCCGGAATCAGTTGAGTAAACAGAAGGCTCGGCCTAAGGGTGCCAACCCTGAGCATTGCATATTGATTGAGATATATTGTTGAACATACATGTTTACTGTTATTAGTATGATGCCCATGACTTGTGAATTTCTAGATGATTGTCTTTTGATTGATTGGTTATTATTACTGATTATGTTTTTGATGTTATGGTTTTCTTGTTGGGCCTTGGCTCACGGGTGCTGCGTGGTGCATGTAAAGGCAAAGGTAAGCTGGACCAACCATGAGTTGGAGAGCTCTGGGGGTGAGGTGTACATTGTCAGTTGCTTGTCCACCACGATTGAGGTAAAGTAGAGGGACAGAGCCTAAAATTTGTATTTTTCCATTAGAGTGGCCATTGGTTGTACATAACTTTTGAGAATTGTAAATTTTGTCTCCTAAACCCTGTTTTGGGATCTCATGTACCAAACATCTATTTTAATGAAAATTTACCATTTACGATCAAAATTTCTTAACCCTAGCAATGGAGCGTCGACATGTGGAGTTGCTTTCAGAGTGACGTCAGAGGAAAGTCCAAACGTTTCCCTCCACCTTTTCCAAATCACTCCTCCTAATCTAAGTCTCCACGACCCGAGGGTGAGTGAAGACTTGGGGGCAAATGTTGTCCATATTTTCGCTTCACGTGGCGACTAGTAGTGGTTAGTAATGAGGTAAGTCGTGAGATGCTAAGAGTGAGACCACTCAAAAAGCCTAGTTCAGACCATCGTGGATATCTCTGAGGTAAGTCATGCTCTGAGGTCTCTCTTTGGGGCAAGGGTTCCTCTGGGTGAGGTCACCTTTTTGGGCCAGCTAGTAAGTTGTGAGTGTCTCCAAGTGAGGTCACCCCCCGAGGTCCATCCTCAGGGCCGGGGCCTCTCCAGGTGAGGCCACTTCGGGAATAGGTCTCTTCCTTCACTTGTCCCCCGGGTCTAAGATTCTGGTTCTCAGACCTTGGATAGCCACCAGATGTTAGTCACTGCAATTGTGGGTCACCAGGCGATCATCTGACAACTTTCTGCAATCCTCGATTAGTGGTGTCGAGTTCGTACACTCAACAATTGGCATTTTTCACAACGCCGCCTGACATGGGAAAACGTGTGCCACACCCTGACAAATGCAGATATGTTCCCCATAAAGATGGTGTGTGGTTTTCTGTGATGGGCCCCGTAGAATCCGCGTGGGTCATAGTCTTTATTGTAACACAATGCTTTGTGTGTCAATTTAGCATTAATGTCCTAATATTAATGAAAGAGGATTAGCATTAATGATCCTACCCTCTATAAATAGGGTTGGGGTATCTCCTTATAATGAGTTGGATTTTGAGAGAGAGAGAGTCTTATACTCAGAGCAATATAAATGCTGCCTGAGAAAACTCTACTGAAGCTTGCCCTAACAAGCTTTCAATATCCTTAATACAAGAGACTCGTGAATTATGGTTCTTTTATAGCCTGAACCACGTAAAGCCGTTGTGTTCTTATTCGTTCATTTCTTTAATCTCTCATATCTTTAAGTTGATAGCAAAAAATGCATTCAACACTATCATTGTTCTTTTTCTTTTAAAAAATATATCTTATATTTGCTTTCCTTGATTCCCATAATTAGTCCTTTTAAAAAAAAAACATAATTAGTTCTTCCTAATTGCCAAAGTTTTATTATTTATGCACATGATGGAAATAGGATATATATTTTATTTGTTAGAAGGAATCATTATTTTGAAGTTCCGTTCTTTCTATCTCCCGGCACCACCATCTCTTCTCCATCCTCCATCGACCATCTTCATGCCATCCATTGTATCCAGCTAGAGTCACAACTCTTAGTCCATTCGGCCTTCTTGTACCCAACCTCGCCCTTCTGCCTTCCCAGCTCTATCCTCCACGTCGAGCCGTCTCCAACTGCCGCGCCGTCGCCGACTGCCTCCTGGTGGGCCGACTACCCGTCTCTCATTTGGTTTGATATCCTTCTCTCATTTGGTTTCAACTTCTGTTCATTTATTTTGTATAAATAGAATTCAAATTGGTCATGTACGACTGTTTGTGAACTTGGATTAGGGTCTTAATTGCTCCTATAGTGGAAGCCATGGCCATGTGTTTTGTTTGCTTTTATACTGAAAATTTTATGTTTTAATTTCATTGAGGTTTCCGCTTGGTAGCATCTTAGTTGTTTTATTGTCTTGTTTGTCACTTCAGTGCCACTTTGCAATCATATTTTTACATGAAGGATCTCAGCTGCATTACTCTATACTATGAAGTTTTTGTTCTAATTTTTATTTATTCAATGGTTAATAGAACATCTTAATTTGATCAAGCATCGAAATTTGGTAAATTTGACAATTATTTATTTATTGTTTTTTTTTTTTTGGAAACAGAAACCCATTTAAATTTCTTTAGCGAGGTACTCTTTGACCTACAAGGGTCTTGTTCTGTAATCAGTTTAAGATTATCTGCTTTTCTCACAGCTGATGGCAAGTCTTTTCCCATCAACTACAATATGTTATGGAACAACAAAGTATTAGTAGTGGCATCAAAGATGTACCTGAAACCCCCATTTCAACAGATCAAATCACCACAGAGAGACTTCCCAAACACCTAAAGCTTCCAAACCCCCAGTAGCAGGCAGAAAGAAATATGCTAGGTTATTATCAGAAGTTTGAGATCATTTTATCAAAGACCCTGTTTGTGATCCGCTTGACCCAAGATGCAATTGTTGTGAAAAAAAAATTATACAGCAGGAATTAGGAAAATTGGAACTAGTATCGTTTGAATAAAATATCCATATTTATGGAAAGTCTTATGTTTTAAGACAAGTGGTACGGAGACTGTTAGACTTTAATTTGTATTTGTAATACTTATTACTGTATTTCAATGTCCAGTACTTCTTTGTATTTCTAATATATATATATATATATTCAGTTTTGCTTGTTTGTTGTGTTTTATGTTTGTAGAAAGTATTTTAATATGTATTTTTAGAAGATTGAACTGCATTTACTGCGGTGCAATGTAGAAAAATCTATAAGTTTTTAACCATGTGCTTAACACAGACACTCAACTGTATTGTATTTTGAAGATTGGTGATTTTTTTTCCTTCCAAACTTTAAAACAACTAATACTAGGTAATTCTAAACAGACAAAAATGGAGTGTGAGTTGCTCTGGCTCACTTGTTCACCACTGGTACGTTCACTAACTTCGCCCTCCACTGTCACACAGCTTCCTCTCTCGATTTTCCTTTCGTCTCTCAAGCTCAACTCTCGACCCCGAGTAGGTTAGTCCCTGCTGTCATTCATAACTAGCTTTCACTTACATGGCTTGCTATTTTATTATTCTATTCATACATACATATATAGATATATTTGTATAGTTATATATAGTTTGCTTTACGTGGTTTAATTGCCAGTCTTACAAAGGTGTGTGAGTAAGGACGAACCACTCCTAGAAGGGCTTCCCAAGGAGTACTACGATGATGTAAGTGGTTCTCTTTTATAAACTATTTCTGAACTGAAACTTTAAAAATGGAGAAAGAATAGTTTAGTTTGCTTGTGAAACTTACTAATCTACTTTAATTATTATCACAAGCATTGAATATCATTAATCAATTTGTTTACATAAGTGTATGTATATATTTTGAAATTTTTTGTTGATAGGGTATTTAATTGTGGTACTAATCAATTTAGTTTTATTATAAAAAAATAAGTGGTCTGTTGTTAGCTCCATTATTTATGTTGCTTGTGTTGATTCGTTGGCATCTGATTTGCTTTCCTTATCCTATGTACGAAAAGGTAGAGTATTAGAGTTTAATCTTGTTTGATTTAGGAATGGCAAGCCAAACAGAGGGAGAAAACAAAGGAACTGCATCAAAAACGTCAAGAGGAACAGGAAGAAGAAGAAAGGAAAGTTGAAGAGTACCGCGAAATCGGCTTGCGATTAAAGGGCTATCCAGAAGAAGATGTACGCAATGCTCGAATATTGGTTTCGAACTTAATTCGAGCTGCTGAAGAAGTGGAAGAGGTAATTCGACACTAGAGTTTCTTTAAACATAGGCCTAAACAATAATGATGTATTCTTTAGTAGATTTCTCAATTCCTTTGTGCTACTCATGATCTTGCTTTTCCATATCTTTAAGAGTAAGCTGATGGACCATTTGAGCATTTTAATTCAAATGGTCACTTTTGTTACAAAACTACAATTTTTGTTGGTCATGTCTGCTCATTAAGAGTTGTTTGTTACTATGGTGGGCATATGTTACTTTCTGTTAACCTCCTTCCTCATTCCAACTAATATTTTGGTATGAGAAGCTGGCTGTGGTCCTTAAGTCCATTAAAAAGTTCCAAACAACTAAAAGTAATAATGGGTTAGCCATGTTGATTTGCAGTGTGCTTTAGTATTGTATCTTGTTGAAAGCACTTTTGTGGTTGGGGCTTTATGCATTCAAATAAGTTGTTGGCATTAGTAGCACTTCTGTTTATGAATCTAGCAACTGAAAAGAAACAGCATGAGTATAAGAATAGTTTTTTGTTCAATAACACCTTATGCATCTCCCACTTGGATTTATAGAACATTTATCATTTTCATAAATAATTAGCTATCTTCAACTCTTATTGTTGGTCATTTATCGTCGTAAATCTCTGCAGAAAATCGAGGAGGCTGCTGAGAAAGGAGAACTCACTGAACTTGTTCTGATGGTAATATGGAATCGCCTTGATCTTGCTCGACGTGATGTAAGTGCATGTTCAAGTGTATTCTTCTCAATAAAATGAGCTTTTCAAATGTACAAGTACTTGTTTTTTTAAACGTATGATCTATAAAACTTTTAAAATTTAATTGACGAAATCTGAAGATATATTATCTTAAATCTTACAATTGGGGATTTCGAATATTTGAATGTTAACAGGTTAAGATTCATAAAGAAATGCACTACTGATTTCTTGTCTGGCTTATTCACATTATCATGCCTCTGCAGGAAGAAAAGGATGCTATTAGAAGTCTTGATCTGCTTTACAGAAGAGTCGAGGTAGGATTTGCTCGCTTTATATAAATGTGCCAGCCAGAGTTTAGTCATATAAGTTTTTTATTTTATTTTTCTCTTCCTTTAAGCTATCCTTGAGGTTGCGAACAACCTTTTTAATTTATTTTCTTCAAATTATCATCCAAGTAAAAACCTTGAATTTTACTTGATGTTTTAGACGGAAATTTTGAAAAGGGAGGCAACTCCTGCCATGAGACTGCTCAACGATCTTTTAAATATGCATGATGGGTTTGATGATGAAGTGTGGTTGAAAGAATGTAGAAAGCATATGGCGGACACTTTTCCTCAAGAAGATCCATTTAGCATTCTTGTTCCTGCAGGATTTGACATCGATACGGTATGAAGTAAAGCCGCAAACTACACAACTCCACTGATGTTTTATGTATTTTTCCTTTTGCAAGATGTTCTAAAACATACATATTCGGTTTTTCTATTTATGGAAAAAGCATAGCTCTCTTCTGGAAAGTAATCATGTCTTTTAATAAATCATATCTATGCTAACTCTTCGTTTCTGTTTCCTTGAATGTCACTTCTGCCCCTTTCAATCAGCATCAAGGGCCTCTACGACCACCGCTCGATGCTGATGATGCTCTGTTGAGAGTCGACTTTGTGAGAGAGGTGGATGCACTACTACGAGAGGTGAGAGCGGAACAAAGAGAAACAGAAAGCGCACAAGGACTTGATCCTGAATCCGTAGCCAACAAAATGAAGCAACAAGAGAAGCAGCGAGCCATACGCCAAGTAGAAGCTATACTAGACCTGGCAATTAACTTAAATTAGTAACAAACTTTTAGGTAGTTGTAGTTGTAAGATATACTAGAGACGTTTGGCCTATTGTTGGTCACTCGTGCTGAGTTTTGTACCTTGAAACCATTGATAGAAAATCGAATGTTGTTAAATCATTGAACTAAGGGGGTGTTTGGTATGGGGTAAAGTAAAGGTGGGAATGAGAATCTAAAACTCTTCTTATGTTTGGTTCAAATTTTAAGGGGTTAAAGTTAATTTGTGTGAGTCTCACATATATTTTGAAGGTAAAGTGAATCATTTTGTACACAAGAGTTTAATGTTACATTCATTCTAAGTCCTTTTATATTTTCCAAGGCAACTCAACTACTCAAAATAAACACTCCTAAATGTTAAGCTGTTGGTTTATCTTAATAAGGCCAAATATCTCTTTTAAAGGATTGTTACTATAAATATATATATGTATATCTATATTTTTATATGTATATATATATTTAGCATCCAGCATTTATTTGGATAGTTATAATCTCAAATTTTTGTATATGACTGCATATATTATAGTTATTTAGAACAGTAATTTTTCAAAATATATATATATATATGAATAATTTATGGTGCTGAAAATAAGGTTAAAATAGTTTGTTGCATGCGTGATTTTTTTTTATACATATATGAAATTTAACTATTTGAACTTTGTTTTCGGCGACACAAATTATTCTAATTTTTTTGAAAATTTTGTAAAATATCCTAAATAAATAGTCATATATTAAAAAAAATATATACTAAATATGTAGAATTTACATTGTCATATATAAAAAATAAAAATAAATAGGATTATAACTATCAACGTGTTGAAAACAAAAAATAGATGCACAGATTTGCCAAAAAAAGTGGATACTTTTAGCATTTTCGATATATTGATAAGTGGCAGCTCTAATTTTTCTTTTACGTGATGGTATATATAGTTACAGGGGTTCTTCCACAAATTTTCAAGAAATTTAGGATGTTGAAATAATGATTCAAATTGCACACGTGCTTGTTTGATATTTATACGAGTGTGCAACATACTGTTTAAATTTTTATTTTCACATCCTAAATCATCCAAAATTGTAGAATGTAATCCATAGAAAATCAAGTCTCAACAAACTTACTGTAAATTTTAGTTAAGTTTGTTAGAAGTCAATTAATTAGTTTATGCACACCTAAGCCTATGTTAGTTGGCTTGACCAATTGTATCTCCTATATGAAGCCTTGTACCCTTTTTTTGTTGAGACGTTCAGGACATAAGATTGATATATAGCTCAGTTTGTAAGTGAGGAGAGTTGTAATAGAGAAAAAAGAGTTTGAGAACTTTGTAACCAAGACATAGGTTCTTGGAGGTGCTCGAGAGAAAGCTGTCAAAATTTTAAAGTCTTCTTTGGTGTACTGATCCAGTTATTGGTGATTGTATTCAACTGGTTAATGAGAAGAAATCCTTGAGGGTAGAGCTGGAAGTAGGTCCATTGATTAGACTTAACTACGACAACATTGGTGTGTTTGTTTCTCTTTTATTTTTCTGTTATTTTTTATTGCATTTGGGGTGTTTTATGTTTTGATTCTTAACTTTGTGTTGAGTCTAGTGTTGTAAATTTATAATAGTTGTACCAGAGCCAAGTTTAGCAAGGGAAGAGACTCAATTTTAAGAAGTTTTGAGAATCAAGAAAGCAGCTGAAATGGTATCATCGTCAACAAGATTTGACCTTGAAAGGTTTGATGGCTCCAGGGACTTTAGTCTATGGAAGGAAGCAATTCTGATCTACCATAAATTGGATTCAGCCTTGGAAGAAAGAGATGAAAAAACAGAGAAAGAAACTGATGAGACCAAGAAAGGTGATGCTGAAACTACAATGAAGCAAGCACGGTCTGCCATCATCATGAACTTGGCTACTAATGTGTTGACGCAAGTAATTAGGGAGAAGACGGCTCTAGGCATTTAGAACAAGCTCAATCAATTGTATATGGCTAAGTCAAAGACAACAAAAATATTCTTGAAAGGGAAGTTTTATGGATTCAAAATAAATGCCACTGTATCTCTTGAACAATATCTATATGATTTGAATAAATTGTTTTATCTCTAACTAACATGGGTGAAAACATACGGGAGGAGGATCGAGCTGTGATTCTTCTCAATGGTCTACGAGATCAAATTTAAAGAATTAAAGACTGTCATTATGTACAGTAGAGATAAACTCACCCTAAAAGATGTTATGAGTGCCCTGAGATTAAGAGATGCATAGCCAAATTGGCAAAAGGCAACAAGACAAGAATCTAGACAAGATGAAAGTCTACTAGCTCGAGGGAGATTTCCAAAAAGAGGCCAATCCAAAGGGCATCACATAAGGAATTCGAGATTCAAGTCAAGGCCTATAGAAACAAGAAAGTGCCATCATTGTGGCAAAGTTAGTCATTTGATCAAAAGCTACTGGAAATTGAAAAAGAAGAAAAAGAAAGATGAAGATGATAAAAGCCAAGATATTTCTGCACTAGTTGGTGATGGATACAGTTCAGATGGATATTTTTTGTTGTTATTACACCACATGAAAAAGATAAAGCAAGACTAATGGAGATGCTTGTACAGGCTCATATGAAAAGGATCTACGTGAATGGATTCTTGATAGCGACTAGACCTATCACATGAGTCCTATGAGAGACTGGTTTACTGACTATTCAGAGATCACAAATGCAAGGTTATTGGTATAGGATCAATAGCTATAAGAAACTTTGATGGAACAGTCAAAGTTCTTACCAAGGTTAAACACATTCCAGACTTGAAAAGAAATTTAATTTCTTTGGGGACTTTAGATGATGAAGGGTGTGATTACAGGTCAGTAATGGAATCATGAGAATTTCCAAAGGCTCATTACTGGTTTTGAAGGGAACCAAAAGACATGGTTTATATTTCTTAAATGGAGAAACTATACCTCTTGCTCATGCAACTACAGTGGATAAATGCAGCACAGAATCAAGACTTTGGCACACATGATTAGGGCATAATGGTGAACAAGGTTTAGTAGAATTTGTAATGCTCTAAACTGCAGGGACCGTTATGGTGTGCTTTGTAAACAGTGCTAAACTCGCTAATCGAGTCATTTGGCCAAAATCGTTACTAAGTATAATTAGCGGTTTAGGAATTAAAAAATTTGGTTAAAATATAACGTTTCATTAGAACGTTAATTATATACATTGGGATCCCAAAAATATAATTTAAAAGTCTATTACAAGAAAATATTTACAACCAACCGGTCTAAGCAGAAAAACAGAGTAACAGAGTTTAACCCTAGCTCATCTCCTTCAAATCTCGGCCATGGCGGTCGAGAAGCTGCATATATATATATTACAAAATATATATATATATATATATAATATGTATTATTATATGCAATCTTGGCATTTAAAATACCATACTTGAATGGAAAGGAACTGCCAGATAAAGAAGGCAATCTTGGTTTAAAGATTTAGTATTTAGTTTCATTAAAGTAATACCCCAAAAAATAGGGGGGGAGATTGAAAAAGGTTTGCATGTTTTGATTTTCTATTCTCGTCCCCAATTTAACATTAAATGTCAGGATAGAAAACCGTTATCGCCTCTATTCTTTTATAAATATATTTATATAATATGGTATTTATTGCCACTGACCGCAAGTTATTGGTTGTAAATATATGAATATGTATTTTGTAAAATATATATATATATATATATATATAATATGTATTATTATATACAATCTTGGCATTTAAAATACCATACTTGAATGGAAATGAACTGCCAGATAAAGAAGGCAATCTTGGTTTAAAGATTTAGTATTTAGTTTCATCAAAGTAATACCCCAAAAAATAGGGGGGAAAATTGAAAAAGGTCTTCATCTTTTGATTTTCTATTCTCGTCCCCAATTTTACATTAAATGCCAGGATAGAAAACCGTTATCCCCTCTATTCTTTCATAAATATCTCTTCTATATAATAAGTGTGTAGATAACGGAAATTATAATAAAATTATATATTTTATAACTTAAATAAAATTTAATTAAACTTAAACTCACTTAATAGAATAATATCATATTAAACATATAATATAATCTGTTGTCAATTAGCAACAAATTACTTGTTAAAAAAACTAGCAAAAAACTTAAATTTAAAATCCACATATAACATTTAATATTACATTAAACATATAATATATAATCTTTTGTTGTCACTCCCAAATTCAAAAACTATAACAAACATAAACTTAAACAAAAATAAATAAATTATTTAATTAATATAAAATATCTATTTAAAATTTATAAAACATTAATATAAATTTAATAAAAATAATTAATAAATTTTATAAATAAAACTAAGTAAACTTGCCTTGCAAGTTAATTGTATCTAGTATTTATATAATATGGTACTTACCGGTCTCATCACTCTCATTCTTTTTTCTTCCCTTACTTCTCAAATTTCCTTTTTGATAGCCTTTGCAATTACTTTCTCTGAAAACATGGACACTAAAAAAGTTTTCGAGAGGAGAAAATTTACATTGAAGAAGAAAGCCAATGAGCTTACTGATTTGTGCAACTCAGAGGTTTGCTTGGTATGTTGTGATCCCAATGGTAACGTGGAAGTGTGGCCAGAGGATCCAGCAAAGGCTCATTCCATTATCACAAAGTACTATTCTAGACTGGAGTCTTGCAATGATAAGAAGAGAAAGGCTAGTGAAGTCAATCTATCTCATGTGTTGGAGAAGAAGATGAAGAAACTTGAAGAGCAAGTAACTGATCAATCCGAAAATACCGCCGATAGCGTCAATGGGGTTTCATTGTCCTTGATTTGGGATGAAAAACTGACCATTTTATCCGAAAATTCTTTGTTGGGTTTGGCACAGATCTTGGAGGTTAAGATTCAGGCATTGGATGAGATGCTTGACATAGTCAAGGGGAAAGAGCAACTGCTTTTGCAAACCCAACTCCAGAATGATCAGTTTCAAGTTGAAGAAGAGCATTATCATACTCTTCCACCACTGCCGCCTCAGAAATGTGTACCACTCTTGTCTGAAGATCCTTATAATGCCATGGAGTTGTTAAGTACTGAAAACCAGTTACTAGTTTCTGACAACCAAAGTCAGTTTGATGGTCAGAGTCAAGAGTTTTATTATGATCAAGAATATCATAATCTAAAACCTTTTGACCAGTTTTATGGAATCAACAATAGCTTGAAAGATTCTTATATGGCTAAAAACCAAAGTCAGTTTAATTGTCAAATTCAAGAGTTCCATGATCAAGAATATCATGCTTCACCTCCCTTTGAACAACTTTATGGAATCAATGATGACTCGGGACATTCTTCCTTGGATGAATACATAGGTTGTTTTGATGGTCAAACTCAAGAGCTTTATGATCAAGAACATCATGTTTTACAACATCCTTCTGATCAATTTTATAGAATCAGTAATGACTCAGAATATTCTTCTATCGTTTATTCAGATAATGCACATCAACAGGTTTGTCCTTTTTTCTAAAAAAAAGTACATTATTAGATTGGTTTGTGTTTTCATTATATATATATATAATATATATATAAATACAGCAGTCTTTCACTAAAAATTTGATATGCTTGTTTTTTCCTTCTCAGTTTATTAATAATAATGAGGGAAGAATTGACCCAGCAATGTTGCATTCCCTTGCTGCTACTGGATATTATACACTAGATGATCGGTTTCATAGTCATATGTTCATAGAACCTACAGAAGCTTTGGAAATCAACTTTCCCCAATCTGTCGATGACTTTGAAGATATCACATTTTTGTATTAATTATTCTTTTTGATTAATTAGTGTATATGATTGATTGTTGTTGGGCAAGGTTATTTAATTTGATTGTTAATGATGTTCATATATAACTTTGTTTTGGTTTGGCAACAAAATTAATGAAGCGTATTATTTGCACCTTGTTAATGTTCATATATAACTATGTTTTTGTTTGGCAACAAATTAATGAAGCGTATTATTTGCACCTTCTGTATATATGTCGTTCTTCGATCATTTCAATACCGAATCACTCTAAAGAAAATAAAAAAAGAGTGAAGCATAACTCTTCTATCTGTAATATTAAATACACAATAAAAATGATGGAGGAAATCTGTTTTGTTGAGTTGAAGAGGATTGAGAAGCAAAACGAAAAAGATAGAAGAGGTGTAGGAAAAGAAAAATAAAACTTTAGATAATTTAAGAATATTTATAGTTATAATAATTAAGTGTTTTTTAAAATTTGATTTAAAAGGATAAGAGTTGGACAAGAGTAGTAATACAACACATTTGTATTCGTTTTCAAGATGGTGCATAGGAATTGTCCAATCCAAACTGTGTATTGCAAAGTAGAACACCCATAAAAGCAAGAGAAAAAAAACTCTAAAATGTAATTTTCTTTAAATTCATTGTTTATTGATAAAATAAACAATAATCTTTACTAAAAAAATGAACTTTATATAAGATTTACAAACTGAGATTTGAACAATGTGCTATTAACTCAAATACTCTACTGCACTTGCATGCTTATTTCAGCATTCTTAAGTATAATCTATACGAAAATGATCAAACTTGGATGGCATCAAAGAAATAACAAACTTATGAGCCAGAGCCAAGCGTACTCCACTTCCACTACTCGCTTATGGCTTCCAAAAGAGTACAACTGAGGGACTTCATTTCATAAGCAAATAATCCTGCCTTCTGCGTAATGACAGGCTCACCATCTGCTGAGAAAAACCCCGGGAATGGAAGAGCTGTGTCAACCAATCTGTGCCACACTGTTCCTTCTGCTGGCGTAGGTAGAAAAACACTCTCTGGATGGTCAGCTGCATTGAAGGCTATAAACAAATCACCCTTTGAAGATTCAGATTCAGGTTCAGCTGTTGTTTGGTTCTCCACTTTTTCTTCATCAGCTTTTAAACGCATGGCAAGGAATTTGCAGGTTGGTTCTTCCCATTTTGGCGGAGACTGATCACATCCGTGCCATTCAATGTTTTCTTCTTTTAAGAACTTCCTCTTCTAAAGAAGGTCACTTCTCCGTTGCCTCAAAGAGCTCAGAAATGAGATAAACTGTGTAACTTGACAGCCAAAATCTGTTTTCAATGCATTCCAATCAAATGATTTTCTATCACTACAGGCAATAGAACCACCAGTGCTTTGTCCACACTCATCTCCCATATTCAGAACAGGAACACCTAAGGAAACATACAAGACAAATAGGAAATTACGGATTTGTTTAAGCCGATTTTCAAGGACAAGGGTATTGGTTGTAGGACCTTCTTCCCCACAATTCCAACTTAATTCGTAAGCTAACTCATCACCACTGAAGCTGACAAGGTCCACAAGATGAAGTCCAGAATTTCTGGTAATAAAATTGAAAGAAAATGCTGGACCCCGCCCTTCTGAAAAAATATCCCCACTCCCACAAAGTCGTGTAGCAAGGCTGCTAAGAAGTTCCTCACCTCGCAGAAAGTTCCTAACATCAAAACAGAATTTCATATTCATTTCTGCCCACCTCTTCCAATGAGGAAAAGGTGCTGTTTCTCTTGGCACCATATCATGGGGTTCCCAGCAGTCTGCTATGATCTTTGTCTTTGAGAGTAGAGGATCAAAAGCAATTGCATCAACCAAAGGAGGGCGGGATAAGTGCTCTCCACGAGACCCTTGCACCAGAGAAGATGCATTTATGAAACAAAAACCATCAATATGAAACTCTGTCACCCAGTGCCGAAGACTATCCAATATAATTTGTTGCACAATGGGAAAATTACAATTCAAAGCAGTTAATGGTTCCCGATCCTCAACCCCATTCAAATAATAGGATGAATCATCAATTCCTTGAAGTGCTCCATTTTCAGTAGTATGAGTGAAAACCACTTCCAGTAGGACCTCAATCCCATCAGCATGCAATTTCTTAACCATCTCCTTCATAGAATTTATAGCAGATATAGTGCCACCAGAAGGTCCATAAATATTCATAGGTGAAAAGAAATGACAGGGAAAATATGGCCCCCTTTGCTTGTCAAATGGGAAAACAGGCTCTAACAAAACTGCATTAACACCCAGATCTTTAAAATGCCCCAACTTTTTAGTCAAACCAGAGAAGGTACCTGCTATGTCGTGAAGTAGCTGACTAGACTTGTGATCAGTAAATCGCTTCACATTTAATCGATACACCATTAGTTTCTCCAATGGTAAGTTAGGATGAATATCATCAGTCCAGTCAAAACCAGGTTCCTTGGACAACTGTCCAAGATACTTTGGCCCAGTTCCATGATCATCAGAAGTAGAACTCCTAATGATCTTGGCATATGGATCCAAAATTACACGTGAAGATTCCAATATATCTTTCCTTCCCTCTAGATTTTTCCCCTTCAATCGATAACCATAGCTCACAAAATTCTGAACACTATTGAAGGAAGCATGCCAAACATCACCTGATCGATTTACATATGGGTCTAGATCAAGCTCCAAAGAAGGATTATCAGCCTTGGTGTGATCATAGAAGCATAAAACCACACTTTCTGCATTTCTGGAAAAAATGGAAAAATTCATGGAACCGTCGTGTAAAAAGGAGAGACCCAAAGGAGTTGGGTAGCCTGAATCAAAACCAAGGGGAACACAAAAATTTGTCTTCCTATGACTTCTTATTTCTAAGTCACTTGAATCATTACCAATTGGAGATCTCAAAAGAAAAGAGAGATAGCAGGGGGTATTTTCAGCCTCAAATTCCATCTCTATCACAAACCTGCCAAAAGAAGTCTTGGAAAATGGAGTTTCAATAGTTCTGTTATCAGGGGCCGAAGTATTAAATTCTATAGGCATGAAATTTGATGAATCACCTCTATATATGCCCCAATATAGAATCAGGCTATCATCACTATTAGACAATTGTAAGGACGAAACTTCAATCTGCACAGCACAATTAACACCTTTCTTTTTGACAAAAACTTTCACCATCGCACCAACTTCTGCCCTGAAGAGATAAGATGATACCTTATCTAGTTCTTCAACTTCATTCTTTGCTGAAAATCTTTGCTTAACTGGAATAGACATCCGTGATGTAGCATTCACTTCCAAATTAGTATTCCTCAAGGAAGCATTTCTAAAATTTGGTGTGCTTTGCCCATAAAGTAGCATTTTTTCCGCATTCATTTTCACTAAGGTGTTCATAACTGTGTCTCTACATAATGTACGATTGGCATGTTGCAGCTTAGATGATTTAGGAGTTCCACAGTTCACACAACCATAACATATTGCAGCTGATGGGGAAAGACTTGCCATCAGCTGTGACAAAAGCAGATAATCTTAAACTGGTTTCAGAACAAGACCCTTGTAGCTCAAAGAGTGTCTGTTTCCAAAAGAAAAACAATAAATAAATAATTGTCATATTTACCAAATTTCGATGCTTGATAAAATTAAAATGTTCTATTAATCATAAAATAAATAAAAATTAGAGCAAAAACTTCCTATAATAGAATAATGCAGCAGAGATGCTCTATGTCAAAATATGATTGCAAAGTGGCACTGAAGTGACAAAGAAGACACAATGTACTAATCCCAAAAATCATCATGATCACCAACATTATTGGAAAATTGATAATGAATTAACAAAACAAGAAAAATCAATACTCGGTTATTGCCAAAATCAATACTTGATCTCATATGCATAATGCTTAAAATTTAGCAAATTCAAATGCTTCAACGGCAAACGAAAAAGAGACTCGCTGTAATAAAACTGAATCATACAAAATTGAGAGATGAATTAATAAAAGCAAAATATGAAAAATAAAATACCCAATAAATATATGTAAATGAAGAGTAAGAAGAGAGACCGAACTTACAGCGTAAGATCTGCAAAGTAAGAGGATGAGTGAGCATAGTGACATTGAGTGCCATTTCTTTATGAGAGTGAGAGACCCAAAAAGTAGAGAAGAAGACAGAGGAGAGAGAAAGAGAGTTAGCGTGGAGTGTCGTTTTCTGCAAAATGTTATCTACCTTTATATAATTAAGAACCGCATAGTTCGCAAATACTTGTAAAAGAAGAAGAAGTTGATCGAGATTAGCGTCCTTATCAAACACCATGTGGCACGTGCCTCTTATGCTCTACCGTTCGATCCCCAGATTTCCCTTTTGAAAATGTGAGATGCATAAGCTCGAATCATCAATTAATCGTTGAATTAAATTTTAATTATTTCCAAAGTTATCACTAAGTTAATATTAAAATCTTAGATTGTGTCATTTAATAGTTGAACAAGATTTTGATTATTTTCAAGTTATCATAATTATGATAATGATATAAATGTTTTTTTTTCCTTTTTAAATCCATGTCATTGTTTTTAAATTTTACTGCTAATACTTAGTACATGTTGTCTCCATACGACAACGTGGTCTTAATGAATCATGTCGTTTAGTCCTCCTCATAACCTAGAGCCAAATTTGTGGGTGTCATTCCTATCACAATCGGATAACATGCTCAATAGGTTATCAACAAGAACCATCCATTAAGGACCTAAAGAAGAAGTAGCCTTCAAAGTAGTTACATTGATCCAACAAAGTTCCTCGGGTAGTAATCAACCTATCAGACCCCAAGGACCCCTTTTTCACGGAAGGGGAACTCTCTTGATAGGTATCAGCCAGAGAGACACTCTGGACCACAAACACGTGCTTGACACAGTTAATGGCTATAAGGATCGTGTTGTCGTTTCCGTAAAAGCGACAAAGGAGATGTCTCAAGATGTCGTCTGACATGGAGATAGGTGCAGCTAGCCTCTTGAAAAGTTCCAGAAATCGCCTTTTCTAATAAAGTAGTGGGCTTGATATCCTCGTATTGGGCTCGTCGTATGACAAATGGGGCCCACAAGCCTATCTTATGGGAAAGAAATCATAATTTATGTGTAGACTAATCCTGTTATGAGAATATTATTGTAATCAGCTCCCATTAATTAGCTTAACCCCCTCAACCACCTATAAATAAGGCTAGGGTATCACTTGTAAAGGGATCCAATTTTAGAGCATGCAAAAACGCTGCCTAAACTTTTAGAGAACTTGAACTTTGCAAGTTCTTCTTCCTAATACAATTGACTCATGGACTAGAGTTAATTAATACGCTGAACCACATACAAATCTTGTGTTTAATATCTTTTCTTTGAGCTTTGTTATATATTTGTAGTTGGCGAAAAAGCTAGTCAACATTTTGGTGCTTTCATTGAGAGCTTGAAGAAAGCAAGATTTCGACAATGGTGAATACAAGATATCGATCAACTGCAAATGATGATCTTCCACCCTCGCTTGGAGGTGGACAAGAATGCCAACCTCCAATAGTTATCCTGGTGGTGGCGAATAATGATGACTATGACGAGGACGGTGGAAACAATGACTCCTTATTGGGAATGGTGCCCTTAAAGCATATGTATTCGACAATATTTTTATGAAATGAATTTTTGCATATATTGAATGTTTTATATTATTGTTTGAATAATATTATTTAAATATAAGAAAATTTTGAAATTAATTAATGTGACCTCAATCTTGTATTGGTACGAGAGGAATAAGATTGAGGGAAATGAATTTAAATAGTTCACAATAAAATAAAGTTATATGGAATCTTTGGATTAAATACTATTAGAACGGTTCACTAGCATTGTTGACTGTCTTGTTCACTATCAACTTAATAATAGAACTTATAGAAAATAAATAAGATAAATACCAAGGTTTTACGTGGTTCAGGTTATAAAACAACTTTAGTCCACGAGTCTTTATTATTATTGTTCTTGAAGCTTGAGATAACAAGCTTCAATGAAGGTTTTCTCAGGCAGCATATATCTTGCTTAGAGTACAAAAGTTGTCAACCCTTTTACATTGGTACCCTAGACCTATTTATAGAGGATGAGGGTCATTAATTTCATTTATTACAAATATTCCCCAATTATTTGGGGAGTTAATTGCTATTAAATCCCTCTCAATGCTCTAATAAAGATTGTGGGCCCGTTCATATCGCACCCAATTTGTAGGTTGTAGCCCACCAACTTTACGGGAGACACGCCTCTGACACTGTCAGAATGTGGCTGCATGTTTTCCCGTGTCAGACGGTGTTGGGGGAAATACCAATTATCAAGTGTACGAACTTGACACCACTACTCAAGGTGCCCATAAAGTTTTAGACGATCTTGTGGTGGCCCAAGGCTACTGTTACTGACACGTGGTGCTCTCTCCAGGCTTGAGGACAAAACTCCTAGGCCTAGAGGACTATTGGATCAAGAAGACGGGAGGACCACTAGAGTGGTCCTCGGGACGTGGCCTTACTTGGAGACATCCACGCCTAAAAAGGGAAATGTGGCTCGCTAGGAGGATACTATACTTCGAGGAGCTCTCGGCGAGCTCTATAGAGCTACATTATCTCATGAGGAGTTTAATTACTTCTCTAATTACTACCACGTGTCCAATGATGAAATCATGGACAACATTTGCCCCCCCAAGTCTTCACTTGTCCTCGAACAGTGGAGACTTAGTATGAGAGGATTAGTCTCAAGGGTCTTCAAGAGGTGGCTCTAGGGCTCTTCATGGCATCATACTTGAAAAATATGAAACCACATGTTGACTCCCCATTACTGGGGTCATCAATTGGTGCAATTAATGAGGAGTCCTTTCCACGCCCAAAACGTCCAATTCGTACCTAAAGCGCCCTTTCGCCCTGTATCCGAGGCTTCATTTTTCCCATGTTAATGATCACGATCCGTGCCTTGATAATCACGACCGTTTGATCACGCTCGATTGCCTATCCCATAGGTGATCAATGGTCGGGGTGGAGCTTCCACCCCAAGCTCTTCGCGTATAAAACTCGAGAACCGCCTCTCACATATTCACTTTGGTCATTTGAAATTCAAAAAACATTTGAGCTCTTTAACTCTTCCCAAAGCTTCATCTCTCGCAGAGCCCCAAACCTTCACCGTCGTCTGCGTTTCTGATGACCTAGACGACTAATCCTTATTCTTCTGGCTGAACAACAAGAAGCACTTTCGGGTTCACACACAGCACAACACCTATAGGCGCTTTATATCGAGTGATTACTTTCGACCAATTCTCATTCTAGGTTCTGGCTTGTTGTGTGTAGTTGCATGCTTAGGATTTTGATGTTCTTGGCATTTAGAGGTATTTTCGACCTCATTTTAGTTGTTTTGGGCCCCTTTTGATGTTTAAAATGGTCAAATGGCTTATTTCGTGCCTTATACGATTTTTTTTTGTTTATGGGCATTCAACAGGTGTCCTTCAGCACCAATCCGTTGGCTCCAAGGACACCTGTTGCAGATTTTATAGCTACGCAAGTATACGTATTCACAATTTGTCATAAATCTCGATAAGAACAAGTATCGTCCCACGAAGATTGATTTATCAAATACCAAATAATTAATTTCTAGTTTTTATTTGGCTAATGAAAACTGGATTTGTGAAATTTGAATACAAGAAAACAGAGATAATTGAAAATTGCAAAAATCAAATAATAACAAGAACACAAGGATTAAATTCACTATGAAACAATTAGGAATCCTAATCTTGTCTATTATCCACTCTATTATTCTTTAATGCAATTACCACTGAAAATGATAGGCAATCTAAAGTGTTATTTATTTGGGTTATGAAATAGAAAACTCGACCTAATGTGAATTCCCTATATTTCTATGGTCAATTCAAACAATAGGAAGCGATGAATACAACCCTAAATCACATAAAATAATTTGATACTCTCGTTCTAAATTGAAATCTATGTCTATTCAATTTTAGCATATTCAAATCTCACTTTTCAGATTTTGATTCAAATTCAAAAATCGTATGTAAAAGGTGCGCAGTCAATCACATACACAATAAATACAAACTGAATAGATTTCAGATGAAGAAAAAATAGATAAATGCATTAAATCATAATAGAGTTTCAAGAGAGTCAATTAGAAAACCTAAACAGAAATTTAGTTCATAAACATGACTAAATCAAACATAAACATAGAATTTAACATAGTTTAAATCAAAAGATAAAGAAAAAGAACTCTAGTTTTTTTGTTTCTTCTCTAGCCTCCTTCTTGCTTAATCTGATCTCCTCACTCTTAAAAACGTTATTGTTGACTCGATTCTTTGCCAACAGGTAATTATACGAATAAATAGGATAGATCAGTGCAAATCGGTGAACCGTAATATGAAAATAATTATATGCTAGATTTGAGAAACTAATAGCATGGGAAGATGGTCACTCCTTTCTTTTTAGGTGGTTCGAAGGTTAAAATCCCTCTAGTCCACTAGTCGATGTTATTGATATCTCTTGACTATTTCTTACAGAGTGTTTCTTTACAAAAATATGCCAAACCCTTGCACTACCTAGGGTCTTGGTATTTATAGGAAGAAGATATCTGGGTTGGCAATGGGGTCATCCCGTGATCTCTTTACCCTTCACGTCATCTCTGTGACACTAATGATTAATTCCTAAACTTTGCAGTGAAGTGTGGTCTAATCAATAGGTAAGGAGGGATAATGGACCGCATGGCCCAAATCAGGCGTGGGATGCTTGAACACGCATGTTTATACTGCGTGTCCGAGAATTCAGGAATAGAATAGACACACGATGTCTGATATATGCACGTTTATATTGGGTGGTTGACTTTACAAGGGTTCGGGTGTCAGATCTCTGCCGCATCACGAGCTTAATGTGGTTCCAGCTCGTGACACTCATACTGCTGACACGATGCCTTCGAGTAGCAGTTAACTCTCTAATCAGCTCGGGCTGGACAGATGGAGGTCCGTAATAAACAGCTCTGGGTGGACAATTTACACGTGGCATATCGAATTAGGCCCTTTTCTAGCTCGCCAATATACGCGGATATTTAGGGCGAACATTTGCCCCCCAAGCCCCTGCTCGTGACCCATAACGTCATCTGTGATCTTCACAGTGGGGGCTTTTAAGTTTCCCTTTCAACTCTTCATGTCCTGCCCACTGTGTGGGTATTGGACAAGTGGAGTGTCGTGGTTGGCGACTGTTCGGTTTCTGAGAATTGCATTAAATGGCCTAGCCTGCTTTCGGCCGTCGTTTCGCCTCTCGAGTTATGACCCTCGTATCTCACATTAATTTGATCGAACGGTCCTCGTTTCTTTATGCCTCTTACGTGTATATAAGGTTGGCCATCTTCTGTATCAGCCACCCTTCATTTGAAATTTTTTCCTCATTTTCTCTCCTTTTTAGTATCAGAAGTTTCTCTTCTTCCAGTTATCATCCCAGAGATCCCTACGCTCTCGCCATAAGAGTTTCTTCACCAGTCCAGCTTTAAAGACTCCACCTGGACTCCGATTCCTACGCTTTTTGCGACTTTCACACGGAAAATACACTGTAAGTCCTCTACCTGTTGCATGTTTTGATCTTTCCATTTTTCTGTTAGGTAAACCTCTTTCTTGCTCGCACATTGTAGGCTGTTTTTGGCTGGTTTTTGGTGCATAGGATTTGATCTTAGGCATATCGACTATTTGAGAACATGTCTAGGAATGTGATGTTTAGGACAAGATAAATTATGGGTAATTTTTCTGGGTAGCTTTAGGGAATGCCTGTTAGGAAAATGGAAGGTGGGAGGTTTATAGGGTGCAAAACTGGGTAGCTTAGGGGTCACGCTTCCTAGGCGGTTTTGCTTTTTAAAACTTTCCCTCCAAGGCAAGCATTATCCTGACCCTCCTGACACACAGATCCCGAGCAATTGGGGATCCGTTGGAAACGTGGGCACGTGACCATGGCAACGCGTGGCTTCACACACTGCGGGCTGAGATTACCTCAACCCGTGTACGAAAATCACTTCTCGCGCTATATTCCCTTTTTTATTTTTAGGTCGCCTATTTAAACTTTTCTTCATTCTTGTTCGTTAGGCGATCAGATGGGACCCAGGAAGAATGTACCTAAGAAGAGCACGGTTGGCTCGTCGTCCCAGTAGGCCAGCAAGGGGAAAGGAATTGTGATGGATTCTCCCATCCCCCACTTCGGTCCCACAGTGGAGAAAGAGGTCGAGGTGGGACCTGACACCTTCTTCGAGGCAGAGAGGATAGTCTCAAAGATTACGACCCAAGGGAGGGTCAACAAGATGTTGCTGTCCCATAACATCGAAATTGGGACAGGCGCTCTTGTTGCCCGACCTCCCCTCGAGGGCGAGAGGAGCTGCACGCCTCTCGATGAGGAGTTTGCGGCTTGGAGCGACGAACACCTCAAGGTCGGGGCCTTCCTACCTCTAGACCAGTACTTCGCGAATTTCTTGAATTACGTGAAGCTGGCTCCCTTCCAACTGCCCCCTAACTCCTACCGTCTGCTGGCAGGGCTGAGGTACCTCTTCCTGAGGCACGAGTGGGAGGTCCCTACACCAGCGGACATCCTTTTCTTCGTCTGCCTCAAAGCCAGCCTGGATCAATGGGGGTGAGGCGACGGGTTCTACTATTTGACCCATTTTCCCAACTCTCCCCCAGTCATCGAGCTGCCCAGCCACCCCAATGACTTCAAGGATCAGTTCTTCATGTCGACAGGGTTTCACAACTGCGAATACAACTACTTCAACCGCCTTAGTAAGTTCTCTCTATTCTCAGCTCGCGAAATCACCATATTGCTTTATTTCTTTTCACGCGCATTGACTTGAACATCATCGTGCATCCATTTTTGCGAGGACGACCAAATTGGTGACCCTTGGGGGTCAATACGAAACTTTGGCGGGACTCCCACCAAGTGAAAAAGACTACCGCCAGCTCGTATTTGATGAGACGATGCTGGCGTATAAGTTAATTTCTCCGGGCCAGACTCTGGCCTTGAGGAGGTCGCGAGCTATCCTAGTAGCTTGCGAGCTAGTGCCAATCCCCAAGGGGGATGCCGCGGACAGCGACAAGCAGGATGAAGAAGATGAGGTCCCAGCTCGTGCGACGAAAGCGAGCTCTCGAGGCAGCTCAGGGCCTCGACGTGAATCGGATTCAGTCTGGGACAGCAGCCGGCCCCTCTGGCCAAGGTCACCCATACTTGTTTAGGGACTTAGATAGGGCCATCGCAGACCTAAGGCTTGCTAGGTTTAACCTAAGCCAGCTCGTACATCGCCATTGAGATGACCTAGATCTTAACATAACCCTACTTCAGTGTGTAGATCAACTAGTTTTGCGCCATGATATGGGCCGTCCTAGGGGCACCGTAGTAGTAGACAACACCCTGTCCTTTAGGTCGGCCTTCTTTGAGGAGTACGGGACCAACCTTAGGTCGTGGCCCTCCCTTCTGGAGGGTGTAATCGCTCCAGGGCTTAGGAAATATGTAGAGGAGTCCAGTCCTGAGGCGGATCCGGACCCAGAGCCCCCTATCATCCGTGAAGTAATAAACTTAGACTCCCCCATAGAAACTTCGAGGCCGGAGGTCGTGGCAATAGATTCCTCCTCTAGCTCAAAGGGTAGGACCATTTCAATACACCTTTAGATTTTTCTTGTAATAAAGTAACCTTACATGTATACTAACGCTCCTTTCTTTTTGTTTCAGGCGAAGAGATGGCACAGCTCGGAGACAACGTCCTGCGATCCATCTTCTAGGGGGGAATCCTCCCTCAGGTTCGTCGGGGCCACTGACCAAGAAACCTCGGCTGACCAAGAAGACTCCTCCTATCGGGACCACCTCCAAGTCTCCCGCCAAGGGGAGGGGCCAGGTCCCTGCAGCCACAAAGAACATGCCCCCACCTCCCCCGCGACCTCCAGCCCCTACTCGGGAACAGGAGGCACCAGCTGGAACCCCGCCAGTTCCCACTCCCACTGTGCGCATCCCGGTTAACACCCAGGCTCTGGATAAAATCCCCGCGACCTTTCGAGGGAAGGTCTACGGGACCGTGAGCTATACGGTGGAGCATTATTACAATGCCACCCCGAGGGATTGAGGGAGATCGAGACGAGGAGCCCCGAGAATGTCATGGAGTCTTTGTTGGGGATGATCCTCATGGTAAGTTTACTTAGTTAAATTTCTTTGCTTTCTTCCCAGCATGTGCCTTACTATCTATCTCTTTGTAGGCGGCTTTGGCTCTACACCGCAGCATAGCTCGGTCCAGGGCCAGGATTGATGAGATCAGGGGCAAGTTCTAGACTGCTCAGGCCACTCTCGCGTCTGCCCAACAACAAGAGCAAAGTGCCAAGGTCGCCCTGACGACTGCCAAAGAAAGTGAAAAGGATGCATAGGTCGCCTTGGCCGCTGTGAAGACCGAGCTTGAGGAGGCCAAGACTAAGCAGTTGGAGGCTGAGGCCGCCATCATGGCAGAGAGGGTGTCGTCCAGATCCTCCATGGAGGCCATGCTCTACCATTCCTCGGCCTTCAACTAGGATGGCAACTTCTCCTTTTTGGCGCTTGAGGTGTGGGAGCCATTCATTGAGAAGTTCAAAGCCCGTCCTCAACATGAGCCGCCTTTTGAGACTGGGGAGACTTTTGCTGGTGGCGAGCAAGAGACCGAGGGGGTGACCTCGTCGGAGCGGCCTGGAGGGGACTAATATTTTTTGTATTTATTTGTAATAATTTATCATGAGGTTTTTTCCTCCTCGTGACAATTGATTTCAATTACCCTGAATTCCATCACATATTTTTCTTTAATATGATGTGATTGATAAAAACCTAGTTTGCGTTAGTTTATTGACTCTTTCTTCAAAACTACAAAGCATTGCTAGTCAATTTTAACCAAGTTCTAAGTATTAGGACCTGGTTATGTCTAGGACATTAATTTTTAAAAAGCTTAGTTCGCGTTAGTTTTATCGACACCCCGTGTTCTTTAGGAAAAACACTGAATTAATCAATTTAACTAACTTCTAAGCTTCGAGACCTGGTTGCATCCAGGACATTTATTTAAAAAATTAGTTTGCGCTAGTTTTATCGACACCCCGTGCTCTTTAGGAAAAACACTGGTTAGTTAATTTAACTAACTTCTAAGTTTCGGGACCTGGTTATATCCAGGATATTTATTTAAAAACTTAGTTCGCGCTAGTTTTATCGACACCTCGTGCTCTTTAGGAAAAACACTGGTTAGTCAATTTAAATAACTTCTAAGTTTTGGGACCTGGTTGTATCCAAGACATTTATTTAAAAACTTAGTCCGCGCTAGTTTTATCGACACCCCGTGTTCTTTAGGAAAAACACTGAATTAATCAATTTAACTAGCTTCTAAGTTTCGGGACCTGGTTATATCCATGATATTTATTTAAAATCTTAGTCTGCGTTAGTTTTATCGACACCCCGTGCTCTTTAGGAAAAACACTGGTTAGTCAATTTAACTAACTTCTAAGTTTCGAGACATGGTTATATTCAGGATATTTATTTAAAAACTTAGTTTCCGTTAGTTTTATCGACACCTCGTGCTCTTTAGGAAAAACACTGGTTAGCCAAGTTAACTAACTTCTAAGTTTCGGGACCTGGTTGTATCTAGAATATATGTCCCCCAAGTAAACAGAAAGGGATCTTTCTTGGTTACTTGGAACGCGCTCTTCTAACACTACACACACACAGAAACATACAACGATATACAAAAGTACTTCTCATTTTTTAATAAAACAAGGTGGCTTTCATAATTAAGTCTTACAAAAGTACGACTATTGATAATATTTCTTTAGGTGTATAGCATTCCATGTCCGTGGGACTGCTTCTCCATTAGGCCGAGCTAGTTTAAAGGTCCCATCCTTCACAACCTCTATTATCTGATAGGGTCCTTCCCAGTTTGGTCCCAAAACTCCATCATTGGGATCCTTACCGGCTAAGAAGACTCTTCAGAGCACCAGGTCGCCTAAGTTAAAGATGCGTCTCTTGACCTTTGAGTTGAAATAATGAGTGATATTTTGTTGATAATGCTTGAGCTGTAGCTGCGAATCTTCTTGTTTTTCATTAATTAGGTCGAGGGACGCGCTGAGAAATTTGTCGTTCTGGTCTTGGTCAAATGCCCGGACTCTATGCGAGGCTATCTTTGCTTCGACAGGAAGGACGGCCTCACTTCTGAAAGTCAGAGAGAAAGGAGTGTGACCCGTCGAAGTTCGGTGTGAGGTCCGGTATGCCAACAACACCTGGGGGAGCTGTTCAGGCCAAACTCCCTTGGCTTCATCCAACCTCTTCTTAAGGCTCGCTTTTGGTGTCTTGTTCATAGCCTCGACCTGTCCATTAGACTGGGGGTAGGCCACAAAGGAATTTTTTAAAATTATGTCGTGCCTCTCGCAGAATTCAGTGAAGAGGTCGCTATCAAATTGGGTTCCGTTATCCGATACGATCTTCTTTGGCAGCCCAAATCGGCATACAATATTCTTAACCACAAAGTCAAGGACCCTCTTTGATGTAATCATCGCCAGGGGCTCCGCTTCTGCCCATTTCGTGAAGTAGTCAATAGCCAACACCGCATAGCGAACTCCTCCTTTTCCCGTGGGCAGGGCACCGACTAAATCGATTCCCCAGACCGCGAACGACCACGGGGACGAGATCATCTTCAGCTTGACTGGAGGGGCTCGGGCGAGCGTGGTGAACCACTGGCACTTGTCGCACTTTTGGACATAAGAAATTGAGTCCTTTGATAGAGCGGGCCAATAATATCCTTGCCTTAATATCTTCAAGGCCAGGTTATGCCCCCCAGCGTGATCTCCACAAAATCCCTCATGCATCTCTTGCAGAATAGTTTTTGCTTCGCCTGGCAAAACACACCACAGAAGAGGTAAAGAAAGACCACGCTGGTACAACGTCCCATCTACCATTGTATACCTCGGAGCTTGGTAAAGTATCCTCCTCGCGTCGTTTCGCTCTTCAAGTAATTTTCCTGTTGTGAGGTACTCGACAATGGGAGTCATCCAGGTCGGCCTGGCGTCGATCATCTCGACCTCTCTCCCGGTTTCCTCTACGCTTGGCCTTTCCAAGAATTCCACCGGTACCAGGCCCAAGGTTTCGGCCTCCTTGGAGGTGGCGAGCTTTGCTAAGGCGTCAGCATTGGCATTCTGCTCCCGAGGTGTCTATTCAACTAGGTTGTGCTCAAATGCGGACAGCTCCTTCTTTACCTTGGCCAGGTAGGCTGCCATCTTGGTTCCCCGCGCTTGGTATTCTCCTGACACCTGGTTTACCACGATCTGGGAATCGCTATAGCACTGGATGGAGCTGGCCTTCAGCTCCTGGGCCACCCTTAGCCCAGCCAATAAAGCTTTGTACTCGGCCTCGTTGTTGGATGCTTCGAATCTGAACCGCAACACGGAGTGCAAACGATGTCATTCCGGGGATATCAAAATGGCTCCAGCTCCAGATCCGTTCTCGTTAGACGAACCGTCCACAAAGACTTTCCACGAGGCCTGTACCGGTTCTTCCACTGGTTCTTCTTGGAATCCCGTGCACTATGCTACAAAATCAGCTAGAGCTTGGATTTTGATCGCAGTTCGTGGCACGTACAGTATCTCAAATTGGCTGAGCTTGATAGCCCACTTCAAAAGACGCCCTGATGCCTCAGGTTTCTGCAAAACCTACCTTAAAGGTTGATCGGTTATGACGTGGATTGAATGGGACTAGAAATACGGTCTGAGCTCTCTGGAGGCCATGATAAGGCAGAACGCCATCTTTTCCATCATCGGATATCTAGACTCGGCTTCGAGAAGCCTCTTGATAATGTAGTAGACCGGCTTCTGAGATCGATCCTCCTCACGAACCAGCACGGCGTTGGCTGCATCTTCCGTTACAACTAGGTAAAGAAAAAGAGGCTCTCCTGCTGTTGGTTTAGATAACACAGGCGGCTCAGCTAAATGTGCTTTTAGGTCGAGGAAGGCCCGCTCACACTCCTCGGTCCACTCGAATTTTTTATTTCCCCGGAGAAGGTTATAGAATGGCAAACACTTGTCGGTTGATTTGGACATGAACCGATTAAGGACTGCCACCCTTCCTGTTAGACTTTGGACGTCTTTTCGTGACCGGGGTGATGGCATTTCGAGTAGCAACCTGATTTTATCGGGGTTCGCCTCTGTAACGCCCCAACTCCTGGGACCGTTACGGTGTGCCTTGTAAACAGTGCTAAACTCGCTAATCGAGTCGTTTGGGCAAAATCGTGAACTAAGTATGGTTAGCGGTTTAGGGATTAAACTTTTTGGTTAAGATGTAACGTTTCACTAGAACGTTTAATTTATACATTGGGATCTCGAAAATAAAGTTTCAGAGTCTATTACAGAAAGCATTTACAACAGGCCGTCCTAAGCGGCAAAACAGGGTTCAACCCTAGTTCCACTTTAAACCTCGCCCGTGGCGGACGAGCAGCTGCATATGTACACGTCATCACCTAAGCTCTCCAACTCAAGGATGGTCCAGCTTCCTCTTGCCTTTACCTGCACCACGTAGCACCCGTGAGCCAAAGCCCAGCAAGAAAACACAGAATAACGTGATATAAAATCAACCATAGCCATAGTAACCATTTGGAACCATCGGTCCATCCAGATAGGTGACAATAGCCAAAAGTCACAATAATGAGCATCGCTCCCTCTAGCCATGTGACGATAGGGTCACCAGGGCTTAACCGATAAGTGATTCTTTCTTAAATTTGATTAGGACAGGTGCATGATGAATGGTCACCAACATAACCTTCCTCCCGACCCTAGAGTCGTGCAATGGACAGTGTCCCTTGGCCATGTGACAAACAGTCACCGGGGTCATATACCTTGGCCATAAACATTTGGTCATAGACCAGGCAAGCGCTTATAGTTCTCATTGACCTTCCGGTCGGTCCAGCACTAATACCCCATATGAGTCATTCAATGCCAACCTCGATTGGATCCAATCTTTACTTGGCCCGGCGTTCACAACGCACTGCCACTTCTGACCCTTGGGTTGGTAAAACGCGACCAGTGCTCAGCCCGTGGTGAACTTAACTGATAAGTCACAGCTTCACGGACGGACCTGACACCATTGTCGATTCTGACTAATAAGTCAGCGCCATACACAGGTAAGCCATGCCACCAAACATATATCACATGTCCAACGTCCATAAACAAGGTATTTAGCATGCTTACTAACAGATACCAGTACAATTAGGACTATGCATTAACATAGAGGCTCAAGCTCTGAACAATATCACATCCAGTATACAAAGCATGTCCTATTCACATGTTTCTTATGCATCATATGCAATATGTTCAACCATCCGACATGCACCAATAACAGCCATGCATGTCACGTTTAATAGTCAACCAACATGCATCAAGAATAGCCATGCATGTCACACATAATAGTCAACCGACATGCATTAATGATAACCACGCATGTCATACTCAGTAAACAACCAACATGCATCATAATAGCCATGCATATCACATTTATACAGGGTGCAGTTTTCTTACCTCAAATCCGAGCTAGAACCAATATAAGAACGACCCTTGAGAACGGTCAACCTTTAAGCCCTTAGCGGTCACCTAATCATAACCAAATATGGAACACCATCAATAACATGATAACCAAAGGTTTTCAAACCAACATCTAGCCTCCAAGAGATCAATCCAAACTAATCCAAGTAGTAGGGACAATCCCGAGGCCCATAGCTAAGTTCCCGGGGTCAAAACGAGCAAACAGGGTGAAAACAGGGCAAGGGCTGCGACCCTAGCACCTTGGGCCGTGGCCCCCAGAATTTCCAGAGGCAAGCGCCGCGGCGCCCCACACAAGGGCCGCGGCGCCCAGCGAAACAGAAAGGCCACCTGCTAACTCGAGCTAGGGCCGCGGCGCCCAACCCAGAACCATTCTCCAACGTGTTTTCAACACTTCAAAGTCCCCAAAAACACACCTAAACATTCCCCAATCATCAAAACAAAGTTTCCAAGCTTCCCAATACCTCAAAACCCTCAAAACCCACGGTTCAAACAAACCGAAAACTCAACGATTCACAAAATCAATTCAAAGCTTAGAAACTCGAAATAACTCAAAACTTAAACTTCAATTACCTTTGATTAGGTTGTTTCCCGTCAAATCCTTCGGCTAAGAAGCTTCTATTCTTTCCTAGGATCGCTATGCCTCGACCCTCGCTTGATTCCGACTCCTAGAACTCAAGATATCTTCGAAAACGCTCAAACGGTAAAACGGACCGCCAAGAGAGAGAACGAGAGGTTTCCTAACGTATGTTCTTATCTGACAAGCTACTTCAAGCTTAAGTAACCTCAAATAAAATCTAGTGCTCGGGGTCCCGAAAACACCCCCGGGGACATTATAGTCAAAACTTCCAGAATTCCATCCTGATCTCAAATACTCCTAATCCATCACCAAATAAACATTTCTATTACCCCGAAACTGACCCCGTTATGACAGAAGCGCTAATCCATTATATATGACCGTCTCATGTCGAATAGCTCGAATATATCTCCATAATAATAAAATCTCATTCACACAAATTACGATATGCACCCAATTTACAAATATGCCCTCAACATGCCAAATTACCAAAATGCCCTCATAACTATAAATACTCCCATATGCATGCATTTACCACCATATAATAATATAATTCACATGAACATGCATATGATTATTAAATAACATAATAGATCAATTATGGCCCTCCCGGCCTCCTAATCAAAGTCCTAAACCTTATTAGGAAATTCGGGGCATTACAGCCTCTATTCCTCTGGTGTTGACTATGAAACCCAGAAATTTTCCTGACACAACCCTAAAGGTACACTTTTGGGGATTCAGCCTCATACCGTACTGTCTTAAAATCTTAAAACATTCCTTCAGATCAAGGACATGGTTATCGGCAGTTTTTGACTTGACCAACATGTCATCAACATACACTTCCATGTTTTTTCCGATCTGATTATCAAACATCCTGTTGACCAATCTCTGATATGTAGCTCCTGCATTCTTCAGCCCGAAGGGCATGACCTTGTAACAATAACGTTAGTTGGGGTCATGAAGCTAGTGTGTTCCTGGTCCGCAGGATTCATGGAGATCTGGTTATAGCCCAAGTATGCATCCATAAAGGACATGAGCTCGTGCCCCGCAGTGGTATCTACCAATTGATCAATCCTTGGCAAGGGGAAGCAATCTTTGGGGCAGGCTTTATTCAGATCGGAAAAGTCGATGTAGGTCCGCCACTTCCCATTGGGCTTCGGGACCAAAACAGGATTGGCGACCCAGATCGGGTATTTTGCCTCACGAATAAAGTCGAACTTTAAAAGTCGAGCTACTTCCTCTTCTAGGGCCTCAGCTCGGGTCGTGCCCAGGCGCCTTTGTTTCTGGGACTTCACAGGCACGTTCTTGTCCAAGTTAAGGGTGTGCATGATGATGCTTGGGTTGATCCCTATCATGTCTTCATGAGACTAGATGAACACATCTAGATTCTCTTGTAGAAATCTCAGTAGCTCCGCCTTCCTCTTATTACACAAGTTTTTCCCAAGCTTCACCACCTTCGAGGGGTCTTTCGGGTCGATGTTCACCTCTTTGAGTTTTTCGATGGCCTGGAGCTCGGATCTATCTTCTCCTATCCTGGGGTCGATATTATCATTCAAGGTGATACCTTCCCCATTGGCTTCCTAAGGTTTTTCTATCTCAGGAATAGGTCCTACTTCCTGAGATTCCTCATGTCCGTTTTGAATGGTCATCGTCTGCTGCCCGGGTTGTGATTTTCCCTTCATGGAAATGCTATAGCATTCCCTGGCAGCGAACTGATCACCTCGGACTGTACATATCCCCATAGAGGAGGGGAATTTGATTGCGAGATGGCGGATAGAAGTTATGGCCTCAAATGCCATCAACATAGGTCGGCCTAGAATAATGTTGTATGCGGTGGGACAATCAATAACCACGAACTCGAGGAGCTTAGGAATAGTTCGGGGCCCCTCTCCCAAGGTTATTACTAGCTCGATTGTTCCTATCACTGCCGAACCTTCTCCGAAAAATCCATACAACATCATGGAGGTGGCCTTCAGCTCGGTGACAGATAATCCCTGTAACGACCCAAATTTGCTAATAAGGCTTAAGGGCCTTGATTAGTGTGCCTAGAGGGCATAATGGGAATTATGTGTGATTTTAATGAGTAAGATGCATGATTATGATTTAAAGCATGTTATATGACTACTTGAATATTTGGGATACATGACTGTGTATTAGTATGCATGTAGGCCCTGATTAGGTTAGAAGGGCATAATCGTAATTTTGGCCATTATGGGCATAACTGCTTTTATATATGTGATAACTGTCGAGACCACATTATTATGTGGATATATCTGTGATTTGTGACTCGAGACGATCCTAGTGAGCAAAGTAGCGAAAAGTCATGGCGGGAATTTATACCCGGCTCGGGGTGAGTCTAGGGGTATAAATGTGAATTTGGTGAGAATATTGGGATCTATTTTAATACCAAAGAATATAATCGGAGACTAGTTAGGTATCGGGAATTAAGCGGTAAACATTAGAGACACTCGAGGAGTTAGCGGGAATTGGGTAAAATGACTAAAATGCCCTCAAGTGGATTAAAGGGTTAGAAATAAAGGGGAGGGCACTAAGGTCATTTGGATTTTTAAAGATTAGAATTACTGAGACTTTATGTTAGTGGAAATTTTAGAGAAGTGTAGAAGTATGAAAGAGAGAAAAGAAGGAAAAGGAAGGAAAATAAAGGGAGAAAACAGAGAGCGTTTTCTAAGGTCGGTTCATACTTCCTTCATCAGTTTCTTGAGAATTTTTGGAGCAAAGCTCAGAGGAGAGCTGGGATAGGCTGAGCATCAAGGATCCTAAGCTAGGTTTGAGGAATTGGCAGAGGTTTAGCAAGTACTCACCTACACCTGAGGTAAAATTCTGTAAGTTTCTTCAGCTCTGGTTTTGGTTCTTAGCTAAGATATTTAAGCTGTGTTGATGGGGAATTTTAGGAAAGTTGGAGCCAGGAGTTGAGGAAGAGCAAGCCAAGGAAGTCTAGAGGCACCTTGAGGTCGAAACTCCACCAAAGGTATAAATTCTAAGCTTCTAACTTTGTTGTTCAACTGGTATCTGCTGAGTTTTAATGCTAGAAGTGGCTATGGTGAATTTTGAGTTTGGGGATGCATGTGCTTGAGTTATAGGTATTTGGGGTGCTTGGGATGAGTGGAGTGTGCTTATAAGGTTGTTTTTGAGTTTGGTAAAGGTATGGAGAAGTTTTGGTTGAGGTTGGTTCGAGGAAATCGCAGGAAGGAAAAGCTGGTGTTGGTCTGTCTGTGACTAGCGCTACAGCGCTAGCCTTTGGGCGCTGTAGCGCTAGGCCAAGCTTGCTGAGGGGATTTTGCTTCTGTTTGTAGCGTTGTAGCGCCCTTCCATGAGCACTGTAGCGCTACCCTGTCTTCTGAAGGGGATTTTAGCGCTACCCTGTCTTTTGACCTAGGGTTTGGGGTTTGATTCCACCACCTTGTTTGGTGGAACTAGGACTTTCCGGGGGCTCGGGATTGGCCCCGAGGCTAGGTTTTGGACTTGAGGTTTGATGGTGACTTTGGCCTATGATTGTGTCTAGGTGAACACTAGGGCTCGGGAAGGATCATGCTCAAGGAGTCAAGTGATCAGAGCTAGCAAATCGAAAGGTAAGAAAACTGCACCCGATTATATGATTGAGATGGGAATAAGTGCTCCCAATGTTTGTATCGTGTCAATGATGGTATTATGCCATGGGACATGTAAAGCGGCCTAAGGTTGTCGTACACTATATTTGCACACAGGGCGCGGCTCGGCCACTGGTGGCCGAGGACAACTTAATATTCACTGAGCTCGGTTTAAGCGGGCCGGAGTCAGTGGGATAACGGAGGGAGCGGCCTGAGGGCGCTAGCCCTAGTTATCACTTGTGAACTGATATATGATATGAGATGACATGTTAATGTGCTGAATACTTGATTATACCGAATGATTATATGGCTGGGAACTTGTGATGCGATATGAGATATTTATTTGTCTGTTGATTGATTATGCTCTGTTGTTGTGTTTTCTTGCTGGGCCTTGGCTCACAGGTGCTACGTGGTGCAGGTAAAGGCAAAGGCAAGTTTAACCAACCCTGAGATGGAGGACCGCGAGGTGGAATGTACATAGCCAGCTGTTCGATCACCACGGTCGAGGAGTGGATCAAGACAGGGATTGCCTAACTGTTTGTTTTGCCTTAATATGGCTTGTTATTGTATCTAAATCTTATGACTTTTGTAAACGGTCTTTAAACTTATCATTTTTGGGATCCCGTGTAAACAGGAAATGTTTCTTAATGAAAATGTGGCTTTTGAGACCAAAACATTTTAACCCTAGTTTCTCTATAGTTTCAGTAACACGCTTTTAATTGAATGAATTGATTAGCAAGTCTAGCACTTTATAAACACACAGTGTAGTGGTCTTGGCTATCTAGGGCGTTACAATCCCATTTTCTCCAGCGTAGACCAGAACAGCAGGTTCACCGAACTCCCTTTATCGACTAGTATCCTCCTAACTCTCCAGTTGGCGAGCTGGGCGGTTATGACTAGAGGATCGTTATGGGGGAACTGGGTGTGACTAGCGTCCTCCTCGATAAAAATGATTGGTTGCCTCTCCAATCATTGCTGTTTGGGTAGATGCTACTCCGGGACAAATCCCACTCCGTTATGAGCCTTCAACTCATTGACATATCTTTTCTGGGCACTTTTGCTCATGCTGGCCAAATGGGGGCCTCCGGAGATTGTGGATATCTCTCCTCCTATTACAGGAGGAGGGGTATCCTGACTTATCCGGGGCCTGGGCTGATTTACCAGAGCTTCCGGGGCTGGCTGACTAGTAGGGACCCAGTTCCGCGCATACTGAGCCAAAGGTCCAGCTCTGATGAGTGTCTCGATCTCATCCTTCAAATGCCTACAATCGTCAGTGTTGTGGCCAATGTCGTTGTGGAATCGGCAGAACTTGGAAGGGTCCCTCTTAGCCTTCTGGTGCTTCAAAGGCTCCGGCTTTTTCCAGGGGAGGTGGGCAGAATTTGCTAGGAAAATGTGTTCCCTAGTGTTTGTGAGCTCTGTATAAGTCGCGTAGACTGGCTTAAACTTTTCCACGGGCTTGTTCTTCTTTGGACCATGCTGGCCGCCCTCGCCGCTCCCTTTTCTCTTACCTCCACTCCCTTGGTTATTATGTGTAACGGTTTGAGTCGTTTTTACGACATCTGTTTCCACTCCAACGAGCTGATCAAGGGTTTGGCTGGTTCCTGCGACCGATGCTCGCGCCTCCTCCAGGTTTATCCATTCCTAGGCCTTGTTCAAGAATTCATCCACAGTGCTGATACCTCTTCTCTGCATCTCTTTCCATAGCCTGCCTCCAACGAGGATTCCAACCCTCAAGGCCATAAGCTTGGAACTATCGTCCGCATCCCTGGCTCGAGCTGCAACGTTTGTGAACCTGCTCAGGTAAGCTTTCAAAGGCTCCCTGGGTTGTTGCTTCACATTCGCCAGGGTGTCAGCTTTGACGCGGGCAGCTCGAGAAGCTCGGAATGCTCTATTGAAGTTAGCAGAAAAATTCTTCCACGAGCTGATGGAATGCTTTTTACACTTCTTGAACCACTGCCTAGCTGGCCCGGTCAGGGTGGAAGGGAATATCAAACACCTCAGCTCGGGGCCGATATTATGGGCCATCATCAGGGTATTAAACATACCCAAATGATCCGATGGGTCTCCGTCTCCATTGAATTTAGATAGGTGGGGGATCCGGAAACCCGACAGGTACGTTGTGGCTGCTATGTTGTAGGAAAAAAGCTCGAGTTCGTCCCCCGAGTCATACTCGTCCTTCTCCTTTTCTGACAAGAGCTTCTTCATTAGCTCCTCCATCTAAGCTACATGTTCTAGGGTCTGGTCCTTAATCCCTTGGTTGTTCTGGGGCTGTTCAACAACTCTAGTTCCATTGTACGCGTTAGGTGGGTTATTGTCCCTCCAAGCTTGAGCTTGGTTAAGTGGGACATTCCCACTGTCACGTACTTGGAAAAGACCATCCTCTCGGTGAGCATGTAACACCCCAAGTTGCTAATAGGGTTTAGGACCTTGATTAGCGTGCCTGGAGGGCAATAAGTGAATTAATATGATAATATATGTGAATTTAAATGAATATGTGATTAGAATGCATGTTTAGGTAGTATAAATATGCATGTGGGCCCTGTTTGCATGATAGGGGTAAATGGGTAATTTTAGCCCGTTGAGGGCATAAATGTGATAATTGTATTATGTGGTTTGTAACATGAGGGTGTGGTGATATTAATGTGATGCACGTGCCGAGACGGTCCTAGAGAGCTAGATAACTCAAAAGTCACAACGGGATTTTATACCCGGCTCGGGAGGAGCCTGGGGGTACTTTGGGGAAATTTGTGAGTTGAGTTGAGAATTTGTGGTTAATGGTTATTGGTGATTGAGTAACCTGGGTAACCACTAGTAACCGCTGAGAGTAACAAGTTGTAATGAAAAGTGGTAGAATAGTAATAGAAATGAAATGACAAAAAAGGGCCTTGAGGTTTAGTTAGGAAGGGATATTTGAGGAAGGGTGGAATGGTCATTTGACAAGAAAGATAACCTTCAGCAGAAGGAAAAGGGAATTTACGTATTATACTTGGTGATAGTTGGTTTATGCTAAACTTTGAGACCTAGAGATAGAACAAAAGAGGAGCTGAAGTAGAGAGCTGAATTTGAGTCCTAGGAGCAGAATTAAGAGGTTTGGAGTAACCAAGATCAAGCTCAGGCCAAAATTGTTTAGGGGTAAGAATTTGTGCTCTGTATTTGTTGAAGTTAAGCTTGAATTTACAGAGATTAAGTGTGGGAACCTAAAAGAGATGTGGCTGGTTTTACTTGAAATTCAATAGGATAATCAAAGGAAAAGGAGGCTTGAAGCTGGAATTGAGAAGAGTTCAAGCTGAGTTTGGATTGAGGTAAGAGTTCTAACATGTTTACATTCTATTTCTGACGTGGTTTAAGATTTTAGAGGCAAGGTGCATATTTTTCAAGCTATGGTTTAAGTCCTAGAAGCTATAGTTTAGGTTTCTGAAATTTGAAACCCAAGAGTGGATTTTTGGGTGAGATGGTGTGATTGAGTTTGCTTATGATGTCTATAGGTTGTTAAATGGTCTATTTGGGGTTTTGAATTGGTTTTGGGGCTTAGGTATGAGTTTGGGATGAATTGGGAGTGTTTTGGTTCGGGGAAATGCAGAGGAAAAACCCAGATTTCTGGGTTCGCGAAGGAGCACCGCGGCCCTGTTCTTGGGCACTGTGGCGCGAGGCTGTTTCTGGGAAGGGGGAGTGCTCTCTGACTTGCTGGGCGCCGTGGCCCTCTAGGGCAGTGCCGTAGCGCTATGCTATTTTCAGAACATGGAATTTTGCAATTTTGAGCTTTTGCTCCGGGGGTTCGGGGGATGTTTCCGATGAATTGTTTTAGGAATTTGGGGATTCCAAGAGTGTGGGATTGGTCCCGGGAAATGGTTTTGGATTGGTTAGTATTAAAGGATGTTTTATATGTGTTGTGAGTAGGTCTCCGGTGAGGCTCGGGTTAGAGGACCGTGCTCGTGGCCTTGGTGCATCGGAAAGCTCGGGATACAGGTAAGAAAACCACTGTTCCCATAGAGCTTGTATGCAGGGCTGAGCCCAGTATGTCTGAATTGCAGGGCGTAGCCCTTTGATTGAATTTTTTAGTGTTCAATATGTGTTTGTTATGCTATGAATGCGAATAGGAGAATGTTCGGCGAGAGCCGGGAATGGCGCAGGCCGAGGTCGGCAGGTGCCGGGAACGGCATTGGGCACGTTGAGTGCTAGGCCAAGTACGGCAAGGAGCCGAGAGCAGCGTTGAGCACGTGGAGTGCGAGTTGCCAGGGTGAGACCCTATGGGGTACCTGGGATATCCTCACGGTGTGGACCGCGAACCCAGGGCCTGGTAAAGCGCCTGAGACAGCATGGCCGTATGTGTGTAGCCTATTGGTGGCCTGATTATACGCTAAGTGTTTGTTATGCATATGTTAATTTCTTGCGAGGGTTTTCTTGCTGGGCTTCGGCTCACGGGTGCTCTGTGGAGCAGGTTAGGGCAAGGGGAAAGTCAACCAACCATGAGTACGGAGAGCGTGAAGCGGCGTGTACATGTTTGGCCTGCCTGGCCGCCACAGCCAGTGGTTTTGGGAGATGGTTGTACTAAAACTTAGATTTTGTCGTCTAGTTGACTTAAATTTGTAAATTATATGTTGTAAATATTTCTAAGCAGTTTCTTGGGATCCCAAGTGTCAAACACTCAACGATTTATAGTAAGTGGAATTATTTCCAAAGTTTATTTCACTGTTTTTTATTTACTTACACTTTTGGCCTAAAACCTCGACTAGCGAGTTAAATGCACGTTTAAAACTCACTTAGTAACGGCTCTAAGGAAGTAGGGCGTTACAGAGCATGACTTCCATTTCTAGCTGGACTCCCCCTCCGCAAGTTGAGGCGATCTCGAAGGTCGGCCCTTGAGGTGGGTCGAGGGCTTTGCGCCGAACTCAAGCGATTACGCAGGTCTCCACTGGATTTGCCACTTCGGTGGCTCCCGGTCTAGTAGCTCCCGTTGGAAAAGCTTGGAGCCCACTGCTGGGGGTGAGGATCCAGGACCTCCCCACATGCTCGGTTGCGATGGGAAGGATCGGGGGGAGGAGGATTTCTTCTGCTGCTCCCGTGTGTCAGAATGTCTCGAACTAGATGGGGAGGAGATGGGTATCTTATCGGCAACGGGGGATGCCTAACTGGTAAAGCAATCCTAGTCCCATCTGGGCGGATCAAATTAGCTCGCGGCCGCTCTACTCTACCATCTTCAGCATCCTGTGCCTGGCGCTCTGACTGCGGCACAGGAGGGCATGCCGGAGAAGGTTGTCTGCGCGAGCCTTCCCCAGAGCTCCTCCACGAACTGCCACGAGCCCTTTTAGGCGCGTTCGACGGTGGAATCGAGCTAGGAGTCGAGGTTCGAACTGATTGGTTGAATTGCTGATTGGTCATGGGAAACTCCTCAAACATAGTTTCCTGGTTATGGTGTGATATGGGTGCAGAACTCGGGGTTGAGGTTCTGACCGGTCGACTAGGTCTGGGCCGATTATCCCCATGGGACTTGCGAGTCCCATTTTGCCTATTTCCAATGTTAACGTCGGTTGTAAGAGGGGGTAGTTGGGCCAAGACTTCTTCGATTTGCTTACTTGATCTGGATAGCTGACTCCTCAACTGTATATTCTCTATCTCTATCGTCGTCAGGAAACCCAGGTTTGGATTTGGCGGTCGGGGCGCCGAACTCCCGGTGTTGTCCTGGCCCATCGGCTGCTTTCCTCATCGCTACTGGACCTCGGGGTTTAGTTCGTTGGATATGGCAGCATGGTGGGCCTCCTGCCCATCATGTTGATCCGCCTCGTTACCATGCCTCGAACGAGTAACTACCATGATCAGGTTTTTGTGATAGCACCAATCTAAATCCTCTCAATGAAAGCACCAAACTGTTGACTCGGTTCTTCGCCAACAAGTAATTATACGAATAAATAGGATAGATTAGTGCAAATTGGTGAACCATAATATGAAAATAATTATATGCTAGATTTGAGAAACTAATAGCATGGGAAGATGGTCACTCCTTTCTTTTTAGGTGGTTCGAAGGTTAAAATCCCTCTAGTCCACCAGTCGATATTATTGATATCTCTTGACTATTTCTTACAGAGTGTTTCTTTACAAAAATATGCCAAACCCTTGCACTACCCAGGGTCTTGGTATTTATAGGAAGAAGATATCTGGGTTGGCAATGGGGTCATCCCGTGATCTCTTTACCCTTCACGTCATCTCTGTGACACTAATGATTAATTCCTAAACTTTGCAGTGAAGTGTGGTCTAATCAATAGGTAAGGAGGGATAATGGACCGCATGGCCCAAATCAGGCATGGGATGCCTGAACACGCACGTTTATACTGCGTGTCCGAGAATTCAGGAATAGAATAGACACGTGATGTCTGATATATGCACGTTTATATTGCGTGGTTGACTTTACAAGGATTCGGGTGTTAGATCTCTGCCGCATCACGAGCTTAATGTGGCTCCAGCTCGTGACACTCATACTGCTGACACGATGCCTCCGAGTAGCAGTTAACTCTCTAATTAGCTCAGACTGGACAGATGGAGGTTCGTAACAAACAGCTCCGGGTGGACGATTTACACGTGGCAGATCGAATTAGGCCCTTTTCTAGCTCGCCAATATGCGCGGATATTTAGGGCGTACAGTCATTAAGGAAGCTTTTATAGACCTAATTCATTTTTGCATGAAAAGACAAAATTGCCCTGAAAATTCCCCTAAATTCCGCTTCCATACGGACCCTAGCGCTGGGGCGCCACGAGATAGCGCTGAGGCACTATAGATAAATCACAAAACATGCTTCTGGAAAACTGATAGCGTTGGGGCACTGAAATGTAGCGCCTAGGTGCTAGGGCTGTGCAGAAATTTTTACAACCCGCCCAACCCGAATAATCCGCCCAAACCAATCCGAAAAAACCGCCAAAAAACGCAACCCGAATAAACCGACTAAAATTTAAACCACCCAATTGTTACATTGGGCGGGTTGAAAATAATTATCAACCCGCCCAATATAACCAAACCCGCCCAATTAAGAATTTATTATTAATTTATTATTTTTAATATATTCAAATAAATATATAAATTAATTAAGTTTTGTTTTAATTTTTTTACTATAATATAAAATATTGTTTTAAGCTTAAAAAGATAAACTTCACACTATTAGTACTAGTATTTAAAAGAAAAAAATTACAAAAATGTAAAAAAAAAAAATACCACTTTTGTTTGGGTGGGTTGACACGACCAACCCGACCAACCCGCCCAAATTATTGGATATAATTTTTTTTTTCTTAATTGGGTAAGTTACGGGTCACTTTTGCTAACCCGATTATGATATTGGACGGGTAAAAATGCCTTGTAACCCGACCAACCCGCCAAATGCTCAGCCCTACTAGGTGCTACAACCTGCATTAAATCATGCTCTCTGTTTCTTGACAGCGCTGGGGCGCTATATATTAGCGATGGGGCACTGATTGTACAGAATAAAATTGAAACTCATTTCGAACAACCTGCAGCGTCAGGTCATTGTATTTTGATCATAACTCATTCGATATAACTCTGAATTGAATGATTAAAAAAGATATCGAAAGCTAATAGAAATATCTACAACTTTTATTTGTAGAAGTGTTTCCAAAAAGTGAAGAAATCATGGTCAAAATGCAGCTTGAAGTCACACACTTGCGTTATAGAACATAAACGACGTGTGTTTAGCATCTTCAATGTAGTATTTTCCACACATCACGTCTTAAAACTTCACAATCAACACTAAATCCATCATATTCATCATATTTAACATGTTTCTTCTCATTTCACTCCATATTATGTACTTAACCATTAAAACCTGAAACAAGAAGAAAACAAGCATAAATCAGCACTAAAAAATCCTAAATAACTAAAAACATAACATAAAACAATCTCTAAAACAAACCTAAAATGCCCTACCAAATTCCCCCAAACTTAACCTTTACTCGCCCTCGAGTAAAGAACTCCAAACAAAAACAAATCAAGTTGACAACAACCAATCAAGCCTCCAAATTATGTCTGTCTTGCTCATATAGTTTTAAAAAAAAAATGCAACCATAATGATAATCTAGTATTTTGATCAAAATATTTCTTCAACTCACTCAAGTCAAAACAAATATATGCTCTCCTAATCATGATAAATAAATAACATGCATTTGAATCCATTTAAACTTACCAAATTGCTCACCACAAACCATCAAATCTTATTATCTCATATGCTTGCATCACTTACTACTCTCCACTAATATAGACAACACATGCTCAATAATCAATAGGACTTTTATAGCATATAACGATAGGCTTAGGCATGGATAGATGAAATGTCATTTAAGCTCAAAATTACCATAAGCATAAAAACCATACGAACCAAACTTGATATCCACATTACAGCCCAAAGAGAATCCCAATGTTTTTTTTTTCCTTTTCTTCTAATGTTGAGAAAATTCACACGTACATTTCTTTTTCTTTCAAAATTACACTCCCCCAAACTTGTTTTTTTTTTCACTGCATGTTCAAAAAGAGTGTAATCTACTTTCAATATATATATATATATATATTTTTAAGAAAATTTGTCAATCTATTTTTCTTCAATTTTTTTCTATTGATAACACCCAATCCAAAATACACATCATTACAAAACCAATCCCCAATAATCATTCACTTATATGCTTATGATAATTATTCATGGGAAAGAAGCATAATAAAGTCTTTCAAGTAGGCTCAAAATAGGTGTCACAACAAAGAATTTAACGTAAAGCTAACAAGGAAGGAAACTAGGGGTTAAATTAATCAAGGTTTGTTTGAAAGGCTCAATTGTTCCAAAACTTGCCTAAATCACCTTCCTAAACATGCGTTATCTAGGATTTCGTCTCAAGTAGCAAGCAAGCGAGTTCTAAGCATAATCATCCATCTTTCCTTAAACCAAAATTTAGCAAGCATAAATATCATCAAATGCACAAATTTTATCTAAAAATCATGATCAAGCTCTCACATATTTAAATGGACCCTTGCAACTCAAAGAGATATTCAACCAATCACATAGATTTGGTTCAAATTTTATGGCTTTCATTTCATCAAACTATACAAGAAATTCATCCATTCATTATCAATAGCTAATCATTATCAACTTGACTGATCAAACACTCTAAACACCCTAGACACAACACAACATAAACAAAAACAACATACTAAATAAAACAAAGACTATTACAGAAAAACCTACTCAATATAAACTTGTTGACGTGGTTTTTCGCCAACAGTGTATTAAGAAATAATAGGGCTGATTAGTGCTTAATAAACCGTAATGAAAAAAAATGAATTCACTCAAGAACACAGAACTTTTACGTGGTTCAGTGGTTAAAATCCATCTAGTACACGAGTTGAAATTATTGTTGTTTCTCTCTCTGTTTTGCCAGAGTTTTGGTATTACATAATAATCCTCACTTTTCTTGTCCGATATTCCCAGTATTTATAAGGGAATTCCATGGACAGGTTTGGGTAATTGTAACGCCCTACTTCCTTAGACTAAGTGAGTTTAAAATGTGCCATTAAGTCGCTAATCGAGGTTTTAGGTTAAAAGTGTAGCTAAATTGTATTAAAGGTCATTTAATGTCAAAATTTGGTCATTCATTGAAAATAAAAAGAGTTAAACATTTGGGATCCCAAAATACCATTTAGAAAATACTTTACAACTCAAAATACATTTAGGGTCGACTAGGCGACAAAATTCAAGTCATTACATCACATTTTCCCAAAATAACCTTGGCTGTGGCGGCCAGGTAGGCCGAACACGTACCCGTCGCTCCATGCTCTTCGTACTCATCGTTGATCGACCTTTTCCTTGCCCTTACCTGCACCATAGAGCACACGTGAGCCGAAGCCTAGCAAGAAAACTCAACACAAAACAAATAACATTTGCATATCTATCAATAGCATATAACAAAGCAGCCAACATGGTAAACACATAGCGGCCATGCTGTCCCAAGCGCTTTCCCAAGCCCTGGGTTTGTGGTCTTCATTGAGAGGATGACTCCAACATCCTAGGAGGGACTCACCCTAATGGCCTGCACTTCGCGTGCTCAACGCCGTTCCCGGCCCCTTGCCATACTCGGCTTTGCACTCTGCGTGCTCAACACCATTCCTGGCCCCTTGTCGTGCTCAGTTTTCTGCCGCTATTGGCCTTCGCCGTTCCCGATCTTTGCCGTTCATTCACAAATATGCATTACATAGCATAAAATCAACAGACATTTAAACATATATTAAATATAGAAAATAAGGCTATGCCCTGCAATTCAATAAATAGGTTCGTGCCCTGCAATACAAGCAATAGGGCCAGGCCCTGCTTTACGGGTACAACAATTTTCTTACCTGTGTCCCAAGCTATCCGAGCACCGCGATTACGAGCACAGTCCTCTAACTCGAGCCTTGATGAAATCCTAGTCACAATGCATGAGTAAAAAAAAATCAACTATCAAGTCCTAATCCATTAAATAGCTTCGAGACATAACTCTAGCCTCCGAGACCTTGGTTTCTACCAAACTGGGTAGTAGAAACCTTCCCGAGCCTTAACGTTCAAGTTCCCGAGCTAAAAACCCTCAAAAAAATTGAAATCCTACATTTGGACTGCGGCCCAGCCCCCTTTAAGGGCCACGACGTTCCCCAAATCAAAGGCATAATGCCTCTCTGTTGAGAGATGTGGGCCACGACGCCTAAACTTGCGCCGCGATGCCTGGGCAACTTTTCCCGAAGTCCCCTGGCCTATGAACTCAAGAGGGCCGCGGTGCGAGCCCAAAACCCAGAAAATCCCCTGCGTTTTCTCAAGCCAATTCCTCTAAAATCAACCCAAACCAAGGCCTATGCCCATAATTAAGAAAACAACTTAACCAGTATAACCACCATAAAACTTAGCCCAAAACCCATCAAAGCTCAAGAATCACACCAAAGCTTAACCTTTAAAAAAAAACCTTCAAACCATAACTAAAACCACCAAAAATTCAGGGCAAAGCCTTACCTCAAGGATGATTTCGACCCTCAGCTGTCTTTAATCTTGCTCGTAGCTTTGTTTTTCCCAATTCTTAGCCTCAAATTCAAAGCTTTCTCCTAAAAAATCCCAAAACCTCCCAAACTTCAAGAGAGAGAGATGTGATCAAGAGAGAGAGAGAGTGGGAAGGGCTGAGAGTTTTCTTCCTATTTATTTCCTTCTGACTTCTTCTACATGACCCTAGAATCAACTGCCTATTTGGTCAAAAACCCCTCTCTAGACAAAAAGGTCCAAAATACCCCTTGAGCTTATTTAAATCCTCAAGTGCCACCAAGGGCAATTCAGTCATTTGCCACCTCCCATTAAGTCCCCGAGTATTCCTACGAATCTCCGTTTAATCCCGACATGTGTAAATAAATATTAAATCACTACCCGTTACTCAATAATTCTCGAACACATATAACATACCCAAAACACCCCTAGGCTCCTCCCGAGTCGGGTATTTGACCCCGTTGTGACTTTTTAGCTAAATTGCTCCATAGGACCGTCTCAGATCGTGCATCACAGATATATCACCACTCACACATGATATCAATCACAATATATACAAATATTGCATTTATGCTCTCAACGGGCTAAAATTACAAATATGCCCTTAATAGCCAAATGGGGCCCACATGCATATTTAATTCACCTAAACATGCATTTCTAATCACATAATAGTCAAATTCACATATTAACGTAATTAAATCATTTATTGCCTTCTAGGCATGCTAATCAAGGCCCTAAGACTTATTAGCAAATTTGGGACGCTACAACTATCCCCTCCTTACAGAAATTTTGTCCTCGAAATTACTTGAATAACTCGGAATACCGATCCCACATATCTTTCTCAAGTTCCCAAGTCGCCTCTTCCACTTTGTTGTTCCTCCACAAAACTCACTAAGGCGATGATCTTGCTCCGTAAGACATTATCCTTTAGATCGAGAATCTAAACCGGCTTCTCCTCATATGATAAATCCTGGTCCAGCTCTAAGTTCTCATAACTCAGCACGTGCGTAGAATCTGATACATGCATCTGGGGCATGGATACATGAAACACATTATGAACCTCTGATAGAGCTGGAGGCATCACCAATATGTAAGCTACCTCTCCAACCCGTTCCAGAATCCCAATGGGGCCAACAAACCTAGGGCTCATCTTGCCCCGTACACCAAACCGTTTCACTCATCTCAAGGGAGAAACTCTGAGAAATACATGGTCACGGACTTGAAACTCTACACTCCTGCGTCTCAAGTCTGAGTAACTCTTCTGGCGACTCTGGGAGGTGAGCATTCAAGCTCTAATCTTTTCAATTGCCTCATTGGTCCTCTGAACAACCTCGGGACCAAGATACCTTCTCTCACCCGTCTCATCCCAATGAATAGATGATATGCACTTCCCCCCATATGACATCTCATACGGAGCCACTCCGATAGTCGCTTGATAACTGTTATTATATGAAAACTTAATAAAAGGGAGATACTTACTCCAAGATCCCCCAAAATCCAGCACACAGGCTCGTAACATATCCTCCATTATCTGAATCGTCCTCTTAGACTGTCCATCCGTCTGAGATGATAAGCGGTACTAAACTGCAACTACGTGCCCATAGCCTTCTGCAGGCTCTCCTAAAACTTGGAGGTGAAGGTAGGGTCCCTGTCAGATACTATCGACCTTAGAGCCCCATGAAGTCGTACAATTTCCTTCACATACAGCTCAGCATACAACTCCACTGTATAAGTTATCCTAACAGGCAAAAAGTGGGCAGACTTGGTATACCTATCCACAATCACCCACATGGAATCATGTTGTCCCATGATCTTTAGCAATCCAACCATGAAGTCCATGGTGATATCCTCCCATTTCCACTCTAGAATCCCTAAAGGCTACAACAATCCTGCTGGCCTCTGATGTTCAGCCTTTACTTGCTGACAAGTCAAACACTTGGCCACATAATCTACCACATCCCTCTTCATCCCAACCACTAATACAAAGTTCTCAAATCTTGGTACTTCTTCGTCGTACTTGGATGTAAAGAATAGAGAGTGGTATGAGACTCATCCAGAATCTCTCGCCGAATACCAGAATCGATCGGAACGCAAATCCAACCCTTGTACTTCAGTAGTCCCATCTCCGAAATAGAGAAGTCTTTAGCCACTCTGGCTAAGATGCTCTCTTTGTGCTCTCTCAACTGGGGATCCTCCCCCTGTGCCTCCTTGATCCTCTCAAGGAGCGTAGACTGAAGAGTGATGTTGGATAACCAACCAACTACCAACTCTATACCCGCTCTAGTCATCTCCTCAGCTAACTTATCATATATCTGCCTTGAACTGAACAACTGTCTTGGGCCCTTCTGACTCAGTGCATCGGCCACTACATTGGCTTTCCCAGGATGGTATAGAATATCATAATCATAATCCTTCACTAATTCCAGCCAACGTCTCTGGCGCATATTCAAATCCTTCTGAGTAAAGAAGTACTTTAAACTCTTATGGTCGGTGTATATTTCACACTTCTCACCATATAAATAATGTCTCCAAACCTTAAGTGCAAATACCACCACTGCCAATTCTAGATCATGCGTGGGATATCTCTACTCATACTCCTTCAGCCGTCTCGATGCATAGGCTATCACCTTTCCGACTTGCATCAGTACACATCCCAAACCTTGTCTAGAAGCATCACAATTAACCACAAATTTCTCATTGTCTGACGGTAGACTCAATACTGGAGCGGTGATCAGTCGCCGCTTCAATTCCTTGAAACTATTCTCACACCTGTCTGTCCACACATACTTAGTCTTCTTTCGAGTCAATTTGGTTAATGGTGTGGCTACCCTGAAGAACCCCTTGATGAATCTCCGGTAGTACCTTGCCAATCCCAAGAGGCTCCTAACTTCTACTACACTGCCCGGCCTAGGCAATCTCTCACTGCCTCAATCTTGCTTGGGTCAACCAAAATCCCCTCTTTACAGAAAATGTGACCCAGAAACGTTACTTGCGGTAGCCAAAACTCACACTTGTTGAACTTAGCATATAACCTATGTTCCCTCAACCGCTGTAATACCAGTCGTAGATGCTGCTCGTGCTCTGTCTCTGACTGGGAGTACACCAGTATGTCATCAATGAATACGATCACAAACTTGTCTAAATAATCCTTGAAGACCCTATTCATCATGTCCATAAAGGCTACTGGGGCGTTGGTTAATCCAAAGTACATAACCAAGAATTCATAGTGTCCATACCTCATTCGGAAAGTGGTCTTTGGTATGTCCTTCTCTTTAATCCTTAACTGGTGGTAGCTTGACCGAAGGTCAATCTTAGATAACACTGTCTTCCCCTGTAGCTGGTCAAACAAGTCATAAATCCTAGGTAGTGGGTACCTATTCTTAATGGTTAGCTTGTTCAAATTTCTGTAGTCAATACACATCCTTAATGATTTGTCCTTCTTCTTGACAAACAATACTAGAGCACCCCATGGTGAAAAACTCGGTCTAATGAACCCCAAATCCAGTAACTCTTGCAATTGAATCTTCAGTTCCTTCAGCTCTACTGAAACCATTCTTTAAGGTGTCCTAGATACTGGCTCCGCCCTTGGTGCCAACTTTATAACAAACTCGATCTCTCGATGTGGCAGCAACCCTGGCAAGTCTGTGGGGAATAAATATGGAAATTCACATACCAGTCTAGTCTCACTAGGCCCAACTACCACATCTCTAGATGTATCCACAACGTTTGCTAGGAATCCTATTCAATTCTCCTGCATTAGGTCTCTAGCCTTCAGTACCGAAATTATAGACACTCGCGATCCACTCATTGTCCCCAAGAATACAAAGGGTACCTCCCCTCCAAGTTCAAAAGTCACCATCCTGTGCTTGCAGTCAATCGTCGCCCCGTACTTCGATAACCAATCCATCCCTAGGATCATATCAAAGTCATCCATCGCTAATTCAATCAGATTAACATAATACTCCCTACTGTCTAACTCTATTGGCAATGCTCTAACCCATATCCTAGAGACTACCAGTTCCCCAGTTGGCAACAAAGTCTAAAATCCCCTAGCATATAAATCACTTGGTCTACACAACAGATCTATCAATCTAGCATAAAAAAATGAATGTGTAGCCCCTAATGTCCATTGAAAGCACCTCGAGCCCTCCTATCCGAGTTAGGAGGAACAAAAGAGTCTGGTGCCTTTCTCTTCTGCTCGCTGGGGCCACTACCCCGACTAGACCTAGTAAAAGGAGGCACCGTCCTCTGAGCATCGCGCCTAGCAGCGCCTTCTCTCCATATCTGGTCCTCGACGCCCTCAGTTGTAAGGGCCTTGTCCACTACCTGTGCATAAGTGGTAGTCCCCGAATCCAAGGTTATATTAATATCACGGGCGATCATAGCATTCAATCCCCGCACAAACTGATCTCTTCGTGCCACATCAGTCAACACCAAATTCGGCATGAACTTTGCCAGCCAGTCAAACTTCAGAGCATACTCAGTAACTGTCATACCGTTTTGAGTCAGGTTGGTAAACTCATCAACCTTCGCAGCTCAGACTGCGACACTGTAATACTTCTCATTAAAGATGTTCCCAAACTCTTCCCAGGTCATAAACACAATGTTCCTCCTCTGAGTCACCACATCCCACCAGATGCGGGTATCCTCTCTAAACATGTAGCTAGCGCAAGCTACCCTCTCATTCCCTTCCACCCTCATGAAATCCAGGATAGAAGAAATCATGTTCATCCACTACTTGGCCCGCAGTGGGTCTGGTCCACCCTCGAAGGTCGAAGGATGCTGCTTCCTGAAGCTCTCATACAATGGTTCCTCTCTATTCTCCAAAATAGGCTGGACTGGCACTGGTGCCACAGCCTGTGGAACCTGCAACCCAATGCCTTGAGGAGGCGCCTGTTGCCTCAACTATTGAAGCTCTTCCTCTGTTCGGTGAAGTCTAGCTTCCATCTCGGCAAATAACTTGTAGATTCCCAGAATTTACTTAGCTAGTTAGATAGTAGTAGTAGTAGTAGTAATAGCTAGTCTTAGTTATAGTATGTTCATTACTGTGGATTTTGGTTCAAGCCGGGACTTAGTTGGAAACTCCTAGCAATAGTTATGGATTTTATAAGTTTAACCTATAGTTTAAGAATATTAATTATAACATAAGGTTTGATTAATATTGCTGGTTATTAATATGATAATTATTATAACCTAAGGTTTAGATAGAGCTAATAAGAATATGACACTTGTCATGAGCATGGTTATTCCTAAGGTTATGATTATTAAGGAATTATTATTTTAATGATAAAATAAGAGAAATATAAGATTTAGTCTTCACCAAAATCTGATAGGAGCATGATATTTATCACAATTTTATTTATTTGTGGATTAGGTTGTAAATAGATTTTTCTTAACTTTAGGGTACTGTACCTTCCGACCTATTTTTGACCCAGTTATTTTATGAATTTCGAAAAATAGTATTTCTAGAAAGTTGTAGATAATTTAATTAGCTTTCTAACGGTATAAAGAGAGTCCATATCGGAGTTCTACAGCTCCAGAAATGTTGATTTTACTGCAGGGGAGTTTAGAGTTACGAGATTTAGGGAGTTAAAAGTTAGGATTCTATTTGTTTTTATTATTTTAAAAATCAAGCTTTGAATCCTTAAATCTCTCTGAAAAATTTGACCAATTCCTAAGTCTTTGGCTGAAGGATATTCAAATATTTTCAATTAAATTTATTATTTTTATTCAAAGCCAAAAAGAAGATTTTTATTCCTAGAACTCTATAAATAGGACCTAGCACCAAGCCTTTTCATTCATTCTTCAAGCATTGATCAGAGCCTTCCATGTGCTAGTGAAACTATAGAGTGATAAACACTTGGATTGTGGTTATAAGCTTAATAAACACTTAGGAAGTAAGGTTATAGTGTATTTCAGTTTCGAGGTATAGTTCGGTCATAGAAGCATTCAAGGTATTCCTAATTCTAGTTCCTTTTAGTATATATTCTTATAGTTCTTCTCTACTCAAATCCTAACTCAGTCTTTTCTATTCTTGGTTAGGCATCTAAGTTCTTCGAACTTAAGGTCTTCGTTGGTAAGTATCGTTTCGATGGTGTAGTTTATACTTTCCATCTCTTTTCTTTATTGTACTCACCTCTATATTATGGTTTTTAGGAGTGTTCCAAAATCCCGACTTTGTTCTCATCATCCCGGTATATTGGTAAGGAAAATAGGATAGGATTTATGTGCTATATGATTTTATATGTTATCTTATGAATGTGTGTTATGAAAAATGCTATGTTAAGTGTAGAGTCCAAGAGCTTTACTTAGCTAGTTAGATAGTAGTATTATAGTAATTATAGTATTATCTTTATGACTGTGGATTTTTGGTTTAGACCGGGAATTATTTGGACACTCATAGTAGTATTTGTAAACTTTCTAAGTTTAACCTATAGTTTAAGGATATTAATGTTAACCTAAGGTTTGATTAATATGGCTGATATTGAGGATAATATTTATTATACTATAAGGTTTAGATAAGAACCAATAGGATTTTAATCACATGTTATGTATGGGTGATTAAGGATTAAGTATTTAGAGGATTAAATTTAATAAGGGTAAAATTTGAATGCTCTAAGGTCAGTCAGCAGCTTTGAATACGTTTGAGGGCTTAGTCAAGGCTGTTTACTCAATTTGAATTAAGCTAAAAATGTGTAATTTCGTGTTTAAATAATCAGCGTATGCCGATATATCGCAGCTATAGGGGGCGATATATCGCAGCATGTAGATACGGAAAACACGAAACGATGCACGTTTGCCTCGGGCATAATGGTCCGGGCGATATATCGCCTCCTTCAGCATATTTTGAATGTTTTTGAAATCATTTTCCATTCAACCCTTCAACCTCTTGATAAGTCCAGCATCTTTTTGAACGAGTCTTTAGCCTCTGCTGAACGATAATTCAAATTATTTTCACTTTAAAAGCCATTATTTTTATTCAAGTTAAATTAAGATCCTTTCATTCCTAAACTCTATAAATAGGACCTAGTACCCAGCCATTATTCATCTTTTGCTCTAAGTTCAGAGGCTGCAAGTTGCTAGGTGAGTGTGAGAGTGTAAACACTTGGGTTGGGAATCATAAGCTTGATCATCACAAGCTTATCAAACACTTGGGGAAGTAAGGTTTTATAGTATTTCGGTTCGAGGTTTAGATTGGTCTACAAGTCTTCAAGGTATTTCCACACCTCAGTTCATTGGTATTATTTTATTTTAAGTTCTCATAGTCTTCTACTCAGCCCTCTAACCTTAATCTTTATTTTGGTTAGGAAATCTAAGAACTTGCACATAAGTTTTTGGTAAGTATTTTTCTCAATGGTTTAGTCCTTCCATTCCTTTCATTTCTCTTCTTCACTGTACTCACTCTTTTTCAAATGGTTCTTAGGAGTGTTCCAAAGTCCCAACTCTGTCCTCTTATCCCGGTAATTTTGGTAAGGAAAATAGGATAGAATTCATATGTTATATGTTTTATATGTGTTATCTTATGTTTTTATGTTATGAAATGTGTTATGTTATTTATGTATGTAGGCTTGGGCATATGACCCATATGACTAACAAGCCCCAAATAGATTATGGGCATATGACCTGCTTAGCTAGTAGGACCCCACTAATCTAATGGGCATATGACTTGTTTAGTCTATGGGACCCCAAGTAATAATGGCCATTATAGTATGTGTATGATATAAGTGTTATGTTATGTTTTTATGTTTCTTATCGAATTTATGTATATGACTATGTGTTAGATTTTTCCTTGCTGGGCATTAGGCTCATTCCTTTTTGTTTTTATGTGCAGGAAAATAGACTTAGTGGCGGGAAAGGTTCTTGGAAGCTTGGAGAATGTGTATTGAGGCGGAATGGATTAATGAGCCGAGCGTTACGATTCGAGGATGTAGTTTTGTTTTTATGGTTTTTACATGTATTTTTCCGCACTTGTTATGTAATTTCTTTTTATTTAAATTATGTTTTGTTTTGTTTTTAAAACAATGGGATCCCATATCCTACATGATATTTTGTAAGTTTAACTCTTATTTTTACAAGTTTCTTAATAAAGTTATGGTATTTTCACTTGTAAGTTTTATTAAGGATTAGTATGTATAGTTTTCGTTAATGGTCCAAAAGTCTATATTAGTTGGGTCATCACAGTTGGTATCAGAGCAACGCTTCCTTCGCATGAAGTTCTCCTCGATACACACGCTCAAAGCTCCGAATCTGACCGCCAAGTAGGTATTTAAGTTATAAGTTATTTTGCTTATGTGTATAGCTAACAACTTTAGTGTTTATGTTTTCAGTTAAGTATGAACGGAACTTTAACCTACCAAGATATTCGAGCCATTAAGGCTTTAAAAAGAATAAGGGAGTCAAGAAACACCGTAGGAGCACTAGAAAGAATCACTCGAAGATTGCTCGTGTTCCACAAAGAGATAGGTCACCTTCAAGAGTCTAAGCAAATAATGTTGAGATCAACGGAACAATATGTATTAATAATAAGGCTATTTAAAGATTTCCATCCTGTAATAGCAGCCTTAGAAGAAATATGGGAAACCATGAATGATGAGGATGAACTGCCATTAGCGATGCGATATTATTTCCTCTGTTAGGTTCACTGCAAAATTCGAATTTCAATTCACAAATGAGCAAAAACATAGGATTCTCACAAACCTTCCTAGAGGACATTTTGATGCTCATGACAATGATGATTATGAGGAGATAGATGACGATATGCTAGATGAAGGATTGGATGTAGAAGATCCCGATTTTTAGAATAGTAGTTTTCATTGTTTGTTTTATTTCTTTCTTTATTTTATGATTGTAATAAGTGAAATTTTTTTTTCCAAATGAATAACATGCTATTTTATTATCATGTATGAGTTTGATTTATTTTCACAATCATAATAAGTAATAAATAAAATGAATAATGACTAAGTTCGGTGAGGGTGGATACAAATCAATGAACCAAGTTTCCTTATTGAGAGTTAGGGGGCCATAGTAGTGGGAACGATTTTACTGATCCCAGCCCTCCCTCAATATGGTTAACTTTGGAACAAAGATAAGTTTCGAGCCTGAGAATTAAGTCATATAGGATGATTAGAAACACACTTAGAAAATAAAGATGACTTGTTTTTCTAAGTATAGAAACCCACTCTAAATAATAAATAAAGACCTATATAATTTTTTTTTCATAAGAAGTCATAATAAATAGGTCCGGGATATGTTTGTTTAGAATAAGTTTTTGCCTTAGAGCCTATTAGGTAAAGTTCTAACATGTTTCTTTCAACTGTTAGAACTCTGCTACGATGTCGCTCCGAAGATCCGCACGCACCAACGGAAACGCCTCCAACGCCGTCCCAGCGACCAATGAAGTCCCTCCAGTTCGCCGAAGGGGAGTGCGTGCTACTGCCCGCCGCAACGCGCCGACACCACCAGCTGACAACACTGCGGAGATCGCCAGACTGCGACAACAAGTCGAGGAACTTTTGCAGCAACAACGCCAACAAGATAAAACTTAGCCTCAGCCTCTGCCGCAGCCACAGCCACAGCAAATGGCCCCAGCACCCCAACAAGTTGGTCCATATGGGGGATGGCCAATGACGAACTACGCGCCATATCCAGTACCGAACATGGAGCCAGTGTATGAGAGGTTCCGCAAGCAGCATGCTCCAAAATTCGAAGGGACTACAGACCCCTTTGAGGCAGAAGAATGGCTAAGGAATGTGGAGCCGATTCTGGCGCATATGAATCTCAGTAATGCAGACCGCATATCCTGCGTCTCGTCTTTGCTCAAGAAGGATGCCAGGATATGGTGGGACTTGGTCCAGCAATCGCATGATATTGCCACCATGACATGGACTCGATTTGTGGAGCTCTTCCACAAAATGTACTACAATTCGGCTGTACTCGCTACGAGAGTTGAGGAGTTTGCCAACTTGAAGCAAGGAAATTTATCAGTGCCGGAGTATGCTCGTCAGTTCGACCGCTTAGCTAAGTTCGCATATGAGATGGTTCCAACCGATTTTCTGAGGGTGAACAAATTTGTTAGAGGACTTCGACCAAAAATCGAGATGGGGGTTAAGTTAGCAAACCCGGGGAACACTACATATGCCGACGTTCTTGAGACGACAATCGAAGTAGAAAGGTTGCAGGCCAATGTAAGCAAAGAAGAAGCCAGTAAGCCTGAACCTAGACAGCAGAGTCAACCTCAGGCCAGTCGGAACAACAACCATAATGGCAACAATCAGTCCAGCAACAACGGTAATGACCAGAAAAGACGGCATCCGGATAACAAGAAATTCGACAGCGATAAGAGGGCACGTACGAATAATGGGGGAAATAGGCCGGGCTACGTGGAATACCCGCCATGTGCTAAGTGTCAGAAGAAGCATCCTGGAGAATGCCGCACAAACACCAAGGAATGCTTTAACTGTGGTCAGGAAGGGCATCATAAAAGAGATTGTCCTCAGCAGAAGCTAGAAGGGAAGAAGGACGACAAGATGGTTCCTGCTAGGGTTTTTACTTTAACCCAAGGAGGGGCTAATGCTAGCAACAAGGTGGTCACAGGTCAGGTTTCTATCCTCAATAACTTATGTTCTGTAGTATTTGATTCGGGAGCCACTCATTCGTATATATCATTAAGAATGATAGAAAAACTAGACAAACCTTGTGAAAAATTTAGAACTAGGTTTGTAACCAAGTTGCCTCCGGGCAAAGTAGTTCTATCATCACGAATAGTACGAGGCGTACCGATCAAGATTGAGGACATAGAACTAGAAGGAGACCTGATAAAACTAGTGATCAAGGACTTCGACATAATATTAGGCATGGATTGGCTAGCACGGCATGGCGCAACCATCGACTGCAAACACAAGAAGGTGATGTTCGAGACTCCTGACGGCCAGAGACTATGCTTCATGGGACAAGCTTCAGGATTGCGCACCCCGTTAGTATCATCTCTCAAAGCTCAGAGAATGATGGAGAAAGGATGTCAAGCGTTCTTAGCCAGCATCACGAATGTGGAAAGGGAGACACCACTTAAGGTTGGAGATGTCCGTGTTATACAAGAATTTCCAGAGGTATTTCCCGATGACTTGCCAGGATTTCCGCCAACTCGAGAAATAGACTTCACGATAGAATTAGTACCAGGCATCGAGCCTATCTCTAAGGCACCATACCGGATGGCACCTACGGAACTCAAGGAGTTAAAGACGTAGCTACAAGAACTCCTAGACTTGGGTTTTATTAGGCCAAGCCATTATCCATGGGGAGCTCCGGTACTATTCGTGAAGAAGAAGGACGGAAGTATGCGGATGTGCATAGACTATCGCGAGCTGAACAAAGTAACGATTAAGAACAAGTACCTGCTACCTCGGATCGATGATTTGTTTGATCAACTTCGAGGCGCGACTGTATTTTCAAAGATCGACTTACGGTCTGGGTATCATCAGCTCAAGGTAAAGGGGGAAGATATTCCTAAGACAGCCTTTAGGACTCGTTATGGACATTACGAGTTCTTGGTTATGTCCTTTGGTCTTACTAACGCACCAGCCGCGTTTGTGGACTTAATGAATAGGGTCTTCAAGGATTACTTAGATAAATTCGTTGTTGTGTTCATCGACGATATCTTAGTATACTCCAAGGATGAAGTAGAGCATGAGGAACATTTGATGTTGATTTTGACACGATTGAAGGAGCATCAACTCTACGCAAAGTTCAAGAAATGCGAATTTCGGCTTTCGCAAGTGGCGTTCCTCGGGCACATCATATCGAAAGACGGAGTTGCAGTAGACCCATCAAAGGTAGAGGCCGTGAAGGATTGGCCTAGACCAAAGAACGCATCTGAAGTAAGAAGATTTCTAGGGTTAGCAGGTTATTATAGGAAGTTTGTAGAGGTCTTTTCTAAGATAGCCACTCCGCTAACCAACCTGACCCAGAAGCAACAAAAATTTAACTGGAATGATAAGTGTGAAGAAAGCTTCCAGTTGCTTAAGGATAAGCTTTGCTCAACACCAGTACTCAGTGTACCGACACCCAACGATAAGTTCGTGGTCTACTGTGATGCATCGAAGCAAGGATTGGGTTGTGTACTAATGCAAAATGACAAGGTGATAGCCTATGCCTCACGAAAATTGAAGGAGTACGAGCAGCGCTATCTAACTCACGATATGGAGTTGGCAGCGGTGGTCTTTGCGTTAATAATCTGGCGCCATTATCTTTACGGAGAACGGTGCGAGATTTATACGGACCACAAGAGTTTAAAGTACTTCTTTACTCAGAAGGAGCTTAACATGAGGCAGCACAGGTGGTTGGAGTTAGTAAAGGATTACGACTGCGAAATCCTATACCACCCAGGTAAGGCGAACGTAGTTGCCGATGCGCTTAGTAGGAAAAATTATGGGAATTTAGCAGCCTTATCCAGAATAGAAAAGCCGCTACAACAGGAGCTTATCAGTGCCGGAATAGAAGCGGTTGTAGGCAAGCTGGCTAACTTGTCTATCCAATCGAATTTGTTACAGGATATACGAATTGGTCAGGGACATGACGACACATTAGCAGCACACATGGATGCAGTCAGAGAAGGAAAGGCCACAGATTTCTCAATATCTAGCCAAGGATTATTGAGATATAAGGAACGGGTATGCGTGCCAAATGATCAAAGTATTAAGAAGACGATTCTAGAAGAAGCGCACAGTGTCACGGGCCGGCTATTTGGGGATTCCAACTAGACGGAACGTGCGGCACTTGCAGACTCTTCAAGCTAGCAAGCCAGCCTACAACACACACCTACAGGCAAACAAACTCAGCGGTTAGCCACATACACATCTCGGACATGCAACGGGCAATAACGAAGTATGAGCAAGCACAAAGCAAGTCATTCCTAGGAACGTCCACACAACACAAAGCACACAACAAGGCAAGTGGCACACAAAGGCCCAACGAAGGTAAAAAACAAGTAACACATAAGCAACAAGGAAGTACATAGGGGCAAGTATGGATAAATGTTATTTCATTAATATATAGCCTTGATAGGGCAAGGGAGTACACAGCTTTGGCCCCTATCTGCTGATGGCCATGGTGCTTCCCTAAGTCACCAGGTCACCTCCCCCTAAGGAGCCTTCTAGGGAAATAAAGTCTTCCCAGGAACATATATGATTTTTGTCTGGGAGACATATGCAATATTACAAAACTGCCACTACCCTATCCCAGGAGGTTACTTGGTGCAAGACTTGACTAATGATCAAGCACCAAGGCATGCTCATTACAAAATGGCCCCATGTGGGTGTGCCAAAGGGGCACCACGCCACACTCTCCCCCACTTAATCTTTCGGCGCCCTCGACGAAGTAGCTTGTAGATCTTCAATCTTCTGCGTGAGCTTATTCAAGTCTTCCGCCCTTTCCCAGCTGATTTCGTCATCAGCGAGCCCCTTCCATTTTACCAGATATTCCTTATGCTTTTTACGGTCAGTGGTGACCGTTCTTTCCGCCAGGATTTCTTTAGGTTGACGCTTGCTCCTTGGCTGAACACTGACTCCTCCTCTAGTTGACTGGTTGCGCTCTGGATTGGCTGGATCTTCATGATACGGCTTCAAGTTGCTGACGTGAAGGACCGGGTGTATCTTCATCCAAGCGGGTAGGTCGACTTTGTATGAAGTTAGGCCAACTTTTGAGATGACTGAGACTGGACCCTCGTACTTGCGGACGAGTCTGATGTCTTTGTCTCCTCGGAATCTCAACTGTTCGGGCCGCAGCTTGATTAACACTAAGTCACCTAGTTTGAACTCCAGTGGTCTGCGCTTCTGATCTGCCCACTTCTTCATTCTTCTTGAGGCTTTCTCTAGATAAGCTCGGGCAATCTCTGTTGTCTTCTTCCAGTCTTTGGTGAAGTGAAAGGCTCGCGGGTTCCGACCGCGATATTCGTCCACTGTGTGGGGTAACAGTGGTTGCTGACCATTAACAACTTCGAAAGGGCTCTTATTCGACGAAGAACTCTTTTGAGAGTTGAAACAAAATTGAGCTACATCGAGTAGTTGCGGCCAATTCTTCTGATTGGCATTGACAAAGTGGCGCAAGTACTCTTCCAACATCCCGTTGAATCTTTCTGTCTGCCCATCTGTCTGCGGATGGTAGCTCGAGGAAATATTCAGTTGTGACCCCAAGAGATTGAATAATTCGGACCAAAACGTCCCCGTGAATCTTCCATCTCGGTCACTGACTATGTTCTGGGGCACTCCCCAATATTTGACAATATGTTTGAAAAATTGTCTGGCTGTCTCTTCTGCCGAACAGTACTTCAACACTGGGATGAATGTTGCATACTTCGAGAATCTATCCACGACCACCAAGATCGCACTTAAATCTCCTGTCTTCGGAAGACTGGTGATAAAGTCAAGCGACACGCTCTCCCACGGTCGGCTTGGGACTCGCAAGGGCTCCAACAACCCAGGTGTCTTATTCCTATCGACCTTGTCTTGCTGGCAGACCAGACATGTCTTGGTGTACTCCACTACATCGTCCCGCATTTGTGGCCAGTAGTATCCCTGCTTCAAGAGGGCATGGGTTCTCTGCCACCCTGGATGACCTGCCCACAGAGTGTCATGACACTCGCTTAGTAATGTCCTTCGCAAATCTCCAGCTTTTGGAACATACAAGCGCCCCCCTTTAGCCCACAGAAGGTCATCCTCCACCCAGAACTGGCGAGTCTTGCCTTCTTTTACGAGCTTCAGGATGGTCCTGACAACTGGGTCTTTTTCTAGGTTTTCTTTAATGCGTTCCTTGAGTGGAGTGTTCACCACGCTAGCCGATAAACTAGCCATGATCTTTAGAGTCGCCAACTCCGCTTTACGACTCAAGGCGTCAGCTGCCTGGTTCAAGCGTCCTGCCCTGTGCTCAAAACGGAAGTCGAATTCCGCCACAAACTCCTGCCATCGAGCCTGCTTAGGGGTCAGCTTCGGCTGAGTAAGGAAATGACTCACAGCTGCATTATCCGTCTTCACCACGAACTTTGACCCCAGCAAGTAATGCCTCCACACTCGCAAGCAATGTATAACTGCGAGGAGCTCCTTCTCCTAGGCAGTATACCTCCTCTCAGCTTCAGACAGCTTGCGACTTTCGTATGCGACTGGGTGGTCCTCTTGTACTAGTACCCCTCCCAGAGCATAATCTGATGCATCTGTCTGTACTTCGAAGGGCTTGCTAATAGTTGGCAAGGCAAGAACAGGATCCTTCATCATGGCTTCTTTCAAACTTCTGAACGCTTCAGCACACTTGTCAGTCCACGCCCAAATCACACCCTTTTTCAGAAGCTCGGTCAAGGGTGTCGCCCTTCTTGAGTAGCCGTCCACAAATCTTCTATAGTAGTTAGCTAGGCCCAATAAGGAGCGGAGTTCTTTCACGTTTGTGGGGGCTTTCCATTCCTGGATTGCCCTCACCTTCTCCAGATCCATACGAATACGGCCACGTTCCACCACGTGGCCTAAGAACTTGATGCTCTCCTGTGCAAATGAGCATTTCTCTCGCTTCACATATAGCTGGTTCTCTTTCAACTTCTGAAACACTTGAGCCAAGTGTTCTTGATGCTCTTCTATCGTGGCGCTATAAACCACGATGTCATCCAAGTACACCACCACGAACTTATCTAGATACTCGTGGAATACTTGGTTCATTAGTGTACAGAAGGTAGCAGGTGCATTTGTCAACCCAAACGGCATTACTCGAAACTCAAATGCTCCGTATCGAGTAACACACGTAGTCTTTGGTTCATCCCCATCTGCAATCCTCACCTGATAATAGCCCGATCTCAAGTCCAACTTTGTGAAGTATTTAGCTCCACTTAGCTGGTCGAACAAATCAGCGATTAGAGGAATGGGGTATGTGTTGCGAACTGTCACCTTATTGAGAGCCCTATAGTCGATGCACAGTCTCAAGCTCCCATCGTGCTTCTTCTGGAATAGCACTGGTGCGCCATATGGCGCCTTCGACGGTCTGATGAAGCCTGCCTCCAATAGCTCTTTTAATTGCTTCCTCAATTCTTCTAGCTCAGGGGGTGCCATTCTGTATGGCGCTTTTGTTGGAGGTTTCGCTCCAGGCACCAGCTCTATCTGGTGATCAATCCCCCTCTTCGGTGGCAAGGCTTTGGGGAGTTTATCTGGCATCACATCCCCATACACCTTCAAGACCCTCGTAATTTCTAGTGGAACAATTTCTTCCACTACTTCTTCGAACACGGTGGGCACAGCTACATAAGTCGGCTCCTGCTTCCTCACACCCTTCTTGAACTGTAAAGCTGATAGAAGCTTCACAGCAGGGGGTGGCTTCACCTTTGCAGGTACCATTGAAGGAGTCTCTCCCATTATTAGTAAGCTTCCAGTGGCAGGAATTGAATGGCACCTTTCTCGGTTAGAAAGTCCATTCCCAAAACTACATCGAAGTCGTCCATATGGACGACCACCAAATCAGTCTGCCCTTCCCACGTGTCGATCTTCACTTTTACCCCTTTAGCCACGCCAGATGTGGCCAAGGCTTTGGAGTTGACCGCCTTCATGCGGCCTGCATCTTTATCCAGCTTTAGTCCCAGTCGCTTTGCTTCGAGTTCAGAGAAGAAGTTGTGGGTGGCGCCAGTATCAATCATCACGCTTTTGGCAGGCTTGCCATTGATAGCGGCATCCACGAACATTAGCCCTTTCCCCAGGGTCTTCTTCCCTTTCTCGCCATGCTTCTTGAGAGCGTTCAACAGGCGGACAGCGCCCATGTGCGCGTACTCTTCTTCTTCTTCCTCTTCTCCTTCACCTTGTTGTTCTTGGCCAATGAGGGCATTTATCTGGCCCCAGAATTTGCATACTGCCGACTTGTGTGGGCCTTTGCAAATCCAACAAGCTAGCGGCTTCTTCCCTACAGCAGCATCTGTACCACTGGAAGAATTGGACTCAGCTGTCCTCTTCTCTCCCCCACTCTTGCCCTGCCAGGACTTCCCAAACTTCTTACTCCCGACGCTACTTGAGCTGGTTGGAGGGGTAGCCTTTTTCGGCAGGCTACTCTCCGGAGTGTAGTCTGTTAAGCGTTCGGCAGCAGCTTGAGCGGTGGCTAGATCAGTCACCCGCTGTCTTTGAAGTTCTTGCTTGGCCCACGGTTTCAGTCCCTCGAGGAAGCAGAAGAGCCTGTCCACTTCGGACATGTCTTTAATATCGAGCATCAGTCCCGAAAATCTCTTTACATACTCTCGGACTGTCACGACTTGTTTAAGCTCTCGTAACTGGCGACGAGCTATGTAAGCTACATTTTCTGGCAGAAACTGCGTCTTTAATTCCCTCTTCAGGTCCGCCCAAGATGTGATGGTACACCTGCCATTCTCTATATCATCATATTTGGTCCTCCACCACACTTTGGCATCCCCCGACAAATACATGGTAGCCATGGCGACCTTTCCATCTTCCGAATCGGCCCGCACGACTCTAAAGTAATGTTCCATGTCAAAGAGGAAATTCTCCAAATCCTTTGCGTCTCTGGCCCCATTATAGGGCCTCGGCTCGGGTACTTTGGCTCGGCCATATTCCATACCCATCGGCCCTGTTGCAGGGGCATTCCCAACCGCTCGCATGGTTAGGTTTACTTTGGCAGACAGCTCAGCCATTTCTTCTCTGAGTACACTGACTGCCTCCCTGCAATCTTCCGTCGTGTCATTTATTGAAACTTCTTGTTCCTTTAGCATGCGCTCCACTGCCGCGATGCGCTCTTCCCACCACGGGGAAACAGAAGTACTTGTTGGAGTGTTTCTTTTCTCCAACGCGATAATTCTGGATAGAAGAACATCATTCTCCTTCTCCAACGCAGCTATGCGATTGTATGCATCAGACGAACCCGAGTCCTGACTTGCAAAGGAAAGATCCCTGACCCTCTCGTCCAGGCCATCCAGTTCCCCAACTCGCTTCTCAAGAGCTTCGATCCTCTAAGTGTGGTTCACCATAGTGTGTTTTTGCCAAGCGCTTTCTAACTTGGCTCTGATACCAACTGTCACGGGCCAGCTATTTGGGGATTCCAACTAGACGGAACGTGCGGCACTTGCAGACTCTTCAAGCTAGCAAGTCAGCCTACAACACACACCTACAGGCAAACAAACTCAGCAGTTAGCCACATACACATCTCGGACATGCAACGGGCAATAACGAAGTATGAGCAAGCACAAAGCAAGTCATTCCTAGGAACGTCCACACAACACAAAGCACACAACAAGGCAAGTGGCACACAAAGGCCCAACGAAGGTAAAAAACAAGTAACACATAAGCAACAAGGAAGTACACAGGGGCAAGTATGGATAAATGTTATTTCATTAATATATAGCCTTGATAGGGCAAGGGAGTACACAGCTTTGGCCCCTATCTGCTGATGGCCATGGTGCTTCCCTAAGTCACCAGGTCACCTCCCCCTAAGGAGCCTTCTAGGGAAATAAAGTCTTCCCAGGAACATATATGATTTTTGTCTGGGAGACATATGCAATATTACAAAACTGCCACTACCCTATCCCAGGAGGTTGCTTGGTGCAAGACTTGACTAATGATCAAGCACCAAGGCATGCTCATTACAAAATGGCCCCATGTGGGTGTGCCAAAGGGGCAGCACGCCACACACAGCACCCCGTACTCAGTTCATCCAGGGTCTACCAAAATGACTCATGATGTTAAGGCAATATACTGGTGGCCAGGGATGAAGAAGGACATAGCAGAGTATGTATCTAAGTGTCTTATATGCCAGCAAGTGAAAGCAGAGCATCAGCGGCCTCCAGGTTTATTGCAACCGCTTAGCATACCAGAATGGAAGTGGGACGATATAGCTATGGACTTCGTGACGGGTTTGCCAAGGACAAATAAGCAGCATGATTCTGCTTGGATAGTAATAGATAGACTAACCAAGTGGGCTCATTTCCTGCCTGTCAAGACTTCATACACGACAGACCAATATGCAGATATCTATATCCAAGAGATTGTACGGTTGCATGGAATCCCCAAGACGATAGTGTCAGATAGAGGGTCAGTGTTTACGTCGAGATTTTGGAGAAGTTTACAGCAAGCTATGGGTACTAAGTTAAGTCTTAGTACAGCTTTTCATCCTCAGACATATGAGCAGTTCGAGCGTATGATTCAGATTTTAGAAGATATGCTACGCGCATGTGTACTTGATTTCGGAGGATCATGGAATAAGTACTTGCCACTGATCGAGTTCTCGTACAACAACAACTACCAGTCAACGATCGGGATGGCACCTTATGAGTTGCTCTATGGAAGAAGGTGCCGATCACCGTTGCACTGGGACGAGGTAGGAGAAAGGCAGTTTCTAGGCCCCGAAGCTGTTAGACAAGCTCAAGAAGCAGTAATGCTTATTAGACAGCGTATGCTTGCAGCTCAAAGCCGTCAGAAAAGCTATGCGGATGCCAAGCGACGCGATGTGGAGTTCCAAGTTGGAGATCAAGTCTTCCTGAAGATATCTCCTATGAAAGGTGTCAAGCGGTTCGGGAAGAAAGGCAAGCTTAGTCCCCGATTCATAGGTCCTTTTGAGATATTGGACAAAGAGGGACCAGTTGCGTATAGACTAGCCCTACCGCCAGCACTAGCCGATAGTCATAACGTGTTCCACATCTCGATGTTACGCAAATATGTGTCAGACCCATCTCACGTCCTCAAGTACGATACAATAGCACTCCAGAAAGACTTAAGTTATGAGGAACGACCGGTTAGCATCCTAGATAGGGGGATGAAGCAGTTACGGTCCAAGAGCTTTCCTATAGTCAAAGTCCTATGGAGTAATAGTTCTGAACGAGATGCAACGTGGGAGTTGGAGGAGGACATGCAAGGCCGGTATCCAGAATTATTTGGTAAGTAAATTTTGAGGACGAAATTCTTTTTAGTAGGGGAGAATTGTAGAGTCCAAGAACTTTACTTAGCTAGTTAGATAGTAGTATTATAGTAATTATAGTATTATCTTTATGACTGTGGATTTTTGGTTCAGACCGGGAATTATTTGGACACTCATAGTAGTACTTGTAAACTTTCTAAGTTTAACCTATAGTTTGAGAATATTAATGTTAACCTAAGGTTTGAATAATATGGCTGATATTGAGGATAATATTTATTATACTATAAGGTTTAGATAAGAACCAATAGGATTTTAAGCACATGTTATGTATGGGTGATTAAGGATTAAGTATTTAGAGGATTAAATTTAATAAGGGTAAAATTTGAATGCTCTAAGGTCAGTTAGCAACTTTGAATACGTTTGAGGGCTTAGTCAAGGCTGTTTACTAAATTTGAATTAAGCTAAAAAAGTGTAATTTCGTGTTTAAATAATCAGCGTATGCCGATATATCGCAGCACGTAGATACGGAAAACATGAAACGATGCACGTTTGCCTCGAGCATAATGGTCCAGGCGATATATCGCCTCCTTCAGCATATTTTGAATGTTTTTTAAATCATTTTCCATTCAACCCTTCAACCTCTTGATAAGTCCAGCATCTTTTTGAACGAGTCTTCAGCCTCTGCTGAACGATAATTCAAATTATTTTCACTTTAAAAGCCATTATTTTTATTCAAGTTAAATTATGATCCTTTCATTCCTAAACTCTATAAATAGGACCTAGTACCCAGCCATTATTCATCTTTTGCTCTAAGTTCAGAGGCTGCAAGTTGCTAGGTGAGTGTGAGAGTGTAAACACTTGGGTTGGGAATCATAAGCTTGATCATCACAAGCTTATCAAACACTTGGGGAAGTAAGGTTTTATAGTATTTCGGTTCGAGGTTTAGATTGGTCTACAAGTCTTCAAGGTATTTCCACACCTTAGTTCATTGGTATTATTTTATTTTAAGTTCTCATAGTCTTCTACTCAGCCCTCTAACCTTAATCTTTATTTTGGTTAGGAAATATAAGAACTTGCACATAAGTTTTTGGTAAGTATTTTTCTCAATGGTTTAGTCCTTCCATTCCTTTCATTTCTCTTCTTCACTATTGTTGCGATAATTTTGCTATGCAAGTGCACACAGTCGCAATTCGTAATAAAATGGTAAAAACCAAGTATCGTCCTCAAGGACTGATTTATCAATTACCAATCAATCAATCTTTTTAATTCTATTTGATCAAACAATTTTCAAAGATTTCAAATAAAGAGGAATACTAACGAAGCACAATGAAGAATTAAACAAAATAACAGAGAAAATAAAATTAGGACAATTATGATCCTCTATTTTCCACCCCTTTATTTCCTAATGCAAGAATTATATCCCCTTCTCCCTATTCAATAACAAGTTGCAAAAACAATTCATAATCTGGTTAAGATTTATAAAATTCAATCTAAATGACAACTTCCTATATTTCTATGGTAAGTTGAATCATGAAGAAGGCATTAAACACGCAACTCAGAAAAAATAGACAAACAATTTAGATACGTTCGTTCTAAATTAAATTTGCATCCAAACAATCAAAGCATATCAAATTTCACTTTTCAGATATCAATTTGATTCATGAAATAGCAATTAGAGGTGATCAATCAATAATCGCACAAATAACACAGATTGTAAGGAATTGAAAGAGATGAAGAAGAACATCAATTTTGCATTAAACCATAAAAAGGGTTTCCAAAAGATTCACATAATAGCCCTAAAGAAGAAATTAGCCCATGATATTCATTCTAGCAATAAGATAAATTCAATTACAAACATAATTTTTTTTAAAGAAAAAGATGAAAAACTCAGGAATGAATCCTCCAAGATGGTATTCTTGCTTCCAGCCGTCGTACCCTTTTTAGCCTCCTTTCAGTCGCCAATATGATTCTCCAAAAAAAATCCCTACCAAATCCCCCACGTGAAAAGACTCAATTGCCCATCAAAAGTGACCAGATATGTCAAAAATCGCGAAACCAGCGCTGTAGCGCTGCCATTGTAGCACTGTAGCGCTAAAGTCAGAAACGAAATGGGGGAAATTTGGGAACCAGCGCTGTAGCGCTCTTATGGTAGCGCTGTAGCGCTAAAGTCAGGAACGAACTTCCTGAAAACTGCGTCCAAGCGCTGTAGCGCTGATGTTGTAGCGCTGTAGCGCTACTTACAGAACCAAGAAAATTCACAAATTCGTCCCGATTTTGTTCCACTTTCGCTCATTTTCATTATTTGTATCACTTTAACATTAATCACCCTGAAACAAGAACAAACGAGCATAATTCCGAAATAAAATAATCCTAACTAATGAAAAATAGCCTAAAAACTTGGACCATAAACGAGCCTAAAACTCGTTTATCAAACTCCCCCAAACTAAATCTTTACTCGCCCTCGAGTAAATACCAAGTTAAACTAACAAAAAGAAACAAACACAAAACGAACAAGCTAGACCATCATTACCATCTACACTACTTTGCCAAAACTCATGAAATCTCAATTGCAATAATAATAACCAGAATTTCAGCTCAATTTCCTTAAAGTCCAATTTGTAAAGTTCAATTAGGGAAATCAATAATATATCACGAAAATGACTGCAACACTTGGATTCTATCATATATGCTCAACTCATTCCAGACAATTCCACAAACCAATTTTTTTCAATATGCTTGCATTACTTAACCTTCTCCACTAATGTCAATAACACGTGTTTTGAAATCAAAAGGACTTTCACGGGTTATAGCGTTAGGCTTAGGCAAGGGTAGATGAAATTGTCATTTAGGCTCAACATTACCACAAGCATATAAACTTTACACCCAAACTTGATATTCACAACACAATTTAACACAACCCAAATATCCTCTTTATTTCCAAAGATTGAGAAATTTAAACACTAGAGAGTTTTTTTTATTTTTTTTTATTTTTATATATATATACTACCTTTCCCCCAAACTTATGCATTTTAATGGGGACAACAAAAGAAAAGTAGTTTCTCTCAAATCTTTTTTTTTTTTATTATTATTTCTCAATCTTTTCTTGAATTATTTTCTATTGCCAACACCAATACACAAGAGTAACACCCATTATAAATCAATCCCCTATTAGATTTTATAAGCTCATGGTACAAATCTAGGAATGGAAGAATAATAAGGTATTCGGTTAAGCTCAAAACAAGTGTTTAACAATAAAAGGTGAACTTTTAGGGTCAAAGAGGGTATCTAGGGAAAATTAAGTCAAGGTTGGCTTGAAAAGCACAATCGGTCCAATAAAATTGCCTAAATCACTTTTCAAAATGCATGTCATCAAGGATTTCGCCTCAAAGGCCAAATAATGCAAGTTCTATCAAATTCAAATTGTCATACCACCAACCCTAGTCAAACATATATAATAAAATCCAAAATGTTGCATTTTCAAAACATATTAAAAATTTCCCACAAAACCTTTAAATTAAACTCTAAAACAATTGGACCAAGCACACAGTTGAATTCAATTTCCTTTTCACGAGCAAAGACAAAGCAACAACAGACAAGAATGATGGCTTAACAGTTACACTAAAAAAACAACAGAAAATAACACAACAAACTAAAAACTAAACTAAACAACACACAAAAATAAAAATAAAACAAAATAAGCTCCCCCCCCCCAAACTTAAGATGCACATTGTCCCCAATGTGATAAAGAAAAGAACAGAGGAAGAGAACTTACCTGACCAGCCACATCAGTATGGCGGTGGTGGTGGTTAGAACGGAGGACCTTCGAAAGGCTGAGACTGCGGAGGTTGAGGTTCAGGAAAACCAGCAAAGGACGGGGGTGGAGGCGGAGGGTAAAATGGAGAGTACGGTGGATAGGGCGGTGGTGGAACAAAATAAGTGTGATCCGATTCATCTAGTGACCAGCGGCTCACCAAATTGTTTAATTGAGCCACATGACTCACTTCATAATCATATCGCTGGCCTAAATACTGATTCACCATATGCTGCTGCTGAACCACATATTGATTTTGTTGGATTAAATAATCCAACTTGTCATTAACTTGCTGCAAACTTGAATTGCTACTGCCACCCAATAATACTGGTTCAGCTTCTTCTTCCACCTCAGTTTCCACACGGCGCTTTCCCTTTTTTCTTGCCTGCGGCACATACAGAGCAGGCTCAGGATAGTCATTCATCAAATTGATGGACAACAGTTGCTGCAGCGACTGATAAATATCAGTAACAAATTCCGGAACACCAGCCTTACAACACAACATCGTGATGACGGATCCATGGGCCAAACCTCCAGTAGTGTGCCCTTTTTCAATAAAATTAATGTTGTCCTTGATTCAAATACCCTGATTAACACTCATCCCCATCATCAATGCGTACATCAATAAGACTCGATCTTTAGTCATATCAGACACATGACTAACTGGCATAAATCGAGCACACACAAAGAATGCCCAAAATCTCGCCTCAATGTTAAGCTGGCACGATGCTATACTCTTAGGGAGACTGCCAGATAAATTCCAGGGAGCGCCTTCAAAGCATAGTTTATTAGCCATAGCCGCAAAATCTATAGATCCCTTCAAGAACTGAGCATATTCCTCCTCCTCCTGTTTTAGGTGCGGGGCTTTGAACACCTTATTAATTGCTTCAGCAGTGAAAGGCACACGCTTACCTTGAACAAAGACTGTATCATTGTGTTTATCTCTTAAGTTCGCATAAAACTCATATACCAATGATACATTAGCCTGTGTCAGTTTAGTTACAAAATCTCCCCATTTCCTATGCATAAGATTTGCCCGAACCCGTTCAAAAATCTGATGAGCAAAGGGTTCAGACTGAAATTTCACTTCACGCTCGGGAATCAAAGGCTTTCTGACAAATTTCTCATACCGCTCCTGAGCCTTGAAATTGATAAACCTAGTCTCATCATACTCATGCTCAGAACTATCCTCCCTTGGTTGAGACGCAGATGCTTGCCCCTTTCCTTTATCCTTATTTCTACCCGCTCTACTCTTGGGAGCCATTATCTATACTATCACCAACCCACAAAACAGAATTTTGACAGCACCTCCCCTACAAATGAACCCTTTTACTCTTCACAAACAGTTACAGAACTCACTCTTTCAAACAACTCAACTAAAATCCCCAAACCCAAGCCACAGGTAGGATCCACCCTCTACAATCAATCAAAGCCAGCCAATCCCAAATACCACAAAAATCTGAGGAGAAAAGGGTGAGAAACCACTTACCTAACCTTACAATGGATTCCTTTATGCTTGAATTAGAACAGCCCCTTGAAAATTTCCTTTATGTAGATTTCTAGGGTTTCAAATGATTTGCGGGAAAAGTGAAATGGGTTGGAGAAGAAAGCAAAGAAAGGAGAAAAACAGAAAAGAAATGAATGAGAAAGGGGAAATGTGTGGTGAGATTTCTGGGAATGGGGCTGCAAGAGAGGATCAATTGAGGTTATGGAGAGGAAGGAGGAGAGAAAATGGAAGGGAAGAAAAAGAAAGTAAAGGAAATGAGGGGGAAAATCGCACCCCTCTGGTTTTAAAAAAAAAAACTGAACAGAGCGCTACAACGCTAAAGGAATAGCGCTATAGCGCTAATGCACGGATTTGGACTCTGGCCTCTGGAACCAGCCCTGTAGCGCTAATTGGCCCTCGAATTTCTTTTTCTTCTCTGAGAAGAGCGCCATAGCGCTGCAAGTATAGCGCTGTAGCGCTTTGGCACCTGAAATCACCACATTTTTATATTTTTTCATATTTTTTTTTTCATGATTTTCACGGTTCAAACAATACATGAAAATAAAAATAACAACTAAAAACAAATTCCCTTCATTGTTCTAAACCAAATAAAATAAAATAAAATAAAATGAATTTACAACTGAGAACTGCCTCCTCAAAGCGCTGTCGTTAACGTCATTTAGCCGGATGCTGGACCCCTCTTCAAAGAGGCTTCAGAAGGAGGATAGACTTTGCTTGATCAAAAGTACCACCCAAGTAGGGTTTCAATCTCTAGCCATTGAATTTAAAGGAATCACCTGAGTTACCCCAAACTTCTACAGAACCATATGGAAAGACTTGAACAACAGTGAATGGTCCTGACCATCTTGACTTCAATTTCCCAGGAAAAAGTCTCAGCCTTGAATTAAAGAGAAGTACCTTCTGCCCTGGTTGGAACTCCTTCCTGACTAAGTTATTGTCATGCCAAGCCTTTGTTCTCTCCTTATAAATCTTAGCATTTTCATAAGCCTCATTTCTGAACTCATCAAGTTCATTCAGTTGCAACGACCTTCGTTCACTGGCTGCACTCCAATCAAAATTTAATTTTTTCATAGCCCAGAATGCCCTGTGCTCCAACTCAACTGGTAGATGACACGCTTCACCAAACACCAACCTGTAAGGAGACATGCCTATTGGTGTTTTGAAAGCAGTTCTGTAAGCCCAAATTGCATCATCTAACTTCTTCGACCAATTTTTTCTCGAGCTGTCAACAGTCTTCTCAAGGATGCTTTTGATTTCTCTGTTTGAAATTTCAGCTTGCCCATTTGATTGAGGATGGTAAGGCAAAGCTTTTCAATGATATACTCCATAACGAGCCAGCAATGCATCAAGTTGCTTATTCACAAAGTGTTTCCCTTCATCACTAATAAGAGCTCGGGGAGTGCCAAATCTAGTAAAAATATGTTTATGCAGAAAATTAAGCACAGTTTTACCGTCATTGGCTCTAGTTGCTGCAGCCTCCACCCATTTGGATACATAATCTACTGCCAATAGAATATATTCATTGTTGTAAGATGGTGGAAAAGGCCCCATGAAATCGATGCCCCATACATCAAACAGTTCCACTTCAAGAATCCCCTGTAAAGGCATTTCATTTCTCCTCGAGATATTACCAGTTCGTTGACATCTATCACATGCCTTGACAAAAACATCGGCATCCTTAAATAATGAAGGCCAATAGAAACCACTTTGTAATACCTTGGCCGCCGTTCTTGATGCTCCAAAGTGCCCTCCGCATTGTTGAGTGTGACAATGGTTGAGAATTGACTGCATCTCCTCTTCAGGAACGCACCTTCTGATAATCTGATCAACAAAATGCCTATAGAGAATAGGCTCCTCCCAATAGTAATGTTTCACTTCAGAAAAGAATTTCTTTAATTGCTGCTTTGACATTTTAGGAGGCACAATCTTGGCAACCAAGAAGTTCACTATGTCAGCAAACCAAGGGACAGCTAAAGTCTCACTTACCCCAAACAACTGCTCATCAGGAAAGTGATCATTGATTTGCACTGCTTTCTTATTCTCAGTCTCCTCCACTTCAAGTCTAGAGAGATGATCAGCTACCACATTCTCACTCCCCTTCTTGTCACGAATTTCCATGTCAAATTCTTGAAGCAAACGAATCCATCTAATCAAGCGGGGCTTGGCATCTTTCTTTAACATCAAGTATTTAATGGCAGAGTGATCAGTGTAGACAATCACTTTGTTACCAATCAGATATGGTCTAAATTTGTCACAAGCAAACACAATAGCTAGCAACTCTTTTTCTGTAGTAGCATAATTCAGCTGAGCATCATTTAGAGTCCGACTAGCATAATAGATAGACCTGAATACCTTGTCAATCTGCTGTCCCAAAACTGCCCCCACTGCATAGTCACTGGCATCACACATCAACTCAAAAGGCAATTCCCAATTCGGAGCTAACACAATTGGAGCAGAGATAAGCTTTTCTTTCAAGAAATTGAAAGCCCTCAAACATTCATCATTAAAATCATAGACAACTCCATTCATAAGCAGATTCGAGAGAGGCTTGGACACCTTAGAGAAATCTTTTATGAATCTTCGATAGAACCCAGCGTGACCAAGAAAACTTCTAACACCTTTGACTGAAACTGGTGGAGGCAGCTTTTCAATGGTAGAAATCTTTGCTCTATCTACCTCAATTCCCTTACTCGAAATTTTATGGCCAAGAACAATCCCCTCTTTCACCATAAAATGGCATTTCTCCTAATTCAACACCAGATTTTCCTTCTCACAATGGTTCAACACATTCTCCAAGTTACCCAAACAGAGGTCGAATGATGAGCCAAAAACAGAGAAATCATCCATGAATATCTCAATACACCGGTCTACCATGTCTGAAAATATGGCCATCATGCACTGTTGAAATGTTGCAGGGGCATTACATAGTCCAAATGGCATTCTCCTGAAAGCAAATGTGCCATAAGGACATGTAAAAGTTGTTTTCTCTTGATCCTCTGGTGCAATAGCGATCTGATGATACCCTAAGTACCCATCCAAGAAACAGTAGTAGCTATGGCCTGCCAATCTGTCAAGCATCTGATCAAGGAAAGGCAAAGGAAAATGATCCTTCCTTGTTGCCTTGTTGAGCTTGCGGTAATCTATACAAATTTGCCACCCCGTTACAGTTCTTGTTGGAATGAGTTCATTGTTCTCATTTTTCACCACTGTCATACCACCCTTTTTAGGTACCACTTGCACAGGGCTCACCCATGCGCTATCAGAAATTGGGTTGATCACCCCAACATCCAACCATTTAAGAATTTGCTCCAGTACTACTTCCTTCATGGCTGGATTGAGTCTTCGCTGGGCCTCTATGGATGGCTTGCTATTCTCCTCCAATAAGATTTTATGCATCGCTGTCGATGGGCTTATTCCTCTAACATCTGCCAAGGTCCACCTAATGGCCAATTTATGCTCCCTTAGAACCCTCAACAGTTTCTCCAATTCTATCTTTGACAGGTCAGCTGACACAATGACAAGTAAAGTTTCATTCTCTCCCAAATAAGCATATCGCAAGTGATCTGGGAGGACCTTTAATTCCAACTGCGGTGGCTGCTGAATGGATGTTAGCGGTTTATCAGTCACATCTGCTAATTCTTGAAACTTCTTCCAATATGGCAAGAAAGAGTTGATCCAGTTTACACAATCTCTGATCTCAGCATCATCATCATCATCGACCTCATCACCCAATAATACTGCCTCTAAGGCATCACTGCTCATCCTTCTCTTGGAGACTGCCTTTTCTATCACATCCACACTAAAGCAACTGTCACTAGCAACTGGGTACTTCATAGACTTGAAGACATTAAAGACCACCTCATCTCCTTGAACTTTAAGCTTAAGCTCTCCTTTGTGAACATCAATAAGAGCTTGGCCTGTGGCTAGAAATGGCCTACCGAGAATAATTGGTACATCTGTATCCTCCTCCATGTCCAAAACGATAAAGTCAGCTGGAAATATGAACTTATCCACCTTCACAAGAACATCTTCAATAATACCCCGTGGATGTGTCAATGATAGGTCTGCAAGCTATAAAGTGACAGTTGTTGGTTTTGCCTCCCCCAAACCAAGTCTTCTAAACACAGATAAGGGCATCAGATTGATACTTGCCCCCAGATCACATAAGGCGTGCTTGCATTCATACTTGCCAATGGTGCAAGGTATGGTGAAGCTCCCCGGATCTCTCAGCTTTTGAGGTAACTTCCTTTGTAAAATCGCACTGCACTCTTCAGTGAGTGCTACAGTTTCATAGTCCTCCATCCTCCTTTTCTTTGACAGAATCTCCTTCATAAATTTCACATAGTTAGGCATCTGCTCCAAAGCCTCAACGAAAGGAATGTTTATGTGCAGCTTTTTAAACACCTCTAAAAACTTAGAAAACTGTTTATCTAGTGTAGTTTTTCTAAGCCTTTGAGGGTATGGAACTCGAACTGGCTGCTCAATAACAACTGGCGGACTCTTTTCTGGAAGCTGGTGGTCTTCAGTAACCTTTTCTAAATCAGACTGTTCACCCATCTCTTTATTCTGAACCACTGCCTGTGGAGGTCTAGGCTGCTCAGTCTGCTTCCCACTCCTCAGAGTAATTGCCTAAACTTGCTCCTTAGGATTGACTTCAGTATTACTGGGCAAATTTCCCTGCGGTCTGTTATTGAGCATATTCGCCAACTCCCCAACTTGTGTTTCTAGGTTTCTGATAGAAGATCTAGTCTCTGTCATAAACTGAGTTTGAGTATTGGTGAGGGTCAACAATGCAGCTTGCAGTTCATTAGGCCTCTCAGGTTGAGCTTGATTCATTGATTGTTGAGGCCTAGGCTGTTGTGATGACGAAGCTTGATGCATAGGTGGCTGAGGCATGTTATTCTAAAATTGGCCCTGAAACTGAGGTTGTTGGCCTTGATTATTCTTCCAAGAAAAATTGGGATGATTTCGCCACCCAGGATTTTAAGTATTGGACAATGGATTATTGAGTGGCCTTTGAAAGTTTCCCACCGCTTGAACTTAAGCATGATCCATAGGAGTGTTATTATTCATACTGATAGGGCATTGATCGACAGAATGAGCACCACCACACATTTCACACCTAACTGCCATTTGAACTGCATTAGCAGATACAGTGCTCTGTTGTAACTGCTTTGTCAGAGAGGCTACTTGTGCTGTTAGAGCAGTGATTGCATCCAGCTCATGCACCCCAGCTACCTTTCTGACTCCTGATGATCTCTCCTCAAACCATTGATGATTGTTTGTGGACATGTCCTCCGACAGATCATAAGCACCAGTTGCACTCTTGCTCATAAACGTACCACCCGCTGCAGCATCAATAATGGTTCTGGTTGTAGGACACAAACCATTGTAAAAATTCTGTACTAGCATCCACTGTTCAATGCCATGATGAGGACATATTCTCAAGAGTTCCTTAAACCGTTCCCAAGCTTCATACAAAGACTCTCCATCATTCTGGCAAAAATTGTTGATCTCTCCCCTCAATTTAGCAGCTTTGGACGGAGGAAAGAATTTAGACAAAAATTTCTAAGCTAGATCTTGCCAGGTGACAATAGAGTTTGGTTGCAACGAGTTCAGCCAACTTTTAACTCTGTCCCTCAGAGAGAATGGGAAAAGCCTAAGCTTAATTGCATCATCACTCACCCCATTGTATCTGAAAGTTCCACACAACTCCAAAAAATTAGACAGATGGGTGTGAGGATCTTCAGAAGGCAACCCATTAAATTGAACAGAGGATTGCACCATTTGTATAATAGCTGGCTTGATTTCAAAATTGTTAGCCTCTACAGCTGGTGGGCGTATACTGTTTTGTACTCCCGTCAGAGTGGGCAGTACATAATCTCTCAGGCTCCTCTCAGCATTGTTCTGAGCCTGACCCCCTTGTACAATTCCAGGAATTAAAGCATTCCTACCATCCCCTTCATTCTGTGCCATCTTCACAGATTTCTGGGCCTCCCTCTTGTTCTTTCTGTTTTGCTTGCAGGACTTTTCAATCTCAGGATTCAAAGGAACAAGTTTGTCTGCTCCTCTTCTGCTACGCTTATAACACAATTCACCTGAAATAGATAAATTAAGCAACTAAACGGATTAGAACAAGAGAAATTAAAATCAAATTAGAATAAAAATTAATTAGACTGATATTGATAATTATTTTCAGTCCCCGGCAACAGCGCCAAAAACTTGTTGCGATAATTTTGCTATGCAAGTGCACACAGTCGCAATTCGTAATAAAATGGTAAAAACCAAGTATCGTCCTCAAGGACTGATTTATCAATTACCAATCAATCAATCTTTTTAATTCTATTTGATCAAACAATTTTCAGAGATTTCAAATAAAGAGGAATACTAACGAAGCACAATGAAGAATTAAACAAAATAACAGAGAAAATAAAATTAGGACAATTATGATCCTCTATTTTCCACCCCTTTATTTCCTAATGCAAGAATTATATCCCCTTCTCCCTATTCAATAACAAGTTGCAAAAACAATTCATAATCTGGTTAAGATTTATAAAATTCAATCTAAATGACAACTTCCTATATTTCTATGGTAAGTTGAATCATGAAGAAGGCATTAAACACGCAACTCAGAAAAAATAGACAAACAATTTAGATACGTTCGTTCTAAATTAAATTTGCATCCAAACAATCAAAGCATATCAAATTTCACTTTTCAGATATCAATTTGATTCATGAAATAGCAATTAGAGGTGATCAATCAATAATCGCACAAATAACACAGATTGTAAGGAATTGAAAGAGATGAAGAAGAACATCAATTTTGCATTAAACCATAAAAAGGGTTTCCAAAAGATTCACATAATAGCCCTAAAGAAGAAATTAGCCCATGATATTCATTCTAGCAATAAGAAAAATTCAATTACAAACATAATTTTTTTTAAAGAAAAAGATGAAAAACTCAGGAATGAATCCTCCAAGATGGTATTCTTGCTTCCAGCCGTCGTACCCTTTTTAGCCTCCTTTCAGTCCCCAATATGATTCTCCAAAAAAAATCCCTACCAAATCCCCCACGTGAAAAGACTTAATTGCCCATCAAAAGTGACCAGATATGTCAAAAATCGCGAAACCAGCGCTGTAGCGTTGCCATTGTAGCGCTGTAGCGCTAAAGTCAGAAACGAAATGGGGGAAATCTGGGCACCAGCACTGTAACGCTCTTATGGTAGCGCTAAAGTCAGGAACGAACTTCCTGAAAACTGCATCCAAGCATTGTAGCGTTGATGTTGTAGCGCTGTAGCGCTAAAGTCAGAGCCGAGCTTCTTCAGAACTTCTTCCTAGCGCTACGACGCTCCCTTAGTGGCGTTGTAGCGCTACTTACAGAACCAAGAAAATTCACAAATTCGTCCCGATTTTGTTCCACTTTCGCTCCTTTTCATTATTTGTATCACTTTAACATTAATCACCCTGAAACAAGAACAAACGAGCATAATTCCGAAATAAAATAATCCTAACTAATGAAAAATAGCCTAAAAACTTGGACCATAAACGAGCCTAAAACTCGTTTATCAACTATACTCACTCTTTTTCAAATGGTTCTTAGGAGTGTTCCAAAGTCCCAACTCTGTCCTCTTATCCCGGTAATTTTGGTAAGGAAAATAGGATAGAATTCATATGTTATATGTTTTATATGTGTTATCTTATGTTTTTATGTTATGAAATGTGTTATGTTATTTATGTATGTAGGTTTGGGCATATGACCCATATGACTAACAAGCCCCAAATAGATTATGGGCATATGACCTGCTTAGCTAGTAGGACCCCACTAATCTAATGGGCATATGACTTGTTTAGTCTATGGGACCCTAAGTAATAATGGCCATTATAGTATGAGTATGATATAAGTGTTATGTTATGTTTTTATGTTTCTTATCGAATTTATGTATATGACTATGTGTTAGATTTTTCCTTGCTGGGCATTAGGCTCATTCCTTTTTGTTTTTATGTGCAAGAAAATAGACTTAGTGGTGGGAAAGGTTCTTGGTAGCTTGGAGAATGTGTATTGAGGCGAAATGGATTCAAGAGCCGAGCGTTACGATTCGAGGATGTAGTTTTGTTTTTATGGTTTTTACATGTATTTTTCCGCACTTGTTATGTAATTTCTTTTTATTTAAATTATGTTTTGTTTTGTTTTTAAAACAATGGGATCCCATATCCTACTTGATATTTTGTAAGTTTAACTCTTATTTTTACAAGTTTCTTAATAAAGTTATGGTATTTTCACTTGTAAGTTTTATTAAGGATTAGTATGTATAGTTTTCGTTAATGGTCCAAAAGTCTAGAGTAGTTGGGTCATTACATTAAGTATGCTTGTAGACTTGGGCATATGACCTATACAACTAACAAGCCCTAAATAGATTATGGGCATATGACTTGCTTAGCTAGCAAGACCCCACTAATCTAATGGGCACATGATTTGTTTAGTTTATGGGACCCCAAGTAATAATGGCCATTATAGTATGTGTGACATATGTTTATGATATTTTTTATTATATGCTAGGTTATGAATTTTATGTATATGAGTTATGTGTTAGGTTTTTCCTTGCTGGGCATTAGGCTCATTTCTTTATTTTTAGTGTGATGCAGGAAACTAGATACGGAGGCGGAAGGATTCTTGGAAGCTTGGCATGTGTGTTGAGGATGAACGGACTGAGTGGACTGCGTGTCGATCGAAGATGAAGTTATTTATATTTAGTCTTTTAGATCATGTTTTTCCGTATTTAGTTTTTTTAAACAATTGAATTAAAGTTTATGTTTTTCTTTTAAACAATGGGTACCCATGCCATATTTTCTATTATTATGTATTTGATACAATATTTTGAGATTTAATAAAGTTATATTATTTCTTATGTATCTTTCCCAAAATAGTAGTTATGTATAGTAGATCTAATGGTCCAAGGTCATAGAAATAATTGGGTCATTACAGTTGGTATCAGAGAAACGGTCCATTTGCATGAAGTTCTCCTTGATACACACGCTCAAGCTCCGAATCTAACCGCCAATGTAAGTGATTATGTTATAGTTGTTATGATTATGTGTTAGTAAAACATTTTAGCCCTTATGTTTTTAGTTAAGAATACCTATAAATTAGTTTATTTTCTTTATTTATTTTATTTATTATCTTTGCATAATGATTGTATATAGTGAAAACCTTTTTCAAATAAATATCATGGTTATTTTGTTATCATGTATGAGTTTGATTTTTCTTTTGCAATCATAATAAATAATAAATAAAATAATTAATGACTAAGTTCGGTGAGAGTGGATACAAATCAATGAACCAAGTTTCTATATTGAGAGTTAGGGGGCCATAGTAGTGGGAACGATTTTACTGATCCCAGCCCTCCCTCAGTATGGTTAACTTTGGAACAACGACGAGTTTCGAGCCTGAGAATTAAGTCATATAGGATGATTAGAAACAGACTTAGTAAATTATAAAGATGGCTTATTTTTCTAAGTTTAGAAACATACCCTAATCATAAAGAAGGCTTATAATTTTTTTTTTCATAAGAAGTCATAATTAATAGGTTCGAGTTATGTTTGCTTAGATTAAGTTTTGCCTTAGAGCCTATTAGGGTAAGTTCTAACATGTTCTGGACTGTTAGAAATTTTGGTGAAGATGTCGCTCAGAAGATCTGCTCGCAATAAACGCTAACGCCTCAAATACTGTTCCAGTGAACAATGAAGCCCCTCCAGTTCGTAGAAGGGGAGTGTGTGCTACTGCTAGCCGCAACGCGTCGGCACCGTCAGCTGACAACACTACGGAGATCGCCAGACTGCGACAACAAGTCAAGGAACTTTTGCAGCAGCAACGACAACAGGCTCAGCCCCAGACTCAGCCTCCGCCTCCGCCTCAGCCACAGCCGCAGCCACAGCAAATGGCCTCAGCACCCCAACAAGTTGGTCCATATGGGGGATGGCCAGTGGCGAACTACACGCCGTACCCAGCTCAACACATGGAGCCAATCTATGAGCGGTTTCGTAAGCAACACACTCCAAACTTGGAAGGGACAACAGAACCCTTTAAGGTAGAAGAATGGCTCAGAAATGTGGAGCCAATCCTAGCACATATGAATCTCGGCAACGCGAACCGCATATCCTTTGTTTCTTCTCTACTTAAGAAGGATGCTAGAATATGGTGGGACTTAGTTCAGCAGACTAACAATGTTGCCACCATGATATGGACAAGATTGGTGGAGCAGTTCCACAAGAAGTATTACAACTGGGCAGTCATCGCTACAAGGGTCGAGGAGTTCGCTAGTTTGAAGCAGGGCAACTTAACGGTAGTAGAATATGTTCTGCAGTTCAACAGATTAGCCAAGTTTGCACCAGAGTTGGTTCCAATTGACTTTATGAGGGTGACCAAGTTCGTTAGAGGACTTAGACCAAAGATTGAATTAGGGGTTAAGCTAGCAAACCCAGGAAATACTACCTATGCCAATGTTCTAGAAACGACAATAGAAGTAGAAAGGCTTCAGGCGAATGTTAGTAAGGAGAAGGCTAGTAGGCCTGAGCCTAAACAGCATGGTCAACCTCAAAATGGTCGGAACAACCACAACAACAGGTGTCAACATAGCAATAGTAATAGTAATGGTCAGAAGAGAAGGCATCCAGATGATAAGCAGCCCAATGGTGATAAAAGAGCATGGACAAACAATGGAGGCAATAAGTCGGGTTATGTAGAATATCCGCAATGCTCTAAGGGCCAAAAGAAACATATTGGGGAATGTCATGCAAACATCAAGGGATGCTTCAACTGTGGTTAGGAAAGTCATCGAAAGAAGGAATGTCCATAGCTCAAGCAGAAGGAGAAGAGGGATTAAACGATGGTTCTAGACCAAAGTCTTTGCCTTGACCCAAGGAAGAGCCAATGCTAGTAACTAGCAGTTACAGGTCAGATTCCTATCCTCGATAGTATATGTTCTAGTATCGCTTGATTTGGGAGCAATATACTCGTATATCTCGTTAGGAATAACAGAGAAATTAGACAAACCTTGTAGAACTAGGTTTGTGACATAGTTGCCTTTGGGTAAAATAGTCCTATCATTACGGATAGTACGAGGTGTACCAATCAAAATCGAGGACGTAGAACTAGAAGGAGACCTGATAGAGCTGGAAATCAAAGACTTCAACATGATATTAGGCATGGATGGGCTAGCAAGGCATGGCATAACCATCGATAGCAGACGTAAGCAAGTGATGTTCGAGACTCCTGACGGTCAGAAACGATGCTATATGGGAAAAGTTTTAGGACTACGTACACCGCTAATATAAAATCTTAAAGCCCAAAGAATGATAGAAAAAGGGTTTCAAGCATTCTTAGCTAGCGTTATGTATGTGGTAAAGGAAACACCACAAAAAGTTGGAGACTTCCTCAATGTAAAGGAATTCCTAGAGGTATTTCCTGGAAACTAGCAGGATTGTCGCCGACTCGGAAGATAAACTTCACAATCGAACTAGTACCGGGCACCGAGCCATTCGTTATGGGGAGCACCGGTTCTATTTGTGAAGAAGAAGGACGGAAGTATGCATATGTGTATAGATTATCACGAGCTGAATAAGGTGACAATTAACAATAAGTACCCGCTACCCCGACTTGACGACTTGTTTGATCAACTCCGAGGGGCAACCGTGTTTTCAAAGATTGATCTACGGTCTGGGTATCATCAGCTCAAGGTACGGGAAGAAGACATTTCTAAGACAGTCTTTAGGAACTCGTTATGGACATTACGAGTTTCTAGTTATGTCTTTTGGTCTTACCAACGCTCCAGCCGTGTTTATGGATTTAATGAATATGGTCTTTATGGATTATTTGGATAAATTCGTAGTAGTATTCATTGACGATATCTTGGTGTACTCAAAGGATAAAGTCGAGCATGAGAAACATTTAAGGTTATTCTTGCTACACTGAAGGAGCATCAGCTTTACGCCAAGTTCAAGAAATGCGAATTTTGGCTTTCACAAGTAGCATTTCTCGGCCACATAGTATCCAAGCACGAGATTGCTGTAGACCCATCTAAGGTAGAGGCTGTAAAGATTGGCCAAGACCAAAGAACGCGTCTAAGGTAAGAAGTTTTCTAGGACTAGCAGGCTATTACCAGAGGTTTGTAGAAGGCTTTTCTAAGATAGCCACTCCACTTACCAACCTGACCCAGAAGTAGCAAAGGTTCAACTGGATGGATAAGTGTGAAGAGAGTTTCCAGTTGCTTAAGGATATGCTCAGCACCAGTACTTTGTGTACCAACACCCAATGATAAGTTTGTAGTCTATTGCGATGCGTCGAAGTAAGGATTGGGTTGTGTGCTGATGCAGAATGATAAGGTTATAGCCTACGCCTCAAGGCAAATGTAGTTGCTGATGTGCTAAGTAGGAAGAATTATGGAAGTCGAGCAGCGTTAGCTGGAATAGAAAAGCCGCTACAGTAGGAGCTGATCAATGCTGGAATAGAAGTAGTCATTGGTAAACTGGCTAACTTGTCCATTTAGTCAAGTCCGTTAGAAGATATACGGAATGGGAAAGTGCATGATGACACATTAGTAACACATATAGATGCAGTTAGAGAAGGGAAGGCCACAAATTTCTCAATATCAAGTCAAGGGTTATTAAGATATAAGGATTGGGTATGCGTGCCAAGCGATCAAGGGATTAAGGTAAAGATTCTAGAAGAAGCGCACAATACCCTGTACTCAGTTTACCCAGGGTCGACCAAGATGGCACACGACATCAAGGCAATGTATTGGTGGCTAGGGATGAAGAGGGACATAGCAGAATTTGTGTCTAAGTGTCTAGTATGCCAGCAAATGAAAGCAGAACATCAGTGGCCTGCAGGCTTATTGCAACCACTTAGCATTCCAAAATGGAAATGGGATGATATAGCCATAGATTTCGTGACGGGTTTACCACGAACAAGTAAGCAGCATGATTTGGCTTGGATAGTAATTGATAAATTAACCAAGTCAGTTCATTTCCTGTCTGTTAAGACTTCGTACACAACAGATCTTTACGGAGACGTTTAAGTCCAAGAAATAGTACGACTGTATAGAATCTCTAAGACAATAGTATTCGATAGAGGACCGGTGTTTACATCGAGATCTGGGAGTGAGTATTTTCCGCTGATAGAATTCTCCTACAACAATAGCTACCAGTCAACGATCGGGATGGCACCTTATGAGTTTCTTTATGGAAGAAGGTGTCGATCACCGTTGCATTATGACGAGGTAGGAGAAAGGCAACTACTTGGAACTGAAGCTGTTAGAGGAGCTCAGGATGTAGTAGCCCTGATTAGAAAGTGTATGCTCGCTGCTCAAAGCCGTTAGAAAAGTTATGCGGATGCCAAGCGGCGTGATGTGGAATTCAAAGTCGGAGATAAAGTTTTCTTAAGAATATCTCCTATGAAAGGTGTGAAGCGGTTTGGGAAGAAAGGTAAACTTAGTCCTTGATTTATAGGTCCTTTTGAGATATTGGACAAAGTAGGAGCAGTTGCATATAGATTAGCCCTACCGCCAGCTCTAGCAGATAGCCATAATGTGTTCCACATCTCGATGCTGCGTAGATATGTGTCAGACCCATCTCACGTCCTCAAGTACGATACGATTGTTGGAAAAAGCTTATACAGGATCTTTATTTATTTTCATGTATATCTAATATTAAACAAATTAATACGAGATAGCCTAAAACATGTTTCTAAAATTGAATTCAAAGAGAAACAAAAATAGAATACTTACAGTATACGCAGCGGAATTAAGAGTCCTTCCTTCAGTTTCTCTAACTCTTGTATCCTCTCTGTCGCAGAGTATTATCAAGAAACTGAACCGATCTTCTATTTTCTTCACGATCTTCCAATGTATCCTTAGAACCACCTAGACTAGTGTGGGCAGTTCTCAACACATGAGATAGATATAGAGAGAAGAAGAGAAAATACAAAGAGGCTTAGAAAAGGACTTGTGTTTAGAGAGAATATAAAACTATCAGAAAATCTGACTTATCAAAAACCCTTTTTTAACTTCTCTATAAGCACTCCTTTTATAGACTCAATTAGGCCATTTAATTTAATTAAAAAATCAATAAAATAACAGCCATTTTGAAGCCCTAGGTCGAAATTATCATGGGCTATAGGCCCGTGAAATTTCCCATTTGATTATAAGCCCATTGGACTTAAAATCAAGGCCTGTGTTATTTTCTATTGATTTAATTAATTAAATAATTATTTAAATCCTTTATCAAATTAATTATTTATAATTTGAACCTTGATTTAAATTTATTTATTAATTTAGATACCAATTTATCTTAATTAATAAATCTGCCATAATTTCTCTTTTTTCTTCTCAAAATTACACAACTCTGTGAAACTATCCAAAATTGACCTGGTCAACTTTGATAATTCTAATTGATGATTAAATCAATTAATTGAGACTATCTAGATGATTTTATCCAAGGTACAATGGGGACCATGGGCCTATGAAACCAAGCTCCAATAAGTTATCATAAATCTAACAAATAAATTTACTAACTTATTAATTCCTCATGACTCCACTATAGACTTGGAATTGCACTTTTGAATTCATAGAACGCTCTATAACAAATATAGATACGCTATTAATTATCCATTGTTACAACCATAATTGTCACTCAATCCTCTATAGACGGTCTACAATGAGATATGACTAAAATACCGTTTTACCCCTCATTGTATTTTATCCTTAAAACACTTAGTTCCTTGTAAATGATATTTCAGTAAACTAATTTAATTACTGAAATGAGATCTCTATCATTTAACACCTTGAACCAAACTAAAAGGAAACCATCGTTTCACTTCTTCATCAGAAGCTATAGATGTTCATATCTATGATTAACACTCCCACTCAATTATACTACCGAGTTCCCAAGATGTAAGTATGGGCTAGTCCATAGGGTAAGCTGGTAACGAACAAGTCAAAGAACTCAAATAATACAATCAGTTAGAATACTAACCACTCAGAGTTGAGATTGAATTGACCTATGGTCAACTATATGATATGACTAGAATAGATAATAACGGTATGTTTACTTATCTTATCAACTGTCAATATCGGTCTTGTCCGATGTAACAAATACATCTGATCTTATCTACTTTGCTAATGTTATGGAAAGAACATAACACTGTAATGTGTAAGTAGATCATATCGTAGATTGGCAAGTCAGTGTAAATCCGGTGCACTGACTAATCTTAGGACTAACTTATTTTTGAACATATAATCATATTTATATTCCACTGTGATTACGTCACTATAAATAAGATTAGCTATATGCTCGGGATTTAATAGAAGTTTATATTAAATAAATAATCATGAAAATAAAATATGTGAGCAAAGTGATTGACCAAGTCAAAAAATGATTTCTATTCTTTTATTGATAATAAAATGAGATTACAAAGAATTTGGGTTTTAATTAGGGCATAAAACCCCAACAAACTCCCACTTGCACTAATTGAAACTAATGCCTTAATTCTACTAATCCCATCTCCTTGATATGCTTATCAAATGTAGCTTCTGGTAGTGTCTTTGTAAACGGATCCGCAATATTGTCTTCAGTTGCAATCTTCATAGCCTTCACATCTCCCCTGGCCACATATTCTCGAATAATGTGATACTTCCTTTCTATATGGTTACTCCTCTTGTGACTTCGAGGTTCTTTTGAGTTGGCTATCGCTCCTGTATTGTCACAAAACAACACAAGCGGTTTATCCATTTCTGGAATAACACCAAGATCCGAATAGAACTTCTTTAGCCAGACTATTTCCTTAGCTGCTTCTGACGCGGCTATGTACTCAGCCTCCATGGTGGAATCTGAGATTGCAGACTGCTTTACGCTTCTCCAAATCACAGCTCCACCCCCAAGAGTAAACACCATTCCAGAAGTAGACTTTCTGTCATCGACATCAGTCTGAAAATCTGAATCGGTGTAGCCTACAGGGTTTAGAACACCACCCTTGTAGACTAACATATAATCCCTAGTCCGTCTCAAATACTTCAGGATATGCTTAACTGCTATCCAATGTTCCGGTCCTGGGTTTGACTGATACCTGCTCACTACTCCCACTGCATAGCAGATATCTGGTCTAGTACACAACATGGCATACATCAGACTTCCAACTGTAGATGCGTAAGGAACTTTTCTCATTGCATCTTCCTCTTCAGGAGTCTGGGGAGACTGCTTCTTTGAAAGATGAATTCCATGGCGGGACGGTAGATGCCCTTTCTTGGAATTTGTCATTGAGAAACGTTCAAGCACTTTATCAATGTAAGCTGCTTGAGATAGAGCTAAAAGTTTGTTCTTTCTATCCCTGATGATCTGGATACCTAGAACATAACTTGCTTCACCCAAATCCTTCATCTGGAATTGAGTGCTCAGCCTATTCTTCACATCTGATAATTTCTTAACATTGTTTCCAATGAGTAAGATATCATCTACATAAAGAACCAGGAATACCACTATTCGATTTGCCTTTAGTTGGTAAACACAGGGCTCGTCAATATTTTGTTCAAAGCCATAGGTTTTGATTATTTCATCAAACCTAAGATTCCAGGAACGAGAAGCTTGCTTAAGTCCATAGATGGACCTATTTAACTTACAAACTTTTGCTTCTTGTCCAGATACTTTAAATCCTTCTGGCTGATCCATATAAATGACCTCGTCAAGCATTCCATTAAGAAAAGCTGTCTTGACGTCCATTTGCCAAATCTCATAGTCGAGAGCGGCTGCTATGGAGGATGCGAATGGATTTGAGCATGGCTACCGGACTAAAAGTTTCCTCATAGTCCACGCCTTCTCTTTGGGTATAACCCTTTGCCACTAATCGAGCTTTATAAGTCTCGATATTTCCATCAACACCTCGTTTCTTCTTGTAGATCCACTTGCACCCAATGGCCCTAAAGTCACTAGGTGCTTCCACAAGATCCCAGACGGAATTTGAGTACATAGACTCCATTTCCTGTTTCATGGCTTCAAGCCATAGTTCCTTTTCAGGGCTAGCCATTGCCTGTTTGAAAGACAATGGATCATCATCACTAGTGTCACCAACAACCATATTGGTTTCACCATCCAAACCATAGCGAACTGGGTTTCTAGAAACCCTCCCACTACGACGAGGCTCCGTGACTGTTTGCTCAGGAACAGTGGTACTTTCTTCATTTAAATCGACTTGCGTCGATTGTACATGAAGAGTGGGAATTTCATCATCAACACGCGTTGATGATGATGGAACATTGGTTGGAGTCAATTCTTTAACCATCTCCTCTATTAATTGAGACTATCTAGATGATTTTATCCAAGGTACAATGGGGACCATGGGCCTATGAAACCAAGCTCCAATAAGTTATCATAAATCTAACAAATAAATTTACTAACTTATTAATTCCTCATGACTCCACTATAGACTTGGAATTGCACTCTTGAATTCATAGAACGCTCTATAACAAATATAGATACGCTATTAATTATCCATTGTTACAACCATATTTGTCACTCAATCCTCTATAGACGGTCTACAATGAGATAGGACTAAAATACCGTTTTACCCCTCATTGTATTTTATCCTTAAAACACTTAGTTCCTTGTAAATGATATTTCAGTAAACTAATTTAATTACTGAAATGAGATCTCTATCATTTAACACCTTGAACCAAACTAAAAGGAAACCATCGTTTCACTTCTTCATCAGAAGCTATAGATGTTTATATCTATGATTAACACTCCTACTCAATTATACTACCGAGTTCCCAAGATGTAAGTATGGGCTAGTCCATAGGGTAAGCTGGTAACGAACAAGTCAAAGAACTCAAATAATACAATCAGTTAGAATACTAACCACTCAGAATTGAGATTGAATTGACCTATGGTCAACTATATGATATGACTAGAATAGATAATAACGGTATGTTTACTTATCTTATCAACTGTCAATATCGGTCCTGTCCGATGTAACAAATACATCCGATCTTATCTACTTTGCTAATGTTATGGAAAGAACATAACACTGTAATGTGTAAGTAGATCATATCGTAGCTTGGCAAGTCAGTGTAAATCCGGTGCACTGACTAATCTTAGGACTAACTTATTTTTGAACATATAATCATATTTATATTCCACTGTGATTACGTCACTATAAATAAGATTAGCTATATGCTCGGGATTTAATAGAAGTTTATATTAAATAAATAATCATGAAAATAAAATATGTGAGCAAAGTGATTGACCAAGTCAAAAAATGATTTCTATTCTTTTATTGATAATAAAATGAGATTACAAAGAATTTGGGTTTTAATTAGGGCATAAAACCCCAACAACGATAGCACTCCAGAAAGACTTGAGTTACGAGGAACGGCCAGCTAGCATCCTAGATAGAGGGATGAAAGAATTACGGTCTAAGAGTTTTCCGATAGTCAAGGTCCTATGGAGTAATAGTTCTGAACGGGAGGCAACGTGGGAGTTGGAGGAGGACATGTTAGCCTGGTATCCAGAATTGTTTGATAAGTAAATTTCGGGGAAGAAATTCTTTGTAGTAGGGGAGAATTGTAGAGTCCCAGAATTTACTTAGCTAGTTAGATAGTAGTAGTAGTAGTAATAACTAGTATTAGTTATAGTATGTTCATTACTGTGGATTTTGGTTCAAGCCGGGACTTAGTTGGAAACTCCTAGCAATAGTTATGGATCTTATAAGTTTAACCTATAGTTTAAGAATATTAATTATAACATAAGGTTTGATTAATATTGCTGGTTATTAATATGATAATTATTATAACCTAAGGTTTAGATAGAGCTAATAAGAATATGACACTTGTCATGAGCATGGTTATTCCTAAGGTTATGATTATTAAGGAATTATTATTTTAATGATAAAATAAGAGAAATATAAGAATTAGTCTTCACCAAAATATGATAGGAGCATGATATTTGTCACAATTTTATTTATTTGTGGATTAGGTTGTAAATAGATTTTTCTTAACTTTAGGGTACTGTAACTTCCGACCTATTTTTGACCCAGTTATTTTATGAATTTCGAAAAATAATATTTCTATAAAGTTGTAGATAATTTAATTAGCTTTCTAACGGTATAAAGAGAGTCCAAATCGGAGTTCTACAGCTCCAGATATGTTGATTTTACTGTAGGGGAGTTTAGAGTTACGAGATTTAGGGAGTTAAAAGTTAGGATTCTATTTGTTTTTATTATTTTAAAAATCAAGCTTTGAATCCTTAAATCTCTCTGAAAAATTTGACCAATTCCTTAGCCTTTGGCTGAAGGATATTCAAATATTTTCAATTAAATTTATTTTTTTTATTCAAAGCCAAAAAGAAGATTTTTATTCCTAGAACTCTATAAATAGGACCTAGCACCAAGCCTTTTCATTCATTCTTCAAGCATTGATCAGAGCCTTCCATGTGCTAGTGAGACTATAGAGTGATAAACACTTGGATTGTGGTTATAAGCTTAATCATTATAAGCTTAATAAACACTTAGGAAGTAAGGTTATAGTGTATTTCAGTTTCGAGGTATAGTTCGGTTATAGAAGCATTCAAGGTATTCCTAATTCTAGTTCCTTTCTGTATATATTCTTATAGTTCTTCTCTGCTCAAATCCTAACTCAGTCTTTTCTATTCTTGGTTAGGCATCTAAGTTCTTCGAACTTAAGGTTTTCGTTGGTAAGTATCGTTTCGATGGTGTAGTTTATTCTTTCCATCTCTTTTCTTTATTGTACTCACCTCTATATTATGGTTTTTAGGAGTGTTCCGAAATCCTGACTTTGTTCTCATCATCCCGGTATATTGGTAAGGAAAATAGGATAGGATTTATGTGTTATATGATTTTATATGTTATCTTATGAATGTGTATTATGAAAAATGCTATGTTAAGTATGCTTGTAGACTTGGGCATATGACCTATACAACTAACAAGCCCCAAATAGATTATGGGCATATGACTTGCTTAGCTAGCAAGACCCCACTAATCTAATGGGCATATGACTTGTTTAGTTTATGGGACCCCAAGTAATAATGGCTATTATAGTATGTGTGACATATGTTTATGATATGTTTTATTATATGCTACGTTATGAATTTTATGTATATGAGTTATGTGTTAGGTTTTTCCTTGCTGGGCATTAGGCTCATTTCTTTATTTTTAGTGTGATGCAGGAAACTAGATACGAAGGCGGAAGGATTCTTGGAAGCTTGGCATATGTGTTGAGGATGAACGGATTGAGTGGATTGCGTGTCGATCGAGGATGAAGTTGTTTATATTTAGTCTTTTAGATCATGTTTTTCCGTATTTAGTTTTTTAAAACAATTGAATTAAAGTTTATGTTTTTCTTTTAAACAATGGGTACCCATGCCATATTTTCTATTATTATGTATTTGATACAATATTTTGAGATTTAATAAAGTTATATTCTTTCTTATGTATCTTTCCCAAAATAGTAGTTATGTATAGTGGATCTAATGGTCCAAGGTCATAGAAATAGTTGGGTCATTACATAACTGTTGCCAATTCGGTGGGGCAGGTGGAGGGTCCTGACCCTGGTTGTCATCCTTGACCCTATTGTCATAGAGTCTAATTGATTGCCGAGGCATCACAACAATATGCTTGCAATCAATGACGTTGCTCATCAGGCATGATAGCAATATCCAAAACGACCTCCCAATTCGCATCAATCAATCACAACTAGGAAATCCACATAACAAAAATAGCTTCCAACAATCAAGGGGGCCATGCCATAGGATCATGCATATGTCAACTCATTCATCATGCTCTGTACATATACTCAGGAAAACAAGGCACTTTAACAAGCAATTAAACATATAATTCAATAATTACCAACTAACCTTGAGTCGAGCTTGTCACTGGCAGCGAGTGTACATGTTTGGTCGATCTCCAGGAACCATAAACCTTGGCTCTCTCTAATACAAAGTTGTAATGCCCTACTTCCTTAGATTCGTTACTAAGTGAGTTTAAAATGTACCATTAACTCGCTAATCAAGGGCTTAGGTTGAAAGTGTAGCTAAACTGTATTAAAGGTCTTTTAATGTCAAAATTTGGTCATTCATTGAAAATAAAAAGAGTTAAACATTTGGGATCCCAAAATACCGTTTAGAAAATATTTTACAACTCAAAATACATTTAGGGTTGACTAGGCGACAAAATTCAAGTCATTACATCACATTTTCCCAAAATAACCTTGGTCGTGGCGGCCAGGTAGGCCGAACATGTACTCGTCGCTCTACACTCTCCGTACTCATGGCTGATCGACCTTTCCCTTGCCCTTAGCTGCACCATAGAGCACTCGTGAGCCGAAGCCCAACAAGAAAACTCAACACAAAACAAATAACATATGCATATCTATCAATAACATATAACAAAGCAACAAACAGGTTAAACACATAGCGACCATGTCGTCCCAAGCGCTTTACCATGTCCTGGGTTTGCGTCTTCACCGAGAGGATGATTCCAGTATCCTAGGAGGGTCTTCCCCTAACGGCCTGCACTCCGCGTGTAACGCCCTGGATAACCAAGATCGTTACACTGTGTGTTTAAAATAGTGCGAGACTTGCTAACCAAGTCATTTAAATAAAAATGTGAATCTAAAGACATGAACATGTTAGGTTTAAATGATTTTGGTTATAAACGAGTAATTTTCATTAAAATAAATGTTTGGTACATGGGATCCCAAATCAGGGTTTAAATGTCATAATTACAAGATTTCCAAATGTTATAAATAATCAAAGCAACTCTAATGGCAAAATACATATTTTAGGTTTCCGTCCTTGTACAATCCCTCGACTGTGGCGGCCGAGCAGCTGACAATGTACACCTAGCCCCCAAAGCTCTCCAACCCATGGTCGATTCATTTTACCTTTGCATTTACCTGCACCATGTAGCACCCGTGAGCCGAGGCCCAGCAAGAAAACTATAACATCATAGCACAATTAATATCGATAACCAAATAGTTCACAGAGCATAACCAAATGATTTACAAGACATTAATCAATTATCCAGCAAGCCATAGCATTCACTTAATCAAGGACAATAGTCGATAAACCAATGATTTAACATCCAAATATTCAGCATATCATATACATCAAATTGACAATAGTACACATGTCATGCAACAACTAGGGTCGACGCCCTTAGGCCGCACCATCTGTTTAATCCACTGTCTTTGGCTCACTTAGGCCAAGCCCAGAGTTTAACCCACTGACTCTAGTCCGCTTAAATCGAGCTCAGTGATTATTAAGCTATCCTCGGCTACCAATGGCTGAGTCGCGTCATGTGCGCCAATATTGATTCCGGCATTCTTAGGCCGTTTATTTCATGTTCACATGGCGTAATACCAACATACAATAATGCATACAAGTATAGGGAACCCTTAGTCCCAACATAGTTACACAACCGGGTGCAGTTTTCTTACCTTTAATTCTGAGTGCATTGATTAAGAAAGACAATCCTCAAGCAAGATTCTGCCCCAAGCCCTAGCGTACACCTAGTCACAAACATGATAAAGGATTCCATCAATAATAAGTGAATAAAGGTTTCCGGACCAAGTTCTAGCCTTCGAGACATCAAATTCCACCAAGCACGATAGTGGAATCGATCCCGAGCACCCTAGGTTAAGTCCCCACACCTTAAACCTCCTCAAGGCCGAATATGCCTTTAAGAGCCGCGACCCTAGGCCATCCATGTCGCGACCCACCCTCTACCAGAGGCCCAACCTCCCCAGACAACACACACGGGCCGCAACCCTAAGCTTCCCATGCCGCGGCCCGCCCTTCTTCCTGACACACATTTGTTCTAGAGGGCCGCGACACACAAAGAACAGAGTTGCGGCCTGACCCCTTCGAACCCAGAAAACTCACCATTTCTAGCAATCAAACCTCACTCAAATCAACCCAAATCCATCCCAATAACATAAGTTAATTATAACAAACACTCTAACATATTTCCAGCAGCAAAACCCAACAAAAACCTAACTTAGAAACTCTTCAAAATCCCACTTCAATCCTTGAAAGCCAAAAGCTCATAAACCTCTTAGAACCGACAGGAATTCCAGAATTCAGAAGCTAAACTATAATTAAAGGCTTACCTTTACTGAAGAACAGGTCCACCAAGTGGTTGCTGAGCTAATTCCCAAATATTTAGCCTCAATTCAATCTTTAATATCAAGAACCCCAAAAACACTTAGAACCCAGCCAAAACTACAGAATTTAGATAGCTAAATAATAACTTAATACTTACCTAAATTCTTGTCTGAATCACCAGATTGTGACTGAATTAATCCCCAAGATTCCAGCTCAAATCCTTGAGTTTCTAGCCCAAATTCCATTAGTTTCCACAAGTTAGCTTGGGAGACTTCTTGAAAGGAAAGAGAGAGTAATTGGAGAAGGAGAGTTGGTTCAGCAGGCTTCTAAACATTTCCTACCTTTTGTCTTATCTAACTTAAATCTCTTAAGTTAATCCTAAGGCTCGGGGTACCAAAAATGTCCTCAAGGGAAAAATGGTAAATTTCCCCAGTATTCCTTCCTAAGCTTCCCAACCTCAAATATATCTCCAATTATTTATTTTCATAACTCAATAACCCAAATAAATGTCTATTACCCAAAATACCCCTTGACTCACCCCGAGTCGGGTATCGGGTCCCGTTGTGACTTTCTTGCTAACTTGCTCCCTAGGATCGCCTCGTGCCGTATGCTGCAAATATATATCCACATAATAATGTGGTCTCAAGAGTTTATTTCAAATAACTACATTTATGCCCTAAGGAGCCAAAATTACAATTATGCCCTTACAAGCTAAATAGGGCCCGCATGCTTATCTAATACTCATAAAGATGCATTCCACATATCCATATAATCATAGGATCGTGCATATCACATAATCATGCATTTTTACCATTAATTCACATAACTTCCAATTATGCCTTCGTAGCACACTAATCAAGGCCCTGAAGCCTTATTAGTAATTTTTGGTCGTTACAACTATCCCCTCCTTATAGCAATTTTGTCCTTGAAATTTACTCAAACACATCAGATAGTAAACCCCGCACCTTTGACTATAATTCCAAGGTCCAACGCCTTTACTTTTTACTCTTCGCTAACACTCTTTTGAGAGTAACAATCTTGTTCCACAAGATCTTGTCTGATAACTATAATTTCGTCAGCCTTCGCTTGCACATCAAATCTGCTGAAACTCCAGGTTCTGCTTATTTCATCAACGGTCACTTTATTGTCTTATCATCGATACCAGAAATACTCATGAGTAATCACCCCTACCCGGGTGAGATCAGCTTATAGGCCCCTGACCTAACCCTTGGTACAACCTCAGAATTCTTGTCGAATCGGGAGTCAGAACTCCCCTTTCTTTCCCAGAATATCATACTCTTCCTTGTCTGCACTACTTGGAGAAATACAAATCTCTTATCCTGGAACTTTGTATTCCAAAATTAACAATTTGCAAGCTCTTATGTTCTTTCAAATAGGTAGACACTCCTGCCTTAAGAATTCCAACAACCTCTTTGATTTTCCCCCGAACCAATACTGAACCGTAGTATCCACTACCTTTCATTTCTTTACTTAGAACAATACTCTTTGCTTTTTATCTTACCATGTCCTATGCCGTGTCACCTTAGCTGCACTCCAGCATTCATTACTGTGACTATTTCATCAAGGGTTATACTTTCTTTAATATCTCAAATATCTGCACATTCAATGCATAATCTCTTAAAATAACCGTTAAATCTTCAGATTTCCATTCCATCTGCAATCAACCACTACCTCTAGGTTCCCATTCTATCCTCTTTGTTCTCTAGTTTCTTTCCAAAACTTGGAAAACTATAGGGTTTTAACTCAACATTATCAATGCTCTGCCCCATTACTAGTTCACATGAACCAAATCACATTAACTCATTCTGCTGAGTTATAACCTTCCCTGTCCGATCACCTTACTTATAGTTTAATGTGGTCCATTCCTATGATCCACCACCATACCACTTTACCTTCCAATATCCAAGCATATTAAATTTTGTCACCCACTTAAACCTCCCGGTACAATATACTTTAGGAGATAGAACAATATCCATAAAGAACTTTCATCTGCACACCAAATTTCTATTGGACCACTCATCTGATCCTTGTACCTTAACTCTTATTACACTAATAGGGTTCTTCCCCATTTCCATAAGATCATCACTCTGGACTCCATTGTCAAAAGGGATACGTATCTGTTCATCACCATTCACTGATGCTATACCAATTTCAATTGTTACCTTGTCCGTTCCACTGTAATCTGTGGCATTTTGTGTAACTGACACATATCTCCCAAGTAAGAGGTCTGCCTCCGATTAAATCTCTTCCTCATACAGGCAAGGATTTCTAACATCAACCATCCATTACGTTTCATTAAATCTTGGTCACAGGGTTATCCTTCTTATAAATGACCAAACTCTCAAATACCTTACGCTATGTATTCAATGCCAACTTAACGTTCCATGTAAATCGGCCACGTTCCCATTCTTTCACCTCCCATGAGGCTCGAACCATCCTTTTGTCAGTCTGTGCCTGGGCACGTCTCAGCCTGTGATGTACCACACATAATTTCAGGTCTTATCAAAATTAGGTCCTTCATGTTACCCCTCTGTATTCATTCATTACACGCATATTCCGACATCACCAAGTGCTAACCAATCCTCACTCTGTCTTTTAAACATCTGATCTGACACTATCCATTCAGTCTAACTTCAAGTTTTACTGTCATTCTAATCTCTGGTGTAGCTGCCTTTGAAGATACTTACTTAGTAGACGACGTGTTTACCAGCCTCGTTGTGCTTCCTATCCTTCAGACGTTCTTCCGTAGCTTCTCTGTGGCTTTAGATCAAATCTCTTCATACCTGGCCCCTTTTCTTCTTGTATCATTATCTTGAATACCCCTGGCGAGATCGAAGCTGACACTTCCTGGAGCCTTACCTGTGACCCTGCTTCTTTAGTATTAACATCATCAGCGTAGTAGTCGTTTGCATTCCACTTCTAACTGGAGAGTAGTCCAACATATCACCAATAAACCTGAAGGTGACTCGTTCACACTATTCCTATATTTTCTGCTTGTAGAACTTACCTGTGTTGCTGAAGCTTAAATCAGTTAAGAACCTTTGTTTCTAATTCGTCACACCCTACTTGGTACAAGTAGTAATTCTTGAAATGTCTCTTTCCTTGATCCTCAGCTGGTAATAACCAAATCGAAGATCAATTCCTAAAGACATTGTCCTGCCTTGTAGCTGGGCATTTAAACACTTCATCCTTAATAGACGATGTCAACGATTCCCACGGTATGACGCTCCGTCTGATCCATCCCGAAGTCAAAACTTCTTCAACTACTTCAGTAATTCTTTTGATCCAACAAGTACCATCCTTCATAATGTCCCTGATACCAAACCTGTCCGTAGCTCAGTCCTAAAGCATACCCAATCACTCCTTGCATACCCATTTGAATCCCTGATGATCAACTTAGTTCCCATTAAGTCCAATTAAAATTCTCCAAGTGATATCCCCTACAATCCATGGTTATCTCTTAATAAATTAACTCTCACTCTGGCTCATGTCAAGGCTCCCATATGACACGCTCTATTACTCTCACTACGAACCTCTTTATTACTTTTATTCCAATTCCTCTTCCAGAAGTTGATAAATCCTCCTCAACAAGTACTAATATCTCTAGCCCCTCACATATTACCCTTAAGGAATATTCTCTATGTCTAAACCTTTCTTGGGAAATTCTCAACACCGAACTCTTCCAGCTCGTTATATAACCAAAAACGTGAACTATCCAGTCAATTGATCATCTTCAAGGAACTAGCCTTGGGCTTTGAATGTAACAAGGCATTCTAGTCTTCCATTCCCTAATCATGGACAATCCATCTTAACATATCGAATCATTCAATGTAGAAGTCGTGTCCTCACCTGAAGTCATTCCAGGTGGTGTCCCCTGCCTCTGGTGCATACTAAAAAACCTCATTAGATCCCGTCACTGTCCTGACGGCTATCTTGTAAATCAGACCCCTTCCTGTCAAAACAAGGAGCCATAGAACTGTCCAGGGTTCTTCTACTTCGATTATTGAGAATCTGTCCTTACTAAATTCCACCAATGGAAATACTATCATTTGCATCTCTTGCCTTACGGCATTCATGCTCTATACCTCATTCCACATATCTCAAATAACATGGCCCTCCCTGCTGCCTATATACAGATTAAGATCCCATACACTGGAGCGGCCCTGATGCTCTGGACCATTCCAAAGTTTAATACCTAAATGGGTCATCATTTCCAGCTACATCCGCCTGTTATCAATTTCCAAAATAAATTATCCAACTCACAAAACTCATTGACATACATTGCCGTTACCTTACCATTCCAAATCAAGCTTATAAACCTATTAGTCTCCACAGTTCAAACTATGTCTTTATAACCTCTTTTACCAAACCACCATTTGAGTTCTTCCCAACCCATCATGCCAATATCTCGGTTTGAGTACCATTTCCGGGCATCCTTCTACCACAACTACTTAGCGCAACCCCTTAGTCATGACTTCTCATCTTCATATAACCAAGGGTGGAATTAGCTTTGCCCATCCACTGCCCAATTCTTAGGCAAACCCGAACTTTCCTCAAAACCAGAGGATAACGCCTTTTAAGCCTTCCATATAGTACTCTAATTTGTCTATATCCTTATATTAAACCAACACTCGTAACCTCACTGTCAAAGTATACAAAGCAGCTCTTTCCCCAGAAAAGTCTGCTATTCTTCCATCTAGTCTCTCCTATTAGACCCCACAGCTTACTCACATACTAGTGAACATCTGCTGCGACTTTCAGGGGCAGATGGAGGTTTCCAATCTCGACTATCATCTGCAACCCCCCTCTATAACAACACCAAGTCCACTTAACCATTCTGGGCGCAAACAATTTGAATTCATCTGCCTTCACTGACTAATCCCCTCAGCCCAGAGGTTCACACTCCGAACCAATCCACGAACAGGTCCAAATAACCACAATAATCATGCACATATAAAGCATAATAAACACTAATTCATAATACTATGCATTTAGCTAGCAAATTTTATTGATACCAGGTACATTCTCACTTAACCATGCTTTCTACATACCAATAAACAAGTATAACATATAAGTTCGATTTAGGCAGTCCACCACATACAATCAGTATACAAACCATTGTTCAAATATTCATTCACATGCAATAGCAATGCTGATCAGTACGCCTCAATCTCTTCACACAATAGTCAAGGGCCAGGCCCTATTAGTATCTCATGCTCCCTATAATCATACAACATAATACATTCATATTTCAATCAAGAACTTAAGCATATAATCTCATATATTCAATTACAAAACCCTGAGTCGACCTTAGCGGTGAGTGTACATGTCCAGCCAATCTTCAGGAACCCTTAAACCTAGACCGCTCTGATACCAAGTTGTAACGCCCTGGATAACCAATACCGTTACACTGTGTGTTTAAAATAGTGCGAGACTTGCTAACCAAGTAATTTAAATAAAAATGTGAATCTAAAGACATGAACAGGTAAGGTTTAAAATATTTTGGTTATAAACGAGTAATTTTCATTAAAATAAATGCTTGGTACATGGGATCCCAAATCATGGTTGAAATGTCAAAATTACAAGATTTGCAAATGTTATACATTATCAAAGCCACTCTAATGGAAAAATACATATTGGTTTCCGTTCCTGTACAATCCCTCGACCGTGGCGGTTGAGCAGCTGACAATGTACACCTCGCCCCCAGAGCTCTCCAACCCATGGTCGATTCATCTTACCTTTGCCTTTAGTTGCACCACGTAGCACCCATGAGCTGAGGCCCAGCAAGAAAAATATAACATCATAGCACAATCAATATCGATAACCAAATAGTTCACAGAGCATAACCAAATGATTTACAAGACATTAATCAATTATCCAGCAAGCCATAACATTCACTTAATCAAGGAAAATACTCGATAAAATAATGATTTAACATCCAAATATTCAGCATATCATATACATCAAATTAACAATAGAACACATGTCATGCAACAACTAGGATCGAGGCCCTTAGGTCGCACCCTCTGTTTAATCCACTGTCTTTGGCTCACTTAGTCCAAGCCCAGTGTTCAACCCACTGAATTTCGTCCGCTTAAACTGAGCTCAGTGATTATTAAGCTGTCCTCGGCTACCAGTGGCCGAGCCGCATCCTGTGCGCCAATATTGATTCCAGCACTCTTAGGCCGTTTATTTCATGTTCACATGGCGTAATACCAACATACATTAATGCATACAAGTATAGGGAACCCTTAGTCCCAACATAGTTAAACAACTGGGTGCAGTTTTCTTACCTATAATTCTGAGTGCTTTGATTAAGAAAGACGACCCTCGAGCATGATCCTGCCCCGAGCCCTAGCATATGCCTAGTCACAACCATGATAAAGGATTCCATCAATAATAAGTGAATAAAGGTTTTCGGACCAAGTTCTAGCCTTTGAGACATAAAATTCCACCAAGCACGGTAGTGAATCGATCCTGAGCACCCTAGGTTAAGTCCCCACACCTTAAACCCCTCAAGTCCAAAAATGCCTTTAAGAGCCGTGGCCCTAGGCCCTCCATGCCGCAGCCCGCCCTCTGCTAGAGGCCCATCCTCCCCAGAAAACACATACGGGTTGCAACCCTAAGCTTCCCATGCCGCGACCTGCCCTCCTTCCTAGCACACATCTGTTCTAGAGGGCTGCGGCACACCAAGAACAGAGCCGCCACTCAACCCCTTCGAACCCAGAAAACTCACCATTTTTAGCAATCAAACCTCACTCAAATCAACCCAAGTCCATCCCATTGACATAAATTAATTATCACAAACACTCTAACATATTTCCAATAGAAAAACCCAACAAAAACCTAACTTAGAAACTCTTCAAAATCCCACTTCAATCCTTGAAACCCAAAAACTCATAAACCTCTTAGAACAGACAGGAATTCCAGAATTCAGATGCTAAACTATAATTAAAGGCTTACCTTTACTAAAGAACAGGTCCACCAAGTGGTTTCTGAGCTAATTACCAAATATTTAGCCTCAATTCAATCTTCAATATCAAGAACCCCAAAAACACTTTGAGCCCAGCCAAAACTACAGAATTTAGACAGCTAAATCATAACTCAATACTTACCTAAATTCCTGTCTGAATCACTAGATTGTTACTGAATTAATCCCCAAGATTCCATCTCAAATCCTTGAGTTTCTAGCCCAAATTCCATTGGTTTCCACAAGTTATCTTAGGAGACTTCTTGAAATGAAAGAGAGAGTAACTGGTGAGGGAGAGTCAGTTCAGCAGGTTAATCCCAAGGCTCGGGGTACCAAAAACGTCCCCGAGGGCAAAATGGTAAATTTTTCCAGTATTCCCTCCTAAGCTTCCTAACCTCAAATATATCTCCAATTATTTATTTCATAACTCAATAACCCAAATAAATGTCTATTACCCAAAATACCCCTTGACTCGCCCTGAGTCGTGTATCAGGTCCCGTTGTGACTTTCCCGCTAATTTGCTCCCTAGGATCGCCTCATGCTGCATGCTGCAAATATATATCCACATAATAACGTGGTCTCAACAGTTTATCACAAATAACCACATTTATGCCCTAACGGGCCAAAATTACAATTATTCCCTTACAAGCTAAATAGGGCTTGCATGCTTATCTAATACTCATAAACATGCATTCCACATATCCATATAATCATTGGATCGTGCACATCATATAATCATGCATTTTTACCAGTAATTCACATAACTTCCAATTATGCCCTCACAACACACTAATCAAGGCCCTTGAGCCTTATTAGTAATTTTTGGGTCATTACACCGCGTGCTCAACGCCGTTCGCAACTCCTTCCGTACTCGGTTTTGCACTCCACGTGAGCAACACTTTTCTCAGCCCCTTGCCATGCTCGGATTTCTGTCTTTATTGGCCTTTGCCGTTCTCGACTATGGTCGTTCCTGGCCTTCGCCGTTCCCGGCCTTCGCCGTTCATTCACAAATATGCATCACACAGCATAAAATCAACAAACATTTAAACATATGTTAAATATAAACACTAGAGCTACGCCTTGCTATTCAATCAATGGGGCCATGTCCTACCATACAAGCAACAGGGCCACGCCCTGCTCTACGGGTACAACAGTTTTCTTACCTGTGTCCCAAGCTACCCGAGCACCGCGATCACGAGCACATTCCTCTAACTTGAGCCTTTATGAAATCCTAGTCACAACACATGAGTAAAACAAAATCAACTATCAAGTTCTAATCCATTAAATAGCTTCGAGACATAACTCTAGCCTTCGGGACCTTGGTTTCTACAAAACTGGGTCGTAGAAACCTTCTCGAGCCTTAACGTTCAAGTTCTCGAGCTAAAATCCCTCAAAAAACCAAAATCCTGCATTTGGGCCACGGCCCAGCCCCCCTTAAGGGCCACGACATGCTCCAAATCAGAGGCAGCATGCCTCTCCATTGAGAGATGCTGGCTGCATCGCCCAAACTTGCGTCGCAGCGCTTGGGAAACTTTTTTCGAAGTCCCTTAGCCTATGAACTCAAGCGAGCCACGACGCTGATGAACAGGGCCACAACGCGAGCTCGAAACCCAGAAAATCCCCTGCGTTTTCTCAAGCCAATTCCCCTGAAATCATCCCAAATCAAGGCCGATACCCAGAAGTCAGTCTACAGTTCATATTAAAATAACTTAACCAGTATAACCACCACAAAACTTAGCCCAAAATCCATCAAAGATTAAGAATCACACCAAAGCTTAACCTTTTAAAAAAAAAACCTTCAAACCATAACTAAAACCACCAAAAATTCAAGACAAAGCCTTACCTCAAGGATGATTTCGACCCTCAACTGTCTTTAATCTTGCTCCTAGCTTTATTTTTCCCAATTCACAGCCTCAACTTCAAAGCTTTCTCCTAAAAATTCACAAAACCTCCCAAACTTCAAGATAGAGAGATGTGATCGAGAGAGAGAGAGAGAGTGTGGGAAGGGCTGAGAGTTTTCTTCCTGTTTCTTTCCTTCCGACTTCTTCTACATGACCCTAGAATCAGTTGCCTATTTTGTCAAAAACCCCTCTCTAGACAAAGAGGTCCAAAATACCCCTTGAGCTTATTTAAATCCTCAAGTGCCACCAAGGGAATTCAGTCATTTGTCAGCTCCCATTAAGTCCCCGAGTATTCCTTTAAATCACCGTTTAGTCCGACATGTCTAAATAATTATTAAATCACTACCCGTTACGCAATAATTCCCGAACACATATAACATACCCAAAATACCCCTAGGGTCCTCCCGATCCGGGTATTTGACCCTGTTGTGAATTTTTAGCTAAACTGCTCCCTAGGACCGTCTCGAATCATGCATCACAGATATATCACCACTCACACGTGGTATCAATCCCAATATACAAAAATATTGCATTTATGCCCTCAATAGGCTAAAACTACAAATATGCCCCTAATAGCCAAATAGGGCCCACATGCATATTTAATTCACCTAAACATGCATTTCTAATCACATAATCATCAAATTTACATATTAACGTAATTAAATCATTTATTTTCTTCTAGGCATGCTAATCAAGGCCCTGAGCCTTATTAACAAATTTGGGACGCTACAGTAACCGCGTGAGTCAATCACGCATTTACATAATGATTGCATTTAATACAAATATTTCTCATTTATATTGGGATTTGATTTGATAACAGGATAACATGTTCCTACTATCTCGGACAATAAATATGACACCCTGGTCATATATAAATGTATAAAGGAACTTCGAGTCTATGGGAATCCTTGAGTAGGCAATATACTAGAATTACCACGAGCTGGATATCTCCTCCAAGCTTGTGCTTCAACAGCTACTTTAACATTCTGAGCTCACGCTTCATAGACATTGCATCCTTAGTTTGGGTTAAACCCAAGACGCCTAACACCATGTATGACCACGTGAAACTTGAGTTGTCCACGTGGATAATAAGCAAATATCATTCCCTTGGTTATCTCTCAGTATATTTATTTGCTAGCTATACCCGAGCTGAGTGAATGAACTCGGGCTAAAATTAGGGTACAACATTTCCCCATAAGCTCCTGCTCGTGTATGATGTCGTCACTTTCTGACCTACACAATAGGGGCTTTTAGACTTCTGTTACATAAAACCATGCTTGCCCACTACTTGAGTACTGGACACGTGGTGTACCGCAATTGGTGTCTGTTTGGGTTTCGAAGACTGCAATAATTGCCTTGTCACCTTTTTGTCGTCGTTTGGTCTATTTAATCTTGTCCCTTGGATCTGGAACTAACCCAACTGGACGGCTCAGATTAATTTCCACAATTTACGTATAAATAGGATGGCGAAATTTCAAACTGCACCACATTTGCATTTAAAATTTTTCCTTTTTCTGAACTTCCACAACTTCCCTTCTTTCCCAGAATCCCTAAAACCTTTCATCGTGCCCAGTCATTTAGAAGCTTTCCAGGAGCTTCCCGTTGCCGAGTCTCCATCTTACTATCGACGAACACACTTCCTGTAAGTATCTCATTCTTTGGTTTGAAGAGTTTTCTTTTTCGTCTTTTTTCTATCCAATGGAATTTTTGTTCTTCACCATGTTCATCAGCAACACTCATTGTAGTTGCTGTTAGGATATTTCTAAATGTTCTTAGGGAATAGGTTTTGACTTAGGTTCAACAAGTGAGTCCAAAAATGTCTTAGAAATAAGACGCTCATAAAACTGGGAAGTTTCTGGGTAAATCTGGGTAACTCTAATGTTGAATTAATTTAAAGACCCATTTGGGGTAAAGGAAATGAAGGGTTTTTAGGTTTAGAACCAGATAGCTTAGAGGTTACATTTTCTTGGGTGGTTTTGCACTAAACTGCCTCCCAAGGAAAGTAGTGGTCTGACATTTCGACACACGGATCCCTAAATATCAGGGGTCTGTTAGAAAACTGAGGTGCGTAGCTTAGGATATTGCGTGGCATCACGTGATGGAGCTGAGGGTAACCTTAGCTTGTATAACAAAAGTAAACCATTTCCCCCTCGTACTCTCGCATCATAGTTTTAGATCCTCTTAGGTCGCCTACTAACTAGGTCGTTCTGTCATTAGGCAATCTGATGGCTCCTCAAAATAAGAACGCCCCAAAGAAGAATGCCTCAATCTTGTACTCTCAACAGAAGAACAAGGGGAAGCAGATCATCCTAGAATCTCCATTCTCGCACTTCGGTCCAGTGGTGGAGAGGGAGCTCGTGGTTGACCCCAACACATACTTCGAGGCTGAGAGTATCATTTCAAAGATCACGACCTAGGGGAGGGTAAATAAGATTATGTTAAGCCACAACATAGAGGTTAGAGCTAGAACTCTACTCATCCGACCTGCGTTCAAAGGGGAATGGAGTTGTTCCCCTCTCCAAGACGACTTCGCAGCTTGGAGTGATGAACACCTAAAGGCTGGGGCCTTTCTTCCACCAGAACAGTACTTCGCGAATTTCTTGAATTACGTGAAGCTGACACCATTTCAGCTCCACCCAAATTCATATAGATTTTTGGTGGGGCTGAAGTACTTATTCCTGAAACACAAGTGGGAGGTCCCCACTCCAGAAGACATTATGTATTTCTTCTACCTCAAGGCAAACCCCGACCAGAGGGGACGCGGTGACAGATTCTACTACCTCACACGATTCCCTAACTCGGCCTCCATCATCGAGCTTCCAAGCCATCCAAACGACTACAGAGACTTGTTATTTATGTCAAATGGATTCCAGAATTGCAAACATCCATACTTCAATCAACCTCGTAAGTCTTCCATCCTTGTAAATTCAGCTCATGAATTTTTATTCCTTTTAAGATATATTTTTTTGTACATGTCTTGATTGAATCTGTTTCTCGTGTAGTCATATTTGCAAAGACAGAAAAGTCTGTGACCCTCAAGGGCTAGTATGAGAAGCTGTCCAGACATCCGCCCAATGAAAAGGACTATCGCTAGGTTGTGAATGAAGTCATGATGTTGGCCTGCTAGTTCATCGGTGAAGGTCAAACACTGGCCTTGAGGACCCGGGCTACCCTTCCGGCGATCCTTGAGCTCCCATCCACTCAAGAGGCCTTGCCATCCATTGAGGATGAGGTGCCTCTAGTGCAGAAAAGGCGGGCTCCCGAGGTTGTCTAGGAGCCCGATCCAGAACGAGTTGCGTCAGGGGCAGCAGTCGGCCCCTCCGGCCAAGGTAACCCATACCCATTAGGGAACTAGATAGGGTTGTTGCCGATTTTAGGTTAGTTCGTTATAATCTAAATCATTTTGTCCACCACCATCCTTACAACCCAGATCTAAAGGTAACCCTAGTCCAGTGCGTAGACCACCTAGTGGTATGTCATGACAGTAGTTATCCTAAGGGCACAATCGTAGTTGATAGCACCTTAAACTTTAGATCCACCATTTTTGAGGAATATGGGACCAACTGTAGGACCTGGCCTTCTCTGCTCCAGGGGGCATTTGCCCCAGGATTTAGACAGTATGTAGATGAATCCAGCCCCGAGAAAGGACTTGAGCTTGAGCCCTTTATGATCCCAGATATATTAACTGCAGAATCCCCTTCTCCTCCATTAGTTCCAAGGCCGGAGGTCGTGTGTAGAGTCCCAGAATGTTTACTAGTATTAGTAGTAGCTGTAGCAGTAGTAGTAGCAGTAGCAGTAATAGTAGTTGTAGTAGTAGCAACAACAGTAGTAGCAGCAGGAGCAGGAGTTATAACATAAGGTTTGATTAATATTGCTGGTCATAGATATATTATTTATTATAACCTATGGTTTAGATAGAACCATTAAGAGCATGACACTTGTCAGAACCATGATTATTAAGAAATTAAGTCCACCAGCTGTTAGGATCGTATTATGACTCAGTCAAAACATTTTATCCAATTCAAATTATGTTAAAAAAGTGCAAATATGTGTTTAATATATCTACGTATGCCGATATATCACAACATAGGGGCCGATATATCTCCTACGGAAGATACGGAAAACACGTTGACTTTTCACGAACGATCGAACAAGCCTCGGGAATACAGGGGGAGGTGATATATCGCCTAGGGTGGGCGATATATCGGCTCCATGAGTATATTTTTGAAAGTTTGACTTTTTGAATTTTAAAAATAGCCTTAACCACTTAGACCTGCCTTTGAACGATTTTGACCGAGTTTTTGGCGTTAGTTGAATGAAAATTAAAATCTTTTTCATTTTATAATCATTTATTTATTCAAATTAAAAGGGGTTAGTTTTACTCCTTGAACTCTATAAATAGGACCTAGTGCTCAACCAATTTCTTCATTCTTCAAGCATTTGATCAGAGCCTCCAAGGTGCTAGTGTTACTATAGAGAGATACACTTGGGTTTGGGTTAAAGCTTTGTCATTATAAGCTTTTATAAACACTTGGGAAGTGAGAAATAGAGTGATTTAGGTATTGAGGTTTAGACCAATCCATAAGGTCATTCAAGGTATTCCTATTCCTTTAGTTCAGTTCTATATAATTCTTTAGTTTTCTTTAGTTTCTTTTATTCAGATCCTAATTTTTGTTATTGATTCTTGATTAGGTATTTAAGTTCTTGAAACTTAAGGTCCTTCTTGGTAAGTTTCTTCTTGATGGTTTAGTTCCCATATTCATCTTTATTCTTAAAGATTCTCACCCTTTTCTACTGTTGGTTTATAGGAGTTTCTAAATCTCGTTCTTATTCCTAAATATCCCGACTTTTTGTAAGGAAAATATGATAGATTTGATATGCTTATATGTTATGATATGTTTATGTTATGATATATATATATATATGTGAATATGTCTTGTAGTCCTTGGGGCTTATAGTTGCTTAGCTAGCAAACCTCAATGCTTTTATGTCGCTTGAGGCTTATAGTTTCCTAGCTAGCAAACCCTAATGTTTATATGTTTCTTGGGGCTTATAGTTGCTTAGATAGCAAACCCTAAGATTACCATTTTCATGGGTAAAGTTACGACATATGTTTTATAGTATGTGGTTATGACGTAGTCTTATGTTTATGATTTATGTTATATGATTGTTAGTAGATTTTCCTTGCTGGGCATTAGGCTCACTCCTTTATTTTTAGTGTGATGCAGGAAAATGATATGGAGGCAGAAGGATTCTTGGTAGCTTGGCTTGTGTGTTGAGGATGAATGGACTGCATGTCGATCGAGGATGATGTTTATTTTAGTCTTTTGAATTATGTTTCTTTTGTAATTCCACATTTAGTTTTTGAACAATTGATTTAAAGTTATGTTTTATGTTTTATTAAACAATGGGTACCCATACCATATTTTATATCTTATTTTGTAATTTGCACAATATTTATTTTGGAGTTTTAATAAAGTTATGAATATTTCTTATGTATGTTTTCTAAAAAATATTAGCTACGTCTAGTAGTTTTATTGGTCCAAGGTCTTAGAAATAGTTGGATCATTACATCATGCCTATCTCGGTCAAAACACCCGAGCTGGTGATAGTAGACTCCTCCCCCAGCCCGGAGGGTAGGAACTTTGTTTATTTTCTTTCTTTATAAATGCTTTATGAAACATTATTTTGTGAACTAACTCCCTTTGTACTTTTCATGCAAAGAGATGGAACAACCAGGAGCTGCCGACCTCCGAATTGGTTTCCAAGCTAAGAAAGCCAGCTCAGGCCCTGTTGTGAAGAGGCCAAGGTTTACGAAGAAGGCCACCCATGCAACGGGGAACACCTCAAAATCCCTTGCAAAAAAAAAGGAGACGAGCTCAACTCGGGAGCCAGCTCTGGTGGCTAAGGTCACTACCGAGCAACTTCCTCCTCCCCCACATCACTTCATGGCCCTTCAAGTTATATAGACCAAGGCCCCAGCCCCCACCGTCCAAATACCAGTAGACCCTCAGGACCTGGAGAAGATCCCTGAAGCCTTTCGCGGTATCATTTATGAGACTGCAACTCACATGGTGGTGCATGCCTACAAGGCCAGCGTGAGGGACCTGAGGACCATTGAGGAACGCAGCCCGGATAATGTTATGGAATTAGCCATGGGGATGAATCTCATTGTAAATTCTTTTTCCTTGGTGAATTTTTTTTTATTGTGACTAGGTGTACATCTCTGACTTGTTTTGTTCTTTTGCAGTCTGCCCTGGCCCAGTACCACAGCATAGCCCGTGCCAAGGCTAGAAATGAGGAGCTCCGGGTCGAACTGAATGCCGCTAAAACTGCCCTGACTGCTGCTCAAGAAGGCGAGCAGGGCGCCAATGCTACTTTGATGGGTGCTCAGAAGAATGAGCATGATGCCAAGGTTGCTCTTGCCTCGTCCCAAGAAAACGAGCAGGCTACAAAGATTGCATTGTCTGCCTTCTAGGCTCAATCTACACAACTTCAAGCCGAGATTGATGAGGTCAAAGCAAAGCTGCTCGTGGCCGAAGTTACAGCCAAAGAAGAAAAAGCAGCATCATCATCAGCAATGGAAGAGATGTTGTACCATTGCTGGGCCTTCAACCCGAATAGGAACTTCTCTTTCATGGAACCCGGGCTGTGGGATCCGTACCTTGCAAAATTCAAGGCTCGACTCTTGCAAGAACCGTCATAGATTGGTGAAGCGTCTAGAATGGCGGAGGGAGATGGCGAGGAGGTCACATCTTCAGGGTGATCTGGTGGAGCCCAATGATATCCCCTTTGTATTTGTTTTTACGTTTGTAATTGTTTAACATTTTTTTGATATTAAACAATTTCCTTCGGGCTCAGTTTGAGGTTTTTTTATCCTCGTGTAATTTATTGGCTTTATTTCGATATATATCCATCTTTTGATCCACTTATCTTTCCTTTATTATCTCCCATGCTTATGAATCCTTAGGCTTGTACATTCGAGATTTTAGGAATACATTTTTTAGATCGAGATAGATTTTATCGAGCTTGGTTATATCCAAGTTTTTGTTTGTTTATTTGTACCATACCTGTCAAGAATCAGGCCTCGAACCTGGTTATATCCAGGGTTTTTAATTTTTTAAACTTAGTTCGCGTTGGGTTGATTGAAACTTGAGCTTTAAGAAGTCGTTGAATAATCAATTTTTCCAAACTTCTAAGTTTTAGACCTGGTTACGTCCAGGATTTTAAATGATTTTAAATTTGTTCGCACTGGGTTTATTGAAAATTTGAACTTTTAAAAGCCATTGAATAATCAATTTTTCCAAGCTTCTAAATTTTGGACCTAGTTACGTCTAGGATTTTAAATGATTTTAAACTTAGTTCGCGCTAGGTTTATTGAACACTCGAGCTTTAAAAAGCCGCTGAATATTCAATTTTTCCAAGCTTCTAAGTTTCGGACCTAGTTACATCCAGGATTTTAAATGATTTTAAACTTAGTCCACGCTAGGTTTATTGAACACTCAAGCTTTAAAAAGTCGTTGAATATTAAATTTTTCCAAGCTTCTAAGTTTCCTAATCTTATCAAGAAGGCTTAATTTTTCCAACCTCGGGTTATGTGCCCCCCCAAGTAACCAGAATGTAGAAACTTTATTGGTTGCTTTTACAAACATGAGAACACGAACTAATACAATCTTAAAAATAAAAGGTATTTAACAATCCATCTATTATTTAATCAAATGGATTTTATAAATAACCCTTACATTGATGGTGGTACTACTGATAATACTTTTTCAAATGTAGGGCGTTCCAGGTCCGAGGGACTACTTCCCCATTCAGCCGAGCTATCTTGAAAGTTCCTTCATGCAAAAACTCAACGACCTGATATGGTCCCTCCCAGTTCCGGCCTAATACACCATCCTTGGGATCCTTATTCGTCAAAAGACCCTTCAGAGAACCAGGTCACCCAGTCCAAATCTATGCCTCTTAACTTTAGAATTAAAATAGCGAGTGATGTTTTGTTGATAATGGGCAAGTTGTAACTATGATTCTTCTTGTTTTTCTTCAATCAGGTCGAGAGATGCATTAAGTAGTTCATGATTTTGTTCCTGGCCGAATGTCCTTTGCTTGTGGGTGGCTACCTTGGCTTCGACTGGAAGCACGACCTCACTACCAAAAGTTAAGGAAAAAGGAGTATGTCTCGTGGAGGTTTTGTGAGAAGTTCGGTAGGCCCAAAGTACTTGCGGGAGCTATTCGGGCCATAATCCTTTGGCTTCATCTAACCTCTTCTTCAAGCTCACCTTTAGGGTTTTTGTCACAGCCCCGACCTGCCCGTTGGCTTGCGGATATGCTACTGAGGAGAAACTCTTAGTAATGCCGTATTTTTCACAGAAGTCAGTGAAGAGATCACTATCGAACTGTGTCCCATTGTCCGACACGATCTTTTTAGGGAGCCCAAACCGACATATAATACACTTCACCACAAAGTCTAGGACTCTTTTTGAAGTGATGGCTGCCAGAGGTTCGGCTTCTACCCACTTTGTGAAATAGTCGATTGCCACCACCGCGTAATGAACTCCTCTCTTTCCCATTGGTAGGGACCCTATCAGGTCGATTCCCCATACCGCAAATGGCCATGGGGATGAGATCATTGTTTGCTTGACTGGAGCAGCTCGGCAACTATGGTGAAACACTGGCATTTGTCGCACTTCTGAACATACGAGATTGAGTCTTTTGTTAAAGTGGGCCAAAAATAGCCCTGCCTCAGTATTTTCAGTGCTAGGTTTTGCCCCCCAGCATGATCTCCACAAAAGCCTTTGTGCACTTCTTGTAAAATGGTTTCAGCTTCCTCGGGCAGAACACATCGTAGGAGAGGCAATGAATGACCACATCGGTACAAGGTCCCGTCCACTATTACATATTGCGGAGCTTGATAAAGTATTTTTCTTGTGTCCTTTCTGTCGTCAGGTTGCCTTCCTGTTGTGAGGTATTCCATTATGGGAGTCATCTAGGTCGGTCTTGTGTCGATCATTTCGACCTCTATCATTTCTTATGCGACACTTGGACTTTCCAAGAACTCCACTGGCACCACATTCAATGTCTCAGCTTCTTTGGTGGTGGCAAGCTGTGCCAAAGCGTCAGCATTAGAGTTTTGCTCATGAGGTATTTGTTCAACAGTACTGCACTCAAATTTAGACAGTTCTCCCTTCACCTTAGCTAGGTAGGCTGCAATCTTGGTACCTCAAGCTTGATATTCTCCCAACACCTGATTAACCACGAGCTGAGAATCACTATAGTATTGGACGGCCTTCACCTTGATCTCCCTTGCCACTCTTAGCCAAGCTAATAAGGCCTCATATTCGGATTCGTTGTTAGACGCCTCGAATCCAAATCTCAGAGTTGTATGAAATCGATGCCCTTCTAGGGAGATTAAGATTATCCCAGCTCCCGATCCATTCTCGTTTGATGATCCATCCACGAAGATTTTCCATAACTCCTGCACCGGTTCCTTCAAGAGCTCCTCTTGAATTTCGCTGCATTCAACCATAAAATCAGCAAGGGCCTGAATTTTGATTGAGGTCTGTGGCATGTACAATATCTCAAAATGGCTAAGCTTGATAGCTCATTTTAAAAGACGTCCCGACTTTTCAGGTTTTTGCAACACCTGCCTTAAAGGTTGGTCGGTTATGACGTTGGTTGAATGGGAATGAAAATATGGTTGGAGCTTCCTGGAAGCCAATATCAGACAAAATGCTAGCTTCTCTATCAGTGGGTATTGTGACTCAGCTCTGAGAAGTCTCTTGCTTATATAATATATTAGTTTTTGAGCATTGTCTTCTTCTCGAACTAACACGGCACTGACTGCATTTTCTGGCACGACCAAATAAAGGAATAGAGGTTCTCTAGACATAGGCTTAGATAACACTGGGGGCTTGGCCAGGTGCGTTTTTAGGTTGAGGAATGCCTGTTCGCACTCCTCAGTCCATTAAAATTTTTTGTTTCCCCTGAGCAAGTTGTAGAATGGTAGGAACTAGTTAGTTGATTTTGAAATGAAATGATTCAAAGCTGCCACCTTTCCAGTCAGGCTTTGAACTCCTTTACGCGACCTAGGCGAGGGCATTTCTAACAATGATCTGATTTTATCAGGATTCGCCTCTATCCCCCTTGTGTTGACTATGAATCCCATAAATTTTCCAAAAGCCACTCCGAAAGTGCACTTCTGAGGATTCAGCTTCATGTCATACCTCCTCAATATCCCAAAATATTCTTCTAGATCAGACACATGGTTATCGACAGTCTTTGATTTAACAAGGATATCATCGACATAACACTTCCATACTTCTACCGATCTGATTAGCGAACATCTTGTTGACCAAGGGTTGATATGTAGCTCCGAAATTTTATAGCCTGAAGGGCATAACTTTATAACAATATACATTATTTGGGGTCATGAATGTAATGACCTAACTATTTCTAAGACCTTGGACCATTAAAAGCTACTAGACTTAGCTACTACTTTTGTAGAAAACATAAGAAATAATCATAACTTTATTAAAACTCTAAAATAATTATTGTATCAATAACATAAAATTATAAATTTAAAATGTAATATGGCATGGGCACCCATTGTTTGTAAAACATAAAACATAACTTTAAATCAATTTTTCAAAGACTAAATGCGGAATTAGAAAAGAAACATAATTCAAAAGACTAGATAAACGTCATCCTTGATCGACACGCAGTCCACTCAGTCCATTCATCCTTAACACACAAGCCAAGCTACCAAGAATCCTTCCGCCTCCATAATCACTTTTCTGCATCACACTAAAAATAAAGGAGTGAGCCTAATGCCTAGCAAGGAAAATCTACTAACAACATACATCATAAATCAAAAGCAAAAGACTATATCATAACCACATACTATAAAACATATATCACAACGCTAACCCATGATCATGGTAATCTTGGGGTTTGCTATCTAAGCAACTATAAGCCCTAAGCAACATAAAAACATTGGGGTTTGCTAGCTAAGCAACTATAAGCCTCCAGCGACATAAAAGCATTGACGTTTGCTAGCTAAGATCCTATAAGCCTCAAGGACTAGAAGACATATTCATATATATCATAACAGAACATATCATAACATAAACATATTATAACATAACATATCATAACATATAAGCATATAAAATCTATCCTATTTTCCTTACCAAAAGCCAAGATATTTGGAAACAAGAACGAGATTTAGAAACTCCTATAAACACCCAGTAGAAAAGGGTGAGAATCTTTAAGAATAAAGATGAATATGGGAGCTAAACCATCAAGAAGAAACTTACCAAGAAAGACCTTAAGTTTCAAGAACTTAAACACCTAATCAAGAATCAATAACAAGAGTTAGGATCTGAATAAAAGAAACCAAAGAAAACTAAAGAATTATATAGAAATGAACTTAAGGAATAGGAATACCTTGAATGACCTTATGAATTGTTCTAAACCCCAATAAAAAATCACACTATCTCTCACTTCCCAAGTGTTTATAAAAAATTAGAATGATTAAATCTTTAACCCAAAACCCAAGTGTATCTCTCTATAGTAACACTAGTACCTTGGAGGGTCTAATCAAATGCTTGAATAGTGATGAAAATGACTAAGCACTTGGTCCTATTTATAGAGTTCAAGAAGTGAAACTAACCCCTTTTAATTTGAATAAATAAATGATTATAAAATGAAAAAGATTTGAATTTTCGTTCAACTGAGGCCCAAAACTCAGTCAAAATCGTTCAAATGAAGGTCTAAGTGGTTAAGGGTATTTTTAAAATTCAAAAATCAAACTTTCAAAAATACATACATGGAGCCAATATATCGCTCCCTATAGGTGATATATCGCCTCCCCAGTACTCTTGAGCCTCGTTCGATCGTTCGTGAAAAGTCAACGTGTTTTCCGTATCTTCCGTAGGCGATATATCGGCCCCTATGTTGTTATATATCGGCATACGTAGATATATTAAACACATATTTGCACTTTTTTAACATAATTTGAATTGGATAAAATGTTTTGACTGAGTCATAATACGATCCTAACAGCTGGTGGACTTAATTTCTTAATAATCATGGTTCTGACAAGTGTCATGCTCTTATTGGCTCTATCTAAACCTTAGGTTATAATAAATAATATATCTAGGATCAACAATATTAATCAAACCTTATGTTATAATTAATATTCTTAAACTATAGGTTAAACTTATAAAATCCATAACTGTTGCTATGAGTTTCCAACTAAGTCCCGACTTGAACCAAAATCCATGGTAACTAACATACTACTAACTAATACTAACTACCACCACCACCACTACTACTACTATCTAACTAGGCTAAGCAAACATTCTGGTACTCTACAATGAAGCTAGTATGTTCCTAGTCTGCAGGATTCATTACAATCTGGTTATATCCACAATACGCATCCATGAAGGACATGAGCTCGTGACCTGCCGTGGCATCTACCAACTGATCAATCCCTGGCAGTGGGAAACAATCTTTGGTACAAGCTTTGTTTAGATCGAAGAAGTCGATGCAGGTCCTCCATTTCCCATTGGGCTTTGGGACCAGAACGGGATTGGTGATCCAGATCGAGTATTTTGCCTCGCGAATAAATCCACACTTTAATAGTCGTGCTACTTCTTCCTCAAGAGCTTCAGATCGGACCGTTCATAAGCATCTCCATTTTTGGGATTTTGCAGGCATGTTCTTGTCCAAATTTAAAGTGTGCATGATTACACTTGGGCTTATTCCCACCATATCTTCATGTGACCAGGCAAAAATATCCAGATTCTCTTGTAAGAAATTGACCAGTTCCTTCTTCATTTTATCATCCAGATTCTTTCCAACCTTTACGACTCTTGAAGCTTCTTTTGGGTTAATGTTTACTTCCTTGAGCTCCTCTATAGCTTGGAGTTTTGACCTGTCTTTGCCTATCTGTGGATCAATGTCATCGCGTTGGGTGACGTTACTGTCCTCTTCTTGTTAAGGTTCTTTCGTCTCGCAAGTAACTTCTACTTCCTGTGACTCCTCACCTCCATCATTTATTACCATAGCTTGCTGCCTGGGTTGTGATTTTCCCTTCATAGAAATGCTATAACATTCTCTGGCAGTGAGTTGATCACCTCTGACAGTGCATATTCCTACAGCTGAGGGGAATTTTATTGCTAGGTGGCGGATTGAGGTTATGGCTTCAAATGCCATCAGCGCAGGTTGGCCAAAAATTGCATTGTATGCAGCTGGATAGTTGATTGCCATAAACTTAAGTAACTTGGAAACAATTCGTGAGTCCTCTCCCACTGTTATGACTAATTCGATCGTCTCGATGGTCGCTGACCCTTTGCCAGAAAATCCGTACAGAGTCATTGAGGTCGCTTTCAAGTCAGTTACAGACAACCCCATTTTTTTAAAGGTGGACCTGAAAAGTAGATACACAGAACTTTCGTTATCTACTAATGTCCTTCGGACCCCTCCAGTTAGAGAGATGAACGATTATGACCAATGGATCATTATGTGGGAATTGGACGAGTCTAGCATCCTCTTGCGAGAAAATGATTGGTTGATTTTTCAATCGTTGTTGTTTCGATAGCTGCTATTTCAAGATGAACTCCACTCTGTTATGGGACTTCAGCTCATTGATGTACCTCTTCTAGGCCCGCTGCTTGTGCCTGCCAAATGAGGTCCTCCAAATATGGTGGTTATATCTCCCCCTACTATTGGAGGAGGGTTGGCCTGACTTGCTTGAGCTCCGGTCTGACTTATTGGAGCTTCGGGTATTGATTGAGGGTTTGGTCCAGCGGGCTGATTAGGGACCACCCGATTTCGGGTGTACTGGGCCAAAGGTCCCGCTCTAATGAGTGTTTCAATATCATCCTTTAGCTTTCGACAATCATCAGTGTTATGACCGATATCATTATGAAATCGATAGAACTTCAAAGAATCTCTCTTCACCCTTTGGTTCTTCAACAGTTCTGGCTTCTTCCACAGAAGGCGAGCAAAATTTGCCAGGAAGATGTGCTCCCTAGTGTCCGTTAGGTCGGTATAAGTAGCGTAAACAGATTTGAATATCTCCCCAGACTTATTTTTCTTCATTCTGCTCTGGTCGCTCCCACCATTTCCCTTCCTTTTGTTATCCCCTCGTGGTTATTTTGGGTAACGGTTTGAGCCATAGCTGCAACGTTCGTTACCGCTCCAACGGGTTGGATAGGGAGCTGGCTAGTTCCTGCGACAGAAGCTCGTGCCTCCTCTAGGTTAATCCATTCTTGAGCTCGGGCCAAGAATTCATCCACACTCTTAACTTCTTTCCTTCGGAGTTCCTGCCACAAATCGCCACGACGAGGATTCCCGTCCTCATTTCCATGAGCTTGGAGTTATCATCAGCATCTCTAGCTCGTGCAGCGACATTGGATAATCTACTCAAATATGCCTTCAACATTTCACCAAGTTGTTGCTTTACATTGGCCAATGAATCAGCCTCAACTCGACATGCTTGTGATGCTCGGAATGCTTTTTTGAACTCGAAGGAAAACTTCTTCCACGAGCTTATGGAATGTCTTTTGTATTTCTTAAACCACTGCCTGGCTGGCCCGACCAGAGTTGCAGGGAATAAAATACACCTTAGATCGAGTCTGACATTGTGGGCCACCATCATGGTGTTAAACATTTCAAGGTGGTTTGACGGATCTTCATCTCCATCAAATTTTGACAAGTGTGGCATTCTGAAGCCTATTGGATAAGTGGCCATCGCAATATTTGGAGCAAAAGGCTCGAGCTCATCCTCTGAGTCACAATCGTCTTTGTAACGACCCAAATTCGCTATTAAGGCTTAAGGGCCTTGACTAGTATGCCTGGAGGGCATAATGGGAATTTTATGTGCTTTTAATGATTAAGATGCATGATTATGGTTTAAAGCATGTTATATGACTATTTGAATATCTGAGATGCATGACTATGTGTATAAGTATGCATGTAGGCCCTGATTAGGTTAGAAGGGCATAATCATAATTTTGGCCATTATGGGCATAACTGCTTTGATATATGTGATAATTGTCGAGACCACATTATTATGTGGATATATCTGTGATCTGTGACTCGAGACGATTCCAGTGAGCAAAGTAGCGAAAAAGTCATGGCGGGGATTTATACCCGGCTCGGGGTGAGCTTAGGGGTATAAATGGGAATTTAGTGAGTATACTGGAGTCTATCTTGACATTGAGGAATATTATTGGTGATTAATTAGGTATCGGAAGCTAAGCGAGAAATATTGGAGACACTCGAGGAGTTAGCAAGAATTGGATAAAATGACTAGAATGCCCTTAAGTGGACTAAAGGAATAGAAATAAAGGGGAGGGCATTAGGGTCATTTGGCATGTAAGGGATAGATATGCTGAGGCTTTATGTTAGTGGGAATTGTAGAAAGTTATAGAAGTCTGAAAGAGAGAAAAGAAAGGAAAAGGAAAGGAAGGAAAAACAGAGTAGTTTTCCCTGAGTCGGTTTGTGCTTTTATCACCACTGTTCTTCATTCTTTTTGGAGTAAAATTCAGAGGAGAGCTAGGTCAATTAAGCTACAAGGTTTCTGAGCTAAGCTTGAGGATTTGGCAAGGGTTTAGCAAGGTTAGACCATCACTTGAGGTAAGGTTCTGTAAATTCTTTAGTTGCTGGTTTTGGTTTTTGGACTGTGGTGTGTAAGCTGGGTTTGATGGGGACTTTGAGAAATTCAGGGCAAAGGTTAAGGAAGAGAAAGCTAAGGAGGTGTAAAGGTTGTCTTGAGGTCGAAGCTCCATTAAAGGTATGAATTCTAAGCCTCTAACCCTGGTGTTTTGACTGGTTTTACTGAGTTTCTGAGCTTAGGGACAACTATGGTGAATTTTGGGATTGGAGATGCATGTGGTTGGGTTTTGAGTGTTTGGGATGCTTGGGATGAGTGGAGTATGTTTATAAGGTTGTTTTTGAGGTTGGCAAAGGTTTGGGGAAGTTTTGGTTGAGTTTGGTTCGAGGAAATCGCAGGAAGAGAAATTTGGTGTTGGCCTGTCTGTGACTAGCGCTACAACGCTAGCCTTTGGGCGCTGTAGCGCTAGGCCAAGCTTCCTGGGGGATTTTTCTTCTGTTTGTAGCGCTGTAGCGCCCTCCCATGAGCGCTGTAGCGCTACCCTGCCTTCTGAAGGGGATTTTATGGTTGTTTGCCAGGGCTTTTGACCTAGGGTTTGGGGTTTGATTCCACCACCTTGTTTGGTGGAACTAGGACTTCTCGGGGGCTCGGGATTGGCCCCGAGGCTAGGTTTTTGACTTGAGGATTGATGATGACTTTGGCCCATGACTGTGTTTAGGTGAGCGCTAGGGCTCGAGGGGGATCGTGCTCAAAGAGTCGAGGGATCAAAGCTAGTGAATTGAAGGGTAAGAAAATTGCACCCGGTTATATGTTTGTGATGGGACTAAGTGCTCCCGATACTTGTATCGTTTCATTGATGATATTATGCCATAGGACATGTAAAAGCGGCCTAAGAGTGCCGTACATTATATTGGCGCACAGGGCGCGACTTGGCCACTGGTAGCCGAGGACAGCTTGATATTCACTGAGCTCGGTTTAAGGGGGTCGGGGTCAGTGGGATAACAGAGGGAGAAGCCCGAGGGCGCTAGCCCTAGTTATCACTTGTGAATTGATATATGATATGAGATGACATGTTAGTGTGCTGAATGCTTGATTATACTGAATGATTATATGGTTGAGATTATTTGATATAGCATGAGGTATTGATTTGTCTGTTGATTGCTTATGCTTTGTTGTTGTGTTTTCTTGCTAGGCCTTGGCTCATGGGTGCTACGTGGTGCAGGTAAAGGCAAGGGCAGGTTGGACCAATCCTGAGATGACGGGCTGTGGGGTTGAATGTACATAGCCAGCTGTTCGATCACCATGGTCGAGGAGTGGATCAGGACAGGGATTACCTAACTGATTGTTTTGCCTTAGTATGGATGGTTATTGTATCTGAGCCTTGTAACTTTTGTAAATGATCTTTAAACTTGTATTTTCGGGATCCCGTGTAAACATATAACGTTTCTTAATGTAAATGTTGCTTTTGAGACCAAACTATTTTAAACCCCAGTTCCTTTACAGTTTCGATGACACGCTTTCAATGAATTGACTTGATTAGCAAGCCTGGCACTTTATAAACACACAGTGTAATGGTCTTGGCTATCCAGGGCGTTACAGTCTTTGTCCTTTCCAAATAAAAGCCTCTTCATTTGCTCTTCCATCAGAGCTAGCCTCTCGAGGATTTGGTCTCTGGTTCCTAGGTTACCTGGGGGTTGTCAACTGCTCTCATCCTATCGTATGCGTTTGATGGGTTATTGTCCCTCCAAGCTTGAGCTTGATTTTTTGGGGCATTCCCATTATCAATTACTATGGACAGACCTCACTCTTGTCGAGTATAACTAACATCTTTATTCTGAACTGGATTACTTCTCTGTGAATTCAGATGATCACGCAAATCGGGTTGCAAATCGTGTCGAGGGCTTTGTGTTGTACTCAATTGATTTCTTAGATTGCCCTCAGACCTACCACTACGATGAATTTCAGTCCAGTAACTTCCATTTGTGAAGCTTACAACTCCCAGTTGGGGTCGAGGATCTGGATTTTCAACACGTGTTTGTGGGACGTAGGTATTGGAAGATGGAGGAGGATTTCTCCTACTGTCTCCATAAGCTAGAATGTCCCGTGTAGGACGAGGTGGCGTCAGATGTCTTATAGGTGACGGGGGATGCCTTATTGGCGAGGTAATCCTTGTTCCATCAGGGCAAACTAGATTAGCCTGCCTCTAGTCTACCCCATTGTCTCTAGCTCTCTACGCTTCACGATCTGATCGCTATGTAGGAGGGTTTTTTGGAACATTTTGTTTCTGTGAGCCTTTCCTAGCCCCTCCTCATGGATTTCCATAGGTATTCCGAGGAACCTAGGAAAGAGGTACCGAACTTGGGGTTGCAGTTTTAACCGACCGACTGACATGCTGATGACCCCTATGAGGGCCACTGGGTTGAGCATTCTAGCGATCTCGCTCTGTAGGTACAGAACTTGGGATGGCAGTTCTGACTGATCCACTCAGTTTGGATTGATTATTCCTGTGGGACTTGTGAGAACCACTTTGCCTCTTTTCGGCATTAACGTCGGTTGCAAGAGGGGGTAACCGAGTCAAAACCTCCTCAATCTGCCTGTTTTCCTTAGCGAGATGGCTTCTCAATTGCATGTTTTCCAATTCGATGACAGTTAGGTAATCTGGGTTTGGATTCAGTGGTAATGACGCCGAACTCCCAGTGTCGCCGTGACCTGCCGGTTGCTTTCCCGGACGTAGCTGGATCTCAGGGCCACGCTCGTTCGAAACAGCAGTATGATGAGCCTCCTGCCCACCAGGCTGTTCTATCTCATTATCGTGCATTGAACTAGTGAGCACCATGATGAAAATCGACTAGGATTTTGATGAAGCACTAATTTCCCTCTCAATGAAAGCACCAAACTGTTGACGCGGTTTTTCGCCAACAGTGTATTAAGAAATAATAGGGCAGATTAGTGCTTAATAAACCGCAATGAAAAATAAAATGAGTTCACTCAAGAACACATAACTTTTACGTGGTTTAGTGGTTAAAATCCACCTAGTCCACGAGTCGATATAATTGCTGTTTCTCTCTCTATTTTGGCAAAGTTTTGGTATTACAGAATAATCCTCTCTTTTCTTGTCCAATATTCCCAGTATTTATAAGGGAATTCCATGGACAGGTTTGGGTAACTGCGTGATTCAATCATGCATTTACATAATGATTACATTTAATACAAATAATTCCCATTTATATTGGGATATGATTTGATAAAAGGATAACATGTTCCTACTATTTCGGACAATAAATATGATATCCTGGTCATAAATAAACGTATAAAGGGACTCCGAGTCTCTGGGGATCCTTGAGTAGGCAATATACTAGAATTACCACGAGCTGGATATCTCCTCCAAGCTCATGCTTCGACAGCTTCTTTAACATTCTGAGCTCGCGCTTCATAGCCATTGCATCCTTAGTTCGGGTTAAACCCAGGACGCCTAACACCACGTATGACCACGTGAAACTCGAGTTGTCCACGTGGATAATAAGCAAATATCATTCCCTTGGTTATCTCTCCATATATTTATATGCCAGCTGTACCCGAGCTGAGTGAATGAACTCAGGCTAAAATTAGGGTACAACAAAACTCAACAAATCTCTTTCCCCAAACTTATGTAATACATTGTCCCCAATGTACAGATGTATTAAAAGAGAAGAAACTTATCAGGATGACGACACGAACGTCAAAAGGGAGGAGGCGATGGAGGAGTCGGAGATGGAGGATATGGTGGAGGATAAGAAAAATAATGGTTGTCTACCTCATTCATTCACCAACGTTGAACTAAGCCATTCAAATGATCCACATGGGTAAGTTCATAAGCATGTCGTTGATCCATATACATGTGCATATTTTGGTGAGAGTGGATAAGATATTGATTTTGTTGCATAATGTAATCCGACCAATGATAAATGCCTTCCATTCTAGAGTCTATGGGATCCCCAATAGCAACCAATAGTGGATCAACATGCATCAGATCATTTGGTGGAGGTTCCATATGCTCATCTTGGGCTGGGATGTTTGTTCGACGTTGCCTTACTGCTCAAGGTCGTGGGGCTGGTGCAACAATGGGAAAAGGATATTCCGCTACAATAGCATGAGAAATGGGAGCTGTAGGCTCCTCTGGAATATCAGTGGTATACTCAAGCACATTATGAGCTCGACATAAATCAGTAATAAAAGACCCATGCCCAAGACCTCCCGTTGTAGTGCCATGAGATATATGCTTTATACTAGTAGGAATAGCACTTCCAAGATCCAAAGAAAACCCTTTCATTATCGCATAAACCATAAGAGCACGCTGCACAGGAATGGTGGAAAAATGACTCACCGGAAGGAGACGACAACAAACAAAATATGTCCAAGCACGAGCCTCCCAATTCATTTGACACAATGCATAGTTTGAGGCACCCCATTCTTCATAGTCCATTGAGCCCCTGGGAAACACACTGTAGCAGCCACTTCTTCCTAATCAATGTCATTAGCCAGAAAATTATAATACTGATCGTCAGGATCTTGTAAAGGAGTAGTCCCAAAAAGAGTATTAACCGAACGATGATTGAATTTCACTGTAACTCCTCTAACAAGGACTTCATTTTTTGAATCTTGCGGATAATTGGCATAAAACTCATAGACCAGGGACTTGTTAACATCAGTCAAATTCCCCTTCACAAAAGTATCCCATCCTCTATGCGCTATGTTTGTTCGTATAGGCTCATAAATCAGATCCTCATATGGCTCACGTTGAAACTCCATACCTCTTTCAGGAATCACTATCTTACAACACAATTTTCCATATCTTTCTGCTGCATCTTTACTAACAAAACGAGCATTGTCATATTCTGGTGGAGGCGAGGGGTCCCTTTGACGCCTAGATAATGATGCTCCAGAATTCTTAGTTTTTGGCCCATTGTACACAAATCAAAACCCTTACAGTCAAGCAACAACCATGTAACACCCTGGATAACCAAGGTCGTCACACTGTGTGATTATAAAGGTGCAAGACTTGCTAATCAAGTCATATAGTGGAAAACGTGACCCTAAAGTCGTAATTAGGTTAGGGTTAAAATATTTTGGTCATAAACATGAAATTTCTCATTAAAATAAACGTTTAATACATGGGATCCCAAAATAGGTTTTAAAGAACAGTTTAGAAATTTCAGAGTTTATGTACAACCACAAGCCACTCTAATGGAAAAATAGGCACTTTAGGTTCTCCTGTCCCTGTACCATTTCTCGGCTGTGGCGGCCGATCAGCTGACTATGTACATTCTACCCTAGAGCTCTCAAACTCAGGGCTGGTCCACTTTTCCCTTGCCTTTACCTGCCTCACGTAGCACCCGTGAGCCAAGGCCCAACAAGAAAACCATAATACAGAGCATACATGATAATCAACAGTCAGATAATTCACAAATCATCAATTAGATACTCAGCCGGTCACATTATACACATAATCAATAATATCAATCTGCAAAGCAACATTCAATCATCCAGATAATGAACATGCCATAATTATCAGACTAATAACAATAAACATATCACCCAATATCGAGGGTCGACGCCCTTAGGCTGCACCCTCTGATTATCCCACTGACTCCAGCTCGCTTAGGCCGAGCTCAGTGATTATATACTTAACCTTAGCTACTAGTGGTTGAGCCGCGTCTTGTGCGCAAATATTAATTCTGGCACTCTTAGGCCATTTATCTCATGTCCCCATGGCATAATACCATCATATGACATCACATACAAGTATAGGGAACTCTTAGTCCCAACATAATCACATAACCAGGTGAAGTTTACTTACCTTTGATTCTGATTGCTTTTGTTAAAAGAAGTGATCCTCGAGCACGATCCCATCTGAGCCCTAGCGTACACCTAGTCACAACCATAAAATAGAACCCTCATTAAAACTCAATTCCGTAACCCAACTTCAGGACCAATCCCTAGCTCTCGGGAAGCCCAATCCCACCAAACGGGGAGGCGGAATCGACCCCTGAGCCTCCAAGCAAAAACCCTAAGAAATATACCCAAAACCCATTTCTGGAGGCAGGGTAGCGCTACAGCGCCACAAGAAGGGCGCTACAGAGCTACAGGCAGAGACAAAATCCCCCAAAACACAAAGTATAGTGCTGTAGCGCTCCAATGCTAGCGCTACAGCGCTACAACAAGCACAAGCACACTTTCTGGGTTTTTTCTTCAAACTTTCCCGAGCCAAAGCTCCACCAAATCACTCCAAACCTTATCCAACCTCAAAATTAAACCTAAAATTCACTATAACTCAACCAAATGAATCCATCAACATCAAAACCTAGCTAAAAACATCATCAATCACAAAAACTAAACTTGAGCTCAAAAGCTCAAGAACACCATTAGAAAACCAGAAACCCCGAACTTCAAAGTTAGAATTTGTTACCTTAGTTGAGGGAATTCGATTCTAGGTTGCTTTCAATTCCATTATAGACTTTAGTTCCTCAAATCCCCAAGCTCAAGTCCTTAAATTCCCATCAAAAATCCCAATTCTGAGATTGACCATAACAAACCCAGAAAAACTCAAACAAAACCTTTAACCCTTACCTTAATTGATAGCTAACTCAAGTTAAGCTCCTTAGCCACTCCAAGAATCAAAGTCCCAAGACCTAGCCTAGATCTCCCTGAGTTCATAGCTCCAAAATCCACAACAAAGAGATAGGGGAAGAAGAAATCGTGTGGGAGAGTAATGGTGAGTTCCATGCTCTATTTTTCTTTGCTTTTTTTTTTTCCTTCAGTTTCTAACCCTTCTTCAATTTTCCACTAGAGTCTAAATGAGCAAAATGTCACTTGTCCCCTTTGTAAACATCAAAAGACCCTTTTTCCCTCCCAATTAAATCCAAGTCTTTAATCACTCTAAGGGCATTTTGGTCATTTGCTCCCAATTCCTGCTAATTCCTTGAGTGTCCCTAACTTTTACCACTTAAATCCCGTCATCTAATTAATCACTAATTGTTTTCCCCAATGTCAAATAGTGTCTAATATATTTTCGAAATTCCCAGAAATACTCCCAGGCTCCCCTGAGCCGGGTATAAACCCCCCGTTGTGACTATTTTGCTAAATCGCTCACTAGGATTGCCTCGAGCTACAAGCTGCAAATATATATGCATAATAATGTGGTCTCAACAATTTATCACAAATAATTACATTTATGCCCTCAACGGGCTAAAATTACAAAATGCCCCTATAAGCTAAACATGGCCTATATGCATACTAATACTCGTAGTCATACATCTCATATATCCATATAATCATATAAGCATGCTTATCACCTAATCATGCATTTAATCATTTAAATCACACATAAACCAATTATGCCCTCCTGACACACTAATCAAGGCCCTTAAGCCTTATTAGTAATTTTGGGTCGTTACAAATGATCCAACACACCACCTATGCACAAAAATGTTCACAACGATTCTACCCAAATTTCAGCAGCACCTCCCCTTATTTTGGTTCCTTTCTTAAAACAATAATAATGTAGAATATAATCCACTAGCAATTATAATCACAATTATACACCAAAAATCCTAAATTTCTCTTCCAAAATTTTGAAATTCACCCCAAAAATTGATTAATAAAGATTAAAATTGAAAAATAAATGAGGGAACCTTACTTGATGATGAGCCATAATAAAAATCTTGTGAGGAGGAGTCCACAAACCAAAAACCTGTGAGAATAGAAGCAATTTTTAGATTTGAGATTAGGGCTTGAGTGTAGAATAGATTTTGTAGATTTTTAGAGATAAAGAGGATGATTGAGTGCTTAGGTATGTTGAATTTGTGGAATAAAGAGGTGATTAGGGAAAGATTTGAGTGACATTTAAGGTAGAGTGGGTGGTTATGGAGGTAAAGTAATAGAGAAAATCGAAGGTGAAGAAGAAGAAGGAATGAATTTGGGATAAAATTAAAAAAAATAATAGGGATTTTTAAGATATGGGCCTGAGATAGCACTGGGGCGCTACTTGAAATTTTTTCTGGGCTCTCGGGTTCGTGTCAGCCCTGGGGCGCTGGTTTTTGGCACCTAGGCGCTACTTGGGAAGATATTCTAGACCTCTCTGACTTGAGCAGCGCTGGGGCGCTACTTTGTAGCGCCTAGGTACTGCTCCCTGAATCAAATCTTTTATTATTATTATTATTATTATTCATTTATTTATTTATTTATTCATGCTTTTCACAGTTCAACTTACTAAAATAATCTAAAAATTGTCCAAAATTATAAAGACTGAAACAACACTTAAAATTGTTCAAAACTAAATAAAACATAAACTAAAGCAAAACAACTAAAAGAATGGGAGGCCTCCCAAAAGCGCTGTTGTTAACGTCATTTAGTCGGACGCCGAGCTCCTCTTCAGATGGGCTTCAAGAGGATGACAGACTTGCATTGATCGATAGGACCACCCAAGTACGGCCTCAACCATTGACCAGTCACTTTAAACGTCGAACCATTGTTTCCTTGCACTTCAACGAAACCATATGGAAACACCTTTACCACAATATATGGACACAACCATCTGGATTTCAATTTCCTTGAATTGAATAACAGTTGCTGTTGTCTGGATTTAAACTCTTTTCTGATCAAATTCTTGTCATACCATGCCTTGGTGCGCTCCTTATAGATCTTGGCGTTCTCATAGGCCTCATTTTGGAACTCATCAAGCTCTTATATTTGCAGCAGCCTAGTCTGTCTTGCAGCCTTCTCATCAAAATTCAGCTTTTTCATTGCCCAATTAGCCCGATGCTCAAGTTCAACTAGTAAATGACATGCCTTTCCAAACACCAACCTATAAGGCGACATTCCAATTAGAGTTTTGAATGCCGTCCTATAAGCCCACAGTGCATCATCAAACTTCTTGGACAAATTCTTCCGAGAGCTATCCACCGTCTTCTCAAGGATACTTTTCACCTCTCTATTCAAAATTTCAGCTTGTCCATTCGACTGAGGATCATATGGTAAGGCTATGCGATGATATATTCCATACCGGGAAAGTAAAGCATCAAGTTGCTTTATTACAGAAATGACTCCCTTCATCGCTAATAAGAGCTCGGGGAGTTCCAAACCTTGTCAAAATGTTCTTATGCAGAAAGTTCATTACCGTTTTGCCATCATTTTCTTTTGTTGCAGCTGCCTCAATCCACTTTGACACGTAGTCCACTGCTAACAAAATAAACTTATTGTTGAAAGATAATGGGAAAGGGTCCATGAAATAAATGCCCCAAACATCAAAAAGCTCAACTTTGAGAATCACATTAAGTGGCATCTCATTCCTCCTTGATATATTCCTAGTTCATTGGCAACGATGACAAGATTTCACAAAAGAATTAGCATCTTTAAACAGGCTTGTCCAATAGAACCCACTTTGCAATACTTTCGCTGCTGTCCTTGATGCCCCAAAATGGCCACCACATTGGAGAGTATGACAATGGGTGAGAATTGAGTGCATTTCGTCCTCAGGAACACAATGACAAATGACTTGATCAACACAATGCCTATAAATAATAGGTTCCTCCCAATAGTAGTGCTTCACCTCAGAATAGAATTCACTACAACATTTTTGACCAAATATCACGTTGAAATATAACAGATTTTAAGAAGTGTCATTAATACTTTATGGAAATAAAAAAAAGGCGCACAAATTTTTGAGCAAATGAATTATTACCGCCAAATACTTTCTTATTTTATTATTTCATTAATCTCTCTCTTCTCTCATCGTCGTGCCATTTTTCTTCTCAACGCTCTATCTCCCTCACATCTATCTAATTTCTAACCTCTCAACTCCATCATTTTTTCACATTCTCTCTTCCAGGTTGCTGGTGTGGGAAACTTGACAGAGGTGGTGACGGGGGCTCAATCGCGCAGGAGCTTGACGATTTCTATCTCCGCTATAGTCATTGAATGTTCGGCAGTGTGCGGGGTCGAGTGTGGGACTGGGTTCATTGGCGGAGAGTGAGACAGAGGAGGGAGACAAACAAAGAGAATGGAAATGTGAAGCAGAGACTGGCTTTTGGAGGAAAAAGAAGCTCTAAGAGTAGAAGTCGCAAATCATGGAACTAGAAAATAGAAGGATATTCAGAGACCCCAAGTTCAATCCCTATCTCGTCAATTGTTCCAATATTGATCTCAAGGTCTGCGTTTTTTTCTTTTGCCTTTTCTTTTTGGGCATTGAATACTTGACTATGATCTTGGAATTTATATACTATGTAATTTTCATAATATCTTTTGAGAAAGTCACTTTCGACTTGATTATCTTTGAATTGGGAGAGTCATTTGGCATGAAGTTTGAGTTTCATTTGGGTTTTTATCTTATATCAAAATTTCTCTTTTGGTTGTGTACAAGTATTTTGAAAATGATGCGAGTTTGCAATAATATTAGTGTTATTTTCTGTGCTATTTTTGTTGTGTACAGAAATATTCCAAGAGTCCAAGATTTTTTATTTATGAAAGACAAAAAGCAAGAGGCATTCTCATCTTTCATGCACTGCAACTCTTATCTTTCATGCAAGGCACATAACCTCACGACACCAGGTCTTCATGGAAGCTCACCTCACTAGTCATGGCACCAATTCGGAAGGACACCTCAAAGCTTCACAAAAGCCAGATGGCAGCAAGCAGTAGGCACAACACCTCAGTATCTCACGGCATCAGGTCTTCATTTATTAAGATTTTTTTTTTGAATAAATTTCTGAAGTCAACTCTATATTCACTCAGGTATATACATGTAATACTGTTTCTGAGATATACTTTTATATGTATAATATTTGCAAGATTTGATCTAAGATCTAGACAATATTCACTCTATAGAAGACACCAGGTGGGTTACGTGCCCCATATGTTGTATCATTCGCTTAAGAGTTTTATATGTGTTAAGAGAGAAACTTTTGAGAGCACCAATGTTGTTATATACATATGCAGGAGACTACTATAGAGGACTTAAACTTACGAATAGATGTTTATGATGAAATTGGGATTGGAGGAGGTGCTTTTGGAATTTCTAGAGGACTACTTCATCCTTATTCCCCTAAAGGTTAATGGGTACTCTTTATTTTTATCTTTTGAAGAAAAAAAGGAGGAAATAGGGTGTTCATGTAAGATGTTAATGATGTTGGGTATTATGGTTAGCTAAGCTTCTATGGAGGGGTGCTGAGTGTTAGAATGAGTGTTTAAAGCTTTTGGGCGTTGCTGAAGCAGCAGAAGCAACAATGGATTCTGACCAGTTAAGCTCTGGAATTTTAGATTTTGATACTCACTTTCAAGGCCTCATAGTTTAGAAAAGGTCTCTTTCTCTCTCTCTATATATTTATATAACTGCAGTTGTCTCAACTTATTTCTATATTCTATTCCATATTTGTCATTTGTGAAATGTTCTGTTTTAACTAGTGTGAAGTATATGGTTGTTGTTGATGAATGGAATGCACTAGTACATAATGGAAAACTAGGCGAATAATGCATTTACAATAATGGAAAACATTATTGTATTTGAGTACACAATAATGTTTTTTGAAAGGTCAAAAGGGTTCTGTAGCATATGATGCAAAATTAAGTAAAAAAAATATTGAAGTATTGTGTGTTGATGATGCTGTGATGATATGTGTATGCGTGTATATAATCTTGCTCCATGGGTTCTAGTTTTTTTTTGTCAAGGTGGTTTCAAACTTGTTTAACTATTGACAAGTATTAGTTGCAAAAAAAGTTGCACCATTTCAATTTTAAATCTCAAATAAGATTTTGTATCTTTCAAAAATTTAATTGGACTTATAAAACTAATTAAAATAAGTTTGTTGTTGTACCTAGTCTATTTTGCTGATCTGCTTTGGATTCGGTAGTATGCCTATTGTTGTTAGCTAGTTTAAGGATTCGGCTAAGATATAAATAGTTATTTTGGGTTTTTATTAGTAGTTTTTTGAGTAAATTGATGATGGCTCTTTTGGAAGAAGTGAAATATCATTTGATAAGTTATTAATCTGCCTTTTTTTAATCATTGACAGAATAGCAAGTTTTTGATTTAACAGTGATTAGTTTTGCCTTTTGATTAAGTGATTGTTTATTTTTTCTTCCATTCGTGTGATATTTTTATGAGTGCTCCAATCTTAAAGTCTTTATGAATAACCTTGGTAACCTTAGCAGTGGTAGATTTAATGGGTTACGCTTCTCTCAGGTGCTCATATATCTTTTTGTTTGTTCAGTTTTCAGTTTAATGTGAATAAATCATTTGAATATGAATATAGACACACACACATATATACATTCTTTGTGTTTGTAGTATAGTAATATATATTTTTTTTTAAGTGATGAAGGTGATTGAGCCTACTCCGTGAGGAAGAGGGGCTGATTTCTTTTTTGAAGTGAGGGGCTACTTTGATCTTAGCATGAAATTTGAATATGATATTGATGTTTGATGTTCTATGTTTTGTGTTGGTGGTGCTACTGTTTTGTGTTCTCATTAACAGTTGCAAAACATTTTTTTTATTAATCCAGACTTATTTTTTTTGTCTCTGTTACAGGTTATTACTCTTGAGGATGTAATAAAGGGAATGAAGGTATAAAATTACATTGTACAATTGTTTTAGTTCTAGTTCTTTTCATATTTGACTTTCTATCTCTTTGTTCTTCAAAATAAAAATCAACATTATTGCAGAAGTTCTACACCAAAGTTGAATGATGTAGTTGTTTTCATTCTTCCTGAGTTTGACGTCTCTACCAATCCTACAGAAAAGTCACCAAATGATTAGAGTAGGTAACAATATCTTTCTCATGCTCATTAAGTTTGTAAAAAAGCATGCTTCTCTCTAATATGTTGGCATTGTTGAGTTAATACTTATACAAAGGAATATCAATTTCTTTCTTTCTTTTTTGTTATTGCTGTTTGGTTTATTGTTCAAGGTGAATTTTGGGTATTATCAAACAAAATATAGCTCCTGGATCATGAAGGGTCATGTTTTAAACTTTTAATAATGTTGAAAATAAAGAGAAGGTGAGCTTACTAGTAATGAATTTTTTTTTTTAAAACAAATTATCAAAGGTCATACTCTGTTTTAACTTAGAATTATATGTTTGATAAAAAGGTCATACTCTGTTTTAACTTAGAATTATATGTTTGATAAAATGTGTCACGATTTTACAAATTTTAATAGAGATTGAAATTTATTTTGTTTTTGTTGGTTTGCACTATAAATATCACTATACTTTAAACATTATAGTTCCAAGTATATGTGGATGGATATGTGTCCAAAATGGATATGTGGCACTAAGTTTTTTTATTTATTATAGCTAGGTTATTAAGTATATTATAATTAAGGAATCCTGAATGGTGTCTTACATTCTTTGCAGCAGCACTAAAGGCCTCTCTGTGGCTTATATCTGGCTTTAAAGTTGGCTTTAAAGTTGGGGTTAGAACAAGGGCTATAGACACCAACAGGTAACTAGTACAAGATTAGGAAACTAAGGCATATTTATAATTGTGAGTAATACTATGCACAACAATTAATAAAAATACATTGAGTGATGTTATTAGTGAATCTTTCTTTTTCAATACTACATATATATATGGATCTGGCACAATGCTTTTCTGCAATTGATTTGTTACTTTTGAAATTAATATATGTGATGCTTTGTTGCTTTCTTTCTCATTTTTTGACAAGTTTATGTTCCCAGGTGTTTTGGCTTTCTATTGATTATCTTGCAGTTGCAAAGTCTGCAGTTGTGAGTTTCGATGCTTTCATGCTCTTCTTAAATTTTTCTTCCTGTACTTCTAGTGGCCTTTTGACCTTGTTTGGCTGTAGGCATGTGTTAATTTCATTAACATGTGTGTATAGATTCTGATGTATGTAGAGCATTGGTGTGAGGAGAATTTCAGGAGCCTAACACTGGGTAGCCCAGATTTTTCTGACATTGAAATGGTTAGTCGCTACAAAAATACTATGTCATATACCATTTTTTTATTGAGTTTTAGATGATCTCCAGAATATATTGTTTACAAATTGGTGCAACATATATTTTTTTTTGAAACAAAACTACTTGTATTATTACTTAAGAAAAATACAAGTAAAGAAGGAAAACTCCATCAAAACAGAAATAAAAGACATGGAATCTGGCTTTTATTTTATGTGTGTATTTATGTATATATGTTTAACTTTACCTATTCCCTGGTTTGATACCATTTCTCTAATCTGTATTATTTGGTCTTTTTGCTTCAGTCACCTCAACATATTGAGATACAATAATAGGGTACTCTTCCTTGTTGTTACATGTTTCTTAATTACAGTTAGTGAGGAAAACCATCGACATAATATATGATGAACTATATGTTTCTCTTTTCTGTTTTTGACGCTTTAACATTGCATTTCTTAGTGGCCCTTCAACTTAGTTGCATTTATGCTTTTGAGCATTTGTATCTTTCATTTCATATGAACATGCTTGTTTTGGTAAAAAAAAAACTTTGTGAATGTTTAGACATATACATGTCCCTCTCATATTAGTTATGCTTTTAATTCGTCTCATTCTTGGTTGATGAATACTTAATTCTTACTTTTTGCACATTTTATTTATAACTTTGGCCACTATATTATGACTTAGAAACACTTAGTTAGCTTTGATTTCTATCTTTTGCATGGTTGTTGAAGTAAGTACATCTGTGATGCTGAAAGTTTTCTTAATGATTTTTAGGATGACATTGTTCTTAATTCTTTGTGCAGGCATGCACTTAGACTCTGATCTAGTGATCTTAAGCTTGAAGGCAATTGGAAAACTCAAGGTGAAATATTTTCATACAAGTATGCTTCATTTATAATCATGAAATTCTTTTATGTATATGGTTTATCTACTCTCAGCATTTGAAGAAATGACCTACTGAGTTTGCTCTTGGTTTTGATCCCATCTTTATTTTCTTTGAGACTCGAGTTTTGGCTTAAGAAATTCCACTTAGTCTGGATCAAATTCAAGGTGTTAAGCTTTTTATTTCACCTTTATTCAATTAAGAAATTGAGTGACTTCATATTATTTTCATTCGCTGCCTACATATATTTAAGTTTGCCCTTTCATTGAGCTAATTTTAATAAAAAAGTAAGTCAAGAAAAATAATATGATGTTAAAACGAAGATGATGCCAAAACATAAAGATTGATAGAAAGAAACATATCTTACTCTTATTGTTTGGTATGAAGGAATGAAGAACTTGATTAAGTGAAATTATAATACAATGACAGGGACTAAGTTAAACAGGAGAGAATGATATTATAATTGTTCATTTAATTTGTGTTTTGAGTCATTTAATATGTCTAATTTTCTATGAAGGAGTAGCTGTTTCATATTGAGTTATGCAAAAAAGTGTATAAATTGACTTTGAAGTCTTGATCTTTGCTCCTGTTGTAAATATTTATTGTTTAAATTATTCTCTATGCATAATCTATTTCTGTTTTGAATTTTCTCTCTTCCACTTTTTTGTCTACCTAACTCCCTTCCCATACTTTCTCTCATCTTTAAATTAGTTTAAGTATACATAGGGTGCAATGATATAAACTTGCCCAAGTCAGTAGATTGTAAGCTATTGTAATAACACTTTCTTTTCCTACCATATGATATAAACTTGCCCAAATTGCAAATTTTTTAACTTAGTTAGTTGGCTGATTAAGCAAGTTGGCAGTTAGTTAAGTGGTAGCTGATTGATCTATTATGGTTTACTATGAATCTGTTAGTCTTACTCTTATTTTTAGATCATTATAAGTAAGTGTTGTATTCTCTTCTGCTCTGATTTTCTCTCTTTCATTTCTGAACTTAAATATTTGTTTTGTGGAAAAATCACTGTTGCTTAGCTTTTTCTTTTTTAATAGGCTGATAGGTCTAAGATTGTTATGGCATTGAAATTTAACTAGTAAATGTTTATCTTTTTTTGCATTGCTATTTTCTCAGAGGAAAGAACTCAATTGGGATTTAGAATTCTTTTAGAATTGAAATGTATATAAATAGAAATTTTACGGCTACATATTAGTTGATGATACTCTCTTATTTATAATAACTTTTCATCGTTCATTTTTTAATAGTTTCAAAATTAATGTGGAGTGTTAGAATTTTTAATCTCTTCTCTTATGCTTAATACTTGTTGATCCAAGATTAGGGAATTAGAGTACTTCTTTTGTGCTTAATACTTGTTGATATAAGATTAGGGATGTAGAATTTAGTATGAAATTTCTGGGGTTATATGTACGAAACAGGTTTTGAATTAGATGTTGATGTGAGAACATACTTAGTTATCTCCTTAAATTTTTCAGTTGAAATGTAGTGATGGTGGTGAGAAATTGATTGTTTTGAATTAGAGTTGTACTACCTTTTAATTTCTTGTTGGTTGTATTTGTTGCTTGAGTAAGTTTACTTAAAAGTTTCTATTGATTTTCATACAAAATAGATATATAGGGATGATATTCTAAATCCATTAGCCATGTATCTTTCTTACTTCTGTTTATTTTTTCTTGTTATTTATTGATTTGTTTTTGTGGTCTTATTTTTGTAGTCTTATTCTTGTGGTACATGTAGCTCATCTAAACTTTAGTTAACAAGACAGAGTAAAAACATGATAAAACTGAAGCAATTGTATTATTAAGACATAAATAATATATACAAGTCATGTTTATCAATAGTTATCTAAATTAGAAATTGTGGAAATGCTGATTTTTCAGACTGCTTATTTTTTTTTCATAGCTTGTAAATTCTAAAGGAAGATAATACTTCAATTTTGTTAGTTTCCTTTATCTCTGATTATAGGAACTTTTGTATAGTTGGTTGTGAAATATGATGCATGTTTTTCAACGTCTTAACATACCTACCCTTTTGTTACTTTTTTTTATGTACTCTTTTAGTTTACTATTAACTTTAAGTTTAAGCATTAATTATTTAAATTTTTATGTAGCTAAGCAAATCGACCCACAACAAAGACAAGTGCACAATGGATGATGAATTGAAGGATGGAGCAAGTTTCATGGTTTACTTTTTATGTGTCTTGCTATGGCTTTGTTTTTTATTTTTGAAGTAAAAGATGTTCAAGATTATAGAACTTTATTATGTATGCTTTCAAACATAAGTTAGAACTAAGATCTCATGAAGTAATTCTTGTTTAATGTAATACTTATGGTTTATCAATCTATTTAATATTACATTTTGTGATTAATTTTGATATTTTTTTTATCCAAATACGATAATAAAAACCTTTTAATTTAAAAGAAAAGTTATAATTATCCTTACACAACAAAAGTAAAAATCTTTTATCTAGACTAAAATAACAAAATTTTATTACTGGACTTTTAATATGGTATTTATGGTTGTCTTGGATACATATTATAAGTGTAACAAAATGTTATGATTTATATCATATAACAAACTAAAAACGCTATCAAAATAATCAATTATAATAGTTGAAAAGTGTTATACAAAACGTTTAAGATTAAACTTCAAATTTATAACCAATTACTCTAACTAAACGTTATTATTTTAATATGATAGCAACTAAAAATGTGTTATTAATTACTTTAAGATAACATCGAACATAACATTCAAAAACTGTTATAGAAAAGACAGGACTTTTAATAACAGGGGCTATGTTAGCGTTTTGAGAAGTGTTATGAATACTTCCGGTTAGCAGTTTTTAAGTGTTATGAATACTGTTTTTTCTTGTAGTGATTTCTTCAACTGTTGCCTTGACATCTCAGGAGGCACAACCTTTGCTACCAAGAAATTAACATAGTCAGCGTACCAAGGCACTATAGAACTATCACTTACCCAAAAAAATTGGTCATCAGGGAAGTGATCATTTATTTGCACTTGTCATTCTGGCTCTTTTCCACCTCAAGTCTTGACAAATGGTTTGCTACCAAATTTTTTGTGCCCTTTTTATCTCAGATTTCCATGTTAAACTCTTGCAACAATAAGACCCATCTAATGAGGCGGGGCTTCGTCAGTGTATACTATTTCTTTGTTACCAATAAGGTACGGTCTAAATTTATCAAAAGCATAAATAATGGCTAGAAGCTCTTTCTCTATTGTGGCATAATTTAATTGTGCTTCATTCAATGTCCTACTAGCATAATAAATAGGGTGAAATACCTTATCAATATGTTGACCCAAAACTGCTCCTACTGCGTAATCACTTGCATCGCACATCAGTTCAAATGGAAGATCCCAGTTTGGAGCAACAACTATTGGCGCCGAGATTAACTTCTCCTTAAGTACCTTAAAAGCATTTAGGCATTCTTCTTTGAAATCAAAGGCAACGCCATTCATCAACAAAGTAGAAAGAGGCTTCGAAATCTTCAAAAAGTCCTTAATAAATCGTTTGTAAAACCCAACATGTCCTAGAAAACTTTGAACTCCCTTAACTGACACAAGCGGTGGTAAATTTTCAATGGTAGAGATTTTTGCTCGATCTACCTTAATGCCTTTACTAGAAATTATGTGCCCAAGTACTATGCCCATAAAATGGCATTCTTCCCAATTTAACACCATATTTTCTTTTTCACATCGGTTCAATACATTATCTAAGTTACCCAAACACATATCAAACGAAGAGCCAAAAACAGAAAAGTCATCCATGAAAATCTCAATGCTCCTTTCCACCATATTCGAAAAGATAGCCATCATGCACCGTTGGAATGTTGTCGGTGCATTACATAGTCCGAATGGCATTCTTCTGAAAGCAAACGTGCCGTAGGGATAGGTAAATGTCATTTTCTCTTGGTCCTTTTGTGCGATGGCAATTTGATGATACCCTGAGTAACCATCTATGAAGCAATAATACTCATTACCAGCCAACCTATCCAACATCTAATCAACAAAGGGAAGTGGGAAGTGATCTTTTCGTTTCACCTTATTTAACTTGCGAAAGTCAATGAAAATGCGCCATCCGGTCACTATTGGAGTTGGGATTAGCTCGTTATTTTCATTCTTTACTATTGTTATTCCACCCTTCTTTGGAACCACCTGGACTGAACTCACCCAAGCACTATCAGAAATTGGGTAGATCACCTCGACGTCCAACCATTTAACCATCTGCTCAAGTACAACCTCCTTCATAGCTGGATTGAGTATTCTTTGAGCCTCTATAGATGGCTTGCTATCTTCCTCCAATAAGATTCTATGCATTACTGTTGAAGGAGTTATTCCTCTAATATCTGCCAATGTCCATCCAATGGCCAATTTATGAACCCGTAAAACCCTCAACAATTTCTCCAATTCAATTTTTGAGAGGTTAGCTGAAACAATTACTCGTAAAGTCTCCTTCTAACCCAAGTACACATAACAAAAATTATCCGGAAGAGACTTTAATTCCAATTGTGGTGGCTGCTGAATAGATGTTAATGGTCATTCGGGTCCCTCCGCCAACTCTTCAAATTGCTTCTTGTATGGTTGGTAAGAGTTAATCCACTTTACATATTCTCTCATCTCGACATCATCATCATCTTCCTCACCACCTGTCAACACCGCCTCTAAGGCATCACTACTCACCCTTCTTCCCAAGACTGCTTTATCTAGCACATCCACACTGTAGCAACTGTCACTTGCCATCAGATATGTCGTTGCCTTGAAGACATTGAATACCACCTCATCCCCCTGATCTCTGAGTTTAAGCTCTCCCTTTTCAACATCGATGAGATTTTGGCCTGTGGCTAAGAATGGTCTTCCAAGAATAATAGGCACATCAATATCCTCCTCCATGTCAAGGATGATAAAGTTAGCAGGAAAAATAAATTTATCCACTTTCACAAAAACATCTTCAATGATACCCCGTGGATGCTTCACATATCTATTCGCCAACAATAAAGTAACTGTTGTTGGCCTTGCTTCACCCAAACCAAGTCTTCTAAATACAGATAAAGGCATCATATTTATACTCGCCCCCAAATCACACAAGGCATGCTTACACTCAAATTTTCCTATTGGGCAATGTATAGTAAAGCTCCCCGGATATCTCAACTTTTTGGGCAACTTCTTCTGCAAAATTGCACTGCATTCTTCAGTGAGCGCCACCGTCTCATAGTCTTCCATCCTCCACTTCTTGGAAAAAATATCTTTCATAAACTTCACATAACTGGGCATCTACTCTAAAGCCTCGGCAAAAGGGATGTTGATGTGCAACTTTTTGAATACCTCTAAAAACTCAGAAAAATGTTTATCAAGTGTAGTTTTTCTAAGCCTCTGAGGATATGGAACACGAATTGGCTGGTCAACAACAACTGGAGGACTCTTTTCTGAACTCTGGTGGTCTTCAATAACCCCTTTCTCAATAGTATCCAATTTCTCACCCAACTCTTCATTCTGAACTGCTGACTGTTGTACACTAGGCTGCTCCACTTGCTTAGCACTCCTCAACGTAATTGCCTGACAGTTCTCCTTAGGATTCACCACAGTATTACTATGCAAATTCCATTGAGGTCTATTATTAAGCATGTTGGCCAACTGACCCACTTGTGTCTCAAGGTTTCGAATGGAGGACCAGGTCTCAGTTATGAATGGAGTCTAAGTATTAGTGAGAGTCAACAAAGGTTCTTGGGCTGCTGTGAAGATGAAGCTTGATTCATAGGCTGTTGTGACATAATCTGCTAATGTTGACCTTGAAACTGTAACTGTTGGGCTTGATTGTTTCTCCATGAGAAATTTGGGTGATTTCCCCACCCAGGATTGTAACTGTTGGAGAATGGGTTGTTCAAAGGCCTCTAAACTTATATGCCTCGTTGGCACTTTTACTCATAAATGCCCCTTCAGCAGCGGCATCAATTACTTTGTTACCAATAAGGTACGGTCTAAATTTATCAAAAGCATCAACAATAGCTAGGAGCTCTTTCTCTATTGTGGCATAATTCAATTGCGCTTCTTTCAATGTCCTACTAGCATAATAAATAGATTGAAATACCTTATCAATACGTTGACCCAAAACTGCTCCTACTGCGTAATCACTTGCATCGCACATCAGATCAAATGGAAGATCCCAGTTTGGAGCAACAACTATTGGCGCCGAGATTAACTTCTCCTTAAGTACCTTAAAAGCATTTAGGAATTCTTCGTTCAAATCAAAGGCAACACCATTCATCAACAAAGTAGAAAGAGGCTTCGAAATCTTCAAAAAGTCCTTAATAAATCGTCTGTAAAACCCAACATGTCCTAGAAAACTTCGAACTCCCTTAATTGACACAGGCGGTGGTAAATTTTCAAATTAGCTAATTGTAGTTTGAAACTTGATTTAATACTATTTATTTATATTGACACCAATTTATCAATATTAATAAATTTTCCCAAAAACTATCTTTTGTTCTCAAATTCTTATTACATGTAAATATCACTAAATTGATCCAGTCAATTTGATATTTGTTGCGAATTTTCCTAAGTGTGTGGAAGTGTACACAGTTGTCAAACAAATAATATAATGAAAGTAATTTTTATCGTCCCCTTAAGGGTTTCCAAACAAATATTGAAAAATCAACACCAAACAATTTGGGGTACAATAATTTTTTTTGATGATTTAATTAATTGAACTAAAAAAAACTAAATAAGAGAATTAAAATAGGTCTTTAACACTAAAACTAGAAAATGACAAATTGTGATTAATATTATGATAAACGTTAGGCATATCAAATCGCCCTAATTTATAGTTTTGCCCCTGATGTTGCAACAAAGTTCATAGCAAAGTACTCTTGTAACTAGGATTTCCAATTTAATGCACATGCCATTTTTCCAAATGCTCATTTTAAAGTTCCATCAATTAAATTCACATACTCCTATTCTAAATTTAATTTCAAGAACATAATTTCAAGCATCAATCCTTCAAGTTTGCAAGGTGAATAAAATATCCCTAAGTTATCCACTAATCAATAACAAATTTATCAACATGCATCAATCAAGCATTTCCACTAATTCTAACCCTTCCAGAATTAAAAATAGCTTGTTCCTCACCTAAGTTGATCATTCTCAAGAAAGAGTTGCACAATAAATATAACTCAAATGAACAAGAGAAAAATTGCATAAAATATTCAACACTTTGGGGTTGATTACAAATTAGGGTTCATCAATACCCCTAACACAAAAAATTAGCTCATAATTAAAATACCCAAATCACCACAATATATATTCAACATTATCTAAAGAGTTCAAGATGAGAAAAATAAAATTATAGGAAAAGAAAGTTTAGAAAGACAAGCCAAAATGATAGAAATCTTCTATTCTTTGTCTTCTTCTTCTTCTTCTTCTTCTCCTAGGTTTTTCCTCTTCTTTTATTGATGTTTCAACTCCCAAAAGTGCAGAAAAACTACTTCAATGGTGATAGGTAGATGGATTTTTTCTTAGAGAAGATGATTTTCCTTTTTGGGCTCAAAAAGGGTATAAACCCTCTCTTTCTATCTCTACACGTGGGGACCACTCTTTTTTCCAGAATTTGTCAGTTCCTTTCCACCTCATCCTCCCACTATTCAAGTCTCTCCACCTCATTTAATCACTTTCCAAGTGTGCAAACTTTATGTTGGTGGTTTCACACACTTTGCCGCAGCAAAGTTGACTAAAGCTACAGCAAAGTGCCAGAATTTAAGCTCCAAGATGATTTCCTTGAACATGTTTCACTAAACTTTCCAAGCACCCTTTCTTTTTTCCTTCAAAATAGATACCACATTTTTAAAACATAATCTCGTTATTTTCCACAAGAGTGATCATTAATTAAAAAAAAATACTCAACAAAATTAAAAGACAAAATGACGAAAACCACACAATAATAACACAAACACTCTATTTCACTTATTGTTTTAAGTTCAAAAGCTCAATTAATAACTCTAAATTATAGAGTTATCACACCCCCAAAGTTAAACCATTGCTCGCCCCGAGTGATGACTCTAAAAGAAAAGAAAAGAAAAGAAACAAAGAAATCCAACTCAACAAAAGACACACAAGCCAAATAACAATTTAAGAAGACATAAACACAACCGACAACACAAAGACTCAAAATAAAACAACACTAGGAATCAATTTGGACATGGTCATATCAAAGTGGGAATAGAACTCTCAAATCAGAGATTCCAAAGATAACTCAAGTGTATATGCAAGCCAAGTTTCTCAAGTATTAAAATGCTAACCCAACCAAGCTTTCAATATGACCCCAATTAGTGCAAAAATATCTCTTCCCCATCAACCTCTCTCCCCTAGACTAAGCTAAGCAACAACCCTAAGGTTTAATTCATGCTTTCATATGATGGACTCAATAATACCTCTCCACTAATGTAGTTGACAAAGTATTTAGATCAATAGGGCATGAATTAAGATAGGTTTTGTAGGCTACAACCTTAACACCTAGCTTGCCTTGGACCTAATGAATGCATTATCCTCTATCCCTTACAAGTAAACTCACTCAATAACACTCAATTCCCCCTTCTATGCACACCATATTTATATGCTCAAATATGATTACAAGTAAACTACAAGCTTGCTTATTTACACAAACTATATATCTCTCTATTTTCTTCTTCTTCTTTTTTTTTTTAATTTTTTTTTTCATTTTCTATTGTTTTTTATATATATTAATATATATTTTTTTGAATAATAAGAAAACGAGGCAACTTAAAGCAATAAACTGAAAATAAAACATTGGAGATAATAAAACATAAACACAGTTAACAAATTTGAGCATATAAGTGCATTAATTAACAAATATGAACACCCCCAAATAACCAAGATACCCTTTCTTCACTTCCCCACCAAACTTAACTCAAATAATATCAAAGAACAACTAGGCTTAAGGTTTGGTGAGAAATAAAAATGGGATATTCAAAAGTGGGATTGGATATCAAGTCGAGGTTATATGAACAAAATAGGCCAATAAGCTCAAAGTTGGGTCACTACAGATAGTAATTTCATGCTAGGAACGAAAAGCTCAAACGGTCCAAGAAAATTGCCTAAATCCTCTCTAAATCACTAAGCCTCCTAGGATTTCGCCTCAAAGGAATTATCAAGCCAATTCTGAAAACATAAACCTTCATGAATACTTAGTTTAATCTAGAGTGAGAGATTTCATGGTCAAACTATGCATACTTAATTGGGACACATTCTCACTATGGTTGAATTAGCACCAAAAACATTAAGTACTAAAGGCTCGCTCATACACAAGAGTTAACAAATGATGCAATTTTTTTTCTGACATTTTATCATCAAGCCATTCCACACTTAAACACAACCATTACAAGAATTAATTCCATTATAACTAGACTCAAGACTCAATACTTTAAACAAAACACGCCTAACAATACCTAAAACTTAAGAAACATAAAGGAAATCAAAACAACACAAATAAATAACACCCCCCAAACTTAAGGGATAGCACTGTCCTCAGTGCTAAAAAATAATAGAAAAAACAGATAATACAAAACAAAATAGAACAGGGAATGAAAATTATGCAGGAAAAGAAATAAACTCCCTCTACTTGCCGTCCTCCTCCTTGTCCGAAGAGGCAGGCGCAACAGATGGTTCAGGTGCACGCCACCGCTCCATGACAGCCTCAAGGAACTTTGGGAAAAGCGCAGTGGGCCAGAAAGATTGACGCAATACATTGTCACGCTGGCGCACATATCCCCAATAGGCGTGTTGTTGGGCCTCCATATGATGCATCATACTAAGCATACTCTGTTGAGTGGCATAAAGCTCAACGACAGTGGGGTTCAGAGGCACAGCAGAGTCATGGTAAGATGATGGTGGGCTGGGGGGTGGGGGGGAGGCAGAGGTCGAGGCCTACTCTCTCTGAATGTAAACAAGTTTGGTATCCTTTCAATGGTATGTGCATCAATGTAATCGGGAGTGTGATGTCATTCATCATCCGGAGCTAGGGGTACACCCGCATTGCAGCATAAGGCGGTGATCAATGTGCGAAAAAATAATTGTCCCTAATTCTTGATAACGCCCAAGGCGACGGTCTCTTCAGAAATGTGCTCCCCCACATTAATCGACAGGGCAGTCAAAATGTTGAAAAGTAGGACAACACGATCTTTGATGACCAAGGTGTCATTATTGGTGGGAAACATGTTGGTTTTGATAAAATGATTCCAGACACGAGTAGGAGTCGGTAAGGAAGTGCGGGGCATAGTATGAGCTCCAAATTTCTTCGAAACATTCCATTGTGTGCCAGCCACAGTAACTTCTGTCAACATATTGGAAAGTTATGCATCACTTTGGTTAGGGGAAACATATCCATACTCAGCTGCATTGATATTAGGCAACCCAACAACAACATTGATGTCTTGAGGTGCATAACTAACTTGCTTGCCCTGGACCGTGACTTGTCTCAATTTCTGTGACACAAAGTTGGCATAGAATTCTTTGACCCAAGGAACGATAGCCTCGTGAGGTGCCGTACAAAAATTAAGCCACCCTCGATTGTTAATCACAGTGGTCACATAATCCAGATTTCCAAAACTGGGGAATGCTCTCTCAAACCAAATATTGCGCTCGACAAGTTTCTTGAATTTTTCGGCAGCCCTCGGGGATATAAACTTTTCAACAACAGGTTGTTCATTTGCCGCAGACTTCTTCTTTCTATTTTCTACTTGCTTGCTTCTAGGAATAATGCTCAATAATAAAAATTCCAATAGCCACAGTGAATTGTAATGCCCAAAGTGAGGAAACAAGAGTAATACGGTACCTTGGACGAGCAGGATACCCTTTTGAATGCACTTTGTGTTAGGAAAATATAAATTTGCCTCAATGGAAATTGATAATAATATTACAACTATATGCAATAATATTACAAATAAATATAGATTGATTAAATAAGGTTAAAATTCTATAACTGAAAGTACAAATAAACAAAAAGAAGAAGAAGAAGAGAAGAAGAATGGAATAGTGAAAATACAACTCTAAGCAAAAGATTACAAATAAATTAAAAGTGTTTGGAACAAAAGAAAAGATTATTACAACTCTAAAAAAATTACAAGTAAATAAAACAAGAGGAATAAGAAGAAAAGCAATAGAAGAAATTGTAAGAACAAAACAAAGAAAAATCTCACTTACACAACCTAAGTGAAGAGTGTTGGGGATCACCAACTTGAACAAGGTTTAAAACCTTTATCCAAAAGCTTATTTCCCCGTAACTCAAGCACTAAGGGATATCTCTCAGATATTGGAAATGCTTTCTGGAATTATCAAGCCTCAAGGTGTTTCTAGCCAAGTGCTCTAATGGATAGAAATGTTGTGTCTTACAAGTGAGCTATAGGCTCCTATTTATAGAGTTTAGAGACACCCTTTGAATTCCAAATTCCACCAACCCCCATGGCTGTTACCAATGTTTAATGGGATTAATATGGAATTAAAAATGAGATTTGGGAGTTATTTGGGTTTTTTGAGCCATTCAACAAAGATTGAAAAAACTGAAAAAATGATCAGTTTTTAGCCTGTGGCCGCGGCCACTAGCCTCTGTCCCATAGGCCGCGACCACCAACATTTAGTGGCCGCGGCCACCGCCCATTTTCAGTACTAAAAAATGTGCTGTTTTTCCAAACGGTTCCAAATCCTCCCAAATGATTTTGTAACTCCCAAAACACATTATTGGTGTTAAAATCATATCTCTAACAGCCATATCACATATGGCTTTATGAAATTCATCTCAATATTGTGTAACAACAAATTTACACAATAAAGGGTAATATTTGGAAGTTACAAATTTGTAACACCAAATATGTTACATTATTTGGATATATCTCATATATCTAAATATTGTAACTCTCTATTATATGTTACAATATGTGACACTATTTGTCACATTTATTTAATCTAAAACATTATATTATAACATAATGTAATATTACATTATATTATAAAATAATATAACACTGTGTTATTGAAAAAATTTCTTAAGACCCTTATGAAGAACAATCCAAGGAGCTGGCAAATCTTGATCGTGAATGGGCAAGTGAGAGCCAAGATGGAGTGAGATTTGGAATGGGTTCCGAGTGTGGAGTGGAACGGATTGGAGCTTGGAGAGAGGTGGTGAGATCGGGTGGTTGTGATGGTGGGATGGGTGTGTGGGTTCGTGGGGATGTGGTCCGAGCTGGGTGTCGAGTTAGGGGGTCAGGTGGGGTCGTGGGTTTATGGGTATAACTGGATTATATGTGATTTAATGATTAAACCCATGTTATATGATTATTTGAATAACTGTGATGCATGACTATGTGAATTAGTATGCATGTAGGCCCTGATTAGGTTAGAAGGGCATAATTGTAATTTTGGCCCGTTGAGGGCATAACTGTATATATTTGTGATAAATTGTCGAGACCACACTATTATGTGGATATATTTGTAACCTGTGACTCGAGACGATCCTAATGAGCGGTTCAGCGAAAAAGTCACGGCGGGGATTTATGCCCGGCTTGGGTCGAGCCTGGGGGTATTTATGGGAATTTAGAGAATATATTGGAGCTTATTTTGATATTGACGAACATAACTGGTGATTAGTTAGGTGTCGAGAAGTAAGCGGTAAATATTAGAGACGTTCGAGGAATTAACGGGAATTGGGTGAAATGACCAAAATGCCCCTAGGTGGATTTAAAGGCTTAGGGATAAATGGGAGGGAAAATTGGTCATTTGGATTATAAGGGATAAGTAATATTAAGTTTTATGTCTTAGTGGAATATGTAGTAGGTCTTAGAAGTCTGAAGGAAAGAAAGAAAAGAAAAGGAAAAGAAAAAGGGAAATTGGAAGTCTATTTCTCTCTCTTTCGGTTGGAGGTTTCTTCCTCAATTCTTGACGGAGTTTGGAGCTAAAACTTAGAGGGAGTCTAGGCAGGAGCTTGTGGCTACGGTATTTGCTCTTGCTTGAGGAATTAGCAAGGAGTTAGCAAGAGCAATCCATCCACTTGAGGTAAGGTCTAAGGTTGTTTTCTTCAGTTTCTGGTTTTATGTAAGCATGGATTGTGAGCTGAGTTTTGATGGGGAATTCTAGGGAGTTGAGGCTGAAGCTTTGAGGAGGTGAAGGCTAAGCTAGTGTGGAGGATAACCTAAGTTGAGCTCATCCATCAAAGGTAAGAAACACTGGTTTAAGTTTTGTGAATTCTGTGGTTTTTGCTGAGATTTAGAGCTCTAGGATCAGCCATGGTGAATTTTGTGATTTGGAGTGCATATGATAGAGTTTTGTGTGGTTGGGACTTATGGGTTGAGTGGAGGATGTTGGAAGGCTTGCTTTGACGTTTGGTTGAGTTTTGAGTAGGTTTGGCTCGGGAAAATTCGAAGGAGAAAATGCTGTGCAGGGCTGTACTGTGACTAGCGCAACAACGCTAGTCATTGGGCGCTGTAGCTCTAGGCGCTGTAGCGCTAGGCGTTGAAGTTCCTGAGCCTTTTGGCTCTGTTTGTAGCGCTATAGAGCTCTCCTTAGGGCGCTGTAGCGGTACCCTGTTTCCAGAAAGGGGTTTTTGGGTTATTTCTAAGGGTTTTTGCCCAGGGGTTTGGGGTTTGATTCCACCACCCCGTTTGGTGGAATTAGGGCTTTTCGAGGGCTCGGGATTGGTCTTGAGGTTTGATTCCACCACCCCGTTTTGGACTTGAGGTTTGGTGATGATTCTTATCTATGGATGTGACTAGGTGTACGTTAGGGCTCGGACGGGATCGTGCTTGAGGATCAAATTGAACAAAGTTAGCGAATCTAAAGGTAAGAAAACTGCACCCGGTTATGTGTTTGTGATGGGACTAAGAGCTCCCTATATCTGTATGATGTCATAGATGATATTATGCCATGGGACATGTGATAGACGGCCTAAGGGTGCCGTAAATTATACTTGCGCACAGGGCGCGACTCGGTCACTGGTAGCCGAGGACAGCTTAATATTCACTGAGCTCGGTTTAAGCGGGCCGAGTCAGTGGGATAAATAGAGGGTCCGGCCTAATGGCGTTAAACCTAGTTATCATATGTGAATTGATTACTGATATGAAATGATATACTTGGTATGTTGAATACTTGATTAACATGAATGCCTAAACTGTTAAGTACATGCTTATGCGGTCTGAGTTATCTGATTTTCTGATGAATGATTGTACTCTGTTATTGTGCTTTCTTGCTGGGCCTTGGCTCACGGGTGCTACGTGGTTCAGGTAAAGGCAAAGGCAAGATGGACCAATCCTCTGATGGAGAGCTATGGGGCTGAATGTACATGGTCAGCTGATCGGCCGCCATGGCCGAGGAGTGGAACAGTACGAGGAAAGCCTATTTGTCTGTTTTTCCTTAGAGTGGCTAGAAACTGTAGTTAAATCCTAAAATTATGTAAACAGTCTTAAACTTATTACTTTTGGGATCCCATGTAAAAAGAAAATGTTTATCTATAAGAAATGCAGCTTTTGAGACGAAAATCTTTTAACCCTGGTTCAATTATAGTTTCCGTAACACGTTTTGAATTAAACGACTTGATTAGCAAGTCTTGCACCTTTATAAACACACAATGTGACGGCCTTGGCTATCCAGAGTGTTACAACTTGGTATCAGAGCTTCCTAGTTTTAAGGGTTCCTGAAGACTGGATGGACATGTACATTCCCCGCAAAGGACAAGCTCGACTCATGGTTTGGTAATTGTGTATACATGACTATATGTTTAAATGATCTGAATGAGATATGATTATTGATATCTGCTTGATTAATAGGGAGCATAAGATACTGATAGGGCCTGGCCCTTGACTATTGCATGATGATGATGTTGAGGCATGCTTATTAGCACTGCTATGTATGTGAATGAATATATGGATAAATATTTAAATAATTGGATGAACTGTTATATTTTGATTGTTTGTGAATGTTTGGAGTTCTAATGGTGGATCATGAAAGGATTATTACCCTGTCATCATAGTCTGATTGCCGAGTCGTTGATTGCAGATTGACTTGGATAATTATGTGTCCAAGAAAATCTACGTGACTAGCCGGCAATAGGTCTGAGACTAGAGATGATGACCAGGGCCAGGCCCCTCTGCCAGTCCCTGAGAACTGGCAGCAGCTTATGGCAGACATGCAAGCTCGGCTACAAAGCCAGGACTAACATATCCGGATTCTGCGGCAGTAGGCTCCATCAGGGAGTGTTGCCCCCATTGTGCCACCTACAGTGGTACCTGTTGTGCAGCCAGTAGAGGTTGGGAATAGATGGGAGCCGTTGTATGAGCGGTTCATAAAATAACAGCCCACGATCTTTGAAGGAGGACCTGATCCACTGAAAGTTGAATAGTGGATGACCATGATTACTACCATTTTGGACTTTATGAGGGTAGAGGGACATGACAGAGTGGCCTGTGCCACATATATGCTGAGGGAGGATGCCCGAATCTGGTGGGAGGTGGCATCACAGACCAGAGATGTTACTGCTTTGACTTGGGAAGGATTCAAGGACTTATTCAGTTAGAAGTATTATAATGTTGCCATCAGGGCAGCGAAAGTAAATGAGTTCGTGGGGCTGATTCAGGGCAGCATGACCGTTACAGAATATGCCCTAAAGTTTGATAGACTTGCGAAATTTGCACCAGACCTTGTGCCTACCAATGCAGCTAGGAAGGACAGGTTTATTAGAGGCCTTAATGCTATGATAACCTGAGATGTGAGGATTACAATAGTACCTAGAGGGACAACTTATGCCTAGGCTGTAGAGAAGGCTCTTACCGCTGAGGAAGCAAAAAATAAGATATGGAGAGAGAGTGCAGCAAGACGGGAGGGCCACAGGGCGGTGCCTCCATATTCTGATTCTAGTAGGGGCGGAGGCCCCAATGATTCAAAGAGGAAGACCCCTGATGCTTCGACCATTCCTGGTTCTGATAGGAGAGGTCGGGGTACTTAGGGTGGCCGTCAGGGAGGCGGTGATACATGGAGGACTTATCCTGAGTGCACAAGGTGCAGAAGATGCCATCCGGGCGAATGTCGGCCTAAGGCCTATTATGTGTGCGGGGTGGTGGGACACCTCAAGAAAGACTGCCCAACAGTGAAGAAGGGAGATGCGGGGAAGGTGGACAGCTTGAATCCAGCTCGAGTGTTCACCTTGACGCAGGCGGAGGCCGAGGCTAGTCCCTCGGTAGTGACAAGTCAGCTTTCTAGCGCTGGCTCTCTTTTTACTGTATTGATTGACTCTGGTGCTACACATTTGTTTGTTTCTAGTAAGGTGATTGATAGACTGTGTAGACCTAGTGAGTATTGTACTTCAGGGTTTGGGACTATTTTGCCTACAGGGGAACTGGTAGTGTCTAGGAGGTGGATTAGAGCACTGCCAATGATAGTTGACGGTAGAGAGTTGTCAGTAGACTTGATTGAGTTGAGTATGGAGGACTTTGATATGATTTTAGGTATGGATTGGCTGGTTAGATATGGGGCTACCATTGACTGCAGGAAGAAGATGATGACCTTTGAGCCAGAGGGCGAGTGTAATGACCCAAAATCACTAATATGGCTTAAGGGCCTTGACTAGTGTGCCAGGAGGGCATAATTGGCTTATGTGTGAATTTATTGATTTAATGCATGATTACATGATAAGCATGCTTGTATGATTATATGAATGTAAATGTGATTAAATGTTATATCTGTGAGAACCACATTATTATGTGGGTAGATCTGTAGCGTGCGACTAGAGGCGATCCAAGGGAGCTAGATAGCAGGAAAAGTCACAACGCGACTTAATATTTGACTTTGGATAAGTCAGGGGTATTTTAGGTATCGAGTAGTTATTTAGACTATCGGGTTATGGAAATAAATATATGGAGATATATTTGAGGTTAGGAAGTCTAGGCGGGAATATTGGGGAAATTTACCGTTTTTCCCTCGGGGATGTTTACGGTACCCCGAGCCTCGGGATTGACTTAACCGACTAGGATTAGACACCATACAGAATGGCACCAGCTGAGTTGAAGGAATTAAAGATACAGTTGCAGGAGCTTCTGGATTTGGGATTCATCAGACCTAGTTACTCACCATGGGGTGCTCCAGTGTTATTTGTTAAGAAGAAGGACGGGACGTTGAGGATGTGTATAGACTACCGAGAATTAAACAAATTGACCATAAATAATAAGTACCCTCTACCAAGGATTGATGACTTGTTCGATCAGCTACAAGGAAAGACGGTGTTCTCAAAGATTGATCTACGATCTGGTTATCACCAGTTGAGGATCAAAGATGAGGATATACCAAAGACAGCCTTTCGGACGCAATATGGGCACTATGAGTTCTTGGTCATGTCTTTCGGTTTAACCAATGCCCCGGCAACTTTTATGGATTTGATGAACAGGGTGTTCAAGGACTTCTTGGATCATTTTTTCATTGTCTTCATCGACGACATTCTAGTATACTCCAGTTCAGAGACAGAGCATGAGCAACATCTTCGACAGGTTTTACAGAGGTTAAGGGAGCATCAGTTGTACGCCAAGTTTAAGAGGTGTGAGTTTTGGTTGCCAGAGGTGACTTTTCTTGGGCATATAGTTGGAGCAGAAGGGATTAAGGTGGATCCGTCCAAGGTAGAAGCACTAAGAGATTGGCCGAGGCCAAAGAACGCCTCGGAGGTGCGGAGTTTCCTTGGGTTGGCAGGTTATTACAGATGGTTCGTAAAGTGGTTCTTAAAGATTTCTTCACCAATGAAAGAGTTGACGAGGAAGAATCAGAAGTTTTTTTTGTTAGAGAAGTGTGAGAACAGTTTCCAAGAGTTGAAGCGACGACTTATTTCTGCACCTGTGTTGAGTCTCCCTTTGGAGGAAGGAAAGTTTGTGGTTTACTGTGATGCATTGAGGATGGGGTTAGATTGCATGCTGATGCAGAATGAGAAAGTTATAGCCTATGCATCGCGGCAACTGAAGGAGTATGAGCAGCGGTATCCTACTCATGATTTGGAACTGGCGGCAGTGGTATTCGCACTGATGGTTTGACGGCATTATCTGTATGGGGAGAAGTGTGAGATATACACTAACCACAAGAGTTTGAAATATTTCTTCACTCAGAAGGATCTGAACATGAGACAGAGGCGTTGGTTGGAGCTGGTTAAGGATTATGATTGCGATATCCTTTACCATCCAGGGAAGGCCAATGTGGTGGCAGATGCATTGAGCCGGAGGGGCCCAAGACAATTGTTTAGTTCCACCCAGATCTCGAGGGAGTTGGCAGATGAAATGACCAGAGCAAGGATAGAATTGGTGGTGGGCCAGTTAGCTAATATTACCTTGCAGTCGACCCTGCTAGAGAGGATTAAGGAGGGACAATTGGTGGATGTGCAGTTGTAGGAAGTTAGGCAGCATGTTTTAGCGGGGACAGCTAAGGATTATTCCGTCTCTGAAACCGGTATGCTTCGATACCAGGGGCAGATTTGTGTTCCAACAGATGAGAGGATCAGACGAGAGACACTGTATGAGTGTCACACTACGCCATACTCGCTTCATCCGAGTACCACAAAGATGTATTAGGACCTATAGACATTATACTGGTGGCCCGGGATGAAGAAGGATGTGGTGGAGTATGTGTCTAGATGTTTGACATGTCAGCAGGTAAAGGCTGAGCATCAGCGACCAGCGGGACTGCTTCAGCCTTTGGGTATCCTAGAATGGAAGTGGGAGGACATTACGATGGATTTCGTGGGAGGACTACCCAGGACAGCGAGACTTTGTAACTCAGTGTGGGTGATAGTAGACAGATACACCAAGTCAGCTCATTTTCTGCCAGTGAAGTCGACCTATACAGTGGAATAGTATGCAGACTTGTATGTGAGGGAGATAGTTCGTCTCCATGGGGTTCCAAAGTCTATTGTGTCTGATCGAGATCCTATCTTTACCTCTAAGTTTTGGGAAGCTCTGCAGAGAGCTATGGGGATCCAGCTGATGTTTAGCAAAACTTTTCATCCTCAGACTGATGGACAGTCTAAGGGGACGATTCAGGTGTTAGAGGACATGCTTAGGGTGTGTGTGATTGATTTCGAGGGATCTTGGAGTAAGTACCTACCGTTGGTTGAATTCTCGTATAACAACAGTTATCAATCCACGATTGGAGTGGCTTCTTATGAAATGTTATATGGGAGAAAGTGCAGATCACCCATTCATTGGGATAAGATAGGTGAGAGGAGGTACTTAGGGCCATATATGGTTCTGAAGGCCAATGAGGCTATTGAGAAGATACGAGCCAGAATGCTTGCTTTGCAGAGTAGACAGAAAAGCTACGCTGGTCCTAAGCGTAGGAATGTGGAGTTCCAGGTTGGGGACCACGTGTTTCTGCGAGTCTCACCATTGAGAGGGGTGAGGAGATTTGGGGTAAAGGGCAAGCTGAGCCCTTGGTTTGTTTGACCTTTCTAGATCCTGGAGAGGATTGGACAGGTGGCTTATACGTTGGCCTTGCCACCGTCACTGTCAGGAGTTCATAATGTATTCCATGTCTCCATGTTGCGAAAGTATGTTTTAGATATAACACATGTGCTAAAGTATGAGGATTTGGAGTTACAGACAGATTTGTCCTATGAAGAGCGACTTGTTCATATTTTGGACCGGAAGGAGAAAGTTTTACGGAATAAGAAAATTTCGTTGGTTAAAGTGTTGTAAAGAAATAGCAAGGTCGAGGAGGCGACCTGGGAGTTAGAGACAGCGATGCAGGATCAGTATCCTGAGCTATTCAGGTAAATTTCGAGGACGAAATTCTCAGTAGGTGGGGATAGTTGTAACGACCCAAAATCAATAATATGGCTTAAGGGCCTTGATTAGTGTGCCAGGAGGGCATAATTGGCTTATGTGTGAATATATTGATTTAATGCATGATAAGCATGCTTGTATGATTATATGAATGTAAATGTGATTAAATGTTATATCTGTGAGAACCACATTATTATGTGGGTAGATCTGTAGCGTGCGACTTGAGGCGATCCAAGGGAGTTGATAGCAGGAAAAGTCACAACGCGGCTTAATATTTGACTTTGGATAAGTCAGGGGTATTTTAGGTATCGGGTAGTTATTTAGACTATCGGGTTATGGAAATAAATATAGGGAGATATATTTGAGGTTAGGAAGTCTAGGCGGGAATATTGGGGAAATTTACCGTTTTTCCCTCGGGGACGTTTCTGGTACCCTTAGCCTCGGGATTGACTTAACCAGCTAGGATTAGATTAAGTTAATAAAAGAAATGGGAAAAAACACAAACCGACCTCAGCTCTTCTTCTCTCTTCTCTTCCTTCTTCTTTCACTTTCAAGAAATCACAGAAATTCTAAGGGAAAAATTCAACTGGAAATCTCTGTGATTGAGCTGAATTCATGAAGGTTTAGCTTAGTACTCAGTTAAGGGACACCCAACCAGGATCAAGGTAAGAATTGAGTTTTTTTTTGGGAGTTAAAATTCTGAGTTTTGGCTGAATATTGAGGTGTTTATGGTTTTCATTTTTAAGGATTGAATTAAGCTGAGAAGCTTTGATTTTAGCTCAGGAATTTGTCAAGGAAGTGGTTCAGCAAAAGAGGTAAGCTTCAATTCGTAATTCAGAGGTTTAAATTCTAGTTTTGCATGACTGGTTTTGGTGTTTTGAGCTGTTGGGTTTCAGAAATCAAAAATGGAATTTTAGTAGGTTTTTGGGCTGGATTTCTGTTGGGTTATGTTGTTAGAGTCATGTTAAAAGTCTTGTGATTAATGGGTTTTGAATTAGAGAGCTTTGGGATGGTTTTGGATGAGGTTTAGATGCTAGAAATGGTGAATTTTCTGGGCATGAAGGGAAGGATCGCAGCTTTGTTCTAGAGCGTTGCAGCCCTAGGATGCAAAGGAGCCAGGGAGGCTCGGCCAAAGGGAAGCGCCGCGGTGCGTGTTCGCTCTCAGGGAAGGGGCTTGGCTCTGTTTTAGGGGCGGGCCGCGACTAGGCTTCAAGGGCCGCAGCCCTTAGGTACATTCTTGATCATTTGGGGATTTTAAGCACGGGAATCTAGTCTAGGGTGCTCGGGATCGATTTTGCCACCGTGCTTGGTGGAATTCGATGTCCCGTAAGCTAGTTTTGTATTCGGAAACCCTTATTTGAATATGAATGAAATCCAATACCTTGGTTGTGACTAGGTATTAAGGCTAGGGCTCGGGAACAGATCGTGCTCGAGGAGCGTCGCTCGTAATCAGTGAACGTAAAAACTAAAGGTAAGAAAACTGCACCTGGTTGTATATCTATAATGGGACTAAGGGTTCCCTATTGTGTATGCTTGAAAGAATGGTATTATGCCATGTAAACAGTGAACCAACGGCCTAAGAGTGCCAAGGGTTACACTAGGGCACAGGGCGCGGCTTGGCCATTGGTAGCCTAGGACAACTTATTATGCACTGAGCTCGGTTTAAGCGGGCTGGAGTCAGTGGGGTAAATAGAGGGTGCGGCCTAAGTTGTCAGCCCTGACTATTATATGTTCTGATTATTATGAGACCTGAATGTTATTTGTAATTAGTTGCATCTTTGATTCTGAGTATGTGCTAAATGGTCAATGTGGAATATTTGATAATTAATCGTACTTAAAGAAATTACTTTCTGTTATTATTGTTTGTGTTGCACATTATGTTTTCTTGCTGGGCCTTGGCTCACAGGTGCTACGTGATGCAAGTAAAGGCAAGGGCAAGCTTGATCAGCCCTGACTTGGAGAGCTCTGTGAGCTGAATGTACATGACCAGCTGCTCAGCCACCACGGTTGAGGTTTAGGCGGGGACGTGAGAACCAGAAATGTCTATTTTGCCTTAGTATGGCTGATAGCTGTCTATGTTTTGGAGATTCTGTAAATTAACTTTTAAACCCTACTTCACTTGGGATCCCATGTATATAAAACTGTTTAATTATATAAAGTGAAACTTTTGAGACCAAAACCTTTTTAAACCCTAGCCTATACATGTTTAGTGACACGTTTTTAAATTAATGACTTGATTAGCAAGTCATGCACCTTTATAAGTACACAGTGTAGCGGTCTTGGCTCTCTAGGGCATTACAGCGTGGATCCCTTTATTTTTGTGGGAGCGGTGCATGGACCCCGCATACCCAGGATATCGACATTGAGAGCCAAAGATCTGTTACAAGGAGGGTGTATATGTTTTCTGGCTAGTGTGGTGGATACTATCAGGGTTTCGCCAGCAGGACCGGAAGACACCAGATTGGTTTGTGAGTTCTTGGATGTGTTTCCTGAGGACTTGCTGGGGTTGCTGCCAAGTAGAGAGATTTAGTTTGTCATTGAATTGGCGCCAGGGACAGAGCCAGTGTCGAGGGTACCATATAGGATGGCGCTGGTAGAACTGAAAGAATTGAAGATGCAGTTGCAGGAGCTTCTGGATTTGGGGTTTATCAAGCCTAGTTACTCGCCATGGGGTGCTCCAATTTTATTTGCGAAGAAGGATGGGGCTTTGAGAATGTGTATAGACTATAGGGAATTGAACAAGTTAACTATCAAGAATTAGTACCCCCTACCAAGGATTGATGACTTGTTCGATCAGCTGCAAGGTAAGACAGTGTTCTCGAAAATTGATCTTCGATCTGGTTATCATCAGCTGAGGATCAAGGATGAGGACATACCGAAGACAGCCTTCCGAACGAGGTACGGGCACTATGAGTTTCTGGTCTTGTCGTTTGGTTTGACCAATGCCCCAGCAGCCTTCATGGACCTAATGAACAGGGTGTTCAAGGACTTTCTGGATCAGTTAGTTATTGTCTTCATCGACGACATCTTAGTGTACTCCAGTTTAGAGGAAGAGCACGAGATTCATCTTCGATAGGTTCTGCAGAGATTGAGGGAGCATCAGTTGTACGTCAAGTTTAAGAAATGTAAATTTTGGTTACTAGAAGTGACATTCCTTGGACATATCGTGGGTGCAGATGGGGTTAAGGTGGGTCCATCTAAGGTAGAGGCAGTTAGGGATTGGCCGAGGCTAAGTAACACCTCGAAGGTGTGGAGTTTTCTCGGTCTAGCGGGTTATTACAGACGGTTTGTGGAGGGCTTCTCGAAGATAGCGGTACCGATGACAGAATTAACACGGAAGAATTTGAAGTTTATGTGTCAGAAAAGTGTGAAGACAATTTCCAAGAGTTGAAGCAACGACTTATTATTGCGCTTGTGTTGAGTCTTCCTTCGGGGGAAGGGAAGTTCGTTGTCTACTACGATGCATCAAGGTTGGGTTTGGGCTATGTGTTGATGCAGAATGAGAAGGTCATAGCTTATGCATTACAACAGCTGAAGGAGTATGAACAATGGTATCCTACCCATGATTTGGAGCTAGCAGCAGTGGTATTCGCACGGAAGATTTGGCGACATTATTTGTATGGGGAGAAGTGCGAGGTATACACTAACCACAAGAGTCAGAAGTATTCCTTTGCGCGGAAGGACCTGAACATGAGACAGAGGCGCTGGCTAGAGTTGGTGAAAGATTATGATTGTGATATCCTTTACCATCCCAGGAAAGCCAACGTAGTGGTGGATGCATTGAGCCGGAGAGGCCCAGGTCAGCTATACAATTCCACCCAGATCTCGAGAGAATTAGCTGATGAGATGGTCAGAGCAGGGATAGAATTGGTGGTAGGCTGGTTGGCCAATATTAATCTACAGTCGACCCTGCTAGAGCAGATTAGAGAAGGGAAATTGGTAGATGCTCAGTTATAGGAAATTAGAGAGAATGTCTTAGCGGGAGTAGCTAAGGACTATTCTATTTCTGAGGTTGGTTTACTTCGGTATCAGGGACGGATTTGTGTTCCTGCTGAAGAGGGAGATCGTATGACTCCATGGGGTTCCTAAATCTATAGTGTCAAATCGGGATCCCATCTTTACTTCTAAGTTTTGGGGTGGTTTGCAAAAGGCTATGGGGACTCAGTTGAAGTTCAGTACAACCTTTTATCCTTAGACTGATGGACAGTCTGAGAGGACGATTCAGGTGTTGGAGGATATGCTTAGAGCGTGTGTGATTGACTTTGAGGGATCATGGAGTAAGTATCTTCCGTTGATTTAATTTTCATATAATAATAGTTACCAATCAATGATTAGAGCGGCTCCCTATGAGATGTTATATGGAAGGAAGTGCAGATCACCCATTCATTGGGATGAGATGGGTGAGAGAAAGTATTTAGGGCCAGATATGGTTCAGAGGACAAGTGAAGCTATAGAGAATATTCGAGCTAGGATGCTCGCCTCGCACAGCAGACAGAAAAGCTACGCTAATCCCAAGCATAGGGACGTAGAGTTCCAAGTTGGGGACCACATGTTTCTTCGAGTTTCACCATTGCAAGGGGTGAGAAGATTTGGAAAGAAGGGCAAGCTAAGCCCTAGGTTCATTGGACCTTTTAAGATCCTGGAAAGGATCGGTTAAAGTGTTGTGGAGGAATAGTAAGGTCGAGGAGGCGACCTAGGAGCTTGAGACAGCGATGCGGGATCAATATCCCGAGTTATTCAGGGAAATTTCAAGGACGAAATTCTCATTAGGAGGGGATAGTTGTAACGACCTAAATTTGCTAATAAGGCTTAAGGGCCTTGATTAGTGTGTCGGGAGGGCATAGCTGGATTATATGTGATTTAATGATTAAACGCATGTTATATGATTATTTGAATATTTGTGATGCATGACTATGTGAATTAGTATGCATGTAGGCCCTGATTAGGTTAGAAGGGCATAATCGTAATTTTGGCATGTTGAGGGCATAACTGTATATATTTGTGATAAATTGTCGAGACCACATTATTATGTGGATATATTTGTAACTTGTGACTCGAGACGATCCTAATGAGCGGTTCAGTGAAAAAGTCACGACGGGGATTTATGCCCGGCTTGGGTCGAGCCTGGGGGTATTTCTGGGAATTTAGAGAATATATTGGAGCTTATTTTGATATTGACGAATATAGCTGGTGATTAGTTAGGTGTCGATAAGTAAGCGGTAAATATTAGAGACGTTCGAGGAATTAACGGGAATTGGGTGAAATGACCAAAATGCCCCTAGGTGGATTTAAAGGCTTAGGGATAAATGGGAGGGAAAATTGGTCATTTGGCTTATAAGGGATAAGTAATATTGAGTTTTATATCTTAGTGGAATATGTAGAAGGTCTTAGAAGTCTGAAGGAAAGAAAGAAAAGAAAAGGAAAAAAAGGGGAAATCGGAAGTCTATTTTTCTCTCTCTCGGTTGGAGGTTTCTTCCTCAATTCTTGAAGGAGTTTGGAGCTAAAACTTAGAGGGAGTCTAGGCGGGAGCTTAACGCTAAGGCCTTTGGTCTGGCTTGAGGAATTAGCAAGGAGTTAGCAAGAGCAATCCATCCACTTGAGATAAGGTCTAAGGTTATTTTCTTCAATTTATGGTTTTATGTAAACATGGATTGTGAGCTGAGTTTTGATGGGGAATTCTAGGGAGTTGAGGCTGAAGCTTTGAGGAGGTGAAGGCTAAGCTAGTGTGGAGGATAACCTAAGTTGAGCTCATCCATCGAAGGTAAGAAACACTAGTTTAAGTTTTGTGAATTCTGTGGTTTTGCTGAGATTTAGAGCTCTAGGACCAGCCATGGTGAATTTTGTGATTTGGAGTGTATGTGATTGAGTTTTTTGTGGTTGGGACTTATGGGATGAGTGGAGGATGTTGGGAGGCTTGCTTTGAAGCTTGGCTGAGGTTTGGTTGAGTTTTGAGTAGGTTTGGCTCTGGAAAATTCGAAGGAGAAAATCTTGTGAAGGGTTGTGCTGTGACTAGCGCTACAGTGCTAGTCATTGTGCGCTGTAGCGCTAGGCCTTGAAGTTCCTGAGCCTTTTGGCTCTATTTGTAGCGCTATAGCGCTCTCCTTAGGGCGCTGTAGCGGTACCCTATTTCTAGAAAGGGGTTTTTGGGTTATTTCTAAGGGTTTTTGCCCGGGGGTTCGGGGTTTGATTCCACCACCCCATTTGGTGGAATTAGGGCTTCCCGAGGGCTCGTGATTGGTCTCGAGGCTAGGTTTTGGACTTGAGGTCTGGTGATGATTCTGATCTATGGCTGTGACTAGGTGTACGTTAGGGCTCCGACGAGGTCGTGCTTGAGGATCAAATTGAACAAAGCTAGCGAATCTAAAGGTAATAAAACTGCACCCGGTTATGTGTTTGTGATGGGACTAAGAGCTCCCTATATCTGTATGATATCATAGATGGTATTATTCCATGGGACATGTGATAAACGGCCTTAGGGTGCCGTAAATTATACTTGCGCACAGGGCACGCCTCGACCACTGGTAGCCGAGGACAACTTAATATTCACTGAGCTCGGTTTAAGCGGGTCGGGGTCAGTGGGATAAATAGAGGGTGCGGCCTAAAGGCGTTAACCCTTGTTATCATATGTGAATTGATTACTGATATGAAATGATATACTTGGTATACTGAATACTTGATTAACATGAATGCTTAAACGATTGAGTACATGCTTATGCGGTATGAGTTATCTTATTATCTGTTGAATGATTGTACACTGTTATTGTGTTTTCTTGCTGGGCCTTGGCTCACGGGTGCTATGTGGTGTAGGTAAAGGCAAATGCAAGTTGGACCAATCCTGAGATGGAGAGCTGCGGGGCTGAATGTACATGGTCAGCTGATCGGCCGCCACAACCGAGGAGTGGAACAGGACGAGGAAAGCCTATTTGCCTGTTTTGCCTTAGAGTGGCTAGAAACTGTAGTTAAATCCTAAAATTTTGTAAACAGTCTTAAACTTATTACTTTTGGGATCCCATGTAAAAAAGAAAACGTTTATCTATGAGAAATGCAGCTTTTGAGACCAAAATCTTTTAACCCTAGTTCAACTATAGTTTAAGTAACATGTTTTGAATTAAATGACTTGATTAGCGAGTCTTGCACCTTTATAAAAACACAGTGTGACGATCTTGGCTATCCAGGGCGTTACAAACCATTTGGCATCGACCACATCTCAACACAAAAGAATGATCATATTTGAATAAGGAAAGCCAAAAGAAACCACATTGAAGTACCTTAGATGCGGTGTGCGTTCCCCCAAAATGACCTCCATAAGGTGAAGAGCGACAATGATGTAGGATATCCTCCATCTCTTGCTTGGAAACACATCTCCTAATCATTTGGTCGACACATTTTTTGAACAAGAACGGCTCCTCCCAAAAGTAGTGCTTCACATCATGCAAGAACTTCTTCTTTTATTGGCTTGTCAGATATGGAGGGAACAATCCACTAACCAAGTAATTAGCAAATTCCGCAAACCAAGAAACAACTTGAGAGTGATTTACTTCAAATAATTACTCATCTGGAATGTCTCCTTGATGGGAACTAACGAACTTGATTCTTTATCACCTTCCATTCTAGATAAATGATCTGCTACCTGGTTCTCCACTCCTTTTCTCTCTTGGAATTCCACATCGAACTCTTGAAGCAACAATACCCATCTAATCAATCGAGGCTTAGCATCCTTCTTTTCAATCAAGTACTTGATTTCGAAATGATCTGTATAGACTATCACCTTGGTGCCCACCAAATGAGATAGAAACTTATCAAAAGCAAAGACAATGGCCAAAAGTTCTTTCTCTGTCACTGTGTAATTGAGCTGAGCACCTGTCAGTGTATGACTATCATAGTAAATGGAGTGAAAAACCTTTTTTCTTTGCTGCCCCATCACTACTTCAACATCAACGTCACTTGCAGCACACATCAATTCAAAAGGTAAGTCCCAATCTGGAACCACAATAATTGGTGCTGAAACCAACCTACTTTTCAAATCCTCAAAGGCTCTCAAACATGCTTCATCAAATTGGAAAGGTGTATCCTTCTCCAATAAGTTCCATAAAGGCTTAGAGATCTTGGAGAAATCCTTTATGAACTGTCTATAGAACCCTAGATGGCCAAGAAAGCTTATGATATTCTTCACTGAGGTGGGAGGTGGGAGCTTTTCAATAACCTCAAACTTGGCTTTATCAACTTAAATTCCATGCTTTGATACTTTATGGCCAAGCACAATACCTTCCTTAACCATAAACTGATATTTTCCCAGTTAAGGACAAGGTTTGTTTCTTCACATCTTTTCAACACCTTAGCCAAATTACTCAAATAGTCATCGTAAGAATCACCAAAAACAGAGAAATCATCCATGAATACCTCTAAGAATTTCTCCACCATATCAGTGAAAATAGCCATCATGCACCTCTAAAGTGTGGCGGGACATTGCATAAACTAAACGGCATCCTCTGGAATGCAAAGGTACCATACGGGCAAGTAAAAGTGATCTTGTGCTGATCTTCTGGAGCTACTGCAATCTGATTATACCTAGAGAAGTTGTCTAGAAAGCAATAATAATCTCTCCCCGTAAGTTTATCTAACATTTTATCAATGAAGGGGAGAGGAAAATGATCCTTTCTAGTAGCTTTGTTCAATTTCCTGTAATCCATGCATATGCTCCACCCTGTCACAATTCTAGCAGGAATCAATTCATTGTCTTAATTCTTCACCACCGTGATTCCACCTTTCTTGGGTACACACTGAAAAGGACTAACCCATGAGCTATCAGAGATGGGATAAACAATGCCAGCATCTAATCACTTGATGATTTCTTTCTTTACTACTTCCTTCATAATAGGATGTAGTCTTCTTTGCCCATCAATAGAACCTTTTTCACCATCTTCAATAAAGTTCTATGAATACACAAAGAAGGACTAATACCTCGAATATCTGCAATAGTCCACCCAATGGCCTTTTTGAACTTTCTCAAAACCTTGAGAAACTTTTCTTCTTGGTCATGATTCAACTCCACTAAAATAATGACAGGTAAAGTGGATGATGCACCCAAGTATGCATATCGCAAATGTGATGGCAAGACTTTCAACTCCAACTCAGGTGGCTCTTCAATGGATTGTTTAGGAGCTTTGAAATCCCTAGATGACAACTCCAATGAATCAAATCAGCCTCTTGTTCTTAACCCCTGAGAATTAGCCTCCAACCAAGCTAAATACTCCTCCTCATCTTCATCATTGTGTGAATCAAACAACAATAACCTCTCTAATGGATCATCAACGTTACTAGTCTCAAACTCCCTTGATGCCAAAGAATCTACCACTGAAACCACTGAGCAAGAAATCTCATAGCCTTAAAAACATTAAAAGTTACCTTTTCATCTTGGACCCTCATAGTAAGCTTACCCTTCTGCACATCTATTAAAGTTCTTCCTGTCGCAAGAAATGGCCTCCCCAAGATAATGGGCACCTCCCTATCCGCCTCATAGTCTAGCACAATAAAATCAGCAGGGAATATGAATTTGTCTACCCTCACCAACACATCTGCAATCTTTCCATCTAGATGAGCAAGAGATCTATCTGCAAGTTGAAGAGTAACTGTAGTAGGTCTAACTTCTCCAATCCCTAATTGCTTGAAAACAGACATTGACATCAAGTTAATGCTGGCACCCAAATCGCATAAAGCCATCCCAAAATAAGTATCTCCAATAGTACAGGGAATGGTGAAACTGCCAGGACCCTTCAACTTTGGTGGCAACTTGTCTTGCAGAAATGAACTACACTCTTTGGTTAGAGCCATTGTTTCAAACTCTCCTAACCTTGTCTTCCTTATAAGAACATCTTTCATGAATTTCACATAGTTAGGTGTTTGCTCAAGGCCTCTACAAGTGGGATGTTGATATGCAACTGCTTCAACATATCTAGAAATTTCTTGAATTGCGAATCCAACTTTTGCTTCTGAAAACGTTGGGGAAATGGAGGTGGCTGCTTTGAATTTAAACTTTTTGGGTGACAATGCTGTGATATCCCGACAACATTCTGGGCAGAGGAAGATTTTTGTGCACTAGGAAGTTCAGCATCTTTTTGGATTTCCTCATTTATTTGGATTAAAGAGGGCTCACTCTCATGCCAATAATTTGTCTTGTCCTTCTCTAACTCTTTCTCGCTCCTCAAAGTGACAACTTTACAATGTTCCTAGCCCACATTCCTTGGATTCTCGGTATCGGTATTCTATCGTGGGGTCTATTTCTAAGCTCATTAGCTAGTTGTCCAACTTGGTTTTCTAAGTTCCTCAATGAAGCCGCTTGGCTTTGAATCATGGCTTCATTCTTCACTATATATTCCTTCAACATGTTCTCAAGAGAGCTAGATTGCATTGCTTGTTGTTGTGCCCTTTGTTGTGGTGCTTGTGGGGGGTAACTCGGTGGAATGTTTGGTCTTGGAGGCATAGAAGGATTGCTAAGGCCAGCTCCTTGATTACTCCATGAAAAGTTGGGACGTTGCCTCCATGATGGGTTGTATGAATTAGAATAAGGACCATTCCTATTTTGGTTCCCCATGTAACACACAACTGCTGGATGGGAAGGACAGTTGTCAAAAGTATGACCCTTACCACAATACACACAATAAATGCTCTCCATTTTCCCCATTTGTATCCCCATAGGTTGCCCCATTGATTGATTCATCCCTATATTCACTGTCTTGAGCATATTAGAAATAGACGACACTTGGGTTGTCAAAGAAGTTATGGCATCTACATCATGAATACCAGCCACCTTTCTACCTGTAGACAATCTAGAAGTGGGCCACTGATAGTTGTTGTTGGATATTCTCTCAAGGATTTCATATGCCTCATTATAGGACTTAGCAAGAAGAGCCTTGTTCGCTGAAGCATCAACCACCATTCTAGTATGAGCGTTGAGACCGTTATAGAAGGTCTCCATCTGGATGCAATGTGGAATGCCATGGTGAGGGAATTTACGCAACAACTCCTTAAACCGCTCCCAGGCCTCATATAAAGATTCTTCATCAAGTTGTTGAAATGAAGTAATCTCATTGCGGAGCTTGGCATTTTTAGTGGGAGGAAAATACTTCATCAAAAACCGCTCAGCCAACTCTTGCCAAGTATTCACAGAATCAGATGGGACAGATTTCAACCAAGCTCTATGTTGACCCTCAATTTAGCCAACTGACACAGAGTCAAAATATGAATGATATAGACGAATATGTATAGATAATAACGTAATGACAAAAGTAAAGAAAACACAGTAATTTATAGTGGTTCGGCCCCAGAATCTGGTAATGACCTACGTCCACTTAGAATGATATTGAAATGTTAACAAAAAGTGTGATCAGAGAACTTGGGTTCAATGAGTTTCAACACTCCTCATAAACAATACAAGTTTTCACAGATAATTTCTATATCTCTATGATTTCCGGGCTCCAAAAAAGTCCCTTCCCATGAGCCATCTCCTGCTTTTTATAGGCTCATGGAGGGTTGCCCAATATTGTTACAGATATTATCCCCTGAATCATGGGATATTCAGAAGATTGCATGAAATAAATTCGGGATACATAAGATCTTTCCATAAATGTTGCTTTGCCAGCAGAACCACCGACCAGTCTGGTCGTGGTAAAAACAGGTCTGTCCTGCTTCTGGTGTGTCTCCTGGTAGATACTCTAGCAGACGCTCCAGGTGTCAGCCACGTGTCAAGAGATTATTTGCCACGTCACAAATGCTAATTTATTGGATAACATTTGCCCCCCAAAGTTTATTTACCACGAACAGTAAATAAACTTTGAACGAACGACCCTTCGGTAACCCCTCCTGACGTGTCAGAGCCCTTCGTGCGTTCTTGAAAAAAGCAAACCACTCCTGTCTAATCAAGGCTTTTCAGTTTCCCAGAAAAAACTACGACGGCCATTACGCTTCCCCATACTTCGAAAATGGAAAACTAATGATCACGCCTTTTGAACACCAAAGACAAACTTATATAAGGTTACTTGAGGCACTTCTTTCCTTTCTTTGTGGGGGTGGCCAATTATTTCGGCGTCGCTCCCTTTCAAATAACCCCTAACGGATATAGGATGTTGGCTGCACTCTATGTCCTGTACAAACTTAACAAATGGCCAGAACCTTCACCTCATGAGGTTAACTACCTCTTTGACCTTAAGTCCAATCCTCAACACAACGGGACGGGCTTTTTTCACTTCTGTCATCAGGAAACTGGCCGGACGTTTTTGAGTGGCACCACCCACAATCAAACGTGGGACATTACAACAAGGAGTACTTCTTTACTCCGGATATATCCAGCAACAACTTGGCTTTCGCGAGAGGAGGTACAATTTTGTCTTTGCCTTGGTCGATACTTTATCATAGAGTATTTCCTTTCGTCATTTCTCAAACTCGACTTGCTTTTCAGGCCCCTGGTTGCGCCCGACCCCAACACCAGACATGGTGTCGAGGTCTGACACTCTGGCCAAGATGTCTGCCGCTACCAAATGTGTCAAGACCTTGACACAAGAAAAGAATTTGAGGTCGTCTGGCCTTCTGGCTCCTCGCCATGACAATAGAGGGTCCGAAACGGACGAACCCACTGCCGGGGGGGTTCCCGAGCAGCAACTTCCTGTGCCCTCTCCAAGGAGGAGGCCAACAGGAGTTACGATCAGGGAACCCACGGGCAGCCCTTCTGCAGAAAGGCCTTCTGCTCCCCAAGGCAAGGGGAAAGAAAAGGCCAAAGAACCAGTTGTTGACTTGGAAGAGTCTTCTGATGACAATGATAACGTTATTTCGCTTTTAAATGGTCTGCCAATCCCCTGTCACATGTTTGACGGGGATGGCAACTTTACATATGCTCCAAATCTAGGGCCAAACTTCTTCATGCCAGAAAATGAGTATATGATTAATAGAGTCAATAGTATAGCGACCAGTAGTTGTAGCTCGGGTATTCACTTTATTATCTTCTTTCTGTTGTATTACTTATTTTCACCTTTTTCTTCCCTTACTAACCTCTTGTGTTTATTTTCATGCAGATATGTCGACTCCCAATATCTTTGACATGTACCAGGCCGAAGAGGAAGAGGAAGTCCCTCAACTTCAACGGAGGTCAAAGAAACGAACTGGTGAAACCAGTCGAGGCCCTTCAGCCAAGAAGAGTCGACCAGAAGACCTTCCTCAGGGCACTCCAACCGGGCAAAGTCCTGCGCCAACTGGGCGAACTCCTACCCCTCCTCCAGCTCCTTCTGAACAGAAAAAAACCCCTGCTCGGTCCAATCCTCCACCTGCGCCTGCTAGGGAGCATCTTTCTCGCGAAGAGGCTCATGAGGCCAGGCTCGTGAGCCATACCATTCGATCCGCTAAGGATCGAATTGAACGGATTGGCAGAGGTGAGCGTGTTGGGGCTGCCATGATCCAAGCTGTAGAGCTACCAGTCGATCAGATCCTGAACAGGACTCTGAACGAGATCTCCAGCGTAAGTATTTCTTTGTTTCTCGAGTCTTTGTTTTTTCATTTCTCGTGATAAGTCTTGACTTCTTTTTCTTTCGTTTACAGGCCTTACTTTCTGCCATTACTGCTCGTACCCGAGCCCAGGCCTACTTTGAGCAGATTGAGGCTAAAGTTCTCGAGAAACATCAGGTGAAGGCGGCTGAGGAGCTTTCGGCTGCTGAAGCCAAACATGCTAAGGAGTTGGGGACGGTGGTCCGAGAGCGGGATGCAGCGGTGACCAAACTGTCCGCGGCTGAAGCTGCTAAAGATGCAGCGGTTAAGCTGAGGGAAGAGTACCGGTCGTACAATAAAACTCATCTCCGCGAGATCAAGCATCTGGAGCGGGTAGTCAAGTCTAAGGACGAGACTATTGCCGCTCTCGAGGGCAAGGTGCAGCAGTCGGAGCTTGACAACTCCAAGAATCTGGAAAAGTACAAGAGGGCGACACTCCGATGTTTCTATAACTTTTGGAAACACAATCAGGGTGCTGACTTTAGCTACCTTTCAGAGGAGGTCAGAGTTGCGGAGTTGGCTCGGTGCGCTGCTCAACTGGCTGAAGAGGAGGCGAGAGCTGCGACTCCTGCAACCCCAAGCGTCGTTGGTTTGGACGAAGAAACCATCGAGGAAGAGACTGACCAGGTTGTTGCCCAGGATCCTCCTGCCCCCCATGCCTCTTAATTTATTTAGCTGTTCTTCTTTCTTTTTAAACACGCGACCCACGGGTCGCAATGTAAAGACAATAATTTCTTTTTAAACTTTGCTGCACGGGCAGTAAATCTTTTTGTTTGAACAATTACATCCAAGCAGCAATGCTTGCGGTGTAAAAGCTTAACTCTTGGTGTTATAATATTTTTACTTATTATAACGTTTGTCCGTATGACCGAACTTAGCATAGTACTTTGGCATCATATATTTTGAAAAAATACTCTAAGTACTTGAAGCATGCTTTCACTCATTTTGTTCATGTGTTTACATACCTTGAGAGTATGCTTTGCTATCGATGTGCCTTATATGCCCCCCAAGTGATCGAGGAGCTCTTAGGTCCTTGGTCACTTGCCTTGACCATGGCCTGTCCGAACATTCTTGTTCGCGCGGAAAAATGATACTTGTAATACAGCAAAACAACACACGTAATGAACAAATACTTGTAAATGTAAATTCACAAAGGTTGGCAAGAACGACTGGCTGAGTACAGTCCCTTATAATTTCGTATTAAAAATGGACTAATCATGTCTTTACGAATGATTCTGAAACAGAATCTTACATATACGAGAAGTTAGCCATACACCGTGGCTAACCCTCTTTGCAAAACTTGTAAAAATTAATGGGAAAATTTGAACAAGCCAGTCCTTTAAGAAGGGCTGTTTATTGATAATACTTGCGCAGGTGTTCTCCATTCCAGTAACGTGGAACGAGATCTCCGTTTAAGCGTGCAAGTTTGTAGGTGCCTGGGTGAAGGACTTCTTCAATCTGGTAAGGTCCTTCCCAGTTAGGTCCGAGCACGCCAGCAGTGGGGTCGCGGGTATTCAAGAAGACTCGTCGTAACACCAAGTCTCCGACGTTGAATCTTCTTTCTTTAACTTTGGAGTTAAAGTACCGGGCGACATTTTGTTGATAAGCAGCAACTCGGAGATGAGACTTTTCTCGTATGTCATCAATTGAGTCTAAGGACTCCAGTATTAGCTGGCTGTTTTTCTCTTGATCATACGCTAAACGTCGATGTGAGGGGGGATCTATCTCGACGGGTATCATGGCCTCGTACCCATAAGCTAAGGAAAATGGGGTACGCCCTGTGGCTGTTCGATGAGATGTTCTATACGACCAGAGGACTTCCGGTAGTTGTTCTGGCCATGCTCCTTTCGCTTCTTCAAGTCTTTTCTTCAGGGTGTCCTTGAGGGTTTTGTTTACAGCTTCGACTTGCCCATTCGCTTGGGGGTGTGCGACTGAAGAAAAGCTCTTGATTACCCCATGCCTTTCGCAGAAATCGGTGAACAGGTCGCTGTCAAATTGGGTTCCGTTGTCTGAAACTATCTTTCTGGGCAAACCATACCGGCACACAATGTTCTTGATGACAAAGTCGAGAACTTTCTTGGTCGTTATGGTTGCGAGTGGTTCAGCTTCGACCCATTTTGTAAAGTAATCGACTGCCACAACTGCGTACTTTACTCCTCCTTTTCCTGTCGGTAGTGATCCAATTAAATCTATTCCCCATATTGCAAAAGGCCACGGGCTTTGCATCTGCTTTAGCTCGTTTGGAGCTGCTCGTGGGATTTTGGAGAACCTCTGACATTTATCACACCTTCGTACGTACTACATTGAATCCTCGTTCATCGTTGGCCAAAAATAGCCCTGTCGAAGAATTTTTTTCGCCAAACTCTGCCCCCCAGCGTGATCTCCGCAGAAGCCTTCATGCACCTCTTTCATGAGTTCCTTAGCTTTTTCTGATGTAATGCACCTGAGCAGTGGCATTGAATATCCTCTTCGGTACATAACACCGTCGAGCAGTATGTCCCTAGTAGCTTGTCTTTGCAGAGTTCTGGCTTTGTTTCTATCTACTGGCAATGTCCCATTTGTCAGATACTCCAGGTAAGGTTCCATCCATGTATCTTCTACTCGAATTTCCATGCTGGCTTCGGCCGCATCAATGCTTGGTTCACTTAATCTCTCTACTGGGACTATGTTCAAGGTGTCAGCATCTTTGGCACTTGCAAGTTTGGCCAAGGCGTCTGCATTCGAATTTTGGTCTCGCGGAATTTGCTGGAGGGTGTATTTTGTAAACTGTGCTAGCAAATCTTTTGTTTTATTAAGGTAGGCCATCATTTTTAACCCTCGCGCTTGATATTCTCCCAGGACTTGATTCACGACCAGCTGAGAGTCGCTGAAAATATCGAGTGCTTTTATGTTCATCTCCCTGGCCATTTTCAGTCCAGCGAGGAGTGCTTCGTATTCCACTTCATTGTTTGACGCTGCGAAATCAAACCTGATTGCGCAGTAAAATCGATGCCCATCGGGCGTTATCAATATCACTCCCGCTCCAGCGTGAGATTCATTAGATGATCCATCTGTGAATAGTTTCCACGAAGGAGTCTTGTCTTGAGGCATGGGCGCCTCAGGTTTTTCGCACAACTCGTTGCTGGGAGTTCGGTGAACTCCGCAATAAAATCGGCTAAGGCTTGCCCTTTTATTGCTGCTCGCGGTGAATAAGTCACGTCGAACTGTCCCAATTCGACCGCCCATTTTAACAGTCGTCCAGCCGCCTCAGGTTTTTGGAGGACCTGCCGAAGGGGCTGGTCGGTCAAAACCGTGATAGGATGGGCTTGGAAGTACGGTCGCAACTTTCGGGAGGCTAGAATTAAGCAATATGCTAATCTTTCGATCGGTGGGTATTTTAATTCTGCACCGATCAGCCTTTTGCTGACGTAGTAAACAGCTTTCTGCACGCCTTCTTCATCCCGTATCAATACCGCACTAGCAGCAACTTCGGTAATCGCCAGATAAATATACAAAGTCTCTCCTTCCATTGGTTTTGATAGGATAGGAGGTTGCGACATATGAGCCTTTATTGTCTGGAATGCTTGCTCGCAGTCTTCCGTCCATTCAAACTTTTTATTTCTCCTAAGTAGATTGAAGAATGGAACGCACTTGTCAGTTGATTTTGAGATGAATCTACTAAGGGCAGCTATCCTTCCGATCAGGCTTTGGACATCCTTGATCTTTTCTGGCGACTTCATATCGATCAGGGCTTTTATCTTGTCGGGGTTGGCCTCGATTCCCCTTGAATTCACTATAAATCCCAAAAACTTTCCTGACCCGACTCCAAAGGAACATTTGAGGGGATTCAACTTCATATGGTACTTGTTTAACACATCAAAGCACCTTTGCAAATCCTTCACATGTCCTTCAGCCTTCTTGGACTTTACCAGCATGTCATCCACATATACTTCCATGCTTACTCCGATCAGCTCCTTGAACATGTGGTTGACCAATCGTTGGTAAGTTGCACCTGCGTTTTTCAGTCCAAAGGGCATTACTTTGTAACAATATAAGCCCGTATCGGTCCGAAAGCTGGTATGATCCTCATCAGGGGGATGCATGCTGATCTGATTGTAGCCTGAATACGCATCCATGAACGAAAGGGTCTCATGCCCAGCAGTTGCATCGACTAGCTGGTCGATTCTCGGGAGTGGGAAGCAGTCTTTTGGGCAGGCCTTATTGAGGTCTGTAAAATCCACACAGGTCCGCCATTTGCCGTTAGGCTTGGGGACCAACACCGGATTGGAGACCCATGATGGATAAAACGCCACCCTGATGAACCCATTTTCTTTAAGTCTTTCGACTTCTTCTTTCAAGGCTCTTGATCTGTCTTTATCGAGCAGCCTTCTTTTTTGTTGCACCGGTGGAAAGACTTTGTTTATGTTCAGGACATGGCTGATCACCGCAGGATCTATTCCGACCATGTCTTTATGTGACCAGGCGAAAACTCCCTGGTTCTCTTGTAAGAATTCCACCAGCGCCTGTTTCGCGGTAGGTTCTAAATTCTTCCCAATCCTTACGATTCGGGTCGGGTCTTTTTCATCGAGATGGACCTCCTCCAGGTCCTCGACGGGTCCAACATTTTCTTCAAAATCCCCAAAGCGAGGATCCAAATCTATATCCTCACTTTGGGCAACACCCTATTTGGTGACTTTTCCACCTGATTGGGTTTGTCTGTCTTCCGTCATCTGTAATCGTTCTGGAGTAGCGCTCCTCGATGCTCCACTTTTTTCCTTTGTGATCGAGGCGTTATAGCACTCCCTGGCCTCCCTTTGGTTTCCCAAAACGCATCATACCCCTGCGTCTGTTGGGAATTTCATGGCTAGATGCCACATGGAGATGATTGCCCTTAGTTCAACCAGTATGGGTCTTCCAATAACGGCGTTATACGCTGAAGGACAATCGACCACTACAAAAGTGGCGAGTAATGTCCTTGAGGCAGGCGCTGTACCCGTTGTTACTGGGAGTTTGATCATTCCGGCTGGTGCGAGTCCTTCTCCAGAGAAGCCGTATATGGTTTGATTGCAGGGCTCCAAGTCCTTCACGGACAGCTTCATGCGTTCCAGCGTTGATTTATACAGGATATTCACTGAACTCCCTGTATCGACCAGTACTCTTTTTACCATCATATTGGCCATTTGGATATCCACGACCAGCGGATCGGAATGTGGGAACCGGACGTGTTGGGCATCGCCCTCAGAGAAGGTTATCCCGCATTCCTCTGAGCGGGCCTTTTTCGGCGCTCGGTCCTCCACAGTCATCATCTCGATGTCCTGGTCGTGGCGCAGAGTTCGAGCATATCGTTCTCTAGCCTTTCCGCTATTTCCAGCGAGGTGTGGGCCTCCACAGATGGTTAAAAGTGTTCCGGCTACGGGGGCAGGCTGTAATGGTGGCGAGCGTTGGCGTGTGGACGTCTGCTCGTTGCCACCTGGAGCTTCTCGTTGGGAAGTTCCCGAGGCCCGTACGTACCTTCTCAAGTGTCCTTGTCTAATGAGGAACTCGATTTCATCTTTTAGCTGGTTGCATTCATTAGTGTCATGTCCATAGTCGTTATGGTAACGACAGAATTTGGTAGTGTCTCTTTTTGAAATGTCTTTTCGAATGGGCCCAGGCTTCTTGTAGGGCACACTAGAGCTTGTGGCCTGGTAAACCTCTCCTCGAGACTCAACGAGGGCAGTGTAGTTAGTGAACCTAGGTTCATAACGATTACCCTTGGCTCGTTTATTGTCGGAGGTGGAAGGCTCATTGTGTTGCCGTTTCCCACCATTCTTGCCATTACCGTTGCCGTTTCCGTTGCCCTTGCCGTTGCCATTTGGTTTGGTGCCATTGGCGGCTTTGGCGGGTTCGGCAGCCTTCTTGCCCTTGTTCGAGGATTTTCCATCATCGGCAATGGCTTCTTCGAGATTGATATACCGATCAGCTCGGTCTAAGAATTCCTGGGTGGTTCTAACCCCATCCTTACGAAGACTTTTCCATAGGGGCGAACGGCGCCTCACTCCCGCGGTTATAGCCATCATTTTTCCTTCGTCCCCGACTGTCTTTGCTCCGGCTGCCGCTCGCATAAAGCGCTGGATGTAATCTTTTAGTGATTCTCCATCTTGCTGGCGGATCTCAACCAGTTGGTTTGCTTCGGTTGGGTGGACACGACCTGCGTAGAACTGTCCGTAGAACTCCCTTACGAACATTTCCCAGGAAACTATGCTTGCAGGTGGGAACTTAAAGAACCATTCCTGCGCGGCTTCAGAAAGTGTTGCAGGAAAGATCCTGCACCGAGCGTCTTCGGACACCTTCTGAATGTCCATCTGGATTTCAAACTTATTCACATGCGAGACGGGATCTCCGTATCCATCAAAGTTCGGGAGCGTGGGCATCTTGAACTTGCTGGGAGTCTCTGCGTTGGCTATTCTTTGGATAAATGGAGTGCCTTTTCTTCTATCGTGGTCAATATAAGAGGTCCTTCCTCTGACCAACTGTTGCACAGCCTGATTTAGTGCGTCTATCTGGGCTTGCAACGCAGTAGGAATAGCTACGGTCTCTGCTGCTGGGGGGATGTTCTCACCATGCTTCTCTCGACGATCATTGAGTATGTCTCTTAGATCTTCCTCTCTTCTCCGTTGCTCGCTACCTCCGAGCCGGTTGAAGACATTATTTTGCCTGGGTTGCCCCCCAGCATCTTGTCTATTTGGTTGATCATCTTGAGGTATTTCGCTCCTGCTCTTACCTTTATTTCCGTTCTTCCCATCAGCATTGTTCTTGCCTGAGTCAGCCTCGTTGTAGCCGTGGCCATCTTTGAACTTTAACTGGCTATGGTAAGACTGGTTGTTCCCTCTATTCCCGTCTCTGGCAGAAACACCCCGAGCGTTAGAGGGTGGCCTGCGCTGGTCGCGATGTCCCCGTGCATTATCATGCTGTTGGGATCCACGGACCGCAGAGCCTAACTCCGAGTCTCTCCTGTTACCAGGAGGGTAGTGACCCCTGTTCGCTTGGTGTGGCCCATCATTCTCGCGGCGTCTAGGACTACGAGGCTGTCGCTTGGCCCTATTCTGCCTTTGCTGCGGGGGATTACCTCGAGCAGCGTGGGATGGTGGATCTGCCTCGGGGTCCAGTGGGACGTCGTCATGGGGCATCTGGGGCTGTTCAGGCCTTTGCGGACTTGAAGGATGGACCGGTGGGCTAGGATTGTGACCTCCCTGGGGTGGCCCAGTTTCAGGTTGATTAGGCTGCGAGGCAGGCGCGGCCTGATTTCTGGCCAACAGCAAGGCCGCTTCAAGGGCTGCCATGGCCTCAGTCTGGCGGCGATCCACCTCCGCTTGTCTCTCGCTTAACTCCGCCCTCTGACGATCAAGTTCCTGCTGCTGCCTTGCCATAGCTTCTGCGGCAGTCTCTTGATTGGCTCTCAGACTAGCCAGCTCTTCCTGCAACGTGCCCAAGGTGCTCCTCAAAGTCGCATCGTCCATTTCCTCCTCTTCAAAATCTAGTTGCGGCTCATCTTCCGCCATGCTTGCAGGGGGAGGAGGAGGTGGCGGATTCGACGGCGCAGCGGCGGCGGTCTGAGCAGCTTTCTTCCCTGCTTTCGCCATTAGTTTTATCAACAATGATGAGTCGTCCTCTCAATGAAAGCACCAGAATGTTGACCCTCGATTTAGCCAACTGACACGGAGTCAAAATATGAATGATATAGACGAATATGTATAGATAATAACGTAATGACAAAAGTAAAGAAAACACAATAATTTATAGTGGTTCGGCCCCAGAATCTGGTAATGACCTACGTCCACTTAGAATGATATTGATATGGGAACAAAAAGTGTGATCAGAGAACTTGGGTTCAATGAGTTTCAACACTCCTCATAAACAATACAAGTTTTCACAGATAATTTCTATATCTCTATGATTTCCGGGCTCCAAAAAAGTCCCTTCCCATGAGCCATCTCCTTCTTTTTATAGGCTCATGGAGGGTTGCCCAATATTGTTACAGATATTATCCCCTGAATCATGGGATATTCAGAAGATTGCATGAAATAAATTCGGGATACATAAGATCTTTCCATAAATGTTGCTTTGCCAACGGAACCACCGACCAGTCTGGTCGTGGTAAAAACAGGTCTGTCCTGCTTCTGGTGTGTCTCCTGGTAGATACTCTAGCAGACGCTCCAGGTGTCAGCCACGTGTCAAGAGATTATTTGCCACGTCACAAATGCTATTTTATTGGATAACACTCTAGCTCTGTCTCTCAAGGATTATGGGAACAACTTTAGTCTCAGGGCATCCTCTGTTACTCCGGGCAGCTTGAAAGAGTCACTCACTTCAATGAACAAGCGAAGGTGAAGGTGAGGATCCTCTGTTGGCATCCCACTAAACTGGCCCACAATTTGAAGCATCTGGAACATGACTGGCATCAATTCAAACTGCGCGTTCTGAATTTATGGTCTAATGTGTCCCGGATTGAGCTCATTGATGAGGGGGAGAGCATATTGCATAATAGCACGATCTCTATCATCAGCCACAATAACTGCATTTTTCCCATTATTAGCAGCTACCCCCCGTTGAGCTACTCATTGAGAAGCTCCTGCTAGATTGCCGCCCCTTGAGCAGCTCCTGCTAGATTTGCTGCCCCTTGAGCGGCTCCCTGTTGAGCCCCTTGCTCAGCATCCATCACTACTACTTCCCTTTTTTATTTTTGTATCTTCCGCCTTCTTCTAAATATACGCTCGATTTCTCAATCAATGGGAAGTAGTTCAGGGTCTTGATTCTCGTTCATACACTATGTAAACCTGAATTTTTAACGAAAATCACCCAAGTTAGCACAAAGGAAAAATTAAACCAAATTGCAAGATAATTAACTTTACAATAATTGACTTTAAGCAATCCCCAGCAATAGCGCCAAAAACTTGTTGCGAATTTTTCTAAGTGTGCACAGTCGTCAAACAAGTAATATAATGAAAGTAATTTTTATCGTCTCCTCAAGGCTTGCCAAACAAATATTGTAAAAATCAACACCAAACAATTTGGGGTACAATAAATTTTTTTGATGATTTAATTAATTGAACTCAAAAAAACTAAACAAGAGAATTAAAATAGGTCTTTAACACTAAAACTAGAAAATGACAAATTGTGATTAATATTATGACAAAAGTTAGACATATCAAATCCCCCTAATTTGTAGTTTTGCCCCTGATGTTGCAACAAAGTTCATAGCAAAGTTCTCTTGTAACTAGGATTTCCAATTTAATGCACATTCCATTTTTCCAAATGCTCATGTTAAAGTTCCATCAATTAAATTCACATACTCCTATGCTAAATTTAATTTCAAGAACATAATTTCAAGCATCAATACTTCAAGCTTGCAAGGTGAATAAAATATCCCTAAGTTATCCACTAATCAATAACAAACTTATCAACATGCATCAATCAAGAATTTCCACTAATTCTAACCCTTCCGGAAATAAAACTAGCTTGTTCCTCACATAAGTTGATCATTCTCAAGCAAGAGTTGCACAATAAATATAGTTCAAATGAACAAGAGAAAAATTGCATAAAACATTCAACACTTTGGGGTTGATTACAAATTAGGGTTCATCAATACCCCTAACACAACAATTAGCTCATAATCAAAATACCCAAATCACCACAATATATATTCAACATTATCTCAAAAGTTCAAGATGAGAAAAATTAAATTATAGGAAAAGAGAGTTTAGAGAGACAAGCCAAAATGATAGAAGTCTTATATTCTTTGTCTTCTAACTCTTCTTCTTCTTCTAGCTTCCTTCTCCTAGGTTTTTCCTCTTCTCTTCTTGATGTTTCATCTCCCAAAAGTGCAGGCAAACTCCTTCAATGGTGATAGGCGGGTGGGTTTTTTCTCAGAGAAGATGATTTTCCTTTTTGGGCTCAAAAAGGGTTTAAACCCTCTCTTTTTCTCTCTACACGTGGGGACCGCTCTTTTTTCCAGAATTTGTCAGCTCCTTTCCACCTCATTTAATTACTTGCCAAGTGTGCAAACTTTATGTTGCTGGCTGCACACACTTTGCTGCAGCATAGTTGACTGATGCTACAGCAAAGTGCCAGAATTTTAGCTCTGAGATGATTTCCTTGCACATGTTTCACTAAAATTTCCAAGCACCTTTTCTGTTTGCCTTCAAAATAGATACCACATTTTTAGAACATAATCTCATTATTTTCCACAAAAGTGATCATTAATTAAAACAAAATACACAACAAATTTAAAAGAAAAAATGGCTAAAACCACACAACAATAACACAAACACTCTATTTCGCTTAAATTTTTAAGTTCAAAACCTCAATTAATAACTCTAAAATATAGAGTTATCAATATTTCTAATTGATAATTAAATCAATTTTTTTAAACTATTAAACTTGATTTGATAAGAGATGACATGGCGACCATGAATCCATGAATACAAGCTTCAATAAATTAATGTGAGTTTATTTATTAAATAAATTATCTCGCAATTTACTAATTCCTCGTGACTCCAATATAGATTCAGAATTGAACTCTTGAAGTCATAGAATGTATTTTCCACACCACAAATATGTTATCTATTGTTATAACTATTACATTCAGTCAATCTTCTACCAATGACTTACTAACGAGCTAGGTGCAAATTACATTTTACCCCTCATTAGTATTTTATCCTTAACTCTCACTAAGTTCCTTATAAATGATATATCCGTGAACTTAATCACAAAAATAAAATCTCAGTCATTTAACCTTTTGAAAAAACAATTAAGGATATCATCTTTTCACTTCTCATACAGAAGTTATAGATTTCATATCTATGAATAATACTCCCACTCAATTACACTACTAAATCTCTAAGATATAAGTATGGGCTAGACCATAGGGTAAGCTGGTAATGAAAAGTCAAAATATTTTAATAATATAATCACTCAGAATTAAGATTGACTTGACCTATGGTCAACATTGTGATATTGATTAGATTCGATAACAACGATACTTATTTATCTATCAATAATCAATATCGGTCCTAGTCCGATGTAACCAAATACATCTGATCTTATCTACTTGGTCAATGCCTTGGACAAGACATCACACCCCGGATGTGTAAATAGATCATATCATAGATTACCTAATCAGTGAGAATCCAATGCAACGATCTAATTTTAAGACTCGGTCTTTTGAACATATAATCACAACTATAATCCACTGTGACCTAGTCACTGTAATTGTACATATCCATATGTTCGAGATTTTATGAATATTTGTATTAATTTAATAAACATGTAATAAAATAGACAAACAATGCGATTGAATAAACAAAATGATTTCTACTTCTTTTATTGATAATAAAAACGTGTTACATAAGAAATAGGGTTTAATTAAGGGCATAAAACCCTACAATGTGGAAGTTGTATGTTGACGGGTCTTCCAATGAAATGGCTTCTGAGCAGGACAATGAAGTTTGGTTTTGACGCCTCCAACAATGAAGCAGAAAATGAAGCTCTCATCACAGGATTACGAGTGGCCCAAGAACTAAAGGCAGAAGGACTTGAAATTTTCAGCAATTCACAACTGGTGATGAATCAGGTCCTCGGGGAATATCAGGTCGAGGAACAAAAATAGCAACTTATTTTTCTAAGGTTAGGAGATGCTTCATAGGTTCAAAAGATATACCATTCGACAAGTTACTTGGGAGCAGAACTCAAACACTTTAGCTAAGTTGGCTACAACTAAGGATGTGGAGATATTCAGCGTGGTCCCAATTAACTACTTGGCCTCCAAAAGCATTCAAGAGCCTGAGGAATATAGAGACAATCTAGAGACAAGAGAGTTGGACGGAGCCTTTCACGAAGTACCTCATTTTCAGAGAACTACCACAAGATAAGAGGGCAACTTGGAAGCTCCAGTGTCATGTTCCCCAGTACATAATCTTGGTTGGTAAGTTGTATAGGTGTGGATACTCGCTGTCATTTTTGATGCATGTCTGAGCAGGTGATCTGTAAATTATGATACGCAAGTATACGTAATCGATTCAAGTAATATAGATAGTAAATAAGAATCGTTCCCACAGAGACTATAACCAAATTACCAATAATTGATTACTTTCTATTTGGCAAGTAAAATTAAGATGAATAAATCTAATTCAAGCACAATTTAAATAATTGTAAACAAAACAATTAATCAAAGGATGAAAATCAATAATAAAAAGACATAGGGTATTGATTTCTTCAACTTTTCATTCTATTAATTTTATTAATCACTTCTAAATTTATTTCTTCCTATTCTAATAGCAGGTTAACATAAATCGATTCCTATTCTTTTTCAAGATATAAGATCTCAACCTATATGCAAGTTTTCTACATCTCTGTGATAAACTTAAATATATAGCATGCATTAAGCATAGAAACCTAATTGCTACACAAGCCATACAGGTACTTTCGTCCAATATGTAACCTATGTCTATATAACGATAGCATATTCAATTCACATCTTTCGAATTTTGAATCAAAATCAAAAATCAAGCAAATATTGATCAGATATTTTCTAGCATTAAAAAAACATTATATAGATTAGAATAAATAAGAATAATGAATAGAACATAATAATAACATTAAATAGAAATCCAAGCGACTGCATTAACCCCTAAATAGAGGATTTAGTTCATATCAGACATGACTAAAACAACAAAATAATTATTGAGAAACATAAAATTCAAAAACTTATAGAAGAAATAAAAATATGAAAGTATAGAAAAAATTGTCTCAAAATAAAATTTACTCTCTAAATTCGTAATTAAAATTTGACCAAAACCTAATTAAAACCTATAGTATGAATTTATACTGAAAAAGAAATCGATTTCTTCTTTTTATCAAAGGCAGGCCGCGACTTGTCCTTTCCTAGGTCGTGGCCCGTGTCTTCTTTAAGCCCTTTAGGAGTCGTGACCCTCTAAACCAAAGTCGCGGCCCGCATGTTGATGCATCTCTTGAGTTTGCCTCTGACTTCTACTAGCGCCACGACTCTATTGACCAAGTAGCAACTCTAATTCATTTCAACAAACCTGTAGCTTTTGACTTTGCTAGAGTCGCAGCCATTAAGGCCATGCCGCAACTCTAATTCTATTTTTTTTTCATATTTTATCCTTTCAACATCCTTCCTTCATCAAAAATTTATTATAACTCGTTCTTAGCACCACTTTGAGTTAAGCAACCACTGAAATCTCATTTTTTTCACCGTTTCCTCTTAGTTTCACATTTATCTCATGATTCATAGCACCTACCTAAAATAAAGACATACAAAACTGCAATCTTGTACAAAACAAACAGAAAGACTCAAGATTACCACAAAACACATCTTAAAATGACATTTAAGTGGAGTTATCCCAAACTTACTCTTTGCTCGCCCTCGAACAAAGGAGTCAAAACAAACCTAGAGTCTAACAATAAAGAAAACACCGGACAACACACAAAACATGAATTATACCAACAACAACACTTATGCCTCAGAATCATGAATGCTAATCATATAATTCTCAAGAACTATTCAACAGTTTATGCAATCCAAAATTTCGATCAAAACACTCCATCGACACACTTTAGTCCACTAACATTTTGGATTACCATGTCATGATCATTAAATAAACATATATGAAATCAATTATGCTAGCCAAATTCTTTCCAATCAATCTATTCAAACCAAATAATTCCATAAGCTCACTTACTTGCTATTCTCCACTAATATAAATCATGATATGCATACGAATCAATAGGACTTATATAGGCTTGCAATGATGGCTTAGGTAAAGTTAGATAAGAAAGTAGTTTTTAAGCTCACTATACTCTAATCACATGACCAAAAATCACCGACTTTACTCCCATAGTATATATAATCCCATAATCCCCTTTCTTGAATTTATTTAGAGAGAGATATAATTTTTTTTTCTTTTGCATATGATAACTACACTCCCCAAACTTGTTTCTTTTAGATATTCATATTGGGAGTGTAGTAGTTTTTTTTCTTCAATATATACTCTCTCTAATCTTTTGCACTTTTCATTTTCTAATCCCACTATATTCACAAATAAACCCCATTACAAATGAATCCCCATAACTTTTTTTTTTCCAATCATGTGCTCATAGTATATTAAGGACAAATATCTAACAAAATGTCAAATATTAGACTTAAATAGTGGCTTTGAACAAATAGATACAATGTTAAGCTCAAAAAGGGTTAATCAAAGGATCAATTAATTTCGGGTTTGCTAGAAAAGCTCAAACAGTCCAAATGATAGCCTAAATCATATTCCAAAACATACATGATATATTATTTCGCCTCAAATAACAAGTTCTAGAATTTAGAAAATAATTTCAACTTTCCATTCATCAATCCACCAACCAATCCCAGCAAGCATAATCAATATCAAAACACATCAATTTAAACATCATGACAAGATATTCATTAAATGTTGCCTAAACTAAAATGAAATAACAGAGTGTTTAATCAAGCACACAAATTTTTTCAGATTTCATTTTCTTTGGATTATACTCATAACATTCACTTTGTTCTCATTGGCACTTGTTGTCAACCGTCATTCATGTTGGTACTAGACACACACTAAAACAAAACTCTACACCAAACAACTAACACAAACTAGACACACAAACACACAGCAAAACAACACAAACAAAACGAATAGAAAATAAGCTCCCTCCCACAAACTTAAGCTAAACATGTTCCCCAGTGTTTAAAAATAAGTAAAGAAAGAAAGCTTACCTACGACGAAACATGTCAAAATGGTGGTGGATCTGGGAAAGGATGCCAAGAAGGTGGATAAGGAAAATAATGTATGTCCTCCTCCTTGTTAGACCACCGGTAAACCAACTCATCTTTATTGTCTGCTTTTTCTCGATGATAATCATGAAGCTCCCCCAAATAATTATGGGTATGTTGGTTTTGCTGGATGATGTAATCCAATCTTGTCGATTGCGGATCTGGTGGAGCCTCAATTGCCAGAAATTTAGGATAAGCTCCTCTCCTCTCCTCTCCTCCTCGTCTACCCTTGATTCTTCTGGTTGTGCATTGGCATGGACGGGTTCATGGGCAGCATCTCCTTCATCTTCAAATCTCACCTGGCAGGGTTGTGGTACAGGTGGCTCCGAAGATGGGGCATTGAGTTTAAACACAGAAGCTCGAGAAATGGGCACCATTGCTTTCCAATAAATATCACTAGAATATTTAGGCACCTCCCACACCTCACATAAATCGGTAATCATGGAACCATGCCCCAAACCAACAATGGTGGCCATTCAGCATAAATCGCGGATATTAGTTCGTATAACCTGTCCATTATCTATGGAGAGTCCCTTCATTATAGCATAGACAAGAAGACACGATCAGTTCCCACTTCAGATAAGTGAGTGTTAGGCATAAGCCTCACACTCACAAAGAGAGTCCAAGCCTTCGCCACCTTATTCATTTGAAACCGTCTGAAATACTTCGATTGTCCATCTTGCTACAAAACTAGCACCGGGAATGCCTAATGTTTCAGCCACTTTAGCCCAATCAATCTCACTATGATAAGCCAGCTGATAATATTCATCCTCCTCTTGTGACAACATCGGTATTGATATAATGCATCAATATTATCAATATATCACACCACCAATACCCCTCTCACAAAGAACTTCCTATTTACGGCTTCTGGAAAATTAGCATAAAATTCATAAACCATGGAACAATTGGCCTTGGTCATTCGATGGTCCACAAGACTTTGCCAATTGCGACTTTTAATTTTAGCTCGAATGATCTCATATGTTTCCTGAGGATATTGTTGGTCTTCATATTCCATCCCCATTTCTTGAATTACTTAACATTGAGACAACCTTTGATAATGGTCAAAGGCATCTTTACTAATAAATTGAGTAGGGTGGTGGTGGCGGGGCTGGCCGTGGTTGTGGCGGTTGGGTGTGGAAAGTGGAAGGGCGATTGGTATTTTTAGAAGAAACAGACCTAGCAGGTTATTTTCTTGGTCCCATAATAACACAATGCACCAAATACTACAACAAAATTTTTGCAATAGTTCCGTTAATTTATCTTACTTCACTCAACTGATTAATACCCCAATACTACCAACTCAAAGAACACTATATATACTAACAATGTATCCCAAAATTCCAATGCAATCCTTGGTCTATCTAGCACAAAATTACTTCAACCCAAAACTTGAAGAACATTAAAAAGGAGAGACTTACATGCCCACTCTTCAAATGCTCCTCCTATCTTCAATGCAACAAATAGAACTATTTAGGGTTTGGATTAGAAGAAAGAAAGAAAGGAATATGTATTTAGGAAGTTGTGGGTTAGGCTTTATGGTTGTTTTAAGAAGAAGGAAGATGGAAAAATGAGAGAGATTTTGAAAAAATATTGGGTTGGAAGGAAGAAAAATTTGAAATGAGGGTTATGGGTCGAGAAAAAATGAGTTTATACACATTTTTCCCTTTCTGACGGAGGAGCGCCACAACCCAACACTATCAAGTCGCGGCCTGCCTCCTTTTTTCTCCAAATTCTAATTTGCATACGCCGCGACCCAGCCATATCAAGTCGCGACTCACCTACCACAATATAACCCAATGCTCTCAAACTTCTTCTAAGGCCGCGACTTATAAGAACAAGTCGTGACCCACCTGCTCCATCAATTTATAAGCTCTCCAACTTAGTTTAAAACATTAACTTACAAGCTCAAGTCACGACTTGGCCTCTAGACTAATTTGAGAACTACCTTTTCACAAATTGCACGGTTTTTACATACATTTTACTCAAAAACTAAATAAAAATAAATAAATAAATGAATATTTACAAATCCAAAACAAAATTAAATAAAATATTTCAACTAATTATGAATTAGAACAAAAACACAAAAAAATAAATTATAGGAATGCCTCATACAGCGCTGTCGTTAAAGTCATTTAGTCGGACGCTAAATAAGCAATTCAAAGGGGATCCAAAAGCAACACAGACTTCCATTGTTCCACCGGTCCTTCCAAATAGTACTTCAATCTCTGACCATCCACCTTAAAGTGTCTCGTCTTCTCACTATGAATCTGCACCGCTCCATAAGGCAATGAGACAACAACTGTGAATGGTCCTGACCATCTCGACTTTAATTTTCCCAAAAAAAGCTTCAATTGAGAATTAAATAATAACACCTTGTCTCCCGGTTGGAAATCCTTCCTAATTATCCTTTTATAATGAAATTCCATAGACTTTTCTTTATAAATCTTTACATTCTCATAGACTTCATTTCGAAATTCAATAAGCTCATTCAATTCCAGAAGCCCATTCTGTCCTGCCATAAATGGATCAACATTCAGCTTTTTTACTGCCCAATAAGCTCGGTGCTCAAGTTCCACCAGTAAATGACAAGCCTTTCAAAACACCAGTCGATATGGTGACATACCAATCAGAGTCTGGAAAGCTGTGCGATATGCCTACAATGAATCATCAAGATTTTTCAACCAATCCTTCCTTGAAGTATTTACAGTCTTCTCTAAAATACTCTTAATCTCCCGGTTTGACACTTCAACTTGACCATTGGCAAGTGGATGATAGAACAAGGCTTTTCGATGATGAACTCCATAATGAGCGCATAGAGTAGTGAATGATTTGTTGTAGAAATGAATTCCTATATCACTAATAATTGCTCTTCGAGTACCGAACCGGGTAAAATTATTTTTATGAAGGAATTTTAGTATCTCCTTACCACCACAAGTAGGAGTTGTTGCAGCTTCCACCCATTTAGAAATATAATCTACTGCCAGCAAAATGTACTTGTTATTATAAGATGACGAGAAAGGTGCCATAAAATCTATTCCCACAAATCAAACAACTCAACTTCCAAAATTCCAGTCATCGACATTTGACCTCTTCTTGATATGTTACTAGCCCTTTGGAAATGATCACAACTCTTAACAAAGGCACTAGCATCTTTAAATAACATAGGCCAATAAAACCCACATTGCAAAACTTTTGTTGCTGTCTTTGTTCCTCCAAAGTGACCACCACAATGTAAAGTATGGAAATGAGTAAGAATATACATCATCTCCTCTCCTGGGACACATCTTTTAATTACTTGATCATCACAATGACGAAAGAGAGTGGTCTCATCCCAATAATAATGCTTGACTTCCGAATAGAACCTTTTGAGTTGTTGCCTTGACATGTCCAAAGGCACAACTTTAGCTACCAAATAATTGACATAATCAGCAAACCAAGGTAGCTTTTCTTCACTTTCAATGGAAAATAACTGTTCATCCAGAAAGTTTTCATTAATTTGTTCCTCTTTCTCCATTTTCTAATATAGATAAATGATCTGCAACTAGATTTTCTGTCCCATTTTTGTCACGAATTTCCATATCAAACTCTTGCAATAATAGGACCCATTGAATCAAGTGAGGTTTAGCATCCTTCTTGGTCATAAGGTACTTAATAGTGGAATGATTTGTATAGACAATCACCTTATTACCAATTAAATATGGCCTGAACTTATCGAACACAAAGACAATTGCAAGTAATTCCTTCTCAAAAGTTGCATAATCTAATTGAGCATCATTCAAGGTTCGACTAGCATAATAAATCATTCGGAATACCTTGTCAATTCGTTGTCCCAGAACCGCTCCTACTGCATAATCATTTGCATCGCACATCAATTCAAGAGGAAGTTCCCAATTCGGTGATACAATAATTGGAGCAGACACTAATTTCTCCTTCAGCGTCTTAAATGCCCTTACACATTCAGCATCAAAGTTAAATACCACACCATTCATAAGTAGAGTAGATAAGGGTTTCAAAATTTTTGAAAAGTGCTTTATAAACCTCCTATAAAATCCACCATGGCCCAAAAAACTACAAACCCCCTTAACAGACACTGGTGGAGGTGGGTTTTATATTGTAGATATCTTGGCCATATCTACCTCAATACCATGGCGTGAAATTTTATGGCCCAGAACTATTCCTTCTGTCACAATAAATTGACATTTCTCCCAATTTAATATTAAATTTGACTCCTCACATTTTTACAAAACCCTCTCCAAATTAGCCAAACATCCATCAAAAAAGGCCCCAAAGACTGAAAAATAATCCATAAAGATCTCTATACCTTTTTCCACCATGTCTGAGAAGATAGACATCAGACATCTTTGAAAGATTGTGAAGCATTACATAACCCAAATGGCATTCTCCGAAATGAAAATGTTCCATAAGGGCACACGAAGGTAGTCTTTTCTTGATCCTTTTGTGCTATGGGAATTTGATGGTATCCTGAATACCCATCCAAGAAACAGTAATAAGGATGGCCTGCCAATCTGTCCAACATCTGATCTACAAAAGGCAAGGGGAAATTGTCTTTTCTGGTTGCCTTATTCAGTTTACGATAGTCTATACAAATTCTCTTCCCCGTTATAGTACGAGTTGGAATTAGTTCATTATTATCGTTCTTAACCATCGCCATGCCACCCTTCTTTGGGACTACCTGAACAGGACTAACCAATGCACTGTCAGATATTGGGTAAATTACCCCTACATCTAGCCATTTAAGGATTTCCTTCCTTACCACCTCCTTCATTGAAGGATTAAGCCTCCTCTGAGCATCGATACTAGGCTTACTTTCCTCCTCCATTAATATATGGTGCATCACCATTGAAGGGCTTATACCCTTGATATCTGTCAAAGTCCACCCAATTGCTAGCTTGTGAGCCATCAACACCCTAAGTAGCTTCTCTTCTTCAATAAGAGATAACGAAGTTGAAATAATAATTGGTAGTGTGTTGTTCTCACCCAAATATGCATACCTAAGGTGATCAGGAAATGTCTTTAACTCAAGAGTTGATGGCTTCTCAATAGATGGAAGAGGTCTCTCAAGCACTTGCCCTAATTCCTCATATTTCTTTTTATAAATTTGCCCCACTGAGTTCAACCATTTAGCATATTCACTAGCTTCAGTACCATCACGCTCTTCAAGACTTGCAACCAAACTCAACTCAAGTGGATCCTCAATAGACTTGACCACTTCACCTTGTTCCTCCAATACATTAATACTAAAACAACTGTCACTGGTGGAAGGATATTTCAAGGCTTTAAAGACATTAAAAACTACCTCATCACCTTGTACTCTTAGCCTTAATTTACCCTTCTAGACATTTATCAATGCTTGCCCCGTGGCGAAAAATGGTCTTCCCAATATAATAGCCACATCCTCATCTTCTTCCATATCTAAAACAATGAAATCCGATGGAAAGATGAATTTATCTACCTTTACTACAACATCCTCTATAATACCTCGAGGGTGTGATAATGAACGGCCAGTCAGTTGAAAAGTAACAGTAGTGGGTCTAACTTCCCCCAAACCAAGTCTTCTAAATACTGACAGTGACAATAAATTAATGCTTGCACCCTAATCACATAAAGCCCTCTCACAATGAAAGTTCCCAATGGTGCAAGGTATAGTGAAGCTGCCCGAATCTCTTAACTTTTGAGTAAGTATCTTTTGAATAATTACACTACACTCTTCTGTTAATGCCATAGTTTCATAATCCTCCATTTTTCTCTTATTAGACAACATCTCTTTCATAAACTTCACATAACTAGGAATTTGTTCAAGAGACTCTGCAAAAGGAATGTTGATGTGAAGTTTCTTAAATACCTCAAGAAACTTGGAGAATTGTTTGTCAAGATTGGCCTTTCGGAATCGTTGAGGATAAGGATCCTTGGTGTAGGCTCTGTGTATTTCAACTTCTCTATCTTTGGAAGGTCTTCAATAACCTCCTCTTGTGCTAGACTAGTAGAGTTTTTATCCTCTGTCTTCTTTCCCTTGTCATCCACTATAGGCCCATCATACTTAGTCCCACTCCTCAAAGTGACAGGTTGACATTGCTCTTTGGGATCTACCTCTGTGGAACTAGGAAAATTCCCTTGCTGTCTACTAGAAAGTAGTTTAGCCAACCGACCCATTTGTGTCTCCAAATTCCTGATTGATGACCTTGTCTCTGTCATGAATTGATTTTATTTGTCTGGTAGAGTTGTTGGTGAGTTCATTGGAGGATGTCGTGGTGGATGAGATGGGTGTGGGTTTGGATCATAATAAGGCCTAGAGTGTAGTCCATAAGTCGATTGATGAGTGGGGTGGGTACTGTGGTTGTAAACCTTGGTTATTTTTCCAAGACAGGTTGGGGTGATTCTTCCACGCAGAAGTATATGTATTTGAGTAAGTGTTGGGTGCAGGTCTTGGAAAGTTATCAATAGCCTGTGCATGTGCCTGTTCCAAAGGCATACTATTCACGTTTGTTGAGCACCTAGTAGTGCTTAGGCGTTGATCATAAGAATGCGAACCCCCACACATCTCACAATTCATTACATTCTGTACTTGCATTGCTTGGGCGGCGAGGCTATTCTGCTGCAATTTCTTGGTTAGAGATGCCACTAGAGCGGTCAATAAAGCAATAGGATCAACCTTTAAGACTCCCGCGACCTTCTTATTCTCACGCTCAGTGGGCCAATTGTAGTTATTGAAGGCCATCTCTTCCAGTAATTCATAAGCTTTATTATTGCTTTTTCTCATAAACATTCCTCCCGATGCTGCATCAATAATTGTCCTTGTATTTCCCCCTAAACCATTGTAAAACGTATGCACCAGCAGCCACTGAGTTTCTGAAGTGTAATTAGTAAAATACAAAGTTTTTCTCTCTAGAGAATACCAGCTTTTTCTCTCTAAGCTCTCTCAGAAAATACCCCCGAGAATCCCCAAGTAAGAGTCTCCAAAAGAATGATTCAAAAGTCCCCTAAAATGATGCCATAAGCTTTTTATTTATAGGCTCATGGATCGTACAAGAAAGATCCCCCGAATTAAGGGAGTATCTAGTTGTTTTAACCAACTCTAACTAATAAAAAAATTTAACATATAACAATTTGGCTATTACTTTAGGATATTTGAGAGATTCGCGTGGTAGTTACGGGTGATTCTGGCTAAAGTTGTTACTGAGGTTCTGTAAAGAAGTCACTGGGCAATTAACTTCTGAGCTTCTAAAACATCTGGTCGGCTACACTCCTCAATCTGACATAGCTGGTCAGCTAAATCTTTCTTATGATGTAGCTAGTTGAGTAAAACACCTTTTTGATGTAACTGGTTGTGTGAAACTCCTTTATGATATAACTGGTCAGGTAAAACACCTTTATGATGTAACTGGTCGGGTGAAACTTCTTTCTAACATAATTGGTCGAGTAAAACACTCCTTGGCTAATTAAATTCTTTCCTGGTTGGGAAAATCACTTCCAGACCATATAAATTCTTACATGGTCGAGAAAATCACTTCCTGACCAGATAAAATCATCTTCTCGACCAATGTTCTTTCGACCAGTGATATCACGACACTGTAGGTCATTTTCTAACCTTTTCACTTCCCTTGTTCAACACATTTATTGACCATTAATGTGCCACTTGATGACCATGCACTGCCACTTGTCACTTCTGATGGCCACATCATTGAACTAAAATTTTGGGGATAACATTTGCCCCCTAAGTTTATCATATGATTTACTCGTATGATAAACTTTTTCTCCAGCTAAATGTTATTGAGGTCATCCAAAATCTTCCACCCGATCAATAACTTTAAAAAATAAAGAGTCCAACCAGCAGAATCTCCAAAAATTGAATAGCCAATCAGAAATTCAGAGAATATCATAGTAGTTGCCTCCACGTGGTGACTCACCAGTAACATAAATATTTTCTGTGTCCCAAAATTCCAAAAAATTACTTTCTATATTCTCCCACCATTTCTAGTAAACCCACGACTGAACTTTTCAAGCCATCAGAATGGTACTTATTAGTTCCCAATCATAGGAAAGAGAATACTAAGAGCTTTTAGGGTAATTGAAAATTTCCTCCTTTCCCTTTAAATAGGCCCACGCATGTTTATCCCTTACAAGTAAAAAATACATCACAAAAAGAAATTCCTCTCGTCTTGGCCGATTCTCCTCCAAAGCTCTAAGGTGCTTCACTTCATTCAAGCAGATCAAAGGCTTCTTCAAGAAATCAAGTGTTTTCCCTTCCATTTGGGTAAGTTCTTCCTCCTTTGGCTTCATTTTTAAGCATTTTGTCCTTTAAAATTCTGCACAAATATTGGTTTGAATAGATGAATGCCGAAACCCACTTTTGATATGCTATCCTTGGAATTTTGTGATGAATATTTGTAGGATAGTGCTTTTGTGGTTATTTTAATGTACATTAGGGTTTGGGTTAGCCAATTTCACTTTCAATTTCATGAAATTTTGAAAAAAAATTAGTTTCCCATCCTCCATTGCACATTCGGGTTCATGGGTTTGTATGAACTTTGATTTTTCTTGAAACTTTTTGAAACCCTTTAAATTCCCTCTTTGATCTTGTTGTTGTACTCTATGAATAGGAAAATGTGTTTGTGCCCCACGTTTTTGAGTGAATTTGTGCTTGCCAAGTGATGATATATTTTTTTTAAAACAAAAGCACTGCTTGGATTCGTGTATGTGACCGATCGGGTAGGCATTCTACTTGGACTGGCTCGATAATTTTCCAATCGCTCGAATACCTTCTTAGCCACTCAGAACCATCCAAGCTACTCAGTTGACTTTTCATTTGATGGAACTTAGTATGCACATTTTTGGGTTTATCCCAATCGGATGTAGCTTATGTTGCTCGAAAATTTCGTAGCTCCTCGAAAATCACCTTGCAGTGTCTTGGGTCCTCGAAAATTCCTAGCCGATTGAGTAGCTCTTACTTGGTCATACTTTGGCCGATCGGATATGTTTGCCCCTTGAAATTACAACCCTCGAGATTCTTCCAAACTGCCCGGATGCATCCTTAGCCATTTATATAATTTGTCTGCTCGGATAGTATTAGCCGCTCGGGCATTCTTAGCCCAATAAGCACAAAAATACTTAAATCTTATGCCCCTGAAAACATGGTACCAAAAATTTCCTTATCTCTTGTGAATTGTTTGAAATTGTCACCACTGCTCTCATACATTTTTAGCAAGGCAGTAAAATATTTTTATTTTGCATTCATTTTTTCTTTAGTTTACTGACCTCCCCGTATTTTTATAGATGAACCGTTTTGACTACAGGGGAGGTGACAACCAAACAAACTTCGATTCCTCATCTCCTGCTTCAAGTGATACCCTTCCAAGCAGCGATTCCTCTTCCAAATCTCTAAGCAAACGAACACCAGAAGACCGTCTTCGTTGTCTCAAGAAAATCCTTCCGCGGTCATCTTTATACTTCCTTCACGAATATCATTTCCTTAAGCAACAACGTCAGCAGCAACCGATGAGGGTGAAAAAGTCCAATCGACTCCCTCAGGAACAAGATCCCCAAGTAGCTTGTAGAGCAACGAAAAAGGTGGTGGAACGAGTGCCCTTTGTGGGAGAAAATTTATTAGAAGAAGTTGAGACTAAAGCCTCTTCAAAGACACCTTGCCAAGCTCGAAAAACTAGTAAACCCAAGAGAAAGGCTACCCAGACTTTAGCCACAAAAATTAAACAAACTTTTACACTCAAACTGAGGAAGGAAATAGATCGCGTGCCTTCATGGTTCGTAGCTAAGGCTTCTAAATTGAACTCCAAAATGCTCAATAGACACATTCAAACTTTGGGAATTGAAGGAGTGAATGTGGTATGCCCTCACCCATACCAGAGATCCAATAATCCTGGTGGTGCCTATTGTGCTTGGTCTAGGTATCACATTTATGCAGGAGCTACTATCCCTTTGCATCCTTTCTTTAGGTCAATAGCAGATTACTTTAATGTTTCTCCCTTCTAGATTGCTCCAAATGGGATACAAGCCCTGTTTGCCTTATACATTCTGTACCACTTCCAGGGTTGGAAACCACCTACCCCTAATGAGGTACACTATTTGTTCAATCTTAGGACCAACCCTAGCCACAAGAATACAGGGTTTTTCCACCTCTTTCATAGGAAAAAAAGGGTTAAGTATCTTAATGGATTTCCCATAAATTGAATCCTAGAAAGTATTATACGGAATACTGTCTAACTCCAGACATCAAAGCCAACAACCTGGCTTTTACGCATGCATGTCTTTTTAATCAACCTCTCCCAACCACGGAAATGCATTCCCAGGCAGAGGATCTTGCTAACATGCCCATTGAGGAGAAGGATGTTAAGCGGTTGGTCACCTTGGAGAATGCTCAATTGGTGGGGTTGTTACAGAACAACCAAGACATTGTTGTTGGAAGCACTACTGATGAAGCAAATTCGACTGATCAGTGTAATGTAAATACTGAAGTAGTGATTGACCAGTTCTCTCCTGAACCACAACCCCAACCACGCCGAACAGGTGATCTCATCTTTAGAGAACCTCTTCCTGAAGATACTCGCTGACCTACCTTCCTTATTAGGCTTGGGAAAGGAAAAAGCATCAAGCTCCTTAGAGAAGAAACCTCATCATCGGAAGACGAGAACGACATTTTTGATGAAATTCTAAACTTAGGTTTTTCTACCAACAATAACCAAAGTTTATTTTGTTCTAGATAACTCTTTGAGAATGATTGTGATGAAAGTCTATAGAGTAATGTGGTCAAAGTAAAATTTTTCATTCACTTATATTTATTTCTCATTATCACTAACTGGGTTTTTGCTTTACTTTTTTGCAAATCCATACATGTTCAAGCAGTTCAACACTCCCTCTGTCCAAAAGATCAAAACTGGTGAAAATAGCAACTTGAATCCTCCAAGAAAGGTCACGAGGACTACACCGCCTACCAGGGGAGACTATCCGATCAGTTAGCCACTATCCCATGCTTGACTCCTCGGTCAATTCCTTCTTCAGCCAGCCTACAAACTACTACTTGCTTAAGCAAGCCCCTTCACATAGTTGGTGAGTATGGCAAAGAGTTACTAGACCATACTCTCCACCACTCAACGAAAACTCAGATGTTTGAGACTCTACCCCAAAAAAGCATTGAAGTTGTCCTTCACAAAGGCCTTGCTCAAATTATGAGTGTAAGCATCTTATCAGAAATACTCACTCTCTTATTGATTGTTCTTATTCTAAATACTTTTCCAGTTATTTAATCTAGGGACTCATCACTGTCAGTCATGCTCAATGCCGAGCGGTTGACTATAAGGAGCTGGTCAAGGTCTTGAGTGATCAATTGGTGGAAGCCCATGCAAAGATTGAAATTCTGACTAAGTCTAAGAAAGATCTCCAAGAAAAGGCTGAGCAGGTGGAGAAAACCATTGTTGACCGAGATAGATCGTTGAAGGAGTTGGTTGATGAGAACAACAAGCAAATCCAAGCCAATAAGACATTGACCGACCAGCTGGAGAAAAAGACTCACGAGAATGAAGAGTTGAAACAGGAAAAGGAAGTTGATCTGGCTCGTTATGAAGAAATCTGCTTCAACTGCTTCTATCAGATTTGGAAGTTAAACAAGCCTCTCAACCTCGAATTTCTCTCTGAAGAAGCAAAGGCCGAAGAGCTCGTCAAATTGAAAGCCAAGGCCGCTGAGGAGGCAACTCTTTCAGCTAGCACTGTGCTTGTTTATCATGCTCTATCATTCCAACCAGAGGAGGTCCTGGATGTTGGCGACGGTGTTGACCAGCCACAAACTAGTTTACCCAACCAATAGACACTCTTAGTCAGCCAGAGAGCTTCCTATCCAACCACAGAGTTTCCTACTCTACCAGTGATGCATGCTCAGCCGACCAGGGAAGTTGTATCTGCTCTCCCGACCAGCGAAACTTTGCACCTGACCAGCAAAACTTTGTACCTGTCCAGTAGTTTACTCTTTTTTCTTATACTTTTGTGAAGACAATTGCTGCTTAACAGCTTGATATTTTTTTCGTACGGGCGAGCTGTTGGAGGTTATACTTTACTTTTTTTTGCTAACTTGAAACATTCTAAGTCTTTTTAGACTTGAAACATTATAAGTTTTTTGTGAATAGTAAAGTCACTCTAATGTATGCCTTATATTTTCGCATGAGTACTTAGTTTTCTAACTTAGAAATTCTAGACATTTCATAAGTCCCTACTAAGTATACTTTCTCAAACTCTTATTGCTCTAACATTTTATGAGCATAATGTTTATTTTCACACGAATATCTGCTTCTAACTTGAAATTTTGAAAAATTCCAAGTTGCTTAAGCTTTGTCAAACAAGTTAGCTTAATGGCCTTTTTTTACTTCAAAAATTTACAAGTCAGCCTAAAAACAAATATCTTAACTCGTGCTCTTATTTCCTGTGTTGAATTATATACCAGTATACCCTATGTGCCCTCCAAGTGATTAAGGGTTGAAAGATCCTTGGTCACTTGCTACTTGACTGAATCTGTTCGAGAAGTTATTACTTGTGAAACACATAGAATATATGGAAAATATTCAAGAAGTTGAACACTGCTTGAACGTACCGACCAGTTGAACACTATCTTAATTTATCGACCAATTGAACATTGTTCGAATAATTAACACACATGCATATTTGTAGCAAGAATTGACTACGCTGCATGTAGTCTCTTTTATTACTCATAAATAAAAAAAAGGACAAAACATGTCTTATAGCGAGTCTTAAACAACAAAAATTGTTAAAAAAATAAATGACTAGTCAGCAAATAACCAGATCATAAAACAAACTTAAATAACAAGTTAAACAACTTGAAATTAAGCTACCACTCTGAAAGCGGTATTTAGTGATAATATATCCTCATACGCTCGCCATTCCAGTGGTTCCTGATCAGGCTCCTTCAGCCAATAAAGTTTGTCAGTGCTGGGAGGCAAAAATTCCTTGATCTGATAAAGTCTTTCCCAATTTGGTCCTGGCACTCGAGCTGTTGGGTCTTTGATGGACACCTTTTTGAGAACCAAATCTCCGACCTAGAATTTTTTATCTTTAACTCTAGAATTAAAAAAGCGGGCCACCTTCTGCTGATGGGCAATAACTCTCAAGCTCGCCTTATCTTGTTTTCTTCAATACAATCCAAAGATTTAGCTAATAATTGATTGTTCTCTGCCTAGTTGGTCAAATTTTCATTACCTTTCTAGTCGGTAAAATCTGCAATGCCTCCCTGGTCGGTAAAGTTCACAGCATCGTCCAGGTCGACATCCATCTCCTCTACTTCTTCTTCTCTCTCTCCACACATAATCATGTTATTCTCGTTGATTCCCCTCTGTGCCTTGACCACCGAAGCATTGTAACACTCCCTAGCTTCCCTTTGGTTTCCTTGGATACATCCCATGCCATCACTAGTCGAGAATTTAATAGTTAGGTGCCATATAGACACCGCTGCATGTAGAGCCATGAGTAGTGGTCCACCAATCACCACATTGTTTGCCAATGAGCAATCTATTATCAAAAGTTATGTCATGAATGTCTCGTGCCTAGAAGCATCCCCTATTGTGACCGACAGTTTGATTGTTCTAGCCAGTGACAATCCTTCTCCAGTGAACCTACAAACAACTTGAGAACATGGCTTCAAGTCATTGATAGACAACTTCATCTTTTCAAAGGACGACTTGTAGATAATGCCCACCGAGCTTCCCGTATCAAACAAGCACCTCTTTACCTTTATATTTGCAATTTGGATTGTAATGATGAGTGGGTCATTATGAGGATACCTCACGTGTCTAGCATCATCCTCTATAGAGGTAAAAGACTCACTCTCGTACCAAGGATTCTTTGGAGATCACTCCTCAACAGTCATGACTTCTGATGTTGCATCCAACTCATGTCTAACTGTCCGTGCATATCTCTCCCTTGCTTTGTTACTATCCCCAGCCAAGTGTGGACCTCCACATATAGTGTCTAAGGTTAAGTCCACAGGCTCGGGTTACAAGGGTGGAGATCGCTGTTGTTTGAACCCATGATTATTGTTGCTTCCTTCTCCTTGAGGTTTCTCTGCCTGATACTTTTTCAACTTGCCCGACCGGAGAAGATATTCTATCTCATCCTTGAGGTGATTGCATTCATTCGTGTCATGACCATAATCTCCATGGAAATGACAAAACTTATTCATGTCTCTCTTACTCATCTCATTCCTGATGGGTGGAGGCTTCCGGTAGGGAACCTCCTGATGACTCGCGAGATATATTTCTGCCCGTTTGGTTGAGAGAGTGGTGTAATTAGTGAACTGAGGCTTATACTTGGTTGGCTTGTCATTTGAACTTGACTTAGCCTTCTTTTCTTCATGGCGACCAGACCCATTATTCCCACGTTTCTTTCCACCATTTTGACTGTTTCCACCATTCTTAGGAGGGTCAGCTGATCTGCCCGGATTGTTTATGACTTTCTCTTCTTTCTTGATTGCATCATCCAATTTCATATACTTGTCCGCTCAGTCAAGAAATTGTTGAAGGGATGAAATTGGATTTCTATGTATATTATCCCACAAAGGGCTTCGGTAAGTGATTCTAGAGGATATGGCAAACATTTGTCCCTCATCTCCTACAGCAGTTGCTCTGTTGGCCTCTCTCATGAATATCTGTATATAATTATTTAGAGATTCATCCTTTCCTTGTTTGATATCTTCCAAGTGGTTGGCGTAAATTGGTGGAGTCCGGGCAGCACTGAATTTTTTACAAAACTCCTTCCTGAATGTTTCCCATGAGGTAATGGAATTCGGCATAAACTTCCAATACCATTCCTAGGCAGTATATGACAACGTAGTCGGGAAGACTCTACACCGATAATCATCACTTACCTCGAGCAGTTCCATCTGGTCCTCAAATTTTCCAATGTTTATGATGAGATTAGATTTTTTTGTATACACCGGTAGCATCGGTGCTTTATATTTTTCCGGTGGCTGGGCTGCTTTGATTCGAGCACAAAATGGACTGCCAATCCTATGGTCTACTGCATCTATCGTAGAAGGTCGTTTAGATAAACCCTGCACTACAGTTGTTAGCGCATCAAGCTGGGCTTGGAAGGCTGGCGCAACTGACGAGGCTCCTGGTCAGGCATTTTCATCTGGTGCACTATGGTCAAGTATTTCTACTTGATCAGTAGGGTGAATCAGATCTTGCCCTTCGACCTGGATGGTCTTCCTCTTATTGTTGATAATGTCCCTTAGATCCTACTAGGTAGCATGTCCTCCTAACCGATCGAACACCGTACTCTTCGATTTTTCAAAGGGCTTACTACGCGGGACCTGCTCCTTCCCACTATGATGAAAGCCAGGATGTAGTGACAGCTTCTCATAATGGCCTAGGTGGTTATTTCCTCCTTCTCTTTGGTCATTGCCCTCTTTTTCATTTTACCAATCGGTTTGATGAATATCCGCCTCATCCCGACCATATCCATCTTTATATTGTGGAGTTTTCTTTTCTAAAGGAGCACTAGTCTGGTTATTCCTGGGCGGAGTCTTCTTACTACCCGACCGGTGACTTCCTGATCAAGAAGTTTCTGACCGGTGGCTTCAGGAAGGGTTCTAGTATTCTCCTTTTGTGTCGACATAATCCTAAAGCGAACTTCATCATCTGCCCGACCAGTGCAATTACTTCAACTTTGGTCTGGTCCTCGAGAATCAGCCCTGCCACGAGGGAACATCTGACCAGCACTATCATTTCTTACTCCCTAAGCAACTACTCATGTCATTTGGGCATTGGCCTGGGCCAATTGAGTAGCTTCTTCCAGAGCAAGTGATGCCTCGCAATGTCGCCGATCAGCCTCCTCCGGCTATCATCTGATCTCTTCGCTTCTGGCATCCATATCCTGTCCTTAATGCTCGAATGCAACCTTCTGCCTAGCCATTTCCTCAGCGAAAGACTCCTGCCGAGTGTTTAATTGCATCATATCTTCCCGGAAAGCCCCCATGTCTTCCTAGAGTTGTTCGACCTTTGGATTTGCCTCCTCGAGAAAGACCCTAGGCTCAGTGTCAGGGTTCTCAGGAGCAGGGCCTTCTGGTCTAACAATTTCTTTTGCAATTGACGTACTAGGCTTCGTGGGTGCCATATGGGTAGGATAGTAGTGTGTTTCTTCTATTCAGGCTCTCAATGAAAGCACCAAAAATGTTGACCAAGATTTTGGCCAACGACGAGTAGACGTCAAAATGATAGTAAGCCTTGAATAGAAAATAACGACACAAATAATTTTATAGTGGTTCAGCCCCAATTTGTTGGTAATAGCCTAATCCATTTTGAGTTGTGATATATGAAGCCTACACTTAAGATCAGATGAAGTTGATGTTGGATTAGCTTATACAGGATCTTTATTTATTTTCATGTATATCTAATATTAAACAAATTAATATGAGATAGCCTAAAACATGTTTCTAAAATTGAATTCAAAGAGAAACAAATAATATAATACTTACAGTATACGCAACGGAATTAAGAGTCCTTCCTTCAGTTTCTCTAACTCTTGTATCCTTTCTGTCGCAGAGTATTATCAAGAAACTGAATCGATCTTCTATTTTCTTCACAATCTTCCAATGTATCCTTAGAACCACCTAGACTAGTGTGGGAAATTCTCAACACATGAGATAGATATAGAGAGAAGAAGAGAAAATAACAAAGAGGCTTAGAAAATGACTTGTGTTTAGAGAGAATCTAAACCTATCAGAAAATCTGACTTGTGACTTATCAAACTTCTTTTTTTGACTTCTCTCTAAGCACTCCTTTTATAGACTCAACTAGGCCATTTAATTTAATTAAAAAATCAATAAAATAATAGTCATTTTGAAGCCCTAGGTCGAAATTAGCATGGGCTATAGGCTCGTGAAATTTCTCATTTGATTATAAGCCCATTGGACTTAAAATCAAGGCCTGTGTTATTTTATATTGATTTAATTAATTAAATAATTATTTAAATCCTTTATCAAATTAATTATTTATAATTTGAACCTTGATTTAAACTTATTTATTAATTTAGATACCAATTTATCTTAATTAATAAATCTGCCATAATTTTTCTTTTCTTCTCAAAATTACACAACTCTGTGAAACTATCCAAAATTGACCTGGTCAACTTTGATAATTCTAATTGATGATTAAATCAATAAATTGAGACTATCTAGATGATTTTATCCAAGGTAAAATGGGGACCATGGGCCTATGAAATCAAGCTCCAATAAGTTATCATAAATCTAACAAATAAATTTACTAACTTATTAATTCCTCGTGACTCCACTATAGACTTGAAATTGCACTCTTGAATTCATAGAACGCTCTATAACAAATATAGATACGCTATTAATTATCCATTGTTACAACCATAATTGTCACTCAATCCTCTATAGACGGTCTACAATGAGATAGGACTAAAATACCGTTTTACCCCTCATTGTATTTTATCCTTAAAACACTTAGTTCCTTGTAAATGATATTTCAGTAAACTAATTTAATTACTGAAATGAGATCTCTATCATTTATCACCTTGAACCAAACTAAAAGGAAACCATCGTTTCACTTCTTCATCAGAAGCTATAGATGTTCATATCTATGATTAACACTCCCACTCAATTATACTACCGAGTTCCCAAGATGTAAGTATGGGCTAGTCCGTAGGGTAAGCTGGTAACGAACAAGTCAAAGAACTCAAATAATACAATCAGTTAGAATACTAACCACTCAGAATTGAGATTGAATTGACCTATGGTTAACTATATGATATGACTAGAATAGATAATAACGGTATGTTTACTTATCTTATCAACTATCAATATCGGTCTTGTCCAATGTAACAAATACATCCGATCTTATCTACTTTGCTAATGTTCTGGAAAGAACATAACACTGTAATGTGTAAGTAGATCATATCATAGATTGGCAAGTCAGTGTAAATCTGGTGCACTGACTAATCTTAAGACTAACTTATTTTGAACATATAATCATATTTATACTCCACTGTGATTGCGTCACTATAAATAAGATTAGCTATATGCTCGGGATTTAATAGAAGTTTATATTAAACAAATAATCATGAAAATAAAACATGTGAGCAAAGTGATTGGCCAAGTAAAAAAATGATTTATATTCTTTTATTGATAATAAAATGAGATTACAACGAATTTGGGTTTTAATTAGGGCATAAAAACCTAACAAACTCCCACTTGCACTAATTGAAACTAATTCCTTAATTCTACTAATCCCATTTCCTTGATATGATTATCAAATGTAGCTTCTGGTAGTGTCTTTGTAAACGGATCCGCAAAATTGTTTCAGTTGCAATCTTCATAACCTTCACATCTCCCCTGGCCACATATTCTCGAATAATGTGATACTTCCTTTCTATATGCTTACTCCTCTTGTGACTTCGAGGTTCTTTCGAGATGTGTATCGCTCCTATATTGTCACAAAACAACACAAGCAGTTTATCCATTTCTAGAATAACACCAAGATTTGAATAGAACTTCTTTAGCCAGACTATTTCCTTAGCTGCTTCTAACGTGGCTATGTACTCAGCCTCCATGGTGGAATCTGAGATTGCAGACTGCTTTACGCTTCTCCAAATCACAGCTCCACCCCCAAGAGTAAACACCATTCCAGAAGTAGACTTTCTGTCATCGACATCAGTCTGAAAATCTGAATCGGTGTAGCCTACAGGGTTTAGAACACCACCCTTGTAGACTAACATATAATCCCTAGTCCGTCTCAAATACTTCAGGATATGCTTAACTGCTATCCAATGTTCCGGTCCTGGGTTTGACTGATACCTGCTCACTACTCCCACTGCATAGCAGATGTCTGGTCTAGTACACAACATGGCATACATCAGACTTCCAACTGCAGATGCGTAAGGAACTTTTCTCATTGCATCTTCCTCTTCAGGAGTCTGGGGAGACTACTTCTTTGAAAGATGAATTCCATGGCGGGACAGTAGACGCCCTTTCTTGGAATTTTTCATTGAGAAATGTTCAAGCACTTTATCAATGTAAGCTGCTTGAGATAGGGCTAAAAGTTTGTTCTTTCTATCCCTGATGATCTGGATACCTAGAACATAACTTGCTTCATCCAAATCCTTCATCTGGAATTGAGTGCTCAGCCAATTCTTCACATCTGATAATTTCTTAACATTGTTTCCAATGAGTAAGATATCATCTACATAAAGAACCAGGAATACCACTATTTGATTTGCCTTCAGTTGGTAAACATAGGGCTCATCAATATTTTGTTCAAAGCCATAGGTTTTGATTATTTCATCAAACCTAAGATTCCAGGAATGAGAAGCTTGCTTAAGTCCATAAATGGACCTATTTAACTTACAAACTTTTCCTTCTTGTCCAGATACTTTAAATCCTTCTGGCTGATCCATATAAATGACCTCGTCAAGCTTTCCATTAAGAAAAGCTGTCTTGACGTCCATTTGCCAAATCTCATAGTCGAGAGCGGCTGTTATGGATAGGAGGATGCAAATGGATTTGAGCATGTCTACCGGACTAAAAGTTTCCTCATAGTCCATGCCTTCTCTTTGGGTATAACCCTTTGCCACTAATCGAGCTTTATAAGTCTCGATATTTCCATCAACACCTCGTTTCTTCTTGTAGATCCACTTGCACCCAATGGCCCTAAAGTCACTAGGTGCTTCCACAAGATCCCAGTGATATCACGACTCTGTAGGTCATTTACTAACCTTTTCACTTCCATTGATCAACACATTTATTGACCATTAATGTGCCACTTGATGACCATGCACTGCCACTTGTCACTTCTAATTTCCACGTCATTGAACTTAAATTTTGTAGATAACACAACTCTTTAAAACGTTCCCACGAATCATATAAAGACTCCCCATCCAGCTGATGGAAGTTATTAATCTCTCCTCTATATCGAGCTAACTACGCAGGAGGAAAATATTTTCCAATGAATTTCTGAGCAAGTCTTCCCAAGTGACTATAGAGTTGGCTTGTAATGAATTCAACCAACTCTTAGCCCTATCTCTTAACGAAAATGAGAATAATCTTAATCTGACAGCATCGTTACTCACCCCGTTCATTTTGAATGTTGCATACAGCTCTAAAAAGTTGGTGATATGGAGATTTGGATCCTCGTTTGGTAATCCCTCGAATTGTACACAATTCTATACCATCTGAATGATCGAGGGTTTTATCTCAAAATTATTCGCCTCTACAGTAGGAGGACGAATACTTGAATGTATCCCCATAACAGTAGGGAGTACATAATTTCTCCATGGCGGGTAAGCCTCAGTTGCTACGTTACCTGCATTACCCAGATTTGCATTGTTGTTGACACCATTATTCACGCTCTCAGCCATGGTAAAATCCAGCCTTTTCTTTATCTTTCGGTTTTGTCTGCACATTCTCTCAATTTCAAGATCTACCGGTACGAGTTCCTTTTGTATACTTCCCCGCATATACCAATAATTCCTTAAACACAATACAGACACAATCTAAATAAGTACTTAAAGTAAAAAACCAAAGTAGAACAAAAAACAATTAATTTTGATATTGGTTATTAAGTCCCTGGAAACGGCGCCAAAAACTTGATTTGTATATTATGATACACAAGTATACGTAATCGATTCAAGTAATATAGATAGTAAATAAGAATCATTCACACAAAGACTATAACCAAAATACTAATAATTGCTCTTTACTTTCTATTTGCCAAGTAAAATTAAGATGAATAAATCTAATTACAAACACAATTTAAATAACTGTAAACAAAACAATTAATCAAATGATGAAAATCAATAATAAAAAGACCTAGGGTATTAACTTCATCAACTTTTCATTCTATTAATTTTATTAATCAGTTTTAAATTTCTTTCTTCCTATTCTAATAGCAGGTTAACATAAATCGATTCCTATTCTTTTTTAAGATATAAGATCTCAACCTATATGCAGGTTTTCTACATCTCTATGATAAACTTAAACATATAGCAAGCATTAAGCATAGAAACTTGTGAATGCCAAAAATTGGACATGATCCTGAGAGGGCCATAGTCAACACTCGAGAGAAAAGTTTAGGCTTCCCCCTAGTGACCTCGGGCACGCCAAGCAACCTCGTGTCTCGCCCCACGCGAGACCCATGCATCACGAGAGGCCTTCGCGAAACTGCGCCTCTTGCCACACGTGAGGCCCTTGTGAGGCCGTGACCCCTGGTGCATCTCACCTCGCCTCATCTAAATGAAGGTCTAAATGACCACATTTTGGTGTGTGTCACCTCGCGCACCCACACCCGCGCACCAGACGCCTCGCACCACCAGCCATACCAGGCACCTCGCGCCTCTGGCCTACGCCCCACGCACCCACGCCTTGCATACACACACACAAGAGCCTCACATACTAGCGCCTCGCGCCACCAGTCGATGTCTTGCACCACAGTCTCGCGAGATACCACAACCTCACATCACACCACAGTCTCGCGAGAACACTCTTTGTGCAGCACCTCAAATGCCTACGGAGCCATGTTTTGTGCAAAGAATATGCGCTTGGGGTCGAGAGGCCTTTCTCATCTTATTTTCTTAGGGCCATCTCGCGTGATCCTTGATTGGCAAGCATCTAGGAATAACATATAAGGATTGCAACACCTCATGTACCCGCGCACCAGTGCCTCGTGTACCCGCGCACCAGCGCCTCACGCATCCATACACCAGCGCCTCGCGCACCACCGCCTCGCGCTCCCACGCATCAGCGCCTTGCGCACCTGCGCACCAAGCGCCTCACACCACCAGTCGCACCAGGTGCCTCGCACCACGGTCTTGCAAGAACACCCTGTGTGCCCCACCTCATACGCCTACGAAGCCACGATTTATGCCCAGAATATGCGCTTGGGGTCAAGAGGTCGTTCTCATATGATTATATGAGGGTCATCTCGCGAGATCCTTGATTGCTAGGCATCTTGGAATAACATATAAGGATTGCAGCACTTGAAGCCCTTAGGAATAAGGTACATTGCGATGGTGAAAACTTGTGGCTTGAGGAGCTCGTACAAATACGGAATGTACCTACAGACCAAGAGGAGGCAAAGTGTGTAAGGGGGTATGAACTTGAATGCCCGAGGTGTCTAACCCTAAACAGCACACTAGACAAGTAGTGGTCGTACGAATAGGGTACTTGATGTGGTCCTTCTTAGCCAACCTCTGACGTTCGTACTAAACAAGTGGTGGAGGTACATCCAAGAACTCAAGTTGAGGCGCTCCAACAAACCCTCTGTACGTACTAAAACCAACCACCACACTCCTGGCACCACGACTATCTATAGAATGCATGTGCAGGGTCATGTCCCCAGGGACCACCATTTACAATGAGCCAATAGTGCTCAACTATAAATATGACCTCCCTTCACCTAAGAAAGGGAGAGGATTATTGAGAGAATTTTGTAACAACACATTGTTAATGGGAATAGACATTACACATTCTTTCTATTTTTCATTTTGAAATTTCAGCATTTACATTTTTGTGTTATGGAAATCATAAGAGAGTTTTCTTGAAGTTCATTTGATTTTAATCTATTTCTTTTATAACTCACAAAGTTCTCGATCTAACTTAGTTGACGAGTTCTTACCATCAACAGTTTGGCGCCGTCTGTGGGAAGGATAAGTGCCAAGCCACTGTTCTTCCATTGATTTCGGCAAGAAAAGATGTCAAGACACTCTAAGCGACTGAAAGAACCACGAGAGGTGGAGGTCCACATAGACCTAGATCAGCTAAAAGCCTCCATGAAGAATCCTTCGCCACCTGAAAATGTGGGTGCACCAAAGGAGCCCATGGTCCATGGCGATGAAAGGGAGGTTTCATCCCCAACTATCTAGCCTGATGAGAACCATTCGAGACCATCGAATGCTCCCGCAAAAGATGCCAGAGAAATTCCGCCCCCAAGGCCACCGCAGGTGCCGAACTCCGACCGGCAAGATCCGGTTCCATCAACGCGCCGGCCAGATAAGAGTGACCGAGTGCATTCAATAAGCTCGAGCTCTAGGTCTCAATGTTATGAAGAGGAGATACGCAAGTTACACCGAAAGAACCAAAGGCTAGAAACCACCTTAGAAATATATGCAAAAGGTGTTGAATGACCTACTACAATGAAAATCAAGCGTGCCCCTTCCTAGATGAAAGGAAAAAGGCCCAGAGGGTGGAGAAACAACGGTCCCTGTGAATGATGGGAGGACTCATCTCTCCACTAGTAACACCCCTCGGACAAAGTAGCATGAACGTCCTGGGCAAGTGAAGCAGCCCCAGAGGCCAGGGCAGAAGAACAACACAAAACCTCATAATAAAGTCGAAGTCACTTCAAAGGAAACACCTCCAAACCTAAGGGAAGAACTCAACAAGAAAAGGACGAACGAGAATACTACACTTCCTGTGGCTCTCCCAGAAGACAAAAAGAAAGGAAGGGCCAACCCATCTGACTTGAGAGACTCCTTGAACAAAAGGAGGAGAGACTTAGACACCAAAATGAGGAGCCTGCGGAGTAAGATAATCACCGCGTCTGTGGGACACGATGTCAACGATGAGTTTGATTATGAATCTCCCTTCATTGGAGAAATCCAAGTTGTGCGGCTCCCGACCAACTTCAAAGAGCCTCACATGACCCCTTACGAGGGCAATAAAGATCCAAAATATCATATGGATGCGTTCAATGACTTAATGAAGCTAAGGGGAATTACTAGCAAAGCCAGATGCCACTGTTTTGCTATCATGTTAAAGGGTCCTACGTACAAGTGGTTTCAGAGACTCTGGCCAAGGTCCATTAGGTCTTGGCAAGAATTTTCTGAGGAATTTCTCCAGCAACATCATGTTGTGCATGATTACACCATGCTAGGCACCAACCTCGCTAATGTGAAACAAGGAGAAGAAGAGAGCTTGAAGAACTACATCCATAGGTTCAATATGGAGGTAGCCAATGTTGGAAGCCAAACCCGTGGGGAGTTAAAAATGGCCATTATAGATGGGGTGGGCCCGAGTAGTAAGTTGTGCGATAACATGCTAAAGAAGGAGGTCACTGACTTAGATGATTTCTACGAATAAGCCCAAAAGTACATTCGTGTCGAAGACGGCCATGAGAACCTGAAGGAATCACTTGTCAAGCGTTCAGCCCCTCAAGGTTCGATGATGTGAAGAAAAAAATAATGTATGAAGGGCCAAGAGATGACCACTAGAGGAAGCACAAGCATGGAGGTAGCCCCAAGCGAACATCCCACACTTTCTACATAGACCTAACATGTAACGACCCAAATTTCCTAATAAGGTTTAGAACCTTATTAGGAGGCCAGGAGGGCCATAATTGATTATTTGTGCTATTATATGAGTATATGCATGTTTATGTGGATCATATTATTATATGATGGTGAATGCATGCATATGGGTATATATTTTGTTATGGGTGCATTTTGGCAATTTGGCCGTTGAGGGCATAATTGTATAATTATTTGTATATTGGTAGTTATTGTTGAGGCCACATTATAGTGTCGATCTATTCGAGCTTTTGGACATGAGACGATCGTTGAGTATTAGTTAGCAGTTTGGTCATAACGGGGTTAAGTTCGGGGCTTGGGGTGAGTCCCGGGATAATTTGGTGATTAGAACGTTGCCGGGAGTTAAGGGGTCACGGCATATGACTAATTGGTATTTGAGAATATTGAGAATAACGGGAATTGGAGGCTGTTAATTATGATTAACGAGACAAGTGCGAAAGGACGATTTTGCCCTTGGTGGCTGTTAAAGATTTTAATTAAGCTTGAGGGCATTTAGGTCATTTTACCTTTAAGGATATATATCAATATTTAGGCTGGAAAATAGAAGAAGGCTATAGGGGAAAACAGAGCATTATCTTTTGCCTCCACCGTTCACCATTTTCTTCATTTTTCTTCTTCAATTTTGAAGCTTCTTTTGAGGAATTAAGCAGGGGAATCAAGTGTTTAGGATCTAGGGTATTGTTCCATCATTGAAGAGGAGTTCATACCGAGCTTGAGGTAAGATTCCAACCACTAGAACTCTGATCTTTTGCTCTGTTTTATTACTGAGTTTAGTTGAGATTTTGGGTTTGAAAGTAGAGAATCCAATGGGGTTTTTGGTAAATGTTGGGTAGGTTATGATGCCTAGGACTAATATATATGGTATTTGGGTTCATTTGGGAGTTTAAAGGGTGTTTGGAAGCTTTTGAAACAAGTTGAAAATGGAAAACTCGAAGGAAAAAGAACCAGGGCCATGTCTGCCTGGTCCTAGCGCTATAGCCCAGAGGGTAGCGCTACAGTGCTAGCCAGGGCAAAATGTCCTTGGTTGTAGCGCTGGGGCGCTAAGGGGGTAGCACTGTAGCACTACCCTGTTTTCTTAGTTGCATATTTTGGGTGTTTTTAAGGGTTTTTGGCTCGGGGTTTCAATCCTTAAGGCTCGGGATCGAATCTACTCACCGTTTGGGTACAATTCGGGGTCCCGGGAGTGAGGTTTAGGCTAAGACTCATTTATTGGTATTTTCATTAATTGGATTCCATATTTCGTTATGACTAGGTGACCGCTGAGGGATTAAAAGATCGATTGCTCTCGAGGGTCATTCGTAAAGTGTTTCTCGCTCGAACAAGAGGTAAGGAAACTGCACCCGATTATGTGGTTAGGTTAGGACTAAGTGTTCCCTATATTTGTATGCATTATTATGTGATTGTGATGGGACTCAGGGCTCCCTATATCTGTATATGATGTCATAGATGGTATTATGCCATGGGACATATGATAAACGGCCTAAGGGTGCCGTAAATAATATTTGCGTGCATGGCGCGGCTTGGGCACTTGTAGCCGAGGACAGCTTATTAATCACTGAGCTCGGTTAAGCTGGCCGGAGTCAGTGGGTATTACATTGGGGCGGCCTAAGTGAGCTGAAGATAGTGGGTTAAATAGAGGGAGCGGCCTAAGGGTGTCGACCCTAAATATTGTGTAATGATTGAAATGAATTATTGATTATGATCATGATTGTTGTTGTAATCTGATAAATATGATATGTTGATTATCTGGATGACTAATTGTTAGTTTGTTGATTGTATTCACTGAATAGGTGAATGTTGTGAATTGCTGATTACTTGGTTATGAGTTGTGAAATACCTGGTTATCGAAGTTAATCATGCTATATATTATGTTTTCTTGGTGGGCCTCGGCTCACGGGTGCTACGTGGTGCAGGTAAGAGCAAGGGTATGTAGATTCAACCATGAGTTGGAGAGCTCTGGGGGCGAGGTGTACATTGTCAGCGTTTTGGCCACCATGGTCGAGGGATTGTACAGGGACGGAAACCTAAAATGAGTATTTTTCCATTAGAGTGGCTTGAGTTGTTTCTAACTTCTGAAATCTTTGTAAATAAGTCATCCAAACCCTATTTTGAGAGTCTATGTATTAAACTTCCATTTTTAACGAAAATAACTTATTTATGACCAAAATATTTTATTCCTAATCAGTAAATGACTTTCGATTCACAATTTGTTTAAATGACTTGATTAGCAAGTCTTGCATTATTCTAAACACACAGTGTAACGGTCTTGGTTACCCAGGGCGTTACATAACACATACTAGGGAACATATCTTCGTAGCAAACGAGAATAAAGTCCCTTTCAGGAGACCCCCACCAATGAAAAGGGATCGGTCAAAAAGAGATCCTGGAAAGTACTGTCAATATCAGAAAGACATTGGGCACACCACTACAGAATGCACTCATTTGAAGATGGAAATCGAAGAGCTTATACACAGGGGACACTTGGGTAGATACGTCCACAAATAAAACCAAAGACCGGAAGAAGGAGTACCCTCACCACGGGCATGAGATAAATCCCCAGAGGTCCAAGGAGAAGTTAGGACCATCTTCGGAGGGCCAGGGTTCAGAGGCGAATCAAGGACCTCGGGAGACAAGTATGTCAGGGAAGCCAGGCGAAGTCCACCTCCATGCATCTTAAGTTTGGAACAACGCCCCCCAAAGTGCTTTGAGGGGGAGAACGATTTGATAACATTCAGCGAAGAAGACGCGTGGGGTGTGCATTTCCCTCACAATGACCCCTTGGTGTTGACGTTTCAGCTTGCTAACATGAGGGTACATCAGGTTTAGGTTGACAATTGAAGCTCCATAGACATCCTATATTGCCCGGCCTTAGAGAAGATGGGAATGGGCATCAGGAACCTAAAGCGATGTAACACCTCCCTGTATGGGTTTACAGGAGACTCGATACAGCCACTGGGCACAATCGAGTTAGCCCTCACAATGGGAGAGCCGCCCAAACAGACCACTGTAATGACAAACTTTGTCATAGTAAGTTGTTCCCTGGCCTTCAACGCAATATTAGGGAGACCCTCCCTAAGACAATTGAAGGTGATAACCTCGGTATACTACTTGGCCATAAAATTCCCAACTCTTGGGGGGGGGGGGGGGGGGGGGGTAGCGAGCATGAATGAGGAACAGAAATAACCCTGGGAATGTTATAGCATGTCCCTTCGCACAGCCATGAGACCGCTAGAACTTATGGCGATGGTAGTACATGGGAGCACAAATCCGAGAGAGTTCAACCCCAAAGTTACTGAGGAGATCAGAATCGATGGTTGTGCATACGCACCTGATAGGGAACATCGGGTAAAGTTCCACTTTTAGTAGGAAAAATCAAAAGGGTTACCATAGTTAGCCCCCCAACAGCTATGAATTAGAGGGGTAACTTAGATGCCCTAATATGTAGTAAGAACATTGTCGCCATAAATACCTATGTACTCTCCTTATTTCTAATGAATATGTTTCTTATTGGCATGTCACACTCCTCCTTTCCATGAGCACGTATCTAACTCTTGTGTACCCATCACCAATTGGAATTATCAAAGTGCATGAGAAAAATGATCAAAGTTCCTGATGAGATAAATCTTGCCAACCACTTGGGGGGCAGAGTACAAAGCCAAAAAGGGTCCTAAAAGAGACCCTTACAAAAAATAGACCCTTATAAAAAAAATAAGGAAGAAAACCTTGCAAGGCATCTCTTGAGTTCACAAGCACTAGCTACCCTTATAAACATCAAGAGGGTCAAAAGGTCCTACAGGAAGAGCCTCCTAATAAAGGTTGATACTTCCACGAGAGGAAAGACCTCAGGAAAAGCCTCCTAATAAAGGTTGATGCCTCCACAAGAGGAAAGGCCTCAGGAAGAGCATCCACCAATAAGCCTAGAGCGGCCACCAAGCCGTCTAGCCAAAAAGGGTCCTAAAAGAGACCCTTGCAAAAGTAGTACTATGCATAATGACGAGAAGGACGCTTCTCGCAAGAAATAATAAGCACGCGAAAAAGGATATAAAAGGATGACTATAACCCAAAGGGTCAACATATCCTTATAGATACAATCAAGGTGCACCAAAGAGAGACCTATTGAACCCCTTCCCGTGGGCTCAAAAGGACCTCAAGCATAGAGAAGCCAAAACAAATGATCACATATATATACAAAAAGAACAGATAATGTGGGAAGACTTAGAAAATTTCCTAAAAAAATGTGTTTCAAATGAGCATACAACCAAATCGAATTAAAAAGTAAAAACTGTAGAAGCAAAATCTCAAGTCCTCCCGCCGCGAGCATTCCACTCGGCCACCTTGGCGACGGCATGCTCACCAAAGGAGGAGAAGTAGAAGTTGGGATTTTACCTCCACATTCCATAGAGGGTGTGCTATATGGACTTGTATTCAATCTCAGCCAAATTCTCCTCTAGGAGAGTGACCCTCTCCTGCAACGTTGCAACCTTGGCTTCCGCTCCCCCCAGATCAGCCTCCAGGCGAGCGACCCTCTCTTGCAGCATCACAGCATTTGACGATGAAGAGGCATTCTCCAGGGCCTTCTCAAGCTTAAGCTTAGTTTCAGTAAGCTCTCTCTCAAGCTTCTGAACTTTGACCGATAGATGGTCCCTTTCAGCATTTGACGAAGAGAGGTCCTACGCCGAGTCGGGAAAGCGTTGAGCCACCAGAGAAGCCTGCAAGAAATCAAAAAGAAAATGATGAGCAAACAAAGAACCTGAAACAAAAAAAAGGAAAGTAAAAGACCAATGTAAGACACATGAACTCACCCAGGTTGTGGTAAAATTCCCAAGCTCCGCCATGGTAAAATTCCAGAGACCTCTCCACTCGGTCTCAGGAATACCCTCGGCAGCCCGAGTATACATTTTCCCGTAAGAGGATACCATAAGACCCACCCAGGGTGTCCCCTCCAAATCAAGGGCACTCGACTGAGCAGGGACAGATGACCCACTCACCGAAGGAGGAGGAGGCGTAGGAACATTGGACAAATGGGGCCCCAAAGGACCAAGATTGATGGGAGCATGAGGAAGAGTATCACAGTCCTCAGAGAAGGGCATGACGAAGCACCCTGGCATGGCCTGTGGACCGCGGGAATGAGAGGCCATGTCGCAGTCCATAGGGACCAAAGGAGGGCACCCTTTAGGGGATGGAGATGACCGGGGTGGGTGTCTAGATTCTTGGTAAACCTCCTCAGGCACCCACTCTGCATCACCCCCGTTCGAGTGAGGCTCGACTAGAGTCTCCTTCTTCTTTCGTTCGAAAATATGCCATAGCAAATCGGGCTCCGAAACCGTGGATAAACCATAACAGTTAAGGTTGGCCAAAAGGAAGAGACGGGCAGCCATTTTTTTAGGGGGTCAGCATCGAGAAAGGTGCCCACTGGTGCTGCCTCTAACTCAGGAATGTCAGGGATACTGAATCTCTCTGCACAATAAACACAGTTATCAGTAGGAGCATAAGTTCTAAAATAGCATATTCAAAGTAAAAAAAAAAAAGCTTGAAGTACTTACTCAGGGATGAGCGAAAATGTTCACGTACAGATAGGGGACTTTTCACGAAGAAAAAGTCCTGCTTCCAGGACCCCGGGTTAGACACGGAACTCTCTATCAAGGAAACCTGAGAATTGGCTTTCTGCAGGAAATAGAAGCCTTTGGATTAAGGGGTGGGCATGAGGTTGTACATAAAGTGCACCTCTTGAGCCGTAGGAGCACGGTCGTTAAGCTCCATAAATGCCATGCATAGGTAGCTCAAAGTCAACCAGTTTTTCGGCGCCAGCTGGAGTGGAGCAAGGTCAAAATGGTTGAGGACCATGAAGAAGAACGGGTGTAAGGGAATGGTCCCGCCCTCCTTCAGGATGTGCTCACTCATGGCCACGTACCCCTAAGGGGGATTATCGGCCGGACACTTGTTGGAAGGAACGTACAGCATATACTCCTTGCCAATATGGTATTTCTTGGAAAACTCCAACAGCCGGTTCTTTGACACGTTGGACACGATAGTAGACGCCAACAAAGTACCACAATCTGGCCCCTTGGGAGCCACCTATCACCGCACTCTCTTTGACATATCTGCAAAACCCAAGGAAAAAGGTGAGGTTGAACAAGGCACTTTACCCTCCATTTTTTCTTTCTAGCAAGAGTTTTCCACTGAGGCGTTGAGTGTGGAAGCACCGAACAAGGGTGGATCGAAGACAAGGGTCGAGGGGAACCCCGGGTGACCTCATGGCCACTATAAGGGGAGAGCGGGGCAGGAGGTTCAGGTGCGAGGTTTCCCTCCATCAACTCCAACTCCATTTGTAGATCAAAAAGGCTCACTATACGGTTTGCAATGTGGTCACTAAGGTCAAAGGGGAAAGGGACTCCATCACCCTTTAAAGCTGAATCTATTTCACTCTCCACCACCCAGATTTTACACCTAAGTTCATCCATGTGCTCAAGGTGACGTATACGGGCCTTCCTCAAAGTGTCATAGTCTTGGTAAGGGTTGTTCTTGGGGGACCTCGAGTCTGAAGATAAGTCTACAAACTCAACCCCCGGAGGAACCCAAACAATCCTTCACATGCCATGAAACGTCACCTCGTTGATAATAAGGGTGAAAGTGTAAGTGAAGGGGGTGCTACAAAACACAAAGGAATAGGCTCAAAACCTCTAGACACAAGCGCTCGAAATGACCAACTACGATGTACAAGCAAGGGCATGTGTGTGGATTAGCTCACGAGGAGCTCTGGCCAAGGCAACCCACCCCGAGCAGTGCTAATTTAGACCCATTGAATGTAAGAATGAAAGAAAGTATACCTTGAGTAAGTAAAATCGAGCACCTTCATGGTCGAGAGAAGGCCAAGGGTCAAAAGAACAATCGCGGTCAAAAGAAGGCAAAGGGTCGAAAGCACCGTCACAGTCAAAAGAAGGCCAATGGTCAAAAGCACTGTCGCGGTCGAAGAAATGCAAAGGGTCGAAATTATGCGTCTACAAAAATAAAGGAGAAAGGTGTTTTAGTCTCCAAGCACCTATATGGACATTTGCATAAAAGAAAGGAAGTTAAATAATAAAGAGGATAGACAACCAAAATAAGTTTGTGAGGAATTGAACCCCTTACCTCTTGGAGAAAGTGAAGACACTAATACCACCAAGCTAAGAAGAGAAAATGTAAATATTATGCTTGAGATGAAGGTCTATTTATAAGAATAACAAACTCATCTTATCCATTGGATCCACAACTTAATCAATGGTCAAGAAGGGGGCTTGGCACTTGCCTTGGGATCTACAGAGCACAATGATAGGCTCACATTCACTCTCAGCATCTCATAATAGTTCTCAACTCCAAAGTATGTTTCTCTATAATGCCACAATGAAGAAGCAAGCTCATACCTCACGGGCATCCTAAAAACATCGCACCTTGAAGTCTACCAGAGAGCCTGAAAACCTTCTCATTAACTGGGGGGCAAGTGTGAATGCCAAAAATTGGACATGATCCTGAGAGGGCCACAGTCAACACTCGAGAGAAAAGCTGAGGCTTCCCCCTACTGACCTCGGGCATGGCAAGTAACCTCTTGTCTTGCCCCATGCGAGACCCATGCCTCACGAGAGGCCTTTGCAAAACTCCCCGTCTTGCCCCACGCGAGGCCCTTGCGAGGTCATGACCCCTGGTGCATCTCACTTCGCCTCACCCAGATGAAGGTTTGAATGGCCACGTTTTGGCGTGCGTCACCTCACATGCCCACCAACGCTCTCGCGCCTCGTGCACCCATGCCTCATGCACCAGCGCCTCACGCACCTGCACACCCGCGCACCAGCGCCTCTAGCTCGCGCGTCGCACACCAGTGCCTCGTGTACCCGTGCACCAGTGCCTTGCACACCCGCGCACCCATGCACTAGCGCCTCGCGCCACCAGCCCACGTCTCACGCCACGGTCTCGCGAGACACCACAACCCTGCCTCGCACAACGGTCTCGCGAGAACACCCTGTGTGCCCCACCTCATACGCCTACGGACCCACACTTTGTGCCCATAATATGCGCTTAGGGTCGAGAGGCCCTTCTCATCTCATTTTCTTAGGGCCATCTCGTGAGATCCTTGATTGCTAGGCATCTGGAAATAACATATAAGGATTGCAGCACTTGAAGCTTTTAGGAATAAGGTACCTTGCGAGGGTGAAAACTTGTGGCTCAAGGAGCTTGTACAAATACAGAATGTACCTACAGACAAAGAGGAGACGAAGTGCGTACGGGGGTATGACCCTGAATGCCCCAGGTGTCTGACCCTAAACACCACGCCAGACAAGTAGTGGTCGTACGAATAGGGTACGTGATGTGGTCCTTCTTAGCCAACCTCTGACGTTCGTACCAAACAAGTGGTGGAGGTACATCCAAGTACTGAAGTTGAGGTGCTCCAACAAACCCTCTGAACATACTAAAACCGACCACCACACTCCTGGCACCAATACTATCTATGACTGCATGTGCAGGGTCATGTCCCCAGGGACCACCATGTACAATGAGCCAATAGTGCTCAACTATAAATATGACCTCCCTTCACCTGAGAAAGGGAGAAATTTTTTGAGAGAATTTTGTAACGACACATTGTTAATGTGAATACAGACTACACATTCTTTCTATTTTTCATTTTGAAATTTCAGCATTTAAATTATTGTGTTCTAGAAATCATAAGAGAGTTTGCTTGAAGTTCATTTGATTTGAATCTATTTCTTTTATAACTCACAAGGTTCTCGGTCTAACTTAGTTGACAAGTTCTTACCGTCAAAAAAACCTAATTGCTACATAAGCCATACAGGTACTTTTGTCCAATATGTAACCTATGTCTATATAATGATCGCATATTCAATTCGCATCTTTCGAATTTTGAATTAAAATCATAAATCAAGCAAATATTGATCAGATCATTACTAGCATTAAACAAACATTATATATATTAGAATAAAGAAGAAGAATAAATAGAACATCATAATAACATTAAATAAAAATCCAAGCGAATGCATTAACCCCTAGATAGAGGATTTAATTCATATCAAACATGACTAAAACAACAAAATAATTATTGAGAAACATAAAATTCAAAAACGTAAAGAAGAAATAAAAATATGAAAGTACACAAAAAAATTGTCTCAAAATCAAATTTACTCTCTAAATTCATAATTAAAATATGACATAAACCTTAAAACCTAAAGTATGAATTTATACTCAAAAGAAATTAATTTCCTCTTTTTTTTTTCAAAGGCGGGCCGCGACTTGGCCTTTCCTAGGTCGCGACCCATGTCTTATTTAAGCCCTTCAGCGTCTGGTTAAGCCCTCCAAGCATCATGGTCCGTACGTTGATGCGTCTCCTGAGTTTGCCTCTGACTTCTACTAGCGCTGCGACTCTATTGACCAAGTCGTGGCTCTAATTCCTTTCAAGAAACCTTCAACCTTTGACTTTGCTAGAGTCACAGCCCTTAAGACCATGTCGCGACTCTAATTCTATTTTTTTTTTCAGATTTCAACCTTTCAACATCCTTCCTTTATCAAAAACTTATTATAACTCATCCTTAGCGCCACTTTGAGTCAAGCAACCACTGAAAGCTCCTTTTTTCACCATTTCCTCTTCTTTTCACATTTATCTCATGATTCATAGCACCTACCTACAATAAAGACAAACAAAAATGTAATCTTGTACAAAACAAACAAAAGACTCAATATTACCACAAAAACTCATCTTAAAACAACATTAAAATGGAGTTATCAGCAGGAGGCCAAAGCCATCCTCCAAGACATGCAAAAAGTATTTTGCAGGGACCACACAGGGGGGCAAGTCTTGCCAAAAAGATACTAAGACAAGGGTAGATCTGGCTCATGATGAACACTAACTCGTTGGAATATGTCAAGAAATGCAACAAGTGTTTGGATTGGGGCTATAAACCAAGCTTTGTGTATTATAATTCAAAGGAATAAACAAGAATAATCTATACTTTAATGGAAGAATAATACAATGAACATAACACAAATAGAACAAGTGGTAGAATTGACCTTTGGCTTGAAGAGCCTTGATACATAAAATCACAAGTCTATGATTTTATGTGAATCACAAAATGTAACAAAGGCTTGACACAAAAGAAGATTTGTTGTCCAAAAATATCTATTCCTAGCCTCCTCCTTGAGATTGCTTGAAGCTACTACAATGAAATGAGAATGAGATTCAAAAGCCTTGGATCTTCATGCAAGTCAAGCTTTCTTGATGGAGATCTTGGAGAAAACTAGTAATCTTGAGTCTAGAGAAAGGTTTTAGAAAGAGAGAGAAAGATAGATGAGGGATCAATTCACCAAAAACTCAAATGACCCCTTTAAATAGTATAGGAACCCTCATTAGACTCAACCAATGAGATTAGAACACTTGATTTGAATTTTGGAGCCAAAAACACATCATTGTACGATCATGTATGGACTGCCCAGGTGACGCGTTGCCTACACCCAGGCAATGTGTCGCCTGTGTAGTGCTTCAACAGACCTGCGACGTGTCGCCTCCTCAAAGCGATGAAATGCAGGTGTTTTTGACTTGGCACCCTAAAACATGTCTCAAAACATCCCCAAGTGCTCTCAAACTTTTGGGGTACTCTTATATACTCCAAAGAAACATGTTGGACCCGAAAAGATGATTTATAGATGCCTATATCAAAAGTCAGCTCTCACATGTTGACTTTAGTGAAACTGTTATGGTATTTGCACATCTTCGTGCCTAAAAAATTTCACTATGTATTTAACCAATCATAACAATAAGTGCCAGCGATATCCCAATATCCCCTAAATTATTTCAAACGAGCTTACGCAGATGACAAGTCATTGGCCCTTTGTAGTATGGGGCATTGACTTAATCGGTTCCTTGCCCAAAGGAAAAGGAAGAGTACTTCACAAAGTGGTCGTGGTCTACTTCACAAAGTGGGTCGAAGCCAAGCCCCTTGCTACTATCACTTCCCAAAAGGCATTGGACTTTGTCAAAAAAAACATCGTTTGTCGATACATGCTCCCGAGGAAGATAGTCTCCGTCAATAGCCTCAAATTCGATAGTGACTTATTCATTGATTTCTCTGAGAGACACAAAGTTATTAAGAGCTTCTCCTCCATAACTCACCTACAGGTAAACAAACAAGTGGAAGTTGTCAATAAGACTCTCAAAACCACTCTAATGAAAAGGCTCGAGCAAGCGAAAGACGCTTGGCCCGAGGAGTTACCCAACGTTTTGTAGAGTTACTGTACTACTGCTTAGACCTCCACTGGCATCTAGCCCTTCTCAATGGCTTACGGGTACGAGGCCATGCTCCCAGTTGAAGCAACCATATCCACTCATCGACGTACTACCTATAATCCGATGACCAATCATGCATTACTGTAGGAGTCGTTGGACCTTGTTGAGGAGCTCCAAAAAACTGCATAACTCCGAGTAGCTTCCTACCAACAAAAGGTGGCCAAGTATTTCAACTCTAAAGTGGAAGATAGAAAATTCAAGGTCCGTGACTTAGTGTTGCAATGTGTATTCTTGGAAACAAGGGATCCAAGTGCAGGAATGCAGGGCCCAAATTGGGAAGGCTCATACCAAGTCGAGAGCACAATCCATCTAGGGACACACAAGATGGGTCAACTAAAGGGTAAGTTGATTCCTCACACCTGGAATGTCGAGCACCTTTGTCGATATTACCAGTAGAAGTACAAGCACCACTGTACGTTGTTCTTTATTTCCAAAAAATGTACCCAGCCTACTTTCCAAGTTAATAAAAATCGTGTCTGCAAAACATGATAGAAGAAATTCAAGAAAAATGGTTGTAATTATACAAAAATTTATACATTTCCCTCAATGATATACTCGCTCACAGACTTGAACAAGTGAACAAAAAATCAAGATTTTGATCACTTGGAGGGCATATGCAGGAGGCTAGAGTTATCCAACGAGCATACCTACTCGTGGAGTGAGGCCTAGGGAACTCAATAACAAGAACCCAAACGGGGTACCTTACAGTAAATGTAACACCTTGGATAGCCAAGACCGTTACACTGTGTGTTTATAAAGGTGCAAGACTTGCTAATCAAGTCATTTAATTCAAAATGTGTTATTGAAACTATAATTGAACTAGGGTTAAAAGATTTTGGTCTCAAAAGCTGCAATTCTTATAAATAAACATTTTCCTTTTACATGGGATCCCAAAAGTAATAATTAAAAACTAATTACAAAAGATTCAAGATTTAAATACAGTGATTAGCCACTCTAAGGCAAAATAGACAGATAAGCATTTCTCGTCCTGTTCCACTCCTCGGCCGTGGCGGCCGATCAGCTGACTATGTACATTCAGCCCCGCGGCTCTCCATCTCAAGATTTGTCCAACTTGCCTTTGCCTTTACCTGCACCACGTAGCACTCGTGAGCCAAGGCCCAGCAAGAAAACACAATAACAGAGCATAATCATTCAACAGACAATCAGATAACTCATACCGCATAAGCATGTATTCAACAGTCTAAGCATTCATGTTATTCAAGTATTCAGCATACCAAGTATATCATTCCATATCATTAATCACTTCACATATGATAACTAGGGTTAACGCCCTTAGATCGTACCCACTATTTATCCCACTGGCTCTGGCCCGCTTAAACCGAGCTCAATGAATATTAAGCTGTCCTCAGCTACTAGTGGCCGAGCCGCGCCCTGTGCGCAAGTATAATTTATGGCACCCTTAGGTCATTTATCACATGTCCCATGGCATAATACCATCTATGGCATCATACAAATATAGGGAGCTCTTAGTCCCATAACAAACACATAACCGGGTGCAGTTTTCTTACCTTTAGATTTGCTAGCTTTGTTCAATTTGATCCTCAAGCACGATCCATCTTGAGCCCTAGCGTACACCTAGTCACAGCCATAGATCAGAATCATCACCAGACTTCAAATCCAAAACCTATCCCCCGAGACCAACCCTGAGCCCTCGGGAAGCCCTAATTCCACCAAACAGGGTGGTGGAATCAAACCCCGAACCCCCAAGCAAAAACCCTTGAAAATATCCCAAAAAAACCCCTTTCTAGAAAAAGGGTAGCGCTACAGCACTACAAACAGAGCCTAAAATTCCCTAGACCACATAGCCTAGCGCTACAGCGCCCAGTGACTAGCGTTGTAGCGCTAGTCATAGCACAGCAAACCCTGCATTTTCCTCCTTCGATTTTCCCCAACCCAAACCTTACCAAAACTTTTCCAAACATAAAAACAAGCCTACCAACCTCTCCAACTCACCTCACACATCCCAACCACACAAAACTCAACCACATGCACTCCAAATCACAAAATTCACCATGGCTGAACCTAAAGCTCAGAATCTTAGCAAACCACAGAAACCACAAAGCTTAAAGCTAGAGTTCCTTACCTTTGATGGATGAGCTTAGCCTAGGTTGTCTCTCACTCCTGCTTAGCCTTCTCCTCCTCAAATATTCAGCCTCAACTCCCTAGAATTCCCACAGAACTTTGCTTAGAAAAACCAACTCAACACCAATACCAGGAACTGAAATATTAACCTCAAAGTCTTACCTCAGCTGATGAACAACCTCAGCTAGATTCCCCAACCTGATCAAGACCCCAAGTACACAATCTCAGCCTTAAGCTCCTTTGGATTCTAGCATCAAATCTCCAGAAGAAATTGGTGGAGAAGACCCAAACCGTTCTTGAAAATTTGCCCTACCTTTCCCTTATTTCCTTTTCCTTCCTTTCCTTTTTTCTTTTTCTTCTTCTCTTCTTTTAACTTCCTTCAGACTCTAGACTTTCCACTAAGGCATAAAGCCTAATAACACTTATCCTTTATAAGCCAAATGACCATAATACCCTCCCAATATCCCTAAACCTTTAAATCAACCTAGGGGCATTTTGGTCATTACACCCAATTTGTAGAGTCCAAGAACTTTACTTAGCTAAGTTAGATAGTAGTATAATAGTAATAATAGTATTATCTTTATGACTGTGGATTTTTGGTTCAGACCAGGATTTATTTGGACACTCATAGTAACACTTGTAGATTTTCTAAGCTTAACCTATAGTTTAAGAATATTAATTTTAACCTAAGTTTTTATTAATATGACTGATATTGAGGATAATATTTATTATACTATAAGGTTTAGATAAGAACCAATAAGATAATAGCACATGTCATGTATAGGTTTATTAATGATTAAGTATTTTGAGGAATAAATTTATTAAGGTAAAAGATTTGAATACCCTAAGGTCAGTCAGCAGCTTTGAAAACGTTAGAGGGCTTAGTCAAGGCTGATTACTCAATTTAAATTAAGCTAAAAATGTGTAATTTCGTGTTTAAATATTCAGCGTATGCCGATATATCGCAGCTATAGGGGGTGATATATCGCAACACGAAGATACAAAAAACACGAAACGTCGCACGATTGCCTCGGGCATACTGGCCCAGGTGATATATCGCCTCTCTCAGCATATTTTGAAAGTTTTCAAAAACGTTCTCCATTCAAACCTTCAACCTCTTGATAAGTCCAACATCTTTTTGAACGAGTCTTCAACCTCTGCTGAACGATAATTCAAATGTTTTTCACTTAAAAAGCCATTATTTTTATTCTAGTTAAATGAAGATCTCTTCATTCCTAAACTATATAAATAGGACCTAGTACCCAGCCATTTATTCATCTATTACTCTAAGTTCAGAGGCTGCAAATTGCTAGGATATTGTGAGAGTGTAAACACTTGGGTTGGGGATCATAAGCTTGATCACTATAAGCTTACCAAACACTTGGGAAGTAAGGTTCTATTCACATTTCCGTTCAAGGTTGAGATTGGTAAGTATAATTTGATAGTACAGTTCCTTCTTCACTTTCATCCCTTTTCTTCAATATACTCATTTGTTGACGGTGAAATCTCATCAACGAAATTAGATCGGAAAACTCAAAGGTAAGTCAGGTGATGCTTATATCGAAACCGAGAATAAACTTTAAGGAAAAGTAAACATAGATAAACAATGGAGCAAGCCTTGGTATATTTCTCAATAGCCTCTGCATACAATGAATTTTCCAACCCCCTTTCTAGAGGGGTGATCATCTATTTATCTTGGAGCACTAATGGCTCATTTGTACATAGTGGTCCCTCAGGACAAAACAGTACATGAGTACACTGTTAGGATAGCAGTACAGATGGTAGTGGTGTTGGAAGAGTGGTAGTCTTCTCTAGTACATTTCAGGAGCCTGCAAAAGCGCTCTTCTATTGGTACCATATTATGCCCCCACTACCTGTCGGGTACTGACCTCATAAGCATGCTGAGGGAGTCCTGGCCATGTACCATTCTTGTACTGCCACTACCCGCTTGGCGTGGACACCGTACCATCCGTATTCTAACTCTCCGTGCTCCATGGTCACCACGTGGACACCCCTAAGGACGAGGCTAGTGTGTTGGCATGAACGATTATTAGGGGTCGTAGGACCATGGTGGTACGAGGTCCTATTGTATGGTCGAAGGGTGCTAGGTGCGAAGCCATAGGAGCTGCGAGATAAGATGCATGGGCGTGCATTCGTGGCCACCAGTGTGTGCGCGAAGCCACCTTGGCAAGGCCACCTGTGCGTGCGAGGCCACTCGTGTGCGTGCGAGGCTGTGGCTGAGATGATGGTGTAAGGTGCGAGGCACGCTGGTGGAATTTGTTATCCGAGGCGCAAAGGCCTTGGCATGTGAGAGGGTCATGGGGGCGAGGCCCCTTAAGGTGAGCGAGGCGCGTAGCCCTTGGCACGCGAGACGGCCATGGGGGCAAGGCCCCTTGAGGTGAGCAAGGCGCGTAGCCCTTGGCACGCGTGACGGCCATGGGGGCGAGGCCCCTTAAGGTGAGCGAGGTGCGAAGCCTTTGGCACGCGAGACAGCCATGGGGATGAGGCGTGAAGCCCTTTGGCACACGAGACGGCCATGGGGGTGAGGCCCCTTGGAGTGAGCAAGGCGTGAAGCCCTTTGGCACACGAGACGGTCATGGGAGCGAGGCCCCTTGGAGTGAGCGAGGTGTCGGCCTTGCGAGCCCTTGGCGCGGCAGGTACGTGGGGGAGGCGCTGGCCTCGCAAGCACTTGGCGCGGCAGGTGCGTGGGTGAGGCGCTGGCCTCGCAAGCCCTTGGCGCGGCAGGTGCATGGGAGAGGCAAGGGCGTGGTGCCGGCCTCGCGAGGCGCTCCTGCGCCTGATCCTCCTGTGCAAGATGGGGCCTCGCTGGGGTGCTTGTGGCTGTGACACGCGAACCGCCTCGCTGGGTGCGCCAAGAGGTGGTGCGAGGCTGGCGCTTCGCGAGACACACATGCACCGAGAGGTGGTGCAAGGCAGTTGCAAGATGACAGTGGCCCGAGCGTCCCGCGGCTCAGACTTGTAGTTAGGCCTTCATGGGACCTTGGCATATGCCTTGGATCTTTTACAAGCCTGGAATGTTGAGCATCCACAAAGGCCATCCTTCACGGCTCACAAGGTGTTGTTTCCCTTGGGACCATCTCCCGATTTCACAAGACTTATAGGCCTGGGCCTGATAATGTAACTAAGTGTCCTTTAGCCTTGTATTTTAACCATGTACTGGGGATTTTTTTCCTTGGTGTATTTTTGGCATCCACATCATCATTTTATAAATGGTTTTAAGGAGTGTTCCAAGGTCCCAAACCTGTTCTCATATCCCGGTAATTTTGGTAAGGAAAATAGGATAGGATTTATGTGTTATATGACTTTATATGTTATCTTATGATTTTATGTTATGTAATATGCTATGTTAAGTATGTTTGTAGACTTGGGCATATGACCTATATGACTAACAAGCCCCAAATAGATTATGGGCATATGACTTGCTTAGCTAGCAAGACCCCACTAATCTAATGGGCATATGACTTGCTTAGCTTATGGGACCCCAAGTAATAATGGTCATTATAGTATGTATGTGACATAAGTGTTAAGATATGTTTTATGTTTCTTTATGAAATTTATGTATATGGTTTATGTGTTAGATTTTCCTTGCTGGGCATTAGGCTCACTCCTTTTATGTTTATATGTGCAGGAAAATAGTTTTAGTGGCGGGAAAGGTTCTTGGAAGCTTGGGGAATGTGTATTGAGGCAGAATGGATTCAAAGAGCCGAGAGTTTCGATTCGAGGATGTAGTTTTTGTTTCTTATGGTTTTTATATGTATTTTTCCGCATTTTATTATGTAATCTTTTTTTTATTATCATTATGTCATGTTTTGATTTTAAAACAATGGGATCCCATATCCTAACTTAAATTTTATGTAAATTTGACCTTTGTTTTTTCAAAGTTTTAATAAAGTTATGATCTTATCACTTGTAAGTGTTATTAAGAATTAGTGTTTATGTATAGTTTTCGTTAATAGTCCAAAAGTCTAGAGTAGTTGGGTCATTACACAATTTTCGCTAATTCCTCGAGTATCTCTAATATTTACCGCTTACTTCCCGACACCTAACCAATCACCAATTATATTCCCCAATATCAAAATAGACTCCAATATATTCTCTAAATTTCCAAAATTACCCCCAGGCTCGCCCCGAGCCGGGTATAAATCCCCGCCATGAATTTTTCGCTAAACCGCTCACTAGGATCGTCTCGAGTCACAGATTACAAATATATCCACATAATAATGTGGTCTCGACAATTTATCACAAATATATACAGTTATGCCCTCAACAAGCCAACATTACGATTATGCCCTTCTAACCTCATTAGGGCCTACATGCATACTAATACACATAGTCATGCATCACAGATATTCAAATAGTCATATAACATGCATTTAATCATTAAATCACATATAATCCAGTAATGCCCTCCCGGCACACTAATCAAGGCCCTTAAGCCTTATTAGAAAATTTAGGTCGTTACAGTAAACCTTCGCCAAAAAGACTTGCGCGAGGTTTCTAGACCTAGGTAACTTAATAAGAGGTACCTTAGACTAAACCTATAGGAAGTCCCACAAACACTATGAGTGAAACTTAGATGAAGCCATTCAGAGTGAGAACGGGGGAGGTACTTAGGAACCAAGCCTGGTTTCCGAGGAGCGCATAGGTGAGAAACCTTAATTGGAACTCACAAAGTCTTGAGTTTTCCTAGAACTCTGGGCCAAGAAAAAGTGGATAAAAAAAAGGCTAAATAAGTTAACTTTCATAACAATCAGGTTATGTAAGGAAGTTGATATAACCTTATATTTTAAATCCAATTTGTAAAATTATTGAGCGACATGCAAAAATATAAAGAAGCATGAAAAATTGCAAAGTATAATACAACAAAGAAGTCATGATTGGTAGAGCAAATAGCTATTAAAATAGGTAAATATATACAAGGGCTCGGGAGCTCAAGCATTAGATTGTCTTTACTCCAAAAAGAAACTGGCTCATAGGCTTACTAAAAATAAAAAATAAAAACAAGTCAGAAATGGAAGCACTTCAACCTGGCCCTAAGGAACCTGAGAGTCTTCTTTTCTTCCTCGAGGACTTGGATTTGTGAGGCCAGAGCTTTGTTCTCATCCTAGGCTATTTGCTTCTCCCTCTGGAGAGACTCTGCCTCCTCTGCCACCTTTTTGGCCCCCTCAGCGAGGTTGTCACGCTCCGAGGCGAGGAGACCCTATTGTTTCTTCATCTCTGCCTTAAGGCCAGCATCTGAATCCTTAGCCGCCTTAAGTGCCACCTCGAGCTCGTCGACCAACAGCTTCTTCAACTCTCGGAGCCTCTCGGGCTCCTAGACATCTGCGCAGATTTTTACAAACTCATTAGCAACCACACCCAACCTCATCTTTGCCAGCTTATCCTTGGCCTGCTAGAGCTCATAGGATTGCTCCATGACGATGTTGCTTAAGCCCTGGACCATGAGAGGAGACTAAAACGCAAAACAAAAACAGTTAGAGAAGACGATGGGATGAGTGAATGAGGCACAAAAAGTTACCTTCACTATTGTTTGCTGGCAAGAAGTGATGAAAGAAGCCTCATCGCTACTCCTCAATTGGGTGTAACTCCTCACAGTCAGGTTGTACATGGTTCCACTTACACCTTAGAGCAGTTCCACCGCCAATGGTGCAACTGACAATCCAAGCTTCTTAGTGAAGAGTGTCTCCAGCTATTCCTGGGCAACCAGGAGTGAAGCATCTTGGACCTCTATCTCTCGATGAGAGAGCTTGTGCTGATGAATATAAGCGCCCACTTTGTGAATTTGGGCATTCAATTACTCTAGCATGGCATTGTACCATTCGAGAATTTTACCATAATAATGCTTCAGGTACACGAGAAGGGTCAGAGCCCCCAAAGGTGACGCCTGAGAAGCAGATCCTGCTCACACCATGGTTTTCCCCTTAGGAGAGGCAATACACCTAGAGGATATCTCCACAACTAGGAGTTCATGCGCAGTCCCGATTCCCCGACTGATGTCTTGCTGACACCCTATCACTTTGAATGTTGGGAGGAGGCCACTTCCTCCCGGGGTCTCTTCTCCCCACCAGACACCGGGGCATCTCGAGTGATTTTCTGGGGAATGCAACAAAGTTCATGAACTCTACAAGGCAAAGAAAAAGTGTTAGTATGTGACCGAAAAATAGATAATAAATATCAATCTAAACATCAGGATGACAAAGTGATATCACCCAATAATTTACCTTGCGATCGCAATAGTAAGCGGGCTATGTCGTATTTATAGAGAGGCAAAACACAACTAAAGATTAGATTAGTAAAGTTAAAGATAAAGATAAAAATAGAGTAGAATTGCATAGATGAATTTTTGTGAAATTAAATTGATAGATTGGAGAAAATGATCAGACAAAGAGTATGGCAAGGTAGAAATGTAGTATTGCAAATCCTATTCTAACATTGATATTAATTCAAAACATAGTTGCAACTCTACACCGTTAATTACAAATGGAAAATGTATATGTTAAAAGCATATATTGATTGATCTAGATTAAATGGAATCTCACTTCTAATTCCATAGCATATCATATTATATATCAAAGAGTGACAAAATACCTACGGTGGCAGAATGCAGCAAAAGATATATAATATAACAAATATACTAAAATAAATTAAAAATCTAAGTTACATAAAAAACGCATGACTGAACTTAAGTAAAATATGCTAAATAATTTTAGAAAAGAAATTTAAAGATGAGAAACAAAATAGTTTATGAGATACGGAGACGAAGCACTAAAAAGAATCAATATCACTATTAAGAATGAGAAGTATAAAATCTACACTCTAACCTCACCAATATTTCTAAAATAGTTCACTCATGTTTGTCACTAAAAACAAGCCAGACTAAACTAAAAATAAGAAAAGCAACAAATAACAAAGTGTATTTTTTTCCATTCTCAAATCTGATAAATTTGACACTAGTTTTGGGTCCCATTTATAGTGAACATTTGATCCCAAAATTAGTATTTTAGTGTATTAGGAAGTGGAGAAATGACTTCAATTTCTGATGCAATATGGGACAAGTGGGACACATGTCAAGCTGAAATTGGTTGAAGCTTTCAAAGTTGGACACATATCGAACTCTCATGGACCCATGGAGAAAGGTGGGAGACAGACTTGACACATGACACATTCTGGTGGACTTGGAAGAGAGTTGTCAGGTGAGTGGGGACAGTTGGGGCCCACGTGTCATTCTTCAATTGCTGAAGGGACAAACCCCATTTGCGTGTGGACTACACTCGCTCCTCTATTGGGTCATGGTGTACACTTGCGAGTAGGGAAAGTGAGCTGCAAAGAGTGGTGGGTTGGCTGAGACATGGTCGGCTTGGCTCGACTCAACGAATCTGATGAGGGCACGTGGTGGAGTGGCTTGTATTTGGCTCAAAAATGGCTTGTTCTCTCATGGGTTGGGCTTTATCAATTATGCTTTAAGCTTTTCTTTAAATTCTTTTCATTTATACTAGGGTAGGTAAGCATTTGGTACCCTATATTTTTTTGGTACCATGTGTTTGCAATAATGCTCATTTGGTACCCAACATTTTGAAATCGTACATATTTGATACCCTATATTTCAAAATCATACTTATTGAGTACACTAAACTCAAATTTAATTAATAGAATTTTACCAATTTAATCAAACTACTCTCAATTATATGAGTTTCAAATTCAAATTTAATTACTTAATTACATATAATTGATGACAGTTTTGTCATATTGACTATTTTATTTATTAAATATGAGTCTAGGGTACCAAATATGTATGATTTTAAAATACAGGGTACCATATGAGCATTATTGAAAAAAGAGGGTACCAAGACAATACTTTGCAAAAACACAGGGTACCAAATGAGTAAATTCCCTTTATACTATTTTGCTCAAATATGAAAAATAACACAAAGTCAAAGTAAATTAAATATTTCCAGCTAAAAATAATCTTACAATTAAAACTATAAACATAATTTATTTAAATTGAATTTATATACACAATTGAAGCTTGAAAATCTATAAATTTGAGCATTAATCACAACCCCAACCAGCTTATTGCTAGTCTCTAGCAATTCAAGTGAAGTGATAAATGCCACATGATATATTTCAGGTCAAAAATTATAACAGGACCTATGTATTAACACAAAATGTTAGTAACAAGTCAATAAGAGTTATCAAAATTACTTTAAATAAATCTAGAGTTGTGAGTGTGTGCACCAAACTTGAACCTTCTTACCACAAACCATAGCACATAAAGCCTTTGAAAATTATGCCAAGTGAAAGTCTCAACTCCATTAACCTCTCGTGTAATTGAAAATATTTAAAGTTAAAGGTTTCACTCATGGAGTTTGAAATAAAGAAATGAGCACTCATTAAATGGATATATATTTTAGGCCAAACTTTTAAATAGTCATTGAAACAAAGATATGAAATAAACAATTTGGACAATCACCATAAACAGTACCACGAAACTAGCTTTTCGGGATTTCTTTAAGTTAAATAGACAATATTTACATTTATTCTAAGAGCCATAAACATGAAAATGATACACTTTTTTTTTCTTGGACACAAGAGTCATAATTGAAAATGATAGAACTATTGCTCTTGTGCTATCTATTTTCTTCTTCTTCTCTTTCTTTTTTTTTTTTATGAAGATTATAAGACAAATAACAAAATGGCTCTCTAATAAGATTTGTCTATAGAAAATATTATCCCTAAAACATCATTCATTTATACCACAATATCTTGTCCAAATATTTATAACCATTTCTAAGAATCAATGAAAATTTAAAAGTTATTTTCTCAAGTCTCACCTCTCACAGAAAAGAATAAAATACTTAATCATGGCAAATTTCTAAGAAAATATGTGCTAACATCCATCTTACCACAACGTTTGGCATGTGCATTATGTAACTCTAGAGAAACTCTTAGCAATAAAGATAACAAAAATTGACTCAAAAGTAACATTTTCCAAGAATAAATAAGTAATTTAAAAAAATTGACCATAAAAATATTAATATGAAAAAAAATCAACATGAACATGCATGAATATACTCACCACCCCCAACCAAAATCAGAAAATTTTCTCATTGTTTAAAAATATATACATGAGAAGCGTGAAAAGAGAACACCTATAGAGTGAACTAATACACAGTGATATGATATTGATTCTTAGAAAAAGAAAAATAAATCACAAGACGAACTATCATAAAAAAAGAAAATACAAAAAAAATAACAAATAACAAAAATAAAACATATCGGAAATAAAGAAAGCAAGGAAATATAGAACATGATTAGTCTTTTTAAACCAACTAAATATTCTTGACTATCCAGTATCAAAAATTAATTTTTTTTATCATGTGTCTCAAAAATAGAAGCATTAGTAACATTTTCAGGATAAAAAAAATGTTCGTTTTCAGTATCGTGGAGGAAATAGTGTGATTGATTCTTTGAGAAAAGTTTGCAAATTTCTTCCACAATATGGTTAATCACATCAGTGTGATAACACTTGTTTTCTTTCGGAGTTGTTGAAAGAATTTTAGCATGAGAATTATTTTCACTCTAAATAGTAATGGCATCAAATTTGTAAGAAATAAGATTAAAGGTTGGTGCCATTATTTCCTCATCTGATTGGAATTAGCTAAAATAATGTGAATTAACTATGGCAGTCAATTCTAAAACTTAAGTCTGAATTTCTCTAAGTTCCTCTATAATGTGTTCATTAATGTTTCTTATGTGATCATTAAAGTTTCTTTGATCCTCCGTAAATGTGTATAATGTTTCCTCTAAGGATTTTGTATTAGCTCAGACATTATGTGGAGGTTCATGGTAAGATTAAGAACAATCATGCTCAACATTCCTACTAGATGGTGCTAATTCCCAACCAATCGGTGCACAATAGTTGTAATGTCCCAAAATTCCTAATAAGGCTTAATGCCTTGATCAGGGGATCAAAAGGGCAATATTGGACTATTATGTGATTTTAATTGATTAAGTATGTGATTATATTAATTGCATATTATTATATGCCTGAACTTTCATGTTTAAGTGTATTAAATGTGCTTATAGGCCCGTTTCTAGTAAAAATGGCATTGTTGTAATTTTATACCTTCGAGGGTATATATGTGATTGTATGTGCTATGTGTTTGAGCCCACACAATTAAGTGGGTATATTTGAGATATTCGGCAGGAGATGACACTTTTGAGCAAGACAGTAGTTTAGTCACAATTGAGATTAATACCTGGCTCGGTGTGAGCTAAGGGGTATTATGGGTGATCTGGTGAGCCACCGGAACTTATTGTAGTATGAGTCATAATTTGGGAAAATAGTGGGATTCCAGGTTTAGCGAAATTATCTAGGGAATTTTTAGTATAGAGCGAGATTAGAGAGTCAAAATGACATTTTTGCCCTTATGGGGTGGTGAGAGAAGAGCAAGTGGAGTGGGGGTATTTTTGTCATTTGGGACCATTTGAATATATGCGTTAGATTGAGTTCATTATCTCAAAAAAATAAAACTCAAACACACACACACACTTTCTCTCTCTCTATACTCCTCATCGATTTTTGAAGACATCTTTTGTTCTAGCGCTCGGACTTAAGCGAGGAGAGAATCATAGTGATTTTGGAGAAGTTTAGAAGTTTTTTAAGCATAACTTTCAGATGGGAAACAATTTTATCAGAGGTAATTTAAGGTTTAAATTATGAGTTTTTGGTTTTTGAGTTTTTAGAGTTTTCTTTGAATTTTCACTTTGGTTGATGTTTTGTTAAGTTTAAGGGTTGGGTTTTGATGTTTGAAAGCTATTGAGACCATCCTTATGGTCGAATTGTGTTAAAATCGTGTTTTGGGACGATTTTGGGGAGTTTAGAAATCTAGAAAACGCTGGAATTCTAGATTCACGGGGTTCCACCGCGACACTGTTCTTGGAGCGTCGTGGCCTATATGAACTCAAGGGAGTTGGGGTTCTTCTTAACTGCCTTAGCTCCGCGATGCTTGGTGGGCTGCGCCGCGGCGTGCAGCACGTGTCCAATGAAAAGAAGACTAGAGTTCTTTACCTTGGGAGGTGTCGTGACCCTTCAGTGGTGCGTCACGACACTAATTCGGAAGAATAGCCAAGTGAGGTTTCGAGTTGCGAGGACTCAAACCTAAGGACTCAGGAAAGGATCTACTACCCGGTTTAGTAGAATCTGGGTTCCGGAGGCTAGGACTCAGTTTGAAAGCCTTTATTTGCTCATTATTGATGGCTATATATTATTATGATTGTGACTAGCATTCACCGATTGGCTCAGGAGGAAAGGGTCGTGCTCAGGGTCGTTATACGCGTCTCATTAAGGACCTAAGGTAAGAAAATTTCACCCTGGGTTATGATTAGGGCTCAAGCCCCTGTGACTGAGCATGATTATGATAATTTATGTGATTGTTTAATTAAGCATGCTTGAATGCTCTGTATCTAGATAATTGGTAAATGATTTATGCTTGTCGATAGTATTTAATTGAAAGGCTTGACTTATAAGTCAAGGGCGGCAATAGCGCTCAGCGCAGGCCAAAAAGCTTGACTTATATGTCAAGGGCGGAAATAGCGCGATGAACGTAGGCTGAAAGGCTTGACTTATAAGTCAAGGGCAGCAATAGAGTGTTGAATGCAAGCCGTAAGGCTTGACTTATAAGTCAAGGGCAGCAATAGTGCACTGAGCACAGGCGGAAAGGATTGACTAATAAGTCAAGGGTGGCAATAGCATGCTGAGCGCTGGACAATATGGTTAGTACTATCCAGGAGCGTGGTATAAGCTTGACCAACCCTATGGTTGCTTGTAAAATAAAGCTCCATGTACGCTTGGCCAGCCTTAAGGCTGGTTATACATAAAATATGGAAATGGGCCCCGGGGTGACTTTATCATCCCTTATCTAGAGAACCAGGCCCCAGGGTTAGTCTATAGTCACTTATCTTTGGGAAACAAGCCCCGGTGTGACTCTATAGTCACTTATCTAGATTGAATGCATTCACGAGTAGGGTAATTACTAATAGGCTTGCTAATTTTATTATGTAATATGTTATAAACTGCTGATGTGCATGTCTATGTTTTCTTTCTAAGCCTTAGCTCACGAGTGCCATGTGGTGCAAGTAAGGGAAAGGGTAAGTTGGACAAGCCATGAGTTGTAGAGCTTGAGGGGCGACGTGTACATATATAGCCTACTCGACCCTTGTGGCCGGGATTGCTTGGGAGGAACTAGGGGTTGAACCCTGATTTTCCGCCTAGGACAGCTATTTGGAAATTATTGGTCTTTTGTTCATTTATAAACTATTTTCTGGGATCCCATGTTTATGTTAAAATCTTTTAATGAAAAATATTGCTCTTTTAGACTCATTTAGCGAGTTAAACACTATTTCAAACACACATTGTAATGGTCCCTGATTAGTAGGGCGTTACAACTTAGTGTCAGTGCAGTCTAGGTTTATGGGTTCCTGAAGACTGGCTGGGCATGTACACCCGTCGCTAAAGATAAGCTCGACTCAGGGTTTGGTAATCATTGATGCAAATATGTGTTTAACTATTTCGTTGACATATATATGCCTTCTTTGCATGCTAGAATAGAGAGCATGATATTTATATTGCTAAGAGCGAGGCTTACTAATTGATGCATGAATTATATGGGCATCTGTTTTGTACTATTGTTGTATGTGATGCTGTGTTGTTTGGTTTTTCCCATGGGACGGCTTCTAGATGTGATCATCATGCCTGATAGGTCAAGTCATTAATTGCAGACGAACTCAGAGGTTATGTACCAGGGCCAGAGCCCTCCGCCTGCCCCTCAGTATTGGTAGTAGGTATTTGCAGATATGCAAGCAATATTGTTGAGGCAAGAGGGAGAGATTAGGTGGTTGAGACAGCAAGTTCTGCCAGAGAACACTTCTTCCTTTGTTATGCTAGGGGTGGCACCAGTTTTGGCTCAACCTTGGGTTGAAAACATGTGAGAATTATTATATGAGAGATTTCAGAAACATTACCCTCCAATTTTTTAGGGAGGCGTAGATCCATTCAGAGCTGAACAATGGATAGGCATGATCAGTTCTATCCTCGACTTTATGGGGATGGTAAGAAACGATAGAGTGATATGTGCTAGGTATGTGTTACGAGAGGATGCCTGGACTTGGTGGGAAGTGGTATTCTAGATGCAAAATATAGCTATCATGAGGTAGGAGTAATTCAGGTAGTTGTTCAATAAGAGATACTACAGCAATGCAGTTAGGACTGCGAATATGAATGAATTTATGAATCTGGATTAGGGGAATATGCCGGTGACAGAGTACGTTAATAAATTTAATGGGTTGACCAAATTTTCCTTTGATAGGGTGCCAACAGAGGTGCTCGGAAGGAGCAATTTATTCGAGGATTGAAGTTCAGGATAACTCAGGGCATCAGGGCTGCCCCATTACATGAGATCTCTACCTATGCTTAGCTGGTAGGGAGGGCCCTTGTTGTAGAGGGCACAGGAAATGAGATATGGAGGGAGAGCATTGTAGGACACGGAGCTCAGACGGTGATACCTCTGTTTATTGGGTCATGCAGGGGCAGAGGCCCCAATGATTAGAAAAGAAAAGGTTACAGACATATTCAGTACCCCTGGACTAGAAAAGAGGTTCAAAGATGCTCAGACAGTCCATCAAGGTGAGGCGAGGATTGGAAAATCTACCCCAAATGTGCTCAGTAGGAGGCGCCATTTGGGAGAATGTCGAGTGAAGGCATGTTTCTTATGTGGGATGGTTGGGCACCTCATAAGGGATTACCCAAGGCTGAGGAAGAAAGAACCAAAGGGGCAGACTTCTTGACTCCAGCTCGAGTGTTTGCTCTGACGTAGATAAAGTCTGAGGCTAGTCCCATAGTAGTGACAGGTCAGCTTTCTAGTTCTGATTTTTATATTATGTTGATTGGTTCTAGTGGCATGTACTTCTTTGCATCTAGCAGAGGCATATATATATTGTATAGATTATGTGACTATGTTGTGATGAGGGTTTGGAACCCTATTTCCTACTAGGGAACAGGTAACTTCCTAAGAGATGGGTCAGATTATTATACGTAAAGATTCATCAATGGAATTGATAAGAGTTGGTTATTAAAGACTTTGAGATGACTCTGAGTATAGAATGGATTGGCAAGTGAGGTTTCAGATGGATTTTTTGAGGAGTAACATGGATTGTCATCATGTCATGAGACTGAGTCTGTCATGAAACTGAGATAGGGATAGAACTGGTATCTGAGGTATCATACAGAATGTCTCCAACGGAATGGACAGAATTTGAAGTATAGTTACAACAACTACCGATTTGGGGTTTACCAGATCTAGCTTCTCACCATGGGATACACCGGTTTGGGTTGATAAAGAAAGAATTTGAGACATTGAGGATGTATGCTGAATACAGATAATGGAGCAAGTTGGTCATCAAGGTCGGATGCTCGCTATTCAAAGTAGATAAAAGAGTTATGCTTGTCTTTAGGGATATAAGGTTCCAAGTTGGGAACTGTGTTCTTTCAAGTTTCACCTTTGAGGGGAAGTGAAGCAATTTGGTATCAGGGCAAGCTGAGCCCTGGGTTTGTGAAATCTTTTAAGATCTTGGAGAGCGTCTGGGACTATAGACAGATTTATTCTATGGGAAAAATAGTGAGGTCGAGTAAGCAACCTGGAAACTAGAGGTAGACATACAAGATTAGTATTTTGGACTATTCAGATAAATTTCAAAGACGAAATTTCTATAAGGAGGGGATAAGTGTAACGTCCCAAAATTCCTAATAAGGCATAATGCCTTGATTAGGGGGCTAGAAGGGAAATATTGAACTATTATGTGATTTTAATTGATTAAGTATATGGCATTGTGAATTGCATGGGTTATATTATTATATGACTGATTTTGCATGTTTAAGTGTATTAAATGTGCTTATAGGTCCATTTCTGGTAAAAAGGGCATTGTTGTAATTTAACCTGCAAAGGGTATATATTTGATTGTAAGTGCTATGTGCTTGAGCCCACACTGTTTTGTGGGCATATTTGAGATATTCGGCAAAAGACGACCCTTTTGAGCAAGATAGCTGTTTAGTCACAACGAGGATTAATACCTAGCTCAGGGTGAGCCACTAGGACTTATTGTAGTAAGAGTCATAATTTGGGAAAAATAATGGGATTCCAAATTTAGCAGAATTATCTGGGGAGTTTTGATTATAGAGTGGGATTAGAGAGTCAAAATGACATTTTTGCCCTTGTGGGGTGGTGAGAGAGGAGCGGGTTGAGTGGGGGTATTTTGGTCAATTGGGACCATTTGAATATATGAGTTAGACTGAGTTCATTAACTCATAAAAAATCTCAAACACACTATCTCTCTCTCTCTCTCCCTCCCTCCCTCTCTCTCTCTCTCTCTCTCTCTCTCTCTCTCTCTCTCTCTCTCTCTCTCTCGTTCTCTCTCTTTCTCTTTCTTAACTCCTCATCGATATTTGAAGACATCTTGTGTTCTTAAGCTCGGATTCAAGCGGGGGTAAGAATCATAGTGATTCTAGAGAAGTTTAGAAGGTTTTTATCCATAACTTTCAGCTAGGAAACAATTTTATCAAAAGTAATTTAAGGTTTTAAATTCTGAGATTTTGGATTTTGAGTTTTTAGAGTTTTCTTTGAATTTTGACTTTGGTTGATGATTTTTTAAGTTTAAGGGATGGGTTTTGATGTTTGTGAGCTGTTGAGACCATCTCTATGGTTGAATTGTATTAAAATCATGTTTTGTGAAAATACTGGAAATTTGGGTTCGCAGGGTTACGTTGCGGCACTGTTCTTGGAGCACTACGGCCCGTATGAACTCAAGGGCGTTGGAGTTCTTCTGAATCTCCTTAGAGTCGCGGCACCTAGTGGGATACGTCGCGGTGCGTGTCTGGTGAAAATAGGACCAGAGCTCTCTACCTTGGGTCATGCCACGACCCTTTAGGGGTGTGTCGCAGCACTAATTGGGAAAAATAGCCAAGTGAGATTTCGAGTTTCGGGGACTCAAACCTATGGGCTCATAAAGGATTCTATTACTCAGTTTAGTAGAATCTGAGTTCATGGAGGCTAAGACTCGGTCTGAAAGCCTTTATTCGTTCATTATTGATGGTCATTCATTATTGTGGTTGTGACTAGCGTTCACTAATTAGCTCAGGAGGAAAGGGTCGTACTCGGGGTCATGATACGTGTCTCATTAAGGACCTAAGGTAAGAAAATCACACTTTGGGTTATGATTTGGGATCGGACCCCTGTGAATGAGCATGACTATGATTATGCCTGTGATTGTGTGATAAGGCATGCTTGAATGCTCTGTTTCTAGATAATTGTTAAACAATTTATGCTTGTCGATATTATCTGATTGAAAGTCTTGACTTATAAGTCAAGGGCGACAATAGCGATTTGAACACAGGCCGAAAGGATTGACTTATACCTCAAAGGTGGCAATAGCGCACTGAACGCATGTCGAAACGCTTGACTAATATGTCAAGGGAGACAATAGCGCGCTGAGCGTAGGCCGAAAGGCTTGAATTAAAAGTCAAGGGTGGCAATAGCACGTTGAACACAGGCCGAAAGGCTTAACTTATAAGTCAAGGGCGGCAATAGCGCACTGAGCACAGGTCGAAAGTCTTAACTTATAAGTCAAGGGTGGCAATAGTGTGCTGAGTGTTGGCCAATATGGTTAGACCTATCTAGGAGTGTGGAATACTCTTGACCGACCCATGTCTATTTTTGGCGCATTCCAACTCTGCCCAAGTCTTCAGGTGCAGCGACTCAAGCATATCAAGTTGTGGCCAGTGTCCAGGATTTCCCCTTTCTTAGCCTCTAACTTTGCCTTGCGTCGCGACTTATAAGGTCAAGTTGCGGCACTAATTGCCTCCAGCAGCCATATGTTTCTGACTTGCCTAGAGTCGCGACTTATAAGCTCAAGTCGCGGCTCTAGTTCCATTTTTTTCTCAAATTAGGTCTTTCAACTCGTGTCTTCATCAAAAACCGAGTTTAGTCGTCCTTAGCATCATTTTGAGTCCAACAATCGCCAAGAGCATTGTTTTTCCACCATTTTCTCCTCTTTTTATGTTTTTCTCATGGTTCACCGCGCCAACCTACAACAAAAACAAACAAAAGCACAATCTTGCACAAAACACACATAAAGACTCAAGATTAACACAAAAACACATTCTAAAATAACACTAAAATGAAGTTATCAAACTCCCCCAAACTTACTCTTTGTTCGCCCTCGAACAAAGGACTCAAACAAACCTAGACTCTAACCACTAAGACAAATTCCACAACATGAATTTAACCAACAACAATAATTATGCCTCAAAATCATGAATGTTAATCATATCATTCTCATAAAACTACTCAACAATTTATTCAATCTAGAATTTTGATCAAAACACTTTAGTATACTAACATTTTGGATTATCAAATCATGATCATTAAATAAACGTATTTGAAATCAATTATGCTAACCAAATTTCTTTCCAATCTATCCATTCAAACCAAATAATTCCATAAACTCACATGCACTCACAAAGAGAGTCCAGGCTTTGGCCACACAATTCATTTGATATCTTCGTAAATGCTTCGGTTCCCCATTCTGCATGACAAAAGAAGCACCAGGAATGCCTAAAGTTTCTACCACCTCAGTCCAATCAATTTCAATATGATACGCCAATTGATAGTATTCATCTTCTTCTTGAGACAACATTGGTAATATATATAGGGCATCAATATTATCAATGGCACACTCAACCAAAACCACCTCGCACAAACACCTTTTTATTAACAGCCCCAGGAATATTGGCATAGAACTCATAAACCATTGAAAAACTTTCCTTTGGCATCTTATCATATACAAAAAGTTGCCAACCTCGACGTAGAATCTCAGTCCTAATAATATTATAAGTTTTTTGAGGGTACGGTTCTTCTTGATATTCCATTCCGCGCTCTTGAATTACTGGACGCTGAGATAACCTTTAATAGTGATCATAGGCATCCTTGCTAAGAAACCGCGTCGGATCAAACTCTTGAATTGGTTGAGGTGTTGGTAGGATTAGCTGAGTTTGGGGTGGTTGGGTGTGAGATGTTGAAGGGCAATTAGCATTCTTAAAAAGGTAGACCTAGTAGGTTGTTTTCTTGGACCCATACTTACACAATTGATCAAATATGACAACACAAAAATTTGGCAGCACTTCCCCTAATTTACTATAATTTCCTCCACTGAATAACTCCAAAAAAATCACTCAAAGACACTAAATATAATAACAAGACAGTTCAACAACCCAATTCAATCCCTTAGCATAAAAGTACTTTAATTAAAACTTCGAAAAGAGAAAACTTACAAGCCCTTGATTCTTGAAGACTTCCCACTCCTCAATGCTCCTTTCAATCTTCACTTCTTACCAATAGAAAACAATTAGGGTTAGAGGAAAAGCAAAGAAGAAAAAGATCAATATGGATTAAGAATTAGAAATTCGAAATATGGCTCAAGGGTATTTGAAATAGAAGGTAAAAGGAAGAAAATTGAGAGCTTTTTCACAAGAAAAACTAGTTTGGGATGAAAGGAAATGAAAAATGAGAGGTACTGCTTAGTAAAAACGATTTTTAAACCACTTCCCCTTTATCTGACACAGGTGCGACGCGACCCAGATTGGGCAAGTCGCGGCCAGCATCAATTTTTTTCAAAATTTTCGTTCTCAAGCGCCACGACTCAGCCTCTTCAAGTCGCGACCCGCCTCTATTTAAAAAACTTCACTGCTCTCTGTTTTGGCCAAGGGTCGCGACTTATAAGCCTAAGTCTCAACCCACCCCTCCTTCAATTTCCATGCACTCTCTGACTTGTGTTAATGTCGTGACTTACTAGTTTAAGCCGCGACTTGGCCTGAAGACTAATTGAAAAACAACCTTTTCACGATTTTCACGAAATTTTTTTTTTTTTTACAGACTTCATCTAAAAATAAATAAAATTAAAATAAATAAACTTTACAAATCCAAAATAAAATTTTCCACTAATTAAAAAATAAAAAATAAAACTAAATTAAAATATAGGAATGCCTCCTATAGCGTTGTCGTTAACATCAGTTAGCCAAACGCTCAATACCCCATTTAAAGGGGTTCCAAAACCATCACTGATTTTTACTTTTCCACCGGTCCTTCCAAATAATGTTTTAACCTCTGACCATTTACTTTAAAATGTCATGTTTTCTCGCTATGAATGTGAACCACTCCATAAGGTAATGAGACCACAACTGTGAAGGGTCCCGACCATCTAGACTTTAGTTTTCCTTGAAAGAGCTTCAATCTAGAATTAAATAATAGAACTTTATCTCCTGGTTGGAAATCCTTTCTAATTATCATTTATCATGAAAAGTCTTAGAATTTTCTTTATAAATCATTGCATTTTCGTAAGTCTCATTTCGAAATTCATCGAGCTCATTCAACTCTAGAAGCCTATTCTTCCCCACCATAAATAAATCAACATTCAACTTTTTCACCGCCCAATAAGCTCGATGCTCAAGTTCAATTGGTAAATGACATGCCTTCCCGAGCACCAACTGATATGGTGACATACCAATCAGAGTCTTAAAGGTTGTGCGATATGCCCACAGTGAATCATTAAGTTTTTTCGTCCAATCTTTCCTTGATGTGTTTACAGTTTTTTTTCTAAAATACTTTTAATTTCCTAGTATCACACTTCAGCCTGGCCATTAGCAAGTGGATGATAAAACAAGGCCTTTCGGTGATGAACTCCATAACGAGGGCATAGAGTTGTGAATGATTTATTACAGAAATGACTACCTCTGTCACTAATAATGGCTCTTGGAGTACCAAACCGAGTAAAAATATTCTTATGAAGAAATTTAAGTACCTCATTTCCATCACAAGTAGGAGTTACTGCAGCTTCCACCCATTTAGAAACATAATCTACTGCCAACAAAATGTACTTATGATTATAGGATGATGGCAAAGGTCCCATAAAATTTATTCTCCACGCATCAAATAACTCAACTTCCAGAATTCCAGTCATTGGCATTTGATCTCTTCTGGATATATTACCAATCCTTTGGCAACGATCACAACTCTTAACAAAGGCATTAGCATCTTTAAATATCGTAGGCCAATAAAACCCACATTCCAAAACTTTTGATGTTGTCCTTGTTCCCCCAAAGTGACCACCACAATGTAAAGTATGGCAGTGAGTAAGTATGGAAATCATTTCCTCTTCTGGGACACATCTTCTAATCACTTGATTAGCACAATGAGGAAAAAGAATAGGCTCATCCCAATAATAATGCTTCACTTCAGAATAGAACTTTTTTAGTTGCTTCCTTGACATGTCACCAAATAGTTGACATAATCTGAAAACCATGGTATCTTCTCTTCACATTCAATCGAAAATAATTGTTCATCCAGAAATTTTTTATCAATTGGCTCCTCTTTCGCATTATGCTCTTCTTCTTTTTCCAATCTAGATAAATGATCAGCAACTAGATTTTTTGTCCCCTTCTTATCACAAATTTCCATATCAAACTCTTGCAATAATAAGACTAATCAAATTAGGCGAGGTTTAGCATCCTTTTTGGTCATAAGATACTTAATAGCTGAATGATTTGTGTAAACAATCACCTTATTACCAATTAAATGTGGCCTGAACTTGTCAACTGCAAATACTATTGCAAGTAATTCCTTCTCAGTAGTTGCATAATTTAATTGAGCATCATTCAAGGTTCGACTAGCATAATAAATCGTTTGGAATACCTTGTCAACTCGATGTCCAAGAACCGCTCCTACTGCATAATCACTAGCATCACACACTAATTCAAAAGGAATTTCCCAATTTGGTGATACAACAATTGGAGCAGTTACCAATTTCTCCTTCAGTGTGTTAAATGCCCTTAAACAATCAGAATCAAAGTTGAATACCACACCATTCATAAGTAAAGTAGATAAGGGATTCGAAATTTTTGAAAAGTCCTTTATGAACCTCCTATAAATTCCAACATGGCCCAGAAAACTTCGAACCCCTTTAACAGACACTGGAGGAGGTAAATTTTCTATGGTTGAAATATTGGCCCTGTTTAACTCAATTCCATGGCGTGAAATCTTGTGGCCCAAGACTATTCCTTCTGTCATCATAAAGTGATATTTCTCCCAGTTTAATATTAAATTTGACTCCTCACATCATTTTAGAACCCTTTCCAAATTATCCAAACATCCATCAAAAGAGGGTCTAAAGACTGAAAAGTCATCCATAAAAATTTCAATACATTTTTTCACCATGTCTGAAAAGATTGACATCATACATCTTTGAAAGATGGCAAGAGCATTACATAACCCAAATGGCATCCTCTGAAAGGAAAATGTTTCATAAGGGCATGTGAAGGTAGTATTTTCTTCATCCTCCGGTGCTGTAGGAATTTGATGGTATCCCGAATACCCATCCAAGAAACAGTAATAAGGATGGCCTTTCCTAGTGGCCTTATTTAGCTTATGGTAATCAATACAAATTCTCCACCCCGTTACCGTATGAGTTGGAATAAGTTCATTATTATTATTTTTAACCACCGTCAAGCCACCCATCTTTGGAACTACCTGGACAGGACTAACCCAAGCACTGTCAGATTTTGGGTAAAATACCCCTGCATCCAACCATTTAAGGATTTCTTTCCTTACCACTTCTTTCATTGAATGATTGAGCCTCCTCTGAGCATCAGTACTAGGCTTACTATCCTCCTCTATTAATATATGATGCATCACTGTTGAAGGACTAATACCCTTAATATCTTCCAAAGTCCATACAATTGCTAATTTGTGAGCCCTTGTAGAGTCCCCGAACTTTACTTAGCTAGTAGTAGTAGTTATAGTATGATAGTTACTATGGATTTTGGTTCAATCCGGGACTTAGTTGAACACTCGTAGCAACACTTATAGATTTTATAAGTTTAACCTATAGTTTAAGAATATTAATTATAACATAAGGTTTGATTAATATAGCTGATTATAAAGATGTCATTTATTATACTATAAGGTTTAGATAGAATTAATAAGATCATGACACTTGTCATGTGCATGTTTATTTAAGGATTTAATTATAGTTTAAATAAAAGAAAGTTCAAGAAAGCTCTAGAATCTTCCAAGACCATTAAGAGCATGACATTTGTCACAATCTTGTTATTTGAGGATTTAAGCATTTTAAGTGGGTAATTCAAAAATAGAAGTTTCTAGAAGCTCTAGACCCTTCCATAACTTACTGGAATCTCGTATTACTCAGTAAAACCTGATTAATCAATTCAAATTATGCTAAAAAAGTGTAATTATGTGTTTAATATATTCGTGTATGTCAATATATTGCAGCATAGGAGCCGATGTATCGCCACACGGGGAATACGAAAAACACATCAACTTCGCACAAACGAAATGACGAGCACTCGGGACATAAGGCCAGGCGATATATTGCCTATGATGGGCGATATATCGGCCCTAGGACCATAATTTCAAACTTTGTTGAAACCAAGCTTAATTCATTCCTTAACCTCTTGACTAGCCTCTGAACGTTTTGACCGAGTCTTCAGCACCTGTTGAACGAATATTCAAATATTTTTCAATTAATACTCATTATTTTTATTCAAGCTAAAAGGAGATAATTCAATCCTTGAACTCTATAAATAGGACCTAGTACCCCAGCCATTTTTCTCATTCTTCAAGCTGTGTTCAGAGCCTTCAAGCTACTAAGGTTACTATAGAGTGATAAATACTTGGGTTGGGACAAAAGCTTTATCATCTTAAGCTTTATAAACACTTGGGAAGTGAGATTTAGAGTGTGTTTTCAATATCGAGGTGTAGATCGGTTCTAGTACATTCAAAGGTATTCTTATTCTTAAGTCTATTTCTATATGGTTCTGTAGTTTTCTTAAGTTTTCATTCAGATCCTAAATCGTTGTTTAAATTCTTGGTTAGGAATTCAAGTTCTTTGAACTTAAGGTTTCTTTTTGGTAAGTCTCCTCTTGGTGGTTTAGTTCTCTTCTTTCCATCTCTTTTCTTTAGAAAAACTCACCATTCTTATTGTTGGTTTTAGGAGTGTTCCGAATCCCCTCCTTGATCTCAAATATCCCGGTGTTGGTAAGGAAAATAGGATAGTTTTTATATGCTTATATGTTATAATATGTTTATGTTATGTTATGATATGTTTATGCTATGATATATGTATGATATGTTTTTAGTTTTAAGTATATGTTTTTTTTAGATAACAAGCATATAATTTTGTTTAGATAACAAACATAGAACTTGTTTAGATAGCAAGTCTCACTAATATTCCTTGGGCATATGATTGTTTAGATAACGAGCCCCATAAATTTATATGACTTATTTAGATAACTAGCCCAGTAAATTTATGGGCATATGATTGCCTAGCTAGCAAGTCCCAAGAAGTATGATGGCCATTGTAATAGATGTTGTTTTTTTTCAGTCATATGTCTTATAGTATATGTTTATGATATAGCCTCATGTTTATGATTTATGTTGTATGTTGTTAGTATATTTTCCTTGCTGGGCATTAGCCTCATTCCTTTATTTTTAGTGTGATGCAGTAAACTAGATATGGAGGCGGAAGGATTCTTGGAAGCTTGGCATGTGTGTTGAGGATGAACACATTGAGTGGACTGCGTGTCGATCGAGGATGACGTTTATTTAAGTCTTTTAAAATTATGTTTTTGATGTAATTCCGCAACTAGTATTTAGAGTTTATGTTTTATGTTTATCAAACAATGTTTTTTTATGTTTTATGAAACAATGGGTACCCATACCACATTTTATATTTTACTTTGTAATTTGCACAATATTTATGTTGGAATTTTAATAAAGTTATTATTATTTCTTATATATGTTTTCCTCAAAGTAAGTAGTTATGTCTAGTAGTTTTAATGGTCCACGGTCTTAGAAATAGTTGGGTCATTACAGCCCTTAATACCCTAAGAAGCTTCTCTTCTTTAGTCAAAGATAAAGAAGCAGAAATAATAACTGGGAGAGTGTCATTCTTTCCCAGATTAGTGTACTTAAGATGATCACGTAAGGTTTTTAACTCAAGAACTGGTGGCTTCTCAATCGATGGGAGAGGTCTCTCAAGCACTTGCCCCAATTCCTCATATTTCTTTTTATAAATTTGCCCTGATAAATTCAACCACTTAACATACTCACTGGCTTTAGTACTAGCACACTCTTAAGGATTTGCAATCAAACTCAACTCCAGTGGATCCTTAATAGATTGGACCCATTTACTTGGTTCCTCCAATACACTAACACAAAAACAAATATCACTAGCTGAAGGATATTTCAAAGCATTGAAAACATTAAAAACAACCTCATCACCTTGTACTCTAAGCCTTAACTCTCCCTTATGAACGTCTATCAACGTTTGCTCCATAGCCAAAAATGGTCGTCCCAATATAATAAACACGTCCTCATCTTCCTCCATATCTAATACAATGAAATCTGTTGGGAAAATGAACTTATTTATCTTTTCAAGAACGTCCTCTATAATACCTCTGGGGTGTGTTAATGAACGATCAGCCAGTTGAAGAGTAACAGTAGTGGGTCTAGCTTCCCCCAAACCAAGTCTTTTAAACACACACAGTGGCATTAAATTTATGCTTGCACCCAAATCACATAAAGCTCTCTCACAATGAAAGTTTCCAATGGTGCAGGTATAGTAAAGTTGCCCAAATCTCTTAACTTTTGAGGAAGCTTCTTTTGCATAATTGGACTACACTCTTCAGTTAATGCAACTTTTCACAATACTCCATTTTTCTCTTATTAGACAATATCTCTTTCATAAACTTCACATAACTAGGAATTTGTTCTAGAGCCTCTGCAAAAGGAATGTTAATGTGAAGTTTCTTAAATACCTCAAGAAATTTGGAGAATTTTTTGTCAAGATTCGCCTTTCAAAACTGTTAAGGATATGGAATCTTTGGTGTAGGCTCAGTGTATTTTGGTTTTTCTCTCTTTGGAAGGTCTTCGAATAACCTCCTCTTGTAATGGACTAGCAACATGTTGATCCTCTGTCTTCTTCCCCTTGTCACCCACTGTAGGTCCATCATACTTAGTCCCACTCCTCAGAGTGACATCTTGACATTGCTCTTTAGGATTTACCTCTATGGAACTAGGCAAATTCCCTTGCTGTCTACTAGAAAATATTTGAGCCAATTGACCTATTTGTGTCTCCAAACTCTTGATTGAAGACCTTGTCTCTGTCATGAATTGATTTAATTGGTCTAGCTCAATTGTTGATGGGTTCATTTGAGGATGTGGTGGTGGATGAGATGGGCGTGGGTTTGGATCATAATATGGTTTAGAATGTAATCCATAAGTCGGTTGATGAGGGGGTTGTTGAGGTGGGTACTTTGGATATTGCGGTTGTAACCCTTGATTATTTTTCCAAGACAAATTAGGGTGGTTTTTCCAAGCAGGAGTATAGGAATTTGAGTAAGTGTTGGGTGCAGGTCTTGAAAATTTACCAATAACTTGTGCTTGTTCCAAAGGCATACTATTCACATCAGTTGAGCAACTAGCTATGCTCAGACATTGTTCATAAGAATGTGGTCCCCCACAAATCTCACAACTCACGACCTTCTGTACTTGCATTGCTTGTGCGGTGAGATTGCAATTGCTTGGTTAGAGATGCCACCTGAGCTGTTAATAGCGCAATTGGATCAACTTATAAGACTACTACTACTTTCTTGTTCTCACGCTCAGTAGGCCAATTATAGTTATCCATAGCCATCTCTTCCAATAATTCATATGCTTCATTAGCGCTTTTTCTCATAAATGCTCCTCCTTATGCTGCATCTATAATTGTCCTTGTATTGCCCCCCAAACCATTGTAAAACGTATGAACTAGCAACCACTTCTCTATTCCATGATGTGGGAATTTATTTTGAAACTCTTTAAATCTTTCCCATGCATCATATAAAGACTCCTCATCTAGCTGATGGAAGTTATAAATCTCTCCTCTTATTCTGGCTGACTTGGCAGGAGGAAAATATTTACCAAGGAATTTCTTAGCCAAATCTTCCCCAGTAAGTATTGAGTTGCCTTGTAATGAATTTGTTTACCGAGTTTTTCGGAAACGAATACGAACGGAATAATAAAAAGATAAGAACTATAGAAATGAAGAAATGTAAATAAACAAACAGTGTTTTTACGTGGTTCAGGCGTTAACGAGCCCTAGTGCACGAGTCGATGTTATTATACTTGTAGAGAATAACAGTCAAACAGCTAGTGTACAAGAAACTCACAACCTCACAGTGTTTCTCTCGGGTTCTCTTGGAGAAGATGAAGCTGGAGAGATTTTAGTAGAGTTCTTGCTATGTGATTTGTTGGCCGTCCCCCCTATCGTAAAATGAGGGGGTCTTTATAGCTAGGGTTTTGGATTAGGGTTTTTCTCTACTCACATGAGTCTTAATTACACCAGCCATAAATAGGGGATACAATTACCGTAGTCACCTGGCTACCAGGCTCTATGTGGGTATATTTACGTGAAAGTATGGGGAATGCACAAAGGCAGCCGTCTTTTCCAAGTTGTCAGCGGAACAGTAGGCGAAATAGTACTTTTAGGCGTGCTAGGATGTGTGCGGCCTTGACCTGTCGGGCGTGTCAGGCAGGATTCTGTGTCAGGAGGATATCATTCCAACTAGGCCTCCTCCATGACTCGACCGCTTGGTCTTGTTCCGTGCGAGGCACGGAACTGTTTCCGCGAAGACAACCTGAAGAGCTTCTCCTGGAAGGAGCTTCCCCGAAGGATATCCCTTCGGGAGTCCGGGAGAGTTGACGAGCTTCCGTGTCGCGTTTGCTTGAAAGAGTAAGCCGGACACTAAACGGGAGAGGCAAAGCCTTTCTGTCCATCCGCGAGCTCTGGTCATCTACCGTGAAAGACATTGATAATTCTGCTTCCCTGAGGATATCCATCTAAACGCTATCCGGAAATTTGGATAACATTTACCCCCCGAGGTCACGGAGCTTTGAGAGATCCGGGAGCTTGTACAGTCCTCCGGGTATTCCGGTTTCTTAGATTAGGCGAGGGGTCACCTCCTGTGTTCCTGGAAGGGTTCCTTTTTCCCTCCTGTGTTCCTGTGTTCCTGGAAGGGTTCCTTTTTCCCGCCTGAAGGGTTCCTGAAAGGAAATTTCTTCTGTTTGACCTCAAGTACTCAAGTGTGGCAAGGGCCACGCGTCATGCCAGGAATGGCTCTGTGACCAAGACGTGTGCGTGAGTCGGCTGGCTGAGTATGCGTGCGTCAGGCATCTGAGTAATGATTTGACGGTTTTTAATGGTACACCGGGCCCGAGGTGGTATAATGATGGGAAATAAATACTTTATTCCCATCCGAGGAGTCATAAATAGGATCGGCGCTTCATCTCCAGCCGTCAGATCTGATGCATACGGTATGGGAAGATCAGGACCGACCATTTGTAGGATTCGAAAGGACTTCACTCCTGCTATAAAAACCAGGGAACGGACCTTTCTTCCTCTTTACGCTCTCAAATTCTCTATCTTTCAGATTTTCAGATTCCCAAACCTTCGAACTTTCAGGCTTCCAAGCTTCCATTCCTTCGAACTTGCCACTTCTTTTGGTAAGGAATCTAGAAACTTTTCTTGTGATTTGGCAGTGGGTTTGTTCGCCGAAGTTCAGGGTTTGAATCACCGTTTGTTCGCAGCTTTTACTTCCCGCGATCGTGCTATGCAGTGATCCGGTTACTCCTTCAATCTTCAACTACCCGAATACCAGTAAGTATTTCTACTTTGCTCTTTCCTCCCAAACCTTAGGTTGTTGGTAGTTGTTAGAGTTGAGTTTTCTGCCAGTATCGCCTATGTGCATGCGTGAATAGGGCTTTGATAGGCATGCGATTGATGTGAGTCGATAAGTAATCTCTTTGCATGCTTTGACGATTTGCGTTTGGAAATTCGTTCCTCGTCTTGCTTGTGCTGTTTTGGTTTGCTGTTTTAGGGCATAAGCGTGAGCGCCTTTAGGGTGTCTTCCTCTGGGAAAACACCTCTCTTGGCGGGCTTAGGCTCGGATTTTGAGTTTGGCTCCTTGCTGTCCTTCGGGTGGCATGGTGTCAACCCCTCGGCAAGTTCGGTGGGAGCCTCTCCAAGCAGTTTTCGGGGAGGGTCTCCCCGACGCCTTTGATATCGTTAGGGTATGACAAGGGTGCTGACTGCTTAGAGTGTTTTCTTCTTTGTTTCTCTTGTTCAGTGACGAACATCTCAAAGGAACAAATCCTTGCCGCGGTAGAGGCTGAATCTGCCCAGGAGCAAAATTCCCCTGTCGCTGGCGCAACGGGGAAAGGAAAGACTAAAGTGGTCGCGGCTAGCCTCCCGACTATCAACAGTTCAATCTGGGAGATGGACCAGAAGCCGAACCTGCTCAGGAACTACGGCATGCTGGAGCTGTACTCCTCAGAAGCAGGCCTGAAGAACATCCCAGGCCTGATGTGGCACCGTCTGTCGGTGCTGGGTGAGTCTGCTAGCCAGAGTCATGAGGGCTTTGGTGCCTGGAGCTGGGCACACATAGTGTGTGGGGCGCACTTGCCCCTAAGGAGTTATTTTGCCAATTTCTGTGTGAAGGCGGGGATTGCCCCCTTCCAGTTGATTCCCCCCAGCTACAAGCTCCTAGCGGGGTGGTATATCTTTTGCAAGTCCCGGGACCTGGAGGCCCTTACCCCGGAGGAGGTGCTATACTTCTATGGGCTGAAGTCTCAACCTATGAGAGGTCATCCAGACAAGGTGGGGTTTTACAGGCTGGAGAGGTACCCGGACGTGATGTGTCCTACCTGCCATACCTCAAGGGTTCCAGACCTCCGGGAGTACTGGTTCCTGACGACCGGCTTCCCATTGAAGAGGGTGCCAGCCCTATCTTTGGACTTCAAAGTCCCTGGTAAGTGCTCCTTCCCCTCCTTTTTAACTTTGTTTCTTTACGTTTGATTTGCCTTTCGAGAGGATCTCTAATGCTCGTATTTGGATTTTGCAGAAGTTGTTCCGCGTACACCTCGCTGTGCGGAGATGATAAGGAGGTCAAATTTCTACGAAGGGCTCTCGGAGGAAGAGCTGAAAGTGGAGGGACTTGTGACCTCCGAATCTCTGAGGGAGTATGGGCTACTCGCCTCTTTCCAAAACATTGAGCCAGTGAGTGGCAGGGGGCAAAGTCAGGTGTCGGCTGACATCCGGGAGCAGATTGCCCTGGAGCTGTCCAAGGTGATCAGCCAAGCAGCCCGGGACGAGAATACTTTATCCCCTAGTTGGGCGGAGAGGTTCCCCAACCCCCAGCCGGAGGAAGAGGAGATCGAGGCTCGCCACGCCGCAGCTTACCCCAACGAAGGGACTCCGGGGGCTGGTACCTCCGGGAGAGGTAAGACTAGTTTTCGATTGATCCACACCCCCAGCCTGTCTGAGGTTTCCCGGATCTCTCAGATGGGGTTCGATCCCCGCTTCCTTAGGCTAGATCCGCGTAGGATACCCTTTGACAGATATTTCGATAGGGTAGATGAGCTCCTCGGGTGTCTGAGTGACGGTAGTCTACCAGAAGGTGTCATCATGGTTGACCCTTCTTCCCTCAACATGTCATTCCCGGACTTCAAGGAGTACGGGAGCTTCCTGGAGCAGAAAGCGGTGTTTTGTTTTGCTCGGGGAAGGCCATCCACGTTTCTCGTGCATGGTCGTCCCTTTCAAACTTTTCTTTTTCTTATTCCTTGTTCCCTGCTGGCAGACTTGCTTGTGCTTTTATGTTGTTGATTGTCTTGTCTTCTGCTTATCTTCTTTCACATTGCTTGCTGGTTCGTTAACCTTGCTTCATACGTTTCTTGAAGAATATCCCGAAGCCAAGATGTTGGGGAGAGTTACCTTACTCATCAAGAAAGCCGCCACCAGCCAAGATCCGTCCAAGGGGAAAGGACGAAAAGCCGGAGCCGGTAGGGGAGGTAAAGCTACCACATCCAAGAAGACAGGTGGCAAGGCGCATGTGTCTTCGGCGGTGGAGAGATCTCCTGCCAAGGGGCCTTCCGAGTCCATGGCGAACTCGAGTAGTAGCAGCGACGGGGAAAGGCTTGTGTTCCCCGTGAAGACGACTGGGGTGAGCAAGCGTCCCGGAGGAGATGCTGAGGGCGCCAAGAAGAAACGCCTTAGACAGTCTTCTCCCGGTCGAAGGCAACAACAACAACAACAACAGCAACCACGACTACAACAACAGCAGCAACAAGAACAACAGAGACAATCACCAACGCCACAGCGGCAGCAACAACAACAGCCAAACCAGCAGCAACAACAAAGGCAATTACTTCCGCTGCCGCAGCAGCAAAAGCAACAACAACAACAACAAAGGCAGTCACCTCCGCCACCGCAGCAGCAAAAACAACAGCAACACCAGCAACAACAACAGACCGGGGCGGTAGTGTCTTCCCTTCTGTCCTTAATACCCCGTCTGCCTCCTCCTCCAGCCCAAAGGGAGTCCACCCTTTCGGGGTCTCCTTCTTCTCAGCAAACAAACCTTCCTTTGCCTGGCCTGAAGTTCCACTTCCCTCAGAAACCAACCCGTTTCCCCGCTGCCCTCCTGGAGGGTGTAAGACGGGCCGATAATTTTTTGAAGAGGCGGTTGGAGGCTGAGAAGGCTGTTACTCAGGGAAGGGCAGACAACTTGTCTGCCGTGAAGAGAGCTGAGCTGGCCGAGGGGGTGAGATCCCTTCACCCGACTGGAGCGGTTTTGGATGGCCCAGCCTTGGAAAAGAGGCTGGTGCCTAGGCTTGGACGTGCATTGGCGCCGTTCGGAGCGGAGATGATGGAGGACATGGCCCTGAGCTTGTGCGAGCTCAATTCTGAGAAATGGGCCATCAGTAGCAGTAAGGATCCGCTGTTGCTGACACATGCCGTGAAGCAACAATTGTCCAGGGTAAGCCGTCAGTTATGTTTTGGGATCATCTGTCTTAGCACATTTGGTTCTTCTTAACTCATTCTGTTGTCTTTCCTTGCAGGCCTCTCTGATCGCGGAACGCTCGTTCCGGGAGGTGGGTGCAGTTCTGGTTCAGCTGGAGGAGAGCCAGGTGGCTCGCCAGGCCTTGGAGGTGGAGAAGCAGAAACTGACCCAATAGGTCGAGAGCACAAGGGGGGAGGCTTCGGAGAAGATTGACCAGGCCCAGCGCACGGCTGAGGAAGAGGCGGACAAGAAATATCTTGCCAAATACCGAGAGTACCGGGCCAGCGCAGAGACTGAGTTCAAACAGCGGTCGGATGACTTGAAGGCCGAAAACTCCAAGCTCCGGGAAGAGCTATCCCAAGCCAGGGTGGAGAAGGATACCTTGGAAGCCCGCTTGCAATCGAAAAATGATCTCCTCCTTAAGCGGCAAGAGGAATATGCCACTCTTCAGAATAAGCTGCACGAGGAGGAGCAACTTCATATGAGGAGTAGGGATCTCGTGTCTATGCTGGAGTTGGGGCTCGCCGAGAAGGATAAAGAGATCGGAGCCTTGCAATTCACCGCCAGGGGGCATGTGACCGAGAAGCAATCCGTGCTAAACCAAAATAAGGTGCAGCGCAAGGAGATTGATTCTCTTAAGGGAGAGCGGGATGCATCCAAGGCCGAGGTGGAAAAACTGAAAGCTCAATTAGCTGTCGCGGAGGCAAAGCTGGCAACCTCCGAGGCGGAGCGCTTGAAGGAGAAGGAGGATGCCGAGGTGGTACTGAATAGGACGATTAATATATCGCACGTGGTCCTCATGCATCAACTCTGGAAAATGAACCCGGAGGTACTAGGCTATCTGGGAGAGGATGCCGACGCCATGAGGGAGAAGCTACAAGTGTGGGATCAAGGCCCAGAGGTGTACGTCCAAACTTACAACATTGACGAACCTGCTGGAGCCCCTGAGGTAGGAGATCCCGGAGAGGCGGGGACCTCTGAACCTGCCTGCGATGACGTTCCGCCTTCCAATGAGCCGACTCCGCCAGCCCCAGTTGAAACCGCTGACCTCGAGGCCTTGGACGCGGATACTGCTGCCACCCCCAATGCTTGAAGGGGCCTTATCTTTAATTATTTTTCATTTGTGTTTTTCTTTGGGGCAAAGCTTCTTGTACTCTTTTCTCATTGCAGACATATTTGCCATAATTATAGCATTCTCCTTTCTTTTCTGCCGAGTTCTTTATTTAACTTTGCGTTTAGGGTAGACTTTTATACGGTAGAAACTGTTGTAGGGGCGCATGCGGTTTTGGTTCCAACGGCCAGAACCTATGCACTTCCAACTTGAAGCTCTAACGGCTGATGTATTTTCCCACGTAGTTTCTAGGTTACGAAGGTTTCCTGGTTCCAACGGCCAGACTCCTTTCACCATATTTTAGCTTTCCTAAGGCAAATAGCCAATCCCGGGACTTGTAATTATATTGTTCGCTGGGATTGCTAAGGTGAGCCGTTCCATGGCTCGGAACGGGAGTTCTTTTGGTAAGCATCACTAGACTTAAGGTTAGATCTTTGCGAAGCAAAACTAACTTTCGTTGCGAACCTCATGGTGGCTGACTTCAGGGACCTGGCATGGAGCCCTGCGAGGCAAGGCTCGTTGCGGTCGGGGAAATTTCCACGCCCACCATGTGCGATCCCGGAGCAGGGGCTTTGCGAAGCAAGGCCTGCTGTGAGCGGGGGATTGACCATGTCTGCTCCTGGAGCTGAAACTTGCAGTGGTCGAGGAGCTCGCCATGCATTATTTTGTGAGATCCGGAGCTGAAGCCTGCGAAGCAAGGCTTACAACGGTCGCGGATCTTGCCATCTTTCGCCTTGCGGGACCCAGAGCTGGAGCTTGCGAAGCAAAGCTCTACAGCGGTCGCGGAGTATTCTGCAAAGGACTTGTCAGGGAGTTGGGGGTGTTTCGGCGTAGCTCTCTGAATGTGCCCCAACCTCCAGTCCTGTTCATCGCTGGGCTACACAGGAGATAATTTTCATGATGCATAATGGCAGACATTTCAATGGCAATTTTCACAAAAACACATAATGCGCACATGACACGTAATGCAAGTATGTTTATGGCAATAACAAATTAACCTAAGCTTAACAATTTTTAAAAAATGCTAGCACATGAGTGGTGTTTTGTGTATGTTTTGTTCAAGGGGCGTGTGGCTATGCCTTAGCCATGTATACCCCCCCAAGTGAGCGTGGGGTCCGGATGTCTCCGGACCGCGTGGTCACTTGTTGAAACGCAGCCTTGAACACAGGGATAAAAAATGCAGTAAAAGCGGAGTGAACCTCTACGTGTTTCATTAAATTAGCCTGTGAGGCATGTGTTTTACAGCAGGGAGGATTATCTCCGCATTTTACACTTTTGCTACGTCCACCAAGGACTTTCGACCAGATAGTCCGGGGCCTACTGATAGTAACGGCGGAGGTGCTCCACGTTCCAGGCGCGCGGGATTTTAGATCCGTCGAGTCTCTTTAAGTGATACGTCCCATGGCCCACTTTTTCTTTTATTTCATAGGGGCCTTCCCAGTTGGGTCCGAGGACTCCCACTCCCGGATCCTGCGTAGCAGGAAATACTCTCCGTAGGACAAGATCCCCAACTTCGAATGTACGGCTCTTGACTCTTGTGTTGAAGTGTCGGGCTATCTTGCCTTGGTACATTTTTAGTTGGACCTGCGACTGCTCCCGGAGCTCTTCGATCATGTCCAGGGACTCTTGGAGAAGGGCATGGTTCCGGGTAGGGTCGTAGGTGTCCTGCCTGTGAGAGGGGATCATAGTTTCTACAGGGATGACGGCCTCGCAACCGAAGGTCATGGAATAAGGTGTGTGCCCCGTCGAAGTTCTCTCTGTTGTGCGATAGGCCCAAAGTACTCGCGGAAGCTCTTCCGGCCAGTGAGCCTTGCAGGCTTGGAATATTTTCTTCAACGTGGTCTTTAAGATTTTGTTTACTGCTTCCACTTGCCCATTAGCTTGAGGTCTGGCGACTGCGGAAAAGCTTTTGATGATTCCATGCGAAGCACAGAAGTTCGTGAAATGTTCACTATCAAATTGCTTCCCGTTATCGGACACAATTTTTCGTGGAAGCCCAAAACGACACACTATATTCCTGATGACAAAGTCCAGTGCCTTCTTAGACGTGACCGTGTTCATAGGTTCAGCTTCAGCCCATTTGGTGAAGTAGTCTACCGCGACTATGGCATACTTCACTCCGCCCCTTCCAGTTGGAAGGGAACCTACTAGGTCAATGCCCCAGACGGCGAACGGCCAGGGGCTGGTCATTAAGGTAATTTCTGTAGAAGGCGCTCGCGGAACCTTGGCGTACCTCTGGCACTGCTCACATTTTCTGACATAATCCACACAATCCTTCTTCATGGTGGGCCAGAAGTATCCTTGTCGAAGGATCTTTTTGGAGAGGCTCAGCCCAGAGGTATGGTCGCCACAAAACCCTTCGTGAACCTCATGGATGATGGCGCTGATTTCGGTTCCGGCAACACACCTAAGGAAGGGTATGGACAACCCCCTGCGGTAAAGCTTTCCATCCATAACCACGTACCGGGGAGCTTGATACTGGAGCTTTCTTGCGTCAGCCTTATCAGTGGGGAGCTCTCCGGTGGTGAGAAATCTGAGGATGGGTCCTATCCAGGAATGGGAATGGTCGATGATGGCATTTACCCTCTGTGTCTTGGTACTAGGTGCTTCTAAGTGCCCGATGGGCACTAGGCCATACTGTTCAATCTTCGGGTCTGTTGCAAGCTTGGCCAGCGTGTCCGCGAGTGAGTTCTGGTCCCGGGGGACCTGGCGGATTTGGTAGCCTTTGAAATGCTGCAGAAGGCCGCGGGAGAGAGACACGTAGGCAGCCATTTTTTCGCCTTTCGTCTCATATTCCCCGGATATTTGGTTTACCACAAGTAGGGAGTCGCTGTACACCTCGATTTTTTGGGCTCCGACTTCTTTGGCCAGTTGCAATCTGGCCAGCATCGCTTCGTGTTCTGCCTCGTTGTTGGACGCTGGGAATGCGAAACGGATGGCACTCTGGAGCTGATGTCCTTGGGGAGATATTAGGATGACCCCCGCTCCGGCTCCTTTTTCATTTGAGGCTCCGTCTACATAGACCTTCCATGTGGGAAGTTCCGGGACAGGATCTTCTGGGAGGTCATTCATTCCTGAGCATTCCACAATAAAGTCCGCGAGAGCTTGTCCTTTTATAGAAACACATGGCTGGTAGTGGATGTCAAATTGGCTCAGCTCCATGGCCCATTTAAGCAATCTGCCAGAAGACTTGGGCTTCTGCAAGACTTGTCGGAGAGGGTGGTTGGTGAGTACTCTGATGGTGTGCGCCTGGAAATAGGGCCTTAGCTTCCGCGAAGCGATTAGCAAGCAGAGAGAGAGTTTTTCGATCATTGAATATCTGGACTCGGCGTCCAGTAACCTCTTGCTTACGTAATACACAGGGAGCTGGATACGGCCATCTTCCCGGACGAGAGCGGCACTCACTGCGTGCTCTGTCACAGCTAAGTATAAGAACAACGCCTCTCCTTCGACAGGTTTGGAAAGAATGGGAGCTCGGGTTAGATGTTCCTTGAGGTGTTGGAAGGCTGCTTCGCATTCGGGGGTCCACTCGAACCTCTTGTTTCCTCGCAACACATTGAAGAAGGGGACACATTTGTCAGTGGCCTTAGATACGAAGCGGCTGAGCGCAGCTATCCTTCCGGTAACGCTTTGGACATCCTTATGCTTCCGGGGGGAAGGCATATCTATGAACGCCTTAATTTTCACAGGGTTGGCCTCCACTCCGCGGGAGCTGACAATGAAACCGAGGAACTTCCCAGACTAGACCCCGAAAGTACATTTCTTCGGATTCAGTTTCATTCCATACTTTCGGATCATGGCGAAAGCTTCCTCAAGGTCGTCACTGTGGTCCTCGGAGGTCTTGGACTTTACCAACATGTCGTCTACGTACACCTCCATGTTCCTCCCCAGCTGGTCCTTGAACATCCTGTTTACTAGACGCTGGTACGTCGCCCCAGCATCTTCAAACCGAAAGGCATGAACACGTAACAGTAGACACCCTTGTTTGTGAGGAAGCTGGTGTGTTCCTGGTCCGCGACATGCATCTTGATCTGGTTGTTTCCGGAGTACGCATCCATGAAGGATAAGAGTTCATACCCGGAAGTAGCGTCTACCATCTGATCGATTCGTGGAAGAGGGAAACAATCTTTCGGGCAGGCTTTGTTTAGGTCCGTGAAGTCAATGCACATTCTCCAGGACCCATTGGGTTTCGGGACCAGAACTGGGTTGGCCAACCACACGGGATAGTGTGACTCCTGGAGAAAGCCTATGGACATCAACTTGTCCACTTCAGCTTTGACTGCTTCGGCCCTCACTGGGTCTAACGGCCTCCTCTTTTGGCGAACCGGAGTTGCGGATGGGTCTATGTTGAGTGCGTGGCACGCAACATTAGGATTAATCCCCAACATATCAGCGTGGGACCATGCCAGGATATCCTGATTATTCTTCACAGTGGCCACGATCTTTTCTCGAATGGCCGATGGAAGGTTTTTCCCTATCTGAATGACTTTGGTGGGATCTCCCGGGCTGAGGATCTCCTCTTCGACTTCTTCCATCGGCTCTATCGCTCTCTCGACCCCCACTCTAGGGTCGAGTTCGTCAACGCACGCCTCTTGGGCGCCCCCAGTTTCTGGTAAATCTCCCGCTAAAGGAGCGGCAACAACCGCCTCCTGGACCGTGTAGACGGATCGGACGGAGACGTTATAACAGCTTCGTGCACTTCGTTGGTCTCCCCGGAGGGTGCCGACACGCCCGTCGTCGCATGGAAACTTCAGGCATAAGTGGCGTATCGAGGTTATGGCCCCGCAATCGATTAGGACCGGTCGGCCTAGGATAGCATTATACGCCGTGGGGCAGTCAACCACTACAAATGTGCAGTGCTTGAAGGCGCAAGCGTCGCTCTCTCCTCGGAGGGTGACTGGAAGTTGAATTTTGCCTAATGGCATGAGTGCATCCCCATTGAACCCCTGAAGCTGGATGGGGCATGGGGTCAGGTCTGTCTCGGTTAATCCGATAGCGTGGAAGGCAGCTTTGAAGAGGATATTTATGGAGCTTCCATTATCGACAAGGATCCGTGATACCTTCTTATTGGCAATCTGAGCTTCTACCACGAGGGGATCGTTGTGGGGGAAGTGCACATGTCGGGCGTCATCTTCCATGAAGGTGATGGGAAGATCCATCATTCGGGGACGCTGAGCGGGTGACTGAACCAAGGCGCACATCTCTCCGGTGTGTTCTAACTCCCTCAAGTACCTTTTCTGGGAGTTGCGGGTGCTTCCGGCAAGGTGCGGTCCTCCGGAAATGGTGGCTACGTGTCCGTCAACGGGTGGCGGAGCAAGGCCGGGTGGATATGGGTTTCCGGGTCCCGGAGCCAATAAGGCAATGGGTGCCAGAGGGGTTGGAGCAGAGAGCGCTGGGAACTGGGACCCAGGAGCTTGGGGTGACCGGCTCCAGGAGCGCTAGCGGTCCCCCTCTGTCCCGGAGAATACGCAGCTCCGTGAACAACTCCCTGTCCGGGATAGATTATGGGTATACTCACCCATTGACCGAGGTGTCCCGCTCTTGCCAGGGACTCAACCTCATCCTTCAACTGAAGGCATTCGTTTGTGGTGTGCCCCACGTCTCCGTGGAACTCACACCTCTTATTGGAGTCTCGCGGACGCCTTCCTCCGTGAGACACTTTTGGGGGCTTCCTGTAGTTGACCATATTACAGGTCGCCCGATAGACATTCTCTCGAGAATCTATTAAACTGGTGTACTCCGTGAACTTGGGCTCATAGTCCTTCCGGGGTTTCTTTGAATGGTCTCCCCGGTTGGGGTTTCTTCCGCCTCGTTTATTCCGCGATTGGCTCAGATTTCGTTCTGGGTCTTCTGCTCGCGGTTGCGACGGTCCGGGAGCGATACTACATCCTGTCTGTACAGCTCCGTACCCAGAGAAATGGGTTTGACTCGGCGTCTGAGCAGACGCAGAAGGCCCATACACGCTTGGAGTGAACTGGGCTCCTGGAAGCGTGAGGGCTGGCGTGGGAGCTTGCGAACCAAAGCTCGGCGTAGTCACGGAAGGCATCGGAGCTGGGGGAACTCCAAAGGCCTGCTGGTAGGCATCCTCAAGGTTGATGATTCCCTGAGCTCTTGACATGAATTCGGACAGCGTTTCTGCCCGTCTCCTTTGCATTTCCCCCCATAGCAGGGAGCTGACAGTAAGGCCCGATTGAAGGGCGATCAGCTTCATGTCGTCGCTGACCTTGGTCTTAGCAGCAGCTTCCATCATTCTCTGAATGAAAGCTTTGAGGTTCTCATTGGGTAGCTGCTTGATGTTGGTTAAGGAACCAACTTCCATGTCGTGGTCTCGGGCAGCAATGAACTGCCTTCTGAATGCGGACTGTAGCTCCTTCCAACTGTGGATGGATCCAGGAGCTAATCTTTTCCACTAGTCCTCTGCGGACTTGGTAAGGGTGAGTGAGAAGCACATGCATTTGGCATCCTCACTGACGCGGGCCACTTGCATCATTTTGTTGTATTTAGCTAGATGGGTGCGCGGGTTTGTCCTCCCCTCATATAATTCTATGTGAGGCATTTTGAAGTTATCCGGGAGGGACGTTTCCGCGATCCTCCGAATACATGGCTCCGGGTCCTCCTCCTCGGAGTCTGACAGGGCCCCACTTTGCTTCCGGACCAGCTTGGTCAAGGCAGCGATCTGTTCCTCGAGCCTCTTTGTATCACTCTCCGGGAGGTCACGTCCCCGGACCTTGTCATTAAGATGATTTCGCAGGTCATCTCCGCGAGGCCGGGCCTTTTCTCCTTTGGCCTTTTCATACTTGGCCTCCAACCTTCTTCTTAGATCCACCGTGGACCAGCTATCTTCGGAGTGCGTTTCCGCAGCCCGACCGTCCTGGTTGACGGAATCACTGGGGCGGTTGTTCCTTCCCCCAGGCCTGGGTGCCTTAGCACCGGGCCCTTTAGGCACAGAGTGCCCCCTTGGGGCTGAAGGACGTCTGGGCTTAGAAGCGCCAGAGACCTTCTGCGCGGGGGGGGGGGCAGTCGGCCTGGTGATCCACGCCTTTAGGAGGTGCAGGGGCGTTAGTGCGTGCAGGCTCCCCAACCTTTTCTTTGCCCTTGTTAGGGGCGGTTTTGGATGGTCCAGCAGCGGCTGGATCCGGCATGGTGGCATCAGCACCACCTGGAACAAAGGCATCCTCGTCCGAGTCGCCTAGGTCTCCGAACTTGCTCTGGAGGCGCTCCATCATGCGTTGCATTTTTTCGGAGACGCGCTCCTGCTCAGCAAGCTTGGCCTTAGTGACCACCAGTTCTTTGACTACTTGGACCAGTTCTGGATCCTTCTCGTAGTAGTAGCCTTCTTTGTAGTAACCGTCTCGGACATACTCTTCCTCACTTTCTAGGTATGTCGTATCTTCAGTGCTGACCCGATCCTGGCGGGATGTCGGGTCTTCACCGTGGTGGTCCGAGGGTTCGTTTTGTACCACATCTTCCATCATAGTATCAGGGTTGACCCTAGCATTTTTGTCAACCGCAGATTTTCTCGTAGTCACCATCTTTTCAGTACACAGAAAAAGAGCTGACTAACAACTTCCTACAGCTCTCAATGAAAACACCAAAATGTTTACCGAGTTTTTCGAAAACGAATACGAACGGAATAATAAAAAGATAAGAACTATAGAAATGCAGAAATGTAAATAAACAAACAGTGTTTTTACGTGATTCAGGCATTAACGAGCCCTAGTCCACGAGTCGATGTTATTATACTTGTAGAGAATAACAGTCAAACAGCTGGTGTACAAGAAACTCACAACCTCACAGTGTTTCTCTCGGGTTCTCTTGGAGAAGATGAAGCTAGAGAGATTTTAGTAGAGTTCTTGCTATGTGATTTGTTGGTCGTCCCCCCTATCGTAAAATGAGGGGGTCTTTATAGCTAGGGTTTTGGATTAGGGTTTTTCTCTACTCACATGAGTCTTAATTACACCAGCCATAAATAGGGGATACAATTACCGTAGTCACCTGGCTACCAGGCTCTATGTGGGTATATTTACGTGAAAGTATGGGGAATGTACAAAGGCAGCCGTCTTTTCCAAGTTGTCAGCGGAACAGTAGGCGAAATAGTACTTTTAGGCGTGCTGGGATGTGTGCGGCCTTGACCTGTCGGGCGTGTCAGGCGGGATTCTGTGTCAGGTGGATATCATTCCAACTAGGCCTCCTCCATGACTCGACCTCTTGGTCTTGTTCCGTGCGAGGCACGGAACTATTTCCGCGAAGACAACCTGAAGAGCTTCTCCTGGAAGGAGCTTCCCCGAAGGATATCCCTTCGGGAGTCCGGGAGAGTTGACGAGCTTCCGTGTCGCGTTTGCTTGAAAGAGTAAGCTGGACACTAAACGGGAGAGGCGAAGCCTTTCTGTCCATCCGCGAGTTCTGGTCGTCTACCGTGAAAGACATTGATAATTCTGCTTCCCCGAGGATATCCATCTAAACGCTATCCGGAAATCTGGATAACAGAATTCAACCAACTCTTAGCTCTGTCCCTTAGTGAAAATGAGAATAATTTCAATCTTACAACATCATTACTCACCCCATTCATTTTGAATCTCGCACATAGCTCTAAAAATTTTGTGATATGGAGATTTGGATCCTCATTTGGTAACCCCCCCAAATTGTACACAATTCTGCACCATCTGAATAATTGTGGGTTTTATCTCAAAATTATTTGCCTCAACAGTTGGATGATGAATGCTTGAATGTATCCTCGTAACAGTAGGGAGTACATAGTTTCTTGATGGTGGATCAGCTTTAGCTACATTACCCATATTTGCATTGTTGTTGACAACGTTATTTACGTTCTCAGCCATGGTGAAATCCAACTGTGGATGCCGAAAATCCACCAAATAAGAAAAACACACAAAAGAAGTTTGTAGTCCCTTAAAGAAGTAAATAGCTAAGGGGCACCAAGGGCGCCAAGTACGCAATGAAGGCAGAAGGTAATTATAGGCCATCGAAGTGTTAGACACTCGCAGAGCTCTAGGCCTCATGAGGTCATTCCAGGCCTCCAAGCTGCATCACCTTGTTAGACGTGTTTGTCATGCACACATGGCCCTTATCCGTGCCCCTCGAAGTTAAGGCCCCAGTCTCGCGAACACCACTCCAGCAGCACCCCGCGCATGCCAACACCTCATGCGCCTAGCCTTGCCCCGAGGTGTCCCACACCAAGGATCTCATGCCAAGAAGGCATTTCGCACCTAGGATGTATCCCATGTCTCATCAAGGCATGCGCCTCGCGCCCCGCGCGCACCAGGGGCCTCGCGCCCATGCGCCTCGCGCCCATGCGCCTCGCGCCCCGCACGCACCAGGGGCCTCGCGACCGCGCATGCGCCTCGCGCCCCGCGCGCACCAGGGGCCTCGCGCCCCGCGCGCCCATGCGCCTCGCGCCCCACGCGCATCAGGGGCCTCGCGCCCCGCGCGCCCATACGCCTCGCGCGCCCATGCGCCTCGCGCCCGCGCGCATCAGGGGCCTCGCACACGCGCGCCCATGCGCCTCGCGCCCCGCGCGCACCAGGGGCCTCGCGACCGCGCATGCGCCTCGCGCCCCATGCGCACCAGGGGCCTCGCGCCCCGCGCGCCCATGCGCCTCGAGCCCCACGCGCATCAGGGGCCTCGCGCCCCGCGCGCCCATGCGCCTCGCGCCCGCGCGCATCAGGGGCCTCGCACACGCGCGCCCATGCGTCTCGCGCCCCGCGCGCACCAGGGGCCTCGCGCCCCGCGCGCACCAAGGGCCTCGCGCCCGCGCGCCCATGCGCCTCGCGCCCCGCGCGCACCAGGGGTCTCGCGCCCGCGCATGCGCCTCGCGTCCCGCGCGCCCATGCGCCTCGCGCCCCGCGTGCACCAGGGGCCTCGCGCCCCGCGTGCACCAGGGGCCTCGCGCCCCGCGTGCACCAGGGGCCTCGCGCCCCGCGCGCACCAGGGGCTCGCAATGAGGTATGGCCTTGCCCATGGCCTCTCCCATGGCCTCGACCATGGCCTCGTCCATGGCCTCGACCATGGCCTCGCCCATGGCCTCGCCCATGGCCTCGCCCATGGCCTCTCCCATGGCCTCGCCCATGGCCTCGCCCATGGCCTTGGAGGTGAGAATACTCACAAAGGGCAAGGTACATGCATGAATATGGAATGTGCCTACAAACCTAAAGAAGTCAGAGTACGGATATAGTACCCTTACCAGACAAGTAGTGGGAATGCCAGGAGTGGTTATGCAAGAATAGGAGTTATGGTCCGTACGTCTACGGCCATGGGTCAGAGCCGACACCACTACCTCCTGCGCCACTACGCCTGCCACCACGCATTAGACATGGGTACCGACAAGTAGTGGAGACATCCTCCTGACACCTGCTTCTGTACGGGGTGTACGACCACAACCTCTGAAGCCACTCCCCTGACACAGTACGTATGTACCACTTGGTCCCCTGGACCACTATGTATCTAAGGCCATTAGAGCCTACTATAAAAGGAACCCTAAGACCACCTGAAAAGGGGTTGGGAAAATTCATTGTAAGGAGAGGCTATTGAGAAATATACCAGGATTTGCTCCATCATTTATCTGTGTCTACTTTTTCTTAAAGTTTATTCTTAGTTCTCACAAAAACCTCACTCGACTTACCTTTGATTTTTCCGATCTAATTTCGTTGACGAGATTTCACCGTCAACAGTTTGGCGCCGTCTGTGGGAAGAACAAGCATCAAGCCAGTGTTCTTCCTTCATTTCCAACAAAGAAAGATGCTAAGACGTTCAAAACGCCTACGGCAAATACAAAAGGTGGAGGTTCACCGAGACGAAGTAGAGCGGAGGCCTTCCAAGAAAGACCCCCTTCTGCCCGAGCATGGAGATGGACCAGAAGAACCTCTTCCCCCGGAGGAGGAGAGGGAAGCATCGTCCTCAGCTACCCAGCCCGACGGAGGTCATTCAGAGCCGCTAGTGTATCCACTTAACCGGCCCCGGTTGACCCCACGCTCAGGCCACCGGGACCCCAGTCCCTCGACGCACTGGCCAGGCAAGGGTCCCGGGGTACGCTCGGTAAGTTCCAGCTCAAGGACGCGCTTCTACAAGGATGAGATTCACGAGTTGCATAAAAAGACTAGGAGGCTGGAAACCATGATGGAGAACATGCAGAAGGTTTTAAACAACCTACGGCAAGGGAAGTCAAGCATGCCCCTCCCAAAGCATAAAGGGAAGGAGCATGAAAAAGGGGAAAACACTGTCCCCATAGACGGTGGGGGAACCCAACTTTCCGCCAGTGAAACCCCCCAGGCAAAGTACCATGGGGGACATAGGCCAACGAAGTGTCCCCAAGAGCATAGGCAGAGAGAAGATGAGGGTCATAAGAAAGATGCCGAAGTCCCCCCAAAAGGGTCACCCCCTGGCCTAAGAAAAGGGCTCCATGAGGAGAGGTCAGAAGTGAGAGACGCACCCCCCGCGGTTCCACCGAGGGACACAACCAAGGCGAGGGATCAGCCCGGGAACCCGCAAAATTCCTTATACGAAAAGAGGAGGGTACTAGACACCAAAATGCGATGCCCTCAAGGCAAGATCACCACTGTACTTGGGGGGCACATGGATGGCGGAGAATTCGACCGTGATTCACCCTTCACAAGGGAGATTCAGGCTGAACAAATGCCCACTGGCTTCAGAGAGCCTCGCATGACTCCGTATGAGGGTACTACAGACCCAAAATATCACTTAGACTCCTTCAATAACTTGATGAGGTTAAGGGGGGTCAACAGCAGAGAAAAATGTCATTGCTTCGTCGTTACTCTTAAAGGAGTGGCGTACAAATGGTTCAGGAGGTTAAGGCCAGGAACAATCAAGTCATGGCAACAATTCTCTGACGAATTTCTTCAGCAACACCATGCAGCGTGTGACTACGTCATGCCAACTACCAGCCTCGCTAACATCAAACAAGGCGAGAATGAAAGTTTGAAGGACTACATCCATAGATTCGGTATAGAAGCAACAAAGGTGGGATGTTTAACCAAAGCAGAGCTCAAGATGGCTATTACAGCCGGAGTTCGTCCAGGAAGCAAGTTATGGAGTAACATGCTCAAAAGAGAAGTTTCGGATTTGGACGACTTCTTCGAGAGAGCACAGAAGTACATACGTGTGGAAGAGGGCCATAAGAACTTCCATGTCGAAGAGAGCGAACCTTCCTCCAGTGGCCATACTACCAGTATGTCTGGGGATTCCATATAGAAGGGGGGCATCGTGCTAGAGGGGTCCCTGACCAAATTAGAGATCGAACGAAGACCATCTAGCCATGAAAGTCTCCACCAAAAGGGGTCTACAAAGTAGACACCTCCCAAAAGGGGTCTCCAAAGTAGACACCTCCAAAAAGGGTCTCCAAAGTAGACGCTTGCAAAAAGGGTCTCCAAAGTAGGCGCTTGCAAAAAGGGTCTCATAAGTAGACACCACCAAAAGGGGTCTACAAAGTAGACACCCACCAAAAGGGGTCTACAACGTAGACACCTCCCAAAAAGGGTCTCCAAAGTAGACGCCTCCAAAAAGGGTCTCCCAAGTAGACGCTATCCAAAAGGGTCTCAAAGTAGACGCTTCCGAAAAGGGTCTCAAAGAAGACGCTTGCAAAAAGGGTCTCAAAGAAGACGCTTGCAAAAATAGTACTATGCCTAATGACGAGAAGGACGCTTCTCGCAAGATATAATAAGCGCGCGCGAAGATATATAAAAGGATAACTAGAACCCAAAGGGGTCAATATATCCTTAGGTGCAACTAAGACGCATCACAGAGAGGCCTACCGAACCCCCTTTTCGCGTGGGTTCCAAAGGACCTCGAACATGATAAATATATAAAAAAAAAAAAAAAGAAGAAGAATAAGAGAATAATAAAAAGGAACGGAAGAGTCTACAAGAACGCCTAAAGGCCTCCCTATAGACTGGGGGGTAAGTGTGGATGCCGAAAATCCACCAAATAAGAAAAACACACAAAATAAGTTTGTAGTCCCTTAAAGAAGTAAATAGCTAAGGGGCACCAAGGGCGCCAAGTACGCAATGAAGGCAGAAGGTAATTATAGGCCATCGAAGTGTTAGACACTCGCAGAGCTCTAGGCCTCATGAGGTCATTCCAGGCCTCCAAGCTGCATCACCTTGTTAGACGTGTTTGTCATGCACACATGGCCCTTATCCGTGCCCCTCGAAGTTAAGGCCCCAGTCTCGCGAACACCACTCCAGCAGCACCCCGCGCATGCCAACACCTCATGCGCCTAGCCTTGCCCCGAGGTGTCCCACACCAAGGACCTCACGCCAAGAAGGCATTTCGCACCTAGGATGTATCCCATGTCTCATCAAGGCATGCGCCTCGCGCCCCGCGCGCACCAGGGGCCTCGCGCCCATGCGCCTCGCGCCCCGCACGCACCAGGGGCCTCGCGACCGCGCATGCGCCTCACGCCCCGCGCGCACCAGGGGCCTCGCGCCCCGCGCGCCCATGCGCCTCGCGCCCCACGCGCATCAGGGGCCTCGCGCCCCGCGCGCCCATGCGCCTCGCGCCCGCGCGCATCAGGGGCCTCGCACACGCGCGCCCATGCGCCTCGCGCCCCGCGCGCACCAGGGGCCTCGCGACCGCGCATGCGCCTCGCGCCCCATGCGCACCAGGGGCCTTGCTCCCCGGGCGCCCATGCGCCTCGCGCCCCACGCGCATCAGGGGCCTCGCGCCCCGCGCGCCCATGCGCCTCGCGCCCGCGCGCATCAGGGGCCTCGCACACGCGCGCCCATGCGTCTCGCGCCCCGCGCGCACCAGGGGCCTCGCGCCCCGCGCGCACCAAGGGCCTCGCGCCCGCGCGCCCATGCGCCTCGCGCCCCGCGCGCACCAGGGGTCTCGCGCCCGCGCATGCGCCTCGCGTCCCGCGCGCCCATGCGCCTCGCGCCCCGCGTGCACCAGGGGCCTCGCGCCCCGCGTGCACCAGGGGCCTCGCGCCCCGCGCGCACCAGGGGTTCGCAATGAGGTATGGCCTTGCCCATGGCCTCTCCCATGGCCTCGACCATGGCCTCGTCCATGGCTTCGCCCATGGCCTCGCCCATGGCCTCGCCCATGGCCTCGCCCATGGCCTCGCCCATGGCCTCGCCCATGGCCTCGCCCATGGCCTCTCCCATGGCCTCGCCCATGGCATCGCCCATGGCCTTGGAGGTGAGAATACTCACAAAGGGCAAGGTACATGCATGAATATGGAATGTGCCTACAAACCTAAAGAAGTCAGAGTACGGATATAGTACCCTTACCAGACAAGTAGTGGGAATGCCAGGAGTGGTTATGCAAGAATAGGAGTTATGGTCCGTACGTCTACGGCCATGGGTCAGAGCCGACACCACTACCTCCTGCGCCACTACGCCTGCCACCACGCATTAGACATGGGTACCGACAAGTAGTGGAGACATCCTCCTGACACCTGCTTCTGTACGGGGTGTACGACCACAACCTCTGAAGCCACTCCCCTGACACAGTACGTATGTACCACTTGGTCCCCTGGACCACTATGTATCTAAGGCCATTAGAGCCTACTATAAAAGGAACCCTAAGACCACCTGAAAAGGGGTTGGGAAAATTCATTGTAAGGAGAGGCTATTGAGAAATATACCAGGATTTGCTCCATCATTTATCTGTGTCTACTTTTTCTTAAAGTTTATTCTTAGTTCTCACAAAAACCTCACTCGACTTACCTTTGATTTTTCCGATCTAATTTCGTTGACGAGATTTCACCGTCAACACCAACCGTTTCTTTATCTTTCACTTCTATTTGCACATTCTCTCAATTTTAAGATCTATTGGTATGAGTTCATTTTGTCTACTTCCTCGCATATACCAACAATTCCTAAAACACAATACAACCTTGATCTAAATAAGTGTAAAACAATAAAAATAAAATAAAATAACAAATTAGAACAAATAACAATTAACTTTGATATTGGAAATTAAGTCCCCGACAACGGCACCAAAATCTTGATCTCGAAAATATATATATATATATATATATGCAAGTGCACGTAATCGATTCAAGTAATATAGATGATAAATAGAGTATCGTTCCCACGAAGACTATTTTCCAATTACCACTAATTGTTCTTTTAATTTCTATTTGGCAACCAAAATTTAGATGAATGACTTTAATTTTAAAATTATAAATAACTAAGAACAAAATAAACTAGAGATGAAAATCACTATTTAAAAGACCTAGGGTGTTAATTTCATCAACTTTTCATTCTACTAATTTTATTAATCAATTCTAAAATTCCTTCCTTCTATTCTAGTAGTAGGTTAACATAAATTGATTCTTATTCTTTTTCAAGATATAAGATCACATCCTATATGCAGGTTTTCTACATCTCTGTGATAAACTTAAACATATAGCAGGCATTAAGCATGTAAAACTAATTACTACACAAGTCATACAGGTACTTTCGTCCAATATGCAACCTATGTCTATACATTAATAGCATATTCAATTCTCATCTTTCGAATTTTGAATCAAAATCTCAAATCAAGCAAATATTGACCAAGTATTTACTAGCATTCAACACACATTATATAGATTAGAATTGAGAAGAAAAATCAAGAGAACATCATAATTAAATTAGATAGAAATCCAAGTGACTACAATAAACCCTAGATAAAATTGTTTAGTTCATATCAGACATGACTAAATTAACAAAATAATAATTCAATAACATAAGCTTGACAAACTTAAAGAAGAAAGAAAAATATAAAAATGCAAAATCATTAGTCTAAGAATCAAAATCTGTCTCTAAAAAGGTAATTAAAAACTCACCTAATGACCTAGCTAAACCCTAAATATGAATTTATAGTTAAAAAATTACAAAAGCTTTGTTTTTCATATGCGGTCGTGACTTGGCCTTTTCTGGGATGCGGCCCGTGTCTATTTTTGACGCATTCCAACTCTGCACAAGTCTTCAGGCACCGCGACTCAAGCATATCAAGTCGCGGCCCATGTCTATGATTTACCATTTCTTAGCCTCTGACTTTGCCTTGCGCCGCGACTTATAAGGTCAAGTCGCAACACTAATTGCCTCCAGCAGCCATATGTTTCTGACTTTCCTAGAGTCGCGACTTATAAGCTCAAGTCGCAGCTCTAATTCCATTTTTTTCTCAAATTAGGTCTTTCAACTCGTCTTTTCATCAAAAAATGACTTTTAGTCATCCTTAACATTATTTTGAGTCCAACAACCACCAAGAGCGTCATTTTTCCACCATTTTCTCTTCTTTTTATGTTTTTGTCATGATTCGCTGCACCAACCTACAACAAAGACAAACAAAAGCATAATCTTGCACAAAACACACATAAAGACTCAAGATTACCACAAAAAAACATTCTAAAATGACACTAAAATGAAGTTATCAACTTATAATTCAAGGGCGACAATAGCGCGCTAAGCACAGGCCGAAAGGCTTGACTTATAAGTCAAGGGTGGCAATAGCGTGCTGAGTGCTGGCTGATATGGGTAGGCCTATCCAGGAGCAAGGTATACGCTTGACCGACCCTATGATCGCCTGGAAAATAAAGCGCCAGGTACGCTTGGCTAGCCTTAATGCTGGTTATACATAGAATAGGGCAATGGGCCCCAGGGTCACTCTACTGTCACTTATCTAGGGAACCAGGGCCCAGGGTGACTCTATAGTTACTTATTTAGGGCAACGGGCCCCGGTGTGACTCTATAGTCACTTATCTGGATTGAATGCATGCACAAGTAGGGTTATTACTACTAGGCATGCTAATTATGATTCTGTAATATGTTATAAACTGCTTATGAGCATGTCTATGTTTTCTTGCTAAGCCTTGGTTCACGGGTGTTATGTTGTGCAGGTAAGGGAAAGGGAAAGGGTAAGTTGGACCAGCCATGAGTTGTAGAGCTTGAGGGGTGACGTGTACATTTGCAGCCTACTCGACTCGCACGGTTGGGATTGCTTGGGAGGAACTAGGGGTTTAACCCTGTTTTTCCGCCTAGGACAACTATTTTGTAAATTGTTGGTCTTTGTTCGTTTATATACTATTTTCTAGGATCCCATGTTTATGTTAAACTCTTTTAATGAAAAATATTACTCCTTTAGCCAAAAAATTTAATACCTAACTTTTGAGTTAGTTTAATTACATTTTCTAAGTCCAAATAACTCGTTTATCGAGTTAAACACTATTTCAAACACACAGTGTAACGATCCCTAATTAATAGGGCATTACAGTAGTTGTACTTAGACTTCCAACTTAAAGCAACTGGGTTTTTCCAGCTAAGATAATTGTTCTTGTAGTAAGAATAGTATTAAAGGGCAAAAAGGTTGAGTAATCTTGAGCAAAAAGGTTGAATCTTTCATAGTCAAAATATGGTTCATCATACTCTACCTTTTTGACCTTGTTACTTTCTCGACCATACTTAGCTTTCAAGTTTTCTAATTCTCTAGTCAAGAATTCTACTTCAGATTTAAGGTACTCTATTTCGCTAAGTTGGTGGGCACCTCTAAAATTATTAGTATCCTCACTAGCACTAGATTTTGGATTGTTTTGAAATGAAGAGAGATATATTGGATAATACTAGTCAAAACGCCGATGATCTTCTTCATTCATTTTTTTTTTGTATTAAAGGACAAATGTGTAATACTGTAAAATGTGTACACCAAAAATGCTCCCAGGCTAATTGGGAAGGTTGTCAAGGTACCACTTAAGGCCCAAGAACTTTTCTAAAACTCCTCGAAGTTCTTAGAAAAAGTTGGAGGTAACACTAACACAGACCTTATTTAATAACTAATTTTTCTAAGACAAAATAAGTTTGGTTTTTACCAATTTCGAAATTACACAAATGTTCTCTATTCTTTTTTTTTTTTTGGAAAAGAACCCTAAATCTAGAAAAATAAACTTCTAAACCTTCTAGCAAGAATACAACAAAAGCAAAATAAAATGCAAAAGAAACTATTAACCTAATAAAATAAATAAAACAATAGTAACAAAAAAGAAAAAAAAATAGTAAAGAAATGAAAAATGAAAACAAAAGCTAGACTAACATATACGTACTGTTACAACTTTTATATATATGTATAATATATATACACAGAAGAAAAAAAAATGATTTCAGAACAAAAAAAGAACAGAAGAGTATAAAAAAAATAAAACTAATTATAAATAGACAATGACAAAATAAAAACAAAAATAACATAGAGGCCTATAAACTAAAAAAAAAAAGGGAATATCATATATATATTTTTTTATTTATATAAAAACAAACTCAACAAAATAAGTTAAGAATGTACTCACAATAATAAATTAAGAAACGCACACAACAATTTTTTTTAATTTATGGAAAAAAAAAACTAATTCAACAGCTAATAAAATAAATAACTTAACTATATTAACCTTTGTAGCGTAATGCCTCCTGACAACGGCGCCAAAAATTGATATCACCCAATAATTCATCTTGCGGTCACAATAGTAAACGGACTAAGTCGTATCCACAGAGAAGCAAAATTAAATAGAATTGAAGAGATGAATTTTTGTAAAATTAAATAGATAGAATGGAGAAATTGATTCGACAAAGAGCATGGCAAGGTAGAAATGGAGTATTGTAAATCCAATTCTAACATTGATATTAATTCAAAACACAGTTGCAATTCTACACCATTAATTGCAACTAGAAGATCTATATGTTAAAAGAACAAATTAATTGATCTATATTAAATTGAATTTTACTTCTAATTCCATAGCATATCATATTATATATCAAAGAGTGACAAAATACCTACGGTTATAGAATACAGTAAAAGACATATAATATAACAAATATACTAAAATAAATTAATAATCTAAGTTACATAAGAAAAACATGACTGAACTTATGTAAAAGATGTTAAATAATCTTAGAAAAAAAATTAAAAGATGATAAACAAAATAATTTATGAGATATGGAGATGAAGCACTAAAAAGAATTAATATCACTATTAAAAATGAGAAGTACAAAAACTACACTCTAACTTCACCAATATTTCTAAAATAGTTCACTCATTTTTGTCACCTAAAACAAGCAAAACTAAACTAGAAATAAGAAAAGCAACAAAATAACAAAGTGTATTTTTTTCACTCTCAAATTTGATTAATTTTACACTAGTTTTGGGTCCTATTTATAGTGAACATTTGATCCAAAAATTGGTATTTTCGTGTATTAGGAAGTGGAGAAATGGCTTTAATTTCTGATGTAATATGGGACAAGTGGGACACATGTCAAGCTGAAAATGGTTGAATCTTTTAAAGTTGGACACATATCGAGCTCTCATGGACCCATGGAGAAAGGTGGGAGAAAAACTTGACACATGGCGCATTCTGATTGCCTTGGAAGGGACTTGTTAGGTGAGTGGGGGACAGCTGGGGCCCACCCGTCATGCTTCAATTGCTTAAGGGACAAAGCCCACTCGCGTGTGGACTGCACTTGCTCCTCTATTGGGTTGTGGTGTACACTTACGATTAGGGAGAGTGAGCTACAAAGAGTGGTGGCTTGGTTGAGACATGGTTGGCTAGGCTCGGCTCAACGAATCTGATGAGGACACGTGGCGAAGTGGCTTGTATTTGGCTCAAAAATTGCTTGGGTTGATTCTCTCATGGGTTGGGCTTTGAGCTTTCCTTTAAATTCTTTTCATTTATACTATTTTGCTCAAATATGAAAATTCACAAAATCAAAGTAAATTAAATATTTCCAACTAAAAATAATCTTACAATTAAAACTATAAGCATAATTAATTTAAATTGAATTTATGTACACAATTGAATCTTAAAAATCTATAAATTTGAGCATTAATCACAAAGTGAGAATGCTTGAGCTTCACAGGAAGCCCCACCATTAGATTGCTTCTCTAGGTGGAGCATTGATTGAGCGAAAGCACTCATCATTCAGCAAAACTCTTCGGTTGCGTTGGACTCGTATTGGCCAAACCACGAAGCTCGGAAGAAAGTTACACGGTTAACGGGTACAAAGCCTTGAGGATGCATGAAAATTCAAGGGTGTTGGAGATAGTGGTTGATCATGTTCTGATAGTCTTGGCAGTTCTTTTGAGTCCACTGATGATCAACGTTGAAACTGCTTCTAAGAATGGTGGGAGACACCCATACATGGTCTGGGCTAAAACCTTCATCAACTGTTCTAGAATGAAAGAAAAGGAGAGGGGTTTTACCTTAATTCGAGGTTGAGGCCTTAACACCCTGATTCTTCGCTTGAGGAGGAGCAGCCCCCACCAGCAACGATGCTCTTCCCTAGATCTCATGCTCGATGAAGGCTTCACGGGTAGCCTGAACCGCTCAGGAACTCTCCACATGCTCAATGGCCAATTGTTGAGCATGCAGTTGTCTGGCCATTAAATTGGCATGTTCAATGTGTCTCGCGGCCTGTTCGTTAGACCTCCGAGAAGTCTGGAACTTTGTAAGGTCTAAGTTCCAAATGCTTTGACCCTCTTGGAGGAGATTGGACTGGATGAGGTTCTCAAACGTTACCAGCTAGCTCAACTTTAATTCCACGTCAGGGAATGTCTTCATCTCCTCCAATCAAGCATGAAAGGCAGCAACTTGTCAAGTGCGAAAGAATGGACCTATAAGCAAAGATATGTTTGAACAAAGAGGAGCCTAGTGCTAAGAATTTCTCAGGAAGTAATGGAAAGACTTACCAACTCTGGAAAATTTGAGTAGAGTGGGGTTGGCCCAAGTGGGAAATCCTGTGGTGTAAAAGAAATGGTCCTTGAAGTCCCTAGCATGGCTCTCATTTAGGTGATAAGCCTTGTAGTTAAACTAGAAATACTTCATGAGGGTGTAGAACCCGTCCAAGTCACTGCCCTTCTTCTTCGGGCATGCTTGAAAGCTGTATAGGTACAGAATCTTTGCCAGAGAAGGCTCAAGCCAACAATGGCGCTTGTATAGTATGTGCAAGCCTGAGAGGACTCTGTACCCATTGGGGATCAACTGGAAGAGAGCTATCCCCATGAACTTTAAAAAATTTACGAAATACTGGTGGAGGAGGAGTGTTGCACCCGTTTGAAGGTGTGGCTGGCTCCAAGTCCCGAAGCCAAAAATGCAGCGGTGAGATCTCTCCGACTCCCAACAAAGCCTGGTTAAATACCCGTCTGAGATAATCCCATAGTATGCCTCGATGTGAGTGAGGGCTTCCAAATTCCTCAGCATGGAGGAGATGTGGTCGGCCTTGAACCCTAAGGCCTTGTAAGTTGATGCTTCCTTAAGGATTGGTCAGACATTGACCTCCTCCTTAGTAAGGTCCCTCCTGCGAGACTCTACCCTAACAACTAGTGACCTCACCTCCGCCTTAGCAGCCTCTAACAGGGCTATGCACTCGGGCACTTAAGTGGTATTAAGAACTGATCTTTGTCCTCAGGCCATGCCTTGAATATCGCAATCGAAGTCGTAGAAGCCATGCCCGTGAAGTTCTCTGAGTTCATTAGACATCTGAAACAAAACCAAGCAGTTAGCATTCTGACCTAAAGAAAATGGCCAAAATACGAGAGTACCCTATGAGAACTGCTCGGGGATAGAAAAAATTAGGGAAATTTTCTAATAAGAGGTCCCCTGAAACAACGAAACATCTCCGAGAAATTCCATCAAAAATTAGAAGATTATAGAGACCAGAATCTTGGAAAAATCCCAAAAATGAAGCATTAACAAAAAGTGTGAACGAAACCCAAAAAATCGAGTTCTAAATCAAAACGTAAACCAGCCACTTACAAATGGATATCTCACCAAAAATGGCATAAAAAGGAAAAAAGTGGGGTAGACTCGAAATCGTTAACACCTATTTTCCCACGATTAAAAACATAGCATGGTCACTACCCCAATGAAATCAAATAACGCTTACTAAACCAGACAGCAAACAAGGAGAAATATCAAGAACACTCACTCGAAAAATGGCAAACGTAAGTATGGAGTCTAGTGCACATGATGAGGTAGTTGAAGTTATTTACTCAGAAATACCTCACAAATCTCAAGTTATCCAGATTGGGCGCAGTGATTGCCAAGTTCTTGAAATCTTTAGAGAAGAAAGGGTTTTGGGAAGAAATAATTTTCTGAAATCAAAATACTTTAAAGTGTGAAAATGGAGAATGAATAGGGGTATTTGAATTCAAAGCCCCGAAAAGCCCACTTGATACCTGGCTGATGATCACCTAGAATTAGGTACTCAAGTGTGATCCAACGATCATAAAAAAAGTAGGTGGCCGATGTACTCGAATGATGGAAAGATGTTTCGGGTACGGAAATGACACCCCATTTAATGTTATTAATTGACTGCCTAAAAATTAAGGAGCTGACACGTGGCGCCCCTCTCTATTGGTGTCTGTGCTCGAGGACCTTCGACAGCCACCTCCCAAGGATAGAGCCCTAAGGGGATGACTCTATCGTTTAATTAAGTCTCCTTTGTTTCCAAGAACGAGTGAAGACTTGGGGGGCAAATGTTGTTCGTGCTTTCTGCATACGACAACGTGGCCTTAATGGACCGTGTCATTTAGTCTTCCTCGGAACCTAGAGCCCAATCTATGGGCGTCATTCCTATCACAATCGAAGAACTTTCCTAGTGGGTTATCAACAAGAATGATCTCTCAAGGACCTGAACAATAAGTAGTCTTCCAAGTGGTTACATTGATCCAGCAAAGCTCATCTTATTGTAATCAACTTGTTAGCCTCCGAGGACCCCTCTTCACGAAAAAGATAACTTTCCTATTAGGTATCAGCCAAAGAGGCACTTGGAACCAGAGACACGTGCCTAACACAGTTAGTGGCTGCAGATATTGTGCTGCCGGTTTCGTACAAGCGACAAAGGCGATATCCCAAGATGTTTCCTAACATGGGGATATGTGCAGGTACCCTCCTAACAAGTACCCAAAATTTCCTTTTCCAATAAAGTAATGGGCTTGATATCCTTGTATTGGGCCCGTTTAATGACAAATGAGGCCCGCAAGCCTATCTTATGGGAAAGAAATCATAATTTATGTGTAAACTAATCTTGTTATGAGAATATTATTGTAATCACCTCCCATTAGTGAGCTTAACTCCCTCAGCTGCCTATAAATAGGGTTCGGGTATCATTTGTAAAGGGATCTAATTTTTAGAGTATGCAAAAACGCTTCCTAAATATCTAGAGAACTTGAACTTTGCAAGTTAACTTCCTAATACAATTGACTCATGGACTAGGGTTAATTAATAACCTGAACCACGTAAAATTCCTGCATTCAATCTCTTTTCTTTGAGCTTTGTTATATACTTGTAGTTGACAAAAAAGCTAATCAACACTATACATAAAATAAATTTGAGCTATTTCATTTTTGTTCTTCTGATATCATATTACTAATTTAAAATATAAATAATAGTTTTATCTTTTAGGAAAATGCAAAATGTTTGATTAAAATCGTCAAGTGAGCTGATATGCATTAGTGTGTATTGCTATCCTACAATTGGCCCACATAAAGTGACCATTTTGGTAATTGGGTATTAAAGTATCACAAGTTAAATGTATAGATACCTTAAGTAGTATTTCTAATTTATTTAATGGATAAATTAGAAATACTAAAACTAATAAACTATTAGTTTTATATATTAGCAGTGGTCCCCAAGAAACAAGACATCACTCTATTCTCTTGTTTCCCATCAAGTGAGAAAATCAGACAAAATACTTGTCTTGTATTCTTGGAAGATCATTACCCCAAAGATCATCTCTAACAATGGATTAAGGTATGCTTCCGCTATTTATGCTCTTCTTCTTTGTGAATCATCAATGGTTTCTTTAGAAATAAGATTCCAGGTTTCACACTTGTAGTGACATGCTTAGGATTTGGATATTGTATGTTGATCTTACTTGTTGCTTGAGTGCTAAAGAATTCTAACACATAAATACTGAAAATAATTAAACCAATATGAATATTTTATAGGGTTCTCTCTGCAAGGGTTTCAAAACTCTTCTTCGTTGCCTGTGATTTTCTCTTTTCGGTTGGAGCGCCACTGGAGTCTCTCGCAGGCAGGTCGTGCTCTGGCAGAGTGGAGATGTGTTATTTGGGTTTTCAACAACATTTGCTCTGTTTTGTTTTCCTCCATTCTTCCTCTGTGATCTTGCCTTAAATCTAGCAATGAGGGATTTATTCTTGCCGCTTGTGGAGGGTTTAGGGCTAGCGGGAGTTCGAATCTAGTGGAAGGGTCTGAGTTTGGCTCAAAACTAGAGGATTGGGGGTATGTGATGGTTTTGGGTTTGGTTTCGAGGAGGGTGGGATTTCTTGTGGGGTTCTCGCCATTTGTTAGGGATAGTGGGTTTGGATTCATTGGTTCGTAAAGTTCAAATATGGTGTGTTCAGGTGATGGGGTCAGATCCGGTAGAGTGGAGGGCTGCTATTTTATTTTAAGTTTGCTTATTTTTATTGTGTTATTTGGCTTTTTCATTATGTGTTTATTTATGATTTCCTTTCTTTCAAGAACCTTATTGATGGGGTTCATGGCTTCCGCCGCTGCGGTATTCTTCTATTTGGTCTCCCTTCAAATTTGGATCTGGACAAACAAGATATGGATCCTTGGGTTCATGTTCAATTGTCGTGTTGCAGGAGCCTTCATGAGTTTAGTGGATCGTTGTTTAGTTTTCAATAATGGAGTCTTTCATCTTTTGAATGATTTTAGGTGTTTAGTTTTTATTAAAGTTGATATGTCATTTTTCCAATTGAAAAAGAAACTTGGTTTACTCCACACTCATGAGAAGCTGATTTGCTCATGCCTTCTAGACTTAGTTAGAGTTTTCGTATTGGCTTTCTTTATATTGAAAATTGTAACAATTATTATTGAGAGTTGCCTAATCTTTAAAAAAAAACATTAAATAAAATAATTGCTACTTGAAAGAGAATTCTTAACATGCCAAATTTAATGTTTAAGATATTAAAATTTGGTGAGTTTTGCTTATGGTGAATAATATTGAATATGCCTTAACATGGTGAATATATAACTTATGTTCAAGATAGAAAAAACTTATTGAGATGTATTATTAATACACTTTCCATTATAGTGTGTAAATTATTTTTAAAAAATTACTATATTAAACTAAAATTGGGATATTAAATACCTTGATGATGAATGTGGACTACATACAACAAATGCATACATGGATGACCTCCTAAATCACATGGTGTAAATATTTTGAGAAATGGATTATGGAGGGATTGGTTTGGCTAAGAATGGAGGGATGTTGTTTGAATCTTAGCCGATGAATCATAAAGATAAGAGTAAAAATACAAACAAACAAAAAAATGCAAATCACAAAAATATACTCCAACTTTTTTTTAAGAATATATTAATCTCATTATGCAATAAGATATTTTCATTTAAATTCTCTATATTCAATGGGGGATTCGGAATTTTTTTTCATTGAGAGTGAAAATTTACATTGTTGTATTTTGTTATACCTAGAAATTCAAGCTAAATATACATTTGTTTGCGTACATAATTTCAGCTCGCGAATTATAATCAAAGCAAAGATAGTAAATAATTGGTTCCTCAACACCTAACGAAATTTGGAGCAAGTTAAACTACAGACTAGAGATAGGTCGTAGCTTAGCTTGGCTTAGATATATATACAAACTGATCCAATTGTCCAATTTGTATCATTTCCAACTCGGCATTTGCTCCGAGGTGAGAATATATTGGTGCCCCGTGCTTTGCTCAAAGTCTGATCAAATATTTAGCTCGTGGCTACAGAGCTAGATGATGAGCGTACCACAAATGTGTTGTTATCTGAATCCCATAAATCAAGGAATTATCTCCTATTTAGTGGCTCTAATCAAATCAGAGAAAAATAGCAAGAGATGTTATCTCTTAAATGTACAAATTGACAATTATTGGTATTTTAATTTCCCTTTGTTTTCCATTTTTACGTACTTTTTTTATTTTGTTTCATTTTTATGTGTTATGTTTATTCAATTATACGTTAATTTAATTTTTGTATTTCATTAATACGGTTTACACATTAAACATATATCCCACTTTCTTTCCCTCTTTCCCACGACGCCTAATTATTTTTCATCTCTCCCACAACGTCTGCCTCATTGAGCTTCTTCTCTTCACGCATATGAGCCACCCAAATTTCTCTTCAAATCCAATAACGTACGTACCTGCTAAATAAACAATACCAAAAAAACACTCCATCATTTTCAATATTCCTTGCCTAATAATATATAATACAAAAGTAGAAAACAAGTAGTATTAATAGAAAATATACATGTAATATGACTTTCAACTTTCAAAGGATTTAGGTTTCAAATTCGAATTATTATCTTTTTCACTTTTTAATCGCCAATAAAGTGTATACCTAAGCTAGTTTAAAAAAGAAAAAAAGCAAATCTGGCACTACTTATGATCCTTCTCAAGTAGAAAAACAAAGCATAGTTCTTTTCCTACATCGACAAATGAGATATTGCCTAAACACACTTACTACTATAGTAATATTACACTTAAGTAATCCCCTTTGTCATATTCTTGAATATAGTTTTTCACATGTTTATCTATAAAAGATAGATACACAAGTACCAAAACGTGATTGGATGACAACAAAAACAACATCCAAAATTTATACCAAGTATTTAATTATTACCATATATTTATATACTTGAATTCTTATCTCATTGTAGATAAAACTTAATTAGACCTCAAAAATAAAGATAATATGAAACCTTAATCAACATGGTAAAGCAACTAAATCAATATCCTAAACAACCAATTTATCTATGAATTTTGCAATCAAAATAAGAAAGCAATTAAAACAACCTTATTATGCAATCTAAGCAACATTCTATTATCCAACATACAACAACTTAAGCAACTTGGTTTGCAATATACAATAATTTAAGCAACCTAATATGCAACATACATCAATCGCATATGCAAATTACAACAACTTAAACAAACTTATTATGCAACTTAATCAACCTTACAACCTAAAAAACTAAAGCGACTTAAAGAACTCAAATGCAACATTCAGTAACTAATTTAGGTAAAGATGCATCCTACAACTCCTTAAGCAATATCATTGGCAACTTATATCAGCTTAAGCAACCTCTTTTGCAACTTAGGCAACCTGATATGCAACTATTGACGCCATTTTTCGTCAACTTAGATATGAAAAGCACTAAACACGTATACATAAAAAAAATAGAATGTTTCACAGGCATTTTACATGGTTCAGCAGTTAAAATCTACATACTCTACGAGTCACTATTATTAATCTCACTGCTCTCTCGAAGCTTTTTTAGAAAGCAATTTGACAGAGTCTTCTCCAGTACAAATTGTGCGTGAATACAAATGAATAAGACCAGGCTATTTATAGACCTGGTCATGGGAATATCTTCCTCTGATTCAGGGAAGTTACAATCAGTCATATTAATTTGAAATAAATATAATAAATTCCTTGATTACATAATATCCTATGACAATAGGGATTTAATATATGATAATAACGAATCCCTAAGGAATAGGGATTTCCTAACAGCATTCCCGCGTGCAAAACGCGTTGCTGAGCTCAATTGTATTGTTGACATGCTTTCGAGACCAGTCCAGGTTTCGTGCTCACCATTTCAGTTGTAACCTCCTCCTCATCTAGTAATTTCTTCGAGGTCGTTCCTCGGAGAAGGTCGGTGCCTTCGAGCTTGCAAATTAGGCTCGAACGATACGACTCATTCTCGAGTGCTAGTAATAGATCTAGAACCATTTAATACTTCACACAAGTATTTTGCTAGTTTCTGTACACACGAGCTTAACTATTTCGAGTTTAACTATTTTGAGCTTAACAGTTTCGAGCCGACATTTTGAGGCTATTCCTTTCATTCACGAAATTTGGGTGTAACACATACAACAACTTAGGCAATCTGATATGAAATTAAATCAACTCAACAAACCTCATTTGCAACTAAATCAACTTATAAAACATCATATGCAAATTAAAGCATGTTAAGCAACTTTCTATGCAACTAAAGCAACTTAAAAAACTTCATTTGCAAATTACAACATGTTAAGAAATTATAGCAACCTCATATGCAACTTAATCATCTTTATACAATCAAATGCAACCTCAAATGCAAATTAAAGCATGTTAAAAAACTTGCAACCTAAAGTAACTTATAAAAATTAATTTTAAATTGCAACATGTTAAGTAATTATAGCAACCTCATTATGCAAATAAATCATCCTTTAGCAACCCTATGCAACCTATAGCAACTTAAAAAAAACTCAATTTCGCAAATAAAAATTAAATCATGTTAAGCAACCCGCTATGCAACTAAAACAACTTAAAAAACCAATTTTAATTTTCAACATGTTAAGCAACCTTCTATGCAGCCTAAAGCTACTTACAATAATTCTAGCAAACTTACTATGCAATTTAATGCACCTTATGCAACTCAATGCAGCTTAAAGCAACTTAAAGAACTCAAATACAACCTTCAACAACTAATTTGTGTAAGAATATGCATCCTATATCATCTTAAGCAACCTCATACACAACTTTCAGCAACTTAATCAATATGTTATGCAACTTAAGCAACTTAATATGCAATTAAAGCAACTTAAGCAATCTCTTATGCAACTTCAACAACATAATAGGCAACTAAATCATCTTAAACAACCTCATCCTCATTTGCAACGAAAGCAACTTAAAAAAATATCATATGCAAATGAGGATGTTAAGTAACCTTATTTGCAACCTAAAACAACTTACAAAAATTCATTTGCAAATTATAGCAACTTAAACAACTATATCAACCTCTTTATACAAATTAATCATCCTTAAGCAACCCAAAGCAACCTATACAAACTTAAAAAAATTCATTTTTGAGAATTAAAATTAAATCTTATTAGCAACCTCCTATGCAACTAAAACAACTTATAAAAACTAATTTTAATTTTTAACATGTTAAGAAACCTTATATGCAACTTAAAGCTACTTATAATAATCATATCAAACTTACTATACAACTTAATCAACCTTATGCAACTCAATGCAACCTAAAGTTCCTAAACTAACTAAAAACCCAATTTTTAGGCAATTGTATTTGTATATTTATAATAAAAATTATTAAACATAAGTATAAGGAGCTATTTTGTTTGTTTAATTTTTTGAGAAACTCAAAGTTAATTTTTTTTCTTATTTTCATTGAATTTTTGTATTATTATTTTTCTCTTTCGTTTCACAGTAACCATTTATTTATTTATTTTAGTGCAATACTAGCCACTTTCTTTTTCAGAGAAAGGAGTCCATCTTATTAATGTGATTTCTCTTATTAATCAAAACAAATTAATGTTGAGATTAACTTAATTGGTTGAATGAGATATGTGGATAATGGCGATTTCTGCACCTTCATCTCTTAGTCCAACTTGTAAAAGAAATGCGCCACTGAATTATTGATTATTGATGTTCAAGATCATGTCAAGATGTGTGGGTGTGATCATTACCATTACCAACTATGTACAAAAAAAAAAAACTTAAAGAAATGCGCTTTGGTATCTAATTTAAATATGTAGTGCACACCGTATTTTTTTTTAAAAAAAACTTAAAGTTATGTATTAATGAATTAAATTTTTAGGTACCGTATAAATGTACTAAAACTTTTTTATATATGTATTACTAAAAAAATTCCCTATAATATTCTGTAAAGGATAACTTTCTCATATTTTTTGGAAACCCTACACGTCAATCACTTCTATAAATAAAAAGGGATTGTTCAAAGAAACATAGACAAAAACTTTGGTAAAATTGTTACAGAAATAATGTAATATTTAAATTCCCGAATATTTTTTATGGGAAAAATATTCAAATTTACTAAAGCGTAGCATTTAATTACCCACTTTTTTTGCGAGAAAAATACATAAAGTTGTTAAAATGTTACACATTTACTTATAAAAAAAATTAATATAAATTGATTTTAAATTATAAATATAAATAAATTTTATTCTAAAATTAAAAAAATAAAATCAATAGCTAACAAATTATAAAAAATAATTAAAAACATTAATATATTAAAAAAATTATCAACTATTTTTATAAATTTAATATCGTATAGAAACTTACATGAAAATAACTTAATTTTACTTTCTTTTACTATTTCCATTTTTTCATTTCATTTTTTCCTTATTATTTTTTCAATTAATTTAAATCTCTTAAGAATTTTAACCATTTTTTTATAATTTGTGTATTGAAATACAAATGCAAAAAGTACATCAAATATAACATTGACACAAAATATGCACAATTCATTGGAGATGATATTACAATTCAATATAATTATTGGTGCTACTAATGACGTTACTACCCAAAATATCCCTGGCATAATTTTCTCAAACTCTCCGTATTCTCTCCCAAATTCCCGAACCAAGCAAACTTTGAAATCGATAGGCCTCGATTGTATCTGTAGAACCCAACCTTCATTGTTTTCCACGACCACGAACAAGGGCTCCCAAAGGGTCAGAGTTGACGATCGGAGAAGGGGAAGGAGAAAACGTTGAGCAAGCCGACCAAACTTTTAGGAAACAACCCCAAAGAAAGCGAAGGTGAGGGATTTCGTTTTTAATCTGCAATATGTGTATGTGCCTAGTTTTTTTTGTTGATTTTGTTCATAGGATAGATCAGGGCTGGGGAATGAAGAAATCTGGGTTCTTTCGATATTTTTCATGCAACTCGATAGTGCATGATAGGGACTGGATTTGACTGTGCCTCGATAGGCCTCGATGGGACTCAATAGGACTCGATGAAATTTTAGGCTTATAGAAATTTTAGCATATATCTCGATAGGAATCGATAGGACTCAATGATACTAGGCTTTGGGATTTTTAGGACCTACCTCGATAGGAATCGATAGGCCTCGATAAGACTTGATACTACGAGACTTTGGGATTTTTTAGGCCTTACCTCGATAGGGCTCGATAAGACTCGATAGTAACTCGATGATATTATTCTTTGTGATTTTTAGAACCCACCTCGATAGGACTCGATAGTTTCTGCCTCGATGGAACTCGATAGGCCTCGATAGTAACTGCCTCGATAGTGACCAGATTGTTTTACATTTTTAACATTTTTTTAACATTTTTTTTTCCAGATGATTGACCTTATTGTATCGTTGGAGAAGCACTTTCCTGGCCGTGTCACTTATAGGGGTAGTGCCTACTTTGATACCCTTATAGAGCAGTTTCAGAGGCATGGTCTTATTAAAAGGGCACAGGCATGCCCGTTGGGACAGTTCTTTAAGGTGAAGTCGTTTAGTTTTTCTGGGGTTCTACTACATCAACTAATGTTGTGTAAGGTAGAAAGCAAGAAGCATGAAGAGGGTTAGTTCTACATGGGCAACACTCTGTGTAGATTTGGTATTGCAGAGTTTGCCCTAGTTACCGGACTAAATTTTGGGAAATCACTGTCCCTAGATGAGTTGAAAGAGCATCTTTCAAGTGATCGAATCATCCAAGAATATTTTAATGGTGATTCGAAGGTTAGTTTTGGTCAGTTGGAAGATGCATTGAAGGCCTCCACAAACCTAGAAGATGCATTTAAGCTAGTTTTGTGCTATTTGATAGAAGGGGTACTGAATGCCCCAGAGAAGACAACGACGATATGGGGAGATTCCCTGAGGATGGTTGAGGATCTTGATTACTTTTTCAAGTATCCATGGGGGAAGTTTTCATTTAAGAAGGTTAGCAGAGGAGTTCAGAAGGACATGAAGAAGCAATTGAAACACTACGAGGAGAAGAAGAAAGAAGGGTCAAGCAAAAAACACAAGGAGGCGAAGTATAGTTTCAATTGCTATGCACCTGCGCTTCTTTGGGCTTTTGAGGTCATGCCTTCTCTCGGGAGTAAGTTCGGTGAGAACAATGGGAATTAGATTCCGAGGATGCTTAGCTAGGCTACGAAGACTGATATCACTATTTCGACAGCTCTGTTGGTTCCTATATTCGCCAACCGTCGAGTAAGTTCCATTTTATCTTGTTAAATATCACAGATTAATTGATTAACGATTTATTTTATTAAAGTTTTTCTGACACATGTTATTCAACCATGCAGTTAGTGGTATTTCCCATGCTGAAACCACGTCCCGGTGAGGTAGTCTACTATAATAGCCTCCCAGAAGTTGATTCCAGGTTATTCCCTGAGTTGGAATCAACTGTGGGGGAGGTTGGGACTGTAGCGGAGGAAGTAGTAGTACCTGAGAATGAGGCAGAGAAGCTGGCGAAAGTTGCAAAGGAAGCCTCCATTTTTTACGACGATGTCCCGAGGGTTGAGGAGGGCACTTCACAACCCTGTGCAGCTTCATCTAGTTAGGTTGCCCAGCCTGATTATGAGCAATTGATGCAAAGGCTCAAGAGGGTTAAGGAGGGCCAGGCAACCTTACTACAGAATCAGACTACGATCATGGCTCAGTTGGCGCAGCTGCTTTCAGTGGTCTCAGGTCGATCCACCAACGTAAAATCAAATACAGAGTCTGATATCTTGCCTGCAGACTACGAGTGTGGTGATCAACCCTCCACTCCACAGGCCCAGACATTTGTAATTGCCAGTGATGCTAACAGTCCCAGTGTACGAGTACTGCAGCCTGGGGAGGCAGCTGCCCTTGAGGTTTTCAGGAAGAAACGCAGGCCCAAGCATTTTGATGACGTTACCGACCCAATGAAGAAGATCAGATATGATAAATAGGGGCTAGTTGCTGAACCATTGAGGAAGTGTGACCCACAGCAGGAGAAGAGCTTCCATAAGTGGATCATCGGGAAGATCGACAACAAGAGAGACCGGAACGTCTATACTGGGACGCACGGTGTGGCATGGTTCTTGCAGTTGCACACAGTCCAGACTTGGCTTTGGGATTCGGTATGTAAATTACATTTATGTTTTCAATTCAATCTTAAAATATATTGATGGTACTAACGAATTTTCATATTTTTTCAGCATATTGATGCCGCTTTGCACATGCTACACCGCTGGCGCCACTTTTATCATGGTGCATTTCGGCAGGATGCTGCGATCATGAACACCACCTTCCCCCAGGTGTGCCTAGGTCGTTGGAATCATTTCAGAGAGACTGGCACTAAGTATGAATGGGACGACGATGTGCTGAAAATGTTGAAGGGCGGTGATAATCAATTCCTTGCATCATGGAAAAATGTGAGTGAAGTATATTTTGCCTTGCACGTCAATAAAGCCGCACATTGGATCGCCATTGAAGTCTCCATTCCAACGTGGTGCATCAACATTTATGATTCCAACCATAGCATGCTCAGTCCCACTCTGTTGGAGGAAGCGATCAAGCCTTGATGCTTATTGGTGCCTTCGTTGTTATGGTGTTCTGGCATGTTTGACGACCATGAGTACCTCCAGGCATATCCTGAGCAGAACGCAAAGCATTTTTCATATTGTCGTATTCCTCTGGAGGAGTGTCCTCAGACTAAAACAAGGTATTCCCCTATTTAATTAGTGTATTTTGAAATCTGAAAATTAAAGTTATTTTTATCTTCTATTGACACAAAATCGATTATATGCAGTGGGGATTGTGGTATGTTTTCCATCAAACATATCGAGCATTTGGTTTCCAGGCTACCACTCGATATCGTTATCGATGAGAACATGCAGCATTTCAGGACCAAGTGGTGTGTGGACCTATTCTATCAGAATTTGTCCCCGTGATGCTCTTTACATTTTCTTTCATACACATCTTGTATAGTAAAGCGTATAACATCTTGTACATTTTCTTTGTATATTATTTTTTATCAAATAATATTTTTTGAAAAAGTTATTAAATAAAAAAGTATTAAATTCACATAATGTATTTGCCTCGACATCCAAACCAACAACGTATTAGAAGAAGTACTCCATATAATAAATGCAGCAAAATCAATTAAATAATTACATAACACAATATTTTAAATCCTAGCCTTACATGACTTCCTATTGTGCCCACTACCACCACACCTGCTACACTTATGTGGCTTGACAATCTTTTCCCCACGTGAAGCATAGCGATTTGTCTTTCGCCTACCCACTTTCTGCTTCCTGGGCCTTCCTACAGGGGTTTTCTCAACAGGGACGCTGACAATCGTATCTCTAATGTGATTAGGGATTACCCATTCATCCTCGTTCCCAACAGAGTAAATAGTATCTTTATAAGTGTCTTTCAATGCCTCGATTCTATAGTAAGGGGAACACAATGAGTAAATGTTTATGCTTATTTTTCTGGCTGCAGCAAAAGCATGTACACAGGGTATCCCAATGGTTTGGAACATGCCACAAGAGAATGATTTTGTGGCCAAGTTCACCTCACCATCACCATTACCATCGACCACAAGAAATTCGTGATGACCAAGGACTTGGACATCTAAAAAAATTGCTTTATCACCTATTTGCTTCATATCCTTTTCCATTTCAAGTGATAACACATTTGTTGCTTTTGCAACTCTTTCACGTCTATCTGCAAACCAAGACTGAAGAGTGAATCTTATGAATTCAAGAAAAGTGGCGACTAGAAAGCTCCTTGCCTCCTTGGTCTTATTGTTAAAGCTTTCTGCGTAGTTACTCGTCATGATATTGTATCAGTTACCAGGAAAATAAGCACTATTCCACCTTTCAAAGCCAATTCCCTCTAGATATTGAGCAATGGGCGGATCAATTACCTTGATCTTGTCAAAGAACTTGTGAAATTTCGCTCTTCAAAATGCGTACGCTGCACACCCCATGATCTCTTGCACGTGGTCAGTTTTGAATTTTGCCACAACATTCATATAGATATGATGGTAACATGCATCGTGATACGCATCTGGGAACACAAGCTCCAAAGCATGATTAATGCTTTTATGTCTGTTCGATACAAAAGCAAGGTTCTCAACGTCCCCTATGGATTCCTTCAATTTTCTCATGAAATAAGTCCAAGAGTTATGGTTCTCACTGTCCACCAATGCAAACGCAATTGGAAACAACTAGTTATTTGCATCCAAAGCAATAGCACAGAGCATGTGGCCACCATACTTATTCTTCAAGAATGTGCCATCCACACAAATTACAGGACGACAGTACTGGAAACCACGCCTAGAAACACCGAGGGAAAATAAGTAATGCAAGAAATGACCATCTTCTGCTACAAAATTAGTAATTGTACCTGGGTTCTTATGCTCCAACTGACACAGGTATCCAGGTAACTTGGAGTATGATTCCTCAGGTGTCCCTCTAACATACATAAGAGCCTTTTCTCTGCATCTCCACGCCTTTTCATAGCTCATTTCGACCCCAAAATGGTGCTTCATGTCCTCCCTTATGTTGTTTCCCATGTACCGAGTACCATCGGTAGCAAATTTCCTCTTGATTAGGTGCCCAAGAACCCACGGTGATGCTTGACGGTGGTCCTTATCTCGAATTTCTTGTGAGCAAGTGTGTACTTCGTGGTATACAGTAATCTCAAACATTTCAGATCGCATTTTTTTCTTACCCCTCAATCTCCAACCACAATCAGGATCCTTGCAGGTAATGTACCACTCATCAGTCCCAGATTTCTTCACCATAAACTCAAAATTATTCTTCATCGCAAATATGGATGCTTTGTTTTTCAATTCAAGCTTGTTCTGAAAGAACTTCCCAAGGTGCAATTCTCATGAAGCTCTGCTGGTTGAGGAATGATGTTGATGTGAGGCCTCTATATCCTCTTTGGTGAACATGGGAGCACTCCATGTTTACAATCTTCACCTAAGTCCAATGGAGAACTCCATCTAAAACTATCATCGGTTCTACTTGGACCTGGACGGCTACTGCTGGTCCCAGGTGTTTGCCGGTCTTCTATTATGTGCTCCTCATCTACCATAACATCTGAACTCAATGTTGGAAAATCTGCCCTAACATCTGGCCCACCAAGATCTGTTCCATCAGCAACAGGATCGTCGTTGAGATAAGGATCATAGCCATAGGGATCGTACTCCGCCGTGTCATGCACATATGACGGATCTCTAACCGGGATATCATCATGGACTATGACATCTGGATTTGTCTCGGGAATACATGTTCCAATGTCACCTTGAGTTCCTTTGAAACCATGACATGGAGGAGAAATGTTCTCTTCAAATCAAACTTCTTTATTAACGCTGGCAGAAGCCGATGCATTTCTTACACCTCCCTTCTTAATCAATGTCACACATAGAGGAATGAGCTTCTCTCAGATTTCAATGCTAACCCAATGAATGCACGCACATGCCTATCATTTTTTGTAACGGTAGGTTTGACGGATTATGATAGGCATGTGTACGGGACCTCAATTTTCAAGTCATGCACACATTTATCCACTTCAAGCTCATTGTACAGAATGTCAAGCAGTTGCTCATACGTCATACCGTTCTCCACGGGCAGAACTTGATTTTCAGCATCTCTGAAAATCCAATCCCTATTTTCGAGTTCCCAAACACCATTGAATGCAACAAATACAGAAACAGTCGAATCTGCAACAAAAAAACAAAAACAAAAAGGTCAAAAAGTTAAACTACAACATAAAACAGAAAATATCAATTTCTATCGATATATGTCGAGTCCTATCGAGGTCACACATATCAATTTTTATCGAGTACAGTCGAGGACTATCGAGGCAAACAATCCAATAAAATTCTTATACACCTATCAAGTTTTATCGAGTACAATCGAGGACTATCGAGGCAAACAATCAAATTAAACTCTTATACACCTATCGAGTTTTATCGAGTACAATCGAGTTATTAAATCCAATTAAACTCTTATACTCCTATCGAGTTTTATCGAGTACAATCGAAGACCATCGAGGTATTAATATCCTAACACTATCGAGGCACGTCGAGGACCATCGAGTCAGCATGCATGCAACACATCGAGACCTATCGAGTTTCATCGAAACTCATCGAGGCAGGAAAAAAATCCAGAAAAAAACGCATGAAGTATCCAAAATTCATTCCGACAGTGAAAAATTGCAATAAAACATGAAGGCATACATAGATCTATTCGAAATAAGACAAGTAATGTAACCAGACAAGTTTCCTCACTACATATAACAAATATATACTTACCCATATGATTTTTTCCCCTAGATTCGAAATCCAAAATGAAGTTTCTTGACTTGAAAGGACTCACAACTTGCCCTTAGATCCGAAATGCAAATTAATGGTGGCTGGCTTTTTTTGTGTGTACGAGAGTTTGAGAGAATGAGAGGGAAAACATAAGAGATAGAGAGTGAAGACTATGAGAAAAAGAGAGGGAAAATTATGCCAGGGGTATTTTGGGTAGTAACGTCATTAGTAGCACCAAAATGAGAGTTATATAGGGATAGGGTATTTTTTAAATGTAGTGTCACTTATTGCATTAAAACTCAAATTTCCCAAAGAATATGATTTTATGTATTCATAGGTATAGCCTAATGGTATTATATCTCTCCTCACAAAAAGAAGATCCTAAGTTCGAATATCCCTTACCCAATGTCAAAAAATATATATGATTTTATAAATGATTACATAATAAAACTAAAAAAAAAAAGTAATTTTACTCTTACTTTGATTCTATTTTGTCTCATAGTGTTGTAAGTGATACCAATGAATGGTATCCTGTAATGGTAGGCAACATCCAAACCATTCCAATTATACCAAAACAATCAAATTCATTCCAATTACAAAAAATTGGATATCCAATTATAATTGGATTGGATCGAATGAAGGTTGACTGTCTGTTATCCAAAAAATTGGCATTGATGATGTGGCAAGTGATCCCTGGACACGTGGCTGACACCTGGAGGAACTCTGCTAGTGTATCGACCAGAAGATGCATTAGAAGCAGTAAGCAGCCCAGTCATACCTGCGACCAGTCTGGTCGATAGTTCCGCATGCAATGTAATATTATTGTAAAGATCTTTGTAGATCCCGAATTTAACTCACACAATCTCCTGAATATCCGGTTATTTAGGAGAGAATATCGGCAACTAAATCATGTAATCCCCCTTGGGCCTATAAATAGAGAAATATAGCTCAAGAACAGGGGGACTTTTTGGCTTTCGAATTACTTGATACTAGGATAATTCTATCTAAAATATTGTATTGTTCTTCAGAGGTTGGTGAAACTCATTGAACCCTAGTTCTTTGATCACTCCTTTGATTCTCACATCAATAACAACCTAAGTGGATGTAGGTTATTACCAGATCCTAGGGCCGAACCACTATAAAATATCGTGTCTTATTTATATTTTGTCAGTACGTTCTTCTCAACACATTAATTCACATCAAGCGTATTTTGACTCCGTGCCAGTTGGCCAAAATCTGGGTCAATATTCTGGTGCTTTCATTGAGAGCTTGATTTATCATTGTTGAGAAAACTAATGGCGAAAACTGGAAGGAAAGCTGGACAGGCGGCCGCTGCTGCGCCATCAAACCCACCTCCTCCTCCCCCTGCAAGCGTGGCGGAGGATGAACCACATCTGGACTTCGAGGAGGAAGAGATGGATGATGCTATGCTGAAGAGTACCCTGGGGGCGTTGCAGGAAGAGATGGCTAACCTGAGAGCCAGTCAAGAGACCGCTGCCGAAGTTGTGGCGCGGCAGCAGCAGGAGATTGAACGACAGCGCACGGAGTTGAGCGAAAGGCAGGGGGAGATGGATCGCCGCCAGAGCGAAGCCATGGCAGCCCTTGAGGCAGCCTTGCAACTGGCTAGGAATCAGGCCGCACCTGTCTCACAGCCTGACCATCCTGCAAATGGGCCACCCCGGAGGGGTCCAAATCCTAGCCCACCGATCCAGCCCTCGAGTCCACAAAGGCCCGAGCAGCCTCAGGTGCCCCATGACGATGTCCCGATGGATCCTGAGGCACAGCCTCCATCCCAGGCTGGTCGCGGCGATCCCCCGCAACAGAGGCAGAATAGGGTCGAGCATCAGCCTCGTAGTCCTAGACGCTGGAGGGGCAATGAGCCAAACCTGCCGAACAGAGGTCAGTATCCCCCTGGTAACAGGAGGGACTCAGAGTTAGGCTCTGCGGTCCGGGGTCCCCCATGGCATGATAATGCACGGGGACACCACGACCAGCACAGGCCTCCCTCTAACGCTCGGGACGTTTTAGCGAGGGATGGAAATCGAGGGAACAGTCAATCCCACCATAGCCAATCGAGGTTCACAGATGGCCATGGATATAATGAGGCTGACTCAGGCAAAGGAAATGTTGGTAGGAGGAACGAAGAAAGAGGTAAAGGCGAGAGCCAGGTACCTCAAGATCACCAACCCAATAGACGGGATGCTGGGGGGCAGCCCAGGCAAAATAATGTCTTCAACCAGCTCGGGGGTAGCGAGCAGCGGAGAAGAGACGAGGATTTGAGAGACATACTCAATGATCACCGTGAGTGGCATGGCGAGAACGTCCCCCCAGCAACAGATGCCACAGTGATTCCTACTGCTGTACAGGCCCAGATAGACGCCCTCAACCAAGCAGTGCAACAGCTGGTCGGGGGAAGGACATCTTATATCGACCACGATAGGAGGAAAGGCACTCCTTTCGTACAAAGGATAGCTAATGCCGAAACTCCAAGCAAGTTCAAAATGCCTACACTTCCAAACTTTGACGGGTATGGAGACCCAGTGTCTCATGTCAATAAGTTTGAAATACAAATGGACATTCAGAAAGTGTTCGAAGACGCTCGGTGCAGGATCTTCCCTGCAACACATTCTGAAACCGCGTAGGAATGGTTTTTTAAGTTCCCTCCCGCAAGCATAGTTTCCTGGGAAATGTTCGTAAGGGAGTTTTACGGATAGTTCTATGCAGGTCGTGTGCATCCGACCGAAGCAAACCAGCTGGTTGAAATCCACCAGCAAGATGAAGAATCAGTGAAGGACTACATCCAGCGCTTTATGCGAGCGGCAGCTGGAGCGAAAACGTTGGGGGACGAAGGCAAAATGATGGCCATAACCGTAGGGGTTAAACGTCGTTCTCCCCTTTGGAAAAGTCTCCAAAAGGAAGGAGTGAGAACTACCTAGGAATTTTTGGACCGCGCTGATCGCTACATCAAGCTCGAAGAAGCCATTACCGACGATGGAAAGCCCTCAGGCAAGGATAAGAAGGCTTATGAACCCGCCAAAGCCGCCAATGGGTCCAAACCTAATGGCAACGGCAAAGGCAACGGGAACGGCAACGGCAATGGCAAGAATGGTGGAAAACGGTCGTATAACGAGCCTTCCACCTCTGAAAATAAACGTGCCAAGGGTAATCGTTATGAACCTCGATTCACTAACTACACTGCCCTCGTTGAGTCTCGGGGAGAGGTTTATCAGGCCACAAGTTCTAGTGTGCCTTATAAAAAACCTGGCCCCATTCAAAAGGATATTTCGAAGAGAGACACTACCAAGTTCTGTCGTTATCATAACGACTACGGACATGACACCAATGAATGCAACCAGTTGAAAGAAGAAATCGAGTTCCTTATTAGACAAGGACACTTGAGAAGATACGTACGGGCCTCGGGAAATTCCCAACGAGAAGCTCCGGGTAGCAACGAGCAGGCACCCACGCGCCAACGCTCGCCACCCTTACAGCCTGCCCCCGTGACTGGCACACTCTTAACCATCTGTGGAGGCCTGCACCTCGCGGGAAATAGCGGAAAGGCCAGGGAACGATATGCTCGGACTCTGCGCCACGACCAGGACATCGAGATGATGACTGTGGAGGACCATGCACCAAAAAAGGCTCGGGCAGAGGAAGGTGAAATAACCTTCTCTAACAGCGATGCCCAACATGTCCGTTTCCCACATTCCGATCCGCTGGTCATGGACATCCAGATGGCCAACATGATGGTGAAGAGAGTGCTGGTCGATACAGGAAGTTCAGTGAATATCCTGTATAAGTCTACACTAAAACACATGAAATTTTCCGTTAAGGACTTGGAGCCCTGCAACCAAACGATATACGGCTTCTCTGGACAAGGACTCGCCCCTGCCAGATTGATCAAACTACCAGTGACGACGGGTACAGCGCCTGCAACAAGGACATTACTCGCCACTTTTGTAGTGGTCGATTGTCCTTTGGCGTACAATGCCGTCATTGGAAGGCCTATACTGGTTGATCTACGGGTCGTCATCTCTATGTGGCACTTGGCCATGAAGTTCCCAACAGACGCGGGGGTAGGACGCGTGTTGGGGAACCAGAGGGAAGCCAGGGAGTGCTACAATGCCTCAATCACAAAGGCGAAGAATGGAACGCCGAAGAGCACAACCTCAGATAGGTTGCAGATGGCAGTTGATACATAAGCCCAATCCGGTGATGAAGTCACCAAATAGGGTGTTGCCCAAAGTGAGGATAGAGACTTAGATCCTCGCTTTGGGGATTTTGAAGAAAACGTTGGACCCGTCGAGGACCTGGAGGAGGTCCAACTCGACGAAGAAGACCCGACCAGAGTCGTAAAGGTTGGGAAAAACTTAGAGCCTACCACGAAGCACGCACTGGTGGAATTTTTGCGAAAGAACCAGGAGGTTTTCTCCTGGTCGCATAAAGACATGGCTGGGATAGATCCTGCAGTTATCAGCCATGTCCTGAATATAGACAAGACCTTTCCACCCGTACAACAAAAGAGAAGGCTGCTCGATAAGGATAGATCGAGAGCCTTAAAAGAAGAAGTTGAAAGACTAAAGGAGAATGGGTTCATCAGGGTGGCATTTTATCCATCGTGGGTCTCCAATCTAGTGCTGGTTCCCAAGCCTAACGGCAAGTGGCAGACCTGCGTGGATTTTACAGACCTCAATAAAGCCTGCCCAAAAGACTGCTTCCCACTCCCAAGGACCGACCAGCTGGTCGATGCAACTGCAGGGCACGAGATCCTCTCGTTCATGGATGCATATTCGGGCTACAACCAGATTAGCATGCACCCCCCTGACGAGGATCACACCAGCTTTCGGACCGATACGGGCTTATACTGTTACAAAGTAATGCCCTTCGGACTGAAAAACGCAAGTGCGACTTACCAACGACTAGTTAACCACATGTTTAAGGAGCTGATCGGAGTAAACATGGAGGTATACGGGGACGACATGCTGGTAAAGTCTAAAAAAGCAGGAGGACATGTGAGGGATTTACAAGAGTGCTTTGATGTATTGAACAAATACCAGATGAAGTTAAATCCCCTCAAATGTTCCTTCGGAGTAGGATCAGGGAAGTTTTTTGGGTTCATTGTAAATTCAAGAGGAATCAAGGCCAACCCCAACAAGATAAAGGCCCTGATCGACATGAAATCGCCAGAAAGGATCAAAGATGTACAAAGTTTAACTGGGAGGATCGCAGCCCTAAGCAGATTTATTTCGAAATCAACAGACAAGTGCGTCCCTTTTTTCAATCTACTTAGGGAAATAAGAAGTTTGAAAGGACAGGAGACTGCGAGTAAGCATTCCAGGCCTTGAAAGCCCATATGGCACAACCTCCCATCTTATCAAAGCCAATCGAAGGAGAAACTTTGTTTTTTTACCTGGAGATTACTGAAGTTGCTGCTAGCGCGGTACTAGTGCGAGAAGAAGAAGGCGTACAAAAAGCAGTCTACTATGTCAGCAAGAGACTGATCGGGGCAGAATTGAGATATCCACCAATCGAGAGGTTAGCACATTGCTTAATCCTGGCCTCTAGGAAGCTACACCCTTACTTCCAAGCCCATCCTATCACAGTTTTAACTGACCAGCCCCTGCGGCAAGTCCTCCAAAAACCAGAGGCGGCTGGGCGATTATTAAAATGGGCAGTCGAATTAGGGCAGTTCGACATAACTTATTCACCGCGAGCAGCAGTAAAGGGCCAAGTCTTGGCGGATCTTATTGCAGAATTCACCGAACTCCCAGATAGCGAACAGTGCGAACAACCTAAAGCGCCTGAGCCTCAAGAAAAAGCTCCGTCGTGGAAGTTATTCACAGATGGGTCATCCAACGAATCCCACGCTGGAGCGGGAGTGATATTGATAACGCCGGAAGGGCATCGATTTCACTGTGCCATCAAGTTCGACTTCACCGCGTCAAATAATGAAGCAGAATACGAAGCACTCCTCGCTGGATTGAGAATGGCGAAACATATGAGCATAAAGACGCTTGATATCTACAGTGATTCACAGCTGGTGGTGAATCAAGTTCTAGGAGAATATCAAGCGCGAGGATTAAAAATGGTGGCCTACTTAAATAAAATAAAAGACCTGCTAGCCCAGTTCACGAAGTACACCCTCCAGCAAATTCCGCGAGATCAGAATTCAAACGCAGATGCCTTAGCCAAACTCGTGAGCGCGAAGGATGCTGACACTTTGAACATTGTGCCAGTAGAAAGACTGAGTAAGCCAAGCATACAAGCGGTCGAATCTAGTATGGAGATTCGAATGGAAGATACATGGATGGGACCTTATTTGGAGTATCTGAAAAACGGTACGCTACCAACAGATAGAAACAAAGCCAGAACTCTACAAAGGCAAGCTACTAGGTACATACTGGTCGATGGTGTTATGTACCGGAGAGGATATTCCTTGCCACTACTCAGATGCGTTACACCAGAAAAAGCTAAGGAACTCATGAAAGAGGTGCATGAAGGCTTCTGTGGGGATCACGCTGGGGGGCAGAGTTTGGCAAAGAAGATTCTAAGGCAAGGCTACTTCTGGCCAACTATGAACGAGGATTCGATGGAGTTTGTACGAAGATGCGATAAATGTCAAAGGTTCTCCAAGATTCCACGAGCAGCTCCAAACGAATTAAAACAGATGCAAAGCCCGTGGCCTTTTGCAGTATGGGGGATAGATTTGATTGGATCCCTACCCACAGGGAAAGGCGGAGTAAAGTACGCAGTCGTGGCAGTCGATTACTTCACCAAATGGGCCGAAGCTGAACCGCTCGCTACCATCACGACCAAGAAAGTTCTTGACTTTGTTATCAAGAACATTGTCTGTCGATATGGTTTGCCTAGAAAGATAGTTTCAGACAACGGAACCCAATTTGACAGCGACTTATTCACCGATTTCTGCGAAAGACATGGAGTCATTAAAAGCTTTTCTTCAGTTGCACACCCCCAAGCGAATGGGCAGGTCGAAGCCGTGAATAAAACTCTTAAAGACACCTTGAAGAAGAGGCTTGAGGAAGCTAAAGGAGCATGGCCAGAGCAGCTGCCTGAAGTCCTCTGGTCGTATAGAACGTCTCACCGAACAGCGATAGGACATACCCCATTTTCCTTAGCCTATGGATATGAGGCAATGTTGCCTGTCAAATTAGATTCCCCCTCACATCGACGCCTAACATACGACCAGGACCAGAACAGCCAACTGATGATGGAATCCCTAGACTCGATTGACGAGATACGGGAGAAGGCCCAACTCTGAGTTGCTGCGTACCAGCAAAAAGTCGCCCGGTACTTTAACTCCAAAGTTAAGGAAAGAAAATTCAACGTTGGTGACTTGATGCTACGACGAGTTTTCTTGAATACTCGCGACCCTACTGCTGGAGTACTCGGGCCTAATTGGGAAGGACCTTACCAGATTGAAGAAGTCCTTCATCCGGGCACCTACAAACTTGCACGCTTAAACGGAGATCTCGTTCCACGTTATTGGAATGGAGAACACCTGCGCAAGTATTATCAGTGAACAGTCCTTTTTAAAGGACTGGCTTGTATTAAATTTTTCTTTTTACAAGTTTAGCAAAGAGGGTTAGCCACGCTGTATGGCTAATTGCTCGTATATGTAAGATTCTATTTTAGAATCACTCGTAAAGACATGTTTAGTCCATTTTTAATTCGAGATTATAAGGGACTATGCGCAGCCGGTCATTCTTGCCAACCTTTGTAAATTTGTATTTACAAGTATTTGTTCATTACGTGTGTTGTTTTGCTGTATTACAAGTATTATTTTTTCACCCGAACAGGAATGTTCGAACAAGTCATGGTCAAGGCAAGTGACCAAGGACCTAAAGCTCCTCGATCACTTGGGGGGCATATAAGGCACATCGATAGCAAAGTGTACCACGAGGTATGTAAACACATGAACAAAATGAGTGAAAGCATGCTAAGGTACTTAGAGTATTTTTCAAAATTTATATTTTGTTAAATCAAGCCAAAGTACTATGCTAAGTTCGGTCATACGGACAAATATTATAATAAATGAAAATGTTATAGCATCACGATGCAATCTTTTACACCGCAAGCATCACTGCTTGGATGTAACTATTCAAATAAAAGGAAAAGTTTGCTGCCCATGCAATAAAGTTTTAAAAAAAAGATATTGTCTTTACATCACGACCCGTGGGTCGTATAATTAAAAGAAAGAGAAAAATAATACAAAAGCTCAAGAGGCATTGGGAGCAAGAGGGTCTTTATCAGCATTCTGATTGGTCGTGTCCTCAACGACTTTTTCTTCTTCTGCACCAGCAAGGCTTGGGGAAGCAGGGATCCTTGCTCTTGCCTCCTCTTCAGCCAGTTGAGCAGTGCAGCGAGCCAGCTCAGCAGTCCTGACATCTTCTGAAAGATAGCTGAAGTCGGCACCCTGATTGTGTTTCCAGAAGTTATAAAAACACCAGAGCGTCGTCCTCTTGTACCTTTCCAGATTCTTGGAGTTGTCAAGCTCCAGCTGCTTTACTTTGCCCTAAAGAGTAGCAATTTCCTCGTCCTTGGACTTATGCTCCTCTTCCAGTCTCTTGTGTTCGCGATACTGGACTCGGCTGGCCTCCTGATACTCCTCCCTCTGCTTTATTATAGTTGCCTTCGAAGCTTCAGCCTCCGACAGCTTTGTTACCGCGGCATCCCTCTGCTAAGCCATCGCCTCCAACTCATTTGCATGCCTGGCCTCTGCAGCCGAAAGTTCCTCGGCCGCTTTCACCTAGTGCCTCTCGATAGCCTTTCCCCAAGCTTGTTCAATGGTGGCTTGGGTGTGCGGGTACGAGCAGTATTTGCAGACAACAAAGCCTGAGGATATAAGATAAAGTTAAAACCTGTTGCAAAGAATAAAAGACTAAGGCCTAAGAAATAAAGAAGCACTTACGCTGGCTATTTCGTTCAGGGTCCTGTTTAGAATTTGGTCGACCGCCATACTTTCTGCCTCAACCAATGCATTTTTGACGCGGTCGTTCTTCGCAATGTGTGCGAGGCGGTCTTTGGCTGCTCGTAAGGCATGGCTCGAGAGTTTGGCCCCAAGAGCTTCTTCCCGCTTGTTTTGTTCCCTGGTGGGCGCAGCCGGAGGGTTTGGCGGGGCAGGAGGAGTCTGCTTCTCAGCAGGAGCCGAGGGATGAGCAGAAGTTTGCCCAGTTGGCACGTCCCTGGGAGGGTCTTCTATTCGACTCTTTTTGGCCGGTCCTTGGCTTGTTTCGCCGGTGTGTCTCCTTTACGACTTTCGCCGGGGCTGAGGAACTTCCTCTTCCTCCTCAGCCTGGTATAGGTCGAAGACGTTGGGAGTGGCCATATCTGCACACAAGTAAAAACATGCAAAGGGTAAAAATAAAGGCAGATGAAAACTCTTTATTCAACGGAAAAGAAGGTCACAAAGTTAATACCCGAGCTACAACTACTGGTCGCTATACTATTGACTCTATTAGTCACACACTCACTATCTGGCACGAAGAAGTCTGGCCCTAGATTTGGAGTATATGTAAAGTTCCCTTCCCCGTCAAACAAGTGACAGGGAATTGGCAAGCTATTTAAAAGCAAAATAATTTTACCGTTCTCATCAGAGGATTCCCCCAAGTCCACAACCGGCTCTTTGGCCTTTTGTTTCCCCTTGCCTTGGGGGGAAAAAGGCCTTTCTGCGGAAGGATTTCCCATGGGCTCCCTAATTGTAACCCCCGTCGGCCTCCTTCGAGGAGGGGACACAGGAGGTTGCTGCTCGGGAACCCCCTTGGCAGTGGCATCGGCTACCACGAATCCTCTTGTTTCATGGCGAGGAGCCAGGAGGCCAGATAGCCTCAGGTTTTCATCAGTAACCAGGGACTTGACGCTTTTTTCTGCGTCTGTCATCCTGGCCAGTGTATTGGACCTCAACACCATATCTGGTGTTGGGGTCGGACGTAACCATGGGCCTGAAAGACAAAGTACAGTTTGAGAAAAATGAAAGGAGACTATTTGATTAAAAGTATCGACCAGTAAAAGACAGCACTTACCTCCTCGAGCGAAGGCCAGGTTGTTGCTGGTTATGTCCGGAGTAAGGAAGTACTCCTTATTGTACTACCCCACGTTGGATATGTGCGTAGTGTCACTCAGGAACGTCCGATTTGTCTCCTGGTGACAAAGATGGAAGAAACCCGTCCCATATTGTTGCGGGTTGGATTTAAGGTCGAAAAGATAATTGACCTCGTGGGGAGTAGGTTCTGGCCATTTTTTAAGTTTGTACAGGGTATAGAGTGCGGCCAGCATTCTATATCTGTTTGCAGTAATTTGGAAAGGGGCGACGTCGAAATAATTCGCCACCCCCTGATAAAAAGGATGTAGAGGGAGGAAAGCCCCTGCCTCTATGTGATACCGAGACCAGGCGCTATATATACCTCCGGGGATGTTAGCCTTTGGTCTGCGGCAGGAATTTTAATGGAAACCCCTGTGAGAGGGTACTTCCTGAAATAGTTAGCAACCATCCGAAGGGTCACTACGCTGGTCGGGGAGGTATACCACTCGACATCAGGCAGATTCTGATGGCGAGGGCGGGCTCTAATTTGGATGTTAGGGTCAGGAACAGGATTGTCTCGACCGCTGGTCGAGGGAGCCCTAGCCTGCGAATCAGGCGGGGCAGGAAGGTTTGGACTATTGTCGGATTTAGGTCTTTTCTTGCCTAGAGATTTGGAACGAGCCATTTGTGATGGAGAAGGACGAGGTCTGGAAGAGGATCGTGCGAAGGGAATCTCGTGGATTCGGTTAGCCGGTTGTTCTTCGCCTTCGAGCAGCTGGGCGAGAAGATCGTCGTCGATGGGTCGTTCACCTCCCCACAAATCTGGCATCAAGGTCTGCAAACAGAAGAATGGGGAGGTGAGGATAAAGAATTTTTAAAGGCTTTTTAGAATGGCGCTGGTCGAGTATAAAAGTTGAGCTTTTATACAACAGCATTCTAACTGAAAGCTAAATTTTTCCACACGAACAGTTTGAGAAACGGATCAAAGGGTGAAAATAATAAGTTTTTCAAAAAAGATTTTTCAACTCCCCTTAGGGCGGGAAAAACCTATTTTCCAACTAGCCTAAAGATCGAATTTTTACTTCGATTTTACGTCCTAAAAGTATGATCCTGACTATTAAACTAACTCGTAACCCTTTTTTCGCCTACAAGACATTCTACTCACAAGCGTCTCAAACCAGAAACAGATGAACTCAAACAGTCGACATACAGAAGCATGCATTGCGAAAATATAAAACATAAAAATTTGAAGACTTACCAGAAAAAAGATCGTTGAGAAGGGTAAAGAGTCTTCGGAAGTCGAGGTGCTATCAAGATGAACTTGGAAAGTGCAGAAGAACAGTTTCTGGGAGAAGACGAGAGCTCTGGTTTTAGGGTTTCTGGAGTGAGTAGTGGCGTGCGTAAAAAGAAAAGGAAGATTTCGGAGATATTATATAAGTTTGTCTGTGGCATTAAAAAGATGTAATCATCAGTTTCCCTTTTTCGAAGTATGGGGAAGCGGAATGGTCGTCGAATTATTACTGAGGAACCGAAAAGTCATGATTAGACAGAAGTAGGTTACTTTTTCCAAGAACACACGAAGGGTTCTGACACGTAAGGCGGGGTTACCGAAGAGTCGTTCTCTCAAAAGTTTATTTATTGCTCGTAATAAATAAACTTGGGGGGCAAATGTTATCCAAAAAATTGGCATTGATGACGTGGCAAGTGATCCCTGGACATGTGGCTGACACCTGGAGGAACTCTGCTAGTGTATCGACCAGAAGACGCATTTGAAGCAGTAAGCAGCCCAGTCATACCTGCGACCAGTCTGGTCGATAATTCCGCTTGCAATGTAATATTACTGTAAAGATCTTTGTAGATCCCGAATTTAACTCACACAATCTCCTGAATATCCGATTATTTAGGAGAGAATATCGGCAACTAAATCATGTAATCCCCCTTGGGCCTATAAATAGAGAAATATAGCTCAAGAACAGGGGGACTTTTTGGCTTTCGAATTACTTGATACTAGGATAATTCTATCTAAAATATTGTATTGTTCTTCAGAGGTTGGTGAAACTCATTGAACCCTAGTTCTTTGATCACTCCTTTGATTCTCACATCAATAACAACCTAAGTGGACGTAGGTTATTACCAGATCCTGGGCCCGAACCACTATAAAATATCGTGTCTTATTTATATTTTGTCAGTACATTCTTCTCAACACATTAATTCACATCAAGCGTATTCTGACTCCGTGTCAGTTGGCCAAAATCTGGGTCAACACTATCAAATTCCAATTAAAAACCAATCAAATCCAACAACATATAATATATATTAAAAAATATTTAATTATTTATATTTCTTAAAATATATATATTTCTTTCAATGCTTTATTATAGGATAATTATTAGTCTTTCCCTATACAATTACAGACCTAATACATTATTGTTTAACCCAAAATTGAACATGGTGACGTGACATTTAAAGTGGACACATGGCAGGAAACGACATCAAATTTCGAGAGCTAGTCGAGATAAGGTAGCTGCTTGAGTAGGCTTCACCAGCATGAAGGCAACCCACCAAGTTTGCTACTCGAAGGGAAGAAACCTAGTACCATCTTATCGAGTTGCTCGAAGAGAAGCCTGCTCGAAGAAAAAGTCATTTAAACAAAAGATTCGGATTTCATGAGATATTACGAAATATCCCATGATATTTATGTAACTGATATTTGAATGTATTTGTCCAGTATTTTTTTAATTTGTAATCAGTTGTAACAATCTCACACTACACGTGTAAGGCCTAGAACATATTGTAGGGCCCATATCCCACTAAGAGACTCTATAAATAGAGACATCTCCCAATCATTATTTTTTAGGTTCTAGATTTTCACTTTATATACAAATTCCCTATCAAATTGTATTCTTTCTCAAGCTTAGGGAACCTTGTTCTTCTTGATCTTGAGTTTGAGGCTTTCTTGATTAATAAAAGTTCAAGTGGACATAGGTCATTACCAATTCTTGGGGTCAAACCACTATAAATTTTCTGTATCATTTTAGTTTATTTTAGCTCATTAAATTCATTTTGCCATTCGTATTGACTCAGTGTCGTTGACCAAAACTTTGGCTAATGTTGTGAATTTTCTAACGATTAAAATATGCGCAAGTATACACAATCGACAACAAGTAATACAGTGATAATGTATCAAAGTTCGTCTCCACAGGGACTTTTCAACTAAATTAATGTAAAATCAACCAAAAACAACTTATAAAATAGTAACCAAAACAAAGGAAAGAGTGGGTAATTAACTCTGAAAATAATTTTAGACAAACAAAGGAATTAAACCAAAAATCAGAGATTAAAATGACAAAATACTGGGTGGTTTTCAGATATAAGAAAAATGGGTTCGGGTGATTAATTCCCCTCGGTTCGTTCCAGTTGTTACAGCAATGGGTTAGCAATTATGACAGTGTTAACAAATTTCGTAAAACCCAGCAAGTTTTTCCCAAAACGTGCAATCTAATGTCTATACTCCCCTTCTATACATTCCTGCATGAAATCAGATTATAAACATTCAATTAAGCATCAAATCTGACGTTATGCAAGGTAGCAAAACATTCCTATTCTACTACTCACAATCACCTAAAACTAGATGAATCTCTTGCATCAATTGAATGGGTTCAGCTAGACTTCCCTCTTCCATGTTAGATCTAGCTTAGCACATGCTAAAAATGGCCAATAATTAACATTCAATAACAGTAAAGCACATTCAATTGAACAAAGACATAATCACTTAGCCATTGCATTTGTATATTGAGTTCATACTTGAGGGTTCATAATCACCCTAACCCTTAAGAAATTAGTTCATAGTTGCAAACTTAAACATGAAAATAATACAGAAGTAATCCATGGAGTTTGCAGAAATTAGATGAAATTAATACAAAAAGAAAGAGATGGTGTAGGACGAATGAGTTGTGAGCTCAAATCCCCCTTATGGCATCAGCCTTCTTTCTTCTCTTTTGGTCGTACTCTTCTCAAATCTTCTCCCTGAAACCTCCTCTGTACTTAGCCAGAAGTTCTCTCTCTTTCTAAAATGGTGAATATCCCAGAATAATCCGGCTCCTCCCTTTAATTCTAGGGTACTTTCCTTTACCCTAATTGGACAATCCAGATCATTTGCCTACATGTACTTTGTCCCACATACTCAGCTGACTCAGTACTCAGTACACTTGCCACCTTTCTACTTCATTTAATCCAGCTGGAGCATTGTTTTCACGAAGTCCGTTTTCTCTAGCTTCAGTTTAATTGCTAAGACTGACTGCTACAACATTGTTGAGTTAGCATCCTCCCCTTTTCAGCAACATTTCCCTTTGATTTACAGTTCCCTCAGCTCCTGTTTTGTAAGCTTCCCTTCCTGATTAACACAGCACAGTAATTTACATAAAAACACTAAAAAAAATATTACAATACAAACCTAACTCTTACCCAAACTCACTACCTAGAATAACACACTAAAACTGACAAAATTACAAGAAATAAGGGTTCATTACTCTTTTTAATTTTGAAAAGTAAGTTCAAAGATTATAAAAATAACTCTAAATCCTAGAGTTATCAGCTAACATTTTGGTGCTTTCATTGAGAGCTGAAATCCAATATCACACTCTACCATATCCATCTGATGCAATGGCTATCACTACTAGAAGCCAAAGCGAGGAACCACAAGGGGGGAACCCTACCACTGGATAGTATGATCGCCCTTCGAGCAGTCAGTTTCCCCTTGCATCCTGGTTAGCAAGTTCCTCCACCTAGAGTCCTACCTCCACGAGCAACATTTGAGCATGATGAGCCCCACATGGACTTAGGGGAAGACCTCATCCCCGATATTGAATAGTTGAAGGAAGTCATGGGACAAATGCAAGAGCAGTTTCTTGCTATGCATGAAAATCAGGCAGCAACTCAAGAAGTTGTATCTAAAGCCCTAAACAAGCAGAGACAAGACTTTCTATCTTGGATGGATCAGCGACAGCGAACCCTTGAAGCTCGACAAGAAGAAGCTGACCATCATAACATTGAAGCAGCAAGGCTGCTAGAAAGTTGTCTTGCTACAGACTGAAGCTGGAAGACCTTGACCAAAAAACCCTCAACCTGAGAATATTGGTCGAGCAAATGCTGAGGTTCAAAGGTCAGCTGGTCGAGCCCCAAAGCCAGCTCAATCGTCAAGGTCCCAAGACCAAGCGGCTCCGATAATCTTGAAGTTATCACTTGAATAGGGGAGCTCAACTAGGAGTACAACACCAACTCCATCAAGATGAGCAGGTGCTACCTAATCGTGTCCATGGTTAAGGTTGTGGTAGACAAGTGTCTGGAGATGGAAGGCCTACTGATGGGCAACCGAGGCATGCAGTCTTAGGAGGGGGTCACCAGTTCTAACAACCAAGGAACGAATGACCAGCCAGTTAAAATCAAGGTCAGCAGCCTCAACGTTATCATTCTGGTAGGTGCAATCACGGTCATCATCCAAGAAGAAATAGACTAATGAATGACCAAGAAGCCTACAACAACTATCAAACAGCCTACAAAGATGGCTATGGTGAAGATGAAGGGGTTACTACCAACCCCACGACAATCAATATTATGACGATCGTCAGAATGATGGGCATCCAAGAGGACAATTTGTTCTGCCCAGGCCACCTGGGCCTCACAACATCCCTACTAGGGAAAATGTATAGCTTGAAGGACCATTTGTCCCACCAAGGCAGCAAGAGCTAGTAAATTGTCCAGCAAGACCATCTCAAGGTGCTCCTTGAGCAGATAGCTAGAATGTTGGGGGGTAACCTAGAGGAGGCAGTGTCTTTAACAGACTGGGGAACAGAGGATGGGACTTGCAAGAATTCCTTGACCAACTTCAAGAAGGCAATGGGTCTAATGTTGTAGGACCCAACGCACCAATAATCCCTCCAGCAGCACGAGAAGAAGTTGCAGTACTCCCAGCCATTGGCCTAGCAGTTGTGCCACAGGTTGCACCAGCAATTCAAGCACAACTTGATGCCCTTACTTAGATGGTTCGGGAGTTAACAGCCCTAAAACTAACTGACATCGATTTAGAAAGAATGAAATGCTCTCCTTTCTCTGACCGGATCAATGTACTTACCATTCCTCCCATGTTAAAGATGCACTTAAAAGATGTACACTAGCAAGGAAGATCCAATGTCTCATGTAAAAAACTTCGAAATACAAATGGATTTTCAAGAAATAAAAGATTATGTTTGTTGCAGGATCTTTCCTGCTGCCTTTGTTGACTCTACACAACAAGGGTTCTTTAAACTAGACCCTAGAACCATTGATTCCTGGGACGCATTTGTGAGACTCAACGACCTCGTACTCTGCCAGCCGAGCTCAACGACCTCGTTGACATTAAGCAAGGACCTAACGAGCCCCTTAAGGATTATGTGAAGAGTTTTATGCAAGAAGCTGCTAGATCCAAGAGAGTCAGCGATGATGGAAAGATTATGGCCATCATGGATGGGATTCAATTCAAAGGTCCTCTATGGACACACCTTAGAAGAAAAACCATCTACTCAACCAAAGAGTTCCTAGATCGAGCAGACAAGTTTATAAAACTGGAAGAAGCGATACGGAAAGCTGATCAAGTTAACCAAGATGGAACTAGTACTGCACCATCCAAAAATATTGGTGCAACTAACCAGAACCAAACAACCAATGGTAATGGTAACACGAATAATTAAAGGGGTGGCAAACGAAATAATAATTCTAACTGTGGCAACAATAATGACAATAAACAAGTGAAGACCCATGACAAGCCGCAAGAATACATTCCTCATTTTACCCTACTCTGCACTCTTAGGGTCACGGACGGAGGTCTTTCAAGCTACATAGGCTAAAGTGGCCTATAGGAAGCAAAATCCTATTAGGAAAGATATAAGCAAAAGAGACACTAACAAGTTTTGTCGCTTCCATAACGATTATGGACATGACACAAACGAGTGTATTCAACACAAGGACCAAATTGAATTTATCATCTGCCAAAATCATCAAGCCATGAGAAGATACATCCATCGTCATGCCAAACAGAATCAGACTGCTGCAGGAACTCATGACACACCAGTCCAACCTTTACTACCAGCCCTAGTAGCTGGTCGACTAGACATGATTTGTGGAGGACCACACCTGGCTGGCAAAAGTAGAAAGGCCCTAGAAAAATATGTCTATACCCTGCGCCATGAACCAGGGGATGAGGTGTTGGCCGTCGAGGAGCGTACTCCTAAAATACCTCGGTATGAGTGCAAGCGCTTTACATTCATCGAGAACAATGCCACACATGTAAATTTTCTGCACAACGGTCATTTGATAATAGAGGCCCAAATTGTGACATGATCGTTGCACGAACCATGGTGGATCATGCTTCTTCAATTAACATCCTTTTCAAGACCCCTCTTGAAAGGATGAAGTTACATGTTCGAGATCTAGAGCCCTACACACAGACTGTATATGGTTTTACTGGAGAGGGAATGACTCCAACAGGGACAATAAGACTAACAGTGATTATGGGATCTGCACCAATGAACAGTACAGTTATGGCCACATTTGTTGTGGTCGATATTCCCTCAGCTTTCAAAGCCTTACTTGGAAGGCCAATACTAATTGATTTGATAGATATCACATCCATATTCCACCTAACCCTGAAATTCCCAACCAATTCAGGAATTTGGTGTGTTAATGGGAATCAGCGAGAAGCTCGGGAGTATTACGATTCCTCCATCACAAATGTTAAAAAAGGCTTGGCAACAACCAACACGATCTTTGCTGGACAAGAAGAAAGTAAGCCAACAACAGTAATGGAGATGAGCACGTCAAAAGAACAAAAGCAAGCTTTCCTAAACGAGCAAAGCAACTCCAAATAGGGCACTGCCCAAAGGGAGAAGCGGGACTTTGATCATCACTTTGGAGACTATGACACTGGAGTGGGACCAATTGAGGACCTTAAAGAGGTGCGACTCGATCAGGAGGAACCAGCCAGGGTTGTAAAAATTGGGAAAAACTTAGCGGAAGAAATCAAATCTAAACTTATAAGTTTTTTAAGGGATAACCAAGACGTGTTCACCTGGTCACATAAGGACATGGTGGGCATCAACCCTACTGTTATCAGTCATGCCTTAAACATTGAGAAAGATAACTTCAAGCATGTACAACAGAATAGAAGGCTGCTCGACAAAGAAAGGTCTAAGGCCTTAAAAGAAGAGAAAGTCTAAAAGAGAATGGATTTATAAGAGAAGCCTTCTACCCTAAGTGGGTGGAAAACCCTGTTCTAGTGCCAAAGCATAATGGAAAATGAAGGAATTGTGTAGACTTCACAGATCTGGACAAAGCATGCCCCAAGGACTGCTTTCCTTTACCAAGAATCGACCAGCTAGTCGATGCTACCGCAGTGCATGAAGCCCTCACGTTTATGGACACCTACTCAGAGTACAATCAAATCAGCATGCACCCTCCGGACGAGGAGCATACCAGCTTCAGAACAGATAATGCTTTTTGGACTCAAAAATGCTAGCACGACGTACCAGCGGCTGGTTAACATGATTTTCAAGGACAAGATAGGCAATAACATGGAGGTCTATTTTGATGATATGTTGGTCAAGTCGAAGAAGGCTGGGGGGACATCTGAGATCTAGTAGAATGCTTCACTATTTTGAAGCATTACAATATGAAGCTTAACCCCTTAAAGTGCCCATTTGGGTTAGGCTTGGGAAAATTTTTTGGTTTCATCATCAATTCAAGAGGTATAGAAGCTAATCCATAAAATACCAATGATTTAATTGACATGAAGTCCCCAACCAAGATAAAGGATGTGCAGAGCCTCACTAGGAAAATTGCAGCTCTTAGCAGATTCGTCTCAATGTCAACAGATAAATGTGTTCCATTCTTCAACCTGCGAAGAGGAAATAGCAAGTTCGAATGGATAGAAGAATGTGAGAAGGCTTTCTAAGAACATAAAGAGCACTTGGTGCAACCACCAGTCTTGTCAAAGCCAATTGATGGGGAAACTCTTTATTTTTATCTAGCAGTCACTAAACATGTTGTTAGTGCAACACTTATCAGGGAGGTAGAAAAAATCCAGCATCCAGTATATTACATTAGCAAGAGGCTGATAGAGGCAGAAACAAGAAACCCCTTTATCAAAAAAGTGGCGTACTGCCTGCTACTTGCAGCAAGAAAATAAGGTTACATTTTCAATCTCATCTAATCACAGTCCTAACTGACCAACCTGTCAGGTAAGTGTTACAAAATCCTGAGACATCAGGTGGACTGCTTAAATGGGCAATAGAGCTGAGGCAGTATGAAATCTCCTACCAACCACGGATTGCTATCAAAGGACAAGCAATAGAAGATTTCATTGTTGAATGCACAAGATTTTCAGATGAAAATGAGCAAAAGGTAACACCAGAAGAAAATGAAGAAGCTTTCCCAACATGGAAGTTGTGTGTGGTTGTGTCCTCAAATGAACACAACTCTAGATCTAGGATAATTTTAGCTGCACCTTCACCTCAAACGATGAAGCAGAAATGAGGCACTGCTCACCAAATTACGACTTGCTAGAGACGTTAAAGCCCTATTATCAGACAGTTACAGTGATTCACAACTGTTCGCGAACTAAATACTTGGGGAATACCAAGCTTGAGGTATAAAATGGCTTCCTATCTATACAAAGCTAAACATCTCCCGGCCCGATTCAAGAAGTATACTATATAGCAAGTCTCGCACAACCAGAATTCAAATGTTGATGCCTTAGCCAAGCTAGCAAGTGCTAAAGATGTAGATACTTTAAACATAGTACCAGTTGAGCACCTTGCCCAACCAAGTATCAATGAAACAGAGACAACTTTGTTGCTAGACAATTCCCCATCCTGGATGAATAACAGTGTTAATTATCTAGAGCAGACAACTTTGCCCCAAGACAGAAACGAAGCCCGAAAAATATCAAGAAAGACTGCTAGATATGTAATCCTTGTTGGAGTAATGTATAGGTGGGAGTACTCAATGCCCTTACTCCGATGTGTCACCAAAATAGAAGTTGAATTTTCGATGATCGAAGTGCAAGAAAGAGAATGTGGCAATCACGCAGGGGCAAAGCTAGTGAAGAAGATATTAAGGCAAGGGTATTTTTTGCCAACAATGAATGAAGATGCAATGGAGTATGTGCGGAAATGTGACAAGAGCCAAAGATTATCTAAGATACCTTAAGCAGCTCCTAATAAGCTTAAACAAATGTTGTAGCGTCTTAGAATTTTACTTAGCTAGAGAGTAGTAGCTTGTGTTGTAGTATTTTAGTTTTCGTGGTTATTGATTCAAGTCGGGATTCAGTTGGGAACTCATAGAAATAGTTATGGACTTTATAATTTTAGCCTATAGTTTAGAAATATTAATTTTAACATAAGGCTTGATTAATATAGCTGATCCTAGAAATAATATTTATTATAACCTAAGGTTTAGATAGAATAATTAAGAACGTGAAACTTGTCACATGTATGATTATTAAGGATTTAAGTATTTTAGATGAATATATTTATTAAAGGATAGATCTAGAAGGTCTCGAACCTTCCAGCAGCTGTTAGGATCACGTTTTATTCAGTCAAATCTATTTTAACAAACTTTAAGTGTGCTGAAAGTGTGCAAAAATATGTTTAAAATATCAGTGTATGTCGATATATCGCAGCTATAGGGGCCAATATATCGCCTATGGGTGATACGGAAAACATGTTGACTTTGCACGAACGAAACCGCAGAGGCTCGAGATATAAGGGCAGGCGATATATCGCCTATAGGGGGCAATATATCAGGTCCCTTTGGCATATTTGAAATTTCATTGGATCCAAACTAGAAACAGCCCTCAACGACTTAGATTTGCTCCTGAACGTTTTTGACCGGGTTCTGGGCATCTATTGAACAGAAAATTCGATATTATTCATTTATTTATTCATTTTAAAAGGGGTTAGTTTCACTCCTTGAACTCTATAAATAGGACCTTTCACTCAGCCATTTGCATAATCATTCAAGCATTCTTCAGAGCCTCCAAGCTGCTAAGTTCATTCTAGAGAGAAACATTAGGGATTTTGGGGTTAAAAGCTTTCTAATCTAAGCTTTTCTAAACACTTGGGAAGTAAAATAGAGTGATGTTTTAGTATTGAGGTGTAGCTCAAAGTTCTACTCTATCCAAGGTATCCTTTATCCTCAGGTTTAGTTCATTATTAGTTCCTCTTATTCTTTTCATTTTCTTCAAAATCCTAACTTGTTATAATGTCTTTTGGTTAGGTGATTGAGTTTCTTGAAACTTAAGGTTTTCGGTAAGTGTTTATCTTGATGGTTTAGATCTTCTTTTCATTTCCATTTCTTTAGAAAACTTATGGACCTTACTGTCTGGTTTTAGGAATTTTCAATCCTGCTCTTGTCTCCAATATCCCGATTTTGGTAAGGAATCTAGGTTAGATTTTATGTGTTATGATTATGTTTATATGTTATGTGTATGTGTGTGTGTATGTATATATGTATATGTTTTATGTTGTAGTTGCTTGGGAAATATAGTTGCTTAGAAAATAAGCAAATCCCAATATTTCTATCATTATCGTAGACTATAGTTATGATTAAACCTACCTCGAATAGTAGCAAGAGGACCTAGATGGTTTATCATATACTATATTGTGTTTAAACCTACCTCGAATAGTAGCAAGAGGACCTAGATGGATTTTATCACATACTATGGTAATGAGTTAATGGCCATTAATATTGTTGTCCTATGTTTTATGATTTACGTTTTTATGTCATACGTTTTATGATTTATGTTTTTACATTTTATGACTTATGATATGTTTTAGTAGATTTTCCTTATTGAGCATTAGGCTCATTCCTTTTTATTTTAGATGAAGCAGGAAAATAAGCTTGGAAGGTGGGATGGATTCATGGAAGCTTTGGCATGTGTATTGGGAGAGGACTGAATGATTGGACTGATGGGAAAGATCGAGGATGGCGTTTATATTTTGAGTCTTTTATTTTGTATTTATGTTTTTCTTCATTTAGTGGTTGAACAATTAACTAAAGATTTTGTTTTCCATGTGATTTTATGTAATAACAATGGGATCCCGTATTTTGGATTTTTATAGTAAAGTTCTATTATTTTATGCATGTATTCGAAAATAGTATTTATGTCTTAGTAGTTTTCAATGGTCGAAGGTCTATGTAACGCCCTGGATAACCAAGACCGTTACACTGTGTGTTTAAAATAGTACAAGACTTGCTAATCAAGTCATTTAAACAAAGTGTGAATTCAATGTCATCAACAGATTAGGAATAAAAGATTTTGGTCACAAACAGGCTATTTACATTAAAAATGACAGTTTAATACATGGAAACTCAAAACAGGATTTAGATGTCTTAGTTACAACAAATTCCAAGAGTTACAAATAATTCAAGCCACTCTAATGGCAAAATATACATTTTAGGTTTCCGTCCCTGTACAATTCCTCAACCGTGGCGGCCGAGCAGCTGGCAATGTACACCTCGCCCCCAGAGCTCTCCAACTCATGGTTGATTCAGCCTACCCTTGCCTTTACCTGCACCACGTAGCACCCGTGAGCTGAGGCCCAGCAAGAAAGAATGATAACATAGCAAGATCAACATCATTTACCAAATATTTCACAATGCACAACCAGGAATTTCAGCATTTCATAACATTTATCCAATCAGTGATATCACACAACAAATTAACAGTTTGTCATCCAAATAGCCAACAAATCACGTTCATAACACAATATTCACGATCATAATCAAATGATATTCAGGGTCAGCGCCCTTAGTCGCACCCTCTATTTAATACACTGTCTTCGGCTCTCTTGGGCCGCCCCCAGTGTAATACTCACTGACTCCGACCAGCTTAACCGAGCTCAGTGATAGATAAGCTGCCTCAGCTACCAGTGGCCGAGCCGCGCCCTGTGCGCAAATATTGATTCCGACACTCTTAGGCCGGTTATCGCATGTCCCATGGCATAATAATACCATCTCATGACATGATATACAAGTGTAGGGAGCTCTTAGTCCCATCGTGTCCACATGGTTAAACACATTCACATAACAATGCATACAAACATAGGGAACACTTAGTCCCATCCTAGCCACATAATCAGGTGCAGCTTTCTTACCTTTGACTTTCAAACGAGCTAGTTATAAGCGATGCTCCTTGAGCGCGATCCGATCCCCAAGCCCTAGCTTAGCACCTAGTCACAACCAAGATAAAGGATACCATTAACAATCTTAAATTAACTTCTAAACCAAGTTCTAGTCCTCGAAACATTGAACTTCACCAAATATGGTAAAAGACTCAACCCCGAGCACCCTAGGTTAAATTCCCAAGCCTAAAATCTCAAAATCCCAAAATCCCAAAATCCCTTAAGCGCCCCAACATGGCCCCTGACAGAACCCTCCATGGGCACAAAAATAGGTAAGGGTCGCGACATTTCTTGGACCATGCCACGGCCCGCCCTCCTTCCTCAGCATGCAACAACCTCGAAGGGCCGCAGCTCACCAAGAACCATGCCGCTGCCCGACCCTTCGAACCCAGAAAAATCCACCATTTTCAATCTCTAAACCTCATCTTAAGCCATCCCAAAGCCCCCAACTCAAAACCAATTAATAACAACAACATTAGAATAATTTAAACAACGCAATCCAACCAGAAATCCATCCTAACACTCACCAAAATCCCAATTCCAATTTCTGAGATTTCAAACCCACAAACTCAAAACCAGCCATGGTATTTCTAGAATTCAACCATTAAACTTTAAATTGAAACTTACCTTAGTTGCAGTATCACCTCTCCACAAGTTTCCCTGACCTAGCTTCAAAGTTCCAACCTCAAATTCCACCCTAAATGCCAAAACCACAAATATTCAAAACTCAGCCATTTTTCTTAAAGTTCCTAACCACAGAACAAAAATCAATGCTTACCTTGGCTCTAATTCAGTCCTTGATTAGTTCTTGAGCTAATCCTCTATCTTATCCCCTTCAATTCCCAGAAATTAGCTGGTTTCCCTTTACAAAATCAGAGTTTTTCTTCCTTAAGAGGGAGAGGAAAGAGAGAGAAGGGAGAGAAGGCTGAGAGGTCGGTTTACATTTTCTATCTAGTATTTTCTAAGTCTTTCCAAGTATATCCTTAGGTTGTTAGACTAATCCCAAAGCTTGGGGTACCAGAAACGTCCCCGAGGGAAAAATAGTAAAATTCCCAAGTACACCCGCCTAAACATTCTAACCTCAAATATATCTCCATATATTTATTTTCATCACCCGATAGTCCAAATCACTACATGATACCTAAAGTACCCCTGACTTGCCCAAAGTCAAGCATTAAGCCCCGTTGTGACTTTCTTGCCATCTAGCTCCCTAGGATCGCCCCAAGTCACTGGCTGCATATTTATCCACATAATAATGTGGTTCTCACATATTTCACATATATATATATATCTACCTGTCCACATAATAATGTGGTCTCAACAATTTATCACACACAATTACGTTTATGCCCTAACGAGCCAAAATTACGATTAAGCCCTTACCAGTCGAACAGGGCCCGCATGCTCACCTAATACTCATAAACATGCATTCTCACACTATTGATTCACATAACCTCCAATTATGCCCTCCCGGCACACTAATCAAGGTCCTTAAGCCTTATTAGTAATTTTGGGTCGTTACAGTCCATAAGTTAGTCAGGTCATTACAAATGCAAAGTCCATGGCCCTTTGATGTATGGGGGAAAGATCTGATCAGACAACTACCTACAGGAAAAGGAGGAGTCAAGTTTGCAGTAGTTGCAGTGGATTACTTTACTAAGTGGATTGAAGCAAACCACTAGCAACTATTACTTCGAAAAAAGTGTTCGATTTCATGGTAAAAAAATATCATCTGTAGGTATAGACTACCAAAAAAGATCATTTCAGACATTGGTACTCAGTTTGGCAGTGATTTATTACTCTACTTTTGTGCACAACATGGTATCACAAAAATTTTCTCAGCTGTTGTTCATCCCCAAGCAAACACGCAAGTAGAAGCTCTTAACAAAACTTTAAAGGATACAATGAAGAAACAACTCGAGAAAGAGAAAGGCAACTGGTCAGATATATTTCCAAAAGTACTATGCTCATATCGCACTATTTCTCGTACATCAACTGGTCATACTCCATTTTCCTTGGCTTATGGATATGAAGCTATGATACAAGTTGAATTGACCTCCCCCCCCCCCCCCCCCCCCCCCCCCCCCACACACACATCATATCCAAGAAGTACATATGACCAAGCTCAAAATCATCATTTATTGGCTTAAACCCTTGATTTGATCAATGAAGAAAGGGAGTAATCATAGTTGCGGGTAGCAGCTTATTAGCAAAAGGTTGCTCGATATTTCAACTCTCGAGTTAAGGACAGAAAGTTTTCCACGAGTGATTTAGTCTTGCGACAAGTATTCTAAAACGCAAAGGAACCTGTAGCGAGAGTTTTAGGGCCTAATTGGGAAGGATTTTACCACATCGTAGATGTTTTACAACCAGTTATGTATAAACTTGCTCGATTAAATGGTGAACTGGTCATAAGATACTAGAACAACAAACATATAAGAAAATATTATCATTAACATTGGTCGCAAGGCACATTTTTCCCATTTTTTACGATCAGTGTAGTTATAGATTTCTTTATTTTTGGTTGTAATGAATGTTTTGCCCATTTTTTCACGATCAATGTATTTTTGTTATTTTTTGCTATAAGGTACGTTTTGCCCAATTTTGTTAATGACCAATTATTTCCTAGACTGTTTGCTATGATCTGGTCATACGTCACGTTTTTGCCCTTCAAGACGACCAGTTATCTAATAGAATTCAATTCCTATTGTTTTCATTCAAAACATTCATTGCTCGTATGAATTTTTGGATTCAGTAAACACGATTTTCTCCATTTTAATAGGAGATATTTACAAGGTAGTGTGCTTGACACGCTTAAACATTGCCACTTTTTGGTATTTAACAAGTATTGCTTAACATGTGTGATTTTTTCTAAATAAGTATACTACTTTATGACGTTATTTCTAGCAGTAGTGTTAGCTAGAACAGGCCTAGTCATTAGGCAAGTGACCAATGACATACCTCATCGATCACTTGGGGGGCATATAGGGTATACACAATCTCACATAAGCAAAATAGTAAAAAGCACAACTGAGTAGTACTTAGAAAAATATTACAAATATTAACCAAGATTAAAAGCTACTCGTACAACCATTGTTTTTACAACCCGAACCTTAAAGTTCGGGTGCCTAACTTATATATATATATATAAAGGAACCTCTCGCCTCATTGACCAGCAACTTCATCCTCAAACTACTCAAGCCCCAAGTCATCATCGGGGTTCAGGGAAATCTCTAGATCAGGGCTCTCTAGGGAAGCAGCACCAACAGACTCCTCTTCCTCATGAGCAATGTACTTGGCAATTTCTTTGTCTCGGAGGTTGGCAGGCACATAATCAAAGTTATCCTCCTTGTTGTTTTTCCAAAACATGAAAATGAAAACTTGAAAGCAACATTATTAAACTTGTACAAGTCTCCTTCTCCTGATCTAGCTCCTCCTCTAGCCTCTTCTGCTCTGCCTCGAGCTGCTGGATGCACTTCTCAAGGCTCTTTTTTACCTGCTCGTGCTCCTCGATGAGGTGTGTCTATTTTGACTCCTTCTCTTGGAGTACTTGAATCACCTTGCTCTTTCCCTCGATCTCAAGAATGTTTCCCTTAAGATCCTCCTTGAGCTCTTTCGAGTGCTTATAGTTGATTGTGTTGGACTCCCTGAACTACTTTAAGGTGGTCCTTACCCTCGTTAGTGAGTCAGCAACCTTTAGTGCTCAAGGATGGGTATGAGTTAGTGTCATCATACCCTGCAAAAATAAAAAGGTTAGAATCAACCAGAAGACTAATAAAAATAAATATATTTTTTTAAGAATGAAATAGATACTTACCGACAAGATTTCAGACATGGCCCGACCAAGGGCCTAATCAACAGATATGCTTGAGGTTAGCAAGGGCCTCAGCACTTAGGCGGTGTTGGGCGAGCTTTTGGGTCTAGGAGCAAATGTTCTCGGCGAAGGACTTAAGACTTTCCAATATTTTTAAGTTGTGGAGTGGTCAACCGCCGAGGTTGCAAGAGAAGTGCTAGCTGGAGGAAGCTGGCTGGCTGGTGGAGTATGCTCAGGAGGAGTCTGGCTTGGTACAGCTAGAGAGGTTAAGGCAAGAGGGTCTCCCCTGGCCTGCTTGGTTGTAGGTTCTTTGCTCGAGCCGGCATTAGGAGCAGCTTTCCTTTTAGCTGCCTTCTTCGTCAAAGCAGGTGTTGAGGTGTACAAATAAAAAATATATGCTTCCAACATCGCTATAATCAAGAGAAAATGTGTTAGATTTCTTTAGAGAATATAAAGAGGAACAAGAAGTACACTTACCACATAGATAGTTTTTATATCTATATTATTGCTTGAAAAACATAATCACACAACTTATACCAATGTTTAACTAGAGAAGAATTAAGGCATTTTGTATTACGTGGGAGGTCCTCGTCTTTGTCAAGGGAAGAACAAGACATGTTGAGGAGCTCATCATCCTCCTCCAGTACCTGCTTACCATTCCCTTTGTCTGTGGAAGGTGTTGGAACCTTGGGGCGAGGAGCATCTTCTTGCTCCCTTATCTTGATCCCCATTGCCCTCCTCCTCGGAGGGGTGGGAATCTTCTAGGGTCGCTCAGATTTCCCCTTCTCCTCACCAACTACCTACTCTGGAGCTCTTTCACTAGTAGCGCTTTCATTGGTCTAGTGAGTTTCGAGCAAGCCAACCAATCAAAGGTTGGCACTAGTTAAGAGCAGCCTCCAGTTCTTCTCGTTAAGAGGAAGGTTGTTCAAGGCAGCTGCTTAAGTGAGCATGCTAGAAGTAGGAGGATGCCTTTCCCACGAGCCTAAAAACAATGAAGGAAATAAGCTAAGTACTAATTAGAAAAGATAACGGAAGAGTAACAGACACAAGTAAATAGCTAGTTACCTCCTAAATGGAAGGCATAATTTTCTACAACCAAGTCAGTCTTCATGAAGTATTCTTTAAAATAAGCTCCCGCGTTGCTCCTAAATGTGGGGCCATTCAGGAAACCTTGACCTGTATCTTTGCTCGCATCCCAGAGGCAGAAGTAAAAGAATTCAGTTCCATGATGACCTGGATTCGACTTTAGGTCGAAGAGATAATGGACCTTGTGGGGAGTGGGGCGCTCCCATCTTTGAAAATGATATATGATATGTATATAATGTTGAAAGTATTAGATATCTGTTAGGTGTTATTTGAAATGGAGTAGTGCCAAAATATCAAAAAATGCTACTAAAATATTCCTGGAGGGGGAGAGTAGCTCTAGCTTGGATGTGAAAGCGCGATCAGGCACTGAAGGCTCTGCCAGGAAGGTTGGCGCACTGGGTGACCCGAGGAGTGACCATGTTTATTCATATTATCTCATATTTTTCAGGGTATTCCTCAAGAAGGTTGCTCGAGAGGGTGTTGGCTGAGACAAGATGCCAAGTCAGAACTTTGACGACCGAGAGTGAATCAATGAAGGTAGGGTGGACAACATAGGTCCAATCATTTTAAAGGAATTTCCTTATTCCTTGGTGTAATTCATCAACCCTACGGCAATATTCCTGGTCAGGAACAAATAAAAAATCATAATGAGGGTGCTCACCAAATTGGTTAGAAAGTTCTAGAATATCGGGGTTGAGATCAATGTCTAGTCGATTCTGTTCCACTTCATTGACCAGAGTTTGGAGTAAATCGGGGTCTATGGCATAATCACTTCCCAATGATTGCGTGCATACATCTGATGACCAAAAGAGGGGAAGTGACTCATTCAACCAGCGTATGTGTGCCTAAAAAGCATGTGTTTCTCGAATAACACAATGATACATTAGAGCAGGGGTCAAGATGAATCCCAAAGGCAGTTTAAAAGTTTTCTCTCGAAACTTTTCACTTACCTTTTGGGAAAAAATTCCCACCATTTTTTCTAGAAAATAGCAAGTCAAATTCTCCTACACACGAGAAAGCACACCCGAATCCTAAATTCATTTTCTTACTACCCAAACACACATTTTCCTAGAAACAGTTTTTACAAGAAAAAATACAATTTTTCCTACGGCTTACTCAAGAACACAAAAGAAAATATTATTTTCAAAATTATCAAGAATACAATGAAATCAAACCAAGAAATTACGAAGCAAAGCAATTATGAGTACAAGTTTCAGAAACTTACTGTATTGAAGGTTTTAAGGAGGAATCTGGGTGAAAATTTGAGTTTGGAGATTCAAAGGTTGAAGAGAAAGACTTCGAATTTGAGAGAATTATTGAGAGAGAAAGCTTGAAAAACTTTTGAAAACGTAAAAAGTGAAGGAGAGAAGGCAGTGTTATTTATAGCCCCATGGCTCACATGCGAGCAATTGACGTCATCATAAGAAATCCATCATGAATTTTTGGGATGATGTGACATTAATTGCATGGGTAAACGAAACGCTATCACCTTTTTCTAAAAAGTACCATCATTGTTGCTCTAATGTCCCAAATTCCCTAATGTGGCTTAGTGTCTGGATTAGAGGGCCATAATTGGTTTAATATGCGATTATGTGATTATATGCATTATTATGTGAGTTATATTATTATATGATGATAATTACATGCATATGGGCCAACTTCTTATAAGAAGGGCATTTTCATAATTTTCGCTCATTGAGGGCATATTTGTGTATTTATGTGCATGTATATGATATACGGGTGAGACCACATTGTTATGTGGATATGTTTGAGTTATTCGGCATGAGACGATCCTAGAATGCAAGTTAGCGGTTTGGTCATAACAAGGTCAATTACCGAGCTCGGGCTGAGCCTAGGGGTAATTTGATGCTTAGTACATTACCAGGAATGAGCGGGTAATGGGATATAATTTATTAATTATTTGAGGGATATTGGGAGTAGCTGTATTTGGAGGACGTTAATCATGATTAACGGGATAGGTGGGAAATGACAATTATACCCTTGGGTGGCTTTAAGGATTAGAATGGCCCTAGGGGCATTTTGGTCATTTTGACCATTAGATATGCTTAAGTTTAGCAGGTTGTACAAGGACTAAGGCAAAACAGAGTTCTCTTCTCTCTTCTCTCTCTCTCGGGTTGGAATTTTGAAGCTAAGCTAGGGAATTCAAGCTTGAGGATTAAGGCTTGGAGTTTAGGGTTGTGTTACAGTAACTAAAAGGGGTTCAATTCTTATATGAGGTAAGGTTTTCAACTAGAAATCTCTGGTTTTACTCTGTTTTAAGGTTATTCTTTTAGCTTGATAGTTTGATTTTGGAATTGTGCATTTGGTGATGTTTCAAGTGGACTAAAGCTTGGGTTTTGAAGTTAGAATGGTGATAATGTTGTATTAATGATTGGTTGTGATATTGGAGATTTATTTGATGAGATTTGGCTAAGTTAGAATTGAAGAAAATGCAAGGGGGTTGGGTTCGCAAGGTCAAGTCGCGACCGAGTTCATGCAAGCCGCAACTTGAATGAACCCCAAAGCCTCCCTTGGGCTTTGTCTGGCAGGCGTGCTGCAACCCTTAGGATCAAGTCACGGCCTGCCCCTGGCGCCCAGATAGGGGGCTTCCTGTCTTGGGGGCGCATCGCGACCCTTGGGGGGTAGGTTGCGACCCGCCTGTCCTCTTTGTGCCAGGTTGGGTTTTAACAAGTTTTAAGCGCGGGTTCTTGAATCTCTAGACTCGAGATTGAATCTATTAACCGTTTTAGTAGGATTTGAGGTCCCCGAAGCTGGGTTTTAGTTCATGAACCTTTTATTACTCATTTTTGTTGACCCTCGATTTGGTCAACTGACACGGAGTCAAATGCTTGATGTGAATGAAGGTGTTGAAATAGATCTAATGGAAAAAACAGTAAAGGACACAACAAATTATAGTGGTTCGGCCCCACAAAATGGTAATGACCTACGTCCACTTAAGCTATTATTGATATTATTTCTCAAAGGAGTGATCAAAGAACTAGGGTTCTCTGAGTTTCACAGACTTGAGAGAGATGAATAATACAATCGTAAGATAATAGCTCTAATTCTCTTGTAAGTATCAACTTAAATCAGCCAAAAGTCCCCTCCTTGAGCTATTTCTTCTTTATTTATAGGCTCAAGGAGGATTACCTAAATTTGTTACAGATATTCTCTCCTAAATAATCGGATACTCAAGAATTATGGGAGATAATCCCGGATATCGTTATAATTGCATAAGATCTTCTTCAAAATATACGGAGTATACGACCAAGATGGTCGTATATAAAGTCCAAATGTTACGCTAAGGTACCTCCCTGGTCGATAGTCGAACAGAACCTTGCCAAGTGTCAGCCACATGTTAAAAATGTATGCCACGTCATCCACGCCTATTCTTTGGATAACATTTGCCCCCCAAGTTTATTTATTGCGACCAGCAATAAGTAAACTTAGGAAAACAACCTTTCATATGCCCCACGAAATCTGTCAGAGCCCTCGTGCGTTTTTTAAAACCGTGACCTAATCACGTCTAATCAAGCCCTTTTAGTTTTCAAGAAACCACCCCGACGGCTGTTACACTCCCCCATGCTTCAAAAAAGGGAAAGTCATGATTGCTACTTTTTGTCACACTTCGGCTTCTATAAGTAACCCCCTCATTCACCTTATAATCTTTTACTCACCATTTTCTGCCAAGAACTCTCAAGAACTCCATCCTAGAATTCAAAGCTTCGAAGGTCTCAAACGTCCTGCCGAGGATCCTACAGACCCAAAGCTTCTTTTTTTCAGAATCTCTAACCTTCATCCAAGTAATTTTCTTCGTCTTTTAAACTCTTTGAGATGCCATGCATACTGCTTTTGAGTTCTGAGACTTTTTCATGTTCTTGAGTAGAGATTTGTGAGGATTTTGTATATACCGTTGATGCTTGATAGGGTAGTGTACTTTTCATTTATATAAGTTAGGAATTAGTATGATAGTCAGGATCATAGGTTTAGGGCGTAAAAGCGACGTAAAAATTCAATTTTTAGGCTAGTTGAAAAACTGGGTTTTTCCTGCCCCTTAAGAGTTGAAAAAGCTTCTTTTTAGAAAACCTTTTACTTTCCTTTTTGATCCGTTTTTCAAACTGATAGCATAAAACTTAGCGTTCAGTTAGAATGTTGCTGGTCGATTGACACGAGCAACGTTATTCCCACTTTCAACATAAGTTCCCAGGTTGTGCATCTTATCTCCTCCTTTGTCTGTTTGCAGTTCATATGCAAGACCCATGGGGAGGAGAAAGACCTATCAACGACGATCTCTTAGTTCAACTGCTTGAAGACGAAGAACAACCTTCGACTCTAATACCAGACATTCGTTTTTCTCACCTTAACTTAAACACTTCCCCAGTTTTGACCCAAAATATGGCTCGCACCAAAACTAAAGCTCGAAAAAGAAAAACTCCCAACACCTCTCATCAGCCTACAGCCGATGCTCCCTTGACCAATGGTCGAGACAAAAATATTCTTGACCCAAATGTGCAAAGGCATGCCCGCCCTCAACACGTTATTCAGCCGGATGTCGAGTGGCATGTTGTTACTGAGAGTAGAGTGACAATCATGATGATCGCCAACTACTTTAATAAATACAATCTGACAGGGATGACCCTAGTCAAACCTAACCCCGACCAAAGGGCTAATCTGCCTGGGGGCGCTTACAGCGCCTAGTCGCGGTTTCATATTGAGGCAGGTGCCACTTTTCCTCTTCACGCATTCTTTCAGGGGGTGGCCAACTACTTCGGAGTTGCCCCCTTCCAAATTACCCCAAACGGATATAGAATGCTCACTGCGCTCTATATCCTGTATAGCCAGAAAAATTGGCCCGCGCCGTCGCCACATGAGGTCAACTACCTGTTTGACCTCAAATCTAACCCCAACCAAGAAGGCATGGGGTTCTTCCATCTTTGTCATCAGGAAACTGAGCGCACTTTCCTGACTGACACCACCCATATCTCTAACGTGGGGAGGTACTACCAGGAATACTTCCTTACGCCTGACCTGGTCGCAGACAACTTGGCTTTCACACGAGGAGGTAAAATTTTCACGTCGCTGGATTCTTCACTTAGTGTTTTTCCACCACAATGTCTTGAACTTTCAATGTGTTTCAGGCCCATGGTTGCGACTAAACTCAACTCCTGGGATGGATTCAAGGGTGGAACTCTTAGCCAGCATGTCAAATGCTGAGAAGAGTGTCAAAAATTTAGTTACAGAGGCTAACCTTAGATTGGCTGGCCTCTGGGACTCTCAACCAATGACGAGTGGGCCTTCGGCGGAAAATGCTCACGCCGAAGTGGAACCCGAGCAGCAACCCCAAGCGTCTCCTTCGCAAAGGAGACCAACTGGGGTTACAATCAGGGAACCTTCCGACACTCACCGAGCGGAGAGGCCCTTGGCTCCCAAGGGAAAAGGAAAGCAAAAGGTCGCCGAGCCTACCGAACTCTCTGACGACTCGTCGAATGATAACGGTACAGTAATTGTGCTTTTAAACCATTTGCCAATTCCCTGTCATCTGTTCGACGGGGACGGCAACTTTAAGAATGCTCCCATCTTAAATTCAGATTTCTTCCAGGCAGTAGGTAGTTCGGTAAATAATGTAGCGACCAATAGTAGTAGCGGCGGGTACTTACTTGTAATCTTTTTACTTTCATTTTTTGGCCCTATGTGACCATTTCGTCTTACTGTTCGCGTTGTTTCCTTTTGTGCAGATATGGACTCCGAGGATGTGTTCGAGCATTACAGGGCTGCCGCCACCTCTTCGGGCCAAAAGAAGGACAACAAGAGGGCTCGAGGGGAGAGCAGCAAGGCTTCCTCAAAGAAGGCATGAACCGAAGATCCTCCGGCTACAGCCCCTTCGAAGGAGAACTCACCACCTCCAACACCCCCCGAGAAGCCGGCCTCAACTTCCGCCGACCAGCAGCCTTCTCCTAAGGCTCCTAGCAGCCATACATTGCGCACTCCGCCCGAAGGCTCCCTGCCCAGCCTCATGGTCAGCTCTGCTAGGGAGAGAATATACAAGCTCTCCAAGCATAGACGTAGCCAGGTAGCTATTACCGACACTGCTTCTATGGAGGTTGATCAAGTTCTCAATAGAGGGTTGAACGAGATAGTTAGCGTAAGTCAACTCCTGTTGGTGTAACATTTATTTTTTATTCCCTGTCTTTACTTTATCTTTTTCTATCTATCTTCAGGGACTGCTGACCATAACTGCTGGCTGGCGTCGTGCTGGGGCGTTGGTGTCTCGGGGTAGGAACTTTGATTCCATGCTCGCCGATGCTAAGCAAGCACTCGAAGCTAAAAACAACGAGCTTGCTAAACAGAATGGCGAGCTGCTCGGGGAGAACACGGAGCTGTCCAAGCATAAAGTTGAGCTGCTCGAGGACAAAGCTACTCTGACCAAGGAGCTGCTGGAAACCCGGGACGCCCTGAAGAAAGCCAACGAATCTAGGGAAAAGTTCAAGGAAAGCGCCAAGATCAACTATCAAGAATCTGTACAGCTCGAGCTTGATCTGATCGCCAGCAGGCAGGAGGCGGAGGAACTCAAAAAACGAGTGCAGGAGCTTGAGGAGGCCGGGGCCCAGGATTTGGAGAAGTATAAGGAAGCCACTCATCTCGGCTTCTACGAATTTTGGAAGCACAACCGGGACGCTAACTTCAGCTATCTGTCCGAACGCTTGAGGAGGACTCTAATGACGCAGTGCGCCATTCGTCTGGAAGAAGAAGAGAAGGCAGGAGTGCCTGCTTCCCCAGAGATTTCCCTGGCAGCAGGGATAGACGGTGCAGATGCTGAAGCTGGCCCTGCCGTTGACCAAGGCGCTCCTCAAGACCCTCCAGCTCCTTAATCGTTTTTTTCTTCTTTTATCTCTACTACATGACCCACATGTCGTATTGCAAAGACAATTTGTTTTTTATTGCTGCAAGGGCAGCCATTTTACTTTTATTTGAATAGTTACATCGAAGCAGTACTGCTCGCAGTGTAAAAGGATTCCCTTGACATTATAATATTTTTGCTTTATTATAATATATGTTCGCATGACCGAACCTAGCATAGTACTTTCGCTTGATTTTTCAAAATATAAATTTTGAAAAATACTCTAAGTATCATAGTATGCTTTCACTTATTTTGTTCATGTGTTTACATACCTCTTGGTATGCTTTGCTATCGATGTACCTTATATGCCCCCCAAGTGATCGAGGAGCTTTAGGTCCTTGGTCACTTTCCTTGACCATGACCTGTACGAACATTACTGCTCGGTATAAAATATAAAACTTATAATACAGCAAAACAACACACGTAATGAACAAATACTTGTAAAAAATTACAAAGTTTGGCAAGAATGACTGGCTGCACACAGTCCCTTATAATTCTCATATTAAATGGACTAAACATGTCTTTATGAGTGATCTTTAAAAAGATCTTACACTTATAAGCGATTAGCCATATAACATGGTTAACCCTTTTTCAGAACTTGTAAAAAGTAAAAATTAATACAAGTCAGTCCTTTAAGAAAGATTGTTTATTGATAGTACTTGCGTAGGTGTTCTCCATTCCAATAACGTGGAACGAGATCTCCGTTTAAGCGCGCAAGTTTATAGGTGCCTGGATGAAGGACTTCTTCAATCTGGTAAGGTCCTTCCCAGTTTGGTCCGAGTACTCCAGCAGCTGGGTCGCAAGTGTTTAAGAAAACTCTTCGAAGCACTAAGTCTCCAACGTTGAACTTTCTTTCTTTTACTTTGGAGTTAAAATATCAAGTGACCTTTTGCTGGTACACAGCTACTCGGAGTTGGGCTTTCTCTCGTTTGTCCTCAACCAAGTCTAGGGACTCTATCAACAGTTGGCTATTTTGGTCTTGGTCGTATGTGATTCTTCGATGCGAGGGCGCATCTAACTCGACGGGCAACATAGCTTCATACCCGTATGCTAAGGAAAATGGGGTATGACCACTTGCTGTCCAATGAGAAGTTCTATACGACCAGAGTACTTCAGGCAGCTGTTCTGGCCATGCTCCTTTAGCTTCGTCGAGCCTTTTCTTCAGGGTATCCTTCAATGTCTTATTTATCGCTTTGACTTGCCCATTTTCTTGTGGATGTGCAACTGAAGAAAAGCTCTTGATGATTCCATGCCTCTCGCAGAAGTCTATGAATAGGTCGCTGTCAAACTAGGTGCCATTGTCTGAGACAATCTTCCGAGGCAATCCATATCGGCAAACAATGTTCTTGATGACAAAGTCAAGCAATTTCTTTTCATTATGGTAGTGAGTGGCTCAGCTTCGGCCCATTTGGTGAAGTAGTCGACCGCTACAACGGCGTATTTTACTCCACCTTTTCCTGTTGGCAAGGACCCGATTAAATCTATACCCCATACTGCGAAGGGCCATGGACTTTGCATCTGCTTTAACTCATTAGGAGCTGCACGTGGGATCTTGGAAAACCTCTAACACTTATCACACTTTCGCACAAACTCCATCAAGTCTTCGTTCATGGTCGGCCAGAAATAACCCTGCCTCAGAATCTTCTTTGAAAAGCTATGCCCCCCAGCGTGATCTCCACAGAAGCCTTCATGTACCTCCTTCATCAGTTCTTTAGCCTTTTCCGGTGTAACACACATGAGCAATGGCATGGAGTATCCTCTTCTGTACAGAACACCATCGACCAGTATGTACCTAGCAGCCTGTCTCTGAAGAGTCCTGGCTTTGTTTCTATCTGCTGGCAGTACACCACTCGTGAGATATTCCCAGTATGGTGCCATCCATGTATCTTTTAACCGGATCTCCATATTGGTCTCATCTGCTCGTATGCTCGGCTCGCGTAGCCGCTCAACTGGCACTATATTTAAAGAGTCAGCATCCTTCGCACTTGCGAGTTTGGCTAAGGCATCTGCGTTTGAATTCTGATCCCGAGGTATTTGCTGGAGGGTATATTTCTCAAATTTTTCCAACAGATCTTTGGTTTTGTTCAGATAGGCCACCATTTTTAGACCTCGTGCTTGATACTCCCCTAAGACCTGATTCACTACTAGTTGTGAATCACTGTATATATCCAGCACTTTTATGCTCATGTCTTTGGCCAACCTTAACCCAGCGAGTAGGGCTTCATACTTGGCTTCGTTATTTGAAGCGGTGAAATCAAACCTAATTGCGCAGTGAAATCGATGCCCTTCTGGCGTTATCAATATCACTCCTGCTCCTGCGTGAGATTCGTTGAATGATTCGCCAGTGAAAAGCTTCCATGAAGGAGCTACGTCTTGAGGCTCAGGCGCACTAGGATTTTTGCTCTGTTCGCTGTCTGGGAGTTTAGTAAATTCGACGATGAAATCAGCCAAGACTTGTACTTTTACTGCTGCTCGCGGTGAGTATGTTATATCAAACTTCCCGAGTTCGACTGCCCATTTCAACAAACGTCCAGCAGCCTCTGGTTTTTGTAGAACTTGCCGAAGGGGCTGGTCAGTTAAGATTGTGATGGGATGGGCTTGGAAGTAAGGATGTAACTTCCTTGAGGCCAAAATTAAGCAATAGGCTAATCTTTCGATGGGAGGATACCTCAATTCGACCCTGATTAGCCCCTTGCTTACATAATACACTGCCTTTTGTTTGCCTTCTTCTCTTACTAGCACCGCACTAGCAGCATATTCGGTGATCGCCAGGTAAATGAACAAAGTTTCTCCATCTATAGGCTTTGATAAGACAGGAGGCTGTGCCATGTGGGCTTTTAAGGCTTGGAAAGCTTGTTCGCAGTCTCCAGTCCACTCGAACTTCTTGTTGCCTCTAAGTAGATTAAAGAATGGGACGCATTTATCCGTCGATTTTGAAATGAATCTACTGAGTGTGGCAATCCTTCCAGTCAAACTTTGCACATCTTTGATTTTCACTGGCGATCTCATATCGATCAGGGCTTTGATCTTTTCGGGATTGGCTTCGATTCCCCTCGAATTGATAATGAACCCCAAAAATTTCCCTGATCTACTCCGAAGGAACACTTGAGAGGATTTAGCATACTTATTCAAAACATTGAAACACTCCTGTAAATCCTTCACATGTCCTTCTGCCTTTTTCGACTTTACCAGCATGTCGTCCACATATACCTCCATGTTTACTCCGATCAACTCCTTAAACATGTGGTTAACTAGTTGCTGGTAAGTCGCACCAGCATTTTTCAGTCTGAAGGGCATTACTTTATAATAGTATAACCCTGTATCGGTCCGAAAGCTAATGTGATCCTCGTCAGGGGGATGCATATTGATCTGATTGTATCATGAGTATGCATCCATGAAAGAGAGGATCTCATGTCCGGCAGTTGCATCGACCAGCTGGTCGATCCTTGGGAGTGGGAAGCAATCCTTAGGGCAGGCTTTATTAAGGTCTGTGAAATCCACACAGGTTCGCCATTTGCCGTTAGGCTTGGGAACAAGTACTGGATTAGAGACCCGCGATGGATAAAACGCCACCCTGATGAACCCATTCTCCTTCAGTTTTCCAACTTCTTCCTTTAAGGCTTTCGATCTATCTTTATCGAGCAACCTTCTTTTCTATTGCATGGGTGGAAAGATTTTGCCGACGTTCAGGACATGGCTTATGACTGCAGGATCTATCCCAGCCATGTCTTTATGTGACCAGGTGAAAACTTCCTGATTCTTCCTTAAAAATTCCACCAGTGCGTGCTTTGTTGTTGCTTCCAAATTTTTTCCGACCTTTACAACTCTGGTCGGAAACTCTTCATCAAGTTGGACCTCCTCAAGGTCCTCAACAGGTCCAATGTCTTCCTCAAAATCCCCAAAGCGAGGATCTAAGTCTCTATCCTCACTTTGGGCAACACCCTATTTGGTGACTTCATCACCTGATTGGGCTTGTGTATCAATGGCCATCTGCAACCTCTCTGGGGGAGTGCTCCTCGACATTCCCTTCTTGGCCTTAGTAATTGAGACATTATAGCACTCCCTTGCTTCCCTCTGATTTCCCAACATGCGTCCTACCCCTGCGTCTATTGGGAATTTCATGGTCAGGTGCCATATTGAGGTGACGGCCCGAAGGTCAACCAGTATGGGTCTTTTGAGTACAGCATTGTAAGCCGAAGGACAATCAACTACTATGAAAGTAGTGAGTAATGTCCTGGTAGCAGGCGATGTACCTGCTATTGCCGGAAGTCTGATTGACCATGTTGGAGCGAGTCCCTCGCCAGAGAAGCCATAAATTGTTTGGTTGCAGGGCTCCAAGTCCATGACGAACAACTTCATCCGTTCCAGCGAAGATTTATACAGGATGTTAACTGAACTTCCTATATCGACCAGCACTCTCTTTACCATCATGTTGGCAATTTGAACATCCACGACCAGTGGATGCGGAAACCGGACATGCTGGGCATCGCTATCAGAGAAGGATATTTCACCATCCTCTGACCGAGCCTTCTTTGATGCCTGGTCCTCCACAATCATCATCTCAATGTCCTTGTCATGGTGTATGGTTTGAGCATATCGTTCCCTTGCCTTTCTGCTATTTCCTACAAGGTGCGGGCCTCCACAGATGGTGAGTAAAGTGCCAGCTATGGGATCAGGCTGCAAAGGTAGCGAGCGTTGGCGTGCAGGCGCCTGCTCGTTGCCACCTGGAGCCTCTCGTTGGGAAGCCCCCAAGGCCCATACATATCTCCTCAAGTGTCCTTGTCTGATAAGGAACTCGATTTCATCTTTCAGCTGGTTGCACTCGTTCGTATTGTGTCCGTAGTCGTTATGAAAAAGACAGAACTTGGTGGTATCTCTTTTCGAAATATCCTTTCGAATGGCAGCGGGTCTTTTGTAAGGCACACTGGAACCCGTGGCCTGATACACCTCTGCTCAAGACTCGACAAGGGCAGTGTAGTTAGTGAACCGTGGCTCATAACGGTTGCCCTTAGCGCGCTTATTCTCGGAGGTAGAAGGTTCATTATGGGGTCTCTTCCCCCCATTTTTTTCGTTGCCATTGCCTTTACCATTGCCATTGGGTTTTGACCCATTGGCGGCTTTGGCGGGGTCTTCAGTACCCTTATCTTTGCCTGGGGTTTTTCCCTCGTTGGCAATGGCATCTTCGAGCTTGATGTATCGATCAGCTCGATCCAAGAATTCTTGGGTAGTCTTAACCCCATGCTTCCCGAGGCTACTCCATAGAGGCGTACAATGCCTAACTCCTGCAGTTAGGGCCATCATTTTGCCTTCATCTCCCACTGTTTTGGCTCCAGCGGCTACTCGCATAAAGCAATGGACGTAATCTTTCAATGGTTCTCCTTCTTGCTGGAGTATCTCAACCAGCTGGTTTGCCTCTGTTGGGTGCACACTACTCGCATAGAATTGTCCGTAAAACTCCTTTACAAACATCTCCCAAGATACAATACTTGCATGAGGGAATTTAAAAAATCACTCCTGTACAGCATCAGAAAGTGTTGCAGGGGAGATCCTGCACCGAGCGTCTTCGGACACTTTCTGAATGTCCATCTGTATCTCAAACTTGTTGACATGAGATACTGGGTCACCATACCCGTCAAAGTTCGGAAGTGTGGGCATTTTAAACTTGCTGGGGGTTTCTTCCACAGCTATCCTCTGAACGAAAGGAGTGCCCCTTCTCCTATCGTACTCGATGTGAGACGTTCTTCCCCCGACCAGCTGTTGCACTGCTTGGATCAGGGCATCTATCTGGGCTTGCACGGCTTCAGGAATCTCCATGGCCTCTGCTGCTGGGGGAATGTACTCGTCGTGCCGTTCCCAGCGATTGTTGAGTACATCCCTTCATCTTCGTCTCTCCGCCGTTGCTCGCTTGCTCTGAGCCGGTTAAAGACGTTGTTTTGTCTAGGCTGCCCCCCAGCGTTACGTCTCACTTGTTGGCCTTCTCTAGGTGGTGGGCTTCTACCTCCACCTCTCTCTTCATTTCTCCGACCGGCATTCCCTCTTCCTGAGTCGGCCTCATTGTAACCATGGCCATCTTTGAACCTCGATTGGCTATGGTGGGACCGGCTGTCCCCTCGGTTGCCTCCTCGGGTTGGAACTTCCCGAGCATTAGGGGGAGGCCTGCGCTGGTCGGTAGGTCCCTGTGCATTATCATGCCGTGGGGGGCCCCGAACCGTAGAGCTTATCTCTGAGTTCCTTATGTTGCCAGAAGGACGATGTCCCCTGCTCGGTGGGTTCGGCGCTTCACCCCCATGGCATCTAGGACTACGGGGCTGCTGCCCGGCCCTACTCTGCCTTGGCTGGGGGGGATTACCTCGACCAGCCTAGGATGGAGGTTGCATCTCAAGATCCCTTGGTGGGACATCATCCTGAGGCATTGGTGGTTGCTCGGGCCTTTGAGGGCTCGTTGGCTGGATCGGAGGGCTAGGATTGGGACCCATTTGAGGTGGCCCATTCGAGGGTTGGTCAGGCTGTGAGGCAAGTGTAGCCTGATTCCTAGCCAACTACAGGGCTGCTTCGAGGTCTGCCATGGCCTCCCTCTGACGACGGTCCATCTCCGCCTGTCTTTCACTCAACTCTTGGCACTGACGCTCTATCTCTTGTTGTTGTCGCGCCATAATCTCTGCAGCACTTTCTTGACTGGCCCTCAAATTGGCCAATTCATCTTGCAATACCCCTAGGGTATTTCTCAGCGTTTCGGAGTCCAGTTCCTCCTCATCGAATTCCAAGTGTGGCTCATTTTCAGCCATGTTCGGAGGAGGAGGAGTTGAGATGGTGCAGCGCCAGCCGCCTGCCCAATCTTCTTTGTTGTTTTTGCCATTAATGCTTCAACAATCTCGTCTCAAGCTCTCAATGAAAGCACCAGAATGTTGACCCTTGATTTGATTAACTGACATGGAGTCAAATACTTGATGTGAATGAAGGTGTTGAAATAGATCTAATGGAAAAAAACTGTAAAGGACACAACAAATTATAGTGGTTCGGCCCCACAAAATGGTAATGACCTACGTCCACTTAAGTTATTATTGATATTAGTTCTCAAAGGAGTGATCAAAGAACTAGGGTTCTCTAAGTTTCACAGACTTGAGAGAGATGAATAATACAATCGTAAGATAATAGCTCTAATTCTCTTGTAAGTATCAACTTAAATCAGCCAAAAGTCCCTTCCTTGAGCTATTTCTTCTTTATTTATAGGCTCAAGGAGGATTACCTAAATTTGTTACAGATATTCTCTCCTAAATAATCAGATACTCAGGAATTATGGGAGATAATCCCGGATATCGTTATAATTGCATAAGATCTTCTTCAAAATATACGGAGTATACGACCAAGTTGGTCGTATATAAAGTCCAAATGTTACGCTAGGGGTACCTCTCTGGTCGATAGTCGAACAGAACCTTGCCAAGTGTTAGCCACGTGTTAAAAATGTCTGCCACATCATCCACGCCTATTCTTTGGATAACAATTTTATTGATGGAATTTCATATTTGGTTATGATTAGGTGACCGCTAGGGGCCTAAGGACAGATCGTTCTCAAGGGTCGTTCTTTATTTATTTTACACTCAAGTTTGAGGTAAGAAAATTGCACCCAGTATGTGACATACATGATTATTAATGAGACATGTTGAGTGCTCTAAGTATGGACATTGGTTGCATTGTAAATGCTTGACAGGGTTGCTTATTTTGGAATGGCACTGACTTAATAGTCAGAAATGACAATGGTGTTTAGTACTGGTCAGGAAGTTCTGACTTATCAGTCATGATCGACAATAGTATTGAGCGCCGGTGGTATAGAATTGACTTATGATTCAAGAGTGGCATTAACGTTCTGACCGCAGACCAAAATGATTAGATCTAATCAACATGAACATTAAATGCTTGACCGACCTATTGGTCAAAGAAAACTAAAGCGCTTGGCTAGTCTATGCCTAGTTACTCAGAGCTAGGACCAAAAAGGTTCAAGTGACTTGATAGTCACATGGCTTAGGGCGCAGGACCCCAGAGACACTCATTATTCATCTATTCATGGCGCAGGACCCCAGAGAGACTCATTAGTCATCTATTCAGGGTGCAGGACCCCAAAATGACTCATTAGTTATCTATTTAGGGCGCATGACCCCAGGATTGACTTGCTAGTCATCATCTGATTAGGTTTGAAGCCCCATAATGATTACATGATCATTTATTTATATTGAATACATGCAGTAATAAGTCTTCTTACTGAGTCTTGGCTCACGGGTGCTATGTGGTGCAGGTAAAGGAAAAGAAAAGCTCACCCAACCTTAAGTGGAGAGCTTAGGTGACGACGTGTACTTATGTGGCCGCTTGACCACCATGGCCAAGGTGTTTCTCAGGGGAACTAGGGTTTAACCCTATTTTTTTCCGCTTAGGTCGGGGGGTTGTAACTTTTGAACTGGAATGACCATTTTGGATTGTAAACAACTTTGTAAACACTTTTATGGGATCCCATGTACAATTTAATGTTTTAAATAAAATATATCCATTCCTTTTGACCGAGATTTTCACCCTGACCCATTAATAATACTTAGATACATGTTTATGACCTAATGACTCGTTCAACGAGTTAAGCACTATTAAAAGTACACAGTGTGACGGTCTTGGCTAACCAGGGCATAACAACTGCCTCAAAAATGTGGTGTCAGAATGCTTAGGGAACCCAAAGGTCATCAGTTACCTTACCAAGAAGGTGTGATCATTGCGTAAAAAAGTAATGCTACAATTTTTAGTGTGTCAGGTTTGAAAAGGTGCCAACCTGGTTGAAGCTTGCAAGTTTATCCAGTGTTGGTTACCCCAGGATAAACTTGAGGGGCAAATGTTTAACCCAAAATTGAACATGCTAACGTGGCATTTAAAAGAGAACACGTGGCAGTAAACGACAACAAATTCTGAGAGTTGGTCGAGATAAGGTATCTGCTCGAGTAGGCTTCATCACCATGAAGGCACCCCACCAAGTTTGTTGCTCGAAGGGAAGGAACCTGACATCATCTTATGGAGCTGCTCGAAGAGAAGCTTGCTTGAAGAACAAGTCATTTAACCAAATGATTCGGATTTCATGAGATATTTACGAAATATCCTAGGATATTTATGTAACTGATATTTGAATATATTTCTCCAGTATTTTTTGAATTTGTAATCAGTTGTAACAATCTCACACTACACATGTAAGACCTAAATCATATTGTAGGGCCCATAGCCCACTAAGAGACTATAAATAGGGACCTCTCCCAATCATTATTTTTTAGGTTCTAGATTTGCGCTTTACATACAAACTCCCTGTCGAATTTTATTTTCTCTCAGGCTTAGGAAACTCAGTTGGACCTTGTTCTTCTTGACCTTGAGTCTGAGACTTTCTTGATTAATAAAAGTGTAAGTGGGCGTAGGTCATTACCAACTATTGGGGCTGAACCACTATAAATTTTCTGTGTCATTTTATTTTATTTTAGCTCATTAAATTCATTTCTGTTGTTCGTGTTGACTTACTTTTGTTGACCAAAACACTGGTCAACAATTATTATTGGCTAACTATTACTCATTCTCTCTAATTTTCAATACTACTTCAACATTATAGTTTGATTAAATTTGTAAGGTTGATAAATTTATGTAGTTTGAACCTAAATGAATGATGTTGTTTAGTTTTTAAGTGATTTTTTGTAAGTTTTTAAGTTAATATTAAAAATCAAGTTCCAACTCGGTTTCGAAGAAGAAAAAATAGGTTCCAACTCGAAATCCAATTAAAAAACCGAATCAATCCAATTACTAATTAGATTGGATCTGATTGAATTTTGATTCTTAAATGGATTAGATTGGATGATGATTTTCAAAATCCAACCTTTAATCGGATTGGATTGGATGAGTACAAAAATGTTGGATTGAATCGAATGTCCACTCCATCTTGTACCACTACTTAAATTTTGAATCAATGAAGTTTGACAATTTTCAACAAAAAGGAATATAAAAAATATATTTTATTTTAGTAATGGGCAATTTTATAATTACCATTTAGCTACGTGTATAAAATTGGTTGAAATAAAAAAAAAATATACAAAATCAAAAAATTTATATACTAATTTTAATTAAAACTAAAATAAAAATCATTAGTAAACTTAATTAATGCAAAACTAATACCTAAAAAAGTTAAATAAAAAATTATTGTAAATCTTAACTTTTGTAAAAATTATTTCATACTTCAAAAAAATTTAAAAAGAAAACATTTAAAATTCAACTTCATCAAGAACACAAATCCCTAACTATTACTTCTCTTTCATCATTTTCATTATTGAATAAACATACACAACATGAACAGATTAAACAAAATCTACATTAATTCATGGATCTAAACTATAGCAAAATAACAACTATAAAATCTCAAAATCATATTGATTCATGAACCACAAAACCAGAAATTTGTATCGTTGTTTTTGTTCTTGCAAGAACATGAATCCATCTGAACAATGAACACCAACATTTATGGACATTGAACATTAATTTTTTTTTTAAAACAAAAAATACTACAAATCTGATGAACACATGAATCAGCCCAACCCAGCCATCTCCACCCATCCTCGTTGATCAGCCTGCTCGCAACCCCCAACTGACAACAAGATGTCCATCTAATTTTGAAGCTCCACCTATGTCATCCCACCCTTTGTAGCATGCGTCTCTAGCATCTTTTCCAATCTCGACTACCATTAGATTTGGTTATAAATATAAGGGTTTTTTTAAATATTTTATTTAGTGTGGCTTGTTATATTATTTTAAATAATATAATGTAAGATTAAATAATGTGACAAAATGTAATTTGCCACACAAATGGGATTTGCCACACCTTGTAACATATTATTGAGAGTCACAAAATTGGACTCATGTATGTGCCCAAATGTGACATATTTTGGAGTTACAAAATGAGTTACAAATTTGTAACTCTCAAATCTTACTCAATAATGTGTAGATGGTGTGTTACACATTTGAGTTTGGATTCCATTATGAAGTATGACTGTTGGAGACATGTTTTTAACTCACATTAGGTGTATGGAGGTTACAAAATCATGTGGGAAAGAGTTTGAGATGTTTTGGCAAAACTGAAAATTTTGTTGTTGAAAATTTCACGTGGCCGCAGCCACTTATTATCACTGGCCGCGACCTAGGGGACAGAGGCCAGTGACTGCGGCCATTGATACTCCTGGCCACAGCCAGTGGTGCTGACACCCAATTTCTATTTTCAATTTTTTCCAATTTGAATGGTTCTAACATTCCAAGTAACTCCAAAATCTTCATTTTAATTCCATAGACATCCAATTAAACATTGGTAACATCCATGGGGGTTGGTGAAATTTGAAATTCAAAGGGTATCTCAAACTCTATAAATAGGAGCCTAAGGCTCACTTTAAAGACAAAAATATTTTCTATCCACTAGAGCACTTGGCTAGAAAACACTTAGAGGCTTGATTATTCCAGAGAGCTATTTTCAATTTTTTGAGAAATCCCTTAGTGCTTGAGATAGGGGAGATAAGCTTTTGGACAAATGTTGTAAAGCTTGTTTAAGTTGGTGATCCCCAATGCTTTTCACTTTGGTGGTGTGAGTGAAAGTGTTCTTCCTTTCTTGTTCTTGTTATTTCTTTTTCTACAATTGTTTTTCATCTTATTCTTCTTTTTCTATTTACTTGTATTTCTTGTTTAGAGTTGTAATCTTTTATTTCTTTTGTTTCAACACTATTACTTTATTTGTATCTTTTGTTTGGAGTTTTATTTTTCTATTCTCTTCTTCTAGTTTTTCTCTTATTTTATTTGTAATTTTCATTCATAGAATTGTAATCTTATTTAATGAATCTTTACTTTATTTGTACTATTTTGTCTAGAGTTGTAATAGTTCACATATTATCCATTGAGGCAACATATTATTTTCTAACAATCAAAAGCTCAATGGAAGGAAAAACCATAGAGATCCTGTGAGGATCCAACTTTGAAAATATGGTAAGATAAGGTAATGTTATTTTGTTTTCTTAGAAGATCTAATGAATTTTATATAGTGATAGAAATGAGAAAGAATAAAATTTTATAAATGAGATTCATTGTTTTCTAATCTCCTTTGCTTTTGAAAATATAATGGTTAGATTAGAAGATAATTCAACATCTTGAGTTTTTTTCTATATGTGATTAATTAACATATTGTGTAAATAATCTAGTAGATTATTGGGGAATATGCTAGCATGTTATGTAGTTTGTCTTATTTTGTGATAATGGGAAATTATTAGAATGACAATTTTATGAGTTTTATATGACATGTATAAATATATTGATTCTGTGAATCAATAGAAATGTGAAATCATATGTGTATAATATTTTTAATTTATGTTTACATATTAATAAAGAGCCATGTTAGTATGATATAAGTCAAATGTGTTGACAATTATGTGGAATTATATAGAAATATAATCATGCAAATATTTGTGGGATGTTAATAGGTTTTATCCTATATTATTGTTAGTATGTGATTTGTGAATAAACGAATTATTTGATAATTTAAAAATGTCTCATTTAAAAGATGAGCATCTCATTTTATGAGATAAGAAAAGATGAACCAAAGGGGGTTACATCTTTTAATTGTTGTGTCTTGCTATTGTAAGAAAAATGAATCAAGGCGGATCCAAAATTTGAGATAGCATATTGTCCAATAGACTTGAAGTCTAGAGTGTGGTCAAATGAAATATATTTAAGAATTATTTAGTGACAATAATTCTTAAATATTCAATATCTCAATAAGGAGACATTTCAAAATTGGAGAAGCAATTTTGATTATTTACACCAATAGTGAATAGATTAAAGTGAACTTTATTCATTTTGGTTAAAGATGGTGGTATGTTTAAATTAATCTCAATGAGGAGATAATTTTAAACTAAAGCATAAGAATTCAAAGTGTTTAAATAAAACAATGAGGGTTTATTTTATTTGATTTAAAGTGTTTTAAAAATTTACATCTTCAAAATGATTTTGATGAGAAAATCAATGGATGTCAAAGTGGTGTTTTCAAAAGAATCTCAAAGAGACTCTTAGAAAATACACAAAAGTTGTTTAAGTGATTTTGAGATTATTTAGACAACTAAAAGTGAAAATTAGGGATTTGTTTGAGAAATTCTCACATTACATTTGTGTTCACTTTTTTTTTTGTGAAATATATAAAAGAAAGAAACTAAGTGAAAGCTACTTTCAAAGAAGTGTGTCTTGCTTTAGCGAGTAAATAAACCAAAATAAACATTAAGGTTTTGTTTATCTTAATCTATAGAGAGTTTATCATGTGGCTTAAAGGACTCATGATGAACTTTAGGAATTATAAGTCTAGATTTATCTTTGAAGATTAAAGACTTAATAGAAATAAAGAGACTTCTATTTAAAAGTGATATTTTCACTTTATGTGAGAAATGTGGGGTTGATGCTCCAAAGTTAATCAATTTATTTTCATAATGGTTGATTAATTTGGTCATCCTATCAAACAGGTGATTTGGAATTCCACATTTTAAATTACTTTAGATATATGTGTACAGAATGGATAATTCTATACATGGTTGGTGTCTAAAGTTATTATTTTAATCTTTTGATTCAAGAAGGAATCAATTTAAAACATAAAGGAGAATTTTAGAAACAAAGAGGTTTCTAGAATTAATATTCAAGAAAATATTTTTCTTGGATATTGAACTATAAAATAGTGGGGGTGTTGACTATGGTCAAAATCACTATTTTAATGGTGCAACTATTTTAATCAAACAATAGCTAGCAACAAAGTTTGAATAAAATAATGAGAGTATTTAAGTATGCATACATGAGAAAAGAAATGACTCAAATGGAATCATTTCTACATCTCAAGGGGTGGGACTTATACTCCCTAAAGAAATTCGCAGTTGATGGTAACTTATCTTAATACTAATAATCAAACTAGTATTAGATTCAATAGGTAATAACAAGTGAATAGTAATAGTACTCAAGATTTTTGTCCCATCTAAGATATGAGTACTAAAATGAGGGTTAAAGCCGAAAGGTTTTTTAATAGAACTCAGTCTTGAAAAGACAAGTAGTTTAGGGTAACAAAATACTGTAAGAGTTCTACCTATGTAGACCTAGGGGTAGTGCCGCCCCTCATGAGAATTGGGAGTCGTTCTCAAGAAAAGTCTATGAATGGAATGTGGACATGGCCATTAACGGTGCAAAAGCGAGACATTGAGGTCTCAAGTGAACATAGCAAAGGTGTGTGTGTTATCACCGGTTTGTTATTAAGGAATAATGGTTCAATGCTTCGACAACCAAAATTTCAACAAACTTTATGATAATTACACTAAGGTAAAATTCAAGTTAAAATACATTTTATTTTATGCACCAATGCAAAGGTTTCTATAGAGAGTGATTATTTAATCAAGTGGAGGAATATTATATTTCAATATAATGTTTGAATGATTAAATCAGTGTTACAAAAGGTGATTATTTAATCTAAGTGGGGGAATGTTATATTATTTTAAATAATATAATGTTAGATTAAATAATGTGACAAAATGTGATTTGTCACACAAATGTGATTTTTCACACCTTGTAACATATTATTGAGACTCACAAAATTGGACACATGTGTGTGCCCAAATGTGACATATTTTGGAGTTACAAAATCAGTTACAAATTTATAACTCTCAAATATTACCCAATAATATGTAGATTGTGTGTTACACATTTGAGTTTGGATTTCACAAAGTCATTATGAAATATGGCTATTGGAGACATGTTTTTAACTCACATTAGGTGTATAGAGGTTACAAAATCATGTGGGAAAGGGTTTGAGAGTTTTGGAAAAACTAAAAATTTTGTTGCTAAAAATTGCCTATGGCTGCAGCCACTGATTATCACTGGTCGTGGCCTAGGGGACAGAGGCCAGTGGCCGCAGCCACTGATACTCCTGGCCACGGCCAGTGGTGCTAACAGCCAATTTCTATTTTCAGTTTTTTCTAATTTGAATGTTTCTAACATCCCAAGTAACTCTCAAATCTCCATTTTAATTCCATAAACATCCAATTAAACATTGGTAACAGTCATGGGGGTTGGTGGAATTTGAAATTCAAATAGTATCTCAAACTCTATAAATAGGAGCCTAATGCTCACTTGTAAGACATCTCTATTTCTATCCACTAGAGCACTTGGTTAGAAATACACCAAAATTCTTGATTATTCCATAGAGTTATTTTCAATATTGAGAGAATCCATTAGTGCTTGAGATAGGGCGAAATAAGTTTTTGGACAAATGTTGTAAACCTTGTTCAAGTTGGTGATCCCCAATGCTCTTCACTTTGGTTGTGTGAATGAGAGGGTTTTGCTTATGGTTCTTGTTATTATTATTTTTTTCTACAATTGTCTTTATTCTATTTCTATTTACTTGTATTTTTGTAAAAAGAATTGTAACACTTATTTATCTATCGTCTTATCAATTGTAACATTTTGCATAGAGTTGTATCTTTGGTTTTACAATTTTCATTGAGTATAATATACATATCTCTAACATGGCTACCCGAGTACCGAACCAACAATAATGAGTCCCCAAGAAAGTCTTCTACCTTTCGAAGTCTTCTCCAAATCGAAATCATCTGTCATGCAGAGACAGCTTGGTTGTCGTCTAGCTCCTGTCGTTGCCATCGTCTAAAAGCTTAGGCTTAGGTTTTTTTTCCAACCATTCAAGATCTTTGGGAAGGATGAGTTTAGATTTTTGTTAAGTTTTAGTTTAAATGTTAATTTACTTTTTGCTTATGTTTATATTTAATTTTTTAATCTGAATTTAAAATTATTTTTATATTTAAATTGATATTTTTATTAATTTAATTAATATTCATCGATTTGAACCAATTATGTTTTGATACTTGGCGTATTTTTTTATAGCTTTTTGGGCACTTAATCAGTCTCTCACTTCCAATTGAGGTGTTGGATTCTTCACATACGACAAGGCTTAATTCATTGTAGCAACAAGTTATGTTACAGTTGATTTTGTAACTACCTTGAAAAAGCAGTTTTGTTACTGGTACTATTTATATGAATAAGAAAAGTATTACTTTTTAACTGTTCGGAAATATATATTTAATTATTATTTAATATATATATAGATACGTGTGAACCATTTGAAATTTCAAGACGTGGAATAGAGAGCACGTGTGTACATTGATTCTTGATCTTCAGCTGCACTGAAGTGAAGTATGAAGACCTATCAGGTTTGGGAGTGGAGCAACACATTGCGATGGATACTTGTTGACATCTATGAGTGTTTTAGATGGTCTGCCCGAAAGCGGTGATGGCCTCAGTAGTGAATTCATTTTCGAGGTGAGGTTTGCGACATTTGTCGCCTTGCAGTCTCTGCTTGAGCTTCAGAATTGAGGTTGGTTGTATTTTACAACCGAAACCAATGTTATTGTTGTTACTGGTGCTGCCATTATATGTAGAAATTGAAATAGAAAACTTGCAATTACTATTAAGTTTGATGTGTTTGTGCAAACCAAAGAGAATTTCTCAGCTGGTCTTATGTTGTACTGTATTTACGTTCACAAATTCGAATGCTTAATTTCTCATGTCGAAAGGAGAAAGAGTGAGTAAATGTGGTAGAGTGCTTGCACAATAATAAGAAAAATTGTCCCTATAAAAAAAATTACTAGCATATGGGGTGAGGTAAATGAGATACATAATCATTACTTTTCATTGGAACTTTGGTTTTGTATCTAATCATATATTAGAATTTAAGATGTGCCTTGAAATCAAGCTTGGAAGCATCTTCCAACTATGCAATTAATAAATTTTAAATTATGGGAGGAACGTGCTCCGTATTCAAATCGATGTAGAGAGAAAAAGATTAGTTTTGTGGCTTTCCAAAGGAAACTTTATTGTATAACCGGGTAAAAAGTTTGGTTAAAAGTACTGTATATTTTTAAGCTTTAAAAAAGTCCACAATAAATTATTCACATATGGTACAACACACAAAAAAAAACTCATCCGGTTGCCAATTTTTATAAAATTTACCTCTGGGCAAATTTTAGCCATAGGATTAAACTTTTACACTTACTAATTCAATCTAAAGGCATCTCTAACGCAGCCTCAAATATACTTTTGCGTCAAATTTATGCAAAATCCATCTCCATTACAACATCAAACTTATCATCAAAATAATGTAACTGCACTATTCAACATCAATAATAGGATAAATACTGTAGCTCTGAGGTTAGAGGAAAAAATACACACATACCCTCACACTTTATAATATATATATATCCTTTTTATATATTTATTTAAGTATTTTTTATTTTTTTTTGTTTTTTTTTATTTTTAAGATTTAAAATATTATACCAATTTTTTCAAAAACAGATAAAAAAATATAAACACAAAAATGAAAACATAAATAAAATACGATAATATTAAAAACTTAATTATTACAAAAAAACAACAAATACTAGCATATACTAGAACAATTATTTTAAATGTAATGTTTGATTTTCATAATGTAACAATTAAAGTTAAGTCTAAATTAATAATTTCCTTTTACTCAATATAAAAATTTTACTGTTAACTAGTTTTTTCACTAACAACTAATTAAATAAAGGCTTAAAGAAATATAGAAGGACACACAAAGATTTACGTGGTTCAGGTTATTAATTAACCATAGTCCACGAGTCAATTGTGTTAGGATTTGAGAAGTTTGGGGGTTCAAGCTTCTATGGAGTTCAGGCAGTGTTTTAGCAGTTCTCTTAATACAAAAATCTGGGATCCTTTACAATGTTTTCCCTAGCCTTATTTATAGATGGATGAGGACAATTAATTCCCTAATGGAGATTTATTACAAACATTCTTCCTTAATGTGGTATTGAATAGACAATAAATAATACATTCCGGTAATCAATACGTTGCTGGGCCCGACGTATCAAAGTGGGCCCAATTACGAGGTTTCAGCCCACTACTTTTTGGGGTAACACGTCACTGACAATGTCAGGGGGTAGCTGCACATTTTCCAATGTTATGCAACATCGTGAGACATCCTACTTGTCTCTTGTACAGAGTCGACAACACGCCTTGTGCTACAGTGACCATGAAAAGGTTGTTTGCCCAATGTTGTTGTGTAAAGGAAGGATCTTGTTGGCCCAGAAGACGTGTAGAGGAGATGTGAATTGGATGGATATCGTAAGTAGTCCTCGAGAAACAACCTTCCACAAGGACATGCTTCTCTAGAGGTGGTGAACGATCAATAATGGGCAAAGTCTTCCTTCCGGGGAGCTCTTACAAGTTCCAAGAAGCTTAATCATCTCCCGTGTACACTAGAATACTCCTAATGCATGCCACGTGTCACTCAGTGAAAACACGGACTACATTTTCCCCCCAAGTCTTCACTCATCCTCGGATAGTGGAAACTTAGACTAAGAGGAGTAATCTTATGGGATATATTTGGGGGGAGATGTTTGGGCTTCCTTGAGGCCTGACACTTTTAAAAAGGTCACGCCACATGTCAAATCCCTATTGTTTGGCTCGTTAATCGGTGCCATTAAATGAGCAGTCTTTTCCACTCCCAAGATGTCTATTCTGTACCCGAGGCGTCCTTTCACGTTGTACCCGAAGTTTCCTTTTCTCACTTTTTGATCATGATCTTCTCCTTGGAAATTGAGACCGTTTGATCATGCTCGAGTACCTACTCTCTAGGTGATCAACGGTTGGGGGTTGATTGCTTCTCATCCAAGTTCGAGGGTATAAATTCAAATTTTTTGCCTCTCGCTCTTCACTTTTGCACTCAAGACATTATCCCATTCCAGAGCTCAAAAACCATTCCCCTTCATCAAGAACACCTTCATTGAACCAGAAGTCATTCGTTAGTGATCTTGGAAGGTTGGAGAGAATCTAGCTACTTTTTGGTCAACCGTACAAAGTATTTTCGTGTTTGGACTCGCTACAGCACGTACATGAGCTTCATCTCGAGTAAGTTTCTTTTAACCTTTCTATTTTGAGTTCTTGTTGTTTTCTGGATTTGAGTTTAGGCTCATATGATATTGGGATTTAGGGGTTATTTTTTACCTCTTTTAGTACCATTATAGGCCCTAGCTAATGTTAAAACTACCCAAAAGGAATCGTTTAGGCCCTTTCGCGTTTTTTCGCATTCTGGGCATTCCACCGAATTATGGGAAATTCCCATTCCGATGATGTTCTTGAGTTTTCGGTAATGTCTTTGGGGGCCTACATAGGGTTCCAATGACACCCCGTTCCCTTTGAAATCTCCTCTCTCCTCCACTCCCCGAATATTTGTCTTAGGGATTCTCGTGTTTTGGTCATCTTTCTTTCGGTCAAGGCACTAACTGCTTGGTTTTTGTTTCAGATGTCTGAAGAGCTTCGTGAACTACACCAACAAGGTTTCTACGCTTTCGACGAGGATATTGTCACCATGGCCCGAGAAGGGGGCAGGCAGCGGGTGGATGCCCGAGCATCAGCACGAAAGCAAGTGGTAAGGGAGGTCGCTCCGACCGTGGAGAGGCTTGTCCAGAGGGGAATGACGGGGGAGGAAGTGAATGAAGCTCCCATTCCTCACCCCACCCAATGGTACGAGGTCGTGGAGTTTGAAGTGGAGAAACTCCCTAGCAAACTAAAGCATCTTCCTGCCCTGGAGCACATAATGAGGCATTATGGGATTGGGGAAGAATTCTTGGTGTGCCTTTGCTGAGAGTTGGAGAGAGCGCACCGCAGTGTGCCCAACCTCGGAGCATGGAGCCAGTCACACCTAATGGTTAGAGCCACGCTACCATTACACCAGTACATTTGTAAAAATTTTAAGTATGTTGGGATTGCTCCATTCCAGCTATTACCAAATGGACATCGAATCCTTGTGAGCCTGTATGTCCTATACCGGAGAAGGAATTGGCCCGAGCCTTCTCCAGCTAAGGTCCTATACTTGTACAGCTTTCAGAGCCGTCTAAAGAATAAGCAAAGCAACCTCAACGAGTATTATACCCTGGTGAAGTTCGCCAACCCGAACATGGCGTACAAGGCTCCTCACCACAACGAGATCCATGTGCAGGACTACAATGACCATTTCTTTTTCACGAATGGTTTTCCGACACGGACCAACCCCCCTCTCATCCTCAAGTTCTCCAAGGTTGGTGAGTATCTTTGAATTCTTTGAGCATAGTACTCTCCCATACTTGAAGGTTCCCAATACTAAGTAGTTTTTGTTATATAGGTCCCTTTCGACGAACCCCCTATGTCCAAGCGTACGAAAATCGCTTCCAGGAGATGAAGGGTCTCCCGGACGTGGAGCTAAAGTTAAGCTAATTGATCACGGAGGAGAACCTGATTGTCATGGGCCTCCTCCGAGCAGGACAATGCATCAGTAACATGGACTTGACCCAGTACGAAAATTGCCACAAGTCCCGCGAACTGGCCTTGTGCCACATTAACTATATCGATGGACGGGCCATTGAAATCTTCAACCAGCGGCTGTTGGAAGAGCAGTTCGAGAACGCTCAAGTTGTCTGAGCAGCTGAAGAAGCTCGTGAAGACTAAGAGCTTTGGGAGGAGCTTCAGGCAGGGATAGAGTCTTCCTCCAATGATCAAGGTAAATCTCCAATCATAGTTTATAACGCTAGACAAGTAGGAGAAAGGGTAAGTCCTGAGCATGTGTGGGCTTCTCCGTCACTCCTCCAATGTGGGCTCGTATCGGATCGTCCCTGGACCACGGAGGAGTTCCAAGATTACCAGGACCTAACTGATGTCTATCTACAACATCTGAGGAGAAGGCTGCCTCCATAGAGCCTCATGCCACTAAATGATGTTACGTCTTTCCACGCAAACTGGTTTTTTCAGTATGATACCAACATAACTCAAGAGATGGGTAGGCTCGTGAGGGAGTTTGCACGCTCGATTCTTCATCCGGAGGAGTCACTTAGTGGTGGGCTTCCCAAGAAGCCCACATGCTCTCGACTTTACGCCTTTTAATTCTTGCATGTTAATACTTGTCTTCATATCATTTATAAATGTCTACTTTTTCTTTTGCAGATCAAATGGGGCTGGCGGACGCTATCCGTGCCAAGAGGCAAAGGTTTGAGCGACCAGCCCAAATACATGTCCCTGTGGCACCAGCTGTTGTGCCTGCAGCTCCAGCACCTGCTCCCGCAACTCCGACAGCTACTCCCAAGATCCCTGCCTCAAGGAACGTGATTCGAGAGCAGGTCCTGATGGTGGTGGATCCACCAATGATCGACCTCGTTGGTGGGTCCCATGCCCAGGGGAAGGGGCGTCTAGAGCGAAGGCGAACCAGATGTCCCTTAAAGTGTCAGACAACCCACCAGTCGAACCTCCTTGACTGGTGATTTTCCTCGAGCACTACGGGGGGGGGGGGGGGGGGAAGAGCTTGCCAAGTATCGAGCAGTGGTGGAGTACTTCAATACCCGTCTGGACAAAGGGGATTGGGAGTTTCGGGCCTTGGCTGAGTACCTTCGCCAAGACAAACCTCCCTGAGGCAGATCCAATTAGCCTTCCATTGGCCAAGCAGAGTTAGAGAGCATCTTCGTGGAGAAGCTTGGCAACCACGCTACTCCGTTGGCGGCGGAGCTCTTGCGGGGAATAAGTGCATCCTTGTGCGAGATGACTTCTCCCAGTTACGCGCGCTTGGGGTGACAACAAGATTTCCATACTCGCATCCCGTTACTACACAACTACTTGGGTAAGCCCGTGAACTTATTCTGGACTTTTGGAACACATGATTTTTGGGTACTAACTTAGTGTTCTTTGATTTCTAGCTGACATCTTGTGCAAACGCTTGGGGGGCGTCATGACGATGAGGTCCTTCGAGTTAAGGCAAGGCTAGGAGGAGTTGGTCGCGATGAAGGCTTAGCAAGTGGTCCCACCTACGGAGCTTGCATGACTCCACAAGGCCTTGGAGGATGAGAAGGCTCGCTCCCTGGAGCTGGAGAAGCTTGCAGTCGAGGAGCGTACTCAGGCCCGAGCCTTGGAGGAGATTTCATCCAAGGTGATTAGAGATGAAAGGGCCCGCACCAAGGCAGTTGAGGGGCCTCAGCCAAGGCAGCTGACGAAGCCAGGGTTGTCCAGTAGGAGACCAAGACGACTCGGCAAGAGGTTGCCAAAGCTTTGGGGGAGGCCTCGCATTCTGAAGCTTAGGTTGCGAGGGCTCGAGGAGAGGCTCCCTAGCAGTAAAGAGAGTCCAAGCGGTTGCGTCCGAGGCAGAGGACCTTCAGTGCAACGTTGATAAGTTGATTAAGGAGGCCGACTTACATGCTGAGGACACACTCTATGTCCCTGGCTAAGTAAAATGGAGATGGATCTGGCCTTCACCGACGATCCCAACACAAGGTTACTCTTAGAGGAGGGCCTTCGTGCTCAAGAGGTCGCCACTGCGGCTACTGGGCCACCAAGGAGGCCGGCCAAGTTCCTAAGGTCGGCCCCGTTATCGAAGTTTTCGAGGAGGTTCCCCCAGGCGAGATCTAAGCCGCCTCTTGTAGTCTTTCTATTTTTGTTTCAAGTATATAGGCCAATGTGCCATCTCTTTATTTCATTTACTTGGGGTATTAACAACTGACTGCTCGATCCTCCGAGCACAATAGTGTATATATATGACTTTTTGAGAATGGCTATTGCTTGCTCTATATACTTGCCTTCTTTGCTTTTTAACTGAACACGTTTTTAACACAACGTTTAGTGATAATGCGAATAGGACTTAAAATGTACAAGGTTTCACGTAATGTGACATCACGAAAAAGATCGATTTATTTAACCTTGTTTTATCCAGTGTGAATGTGCCTTAGTCTTAAAAGACTTAGGCTTGGCTGCCCTAGTTGATGCAACTTGGGACTTATGTCAGAGTCTTGGCGACTCGGGTCTTGCATATCCCATAGGTTTTTGGCTTCTGAACCCTTAGTGTTTCTTTGCGAGCACTTAGTCCTCGGGAAGTAACTTTAGGTCATTGCCAAGTTGGGCAACTTGACGCTTGTAAGTCTAGGCGACTCAAGACTTGGAAGGCCAAAACAACTTCGGTTTTCAGGAACTTAGTGTTGCTTTTTGGGCACTTGGTCCTCAGACAGTCACACTAAGTTCCTTAGTTTTCTTCCGAGTATAGGCTAGTCGGGTCTTGTTTGCTCAAGTTTAAGGAACTTGAGGCTTGAACCTGAGCATAGGCTACTCAAGTCTTGTTTGCTCAAGTTTAGCCAACTTGAGGCTTGAACCCGAGTACTGGCGACTCGAGTTTTGGACCTTTCACCACTTTAAGAGTTGGGAACTTAGTGTTGCTTCGCAAGTGCATAGTCCTCAAGAAGTATCTTGAGTTCTCCGCCCTTGGGCTACTTAGGTTTCTATGACACTAGGTCTACTCTCGGACACTTTTTTAGGCCTCCTACATTGAGTTCCTTTGGTCCCTTCATGAATTCTCACAAGCATTAACACTAGGTTTACTCTGCTCATAATAGGCTTAGTTTCCTAGGTCACACTCTGCGATCAGTTACCTTTCGAGGTGACCCAGCTATGTCCTCCAAGTGAGTGGAGACTAGTCCGGGTTCACTTGTCCAGGCTAGCGAGTGGGTACTCCTCGGGTAGTAAAACATAAATAAATAAAAATTTAAAAATACAAGCAAATTCTCTTAATTTCATCTATCGTGTTTTGTACGCACGATTTTCATTACGGTGCCCGGAGCCTACAAATGATTACAAAATTTAGAAAATACAATTGCTCATATTACTGGTAATACAGATGAAGATGCTCATTATTCTAGGCATGGGGCACCAGCTCCCCGTTCAGTCAGGCCAGTTGTATGTTCCGGGACACGCGATGCTCTCAACTTAGTATGGGGTTTCCCAGTTAGGGCCCAACACTCCAGCCTCTGGATCTTGGGTTGCCAAGAAAACTCTTCGCAACACCAAGTCTCTGACCTCGAACTTTCTTTCTTTCACTTTGGAATTAAAGTACCTAGCCACCTTCTGTTGGTAGGACACTACACGTAGTTGTGAAGCTTCTCGGAGCTCCTCAACAAGGTCCAGTGATTCTTGAAGTAAAGCATGATTCGTGGTCGGGTCGTAAGTATCTCGTCGGTGCATGGAGATTGATGCATCACCTGAGAGCATGGCTTGATACCCGCCATATGAATGGTGAGTGGTCAGTGGAGGTCCTAGCAGTGGTCCAATAACTCCACAATACCTTAGGCAGCTTCTCAGGCCAGGCGCCTTTCGCCTGCACCAGCCTTTTCTTCAAAGTGCCCTTAAGCGTCTTCTTAACCGTTTCCACTTGTCTGTTCGCCTGAGGATGGGCTATGGAGGAGAAAATTTTCATGACTCCATGTCTTTCACAGAAGTCGCTAAATAACTCGTTGTCAAACTACAGGCCGTTGTTAGAGATTATCTTCCTTGGGAGCCTGTAACGACAAACGATATTTTTGATAACGAAGTTCAGCGCCTTCTTGGAGGTGATGGTAGCAAGAGATTCGGCCTCAACCCACTTCGTGAACTAGTTGACTGCCACAATAGCATAATTTACTCCTCCATTTCTATAAGCAAGGCCCTTATTAAGGCAATGCCCCATACTGTGAAAGGCCACAGACTTGTCATCTAAGTGAGCTCATTTGGAGGAGCTCGGGGGATGTTGGCATTTGTCGCACTTCTTGACATAATTCATCGAATCACCATTCATCGTAGGTCAGAAGTACCCTTGTCTTAGGATATTCTTCGCGAGGCTCTGTCCCCAGCATGGTCACCACAAAAGCCCTCATGCAACTCTCGGAGGATGAGCTTGGCTCCTGCTCGGACACACATCAGACTAATGGTAAAGAAAATTCTCTCCTGTACAACTTTTTTCCTTGATTACATACCGAGGCGCCTGATAAAGTAGCTTCTGAACCATTTTTTTTTGTATTGCGATAACTCTCTCTAGACTAGGTACTTCACAATTGGTCCCATCCACCTGTCCAAGGGCTGGACCACTTCTATCTCCTTAGGAGTTGTGATACTCGTAGAAGCCAAGTAGTCAATCGGGACCACATTGAGCAACTCTGCGTCTTTGGTGGTAGTAAGTTTGGTCAGGGCATCAACGTTAGAATTTTTCTCCTGTGGCACTTGTCGGATGGTGAATCTTTTGAAGTCGTGTAGTATTTCTTGGGTCATGGCCAGATAGGCGGTCATCTTGGTCCATCGAGCTTGTTACTCTCCAAGGACTTGGTTCACGATAAGCTAAGAATCGTTGTATATTTTGAGGCCCTCAGCTTTGATCTCTAGGGCAACTCAGAGTCCGACAATCAAGGCTTCATGCTCAACTTCGTTGTTCGAGGCGTCAAAGCCAAATCTTAAGGCACTGTGAACTCTATGCCCATCGAGGGATACAAAGATAAGGCCTGCTCCGTCCCCATTCTCATTGGAGAACCTGTCTACAAACAACTTCCATACGGGATCGATAACCTGGGCCTCCTCGGGCCTCTCATGCATTCCCGTGCACTCCGCAATAAAATTTTCCAGTGCCTACCTTTAATGGAAGTCCTCGGGTGATAAGTGATGTCAAACTGGCTAAGTTCGACCGCCCACTAGAAGAGTCTCCCGAAGGACTCCGGCTTCTGAAGGACCTACCTCAAAATCTGGTTGGTGGCAGGTTGGTGAAGACTTTGATGGGATGTGCCTAGAAATAAGGCAATAAGCCATCATAAGGAAAAAAGTGAGCCTCTCCATGAGTTGATATCTGGACTCTGCCCTGAGGAGTCTTTTACTCACGTAGTAGACAGGGTGCTGGACGCGGCCTTCCTCGTGAACTAGGACAACACTAATGGCATCCTTGGAGATAGTCATGTAGAGTAGAAGGTGTTCTCTGTCTACAGACTTTGACAAAATTGGGGGATCCGCCATGTGCGCCTTCAGTTGATGGAATGCATGTTCACATTCATTTGTCCACTCAAACTGATGACCTCTTCGGAGGGTGTTGAAGAAAGGAATGCACTTGTCGATAGCCTTAGAGACGAAGCGGCTAAGAGTCGCCATTCGACTAGTCAAGCTTTGCACGTCCTTGTGTTTTCTTGGGGATGACATCTCGACAAGAGCTTTTATCTTCTTGCGATTTGCTTCAATTCCTTGGACGCTAACAATAAATCCCAAGAACTTCCTGGAGGCTACCCCAAATGTGCATTTTTGGGGACTCAACTTCATCCCAGATTTGCGGAGGACTGAGAATTCTTTTTCCAAGTCTTTCACATGGTCGGGAGTCGTTCTGGACTTCACCAGCACGTCGTCCACGTACACCTCCATGTTCCAACCAAGTTGATTCTTGAACATCTTGTTCACCAATCTCTGGTACGTGGCCCAAGCATTCTTCAAGCCAAAACACATCAGTTAGTAGCAATAAATGTCTTTGTCTATTCGGGAGCTAGTGTGCTCTTAATCTGCAACATGCATGGAAATCTAGTTATACCCCGAGTAGGCGTCCATGAAAGTGAGAAGCTCATACTCGGAGGTGGCATCAACCATCTGATCAATATTCGGCAAAGGGAAGCATTCTTTTGGGCATACCTTGTTGAGGTTGGATAAGTCAATACAAGTTATCCAGGTGTCGTTAGGCTTTGAGACCAGCATCGGATTTGACACCCACTTGGGATATTGGGTATCCTGTATAAAACCATTCCTGAGAAGCTTGTCGACTTCTGCCTTCAAGGCCTTTGCCCTGGTCGGGTCCATTGTCCTCTTTTTCTGTTGCATCGAAGCAACATTTGGGTCTATGTTCAAGGAGTGAGACCAGGCAAAGACGTCCTAGTTCTTGCGAAGAAAGCTCACCAAAGCTTCTCGGACCTCCGCCTTGAGGTTCTTCCCGACCTTAATTTTCCTTTTGGGGTTGGAGTTGTCGATAATGACTTTTTCAGGTTCCTCCATGGACTCAATAACTCTATCATCTGGCCCTAAGATCCAACTCATTGGACTCCTCTTCCAAAATAACCTGAACCTCCATCTCCACTAAAGGAGGCTGCTCGGGGAATGCTGCTTCAACCATCATTACTGGATGCTTCAGTGACACATTGTAACATTGGAGGGTCTCTTTCTGGTCCCCATGAACTGTATCGATTCCCGCCTCCATGGGAAACTTCATGCATAAGTGGAAAATAGAGGTGGCTGCCCAAAACTCCACCAAGGTCGGACGTCCCAGGATGGTGTTATAAGCAGAGGAGCAGTCCACCTCCACGAAAGTGCAATATTTGAAGGTCTAGCGAGGCATTTCACTAAGTGTCACTAGCAGCTTGATTTGCCCCATCAAAATTAGGCCCTCACCCGAGAACCCGTAGAGTGTCGGGGTGCACAGAGAGAGATCGCTTGTCGTCAACCCAATATTTTTGTAGGCTGACTTGAACTGGATTTTCACGAAACTCCCATTATCCACTAGGATTCGTGCTACCATCTTGTTAGAAATTTGGCTCTCAATTACCAACGGATCGTGGTGGGGGAAGTTCACCCTCCGAGTATCGTCCTCAGAGAAGGTTATGACATGGTCCATCATTCGAGGCATTTGCGTTGGGAGTTGGGCCAGTGCCATAACTTCATCATCGTGGTTCAGGGCCAGCGCATATCGATTCTGTGAGCCCCTAAATGTGCCCCCCAGATGGATTCCTCCATATATCGTCCCTACTCTTCCTTTCACCGGAGGAGATCCATGGGCTGCTTACTGTGGTGTAATAGGTACTTGGCCTGGAGCCTGAGGAGGGGCCACCTGTTGGGGAGGAGGCATGGCCATGATCAGAGCTTGAGCAGGGCATGATCCAGCCTTGGCATACTGCTGCAAGTGCTCTAACTTGATGAGATTTTCAATCTCATCCTGAAGCTGCCTGCACTCGTTGGTATGATGTCCAATGTCATTGTGGAATTTGCAAAACTTCGTGGTGTCCCTTCGCTCCATGTCCCTTTGGATGGACTTAGGTCTCTGGTAGTGGACTTGCTGCTCCGTGGCAAGAAATATGTTCTCTCGAGAATCCACCAAGTCGGTGTACTCGGAATATTGGGGAGTGTATTTCTCCTCAAGCGCTCCATTTCTCTTGGGCTTCTTGCCCTTGCCCTTGCCCTTGCCCTTTCCCCCACACTTGCTTTCACTGGGACCCTCGTTGGGTGCTGCCAACTAAGCGTGAGCCGCTATTCCAATGAATATATTCTTGGATTCGACGTATGAAGTCGTCGAGCCTATGGAATCCTCGCCTCTGTAGGTCGTCCCATAGTGGAAAACCTGGTCGGATGCCAACTTGCAAGACCATCAATTCTTGGTCATCATCGACCCTCTTGGTCCTGGCTACTTCCTCTTTAAAGTGTTTGATGTACGTTGTTAGGGTCTCAAGAGGTCCTTGTTTAATGTTGGCTAAAGTGTTGACCTCGAAGTGCACCTTCCAAGCAACTATAAATTGTCTTCGGAAGGCAGCGAAGAGGTTGTGCTAGGAATGGATTGATCCTCGTCAATGTTTCTTGAACCAGTCGTTTTCAGGTCTCATCAGGGTTAACGGGAAGACGTGGCATCTGACGTCCTTGAAGATGTGATGTACCGACATCAATCTATTAAACTTAGACAGATGGTCGTAAAGGTCCGTGACTCCGCTGTAAGGAGTTATATCTGACATCCTGAAGCCTCCTCATCCTCATCCTCCGAGTCAGAGTCATGGCCATGTCTTCTGGCCATCTTCAGCATAATTTTCTTCAAATTCTCCAACTCCATGCGGAGAGGAACGTGGTCTTGGTTGACACTTTGTGTCGGGTATGCCCTCTGATCGGACATAGCTTCTCTCCCTTGAGCATTGAGATTGTCTCAGATGTCTGGTTGTGGTTTTCTCCCCGGGACATCCTCGGGAGCTGCTCTATTCCTGCGATCGTTTAGGTCGTGCCAAAGTTCAGGTTGTGCGTTGCGGCGACATCCATCCTCGGGGAATCCTACTTTTGTTTCCCCCTCGGACTCAACAAACTCATTGTTAAATGAGACACTGATTCATTTTCCTCGATTAGCGGATACGTTTCTCCTATTGGCCCATTGCCCATGGTTTCTCTGGGGTTATCGAGGCATTGGAGAAACTCCTTCTCCAGGCCTAACACGGTCTGTTGCAGCACGCCTGGGTGGAAGGCCCTGGGCTTCACGGATGTTGGTGGTCTGGCAGTGTCCTCGGACCCCATGAAACTCAGGGTTGTTGGCCCTTCTTAGGACATGAATAGGCTCGGAGGTCCAATGAGTCCTCTTTCTCTTCTAGGAGGGCTCAATCTTTTCCTTCCCGTGAGCTTGAGGCACGGGGGGTGCTCCGGCTGGATGCACAGGTGGCACACCAATTGGTGAATCTTGCGCCACATCAGCGGGGTGCTCAGGGGGCATGCCCGCTAGTTGAGCAGATGGCACTCCAACTAGGTGCACAAGTGGCACACCAGCAAGTTGCTTAGGTGGTACTTTTCCATGAGGATCTACTTGCAGCCCTTGAGCCGCCAAAGTAGCCTTCATGGTGTTAACCACCTCCTGTAGGGTGGTGATACTACCCTCTTGAGCCTCTATCTTTCGATGTTGGGAGGCGATTTTTCCCTTGAGGGCCACCACTTCTGGAGGCTCCTCCGTATAGAATGATTGGGAGTATTCACTTCCGTACTAGGCATCTCTGTCCTCGTCGTCATATCCATCGTTCTCGTCGTAGCCATCATCGTGGGCCACCTCCGGCTCAGCTGGTGGAGGTGGTCAGCTTGGTTTTCCTCCCTCAGCGACGATGGGATAAGAGATTTCTTCCGTAACGTTGCGTCTGGTAGTCACCATGGTTGTATCTCGAAGTTTTCTTCAAGCTCTCAATGAAAGCACCAAATTGTTGACTATTTTTTTTTCGCTAACAACTAATTAAATAAAAGCTTAAAGAAATATAAAAGATGACACAGATATTTACGTGGTTCGGGTTATTAATTAACTGTAGTAAACGAGTCAATTGTATTAGGATTTGAGAAGCTTGGAGGTTCAAGCTTCTATGGAGTTCAGGCAGCGTTTTAGTAGTGCTTTGAATACAAAAAATTGAGATCTTTTACAATGTGTGCCCTAGTCATATTTATAGATGGCTGAGGACAATTAGTTCTCTAATGGAGAATTATTACAAACATTTTCCCTTAATAAGGTATTAAATAGACAATAAATAATACATTCTAGTAATCAATACGTTGGTGGACCCAGGCGTATCATAGTGGACCCAATTGCAAGATTCCAGTCCACAACTTTTTTTGGAGTAACACGTCCCTACAGTTGGTTCAACACTATTTTGGTGGACCCAATTAGTGTTGAGGTTGGATTAGATAAAAATATGGTGTTAAAATTCCCTTGTTTTGTGTTGGTTCAACACAATTTTGATGTTTATGATTGGAGTTGCCCTAATGGCTACAAAGGAGTTGAGGAATCATTGGGTGAGTTGGAATACGTGAATTCAATTTTTTTAATAGGGATTTTGAACGCCCCCCCAAAAAAAAAAAAACCACCACACCACATAAGCTAAACTAAGAACACTGAAAACATTTTTTTTTAAATTGAAATTGAGTTGTATTTTTTTTTTGCTTAAGTTGAAATTGAGTAGCATTCAATTTTTTAATAAGGATTTGAACCCTCTCCCCCCACATAATTAAGCAGAGAAATTAAATTCAGAAACTAAACTAAAAACACTGAAAACATTTTTTTTTAAATTGAAATTGAGCAGTATTTTTTTTTTTTGCTTAAGTTGAAATTGAGTAGCATTACTCTTCCATTATCCTTTCCCTTTTTCTCTTTTCTTTCTGGAGTGTTTCGCAACGAAAACTTGGTTCGCTTCATCAAGTTTCTAAAGCACCCTTCTTCCAAAAACAACGTTTCTTATATTACGTCCCTCTATTAAATTCAAGGAGCAGAATCATTACACAACTCAAAATAGCAAATTTTGCCAGAATAACCAACCGTATGGAGCATTAATGGGTTGTAAAATTCTAATCTACAAGAACAAACCCAACAAAATTATCTTAAAAATGCATTGGGTTGTCAAGTCAATTACTAGGATCAGGCAGCCACTATGGCAGGTCCAAAAAAATATCACATTCTCTCTTATTACTTGCTAATTTTGCAGGAATAAGTTATACTCAATCCTCTCACAAAATTTTTGTAAGGCGTCCTTGTGCATTTGCCGAAGAAACTAACACTGGTAGGTGTAGTGTTGGGAAGCATACGAAGACCATCAAAGAAGCTGCAGGGTAAAGACAGTTCTCACACAAGCTGCATCTTATAAATTAAACTTAACCATCACAAGTTTCTCAGATGAAGGGAATATTAGACAGCCTGGGCTACTGGTTCAGACGCGCTGGAGCTTTCTATCCTGAAAATACAGAGTCACTGAAATTGAAATAAAAGAGTGCTTGAATGTGAAATACACTTAAATAACTGTTATACATGTCAAACAAACCACATAAAAGCAGACAGCGCCTTTTGAGGTTAACCTTTGTCCTCTGTTTTAGTATATAACAAAATGGTCATCTAATTATTCCTAGTCAGAACTAGGAATAAGTAAAGAGAGAAATGAGACGGGTAATTTAGGAACAGAAGATTTCTATTCATACTAAAATTAAGGCAGCCTTTACAAACATAACCAAGCTGTAGATTACATGCCTACAGATATCCACTGAACTTCTCTATTTTACTTCTCAAACAGACCATATATGGGAAAAATGACTTGGTAGATCTAATGCCAGTACAAGAAACAACAAACTACAGTATTAGTTGAGTGAAGTGACTCAAAAGGCAACAATCCTACTATTAGTAATAAATCATCCAGAAATAAAAGCACTATGATTCTCCGAGATAAGTGCGGAAAGCATCAACTTTAATCTATTTGCCAGAACTTCAGTAATAATCCCATAGATATAGATAGCTTTACAAAGACTAATAGGTCTAAAGTCTGCACACAACATACCCTTCAGATCGTGTCACCCACCACGCCAATTTTTTTTATAAGAGATCGCATGAAATCCATTTGGACCAAGTGCCTTGGTGGCACCACCCATCTGAAAGAGAGTTGCCTTAATATGATCAATAGTAAACGATGAATCAAGGACCTTGGCCATATATAAAGAAATGGACACTTGGACTTACTAAGTTGAGGACCCGCCCATCTTATCAGGAAAAGAAGAAAGAAAAATAGTACTGAAATAATATTCACCATCTCCTCCTGCAAATCTATCCAAACACCAAAATTATCATTGAGCCTCTTGATACCATTTTTCCTTTTTCTATTGTAAGCTTTCAAATGAAAATAAGCAGTATTACGATCGCCTGATTTCAACCAATCTGAACAAGATTGTTGTCTCCAGTAACGTTCCTCTTTGCTCAACAAATCTTCCAATTTATTTTCCAGGCCACAAATCTACATCTTAGAAGCAACATCATCACTCTTATACAGTAGAACAAGCTGTTTCTTGAACTTAGAGATGGACTTGGCAAGAGAGCCAAAGGCTTTTTTAAATCCAACTTCTCAGATCACTCGCACAACTTGCAATTGACAGTTGAAAATTGGGGACAGGATCCAAAGACAAATCCCCACCCATCCATGCATTCTCCACCACCGCATGACACCTAGTATCTTTAAGCCAAAAAAGGCTCAAATTTAAAGGACATCTCATTAGACACCATAGAAGACTCTAAGCCCCTATCCATCTGAAGCATCAAAGGGCAATGATTGGAGAAGAAATTACCATGCTCCACCAAAGCTAATAGAAGCAAATCATGCCAACTAGTTGAACTCACAAATCCATCTAGTCACTCCTGAACAAATGCAGTACCGGATGTTTTTTCATACAAGTAAAAGTTGAATCTGAGTACCCCAAATCATTTAGCTCGCAATCCTCCAATGCTTCACGAAAATAATTCATAGCAGACAAAGCTCTAAATTTCCCACTCCTCTTCCCTGACTGCAGAATCTTGTTAAAATCACTACCAGAAAGCAATGATAACAAACTCAAGTGCTTCAAACAAAGTAGTAAACTACCTAGAAAAATGACAGAGATAGCCTCCATGGCTTACCATAATCCCACGTTGAAAATAAAATTTAGGGCAGATATTCATAGACAGATTTATTTACCTCAAAAAAAAAAAAAAAAAAAACCTCTCAATCCACGACATAGGGCTTTGTCACACCCACAGCCACTCTTTCTTGCATAACTAGCCCTTCACAATCTACCTCTGCAGCTCCGCCGTAGAGCAAACTTGGTGTCCCTAATCATGAACGCATATACCATTCTCACATACCATCAGAACATTACGAAATTGCCATAGGAACTTAGAAAAACCCATAGACAACCAATCCCAACCCTTGAGATTTGAGGGGAGAAATGAGTTGGTTCCCAAAACTCAAGGTCACACCGGAAAGGACTCTATGCCTATAGGTATTAGACCCAAGTTGACTTAAAAATATTGGTAACCCCCATTAATTCCACTTTCATCTTACGAGTGGTGCGTCAAACCTGTTCTGCCATATTGTTTAAACCTTCATGATTGGCATCTTATTGCCAAACACCATACCAATCAAGCAAAATTCCATCAATACTTTATTCTTTGCATACATATCAAGATGTATAAAAACAAAAGGGACATCATCCTCATCAAGGTTCAATTTTTCACACAACTTCAAAATCTCTTATGAGTTCATCTCGTGCAAAAAGGAGAAAGAACGCAATACTCAAACCCACAAAAGACAAACCACTTCAGTGTGGAGTGGAAAACTGTTAGGCCCACCATTTGGTATACTTACTCTAGGAAGAAGGGTAATCTTGGGGGATGTTCGTTAGCATGTACAGCTGTATCAGTAGAGTATAAATAGACTCCTAAGGCCTTGAGTGGGTACCTGATTGTTTTTTAATTTGGGAGAGCCTAGCTCTATTGGGAGAGACCAAGCCTCTCTAAAAAATAAAGAGATTTATCAATTTAATCCTAAAATTTGTCTTTGATAGAGAAGAAATCTCTATCAGAAACTAGAAAAATAATGGCAAAGACAACACTCAAATTCAAGAGAAGAAACAAACCGACGAAAAAGATAAATATATATAAGGGAATAAAGCCAAGAAAACTAAACGTTTCACGAAGAAACAACAAAGCCACTGGCAAAGAAATTCCCACCCTCCTATGCCCTAGAGTGACAGAAAAAAAAATCCTCTTTCACATATTTAATAGAAAGAAATGTATATTATTATGAGCCAGGGTTTGTTAAATAGCAAAATAACATGAAAAGGAAAAATAGAGGTGATGAAGGATGAAAGCTCCAAGATACTAGAGAAAAGCTAAGGATTAAGGATGGCCTTGTATATCCAACAACTCATTTAGACCTTTCAATCTCTCTAATCCTTCACTCATCAAAAACCGAATTCGTTGCTTGTCATTGCAATTCTTGTTATTCTCCATCTCCTGCCTAATTGTCCTCCTTAATTCCCCTCGAGCATGAGAAGGCGCTCTCCGAGCAGTTCTTAGTGCTTGCCTATATAGCTTTAATACTCGAGCTCGCAATATGAAATCCTGCAAACTCAACGAAACCACCATACTTCCCTCCCTAACCCTAAAATTACAAGTCAATGATAATAACATAATTATCCTCTTTCACACATACAATATAATTATCTATTAGACTGTTTCTTCTAATCATTAAAAAAAATCCAGCCAGAAAATTGCCAAATGTTCTTCTTTTCAAAAAAGGGCTTAGGGCTCAAATGAAACCCTTCAAAATCAACTAAGCAAATGACTAGAAGAACATTCATGATCATAGCAAAAAATAACTATCACCAATAAGCCTGCACTGTCACCACTTCATATTAACAGAGGGAAAAAGAAATCTATAGACAACTAAAAAGAGAAAAAGCAAACAAATATGGCCACAATTTAAGATGAGAGAGAACGAGTTTCTACCTTTGAATTCCTTCTCCAACTTCCATTTTGAAAAAGCTCCCAATCTTGACAGGAGATCCAACTTCTTGAGATAGATTATCTAATACTGTCTGCGGAGAATATATTCAAACCATCAGTAGTCATTCAGTTTCATATGCAAAAATCAAGAATGCATGAATGTGCCCTCCTACATTGACTTGTGCATCATGTAGCAACATGCCGCAATTCATACATTACTAACCAGTCTGGCTACTCAAGATGCAATCTAACAGTAATAAGATATAAAACACGTGCACAAATTGTTGGAGGATGCAAGAACATTATATTTAATTAAAATATAAGAAAATAAAAACAGTGGAAGGAAACCAAACAAACCATCTTGATTAAGAAACCTTGGTCAAATAATCAGGAAACTTTCATTTTAAGGAAAAGCCAACACACTGATTAAATTGGGCGCCCATCAAGATACAATCTTCCCTTTAAATACTCAGCCACATTGATCCAATGATAACTTGGAAATCATATAAAACCATGAATCCAGCTCTTTCCCTTTTAAATGGAGTGAAAATAATAATTCTTTACTGAATTTATTTGTTCATTTCCAGGGTTTGTCACAAAATTTGACACGGGACACTAGTCATAGTACTATTAAGATACCTTCACATTTAGAGAATCATTCATAATAAACTTCTGCTCCATAAGAACAACGTCCTCATAATATTTCCGTAACCGACCTTCTACCATCTTTTCTATAGCCATCTGAGACTTCCCAGAGCTTTCAGCCTAAAACAGAAAACCAAATGAATTATAAAGACATAAATGCAGGAAAATCCAAAGCAACTATCCAGAAAATATTTGTGCGTCGGTCTCTTAGAATGTTAATTATAGTCATATATGATTTATTGAAAGCCCAAGTAAAATGTTATTTACATCAATTTTCCCTGTAGAAGAAAAGGGTGAAAATATATGTTCAACATGAAACAATCTGCAAAAAAATTAAGAACAAGGACCATGTTGATGGTTTCAAAATACAGAAGAATAGGTATATCATAAATGAATTAGTTTCAATTTAATGATATTCAAGTTTGAATCAATTAAAACTTTTAACTATTGTTTTTTGCTTCCACATTTGGTTAGTTTCTATAAACAATCACCCGTTTCCTTACTTTATCAACTAATGTCTCATCCATTATTTTTATATGTAGTACTCAACATAAGATCAAATATTATGTAACGTTCCACCACAGGCCAATGTTTAGATCAAAGCACAATGTAGATTTTCATATTAGTATGTGTAACATTCAAATACACCATCTCAAGCACAGGCCAATAGTCAAAGGGCCAGAACAAAGAAAGAAAGCAGCTGCTATGGGAAATTTAAAAAGTTCAGTAGAGACTGAAAATGGGTCTAAGTCTGGGACACTTGGTTCCATTCAAAAAAACAAATCAGGTGGTGTGCCCAACTGATCTCTATAAGTAGCCCCATGTCAACACAAAGAGAGAGAAAAAAAGTTTAAAAACAATGTCATAATATCATAGACAGCAAAAACCATCTTCAAAGATTAACCAGTTATCCCTAATTACCTGAGACTTAAGAATTTCGCGCTCATTCTCTAATGCATCAGAAGTAACAAGTTCCCTTGTCAAGAATAATGGTTTTGCTGCCACCACATGCATGGCCAATTCAGACCCAACCCGTTGGAGAGCCTCTGATTGCAAATTCCCATCTTCTACTTCAAGAGACAAAACTCCAGCAATCCGACCCAACCCTTTGAATAGGATAAAGCAGAAAACAATCAAGCAAAATTAAATTCCCATAAGCCCCATTTCCTTAGCTACTTAATGACTTGAGACATCACTGAAGCACCAAGATATTAAAAGTTATGACCTTTCACCATATTAAAGCACTGCAAAACAAACTTCATTTAAAAATTAACTACCTGGCTGGGGACTTGTGTGGAGATATGTAGAAACAACACCTCGTGACGATGTAGATATCACAATACCCCGTCTAAGCTTAACATTTTCACCCATCATTGCAGCAACTTCAGTAATTGCATTTTGAACAGTTGTTTCTCCAGAAATCTTTTGATGTTCAAGATTTATTGTCAGCTCCTGGTAGTGAAAATAATTAATCAATTAACATACATTGTCACTGAACTATTTTATTTAATTTGTAAGAGTAACAGAGTTATAATCAATAGGCTTACACCAACAATCTTATTATCAAGCCAAAATTTAAAGATTCCCTCTGATTGACTATTGTATCTTCTATTTGAAGTATATAATTTAAAAAACCAGAGAAAATACAATCAAGATGTGAATAAAAGCTTTACTCAAACAGTAAATAAAATACTACTGACGATATTTATCAATGGATTATTGGTTACTACAGTTTGCTCTCATGTTATAAACAATCCCAAATTAAGAGCTTCATTCAGGCTCATGCTGATGAAGAAACTGGCTCTTTGTACTTCATTAATTATTAATACAAAGTTGTTTCTTTTAAAAAAAAAATATTGGCTCATGCCAATGAAGAAACAATCATATAATAAGACAGAAATTTTAAGACTTATATAGTAAATAGCAAGAAAACCGTAAATAAAAAGAATTCCAAAACAGAGCACAATGTTAAAATTACCTCCAAATACTCAGGTCTAACTGGAAGGATACCAGAAGCTTGCTGAGAAGAGTTGTTAACAAGCAAAGCTTGCTTTGCCAAAGCTAAAGCCTACAACAACATTAGAATGAGAATATAAACTTGTGAACCCGAGGAACACCTGGATTTATAGGTTTTCAAAAACCAATAATCATACGGATAAAACAAAACCCAGTATTTCAAAAATTAAAAATACCCACAAAGGCACTCATTGTAACTATAGTTAATTATAAGTACAATAAGAAGCAAATACAATTTAGGTATGGAAACTATAAAAGGGTTGGCAGTAGTTACACTAACCAAGTGTTGAAATATTTCATTTCTAGCAACAAAGTCAGTCTCACAGTTAAGTTCAATAAGAGCAGCTCTGTTCCCATTCTGGGCCAATGCCAGCAGTCCCTCTGCAGCGGTACGAGATGACTTTTTCGATGCCAGTACTTTCCCTCTTTTCCTCAAGTCCTTCTGAGCAGCCTCTGCATTGATGGTCAGCCAATTAAGACAAAGAAACATAACCCAAATAAAATAAAATAAAAAACTTGGGCAGAGGAATTCAGACCAATATCCCAATTGCACTCAATGAGAGAAGCTTTAACATCTTTGATGGGGGCACTAGTCCTTTCCCTGAGTTGCTTAATGAGACTCATTTGGTCAGCACTAGAAGCTTCCACACTAAATCTTCTGAGGGAGAGGACAGAACCAGATAAGTAATTGGCAGGAATTGAGATCTGGGTTTGTGTGGCTTCATCAAGAGAAGCCCTTTTGGTGAAAGCCCAAGTAGAAAATTTATGCGGAGAAGTGGCAAAACTAGTACTACTACTGCCACTGCTAGTTAACGCCCTCTTATATAAGATAGCTCCGATAGAACGTCTTGCACCTCCACGGAAAGCCATTGAAACTAGCCCCACACCTAGTTTTCTTTTTTACAATAGAAATCAAACCAGAAACAAAGTCAATGACATCCATTAGAGCGAATTACGGAATCAAATGTTGAAACTTTTCCCCCTATTGTTCTGTTACAGCTTTTCAACCAAAGAAACATGAAAAAAGAGAAAGTTATAAAATTGACTTTAAAACACAAATATATGTATAGACGTACCTAATGAAGGAATCGAACTGCAGATATGAAGAAGAGAGGTAATGACCAGTTGCGACGGAGAGTTGAGATGGTTGTCCTTTCTCTTCCTTAAACCATTGAACCAACCCAAGGGTTTTTGCTTTTGACTTATGACGCAATATTTCGGCCCAGTTTATGTCTTAACCTATTTTTGATCATTTCTCTCATTTTTTTTGTCGCGTCATTTCTCTCATTATTTTCCTATTAATTAATTAAATATGTTTCACATAAAAATAAATATAATCCAATTAAAAATATGCCCCTGGCTCAAAATAAATCTACAAATTTAAGTGTTCTTTTTTAATTAATTAATATCATATTTTAATTATTTCAAATATAGGTGTTAAATAGATCTGTTACACACCTTTTTCGGCCTAATGACTACGTCAATAATAAGCATGTGGCGACATATATGGCATATCTCCAGAGAAGTCCTCGGGGTGGATGACCTTGTCAAGTAATCATTAGAGCACGAATTAATGGACAGCTGAGGAGGGACCTCGAAACCCTCCGTAAATCCCCAAGAAATAACTCCTCAGGAGGTCCCCAAGATCAGGTCTAGAAAGAAGACTTTCACGTCAACTTCTCGGAGAGCCCGAGAAATCTTATTAATGGTTTAGCGAGATTTCCGGAGATTTAGGGACCACACAATATAGACCCAGCGCGGACTTGAATGGAGGAGTGGTCCCAGGTGCCTTTATGTTAGGATTATGGGGACCACCCTCTTTTTTAGGCTAGAAGGTCGCCAAATTAGGCAAATAGTCGAGTGACATGTGTAGAACACTAATTATGTAACAGGTAATTCTTATAGAATATGGAGAGGAATGTACACGTTTATTTTCATTAAGGCTAGCAGCCCATTTGCTACCCTCATGTTGCCTATAAATAGGCATGAAGCGATCATTTGCAGGGATCTGAAACCCTAGATTTTGGATTAGCATTTTACCTTGGAGCAAGACTATCCTCTGCCCAAGCTGTAAAGCCAAAGAGCTTGTGATTTCAGCGAACTTTTCTTAATACAAGTGACTTGTGGACTAGACCTTGTTAATGGATGAACCACGTAAAAACCTATGTGCTTTGATTTATTTCTTTCTACTAGCTCCCTTATATTTTTATTAGTTGACATAAAACTGGGTCAACATTTTGGAGCTCTCATTGAGATCTGTGGAAAACTAGAGAAAACCTCGACCATGGTGGACACGCGGAACCGCCCTTGAGTGAACCCCAATTTTCCTCCACGGAATGAGAGGCAAGATGACCTTCCCCTAGTCGCGGATCCCCCAGCTGCGGAGGAGAATGAGTTACCACACGAAGATGAGTATTATCCCGACGACGAGTATGAAGGCTACGAGCCAAAAGATGATTTTATTGCTGACGACGATTACTTCCCAGAGGACAACATCTCTAGCACTACGCATCCTCAAGACTCGAAGATAATCGACCTTCAAAACCAAGTGGCAGTGCAACAAGCAGAGTTGGAAGCCTAGCGGACCAACATGGCCACCTTGATGGAAAACTTGAACTTCATGCGAGTCGCGTTGGCCGCGCAGGGGCTCCCCGTAAGTCCGCCGACTCCAAAGGTCCCTTAAGGCCAAGAGGTATCCCTGGTGGTCCCCCTAGTACCGAGTGTCAGAGGAAGTGGGGCTTAAAGTGCTTAAGAGAGTCTCCGACAATCTTCCCAGGAGCCCATAAATCCGTTGCCGCGGCCAGGGCCTCAGAGAAGAGCCCAATGGTTGGTCAGTGTGCGACTGGGAGCTCGGAGGCCTCCTACACGCAGTCCTCAGTTGTCTCGGGAAAACCCAGGACTAGGAGATCGCAGCAATGGCTGAGTTCCCCTACACCATCCAAACATAAGTATCTCTATCAATAATGATTACGTTCATGACGAGAACTTTGATGAGGAAGAACAGTATGTGCCCGAAAACCCAGACCTCCGAGAAGGTTTGAACGCTCAGGGAATAGGGGTCGGCCACCTGGTTGAAATGGATACGAGCATCCCGATATGCAAGAGGGCTTGAAAGCTTGTAGGGGCGGGGTTGTACCCAGTTGTGAACTCGGTGATAGGCCGGAGCAACCCAATCTCTAAGATAATTTAAATGCTCGAAGGCAGGCTCAGCAGCCCGATAAGTTGGCTGATAATCCAGTTGTCACTAAAATTACAAGAATGTGACAACAAATGGATAAACTTATGAAAATCTAAGGGCGGGACTCAAACTCTGGCGAAGATGGAGGAGATCCTTATGCTTGCCACCTAGTCGAGGCACCTATGCCTTTTGGGTTCAAGATGCCTGCGATGGACTCCTACAATGGGACCACTGACCCTACCAACCATTTGGAAAGATTCAACAGATGAATGACAGTAAACAAATTGTTCGAGGAAGTGCGTTGCACGTGACTCACCGAGGCAGCGAGTGAGTGGTTTAAGAAATATAAGTCTGGAACCATACAGTCTTGGTCCTAGTTGTCTTTGGAATTTAGAAGACAATTTGTGGCCGCGAGAAAGATCAACTTCGAGGTTAATGCGCTGGCCAATGTAAAACAAGGACCTGGTGAAACTTTGAAGCAACATATGAATCGCTTCAACCAAAAAGTCGCCCGAATGAAAATGGTGGACGATGGAAAACAGTTGATGGCCCTACAAGCAGGAAGCCTCCCTAGAAGTACTCTGCAGGGTGACTTGCAAAGAATAGGTAGCCATAGACTAGACGATTTTGTCAAGCGAGCCTAGAAATTTATTAACTGGGAAGACTCCCTGTTAGGGCTGTCGAGAGGACCGAGCACTATGTTGGGATCCTCGACTGCCAATCTAGGCTACTTCGCATATCCCCAATATAGCCAAATGTCAACAGCAAATTTCGAATAGGTCGCCAATTCTCAATATAGCTTTTCCACACCTCAGGCTAGTTTCAGCGCCATGTCAATTGCCCAAACTCAGCCAACAATACAAAGCAATAACCAAGGGGTTGGAAAAGTGGCAACAACAACCAGTCCCAAGGAGGAAACAAGAAGGGTAAAAAGAATCAGGAAGACAAATACACCCCTCATGAAGAAAAGTGGGCTTTTGATAAGATAAGGCTTGAGGTCTGGGATTTGCAACTGTGTATTTCCACATTGTTTGGCTTCTCGGGAGAATGGATGGCTCCAACTGGACAAATCAAGCTCCCAATTACATTAGGTGAAGCTCCAAGGCAGGTCTTTAAGTATTGCACCTTCATAGTGGTCAACTTCTCTTTAGCGTACAATGTGATCCTAGGTCGACTAGCCCTGGTAGAATTCAGAGCCATAACCTCCATCAAACATCTATGCATGAAATTCCCGACTGACTCAGGAGTCGGATTGGTCCGGGGAGACCAGAAAGAGGCTAGGCAGTGTTATAATGTGTTGGTACAACTACCAAATCAACTTAACCCCTTAGTAATGGTGATAATAGAGGAAATGCCTAAAGCAGAGGCACCCAGACCCGACGACCAAGTACTCAAGATCCACTGAGAATAGGAGGATTTGGACCCTCGCATAGGAGATGAACGTTCGGCAGTAGAACCAGGGGAAGAGATGGAGGAGATACGATCAGATGAAAGTGATCCCTCAAGAGTTGTCGAAATTGGAAGAGGTTTAAGCTGAAACATTCACGAGAACCTTGGCTCTTTCCTTCGTGAGAACCAAGATGTCTTTTCGTGGTCCCATATTGATATGGTCGGCATCAGCCCACGTGTAATCAATCATGCCCTCAACATTAACGAGAACGTCTCCCCCATCTAGCAGAAAATGAGGCTAATAAATACTGATAAATCGGAGGCCTTGAAGGGCAAAGTGCATAAACTATTGGCCAATAATTTCATCTGTGAGGCCTTATACCCCTTTTGGGTGGCCACCCAGTCCTAGCTAGAAATCCCAATGGGACTTGGAGGACCTACATAGACTTCACGAATGTCAACAAGGCATGTCCAAATGATTGTTTCCCTTTGTCGCGCATTGACTAGTTGGTGGACGTCGCCTCAAGGCATGAGTTATTGACTTTCATGGATGCATATTCAGGTTAAAATCAGATCTCCATGCATATCCCTGATCAAGACCATACTAGTTTCTTTACAGACAAAGGGGTGTATTGCTATAAAGTAATGACTTTCAGGTTGAAGAATGCAGGCGCGACTTATCAAAGGTTGGTCAACAGGATGTGTAAGGATCAGCTCAAACACAACATGGAAGTATATGTCGATGACATATTGGTGAAGTCGAAGACCTTAGGGGGACACATCGCCAATGGTCAAGATGTCTCAGTCGCCAATGACACAGTTCTTGCCCAGATCGAGGAACTGAGAAGGCTAATCAGGGAGATGGGCAGGACTAAGAACACATGAGCCCGCTTTGAATCCAAGAAAGATGAGCCCCTTCTCTCCCGCCATCGCTGATGCGCAACTACCTGACAACTTTAGGATGTTGTTGATGGCGACCTATGATGGCAAAGGAGATCCCTTGGAGCACATCAACAACTTCGAGATTTCAATGGAGATTCACAAGGTGTCAGACAACGCACGATGCAAGGTTTTCCTTGCCACGTTGGTCAGGGCAGCGAAGCAATCGTTTTGAAAGTATCATCCTAGATCCATTGTCTCCTGGGAACAGCTCACTCAGGACTTTTACCAGAGTTTAATGCCACATGCATCCACCCCTATGAGGCAAACCACCTCACCAACTTGAAGCAGGGCGAGAATGAGACTTTGAAGGACTACATCATGAGGTTCCAAGAGGAATTCGTTCATGCCAAGACACTTGGCGACGAGGGACGTTTAATGGCGATCATGTCAAGTACTAGAGTCCAGAGCCCTTTATGGAACAACTTGACCAATAGGCAGCTAGTTCGTTGCCCACACAAATAACTTCATCAAACTAGATGACACAGTAAAGAATGCCGACCCAACAAAGATTGGCAACCATGGTCGAAAGAGTGGCAAGGACTGGAAGGGTAGCGAGAACAACGATAACGAAAGAGAGCGAGCAGTCACCAAGTGTCCCACATGCAAGGGCAAGACTACAAGAAGCCCAAGCAAGAGGGAAGATAGCCTGCATATGAGTCGCACTTCACCAACACTACTACAAAAATAGGTTTTAACTTCGATTTTTTCGCTTGTTATTCTTCGGATCTCGCGGAGATATTAACCGAAGTTAATCCGAGTGAAGTTAAAAGTATTTAGAAACTGAAGTTAAAGGGTACCCTTTAACTTCGATTATTATGTAAAACCCGAAGTTAAATGATACAATTTAACTTCAGTTTTTACATAATAACCGAAGTTAAAGGGCTTTGACTTCAGTTTTTATATAATAACCGAAGTTAAATGTATTTTTTCTTAAAAAATTATTTTTATTTTATTTTTATTATTAATTTGGTTTTTTATAAAACATTTTAATAATTATTTTTTTAATTCTAATTTGCAATTATTTTAATATTAATAAATATATTTGAACATTCCAATAAACTTAAAAAAAAATCACAAACTATATAGACTTAATGTACATATATATATATACACATTCAGATAGAAATAAAAGCTAAGTACCACATAAACATCTAAAGTGTTCATACAACTAAACATGTGAAGTTCACCTAAGTAATTATTTGAAATATTGAAATTTCTTAAGTATTAAATATTTCTTAAAAAAATTAGCATACTTTTCCCTATAAATATGACTACCCAAACCTATTGACATTCAATTTACAACTAAAATTTGCAACAATTCACAGAGCAGAAAAGCATAATCATGTCAAGTTTATCAGAAATTGGAGGAATACCTCATTCCAAAAAGCAAAGCTTAGTCTCCAATTACAATGGAACTCATGTTAATCCATTTTCCATCTTGAATGCATGTCTTGAATTTTGACGGTATCCATAAGTCTCGTAGTTCAAAGTAACATTATCTAGTTAAGAGGCATGATAATGTTACTTCAAACTAGGGATTTATGGTTATCACCAAAGCACACAAATTCTCGATATCCTATCGCCAAACCTAAAAGTTCAAATTATAGCTCTATGAATAAATACTACATATTTAAAAACATGTTCAATTAATAAATCCTAAAAAATTGGACAGAGTTTCATCTATTTCTATAATATATCCCAATTTCATAAGTAATTCAATACAAAGAAAAACAATAATCAACATGCATAATTTCATCCTTATATCATCGCAACACACAAATTTTCCAGAACCTACTTCACTAATTTTTAAACTTAATTTCCACTAAATTCAATATAAATTAACTATAATTCTATAAATATGTACAATAATAATAAATAAAACTAAAATACTTACTCACCTTCAAATTAATCTTCAAGTTAGTAACCGCCAATTCAAAACCAAAATACTGCCAAAACAATAATCGTCCTAAAAGGTTTAAACAAAATGAAGTATTAAATTTATTGAGTTTATATATAACTAGTACCAAACATATTTAATATATAACCAAAACTAAACATTAAAACATATTTATACAAATGACTCTTTGAACAAAATATTAACTTATTTTTTTTTAACAACAACATATTAATTTTTTTTTCAACAACAAAATATTAACTTGATTAATACATCAAATAATTATTATAAATAATAATATTTTATAAAATAACAAAAAATTATCAATTTATTAATATAATAATATTAAATTAAAATTAATAAAGAAAATTATCATAAGCACATAATTGGAAGATTCATACATTTTTAAATAGTCAAATGCAACTCCAAATCAAGATTATCAACCTTAAAAACATATACATTATCAACATATTATAAAAAAATATAATAAATCTGAAATAATAAGCAAAAAAAATTATAAAAAATCATACAAAGAAATATTTAACGATCCATACATATTTCAAAGCTCAAAAATGTGTTTGGATGTTGAAAATTCATTCAAAAACCGAAAACAATGGGTATTTTCGACCACCACCTATACCCATTATAAAATGAACAACTTTTTCCTCTCAAAACTAAATATAATTAGTTTTCTATGATCAAGATGAGTTTTTTTTTATAGCAAAAATGATGGAAGAAAACAAAAAAAATGATGGAAAATAGGTGAAACCCTTTTCTCTCTCACGGTGGTAATGGGGGGTTTTCGGGTATGTTTTGTGTTTCAGAATGAGGAGACGTGTAGGTGGAAAAGAGTTTTAAAGACATTTAACTTCAGTTTTTTAAAAAGACCGAAGTTAAAAGCTTTCTTCTACTTATCTTCAATAAAACCAAAGTAACAGGTTAATTTATTTGAGTGCCAAACCAAAAAGCGAAGTTAAAAGTCCGTAAAAGCTTTAACTTCGCTTGTTATGTATTTTCCAATAATTCTATGTATAAAACCAAAAAGCCTATTTTTGTAGTAGTGCAACTACACCGCCTTAGCCCGACTTGTTTCATCGACCGCCACCAAGGCCAGAACCAGAACGATGGTCGAAACAACGGAAGACAAAGGCAGAAGTCGCTCCAAACCGGCCGCGGTCGCCAGCCTACGTAGGCAAGGTTCCAGAAGTGATAACTATCATCATCACAATTTGTGGAGGACCACATCTTGTGGGGGACAGTAACAAGTGTCGGGAGAGGTATGCATGCGAGCTACAACATTAGACAAACGAAGTGATGATGAATGAAGAGAGATCAAGCAAGGTCTCACGCATGGAAGACCAAGGCATCGCCTTCAAAAGTGAGGACTTGAGACACGTTCACTACCTGCAAAAGGACCCCATGGTCATCGCAGCTCAGATCGCTAACCCAAAGGTGCTAAGAGTTCTAATTGACAACGATAGTTCCATCAATATGTTGTATAAGTCATGCCTGGATAAAATGAAACTGTCTGTTTGCGACCTCGCACCGTGCTCAACCACAATCTATGGGTTCAATGGTGAGAGATTGGCCCCTATTGGATCCATCAAGCTCCCCGTGACTATGGGCAATCCCCCTTGGAGAGCCACTTGCATGGCGACATTCGTTGTCGTTGATTTCCCATCGACGTACAACATCGTGCTAGGACATCCCGTGCTCATTCATATGTGCGCCATAAAGTCCATTTGGCACCTCACTATCAAGTTCCCCACGAGCAAAGGTATTGGTTGCGTAAGAGAAAACCAGTGAGAGACGCGCAAATGTTACAATGCATCAATCAGCAAAGCTAGAAATGGAAGTGCCACTTGCGCCAGCATGATCTCTGACAGCCAAGGAGTTAAAGGTATAAAGGAGTTATTCGACGAGAAGACCATCACGAAGACATAGAGAAATTTGATAGGTGAGGCCCTGATGGGCGAGGCTGAGATAGGCGAGGCTCTGATGGGTGAGGCCACAGAAGTATGTGTCATGGGAGGCAAGGCTCTGATGGGCGTGGCCACCCTCGGTGTGGTCACCAACAGTGACCGCAGAGACAGCATTGCCATCGATGGTACAACATGAAGTTGAACCCGCATAAGTGCTCATTCGGGATCGTTTTTGGGAAGTTCCTGGGGTACATCGTCAATTCTAGAGGAATCGAAGCAAACCCCGACAAGATCAAAACACTCATAAATATGGAATCTCCTAAGCGAACCAACGACGTACAAAGCCTGACCGAGAAGGTCGCTGACCTCAGCCACTTAATTTCAAAGTCCATTGATAAATGCATTCCATTCTTCAACCTTCTTAGGGGAAGCAAGAGATTTGAATGGACAGAGGAATGTGAGTAGTGTTGGTAACTAGTTTACCATTGCGCAGTGGAAAACATGGGGTGGTGGGCCTAGAGATTTCAGAAAAAAAATTATTTAAACAATCTTTAAATAACTAGATCAATAATATGCAAAACATTAATCAAAGAGAAAGGAAAATATGATGAGGATTTACCAGTTGTAGAACAATCAAGAATCCTCACTATCTTATATTACCTTCAACGAGCATCCAATTCAAAGCATATTTTTCAGTTCAGACCAAGATTTTACAAGATGTATCTCTACACTTCAAGACATGTGTGGGCACGTAGAGTAATGGTGGAAAAATTTATGATTCACAAGATGTACTCAACTCATGAGATCTTGGAATATTAGGTCTGAGACCATTTTTAGGGATAGAGAAAAATAATACAATATATTTTTCTCTCTGTCAAAAGCTATTGAATTCTCTCAGAATCTTCTTAAAACTAATTTCTATCAGATGGATTTATAAAATAATTAATTAAATTCAAAATTCAAATTATAAACCACTTATTAAATAAATAAGAGATATATCCAAGACCCAGTCTTGGACCTAGTCACACGTCAATCACAGTCTTGGCGTGTAGCATATCACAATTTCAGGGATATGTGTCTTAACCACTTTTATTTAATAATTATTTATTCAAGTATATCTAAACCTGATAACTTATCTTATCAGATTAATTAAAGAATAAATATAATTTCAAATTCAAATCGAATTATCAGAAATATATTTTCACATTATTTAAATAAATAAAACTAATTAATTCAAAATTAATTATCTTAATTATTTAAATAGTATTTAAAAAAATACCAATTTTAATTTAAAAATTATTTAAAAAAATTACATTAATTAAATTATTAATTTCAAAAATTAATATGTTAATTAATTAATTTTTCTCAATTACATATTTGACCCTCAAGAACAAATTTTTTCCAAATATGTCATTTCCCTGATTTTTCCTATTTTCAACTTTTATCTTGAATAATATTGATATAACCATCTTAAGGACCTATGGACCTATAATTTTATGCTCCAATAAATTTAGATTATTAATTAAATCTCTTTAATATAATAACCTTAATTTATTAATTTCAATATTATTCCACTAAAAATATGAGACTGTACTCTTGTAATTATTGACATTTATTTATTGAGTACTTTTTAAATATAAAAAGCGTCCATCAATTTAATCACTACATACAATTCAATCATATATTAATGGTTCATAATTAAAGTAGGAATATGATAACGTTTTACCTCTTTAATTATATCTTGTTTCTTTAAGTACCATTAACATTACTAGTGAAGGTTAATCCGTAAACTTAATTATGAATTTGAGTCGAATAACCTTTTAGTTCCAAAAGCCAACCCTTAAGAGGACAATTATTCAATTCCCCTCAGAAAATGTATAGATTCCATATCTGAATATTATGTCCCCAACCATTTACATCATTGAGTTCTCAAAATAAAAAATTTCTGCCTGATCATTTTGACAAACCATAACAAGTAAATCAAAGAACTCATATAACATAAACATGAGTTCATAATAACTTCAGGATTAAGATCATTTTGTATAGGAACATCTTATTGATATGTTAAATTAATACTTATAAAGTAAACAATATTATTAAGTATTGATAACATATTGGTCTCTGTTCATGTATAACCACTTTATTCAAAGTACCTCCGCTAAGATTGTCCTACTACATCAATAATCCAGATCTAGATTACATTTATTCATAATATTAGTGAACCGTACTTATAGTATTTAATCCAAAGATTCCACATAACTTTGTTTTACTGCAAATTACTTAAATTTGTTCCCTATAATCTTATTCCCTCGTACCAATAAAGATTGTAGTCACAATAACGAATTTGAGAATTTTATGATATTCTTATAATATTATTCTATCAATAATAATAAACAATCAATATATGCTAAAATTCATTTCAATTATTTATTTCATAAAACTGTTCAATACATATATTTTAAAGGGAACTAATCCCAACAATCTCCCACTTTCCCTAAAGCAAATAAGTCATCTCCCTCAAACCCATATTGCTAACATGGTCTTTGAAAGACTTGGTAGAAAAAGTCTTAGTAAAAGGATCGACAAGGTTATGTTATGAAGCTATCTTCATAAGTGCTACATCTCCTCTATGAACAATATCCTTGATCAAGTGGTATTTCATCTCGATATGCCTTCCCCTCTTGTGATTCCTTGGTTCCTTCGAGTTAGCTACCGCCCCACTGTTATCCAGTACCAATGCAGTGGTTTATCCATGTCTAGAACCATTTCCATATCAGAATAGAACTTTTTGAGCCACACAACCTCTTTAGCTGCTTCACAAGCCACTATGTATTCAGCTTCCATGGTAGAATTTTCGATACTGGTTTGTTTAATACTATGCCAGACCACAACTCCTCCACCAAGTGTGAACACTGATCCAGAATTTGATTTTTGACTATCTCTGTCTGATTGAAAATAAAAATCAGTGTATCCAGTGGGGTTCAGGTCACCACCTAAATATACAAGCATATATTTTCCAGTTTTCCTAAGATACTTGAGAATATTCTTTATTCCAACCAAATGACTCAATCCAAGATTGGATTGATAACGACTGACTATCCCTATTGCATAATAAATGTCAGGTCTTGTACACAACTTGGCATACATTAGATTGCCTACAGTAGAGGCGTATGGATACTGTCTCATATCCTCTTCTTCTTGAGGTGTCTTAGGACACTACTCTTTAGACAGGACAATTCCATGACTGATTGGCATATCACCCTTATTTGAATTTTGCATACCTAATCGCTCTAGTACCTTATCTATACAAGTAGCTTGAGACAGAGCCAAACCTTTGTTTTATTGATCCCGAAGGATCTGGATGCCCAGAACGTAGTTTGCATCTCCCAAATCTTTCATTTAGAATTGCTCGGCTAGCCATTTCTTTACTTTTTTCAATGTTCCTACGTCATTTTCAATTAGGATAATATCATCAATGTAAAGAACTAGAAATACCATAATGTTATCTTTGATTTGTTTATAACACAAGGTTCATTAACGTTTTGATTGTGTCATCAAATCTCAGATTCCAAATCTAGAATCTTGTTTGAGTCCATAAATGGACCTAAGAAGCTTGCAAACCTTTTGCTCTTGACCTTTTATTTCGAACCCTTCTAGTTGAGACATATAAATGGTCTCGTCAAGATAGACATTTAGAAATGTTGTTTTAACGCCCATTTTCCATATCTCATAATCCATGCAAGCAACTGTGGACAAGAGTATACAAATGGATTTGAGCATGGCCACAAGAGAGAAGGTTTCTTCATAATCAACCCCTTCTCGCTGAGTATAGCTCTTGGTTACAAGCCTAGCTTTGAAAGTTTCCACTTTCCCATCCGGTCCTCTTTTCTTCTTGAATATCCATTTGCAACCGATAGGTTTAACATTTTTAGGAAGATCTTCAAGAGTCTAGATAGAATTGAAATACATCAATTCCATTTCTAGGTTCATGGCATCTTGCCATTTTTCTTTGTCAGAATCTTCCATTGCATCTCTATATGTCAATGGATCATCTTTGTTTGTGTTAGACACAAGCATTTGAACTTCATGTTCTTAGTGACTTGGCTACCTAACAACCCTCCCACTACGAAGAAGCTCTTGATTGTTCTGACTAGAACTTGTGGCTTCTTATGGTCATTGTTCATTGCGAACAATTGGTGATCTATTTACTTGATCTGAGACCATCTCCTCCAGTACAACCTTACTGTGAGGCTTATGGTTGTTAATATAGTCATATTTAAGAAAAGTAGCATTTGTCGATACAAATATTTTATTTTCTTTAGGACTATAGAATATACCACCTCTGGTATCTTTGGAATATCCCATAAACATGCACAGTTCAGTGCGAGATTCCAACTTTCCAGTCTTTCCTTTCAGCACATGTGTTGGACACCCCCAAATATGAAAATGGTGTAAACTAGGTTTAGTACCATTCCATAATTCTAACGATGTCTTCTTGATAGACTTGAATGGAAAAATATTCAATATGTGCATTGCACATTGAATGGCATAGCCCCAGAAAGATAGTGACAATGATGAATAACTCATAATTTGTAACATCCCAAATTACTTGATAAGGCTTAGGGCCCTCATTAGGGGGCCATGATGGAAAATTATGGAAATTATGTGATCATGTGATATATATGTGTATCATTATATGATTATGTGAGTTATGTTATAATATGACTTGATATGCATGTTTATGTGTATTAAATATGCATGTGGGCCCATTTCTGACTAAAAGGGTCATTTTTGAAATTTGGCCCGTTATAGGTATATTTGGCATATATGTGATATATGTGTGAGACCACATCATTATGTGGATACATTTGGGTTACTCGGCACGAGAAGATCTTAGGGAGCAAGCTAGTGGGAAAGTCACAACGAGACCAATACTTAACTCAGAGTGAGTCAAGGGGTATATTGGGTATTTAGTACATTTCTGCGTTATTGGGTAATGGGAATAAATATTTGATGATATATTTGGAATTAGTGAGATTATGAGGGAATTTTTACTATTTGACCCCCAGGGACGTTTTTGGGGTACCTCGAGCATTGGGATTTGCTTAAGGTTACTTAAGGTTGAAGTAACCTGACAGAAATAAAAATAATATTCAGTCTCATTCTCTCTCCCGTTCTCTCATTTGGGGTCCGTGAGCATTTTCGAAGGAAACTCGAGTTTTAGGACTCTGATTCAAGCAAGGTTAGAGTCATATAGATTCTAGGGAAGATTTAAAGCTTGTTAATCGAAGAATTTAGCGGGAAAACAATCTAATCAGAGGTAATTTAAGCTTTGAATTTCTGAGTTTTGGTTTCCTTGAGTTTTGATTTGAATTAGTGATTTGGTGGAGGTTTTTGAGTAAGATAAACTTGGGTTTTGATGGTGTTTATGTGCTGATAATGTTTGGGGGATTTAATTATGAGTTTGGGATTCTATTGGGTTGGATTTTGGGTGAAATTGGATGAGGAAAATAGGGGAAATTCTAGGTTCGCGGAGTCGCACTGCGACCATGTTCTTGGGTGCCGCGACCTGTGTTAACCCAGGGCCCAAGAGGATTTCTGGTTAGGAGGCGCGCCACAACTCTCTAGGGCAAGTCGCGACCCATGTCTTCATTTTCAGACATGGGTGCTCTGACTGCATCGTTACAATATTTCTCATTAAAGAGGTCTCTAAACTCTTCACAGCCCAGTGTGATCATATCCCAAGTCTGGGATACTACCTCCCACCAGATACGGGCATCCTCCCTAGGCCACTTTGTCATTACCTGCTAACCTCATAAAGTCCAGGATAGTGGTAATCATACTTATCTACTGCTCAGCTTGCAGTGGGTTTGACCCTCCCTCAAAGGTAGGAGGGTGTTGCTTTTTAAATTGTTCATACAGAGGCTCCCATCTTTTTTCAACCACTGGCAGCTGAACGACTGGTACCAAGATAGGTGGTACAATTGCTGTAGCGTTTTGTGCCAGAACCTACTGCCTCAACAAATAGATTTCATCCTCTTGCCTTTGTAATATGGCCTACATTTCAGCAAACATCTGCTGCCAGTTTTCATGGGCTGGCGGAGGGTTCTGACCCTGGTTATCGTCCCGAGCCTATATTTTTACACTGGCTAGTCTATTTGATCGCCTTGGAAGTATAATTTCAAGTCTATATGCAATTAATGACTCAACTCATCTGGCAATGATAACGGTGTCCAAAACCACCCCACAGTCCAAAACTGAACAGACAAGCATTACACATGCATCAATTAATAAGTCCTTCTCTAACAATATATATATCATGCTCTCTATTCTAGCATGCAGATAATGCATATAGTTCAGATATACATATATTCAGGTATACGACCCATTACCCACCAATTCATGAGTCGAGCTTGTCTTTAGCGGCGAATGTACATGCCCAGTTAGTCTTTAGGTAGCCTTAAACCTTGGCAGCTCTGATACCAAGTTGTAACATCCTACTAATCCAGGACTGTTACACTGTGTGTTTAAAATAGTGCTCAACTCACTAAACGAGTCATTTGGACTTAAACATGTAATTAAACTAAATAAGGTGCTAAATTTTTGGCCAAAGGGGTAATACTTTTCATTAAAAGAGTTTAATATATACATGGGATCCCAGAAAAGCGTTTATAAACGGTTATAGGACAAACAATATACAAATTAGCCGTCCTAAGCAGTAAAATGATTAGTAATTCTAGATCCACAAAAGAAACCTTGATTGTGGTGATCGAGCTAGCCGCATATGTACACAACACCCCCGAAGCTCTACAACTTAGAGCTGGTCTAGTTTCTCTTTGCCCTTACCTACACTATAGAGCACATGTGAGCCAAGGCCCAGCTAGAAAACCTCATAGGGTATAACAATAGTCCAAAATATTCAAAAGCATTAAACACATGCTTCACATATATCTAATACATTTATTACAATCATATAAATTGTAAACACGCACCACAATTTACAAAGATATTCATTTCAATCATATAATAAATTACACGAGCCAAGAAAACTGTAACGCCCTACTACCCAGGGACCGTTACGTTGTGCATTTTAAACAGTGATAAACTCACTAACTGAGCCATTTGTCCATAATCGTGTAACTAAGTATGATTAATGGTTTAGGGTTAAAATTTTTGGTCAAAGATAAAACGTTTACTATATACATTGGGATCTCAAAAATATAATTTAAGGGTTAATTACAATAAAAGATTTACAACCAGCCGACCTAAACGACAAAATAGGGTTTATCCCTAGTTCCTTTTTAAAACCTCGGCCATGGTGGTCAAGTAGCCGCATATGTACACATCGTCACCCAAGCTCTCCAACTCAAGGATGGTCCAACTTTCTTTTGCCTTTACCTGCACCACATAGCACCCGTGAGCTGAAGCTCAGCAAGAAAACTTAAACATGCTCATAAGCAGGTATTAACATGTCACTGAATCATAATAAGTATGCCTAGCAGTAATAACCCTACTTATGCATGCAAGCAGGTATAAATAAATGTTTGTAGAGTCCTGCTCTCTAGTAGATGACTAATAAGTCTCTTGCTCTGAGGTAGATGACTAATAAGTCTCTCTGAGGTAGACTACTAATAAGTCTCTCTCTAAATAGACGACTAATAAGTCATACTCTGTATAGATGACTGATAAGTCTATCTCTGTATAGATGACTGATAAGTCTATCTCTGTATAGATGACTAATAAGTCTATCTCTAAGTAGAAGACTAATAAGTCTATCTCTATGTAGATGACTAATAAGTCTATCTCTATTTAGATGACTAATAAGTCTACCTCTGTATAGATAACTAATAAGTCTATCTCTGAGAAGAAGACTATTAAGTCTAAATTTGTGTAAATGACTGATAAGTCTATCTCTGTTTAGATGATTGATAAGTCTATCTCCATATAGATGATTGATAAGTCTATCTCTGTTTAGATGACTGATAAGTCTATCTCTGAGGTCTCACGTCCTCCTAGCCATGTGACATATGGGTCACTAAGCTTATAGCTCTGGCTCTATGTAACTAGCCTTTAGACTAGACAAGAGCTTTTGTTTTCATCGAACTTAAGGTCGGTCAAGCATATAATGCTTATGTCAATTAGATCTAATCTTTTTGGCTTGCGTTAAACACGCTAATATCGTTCTTGACTCATAAGCCAATACCATACTACCAGTGCCCAGTACCACTGCCGAACTTGACTAATAAGTCACAACTTCACAATCAATACTGACACCATTGCCGTTGCTGACTAATAAGTCAGTACCATACACAGATAAGCAAAGCTGCTATGCATTTACTATGCAATCAATGTCCATATATAGAGCACTCCACATGCCTCATCAACAATTACCAGCATAATTATAACCATGCACCTTCAACATCCAGATATAAGGCATTCATCATGCTAAATTGATAACCACAAGCATAATCATAATCATGCACAATTACAGAGACTCACGCTTTGATCAATTCCATATTCAACATTCATGCCATGCCATAACCACATGTATCATATGCATCTCATGCATCACATACTGGGTGTAGTTTTCTTACCTTTGGTCCAAGCACAGGTTACCAATAAACGAGCCACAAGCACAATCTTGTTTCCAAGTCCCAAGTGATAACCTAGTCACAACCATAAACGGTGTTTCATTGAGTTCAAGTTCCGAAACCCAATCCCAGGACCAATCCCACGCTCTCGGGACCTCCAATCCCACCAAATAGGGTGGTGGAATCATTCCCCGAGCCCTCGGGCCAAAACCCCAAAAAGTACCAAAAAAAAACCAAGTTCGGAAGACTATATAGCGCTAGAGCGCTACCTATTGGGCGCTACAGTGCTATAGGCAGAACTTCATCCCCCAAATAGACAACATAGCGCTGTAGTGCTACCAACCTAGTGCTACAATGCTGATACCAGATTTATGGGTTTCTCATCTCGTGTTCTTTGAGCTTCAAAGCTCCAAATCTGACCCCAACGGGTCCCTAGCCCCTCAAATCAACATTTTAATCCCACAAACAATTCACCCAATAGCTTAGCAACATTAAAACAACAAAAAATACCCAAAATCCCCATAGGAACTCATAATCAAAGTCTTGAGTTAGTAAAACTCAAGAACACCAAGAACAGAGAATAAACTCAGGAATTCAAAGCTTGAATTACCTCTGATTATGTCATTTCTTGCTAAATCATTTGGCTAATAAGCTTATAATCTTCCCTAGAATCGTTATGCCTCGATCCTTGCTTGAATCTGAGTCTTAAAACTCAAGTTTCCTTCGAAAATGTGATCAGGTGTCGAAAAGGGAATGGGAGGGAGAAAGAACGTTCTGAACGTTATTTTATAATTTTAACAGGTTACTTCAAGCTTAAGTAACCTCAAGAAAATCCTAATGCTCGGGCCCCCAAGGTAAAATAGTCAAAATTCCCATAATTTCCTCCTGATCTCACTAACTCCCAATTTATCATCAAATATTTATCCCCATTACCCAATATCCCGGTTGCTAAATACCCATCGACTCACTCCAAGTCAAGTATGAATCCCGTTGTGACTTTCCCACTAGCTTGCTTCCTAGAATCGTCTCATGCTGAGTAACCCTAGCATAACCAAATAATAATAAAGCACCACACATATACCACATATATGCCAACTATACCCGAAATGGCCAAAATATGAAAATTTCCCAATTAAATAGAAATGGGCCCACATGCATATTTAATACACCTAAACATGCATATCTAGTCATATTATAATATAACTCACATATTCACATAATGATACACATAAATATCACATAATCATATAATTCCAAGATTTGCCATCCTGACCCCCCTAATCAAGACCCTAAGCCTTATTAGAAAAATTGGGTCGTTACAAAAACAGCCTTGCCGAATGGACCAACCGAGCGAGATGCATACACAAGCATTCAACTCATGGTTTGTGCTGGGAAAGTGGGGACCGCACCCTCAAACTAAACTTGCCCTCAATTACACGACCTAGGAAAACAGTCCTCCCGAGCGGCCTAACCGAGTGAGATGCATACTCAGGCACTCAGCTGACGATTTATGTTGGGCGAGTGGGGACTACACCCTTATACTGGATTCGCCTTCACGACCTGTGTTCCACATGCTTTGCTAACCAGCCCCGCGAACAATGTGATGGCCATCCGGCCCCACTTTCAACACGATGGTCGAATATCAGTTATACCACATATTCGCAGATAGTTCAATGCTAATGAGCATACCAACCGATTAGCTCTATGTGCATATACCAGTTTTCTTACCTCAAGTCCTGAACAATGAAGCAAAGCGACCCCGAACACGATCCTTTTCTCCCTAGCCTAGCGGTACTCCCTACTCACAACATAATAAGAACTATGTTATATCATTTTATAATATTATATTATTTTATAATATAATGTTTTAGATTAAATAAATGTGACAAAGAGCGCCACATATTGTAACATATAATAAAGAGTTACAATATTTAGATATGTGTGAATATCCAAATATGTAACATATTTGGTGCTACAAATTTAGTCACAAATTTGTAACTTCCAAATATTGCCCATTATTGTGTAGATTTGATGTTACACAATATTGAAATAAATTTCTTAAAGCCATATGTGAAATGGTTGTTAGAGATATCATTTTAGCCTCAATAATGTGTTTTGGGGGTTACAAAATCAATTGGGAGTGGACTGGAACCGTTTGGAAAAACAACACATTTTTGTGTGTTGAAATTGGTTAGTGGCCGCGGCCATAAGATGTTGGTGGCCGCAGCCTGGGGAATAGAGACTAGTGTCCGCGGCCACTGATGCTCCTGGCCGCAGCCACAGGTGCTTAATTGACCAACTTTTTTCAGTTTTTCCAATCTTTTTGAACGGCTCCAAAAACCCAAATAACTCCCAAATCTCATTTTAAATTCCATAAACATCCAATTAATCATTGGTAACAACCATGGGGGTTGGTGGAATTTGAAATTCAAAGGGTGCTCTAAACTCTATAAATAGGAGCCTATTGCTCACTTGTAAGACACAACTTTTCTATCCATTAGAGCACTTGGCTAGAAAACACCTAGAGGCTTGATTATTCTAGAAAGCATTTCCAAAATCTGTGAGAGATCCCTTAGTGCTTGAGTTAGGGGGAAATAAGCTTTTGCACAAAGGTTTCAAACCTTGTTCAAGTTGGTGATCCCCAACACTCTTCACTTTGGTTGTGTGAGTGAGAGTTTCTTGTTATTTGTTCTTGTTCTTATATTTTTCTTCTATAACTTTTCTTCTTATTATTCTTGTTCTATTTACTTGTATTTTTGTTTAGAGTTGTAATCTTTTTATTTCTTTTGTTTCAAACACTTTTACTTTATTTGTATCATTTTGCTTAGAGTTATATTTCTTCATTCTCTTCTTCTAATTCTTCTATTGTTTATTTGTATTTTCACTCATAGAGCTGTAACACTATTTAATCAATAATTATTTATTTGTAATATTTTGTCTAGAGTTGTAATTTTCTTACCAATTTCCATTGAGGCAAATTACATTTTCCTAACATTCAAAAGTTTACCCTTTGTTTGTTCCAATAGAAGGTGAGACTATCAAGATTATGAATCAAGACCTAGTGAGGCTGGATAGGTTTGATGGGTCCAATTTCACTAAATGGCAAGACAAGGTGAGATTCCTTTTGACCACTCTCAAGATCGCCTACATTCTAGAGTCCACTCTAGAACCTCTCCCAACGCCATCCGACAAGGACACTCCCGGGGAGGTGGAGAAAAGAAGGAAAAGGGAGGAGGACAATCTCCTTTGTAGGGGTCATATCCTCAACGCCCTTTTCGATAGGCTCTATGTCCTCTACACCAAGACCAAATCGGCAAAGGAGATATGGGATGCACTTGAGAGAAAATTCAAGGCGGAAGAGGAGGGTACCAAAAAGTTTTTGATATCTCAATATTTTGATTTCAAGTTTTTTGGTGATAAATCTATTCTTCCTCAAATACATTAATTGCAAATAATTGTTAACAAATTAAAATTTTTGAAGATTGAGCTTCTCGAGGCCTTTAAAGTTGGTGCTATAGTGGCTAAATTACCACAAACTTGGAAGAGCTATAGGAAAATAATCCTTCATAAAAATGAGGATTATTCTTTGGAGGAAATCCAAAAGCATATTCAAATCGAGGAGGAATCGATATGTAGAGATAAACTTGTGGAGGGTTCTAATGGAGAGACTTCCAAAGCAAATACGGTGTCACAACCAAAACATCCAAAAAACAAAGGGAAAGGCAAGAAGGGTAACGAGACATCCTTGGGTCCAAGAACCAACCCAAACAAGTTTAAGGATGAGAAAGGCCCTGGCTTTGTGTGTGGGAAAAATGTCACTATGCTAGAGAGTTTAGGCATAGAAAAGACCAACAAGGACCTAAGGTAAACGCAACTCAAGAGGAAAACATAGTTGCTACCCTTAGTGAGGTGAATGCGGTCCAAGGGAAAGGATGGTGGTATGATACATGTGCCACCGTCCATGTCACCTATGACAAATCATTGTTCAAGACCTTTGAAGAGTCAAAGGGAAACCATGAGATTCAAATGGGCAATGAGGGAAAATCCAAGTTACTTGACAAAGGTACCATTGATGTCTTTTTCACCTCTGGCAAGAAAGTAACATTAGTGAATGTACTTTATGTTCCCGAAATAAGTAGAAACTTGGTAAGTGGTGATTTTCTTGGCAAGTCCGGCATTAAAGCCATTTTTGAGTCTGGTAAACTTATTCTTACCAAATAAAATGTATTTTTGAGAAAAGGACACTCTTGTGAGGGTGTGGTTAAGTTGTGCACCAATGATGTAACTTTCAATGTTATCAATAAAAATGCTAATTCTACCTATATAGTTGAGTGTGATTTTTTATTTTTGTGGCATCTTAGACTATCTCACATAGGTTTTTTAACCATGAAAAAAGTAGTAAAATGTGGTATGATTGCATGCAATATTAAAAACTATGGTAAATGTGAAACATGTGTTAAGACAAAAATGATTAAGAAACTATTTCCTAGTGTAGAAAGATCATCTAATTTACTAGATTTAATCCATAGTGATCTTTGTGAATTAAATGGTGTTTTAACTAGAGGTGGTAAAATGTATTTTCTTCCTTTTATAGATGATTTTAGTAGATACACCTATGTGTTTCTTTTAAAGAATAAAGATGAAACTTTTGATGCTTTTAAAGTATATATATTAGAAGTTGAAAATCAACTTAATAAAAAGATTAAGGTGCTAAGAAGTGATAGAGGAGGAGAGTACTTCTCTAATGAATTCAATATATTTTGTGAAGAAAATGGTATAATTCATGAGTGCACTGCACCTTATACACCACAACACAATGGTGTTGCCAAAAGGAAAAATAAGACTTATCTAGAATTGATAAATTCTATGTTGGTGTTTTCTAAGTTGAACTTCAACTTATGGGGTGAAGTGTTGTTAACCGCTTGTGACATTCTTAATCGAATACCAATGAAGAAAAATGAGATATCTCCATATGAATATGGAAAGGAAGAAAATCCAACATATGGTACTTCAAAGTATGGGGGTGTCTTGCATATTGCAAGAAAAACGAACCTAATAGAACTGTTTACCCAAAAAAGATTTACCTGATGACGTGGTAGAATTAACAAGCATATGGGGTACACGTGACCGTTTAGTTGAGTACGATCTGTTCGACCATCGACTAGAAGAGAGTTCGCTCAGCAAATGACATATTTCATGAGCGACCAGTCTGGTCGTAGTATTTTAGATATTTCCTATAGATATGTAATCTCGCATTTATGTAATAATTGTGATGTCCATTATTATTTAGATATGTCTATATTAAATGTAATTAAGGCCCATCGGCCATGTAGAACTCCTTGAGCCTATAAATAAGATTCAAAGGGCTCAAGAGAGGGGACTTTTACTTTTTGGACTTTTGAACTTTAGAATTCTGAGAGAGAATTATAGTGTTTTTATCCACCAAAATTGTATTCAACCCGAAGCTGGTGAAACTCGTGAACCCTAGTTCATTGATCACAATTTTTGGGATTCTACATCAATAAGAACACTCAGTGGACGTAGGCTATTATCATCATCGGGGTCGAACCACTATAAATCGTTGGTGTCATTTATCTTTTTGATCTTGATTTCATCTCGTTTTTATCATTTTACTTGACTTCGTGTCGTTGACAAAATCGAGGGTCAACATTTTGGTGCTTTCATTGAGAGACTGAACTCAAGACCTCCAAGAAGATCGAATGGCGAAAATAGTTAGAAAGATTGGACAAACCTCTGGTGCTGCACCAACCCAACCTCCTCCACAAAATGTGGCTCAAGATGAGCCACAAATGGATTTGGAGGAGGAGGAAATGGATTCTGAGACCTTGAGGTCGACTCTGATTGTGTTGCAGGAGGAGTTAGCCAATCTGAGGGCTAATCAAGAAAATGTGGCTGAAATGATGGCGTTGCAGCAGAGAGAGATTGATAGGCAATGCCAAGAATTGAATGAGCGATAGGCCGACATGGACCACCGATAAAGGGATGCCATTGCTGCTCTGGAGGCAGCCATTCAGTTGGCCCGAGGACAGCCTGCACTGGCTTCCCAAATGGATCAACCACCTAATACGCCATCGCAGCAAGGTCCACATTCAGATCATCCTCAACATCACCACACTACGCCTTAACCGGCAAACCCTCAGAGGCCAGAGCAATCCCCTGCTGCTCAACAGGATAGGTCATTTCAAGATCCTGAGTAGCAGCCACCTTCTCATGCTAGTCAGGATAATCCCCAGCAACGAAGGCAGAATAGGGCCAGACAGCCTCCCCAAAGTCTTAGATGCCAAACTGTTGAGGAGCCAAACTCACCGAGCAGGGGACAACGTCTTTCTGCAAGCATAAGGCAGGTTGATTCAGGCTCTATGGCCGGGAGTCCCCCACGATATAATAATGCCTGGGACCTACCGACCAACGCAGGCCTCCACCTGTCGATCAGGACATGCCAACAAGAGGAGGAAACAGTGTGAAGAGCAGGTCGCACCATAGTCGGTCACACTTTAGGGATGGCCATGATTATAATGAGGTAGATTCTGGTAGAGGAAACGCTAGTCGGCGGCAAGGAGAGAGGGCTGGAGAACAGAAACCCCCACCAAGAGAGAACCGGCCGACGAGCTAGAACGCTGGGGGGCAGCCTAGACAGCCCAACGTCTCTGATCGACTGGGCGCGAGTGAACAAAGGCGTAGGGATGAGGATTTGAGGGATGTTCTTAATGATAGAAGAGAGAGACATGATGAGTGTGTACCTCTAGCACCAATCGCTCCAGTAGTGTCAGGCATCGTGCAAGCCCAACTCGATGCTTTAAACCAGGCCGTCCAACAACTAGTGGGGAGCCAGACATCCCACATTGAATACAATCGGAGAAGAGGCACTCCATTTGTGCAAAGAATATCAATGGTCGAGACCCCAAGCAAATTTAATATGTCAGTCTTGCCCAACTTCACTGGATTAGAAGACTCCATATCTCACGTGAATAAATTCGAGATACAAATGGATATCCAAAAGGAGTCAGACGACGCTCGGTGTTGAATCTTTCCAGCTACCTTGTCTGATACTTTGCAGGAGTGGTTTTTCAAATTCCCTCCGGCTAGCATAGTATCTTGGGAAATGTTCGTGAAGGAGCTTTACCCACAGTTTTATGCTAGTTGACTACATCCGACTGAGGCCAACTAGCTGGTCGAGATATGCCAGAAGGAGGGAGAAACCTTGAAAGGGTATGTCCAACGTTCTATGCGAGCCACTGCTGGGGCTAATACAGTTGGTGACGAAGGAAAGATGATGGCTCTTATTGCTGGAGTATGGCGCCATTCATCCATCTGGAACAGTTTGTGGAAGAATAGGGTAAAGAGCACCCAAGAATTTATGGACCGAGCAGACAGGTACATCAAGCTCGAGGAAGCCATTGCCAACGAAGGAAAGTCGCCCACAGACAACAAGGGTCCGAAAGAAGATCCCACCAAAGCTGCCAATAGGTCTAAGAAACCCAATGGCAACGACAAAAGTAATGGGAAAAATGGAGGTAAAAGGGCAAACCACGAACCTTCAACATCTAAAAACAAGCGCCCTAAAAGTAACAAGTATGAGCCGAGGTTCACCAATTACACAGCCCTAGCCGACAACAGAGCAAAAGTGTATCAGGCCAATCACATAACTGTTCCCTTCAGGCGACCAGCCCCAATCAGGAAAGATATCTCCAAGAGAGATACAACCAAGTTTTGTCGTTTTCATAATGACTATGGTCATGACACCAACGAATGCAACCAGCTCAAGGATGAGATTGAGTTCCTTAAAGGTCACTTGAGGAGGTATGTGCGAGCGGCTGGAGGGTCTCAATGAAAGGCTCAAGGAGGCAATGAGCAGGCACCTGTACGCCAACGCTCGCCCCCTTTACAGCTAGCTCCAGTTGCTGGTACATTGCTGACCATTTTCGATGGCCCACACTCGGCAGGAGATAGTGAGAAGGCAAGGGAGAGGTACGCCCGAACCTTATGCCATGACCAGGACATTGAAATGCTAAATGTAAAGGAGCAAACTCCCAAAAAAAGCTCGAACAGAGTAAGAACCGATAACTTTCTCCGAGCTTGACGCTCAGCATGTTCGATTTCCCCATTCGGATCCACTGATCGTGGATGTCTAGATCGCTAATATGATGGTCAAGCGAGTATTGGTGGATACAAGAAGCTCAGTCAACATCTTGTACAAATCTTCACTGGAGAGGATGAAGTTGTCAGTGCAAGATTTGGAGCCATGCAACCAAACCATTTATGGTTTTTCTGGCGAAGGGCTTGCCCCAACTGGGTCGATCAGGCTTCCAGTCACAACAGGAACTGCACCTGCGAACAAGACATTACTCAGTAATTTTATAGTAGTTGATTGTCCTTCTGCATATAATGTTGAGATTGGAAGGCCTATCCTAGTCGACCTACGAGCTATGACCTCGATCTGGCACCTGGCCATGAAGTTTCCAACCGATGCAGGGGTAGGATGTGTATTGGGAAACCAGCAAGAAGTGCGAGAATGTTATAATTCCTCAATCACCAAAGCAAAAAGGGGTAGATCGGGGGAAAAAGTTGAAAAAATATTGCTGTTGGCTAATGAAGTACAAGCACAATCAGGTGAACAGATCACCAAATAGGGTGTTGCCCAAAGTGAGGATAGAGACTTGCATCCTCGCTTTGGGGATTTTGAAGAGAATGTAGGACCTGTGGAGGACCTCGAGGAGGTCCAACTTGAAGAGGCAGATCCGACCAGGGTTGTGAAAGTCAGTAAAACTTAGAGACAACGAAGAAGAAATTGGTGGAATTTTTGAAAGAGAAACAGAAGGTGTTTTCCTGGTCGCATAAAGATATGGTTGGGATTGACCCAGCAGTTATCAGCCATGTCTTAGATATAGACAAGAATTTTCCACCGGTGCAACAAAAAAGGAGGCTTCTCGACAAAGACTGATTGAAGGCGTTAATGGATGAAGTCGAGAAGCTAAAGGAGAACAGATTCATTAGGGTAGCGTTTTAACTATCTTGGGTCTCTAATCTCGTACTGGTTCCCAAGCTGAATGGCAAGTGGAGGACGTGAGTGGATTTCACAGACCTTAATAAAGCCTACCCGAAGGATTGTTTCTCGCTCCCAAGGATTGACCAACTGGTCAATGCTACATCAGGACATGAAATTTGATCATTCATGGACGCATACTCTAGGTACAATCATATTAGTATGCATCCACCTGATGAGGATCACACTAGCATTTGAACAGATACAAGGCTAACTGTTACAAACTAATGCCTTTCAGTTTGAAAAACGCTGGTGTGACTTACCAGCGACTGGTCAACCATATGTTCAAAGAGCTGATCGGCGTTAACATGGAGGTACATGTCAATGACATGCTGGTCAAGTCGAAGAGGGCAGAAGAGCACATCGGGGACCTGCAAGAATGCTTCAACATCTTGAACAAATATCAAATGAAGCTAAATCCCCTCAAATGTTCATTCAGTGTTGGATCAAGAAATTTTTTGGGATTCATAGTAAACTCACGAGGTATCGAAGCTAATCCTAAAAAGATCAAGGCCCTGATCAAGATGAAGTCGCCTGCCAAAATTAAAGATGTCCAAAGCCTAACCGGAAGGATTTCCGCTTAAGTAGATTCATTTCTAAATCAACGGACAAGTGCGTTCCATTTTTTAATCTACTAAGGGGAAACAAGAAGTTTGAGTGGACAGAAGAGTGCGAGCAGGCTTTCCAGGCGCTAAAGTCTTATATGCCAGAACCACCGATCTTATCCAAACTGGTCGAAAAAGAAACTTTGTTCATCTACTTGGTAGTCAAGGAATATGCTGATAGCACAATTTTGATTAGAGAGGAGGACCATGTCCAAAAAGTTGTGTATTATATAACCAAAAGGCTGGTAGGAGCAGAGTTGCGGTATCCGCCCATTGAGAAATTAGTCTATTGCTTGATTCTGGCCTCCAGAAAACTGCAACCGTACTTTCAAGCTCACCCCATCTTGGTACTTACCGACCAGCCATTACGGTAAGTCCTGCAGAAACCAGAAGCTGCTGGTCAATTATTTAAGTGGGCAGTCGAACTTGGGAAATTTGATATCTCCTATTCTCCACAAGCAGCTGTGAAGGGACAGGCTCTAGCAGACTTTGTTGCGGAATTCATTGGAATCTAGGATATCGAGCCGATAGATGAGCCTGAACTTCAAAGTCAAACTCCTGCATGGAAATTATTCATAGATGGCTCTTCCAATGAGCATAATGCTGGAGCAGGACTGATCTTGATTACCCCAGAAGGACATCGACTTACAACATTCAGTAACGAAGCCGAATACGAAGCTTTGCTTGTAGGATTAAGATTAGCAAAGGACATGGATATAAAGTCGCTTGAGATCTATAGTGACTCCCAGCTGGTGGTTAATCAAATTATTGGAGAGTACCAAGCCCGAGGTCTCAAGATGGTTGCTTATTTGAACAAAGAAAATGACTTAATGGCATAGTTCGAAAAGTATATCCTCCAGCAAGTACCTTGCGATCAGAACTCAAATGTTGATGCTTTGGCCAAGTTAGCAAGCGCAAAGGATGCTGACACCTTAAACATAGTACCAGTTGAGAATTTGTCAGCACCAAGCATTCAAGTAGAAGAGTCTTCAATGGTGATCCAAGCAGCGGACACCTGGATGACGACCTTCATTAGATACCTTGAGCAAGAAGTATTTCCAACGAAAAGAAACAAAGCAAGGACCCTCCAAAGACAATCGACTCGATTCATTTTGGTCGACGAAGTTTTATACAGAAGAGGGAACTCGATGCCACTGTTGAGGTGTGTTTCTAAGGAAAAGGCCAAGGAACTAATGCAAGAAGTTCATGAAGGTTTCTGTGGAGATCACGCTGGGGGGCAAAGTTTGTTAAAAAAGATCCCAAGACAAGAATACTTCTGGCCTACCATGAATGAAGACTCCATGGATTTTGTGCAAAAATCTGACAAGTGCCAAAGTTTCTCTAAAATACCTCGAGTAGCCCCAAATGAGCTCAAATAGATGCAAAGCCCGTGGCCATTCGTAGTATGGGGGAGTGATCTGATCTGATCTTTGCTCGCAGGAAAGGGGAATGTCAGGTATGCAGTAGGTGTTGTTGACTACTTTACAAAGTGGGTCAAAGTTGAGTCACTTGCGACTATAACGACCAAGAAGGTTTTGGACTTTGTGGTAAAGAACATCGTCTATCGATATGGGTTACCAAGAGAAATTGTCTCAGAAAACGGTACACAATTCAACAGTGATCTTTTCACCGATTTCTGCGAAAGACACAGGATTATCAAGAGTTTTTCATTGGTAGCTCATCTGCAAGCAAACAGACAGGTTGAAGCTGTCAACAAGACTCTAAATGACACCCTGAAGAAAGGGCTTGAAGAAGAAAAGGGGGCATGGACAGAATAGCTACCATAAGTCCTTTGGTCGTATAGAACGTCCCATCGAACAGCGACAGGCCATACTTTATTTTCTTTAGCTTATGGATACGAAGCCATGTTGCCTGTTGAGTTGGACCCACCATCACATAGAAGGTTGGCATACGATCAGTAAACCACACATAATTCCAATTATTCTCTCCCGATGCCCTAATTAAGACACTAAGCATTATTAGGAATTTTGGGACGTTATAGTTTTTCATTTGTAAGTAAAGCATTAACAGGGTTTGAGTTATTCATTATTGCTGAAATAAATAAATAAATAAATAAATAAAATAGAAAATGAATTTAGTGTATATTATGAATATCAGTAAGTTTTTGGAATAGTAAATATGATGCATGAATGCAACAAATTTAATTAACACATAAAAAATAATTCTTACTAATTTTGCGATAAATTAATTTGAAAATTAATGGACCAGCCTTATTATAGGTCAGACTAATCTCAAATAATTTTGAGACAATTCTCAAATCTATAAGTGAAAACTTAAAATCAACTATTTTCTCTTTTAACTTACGAACAACTGCTAGTTTGGTCAAGATTAACTAGTCTGCTTGAAAGCCTAGTTAACCTTTGTGAGTGTAACCATTATTCTAGATTAATGACTTAACTCAATAGTGTGTCTTAGGGCCAGTCAAACTTGAAATACATCATTAAATCATATTCTTTATAGAAGTTAACCTTGAATAATAACACAGTCAGAAACCTTCCTTAGGGGGATGTAAACAAAGGCACTTCGAGGCCCATTCCATGAAACATCGGTGTTAACTGATAATGGAGACCAAAGGAGTTTCTGAAATGACTCCAGCTCCCACTCACTATTTTTAGAATATGTGTTTTCTCAAAGCATCCTATTGTTTTTAATTAATTAAATTAATCAAATTAATTTACCAAATGATATTCTAATAATTACTAATCTCATTAAGCATTTAATCATTAAAAAAGATTTAATTAAACTACTAAATAGACCCTTAAACTATCTAGTCAATAAATGCTCTAATTATTAAGGATATCATTTGCCTATCTAATAAAATTAATTATCTAATAGGTTTTGAAATTAAAACTTAAATAGAACGTTTAAATTAAAACCGCTTTATTCTAGATTAATTATATGATTCATTAAATGCATATAATCAAATAGGACGTTCCTACTCAAAACATATTTCTACTCGATATGAGATGCATGTTTTAATTAGATATTGTGTGGGTAATATGTATGACATTTTATAATGCATGCCAATATTATTAAACACATTTAATACATTCAAACATTTAAATAAATAAATACAATAAATATATAAATGCAAGCCGGGTATTTTTGGTATTTCTAGAAAAAATTACAAAACTTGCAATAAATTACAAAAGGGAAATTTCACTATTTATGCATAAAACCACAGTATGTATGGTTATGCCCCGACCTTATAGTATTGGGCATATGAGGCTATCCAGCAGCTTGCGATGAAATTTGTTGTGAGCTTGGGAAACATGGTCCCGAGGATGCTTAGTTGGTCACATCGAAGGAATAAGGATTTCACCAAGTCCGTCATCTCACCGATGTTATCGAAGAAGAATGTAAGTTATATTTGATTGACATTAAATAATTTTTTTTTTATCTATATGCTTATCTTTTATCATTATTTGAGTTAACCAAATGTTTTATGTTGTTTGCAGTTGATTGTCCTTCCGATGTTGAAGCCTCGACTAGCAGAAATCTTTGACAGAGGGAGATCTTCCCCTTTATCCTGGGTTTGGCCAGGATCCCTCGGAGGCTGATGAGGAGGAGGATGCGACTTTTGAGAAAATCACGGAGATAGTTTCTCAAGCAGCCAAGATATTTGATGATGCTGCCTTGGGGGAGGAAGTTGCAAGTCCCACCCCTCCTGTTGCCCCAGCCTCAGCCCAGCCTCAGCCTTCGCCCCAACATCAGCCCCAGCCTCAGCCTCAGCCCCAACACCAACCCCAACACCAGGCTCAGCCTCAGCCCCTGAGCTTGTCGACTTGATTGAGCGGTTGGACAGAGTCGAGGGTCGATAGGAGACCCTCCTGAAGAACTAGTCAGTGATCTTGGACGTAGTTAGTCAGATCCTAACATTTATTAAGGAGAAACCGAGGGGCTCCAATGAAGATTCAGACTCAGAGTCATTGGATATTCCTGTGGACTATGTTGATGATCCAACTACGCCTCCTACCATCATTGTGACACCTGATGCTGGGACTCTGAGAGTCGTTATTGTCAACCCTGAGGATGTTGCTGGGGTTCGGTTTCAAAGGACTAGACGCCAAAGACGCAAGCCAGATTGGTTTGAGGACTACACTGATCCCACGAGGAAAAGACCTTGCACTAATGTAGCTGCACCAGAAGAGGAGGCTACACAAGTGCTGGACCCTCTCAAGAAGCCAGATCGCAAACAGTATATGACAACGTGCAAGTGGCTGCTTGGAGACATCCCCAACAAGACCCCGAGGGATGTAAAGACTGAGAATCATGGTCTAGCGTGGTTTCTGACGTGGAAGACACCCGAGTCGTGGCTTAATGATGGGGTAAGCCATTTATACCTAATGACTCGATAGTGGTAGAAATTATGTTTTGTTTTCAATTTTACAAGTTCTGTTTTTATTGACTCGATATGAACTCGATGATAGTTCAATATGAGCTCGATAAGAGCTTGATGGGGGTTTCCAGGATCGATATGAACTCGATGGAGCTTGATAGTAGTTTTATATGGGTGTTAAATTAGGGTTGTTGTTTACTGTTTGAGATTAGCTCGATATGAGATCGATAGAGCTCGATAATAGTTCGATGTGGGTGTTAAATTAGGGTTTTTGTTTACTGTTTGATATTAGATCGATGTTAGCTTGATGGAACTCAATAGTAGTTTGATATGAGTGTTAAAATAGGGTTGTTGTTTACTGTTGGAGATTAGCTCAATGTGAGCTCAATGGAGCTCGATAGTAGTTCGATACGGATGTTAAATTAGGGTTGTTGTTTACTGTTTGAGATTAGCTCAATGTGAGCTCGATCATAGTTCAATACAGATGTTAAATTAGGGTTGTTGTTTACTGTTTGAGATTAGCTCGATGTGAGCTCGATGTAGCTCAATAGTAGTGTTAGGAGTGTGTCCTAAAAGCATGTAAATACATTTTTTTTTTCTGTGAATAAATAAATACAATGGTTTATTATTTTTGTTATATTTAGATTGTTAAATTATTGTTTGAATAATTTTGTAAATATCAGAAAAATTCCATATTCATTATTGAGGATGTGATTTTGTATTAGTACGAGAGAATTAAGATCACATGAATGAATAAAAATAGTCAACAACAACAAATTAAAGTTATGGAATTCTTTAATTGGAGTTGTAAGTACGATTTACTGAGTATCATAATGATACAAATAATCTAGATTCAGATTATTGATGTGGAAAGAAATCTCGGTAAATGTGCTTTATATAATATGATTATATATGACATGGACCAATATGAATTAAAGTCTTTATCCAAAAACCATTTAACAATAAAGACTTGTAATTCATATCATAACTGATGATCATTTATAGATCAACCTAAATCCTGAGTGTTCATGAACTCCTGTTCATGTTTATTAAATCTTTTGATTCATTCGTTAATGTCTCTTCAAAGAATGAGGCTAATGACTTTTGTTTTGGAGATTTAATATCATGGATGGCTGGGAACATGTATCAAAAATACGGAATCTAATCTTTCCTAACGGATCGTATATTAGTTCCCTTAAGGGTTAATTCTGGAACTGAATGATTTTGAGCTCAAATCTATAATTAGATTATAGATTAATTATTCACTAGTGAATTAATGGTACTTAAGGAATAAGAAGTAAATTAGAAAGGTAAAATGGTAATTCTTCCATTCTAATTTATGAACTAATTAATTAGAGGGTTGAACTATTGTAAGATGGTTCTATCAATGGACGACTTAAGAAAAGATTTATGTAAAAGTATATCTATAACATAAATAGTGCAATTCTGAATTTATAGTGGAGTAATATCAGAATTAATAAATTAACTATTATAATTAAAGAGTTTAATTATTTAGTTTATTTATTGGAGCTTAATGTTATAGGTCCATGGTCTACGAAATGGCTCAAACAATCACTGACAAAAGTAAATACAACAATGGGCAAAAAGGACTTATGTGATAAGTAAAATAATTTTCTATGTATCAAATATAATTATTGTTTAATTATGTGTAATTAATTAATTAAGAATTAATTAATTATTTGATTTAATAAAAATATAATTAATTTATTTTTGGGATTTTTGGTATTTCAATAATAATAAAATTGGGAAAAATCACATGCCATCATTGGCATGCGGTGCACGTGTAGCACAGTGCACAGTCACTGTGCTACACACATAAGAGACTGTGATCAGTTTTTAGGTTCCACAATTTTAGTTATTTAAATATTAAATTAATGATGAGATATTGTAATTTGATTAAAATATTATTATTTAAACAAAAATCTGATAACTAATTAGTTATTTTCAAATTGTTTAAAATAACTAAGATTTTATTTTAATATATTGGATATATTAAATATAGGATATCAGTTTTACAGAACGTAACTTTTCAGGGATAGAAAAATATCTAGAAATCTCTCTCAGAGAAAGAGAACAGTGATACAAACAAAAGTCACTGTTCTTCACAAAACCTAGGTCCAAACTTTATCAGATCTCATGTGTTGAGAACATCTGATAAATAGTTTTTTTCCTATTGTTTGTATAGCGAGCCCACACTCGTTCTTTGTGTGCTGAGAACATTTTGGAAGATCTTGGTGTGAGATCTCAAGGATTTAGCCATACAAAAAGGTAGCAGCAAGGAAGGACCTGAGGTAATTTTTCTATTCATGTCTTTGATTCAATATATATATGCATGTGAAGAAGTAGATCTAGAAATCTTATGGGATTAAATTAACAATTTGATTGTTGTTCCGCTGCGTATAATCTCTGATTTGATCAAGAAAAACCAACAAGTAGTTCTATGTGAGCTCGATGGAGCTCGACAGTAGCAATTTATGATGGTCTTTGCTAACTTTTTATATCGTACTCTCTTTGTAGCATATTGATGCGGCAGAACACATGCTTTGTATGCGTCGCAAGTATTTTCCCAATACATATCGATAGAATGCAGTTGTGATGAACATGTATTTCTCACAAGTGATACCTGCCTGGTATGATCAGTACAAGAAAATTGCTGACAAAACAAAGTATACGTGGGATTTTGACGTTATGTTCATGTTGACCGGCATCGAGCAGCAATTTCTGGCATCTTGGGGAGGAGTTGAGGATGTATATTGGTGCCAGAACTATAGACAACAACATTGGTTTGCCATTGAGGCTTCCATTTTTAGTTCGACCCTCACTGTTTATGATTTAGACAACTTAATGATTAGTGACGCAAAGCTGGACGAAATTATGACTCCATGGTGCTTTTTGCTTCCTTCTCTATTAATGTATAGTAAATTATTTACTGATAGCTTGGTGTTGAAGATTCCATTAGCAGGAAAGAGGCCGCATCAGTTCACATGGCGTCGCAAACAGAAACACGAGCTCACTCAGTCAAAGAGAAGGTAATAAATATCATCTTCATACTAAATTTGTTTCTGACTAAAATTATAGTAATGTACACTTAATGTTTACTTTTTTTTTTACAGTGGGGATTGTGGTGTGTATACTGTCAAGCATACTGAGCATCTAATGGTTGGCCTTCCATTGGAAACTATCTACGATGAAAATATGGAGGAGTTCAGGAATAAGTGGACCACAGACTTGTGGTACAAAAATTTGTTACCTTGATGATTGTATATATACAGGGTCTTTACATGTACAATTTTTTGTTCACATTTTTTTATAACTTTCATGGGCAGTAATCGAGCTAATATCAAGCTATATTGAACTGTTATTGAATTTTTATTGAGCAATATCATTTTCATATCCATTATGTAGATGTTATCGAACAAATATCGAGCCATATCGAACCATTATTGAATTACTATCGAGTTATATAGAGCTTCAATCGAGCAATATCATTTTCATATCTATTATATAGCTGTTATCGAACTTATATCGAGCCATATCGAACCGTTATCAAACTACTATCGAGTTATATCGAGCTTCAATCGAGAAATATCATTTTCATATCCATTATATAGCTGTTATCGAATTAATATCGATCAATATCGAACCATTATCGAACTACTATCGAGTTATATCGAGCTCCTATCGAACCATTATCGAGCTACGATTTGAAGTCAGTTTAGAAGCTAACATACATATTATAGAGTTCATATCGAGTATACATCAAGCTTAACATAAATATTAAGAAAAATCAAATAAAAAAGAAGGGAAAACAAGCTAGGTTATTAATACAACAAGTCCAAATGGGAAACAAGAGTTTATAGCCTAGCTTTGCATGTAGCCCTATTATGGCCAAGACCACCACACATGCTACACTTGCGCTCTTTGCGAATGATTTCGCCACTCGATGGGTAGTGGTTTGTCTTCCTTCTTCCCACCTTATTCTTCTTCGGTCGACCAACTGGTTGTTTTTCAAGGGGAACCCCAACTTGCATTTTCTCTATGTTCTCGGGAACTTCCCAATCATCCCCGTTGTCAGTTGGGTAAATTGCTTCTTTGTAAGACTTCCTCCACATCTCAATAATGTAATATGGTGAACACAGTGAGTAAATGTTGACACCGTGCAAGATGGCCGCAACCACACCATGAACACAAGGGTAACCCATTATTTGAAACTGGCCACAGGAGCATGATTTGGTCATCAAATTCACCTCACCATCACCTTTTGGGTCTACCACATGAAATTCAAATTGTCCAAGAGGATGGATTTTCAAGTACCTTGCATCATCCGCAATGCCTGAGACATCTTTCTCATATATTGTTGCTAATTTGGATGTGCACTTCTCTACCTCCTCACGACGCGCGGCAAACCATGACTGAATTGTGAAACGAATGAATTCCACAAAAGTAGTGACTGGGAAGGTTCTTGTGTCTCTAGTTTTGTTGTTGAAACTTTCAGCATAGTTGCTTGTCATTACATTGTATCGATTCCCAGGAAAGTAAGCACGAGTCCACTTATCGAAGCCAATACCCTCGAGATATTGAGCTATGGCAGGATCCATTTGCTTTATATTGTTGAAGAACCTGTGAAATTTTTACTTTCAAAATGCATATGCCACATTCCACATCTCCTTGTGACAGTGATCGGTCTTGAACTTAGTGATTACATTCATACTTATGTGATGGTAGCATGCGCTGTGGTAGGCATCAGGGAAGACCAACTCAAGAGCATGAATAATGCTAGCATGTCCGTTTGATACAAAAGACTGATTATCAACAAATCCAATAGCTTCCTTCAATTTCATCATGAAATACTTCCAAGAAGCATGATTCTCACTGTCAACAATCGCGAACGCAATTGGATAAATGTGGTTATTCACATCCAATGCGACAGCACACAACATGTGGCCACCATACCTTGACTCCAAGAAAGTGTTGTCCACACATATAACAGGACAACATGATGTAAATCCCCTTCTACAAACTCCGAGTGAGAAGAAATAGTAAAGAAAGCGACCGTCATTTGTGACAAAATCAGTTATTGTACTTGGATTCTTTTGCTGTAGCATGTACAAGTAAGAAGGTAACTTGGAGTACGATTCTTCAGGTGTCCCCCTGACATAACCGAGTGCCTTCTCTCTGCATCTCCAAGCCTTCATATAACTCATATCGATCCCAAAATTATTCTTCATATCCTCCTTTATGCTGTTTGGTGGGTGGCTAGTGCCATCAGTAGCATATTTGTTCTTGATAAGGTGCCCAATGATAGAAGGGGCTGCTTGACAGTGGTCTTTTTGTTGCAATTCTGCTTGACGGTGGTCTTTTATTTTGGGGTTTTAAATAAAATTAAGTTATTTCTCATGAATGTTTCCCAAAATAGTAGCTATTACTAGTAGTTTTAATGGTCCAAGGTCTTAGAAATAGTTGGGTCATTATAGATTCTGATAGTGAAACATATCTGTGGCACTTGAGATTGAGCCATATTGGTCTAGACAGAATTAATAGGCTTGTAAAGGATGGTCCTTTAAGAGAACTATCTATTGGATCTCTTCCTGTTTGTGAATCATATCTAGAAGGCAAGATGACCAAGAGACATTTCTCTACTAAAGGTTCAAGAGCTACAGAACCACTATAGCTGGTACATACGAATGTTTGCGATCCACTTAATGTACAAGCAAGAGGAGGTTATGAATACTTCGTCACTTTCATTGACGATTATTCAAGATATGGTTACCTATACTTAATGCAAAGAAAATCTTAAACTTTTGGAAAGTTCAAAGAATTTCAAGCAAAGGCTGAAAAGCAATTAGGCAAATCACTGAAAGTTCTTCGATCTGATCAAGGAAGAGAGTACTTGGATTTTGAATTCGAGGACCATCTATGTGAGCATGGTATTCAATACCAACTCACAACACCTGGAACGCCACAGCAAAATGGTGTTTCAGAAAGACGGAATAGAACGTTATTAGATATGGCTAGATCAATGATGACTTTCTCATCATTACCACTGTGATTCTAGGGCTATGCGATTCAATGTGTTCTATACATATTGAATGTTGTTCCATCTAAGTCTATCCAGAAGACACCCATGGAATTATGGAATGGTTGTAAACCTAGCTTACACCATTTTTGAATTTGGGGGTGTCTTACACACGTGCTTAAAGGAAAGACCGAGAAGTTGGAATCACGCTCTGAAGTGTGCATGTTTGTGGGATATTCGAAAGAGACTAGAGGTTGAATTTTCTATAGTCCAAAAGAAAATAAAACATTTGTATCGACAAATGCAACTTTTCTTGAACATGACTATGTCAATAACCACAAACCTTGCAGTAAGGTTGTACTGGAAGAGATGGTCTCGAATGAAGTTGCAAAGTCACCAGCAACAACCAATGAAAAACGACAAGAGGAAACTGCTAATTCTAGTCAGAATAGTAGAGAGCCTTATCGTAGTGGGAGGGTTAGTAAGCAACCTATACGCTATGAACACAAAGTTCAAATGCTTGTGTCTAACACAAACAAAGATGATCCATTGACATTTAAAGATGCAATGAATGATTTTGATAAGGACAAATGGCAAGACGCCATGAACCAAGAAATGGAATCAATGTATTCCAAGTTTGTCTGGGTTCTTGAAGATCCACCTGTGAATATCAAACCCAATGGTTGCAAGTGGATATTCAAGAAGAAAAGAGGAATGGATGGGAAAGTAGAGACGTTCAAAGCAAGGCTTGCAGCGAAAGGCTATACACAGAAAGAAGGGGTTGTTTATGTAGAAACATTTTCTCCTGTAGCCATGCTAAAATCCATTTGTATACTCTTATCCATTGTTGCGTGCATGGATTATGAGATTTGGCAAATGGATGTCAATACAGCTTTTCTGAATGGCTACCTTGACAAAACCATTTACATGTCTCAACTAGAAGGGTTCGAAGTAAAAGGTCACGAGCAAAAAGTTTGCAAGCTTCTTAGGTCCATCTATGGACTCAAACAAGCTTCTAGATCTTGGAATCTTAGATTTGATGACACAATTAAAACGTTTGGTTTTGAAATTTTTTTGACAAACCTTGTGTCTATAAACAAATCAAAGATGGTGTAGTAGTGTTCCTCGTTCTTTACGTTGATGATATATTACTGATTGGCAATGACGTAACATCATTATCAAAGGTAAAGAACTGGTTAGCTGAAGAATTCCAAATGAAAGATTTGGGAGAAGCCAAGTATGTTCTGGTCATTAAAATTCCTAGAGACAGACAGAATAAAACTTTGACACTGTCTCAAGCAACTTATATTGATAAGGTGCTAGAACACTTTAATATGCAAAACTCCAAAAAGGGTGATATGCCAATCGGTTCTGGAGTACTCCTTTCCAAGGAGCAGTGTCCCAAAACACCTCCATAAGAGGAAGATATGAGACAATATCCCTATGCCTCAGCGGTAGATAGTCTAATGTATGTCATGTTGTGTACAAGACCTAACATTTATTATGTAATAGGGATAGTCAGTCATTATCAATCCAATCCTGGATTGAGTCATTGGATTGCAGTGAAGAATATTCTCAAGTATCTTAGAAATACTAGAGATTATATGCTTGTATATTGAGGTGGAGACCTGAACCCCATTGGTTACACTGATTCTGATTTTCAATCAGACAGAGATAGTCAGAAATCGACTTCTGGATCAGTGTTTACTCTTGGAGGAGCAGCAGTAGTCTGGTGAAGTATTAAACAAACCAGCATTGCAGACTCCACCATGGAAGTCGGGTATATAGTAGCTTGTGAAGCAACTAAGGAGGCTGTGTGGCTCAAAAAGTTCTATTCCGATCTGGAAGTAGTGCCAGATGTGGATAAGACACTAGTCCTATACTGTGATAATAGTGGGGTAGTTGCTAACTCAAAGGAACCACGGAGTCACAAGAGGGGAAAGCACATCGAGAGGAAGTATCACTTGGTAAGAGTGACAGTTCATTGAGGAGATGTTGTAGTTATGAAGATAGCTTCAGAGCATAATCTTGCAGATCCTTTCACAAAGACTTTATCCATAAAATCTTTTAAGGAGCATGTAAGAAACATGGGAATTAGAGAGATGCCTCATTTTCTTTAGGACAAGTGGGAGATTGTTGGGAATTGTGCCCTGAAAGCATATGTAGTAGACATTGTTTTAAGAAAGAAATAAATAAATAAATTGAATTTGTTATGCATATATTTTATTGACTATATTATTTTGTGATAATATTATTAAATATCAGAAAAATTCCTAAGTTCATATATGTGATCTCAAACATGTATTGGTACGGGAGGATTGTGTTTGAGATAAATGAACATGAATAGTTCACAGTAAAATAAAGTTATGGAATCTTTAGATAAATTACTACAAGTACGGTCCACTAGTATTATGAATACATATGATCTAGATCTGGATTACTAGTGTAGTAGGACACTTTAGTGGAGATACTTTATATATTAGAGAATATATAGAACTGGACCAGATATGTTTATTAATACTTAGTTAAATCCCGTTTCAAAGTATTAATTAAATATATCAACTGATGATCATATACAAATAGATCTTAATCCTGAAGTTACTATGAACTCCTGTTTATGTAATATGAGTTCTTTGATTCACTCGTTAGGGCCTGTCAAAATGATCAGGCTAGAAACTTTTGTTTTGGGAACTCATTAATGTAAATGGCTGGGGACATAGTATACAGATATGGAATCTATACCTTCTCATAAGAGATCGAATAATGGTTCTCTTAAGGGTTGACTTTTGGAACTGAAAGGTTATTGAACTCAAATTCATAATTTAGTTATGAATTAACCTTCACTAGTAAAGTCAATGGTACTTAAGGAAACAAGATATAATTAAAAGGGTAAAATGATAATTTTATTCTCGATTAATTATAAAGCATTATTAGAGGATTAATTTGTATGTAATGATTATATCAATGGACGCTTTATTTTATAAAGTACTCAGTAAATGAAATGTCTATAGTTACAAGAGTGCAGTCTCATATTTATAGTTGAGTAATCATGAGATTAATAAATTAAGATTATTTAATTAAAGAGTTTAATTAATAATCTCAAATTTATTGGAGCTTAGAATTATAGGTCCATAGGTCCCTACAGTGGCTCTATCAACACTATTCAAGGAAAGAGTTGATATAAAGAGAAAATTGGTTGAAAGACATATTTAAGAAGAAATTTGTTCTTCGGGCCAAATATGCAAGTATGTGATAATAGTGACTAATTAATTAATTACAAATTAGTTGTAATTAACAAAATTAATTAATATTTAATTATTATGTAATGTTTGAAATTATAAAATTATATTAAATAAATAATTAATTAATTATAATTTTAAAAATTATAATAAATTAAATATTTAATTTTGAAATTATAATTTAATTTAAATTGGTTTTAATTAATTGGTAGAATTAATTAAATATCTTTATTTGAGTGGGAGATAATAATCTGATAAGTTCAAATTAGATTTGAATTTAAAATGTTGATATTTATTCAAATAATTAATTATATTTGATAATTACTTAAAAATATAATTAATTCAAATTTGAATTAATTATCAGGTTGTTAGATTTTATCTGATAAGGTAGTTTGAAGAAATAATTAAATAATTAGGGAAAAATCAAATATCCCTAAAATATAGGATGGTACACGACACACACAGTCCATGGATTGTGTGTGGTGTGTACTGCACATTTTTCAGGGATAGAAAATTTATTTTATTTATTTAATTAATTAATTAATGGAAAATTCGAAAGGTAGTTTTTGGAAATTTTCATTTATGAGATAATTAATTAATTAAAAGACAAATTGTAAATTGATTACAGATTTATTTTTTAAAATTAAATATTTTCTATTTAAGTTAGACTTATCAGAAAATAAGAAGACACACTGTTATTCACTCTAAAAGTAAAGAACGATACTTTTCTATCTCTCCCTGAAAAAGATAAAGAACTAATCCCAGGCCTATTCTCTTGATCTCATGTGTTGAGTACATCAAGTAGAATCAGAAATTAACTATCCTTTATTCTCTAAGTGCCCACACACTTCTTGAGTTGTAGAGAACACTGTGAAAGATCTTGGTGTGAGCACCTGGGAGCAGCTTGGATAGGAAGTTCATTCAAATTATGAAAAGATAGCAAGGACACTTGATAGGCATCAAGAGTTATGTTTTCTATTCTTTTCTTGCTTATGATTAATGTATGTATATTAATGGATCCGCATATTTAAAGGTAGTTTAAATATGTTACAAAAATTTTGTTGTACACTGGGCCAACCCACCACCATTCCGCTGCGTATTAGGAAACTCGATCCTAATAGAGTTAACCTTCACTAGTAAAGTCAATGGTACAATAGGAATCAAGATATATTTAAAAGGGTAAACTTGTAATTTTATTCCCATATAATTATGATACATCAATAGAGGATTAATTTGTATGTATTGATTATATCAATTGACACTTTATTGTTATAATAAAGTACTCAGTAAATATATGTCTTTAATTCTCAAGAGTTCAGTCTCATATTTATAGTGGAATTATCATGAGATTAATAAATATGATTATTGAATCAAAGAGTTTTGGTTAATAATCTTTTATTTGTTGGAGCTTGGAATTATTGGTCCATAATTCCCCAGGGCGGCTCTATTAACACTAATCCAGGTAAGAGTTGATACAAGGGTTAAACTGTGAATGGGCTATTTGAGAGAATATTTATTCTTCGGGATAAATGTGCAATTATGTGATAATTGAAGTTGCACAATTTGTTATTTCATTTGTGCAGTTTCGAAATTGTGTAGAAATAAAAGAAATTGATTTTAATCAATTATTTTATTTAAGCGTGAATAAATAAATATGGATAGTCAAAATTTGTTATGATTATTATATTCATTTAATTAATAATAAGATGATGATGGAAATTCAAATTTTTAATTTTGAAATTTAAGTTGTTATCTTTTTCCTTGAAAAAAAGATGATACTTTATTTGAATATCTAATTATTGATTGATTAAAAATAAAAACACGTGAAAAATCAAACTCCCATTTTTCAGGGATAGGCCACACGCATAGGGCTTGGACTGCTCTATGTGTGTGGCACATCAGATGTATCTGATATTGGTTTTTCAATTTTATTTTTTAATTAATTAAATAAACATTTTAAAATGGGTTTTAAAATGGTATGTTAGATTTTTGTCTATCATCATTATTATTATAAAAGGTAATTGATTTTTCTTCATTATGATTATTATGGTAATAATGTCTATATATTTTATTTGATAAAAAAATAGAAACAACAAGTTTTTGACAAGTTTGAAATAGAGAAGAAAATGCTATCATCTTTTTCACAAAAAGAAAAACCTATTATCTCTAGCCTATAATCAAAAGTCTCATATGTTGAGAATATTTTTTATTCACAAAAATTGATCATTGTTCTCTATGTGCCCACCCACATCTTGAGGTGTAAGGAACGTCTTGGAAGATCTAGGTGTGAGTACTCAATCAAGGATAGGAAGATCGAAATACATACGAAAAGATTCAAGGATTCTTGATAGGCTAAAAGAGGTAAATCGTTTTCGTATTATCTTAATGTTCATATTATATATTGATTAACATATTGCATATTAAAGTATCCTCATATAAAGATTGTTTATATGAAATTTTTTGTTGTATACCATTACTGCAATTTTCGCTGAGCACTAGGAACCGTTCCTAATAGTCTTATGCACAAAAAATATTGATTTTTATTCTTAGAATGGTTTGTTTTTCCTTAATTTTTGTGTAGATTTGATGAGTTTCCTTTAATTGTGCAGGGATTGATTTTTTAGGTGTTTTGAACATTATTTTGGGTGTTCAAGTCAGAGAAGGAAGCATTACGTCTCTCTCGAGAGGCAAGAAGTTGCTAAAATTCGAGAAAAATTCAAATCTGGACAAGTCCAGGTGACGTGTCGCTTGACATATGGTGATGCATCACCCGATGTGGGCGATTTTTTGCTTGGGTATAGGCGATTCGTCACCTGTTGCGCCACAAAAATAGACCTTCTCTTTAATTCTCAAAACTTCTGTCGCTCCACCCTCGCAAGGACTTTTTTCACTTGAATTCAAAAGTAAAATGGCTAAGGAGGTTTCTGGAGACTAGGGCACGACCACAACACATATATAAAGGAAAAGAAACACATTTGGAAGGGAGAGACTCATTGGAGAAGGATCTAAGAAGTGAATCAAGCAATATCAACGGAGTTCTTTAGTGTTCTTTGTTTTTCTTCTTTATTTCCTTGTTCTTTTCAGATAATTACAATATATTTGGGAATATAAACCACGTCATGTGTGGCTAATTTTCTTATTTTGTTAGGGTATAGATGGATCTCTTGGCATGATTTTATTTCTATGATTTAATGCAAAGTCTATTTTAGTCCAATATTGTTCTTGTGTTCTACTTTGAATCATTGTTGCTTTAATTGTGATTTTCATATTGTTCTTTATAGTATATGAATTATAATTAGAGTTGTATTTAGATTGTGAAAATTATTACTCGAGAGGGGAACATTCAAACAATCTGGCAGTGGGTAGAAGAACTTAGGTTGTGTGAGATCGAGAGATAAGCATAAATTTAGGTAATCGAGATAATTCTAGATTGTGAAATCGAGAGGTAAAATATTTAGGATTATTTTCTAGAGTGGAACTTAATGAAGGTAAGGATAAATGGTCATATAGAGATATATGCTAGGTATCACTTGCACATTCTTTATGCGGCACTTAAGAGAGGGTATAGAGATAAAACATGATCTAGGTTTTTGAACATATTGGATTGATTTAGGCACATTAATGATTAGGGGTAAAATTGTTTGAGAGTGAAGTTGAAACCTTAACAATTGTTATTATCTTGAGTCTATTCACATTTAGTTATTTGTTCTTAAAAATTCATAGTTATTTATTATTTTGCTTCTTGTTATCTTTTGAAATTGATTGCTTAGATAAAGTTAGGATTTAGCATTTGCTCTATTTAATTTATTTAATTGATTTTAATCATTGTGGGACGATATCTGTCTTTAGACTACTTTACTACTTGTTCGATTTGTGCACTTGCAAGCATATTCACCATTTTTCGCAACAACACCCACAAGGAATTGTTCCGACAAAATAATATTGACTGTAGACAACTTTTTCACAATAATCTGCAATTCATGTATTTGGGGGAGAAGGGGATTCATATTATAGAACTTAAATTCCATATATTAAGTACTAAGGAATTTCTTTGTACCTTCTTCTTCCTCTTTGTACTTCTTTTCCAAGGCTTCCCAAATCTCTTTGGCGGTCTTGGTGTTGGTGTAAAGATCATACAAACGCTCCGATAGCGCATTGAGGGTGTGACCCCTACACATTAACTCATCTTCTTTGCACTTCTTCCTTTCTTTGATGCCTTCTTGGGTGTCATCTTTGTTAGAGGGTTTTAAGGTCTTTAGGTCTTTATCCAAGACATAAAAAACTTTAAGAGTGGTTAGGAAGAATCTAATATTGTCTTGCCAACTAACAAAGTTTATCCCATCAAACCTATCCAATCTTACAAAGTCTTGAGTCATAAACTTCAAAGCCGAAAATGAGTTAGATTCTTCCATGATGTTCTATCTCAGATTATAGAGAGTTAGAGTGTTAGGGGAGAATGAGATTACACCACTACAAGAACTAGAATCTACACAAAATTGTGATTGACAGAGACTAAAGAAAGATTGAGAAAGATGATGCAAACACTAGTGTTGGAACACAATTCTTCAACTTTGATGATGATTCAAAACCCTTGCTCAATCCACCACCTTGAACTTCTTATTCTTCAATGGAAAACACAACCAAAGGCTTATACACAATTTGTATCACTATCCTAATTCTCTATTTCCTATCCCACCATAGATTCTTGAGCCTTTTTCTAAGAGGAAATGGGAATCGGGTTTGAAGAAGCCTTAAACTCACAAAGTCAAGAACTTTCGTTATGAGTTTCTTGGAGAAAACTAGAGAATCTTGAAAACTAGAAAGAGAGAGAGGTTAAAGAGAGATTTGAGAGAGTGATCAAGTCTTCTAAAACTCTATGAGGACCATTTTATAGTGTAGGCACAGTCATTAGGTCTATCCAATAGGATTAGAGCTAAAGAACTCGTCATTTGGAGCTTAAAACACGTGTTCCTAAGGACACGTTAGGCGACACGTCGCCTACCTTGTGATGCCCCTAAGGTAGGGTATGTCTGCCACATACTTGTAATTCCAGGGTTTACGAGTATGTTAGACACTTGACCAAATGAATTAAATAAAATGATACTAAGAAACACAGAAAAATTTAAAACTTTTATATAAACTTATTAATATAAATTATTACACGTATGAATACTTTAAATTTATGTAGCAATATGAAAAATCCTAAACCACTATTGTATTGATACTGAGTCCGTGCTCCACAAGTTGCTGAACATCTAAAGCCACACCTGGAAAAAATGTTGGAAAATAACATAATGAGCTAACGTTCAGTAAGTAAATCTCATGCATACACATACACATGAATGTCGTGAGTTTGAAGTGCACATATACCCATATGATGACTTATAATACTTATACATTTCATTTATTGATCAAGAACTTTCAAACTTTACTTTTGTACTTTTTCTCTTTTTACTTTCACATTGTTATGGGTCCGTTATCTTATGTGCACACTGTTCGATTTAGCCAATACCTGCAAGGCTTGTTATACATATAATATAAAATCTCATGGGTTCTCCTCCGGCTAGCCATCACCACAGTAGGGCGCATTAAAAACCTTATCCCATCGTTCCCCCGTTGGGCTCAAGAGTTAAGGCGGCCACACATTGTGGTGTCAATACATATAACAATAACTCATATGGAGGAGAAATAAAAACGAGAACATGGCAAACATATCTGAATGGTCAACTATGACCTAGTCCACACTAGTGGGCAGCCACTATAAGTCTTATAGACCTCAGACTTCTTTACTGAACTTACTTAATTGCTTCATCGAAATAGTGGCACCCTTTTTAAACATCTTATTATCACTTTTCTTAAGCCTTGTTGTCATTAAAATGTTCAACTTCACATAAGAATTTTCAAGGCATTTCACAACTTTTCTAATATTCTTATGCATGGCCTTATATCACATAATAATGTATCACATAATTGTACATGCCAAGCATACATGCTGATGCTGAAATGCCAATGTTCACGTTCATGAGTCATGTTTGATGATATTCAATCAAGGCATTATATCACAATTCATATAACTCAAAACATCTTTAGTCATAATACATGAAGCTTTGGGTTGGTGGCATTGTTATACCTTAACGTAGAGCTATGTCTCAGGTCTAAGGTTTCCAGCCTAAAAACTTAAAGCTTCTTATATCATAACATAGAAGGTAATCCACATATTCATCAACATGAGAACACATAGTTGCACATAACTCAGATCAAACTTAACCAATTAAGACAACTTTCACATATCACGAAATTCATCTATTATATATCATATAATCCATTATGGTATACATACCACACATAACTCATATAACCATTCATCACATACTCATCATATGCATCTTCATCTCATACTTAACACAACTAACATACACAATCAATGTAGTCATGCATATCACATTTAAGCACAAAATGTGAAATTTACTTACCTTATGTCCTTAGCTTATTTTAAAACTGCTCACCAAGAGTTAATCAATCCAATCCATACATATTCTATTCAAGATACATTATTTATTAAATTCTATCAAAATCATAAATATACACTATTGATGGTGTATATTAACAATACCAGAAACCACATAAATGATAATAATAATTATTATCATCATAATGCTAATACTCTTCATGCATCATAATCCTCTTTACAAAACACTGCTTTAAACCTTGCTCATAATATAATGTACTTTTATGATACATTACTACTAATAATAATAATTTTCGTCTATAAATAAACTTATTTCAATATTAATAACAAAATACATCAATAACAATACGTATGTGAATGTATATATTCAAATAGTCATTTTATAAAAGAAATTATATTTTTAACATAAAATTATAATAATCAATATAATGATAATAATATAAATATAAATATTTATATTGTTATTAATTAGTCATAATATCAGTCCCAATGATATAATAAATATACGTTCTCCAAAATTCACTGGTCTTACAAATATCAATAACTGTAAGAAACTAATATTTGATATTATTTTAATATTCAAATATTTACAAAAGTATTAATATACAATAATAATTGTTAAATAATAGGTTTACTATAAATCACACTTTTCATATATATATATATACATGAAACTATATTCTTGATTTACTTAACAAAATAATAACAATAATAATTATAATGATTAATCATAATAATTTCCATATTAATAGAAAATCAATTAAATATGTCTTTTTAAAAATTATTAATTGTCTATTATTTTCTATAAAATTGAGCAGCACAACAACTATAAAATGGACAAACCCAAAATCAAAACATGTATAAAAAAAATACATATAATCCAAAACAGTCAGTATTATTATAGAAAATATTCAGTACATCAAGAATATATAAATATATACTATAAATACACATAATAACAATTATTCTAATTAATCACAATATAGGCCAAAGAAATTATACCACAATAGTCGAGTTCCACAACAAGTCAAACGATGATTTTCTGAAACTCAAAACGAACTCTGAAACCTCGAACACTAAGTTTCGACCGTCGATCTACGGTGGATTGTGGTAGCTCGTGGTGGGCCCACCACCCAACTATGGTAGATGTGGGAACAAGTTGTTGGGTTTTGAAACCTACAACATGAGGAACATGATGGTGGTGACGGATCGGCAAACGGATGCCCGAGGCGGCCGAATCGCAACTTTGAAGTCGAGTGGTGGTCGAACTTAAATCGACCAGTTAAGGTGCTTAACCGGTGAGTGAGCTCTAGATTCCTGCATGATCGATAGTCCAGAGGACTCTGAATCCAACAGTTCGGCGCGTGGCTATATGTGACAGCCAGAAAGTGGTCGTTCTTCGTCGGCAATAGTAGCACACAAAGAGGAAAAAGAGAGAGAAAGAAAGAGGAAGAGAAGGAGAGGGAAATAAAAGAAAATTTTTGAGGAGAGAGAGAGGCTACGGGTAAATAAGGTTGAAGCCTTTCTCTTTTTTTTTGAAATTACATTTGGACCCAAAAATATTAAAATTCTTTTCAAATAAGCCCTTTAACAAAACTTTCTTAATTTTATAAAAATCCTCAATTAAAATAATATGACATTTGGGTCCAATACTTGTCTACTCAAGTTTCTCTCTCTCTTTAATCTCATTAATAACATAAAATCATATTTTAAACACTATTTTTCCAATTTTTATAACCTTGTACATTTTATGTATTGAAACTTTGATTTATAATAAAAAATGTATTATGAAAATGTTGGGTGTTACATGCCTGTAGGCGATGCTCCAATTTTTATAACCTTGTACATTTTATGTATTGAAACTTTGATTTATAATAAAAAATGTATTATGAAAATGTTGGGTGTTACATGCCTGTAGGCGATGCCTTGCCTGCTAGGGCTTTTGAGCTCTTTTGCATCTAGGCGATGCAACGCCTCTTGAGAGGTGACACATTGCCTCCCCCTCTAACTTTTAACCCCTCCAACAGGCCTAAAATTGATCTAAATGCTACCAAAATTTTTGGGGATCATTAGATACCTCCATGTATCACTTTGGACCTAAAAACACAATTTTTAAATGCCTACAATTGAAACTCAAATTTTAGCTTGTATAATAACACTTATCATTTGTATTTAACCAATCACAACAATAACTTCTACCTAAGAAGTGAAATAATGATTTCCTTATACCTTAGTTGAAGCATTATGTTGACCCAAGATTTTCCCAACTGACACGGAGTCGAAACGTGATTGATATGAACGAATGTATAGAGAAGAACGTAATGACAAAAGTAAAGAAAACACAATAATTTATAGTGGTTCGGCCCCAGGATCTGGTAATGACCTACGTCCACTTAGACTGATATTGATATAAGAATCAGAAGGGTGATCAAAGAACCAGGGTTCGATGAGTTTCACTAACCTCTGAAGAGCAATACAAGTTTACTTGGAGAATTACTATAGTAATGAATGATTCAAAAGCAAAAAGTCCCAAAAGGTCCCTTTCCTTGAGCTATCTCTTGCTATTTATAGGCTCAAGGAGGGTTACAAAAGATTGTTACAGATATTCTTCCCTGAATAATCGGATACTCAGAAGATTGTATGAGATAAAATCGGGATTCATAAAGATCTTCTCATAAATACTGCCTTGTACACGGAACCATCGACCAGACTGGTCCCGGGTAAGACGGCTTACCCGGCTTCTTCTGTGTCTTCTGGTCGATACTCTAGCAGACGCTTCCAGGTGTCAGCCACGTGTCCAGAGATTACATGCCACATCACCAATGCTAACTTATTGGATAACATTTGCCCCCCAAAGTTTATTTACTACGAACAGTAGATAAACTTTTGGACGAACGACTCTTCGGTAACCCCACCTGACGTGTCAGAACCCTTCGTGTGTTCTTGAAAAAAGCAACCCACTTCTGTCCAATCATGTCTTTTCGGTTCCCCAGAAACGATTTCGGCAGCCATCCCGTTTCCCCATACTTTGAAAAAGGAAAACAAATGATTACACTTTTTTAATATCAGAAACAAACTTATATAAGACCGTCGAAGCCTCTTCTTTCTTTTTACGCACGCCATTGTCTTTGCAGAAAACCCTAAAAACCAGAGCTTTAAACTTCTCCGGAGACCATTTTCCTGCGCTTCCAAGACTCAGTTCGTGGGCTCCTTAATCTCCGAAGACCTTTCTTCCACCTCTACGATCACTCTTTTCGGTAAGTTTTCGAAATCCCATGCTTCTAATTTCTCGTGGTGCATGCTTCTGATGGTGTACTGTTTAAATTTTTCCGTTTCTGGTTTAAGGTGCTGGTAGACAGAATGTTTTGTAGGCATAGTAGAGTTACGAGTTAGTTTAAAATCCAGGATCATGCTTTTTAGGACGTAAAACCAAAGTAAAATTTCGATCTTTAAGTCAGTTGAAAAATAAATTTTTCCCGCCCTAAGGGGAGTTGAAAAACTTTTTACTTTCACCCTATGATCCGTTTTTCAAACTGTTCGTGTAGAAAAATTTAGCTTCTTGTTAGAATACTGTTGTATAAAAGCCTAACTTTTATACTCGACCAGCATTATTCTAAAAAGCCTTTTAAAAGTTCCACATCCTCACCTCCCCATTCTTCTGTTTGCAGATTTTAATGCCAGATTTGTGGGGAGGTGAAAGACCCATCGACGACGACCTTCTCACCCAGCTGCTCGAGGGAGAAGAACAACCGGCTAACCGTGTCCACGAGATCCCTTTCTCGCGACCCTCTTCCAGACCCCATTCTTTCTCTCCAATGGCTCGCTCCAAGTCTACTGGCAAGAAAAGACCTGAGTCCGAAAGCAACCCAAATTCTCCTGCCCAGCCTAATTCGCAGGCTAGGGTTCCCTCGACCAGTGGTCGAGAAAATCTCATTCCTGACCCTAATATCCGAATTAGGGCTCGCCATCGTCATCGGAATCCGCCTGATGTCGTGTGGTATACTTCCCCAGCCAGTTCAGTGACCCCTCGAATGGTCGCTAACTGCTTCAGAAAATTCCCCCTTACGGGGGTAACCATTATACGTCCTACCGCAGACCAGAGGGCTAACCTCCCAGGAGGTGTAAACAGCGCCTGGTCCCGGTATCACATTGAGGCGGGAGCTTACCTCCCTCTTCATCCTTTTTTTGTGGGGGTGGCCAATTATTTTAGTGTCGCCCCCTTCCAAATAACCCCAAATGGATATCGGATGCTGGCCGCACTCTATATATTGTATAAACTTAACAAATGGCCAGAACCTTCGCCCCACGAGATCAACTATCTCTTCGACCTTAAGTCTAACCCACAGCACAACGGGACGGGCTTCTTCCACTTCTGCCACCAGGAGACCGGCCGGACGTTCTTGAGTGGCACTACCCATATATTAAACGTGGGGCATTACAATAAGGAGTATTTCCTTACTCCAAACATAACCAGCAACAATTTGGCCTTCGCACGAGGAGGTAAGAGCTTGTCTTTGACTGGTCGATACTTTAACCTAAAGTGTCTCTTTTCATTTTTCTCAAACTTTAATCTGTTTTTCAGGCCCTTGGTTACATTCGGCCCCAACACCAGACATGATGTTGAGGTCCAACACTCTGGCCAGGATGTCTGACGCAGCAAAAAGTGTCAAGACCCTGATAACTGAAACAAACTTGAGGCTGTCTGGCCTCCTGGCTCCTCGCCATGAAAATAGAGGGTCCGTGGTGGACGAAGCCACTGCTGAGGGGGTTCCCGAGCAGCAACCTCCTGTGCCTCCTCGGAGGAGGAGGCCAACGGGGGTTACAATTAGGGAACCCACGGGTAGCCCTTCCGCAGAAAGGCCTTCTGCTCCCCAAGGCAAGGGGAAAGAAAAGGCCAAAGAGCCTATTGTTGACTTGGGAGAATCTTCTGACGATAATGGTAAAGTTATTTCGCTTTTAAATGGTTTGCCAATTCCCTGTCACTTGTTTGATGGGGATGGTAACTTTACATATGCTCCAAATCTAGGGCCAGACTTCTTCATGCCAGATAATTAGTATATGACTAATAGAGTCAATAGTGTAGCGACCAGTAGTTGTAGCTCGGGTATTTACTTTGTTACCTCCTTTCAGTTGTCTAACATACTTTCACCTGCCTCCTTTTTTATTAACTTGCTATGTTTATCTGCATGCAGATATGTCAACTCCCAACATCTTTGACATGTACCAGGACGAGGATGAAGAGGAGGTTCCTCAACTCCAACGGAAGCCTAAGAAGAGAACTGGTGAATCCAGCCGCGGCCCTCCAGCCAAGAAGGGTCGAACAGAAGACCTTCCCCAAGACGTGCCAACTGGGCAAAGTCCTGCGCCAACAGGGCAAACTTCTACCCCTCCTCCAGTTCCTTCCGAGCAGCAAAACGCTCCTGCCCCGCCGAATCCTCCAGCCGCACCTGCCAGAGAGCAGCTTTCTCGCGAAGAAGCTCATGGGGCCAGACTCATGAGCCGTGCCATTCGATCTGCCAGGGACCGCCTCGATCGCATCGGCAAAGGTGACCGTGTTAGGGCCGCAATGGTCCAAGCTGAAGAGCTGCCAGTCGACCAGATCCTGAACAGGGCTCTGAACGAAATCTCCAGCGTAAGTACTTCTTTATTCTTCAAGCTTTAGTTTTTTAGTCCTCATGATAAGTTCTAACTCCTTTTTTTCTTTATTTACAGGCCTTGCTGTTTGCCACTATTGCTCGTACCCGAGCCCAGGCTTACCTCGAGCAGGCCGAGGCAAAAGCCATCGAGAGGTATCAGGTGAAGGCGGCTGAGGAGCTTTCAGTTGCTGAGGCTAGGCATGCCAAGGAGTTGGAGGTAGTGGTCCGAGAGAGGGATGCGGCGGTGACTAAGCTGTCAGAGGCTGAAGCTGCGAAGGATGCAGCAGTCAAGTTGAGGCAGGAGTACCGAGATTTCAACAAAGCCCATCTTCGCGAAATCAAGCATCCGGGGGAGGTAATCAAGACCAAGGATGAGGCTATTCTCACCCTCGGGGGCAAGGTGAAGCAGTTGGAGCTTGACAACTCCAAGAATCTGGAAAAGTACAAAAGGACGACACTCCGATGTTTCTACAATTTCTGGAAATATAATCAGGGTGCTGACTTTAGTTACCTTTCAGAGGAAGTCAGAACTGCGGAGTTGGCTCGATGCGCTGCCCAACTGGCCGAAGAGGAGGCAAGAGTCGCAACCCTTACCACTCCAAGCGTCGCTGGTGTAGAAGAAGTTGTCGAGGACGCGACTAACCAGGATGTTGCTCAGGACCCTCCGACCCTGAATGCCTCTTGAATTCTTCTCATTTATTTTTTCTTCTTTTTGGATATACGACCCAAGGGTCGTGATGTAAAAACAATGGTTTCTCTTTTTTAAACTTTGCTGCACGGGCAGTAAATCTTTTTTCTTTTACTTGAACAGTTACATCCAAGCATCGATGCTTGCGGTGTAAAAGCTTAAATCTTGATGCTATAACATTTTTACTTATTATAACATTTGTTCGAATGACTGAACTTAGCATAGTACTTTGGCATGATTTAACAAAACCTAAATTTTGAAAAATACTCTAAGTACTGTAGCATGCTTTCACTTATATTGTTCATGTGTTTACATACCTTGAGAGTATGCTTTGCTATCGATGTGCCTTATATGCCCCCCAAGTGATCGAGGAGCTTTTAGGTCCTTGGTCACTTGCCTTGACCATGGTCTGTTCGAACATTCCTGTTCGTGTTAAAAAATAATACTTGTAATACAGCAAAACAACACACGTAATGAACAAATACTTGCAAATGTAAATTCACAAAGGTTAGCAAGAATGACTGGCTGCGCACAGTCCCTTATAATCTCGTATTAAAAATGGACTAAACATGTCTTCACGAGTGATTCTTTAATAGAACCTTACATATACGAGCAGTTAGCCATACAGCGTGGCTAACCCTCTTTGCAAAACTTGTAAAAAATTGAAAATTTTTACACAAGCCAGTCCTTTAAAAAGGATTGTTTATTGATGATACTTGCGCAGGTGTTCTCCATTCCAATAGCGTGGAACGAGATCTCCGTTTAAGCGTGCAAGTTTGTATGTGCTTGGGTGAAGGACTTCTTCAATCTGGTAAGGTCCTTCCCAATTAGGTCCGAGCACTCCAGCAGTGGGGTTGCGGGTATTTAAGAAAACTCGTCATAGGACTAAGTCTCCGACGTTGAATTTTCTTTCTTTAACTTTGGAGTTAAAGTACCGGGCGACTTTTTGCTGGTAAGCAGCAACTCGGAGTTGAGATTTCTCTCGTATTTCGTCGATTGTGTCTAGGGATTCCATCATTAACTGGCTGTTCTGATCCTGGTCGTAAGTTAAGCACCGATGTGAGGGGGGATCTAACTCGACAGGCAACATGGCCTCATATCCATAGGCCAAGGAAAATGGGGTATGGCCTGTTGCTGTTCGGTGGGACGTTCTATACGACCATAGGACTTTAGGCAGCTGCTCTGGCCACGCTCCTTTAGCTTCTTCAAGTCTTTTCTTCAGGGTGTCTTTGAGAGTTTTGTTCACGGCTTCGACTTGCCCATTCGCTTGGGGGTGTGCGACTGAAGAAAAGCTTTTAATAACTCCATGCCTTTCGCAGAAATCGGTGAATAAGTCGCTGTCAAACTGGGTTCCGTTGTCTGAAACTATCTTCCTGGGCAGACCATATCGGCATACAATGTTCTTGATGACAAAGTCAAGAACTTTCTTGGTCGTGATGGTTGCGAGTGGTTCAGCTTCGGCCCATTTGGTGAAGTAATCAACTGCCATAACTGCGTACTTTACTCCACCTTTCCCCATAGGCAGGGATCCAATTAAATCTATTCCCCATACTGCGAAAGGCCACGGGCTCTGCATCTGTTTTAGTTCATTCGGAGCTGCTCGTGGAATCTTGGAGAACCTTTGACATTTGTTGCATCTCCGCACATACTTCATCGAATCCTCGGTCATTGTTGGCCAGAAGTAGCCTTGCCTTAGAATCTTTTTCGCCAAACTTTGCCCCCCAGCGTGATCCCCGCAAAAGCCTTCATGCACCTCCTTCATGAGTTCCTTAGCTTTTTCTGGTGTAACGCACCTGAGTAGTGGCATTGAGTATCCTCTTTGGTACATAACACCATCGACCAATATGTACCTAGCGACTCGCCTTTTCAGAGTTCTGGCTTTGTTTCTATCTGCTGGCAGTGTACCATTCGTCAGATACTCCAAATAAGGTGCCATCCATGTATCTTCTAGACGAATCTCCATATTGGCCTCGGTCGCTTCTATGCTCGGCTTATTCAGTCTTTCTACTGGAACTATGTTCAAGGTGTCTGCATCCTTCGCGCTCACGAGTTTAGCCAAGGCGTCTGCATTCGAATTCTGGTCTCGCGGAATTTGCTGGAGGGTGTATTTTGTAAACTGGGCTAACAAATCCTTCGTTTTATTCAGGTAGGCCATCATCTTTAAGCCTCGTGCTTGATATTCTCCCAGGACTTGATTCACGGCTAGCTGTGAGTCACTATAAATATCAAGCTTCTTTATGCTCATATCTTTGGCTATTCTTAATCCAGCGAGGAGTGCTTCGTATTCTGCTTCATTGTTTGACGCGGTGAAGTCGAACCTGATTGCGCAGTGAAATCGATGCCCTTCCGGCGTTATCAATATCACTCCCGCTCCAGCGTGGGATTCGTTGGATGAACCATCCGTGAATAGCTTCCACGAAGGAGTTTTGTCTTGAGGCTCGGGCGCTTCAGGCTGTTCGCACTGCTCGCTGTCTGGGAGTTCAGTGAACTCTGCAATAAGATCGGCTAAGACTTGTCCTTTTACTGCTGCTCGCGGCGAATAGGTTATGTCGAACTGCCCTAGTTCGACTGCCCATTTTAACAATCGCCCAGCCACCTCAGGTTTTTGGAGGACTTGCCGAAGGGGCTGGTCGGTTAGAACTGTGATAGGATGGGCTTGGAAGTAAGGACGCAACTTCCTGGAGGCTACAATTAAGCAATATGCTAACCTTTCGATTGGCGGATACCTTAATTCTGCACCGATTAGCCTCTTGCTGACATAGTAAACTGCTTTCTGTATGCCTTCTTCTTCCCGTACAAGCACTGCACTAGCAGCAACTTCAGTGATCGCCAGATAAATAAACAAAGTTTCTCCTTCGATCGGTTTTGACAAGATGGGAGGTTGCGCCATATGAGCTTTCAAGGCTTGGAATGCTTGCTCGCAGTCTCCCGTCCATTCAAACTTCTTATTGCCCCTAAGTAGATTGAAGAAAGGGACACATTTGTCAGTTGATTTGGAGATGAATCTACTCAGGGCAGCAATCCTTCCGGTCAAACTTTGTACATCTTTGATCCTCTCCGGCGACTTCATGTCGATCAGGGCTTTTATCTTGTCAGGGTTGGCTTCGATTCCTCTTGAATTTACTATAAACCCCAAAAACTTCCCTGATCCAACTTCAAAGGAACATTTGAGGGGATTCAACTTCATCTGGTACTTGTTTAACACATTAAAGCACTCTTGTAGATCCCTTACATGTCCTTCTGCCTTCTTAGACTTTACCAGCATATCATCCACATATACCTCCATGTTTGCACCGATCTGCTCTTTAAACATGTGGTTGACTAGCCGTTGGTAAGTCGCACCTGCGTTTTTCAGTCCGAAGGGCATGACTTTGTAACAGTATAAGCCCGTATCGGTCTGAAAGCTGGTGTGATCCTCGTCAGGGGGATGCATGCTAATTTGGTTGTAGCCTGAATATGCATCCATGAACGAAAGGATCTCATGTCCTGCAGTCGCATCGACCAGCTGGTCGATCCTTGGGAGTGGGAAGCAGTCTTTTGGGCAGGCTTTATTGAGGTCTGTGAAATCCATGCAGGTCCGCCACTTGCCGTTGGGCTTGGGGACCAACACCGGATTCGAGACCCACGATGGATAGAACGCCACCCTGATAAACCCATTCTCCTTAAGTCTTTCGACTTCTTCCTTTAAGGCTCTTGATCTATCTTTATCGAGCAGCCTTCTCTTTTGTTGCATGGGTGGAAAAGCTTTATCTATGTTTAAGACATGGCTGATTACCGCAGGATCTATCCCTACCATGTCTTTGTGCGACCAGGCGAAAACCTCCTGGTTCCTTCGCAAGAACTCCACCAGTGCATGCTTCGTGGTAGGTTCTAAGTTTTTCCCAACCTTCACGACTCTGGTCGGGTCTTCTTTGTCGAGTTGGACCTCCTCCAGGTCCTCGACGGGTCCAACATTTTCTTCAAAATCCCCAAAGCGAGGATCCAAATCTCCATCCTCACTTTGGGCAACACCCTATTTGATGACTTCACCACCTGATTGGGCTTGCGTATCTACTGCCATCTGTAATCGGTCTGGGGTGGTGCTCCTCGACATTCCACTTTTCGCCTTTGTGATTGAGGCGTTGTAGCACTCCCTGGCTTCCCTTTGGTTTCCTAAAACACGTCCTACCCCCGCGTCCGTTGGGAACTTCATGGCTAGGTGCCACATAGAGATGACGGCCCGTAGATCAACCAATATGGGCCTCCCGATAACGGCATTGTACGCCGAAGGACAATCGACCACTACAAAAGTGGCGAGTAATGTCCTTGTTGCAGGCGCTGTACCCGTAGTTATTGGAAGTTTGATCATTCCGGCTGGGGCGAGTCCCTCTCCAGAGAAGCCATATATCGTCTGATTGCAGGGCTCCAAGTCCTTTACGGACAATTTCATGCGTTCCAGTGTCGACTTATACAGGATGTTCACCGAACTTCCTGTATCGACTAGTACCCTCTTTACCATCATATTGGCCATCTGGATGTCCACAACCAGCGGATCGGAATGTGGGAACCGGACGTGTTGGGCATCGCCATTAGAGAAGGTTATCTCACCTTCCTCTGATCGAGCCTTTTTTGGTGCACGGTCCTCCACAGTCATCATCTCGATGTCCTGGTCGTGGTGCAGAGTCCGAGCATATCGTTCTCTGGCCTTTTCGCTATTTCCCGCAAGGTGCGGGCCTCAACAGATGGTTAAGAGAGTTCCAGCCACGGGGGCAGGCTGTAATGGTGGCGAGCGTTGGCGTGTGGATGCCTGCTCATTGCCACCTGGAGCTTCTCGTTGGGAATTTCCTGAGGCCCGTACGTACCTTCTCAAGTGTCCTTGTCTAATAAGGAACTTGATTTCTTCTTTTAACTGGTTGCATTCGTTAGTGTCATGTCCGTAGTCGTTATGGTAACGACAGAACTTGGTAGTGTCTCTTTTCGAAATGTCCTTTCGAATGGGTCCAGGTTTCTTGTAAGGCACACTAGAGCTTGTGGCCTGGTAAACCTCTCCCCGAGACTCAACGAGGGCAGTGTAGTTAGTGAACCTAGGTTCATAACGATTACCCTTGGCTTGTTTGTTGTCGGAGGTGGAAGGCTCGTTATACGGCCGTTTCCCACCATTCTTGCCATTACCGTTGCCATTTCCGTTGCCTTTGCCATTGCCATTGGGTTTGGAACCATTGGCGGCTTTGGCGGGTTCGGCGGCTTTCTTACCCTTGTTCGAGGGTTTTCCATCATCAGCAATGGCCTCTTCGAGCTTGATGTAACGATCAGCTCGGTCCAAGAACTCCTGGGTTGTTTTAACTCCTTTCTTTCGGAGACTTTTCCAGAGGGGAGAGCAATGTTTTACCCCTGCGGTAATGGCCATCATCTTGCCTTCGTCTCCTACCGTTTTTGCTCCAGCTGCCGCTCGCATAAAGCGCTGGACGTAGTCCTTCACTGACTCCCCGTCCTGCTGGCGAATCTCGACTAGCTGGTTTGCTTCGGTTGGGTGCAGTCGACACGCATAGAACTGTCCGTAGAACTCCCTTACGAACATTTCCCAGGAAACTATGCTTGCAGGCGGGAACTTAAAGAACCACTCCTGCGCTGCATCAGAAAGTGTTGTAGGGAAGATCCTGCACCGAGCGTCTTCAGACACTTTTTGAATGTCCATCTGAATCTCAAACTTATTCACATGCGAGACTGGGTCCCCATATCCATCAAAGTTTGGGAGTGTAGGCATCTTGAATTTGCTGGGAGTTTCGGCATTAGCTATCCTTTGGATGAAAGGAGTGCCTTTCCTCCTATCGTGGTCGATGTAAGAAGTCCTTCCTCCGACCAGCTGCTGGACAACCTGGTTGAGCGCGTCTATCTGGGCTTGCACTGCGGTAGGAATCGCAGTGGCCTCTGTTGCTGGTTGGATGTTCTCGTCGTGCCTCTCGCGGCGATCATTGAGTACATCTCTCAGGTCCTTTTTTCTTCTTCTCTACTCGATACCACCGAGCCGGTTGAAGACATTATTTTGTCTGGGCTGCCCCCCAGCATCCTGTCTATTTGGTTGGTCATCTTGAGGTACTTGGCTCCTGCTTTTACCTCTTTCTCCATTCCTCCCACCGGCATTTCCCTTGCCTGAGTCAGCCTCATTGTACCCGTGGCCATCTCTGAACCTTGACTGGCTATGGTGAGATCGACTGTTCCCTCGATGCCCATTTCTGGCTGAACCATCCTGAGCGTTAGAGGGTGGTCTGCGCTGGTCGTGGTTTCCCCGTGCACCCTCGCGCCGTGGGGGGCCCCGGACCACAGAGCCTAACTCTGAGTCTCTCCTGTTACCAGGAGGGTACTGACCTCTGTTCGGTAGGTTTGGTCCATCATCCCCATGGCGTCTAGGGCTGCGAGGCTGATGCTCGGCCCTATTCTGCCTCTGTTGCGGGGGATTACCCCGAGCAGCTTGGGATGGTGGCTGCGCCTCAGGATCCTGTGGGACATCGTCATGGGGCATGTGAGGCTGCTCGGGCCTTTGTGGACTTGAAGGCTGAATCGGTGGGCTCGGATTAGGACCCCTATGGGGTGGCCCATTCATCGGTTGGTTAGGCTGCGAAGCAGATGCAACTTGATTTCTAGCCAACAGCAAGGCTGCCTCAAGGGCTGCCATGGCTTCGTTCTAGCGGAGATCCACCTCCGCCTGTCTTTCGCTCAATTCCGCGCGCTGCCTTTCTATCTCCTGCTGCTACCGCACCATAACTTCAGCGGCAGTCTCCTGACTGGCCCTCAGATTAGCCAGTTCTTCCTGCAACGCGCCCATAGTACTCTTCAGCGTCGCATCGTCCATTTCCTCCTCTTCAAAGTCCAGTTGAGGCTCATCCTCTGCCATGCTTGCATGGGGAGGAGGAGGTGGCGGGTTAGACGGTGCAGCGGCGGCCGCCTGCCCAGTTTTCTTTCCTGCTTTCGCCATTAGTTTTCTTAACAGCAATAAATCAATCTCTCAATGAAAGCACCAGAATGTTGACCCAAGATTTGGCCAATTGACACGGAGTCGAAACGTGATTGATATGAACGAATGTATAGAGAAGAACATAATGACAAAAGTAAAGAAAACACAGTAATTTATAGTGGTTCGGCCCCAGGATCTGGTAATGACCTACGTCCACTTAGACTGATATTGATATAAGAATCAGAAGGGTGATCAAAGAACCAGGGTTCGATGAGTTTCACTAACCTCTGAAGAGCAATACAAGTTTACTTGGAGAATTACTATAGTAATGAATGATTCAAAAGCAAAAAGTCCCAAAAGGTCCCTTTCCTTGAGCTATCTCTTGCTATTTATAGGCTCAAGGAGGGTTACAAAAGATTGTTACAGATATTCTTCCCTGAATAATCGGATACTCAGAAGATTGTATGAGATAAAGTCGGGATTCATAAAGATCTTCTCATAAATGCTGCCTTGTACACGGAACCATCGACCAGACTGGTCCCGGGTAAGACGGATTACCCGGCTTCTTCTGTGTCTTCTGGTCGATACTCTAGCAGACGCTTCCAGGTGTCAGCCACGTGTCCAGAGATTACATGCCACGTCACCAATGCTAACTTATTGGATAACACATTAAATGATAGAGATCTCATTTTTGTAATTAAGTTTATGAATATATAATTTTCAAGGAATTTAGTGGTATTTAAGGATCAAATACAAATGTGGGGTAAAACGGTAATTAACACCCATCTCATGAGTAGATCATCTATAGAGGGTTGAATGACAGTAATAATTGTAACAATGGATAACATATTTACATTTGGTGTAAAATGTTCTATGAATTCAAGAGAGTAATTCTGAGTCTATAGTGGAGTTACAAGGAATTAATAAGGAAGTAAAATTATTTGTAAATAAATTAACGATAACTTATTGGATCTTGATTTCATGGATCCATGGTCCCCGCATCACCTTTGAATAAATCATTTAGAATGTCTCAATTAATTGATTTAATTATCAATTTAGAATATCGAATTGACTAGGTCAATTTTGTGATATATACATGAATTATGAATTAGAGAAAATAATAGAGTTATTGTAAAATACTAGACATATTTATTAATAATGACAAATTGGTGTTAATATTAATAAATAATATTAAATCAAGTTTCAAATTATAAGTAGTTAGTTTGAATAAAGATTTAATTATTTACTTAATTAACTATAAAATATATAAATAAAATGGTCTTGAATTTGAGCTCATTGGGCCTTAAATTTAAGACATACATCATGAGCCCAACCCACACGGTGTGGGCCAACCATGATAGGGATTTATTTACATTTTATTTTATAATTAATTTAATTAAGAAAATAAGTCCATGGATGTGTCTATAAATAGAGTGTCATAGCTAGGGTTTTCAAAAGACAAGTTTTAGTAAGTGTTCAGTCATTGAAAACCCTAAAATTATACTCTTATAGCCACTCTCTCTCTTCTTCTCTTCTAGATTTCTATCTCATATGTTAAGAATAAGCCCGCACTAGTTATAGATTGATCAAATGCTTGGTAAGGAAGATTGTGCTGTTGATCCAGTTCAGGTTCTTGATTATACTCTGCTACCACCAAGATTCAAGGGTTAAAGAACCTGAAGGAATGAGTTGTTTCAATTCCACTGTGCAATGTAAGTTTCTAATAACTTTACTCTGTGTTTATGTCAATTTCATATGATCATGTTCTAGGAATTTGCATGTGTTGTTTGATAATGTGTGAATTAAATGAAAATAAACAAGATCATGTAATATGTATATCTTACATACAGGCCCATCGCGAACTTGATTGGAGGAGTGGTCCCAGATGCCTTTACTTTAGGATTACGGGGACCACCCCCTTTTTTAGGCTAAAAGACCGCCCAATTAGGCCAATAGCCGAGTGACACGTGTAGAACACTAATTATGTAACGGATAATTCCCACAATATATGGAGAGGAATGTAAATGTTTATTTTAATTAAGGCTAGCAGCCTATTTGCTACACTCATGCTGCCTATAAATATGGCATGAATTCCTTTGTAGGGATTTGAAACCCTAGATTTTGGACTCTCATTTTACCTTAGAGCAAGACTATCCTCTGCCCAGGTTGTAAACAATAAAGAGCTTGTGATTCTGGAAAGTATTTCTTAATACAAGTGACTCGTGGACTGGCCTAGTTAACGACCAAACCACGTTAAAACCTGTGTGTGCTTTGATTTATTTCTTTCTACTAGCTCTCTTCTATTTTTATTAGTTGATAGAAAATCGGGTCAGCAGGGTCCTAAAGCATATTTATGATCGACACAACGAACCACAATAGTGTGGTAAAAATTCAAATATAATTACTAATTTTTTTAAGGGAAAGAAATAATAAATGGTTTATAGGATCACAGTCCAATAGAAGCATAATTTAAATAGCCACACAGATCTTTACAGTAACGATGTCTCAAATAAAACAAATCATGTCAATTAAAATAATAGCGAAACTACAACCAATAATTAAGTTATACCCAACAAGGATAGATGCGACACTCATAGAAAAGATCGATAAAAACCCCCGACCAATCACATAGAATAACAATTTTCCTTTTAAAAATCTTTCATTTAGCCAATGCTATTGTAGCATACCAAATTTTCCAATAAGGTTTAGCGCCTTGATTAGCGTGCTGGGAGGGCAATGATTATGTGATTAGAAATGCATGTTTAGGTGAATTAAATATGCATGTGGGCCCAATTTGGTTATTAGGGGCACATTTGTAATTTTGGCTCGTTGAGGGCATAAATGCAATATATTTGTATGTTATGCTTGATACCACATGAGTGTGGTGATATATTTGTGATGTACGATCCGAGACAGTCCTAGGGAGCGGAATAGTTAAATAGTCACAACGGGGTCGAATACCCGGCTCGGGAGGAGCCTAGGGGTATGTTGGGGATATAGTATGTGTTCGAGAATTACTAGGTAACAGGAGTGATTTAATGTTTGTTTAAATGTGTCAGGGATTAAATGGGGAATTGTAGAAACACTCGAGGATTTCGCAGGATGTGGGATTGCCCTTTGTGGCACTAAACGATTAGGATAGATTTTAGGGCATTTTTGGTATTTTGGGACTTAGGCAGCTGGGACTAGGCTTAGCCACAACACACTCTAGAATCACTTAGAAGAAAACAAAATAGACTTCTCTTAGCTTATCACACACTCTCTCTCACGACTCCCTTTGTCTCTATTTAGTGCTTGGAGTTTGATGGAATTTTGAGTATTTTAGGCTAAAGAATTGAAGGATGCTTGGGAATCAATTCAAGGTTGGAGATATCACAAAGGTAAAGGTTTAAACTTGATTTGTTTATGTTTATTTTTGTTAGAACTGAAAGCTTGCATGGTAGTTGGATTTTAGTTTGGTTTTGCGAGTTTGGTGAGGATATGGAATTGTTTCTTGATTGTTATGATGCCTAGGTTGTGTGGATAGGAAATTTAGACCCAATTCAAGGTTTAAATGATGTTTGGGGTGTGAATTATTGATTTAAGCTCAGGGAAAACACAGATAAATTGTGATATTTCTAGGTTTAGAGGCTCGAGTCGCGGCTCTATTCATTAGGCACCGCAACCCGCTTGGCTACTGAGACTTAGGGGCCTCGGAAGTTTGCCCAGGTGCCGCGACGCAGGTTATAGTGCGTCGCGGCTTATGTCCTTCAACAGAGAGAGCTTTGCTCTCTGACTTGAGCGTGTTGTGGACCTTAAGGACTGGCCACGACTCAAATGGGAATTTTTGGCTATTTGAGGGTTTTGGGCTCGGGAAGGATTCCACTACCCAATTTAGTAGAATCTGAAGTCCAGAAGGCTAGTATTTTGATCTGAAGTTCTAAATTGATTAGAGATTGATGGATATCTATTTATTATGGCATTATGACTAGGTTTTTACGTCAGCTCGGGTTAGGGGATTGTGCTCGAGATCGTGGTAATCAATCAACTCAGGACACAGGTAAGAAAACTGTTTGTGCCCGTAGAGTAGGGCATGGCCCTATTGTTTGTGTTTAATTTATCTGTGAATATATGTGAATGTCATGATGTGTTATGCATGTTAATTAATGAAACGGTGAAGGCTGAAAATGGCAAAGGTCGAGTACGACAAGGGGCCAGAATCGGCTTTAAGCATGTTGAGTGCAAACTGTTAGGGAAAGACCCTCCAAGGGTGTTGTATCCACCCGCTTAGTGAAGACCGCGAACCCAGGGCCTGGTAAGCGCCTGGGTCGGCATAGGCCGCTATGTGTTTAGTCTGTTGGTTGTTTTGTTGTATATTGTTGGATTGTTATGTGATATGTTATATGTTGAGTTTTCTTACTGGGCTTCGGCTCACGGGTGCTCTATGGTGCAGGTAAGGGCAAAGGAAAGGTCGACTAGCCATGAGTTGAAGAGTCTGGAGCGACGAGTGCATGTTCAGCCTACCTGGCTGCCACAGCCAAGGTTATTTTGGGAAATGTATTGTAATGATTTGTTTTGTCGCTTAGGTCGACCGTAGTTATATTTTTGAGTTGTAATACATTTTCTAGACATTATTTTGGGATCCCAAATGTATAACTTTTATGATTTTAATGAATGTCCAAATCGTATATCCAATGTTGTCAAATAAGTCTTTAAGTTCAATTTAGTCACACTTTTTAACATAAAACCTCAATTAGCGAGTTAATGGCACATTTGTAACTCACATGGTAACGACTCTAAGGTAATAGGGTGTTACAACTACTCCTAATAGAATTGACAACACCACCCAAATGTGACGTTCATACAAAAAAGGCCAAAATATCATGGTTCTCAAAGGACAAGGTGATAAATACCATTATTACACAGAGAAACCAAACTAAACTATAAACATAAAAGAAAAGAAAAATAGTTAATACAAACAATAGAAAGACAAATAAATAACAACACCAACGACCATATCAAAAGCATAAGTCCAAAGCATCAAGAGATGACCCTTCACCATTCAAGGCCAATCACTCCAACTGAAGGGCCAACCACCATTTGACGAAGAGACAACAACCTAGTCGAATACAACCCTTTAGTAGCTGAAGCAAAAGATCAAGAATCCCCATCGCACACAACGAAGTTGACAACGAGCATGATATTCACCACTAGCATTGACAAAATCCATAGTCGACCAGCCAACACCTCCTCTATGTAACATCCTACCAATACGAAAATTATAAAGTACTGAAATAAAGCATTTTCATTTAAAACATGGTTTAATGTTCATATATATATATATAAACTTTCAAGAAGTATGCGCCTACTTAAAATATTACAACCAGTTTAACAAAACAGTTATCCAGAGTGAGCCACAAAGTTCAAAAAGTTTCTCAAAACATTAAAAAGTATTCGTCTTCCCACAGCCAGGCCACATGTACACTTCGGCAAAGAAGACTCTAACTCTCACTGTTCCATATTGTATTTTCACTTGCCTACACCATAAAACAACTAGGTAAGTGATAACGCTTAATAAATCAACCTTACAAGTAGATAATAAATACATATTCAAATCTCTTTCTCTCTAGCTCTGAAAGAACATAAGTTTTTTCTAAGAAATTCATCAAGAAAGTGTTTGTCTTGAGAATTTCAAATGTTTGTTCAATCTCAATTCCTTTCCTTTTAGAATAGGCCTCAAACATTTATGGTGGGCTATGAAATAGAGAATTGTGACAACAGTACTCCTCATGTATGAGCCTTATGTTGTTTCTTCCCTAACTTTGAAGTTTTCAAGTGGCATTCTTCTTCTTGTCATAGATTGGATTTCGTTTTTTGGTTTGCACTTATTTTCTTCATGAAATTTTTGGTTCTATACATTGTAAGTTTCATCCCAAATCTATCCAGATAGGTGGTGTAAGTTCACTCTCCCTCAACAATTGGAAGTTACAGTTATTATGCTAAGGAGGTAGTCTGACACTTTTGCAACTTGTTTTATCTTGCATGGCTACCCATCTTTTGACGATTTTAAATATTCCTATGAAGATTCTTAATTAACCCAACTCGTTGCTTTCTACATTCTTTTGGGGGAGAATTGAACTGAAAAATCAAAGATGAAATGGTGTGATTAGATAAAATTTGCAAACCTTTTAAGGAAGGGCTTGGCATGAGAAAATTTTAGGAGGTCCAAAAAGTCATTCACATAAAATTTGTTTGAAGGTTGTTAATTGTTGATAATCTTTGGACTAAGTTCTTCAGTGCGAAATATGTTAAGCATGGTACTTTTTTCTTTGCTGAGACTAAAAGATATGCTTCCTGGTTTTGGAGGTCTATTATGAATGTTTTTATGATATGATGGAGAATGTTACAATGAATGTCAAAAGGGGTAATTAGTCCTTATGGTTTGACAAGTGGTTTGCCAATGACCATTTATGTTTAAACAAAGACGATGGTCATGTTGATATCAAAATTAAAGATGTTTGGATTGACAGTTCTTGGAATGAGAATTACATTGCGAATCTGGCTGGTTTGGATAATGCTGAGGAGATAAGGCATAGTATTATTTCCGGTAAGGTGGGTAATGATATTTCCATTTGGAAAGGAAAGTTGACATTTAGGTTGATTTTTCTATAGCCTTAGCTTGGGATCCTATTTGTGTAAAAGGATTTGACATCATCTTCTCCCAATAAAGATTTCTATCTGCATGTGGAAAGCTAGATTTAATGGACAAGAATTGGATTCTCAAGTGCAATTGCTAGAAATTTCCTTGGTTTTTTGATGCAATTGTTGCTCTTTGGGTCATGTGGAAACTTTAAATCATGTCCTTTGTAATGGGAATGTTGCGCAAGAAGTTTGGAAGATGGCAGCCATTTTATTAGGTTTTAATCATGTTTTTGGTAGGCTTGGTGGAAAAATATGATGCAATGGTTTAAAGTTTTGAAAAAGACAAGTCACAGGGGGATTTTATTGTCATTATATTGACTATTATTACTAATTAGCATCTTTGGATGCGTTAGTGTAAAGCTCTTATGAAAGGTATTTTTTAATAAACTTCTAGTATTTTGTTGTCTGTTAAAGTTTGGATTCCCCCTCTCTAATAGTGAAGTATTGCCCTACTTCTCCTAAGGATGAATCTATTCTTCATGCTTGTTATGTTCCTTATGTTTATTGTGCGAGGCCTATTTTAAATTGGTCTATTGGAGGAAACCTTTGAATGGATAGGTTATACTGAATGTTTTGCTCTCGCAGTAATCATGGTAGTTCGGTGAAGGAGGTGTCATTCGTGATGAAAGAGATAATTTTATACGTGTTTTCTCTTCTTCTTTTGGTCATGGCACGAATAATGAAGCTAAATTAAGGGCGTTGTTAAACAACATCTCTTTGTGTAAAGAGTTGGGTTTTAACCAAATTATTATTGAGAGCGACTAAAATTTAATTGTTTCTTGGTTAATCGTAATTGCACAACTTGGTCCTTATGAGATTATTGGGATGACCTTATGTTTTAGGAACATGCAATTCTCCATTATTGATCAGTTTCATGAAGAAAATTTTACAGCAAATTACCTCGCTAGAAAGGGTAAGGAGGGTTATAATGTCACTTTTTATAATTTTAATTTGTTGCCTCATAAGCTAAAAAGTATGCTTAGGTTGGAAAATGTGAGTTTGCCTCATCTAAGATTGTAGTTTGGTGCTTCGCCTCTTTTTTAGTTCTGCTTGGTTGATGTTGATGTTGATGTTTATGTTTTTCAGTTTTTGGTTTTGTGTTGTTTTCCTTTGTTATTGTAGTGTGTGTTTTATTTTTCTTTTGTCATTCCCTTGTCTTGCTTGTTACCATAGTATACCTCCGCCATAAGTGAGGATTTTCAACAAATTTGGAAGCAGTTCACTCATGGACATGCAATCTTTATCTATTGACACAATTTTATCCTATTGCATTGGCAACCTTTTCAAGGGGTGGATGTTTTAAGGCTAAAAAATCATGGTCAAAGTATTATTGTAATATATATTACTATGGAGGGAGTGCAACTGGGGTGAAGTATAAGACACTGGAGCAATATGAAAAGCAGTAGCGATGGAAAGTTGAAACAAAGTTTGATACAAATGAGAATTTCTAATTACGGGGTATATTATTTCTTTTTAGATAAGACCTAATTTTGGAAATAAAATTGGGATGTTTTATAAAACACAATATTTTAATAAATAAAATGGGGTGAATTTATTTTAAGATTGTAGATATAAATTTTTGGGGTGTAAATATAAACCCGTCAAAGTAAAAGGCAATGGGATCATTAACTATACATAACAAAACCAATGAAACCATGGACATTAATTAACATATTGAGTGAAGAAGAAAAAAATGACAAAACGCATTCTCAATGATTAAAACGTTTGTTCAAAGAGACATATATGGCTCGACAGAATACAACTCATACACAAGGACTTCTCACAATATTTTAAAAGAAATGATAACACATTCTCGAATCCCATAAATGATGACATATATTTTAGTAATGATTGCACACATAATGTATACTAAAACATCATACATACTTATGTGGAAAGCTTTCATCATCATCATCATCATCATGATTATTATTATTATTATTATCACATTCATTTAAAATCATAAGTGTGTGTAATGTTTTTGTGTACATTGTGTGTGCACGTATCATTACTCGTATATATAATATATATTTATATGAGTAACATATAAAGTACCCTTTAATGGAAAGAAAACAAGAGAATGTAAACATATTTATAAATATTGCACATAATGTTTAGCAGAGAGAATAATGCCCATTACAATATGTGGCTTATTGGCATGATATTTTTGCTTAATTAACAAGGAACAGGACATCCAAGACTTTTTAGCCACATAGTTTCCTCTTCAAGAATTGTAATAATAGTGTCAAATGAAGGCCTCTGAATTGGATCCTTTCTTGTGCACCACTCTATCAATCTGCATGCATCACCATCCTTATTTTAAAATAAAATATTTTGTGTTTACGCAACAAGTAATCTGATCAAGCTAGCATATATGTTTACATCTAAATTTTAAAATTACCAAGTGTTGTAAAACTGCTACTAGTACTCATTTTTATTAACAAACATAATCAATTTCTTAAAAAAGAAAAAAAATGATGATATTTAGTAGTGTACTCACTCTTTGATTCTATCAGAATATCGGTTTATGAGAAACTTCGGTTTGAAATCACCAGCTTCAAGACTTATCAAGTCAAAGTGTGATTTTTCTTGAAAGTTCCTACCTTCTAGCATCTGTAATACATTTTTATATCAAACATAAAATAGGGAAAATTTGTTACAGCAAATAATATTACCGATGTTAATGTACTTTTACAAAGCGCATTTGAAGTTCGTCTACATAAGATGAAATTATTTATTTCTATACATGCTTTTAAATGAAAAGTGTATCAAGAGGTAATGCGACTTGGATAATGCTACTATTGATCTAGAAAAAAATTTAATTTGTTATGTTTTCTATTATGATTGTATGGAACTATTGTCGAATTAAGTCTTATGTTAAATTGCATTTAGTTAAAAGACATTCTCAATCTTGTTGACAATCTAACCAAGGCCATTCATGTTGGCAAGTTCAAGAGGGACTTAGAACTTGCTTGGCATTTTTCTTCTTGAAATTAATCACTAAATTATATTCAAGGTGGAATTTTTTGGTTGTGTTCCTTGAATTAGTCAAGAGTTAATTAATTAGTTATGCAGTTACTAAGCATTTAAGACTGCAACTTTTATGTGACACTTATAACAACTAACATCTTAAGCTATTGGTGGACTACTCACTCTTAGAGATTGGTTGTGTATATTAGTATAATCGACCTTTTTTTTTGTTGATGTATTATTGTCCTCATTACTACTTGTAAACTTTGCTTGAGGGATTGTAAGATCATTGTATATTGGAACTGAATAGTGATCTTGTTGTAGGAGAATAATATAAGAGTGTTCTCCAAGTATGAGTGACGTTTATAAGGGTGGATTCTTAGTTTGATAATGGATTGATCCTATAAGAAACTCTCATATCATGGATGTAGATTTTTATCTTAAACTCAAAGTCAAGTATAATAAAACCTTTTTATAAATTAAAAGAGAGGACCAAAAATGTATAAATATATATAATTATATATATATATTATTTTGAAGATCTTATATGATGTAGAGTCCCAGAATGTTTACTTAGTTAGCTAGCTAGTAGTAGTTGTAGTATTTTAGATTTTGTGGATTTTGGTTCAAATCGGGACTTAGTAGGAAACTCCTAGCAATAGTTATGGATTTTATAAGTTTAACCTACAGTTTAAGAATATTAATTATAACATAAGGTTTGATTAATATTGCTGGTCCTAAATATATTTCTTATTATAACCTAAGGTTTAGATTGAGCCAATAAGAATATGACACTTGTCATAAGCATGATTATTAAGGAATTAGTATTTTAATGATAAAATAAACCAGAAACTGTTAGGATCGTATTTTGACTCAGTCAAAGTAGTTATCCAACCTTAATTGTGTTGAAAAAGTGCAAGTATGTGTTTAAAATATTCACGTATGCCAATATATTGCAGATAGGAGTCGATATATTGCTTGACGAAGGATACGGAAAACACGTTGACATTGTACGATCGTACGAACGGAGGCTCGGGATTAGGGCAGAGCCGATGTGGGGCGATATATCGCCCTTAGTAGATTTTTTTTTCTTTCTAATTTTAAAATCAAGCCTTGACTACTTAGACCTACCTCTGACTGTTTTTGACCGAGTCTTAAGCCTTTTACTGACGAATATTCAAACATTTCCAATTATATTCATTATTTTTATTCAAATCAAAATGGGGTTAGTTTCACTCCTTACCTCTATAAATAGGACCTAGCACCAAGCCATTTCACTCATTCTTCAAACATTGATCAGAGCCTCCAAGGTGCTAGTGAGACCATAAGAGTGATAAACACTTGGGTTGGGAAAAATCTTTGTCATTCTTAAGCTTTATAAAATACTTGGGAAGTGAGGTTTAGTGTATTTCAGTATTGAAGTTAGACCAATCCTTAAGGTCAACTAAGGTATTCCTATTCTCTAAGTCCAGTTCTTTAAACTACTTTAGCTTTTCTTTAGTTCCTTTTATTCAGATCCTAACTTTTGATATTGGCTTTGACTAGGTTTTTGAAACTTAAAGATCTTTCTCAGTAAGTTTCTTTTGAAGGTTTAGTTTCCAGTTTTATTCTTCACTCTTTAGGAATACTCACTATTCTTATTGTTGGTTTTAGGAGTGTTCCAAGTACTGCATTTGTTCTCAAATATCCCATTTTTAGTAAGGAAAATAGGATAGATCTTATATGTTGTATGATATGTTATACTTATGTTATATGTTATGTTATCTTATGTTGTGTTATGATATGTTAACATTATGTATAGTATGTTATAGTCCTTGGGCATATGACTTGTCTAGCTAGCAAGCCCCAATAACTTATGGGCATATGACTTGCTTGGCTAGTAAACCCCACAAATCTATTGGGCATATGACTTGCTTAGTTAACAAGCCCCGAGTAGTATAATGGCCATTGTTGTATTGTATGACATATGTTTATAGTATATATTTATGATATAATTTATGTATATGTTTTATGTTGTTAGTAGTTTTTCCTTGCTGTGCATTAGGCTCGCTCCTTTACTTTTAGTGTGATGCAGGAAAATAGATACAAAGGCGGAAGGATTCTTGGAAGCTTGGTGTGTGTGTTGAGGTAAATGGAGTGGATGGGCTGCGTGTCGATTTGAGGACGACGTTATTTTCTTTAGTTTCTTTAAATTACATTTTTATGTATTTTTCCGCATTTAGCTTTGTAAACAATTTCATTTAAATTTATGTTTTATTTTAAAACAATGAGCTCATTTATGTATTACAAATATTATTTTAAAGTTTTCAATAAAGTTATGAATTTTTCTCATGTATGTTCTTTTCAAAGTAGTAGTTATGCTAGTAGGTTTAATGATCTAAGTCTTAAAAATAGTTGGGTCATTACATATGAAATGAAAAGAAAATATTTTCTCGTAATTTTTAAAAAGTAATGCACACAAATATATATAAAAAACTAGAAATATATCTTGATAAACTATACAATCAAGAAACTAGAATTAAGCTAATTGGCAGCTAAATATATCCAATTACAACTAATACTCTCCCTTAAGTTGGAGCATAGATATTAATCATGACCAACTTGTTACAAAGATAATCAACACATAACCCATTTAAAGATTTCGTGAAAATGTCTCCTAGTTATTCTTCGGTCTTCAAATATCCTATAGAATTCAAGCCTCGTTGAATTTTCTCATGAACAAAATGACAATTAATTTCAATGTGCTTAGTTCGCTCAAGAAACATACGATTAGATGCAATACGAATAGCAGCTTAGTTATCTCACCATAATTTTGCTAATACTGAAATTTTAAGTCTTACTTCAACAAAGAACTGATATATCCATATTATCTCACACAGAATGTGTCATAGCTCTATATTCTTACTCTTCCTTGAGACTAAATTTCCTCTAACAAATATACAACAACCTGAAGTGGATCTTCTATCTATTTTGGAACATGCCCAATTTGCATCTGAAATACATTTAATATGAGTGTGCCAATGATTTGTATACACGATACCATGTACAGGTATTACTTTCAAGTAACAAAAAATTTACTCTAACGCTGCCCAATAATAAACTGTTGGGGATGACATAAACTAACTCACCACACTGACCGAATATGCAATGTCTGGATGAGTCACTATAAGATAATTCAACTTCCCAACCAACTTTCGATATCTCTCGGGGTCTTCAAATAGTTCTCCATCTCCTATAATGTGCATGTTAGGAGTCATTAGAGCATTACAAGGTTTTGTTTCCAATTTTCCTATCTCATATAATAGGTCAATGGCATATTTTCTCTGAGATAGAAAGATACATTTTTTACTCCTTGTAACTTCAACACCCAAGAAATACTTTAGCACCCCTAAGTTCTTCGTGTGAAACTAAGTATGAAGGAAAGACTTAAGAGACGAGATTATCTTAGTATTATTTACGGTGATAACAATGTCACCCACATACACAATTAACATAATGATACAAGCTTATGATTGTTTGTAAAATAAAGAATAGTCAAACTTGCTTTTCTTCATACCAAAATTTTCAACAACTTGACTAAAATTTTCAAATCAAGCACGAGGACTCTGTTTCAAACCATATAAAGAATTTTTAAGATGACAAACTCACTTTGACTCCCCCTAAGCAACAAAACCAGAAGGTTGCTCCATATACACCTCCTCATGAAGATCACTGTGAATAAAATCATCTTTAATATCAAGTTGATGTAAAGGCCAATGATGAGTAACTACCATTGAAATAAACAACAATGTCAATTTTGCAACAGGAGAAAAAGTGCCAGAATAGTCCACTCCACGTGTTTGAGCATAGCCCTTAGCGATAATATGATCTTTCAATCGGGAAACTAACTCATCCATATTGACCTTAACAACGAACACCCATTTGCATCCTCTAACACATTTCCCTGAAGGCAAATCGACCAAGTCCCAAGTACCATTGTCACATAAATCATTCATCTTCTTTATCATTTCATTATGCCAACCAGAATGAGGTATGGCTTCACAAACAATTTTAGAAATAGAGACAGAATTGAGGGAAGCAATAAAACAACAAGAGGAAGACAACAAGCTGTTATAAGAAACAAAAGAATAAATAGGATCAGTACGCCGACATTTACCTTTGCATCATCATCACTCAGTATTGGATTTGGTGACGAAGAAGAAGATGCATGACAGGAATGAAGAGTTTGATGCTTGGAGTAGACTTGAACAATAAAAGGCTTGATAGGAGCTGGTTCCAAGATGGTGTGGAGGATGTGATAGAATAAACCAACAAATCATCATCATCATCACCCTGACGAGTAGGAATAGTTGAAGACGGAAAATAAGGTGTGCCTTCCATGAAGGTAACATCAATTGAGATAAGATAATTGTTAAGGCATGGACAATAACACCTATAACATTTCTAAAGATGGGAATAACCAAGGAAGAAACACTTCAAAAACATAGGATCTAATTTAGTGACATAAGTATGAACATCTCGAACAAAACAAGTGCTACCAAATATCATAGGGTCAACAGGAAACGACTACTTATTGGGAAAAATGATTTTGTAAATGATCTCACCAAGAAGAACAGAGGATGGCATGCGATTAATGAGAAAACATGTTGTAGAAACTTCATTGACCCAAAAAGGTTTGGGAACATGCATTTGAAATAAAAGGGCTTGTGCAATTTCAAGATGTCTATTTTTACGTTTTATCAATAATCTTCTTCATCATATAATCCTGAAATAAACAATGGTCAGGAAAAAATGAGTTGCAACAGTTAAGATTATGAGTGAGTTGGCTGAAAGATAACAAATTAAAGGATATATTATAGGTAAATGTAAGACAAAGGACAAGGGAAGAAAAATGGTAGGATTGATAGTGCTAGACCCACAAACACAAGATAGATACCCATCAGATGAAGTATCGGTAGGAGTGTAAGCGTGTGACTAAAAAGTAGAAAAGAAACTAGAATTAATTATCATATGATTTGTGGCACCATAATCCATGACCCATTTGGAGGATGGGGAAAGAAGAAACCCGTTGGGTTTACTTGAATCAACAATAGCAGTGACAGAAGAAGATAAAGACTTGAGTGATTTGTGATAGTGTGAGAACTTGGAAAATTCATCGGCAGAGATAAGGACTGTTTATCAGAGGCATCATTAGTGGACGCAACATGGGACAAGTGTTTTTGCTGATTTTTGTACTAAATATTTCTACACTTAATCTTCGTATGGTCTAGCTTACGATAGTAGTTACACAAAATGCCTCTAGAATCCAACGTTCGAGTTTCAAAGCCCTGTGACCACCTTCTTTGTTTCCACTGTCGCTAGTTGATCATCACTGAGCAGAACGAGTGGAGTACTTTCTGTGCGGAGAACGCGACTATATACTTCTAGTAAAGAGGAGACCTTAGAACCAAAGAGAACTTGTGACTTAGCATACTTAAAGTCATGAGATAAGCTAGCTAGGAAACTCATGATATTCATCTACTCCCATTGGCGTTGTTGAACCTTCACATTAGTGATAAGGGAGTGATCTTGTTTTTCCACATGGTAAAAGGCTTTGCAAACCTCATACATGCGGAATAGATTCCTTTTTCCCAAGTACAAAAATTTCAGATAATCCATCAGTTCTTTAACAAATCCATAGTGATTGATTAAGACAATTACCTCACTATCAATAGAATTCTGAATATGAAGGAACAAGCGAGCATCCTCTATGAGCCATTTATGCTTTAAATCATCTTTCTTCTCCAAATCATCTTTAGGGGGAACACTAGTCAAATGATCATCTTTGTCAATACTTCGTAGATAAAGGCGAACAATCTTACTCCTATCCAAATAGTTTGAACTATTTAGCTTACGGTCTGTAATTTTGGACATCACCACGAGCATCACATCCATCATAATAGAAGACTTATTCTCAACCATGTTTTCTAAATAATATAAAAAGACAGTGAACAAATAAGGTAGCAAACACACAAAACCCAACAAGGCAGCAAAAAAACAAGGCAATATAGACCAAAACCCAAAATGGACTAACACAAATCACTACATGTCAAAGTTGTGAGTACTAAACTATGAAAAAAAAAGCATGGAAGGATCGACGAAGAAGAGGAGGGCAACCAGAAAAGATCATTAAAGAAAGGGCGGCCTCGTGCGCCTCCACGCACTGGCGTGTGGGGAAAGAGGCAATTGAATTAGGTGGCATGTGGGATCCACTCGCGACGAATCTGAGCATCGAACTTCGGGGTTAGGGAGATCGGTCGTTGAGCTTGCTTATGCCAGCAGTGAGAACAGAAAACTAATCTAAATAGGGTTGTCGAAATGGAATCCTAAAAGACACTAAACCCTAATTTTTATTTATGCAGAAAACCCAAAATAAAACCCTAATTTTGTAACAAGATCTTAATTTCAAAACCCTAATATTATGATAGCATGTTATATGAGATGAAAAGAAAGTATGTTATCTTAATTTTCATTAAAAAGTGATATATATATATCTATATTTATATATACACAACTAGAAATCTATTTTAGGAAACTATAGTTTAGCTAATTGATAACTAAATATATCTAATCTACAGCTGACAGAGAAATTCTAATTTTATTGATAAATGAATAATTTATTATTTTATCAATAACTGAACACTTGGCATGTAATGGTATCTTATCTTAAAGAAATTGTTTTTACCAAATAACTCAAGCTCATCGGCAACATATTTGGCCAAAGTTAATCAAAATAATTGGTTTAGTAGACCTCAATGCAGTTTCAAAATCATACTTCTGTTTAAACTTATCGGAGAAAAGAAGGTGAAGCTCGTTACCCGATAAAATATGTAACCAAAGGAAAATACATCTTTTTTGGTGTCACTTGATGCAGGATTAAGCAGATTTTGACCATCCCTACCTTGGGCTGTGGATCAGAATTGAGCAAGACAATGAGTATGGTAAATAGAAAAGTTAATAACATGTTAGTGGAAAGAAAAAAAAAAGGAGGTAGGGGGTCAATGAATGCTCACATACAATTGTCTTCAATTGGGTTTATTTGTTCATACAACATTCTAATCCAATACTCGCCAATCTTTAAGTGATCACCTTCATCTATCAACAGATTTCTATATATATATAGGTCATATTATAAAGGATTCGTTAGTTCATTATCTATGAGAAGTGGAAAAAAAAAGGATTGAATACCTATTTTTAATTCAGAAACTTCACATAAATAGAAAAAAATAATCAACTGTAAAAAAAACTATCCTAATTACACCATAAAATGATTAATGATTTTATGGTATTAATTCAATTATCCAGCAAGGAAGCTACACAAAATTCAGTAAATACAAGTAGACTTAGAAATGTGAAATGACCAATTCAAGAAATGTATTCCAGCACCAATCAATTAGGAACACTAAGTTAGGCAGGATTTTACAACAATATCTAGAATATGAAATGGCTATTGAAGTATTGTAACACTGTGACCTTGGTAGTATACTAAGAGAAACAGTGAAGTTGAAAGCAAGGCTTACTTGGTATCCAACTGATTGTGAACTATAGGATGGGGCTTGTGCTGATGGAGGTAATTCATTCCCCTGCAAAATGCGTAGCATGTTAAAGAACATCTAATAGATTATTAAACATGATTTATTAATTAGGCACAGGAGAAACATCAAGATAAAGTGGTTGGTAAACTTGGTCTTTGCGGTTTTAATATAAATAGCTCGCAGGTATTTCGTAGTTTGTTAATTTAGTCCTGAGAATTGTTTTGCTATTAAATATTTGATTTTTTCAAGTAACAATCAAATCTAATCCATTACTGACTAATTTTATTAACTAATTTTTTAAAAGGCATAAAACTTTGTTTTATAATAAATTTCCCTCCAACGTGTATACGGAAATACAAATTTTTTTCCTTAAAAGTTTGAATATTTTTAAAAAAAAAAAAAAAAATCACTCATTAATGGACTGGACTTAATTATAATTGCTTTCAAAACTGGACGACTTGAATGCAGTACATATCAAGGAATAGAATGTCAAACAACAAAACTTAGGAAGTATTTATGCTAAGAAAAGGAAATCAATGGACAAGTTTGTGGCACCACCCAAACAAATACTGAATTGAATCTTTATGATTTAGTTTACAAGTAACAATAATATGTTCAATAGGATAATCACTAGGATCTATTTTGAAGGCTTTACTGGCCATATGTATAAGACATGAAAAAATAATCAACAATTAAGTGGGATAAAGTACACGTTGATTGCATGAAACAAGAATACTCCTCAAGGTGCTTTATTCAGTAAGGTTTTAGACTTGAACTTTATTATCCTAGAACCACTTTATTGTACCTAACACTCTCATAAGACTCGCAGGAAAATGCTGGATTTCTTTCTTTAAAGTCATACAGTAACCTGACATCTCAATTCCACAACATTTATACTTTTCTATGACTAAGTAGCATACAAACAAAAAGCTATCCAATAAAGAAGCATTCTTCTCAAATTAATTATGGAAGAAAATGTTTTACAATTTATATAACGAATATTCTGCAGAGAACATGACATATAAAGTCAACATGGAAAAGAGAACAACTCTAATAAAGCAATTGTAACAACCATGACTCAACATACTTCCATAGGTAGGTAAGGAAAGATGCAACTTTTCAAGAATCGTTGTGCACTTACAAGTTTCTTTTTTAGATTAGGCTTAGCCTATTTTATTTTTAGTGTTTTAAGCATAATTTTACCAATGGTGGCTCATTCCAAAGAAGATGTTTTGGCTAAAATGGTTGCTGATTTTCAATTTATCTAGCTGATTGTCACGAGCTTCAGAACTATCAGGATAAAAATGTGTGTATGATTGGCGATTCAGCATTCTGGTTGAGTGTGAGAGTTTATTGATTTGAATATTTTTATCATGCTTTAGTCATTATTCTCTATCACATATTTCAAATAAGTTTACACTTTGTGTACCATAGTGACTTACTTTGCCAAATGCCAAATCATATTGTGCCAGGCAATAAAGCCACTTTACCTAGCAATATCAAGTGCATAGCGCACTGCAGTTGGAAGGTCAAGTCGAAACCGTTTCTTTAATATATCTTCGAGATTACCCTGAAATAGTACATGTACAACAAATAATCATTTCCAGAGAAAATAAGTAAATAGGTATTGGAGAAAGATAAATTGAACATCAAAGAGGCCTCAGAACCTATTCTAAAACAATTCTAAAGATGCCCATGCAGGGAACTAGGAAGAAAATTTGTGTTTATAACATTTGAAAAAATATAATTGTTCATAACTATGATCAGTTATTCATCAAACTTCATGTATGCTAATATGCAGCATGTTGATTATTATTGCTTAACTAATTTTTTTAACGAATACAAAGTAAGAAGAGTTACCATACGGATGGATATTAGTGATAATATGTCATTTGAACACTTACAAGGTATAAGAAAAATTATAAAATAAAAGAATCGAGGATGAAAGATTTGTGTTTTTTTGTTCCATCTTCCTGGCTCTTTCCATGTGTTATTTTTATCAGCTTAACGAATGCTGGTCGCTTAGGCATGCATCCACTAAGAAAGAACAATTAATTATTTGCAATATAGTCTCATGTGTTGTATAAAAGTTTTAAGAGAATATCATTATTTGGTACCTTATGTTCTTGCAAAGTATCATTTTGGTACCCTCTATTTTCAATAATGCTTATATGGTACCTTATATTTTAAAATCGTACATATTTGGTACCCTAAACTCAGATTTGATAGATAAAATTTTATCAATTTAATTAAAAATTAAATTGCTGTCAATTATGTAAGTTACAAATTTAAATTTAATTACATAATTACATATAACTGATGACAGTTTGATCATATTGACAAAATTTTTATCTATCAAATCTGAGTTTAGAGTACTAAATATGTACGATTTTAAAATACAGGGTACCATATGAGCATTATTGAAAACAGATACCAAAATGATACTTTGCAAAAACACAGGGTACCAAATGAGTATATTCCCAAGTTTTAATGACCTCAAACTATTTGCAGGCCCTTCTTTTGTTATCATTATTGTGAAAATGATGGCATGGAAGCATTCTCTTTCTCTTGTCTATCCCAAATTTTCATCAAATATGTATTACAAACTATGTGGATTGTACCCAACCTCACCAATTCTCCTGATATGCTGCATTTAATCCACATTGTGGCCGAACCAGATTGAATGTAATACTATTTCTTTTATTAAGATAGAGCAATTCCTTTAGATTATAATGTATAGTTTTAGAGGAACATACTATTGATAGATACTCCGTAATCAGAATCATCTGCTCATCCTCCTCAATTGAACCAAGAAATTGCAAAATATTGGGATGTCTTAGTTCCCTTAGACGAGTACTATCCTTATTGAATAGAACCCTGCATCAAGATTGAAACAGCAAAACATTAGTACAAATCAAGATTGAAAATTCAATCAAAGTACAAAAGATTTTATTGTATCTCATATCAAGCTTACATCTCCAAAAAATGACACTTTATTTGTCTCTTTATAACAGTTTTAACAACCCAAGTTCCTCGCCATTTGACCTTCACAGATTCACCAAATTTACCCTGAAAATTATCAACACCAGAGTAGCTAAATCAGCTTAGTTCAAATGGGAATATTTATAGGAAAGTGTCCAGAATAGCAATGTCCCAGTGATTAAATTGTGTACCTGGTCAATTGGAGATGGATCCTCTGAATCTATTTCTGAAATGTCAAAGTTCACTTCATTTAGATCTTCTTGTCGAACAGTCTGTGAAATAGATGGAAAAGTAGAGTGTCATGCAAAGAAATCGAACAATTTCATTTTTTCCCACTCATTCTAACAGTACAATTACTTAAAAATGAATAAAATAATCTTCTTATGCTGCTGTATAGATCTACTCATTAAATAATGAAGTGAAATGTGGTATGAGCTAAACATTACAACAGCATAAGATCATTGAATTTTAATGAGAAATTTTAAACACAAAGATAATTCACGTGTGCTTTTTAGAATATACATGAAAAAATTATTATTAGATTCTTAAAAATTAGAATGCGTGAAATAAGATTTAAAAAAATGAAAAGTTTACAATAGTCATTGAACTTTGAAGATAAATTTTGAACCAAACATTGCAATTCCAAAGTAATTCACATGTGCTTCTGAGAATATATATGAAAATAATGATGATTAGATTCAAAAGTAGAATAGACTGCAAAATGATTCAAATAAAAAAGTTTACAATTGAATGGCAAGAAACTGCAACATGCAAAAGAAAAATCATTTAAAAAAATTTGAAAAACTTGTTTTATTCTTATTAAAGACTTCAACCATGTATACATCTTTATATATATAAAAAAGTGAGTTTAACAAAAATTGTTGGTTTCGGTTAGATTTGACATTTTTTTTATTATTTTTTAACACCGTTAATTTAAAGTCATCTAAATAAGGTAAATAGATTAAAAAATAAAAAATAATAATAATAAAATTATCTTTACTTCTTCACATCCACCGTGCAATGAATGCAGTTATTGATAGACAAAAGAATCATGGTAAATAAATTGAAAATAAAAATAAAAAAATATAAGTTTTTTTCTTTCTTTTATTAATTATTTATTTTTTCACTTAATATATTTTGTTTACCCAAACATATATGTAATAGTGACATAAGACTTGTTGACCCACGATTTAGCCAACTGACACGGAGTCAAAATATGAATGATATAGACGAATATGTATAGACAATAACGTAATGACAAAAGTAAAGAAAGCACAGTAATTTATAGTGGTTCGGCCCCAGAATCTGGTAATGACCTACGTCCACTTAGAATGATATTGATATGGGATCAAAAGTGTGATCAGAGAACTTGGGTTCAATGAGTTTCAACACTCCTCATAAACAATACAAGTTTTCACAGATAATTTCTATAATCTCTATGATTTCCGAGCTCCAAAAAGTCTCTTCCCATGAGCCATCTCTTGCTTTTTATAGGCCCATGGAGGGTTGACCAATATTGTTACAGATATTATCCCCTAAATCATGGGATATTCAGAAGATTGCATGAAATAAATTCAGGATACATAAGATCTTTCCATAAATGTTGTTTTGCCAGCGGAACCACCGACCAATCTGGTCGTGGTAAAGACAGGTCTGTCCTGCTTCTGGTGTGTCTCCTGGTCGATACTCTAGCAGACGCTCCAGGTGTCAGCCACGTGTCAAGAGATTATTCGCCACGTCACAAATGCTAATTTATTGGATAACATTTGCCCCCCAAAGTTTATTTACTACGAACAGTAAATAAACTTTGAGCGAACGACCCTTCGGTAACCCCTCCTGACGTGTCAGAGCCCCTCGTGCATTCTTGAAAAAAGCAAACCACTCCTGTCTAATCAAGGCTTTTCGGTTTCCCAGAAACAATTTTGACGGCCATTACGCTTCCCCATACTTCGAAAATGGAAAACTAATGATCACGCCTTTTGAATACCAAAGACAAACTTATATAAGGTTACTTGAGGCACTCCTTTCCTTTTTACGCACGTCATCTCTTTGTCGAAAAACCCTAAAAACCAGAGCGTTACCCTCTCCGGCAAACCTTCCTTTGTGCTGTAGGATCAGACGGTGGGCTCATTGACTCCCGAAACTCTCACTTCCATCTTCACGACCACTTTCCTTGGTAAGTTACTCTGAAACTCCATGCTTCTAACCTTTCGTGGTGCATGCTTTTAAATGGTGTACTGTTTGAATCTCTTGGTTTCTGATTTTTTGAACGCCTGTAGATAAGATGTTTTTGTAGGCAAAGTAGGCCTTTGAGTAGGTTTAAAACCCAGGATTAGCGCTTTTTTGGACGTAGGATCGAAGTAGCATTTCGATTTTTTAAACCAGTTAGAAATAATTTTTTCCCAACGTAAGGGGAGTTGAAAAAGCTTTTCAGGAAAACCTTTCACTTTCACCCTTTTGGTCCATTTTTTAAACTGTTTGCACAGAGAGACTTAGTTAGAATGCTGTTATATAAAGGCTTAGCTTTTATACTCGACCAGCGTTACTTTAAGAATCTCCTAGATTCCTCTGACCTCGCCTCCCCATTCTTCTGTTTGCAGATTTTGATGCCAGATTTGTGGGGAGGTGAGAGACCCATTGACGACGACCTCCTCGCCCAACTGCTCGAGGGAGAAGAACAACCAGCCGATCGCATCCATCAGATACCTTTCTCACGAGCCTCTTCCAGACCGCACCCTTCTCCTTCTATGGCCCGTTCAAAATCTTCTGGCAAGAAAAGGCCCGAATCTGAAAGTAACCCTTCTTCTTCTGCCCAGCCTGATTCGCAGGCGGGGGTTCCCTCAACCAGTGGTCGAGAGAATCTTGTTCCTGACCCCAATATCCAAACTAGGGCTCGTCCTCGTCATCGCAATCCGCCTGATGTCGAGTGGTACACTCCTCCAGCCAGTTCGATGACCCCTCGGATGGTTGCGAACTGCTTCAGAAAATACCCCCTAACGGGGGTAACCATTACACGTCCTACTGCGGAGCAGAGGGCTAACCGTCCAGGAGGAGCAAACAGCGCCTGGTCCCGGTATCATATTGAAGCGGGGGCTTATCTCCCTCTTCATCCTTTCTTTGTGGGGGTGGCCAATTATTTCGGCATCGCTCCCTTTCAAATAACCCCTAACGGATATAGGATGTTGGCTGCACTCTATGTCCTGTACAAACTTAACAAATGGCCAGAACCTTCACCTCATGAGGTTAACTACCTCTTTGACCTCAAGTCCAATCCTCAACACAACGGGACGGGCTTTTTTCACTTCTGTCATCAGGAAACTGGCCGGACGTTTTTGAGTGGCACCACCCACATATCAAACGTGGGACATTACAACAAGGAGTACTTCTTTACTCCGGATATATCCAGCAACAACTTGGCCTTCGCGAGAGGAGGTACAAATTTGTCTTTGCCTTGGTCGATACTTTATCATAAAGTATTTCCTTTCGTCATTTCTCAAACTTATCTGCTTTTCAGGCCCCTGGTTGCGCCCGACCCCAACACCAGACATGGTGTCGAGGTCTGATACTCTGGCCAAGATGTCTGCCGCAACCAAATGTGTCAAGACCTTGACACTAGAAAAGAATTTGAGGTCATCTAGCCTTCTGGCTCCTCGCCATGACAATAGAGGGTCCGAAACGGACGAACCCACTGCCGGGGGGGTTCCCGAGCAGCAACCTCCTGTGCCCTCTCCAAGGAGGAGGCCAACAGGAGTTACGATCAGGGAACCCACGGGCAGCCCTTCTGCAGAAAGGCCTTCTGCTCCCCAAGGCAAGGGGAAAGAAAAGGCCACAGAACCAGTTGTTGACTTGGAAGAGTCTTCTGATGACAATGGTAACGTTATTTCGCTTTTAAATGGTCTGCCAATCCCCTGTCACATGTTTGACGGAGATGGAAACTTTACCTATGCTCCAAATCTAGGGCCAAACTTCTTCATGCCAGAAAATGAGTATATGATTAATAGAGTCAATAGTATAGCGACCAGTAGTTGTAGCTCGGGTATTCACTTTATTATCTTCTTTATGTCGTATTACTTACTTTCACCTTTTTCTTCCCTTACCAACCTCTTGTGTTTATTTTCATGCAGATATGTCGACTCCCAATGTCTTTGACATGTACCAGGCCGAAGAGGAAGAGGAAGTCCCTCGGCTTCAACGGAGGTCAAAGAAACGAACTGGTGAAACCAGTCAAGGCCCTTCAGCCAAGAAGAGTCGACCAGAAGACCTTCCTCAGGGCACACCACCCGGTCAAAGTCCTGCGCCAACTGGGCGAACTCCTACCCCTCCTCCAGCTCCTTCTGAACAGCAAAACACCCCTGTTCGGTCCAACCCTCCACCTGCACCTGCTAGGGAGCATCTTTCTCGCGAAGAGGCCCATGAGGCCAGGCTCGTGAGCCGTACCATTCGATCCGCTAAGGATCGAATTGAACGCATAGGCAAAGGTGAGCGTGTTGGGGCCGCCATGATCCAAGCTGTAGAGCTACCAGTCGATCAGATCCTGAATAGGGCTCTGAACGAGATCTCCAGCGTAAGTATTTCTTTATTCCTCGAGTCTTTATTTTTTTAGCCCTTGTGATAAGTCTTGACTTCTTTTTCTTTCGTTTACAGGCCTTACTTTCTGCCATTACTGCTCGTACCCGAGCCCAGGCCTACTTTGAGCAGATTGAGGCCAAAGTTCTCGAGAAACATCAGGTGAAGGCGGCTGAGGAGCTTTCGGCTGCTGAGGCCAAACATGCTAAGGAGTTGGAGACGGTGGTCCGAGAGAGGGATGCAGCGGTGACCAAACTGTCCGCAGCTGAAGCTGCAAAGGAGGCAGCGGTTAAGCTGAGGGAAGAGTACCGGTCGTACAACAAAACTCATCTCCGCGAGATCAAGCATCTGGAGGGGGTAGTCAAGTCTAAGGACCAGACTATTGCCACTCTCGAGGGCAAGGTGCAGCAGTCGGAGCTTGACAACTCCAAGAATCTGGAAAAGTACAAGAGGACGACACTCCGATGTTTCTATAACTTCTGGAAACACAATCAGGGTGCTGACTTTAGCTACCTTTCAGAGGAAGTCAGAGTTGCGGAGTTGGCTCGGTGCGCTGCTCAACTGGCTGAAGAGGAGGCAAGAGCCGCGATTCTTGCAACCCCAAGCGTCGTTGGTTTGGACGAAGAAACCATCGAGGAAGAGACTGACCAGGTTGTTGCCCAGGATCCTCCTGCCCCCCATGCCTCTTAATTTATTTAACTGTTTTTCTTTCTTTTTGAACATGCGACCCACGGGTCGCAATGTAAAAACAATAGTTTCTTTTTAAACTTTGCTGCACGGGTGGTAAATCTTTTTGTTTGAACAATTACATCCAAGCAACAATGCTTGCGGTGTAAAGGCTTAACTCCTGGTGTTATAATATTTTTACTTATTATAACGTTTGTCCGTATGACCGAACTTAGCATAGTACTTTGTCATGATTTATCAAAACATATATTTTGAAAAAATAGTCTAAGTACTTGAAGCATGCTTTCACTCATTTTGTTCATGTGTTTACATACCTTGAGAGTATGCTTTGCTATCGATGTGCCTTATATGCCCCCCAAGTGATCGAGGAGCTTTAGGTCCTGGGTCACTTGCCTTGACCATGGCCTGTCCGAACACTCCTGTTCGTGCGAAAAAATGATACTTGTAATACAGCAAAACAACACACGTAATGAACAAATACTTGTAAATGTGAATTCACAAAGGTTGGCAAGAACGACTGGCTGAGCACAGTCCCTTATAATTTCGTATTAAAAATAGACTAATCATGTCTTTACGAATGATTCTGAAACAGAATCTTACATATACGAGCAGTTAGCCATACACCGTGGCTAACCCTCTTTGCAAAACTTGTAAAAATTAATAGAAAAATTTGAACAAGCCAGTCCTTTAAGAAGGGCTGTTTATTGATAATACTTGCGCAGGTGTTCTCCATTCCAGTAACGTGGAACGAGATCTCCGTTTAGGCGTGCAAGTTTGTAGGTGCCTGGGTGAAGGACTTCTTCAATCTGGTAAGGTCCTTCCCAGTTAGGTCCGAGCACGCCAGCAGTGGGGTCGCGGGTATTCAAGAAAACTCGTCGTAACACCAAGTCTCCGACGTTGAATCTTCTTTCTTTAACTTTGGAGTTAAAGTACCGGGCGACTTTTTGTTGATAAGCAGCAACTCGGAGTTGAGATTTTTCTCGTATCTCATCAATTGAGTCTAAAGACTCCAGCATTAGCTGGCTGTTTTGCTCTTGATCATACGTTAATCGCCGATGTGAGGGGGGATCTATCTCAACGGGTAACATGGCCTCATACCCATAAGCTAAGGAAAATGGGGTATGTCCTGTGGTTGTTCGATGAGATGTTCTATACGACCAGAGGACTTCAGGTAGTTGTTCTGGCCATGCTCCTTTAGCTTCTTCGAGTCTTTTCTTCAGGGTGTCCTTGAGGGTTTTGTTTACAGCTTCGACTTGCCCATTCGCTTGGGGGTGTGCGACTGAAGAAAAGCTCTTAATTACCCCATGCCTTTCGCAGAAATCGGTGAACAGGTCGCTGTCAAATTGGGTTCCGTTGTCTGATACTATTTTTTTGGGCAAACCATACCGGCACACAATGTTCTTGATGACAAAGTCGAGAACTTTCTTGGTCGTTATGGTTGCGAGTGGTTCAGCTTCGACCCATTTTGTGAAGTAATCAACTGCCACAACTGCGTACTTTACTCATCCTTTTCCTGTTGGCAGGGATCCAATTAAATCTATTCCCCATATTGCGAAAGGCCACGGGCTCTGCATCTGCTTTAGCTCGTTTGGAGCTGCTCGTGGGATTTTGGAGAACCTCTGACATTTATCACACCTTCGTACGTACTCCATTGAATCCTCGTTCATCGTTGGCCAAAAATAACCCTGTCGGAGAATTTTTTTCGCCAAACTCTGCCCCCCAGCGTGATCTCCGCAGAAGCCTTCATGTACTTCTTTCATGAGTTCCCTAGCTTTTTCTGATGTGATACACCTGAGCAGTGGCATTGAGTATCCTCTTCGGTACATAACACCGTCGAGCAGTATGTACCTAGCAGCTTGTCTTTGCAGAGTTCTGGCCTTGTTTCTATCTGCTGGCAATGCCCCATTTGTCAGATATTCCAGGTAAGGTGCCATCCATGTATCTTCTATTCGAATTTCCATGCTGACTTCGGTCGCATCAATGCTTGGTTCGCTTAATCTCTCTACTGGGACTATGTTCAAGGTGTCAGCGTCTTTAGCACTTGCAAGTTTGGCCAGGGCGTCTGCATTCGAATTTTGGTCTCGCGGAATCTGCTGGAGGGTGTATTTTGTAAACTGTGCTAGCAAATCTTTTGTTTTATTAAGGTAGGCCATCATTTTTAATCCTCGCGCTTGATATTCTCCCAGGACTTGATTCACGACCAGCTGGGAGTCGCTGTAAATATCGAGCGCTTTTATATTCATCTCCCTGGCCATTCTCAGTCCAGCGAGGAGTGCTTCGTATTCCGCTTCATTGTTTGACGCTGCGAAGTCAAACCTGATTGCGCAGTGAAATCGATGCCCATCGGGCGTTATCAATATCACTCCCGCCCCAGCGTGAGATTCATTAGATGATCCATCTGTGAATAGTTTCCACGAAGGAGTCTTGTCTTGAGGCATGGGCGCTTCAGGCTGTTTGCACAGCTCGTTACTGGGGAGTTCGGTGAACTCCGCAATGAAATCGGCTAAGGCTTGCCCTTTTATTGCTGGTCGCGGCGAATAAGTTACGTCGAACTGTCCCAATTCGACCGCCCATTTTAACAGTCGTCCAGCCGCCTCAGGTTTTTGGAGGACCTGCCGAAGGGGCTGGTCAGTTAGAACCGTGATAGGATGGGCTTGGAAGTACGGTCGCAACTTTCGGGAGGCTAGAATTAGGCAATATGCTAATCTTTCGATCGGTGGATATTTTAATTCTGCACCGATAAGCCTTTTGCTGACATAGTAAACAGCTTTCTGCACGCCTTCTTCCTCCCGTATCAGTACGGCACTAGCAGCAACTTCGGTAATCGCCAGATAAATATACAAAGTCTCTCCTTCGATTGGTTTTGATAGGATGGGAGGTTGCGACATATGAGCCTTTATTGTCTGGAATGCTTGCTCGCAGTCTTCCGTCCATTCAAACTTCTTATTTCCCCTAAGTAGATTGAAGAATGGAACGCACTTGTCAGTTGCTTTTGAGATGAATCTACTAAGGGCAGCTATCCTTCCGGTCAGGCTTTGGACATCCTTGATCTTTTCTGGCGACTTCATATCGATCAGGGCTTTTATCTTGCCGGGGTTGGCCTCGATTCCCCTTGAATTCACTATAAACCCTAAAAACTTTCCTGACCCGACTCCAAAGGAACATTTGAGGGGATTCAACTTCATATGGTACTTGTTTAACACATCAAAGCACCTTCGCAAATCCTTCACATGTCCTTCAGCCTTCTTGGACTTTACCAGCATGTCATCCACATATACCTCCATGCTTACTCCGATCAGCTCCTTGAACATGTGGTTGACCAGTCGTTGGTAAGTCGCACCTGCGTTTTTCAGTCCAAAGGGCATTACTTTGTAACAATATAAGCCCGTATCGGTCCGAAAGCTGGTATGATCCTCATCAGGGGGATGCATGCTGATCTGATTGTAGCCTGAATACGCATCCATGAATGAAAGGATCTCATGCCCAGCAGTTGCATCGACTAGCTGGTCGATCCTCGGGAGTGGGAAGCAGTCTTTCGGGCAGGCTTTATTGAGGTCTGTAAAATCCACACAGGTCCGCCATTTGCCGTTAGGCTTGGGGACCAGCACCGGATTGGAGACCCATGATGGATAAAACGCCACCCTGATGAACCCATTTTCTTTAAGTTTTTCAACTTCTTCTTTCAAGGCTCTTGATCTGTCTTTATCGAGCAGCCTTCTTTTTTGTTGCACCGGTGGAAAGACTTTGTTTATGTTCAGGACATGGCTGATCACTGCAGGATCTATACCGACCATGTCTTTATGCGACCAGGCGAAAACTTCCTGGTTCTCTTGCAAGAATTCCACCAGCGCCTGCTTTGCAGTAGGTTCTAAATTCTTCCCAACTTTTACGATTCGGGTCGGGTCTTTTTCATCGAGCTGGACTTCCTCCAGGTCCTCGACGGGTCCAACATTTTCTTCAAAATCCCCAAAGCGAGGATCCAGATCTATATCCTCACTTTGGGCAACACCCTATTTGGTGACCTTTCCACCTGATTGGGTTTGTCTGTCTTCCGTCACCTGCAATCGTTCTGGGGTAGCGCTCCTCGATGCTCCACTTTTTGCCTTTGTGATCGAGGCGTTATAGCACTCCCTGGCTTCCCTTTGGTTTCCTAGAACGCATCCTACCCCTGCGTCCGTTGGGAATTTCATGGCTAGATGCCACATGGAGATGATGGCCCTCAGTTCAACCAGTATGGGTCTTCCAATAACAGCGTTATACGCTGAAGGACAATCGACCACTACAAAAGTGGCGAGTAATGTCCTTGAGGCAGGCGCTGTACCCGTTGTCACTGGGAGTTTGATCATTCCGGCTGGTGCGAGTCCTTCTCCAGAGAAGCCGTATATGGTTTGATTGCAGGGCTCCAAGTCCTTCACGGACAGCTTCATGCGTTCCAGCGTTGATTTATACAGGATGTTCACTAAACTTCCTGTATCAACCAGTACTCTTTTTACCATCATATTGGCCATTTGGATATCCACGACCAGCGGATCGGAATGTGGGAACCGGACGTGTTGGGCATCGCCCTCAGAGAAGGTTATCCCGCACTCCTCTGAGCGGGCCTTTTTTGGCGCTCGGTCCTCCACAGTCATCATCTCGATGTCTTGGTCGTGGCGTAGAGTTCGAGCATATCGTTCTCTAGCCTTTCCGCTATTTCCTGCGAGGTGCGGGCCTCCACAGATGGTTAAGAGTGTTCCGGCTACGGGGGCAGGCTGTAATGGTGGCGAGCGTTGGCGTGTGGACGTCTGCTCGTTGCCACCTGGAGCTTCTCGTTGGGAAGTTCCCGGGGCCCGTACGTACCTTCTCAAGTGTCCTTGTCTAATGAGGAACTCAATTTCATCTTTTAGCTGGTTGCATTCATTAGTGTCATGTCCGTAGTCGTTATGGTAACGACAGAATTTGGTAGTGTCTCTTTTTGAAATGTCTTTCCGAATGGGCCCAGGTTTCTTATAGGGCACACTAGAGCTTGTGGCCTGGTAAACCTCTCCTCGAGACTCAACGAGGGCAGTGTAGTTAGTGAACCTAGGTTCATAACGATTGCCCTTGGCTCGTTTATTGTCGGAGGTGGAAGGCTCATTGTGTGGCCGTTTCCCACCATTCTTGCCATTACCATTGCCGTTTCCGTTTCCGTTGCCGTTGCCGTTGCCATTTGGTTTGGTGCCATTGGCGGCTTTGGCTAGTTCGGCAGCCTTCTTACCCTTGTTCGAGGGTTTTCCATCATCGGCAATGGCTTCTTCGAGCTTGATATACCGATCAGCTCGGTCTAAGAACTCCTGGGTGGTTCTAACCCCATCCTTACGAAGACTTTTCCATAGGGGAGAACGGCGCCTCACTCCCGCGGTTATAGCCATCATTTTTCCTTCGTCCCCAACTGTCTTTGCTCCGGCTGCCGCTCGCATAAAGCGCTGGATGTAATCTTTTAGTGATTCTCCATCTTGCTGGCGGATCTCAACTAGTTGGTTTGCTTCGGTTGGGTGGACACGACCTGCGTAGAACTGTCCGTAGAACTCCCTTACGAACATTTCCCAGGAAACTATGCTTGTAGGTGGGAACTTAAAGAACCATTCCTGCGCGGCTTCAGAAAGTGTTGCAGGAAAGATCCTGCACCGAGCGCCTTCGGACACTTTCTGAATGTCCATCTGGATTTCAAACTTATTTACATGTGAGACGGGATCCCCATATCCATCAAAGTTTGGGAGCGTAGGCATCTTGAACTTGCCGGGAGTCTCTGCGTTGGCTATTCTTTGGATAAATGGGGTGCCTTTTCTTCTATTGTGGTCGATGTAGGAGGTCCTTCCTCCGACCAGCTGTTGCACAGCCTGATTTAGTGCGTCTATTTGGGCTTGCAACGCAGTAGGAATAGCTACGGTCTCTGCCGCTGGGGGGATGTTCTCACCATGCTTCTCTCGACGATCATTGAGTATGTCTCTTAGATCTTCCTCTCTTCTCCGTTGTTCGCTACCTCCGAGCCGGTTGAAGACATTATTTTTCCTGGGTTTCCCCCCAGCGTCTTGTCTATTTGGTTGATCATCTTGAGGTATTTGGCTCCTGCTCTTACCTCTATTTCCGTTCCTCCCATCAGCATTGTCCTTGCCTGAGTCAGCCTCGTTGTAGCCGTGGCCATCTTTGAACTTTGACTGGCTGTGGTAAGACTGGTTGTTCCCTCTATTCCCGTCTCTGGCAGAAACACCCCGAGCGTTAGAGGGTGGCCTGCGCTGGTCGCGATGTCCCCGTGCATTATCATGCCGTTGGGATCCACGGACCGCAGAGCCTAACTCCGAGTCTCTCCTGTTACCAGGAGGGTAGTGACCCCTGTTCGCTTGGTGTGGCCCATCATTCTCGCGGCGTCTAGGACTACGAGGCTGTCGCTCGGCCCTATTCTGCCTTTGCTGCGGGGGATTACCTCGAGCAGCGTGGGATGGAGGATCTGCCTCTGGGTCCAGTGGAACATCGTCATGAGGCATCTGGGGCTGTTCAGGCCTTTGTGGACTTGAAGGATGGACCGGTGGGCTAGGATTGGGACCTCCCTGGGGTGGCCCATTTTCAGGTTGATTAGGCTGCGAGGCAGGCGCGGCCTGATTTCTGGCCAACAGCAAGGCCGCTTCAAGGGCTGCCATGGCCTCGGTCTGGCGGCGATCCACCTCCGCTTGTCTCTCGCTTAACTCCGCCCGCTGACGATCAAGTTCCTGCTGCTGCCTTGCCATAGCTTCTGCGGCAGTCTCTTGATTGGCTCTCAGACTAGCCAACTCTTCCTGCAACGTGCCCAAGGTGCTCCTCAAAGTCGCATCGTCCATTTCCTCCTCTTCAAAATCTAGCTGCGGCTCATCTTCCGCCATGCTTGCAGGGGAGGAGGAGGTGGCGGATTCGACGGTGCAGCGGCAGCGGTCTGAGCGGCTTTCTTCCCTGCTTTCGCCATTAGTTTTATCAACAACGATGAATCGTCCTCTCAACGAGAGCACCAGAATGTTGACCCACGATTTAGCCAACTGACACGGAGTCAAAATATGAATGATATAGACGAATATGTATAGACAATAACGTAATGACAAAAGTAAAGAAAGCACAGTAATTTATAGTGGTTCGGCCCCAGAATCTGGTAATGACCTACGTCCACTTAGAATGATATTGATATGGGATCAAAAGTGTGATCAGAGAACTTGGGTTCAATGAGTTTCAACACTCCTCATAAACAATACAAGTTTTCACAGATAATTTCTATAATCTCTATGATTTCCGAGCTCCAAAAAGTCCCTTCCCATGAGCCATCTCTTGCTTTTTATAGGCCCATGAAGGGTTGCCCAATATTGTTACAGATATTATCCCCTAAATCATGGGATATTCAGAAGATTGCATGAAATAAATTCGGGATACATAAGATCTTTCCATAAATGTTGTTTTGCCAGCGGAACCACCGACCAATCTGGTCGTGGTAAAGACAGGTATGTCCTGCTTCTGGTGTGTCTCCTGGTCGATACTCTAGCAGACGCTCCAGGTGTCAGCCACGTGTCAAGAGATTATTCGCCACGTCACAAATGCTAATTTATTGGATAACAAGACATAAATATACATATTTCTTGTCTTTTAGTTTTTTAATGAGAAATTACTTATTTTAATTGTTCTAGCCATTAATTGAATAATATATTATATATAAATTTTTGTTTGCTTTAAATATTTTTAATTAAATAATTAAAAATTTAATCAAATAAACTTTTTAAATACATACTCTTAATTTAGAATTTCTTAATATTATATTATAATGAATATATTTTTTAAAAGAAAATTAGGAAAAATGTAGTTACATTTAAAATTAAATTTACCATATATAATATATAAATCAAAATATAAAAAATACCAAAATTTAAATTATTATGAACACTAAATTTAAAACTAATAAACAACATCAAATGATTTACTTTAAAACTAGAATGCATCATATTTTTATATGTGAAAAGTGTGTAGCTAACAGATTCTTGATTTGATGATATTTTTAAATAAAAATTATGATATTATTTATTGTTATATTATTTTAAATAATATAATATTAGATTAAATAATGTGACAAAATGTGATTTGTCACACCTTGTAACATATTATTGAGAGTTACAAAATTGGACATGTGTGTGCCCAAATGTGACATATTTGGGAGTTACAAAGTCAGTTACAAATTTGTAACTCCCAAATATTACCCAATAATGTAGATTGTATGTTGCACTTTTGAGTTTGGATTTCACCAAGTCATTATGTAATATGGTTGTTGGAGACATATTTTTAACTCTCAATAGGTGTATGGAGGTTACAAAATCATGTGGGAAGAGATTGGAAAGTTTTTTGGAAAACTGAAATTGGGAGGCTGAAATTTGCACTGTGGCCGCGGTCACTGATTATCCCTGGCCACGGCCTGGGGGACAGAGGCCAGTGGTCACGGCCACTGATACTTCTGGGCGCAGTCAGGGGTGCTAACAGCCAATTTCTTTTTCAGTTTTTTTCAATTTGAACGATTCTAACACCCTAAGTAACTCTCAAATCTTCATTTTTATTCCATAAACATTCAATTAAACATTAGTAACAGCCATGGGGGTTGGTGGAATTTAAAATTCAAATGGTATCTCAAACTCTATGAATAGGAGTCTAATCCTCACTTGTAAGACACACAATTTTTCATCCACAAAACATTTGGCTGGAAAATACATCATAAAGGCTTGATAATTCTAGAGAGTTATTTCCTTGTGAGATCCCTTAGTGCTTAGAGAATAGGGAGAAATAAGTTTTTGGACAAAGGTCTTGAACCTTGTTTAAGTTGGTGATCCCCACTACTCTGCACTTTGGTTGTGTGAGTGTGAGAGTTTATCTATTGTTCTTCTTATTATTTTGTTCTTCAACCTCGTTTACTTTTTGCTTCTATCTTATATATTTATTTGTATTGCTATGTTTTGAGTTGTATTATCAATATATCTATCATCTTCTATTTCTATTTACTTGTATTTTTGCAATAGAGTTGTAACACTTGTTTATCTATCACCTTGTCTTTTGTAACCTTTTGCATAGAGTTGTATCATTGGTTTTACCATTTCCATTGAATATAATATATTCTCTAACAATAAAAAGCTTATTCTTTCATTTTCAATGGAAGGAGAAACCGTAGAAATCTTGTGAAAATATAGTAAGTTAAGATAATGTTCTTCTTTGTTTTTTCTTAGATCTAATGACTTTCATATAGCGATAGAAATGAGTATAATAAAATATTATAAATGAGGTTCATTGTTTTCTAATCTTCTTTGCTTTTGCAAATATAGCGGTTGGATTAGAAGATATTTCAACATCTTAGGTTTTATCCTATATTGTTGTTGGTATGTGATGAGTTACCATTTATTTGGGAATTTTAATTTTCCCACTTAAAGAGATGAGCATCTCATTTTATGTGATAAGAAAATATAAACCTAATGGGGTTACATCTTTTGGTGAAAGTACGTTGCCATTGCAAGAAAAGTGGATCAAGGTGGATCCAAAATTTTGAGATCACATATTGTCCAATAGACTTGGAGTCTAGCTAAAGTCTGGTCAAATGAAAAATATTTGAGAATTATTTAGTAACAATAATTCTTAAATATTTAATGTCTCAATGAGGAGACATTACAAAATCGGAGAAGCTATTTTTGAATCTTTACACCAATGGTGAATAGATTGAAGATAATTCTATTCATTTTGGTTATAGATTGTGATATGTTTAAAGTAATCTCAATGAGGAAATAATTTTAAACTAAAGCATGAAAAATCAAAGTGTTTAAATAAATCAATGAAGTTTTATTTTCTTTGATTTAAAGTGTTCAAAATTGACATCTTAAAATTGATTTTATTGATGAGAAAATTAATGGATGTCAAAGTGGTATTTTCAAAAGAATCTCAAAGAGACTCTTAGAAGATACACAAAATTTATTTAAGTGATTTTGAGATCATCTAGACAACTAAAAGTGAAAATTAGTATTTATTTGCTTGGGAAATTTTTACATGTTATTTGTGTTCACATATTTCATTTTGTGAGATGTATAAAAGAAAACAAACAAGTGAATGTTACTTTCAAATAAGTGTGTCTTGCTTTTGCAAGTAAATGAGTCAAAATAAACATCAAGGTTTTGTTTATTGTGAGTTTATCATGTGGCTTAAGGACTCATGATGAACTTTGGAAATTATGAGTATAGATTTATCTTGGAGGATAAACGACTTAATAGAAATGAAGAAATTTTTATTTTAAGGTGATATTTTATTTTCACTTTATGTGAGAAATATAGGGGTGCTTCTCCAAAGTTGAATTAATTTATTTTGTTGATAATAATTGATTAATTTGTTCGTCCTATCAAATAAGTGATTTGGAATTCCACTTTCTAAATTACTTTGGCTATATGTGTATAGAATGAATAAATCTAGGCATGCTTGATGCCTAAAGTTGTTGTTTGTAAAATATTTGATTCAAGAAGGAATCAATTTAAAACATAAAGGAGAATTATAGAAACAAAGAGGTTTCTAGAATTAATATTCAAGAAAAATGTTTATCTTGAATATTGAAGTATAAAATAGTGGAGGTGTTGACTATGGTCAAACTTAGTATTTTAATGGTGTAACCATTTAATCAAACTACAGCTAGCAATAAGGTTTGAATAAAATAATGAGACAATGATTAAGTATGCATACATGAGAAAAGAAATGACTCCAATGGAACATTTCTACATATCAAGGGATGGGACTTAGACTCCCTAAAGAGATTCACGGTTAATGGTAACCTATCTTAATACTAGTAACCAAACTATTATTAGGTTCAATAGATAATAACAAGTCAATCAAGCAAATAGTAATAGTACTCAACATTTTTGTACCGTCTGAGATATAAGTACTAGAGTGTTACCAAAATGAGGGTTAAAACCAAAATGTTTTTTAATAGAACTAAGTCCTGAAAAGAAAAGTATTTTAGGGTAACAAAATATTGTAAGACCTCTATCTATATAGACCTAGGGGTGGTGCCGCCCCTCATGAGAATTGTGAGTCATTCTCAAAAAAAGTCTATGAATGGAATGTGCACATGGTCATTAATGGTGCAAAAGTGAGACATTGAGGTCTCAAGTGAACATAGCAAATGTGTGTGTGTGTGTGTTATCATCGGTTTGTTATTAAGGAATAGTGGTTCAATGCTTCGACAACCAAAATTTCAACAAACTTTGTGATAATTACACTAAGGTAAAATTCAAGTCGAAAGACATTTTATTTTATGCATCAATGCAAATGTTTCTATAGAGAGTGATTATTTAATCAAATGAGGGAATATTATATTTTAATATAATGTTTGATTGATTAAATAAGTGTTACAAAAAATGATTATTTAATCTAAGTGGGGGAATGTTATATTATTTTAAATAATATAATGTAACAAAATTTGATTTGTCACGCAAATGTAATTTGTCACATCTTGTAACATATTATTGAGAATTACAAAATTGTACACATGTGTGTGCCCAAATGTGACATATTTTGAAGTTACAAAGTCAGTTACAAACTTGTAACTCCCAAATATTACCCAACAATGTGTAGATTGTATGTTACACATTTGAGTTTGGATTTCACCAAGACATTATGTAATATGGTTGTTGGAGACATATTTTTAGCTCTCATTAGGTGTATGGAGGTTACAAAATAATGTGGGAAGAGATTGAGACGTTTTTTGGAAATTTGAAATTTGCACTGTGGTCGCAGCCACTGATTATCCCTGGTCGCGACCTAGGGGATAGAGGCCAAAGGCCACGACCACTGATACTTCTGGCCGCAGTCAGGGGTGCTGACAACCAATTTCTTTTTTTAGTTTTTTTTCCAATTTGAGCGGTTCTAACACCCTCAGTAACTTCTAAATCTTCATTTTAATTCCATAAACATTCAATTAAACATTGGTAACAACCATGGAGTTGGTGAAATTTGAAATTCAAAGGGTATCTCTAACTCTATAAATAGGAGCTTAATGCTCACTTGTAAGACACATCATTTTCCATCCACAAAGCACTTGGTTGGAAAATACATCATAGAGGCTTGATAATTTGAGAGAGTTATTTCCTTGTAAGATCTCATATTGCTTAGAGAATAGGGAAATAAGTTTTTGGACAAAGTTCTTGAACATTGTTCAAGTTGATGATCTCCACTACTCTACACTTTGGTTGTGTGAGTGTGAGAGTTTATCTATTGTTCTTCAACCTCTTTTACTTTTTTCTTCTATCTTATATATTTATTTGTATTGTTATGTTTTGAGTTGTATTATCAATATATCTATCATCTTCTATTTATATTTACTTGTATTTTTGCAATAAAGTTGTAACACGTGTTTATCTATCATCTTGTCTATTGTAATATTTTGCATAGAGTTGTATCTTTGGTTTTACCATTTCTATTAAATATAATATATTATCTAACATTATTTCTTTTAAGATTATAGATTATGTTTTGGCTTAATTTTTTTATATTGTTTGTTTCATTCTTTTATAATATATGACATTATTTATTTATTTAAAATTTAAATAATAATTAAAAAATAAAATAATTTTTAAATAAAAGTAAGCAAACATGCATTACTTGTACCTACTAATAATAAATATGTTTGTTTTTGTTACACATTTTTTTATTAGATTTCAAGACTAAGAAGATATTTATAGGCAACCAAGTGTCTCCTGAACAGAGTACTGCATACTGTGGTTTTACATTTCAGCAACATCTGTGGCTTACTAGATAATTCGAGATCTAAGAAGAACTATATATGGACTTTTCTTCTCTGAGAAGAAATAAGGGCATGAAGTTTTGGTAATCAGAATTCAGTAATTACATATAAACACTGAGGTTAACACACTGTAAATACATGATCATGTGAAATATGCCATAAAGAGAAAACAGACCTAAAGATGATTTATCTTTCATGTAAATATTCCTCCAATTATCAATGATATCTATTATGTTTCTTATCATTATGTGTAATATTCCTCCTATTATCAATAATATCTATTATGTTTCTAATTAAATTTTTTTTTATATATATATTCATATAGAGTAATGTTTGAGTACCATTTGTTGGTCATCAAAAAAATCCTTTCCCCCATTCACTTCCAAGATCCTGCAGATATCTCGGTGTCCATACAGCCTTGCATCTGTTAGAGGCTTTGAAATAAAGAAGGAAAAGGTTTAATGATTATGAAACTTAAGAGATACAAATGACAATAAATCAAACAAACAGCTAGCTAAGGACAAAGACACTCATTGGTCTTAACAAAGTATATCATTTAAATGACTTAGTAAAACTTGCAACCAAATTGACCATTTGATTTAATAATATTATTATTCAATTATTCTCAAAACTCAGATGACAAGTCATTCGAAAAATCTCAATCATAAATGAAATGAAAGTTTAGTAAACTTTTAAAGCTCAGGCCCTGAAAAAAAGTGGGCCTAAGATAGTTTTAATAAATTTGAAAAAAATAAATCCTTTTGTATATGTAATTTTTTAATATAATTTTAAATAAAATTAAACTAATATTTAGTAATATAAAATTAAACTAATTTTAAATAAAATGGGTCTGGGTAGGGGTGGGCCCTAGGCACGGGCCTAGCCCGCCTATGCCCAGGGCCGGCCCTCAGGGTATCCAGATTCTAAAAGATTACAATTTTATCATATTTCTCCCTTTATCAATCCATATATAATGCTCTAGCTAGCCTCTATACATCTCTTGATTAAATCTAAAAAAAATCAGATGTTACTGTCTCATACGTACATAAGTAGACACTACATATAGAATGATGAAAATGAAAAAGAACCCAAAGTACCTTAAAATAAAATCAGTGAAGCAAATTATGGCCAATAGTATTAAGTTTTTAGTATAATAATTGTAATAAGAATAGGGTTTGGGTTATAGGTACTTACAGTCCTTTGCCATCGATCAATGAGATTAACATTAGCCTTATGGTGCAGAAGAAGCTCAACAATGGGGGCGTGGCCCTCACTGGCAGCAAGGTGGAGTGCAGTCCTATTGTCATAGTCTTGAACATTGGGAGGTATGCCTTTAATCAACATGAGGTTGAGTCCAACTCTGTCTCCCCTTGAAGCATAACTCAAGAACTTCCCTATGACTTGCATAGCATAATCTTCTGAACAATTTCCCTCTTTTAACTCATCCATTATTTCCTTTCTCAACCAAACCTGCTCACCCTATATACAAATATTTATAAATAAGACTCTTTAAAAATTATTGTAAAACAAAAAACTTTGAAAGATACCCAGTGAAGAATATATAAATACTCTCAAGAGATATAGAAGGATTTTTTTTTACCTTCTTAGAGAATTCGCCAAGGCCTCAGCTACTGAGACATGAATAATCCAAGAAAGGTCTGCAAAGAGTTGACATTTTAAAAAAAAAATGGACGGGTATGTCTATGAAAAAGTGTTTTGTACTTTAGTTCGTTATATAACGCCCCTCTTTATATATAATTTTATATTAACGTGATTTAGTGAAATACGTCCGTATAGTCACCATATATCGACGTTGATATAAAAAGCGCTGGCAAAAATCTTTGTGGTGAGAATTTAATTTATATATAACCTTTATTTCAATGAATTAATTTATCACGAGTATTACACACAAATAAATGATATGATTTTAATTATTAGTTTAAGCTTTTAGATATAATTATTGCAGTAAAAAAACTATTTAACACAAACGAATATAGAATTTATGAAATTATAAATTTCCATCGCTAAAAAATAATGTTACTGTATATATATAAATATATATATATAAAAAGCCATACATGTCTTGATAAGAGAAGCCGTGTCCTCAACTCACCTGCTTATCCAAACCATGTGAGCATGTGTGTCATTCATAAAAAGCAGCGTACTATTTATCACACCAACACAAAAATAAGGATATATTACACAGCTGCTATTATTGTTTTCGCCGATGATCCACACTTTTATAGATACTGCTATAGCCTATAGCTATTGATATTGATTGCAAGTGTAGCTCAATTATGCACTTTTGGATTTTATCTTGGCCAATTTAAACTGGCACGATCATCCAAACCAAAGATACGCAAAACGAGTATTTTATTAAACATCAATTTTGTGTGAGAAGAATTAATGGAAATTTTACCAACAAACACATGTGTCTGCTATCTTACTTTTTATAGCACTAAATCAGAAGTGATATATATATATATATATATATATTAAAACCTACTTGCACAACGTTACAAACAATAGCGGTCTGCAAATATTTTTTTATATTATATGGTCCCTCAATTCATTAATTGCATGCAATGACAATATAAGTGGAGTAGGTTAGGATATGTTTAGTTTAGCTCAAAATTGCATATATGTGTACACAGTATAATAGAGTACACGGCAAATCAATGCAAGGCAGAAAGAGAGAGAGAGAGAGAGAGAGAGAGATGGAAAGTAGTGATGAGTTACCACAAGTGTTTCCGATCAACGGTGGAGGAGAAGATGAGAAGAACTATCAGAGTAATTCCTCGTTACAGGTCCCTCTTCATCATACTTCCTCTCCATTTATTATATTATGTACACTCCTTTCGCAAGATATTGTGAACTCCGAAGAGATGACTTTTTCAAGTGATTAATTTTATTTTAGCAACCTAGCTTTGTGAATTTAAAAGGTGAAAAAATAAGCTCAATTTCGAAATGAAAATGTTATTCAGGACCCGATTTTAATTTACGAGGCCCTTGCTTTGATCATGTTAAGCAGAAAAAGGGAGTAGACGCGAACAATGTGTTTATTAAGGAGGGAATTCTGGACAAGTTGGACGTCGACCAACTCATTGCTGCTTCACAAACTACTCCAAAGGCATTCACCATAGTAGACATGGGATGCCCTGTGGAAATCGACGCACTCGCCGCTCTCCAAAATGTCATCGACACTGTCAAACTCAAAATCGAGTCTAGTGCTGTATATGAACATCTCTCCCCAAACCTCGAGTTCCAAGTCTTCATCAACGGTCCAACCACTAGAGACTTCAACACTCTTTTCAGGTCTATTCCGATGAACAAGCCCTACTACGCTGCTGGAGCTCCAGGCTCCTTCTACGGACGGCTGTTCCCAATATCAAGCCTTCATTTTGTATACTCAACCTACTCTCTCCATTGGCTCTCCAAGGTTCCAGACGGCGTAGGAGACGAAAGGTCTCCGGCCTACAACAAGGGGAAGATATACTGTATGAGTTCCCCAAAGGTGGTAGCGGATGCTTATGAAGCACAGTTCGCTAGAGATATTGAGGCTTTTCTGAAAGCCAGGGAGTTGGAGGTTGTCCCCGGGGGACTAATTGCTTTCTCTATCGTTACTGTGCCGCCTGATTCTAAGTGCATTACGCCTACTTTCTTTGAGATTTTGGGATCTGTTCTCTTAGACATGGCTGCTAAGGCATGTACAGTACAGATTTGATATTAAAAGCTTTATTATAGTAACTAGATTGTGACCTTTCACCAACTTATTTTTCTCATTATTATTTATTGTTTTGCATATGAATAAAAAAAATGTAGGGTATAACAAGCAAGGAGAAAGTAAACTCGTTTAACTTGCCGATATATCTGGCAACCCCACCACAGCTTGTGGGTTTGATCAAGAGAAATGAGAATTTTAGTATTGAGAGAATGGAACAACTATGTCGTCCAAGGGAATTGTTTTACGAAGCAGACTTTCCTGAAAAGCTCACCATACACTACCGAGCTGTTATGGAGAACCTCTTCAGCGATCACTTTGGAACCGAGGTAGTCAACGTTATGTTTGACCAGTTCAAGAACGAAGTCACAGAAACCGCTGTCTTTATGGACTTGAGCCACAAGCAAGGGCTCGAGTCCTTTGTTCTTCTCAAGCGCAAACCTTAACAATAAATTTTACTATTATTTGCAAGGCAATCATTTGTAATGAACTATAATTTGCTCATGTCATGTTACTTGATTTTGAATAATAACATGCAAACTTTACGGTTTTATTATCAACGTTACGTAGATCAAAAAATGTAATCACAAGTTTTGGTTGTTCTCTTTCGAGAAGAAAATACCTTTTCTTTTCTCCTACAAACTAAAGAGAAATACTGCACATGCTTCACTTTAACGAATCATAGATTTACATTATAACTTTCAAAACCTTACGACGGAAAAACCACACTTATTACGTGACAACTTCTAACAGTACTTATGGTCAGCAATTTTAACATTTTTATTCGCATAATGGTGCTGATCATAAAACTTGACATGTCAACATATTAAATATTGATTCAAACCTATATTATAACGATCTAGCAGCAATGACGTTTTGCAATTTTTCGTGTCACAGCCTCTATATATAAAAACTCAGAATCAAATTTTGTTCAACTAAATGTTTCGGAATCCGATATATGCCTATTTAGACTCAAGCTACGTGAGCCAACAGTAGAGTTGTTCGACCTTAAGGGCCAAGCCAATTAGTAAATTAGGATTTCTCATAATAAACAAATAGCGCCAATGATTATTAACGCAGGGAAGTACAGCCGCAAAAGAGACCAATGAATTATTCAAGGCCATGGAAAAAGAACAAAATAAACATTTCCTCTTCCAATCTCAATACATTTTTCTTGAAATTAGACAAAATTGTTTTGAACTGTTCATAACTATGAAATAAATCCTACGACTAATTCTAAAATATTCGAATTTGATCCTACTAAAGAGTATATGCATAGGAAGAAAGAGTAGAACTTACAGATGTTTGTTATACAATGAGTGACTCCAGATATTTTCTTCCACCCCCAAAACGTCTGAGTCGTGAATTTTTTCAATTGTTTCATTTTCTTAGGAGCAGTGCCTAATACATTAATAAAAATTTCTTGGATATCAAAAACTTTTGCAGCACTTCACCATTTTCTTCATTTTTCTCGGCAGCAGTACCAAAAGCATTACTTCCGTTAGCATCTTATCTTTACCAGTCTTTAGCGTTGATGCATTCAGCACTGCACTAGTCACTAGCAGAAAACAAGTTCCATTATCCACACAACCATTACAGAACATTCACCTCATGGTAGCTAGATGGTAACTGAGATGTATCGACATCAATTTTAACAATATTCAATGCGTAAAAACCATCAAACTGCTAAATGCCGTCAATCATGAGAAACATTAGAAGCAATGTTATCATTTCTTTAACTTCATCTAGCTTCGAAGCAGTCTGTCAGATGCAATGTTATCTTTTCTTTAACTTCATCTAGCTTCAAAGCACTCTGTCAGATGATCGGTACTTTCTGGACATCTAAAGTTGGACCAATTTCATCCCCTTGTGATGCAACAGGCATAGTTATAATTGATGGACATGTTTTTAAAGATAGGGTATCAGCATCCTTAGTGTTAGAAGTAACATTGGGCTTGACATCATTTTGAAGTTCTACAGTGCATTGCTCCACAAACTCCATGGTTGATGGAGGTATATCCATGGAAATTGATTCTATATCCATCGCACTTTCTTGACCACCTTTTCCGAATACATGATCCATAGAACTGTTAGTATTAGTGACAGCAACATCTTGAGAAGAAAGCTGTTCAGTTTCTGGGCTAAACAAAAGTTTCTCCGGGTTGTCAGAAAGGATACCATTAGAAACAACCTCATCAACAGAGTGTAAACCCGGTGGAGAAATACAGATGGATGATGGGTCAATATCCATCTCAGCACATGTAATATCTTCTCCAATACTCTCACCAAGCGTAATATCTTCTCCAATACTCTCACCACACATATCATTCAACTCAGCACCTACATCTCCTGTAATACTGTCATTGGCCTCATGTCTGTTCAAAGAACCTTTCTCCTTGTAAGCCAACATGTCCTCACTTCTCTCATTTACAAACTCTTGACCTTCATCAACAGAAATTGGCTGAACCTTACTAATATCGCTGCTTTCAGAAACAAGTGCACGTATCTGCTTCTGAACAAAGACTGCTAATGAAACAGCATGATCCCGAATCAAAGAATCATTGGGTGGGCAGTGTAGCAAATTCATCAACACCTTATGATACTGCAGCATGCTGATGGATGGCATGGCAGACTTTTTTTGGAGGCAGATGCCAATCACTTTTAGCATATGCTCACACATGTTGCCTATTTCAGCCCAGCGGCAGTCACAGATACCAAACTGTGAACCAGGATTCCAAACAACATGAACCCTTTCTCGATCAAGCTGATCAATAACTTTTGCATTTCCACCTTCCATGACAACATCAGAATCTGAAATCTTCAAAGCTTTACGCCAATATGTTAACCCACTCACCCACTCCTCTTTCCTGTATCGGGCAAAAGCATCCTTCCCAGAGTACTCATCAAGCCAAAAATAGGAATGCACTTTGGTATTCAATTTATCAACCAACCAATCAGTTCTTTGATAGACAACAGAATTCTTCTCATTCAACAACCTAATTTTCAATTGGTTGTGGTAAAACTCCATTGCTGCACAGGTCTCTTGGCTAGCAACAGGAAGAGTTTGTAGTGCAATGATCCACTTCCCTGAGTAGAAAAGAAAGTTCTCACATTAATGACTTCCACATAAATATAATGGAGTACACAAGAAGCTCCTCTATAAAAGCCTGTGAACTTGGAGTAGGTTTAATCTTTCACTCAATAAAATAAAACCCACCACCAAAGACAATGGCTAAATTATTTGCAAAAATATTACTAGAGTAGATAGTCTACTTGAAATAATAAATACGAACCTAATCTAGGATACCAAGTTGCCTTAAAATAATCCATAAAATCTGCTTCATCAACAAAATCTTGCATCAAATCCTCGAACAAGCCCACTGTCCCTTGTCCTTGGCAGATAACATCCACAATCTGGCCAAGTCGTCTCGACATCTCAACCCGAATATCATTTTCTGTACATTTCTGCATTATTTTTTTATGCCATGCATGACGAACTCGCCAAAAGCTTATCAGCACAGAGCACTGGAAAACATCCCTGAATATAATGTAAAGAAAACAATGATTTATCTTTAGTTTAAACAAGCATTAATATTCATAACACTACTCACAAGAAAAAATATACATATATATATTTATATGAGTCACCCGATTCACTTCATTAAGTTCCCTTTAAGCTCATTAATAAAATACAAAGAAAAACACTTCATAAATAGGAACAAGGATCACTCTCCAGAGCATCTACAGAACTGCAGTAGTAAATGCTTGGAACCATAGATGTCCCACATGCTTGTAGGACTCACTACCCAGCTCATTAATTGAAAGAAAGCTACTGAGATTACATATTCTTTTTGATGTTGGGAAGAAAGACTAAAGCAACTAACCTTATTACATGAACATCGGCCAGAGGATCATCAATGATAAACCCAGCCAACAGCCATGTAGGATCTTTTGTTCGAACTCTATTATAAAGGGCTCGCAACCACTTATCTGTGTCGCAGCTTGCAAACCTTGGAGATATTATCCATGCGACTGGGATGGCCTTGTTATCAGGGTTGAATACAAGAAGACTGTGAACAGGATGCTAGATAGATTGCAAAAACAAACATCACAAATAAACTTACCAAATTAGAAGTTTTCTCTTCAATAATTCTCAAAAAGAAAAAGAAACAGAAAGTTTACAAACATGAAGAGAAAAAATCACCTTCAATTTGTTTGTTCCAAACTTTGAATCAGAGACTAAAAGGCTGCGATTGCCGAAGCGGATCATTTGTTGCAACTGCCACTCTGTTTGGATGCCCAAAGTAAATGGGTCAGAATCAGAGAAATCCTCAAAAAAGAAAACATTACCCTGGTGGCCTTCCACCCACATATGGATGCTGACAGAATCATCAATGTCCAATTCATACGTAGAACGCCGGATGCTTCTCTCCTGTCTACGAACATACCGATGTGTTAAAAGGTCATCACGATTACATGGACCACCCTGTTTTTCCACTGATTCATTGTGTCTCTGCATTATGGTCTCCACAGAGACCCCCACATATAGCAGAGACAACACACGAAGTCGAAGATCTTCTGAGATGTAAGGGGCAAAAACAGCACGTGTTCCAGCAGCCTTCTTATCCTGTGGACCATGGCACGGTAGCCCTTTCTTATCAACATGCTTATCCTCATTATATATGATGAGTGCTACTGAAGGTTCAGCAATTAAGCGTTTCACGATAAAGTGGCAGGTGCATCCTCTTTTGGTATTTGGTCGACCAGCATTTTTTTTCTTGGGGACATAAGTGTTCCGACTAGGTCTTACAATGCCACCTTTCCGATGGTCGTCAGGACCAAATGAACACCAATATCTACACATTAACAAGACAACATAAGCTGACAGGAACATAAATAACATTTAAAAACAACTAGAGGCACAAAGATGGAACTTACAGAATATATTCAAGAACTCCATCAACCTTTGGTTTATAAGACGTTGTTGGGTGTCGTCTTCGCCTTGCCTCAACATGAAATCTTGTTGGGCAATCTTTGTTCGAGGATTCACCCCTTACAAAATCATCCACTCTGGCAAAGGGGATCAGAGCCACTCTATCTATATTATCACGCCACCCCTCCACCTTTGACCACACAATATCATTAGAAGAAAACTCCAAGGTCGGAGGATTCTGCACAGGGAGTGATAGAATCTCATCCCATCTAGCCATCTGCAATGGACTAACCGATCTCATAAATAAACATTTCAAATAGAATTAAAAATGAAAAGAATAGAAAAGTAGTGGAATATGCAAGTAGCAGAATCTAGCCTTTAATTCGTAATCTAGTTCCAGAAAACCAATTTATACGATCCAACTTCTTGGAATTCAGTTGGGTAGGAAAATAAAATTCCAAATGTTTCACTGCCTCTCTCCTATACTTCAAATTTTAAAAAAAACATATGCAGACGAAATACGAAAAAGAAAGGCTCCTACATCAGCTATCTAGGAGCATTATTCATCGTATCCTAACAACGAGAAATTTCATTTTCTTGTCAACACCTGGAGACACGCATAGAGTTTCCCCTTTGTTCACGGAGCGTCTTCAAGTTGAACTAACCAATTACCATGTTTCCATTTACAGTCTCTCCTCGCCTTAAACTGAGTTATTACTTCGGAGTTATAGATACTGATACCCACAAGCAACACACATACAGCAATTACGAAAAGAAATATCCCATTACTGGCAACATGCTCCAACCGCAGCAAATTACTTTATCCTTCAAGACCCACTAAATTTTTCCTTTCTTTGTTGTTTTTCCGTTTTTCCATACAATAATTAAAACCCTAACAAAAACATAAAAGGAGAGAGAATGCTAAACCCCAGATTATCATTGACAGAAATTTATACAAAAAGAGCATGAGCCCAGCAAACATATGTGAATAAGACTATAGAAATAATAGAACTAGGCCAACTTTACCTTGCTTGAATAATGAGCAATAGGACGGACCCTCTACCGCTTTTCTTTACGACAATCTCTGCGTTAAAAAGGACGGAGGTTTTAGGCTGAAACACAAAACCCTTCTATGTAATATATACATATGTATATATATACTAAAGAAAGCACTCAGCTGTGATGGTGGCAATAGTCGACTGGTGAGAAATGAGGAGAGGAAGTCGGCAAAGGGGTTGTCAAAGAAAAGCGTTAGTAGTTGTTCTTTTATATATATATATATAAAACTATATATAACAGACCATAACTCAAACCGCGAAACGGAGCTTACATAAAAGACGTCGTTTTCCGGCGGCGGCGGCGAAGTCGAGGTCGCCGGAAGCGGCAATTGAAGGGAAGACCTGAGAGGGCAATGTCGGTGGACTGTGTTTGAATGAAAAAACTACGGAGTACTAAAAGTACCCTATTTTGTTGGATATTTTTAAAATATGAAATCAAATAAAAAAAAATGTTTTCTTTTAAGTTTAGAAAGTTGAATATGACAATCCAAAAATTGAAATAAAATATAAAACATACCCTCATGTTGTTTTTTTTACAAATATACCCCTCATGTTTAGAATTGGTTTGTTTTTCTTTTTTGACGTGGGGTCCACATAGGTACACTAACCCCTCGAAATTACTAAATGGGTATACTATAGGTCTAATTTGTTAGAAAACAGTTTTTAAAGTAATCATAAAAAACTATTTATCATCTAGTTAATTTTTTATATAATTAATTTGATTATAAATAATTTTCTATGATACATGTAAATCATTTTTCAACAAAATTAACTTATGTGATACACATTTAATAAATTTAGGGATTTAAATAATACAAAATAAAATTTAGGAGCCTGAGTGAGACTTTTTAAAAAATATTAGAGACTTCTACCGAAATAAACTCAAATTTGTATCATCTAATAATTATGTTTTAAAAATACAACCTTATTCTTGAAGTACAATTATAAATTTTTCTTTCAAAAGTATAATTTTTTATGGGAAAATATTAGTTTGGTCTTTGTGTATTTTCCAAATACGTGATTAGCTCATATGTTTTGTTAAATGATAATTCGAATCATATGTGTTTAGAAAATAGATCAAAATAATACATTATACCCAATTTTGGTAAAAAAAAATCAAAAATAATATTTCATTCTCAGCTCCTCGATTACTTTCTCCACTTTTTTGAACTCATCGCATCACTAACGACCTCGATAATTAATTTTATAATTGAAAATATTTTGACAAAAATCGGGTCTAGGATACTATTTTGATCTATTTTGTAAAACATATGGTATAAATTGTCATTTAACAAAACACAAGGGTCAAAATGGTATTTAACTAGATGCGCTTAGTTTTATTTATAAAATTTATTAATTATGTTTATTAAAATTTTATGATTTTTATATAAATTTCAAATAAATAAACAATATTATATATAAAAGAATGACATAAACATATTTAAACAAAAATTAAACCAAAATATTGTTTATGATTTTTTTAAAAATATATATAATTTAATAACTTTTTAGATCACAAACTACCATATTTAAGGTACAAAACATTCATGATATTATTCAAATTACACCTTAATAATTGGAGAACAAGTTTGTTTATTCTTGATGAAAGATAAATGATATTCTAATTTCTTATGTAGTTACACAATAAAGCTCTAAAACATTGAATTAGAAATTAATCAACAGAAAACCAGATCTGGTTTGGAAGAACAAGTTTTAAACATTCAAAGCAGATCAACCAATAACCCATTAACAAAAATGGTTTGATTCTCTCTAAAATTCCACTGAAGCCACATAACTCGAATCACAACTTTATTATCTATGCTCACCTCTCATTCCCACCGCTACATTTGATAAAAAAATTGTGATAAACCATTATTTCAGAGAGCTAAGCTTTGGTCGAGTAAAGGATGTTCCCGAAGCATTGCTTATGGTGAGAGATCGAGGAGCTTATGGGGATTGAGATTTTGGTCTTGAGCATTTTGACAATGAAATCACTGGTGCAACCTCCCTTGCCACGCGAACCTAGATCTAACTCATGGATGTTGAAGCTTAGCCCAAGATCTCTGCGTTGGGGATGATGCGGAGTGGATTCGGCTAGGGTTGAGGACGAAGGGTGCTGAAGGTGGAGGCGATCTGTGATAACTCCATTTTAGTGTTGTTTTAGGATGTGTTTTTGTGGTAATCTTGAGTATTTATGTTTGTTTTGTGTAAGATTACGCTTGTTTTTGTCTTTGTTGTAGGTTGGTGCGTTGAATCATGAGTTAAATGCTAAAAGAAGAGGAAATGGTGGAAAAATGGAACTTTTGGTGGTTGTTTGACTCAAATTGGTGCTAAGGATGAATAATAATAAGTTTTGATGAAGGAAGGATGTCAAAATGTTAAAATCTGAAAAGAAAAGAAAAATAGAATTAGAGTTGCGGCATGGGCGTAAGGGCCGTGACTCTAGCAAAGTCAGAGACTGAAGGGTTGCTGAAAGGAATTAGAGTTGCGACTTGGTCAATAGAGTCGCGGCGCTAGAAGAAGTCAGAGGCGAATCTAGGAGGTCCATGGAGAGGCGGGCTGCGGGTTTAGAGGTTCGCGGCGCCTGGAGGGCTAACCAGATTTTGAAGAGTTTTAAAAAGACACAGGCCGCGACCTAGGAAAGGCCAAGTCGCGGTCCGCCTATGAAAAAAGAGGAAATCGTATTTTTTTAGTATAAATTCATACTTTAGGATTTAATTAGGGAAATGTCAGATTTTAATTACGAGTTTAGAGATTAATTTTGCTTTTGAGATTAGTTTTTCTGCACTTTCATATTTTTTTTTTAATTCTTCTTCAAGTGTTTGAATTTTATGTTTCTGAATAATTATTTTGTTTTTTTAGTCATGTCTGATATGACCTAAGCATTTATATCTATGGTTTAATGTAATCACTTGGATTTCTATTTAATTTAATTATGATGTTTTATTGATTTTTCTTTTTTATTCTAATCTATATAATGTTTGCTTAATGCTAGTAAATATTTTATTCTAATCAAATATTTGCTTGATTTATGATTTTGATTCAAAATTCGAAAGATGAGAATTGAATATGCTATTGTTATATAGACATAGGTTACATATTGGACGAAAGTACTTGTATGGCCTGTGTAGTAATTAGGTTTCTATGCTTAATGCCTGCTATATGTTTAAGTTTATCACAAAGATGTAGAAAACCTGCATATAGGTTGAGATCTTATATATTGAAAAAGAACAGGAATCAATTTTTGTTAACCTACTATTAGAATAAGAAAGAAATTTAGAACTGATTAATAAAATTAGTAAAATGAAAAGTTGATGAAGTTAATACCCTAGGTCTTTTTATTATTGATTTTCATATTTTGATTATTTATTTTGTTCACAGTTATTTAATATTTTATAATTAGATTTCTTCATCTAAATTTTGTTTGCCAAATAGAAATTAAAGAACAATTATTGGTAATTGGTTAGTAGTCTTTGTGGGAACAATACTCTATTTACTATCTATATTACTTGAATCGATTGTGTGCATTTGCGTATCATATTTTTGCGATCAAGTTTTTTGCGCCGTTACCGGGGACTTAATATCCAATATCAAAATTAATTGTTTTTTGTTCTAATTTGGTTTTTATATTTTATACTCATTTGGATCAATGTGGTATTGTGTTTCAGGAATTATTGGTATATGCGGAGAAGTAAATAAAAGGAGCTCATACCGGTAGATCTTGAAATTGAAAGAACGTGCAGAAAGAACTGAAAGATAAAGAAAATGTTGGATTTTGACATGGTTGCAAATCAAGGGAATGCAGTAAATCATGCTGCCAATAATGTCGAAGAGGCAGTGGCTGCTGAGGTCCCTGCTGATCAAGGGGCTAGAAGTTTAAGAGATTATGTACTCCCAACTGTTACGGGAGTGCATTCATGCATCTAACCTCCAACAACTGCTACGAATAATTTTGAGATTAAGCCAGTGATTCTGCAAATGGTCCAATCTACTGTTCAGTATGGAGGCTTGCCTACAGAGGACCCTAACTTACACATTGCTAGTTTCTTAGAGCTTTGTGCGACCTTTAAGATGAATGGGGTTAGTGATGACACAATAAGGTTGAGGTTGTTTCCATTTTCACTAAGGGACCAAGCAAAGAGTTGGTTGAATTCCCTACAGGTTAACTCTATTACCACATGGGAGGAGCTCGCTCAAAAGTTCCTTGCAAAATTCTTTCCTCCATCCAAGGCTGCATGGTTGAGAGGGGAGATTAATAATTTATATTAGATGGAGAGAGAGTCACTGTATGATACATGGGAGAGATTTAAAGAGTTGTTAAGAAAGTGCTCTCATCACGGGATTGAAAAATGGATGTTAGTCCATAATTTTTACAATGGGTTAGGTGGTACAACTCGCACTATCATAGATGCAGCAATGGGAGGGACATTTATGAGCAAGAGTGCCAACGGAGCTTATGATCTACTAGAAGAGATGGCCATGAACAATTACCAGTGGCCTGCTGAGAGGGAAAATACAAAGAAGGTGGTTGGGATGATTGAATTAGATGCCATCTCAATGCTTACAGCTCAAGTAGCATCCTTGACGAAACAACTACAATAGAATAACCTCACAGCTCAAGCCATGCAATTACAAAGTGTGTGTGAAATGTGTGGAATGGGGCATCCACCTAACCAATGTCCTGCAATGGATTTAAATAATTTGCCTATGGAACAAGTTCAAGCCATAGGAAATAGCCAAAGGCCAGCCAATAACCCACATCCCATATTCTACAACCAAGGGTGGCAGAATCACCCTAGCTTGTCTTGGAAAAATAATCAAGGAGCACAACCGCCATACCCACAAAATCATCCTCAATATCCACCCCATCAATCAATATATGGGCTACATCCTCGACTGTAATATGATCCTCGACAAGCAATGCCACAACACCCACCACTGCATCCTCGAGTTAACCCACCAGAAACACAGTCAGACACGTTGAACCAATTCATGACAGAAACTAGGGCATCTATCAGAAGTTTGGAGACTCAAATGGGGCAGTTGGCTACTTTGATGACAAACCGTGCTCAAGGAAACTTACCAAGCACTACTGAGGTAAACCCAAAAGAGTAGTGCAATACAATATCCTTGAGGAGTGGCAAGGAGTTAAAAGAGCTAAAAGTGGGTGATAAGGAGAAGGAAGTGAGTGGGTCTAATGTTATTGAGAACTTAGAAAAGCAGTAAAAAATAAGTAGGCTGCAAAAGAATAAGCTTAACAAGAAGTTTTCTAAATTTTTGGATAATCTTTCGAAAGCTACACATCAATATTCTGTTTGCTGAGGCACTTGAACAAATGCCAAGTTATGTGAAGTTTATGAAAGAAATTTTGTCAAAGAAAAGGAAGCTAGAGGATTATGAGATAGTGACACTTACTGAGGAGTGCAGTGGGATACTTCAAAAGAAACTACCTCCCAAGCTTAAAGATCCTGGTGGTTTCAACATCCCATGTTCTATAGGGGGTTCAGTAGAAACAAGGGCTTTATGTGATTTAGGGGCCAGTGTGAATTTAATGCCTCTATCAATCTTTCAGAAGTTGAATTTGGGAGAAGCTCGGCCTACTACTGTGTCTTTGCAGATGGCAGATAGATCAGTCAACCATCCTCGTGGAGTGATTGAGAATGTATAAGTGAAAGTGGATAAATTAATCTTTTTTGCAGATTTTATTATTCTAGATATGGAGGAAGATGAAAATATTCTAATAATACTTGGAAGGCCATTCTTGGCTACTGGTAGGGCTTTAATCGATGTACAAAAGGGTGAGTTAATGCTACGAGTGCAAAAAGAGGAGGTAATATTTAATATTTTTGCAGCAACGGAAATTCCAACTTGTTGTAGAGTTGAAGTGGTAAAACAAGGTCTCTAAGAAAAGATCCATGGTTCAATGTAGTGTTCGAAGAGTTCGTCATCGTGTGAGAAAGATATTTAGTGGAAAGCTCGAATGTTACATGAGCAATGGAAAGTTCCAGTAATTTATAATAACAATAAATGAGGGCCAACTCATGACACTATGGCTCTCAACTATGTGAAGGGTGGTCTTGATCCAAGTTGAATATGAAAGAAAGCAAGCGTCCGGCTAAATGACGTTAATGACGGTGCATTTGGAGGCATTCCAATCTTTTACTTGCATTTTTTATTATTAGTTTTATTTAAGTTTTGGATTATGAACACTTTAATTTTAGTATTTTGAGTATTTAATTTTATTTGATTTTAATTTCTATTAAATATGAGAATAATTTGAGTTGCAGCACTACTTCGGGCTCCAGCATAATGAATTATGGGCTAACCCAAAATTTTTCTTTCCCCATTTTCGATTCACCATTTCGACCCGTATCATTTTAAGCAGTCTGAGGTGTCAGGTAAGTTTCTTTTTCTTTAGCTTTTATTTAAACATTGGGGACAATATTTAGGTTAAGTTTGGGGGAAGGGATTTATTGTTTTTTATATATTTTGTTAGTCGTGTTGTGTTGTGTTTGGTATGCTTTGTTTAGTTTTTGTTTAGAGTGTTGTTGAATCAAGTTGATAATGATTAGCCAATGATAATATGATTGAATGATGTGTTGCATAAGTTGAATGAGAATGAAGCTATAAAAATCTGTGTGCTTGGTTGAATATTTCTTACCATGTTTACATGGGTCCACTTAAATGATTGAGAGCTTAGTTATGATATTTAATAAATTTTATGTAATTAAAATTTTTTTATGCTTGCTGAATGTTGAAAATAAAAAATATGAAAATGTTGTTATTCTAGAACTTGTTTGCTTGCTTTGTGAGACGAAATCCTAGATGATACATGCTTAAGAAGATGATTTAGACAATTCTTGATCCGATTGAGCATTTCAAGCCAACCTTGATTTATTTAATCCCTAGTTACCCATTTTTTTAGCCTAATTTGATTCTTTTTGTTTGACACTTATTTTGAGTATTTGAAACTTTGTTATTTTTCTTTCCTTTTGATGTACCATGAGCGTATGAAAAGTAATTGGGAATGAATTGTAATGGGGGCTTATTGGTGGAAGTTTGTGTCATTTATTGAAGAAAAATTGAGAGAGAAAAAAAGAAAAAGTATATTGAATATGAACTATACTCCAATTGAAAATACAAAGAAATAAGTTTGGGGAGTGTAGTCTCATTTGAAAAAAAAAATGAAATGAAAAAAAAAAAAGAAAAAAAAAACATGTGTATGAATTTTCTCTCAAAATAAGAAACATTGGGAAATTTGGGATTAGTTTTTTTGGTATTTGAGTGGATAAAAGTTGAATTGTTTGGTTGAGTGCTTATGGTATATTTTGAGCCTAAATGACATTTTCATCTACCTTAACCTAAGTCTTTCAATTATAAGCTATGAAAGTCCTATTGATTTCTGAGCATGTGTTTTCTACATTAGTGGAGATTAGTAAGTATAGCAAGCTTATGGGATAATGATATTAATTTATTGTAATGGAAAAAATTTGGTGAGCATGAATTGATTCGAATACATTTTATTTATTAATCATGATTTTGAGAGCTTTTATTTTTGTTTGGACTTAAGTGAATTGGAAGAATGTTTTGACTGAAATTCTGGATTGTAAGTTGATTTTCCTGAAGATTATATAAGTGTGTTAGTCATCATATCCTGAGGCATGAATTATTGTTGTCCGCTTGATTCAAGTGTGTTTGTTGTATAGGTTTTTGGTCGAGTCTGTTTATTGTTGTGTTCTTTACTCTAGGGCGAGTAAAGAGTAAGTTTGGAGGAGTTTGATAACTCCATTTTAGTGTTGTTTAATGATGTATTTTTGTGGTAATCTTGAGTATTTATGTTGTATTGTGCAAGATTACGCTTGTTTTTGTCTTTGTTGTAGGTTGGTGCATTGAAACATGAGTTAAATGCTAAAAGAAGAGGAAATGGTGGGAAAATGGAGCTTTTGGTAGTTGTTTGACTCAAATTGGGGCTAAGGATGAATAATAATAAGTTTTGATGAAGGAAGGATGTCAAAAGGTTAAAATTTGGAAAAAAAATAGAATTAGAGTTGCGGCATGGGCTTAAGGGCCGCGACTCTAGCAAAGTCAGAGACTGAAGGGTTGCTGAAAGGAATTAGAGTTGTGACTTGGTCAATAGAGTTGCGGCGCTAGAAGAAGTCAGAGGTGAATCCAGGAGGTCCATGGAGAGGCGGGCCGTGACTTGGGTTTAGAGGGTCGCGGTGCCTGGAGGGCTAACCAGATTTTGAAGAGTTTTAAAATGACACGGGTCGCGACCTAGGAAAGGCCAAGTCGTGGCCTGCCTATGAAAAAAAGGAAATAGTATTTTTTAGTATCAATTCATACTTTAGGGTTTAATTAGGGAAATGTCAGATTTTAATTATGAGTTTAGAGATTAATTTTGATTTTGAGATTAGTTTTTCTGCACTTTCATATTTTTTTTAACTCTTCTTCAAGTCTTTGAATTTTATGTTTCTGAATAATTATTTTGTTGTTTTAGTCATGTCTGATATGAACTAAACATTTTTATCTAGGGGTTTAATGTAGTCACTTGGATTTCTATTTAATTTAATTATGGTGTTCTATTGATTTTTCTTCTTTATTCTAATCTATATAATTGTTGACGCGGTTCTTCGCCAACAGGTAATTAAGAGAAGAAGGGAAAGGGATTAGTACTGAAAGTAGAACCGTCACAGATATGAAATCTTAGAGAATGAACTAGGTGACTCCAGACACGTTTTTTAAGTGGTTCAAAGGTTAAAATCCTTCTACTCCACTAGTCAATATTATTCATATATTCTGGGTATTTGGTTTACAAAGTATATGGCTCTTCAGAGACTATTTTTTCCAACCCCTATCAACTCCCAGGGTCCCCATATTTATAGGAGAAGGCACCTGGAAGTTGGTAGGGAGGTCATCCCGTGACCTTACCATTTGTCATATCAACTCTGTGACAATTATGATTAATTCCTAAACCTGACACATAAGTGTGGTCTAATCAGTGTGTAAGGAGATAATGGGCCGCACGGCCCAACACAGCCGTGGGTGTCTGAATGCGCACGCTCCTGCTGCGTGTCCGAGAAGTCAGGGGGATATCGGACACGTGATGTCAGATATATGCACGTTTATCTTGCGTGTATCGACTTTACAAAGGGTCAGAGATCCATGGCCAGCTCGTACCACGAGCTTCTTCCCTGAACCGACCTTCAGGTCTTCTGATGCCTTCCTCCAGTCTTGGGGGCCCTTGGCGAGCCTTTGAGGATCCCTCGAGCTAAGAAGGTACGATCTGGAAACAGGATCTCCGGCCTGGGGGAGTCCTCCGACTAAACCATGATTAGTCCAAGACTTGACCTGCTAATAAGCCCGTGGGAAAACCAGGGTGTACACCTGCCCCCCAAGCCCCTACTCGTGGTATATGACGTCATATATAGGAGACCATAGTAGGGGCTTTTAGAATTCCCCACAACCCTTCACATTCCATTCTTTGTGCAGGCGTCTGATACGTGGAACGTCGTGGGTGGTGACGGTACGTTTTACGAGAACCGCATTTAATGGCCTAGCCTATTGTCCAACCGTCGTTTCATATTTCGAGTGGAAGGCCTCGGATCCCTTACTAGGGCCATCCAAGAGCCTTCTTCACGTGATCCTTCCCTTCTTGCAGGGCATTACTGCCGTACATCGAGGTATCGCCAGGACCAAGGCTCAGCTCGAGGAGATGGAGGCTGAGTGCCAGGCCGCCCTTCAGGAAGCTCAGGCGGCGAAAGATGTGCTGGCGGCTTCGAAGGCCGAGCTAGAGAGGAGCCGCTCAAAGAACCGAGAACTTGAAACCTCCCTTGCCACTTCGCGAACAGATCTCGAGGCAGCGAAGACCGAGGCCCAGGCCGCCCTGGAGGCCGCCTTGGAAGCCGAGCGGGCCATCTCGGAGCAGTCCATGCAGGACCTATTCTATCACTGCTGGGCCCATAACCCGGATGCTGACTTCTCTTTTATGCCGCCGGACCTCTGGGCTATTTTGCTGCCGAAGCTCCAAGCCCGCCTAAATAGAGAGGTACCACCCTCGGAGACCGAGGAAGCCTCTGGCGCGGCGGAGCAGGGCGAGACCGCGACCTCCAAAGGACCAGCGGATGGGGCTTAGGGCACTTCTTATGCATTTTTAATTATTTTATTTTGTCTTTGTAACCTTTTCATGAGGTGTTTTCACCTCGAGACGATTTACTTGGCAATCTTAACTTATATATATATATTTTTTATATAAGCTTAGTTCATGCTAACCGTTATTTATATCCCGAGCTCTTTAAGAAAGAGCCACGACCAATAAACTTAAGTTAACTTCTAAGTTTTATGACCCGGTTAAAACCGGGAACTTATTTTGAAAACTTAGTTCGTGCTAACTTTTATCCATATCCCGAGCTCTTTAAGAAGAACCATGATCAATAAATTTAAGTTAACTTCTAAGTTTTATGACCCGGTTAAAACCAGGAACTTATTTTGAAAACTTAGTTCGTGCTAACTTTTATCCATATCCCGAGCTCTTTAAGAAGAACCACGATCAATAAATTTAAGTTAACTTCTAAGTTTTATGACCCGGTTAAAACCAGGAACTTATTTTGAAAACTTAGTTCGTGCTAACTTTTATCCATATCCCGAGCTCTTTAAAAAGAACCACGATCAATAAATTTAAGTTAACTTCTAAGTTTTATGACCCGGTTAAAACCAGGAACTTATTTTGAAAACTTAGTTCGTGCTAACTTTTATCCATATCCCGAGCTCTTTAAGAAGAACCACGATCAATAAATTTAAGTTAACTTCTAAGTTTTATGACCCGGTTAAAACCAGGAACTTATTTTGAAAACTTAGTTCGTGCTAACTTTTATCCATATCCCGAGATCTTTAAAAAGAACCACGATCAATAAATTTAAGTTAACTTCTAAGTTTTATGACCCGGTTAAAACCAGGAACTTATTTTGAAAACTTAGTTCGTGTTAACTTTTATCCATAGATAGGAGCCAACATCTAAGTCGTTAAGGAGACCTGGTTATATCCAGGTACCATATGCCCCCCAAGTAACTGGGAAAGGGTCTTTCGTGGTTACTTTAAAATCACACTTGCAAATTAAAAGAAACACTTGATTTTTATTTATACATAGAAAGTGGCCTTCCAGGCCTTACAAGTGGATCATTGATAGTATTTCTTTAAGTGGATGGCATTCCAAGTCCGCGGGATCGCTCCTCCATCAAGTTGAGCTAACTTATAAGTTCCCTCCTTGATGACTTCGATGACCTGGTATGGTCCTTCCCAGTTTGGTCCCAAAACCCCATCTTTGGGATCTTTTCCGGCCAGGAAAACTCTCCTTAGGACCAAATCGCCAACGCTAAAGGCACGTTTTTTGACCTTAGTGTTGAAGTAGCGAGTGGTCTTTTGCTGATAATGGGCGAGCTGGAGTTGCGAATCCTCCCGCCTTTCATCAACTAGGTCTAGGGAATGGCATAGGAGTTCGTGGTTCCGATCTTGGTCGTAGGACTGGACTCTATGCGACAGAACTTTAACCTCCACGGGGAGGACTGCTTCACTCCCGAAGGTTAGGGAGAAAGGAGTGTGACCTGTGGGAGTCCGATGCGAGGTCCGGTATGCCCACAGGACCTGGGGGAGTTGTTCTGGCCAGACCCCCTTTGCCTCATCTAGCCTCTTCTTGAGGCTTGCCTTTAGAGTTTTGTTCACAGCCTCGACCTGGCCGTTCGCCTGGGGATAGGCCACGGACGAGAAGCTTTTCACAATTCCGTGCCTTTCACAAAATTCGGTGAACAGATCGTTGTCAAATTGAGTGCCGTTGTCGGAGACGATCTTCTTAGGTAGGCCAAATTGACAGATGATGCTTTTCACCACAAAGTCGAGTACTTTCTTCGATGTTGTTGTCGCCAACGGCTCTGCTTCGGCCCACTTGGTGAAGTAGTCAATGGCTACCACGGCGTAACGGACCCCGCCCTTTCCGGTGGGCAGGGCGCCCACTAGATCTATTCCCCAAACGGCAAATGGCCAAGGAGTCGAGATCATTTTTAGCTTGACTGGAGGAGCTCGGGCAACCACAGCGAATCGCTGACACTTTTCGCACCTTTTTACATACGAGATCGAGTCTTTGGACAGAGTCGGCCAATAATAGCCTTGCCTGAGAACCTTTAAGGCCAGGCTTTGCCCCCCAGTGTGGTCTCCGCAGAATCCTTCGTGAACTTCCTGCAGGATGGCCTTCGCTTCACCCGGAAGAATGCAGCGGAGGAGAGGTAGGGAGTGCCCACGTCGGTATAACACTCCTTCGAATAGCGTGTATCTAGGAGCTTGATAAAGGACTCGCCGTGCGTCGTTATGTTCTTCAGGTAACCTGCCCTCGACGAGATACTCCAGAATGGGAGTCATCCAGGTCGGCCTAATACCAATCATCTCGATCTCCACCCGATCTCCTTCTATACTTGGTTTTTCCAAGAATTCTACTGGCACCAACCTAGGGTTTCTGCCTCTCCCGAGGTGGCGAGTTTGGCGAGAGCATCTGCGTTGGCATTCTGCTCCCGAGGTATCTGTTCGATCGAATCTCGCCCAAATGCAGACAGCTCGGTTTTTACTTTTGCCAAATAGGCGGCCATCTTGGGTCCCCGCGCCTGATATTCTCCCAGAACCTGGTTCACCACGAGCTGGGAGTCGCTGAAGCACTGGACGGAGCTCGCCTTTAGCTCACTAGCTACCCTCAGCCCAGCCAACAAAGCCTCGTACTCTGCCTCGTTGTTAGACGCCTTGAATCCGAACCTTAGCGCCGAGTGGAATCTATGTCCCTCGGGGGATATCAGGATGATTCCGGCCCCGGAGTTGTTCTCGTTAGATGAACCATCAACGAAGATCTTCCACGACGAATGTGGGGAGGCGACCTGAGGCAAGCCTTCTGATGGATTCTCCTGGAATCCCGTGCATTCCGCCACGAAGTCGGCCAAGGCCTGACTTTTTATGGCAGTTCGTGGAGTATAGAAAATCTCGAACTGACTGAGTTCGACCGCCCATTTTAACAGACGTTCCGATGCTTCAGGCTTTTGCAAAACCTGCCTTAAAGGCTGATCGGTCATGACGTGTACAGAGTGGGACTGGAAGTACGGCCTGAGCTTTCGCGAGGCCGTGATTAGGCAGAACGCCAGTTTTTCCATCATTGGGTATCTTGATTCTGCTCCGAGGAGTCTCTTGCTGATGTAGTAGACTGGCTTTTGAACTTGGTCCTCTTCTCGTACTAGCACAGCGCTAGCTGCGTCCTCAGTGACGGCCATGTAGAGGAAAAGAGGTTCTCCCGCCTTGGGCTTAGATAGCACAGGCGGTTCAGCCAGATGCGCCTTCAGGTCGAGGAATGCGCTTTCGCATTCTACTGTCCACTCAAACTTCTTGTTTCCCCGGAGCAGGTTGTAGAAGGGCAAACACTTGTCGGTTGATTTGGAAATGAACCGGTTGAGCGCTGCCACCCTTCCTGTGAGGCATTGGACATCCTTTCGTGACCTAGGGGAAGGAAGCTCGAGCAGTGACTTGATCTTGTCGGGGTTTGCCTCGATTCCTCGGGTATTGACTATGAAACCTAGGAATTTCCCCGATGCCACACTGAAGGTGCACTTCTGAGGATTGAGCCTCATGCCATACTCTCGCAGTATGTTAAAACACTCTTCTAGGTCGGAAACGTGGTTGTCGGCAGTCTTTGACTTGACCAGCATGTCATCGACGTACACTTCCATGTTTTTTCCGATCTGGTCTTTGAACATTCTATTTACAAGCCTTTGGTAGGTAGCTCCGGCATTCTTCAGGCCAAATGGCATGACCTTATAGCAATAGACGTTAGTCGGGGTCATGAAGCTGGTATGTTCCTAGTCTGCCGGATTCATCGCGATCTGATTGTAGCCTGAGTACGCATCCATGAAGGACATGAGCTCGTGCCCCACCGTGGCATCCACCAGCTGATCGATCCTTGGCAATGGAAAGCAATCCTTGGGGCAAGCTTTATTCAGATCGGAGAAGTCAATACAGGTCCGCCACTTCCCGTTGGGCTTTGGAACCAGCATGGGATTAGCAACCCAAATTGGAAATTTGGCTTCGCGGATAAAGCCACACTTTTTGAGCCGGGCCACTTCTTCTTCAAGGGCTTCGGCTCGGGTCGTTCCTAAACGCCTCTGCTTTTGGGATTTGGCAGGAACACTCTTATCCAGGTGGAGTGTGTGCATGATGACACTCGGGCTGATCCCTATCATGTCCTCGTGCGACCATGCGAACACGTCCAGGTTTTTCTGCAGAAACGTAGTCAGCTCCACTTTTCTTTGGTCACAGAGGTTCTTCCCAAGCTTAACCGTCCGTGATGGGTTTTGTTTATCAATGTTCACCTTCTCGAGCTCTTCAATAGCCTGGAGCTCGGATCTATCCTCGCCTACACGGGGGTCAATGTCCTCACTTAAGGCAAGCTTTTCCTCTTCGGAAACCTGAGGTTTTTCAATCTCAGGAGCCGCCTTGGGTCCCTGAGATTCCTCTCCACCCTGAATGGCCATTGTCAGCTGCCCGGGTTTAGATTTTCCCTTCGTGGAAATGTTGTAGCATTCCCTGGCAGCGAGCTGGTCACCCTTGATAGTACACTCCTGTTGAAGTAGGGAACTTCATGGTGAGGTGTCGGATGGAAGTGATAGCCTCGAAAGCTATGAGCGTAGGTCGGCCCAAAATGGCATTGTAGGCAGCGAAGCAGTCAATGACCACGAACTCGAGTAGTTTGGACACTGTCCGAGATTCTTCTCCTAGGGTGATCACCAGCTCGATCGTCCCTATTGCTGCTGATCCTTCTCCCGAAAAGCAATATAGCATCATCGAGGTTGCCTTTAGCTCGGCGACGGTCAGACCCATCTTTTCTAAGGTGGATCAGAATAGGAGGTTCACCGAGCTCCCGTTGTCCACCAACACTCTCCTTACTTTCCGGTTGGCGAGCTGGACTGCTACGACCAAGGGATCGTTATGAGGGAATTGGACATGGCCTGCGTCTTCCTCCGTGAAAGTTATCGGTTGTTTCTCTAACCGTTGTTGTTTTGACTGACGTTGCTCCGGGACGAACTCCGCTCCGTTGTGAGACTTTAATTCATTCACATATCTCTTCTAGGCGCCTCTATTAGTGCCAGCCATATGCGGTCCTCCAGAGATGGTGGATATCTCTCCCTCGACCGCGGGGGGAAGGACGTCCTGATCTATCCGAGGCCCGGGCTGGCTGGCTGGGACCTCTGGAACGGGTCGACTTGCTGGGACCCTGTTTCGCGAGTATTGCGCCAATGGGCCTGCTCGGATGAGAGTTTCGATTTCATCTTTGAGATGCCTGCAGTCGACGGTATTGTGGCCGACGTCGTTATGGAAACGGCAGAATTTTGAAGTATCTCTCTTTCCCTTGTGGTGCTTTAATGGCTCCGGCCTTTTCCAAGGGACCCGAGCAGCGTTGGCCAGGAAAATATTTTCCCTGGACTGGGTGAGCTCGGTATATGTTGTGAACACGGGCTTGAATTTATCCACAGACTTATTCTTCTTTTGACCGTGATGGCTGTTTTCACCATTCCCCTTTCTTTTGCCACCACCGGGCTGGTTGTTCTGCGCGACGTCGGGAATCACCACTATGATCTCTGTCCCCGTTCCAGCGGGCTTCTCGGGAATCTGGCTGGTCCCCGCGGCGGAAGCTTCAGCCTCTTCCAAATTTATCCACTCTTGGGCTCTGTTAAGGAATTCGCTAACCGAGCTGACTCCCCTCCTTTGAATATCTTTCCACAGGTCTCCACTGACCAGGATTCCGGTCCTCATGGCCATGAGCTTGGAGCTATCGTCAGCGTCTCTGGCTCGAGCAGCGACATTCGCGAATCTGCTCAATTAGGCTTTCAGCGTCTCACCGGGCTGCTGTCTCACGTTAGCAAGGGAGTCGGCCTGGACTCGGGCGGCCTGGGAGGCGCGGAATGCCCTTTTGAAGTTAGCCGAAAAGGTCTTCCAAGAGCTGATTGACTGCCTTTTACTCTGCTTGAACCACTGCCTGGCAGGTCCAGTCAGTGTGGAAGGAAAGATCAAGCAATGCTGCTCCGGGCCGATGTTATAGGCCATCATTAGGGTGTTGAACATCCCTAAATGGTCCGACGGGTCTCCGTCCCCGTTGAACTTTGACAAGTGAGGCATACGGAAGCCAGACGGGTATGCCGTCGCTGCTATGTTGGGGGCGAAGAGCTCCATTTCGTCACCCGAATCATATTCGTCTTTTTCTTTCTCTGATAGGAGCTTTCTCATCAGTTCCTCCATCTGAGCTAGGCGCTCGAGGGTTTTGTCCTGAGATCCTGGGTTATTCCAGGGCTGTTCAATAGCTCCGGACCCGTTGTACATATTAGGTGGGTTGTTGCCCCCCCTATCTTGAGATAGGTTATTTGGGACATTCCCTCCGTTACGTACTTCGGATCGGACTCCCACTGAACGGGCCTGGCTACCATCTCCGGTTCGTTCGTCTCTGTGAGAGTTGAGGCGATCTCGGAGGTCGCCTCCCTGTGTAGTCTGGTGACTTTGTGCCGAACTTAGTCGCTGACGCAGGTCTCCTCCCGAGAGATCACTCCGGCGACTACCGGTCCAGTGGCTCCTGCTGGATAGGCTTGGAGTGCGTCTTTGGCGGTTACGATTTGATCCTTCCCCTGGCGCCCTGCTGCGCTAGGAAGGCATAGCCGACGGCGGGTCTCTCCTACTACTCCCGTAGGCCGGGATGTCTCGGACGGGCTGAGGAGACGGGTATCTGATTGGAGAAGGAGGATGCTTGACTGGGGAGGCGATCCTAGTTCCGTCCGGACGGATTAAATTCGGTGGGGGCCTTTCGGCCCTGCCAGCCTGCTGGTCCCACGCTGGGCGAGATGGACGAGGTGCAGGACGGTCTTCGGGGACGGGCTGACGTCTCTGGCCCTCCCCGGATCTTCTTCGGGAATTTCCTCGATCTCTCCTGGACACCCTCGAGGAAGGTTGAGAGCTAGGGGTTGATGTCCTAACCGAACGGCTGTATTGCTGTTGTCTGGTTCTAGGCATTTCCCTGAAGTTTGCCTCTTGATGGTGTGATGAAGGGGTAGAGTTGGCTGCAGGAAGTCTATCCGAACGGCTGTGTCTGGACCAATTACTCCGGCGAGACTTAGGAGCCTCACCTTGCTTCTCTCCAACGTTAACGTTGGTTGTGAGAGAGGGTAGTCGGTCCAGAATATCCTGGATTTGCTGACCAGCTGCTACTAATTGGCTCCTCAGCTGAGCATTCTCCATCTCCACCGCAGTATAATAACACGGATTCGGATTAGGTGGCCGGGGCGCTGAACTACCAGTGTCGTCTTGGCCCGCCAGCTGCTTTCCTGGCCTCTGTTGGACTTCAGGAATTTTCTCATCAGGGATGGCAACATGGTGGGCCTCCTGCCCATCATGCTGTTCTGTTTCGTTGCCATGTCTGGATCGAGTGGTCACCATAGTTGGATGTTTGTGGTAGTACTAATCGAACTTGCTCTCAATGAAAGCACCAAACTGTTGATGCGGTTCTTTGCCAACAGGTAATTAAGAGAAGAAGGGAAAGGGATTAGTACTGAAAGTAGAACCGTCACAGATATGAAATCTTAGAGAATGAACTAGGTGACTCCAGACACGTTTTTTAAGTGGTTCAAAGGTTAAAATCCTTATACTCCACTAGTCAATATTATTCATATATTCTGGGTATTTGGTTTACAAAGTATATGGCTCTTCAGAGACTATTTTTTCCAACCCCTATCAACTCCTAGGGTCCCCATATTTATAGGAGAAGGCACCTGGAAGTTGGTAGGGAGGTCATCCCGTGACCTTACCATTTGTCATATCAACTCTGTGACAATTATGATTAATTCCTAAACCTGACACATAAGTGTGGTCTAATCAGTGTGTAAGGAGATAATGGGCCGCACGGCCCAACACAGCCGTGGGTGTCTGAATGCGCACGTTCCTGCTGCGTGTCCGAGAAGTCAGGGGGATATCGGACACGTGATGTCAGATATATGCACGTTTATCTTGCGTGTATTGACTTTACAAAGGGTCAGAGATCCATGGCCAGCTCGTACCACGAGCTTCTTCCCTGAACCGACCTTCAGGTCTTCTGATGCCTTCCTCCAGTCTTGGGGGCCCTTGGCGAGCCTTTGAGGATCCCTCGAGCTAAGAAGGTATGATCTGGAAACAGGATCTCCGGCCTGGGGGAGTCCTCCGACTAAACCATGATTAGTCCGAGACTCGACCTGCTAATAAGCCCGTGGGAAAACCAGGGCGTACAATAATGTTTGCTTAATGCTAGTAAATACCTGATCAATATTTGCTTGATTTATGATTTTGATTCAAAATTCGAAAGATGAGAATTGAATATGCTATAGTCATATAGACATAGGTTACATATTAGACGAAAGTACTTGTATGACTTGTGTAGTAATTAAGTTTCTATGTTTAATGCCTACTATATATTTAAGTTTATCACAGAGATGTAAAAAACCTACATATAGGTTGAGATTTTATATCTTGAAAAGAATAAGAATCGATTTTTGTGAACCTGCTATTAGAATAAGAAGAAATAAATTTAGAATTTATTAATAAAATTAGTAGAATGAAAAGTTGATGAAGTTAATACCCTAGGTCTTTTTATTATTGATTTTCATCTTTTGATTAGTTATTTTGTTCATAGTTATTTAATATTTAATAATTAGATTTCTTCATCTAAATTTTGTTTGCCAAATATAATTACAATTATTGGTAATTGGTTAATAGTCTTTGTGGGAACGATACTCTATTTACTATCTATATTACTTGAATCGATTGCGTGCACTTGCGTATCATATTTTTGCGATCAATCTGGAGTCGAGATTGGGGACGTAGTGCACCAGATCTACACCTCCCCATGTCGCACCACGAGCCACGAGCTCTGGAAGAATAAGAGAAGAGGGGCGAACAAGAGAGAGAATAGATGAAAAAGGGAACGCCATTAACATTACCAGAGAAGATGAAGAATAGGAGAGAAGGGGAAGATTGGGAAAGAAGGGGAAGAGAAGAGAGAGGAAAGAGAAAAGAAAAGAAAAATTAAATGTATGTTTTTTTTCTTCTTTTTTAAATATTAAATTAAATTTGTATTGATTAAGTGTATAATATTTATTTTATATATTTTTTAATTATTAATTAGTTTCTTTTAGGGGTATTTTGGTTATATTGAAAAAATATTTGACTGAAGTTGGGCTCAAGGTACTATTTTGATCCATTTTGCAAAACACAGGGTCTAAAATATCATTTAATAAGACATAGATGTCGATCGTGTATTTGGGCAAAACACAGGGGAAAAATTGATATTTTTCCTTAAATATATCAAATTTATATATATTTCTATTTGGTGATTAGTGGATAGAGGATCTCAATCTTCCCGTTGATATCATTATTTTGTTATGTTATCTTGGAATGAGAATTTCAAGCTTTATTGTTGTCTTGTGAGACTTGTTGGCTTTGTTTTGTTGGGTTAAATTTCTAATAAAGTTTTTTCTTTCTTATTTTAAACTTGGAATTAAAATGCTAAACTTTAAATCTATTTTTAATTTGGAGGTATTTATTATACCTATCTAATTATATTGTTAATTTTAGTCAAGTTGTATTTCATAGATTTCATAGGTTGAATACATTTAGATCTTTCAATTATAATTTAGTCTTATTAAAATTATTATAAGCTTCCCAAAAGGAAATTGGATTTTGTTATAACGTTTTCACCATTATTATTTGGGTAAGTATCATTTTGGACTCTGTATTGTGCAAAAGTTATCGATCGGAACATTTGTTTTGTTAAATGACAATTCAAGCCCATTATTTTGCTAAATGAAATAAAATAGTACCCTAAACCCAAACTTTTATCGAATATGACTAAAATATCCCAAGTTTTAATTTTAATTTGATTTAATGTATTTTCTATTTTTGAAATAAATAAAAACATTTAAAAAAACAATTTAATAAAAATTTAATGATACAGTTTAATTAAACACATTGTTTCCAAAAAATTTAGCATGATGACGTGGCACAAACAGAAGGCACATGAAGAACATGTGACGAAACATTTATAGAGGGCTCGTTGCCTCATGACCAGACAGGAGAAGAAAACATGCTATTAGGTACATTCAGAATTTATACGGAACAGCAGGAAAAGAAGTTGACAAAAGACATGCGATCAGAGCTGCTCGGTTAAATGTATTTAAAGTTCAAAGTTAGTTTAATATGCAAATATTTGTGAGATATTTGTTATAAAGTGTATTATTTAGCTATTATTTTATATTTACTTGTTGCACAAGTTACGCAAGGCCTATGGCTCATCTATGTACATTCTTAAGTCTATAAATAGATGACTCATGAATTCATTTGGTTTTTATGATGTAATTCTTTATTTTTAGAGAATCCTAAGAATCTAAGGCTATTATCCACATTTTGCATCCTCTCTCTCAGGTTGTGAAACTTGGTTGACTCAAGTCATCTAATCGCAAGTTTTGAGAATTTACATAAATACGAATATCAAGTGGATGTAGGTCATTACTGATCAGTAGGGCACTATAACTATGTGTGTCATTTCTTATTCTTAAGCTCAGTTCTTATTCTATATCGTAAATTTGACTCAGTGTCGTTGACCAAATCCCGGGTCAACATTTTGGTGCTTTCGTTGAGAGCTAAACTCAAGAAGAAAAGAAAATGACTAAATCTACTAGGAAAATGCAAGGCCAGCAGGCAGGACAGACGTCTGAGAATCCTCAGAACCTGTAGAGTCCAAGAACTTTACTTAGCTAGTTAGACAGTAGTAGTAATAGTAATAGCAAGTAGTAGTTATAGTATGTTTATTACTGTGGATTTTTGTTCAAGCCGGGATTTAGTTGGAAACTCCTAGCAATAGTTATGGATTTTATAAGTTTAACCTATAGTTTAAGAATATTAATTATAACATAAAGTTTGATTAATATTGCTGGTTATTAATATGATAATTATTATAATCTAAGGTTTAGATAGAGCCAATAAGAATATGACACTTGTCATGAGCATGGTTATTCCTAAGGTTTAGATAGAGTCAATAGGATTATGACACTTGTCATATGCATGATTATTAAGGAATTATTATTTTAATGATAAAATAAGGGAAATATAAGACTTAGTCTTCACCAAAATCTGTTAGGAGCATGACATTTGTCACAATTTTATTTATTTGTGGATTAGGTTGTTATTTAGATAATTAAATAGATTTTTTGTAACTTTAGGGTACTGTAACTTCTGACCTATTATGAATTTCGAAAAATAATATTTATATAAAGTTGTAGATAATTGAATTAGCTTTCTAACGGTATAAAGATATTCTAAATCGGAGTCTTACAACTCCAGATATGTTGATTTTACTACAAGTGAGTTTAGAGTTACGAGATTTATGGAGTTAGAAGTTAGGATTCTATTTGTTTTTATTATTTTTGTATTTTAAAATCAAGCTTTGACTCCTTAAACCTCTCTCTGAACAATTTGACCAAGTCCTAAGCCTTTGGCTGAAGAATATTCAAATATTTTCAATTAAATTCATTATTTTTAATCAAAGCCAAAAAGAAGATTTTTATTCCTAAAACTCTATAAATAGGACCTAGAAGCCTTTTCATTCATTCTTCAAGCATTGATCAGAGTCTTCCAAATGCTAGTGAGATTATAGAGTGATAAACACTTGGGTTGGGATTATAAGCTTTATCATTCTAAGCTTATTAGACACTTGGGAAGTAAGGTTCATAATGTGTATTTCGATTTCGAGGTGTAGTTCGGTCATAGCAATTTCAAAGGTATTCCTATTCTTAGTTCCTTTTCTGTATTGTTTCATTAGTTCTTATAGTTTTTCTCTACTCAATTCCTAACCCAGTCTTCTCTATTCTTGGTTAAGCATCTAAGTTCTTCGAACTTGAGGTTTCCTGTCGGTAAGTATATTCTCGGTGGTTTTTAGTTCATTCATCTCTTTCTTTTAGAATACTCACCTCTCTATTAATGGTTTTTAGGAGTGTTCCAAAATCCTGACCTTGTTCTCATCATCCCGGTATTTTGGTAAGGAAAATAGGATAGTTCTTATGTGATATGTGCTATGTTTATGTAAGATGTTATGATTATGCTATAGTATGGTTTTGTGTGTATGATATATGTATGTTTGAGGCTTATAGTTGTTATATAGCAAACCCTATCACATTTATGTTTTGGGGCTTATAGTTGCTATATAGCAAACCCCAATAGTTATATGTTTTTGGGGCTTATAGTTGCTTAACTAGCAAACCTCATTGTAGTTTGAGGCTTATAGTTGCTTAGTTAGCTGTTGACGCGGTTCTTCGCCAACAGGTAATTATACGAATAAACGGGATAGATTAGTGCTAAATCATGAACCGTACTATGAAAATTTCGTAACTCTAAACTGGAAAAATTAGTATTGGGGGAAGGTTATCACTCCTTTCCTTTTTAGGTAGTTCGAAGGTTAAAATCCTTCTAGTCCACCAGTCAATATTATTGATATCTCTTGAGTATTCCTTACAGAGTGTTTCTTTACCACCAAAACACCAACCCCTTGCAAAGCCCAGGGTCTTGGTATTTATAGGGAGAGGATACCTGGGCGTTGGTAAAGGGGGTTATCCCGTGACCTTCTTACCCATCATGTCACTTTTTGTGACACTGATGATTAATTCCTAAAACCTGACAATGAGGTGTTGGCTAATCAATAGGTAAGGGGGATAATGGGCCGCATGGCCCAAACCAGTCGTGGGAAGCCTGAACACGCACGTTTATACTGTGTGTCCGAGAATTCAGGAATGGAATAGACACGTGATGTCTGATATGTGCACATTTACATTGTGTGGTAGCCTTTACAAGGATTCGAGTGTCAAATCTATGCCGCACCTCGAGCTTGATGTAGCGCCAGCTCGTGATGTCCATACTGCTGATCCTCTGCCGTAGAGTAGACTGCTAACTCTCTGATTAGCTCAGGCTAGGGAGGTGGAGACTCGTAATAGCAGCTCCGGGTGGACAATTCACACGTGGCAGACTGAATTATGCCCTTTTCCAGCTCACTAATAACTCGCGGATATTTAGGGCGTACATTTTCCCCCCAAGCCTCTGTTCGTGACACATGCGTCATCTGTGACCACAACGGGGACTTTTAGGTTCCTTTTTTCGACTCTTCATGTCCCATCCACTGCGCAGGTATCAGACATGTGGAGTACAGTGGTTGGCGACGATCTGTCTTCTGATAATCGCATTAAATGGCCTAGCCTATCTTCGGCCGTCGTTTCATCTCTCGAGTTATGACCCTCGTATCTCGCATTGACACGATCGAATGGTCCTCATCCCTTTGCCTTTTACGTATATATAAGGTTGGCCACCTTTCGCATGAGCCACCTTTTATTTGAATTTTTTTTTTCTTCATCTTCTCTCCTCTTTAACCTCAGAAGTCTTTCTTCTTTCGGTTGTTGTCCCAGAGATCCCTACGCTCTTGCCACGAGTTTTCTCGCAACTCCAGCTTTAAAGGCTTCACTAGGACTCTGACTCCTACGCTCTTTGTGACTTTCATACGGCAAAAACACTGTAAGTCCTCTGCCTGTTGCACTTTGTGATATTTCCGTTCCTTTGTTAGGTTAACTTCTTTCTTAGTTGCACACAGTAGGTTGTTTTTGGCTGGTGTTTTGTGCGTAGGTTTTTATCCTAGGGGCATTGATCATATGAGAACATGTTTAGGAACGTGATGTATAGGGCAAGATAACTTCTGGGTAAATTGTTCTGGGTAGTTTTTTTTGGGATGCCTGTTTGGAGGGGGGAAGGTGATAGGTTTCTGGGGTGCAAAACCGGGTAGCTTAGGGGTCACGCTTCCTAGGCGATTTTGCTTTTTTGGAACTTTCCCCCAAGGCAAACATTATCATGACCCTCCTGACACACAGATCCCGAGCAATCGGGGATCCGTTGGAAACACAGGCGCGTGATCACAGCCTCGCGTGGCCTCACGCACCGCGGGCTGAGATTACCTCAGCTCGTGTACAACAATCACTTCTTGCGCTAGATTCCCTTTTCTATTTTTAGGCCGCCTATCTAAACTTTCTTCATCTTTGTTCGTTAGGCGACCAGATGGGTCCCAGGAAGAACATGCCCAAAAAGAGTGCCGCCGGCTCGTCATCCCAGCAGGCCAGCAAGGGGAAAGAGATAGTTGTTGAATCTCTAATCCCCCACTTTGGTCCCACCGTGGAGAAAGAGGTCGAGGTGGGACCTGATGCCTTCTTCGAGGCCGAGAGGATAGTTTCGAAGGTTACGACCCAAGGGAGGGTCAACAAGATCTTACTATCCCATAACATCGAAATTGGGACAGGCGCTCTTGTTGTTCGACCTCCCTTTGAGGGCGAGAGGAGCTGCACACCTCTCGATGAGGAGTTCGCGGGCTGGAGCGACGAGCACCTCAAGGTCAGGGCCTTCCTTCCTCTGGACCAGTACTTCGTGGACTTTCTAAATTACGTGAAGCTGGCCCCTTTCAACCACCCCCGAACTCCTACCGTCTGCTGGCGGGGCTCAGGTACCTCTTCCTGAAGCATGAATGGGAGGTCCCTACACCAGCGAAAATCCTCTATTCTTTCTGCCTCAAGGCCAGCCCGGATCAACGGGGCGCGAGGCGACGGGTTCTATTACCTAACCCATTTTCCCAACTCTACTGCGGTCATCAAGCTGCCCAGCCACCCCAACGACTTTAAGGACCAATTCTTTGTGTCGACGGGGTTTCGCAATTGCGATCACCACTACTTCAACCGTCCTTGCAAGTTCTTTCTATCCTTAGCTTGCAAAATCATCACTGATGTGTTTCTTTCCATGAGCATTGACTTGAATACCATTGTGCAGCTATTTTTGCGAGGACGGCCAAATCGGTGACCCTTAGGGGTCAATACGAGACCTTGGCGGGGCTCTCACCAAGCGAAAAAGACTATTACCAGTTCGTGTCTGATGAGACGATGCTGGCGTGCAAGTTAATTTCTCCGAGCCAAACTCTGGCCTTGAGGAGGTCGCGGGCCATCCCAGTAACCCGCGAGCTAGCGCCCATTCCCGAGGGGGGTGCTACGCTGAATGACGAGTAGGATGAGGAGGACGAGGTGCCACTCGTGCGCCAAAAGCGGCCCCTTGAGGTTGCTCGGGACCCTGACGCGGATCGGGTCCAGTCCGGGGCAACAGCCGGCCCCTCCGGCCAAGGTAACCCCTACCTGTTTAGGGATTTAGACAGGGCTGCCGTAGACCTTCGGCTCGCTAGGTTTAACCCAAGCCAGCTCGTACATCGCCACCAAGATGACCCAGACCTTAACGTGACTCTACTCCAGTGTGTAGATCAACTGGTGTTACCCTTTGACATGAGCCGCCCTAGGGGCACTGTAGCAGTAGATAACACCCTGGCTTTTAGGTCAGCCTTCTTTGAGGAGTACGGGACCAACCTTAGGTCGTGGCCCTCCCTTCTGGAGGGTGTAGTCGCTCTGGGGCTTAGGCAGTATGTAGAGGAGTCCAGTCTTGAGGCTGATCCGGAGCCCGAGCCCCCTCTCATTCACGAGGTTATAAACCTAGAGTCCCCCTTAGAAGCTCTGCGGCCGGAGGTCGTAGCAATAGATTCCTCCTTCAGCTCAGAGGGTATGACCTTTTTAATATATCCTTAGATTTTTCTTCTAATCGAATAACCTTACATGTGTCTTAACGCTTCTTTTTTTGTTTCAGGTGAAGAGATGGCACAGCCTGGAGACAATGTCCTGTGGTCCATCTTCCAGGGGGAAATCCCCCTTCCGAATCGTTAGGGCCCCTGGTCAAGAAGCCCCAGTTTACCAAGAAGACTCCTCCCAGGCCTGTCAACAAGTCTCCCGCTAAGGGGAGGAGCCAGGGCCCCGCAGCAGTGGAGAAGATGCCTCCACCTCCTCCGCGACCTCCTGTCCCAGCTCGGGACCAGGAGACACCAACTGGAACCCCGCCAGCTCCCACTCCCACCATGCGTATACCGGTTAACACCTAGGCTTTGGAGAAACTCCCCGAGGCCTTCTGAGGGACGGTCTACGAGACTGCGAGCTACACGGTGGAGCATTACTACAACGCCACCCCGAGGGACTTGCAGGAGATCGAGATGAGGAGCCCCGAGAATGTCATGGAGTCCTTGCTGGGGATGAACCTCATGGTAAGGTTGCCTAGTTAACTTAGTCAATTTTCTCTGCTTTCTCTTTTAGCACATGCCTTACTATATTTTCATTTGCAGGCGGCTTTGGCTCTACACCGCAGCATAGCTCGGTCCAGGGCCAGATTTGATGAGATCAAGGGTGAGTTCCAGACCGCTCAGGCTGCTCTCGCATTTGCACTACAGCAGGAGAGAGATGCCAAGGTTGCCTTAACGGTTGTCATGGAAAACGAAAAGGCCGCACAGGTCACACTGGTCGCCACAAAGACCGATCTGGAAGCCGCCTAGGGGGCCTTGGCCGTGACGAAGACCAATCTCGAGGCAGCACAGGCCGGCCTGGCTACTGCGAAGGCTGAGCTTGAGGAGGCCAAGGCCACCCTTGTCGTAGAGAGGGCATCTTCCAGCTCCTCCATGGAAGCCATGCTCTATCACTGCTGGGCCTTCAACCAGGATGGCGATTTTTCCTTCCTGGCACCGGAGGTATGGGAGCCCTTCCTCGAGAAGTTCAAGGCTCGCCTTCAACAGGAGGCGCCCTCTAAGACCGGGGAGACTTTCGCTGCAGGCGAGCAGGAGACTGAAGGGGTGACCTCAACGGAACGGCTTGGGGGGGCCTAGACTTTTTTTTTTTTTTTATTTGTAATTTTTTACCACGAGGTTTTTCTCCTCGAGACAATGGGTTTTTCTGATTTTTCATTTTAATCTACTTTTACCATTATTTCCATTTATTCTTAGCGCATTTGGTAAAAACTTAGTTTGCGTTAATTTATTATTGATATTTCGTGCTTTTTAAGAAAAACATTGATTAATCAATTTAAATAAACTTCTAAGTTCAGGACCTGGTTGTATCCAGGACATTGACTTTAAAAAACTTAGTCTGCGTTAATTATTTATTGATATCTCATGCTTTTTAAGAAAAACATCGACTAATTAATTTAAATCAACTTCTAAGTTCGGGACCTGGTTGCTTCCAGGATATTGATTTTAAAAACTTAGTTCGCGTCAATTCTATTGATATCTCGTGCTTTTTAAGAAAAACATCGATTAATCAATTTAAATCAACTTCTAAGTTCGGGACCTGGTTGCTTCCAGGATATTGATTTTAAAAACTTAGTTCACGTCAATTCTATTGATATCTCGTGCTTTTTAAGAAAAACATCGATTAATCAATTTAAATCAACTTCTAAGTTCGGGACCTGGTTGCTTCCAGGATATTGATTTTAAAAACTTAGTTCACGTCAATTTTATTGATATCTTGTGCTTTTTAAGAAAAACATCGATTAATCAATCTGAATTGACTTCTAAGTTCGGGACCTGGTTGCTTCCAGGATATTGATTTTAAAAACTTAGTTCGCGTCAATTCTATTGATATCTCGTGCTTTTTAAGAAAAACATCGATTAACCAATCTGAATCGACTTCTAAGTTTAGGACCTGGTTGCTTCCAGGATATATGCCCCCCAAGTAACCAGGGAAGGAACTTGCATGGTTACTTGAAACGTGCTCTTCTAACATTTCGCCCACAAAAATATACAATAATACGAAGAAACTGTCTCATTATCTAATAAAACAAGGTGGCTTTTCTAATTAAGCCTTACAAAAGTATTACTGATAATATTTCTTTAGGTGCATAGCATTCCAAGTTCGTGGGACCGCCTCTCCATTAAGCCGAGCTAGCTTGAAGGTTCCTTCTTTCGCAACCTCTATTATTTGATAAGGTCCTTCCCAGCTTGGCCCCAACACTCCGTCCTTGGGATCCTTGCCGGCTAAGAAGACTCTTCTGAGCACCAGGTCGTCTATGTAATGACCCAACTACTCTAGACTTTGGACCATTAATAACTACTATACATAGACACTAATTTTTAATAAAACTTACAAGTAAAATAATCATAACTTCATTAAAAACTTGCAAAACAAATGTTAAACTACATAAAATTTAAAGTAGGATATGGGATCCAATTATTTAAAAGAAAAACATAACATAATTGTAAATAAAATGGATTACATAATAAAGTGCAGAAAATACATATAAAACCATAATTAAAGAGACTTCATCCTCGAATCGAACTCTCGGCCCTTTGATTCCATTCCGCCTCAATACACATCCCCAAGCTTCCAAGAACCTTTCCCGCCACCAAAGCTATTTTCCTGCACATATAAACATAAAGGAATGAGCCTAATGCCCAGCAAGGAAAATCTAACACACAAACCATATACATTAAATTCATAATGCAACATAAAACATATCATAAACATATGTTACACATACTATAATGGCCATTATTACTTGGGGTCCTATAAACTAAACAAGTCATATGCCCATTAGATTTGTGGGGTTTGCTAGCTGAGCAAGTCATATGCCCATAAATTTATTGGGGCTTGTTAGTTGTACAGGTCATATGCCCAAGTCTACAAACATACAGAATATAACATATAACATATACATAACACTTAAATCATAAGATAACACATAACATAACATATAAAATCCTATCCTATTTTCCTTACCAAAAGTATCGGGATATGAGAACAGGTTTGGGACTTTGGAACACTCCTAAAAACCATAAATGAAAGGGTGAGTATACTAAAGAGAAAGGAATGAAAGTGATGAAAGAACTATACCATCAAAATACGCTTACCAAGAATCTTATGTTCAAGATCTTAGATTTCCTATTCAAGAATAAATAATAAAGTTAGGATGTTGAGTAGAAACTATAAGAACTTAAGGAAAATAATACCAAATGAACTAGAGTTTGGAATACCTTGAATGCTTCTATGACCAATCTAAACCTTGAACCGAAATGTGCTATAAACCTTACTTCCCAAGTGTTTGGTAAGCTTATAATGATTAAGCTTATAATCCCCAACCCAAGTGTTTACACTCTCAAAAATAACCTAGCAGCTTGCAGCCTCTGAACTTAGCTTGATGAATGAATAAATGGCTGGGTACTAGGTCCTATTTATAGAGTTTAAGAATGAAAAGATCTTCATTTAACTTGAATAAAATAATGGCTTTTTAAGTGAAAAATATTTGAATTATCGTTTAGCAGAGGCTGAAGACTCGGTCAGAAAGATGCTGGACTTATCAAGAGGTTAAAGATTAAAATGGGAACGTTTTCAAAAACATTCAAAAGTATATCAAAGGAGCCAATATATCACCCCTTGTAGGCGATATATCGCCTGGGCCAGCATGCCCAAGGCTCGTCGAGGTGTTCGTGCAAAGTTACGTGTTTTTCGTATCCCCGTATTGCGATATATCGCCCCCTATAGCTGCGATATATCGACATACGCTGATATGTATAAACACGAAATTGCACATTTTAAGCTTAATTTGAATTGAGTAAACAGCCTTGACTAAGTCCTCTAACGTTTTCAAAGTTGCTGACAGACCCTAGGATATTCAAATATTATTCTTAATAAACTTATTCCTCAAAAATACTTAATTATCATTAAACATACACATGACAAGTGTTACTTTCTTATTGGGTCTATCTAAACCTTATAATATAATAAATATTACCATCAATATCAGTCATATTAATCAAACATTAGGTTAAAATTAATATTCTTAAACTATAGGCTAAACTTAGAAAATCTTCAAGTGTTACTACGAGTGTCCAATTAAATCCCGGTCTGAACCAAAATCCACAGTCATAAAACTACTACTACTATTGCTATTATTATTACTATCTAACTAGCTAAGTAAAGTTCTTGGACTCTACAGTCTACGCTAAAAATGCATTTCTTGACCTTCGAATTGAAGTAACGAGTGATCTTCTGTTGATAATGAGCGAGTTGTAGCTGTGAAGATTCTCGTTTTTCGTCAATTAGGTCGAGGGAAGCACAAAGAAATTTGTTGTTCTGGTCTTGGTCAAATGTCCGGACCCTGTGCGAGGCTATCTTTACTTTGACAGGATGGACGGCCTCACTCCCAAAGGTAAGGGAGAAAGGAGCGTGACCCGTTGATGTTTGGTGCGAGGTTCGGTACGCCCACAACACTTGGGGGAGCTGTTCGAGCCAAATCCCCTTGGCTTCATCCAGCCTCTTCTTAAGGCTTGCTTTTAGAGTCTTGTTCACAGCCTCGACCTGCCCATTAGCCTGGGGATATGCCACAGAGGAGAAGCTTTTAACTATGCCGTGCCCCTCGCAGAATTCAGTGAAGAGGTCGCTATCGAATTGTGTTCCGTTATCTGACACGATCTTCTTTGGTAGCCTGAATCGGCAGACAATATTCTTGACTACAAAGTCAAGGACCCTCTTGCAGGTAATCGTCGCCAGGGCTTTTGCTTCTGCCCATTTTGTGAAGTAGTCTATAGCCACCACAACATAGCGAACTCCTCCCTTTCCTGTGGGAAGGTCACCAACCAAATCAATCCCCTAGATCGCGAACGGCCATGGGGACGAGATCATCTTTAGCTCGACTAGAGGGGCTCGGGCGACCGTGGTGAACCGCTGGCACCTTTCGCAACTTTTGACATAAGAGATCGAGTCTTTTGAAAGAGTGGGCCAATAATATCCTTGCCTCAACACCTTTAAGGCCAGGGATTGCCCCCCAGCATGATCTCCACAAAATCCCTCATGCACTTCCTGCAAAATGGTCTTCGCCTCGCCTGGCAGAACACACTGCAGAAAAGGTAAAGAGAGGCCACGTCGGTACAACGTCCCGTCTATTATTACATACCTCGGAGCCTGGTAAAGTACCTTCCTTGCGTCGTTTCGTTCCTCGGGTAACTTCCTTGTTGTGAGGTACTTGATTATGGGAGTCATCTAGGTAGGGCCGGTGTCGATCATCTCGACCTCCGCCCTGATTTCCTCTATGCTTGGTCTTTCCAGGAACTCTACCGGTACTAGCTCCAAAGTTTCTGCCTACCCGGAGGTGGCGAGCTTTGCCAGGGGCGTCAGTGTTGGCATTCTGCTCCCGAGGTATCTGCTCAATTAAGCCATGCTTAAATGCGGATAGCTCCTCCTTTACCTTGGCTAGGTAAGTAGCCATCTTGGCTCCCCGTGCTTGGTATTCTCCTAATACTTGGTTTATCACGAGCTGGGAATCGCTGTAGCACTGGACAAAGCTGGCCTTCAGCTCCTGGGCCACCCTTAGCCCAGCCAATAAAGCCTCGTATTCAGCCTCATTGTTGGATGCTTTGAATCCAAATTGCAATGCAGAATAGAATCGATGTTCCTCCGGGGATATCAATATGATTCCAGCCCCGGACCCGTTCTCGTCAGACGAGCCATCTACGAAGACTTTCCATGAAGCCCGAACCGATTCTTCCACTGGATCTTCTCGGAATCCTGTGCATTCTACCACAAAATCAGCCAGGGCTTGGCTTTTTATAGAAGTTCGCGGCGCGTACAGTATCTCAAATTGGCTGAGCTTGATAGCCCATTTCAACAGACGCCCCGATGCTTCAGGTTTCTGCAAAACCTGCCTTAAAGGCTGATAGGTTATGACGTGTATTGAATGGGACTGGAAATACGGCCTGAGCTTTTGGGAGGCCGTAATAAGGCAGAAAGTCATCTTTTCCATCAACGGGTATCGGGATTAAGCTCCGAGAAGCCTTTTGCCGATTTAATAGACTGGATTTTGAGACCGGTCTTCTTCCCGGACCAGTACGACGCTAGCCGCATCTTCCATGATAGCTAGGTAAAGGAAAAAAGGCTCTCCTGCTGTTGGTTTGGACAATACGGGCGGCTTGGCCAAATGTGCTTTTAGGTCAAGGAAGGCACGTTCGCACTCTTCGGTCCACTCGAATTTTTATTTCCCCGGAGCAGGTTGTAGAATGGCAAACACTTGTCGGTAGATTTAGAAATAAACCGATTAAGGGCCGCCACCCTTCCTGTCAGACTCTGAACATCTTTTCGCGACCGGGGTGATGGCATCTCGAGTAATGACCTGATCTTATCGGGGTTCGCCTCTATCCCCCTGGTGTTGACAATAAAACCCAGAAATTTTCCTAACGCAACCCTGAAAGTACACTTTTGGGGATTTAGCCTCATGCCGTATTCTCTTAAAATCTTAAAGCATTCCTTCAGATCGGAGACATGGTTATCGGCAGTTTTTGACTTGACCAACATGTCGTCAACATACACTTCCATGTTTTTCCCGATCTGATTGGTAAACATCCTATTTACCAACCTCTGGTGCGTAGCTCCTGCATTTTTCAGCCCGAAAGGCATGACCTTATAGAAATAAACGTTAGTTGGGGTCATGAAGCTAGTGTGCTCCTGGTCCGCCAGATTCATGGCGATCTGGTTATAGCCTGAGTATGCATCCATAAAAGACATGAGCTCGTGCCCCGCCTTGGCATCCACCAATTGGTCAATCCTTGGCAAAGGGAAGCAATCTTTCAGGCAGACTTTATTTAGATTGGAAAAGTCGATGCAGGTCCGCCACTTCCCGTTGGGCTTCGGGACCAAAACGGGATTGGCGACCCAGATCGGGTACTTTGCCTCGCTGATAAAGCCGCACTTTAAGAGTCAGGCTACTTCCTCCTTTAGGGCCTCAGCTCGGGTCGTACCTAGGCGCCTTTGTTTCTAGGACTTCGCAGGCACGTTCTTGTCCAAGTTGAGGGTGTGCATGATGACGCTCGGGCTGATCCCTACCATGTCTCCATGAGACTAGGCGAACACATCTAGATTTTCTTGTAGAAACCTAATCAGCTCCGCCTTCCTTTCGCTACACAGGTTTTTCCCGAGCTTTACCATCTTCGAGGGGTCTTGTGGGTCGATATTCACCTCCTTGAGCTCTTCGATGGCCTGGAGCTCGGACCTATCCTCGTCTATTCTGGGGTCGATATCATTATTCATGATAATACTCTCACCCCTGGCATTCTGAGATTTTTCTATCTTCGGAATAAATCCTACTTCCTGAGATTCCTCGTCCTCGCCCTAGATGGTCATCGTCTGCTGCCCGGGTCGTGACTTTCCCTTCATGGAAATGCTATAGCATTCCCTGGCAGTGAGCTGATCACCTCAGACCGTGCATATCCCCATGGAGGAGGGAAATTTGACTACGAGGTGGTGGATGGAGGTTACGACCTAAAATGCTATCATCGTAGGCCGACCTAGAATGGCGTTGTAGGCGGCAGAACAATCGATGACCACAGATTCGAGGAGTTTAGAGACAGTCCGGGGCCCCTCTCCCAAGGTAATTACTAGCTCGATTGTTCCTATCGCCGCTAATCCTTCTCCGGAAAATCCATACAGCATCATGGAGGTGGCTTTCAACTCGGTGATGGATAAACCCATCTTTTCCAGCATAGACCAGAACAGCAGGTTCACCGAACTCCCATTATCAACCAGTATCCTCCTGACTCTCCGGTTGGCAAGCTAGGCGGTTATGACTAGAGGGTCGTTATGGGGGAACTGGACGTGACTAGCATCTTCCTCGGTGAATATGATTGGCTGCCTCTCCAATCGTTGCTGTTTGGGCAGATGCTGCTCTGGGACAAACTCCACTCTGTTATGAGCCTTCAACTCATTGACATTCCTCTTCTAGGCCCCCCTGCTCGTGCCAGCCAGGTGGGGGCCTCCGGAGATCATGGATATCTCTCCTCCTATCACAGGAGGAGGGGTGTCCTGATTTATCCGGGGCCCGGGCTGACTCACCGGAGCTTCTAGAGCCGGTTGACTGGCGGGACCTCTGTTCCGCGCATATTGAGCCAAGGGTCCGGCTTTGATGAGAGTCTCGATCTCATCCTTCAAATGCCTACAGTCGTCAGTGTTGTGGCCAATGTCGTTGTGGAATCGACAATACTTAGAGGGGTTCCGCTTGGCCTTCTGGTGCTTCAAAGGTTCTGGCTTTTTCCAGGGAAGGTGGGCAGAGTTTGCTAGGAAAATGTGCTCCCTAGTGTTTGTGAGCTCGGTGTAAGTCACGTAGACTGGCTTAAATTTTTCCACGGGCTTATTCTTCTTCGGGCCGTGCTGGCCGCCCTCGCTGCTCCCTTTTCTCTTGCCTCCACCCAAGTGGTTATTCTGTGCAACAGTTTGAGTCGTTTTCACGACATCCGTTTCCACTCCAACGGGTTGATCAAGGGCTTGGCTGGTTCCCGCGACCGATGCTCGCGCCTCTTCCAGGTTTATCTATCCCTGGGCCTTGCTTAAGAATTCATCCACAGTGCTGACGCCTTTCCTCTGTATCTCTTTCCATAGTCCACCTCCAATGAGGATCCCAGTCCTTAAGGCCATAAGCTTGGAACTATCGTCCGCGTCCCTGGCTCGAGCCACGACGTTTGCGAACCTGCTCAGGTAAGCTTTCAAAGGTTCCTCGGGATGCTGCTTCACGTTCACCAGGGTGTCGGCTTTGACACGGGCAGCTTGAGAAGCTCGGAACGCCCTCTTGAATTCAGCAGAGAAGGTCTTCCACAAGCTGATGGACTGTTTTTTATTCTGCTTGAACCATTGCCTTGCCGGCCCAATCAAGGCGGAAGGAAATATCAAACACCTTAGCTCAGGGCCGATGTTGTGGGCCATCATCAGGGTGTTGAACATACCCAAATGATCCGACGGGTCTCCGTCCCCATCAAACTTGGACAAGTGGGGCATACGGAAACCAGGTGGGACGCTGTGGCCGCTATGCTGGGGGCGAAGAGCTCGAGTTCCTCCCTTGAGTCATACTCATCTTTTTCCTTTTCCGATAATAGCTTCTTCATCAGCTCCTCCATCTGAGCTAAACGCTCTAGGATTTGGTCCTTGCTTCCTTGGTTGTTCTGGGGCAGTTCAACAGCTCCAGTTCCATTGTAAGCGTTAGGTGGGTTATTGTCCCTCCAAGCTCGAGCTTGGTTTGGTGGAGCATTCCCACTATCACGTACTTCTGACAGACCATCCCCTTGGTGAGCATGGCTACCATTTCTAGCTGGATCTCCTCTATGTGAGTTGAGGTGATCTCGAAGGTCGGCCCTCGGGGTGGCCCAAGGGCTTTGAACCGAACTGAAGCGATTGCGCAGGTCCTCACCGGACATGCCACTTTGGTGACTCCCGGTCCAGTAACTCCCGTTTGAAAAACTCGGAGCCCGCTGCTGAGGGTGAGGATCTGGGACTTCCCCGGGCGCTCAACTGCGATGGGAAGGACCGGCGGAAGGAGGATTTCTCCTGCTGCTCCCATGAGCCGGAATGTCCCGTACTGGATGGGGAGGAAATGGGTATCTTATTGGCGACGGGGGATTTCTAACTGGTGACGCGATCCTAGTCCCGTCCGGGCGAATTAAGCTAGGTCACGGCCGCTCCATTCTACCATTCTTCGCATCTTGCGCTCGGCAATTTGACCGAGGTGCAGGACGACTGGCCGGAGCAGGCTGTCTCCGCGAGCCCTCCTTGGATCTCCTCCGCGAGCTACCTAGGGCCCTTCTGGGTGTGTTCGATGGTGGAATCGAGCTAGGGGTTGAGGTTCGGACCGATCAGCTGAATTGCTGATTGGCCCTAGGAAACTCCTCAAACACAGTTTCCTAGTGGTGGTGTGATGTGGGGGTAGAACTTGGAGTTGAGGTTCTGACTGACCGGCTGGGCCTGGACCAGTTATCCCAGCGGGACTTATGAGTCCCACTATGCCTCTTTCTGACGTTAACGTTGGTTGTAAGAGGGGGTAGCTGGGCCAAGACCTCTTCGATTTGCTTGTTTGCTTTGGATAGTTGACTCCTCAACTGTGCGTTCTCCATCTCTATCGCCGTGTAAAAATTCTGATTCGGATTTGGCAGCCGGGGTGCCGAACTTCCGGTGTCGCCCTGGCCCATTGGCCGCTTTCCCGATCGCTGCTGGACCTCAGGGTTTTGTTCATCGGATATGGCGGCATGGTGGGCCTCCTGCCCATCATGTTGATCTGCTTCATTACCATGCCTCAAATGGGTAACCACCACGGTCAGGTTTTCTGCACTAGCACCAATCTAAATCCTCTCAATGAAAGCACCAAACTGTTGACGCGGTTCTTCACCAACAGGTAATTATACAAATAAACAGGATGGATTAGTGCTAAATCGTGAACCGTACTATGAAAATGTCATAACTCTAAACTGGCTAAATTAGTATTGGGGGAAGGTTATCACTCCTTTCCTTTTTAGGTTGTTCGAAGGTTAAAATCCCTCTAGTCCACCAGTCAATATTATTGATATCTCTTGAGTATTCCTTACAGAGTGTTTCTTTACCACCGAAACACCAACCCCTTGCAACGCCCAGGGTCTTGGTATTTATAGGGAGAGGATACCTGGGCGTTGGTAAAGGGGGTCATCCCGTGACCTTCTTACCCGTCATTTCACTTCTATGACACTGATGATTAATTACTAAAACCTAACAATGAGGTGTTGTCTAATCAATAGGTAAGGGGGATAATGGGCCGCATGGCCCAAACCAGTCGTGGGAAGCCTGAGCACGCATGTTTATACTGCGTGTCTGAGAATTCAGGAATGGAATAGACACGTGATGTCTGATATGCGCACGTTTACATTGCGTGGTAGCCTTTACAAGGATTCGAGTGTCAAATCTATGCCGCACCTCGAGCTTGATGTAGCGCCAGCTTGTGATGTCCATACTGTTGATCCTCTGCCGTCGAGTAGACTGCTAACTCTCTGATCAGCTCGGGCTAGGGAGGTGGAGACTCGTAATAGCAGCTCCAGGTGGACGATTCACACATGGCGGACTGAATTATGCCCTTTTCCAGCTCGCTAATAACTCGCAGATATTTAGGGCGTTCATTAGCAAACCCCAGTAGTCACCATGTACATGGGTTAGAATTATGATATATGTGTTATAGTATATGATATATGTTCATAGTTTATGTGTATGATTGTGTTTCATGCTTGTAGTAGATTTTCCTTGCTAGGCATTAGGCTCATTCCTTTATGTTTTATATGTGCAGGAAAATAGTTTGGCGGCGGGAAGATTCTTGGCAGCTTGGGAATGTGTATTGAGAGAGAATGAAATCGATGGACTGCGCGAACGATTCGAGGATGAAGTTGTTTAAGTCTTTTAAATTATGATTTTTATGTATTTCCGCACTTAATATTGTAACCATTTTATTTTAGATTTAAGTTATGTTCTATTTTATTTTCAAAACAATGAGATCCCATATCCTACTATGAATTTTATGTATTTTATCTCTTTACAGTTTTAATAAAGTTATGGTTATTTCATATATATGTTTTCTTAAAATTAGTGTTTGTGTATAGTAGTTATTAATGGTCCAAAGTCTAGAATAGTTGGGTCGTTACAGAACCAACCCCTCCACTGGGGGTTGTTGAAGAAGAATCTCGAGTGGAACTGGAGGAAGAAAGCCAAGAATTGGATGCTGAAACCCTGCGAGCAACGATGGGGATTTACAAGATGAGTTGGCCACGCTGAAGGCTAACCATGAGAATGTTGCTGTGACTATGATCGTGCAACAAATGGAAATTGATAGACAAATGCGAGAGCTCAATGATAGGCAAGCTGAGATGGATTAGCATCAAAGGGATGCAATTGTGGCATTGGAGGCGACTATATAGTTAGTACAATGAGTTTGACCTGCACAGAACCCACAACTACAACCATCACGAAGTCCTCAACAGCTAGAGCGACACCAGCTGCTCAGCCCGACAAGCAACCCCATAATTGTAGTAGACATACCAAGCCACATCAGCCTCCTTGGTTCGGTCGGGTTAGCGAACAACCACCTCGAAAGAATAGGGACGAGCTGTAGGAAAAACAATCAGAGTGCGTAGGGAAATGGGCGTGGTGGGCCCAGTGTATATAACACAATTTTTTTTCCATCTCTCATATAAACAATTTATATGTTCAAGAAAACATCCAGACAGAAACATTAATATACAATATTATTAATCATGCAACATATATATAAATATACACATATTTATATATACATCATATACACATATATACAAATATTCAAGAACAAAAGTATTTACCTCTTGAAGCCTATCAAGTGTCCTTGAGTCTTTTCGTTCATACATATATATAGATCTTCTTATCCAACACTTTTAGTACTAAAACTATGATTTTCTGGAGTGTTCTCTACACCTCAAGATATGTGTGAGCACATAGCGAATATGAGTTTGAATTAGGAATCACAAGTATATCTCAACACATGAGAACTTGGATTATGGTCTGAGAAATGTTAGAATAAAATAAGAAGATGACAATTTTTTGTTTGACAAATTCTGCAACTTTTCTAAATTATCATTGACTTGTATATTTTCTTCTTGTTATTATATATCATGAATATAAAGATTATGTATTATCTTATTATTCCTAATAATAATAGTAATATAATAATAAGGGTTTAAACTTTTTTGGACCCTCTATTTTGTCTCATTACCTGTTTGGACCTTGTGTTTTGACAAATTACTTTTTGGACCCTATGTTTTGTAAAATGGTTAAAATAGAACCCTAAACCCGATTTTGGTTAATTTTTTCTCAACTAAAATCATAAATAATTTACCAAACTAATAATTCAGAATAAAAATAAAATCATTCTGCTTAAAAAGTTGTGTTGTTATATTCAACTTTTCTTCATCAAAATTTAGTTTAGGGTTCCATTTTAACTATTTTACAAAACATAGGGTCCAAAAAGTAATTTGTCAAAACAGAGGGTCCAAACAAGTAATGAGACAAAACGCAGGATCCAAAAAGGTATAAACCCTAATAGTAATATCATAATGATGATAGAAATTGATTTAGGAAAATATCTAACTTACCAAATTTGAAAATATATATTTTTAAATTATTAATTAATTAAATAAAAAAAATAAAAAAAACACATATACATTATTTGTATACTACTACACACATGGCACAGTCCGTGAACTATGTCATGCATGAATAGCAATATTCCCTTTTAAGGGATATTGCATTTTTCTTTTCTTTATTTATTTAACTAAAATTAATTATTTCATAAATATGGTATTATCTTTTTAAGGAAAAAGATCACAACCATATTTTAAAATTCAAAATTTAAATTGATGATCATCATTATCATTATCTTTAAAAATTCAATAAACCAAAAATTATTTTTGACTTACCTATTTTATTTTCTCCCACTAAAATAAAATAATTAATTAAACATTTATTTAATTTATTTATATATATATTTCAAAATTATATAGTTAAATTAATAAACATATTTTTGAAAATTTAATAATTAATTCCAAATTAATTATTCAATCTCAATTATCGTATAATTGTATACTTGACTCGACGAATAAAATTCTTCTCAAATTTCTAAATTACAATTTTACCCTTGTATCAACACTTACAAGGGTAATTACAAGGGTGACCTATAGACCTATAATATCAAGCTCCAATAAATATTAGATTATTAATCAAAGCTCTTTCAATAAATAATCATATTTATTAATCTCATGATTACTTTACTATAAATATGAGATTGAACTCTTGATAATTATAGACATATATTTACAGAGTACTTTATTAAAGAATAAAGTATCAATTGATATAATCATTACATACAACGTTAATCCTCTATTAATGGTTCATAATTAAAAGGGAATAAAATAACCGTTTTACCCTTTTAACTATATCTTGTTCCTAGAGTATCATTGACTTACTAGTGAAGGTTGCGTCACAACAAGTTTGCGAAGTGAGCGCTCATAACCTTTTCAGTTCCAAAAGTCAATTCAATAGGGAACCGTTATTCAATCTATAAGAAGGTATGAATTTCATATATGTTAAACTATGTCCCCAGCCATATATCTTTGAGTCCCCAAAACAATTGTTCTTAGCCTGATCATTACGACAAATCTTAACACATGAATCAAATGATCAGATGACATGTATAGGAGTTCATAGTAACCTCAGGATTAAGATCATCGTGTATATGATCATCGTTTGATGTGTTTGATTAATACTATGAAATGGTGTTTAAACATATATTAACAAATCACATCTGATCCAGTTCTATATATCACTATATATAAAGTACATTCACTAAAGTGTCCTACTAAACTAGTGACCCGTATCTAGGTCACTTGTGTTCATAATACTAGTGAACTGTACTAGCAGTAATTAATCTAAAGATTCAATAACTTTATTTTACTGCGAACTATTTTAAGTTTATTATCTTAATCTCGATCCTCTCATACCAATATGAGATTAAGACCACATAGATAAACTTTGGAATTTTATGATATTTACTTAATATTATCAACATAATATCGGACATAGTCTATATATATAATAATTCAATTTAATTATTTATTTCATTTAAAATATTTTTCAACTACAATTGCTTTAAGGGCACTATTCCCCACATGAGCAGCATCCTTGAAGCCCAAGACGCCCTGAAACTGACGAGAAGGTCTTACCTGAAAGAGGACCAGGGAATGTTCCCTTAGAAAACAAGAGGCAGCCAGACTTAGGTTCTACGGTTAGAGATCCCCCAAGAAAAAATAATGTCTCGGGACCTAGAAACAAACACATACCTCATAGGCCTCCTCCGGTCTATCATGACGGTTTTGGACGAAGAGAAGATGATAGTGCATACAACAGGTCGCGCACACACAGGTTGCAATTTAGAGATGGGCATGATTACAATGTAAGGGATTCCAAATACAATAGAAATCCAAGAAGAAACGCTGGTCGACCTGATGAGCAAAGGTTCGAGCAGGAGGACCCTCCACCTCCTCCACCAATGAATCATCGACCGGCAAGTGAAAACACAAGGGGCAGCCAAGGCAGCCTAATGTCTTTGATCAGTTGGGAACATTAGAGCAAAGAAGAAGTGAAGATTTGAGGGATATACTAACCAACTGAAGAGAAAAATATGGTGAGCATATCCCTGTTGCGGCTACTCCTGCCCCCCAGTACCAACTACTGTCCAGGCCCAAATAGATGCTTTGAACCAAGCAGTTCAACAACTAGTCGGCAATAAAACTTCCCACATAGACTATGATCAGAGGAAATGCACTCCTTTCATTAATAGAGTTGTCTTGGTTGAAATCCCTAGTATATTCAAAATGCTTATGCTACCCAGCTATACTGGAAGAGAAGACCCAATATCTCATGTGAATAAGTTTGAGATACAAATAGATATTCAGAAGGTGTCCGAAGATGCTCGGTGTAGGAATTTTCCGGCCACTTTATCTGATGCTGCTTAGGAGTGGTATTGTAAATTTACACCAGCCAGCATAACTTCATGGGAAATGTTCGTCAAGGAATTTATGGACAGTTTTATGCTGGTCGCATACATCCGACCGAAACAAATCAGCTAGTAGATATAAGCCAAAAGGAAGGAGAACCTCTCAAAGAGTATATTCAAAGGTTCTTGAAAGTGGCTGCTCGCACTAAAATAGTGGGAGATGAAGGAAAGATGATGGCCATTACAACTGGAGTACAACGTCAATCCCTATTATGGAGTAGTTTGCGAAAAATGGAGGTAAGAGCACCCACAAGTTTTTGGATCGAGTAGATAAATACATTAAGTTGGAGGAAGCTATCGCCAATGAAGGAAAATCCCAAAACATTGATCAAAAAAAAAAGAGCCAACAAAAGCTTTTGGCGGCCCTAGCAAGTCCAATAACAGTGGTAAGTGTTATATTATTTTATAATATAATGTAATATTATATTATATTATAATATAATGTTTTATATTAAATGAATGTGACAAAGAGTGTCACATATTGTAACATATAATAGAGAGTTACAATATTTAGATATATGAGAAATATCCAAATATGTAACATATTTGGTGTTACAAATTTAGCTACAAATTTGTAACTTCCAAAATTTACCCTTTATTGTGTAAATTTGTTGTTACACAATATTGAGATGAATTTCATAAAAGTCATATGTGAAATGGCTGTTAGAGATATGATTTAAACCCCAATATTGTGTTTTGGGGGTTACAAAATCATTTGGGAGGGTTTGGAACCGTTTGGAAAAACAACACATTTTCAAGTGCTGAAACTGGGCTGTGGCTGCGGCCACTAAATGATGGTGGCCGCAGCCTGGGGGACAGAGAGCAGTGGCCATGGCCACTGATGTCCCTGGCTGCGACCACAGGTGCATTTTGGGCCAAATTTTCAGTTTTTTCCAAATGTGTTGAACGGTTCCAAAGCCCAAATAACTCCCAAATCTCATTTTCAATTCCATAATAATCCAATTAATCATTGGTAACAACCATGGGGGCTGGTGGAATTTGAAATTCAAAGGGTGTCTCTAAACTCTATAAATAGGAGCCTATTGCTCACTTGAAAGACACAACATTTCTATCCATTAGAGCACTTGGCTAGAAACACCTTGAGGCTTGATAATTCTAGAAAGCATTTCCAATATCTGAGAGAGATCCCTTAGTGCTTGAGTTAGGGGGAAATAATCTTTTGGACAAAGGTTTTAAACCTTGTTCAAGTTGGTGATCCCCAACACCCTTCACTTAGGTTGTGTAAGTGAGAGTTTACTTTTGTTTTTGTTCTTACTTTTTACACTATTGCTTTTCTTCTTATTCTCTTGTTCTATTTACTTGTAACATTTGTTTAGAGTTGTAATCTTCTTTTCTTTTGTTTCAAACACCTTTACTTTACTTGTAATCTTTTGCTTAGAGTTGTATTATTCACTATTCTCGTCGTCTTCTTCTTCTTCTTTTCCTTGTTTAATCAATCATTATTTATTTGTAATATATTGCATAGAGTTGTATTTTCTTACCATTTTCATTGAGGCAAAAACTAATTTTCCTATCAGTAAGAACAACAATAGAAATGGCAGAAAATGACCGAGCACTGAACCGTGTACGTCTGGCAATAAACACCCTAAACAAAATAGATATGAACTAAGGTTCACCAATTATATAGCTTTGGTCGACAACCAAGCAGAAGTGTACTGGGCCAATCACACCACTATACCTTTCAGGTGACCAGCTCCCATCAGGAAGGACATTTCAAAAAGAGATACAACAAAGTTTTTTCGCTTCCATAATGATTATGGCCACGATACAAATGAATGCAACCAGTTGAAGGGTGAGATTGAGTTTCTGATACGACAAGGACATCTGAGGAGATATATATGAGCAGGGGATAATCCCTAAGAAAGAGCTAATGGAGGCAACGAGTAGGCACGTACACGCCAATGCTCACCTCATCTACAGCCAGCCCCGGTCGCGGGCACTTTGCTCACTATTTGTGGTGGACCACACTTATCTGTTGATAGTGGTAAGGCAAGAGAAAGGTATGTCAGGACACTACATCATGAGCAAGATATTGAAATGCTAACCTTCGAGGAGCGGACTCCCAAAAAAGCAAGAACATGGGAAGATTGTATAACTTTATCTGAGATTGACGCATAGCATGTCAGGTTCTCCCACACAGATCCCCTGGTCATAGATGTCCAAATCGCCAACATGACAGTGAAAAGAGTGTTGGTGGACACAGGAAGCTCAGTAAAATATACTTTACAAATCGTCATTAGAGATAATGAAATTATCAGTACAAGATTTGGAACCATGAAACCAAACCATCTATGGTTTCTCGAGCGAAGGGCTCGCTCCAACATGGTCGATCAAACTCCTGGTCATAGCAGGAGCTGCCCCTGCAAACAAGACATTACTCACTACTTTTATAGTAGTTGATTGTCCTTCTGCATATATTGTGGTGATTGGAAGACCTATTCTGGTAGAGCTACGAGCTGTGACTTCGATGTGGCATTTAGCCATGAAATTCCCCAAAGATGTAGGAATTGGGTGCGTGCTCGGAAATCAAAGGGAGGCAAGGGAATGTTATAACTCCTCCATCATGAAGGAAAAAAAGTGTATGGAGGGGAGTGGTCTCATTGCCTCGAGCAGCACTATCGTATTAGAAAAAAGGTTGCAAGGAGTTAGCGGACCACTTGCCTAATCTGGTGAACAAGTCACTCAATAGGATGTTGCCCAAAGTGAGGACAAAGGTATATGTGACAGTCAGAATCCCGTGATCTGTAAGGGGAAAGACCGGGTAAGCTGTGCAATCCCACACTGCCTGGGGAAGGTCAAGTGTGATGATTCTAAGACTGTGTAGGTATGGGACTACGCAGTTGAAGATGACTTAAATGGATTGATGGGTACTACCTATATCAACAAGATGCATCTTCTTTTCGGTAGCCCATCACTTGAGAACTCCAAAGTTAAGCGTGCTTGACCTGGGGTAATCTAGGGATGGGTGACCTCCTGGGAAGTTTTCCTAGGAAGCATGTGAGTGAGGACAAAGCACGCTGAAAAGACTTGTGTTGGTTTGTAGGGCCAGTCGTCATTCCAGAAAGCAGCCATAGTGACGTGGGGCATTACAAATGGTATCAAAGCCTTGACCTAGCCGGAAGTGTGGCCAACGGGGACGTCGGGCCCGTAAGAGGGGTGATTGCGGCAGTCAGAATCCCATGATCCGTAAGGGGAAAGATCGGGTAAGCTGTGCAATCCCACACCGCCTGGGGAAGGTCAAGTGTGATGATTCTAAGACTGTGCAGGTATGGGAATACACAGTTGAAGAGGGCTTAAATGGATTGATGGGTACTACCTATATCAACAAGATGCATATTCTTTTCGGTAGCCCATCACTTGAGAACTCCAAAGTTAAGCGTGCTTGACCTGGGGTAATCTAGGGATGGGTGACCTCCTGGGAAGTTTTCCTAGGAAGCATGTGAGTGAGGACAAAGCACGTTGAAAAGACTCGTGTTGGTTTGTTGGGCCAGTCGTCATTCCAGAAAGCAGCCATAGTGACGTGGGGCGTTACACCTATGTTGGGTTTTCTTCCTTTCCATAACTCATATGGAGATATCTCATTTTTCTTCATCGGTATTTGATTAAGAATGTGGCAAGCGGTTAAAAGCGCTTCACCCCATAAGTTGAAGTTCAACTTAGAAAACACCAACATAGAATTTATCATCTCTAGATAAGTCCTATTTTTCCTTTCGGCAACACCATTGTGTTGTGGTGTATAAGGTCCAGTGCACTCATGAATTATACCATTTTCTTCACAAAATGTATTGAATTCATTAGAGAAGTACTCTCCTCCTCTATCACTTCTTAGCACCTTAATATTTTTATTTAGTTGATTTTCAACTTCTAATTTATACAATTTAAAAGCATCAAAAGTTTCATCTTTATGCTTTAAAAGAAACACATAGGTATATCTACTAAAATCTCCTATAAAAGTAAGAAAATACCTTTTACCACCTCTAGTTAAACACCATTTAATTCACAAAGATCATTATGGATTAAATCTAGTAAATTAGATGATCTTTCTACACTAGGAAATGGTTTCTTAATCATTTTAGCCTTAACACATGTTTCACATTTACCATAGTTTTTAATATTGCATGCAATCATACCACATTTTACTACTCTTTTCATGGTTGAAAAACCTATGTGATAGTCTAAGATGCCACAAAAATAAAGAATCATACTCAACAATATAGACGGAATTAGCATTTTTATTGATAACATTGAAAGTTACATCATTGGTGCACAATTTAACCATACCCTCACAAGAGTACCCCTTTCCCAAAAATACATTTGATTTGGTAAGTATAAGTTTACCAGACTCAAAAACGGCTTTAATGCCGGGCTTGCCAAGCAAATCACCACTTACCAAGTTTCTACTCATTTTGGGAACATAAAGTACATTCACTAATGTAACTTTCTTGCCGGAGGTGAAAAAGACTTCAATGGTACCTTTGCCAAGTACCTTGGATTTGCCCTCATTGCCCATTTGTATCTCATGGTTGCCCTTTGACTCTTCAAAGGTCTTGAACAATGATTTGTCATAGGTGACATGGACGGTGGCACATGTATCATACCACCACCCTTTCACCTTGCCTTGGACCGCATTCACCTCACTAAGGGTGGCAACTATGTTTTCCTCTTGAGTTGTGTTCACCTTAGGTCCTTGTTGGTCTTTTCTATGCCTACACTCTCTAGCATAGTGACCCTTTTTCCCACACACAAAGCAAGGGCCTTTCTTGCCCTTAAACTTGTTTGGGTTGGTTTTTGGACCCAAAGGTTTCTCATTACCCTTTTTACCTTTGTTTTTGGGATGTTTTGGGTGTGATACCGCATTTGCTTTGGAAGTCTCTTCATTAGAAGCTGTGAATAAGACGATAATGGACACCCTAAAAAAAAGACTCAAACAGGAAAAAGGAGCTTGGCCAGAAGCATTACCAGAAGTTGTCTGGTCGTACAGAACAACACACTGAATAACAACAGGTCATACGCCATTTTCCTTAGCATATGGGTATGAGGCCATGCTACCAGTTGAGTTAGATCCACCCTCACATCAAAGGCTACATATGATCATAATACTAAGCATCAATTGCTAATGGAATCATTAGATTTGATAGAAGAACGAAGAGACAAAGGCTTAGCTACGAGTAGTAGCTCATCAATAAAAGGTCCCTTGATATTTTAACTCTAAAGTACGTGAGAGAAAGTTTACATTAGGAGACTTGGTACTTAAAAGAGTTTTCCTCAATACTCGCGACCAGGCTGCTAGAATCCATGGGCCAAACTAGGAAGGTCCATATCAAATTGAAGAAATTATTCAACTGAGAACGTATAAACTTGCTCTTAAACGAAGATCTCGTTCCTCGCTACTGGAATAGAGAACACCTGCGCAAGTATTATCAATAAAAATTTCTTCTTAAAGAATGGCTTGTATTAATTGATTTTTATTTTTACAAGTTTTGAACAAGGGCCGGTCGGTTATATGGCTGGTCGCTTATAAGTGTAAGAACGTTTGATCACTCGTACAACACATGGATTTGTCCATTTTTTACTAGAAATAAAAGGAACTGTGCGCAACCAGTTATTCTTGCCAATTATTGTATTTTTTTACAAGTATTTTCTCATTATGTGTGTTGTTTTGCTATATTTTCATAAGTTAATTATAAGTACATGAGTCGTAAGGTTCGAATAGGTATTGGTTTATGGCAAGTGATTGAGCACCTTAAGCTACTCAATCACTTGGGGGGCATATAAGATACTAAGAAGCAGAGCATGTGACAATATGTAAGCACACTAGAAAAATAAGGGAAAGCATCCAACAACACTTAGAATATTTTTCAAAATTTCTTAGATTTTGCACAAAAAGTGTAAAGTGTTATGCTAAGTTTATTCATATGAGTAAATGTTATGATAAAAATTATTATATCAAAAAAGAGATCTTTACACTGTGAGCAGTATTGCTCGGATGTAGTTGATAAACTAGCATAAAAATATCACTGCTTTGACTAGTACATTGTTTTGACACGACAAACATGTTGATCTGGTGTTGTAATTACAAAATAGAAAAAAAAATTCACTGAGCATGAGGGTCTTGATGGGGCTGCTGGACAATTGCTCCAACCTCCTCTTCTCCATCGATCCCTGTGGCCAAGGAAATCTCAGGAGATGCAGGGGCATTTTTCTCCTCCTCCAGTCGAGCAGCACATCGAGCAAGCTCAGACTTTCTTATCTATTTGGGAAGATAATAAAAGTTTGCACCTTGATTGTTCTTCCAGTTCATATAAAAGCAGGTGAAGGTTGCACCTTAAAACCTCTCCAAGTTTCTCGCATTAATCTCCTCATGTTGTTTCACCTTTTCCTCCAGCTCATTGGCCTCCTTTTGACTAGCGACTAAATCATCCTAAAGCTTGACCGCCTCCTCATGGTTGGCCTTTGATGCAACCTTGTAAGTTATGGCCTTTTCCAAATCCTCCTTTGTTTTTCGTAGCTCCTCGATCAGGGCCTTTATCTGGTCCTCTGCTGCTTTTAGCTCCTGAGCAAATTTGGAGCCATATTCTTCAGCATAACGCGACCAATTATTCATGGTCAGAAGAGCCTGCGAACAACGTAAAATTGATGTTAGTAAATATAAAATTTTAACCAGAAATACAATAGTTAGAAAAGACTTACGGCAAGCATTTCATTGAAACCATAACCAATGACCTGGTCAGTTTCCAACGAAGGAAGATAGGCAAAGGATTCTTTGCTGAGTTGATGTTAGGATACCTTTTGCAGCTTATCTATTATGGAGTAGGAGTCATTGGACAGCATCTCGTTCACACAAGGATCTCCTACATGCTCGGTGGAAGATTCAGGTTGAAAGGAAGGAGGAGGAGTAGTGGACTTGGTAGGAAGAGGAGTCTCCGTTGATCAAGACTTCTTGCTTGGGGGTGCCCCGCTGGTGCCTCTGGCCTCTCTCTTGCTCGATTTCTTTGAGCAGGTGGTTTTGCCTCCCGAGGCATAGATGTCAGAAGCATTGTTTGCCTACATGACTGAAAAAAAGGGCGGACAAATTAGTTAAAGTGTCCACAAGAATTTATAAAGATTGACAAGGAAAAATTCTAAGTATTACACCCAAACTAAAGATATTGGTCACTATGTTATCTAAGTTATTAGTGCTACAAACATTATCCTCATCGAAGAAATCTGGGTTAATTCTACTTGTTGGAAAAATAAAGTTATCATTCCTTCCGAACATACTAATAGGAATGGGCAACATATTTAAAATAGTTGAAAAATCCTTACCATTTTTGCCCTTGGACAAGTCATATACCTGACCAAGATGATCGGGTAGTTTTTGTATTCCCTTTCCGTGGGAAGGAGGAATAGGTTCTGGTCGAGGATTAGAGACTGGTTCCCTAATGGTGACCCCTGTCAGACAACACTTGGGGGGGTTAAGAAACATCCTATGGTTGGGAAGCCTCGTCAGGACCTTCTCTTGTGGCACTCCCAATAGTTGTTTCTTTCACATCTTGGTGAGGCTCCAAAAGGTTGACCAGCCTTAAATTGTTTTAGGTAACCAGTTTCTTGACATTATTTTCTATAGAGGTCATGCTGGCCAGGGCAACGACCCTCTCTACCATGCCTTGGGTAAGCTCTGGTCGGAACCATGAGTTTATATTCAACAAAGTAAACTAAGACAAAGAAGAAATAAATAACCAGAATTTTGAGCAAATTTGGGAAGGAAAATTACCTCCCCAAGTAAAGGACAAGTTGTTCCCTACGAGATCGGTTGTGAGGAAATACTCTTGGAAGTATTTTCCCACATTGGACTTGTAGGTTATACCGATCAAGAATGTGCGGGAAGACTCCTGATGGAAGAAATGGAAAAACCCCGTGTTATTTTGTTAGTGTTGGATTTAAGATCGAACAGGTAGTTGATTTCATGGGGAGTGGGTACAAGCCATTTCTTGTAGTGGTAAAGAATATAAAGTGTCGATAACACTCTGTACCCATTCAGTAATTTGGAATGGAGAAATGTCAAAATAGTTTGTCACTCCTAAAAAAAAATTGTGCAGAGGCAAGGTTGCCCCTCCCTCGATGTGATACCTCGACCAGTCACTATAAGCGCCATCAGGCACGTTTGCCCTCTGGTTAAGGGTTGGCTTGAATAAGGTAATCCCAGGGAGGCCATATTTCTTAGGATATTTGGCCACCATCCTGTTCGATATAACGCTAGGAGGGGCGATGTACTAGGGTACGTCCTTTTTTACGACTTCTCTTACAAGAGCGCGGGAAAGGAGAAGCTCGGGAGGCTGCTTAGTTGCTACGGGTCGATTGATAGTTAAATGACCCTCAACATTGGCTGCATGCTGGAAAATGTGAGGATCAGAGATCTTTTTCCTTCTCTGAGCAACATGCTTTACTCGTGCCATAAAAGGATTTGAACTGGGATGGCTGATTGATGGTATTGGCTGTGTTGAATTTTGTGGAAAAGGCAAAGTAGGCTGCTCGGAGTCTTCGAACAACAAGATTAGAAGAACTTCGTCTATTGGCCTCTCACCTCCCAAGGGATCGTGCATGAATATCTGAGAAGAAGAAGGGGAAGTGAGAATCTATGACCAATAGGGGAGAATTAAGAAAATAACTACTGTTCGTTGAAATTAAGTAAGCATTTAGCCAACTAGCAAGTATTCAACAACTAACCAACTTTAATATATGAGCAGGTGAATGTAACAGATCAAAAAGTAAAAGTAAAAAGTTTTTTCAAGAAAGCTTTTCGGTTTTGTTGTAGGTGGGAAAAACTCAGATTTTTTCGGGGCCCCAAAATCAAATTTTTACTTCGATTTCGGACCCAAAATCAGTAGCTATATCTTGATAAATCCGTCCTAGACATCTTTACATTCCTGAATATTACCTAAACACTTATTTAAATCTAGAATCATAGGCATTCCTACCTATAACTGATTATCCTCTAGAACATACCAAGAACTTCAATGACAATTACGAAAAAAAATTATTCCTAGTTGAGATGCAAGGAAATTAGCAAAAAATAGAAGGTAGTTTGACAGAAACTTACTTGAAGTGAAGATTGCTCAAGAAATTGCGTTGTAACCGCTTGGAAATGCTTAAAGATTCGTCTCGGGTTTCTTGGAAGGGTGCTTGAAACTTTGAAGTTCTTTAAGAAAGACAAAGTTGAGGTAAAACATGATGGAAAATGAATAATCTTATTTATATTTCTCAGGGTAACGGAAATGTCACAAATGAAAAGAGGGTATTTGGAACATTGGAAAACAAAAATCCATCAAATATTTCCTTGGAAACCTTGTCGAAGAAGTAAAAGTAAAGTTGGACGTGACAGGTCAGTGAATTTTGGTCGAGTAAGTTTATTTAACGATGATTGCATCATAATAAATTTGGGGGCAAATGTTTCCCAAAAATTTAGCATGATGACGTGGCACAAACATAAGGCACATGAAAGACACGTGACGAGACATTTATAGAGGACTAGTCGACTCACGACCAGACAGGAGAAGAAAACATGATATTAGATACATTCAGAACTTATATGGAGTAGCAGGAAAAGAAGTTGACAAAAGGCATACGACCAGAGCTACTCGGTTAAATGTAGTTAAAGTTCAAAGTTAGTTTAATATGCAAATATTTGTGAGATATCTATTATAAAGTGTATAATTTACCTATTATTTTTAATATTTACTTGTTGCGCAAGTTACGCAGGGCCCGTGACCCATCTGTGTACACTCTTGAGTATATAAATTGAGGACTCAGGAATTCATTGGTTTTTACGCTGTCATTCTTTATTTTAAGAGAATCCTAAGAATCTAAAGCTATTATCCACGTTTTGTATCCTCTCTCTCAGGTTGTGAAACTTGATTGACTCAAGTCATCTGATCGCATGTTTTGAGAATTTCCATAAATACAAATATCAAGTGGACATAGGTCATTACTGATCAGTAGGGTCGGACCACTATAATTCTGTGTGTCATTTCTTATTCTTAAGCTCAGTTCTTATTCTATATCATAATTTGATTCAGTGTCGCAGGTCAACAGATATAATTCTGAACGGTACTCTTAGACCGCTTATACGTGTCCCTTGGCATAATACCAACGATGACACAATACAACTTTCGGGAGCACTTAGTCCCATTCACAACCATACATTCGGGTGCAGTTTTCTTACCTTTCAATTCAATAGCTTTAATCCCTCGACACCTTGAGCACGATCCCACTCGAGCCCTAGCGCTCACCTTTGATAGAATTTCGCCCACAAGCTATCCCTAGGCTCCCTTGGCTTGCTACTCCTCAGCCTTAAGCCTCAAGTATTGGTGAAACCCTGTTAAACCTCTGTCAATTCCTTAGCCTTAGATCAAAGTCCTTGAGGTTTAGTTATCCCAGCTCTCCTCTAAGCTTTACTCCAGAAATTCACAAGAAACAGATGAAGGAAAGTGTAAACCGACTTAGAGAAGCTCTCTCTGTTTTCCCTCCTTCTTTTCCCTTCTTTATCAGACCCTTTTGATATTCTATAAATTCCACTATCTTAAAACCTCAGTAATACCCATCCTTAAAAGTCAAATGACCTTTATGCCCTCACAATTAACTCTAATCCTTTAGTCCACTTAAGGGTATTTTAGTCATTTTGCCTAATTTCCGCTACTTCCTCGAATATCTCTATTATTTCCCGCTTAATTCCCGATACCTAATTAATCACCAATAGCATTCCTCAATGTTACAATAATCTCCAGCTTATCCACTAAATTCCCATTTACACCCCTGAGCTCACCCCGAGCCGGGTATAAATCCCCGCTATGACTTCTACGCTACTTTGCTCACTAGGATCGTCTCGAGCCACAGATCACAGACATATCCACATAATAATGTGGTCTCAACAACTATCACATATATCAAAGCAGTTATGCCCACAATGGCTAAAATTACGATTATGCCCTTCTAACCTAATCTGGGCCTATATGCACACTAACACACATAGTCATGCATCTCAAGTACTCAAGTAATCATATAACATGCTTAAATCATAATCATGCATCTAAATCATAATAATCAAACATAATTCCCCATCATGCCCTCCTGGCACACTAACCAAGGCCCCTAAGCCTTATTAGTGAATTTGGGTCGTTACACCAAGAGTTTAAAATTCTGCTTCCCCTTTCTATCTCCCTTTTGCTCTAATTCTAGGTCTCCACAATTCAGCATAAACCTATTTTCCCAAGTGTTATACGTACTTGTGTTTTTCTTCAGCTCAAACTCACCTATACATTGCCAAAAGACCAATTTAACCCTCCATTAATATCCCTTACTAACTAGACCTCAAGGGCTTACTTGTCCTTTTCCTAGCTTTACAATTCTACCACTTTCCCAATAAAACTTGTTACTCTCTAAGGTTACTAACAGCCACACAAGTTACCAAATCACCAGTTACCATTATCTAGTTTTCTAAGACCGTCTTGACACGTGCATCACATCGGTATCACCGCACCCACATGGTACGAATCGCGTATCATAATTATCACATAGCATAATTCACATAGTCATATAACATGCTTAAAATCATAATCATGCATCTTAATTATAAAAATCACACATAATTCCCATCATGCCCTCCTGGCACACTAATCAAGGCCCTTAAGCCCTATTAGTGAATTTGGGTCGTTACAACTGCACCCGCGTTGTGATCGGGGCTTGAACCCCAGTAATTGGATATGACTATGGTTATAAATGTGATTATTCAGTTAGGCATGCTTGTATATTATGCATTTGATTGTGTGTTGTGTAATATATATGTGATTATATCTATTATGAAGGTCAGCCTAAGGGCGCCTGGGTCGACAATAAGTGTGTGGAACGCAACCTGACCTAAGCATGTCAGGGTCGGCTATAAGACCAAAGGACTCGGCCCAAGGGCGTCGGGCCTGAACGTTATACAAATAAACAGAAATGTTGATTGCACTTAACTAACTGCATTGATTGTTAAGATTGGATTATGTTTTTGATTGAACATATTATTACTGTTAAGCTTATTGCTTATTGAACTTATCGATTTAAGTTTACCGATTGTATACTGTTGCTCATTTGTATTTGTTGATTTAAGTTTTCTTGTTGAGCCTTGGCACACGGGTGCTATGTGGTGCTGGCAAGAGCAATGGTAAGTTGGACCAGCCATGAGTTGGAATGCTTTATGGGCGGTGTGTACATATGCAGCCTACTCGACCGCCACTACCGGGATAGCTTGGGAGGAACTAGGGTTGAACCCCATTTTTCCACTTAGGTCGAATAATTAGTATTTTATTTGTCTCTTATCAGTCTGTAACAACTTTTTGGGATCCCGTATATAAACTTAATATTTTTAATGAAAAAGAATTACTTTGTTGACCAAAATTTTTAATACCTAACCTTTATTTAGTCATTAATTCCACATGTAAGTCCAAATGACTCGCCTAGCGAGTTAAGCACTAATTTAAACACACAGTGTAACAATTTTGGCTAACTAGGGCGTTACAACGCCTATTGGGGATATGTGCACCAACATGACAATGTCTTGTGTCACTCTTTCCAGCCCACTGGGCCTTTCCCAGAGTTCTCCGAGGCCATCATGGATCGGTGGCATGCACCTGAACCTTCCGCTGTGAATGCCTCTTTGAAAGAGGAGGATGACGTCAAGTAGAGGGAGTTTCTTTATTTTCTAGCATAACTATTTATTTCTTGTTCTGTTTTGTATTGTCTTTTTCTGTTTTATTTTTTTGTGTAGTGGGGACAATGCTCTCCCTTAAGTTTTAGGCGGTGTTGTTTATAATTGCTATTGTGTTGTCTTAATTTCATTTATTTTCTTAAGCTTTAGGTGTTGCTAGGTGTGTTTTGTTGGAGTTTTGAGTTGTGATTCTAGGTTGTAATGGAATCAATTGTTGTAATGGTTGTGTTTAAGTGTGGAGTGGCTCGATGATAAAATGTAAGAAAAACAAAACTGCAATATTTGTTAACACTTGTGTATTAGTGAGCCTTTAGTACTTAAAGTTTTTGGTGCTAATTCAACGATAGTGAAAGTGTGTCCCAATGAGGTATCTAAACACATCTAAATATGTTGGGAGAAGTTTTGTGATTTTGGAGGTGATTTAGGTTAGTCGAGCTACCCAAAAAACAAAAGGGCTTGTTTTGCATCGTCTATCTGGAAGTGACGAGTTACAGGCCATTTTTGGCCTATGATGAAAATTGAGTGGCGACACATCACCACCCATAAGCGATGAGTCACCATAAAGTTGCATTTTTTAAAGTGTAACTTGTAAGACTTACCTAGTGACAACTCTAGGAATTAGAGTTATTTTTATGCTTTTAAACTTATATTTTTATCAAGAAAAGAATGGTTTAAGGATATTTGTAGTATTTTTTATTATGGTTTTGTCAAATACTAGTTATAATGAGACAATATTAATATTAAATTAATGCTTGAAAAACATATCTTAAAATGTTGAATTTTGTCTTGATAGATAATTGGTTGAACTTTGGACATCTTGTGAAGGATTTGAAGCTTGAAGTGGAATCAAGATTTTGGGACGCCGCAACATTATAACAGCATCAGGTTCTGCCAACTAACTATTTGGAAGACCCACGTGGAAGCTAATCCATTTGTTTTAACTATTGGTTCTTGGACTCACTTTAAGTTGGGTTGCATGTTAATTAGAAGGCAATTGGGCCATTAATTACCTTTGGGTTCATTTGCTAGCAAAGGAAGAGGAGTAGGAAAGAGGCCCACATGGGTAGTAAATGGGGCAATGACCTAATTGTATCATTAACCTTTCCCCTTTAGAGAAAGAAATGTACATACCAGAAATTGAAGGAGGAGCTGCCTGGTACAACTATTTACCCATTTTGGAGGAGCTTTAATTCTGAAGAAGAAGAAGAGAAGAACAAAGGGGTGAAGCTAGAAAACAACACCACTTGGAGACATCTAATTGGCTTGCCACTCTCACTTTGCTCTTAGTTTCTTTAATTTTTTCTTGTCAATTTTCTGAACATGGAGTGTTATTACTTGGGTATTTTTGAGATTGTAACCATGAGCTAAACTCTAATTAGCTAGGATAATTTGAACTCTAATATGTGACTTTTGGTATTTTGATATTGATGCTAAGTGAAACTTGATGTTTATTCATTCAAATATTTCTCATGATTAATACTTGCTAATGATTGATCACCTTTAGTAAGTAATTGGGTTAATTTTCAATCCTGAAAAGATTGGAATTAATTGACACACAAATTGAATGGTGCATGCATGAATTCTTTGATTTCAATATTGTTGTGATATAGACATATATTATTACCATGCATTGTCTTGTGGAATTGATGCTTGAAGCTAAATTATCATAGCCATATGTGGTTTAATTAAAGGATTAAGACCATAGTGACTTCGACGGAAGCCTATGAAATTAATTGGAATTCTAATAGATAACCTGTTGTTGTAGCATCAATCCAACATTGCCATCACAATTTGCATATTAGAGGGATAATTATTCTAGATTATCATCTCATCAATTGTTAACTCTTGCTACTACTTTCCTAATTCGTTTCTTTTATGTTTATGCATTTCATTAGTTTTGAATTTCCTAGTCTTAGATTACAATAATTTTTTTATTAATTCTCATAACCTTGAACCAATTGTTAGAATTAGTTTCACAATCAAACGTAAAATCAGTACTTGTGGAGATGATATCTGGTACTTACTACTGTATTACTTGTTGTTGACAGTGTACAATTGCACTTAGATTTATTTTACACAACACCTAGCATGATGCTAACACAACGATCTTCATTGTGTATAACCCTTTGGTTCTACGTTTTGGTTTTTCCATATAGATGTGTTTGGTTTTCATTTATGAGTTTCCCATTACTTTTTGTCATTTTTTTGTGATAATTATATTGTATTTTCTGTGTAGATTCTAATTATCAAGGTGGTGTAATTTTACTCTTCATTTTATGTCAATTTATAGATTATGCTTAATTAGATAAAAACCCTATTAACATGTGAAATAAAATATCTTTTATTTATATAAGTTCAAAATATCACTTTAAGTCATAACTTGTGTATTTTAAAATCATTGATTGATCATCACAATCAAATAAATAAATTAAAAAAAACAGCAAGCATATATTTATTAAAAGTACACTTTTAATCATGTTAAAAAACATCACCTAGCATGTTTCTATAATTCATACATCTCAAGAAAAGGAATTCAAACATAAATCGAAACAATTATATCATTGGCATGCTTCTAAGATCAAAATAACTAAACATGTTACAAGGAACCCTAAGCCAAAACCTATAGCATATATCTATTCCTTATTGTTTCCAAAACCCAAAACAAATCCTAGCATATTCCTAAGATCACAAATGACCACAAGATAGGAAGATAATTAAAATCAAACATGCTAAAAGAGAAGAAATCTTAACATGTTTCTATTTTAAAACAATGACCATACATAAAACAATATTTGTACTATATATAATGTAAAGCGCCCTAATCTACTTCTTTGTAAAACGTCTCAATACTCATAAATAATAGAAGAATACCACTTAGCATATGAAATCCAGTGGGGCCTTGATAAAACATGCAAGTTTGACCCAATAGTTTAAAATAAAAATAAGTGTACTTATGAAACGTTTAAAACAAATAAAGTTTAAGTTCCACTGTTAGGTTTAAAATCATTAAGGTCCATAACATTATTCTTTAAAAATCTGGCGCTTAAGTTGATCGTTTATTCGTTCATAGGATACCCCCACGCCATACACACTCAAATGTCGAAACTCCCCACATCACAACGCGTGCCAAAGAGAAACCCTATTTATTACCTGAAAGGGGGAAAGTAAGGGGGGTGAGCTAAAAGCCCTGTAAGGAAGTACAAACAAATACAACAACTTACAAGGAAAACAAAATAAGAACATATTCAGATCGTAAAGCGCATAACATATTGTAATCGTGTGTCATAACCATACATCATAATTAAACGTCATCGTCATACATCATAATCAAACGTCATCATCATATATCATAATCAAACATCATCATCATATTCTTTGTGAAGATGGCGTCACTATTGTCCATGTCACATCTTGAGGTAACCAGTAAAAGCCTAAAACTGGAAAGACCTCCTCTGTGAGGTAAACATGAGGCTCTGGTCCTTGAATAACCTCGGCGTGTCCGCCCTATTAGTTAAGTGATATCCTTAGTAACTCGGGTTACGTCATATGCTTAGTAATCCTTTTGTTGTGTCGTGTTCAACACACTAACAACCATTTGCTTTTTCATACAACATACAAACACATGAAATTCATTTCAAACAACACAAAGGAAACACATGTTGCATCATATTCATCATAACACTTCAAGATAGAATTCCAGACATCTTATCACATGTTCCATCATCATACATAACATGTCATTATTCTCATAATAGATCAATCTTACCATTCCATAGCATAAACATAGAAATTCTATCTAACTTCCTTACCTCAGTTCCGAGCAAAGCAAAATGAGAAAAACTTCACAACGAGCATATAATCACAATCAAATATTTCTGTTTAGAATCACATGTAAATTCTTGTGGCCAACACATATACCCTATGTGTGCTTGGGCCATGCACACATGGGAGCCTATAATCATAATCAAATATTTCTGTTTAGAATCACATGTAAATTCTCATGCCCAACACATATACCCCATGTGCACACATGGTGCAAATTGTCCATTAATTCTAAACATGCACATTTTCACATGAATACACTAAAGAATAATGCCAATTCTACCTATTATCCCTTTATGGTTACAAAGTAAACATTATATGTTTGAATAATATGCATTTATTTGAACGTAAAAGTGTATTTGTATGCGACATGCATACGTGGGAGCATTGTTAAAAATTGACGTTTGAAAACGATAATTCTTACATGCTCACACTTAACCTTTTCAAGTAAAAATCCAGCAACATATTCTCTTTACCATTATTTATTTATTTAAATCCCATGGTTTGATTAAACTACTTAACACAATATTTAAAAAAATAAAATTATTTAACCTTTTTAAATTTCTCATAAAATAATACTCTCATTATTATTTTAAAATTGCTTAGAAAAATAACAAAACTTGTAGTCATTTAGAAACACTTATAAAATGTCATATGTTTTTTTAGAAAATAACATTTTTCTAAATTAATAAAATTACAAGATTAAGAGAGAGAAATTATAATTTAAAGTGTGAGAAAAATATATTTCTCTTATATTATTTAAGAATTAAATTTATATAAGTGTGAAACCCATTACTTTAAACAAAATACTTATTTTAACTTAATAACATAAACTTTCAGCAATCTTTATTTTGTTAAAAAAATCATAAGTGAAATTAAGCCCAAATATTTTGTCATAAAAAAACAGCACTTAAATAATATTGTGGAAATTCATGTTTACATTAAAAATATCATTTTTACATATGGAAAAATTCATTTAATACTCTAACATTATTTATCTCATTTAAAAGACATTTCTTAATTTTAAATAAAAAATTCCTACAACTAATATTTCATTCAAAAATCACAAACTTAGATTAAAATCACATTTTCTTCATAAAATCAGCATGTGTTAATTTGAGAAAAACTCCATTTAAATGCGAAATAAAAATACCCTTTTATTTACATAAAATCAAAATTTCATTAGAGACATCAATTGTGCATTTAAATCATTCTCCAACCATTTTACTCATTAATTATACACAAAAATCAATAAGCATAATTCATCATGAAGTTCATCTTTTTAATTCATGCTTTTCAAGAAACTCAACCATAACCTTCATGTATCACTAATTTATCATTTATAAAATATTCAAGACAAACTCTTCATTTAACCAATTAACCTAGCATGTTCCTAATGAGTATAAGTGACAAGAAAAATAAAATAAAATAGAAACAACACAAACATGCATCAATACCTCATTGGCCGAAACCCTCATGGTCATAAACATAAAATACCAAGATCATCATATTTAGTAGGTCAAAATCAAACCCTTGCATGCTTTCACATAGACATCACAACATCAAATATCACCATGCTCAAGTTCCTAAGATCAAACAATTCCTATAACTAGAGATCAACATAGTTTCACAACCAATATCAATTCATATACTCACAAACCATCATAAACCTAAACATACCCCTAGGCCGAATCCAATACACATACAATAGTAAAGCTTCTAACCCTTATCTTGCATCAAATATCATCTTATACAAATAAAAACAAAACATTTTCATAGTTTAACCATAACAAAATCTTCCCATGACCAATAATAAAATGATGCCTAACACCAATACCATATGAAATCATAGAGCCACACGCCTAGGCCAACCCTTCATGCATCAAAGCCCAAAATATCAATCAACCAATACAACCCAAGAAATCATAAGGGTTAGAAATCTCATTATCTCTCTTGATGTAAAATTAAGAACACAAAAGTGACCAACCCAAAAATTTATAGCCCTCACTTGTTCAAGCCCTAGGGTTTTGAACCCACATGAAGAAAAGAAGAACACCAAAAAACCACCACAAATAACTCATCAACACTCAAGAAATAAAAAGAAGAGAGGATCTAGAAACCACAGATACAAAAATGCATACCATAGGATTGAATCCTTTCTTCTCTTCTTATTTTCCTCCTCCTTCTCTTCTCTCTTCCTTTCTTTCTCTCTCTATCTCACACTCACTCTCTCTCCTTCTCTCTTTAGGCACACGACAACCACCAAGCCAAATGAGCCTTCAAGCTTTTTTTTATTTCTATTTAATGCCTCAATTACCAAAACCTAGCTAAGGAAAAGATAATTTTTTTCCATAAATAAAAATAAAATCAATTAATAATTATACTCAGCCAATCAATCTCTTTGATAATTGGCAGCACACTAATTTCTCTCATTTCTCCATTGGCACACCACACTAATAAGGAAAGATTTAATTTTCGTAGTTCTAGGGTTATGTGACTTGGGGCTGGGTTTAGACCCATTTCCGTTACGTTTTAGGGAAAATATTATTTCAAAAAAATTGTAGATAATTTAATTAGGTTTCTAACGGTACCAGTTTGATCTACATCAAATATCCACAGCTCAAGTTATACAGTTTAACTAAGGCTCGGTATAGAGTTACGGGAATTCAAAAATAACAACTCTATCCCTTGTCACCATTTGTTTTCTAATTTTTTTCTTGTGTGAACACAAGCCTTCTAGAGCCTTCTCTCTTTATTTCCCTTTTTTATTTTCTTTTTAAATCTCTTAATTAAATAAAAAATTAAACCAATAAAATGAAATTAATGTGTAGAAAAATATTGCATGCACACCATGCACATGCACACACTCAATTGCTAAGGTGCATCTTTACCTACCATGCACCTTGATGCATTCAATCAAATTCATTTTATTCACAAATTAAATTAATTAATAAATAAAATAATTAAAAATTATATTTACACAATTTCTACCAAACAATTCAAACAATAATAAAAATAATTTATAACACTGAACAATTAAAAATAAAACAAAGCACAAAATTAATAAAATAAAATAAAAAATTGGTGCGCTACACATAAGAACCCTAGGTTACCAAAAACACAACCACAACACTTATAAAACCCTAGCATGCTTTGATCTATAATACATCATAAACATACACTCAATTTGATGAGCTTATTTATCAATATTCAAAAGAAACATCAAGAACCCTAAACTTATCTAGGCCGAAACACACACCAGATCCCATTCTTCTTTCAATTTTCCAATTAAAACCCAATGTGCCTTCATCCATACAATCTTATCAACACATGATATCAACATAGCAACATAATAATAATAATAATAATAATAATAATAATAATAATAATAATAATAATAATAATAATAATAATAATAATAATAATAATAATAATACCCTCTACAAATGCTTGGCTGAAGCCAACCCTCAAAACAACCCATCAAAACTACCAAAATCAACATATACAAAACAAAAGCATAAACCTCTTGATCACTTTGCTTAGCCCAAAACTCTAGAAATATGTTTCTTGACACCCTCGTTGCTTGTCTCGAAGACCTAGATGCGAAACACCCCAAAGTATCTATATCTTAGAATTTCAGATAGAAAGGTAAGGAGAAGGAAAAAAAAACACCATCATACCTTTTCTAAACTCGAAAACCTTAATCCTCTTGGGTTGTTTGACCGAATTCAATACAAGCATATTCTCTTGAATCATTTGCTAGCACCACACAAGGAACCTAGTTCAACGAAGCCCCATCACATTTTGTCTTAGAAATTAGAAGGAGAATGGAAATAATGAAATGACAAGAACAATACTTTACCTCTACCCCTTTGGAATTTTGAACCCTAGCCTTCCTTATATGGATGGAAAGAAAGAAATGAGAGACAAGCTTCTCTCCTTGGTTTTGGGTGGCCGCTATGGTGATCAGAGGAAGAAGAAAGCGTGAAGAAGAAAAGAAAGAGGAAACCTAGAGCTTATGCATACCCTAGCCAAAACCTAAGAGGCAATTTCCCAAAATCATTGCCTCACTTCCCTTCCCTTGATTCCCTCTCCCACAATTCATGAAATTTGACAGCTATGACTTGATTGGATTGTCTTCAAAATGGAAACTTTTCTCTACACCCACCCTAGCCTTGATCGAGCACTCTTGCCTCTCTCTCTCTCTCTCTCTCTCTCTCTCTATACACGGCTAGCACACACACATACACCAAGATCCTACTTTCCCATTTTGATACAAATCATTACCACTTAACTTTTTTTCTTTCGTATTTCTCCTTTTTAATAAAATGAGAAAATACATAGTAGTCTATTGCATGCTCACCATGCATACCATGTACATGCACATACACAAGTGCTCAAGTGCATCTCTACTAACCATGCACCTTAGTGCACCCAAACAAAACTCAAGAAAACTCTTAAAATAGAATAATGAAATAAAACAATTAACAAAAATTAAATTCACATAATTTCTAACAAATAATTAAAAATAATTTCCTAACACTTAATAATAAATAAAAAAATAAAGCATTTAAATTAATAAAAAAAATAGTGCACTATAGAAGTTAATTCTATTTATTCATTGTTGATTTAAAGTTTGTAAACTATAAATTCTTAACATATGTATGCCCTCAAGAGGACTCTCCTCGCGGAGCATGGGTACTATTATCTTGGTTGCTAGTTGTAGATACCCAAGAGTTTCCTGAACAAGGGGTAATGTATAGTTGGAAGCTTTTTAAAAGTAATAATATGTAAATATTTTAAAAAATAGTAAAACTTTTAAAAAAAATAATTATAATAAAAATAATTAAATATTAATTTTCTCTCTCTACCATGTTCTCTTCTTCCTCACGTATGCTCAAACCTAGAAAATTTATAGTGAACCTTACCATCCACACATACTAGTTTGCATTATCATTTTATTCGCTCTCTTGCATCTCCCATATACTAGTTTGCATCTCATTTGTCCTTTTCCATCTAAACAAAAAATTAGAGGACATAAGTTTAAATATTTCACATATATGGTAGCTAGAAGGTTGAGGAGTAATTTTTTGAAAGACATCTCAAATTTTATTCATCTCAAATCAGCCACCAAAACAGAGAATAACTCCGAGGTAGCATCAACATCAGAAAAAATACAATCAGCAGTAAAAAGAGCGGCTCTAGCAACTGTATGAGCGGCTCTATTCGCAGATCGCTTTACAAAGAACAAACTGACAAAAGATAACTCTGAGAGAAGTAATTTACAATCATTAATAATTGAACCAAAAACAGAAGGCATGTAAATAGAACTTCTCACAGCTTGCACAACCACCAAACTATCCATCTCAATTACCACTTGTTGCCATTGTGCAGTTTTGATCCAACTAAGGACCTCCTTTAATCCCATTGCTTCAGCCACATCAGGTTGCAAATTGCCTTGCTTGCACCACAACCGATATGTTAAAACAACACCTTGGTGATCACGAACCACTGCTCCCAAACCAAGTTTGAATTCATTAGTAAATATAGCTGCATCAATATTTATCTTGACACTGTTTACATCAGGTTTTGTCCAAAGCTCCAAACCATCACCAGGATAGGTAGGTCCCAATGACAGAAAGAAATTGTTATCTTGAGCTTTTAGCCATTGATCAAGATAAATTCTTGCAGACTTAACAATGTACTCAACCGAGCTAGTCCTTTGCTGCCACACAATACCATTTCTCGCATTCCATAACGACCAACAAATCATCAGTACAAGAGCAGCAACACCAACATCAACCCGACCCAATACCCCCCGTATCCACGATCCAAACGTAACAACATCACCATTATAATTGTCCAAACCAGCATAAACCCAACACATTCGAGAGAAAGAGCAAGTAACCAAGCAATGCAACATAGTTTCATTGTACACCTCACAGAAAGGGCAAAACAAAGAAACTTGTACCTTTTTAATTCGAAGTTGCACACGGGTAGGAAGACAGCCCATGATAGCACGCCAAACTGTGTTCTTCACCTTTGGAGGAACTTGCAGCAGCCAAAACTTTCTCCAAAAAGAAGTTTCCTCCCCATTCCCATCATTAACACCATGAATCATTCTATAAGCACTCTTGACAGAGTACAAATCGGTTCTATCCAAGCCCCAATACCAAACATCACCCTCGCTGGCAATACCCAGTGGTATACTAAGAATTGCCAATCTATCCCGATCATTGAATAAATCTCGAACAACCTCCTCATCCCAAGTTCGCTGGTTCACCATGAAAAGACTGTCCACACACTTATCTTCCAAACCATGCAACTCAGAAGTAACATAAGGATGTTCTTCAACAGGCAGCCACGGATCCAAACATATTCTGGTAGTGCTTCCCGTCCCCACTCTTCTTCTGAGCCCCTTTTTAATAATAGCTTTCGTCTCAAAAATGCTTCTCCAAATGTAACTAGGATTGGACCCTAATTCAGCTTCAAGAAATTCACCTTTAGGAAAGTATCTTGCTTTAAACACTTTACTAACAAGTGAATCCGGTCTCACAACTAATCTCCGAGCTTGCTTTCCCAACATGGCTAAATTAAACTCTCGCAAGTTGCGAAAACCCATCCCACCTACATCCTTTGAGCGAGCCAATCTTTCCCAACTCATCCAATTAATCCCATTTCCCTGAGTAGAAGAGGATCGCCACCAAAACTTCGCCATCATTCCTTCAATTTCCTTACAAGTTCCCAAAGGAATTAAGAAAACACTCATAGCATATGTAGGAAGAGCTTGAACAACATTTTTTATTAGAACTTCCTTTCCCGCCCTTGAAAGCAATTTTCCATCCCAACTAGTAATTCTTTTCTGCATTTTCTCCTTCAAGAAGCCCAGCACAACATTCTTATTTCTTCCCATGATAGTGAGCAAACCCAAGTAGAAAGTATTGTCATCGGCCTCCTGAATTCCCAGCAAAGAACAAATCTCATTTTTGATATCATCCCCAACATTTAAACTAAAAAAGACAGAGGATTTAGCCATATTTACTTGCTGCCCAGAAGCCTTTTCATAGGTGTGTAGGAGGTCAAGAACTCTTCTTGCAGAGTCACTCGTTGCTTGGAAATACATGTAACTATCATCGACGAACAACATGTGAGATATAACAGGTGCCCCCCTAGCAACCTTACACCCTTGTAACAGTCTGCTCCTTTCATACAAATGAACAAGTGAAGAAAAACCCTCAGCACATAAGAGAAATAAATAAGGAGACAATGGATCTCCTTGTCGAATTCCTCTTGTTGGCAAAATAGGACCCATGACATGCCCTTGATGCGTGATTTGATACCTTACTGACGATACACAAGTAAGAATCAAACTAACCCACCTTTCATGAAAGCCTAACCGAGCCATTATAGCACCAAGAAACGCCCACTCAACTCTGTCGTATGCCTTACTCATGTCAAGCTTCAAGGCCATATATCCAACTTTTCCACTAGTTTTTCTTTTCAAATAATGCATCACCTCATAAGACACCATAATGTTATCAGATATCAGCCTTCCAGGGATAAACGCACTCTGATTATCGGAGATAATGTCTGTCATAATGTTCTTCATACGATTTGCCAAAACTTTAGCTAACACCCTGTAAGCCACATTGCACAATGATATTGGCCTTAAATCTCCCATCTGCTCAGGAGTCTTTTTCTTAGGAATAAAGACTATATTTATATCATTCACCTCTCTTGGTAAAACCCCCGTTTCAAAAAAATCCCGAACCATCTCCACCACATCCCCTCCTACTATATCCCAATATTTTTGGTAAAAACCTGGGCTCATTCCATCAGGGCCCGGAGCTTTGTCTGGGTGCATATGCTATAAAGCCGCCTTCACCTCTTTTGGGTCAATAGCCTCTAGCAAGCTGTCATTTTGAGCATTGGTAACCTTCAGATTAATACCATTAACTACTGCTCAACATCAACACCAGAAGTAGCAAACAAATTTTTGAAATAAGTGACCATCACATCCCCGAGTCCATTACTCCAATCAACCCAATCACCACCATCATTTTTCAACCTGGCTATAGAATTATTACGCTTCCTAGCACTAGCCTTAGCATGAAAAAATTTGCTATTCCTATCACCTTCATTGAGCCATAACTGTTTAGACCTCTGCTTCCAATAAACTTCCTTCTGAGTTAACACCTCAAACAACTTCCTCTGCTCAGCCTCAAAAAACTTAACAGACTCCTCATCACGATTGCCCTTAACCCTTCTAATATTTTCCTTGCACTCATGAATTCTTTTTTTTAAAAGCCCCAGTGAACTCACGACCCCATATACCCAACACTTTCCCACAAGCCTTGATTTTTTCATTTATTTTCTTCCCCACACAACTTACCCACACATCATTCACTACTTGCTTACAAGATGGTTCACGAAGCCAGGCGTTTTCAAATTTAAAAGAATAAGTTCGAGGCCCAGCATGACAGTCAGCAGGGACTAACAAAAGAGGAGTGTGATCGGACGAAGTGATCTCTAAATTATAAAGCTTTGCATTCTGAAACAAATTCAACGAAGAGCTAGAAACCAAAGCTTTATCAAGCCTTACCTCAATCCATTGAGTTGTACCTCTACCCTTCTCCCACTTGAACGGCTACCCCGTGAGCTCAAGATCCACCAAATCACAGTCTCGGAGGCAGTCTTGAAATCCCTGGATTAAGCTTGAAGGATACCTTCGGCCACCTCTTTTCTCAGAATCACTACCCACATTATTTGTATCTCCAATTAAGCACCACGACAAAGAATAGCTATCCTTCAAGGTTCGAATCAGCTCCCATGTATTCGATCTCAATGCCTTGTTTGCCTCTCCATAGATTCCCGTCAATCTCCACGAGGTAATGTCTCTTACAGTAATCAACACATCAATATGATTAGAAGAGAAATCAATGACTTGGGCCTCATCTTCAAATTTCCACATAAATGCTAACCCACCTTTATGACCTTGGGCTTCAACAGTAAAACAACTAGCAAAGCCCAATTGCAATTTAATTCTATCCACAATTCCTTTCTTACAAAGTGTTTCACAAAGAAACACAAAACTAAGCTTCTTTTGGAGTAATTATTTAGTCACTAATCTAAAAATGGGATGTTGGAAAGATTATTTTTATTTAAGTCTACATTTATTTATGGTTCTTTATTTTGTGCCCATCACTTTCTAAAAGATAAATACTCTAGATAAATCTATTACGACAAAGTAATAGAAATTTTTAGGAAAATCTGTTCCCACACACTTTCTTATATATGGCAAGCAAATCTCACAACATTTCTATCATATTTAGCAAATAACATTCTCCAACACATACTAGGAACAATATATATTAAGACAGAATCCATCCAAGAGTACACAAGAGACAAACTTCATGAAAAGAAAAGCAGAGTTAAACTACAACACACATAAAACCATCTACAGGAGTCAGTATTTAATAATTACATCAAATATATACTCATCGATGATTACATTGACGTGTTTAGAAACAAATATATAATTACTAAGTCGTGTAATTACATATCTGAGTAACTACACTATAATTTAAAATTCAAAGTGTGTTTAGATATTATGTGGTAATTACTTATAAATTTATATTGTTATGTTTGGAAAATAGTTATAATTATAAATAAAAAATAATATAATGTAATAAATACTATTTAAAATTGATAGTAATTAGTAATTATACAGTATAATTGGGACCCATCATTTATCTCAAATTACATAGTTATTGTCTAATTACATGGTCAGACAAACACCCCAAATTGAGTAATTACTCTGAATTACACTCAATTCTAATTACATGATGACTTTTCAAACGCATCCTAATTTTAGCCATTGAATTATTATTTAATAATTGCGATTAATTCAATAGTTGACTAAAAATATCTAATGAACATTAAATAGTGACTAGTAACCCGATAATAATCCAATCCTATAATATTTATTTAAAATGTTTTATTTTCTTAGTAAAACTTATTAAGATTTCTTTTATTAAAAAAATAATATTTTATTATAAAATAACTAATTAGTTTCTAAAAAAATAAGTTTTTTAACCAAAATTTTCAATAGGATTATTTTAGCAAATAAAATTCATAACTGATTCTATTCTTTATATTTAAGTCCCTAATATAAATTCGTAGCATTTAAATCCTTTGCCAATATTTTATTTATAATAAGTGATGAAAAAAAAACAGTTATTAAAATATGTGTAACACCCAAATTTCTTGAGGCGTTAATTGACCTATGCAATAAATAAATTTGAAGTAAAACACATTTTATTATAAAGAAAACAAATGTGATTGACAACCCAAATGTTTAAACAGAAAAGAAAAGAAACTCTAGAGTTTCGTAGTTATCGTTAAATAAAAATAAACATTTGCAACCAACTAATAACGATACTTAAACCATAACGATACATTCATAGACTCTGATTAAACAATAAATAACGTCTAGATAAGCTCAACCCCTTACAGTCGTTAAGTCCTTGACATGTACCCCCTTCGCCAAAGCCCGCCAACTCATTGCCCTATAACCACTTCTTTGCCTTTACCTGTAGCACACAATACCCGTGAGCCAAAGCCCAGCAAGAAGAGTTATGTAGGACATTACCCCCTAATCTTAACCAAGTAATAACACCATAACAATAAAATATCAAATTATAAAATTCATAATCCAAGTAAAATTGGACAATAGTGCAGTGAGCACAAAATAACGTAAACATGCAATTTCGTAACGTAAACATGCATTAAATAATGTAAGCAAATCACACAATCCTAACACACATGCATAAATACACATAACATTCATTAAATATAATCTACTTTAACATAGTCGCATACATAACATATTTATAATTAGACATAAGCATAATTAAACCATATAAGTTCTACCACAAATGAGTATGTCAAACATACACCCTGCATGCATGTATCCGCTCTTCTTTCATCGATAGCAACAACGATCCACATACACTAATGTATCCCTTCTAGTATCCTTAGCGAGCCTATCATATCATGTAACATCAAAAGCTTTAAACTCAAGCCAAACCAAAACCACATTAGTAATACACCCATGTCCCTATTAAGGCTAATTCATACTCAAAATATTCTCAAGAAAGTCCTAAGACCCTACTGCATAAAACCCCAAACCAAAAGGTGCCAATTCATAATCCAAAGCGGTGGATCAAACCAAAAATTCCATTTCTAGGCAACCAGCGCGGTCGCGTCCATAGAGGGTTTGAGCTTTCCAGGGTAGCAGCGAGGCCGCGCTAGTCGTGATTTCCAAAAATTGCAGATGCAATTTTAAACTCAAATTTTGACCCAAACTCAAAATGTTTCGACCCAAACCACCAATTCAAGCAACCTAACATATTTCTAACACTAATAATGCAAATGAAATCAATCTTAAACATATAATGAATATCCATTAATCATTATTTATATTAATATAAATAGCTAATTCTTAACTATATCTATGTCAAGGGGATATTATAATTATAATCCTGTAAGTTTATAACAATAATAATTAGTTATGATTTCCAAATATCACAATCACATTAAAAACAATTTAAACTAATTAATAATATATATCCCTTGGAGCCAAAATTTAAATGAAATAAAAAAATCCCAAACCAATAAAGCTTTTGCAAAGTAAATTACCAATTCTCACGTGGATTGAGATATTTTTGGTCAATTTATGTCCATTAAATATAAAAATTAACCTTTAACCTTTATGCTTTTAAGCATTAAAAAATAGTTTTGAATATTATACTTAAAAGACCTTCTTTGACTAAAGGAGTATTTTTAAATAAAAAGGGGACATATAAGCAAGATGCAAAGTTTCACTTCCTTTCTTATTTGTGAGTAGTACTATAATGGCTATTGTAAGCTAGAACGTAAGGAGATTGAATGGAGAAGAAGCCCTACAACAGACTAAGTTCGTTGTTAAATATAATAAACCGGTGTTACTCTTCCCGATGGAAACAAAACTCTCACAAGGAAAGGTTGATTTAATTTGCAAACATCTCTCATTTGAGAAATATTTTGAAGTCCCAAGAAATTGATTAAGTGGGGGACTTATGCTTCTATGGAAAGATGATGTTGCGGTCTCTATCCTATCATCAACAATGAATCACATTAGTTGTTTTTTTAGCTTTTATAATCACTCAATGCCTTGGCATTTTTGTGGTTTCTATGGAGATCCCAAGACATCAAATAGACATTATACTTGGGATTTATTGCAGCATTTGAGGATAGTAGCAAGTGGACCTTGGCTGGTTATGAGAGATTTTAATGAAATTTGAAGTCAAAACGACAAAGTAAGAGGGAACGATAGAAGTGACTCACAAGTTGAAGCTTTTCATAGTGCTTTAGACGTGTTTGCATTACAACCGTTAAATTATAAAGGCGAACATTTCACCTGGATCAAAAATACTTCTGCTGGTTTCATCAAAGAGAGACTGGACTGGGCAATGGCCAATGAGGAGTGGGTTGATCTGTTCCCAAATAATTCCTTAATGCATCTAGATTTCTATCATTCAGACCATAGAGGCCTTAGGTTATCTCTTAAAAACAATTCATGTTATTTTCTTTTTACTAGTAAAAAAAGATCTCGCTTCAAATTTGAAAATATGTGGATTCAGGATGTTGAGTGCAAAGATATTATTATAAAGAGTTGGAACTCAACTTCTCCATCTTCTCTAATTTCAACCCTCAACAATATAGAACTTTGCACCACAAATATTTCATCTTGGCACCAATCAAAATTCGGCACTTTTTCGAGGGACATTAAAGAGACTCACCAACAAATTCTACATCTTCATAACATACAAGACCAACTGGAAAACTCGATACATCTCCGACAACTAAAACAAAAGCTGAGTGATTTACTACATAAGGGGGAAGTTTATTGGAAACAACGCTCCAGAATTCTATGGTGATAAGAGGGGGACCAAAATACAAAAAATTTCCACCAGAAGGAAAAAACAAGACACAAAAACAATACTATCTAAGGTACAATTCTTATATGCACAAAACTTACCAAAATATACTTAATCGGTTTAAAAAAATACCAACAACTTCAAAGAAAAGAGAAATTTCAATAGATGCTATTGAAGGAGACCTATACGTGTTATAATTATTTTGCATTGTTCTTCCTTTCTTTGATTAACACTGAGTGACCATTTAGATAATTAAAGGCAAAAATGTTTGACTTAATTCTCTCCTTTGAAGTTTTCATGTCACATAAGGTGCACATTTGTGTGTATGTATTATATGTATTGTGTTTTGAAGTAATGGCTATCATAAGGTATCTTTTGTATGATTAAATATCTTCATAACAGAGGAAACACACGACGAAATTAATTATTACCCGAAAACTAAGCTAGTGGCATTAACAATATTTTTTTTGAAAAATGTGGTAGTTCCAATACTCAGCAGATTAGATCAAACTGAAACGCTCTAAATTTCAAATCACTTCATTGGAAAGTTGTACTAATATATTGATGATTAATCATGCATATGAATGTATCTGGAACTTTAATTGATCTATTTCTTACATCATTTTGCTTTTTCTCCTTAAGACCATTAGTTGAAGGGGTTTGTTAGTTGAAGAAGGAGAAGAATCTGAGCACTTTTGGCTTAAAGAAACTTTAGTGTCACCAAGTACATGTTCTACTTTCTTTTTGCTTTTTTCTTTCAATTGGGACAATTTGTTGATATTATTGTTTTGGTTTAAAGCTTTAAAATTGGTTCAAAACCTTCTATGAATGATAATGTTATTTAGAAATGAACTTATTAATTCAATACTCTCAATTAAAAGTTCTAAAAGGAACTAGGTTTGAATAATTTTAGCTATTATAAAGTATGAAAATGGAGAAAAATAGTCATAATTCCATCTTGATAATGTATAGATATATGGCATCACATGGATCAAAATAGAGTAAAGTATTGCAAATTTTTTCTAATTCAAACTCAACATTACATTCAATATAAAGATCACACAGACTACTAGGAAGTGCGTACAAATTGAAGTCAAAGTTAAGTTATGAGTTTTTCTTGTTTGATTGATTTCTTCTTATTAAGTATTTTATCGAATATGGTAATTCATTTGATATAAGTTCTTAAGGAAAATCTAGATGTGTGTATATTAGAATATGAATTATTGGCGATATACTTATATGTTAACAATTAAAGTATATACTAAAATATTGTACTTTTCTATCTCCAGGATTATTTAATGAGAACAACATATGATGCTCAAATGAAAAGGACTTAAGCCATATTGTTTGGCTATTCTATGATAGCTTATTTACATCATATCCCCTTCAGTAGAAAAAATTGATGAATTGCTTACAGCAATCCAACCGATTGTAATAGAAGAGATGAACCTATCCTTGGCAGCTCATTTCTCACATGAAGAAATTAAAGTGGCAGTGTTTTCTATGTCTACAGATAAAAGTCCAAATCCGGATGGAATAAATTCTATTTCTATAAAAAAAAAACAATGGTATATTGTAGGCCTCTTTGTAGAGTCCAAGAACTTTACTTAGCTAGTTAGATAGTAGTATTATAGTAATAATAATATTATCTTTATGACTGTGGATTTTTGGTTCAGACCGGGATTTATTTGGACACTCATAGTAGTACTTGTAGATTTTCTAAGTTTAACCTATAGTTTAAGAATATTAATTTTAACCTAAGGTTTGATTAATATGACTGTTATTGAGGGTAATATTTATTATACTATAAGGTTTAGATAAGAACCAATAAGGTAATAGCACATGTTATGTATAGGTTTATTAATGATTAAGTATTTTGAGGATTAAATTTATTAAGGTTAAAATTTGAATTTATTCTTATTCTTGGTTAAGAACTTATTCTTGGTTAGGAAATCCAAGTTCTTAAGAACAAGGTTTTTGGTAAGTATATTTTGATAGCATAGTTCCTTCTTCACTTTCATCCCTTTTCTTCAATATACTCACCATATTATAAATGGTTTTTAGGAGTGTTCCAAGGTCCCAAATCAGTTCTCATATCCCGGTTATTTTTGTAAGGAAAATAGGATAGGGTTTATGTGTTATATGTTTTTATATGTTATCTTATGATTTTATGTTATGTAATATGTTATGTTAAGTATGATTGTAGACTTGGGCATATGACCTATATGACTAAAAAGCCCCAAATAGATTATGGGCATATGACTTGCTTAGCTAGCAAGACCCCACTAATCTAATGGGCATATGACTTGCTTAGTTTATGGGACCCCAAGTAATAATGGCCATTATAGTATGTATGTGACATAAGTGTTATGGTATGTTTTTATGTTGCATTATGAATTTTTATGTATATTGCTATATGTTAGATTTTCCTTGCTGGGCATTAGGCTCACTCCTTTTTGTTTATATGCGCAGGAAAATAGTTTTAGTGGCGGGTAAGGATCTTGGCAGCTTGGGGAATGTGTATTGAGGCGGAATGGATTCAAAGAGCCGAGAGTTTCGATTCGAGGATGTAGTTTTTGTTTCTTATGGTTTTTATATGTATTTTTCCGCATTTTATTATGTAATCTCTTTTTAATTATCATTATGTCATGTTTTGATTTTAAAACAATGGGATCCCATATCCTAACTTAAATTTTATGTAAGTTTGACCTTTGTTTTTTTTTAAGTTTTAATAAAGTTATGATCTTATCACTTGTAAGTGTTATTAAGAATTAGTGTTTATGTATAGTTTTCGTTAATGGTCCAAAAGTCTAGAGTAGTTGGGTCATTACACTCTTTGTTTCAAAAATTGTATTGGACTGCCTGGATGATAAGGTTGATTTGACACCAATAAATTTTATGTTGGTAACTCTTATCCCAAAGGTTAAGGCGGGGGTGTCAGTTAGCGAATTTCATCCTATTAGTTTGTGTAATGGTCTCTACAAGATTATTTCAAAGATTCCAATAAATAGAATACAAAATTTTCTACCAACAATTGTACATGGAACACAAAGTGCGTTTGTTCAAGGTAGACTGATAACGAATAATGCATTGATAGCCTATGAGTGCTTGCATAGCCTAAGGCTTAAAAGTAGTGGAAAAAGATGTTATGCCACAATGAAACTGGACATGATCAAAGCCTATGATAGAGAGGAATGGATATTCATAGAAAGGATGCTTTTAAAAAAGGGTTTCAAGCATCAATGGGTCTGCAAGATAATGAAATGTGTTTCTTCAGTCTGCTATTCATTTCAAATAAATAGTCAAGCATGTGGTGAATTGATTCCCTCAAGAGGCGTATGACATGGTGACCCACTCTCAGCATACCTATTCCTAATTTGTGAAGAAGGTTTTTCAGCACTTCTACGCCAAGCAGAAAATTGAAGAGATATTTTAAGCTTAAAGATAGTTAAAAATGCCCCCGATAAGTCATATTTTTTTTTTCGTTGTTGATAGTCTACTTACTATTCAGGCTTCGGAAAAGATCTCTGTAATCTATCCATAGAGTTTTTCCCCTTTACTCTCATTGTTCGGGCCAGGTACAATACTAAGTCTATAATAAGTAGTTATATTTGGCTTCTAATTTGTTCTAAACCATCTATTTTGTTCCAAGTTTGGTTTCTGAAAGACTTACAATCTTCTATGTTTATTTGGATAGATGATTAACTTGAACAAGTCTCTCCTATTTTTCTCGCCTAATACCCCTGACGAAATTCAATCACATTATGTTTCTTCCTAAACATGCAAACAATTGACAACATAGAAACCTACTTGGGGGTGCCTATGTTGGGGGGAAGGAACAAGAAAGCTTTATTCAAAACAATTAAAGAGAAAATATGGTTACTGTTACATTACTTACAAAACAAACTCTTCTCTCAAGCAGGAAAGGAAATCCTTTTAAAAGCAGTTATTCAAACTATGCCTACATATCTCATGCCATGCTTTAAAATTCTAGAAGGGTTATGTCAAGAGATTGAAGGGTGTTGACGCAATTTTTCGCCAACAGTGGAATAAGAAATCCAAAAAAAGAGATATTAGGCTTTTGCTAAACTGTAATTGAATAAATAAAAAAGTATTAAGATCACCCATAGTTTTATGTGGTTCGGTGGTTAAAATCTACTTAGTCCACGAGTCACTCTTATTAATCTGTTTGTTTCTCACCATGAAATTGTTTGTCACAATTTCACCATAGTTTCAGTCTACAAAATGTTCTCTCCCTTTCTTTCCATTCCCCCTGTAGTTATAAAGCATTCTACCTGGACAGTTTTGGGTAACTGTGCATAATTATGGTAACATACATTTTTGGGTAACATCTGATTGACATAAATACATTAATGCCTAATGATTCTATGCCCCCAAAATTGGGTAATAAATACAGAATAATATTTGAGCATTAACGAGTGTATAAGGAATCTCCGAGTCTTTTGGGATCCTCCATTGTGCATCATGACTAGGCTTCAGCGAGCTGGGTGTCAAAGAACTAACCTAATCTGACACGAGTCAAGCTCAGAGTTTCTAGAAGGCGACCTGGCCATCGCGCATCTCGAACTAACTTGTTGGCACAAGAGACGATCTTGTTGTCGTAAGCTGTCAAGTTTGACTCAAGCTACTCATTCTAGATGTTCTATATGTACTCTTTCTTCATACGCTTGTCTGCCAGCTGTACCCCGTGCTGAGTATTTTAGTTCGTATTTATTTTCGGGTACAACATTTTCCCCCAAGCTCATGCATGTGCATGATGTCATTTCTGACATGCACAGTAGGGGCTTTTAGGCTTTTGTTATGTGAAAATGTGCCTACCCACTCACTCGAGTCCGAGACACGTGTCGGTCTATAATAGGCGCATGTTCAAGTTTTGAGTACTGTGACAACTGTCTTGTCAATTTTTTGCCGCTGCTTGGCTTATTTAACCCATGCCCTTGGATCTCGAACTGATCTAATCATGTGGCCTAGATCGACTCCCAAAGTTCACGTATAAATAGGAGAACCAGACCCGAACCTTACCACCTTTTCATTCAATTTTTTTTTCCTTTTTCCTCTCAAAATACATTTATAGCCTTCTGCGTTCTCTCATTTTCTAGAAGCTTTCAGGCTATTACCTTCGGTGCTGCCATAATTTCCTTGACCGAAAAACCAAACTATAAGTATCTTTATATCCGGTTTAAATTTCATCTTCTTATTTTTCATTAAGTTTTATGAAATTTCTCAGTATATTTTCTTACTTCTGTTCTGTTTGAGTTTAGTATGGATTTTTGTTAGGCCAAAAACAATGACACTAGGTCTGATTAGAAGTAATGTACAAAAAGAAACCGGTGATTATCTGGGTTTGAAAGAGGATCGTCTGAGTATGTGAATGTAAGTATTTGGAGGTTCTTAGGTTCAGTTATGGATAGCTTAAGGGTTACTGTTTCTCGATTGGTTTTGCATTAAACCGCTTTTCAAAAAGGTATTGGGTCTGACACGCAGATCCCGAAGTATCAGGGGTTTCTTTAGGTTATAGCGTGTGATCAGTGACCGCGCATGCGCACACACGTTGGTGCAAGGGGAAATCTTAGCTCATATATATATTAGGTTGAATAGATCAAATCCAAACCCTTGGCTTGCCATACCTTTATCATCGTAGCAAGGTTTTATCTTAGGTCGCCTCTAACAATTTTCTTTGTCTCCAGGCAAGCTAAATTATGGCTAAGCAGAAGAAGTCAGTGGCAAGATCTTCTTCCCAAAGTAAGAATAAGTGTAAGTAGATTGCATCCAAGAACCCTATTCCCCACTTCGGTCTAGTAGTTGATAGGGAGATCGTAGTTGACCCGAACGCCTTCTTTGAGTCCGAGCACATTGAATCCCAGATAAAGACTCAGGAAAAGGTGGATAAAATTTTACTGAGTCACGAGATCGAGTTGGGGTCCAAAGGTCTTGTTGCCCGCCCTCCGCTAGAGGAGAGCAGAGTTGTACTCTGCTTTTGGATGACTTCAGGGCTTGATGACGAGCACCTGAAGGCAGGTGATTTTCTCCCTTTGAAAAAGTATTTCATAGATTTTTTAAACTACGTCGACCTGACACCATTCCAACTCCCCCCAAATTCGTACCGACTTTTGGCGGGGCTAAAATATCTACTTTTGAAGCACGAGTGGGAGGTTCCCACCCCTGCTGACATTATGCTCTTCTTTTGCCTCAAATCCAATCCAGAATCAAAGGGACGAGGTGATGGCTTCTACTACCTCACCAGATTCCCCAGCAGCCTCCATCACTGACCTCCCTAGCCACCCGAATGACTATAAGGATCAAAGCCAATCCAGGTCAGTTTTGTGTGGATCACTCCGACCTCAACCGATTCTTCCATTATGCTTGGTTTTTCTAAGAAATCCACTTGGACCACGTTTAATGTATCCACCTCTTTGGTGGTGGCCAGTCTGGCTATAGCATCAACATTCGAATTTTACTCGTGGGGTACCTGCTCAATGGAGCAGAGCTCAAACTTAGACAACTCATGTTTAACCTTAGCTAGATAAGCCACCATTTTGATACCTCGAGCTTAATACTCATCCAATATCTAATTACCCACGAGTTGAGAATCACTATAACATTGGATTTACTTTGCTTTCAGTTCTTTTGCCACTCGTATTCCTACCAATCGAGCTTCGTACTCTACTTCATAGTTGGATGCTACAAATTCGAACCTTTGGGCTGTATGGAATTGATGTCCCTCAGGTGAGATCTGAATCATCCCAGCTCCGGATCCATTTTCGTTAGATGATCCATCAACAAAAAGTTTCTACAACTCTTGCATTGGTTCTCTCATTGGTTCATCTTGAAAACCTATACATTCTACCACAAAATCAACTAGCGCTTGGCTCTTGATTGTTGTGCATGGCTTATATAGTATCTCAAACTGACTGAGTTTGATTGCCCACTTAAGCAAACGTCAGATTTTTGCAATACGTGCCTTAAAGGTTGATCGACTAAGACGTGTATGATGTGGGATTGGCAACACAACTTGAGTTTTATCAAGGACAAGATCAAGTAAAACATGAGTTTTTCTATTAAAGGGTATCTGGATTGAGTTCCCAAAAGCCTTTTACTCACGTAGTACACCAGTTTCTACGCCCGATTTTCTCCTCAAACTAATATAGCACTAACTGCATTTTCTGTCACAGACAGGTATAAGAACAAACATTCTCCAGCTGCGTGTTTTGATAATATAGGGGGTTTATCCAGGTGGTTTTTCCAGATTTTGAAATGACTGCTTGCATTCTTCGGTCCACTCAAACTTTTTGTTTCCCCTAGAAAATTGTAGAACAAGAGACACCTGTCAGTCAATTTTGAAACGAAGCGGTTTAGGGCCACCACTTTCCCATTTAAGCTCTGTACTTCTTTATGCGACCTAGGCAAAGGCATTTCTAATAACAACCCGATCTTCATTGGGTTTGCCTCTCTCCCCCTTGAGTTGTCTATGAAGCACAAAAATTTTCCCGACGAAACCCCAAAGGTGCTCTTTGAGGATTTAACTTCATGTCATATTTCCTTAGCACACCAAAACATTCTTCCAGGTTGGATACATGGTTACTAGCACTCTTTGATTTAATGAGCATATCATTGACATACACTTCCATGTTTTTCCCGATCTGGTCAATGAAATTTTTTTGACGAGTCGTTGGTACGTTGCACCGCCACACTTCTTCTAAAGCTTCTGATTACTCCTTCCCCAAAAGCCTTCATTTCTGTACCTTTACAGGCACATTCCTGTCTAGATTCAGAGTATGCATTATAACATTTGGATTGATCCCCACCATATCTTCATGTGACCAAGCGAAGACGTCCAGGTTATTTCTCAAAACTCGACCAACTCCTTCTTCCTTTCAGTTCAAGATTATTTTCAACTTATACAACCCATGAAGGTACCTCTGGGTCGATACTGATTTCTTTGATGTCCTCAATGCTTGGAGCTCAGATCTGTCTTCGCCTAATCTCAGATCAATGTCATCTTGTTGGGTGACCTCGATACCTACTTCCTGAGGTTCTTCCGCCCAATGGAAATTTCCATTACCCAAGGCTTCTCATCCCCCTCAATGATGACTATTGCTTGCTTCCCGAGTTGTGATTTTACCTTCATAGGAATGCTATAACATTCTCTGGTAGCGAGCTGATTTCCTTTTATAGTACATATACTTGAGGTCGAGGGGAACTTCATTGCTAGATGTCAGATTGAGGTGATAGCCTCAAAAGTCATCAGTGCGGGATGTCCCAAAATTGCGTTATATGCAGCCGGGCAATCAATTACAATGAACTCGAGCATTTTAGCAACAACTCACACATAATCTCCTAGTGTCACTACGAGCCCAATTGTCCCTATGGTTATTGTTCCTTTGCCTGAGAATTCGTACAGGGTCATCGAGGTCGCCTTAAGATCGGCTATAGACAGCCCTATATTTTCTAGGGTGGACCTGAATAGCATGTTTACAGAGCTCCCATTATCAATCAATATCCTTCGTACTCTTTGATTGGTGAGCTAAACGGTTATCACCAGTGGATCATTATGTGGGAACTAGACGTGGCTAGTGTCCTCTTCTGTGAAAATGACTGGTTGTTTCTCCAATCGTTGTTGTTTTGATAACCTTTGTTTCGGAATGAACTCAGTGCCATTGTGGGTTTATAGCTCTTGTATGTACCTTTTCTAGGTCCCATTACTCGTGCCGTCCTAATGAGGACCTCTGGCGATAGTGGTTATATCCCCACCCCACCCTTCTTCTAGAGGGGGGACGATTTGGTTCCCTTGATCTGGTTGAGCCCGGGGTTGATTGCCTAGATTTTCCAGAGCTTGAAGAATATTTTGGGTGGTGGCTGATTGGGAACTACTCAGTTTCAAGCATATTAGGCTAACATTCTAGCCAGGATGAGAGTCTCGATCTCATCTTTTAGCTGATGACAACCATTAGTATTATGGCCGATGTCGTTGTGATATTGGAAAATTTTGGCAGGGTCTCTCTTCGCCCTCTAGTGCCTCAAGGGCTCCGATTTCTTCTGTGTAAGGCGATTAGAGTTTTCTAGGAAGATATGCTCTTGCATATCTTTCAGGTCGGTGTAGGCGGTGTAGACGGTCTTGTAATTTTCATTGGGCTTGTTCATTTTGGTTCCATTCTAGTTGCCCCTCACCAGTCCCCTTCCTCTTATTGCTCCCCGTCTGGTTTTTCTGGGTAGCGGGTTGAGCCATAGCTACAACATCCGCCACCACTCCAGCGGGCTGGACAGGGGTCTTGCTGGTTCCTACGACAACAGATTGTGCCTCCTCCAGATTTATCAATTCCTGAACCCGAGCTAGGAATTGTGCCTCCTTCATCTGTTCCTCCATTAAGGCCAATCACTCGAGGGTTGGATCCTTGGCATCTAGGTTATTTAGGAGCTGATTATTAGCCCCCATCCTGTTATACGCGTTATATGGGGGTTTTCTCCCTCCAAGCTTGAGCTCAGTTAGGTGGGACATTGCCATTGTCGAGTATGATAGAAGGATCTCCCCTGGGCTGAGTATAACTCAAATCATTATGGTGAAATAGATATGCTCTTTTTGAGGACAAATGATCATGAAGGTCGGGATGTGGGTCAGACTGAAGAATTTGTGTAGAGCTCATATGATTCCTTAGGTCGCTCTCATGCCTGCCTCCACGTTGGCTCTCTGTCTAGTAGTTTTCATTAGCAAAACTTATAGCTCGTGACTAAGAACGATGACCTAGATTATTAGTGTGAGGCCGTGGGATATGAATTTCCTCCGAGGGAGGAGGATTTTTCATGCCATCTCCTCGAGCTGGAGCATTCCTCTGTGGGCGAGGTGGTGTTGGATGTCAAATCAGTGATGGTGAATGTCTTATTGGTGAAGCTATCCTTGTTCCATCGGGCCACACTATATTAGCTCACCTTTGGTCTACTCCAACTTCTCGGGTTGGAGGTAGGACCGGTTCATATCTCCGTGTCGAAGGTTCTTGCCTTGGCATGGATGGATTTGCTGGGATGTCTCGACTCCTCGAATCGGACCCATCTCGCCCTATTTGGCCAGGCTGGTTCTTGGGAGTGTGAGTTGAATAATCGTTCCTGGGAAGGTTGGTAGGTTAAGCATTTTGTGTGGTCTGTTCAAAAGGTACAGAACTCGGGGTCTCAATTTGAAAAAACTGACTAACATGAGGTCGATGATTCCTTTGAGCATTAGCAGGTTGAGTATTTCCCTAGTTTCACTCTGAAGGTATAGAGCTCAGAGTTGCAGTTCTGACAGAGCGACTAAGATTGGGTTGATTATTCCTATGGGACTCAATTTGCCTCCTTCTGATGTTAACATTCGTTGCAGGAGAGGGTAATCGAGCCAAGATCTCCTCAATCTGCTTGTTAGCCTGAGCAAGGTGGCCCCTTAACTGGGAATTTTCCATCTCGATGGTTGTTAGGTATCCCAGATGGGTTTATGGTGGGGGTGATGCTGAGCTCCAAGCATCATCTTGGCCCACGTGTTGTTTCTAGGGTGACATTGAGTAGTTGGGCCTTCTCTAGTTGGAACGGCCGCATGGTGCACCTCCTGATCATCAAGTTGTTCTGTCTCGTTGTCAAGCATAGATCGGGTGACCACCATGTTGAATGTTAGATGAAACTTGCGTGAGGAATTAAGCCTATTATGCTCTCAATGAAAGCACCAATCTATTGAAATGGTTCTTCGCCTTCAGTGGATTAAGAAATTTGAAAAAAGAGATATTAGGCTTTTGCTAAACAATAATTGAATAAATAAAAAAGTATTAAGATCACCCATCACGCAAGAGATGATCTGGCCATCCCGCATCTCAAATTAAGTTGTTTGCACAAGAGACGATCTAGAGACTATCTGGTTGCCGTAAGCTTTCAAGTTTGACTTGAGCTGCTCACTCTAGAATTAGCTTGATGTTCTATCTATATGATTTCTTCATACACTTGTCTGCCAGATGTGCCCCATGATGAGTAATTTAGTTCGTATTTATTTTGGGGTACAACAAAGGGTTATTAGCATGATATTGTTGGGGGTCTTTTCAATCAAAAAGGAAAATTCACTGGAGGGCTTGGCATAAAATGTGTTTACCAAAATATGAAGGAGGCGTAGGTTTCTGAAAGTTTGTCCAATATAATAAAGCTCTCTTAGCTAAAAGCGTAAACTACTAAACCCATCATCCTTTATTAAGCAAATGCTGAAGAGCAGATATTTCCGTAATACAAGCTTCTTGGAATCTAGAGTTGGTAATTATCCGTCTATGATTTGGTGAAGTATTCTATGGGGGAAGAGAACTACTTATCAAAGGCTTAAGAGGACGAATAGGGAATGGAACAAACACTAAGGCTTTTAACGATCCTTGAATCCCAAGACCCCCCTCTTTCCTACAATAGTCTAGAGGAATGACTGAGGATATGATGGTTTCCTAACTCATGGAATCCTTAGGGATATAGAATACAGGTCTGATTCAACAATGTTTGAATGCACCTGATTTACAACTTATCTTATCATCCCCATTACCCCATTTGAACATGCAGATTCATGGCTATGGCACTATACCAATCATGGAAGCTATTTTTTTAAAAATGGATACAACCCAGCTATGTAAAATGATAGTTATCTTCCCTCCTCATCCACTAAATCTCTTAAGATATGGTGGAAATATTTCTGGGCAATTAAAATTCCAAGGAAAATATTACATTTCGGATGGAGAGGTTAACATGAGATTTTACCTACAATGAGCGGACTTTATCGTCGAAATATATCTTCCCATAGCAACTGTCCTTTATGTGGCTATGGGGAAGACTCTAATGCACATGCATTTTTTGGCGCCCTTTCTCACAAGGTATATGGAAGCGTTTGGACTACCCTTTCCTCTTATATCACAAAGAAGATATATCGTTCAAAGGTGTTTTACTATATGCTTCTAAAATTTTAGAAAAAGATTCCTTTGAAAAGATGCTAATTGTGGCTTGGATTGTTTGGTTTGAAAGAAATAATAAAACTCATGTTCAACAATCAAGAACACCACCACAAGTGCCGATTTGGCTATCCTCTTATTGTGAATCTATAAGAAATTTTCTAATTCAAAATGATCAAGTACCCACAAGAGGGATATCTTTAAATTAAAGGAGGGAAGAAATGGAAATGCATGATCTCGCTCTTTTTGTGGATGCAAATATTTCGGCACCTACTAATATGGTTGGCTTTGGAGTGGTTATTTTCTTAGGAGATAAGAATATTAAACCAACCCTTGCAAAACTGCTACAAGGTATAAAATACCTTAGTACATAACCAAAGGGACACCCATTAGGTCCTTTTGGTGATAAACTTTCAAAACAAATAATTTCTTACATAAATGGAAAATTGAAAAGATTCGTATATGTGTTTGTTTAGTGATACAAGTCTCTTATAAACAATTCAGGCAGAGGCACTAGCTCTATTGGTGGGACTAACATGATTTTGAGGATTTGTTTACCTATTAAGTATTTCTTCAAAGATTCATTGTCTTTGAAACAAGCTTTGGATAATACTATTGTGTATCACAATGAGATGGGAGTCATTTTTTTGGATATAAAAGTTTATTGTCTAAATTTTCAGGGCATCTCTTTCTCATGTTAGTCGTAACTTTAATGTTACGACTCGTGGATTGGCTAAGCATGACCTTAAGCTAGACAATGAGCTTTCTTGGATGGAAGAGATCCCTCCTCCTATCTGTTCTTTGGAACATTAATCTTTATCGAATTCAGTTATTTCGTACAAAAAAAAAAAAACATCTAATGAACACCCATTAATTAAAAATGCCATCAATATCCCCTTTTCATCATAAAACAATCTACCAATAACTTGAACAACACAGTTCAAAGAGTTTACCTATCAATATATCAGTCACAATCCTCAATTCCTTGCTCCCTTTTGGTAACTCATGTTATATTATTTTATAATATAATGTAATATTATATTATATTATAATATAATGTTTTAGATTAAATAAATGTGACAAAGAGTGTCACATATTGTAACATATAATAGAGAGTTACAATATTTAGATATATGAGAAATATCCAAATATGTAACATATTTAGTGTTACAAATTCAGCTACAAATTTGTAACTTCTAAATTTTACCCTTTATTGTGTAAATTTGTTGTTACACAATATTGAGATGAATTTCATAAAATCCATATGTGAAATGACTGTTAGAGATATGATTTTAACCCCAATAATGTGATTTGGAGGTTACAAAATCATTTGGGAGGGTTTGGAACCGTTTAGAAAAACAACACATTTTCAAGTGTTGAAACAGGGCTGTGGCCGCGACCATTGAATGATGGTGGCCGCGGTCTGGGGGGCAGAGAGCAGTGGCCGCGACCACTGATGTTCCTGGCCGCGGCCACAGGTGCATTTCAGGCCAAATTTTCAGTTTTTTCCAAATGTGTTGAACGGTTCCAAAAACCCAAATAACTCCCAAATCTCATTTTTAATTCAATAATAATCCAATTAATCATTGGTAACAACCATGGGGGTTGGTGGAATTTGAAATTCAAAGGGTGTCTAAACTCTATAAATAGGAGCCTATTGCTCACTTGAAAGATACACAATTTCTATCCATTAGAGCACTTGGCTAGAAACACCTTGAGGCTTGATAATTCCAGAAAGTATTTCCAATATCTGAGAGAGATCCCTTAGTGCTTGAGTTAGGGGAAATAAACTTTTGGACAAAGGTTTTAAATCTTGTTCAAGTTGGTGATCCCCAACACTCTTCACTTAGGTTGTATAAGTGAGAGTTTACTTTTGTTTTTGTTCTTACTTTTTACACTATTTCTTTTCTTCTTATTCTCTTGTTCTATTTACTTGTAACCTTTGTTTAGAGTTGTAATCTTCTTTTCTTTTGTTTCAAACACCTTTACTTTACTTGTAATCTTTTGCTTAGAGTTGTATTATTCACTATTATCTTCTTCTTCTTCTTTTCCTTGTTTATTTGTATTTTTCAGTCATAGAGTTGTAACTCTTTTTAATCAATCATTATTTATTTGTAATATATTGCATAGAGTTGTATTTTCTTACCATTTTCGCTGAGGAAAAAACTAATTTTCCTACCCACTCATAGTCCCTTAAATTGAACAAACTGACGTCCTTCTCCAATTCCTTAAGCCTCAGAGGCTTAAATCAAGAACTAGAGAAATGTTCTTTCTCTGTTACTCTATTGTGTATCGTGGATGAGATGCTTCACTAGCATGAAAACCTAGCCCTAATTTTCATTACTTTTATTTAATTATGATAATAATCATATAAAACAAATTACTATTCAATCCCAGTCTCTAATTTTTCCATGTGATCACTTAAGCCCATTTTTGTACTTTTTACTTAGGCTAAAAGTTTTGATTTCCCTTAATTACATTTTCTACCATAAAGCCTGATGTACTTTCTATATTTGTTGTCTCATATTTAACCCCTTTTGGGTAAAGAAGTACTTCAGGATTTTATGGTCTGTATAAAATTTCACATTTCTCCCCTAAAGATAATGTTGCCATATCTTAAGTGCAAACACTACCGCTGCCAGCTCTAAGTCGTGTGTCGGATAGCATTGCTCATACTCCTTTAGCTGTCTAGATGCACATGCGATCACCTTTTCCGCCTCCATCAATACAAAACCCAATCCTTTCTTTGATGCATCACAGTATACCACAAATTTTTCATTATCTGTCGGTAGACTTGATACGGGTGTTGTGATGAGTTTATCCTTCAAATCCTGAAAGCTTTGTTTGCACTTCATTGTCCGAACAAACTTCATATTCTTTCTGGTCAATTCTGTCTATAGCGTGGCAATCTTCGAAAACCCTTCTATGAACTTTTTGTAATACCCTGTCAACCAAAGAAAACTTCTCACTTCTGAAGCATTCTTTGGTTGTGGCTAGTCTTTTACTACTTTAATTTTACCGGGTCCACCTTGATACTGTAACTGTAACGACCCAAAATTACTAATAAGGCTTAAGGGCCTTGATTAGTGTGCCAGGAGGGCATAATTGGAGGTTAAGAGAATTAATGGCAAGAAAGTATGGATATGGTTACTGGATAAGCAGGCGGGCCCTATTTGGCTGGTAAGGGCTTAATCATAATTTTGGCCCGTTAGGGCATAAATGTGAATGTGTGTGATAAATTGTTGAGACCACATTATTATGTGGATAGATAGAGAAGTATATATATATGCGTGTACATGTGTGTGCATTTGTAACTGTCGGCATGAGGCGATCCTAGGGAGCAAGTAGCAAGAAAGTCACAACGGAGCTTAATAGTTGACTTTGGATAAGTCAGGGATATGATAGGTATCGGGTAGTTATTTAGACTATCGGGTTATGAAAATAAATATATGGAGATATATTTGAGGTTAGAAAGTCTAGGTGGGAATATTGGGGAATTTTACCATTTTTCCCTCGGGGACGCTTCCGGCACCCCGAGGCTTGGGATTGACTTAACGGAATAAATGATAGACTTAGTTAAAACAAAAGCTAGTGGAAAGGAAGATTAGACCGACTCTCATTCTCTCTCCCTCTTCTCTCTCAAGGAAACTAGAAAAAAAACACAAGGAAAACAAAGGAAACTTGGAGGATTTGGGCTGGGATTTCAAAGGGTTTCAGTGGGGATCTAAAAGTTTAGCTCAAGGATTATCCAAGGAACATTTAATCAAAGCCAAGGTGAGAATCAAACTTTTTTTTTGAGGTTAGAAGCTCTGGGTTTTTCTGAGTAGTAAGATAGTTATAATTTTGGTGTTTAAGGTTGAGTTGAAGTTAGAAACTTGGAAACTAGCTGGGATTCTGCTTAGAGAAGGGGTTCAGCTGAAGAGGTAAACTTTAATTTATGATTTAGAAGCTTAAATTTGAGTTATGTATGGTTAGTTTTGGTGTTTGATGTTCTTGAGTTTCAGAGATTGAAACATGGATTGCAATGAGTTTTAGATTGGGTTTCCTGTTGAATTATGATGTTAAAGTTGTCTTAAAAGTGTTGGGAATGATTGATATTGAAATAGGGAGCTTTGGGATGATTTTGGGTAAGGATTGGAGGTTGGAAATGGTGGAAATTCTGGGCTCAAAGGGAAGGGACGCGGCTCTATTCTAGGGCGCTGTGGCCCTAGGATGAAGATGAGCCAGGAGGGCTCGGCCAAGGGTGAGCGCCACGGCGCCCAAAGCAAGGGCCGCGGCGCGTGTCTTCTTTCAGGGAGGGCCTTGGTTCTGTTTTAAGGGCAGAGCCGCGGCTAAGCTTTAGGGGCCGCAGCCCTTAGATGCATACTTGAACATTCAAGGTTTTAAAGTACGGGGATCGAGCCTAGGGTGCTTGGGATCAATCTCACCACTGTGCTTGGTGGGATTCGACTTCCCGGAAGCTAGTTTTGTACACGAAAACCTATATTTGAATATTAATGGAATCCATTATCTTGGTTGTGACTAGGTGATAAGCTAGGGCTCGGGAAGTGGATCGTGCTCGGGGGTCGCCCTTTCTAATTAAAGCACTTGGAATCAAGGTAAGAAAACTGCACCTATGTAGGTGGATAGGTTAGGACTAAGTGTTCCCTATATTTGTTTGTATTGCTATGTGAATATATTGGGACTAAGAGTTCCCTATAATTATATAAATGTCATGAGGTGGTATTATGCCACTGGGACATGTGATAAGCGGCCTAAAGGTGCAGAAATCAACACTTGCGCACACGGCGCGGCTCGAACACTGGTATTCGAGGACAGATTATTAATCACTGAGTTCAATTAAGCTGGCCGGAGTCAGTGGGTATGTCACTGGGATTGGCCTAAGCGAGCCAAAGATAGTGAATTAAACAGAGGGTGCGGCCTACGGGCATTAACCCTAGTTATTGCTTGGCATAGGTTCTATTGTTGATTATGGTGTATGACTTGATGAGTATCTGGAGTTAAATTACTGGTTATTGGCCAGTGTGCTACCTTGATGTATTTTATGGTGTGCTGGTAACTGATTAATGCCTTGTGATTACTTGGATTATGCTCAACAAACTGTTTAGCTGCTATTACTGTTATATTATGATGTTATGTTTTCTTGCTGGGCCTCGGCTCACGGGTGCTACGTGGTGCAGGTAATGCTCGTTGGCCATGGGTTGGAGAGCTCTGGGGGCAAGGTGTGCATTGTCAGCTGCTCAGCCACCACGGTCGGGGGATTGTACAGGGACGCGAACCTAAATTGTGAATTTTGCCATTAGAGTGGCTTGGTTGTTTATTTGTTAACAAGAATTTTATATTTACATTATTTAAACCTTGTTTTGGGATCCCATGTATCAAACATGTCTTTTAGTAAAACTTAATCGTTTATAACCAAAATTCTTTTTAACCTAACTTGCTTACGTCATTAGTTACACGTTTTGAATCAAATGACTTGACTAGCGAGTCTTGCACTATCCAAACACACAGTGTAACGGTCTTGGTTATCCAGGGCGTTACAGTAACGCCCTACTAATCAAAGACCGTTACACTGTGTGTTTGAAATAGTGCTTAAATCGGTAAACGAGTCATTTGGACTTAGAAAGTGTAATTAAACTAACTCAAGGTTAGGTATTAAATTTTTTGGCTATAAGATTAATATTTTTCATTAAAAGAGTTTTGTAACGACCCAAAATTGCTATTAGGGCTTAGTGTCTTGATTAGCTTGCCGGGGGACATAATTGGTTTATATGTATGTTTAATTGGTTAAATGCGTGACTATGTGGCATGCATGATTAATAATATTATATGAATATATTATATGCATGTTTATGAGTATTAGATATGCATGTGGTCCCTTTATAGTTTATAAGGGCATATTTGTAATTTGACATGTTGAGGGCATAAATGTTATTTTATGTGATGCATGGTTGAGACCACATTATTATGTCGATATATTTGCTATATATGGTTCGAGACTGTCCTAGTGAGCGGATAAGCGAAATAGTCACATCGGGGTTTAATACTCGGCTCGGGGGGAGCCTAGCGGTATTTTTGGGATTTTAGAGAATATTTTGGGATTCATTGGTAAATATTAGGAACACTTGAGGAATTAGCAAGAATTGGGGGAAAATGACCATACTACCCTTAGGGGTATTTAATGGCTAGATTAATGATCATGGGCAGTTTTGGTCTTTTCTAAATTAAGCTTTATACTTAGTAAAACTCTAAGGAGCAACCAGAAGGTAGTGGAAACTCACAGCTCTCTCTCATCTCTCTCACTCGCGGTTCTCTCCCCCTCCCCCTTAAGTTTGAGGAATTGTGGTGAATTGAAGATTGGAACCAGGGAAATTCAGCTGCGGGAACCTAAGGATTAAGCTGAGTTCATTCAAGGATATTGCTAGGGAAACTAGGCTACAATTTGAGGTAAGAGTTCTAGTCAAATTCTCTAATTTTGCTGAGTTTATGTTAAGAGGTTGAGTTTGCATGAATGTGAATTTGATAACTGATTTTGGGTGTTAGGAGAGTATAAATTGTTTATAAGGTTGGATATGACGTTTAGGTTATGGTGATAAGGATTCTGGGTTGTGTTCTGAATTTGGATGAAAGTTTGGTTGAATTTTTGAGGTTTTTGGCTGGGAAGGTTGAGGAGAAAACCCATAAATTTTGGGTATGTCGGGGCGCGCCGCGACCCGCATGCCAGAATGCCCTGGGAGGGCTTTATGTTTTGAGGGCATGCCAGGACCCTAGGGGGCAAGTAGCGGCCCGCCTCCCCTAGATGCGTGGGGGTTGTGTCTCTGTCTTGAGGGTGCGCCGCGACCCCTAGGGCCAGGTCGCGGGCCGCCTAGGGTATTTTGGCCTAGATTGGTTTTTGGGATTAGTAAGGCTTGGGGGTTCGAACCTAAGCGCTCAGGACGATTTCGACTACCCGGTTTAGTAGAAATCGAGGTCCTGGTGGCTAGCTAATGTTTCCTAAGTATTTATTTAGGTTTAGAATTGATGATTTCCCATTAATACTGTGACTAGGTTTATCTCTAAGGCTTAGGACTGAGGATCGTGCTCGGGACCATTCTGTATTCTTCGCTCGGGATTCGAGGTAAGAAAACTGCACCCCTGTGTGGTAGTGAACAGGACTGAGGTTCCCAATTATTGATTGCTCGTACAATGTGTTTGTAAGATTGATGGGATATAAAAGAATGAATGGCCTAAGAGAGTCGGGGCTGATGGTAAGCGTACTAAACGTAGCTCGGCCTAAGCGAGCCGGGGCCAGCAAGATCAACAAGGGGCCCGACCTAAGTGTGCCAACCCTGAATAGTTGTGAACTTGAGATTATGTGTTTATTATTGAGTAGTTGAATATTCATACTCTGTTTTATGATTGAATTGAATGAATTAAGCTTGATCGAATACCATTATTCCTACATGTATCTGCTATTTTATTTGGCTTTCTTGCTGGGCCTTGGCTCACAGGTGCTACATGGTGCAGGTAAAGGTAAAGGAAAGCTGGACCAACCATGAGTTGGAGAGCTCTGGGGGCGAGGTGTACATTTTTAGCTGCTCATTCGCCACGGTCGAGAGAAAGTGTAGGGACAGAGCCTTAAAATTTTTATTTTTCCATTAGAGTGGCTTTTGGTTGTATAAGACTTTTTAGAGTTTCAAATTGTCTCTTAAACCGTGTTTTTGGGATTCCATCTACCAAACATCTATTTTAATGGAAATTAACCGTTTATTGATCAAAATCTTTTAACCCTAACCTCATAGTTGACTTTAGAAACATATTATTGTTCAAATGACTCGATTAGCGAGTCTTCACTATTTTAAAATACATAGTGTAACGGTCTTGGTTTCCCAGGACGTTACAAGTTTAACATACACATGGGATCCCAGAAAATAGTTTATAAACTAATAAAGAACAAGCAACTACAAAATAACCGTCCTAAGCAGCAAAACAGGGCTCAACCATAGTTCCTCCCAAGCAATCCTGGCTGTGGCGGTCGAGCAGGCAGTAGATGTACACGTTGCCCTCAAACTTTCCAACTCATGGCTGGTCCAACTTATCATTGCCCTTACCTGCACCATAGAGCACCTGTGAGCCAAGGCTCAATAAGAAAACTGCACAAGGCATAATAATACACTCAAATATTCAAAAGCAATAAACATATGCTTCACAAATATCATATACATTCATTCTAGACATATAACTCATAAACACATTTTGCAGATAACGAGTGCATTCATTCTAAATCATATAATCAGCCCAACCGAGTGAGGTGCATACTCAGGCACTCAGCTCACAGTCCATGCCAAGAAAGTGGGGATTGCACCATTGAATTGTTCTTGCCCTCAATTATACGGTCCAGGAAAATAGTCTCGCCAAACGGCCCAACCGAGCGAGGTGCATACTTAGGCACTCAACTCTCGGTTCTTGCTGGGCGAGTAGGGACAATACCCTCATATTGAACTCTCCTTTTCGACTTGTGTTTTGTATGCTTTGTCGAGCGGCCCAATGCTCAATGCGGTACCTGAAAATAAGTTAAACCATATATATTCACATATGATTCAAAGCTAATAAACATACAAACAAATAACTCTATGTGCATATGCAAGTTTTCTTACCTCTGGTCCTTAACGAGACATGTATCATGACCTCGAGCCTGATCCCTTCCTCTTGAGCCTATCAGTATATCCTTACCTGTAGAATTTCGAACTCCTAGCTCTCCTTTTGTCTCTCAACAGCCTCTAAACCCAGCAAAAAGCTCAAATTACTCAAGATTTCTCCCACAAGTTTCCTAGCTTAGCTTTCTTCAATGTTTCTTCAAATAAGGACCAAGAGAGAAAAAACGAGGAGAGGGAGAGAACTGCATCACACAACATGACCCTTAGTGCTCATCACTAAGTTAATTTGTGTCTACTCAATTGGTCAAAAGACCACTTTGCCCTCACTCAAACCTAAGCCCTTTTGACCATACCAAGGGCATTTTGGTCATTTCATGTGGTTCACACTAAACCTAAAATAACACTATAAATTCCCAATTAATTCCAACATATCAAAGTGATCACCCAATTAATTCCCATTACCCAATTAATACTTGTAATATGATAAATTACCAAAATACATCTATGCTCACCCCAAGTCGGGTATTAATCACCGTTGTGACTAGACTGCGCTATCTTGCTCGAAATGATCGACCAGTGCTGAATATTTCAAATGTATACCCACATAACAATGTGGGCTTAAGCATATAGCACATATAATCATATATATACCCTCAGCAGGTTAAAATTATTAAAATTCCCTTTTTTTTTACCAGAAACGGGCCAATAGGCACATTTGATACACTTAAACATGCACACTCAGTCATATAATTATATAACTCATGAAATTCACATAATCACATATTTAACCAATTAAAATCACATAGTATTCCAATATTGCTCTTTTGGCCCCCTAATCAAGGCACTAAGCCTTATTAGGAATTTTGGGACATTATAATTATCCCCTCCTTATAGAAATTTCATCCTCGAAATAAATCTGAACAATCTAGGATACCAATCCCATATATCTGCCTCTAGTTTCTAATTCGCTTTCTCGACCTTACTTTTTCGCGTAGTATAAATCTATTTATAGTTCTAGACCCCATCCAGGATCTGAAAAGGTCTCACAAACCTAGTGCTCAACTTGCCCTCCTTCTAAATCGCTTCGCTCTTGTGAAAGGTGAAACTCTTAGACATAGTCTCCAATTGGGAACACTATATCCCTACGCTTAAAACCAATCATAACTTTTTTATCTATTCTGGACAGCGAACATCTGAGCTCTAATCTTCTTAAAAACTCCATTGTTCCTTTAAACCATTGCATGACCCATATATTTTCTCTCATCCATTTCATCCCAATAAATGGGAGATTTACACTTCCTACCATACAACATTCCATATGGAGTCGCTCCAGTCATCCACTGATATCTTTTGTCGTAGGAAAACTCAATCAAAGTTAAATACTTATTCTATGACTCTTGAAAGTCCAATACACATTCCCAAAGCATGTTTATCAATATCTAACTCATCCTCTCAGATTATCCACCCATTTGAGGATGATAGTCGGTACACAACTTCAACTGGGTACCTATAGTCTTCCATAAACCTTCCCAAAAACTCAAAAGTAAAGGTGGAGTCTCGATCTGCTATAATAGACTTTGGAGCCCCACAAAATCGCACGATCTCTTTCACAGAAAACTCAACATACTGATCCACTGTAAATTCAGCCTCACTGGTAAAAGGTGAGCCGACTTGATACACCAATCCACAATCATCAGTGCTTAATCATGCTAACTCAGTGCCCTGGGCAGTCTAACTTTGGGGTCCATAATAATGTCCTCCCATTTCCATTAAGGAATACCCAAGGGATATAACAACCTCGCTAGTCTCTACTACTTAGCTCTCACCTGCTGTCATGCTAAGTATTTAGTCACATAACCAATTATATTCCTTTTCATCCCAAGCCACCAATAAAAAGTCTTTATTTCCTATTACATCCTCGCGGTTCCTAGATGCAATGAAATTGTATAGTATGGGATTTCCCCCAAAATTTCCCGTCTATTAACAACATCCATCGGAATACAAATCCGACTCTTATACCTCAATAAACCCATCTCTAAAATTGTATAGACCTTAGCTACTCTAGCTAGGACGTCCCCTCTATGTCTCATAAACTGAGAATCACTTGTCTAACCTTCCTTTATTCTCTCCATTAAAGTAGAATACAAGGTAATGTTGGCTATCTGGCCCACCACCAACTCGGTTTCCCTTGTAATCATATTTTATACCAATTCTCTCTCTGGATTTCAGTTCTAAACTGAATAACTATCCCGAATCCCTCCAGCTCAAATCATCTCACAATACATTGGCTTTTGTTCTGATGAAAGACTAAACACTAGAGTAGTAATCAATCGTTGCTTCAACTCATGGAAGTTGTTCTCATATCTGTCTGACCATACAGACCTCAATTTCTTGCATGTCAATTATGTTAATGGTGTAGCAATTCTTGAGAATCCTTATATTAACACTTGTAATACCCTGTCATTCCAAGACAACTTCTAATCTTGGGGGCATTCCTTGGTCTCAGTCCATCTCTAATTGCCTAAACTCTGGTTGGATCTACCTCAACCCTATTCTTGCTAACAATGTGACTAAAGGATGTCACTTGAAGTAACCAAAACTTGTGCATCTTGAATTTTACATATCATTCGTGTTCCATCGATCTTTGTAATATCACTTGGAGATGTTCCCCATGCTTTGTCTCTGACTAAGATTTAATCAGAATACCATCTGTGGAGATCATCACAAATCTATCTAGATAAACTTACAACACTTTGTTCATTAAATCCATAACAACTTGTACAAAATGTTGTCTTTGGTATGTCTTCTTCTTATTTGATCCCTAGATGGTAATAACAATATAGAAGATCAATCTTTGAGAACACCGTCTTGTCTTGCACTAATCAGATAACTCATCAGTCCCTAATAGCGGATACTTATTCTTGATGGTCAACTGGTTCAACTATCTGTATTTAGTACACATCCTCAATGTCTTATTCTCTTTCTCTACAAACCCAAACTGGTGTATCCCATGGTGAGAAGTTAGATCTAGTAAGCCCCAAATTTGGTAGTTGTTGTAACTATACTTTCAATTCTATCCATTCTGATATGGCCACTTTGTACGATACCTTAGATAACAGTTTTATCCCTGTGTCAGTCACGTGGCAGACTCAATCTCCTAACATGATAGGGATCCCCGTAAATCCTCAAAAAATAAAAAAAATATATATGAAACCTTACTGTCTAATAGAGTTTCCACTTAGGACCATATCAAAGTCTCCTATAACCAACTCAATCAATTCCACTGATGATTCTCTACTAGTAATAATCTGACCCATTTCCTGGAGATTTCCAATTTCCCCAGTAAGTAAACAATAGGGTTCCAAACACCCATAACAAGATAGTCACCTAACTTGTACAGTATATTTACACCTCTACTAGATGCAAAGAAGTACATGGCACCAGAACCAATTAGTATAATATAAAAAGAACCAGAATAAGAAAGCTGACATGTCACTATTGAGGATCTAGCATCAGCCATTGACTACGTCAGAGCAAACACTCAAGCTAGAGTTAAGTTGTCTGCCACCTTTGGTTCTTCCTTCCTCCATCTTGGGCAATCCCTCTTGAAGTGCCCAACCACCCCGCATAAGAAACATGCCCTGGCTCGACATTCTCCCAGATGGCGCCTCCTACACTGAGCGCACTTTGGGTAAGTCTTCCATTCCTCACTCTCGCTCGGTGGTCTATCTGACCGCTCCAAACCCTTCCTCTAATCTAGGGGTGTTAAATGTGTTTGTAACTTTTATTTTCTGATAATTTGGGCCTCCACCCCTGTCTGACCAAATAAACGAGAGTATTGCAGTCTGAGCCTCGTGCCCTACGACACCCTCCCTACATATTTAATATCTTGTGCCCTCAACAGCAAGGGCCTTCCCTACCATATGAGCAAAGGTAGAGATCTCATGTACTGGAGCTATCCTGATGCCCTGAGCAATCCCGAAATTCAATCCTCGAATAAATCGCTCCTTTCGAGCCACGTTTGTTGGCACCATATCAAAAGAAAATTTGGCCAATCCATCAAATTTTTTAACATACTCAGTTACTGTCGTGTTCCCCTGAACCAGATTCAGAAATTCATTTGTCTTCGCAGTCTTAACTACGTCACAATAATATCTCTCGTTGAATAATTGTCGGAATTCTTCCCAGCCCATTGTGGCTACATTCCAAGTCTGGGATATCACTTTCCACCAAGTTCGGGCATCATCCCATAATATATACATATCACAGATCACTCTGTCGTTGCCTACCACCCCCATAGAATCGAGGATGGAGCTAATCATGCCAATCCATTGCTTAGCTCTGAATGGATCTAGGCCTCCATCAAAAGCTGGAGGTTAATGTTTTTGAAACATCTCATATAGAAATTCCCATCTATTCTCAACCCTAGGTTGAGCCAAAACTGGTACCACTCTTGGTAAACCTAATGAAGCAGTGTTCCTTGGAAAAAATAGTTGTTTCAACCACCTGATCTCTTCCTCTTGCCTTTACAATCTTCCTTGCATATCTGTAAACATTTGCTGCCAATTATGAGGGCAGGCGGAGGGCTCTGGCCTTAGTTATCATTTATAGCCTCAATATAAACACCGCAAGGTCTAATTTACTGCCTTAGGTACGTAACCTCTAAGTTCATCTGCATTCAGTTACTTGACCTATCAGGCATGATGGTCCCATCCAGAGGTCATCTCATGGGCAAAACCAAACAACACAACATCCACATACAACAACAATGCTACAATACATGCCCATATTACTCATGCATCAATTAATAAGCCCTGCTCTTAACAATATAAATATCATGCTCTCTAATATAGCATACAGATAAAGCATTCATATACCAGTTAAGCAGGCAAGCACACAATTATATCATTACTTACCAAACCCTGAGTTGAGCTTGTCTTTAGAGGCGAGTGTACATGCCCAGCCAGTCTTCAGGAACCCTTAAACCTAGACCACTCTCATACCAAGTTGTAACATCCTACTAATCCAGGACCATTATACTGTGTGTTTGAAATAGTGCTTCACTTGCTAAATGAGTTATTTGGACTTAGAAAGTGTAATTAAACTAACTCAAGGTTAGGTATTACGTTTTTTTGGCTAAATAGCCGTCCTAAGAGGCAAAACCTGGCTCAACACTAGTTCTTCCCAAGCAATCCCGGATGTGGCAGTCGAGCAGGCTGCATATGTACACGTTGCCTCTCAAGCTCTCTAACTCATGGCTAGTCTAGATTATCATTGCCCTTACTTGCACCATAGAGCACCTGTGAGCCATGGCTTGGTAAGAAAACTACACAAGGCATAACAATACACTCAAATATTCAAAATCAATAAACATATGCTTCACAAATATCATATACATTCATTCTAGACATATAACTGTTGCGATATTTTTATTACACGCAAGTGCACGTATCATACAAGTAGTAACTCACACAGGTGAGGTCGAACCCAAGGGAATTGCAGCTAAGTACTAACAAAATTGGATTTATATTTCTATTTGGCAACAATAAAAATTGGTTTTTAAAATTATAATGCAGAAAACACAACAAACAAAACAATAAATAAAAAGGATTTGACAATGGATGTGAAATTAGGAATATGATTTCAATTGCTTTGATTACCCAATTGTTAATACTAGTCAACTATTCTTCTTCCTCCTATGTGATGACAGATTATAAAATCACCTAAACTCTTTTCAGATCATAAAGGTACTAAATTGCATTGTCAACTATTGCATCTCTGAGATAGTACAACAAATAATTCGCATTAAGCATTAATCTAAAAGTCACATAAGCTATGCGAATACTTTCGTTTCACATCAAAACCTATGTTTATTCATTTAGAGCATTCCTAATATTCACTTTTCAGATTTCATATTAGGATCATGAATCATGCTTAAGGTGATCAATCTCAAACATGTATTGAGCACAAAAATGAACAAATCACATAAACAAGGAAGAAGGAATAATCAAATAGCATTAATCCATGGAATAATCTCAGTCAATATCCATCAAATCCCTAAATAGGAGTTTAGCCCATAATCTCAATATTCATATCCATAATCAAATTAAACATAAACAATAACATAGAAAATTAAAGAAAAAGAGAATGAAACTAGATTGGGAATTGTCACAGATCGCCCACGCTTGCTCCAAGCTTCTCCTTCTTCTTTTCTCCACTTCTCTTTGTCTCTAGCCTCTAATTCACGTTTTTCTCCCCTCCAAATCGCATCAGAACTCGTTACCCTAAATTAGCCCCTGTGAATGGACCAAAATGCCCTTCATTTAAAAATCTGCCGAATTTCAATTTCCAACAACCTAGCGCGGTCGCCCTCTACAGTAGCGAGGTCGCTCTACTCTCTCAGAAAAGGCATTTTTGACAGCTTTACGAATTTTTGTGCTTTTTGGCATCTTTTTCATTCTAAATCATCCCAATCCTTCAAAACCTGAAAATAAACAAAAACAACTCAAAACAAGCGTAAAATAGAACAAAACAACCCTAAACCTCTAAAATACTTCCTAAGTAGACACACTAAAACAAGTCTAAAACTTGCTAATCAATAACCTGTAAAGAACATTAATTTTAAGTCATATAATCAGCTACACAATCCAAGAAAACAGTTCTGTTGAATGGCCCGACCGAGCGAGGTGCATACTCAGGCACTAAGCTCACGGTACATGCAAGGCAAGTGGGGACTGCACCCTCGAATTTTTCTTGCCCTCAGTTATACGGTCTAGGAAAATAGTCATGCCGAATGTCCCAACCGAGTGAGGTGCATACTAAGGCACTTAACTCTCAGCTCATGCTTGGCAAGTGGGGAACACACCCTCACATTTAACTTGCCCTTTGACCTACAATCCACATGCTTTGCTGAACGGTCCAACCGAGTGACATGCGTACTCTGACATTCAGCTCGTAGTGCTTGTCGGGCGAGTAGGGACAACACCCTCATACTGAACTCGCCTTTTAGACATGTGTTCCATAGCTTTGCCGAGCGACCCAATGCTTAATGCGATAGCCAAAAATCATATAAAGCATATATATTCACATATGATTCAAAGCTAATAAGCATACAAACCAAGAGCCCTATGTGCATATGCGAGTTTTCTTACCTCTGGTCCTTAACTAGACACGTATCACGACCTCGAGCATTATCCCTTCCTCCTGAGCCTATCGGTATATCCTTAGCTATAGAATTTCGAACTCCTAGCTCTCCTTTGGTCTCTCAATAGCCTCTAAACCCAGTAGAAAGGTCCAATTACTCAAGATTTCTCCCACAAGTTTCCTAGCTTAGCTTTCTTCAAAGTTTCTTCAAAGAAGGACGAAGAGAGAAAAAACAAGGCGATGGAGAGAAATGCATCACGCAACATGACCCTTAGTTCTTAGCACTAAGTTAATTTGTGTCTTTCCAAGTGATCAAAAGACCACTTTGCCCTCACTCAAACCCATGCCCCTTTTGACCACAACAAGGGCATTTTAGTCATTTCTTGAGGTTCCCACTAAACCTCAAATAACACTATAAATTCCCAATTAATTACAACATATTCAAGTGATCACCAAATTAATTCCTATTACCCAATAAATCTCAATAATGTATTAAATTACCAAAATACCCCTAGGCTAACCCCGAGCCAGGTATTAATTCTAGTTGTGACTAAACCACTATCTTGCTAGAAAGGATCGACTCCTGCCGAATATCTCAAATGTTTACCCACAACAGTGTGGGCCCAAGCATATAGCACATACAATCACAAATATACCCTCAGTGGGTTAAAATTACAAAAATGCCTCTTTTACTATAAGCAGGCCAATAGGCACATTTAATACACTTTAACATGCACACTCAGTCATATATCTCATGCAATTCACATAATCACATAATGAACCAATTAAAATCACATAATAGTCCAATATTGCTCTTCTGTCCCCCTAATCAAGGCACTAATCCTTATTAGAAATTTTGGGAAATTACAGATACCATTCTTATTGACAATGTGTCCTATGAATGCCACTTGAGAAAGCCAAAATTCACACTTCTTGAATTTTGCATACAGTTTCTGCTCCCTCAACCTTTGCAGTGCTAATCATAGGTGTTGCTCATGTTCCTCTTCCGTCCGTGAGTAGTTAAAAATGTCATATATGAATACTATCATGAACTTATCCAAATAATCTTTGAATAATCTGTTCATGAGGTCCATAAATCCCACAAGGGCATTGATAAGTTCAAAAGACATTAGCAAAAATTCATAGTGCCCGTATCTCATTCGAAATGTTGTCTTCATAATACCATCTTCCTTAATTATCAATTGGTGGTATCCTAAACTCAATTCTATTTTAGAGAATACAGACTTTCGCTGGAGTTGATCGAAAAGATCGTCTATTCTTGGCAAATGATACTTGTTCTTGATCGTAACCTTGTTGAGATCCCTATATCAACACACATGCACATCGATCCATCCTTCTTCTATACAAATACCACTAGTGTTGTCCACGATGAGTAACTTGGCCTAATGAATCCCAAGTTGAGTATTTCTTGCAACTGAACTTGCAACTCCTTTAGTTTAGTCGGTGCCATTTGTTGGTAATAATTTGAACAAAATATGGGACGCAGCGGAAGGTGGGGAGGGGATTTTAAAAAATCACAAATACCAGCTAGGATCAATACATATATCGATACATTAAATTAACACATACAAGGAAAAGGAGATTACCTCTTACCCTAGCAAGATTCCTTGAGTCTTTTAGCTTAATCAACGATCTTCCTATCTAATGAAGACTCACACCTTAGCCTTCCAAGTCATTCTTCTAACACACAAGGACCTTTGTAGGCACGTATGATTCACAAGTAGATTATTTTAGGCTCTCTAGATGTTCTCAACACATGAGATATAGAGAGTTTGGAGAAGAGATAAGACTTGTAAAAGTTCTAGAATATTCAGGCCTAGAAAATTCTATTGATACTTTTCTGATAAAGTATGATAACTGTAAATGTGGAATTTTTTCCTTGTGAATTCCATTCACAAGTGAAGCTCTATGCTACGAGACATCCTGAAAGGGCATCACATGATGGTGAGGGAGTTGGGGTAAGAGAGTCACCCTCACTAGGCGAGGGACTTCGGCCACTTGCCAATCCAAACTTCACCCTCGCTATGCGAGGGCCCCCAGCTGGCCATCCGCGTGCGCCCCATTCCAGCAGGCATCAAGCCTCGTCCACACTCGGAGGAAGAACGTCAGCCTCGCTATGCGAGGGTGAGGGCTGTGTTGAGGTATCCGTGCTCCTAGCCTCGCGACGCTGCACCTCGGAGGAAGAACGTCAGCCTCGCTATGCGAGGGTGAGGGCTGTGTTGAGGTATCCGTGTTCCTAGCCTCGCGACGCTGCGCTCGGAAGGAGAAGGGGCAGCCTCGCTATGCGAGGGTGAGGGCTATGTTGAGGTGTCCGTGCTCCTAGCCTCGCGACGCTGCACCTCGGAGGAAGAACGTCAGCCTCGCTATGCGAGGGTGAGGGCTGTGTTGAGGTATCCATGTTCCTAGCCTCGCGACGCTGCGCTCGGAAGGAGAAGAGGCAGCCTCGCTATGCGAGGGTGAGGGGTGTGTTGAGGTACCCGTGCTCCTAGCCTCGTGTCTATGCGATCCGCATAGGCCGGCCCTGACCCTCGGCACCTCGACTTCTCAGGACATGCATAGGATGAAGCCTCCTTGGCACAGGCATGAGATCACTTAGGGGAATCTTGTTGATATGCCAAACGAACATGGAGCATTGAACGGGAATTGATGAGGACCACCGAGTACGGAACACGTGCGCTGACACGGGGTGTACGGTTATGGAGAGAACAAGGGCACGACCCTATGATCTGCGTCTGAGGAGTAGTGGCGGTACGGACCTGTACGAAGAGTGGTGAGACCACTTGGACACCCCCGACCATGCGCCAGAGCCGACAGTACTATGTCCAAGGCCACGACTCTGACACCATCAGGGTAGACACCACTACGCCCTGAGCCACTACTTTATCAGAGTACCTATGTACGTCCCAGTGGTCTGGGACTTGTTTGTATCCTGGGCCAATAGAGCCTCCCCTATAAATAGGCTCCAACCCCTCAGGCTAAGGGGTTGGAAAACTGAATGTAAAAATGAGACTTATGAAATAGATGCTTCTGGTTCTCATGCTTGCCTGAGTTTTCTCCTGTTGTTTAGAGTTCTTTCTATCTAATTCATAGCTTCTTATAGTATAGAGATTGAAGTTTTCTAACCATTAATCGTTGACGAGTTCTTACCGTCAACAGTTTGGCGCCGTCTGTGGGAACGTAAGCACCAAGCTACTGTTCTGTCATTACTTCCGGCAAGGTAAAATGCCAAGACGTTCGAAGCGTCTCAAGGAGCCTCGAGAGGTGGAGGTCCACCTTACCGGAGTCCAGCTGAAGGCCTCCATGAAGGATCCACCTCCACCCCGAGACGTAGACCCCCCAAGGGACCCTGAGGTTCACCAGAATGACAAGGAGGCCTCGTCTCTGGCCATCTCGCCCGGTGAGAATCCTCCAAGGACAACTACTGCACCACCCGGGAAGGCCAACGAGTTCCCTCCTCCCAAACCACCGAAGGTACCGAACTCCGGCCGGCAAGACCCGGGCCCCTCAACGCACAGACGCGATAAGCAACCCCGGGTCCATTCCGTGAGCTCGAGTTCTAAATCTCGTTTCTATGAAGAGGAGATTCGTGAACTGCACCGTAAAAACCAAAGACTGGAGACTACCCTGGAGAACATGCAGGAGGTGCTGAATGGCCTGTTGCAAGGTAAGTCAAACGTGACCCTGCCCAAGAGGAAAGAGAAGGGTCGGGAAACCACTGTCCCAGTAGACGACGGAAGAACCAGACACTCCACCAGTAACATCCCCAGGGAAAAGCCACAAGAGCATCCTAGACCATCGGGGCCACCCCAGGAGCCAAAGCAAGGGAACAATGGTGGCTCTCGCAACGACGTCGAGGTCACCTCAAAGAGGACGCCCTCAGACCTACGAGAGGAGCTCAACAAGAAGAGGGCGAATAAGAGAAATACCCCTCCTACTGTCCCCCGGGATGGCAAAGGAAAGGAAGATGTCAACCCATCCATGTTAAGGGACTCCCTGAAGAAGAGGAGGCAAGACCTCGATACGGAGATGAAGAGCCTGCGGAGTAAGATTGTCACCATGTCTGGAGGGCAAAGCCTTGAGGAAGAGTTCGACTATGAATCGCCTTTCACCAAAGAGATCCAAGCCATTCGACTCCCAGCCAACTTCAAGGAGCCTCATATGACCCCGTATGAAGGAAGCACCGACCCCAAGTACCATCTAGACGCATTCAATGACTTAATGAAGCTGAGGGGGATAAGTAGCGGGGCTAGATGCCACTGTTTCGCAGTCACGTTGAAAGGGCCCGCATACAAATGGTTTAAGAGACTTCGACCGGGGTCCGTCAGGTCTTGGCAACAATTTTCAGACGAATTTCTCCAGCAGCATCATGCCGTGTGTGATTATACAATGCCAGGAACTAGCCTGGCCAATGTAAAACAGGGCGAAAATGAGAGCCTAAAAAACTATATCCATAGGTTCAATATGGAAGCGGCCAAAGTGGGGAGCCTGACCCGCAGAGAGTTAAAAATGGCCATCACCGCCGGGGTGCTTCCGGGAAGCAAGTTGTGGGATAATATGCTCAAGAGGGAAGTCACAGATCTAGATGACTTCTACGAGAGAGCGCAGAAGTATATTCGTGTAGAGGATGGCCACGCGAACTTAAAGGCGGGAATGGGCGAGTCCCCTGCACAGCCCCCAACCAATGAAGGGTCGAATGGTGCAAAGAAGAAGAGGGCATACGAAGGATCGAGGGATGATCAACATAGAAAACCCAAGCGGGGAAGCGACCATAGGCAAACGGCTTATACTTTCTATACGGACCTGACGGATACAAGGGAGCATATCTACATCACCAACGAGAAGCGGGTTCCCTTCAAGAAGCCCCCACCAATGAGGAAGGATCGGTCCCAAAGGTATCCCAATAGGTACTTCCAATACCACAAGGATATTGGTCACACCACAGCAAAATGTATCCACCTGAAAGAAGAAATCGAGGAACTCATCCGCAGGGGGCACCTAGGTCGGTATGTCAGGAAGGAAAGGCTAAAAACGGAGGACGAACCAGTGCTATCTAGGACGCATAGAGAAGCTCCAGAGATACAGGGGGAAGTGAGAACTATTTTCGGAGGTCCAGGGCTTGGGGGAGATTCCCGGAAAGGACGAGATCGGTATGCTAGAGAAGCCAGGCGAAGTCCACCACCCTGCGTTATGAGTTTGGAACAACAACCCCCAAAGAACTTCAAGGGAGAAAATGACTCGATCACTTTCACTGAGGAGGACGCGCGGGGGGTACACTTCCCCCACAATGATCCGCTGGTGTTAACAGTTCAGTTGGTCAACCGGAGGGTGCATCGAGTCCTCGTAGACAATGGAAGTTCTGTGGACATCTTATATCGCCCCGCCCTGGAAAAGATGGGTTTGGGCATCAGGCACTTGAAGCCTTGTCAATCCTCCCTATACGGGTTCGCAGGGGACTCGATACAACCTTTAGGGGTGATCGAATTAGCACTCACTATGGGTGAACAACCCCGACAAACCACGATCATAGCAAACTTCGTCGTAGTAGATTGCGCCTCTGCTTTCAATGCGGTATTGGGGAGACCATCCCTAAGAGAATTGAAAGCAATCACTTCAATATACCACCTCACCGTCAAGTTCCCAACTCCTGGTGGGGTAGCGAGTATGAAGGGAGATCAAAGAGAGGCGAGGGAGTGTTATAACACCTCCCTTCACAAGTCAGAGAAGCCATCAGAACCAACAGCGATGGTGATGCACGGAGTACAGACCCACAGGGACAAGACCCCAGAATCACGAAAGGCCCAACCAGGTAAGACTAGCAATGAGACTCCCACGCCTGGTACAAGTAGTAGCTATGCTTAGTTTGTTGCAAGTTATGCTATTTTAGTAGATAAGAATCAAAGAGGTTACCTAGATAACCTCCCAAGTAGATGTAAGCCTTTTACCTATCTATATATCGTTGTAATCTGACTACCATGAATGAAACTGTCTTCCACTTCGTGTGTAACTTATTTCTTTATGCGAATATCAACTAAAGTCCCCGCCGAGATAAATCTCACCAGGTACTTGGGGGGCAGGACGACAAAAGTAAACAAAAAAAAATTGTCTCTTATATTCACAAGGATTAGCTACCCTTATGAATATCGAGGGATTGGTTCAAAAGGATGACCTCCGACGAAAGGCCGACACCCCAAGAGGTGAGGCTGTAAGGAGGGAATCACCCAATAAGTCTAGATTGGCCATTAAGCCGGCTAGCCCAAAAAGGGTCTTACAAGGGACCCTTGGAAAAAAATAGTACTATGTATAAGGACGAGAAGGACGCTTCTTGCAAAAAGTAACAAGCGCGCGCAAAGAATATAAAAGGACCCCAACAGCCCAACGGGTTAAAGTGTCCTTACAAGTATAACCAAGGTGCACCAGAAAGGTTATCTCCATCAAATAAAAAAAAAATGTAATCCACGAACAACAGTGATAAGAGGGACTCATCAAAGCCCCTTAAGTTTGACAAAAAAAAAAGAGAAGAAATGGTACAAGGGATTACATAACAAAAGCATACATAGACAGAGTACAAGGGGATCTACGAATCTCCACCGTGATCTTTCCACTCAGAAATCTTCTCGACGGCATGGTCCCCGAAAGGAGATAGGTCAACGGTGGGGTTAGTCCTCCAAACAGCATGCAACGTTTTCCCGATTATGCGATCCTCCACGTTCACAAGCTCAGCCTCAAGCACAGCGATCCTCCCGTTCAGAGTTTGGATGGTAGCCTCCAACTGAATGTTGCTCTGAGAGGTTGAGGCAGCCCGGGCCAAGGCGGTATCCCTCTGGCATACCATCTCGGCCAGTTGGCTGGACAAGGCATCCTTCGCAGTCTGGGCCACCGATAGGTTCCTCAGCGCCTCCTCAAGCTCGTGTTGCAACCGTTGAGCCGATGAAGAGTGGGAGGCAAGAAGCCGATGGTTCAAAATAGAGGCCTGAGTAAGAACGAAGATATGAAACAAAGCCTTAGGGGTCAGATGATACACCAGAAGTAATATAAAAGGTATTTATGTGGCTATCATAAATTAATAAACCAAGTATCGCGACAGTTACCTGCAAGGAGGCTCGCATATAGGCATTCTCTAGCTCAGCCTCGGGAACATTGTGCAGCGTCCCCCATTCACCCTCGGGGAAGTTTCCCAAGTGATGGCTCATGGCTTCCCCATATTGGCTCGCCAGGGGATGATCTTCGGGAATAGAAACATGAGCTGAGCTGGGGGAGGCGCGAGTGCTTGTCGAGGCCTGTTTTGGCAAGGATGGGGACCGAGAAGGCCCTGACCCGTCCACAGTAGTGCGAGGAGCAGAAGAGTGCGGGGTCGTCTCCTGGGGTAAAGAGACGCCTGTGGATGCCCACCTGGAATGCCCCCTCGGGGGTGAAGGAACCCCATCAAAAGAGGGAATGACAAAATTCCTCCTAGGCATAGGGGGGCAAGGGGCAGGGGCGTCAAAGGCAAACTCACCGCCAGGCGTTAACGGCGCATCCGAGAGGTAGCACCGCCAGTATGACCGTCATCGACTACACCCTTAGCCCTGCCAGCAACAGAGTACAAGCAGGAGTAGTTCTCAGACACCACGGTCTCCTCAACATCCATATGGTCACCCGGGGAGTAGACGTAATCCCTATCGACTGCTTCATCATAATTCCTTTCATCGTGACCATATACCCACGGACTCTCAAGTACGGGTGCCGCTGGGGGTAAATCAATAGAGTCGGGTGACGCGGGGCGTGGATCCTCAGATTCAGGGGAAATGGAGCATAAGGTAACTTTCTGGTCCGGGGTCAGCAGCCCACATAAGTGGAGATTGCTTTCCGTGAAAAGGGCGCTGGCTTGTTTGCGTTCCTTCGGCATAGCCAGGATTTGTATTACCTAGTCATGAGCTGCCCGTTTCAGATTAGGACCGACGACCCCTAAGAGACCTGCCATCGAACGAAAAGAAATTACCACAGTTACAAGAACTATAAAAAAAAGAGGTCGAGTAATAAGAGAAATTTCTAGTATATGGGATCAAAGTGAGGATAGCCTTACGTGGGGCATTGAAGTTAGAGTATCGGGTCTGCCCACTATAAGTATAGAAGTAGTCTGACTTCCAAGCCCCCCTATTGGAAATAGATCCCTCCAAGAGGGAACTCCCTTTAAGGGCCGCGGCTTTCTGGAGCTGGTAGAACCCGGGGGCTGATGTATTCTCCCTCAGGGTGAAGAAGTAATGAACCTCACTTGTGGAAGGCCCCCTAGAGTACACCTGATGGTACAACACATACAAACAGCTGAGCATCACCCAAGAGTTGGGGGACAATTGTAATGGCGCCAATTCAAAGTAGTCCAGCACTTTGATGAAGAAAGAGTGGAGTGGCAGAGCTCCACCAGATCGGATTATGGCATCGCTAAACGCCACGAATCCCTTTTGCGGTGCAGAGCGCGTTCCTGGCGCTCTGGTATAACAAACTTGAGGTTCAGGGGTAACTTATGGGCTTTCAGCATGTTGCCCAATTTCTTCAGGGTAACGGTAGACCTTCCAACTTCATCAGAAGTGTCCAAAACTCTCTTCGGCATCTCGGGTACCTGGACAAAGTAAGGAAATTTATGAGCAACCGACTTTCTTAGGGTCCTAGAAGATCCCCCACATGTCCTATGTCTACCAGCTCTTTGCTTGACCCTAGGGCACAAGACAGGGGATAGGAGAGGGAACGCGGGCGGCACCATGGAAAGGAACTCCGGCTCAACCAATTCATGTCTACCTCCTTCAAAGGAGGAATCCACGTAATCGGGAAACTCGTCACGACAGAAGGAAAAGGGCTCGGGGGGCAAGTTTTCTTCTAGGCAAGCAATTTCGGAAAGGCAATCCTGGAGGGTGGATTGTAACTGGGAAATGTATGTCGCTTGCCGGGGGAAGAGATCAGAACCTGCGTCCCCGGGATGGGATTCTAGCTCCCTCTCTAGACAGTACGCCTTATGTCTAAGGTAAGATAGTCTCCTGAGGTAGAGCGCCCGCACACCCCCGCGGTTAGAAGGTTTACATACGTCGACCTCCGAGTCGGAAGAGGACAACTCAATAAATTCAACATTAGACGGACCTTCGGGACATCGCCTAGACGCCATGGACAAGCTAAGACTCGAGGGCGTGTACGCATAAGGGCGACTCAATATCTACAACACGAGTGTGAGGGTATAAGAAAAGGGCCGGTGTATGGGTACTGGAAAGGCTATGCGAAGAAAGTGCTAAACTCTGAAGGTTGAATGTCATGCAACCATCAATCTTACTCTCGTATAATCAATGCAAAATGAAAGGGAGAAGAGATGAAGGAGACATACCTGTGGGGATACGAAACTGAGGGCACGCAAGGACAGACTTACAAAGGAGCAGGAGCAAGATCGTAGGAGCGAAGTAATGCCCACCTTCACCACGAAGCTAAAAAAAAAAAAAAAAATTTAAAACAAAAAGAAAAAAAGAAGAGAAAGAAAGGAGAATGGAAATAAAAGAAGGGATACCTCAAAAATGCTTCTATTGAGAATAGAACCTTGGAGCTCTTGGAAGAGGCTTAGAGGGAATACCACTAGGCTAAGCAAGTTTTTGTGTAGAGAAGTGGTTTCAAGCCTTGGAGTATTTATAGGGAAAGTCAATGCTCCCTAGCCCTTGGATCTATTTCCCTATAAATGGTGGAGATCAAGAGTATGGGTAACCTTGGGATCCGCGATGGAGGATGATTGGTCCTTATGCAATCTTAGGATCTCTCATGGATTCCCTCAAGTGTTGGGTGACTTTTGTGTTTCTTTGGACACTAAAAAAAAAAGAAACACAACCCCAAGCCTCACCTCATGCTTCTTCAAGAGGCGTTGGAAAAATTGCCAAGGCAAAATCCCCCAAGATTGGCCGTGCATGTCAAGCAAGAGAAGTGGAGAGAGTCCACAAACACACTTAAAAGTGCACTTATAGACTCGGGGGGAAGTGTAAATGTGGAATTTTTTCCTTGTGAATTCCATTCACAAGTGAAGCTCTATGCTACGAGACATCCTGAAAGGGCATCACATGATGGTGAGGGAGTTGGGGTAAGAGAGTCACCCTCACTAGGCGAGGGACTTCGGCCACTTGCCAATCCAAACTTCACCCTCGCTATGCGAGGGCCCCCAGCTGGCCATCCACGTGCGCCCCATTCCAGCAGGCATCAAGCCTCGTCCACACTCGGAGGAAGAACGTCAGCCTCGCTATGCGAGGGACCCTCGCTATGCGAGGGTGAGGGCTGTGTTGAGGTGTCCGTGCTCCTAGCCTCGCGACGCTGCACCTCGGAGGAAGAACGTCAGCCTCGCTATGCGAGGGTGAGGGCTGTGTTGAGGTATCCGTGTTCCTAGCCTCGTGACGCTGCGCTCGAAAGGAGAAGAGGCAGCCTCGCTATGCGAGGGACCCTCGCTATGCGAGGGTGAGGGGTGTGTTGAGGTACCCGTGCTCCTAGCCTCGTGTCTATGCGATCCGCATAGGCCGGCCCTGACCCTCGGCACCTCGACTTCTCAGGACATGCATAGGATGAAGCCTCCTTGGCACAGGCATGAGATCACTTAGGGGAATCTTGTTGATATGCCAAACGAACATGGAGCATTGAACGGGAATTGATGAGGACCACCGAGTACGGAACACGTGCGCTGACACGGGGTGTACGGTTATGGAGAGAACAGAGGCACGACTTTATGATCTGCGTCTGAGGAGTAGTGGCGGTACGGACCTGTACGAAGAGTGGTGAGACCACTTGGACACCCCCGACCATGCGCCAGAGCTGACAGTACTATGTCCAAGGCCACGACTCTGACACCATCAGGGTAGACACCACTACGCCCTGAGCCACTACTTTATCAGAGTACCTATGTACGTCCCAGTGGTCTGGGACTTGTTTGTATCCTGGGCCAATAGAGCCTCCCCTATAAATAGGCTCCAACCCCTCAGGCTAAGGGGTTGGAAAACTGAATGTAAAAATGAGACTTATGAAATAGATGCTTCTGGTTCTCATGCTTCCCTGAGTTTTCTCCTGTTGTTTAGAGTTCTTTCTATCTAATTCATAGCTTCTTATAGTATAGAAATTGAAGTTTTCTAACCATCAATCGTTGACGAGTTCTTACCGTCAACAATAACAATAATTAACAACAACTTAAAAGAATCACTTCATTTTAGGTTTATAAAGATAATTAAATAAAATAATTTTATTTTTCTTTAAATTTATTAATTCAAACTGATCAGTTATAATATAATCTAATTATTTATTTAAATGAAATTTAAAATTAATAATTAAATAATAAATCAACAAATAAATTTGAAATTCAAAATTCAAATCTCAAGGATAGTGGCACACACAAAGTGGCGTGTGCCACTATTATAGCCTCCCTAATTTTCTCATTTGTTTGTTTAATTAGTTTTAACACAATATACTTATTCCCAATAATAAATATCAGTTAATTCAAAATTAACATTATCTTAAAATCTATCAATTTGAATAATTATCTCATAATAAGATTATAATGAACTCACTTAAATATTAATCCAAACAGTGATTAATATTTATTTGAACTAATATAAAGTTTTTCAAATAAAAACTGTTGACTGCCTTTTTCGCTGCCAACTTAATCTGAGAGATTAAAGGATAGACAAGGAAATAACACGGTTTTACGTGGTTCAGGCTATAAAAGAGCCCTAGTCCATGAGTCTATTATTTAGTGAGCTTGAATCTTGTAGTAGCAAGCTTTAATGGTGATTCTCATACAACGTATATATTGCACTTAGTATAAAATCTCTCTCTCAAAATCCCAACCCTTTACATGGAGATACCCCAGCCCTCTTTATAGAGGTTGGGGTCATTAATGTTAATCATCTCTCATTAGTATCAGGATATTAATGTTAAATTAATACAAAAGACATGTGCTAACATAAAGACTATGGCCCACACGGATTCTACGGGGCCCATTGTAGAAAGTCACACACCAACTTTATGGGGAACATATCTGTGACTGTCAGGGTGCGACGTACGTTTGCCCATGTCAGGCGGCATTGTGGGAAATGTTGATTGTCGATTGTACAAACTCAACACCACTAATTGAGGATCACCAAAAGTTATCAGATGATCTTCTCGAGGCCCACACCTCAGTGATTTACACTTGGCATCAATTCTGAACTCAAGGATCGGAGACCTGGACTTGGAGAATGGCCAAGTGAGAAGGGCCTTTCAGGGCGTGACCTCACCAGGAGACATCCTATCCTGAGACAAGACCTCAGGGCATGGCCTCACCTGGAGGTGTCCATGCTTCGGAACCAGGCTTGGTACATGGTCTCATTTGGAGACACTCGCATGAGAGAAGACCTCGGGTGTGGCCTTACCTATAGGCATCCTCGACTCGGTCGGACTGGACTACATCGAGAAACTAGCACCCCATGGACTTCATGGCCTATCGCTAATTACTCCTAATTGCCACGTGTCGGACGACCAAAACACAAACAACAAAAACTAATTATTTAAATAATGAATTAATTGTACATAATTATCAATTTTCCCTAAAAAATTAATTCCATTGCAATTTAATCCGTTTCTCCATTAATCTTGCCCGTGACATCCTTACTCTTGACAATGTTGGACAAAGGCGATTCGGGGACCATGGACCTATAATACAAAGCTCGAAAAAACTATATTATTAATTAAATTCTTTAATTCAATAATCTTATTTATTAATTCCATTATTACTCCACTATAAATATGGAACTGCGCTCTTATTAATTATAGCTTTATATTTAAAGAGTTTTCTATTTAGTCGATTGATGTCCTCCATTTATTGGTTCGCTAATTAGAGTTGCTCAAGAATTACCGTTTTACCCTTCTAATTACCTTTTGTTCCTAAAGTACCATTAATTCACCAGTGAATAATTAATATATAACCATATTATAGATTTGAGCTCAATAATTATTCAGTCCCAGAATTAAACCTTACGCGAACCAATATTTGATCTGTTCGAAAAGCATAGATTTCATTATTGTAAAATCTTGTTTCCATTCATGATATTAAATCTAAAAAAAAAAAGTCTCTAGCCTCATTATATTAACAGACCTTAACAAATGAATCAAAAGATCCAATAAACATAAATATGAGTTCATGATAACTCAGGATTTAGACTAATCTACAAATGATTATCTATTAAGATATGAATTAAATCTTTATGTTAAACAGTAAGTTTATAAAGATAATTAATTCACATAGGTCCTCTCATATATAATAACTATTATATGTAGTACCTTTACCAAGATGTCTATCCACATCAGTAAACCGAGTCTAGACTACTTGCATCCCATATGCTTACTACTATACTAGAAACCATTCATTAAATATTCCATACTTTAATATGTTGCTTACTATTTTATTCATTATATATGATCTTAATTCTCTTGTACACATATACGATCTTATTCTCATAAATGAATATGAATTTTTTTTTTATATTTATATAAATTATTCACACAATCATTATAATATTCAAATATAATAAAAATGTACTTTTATTTAAATCAATAAAAATATATTTTTACATGCTTTTAGGGCATTAACCCTAACAATCTCCAACTTTCCCTTAAAGCAAGTGAGTCATTTCCCTCAATCCTATATTTTGTACATAACCCATAAAAGACTTTGCAGAAAGTGTCTTGGTAAACGGATCTACCGAGTTTCGTTCTGATGCTATCTTCATAATAGTCACATCACCTCGGTGCACAATCTTTCTTACCAGATGATATTTCCTTTATATATACTTTCCTCTCTTGTGGCTTCTAGGTTCCTTTTAGTTAGTTACTGATGGACCAAAAACGGGTATGTTTTAAAAATTTATAATCGCAAGCGCACGAATCGTATATGGAATATAGTGTTCGTGTAAGCACAAGATCAAACCCAAAGGAGTTGTCTAAAATCTAAAAGAAAACTATTTTAAATCAAAATTAATAAATTCTAACCTAGCTCCAAAGATTAATGAGGTTTAATGTCATGAATATAAAATAAACGATTTAAAATAAAGCTATTTAAGATAATGGAAATAACTTAATAAGGATTTTAAAATAAGTGGTAAAAGGAAAGATTATTAAGATACTAGAATCCAAAAAATGTAAGTTTAATAATATTTATTAGTATATTGATTCCCAAGTTTTAGTGATAGTTAAAATAAATCAAACTATCATTTTCCAAATAGATTTATAATTTTAAGCACAAATTACTTCTAAAAAGATAGGATTTTTCTTCACTTTTAAAATTATAATTTCAAAGTATTTAATGTGAAATAACCTAATGAAACAACAAAAAATCAAAGAACATTATTTATAAGGCAAAACATAATATTTTTGTTGTAAGCATGGATGTGTATAATTTAATGACACATCTTACACAAAGAATATTATGTTCTTGCAAAATGAAGAACAAAGTGCATATTATCTAACAATCCAAAATATGAGATATTAAAGATAAAGACATATATGAAGAAGAAAAATCCATAAAATTTGTTGCATTACAAGGGAAATCAACATACAACAAAAATATTATCTAGTTACAAGTTGCTTCATCATGATCTTAATAATCTTATGAAGATTAGAAACTCATAACTAGAATACAAATTACAAACATAAATAGGAAAATTTGGAGGAGAAACCCCCAAAATTTTCCTCTAAAAACTCATAGAAAAATGACCAAAAAGAAGAAGAAGATGGAGAGAAGAAGAGAGCACGCAAACAATTAAAGACAATGGCTAAAACAAACAAACGAATCAGACACGCGGTTTTTACGTGGTTCAGCAGTTAAATCTGCCTAGTCCACGAGTCTCTGTTATTAATCTCAAGATTATCTCTGAACAATCCTTTAGCATGAATTCTCCAGAGTTTTCTCTCAAGAATCAGAAATTCGATCCTTTACAATGGTGCATGCCTTCTCTATTTATAGAGAAGGATGCAGAATACTATCCCACATATTTTGGGTAGTTACTCTTTTGTGAATAAAATAAATGGCTTTAAATGCCTATAATCAGATATAAAAGGAAACGTCCCTGAAGACCAGGAAACGCATAACTGACCAAATAATATCCCACGATTCTTGGGGATTTACATTAATAAATGAGGATCATATCCCATATCTACAACACTTGTAGACATTCAAGGTAGTCATTGCGTATCTCCAAGGCTTCACGTCATTGTGCGAGCCGCTGACACTTCCCGAGCTTACATTTCTTTCGAGATGGCATATCGAGCTCGAGATCCCTGCTCCGAAGTTGCTTCTGAAGATGAGGGGCTCACAGAGCTATCTTTCGAGATCGAGATCATTTCGAGGTCACCATATTCGAGATCTGTATCACACTTTGCAGGCTCCGATTTACAATCGTAGAGCATACCCTTAACCCTCACGAGACCATTTAATGCGAACTCAGCTTTCGAGGTCATATTTTCTACGGCTCGAAATCTGGGTATAACATTTTGCCCCCTCAAAAGTATTTGTTCGAATCCTAAGAGAAGGAAACTTTTGAACTACTTTTTTCGGGAACCATACTGTCACTCTCTTAAAAACGGACACGTGCCAGATGGGTATTGCTCACTTTAGGTACTTGAGTACCTTGGGAACATGCCCACGATCGTTCGTCTGACAGCTTTTCGGCGCTTATCTCATCATCGACTCCCCTCCATTCGATCTGATGAGGATTTCAATCAACGTTGCTGATTAATTCAGTTTTCCCACCTATTTATGCAAGACTCCCTCTTCGTCTTCTTCACATTTTCTCATCACAGACCAGAAAAAAAGAAACACTCCCTAAACCTCTTACCACAGTTCATGCTCATTGCATGTTTTCCAGGCCGAAGAAACAAAAGAATCCTGGTTTGTACGACTCAGTGAGTTCTTTCCTGCAACCTCTTCTCCACTCGACGATTTCGCTGCACTCCCCATTACTGTGTAAGTACGCCATTTTTGTTGTTCCTTTTATATTGTGCTGGCTGTGTATGTTAGTTTACGTTATTAGCATGATGCGATAGGAGGGTTTGAACCGATAGGTTTTTAGGCTTTCTGGATTTTCACTCTGGAAGTTCATCTCTGGTTTATATTCAGATTCAATCGTTTGAATGTGGTTTCAACTTTCTGGGTTTTGAAGATTTTAGGCTATGATTCTTGTACACCAAGTTTTCGGGTAAAAACCCTTATTCTTGACAATTACACGAAACCCGAAAAAGCCCTTTCCTGGCTAACCGCCACCTTTCTTTCCCTTGAACTTCGGGATTTTCAAAAAATCATCCACGTTCTTTTTCTTCCCTGTGGAACACGTGCTCGGGTCTTAATATTTAGTTTCTTGCCCTTAGTTATCCGAGCTTATCTTATCGAGTTCGTGATCCTTGCATGCATGGCCCTCACCATTTTTTCTTTCTCGTTAGATGTCACAGAATCTGGAAAGACGGTGGGGGTCATTACGAGCAATCCCTTACGAGCCCAAATCTCCGAGCCCGGAATCGGTCTTTGTCCGGAACCAGCGTCGGATTAAAGAGTACGAGATCGCACGCGAGCAAGAAGACATCCGAGCCCACTATCGCCGCCAGATTGACGAGGTCATCGAAAAGAAGAGAAGGGTCCTTCGGGAAGCCATCTATCCGGAGCCGAACCCCGGACCTAGGCCAGTTCCCCTTGACCCCGCGTTAAAAGTCACGGTAGCATACTATCCGGGGGAACTTCAGTTTTCCTTAATGGCGGAGCCTTCGTCTTCGCAGCCTAGGAGGGAGATGTTTGAAGCCGAGTTCTACCAGAGCTCGGTTACCACCTCCGACCAGATAACTGACATCCTGGCCCTTCATGGCCTTAGCTCATTGGACACACTGAACTGCCGAGCTCCGACAAGACATGAACGGAGCTGCTTCGCTCCTGGGGGCCGCGATTCCAGTGTGAAGTACGCGGCCTGGAGCCAGGAACACCTAAAGGCAGGAGCTTTGCTGCCCCTGAAGTCCTTTTTCAGAGATTTCACCGATTTCGTTGGGTTGGCTCCATTCCAACTCAACACCAATTCATACAGGGTGCTGTCTGCCTTGAGGTCCTTATTCCACGAGCTGGGGTGGATAGGACCTTCACCCCAAGAGATTTTATACCTCTTTTGTTTGAAGAGTAATCCCTCCCGAGCTCGGGGAGGAGATGGTTTTTACTACCTTTCGAGCTATCCCAAAGAGACAAAAATCTTTGAAGACCATCCGAACCATCCCCCTGACTTCAAAAGGGCTTTTTTCTGGACAGACGGTCTGTTCCCGTCTCGACATCGTTCGTTTAGGCGAATTCGTAAGTATTCTCGTTACTTTCTATTTTTGAGCTCGAACCTTTAGTCCTTGTATCCATGTTTAGTTGAAGTGTATCTCGCCTTTCAGCTAACTTTCAGCGTCCCACCCCCGACGAGACAATGAAGGAGCATAGAGGGAGCCTGCTCCGACTCCCTTATGGCAGGAGGTCTCTTTCATTTCTGTTACATGAGGACAAGCTTCGAGCTTGTGGCTTGTTGGGACAGGGCCAGTCAACCTCTGACTGGTCCAGTAAAAAATACGAACGCTGGGAGGAAGTGCCTCTGCCCACAGGCATCCTTCCTCCGAGGAGGGAAAGGAAAGCACCTCTCCCAATTCGCTCGAGAAGTCCGCGGTCAGGGAACGAGGCAAATGATGAAGCCTCGGGTTCGGACTCCGATGGAGGTAAAACCCTTCCTACTTCGCGAATGTGGTCTCCCACTTTATTAAAACACAGGCCCAATAGACTAGTCTCGTGCCCACAGGATAGATATCACTTCTATATATGGAGTTGGGTAGATGACTGTGTCCATAGGTTTGATAGTGGGCTCGGGAAATACGACACTATGTATACCACAGACGAGATGTGGAATGGGATAGCTGTGCAGTATGGGACCAATAACTATAGGGACCTTTCGAGGTTATCACCAACTTATAGGGAAGGCCCTCCCCCCGCCTCTTCTGAAGACGGGGGAATTTCATGGTCCCCAAGCTCGATCTCGGGGGAAAGTTCCAGTTAGGTTTTTTCTTTCACCACTCTATATAGTGTTGGAGTAACTTGTATTTCTTTCACTGACTCACTGTGATGACTTGTGCAGGCAACATGGACTCCGACCTCGACGCCCTCATCGACAATGCGGGTGCCAAGAGGAGCAAGCGCCCCAGGGCAAGGGGACTGACAACCAGTCAGCCTGGGAAAAGCTCCAAGAGATCCAGGAAAACGCCTCCTCCTCCCCCGCCGGCTTCGAGCTCTGTTGCTGCGTCGACTGGCCAAACTAACGTCCCCATGACGATACCACCATCGCAGGCCGTCGTCCCTGTGGGGGCGCCGGCCTAACAGACTGATATCGCTGCCGTGGTTGAATCCCAACCTCCTGTGGCGGGTCAACCGCCTTCTACCCAGCTCGTCAAAAGACCTTCTGCTTCCCGAGCCCAGAAGCTAACTATTTCCACCCATATGGATTCGTATGTGGTGGATAATGCTGCCGGTCCTCACGGGTCTACGCTGATCTCGGACGTAATGTCCCGGATTGGCCAGAGCTACGGCAATTTTGAGGCTCCTCAGTGGCAGTGTCTAACTGGCACTCGGGACCGCACTATTCTGTACGAGAAGAGTATCGAGCACACTGCCGCGGTAAGTATCCTATATATTCCCTTTGCTTGCATTCATGCTGTCTCGAGGCTAACGATGGTTTCTTCCTTTTTTCAGGCTCTTGCTTTCACTGCCCAGCTTAATTACGAGCTGAACAACGAGGTCCATACAAGCAGGACCCTTGCCCAAGGGGAGAGGGACCTCCACCTTAAAGCGAATGACGACCTGAAGGCAGTGAATACTAAGCTCGAGGCAGTGGTTAAGGAGCGTGAGGAAATGGCCAAGGAGCTCGGAAAGCTGAAAAACGAACTCGAGGAGCAGAAGAAAGACAACATCCAGCTTCAGGAGACCAACAAGAAGCTCGAGGAAGACAAGGCCGTCACCCTCGACCTCATGGAGGATATCAAAACCCGCCTTACTGCTGAGTTCAAAGAAAAGAAGGAAACGGCGGTCGATTCAGCCATGTACCGGATGTGGGCCTATAACGAAGAACTGGACACCAGTTTTTTGGGTCCCCTCGAGGCGTCCTTCCTCGAACGATGGAATGCCCGGCTCGAGAAGGAAGAGGCTGACCAGCTCGAGAAGGATAAAGCTACTCCGAGTACTGTTTCGGAGGGAGCTCAGGAGGATAGTCATGCTATTCGTCCTGAGGGGTCCGGTTCCACTGATGCTGAGAAGGCCAAGGAGACTCCTCTTCTTTGAATCTGACCTCGGGGAGATCAGTTTTCGGGGCTGCGGCCCATTATTTCTGTAATTATTCCAACTTGTGCCCACGGGGCTGATACAATTTCCTTTATTATTCTTTTATATACTTACATTTCTTGGTTCGAAATATTTTGCATATTTTTATAATTGATGGACCGGTTATGTTTATTTATGCATACAAACATAGTTTGGATTTAGGCTCGAAATTCGATGCATTCATGCATAGTTTATTCGATTTATCCGTTTCCAACCTCGTTATTTATCAAGGTCGGACATTACTGTAACCATGAACTGAAAAGTACTTATATGGCATGTAATATGAATGATTTGGTTAATCTTTTTAGTCACTTTTCCTCATCCTTAGTATCTTAGCTCCGAGGTTATGAGTTCGAAACTATTTTAAGATGTTCCAGCCTCGATCTCGACATATTTTGTGACGGGTTTAGGCTCCCATTCATCATTGATCGATAATTTGGCTGGTTTGTTCCAAACCTGTTATGCTTGCACATCTGGTTAATTCCAAACGTTTTTTGTTTTTGGTAGCTCGGTAACGTCCGAACTATCTAAGCCCGCGTACTTGGTTATTTCCAAATACTTAATGTTTTTTATAATTCGGTTAAGTCCGAACTATCTAAGCTCGCTCGGTTAAGTCCGAACTATCTAAACTCGCGTATTTGGTTATATCCAAATACTTTTTTGTTTTTGATAACTCGGTTAAGTCCGAACTATCTTAGCTCGCGTATTTGGTTGTATCCAAATACTTTTTGTATTGTATTTTTTTTTTTTTAAAGCTAGAGGTATGTATACCAATGTTGCCCCCTTAATATCCTATGAGTGTGACCATAGGTTATTAAATTAAGAGAGATTGCAAAAATAAAAATAAGTTACATGTGAAACAAAGTAGACCCTTTATTTGAAATTCAAAAACAAACTAAGTACAGAAAATCATGGTTACGGGCGACACTTCCTACACTATTGATAATATGGTCTAAGGTGTTCGCCATTCCATGCTCGTGGTATGAGGTTCCCATCTAATCTCGCAAGTTTGTATACGCCAGGGCGGATGACTGATTCTATCTGGTATGGTCCTTCCCAGTTTGGCCCGAGTACTCCTGCTGCTGGATCTCGGGTTGCTAAGAATACTCGTCTCAAAATCAGGTCTCCTACTCCGAACTTTCGATTTCGGACCCTTTTATTGAAATATCTTGTTGTTCGTTGCTGGTAAGCAGCATTTCTCAGCTGAGCCTCCTCCCTTTTCTCTTCGATCAAGTCTAGGGTTTCTTCGAGCTGAGTATGATTGGAACTTTGGTCGTAAATCTGAGTTCGAATTGTCGGAATTTCGACCTCAATGGGCAACATTGCCTCGCAGCCGTATGCTAGAGAAAACGGGGTATGCCCAGTTGATGTCCGAGCTGTAGTTCTATATCCCCAAAGGACTTGGGGTAATTCCTCAGGCCATCGTCCCTTTGCTTCTTCCAACTTTTTCTTCAAGGAACTCTTGAGAGTTTTATTAACGGCTTCGACCTGACCGTTCGCCTGAGGGTGAGCCACTGACGAAAAGCTCTTTATTATACCGTTCTTGTTACAAAAGTTGGAAAATAAGTCGCAATCAAACTGGGTTCCGTTGTCAGACACAATCTTTCTTGGCACTCCATATCGGCATACGATGTTCTTTACCACGAAATCCAGGATCTTCTTCGAAGTTATGGTCGCCAATGGTTCAGCCTCCGTCCATTTTGTGAAGTAATCAACCGCGACCACAGCATACTTTACTCCTCCTTTGCCAGTTGGGAGTGAGCCTATGAGGTCGATGCCCCATACCGCAAAAGGCCATGGGGACGTCAACATGGTTAGTTTGGAAGGTGGAGCTCGGGGTATCGTGGCGAATCTCTGGCACTTGTCGCATTTTTTCACGAACTCGAAAGAATCCGTCTTAATGGTTGGCCAGAAATATCCTTGGCGTATAATTTTCTTGGATAGGCTGTGCCCCCCAGTATGATCTCCGCAAAACCCTTCATGAACTTCTCTAATAATCTTCTTTGCCTCGGGGGGAGTCACGCATCTGAGCAATGGCATGGAATACCCTCTTCTGTATAGCCTTCCATCCAGGATGGTGTAACGAGGAAGTTGATACATTAGTTTCCGAGCCTGACTTCGATCTTTGGGAAGAATTCCATTTTCGAGGTATTCAACGATCGGGCTCATCCAGGTCGGTTCTGTCTCGATCATGCACACATCTTCCTTTTCTGACTCAGTAATGCTGGGTGCTGACAGATGTTCTATGGGTACAACATTCAGCTCCTCATTTTCAGTGGAAGTGGCGAGCCGAGCTAAGGCATCTGCATTTGAGTTTTTTTCTCGGGGAACTTGTTCGATTGCATAAAACTCAAAAAACTCCAATGCGTACTTTGCCTTCTCCAGATAAGCTGCCATTTTTGTGCCACGAGCCTGATATTCTCCCAAGATTTGATTAACTACGAGCTGGGAGTCGCTGTAGCAATGTATAGCTCTGGCCTTGAGTTCCTTTGCTATTCGTAGTCCCGCCAGTAAAGCCTCGTACTCAGCTTCATTATTAGATGCTTTAAAGCCGAATCTTAATGCAGAGTGAAATTTGCTCCCTGCAGGGGTGATCAGAATAACTCCTGCCCCCGCTCCATTTTCATTTGACGACCCGTCGACGTAAAGTTTCCATAGCTCGTGGGCCGTGGTTGTTACTTCGTCGTCGGCTGTACCGGTGCATTCTACTATAAAATCTGCCAACGCTTGTGCCTTAATGGTTGTTCTCGGATGGTAGGTGATCTCGAATTGTCCGAGCTCAACAGCCCACTTAAGGAGTCGACCAGACGCCTCTGGTTTCGACAAGACTTGCCTTAGTGGTTGATCTGTCAGTACATGGATAGGATGTGCCTGAAAGTAAGGGCGGAGCTTTCGAGATGAGTGGATCAGACTGAGGGCGAGCTTCTTCATCAGTGGATACCTTGACTCTGCCCCCAGTAATCTTTTACTGATATAGTAGACGGGTTTCTGTATTCTCTCTTCCTCTCGGACGAGCACCGCGCTTATCGCGTGTTCAGTTGTTGAGAGATATAAGAACAGTACTTCTCCCGTCTCAGGTTTCGATAGGATAGGTGGTTCGGCCAAGTGCCTTTTTAACTCTTGAAAGGCTAGCTCGCACTCGTCTGTCCATTCGAACTTTTTACTTCCTTTCAATAAGTTGAAGAACGGGAGACCACGGTCCGTTGACTTCAAAATGAACCTGCCCAGAGCTGCCATCCTGCCAGTCAAGCTTTGAACATCTTTATGCTTCCGAGGTGACGGCATATCAATCAGGGCCTTTATTTTATCGGGATTAGCCTCGATTCCACGAGAGTTGACAATGAAACCCAGAAATTTCCCTGAAGACACCCCAAAAGTGCACTTCTGAGGATTCAACTTCATGTTGTACTTTCTGAGCACGCCAAAGCACTCTTCGAGGTCATCAACATGGTTCTTGTTAAGTTGAGACTTTACGAGCATGTCGTCAACATAAACTTCCATGTTGTTCCCTATTTGCTCTGAGAACATCATGTTTACGAGCCGCTGGTACGTTGCTCCGGCATTCTTGAGTCCGAATGGCATGACATTGTAGCAGTAGAGCCCTTTATCCGTAATGAAGCTTGTATGCTCTTGGTCGGGGGCATGCATGGGAATCTGGTTATATCCAGAATAGGCATCCATGAATGACATCAGACCATGCCCCGCCGTGGCATCCACGAGCTGATCAATTCTCGGTAGGGGAAAACAGTCTTTCGGGCAGGCCTTGTTGAGGTCTGAGTAGTCAATGCACGTCCTCCATGTCCCATTGGGTTTCGGGACCAACACTGGATTGGCCACCCAATCAGGGTAAAAAGCGTCCCTTATAAAATTATTTGCTTTCAGCCTGTCCACCTCCTCCTTTAGTGCTTTCTTTCTGTCTTCATCCAGCTGCCTTCGCTTTTGCTGCTTCGGAGGAAAGCTTTTGTTTATATTCAATGCGTGGCTCGCTATATTAGGGCTTATTCCCACCATGTCAGAGTGGGACCACGCGAAGACATCCTGGTTTTTCTTCAGAAAGCAAATTAATTGCTATTTTGATTCGTCTAGGAGGTGTTTCCCGACCTTCACCTTTTTCGAGGGACTAGATTCATCGAGCTGAACCTCTTCGAGCTCCTCCAAAGGTTGGAGGTCAATCTTCTCTTCAATCCTTGGATCGATCTCCTCGTCAATTTTTAGAACTGTCCCGTCTTTATACTGTATGACAACAAGTGCTTGCGCGCTTGTTTGTTTCTTTCCCCTTAAGGAAATGCTGTAGCACTCCCTTCCTGCCAGTTGATCTCCTTTCAATGTTCCGACCCCGCTTGGAGTTGGGAACTTAAGGGCTAGATGCCTTACAGATGAAACTGCCCCCAGCCCGACCAGGGCGGGTCTCCCGAGCAATACATTGTAGGCAGATGGTAACTCTACTACCACGAACTCCATCATCTTGGTCACCGAGACTGGATAGTCTCCCAAGGTCACAGGGAGTTCAATGGACCCCATACAAGCGGTTCCTTCTCCAGAAAAGCCGTACAAAGTGGTTGCACAAGCCCTCAGGTCGCGAAGGGAGAGCCCCATTTTCTCTAGGGTTGCTTTATAAAGAATGTTAACTGAGCTCCCATTGTCTATGAGAACTCGGCGCACTCTTTTGTTGGCAAGCTGTAGGGTGATGACGAGTGGATCATGATGAGGGAACTGGACGTGAGAGGCATCCTCCTCGGTGAAGGTTATAGGCTGAGTCTCAACCCTTTGGCTTTTTGGTGCCCTTGGTTCGGGTTCATATGGAGACCCGTCCCCTGTCTTTAGCTCATTCACATATCATTTTTGAGCATTTGTGCCCCCTCCTGCGAGATGAGGACCTCCCGAGATGGTTATTACGTCCTCTCCATCTATCGGTGGAGGCCTATCCTCATCCCGAGATCGGGAGTTATTATTCTGTGTTGCCGGAAGCGCGGCTACTCTCTGGCTGGCAGTAGCCTGTCCAGTATTCTGGTTTTTGACATACTGCCGGAAATAACCTCTCGAGATCAATCCTTCGATCTCGTCCTTGAGCTGTCGGCACTCATCAGTTGTGTGGCCGGTGTCCCTATGAAATCGACAATACTTGCTGGAGTCCCTCTTGGACTTTTGATTCCTCATAGGATCCGGTCGCCTGAAGGGGACCTGGTTTTCATTAGCCAGGTATATGTTTTCCCGAGACTTGAGCTCGGTATGCACTTTATATACGGAGAAATATCTTTCTCCTTTTTTCTTCTTTCCTCCATCAGCCTCGGGATTATTTCCCTCGCTTTTTTTTCTCTTGGAAGGATTCTCCGAGGCAGGCTGTGTAACTAGAGGGTCAACCGAGGTTGAGGCGGAGTTAATGTTTATCGTTGTAGTTTCGGTCTGCGAGGTCGCTTTGAGTGTTGACCTCGCTTCCTCTACATTAACAAATTTCTGCGCCCGTCTGTTAAACTCGGTTATCGACCTCACCGGTTTCCCTTGTATGTCATCCCAAAGTGCACTCCCGGGTAAAACACCAGCTCGGATGGCCATCAAGTGCCCGCTGTCATCCACGTCACGAGCTCGGGCAACCTCTAGATTAAATCTTGTCAGGTAGCTCTTTAGTGTTTCGCCTGGTTGTTGTCGGACGTTAGTCAAAGTGGATGCTTCGGGTCTGACTCCCACCATAGCCCGGAACTGCTTCTTGAAGTCTCTAGACAATTGATCCCACGAAGTTATAGAATGTCTCTTGTACTTCTCGAACCAACTCTTGGCAGGCCCGGCCAATGATGTTGGAAACAACATACATCTGAGCTCGTAACCTACGTTACTAGCTCTCATAATAGTGTTGAATGTACTCAGATGGCTGCATGGGTCGGTTTTTCCTTCAAACGCTGGGACGTGAGGAATCCGGAACCCTTGGGGGAACTGAGTGTTAGAAATATTGGGAGCAAACGGCTCGAGTTCCTCATCAGAGTCCTCATATCGAGCGTTTCCTCGCTCATTCTTCAAAAGCCTAAAGGCTTTTTCGAGCTGATCGATCCTTTCTTGTACTGGGTCCTTAGGCGGCGTTTGGAATTGATAGTCATTAATCGCGATCCCAGGCTCGCGTCTCCGTGAGGGATCTCTACGCCCATTCAGATGATTCCTAAGATCCGGGTTTGTCTGATCTCCCTTTCCCCTGCTCTGATTCAGGTGATTGCGCAGGTCGGGATGGCTCTTGTGATTCCCAGTATTTTTACGACCCCGGTCGTGTTTACTGACAGACCTTGTTTCTCCGGACTCATCGCTAGTGAAACTCATCGATCGGTCATTTCGTGGTGGATCCTTTCTACGTCGCCTCGTCACTGCAGTACGAGATCGGGACGTCTGACTTCTCTCGGATGGCGCGCCTTTCCGCCCCTGGAACGTCTCCCCGTTTCCTTGTCTCTCCCCTGTACGCCCTTGATCCTGATCTCGACCAGGTTGAGCGTTCCTGCGGGGAGGTGAAGGATATCTTATGGGAGACGGAGGAAACCGTATAGGTGACGGTGGTTGCCGTCCTTGCCTCGGCCTGGAAGGTCCAGAATTTGCCCGAGATGGGCCGGTTGCGTTTGGTGCGCTACCAGGAACCTGAGTCCGAGCCTCGACAGGAGCTTGGTTGTTCTCAGTTCCTGCAGGCACTTCCACAGGTGGATTAGGCGGGACCCGAGCTCGGGTACTCCTCTGAGGCCTAGAAGGAGCAGATGGCTCTGTTGGTGCTGGAGGCTGAGCTGGCCTCTTTGTGTTAGCATTTTTTCGTGGACGTCCACGGGGCTTCCGGGGAGGAACGTGTACGTCCCTTGGAGGAGGGGCTCGGTCTTCGCGCGGAGGTGGGGGCTGAGCCACCTGCGCCTCCGCGGCTATCCTAGTCAACTCCTCGTTACGTTTGTTGGCATCTGCCAGCAGTTGTTTCAGCTGCCGATTCTCCAATTCTACAATAGGGACATAACGCTCAGGGTTATAGTACATGTCCTCATCCCTTGGTTGTGGAGGTGGTCCCCGGGAATCAGAGGACCCACTCCTTTCATCAGCGTCCGGGTTCTCCATTGCCTGTTTTCCAGGACGCCTTGGGTAATTTTCTTCAGGAGTGTTCTGATTGTTTGTAGCCATGAATCTCTCAGGGATGGATGCTTGAGGCTCTCAATGAAAGCACCAAACTGTTGACGCCGCTTTTCGTCAACAGATAAAAGAAGAGAGCACACAAACAATTAAAGACAATGGCTAAAACAAACAAACGAATCAGACACGCGGTTTTTACGTGGTTCAGCAGTTAAATCTGCCTAGTCCACGAGTCTCTGTTATTAATCTCAAGATTATCTCTGAACAATCCTTTAGCATGAATTCTCCAGAGTTTTCTCTCAAGAATCAGAAATTCGATCCTTTACAATGGTGCATGCCTTCTCTATTTATAGAGAAGGATGCAGAATACTATCCCACATATTTTGGGTAGTTACTCTTTTGTGAATAAAATAAATGGCTTTAAATGCCTATAATCAGATATAAAAGGAAACGTCCCTGAAGACCAGGAAACGCATAACTGACCAAATAATATCCCACGATTCTTGGGGATTTACATTAATAAATGAGGATCATATCCCATATCTACAACACTTGTAGACATTCAAGGTAGTCATTGCGTATCTCCAAGGCTTCACGTCATTGTGCGAGCCGCTGACACTTCCCGAGCTTACATTTCTTTCGAGATGGCATATCGAGCTCGAGATCCCTGCTCCGAAGTTGCTTCTGAAGATGAGGGGTTCACAGAGCTATCTTTCGAGATCGAGATCATTTCGAGGTCACCATATTCGAGATCTGTATCACACTTTGCAGGCTCCGATTTACAATCGTAGAGCATACCCTTAACCCTCACGAGACCATTTAATGCGAACTCAGCTTTCGAGGTCATATTTTCTACGGCTCGAAATCTGGGTATAACATCTTGAAAGTGTAGAACTTGTGTAGTGTAACCTCTCCCCAAATTAAGCACTCCAAATGGTCTTCAAAACTCCCTATTTATAGCCAAAATGAGAATATTAAAATAATCAATTTAAATTAATTAAATTGATTAAATTAATAATAATATGGCAAATAGGGGTAAATTATAGGGTGTAATGATGATTTTGGGGTAAAATGTGTAGAAAATTTTGGGTAAAAAATGGTATTTTTGGACAAAGGGGACAAGGGGACAATTAGGCATTTGTTGGGCTCAAAAGGGGAAAAGGTGGTGGCTGGGACAGGCATGGGCCAAATTGGCTGGGGGGCTGCTTGGACGTGGTGGCTGGTAGTGGCCTGGTTGGCTTTTGGGCGGCGGCTGCTGGGCCGAGTGTGGGCTGATGGCAGGCATCTGGTGATGTGTTGGCTGGGAGCATGCGGAAGCAAGGAAATAACTGGCTAGAGGATTGGTGCTGGGAAGAGTGCTTCGGGTGGTGCATCAGGCTTCTGGCGAGTGAAGGGGAAGACGGTGGGATTGGGTGCTGGGCTCGGGCCCAAAGGAGGCAGGAGCTGCTGGTGGGTCTTATGAGGTGTCAGTCGGCCCAATGGGGCTGTTTTGCTGGTGGGTTTTGGTATTTCAATAATACCATTTTCTCCTTTCTTTTCTCTCAAAAATACAATTTTTCCTTCATTTTTCTTGCTTTTCAAGAGCCCAAAAATACAACATATCTCCTATAAAAAACATAAATTTAATTAAAACTAAATACTTTCAATAATCAAATATACAACATAAGTTCCATGAAAATATTAATTAAAACTTAATTTATATTTAACATTTAAGTTCAATAATACAACATTTTTTTACCTCAAATTAAATAACAATAATTCAAATAATTAACTACAATATTTTACAACAAAATAACTATAAAAACACACAAAAATATATGAAATCAAAATAAACCCAATAAATTTAAAATTACTTAAAAACTTAACAAATCAATTAAAAACTCAAGAATTAAGCAACAATTAGCACATAAAAAGTGGTAAAATAACTCTATTTTGTAGAGTTATCAGCTACCGCTCTACTATTGTCGTAGTACATGATTAGTGGCTTCTCCATATATGGAACCACTTACAGATCAGTGTAGAACTTCCTAAGCCAAACTGCTCCCTTAGCTGCTTCACAAGTCACTATATACTCGACTTCCATGGTTGAATCTGCAATACTAGATTATTTGATACTTCTCCAGACTACAGCTCCTCCACCAAGAGTGAAAACTAACCCAAACGTTAATTTAGGACTATCTTTATCTGATTAAAAATTAGAATTAGTGTATCCAGTAGGGTTTAACTCACCCCCTGAATAAACAAGCATATAATATCTCGTTCTCTGAAGATACTTGAGTATGTGATTTACCACAATCCAGTGTTCCAAACCAGGATTTGATTGATAACGACTTAATATTCCCACTGCATAGCATATGTAGGGCCTAGTACATAACATAACATACATCAGACTCTCAACTGTTGAAGCATAGGGATACTTTCTAATGTCCTCTTCTTCTTGAGGTGTCTTTGGACATTATTCCTTGGAAAGAGTAATTCAATGTTTGGCCTGTAACTGACCTTTCTTGGATTTCTCCATTGAAAACCTTTCTAGCAATTTATCTATATAATTTTATTTAGAAAGTTCCAAAAGCTTGTTCTTCCTATCCCATAGGATTTGGATTCCCATAACATAGCTTGCTTCACCCAAATATTTCATTTGGAACTTTTCAGATAACCACTTCTTCATGTTGGACAATGTCTCTACATCGTTTCCAATGAGAAGAATGTCACCCACATAAAGAACTAATAAAACCACTCCTTTTCCTTTGATATATTTATATACACATGCTTTGTCGACATTCTATTCGAAGACATATGTCTTAATTGTCTCATCAAAGGTAATGTTCCAAGATCTAGATAATTGCTTCAATCTATAAATTGATTTCAACAACTTGCACATCTTATGATCTTCTCTTTTCTTCACGAACCCTTCTAGTTGTACCATATAGATAATCTCATCAAGATAGCCATTAAGAAAAGTTGTCTTGACGTCCATCAGCCATATCTCATAATCATAGGCGACAACTATGGATAAGAGAATGCGTAATGATTTTAGCATGGAAAATGTCTCTTCATAATTGACACCTTCTCTCTGTGTGTAACCTTTGGCTACAAGCCTTGCCTTGAAAGTCTCTATTTTCTCATCTGCACCTCTTTTATTCTTGAAGATCCATTTGAACCCAATGGGCCTGACATCTTGAGTTGGGTCTACATCGATTTCATTTTTTGGTTCATGGCTTCTTCCAATTTTTCCTTTCACTGATCTTCCATTTCCTCCTTAAGGGTCAATGGGTCATCCTTGTCTGAGTCAGAAACAAGGACGTGTCCCTTATGTTCATAGCGAATAGGTTGTCTCACAATCCTCCAACTACAACGTTGCACTAGGGCTTCCTTTTCAGGAACAGTGGTCTCTATGTTTTCCATTTATCATTTAATGATGATGATGATGGTGATGGAATTTGATCAGTTATGAGTTCCTCCAAAAATACCTTACTCCAAGGTTTATTGTAACATCCCAAATTTGCTAGTAAGGCTTAGTGCCTAGATTATCATGTCGAGAGGGCATAAATGGATTAATATGTGGATTTAATTGAATATTTGTGTGATTATATGAGTTGTGTGAAAATATGACTATTTATGCATGCTTATGTGCATTAAATATGATTGTGAGCCCGTTTTGGTGAAAAATGGCATTTTTGTAATTTTGATCCGTTGAGGGTATAATTGTAAATTATATGTGCTTTGTTAGTGGGACCACATTATTATGTGGATATATTTTAGATGTGTGACATGAGGCGGTCCTTGTGAGCACTTTGGTGGTAAAGTCACAACGGGGAGTTATACCTAGCTCGGGGTGAGCCTAGGAGTATTTTAGTAATTTGGTGAGTTACCGAGGATATCAGAGTATGAGTTATAATTGGGGGGAAAATATTAGTGTTTGGAAGAATAGTGGGATTAGTTGGGATTCTTGAGTGAAATTTTGAGGTTTAGCGGGAAAATGGTGACAAAGGACGATTTTCCCTTAGAGCATTATAGAGCAAGGATTTAGGCTAGGGGCGTTATGGTCTTTTCCCTAGCCTTGGATTCCCTTAGTTGCTAGAGTGTTGTAGAAGCTAAGGAAAGAAAATTAGAAACAACACTTCACTCAGTCCATTCTCTCTCTCCCATTTCTCTCCCTCTCTTATTTCTCTCTCTCTCTTTCTCTTGAAGTGTTTAGGGAGTTTTTTTGAATTTTGAGGAGAATAGGCTTGGAAATCTAAGGAGCTTGGAGCTATGATTGGTTTAAAGGCAGCTTAGGGTCGAAATTCACAGTTGAGGTATGGAATCGTACTCTGTTTTTTGGTGAAATTTTGTTATTGTTTAAGTTTGGTTGAGTTAAACTTTAGCTTGGGTTTTGTGTTTTGTTATGGATTTGGTTTGGTTTTTGGGGTATAAATATTGCTTATGTTGTGTTAGTAAGAGTTCTAGGCTTAGTTTAGGACTTTGGGGCAACTTTGGGACTGTTTTTGGAGGTTTTGGTTCGGAGGAAATGGCTGGAAAGTGTTGGAAATTCTAGGTTCGCGGGGTTGAGCCACTGTGTTATTCTTGATGTACCACGACCCGCATGAACTCAAAGGCTGCGGAGGTTCTCTAAATCGCGTTGGTGTTGCGGCGCATGTCCAAAGAGATAGCTTGGCGGCTCTCCGACTTGTAGAGCGTCACGACCCTTAGGGAGGGGAGTTGCGGCTTAAATGGGGAAAATTAGCCAATTAGGGTTTTTGAGTACGGGAACTCAAACCTAAAGACTCAGGATGGATTCTACTACCTGGTTTAGTAGAATTGGAGGTCCCAGAGGCTAGGAATCAATCTTGAAGCTTTTAATTGGTTTAGTTCTTGATGATTACCTATTATTATTTTGTGACTAGGATATACTGTTAGGCTCGGGAGAAAAGGATCGTACACGAGGTCGCCATACACTATCTACTCAGGACTTGAAGTAAGAAAAATACACCCGGGTTGTGATTAGGGCTTGAGCCCCGGTTATTAAGTATGACTATAATCATATTTTCTAATACCTATTTAAACGTGAATGATTGTGTTATGTATGAACTATTTAGTGGATTGAATCTGATTATAAAACTCGGCCTTAGGGTCGCGGTTGGCATAAACATGTGGAATGCAGGGGGTCATGGCAGAGCCATTTTGGCAATATGCACTCATTTGATCCTATGGTCATGTAATTGAGTTGAATGCCTGCTTGAGTATGTTTATTACAACTAAGCTTGCTATTTGTGATCTGTTGATTATATGTATATGTTTATTTGAATTTTCTTACTGGGCCTTGTCTCATGGGGTCTACGTGGTGAAGGTAAGGGCAAGGGGAAGTTGGACCAGCAACGAGTTGGAGAGCTTCAGGGGCTGCGTGTACATAGGCAGCCTACTCAACCGCCACGGTCGAGTATTCTTTTGGAAAGCTAGGGTTTAGTGGTTTTGCCGCTTAGAACGACTGTTATGTACTTCGTTTATTTTCCCTGTATCAACTTTTAAAATTCTCTTTTCTTTTGGGATCCTGTGTTTATGTATTAAATCTTTTAATGAAAGTAGCCAATGTTTAACCAAAAACTTTTATACAAAAATTTAACTAACCCTAATTACATGTTTTAGTCCAAATGACTCGCTTAACGAGTTAAGCACAATTTTAAACACATAGTGTAACAGTCCTAGTTTAGTAGGGCCTTCCAACTTGGTATCAAAGTTGTAAAGGTTTAATGATTCTTGAATATTTTTTGGGCATGTACACTCCCCACCAATGAAAAGCTCGACTTATGGTTGGGTAACCAATGATTTGAATATATGTTAATTGTTTAATTGAAATAGACATGTTCTATTTGTATGTTAGCATAGAAAGCATGAAATATACCGATAGGGCCTGTCCCTTGACTGTTATGTGTACATGAAAAGTCATGCTTATTAGCATTGCTACTGTTATGTTAGTGTTATTGAAATGCTTATTAGCATTGCCACTGTATGTTAGTGTTATTGAAATGTGTTTGCTAAATTGTTGGGGTTGGACTGTGGGGTGACTTCAAAAATGTGTTATCGTTGCCTAATCAACGTAGTTGTTGATTGTAGATATACTTGGAGAGTTATGCCTCCAAGGTGATCAGTTCGACTAGCCAGCACTGAGATCGAGGCTAGAGATGATAACCAGGGTCATAACCCTCCGCTAGTACTTGAGAACTAGCAGCATGTGCTTGCTGATATGCAAGCCAAACTTCAAAGTCAAGAGGAAGAGATCCGTTTATTGAAATAGGAAGTTCCATCAGGGGGCGCTGCACCAGTCATGCCACCTGCTGTGGTACGAGTGGTACAGCAGCAAAAGGTTGAAAATAGGTGGGAACCCTTGTATGAGAGATTCAGGAAACAACACCCTCCAAATTTTGAGGGAGGACCAGATTCACTCAAGGGTGAGTAGTGAATGAGCATGACTACCTCCATCCAGGATTTTATGAGGGTGGTAGGTAACGACAGAGTGGCTTGTGCCACCTTTATGTGTTGGGATGATGCCCGTATCTGGTGGGAGGTGGCGTCCCAAACTCAAAATGTAATTACTATGAGCAGGGAGGAATTCTGAGACCTGTTTAACCATAAGTACTATAGTAATGAAGTTAGATCTGCGAAAGTAAATGAGTTTACTAGTTTTGTGCAAGGAAGTATGTCAGTCACTGAGTATGCCTTGAAATTTGACTGGCTGGATAAATTTGCACTGGATTTGGTGCTTGCCGATGCAACAAGATAGGATAGATTTGTTCAGGGACTAAATTCTATGATTGCCCGGGATGTTCGGATTATATCACTACTTTGGGAAACTACTTATGCCCAAGTTGTTGAAAAAGCCCTCAAGGTTGAGGAGGCAAAGAACAAGATATGGAGGGAGAGTGCCGCACGACGGGATGTTCGGAGGGCGGTGCCTCCATTTTTGGAATCTGGTGGGGATAGAGGCCCTAGTGACTATAAGAGAAAAACCCCTGACACCTCGACCACTACAGATCCTGATAGGAGGGGCAAGGGTGTTTAGGGTGGCCGCTAGGGCGGCAATGAGACTTGGAGGAGTTACCTGAAGTGTGCCAGGTGTAGGAGGCTCCATCTGGGCGAATTTTGGGTGAAGGCATGCTATCTGTGTGGGTGGTTGGAATTCTCAAGACGGACTGCCCGAATTCGAAGAGGAACCCAGGACGGCAGATAGCTTGACTCCAACTCGAGTGTTCACCCTGACTCAGGCAGAGGCTGAGGCTAGTCCTTCAGTAGTGGCAAGTTAGCTTTCTAGTGTTGGTACTCCATATACTGTATTGATTGACTCTGGTGCTACACACTTATTTTTTCTAGCAGAGTGATCGATAGATTGTGTAGACCCTGCGATTATTATACTGTGGGGTTTGGGACCTTATTGCCTATTGGGAAGCTGGTAGACTCTAGGAGATAGGTTAGGTCATTTCCATTTGTGGTGGAGAACAGAGAACTATCATTGGATTTGATTGAGTTGGGTATGAATGATTCCAACATGATTCTGGGAAAGGATTGTTAGCTAGGTATGGGGCGAATATAGACTGCAAGAAGAAGATGGTGACTTTTGAGCTTGAGGGTGAGGACCCTTTTGTTTTTTTTGGCACTACACATGTACCCCGTATTCCTATGATATCAGCATTGTGGGCTAGAGACCTATTACAAGGAGGTTGCATAAGATTCCTATATAGTGTGGTGGACACCACTAATGTCATGCCAGTAGGACCAGAGGAGACCAGATTGGTGTGTGAGTTCTTAGATGTGTTTCTCGAGGACATACCAGGATTGCCACCGCACTGGGAGATTGAGTTGGCACCAGGTAAAAAACTAGTGTCTAGTGCACCATACAGAAAAGCTTACGCAGAACTGAAGGAGTTGAAGGTACAGTTATAGGAATTACTAGACTTGGGATTTATCAGACCTAGCTCCTCACTGTGGGGTGCTCCAGTATTGTTTGTGAAGAAAAAGGAGGGGATCCTGAGGATGTGTATAGATTACATGGAATTAAACAAGCTGACTATCAAGAACAAGTACCCACTTGTTGAGTCTGGTTTTGTGTTGTTTTTAAGTCATGTTTTAGGTAGTTTTTATGAATCTTTTTAGTTGTTTAGTGCAGTATTATGCTTTTCTTTTTCTTGTTTACAGGTTTTAACTTTCAAAATAAATGAAAAGAGAAATTGAAGCAAATTGGTGAAAAAGATGACAAAAATCTGACTTTTGGTATTGTTTCCGTATTAGGATGGATCCTTGAGTCATTTAATGGTTTGGGTAAATTTTGGACTCAAAAATGTAAAAACTGGGAACGTTCTTAAGGGTTGCGACACTACAGTGCTGAGTCGCCGCCAGGTCCAAGGCAAAAGGCCTATTTTTTGAGGTTTGACACAGGCAGTAGTGCAGGAACAGAGGGTCGCAGCCCTGAAGGCTGTGTTTGCCCATAAATTGACCCAGATCCGCAGCACTAAAAAGGTTGGGTCACGGCCTGCTTGATGTCAACGAGAAGCCCAAATTGACATGGGCCGCGACACTTGAAGTGTTGGGTCGCGACCCGCATTGCTTCTGAATGAGAAAAATTAGGTTTTAATCATAATTTTGAAAGGGAGAGGAGAGAGGAGGATGAACTCTGAAGCACGGAACACACTGTGGAGCATCTCCATTCGCTCTCCACAGTTCTTTTTCTATTGCCTTTTAATTCTATGTTATTTTTAATTGTTGTTTATGTTTAAAATGACAATGTTGAACTAAATCTTTATTAGGGTTTTTAATGGATTCTCTTGAAATCCTTTGATGATCTAGTGCAATATTAGTATATTTCTTCTTCGCATATTAAGCTTGTCTCAATATATTTTAATGCATGAAATGTGATTGGCTATCTTATTTCATTATCTATTTGTGTTTGAATTGAAATTCTGAAAAGTGAAATTTAAACAACCTTTGATTGAATCAGCATAGATTTAATCTAGAATGAAAGTATCTAGGTTATTTTTGTAGCATCTAGGTTGTGAATTCATTGCCTCCTAATTGTTGAATTTATCATAGAAATATAGAAAGTTCACAATTAGGTTGAGTTTTATGATACCTAATCTGATTATAAAATACCTTGAAAACTTGCTAGCTTAATAAGAAGAAGAGTTTTTAATATTGTGTTAGTGACTGATAGGAGGGATTGTAGATGAAATTAAAACCCTTAATTGTTAAAATCCTTGGAATTGTATTCTTGTTTTTGTTCTTACAATCTTGCATTATTTTTAGTAGTTTTTTTTTTTTTGCTTTTAATTATCAAGATACAAAACCAATTTTTGTTAACCAAATAAAAACTAAGAATTAATTATCTGGTAGTTGATAATTCAGTCCTTGTCGGACGATACTTGGTCTTACCAAGAAATTATTACAAATTGCGACTGTGTGCACTTGCATAGCTTTAATTTTCGCAACAAGTTTTTGGCGCTGTTGCCGGGGACTGAAAATTATCAATATCAAAACAATTAATTTTATTTCTAATTTGGTTGTTCTTTGAACTGTCTCTAACTTATTTTGCGTGCATTCTTGACCATTTTTCAGGCAGTTCTGTTATATGCGTAGCAAAAGAGGAGCATATAGCCTTGTTCTTATCAATCCTGAGATTGAGAAAGTGTGCAGGCAGAATCGTAGAAACAAAATAGCTACTGGTCCAACTGTGGTAATGGAAAATCCTCTAAACAATGATGGGTTAAATGGAGGGGTGCCAGAAGTGGTGCTAGGACGAGCTCAGAATCCCGCTGTGAGAAGCTTACGGGATTATGTACTCCCAACTATTATGGGAGTGCAAATATGTATAAGACCACCGGTTGTGGAGGCTAATAACTTAAGATTAAGCCGACGATCCTACAAATGGCGCAGTCCACCGTGCAATTTGTTAGCTTACCCTCAGAAGATCCTCATATGTACATAGTTAATTTTCTAGAGCTATGTACAACGTTAAAGTATAATGGGGTGAACGATGATGCAATCAGGTTGAGGCTATTCCCATTTTTGCTACGGGATAAAGCTAAAAGTTGGTTGAACTCCCTTCAATCCAATTCTATAAATACTTGGAAGGATTTAGCTTAGAAATTCCTTGCCAAGTACTTTCCTCCATGAAAGGCTGCTAAATTAAGGGGGGGGGGGGGGATTAATAATTTTTACCAGCTTGAGGGGGAATCTTTATATGACTCTTGGGAGAGGTTCAAGGAACTGTTGAAAAAGTATCCTCATCACGGCATTGAAAAGTAGATGTTGGTCCACAACTTTAACAATGGATTGTGCGGTATTACTCGCACCATAATTGATGTCACAGCTAGAGGGGCATTTATGAGTAAAAGTGTCAGCGAGGCATATGAGTTGTTGGAAGATATGGCTACAAACAACCATCAATGGTCTGATGAACATGCAAGTAGTAACAGAAAGGTAGCTGGGGTTCATGAATTAGATGCAATCACTGCTTTGACTGCTCAAGTTGCGACATTGACTAAGCAATTGTAGCAGAATACAATATCAACAATTGCCATTCACTTACAAACAAGGTGTGAAATTTGTGGTGGTCCTCACAAATTTGAGCAGTGTATAACAACAAAGTTCAATAATACCATCCCTATGAAGTAAGTCAACATGATGAATAATTTTAATAGGCAAGCCAACAATCCTTTCTCCACCATTTACAATCCAGGGTGGAGGAATCACCCTAATTTTTCATGGAAAATAATCAAGGCCCTCAGCAACAATTTTAGCAGCTCGTTTCTCAAGCTCCACCTCAAGAAATGTCACAACCACCGATTTCTCGCGAGAAGAGAAATGAATTACAAGCTGCACTATTGACTTTGACCAACTCCTAAGCTCAATTTATGACTGAAACTCGGTCATCCATCAAAAATCTTGAAATGCAAGTGGGTAAATTGGAAAATATGTTACAAAGTAGACCTCAAGGAAATTTTCCAAGTAATATCGAAACGAATCCTAAGGAGCAGTGCAATGCAATCTCCTTGAGGAGCAGTAAGGAGGTTGTAGAGCCAGTTGAGAAATCTAGTCTTCCATCAAAAATGGAGTATGAGAAGAAGAATAAAATGGATGAAGAGGTTAATGAGAACCTTGAGAAGAAGAATCTAGAAATAAGTATTGAGCATCACATCAAGGTCCCATATCCTCAGAGGCTGGAAAAGAAGACGCTTGACAACCAGTTTTTCAAGTTTTTAGATATTTTTCAAAAACTTCACATCAACATTCACTTTGCAGAAGCCTTAGAACAAATGTCGAGTTATGTGAAGTTCATGAAGGAAATCTTGTCGAAGAAAAGGAAATTGGAGGATTATGAGACAGTGGCACTTATTGCGAAGTGCATCGCAATACTCCAAAAGAAACTACCTCCTAAGTTTAAAGATTCAGGTAGTTTTACCATTCCTTGCACTATAGGGAATGTGGTTTTTGAGAAGGCATTATGTGATTTAGGGGAAGGTGTGAATCTGAATCCTCTATCTATCTATAAAAAATTAAAATTGGGAGAAGCTCGCCCTACTACTGCGTCATTACAAATGGCTGATCGTTCAGTGAAGCACCCAAGAGGTATTATTGAGGATGTATTGGTGAAAGTGGAAAAATTCATCTTTCCTGTAGACTTTATTATTCTTGATATGGAGGAAGATGAAAATATTCATATTATTCCTAGGAGACCATTTTTAGCTACTGGAAGGGCGCTAATTGATGTACAAAAAGGGGAATTGAAGCTGCGAGTGCAAAATGAGGAGGTAACATTTAATATTTTTGTTGCAACTGAAATTCCAACATGTTTTAGAGTGGATTTGGTAACAGGAGGTGGTAGTAAGGTGGAAGTTACTAAGAGAAAGGTCATTGCTCAAGTTGGTAGTCAAACAGTGCGTCATTGTTTGAAAAGGTTCGTTAGTGGGAAAGCTTAATTGTTACATAAGCAGTGGAAAGTCCCACCAATTTGCAATATCAAGAAACGAGTGTCTTCTTATGACACTATGGCTCTCAAGGACTTGAGAGGTGGCTTGGATCCGACTTGAATTTAATAATAAGGTTAGCGTTCGGCTAAACGACGTTAACGACAGTGCATTTGGAGGCATTCCAATCCTTTATTAGCATTTTTGTTTTTATTATTTTTATTTAAGTTTTGGATTATGAACATTTTAATTTTATTATTTTGAGTATTTATTATTTTTTATTTTTGGATTAGTTTTAATTTCTGTCGTTTAGTATTAAATTTGTAATGTTGAATCTTGAAAATCGAGAAAAAGAAAGCAAGAAAGAAAAAACAAATAGGGTCACAATGCTATTTTGAGCCTAGCTTATAAATTACCAAGTTCAATCCATATCAGCCGCCACATTTTGGCCACCTGAGGAAGATGGTGGAAAGGGTCCTTCGTTGTGAGTAGTCTGAGTTTGTCAGGTCAATTTCTTTTCCTTTGCTTTTATTTTGAACATTATGGACAATTTTCATATTATGTTTGGGGAGGAGATTTACTTTTGTTTTGTATATATTTAGCAGTTTGTTTTAGTTGTGTTTGTGTTTTAGTTGTTTTTGGGTTTTAGTTTTGTATTTTACTTAGTTGTTGTGTCTAAAATGTTTAGAGGGTCGTGTTTGTTGAATCAAGTTGATAATGATAGCCCATGAGATTGAGTGAATAAAGTGTGATATAATTTTATGGAACTGAAAGCTATGCTATGGAAAAAAAACATGTGTGCTTAATTTGGATATTTCTTGAGTTTACTTGTGCTTAAGTCACAATAGGGATTAATACTCGACTCGAGGTGAGCCAAGGGGTATTTTTGTAACTTAGTACATTACCAGGGTTTAGCGGGTAATGGGAATTTATTTGGTGATTTATGGGATATTAGAATGAATTGCAAATCTTAAATGGAATTTGAGGTTTAGTGGGAAAATGTGGCAAAGGACGGTATTGCCCTTGGGGACATTAAGGAGAAATGTTTAGGCTAGGGGCATTTTGGTCTTTTCCAATAATTGGGATAAGTTTAGTGAGTCATAAGGGGAAGTTTTCAAGAAAAAAAAAACAATACTTCACTCGCAGTTTCTTTCTCTCTCGTTTCTCTTTTCTATCTTGAGTGTGTGAGTGTGTTCCTTGAGTTTGGAAGGGAACGCTCTTGATTTGAGGTTGGAAGGAGATATTAGAGCTAGGAAGCAAAGGAGTGGAGCTAGGGGTTCAAATTTCTCCATCAAAGGTAAGATTTACTTACTCTGTTTTGCTAGATTTATGGTGATTTAAGCTTTTCTTGAGCTTTTAGGCTTATGATTTGGTTATGAATTGGAGTAGAGTTTTGGCTTAGCTCTTCCTGTATTTATGTTTTCTTATGTATATTAATGAGTTTTTGGGAGTAAATTTTTGGTTTAATTGTGATTTAGGGTGAATTTTGGGAGTTTTAGCTAGGGGGAAAACCGTAGGAAAAACCGAGAATTTTTGGGTTCGCGGGGTTGTGTCGCGACGCTGTTCTTGGAGCGCCGCGACCTGCATGAACTCAAGGGCTAGGGGTGGTTCTCTAAACCCACCTTAGCATCGCGGCATGTGTCTAGGATAGTTGGACTAGGAATTGAACGTAAGGAAAGGATTTGGGTGATTTTGTTGATGGTGAATTTCCTTTGGTTAGACCATTGGCTGAATCGAATCCTTTTTGGGCGAGCCGCCCAATAATAACTTACGTGCTATCGTAAAATGATCAATTTCCTAAGTAAGGGAATTTTCTCTCTGACTTGTAGAGGGTCGCAGTGCTTCTGTGAGGCGCTGCAACTAAAATTGGGGATTTTGGAAAATGGGGATTTTAAGCACTGGAACTTAAACCTAAAAGCTTGCGAGGGATTCTACTATTCAGTTTAGTAGAATTCGAGATCCTGGAGGCTAGGAATTAATCATGAAGCTTTTAAATAGTCTGGTGCTTGATGGTTATCCGTTATTGTGTTGTGACTAGGTTGTACCATTAGGGCTCGGGAGTAAGGATCGCGCTCGGGATTGCCATTCGCTATCTGCTTGGGACTCAAGGTAAGAAATTTGCACCATGGTTGTGATTAAGGCTTGAGCCCCTGTTAATGAATAAGACTATAAATATGCATGTGATATCTTGATTAGGCATGCTTGTATATGTTGTATTTGATTGCACGATAGACAAATTGTATGTTGATTATACCTGATCTAAAAGCTTGGCCTAAGAGAGTCAGGGTCGACTATACGCATGCAAAACGCAAGTTGTTTTTGCTAGGGCAACCTGGGAGTGTAATATGCACTTGTTTGGCCCAAACTCCACCTAAATAATTAGAAATGCGATTCGCACTTGTCTAACTCATTGGTTGTTTAAATTGGACTATGTGTTAGTTTGAGCAAGGTTGTTACTACTAAGCTTGTTATTTATATTTTGTTGCTTGTTTGAATCTATTGATTTAAGTTTTCTTACTGAGCCTTGGCTCATGGGTGCTATGTGGTGAAGGTAAGGGAAAGGGAAAGTTGGACCAGCCATCAGTTGGAGAGCTTTAGGGGTGGCGTATACATTTATAGTTGCTATACCGCCATGGTCGAGGATTCAAGAAGGACTAGAGTCAAGCACTAATTTTTCCGCTTAGGCTAGCTTGTGTTGTAATTACCTTGGAGTTGTAAATGACTTGTAAATATTTATTTTGGGATCCCATGTACAGTCTTAAACTTTTAAATGAAAGTAATTGTTCTTTTGATTAAACTTTTAAACCCTAATCCATTAATTACTCTTAGTTACACGTTTATATCCAAATGACTTGATTATGAAGTCCAATACTATTTAGGGCGCTACGGTATTAGACGAGATATCCTCGATAAATCTCATACCACAACATATTCATTACATCTAGGCACCACGAAGATGTATCAGGACCTAAGGTCTTTGTATTGGTGGCCTGGGTGAAGAGAGTTATGATTGATTATGTGGCAAGGTGTCTAACCTGTCAGTAGGTGAAGGCTGAAGACCAACGACAAGAGGGGTTGTTACAGCCTTTAGGTATTCCCCTGGAAGACGTCACTATGAATTTTGTAGGGGGCTTGCCTTGGACATTGGGGAAACATGACTCAGTATGGGTGATTGTATACAGATATACCAAGTCAGCTCATTTTTTGCCAGTGAGAACAAACTTTACTGTGGACCAGTATGGAGAGCTGTACATGAGGGAGATTGTATGTCACCATGGGGTTCTGTAATCTATAGTGTTGGACTGGGATCCCATCTTTACCTCCAAGTTTTGGGGAAGCTTGTATAAGGCTATGGGGACTCACCTAGAGTTCGATACAACTTATCATCCTCAGACAGACGGGTAATCTGAGAGGATGATTTAGATATTGCAGGACATGCTTAAAGCATGTGTATTAGATTTTGAGGGGTCCTATAGTAAGTATCTTCCGTTGATTGAGTTTTCATACAATAACAACTATCAATCAACAATTGGAGTAGATCCATATGAGATGTTGTATAGCAGGAAATGTAGTTCACCCATTCATTGGGATGAAATGGGGGAGAGGAAGTATTTGGGTCCTGAGATGGTTCAGAGAACTAGTGAGGCTATTGAGAAGATCAAAGTTCGAATGCTCACCTCACAAAGTAGACAGAAAAGATACGCTGACCCTAAGCGTAGGAACATGGAGTTCTAGGTAGGGGACCACATTTTTCTGCGAGTTTCACCACTGCAGGGAGTAAAAAGGTTTTGAAGGAAGGGCAAGTTGAGCCATAGGTTTGTATGACCTTTTGAGATCCTGGAAAGGATCGGGCAGGTAGCCTATAGATTGGCTTTGCCCCCGTCAGTATCAGGTACCATGACGTGTTTCATGTCTCATTGCTTTGGAAGTACCTGTCAGACACAACCCATGTCTTATGAGGAGCAACCAATTCAGATCCTAGATAGAAGAGACAAGGTTCTGAGGAACAAGATGGTTCCTCTAGTTAAAATTCTATGGAGGAACAGCAAGGTCGAGGAAGCGACCTGGGAGCTAGAGTTGGATATGCGGGATTAGTATTCCAAGTTGTTTAGGTAAATTTCAAGGATGAAATTTTCAGTAGGAGGGGATAATTGTAACATCCCCAATTTTCCAATAAGGCTTAGTTCCTAGATTAGCATGTCGACATGACATAAATGGATTAATATGTGAATTTAATTGAATATATGTGTGATTATATGAGTTGTATGATAATATGATTATTTATGCATGTTGTGCATTAACTATGATTGTGGGCCCGTTTTGGTGAAAAGGAAATTTTTTTAATTTTGACCCGTTGAGGATATAATTGTAAATTATATGTGCTTATATCTGGCTCGGGGGTGAGCCTAGGAGTATTTTAGTAATTTGGTCTGTTACCGGGGATATTAGAGTATGAGTTATGATTTGGGGGGGGGGGGGGGGGGGGGGGAATATTAGTGTTTGGAAGATTAGTGGGATTGAATAAGAATCTTAAGTGGAATTAGAGGTTTAGCAGGAAAATGGTGGCAAAAGATGATTTTTCTCTTGGGGGCATTATAGAGCAAGGATTTAGGCTAGGGGCATTATGGTCTTTTCCCTAGCCTTGGATTACCTTAGTTACTAGAGTTCTATAGAGGCTAAGGAAAGAAAATCAGAAACAACACTTCACTCAGACCATTCTCTCTCCCCCTCTCTCTATCGTTTCTTTCCCTCTATCTCTCTTGAAGTGTTTGAGGAGTTTTTGAATTTTTAGGAGAATAGACTTTGAAATCTAAAGAGCTTGGAGCTCGGATTGGTTTAAAGGAAACTTAGGGTCAAAATTCACAACTGAGGTAAGGAATCGTACTCTATTTTTTGGTGAAATTTTGTTATGGTTTAAGTTTGGTTGAGTTATAAACTTTAGCTTGGGTTTTGAGTATTGGCAAGGATTTGGTTTGGTTTTTGGGGTATGAATGTTGCCTAAGTTGTGTTAGTAAGATTTCTAGGCTAAGTGGATGACTTTAAGGCAACTTTGGGATTGTTTTTGGAGGATTTGTTTCGAAGGAAATGGCTGGAAAGTGTTAGAAATTCTTGGTTTGTGGGGTTGCATCGCATCGCTGTTCTTTGTGTGCTGTGGTCTGCATGAACTCAGAGGTTGGAGAGGTTCTCTGAATTGCCTTGGCACCGCGGTTCCTGGTGGGCTACTTCACGGGGCGTGTCCAAAGAGAAAGCATTGGGGTTCTCTGGCTTGTAGAGTACCACGACCCTTGCAGGGGGGGAGGGCAACTCAAATGGAGAAAATTAGCATGTACGCCCTGATTTTCCCACGGGCTGATTAATGAGCTGAGATACGGCCTAATCATGACTACCACGTGGACATCCCCAAGACTGGAGCTACCATCATAAGATCCTACCTCCTTAGCTCGAGGTAACCCAAGGGTTCGCCAAGATTGCTTAAGAACTGAGTCTGGACTCTGAAAACCACAGGTCGAGGGAATCATCCAGCTTGTGGTACGGGCTTGAGTTGGAGGCTGTGACCTTTTATAAAGTCAACCACGTAAGGTAAACGTGCATATATCAGACATTACGTGTCTGATATACCCCTGACTTCTCAGACACGCAGCAGGAACGTGCATATTCAGACACCCACGACTGGGTTGGGCCGTGCAGCCCATTATCCCCTTACCTATTGATTTGACCACACTAATGTGTCAGGTTTAGGAATTAATCATGAATGTCACAGAGTTGACATGATAGGTAAGAAGGTCACGGGATGACCTTCTTACCAACTCCCAGGTGCCTTCTCCTATAAATATGGAGACCTTGGGAGTTAATAGAGGTTGGATTCTCTATTGTAAGAAATACCCTGTAAAAGAATACCCGGTATATAGCAATAATACTGACTGGTGGAGTAGAAGGATTTTAACCTTTGAACCACCTAAAAACGTATTTGGTGCACCATTCCATTTCCAAGATCATATATCTATTTCGGTTCAACATAAGCACTAATCCCTTTCTCTTTCTTTTCTTAATTACCTGTTGGCGAAGAACCATGTCAACATAGCCAAATAGGGTTTTTGAGTACGGGAACTCAAACCTAAAGGCTCAGGAAGGATTCTACTACTCAGTTTAGTAGATTTCGAGCACCCGGAAGCTAGGAATCAATCTTGAAACTTTTAATTGGTTTAGTTCTTGATGATTATTTTTTATTATGTTGTGACTAGGATATATCGTTAGGCTCAGGAGAAAAGGATCGTACTCGAGGTCACCATAAGCTATCTGCTAGGGACATGAGGTAAGAAAACTGCACCAGTTAGGACTTGAGCCCCAGTTATTAAGTATGCCTATAATCATATTTTCGAATATCTATTTAAACGTGAATGATTGTGTTATGTATGAACTATTTAGTGGATTGAATCTGATTAAGAAACTCGGCCTTAGGGTCATGATCAGCATAAGCATGTGGAATTCAGGTCGTTATGGCGGAGCCATTTTGGAAGTGCGATATGCACTCATTTGATACTATGGTCATGTAATTGAGTTGAATGTCTGCTTGAGTATGTTTATTACTGCTAAGCTTGCTATTTGTGATCTGTTGATTATCTATATCTATTTATTTGAGTTTTCATGCAGGGCCTCGGCTCACGGGTGCTACGTGGTGAAGGTAAGAGAATGGGGTAGCTGGACTAGCAATACGTTGGACAACTTCGGATGCAAAGTGTGCATAGGCAGCCTGCTCGACCACAACGATTTAGACATTTTTTTTGGAAAGCTAGGGTTTAGTGGGTTTGCCACTCAGGATGGTTGTTATGTACTTCATTTATTTTCCTTGTATCAACTTTTAAACTTCTCTTTTCTTTGGGATCTTGTGTTTATGAACTAAATCTTGTAATGAAAGTAGCTAATGTTTAACCAATTCATTTTATACCAAATTTTAACTAACCCTAACTACATTTTTTAGTCCAAATGACTCACTTAACGAGTTAAGCACAATTTTAAACACAAAGTGTAATGGTCCTAGTTTAGTAGGGCGTTGCATTTATAGTTAGTAATATAGTTATGCTCAAGGAAGGTTGCATTTGTGGAAACAAATAACTTTTGGTCCTTTTGACTAGCATAGCCCACGAAAATTCACCACTTCGTGTCTCTGGAGCATAGCCCACGAAAATTCACACTTCAAACCTTGAATCAAGTTTCCCTGACTTAGGTCTAAGAACATGAGCAGGACAACCCCAAATGTGGAGATGGCGCAAACTAGGTTTGTTATGATTCCACAACTCTAGTGGTATCTTGCTTATAGTCTTAGATGGGACTACATTCATAATGTATCTCACCATTTGAAGTGCATATCCCCACAATGAGAGAGGAAGAGAAGAGTAGCTTAACATAGACTTGACCATCTCCAACAAGGTCCTGTTTCTTCTCTCTGAAACACCATTTTGTTATGGCGTTCTAGGTGTTGTGAGTCAGGATAGAATACCATGCTCCAACATGAAATATTTGGATTCTAAATCCAAATATTTACCACCTAGATCTGATCGAAGTGTTTTAAGACTCTTACCTAACTACTTCTCAACCTCTGCTTTGAAGTCCTTAAACTTGTCGAAGGTTTCTGACTTCCTAAACATTAGGTAAGTATGACCATATCTAGAGTAATCATCAATGAAAGTGACAAAGTACTCATAACCACCTCTAGCTTGTATATTAATTGGACCACACACATCGATGTGTACAAGTTCTAATGGTTCTTTGGCTCAATTTCCTTTCGCCGAGAAATGGCATTTCCTTTCACAAACTATAAGAGTTTCAATAGTTAGTTCTCTCAATGGTCCATTTTGTGTTAACCTGTTTATTTTATCTAGACCAATATTGTAATGACCCAACTATTTCTAAGACCTTGGACCATTAAAAACTACTAGACTTAGCTACTACTTTTGGAGAAAACATAAGAAATAATCATAACTTTATGAAAACTCTAGAATAAGTATTGTATCAATAACATAAAATTATAAATTAAAATGTAATATGGCTTGGGTACCCATCGTTTGTAAAAAAATAACTTTAAATCAATTGTTCAAAAACTAAATGCGGAATTACAAAAGACAAAATAAACGTCATCCTCGATCGACACGCAGTCCACTCAGTCCATTCATCCTTAACACACAAGCCAAGCTACCAAGAATCATTCTGCCTCCATAATCACTTTCCTGCATTACACTAAAAATAAAGGAGTGAGCCTAATGCCCAGCAAGGAAAATCTACTAACAACATATATCATAATTCAAAAGCATAAGACTATATCATAGCCACATACTATAAAACATACATCACAACTCTAACCCATGATCATGATAATCTTGGGGTTTGCTATCTAAGCAACTATAAGCCCCAAGCAACATAAAAATATTGGGGTTTGCTAGCTAAGCCACTATAAGCCTCAAGCGACATAAAAGCATTGAGGTTTGCTAGCTAAGCAACTATAAGCCCCAAGGAATACAAGACATATTCTAATAGACTTGACTGGATTGACAAGTTAGCCATTTTACTAATGACTACTTCTATTCCGGCATTGATTAGCTCCTACTGTAACGAATTTTCTATTTCAGCTAATGCTGCTAGACTTCCATAATTCTTCCTACTTAGCGCATCAGTAACTACGTTTGCCTTTCCCAGGTGGTATAGGATTTCACAGTCATAATCCTTCACTAGTTCTAACCACCTGCATTGCCTCATGTTAAGTTCCTTCTGAGTGAAGAAATACTTTAAGCTTTTGTGGTCCGTATAAATCTCACACCGTTCTCCATAAAGATAATGGTGCCAGATTTTCAATGCAAAGACCACTGCTGCCAACTCCATATCGTGCATTGGATAGCGTTGCTCGTATTCCTTCAACTGCCTTGAGGCATAGGCCATTACCTTGTCATTCTGCATCAGCACACAACCCAATCCTTGCTTCGACACATCACAGTAGACTACAAACTTTTCGTTGGGTGTCGGTACACAAAGTACTGGTGTTGAGCATAGCTTATCCTTAAGCAACCGGAAGCTCTCTTCATACTTATCAGTCCAGTTGAATCTTTGCTGCTTCCGGGTCAGGTTGGTGAGCGGAGTGGCTATCTTAGAAAAACCCTTTACAAACCTCAGATAATAACCTGTTAGTCCTAGAAAACTTCTTACCTCTAACGCGTTCTTTGGTCTTGGCCAATCCTTCAACCTCTACTTTAGATGGGTCTACAGCAACTCCTTCCTTGGATACAATTTGATTGAGGAATGCTACTTACGAAAGCCAAAATTCACACTTCTTGAACTTGGCATAAAGTTTATGCTCCCTTAATCACAACAAGATCAACCTTAAATTCTCCTCGTGCTCAGCTTCATCCTTTGAGTACACCAAGATACCGTCGTAGAACACTATGACGAATTTGTCCAAGTAATCTTTGAAGAACCTATTCATTAAATCCATAAATGTGGCTGGAGCATTGGTAAGACCAAAACAAATAACTAGAAACTCGTAATGTCCATAACGAATTCTAAAAGCTGTCTTAGGAATATCCTATTCCCGTACCTTAAGCAGGTGATACCCGGACCGTAGATCAATCTTTGAAAACATAGTTGCTCCTCGGAGTTGATCAAACAAGTCATCAATTCAGGGTAGCGGGTATTTATTCTTAATTGTCACCTTATTTAGCTCGCGGTAATCTATACACATTCGCATACTTCCGTCCTTCTTCTTCACAAATAGAACCGGTGCTCCCCATGGAAAATGGCTCGGTCTAATGAAACCCAAGTCTAAGAGTTCTTGTACCTACGTCTTTAACTCCTTGAGTTCGGTAGGTGCCATCTGGTATGGTGCCTTGGAGATAGGCTCGGTGCCCAGTACTAGCTCGATTATGAAGTCAATTTCCCGAGTCGGCGGCAACCCTGGTAAGTCATCAGGAAATACTTCTGGGAATTCTTTTACAATGCGGACGTCTCCAACTTTTAGTGGTGTTTCTTTTACCACATCCGTGATGCTGGCTAAGAATGCTTGCCATCCTTTTTCTAGCATCCTCTGAGCTTTGAGAGATGAAATAAGTGGTGTGCGTAGTCCTGAAACTTGTCCCATAAAGCATAGTCTCGAACGTCACTTTCTTGTGCTTGCAGTAGATGGTTGCGCCATACCTTGTTAGCCAATCCATGCCCAGAATAATGTTGAATTATTTGATCTCTAGTTCTATCAGGTCTCCTTCTAGTTCTACGTCCTTAATTTTGATCGGAACGCTTCGTACTATCCGTGATGATAGGACTATTTCACCCGAAGGCAAATCTATTACAAACCTAGTTCTAAATCTTTCACAAGGTTTGTCTAATTTCTCTATCATTCCTAATGAGATATACGAGTGAGTGGCTCCCTATTCAAATAATATTGAACATACTTTATTGAAAATAGAAATCTGATTTGTGACTTCTTTATCGCTAGCATCAGCTTCTCCCTGGGTTAAGGCAAAGACTCTGGCAAGAACCATCTTATTGTCCCTTTTCTCCACTGGCTTGAGCTGGGGACATTCTTTCTTTCAGTGACCTTCCTTACCACAATTGTAGCATCCCTTGGTGTTTGCACAACATTCACCAGGATGTTTCTTTTGGCACTTAGCACATTACAAGTATTCTACATAACCTGACTTACTGCCTCCATTGTTTTTCCATGCTCTTTTATCGTTGTCGGACTACTTGTTGTCAGGATGCCTTCTTTTTTTACCGTTACTATTGTTGCTGGACTGATGGTTGTTGTGGTTGTTGTTCTGACTATTCTGAGGGTGACTCTACTATTTAGGCTCAGGCTTACTAGCTTCCTCCTTACTAACATTCGTCTGAAGGCTTTCTAATTCTATAGTTGTTTCTAGAACATCGGCATACGTAGTAGTTCCAAGGTTTGCTAGCTTAACCCCTAGCTCAATCTTTGATCTAATTCCTCTAACGAACTTGGTAACCCTCAGAAAGTCAGTTGGAATGTAACACCCTGGATAGCCAAGACCGTTACACTGTGTGTTTATAAGGTGCCAGACTTGCTAATCAAGTTATTTAAGTAAAATTGTGTTACTGAAACAGTGGAGGAACTAGGGTTAAAAGTGTTTTGGTCTCAAAAGTTATATTTTCATTACTAGGCATTGTTTATTTACATGGGATCCCAAAAACGACAGTTTAAAAGCCATTTACAAAAGTTACAAAGTTTAAATACACTGACTGGCCATACTAAGGCAAAAACGAGCAGTTAGGTAGTACTTGTCCTGGTCCACTCCTCGATCGTGGTGATCGAACAGCTAGTTATGTACATTTCACCTTGGAGCTCTCCACCTCGGGCTTGGTCCAGCCTGCCCTTGCCTTAACCTGCACCACGTAGCACCCGTGAGCCAAGGCCCAGCAAGAAAGCATGATAACATGGTAAGATCAGCAACACTTAGCAAATATTTCACAATGCTCAACCAAGAATTCAACATCTCATACATTTATCCAATCAGTAATAGCAGTTTTCATCCAGACAGTCAATCAACTATAATCATAGTGCAATATTCACGTTCATAACTAATAGATTGTCATACCCATCAAATAACATTCAGGGTTGGCGCCCTTAGTCGCACCCTCTAGTTGGCACACTGTCTTCGGCTCAATAGAGCCGCCCCCAGTGTAATACTCACTGACTCTGGCCAGCTTAACCAAGCTCAGTGATAAACAAGCTGCCTCAGCTCCCAGTGGCTGAGCCGCGCCCCAGTGCGCAAATAATGATTCCGACACCCTTAGGCCGGTAATCGCATGTCCCATGGCGTAATAACACCATCTCACGACATGATAAACAAATATAGGGAACTCTTAGTCCCATCGTGTCCACATGATTATTCATATTCACATAATAATGCATACAAACATAGGGAACACCTAGTCCCAACCTAACCACATACTCAGGTGCAGCTTTCTTACCTTTCAATTTACTGGTTCCCGATGCCACGTAGCCACAAGCACGGTCCTCTACCCCGAGCCTCTCCAAAGTCCTAATCACAACACAAACATAATATTCTTTGTCATTAACCAATCCAAGACTACCTTCCCGGTACCTAACCCACACTCTCGGAACCCCCAAAACCTTAGAACAACACCCCGGAGACATCCCCCGAACCCCCGGAGCAAAGGCCAAAAATTGCAAAATATAACACCCTGAAATTTGCCTTGTGCCGCGGCACCCAACACCAGAGACCCCTAGGCCGCGGCAAGCAAAAGCTGTGCTGCGGCACACCATCGCAGACCCAGATTTCTGGGTTTTCCTTCGCATTTTTCCCGAGCCTAACTCACTCCAACTCACCCCAAACTCCATCCTAAGTCCCAAAATCAACTCTAAACCCTTAATAAACCTCACAACAACCCAAAAACATCATGCCCAAGCTCACTCACACCTTCAATCCTAAAATCCACTCTTGAATTTCACACTTAACAACTCAAACCAGAAAATTAAGAACAGCTTGAACTCAAACACAAACCACACTCCAAACTCCCTATACCTCAACAGAAACAAGCCTAATAATCACACAGAAACCTTACCTTGAGTGGTGAGTCCAACCTCCAGCTCTAAACCTCCTTCCCCCTTGATTTCCCAATTCTGAGTTCATACAAAACCAGTCACCAATTTGTTTCAATTCACACTTATCAACCAAAAATCAGACTTGAAACTTAGATATACCATAACCAAAATCTTACCTCTGAGTATTCTTGGTCTAAGCTTGCTTGACAACTTCAATCACTCCTTAATTCTCCTTCCAAGAGCTAAATTCAGCTTCTCCCTTCCATCTTAGTTTTGCTCCTCTAGGTCTCCAACATTCAGCATAAAGCCCCTTTCTCCAAGTGTTATACGTATTGTATTTTCCTTCAGCTCTTACTCATCTATTCCCTGCCAAAAGACTAATTTAACCCTCCATTTATATCCTTTACTAACTAGACCTCAAGGGCATACCTGTCCTTTCATCACCTTTGCAATTCTACCACTTTCCCATAAAACATGTTACTCTCTATGGTACTAACAGTTACGCAGGTTACCAAATCACCAGTTACCATTATCTAGTTTTCTAGGACCGTCCCGGCACGTGCATCACATTTGTATCACAGCACCCACACAGTACAATTCACATATCATAATTATCACATAATATAATTCACATATCATATAACATGCTTAAAATCATAATCATCACACATAATTCTCATCATGCCCTCCCGGCACACTAATCAAAGCCCTTAAGCCTTATTAGTGAATTTGGGTCGTTACATGGAACCAACTCTGGCACAAACTTGGCTAGTCAGTCGAACTGCCGAGCATACTCTGCTACCATCAAGTTGCCCTGCTTCAGACTAGTGACTCCTCGACCCTTGTAGCGATGACTTCCGAGTTGTAGTACTTCTTGTGGAACAGCTCCATAAATCTGGTCCATGTCATGGGGCGATGTCATGAGTTTGCTGAACTAAGTCCCACCATATTCTAGCATCCTTCTTTAGTAGAGACGAAACGCAGGATATGCGGTCCGCGTTGCCGAGATTCATGTGCGCTAGGATCGACTCTACATTTCTGAGCCACTCTTTCGCCTCGAAGGGGTTTGTTGTCCCTTCAAAGTTTGGAGTGTGTTGCTTACAAAACCACTCGTAGATTTGCTCCATGTGCTGAGCTGGGTAGGGTGGATAGTTTGCCATTGGCCATCCCCCGTAAGTACCTACTTGATGGGGTGCTTGAGCCATTTGTTGAGGTTGAGGTTGCGGCGGAGGCTGAGTTTAATGTCGCTGTTGTTGCAGTAATTCCTCAACTTGCTGTCGTCGTCTGGCAATTTCTGCAGTGTTGTCAACTGGCGGCGGCGGTGCACTTCGGTTAGTAGTAGCAGTGGTAGCACGCACTCCCCTTCTGCGAACTGGAGGGGCTTCATTAGTCTCAGGAGCGACGCTGGAGGTATTAGCATTGGTGCGTGCAGACCTTATGAGCAACATCTTCAGCAGATTTCTAACAGTCAAGAAAGACATGTTAGAACTTACCCTAATAGGCTCTAAAACAAAACTTAATCTAAGCAAACATAACTTGGACCTATTAATTATGATTTCTTATGAAAATTATATAAGCCTTCTTTATCATTAGAGTGGGTTTCTATACTTAGAAAAATAAGCCATCTTTATTATTTTCTAAGTGTGTTTCCAATCATCCTATATGACTTAATTCTCAGGCTCGAAACTCATCGTTGTTCCAAAGTTAACCATATTGAGGGAGGGCTGGGATCAGTAAAATTGTTCCCACTACTATGGCCCCCTATCTCTCAATATAGAACCTAGTCCATTGATTTGTATCTACCCTCACCAAACTTGGTCATTATTTATCATGATTGTAAAAAAAAATCAAACTCATACATGTCATTCAAAAATAACAATAATATTTATTTGGAAGAATGGTTTTCACTATGTACAATCATAAATGCAAAGATAATAAATAAATAAACTAATCTAATCTAAAAATTCAGGATCTTCTACATCAGACCCTTAATCTAACATATCATCATGTATCTCCTCATAATCATCTTTATCTTGAGCCTCAAAATATCCTATAGGAAGATTCGTAAAGATTCTATGTTTTTTCTCATTTGTGAATTGGAATTCCATTTTAGAGGTGAACCTAAGTATGAGAAAATAATATCTCATAACTACTGGTAATTCATCTTCATCATCTATAGTCTCCCATATTTCTTCTAAAGCTGCAATTACAGTAGGATAATCTTTAAAAAGTCTAATCACTAAAATATATTGCTCTGTTTCTTTCATCATAATTTGTTTAGTTGTTTAGAGGTGACATATCTCATGGTGGAATAAGAGTAATCTCTGAGTGATTCTTTCTAGCACTCCTACTGTATTTCTTGGCTCTCTAATTCTTTTCAAGGCCTTAATGGCTGGGATATCCTCATAGGTTAAGGCCTGATCCATTCTTAACTGAAAACATAAGGATAAAACGTTAGCTAAACACATAAACATATTAACTATAACATAAACACTTAAGTTGGCGGTTAGATTCGGAGCTTGAGTGTGTGTATCAAGGAGAACTTCATGCAAATGGATCGTTGCTCTGATACCAACTGTAATGACCCAACTATTTCTAAGACCTTTGACCATTAAAAACTACTAGACTTAGCTACTACTTTTGGAGAAAACATAAGAAATAATGATAACTTTATTAAAACTCTAGAATAATTATTGTATCAATAACATAAATTATAAATTAAAATGTAATATGGCTTGGGTACCCATCGTTTGTAAAACATAAAACATAACTTTAAATCAATTGTTCAAAAACTAAACGAGGAATTACAAAAGACTTAAATAAATGCCATCCTCGATCGACACGCAGTCCACTCAATCCATTCATCCTTAACACACAAGCCAAGCTACCAAGAATCCTTCCGCCTCCATAATCACTTTCCTACATTACGCTAAAAATAAAGGTGTTATACCCAAAAATTGGAGATCGAGGACGTGGCAATAAATGTGACAAGTGGCAGTGGATGGTCAATAAAAGACACGTTAATAGTCAATAAATACATTGACTCCTCAGAGTTGTGATAAAGTGACCCGGTAGACTGACGAAGAATTTGGATTGCTTGAAAGATGTCATAACCAAGCCAAGTGCACCTTGGTCCTAGGAGGCTAAGGAGAATGCATCCTAGGAGAGCTAAGGAGAGTGCATCCTAGGAGGCTAAGGAGAATGCATCCTAGGAGGCTAAGGAGAATGCATCCTAGGAGAGCTAAGGGGAGTGCATCCTAGGAGAGCTAAGGAGAGTGCATCCGAGGAGAACTCAGGAGAGTGGTCCTAGGAGACCCCAAGGATGTGGTCCTAGGAGACCCCAAGGATGTGGTCCTAGGAGACCCCAAGAGAGTGATCCTAGGAGACCCCAAGGATGAGGTCCGGGGAGGAGATCCCAAGAGACCTTGGTCCGAGGAGAACTCAAGAGAGTGGACCCAGGAGACCCCAAGGGTGAGGAGAGTGCATCCAAGGAGAACTCAAGCGGGTGGTCGTAGGAGACCCCAAGGATTTGGTCCGAGGAGAAACATGGTATGCTAGAGGAGAGTGCCATGTTAGAGGAGAGAAGTGCATGTCCTACCACCATGCACGTCCGACCAACAAATGTTTGCCCTACCACCATGCACATGTTCGACCAGCACTTGCATGGGTGGTCAGTAGGAGGTGGATCAACTAGCTAGAGGAGACTAAGTCAAGATTCCCAGGAACAACTTCAACAAAATATGCGTGAATCTCTCATTCTTCCCACAAATGGAGGGTTTGTTACATTTTGAATTTTGAATGTTTCTTTGTAAATTAAATGTAATAAATATAATAAAATATCCCGGTTCTAGGGGATACCGTATGTATGACCCTAAGCCTATAAATAGGGGGCTTTTGGGATGAGAGAGGGGCTTCTGCTGCTTCTTCTTTCTAGAGAGAGAAAATTTGGGTCTGAGTATTCTAGAGAGAGAAAAGTGCTGGAATTTGAAAGAATTCTTGTATTTTTGCAATCTGTACTGAAGAAACTCAGTTGGCTCAGTCCATCTGATCTTGAGTACAGATCTATAAATCACAACTCTAAGTGGATTAGGCAGGCTATTACCGAAAATCGGGGTTGAACCACTATAAAATCTTGTGTGTTCTTTATTTTCTTTATTAAACTGTCTGTGTCATTTACATTCTCTTGAAGGCTTGTCGTATTTGACGTTCTAACGTCGTTGGCTAAAAACACAGTCAACAAAAGGAGTGAGTCTAATGCCCAGCAAGGAAAATCTACTAACAACATATATCATAAATCAAAAGCATAAGACTATATCATAACCACATACTATAAAACATATATCACAACTCTAACCCATGATCATGGTAATCTTGGGGTTTGCTATCTAAGCAACTATAAGCCCCCAGCAACATAAAAACATTGGGGTTTGCTAGTTAAGCAACTATAAGCCTCAAGCGACATAAAAGCATTGAGGTTTGCTAGCTAATCAACTATAAGCCCCAAGGACTACAAGACATATTCATATATATATATATATATATCATAACATATCATAAAATAAACATATTATAACATAACATATCATAGCATATAAGCATATAAAATCTATCCTATTTTCCTTACCAAAAGCCGGGATATTTGAAAACAAGAACGAGATTTAGAAACTCCTATAAACCAACAGTAGAAAAGGTTGAGAATCTTTAAGAATTAAGATGAATATGGGAACTAAACCATCAAGAAGAAACTTACCAAGAAGGACCTTAAGTTTCAAGAACTTAAATACCTAATCAAGAATCAATAACAAGAATTAGGATCTGAATAAAAGAAACTAAAGAATTATAAAGAACTGGACTTAAGGAATATGAATACCTTAAATGACCTTATGGATTGTTCTAAACCTCGATACCGAAATCACACTTTTTCTCACTTCCCAAGTGTTTATAAAAGCTTAGATTGATAAAGCTTTAACCCAAAACCCAAGTGTATCTCTCTATAGTAACACTAGCACCTTGGAGGCTCTGATCAAATGCTTGAAGAATGAAGAAAATGGCTGAGTACTAGGTCCTATTTATAGAGTTCAAGGATTGAAACTAACCCTTTTAATTTGAATAAATAAATGATTATAAAATGGAAAAGATTTGAATTTTCGTTCAACTGACGTCCAGAACTCGGTCAAAATCGTTCAAAGGCAGGTCTAAGTGGTTAAGGGTATTTTTAAAATTCAAAAAGTCAACTTCCAAAAATATACACAAAGGGCGATATATCGCCCCCCCTATAGGCGATATATCGACTTTACTCTAATCTCGAGCCCTTGTTCGTATGTTCGTGCAAAGTCGACGTGTTTTCCATATCTTCTGTAGGCGATATATCGGCCCCTAAGCTGCGATATATCGGCATACGTAGATATATTAAATACGTATTTGCACTTTTTCAGCATAATTTGAATTGGATAAACAACTTTGACTAAGTCATAATACAATCCTATCAGCTGCTGGAAGGTTCTAAAGCTTCTAGATCTGTCTTTTATTAAAACTATTCATCAAAATACTTAATTCATTAATAATCATGATTATGACAAGTGTCATGCTATTATTAGCTTTATCTAAACCTTAGGTTATGGTAAATAATATATCTAGGACCAGCAATATTAATCAAACCTTATTAAACTATAGGTTAAACTTATAAAATCCATAACAGTTGCTATGAGTTTCCAACTAAGTCCCGACTTGAACCAAAATCCACGGTAACTAACGTACTACTAACTAATACTAACTACTACTACTACTACTACTATCTAACTTGGCTAAGCAAACATTCTGGGACTCTACAAATATGACCTAGTCTTACATGCAATAGATATGTATCATCTTCTTTTGAATCTTTTTTGTCATTTGTTACCTTTTGGTTTAGCTACTTTAAATCACTCACAGTTATTTAGCGATCATTCATTTGTCTTGATCATATACATTCCATTTGTTTGTTCCGCTTCACAAATCTTGAAACCATTCTTTGAAATAACAATCACATTATTATCAAAAGATTGTTCATGCAACGTACATAAAGAGACTAAGTTTCTCAAAAATCCAGGAATAAAATAAACCTTATTAAAAATAAGAAAATTTTTCCTAAAATATAAACAGACTATTCCCAATGCTCTGGCTCACACAAGCGCTCCACTTCCAACTCGCATAGTCACCTTGCCATCACATGTTACCTTGATGACTCACGTATCAACATAGTAGAACAAACATGGTTAGTAGCCATTGAATCAACGACCCAAGATGACATATTGTATTCCCCTACCCAAGCTTCAAGTACAAGAAAATTAGATTTACCTTTCTTTTTCAGCTCAACAAGGTACTTTTTACAGTTTCTCTTCCAATGACCTTCAACTCCATAGTGGAAACACTTTCCCTTCGGCCCTTCTTTTTGGAGTTATTGTCATTCTTGTTCTCCTTGGCTTTTGGTGTCGTCTTTCCTTTTTTGGAATTATTTCCCTTACTCTTGTCTTTGTCATTGTTCTGTTCCTCTTCTCGGTTTTATCCTTAAAGGATGAAGGTTTCTCCTCTATGACATTTGCCTCTGCCTCTTTTGTTATGGTTTTGGTAAGAGACTCAAATGTTTGCAGTTCATTCATGTTGAACTCCAAATTATTCATAATATAGTTGGTTGTGAACGTGGAGAAAGAAGAAGTGAGCGATTCAAGTATGATGCTTACTTGAGTATGCTCATTAATTACAGCCCAATGTATTTCTACTTCATGCATCATGTTAATCATGCTCAAGACATGTTCACACATAGAAACACCTTTCTTCATCTTAGTATTCATGTAGGTTCTAGTAGCCAAACATGGCCTGCAAATATTCCATTATCTACCCAAACATGGTATGCAAAAATTCCATTATCTGCCCAAACATGGCCTCATGTCTACTTTGATCAGATTGCTACCCAAACATTGCCTGCATATATTCCATTTTCTCAAAAGCAATCTCCATGGGTTCATGCTTTGTTCTTATAACATCATTCATGCTCACAAGCATGTAACACTTAGCCTAGTTATTGGATTGAATCCAGGCATTATATTTGTCCCAAACATTTTTCAAGGCAGTGGAAGCTTGTAACGCTCCGTGATTCGGACACCAACTAATAACTGGTTAGGATCGGTGAAAACTTATATGAATATTATTTTGATTAATAAGATAGGATTGAGAAGCCAAAATCATGTTGTTCATGATAGCCATTAAGTGTGATGTGTGATTGTAGCCAAATTAGAAATTTTAGTTTCAGACCGAGACGAAAACCCCAACCGGATAAAATTATGTTGAATAATTATGGCAAAAATAATATGGACATAAAATTTATTAGAAACTTATATTAAAGTAAAAGGTTTGACTTTGTAAGAAAAAAATCTCTAGAAATGCATTTGTGTGAAAAATGCACATTTTAGCCAAAAATGGGATTTTGGCTAATTAAATTATTTTGAATAATAAATATTGGAGTGTGACCACTTAAATTAAATAGCAAGGCCTATTTAATTTAATTACCCTATGTTAAAATTTCAATTAGGGAAAAGTAAGAAAAATTTACCACAATAGTAACTTTTTTGGGATAATTACCGTTAGTCTAAGTTTGATCAACTTTTGAAATTAATCCAAGGGAATTTGGGACATAAGTGGGCGGCAGCAATGGTGGTGAATTAGGTAATTTTTTGTCCAAATTTGACCACTTATAAATAGTAAAAAGTCAACCAAAGTCATTATTTTTCACATAAGTTTCTCTCTCAAGAATTCTTTCCTCTCAAATTCTCTTCCTTCTCTCTAGCTTGGACGAGTACCCCATGTGCTCTTTCTGAAAGATTTTCATCAATTACTGACCTAAACACTCACATCACATCTCTTTCTGTAATATTATTTTATAATATAATGTTTAGATTAAATAAATGTGACAAAGAGTGTAATGACCCAACTACTCTAGACTTTGGACCATTAACGACAACTATACATAGACACTAATCTTTAATAAAACTTACAATTGAAATGATCATAACTTCATTAAAAACTTGTAAAACAAAAGTTAAACTACATAATATTTAAAGTAGGATATGGGATCCCATTGTTTTAAAAGAAAAACATAACATAATTGTAAATAAAATTGATTACATAATAAAGTGCGGAAAAAAAACATATAAAACCATAAGTAAAGAAACTTCATCCGAGAATCGAACTCTCGATCCTTCGATTCCATTCCGCCTCAATACACATCCCCAAGCTACCAAGAATCTTTCCCGCCACCAAAGCTATTTTCCTGCACATATAAACATAAAGGAGTGAGCCTAATGCCCAGCAAGGAAAACCTAACACGTAAACCATATACATAAAATTCATAATGCAACATAAAACATATCATAAACATATGTCACATATACTATAATGACCATTATTACTTGGGGTCCCATAAACTAAACAAGTCATATGCCCTTTAGATGTGTGGGGCTTGATAGCTAAGCAAGTCATATTCCCATAAATTTATTGGGGCTTGTTAGTTATACAGGTCATATGCCCAAGTCTACAAACATACATAACATCACATAAATCATAGGTTAATCATAACACATAAATTATAAGATAACACATAACATAACATATAGAATCCTATCCTATTTTCCTTACCAAAAATACCGGGATATGAGAACAGAGTTGGGACTTTAGAACACTCCTAAAAACCATAAATTGAAGGGTGAGTATACTAAAGAGAATGAGATGAAAAGAATGGACGAACTATACCATCAAGAATATACTTACCAAAAACCTTATGTTCAAGATCTTAGATTTCCTATCCAAGAATAAAGAATAAAGTTAGGATGTTGAGTAGAAACTATAAGAACTTAAAGAAAACAATACCAAAATGAACTAGAGTTTGGAATACCTTGAATGCTTCTATGACCAATCTAAACCTTGAACCGAAATGTGCTATAAACCTTACTTCCCAAGTGTTTGGTAAGCTTATAATTCCCAACCCAAGTGTTTACACTCTCACAATAACCTGACAACTTGCAACCTATGAACTTAGCTTGATGAATGAATAAATGGCTGGGTACTAGATCCTATTTATAGAGTTCAAGAATGAAAAGATCTTCATTTAACTTGAATAAAAATAATGGCTTTTTAAGTGAAAAATATTTGAATTATCGTTCAGCAGAGGCTGAAGACTCGGTCAGAAAGATGCTGGACTTATCAAGAGGTTAAAGATTTAAAATGAGAACGTTTTCAAAAACTTTCAAAATACACTATGGGAGCCGATATATCGCCTGGGCCAGCATGCCCAAGGTGATCGTGCGAAGTTTCGTGTTTTTTGTATCCCCGTACTGCGATATATCGCCCCCTATAGATGCGATATATCGGCATACGCTGAATATTTAAACACGAAATTGCACATTTTAAGCTTAATTTGAATTGAGTAAACAGCCTTGACTAAGTCCTCTAACATTTTCAAAGCTGCTGACAGACCCTAGGATATTCAAATATTACTCTTAATAAACTTATTCCTCAAAAATACTTAATTATCATTAAACATACACATGACAATTGTTACTTTCTTATTGGGCCTATCTAAACCTTATAATATAATAAATAACACCATCAATATCAGTCATATTAATCAAACCTTAGGTTAAAATTAATATTCTTAAACTATAGGTTAAACTTAGAAAATCTACAAATATTACTATGAGTGTCCAAATAAATCCCGGTCTGAACCAAAGTCCACAGTCATAAAACTACTACTACTATTGCTATTATTACTACTATCTAACTAGCTAAGTAAAGTTCTTGGACTCTACAAAGAGTGTCACATGTTGTAACATACAAATGAGAGTTACAATTTCAGTAACAAATTTGTAAGTCTCAAATATTGCTCATTATTGTGTAGATTTGTTGTTACATAATTTTGATTTGAATTTCCCAAAGCCATAAGTGAAATGGTTGTTGGAGACTTGGTTTTAACTCCAATAATGTGTTTCGTTGTTACAAAATCAATTGGGAGTTATTTGGAAGCGTTTGGAAAATTGCACAAAAAATATGTGCTAAAAATGGGTTGTGGCCACAGCCATTGTTTATCACTGGCTGCGGCCTAGGGGACAGAGGCCAGTGGTCGCGGCCACTGATACTCCTCGAAGCGGCCAATAAGGCTGATAGCCAATGTTGATTTTAAGTTTTTTCCAATTTGAACGGTTCTAACATCCTAAGTAACTCCCAAATCTCCATTTTAATTCCATAAACATAAAATTAAACATTGGTAACATCCATGGGGCTTGGTGGAATTTGAAATTCAAAGGGTATCTCAAACTCTATAAATAGGAGCCTAATACTCACTTTTAAGATACAATATTTTCTATCCACTAGAGCATTTGGCGAAAAAACACCTAGAGGCTTGATTATTCCACAAAGCTATTTCAAAATTGTGAGAGTTCCCTTAGTGCTTGAGTTAGGGGGAAATAAGCTTTTGGACAAAGGTTGCAAACCATGTTCAAGTTGGTGATCCCCAATGCTCTTTACTTTTATGTTGTGAGTGAGAATGTTCTTTCTTTTTGTTCTTGTTATTTATTTTATACAATTGTTTTTCATCTTATTCTTCTTTTTTATTTACTTGTATTTCTTGTTTAGAGTTGTAATCTTTTTATTTCTTTTGTTTAAAAAACTATTACTTTATTTGTATCTTTTGTTTAGAGTTTTATTTCTCTATTCTCTTCTTCTACTTCTTCTCTTATTTTATTTGTAATTTCAGTCATAGAGTTGTAATCTTATTTAATCAATCTTTGTTTATTTGTACTATTTTTTCTAGAGTTGTAATAGTTCATATATTTCCATTGAGGCAACATATTATTTTCTAGAGAATTTGTTATATGAGAACAATTCTCAAACATCTACTTCCAAAAATAATTCTCAAGAAGAGAATTCTCAAAGGAATGTAGAGCAACCCGTTGAACTTAGAAGAAGTCAAAGGGTTAGAAAAGATAAAAGTCTAGGATTGGATGAGACAGATTCTCAACGAATTTCATTCTACATGGTAGAAGGAAATAGAGAATAAGTCATTAGGAAAATTCCAATTGTACTTCTCGTTGAGGATGATCCTAAGACTTATAGAGAAGCCATGCAATCTAGAGATATTGCATTTTGGATAGAAGCCATCAATGATGAAATGGATTCTATTATTTTCAACAACACTTGGGAATTGGTATACCTCCCACCGGGGTCTAAGCCAATTGGGTGTAAGTGGGTATTTAGGAGGAAATACCACATTGGTGGCACTACCCAAACCTTTGAAACTAGATTAGTAGCTAAGGGGTTTAGGCAAAAACAGGGTATTGATTATTTTGATACCTATGCACCTGTTGCAAGAACAACTTCTAGAAGAATTTTGTTCGCTTTGGCTTCTATACACAACTTGTATGATCATCAAGTGGATGTCAAAACGACATTCCTTATTGGTGACCTCGATGAGGAGGTCTATATATAACAACCCGAAGGATTTGTCCTACCAAAGTATGAACATAAAGTGTGTAGACTTTTAAATTCCTTATATGGATTGAAACAAGCTCCAAAGCAATGGCATGAGAAATTAGATCAAGCCATCATGTTTAATGGGTTTAGACATAACAATGGAGACATGTATTTGTATTCCAAAACTTGTAAGGGATATGTGATCATTGTTTTCCTATATGTGGATGACATGCTTATTCTAATTGATAGCATGCAAGGGATAGAAGAAACGAAGAGGTTTCTATCATCAACCTTCAAGATGAAAGATCTTGGAGAAGTTGACACCATACTTGGTATCAAAGTGAAGAAACATAGTGGGGATTTGCGTTGGGGCAAGCCCACTATATTGAGAAAGTATTGAACAAATTTAACCATCTCAAGGTTAAAGATGCCAATACTCCATTCGACCATATTATAAAACTAGAGAAGAATCAAGGAAGAGCAGTGGCTCAATTAGAGTTTACAAGTCCTATAGGGAGTCTTGTGTACGCCGCCCAATGTACTAGACTTGATATAGCATTTGCGATAAGTAAACTTAGTAGGTTTACAAGTAATCCAAGTCTGGATCATTGGAAGGCTATTGGGAGAGTCCTAGGTTATCTCAAGAAAACCAAAGGACTAAGCCTTCAGTACTCCAAATTTCCTTCAATCTTAGAAGGATATACAGATGCAAGCTGGATATCCAATCTTGGGGACAACTTGTCCACCACTGGTTGGGTATTTACACTTGGTGGGGTGCAATCTCTTGGGATTCCAAGAAACAAACTTGTATATCTCATTCCACTATGGAAGCAGAGTTCATAACTCTAACCGCTACCGACAAAGAGGTCGAATAGTTAAGAGATCTCTTGATTGAGATGCCTCTAATCAAAGAGAATGTATCCACTATATCGATTGTGATAGCAAAGCAACATTAGCTAGAGCATACAACGGGGTGTATAATGGGAAGTTTAGACACATTAGTCTAAGACATGGATATGTAAGAGAATTGGTTTAAGATGAGTCATCTAAATATCCTATGTGAGAACAAGGGAAAACTTGGCGGATCCTTTCACGAAGCCACTAACGAGAGATTTAGTGGCTACATCATCTCAAGGGATGAGACTTAAACTCCCTAAAGAGATTCACCATTGATGGTAACCTATCTTAACACTAGTTACTTAACTAGTGTTAGGTTCAATAGATAATAACAACTCAATCAGGTGAATATTAGTTATACTCAAAATAGTCCCATCTGAGATGTTGAGTACTTGTGAGTTACCAAATTGAGGGTTAAAACTGAGAGGTTTTTTTAATAGAATTTAGTCTTGTGAAGACAAGTATTTTTTAATAACAAAATACTATAAGAGTTCTACTTATATGGACCTAGGGGTGGTGCCGCCTCTCATGAGAGTTGGGAGTATTCTCAAGAACGTCCATGAATGGAAAATGCACATGGCCATTAACGATGCAAAGCGAGACACATAGGCCTCAAGTGAACATGGAAAATGTGTGTGTGTTATCACCGATTTGTTATCATGGAAAGATGGTTCAATGCCTAGTGCAACCAAATTTTGTGATAATTATATTATAGTAAACTTCAAGTTGAAGAACACTTTACTTTATGCACCAATGCAATGGCTTCTATAAGAGAAAGTTATTATTTAATCAAGTGGGATATATTATATTTTAAAATATAATGTTGATTGATTAAATAAGTGTTACAATAGATAACAATTTAATCTAGTGGGGGAATGTTATATTACTTTATAATATGATATTTTAGATTAAATAAATGTGACAAAGAGTGTCACATGTAACATACAAATGAGAGTTACAACATTTGGATAGTGCAAATGTGTAACATATTCGAGAGTTACAATTTCAGTAACAAATTTGTAACTCCAAAATATTGACCATTATTGTGTAGTTTTTTTGTTACACAATTTTGAATTGAATTTCCCAAAGCCATAAGTGAAATGAATGTTGGAGACTTGGTTTTAACCCCAATAATTACAATTGGGAGTTATTTGGAACCATTTAGAAAATTGCACAAAAAATATGTGATGAAAATGGGTTGTGGCCGTGGCCACTGTTTATCACTGGCTGCGGCCTGGGGACAGAGGCCAATGGCCGCGACCACTGATACTCCTGGCCATGGCTAGTAAGGCTGACAACCAAATTGGATTTTCAGTTTTTTCCAATTTGAACATTTCTAACATCCTAAGTAACTCCCAAATATCTACTTTAATTTCATAAACATCCAATTAAACATTGGTAACAACCATGGAGGTTGGTGGAATTTGAAATTTAAATGGTATCTCAAACTCTATAAATAGGAGCCTAATGCTCACTTGTAAGATACAATATTTTCTATCCACTATAGCACTTGGCTAAAAAAACACTTGGAGGCTTGATTATTCCACAGAGCTATATCCAAATTGTGAGAGTTCCCTTAGTGCTTGAGTTAGGGGGAAATAAGCTGTTAGAAAAAGGTTGTAAACCTTGTTTAAGTTGGTGATCCACAATGATCTTCACTTTGGTGGTGTGAGTGAGAGTGTTCTTTCTTTTTGTTCTTGTTATTTCTTTTCTACAATTGCTTTTCATCTTATTCTTTTTTTTTCTATTTACTTGTATTTCTTGTTTAGAGTTGTAATCTTTATATTTCTTTTGTTTCAAACATTATTACTTTATTTGTATCTTTTGTTTAGAGTTGTATTTCTCTATTCTCTTCTTTTACTTCTTCTCTTATTTTATTTGTAATTTCAGTCATAGAGTTGTAATCTTATTTAATCAATCTTTATTTATTTGTACTATTTTGTCTAGAGTTTTAATAGTTCAAATATTTCCATTGAGGCAACATATTATTTTTTAACACTTTCTTCTATACACATTATTTTAGGGTACTTGAGTGTTGAGTTTGAGATTTTTATCTTAGTTGAGTTTGCATGTGAGTATATACCGATTTGCGGTATTATTGGGGAGTTTATAAATGTAGAAGAAAGACTAAGCAAGGGTTTGAAGAGCTAGAAGCCACTTAGAACACCATCAAAGCCATCAAGAGGTATATGATAATCTCCCATGAGTTTTATTCAAATTTTCTAGTTAAATATGCTATAATTAGTTAATTTATTTGATGTAGTTAAATTATATTTTGGGACTGTAATAATGTTTATCCACTATTTGATTATGCATGCCAAAATGTTTGGAGGATTGTTAGGGTTGGAATTCAACATTCCATAGGAAAAACTAAGACTTTGTAAGAAAAATATTTAAGCCTTGAATTCCAAAGGGTCAAGTGAGGTGTATAATTATCTGATCCTGGATTTTCTTATTTGCATGTTTAAGTCTGAGAGGTTCATATGTTAATAGGGCTTAGAAATGTGCAAAAAGGTTTTGTAATGATCAGGATTTGAGTTTTACAAAATTTGTGTATAATATGGAAAATTATTTTTCAAAATCTGGGTAAACAACCAACATTGAGTTATATTTTCTATGGGAAAATAATTGATCGTTTGGCTGATTTTTATAATAAACCTTATTTTATTATTGGTAAATCAACCTATCAAATTTAAAAGAAAAATAACGAATAGGAAGAGAATTATGGGTTTTAAAAGTTAGACAAAATTTCTGGAAAGCTCAAAATAGCTTCTAGATAGTCATGTTTGAAAATTCATTTTGTTAAGTAAAAATGGTTCAAATAACCTAATTTTTGGTATGACTATTGCTCACATATCCTAGTATAGAAATAATCAATTTTAGGCCTAAATAACAAACCAAAGGGATTTTGTGAACTTCCAAAGTTCACTAAAAGGTTGGGTTTTTCTATAGGCAGATTTGTGATAAAGTTTTTGAAAATAGTTTTCGCCAAGTAAAAAGGATTAATTTTTAATGAAATTTTACAAGAAATTTTTCGGAATAGCCAAGTTTAAATCTTCAAAGTTGTAAGAACATTAGAGTTATAGTTTTTAAAATATAAAATTTTAAACTAAGGCACCTACAACTAAAATTTATAAAGTTTATACTTAAGAAAGAAATAATGGAAAGTAATTTTTAGTGATTGAATAAGTGTAAATTGTAACGTCCCATAAAATCTCTTAACATAATTTGCAGAAAAACACAACCATTTTCTAAAAAATAAGGTAACCGAAAATCCATATAAAAAAAACTTTTCAAAACATGCAAGATTTCGGAAGTATGCACGTACTTAAAAGTAAATTGCAATGTCATAATTTTAAAACATTCAACAAGCCCAAAATAATTTTTTAGTTATAATATGGGTTCTAGTCCCCAAAACATAAATTCCCAAAAGGTCGTTCCACATGTACACCCTCACAGATAAAATCCAGCACTCACTGATCCAGTTTACCTATGAGCTTACCTACAACACGAAACAACTAGGTAAGCGAAACATTTAGTAAGAACAACTTAACAAACATAACCACATAAATGAAGCAAGGACTTAAAATAACTATAACTAGGTAGATAACCAACCAAGAATAGGATTCTGATAAAACAGAACCCTAACATACAATTTAAGAACGCGTGAACGTCCTGACAAACTTATGGTCATGCCTCATAACCAAAATTCATATCCTGAAAGTACACCTGCACGCAGAAAATCCCAGAGAATACATACAGTCTTAACTGGTAACATACATACTTATTTATTCAGTCATATCTTATCATACATACTTACTTATTCATTCATATTTTAACATACATACTTAGTCATTCATATCTTAATGTACATACATACTTAGTCATTCATATCTTACCGTACATACATACTTACTTAGGGTTCTGGAGGAACCTTCAACATAACTTAACATTTCTTCACATATCTTAGCATAGCTTAACATATCTTATTACATCTTAACATATCTTACCAAAGCTTAACATATCCTAGTACATCTTAACATATCTTACCATAGCTTAACATATCTTGGTACATCTTAACATAACTTACCATAGCTTAACATATCTTACCATAGCGTCAACGGGTGTAAACTAGTTACACCGATTACCCAGACTCATAAAAGAATTCGACATACTTTCTTAGTCATAGAGATTTGATTTCGAAATTAACTTACTTAGGTGTAACGGGGTTTAACTGAACTCTTATGTCACAGGTGTTAAATCGGGCTTCTTACATGTTGCGGTGGCCAACCGACATTAGTTACATAGTCATCGGTGGTGAACTAGTTTCTTACTTAGTTCCCCGATGGCTGGCTAGAGTTCATAGTTGTCACTATAGCTAGCAAATCGGAATCAACTTACTTATGTGTCCCAGAGTTTAAAGGGACTCTTATGTCACGGGCATTAAACCGGACTTCTTTCATATTGCGGTGGCAAACCGACCTTAATTACATAGTCACCGGTGGCGAACCGGTTTCTTACTTGGTACCCCAGTAGCTAGTCGGAGTTCTTAGTCTTCGCGGTAGCTAGCCGGACTACTTACCTTAGTCATGAGTATGCGGACCCTCTAGGACCACAGTCTTGAGTAAACTTTCTAAGACTAGTTCAAATTATTAGCTTATATTATAGTTATCCAAACTAGTCATTAACGTGTTGTAGCCAAATATATCATAAGTTGTCTTACCCGGATTCCTTAGCGCTTGCTTGTGGAAATCTTTTATCCAAAAGCGAGCATTCCCACTTAGATAATACAGTAGTGAAACCACACAGTGACTCGGATTAATTATGGCGTTTGATTAATTAAGTTTATGCCTTTAAGTTGAGCGATTAGGAATGAACTTGAAAAATTTTCAATACTTTAAAAGCATTGGCTCTTAAATCTTAAAACTTAGATTAATCCCTTGAATTTATAGCCTTATCACATTATTCATAAAAACATGCCTACAAACAATGGTGCCAAAAATTTGGAAATAAATTCTCAATTGCATAAAGAGACAACTTTCTTAAGCCTAAAGAAAACTTTTATTACCGCTTTCTTATTTTCCTTATAAAATAAAAGTGTTAAACACTATCTCCCGCTTTATTAAAATTGTAAATAAAAAAGTCCATTTTCAGTAACTGAAGAAACTCATAAGTTTTATTATCAAAAAATATTTTACTTCTGAATTAACCAAATAAACAGTTTTAGTCATTTCTCACACAAGAGTACCATCTTAAGATTTTTCAATAAAATGTAAAACCTCATTATATTTTAAGCAACTTAAATCTTAACCCTTAATCCATAGAAAGTTCTCTTATATTTATTTTAAGAAAAAGAAACATGATTTGACTAGAGAATTATGACTTAATGTTTAAAAAATCAAATATGTCCAAAACATAATTGGATTTGACAACCATTTTAGAAAGAAAAAAAACAAAACTCACAATCTATGAGGTATTTCTTAGTCAACTCTTGTTGAGCTTTTAATTAATATAAAAAGAGTTTAATTAATTAAAACAATCTAAAAATGTTGATTTTAAACTTGTCAAAACATTGCTCAAACATGCATTCTTCAAGTTGTCAGTTTTTCACTCCAGCTTGCACACCAATCACAAATAGCTTATAAGTTGACCTAGACATAATGTTTTTTGGTGTTTCAAAATGCTAAAATCAAGTAATCTTCCTAAGTTATTAAATTCTGAAAATTTCATTTGAAAAGTTGACCAATAACCTAGTGTTTGGCCCGTTCGAAGCCACTGTAACAAAACCATCTTGGCAGCAAACAATCTTTAACATCTAAATTGGAAAATGTATAACCCCCAAATTATAGTGAATTTTTAAAAACTGTTTCATGGGATTAATTTAAAATATGTCCAGAACATTCAATAAAAATTTCAACCAAAACTGATAATTTTTACCCACTCAACTAACTATTCAAAGTTTTAAAGTCGTAGCAGCCAAACCCTAATCAAGCTTGCACTAGATCCCCAAAAAGCTCATAACTTGAGTTATATAAAATGTTTTTCAGTGGTTCAAGATGTTAAAATTATGTAATATTTCCAAATAACGCATTACAAAAACTCTCATTGAAAAATTAGATAGTTTAGGTATGATTTGGCCCTTTGTAATCCACTGAAAGTTTTTGGCAGCAAACATGCATAACCAATCGTATGGAACTTTGGATTCCAAGCTACCAAACACCACATAAACCACATGCATGCATTATCGGCCCATTAAATAACATTATTACAACCCAAATAACTAATTTAACTCACAAAACAACAATCATATTCAGATTTGCTAAATCCATTAAAATGTTGTGGTAAGAATCAAGATTTTTACCTTTTTATGTTCAAGCCTTTGGGTTGGTTGAGCTCTTAGGGTTTCAGGTCACTTCTCAACACTTCACACACTTAAATCCCTTCCCATAAACACTAAGAATCAGATTATAAGCAAGAAAAAGAAAAGGAGAGGGATGCTTAAAAATAGTTTGCTCTAGGGTTTACCTTTTTCAAAAATTTCTTTCTAAGCTTGCATGCATGTAGATGATAGTGCTCACACTTGCATCAACCACACCTAGGTTTGAGACAATGGATGTGGTAAGTGTTAAACCAACATGCACAAAGTTTTAGAACCCTTATAGTTTCTTTCATTATAGGAAGAAGAAGGAAAGAAATATGGTAAGAAGAAACAAGAGAACTCACCATTTTTCTTAACTTTGGTTCAAGCTTTTTGTTAAACCTTCAATGGAGCTTCTTCAAATTTTAAGGGGCTGGGGTGAATGGTGTTTCATGAAGTAGAAAATAATTAGTAAAAATATCCATGAAGAAGAAAAAAATAGATGGAGAAAAAATGACATAGTATGAGCATTTTTACCTTAGGATTTGTAGAGTTTTTTTTTCAATGGTCCTCTAAACTTCTAGAGAGAGAAGGGAGCTTTGAGAGAGATGAGTGTGTGCTGAAAAAAAAAATCCAATAAAGAGAGAGGGAGGGTTTGGTTGGGGTCTTTGGGTGGTGAGGTTGAGTGTTTAGTTAGCTTAGTTTTCTTTTCAATAATAAAAAAAGAAAGATGATAACATGGGAAAATAATGATAACTATTTTCTTGAAATTCTATTGGGAAAGTTTTCCCACTCAAGCACTCTACATAACCAGCCACACATGTCTCAAAGTTCCCTTAATTTAAATTTTATTAATCCTCAAATAAGCTTGAACATAAGGTCAAAAAGGCATTTATCATAGTGTATGTTTTGATTAATTTTTCTTAGTGAAGAAAAATAAATTTAAATAAAATGTGACATCACCAAACTTATCATATTTTATTATTAAAATAACATATAGTTATTTTTTAAATTTATGTTCAAACTTAATTTTGCCATAATTATTCCATCAAGAATATTTTATCCGAGAGTTTTTACCCGATTAGGTCTTTTCACCCGGTCCACGACTAAAGGTCTCGATTTTAAAAAAATCTGCACTTACCACAATATGGCTAGCATTCAAACATCATGAACTTCTTATAACATAAAATGTTCCTCTGAAATAATACATAATATAGGGAATTAAAGTACCCGAACTAGGGTTTACTCGGTGCCCTAAACTCAGGGCGTTACAATACCTACAATTTATACAAGTTTTGTCCTCGAAACTTAGAGCAACTGTGAGTATAACTCTCTATTCCAGTCTTCAGGTTCCCATGTTGCTTCTTCTACCATGTGGTTACACCACTGCACTTTAACCAAGGGTATAGTCTTATTACAAAACACTTTATCCTTACGGTCCAGAATCCTCACTGGTTTCTCCTCATAACACAGTTTCAGATCCAGCTCCAACTGTTCGTAACTAAGTACATGGCTCGGGTCTTCCACATATTTTCTCAGCATAGATACATGGAATACATCATGTACTCGAGCCAACGCAGGTGGGAGAGCTAATCGGTAGGCTATCATGCCAATTTTCTCCACTATCTCAAAAGGTCTGATATAGCTTGGACTTAATTTTCCTTTCTTACAAAAATGTAGAGCTCCCTTCAACGGAGCCACCTTCAAGAGCACCTTATCTCCAGCTTCAAATTCCAAGGATCTTTGGCATCGATCTACATATTTACGTTGTTGATCTATGGAAGTCTGCAGCCTCTCCTGAATCTTCTTGATATCTTCGGTAACTTTGCCCACTTCCTCTGTACCCAAGAATTTTCTTTCACTGGCTTCGTGCCAATGAATCGGGGATTGACACTTTTGCCCATATAGGGCTTCATACAGTGCCATCTTCATAGAGTCGTGGTAGCTATTGTGGTAAGAAAATTCCATCAGTGGAAGTTTTCCACTCCATGACCCCTTGAAGTCGAGTACACAGGCTCTCAGCATGTTTTCCAGGGTTTGGATCATTCACTCACTCTAGCCGTCTGTTTTGGGGATGGAAAGCAGTGCCAAACTTAAGTTGAGTCCCCAAACCTTCTTGCATCCTTTTCCAAAATGCCGAGGTGAAACGTTTGTCTCAATCTGAAATGATGGACTTAGGTACTCCATGTAGTCGTACAATCTCTGCTATGTATAAGTCTACTAACTTATCTGTAGAATAAGTTATCTTAATGGGTAAGAAATGTGTCGACTTGGTCATCTATCAACAATAACCCATATCGCATCTTGACCCTTAGGAGTATTTGACAGTCCAGTAACAAAACCCATTGTGATCATCTCCCACTTCCATTCTGGAATGTTTAGTGGTTGCAGCAACCCGGCTGGTCGCTAGTGCTCCACCTTGGTTTGTTGGCAGGTGAGGCAATGAGCCATGTATTCTACTACTTCCTTTTTCATCTTCAGCCACCAAAAATATTTCCATAAATCCTGGTACATTTTTGTGGCGTCGGGGTGCATTGCATGAGGGGCATTGTGTGCCTCATAGAAGATTTGCTTCTTAATCTTTCCATCGTAGGGAACACAAATTCTACCTTTAAATCCTAACACTCCATCTTCCGATATGTGGAATCCTTGTCGCATATCCCTCTTAACCTCGTATTTGATCTACACATACCAAGGTTCCAAGAGTTGTCCTCCTTGTATGGCTTCCATAATGGTGGGTTGCACCAAAAGATTTGCTAATTTTCCAACAACTACCTTGAGATCCAACGTAGAGATGTCACCTTGTAGTTCCAAGGGCATTTCTCACACTGTCATCATGTACACCATCGGCTGCCGACTCAGAGCATCTGCCACCTTATTGGCCATTCCAGGATGGTATAGAATATCACAATCATAATCATTAACAATTCTAACCACTGGCACTGCCTCATGTTCAACTCCTTCTCGGTGAAGAAGTACTTGAGACTCTTGTGGTCGGTGTAAATGTCGTAATGTATCCCATAGATATAATGCCTCCATATTTTTAATGCGAACACTATTTCATCCATCTCTAAGTCATGCGTCAGGTAGTTCTTTTCATGATTCTTTAGTTGTCAGGACACATAAGCTATCACCTTGCCATGTTTCATCAGTACTGCCCCCAGTCCTTGTCCTGGGGCATCGCTTAGATCACGTATCCCTCTGTCCCACTGGGGATAGTTAGCATTGGGGCGGTGGTTAGCCTTGTCTTTAGTTCTTGGAATCTTCTCTCACACTGTTCACTCCATACAAACATAACATTTTTAGGAGTAAGAGCGGTCATTAGTGTAGCTATTTTTTAGAACCCTTCTACGAACTGCCTATAATACCCTGCTAATCTGAGAAAACTGCTCACTTCCTGAGCATTTTATCAGAGATTTCCACTGACTTACTGCCTCTATCTTGGTAGGATCTAGGGATATCCCTTCTCCTAACACCACATGGCCCAAGAAACTCACCTTGTCCAGCCAAAATTCACACTTGGAGAATTTGGCATAAAGTTTTTTATCCTTCTAATGCTGAAGAACCAACTCCAAATGCACTGCATATTCCTCCGGGTTCCTCGAGTATATCAAAATATCATCAATAAACACGATGATGAATTTATACAGAAACTCGCTAAACACTCGGTTTATGAGGTCCATGAATGCGGTGGATGCATTGGTGAGTCTGAAGGACATCACTACGAACTCATTGTGCCCATACCGCATTCGAAATGTTGTCTTAGGTATGTCTGACTCCTTAACTCTGAGCTGATGGTCCTGATCAGAGATTATCGTCGGGTATGTCTTAGGTATTGGAGATTATCGTTGCTCCCTGGAGTTGATCAAATAAATCACCAATCCTGGGAAGCGACTATCGATTCTTAATCTTCACCTTGCTCAGCTCCCGATAGTCTATACACATTCTCATCGAGTCGTCTTTATTCTTTACAAACAATACCAGGGCTCCCCACAGAGAATGACTCGGTCTTATAAACTTTTTATCCAACAACTCCTGCAGTTGAGCTTGCAGCTCCTTCAATTTCACTGGCGTCGTCCGATACGAAGCTTTTGAAATGGGCGCCTTCTTTGGAATAATTTCTATTTCGAACACCACTTCTCACTCCGGCTGTAACGACCCAAATTTGCTAATAAGGCTTAAGGGCCTTGATTAGTATGCCTGGAGGGCATAATGGGAATTATGTGTGACTCTAATCAGTAAGATGCATGATTATGATTTAAAGCATGTTATATGACTATTTGAATATTTGAGATGCATGACTATGTGTATTAGTATGCATGTAGGCCCTGATTAGGTTAGAAGGGCATAATTGTAATTTTGGCCATTATGGGCATAACTGTACTGATATATGTGATAATTGTCGAGACCACATTATTATGTGGATATATCTGTGATCTGTGACTCGAGACGATCCTAGTGAGCAAAGTAGCGAAAAATTCATGGCGGGGATTTATTCCTGGCTCGGGGTGAGCCTAGGGGTACAAATGGGAATTTAGTGAGTATATTGGGGTCTATTTTGACATCGAGGAATATTATTGGTGATTAATTAGGTATCGGGAATTAAAGAGACACTCGAGGAGTTAGCGGGAATTGGGTGAAATGACTAAAATGCCCCTAAGTAGATTAAAGGGTTAGAATTAAAAGGGAGGGCATAATAGTCATTTGGCTTACAAGAGTTAAGTGTTACTGAGGCTTTATGTTAGTGGAAGTTGTAGAATAGTACAGAAGTCTGAAGAAAGAAAAGAAGGAAAAGAAAGAAAGGAGAAAAGGAAGAAAAAACAGAGTTGTATTCTCTAGGGTGGGTTTGTGGTTCTCACACCACTTTCCTTGGGTTTTCTTGGAGCAAAGCTCAGAGGAGAGCTGGGTTAGGCTGAGCATCAAGGATCCTAAGCTAGGTTTGAAGAATAGTAGAGGTTTAGCAAGAACACCCTAACACTTGATGTAAGGCTTTGTAGTTTCCTCAGTTTCTGGTTTTGGTTTTTGAACTATGGTGTATAAGCTGAGTTTGATGGGAACTTTAGGGAATTCAGGCCAAAGTTTGAGGAAGAGCAAGCTAAGGAGGTGCAGAGGTTGTCTTGAAACCGAATTCCCATTAAAGGTATAAATTCTAAAGCTTCTAGCTTTGATGTTTAATTGGTTTCTGCTGAGTTTTGATATCTAGAAGTGGCTATGGTGAATTTTGGGATTAGGGATGCATGTGTTTGGGTTTTGAGTATTTGGGGTGCTTGGGATGAGTGGAGTATGTTCATAAGGTTGTTGTTGAGTTTGGTGAAGGTTTGAAGAAGTTTTGGTTGAGTTTGGCTCGAGGAAATCGCAGGAAGGAAAACTGAGGTGGTGTCTGTCTGTGACTAGCGCTACAGCGCTAGCCTTTGGGCACTGTAGCGCTAGGCCAAGCTTCCTGGGGGATTTTTCTTCTATTTGTAGCGCTATAGCGCCCTCCCAAGAGCACTGTAGCGCTACCCTATCTTCAAAAAGGGATTTTAGGGTTATTTGCAAGGGTTTTTGACCAAGGGTTTGAGGTTTGGTTCCACCACCTTGTTTGGTGGAACTAGGACTTCCCGGGGGCTCGGGATTGGTCCCGAGGCTAGGTTTTGGACTTGAGGTTTGATGATGACCTTGACCTATGGTTGTGTTTAGGTGAGCGCTAGGGCTCGAGAGGGATCATGCTCAAGGAGTCAAGTGATCAATGCTTGCGAATCGAAAGGTAAGAAAAATGCACCCGGTTATATGTTTTTGATGGGACTAAGTGCTTCCGATAATTGTATTATGTCAATGATGGTATTATGCCATGGGACATGTGATAGCGGCCTAAGGGTGCCGTACACAATATTTGCGCACAGGGTGTGGCTTGGCCACTGGTAGCCGAGGACAGCTTAATATTCACTAAGCTCGGTTTAAGCGGGCCAGAGTCTATGGGATAACGGAGGGAGCGGCCTGAGGGCGCTAGCCCTAGTTATCATTTGTGAACTGATATATGATATGAATTGATATGCTTAGTATGTGGAATACTTGATTATACTGAATGCTTATTTGGTTGAGAATATGTGATGCAATATGAGATATTGATTTGTCTGTTGATTGCTTATGCTCTATTGTTGTGTTTTCTTACTGGGCCTTGGCTCACAGGTCCTACGTGGTGTAGGTAAAGGCAAAGGCAAGCTGGACCAATCCTGAGATGGAGAGCTACGGGGTTGAATGTACATAGCCAGCTGTTCGATCGCCATGGTCGAGGAGTGGATCAGGACAGGGATTGCCTAGCTGTCTGTTTTGCCTTAATATGGTTTGATATTGTATTTAGTTCTTAAATATTTTGTAAGCAGTTTAATCTTAACATTTTTGGGATCCCATGTAAACAGAAAAAGTTTCTTTATGAAAACGTGACTTTTGAGACCAAAACATTTTAACCCTAGTTCCTTTATAATTTCAATAACACGTTTTTAATTAAATGACTTGATTAGCAAGTCTAGCACTTTATAAACACACAGTGTAGCGGTCTTGGCTATCCAGGGCGTTACACCGGCGGTAGCACAGGAAGGTCATCGGGAAATACTTCAGGATATTTACATATGATGGGTACTTCGTCTAGTTGTAATGTGCCATCTTTATCCTTATCCACGACGGGGCCAAATATCCAATGCAACCGTCCCCTAACATCTTCCTCGCCTTCATAGCAGAGATCATCACGAATTTCTTTCCCTGGTTGTGCCTTGGAACGTAAACAACTCTTCTCCTACTGGTTTAAAAACCATTCTCCTCTTCATACAGCTAATTATGGCGCCATACTTAGATAACCATTCCATCCCTAATATTACATCATATTCGTGTAGGTCTAAAATCAACAGGTCTATTTTCAATTCTCGTCTCTCTACCCAAACTGGTACGGTTCTTACCCATGACCATACCAACATATCTTCGCCTAAAGGCAACGACACCCCACAAACACTAGGCATAGGTTCAGGCATTCTATTCAATTTTTCAACAAAAGAGGCAGCTACAAAACAATGTGATGCACCAGTGTCCATTAATGCATATGCTGAGGTTTGGGCAATAAAGATCTGAACTGACACCATCTCAGATGGTCCGACTTCTTTGTTGCCTTGAGTAAGAGCGTAGATCTGTGGGGGAGCTCCTATATGCTTTTGTTGGTTGTTGTCACCCTTCGAGTTCACACTTGGGCTATTCTTAGCGAGGTGCCCTAGTTTTCTGCAGGCATAGCATGCCTTCGCCTTACACTCACCCAAATGTCGATGGCCACATTTGTCACAAACAGGCCAGTACTCGAAATCTTGCCTAGGTTGTTTGTTTGAACCCCTGGCCCGTCTGTCAGACGATCCCCCTTTTCTCTTGTCATTTCCATTGCTACTCGGCCTTCAGCCTCCTGGGGCTCCAAAATTCCCTTTATTGTTGTTGGGCCTGGGGAAAAACCTTCCCTTGGAGCCATTCCAGTTAGCTCGGGTCTGACTCGAATTTCCAGAGGTAAACTTTCTTTCTTTAAACTTCTGGGATTCCTTCCTTTCCAGGCCAGACCATGACTCTTGGTGAAGAGCTCACTCCACTGCTTCTGCATATGTTTCTGGGCTTGTCTTCTCGGTGTCCACGAGTTTTCTGATCTCTCCTCGAATTCCTCTCATAAACCTCCATACTTTAGTTAATTCAGTACTAACTAGATCTAGTGCGAATCTGCATAGTTGATCAAACTTCCTGGTATATTCCTAGACGCTTGAATTCCCTTGCTTCAGAGTCGTAAACTCTACCACCTTGTGGTCAATCACGGTACCACTGTAATACTTAGAGTTGAACAAGGCGAGGATTTCTGACCATTCCATTTTGGCCACATTATGACCCTTATTTGCAGCATCCCACCAGATGCAGGCATCTTTTTTCAACATATAACTTGCACAGACCACCTTTTCATGCTCAGTAATTTCAATGAAATCGAAGATCCTTTCAAGTATGCTAATCCACTCTTCTACCACCATTGGGTTAGCAGTACCTTCAAAGGTGGGTGGGTTCTGGTGACCAAACTATTCAAAGATGGGTTTCTATTGGGCCACCCTGGATGCCTAAACCTGTAGTTCAACCCATGCCCCACCAGCAGATGGATCCTGGTTCATTATTCCAGCAGCCGCTACTTCTGGTTGTTAGCCGGTGCTGCTGGGAGGCGTTGAAGTAATGTCTTAAACATCTCTGTTTGGCGGGCATCAGAGTCATCTTTCCTCTTATGTTCCTACTCAATGTTAGCATTATTAGCTACCATATCCCTATGGAGCTCCACCATCTGAGCAGCAAGGTCAGGTCCTTATTCGCCCCATGACCTCGCCCTTGGCCTACTGGAACTTGCGGGTTCATAGCCGATTGCTCTACTGGATCTTGTGCATTATCGGCTTGACGACCTGCCCTAGCTCTGGAATTAGGCACCATCGTGAATTTCTATACAACAATGTATAGTAGGGGAGAATACTAACCTAGCATTAAATGAGCATACAAGTTTTTCTTATACACAAGAAAGAAGAACCATAATGATTGAACCCAAAGCAGGTAGTCATAGCATTCAGGGATGTAACCTAGCAATACAAAATGATCACGATCGATCATGCCACAAAGTTTTAGTTAGCAAAACAATAAATACAAAATAGAACCCTAACTACGCATGGGGTTTCTACATACGCCTGCTACCACTATTCAAAAGTTCTACAACTTAGTAGGTTTACAAAGTCTTTACAAAAGTATCAACAAGACTTTCACAACAAAACCTAATCTATCTTATCCATCAGCATATCCAGCTCTATGTCAGAATCATCATCCAGCTGCTCAGGATCCTCCTCTGGATCTACCGCCCCACCTTGAGGTATACTATCAATCACGGAGATAGGCAAATCCATGGTCCAAACGCTAGCTTGAGCTGCATACAGTAGTCATCCCACGTGCCATGAATCAGCCGCCCACGTCTGTGACAAAATCATACCTGAGCCGTACCTCTCAGACAAGTGCTGACATACCACAATTTTCGTCGATTGGGTGTGTTGGCTCTACCAATGACTTCCATCATGTACTGCGTCCATTGCCAAATGGCACGCCGATGTCGTCGATCATACATGAAGTGGAGAGGAACCTCATTGTGAAAAAATCTATAATAATTGATCTTAGGCAGAGGGATCATGGGTAGGTTTCCTATCACAAGGTTACCTATCTCAGGTATATCGACCATAACCTACAATTTATAAAATTGAGGTAAATAAAATAAAGCAAAGGAAACAGATATGAAAAGACAATACTTACAGTGAGTTTCGGTCTATATTTGTGAATGTACATGTGAGCTTGTCTACAAAACCGGTTTAGCTCAGTGCTTTGATACCAACTGTAACATCCCATAAAATCTCTTAACATAATTTCCAGAAAAACACAACCATTTTATAAAAATAAGGTAACCGAAAATCAATATAGTATATGAACCCTCTAGGACAGCCAGACTGCTTACCTTAGTCATGAGTATGTGAACCCTCTAGGACCACGGTCTTGAGTAAACCTTCAAAGACTAGTTCAAATTATTAGCTTATAACTTAGTTATCTAAACTAGTCATTAATGTGTTGTAACCAAACATATCATAAGTTGTCATACCCAGATTCCTTAACACTTGCTTATGGAAATCTTTTATCCAGAAGCGAGTCTTCCTGCTTAGATAACACTGTAGTGAAACCACACAGTGACTCGAATTAATTATGGCGTTTGATTAATTAAGTTTATGCCTTTAAGTTGAGTGATTATGAATGAACTTAACAAATTTCCAATACTTTAAAAGCATTTGCTCTTAAATATTAAACCTTAGACTAAGCCCTTGAATTTATAGCCTTATCAAATTATTCATAAAAACATGCCTACAAATAATGGTGCCAGAAATTTGGAAATAAATTCTCAATTGCATAAAGAGACCACTTTCTTAAGCCTAAAGAAAACTTTCATTACCGCTTTCTTATTTTCCTTATAAAATAAAAGTGTTAAACTCTATCTCCCGCTTTATTAAAATTATAAATAAATAAAATCTATTTTCAGTAAATTAAGAAATTCATAAGTTTTATTATCCAAAAAGATTTTATTTCCTCAATTAACCAAATAAATAGTTTTAGTCTTATCTCACACAAGAGTATCATCTTAAGATTTTTCAATAAAATGTAAAACCTCATTATATTTTAAGTCACTTAAATCTTAACCCTTAATCCATAGAAATTTATCTTATATTTATTTTCAGAAAAAGAAACACGACTTGACTAGTGAATTATAACTTAAAGTTTAAAAAACCAAATCTGTCCAAAACATAATTTGATTTGACAACCATTTTAGAAAAACAAAACTCACAATCTATGGGGTGTTTCTTAGTCAACTCTTGCAGGGCATTTAATTAATATAAAAAGAGTCCAAATAATTAAAACCATCTAAAATTGTTGATTTTAAACTTGTCAAAACATGCATTCTTCAAGCTGTTAGTTTTTCACTCCAGCTTGCACATCAATCACAAAAAGCTTATAACTTGACCTAGACATAACATTTTTTGGTTTTTAAAAATGCTAAAATCAAGTACTCTTCCTAAATAATGAAATTCTAAAAGTCTCATTTGAAAAGTTGAACAATAACCTAGTGTTTGCCCCATTGGAAGCCACTATAACAAAACCATCTTGGCAGCAAACAGTTTTTTAACATCTAAATTGGAATTTTTTTTTTTTTTAACAAGAGAAAATCTTTATTCAAAAACCAACCAAGTACACAAAACAAAGAGAGCAGCTGCTACAAACCAGCAAACTGCTAACTCAGCAAACTGCTAACTCAGCAAAACACTAAGCAAAAACATAAAAAACTACCAGCCCTCTACAACCTTACGAAAATACATGTCCCTTTTTCTATGAGAAAGAGAACCCAAGCCCAAAACTCTATACTTGACTGATTCCTTGATGTCTAAACTAATGCTACTGGCCAATTTACAAACTGAGTCAAAAATGCAGCTGTTCCTATTGCTCCAAATAATGTACCAGGAAGCAGATAACACTGCATTTACAATCTGGTTCTTCAGATCTCGCTTAGCTTCCAAGCACCAAAGATTAAGCTCCTCATACGATTTAGGCCAATGGAAACAACCCAGCCAACTTCCAATTTCCTCAAACACTTTCCTGGAATAAATGCACTCCATGAACAAATGGCTGTGAGATTCTATTCCAGAATCACAAACAGGGCAGAGATTAGAGGAGAGATGCAAGAAACGGCTCAAATTATCTCTAGTAAGCAACTGATTGTTGAAAATCTGCCAGTATATGAATCTATGTTTGGGCACTATAAGTTTGTTCCACACAGTATCAGCAAACCCAACAGTTTGAGCAGAAATAAGAGTGGTATAAAAGTGTTTAATTCGAAATTTACCTCCCTTAACAGCTTGCCTCAAGGAACCCTCATCAATAACTTGTCTCAGCCTCAACAATTTCTTAAAATACCAGCTCATTTCCTGTTTAATAGGAACAGTCCAAATGATATGCTCTTTCAGATAGATGGAACTAATCCATTTTACGCAAAGGCAGTCTTGTTTGGTTGTTGTCGCCCAAATAAAGTTCGCCATTAAAGCCATGTTCCATTTCTTACCTTCTCGAAAACCAATACCACCCAGCTTTTTAGGGAGACAAACCTTTTCCCAAGAAGGGAGTTGAAGCTTACTTCTATTCCCATTAGTTCCCCAAAGAAAGTCCCGACAGCTTTTATCAATGGCTGCAGTGATTTTGGCCGGAAGTATGAATATACTCATCCAAAAGTTTCTAATACCAAGCAAAACTGAGTGTATAAGTTGGGCACGACCAGCAAACGAAAGATTTCTACTCGCCCAACAATTAAGTTTCTTGTTTAGCTTATCCAGGATCACCCCACATTCTGAAGCTTTCCACTTAGTAGGTCGAAGATGAACCCCCAAGTACTTCAAAGGAAAGGAACCTTCTTCCATATGCATCAACTCAAGAATCTGAACTTTAATGGTATCCTTAACCCCTCCAAAGAAGATATGAGATTTAGATTTGTTCGCAGAGAGCCCTGTAGAACCACAAAATGAAGTGAAAGCTTCTTGAATCTTACTCACTGAACTGACATTACCTTTACAAAAGATAATCAAATCGTCTGCAAAACATAGGTTAGTTAACCTAAGATGTTTACACAAAGGATGAAAACCAAAACCTTTTTTGTCAGAGTAATGAGCAATCTAGTAAGGTACTCCATTATTAGCATAAACAAGAGAGGAGACATTGGGTCCCCTTGCCGAAGGACTTTTTCCCCTTTAAAAGAGCCCTGAATTCTACCATTCATTAGAAGATTATAGCTGGTACCTTTCAAGCAAGCTAGAATCCAGTCGATAAATCTTGAGGGGAAGCAAAGATGCTTAAGCAACTCCTCCACAAAATGCCAGTCAACTGTGTCATAAGCCTTGGTCAGATCTATCTTCATTATACATCTTGCTGAAATATTCTTTCTAGTGTACCCTTTGAGGAGATCCTGGAAAATCATTATATTATGAGCAAGAACTCTGTTTTTTATGAAAGCCCCTTGATTGCTATGAACAAGGAAGGGAAGCACTTCCGAAAGTCTAGTACAAATCATCTTCGATATACACTTGTAGAGAGTATTACAACACGCAATTGGCCTATAGTCACTAGCTGAGTTCAGATCTGCAATCTTAGGAATGAGAGAAATCACCGTTTCATTCAGATCCTTCGGCAAGAACCCATCCTGAAAGAATTCCAACACAGCATTAGAAATTTCATCACCAATATCTGACCATAATCCCTTGAAGAAACCCGAGCCAAAGCCATCCAAACTAGGACTTTTAAAGGAGTGAATGCTAAAAAGAGCCTTCTTCACATCACTCTTGCTAAACGGTCTCAATAACCTGACTTGATGTTCCAAAGACAATCTGTTTCCCTGGTACAAACAGTTTTTATCAATCTCCTTAGAAGCCAAACTTCTCCTCCCCATAAAATTCTTAAAATGAGAGAGAAAGTGCTCAACAACTTTAGAATAATCATCTTCTATTTTGTCTCCAAGAGTGAAAGTCGTAATTTTATTTTCAACTCTTCTCTTCCTCATTATAGCATGAAAGAACCTCGAATTTTCATCACTGAATTTGACCCAATTTAATTTACTCTGTTGTTTGAGATAACTGGCATATCGACTCTGCATAAGTGTAACATTTTGTTGAGCTTGTTTAACTGTTTGATGAAGAGAAAAATCAGATGGATTAGCTGCCAAGGCCTCCTGAACCTTACAGAACTCCTCCTTAGCCTCCCTATAATTCAAAACAACATCTCCAACCTCTTCCCTGTTGAACCTTTTCAAAACATGTTTCACTCTAAACAGTTTCTGAACCACCTTGCTAAGACCTCTACCGGATCCAACAGAAGCATTCCAACAGTGAAGAACAGCTTCTCTGTAACCTCTATACTGCAACCAATTGTTACCATAACGAAAAGGAATGAATCCCACCTTGTTAACTTCTTGACTTCTAATCACATAGAAACTATGATCAGATATACAGTCCCATTTGAAGCATGCTTCAGTTTTAGGGAAAGCATCCAGCCACAAATCATTAATAAAAACTCTATCTAATTTTGAGAAAATTTGGTCTCCTGCTTCATGTTTGTTCGACCACGTATAGAGAGCACCAGCACATTTAAGTTCCTCTACTTGGCCTAAAGCCAACCAATATTGAGCATCAGCAATATCCTTTGCAAGGATTTGTCTCCCACCATTCCTATCTTGGTAGCTAAACATGGCATTAAAGTCTCCAAATATAATCCAAGGAAACTTCAGCTGACCAATACTAGCTAACTTATCCCAAAGTTTTTTCCTCTCCCCCATAGAGTTACTACCATAAACCACTGTAGCGAAAAACAATTTATGCTGGCCACTCACTCTAATCCTACAATGCACAAGTTGAGGATCTTCTAGCAAGATGTCAACCTTCACAAACTTAGCTTGCCAAAAAACCAAGATTCTACCAGATGTAATAGGACTTGAAAAGTAATCCCAATTGTGAAAATTATTTTCAAAAACTTCATTAAGCTTCTCATGTTTCACCTTAGTCTCAAATAAAGCACCAAAACCAACCTTATTTTCCTTGCATATTCTAAGAATAGCATTTTGCTTATCTCTTTTATTCATACCCCTCACATTCCATCCTATCATATTACAAACTTCCATCACTTAATTGGTCGAGAAATTCCTTTTGAACCAAAAAAGACTTTGAATCCGGCAACCAAATGACCAACCCCAGATTCTTGAAGAACAGCATAACCATTACCCGAAATAGCCTTGCCTAGAGCTATATCTGTCTTGTGAGGATCTGCCATAACCTGTCTAGACCCTCTCCTTTTAGGAGTAATCCAGTTTCCAGCACCAACAGTACTCCCTGTTTCAACTTGCTGAGCATCATTTGAAATTCCCTGAACAACACTACTTTCCTTTTAATCATTTAGCTCATGTGTGCTCTTTGTCCTCTCCTCATCTACATTACTTGAAGAATTACCCGCTCTGGTTGCAGGACTAACAGACCCAGAAGGCTGTTTAAACTCCTCCTCTGAACAGACTTTAATCTTGTCTAATTTAACTCCATTCTCAACATTGGGTTTCTTCTTCCAAATCAAACCATTAGTCTTGTTACAATTCGCCATAACATGACCTACACTTGAGCAAGCAGCACACTTAGAGGGAAGCCATTCATACTCCACCAACTATTCAACTAATTGATCCCTTTCATTAATAAAAGAAATGGATTTCGGAGGGTGATCCGTAATCTCCATATCCACCAAAACCCTTGCATATTTCACCATCGATCTACTTTGCGTCACTTTATCCACCATAATCGGCCTCCCAATAGTGCTCACCATAGCACTAAGACTATTCTTTCCCCAGTATTGCAAACCCAAACCATTCAGCCTAATCCAAACCAGCACCAACTTGACCATTCTCACAGAGTCCATGTCTGAAGTCCAAGGACGAAGAACCACCAGTTTTTTGTCAAAATGAATGACTCCTGTTTCCAATATCAGATCCCGAGTTGCTTCATCCCTGAAGTTAACAAGAGTAAAACCTGAGTGCATTCTTACTATCTTATCAACACCTATGTTTCCCCAAATTCTCTTGACAAACCCTTCAAACACTCTAAAGGGTGGGTTAGCTCCCAGCACAATACATACAATAGCATTTTTCCAGAACGAAGCTTCAGTCTCCACCTCCTCCATGTCTAAACGGGCCACAATTTGGTCACCCACTTTCAGAGGTTCAGTGTAATTCAGGCGAGTAGAAGGGGTAAGAACCTGGTTCGACTTAAATTTACTCCAAACATCCTTAGCCGACCTCTGATATTCGGATCCCTCAGCCTCCTCAACCCAACTCACTGAATTGGGAGAGGTGCGATTCACACTTCCAACACGATTCAAATCGACACCACGTTCCATCTTAAATTGGAAAATTTATAACCCCCAAAATATAGTGAATTTATAAAAACTGAATCATGGGGTATATATTAAATATTTTCAAAACTTTCAGCCAAAAATAATAATTTTTACCCACTCAACTAACTATTCAAAGTTTTAAGGTCGGAACTGCCAAACCCTAATCCAGCTTGCACTAGATCCCCAAAAAGCTCATAACTTGAGTTATATAAAATGTTTTTCAGTGGTTCAAAATGTTAAAATCATTTAATATTTCCAAATAATGCATTACAAAAACTCTCATTGAATAATTAGGTTGTTTAGGTATGATTTGTCCCTTTTTAATCCACTGAAAAATTTTGTCAGCAAACATGCATCAACCAATCCTATGGAACTTTGGATTCCAAGCTACCAAACACCACATAAACAACATGCATGCATCATCAGCCCACAAAATAACCTTATTACAACCCAAATAACTAATTTAACTCACAAAACAACAATCAAATTCAGATTTTCTAAACCCATTAAAATGTTATGGTAAGAATCAAGATTTTTACCTCTTTATGTTCAAGCCTTTGGGGTGGTTGAGCTCTTAGGGTTTCAGATCACTTCTCAACACTTCACACACTTAAATCCCTTCCCATAAACACTAAGAATCAGATTATAAATCTAGAAAAAGAAAAGGAGAGGGATGCTTAAAAAGAATTTGCTCTAGGGTTTACCTCTTTCAAAAATTTCTTTCTAAGCTTGCATGCATGTAGATGATAGTGCTCACACTTGCATCAATCATACCTAAGTTTGAGATGATGGATGTGGTGAGTGTTAAACCAACATGGATAGAGTTTTAGAACCCTTAAAGGTTCGGTCAACATAGGAATAAGAAGGAAAGAAAGATGGTAAGAAGAAACAAGAGAACTCGCCCTTTTTCTTAACTTTGGTTCAAGCTTTTTGTGAAACCTTCAATGGAGCTTCTTCAACTTTTAAGGGGCTGAGATGAATAGTGTTTCATGAAGTAGAAAACAATTATTAAAACTAGCCATGAAGAAGAAAAAAATATATGGAGAAAAAATGACATAGTTAGAGCATTTTTACCTTAGGATTTGTAGAGTTTTTTTTTTCAATGGTGCTCTAACTTCTAGAGAGAGAAGGGAGCTTTGAGAGAGATGAGTGTGTGCTGAAAAAAAATCCAATAGAGTAAGAGAGAGGGGGGGGGGGGGGGGGGGGGGGGGTTTGGTTGGGGTCTTTGGGTGGTGAGGTTGAGTGTTTAGTTAGCTTAGTTTTCTTTTCAATAATAAAAAAAGAAAGATGATAACATAGGAAAATAATGATGGCTATTTTCTTGAAATTCTATTGGGCAAGTTTTTCCCCCTCAAGCACTCTACATAACCTGCCACACATGCCTCAAAGTGCCCTTAATTTAAATTTTATTAATCCTCAAATAAGCTTGAACATAAGGTCAAAAAGGCATTTATCATAGTGTATAGTTTTGATTAATATTTCTTAGTGAAGAAAAATCAATTTAAATAAAATGTGACATCACCAAACTTGTCATATTTTATTATTAAAATAACTAAGAGTTATTTTTTTAAGTTTATGATCAAACTTAGTTTTTCCATAATTATTCCATCAAAAATATTTTATCCTAGATTTTTACCCGATTAGGTCTTTTGACCCGGTCCACGAGCAAAGGTCTCAGTTTTCTAAAAAACCGCACTTACCACAATATAGCTAGCATTCAAACATCACGAACTTCTTGTAACATAAAATATTCCTCCAAAATAATACATAATACAAGGAATTAAAATACCCGAACTAAGGTTTACCCAGTGCGCTAAACGCGGGGTGTTACGTTAATGATTTTGTTATGGTAATCATTGGTATAGGTTTAACCTATTAAATAAATCTGAATATTAATTTATATTTTTATTAAGGTTTTATTTAATAGGTTTAAGAGAATTCAAAAGGGGTCCAACACCCAAGATTTTCCAAAACTTAAATTAAAATAATCTTTTTAAATAAAAATCAACTTTTTATTCCAAATTCTCTTAATTAATCTAAAATAATCAAAATTTATAATAATTATTTTTAATTGTTTCAATTCAAATTTAGTTATTAATGTTTTTAATTAAAGTGATTTTATTAGAAAATATGTGAAGTTATTGGTAACAAGCAAAGAAAGGATAATCTCAGTTAAGCTAGGAGGCTTCCGAAACTAGATTCTTCAACTAGGCTCGATAGTGAGAATAGAGTGGGAAATGTTGTAAAAAACCGATTTTCAATTAACTGGACTTGTTAAGAGAAGTTTTGTTGAAAGTTTTAAATGCTCCTTAGACGACTAAACTAAGTAGGGGTGATAATACCCTTACTTAATAAACAGTAACGACTAAAATTCCCCATTGGTTTATTTATAACTTAATTTCCATAACTAATCCGAGTATACTTTCTAAATTACAGTATTGGCCAAAATGACCATATAATTGTGGTCTAAGGATTTATGCTCGGAGCAAAGGAATCCAAGTAAGTCAACCATTGACTTTGTTGGCTACAACATGAAACATATTAGTGTGTCGATTGCTTGAAATAGGATATTAAACTAGTTGTGGGAAGGGGATCAATTGGAGACAATGACTAGGGGTGCATAGACCATTTCTGGGATTGTGCGGTAGGTACCCCACCTATGTTAGCTAAGTGCAGACGGTTTCTTCCTTTGACGTTCTTTTAGTTCAGTTCAAGTTTGTGACAACTAGTATCAATTCGGTTAAAGTTTGTGACAATTATTATTAGTTTGGTTCATGTCCGTGACAATTATTATCGGTCTAGTTCAAGTCCGTGACAATTACTATTAGGTCTGGTTCAAGTCCGTGACCTCCAGTTCGGTACAAGTCCGTGATATCTGGCTATGGGTTAAGCATACTAGTAAAACCTAGAAGTCTCAATGAGCTTGTGTAACTCTAGTTTCACTCTTGATAATACTTATGCCCTAGGTAACATGAAGGTTACCATGGTTGGGGACTTAGGGCAGGGTTATCAGTGCTGAGAGTTGGGTCTCCACCATTGTTTATTTTAAGAGGGCGCTCAAACGCTCCTACTTTATTGACTACTCCCATGTTGTCTTCTAGGATCTTTGTTATGAATATTGTTCATATATATATATATGCTTTTTCTGGGATTTTCTGCGTGCAAGGTTGATTTGAATATTTATGATTATCGAGCATAACCATAAGTTTGCCATGACGCTTTGGCGTTCTTGAATTGTCTGTTTAGGGTCCGGATTTATCTGGAACCCTAATTCTGTAAGTGGTTTGATTTCCGGTCAATAACTTGGTCATTGACCCCTGTCTGCTTTTATGATTTCATGCTGTAAGGTTGAACTTACTAAGGATTTTCGCTTACCTAGTTGTTTCATGTGGTAGGTAAGTGCAAGGGCAAAGTGGAGCAGTGAGCGTCGGATTCTACTAACAGGAGTGTGCATGTGGCCCGACCTTTGGGGAATGTTTTGAGAAAATGTCTTTTGGGGCTAAAAGTGTTTTATTTGTTATGTTTAAACCATTTATGTTTACTTTAGTTGTTTAATAACAGAACTAACTGGTTAAGTGTGCGCACACAACTTTCTATTTTTAATTTTTTTACGTCAATTTTTGGGACATGTTTATAATGAAAATGTTATTTTCTGCATTGTTTTTGGTCTTGTATTTTCGAGTCTTTACACAACGGGCTCTTAAGGACATTCCTCAATTAGGAGAAATTTATGGTTCTCATAAATTTTCATCAAATTTGATTTGACGTCCATCTTATAAAATTATCACCGTTAAGTTTTTCAAGTAAAAGTAAAGCAGTAATTGGATTGCCCATGTTTGACATTATTGAAAGAAATAAAATACAAAAATATTATGATTTGAAAATATCAATAAAATCAAGAAGTAAACATGAAGCATGAATGCAACAATTAAAATACATAAACTTAATATTTACTATTCCACGATTAAACTACCTGACAATTAAAGTGTCGCCTTAGGATCGGTCAAGTTAATTTCAGACAGTTCATAAGACACTCTTATCTTTATTATTTAAAACAAAAAATAACTCATATTTTCTCTATTAAAAATAAAGTACCGCTTGTTTAGTCAAGATACAATTATCCATTACAAAAGCTTAATTATATCTTTGTAAGTGTTACCAATTATTTCGGAATTTATGACTTAACTTAGATAGTGCCGCCTTAGGGTTGGTCAAACCTAAAATACATCACCCTTTCATATCTTCTTAAGAAGCCAACATTGATATTAATATGACCAAAAACCTTCATTAGGGGAATGGAAACAAAATCACCTCGAGACGCTAATCATATTTTACGATGTTGTACTAATAATGGAGACCATAGGTCACATTAAGATGTCAACCTTCTCCCACTTACTATTGTAGAATATATGTGTTTATTAAACTAATCAATTAATTACAAATTAATTATTAGTTCATTTATAACACTATGAATGTAATTAATTACAAAAATCATATAATTATAAAAGAGACTGTTTCTATAATTAAAGTGATCTAAATAATTACCCATTACATTCATCGAACTTTACTAAAATATTTTTTAAATAAAGTTGGTTATCCTAAAAGGCCTATAATAACTATTGCATTTATTATGGTGTGATTTACCAAGTTTTATCTAATTTAAGACTTAGTAGTTTACATGCAATTCATTTCACCAAAACAATTCACATAAACATATAGACAATCCAAGATAATCATGTTTCTACAAAAGAGATGTATGATTAATTAAAATTGTGCGGGGCTTCATGTGTGGCATGTAATAAAATAATGCATGATCATGTTATCAATCAAACATAAATTAACGTTTATTTAAACAAGTACTATAAATTAATAAACAATAAATGATGAACTTAATACTATTGGGTATTTCTAAATTTAAAACCCTTGAAAAAATAGAAATTTAAATTACAAAGTGGGCTTCAGTTGTTTACAATACTCTAAACTAGAGCTGTAAATACGGGCCAGATTTTCTAGCACGGCACGAAACCGGTACAAGCCCGGGAGGCACGAGTACGACACGACACGAAAAAATATGGGCTTGGGCCAGGCATGACACGAATTGAAAATTGGTACGGCACGGCACGACACTGCACGACATGGGCCTGAGCACGGCACGACACGACAAGCCCGAAGGCATGACACGAAAGCACAAACAAGCTAGCCCGAAAGCACGACATGATAAAAAACCCGATATTTTGACATTAATAATGATAATAAATTTTTATTTGTCAATTATGTATAAATTAAAATTATAATAAAAGTATATTATTTTTATCAATTTTATATTTTTATAATTATATTAATTTATTTTAAGATTTGTGAGTTAAAATTTTTAGTATTTATTATTAGGTATTCAAATTCTAATTATTATTTTTGATATAATTTTGTGCAAAGTATTGTTAAAAAGTATATAAAAATATCTTAAACTATAATTTTAAAAAAAATGTATTTGGATTGGTGGTGAGTCCATTGATTGTTAAAGAGGAGGTATAGGGTTCAATTCCCCATCCTCACATTTTTTGGCAATAATAAAATAGGCCTAAAAGTAGGCCCAAATTTGGGCCCAAATAAGGAAAGTGGGTCGGCCCGACTTGGGCCCAAGACGGCATGAGCACGACACAACATGGGGTCGGGCCCATGAGCCATGCTGGGCTTACTCTTTCAAATATTGGCCGGCCTGACCCGGCACAAATTGAAATACGGGCTCGGCTCGACCCAAATTATTCGAAGGCACGAAAAATGTGGGCCGGGCCGGGCCAGGCCGCCCACATTTACAGCTCTACTCTAAACTACTTCTCCTTCTATAAGGCCCATATCTTCATAATCTTTAGGAATCTATTAGGCCCAATAATTAATTAGAAACTAATTTTCTAATTAATTATTTAATTAAAACAATTTTTTAATTAAATAAACTTTTTTATAATCTTTTTAATTTAGTTGAATTTAAATAATTAAAAGAATCACATTCAAATAATTATTTAAAATTAAGATAAGATCTTAACAAACTAAAATATATTTTATTTTTCTAATAAAAATAAAAATAAGATAATTAATTTTTGAATTCAGCAAATTTTAAAATTCATTTAAATAAAAGATAATTGCTAAAAATAGGGATTAGTTGGGCACCATTGTTTGGTGCCCTAGACTAGGGCCGGGGCATGGGGAAAGCCTGTAACACCCCAAATCCTAACCCCGAGACCTCATTAGGGCACTATTCATTTCAAATCGTTTTAAAGAATGAAAACCAAATGATAGACTAAATAGTGCATAAAACTTTGCTAAAAACATTCTTATTAAAACATGCAACATTCAGATATTCGTAATTTAAAATAAAACACTTATCTTAAATGTAAGTGATCAAACAAAACTATTTTTGGTCTCCATTCATAATAAAATACCTTTAACACCACATGAATAAAAAAGTTGATTAAAACTTTGGCGTTTACATCCTTTTGATTGTAACAAGGTTGAGAGGCTCTCATGATATACATTCCTTTCTAGATTGGACTTCACTCGTCGCCATGAAACAAAACTAACATGTGGCACCTGCAACACAGAGTACTCGTGAGCTAACGTCGATCAAGAAGAGCTATGTAGGTCACAACCCAAAAGCCCAGTCATAAAACCATATACTATCTATTATATTATTTCATATAATATAATCTTAGATTAAATAATGTGACAAAATGTGATTTGTCACACCTTGTAACATATTATTGAGAGTCACAAAATTAGACACATGTGTGTGCCCAAATGTGACATATTTTGGAGTGACAAAATCAATTACCAATTTGTAACTCCCAAATATTACCCAATAATGTGTATATTATATGTTACACATTTGAGATTGGATTTCACAAAATCATGATGAAATATGGCTGTTGGAGACATATTTTAACTCCCAATGGGTGTTTGGAGGTTACAAAATCATGTGGGAAAGGATTTGGGATGTTTTGGAACGTTTTGGAAAAATGACTTTTTTGTGCTGAAAATGGCTTGTGGTCGCGGCCTGGGGGACAGAAGCTAGTGGTTGTGGCCACTAAAAAGTCCTATCTGAGGCGAGTGAGGCTAGCAGCCTATTTGGTTTTTCAGTTTTTTCCAAATTTAACGGCACTGACATCCCAAATAACCCCCAAATCCCCATTTTATTTCATTAAACATCCAATTAAACATTGGTAACAGCCATGGGGATTGGTGGAATTTGAAATTCAAAGGGGTATCTCAAACTCTATAAATAGGAGCCTAATACTCACTTGTAAGACACACCATTTTCCATCCACAAAGCACTTGGCTGGAAAATACACCTTGAGGCTTGATTATTCCAGAAAGCATTTCCAAAAATCTGTGAGAGATCCCTTAGTGCTTGAGTTAGGGGGAAATAAGCTTTTGGAAAAAGGTTTTAAACCTTGTTCAAGTTGGTGATCCCCAACCCTCTTCACTTAGGTTGTGTAAGTGAGAGTTTACTATTGTTTTGTTCTTTCATTCTTTCTCTATTGCTTTTCTTCTTATTTTCATTTTCTATTTACTTGTAACTTTTGTTTAGAGTTGTAATATTCTTTTCTTTTGTTTCAAACACCTTTCCTTTACTTGTAATCTTTTGTTTAGAGTTGTATCTTTCACCATTCTCTTATTCTCCTTCTTCCTCTTCCTTTCTTTGTTTGTTTGTATTTTTAGTTATAGAGTTGTAACACTTTTTTTTCAATCATTATTTATTTGTAATATATTGCATAGAGTTGTAATATCTTACCTTTTCCATTGAGGCAATTACATATATTCTCTAACACTATCTCAACTATCACATCTTAAGTCATAACATATCATAACAGAGTCGTAGCATAGTACAACATATTATAGCATATCATAGCGTAACATAATAAAATCATAATGTGTGTCACCAGCATCATTCGACCATTTATCAATATCATTCTGGCCATTATAACCACAAACATATCGCTCTTGCAATGGCACACTACCCTTGCGACAGCCCATTGCCCCACAGTCCCTTGGTTCTTACATCATACTAAGTTAAAAGAATGCGTATTCACTTTATCTTTCCACATATGTTATATTCATCATAACATACTAAAAGCATGATATAATCAAATCTCATAAAGTTAATGTGAACATGCATCAATACACATAAGCATGCAATAATCGTAACCCTCATAATATATATGACAAAGAATAGTCATACACATAACATGAAAAATCATAACCATTAGATCACACCTATAAAACATTTGTGCACTCAAATACATACTCTGTGTTACAATGACCACTCTTCTTACCTCCGGTTCAGCAGCGACACAATCACCTCCATTCAAGTGCCTTGTCGAGTCCTAAATCTAAAACATACAACATATATCATTTAGAGACACATAACTTAACCAAAGGTTATGAACCAAATATTACACTTCATAAGACCCAATTAGCTTTAAATTTTCTTTAGGAAAGTCATAAAAGTCCTAAAAATATCCTCAAGAAGTCTAGGAGGAAGTCCCTAACAAACCCCACTTGAAACAACCTCAAAATGGTCTTAAGAATCCCAAAAATATTCCCCTACCGCTGCCAAGCACTGCAGCGCTACTATTTAGGTGTTAAGGCGCTATTTAAACTCGGAATTCAATGTCGTCGGGTGCTGCATCACTCCTAAATGGTGTTGGGGCGCTAATTCGAAACTTGCTCACCGACTCAACTTCGAGCAACCATAACTTTCTCAATTTAAATCTGTTTGGGACGATTATTTTTGGGTTTTTCTCATCTTGAATCCCTCTATGTCATCATACAATTCTTAGAGATCAATATAATACCAAAAATTCATGAGCAGCCCCTAACTTCATAACTCTAACAATTTCTTACAACAAAACTTCTTCTTCCCCAAGTTATCTTTTCAATCTTTAAAACCAGCAATCATAACTTAATAAATTTAACCATAGCATATTTCTAACCATTATAGATTGATATTGTAGTCTCTAACATGCATATAAACCAATCACCCCAACCTTTCATGATTTCTAATCAAAACCACCATTAACATAACCCAAACCTTCAAGAACAATCAAAGAAACTTAAAAAGTGTGAAAATTTCTTACCAAGATCATGTAAAGTAACCTAAGACACGAAAATTTCCTCCCAAAGCATCCTAATTGAGCCCCCACATTAGCTCCTAGTGATCCATACGTATATGAAGAGATCCTTATGCTTCTTCTTCCTTAGATCTTGAACCCTAGGATAAAGAGAGTGAGTGAGAGAGAGAGAGAGAGAGAGAGTTCTCTCCTTTGATCATGTGTAGAGTAGCCACCAAATTCAAATTCTGAGTCTAACTCTAACCCTAGTCTCTCACTTTCTATTTATAATGACTCACTATCGCCAAATTATCACCCTACCCTTGATCTAAGCCATTCTAACAATTTCAATAAACCATTTTTAGTAATTCCCCACAAAACTATTAGTTTTCATAATCCATAATTAAATTATTCCCTATAAATTGTCTTTATTCTATTATGACCCTTCTTTCAACAATTCTTGACAATAATGCCCCTGGCAGTTAAAGGAAACCGTGATTCGTCACTTTTACTCATAACTGTGATTCTCCATTAATCTTGCCTATGACATCCTTACCATGGAAAGTGTTGGAATAAGGTGACTCAAGGACCATGGACCTATAATACGAAGCTCCTATGAACCAGATTATTAATTAAATAATTTTATTTATTAATTCCATTATTACTCCACTATAAATATGGAATTGCACTCTAAGTAATTATAGAATTATATTTACAGAGTTTCCTCTTGTAGTCCTCCATTTATTGGTTCACTAATTAGAGCTAGTCAAGAATTATCATTTTACCCTTCTAATTACCTCTTGTTCCTTAAGTACCATTAATTCACCAGTGAATAATTAATCTATAATCATATTATAGATTTGAGATCAATAACTATTCAGTCTTAGAATTAACCCTTAAGCGAACCAATATTCAATCTGTTAGGAATGTATGGATTCCATTATTGTAAAATTATGTTCCCTATCATTCATGATATTGAATCTCCAAAACTAAAGTCACTAGCCTCATTATATTAAGAGACCTTAACGAATGAATCAAAAGATCCAATAAACATAAATAGGAGTTCATGATAACCCAGGATTTAGACTGATCTACAAATGATTATCTATTAAGATATGAATTAAATCTTTAGGGAAAACGGTAAGTTTATAACGATAATTAATTCACATCAGTCTTGTCATATATAATCACTATTATATATAGTACATTTACTAATATTTCTATCCACGTCTGTAATCTAAATCTAGATTACTTGCATCCCATATGCTTAGTAAACCATACTAGCAACCATTCATTATAGATTATGTACTTTAATATGTTGCTGACTATTTTATTCATTATATATAATCCTAATTCTCTCATACGCATACGAGATCATATTATCATAAATGAATATGGAATTTTCTAATATTTATATAAATTATTCAAACAATAATTATAATATTCTAATATAATAAAAATGTACTTTCATTTAAATCAATAAAAATGTCTCTTCACATCCTTTTAGGGCACCAACCCTAACGCCATTATGTAAGGTTCTCGTGAAATCATCACTTTGTCTAGTGCTAGTTCTATCGTAAACTCGTTCTCTCGATGGGGTGGAAATCCTTGTAAGTCCTCTGGAAAAACATTCAAGTAATCTCGTACTATCCTTGTGTCTTCCATTCTTTGCATTCCAATTTCTGTAGTGTTGACCACCCTCACCAAAAATCTCATACATCTATGTTGTAGCATCTTCCCAACTTCCAACGCCGAGATGATTGGAATTCACAGTCCTGCTGCTATTCCCATGAATGCGAAAGGCTCGTCCCATCGGGCTTAAATACCACCATTTTCTTCTTACAATCGAGGGTAGAACTATACTTAGTCAACCAATCCATTTCGAGGATATCATCAAAGTCATACTAAGCTCAATCAAATATACATACAGTTCCCTACCATCTACCCTCATAGGCAAGGCTCTAATTCACTTAGTAGATATTACCACCTCTGGTCGGTAACATGGTTCCAAATCCCTTAACATGCATAAGGTCTATCAAACTTATCCATTATTCTCTTAGCAACAAATGAACGAGTGGCACTAGAATCAATTAAAACATGACAAACACTTCCAGCAATAAAGATCTGACCTAAGACCACGAAAGTGCTTGCCTCTGCCTAAGCATTTGTGAGGGTGGTACGTGCCGAAACCAATTTATCATCTTTCTTAGGTTGGTCCTTCACATCATCCTACCCATTCTGCGGAAAAAACCTCTTGATGTGCCCTTCCTTTCCACAAGTGTAGCATTCGTTCACTCGACATTGTCTTTGTTGAGAATCTCTTAGGTTGTTCCTTCCTTGATGTGCCCTTCCTTACATTTTTTGCTTTCTGGATGATGTACCCATTCCTTGTTTCTAGTGCAACTATTTTCTTTATTATCCTTAGACCTCTTATCCGTACTAGATTGCCCTACATTGTCATTTACCTTTCTTCTAATCATTCGAATTATGGTTGTTGGAGGCATTTCTCCTTGCCTCTCTCTTAGCGGAGCCTTCTTTCTGAATTTTGTCTTCCATTCTCTCTGTAATGAGAGCCTTTTCCAATACCTGAGCATGCGTGTTGTTCCCCGCTACTAACACAATCTCCACATCTTTAGCTATCATGGGATTCAAACCACGAATAAAACAGTTTACTCTTGCTGCGTCCAGGTCTGCTATGAACATGGCAAGTTTGTCAAACTTCAATGCATACTTGGTCACTGTCATATTCCCTTGAGTCAAAGTGGCAAACTCATCCACCTTCAAAGCTCGAACCGCATCATTATAGTACTTGTCATTAAATGCTTGCTGAAACTTTGCTGAGGTCATTGAAGTAACACCCCTTGCTTAAGATCAATTCCCACCAAATCCTTGCGTCATCTCTCAGCATATGAGTTTCACACGCCACCCTATCGTTCCCTTCAACTCGTATGAAATCAAAGATTGATTCCATCATGCCCATCCATTGTTCAACCTTCAATGGATCAGTGCTCCCAGCAAACGCTGGAGGATGTTGCTTCCTAAAGCTTTCATACAGTGACTCCAAATGATTGCCAGCTTCAGGAATAGATGCAATTGGCACTAGAGGTTGCTAAATGTCTCTAACCACTTATGTTGACTATGCTTGTTACTACCTCAGTTGCCTCAATTCTCTTAACTCTTTTGCCGACCTTCTCATGTCTTCTTGTATGGCAGGAAACTGCGCTTCCAACCTCTGGTAGGCATTTTGAGGATTTGCATTACGCCTATTTCCCCCATCAGCAGGTACAGGGTCACCATTATAGTTAGCTTGCATATTTGGCCTTACTGCAGGTGCATGGTCAATGCTGCGATTAACTCTAGCATTCCTTCGAATAGATCTTCTTGGAGGCATGTTTCAAGTCGTTCCTATAACCAATAATGTATCTTAGTGCAACTTTTCCATATCAGGAACCATAATACATTTTCAATCATCAAACAACCAACTCAATTTATTCATGAAACCAAAATGTCTTAATACATCCACTATCCATAACATTCAAAACCAAAACAAAAGACAATCAGACTAAAACCAATTTGCATGTCATGAAACATCTATAGCCACATTCTATGCACAAGAAAACAACTTGTGTGCTTGTCTAATAGCTCTACAGAAATTCATTGATGAAAGTGTTTGGTAGCCAGCTCGAACCCTCATTGTCTTTCTTATGCCATAAATATGCACTTATACTTAGTGCCTTCCAAATTCCTATCTTGTACTTGCTTCCATACCACTTCTAAATCCTCCTGCATCCTTCTTGAAGAAATCAAATTGTTGAATACTTCAGACTTCTTCTTATAGCATAACAGTCCTTCGCAGACCATGCCTTGAATTCGTTGGTTGACTGTCACAAAATGATCAACTAACTCTTGTATGCTCCATTCCACAAAATGCCACATCATTATCCTTCTTGTTATCTTCCTTTGTTGAGCCTTGTTCAAGAGAACCTTAGGGACTCTAAGCACACTAGCCATACTAGCTACTTTATACGTGTAGGTAAATCATTAAAACACATAAGGAAAATAGTGACATATTCAAAACAAACATAAATAAAGCTTAATGGGGCCCTTGTTCACATCCTCCTCCGAGGCGCCCCGACGGGTTGGCCTCTCCGCCGCTGGAGGTTCCTCCCTTACCACTATTGCCTGATCCTGCATCGGGGCCAGTGCTCTCCTCTCCTCCAGTCTCTGCCAACCTTCTTGGGTGATGGCTATGATCTCATCGTCAAATGCGTAGAAACCTTGTTGATGTACTTGGTAGAGGTCCTCAAACATCTAAAACAAAACCTAGCAGTGAGTATTTTGATTGAAGGAGAATGGGCCAAAACACGATAACCCCTAAGACAACTACTCAGGGAGTGGAGAATGAGACTAATTCTAAAAGGAAAGGAATGTCCCCAAAACCATAAATCGGCTCCCGGAGAACAGCACTAGCACTCAAGAACTTCGCCAAAATTTGGAAATTTTCCAAATTACGGTTGAATGCCCATAATGTGAAAAATCGCTAAAGAGCCTAAATGGTCCATTTTCAATCAGTTTTAACACTAGCATGGACCTATAAGGACAAGAAAATAGGTCAAAATGACCTCTAAATCCTGAAATCCTAAGAGCATAAACAGAAACCCACAAAACATCAAGAGTATTCAAGCAAGAAAGGGAAAGTAAAAACTTACTTGAAATGGATCACCGATAAGTGTTGTAATGTGTCCGAACACAGAAGTATTTTTTGCAATTATCCCTGAAGTAGTGTGACTCCCTCCAATCTTCCAAGGTCATGAGTGGAAAAGCTCTAGCGCGAAAATGGAATTCTTGATTGGTGAAGAGGTTTTCTTGAGCTCTGGGATGGAAAAAATTTCAAACGCTGGTGTAAAAGGAAATGGGAGGCAAATGTCGATATTTATAGAGTAGGTGTAACGACCCAAATTCACTAATAAGGCTTAAGGACCTTGATTAGTGTGCCTGGAGGGCATAATGGGAATTATGTGCGATTTTAATTATTTAGATGCATGAATATGATTTTAAGCATGCTATGTGATTATGTGTATTACGTTATGTGATAATTATGATATGTGAATCGTACCACGTGGGTGTGGTGGTATCAATGTGACGCACGTGCCGAGACGGTCCTAGAAAGCTAGATAATGGTAACTGGTGATTTGGTAACTTGTGTAACTGTTAGTAACCGTAGAGAGTAACAGGTTTTGTTGGATAAGTGATAAAACTGTAAAGTAGGTAAAAGACAAATGTACCCTTGAGGTTTAGTTAGAAAAGGATATTTGAGGGAGGCTAAAGAGGTCTTTTGGCAGTGGTATAGATGTCTTTTGCTGAGGGAAAAGGATATGTACAATTCTATTATGCTAAGTATAACTGAAGTTAAGACTTGGAAGGCTAGAAAGATCAAGAAGGAAAGGGAGAATCAAGAACCTAGAAGGCAAAGTGGAAGAGGAGCTAAACTGAGTTCTTTGAGGCTAGTGAAGGGCTTAAGGGTGTGGAATCAAGCATATATCAAGGTTTATACTGAGGTAAGGAATTGGTCCCTGTTTTGTTAAGTTCTGAATTTGGTTTTTGAAAGAATTGAGAGATAGCCATGGTTTGTCTTGCATGGAATTCAGCTGGTTTGTTAAGGTGGAATCTAGCTCAAGCTTGGATTGGAGGAAGCTCAAGTCGAATTTCTGATTGAGGTAAGGGTATTAATGTTGGTTTTTATTGATCAAATCAGAGATTATGCGCAGCGGAACAACAATCAAATTGTCAAATTAATCCCATAAGATTTCTAGATCTACTTCTTCACACTCATATATATATTGAATCAAGGACAAGAATAGAAACATTACCTCAGGTCCTTCCTTGCTGCTATCTTTTCGTATGGCTGAATCCTTGAGATCTCACACCAAGATCTTCCAAAATGTTCTCAGTCACCCAAAGAACGAGTGTGGGCTCGCTATACAAATAATAGGCAATAACTATTTATCAGATATTCTCAACACATGAGATCTGATAAAGTTTGGACCTAGGTTTTGTGAAGAACAATGACCTTTGTTTTGTCACTGATCTTTTTCTCTGAGAGAATCCTAGATATTTTTCTATCCCTGAAAACTTACGTTCTGTGAAAACTGATATCCAATATTTAATAATATCCAATATATTAAAATATTTGTTATTTTAAACAAATTCAAAATAACTGATCAGTTATCAGATTTTTGTTTAATTAATAATATTTAAATCAAATCAAAATATCTCATTATTTATTTAATATTTAAATAACTAAAATTGTGGAATCAAGAGACCAAGTCTATCTCTTATGCGTGTAGCACAGTGCATGTGCACTGTACCACACGTGTACCACATGCATGTGCATGCATGTAATTTTTCCCAATTTTTATTATTATTTAAATACTAAAAATCCCAAAAATAAATTAATTCAAAATTAATTATATTTTTGTTAAATCAAATAATTAATTAATTAATTAATTACACATAATTAAACAATAATTATGTTTGATACATAGAAAAATATTTTACTTATCACATAAGTCCTTTTTACCCATTTTTGTATTTGCCTTTGACAGTGATTGTTTGAGCCATTCTGGGGACCATGGACCTATAACATTAAGCTCCAATAAATTGAAACTAAATAATTAAACTCTTTAATTATAATAGTTAATTTATTAATTCTGATATTACTCCACTATAAATTCAGAATTGCACTCTTTATGTTATAGATATACTTTTACATAAATCTTTTTCTTAAGTCGTCCATTGATATAACCATCTTACAATAGTTCAACCCTCTAATTAATTAGTTCATAAATTAGAATGGAAGAATTACCATTTAACCTTTCTAATTTATTTCTTATTCCTTAAGTACCATTAATTCACTAGTGAATAATTAATCTATAATCTAATTATAGATTTGAGCTCAAAATCATTCAGTTCCAGAATTAACCCTTAAGGGAACTAATATACGATCCGTTAGGAAAGATTAGATTCCGTGTTGTTGATACATGCTCCCAGCCATCCATGATATTAAATCTCCAAAACAAAAGTCATTAGCCTCATTCTTTGAAGAGACCTTCACGAGTGAATCAAAAGATTTAATAAACATGAACATGAGTTCATGAACACTCAGGATTTAGGTTGATCTATAAATGATCATCTGTTATGATATGAATTACAAGTCTTTATTGTTAAATGGTTTTTGGATAAAGACTTTAATTCACATCGATCCATGTCATATATAATCATATTATATAAAGCACATTTACCGAGATGTCTTACCACATCAATAATCTGAATCTAGATTATTTGTATCATTATGATACTCAGTAAACCGTACTTACAACTCCAATTAAAGAATTCCATAACTTTAATTTGTCGTTGTTGACCATTTTTATTCATTCATGTGATCTTAATTCTCTCGTACTAATACAAGATCACATCCTCAATAATGAATATGGAATTTTTCTGATATTTACAAAATTATTCAAACAATAATTTAACAATCTAAATATGAAAATAATAATAAACCATTGTATTTATTTATTCACAGAAAAAACAAATGTCTTTACATGCTTTTAGGACACACTCCTAACAATTAAGTATGTTTGCAATTTCGTAGCTGTTATGGTTTAAGGATTTAGAGGACTGGTTTGTACTTCTCTCAAGTTTTAGCTTAAGTGTTAGAGTCTGAATTTAAGTGTGAATTCTGTGGGTGAGTGTGTAGTTGAGCTGGATTATAGTGTTTATAGGTTGTTGGTTGGTCTATGTGGGGTTTTAAATAAGTTTTGGGGCTTGGGTATGAATTTGGAATGATTTGGAGTGATTTGGGTTCGGGGAAAACGCAGGGGAAAAACCCAGAATTGTAGGCTCGCGAAGGAGCGTCGCGGCGCTGTTCTAGCGCGCCGCGGCGCAAGGCTGTTTCTTGGCATGATGGGGTCTCTGACTTGCTGGGCGCCGCGGCGCTAGGCCAATTTCAGGATGTTAGAATTTGCAATTTTGAGCCTTTGCTCCGGGGGTTCGGGGAATGTCTTCGGTGCATTGTTGTAGGGATTTGGGGGTTCCGAGAGTATGGGATTGGTTCCGGGGAGGTAGCTTTGGATTGATTAGTGACAAAGGATGTTTCGTTTGTGTTGTGATTAGGACTTTGGAGAGGCTCGGGGTAGAGGACTGTGCTCGTGGCTTCGTGGCATCGGAAATCAGTGAATTGAAAGGTAAGAGAACTGCACCCGGTTGTGAGATTGTGATGGGACTAAGTGCTCCCGAAAGTTATATCGTGTCAACGTTGGTATCATGCCATGGGACATGTGAAAACGGTCTAAGAGTACCGTATGTGATTTTAGCGCACAGGGCGCGAAATGGCCACTAGGAGCCAGGAACAATGGGATAACAGAGGGAGCAGCCCGAGGGCGCTAGCCCTGGTTATCATTTGTGAATTGTGAATGATATGAATTGAAATGCTTAGTATGTGGAATACTTGGTTATACTGACTGATGATATATCTGAGTTTTATGAAATGCAATATGAGTTATTGATTTGTTTGTTAATTGTTCATGCTCTGTTGTTGTTGTGTTATCTTGTTGGGCCTTGGCTCACGGGTGCTACGTGGTGCAGGTAAAAGCAAGGGTAAACTGGACCAAGCCTGAGGTGGAGAGCTCCGAGGTGGAATGTACTTAGCCAGCTGTTCGATCACCATGGTCGAGGAGTGAGTCAGGACAGGGATTACCTAACTGCTCGTTTTGCCTTAGTATGGCTGGTTAATGTATTTAAACCTTGTAACTTTTGTAAATGGCCTTTAAACTGTTATTTTTGGGATCCCGTGTACATAAACAATGTTTCTTAATGAAAACGTGACTTTTGAGACCAAAACGCTTTTAACCCTAGTTCCTTTACAGTTTCAGTAACACGATTTTGTACTAATGACTTACTTAGCAAGTCTGGCACTTTATAAACACACAGTGTAACGGTCTTGGCTATCCAGGGCGTTACAGTAGGTACTTGAGGGTGATCCAATAGTCACGAATATCAAGCCATGGATCATGATCATAGCCTGGGAAAAGGACGCCTCGGGTACAGGGCGAAAGAATGCCAAGGTACAGATTGGACGTCTTGGGCACATAAAAGTCTCTTTATTAAATGGCACCAATTGATGGGCCCAACAATAGGGACTGAACACATGGCATTAACTTTTGTTGTACCCAAAAATAAATGTGAATTGAATCACTCAGCACAGGGTACAACTGGCAGATAAATGCATGAAGAAAGCCTATAGATAAAATATCTTGCTAACTCTGGAGTGATCAGGTCGAGTTCAACTTGACAGCTTACGACAACCAGATAATCTTAAGATTGTCTCTTGCGCAAACAACCTCGTTCGAGATGCGTGATGGCCAGATTGCCTTTTTTGAAACTTTTAACTTAGCACGTGTCAGGATAGGTTGGTTCTGAGGCATTCAGCTCGAAGGAAGTGACCAGCTCGTGGAAGCCTGGTCATGACGCACAGTGAAGGATCCTAAAAGACTCGGAGATTCCTTATATTCTCATTAATGATCATATTTTATTACACATTTATTAACAGAGATAATATATTTAAATTCTATAGGAAATCATATGCCTATGTAAATGGGAGGCTATCCAAATTTATTATTTACCATATTTATGTACATGGTTACCCAAAGCTGTCCAAGAAAACCCTCTATAAATACCAGTGGAATGGATAGAAAAAGGGTACGATTCTTTATATACTAAAATTCTATTGAAATTGTGAGGAATAATTTCACCCAGAGCCCTAAAGAGATCAATAAGATTGTCTCGTGGACTAGGTGGATTTTAACCACTAAACCACGTAAAAGTGTGAGTGTTTGTGATATCTTTTATTTGTTCAATCACGGTTTAGCAAAAAGCACAATATCTATATTGTTTGATTTCTTAATCAACATTTGGTGAAAAACTACGTCAACATATTGGTGCTTTTGTTAAGAGTTTATTAGTTCTTAATCCCCCATGCAAGTTTCACCCAACATTCACCATGGTGGTCACCCGGTCTATGCGTGACAACAAGATGGAACAACCTGATTATCAGGAGGTGCACCGTGTGACTATCCCCAGTGGAGAAGGCTCAATTACTCATCGTCGTCTTGGAAAGCAACATGTGGGCCAAGACAACACTGGGAGCTCAACATCACGCCCACCAAATCCCCAACCAAGATATCCGACACCCATCGAAATGGAAAATTCGCAATTAAGGAGCCATCTCGCTCAGGCTAACAAGTAAATTGAGGATACCTTGGCTCGATAACCCCCTCCTGCAACTGATGTTAACATCGGAAGGATACAAAGTGGGTCCCATAGGTCCCACAATGATAATCGACCTAATCTGAGTCGCTCTATTAGAATTGCAACTCTGAGCTCCATACCTTCAAAGCAGATTCAATGAAATACTCAACCTGCTAATACTCATAGGAATCCTTAACCTCGTGTCAGTCAATCTATTCGAACTGCGACCCCGAGATCTGCGCCTTCTGAATAGATCCCATGGAATTCCCTAATAGGGCGAGCTAGGACTAATTCGAGGAAGCTAAACACCCCAACAAATCCATTTGTGCCACGAGCAAAGCTTCCAGCATGGAGAAATGAACCGGTCGTACCTCCAACCATGGAAGTTGGGATAGATCAGGGATGGGCTAACCTAGTGCGCCCCGATGAAACAAGGATAGCTTCACTTATAAGACATCCGACGTCACTGGTTCGACATCCAACGCCACCTTGCCCACAGAGGAATGTTCCAGTTCAAGGTAATAGTAAGAGAAATCCTCCTACCTCAAAGGACGTGTATATCCCACAGTCCTGCACTAATAATCCAGGTCCTCGATCCCAGCCACAAGTTGTAAGCTTCGCTAATGGAAGTTAATGGATGGAGAGTCAGCGTGGATGAAGGCATGAGAGCGACCTGAGGAATCACTTGAGCTTCGTACAAAGTCTTCTTACTGACCCAAATCCTGACCTGCGTGATCATTTGAATTCACAAATAGGATATCTAGTTTTCATGATTATTTGAGTTATACTCAACTCAGGGGAGATTTGTCTATCGTACGCAACAATGGGAATGTCCCACCTAACGAAGCTCAAGCTTGGAGGGAAAACAACCCATCTAACACATACAACAGGTTGGGGGCTAATAATCAACTCCCAAATAACATAGATGCCAAGGATCTAACCCTCGAGCGACTGGCCTTAATGGAAGAATAGATGAAGAGACTCTTATCTGGAAAAGGATTCGATGATTGTGATTCCGATGAGGAGCTCGAGTCTTTTCCTCCTAACATTGCGGCAGCTCCGTATCCTGTTGCCTTTAGGATGCCGAGCATGCCCGCATATGATGGAAACACTGACGCGTCCAACAACCTCAGGACGTTCAACACATTAATGATGGCCCACAATGTTGAGTTCGACTTAAGATTTATCTTGTTCCCTGAAACTCTGACCGAACTAACCATATTGTGGTTCAACAAGTACAAAAACTATTCAATCACTAAGTGGAAAAAATTGTCTTCCAAATTTAAGAGACAGTTCCGAGCTTCAAAGGAAGCTCTCGTTGAGGCCGATTCACTGGCCAAGCTAGGGATATTGATGATAGCTCCAAGCTCATGGCAATGAGGACATGGATCACAAGAGGTGATTTATGGCAAGAACTCCAGCAAAAAGGAGTAAATAGTGTAGATGAATTCCTGGCTCGAGCTTAAGAATGGATAAATCTAGAGGAGGCGTGATCTACTGTCGCAGGAACCAGCCAGACCCTTATTTAGCCTGCTAGAGCAGTGGCAGATGTTGCTGCCACAGCTCAACCTGCTACCCAGAATAACCAGGCGAGGAACAATAAGCGGAAGGGACTAGTGAGGGTGACCATAATGGGAACAAAAATAACAAGCCCGGATAAAATTTCAAGCCCATCTACAACACCTACACCGACCTAAAAGATATGCGAGAGCAAGCCCATCTACAACACCTACACCGACCTAAAAGATATGCGAGAGCATATTTTCCTAGAGAACTCTAATCGCCTTCTATTGAAGAAGTCATAGTCCTTAAGGTACTAGAGGGCGAAAGAAGGACCCTGCCAATTCTACCAATATCACAACGACATCGGTCATAATACTAATGATTGCTGTCAGCTAAAGGACGAGATCGAGACTCTCATTCGGGCTGGATCGTTAGCCCAGTATGCCCGAAACCGAGTATTTCCCAATCAGCCAGTCGGGCAAAATATTCTTCTAGTTCTGGAAAATCTGATCGGTCAACCCAGGGCTCAAACAGATCAGGGGAACCAAATCGTCCCCCCTCCAATAGAAGGAGGGGATATAACCACTATAGACGGAGGATCCCATTTGGCGGGCACGAGTAATGGGGCCCAAAAAAGGTACATACAGGAGCTAAAAACGCACAATGGTACTGAATTTATTCCGGAGCAAAGGTTATCGAAACAACAGCAGTTGGAGAAACACCCAATCATTTTTACAGAAGAGGACACTAGCCACGTCCAGTTCTCGCATAATGATCCGCTAGTGATAATCGTTTAACTCTCCAATCGAAGAGTATAGAGGATATTGGTTGATAATGGGAGCTCGGTAAATGTGTTATTCAGGTCCAGCCTAAAAAATGGGGTTGTCCGTAACTGATCTTAAGGCAACCCTCAATGACCCTACACGGATTCTTAGAAGAAGGAATAGTAGCCATAGGGACGATCAGACTTGTAGTTATGCTAGGGGATGGTACGCAAACTATTTCTAAAATGCTCGAGTTTGTCGTAATCGATTGCCCAGCTGCATACAATGCAATTTTGGGATGATCCGCGCTGATGACTTTTGAGGCTATCACCTCAATTTGACATCTAGCAATGAAGTTCCCCTCGACCTCAGGTATATGTACTGTAAGAGGAGATCATCTCATTGCTAGAGAATGCTATGAAGGGAAAATCACAACCCGGGCAGCAAGCAATGGTCGTTATTGGGGGAGGAGAGGAGCCTCAAGTAATGAAAATTTTCCATGGGGCGGAAGAGCTTCAGGAAGGAGGTAACGAGGTTCCCTAGGAAGACGACATTAATCCATGATTAGGTGAAGACAGCTCTGAGCTCCAAGCATTGGAAGAGCTCGAGGAAATCAGTATCGACCCAGAAGTACCTTGGAATCGAAAGGAAGGAGTTGGTCGAGTTTCTGATAAATAACCTGAACGTCTTCGCCTGGTCACATGAAGATATGGTGGGAATCAGTCCAACTCTGAATCTGGACAGGAATGTGCCTGCAAAAGTACAGAAACGAAGGCTTTTGGGGAAGGAGCGATCAGAAGCTGTAAAAGAAGAATTATCTCGATTTCTTAAGTGTGGATTCTTCAGGGAAGCTAAATATCCAACTAGGATTGCTAATCCTATTTTTCTCCCAAAACCCAATGGAAAGTGGAGAACTTGCATTGACTTCTCCGACCTCAATAAGGCATGTCCTAAGGATTGTTTTCCACTACCTCGAATCGATCAGTTGGTAGACGCAACAGCCGGTCACGAGCTCGTGTCTTTCATGGACACATATAACCAGATCGCAATGAATCCTGCAGACCAAAAGCACACTAGCTTCATGACTGAGCATAACATATACTACTACAAGGTTATGCCATTCGGGTTGAAGAATGTTGGTGCAACGTACCAACAATTAGTCAAGAAAATGTTCGTTAACTAGATCTGGAAAAATATGGAAGTGTATGTCGATGATATGCTCATTAAATCAAAGACTACCAATAACCACCTCTTTGACCTGGAAGAATGTTTTGGCGTGTTAAGGAAATATGACATGAAGCTAATCCCTGAGAAGTGCACCTTTGGGGTTTCGTCGGGAATTTTTTTGGGCTTCATAATCAAGATAAGGGGGATAGAGGCAAACTCATAGATGATCAGATCGTTTTTAGAAATGCCCTCACCCAAGTTGTGTCAAGAAGTACAGAGCCTAACTGGTAAAGTAACGGCCCTAAATCGATTCATTTCAAAATCAACTGACAAGTGTCTCCCGTTCTACAACTTGCTTAGTGGAGACAAAAAGATTGAGTGGAATGAAGAATGCGAGCAAGCATTTCAGAATCTGAAAACTCTCCTGGATGAACCCCCCATAGTATCAAAACCAACAGGTGGAGAATGTTTTCTCTTATATCTAGCTGTGACTAGAAAGTCATATTAGTTTGAGAAAAAAATTAGGCACAGAAACCAGTGTACTACATGAGTAAAAGGCTTCCGGGAGCTGAGTCTAGATATCCTTTAATAGAAAAACTCACGTTCTGCATGATCTTTGCCTCGAGAAAACTCAGATTGTATTTCCAGTCCCACACCATCCACGTCTTAACTGATCAACCTTTAACGCAAGTCTTGCAAAATCCTGAAACATCAAGAAGTTTTCTAAAGTGGGCCATCGAACTAAGAAAATTTGAGATATTGTATATGCCACGCATAGAAATTAAGAGTCAAGCACTCGGTAATTTTGTGGCAGAATGCACAGGTTTTCAAGATGAGCCAATGAGAGAACCAGTGCAATAGTTGTGGAAACTCTTCGTTGATGGATCAACAAACGAAACACAGATCCAAAGCTGGGATAATTCTAATCTCACCTGAGGGACATCGATTCCATACCGCCCTAAGGTTCAGGTTCGAAGCATCCAACAATGAAGCAGAATATGAAGCTCTAATGATAGAATTACGGGTGGCAAAGGAACTGAAAGCAAAGGAAATCCAGTGTTATAGTGATTCTTAGTTTGTGGTTAATCAAATATTGTGAGAATATCAAGCTCGATGTATCGAAATGGCAGCTTATCTAGCGAAGGTTAAAAATGAGTTGTCTGAGTTTGAGTTCTACTCCATTGAGCAGGTACCCCGGGAGCAGAACTCAAATGCTGATGCCTTAGCCCGACTTAACACCACCGAAGAATCAGATGCATTAAACGTGGTCCCAGTAGATTTCTTAGAACAACCAAGCATAACAAACGAACTAGTTGAGTTCGGAGTGATTAACACAAAATCGACCTGGATAACCCCCATAGTGGAATACCTCACAATTGGCAAACTCCCAAATGACTGAAAGGACGCAAGACAATTTTTATATCAATTCCCACGGTATGTTATGGTTGAGAGAATTCTATACCAATGAGGGCATTCGCTGCCCCTTCTGTAGTGTGTTCTGCGAGAAGCAACACAGACCACCCTACAAGAGATACATGAAGGATTCTACAGAGACCACGCTGGGGGGGCGAAACCTAGCTCTAAAGATATTGAGGCAGGGCTATTTTTTGCCAACACTCAAAAAGGATTCGGCCTCGTATGTACAAAAATGCAACAAGTGCCAACGCTTTGCCACAGTTGCTCGGGCAGTGCCCATGGAATTAACTATGACTTCGTCACCCTAGCCATTTGCAGTATGGGGGATCGACCTGATTGGTTCATTACCAACAGGAAAAGGAGGAGTTCACTATGCATTTTTTTCATCGACTACTTTATAAAGTGGGTTGAGGTCGAGCCTTTGGCGACCATATCCTCGAAGAGAGTCTTGGATTTCGTCGTGAACAACATCATATGTCGTTTTGGGCTCCCGAAGATGATTGTGTCTGATAATGGAACTTAGTTTGATAGTGATCTTTTCACAAACTTTTGTGAGAAGCATGTCATAATGAAGAGTTTTTTTTCAGTGGCGTATCCGCAAGCTAATGGGCAAGTCGAGGCTGTAAATAAAACCCTAAAGGCAAGTTTAAAGAAATGACTAAATGAAGCCAAGGGATTGTGGCCCGAGCAGCTCCAGCAAGTACATTGGGCCTATAGGACTTCACATCGCACCTCCACGGGGCATACTCCCTTCTCTTTAACATTTGGAAGTGAGGCTATGCTCCCAATTGAAGCAATAGTGATGACACATAGACAAAAAACCTTCGTTCAAGATTGAAACCACAAATTACTCAATGAATCTCTTGATCTGTTCGAAGAAAAGCAGGAAGAGTCATAATTATAACTCACCCATTATCAGCAGAGAATTACATTTTACTTTAACTCGAAGGTAAAAGGACATAGACTCTAACTGATTAATTTAGTGCTTCGAAGGGTGTTTTTGACGATTAAGGATCCTAAAGATAGTTTTTTGGGACCGAACTGGGAAGGACCACGCTAGATCGTGGAAATATTATGAGAAGGAACATTCAAACTAGCTCGGTTAAGTGGATAGTTGGTACCACGAACCTAGAATTCTCTACATCTTAAAAAATACTATCAGTAATAGAACGACTTTATTAATTTTTGATGTTTTCATTATTTTTCCGTGTAAGGAATATTTATAAAAGCCATTCTATTTAAATAACACACTATCACTACGTGTTTATCTTATTCTTGCGATGTATCACGTACTCATTTTGTAAAAGTGACCTAGAATACCCATAAATTATAATCGCTTGGGGGCATATAACCCTCGATGAGTCTTTAAAAATATTTAATGTGTTTGGATAAAATTTGAAACTTAGAATTTGGAAAATTAATTATTCAACGTCTTAATAAAGCAAGCGAAAATTTTCAAAGAAATTCCAAATACAAACTAAGTTAGGAAAATTTTTAAAAAAAAACTAAACCTAGAATTCAACTAGGGAATCCTGGATATAACCAGGTTCGAGGCCTAATTCCTAACAGGTATAATGCTATTAGGCGAGCAAAATTCTTATATATAAGCATGTCTAAGGCCTGATTCCTAACAGGTTTTAACCCTATTAGGCGGGCAAACTCCTAGATATAACCAGGTTCGAGACCTGATTCCTAACAGGTATAACACTAATAGGCGGGAAAAATTCCTGGGTATAACCAGGACATCTGCTAGAATTAACTGGTCGAGCCATCGAAAATCTATCTCGATCTAAATATAACCCCTATGATTACGAGTATGCAAGGACTTAAAATTCATGAGCATAGCAAGATAATAGATTAAGGGGAAATAGATCATAAAATAATAAACGTGTATTGACAGGTATATGAATATATCACGAGGAGGAATAACCTCGAACTAAGCCCAAAGGTGATTGTTTCAACTTGTGAATGTTTAATTACAAGGGATATAAAAATAAACCTGAAATAAAAAAAATAAAAAATATGAGGGCGCCCTAAACATCACTGAGCTCCGATAACCTACCCTTGTGATGTCAACTCATTGTCACCCACCTCAGCAAGTCCAGAAGCCTCCACATTCTCGGAGGGATCTTGCGAGAGTCGGCTCTGGAACTTGGTAACATAACGCCCCTAAAGCTCCACATCTAGAAAGGAAAGATCCCCTTCCTAGTTGTATGTCCAGCACTGGTAAAGCATTTCCTCCAGGGTGTTCATTGCTTCGGCAACATCCAGCTTTGCCTGCTTGGCATCCTGTTTCGCTTTCTCGAAATCCTCCTTGGATTTGACTTCGACCTTGGACAGTTTATTTTTGAGCACATCGACTTCATCAAGTATTTTGTTGAGGCTGTCAACCTCGACTTGCAGCTAGTCTCGTCACTGGCTCACCTCAATGACATGTTCCTTGGCAATTCGCTCGTTGTCTAGGGATGCAGCCAGGGCAGCCCTGAGCTCATCTCTTTGAGCTCGGATCCGGGCAATGCCATGGATTTAAGCTAAACAAGACTACAAAAGAAAAATACATGATAGGATTAGCTCGCGAAAGTAAAAATAAAAAAGGAAATAATATAGGAGGAAAAAGGATAACTTACAGTCAGGTTCATCCCCAAGGCTGACTCCAAGATGTCCCCTAGGGAATGCTCCTCTATGGCCCTCAAGTCCTTGACATTCACTTGGTTTGCATGACCCATAATGTGGTATGCCATGTCATGGAGGGGTCCTCGAAGCGCTTCCGAGATCCTTGCAATCTCGAGTGGCTTTACTAGGAGCTGCGTACCTAGAAGTTGATCAGACGGGGCTCCGCAATGAGCAACTTGAGGGACCAGAGTAGGGTCGCAAGGATGAGGAGGAGGATCCTTGTAAATGGTAACTATAGTTACCTGGGCTAGCGGTTGTATTTTCTGTTGCTTCTTTTGAGTGGAGTTGGCACCTTTTATCCTTTGCAGGCGATCCAGTGATAGATCCGGCTTTGGAGGTGCTTTTCTTTAATATTCTCGCCTTCTTGATGATTGCTCCAGTCCCAGCCCCACCAGATTTGAAGGCACCCTTCAGGTCCATATCTTCACCTTCAAAAACACGTGTAGAAAATTCAGATCCAAGAAATGACTAGTCCAGGTAATACAAGGCTAAGAATAGAACAAGAGCCCTACCCTCCGAGCTAGAGGAGGAAATTACTATGATCTGCTCCGGATTACGAACTGGGCTGGATAAAACCTCTAACTATTGGATTACCGGGGGAGGGGGACACTCTAATATTATTACATTTTAGGAAGACTCATTTGGACTAGACTTGTGCACGACCTGCCTAATACCCGGGGAAAAAACACCCTGACAAAGGGAAGGTCACAACAAAAGGTTTGTGTTGTATTCCTCAAAAATGGCGGATCTAAAATAAAGGGTGTTATCTACAACTACGATACACCAAGGGTAGCTATGGTCATAGCGGACAACCAAGTGATCCACACACTTAAAGAGGGTCACGTTCAGGTCTGGATCAACTGGGTGTCGACTCATGAGCTGCCTTGGAATGAATCGAACTAGCCTAAAATTGGTAGCAGCTTGGTTTAATTCTCTATATGGATTACCTTGGCAGCAGGTGCCGGCTGCTGCCCGCGATTCTGCTCGGCCTTTGTTAGCATGTTGTCCATCTTCAGAGACCTTCCTTTTGTTCACCAACTGTGCGATCTCCTCCTCTTCTTCAACGTCTTCAACGACAGGGATGAGTTCTTGAGGAGGAGGGAGCCCGGGGGAGGACCTCGAACTCTTTTGACCAGTGTCAGATCTTTCCTGATTAGTTTGCAGGCCACCATGGTGGCGTCATTAACTACAATCAGGAACACCTTCTCCTTGGCAAGAATACGATCCAGTGTTTTATATTGACCTCTCAGGGTCTCTGACATCCCTGTTCTCTTATATGTAGCTACTCAAAGTAACAACTCAGTCATAATATGTTAAAACTTGATTGAAAAAGAATTCAAGTACAAAGTTCAAGCAGCTGAGAAAATTACGACGACAGTTGAAATACCGATGGGTATAGTTCTTGAACCCATTTGACATGAAGAATTGATCCTTGTAGTCATAAGGATGGCTGGGGAGGTCGAAGATGGAGGTTGTATTAGGGAATCCGGTGAGGTAGTAAAAGCCATCACCTCGCCCCTTTTGTTCGGGGTTGGCTTTGAGACAAAAGAAGTACATGATGTCAGCGTGGGTGGGAACCACCCACGCATGCTTCAAGAATAGACACTTCATCTCGCCAAAAGTCGATACGAATTGGGGTGAAGCTGGAATGGTGCCACTTCAACGTAAGGGAGAAAGGCACCTGCCTTCAGGTGCTTGTCACTCCAGGCCCCAAAGTCATCCTGAAGTGGAGTTCAGCTCCGCTCTCCTTCTAGCAGAGGGTGGACAACAAGACCCTCGGACCCTAATTTTATCATGTGACTCAGTAAAATTTTATTCACCTTGCCCTGATTTTTATCCGGGATTCGATTCACTCAACCTCAATGTAACGCCCTACTGCCTTAGAGTCGTTACTAAGTGAGTTTAAAATGTGCAATTAACTCGCTAATCGAGGTTTTAGGACAAAAAGTGTAATTAAACCATAATCAGAGTCATAAATTTGAGAATAAACCTTTCATTGAAAATTATAAGACATTTAAGACTTAGGATTCCAAAAACATTGTTTAGAAATATTTACAATTAAAAATATAACCATAGTCGACTAAACGACAAAATTCAAGTATAGTACAAGCATCTCCCAAAAACACCCCTGGCCGTGGCAGTCAGGCAGACCAGACATGTACGCGCAGCTCGTCACGCTCACCATACTCAAGGTTGATCGACTTTTCCCTTGCCTTTACCTGCACCATAGAGCATCCGTGAGCCGAAGCCGAGCAAGAAAACCCTCACAAGCAGATAATATATGCATATCAAACACTTAATACAAAATCAAGCCATCATCAGGCTATACACATACGACCATGTCGTCCCAGGCACTTTACCAGGCCTTGGGTTCGCAGTCTATACCGTAAGGATATCCCATGTATCCCTTGGGGTCTCGCCCTGGTAACTTGCACTCCGCGTGCTAAACGTTGCCCCCGGCCCCTTGCCGTTCCCGGCCTTCGCCATTCCCATCCTTCGCCGTTCCTGGCCATCGCCGTACCACCATTTATATACACACATAATATAACTAAACAGATATTTAAACACATATAAATGCAATCAAAGGGCCACGCCCTGCAACATAGTTATATAGGGCCGAGCCCTGGAGCTTAATCATATTGGGTCGAGCCCTGCAACACAAGCTATACGGGAATAGTACCTTTCTTACCTGTGTCTTGAGCTTTCCAAGAACCGATGTCTTGAGCACAATTCCCTAGTCCGAGCCTTGCCGATATCCTAGTCACAACGCATTAACAATATCCACCCATCAAGTTCTTATCCATTAAATAACTTTGGGTCATAATTTTAATCTCCGGGACGTTGAATTTTATCAATCCGGGTGATAAAATCCATCCCGAGCATTAATTATTAGGTTCCCAAGTCAAATCCCACTAAACACCCTGCATCTTGAACTAGGGTTGCGGCCCAACCCCTTAAGGGTCACGCCTTGCCTCAAAGCAGAGGCTAAACGCCTCCCTGGAAATACACACAGGCCGCGGCATGCTTGGCCAAGCACCGCCCCATGGTCAGTGGCCTCCCCAGGCCTTGTGTGCACACGGGCCACGGCATGCCCCTCCTAGGGCCACGGCCCTTACCTACAAACCCAGAAAACCACCATTTTTCCCTGCATTTCCTTCAAGCCAATCCTTGTAAAATCATCACAACTCAATACCCAAACCCAAAATTAAGCTTAAGCCTCCCTACCACATCATCTAAGCTCCATAACAAATCCAGCACAGTCTTATAAACTCAACCCACAGCAAAATTTAACTCATGATTCTGGTTCACATGCAACTTACAACTCTAGCTATAATTCTACTGAAACTCAAGGGATTTTAGAGTTAGACCCCTTACCTCAGCTGATGAATTCAAGCTTCCACTAGCACCTCAACCTCCAAAGTTCACTTCTTCCAAGCTCCAAGCCTCAAGCTCCAAAAATCCCAACTCCGATTCCTTAGTTTTGACTGGTTTCCTCCAAGATGTCACTAAGCCTTCAAGTGAAGAAGAGAAACAGAGTGAGGGAGAGGGAGTGGATCGGTTTAGAGAGTTCCAAGTGATTCTATGTTTTATTTTATCTAACTTAAGTTTATAAGGTTACCTCAAGGCTCGGGGTACCAAAAACGTCGCCGAGGGCAAAATGGTAAATTTCCCCAATATTCCCTCCTAGGCATTCTAACCTCAAATATATCTTCAAATATTTATTTCCATAACCCGATAACCCCATAAATTGACTAACACCCGAAACACCCCTCGACTCGCCCTGAGTCGGATTTTCGACCCTATTGTGACTTTCTAGCTAACCGCTCCCTAGGACTGTCTCGGATCGTGCAACACAGATATATCACAAGTATATCACAATTATCATGTTACACCCTCAACGGGCTAAAATTACAATCAGCCCCTAATAACTAGACGGGGCCCACATGCATATTTAATTCACCTAAACATGCATTACTAATCACATATTCACACAAATTCACATATTATAACAATAATTCATTTATTTCCCTCCAAGCACGCGAATCAAGGCCCTAAGCCTTATTAGCAAATTTGGGTCGTTACAACTATCCCCTCCTTACAGAAATTTCATCCTCGAAATTACCTAAAGAACTCGGGATACCACTCCCGCATCTCTGATTCTAATTCCCATGTCGCCTCCTTGACCTTGTTGTTCCTCCACAGCACTTTCACCATGGCGATGGTCTTGCTCCGCAAGACTTTGTCCTTTCGGTCAAAAATCTGAACTGGTTTCTCCTCATAAGACAAATCTTGATCCAACTCCAAATTCTCATAACTCAGAACATGCGTTGAATCAGACACATACTTCGAAAGCATGGACACGTGAAACACATCATGAACCCCTGATAAGGCTGAAGGCATCACCAATCTATAAGCTACGTCTCCAACCCGTTCCAGAATCTCAAAGGGGCCAACAAACCTAGGGCTCAGCTTGCCCCGAACACCAAATCGTTTCACTCCCCTCAAAGGTGAAACCCTAAGGAACACATGGTCACCAACCTGAAATTCCACACTCCTGCGTTTCAGATCTCAATAACTCTTTTGGCGACTCTGGGAGGCGAGCATTCGAGCCCTAATCTTCTCAATCCCCTCATTAGTCCTCTGAACCATCTCAGGACCTAAGTACCTCCTCTCACCAGTCTCATCCCAATGGATAGGTGATCTGCAATTCCTCCCATAAAGCATCTCATACGGAGCCACAAAGAAATTAGGTTAAGAATCAAAGCCTTTAAGGAGTTGGAAAGGTGAAAGGGCGGAAAACCAGAAAGATAGCCCTCCGATAGTCGCCTGGTAACTGTTGTTGTACAAGAACTCAATCGAAGGAAGATACTTACTCCAAGATCCCCCAAAATCTAGCACACAGGCTTGTAGCATGTCCTCCAATATCTGAATCGTCCTCTCAGTCTATCCATCTGTCTAAGGATGATAAGCGGTACTAAACTGTAACTGTGTGCCCATAGCCTTCTGCAGACTTTCCTAGAACTTGGAAGTGAAAGTGGGGTCCCTGTCGGATACTATCGACCTCGGAGCCCCATGCAGTCGGACAATCTTCTTCACATATAGCTCAGCATACTGCTCCACAATATAAGTTGTCCTGCCTGGTAAAAAGTGGGCGAACATGGTGTACCTATCCACAATCACCCACACAGAATCATGCTATCCCACGGTCTTTGGCAACCCAACCACGAAGTCCATGGCGACATATTCCCATTTCCACTTCGGAATCCCTAGAGGCTGCAGCAACCCTGCTGGCCTTTGATGTTCAGCCTTGACCTGCTGACAAGTTAAGCACTTGGCCACATAATCCACCACATCCCTCTTCATGTCCGACCACCAATACAAAGCTCTCAGATCCTGGTACATCTTCGTCGTACCCGGATGTAAGGAATAGGGAGTGGTATGCAGTTCATCTAAAATCTCTCGCCGAATATATAAATCCATTGGAACATAGATCCGACCCTTGTACTTCAATAACCTCATCTCCGAGATAGAGAAGTCCTTAGCCACTCCGACTAAGATGTTCTCCCTGTAACCCCTCAACTGGGAATCATTCCCCTGTGCCTCCTTGATCCTTTCAAGGAGCGAAGACTAAAGAGTGATGTTGGATATCCGACCAACCACCAACTCTATTCCCGCTCTGGTCATCACCTCCGCTAACTTACTAGATATCTGCCTCGAACTGAATAGCTGTCCTAGGCCCTTCAGTCTCAATGCATCAGCAACTACATTAGCCTTCCCAGGATGGTATAGGATATCACAATCGTAATCCTTAACCAACTCCAACCACTGTCTCTGGTGCATATTCAGATCCTTCTGAGTAAAGAAGTACTTCAAACTCTTATGGTCAGTGTATATCTCGCACTTCTCACCATATAGATAATGTCTCCAAATCTTAAGTGTGAACACCACTGCTGCCAATTCTAGATCATGCGTGGGATATCTCTGCTCATACTCCTTTAACTGTCTTGATGCATAGGCTATCACCTTCCCAGCTTGCATCAACACACACCCCAAACCCTGTCTGGAAGCATCACAATAAACCACGAACTTCTCATTGTTCGTCGGCAGACTCAACACTGGTGCGGTGATCAGCGCCGCTTCAACTCTTTGAAACTATTCTCACATCTGTCTGTCCAAACATACTTCGTCTTCTTCTTTGTCAACTCTGTCAATGGTGTAGCTATCCTGGAGAACCCCTCAAAAAACCGCCGATAATACCCTGCCAATCCCAGAAAACTCCTCACCTCAGAAACACTGCTCGGTCTAGGCTAGTCTCTCACTGCCTCAATCTTATTTGGGTCGACCAGAATTCCCTCCTCACTAACTATATGGCCTAGAAATGTAACTTGCGGTAACCAGAACTCGCACTTGCTGAACTTAGCATATAACTTATGCTCTCTTAACCACTGCAATACCAAACGTAGATGTTGCTCATGCTCTGTCTCTGACTGAGAGTACACCAGAATGTCGTCGATGAACACAATTATGAACTTATCTAAATAATCCTTGAAGACCCTGTTCATCATGTCCATAAAAGTTGTTGGGGCATTGGTTAATCCAATGGACATAACCAAGAATTCATAGTGTCCTACCTCTGCGGAAAGCGGTCTTTGGTATGTCCTCCTCTTTGATCCTTAACTGATGGTAACCCGACCAGAGATCTATCTTAGAAAACACTATATTTCCCTGCAGCTGGTCAACCAAATCATCAATCCTAGGCAGTGGATACTTATTCTTAATGGTCAACTTGTTCAGGTCCCTGTAGTCAATACACATCTTGAGAGATCCATCCTTCTTCTTAACAAACAACACTGGAGCACCCCATGGAGAGAAACTCGGTCTGATGAACCCCAAATCCAGTAACTCCTGCAGCTGAATCTTCAACTCCTTCAACTCTGCCAGAGCCATTCTATAAGGTGTCCTAGATATTAGCTCCGCTTCTGGTACCAACTCTATAACAAAATCAATCTCCCGCTGCGGCGGCAGCCCTGGAAAATCTGCTATAAATAAATCTAGAAACTCGTATACCAATCTGGTCTCCCTCGGTCCAACCGACACAACCTTAGAGGTATCCACAACACTCGCTAGGAATCCTATGCAACCTCCCTGCATCAGGTCCCTAGCCTTCAATGCTGAAATCATAGGTACCCGCGATCCACTAGCTGCTCCCACAAGTACAAAGGGTACCTCCCCTTCTGGTTCAAAAGTCACCATCCTGCGCTTACAGTCAATTATCGCCCCATACTTCAATAGCTAATCCATCCCTAGGATTACATCGAAGTCATCCATCGCAAGCTCAATCAGATCAACAAACAATTCCCTACCATCTACCTCTACTAGTAAAGCTCTAATCCACCTCCTAGAGACTACCAGTTCCCCAGTCGGCAACAAAGTCTGAAAACCCTGACATACAGAACACTAGGTCTACATAGCTGATCTATCACTCTAGCAGACACAAACGAATGAGTAGCTCCTGAATCAAACAATGCAGTATAAGAAGAGCCAGCACTAGAGATCTGACCTGTCACAACCGAGGGTCTAGCCTCCGCCTCAGTCTGAGTCAAAGTAAACAACCTGGCAGGAGCGAGACTGTCGCCCTACTTTGGCTCCTCCTTCCTGGCTTGTGGGCAGTCCTTCTTTAGATGATTGGCACTCCCACAGACAAAGTAGGCCCTAATCCTACACTCACCCTAATGTTGTCATCTGCACCAAGGATACACTGGGAAACTCCTCCAGTTGTCACTTCCGCCCTGACGGCCACTAAAACCACCCCGTGCCTTCCTATCTGAACTGGGAGGAACAAAGGAATCTGGGGCCTTTCTCTTCTGCTCACTGGAGCCACTACCCAAACTGGATCCAATAAAAGGAGGCACTGTCCTCCTGGCATCGCGCCTGACTGCGCTCTCTCTCCAAATCTGGTCCTCAGCCCCCTCAGTTGTAAGGGCCTTGTCTACAACCTGAGCGTAGGTAGTAGTCTCTAGATCCAAGGTGATCTTCACATCACGGGTGATCATAACATTCAATCCCCGTATGAACCTGTCTCTTCTTGCCGCATCTATCGGCACTAAATCTAGTGCAAACTTTGCCAATCGGTCAAATTTTATAGCATACTCTGTCACAGTCATCCGGTTCTGAGTCAAGCTGATAAACTCATCAACCTTCGTAGCTCGAACTGCAACACTATAATACTTCTCGTTGAAAATGTTCCTGAACTCTTCCCAGGTCATAACAGTCACATTTCTCCTTTGAACTACTACATCCCACCAGATGCGGGCATCATCTCTGAACATGTAGCTTGCACAAGCTACCCTCTCGTTCCCCTCAACCCTCATAAAATCAAGAATAGAGGAAATCATATTCATCCACTGCTCTGCTCGCAGTGGGTCTGGTCCACCCTCAAAGGTGGGAGGATGCTGCTTTCTGAACCTCTCATACAAAGGTTCCCACTTGTTCCCCACAACAGGTTGGATTGGCACTGGCGCCATAACCTGCTGAATTGGCAACCCTGGGGCCTGTGGAGGGGCCTGCTGCCTCAACTAGCGGAGTTCTTCCTCTGTTCGTTGCAGTCTTGCTTCCATTTCAGCAAACATTTGTTGCCAATTCTGTGGGGCAGGTGGAGGGTCCTGGCCCTGGTTATCATCCTCGGCCCGACTACCGCGAAGTCTAGATGATTGACGAGGCATCTCAACAGATATGCCTGCAATCAATGATGTCGCTGATCAGGCATGACACCAACATCCAAAACCACCTCCCAATCACATCAGTCAACCATGAACAACAATCCACATAACACACAGATAACATATAGCACACAATGGGCCATGCCCTGACATCATGCATATATTAAATCATTCATCATGCTCTATATGGAAAAAGTAGGCAAACAGGGCATTTAAGCACATAATCAGACAAACAATTCAATTATTACTAACCATCCCTGAGTCAAGCTTGCCACTGACAATGAGCGTACATGTTCGGTCATTCTCCAGAAACCATAAACCTTGGCTCGCTCTGATACCAAGTTGTAACGCCCTACTGCCTTAGAGTCGTTAGTAAGTGAGTTTAAAATGTGCAATTAACTCGCTAATCGAGATTTTAGGACAAAAAGTGTAATTAAACCATAATCAGAGTCATAAATTTGAGAATAAACATTTCATTGAAAATTATAAGACACTTAACACTTGGGATTCCAAAAACATTGTTTAGAAATATTTACAATTCAAAATATAACCATAGTCGACTAAACGACAAAATTCAAGTTTAGTACAATCATCTCCCAAAAACACCCCTGGTTGTGGTAGTCAGGCAGATCAAACATGTACGCATAGCTCGTCACGCTCACCATACTAAAGGTTGATATGCTTTTCCCTTGCCTTTACATGCACCATAGAGCACCCGTGAGCCGAAGCCCAGCAAGAAAACCCTCACAAGTAGATAATATATGCATATCAAACACTTAATATAAAATCAAGCCATCATCAGACTATACACGTATGGTCATGCCGTCCCAGGCGCTTTACCAGGCCCTGGGTTTGCGGTCTATACCGTAAGGATATCCCAGGTATCCCTTGGGGTGTCACCCTAGCAACTCACACTCCACGTGCTAAACGCTGCCCTCGGCCCCTTACCGTTCTTGGCCTTCGCTGTTCCCGACCTTCGCTGTTCCCGGCCATCGCCGTACCACCATTTATATACACACATATAACTAAACAGATATTTAAACACATATAAATGCTATCAAAGGGCCACATTCTGCAACACAGTTATATAGGGTCGAGCCCTGGAGGTTAATCATATTGGGCCTAGCCCTGCAACACAAGCTCTACGGGAATAGTACCTTTCTTACCTGTGTCTCAAGCTTTCCAAGCATCGATGTTCCAAGCACAGTTCCCTAGTCTGAGCCTCGTCGATACCCTAGTCACAACGCATTAACAATATCCACCCATCAAGTTCTTATCCATTAAATAGCTTTGGGTCATAATTCTAATCTCCGGGATGTTGAATTCTATCAATCCGGGTGATAAAATATGTCTCGAGCCTTAACCATTAGGTTCCCAAGTCAAATCCCATTAAACACCTTACATCTTGAACTAGGGTTGTGGCCCAACCCCTTAAGGGACGCGGCTTGCCTCAAAGCAGAGGCTAAATGCCTCCCTGGAAACACACATGGGTCGCGGCATGCTTGGCCAAGCACCGCGGTGTGCCCCATGGTCAGTGGCCCCCCAGGCCTTGCGTTCACACGGGCCATGGCATGCCCCTCCTAGGGTCGCGGCCCTCACCTCCAAACCCAGAAAACCACCATTTTTCCCTGCATTCCTTCGAGCCAATCCTTGTAAAATCATCCCAACTCAATACCCAAACCCAAAATTAAGCTTGAGCCTCCCTACCACATCATCTAAGCTCCACAACAAATCCAACATTGTCTTATAAACTCAACCCACAGCAAAATTTAACTCATGATTCTTGTTCACATGCAACTTACAACTCTAGCTATAATTCTATTGAAACTCAATGGATTTTAGAGTTAGACCCCTTACCTTAGCTGATGAATTCAAGCTTCCATTAGCACCTCAACCTCCAAGGTTCACCTCTTCCAAGCTCCAAGCCTCAAGCTCCCAAAATCCCAGCTCCGATTCCTTAGTTTTGACTGGTTTCCTCCAAGATGTCACTAAGCCTTCAAGTGAAGAAGAGAAACCGAGTTAGGGAGAGGGAGTGGGTTAGTTTAGAGAGTTCCAAGTGATTCTATGTTTTATTTTATCTAACTTAAGTCTATAATGTTACCTCAAGGCTCGGGGTACCAAAAACGTCCCCGAGGGAAAAATGGTAAATTTCCCCAATATTCCCTCCTAGGCATTCTAACCTCAAATATATCTCCAAATATTTTTTCCATAACCTGATAACCCCATAAAATGACTAACACCTGAAATACCCCTCGACTCGCCCCGATTCGGATTTTCGACCCCGTTGTGACTTTCTGGCTAACCGCTCCCTAGGACTATCTCGGATCGTGCAGCACAAATATATCACAAGTATATCACAATTATCATGTTACACTCTCAACGAGCTAAAATTACAATCATGCCCCTAATAACCAGACGGGGCCCACATGCATATTTAATTCACCTAAACATGCATTACTAATCACATATTCACACAAATTCACATATTATAACAATAATTCACTTATTGCCCTCCAGGAACGCTAATCATGACCCTAAGCCTTATTAGCAAACTTGGGTCGTTACACTCAAAAAAGGTGTTGGGGTCAACTACGTTCTCTCTATCCACTATTGGGCTAAGTGAGGAATAGGGACCTTAGATGTAATCTGCTTACCATTACTCTTACTTTGAGAAGAAGAGCTCGCGGCTGACTTCTTCTAGTGGGCCATGATTTAGCTCGCTTGGTGACAAAGCGAGCTGTTAGAGGCGCCCTAAGATAAAATCTTGATACGTTGATAATGGTATGGCAACCTGATGATTGAACTTGATCTATCCGACCTAAGAGATATACGAGCTAAGATTTCCCCAAGCAACAATGTGTGCGTTCACGTGCGTTCGATAACCACGCGTTGTAAACTCGAGAAATCCCTGATACTTTTGGATCCGCGTGCCAGAACCAATTCCTTTTTGGGAAGCGGTTTAATGCAAAACCACTCTAGAAATCGTGACCCTTAAGCTACCCAGAACTGAACCTATAAACCCTCAAATTTTTTACACACTCAAAAGATCCTCTTCCTAAACCCAGATAATCACTTGTTCCTTTTTTTTACACTATTTCTAATTAGACCTGGTGCTATTATCTTTGGCTTAACAAGAATCCATACTAAACTCAAACATAACTGAAGTAAGCAAATATGCTGGAAAATTTCATAGAACTTATTGAAAAATAAGAAGATGAAATTCAAATCGGATATAGAGATATTTCAGATTGGATGTTCGATCGAAGGAAGTGATGACAACCCCAAAGATGGAAGCCTGAAAGCTTGTGGAGAATGAGGGAATGCCAAAGGTTTTGAAGGTGTTTTGAGAAGGAAAATGAAAAAATTTTAACGCAAAGGTGGTGAGGTTCAGGCCTATTTCTCCTATTTATATGTAAACTTCGTGAACAATCTAGGCCACCTGATTAGTTCAGTTCAAGATCCAAGGGCCTAGATTAAATAACCCATGCGGTTGCAAAAATTTGACAAGACAATTTTCACATTACTCGAAACCTGAACATGCACCTATTACGGACTGACACGTGTTTCGTACTCGAGTAGTGGGTGGGCACGATTTCACATGACAGGATCCTAAAATCCTTTACTATGCATGTCAAAGGTGATGTCATGCACGAGCAAGAGCTTGGAGGGAAAATGTTGTTGCCCAAAATAAATACAAACCGAATCACTCAGCACGGGGTACAATTGGCAGATAAGTGCATGAAGAAAGTGTACAAACAGTATATCTGGCTAACTCTGGAGTGAGCAACTCGAGTTCAACCTGACAGCTTACGAAAACCAGATAATCTTTAGATTGCCTATTGCGCCAACAACCTAGTTCGAGATGCATGATGGCTAGATCGCCTTTTTTGAAACTCTGAACTTAGCATGTGTCAATATAGGTTGGTTCTGAGGCATTCAACTCGAAGGAAGTGACCAGCTCGCGGAAGCCTGGTCATGACGCACAGTGAAGTATCCCAAAAGACTCGAAGATTCCTTATACGCTCATTAATGCCCATATTTTATTACATGTTTATTACCTGAGATAATAGATGTAAATTCTATAGACAATCATATCCCTATGTGAATGGGAGGTTATCCAAATTTATTATTTACCATATTTATGTACGTAGTTACCCAAAGATGTCTTGGAAAACCCTCTATAAGTACCAGGGGAATGGATAGAAAAATGAATTGATTCTTTATATACTAAAACTATGCTAAAATTGTCAGGAACAGTTTCACCCAAAGCCCTAATGAGATCAATAATATTGTCTCATGGACTAGGTAGATTTTAACCACTGAACCACGTAAAAGCGTGAGTTTTTGTGATATCTTTTATTTGTTCAATCACGGTTTAGCAAAAAGCCTAATATCTTTATTGTCAGATTTCTTAACCAACCATTGGCAAAAAACCATGTCGACACCTTTTTATAGGTGTTATGCCTCGAGAAACCCAAACGTCTCCCCCCGAACATGTACCTCATAATTACTCCTCTTTGTATAAGTCTCCACTATCTGAGGACGAGTGAAGACATGGGGGTCAAATATTGTTTGTGTTTTCTCTAAGTGACGTGGCAGTCATTAAGGAGTGATTAAGCTTTGTGAAAGGTTATGATGCCCTCTGAGTTCGCATAGAACTCCTTAGAAGAAAGGGTTTACCCGTGTTAATCATGCATCGACTCCGGGTTAGTATGTCCTCAAGGAGGACTACATCCCGAGCACTATGATTAAGATGTCCTCCAATTCCTTTCCATTCAAGTTATCTGGTTCTACGAGGACCATCCTCAGAGCCTGGAATGCAGTGCCAGGGGTCAAGCACAGTAACCATGGACTACAAGCAGCTATCTGATGAGTTACTATTATCCAAGTCGTGGTGTCGAGTCCATACAAGTGACAAGCAGGATGTCTCACAATGTCGCCTGACATGGGAAAACATGCTGCTACCTCCTGACACTATCAGGGACATGTTACCCCATGAAGTTGTGGGTTGTAACCTCATAAATGGGTCCGAGGAGATACGCACAAGCCCACTAGCTCCTTAACTACGGGAATGGGTATTTATTAGTTGTTAAGACCCCATTAAGGGAGAATGTTTTGTATTAAATCCCCATTAAGGGAATTAATTGTCCTCAACTATCTATAAATAGGGTTAGGGCACACTTTGTAAATGATCCGAGATTGAATCCCCACTTTTGTATTCAGAGCATTGGTAAAACACTGCTTGAGCTCCATAGAAGCTTGAGACCTCTAAGCTTCCCAAATCCTAATACAAGTGACTCATGGACAAGGGTTAATTAATAACTCAAACCACATAAAATCTCATTGTTCTTTATTGCATTTTCTTTAAGCTTGATTTAATTAGTTAATAGCGAAAAAGACAGTCAACAATATATAATCATCGAGCAAAAGATTATAATCCAAGTTAAATTGGAAAATCATGCAGTGAGCACAAAATAACGTAAGCATGTAGTTTTCAACATATCGTAAGCATGTAATTTTGTAATGTAGATAGGCATTTAATAGCATAAGCATGTCATGCAATCATAACACACATGCATAAATACACATAACATATTCATAATTAGATGTAAGCATAATTATGTTATATTATTTCATAAAATATAATATTAGATTAAATAATGTGACAAAATATGATTTGTCACACCTTGTAACATATTATTGAGAGTCACAAAATTGGACACATGTGTGTGCCCAAATGTGACATATTTTGGAGTTACAAAATCAGTTACAAATTTGTAACTCCCAAATATTACACAATAATGTGTATATTAAATGTTACACATTTGAGATTGGATTTCATAAAGCCATAATGAAATATGGTTGTTGGATACATGTTTTTAACTCCCAATAGGTGTTTGGAGGTTACAAAATCATGTGGGAAAGGATTTGGGACGTTTTGGAACGATTTGGAAAATGACAATTTTTGTGCTGAAACTAGGCTGTGGCCGCGGCCACTGTCTTTCCCTGGCCGCAGCCTGGGGGACAGAGGCCAGTGGTCGCGGCCACTGATGATTCTGGCCGCGGCTAGTGAGGCTGACAGCCTATGTGGATTTTCAGTTTTTTCCAAATTGAATGGTTCTAACATCCCAAATAACTCCCAAATCTCAATTTTAATTCCATAAACATCCAATTAAACATTGGTAACAGCCATGGGGGTTGGTGGAATTTGAAATCCAAAGGGTATCTCAAACTCTATAAATAGGAGCCTAATGCTCACTTGTAAGACACACCATTTTCCATCCACAAAGCACTTGGCTAGAAAATACACCAAAAGGCTTGATAATTCCAGAGAGTTATTTCCTAGAGATATCCCTTAGTGCTTAGAGAATAGGGGGAAATAAGCTTTTGGGCAAAGGTCTTGAACCTTGTTCAAGTTGGTGATCCCCACTACTCTACACTTTGGTTGTGTGAGAGTTTGTTTTATTTTCATTCTTTTGATCTTGTTGATCTTATTTACTTGTATTATTATTGTTTTGAGTTTGTAATCTTCTTCTTCTACATCTTTCTAGTTACTTGTATTTTGAGCAATTGAGTTGTAATATTTATTAAATCAATTACCTTGTCTATTGTATTTTTTGCAGAGTTGTATATTGGTTTTTCCATATTTCCATTGAGCAATAATATATATTCTCTAACAAATTAAACCATACAAGTTCTACAATAAATGAGTATGTAAAGCATACACCCTGCATGCAAGTTTCCACTCTTCTTACATCAATAGCAGCAACAATCCAAACACACTAACGTGTCCCTTCCAGTATCCTTAGTGAGCCTATCATATAATATAACATCAAAAACTTTAAACTTAAGCCAAAACAAAACCATTTTAAAAATACACCCATGTCCCTCTTAAGGCTAATTCATACTCAAAATATCCTTAAGAAAGTTATTGTACCCTAAAAATACGAAATAAATCATCTTGTTCGAGGTATAGCATTAAACCAATAGTGAAGGATACAAGACTGAAGACATTTCATTAACTCCAAATTAAATAGATCGAGATTACATCATTGAGTTGGGCTATCATGATATCCTTCAGGTCGCCCTAAATGTCTGTGATAGAGATCGAATAACACAATGACCAAATCGCCCCCGTCGGTCTTCAAGCATTACTCAGGTCAGATCGCCCTGTCGTATAACCTCCAGTTTGAGGAATACACTCAGCTCGCGGCAGACTTGGAGATTCTTTATATGCAATTAATACTTGTAATCGTTATCTAATAAATACTCTGTATCAAGGGAATTAGCGTATTCAAGGAATTATGTATTTGGGAAGTTACCAAATATTGTATGGTCACCCAAAAATGTTCTTCAACCCCCTATAAATATAGAGGGAATTGACGATAAAAGGGACCAAATTTTGTAAGCAAAAACTCTGGAGAAATTGCCTTAAACAATTTCTCCAAGAGATCATAAATAGAATAATATATACTCATGGACTAGGTGGATTTTACCATCGAACCACGTAAATTTTCATGTGTTCTTATTTTATGGTTTACAAAAGCCTAATCATCTCTTATTCAGATTTCTTAATCTACTGTTGGCAAAAAACCGCATCAACAGATTGGTGCTTTCATTGAGAGGTAGATTAGGCTTACTAATATTTTTTAGAAAATTTTCATCCCAATATCATTATGGTGGTAACATTTGGAAAAAATAATCAGAGTACGCAGGGGAATAGGCGTAGTGGGCCCAGTGTATACAACAACAAAATCTTCCATCTTTCATATAAATAGTTTATATGATCAAGAAAACATCCAGACAGTAACAGTAACATACAATATTATTAATCATGAAACATATATATAGATATACAATATATTTATATATATCATATAAACATATACATAAATATTAAAGAACATGAGTATTTACCTCTTGAATCCTATCAAGTGTCCTTGAGACTTTTCGTATATATATATATATATCGATTTTCCTATCCAACACTTTGAGCACTCAAACCACGATCTTCCGGAGTGTTCTCTACACCTTAAGATGTGTGTGGACACATAAAGAACATGGGTTATAATTTATGAATCACAAGTATTTCTCAACACATGAGAACTTGGATTATGGTATGAGAAATGTTAGAATAAAGAAGAAGAAGATAATCTTTTGTCTGACAAAAATTCTGAAACTTTTCTGAATTCTTATTGACTTGTGTATGGCTTATTGTATATTCTTCTTATTATTATATATTATATAGAGAGAGATTATTCTATTACCTTATTATTCCTAATAATAATAGTAATATAATAATAATATCATAATCATGATATGAATTGATTTAGGTAAATATATAACATACCAAATTTGAAAAAAATCTATTTTCAAATTATTAATTAAATAAATAAATAAAATAAAAACAACACTGATACAATATCAGTGTAGTGCTACACGCATGGCACAATCCCTGGACTGTGTCATGCGTGAACTGCTATATTCCTTTTTCAGGGATATTGTATTTTTTATTTATTTATTTATTTAAGTAAAATCAATTCTTCCACAAAATAAGGTATTTATCTTTTTAAGGAATAGATGACAACCATATTTCAAAATTTAAATCTTAAATTCAAAATTCAAATTGATGATCATCATTATCATTATCTTTTAAAATTCAATAAATCAAAAATTATTTTTGACTTACCAATCCTATTTTCTCCCACTCAAATAAAATAATTAGTTTCAAAATTTTATTTATTTATTTATATATATGAATTTCAAAAATTATATATTTAAATTATTAAACATATTTTCAAAAATTTAATAATTAATTCCAAATTAATTATTTAACCTCAATTATCATATAATTGTATACTTGACCTGAAGAATAAAATTCTTCTCAAATTTCGAAATTATAGTTTTATCCTTGTATTAACTCTTACCTTGATATGGTGTTGGTAGAGCCACCCTGGGGACTATGGACCTATAATATCAAGCTCCAATAAATATTAGATTATTAATTAAAGTTTTTTTATTAAATAATCATATTTATTAATCTCATTATTACTCCACTATAAATATGAGATTGAACTCTTGATAATTATAGACATATATTTACAGAGTACTTTATTAAAGAATAAAGTGCTCATTGATATAATCATTACATACAACGTTAATCTTCTATTAATGGTTCATAATTAAAAGGGAATAAAATTATCGTTTTACCCTTTTAGCTATATCTTGTTCCTAGAGTACCATTGACTTTACTAGTGAAGGTTGTGTCACAACAAGTTTGCAACATGAGCGCTCATAACATTTTCAGTTCCAAAAGTCAACCCAATAGGGAACCATTATTCAATCTATAAGAAGGTATAGATTCCATATCTGTTAAACTATGTGTAACGCTCTGGATAACTAAGACCGTTACACTATGTAGTTGAAATAGTGCATGTAACGACCCAAATTCGCTAATAAGGCTTAAGGGCCTTGATTAGTGTGCCAGGAGGGCAGGTTGGGATTTATGTGTGATTTTGTGAATTAAATGCATGGTTATGATTTAAAGCATGTTATTTGGCTATTTGTTTAACTGAGATGCATGGCTATGTTTTCTAGTATGCATGTAGGCCCGGATCGTGTTAGAAGGGCGTAATTGTAATTTTGGCCATGTTGGGCATAACTGTATTGATATGTGATAATTGTATTCTGTGAATTGTACCGCGCGGGTGTGGTTTTATTATTGTGATGCACGTGCCGAGACGGTCCTAGAGAGCTAGTTAACTTAAGAGTCACAACGGGATTTCTATACCCGGCTCGGGAGGAGCCTAGAGGTACCTCGGGAATTTTATGGTTAAGTTGAGATTTAGCGGGTAATGGTTATTGGAGATTTAGTAACATGGGTAACCATTTGTTACTGCTGAGAGTAACAAGTTTTAGAAAGAAAATGGTAGATATGAAATAGAAATGAAAGGACTTAAGTGCCCTTGAGGTTTAGTTGGGAAAGGATAGGCAAGGAGGGGCAAAATGGTCATTTGGTTGGGAATTAGATAAATGGCAGCTGGGTTATATGGGGTACACGGTTTGGGGGCTTAGTCATTTTGGTCATGGATTGGTTTTGTTAGAAATAAAGAGAAGAAAAACTAAAGAGAAGGAAAGTTAGGGCAATGAGAAGAAGAAGAAGAAGAAGAAGAGAAGTGAAGGAGCTGAAATTTGGAGACTTAGGAGATGAATCAAGGGAGCTTAGGATGGGATTCTCTACTTAAGGTAAGGATTTATGCATATTTAAGTTTGATTATGTTTAGATTTGTGAAACTTAAAGCTTGAGTTAAGTTTTTAAAGTTTGAGTTTTGAAGTTGCTGATTTTTGCAATCTAAGGGTGGATTGTTGGTTATGTTTGTGTTTTGAGCTTGAATCTAGTGTTTATGGGTTGTTAGATGGTCCATTTGAAGTCTTAAATTGATTTTGGGGTTTGGGTATTGGTTTGGTATGATTTTGGAAGGTTTTAGCTCGTAGATAGTGCAGGGAAAAACCCAGAATTCTGGGTCTGCGAAGGCGTGCCGCGACACAGGTTTTTCGTGCCGCGGCGAGAGAGTCCCTGACTGATGGGTGCCGCGGCACAAGGCAAATTTCAGGTTGACATTTTTGGCAATTTTAGGCCTTTGCTCCGGGGGTTCGGGGGATGTCTCCGGGGTGTTGTTTTAAGGTTTTAGAGGTCCCGAGAGTGCGGGATTGGTCCCGGGAAGTGGTTTTGGGTTGATTAGTATTGAGGGATGTTTCTTGTGTGTTGTGACTAGGTTGTTGGTGAGGCTCGTGCTAGAGGACCGTGCTCGCGGCTTTAGTGCATCAGGAGGCTCGGAATACAGGTAAGAAAACCGTAACACCCGAGATTAGGGCATGGCCCCACTGTGTGATTGCAGGGCATGGCCCCAGATTGTATTATGTGCAAATGTTTAACCTTAAATGAATCATGATGTGTGTGAATGATTATTTCGAATGTACTATATGTGTGATTATAATGAAATGAACGGCAAGGGCCGAGTGCGGCGTAGGCCGGGTGCGGCCGTGGGGCCGAAAGTAACACACAGCACATGGGATGCTTATATTCAGGGTGGGACCCAAGGGATACATGAGTTATCCTCGCGGTGAGAACCGAAACCCCAGGCTTTGGTAAGGCCTCTGGGGCGGCATGGCCGTGCTTGTTTATTATGATGGTTTTCCTATTTGTCAGTGATTTATGCCAGCTATATGAATTGCATATGTTATGTATTATTTGGGTTTTCTTGCTGGGCTTCGGCTCACGGGTGCTCCGTGTGGCAGGTAGAAGCAAGGACTGAGTCAACCAACCATGAGTACGGAGAGCGTGAAGCGACGCGTACATGTTTGGCCTGCCCGACTGCTTTGGTTGGGGGTTTATTCGAAAATGGCTGTAATAATCTATGATTTTATGATTTCTCAACTGTAACCTTATTTCAAGATGTAATTAGTTTTCAAACCTTATTTTGGGATCCCAAATGTTTAATAATAGAAGTTTTAATGAAACGACGCATTTTCAAAGATTACAGCCTTAACTTTTAATTAGTCACACTTTTGTTTCAAAACCTCGGTTAGCGAGTTCATTGCACACTGTTTTGTCTTAAAAACTCACTTAGTAATGTCTCTAAGGAAGTAGGACGTTACAGTGCAGGACTTGCTAATCAAGTCATTTGAATAAAAACGTGATCCTAAGGTCAACCATCAGGTTAGGTTTAAAATATTTTGAACATAAACAATTAATTTTCATTAAAACAGATGTTTAAGACATGAGATCCCAAAAACAGGGCAAAAGTGATAGTTACAATTCTCAATAGTTTTAATACAAACAACCACCATTATAATGGCAAAATACAAGTTTTAGGCCTCTGTCCCTGGACTTTCCCTTGGCTGTGGCAATCGAGCAGCTGACTATGTACACTCCGTCCTCAGAGCTCTGCAACTCATAGTTGGTCCAGTTTCCCTTTGCCTTTACCTGCACCAAGTAGCACCCGTGAGCCAAGGCCCAGCAAGAAAACCAAAAATAGCAAACATATGTAGCAATAATATATTCAATCAAGCTTCTCTCATTCAAACATAAAACAAAGTACAAATATTCAACTAATAAATGATTAACACATAATCTCAAGTTCTCAAATAATAAGGGTTGGCACACTTAGGCCGAGCCCCTTGTTGATCTAGCTGGCCCCGACTCGCTTAGGTTGGGCTGCACTTAGTATGCTTATCGTCAGCCCAGCTCCCTTAGGCTAGTCATTCTTGTATATCATATCAATCTTACAAACACATAGTACAAGCAATCAATAATTGGGAATCTCATACCCATTCACAACCATGCAGGGGTGTCATTTTCTTACCTTGAATTCCAAGAGGAGGATACAGAAGGGCCCCAAGCACGATCCTCAGTAAAAAAAAAAAACTAAATACTTAGCCTTGGCAATACTAGTCACAGTGGCCAATGGGTAATCATCAATTCCTAATCCAAATAAATACTTAGGAGACAAAAACTAGCCTCTGGGACTTCGATTTCCACTAAACCGGGTAGTAGAAATCGTCCCTAGCGCTTAGGTTTGAACCCCCAAGCCTTACTAATCCTAGAAACCTAACTAAGGCAAAAACTCTAGGCGGACTACGACTTAACCCTAAGGGTCGCGGCGCGCCCCAAAGTCAGAGACTTAACCCTCAAGCTTCAAGGGGAGGCGGGCCGCGACTTGCCCTCTAGTGTCGCGGTGTGTCCTCAAGACAGAGAGCCACCCAGGGCCATTTGGGCATACGAGCCGCGGCACCCCTGAGCTGGGTCGCGGCGCGGCCCCACATACCCAGAATTTCTTGGTTTCTTCCACATTCTTCCCAGCCAAAATCCTCAAGGATTCAACCAAACTTTCATCCAAACCCAAAACTAAACCCAGAATTATTATCCCCGCAACTTAACCATCATAGCTAGCCTTATAAAAACCTCATACTCTTATAAAACATTTAAATTCAATCCAAATCCAGATAAAAAAACCAAATGTCGTGCAAACTTAATCCTTAACATGATTTCAGCGTAATTTAGAGATTCCAGCCTGAATTCTTAACTCAAGTGGCATCCTAATTCCTCAACAATATCTCTGAGTATTCCCAACTTGAATTCCCTCAAAGTTTCAGCTTAATTCCTAGCTTGATCCCTTAGCTTTCCTTCAAAAATTCAGAACTTCCCCTTAGGTTTCTTAAGTGATGAAATCGTGAGTGGGAGTTGAGAGTTCTAGGTGATTTCTGGCTAAGTCTAGAATCCTACATAATATAACCTTTAACCTCTAAAAAGACCATTTTTCCCTTCTAAGCTTATTAATCCTCTAATTTTCTCTAGGGGTAAAATGGTAATTCCGCTACCAGTTCCCGTTAATTCCTCAAGTGTTCCTAATGTTTACCAATTAATCTCGTCTTGTCCAATTAATTACCACAAACTTATTCAATATCTAATAAATCCCAAAATATTCTCTAAATTCCCAAAAATACCCCTAGGTTTCCCCCGAGCTGGGTATCGAACCCCGCTGTGACTATTTGCTAATCCACTCACTAGGACCGTCTCGAGCCATATACTGCAAATATATCCACATAATAATGTGGTCTTAACAATTTATTACATATAATCACATTTATGCCCTCAACGGGCCAAAATTGCAAATATGCTCTTATAAGCTATAAAGGGCCCACATGCATATCTAATGCACGTAAACATGCTTATCACATATTCATATAATCGTATTAATCATGCATGCCACATAGTCATGCATTTAACCATTTAAACACATATATGAACCAATTATGCCCTCCCAGCATGCTAACCAAGGCGCTAAACCATATTAGCAATTTTGGGTCGTTACACTATGTCCCCAGCCATATATATCATTGAGTTCCCAAAACAATTGTTCTTAGCCTGATCATTCTGACAAACCTTAACGCGTGAATCAAAGGATCAGATGACATATATAGGAGTTCATAGCAACCTCATATTAAGATCATCGTGTATATGATCATTGTTTTATGTGTTTGATTAAAACTATGAAACAGTGTTTAAATAAGTATAAACAAATCACATCTGGTTCAGTTCTATATATCACTATATATATAGTACCTTCACTAAAGTGTCCTACTACACTAGTGCCCCGAATCTAGGTCACTTGTATTCATAATACTAGCAAATCGTACTAGCAGTAATTAATCTAATGATTCCATAACTTTATTTTACTGTGAACTGTTTTAAGTTTATTAACTTAATCTTGATCCTCTCATACCAATATGAGATTAAGACCACATAGATAAACTTTGGAATTTTCTGATATTTACATAATATTATCAACATAATATCGGACATAGTCTATATATATAATAATTCAATTCAATTATATATTTCATTTAAAACATTTATCAACTATAATTGCTTTAAGGGTACTATTCCCAACGGTAACATGTTCACTACGCAACAATGAGTCTGAGAGACTTGGAGATCAAGGAGAGTTTCATACGGCTAACTCTGCTGGAGAGGGCACTTCCGTATGTCATCTTCCTAGAAAACAACCTCAAAACCAGGACGGCGGCCATGGTGATACTAGAAGCTCAGCTTTGTGTCCCCACAATCCTAACCTCGGATATCTCACTGCCATAGAGATGGAGAATGCTCAGCTTAGTAGCCACCTTGCACAGGCCAATAGGTGAATTTATGAAATAATGGCACGGTTACCCCTTTATATAACCGACTGTAATGTCGAAAGGAGAGCAAGTGGGTCCCACAGGTCTAGATCCCACATGCATAACCATCCTAATGTGAGTCGCTCTGTTCAGACAGCAACTCCGAGCTCTGTGCCATCAGAACGGGCTACCAAATTAACCAGCCTGCCCATAATCTCAGGATTGAGCAGACAACTCATGTCACCAGAAACTAGCCCAGTCTGACAGGGCAAGCAGGGACCACGTCAAGGAGAGTTGAAGTCCTTATCAATCCTCCAGCACCTCGACCAGCTAGTCAAGTACAAAGAAATGAGGAAACTTTAACACTAACCTGAGATATTGGAGTGGGTGCGCCTTGATAGACGATGAACTGCCTTGCTAATAAGGCACCCATCATCACTTATTCGACATTCGACACCCCCACGATCACAAAGGAATAAATCAGCTCGTGGGAACAACTCAAGAAATTATGTACCTAGAGAAGATGTGTATGTTTCACGATCTTGAGAAACTTGAGTCCAAGTTAACGCGAACAACCAAGCCCCACGACCTCAATAGCGAATGGTAAGCTTCACATAAGGCAGTTACTTGACGAAAATCCATCATGAAGGTAGGCCAGAAAGTATGCGCATTATACACTCTCGAAGGCAGGAAACCGAACTAAGGAGTCATTTGAATTCAGCTCAGAGTTTTTTCTCTAACCATCAGTCCGACTTACGCAGTCATTTAAACATCCAACAGGGACAACAAGCTCGCGGTAATGATCTAAGTTATAATCAGCCGGGGGGAAATCCTTCGATTAGGAGTGAAAATGGGAACATCCCGATTAACCGAGCTCATGCTTGGAGGGACAATAACCCAAACAACATGTTGAATGGAATGGGAGCTAATAATCAACTCCCAAATAACCTAAAAGTGAAGGATCCAACCCTTGAGCGGCTCACTTTGATGGAAGAGAAAATGAAGTGTCTCATGTCTGGAAAAAATCAGGATGACAGTGATTCTGACAAGGAGCTCGAGCCCTTCGCCCCTCACATTGTTTTAGCTTTGTATCCAATAGGATTTAAAATGTCGAACATGACCTCCAATGATGGGACTACTGACCCTTCGAACCATATTCCTGTTCCCAGCCACACTAACAGGACTAGCCAAGTTGTGGTTTACTAAATTTAAAAAAGCACTCAATCACCTCCTAGAAATAGTTCTCGAGAAAGTTCAAAAAACAGTTCCGAGCTACGAAATAAGTACGATTAGAAGTCAATTCCTTGGCTAATATAAAGAAACAACACGGTGAATCCCTCAAGGCGTATATCAACTGGTTCGCAAACATAGCAGCTCGAGCCAGGGACGCTAAGGAAATCTCCAAGCTCATGGCCATGCGATCAGGAATCACTGGGGGAGGTGAATTTTGGAAAGAGATCCAAAGGAAGGGAGTGAAGAATACATATGAGTTCTTGGTTTGAGCTCAATAATGATAAAATTCAAGGAGGCAGAATCTGTAATGGCCAGAACTAGCCAAATTCCCACTCAGCCTGCTAGAGTGGCAACAAATACTGCAGCTACGGGTCAGTTCTCTACCCATAAAAAACAGGCAGAGAATAACAAGAGAAAGGAAAACAGTGAAGCCGACCAGACAGAGTATAAGGAAAAACAAAGCCGGAGATAAGTACACCTCAATATTCACAGCATATTCTGACCTGATTGATACGCGAGAACACATATACCTGGCAAATTATGTTTGCCGTCCTTGGAACAAGCCAGAACCCCTGAGATATCAGCAGGCAAAAAGATATCCGGCCAAGTTTTGTCATTATCATAACGACATTGGCCACAACATTGACTATCTCCATAAACTAAAGGATGGGATCGAAACAATCATTTGAGCTGGGTCATTAGCATAATACGCTCGAAATTGGGTACCTCCAACCTGCAAGTTGTGCATAATCCCAGAGGCTCACTCCTAACCCTAGTTATAGACCTACTATTCCTAGATGCCGAGACGTTAGAAATATCACCCGAGTGCCCAAGTGGGCCCCAAATGGGCTCCTGAGCTCCCCAAGCCCCAATCCTAAAAATCAGCAAAACCCTTTTTTCGGGGCACCTGGCGCAGTCACACCCACTAAAATTTTGAAGTTTCTAAGGCACTGGCACGGTCATGCCCTACCCAGTGCGGTTCTGGGACACTAGCGCAGTCGCGCTAGGTCACCAGAAACCCAAAATTACCCAGAAATCATATTGTTCTTCCCCAATTGCTCCCCTACGAATCCCCTTATGGAACCAAACTTGAAACTTGACCTAAACGAGTTTTCTAGCATATTTTTAACACCAAAATAAACACCAATCAGTTCTACAACCTCAAGACAATATCAAAACATCATTAACACAACAAAAACACCAAGATATCAAGATTCGATACTTTGAGCTTTGAACTCAAGCTCATTCTCTTCACTTCTGAGAATTTAACATCAAATTTATAACAACCCATTGCAGGAGGAGTTACATAACCATTTCTAAGCCTATATCAACCTAAACTCAATCATAAACACAAATCAATCAACTTCAAATACATGAATTAATCGAAAATCAAAAGCATCAAGAAGATGATGAACACCTAAAGAAACTTGAGAAATTCTTACCTCAGCTATAAAATTTGAAAATCCCAACTTGATCCTAGCTTTGGCAGCTCCCAAGTCTTCTCACTACTGCTCAATACCTCCTCCAATCTCCACCCAATTCTCTCTCAAGCTCAAGACCTTTCCTTAGCACCAAAAGCACCTCAAGAGAAAACCAAGGGAAAGGGAAAAACACGCAAGTGTTTTCCCAAGGGCTGCTACCCATTACTTAGCATAGGTCAAATGACCATATTACCCCTACCAATAATTAACCCCCAAGGCAACCTTCAAGGAAGGGTACCAAAGTCATTTTGCCACAATTTCCACTAAACCTCAATTAACACCCTAAATTACCAATTAAATCACTAACCTTCCAAACACTAATATTTCCCTCAATAATTCCCAACATACACAAAATTACCAAAATACCCCTTAGCTCACCCTGAGCCGGGTATAAATCATAGTTGTGACATTTCCACCAAATTACTTTAAAGGATCGACTCAAGTTGAATATCGTAAATATATCCACATAATAATATGGTCTATCACATAACACATACAATTACAATTATACCCTCAACAGGTCAAAATTATGAAAATTCCCTTTTTAATGAAAACGGGCCCACAAGCATAACGAATACACATAAACATGCATGAGCATTCATATCATAATATAACTCATATATTCCACATAATCACACATATATTCAATTAAATTCACATATAAATCCAATTATGCTCTCCCAGCACGCTAATCAAGGAACTAAGCCTTATTAGTGAAATTGGGACATTACAAATGAGCTCAGTGAACATGCTATTCAGATCCACTCTAGAAAAGATGGGGCTATTAGTAGCCTATCTAAAGAGGACCTCCACGACTCTATATAGGTTCTCAGGAGAAGGAACAACAACCATTGGGACGATCGAGCTCGTTGTAACTATTGGAGATGAAGCACAAGCTATGGCCAAGATGCTTCAATTCATTGTAATAGAAAGTCAGACTTCCTATAATGCCATTTTGGGGCGACCAACATTGATGACGTTTGAAGCCATAACTTATGTTCGACATTTAGCCATGAAGTTCCCATCACCCTCAAGCATATGCACAGTAAGGGAGGACCAGCTCGCTGCTAGGGAATGCTATAGCATTTCCATGAAGGGAAAATCATAACTCGGACAACAAGCCATGGTGGTAATCGAAGAAGTTGAGGAGCCTTAGGCAATGGTAGTTGCTGAGGAGGCGGAAGAACCTCAGGTGGCAATAAACAAGGTCCCTCAGTAGGAAGAAATTGAATCAAGGATAGGTGATGACCGATCTAAGCTCCAAGATTTGGAGGAGCTAGAAGAGGTAATTCTCGATCCAGAAACAACATAAAAAGTTGTAAAGATCGAAAAGAATCTTATTTGTGAACATAAAAGTGATTTGGTCAAGTTTTTAAGGAAAAACCTCGACGCCTTTGCCTAGTCACATGCTAATATTGTAGGAATCAGTCTGATTATGATCATGCACATGCTAAATTTGGACAAGAACGTAGCTACAAAGCAGCAGAGGAGAAGGCTATTGGGAAAGGAAAGATGATAAGCTTTGGAAGAAGAGGTAGTTCACCTCTTAAAATGTGAATTCATCAGAGAGGCGAACTGTCTGACTTGGATAGGCAACCCCATCCTGGTTCCAAAACCAAATGAAAAATGGAGGACCTGCATCGACTTCTCTGACCTCAATAAGGTCTGTCCAAATTGATCGGTTGGACGATGCCATAGCGGGTCACGAGCTCATGTCCATCATGGACGCGTATTTTGGATATAACAAGATCACGATGAACCTTGCGGACCAAGAGCATACCAGCTTCATGACTGAACACAACGTGTATTGTTACAAAGTCATGTCGTTCAGGCTGAAAAATGCTAAAGCAACTTACCAGAGATTGGTAAAAAAGATGTTTGTTTACCAAATCGGGAAAAACATAGAAGTGTATATTGATGACATGCTCGTCAAGTCAAAAATTGCCAATAACCATGTACTGACTTGGAAGAATGTTTTGTTGTATTAAGAAAGTACGATATGAAGCTAAACCCCCAGAAATGTACCTTCGGGTCTCGTCGGGGACGTTTTTAGGCTTCACTGTCAACTCGAGGGGGATTGAAGCTAATCCTAAGAAAATCATATCATTGTTAGAGATGCCATCTCCCAAATCACGAAAGGAAGTTCAGAGCATAAATGGGGAAGTCATAGCCCTTAACTCATTCGTGTCAAAGTCCATTGATAAGTGCCTCCCCTTCTACAATTTTCTCAAGGGAAATAAACAATTTGAATGGACAGAAGAATGCAAACATAAATTTCAAGATTTAAAAAGGCATCTAGCTGAACCCCCCATCCTGTCAAAACCTGTTGCTGGGGAAAACTTACACCTCTACCTGGAAATAACTGAGAATGTGGTTAGCGTTGTATTAGTTCAGGGGAGGGGGAATCGGGTACAGAAACTAGAATACTTTATAATCAAAAGACTTTTGGGAGCTGAATCCTGATATCCCTTGATCGAGAAGCTCGCGTTCTATCTAGTTTTGGCCTTGAGAAAGCTTAGGTCGTATTTCCAGCCCCACTCCATACAAGTCTTAACCGTAAGGCAGGTCTTGTAAAATCCTGAAGCATCAGGACATTTGTTAAAGTGGGGCATCGAACTCATTCAGTTCGAAATTTTATATAAACCACGAATAGCTATAAAGGGTTAGGTTCTCACTGATTACGTGGCCGAGTGTACGAGTTTCCAAGACAAGCCTATGAGAGAACTAGTTCAAGAATTGTGGAAACTCTTCGCTAATGGATCATCAAACAAGCACGGGTCTTGAGCTTGAACAATCTTGATCACTCCCGAAGGCCATCGTTTCATACGACTCTCATATTTGGGTTTGACGCATCCAATAATGAGGCTAAGTAGGAGACTTTGCTAGCTGAAATTCGTGTCGCCAAAGAGCTAAAAGCAAAGGCTATCAAGTGCTTTAGCGATTCTTAGCTTGTGGTGAACCAGGTGTTAGGCCAATACCAAGCTCGTGGAATCAAGATGGCAGATTATCTAGCTAAAGTAACAATGCTAACTGTCAGAATACAAATGCAAATGCTCTCTTCCGACTTGCCACCACTAAAGAGGCAAACGCATTGAATGTAATCCCAGTTTAATTTCTAGACAAGCCCAGCATAGAGGAACAGTCAAGAAAAATTGAGATGATCTGTGAAGTCTCGACCAGGATGAACTCAATCATGGAATACCTCACCACTGGAAAATTTCCTGAGGATCACAATGATGCGCGGAAATTTTTATACTAGGTCTCGAGGTATGTTCTATTCTAGGGAGTTCTTTACAGAAGAGGTCATTCCATGCCTCTCCTTATATGTGTTTTGCCCAAAAAATCCCAGATATCCTCAAAGAAATCCATGAAGGATTTTATGAGGACCACGCTGGGGAGCAAAGCTTGGCCTTGAAGGTATTGAAGCAGGGTTATTTTTGGCCTACACTAAAGAAGGACTCAACGTCGTATGTTCAAAAATGCGACAAATGCCAACGTTTTCCACGATTGCTCGAGGCGCACCTATAGATTTGACTATGATCTCCTCGCCCTGGTCGTTTTCCATTTAGGGGATAGACTTAATTGGTTCATTGCCAACTGGAAAAGGGGGAGTTTGCTATGTGGTGGTTGCAATCGAATATTTTACAAAGTGGGTTGAGGCCAAACAACTGGCGATCATAACCTCAAAGAGAGTGCTAGACTTCATGATAAAAAATTTAACATGTAGTTTTGGACTCCCGAAGAAGATTGTGTCCAAAAATGGAACTCAATTTGATAGTGATCTGTTCATGAACTTTTGTCAAAAGTTTGGCGTAATCAATAGCTTCTTGTGAGTAGCATATCCTTAGACTAATGGATAAGTGGAGGCAGTGAACAAAACTCTCAAGACCAATCTAAAAAATGATTGGAGGATGTTAAAGGGTTATGGTCTGAACAACTCCCACAAGTACTTTGGGCTTATAGAACCTCACATTGCACCTCTACTAGGCATACTCCATTCTCACTAACCTATGGAAGTGAAGTTATGCTCGCAGTTGAGACCTTGGTGACATCACATAGGCAAAGAATCTTTGACCAGGAGCAGAATCACGACCTGCTAAACTCATCCATGGATCTAATTGAAGAACAGCGAGAGGAATCATAGATACAGCTCACCCATTATCGACAAATGGTAACACGATACTTCAATTCAAAAGTCAAAGAACAAAGGCTCAAACTAGGAGATTTGGTCTTTGAAGGGTGTTCCTAGCCAACAAAGACCCTAGAGATGGTGTTTTAGGACCGAACTGGGAAGGACCATATTAGATTATGGAAATTTTGTGAGAAGAAACTTTCAGACTAGCTCAGCTAAATGGAAAGGCACTTCCACAAACTTGGAATGCCTTGCATTTAAAGAAATATTATCAGTGATAGGGCCTATTTGTTAAGTTCGATTTATGTTATCATTTTTGTAAGGCTTAATTACAAAGGCCATATCTATTAATCTATCTTTGAATTTATAAAAGATTGTTGTGTAGTTTAAACACGGTACACGAATTTTTCATTAAATCTTGTTTAGTACAAGTTCATTGTGTAAAAGAGATCTAGAATATTTACCAATTCTAATCGTTTGGGGGCATATAACCCTCAATACAGTCTTTGAAACATTCTACAAATTTAAGAAAAATTTGTATAACTTAGAATTTGGAAATTTGGAGACCTTGTAGATTTCTAAAGCTTGAGTTTTCAAAGTAATTTTGAATACAAACTAAGCGAAGAAAATTCAAAGCAACAGAAAAAATCCTAGAACTAAACCAGCTACAAAGAATCCTGGAACAAAATCAGGTCTAAGGCCTGAATACTAACAGGTATATGGAAACAGGCGATTAAGCCCCTAGAAACACCCAGGTCCGCAACCTGAAATTCACTGGTTAGCCATCAGGCATACGCCTCGATCTATAAAGCAATCCCTATAACTATGTAATTGTATAAAAACTTTGAAAGTTTAAAAACACGACAATCTTTAATAGAAGAAAGATAGCATAAATATTGTGGATAAAAAATATATAAGTTAAAAACGAGGATAATTAACCTTGAACTGAGCCATAAGGCAATTGTCTTGGCCTGAAAGGCCTACATGTAATGGATAGTAGATATCTTTCAAAAAAAACAAACATAAAAACAATCAAAGAAGAGCCTCTCAACCCTGAGCTCCGAAAACTTGCTCTTGGGATGAGACCTCATCTTCCCCGCCATCTCCACCAGCTCTTGAGGCCGTGTCAACCATCTCTGCAGGCTCATTTTCCAAAAGATCCTGGAATATGGCGAGGTAACACCCCAGAGCTTGGCATCAAGGAAAGAGAATTCCCCGACTTGGTTGAAACATTAGACCTGGTAAAAAATCTTTTCCAATGCGTCCTCCAGCTAGGCGTTGACCCCCTTCATCTTCACCTTTAGTTCCTTGACCTGGGCATTATTCTTCTTAGACTTTAGTTGGAGCCTCTTAACCTCATTCTGAAGCTGGTCGCGGTTTGGATCACTTTTAGAGCCTGTGCCTTGGCAATCTTTTCGTTATTCTGAGAGGTCTCTAGATTCACCCTACCCTCTTTAAGCTCCTGGGCGGCTCATTCCACCTCAACGAGGGCAGAGCGAATTCGCTCTTTAGCTCAGTTCAGGGTGAAACAGGACTGCATTGAAATTCAAATAGGGAATTAGATCGTAAAAACTATATATATGGGGAATTTGTAGAACAATGAGAGAACTCGCAGTCAAAGACATTTCTAGAGCAGAATCGAGGATGGTCATGGCGGGATTTCCTTCAATAGTCTCCAACTCCCTCAAAGTGAGATGGTTGATATGCCCGACCACTTGACTGGTGTTCCCTTAGATCAGAGCCCACAAGTGCTTTGGGTGCTTCTCCACCCTGATGGGAGGACCTGAAATTTCAAGGGGAGGAGCTGCATCAACAACCTAGGGAACTGAGGAGGCATCCTGGGGAATTGTAGGAGGAGCCTCCTTGGTTGTTATCATGGAAGATCGAGGTTGTTCTTGGGAAAAAGCAGTCTCCTTGGCCTTCACTAGAGTTCCCATCGAAACTCCATCCTCATATGTTGTCTTCTTGGAGACTCACTGTCTCTTAACGACAAGTTGGAGCTGGTGAGGGCATTTTTCATATTCATATCGTCTTCTACAAATTGATCAAAAGAATTAGACAAATTCTAACTATGTAAACAACAAAAATTATAAGAATCCTACCCTCAGGACTAGAGGAGGAAACTACAATGATTAGCTCCAGATTGGGGACCGGGCTAGATAACAGTTGGGACTTCTAACTCTTCGATTATTGGGGGTGAGGGGAGACTCTAACAAAGTTACATCGGGAACCCTTTTAGGCTCGATCTCTTCATCCGGGCTAGGCTCATATTCGACTTGCCTAAAGACTAGGGTAAAGGCGCCGCAGTCTAAGGTACACCCATGTTGGATGTTTATTCCATATTGCTAAAAAATGGTGGACCTAAATGGAAGGTGTTATCTACAACTACTATATATTTAGGGTAGGCAAGATCGTGGCAGAGGACTAGGAGGTCAACACATTGTTGCAGCGTGATGTCCATGTTTGGATACTCAAGGTGCCTCACGACCTTCCTCGGATCATGTCGGATTAATACAAAACTAGCAGCAGCTCGGTTAATTTGGCTATAAGGGTTACCTTGGCCAGAGGTACCGGCTGCTGTCCCCGACTCTACATGACCTTGGTTATTATTTTGGTCGCCTTGGACATTCCTCCTACGCACCAAAGGCGTGACTTCTTCTTTTTCCTTGACCTCCTCAAAAACGGCTAGAGTCCTCTTAGGACCTTGAGGTTTATTAGCCAAGGTTTGACCCTCCTTGATCAAACCACATGCCGTCATGATGGCATCATTCACTAATACTCGATACTCATTTTCAGCAAGAGGAGCAGAAGTAAGGGTCTGGCTATAACCCAAGTAAACCTGAAAAGCTGCGAACCTTTTGTAAATAGCTGCACAAGGAAATAACTCAATCAGAATAAGCAAATGCTTAGCCATAAAAATTCAAACAAGGTTAAAAGCAAGGAAATTTACGAGGTCGATTGAAGTAGCAGTGTTCGCAGGTCCGGAACCTGTTCAACATGAAGAACTGGTCTTTTGTAATGATTTGGATGGCTTGGGAGGTCAATGATGATGGCATATTTGGGGAACCGAGTGAGGTAATAAAAACTATCACCTCCAATACTAGTGTCCGGGTTGACCTTCAAGAATAAAAAATAAAGGATATCCTCTGCGAGGAGGAGATAAGTGATAAACGAGTTTTAGGCTCGTTTATGGTCCTAGTTTTTAGGCTATTTTTCATTAGTTAGGATTTTTTTAGTTCGGAATTATGCCCGTTTGTTCTTGTTTCAGGGTGATTAATGTTAAGTGATGCAAATATTGAAAAGGAGCGAAAATGGAATGAAATCGAGATGGATTTGTGACTTTTGTTGGTTCTGTAAGTAGCGCTACAGCGCCACCTTGGGAGCGCCGTAGCGCTAGGAAGAAATTTTGAAGAGGCTCGGCACTGAATTTAGCGCTACAGAGCTACAACATCAGCGCTACAGCACTTGGACGCAGTTTTCAGGAAGTTGGTTCCTGACTTTAGCGCTACAGCGCTACCAAAAGAGCGCTACAGCGCTGGTGCCCAGATTTCCCCCATTTTGGCTCTGAGTTTAGCGCTACAGCGCTACAAGGGTAGCGCTACAAGGGTAGCGCTACAGCGCTGGTTTCGCGATTTCTGATATATCTGGTTATTTTTTATGGGCATTTCAGTCTTTTCCAGAGGGAACTTTTAGTAAGGATTTTTGGGAATCATATAGGCGACAGAGACAAGGCAAAAGAGGAGAACGACGGCTGGAGTAAGAACACCATATTGGAGGATTCGTCCCTGAGTTTTTCATCTTTTTCTTTTAATTTTCATGTTTGTAATTGATCTATCATATGGCTAGAATGAATATTTTAGGCTAAATTTTATTTTAGGGCTTTTATGTGAATCTTTTGGAAACCCTTGTTATGGTTTAATGCAAAATTGATGTTCTCTTTACCTCTTTCAATTCCTTGCAATCTATGTTAATTGTGCGATTATTGATTGATCACCTCTAATTGCTATTTTATGAATCAAATTGAAATCTGAAAAGTGAAATTTGATATGCTTTGATTGTTTGGATGCAAATTTAATTTAGAACGAAAGTATCTAGATTATTTGCCTATTTTCTGAGTTGCGTGGCTAATGCCTTCTACATGATTCAACTTACCATAGAAATATAGGAAGTTGTCATTTAGATTGAATTTCATAAGTCCTGACCAGATTATGAATTGTTTCTACAACTTATTCTTGAATAGGGAGAAAGGGATATAGATGTTTGCATTAGGAAATAAGAGGGTGGAAAATAGAGGATCATAATTGTCCTAATTGTATTTTCTCTGTTAATTTGTTTAATTCTTCATTGTGCTTCGTTAGTATTTTTCTTAGTTTAAAATCTCTGAAAATTGTTTAATCAAATAGAATTAAAGGATAAATTGATTGGTAATTGATAAATCAGTCCTTGAGGACGATACTTGGTTTTTACCATTTTATTACGAACTGTGACTGTGTGCACTTGCACAGCAAAATTATCGCAACAAGTTTTTGGCGCCGTTGCCGGGGACTGAAAATAATTATCAATATCAGTCTAATTAATTTTTATTCTAATTTGATTTTAATTTATCTTGTTTCTAATCTGTTTAGTTGCTTAATTTGTCTATCTCAGGTGACTTTTGGTATATGCGTGGCAGAAAAGGAAAAGACACACTTGTTCCTCTGAATCCTGAGATTGAAAAGTCTTGCAAGCAACTCCGAAAGAACAAGAGGGAGGCCCAGAAATCTGTGAAGATGGCACAGAATGAAGGGGATGGCAGGAATGTTCTAATTCCTAGAGTTGTACAAGGGGGTCAGGCTCAGAACAATGCTGAGAGGAGCCTGAGAGATTATGTACTGCCCACTCTGATGGGAGTACAAAATAGTATACGCCCACCAGCTGTAGAGGCCAACAACTTCGAAATCAAGCCTGCTATTCTACAAATGGTGCAGTCCTCTGTGCAATTCAATGGGTTGCCTTCTGAAGATCCTCACACCCATTTGTCCAATTTTCTGGAGTTGCGTGGAACCTTCAGATATAATGGGGTGAGTGATGACGCTATCAAGCTTAGGCTTTTCCCATTTTCTCTGAGGGACAGAGCTGAAAGCTGGCTGAATTCGCTGCAGCCAAATTCTATTGTCACCTGGCAAGATCTAGCTCAGAAATTTTTGTCCAAATTCTTCCCTCCGTCCAAAGCTGCTAAATTGAGGGGAGAGATAAATAACTTTTGCCAGAATGACGGAGAATCACTGTATGAAGCTTGGGAACAGTTTAAGGAACTCCTGAGAAGATGTCCTCATCATGGCATTGAACATTGGATGCTAGTACAGAATTTCTACAATGGTTTATGTCCGACAACCAGAACCATTATTGATGCTGCAGCGGGTGGCACTTTTATGAGCAAGAGCGCAACTGGTGCTTATGAGCTGCTGGAGGACATGGCTACAAACAACCATCAGTGGTCTGAGGAAAGATCATCAGGAGTTAGAAAGGTAGCTGGGGTGCATGAGCTGGATGTAATCACTGCTTTAACAGCGCAAGTAGCCTCTTTGACAAAGCAGTTGCAACATAGCAGTGTATCTGCTAATGCGGTTCAGATGGCAGTGAGGTGTGAAATGTGTGGTGGTGCTCATTCTGTCGATCAGTGCCCTATCTGTATGAATAATAACACCCCAGTGGATCATGATCAAGTTCAAGCGGTGGGAAATTTTCAAAGGCCACTCAATAACCCATTCTCCAATACTTACAATCCTGGGTGGCGAAATCATCCCAATTTTTCGTGGAAGAATAATCAAGGCCAACAACCTCAGTTTCAGGGCCAATTTCAGAATAACATGCCTCAGCCACCTATGCATCAAGCTTCATCATCACAACAGCCTAGGCCTCAACAATCAATGCCTCAACCTGAGAGGCCTAATGAACTGCAAGCTGCATTGTTGACTGTTACTAATACTCAGACTCAATTTATGACTGAGACCAGATCTTCTATTCGAAACCTTGAGACACAGGTTGGGCAGTTGGCCAATATGCTCAATAACAGACCTCAGGGAAACTTTCCTAGTAATACTGAAGTCAACCCCAAGGAGCAAGTTCAGGCAATTACTCTGAGGAGTGGGAAGCAAACTAAGCAGCCTAGACCTCCACAGGCAGTGGTTCAGAATAAAGAGATGGGTGAACAGTCTGATTCAGAAAGGGTTACTGAAGACCACCAGCAGTCAGAACAGAGTCCGCCAGTTGTTATTGAGCAGCCAGTTAGAGTTCCATACCCTCAGAGGCTTAGAAAGACTACACTTGATAAACAGTTTTCTAAGTTTCTTGAGGTGTTTAAAAAGCTGCACATAAACATTCCTTTTGCTGAGGCCTTGGAGCAGATGCCCAGTTATGTTAAGTTCATGAAGGAGATTCTGTCAAAGAAAAGGAGAATGGAGGACTATGAGACTGTAGCACTCACTAAAGAGTGCATCGCGATTTTACAAAGGAAGTTACCCCAAAAGCTGAGAGATCTGGGGAGTTTCACCATACCTTGAACCATTGGCAAGTTTGAATGTAAGCACGCCTTATGTGATCTGGGGGCAAGTATCAATCTGATGCCCCTATCTGTGTTTAAAAGACTTGGTTTGGGGGAGGCAAAACCAACAACTGTCACTTTACAGCTCGCAGACCGATCGTTAACACATCCACGAGGTATCATTGAGGATGTTCTTGTGAAGGTAGATAAGTTCATATTTCCAGCTGACTTTATTGTTCTAGACATGGAGGAGGATACAGATGTCCCAATTATTCTCGGTAGGTCATTTCTAGCCACAGGCCAAGCTCTTATTGATGTTCACAAAGGAGAGCTTAAGCTTAGAGTTCAAGGAGATGAGGTGGTCTTTAATGTCTTCAGGTCTATGAAGTATCCGGTGGCTAGTGACAGTTGCTTTAGTGTGGATGTGATAGAAAAGGCAGTCTCCAAGAGAAGAATGAGCAGTGATGCCTTAGAGGCAGTATTATTGGGGGACAAGGGCGACGATGATGATGATGCTGAGATCAGAGAATGTGTAAACTGGATCAACTCGTTCTTACCATATTGGAAGAAGTTTCAAGAACTAGCAGATGCGACTGATAAATCGCTAACCTCCATTCAGCAGCCACCGTAGTTGGAATTAAAGGTCCTCCCAGATCACTTGCGCTATGCTTATCTAGGAGAGAATGAAACTTTACCTATCATTGTGTCAGCTAACCTGTCAAAGGTAGAATTGGAGAAACTATTGAGGGTTCTAAGGGAGCATAAATTGGCCACTGGGTGGACCTTGGCAGATATTAGAGGAATCAGCCCATCGACAGTGATGCATAAAAAAATTTTGGAGGAGAATAGCAAGCCATCCATAGAGGCCCAGAGAAGACTCAATCCAGCTATGAAGGAAGTAGTGTTGGAGCAAATTCTTAAATGGTTGGATGTTGGGGTAATCTACCCAATTTCTGATAGCGCATGGGTGAGCCCTATGCAAGTGGTACCTAAGAAGGGTGGAATGACTGTGGTGAAAAATGAGAACAATGAACTCATTCCAACAAGGACTGTAACGGGGTGGCGGATTTGTATAGACTACCGCAAGCTCAATAAGGCCACAAGGAAGGATCATTTTCCTTTGCCTTTCCTTGATCAGATGCTTGACAGATTGGCAGGCCATAGCTACTACTGTTTCTTGGATGGGTATTCTGGGTATCATCATATCGCTATTGCACCAGAGGATCAAGAGAAAACAACCTTCACATGTCCTTATGGCACATTTGCTTTCAGGAGAATGCCATTTGGACTATGCATTGCCCCTACAACATTTCAACGGTGCATGATGGCCATATTTTCAGACATGGTAGACCGGTGTATTGAGATTTTCATGGATGATTTCTCTGTTTTTGGTTCATCATTCGACCTCTGTTTGGGTAACTTGGAGAACGTGCTGCGTCGTTGTAAGATGGAAAATCTGGTGCTAAACTGGGAGAAATGCCATTTTATGGTGAAAGAAGGGATTGTTCTTGGCCATAAAATTTCAAGTGAGGGAATTGAGGTAGATAGAGCAAAAATTTCTACCATTGAAAAGCTGCCTCCACCAGTTTCAGTCAAAGGAGTTAGAAGTTTTCTTGGTCACGCTAGGTTCTATCGGAGATTCATAAAAGATTTCTCTAAAGTGTCCAAGCCTCTCTCAAATCTGCTTATGAATGGAGTTGTCTTTGATTTTAATGACGAATGTTTGAGGGCTTTCAAATTCTTGAAAGAAAAGCTTATTTCTGCTCCAATTGTGATAACTCCGAATTGGGAGTTGCCTTTTGAGTTGATGTGCGATGCCAGTGACTACGCAGTGGGGGCAGTTCTGGGACAGTGGATTGACAAGGTATTCAGGTCTATTTACTATGCTAGTCGGACTCTAAATGATGCTCAGCTGAATTATGCCACTACAGAGAAAGAGTTGCTAGCTATTGTGTTTGCTTGTGACAAATTTAGACCATATCTGATTGGTAACAAAGTGATTGTCTACACTGATCACTCTGCCATTAAATATTTAATGTCAAAGAAAGATGTCAAGCCCCGCCTGATTAGATGGATTCTTTTGCTTCAAGAATTTGACTTGGAGATTCGTGATAAGAAGGGCAGCGAGAATGTGGTGGTTGATCATCTCTCTAGACTTGAGTTGGAGGAGACTAAAAATAAGAAGGCAGTGCAAATCAATGATCACTTTCCTGATGAGCAGTTGTTTGGGGTAAGTGAAACTTTAGCTGTCCCTTGGTTTGCAGACATAGTGAACTTCTTGGTTGCCAAGATTGTGCCTCCTGAAATGTCAAAGCAGCAATTAAAGAAATTCTTTTCTGAGGTGAAACACTACTATTGGGAGGAACCTATTCTCTATAGGCACTGTGTTGACCAGATTATCAGAAGGTGTGTTCCTGAAGAAGAGATGCAGTCCATTCTTAATCACTGTCATACTCAACAATGCGGAGGGCACTTTGGAGCATCAAGAACAGCGGCCAAGGGATTACAAAGTGGTTTCTATTGGCCTTCATTATTCAAAGATGCCAATGTTTTTGTCAAAGCTTGTGATAGGTGTCAGCGAACTGGTAATATCTCGAGGAGAAATGAAATGCCTTTACAGGGGATTCTTGAGGTGGAACTGTTTGACGTATGGGGCATCGATTTCATGGGGCCTTTTCCACCATCTTACAACAATGAATACATTCTATTGGCAGTGGATTATGTCTCCAAATGGGTGGAGGCTGCAGCAACTAGAGCCAATGACGGTAAAACTGTGCTTAATTTTCTGCATAAACATATTTTTACTAGATTTGGCACTCCCTGAGCTCTGATTAGTGATGAAGGGAAACACTTTGTGAATAAGCAAATGGATGCATTGCTGGCTTGTTATGGAGTTTATCACCGAAAAGCTTTGCCTTACCATCCTCAATCAAATGGGCAAGCTGAAGTTTCGAACAGAGAAATCAAGAGCATCCTTGAGAAGACCGTTGACAGTTCGAGAAAAAATTGGTCGAAAAAGTTAGATGATGCGATTTGGGCATACAGAACTGCATTCAAAACACCAATAGGCATGTCTCCTTACAGGTTGGTGTTTGGTAAAGCGTGTCATCTGCCAGTTGAATTGGAACACAGGGCATTCTGGGCTATGAAAAAGTTGAATTTTGATTGGAATGCCGCTAGTGAACGAAGGCTGTTGCAACTGAATGAACTTGACGAGTTCATAAATGAGGCGTATGAGAATGCCAAGATTTATAAAGAAAGAACAATGGCTTGGCATGACAAGAACTTAATCAGAAAGGAGTTCCAACCAGGGCAGCAGGTACTTCTGTTCAATTCAAGACTGCGACTGTTTCCTGGCAAATTGAAGTTAAGATGGTCAGGGCCATTCACTGTTGTTCAAGTCTTTCCATATGGTTCTGTAGAAGTTCGGGGCAATTCAGGTGATTCCTTTAAAGTCAATGGCCAGAGATTGAAACCTTACTTGGGTGGTACTTTTGATCAAGCAAAGTCTGTCCTCCTTCTAAAGCCTCTTTGAAGAGGGATCCAGCGTCCGGCTAAATGGCGTTAAAGACAGCGCCTTGAGGAGGCAGTTCTCAGTTGTAAATTTATTTTATTTTATTTTATTTGGTTTTGAACAATGATGGGATTTTGTATTTAGTTGTTATTTTTATTTTCATGTATTGTTTGAACCATGAAAATCGTGAAAAAAAAATACAAAAAAATGAAAAAAAATATAAAAATGTGGTGATTTCAGGTGCCATAGCGCTACAGCGCTACACTTGCAGCGCTATGGCGCTCTTCTCAGAGAAGAACAGGAACTTCGGGGGTCAGTTAGCGCTACAGCGCTGGTTCCAGAGGCCAAGTCCCAATTCGCGTATAAGCGCTACAGCGCTACTCCTATAGCGCTATAGCGCTCAGCCCAGAAATTTTCTTAAAAATCAGAAAGGCGCGTTTTTTCCCTCATTTCCTCCACTTTCTTTTTCTTCATTCCTATTTTCTTATTCCCATCCTCTCCATAACCTCCATAGCTTTTCCATTGCATCCCTTTTCCCAGAAATTTCTCCACACACCCTCCATCTCTCCTTCATTCCTCCTCTTATTTCCTTCTTTCTTCCCTATCTTTCCATCCTATTTCAATTTTGCCCCAAATCTGTTTTGAAACCCTAGGAATTCATTGATCTAATTTCTTGCAAAAAGTGGAAATTCTGAAGGGGGTGTTCACATTCAAGCATAAGGGAATCTATTGCAATGGTTTGGTAAGTGGTCTTCTTCCCTTTCCTCCGATTTGTTTTGATGTGGTATTTGGGATTGGCTGGCCTTGATTGATTGAAGAGGGTGGATCATTTTTTTTTTTGTTTGGGTGTGGGGATTTTAGTTAATTTGCTTGAAAGGTTGAATGTTGTCACTGTTTGTGAAGAGGAAAAGGGTCCATTGATAGGGGAGGTGCTGTAAAATTTTTGTCTTGTGGTTTGGTGATAATATAGATAATGGCACCCAAGAGTAGAGCGGGTAGAAATAAGGACAAGGGAAAGGGGCAAGCATCTGCGTCTCAGCCTAGGGAAGATAGTTCTGAGCATGAGTATGATGAGACTCGGTTTATCAATTTCAAGGCTCAGGAGTGGTATGAGAAATTTGTCAGGAAGCCTTTGATTCCCGAGCGTGAAGTGGAATTCCAGTCTGAACCGTTTGCTCATCCGATTTTTGAACGGGTTCGGGCGAATCTCATGAATAGGAAATGGGGCAATTTTGTAACTAGACTGGCTCAGGCTAATGTGTCGTTGGTGTATGAGTTTTATGCGAACTTACGAGATAAACACAATGACACAGTCTTTGTTCGAGGGAAACGTGTGCCTTTCACTGCTGAAGCGATTAATAAGGTGTTCAAAGCCCCGCATATAAAACAGGAGGAGGAGGAATATGCCCAGTTTTTGAATGGATCTATAGATTTTGCGGCGGTGGCTGATAAACTGTGCTTTGAAGGCGCTCCTTGGAATTTATCTAGCAGCCTCCCTAAAAGTATCGCATCATGCCAGCTTAACATGGAGGCGAGATTTTGGGCGTTCTTTGTGTGTGCTCAATTTATGCCAGTTAGTCATATGTCTGATATGACTAAAGATCGAGCCTTATTGATGTACGCATTGATGCAGGGCATGAGTGTTAATCCGGGTATTTGGATAAAGGCCAACATCAATTTCATTGAAAAAGGGCACACTACTGGAGGTTTAGCCCATGGATCCGTCATCACGATGTTGTGCTGTAAGGCTGGTGTCCCAGAGTTTGTTACTGATATCTATCATTCGCTGCAGCAACCATTGTCCATTAATTTGATGAACGACTATCCTGAGCCTTCTTTATATGTGCCGCAAGCAAGAAAAAAGGGAAAGCGCCGTGTGGAAACTGTTGTGGAGGAAGACGCTGAACCAGTTTTATTGGGTGGCGGTAGCAATTCAAGCTTGCAGCAAGTTAATGAGAAGTTGGATTATCTAATCCAACAGAATCAATATGTGGTTCAGCAGTAGCATATGGTGAATCAGTATTTGGGCCAGCGATATGATTATGAAGTGAGTCATGTGGCGCAATTAAACAATTTGGTGAGCCACTGATCGCTAGATGATTCGGATCGTACTTATTTTGCTCCACCTCCACCTTATCCACCGTACTCTCCGTTTTATCCTCCGCCTCCACCCCCGTCCTTTGCTGGTTTTCCTGCACCTCAACCTCCGCAATCTCAGCCTTTCGAAGGTCCTTCGTTCCATCCACCACCACCGCCATACTGATGTGGCTGATCAGGTAAGTTCTCTTCCTCTGTTCCTTTTTTTTATCACATTGGGGACAATGTGCATCTTTAGTTTAGGGGGGAGCTTATTCTATTTTTATTTTTATTTTTGCGTTATTTAGTTTAGCTCTTCGTCTTTTGTTTGATTTTCTGTGTTGTTTAGTGTAATTGTTAAACCATCATTCGTGTCTGTTGTTGCTTTGGCTTTGCTCGTGAAAAGGAAATTGAATTCAACTGTGTGCTTGGTTCAATTGTTTTAGAGTTTAATTTAAAAGTTTTGTGGGAAATTTTTAATATGTTTTGAAAATGCAACATTTTGGATTTTATTATATGTGTTTGACTAGGGTTGGTGGAATGACAATTTGAATTTGATAGAACTTGCATTATTTGGCCTTTGAGGCGAAATCCTTGATGACATGTGCTTAGAAAAATGATTTAGGCAATTTTATTGGATCGATTGTGCCTTTCAAGCCAACCTTGATTTAATTATCCTTAGTTACCTTTTTTTTTTAGCCTTAAACTTTGTTTTTGTTCTTGATTATACTATCTGAGCCTAAATTTCTTAACTTCATTACTTTTCCTTTTCCTTTGTTATCATAAGCATATAATTTGTGGGAAAGTAGAATGGAAAATAGTGAGGTATTGGATCGATTGTGCCTTTCAAGCCAACCTTGATTTAATTATCCTTAGTTACCTTTTTTTTTTTAGCCTTAAACTTTGTTTTTGTTCTTGATTATACTATCTGAGCCTAAATTTCTTAACTTCATTACTTTTCCTTTTCCTTTGTTATCATAAGCATATAATTTGTGGGAAAGTAGAATGGAAAATAGTGAGGTATTGGTATGATTTGAATGTAGTATGATTGTACAAAAAGAAGAGAGAGAGAAACAAATCAATTTGTTACACTCCTTGATTTTATTTATATAGAAAATATTAAGTTTGGGGGAGTGTGATTTGATTTCAAAAATAAATAAATAAATAAATGATATGAAAAGAAAAGAAGAAATGATGAAAGTGTTGTAATCTCTCTCTCTAATTGTATAAAAGGGTGATTTTTGGTGTGGTAAAGAAAAATTTGGCTGGTTTTAAGGTTTTATGCTTATGGTAATGATTGAGCCTAAATGACAATTTTATCTACCCTTGCCTAAGCCTAACGCTATAACCTGTGAAAGTCCTTTTGATTTCAAAATACGTGTTATTGACATTAGTGGAGAAGGTCAAGTAATGCAAGCATATTGAAAAATTGGTTTGTGGAATTGTCTGGAAGGAGTTGAGCATATATGATAGAGTCCAAATGTTGCAGTCATTTTCATGATATATTTTTTATTTCCCTAATGGAACTTTACAAATTGAACTTTAAGGCAATTGAGCTGAAATGAATTATGTGATTTATATGCTTATATGATTGAGTACGCATGATTATTCGTATTAGATTTGTTTAAAGACTCGCATTTGTTAAAATGGGCATTTTCATAATTTTGACCAATTGATAATATATTTGTAATTTTGTATGTTGTGTGCCTGTGACTGCATTATTATGTGGAAATATTTGTGATATTCGGAATGAGAAAATCCTTTTGAGGAATTTAGGGGAATAGTCACAAGAATGATTTTTACCCGGCTCAGGTGAGCGAGGGGTATTTTGGAAATTAGTGGAAGATGAAATTAGTTTGTACAAAAGTTAAGGAACTAGTGTCTGTCAGCGAATTCATGCCAATTAGTCTGTGCAATGTCTTATATAAGATCATTTCAAAGGTCTTAATAAACAGACTAAAACTTTTTCTACCAGCAATTATAAATAGCACTCAAAGTTCTTTCGTTCTTGACAGACTCATAACAGACAATGTGTCGATAGCATATGAATGCTTAATTAGCCTAAGATGCCAAAAATGTGGAAAAAAGTATTATGCAACAATGAAACTAGACATGAGCAAAGCTTATAAGAGAGTAGAAATGATTTTCATTGAAATAATGCTACTAAAGTTGGGTTTCAAGCAACAATGGGTTTATAAGATAATGAAATGTGTCTTGTCAGTTCGATATTCTTTTCAAATAAATGGACAGGTTTATGGAGAATGGACCCCTAAACGAGGTCTACGACAAGGAGATCCACTCTCACCCTATTTGTTTCTCATCTGTGCATAAGGCTTTTCAGGATTACTACACCATGTAGAAAGCAAAAGAAACATTCTAGGTTTAAAAATAGCAAAGAATGCTCCTCCCATCAGTCATCTTTTCTTCGCGAGCGATAGCCTACTTATTGTACAGGCTTCTGAAAGATCTTTGACAACAATTTAAATAAAATTTTCCATCTATTTAGAATGCTCAGGGTAGGTATGACATAAATTTAAACAATAATATCATAAGGCCACTATTGAACAATTATATTAGAGAATTGAAAAGATATGAATTTAAATTTCCTTTGTTTTTTTGTCACAGATGTTCAACTTCAATAAGTCCCACTTATTCTTCTCCCCAAATACCCCAGAGGAAGTTTGATCACTATATGTTTCCTCCCTTAACATGCAAATGACCAATAACATTGAAACTTATCTAGGCTTACCTATGATGAGAGGAAGAAATAAAAAATTGTTATTCAAAACAATAAAAGACAAGATATGGACACAATTACACTCTTGGCAAACAAAAATCTTCTCTAAAGTGGGAAATGAAATCCTTCTAAAAGTAGTTATCCAAGCAATGCCAACATATTTAATGTCATGTTTTTGAATTCCGGAAGGACTATGCAATGAGATTGAGTGATTATTGGCATGCTATTGGTGGGGATCTTTTCAATCCAAGAGGAAGATTCATTGGTGAGCTTGGCATAATATTTATTTACCAAAAAGGTTGGGAGGCTTAGGTTTTAGAAAGTTTATCCAATATAAACAAGTGTTGTTGGCTAAACAGGTGTGACGTATACTAATGAATTCATCGTCTCTTATTGCGCAAGTGTTGAAAGCCAGATATTTCCAAAGTCACAGTTTTTTGGATTCTAGGGAAGGAAATTACCCATCACTAATATGGAAAAGTATTCTGTGGGGTAGAGACCTACTTATCAAAGGGTTAAGAAGACAAATAGGAAATAGAATTCACACAAAGGCTTTTAATGATCCATGGATACCAAGACCACTATCTTTTTTACCAACTACAAGAGGCACAGTAGTGTCTATGACAGTCTCATAACTCATAGAAGTGCCAGGAATATGGAATAAATGACCAATTCAACAATGCTTTAATTCTTTTGACTCTCATCTTATTTTAACCAACCAATTAACCCCCTTGATCATGCCGACTCGTGGCTTTGACACTACACAAATCATGGATGCTACTCAGTCAAAAGTGGATACAATTTAGCTATGACAGTTGACAAATCCTTGCCATCCTCATCAAGGGAAGTTCTTTCGAAGTGGTGGGGATCTTTTTGGGCAATTGAAATCCCACAAAAAAGACTACATTTTGGGTGGAGAGGTTTTCATGAGATTTTGCCTACACTAAGGGGATTATTCGCCGTAATATATCTCTGTGCAATAATTGCCCTTTGTACGGTTTTGGGGAAGATTCTAATGCACATGACGTTTTCTATATCCTTACTCCCAAGACATATGGAAGCAAATAGATTACCCTTTTCTCCTATGCCAAAAGGAAGATGTTTCTTTCAAGAGTGTATTACTATATGCCTCCCAAATCTTAGAAAAAGAAGCCTTTGCAAAGATGCTAATTGTTGCTTGGATAACATGGTTTGAAAGAAACAAGAAAACCAATGGCCAAAAAAATAGAAGACCACAACAAGTAATGAGTTGGCTATCTTCTTATTGGGATGCAATACAGAATGTACAAATCTAGATAGATCAAACACGTTTAAGAAGAAGCTCTTTCAGCAGAAGGAGGGAAGAAATAAAAACTCATGATTTCACACTACGTATTGATGCATCAATCTCGACCCATACAAATATGATTGGTTTGGGAGCAGCCATATTCGCAACGAATAAGCAAATGAAGGCAACTCTGCCCAAGCCACTATAAGGTTCATAATTAATTTGCTCTCATTACTAAGGCATGGAAGGTCTAACCAAAATGATACCCCTTTGGTTAGATATTTCCAAATCAAATAAAACGTTATCTTAATAAGATGTTTTTTTGTTAAAAAAAAGTTTCTTATAGGAGTTGGTTTTTTTGTGATACATATTCTTTATCGGCTTTTCAAGCGGAGACACTTGCACTTTTGGTAGGATTAAGGTGGGCTCAAGATATTGGTCTACCAGTAAATGCATTCTTCTCTGATTCCCTATCTTTGGTCTCAGCTTTGGGTAACAATACAGTGTACTAAAATGTAGGGGTGCTCATCCGATCCAATCCAATCTAATTTAGCTTCAAAATCCAATCAAATCAAATCCAATCCAATTATAATTGTATCGCAATTGGATTTGATCGGTTTTTTTTAATCAATTTTTTTATCTCTTAACTTGAATTTCAATATTAAAAATTTAACAAATAAAAAAAGTATACAAAACAAATCATACAAAAACTAACGATATTTACTAATAATATTACTACATTAAAACCTTAAAATTACCGCATCAACTCTTTAACACGATGTATTTACATAATAAGATATACTATATCACAACCAATATAAACTTTTATAATTTAATATAATATATATAAATATTTTAATAAATGTTGGATTGGATCGGTTTCTAATTGAATTTTCAGAGTGTCATTCAATAAACGATCCAATCAAATTAACATCAAACTTTTCAATTCTAATACAATCTAATTGTAGTTGGATATCCAATTTTTTGAAATTGGATTGATTCAGGATAATTGAATTGATTTTGATCTTGAGCACCCCTATCAAAATGAACTAGGGTTTTCTTTTATGACATAAGAGCTTTATTGTCTAGTTTTCCATGCACATCTCTTTCTCATTTAAGTCGCAACTTTAATGTTGCTACTCATGAACTGGCTATGCATGCCTTTAGGATAGACGATAAACTTTGTTGGCTGGAGGAGACCCCTCCTCCCATTTGTAATGATGTTGTTATGTAATCTAATATGGTAGATTTTGAAAAAAAAAATGTAATAAATTTGTTTAAGAAAAATGAAGTAGATACTTTTTTTTTTCCTTCAAAATTTCAATAAAGAAAAATAAAGTTTTATTTATACACTAATGTTTTTCAAAAATAATTATTACAGTAGATAGTAAACTACTATTACCTCAACCATTTACGTATTCTCTCTCATCAGTAATCGACACAGCACAGCAGACCCGGAGCCGGCCCACCCACGGTCTCTGAGATCTCTTCCTACTTCTTCGTGGACGTGGACGTGGGCGTGGACGTAGACGTAGACGTAGTCGTATTCCTTCCTAAAACGCCCTCGACACTTTTCTCGCCCCAAACAAAAATGGCGGGGATCCGATTGCAGCCGCCGGAGGATTCTGACATTTCTCACCAGAGCCGAGCAACTCCTCCCGCCGCCGATCTCGTTTCCGATGACGATCGCTCCATTGCCGCCGACTCCTGGTCCATCAAGAGCGAGTACGGTAGCACGCTTGATGACGACCAGCGCCATGCCGACGCCGCCGAAGCCCTTTCAGCCGGAAACTTCCGTGCCGCCTCTGATTACAGGTTAGTTTCATTTTAACTTGCTGTTTGGCTCCGGCGAAAATGTTGTTACGAAGGTGACATGGGAAACAACTAGGATTATTGAATACAAGTTAGGGATATGTCTGTTAGGGTTGCAAACATGGATTGGTTGAGTGTTGGAATTATCTATCACTTTGTTAAAATTTTTATACAGAAATTTAATAATGTATTGAAATAGATTTATACTTGGAACTTTCCTTCATTTATGAATAGGCATCTGATTATATTTTGGTTATTCTAGATGGTTTGAATTGGACATAAGCAACTGGTTTTAGAATATGTCGTTTTATCATTTGTGCAGTTCTGACAAGGATGAACCCGATTCTGAAGCAGAGGCATCAATGTTAGGTCTTCAGAGTTATTGGGATTCCGCATATGCCGATGAGTTGACGAATTTCCGCGAACATGGCCATTCCGGTGAAGTTTGGTACGATATACTTGACAACTGCTTTTGCTACTTCTAAATTCTTTGTTTCATAAAATCAGAGACTTAAAAAAATGTATGTTCCTCATAATTTACTATGTTGCATTATCATCAAATGTCTCATGCTTTGGTATCTACCTGATGAATTGCATTCACTTTTGTATATTACCAATTACAGTTTGTAAGAATCACCATTTTAATTGAAATGAGGGCTAACTGTTTGATTTGTTGAGCTGATATATTAAAGTTGAGAGTGGACTGCCCCCTTCCCCCTGGCCTACGCATTTTGATTTTATTTTTGGAGATCTGTGGGAATCCTTGTTTTTTAAAACCGTTGTTATTTGTCTACAAAATTGTGTTGGAAACTTAGAATACGTCGATCTTTTCCTTTTGTTTCTATAGGTTTGGAACTGATGTCATGGAAGTTGTTGCTTCTTGGACCAAAAGCTTGTGCGTTGATATTTCTAAAAGTCACCGTCCAAATCATGTTGATGATGAAACATCTGATTCTGTCGAATATGGTGATAAATATCTTACTTCGTGGAGTGTCCTAGACATTGGGACTGGAAATGGTTTGCTACTTCAAGAACTAGCCAAACAAGGGTATGCTTTACTAAATGCTGGCTTTTAATAGTTTTTATCTTTTGCCTGAAAACCAAGATAATTATGACTCAGAAAATTAGGAACTATTTGTTTGAAAAATCTCAGCTGTTGGTCTTAAATAAAATTTTGTTTTAATTTGGAGAGTCTTGCTTATGCTGAAAGGCGAATGACTCTGCTAGCTTTTTATGGGGGGACAATTATATGTCAATAGTATAATAACATGTGTTGGTTGAAGTAGTGAAGAGAAAGATGGACATGCTAAATGCAAACAATTGTCAGGAAGCATTTGTTTTATGATTAGGGCTAATATATTCCATGCACAGGGTTTTGTCAATTAGTGCTGCGTCTTTCAATGGCTAAGATAGAAATAGACATTAGGAATTGTAAGAATTGCTATAACAAGAAAGTTCGTTTCCTTAATAACTAACCAAATATGAATGATACATAATCAAAACGAAGATTGTGCATACCTTTGTAGACAATGCATCTTGATCCTAGTTTTTATTTTTATTTTTCTTTTAAATAAAGAAAAAGAAACAAACAAACAAAAGAGCTCTGATAAGTCCATTCACCTTTTAATAACTTTGGTGGTTTTGCTTTAGCGTTAAGTTACAAGTGAAGTGCCAAATGTCCTTGATACTGTAGCTCTTTTAATAGTTATAAATTAATGTTTGAGATGTTGTTGAATGTCAACTTATTTTAAAATGACTGTTTCATCATATTCCTCTTGTAAGCATGATCTTGGTTTTGGGATACTTTTTATTTATTTTTTGCAAATAGCCCATTGTTTAAGAGAGTATTCAGAAGGTGATTGAAGTAATTCAGAATGGTAAAATGATTCGAGCAAGTTATTGAAAGATTATGTATAACTTTTAAAAATAAAGCAGTTCTTTCTTTTCCCTCCCTCTCTTTTGGATGGAATGGAACACTATCACATTGTATTACTATGTGTCGAAAAATACTAGTTTTTCTCCACTCATTTCTTGGTTTTCTGAGTTTATGATTTTAATATTTTCTGAAAAGAATTCTTTTGTGGTTTAAGCTTCCATTTGGTTTCTAAATATTTGTAAGTACCTCATCATAAGTAAAACCGTTTGTATTTTGGTTCAGGTTTTCCGATTTAACAGGAACTGATTATAGTGATGGAGCAATTGACCTTGCTCAAAAACTTGCTCAGCGTGATGGATGTGTTAATATTAACTTCTTGGTATGATCATACTTCTAGAAAATTATGCAATTATAAGCTTTTCTCTTTCCTTGTCCAGATTTATGCTTTTATCCTCTCTTATAGAATGATATTCATATATGTCATGATGTGGTCCAGGTCAAGCACCCCTTTAAAGTGGTATTTCTTCTTTAATGTTTTATTTTTCATGATTTTGTGCAGAAGTTCTAACATTCTTTTTAGTTAGATATTTGTGCATTTCAATTTTTGACTGATGGAAGTAATATGATTTGTTCATTGACAAGTTTTTACAATGAAGTTTATGTATTCTGTGGATCTGCTCTTAGTTTTTATTGGAATTGTAATCATTTTTACTTTTGAATTTCTTAGATGAGTTTTTGAGCATTCATTTTTTTTTTGTTTGGTGAAAAAGTGAACAAGGAAAATGGAAAACTGATATTATATAGACCTTGTTAGATCTGTCAAAGGTCTTATCTTTTGGAGAAGAAGATTATGTAGACTGTAATTTGGTGACTAGAGTGCCAATGGTTCACACTGGCTTCCGTTTCTGTAAAGAAATTGATTACTGATTTAAGTATGATTGATAATAGTTTTTGAGGACTTTTACCATTGCCCAATATGAGTTAAACCGACAACTGTGAGGCTCGGGACATCTTTCACAACAGCTTAGCTACTACGTGCAATCTAGTTTTCAAGCATATGCCAACACATTATGGAGTTTAATTGTTGAAAAGATAAATTTTACCTTCCTCTTCTCTTTGAGTTGGTAACTTCAAATCATTTTACTAGTCCCAGCTGAAAGTTGATTCATCATGAATATAATTGATAATATGTGCATAGTCCAAAACAAAGTCTAGAAATTACAAATGCAACAAGATTTTAGTGAAATTTGTCATTACTTGTAAATTTACGTCATTATGTATATGTAGCTATTGTATCTAAATATGCATTCTTTGTGTGTGTTTATGCATGTGTCTATACCTTCTTTGTTTACATGTGTTTGTTTGAATGGAAGTAGTTATGCATGTTTATGGTTTTTCAGATTTGTTTAAGGAAATGGAGGTAGAAAACTTATATATTGCTTGTTTTTCAAAAATTTTGGTGACAATTTGTTAATTTTCTATATCAAAACTTTGGTTCGCTACACATGTTTGCTAAATTAATAGAGGCAATGACATTCAAAACACTTTATTTAATAATCAATTGTTCTAACTTGTATGAGTTTACATTTTGTAGACGTGATATATTGTGTTGAGATTTTCCCGTTATTATTTTTACCAGGGTATATTGGTAAAATAAAATTATGCGTAGCTTTTATCCTGAATGGGATAATGGGAATGTGATTAAAGAGAGGGTCTCGGGAAATAGAATCTCTTATTCAACTATTCAATAACCGATTTTGTAGCTTCTTGTTCTTCAGTATATTGTAAGTAAACAAATAAATAGCAATATATTCTCTAGAAATTATGTTTAAAGTACTATCTTATCACTGTCATTTAGTAAGAATCGTTTTAGATGCACACTTGGATTGTATTATACAAATGTTCTTGGTAATATTATCCGTAAGTATGTTGCCTTCTGTCAAATCCGGAATTTACAAAAAATAGAATATATTAATTTATCGGAAATAGCATATCAAGTCTCTTTTCAATTTCTTGAAGTTTGAATTAGTGAACACTCAAAATTTTCATTCTTTAGCGTCCTTTTGCTAACTGATGAGTCTAAAAGTATAGATATGTTTGAATACATCTCAAGTAGTTTATTATTATTATTATTTGGCACCAATGTGTCTAGTCAAATAGCTTTCAGTACCAATTGATTATTTGTTGGTTGCTTTTTTATAGTTTGTTCCCTCCCAATTGTTTGAAGCTGTATCAACAGACACGGCAGAAACACTTATGTGCTGACATTTAAGTTTTTGGTGTTTGTATGTTTATGAATTATGATATATGTACCTGAATTACCATATTACGTTTATATTTCTTGTTCTTTTGGTTTATCTACCAAGTATTCCAAGAAATTAATTGTGCCAATGGTTTCATTTGTTTAAGGTTGATGATGTTCTTGACACGAAGCTGGACCGGCAATTTCAACTTGTGATGGATAAAGGAACTTTAGATGCTATTGGACTGCATCCAGATGGGCCTATTAAAAGGTAATGAAAATCATTGTCATCATCCAATGTTGAAACATATATAGAAAATCCTGAGTCGTGCTGCTGCAAGTTGCAATTAATCCCCATCTCAGAAAATCCTGGCATTTGCTCAGGACTTTGAGCATTTCATGACATTTGGCACTATTAAGTCTTTATCATTTTTATTTAAAAAAGAAAAAAGAAAGTCTTCATATAGACAATTATAGACACTTGAGGGGTTTCAGGCCTCTCCATTTTAGACAATTAACATTTTAAATCACAACTGAGGACTAATGGACTTTGTATTGTTTTACATCTACAGGATGATGTATTGGGACTCGGTTTCAAGATTAGTGGCTAAAGGAGGATTAGTGGTAACAAATTTACCTTATCTTAACGGTTGTGACTGAATTTAGACCCTGTTTCTTGTTTGGCTATTAATTTGTAAATGCAGATAGACACCTCAAGAGGATCTTTTTTCCTATTTAAGGAAGCAGGAAATATGTTAATTTTATCCTCATAATGTTTGGACCCAATGTCATTTTTTACTTACACATTGGTGGTGGATTGTAGGTGATCACATCCTGCAACAACACAAAAGATGAATTGGTAGAAGAAGTGGAAAGGTTTAACAAAAGAAGCATCTGTATCACCCAGGAGGTGGAAGAATCCAACAAGGACCAAGAAGCGAGCAGGGTGGTGCCTCCATTTCAGTATTTTAGTCATGTTCGCACCTATCCAACGTTTGAGTTTGGCGGTTCCGTAGGATCACGGGTTGCCACAGTTGCATTTCTCCGTAATTAATGTGAACGTTCTAGCTTTATTGTTGTTATAATTAACTGGTTTGATACATTCCAAAACAATCATGCATGTGAGAAAGATTGGATTTACCGGACTACTCAGATTCTTTGGTAAGCAGCCCTGAAATCTGTTAATTCATTTGAAGGTGCAGGTGACTTCTTCCTACTTTTTTTCCTTTTTCTTTTTACCCTCTTCATTTTACAGTGGGAATTGGGGATTATTTGGTTTCTGATGTACTCGACCCTCCTAAGGGGACTGATTTGCTATTTGCTGTTACACTTTACAATCATTTGTTACTACCATGTGTAAGATATATGTTTATCATTTTGTTTTTAACTTTTAAACGAGTTCTCTTAGGAGCCGTTTGGTACGAGGAGTTTACAATTTTCATATTAGTGGGAAAGTTGAAGAGGGTAATTTGATAGTCTAGAAACTTGCATCATTGTGTTTGGTTGTGCACTGTAATCTTATCTATGATTCTTGGGAATATCACTTTTTTTGTTTGGTTGTGTATAAGAATCTGTTAAGTTTTTATATTTTTATAAAATTAATATAATAATATATTTGATCAAAATAATTTATAAATAATTTTACTCATGAAATATTTTTTAACAAAATTAAAAATACATCTATTAAATACTAGAATCAAGTATAATTTTTAAAATTACAAAAGTACTCTTATTTTATTTTTAATAATATTTTATTTGTTATTTTAAACTAAAGTAGTGATATAAATGTTTTACAAATTAATTTTTTTTAAATAAACAAATATTATTTATCATTTTATAGTTTGATATATATATATATATATTTGTTTTTATATTATAAGCTTCAAAAATAAAATAAGTCATTAACTAAAAAATTATTGATTAAAGATTTTTTTTTTTAAAAAATAATAATAATTTTGAAGTGTTTCACATTTGTGGGTATGTGAAAATCACTTGTCAGATGAGTTTCACTTGAACTTAGAATCATGACAAGTTAAAACTCCCGGAGTACAGATTCCTAGGTTAGAAAAACTTAAACTCAGTACCAAATATGAGTACCAAATATGAGAAAGTGTTTAGATTCTCATTCCCGTGTCCAGATTCTTGCATACCAAACTACCCTTTAATAGGTCTTAAAAGTTGTTTCTTTTAAGGTAAAATCTAATAAAAATGCATAAAACAATGAGTAAATCCGTTCATAAAGCATTGGGTTTATAATAAGACATGCCTACAATATCTAGATCTCATTTTTACTTTCCTTGTATGCTCTAATGGTTACTAAAGAGAGATCGAGGAAGATGAAGTTGAAAAAAAAACCCATAAATTAAGTTAAGGGAGTTATATAAGAAACTTTTGTGTGTAAAATTTGAGATTTACTCACTTGCTGTGTGTCTAATCTGTTGTCGAGAGTTGCTCACTATTGACTTTTGCAAGGAGACCACACTCTCACAAGATTGAGATAATAATCACGAGCATAAGGTAATGATGCCAGGTAGATCGTGGTCCCCAAACCTACTGACATGATACATATTTGACCACACTGCAGGCACATATCTGACCACACCTTGGTCATTAGTGCCACCACTGCTCAAGAAATAAGCCATAGATAGTTGACACGTGTTTTGAAAATACTTTACAACATTTCATGCATAAGGACAATGTGTAAAGTTAACTTGTACAAGGAACCCTATAAAAGAGGCAGCAGACTACTTTATAAAAAGTTTGAACTCAAGCATTCCAAGAGCAATACAAGTTGGGAAATTTTACACTATATGCATCATAATTGTAACGACCCAAATTCACTAATAAGGCTTAAGGGCCTTGATTAGTGTGCCAGGGGGGGGCATGATGAGAATTATGTGTGATGATTATGATTAAGATGCAAGATTATGATTTTAAGCATGTTATATAACTATGTGAATTATATTATGTGATAATTATAATGTGTGAATTGTACCACGTGGGTGCTGTGATACTAGTGTGATGCACGTGCCGAGACGGTCCTAGAAAGCTAGATAGTGGTAACTGGTAATTTGGTAACCTGTGTAACTATTAGTAACTATAGAGAGTAACAAGTTTTATGGGGAAAGTGGTAGAATTGCAAAGCTGGTGAAAAGACAAGTGTACCCTTGAGGCTTAGTTAGAAAAGGATATTTGAGGAAGGTTAAAAAGGTCTTTTGGCAGTAATATAGAGTCTTTGGCTGAGGGAAAAAGATATGTACGATCTATTATGCTAAGTAAAGCTGAAGTTAAGCTTTTGGAAGGCTAGAAAGGGCAAGAAGGAAAGGGGGAATCAAGAACCTAGGAAGCAAGGTGGGAGAGGAGCTGAACTGAATTCTTTGAGGCTAAAGAAGGGCTTAAGGGGTGTGGAATCAAGCTTATATCAAGGTTTATACTGAGGTAAGGGATTGATCTCTGTTTTGTTAAGTTTTGAATTTGGTTTTGAAAGGAATTGAGAAATAGCCATGGTTTTTCTTGTGTGGGATTCAGCTGGTTTGTTAAGGTGGAACTTAGCTCAAGCTTGGATTGGAGGAAGCTCAGGTCGAATTTCTGTTTAAGGTAAGGGTATTAAGTGTATTTGCAATTTCATGGCTGTTATGGTTTAAGGAATTAGGGGACTGGTTTGTGCTTTTCTTAACTTTCAGTTTAAGTGTTAGAGTTTGAATTTAGGTATAAATTCTGTGGATAAATGTGTAGATGAGTTGGGTTATAGTGTTTATAAGTTGTTGGTTGGTCTATGTGGGGTTTCAAACAGGTTTTGGGGCTTGGGTATGAAGTTGGGATGATTTGGAGTGAGTTAGGCTTGGGAAAAACGCGAAGGGAAACCCAGAAATCTGGGTCTGCAATGGTGTGCCGCGGCACGGCTTTTGCTTGCCGCGGCCTAGGGGTCTCTGGAGGTGGGTGCCGCGGCACAAGGAATGTGGTGCCGTGGCACAAGGCAAATTTCAGGGAGTTAAATTTTGCAATTTTTGGTCTTTGCTCTGGGGGTTCGGGGGATGCCTCCGGGGTGTTATTCTAAGGTTTTGGGGGTTCCGAGAGTGTGGATTAGGTACCGGGAAGGTAGTCTTGGATTGGTTAATGACAAAGAACATTATATTTGTGTTTTGATTAGGAATTTGGAGAGGCTCGGGGTAGGGGACCGTGCTTGTGGCTACGTGGCATCGGAAACCAATGAATTGAAAGGTAAGAAAGCTGCACCTGAGTATGTGGTTAGGTTGGGACTAAGTGTTCCCTATGTTGGTATGTATTATTATGTAAATGTGATTAACCATGTGGACATGATGGGACTAAGTGTTCCCAATATTTGTATATCATGTCGTGAGATGGTGTTATTACGCCATGGGACATGCGATTACTGGCCTAAGGGTTTCGGAATCATTATTTGCGCACTGGGGCGCAGCTCAGCCACTGGGAGCTGAGGCAGCTTGTTTATCACTGAGCTTGGTTAAGCTGGCCAGAGTCAGTGAGTATTACACTGGGGGCGGCTCTATTGAGCCGAAGACAGTGTGCCAAATAGAGGGTGCGACTAAGGGCGCCAACCCTGAATGTTATTTGATGGGTATGACAATCTATTGGTTATGAACGTGAATATTGTGCTATGAATATAGTTAATTGACTGTCTGAATGACAACTGTTATTGCTGATTGAATAAATGTATGAATGTTGAATTCTCGGTTGGGCATTGTGAAATATTTGTTAAGTGTTGCTGATCTTACTATGTTATCATGCTTTCTTGCTGGGCCTTGGCTCACGGGTGCTACGTGGTGCAGGTTAAGGCAAGGGCAGGCTGGACCAAGCCCGAGGTGGAGAGCTCCAAGGTGAAATGTACATAGCTAGCTGTTCGATCACCACGATCGAGGAGTGGACCAGGACAAGGACTACCTAACTGCTCGTTTTTGCCTTAGTATGGCCAGTCAATGTATTTAAACTTTGTAACTTTTGTAAATGGCTTTTAGACTGTCGTTTTTGGGATCCCATGTAGATAAACAATGCTTAGTAATGAAAATATAACTTTTGAGACCAAAACACTTTTAACCCTAGTTCCTCCACTGTTTCAGTAACACGATTTTACTTAAATGACTTGATTAGCAAGTCTGGCACCTTATAAACACACAGTGTAACGGTCTTGGCTATCCAGGGCGTTACAATAATATAGTTAAATTTTTTAACATACCATTATAAAAATTCTCCCACTAATGTGCCGCTTCCCCTATTTTGGACAAAAATACCCTCATTAGTTAAAAATAGTGAAAAATTAACACTTCACACATTTCTCTCTCTATCTCTCTCTCATCTATCATTTATAGCCATTTTCATAGCAACCTTAATAGCATTGTCGAATATACTGAAATCGGTGAAGAAATTGGACTGCTCGGATCTGAAAGTTTCATTTCAAGTGAAGAAATTGTCATTCTTGGCATTTTTAAGAGAAAAAATCTTGGGTAAGTATCATTTCATTCTATCTATTTGTGAATATGAAATTCCATAGTTAGATATTAGATTCGAACTGTTCCGGTGTCGAGTGTATTTTTTCTTCATTTTTTGATATGTTCTTTGGATCTGGAAATATGTGGGTGCCATTCCAAAATCGATGGTAAATTGATGGCATTTCGATGGTAGATCGATGGAATGTCGATGCTGGGGCGAACATCTAATTTAGATGTTATTTTTGATATAATATCGATGGTATATTAATGTTGAATCGATGCCATATATGTTGATTTGGTTCAGCATCGATATACCATCGAAATAGAATCGCGTACAGATGGCGACCATCAGCATCGATTATGCATCGATGACATTTTGATAGTACATCGATGTCATATCGATGGTAAATTGATAGAATTTCGATGTTGGGGCGAACATATAATTTAGATGTTATTTTCGATATAATATCGATGCTGAATCGATGCCATATATGTCGATTTGGTTCAGCATCAATATGTCATCGATATGGCATCGATATACCATCGAAATGGAATCACATACAGATTGCGACCATAAGCATTGATTATGCATCGAAATGTCATCGATGTGGCATCGATGTTGAACTGCAATACAAATTTACATAGGCATCGATTCATCATCGATTACACTTTATTTTTATAATTTTCTTATGCTTTTTTTTTTGTAAATTTGCAGATTACAGAGTTAATATAATTGTTTCTTACAATGGTGTTTGGGAACGGAAAGGAGAGAAATGGAATTTCAAAGCTGGTTTGAAAACTATAATACACGTACCAATTGATGTTGGTTACATATAATTATTGGAGAAGTTGTATTCAAAGTTGAAAGTGGATAGGTCATTGTTTGACTTAAAGTTGGAAGTGTCGTTTACATGCAATGATTTTAGCGTAGATCCCATTGAAATCACAGATGATGAAGAATTTAGTGCTCTTATTCTTGACAATTCGAAGTCCTTAAGACATCGGGTTCCTTTATGCGTTAGTTCGATTGCAAAGAACATTGCTATTCTTGATCCATCTCCTAGAGCAAGTGTTAATATGAAAAATCATAATCAATCCTGCACGGCTGTTCCACAAACAGCTCTTGGGCCAAGTGTATGCATGGGAGGTCCTAATCATAATGAAACGTTTTTCCCCCAACAAATCTCTCGCATGATGATGGGTATGAGTATGAGCCTTATGTGAATGACGATCTAGTTGCCCATTTTGGTGATGATGATGAAAGAGTTGAGGGGTGCAGTAGTTCTGATGATAACTCCAAGGATCGGTTGTTAATGCTACCTTCAAGTAGATAATTTAAATGTATGACCCTTGCCAAGACGTCAAGAAAGCCAAGGACGGAGGACTGCTGGCTCAGAGAGCAGTCGTCCAACTACACAAGACGATAGAAACAGATGGAGTTCTCCGGCATATACTGCTGAAGATATCCCATGCCCCTCTTATGTTATCCCCACGTTATCTGGAGTGAGTTGTGGAGTAATAGAAGTTGGGAAGGTTTTTGAGAACAAGTTAGAGTTGAAGAACAAGACACACTTGTATGTAATGAAGCAGAACTTCGAGTTTGTGGTGAAGAAGTCAGGTACTGAAGTTTGGTATATCACTTGCAATGATCCTGATTGTGGATAGAGATTGAGGGGGAAGAGAATGCTTAAATCTGATATGTTCGAGATAACTCATTTCACCAATAAACACACTTGCTCACTTGACCTCCGACATAAAGGACATCGCCAAGCTGCACCTTGGGTTATTGGTCATTGCATAAAGAAAAAATATCAGACTGGATCGAATGCATACATGGCAAACAACATAAGAGAAGACATTAAGAATGATTATGGCATTGAGTTGTCATATGGAAAAGCTTAGAGATGCCGAGAGAAGGCTCTTTCTTATGTCAGAGGGACACTGGAAGCATCCTACCAGAAGTTACCATCGTACCTGTTCATGCTTCAACAGAAAAATCCCTGGACGTTGACATATTTTGTCATTGAGGAGGATCGGTTCAAATATTGATTTTTCTCACTCGGAGTTAGTAGAAGAGGGTTTCGTACATGTCGTCCTGTGTTATGTATGGATGACACTTTTTTAAAGATAAAATACGGTGGGTAGATGTTATGTGCAGTCACGCTGGATGCAAATAACCATCTATATCCAGTTGCATTTGGTATTGTGGATAGTGATAATCATGATTCTTGGAAGTATTTCATGTCAAAGCTAAAGGAAGCGATTGAGGAAGTTGAGGACCTGGCGTTTGTATCTGACAGGCATGCAAGTATTACACATGCCTTGGAAACTATTTTCCCCGATGCCTATCACGGTGCTTGCTACCACCACATTAGTATGAATGTGGTTGCTAAATTCAAGACTGATCATTGTCATGTGTTGATGTATAATGCAACACATGCTTTTAGGAAATCCGAGTTCCATGCTCACTTCGAAAAAATCAAATCAAAAGACCCAACTATTGCTCAATACCTAGAAGACATGGGTTTTGATAAGTGGTCCGTGCTTACTTTCCTAGAAATAGGTATGTCATTGTGAATTTTATTTTAATTTATGAAATCTTGTAAATGTACATTACTATTAAATGTTAGTTTCCCTGGATACTAGGTATAATATAATGACAAGCAATTACACTGAAAGTTTCAACAATAGGACCCAGGACGCTAGGAGCTTTCCAATAACTACATTTGTCGAATTTATTTGCTTCACACTGCAGTCTTGGTTCTGTGATAGGAGATAAATTAGCGAGAAGAAAAATATAACTCTTGCACTGACCTATGAGAAAGATTTGGTAGATATGGCTGAGAAAGCTCGATTCTTGATCCCTTTTGCAATAGGGAGGCATGAGTTCCATGTGTTAAATGGTGAGCTGAATGGTGAAGTCGACCTCCTAAATAAGACATGCACATGTGGCGTGTTTTAGCGTATTGGTATCCCATGTGTTCATGCACAATCTGGATCCCTTAAGCGAGGGGTGAACTTTTATTCGCTGTGTTCAGATTACTATAATATTGAGACATGGAGGTCCTCTTACACAGAATCTATATATTCTACTAGTAATGAGGAAGAGTGGATTGTTCCACATGAAATTATGACAATAAAAGTGAGAAAACCTGCACAAAAAAACCCGGTTGGTCGTCCAAAGAAGAAACAAGGTAGGCTTAAGAAGAAACGCCATCCTTTCAATGGAGAGAAAGTGGTTGTAGAACGCAAGTGCAGCATATGTGGAGGTCTAGGCCATAATAGGGCAACTTGTAAAGTTCGTGTTTGAAATTTATGGCATCGATGTTAAACTTTTTATTTGGGTACTAATGGTCTTTGTTAATATTTTTATTTGTGTATTAATGGATTTTGTTTATTTGTGTATTAATGAATTTTGTTAATCGAAATGACATTGTTTATATACAAAACTAAGGAGAAATCAAAATAAATGTTCTAACATATAGAAAAAGTCAAGGGTACACATTCTCGTAAAAAATGTCGATGCATAATTTATCCCTGAAGTATTGAATGTGGTCCTCGATGGCATATGATAAGGGAATGTCTCCAAGAATAAACTCCAAGTGCTTGATGGTGAATACGCCGTAATCTCTGCTAAAACCAAGAAATCGCATTTGTGAGTGTATTGAAAATTAAAGGAGAGCAGTGTTATGAAAAGTTGAAGTTAGTACGTCTAAATACCTGGTTCTAGAATGTGGGACAATATCAGTGGACATGCGCTGCCAATCAAAGTTTGGAACGGTGATCTTCGGTCTAGCTATTTTCAACCTGGGGTGTCCTTTAAACATACCAGAAGCATTGAGTAAAGATGAAAGCATCCTAGTCCAATGCTCTATCAACTCAGACAACTTATTATGGCTAAAGTTGGAATGATCTGAGTCAAATATAGTGATCATCCAATCAGTGAAATTTATTTCGCAAAGGACCCAATGACGATTTTCCAAGCACCAGTGGAAGTAGACCTCGTTGCAATCATCACAAGGCTTCTTGTATTTTTTAGCATCTCCTTTCATGAAATTAAGAATGTCCTCATCCCATTCGTAAGTCCTGCTTTTGTTCTTGAAGTCCTCATATCTAGGAGAAATATACTGTGCAAATGATGAATTAAGTACAGTGGCTTTCACGGGGTACGTCTTCGACAACTCAAAACTACGTCTCCGTATAAGATAATTCGCAGCGTCGAGATGCTGCAAATAAATAGAGCATCGTTAAGGAAGAGTGGATTGTTAAAATGAGATGAATGTGTTGACTGCAAATATAAAAAGACTTATAGTTTATGCCAACCATTCTTTTGCCACCTTCAACTTTAGGAACCAAACAGGGGTGCCATCACAACATTCCAACTTCCTCGGTCTGCTGTTGTCAATCTCACTGAGTACCCACCAGTTAAAAGTTGTCAACATATCTTGATCCAACACCTTTAAAGGATGGATCGTAACTGGGTCCTTGAACTTTTGTTTCTTGGTTGCTGGAGTATAGTCCTCGTACCTTACTGGTCTCTGTCTAGTGCACTTACCTGTAACGGGAGCAATTAGTATCTAATATCTTTAAAACATGTAAAAATTCATGGATTAGTAGTACCTAAGACTGTCTGCACTGGCTGAGGAGGTGTGGCTTCTCCAACAGGAGGCTCGTAACATGTGGGGAGAATGTCGTACTCTACATCCTCTACTGGAGTAGGTGCAGGAGTAGGTGCAGGAGTAGGTATACCATTAAGTGTTGCCAGCTTCTCCAATATGACTTATTTATTCTTAAGGATGATACCTAGAGTGGCCTTAACCTTGTCCATTGCACCTGATAGTCTGGGCATCTCACCTAACACTACCTCATAAGCCCTAGGAGCAGGAGCAGAAGTAGGTTCTGCACTAGTATTTGGAGCAGTCTCTGTCGGGGCATCCTCCACAAATATGCCTGCCTCCACGGCTATCTTAGTCACCGTAGCAGCCTCTGCCTCAAGATCGTAAGGTCTTCCATCCTCTGGTGCAGGCTGGATCATATCCTGCAGCATCGCATACCTAGGAGCATCCCACTCTGTCCTCTGATATATGGTGCCGAAGAAGTCTCGCTTGTCTGGTCGAGGCCTTAGGATAGAAATGCATGACAGCTGTAATGGAAACAAAACAAGAAAATTAGAAACGACATAAGTTGATTAGTATAATTCAAAATTTCTTGAATTATTTAAATTGAAAATAACTTACATGTCTCCTCGCAAGTACATCCTCCACATGCAAATGCTTTGGCTGGCCTGTGCTCTCCCATTGTAGCATCCTAGGGAACTTGAATCCATAGGGCTTGGCGTATTCCTTCTACAAATCAAGAATCGTCTCATATGCCCAATATTGAAAGCCTGGTGGATACCCCTTGCAGGTGTACTTTGCCTCCACCTGAACACCCTTAGGAGACTCCACCTCAGTGGTCTACTTTGCCTTCTTACCATGTATTGTAGCACCAATCACTTTCATATCTCTACTAAATTGTTTCATAGTTGTATTGAATGATAGGGATCCCCATGGATACTTCTCAAAATAATCTATATCCTCAACCATCGACAATGAATCTCACCAAATAGCATTGTCGTTCTCAGCGGCTAATAGTATCCCCTCCACAAAGTAAACCAAACCAAGCTTGTACAAATTATCAGGTACACCGCACATACTAAAAGCTCATTCCAACATATTGAACCTAATGTATTTCTTGAGTTCCACACTGAAATATGTATCAACTAGGCAGGAGGACGTAAGGTGAGGTTGAATGTCAGCGGCAAGTGGTGGACAGGAGCAGCTCAGGCCAACCATAATGGAAAACTCGTGCAACCCAAACTTACATAAGTTTGGGCCCATTAAGAAGTGCACCTCATCGCCACGTAGAGACTTTACCTTCCGCAAAAGCAGTGTGTGCACCAATGCCCCAGAGAACGAAAAGGTAGGGGCTGTGAAGAATGGTCCAAAAACAGACTCATTGACCCTCCCCAACAATCCATGCTCCTCAAACCTTTTCTTCAATCTCGTTAACCTCCCAGAACCCCTATAGGTCATACGACTGACATAATGATTCTCTATAGGGATCTCAAGCGGTGGGATACGTTTGGGTGGCATCTGCAAAATATCCAAAAAAAAAAAGAGAGAATTAGTTGAATTTACAAAAAAAAATACTCAATCTGCTGTTGTCATTGAAATTCCATCAAATTACCATCGATTTGGCATTGAAACAAAAAGAAAAAATCAACATATACAAGCATGCATCGAAACAACATCGAAATACTATCGATATACCATCGAAACTGATTTTACAAATAAACAAACAAACTATCAATGTGCCATCGAAATGGCATCGAAATACTATCGAAACTGATTTCACAAATAAACAAATAAAATATCAATGTGTCATCGAAATGGCATCGAAATACATTTAACAAATAACAACTGACTAAGCCACCATCGATTCAGCATCTAAATTGCATCGATTATATACAAAATAGAACCAACAAACAATGTATCGATATTCCATTGAAATAGCATCAATTATGCATCGAATATCATTCAAGTAGATAACATATAAAAGCCACTGACATCGCATCGACATAGCATCGAATTAACATCGATGCATCACCATCAAATTGAAGTGCTCGAACAACCATCGAAATGGCATAGAAATAGCATCGACATAGCATCGAAATTAATAGATTTATCAAAATATAACTAAAACAAAGAAAGCATCAAAATACCATCGAACTATAATCAAAATTGCATCGAAGTCAGCATCGACATATCATTGAAATTTCATCAATTTTATACAAAAAAAATTGAAAACCATGCAAGCATTGAAATGGCATCGATGTACCATCGATTGTGCATCAATTGACTATCACCTTCATTTAATGGTCCATCGAAATACTATCGATGGAGCATCGATTGCGCATCGATGAACAACAATTCAATTATTTAAAAATATACACATGCACTGAATGTCATTGAATTACCATCGATTAAGCGTCGAAATGGCATCGATGTGGAATCGAATGAACATTGACCCACAAATTTTTTGCAGAGCTTAAACACAATCTTCCAAAACGATGCACATAGAATCTAACCCATTTAAAGTTACATTTTTGCAAAATAAAGATTAAAAATCCAACCCATTCCATCGATTTTATACATTACGATTCAATTTTTTTTAAAAAAAAAACCATAAAAACTGGCTTACCGCTGCCGGCGATGGAGAAGAAGGTGGCAACGACGGCCGTGACGAGAGAGAGAGCTTCGCTTGAGAGAGATAGTGAGAATGTGAGGGGTCTGAGAGGTTGAGAGAAAATTTCACTGAGAGAGAAATGAGAGAGTTCGGCTGGGATGGAAGTGTTTAATGCTAGGGGTGTTTTTGTCCAAAAAATTAAAATGGCATATGTTTGGGAGAGTAAGTTATCTTGACATTTAAAAAAAATTAAGTATGTTATAGGACATATAGTGTAAAATTTCCCTACAAGTTTTTGTATCTATTTTCTCACCAATATTCTTCACTTAGCTTTCTTTATACAATATGACCTCAATTTTACCTTCACATCTTACTTTACGAAAATCTTGCATTCACATTTTAATGCCATATATGGGAAGATTTCTTAGAAGTCTACTCCCTCACACTAAGTATGTAAAGCCTGACACTTCTCATGTTATAAAGTCAAAGAAGAAAAGAAAAAAATAATAATAAAGTTAAGATTTTAAAACACTTTCTCTCTCTTCCTTTGTCGTGCATCAAACCCCTTCTCCTATTTTTCTTTATGCATTTCTCTCTCATTTTCTTTCTTTTTCTTCTATGTTTCTCTCTCCCCACTATGGGATGACCTCTAGAGAAGAGGATGCTCATGCTCGACGACTTCATACGTCGAGCCCAAGAGTACATCAATTGGGAGGATGCCTAGATTGGGGAATTCAGAGGACCAATCCCTTTCCCTGTTCTGTTGTTCCCAAACCCTGTGGCTCCAGGAACCCAATACTCGCCAAACACTCTAGCCCAAACGAGCGTTATGAGCACTCCACAATTTAGTCGTGCTGTTCAACAAGCTGATTTCAGCACCATGCTAAGTGCTAGTTTTAGTGCTGCACCGATGGGCTATAAAAAAGCTCTGACTGGATACAGTTAATTTTATCCTGCATTCATTGCTGGAATTATGGCTCTAGCCTAGTCCACGACACCCAGCGAGACCCCCAGCGGGAGCATATGCGAGGGAAAAGGCAAGGGCAAGAAGCCTAAGAGAACTTGAGCAGATCTCAATGAGAAGTATGCTCCGCAATATTCCGAGTGCGCAGACCTAGTGGATACTCGAGATAATATTTTCTTGACTATTGAGTAGCACGTTCACTACTGGAAACCACCACCTATGCGGAGGGATTGGGAGAAAAGAGATTCCATTAAGTTTTGTCGGTTTCCTAATGATGTGGGGCACCATACCAACGGATGCATGCAACTTAGGGATGAGAATGAAAGTTTCATCAAACTGGGGCACCTCCAACAATATACTAAGGCCGACACATGCCCAGCCTAGGCTCCGATCCCAGGATTGCCTCAGGAGGTGGTTCCTCAGCCCTTGATCTAGGTGTATGTGACCTCGCAGCAGCAGATAGCCCATGGACCTCCCCCAGTGAACGGAAGAGTAGGGATTATCTGTGGAGGACCCCACCAAGGGGGCATGCTGAGGGGCTCACAAAATTGATATGCCTAGGCCCTAAACCATGGCAGTGAAGTGCTGGCGTTAACCCACTTACCAGCACAAATGCCCCGAATGATTGACCAAGTTATCACTTTCTCTAAGGATGATGATTGGAGGGTACATTTTCCCCACCACGATTCTTTGGTGGTCGAGAGCCAGGTTTCCAACAAGATGGTGGCTCGGATCTTGGTGGACAACGAGAGTTCATTGAACATCCTATTCAAACTAGCCTAGGAGAAGATTAGGCTGACCACTGATGACTTGTCCCTATGCACCTCCACTCTTTACGAGTTATGGGGAGAAGGTCTCATTCCGATAAGGCAAATCAACCTGCCAGTGACACTTGGAGAAGTGCCTCACTAGGACTTTAAGTACTGTACTTTTGTGGTTGTGGGTTGCTCCTCTGCGTACAACACCATACTAGGGTGTCCGACCCTAGTAGAATTTGAAGCTATCACCTCCATAGGTCACCTGTGCATGAAGTTCCCTACCAAGGAAGGAATAGGCACAGTCTGTGGAGACCAAAAGGAGGCCAAGAAGTGATACAATGTGTCCCTCATGCATCCAGTAATGGTAATTGAGCAGCAACCCCCGAACAACCTCTTCCCGAGGAGATGGAGGTCCAGGCTGTTCAAGAGGAAAAGGAGTCCAATGAGTTGGACCCCATAGTTCAGGAAGAGAGGGCTATCAAGCCCATAAAAGAGATAGAGGAGGTGATCCTTGATGCCTCTGTCCCAGATAGAAAAATGAAGGTCGGGAAAGATCTCAAGGATGATGTTCGAGAAGCCTTGGTGAGCTTTCTCAAAGATAATCAAGATGTCTTTTCCTGGTCTCACTCCAACATGATAGGCATTGACCCAAACATCATATGCCACGCCTTGAACACTGATCCTAGTGTTGCTCCAATACAGCAAAAATGGAGGACGATTGACTCGACCTGAGCACTGGCTTTAAAGGTGGAGGTGGATAAGCTCCTCATGAATGGGTTCATCCGAGAAGCTCAGTACCCAAGGTGGTTGTCTAACTCGGTCCTGGTGCTCAAGCCAAATGACACATGGAGGACCTGTATATATTTATCCAACCTCAAAAAAGTCTGCCCAAAGGATTGTTTTCCTTCTCCCAAGATGATCAGATGGTCGACGCTACTTCCAGGTACAATCTCTTATCCTTTATGGATGCGTAGTCGGGGTATAATCAGATTTCCATGTATGTTACAGATTAAGAGCACACCAGCTTATGGACTGACAAATGGGTATATTGATACAAAGTGATGCCCTTTAGGCTCAAGAATGCTGGTGCCACCTATCAGAGATTGGTAAACTGGATGTTCAAGAACCAACTGGGTCAGAACATGGAGGTTTAAGTAGACAACATGGTGGTAAAATATAAAATAGGCACCCGACCACGTGAGAGATCTGGCGGAAGTTTTCTCTGTCCTCCACAGGTTCAGAATGAAGTTGAATCCTTAGAAGTGCACTTTTAGAGTTGCCTTCGGGAAGTTCCTGGGATTCATAGTTAGCACCCATGGAATAGAGGCAAATCCTGAGAATATCAGAGCTTTGACTGAAATGCCATCCCCCCAAAAGGATAAAGACATACAAAACCTCATTGGGAGGATAATAGCTCTAAGTCTCTTTGTCTCCAAGGAAACTAATAAGTGCATCCCGTTCTTCAACATCCTTCAAGGAGGTCAAAGATTTGAGTGGATAGAGGAATGTGAACATGCATACCAGCAATTGAAGGCTCATATGGCTAATCCACTGATCCTGTCAAAACCCGTAGAGGGAGAACCCCTCCTCCTCTACATGGCTATCTCAGAGAATGCCATTAGTGCCACCCTATTTTGGGAGGAAGGCCGCGTTCAACACTTGGTGTACTACGTAAGTAAGAGACTCCTCCGAGCGGAATCTAGATATCCACTTATGGAGAAGCTAACTTTTTGCTTAAAGGTTGCTTCTTGGAAGCTAAGGCCTTACTTCCAAGCACATCCCACCAAGGTCCTCACTAACCAGCCCTTGTGGCAGGTCCTCCAGAAGCCGGAGCCCTTAGGGAGACTCCTCAAGTGGTCCATTGAACTAAGTCAATTTGACATCACTTATCACCCGAGGACTGCCATCAAGGGACAAGCACTAGCAGATTTCATTGCCAAGTGCATGGGAGTGCATGAGTGATCCAAGAATGCCTCACTGGTCGGGCCCACATGGAAGCTGTATTTGGATGGGTCCTCCAATGAGAATGGAGCAGAAGCAGGCATAATCTTGGTATCCCCTAAAGGGCACAGGGTTCACAGTGCCCTAAGGTTTGGGTTTGATGCCTCTAACAACAAGGCTGAGTACGAGGCTCTCAATGATAGACTCTGAGTGGCCTTAGAGCTCAAGGCCAAGGGCCTTGAGATCTTCAGTGATTCTCAGCTCATAGTGAATTAGGTCCTCGGGGAGTACTAGGCCCAGGGGAAAAATATGGTCGATTACTTAGCCAAGGCTCAAGAAATGCCACAAAGCTTCAAAAAGTTTTCCATCCTACAACTTCCAAGGGAACATAATTCTAATGCTGACACCCTGGCTAAGCTTGCTACCACCAAGGGCGCTGAGTTAATCAACATGGTCCAAATTGACTACTTGGCTGCGCCAAGCATCTCAACCCCTGAGGAGGTAGAAGCAGTCCAACCACAAGGCGATTGGATGAAACCTATTGTGAAGTACCAAGTCTTCTAAGAGTTACCACAGGACAAGAAAGCAGTTTGGAAGCTGCTTTACCAAGTTCCCTGGTACTGTATAATGGACAGTAAATTGTACAGGCAAGGATATTTGTTGTCCCTTCTCTATTGTGTGTCCAAGTAATAAGCCAACATTATACTTCGTGAAGTACATGATGGATTTTGCAAGGACCATGCTGGGGGGCCGAGCCTTGTCAAGAAGATCTTAAGACAAGGGTGCTTCTGGCAAACTATGAATAGTGATGTGATGGATTACGTCAAGAATTATGACAAGTGCCAACACTACGCCAACATACCCCAAGCTCCTCCAAATAAGCTCACCCAGATGACAAGTTCTTGGCCCTTCACAGTCTGGGGGATTGACCTTATCGGGTCCTTGCCCACCGGGAAGGGGGGAGTAAAGTACGCTATTGTGGTGGTCGACTACTTCTGTAGAGTCCTAGAACTTTACTTAGCTAGTTAGATAGTAGTAGTAGTAGTAGCTAGTAGTAGTTATAGTATGATAGTTACTGTGGATATTGGTTCAAGCCGAGACTAGTTAAACACTCGTAGCAACACTTATAGATTTTTATAAGTTTAACCTATAGTTTAAGAATATTAATTATAATACAAGGTTTGATTAATATAGCTAATTATAAAGATGTTATTTATTATACTATAAGGTTTAGATAGAATTAATAAGATCATGACACTTGTCGTGTGCATGTTTATTTAAGGATTTAATTATAGTTTAAATAAAAGAAAGTTCAAGAAAGCTCTAGAATCTTTCAAGACCATTAAGAGCATGAAATTTGTCACAATCTTGTTGATTTGAGGATTTAAGCATTTTAAGTAGATAATTCAAAAATAGAAGTTTCTAGAAGCTCTAGACCCTTCAAGAACTTGCTGGAATCTCGTTTTACTCAATCAAACCTGATTAATCAATTCAAATTATGCTGAAAAAGTGCAATTACATGTTTAATATATTCACGTATGCCGATATATCGCATCATAGGAGCCAATGTATCGCCACACGGGGAGTACGAAAAACACGTCAACTTCGCACAAACGAAATGGCGAGCACTTGGGACATATGACCAGGCGATATATCACCTATGATGGGTGATATATCGGCCCTAGGGCCATAATTTCAAACGATGTTGAAACCGAGCTTGATTCATCCCCTAACCTCTTGACTAGCCTCTGAATGTTTTGACCGAGTCTTCAGCACCTGCTGAACGAATATTCAAATATTTTTCAATTAATACTCATTATTTTTATTCAAGCTGAAAGGAGATAGTTCACTCCTTGAACTCTATAAATAGGACCTAGTACCTAGCCATTATTCTCATTCTTCAAGTTGTGTTCAGAGCCTTCAAACTGCTAGGGTTGCTATAGAGTGATAAACACTTGCTTTGGGATAAAAGCTTTATCATCTTAAGCTTTATAAACACTTGGGAAGTGAGATTTATAGTGTGTTTTCATTATCAAGGTGTAGTTCGGTTATAGTATATTCAAAGGTATTCCTAATCTTAAGTTCATTTATGTATGGTTCCTTAGTTTACTTTAGTTTTCTTTACTCAAATCCTAACTCGTTGTTTCCATTCTTGGTTAGGTATTTAAGTTCTTTGAACTTAAGGTTTCTTTTCGGTAAGTTTCTTCTTGGTGGTTTAGTTCATTTATTTATCATCTCTTTTTTGAGAAATACTCACATTCTTATTGTTGGTTATAGGAGTGTTCCAAATCCCATCCTTGCTCTCATAAATCCTGGTGGTGGTAAGGAAAATAGGATAGATTTTGTATGCTTTTATGTTTTGATATGTGCTATGACTTATGTATGATATGTTTTTAGTTTTTAGCATATAAATTGTTTAGATAACAATCACATAATTTGTTTAGATAACAAATATATAACTTGTTTAGATAACAAGTCCCAATAATTTATTCCCTGGGCATATGATTGTTTAGAAAATGAGCCCCATAAATTTATATGACTTGTTTAGATAACTAAGCCCCGTAAATTTATGGGCATATGATTGCTTAGCTAGCAAGCCCCAAGAAGTATGATGGCCATTATAATGCATGTTTTATAGTCATATGTATTATAGCCTTATGTTTTATGCTATATGTGCTAGTAGATTTTTCCTTGCTGGGCATTAGGCTCATTCCTTTATTTTTATGTATGCAGGAAAATAGTTATGGTGGCTGAAGGATTCTTGGCAGCTTGGTTTGTGTATTAAGGATGAAGGGATTCGATGGACTGCGTGAACGATTCAAGGATGACGTTATTTTAGTCTCTTTAAATTATGTTTTATGTATTTTCCGTATTTAGTTTTGCAAACAAATTTCCTTTACTTTAAAGTTTTGTTTTATTTTAAAACAATGGGATCCCATACCCCGCATTTATGTATTTCAATATTTACTTTGGAGATTTTAATAAAGTTGTGAATATTTCTTATGTATGTTTTCTAAAAAATAGTAGCTAAGTCTATTAGTTTTTAATGGTCCAAGGTCTTAGAATTAGTTGGGTCATTACAACTTCATGAAGTGGGTTGAGGCCAAACCTCTCGCTACATTCACTTCCAAGAAGGCGCTAGACTTCGTCATCAAGAACATCGTTTGTCACTATGGCCTCCCGAGAGAGAAAGACAGTCTCCGACAACGGTCTGCAATTTGACAGTGGCTGTTCACAGATTTTTACCAAAGGCATGGAGTTATGAAGAGTTTTTCCTCTATAGCCCACCCACAAGCAAATGAACGAATCCCGAGTCATTTATACTCAGGGCAAACCCCAAGTCACCCGTACTCTGAGGGCATGCAACCTCTCGAGGACCACGTACCCCAAGAATAGCACTGAGAGTAACCTACGAAGCAAAGCTTGTCATGAGCAGAGTAGACCTAGTGTCATGACCTAGGGAACAAACCCTAGCATTGAAAAAATCCAAATAACATGAGAGTGGACTTAAGGTTATTTCCAAGGACCATGCGCCTGAGGAGCACTAACCAGTTACTAAATCTCAAAAAGTGAACGAAAGCTTGAGTCAGCAGTACTCAGGCACAAGCCTCAAGTCACCAAAAACATGACCACCTGTACTCGCGAAGCAGGACCTAGGAAGCTAAGATTTTCATGAGCGGAGTAGGCCTAGTGTCAAGACGTGAGAACAAAGCGACCTAGGAAAACTAGTAATACCTAGTGTTGGTAAAACCTAAAAAAACCCATTTAACCCTTTAATGGGTGAACTTGAGTTACCTCTTGAGGACTGTGCACCGGAGGAGCAATAATCAGTTCTCAAGCCCCAAGTCTCCCGTACTCGGGAGCAAGCATCAAGTTGCCAAAAAATTGATTACAAGTCCTGCCCTAAAAGGACTGAGAATTCAACCCACGTCCTGGGGACTATGAACCCGAGGACTGGCAACGGGTTTTCGATTTCCAAAAGCTGAGTAATCTTTAGTTAGGAGCGAAGCCATAATAATGACCTAGTGTAAGCTCCTGAGGACTATGCGACTAAGGAGTAACACTCAGTTTTCAAACCCTATGTAAAGTTGACCTCCTATGGTCTTAGTTATTGGAAATCATGGGTATAAGGACATGCCGAGTGCTACCACTTGACAACACACTAAAGTTACTCTTGAGGACCACGGGCTTGGGAAGCAACACTAAGTGCTTAAAAGTATCATAATACTAGGCGAGTTAATGAGACTTGAGTCGCCATAACTCGAGCACAAGTCCCTAGTTGAACTGACTAGGGAAATCAAGACCTAAGTCTTGAAGACTAAGGTCCACGAGTAGTGGACAAATTAAGGTTTAAAGTTCTTATGGCGTTAAGTTACATTGAATTAGATGTTAAAACCTCGTCAAAATTTTAAGACCAAATTGTCCAATTACTGAATATTAAACATGTTAGTAATAAAGAAATAAAGGCAAGGAAATAGTGCAAGCAAAGGTCATTCACAAAGAGCAAAGTATTTACGATTGCGCTCGGGGGCTCGAGCAATAAACTTGTTTGTATCCGAAAAGTGAAAATGGCACACACGCCTATCAAAAGTAAAAATAAAGAATTACAAGGGCCTACTCACCCGGAGGGACCTCTGTCACAATCTCGATCACAAGATTGACCTCAGGAGTCTGACCTGCTGCCACAACCTCTCGTGCCTTGGCTTCCTTAGCCTCATCTGCCTGAAGACGCTCCTCAAGCAGCATCCTCATGTTGGGCTCCCGCGTGAAGGCCAGGTCCATCTCCCTATTTTTTTGGCACAGAACATAGATGGTGCCTCAGCCATCACACCAAGTCCTTTCTTTAGCTCCACATTTTGAAGCTTCAGGTCCTCGATCTCCTTAGCAGCTACCTCAGCTTTTGAAGCTACCTGCGCAACCTCCTCTTGGGCCTTGGTGGCCTCCATAGAAAGCTTGGAGGACTCCTTGGAGACGTGACGATCCTCTTGAGCAGTCGCGAGATCCTCTGATACCTTGCAGGCGGCTTCCTCCACGGTTTGGGTGTGGCTCATCGCATCCTCCAACAACTTTGAGGAAGTGTCCTCGAGAGTTTGCAGCTTGGACTGCTCTATCGCCAATGTGGTTTCTGTTAGGAAACTTATGCAGGATCTTTATTTATTTTCATGTAGATGTAATATTAAACAAGTTAATATGAGACAACCTAGAACATGTTTCTAAAATTGAATTCAAAGAGAAATAATGATAAGAACACTTACATCATACACAACAGAATGAATGAGTCCTTCCTTCAATTTCTCCAATCCTTGTATTCTTTTGTGTCGTAGAATATTACCAAGAAATTGAACCGTTCTTCAATTTTCTTCACAGTCGTCCAAAGTATCCTTAGAATCACCTAGATTAGGGTGGGAAATTCTCAACACATGAGATAGATACAAAGAGAAGAAGAAAAAAGAGTAATAAGGCTTAGAAAAGGACTTATGCAGTAGAGAGAATCTAAAACCTATCAGAAACTTGTGATTCAACTTATGTTTTCAACTCTCTTTAAGAATTCATTTTATAGACTCAATTAGGTCATTTATTTAATTAAAAAATAAATAAAATAATAGCCAATTAACAGCCCTAGGTCGAAATTATCATGGGCTTTAGGCCCGTGAAATTTCCCATTTGATTATAAGCCCGTTGGACTTAAAATTAAGGCTTGTATTATTTTCTGTTGATTTATTTAATTAAATAATTATTCAAATCCTTTATCAAATTAATTATTTATAATTTTAACCTTGGTTTAAACTTATTTATTAATTTATATACCAATTTATCTTAATTAATAAATCTGCCCTAATTTATCTTTTCTTCTTTAAATTGTATAAATTTGTGAAACTATCCACAATTGACCTGGTCAACTTTGATAATTCTAATTGATAATTAAATCAATTAATTGAGACTATCTAGATGATTTTATCCAAGGTACAGTGGGGACCATGGGCCTATGAAATCAAGCTCCAATAAGTTATCATAAATCTAACAAATAAATTTACTAACTTATTAATTCCTCGTGGCTCTACTAAAGACTTAGAATTGCACTCTTGAATTCATAGAATGCTCTATAAGCAATATAGATATGTTATTAATTATCCATTGTAACAACCATAATTGCCACTCAATCCTCTATAGAAGAGATGAGACTAAAATATCGTTTTACCCCTCATCGTATTTTATCTTTAAAACACTTAGTTCCTTGTAAATGATATTTCAGTAAACTAATATTAATTACTGAAATGAGATATCTATCATTTAGCACCTTGAACCAAACTAAAAGGAAACCATCATTTCACTTCTTCATCAGAAGCTATAGATGTTCATATCTATGATTAACACTCCCACTCAATTATTCTACCAAGTTTGCAAGATGTAAGTATGGGCTAGTCCATAGGGTAAGCGGGTAACGAAAAAGTCACAGAATTAAAATAATACAATCAGTTAGAATACTAACCACTCAGAATTGAGATTAAATTGACCTATGGTCAACTATATGATATGATTAGAATAGATAATAACGGTATGTTTACTTATCCTATCTATTGTCAATATCGGTCCAATCCGATGTAACAAATACATCCGATCTTATCTACTTTGCTAATGTTCTGGAAAGAACACTACGATGTGTAAGTAGATCATATCGTAGATTGACAAGTCAGTGTAAATCCTGTGCACTGACTAATCTTAGGACTAACTTATATTTGAACATAAAATCTTATTTATATTCCACTATGATTACATCACTATAAATACGATTAGCTATATGCTCAAAAAAATATTATCTAAGACCAATTACACTCAATTTAACCATGTTTTACTACTAAAACTAATAAAAACAAAAGTGAACTAAAAAAAAAAAAGATAGAATACAATAGTTGTCCTCCAAACAACTGAATTAGAATATAAGTTACAAATGATTAAGGATATGATTTAGGCAATTTCTTTGGATCGATTGAAAGCATACCTTATTTATTTATTACCTAGTTACCAGTTTTGAGCTTTATTGATATCCTCTTGTTTTTCTTAATTTTATCCTTATACAAGAGAATTATGAAATAAGAAAAAAATCCTTATCTTTAAACCTGTCACACCATAGGTATAGTGTTTTGATTGTTTGTTGTGAGGGGAGTTATAAAGTGAGAAAGTTTTGAGATTAAAGTTTTGTATTGGGGTTGTGCTATAAATGTATGAAATCTCCTATTTCTCTAGAGAAAAAGTCAGCAAGATAGAAAGAAGAGAGAAAAAAAGAAATTCAATGAAAAAAAAAGAATGAAAAATACTTGCAGCGATTCAAGTGTGGGGGAAATAGTGAGATTTATGTTTGAAAGAAAAAAATAAATTATTTTGGATATTATTTGGTAATATTTGTAAGAGTTGAGAGTAGAAGAAATTGTATGCTATGGTGTGATTTGAGCCTAAAATTTGTCTTTCTCATCTACCTTTCACCTTAGTCATACATTATAAGCCTATTAAGTTCTATTGATATTTGATTACATGTACTTACATTAGTGGAGAATGATTTATTAATAAGCATATGGAGTGGATGTTCTTAACGATAAATCTATTTATTTGAGAAATTTTTAAATTAGTTGGGCAAGTATAAATTTATTTGGGTGCTAGTGATATAGTGAATTAAATTGTGCATACATGAATTGGGTTTAAGATGTGATCATACTTAAGTTGAAATTCTAAGGAGTGTAAATCTAGATTTTTCTTAGAATTATATATTTGTGCAATATTTGAGATGGGTATAATTTTTTACAAGACCATGACTTTATAGTTTTTAGTTTTGTTTATTGTCTCTGTTGAGGGACTAGCAAAGTCTAAGTATGGAAGAATTTGATAAGTGTAATTTTATTTATATTTTCTTAATTTCCTTTGGCTTAGAAATTGTTAGTTTTTAGTTATTTTAAAGATTTTAATTTTATTTTTGGTATTTTGTGATTTTGAGTTAAGAAGATTTTGATGAGTTAAAATATACTTTAATTACTATTAAAATAAATTAAATATAAATTAATACTTCTATAGATTCAATTGATATACTTTTTTTTTATCAAGAAGAAAGTAACTTCATTAATCAACCAACCAAGCCAAATAGAGAACAGTACAAACAATTCTTACAAACCACAACAAGGGGGAAATACCCTCCAACCTGTGCAAAACAAAGGCACCCAATAAGACCCAAAACCAGATTACATTGTTATCCTATCTATAAATCTCTGCTCTTGTATAGATAATTTCCTATTTTTTACATTGAATATTCTGTACTGAATCTTAGTCTTAATCTTAGAAGCAATGCTATTAGCTGACCAAGAATATCTATAAAAAACACATCTATTTCGATTCCGCCAAATACCATAAACAACCGCTGCTAGAATCGAGTTGATGATGTCAAAACTTGTTCTAGGCCTCCTGCTAGAGAGCCAAACCAACCAACTAGAAAATTTAAAAGGCCAAGCTTGAAAACCCAACCAGCCAAATATGATGATCAATATCTGCCTAGATAGACAGCAATCAAAATATAAATGGGCATGAGTCTCAGTAGAGATTCCACAGACAGGACAGAGCAGAGAATCAAGCGCCACACATAACCTAAGCAGATTATCACAGGTTAAAAGCTGAGAGTTTACAGTTTGCCAAAGAAGAAATCTGTGTTTAGGTATGGATAGCCGGCACCAAACAACTCTATGGTAGTCAATTTGTTGTTGACAGAGAGAGCTATTATATAGTTTTGAAGGGCAGAATTTTCCTGAGAAACCAGCAGCTTTCAGCTCTTCACAGCTGAAATGATCCCTGAGATTACACAATTTCCTCCAATACCAGCTAGTGTCTGGAGGAAGTCTATAAGACCAGAACTCTGAACCCTTTAAGTATATAGAATTGATCCACTTAACCCAAAGAAAATCATGCTTCTTAGTTATAGCCCAGATATACTTTGCTAATATAGCTCTGTTCCAAGCTGAGCCATTCCTGAATCCAAGGCCACCGTATACTTTCGGGAAACAGACCTTAGACCAAGAAGCCATATGAATTTTACTCCTACTACCATTAACTCCCCAAAGAAAGCCACGACATAACTTTTCAATCTCCTTAATAATACTTTGAGGAAGTATAAAAATACCCATCCAGTAGTTCCTTAGACCAAAAAGAACATAATGAATGAGCTGGATTCTACCAGCAAATGATAGGTGCCTGCTAGCCCAAGTATGTAATCTCATTCTAAATTTTTGGATTACGATGTCACAATCTTCATGCTTCCACTTAGTTGGTCTCATAGGGACACCAAGATATTTAAGGGGAAAGGACCCTTCAGTAAGCTGTAACTCAGCAGCTAAACTTTTCCTGTTTGCAGTAGAGACCCCCCAAAAAAATATGCGATTTACTAGCATTAATTTCCAGCCCAGTAACAGCACTAAAATCCTCAAGAGCACCCTTGAGCACTTGAACAACAGCCAGAGTTCCTTTACAAAATAAGAGCAAATCATCTGCAAAACATAGGCTCAGTAAATTCAGACTTTTACACATAGGATGGTACCTGAAAGAAGTATCAAGAGCTGCCAATTGAAGCCTCCGAGTGAGACATTCTATGATTAGGAAAAATAAAAGAGGCGACAAAGGATCCCCTTGCCGAAGCCCCTTCTCACCCTTAAATTTTCCTTGAACTCTTCCATTCATTAGCAAAAAATAAGATGTGTTTTCCAAGCATGTCATTATCCATCTAATAAATCTCACTGGGAAACACAAAGCTTTTAAGAGATCTTCAATAAACCACCAATCAACTGTGTCATAAGCTTTACTGATATCAATTTTGATTGCACACGTAGGTGAAGTAGCTGATCTCCCATAATTCTTGATAAGATCTTGAAAAATCAAGATGTTATGAGCTATTTATCTACCTTGAACAAAAGCTCCCTTATTAGATTGAACTAAGACAAGAAGGACCTTAGCTAGACGAGAGCAAAGCAGCTTAGAGATACATTTTTATAAGGTAGAACAACACGCAATAGGCCTATAATCCACAGCTCGAGAAGGGTTATCACATTTAGGGACCAGAGACAATGTGGTATCAAGAAGCTCCTCAGGGATACTTCCTGATTCAAAAAATTTCCCTATAGCTCTACATATTTCATCTCCTATATCCAACCACAACACCTTGAAAAAACCCGAACCAAATCCATCTGGACCTGGGGATTTGGTTATAGGGATACTGAATAAAGCTTCTCTAATTTCCTTGTGAGAAAAAGGCTTCAACAGAGATAGCTGCTGGTCCACAGAGAGTTTGAGACCCATATCTACACAATGGACATTTAATTTCTCAGTAGCTGAACTAGGCCTTCCCATAATACTCCTGAATTGGTTCAAAAAATGAGAGACTACTTCTAAAAAGTTATCCACCAATCTACCTTGCTCAGTAACAAAAGAGGCTATCCTATTTTCTTCTTTACGTTTCTTCAGACAAGCATGGAAATAGGCAATGTTCGAGTCTCCCTTCCCTAACCAATTAATCTTACTTCTTTGAGCCAAGAAGCTATGATACATTTGTTCCTGACTAATATATGCTTCAGCAGCAGCCTTGACTTTATCTTGGAGAGTAAAATCTCTAGGATATTGTTGAGCATGGAAAAGGGCATCCTGAAAATCATCTTTAGCCTTCTGAAATTGAACTCCTATGTCTCCTATATGATCCCTATTAAATTTTTTCAGCTTGTGTTTCAGCCACATAGTCTTAAGATAAATGGCCTTTAATCCAATCCCCTGAATAGGCTTCCTCCAGCTATCAAGAGCCACCCCTTTAAAGTCTTTATGATCTGCCCAGAAATTATAATACCGAAACAATTTAACTACCAAGTGCTCCATGGTCTGAATAGAGAGAGTACAAGAGCAGTGATCAGTAATCGTTTCCCATTTGAAGACTGCTGTTGTATTAGGAAACATATTTAGCCAGACCTCATTAGCAAACACATGATCAATCTTAGAGTAAATTCGAGCATGCCCATCTTGGTTATTTGTCCAAGTAAAGAAAGAACCAGTTTGTTTAAGCACATCCAGATGAGAACTAGCAAACCATTAAGAAGAGTCTTGTAATTCAGCTTTAGACACAGGCTTCCCTCTGTTCCTATCTTTGGCTGTAAAGACTGCATTGAAATCTCCCAACATTACCCAAGCATCAGCTGAAATCTTAGGTAAACTTTGCCATAAAATCTTCCTTTCCTCCAAAGTGTTACGCCCATAAACAAATGTAGCACTAAAAGGAAATTTCTGACCAGCCATTCTAATTTTACAGTGAACATATTGACTTGTCTCTTCAATCACTGTAACCTTGAAAAAGACCCTCCTCCATATTATCAAAACTCTTCCCTCAGTAATCGAACTAGAATAATAATCCTAGTTCAAAAATTTATTAACCATCATCTCAGTAACTTTAGACCCCCTCATTTTCGTTTCCAAAAGAGCACCAACTCCCACTTTATTCTTACTACATATATTCAAAACTACAGCCTGCTTTTTCGGACCATTCAATCCCCTTAAGTTCCAGCTCAAAATGTTGTAGTTATCCATGAGAAGAGCTAGCTTCACCTAATCCTCCTTTCTCCCTCTCTATCTATTCTTGGAGAACCACAAAATAGTTGGAGTGATTCTGGCCCGACTCAATTGACACTTTGTTAGTCCTCTGCTTTCTACTCTCTGCTGTCCCCTGTCTATATACCACTTTCTTAGGTGATAGCCAATCCTTTTCACACGCATTCTGGCCATTAGCAGCTGTCGGATCCTTAGAAACATTCCTAGGCATACCAGCATCTACTTTCTCATCTATTCTTCTCTTTTCCAAAGAGGGATTCCTAGAGGAAATATCAACAGCTTCCTCACCCTTGTCCCTCCCTACCACAGGAGGATTCTTTGAAGGAATATCCTTCTTAATCCCCTGAATTTTCATCTCTTTACGACAGTCAGCCATAGAGTGGCCAAAACCTGCACAGGTTTTGCATTTCACTGTCAGCCATTCATATTCTACCCCTTATTCTATTAACTGACCATGCTCATTCAAAAATTGTATTGTCCTAGGTGGGTTATTTGTGATATCCATCTCCACCATGATCCTAGCAAACTGAACTCTTGTACATTCATGAGTAAATTTGTCCACCATTATCGGCTTGCCTATCATACTAACAAGTGCACTGAGGCATTTGCTTCCCCAATATTGAAGGCCTAGATCTTGTAACCGAATCCAAAGAGGCACTGAACAAATCATTTGAATAGCACTTAGATCTGTGGACCATGGCCAAATTATCACTGGCTTTCTATCAAAATGAAGAATGCCAGTTTCCAAAACATTGATCTCTTGTAGCATCATCATTAAACTTGAACATAGTCAAACCCATTGTCATCTTGGATATTTGAGCAATCCCTAAATGACCCGAAACCCTTTTGATAAACCCTTCAAAAATAGCCATTGGAGGATTAGCTCCAAGAACCATACAAATGACAGCAGAACTCCAATTAGCCGATTAGCACTTTACTTCATCAATATCAACTTGAGCAATCTTCTTACCATCCTTAATCAAAGGCTCAGCATATTCAAGATTCTGGTCAGAAAATGAGAGATTACCCAATTTGAATTGCTGCCAATGGGTTTGGGCTGAAGTATGAAAGTCTCCGGCCTCCACTGAGTCCGCCCAGCTTGACGGAACAACCATTCCATCAGTCGCGCGCTCATCTTCTTTGTTTGTTTCACCTTCCGTCAAACCCATGTCTTCAGCATTTTGGGGTAAACCAGACTTCTGTTCGTTACCATCCACAAACATTTCATCATCAACAAATCTTTCCTGAGTAGACGCTTCTTGGATTGAAGGCAAGCTCTGAGATACCGAGCGAGTTACAGGCTTCCGAGCCGATTTCTTCCTCTTCACCATGGAAGAGCGGGAAAATGAGTCTCAGCCCTTCTTTTTATATCTTTTCTTCAATTGATATATTTTAAGTTTGGAAATATTTATTTTTAATCTGGATAATTGTTTTTGAAAATAAATGTGTTATTTTTGTAGAAGAAAAGGAAAAAATTAGTGAAAACACAAAGGAAGAGAAGGCCCAAAGCTCTTGAACAAGCCCAACACGATTCCTTTGAGTTGCTGAAGCCGAGCCCAATCGCTATTAACTTAATAATTTGTCTACTAAACTGTAATCATAATTAAAATAAAGCAATTGGGAAATAGATGAAAATTAAATATAGAAATGTCAAAATTATTATTTGTATAAATGAATCATAATTATTTTATTTTGTTTATATAATCAAGAAACATAATCAGAATGCTTAAATTGACTAAATTGCCATTTTTATTAAAAATATATAATGTAATATTTTGGGGAGATATTTTTTAAGAATATAATTGTGTTTCAATTTTTAATTTATCTAAAAATAAAAAATAAGTAAATAGAAGTCATTGAGGTAATAGGATTCCTTGGGTGATTGTGGAGTGAAACATTCTCATTCTTTTCCCTTAGCCATGCCAAGTTCTTCAATTGCTCATTTAAGTAAACATATGAATAAGAATTATCACCACTCAAATCATTTTAATTCACCTTAGGTAAAGATGCACATGCCCCATATGAGTGTATATAAATATATATATATATGTTCACGGTGAGAACTCGTCAACGATATAAGGTAAGAAAAATCAAGTTATATTGTGAAAGATAGCTAGGAATAAGATGGAAAGAACTTGAAAGAGAAGAAAATACAGAGCTACAATGGAGCAAAGATCATATATTCCTTAATTGTCTATCCATACAATCAATTTTCCAACCCCTTAACCTGAGGGGTTGAAGCCTATTTATAGGTGGGCTCTATCGGCCCCTGATACAAGGTGGTCCCAAGGGACAAGATTGTATGTAGGTATACTGTCAGGGTAGTGGTGTAGTACGTAGGTACGTTGTTAGGGTAGTGGTGTAGTACATAGGTACATTGTCAGGGTAGTGGCACAGCACACAGGTACGTTGCCATGGTAGTGGCGCAGTACGTAGTGGTGTCAGCTCGCATACTTGGTCGGAGGCACACAGAACGTGCCACCATTCCGCGTACTTATTCGCACGCCTTGTACCTGGTGGTCCACCTTTCATCTTCAAGGTACCAATTCCCTCTGACCTTCCAGATATTCTTCTAAGTGTTATAGAATTGTGGGGGTCCTTTGTTAACGTAGGAGGGACTTCCTTTACCAAGTTTACACGTTGAGGCATTTCTAAGAGGTGGGCTACAGGTGGCGAGCCCCTTCCTTCTCGTGGGCCTCGCGACAAGTAGAGCGAGGCTTAAAGCCTCGTGCATCCACCCTGCCACAGCGTGCCTCGCTCCATGGCCCTCGCACAGCGACCCTCGCGTAGCACCCTTTACGCAACGGCCCTCGCGCCATGACCTTTGTACAACGACCCTCGCGTAGCGCCCCTCGCGCCGTGACCCTAGTGTAGCTTTTCACATGGCGAGATGCCTCCATACACAAACCCTTCAAGAATGAACACTAATTTAAATATTTCTTGGGAAATTATTCCACATTCACACTTTCCCTCGAGTCTATAAGTACACTTTTAAGTGTGCTTGTAGACTTTTTCTTCTTCTCTTGTTTGATATGGATGGAAAGTTTTGGGAGGCTCAACCCTGGTGCGTTATCCAATGTTGCATGAAGAAACACAAAGTGGAGTGGGATGGTGTGTTTCTTTATAGTGTTTAAAGAAACACAAAATCCACTCAACTTTGGTGATGATCCAAGTGTGTTCCTAAAATTGGATAAGGGCCAACCATTTCCAAGCGCGGATCCCAAGGTTGCCAATGCTTTTGATCTCCACCACTCATGTAGATTTGATCCAATGATTAGGAAGCCTTGACTTCCTTATAAATACCCCAAGACTTGAACCCACTTCTCCACACCAAGACTTGCTTAGCCTAGTGGTATTCCCTCTAAGCCGCTTCCAAGAGCTCAAAGGTTCTATCCTCCATAAAAGAATTCTTGAGGTAAATTTCTCTTCTTTTCATTTATTCTCCCTCCTTTTTTTTTTTACTTATTTCTCTTTATACTAGGTTTGCATTGTAGTGGCGCTAGGAATTCTCTTGTTGCTAAGGACCCGCCCTTGCTTGTTGCTCGACCGACCTTATGCCCCCACAAGTTTGTCCTCGCGCACCTGTGGATCCATACATACACCTTCAGGTATACCTCTTTCCTCCAATGATACACATATTTCCCTTATCTATTACACAGGGGTAGGGTCATTGGCTGTAATGCACTTCTTCTTTAGAGGGTGTCATTCTCTTTTCTTATGGCCCTTCAAGTACATACGCATAGGCCCTTTTCTTATACCCCTTATACTCATGTTGTAGATATAGGGTTATCCTTACGCACATACGTCCTCAAGTCTTAGCTGGCCTATGGCGTCTAGGAGATGTCCCAAAGGTTCTTCTAATGTTGAATTCATTGAGTTGTCATCCTCCAACTCTGAGGCTGACGTTCGTAGGCCCTCTAATCGTGGGGGTGTGCAAATGTTCTACCTACAGAGACTGTCCTACCTCAGGAAAAAGGTGCGCGGCCTGGAGAAGGAACTAGAATGTATTAATAGTGATGAGGGTTTAGGTTTCTCCCCATGGGATGCAACGTATATTTCCCAGCTACATTCAGCCTTTCAAGATTGTCTTTCTGAAATCGCCTGCCTAGAGGAAAACTTGCCCCCCCGAGCCTTTTTCTTTCTGCGGTGATGAGACTTCCAGTTGTAGGGATCCCCTCCCTGAGAGTGACAACTGTGAATCAACTGAACCTGAGTTTCTTTCTATGATCCCACCCACGCTTCCTTCCCTGCCTTCGGTCTTACGCCCTAGGTTCAAGAAGAGTGATGGTCAATATAAGACACGTGGGGGGTCTTCCAGGACCTTGAGAAAGTCTATAGCTCACAAACTGCCTGTCTCTGTCCAGGTAGCCGAGATGCCGAAGAGAACCTCTGACACTTCCGAAGACGCAGGTAGGTATACCCTTACCAGTGTTAAACTTTCCAACATGATAAAGTCTCATCATCTATCATCAGATCTCAAGTTCGTCATCTCAAAGCATGATGAATGCACATCTGAACCGCTCGAAGGGTTCGTGGCCTTTAGCAACTCCATCATCAAATCTGGGGGGCTCTGCCGCTTCACCCCTTCTTCATCAAAGTACTTAACTATTTCGAACTGGTGCCTCTACAACTGTCCCCCAACTCTTGGGTGATGCTTAGCAGCTTATATGTGTTGTACCAATAGCTACACTCCAGAGGGCCTTCCATGAGCTAGATTCATTACCTCTTCACTCTTAGGGCGAATTCATCTGCTCTCGGGTTCTATCAGCTTCAGAAACCCATGGTCCATAAAGGGTATCCCCTCGTGGAGGGCTCCATTTCAAACAGGAGCTCGTGGAAAATAGACTACTTCTTCACTTATAGCGGGTTCACCCGACACACTCGCTTCAACGCTCCAAGTAATACAATTCTCACCTTGAGTTCATACAATAGAGGTTTCTCTTTTTACTCTAATTTTCTTTTACGGTTTATCTAACTACAATTATTTCTTTTCTCTTGATGGCAGGTCTCGTAGGGGTTGTTGGCTCTACCTTGAAATCTTCGGCTCGCGATCGAGTGATGAAGATCCTGGACTTGCTGGCTGAATGCAAACAAGCCTGTGCCCTTTTTACAGAGAGCAACCTTCACTTGTACAAGCTGCTGACCCTGGACCAAGCCGTCTCTCTATGCTCCATCTCATCTAAATCCGCAAGTCTGTGGCTATACGGCCATGATGAAGGTAATTATGATGAGGCAGCTAATACATACTATGTCTACCCATCCAGTGATCATATGGACACTGAGGAGACGGTGGAGTCTGAGAACTACTCGTGTTTGCACTCTTTGGCCGGCAGGGCTAGGGACGTGGCCGACGATGGACATACCGACGGTGTTACCTCTCGGGTGCCACCATTGATGCCTGGCGGCGAGTTTTCCTTCAACGCCTCTATCCCCCACCCTTCTGTGCCTAAAAGGAATTTTGTTATTCCTTCTTTTGTTGGGGCTCCTCTACCCTCGAGGGGGGGGGGGGGGGGGGTGTGTTCTAGGCGGGCGTCTTCGGGCGCCTCTTTACCTAAAGAGATGACTCCGCGCTCTTCTACCCCCTACACCTCTGCGGATGGATCAGGACCTTCTCGGTCCCCTTCCCTGTCAAAATGTGCCTCGGCTAGTGCACACATCACCCCCCATCAAGCTTATGCTTCCGATTCTGAAGACCATCCTCTGGCAAGCCAGTATGGGGAAGCCATGAGCCATCATCTGGGAAACTTTCCCAAAGGCGAGTGGGGATCCTTGCATGACGTTCTCGATGCTGAGCTGGAAGCTGCTTATATGTGAGCTTCCTTGCAGGTATTTGTCGAGACACTCGTTTTCTTCATTTTTCTTTATATATATTTTTATTTTGATATTGCATGACCCTCGAGGCTTTATTCTATGTTTTTGCCCTTACCTAGGCCTCTATCCTGAGTCACCGACTTATTGCCTCGAACTCTTCATACGGCTACAACGCGAGCTCGAGGAGGCACTGGGGAATCTCTCGATGGCTGAGGCAGCAAAGGATGTCTTGTCGAGTGAACTGACTGAGGAGGTTTGCCAGAGTGATGTTGCTTTAGCCTAGGCTGCATCGACTTCTCACTCCAACACCCACTTGGAAGCTACCATCCTTACTTTAAATGAGAGGATTACTGCGCTCGAGGCTGAGCTTGTGAATGCCGAGAACAACATAGTTGAGCGTACGCTGCATGCCATATGGTGGACCAACCCCGCCGTTGACCTATCTCCCTTTCGAGATTATGCAGTTGAGAAAATCTCTGAGTGGAAGGGTCGGGATAGAAACTTGTAGATCCCTTTGCATTGGGCTTATATATGTTGTTGCCATGTAATCCCTCATATTATTTCCCCTTTCTCATTTTTTTTTTGTGTTTATCAAACTTAAGGGGCTTTGGTAAGTCCCTCTTATTATTGTTATTTGTGGTTTACATATCTCTTCCTTGATCTGATGATGATAATCTTTTTGGTGCACCTTGATTATACTTGTAAGGACATGTTTACCCATTGGGTTCTCAGGGTCCTTTTATATTCTTTGCGCACGCTTGTTACTTTTTGCGAGAAGAATCCTTCTCGTCATTATGTATAGTACTATTTCCTCAAAGGTCTCTTTTAGGACCCTTTTTGGCTAGCCGATTTAGTGGCCATTCTAGACTTATTGAGAGATTCCTTCCTTATGGCCTCATCCCCTACAGGGGTGTCAGCCTTTGGTTGGAGGTCATCTCTCTCTCTCTCTCTCTTTTTTAAAAACTATTCCCTTGATATTCATAAGGGTATCTAATCCTTTTGAATATAAGAGATAGGAGTTTTTTTTTTTGCTTATACACGTGCCTCCTGTCCTACCCCTCAAGTGCTTGGTGAAATTTATTCCAGCAGGCACTTTTGTGGATGCTCGCATAGAGAAGAAAAATAACATGTGAAGTTGCGAACAATTTCATTTATAGTAGGCAGGTTACAATGACATATATGAAATGGTTACATCTACTTGGGAGGTTATCTGGGTAGCCTCTTTGATTCTTATCTACTAAGTTAACATAACATGCAACAAACTAAACATAGATATTCTTTGCATCAGATGTGGAGGTCTTACTGGTAGTATTTCTTGAGGTATTCCATATTCCATGCTCGACGTATGACGGTGTTATCCATGCGGAACCGTTTATAGGTGTTTGGTGGTATGCATTGAGCGACTCGGTAGGGTCCTTCCCAGTTCACCTCTAGTACCCCCGCCCCTGGTTCTCCCGTGTTGGGGAGTACTGAACATTCTCTCTCGCACCCTCGAGTTGTAGTACCTTGCTGCCCACTGCTGGTATACTGCCACTCTCATTTGCGCCCTTTCCCTTCTTTCTTCTAACATGTCTAAGCTTTCGGCCATTGCTGCATGGTTGGCCTGGTCCTCGTGTGCCTGTATCCTGAAGGAGTTAACCTTCATCCCAATCGGGAGAACAACCTCACATCTGTATGTTAAGGAAAAATGGGTCTCCCCAATGTTTGTGCGCGGGGTGGTCCTGTAGGCCCAAAGCACATTAGGTAGATCCTCAACCCAGACTCCTTTCATCTTCTCTAGCTTTGATTTTAAGTTCTTCTTAAGGAATTTGTTAATGGCCTCCACCTACCCATTGGCCTATGGATGTACAATAGTTGAGAAGCTTCTCCTTATTCCTCTTTCCCTACAGTACTTCTCGAATGTTTCCCCCTCAAACTGGGTGCCATTGTCAGAAATAATTTTGTAGGGCACTCCATATCTGCAGACAAATAATGTGTTGACAAAGGTGGTGATAAGCTTGGCCGTTATTTTTAATAGAGGTTCTGCTTCAACCCACTTGGTGAAGTAATCTACAGCTACGACTACGTACTTTGCTCCACCTCTACTTGCGGGAAGGGCGCCAATCAGGTCTATCCCCCAGATAGCAAAAGGCAAAGGGCTTGTCAGGCTAGTTAACTCATTCGGGGGTTTCTGGGAGTAGTTTCTGTGTCTATGGCATTTGTAACATTTTCTCGTAAAGTCCTTTGCATCCCTCTCCATGGAGGGCCAGTAGTACCCTTTCCTCATATCTTTCTGAGCTGTGGATGGCCCATTCACATGGTTGCCACACTCACCCTCATGTACTTCATATAACACTTTCATCGCCTCCTCCTCACCAACACATCACAAGAGCAGCATGGAAAACCCTCTCTTATACAAGGTCCCATCTACTAAGGTGTGTCAGGAAGCCTTATACACCAGCCTCCGAGCCTCCCTCTTGTCTGTTGCCAAAAATCCATCCTTCAGGTAGATTACAATTGGGTCAGCTCACGACTCCTTTTGGACGCTGATCATAAGAATGTACGAATCAATGATGCTTGGCCTCCGCAAATAATTTCACAGGCACTGATTCAAGGATATCCCCATCTTTAGTGGAAGCCAGCTTTGTGAGGGCATCAGCATGGGTATTCCTCTCTCTTGGGATTTTCTCTATGCTATACCCCACCAACCGCCCCAAATAGCCTCTTACCCTTTCCAAGTATGTCGCCATCTTAGGACCCCTCACATGATACTCTCCCTTCATCTAGAACACCACCAACTGTGAGTCACTAAAAATGTGTAAATGCGTTACCTTTAGCCCCTGGGCCAACCGCAACCCAGCTAGGAGCACTTCGTATTCTGCCTCATTGTTCGAGACTTCGAACCCAAACCGTATCGCGCAGTACATCCTGTGTCCTCCGGTTTATGTCATCACGATACCTGCTCTAGTTCCTCCTTTGTTGGATGCTCCATCCACATGCAGGCTTCATTCCTCAGAATTCCTTTGCTCTTCTCCAACCGACTGTCTCTGTCCTTCATCTCCTCCTTCGTTCGGTCAATAGGTGAAATCTACTATGAAGTCCGCAAGCACTTGCCCATTGATGGAGGTCCTTTGGGTATAAGTGATGTCAAATTGACTTAACTCAATTGACCATTTCATCAGTCTCCGCAAGGTGTCAGGTTTATGTAAGACTTGTCTTAAAGGACTATCAGTGAGTACCTCGATCACATGGGCATGGAAGTAAGACCTTAACTTCCTTGAGGCCACGACTAATGCGTATGCTAACTTCTCTATCTCCAAGTATCAGTTCTCCACATCTACCAACCGTTTGCTGATTTAGTACATGGGTTGTTGATGCCTCTTCTCTCCCCTAACCAGGGCAGCGCTTATGGCATGCTCGGATACTGCTAAGTATAAGTATAGTCTCTCACCCTTTTCAGGTTTAGCCAGCAAGGGTGGCTTCCCTAAGTGTTCCTTCAACTTGGTAAAAGCATCCTCATATTCTCCATCTCAAGCGAACTTTTTGCTCCCTTTTAGGATGTTGAAGAAGGGGAGGCACTTGTATGTAGACCTTGAAATGAATCTGTTAAGGGCTTCCACTCATCCCGTTAGACATTGCACCTCCTTCTTATTCTTGGGTGGGCTCATTTCTATTAAGGCCCTTATCTTATCAGGATTATCCTCGATGCCTCTGGAATGGACCATGAAACCCAAGAACTTTCCTGAGGAGACACCGAAAGTGCACTTGAGTGGATTCAGCTTCATTCGGTACCTCCTAAGTGTGTCAAACATCTCACCTAGGTCCATGTTGAGTTCCGTGGCGTCTTTGGTCTTCACCAACATATTTTCAACGTATACTTCCACCAGCTGTCGCATCCACCAGCTGATCTATTCTTGGAAGCAGAAAACTTTCCTTAGGACATGCCTTATTGAGGTTTGAGAAGTCCACACAAGTCCTCCATTTTCCATTCGGTTTCGGGACTAGTATGGGGTTTGATACCCATACAGGATAGAATGATTCGCAGATGAACCCATTCGCCTTCAATTTGTCAACCTCCTCCTTTAAGGTTGCGTACCTTTCAGGGTCAAGCACTCGTCTTTTCTGCCTAACTGGCCTTGCCTTGGGGGTGATATTCAAATGGTGGCACATGATCGCAGGATCTATCCCCACCATGTCTTCGTGACTCTAGGCGAATACATCTAGATTGTCCTTCAAAAATCTTACCAACTTCTCCTTCGCGTCGTCTTGAAGGTTTTTTCCCACCTTCAACTTTCGCAATGGCTCTTCCATCGCCACGACTTCCTCTACCTCCTCCACGGGTTCTGACCTTGGCTCCTCCATGACTCTGGGGTCTAGTTCCTGCGGGTTTGCGCCTCCATGTACTACCATCGCCATTGGTTCTCGCGGTTTCATAGGCGTGCGAAGGGAGGTGTTATAGCACTCCCTTGCTTCTCTCTGTTCTCCTTTGATACTCGCTATTCCACCGGGAGTTGGGAACTTGATGGCTAGGTGATACATTGAAGTTATCACTTTCAATTATCTTAGGGATGGTCTCCCCAATACCACATTGAAAGATAAAACACAGTCTACCACGATGAAGTTTGCCATGACTGTGGTCTATCTGGGTTGCTCTCCCATGGTGAGTGCCAATTCGATCACCCCTAAGGGTGGTATTGAGTCCCCCATGAATTGGTATAAGGAGGATTGGCAAGGTTTCAAGTTTCTGACGCCCAAACCCATCTTCTCCAAGGCGAGGCGATACAAGATATCCATGGAACTTCCGGTGTCTATGAGGACCCGATGCACCCGCATGTTAGCCAATTGAACCGTCAACACCAGAGGATCATTGTGGGGAAAGTGCACCCCTTGTGCATCCTCCTCTGTGAAAGTGATTGAATCATTTTCTCCCTTAAAGATTTTTGGGGGTCGTTGCTCTAAACTCATGACACACGGTGGTGGACTTCGTCTGACTTGTCTAGCATACTTGTCTCGACCTTTCCTAGATTCTCCACCAAGCCCCGTACCTAAGAAGATCGTTCTTAATTCTCCTTGTATCTCCGGGGCTCTTTCTCGGGCCTGAGGTATCTCCGGTTCATTCTCTGATTTATGATTTTCCCTTCTGACATATCGGCCTAGGTGCCCCCTGTGTATGAGCTCTTCAATTTATTCCTTCAAATGGGTGCATTCTGCCGTGGTATGGCCGATGTCCTTGTGGTACTGATAGTATTTGCTAGGGTCCATCTTGGAATAATCTTTTCTCATCGGTGGGGCCTCTTGAAGGGAGCCTGACCTTCATTCGTGAGATAGATATGTTCTCTGGTGTCCATCATGTTGGTATAGAAGGTGTAAGCCGCTTGCCTGGGGTCACCCCCGCGTTTGGGCCTTCTCTGGTGGTCATCTCTCGGCCCCTCGTATGCCCTCTTGTTTTTTGTCCCATTCGATCCTTCATGGGTTGAAGGCTTAACACGGGATTCATTTTTTCCCGCCTTTAAGTTCTCATGGCCATCCTCTACACGAATGTACTTATGTGCCCTTTCATAGAAGTCATCTAAGTCGGTGACTTCCTTTTTAAGCATTTGTAGCTGGCCTCAGCCTCTTAAACCATTTGTAAGTAGGCCCTTTCAGCGTGACAGTGAAACAGTGACACCTCACTCTGCTATTGATCCCTCCCAGCTTCATTAAGTCATTGAAGGCGTCCAAGTGGTACTTGGGGTCTGAGGTACCCTCGTATGGGGTCATATGGGGTTCTTTAAAGTTGGCTGGGATTCACTCCAACTGGATTTCTCGTGTGAAAGGTGTCTCGTAGTCGAATTCTTCATCGTTAATGTGCCCCCTAACACCGTGACAATCTTGCTCCGAAGGCTCTTCATCTTGGTGTCTAGCTCTTGTCGCCTATTTTGTAATGAGTCCTTTATCTTAGTGGGATTGCCCTTTCTCTTTTCTCCATCCTTCGGAGGGGCCATAGGGGGCGTCGTCCTCGCTCCTGACCTTTTCCCATTGATCTTTTCTCTTAGGTCAGGTATCGTTTCCTTAGAGGTAACTTCGACCTCGTTCCTAAGACCATGGTTGTTCCTCCGTCTTTGCTCCTGGGAATATTTCCCTGGTCTAGGTCCCTCATGGTATTTTGTCTGGGGGGTGTTGCTGGTGGAGAGTCGGGTTCTCCCATCGTCCATGGGGACACCAGCTTCCCCTCTTTCTCGCTCTTTTTCCTTGTGCTTCGGAATGGGTAGGCTCGACTTTCCTTGTAGAAGGTCGTTTAAGACCTCCTGCATGTTCTCTAGTGTGGCTTCCAACTTTAAGTTTTTCTTATGCAACTCACGAATTTCGTCCACATAGAACCGAGTCTTCGACCTGGAACTCACCGAATGCACATGGGGACTTTTGCCTGGCCTCCGCGTCGAGGGACTTGGGTCTCAGTGGCCGGAGTGGGGTGCCACCGGGGGTCGGGGACGTGGAGGCGCTGGTGGCTCTGGGTGACCTCCATCGGGTCGGATAGCTGGGGAAAACACTTCCTTCTCCTCCATTGGTGGAGGATGTTCCTCCGGCATGTCCCTCGGCTTAGGTGTAGGGGGTTCCTTCCGGGAGGCCCTCAGTTGCTTTCCGTCCAGACGAACCTCAACATCTTGTAGCTGACGTAGGCATTTCAAACGCCTTGGCATTTCTCCCTTTCTGAAGGTGATAAAAGAACGTTAGCTTGACACTCGTTCTTCCCACAGACGGCACCAAACTGTTGACGGTGAGAACTCATCAACGATATAAGGTAAGAAAATTCAAGTTATATTGCGAAAGATAGCTAGGAATAAGATGGAAAGAACTTGAAAGAGAAGAAAATACAGAGCTACAATGGAGCAAAGATCATATATTCCTTAATTTTCTGTCCATACAATCAATTTTCCAACCCCTTAACCTGAGGGGTTGAAGCCTATTTATAGGTGGGCTCTATTGGCCCCTGATACAAGGTGGTCCTAAGGGACAAGATTGTACGTAGGTACACTGTCAGGGTAGTGGTGCAGTATGTGGGTACATTATCAGGGTAGTGGTGCAGTACGTAGGTACATTGTCAGGGTAGTGGCGCCACATGTAGGTACGTTGCCAGGGTAGTGGCGCAGTACGTAGTGGTGTCAACTCGCATACTTGGTCGGAGGCACGTAGAACGTGCCACCATTCCACGTGCTTATTCACACGCCTTGTACCTAGTGGTCCACCTTTCATCTTCAAGGTACCGATTCCCTCCGACCTTCTGGATATTCTTCTAAATGTTATAGAATTGTGGGGGTCCTTTGTTAACGTAGGGACTTCCTTTACCAAGTTTACATGTTGAGGCATTTATAAGAGGTGGGCTATAGGTAGCAAGCCCCTTCCTTCCTGTGGGCCTCGTGACAAGTCGAGCGAGGCTTAAAGCCTCGTGCATCCACCCTGCCACACTGTGCCTCGTACAGCGCCCTTCGCGTCACGACCCTTGCACAGTGACCCTCGCATAGTGCCCCTTGTGCAATGGCCCTTGCACCACGGCCTTCACATATCGACCCTCGTGTAGTGCCCCTCGTGCCGTGACCCTCGCGCCATGACCCTCGCGTAGCGCGCCTCGCGCCATGACCTTTGCGTAGCGCCTCGCACCGTGACCTCGCACAGTGACCCTCGCGCCCTGACCCTCACGCCGTGGTGTCATGACGTGACACCCTTCTCTTTGTCACCCTCGCATAGCGAGGGTGATTTCTTAGGGGCCCGTATGTGGGTCCTTAGGCACACGCAGGAGATTCGTCGAGGTGTCCTCATCTAGAGATCTCTCCGCATGACACATGGGAAGCTTTATGAGGGTCTTGTATCGGGCCTTCTCAGGAAGGTGTCCTTGGAAAGTAGCTTTTCACATGGCGAGACTCCATACACAATCCCTTCAAGAATGAACACTACTTTAAATATTTCTTGGGAAATTATTCCACATTCACAATATATATGGGTGCACTCTTAATGGTTACTACCCATAGATGATTACTTTAATATTAACTATTGAATTAAGATCAATGATCCATATTTATAGTTGTTAATTAATATTTCTAAAATTAAATTTTGATTTTTTTAAAATTTTTGGAAGGTTTACCTAATGAAAAACGTGTATTTATTATGAAAATATAATATTGTAAACTTTTCATTTTTCAAATGCATGTCAATTTCTAAATATAGCTAGTGTCTCTCATTGGTTGGAAACAACATTAATTATGGAAAAAAAATTCGAAATTAATGTAGAAAAAAATATTTACCTATTGGTGACTTGCTATAACAAGACACTATATTGCCACATCATCATAATTATTAGTAACCATCTATGAGTAGTAACCATTGATGAGTCTTCCATATATATATACATTCTATTGTTAGAAATAAAATATAATAAGAGGGATTAGCAACACAAGACATGAATACAACTCTAAGTACAAAATATAAGTAAATAGGAGAATATAGAAAAATGAATGATAAAGTTACAACTCAAAGCTAAAGTTACAAATAAATGATAGAGTATATGCAAATAAAATTACAACTCAAAGCAAAACAATACACATAAACATAATATAAGAGAATAAGAAGAAGAAAGAAGTAAATTTGTAACGCTCTGGATAATCAAGACCGTTACACTGTGAGTTGAAAGTAGTGCAGGACTTGCTAATCAAGTCATTTAAATGAAAATGTGATCCTAAAGTCGTAAACATATTAGGTTTAAAAGATTTTGGTCATAAACAGATAATTTTCATTGAAATAAACGTTTAGTACATGGGATCCCAAAAACATGGTTTAAAGAACATATTTACAAGATTCCCAAAAGTTACAAATCAACAAGGCCACTCTAATGGAAAAATACACATTTTAGGTCTTCGTCCCTGTACAAACCCTCGACCGTGGCGGCCGAGAAGCTGACAATGTACACCTTACCCCCAGAGCTCTCCAACCCATGGTTGATCCCTCTTACCCTTGCTCTTACCTGCACCACGTAGCACCCATGAGCCGAGGCCCAGCAAGATGGCCATAACATCATAACACAATCAATATCGATGACCAAATAATTCACAAAGGATAATCAGATATTCAGCAGTCCACAACATTCACATAATCAACGATAGTAATTGACAAATCAACAGTCTCATAACCAAGTAATTAACATGTCATAATCATTAGATTAACACAATAAACACATCATTCAATAGCTAGGGTCGACGCCCTTAGGCCGCACCCTCTGTTTAAGTCACTATCTTCGGCTCACTTAGGCCGAGCCCAGTGTTCAGCCCACTCACTCTGGCTTGTGTAGGCCAAGCTCAATGATTATTTAATTAACCTCAGCTACCAGTGGCCGAGCCGCGTCCTTGTGCGCCAATATTAATTCCGGCACTCTTAGGCTGTTTATTTCATACTCACATGGCATAATACCATCATACAATATTTCATATAAGTATAGGGAACTCTTCGTCCCAACTTATCCACATAAAAGGGTGCAGTTCTCTTACCTTTGATTCCGAGCGCTTTGGCTAAATGAGATGACCCTCGAGCACGATCCTGTCCGAGCCCTAGCGTACACCTAGTCACAACCGTAAAATAAAATCCTCATTAACATTAAATTCTATAATCCAACTTTGGAACCAATCCCAAGCTCTTGGGAAGCCTAATTCCACCAAACGGGGTGGTGGAATCGACCCCCGAGCCCCCAAGCAAAAACCATAAGAAAAATACCCAAAACCCAAATCTGGAGGCAGGGTAGCGCTACAACGCCACAAGAAGGGCGCTACAACGCTACAAACAGAGAAAAACTCCCCCAAAAAACCCCTCATAGCGTTGTAGCGCCCATCACCTAGCGCTACAACGCTACAACCAGAACATGCAAAAGTTCTGGGTTTTTCCCTCGAAGTTTCCTGAGCCAAAGCTCCACCAACCCATTCCAAAAATCAACTAAACTCAAAATTGACCTTATAACTCACTATAACTCAACCAAATCAACCCATAAACATAAAAAACCTAGCTAAAATCATTATCAAACACATAAACTAAACTTGAGCTCAAAAGCTCAAGAACATCATCAGAAAACCAGAAACCCAGAACTTCAAAGTCAGAAATTGTTACCTCAACTGAGTGGATTCGACCTTAGGTTGCCTTCAATGCCCTTCCAGACTTTAATTCCTCAAATCCCCAAGCTCAAGTCCTTAAATTTCCATCCAAAATCCAAATTCAGAATTCAACCTCACAAACCCAGAAAATTCAGACAAAAACTTTAAACCTTACCTTAGTTGGTTGCTAACTCCAACTGAATCCCTTAGCTTCTCCAAGGATCAACACCCCAAATCAAGCCTAGACTTCCTCTAAGTTCTTAGCTTCAAAAATTCTCAAGGGAGAGAGAGAGAGAGGAAGTGATTGTGAGGGAGAGAAAGAGAGGTAATTGAGTGTTCTATTTTCCCTTCTTTTTCTTTCCTTTCCTTTTCAGCTTTTACCCCTTTCTACAACTTCCACTAGAGTCTAAATGAGTAGAATATCACTTATCCCTTTTTAAACATCAAAGACCCTTTTTCCCTCCCAATTAAATCCAAGTCTTTTAATCACTCTAAGGGAATTTTGGTCATTTACTCCCAATTCCCGTTAATTCCTCAAGTGTCCAAAATATTTACCACTTAAATCCTGTCATCTAATTAATCAGAAATTATTTTCCCCGAAGTCTAAAAATCTCCAATATATTTTCCCAAATTCCCAGAAATACCCTCAGGCTTCCTCAAGCTGGGTATAAATCCCCATCGGGACTATTTCGCTATATCGCTCACTAGGATCACCTCGAGCCACAAGCTGCAAATATATCCACATAATAATGTGGTCTCAACAATTATCGCAAATAATTACATTTATGCCCTCAACGGGCTAAAATTACAAATATCCCCTTCTAAGCAGAACAGGGCCCACATGCATATTTAATACTCATAACACATGCATTCCATCATATCCATACAATCATATAATCATGCATGCCACATAATCATGCATTAAATCATGTATTCACATAAATACCAATTATACCCTCCCGACGCACTAATCAAGGCCCTTAAGCCTCATTAGTAATTTTGGATCGTTACAAAATCATTCTCACTCACACAATCACAAGTAATGAATAAATAGAGATCACTAGGCTTGAACAAGTTTCTAAGAACTTTGTCCAAAAAACTTATTTCCCCTCTTTTTCAAGCACTATATGAACTCTCAAGTATTTGAAATAGTTTTTAGGATTAAACAAGCCTAAATATTCTTGGCATAGTACTTGTAGGATAAGAATGCAATGCACTCAAGTGTTCAAATGACCTTTATTTATAATGTTCTTACTCTCATTTGATTTTGAATGAGGACCACCAACCCCTTGGTTGTTACTAATCATCAATTGGTTGTGCATGGACTAAAATGAAAGATTTTGTGGGTTACATGAGCTGTTAGAACTGAGCAAAAATGTTCTAGACAACCCAACACTTTGAGCAGTTACGGACTAGACGACATGTCACCTGGTATATTTCACCTACGGCACATTGCAATGCAATGGGTGATGTAATGTAGGCGCTATTATTTTCTTGCTCTTTTTTTTACAATTAAAATTTTTCAAAATATCATAAATCTCCTAATATTTGATTTGTATAATTTACGCACTTCATAACTGTGGAATGAATTCTACAGAGCCCAACTCATCTTATGCAACCTAATGATTATAAAGGCCCAGTCCATTACATATACATTTGGTCTTTTAGATATTAAGTCATAATATATGCCCTCATATATATAAGCCATTTTCCCTTTTGAGTTAGCTTTAGACGGTGGTTTTCAGGTTCTGTAACAAAGTTTTTGACACCATATTTGTAAAAGTGAGTTTGAGTTGAAAAAGAGCCATAAAGACTGTACTTGAGAAATATATGTGCTTTGTGTGACAATACCAACTATGATGTAAGAAGTGTACTATGTGAGGAGCTCAACTCATTGACTGTAATGGTGTAATTCTCTTCTTGATTTCATAGTGAAACATTTTAAGTTACTCAGCTGGATGTAGGATAATTATTCTTGATTCGAACCAGGATAAATTCTTGTGTTATTTGTTTGTTTTCTCTTTCACTTTTAATTTGTTTATGCACTTGAATTCTTTTATTATTTGTTTGCCATTTGGGGTTTAGATTTTTTTTTTAGGTGAATCTTGCTGTTGATAAACTCAACATATCAGAGCCAGGTTGATCCAAACAAAAGAAAGGGACCAAGATTAACATCAACATAATCAAGAAAGCATGGCTAAATTTGCAAAGTTTGAATTGGAAAGATTAAATGGCACTAGGAACTTTGGTTTATCGAGAGAAAGTTTGAAGGGAATTCTTGTGCATCAAAATTTGGCAAAAATGCTTGGAGATAAGAAGGGTATTGCTGAGAACTATAAGCTCGATGAACTGGAGGAGAAGGAAGAGTTGACTTACTATATCATTATCATGTACTTGTTCCATAATTTGAGAAGGAAGGTGCAATTCGAGAAAATAGCCAGAAGAATATGGGAAAAATCTGGAAAGGCTTTACATGACTCCTTAACAAACAAAATCAATCTTCTTGAAAGACTTTAGGGATTCAATATGAATCCTTCTTTATCTCTTGATGCTAATTTAGATTCAGTTAACAAAATTATAATTGGTCTTGCTAATGTTGATTTTACTGTTGATGTAGAGAGTCAAGCTATTATCATTTTGAGATCTCTACCCAAAGCATACAAAGAAGTCAAATCAGTGATGAAGTATGGAAGAGATACATTGACCTTAGAAGATGTTCTTTGTGCACTTATATCAAAGGAATTTGAACTTGAGAAAGGGAAGTAAAACACCAAAGATGAAGCACACTAAGCTAGAGGAAGACCAATGAATAAAGATCATTTGAAGGGATATCACAAGTCACCCTCAAGATCAAAGTCAATAGGAAAATACAGAAGAGAGACAAGGAAATGTTATTTATGTGGAAAACCAGGACATTTGAAGAGATTTTTCTTTCTGTACAAGAAGCAATTGCGTGAAGATGGGGACAAGAAGTATGAATCTTCTTTTGTAGCTGAAGATATTGATTCCTACTCCACTGATGGAGAATTTTTTTATGGTTTCTGGCAATAAAATTACAAAAGAATGGATCTTTGATTCGGGATGCACATTTCATATGTGCCCCAATAGAGAAAATTTATTGATTTCAAAGAAACTAACAGTGGAACAATAATAATGGATAATGACCATTCGTACAGGATACTCGACATCTGAAAGGTGGCTATAAGGAATTTTGATGGAACTGTAAGGATGCTAAACCAAGTTCGGCACATTCAAGAATTCAAGAAAAATTTAGAGTCCTTGAAAATAACGGTTACAAATTTAAATCTGACAATGGAGTAATGAAGATTTCAAAAGGGTCCATGACAGTCATGTAAGGTGGGAAATCAAATGGTTTATATATACTAACTGGTTAGACTATTTCTATTGCTGAAGCTAGTACCGTGAAACACCAAGAATAAAAAATGGACCCTTGGCACAAACAAATGGGAGATATGAGTGAGCAAGGAATTAAAGAATTACACAAACAAGGTGCTCATGCTGATTTAAAACCAGGTTCTTTACCTTTCTGTGATGATTGTGTTCTTGGAAAAAACCATAGACTGAAACTTACTACTGCAACTCACAACTCAAATAAGCTTTTAGAGTATATAGATGTTGATCTTTGGGGTTCTAGTAAAGTAGCTACACATTCAGGTAATCACTATTTTTTTATCTATTGTTGTTGACTTTAGTAGATGTGTGTTGGTATACTTATTAAAAACCAAAGATGAGTGTCTTAGTAAATTTACACAGTGGGAAACTAAAGTAGAAAACCAACTGGGTAGTAAAATTAAAGTGCTAAGAATAGATAATGGTTTAGAATTTATTAACAACGAGTTTGATAAATTGTGTTCTAACTTTGGTATTGTAAGGCATAGAACGGAAGTGAACTCTCCACAACAAAATGGAGTGGCCGAGAGAATGAATAAGACTCTGTCAAATAAAGTTAGATGTTTGTAAGTAAGTTTTGGTTTAAGCAAGAGATTTTTGGGGGAAGCACTCATCACTGCATGTTACCTAATAAATCGTAGTCCAAATAGAGCCATTGACCTCAAAACACCATGTTGACGTGGTTTTTCACCAACAGGGGATTAAGAAATCTGATTATGTGGTTAAATGGTTAAAATTCACCAAGTTTGCGAGTCACTCTTATTCTTGCTTAGGAACTCTTGAGAAAATTGTTTACGACAATTTCAAAAGTGTTTTGGCATACAAGATGTTAGTCACTAATATTGTCAATTCCCCTTATATTAATAAGGAATTATGATGGGCATTTTTGGGTAACCATACTATAAATGGTAACATACAAGATTTGGTAACTTCCTAAATAAATGGATACATAAATATCCTAATTAAGCCTATTGCAATTTACATAAATCAATAAATATAAAGAATGATTGTGCGCATTGATGGCGCATATTGGGCATCCGAGTCTATAGGGATTCTTCCATGTGCGTCTTTGAACCACCTTGAGCTAGATGCCACCCTCAAATTGGATATAATTGGACCAGGACGGATTGACTTAGATAATACTCGGGCTTAATGAAGGCGATCTGGACACTGGACTCTGGGTACTTAGATCTCTGTCATCTACGCTTCAAATGATTTGAAGGATCCTGGGCTCTCCTGAACTTAGTAACACAACCTCGAGCTGTTTGCCCTGAAGTAAGAAAGTCATCTTCAAAGTCTCGCATCCTTTATTTATTACAGGTCAGCTGTACCCCGAGCAAGATATTTGAGCTCGTGTTTTTAGGGTACGACATTTTCCCCCAAGTCCCTGCTCTTGCACGACGTCCCTTCTGACATGCTTAGTAGGGGATTTTTGGCATTTGTCATGAGAAAATGTGCCCACCCACTCACTCGAGTACGAGACACGTGTCTGTGACAGTTGTCTTGTCAACATTTTTCGCAGTTTGGCTTATTTGATTTTGACCCTCGGATCTCAACTTGCTTTAATGGTGCGACTCAAATTTTCCCCCAAATTTGACACATAAATTGGAGAACAGGACTTGGCATTTACCACCTTTGCATTCGAATTTTTGTCCCTTACTTCCCTCCAAAAATTCTTAGAAACCCTTTTAAGTTTCATCCCTTTCTGAAATCCCTCCAACAATTACCTCCTTATTTTTGAAATCTTCATCTTCTTTTGTTCTTTTACAACCTTGATCAAGAATCAATCCTTAAGTACATCTTCACTATTGTTTAAATTAATTTTTTTACTCGTCTTTTTTTTAGGATTAGAAATTTTCTAGTGTGTCTTGCCTTATTTTGGTTATACTAAGCAAAAAAGAATATGATTAGAAATAGTTAAGTTAAGTGCATAAAAAGAGGTAATTTTTCTGTGTTTTTCAGGGGTTAGAGGTTAAATGTACGAGTCTTTTGGTCTGGAAGGTGAAGGGTTTAGGTTCAAATCCAGGTAACTTAAGGGACACGATACTAGGGTGGTTTTGCATTAAACCGCTCTTCGAAGCCATCATGTATGACACACGAATCCTGAAGTTTCAACACCTTTAAGAGATTATGGGCGCACTTGGGACCACGTGTTAGGGTATTAAGCCTGAACTTAACCAATAAATGCTTTAGTTCAAGTAGTAAAGCCTTAGAATTTAAGGTGTCCATTTCTTCCGTTATTAGAACTAGGTTACATCCTTAGGTCGTATCTAATGAGTCATTTTGTAATCAGGGGAACTAAAATAATCATCATGGCCTCTCAAAAGAAAAAGACCATGACAGGCTTTTCTTCCCAAGGCAAGGATAAGCAGGTTGCCCCCGAGAACCCCATTTCTCAATTTGGTCCAATGGTGGAGAAGGAGATCGAGGTAGGACCTGACAGTTTCTTTGTGGCCGAGAGGATCATGCCTCGAATTACTTTACAACCCAAAGTAAATAAAATAATACTAAGTCACTGGATCAAGATGAATCATAACATGTACGCTCAACCTCCATTGGATGGTGAGCGGAGATCTACCCCATTGGAGGATGACTTCAGGGCTTGGAGTGATGAAAACCTCAAGGTAGGTGCCTTCCTCCCACTAGATCAGTACTTTACAGACTTCCTGAACTATGTGAAGCTCACCCCATTCCAGCTCCCGCCAAATTCTTATTGCCTCCTCGCGGGGTTAAAATATCTATTCCTAAAGAATGAGTGGGAGGTCCCCACCCTAGATGATATTTTATATTTTTTCTGTATGATGGCCAATCCAGAAGTTAAAACTCGAGGTGATGGTTTCTACTATTTTACTCGGTTCCCAAATTCTCCAGCATCATCGATTTCCCCAGATATTCGAATGACTTCAAAGACTAGTTCTTTATGTTAAACAGATTTAAGAACTACAACCACTGTTATTTCAACCGACCTCGTAAGTATCTTTGGCTTTTAAAATATTCATCTGAATTCTTTACTTTTGCTAAGTTTTACTTATTCTGATCGAGTTGTTATCTCGTGTAGCTATTTATGAGAGAATAGCGTGGTATGAGACCTTTGGGGGTCAATATAATACTCCGGACAATGCTCCTGCCGAGGAGAAGGAGTTCAAGGCATTGGTGAATGACGCCACCATGGTGGTCTGCAAGCTGATTAGGGAAGATCTGACATTGGCCACCAGGCCTTGAGGTCTTCCCAAAAGTCTAGCTCCAGTTGTTGAGGAGGTTGAGGAAGAGGAGGAGGTCGCTTGATTGGTGCGTAAAAGAAAAATCACTGAAGGCAGGATGGATTTTGACCAAGGTCGTGCCAAATTTAGGGGCAGCAGCTGACGCCTTCGGAAAAGGTAATAGGGAAATAAATCGAGCTGCTGCAAGTTTTGCACTAACACGATTCAATTTGATGAAAATCATGAGCAGACATCCCAAAGACCCAAACCTGGATGTAACCTTACATCAGTGCGTCGACCAATTGTTTGTTTGCCATTTCAACTCTAACACTTTACATTTCAGGTCCATTTTTTAACAATATGGTACAAACCTCATATCATGGTGTTCCTTGTGTGATGGTTCCTTTACCCTAGGTATTAGACAGGTTGAATATGAGCCTATTCCGGATGAGGAACTCGAACCTAGTAGGTCCTGTTAAGAAGTAATGTTAGAATCCCCCCTCCCCACAATAATCCAAGAGTTATAGGTTATGTCTAGCTTTTTCCATAATCCAGAATTGATCGTAGTAGTTTCCTCCTCTAGCTCGGAGGGTAGGGTTCTTGTTTTGTTACTTTTTGTTGCTTACACAATTAAAATTATAAAACTCTAATCTAACTTTTCCGTTTGTCTTTGCAGAAGAAAATATGATACTCAAGGACATCTTCAGCACCTGCCCTGCAGTCAGGAGGCTGAGGATTTTGAAGAAAACTTCATCTGGAACAGGAGCTACTGCTAGTTCTCTAGCAAAAACCAAGGGAACTAGTTCCACCCAGACGAAGCTCCAGCCCTCCGTGGTTACGACCTAAAAGGTCCCTCCCCCAGTTCCTCATGATCCTTCATACATCTCGCAGGTCATCCAAGCCACAGCCCCAACTATTGCAATCCTAGGTCCTCTCATCGAGGTGGGGAAACATCCAGAACCCCTGCACGGTTCGCTCCAGGAGATCGTGAACCATATGATGAAGCATGCAAACCTGGTCAACACCAATGAGCTGCAGGCCATAGAGGCAAAAACCTCGGTCACTGTCCTCGACTCTGCGTTGGAGATGACTTTGACTGTAAGTCCTATCCTTACCCTCCTTCTTTAGTTCCATGTTCTCACAAACTGACCTCTCATTAATCAATGGTTGCAATTTTACATGGGCCAAATCCGAGGTATTGCTTGGATCCAAGCTAAGGTGGAACCCTCCCAGAATAACGAAAAAATTGCTAAGGCACAAGCTTTGGAGGTGTTCCAGAGTTGCGATCAGCTTCTAAAGGAGGTAGGGGACCTTAAGCTGAAGATTTTTGACGTCGAGGAAAAGTCCTTGTCCAAGGCCAAGGAGGATGCTTCCCGGATCGAGGAGCTTGAGCTTCAGGTGAAGGGCCACGGGCCTAGATTGAGAGCTCCTTCAACGAGATGTTGTATCGATTTTGGGTGTAAAATTAGGACATGGAATTCTCATTCCTTGATGCCAAAGCCTGGGAGCGCTACCTAGCCAAGTTTCAGGACCAACTGGCAGAGGATCCTACAGAGACAGTGGGGATGACTTCTAGGGCTGGGCCATGGAGGAGAGGAAGAGGTGTCATCCTAAGAGAAAATTTTCGGAGCTCAAGGATGAGAGGGCTCTTCTATACATCTATTTATTTATTATTTTTTATTGATGGAGGTATTGCATTCCCTTGTAATGAGGCCTTTAAGTCGAGACAATTTCCTTAGGACAGTTTTTGAGGTTAATTATCTTTGCTTTAATTTATACATACTTTCCTTATATGTGTTGGTTCTTTTTATGTTTGATCTTTTTGCTCCCCCTTTCTATTGATTATTATTGTGTTTATAAACTTTTTTCAGTTTTTATACACTTACATAGTTGTAGGGAGTGCTTTTTAGATCGAGACATGTGCCTGATGGCTTGACCAGTTCATTTTTAGTCGTTGACCTTGTTATATCATAGGGTTTTTGTAATGTCCCAAATTACCAAATAATGCTTAGAGCCTTGATTAGGGGGCCAAGATGGAAAACTATGGAAAATTATGTGTTTATGTGATATTGTTGACGGTGAGAACTCGTCAACTAAGTTGAGTTGGAAAAAATTATAAAGTCGAGATCACTAATGGAAAAGCTGTAGAAACTTAAAAAATAACTCAAGAACAATGACAGAACCATAATGGAGAAATCAATCTTTCATTCATTCTCAAGCCCCTGTTACAGTATAATTTCCAACCCCCTTTCAGGTGGTGTTAGAGTTCCTTTTATAGTAGGCTCTAATTGCCCTTGGTACATGGTGGTCCAGGAGACCAAGGGGTACATAAGTACTATGTCAGGGGAGTGGCTTCAGAGGTTGTGGTCGTACATCCAGTACAGGAGTAGGTGTCAGGAGGATGTCTCCACTACTTGTCCGTACTCATACCAGAGGAGTGGTGGCAGACGTAGTGGTGCAGGTGGTAGTGGTGTCGACTCTGACTCCTGGCCATAGACGTACGAGCCATAACTCCTATCCTTGCATACCCACTCCTGGCGTTCCCACTACTTGTCTGGTAGGGGTACCATATCCGTACTCTGACTTCTTTAGGTTTGTAGGTACATTCCATATTCATGCGTGTACCTCGCCACTTGTGAGTATTCTCACCTCCAAGGCCATGGGCACAGGACCATGGGGCCGAGGCCATGGGGTCGAGGCCATGGGTGCAAGGCCATGGGGCCTAGACCATGGGGGCGAGGCCATGAGGCCGAGACCATGGGCGTGAGGCCATGGGGCGCGAGGCCATGGGGCCGAGACCATGGGGGCGAGGCCACGGGGCCGAGGGCATGGGCGCAAGGCCATGGGGCCTAGACCATGGGGGCGAGGCCATGGGGCGTGAGGACGAGACCATGGCCGTGAGGCCATGGGGCGAGGCCATGGGGCCGAGGGCATGGGCGCAAGGCCATGGGGCCTAGACCATGGGGGCGAGGCCATGGGGCGCGAGGCCATGAGGCCGAGACCATGGGCGTGAGGCCATGGGGCGAGGCCATGGGGCCGAGGGCATGGGCACAAGGCCATGGGGCCTAGACCATGGGGGCGAGGTCATGGGGCGCGAGGCCATGAGGCCGAGACCATGGGCGTGAGGCCATGGGGCAAGGCCATGAGGCCGAGACCATGGGCGTGAGGCCATGGGGTGAGGCCATGGGGCCGAGGGCATGGGCGCGAGGCCATGAGGCCGAGACCATGGTCGTGAGGCCATGGGGCGAGGCCAGGGGGCCGAGGGCATGGGTGCAAGGCCATGGGGCCGAGGCCGTAGGGGAAGGGCAGCCTCGCATAGCGAGGCCCCTTAGGTCCTTCCGGGCACTTTCGCTAAGGGCTCCTGTGAGACATGGGTCTCGTGTCGGACAAGATATTAGGCTGCTTTGGTTGCTCGAGGCTAATTGAGGGAAACTGTTGAGTATGGCTCTGGTCAATTTTTGGCATTCACAGATATTTATGTGTATCATTGTATGATTATGTGAGTTATATTATAATATGACTTAATATGCATGTTTAAGTGTATTAAATATGCATGTAGGCCTGTTTCTTATCAGAAGGGCAATTTTTGTGATTTGGCCCATTATGGATATATGTTTTGGATCACATTATTATGTGGATATATTAGGTTACTCGGCACGAGGAAATCCTAGGGAGCAAGTCAGCGAAAAAGTCACAATGGGACCAATACTTGACTTGGGGTGAGTCAAGGGGTATTTTGGGTATTTAGTGCATTGCCGGGATATTGGGTAATGAGAATGTATATTCGATGATATATTTGGGGTTACCCCTAGGGACGTTTTTGGGTACCTCGAGCCTTGGGATTTGCTTAAGGTTACTTGAGCCCTAAGTAACCTGTCAGAAACAGAAACACATTCAAACTCTCTTGTTCTCTCTCCTGTTCTCCCTTTTTACTGCTCGTTAAATTTTCGAAGGAAACTCGAGTTTTAGGGCTCATATTAAAGCAAGGTTAGAGTAATAACAATTCTAGGGAAGATTAAAAGCTTGATAACTAGAGGATTTAACTGGAAACTGACTTAATTAGAGGTAATCCAATCTTTAAGTTCTGAGTTTTTGAGTTCTTAAGCTTTGATTGGATTTTATGGTTTTGATGAGTTTTTGATTTGTTTGGAACTTGGGTTTTGAGGGTTTTGGGTTGCTGATTTGATTGGGAACTTCAGTTTTGGGATTTGGCTATGTTTGGATAGGTTTATGGAAGGATTTGGCTTGAGAAAAGCAGAGAAAAAAAATAGAGTTTTCATGTCGAGATGTGGCCCTGTTCTTGGGGCATCACGACTCAAATCTGATGAAGGAGAAGTAGGTGCCTCTGGGCTATTTAAGCCACAGCGCCTGTTAGGGTGTACCACGACGTAGGTGCACTCAGGGATGAGCCTTGGGCCTCTTACTTGAGTGGGCTGTAACTCAAATGCTTGGGGGCTGCGACACTTAAGGGATTTTTGACCTTGGGGAGGTTTTGAGTGCGGGAACTCAAACCTAATGGCTCGGGATCGATCCTACTACTCGATTTAGTAGGATTTGACGTCCTAGAGGCTAGGTCTCGGTCCAAAATCCTTTATTTACTCATTATTGATGGGATTCTATATTTGGTTGTGACTAGGATATTGCTAGGGGCTCAGGATCAAGATTGTGCTCGAGTGTCGTTCTTATTTTACATTACACACAGACCTGTGGTAAGAAAACTACACCCAATACGTTATGTATATGATTAGGGCTTGGTCCGAATGTTGAATATAGATTTGATTAGGGCATTGGCCCCTATAAATGGCATGATTATTATGCCTATGATTGATTGATTAAGCACGCTGAATGCTCAGTATCTGGATATTTATTATATAATGAATGTCTGTATGCATTATCTGATTGAGAAAGGCTTGACTTATGAGTTAAGGACAGAAATAGCGCGGAGTGCTGGTTGAAAAGCATTGACTTATAAGTCAAGGGCAGCAATAGCGTGCTAAGCGCTGGTCTATATGGTTAGATCTAATCAAGAGCACATCATACATAATCAACTCATGGTGACTTATTAGTCCCATATCCTAGGGCACTGAGCCCCAATGTGATTTATTAATTATGTGCTTTGGGCAACGGGCCCCAGAATGATTCATTAACCAATAATTAGGGTAGCTAACCCCATATGACGATGTAGTCATTTATATGAATGGTATACATGCATGAGTAGGGTTATTACTACTAAGCATGCTTATTATGGTTTGGTTCGTGTTAGTCACTACTTATGAGCATGTTTAAGTTTTCTTGCTGGGCCTTGGCTCACAAGTGGTATGTGGTGTAGGTAAGGGGAAAGGGAAGCTGAACCAGCCATGAGTTGGAGAGCTTAGGTGGAGACCTGTACATATGCGACCTCTTGACCACCACGGCCAAGGTTTCTCAGAAGAATTAGGGTTAAACCCTATTTTTACCACTTAGGTCAGCGGGTTGTAACTTTTGAGTTGTAATTATCCTCTTGGAACTGTAAAAAACTTTGTAAACATATATTATAGGATCCCATGTACAACCTAACATTTTAATGAAATATCTATCCCTTTTGACCAATATTTTTAACCCTGGACCGTTAATCACATTTAGTTGCACGTTTATGGCCAAATGACTCGTTTAGCGAGTTTAGCACTATTTAGAATAAACAGTGTAACGGTCTTGGCTAACTAGGGCATTACAATATTTATCGCCTATTTACACATACCAATTGGGATTGAGGCCCCGGACTTGGTTTGGCTCCATGACCTGGTTTGGCCCGTACTTTGTGTATTTGTTCATTGAATTTTCTAAACTTAGTTCGCATTCAGAATTGCTTGGAAAACTCGAGCTTTAAAAAGTCGTAGACTTTCCAAATTCTAAGTTACAAAAATTTATCTTAAGTTTGCAGAATATTTTAAAGACTATCAAGGGTTATATGTCCCTAAGCGATTCAAATTTATTAATATTCTAGATTGCTTTTACATAATAAACCCGTGTTAAATTATAAGAATAAATTGAAAGTTCTATCACCGTGTTTAAATTACACAAAAACCTTATACTATTAAAATTCAAACAATAGAAAACATGGCTTTTATATTTAAGCCTTACAAAAGATGAAATAAATAGAGTCTAACAAAAATTTCCTATCACTGGTAATACTTTTTGAGATGCAAGGTGTTCCAAGTTCATGGAACCATCTCTCCAACTAACCAAGCTAGTTTGAAGGTTCTTTCCCAAAAGATCTCCACGATTTGATAGGCTCATTCTCAAATCGGTTCTAGTACAGTGTAACGTCCTCCTAATCAAGGACCATTACAATGTGTAATTTAAATAGTGCTTAACTTGATAAACAAGTCATCTGGGCTTAAATCATGTAATTAAGTCTAACCACAAGTTTAGGTACTAAAAGTTTCAGTCAAAAGTCAACCATTTAATTAAAAGAGTTTGACTTTCATACATGGGATACCAACATAGTTTAAAAAGGTTACAAACCCAAAAATGTATACAAAAACCGACCTAGGCAAAAAAATCAGGGTCCAACCCTAGTTCCAACTGATAACCTCGGTCGTGGCGGACGAGTAGGCCGCATATGTACACTCTGCCCTTGAACCTCTCCAACTCATGGTTGGTCCAACTTTTCCTTTCCTTTACCTGCACCATTTAGCACCCGTGAGTCGAGGCTCAACAAGAAAATATAATCATGCTTATAAGCATTACATTATCATATCACATATTCATAATTTGCATGCCTAGCAGTAATAACCCTACTCATGCATGCAGTTAACCAAAATAAGTGACTATAGAGTCACATTAGGGTCTATTCCCCATCTTTCATATAACCAGCCTTAGAGTTGGCCAAGCAGGTCTGATGCTTAACATTCCAGAAGACCCTAGGGGCGTTAAAGCGTATATCTCGCTTTCGGGTTGGCTTAACCATATCAGCCAACGTTCAGCATGGTATTGCCACCCTTGACTCCTAAGTAGAGCTTTTAAACTCTCAACTCATAAGCCGAATCCCTTAACCTTCAACTAATAAGTCGAGTCTTTTAACCTTTGACTGATAAGTCGAGTCTTTAACCTTCGACTGATAAGTCGAGTCTTTAACCTTCGACTGATAAGTTGAGTCTTAAACCTTTGACTAATAAGTCGAGTCTTCAACCTTCGGCTGATAAGTTGAGTCTTTTACCTTCGACTCATAAGCCGAGTCTTTAACCTTCGACTGATAAGTCGAGTGTTTAACCTTCGACTGATAAGTCGAGTCTTTTAACCTTCGATTGATAAGTTGAGTCTTTTAACCTTCGACTGATAAGTTGAGTCTTTTAACCTTTGACTGATAGGTCGAGTCCTTTAGAATCGGCTATACCATTGAATATTAAGCCAAGCTCTTCATTAGATAACACAGATAAATCTTCAGCTTATAAGCTGATGTTCCCAATCAAATATACAAACCAACAGTTATTAGATAACATAGGTAAACACAGCACATTTAAAATGTTTAATAAAACTCCTCAACATAATTTTAATTTTGTACTATAACTAGGCATTTCCCTAAACGCAGACCGGGTGTAGTTTTCTTACCTCAAGTCCAAGTGCAAAGTAAAATAAGAACGACCTTCATGCATGAATCTGGTTTTGAGCCCCTAGCGGTAACCTAGTCACTGATGGAAACAAATTTTCCAAGTGCGCAATAGAATGCGATTTATAGCCCCAGTAGATTATAAAAATTCAATATATAAAACCATTTTATATATACGATCCTATGATTTATATTTATTTATATAATAGAAGAAGATTTACCTTTTGAAGCCTATCAAGTGTCCTTGCTATCTTCTTGTAGAATAAACGATCATCATATCCAAGCACACAAGACTCAAACCAAAGTCTTCCAGACTGTAATCTCAACACAACAGGACGTGTGTGGGACGTAGAGATTCAATAGGACAATTTAAGACCCCATTGATATTCTCAACACATGAGATCAATGAAGTTTGGGTAAAGAGAAGAGTTGAAACAATTTTTCTCTCTCTTTATTTTTCTCCTTGAGAAAATTCTCTCTTTCAGTCAAATTGAATATTACGTTCTGTACATTCTCCTGAGAGAAATATAATATATATTTATATTAGTCATCTAGGGTGTAGACGCTAAATATTCCGCACCCATAAAAGAACCAAGCCCCGCGAGACAGCCTCGCGTGCCCAAGCTCACGCCCCAGCAGCATCGACCTCGCGTCCGAGCGAGGCCCTTGATGCACGCGCCTCGCGTCCGAGCGAGGTCCCTGATGCGCGCGCCTCGTGTCCGAGCGAGGCCCCTGATGCACCCGCCTCGCGTTCGAGCGAGGCCCCTGATGCGCGCGCCTCGTGTCCGAGCGAGGCCCCTGATGCGCGCGCCTCGCGTCCGAGCGAGCCCCCGCCTCACGTCCGAGCGAGGCCCCTGGTGCGCTCGCCTCATGTCCGAGCGAGGCCCCTGGTGCACCCGCCTCGCGAAGGCTTAGGGGCCACACCACCTGGTGGCCACGCGAGTGGAGCCATGCACCAAAGGAGCCGCACCACCAAGGGGGTCGCAAGGAGGGCGTCTTGCCACACATCCTTAGACATCCATCAAGGCCACATGTCTATCGCCTAGGCTCGTGGGTGACCTCGGGGTGCTTCAGGCATCTCATGCCAGGGACCCAAGATCCCCACCTCACGCCACGACCATTACACACACCAAAGGTCCCATTCCTTACACCTTGAGACCCCTATGCTTAGAGGCTCCAGTACGAGTCGAATGGAACATATTTGTACGATCTAGTACTGAGTACGGACACCAGTACCAGTGGGAGGGTGGGAGTGTTGAAATAAGAGTAATGGCCCGCACGTCTACGGCCAGGAGTCAGAGTCGACACCACTACCACCTGCGCCACTATGTCTGCCACCACTCATCAGACATGAGTACGGACAAGTAGTGGAGACATCCTCCTGACACCTGCCCTTGTACTGGATGTACAACCACAACCTCTGAAGCCACCCTCTTGCCAGAGTACTTATGTACCCCTTTGGTCCCCATGACCACCATGTACCCAGGGCCATTAGAGCCTACTATAAAATGAACTCCAACCCCACCTGGAAAGGGGTTGGAAATTTGACTGTAGCAAAGGCTTGAGAGTGAATGAAAGATTGATTTCTCCATTGTTATTCTATCATTGTTCTTGAGTTATTACTTAGATTTCTATAGCTTTTCTATTGACGATCCTTACTTGATAGTTTTTTCCAACTTAACTTAGTGGCCTTGCCCTCCTAAAAAGGAGGCCCCTAAAAGGGACCTTCTACCAAGAGGACCCCAAGCCCTCCTAAAAAGGAGGCCCCTAAAAAAGGACACTCTACCAAGAGGATCCTAAAAAGGGCCCTCCATCAGGTGTAAGTGACCCAAAAACAAAAGGACCCTTTGATGGGGGATCCCGGAAGGACCCCCTATACTAGGGCCTTAAACGAAGTCCTTACAAGGCATCCCTTGGGATCACAAGGATTAGCTACCCTTGTGAACACCAAGGGAGGCCATAGGGACTTACAAAAAATGTATGGTAACGACTATAATAAGTCTAGAGCAGCCACCAAGCCACCTAGCCAAAATGGGTCCCAAAAGAGACCCTTGCAAAAATAGTACTATGAATAACGACGAGAAGGACGCTTCTCGCAAAGAAATAATAAGCGCGCGTAAGAATATATAAAAGGATAGCTAGGACCCAAGGGGTCAAAATATCCTTATAAAAGCAACCAAGAGGCACCAAAAGAGGTCCCAAAGATCCCTTTCACATGGGCTCCAAAGGACCTCTAGCCTGGTAAGTAAAAGAGGGGAACCAACCAAACCCCCATCATACAGGCTTAAAAGGGCCTCAAATGCAGTCAAATAAGAGATAAGTAGTAACACACGTATATATACATTGAAAAAAAGGTCTTGGAGATAGTACAAGAATTACCAATGTGGGCACTCCACAGGGCCTCCTAATGTGGGCACTCCACAGGGCCGCTCGAGCAACGGCATGTTCACCAAAAGAGGAGAAGTCAAAATTAGGATCCTGCCTCCACACATTGTAAAGGGCACGATCTATGGACCTGCGCTCGGTGGTGACCCTCTCCGCCTCCAAGGAAGCCCTCGCCGCCTCCAAGGAAGCCCTCTCCGCCTCCAAGGAACCATTCCTCTCCTGCGCCGACTGAAGTTCGGCCCTGAGAGCCTCGACTTCGGCCCCCAATTGGGTAACTCTCTACTGCGACGCGTCCGCAATGGCCTTGGCCCCCTGGAGTTCACGCTCCAAGCGTTTAATCTTGTCCTTTAGCCCCTTGGTCTTGGCCTTTGCTTCCTTCCTCTTTAATATTAAGTCGGAATATTTGGACCGGACCTTTGACAACTTGGCCTTAGTTTCATTAAGCTCATTTTCGAGCTCCTGGACCTGGGCTGTAAGGCAGTCCCTCTCAGCAGTAGATGCGGATAGGTTGCTGGACGAGTCAGCATACCGTAGAGACACGGTGTAGGCCTGCACAAGAAAGTTAATGTCATCAACAATAAGTAACAAAAAGAAAAACACATGTACATCTATATATAATAATGACCGACGCAAGGTGCAGGAACTCACCCAGGTCACGGCGCGCCTTAGGGTGTCCCCAAGGTCCGACTGAGTCACGTTCCCTAGACCACTCCAGTCGGATAAAGGAAGGCTCGAGGCAATTCGAGTGTATCGCTGTCCTTAAGATGATCCCATCCGAGTCACCCAAGGCTCCCCCTCCGTACAGGGGGCACCTGGTTGGACGAGGACAGATGACCCGCTCACCGAAGCGGGAAGGGGCGCAGTGGAGGTGAAAAACTGAGACCCTGGTAGATTAGAGGGGGGCTCCGCAAGGTCGATGAAATCAGCCCCCGGTGATCCAATGTCATGAGGAACCTGAGGGAAGGCGTCGCAGCCATCAAAGCCAGGGGAAGCATAACATCCCGGTGCGACATGCTGGTCCTGAGGTTGAAAGGCCATGTCCTGGTCGTAGGAGCCATAAGGGGGGCATCCCCCGGGGAACATGGGTCGCTGGTGAGATCCCCCACATTCAAGGGGGGCTCCCTCCGGCTCCTCCTCAATCTCACCATCGTCTGGAAACGGCTCAGCCGGCGTAGCCATTGTCTTTTTAGACCCAGTAATCGACCACAAGAGCTTGGGGTCCGAGACCGGGGACAGCTGGTGGCGGTTGAGATTTGCCATGGTAAATAAGAACTCCACCTTCTTCAGGGCGGAGTCTGCATTAATGAGGTCATTCACGGCCTCCGCCTCCGACCCAATGACCAAAGGAGTAGCAAATTGCTCTGCATGATCCACGCCAATGTCAGTGCAAGCAGGAATACAAAACAGTAAGTTCTAACAAGAAAAAAAGAGGGACCAGGGTACTTACTGGAGGTAGTGCGAAAGTGTTCACGGACGGAGAGAGGGCCCTCTACGAAGAAAAAGTCTTGCTTCCAAGACCCTGGGTTGGACACCGAGCCCTCTATCAAGGAGAGCTCGTTGTTGGCCTTCTGCAGATAGTAGAAGCCCTTAGACTTGGGGGATCCCATGAGGTTGTACAAGAAATGCACCTCTTGTGCCGTTGGAGCGCGTTCAGCCTGTTCCTTGAACCAAACAAAAAGACAACTTAGGGTCAACCAGCTGTTGGGTGACAGCTGAAGAGGGGCCAAGTCGAAATAGTTGAGAACCGCTACGAAAAACGGGTGCAAGGGAATGGTGCCACCCGCCTTCAAAATGTGTTCACTCAAAGCCACAAGACCCTTACTAGGGCGGTCGGCCCGACATGCCTCCTGAGGAGCATATATGGCGTATTCCGGGGGAACACGATAGTGCTTCACTATTTCCTTCAATTTTTTCGCGGACACATGCGACACCAGACTGGACGCCAATAAAGGGGCGTCGTCCTCTTCCTGGATAGATACCTGTCGGCGTGCCCTCGGCATATCTGTAAAATCAAAAGAAAAATGTGAGGAAGAGACAGAACACTTGACCCTCCATTTTTTCTTCCTAGCAAGAGTTTTCCATCGAGGGAGCGATGGCGGAAGCGCTAAGCTAGGAAAAACTGAGACTAGGGGTTGAGGAGAGGCGGTAGCAGCCCCATGACCGTCATCAGGCGAGGAAGGGTTGGGAGGTTCTGGCGGAAGGTGTCCCTCCATAAACTCTAACTCCCACTGCAATTCAAAAAGGGTCATCCTAAGGCTCGCTATATGGCCACTAAGATCTGGGGAAGAGGGTGCTCCGTCTCCTCTTGACACCGAGTCAATTTCGCTCTCCACCACCCAAATTTTACGCCTAAGTTCAGCCATGTACTCGAGGTGGCGGATGCGGGCCTGCCTTAAGGAGTCATAATCCTGGTGAGCATTGCCCTCAGGAGACTCTGAGTCTGAGGACAGGTCAATAAATTCAGCCCTCGGAGGTATGTCGGACGGGTCGTCACTGGCCATGAGACTTCGTCCCGAAAGCGAAAAGGGGTTCGCGTATAAATGAGGGGATGGCTACAAAACACAGAGGAATAGGCTTAATATCTCTAGATGCGAGCGTCCTAAATGGCCCACTACAGGGTATAAAAAAGAGGGGCATGTATATGGTCAAATTCACTACAAGCTCAGGCTAAGGTACCCCATCCAGAGTAATGCTAGTTTGGACCCAAAAAAAAAAAAAGGGGGGGGGGGGGAAAGGGAGAGAAAATATACCTCAAGCGGTTAAGAGAGCGAAGCTGGGGTCAAAAGGAGGTCGAGGGGCGAAAAGCACCAAAGGGTCGAAAATACGCGTCTGCAAGAATGGACCAGAAAGATGTGTTAGTCACCAAATAGATACTCCAAAAAATTAGCTCATATATAAAAAATATATATATATATAATAAATAAATGAAAAATGATAATGAAAATAAGTGAAAAAATAAAATAAAAGAAACTATGGCAAAAATGAGGTTGTGAGGGATTGAACCCCTTACCTCTTGAAAAAGGAAGGGCTCTCCAAACCAATAAGCCAAAGGAGTAAGGTGAAAATATTAGGCCATACATGAAGGCCTATTTATAAGAATCAAGGTGAATAGTCTACAAGAGCACCTAAAGGTCCTCTCCTAGACTGGGGGGCAAGTGTAGACGCTCAATATTCCGCGCCCATAAAAGAACCAAGCCCCGCGAGACAGCCGGGCGTGCCCAAGCTCACGTCCCAGCAGCATCGACCACGCATGGCCTCGCGTCCGAGCGAGGCCCCTGATGCGCGCGCCTCGCGTCCGAGCGAGGCCCCTGATGCGCCCGCCTCGCGTCCGAGCGAGCCCCCGCCTTGCATCCGAGCGAGGCCCCTAGTGCGCCCGCCTCGCGTTCGAGCAAGCCCCCGCCTCGCGTCTGAGCGAGGCCCCTGGTGCGCCCGCCTGGCGAAGGAATAGGAGCCACGCCACCTGGTGGCCACGCGAGTGGAGCCATGCACCAAAGGAGCTGCACCACCAAGGGGGTCGCAAGGAGGGCGTCTCGCCACGCATCATATCCAAGCACGCAAGACTCAAGTGTCCTTGCTATCTTCTTGTAGAATAAACGATCATCATATCCAAGCACGCAAGACTCAAACCAAAGTCTTCCAGACCGTAATCTCAACACAACAGGACGTGTGTGGGACGTAGAGATTCAATAGGACAATTTAAGACTCCATTGATATTCTCAACACATGAGATCAATGAAGTTTGGGTAAAGAGAAGGGTTGAAACAATTTTTCTCTCTCTTTATTTTTCTCCTTGAGAAAATTCTCTCTTTCAGTCAAATTGAATATTACGTTCTGTACATTCTCCTGAGAGAAATATAATATATATTTATATTAGTCATCTAGGGTGTAGATGCTCAATATTCCGCACCCATAAAAGAACCAAGCCCCGCGAGACAGCCCCGCGTGCCCAAGCTCACGCCCCAACAGCATCGACCTCGCATGGCCTCGCGTCCGAGCGAGGCCCTTGATGCACGCGCCTCGCGTCCGAGCAAGGTCCCTGATGCGCGCGCCTCATGTCCGAGCGAGGCCCCTGATGCACCCGCCTCGCGTTCGAGCGAGGCCCCTGATGCGCGCGCCTCGCGTCCGAGCGAGGCCCCTGATGTGCGCGCCTCGCGTCCGAGCGAGCCCCCGCCTCACGTCCGAGCGAGGCCCCTGGTGCGCCCGCCTCATGTCCGAGCGAGGCCCCTGGTGCGCCCGCCTCGCGAAGGCATAGGAGCCACACCACCTGGTGGCCACGCGAGTGGAGCCATGCACCAAAGGAGCCGCACCACCAAGGGGGTCGCAAGGAGGGCGTCTTGCCACACATCCTTAGACATCCGTCAAGGCCACATGTATATCGCCTAGGCTCGTGGGTGACCTCGGGGTGCTTCAGGCATCTCGTGCCAGGGACCCAAGATCCCCACCTCACGCCACGAACATTACACACACCAAAGGTCCCATTCCTTACACCTTGAGACCCCTATGCTTAGAGGCTCCAGTACGAGTCGAATGGAACATATTTGTACGATCTAGTACTGAGTACGGACACCAGTACCAGTGGGAGGGTGGGAGTGTTGAAATAAGAGTAATGGCCCGCACGTCTACGGCCAAGAGTCAGAGTCGACACCACTACCACCTGGGCCACTATGTCTACCACCACTCATCAGACATGAGTACGGACAAGTAGTAGAGACATCCTCCTGACACCTGCCGTTGTACTGGATGTACAACCACAACCTCTGAAGCCACCCTCTTGCCAGAGTACTTATGTACCCCTTTAGTCCCCAGGACCACCATGTACCCAGGGCCATTAGAGCCTACTATAAAATGAACTCTAACCCCACCTGGAAAGGGGTTGGAAATTTGACTGTAGCAAAGGCTTGAGAGTGAATGAAAGATTGATTTCTCCATTGTTATTCTATCATTGTTCTTGAGTTATTACTTAGATTTCTATAGCTTTTCTATTGACGATCCTTACTTGATAGTTTTTTCCAACTTAACTTAGTTGACGAGTTCTCACCGTCAACATAGGGTTTTATTAATAAAAACAATTTTTAATTAAATCAATTAAAATAGATCTCATCTATTATTGTATTCAAAATATATTTAATTGAATTTAATTTGATTCAAAACCAATCTAACAACCCATATAAGATATCTGATTTATTTTAAATCAGTTATCTAAATTTCTAAAATTTAAATATTAAATTAATTTCTCAAATTAATTCCAAATAAGATGACATAATTAATTCAAAACTAATTATTTTATTTATTTAATTAAAAATTAATAAAATTACAATTAATTAAATAATGAATATATTTTCCATAATTATCTAATAATTACATATTTTCCCAAAAACTTATTTTCTTGACAAATATACCCATACTTGTTCTATTGATGCTCTTCCCTTGTACAATGTTTATAGAGCCGATTCGGGAACCTATGGACCTATAATTCCAAGCTCAAATAAATTTAGATTATTAATTAAAGCACTTTAATATAATAATCTTATTTATTAATCCCAATATTATTCCACTAAAAATATGGGATTGCACTTTTGTAATTATAGACTTATATTTACTGGGTACTTTATTAAGTGTCCATTGATTTAATCACTTCATGCAATTCAATCCTCCAATAATTGGTTCATAATTAGAGCTAGGTGAAATTACAGTTTTATCCCTCTAATTACTTCTTTATCCTTAAGTACCATTAATTCACTAGTGAACAGTTAATTTATAAACCTTTTATAAATTAGAGGTCTCAAACAGTTCAGTTCTAGAATTAACACTTAAGGGAACCATTATTAAATCTTCATATAAAGAAGGCTTGGATTCCATATCTGTAAATCATGTCCCCAGCCATATACGTTAATGAGCCCCCAAAACAAAAGTTTTTAGCCTGATCATTCTGACAGACCCTAATGAGTGAATCAAAGAACCCAAATAACATAAATAGGAATTCATGATAACTTCAGGATTTAGATCGATTTTCATATGATCATCGAGTGAAATGATTACAACTCTTTATAGTAAACGGTATTTTAATAAAGAGTTAAATACATATCTGGTCCAATCCTATACAATCTTATTTTATAAAGCACCTCCACTAAGATGTCCTACTACACTAGTGATTCGGATCTAGATCACATGTATTCATAATACTAGTGGACCGTACTAGCAGTGTTTAACTAGAGATTCCAAAACATTAATATAAATTGCGGACTATTTAATTCATTATCTATAATCTTAATCCTCTCGTACCAATACAAGAATATAGATACATGAATGAATTAGGAATTTTCTTATATTTATCTAATTATTATTCAATAATAATAAACATTAATTATATATATAAATATTTATTTTATAAATTTCATAAATAATGAAGTACTTTCATTGCTTTAAGGGCACTATGCCCAACAATCTCCCACTTGCCCTAAAGCGAATGAGACATCTTATTCAATCCCATACTTAGTAAAAGACCCTAAAAAGACATGGCAGATAAAGTCTTGATTAACATATCCATAAGGTTCTGTTTTGACGATATTTTCATAAAATTAACACCACTTGGTCCACTGACCTTGATGTCGACTTTCGACCATCTTTGTCTGATTAAAAATTAGAATCAGTAAATCCGTTGAGGTCTAGGTTCAATTCCGAGTATATCATTATATTATTTCTCATTCTCCTAAGATACTTGAGAATGTGCTTTACTCCAATCCTGAATTGGATTGATAATGACTTACCATCCCTTCTGCATAACAAATGTCAGGTCTCGTATACAACATGTCATACATTAGACTGCCTACAACAAAGGCATAGGGAATCTGTCTCATATCCTCTTCCTCACAAGGTGTCTTAGGACACTACACCATGGAGTTCAACATATTAAAATGTATATGCACCATATCAATATAAAATGAATGAGACAGAGCAAGAGCTTTATTCTAATGATCCCTTAGCATCTAAATGACCAGAACATAGCTTACTCCTTCCTAAAATTTCATTTGGAATTTCTCAGCTAGCCATTTCTTTAACACTTGATAATATTTCCACATAATTCGTAATGAGTAAAATATGATCAATATAGAATCCTCCGTCTTATCTTTGATGTCTCCATAAACTCATGATTCGTCAAAGTTTTGTTCAAAACTGTACGTTTTCACCGTTTCATCAAATCAAAGACTCCAAGACCTATATTCTTGCTTTAGTTCATTAGATGGACCTTAGCAACATACAAACCCTTTGTTCTTGGTATTTTTTCTTGAACACTTTTGGTATACCATATGCATGGTCTTGTCACAATAGTCATTCAGAAATGCTATCTTGACAGTCATTTGCCAAATCTCATAGTCCAATACTAGCAGCAATAGATAAAAGAGTATGGGTAGACTTGAGCAAGGCTACAATTCTGTTTAAAAAATTATGTACTTTCAAGTATACATCTTCTTTTCTTCTTGAAGACCCATTTACATCCAATGGGTCTAACTTATTCAGGTGGATCTTACAAGTTTTCAGATATAATTGTAATACATTGATTCCATTTCTTGGTTCATGGCATATTGATAGAATCATTCATTACTTTCTCTAAAGTTAATGCTTATAAGCAGTACATTATCAAATCATAGATTCATAATTAGCATGCATAGCAGTAATAACCCTACTCATGCAAGCAATTAATCCAAATAAGTGACTATAGAGTCATACTAAGGCCTATTGCCCAACTTTCATATAATCAGCCTTAGAATTGGCAAAGCAGGTCTAATGCTTAATATTCCAGAAGACCCTAGGGGCGTTCAAGCGTATATCTTACTTTTGGGTTGGCTTAACATTATTAGCCTGCTTTCAGTATGCTATTGTCTCTCTCGACTCCTAATCCGAGCCTTTAAACTCTCATCTCATAATCCGAGTCCCTTAACCTTCAACAAATAAGTAGAGTCTTTTAACCTTCGACTGATAAGTCGAGTCTTTAACCTTCGACTAATAAGTTGAGTTTTTAACTTTCGACTGATAAGTTAAGTCTTTAGATTTTGATTGATAAGTCAAATCTTTAACCTTCGACTGATAAGTCCAGTTTTTTAACCTTCGATTGATAAGTTGAGCCTTTTAACCTTCGACTAATAAGTCGAGTCTTTTAACCTTCAACTGATAAGTCGATTCTTTTAACCTTTGACTGATAAGTCGTGTGCTTTAGAACTGGCTATACCCTTTACTATTAAGCCAAGTTCTTCATCATGTAACACATATAAATCTTCAGCTTATAAGCTGAGCTTCCCAATCAAATATACAGACCAGAAGTTATTACATAACATAGGTAAACACAACACATTTAATATGTTTAAGAAAACATTCTCAACATAATATTAATTTTGTACTATAATCGGGTCAAGCCCAAAACACATACTGGGTGCAGATTTTTTACCTCAGGTCCGAGTGCAAAATAAAAGTAGAACGACCCTCGAGCACGATCCTGGTTCCGAGCCCCTAGCGGTAACCTATTCACAAACAAATATAGAATTCCATCAATAATGAGCGAATAAAGGCTTCCGGACCGATTCCTAGCCTCTGGGACGTCGAATTCTACTAAAGAGAATAGTAGAATCGATCCTAAGCCCTTAGGTTTGAGTTCCTGTCACTCAAGACTTGACCCAGCCAATTTTGCCTATGCGCGTTGCGGCGCTCCCTTATGGGTTGTGTGACATGCCTCAAGTCAGAAGCCTCCCCCTACAAAATCCCAGCGACATGCACTGCGACTCGACCTTGAAGGGTCGCGACGTGCCTATGCAAAACAAAGAACCCCCGGGCCCTGGGTTCACGCGGGTCGCAGTGCCCCAAGAAAAGGGTCGCGATGCGACCCTACGATCCTAGTTTTCCTAGCTTTTTCCTCAAGCCAATTTCTACCAAAATCCATTTAATCAGACCTGAAAACCATAATTTAATCCCCCAAACATCATCAGCACTTTATACCAACAAAACCCATCCCTAAACTCACTCAAAATCCTACCAAAACACAAAATCAACACCTTGAGCCACAATGCTCAAGAACACTTATGAACCAAAATAGAATTCAATAAAAACAGGGATTTGTAGCTTACCACAACTGTGATTTCTATCCTTCTAGCTGCAACAAATCCAACCCTATCTCAAGCCTTCAATTTCCCAAGTTTTCAACCCTTAATTTCTCTTAGTTTCCTAAAAAATCATCAAAAAGGATGAGAGAGAGAGGAGAATGAGTGAGAGAGAAGAGAGAGTTTCTGAGAGTTACGTGTTGTGTTTTCTGTTTTGTGTGGTTTACTTAGGGTTACGTAACCTTAAGCAAATCCCAAGGCTCGGGGTACCAAAAACGTCCTTGAGGGTAAAATGGTAAAAATTCTCAAAATTCCTTCCTAGCCTCATTAACATTGAATATATCCTTAAATATTGACTCCCATTACCCGATATCCTGGTAATGTACTAGATACCCAAAATGCCCCTTGACTTACATCGAGTTGGGTATTGGTCTCGTTGTGACTTTCCCTCTAACTTGCTCCCTAGCATCGCCTCGTGTCGAGTAACCCAAATGTATCCACATAATAATGTGGTCTCACACATATATGCACATGTTTAACATGCCAAATTACACAAATTGTCCTTCTAATAAGAAACAGGCCCACATGCATATTTAATACACCTAAGCATGTATATCTAGTCATATTATAATATAACTCACAAAATCATATAATGATACACATATATATCACATAAACACATATTCCATAATTAAATCACATATATTCCATAATTTTCCATCTTGCCCCCCTAATCAAGGCTGTAAGCCTTATTAGGTAATTTGGGACGTTACAATTATCTCCTCCTTACAAGAATTTTGTCCTCGAAAATTTTCTTGAACAGCTCGGGATACTGGTCCCGCATATCTTAATCTAGCTCCCAAGTCACTTCCTCGGCCTTGTTGTTCCTCCATAATACCTTAACCAAAGGTATAGTCTTGTTCCTCAGGACCTTGTCCTTCCTTTCTAAAATGTGAACCGACTGCTCCTCATAAAATAAATCTGTTTCTAGATCTAGATCCTCATAACTCAACACATGTGTCTCATCAGATACATACTTCCCCAACATGGAAATATGAAATACGTTGTGCACACTGGACAATGCCGGGGGTAAGGCCAACTTAGGCCACCTGACCGATCCTCTCCAGGATCTCAATTGGTGCAAAAAACCTGAGGCTCAGCTTGCCCTTCTTCCCAAACCACTTCACCCCTTTCAAAGGTGAAATACGGAGGAAGACATAGTCCCTAGCCTAGAACTCTATATCTCTATGCTTGCGATCAACGTAGCTCTTCTGTCTACTTTGAGAAGTGAGCATCCGAGCTCTAATCTTCTCGATAGCCTCATTGGTCCTCTGAACCGCCTTAAGATTCAAATATTTCATCTCACCCATCTCATCCCAATGAATGGGTGAACTACACTTCCTACCATACAACATCTCATAAGGTGCCATTCCAATATTCAACTGGTAGCTATTGTTGTAGGAAAACTTAATCAATGGCAAATATTTAATCCAGGATCCTTCAAAGTCCAATAAACATGCTCCCAGGATGTCCTCTAATATATGTATCATCCTCTCAGATTGCCCATCTTTCTAAGGATGATAGGTGGTACTAAAACTTAATTGTGTACCCATAGCTCTCTGCAGACTTCCCCAGAACATGAAAGTAAAAATGCAGTCCTTATCTGACACAATGGACCTAGGAGTCCCATGAAGGTGTACTATCTCTTTCACTTAGAGATCTATATATTGGTCAACTGTGTACTTCATCCTCACTGGTAAAAAGTGAGTTGTCTTCGTATACCGGTCCACTGCCCTGGGGAACCCCACCACGAAATCCATTGTGATGTACTCTCACTTCCACTCTGGGATATCCAAAGGCTAAAGTATCCCCGCTGGTCTATGATGCTCTACCTTGACCTGCTGATAGGTCAGGCACTTTGCCACATACTCAATCACGTCCCTCTTTATCCCAGGCCACCAATATAAAGCTTTGAGATCCTATACATCTTCGTGGTTCCTGGATGTAGAGAATAAGGGGTAGTATGAGATTCATCCAGAATCTCTTGTCTGATCCCAGTGTCCATCGGAACACAAATCCTATCTTTGTACCTCAATAAACCCATGTCTGACATTGTAGAGTCCTTAGCCACCCCCCCGCTAGGACATCCCCTCTAATCCTCCCCAACTGTGGGTCACTCAACTATTTCTCCTTAATTCTCTCTAAAAGAGTAGACTACAGGGTGATGTTGGCTAACTGGCCCACCACTAACTCAATACCTGCTCTAGTCATATCCTCTGCCAACTCTCTGGATATCTGCCTAACATTGTACAATTGTCCCAGACCCTTCCAGCTTAAGGCATCCGCCACCACGTTCACTTTCCTCGGGTGGTAAGGGATTTTACAATCATAATCCTTTACCAGATCTAACCACCACCTCTGTCTCATGTTCAAGTACTTTTGGGTGAAGAAGTATTTCAAGATCTTGTGATTAGTGTATATCTCACACTTCTCACCATACAAGTAGTGCTGCCACACCTTTAGTGCAAAAAACACTACTTCAAGTTCCAGATAATGTGTGGGGTACCTCTATTTATACTCCTTCAGCTGACGTGATGATTGGGAAATCACCTTTCATGTCTGCACAAGGACACAACCTAGACCCTATCTCGAGGCCTCACAATAAACCACAAAATTGTCCTTATCTGTAGGAAGACTCATAATTGGAGCGGTGATCAAATTCTTCTTCAGAATTTGAAAGTTGTCCTCACATCTGTCTGACAACATAATCCTCTAATTCTTGCATGTCAACTCTGTCAGTGGTGATGCAATCTTGGAAAACCCCTCCACAAAGCATCTGTAATAACCTACCAATCCCAAGAAACTTTTGATCTCTAAAGCATTCTTCGAATTTGGCCAATCTCTGACCGCCTCAATCTTTACTGGATCTACCAAAATTCCATCTTTACCGACTATGTGACCTAAGAAAGTCACCTATGGTAACCAGAATTCACACTTTTTAAACTTCGCAAATAGCCCGTGTTCCCTCAGCCTCTGTAGAACCAACCTGAGATGTTGCTCATGTTCTGCCTCTGACTGGGAATATACCAAAATATCATCGATGAAGATGATCACGAACTGATCCAGGTAATCTTTGAACACTCTGTTCATCAAATCCATAAATGTTGCTCGGGCATTAGCCAACCCAAATGACATTACCAGAAAATCATAATGCCCATACTTGGTGCAAAAAGCTATCTTCAATATATCTTCCTCCCTGATCCTCAACTGGTGGTAACTAGATCGAAGATCTATCTTGGAGAATACCGTCTTACCCTGTAACTGATCAAATAGATGATCAATCCTTTGGAAAGGATACATTCGACACACATCCTCAGATAACCATCTTTCTTCTCTACGAAGAGAACTGGTGCGTCCCATGGCTAGAAACTGGGCCAGATAAAAACCAAGTCTAGTAGTTCCTATAACTAAACCTTTAGTTCCGTAGCTCTGTTGGAGCCATTCTGTATGACGCCTTGGACACTGGTTCCATCCTTGGTCCCAACTACATCACAAAATTTATCTCCCTATGTGGAGGTAATCCTGGCAGATCCTCTGGAAACACATCCAAAAACTCACACACAAATCTGGTATGTCCTGGTCCCACTGGCATGACGTGAGTGGTATCCACCACACTAGCTAAGAATCCTATGCATCCCCCTACAATAGGTCTCTAGTCTAAGTATAGATATCATAGGTATATGGGGTCCATGCACAGTGCCAAAGAATACGAAGGGATCCTCACCCTTAGGCTCAAAGGTTACCGTTTTCTTCTTGCAATCTATCGTTGCCCCATACTTGGCTAACCAATCCATACCCAAGATCATAGCAAAGATACTCATGACTAGCTCAATCAAATCAACTGAAAACTCTCTACCATCCACTGCCTCTGGTAATGTTATGACCCCTCTCTTGGAAACCACTAACTCCCCAGTAGGCAATAAAGTTCTAAATCCCACTGCATAATATTCCCCTGGTCTAGACAACCTATCAATCACCCTAATAGGTACAAAGGAATGTGTAGCCCCAGAATCAATCAAAATAGAATAAGAAGATCTGGCACTAGAGAGTTGACCTGTCACAACTAAGGGTTAAGCCTCACCCTATGATTGTGTCAATGCGAACACTTGAGCTGGAGCCAAGCTGTCCTCCTTCTTTAGTTCTTCCCTTTTCACTCTTGGGAAATATTTTTAAAGGTGTCCAACTACACCACATAGAAAGCAGGTCTGCCCTTGACACTTTCCTAGATGACGTCTCCTGCATCTGGCACATTCTGGATAAGTCCTCCAGCTCTCATTGCCGCCCTGGTGGCCAACCTATGTACCTCATGGCCTCCTGTCTGGGCCTGTAATTGTAATGGTATCTGGGCTCTTCCCTTCTTGTCACTAGGGCCTCTACCACTACCAGCTCCAACAAAGGGAGGTCCCACCCTCCTAGTATCCCTTCTGGTAGCATTCTTGCACCAGATCTTGTTTTCAGCACCTTCAGCAGTAAGGGCCTTCTCAATTTCCTGAGCATAAGTCGTCACTCTAGGTACTGAAGTAATTTTAAAATCCTGGGATATCATAACTTTTAGCACTCGAACGAAACTCTCCTTTCTTATCACATCACTTGGCACCAAGTCTGCAGTGAACTTGGCCAACCTATCAAATTTTAGGGCGTACTCTGTAACGGTCATGGTGCCCTACACACGATTACTGAACTCATCAACCTTTATAGCTCTCACTACACCATTATAGTATATCTCATTAAATAATACTCTAAACTCCTCCCATCTCAAGGTTTTCACATCTTTGGTCTGGGATACCATTTCCCACCAGATTCGGGTGTCTTCCCAAAACATGAATGTGGCACAGGCCACTCTATCATTACCTGCCACCCTCATAATGTCCAGGATGGAGGTAGTCATACCCATCCACTATTCAGCTAGCAACGAATCTGGCCTATTCCTCAAAGGTAGGAGGGTGTTATTTCCTAAAGCGCTCATAGAGAGGCTCCCACCTATTTTCCCTGGCTGTTGCTATAATACTGGTGCCACAATAGGTGCCACAACTAGTGCAGCGTTCCTTACTGGAACCTGCTGCTATCGCAACAGGTAGATTTCTTCATTCTGCCTCTGTATCCTAGCTTGCATATCAGCAAGCACTTGTTGCCAGTTCTCAGGAGCTGGCAGAGGGTTCTGACCCTGGTAACCCTAGTCACAAGTGTAAACGGATAACTATTAAAATCCAACCCAATTAAATGCTTTGGAATAAAATACTAGCCTTCGAGACCTCGGATTCTACTAACCCGGGTAGTAGAATTCATCTCGAGTGCCTAGGTTTAAGTTCCTAACCCCAATAACCTATTTTGGCTAAGTCTGCCTAGGCGAGCTTCGACCAGGCCCTAAGGGTCGCGACGCGCCCCCAAGTCAGAGGTGCCATCCCCAACTCCTAAGGGTATGCAAGCTGCGACTTGTCCCTCTAGGGCCACGACATGCCTGCAAAACAGCAAGCCCCCATGGCTTCTGAGGTCATGCCCCCCCCCCCCCCCCCTTTTGAACCCAGAATTCTTGTGGCTTTTCAAGAAATTTCTTCCGATCTAATTCATCAAAATTCCCTTAAAACCGTGAAACAAACCCAGAATTGAGTCTAGGACTCTTGACCACACAACATAGACATTAAAATCACCCAAAAACCTACTACAATTACCACCCCAATTCAGCAATAAATCAACATCCAAAAGCCCAGTCAAAAATTATCCTAACAAACTGAATTTCCAGAAGAATCAAGACAGAATTCTTACCTCAGTTAATGGCTTTAATCCTCAGCTAGTCCTTTGCTTGTTCCTAGCTCAACTTCCCAAATTCCCAGCTCAATTCCAAGCTTTTCTTCAAGAATTTCCCTAAGCTTCCAAGCACTCCAAATGGAGAGAGATAGAATGTATAAGAGAGGGTGTTTTCCTGATGCTTATAGTTTATCTTTGTATCCTTTCCTATCTATACCCTCTATCATAAGGACCAAAATGTCCTTAGTGAAAACTCAACCCTTTATTGCCCATGAGGGAAAAGTGGTCATTTGCTCCGTTTCCCACTAATTCTTCGAGTCGCCCTACAAATTCCCAATTAATCCCAATATGCCCAACTAACTGCCAAATACCTACCTGTTACTCAATAAATCCCAAATATACTTTAAGTTTCCCAAAATACCCCTAGGCTCACCCCGAGCCAGGTATTAAACCCTATTATGACTATTCCGCTAAACTTCTCACTAGTATCGCCTCGAGCCGTATACTGTAAATATATCCACATAATAATGCAGTCTCAATCATTTAACGCATACAATCACATTTATGCTCGCACCAGGCCAATATTACAAATATGTCCTTATAAACAAGAACGGGCCCACATGCAAATTTAGTACACATAAACATGCATATATATATATTCATATTATCATATAAATCATGCATGCCATGTAGTCACACATTTAATCAATTAATCACACATATATACAATTATGCCCTCCCGACACGCTAATCAAGGCACTAAACCCTATTAGCATTTTTGGGACGTTACAAACTACCCCTCATGTCTGAAAATAAAAGAAAGGCAAGAATTCAGTAAGGAAAGTCCTAGGAAAAAGTAAAAGGTAAATAAGAGGGGGTAGAAAACAACCAGCCTACTTGACTGGTTGAAATGGGTATGATGTGTAGACACACCAACGGTAAAGAAAAAGTCGTTCTTCCACTAACCCCAATTGGAGGTAGAACCCTCCACGAGGGGGTACCCTATGAGGGGCACACACTTTTGGAGCTGGTAAAAGCCAGGGGCCAATGAGTTCGCCCTCAAAGTAAATAGATGATAGACCTACTTCATTTAGGGTCTACGCTGGTCCACTTGCTTGTACAAAACATACAAACAACTCAACATCACCCATGAGTTAAGGGACAATAGGAGAGGTGCCAGATCGAAGTAGTTAATGTAATGCCCTACCTACTACCCAGGGACCATTACAGTGTGCATTTTAAACAGTGTTAATGTAATTCACTAAAGCGTTTAATGTATACATTGGGATCCCAAATATATTTTAAAGGTTAATTACAATAAAATATTTACAACCAGCCGACCTAAGCGACAAAATAGGGTTTAAACCTAGTTCCTCTTTAAACCCTCGGCCATGGCTGTCAAGCAGCCACATATGTACACATCGTCACCTAAGCTCTCCAATTCAAGGATGGTCCAGCTTTCTTTTGCCTTTACTTGCACCACATAGCACCCGTGAGCCGGAGCTCAGAAAGAAAACTCAATATGCTCATGAACAGTAATAACATGCTACTAAATCATAATAGGCATGCCTAGCAATAATAGCCCTATTCATGCATGCACATAAGTCCAAATAATGGTTGTGGGCCCTGCCCTTTGTATAGATAATTTATGGGCCCTGCCCTTTGTATTGATGACTATCAATTCTTAATGAGAATAGATGGCAAATGTGTCCATCTCAGAATAAGTGACTTAGATAAGTGATAATTAAGTCACGCACTTGGGCTCTGCACCCTAATCAGATGAGTGAATAACACTTTATGATTTTGGTAATCATACTGGGGCTTGTAGCCTTAATCAGATGAGTGATTAACTCTTTGAGATTCTGGTAATCACGCTGGGGCTTGTAGCCCTAATCATATGAGTGAGTCACATTTTGGGCTCCGCAACCTAATCAGATAGGTGACTAAAGAGTCACACTTTGGGCTCTGCACCCTAATCAGATAGGTGACTAAAGAGTCACACTTTGGGCTCTGCACCCTAATCAGATAAGTGACTAATGAGTGAGTCACGAACTTGGGCTTAGCACCCATAGCCATGTGACGATCCAATCACCTGAGCCTTTTGGCCCTAGCTCTGAGTTACTAAGCCTTTAGGCTAGACAAGCGCTTTTAGTTTTCATCAAACTTGAGGTCGGTCAAGCATTAATGCTCATGATGATTCATTCAATGCTTATGTTGATTAGATCTAATCATTTCGGCTTGTGCTGAACACATCAATGCCGTTCTTGACTCTTAAGCCAATACCATACGACTCGTGTCGATTTCTGACTCATGGGTCAATGCTATACAAAAGTAAGCAATGCAACTAGGCATATATCATATGTCAAATATCCAACTGTAGGGCATTCATCATGCTTACTTAACAATCACTAGCATAATGATGATCATGCACATTTATAGAGACTCAAGCTTTGATCAATTCAATATTCAATATTCATGTCATGTCCTTGTAATGCCCCAAATTTCCTAATAAGGTCTAGGACCTTGATTAGGAGGCCGGGAGGGCCATAATTTCTTTATTATGCTATTTAATGATAATATGCATGTTTAGGTGTATTAAATATGCATGTGAACCCATTTTTGATTAATTGGGTGATTTTCATATTTTGGCCATTTCGGGCATTTTTGGCATATATGTGAAATGGGCGTGGTGCTTTGTTATTATCTGGTTATGCCAGGGTTACCCAGCACAAGACGATCCTAGGAGGTAAGCTAGTGGGAAATTCACAACGGGATTTAAGCTTGACTTGGAGTAAGTCAAGGGGTATTTAGAGCATTACCGGGTTATTGGGTAATGGGAAGTAACATTTGGTGATAAATTGGGAGTTAGTAAGACCAGGGGGAAATTCTGGAAGTTTTGACTATAATGTCCCCGGGGGTTATTGGGTATTGGAAGCTACTTAAGCTTGAAGTAACCTTTTAAGAAAATAAAAAGAACGTTCTGTACGTTCTCTCTCCCTAAAGTTCCCTTTTCGTTCCCGATCGCATTTTCGAAGTTATCTTGAGTTCTAGGACTCGGAATCAAGCGAGGATCGAGGCATAGCAATCCTAAGGAGAATTAGAAGCTTATTAGCTGGAGGATTTAGTTGGAAACAACTCAATCGGAGGTAATTCAAGTTTAAGTTTTAAGTTTTTAAAAGTTTTTAAGCTTGAATTGGACTTTGTGAATCGTTGAGTTTTTAGTTTTTTGAACCTCGGGTTTTGGACCATTGGGGAGTTTGGGAACTTTGATTTGATGATTTGGGAATGTTTAGACATGTTTTTGGGAGGTTTTAAAAGGTTAAAACGAAGGAAAAATGGCTGCCCCGAAGTTGGGCCGCGGCCCTGTTCTTGGGCGCCGCGGCCCTAGCCTTAGAGAACCCTGGGGGCCGCGGCCCGAGGTGCTAGGGCCACAGCCCTTGCCCTGTTTTCACCCCGTTTGCTCGTTTTGACCCCGGAAACATGGTTTTAAGCCTCGGGATCATTCCTACTACCCGGATTAGTGAGGATTGATGTCTTGGAGGCTAAGTTTTAGTTCAAGGGTTGGTTTTAGAACTTGAACTCATTGGATCATCATTTGTGGTTGTGACTAGGTTAACACTAGAGGCTTGGATCAGGATCGTGCTTGTGGCTCATTTGTTGGTAACCTGTGCTTGGACCTAAGGTAAGAAAACTGCACCCCATATGTGACATGCATGGTTATGATTGATGCATGTTGAATGTTTAAATGTAAACATTGATAGCATAATGAATGCTTGGCAATCTTGCCCATTTGCATATGATTATTGTTGAGGCATGCTGGATGATTAAATGTGATGCATGTGACGCACGAGAAACATGTGATTAGGGCATGCCATGAATGATGAGTATGAGATTGGTCAGAGCTTGAGTCTCTGAATTTGTGCATGATCATAATTATGCTAGCAACTGTTTAGTAAGCATGCTGAATGCCCTATTCTTGGATAATTGGCATATGATACACATTGATAGCATTGCTTACCTGTGCATGGTACTGACTAATTAGTCAGAATGGTCTTAGCGTGTATCACGCAAGCCATCAAAGATGAGGTCTAATTGACTGTCAGCATCGAATGACTCAAAGAGCATTAATGCCAGACCGACCCCGAGGGTCGATGAATGAAATAAGCGCTTGGAGGCTGGTGGCTTACTTAGCAGCCACTCTCCCATTTGAAACAGTGACATGCTTGTCAGTCACTCATTATGGTTTACCAGAACCTATTGAAGGCTAGTGACTTACCTAGCAGCCACTCTTCCATTTGAATTAGTGACTTGCTTGTCAGTCACTTAGTATGGTTTACCAGAACCTATTGAAGGTTAAAGGCTTACCCAACAGCCACCCTTCCATTTGAATTGGTGACTTGCTTGTCAGTCACTCAGTATGGTTTACCAGAACCTATTGAAGGTTAGAGGCTTACCCAACAGCCACCCTTCCATTTGAGTTAGTGACTCGCTTGTCGGTCACTCAGCATGGTTTATCGGAATCTCAGGTGTTACGACACTCACTTAATGAATATTATAAGCGCTTGAAGGCTAGTGGCTTACCTAGCAGCCACTCTTCCATTTGGTTAGTGACTTGTTTGGCAGTCACTCATCTGATTAGGATCGACTTGATAGTCCTCCAATCAGAAGGCCAGGATTTCTTATCCTGGATACCCTAGCATCTGTTTGAATACATTTGCATGCTGAGTAGAGCTATGAATGCTAGGCATGCCAGATATGACTTGAAATCATGATATGACTGTTTATGAGCATATGAGTTTTCTTGCTGGGCTTCGGCTCACGGGTGCTTTGTGGTGCAGGTAAAGGCAAAAGAAAGCTGGACCATCCTTGAGTTGGAGAGCTTAGGTGATGACGTGTACATATGCAGCTGCTCGACCAATACTTGGGCGAGGTTTGAAAGTGGAACTAGGGCTGAACCCTGTTTTGCCACTTAGAACGGCTTGTTGTAAACACTTTCTTGTAATAAACTTTGAAATTATATTTTTGGGATCCCAATCTATACAGTAAATGTTCTAGTGAAACGTTTTATCTTAACCAAAGTTTTTAACCCCTAAACCGCTAATCATACTTAGTTACACGTTTATGGCCAAACGACTCGATTAGCGAGTTTAGCACTGTTTGCAATGTGCACTGTAGCGGTCCCTGGAGTTGGGGCGTTACAGTCCTAATCACATGTATCTCATGCATCACATGCATCACATACTGGATGCAGTTTTCTTACCTTTGGTCTAAGCACAGGTTACCAATAAACAAGCCACAAGCACGATCCCGTTTCCAAGCCCCTAGCGATAACCTAGTCACAACCATAATATAAAATCTCATCAAAATGAGTAAATAAATACTTCCAAACCCAACCCAAGCCTCTGGGATGTTGAATCCCACTCAACTTGGTAGTAGGATCGATCCCAGGCCCTTAGAGTTAAGTTCCCACGACTAAAAACCAAATATGGGCAAAATTTCCCTTAAACGCCGCGGCCCTCCAAACCCTATGCCGCAGCCCGCCTCCAGACAGAAGCCAGCCTCTTCTCTGACTGTACCAAGCGTCGTGGCATAACAACCTTATGTCGCGGCCTTACCGGCTCAACAGCCAGCCTCCTCCTTCTTCAAGCGTGGGCTGCGGAGCCCAAGAACAAGGTTGCGGCCCAACCACGAACCCAGCCAAAAACCTCATGTTCTCCATTTAAAAACCTTCCAAAAAACCTACCCAAACATATCCAAATCCCAAAATAAAAGTTCCCAATCGTCCCCATGATCGAAAACCAACAAAACCTAAGCCTCAATCAAATAAAAAACTCATCAAAACACAAAATCAAATCCAAACTTAAAACTTACAAAAATTTAGAACTTAAAACTTGAATTACCTCTGATTGAGTTGTTTCCCAGCTAAATCCTCCGGCTAATAAGCTTCTAATCTTCCCTAGAATCTCTATGCCTCGATCCTCGCTTGAATCCGAGTCCTAAAACTCTAGTTTCCTTCAAAAATGTGATTGGGTGTCGAAAATGGAACTTTGAGGGAGATAGAACGTTCTGAACGTTCTTTTTTTATTTCTTAATAGGTTACTTCAAGCTTAAGTAGCCTCAAGCAAATCCTAATGCTCGAGGTCCCAAAAATGCCCCCGTAGTAAAATAGTCGAAATTCCCAGAATTTTCCCTTGATCTCACTAACTCCCAATTTATCATCAAATATTTATTCCCATTACCCAATATCCCGTTAATGTGCTAAATACTCAAAATACCCATTGACTCACTCCGAGCCAAGTATGAATCCTATTGTGACTTTGCCACTAGCTTACGTCCTAGGATCGTCTCGTGCTGAGTAACCCTAGCATAACCAAATAATAATGAAGCACCACACATATACCACATATATTCCAAATATACCCGAAATGGCCAAAATATGAAAATCACCCAATTAATCAGAAATGGGTTCACATGCATATTTAATAGACCTAAACATGCATATAATCATTTAATTGCATAATAAATCAATTATGGCCCTCCCGACCTCCTAATCAAGGTCCTAAGCCTTATTAGGAAATTTGTGTCATTACAGTTAAGTACCTTCACAAAGAAGGGATAGAGTGGCAAGACACCCCCAAATCTGATCACAAAATCGCTAAATGCTACAAGCCCCTCTAGCAGGTTATATGCATGGCAGTCGCAGGTCGATATAATGTAGTTGATGTTTCTCAATAGGTTATGGGCTTTCGACATGTTGGAAAGCTTGGTCTGAGTCATGGTGGGTTCGATGTCCATAATCTCAAAATATTCTTTCAACATGTTGTGAGCAACTGACTTCGTCAACCTAGAAGACTCGCTCTGTGTCCTATGTCTACCCTTGTATAAAAGCAAGGAAAAGCACACATGGGTCATTGTCAAAGAAAAGCATACCTAGATGTGTGTAATCGGGTCCTTGGATATGCGAGGGCGGGCTTTTGGATGTACAAAGTTGAATCCATCGATATGCGAGGGTGGGCCTCTTGATGTGCAAATACGAATCATGGGGTATGCAAAGGTGGACCTTTGGAAATGCGAAGACGACCTGTTAAGCAAAAACACCTCCAACTCCCTACAAAAATCATGTGGGACAAGGATGAATACAAAAATTAAAAAGGGCAAAAATTACCTCAAGAGTGCTTCTATGAAGGATGGAACCTTGGAGCCCTTGGAAATGCTTAGAAGAGATACCACTGGGCTAAGTAAGTTTTGGTGTGAAGAAATGGGTTCAACCCTTGAGGTATTTATAGGGAGGGCTAAGACCTCCTAGCCTTTGGATCAGGTCTAAGGTGAATGGTGGAGATCAAGAGGATTGGTAGCTTTGGGATCCACATCTGAAAAATGATAGGCTCTCATTCAATTACAAGGATGCTTTTGGATTAGCACTCTTGCTATTTAGTTTTTGTGTTTCTTCATACACCACAAGATAACACACCAATGTTGAGCCTTCAATGCCTCTTAAAATAAATCGAAGCACGAATGCATACATATCACACAAGAAACGTATGAAATAGTTTACAAGAATACTAAAAAGTATGCTTATAGTCTCGAAGCAAGTGTGAATACGAGAAATTATCCCTTAAAGCATCCCATGCCAAGCCTCAAAGTTCGGCCACGCAACCCCCAAGGGCCTTGCCATAAGAGGCTGGGTGCACAAGGCAGCCCCCGACTAAGGGACTCGCTATGTGAGGCCAGGTGCAAGGCACCCTTTACTAAGAGCGCAAGGGTTTCGCACCTATGTACCAACGAGGAGCTAAGGGACCCGCTAGGCCTCCTTCGTGAACGTGCCCAAGTCTCAAAGGCACGAGGGCCTCGCATCTAGACACCCGTGCCTACATGCCGCTGAGGAGCTAAGGGCCTTGCTAGGCCTCCTCTGCACGCCCCCTAGTCCCAAAGGCACGAGGGCCTTGCTATGCGAGGCCCAGCCTGCCTAGATGCTTTGCGCCTATCCACACAAGGGACTCGTGCCTATGCGCACAAGTGACCATCGCCTATATGTCATCGAGGAGCTAAGGGCCTCGCTAGACATCCTCCGTGAAAGCCCAAGTTCAGAAGGCATGAGAGCCTCGCTATGCAAGACCTAACGTACCTAGGCACAGTATGCATCCCTGCGGCCACATCCGCATGCCCCGAAGGAACAAGGGCCTCGTATAGTGAGGCCCAACCTGCCGAGACACCAAGGTTCGCCCCCACAATAGTTTGCCTTATGCCCCAAAGGAACAAGGGCCTCGGTTGAACGCCATGTCACACCCCTGATGCGAGAAAGGACTCCTAAGCCTCCCGAGTTTGATATCATGAGCGCATCATAAGAATTCCCAACAAACGCCTTAATACATGAATGCAAGGGCTGTATTAATAGGACCCATGTTACCTCACTTATGAATTCATAAGTTCTTCAACAGTTAGCCAAATATAAAGAAACTTGAAGCGAATGCATGTTTTCGATGTGTAGGAACAACCATCAGGTACAAGTTACATATTCGAGAAGTACGACTCAGAGAAAGACAGGGGCGTGACTCGGACATCCGTATCAAACAAATAGATTTTGTGCGAATGAGTACAAAGAGTAGAGGCACTACCTGCATACCTTTGACCATGTACTAGGACTGACGCCACAACCTTTTGCACCACTATGTCCTATGCCACTATCTTGATAGTGTACCCATGTACAATCTTGTCCCCTGGGACCACTATGTATCAGTAGCCATCAGAACTCCACTATAAATAGTTCCTTAACCCTCAAAAAAATGGGTTGGAAAATTCATTGTATACACAAGCAGTTATGTAATATACGAGTTTTTCTCCATTGTTACTATTCTACACTTTTCTTCTTCAAGTTTTTCCTAAGTTCTATCTACGTTATTTTCATAACAAGCTTTGAGTTTCTCGGCCTTATATCATTGACGAGTTCTCACCATCAACAAAAATATATTCAGCATGAGAAGTTTTTTTAATCCCATAATAATTTCAATACCTATGTAGGTAACAATTAACAGAAATTACCATTGAATAACTCTATAAATATAATTAAACATATCAATGTTTAGGGTTCCTTTGGAAAGACACCTTTGAAATTGAGTGTAATTCAAGGTTTAGTTATACTAGATTTGGCATGTTTGTTTTAACCAAATTATAATTACACAATAATTATGTAATTGGAGGTAATTGACGTATCTCAATTACACATTCTATTTCCCATGGCTCCCTATTAGAATTGAGTGTGATTACACCATATAATTGTTAAATCCTATCGATTTTGAATCATAATTATTAATTACAATTATATATTTTACTGTGTAATTACTAACTATCTTATCAACTAGAAAGTTAGGGATTCATATGTAATTACCCGCCTTGATAATATACATTGTATTTCAAAATAGAGTATAGTTACTAAGGTGTGTAATTGCTACCACTTTGGAACACGTTCTTAGTGAAAATTAAAAATAAATGCTACCTTTCTTTCATTTCCGTGTGAAAAAAAAAAATTACAAAGAGATAGAACAGTGGTTAAATTTGCAGTTTAATTACATGGGAAGGTACTATACATGAAGTAATTAATGAATATTGTTACTAATGAATTGATGATATATTTTATCTTCTAATAAATATATATATATATATATTTCTAGTCATATATATATATTATCACCAAATTTCTTCAAAGACTTATTTGATTCATATGAAGAGAAAGGGAGACAAGGCAGAGGAAGAGAGTGCCGGTGAAAATGGTGAATCCAAGAGTGCCGCCAACAATGGTCGCCAGTTCGAGCAACTGCCTTAACGCCGCCGGCTGACCTCTTTTTCTGTAATTACTTTTTCTGGTGGTGGCGGGGACGGTATAATTATTCCATCCGTAATGATCACTTCTACAACATCTCTCAAGTTTTTCCTTCAATTTAATTTCCTCTATTCTCACTTCTAGAATGCTCAAATTTGCATCCACAATATGATTACTTGATCTTGATGATGGTCCTGTAGTAGTCATCACAATAAGGTTAACTTTTAAAAACACGATCTAATTAATATATACTCCAAACAAGATGAAATTATATTGTCCAGTATTTATTTTACTTTTCAAAGAAAACGTAACTTAACTATGTAACATAATGCAGACTCATCAATTGATGATCACTATATTTACTTATAACTTCTTTTCCTTTCGTTTTTTTTTTAAAATAATCATAAATAAACAAAAACAACAACAGTATTTTACCTTCATGATGATGATGGTGATCTCTGTAGCTTTGAGCTCTAATATTTGATTGGATGGCTTTATTATTAGCATTAAACCGCTTGGGAGATGATGAATATTTCAATATTTGCCTAGTACTTAAGAAAAAAGGTAGAGAAACAGTCGAATATGAACATGACATGATTAATTCAGATATATGTATGTATATATATATATAGGGTCAGTACGGATGGTTTTCTGGCTAAATAACCTAGTTTTATAGTATGCTGCAGTTTGGTAGATGGTTTTTCAAAGGATGCTGTTTATATATACAAATGTCATGTGATGAGATATATGTTATTATCTTATTAGACCCCTATTAATATATATTATGTTGAAATTATATGAACACTTTAGTCTTCACTCTCTATACATGATTGAAAGATTCGTCATAAAAAGGGGAGAAAAAATTAAACAGACAAGACAACCATCTTCTATGAAGATTTATTTTTGTATGCAATATATATATATATATTTTATTGATTAGAAAAAAAATATGTATTTCTTGTATAGATCTGTGCAGGCCAGCTAATAGAGAGGAGAGCGTACAAAGAGGTTATTATCTTACATATTTTTAATTATAGGTTGATTCCAAAGTCAAATCCACGCGTTTAACAGGTAAGACAATAATGGAGATTTGTGTATGGATTTATTTCATACTAGAGATCTCATTTCTATTTATAAGAAAAACAAATTTGAAAATTACGAAGAGAAGTATAAATAAGGGTAAATTAATATGCATTCTACACCATTGACTACTAATTTGCCTAATTATTTATGGGTAAAGTTTTAACTTTGCATGAAACGTTAATTAATTTCTTATTAATTATACTGCGTCAATGTTATTACCATATAGCTGTCAACATTTCCATGGACAAATATTATTGCAAATTAGCTCTCAAATTCTTTGAGCCAATACAAATAAATATTAATTGTTGGAACTTTTGTCAAGTCCTGATACTCCTTTAGTTGGAGGAGTCTCTTATCAACATTTTCTTAAGAGTGTATATAATGTGGAGACTTTAATTAGCTTTGGGATGTACCTTTAGAGATTCTCAATTTTTGTGATATTAGAGAGGAAATACACACCTAACCACCACACGTGTTGTGGTCTGATTGGCTAGTTGGTGTGGTGTTGATACTTTTTGCAAAAATAAATAATTTTATTTAATTAATTTATTAAAATGTTTTTAAGAACAATCAAATGTGTAAATTTGTCAATCCCATTGTGAACGTTGTTATTACTATCTTTTTAATTCGATAAAATGACAAATCAAGGGTAGAGAACAACGTTCTTTTATTCACAAAAAAATTAATTTCTTTTTATGAGTTTTTTCCAACAATGAGAGAGTGTATGTAGACTTGCATTATTTAGTGCAGAGAAATATCGAGATAGCAATTTGGGCTGTTTTATTCTAGGGACGGCATAGTTGAGAGATTGTCTTGCAAAATTTAGGCTGAGCTGTAGAATATCATAAAAAGCGAGACATGGTCTACGATTAAACCCAAATAAAATTAAATATTTGGTAATGTGGGAGTAGTTTCTGTAAATCTCAACTAATTCTGTTAATGGGTTCTTAGGTTCTCAACTATCATAACAGTCTCATTAACTATCATAACATGTTGTGCAATGCATATGATATCACTAGATATAGGACAGTAGTTAGTTAGTACTCCAGAACATAATGGAGTTGCTGAGAGGATGAATCGTACTCTACTGAATAAGGTTAGGTGTTTGCTAGTAAATTCAGGGTTATCTAAATCTTATTGGGGAGAAGCATTTGGTACTGCATGCTATTTGATAAATAGGAGTCCTAACTGATCTATAAATTTGAAAACTCCATATGAAATGTGGTATGGAAAATTCCCAAGCTTGAAACATCTGAGACTTTTTGGTTGTGCATCATATGCACACCAGTCCAATGATAAACTAGGCACTAGATTTGTCAAAGGATTTTTTCTTGGTTACCCTATAGGAACTAAAGGGTATAGACTTTATGTTAGTCAAAATGGTAAGCCTAGAATTATAATTTCAAGAAATGTTATCTTTAATGAGCATGATTTTCCTTACTTGAAAGCCGAGATTGGTAGTGTTTCAAATGATGCAGGTGGAACAAGTAAAAGGGACATGGCTAAGTTTGAAGTTAAGTTGAGAAACTTTGAAGGAAATACTCAAGCTACTGCTGATATGAATTACCAAAGTGAATCTGAAACTGAGCTAGATGCAACAGAACAACAACCTCATCTGTATGTGTATCAACTGGTAAGAGATCGAGAGAAAAGAGTTATACAACCTCCAGCAAGATATGCTAAAGCTGACTTGGTGGCTTATGCACTTGCAACAGTGTAGCAAACTGACATACTAGAACCCAATAGTGTTGAAGAGGCTCTTTCAGGGAAGAACAAGGCTGAATGGAGTCAATCAATGAAGGAAGAAATAGATTCATTGAGCAAAAACAGAACATGGGATTCAGTTGCAATACCGAAAGGTTAGAAAGTGATTTCATGTAAATGGATTTTCAAGGTGAATGAAGGTCTGAGTAAAGATGAGCCTTTAAGGTTCAATGCAAGGCTTGTGGCAAAGGGGTTTACACAAGTGGAAGGAATCGATTACATTGAAGTGTTCTCACCTATAGTAAAGTATAAGACTATAAGATTGATGATATCTCTTCCAGCACAAAAAAATTTAGAAGTAGAGCAAATTGATGTCAAGACTACTTTCTTAAATGGTTTTATAGAGGAGGACATTTATATGCATCAACCACCTGGTTTTCAGATGGAATCAAGCAACAAAGAAATGGTGTGCAAGCTTAGAAGGTCACAGTATGGACTAAAAGAGTCACCACGATAATGGAATAAGAGATTCAACACCTATGTTCAAGACATTGGATTTGTTAGATCAAAGTTTGATCATTGCCTATACTAAAAAATTCTTGAGCAATCTACAACAACTTTCTCTTACTATATGTAGATGATATGCTCATTATGGGGAAGGGCAAGACAGTGATAAAAGGCATCAAAGACAAGCTGAAAGATGAATTTGAAATGAAGGAGCTCAGTCAAGTCCAAAAGATACTTGGGATAGAAGTGACAAGGAACATAAAAGATGAGATTCTGAATCTTAAACAAACAAGTTATATTTAGAGGGTACTTCAGAGATTCAATATGCAAGATTCAAAGAGTATTTCAATACCTCTAGGAGGATAGTTTGTACTTTTAAAAGATCAAAGTCCAAAGACTATCGAGGAAACAGAGGAAATGGCAAAAGTTCCTTATGTTATGGCACTAGGGTGTTTGATGTACATCATTGCCAGCACTAGACCAGACATAACACATGCTCTAAGAATTCTTAGCATGTTTATGTCCAACCCTAGATTAGAGCATTGGAATGCTCTTAAGTGTCTGCTTAGATATCTAAAGGGAACCACTGAGATAGGACCGAGATACAAGCAGATGGATTAGAAAGTTACACTTGAAGGTTTTGTAGATGCGGACTATGCAGCAAGCAAGGATACATGGAGGTCAACCACTTCATATGTATTCACAACAAATAGAGATTGCATATGTTGGAAGTCCCAACTACAGTCAGTGGTGTCACTATCAACAACTGAAGGTGAGTTCATGGCCACCACCAAAGTATTCAAAGAGGCAATATGGTTACAAGGAACGCTGCAAAGGCTGAAAATGATGAAAGGTAAAGCTAAGATATACTCAGATAGTCAATATTCAATTCACCTCTGTAAAAATCCAGTATACCATGAAAAGAGCAAACACATTGACATTCGTTTGTTTTGGATAAGAGAAAAGATAGAGGAAGATGTGATATCATTGGACAAGATTGGTACTGAGGATAATCCAGCTAATATAGGAACTAAGGTGCTACCTATGAACAAGTTAAGCATTGCTTAAACTTGCTCAACCTTGGTAACTAATGCTGGAAGTCTAGGATCACTATCTATACAAGTGGAACTCTATTACTACTCTTAGGTTGTGATTTGAAGAATCTAGGTGGATTTTGTGGGAGTAGTTTCTCCAAATCCTAACTAATTATGTTAATGGGTTGTTAGGTTCTCAACTATCACTATCATAACAACCCCATTAACTTAAGTGTTATTTTAGTCCTTGGTCTATAAAAGGACAACTAAACTCAACTTGTAAAAGCAAAGAGAAATACAGATGAAATAAGAGAAAAACCAGATGAGAAGAGAGAGCTCAAGTGTGGAAATTAAGATTAAGTATCGAGAAAAGTTGTGAGAGCTGGGTTTGGGGAACTGTATTGAGAAGCACAACTGTTGGGAAAGTGCTTGCTCGGGGATTGAGAGGAAAACACCTATGTGATTGAGTGTTTAGAGAGTTTGATCCAAGATTGTTCCAAGAAGCTCTACTGAAGCTTTGTACTCATTTCGTTGATTGAATAAAGAAGAGATAGTGGTTCCTAAAACTGGATTAGGTTCAAGATCACATTGATCTTGTTCTAAACCAGTATATATACTTGTGTTGATTTATGCTTTCATTCTTTTCGTTTTCTAATTGTTTGATGATTAGTCTTACTGATTTGTGTTCTTAGTTTCATCTCTGATTCACTGAGATTCTTGACCTAGGAAATCTATCTTCATTTCATACAGGTAATTTTATTTCTATTTTAGTTTTACAGTAGCATATATAAATATAATATAATCAACCCTCTTCTTTGCCATTCTAAGATCTTAATAATCAGTATACATTTTTCTAAATAAGTTAAAGTCGTAGTAAGAAGAAAATAATGGACTATTTTTAACTACACTATATATATATTTAATGTTATGCTCATTGCATTATCAAGCACTTAATAATTCATATAAATATATAATATAAAAATAGGATCACAAATAATAAAGGTGTTGACTAGCTTTTTTGCTAACAATAAACAAAAGTTTAATGAAAATGAGATTGGAGTACTGATTTTTACGTGGTTCGTGTAATGACCCAACTACTCTAGACTTTGGACCATTAATGAAAACTACACATAGACCCTAATCCTTAATAGAACTTACAAGTGAGAAGATCATAACTTTATTAAAAACTTGTAAAAATAAATATTAAACTTACATAAAATTTAAGTTAGGATATGAGATCCCATTGTTTTAAAATCAAAACATAACATAATTGTAATTAAAAGAGATTACATAAATAAGTGTGGAAAAATACACATAAAAACATAAGTAAAGACTTCATCCTCGAATCGAAACTCTCGGCTCTTTGAATCCATTCCGCCTCAATACACATGCCCAAAACTACCAAGAACCTTTCCCGCCACTAAAGCTATTTTCCTGCACATATAAACAAAAAGGAGTGAGTCTAATGCCCAGCAAGGAAAATCTAACACATAAAACATATACATAAATTTCATAAAGAAACATAAAACATATCATAACACTTATGTCACATACATACTATAATGGTCATTATTACTTGGGGTCCCATAAACTAAACAAGTCATATGCCCATTAGATTAGTGGGGCTTGCTAGCTAAGCAAGTCATATGCCCATAATCTATTTTGGGCTTGTTAGTTGTATAGGTCATATGCCCAAGTCTACAAACATACTTAGCATAGTATATTACATAACATAAAATCATAAGATAACATATAAAATCATATAACACATAAATCCTATCCTATTTTCCTTACCAAATTACCGGGATATGAGAACAGATTTTGGGACTTTGAAACACTCCTAAAAACCATAAATGGGAGACTGAGTATACTAAAGAGAATGAGATGAAAAAAATGGAAGAACTTATACCATTAAGAATATACTTACCAAAAACTTATGTGCAAGTTCTTAGATTTCCTAACCAAGAATAAGGAATAAGGTTAGAATACTGAGTAGAAGACTACAAGAACATAAAGAAAATAATACCAAATGAAATAGAGTGTGGAATACCTTGAATGCTTCTATAGACAATTTAAACCTTGAACCGAAATGCTATAAAACCTTACTTCCCAAGTGTTTGGTAAGCTTATAATGATCAAGCTTATAATTCCCAACCCAAGTGTTTACACTCTCACACTAACCTAACAACTTGCAGCCTCTGAACTTAGCTTAATAGATGAATAAATGGCTGGGTACTAGGTCCTATTTATAGAGATTAGGAATGAAAAGATCTTCATTTAACTTGAATAAAAATAATGGCTTTTTAAGTGAAAAATATTTGAATTATCGTTCAGCAGAGGCTGAAGACTCGTTCAGAAAGATGCTGAACTTATCAAGAGGTTGAAGATTTGAATGGAGAACATTTTCAAAATGTTTCAAAATGCCCTGAAGGAGGCAATATATCGCCTGGGCCAGTATGCCCGAGGCAATCGTGCGACTTTTTTTTTTTTTTTCCGTGCTGCGATATATCGCCCCCTATAGCTGCGATAAATCGGCATACGCTGAATATTTAAACACGAAATTACACATTTTTAGCCTAATTTGAATTGAGTAAACAGCCTTGACTAAGCCCTCTAATGTTTTCAAAGCTGCTGATTGACCCTAGGATATTCAAATTTTAACCTTAATAAATTTAATCCTCAAAATACTTAATTATTATTAAACATACACATGACATGTGCTATTATCTTATTGGGTCTTATCTAAACCTTATAATATAATAAATATTACCCTCAATATCAGTCATATTAATCAAACCTTATGTTAAAATTAATAATCCTAGACTATAGGTTAAACTTATAAAATCTACAAGTGTTACTATGAGTGTCCAAATAAATCCAGGTCTGAACCAATAAATCCACAGTCATAACAATAATACTACTATTACTATTATACTACTATCTAACTAGCTAAGTAAAGTTCTTGGACTCTACAGTTCGGGTTATTAATTAACCCTAGTCCATGAGTCATTTGTATTAGGATGCTTAAGAACTTGCATAACTCAAGTTCTCTTGGTTTTCAGGCATCGTATTGGCTCACTCTAAAAATATGTAATGCCCCGACTAATTCTAAGACCTCAGACCATTAAAACTACTAAGATATAGCTACTATTTTGGAATACAGACATAAAATAATAGAACTTTATTATAAAAATCCAAAATATGAGATCCCATTGTTATTTACATAAAAACATTAAAGAAAACATAACCTTTAATTAATTGTTCAAAAAATAATTGTGGAAAAATAAATACATAAATTGAAAAGACTCAAAATAACTTCATCCTCGATCTTCTAGTAGCCCATCCATTCAGTCCATCCCCAATACACATGCCAAAGCTGCCATGAATCCGTCTCGCCTTCCAAGCTTACTTTCCTGCACCATCTAAAATAAAAGGAATGAGCCTAATGCCCAGTAAGGAAAATCTACTAAAACATATCATATATCATAAGACTATAAACATATACTATAAAACATGTTACACAATGACGTATATCATATAAATATAGGACTACAATATTAATGGTCATTAAGTCATTATCGTAATTTGTGATAAAACCATCTAGGTCCTCAATCTCCTAATCGATGTAGGTTAGATAACAAAATAGTATTTGATAACCCATCTAGGTCCTCTATCTACTAATCGAGGTAGGGTAAATCATAACTCTAATCTACAATAATGATAAAAATCATGGGATTTGATTTTCTATCTAAGCAACTATAATACCCAAGTGACTATAATATAAAACATATTCATATACATATATAACATATCAACATAACATAATATATCTTATAAACATATCATAACACATATATCTAACTTATTTTCCTTACCAAAAATTGGGATATTGATGACAAGAATGGGATTGAAAAAATCCTAAAAGCAAATAATGAGAATCATAAGTTTTCTAAAGAAATGGAGATGAAAAAGAGATCTGAACCATCAAGATAGAAACTTACAAAAACCTTAAGTTTTCAAGAAACTCAAATACCTAACAAAAACCATTATAACAAGTTAGGATCGGAAAGAAAATGAAAGAAAATAAAAGAACTATAATGAGCTAAACCTGAGGATAAGAATACATTGGATAGTCTAAGACTTTGATCTTGTAATGACCCAGATTTTCAAGACTCGATAATGCGGAAATATAAATGTTTTCATTTGACAAAATGTCTCAAAAACCCGTATAAATTTTCTTTTTTAAAAAATCGTATGTCCATACTTAACATTTAATTACAATATATTTTATAAAGAGTAGAGTGAGCCTAGTTTAGGAAAATTACACATAATTTCAAAAAATAAAACGACTTCCCAAAAGGTCGGTCCACATGTACATTCGCAAGGTAGACTCCAGCGCTCACTGCTCTGCCTTGCCCTTGTTCTTACCTACAATAGGAAATAACTAGGTAAGCGAAAATGCTTAGTAAGTTCAACCTTAAAACAAAAGCATGCAGAGAATTAGGGTTCCGGATCCATGCGGACCCTACACAATCAATTTCAAGAACGCAAAGCATCCTGGCAATCTTATGGTCATGCTTGATAACCAATGACAAATTATTTCATATAAACTGATAAATTCCTGCACTCATAAAATCCAAAAACAAACAGATATATTATATCACAACTATTTCTTATCAACAAATAAATACCTACACTCAGAAAATCCCAGAGCAAGCAGATATAATATATCACAATATAATTCGAGACCAACGCTCGATAACTTCCAACAATTCGGGCATAACACGCCCTCCAGCATAAATGCCAATCTATAAGAGAGAACCGAGTCTCAACACTAAGATCTAGCCAATAAATATCCCCATCAAGGGTAACTATCATGTTACCTAGGGCATTGCTACGTATCCAAGAGTAAATCCCTCACAAGGGTAACCATCAAGTTACCTAGGGCATCACTACTTATCCAAGAGTGTAATCGAAGCTACACGGTTTTACAGAGACATATATGTTTATCAGTGGTACTAGTGAGCAGTTGCCTCTAGGGTGTTCAGCCTCACTCAAACTTGGCAACCCCTAGTATCTCTAGGCACTCTCACTGAATGGACAATATTCATAGTTACTATCCGAGAATAACTTATCAGAGCACTTGCTCGGGTTCTAACCATTCACTGATTAAGTAAGCATGAGGGCCCCTAGGTTCCATTCATTTTGGCACCCCTAGGTTTAAACCATCAATCCTCACCTCTTGGCCACTCGTCGTGGTAATGAACTGGACATAATAAAATAAAGCAGTGTGACGAGGATCAGCCGTCTAGGATATGACGGATATCTACCGTTCATATTTTCTAAATCAGCACCCACTAGACTAACGTTTCTAAGAAATTTTCTATGACAATGTATATATATGCATGTGTCTCTATACTAACATACAATACAATAGCCGTTTCGTATTGCATCCACAAAATATAAGTTTACTTACTTGGAGTCCTTAGCTCTCAGCAGGATTTCACCCTCCAATGTATAGTCCAGTTACGCTAGCCAATAATGTAGTTATCCATACAGTATACATGGATTAATTATGGCGCTTCATAATTCCTTATTATTATTTTGGGCAGTTTGGTCATTTTAATAAAAATCATTTGTAAGGATAAAAGATCCTTATTTGGTTTTAAACCCATTAAGGAAATTCATACAAAAATATTTGAGACTAAACCTTAAGTCTCGGGGAGACCTACCCTATGGTCTCGATACCTAGGCTCGGGTATCACAATAGTATTTTCCCACAATCCGCTAAAAATCTTTTTCTTATAAAGTTCCACTATTAACCTGTACTTTCAACAGTCGGTAAAATATATAAAAGATTTTAGCTGGTATTATATCCCAAAAATACTAATTATATTCCTTAATTAATTTTAAAGAAAATAAACTCTTAATTTTTCTTTTATTTTTCTTAAGGTTTTAATTTCTAAAAACCGTTTTAAGAAAATTGCCTAATTTGTCTTAATTAGGAAAACCGTTAAAAATTTCCCATCTTGACTAGTTAATCTTTCCGAAGTCAATTAATCAAGTTTACTTACTAGAAAAAGAATTCACTCAATTATTTTCTCAAAATATAGGGTTTTAAACCCTCTTTTAATTTATTAACTTATTAATAAATAAATTCTTTTATTTTTAGAAAGAATAAAAATTCTTTAATAAAAATAATTCCCACTAAACTCAAAGTGGTATTTTAGGTAAAAATATATTTTCAAGACTTACCAAGTTTTTATCTTGCAATAAGCAAACTTTCATTTTTTACCTTACGTTCCAAAATCTCATTTTTACACTAAGTCTGAAAACCCTATTTTTTACGTTTTTAACTACATACTTTGTTAGTTTATAACATGAAATTTACTTACCCAATTGTTACCAAAATTTCCCAATTTCATTTTAGGTATGTCATTTAGGTCTTTGTAAATCTTAGGTCAAAATGAGCATTTTTTATTGGTGAAATTATTTTCCAACAATGAGGGAAAAATGACCTTATTTTCAAGTCCTTATTTTTTTCCAAACTTTGACACTTAATAACTTTCAAACCGTTCAGTATTTTTTTAGCAAATTTTATAGTGGAATACTAGGTTATGCCAATAATATTTCCATCAAATTTTAGAAAAAAACTGGGTTCATTTGCCCTATACAGTGGCTGTCCAAACTTGGTCCCGAAATTAAGAATACAAAAAAACAGTTTTTTTACCTAAACTTTGAAATAGCATAACTCACTCATTTTTAAACATTTTTGAGTGTTTCAAAAGCTCAATTTTATGTAATCAATCTCAAAAAAATCACAGTACAATTAATTTTTACAAAATCAATATACAGTGGATGCTTGACCCCTTGGAATCACAGCTCAAAATATGTATTTTGTTTTAGGGTTTCCAACAAAACCCTTGGGGGTTTTGGTCCCTATTTTCAAAAATCAACACACAACCATCATACAATTTATAAAACAACTACCATAACCTTAGTAAATCACCAATAAGAAACTTTAAGCATTAACTATACAAAATAATGCTTAAAACTAAAAACCATACAATAACAACCATAAAAAAAATAAACTTTTTACCTCTTTATTGTTCTTGCTTAAGGTTTGGATCTTCCTATTAGCTTTGGCTCCTTCAAAAACCTTTCAAAACCTTAACCAACTCCCCCCAACACATAGATAATTAGCTATTTGCAAATCTATGGTTAAAACTTTACAAAAGTCTAGTTTATTAATTAAAACTTTACCCTAGGGAAAACCCTTCCTAGTCCAAAGCTTAAATGCTTCCAAGCCTCCTTAGTGTTCTTGAGGTTGAAGACGGAGAGAAAACTTGAGAGACTTTTAAAAAAGATGATAGTGAAAGTGAGAGAGGGTGTAGTCGGTTTTGGGGGTTAGAAGAGCTCACACAACTCTAAAAAAATATCCTAAAAAACACTCAAGTGTTTTAATATCCACTTGGTGCCTTTAACCATTATAGTTAAAATGGGATTAAACTATAAAAAATATATATCTGGTCAACCCCATTAAATCCATCACATGGCTGGCCACTACATATATTATATATGTGATCATATTTTTTTTTATAAAGGTTAATAAATATTTCCCAAGAAGAAAAATCCAATTTGACTTCCTATAACATTTTTCACTCTTATTAAGTTTTAAACAAAAAACTTAACACATAATATTTAAATTAACTGTCTCTCACATTTAATTTAATTAATCACACTATAAAAGTTAACCTAAGGTCCATTCATGGAATAAAATTCCTCATTTCGGTAAAATTAAGCATTTAACACAAAATTCCCTAAAATTTCCATTTTCCATTAGGTTTATTATTTTTTACCAAACTTTAATTTTTATAAATGTATTTTATGCCCAAAATATATTTGCCATAGTTTTTCATTTTATTTTCCGAGATTTTTACCTGATCAGGTTTTTGTGTTGGTCCATGACCGAGAGTCTTATCTTGACTTTTAAATCACAAAATTCATAATTTGGCTAGCAATAACTCATGGAATAAATTCCAAAAAAAATATAATATTATTTAAAATAATATTCTTAACTTGGGGAAAAATCCTGACCCGAGTCGTTTCAAGGTACCCGAAACGCAGGACATTATAGATCTACACCTAAATATTGAAATGTCACTCTATCTTACTTCCCAGAGTTTAGAAAAGCTTAGATTGGAAAAGCATTTAACCCAAAACCCTAGTGTTATCTCCCTAAAATAACTTAGCAGCTTGGAGGGTCTGAAGAATGCTTGAATGATGAAGGAAATGACTGAGTACTAGGTCTTATTTATAGAGTTCAAGGAGTGAAACTAACCCCTTTTAAAAAGAATAAATAAATGAATATAAATTTGAATTTTAGGTTCAACAGATGCCTAGAACTCGGTCAAAAAAGTTCAAGAGCAAGTCCAAGTTGTTGAGGGCTGTTTTAAGCTCGGATTCAACAGATTTTCAAACTACACTGAAGGAGCCGATATATCTCCCCCTATAGGCGATATATCGCCTCCCCCTTAGTCCCGAGTCTCTGTGTTTTTGTTCGTGTGAAGTTGACATGTTTTTTGTGTCAACCTTAGGCGACATATCGACCCCTATAGCTGCGATATATCGGCATACACTGATATTTTCATGTTTTTGCACACTTTCAGCATATTTTGAATTTGGTAAAACAACTTTGACTGAGTAAAACGTGATCCTAACAGCTTTTGGAAGGTTCTAAAGCTTCTAGATTTATCCATTATTAATTTATTCATCTAACATCCTTAAATCCTTAATAAACATGCAACGTGACAAGTGTCAAGTTCTTAATTATTCTATCCAAACCTTAGGTTATAATAAATAATATATCTAGGACTAGCTATATTAATCAAACCTTATGTTAAAATTAATATCTCTAAACTATAGGTTAAACTTATAAAATCCATAACTATTTCTATGAGTTTCCAACTAAATCTTGGCTTGAACCAATAATCATGAAAATTGAAATACTACAAGCTACTACTATATCTAGCTAAGTAAAATTCTGAGACGCTACAAAGTAAGAATCAGATTCTTTACAATGTTTTCCTTAGCCATATTTACATGTTGCTGAGACAATTAAGCTCATTAATTGGAGTTGATTACAATTATTCTCCATTAATGGGAATTTATTACATACATATTCTATAATTAAATGAGCTGGGGTGGGCTCTAGCGTTTCTTGGTGGGCCCAAAGTGGGGAATGTCAGCTCACCATTTTGTTGGGGGAAACATCTCTAACATTGTCAGAGTAGTAGGTGCACGATTTCCCATGTCATGCAGTGTTGTGAGATATCCATTTTGTCGCTTGTACGTAATTGACACCACGATCCATGTGATAGTAGGTGTCAGAAAGCTGTCTGTGGTCCGGGGTCATTGTGCTTGACACCTGTCTCCTGTTCCATAGGTCCGGAGGAAGATTCCTCACAGTCTCGGAGCAAGTGATAAGGGAGGAGATGGTCTTGAGTGAGACTTGGAGAACTACTTTGTGCAGGGTCCTCGGGGAGTGATGCTTTTTGGAGGATGTACTCCTCTAGTGGTGGTGAACTATGGTGAATGGTGAGCTTACCCCTTGTGGGGTCTTGAATAGGCTTTGAGAGACTTTATTAGCTTACGTGAAACCTTAATTAATTACCCATAAAGTGTGCCACGTGTCACACAGAGGAAACACAGACAACAAAATGCAAACAATTAATAAAACTACAATATTGTTAGAGCTTATGCTTATATAATTGTGATGACTACTGCTACAAATATTTAATTTAAGCATTGAATGATGACATCAGATTAATCTAATTTTAACATACTGCACATGCAGCTGAAACTTCTACCAATGTTTAGCTTACAAGTATTAGTACGTAATTAATTACTTTTTTTTTTCTTACACATGATTATGATTTATTTAGGGTCTTTTTACCAATCTTAATCACGTACTTTTTAATCTCTTTAGATTTGAATTGGCTCTTCAATCTTAATCACATTCGTAGTACGTGTTCCTGTTGGAGAGATTTCGAAAACTTAATGTTCTCTCAATTCTATGTTAAAGACTTGATGGATAGCTGAATAATTTTTTTTATCAAATAGATTTTTTTATCAAAATTTGTACGTTGAACGCCCATTAATGACAAGTTTCTAAATTAGGTAAGATTGGAAATCATATCTTCAATAAATGATTGCGTATCTGATCATAATTACATGTGAATGTGTTCTTGACTTGGACTAGAAAATAATCCCAATGAAAGTACCTACAAGAAGAATATCCAATACTTAAGTGATCCGTTTAAAATCTCTTAGTAACATAACATAATAATAAATTGAAAAATGAATCAAAAGTTCTTAAAATTGAATATGAAGTTACTATTTATAAATGAAATGATAAAGAGTAAAAGTAGGACTTATTCTCATTAGTCCATGTTAATATTTTTAAATACTTCTTTCCCGTTTTTTAACTTAACATTTTAAGACTTGGCAGAGACTTTAATAAATCATCTTTGCCTCTGTCGGATGCATGAATCCAACCTTTATTTGTTCTGCCTCTGCAAACCTTTAAGTGAAGTAGGGTGTTTCACTTTTCTTTATAATTCTGCACAAAAAGAGGAAATAAATAATAAATTAAAAATTTATTCCCGAACACCATGTCTCTATGTGAAAAAAAGAAAAGAAAAAAACAAACACCAATTAATGAAAATGTGTAATGACACTTTTATTGGTTTGTTCATTTCTCTTATAATTTCTATCAGATAGATAAAGTGTTTCAAAGGACTTTCGTAATCCAAAAGAAAAAATAGTTTGGGTAAGATGTTGAAGGAGAAAAAAAAGTTTATGGGAAACTCCAAATGGATTATGTAAGGGTTTGTATAATTTTCTTTTTATTCCCTAAAGAAGAGGAATATGATTTAGATTTTCAATATTCCTTCTTGAAACCAGGTATTATCTATTTCCAACAATGGGTTCTTTATATATACATACAACAAAGAGAATTCAATTATAAAAATTTGGGTGTGCGATTTGCTTTCTCTCTCTCCATGGCGAGGCGCAAGAAGGCAGCTCAGAAGCCTGGCATTCAATCTTCGACGATAATGAACCCTTCGGCTAGTGAGGAGGGTGTGGGTGATTTTGATAAGGTTAGGCCGCCGGTGTTGGAGGAGATATTCACTGATTCAGTGACTGAGTTTCCTGACCTTGGGGAAGATCTCCAATCCAATCCGCCTAGTGATGTTGCAGGTCTGAATTCTGATCTATGTGAGGAGGATGGCCCTAATAGGGATTTTCAAACCAGAGCCAAGGATGCTAGGTCCCAATTTAGAGAATCTATCTCGCATAAGGGAGTTTCTCAGCTGGTTTATGAAGAACCTTTGCTTCGTGAGGGCAAGTTGATTGCTTAGGTGGATTTGGAGGAAATTGAAGTGGAAGCCTCTTTTTGGCGTTCAGCTATGGTATGTGTTGTCTTGGGTGCTAACCCCCCATTTCCAGTATTTGAAGGTTTCATTAAGAGGTTATGGGGTAAGCCGGGCATTGAGATGATAGCACATATGAATGCGGGTTATACTATTGTCAAATTTCGGGATGAAGCCATGAGAGATCTGGTATTGGAGGTTGGTGTTGTACATTTCTACCAGTCATTTTGCGACCTTGGTCGTCTGATTTGGATACTCTAAGGCTAGTAAAATCTGTGCCTATTTGGATTCGTTTGCCTAACCTAGGGTTGCAATATTGGGGAGTTAAATGTCTGAGTGCTCTAGTCAGTACTATTGGTAAACCTCTTTTGGTGGATAATGTCACAAAAGATAGGTCTATGGTGAAGTTTGCTAGGGTGTTGGTAGATATGGAGATTTCTGAAAATTTGCCCAAAACAATCAGCTTCCTCAATGAGAGGGGCCAACTGATGGATCAGATTATTGAGTATGAATGGCAATCTACTCAATGCTCATGTTGCAAATCATTAGGCCATTCTGCTGCTTTTTAAAAAAGAAACCAGGGAGGTGTTTGGAGGAAAAAGGAGGTGGTGCAAGGGCCTGAAATTTCAGACAAAGTGCAAGTTGCTGCAGTAGAGCCAACTACTGATTCAGGGACAAAGGAGATTACAACTTCTGATACTGTGCTTACGGGTAAGGAAGGGAGCCCAGTTATTAAGGAGATGCAGGGACATATGCCTAAACAGGGCTGTAATACTCGAATGGAACATGATGCAAATTGGACTACACCTAAACGGTTTGGGAGCAAGAAACAAGTGATTACCACCGATCAATCTAAAATGCTAAATTCTTTCAAAGTGCTACAAGATAGAGTAGTGGAGGTTACAAATTTTGGGTTGACCTCTACCCATATTCTCAATGGAGGGTAACACTATTCGTAGCTAGAATGTTAGGGGCCTGAACAATAAGAATAAACAAAGGTCCCTTTTATCTTTTTGTCATTGCAATAAGGTTGGCCTTGGAGCTTTTATCGAAACTAAGCTTCATTGTAATAAAGTGGAGGAGTTTATGATGAATGTTTTTATTGGTTGGGAGTACTATAGCTGCTCAGTTAGTGAGGGTAGAATTTTACTGGTTTGGCTTCCTAGTTTTGTTCCTATATCTGTTCTTCAAGTTAGTCTGTAGTTTGTTCATTGTCAAGTGACTTTTAGGGACAGAAATCATGTTGTTTGTATGACCTTTGTCTATGGAAAAAATGCGGTTGAGGAAAGACAAGTTTTATGGCAGGATTTAACATCTTTGGTGTTCCCTGTGAAGCTGTGGCTTATGGCTGGAGATTTCAATGCAATGTTTGACTATGATGATCGAATTGGAGAGCGTGTTGTTTCAGATTTCGAAATGGCTGATGCGCAACAGTGGAGAGCTCTTGGTATGGCGGATGAGTTACGAGCTATTGGTTCTCACTACACTTGGACTAATAAATAGGCGGCTGAGGCCAGAATTTTCTCTAAGTTGGATAGAGTGTTTAAGAATGAAGCTTGGGTGGACATATTCCCTTATTCTAAAGTCTTAACTAACTGGGATTTACTTTCTGATAACTGCTTTTGTATTATTGAATTTGCTGTTAATGTATTGGTGGGGGTAAAACCATTCAAATTTTATAATATGTGGACAGAGCATAAGGATTTCAGAAGTATTGTTTTGAACAGCTGGTATAAACCTTTACAAGCTCAAGGTTTATCCTACATAATGAGGAAATTGCATAGACATAAATATGTTTTGTGAAATTTCAATAAAGAGGCGATTGGAGATGTGACGATCAATTATTCAGTTGCTAAGGAGCAGTTTCAACAGGCTCAGATTTCCCTCCAACAAAATCCTCATTCAATGACCCTTCAAGATACTGTTCGGACTGCTGGTTTAAGGCTGTCTTTTCACTCCGGGATTTATGAAAGCTTCATTAGGTAGTGGAGCAAGATTACTTGGCTTGGTTTTGGCAACAAAAATTCTGCCTACTTTCATGCTTGTTTGAAACAGAGAAGAGTTGCTAATAGGATCACTTCTTTTATTGATGATCAATGACAGATTCATGATAATTTTGAAGATGTTGTTAATCACTTTCTTCATCATTTAAGAAGCTTTATGGGTAGTGCTAGCTCGACTTCCATAGATATTTAGCAAGATTGCTTTGTCCATGGTGTTGTTTTAAATTTGGATCAACAGTTGGGTCTATTACAGCCTTTCACGAAGAGAGATGTGAAATTTGCGTTGTTTCATATTAGCTCTATTAAAAGTCCAGGTCCTGATTGTTTTGGTGCTGGATTCTATAAGTTTTTATGGAAGGACCTTGGGGATGAGATTTCAGATGCTATTTTGGGATTCTTTGATACAGGTGAGTTGCCTTCTGATATAAATAATACTTCTCTTTCTCTCATTCCTAAAGTTGAGAATCCTTCTAAGGCAGTGGATTTTAGATCGATTGCTTGTTGTAATACACTTTATAAGTGTATTTCGAAAATGATTTGTGTGAGACTGGCTAGGGTGTTATCGGTTTTAATTAACCAAAATCGGGATGCTTTTGTTCAGAATCGTTCTTTGGCTCATAATATCTTTATATTTCAGGATCTTATTAAAGGTTATAATCGTAGGAATATATACCCTCGGTGTGTTTTGAAAATTGATTTGAGTAAAGCTTATGATACCATTGACTGGCTGTTTTTAGAGAACCTTTTGAAAGCATTCTGTTTTCCTAGTAGATTTATTCACTGGATTATGGTGTGTCTGAGGGGTGCTACCTACTCGCTTATGATGAATGGGAGGGTTCAAGGGAATTTTATTGGGCGGAAAGGGCTTAAACAAGGGGATCCTATATCTCCCTTATTGTTTTTTCTTGTTATGGAATATCTTACTAGACTCCTTACTCAAGCCTCGCATCATAAGGATTTCAGATTTCATCCCATGTGTAAAAATTTGAATTTGGTTAGTCTTTGCTTTGCTGACGATCTTGTGCTGTTCTGTAAAGGGAATGTTCGCTCAGTCCAAATTCTTCAGAATGGTTTTTCTCAGTTTAGTGGTGCTTCGGGTTTATCTATGAATTTGGCTAAATCTCATGTTTATTTTGGTGGTTTGACAACTGAAGCTAAGAAGAATATTCTGGACTGTCTTAACATTGAGGAGGGATCTTTTCCTTTGAAATATCTCAAAATCCCTCTCCATCCTACCAAATGGAAGGCTGGTGACTGTGGGATAATCATCAAAAAGATAAATCTTAGGTTGCACTCTTGGGCTAGTCGTCATCTCTCATTTGCGTGTCGAGCTCAACTAATTCACCCTGTATTATTGGGTATCAGGTCCTATTCGATGAGTATTTTCCTTCTTCCCCAAAGTGTCACTCTTGAGATTGATAGGCGTTGTCGGAATTTTCTCTGGGGTTCGACAGGTAATAGAAGTAAATTTCATCTAATAGCTTGGGAACATGTGTGCTTGCCGAAAAGTTTAGGAGGCATTGGGTTCAAGGAAGGCCCGAAGTGGAATAAAGTTTTATAGGCTAAATATGTTTGGGCAATTTCATCCAAACAAGATCTGCTGTGGGTAAAATGGGTTAATAACATCTACCTCAAAGGAGTTAGTTTTTAGGAGTACAACCTAATGGCTGATGTTAGCTGGTATTGGAGGAAGTTGGTGTATCTGAAATCCTTTCTGTCCAGAGATACTTTGGAGGCTGCGGCTACAGGTAGGAGGATTCAGTTGAATAAGTTGTATTTTCTGCTGCTTCAGCAGAGTAAAGTGAGTTATGCCAAGGTAGTTTGGTGCAGGTTATCCCTTCCGAAGCACAGATTTTTCCTCTTGCAGTCTGTCCTTGGCCACCTTCTGACCCGAGACAAGCTTCTACTTCGTCAGATTCCTATTGAATCTCCTTTATGCCCTGTTTGTGAGTTAGATTTGGAGTCCCATGAACATCTGTTTTTTGACTGTTTCTACTCTCAACAGATTGTGCATAAGATCGCAGATTGGCTGGGTATAGCTATATGGCCTTCCAAATATTGTGAGTGGGTTGCATAGATGGATGGGAGACCTAAAGGTCTTTTCCAGCGAATCTTGGCAGCTACTCTTGCTGCTGCTGTCTATTTCATTTGGCTGAATTGCAATTCATGTATTTTTAATTACTCAGCTATCTCTAGTAACAGAGTTCTGTGTATGATTAAGGCTAGCTTAAAGGCTAGATTGTTGGGTATTGCTAGGAAATGTTGAGTTGACTATTTCTTGATTCTATGAATCAGTTGTAACTTGTTTGTTTTTGTTTGATCTGGTTTGAACTCTTTTTGAGTTAGTGTTTGTATCTGTTGGTTGATTCAATGAAGTTTCTTTCTGAATAAAAAAAAAGATCATTATATATGATATGCTAGGTATGACCGAGTTGGAATCCATAAATTAGGTACGTACCAAGTATTTTTATTTCTTGGTGTTGGGGAAAAAGGACAAACTTCCCAAGCATAGCAAAAATAATGAAGAATAAAATAAATTACAAAACCCACCATTATCTATTTCACTTAAAACTTCAATATTACATATACTCAAATGATCTCAATCTCTCAAACAAAAACCCAACATGCCATTTGCTTCTCACTCTTCAAACTCACTCTCACATCTCTCTACACATCAAACTCACCTCCACTTCTCCTCGAAAACTTACTCTCACACTCTCTTCAAAATCTAATCACACACTCACACGCAAATAATACATATTTATAGAGTTACAAAACTAGGGCAAAGAGACACCCATTTTACACAAATTAATAATTACTCAAAATGAAAAACTCTATAAATAAAAACCATAATTAATTTAAGTCAACACTCAGCAATCTCCACCTCGACTCAAATTCTCAAAACTCACAATTCATACCATCAATAAGAGTAAACACATGCATTGAGTTCATACTCTCATTGAACTTCACTTGAGCACTTGTCTTCACATTCTTCAATTAATCATCCTCCTGTAAGTGTTGATGTATTCTTTCTTCAAGAAACCTCTAACTATTAGCGTTTTCACCATCTTGTTGCATTCTTCACTTTAACAACATTAAATGATGGTCTTTAATGTCTTGGATCCACCATCATAACTCCACCTAAAATAGACTTCCCAACAAGTTTATATAAATTCTGGTCCTTTTGACCCTTCATGACAACCACATTACCTTTCTTAATAGTCATTACAACATGTTTTGCATAATAGTCACACCCTAGAGTGTCCAAGGCTCCTAGAGAGATGAAACTCCTCCTCAACATAGGAACTTTAAAGTCACTACTAAAAATAAGGGGTTCAACGTCGGCTATGCACCGACACTTTTTCTAATTACGTCGGTTTAAAAACCAACGCTGTTGAAGGTGACACAATTGAGATGATCAGAAGTGTCGGTCTATAACCGACGCTGTTGGACAAATACGTTAGTATGTAACCGATGATTCTAACTGGAAAATGCTTCGATCTGTAATTGATGTTTCTAATGTGCAAATGTGTCAGTTACAGACCAACGACAATATTTTCATTGGTGCAAAACCGACACTGATGAGTTTAAAAATTGTGTTATGCAACTGTTTGTGTCATTCTCCCTCTGCAGCAAAATAAAAGCAAAAATATGTATATATATATATTAAACGTATATATTTTTATGACACTATATATACAATGGTCGAGATATATGATTCAAAAAATAGTATTCATATACTCGAGGGAAAACAATGACTAAGTTTCTAATCAAAATCTACTAACTTAACCACTGTTTAGAGACAAAAAATAAGTTAGTAACTAATCTAAGTCTATTTTTAGAGACAAAAAATAAGTTAGCTAGTAAACTAATCTAAGTAAAGATCGACGTATGACTCAAAAAATTATATTCGTACTCAATTGATATATAGAGGTACATACTAGCTAGCACTAGTTCTCATCAAACACTGAGAAGAGGTAGAATTGACTCCGCCCATTAATCTTGTACGACATTGATTTCTTCAAGCGGGTACAATATTGTGATTTTGAACTACAAATGAATTTTAAAAAATAATTAGAATAAAATTATATATGATTTTACAATTACATTTTAAAGTATATAATAACTAATAAATTGAACAATACTTACGTGATAACTCAAGTGGTTCTTTGGGTTGGGCTCTGAAACAAAGTCCCTTCAAATTTCATTACGTAGTACCCAAACTTGATTTCATCATTCTGCTGTTGGCACTATTAAACATAACAAAACACATTTCAATTATATATATATATTTGTTTAGATAATTTGAAAACTTCTAAGTTGTGATTAAAAACTTATTACCAAAGGGTGGCAGAGTTATGCTCTTCTTGCAAGTTGTCCTCTCTGTAGCTCATATGAATCCAGGGCACTATACCAAATATAATTGACCTTAATTAATTAGTTAATATAGAAATTTTTTAAAGTAACTAAGATAAAAAGTCATATGACTTATGCGTCAATGCACCTCTTGATCTCTGGATGAATACGATGATTCAGTGGATCTAAAAATTCTATCGAATGGCTGGAAGGCTGAATAAGTACAAGCATCAACTGCTCCCTACAAATTCCCAAGCAAATTTGTATTAGATATAAGCTTCTATAGTAAACTTTAGTTATATATATAATAATAATATATATGTAGTTAGCTTATGATGAGTTCCACGTGAAAATAAGGAACTTTTCTAGCTGAATTTTCGCATTTGATTGCAAAGCGCTTCAACAGACGCTTTAAAGAAACCTGCATCAGTGGACACCAAATATGAGTTCATGAATACATATATTGATTCCAACCCATTACCCAACAATATTGTATGCAAGTGGCTCTAGAAATTATAAATCTCATTAATAACAAACAAATAGTTTTTTATAAAAAATATCTTAGAATTATAAAAAGTGATTATACCTTAGCCACCATGACATCATAGGGGCTCCAATTTGGTAAATGTTGCAAGGTTGAAGTATGTCTTCTTTGAAAATCATGCAAGCATCACTTTGGAGCCCAAACACTCGCTCTAGAATGTCAATTGTGATGTGTTTGTCCTTCCCCCATGGAGATACCAACTTCGCTATCAAATTTAATGTCGTCATTCGAAGAGGCGGAGTCGGCGTCAATGTCTCTTTCTCAGGACGTTGGGGGTGTATAGTGGTTTGAGTTGAAGGTGCATCAGGATCTCTGGGAGTCTCACGCTTCTTAATCACAAAATAAAAACAAGTAAGATTTTTTGGTTATTATGAAATCAAATGACTTGGATTAAAAATTAAACTAGGTTAAAATGTACCAGAACAGGTTGACCATCAATGGGGACTAGCCTCTTCGGCCAAGCTACACAATTCCGACCGCTTGACCCATTAGGTCGTTACCTTCATGCTTGATTGAGAATGGTAGAACTGCAATCTATTTAAGGGATACCTCAACCATGACACAAAAATAGTTGTTGCCATATTCCTCTCCATACACCTTGCGCTTTTTGGTCCATGTCTCCTTAACGTGGCCTATTGCCACAATGTTGTCGGTCGAGTCAACACACAACTTGAATTGAATTACCTACATTTGAAAACAAAAATAGTTATTATTAAATTTATTATAATCCTTTAGGTTAACTAATTAATTAATAAAGAAAATATTTTTACCATATCCACATCAGGAGGTGGAGCGGGAGCTCCTGGTTATGGTAAATATGGAGAGTGAGCAGGAGATGCTACTTGTGTTTGTGGTGGAGGCTAAGTGAGAACTCTTGTCTTTGGTGGTGATGGTCGTGGTCGATCGGGAGCTACTGTCTGCAATGATGGTGGTGCTCGAGCTAGAGCTCGTGTTTGTGGTGGTGGTGGTGGTCGAGCGGGAGCTCTTATATGTGGTAGTGGCAACTGTTGGTTTGTTTGAGGCTCCTCCAACGCCTGAACTAGATCTTGTAGAAGACAAAAAAATATGGCTATATCCAAGTCTAAGTTCCTGGAGAAGCTTGTCTAACTTGGCCTCTTGTTGGCGTGCCTTCTCCTCGGACTGTTGGAGTAGCTCCTCTAGTTCATTGACATGTCTAGTCTCATCGTCTCTGTTGGTCTTTTTCTTTTGGGGTGGGGGTGTTGAAAAATTGAGTTTGGGTCACACAATTACCCATACCTCTAACACGCCCCCAGTGCCTTGGAATCCCTAATGCCAAGGTTAAGATATCCTTGGACCCTTCAATGACCAATGTGCTACCCGCCACCTATTTCTTGTACTCACCTACAAATGAAATGAAATAGATTAGACTTGAAACATAAATATCAAAAGTAAAGGTAAATTATAGTTAGAAAATATAATATACTTACGATTCTCTTCACCATCTCCTAAGTTTTGCTTTCGCCTTCAACCTTGCCTTTTTCGTTCATTCAGAGTCTGGTCCACAATTAAGCTTTCTTTAATTTAGTTAGTGGGTGACCTAATTAGTTTTTTAGTTATTACTCGACATAAACATAACCACTCCATCCTGTGCAGTGATTGTATTTGTTCTTTGCTCGATTGGCTTGCACTTGTTCTCTAACTTTTTTCCAATCAAGACGTAATTGCTTCTTAACAAACTTCTTCCAATCATTTGGATGATAGCATCCTGTATAAGTCGCTTGGGGATGCTGAAGAAGTCGAGGAGCTTCGACCTTGTATTTGTAGATAAGGCCAATGGTAAATTTAGTCTTCTAATCCCTCCACCGTTCACCAGTTTCTTACAAAGCATTTTTTTTCCTTTAGGGCCTACATAAAACAAGCCCTGCAATGATTCAACCAAGTCTTCAAGTTAGAGAAAATAGATAATAATTCGATAACTTTAGAATAATAGAATGGTAAAATTGTTATAAGTTTGAACACAATTATTTAAAAACAAAAAGAATCTTACCTTGATTTCTTCCCAATTTTTTTTCCTAATACTGCTTTGGCATTTGACGCAAATCGTTGTGAGACAACGGGAGGTGGCAACACGCCAATACTCCCATGCGACTATTCATTTTATTCCCTCTATCGCCAAAATACTGGCCAAACTAGTTGTACTCCACCTCTTTCTTCTTTCCCTTACTCCTCATTTTAACAAGGTCATTACTTTTTGTTCCCCCTCTCATCTTCTTCACCCTGAAGATGAGAGGTCATGTGAAGGCTGTGCCTCCTCCAAAGGCACTATCTCATCGGAATCATCGACAAACAGATTAGGGTCATCAAGAAATGGCGGATCCATCAACACACCAACTGTTTTAAAAAATATATTAAATTATCAGCATGTTTATAGTAATATGTGAAACGAACATACATGAATATAATTAAACAAATCAAAGTTTACAATACTCAATTGTCAATCCACAATCGTTCACCGTCGATTCGGGAAAATGTCTTTTAAATATGCGGATCCATTAATAAACATACATTAATTATAAGCAATAATATAAAACATACCTCTTGATGCCTATCAAGTGTCCTTGCTATCTTTTCGTAATTTAAACGAACTTCCTATCCAAACTGCTCCCAGGTACTCACACCAAGATCTTCCACAACGTTCTCTACACCTCAAGAAGTTTCTGGGCACTTAGAGAATAAATGATAGTTAATTTCTGATTCTACTTGATGTACTCAACACATGATATCAAGAGAATAGGCACGATTGGTTCTTTATCTTTTTCAAGGAGAAATAGAAAAATATCGTTCTCTTTTCTTCAGAGTGAATAAAATTCTATATTGAGTATATTCTTTTGTCTATTTTCTGATATGTCTAACATAAATAGTAAATATTCAAATTTAAAAAATAAATTTGTAACCAATTTATAATTTATCTTTTAATTAATTAATTATCTTATTAATGAAAATATCCAAAAACTAACTTTTGAATTTTCCATTAATTAATTAATTAAATAAATAAAATTGAAAAATCTATCCCTAAAAAACTGTGTAGTACATGCCACATGGACTGTGTGTCGTGTACCACCCTATATTTTAGGGATATTTGATTTTTCCATAACTATTTAATTATTTATTCAAGCTACCGTAATCCAACAACCTGATTATTAATTCAAATTTGGATTAATTATCTTTTTAACTAATTATCAAATATAATTAATTATTTGAATAATATCAATCTTTTAAATTCAAATCTAATTTGAATTTATCAGATTATTATCTCCCACTCAAATAAAGAAATTTAATTAATTCTACCAATTAATTAAAACCAATTTAAATCAAATAATAATTTCGAAATTAAATATTTAATTTATTAGAATTTCAATAATTATTTAATATAATTTCAAAAATAAATTTAATTATTTAATATAATTTTGAAAATTACATAATAATTTAATATTAATTAATTTTCTTAATTACAACTAATTTGTCATTAATTAATTAATCACTATTATCACATAATTCCATATTTGGCCCGAAGAACAAATTTCTTATTAAATATGTCTTTCAAGAATTTTTCCCTTTACATCAACTCTTACCTTGAATAGTGTTGATAGAGCTGCTGTGGGGACCTATGGACCAATAATTCAAAGCTCCAATAAAGTTTAGATTATTAATTAAACTATTTAATTAAATAATCTTAATTTATTAATCCCATGATTACTCCACTATAAATATGAGACCGCACTCTTGTAATTATAGACATTTCGTTTACTAAGTACTTTATAAAATAAAGCTTCCATTGATATAATCAGTACATACAAATTAACCCTCTAATTATGGTTCATAATTAACCGGGAATAAAATTACCATTTTACCCTTTTAATTATATCTTGTTTCCTTAAGGACCATTGACTTTACTAGTAAAGGTTAATTCATAAGTAAGTTATGAATTTAAGCTCAATAAATTTTCTGTCCCAAAAGTCAACCCTTAAGAGAAGCATTATTCAATCTCTTATGAGAAGGTATAGATTCCATATCTGTATACTATGTCCCCAGCCATTTACATTAATGAGTTCTCAAAACAAAAGTTTCTAGCCTGATCAATATGACAGACCCTAATGAGTGAATCAAAGAACTCATATAACATAAATATGAGTTCATAGTAACTCCAGGATTAAGATCTATTTGTATATGATCATGAGTTGATATATTTAATTAATACTTCGAAATGGTATTTAACAAAGTATTAATAAACATATCTGGTCTAGTTCTATATATTCTCTAATATATAAAGTACCTCCACTAAAGTGTCCTACTACACTAGTAATCCGGATCTACATCACATGTATACTAGTGGACCGTACTTGCAGTAATTAATCTAAAGATTCGATAACTTGATTTTACTGCGAACTATTCAAGTTCATTTATCTCAAACACAATCCTCCCGTATCAATACGTGGTTGAGATCACATATATGAACTTAGAATTTTTATGATATTTACTTAATATTAACATAGAATAATATGGTCCATAAAATATATGCATAACATATTCAATTTATTTATTTATTTCTTAAAACAATGTCTACTACATATGCTTTCAGGACACAATTCCCAACAACAACACATTTGCTAAGATGTCTATCCACATCAATAATCTGAATCTAGATCACTTGCATCCTGTATGCTTATAAAACTGCACTAGTAACCATTCATTAAAGATTACATACTTTAATATGTTATTCACTATTTTATTCATTATATATGATCTTAACTCTCTCGAACTAATACAATATCATATTCTCATGAATGAATAAGGAATTTTCTTGATATTATATAATTAATTCAAACAATAATTATAACATTCAAATATAATAAAATTGTACTTTGATTTAAATCCATAAAATGTATTTCCATGCTTTTAGGGTATTAACCCTAACATGATGATCGTGAGACTTTAGCCCAACTAAATTTATTTTCTTAATATCTACCAATGCTGCAATATTTGAAGAATAACTTTCCGGTACTTTCACATTAGACAAGGAATAACAAACAAGTTGTTTTTGCTCTTTTGTTAAGGCATAACATGCATCTGGTAAAAAGGTTCGTTTATCAACAATTCCTGGTTGTAGATTGGTTCGTATCCTAAATCTTTAAAATCTGTTTGAGCTTTTACTCCATCTTTACTCTGTCCATGAATATTGAACAAGGTACTAATGAGGTTGTCTGACACATTTTTCTTAATGCGCATCACATCTAAATTATGATGCAGACCGAAATGCTCCAAGTACTCAAGCTAAAAAAATATAAACTTTTTTCCAACAACCCTTAGATAGATTTGGCACCTCCTCATCTTTTCCATGACACCATTTTCTTTTTTTACTAGTTTTTCTATGCTTTCCTAACTTGAATTCGACTTTATTCAACTTTTATACCAACTATTCTCCAAATAAAGGTGGGGGAGCCATTTCAAATTCTTGCTTACCACTGAATACTTGTTTCCATGTTTGGAAGACATTTTTGTGAGGCAAAAACGTTCAGCGTCCCATATAACAAACCTTTCTCGAGTGTTTTAAATATTGAGAACAAGTATTCTCTTCACATATAGGACATGCTCTATACCTTTTCATAGATAGGACATGCCTTATACCTTTTCACACTAAATCCAGAAAGATTCCCAAATGAAAAAAAATCATTAATGGTCCACATCAATATTGCTCTAAGAATAAACGAATCTTTTCGGTGGGCATCCTAAGCAGTAACACATTCATAGCACAATCTACTTAAATTTTCAACAAGAGGAGCTATGTATACATCAATATTATTACCATGCTGTGAAGGACCCGATATCAACAATGTCAACATTGTGAACTTCCTTTTCATACATAACCAAGGCGGTAAATTGTACATAAAAGACCAACAACTATAATTACTGCTCAGGGAAGTATGTGGATTAATCCCGTCTATAGAAAGAGCAAGACGTATATTCGTAGGTTCATTGTCAAAGTTAGACCATCTCTCATCATTTTTTTTCCAAGCTGGTGAGTCAGCTGGGAGTCTCATCTTACCGGATTTTACCCTCTCATTGGCATGCCAAGTTAAACTTTTAGCATATTTGGCATTTTGGTATAACCTAACAAAACGAGGTATAGGTTGTGTTAGAAAAAACTTATACATGATCTTGTTTATTTTCATGTAAATCTTATATTAATCAAAATAATATAAAAAAAACCTAGAACATGTTTCTAAAATTGAATTCATACAGAGATAATGATAAGAACACTTACATTATTATGCAGTAGAATGGTTGAGTCCTTCCTTCAGTTTCTCCAACCCTTGTATCCTTTATGTCGAAGGGTATCACCAAGAAACTGAACCGTTCTTCTATTTTCTTCACAGCCTTCTAAAGTGTCCTTAGAATCACCTAGACTAGAGTGGGAAATTCTCAACACATGAGAGAGACACAAAGAGAAGAAGAATAGAAGAGAAAAATTGAGGCTTAGAAAAGGACTTATGCTGTAGAGAGTCTCGAAAACCTAGAGCATTAAGAATAGATCATTTAATCTTCTCAAAAACTATCTCTCTGTCATCTCTCACTTAGCATTCCTTTTATAGGCTCAATTAGGTCATTTATTTTAATTAAAAAATCAATAAAATAATAGATAATATCAACCATTAGGTCAAAATTCTCATGGGCTTTAGGCCCGTGAAATTTCCCATTTAATTATAAGCCCATTGGACTTAAAATCAAGACCTATATTATTTTCTATTGATTTAATTAATCAAATAATTATTTAAATCCTTTAAAAAATTAATTATTTATAATTTTAACCTTGATTTAAACTTATTTATTAATTAAGATACCAATTTATTTTAATTAATAAATCTGCCCTAATTTCACTTTTCTTCTCTAAATTACATAACTCTGTGAAACTATCAAAAATTGACCCGGTCAACTTTGATAATTCTAATTGATAATTAAATCAATTAATTGAGACTATGTAGATGATTTTATCCAAGGTACAATGGGGACCATGGGATAATGAAATCAAGCTCCAATAAGTTATCATAAATTTAACAAATAAATTTACTAACTTATTTATTGTACCCTGATTTTAGCACGAGTTCATTCACTCAGCTCGGGTACAGCTGGCAGATAAATACACGGAGAAATGACTAAGGGATATAATATCTGCTTATTATCCATGTGGACAACTCGAGATTCATAGTGATCATACGTGGTGATTAGGCGGCCTGAGTTTATCTCAAACAAAGGATGTGATGGCTATGAAGCGCGAGCTCGGAATCAAATAGTTGTCGAAGCATGAGCTTGGGGGAGATATCCAGCTCGTGGTAATTCTAGTATATTGCATACTCAGAGATACCCAGAGACTTGGGATCCCTTTATACATTTATTTATGACCAGGCTATCATATTTATTATCCGAGATAGCAGGAACCTGTTATTAAATCATATCCCAATATAAATGGGAATTATTTGTATTAAATGTAGACATTATGTAAATGTGTGATTGACTCTCCAAACCTGTCCATGGAATTCCCCTATAAATACTGGGAATATTGGACAGAGAAGGGGACCATTATTCTGTAAGAACAAAACTTTGCCAAAATATAGAGAGAAACAACAATAATATTGACTTGTGGACTAGGTGGGTTTTAACCATTGAACCACGTAAAAGTTCTCTGTTCTTGAGTGAATTTTGTTTATTGTTCATTATGATTTATCATTAAGCACTAATCTACCTTATTATTTCTTAATACACTGTTGGCGAAAAACCACGTCAACATTATTAATTGTCGTGACTCCACTATAGACTTGGAATTGCACTCTTGAATTCATAGAATGCTCTATAACAAATATAGATACACTATTAATTATCTATTGTTACAACTATAATTGTCACTCAATCCTCTATAGATGGTCTACAATGAGATATGACTAAAATACCGTTTTACCCCTCATTGTATTTTATCCTTGAAACACTTAGTTCCTTGTAAATGATATTTCAGTAAACTAATTTTAATTACTGAAATGAGATCTCTATCCTTTAGCACCTTGAACCAAACTAAATGGAAACCATCGTTTCACTTCTTCATCAGAAGCTATAGATGTTCATATCTATGAATAACACTCCCACTCAATTATACTACTGAGTTCCCAAGATGTAAGTATGAGCTAGTCTGTAGGGTAAGCTGGTAACGAACTAGTCAAAGAACTCAAATAATACAATAACTTAGAATAGTAACCACTCAGAATTGAGATTGCATTGACCTATGATCAACTATATGTTTACTTATCCTATCTACTGTCAATATCGGTCCAGTCTAATGTAACAAATACATCTGATCTTATCTACTTTGCTAATGTTCTGGAAAAAACATAACACTGCGATGTGTAAGTAGATCATATCGTAGATTGACAAGTCAGTGTAAATTCTGTGCACTGACTAATCTTAGGACTAACTTATTTTGAACATATAATCATATTTATATTCCACTTTGAATATGTCACTATAAACATGATTATCCATATGCTTATAATTTAATAGAAGTTTATATTAAACAAATAATCATGAAAATAAAACATGTGAGCAAAGTGATTGACCAAGTCAAAAATTTATTTCTATTCTTTTATTGATAATAAAATGAGATTACAAAGAAATTGGGTTTTACTTATGGCATATGTAATGCCCTAAAATCCCTAATGCGGTTTAATGGCGGGATTAGTAGGTCGGGAGGGCCATACTTGTTTAATTATGCCATTAAATGATAATATGCATGTTTATGAGAATTGTATTATAATATGATGTTATATGCATGCATGTGGGTCCACATTTGATTATTATGATATTTTAGTAATTTGGCCTGTTGAGGGCATAATTGTATATTTGTATGCATGTCGGTGATATATTGTTGAGACCACATTATAATGTGGGTTTGTTCGAGCTATTCGGCATGAGACGATCGTGGATTATTAATTAGCGGTCTAGTCATAACAGGTTTAAGTTCGTGGCTCGGGATGAGTCTCAGGGTGATTTTAATGATTAGAGCATTACTGGGAATTAAAGGGTAACAAGATATAAATTATTGGTGTTTGAGATTATCGAGAATAGCGGGAATTGGAGAGCGTTAATTATGATTAACGAGATAGGTGGGGAATACCAATTTTGTCCTTGGGAGCCTTTAGAAACCTTTAATTGACCTAGGGGTATTTTGGTTTTTTCAACCTTAGGATAGATATAAACCATTTTAGGCTGTGAAAGAAGAGGAGAAACAGAGTAAGTTCAAGAGCCTTCCCGTACCTATCTTTCCTTCAATGTTCTTTGTGATTTTTAAACCATTCTTGAGGATTCAAGCTTGGGAAGTAAGCCTTGGGAGTTTGGGAGAGTGTTCCACCATTGAAGAGCATCACAAGCTGAGCTTTGGGTAAGTTTCTAGCCATTGAACTCTCTAGTTTGCCCTGTTTTAGTTCTAGTTTTTGTTGTGATTTCTAGGTTGAATACTTGGTTTTGTTGGGAGTTTTGGCTAGGGTTCTTATGGTTGTGATGTTTGGGATATGTGAGGATGGTTTTTGGGTTCATTTGGCACCAAAAATGGGATTTGGAAGCATTGGAAACAGGTTGGAATCGACGGAGTCGAAAAAGAAGGTTTCAGGGGAGTGCTGAGCTGGGGGTAGCGCTACAACGCCCACCCTAGGGCGCTATAGCGCTACACATGATTCTTTTGGGAATTTTGGGGGTTCTGAGAATAGCGTTGGGGCACTAGGGAGCAGCGCTGTAGCACTACTCTGTTCCTTCAAAATCCCGCTTTGAGTGTTTTTAAGGGTTTTTGGCTCGGGGTTTCAATCCTTAAGGCCCGGGATCGAATCTACTCACCGTGTGGGCATGTTTCGAGGTCCCGAGAGTGGTGCTTAGGTTAAGACCCTTTCCATGTTGATTTCATTAATGGAGGTTGTAATTGGTTGTGATTAGGTAACCGCTAAGGAACCAAAAGGTTGATCGTTCTCAAGAGTCGTTCTTATTATATTTCTCGCACGAACCTGAGGTAAGAAAACTGCACCATGTGTATATGACATGCATGAGTGTTGCTGAGGCATGTTGGTTGATAAATGTGGACATTGATTGCATATTAAATGCTAATGACTATTGTTTACTTGGTTATGGAACTAACTAGTTAGGGACACTGACCTAAGAGTCAGAATGGCAAAAGCGTCCTAAACTCAGGGCCGAATGAAGATTAGATCTAATCGATATTAGCATTGAATGACTCTAAGGCATTAATACTGGACCGACCCTAAGGTCGATGAAACCTATAAGCACTTGGCTAGTTACTCAGAGCCAGGGCCTAAGGCCTAGGTGACCGTTTGTCACATGGCTAGGGAGCGATGTTCCAGGGTTATGACTCTATGGTCATGAGGAAGGTTATGTTGGTGACTGGTCACCATGCACCTATCCTGTTTAAGCTAGTGAAAGGTTCACTTATCTGTTAAGCTCTGGTGACCCTATCGTCACATAGCTTAAGGGAGCAGTGCCCATCTTAGTGACTTTTGCGACTGTCACTTATCTTTTTTGGACTGAAAGTCCTGAATGATTATTATGATCATTGTTGATATTATATCATGCTATTTTGTGTTTTCTTACTGGGCCTTGGCTCATGGGTGCTATGTGGTGCAGGAAAAGGGAAAGAAAAGCTCACCCAGCCTTGAGTGGAGAGCTTAGGTGGTGATGTCTACATATGCGCCCGCTTGACCACCACGACCAGGGAGTTCTTAGAGGAACTAGGGGTTTTCCCTATTTTTGCCGCTTAGGTCGGCGGGTTTGCAAATTTGAAATAGTAATGACCATTTTGAGTTGTAAATAGCTTGTAAAAGATTTTATTGGCCCGTGATCAGTTTTATGTATTTAATAAAACATATCCTTTCCTTTTTATTAGTTTTTCCCCATAGCCCGTCAATAACTCTTAGATGCACGTTTTTAACCAAAGGACTTGGGTAGCGGGTCAAATTTCTGGTTAACCGATCACCGTAACTGTTCTAGGGTAACCAGGGCGTTACAGCATAAAACCCCAACAAACTCCCACTTGCACTAATTTAAACTAATGACTTAATTCTACTAATCCCATTTCCTTGATATGCTTATCAAATGGAGCTTCTGGCAGTGTCTTCGTAAACGGATCTGCAAGATTATCTTCGAATGCAATCTTCATAACCTTCACATCTCCCCTGGCCATATATTCTCAAATTATGTGATACTTCCTTTCTATATGCTTACTCCTCTTATGACTTCGAGGTTCTTTCGAGTTGTCAGTCGCTCATGTGTTGTCACAAAACAACACAAGCGGTTTATCCATTTCTGGAATAACACCAAGATCTGAATAGAACTAGTTTAGCTTGACTATTTCCTTAGCTGCTTCTAACGTAGCTATGTATTAAGCCTCCATGGTGGAATATGATATTACAGACTGCTTTACGATTCTCCATATCACAGCTCCACCCCCAAGAGTAAACACCATTCTAGAAGTAGACTTCCTGTCATTGACATCAGTCTGAAAATCTTAATTGGTGTAGCCTACAGGGTTCAGAACACCACCCTTGTAGATTAACATATAATTCCTAGTCCACATTAAATACTTCAGGATATGCTTAACTGTTATCCAATGTTCCAATCATGGGTTTGACTGGTACCTGCTCACTACTCCCACTACATAGCAGATATCTGGTCTAGTACACAACATATCATATGATAACTCTACAAAATAAAGTTATTTTACCACCTTTTATGTGCTAATTGTTGCTTAGTTCTTGAGTTTTTACTTGATTTAATTAGTTTTTAAGTAATTTTGAATTTATTGGGTTTATTTAGATTTTCTATATTTTTTGTGTGTTTTTATAATTATTTTGTTGTAAAAAAATTGTAGTTAATTAGTTGAATTATTATTATTTAGTTTGAGGTAAAAAAAAATTGTATTATTGAACTTAAATGTTAAATATAAATTAAGTTATAATTAATATTTTCAAAGAATTAACTTGATTTATTTTATAGTGAAAATATTTTATTATGACTTATTTTATGTTTATTTTGTTAGGGAATTTCTAGTATTTTTGTGTTTGGAAAAAAAGATAAAAAGCTAAAAAAGAAAGGAAAATGTGGCTTTTTTCCAAGTGCATCACTCCATCCGTGGCCCAAAGCTTCCCATCCAGTAGCTGCCTCTAGGCTCAGCTCATGTCCCTTCAGCTCCCAATTCGACCCAGCCTTCCTTCACCCATTTGGCCAGCCCCAGCTGCTCCAAGACCAAGCACGCCAGAAGCATCTTCCCAGCCCAACGCCTGGCTCACTTCCCAGCCAATGGGCCCGCCAGCTGCCACTCCAATAGCCAAACGCCAACTCCTGCCCACCTGATGCTCCAGCATTCCCACGGCCCAACATGCATAGCAGCGTCCCAGCCGCCTGACTCACCTGGCCCAGCCACCCCATAGCCCCCTTGAGCCCATCAAATTGCACCTTGTCCCTTTGCCCAAAAATGCCATATTTTACCCAAACTTTTCTATACATTTTACCCCAAAATCATCATTACACCCTAAAATTTACACCAATTTGCCATATTATTATTAATTTAGTCAATTTCATTAATTTAAATTGATTATTTTAATACTCTCATTTTGGCTATAAATAGAGAATTTTGAAGACCATTTGGGGGTGCTTATTTTAAAGAGAGGTCATACCACAAAATTCCTACACTTGGATGACCACTCCATTCTCTTCATCTTTTTCTTCTTTTTAGTAATTTTTTCTATGAGTTTTTAGAGGAAAAATTTGGGGGTTTCTCCTCCAAATTTTCCTATTTATGTTTGTAATTTTTTGGTTTGTATTTTCTATTCTAGTTATGAGTTTCTAATCTTTTTAAGATTATTAAGGTGATGATGAAACAATATGTAACTAAATAGTATTTATTTTGTATGTTGATTTCCTATTTGTGCAACAAAGTTTATGAATTTTTCTTTTTCAAATATCTTCTTTCATCTTAAATATCATGTATTTTTTATTGTTAGCATATATTTACACTTTGTTCTTCATTAGTGAAAAAACATAATATTCTTTGTGTAAGATGTTTCATTAAATTGTACACATCCAATGCTTAGAACAAAAATATTATGTTTTACCTTATAAATAATGTTATTTGATTTTTTTGTTTGTTTCATTAGGTTGATTCACATTAAATACTTTGAAATTATACTTTTTGAAAAGTGAAGAAAAATCATATATTTTTAGAAGTAATTTGTGCTTAAAATTATAAAACTATTTGGAAAATGATAATTTGATTTATTTTAACTATCATTAAAACTTGGAAATCAATGTACTTATAAATATTATTGAACTTATATTTTGTGGATTCTAATACCTTAATAATCTTCTTTTACCATCTTGATTTCTACTATTAATTATTTTTATATATATATTTTTTTAATTTCTTTATCATCATCTTTTATTTTATTTTATTATACAAAAATCTCATCAATCTTTGGAGCTAGGTTAGAATTTATTAATTTTGATTTAAAATAGTTTTCTTTTCAATTTTAGACAACTCCTTTGGGTTCGACATCCTTGCTTACACAATCACTATTCTATATGAACGATTCGTGCGCTTGCGATATAAATATTTAAAACATACCCATTTTGGGTCCATTAGCATACATCAGACTTCCAAATGCAGATGCGTAAGGAACTTTTCTCATTGCATCTTCCTCTTCAAGAGTCTGGGGAGACTGCTTCTTTGAAAGATGAATTCCATGGCAGGACAGTAGACGTCCTTTCTTGGAATTTGTCTGAGAAATGTTCAAGCACTTTATCTATGCAAGCAGCTTGACATAGAGCTAAGAGTCTATTCTTTCTATCCCTAATGATCTAGATATCTAGAACATAATTTGCTTCACCCAAATCCTTCATTTGGAATTGAGTGCTCAGCCAATTCTTCACATCTGACAATATCTTAACATTGTTTCCAATGAGTAAGATATCATCTACATAAAGAACCAAGAATACCACTATTTTATTTGCCTTAAGTTGGTTAAATTATAAAATCCCAAGTTCAGTTAAATGACCTTGGAACTGCTTATCCAAAAATTCTCCACCCCTATCAGATCGCAAGATCTTTAACATTTTACCTAATTGGTTCTGAGCCATAGCTAGGAATTCCTTAAACTTTGAAAATGTTTCTGATTTCCTATGCATTAGGTGAATACATGAGTATCTAGAGTAATCATCAATGAAAGTGATGAAATACTCAAAACCACCACTGGCTTGTACATTCAAAGCTCCATAAACATCTGAATGAACAAGTCCAAGTGGTTCCTTGGCCCTATCACCCTTTGCAAAGAATAGACACTTGGTCAGTTCTCCTTCTAGACAAGATTAACAGGCAGGTAATTCACCTAAGGTGAGTTCTCTCAAAGGCTTGTCTTTTTTAAGTCTTTGAATTCTATCATCGCCAATGTGACCTAGTCTCAAATGCCAGAAATACATCATGTTATCGTTATCGGTCTTTTGAAGTTTATTGGTCCTAGGTTTAGCTACTTTGAATAAATCATTATTAAGAGGAAGGGGTTTGTTAGGTCACAAAATATAAAGCCCGTTTTCCAAACATGCAATACACAATTGTGATTCATTGAAAGAAATAGAAATATTAGAACTTGTTAAAGTCATAACAAATTGTTCTATTTACAACATGAAAACTGAAATTAAATTTCTACTAAAAGCCAGAATAAAAAATACATCATTCAAAATTAAAAATTTATTTCCGAACTTCAGACGAGCTCTTCCTGTAGCTTGGACAGCAATGAACGCTCCATTCCAAACTCTAAGCTTTAAGCTGCCTTCGTCCACTTCCTCCCATAATTCAAGAAGCTGTAAAGAGTTGCAAACATAGTTAGTAGATTATAATAAATAATCCAAACGAATTTATCATTATCTAAAACACATATTTCTAAGATAAATGAACTATAATCATTACCTTTGTTTTTCGCTGCTAGAAACTTGGGGCAATCTTGTTTCCAATGCCCATTCTCTTTGCAGTGAAAACACTTACCTTTACCATTTTTTTTTTTATTCTTGTTCTTCCTCTTAGGCATTTGTGCACTTGGTTGTGCACTCGTCTTTGGAGCCATTGCAAGCTTGGGGTTGTTTTTTGTCCATCTTTCCTCTTGTTTCCAGCTTTCGAGGACGAAGCTTGGTTAGCTTTAGCCTTAGCTGGATCAGCAACAATAGTATTAGTTGTCTTCTTTTCTCCTCCCTTACTCGGTCCACCCATGATAGACTCAAAAGTCTAAAGCTCACTCATGAGCTGCGTCAGACCATAGTTGAGTTAATTCAACACATAGTTGGTGGTGAATGGCAGGAAAGCTGGAGAGAGACTATTAAGGATTAAGCCAACTTGAGTTTCCTCATCTATTATTGCTCCATGCAGTTCAACTTCCTGAAAGTAGTTTGTCATTTTGATAAGATGATTGGGAACTTGTTGAGACGGTGCCATCCGAGCATTGGCATATTTCTTTGTGGCCTCAAAATGAGTCTGAGCTGACTTGGCACCAAATATGCCTTGGAGTTGATCCATGATTTTGTAGGTCGTCTCGACAGTCTCCATCTTTGTCTTGAGAGTGTCGACCATACTATTCAACATGTACCACGCCTTGTTGTTAGCTGCCTACCAACGCTCATACTTGGTAACAAAAACGTTCCTTGTTGTTATCCCTCACAAACATGGTAGCTCCTTCATCTGGAACTTGTGAGGATTTCTCAATCATGATGAACTTGGAGTTGTCACCAATCAACACAATGTTGATCTTTTGCTTCCATTTAAGGAAGTTTTCTCTAGTGAGTTTCTCCATCGAAAATTGAGAAAGGATGAGAGTAAACACAGCCATAATGATACTACAAATTATCAATAGAATAGAAATCAATCACTTTTGCTCAATAAAACTTCTATTCACACAAATTTCAAGAAATAGCACAACATATACAAAAAATATGTAAGATATGAGAAAAGATACCAAAAACTATCGTATCTCTATTTTTTTAGGTTTTTAACTAATCTATGATATCCTTATCTCAGTTGGGGAGAGTCAAAAGTACCACTAGTTAAATAAAGTTATAAACTTATCTAATAATGGACACCATCATTAACAACCTACTATTTGATCAAAAATAAAAAATATAAAATCTCTTATTTTATGAGCTAGACCCACAGTTTCGATAAACAATAGATTTAGTCCTAGTAGTCACCGTAGGGGTGAGTCTAGTAGAATTTGACCAATAATTATCTATCTTTCAAAATCAAACAGTGTCTGTTATCCCCAAAATTTGAAAATGATGATGTGGCAATAGAAATGACAAGTGATAAGGAATGGTTGGGTGACCTGGCTTAGGAATAGCCTAGTAGGCCATCGAAGAATTTTGACTGGCTTGAGAAGTGTCATGACCGACCAGGCATGACCTTGTCTGACCAGTCATGTGTTTGTCTGCCCAAGAATGACCTTGTTTGCCCAGGAATGACCTTGTCTGCCCAGGAATGACCTTGTCTGCCCAGGCATGACCTTGTCTGCCCAGGCATGACTTTGTCCGACCAGGCATGAACTTGGTCGATCGGTCATGACCATGTCCGACCAGCTAAGTGCATGTCTGCCCAGCTAAGTGCATGTCTACCCAGTCAAGTGCATGACTGCCCAGTAAAGGTGTGGCCGACCAGACTGGAGGTGATATGGATTAACTAGATAGAGCAGGACTACGTCAAGATTCCCAGAAACGGCTTCAACAAGAATCGGTCTTGGCATACGCGAGAATCTCTCATTTATCCCACGAATATGGTGTACTGTTACATTTTGAATATTGTTGTAATTTAAATAAAATGTGAATAATAAAATATCCCGATTGTGGGGGATATCATCTGTGTGATCCTAAGCCTATAAATACAAGGCTTATGGCATCAGAAAGGGACTTTTGGAATTTTGAACTTTTGATCTGAATTTTCTAGAGAGAGAGAGTACTTGTTTTTTAGAGAATTCTTGTATTCTTGTAATCTACACTGAAGAAACTCAGTTGAGTCAGGTTCATCTGATCTTGAGTGTAGATCTATAATCACAACTCTAAGTGGATTAGGCTATTACCATCACATTGGGGCTGAACCACTATAAAATCGTCTGTGTCGTTTAATTTCTCTTGAAGGTTTTATCGTTTGTGACGTTCACACATCGTTGGCCAAAAACGCGGTCAACAGTGTCAAACTAACTAATGAACACCTTCCGTAGGGGGACAAATCAAAGCGTTTCGAGACCCCATTAAGCTATTGACCTTATTAAACGAACGGTGGAGATCGAATAAATTTCATAAAATAAGCTCATTACAAAGATAATATTTTAATTATTATTTTTTGAAAATTAATGACTATTGTTCTCCAAAAAAATAATAAGATTATAATTTTTAAAACCAAAGTCCTATAATTTCCTATTAATTCTAAAGTGTCACATTGAAACAAATTCAATTAAATTAGAATTAATATTTTGTTAATCAATATCTAGGTTTAACTAATATAATGAACATATACAATTAACTCCAACTTAGGCAAATAGGCCTTAACAATTTGGCTTGCATAGAGGAGGGCTGGATCCAGTATGTCGTTCCCACTACTAAGGCCCCCTTACTTCCATACAAGGTCCAGAAGACAGGAATTTAAACATTTGTTTTATTAATTGTTATTAATTGATTAGGCCAACTATAGTCATGTAAAGAAAATTGTTCTTCACAAGTGGAACCACCCACAAGAGAGTAATTTAAACTTTACATTTTCTAATGGGCCCAAATAAAACCTATCATTTTATGAATATTTTATTTGGCAAAATCCATATATTACATAAACATATGAGCCACTATATGCATCTAAACCCAATTGCAAAAATATCACATATAGTGCAAACAGACATGTTATAATTGGATGAGCCTAATCATGTTACTTTATAAGCAAGTCTATGAATTTATGCAAAAATACCACAATTTACTTCATTTCCTAAAATACCACAATTAATTTTCTAAAATTTATTCCAAAATTTGAATTAATTAAATTTTTTCAAAAATAAATAAGTCAATTTAAATGAAATTTATCAACAACTAACAAAAGTTAATTTGAATTTCATTTATAAACTATCAACTTAGTTTAGGTCATTTTGAAAAATATTAATTTAATTTAAATATGATTTATCAACAATTAACCAAAGTTAATTTAAATCTTATTTTCTAAAAAAATATTTTATTAATTGGTTTAAAAAATGGGATATTTTTAAAAATTTAACCAGTTATAAATTTTTAAAACAAATATCATCTACTATTTTTTTAAAAAAAATATCTTAAAGAGTTAAACAAATTCAAATATCTATAAAAATATATAGTCAAAAAATTTTCAAATTCCAAATTATTTAAATATTAAAATCTATTGAATAATAAGATATTATTATTTTCAAATAAAAGATTTCAAAAAAAAAATCAAGTATTTAAAAAATATTTGTAATATCTGATAACTTAATTCTAATATTTGAATATATTAAATATTTAAAATTAATAAGTTAACCTGTTTTTAAATTTGAATTTGAATCTTAGTAGAAAATATCTATATTTTAAAAGATCAAACAACAAAAATATCATATTTAAAAAAAATATTTTAAATAATAGAAAAGATATGATATTTTTGTATTAAACTATTAAAAAATACATTCAAAAATCAAAGTTTAAGAAAAAATTATCGTAGGCCGTGGCCAAGGGACAAAACTGGGCATTTTTTGTGTCCTGGTCGCGGCCAGAGGTTAATAGTGGTCGCAGCCACTAGCCCCTGTTACCTAGGCCGTAGCCAGTGAAAACTGGTGACAGCGGGCCATTGCCGAAAATAATTTTTTTTTTTTTAATAAAATTTGTGTAATTTTTCAACCCAAATACGTTTTCTAAATAATTTTTACCATGTTTTACATCAAATACAACATTTATATAGAAATTATTTGCAAAGAAAACACAACAAAATTACTCAAATATGCTAATAATGACATAAAATTTAATATGCATCATAAAAAACATTAAATCCATATAATTACTCAACACATCTAATAATTCAATTTTACCATGTTCATGCATGAAAATAAAGATTATCAAAGGCTCTGATACCAGTTGTTAGAAAAAACATATACAATATCTTGTTTATTTTCATGTAAATCTTATATTAAACAAATTAATATAAGAAAACCTAGAACATGTTTCTAAAATAGAATTCATATAGAGATAATGAAAAAAACACATACATTATTGTGCAGTGGAATGATTGAGTCCTTCCTTTAGTTTCTGTAATCTTTGTATCCTTTCTGTCGCAGGGTATCAGCAAGAAACTAAGTCATTCTTCAATTTTCTTAATAGCCTTCCAAAGTATCCTTGGAAAACACCTTAACTAAAGTGGACAATTATCAACACATGAGATAGATACAAAGAGAATAATAATATAAGAGAAAAATTGAGGCTTAGAAAATGACTTATGCTGTAGAGAGAATCTAAAACCTAGAGCATTAAGAATAGATCATCTGATCTTCTCAAAAACTATCTCTTTGTCATCTCTCACTTAGCATTCCTTTTATAGGCTCAATTAGGTCATTTATTTTAATTAAAAAATCAATAAAATAATAGATAATATCAACCATTAGGTCAAAATTCTCATGGGCTTTAGGCCCGTGAAATTTCTTATTTAATTATAAGCCCATTCGACTTAAAATCAAGGCCTATATAATTTTCTATTGATTTAATTAATCAAATAATTATTTAAATCCTTTAAAAAATTAATTATTTATAATTTGAACCTTGATTTAAACTTATTTATTAATTAAGATACAAATTTATTTTAATTAATAAATCTGCCCTAATTTCTCTTTTCTTCTCTAAATTACATAACTTTGTGAAACTATCAACAATTGACCCGGTCAACTTTGATAATTCTAATTGATAATTAAATCAATTAATTGAGACTATCTAGATGATTTTATCCAAGGTACAGTGGGGACCATGGGCCTATAAAATCAAGCTCCAACAAGTTATTATAAATTTAACAAATAAATTTACTAACTTATTAATTCTTCGTGACTCCACTAAAGACTCAGAATTGCACTCTTGAACTCATAGAATGCTCTATAACAAATATAGATACATTATTAATTATCCATTGTTACAAACATAATTGTCACTTAATTCTCTATAGACGGTCTACAATGAGATGAGACTAAAATACCGTTTACTCCTCATTGTATTTTATTCTTAAAACACTTAGTACATTGTCAATGATATTTCAGTAAACTAATATTAATTATTGAAATGAGATCTCTGTCATTTAGCACCTTGAACCAAACTAAAAGGAAACCATCGTTTCACTTCTTCATCAGAAGATATAGATGTTCATATCAATGATTAACACTCCTACTCAATTATACTATCGAGTTCCCAAGATGTAAGTATGGGCTAGTTTTTAAGGTAAGCTGGTAATGAACAAGTCATAGAACTCAATAATACAATCAGTTAGAATACTAACAACTCAGAATTGAGATTGAATTGACCTATGATCAACTATATGATATGACTAGAATAGATAATAACTGTATGTTTACTTATCCTATCTACTATAAATATCGGTTCAGTCCGATATAACAAATACATCCAATCTTATCTACTTTGCTAATGTTCTGGAAAGAACATACATCCAATCTTATCTACTTTGCTAATGTTCTGGAAAGAACATAACACTGTGATGTGTAAGTAGATCATATCATACATTGGCAAGTCAGTTTAAATCCCGTGCACTGACTAATATTAGGACTAACTTATTTTGAACATATAATCATATTTATATTGCACTGTGATTACGTCACTATAAATATGATTAGCTATATGCTCAAGATTTAATAGAAGTTTTTATTAAACAAATAATCATGAAAATAAAACATGTGAGCAAAATGATTGACCAATTCAAAAATTGATTTCTATTCTTTTATTGATAATAAAATGAGATTACAGAGAAATTGGGTTTTAATTAGGCCATAAAACCCCAACAGGTTGTAAGTACCATAACACCTTAATAGAGACACCATCTTTAACCACATTTGCATTCTTTTTTTGTTGCAATCTAGACTCACCACATGTCGAACATGCAATTGTATCCATAAATCTCTTTTGATATAGGATGCAATCATTTGAACAAACATGTACTTTTTCATATTACATGCCTAACGAACACAATATCTTCTTTGCCTCATAAAAACTCAGAGGCATCTCATTATCTTTAGGTAATAGTTCTCCTAAGAAAGAAAGTAACCCTGAGAAACCCTTATTAGAAATACCATGCTTGGCCTTCAAATTATACAACATAACGAGGGTCGATAATTTAATGAATCTTTTATAGTTAGGGTATATAGGTTTATTCGAATCTTCTAAGATGTTTTAATATTTCACTAGATCCACACGAGATTCATATTGTGCATCATCAATCATTTCTATAATGTAATCATCTTCATAATCTAAATCAACATCCTTATCCTTCTTAGAGGTTCCATCCTCCCTAAGATTAATTTTTTCTCCATGAAAAACCATACTTATAACTCTTGTCCATCCCGTTCCTAAATAAGTGTTCCTTCACTGTAATAAGCTTAATCTTCACAGCGTTACCACTTACAACATTGACAAGAAACAAAATAAAGATTTTCTAAATTTCTTGCACAAAACTACAAGAAATACTCACCACCTTCCCTATATTTCACTGATAGCCTATCCAAAGATAACTAATATCTATCCATTGTCAATTTGCTAAGAAACAGAACAAACAAAGCAAAAGTTAAAATTTTGGCAAAGACTCCTCTATTAAAAATATATATTTACTATATTAAAAAATATTTGGGTAGCATCTCCCTATTTTTATAGCTAATAGAGTAGTTTTTATAGTGTTTTAGAAAGTTGTTTTAGAGAATTTTTGAGCTTATTTAGCTATGTTTGTGTAGTATGACATTTTTGTCGTCTGTATTTAAAAATATTTCAGGATTTATGGAAAAATTGATAACTTAACATGTTTGGCTTAAAAAAGATATGATTTGGTGAAAAAAAATCATTAGAGTCACAGTGCTACGATTTGACAGAGATGCCGAATCCTGAGTAGTAGAGGGTCGCGGCGTTACCTTTGAGAGTCGTGGCACTATTGATTGGAGAATTTGAGCCACGACACACCAATATTAGAGCCACAACGCTCATTGAGGCAGAGATGAGACAAATTTTGATTCATGGACACTGGTAGCGGCGCACACTTATGGGGTCACAGCGCCTGAGGCAGTCAATGTACAGATAAGGGGATTTTAAGCAGGGGAAAAAGTGAAATTTAAGGTTCAAAGCACAAACTACAGTTTAAGCAACAATATGAAAATTTCTGAGGGGGAACCATAAGAAGAGACTGAAGGAAACACTCTGTGGAGGCAAAAGCTAGGAGACCAACTACTATCATTCTTTTTCTTTTTCTTCTTTTACTTTCTCTTGTAATGATGTTTATATTTAGTTTGATGGATTTGATTATGTTTATCATGAACTAATTTTCTTATTTAGAGTGTTAATGGATTCTCTTGAAACCTTATGATTATTTAATGCAGATTTTATGAATTTCCTATCAATATTGTGGATTGCTTGACTTGTGTTTAATGCTTGTGAATGCTTGATCACTATTTATATAATTTATATGATTTTAACCTAAGATCTGAGAAGTGAAGGATAAATATGCTATAGTCAAATAATCAAAGATTTATATTGGACGAGAGTACCCGTATGATTTGTGTAGCTTAAGGGTTACGTGTTTAATGCTTGCAATATGTTAGTTTACCACAGAGATGTAGGAGATTGCTTATTGTAGATAATTATAGGTCCTAGTAAGAATATAATTTGCAATTGTAATCCGGTATCAACATAGAGATAGGAATTCTTAAATTCACATTAGAGAGACATAGGTGGATAGTTGATGAAATTAATAACCCTAATTCTTATTCCATTGAATTTAAATTTTAGTATTGATTCTCTATTGTTCTATTTTATTATTTTATTTCTTTAGTTTTATAAATTCATAATTTATTATTTGTCAATCAATTAGAATTAAAGATTAATTTTTGGTAGTTTATAGCAATCTTCGGGGGAATGATACTTGATTTATCACTTAATTACTTGTTACGATTGCATATACTTGCGCACTGAAATCTCAGAGTAATAACATACCCAAATTCATATAGTACATATAGACATCACATAATACGCAAAAATCAAACAATCAATCAACATGCATAAGTATCAATCAATATCAAACATGCATAACTATCAATGTTATTATCTTGAAAAAAATTGGGCAGCATTTCCCATATTTCTACAACATTTCTCAATTTTAAAAAGTACCTATACACAACATATACTACACAAATATAAACATGCATAATTCTAACCTTATATCACCGCAGCACACAGTTCCAGAACCTATTTTCACTAATTTTTAATCCTAAATTCCAATATATTTAATATAACTATATCTTTCAATATATATATATACTATTAAAGTTTCAGTATATTACCTCGTCCAAGATAAATGCTTAGCCGACAAATGAGATCACCACAATTAAACATTAACAATTATAAGTAATTACATATGTTGACGCGGTTTTTCGCCAACAGTGTATTAAGAAATGATAAAGGCAGATTAGTGCTTAATGGTAAACCGTAATGAAAAATAAATAGAATTCACTAAAGAACCTAGAACTTTTACGTGGTTCAGTGGTTAAAATCCACCTAGTCCACGAGTCAATACTATTGTTGTTTCTCTCTATTTTGGCAGAGTTTCGGTATTACAGAATTATCCCCCTTTTCCTATCCAATATTCCCAATATTTATAGGGGAATTCCATGGAGAGGTTTGGGTAAGCGCGTGAGTCTATCACGCATTTACACAATGTCTACATTCCATACAAATAACTCCCATTTATATTGGGATATGATTTGATCACAAAGTAAATATGTCATGTTATCTTGGATAATAAATATGACAGCCTGGTCATGAATAAGCGTATAAGAAAATCCCGAATCTTTGGGAATCCTTTAGTATGCAGTATGCATTATATGTTAATCACCCGAGCTGCGTATCTTCCACGGGCTCGTATTCTGACAGCTATCTGACTCTGATCTAGTGCTTTGATGATTTATCTTATTTGTAGTTTGTGGTAAATTCAGGACACCTAACACCAGGTCTGACCATTACGAACCTCGAGCTGTCCGTATAGATAATAATCAGATATTCTACTTGACTACTTTTCCATGTAATTATCTATCAGTTGTACCCGAGCTGAGTGAATGAACTCTTGCTAAGATTAGGGTAAAACATTTTCCCCCCAAGCTCCTACTCATGTATGACATCATCATTTCCTGACCTACACAGTAGGGGCTTTTAAACTTTTGTTACATAAAACCATGCCTGCCTACTACTTGAGTATTAGACACGTGGTCTTCTGCAATTGGTGTCTGTTCAGGTTTCGAGGACTGCAATAATTATCTTGTCAACTTTTTGCCGCCATTTGGTCTATTTAATCTTGGCCCTTGAGCTAACCCAATTGGATGGCCCATATTAATTTCCATAATTTATGTATAAATAGGATGACCAGATTTCAAACCTCACCATCTTTGCATTAAAAAATTTCCCTTTTCTGAACTTCCAAGTTTCCCTTCTTCCCCAGAATTCCAAAAACTGTTCATCGTGCCCAGACATTCAGAAGCTTTCTAGGAGCTTCCCATTGCCAAGTCTATTCCCTCTAATCAGTGAACGTATTTTCCTGTAAGTATCTCATCCCTTGATTTGAAATTTTTTCCCCCCTTTTATTTTCAATGAAATTTTTGTTCTTAACCATGTTCGTCCACAACACTCATTGTAGTTACCGTTAGGCTATTTCTAAATGTTCATAGGGAATAGGTTTCAATTTATGTTCAATGGGTGAGTCCAAACATGTTTTATACATAAGACGTTCATAAAACTGGGGAAATTTCTGGGTAAATCTGGGTAACCCTAATGGTGAATTGGTTTAGAGAATACCCATTCAGGGTAAAGAAACTGAAGGGTCTTTAGGCTTAAAACTAGATAGCTTAGGGGTTACACTTTCTTGGGTGGTTTTTCACTAAACTGCTTCCCAAGGAAAGTAGTGGTCTGACATTTCTGACACACGGATCCCTAAATATCAGGGGACTATTAAGAAATCGAGTCGCATAGCTTTGGGTATCGCGTGGCACCACGCGATGGGTTTCAACTAACTTTAGCTCGTATAACAAAAATAACCGATTTCGCCGTACCCTCGTGACATAGTTATAGATCATCTTAGGTCACCTACTAACTAGGTCGCTTTGTCCTCAGGCGATCTGATTGCCCCCCCAAAGAAGAAATCTGCGAGCTCATCTACCCAACGCAAAGACAAAGGGAAGCAGGTCGTCCATGACTCTCCCATTTCGAACTTTGGTCCAGTATTGGAGAAAGAAGTTCTCGTCGACCCCAACACGTTCTTCGAGGCCGAGCACATCATCTCAAACATCATGACTTAGGGGAAGGTTAATAAGATTACGTTGAACCACAACATAAAGATCAGAGCTGGGACTCTCCTCGCCCAACCTGCGTTCGAATGGGAACGGAGTTGTGCCCCTTTCCAAGATGACTACGCGGATTGGAGTGATGAGCACCTGAAGGCTGGGGCCTTCCTTCCCCTGGACCAGTATTTCGTAGATCAACCTAAATCCTGAGTTTTCATGAACTCCTATTAATGTTTATTAATATATTTTGATTCATTCGTTAAGGTCTCTTCATAGAACGAGGCTAATGACTTTTGTTTTGGAGATTTAATATCATGGATGGCTGGGAACATGTATCAACAATACAGAATCTAATCTTTCCTAACGGATCGTATATTAGTTCCCTTATGGGTTAATTCTGGAACTGAATGATTTTTGAGCTCAAATCTATAATTAGATTATAGATTAATTATTCACTAGTGAATTAATGGTACTTAAGGAATAAGAAGTAAATTAGAAAGGTAAAATAGTAATTCTTCTGTTCTAAATTATGAACTAATCAATTAGAGGGTTAAACTATTGTAAGATGGTTATATCAATGGACAGCTTAGAATAAGATTTCTGTAAAAGTATATCTATAACATAAAGAGTTCAATTATGAATTTATAGTGGAGAAATATCATAATTAATAATTAACTATTATAATTAAAGAGTTTAATTATTTAGTTTCAATTTATTAGAACTTAATGTTATAGGTCCATGGTCCTCGAAATGGCTCAAACAAACACTTACAAAGATAAATACAAAAATGGGCAAAAGGACTTATTTGATAAGTAAAATATTATTCTATGCATTAAACAAAATTATTGTATAATTATGTGTAATTAATTAATTATTTGATTTAACAAAAATATAATTAATTTGGAATTAATTTATTTTTGGGATTTTTGGTATTTAAATAATAAGAAAAATTGGAAAAAATCACATGCCTTCCTTGGCATGTGGTACACGTGTAGCACAGTGCACAGTCACTGTGCTACACACACAAGAAGCTTCTAGAAGTTTCTTTGTTCCACAATTTTAGTTATTTAAATATTAAATAAATAATGAGATATTGTAATATGATTAAAATATTTTTATTTAAACAAAATTTGATAATTGATTAGTTATTTTCAAATTGTTTAAAATAACTAATATTTTATGGATATATTAAATATAGGAGATCAATTTTTCAGAGTGATACTTTTCAGTGATAGAAAAATATATCGTGAAATCTCTCTGAGAGAAATAGAACAGTGATACAAGCATAGGTCACTGTTCTTCCAAAACTTAGGTCCAAACTTTATCAGATCTCATGTGTTGAGAACATCTAATAAATAGATTTTGCCTATTGTTTTGTATAGCGAGCCCACACTCGTTCTATGTGTGTTGAGAATATTTTGGAAGATCCTGGTGTGAGATCTCAAGATTTTTTGCCATACAAAAAGATAGCAGCAAGGAAGGACTTGAGGTAATATTCTATTCGTATCTTTTATTCAATATATATATGTAAAGAAGTAGATCTAGAAATCTTGTGGGGTTAAATTAACAATTTTGATTGTTGTTCCGCTGTGTATAATCTCTGATTTGATCTATAAAAACCAACAAATGGTACCAGAGCCATCTTCACATATATATATATATTGAATCTGTGAGGGCTTAGTTTTATGCATTTATTTATTTTTGATGAATGAATGGATGACTTAATATGATTGAATCCATGGGAATGTTGAATCGTTAATTGTATGGTGTTTTTGGGTGAATATTTGTTTATGATTAGATCATTGTGTAAGCCATAAAGGGGCATAGGATGTATGTAATTTTATTTGGTTTTTGACACCATAAAATTGTAATTTCGATCACACAAAGTCAAAACGGAGCCTAGGATTCAGAATTCAGCCACCGTTCTTCTGAGGTCACCCTCCGAGCCGCTGCTGGGGATGTCCGTGCGGTTCCGTACAAATGGGCCCTGACAGCATTTTTTGATGCCACGTGTCCCCGTCTTACTGGTCCAGATTTTTTTTTTATTTTTCTGAAAATAATTTGTTATTTAAAAAAAAAATTAAATGTTAAATATCCTATTTATTAGAATTTTGATATTTAAATAATGAGATAATTTTGTTATCCTAACAAACTTTTTTGAATATATTATTTAAAAATTAATTTTTCTAAATAACAGATTTTAATTAAATTTAATTTTAGTTTTTAATTAAAAGTTGTTTTAATTAAAAAAGGAAAATAAAATAATGATTATTTAAAAGTTTTGTTTTAATTAATTAAGATAATTAGAAAATTGTTTTCTTATTATTATTCTGGACCAACGACGCATATCCTACCGAAAGTAAAGTAAAGAAGGCCGATGGAGATAAAGGCGGTTTTATTTTATTTTATTTTAAATTTATAAAGAGGTTGTAAAATTAGAAATACCCAAAAGCACCCGGTTCAACATTTATAGTTTATTTATTTAAATAATTGTTTTCATGTGATTGACATCTGTTCATGCATTTTGTGCCATACATAAAAAACCCACACAGTCATTATCATGCATCTCATTGGTAAAAACATGAATATTAGGATTGTCCTATATGTTTATATGATTTGTTTTGCGAAACCAATTGGATATAAATTACTTAGTTTTATTCTTTGAAAACTTGGTAAAATATCACACCGGTTTTAAGTCTTTATGACTTAATTTCTTTAAACCAACTTTATTTTAAAATTATTTTTTAGTAAAGTTTAGATGAACATAATTGGTAATTTAAAATTGGATATGGACCTAGAAACTCGCTTTCTTTCCAATTTTAATTATGTTCATAAAGTTTAAAGAATCTATAATTAATTAGGTTGAAAACACTTATTTTAAAATAGTGAGTGGGAGAGGGTTGATATCTCAAACATAACCCGTGGTCTCCATTATTAATATAACACCATGAGATGTGAATAGCGCCTCACGATGGCTTTGTTTTCGTCCCCCTAGGGAAGGTGTGTAGACATGTCAATAGCAAGGTTATATTTCTTACAAAGATAGGAACTAATGATGTATTTTAGGTTTGACCGACCCTAAGGAGGCATGTCCTAAGTTAAGTCATGAACTTCGAAATAATGGGTTACACTCACAAAGTTATGATTAAGTTTTTGCAGTGGATAATCATAACTTGACCAAACTAAGCGGCACTTTAATGTTTAAAAGAGAAAATAATGAGTTATTTTAAGTTTTAAACAATAAAGATAAGAACGTCTTATAAATTCTCTAAGATTAATTTGACTGACCCTAAGACAGCACTTTAATTGTTAGAAAGTTTTATCATGGAAATTAAACTTTATTTTATGTGTTTTAATTATGCTCATGCATCACGTTTAATTTCCAAAACATTGATATTTATTTTTCTAAATATAATAATATTTGTATTTATTTATTTATTCCCAGCAAAAATGTCTATTGGTAAATTACACACCGATGCTTTTCTCAAATCCTTGTTTTTTTAACCTGAAAATATGCAACACTGGTTTCGAGGCATGTTGACTATTTTTTCTTATAAAAAGATGATGTCAACAGTCTGTGAAAAACCTCCAACATAACCACCTTTGGCTACTAGCTATGAAGCAGAAGAAAAATATGCAAATCAGATGAAATCCGATTGCTTGGCACATTATTGCATGCTTTCAACCATGCCTGACGAAACAAAGGAAAAATATATACACTATTACTCAACACATGAGATGTGGCGAGCAATGACAAAGGAAGTCTTTGCTGAGTGTCACCGTTTATATCAAACGAAGAAGGTAAATAAGATTTACATATATTTTTCAACTTTGATTAATAGATTCAAATACTATGAATATCATATTCAAATTTTTGGATAGTAGATTAAAAAATATGTGCCACTAATCTATTTTTCTTTTGTTTTTCCTTTCGCAGAATCAGAACCTTGAAAAGAAGGAAGAGACTGATGAGGATTTTGATAGCGAGTAAAGAGTTGGAGGAGTTGGAGAGTAGTTTTATTTAGTAATTTTATTGTTAGTTGAATAATTTAAATTTCTTTATTTTGTTTTAGAAATTTTAGATTTCTTTAAACAAAGAAAACTACAGTCTTGAAATTTAGTTTATTATTAGTAATTTTGATTATTAATGTTTAGAAAATTATTTCTATTTTTGCATAACATTTATTTATTTATTAATAAAGTAGTTATTATTTAAAGAAATTATCTATTTACTTGTTATGCAAGTGCTTTGGGATAAACAAAGTTTACATACTTATAATGAATGACAAATTTTATAATTCTAAATTATTTAAAACAGCTAATCCTAGATCTATTAAACTGATTCTAATAGTGAAACATATCTGTAGCACTTAAGATTGGGCCATATTGGTCTAGACAGAATAAATAGGCTTGTAAAGGATGGTCCTTTAAGAGAACTATCTATTGGATCTCTCCCTGCTTGTGAATCCTGTCTAGAAGGCAAAATGACCAAGAGACCTTTCTCTGCTAAAGGTTCTAGAGCCACAGAACCACTTCAGCTAGTACATACGGATGTTTGCGGTCCACTTAATGTATAGGCAAGAGGAGGTTATGAATATTTCGTCACTTTCATTGACGATTATTCAAGATATAATTACCTATACTTAGGAAAGAATATCTGTAACTAATTCATGTAACCCTCCTTGAGCCTATAAATAGAGAGAAATAGCTCAAGGGAGGGACTTTTTGGCTGATTTTGGTTTATGCTTTAGAAGAGAAATTTAGCTATTATCTTTCGGTTGTATTATTCATCCCTCTAAGGCTTGTGAAACTCGAAGAACCCTAGTTCTTTGATCACTCCTTTGAGAATCAAGATCAATAATAGCTTAAGTGGACATAGGTCATTACCAATTCGTGGGGCCGAACCACTATAATTTGTTGTGTCATTTACTTTTCTTTCCATTACATTTATTTCAATACTTTTTATCACGTCAAGCATTTGACTCCGTGTCAGTTAACCAAAACGAGGATCAACATTCTGGTGCTTTCATTGAGAGCTTGAGACAAGGTGGTTGAAGTACTAATGGCAAAGACATCCAGGAAGACTGGACAGGCTACTGACGTCCCACCATCTCAACCTCCTCCTCCGAACATGGCTGAGAATGAGCCACACTTGGAGTTTGATGAGGAGGAACTGGACTCCGAAACACTGAGAACTACTATGGGAGTATTGCAAGATGAATTGGCCAATCTGAGGGCCAGTCAAGAAAGTGTTGCGGAGACCATGGCGCGACAACAGCAAGAAATAAAGCGCCAGCGCCAAGAGCTGAGTGAAAGACAGACGGAGATGGATCATCGTCAGAGGGATTCCATGGCAGCCCTCCAATTGGCTAGGAATCAGGCTGCACCTGCCTCGCAACCTGACCAACCCCCAAATGGGCCACCTCAAAGAGGTCCCAATCCTAGCCCTCCGCTCCAGCCAACAAGCCCTCAAAGGCCGGAGCAGCCACCAATGCCAAAGGATGATGTCCCACCTAGGGACCCTGAGACATAGCCTCCATCCCAGGCTGGTCGAGGCCATCCCCCACATCCAAGGTAGAATAGGGCTGGGCAGCAGCCCCGCAGCCCTAGACGCCCGGGGGGTGAAGAGTCGCACCCACCGAGCAGGGGGCAGCATCCTTCTGGCAACAGAAGGAACTCAGAGACAATTTTTGCGGTCAGAGTCCCCCCACGGCATGATAATGCATGGGGACCTACCGACCAGCACAGGCCTCCCCCTAACGCTCGGGAAGTTCAAGCCCAAGGAGGCAACCAAGGAATCAGTCGGTCCCACCATAGCCAATCGAGGTTCAGAGATGGCCATGGCTACAATGAGGCCGACTCAGGCAGAGGGAGCGCTGGTCGGAGGAACGAGGAAAGAGGTGGAGGCAGAAGCCCCCCACCTAGAGAAAATTGATATGCAGGACATAATGCTGGGGGGCAGCCCAGACAAAACAACGTCTTTAGCCGGCTTCAAGCCAGCGAGCAGCGGCGAAGAGATAAGGATCTAAGGGATGTGCTCAACGACCGCCGAGAACGACACGATGAGTACATTCCCCTGGCACCCGAAGCCCCAACAATTCCTGAGGTCGTTCAGGCCCAAATAGATGCCCTAAACTAAGCAGTGCAACAGCTGGTCGGGGGAAGAACGTCTCATATCGAGTACGACAGGATAAGGGGCACTCCTTTCATACAAAGGATCCCAATGGCTGAAACCCCCAGTAAGTTTAAAATGCCCACACTTCTGAACTTTGATGGGTATGGTGATCCGGTATCTCATGTCAACAATTTTGAGATACAAATGGACATTCAGAAGGTGTCCGAAGATGCTCGATGCAGGATCTTCCTTGCAACACTTTCTGATTCTGCACAAGAGTGGTTCTTTAAGTCCCTCCTGTAAGTATTGTATCTTGGGAGATGTTCGTAAAGGAGTTTTACGAACAATTCTACGCGGGTCGTGTGCACCCAACTGAGGCAAACCAGCTGGTCAAGATACACCAGCAAGAAGGAGAACCACTGAAAGATTATGTCTAGTGTTTCATGCAAGCAGCAGCTGGGGCCAAAACTGTGGGAGACGAAGCCAAAATGATGGCCCTAACTGTAGGAGTCAGGCGCCATACGCCTCTTCGGAGTAGCCTCAGGAAGCATGGGGTTAAAACTACCCAAGAATTTTTGGATTGAGCTGATCGATACATCTAGCTCGAGGATGCAATTGCCAGCGAGGGAAAAACCCCAAATAAAGATAAGGGGACTGAAGACCCCGCCAAAGCTGCCAATGGGTCAAAGCCCAACGGCAACGGAAAAGACAATGGGAATGGCAACGACAAGAATGGGGGGAAGAGGCCCCATAACGAACCCTCTACCTCGTAGAGTAAGCGCACTAAAGGCAATCGTTATGAACCAAGGATCACTAACTACACCGCCCTTGTCGAGTCTCGAGCAGAGGTGTATCAGGCCACAAGTTCCAGTGTGCCTTACAAAAGACCCGCTCCCATTCGAAAGGATATTTCAAAAAGGGATACAACAAACTTCTGTCGTTTTCACAACGATTACGGACACGATACGAACGAGTGTAACCAGCTGAAGGATGAAATTGGGTTCCTTATTAGACAAGGATACTTGAGGAGATATGTACGGGCCGCGGGAGCATCCCAACGAGAGGCTCCAGGTCACAAGGAGCAGGCGCCTACACGCCAACGCTCGCCACCTTTACAGCCTGATCCCGTGGCTGGCACCTTACTCACCATCTGCAGAGGCCCACACCTTGCGGGAAACAGCGGAAAGGCAAGGGAACGATACGCTCGGACCCTACGTCATGACCAGGACATCGAGATGATGAATGTGGAGGATCGGGCATCAAAGAAGGCTCGAGCAGAGGACGGTGCAATAAATTTCTCTGATTTTGATGCCCAGCATGTCCGGTTCCCACATTCCGATCAGCTGGTCATGGATGCTTAGATAGCCAACATGATGGTGAAAAGAGTATTGGTCAATACAGGAAGTTCAGTTAACATCCTGTATAAATCTTCGCTGGAACGGATGAAGTTGTCCGTCAAAGACTTGGAGCCCTGCAACCAAACAATTTATGGTTTCTCTGGTGAGGGACTCGCTCCAACAGGTTCAATCAGGCTTCTAGTAATAGCAGGTACTGCACCCGCCAGCAAGACACTACTCACTAATTTTATAGTAGTTGATTGTCCTTCGGCCTACAATGCTGTAATTGGAAGGCCAATACTGGTCGACCTTTGGGCCATCACCTCTATATGGCACCTGGCCATGAAATTCCCAACAGATGCGGGGATAGGATGTGTATTGGGAAACCAGAGGGAAGCCAGGGAATGCTACAATGCCTTAATTACCAAGGCCAAGAAGTGGGTGCCAAGGAGTGTTCCTCCAAAAGAGCTGCAAATGGCTATTGATGTACAAGCCCAATCAGGTGATGAAGTCACCAAATAGGGTGTTGCCCAAAGTGAGGATAGAGATTTAGATCCTCGCTTTGGGGATGTTGAGGATGATATAGGACCTATCGAGGACCTTGAAGAGGTCCAACTCGATGAAGAACATCCGACCAGAGTTGTGAAGGTCGGCAAAAACTTAGAGACAACAACCAAATATGCACTGGTGGAATTTTTGAGGAAGAACCAGGAAGTTTTTGCCTGGTCACATAAAGACATGGTTGGGATAGATCCTGCATTCATCAGCCATGTCCTGAACGTTGACAAAAGCTTTCCACCCGTGCAACAGAAAAGGCGCCTGCTCAATAAAGACAGATCAAAAGTCTTAAAGGAAGAAGTTGAAAGATTTAAGGAGAATGGGTTCATCAGGGTGGCGTTTTATCCATCATGGGTCTCTAATCCAGTACTGGTTCCCAAGCCGAATGGCAAATGGCAGACCTGTGTGGATTTCACAAACCTTAATAAAGCCTGTCCTAAAGATTACTTCCCACTCCCAAGGATCGACCAACTGGTTGATGCAACTGCAGGCCATGAGATCCTCTCCTTCATGGATGCATACTCAGGGTACAATCAGATTAGCATGCATCCCCCTGACGAGGTTCACACTAGCTTTCGGACCGATACAGGGCTATACTGTTACAAAGTAATGCCCTTCAGTGAAAAACGCTGGTGCGACTTACCAGCGACTAGTTAACCACATGTTTAAGGAGTTGATCGGGGTAAACATGGAGGTGTACGTTGATGACATGCTGGTGAAGTCAAAAAAGGCAGAAGTACATGTGAAGTATTTACAAGAGTGTTTCAATGTTCTGAACAAATATCAAATGAAGCTAAATCCTCTCAAATGTTCCTTCGGAGTAGGATCAGGGATGTTCTTGGGGTTCATTGTCAATTCGAGAGGAATCGAGGCTAATCCCGAAAAGATCAAGGCCCTGATCGATATGAAATCGCCAGTAAAGATCAAAGATGTACAAAGTTTGACAGGAAGGATTGCTGCGCTCAGTAGATTTATTTCAAAATCAACAGATAAGTGCGTCCCTTTCTTTAATCTACTTAGGGGCAACAAGAAGTTCGAGTGGACTGAAGACTGCGAACAGGCTTTCCAAGCCTTAAAAGCCCACATGGCGCAGCCTCCCGTCTTATCAAAGCCTGTAGATGGGGAAACTTTGTTCATATATTTGGCGATCACCAAATATGCTGCTAGTGTGGTGTTAGTGAGAGAAGAAGAAGGTGTACAAAAGGCGGTGTATTATGTGAGCAAGAGGTTAATCAGAGCCGAATTGAGATATCCTCCCATTGAAAGATTAGCCTATTGCCTAATTTTGGCCTCAAGGAAGTTACGTCCTTACTTCCAAGCCCATCCAATCGCAGTCTTGACTGACCAGCCCCATCGGCAAGTTTTGCAAAAGCCAAAGGCTGTTGGTCATTTCTTGAAATAGGCGGTCGAACTCGGGCAGTTCGATATAACATACTCACCGTGAGCAGCAATAAAAGGACAAGTCTTGGCTGATTTCATTGCCGAATTCATTGAACTCGCAGACAGCGAGCAGGGTGAAAAGCCTAGTGCGCCTGAGCCTCAGGTTGAAGCTCCTTCGTGGAAACTATTCACAAACAGATCATCCAACGAATCTCACGCATGAACAGGAGTAATATTGATAACGCCAGAAGGGCATCAATTTCACTGTGCAACTAGGTTTGATTTCATCGCTTCGAACAATGAAGCTGAGTATGAAGCCCTACTCGTTGGGTTAAGGTTAGCCAAAGACATGAACATAAAAGTGCTGGATATCTATAGTGATTCACAGCTGGTAGTGAATCAGGTCTTTGGGGAGTACCAAGCACGAGGCCTAAAAATGGTGGCTTATCTGAACAAAACAAAAGATCTGTTGGCACAATTTGAAAAATATACCCTCCAGCAAATACCTCGAGATCAGAATTCAAACGCAAATGCCTTAGCCAAACTCGCGAGTGCAAAGATCCTGACACTTTAAATATAGTACCAGTTGAGTGACTACGCACACCAAGCATACGAGTAGACAAAACCAATATGGAGGTCCAGTTAGCAGATACATGGATGGCACCAGACTTGGGGTATCTCACGAGCGGTATACTACCAGCATATAGAAACAAATCCAGGACCCTTTAGAGACGGGCTGCTAGGTATATTTTGGTTGATGGTATTCTATACGGAAGAAGATACTCAATGCCACTGCTCAGGTGTGTTACACCAGAAAAGGCTAAATAGCTGATGAAGGAAGTACATGAAGGCTTCTGTGGAGACCACGCTGGGGGGTAGAGCTTATCAAAGCAGATTGTAAGGCAGTGTTATTTCTGGCCGACAATGAACGAAGACTCAATGGAGTTTGTGCGAAAATGTGATAAGTGTCAGAGGTTTTCCAAGATCCCACGGGAAGCTCCTAATGAGTTAAAGCAAATGCAAAGTCCATGGCCCTTCGCAGTATGGGGTATAGATTTAATCGGGTCCTTGCCAACAGGAAAAGGTTGGGTGAAATACGCAGTGGTGGCTATCGACTACTTCACCAAATGGGCCGAGGCTGAGCCACTCACAACCATAACGACAAAGAAAGTACTTAATTTTGTCATATAAGACATTGTTTGTCGATATGGATTGCCAAGAAAGATTGTCTCGGACAATGGCACCCAGTTTGATAGTGACGTGTTCACAGGCTTCTGCCAAAGACATGGCATCATCAAGAGCTTTTCTTCAGTTGCTCATCCGCAAGCAAATGGGCAAGTCGAAGCAGTAAATAAGACATTGAAAGATACCCTAAAGAAAAGGCTCAAGGAAGCTAAAGGAGCATGGCTAGAGCAGCTGCCTGAAGTCCTCTGGTCGTATAAAACTTCTCACCGAACAGCAACAGGTCATACCCCATTTTCCTTAGCATACGGGTATGAAGCTATGTTGCCTATCAAGTTAGATCCGCCCTCGCATTGCAGAATCGCATACGACCAAGACCAAAATAGCCAATTGTTGATGGAGTCCCTAGACCTGATTGAGGAGAAACAAGAGAAAGCCCAACTCCGAGTAGCTGCGTACCAGCAAAAAGTCGCTCGATATTTTAACTCCAAAGTAAAAGAAAGAAAGTTCAACATCAGAGACTTAGTACTTCAAAGAGTTTTCTTAAACATCCGCGACCAAGCTGCTGGAGTACTCAGACCAAACTGGGAAGGACCTTACCAGATTGAAGAAGTCCGTCATCAAGGCACTTACAAACTTGCATGCTTAAATGGAGATCTCGTTCCGCGTTATTGGAATGGAGAACACTTGCGCAAGTATTACCAGTAAACAATCCTTCTTAAAGGACTGGCTTGTATTAATTTTTACTTTTTACAAGTTTTGAAAAAGGGTTAGTCATGTTATATGGCTAATCGCTTATAAGTGTAAGATCTTTCAAAGATCAATCGTAAAGACATGATTAGTCCATTTAAATATGAGAATTATAAGGGACTGTGTGCAGCCAGTCATTCTTGCCAAACTTTGTAATTTTTTACAAGTATTTGTTCATTACGTGTGCTGTTTTGCTGTATTATAAGTTTTACATTTTATATTGAGCAGTAATGTTCGTACAGGTTATGGTCAAGGCAAGTGACCAAGGACCTAAAGCTCCTCGATCACTTGGGGGGCATATAAGGTACATAGAAAGCAAAGCATACCACGAGGTATGTAAACACATGCGCAAAATAAATGAAAGCATGCTACAGTACTTAAAGTATTTTTCAAAATTTATATTTTGTTAAATCAAGCCAAAGTACTATGCTAAGTTCGGTCATGCAAACAGATGTTATAATAAAGCAAAAATATTATAATATCAAAGGAATCCTTTTACACCGCGAGCAGTACTGCTCGGATGTAAATGTTAAGTTAAAAGGAAAAGCTGCCCATGCAACAATAAGAAAATAAATATTGTCTTAACATCATGACCTGTGGGTCATGTATGGAAAAGAAAATAAAATAAGTATAAAACAAACTAAGGAGCAGTGGGAGGATCTAGGGGAGCATTTTGGTTAACTGCGTCTTCTGCAGCTTCCCCTCCATCCATCCCCGTGGCCAGCGAAATCTCAGGGGAGGCAGGAACTCTGGCCCTTTCTTCGGCAGCCAGTCGAGTAGCACATCGAGCCAACTCAGCTTTCCTGGCATCCTCTGGAAGGTAGCCGAAATTGGCACTTTGATTATGCTTCCAGAAGTCATAGAAGCATCTAAGTGTCGCATTCTTGTACCTTTCCAGGTCCTTGGCATTCGTGAGCTTGAGTTGCTCCACTTGGCTCTTGAGGATGGCAATGCTCCTATCCTTCACAAGATTTTCCTCCTGGAGCTTTTTGACTTCGTGCCAGTGGATCCGGCTGGCCTCCTGGTATTCCTCTCTCTGTTTTCTAGCACTTTCCAAATTGGCCTGTTTCTCCACTAGATCCGCTGCCAAAGAATCCTTCTGCTGAGTCACCACCTCCAGCTCTCCCGTGTGCCTTGCTTCCGCGGCTCAAAGCTCCTCCATTAGCCTCGACTCCCTACCACGGGACTGCTCAACGCTTGCACCCGTGCGGTCGCGAGCAGCCGTCATGGTTAGCATTGCCTGCAATCAAAGAATAAGAGTTAGACTAACTTCAAAAAGGAAAATCAGGACCATGAGCACAAAAGAGAAGGAAGATTACTTACACTGGCCACTTCATTGAGGGCTCTATTGAGGATCTGATCGACCCCCATTATTTCTACTTCAGCCATGGCCTCTTTGTAGCGATCATGCTTAACAATGTGAGCAAGGAGATCCTTAGCCGACCTTAGGGAGAGGCCCGATAGTTTAGCCCCAGGGGGAACACCCTCAGCTTGTTGAGTCTGTTCAGTAGGGGCCGGAGGTGAAGGAGTCGTGGCAGCAGGAGCAGGTGGAGGCAGAATTTCTTACTGGTGAGGAGCAGGAGGATGGACAAATGTTTGACCAGAGGGCCCATCCGTCGAAGGATCGGTGGCTCAGTTCCTCTTAGTCGAAGGCATCTGACTGGGCTCCCCGTCATGTTTCCTAGTCAATTTCTTCTTTCGGACCAAGGGAACTTCCTCTTCCTCCTGAGTGCTGTAGATATCAAAAACGTTTGCAGAAGCCATTTCTGCAAAAGAGGTAAACATGCGGATGTTAAGCCAAAAATAGATGACAAGTTATGTTGCATCAGAAAAGAAATAAAGAAAATCACAAAGTCAAATACCCGAGCTATTACTATTGGTCGCTATACTATTGACTCTACTAGTCATACACTCACTCTCTGGCATGAAGAAGTCTGGCCCTAGGTTTGGAGCATATGTAAAATTTCTGTCCCCGTCGAACAAATGACAGGGAATTGGCAAGTTGTCAGAGTGGGAAATAACTATACCGTTTTTGTCAGAGAACTCGTCTAAGTCTATGATAGGCTCGGCTGCCTTTTGTTTTCCCTTTCCTTGGGGGGCAGAAGACCTTTTTGCTGGGGGAGTGCCAACGGGTTCCCTGATTGTAACCCCAGTCGGTCTCCATCAAGGAGGAGACGCTGGTGGTTGCTGCTCGGGATTTTCCTCAGTAGTGGCACTTCCTACCGCAGGTTCCCTCACATCCTGGTGAGGGGCCAGGAGGCCAACTAGCCTTAAGTTGGCCTCGGTGACCAGAGATTTGATGCTCTTCTCAACGTCTTTCATGCTGGCCAACATGGCAGACCTCAACACCATGTTTGGTGTTGGGTCTGGTCGCAACCATGGGCCTAAAAAACACAAGAAGTTTCAGAAACATGCAAGGAAAATTGCTAAGTAAAAACAGCGACCAGTGGAAAAAGATTTTTACGTCCTCGAGTGAAGGCCAGGTTATTTGCGACCATGTTAGGCTTGAGGAAATACTCCTGACTGTATCTCCCCACATTTGAAATGTGGGTTGTGTCACTCAGGAAGGTTCGGTTGGTCTCCTGGTGACAAAAGTGAAAGAACCCCGTACCAGATTGTTGGGGGTTGGACTTAAGGTCAAAAAGGTAATTGACCTCGTGGGGGGCAGGCTCTGGCCATTTCTTGTGGTTATAAAGGATATAGAGTGTAGCAAGCAGTCTATATCCATTTGGTGTAATTTGAAAGGGGGTGATTCCAAAATAGTTCGCCACCCCTGGAAGAATGGATGGAGAGGAAGGGTAGCCCCAACCTCTATGTGATATCTTGACCAGGCGCTGTAAACGCCTCTAGGAAAATTCTCCTGCTCATCCGTAGTAGGAATTTTGAGGGTTACTCCAGAAAGGCCGTACTTTCTGAAGTAGTTGGCTAGCATCCTAGGGGTTACATGGCTGAGTGGGGAAAGATACCACTCAATGTCAAAAAGAACTGAATACCAAGGACGGGTCCTAACATGGATGTGAGGGTCAGGAACAATATTTTCTCGACCACTTGTCGAAGGAACCCCAGCCTGTGAGTCAGGCTGGGCTGGAGGATTTGAAGGGTTCTACGGATTTTTCTTCTTTTGGGCATTGGACTTAACACGACCCATTCTAACTGGAGTTGGTTCAGGTTTGGGAGGAGAAATTCTGGAGAAAGGAATCTCGTGGATGCACTGGGCTGGTTGTTCATCGCCCTCGAGCAGCTGCGCAAGTAGGTCGTCGTCTATCGGCCTCTCACCTCCCCACAAATCTGGCATTAAAAGTTGCGAACAGAAAAAGGGGGAGGTGAGGATGAAGATCCTAAAAAGTTGGTTAGAATAACGCTGCTTGTGTATAAAAGTCTAACTTTTATACAGCAGCATTCTAACGAAAACTAAATTTTTCATACGAACAGTTTGAAAAACAGATCAAAAAGTGAAAGTAAAAAGTTTTTTCTGAAAAAGCTTTTTCAACTTCAGTAAGGGCGGGAAAAAATGAGTTTTTCAACTAGCCTAAAAATCGAATTTTTACTTCGATTTTATGTCCTAAATTTATTATCTCAACTATCAAGCTGATTCATACCCCCTAAAAGGAAAATATACACTACCATACCTAGCATCACTCGACAAATTCCCTATTTTCATGCATCTCTACCCAAGAACAAGGAGCAGTATCAGAACCTAAAAAACTAGCTTAAATTGGCATGCACAACAAAGTAAAGGGTGCAAAAGTTCTGAAGCTTACCTATACGATCTCGAGTTTAGGTGTGCGAATAGCAGATTCCTGGAACAACGAAGGATGGTCTTCAAAGAAATTCTGGGTTCTGACTTGGGGGTTCTTGGAAGAGTTCTTGACAGAAAAATAGCTTGTAAAAAGTGAAAAGGAAATTCTAGAAGCTATATATATTGTCTGAGATATGGAAAAAAGAGGTAATCATAAGTTCCCATTTTTCGAGGCGTGGGGAAGAGTGATAGCCGTCAAAGGTTTGCTTGGGAACCAAAAATGTATGATTGGACGTGGGTAGGTCACTTTTTCGAAGGAGGCACGAACTACTCTGACAGATTTGGTGGGGTAATCGAAGAGTCATTTTCCTAAAAGTTTATGTATTGCTGGTCGTAATAAATAAACTTGGGGGGAAAATGTTATCAAAAAAGCAGGTGTGGATGACATGGCAAACATTTTTAACACGTGGCTGAAACTTGGCAGAGGTTCTGTTCAACCATCGACCAGGGAGATTCCCCTGACAAAGCATTTGGGTTTTATATACGACCAGCTTGGTCGTGTACTTCGTATATTTTGAGATAACCTTGTACAATTGTAATCATATCCAAGATTATCTTCCATGATACCTAATTATCGAATTAGTTAGGAAAGAATATCTGTAAATAATTCATGTAACCCTCCTTGAGCCTATAAATAGAGAGAAATAGCTCAAGGGAGGGACTTTTTGGCTGATTTTGGTTTATGCTTTAGAAGAGAAATTTAGCTATTATCTTTCGGTTGTATTATTCATCCCTCCAAGGCTTTTGAAACTCGAAGAACCCTAGTTCTTTGATCACTCCTTTGAGAATCAAGATCAATAATAGCTTAAGTGGACGTAGGTCATTACCAATTCGTGGGGCCGAACCACTATAATTTGTTGTGTCGTTTACTTTTCTTTCCATTAGATTTATTTCAATACATTCTATCACATTAAGCATTTGACTCCGTGTCAGTTGACCAAAACGAGGGTCAACAAGATTATAGATTAATTATTCACTAGTGAATTAATGGTACTTAAGGAATAAGAAGTAAATTAGAAAGGTAAAATGGTAATTCTTCCATTCTAATTTATGAACTAATTAATTAGAGGGTTGAACTATTGTAAGATGGTTATATCAATGGACAACTTAGAATAAGATTTCTGTAAAAGTATATCTATAACATAAAGAGTTCAATTCTGAATTTATAGTGGAGAAATATCAGAATTAATAATTAACTATTACAATTAAAGAGTTTAATTATTTAGTTTCAATTTATTGGAGCTTAATGTTATAGGTCCATGGTCCCCAAAATGGCTGAAACAAATACTGACAAAGATAAATACAAAAATGGGCAAAATGACTTATTTGATAAGTAAAATATTATTCTATGCACTAAACATAATTATTGTATAATTATGTGTAATTAATTAATTATTTGATTTAACAAAAATATAATTAATTTTGAATTAATTTATTTTTGGGATTTTTGGTATTTAAATAATAAGAAAAATTGGGAAAAATCACATGCCTTCCTTGGCATGTGGTACACGTGTAGCACAGTGCACAGTCACTATGCTACACACACAAGAAGCTTCTAGAAGTTTCTTTGTTCCACAATTTTAGTTATTTAAATATTAAATAAATAATGAGATATTGTAATATGATTAAAATATTATTATTTAAACAAAATTTGATAACTGATTAGTTATTTTCAAATTGTTTAAAATAACTAATAATTTATTTTTAATATATTGGATATATTAAATATAGGAGATCAATTTTTCAGAGTGATACTTTTCAGTGATAGAAAAATATATTGTGAAATCTTTCTAAGAGAAATAGAACAGTGATACAAGCATAGGTCACTGTTCTTCAAAAACTTAGGTCCAAACTTTATCAGATCTTATGTGTTGAGAACATCTGATAAATAGATTTTGCCTATTGTTTTGTATAGCGAGCCCACACTCGTTGTTTGTGTGTTGAGTACATTTTGGAAGATCCTGGTGTGACATCTCAAGGATTTTTGCCATACAAAAAGATAGCAGCAAGGAAGGACTTGAGGTAATTTTCTATTTGTATCTTTGATTAAATATATATGTATGTGAAGAAGTAGATCTAGAAATCTTGTGGGGTTAAATTAACAATTTTGATTGTTGTTCCGCTGCATATAATCTCTGATTTGATCTATAAAAACCAACACCTCTTCCGGTGATCCCCAAGCTTCCCTCTTCTTAGGAGGCTTTGCCAGCCACCGAGGACACCAAGGAGGAAGAGGATGAGGTGCCTCTCGTGCTACAAAGGCGAGCCCCCAAAGCTGACTAGAGACCTGATCTTGATCGAGCTACTTCTAGGGCAGCAGCCAACCCCTCCGGCCAAGGTAACCCATACCTTTTTAGGGAATTAGATCATGTTGCTGCTAGCTTTAGGTTAATTCATTTCAACCCCAACTAGCTAGTTAGTCGCCACCCCACCGATCCAGACTTAAACATAACTCTCCTCCAGTGCGTGGACCGTTTGGTGGTGCGCTATGACCATAGCTACCTCAAAGGCACCATTGTTGTTGAAAATACACTGCACTTTAGGTTGTCTATTTTCGAAGAATATTGAACCAACCTTAAGACTTGGCCCTCTCTGCTCCAAGGGGCATTTTCTCTTGGATTTAGGCAGTGTGTAGACGAATCTAGCCCTGAGGAGGGACCTGGACCCCCTAGGATTTTAGAGATTATACCCCTAGATTCCCCCTCCTCTCCATTACTCCAAGAGTCGTAGGTTACAATGCTTAGCCTGGTTCATACACCCGAGCTGGTGATTATAGATTCCTCCCCCAGCCCCGAGGGTAGGATCTTTATCTCCTCTTTCTTTATATATGTTTTCGACAATTTTTGTGAACTAACCCCCTTTGATCTTTATAGGTGAAGAAATGGAACAAGCATGAGCTCCCTACCTTAGGACTGATTTTCAGGCTAAAAAGCCTAGAGCAGGCCCCGTTGTGAAGAGGCCCAGGGTGGCGAAGACCACCCCTACAATAGGGGATACTACAAAATCCCCTTCTAAGGGTAAAGACACAAGCTCAGCTCGAGAACCAGCCCCAGTGACCTCTGTCACCGTTGGGCAGGTTCCTGTTCCCCCACCTTAACTCATGCCTCCTCCTGAAGTGATATAGGTCGATGCCCCCACCGTCTGAATACCGGTCGATCCTTAGGACCTGGAGAAGATCCCTGAAGCCTTTCGGGGTATTATTTATGAGACAACGTCTCATATGGTGGGCAACGCCTATAAAGCCAGTGTGAGGGACCTGAGAACCATAGAGGAGCGCAACCCAGAGAATGTCTTCGAGCTCGTCATGGGGAAGAACCTCACCGTGAGTTCTTCTCCCACATCTGGTGATGTAATTTTTTTTGCTGTGTTCTTCATCTTATATTTTTGACTTGTTTTGATATTTTGTAGTTTGTCCTGGCCTAATACCGCAACATAACTCGTGCTAGTGTCAGAAATGAAGAGCTCCAAGCCGAGCTAGCTACTACCAAGGAAGGTGAGGACGCCGCCGAAGCTGCCTTGACAGCTGCTCAGAAGAATGAGCAGGTTGACAAGGCTGCTCTCACCTCTTCCCAAGAAAAAGAGCAGGCTGCAAAGACTGCACTATCTTCCTCCCAAGCTCAGACCGCAGAAGCAAACCATCATGCTGAACAGCTTCAAGTCGAGATTGGTGAGCTCAAAGCGAAACTACTCGAGGTCGAAGTTAAAGCAAAGTAGGAAAAGGCAGCGTCATCATCAGCCATGGAGGAGAAGCTATACCACTGCTAGGCTTTCAACCAGAATGAGAACTTCTCTTTTATGGAGCCCGAGTTGTGGGATTTTTACGTTGCTAAATTCAAGGCTCGATTCTTGCAAGAACCCTTGGAAACTGGTGAGGCTTCTAGAGCAGCGGAGGGAGATGGCGAGGAGGTCACCTCTGCGGGGCGAGCTGACAGGGCCCAATAATTTTATTTATGATTTTCTTTGTAATTGTCTAACAGTCTTTTGATATTAAGTTTGAGGTTATTTCTCCTTGATGTGACAATATATTTGTTTGTCTTAGTTTTAATATATATCTAACTTTTGATCCATTTGTCCTTCCTTTATTGTCTTCTCATGCTTACAAATTCTTACTCTTGTACATTCGAGATTTTAGGAATCGACTTTTAGATTGAGATAGATCTTATCGAACTTGGTTATATCCAAGTTTTTGTTGCTTATTTGTATCATACTTGTTAAGAATCAGGCCTCAAACTTGGTTATATCCAGCGTTTTTAATGATTTAAACTTAGTTCACAATAGGTTTAATGAAAACTCGAGCTTTAAAAAGCCTTTGAGTAATCAATTTTTCCAAACTTCTAAGTTTCGGACCTGGTTACATCCAGGGTTTCAAATGATTTAACTTAGTTCGCTCTAGGATTATTGAAAACTCGAGCTTTTAAAAAGCCGTTGAATAATCAATTTTTCGAAGCTTCTAAGTTTCGGACCTTTATGAGAGCAGGCTTAATTTTGCCAACCTCGATTATATGCCCCCCAAGTAACTAGAATGCATAAACTTTCCTAGTTACTTTTACAAATACGAGAACATGAGCTTGCAATAACGACACTAAGAAATAGTTATTTAATAATCCATCTATTATTTAATAAAAACGACTTTTATAAATAAGCCTTACATTGATGGTGGTACTATTGATAATACTTTTTCAAATGCAGAACATTCTAGGTCTGTGGGACTACTTCTCCATTCAGTCGAGCTATCTTAAAAGTTCCCTTGCGTAAGACTTCTACAATCTGGTATGGTCTTTCCCAATTTAGACCTAACACACCATCCTTAGGATCTTTATTCACCAAAAAGACCCTTCGGAGAACCAGGTTGCCTAATCCCAGTCTACGACCCTTGACCTTTGAATTGAAATAACGAGTGATCTTTCGTTGATAATGGGTGAGTTGTAATTGCGATTCCTCTCATTTTTCCTCGATCATATCGAGAGATGCATTAAGTAGTCCATTATTATGTTCCTGATTAAACGTCCTTTGTCTCTGAGTGGCTACCATGGCTTCGATTGGAAGCATAGCCTCACTTCCAAATGTTAAGGAAAAAAGGGGTATGCCCCGTGGAGGACCTGTGAGAAGTTCGGTAGGCCCAAAGTACTTGCAGGAGCTATTCGGGCCATAATCCTTTGGCTTCGTCTAACCTCTTTTTCAGGCTGCCTTAAGGGTTTTGTTTATAGCCTCGATTTGCTCGTTGGCCTATTAGTATGCTACTGATGAGAAACTCTTCGTGATGCCATATTTTTCATAGAAGTCAGTGAATAGATCATTGTCGAACTGTGTCCCATTGTCTGACACGATCTTTTTAGGAAGCCCAAATTGACATATAATATTCTTTATCATGAAGTCCATGACTCTTTTTGAAGTGATGGTTGCCATAGGCTCGGCTTCTACCAACTTCGTGAAGTAGTCGATCGCCACCACCATGTAACGAACTCCCCCCTTTCCCATAGGTAGGGAGCCTATTAGGTCGATTCCCCATACCGCAAATGGCCATGGGAATCAAATTATTGTTAGCTCAACCGGAGAAGCTCGGGAAACCATGGCGAAATGCTGCCATTTTTCACACTTCTGAACATACAAGATTGAGTCTTTTGTTAAAGTGGGCCAAAAATAGCCCTGCCTCAGTATCTTCAGTGCCAGGGTTTGCCCCCTAGCATGATCTCCACAAAAGCCTTCGTGTATTTCTTGTCAAATGGTTTTGGCTTCCTCGGGTAGAACACATCGTAGGAGAGACAAGGAATGACCACGCCGATATAAGATTCCATCTACTATTACGTACCATGGAGCTTGCTAGAGTATTTTTCTTGAGTATTTTCTGTCGTCAGGTAACTTTTCAGTTGTGAGGTATTTCATTATGGGAGTCATCCAGGTCGGCCTTATGTCGACCATTCCGACCTCATTCACTTCTCCTATCATGCTCACGCTCTCCAAGAACTCCACTGGAACCACATTCAATGTCTCAGCCTCTTTTATTGTAGCAAGTCGTGCCAAAGAATTAACATTAGAATTCTACTCGCGAGGTATCTATTCAACAGAGCTGCACTCAAATTCTGACAGTTCTCCCTTTACCTTAGCTAGGTAGGCCGCCATCTTGGTACCTTGGGCTTGATACTCTCCCAATACCTAATTGACCACGAGTTGAGAATCGAGATAGGATTGGATGACTTTCGCCTTAGTTCTCTTGCTACCCTCAGTCCTGCTAGTAAGGCCTCATATTCAGCTTCGTTGTTGAATGCCTCAAATCTGAACCTCAGAGTTGTATTAAATCGATTCCCTTCTGGTGAGATTAAGATGATCCCAGCTCCCGATCCATTCTCGTTTGATGATCTGTCAATGAAGATTTTTCATAATTCCTGCATCGGCTCCCTCAAGAGCTCATCTTGAAAACCAGTGCATTCAGCCATAAACTCAGCAAGGGCTTGAATTTTAATTGAGGTCTGTGGCATGTACAATATCTTGAACTGGCTAAGTTCAATAGCCTATTTTAGAAGACGTCCTGACATTTCAGGATTTTTGCAAAACCTGCCTTAAACGTTGGTCGGTCAAGACGTTGATTGAATGGGACTGAAAATATGGTCGGAGCTTTCTAGAAGCCAATATTAGACAAAATGCTAGCTTCTCTATCAGTGGATATCATGACTCAGCTCAGAGAAGTCTCTTGATTACATAATAAACTGGTTTTTGAGCACGGTCCTTTTCTTGAACTAACAAGGCACTGACTGCATTCCCTGTCACGGCCAAATACAGGAATAGGGATTCTCTAGACATAGGCTTAGATTATATGGGGGGCTCGGCCAAATGCTTTTTTAGGTCATGGAATGCCTGTTCGCACTCCTCAGTCCACTCAAAAAAAATTTCCTCTAAGCAAGTTGTAGAATGGCAGACACTTGTCAGTGGATTTTGTAATGAAACGATTCAAAGTTGCCACCCTTCAAGTTAGACTTTGAACTTCTTTACACGACCTGGGCGAGGGAATTTCTAACAACGATATGATTTTCTTAGGATTCGCCTCGATCCCTCTCGTGTTGACTATGAACCCCAGGAATTTTTTAGATGCCACTCCGAAAGTGCATTTTTTGGGATTCAGCTTCAAGTCATACCTCCTTAATATTCCAAAACACTCTTCTAGATCAGACACATGGTTGTTGGAAGTTTTTGGTTTGACAATCATGTCATCGACATACACCTCCATACTTCTCCCAATCTAACTAGCGAACATCTTGTTGACCAAGCATTGATATGTGGCCCCGAAATTCTTCAGCCCGAAGGGCATAACTTTATAACAATATATGTTATGTTCGGTCATGAAGCTAGTATGTTCCTGGTCCGCATGATTCATCGCGATCTAGTTATATCCAGAATACGCGTCCATGAAGGGCATGATCTCGTGACCTGCCGTGGCATCTACCAACTGATCAATCCTTGGCAATGGGAAACAATCCTCGGGGCAAGCTTTATTTAGATTAGAGAAGTCGATATAGGTCCTCCACTTCCCGTTTGGCACCGGGACCAGCTCGGGATTGGCGACCCAGATCGGGTATTTTGCCTATCGGGGGTGGGTCGACCTAATTTTCTTGAGCTCCAAGTTGGTTATTCGGAGCTTCTGGAACAGGCAACAGGGTTTGACCAACGAGCTAACTTGGATTCACACGATTTCGAGCGTACTGGGCCAAAGGTCCCCCCCTAATGAGGGTTTCAATATCATCCTTCAGTTGCTGGCAATCATCAGTGTTATGACCGATGTCATTGTGGAATCGAAAAATCTTGACGAATCTCTCTTCGCCCTCTAGTTCATTAACAGTTCTAGCTTTTTCCATGGAAGGCGATTAGAATTTCTCGGGAAGATGTTCTCCCTAGTGTCTGTTAGGTCGGTATAAGTAGCGTAAATAGGTTTGAACTTCTCCACAGACTTATTTTTCTTCGTCCCACTCTAGTCGCCCTCGAAATTTCCCTTCCTTTTGTTATTCCCCCCTTGGTTATTCTGGGTAACATTTTGAGTTGTAGCTGTAACGTCTGCTACTGCTCCAACGGGGTGAACAGGGGTCTGGCTGGTTCTCGTAATAGAAGCTCACACCTCCTCTAGTTTAATCCATTCTTGAGCTCCGACCAAGAATTCGTCCACACTCTTAACTCATTTCCTTTGGAGTTCCTACCACCGGTCACCCCCAACGAAGATTCCTGTCCTCATTGCCATTAGCTTAGAGCTATCATCAACATCCTTAGCTCGTGCAACGAAATTGGAAAATCTACTTAGATTTTCTCTCAACGTCTCGTCGGATTGCTACTTTACGTTGGCCAATGAATCAGTATCAACCCCAGCTGCCTGTGAAGCTCATAATGATTTTTGGAAATTAGAAGAAAACTTCTTCCATAAGCTTATGGAATGCCTCTTGTATTACTTAAACCATTGTCTGGTTGGCCCGATCAGAGTTGCAATGAATAAAATACACCTTAGATCGAGCCCGACATTGTGAGCCATCATCATGGTGTTAAACATTCTGAGGTGATTTGAAGAATCTCCATCTACATCAAATTTGGACAGGTGTGGCATTCGAAATCCTATCGAATATGTGGCCGCTGCAATATTTGGAGCGAAAGGCTCGAGCTCCTCATCTAAGTCGCAATTGTCTTTTTCTTTTCTAGATAAAAGCCTCTTCATTTGCTCTTCCATTAAGGCTAGTCTTTCTAGGATTTGGTCCCTAGTCCCTAGGTTCCCTGGGGGGTATTCAACATCTCCCATCCTATCGTACATGTTTGATGGGTTATTGTCCCTCAAAGCTCGAGCTTGGTTTTGTGGGGCATTCTCGTTATCGCGTTCTATGGAAAAACCTCCTTCTTGTCGAGTATAGCTAATATCTTCATTCTGAGATGGATTCCTTCTATGCGAATTCAAACGATCGCGCAAATCGGGTTGCAGATTGTACCGAGAGCTCTGTACTGAACTCAACTGATTTCTTAGGTTGCCCTCGGACCTACTGCTATGACGAATTTTGGTCTAGTAACTCCCATTTTCGAAGCTTACATCTTGCAGTTGGGGCCGAGGATTTGGATTTTCGACATGTGTTCGTGGGGCGTAAGTATTGGCAGACGGGGGAGGATTTCTCCTACTGTCTCCATAAGCTGGAATGTCCCATTGCGGATGAGGTGGTGTCGGATGTCTTATAGGTGACGGGGGATGCCTTATTGGTGAGGCTATCCTCGTTCCATTAGGGCGGACTAAATTAGCCCACCTATGTTCTAATCCAATGTCTCTAGTTCTCTGTGCCTGGTGATCTGATCGCGGCGTAGGAGGGTTTGTTGGAGCATTTTGTCTTCATGAGCCTGTCCCAACCACCCCTCGTGGATTTTCATGGGCATTCCTGGGGGCCGGTGAAGAAGGCGCCGAACTTGGGGTTGCATTCCTAACCGACTGACTGACATGCTAATGACCCCTATGATGATTTATGGGTCAAGCAATCTGGTGATCTTGCCTCGTAGGTACAGAACTTGGAGTTACGGTTCTGACTGATTGACTCGGTTTGGATTGGTTATTCTTGTGGGACTTATGAGACCCACTCTGCCTCTTTCCGACATTAACGTCGGTTGCTAGAGGGGATAACCGAGCCAAAACCTCCTCAATCTGCCTGTTTTCCTTAGCAAGATGGCCCCTCAATTGCATGTTTTCCAACTCGACGATAGTTAGGTAGTCTGGATTTGGATTTGGCGGCAATGACACCGAACTCCCAGTGTTGCCTTGTCCTGCTAGTTGTTTTCTCGGACGTTGCTGAATCTCAGGGACATGTTCATCTGAAACAGCGGTATGATTGGCCTCCTACCCACCAGGCGGTTCTATCTCATTATCATGCATTGAACGAGTGAGCACCATGATGAGAATGGACTGGGATTTTGATAAAGCACTAATTTGAAACTGTTTACGCGGTTTTTCACAAATAATGTATTAAGAAATGATAAAGGCAGATTAGTGCTTAAAGGTAAACCTTAATGAAAAATAAATAGAATTAACTCAAGAACCCAAAACTTTTACATGGTTCAGTGGTTAAAATCCACCTAGTCCACGAGTCAATATTATTGTTGTTTCTCTCTCTATTTTGGCAGAATTTCAGTATTATAGAATTATCCCCCTTTTCCTATCCAATATTCCCAATATTTATAGGGGAATTCCATGGACAGGTTTGGGTAACTGCGTGAGTTAATCACACATTTACACAATGTCTACATTCCATACAAATAATTCCCATTTATATTGGGATATAATTTGATCACAAAGTAAATATGTCATGTTATCTTGGATAATAAATATGACAGCCTGGTCATGAATAAGCGTATAAGCAAATCCTAAATCTTTGGGAATCCTTTAGTATGCAGTATGCATTATATCTGAATCACTCGAGCTGCGTATCTTCAATGGGCTTATATTCTGACAACTATCCGACCCCGAGCTAGTGCTTTGATGATTTATCTTATTCGTAGTTCGTGGTAAAGTCAGGACGCCTAACACCAAGTTTGACCATTATGAACCTCGAGCAGTCCATATAGATAATAATCAGATATTCTACTTGACTACTTTTCCACAATATTTTCAACCAGTTGTACCCAAGCTAAGTGAATGAACTCGTGCTAAGATTAGGGTACAACAACATAATTATTTTACATACTTTTCATACAATAATAAGTTTCTCAATTGTCATAAATTAATCTAACTTTATGAAAAAAATTAACAATTCTCAATTTCTTTATTCTCATAACAACAAATTAACATAACTATTAATTTATCAAATTCTCAATTTCTCAATTTCAAAATTTCACATCTCAATTTTAATTCCATTTCTAAAAATTAACCTAACTTTACTAAAAATCTCAATTTCACAAATTAACTTAAAATTAACCTAATTTCATAAATCTTGATTTCTAAATTCTAGTAACTATAATTTAACCTAATTATCAATTTCACAGTTTCAATATTATTAAATTTAACTCAAATTAATAAAATTAACTTAACTATATAAAAAAAAATGAAATACAATTAACCTCACCTCTGTGGAGGTGGCGAGGGGCGGAGGCACTCAGAGCTGTGGAGGTTGTGAGGGGCGGAGGCCTTCAGATCTGTGGAGGCTGCAAGGGGAGATGATAGGGGCGGAGAGAGGCTCAGGTACCCTTGTATGGTCGGAACAAGGCTGGGTTTGACAGCAGTGGGTATGGGTTTGATGGGCGAGGGGTTGGGTTCTCTTGCACTGTCACCCTAGTTTTTCCTTTTAGTTCAAAGATAGAGGAGATAATGAGGGATAAGTTGGGGATAAGGGTATACTATTTGGACCTAGAGTCGCTGATAACTGATGTGTTTGCCTTGTTAGCGTCGGTTATCAACTGATGCTATACCCAATAAAATCAAAATGCTCGTTTTTATTAAAAGTATTTAGGGTTGGTGAATATATAAACGATGGGTTAATAACCGTCATTTTTTTCATATTCAGTAGCGTCGGTTATGATCCGACACTATTTTCCCTAATAAAGTAATTGCATCGGTCTATTGCGTGGATGGACACAAAGAAGCAACGCTATAGCCCTCTTTTGGCGTAGTGAGGGTCTAACATAAGCCAATGTTCTAACAACAGCATCAAACATCTTTACCTTCACAATTCATATTCCAACAACTTTAGAGCTAGAATCATTATCCATTAAAATAGTACAGCCATCATGTGCCTTATAAGTATCAAAATACTCCTTATATGGGCATTTGTGGAATAAACAACAGAATAAAAAAATATCCAAGATTTAGAAAACTTTTCATCAGTTATGACAGAAAGAACATTAGTATCACTTTTGTTGACTAGCAATTTCGCTAACAACCAATTAAAATAAAGCTTAAAGAATGACAGATTGAGACACAAGATTTTACGTGGTTCAATTTGTGAATCAACCCTTGTCCACGAGTCACTTGTACTTTAGATGTGAAGAACATGCAAATATCAAGCTCTTATGGAGATTTTCAGGCAGCGTTTTGACATGCTCTAAAAATAAGAAAATGAATCTAAGATCCTTTACAAAGTGTTTCCTAGCCCTATTTATTGATGGTTGGGGGAAATTAGTTCCCTATAATGAGGTCTAATTATAATTATTCTCCCGTAATGGGGGTTTAAATGTAAAATAAATGATAAATTCTTTCCATTAACGAGCTGGTGGGCCCTTGCGTATCTTATTGGGCCCAGCACAAGGAATTCCAGCCCATTGCTTTATTGGGCAAGACGCTACTAACAGTGTTAGGAGGGCAGTAACATGTTTTCCCATGTCAGGCAGCGTCGTGAGACATCCTTCTTGTTGCTTGTATGTGATTGACACCATGATCTGTGTAACAGTAAGTGTCAAACGACTGCTTGTGGTCTAGGGTCACTGTGCTTGACACCTGGCAACTCTACTCCATCTCTGGAGGTTGATTCTTGCAGACCCTGAGGACGTGACCAAAAGAAACAGTCTTGTTCTAAGACTTGGAACAAAAGCTTGGAAAATGGTCCTTGGGAAGTAGAATTCCTGTGAGGACACACTCCTCTGGTGGTGGTGAACTGTTATTGAAGGTGAGGCTTACCTCTCGTTGAGCTGAAAGCAAACTCAATGGGACTTAATCAACTTTCATGAAATCTTAATTTTTCTTTAATGTGTGCCACATGTCACTTTTTGAAAACATGCACAACATTTGCTGATCTAGGAGGATCTTTATCAATAATTAATTATATGTATAATATATACGGATACTTATTATACATATACTTAATTAGATATGTATAATATATAGTTACTTATTATATATATTCCATATAATTAATCTACATTCTATAACCCATAAGTTAATAATGGTTATAATTAATTATATATAAATTAGTAAATGGTTATAAACCATCTAAAGTTAATGGATTATAATTAATATAATTATGTATAAATTAGTAAATATGTATAAATCATCGATGTTATTGGTTTAAAAGAATTTACTTCATATTTCTTATTCTATTTTTAGTAAGTACAAATGTATACAAAGCTTAGTATGTAAATTGAAAGGAATGAAAAAATGAGTTTTCTTAGTTTAACATTCTTTCTTGTCTTGCATAATATTACCTCTCATATTAACAAAATCCACTTCCTAAGAGAAGTAGCAACATTTGTTTCCTACTAAAAGCTATATCCTATAGATGTTTTGGATCATGTGGTATCAGAGCACCAGTTCCTAAAAAATAGGTAAAGGTGGTTAATGGTTCTAACACGCGACCAACACAAAACTTCTAAGAAGAACTTGTATGTCCTTTGCTTATTCATCCAAAGTCGAGGTTAAAGAGAGGAGCTATGGTAGAAAAAGTAGCTGGAAAAAATGGTGATGGTGATCGCATCACAAAGTTTGAACAACAACTGCAATTATTATCAACATCTTTTTTGGATCTTGTCGAAAATTTGAAAACCTCAAAATATTCACATGCTTCCCCTTCAAAGGGAAATGTTGAAAATGACAGCGAAGATGAGGAAGAAACCATCAAAGAAGATACATTCAAGGAAACATGTGACCATAAAAACCCAACAAGTTTCTTAAAAATTTATTTTAAGGTGGAAATTCCTACTTATAATGGTGTTATAGATGCTGATAAATTAGAGAATTGGATAGATACATTAGAAACTTATTTCACTATACATAAGTATTTTAATATTGAAAATATCCAATTTCCAAGCCTTACACTCTCAAACCATGCTGTTACATGGTGGAATTCTTATCGAAAACAATACAACATTTCAGAGTTGACTTGGAGTAAGTTCAAGAAGGTTCTAAGAAAGCAGTTTAGCCTGTTTGTTATGAGGAAGAAATATAGTACAAATGGTAGCACTTAAACCAAAGGTTCGACCAATCAGTACAAGATTATACATTTGAATTCCATAACCAAGCTTTGGTCTTGGATATAGATGTTGACAATTACAATGTTTTTATGATATATATATGAGTGGTCTTGTCGACTACATACGAAAAGAACTAAAATTGTTCACTATGGAGTCCATTGAAGAACCTACTGTTAAGGCTATTGCCATCGAGGCCAAATATAAAAGACTTGAAAAGATGGATGACAAACAATCAATTGGAAGTAATCTGATTGGAAGAACAAAGGCAAGCATATAGAGATGGACAAAAACCAAAGAATTTATGTGATCACTGTTAGATCAGCGGGCATGTAAAAGAAAAATGCTGAGTATTTCATCCTTAGTTGAAACCCAAGAACTAAACGAAAAGTGAGGAAGGAATGACAAGAAGGCCACACTTACAGTGCAAAAGGTTGAAGAGCTTCCAAAGTTGAAGTAACCTAACACTACACTTTCCTTAATGACAACAATAACAACAACTGTTGCAGATACGTACAACCGTGAAGAATTATTTCATTTGAATATCTAGGTGAAGCAATGTGTTGTACAAATGATTGTTGATCCTAGAAGTCGGAAGAATCTAATTTCAGAGGCCATAGTAAGAAAGGTAGGGTTAGAAATTGTGCCTCAATCTAAGCCTTATGCACTAGGTTGGATTCCAAAGGAGATTTACATGCAGATAACAAAGCAACGTACTTTAAAATTCGCAATCACTAGTTGTTACATTGATGAAGTGACATGCGAGGTGGTACCATTGGATGTGTGCCAAGTTATATTGGGATGTCCATATCTATGGGATTGTGATGCAATTCATTACATAAGGCTTCACAAGTAGCGTTTGATGAAGGATGGAAAAGAATACTACATCAATCCTTGTAAGCTCCAAAATGTGGAAGATTTATTGCTAGCTAACCAAGCCAAAAAAATGGTTAACTCTTGTGGACAATTCATCTTATTGATGATTAGACCACAAGATCAGTGTGCAGATTATGTCACTTTTTTAGTAGTCACTCTAACACCTTCACAAAATTATGACATTGGAAAATTGCAGAAGGAATTCTCCAATCCTTTTGAGGATGTGCAAGGACTAACACCACAGAGAGCTATAGAACATGAAATTCAATTGTTAAGAGATTCTCCTCTACCAAACTTGGGTTTATATCTCACATATTTTATAGAGAGTGAAGAAATCAAGAAGCAAGTACAAGGACTTACCAATATTTGATAAAGTTTATTAGACATTTCTCTATAATTGCAGCACCATTACATTCTCTTACAAAAGCCAATAAAATATTTGAGTGGTTAGAAAAACATGACAAATCTTTTCAGTTGTTGAAACGAAAGATCACCGAGTCCCCAGTATTAGCGTTGCCAAACCTACAAAAATTATTTGAAGTTGAAGAAATGCATCTAACTACGCAATGGGAACCATGTTACTGCAGTATGTTAAACAATTTGCATACCATTCTGAGTTGTTTAGTGGTCTAGTACTAAACTATCCAACTTATGACAAGGAGCTATATGGCTTCCATCAAGCAGTGAAGCATTGGAGAGCTTACTTGTTAGGGAAGGAAGATGTGGTTCACTCCGATCATAAGCCTCTTCAGTATATAACTACACAGTCTAAGTTACAACAAGTTTGGCATATGAAATGGATGTCTTACCTACAACAATTTAATATTGTAATTAAGTACAAAAAAGGAGTAACTAATAAGTTGGCAGATATGTTGTCTCGACCTCCAACACCAATATGTTCAACATTACTAGTGGCTATGCAAATCCAACCTATAGTACATTCTCAGTACAAAAAGGAGTATGACACAAATGCTGATTTTAGGTCAGCACACGCTAAGCTGCAACAAGGAAATACTTGTGTGTTTCAACTGAAGGATGGGTTGATGTAAAAAGGTGCACAATTATGCATATTAGAAGGTGGTGACAGACTGCAATGGATTTGAAAAGCTCATACTTCCAAAGTAGTAGGAAATTTGGGTGTAGAAAATACTTTATTGAATCTTCGTCGGTATGTATACTTGCAAAAGATGCATCTTGATGTTGCAAGATACATTTGGGGTTATGTTTTGTGTAACACATCAAATCCTTCCAATAAGAAGTTAGGGTTGTATCTTCTTTTACCCGTACCTAACTGATCATGGGAAAGCATTTCCATGGATTTTCTTGGTGGATTACCTAAGACAAAGTCTGGATTAGACTACTTATTTGTTATAGTAGATCGATTCAGTAAAATGGTAGTCATCGTTCCATGCAAGAAGACTGTCATAGGAGAAGGAGTTTCGAAGTTTTTCTTCCAAAATGTTTGGAAACATTTTGGCCGCCCAAAATCGATTATATCAGACAAGCACAATCCATTCTTAGGGCACTTCTAGCAGTTTTTGTGGGGAATGATGGATACCGGGTTGAAGCGTAGTAGTGCTTTTCATCCACAGACTGATGGACAAACAGAAGTCGTGAACCAGACTATGGTACATCTAATAAGAGGATATAATTCCAAGCATCCAAAACACTGGGATGAAAGTCTTCCATACTAGCAATTCTCTTTTAACCGAGCAATTCATGGTTCCACACTGAAATCTCCCTTCGAGGTTTGTTTGGGTTACTTACCCCAAAGTCCTTTTGATATGGCATTCAAAACTAATGACAAACCACTTAGTGGAAAGGAAGAAGATGAACATGTTCAAGCACATAAATTTCTTGAACGAGTTAGAAAGATTCACTCAGAAGTTAAATAAAAAATACAACGCTCTTAACAATGATATTAAAATCAGCATGGCAAACATCATAAGGCTTGTAACTTTAAAGAAGGTGACTTTGTATGGTTGCACCTTGGGAAAGATCGGTTAACTTGAGAAGGTAAGAAGCTCAAACCTATCAGTTATGGACCATTCGAGATTCATAAGAAAATTGGAGATAATGACTTTAAGCTCGATCTACCACCATACATGCGTATGTACTCTATCATTAATGATGAGAATTTTAACTCTTTGAACCTTCTCTATTGGATAAAAATCCCAATGAGGACATTCGTCTTCCTTCCATTGATGACTTGAAGATAGAGCGAGAAGATCCCTTACATGAGGATTGTATATTGGGGCAAAAGGTTCGTGAAACTCGACATGGAAAGTATGAGTCTTTTAATATTGGCACAAAAGGTCAACTTCCAAGCAAATGCAAGTGGTATCTAAAGGCTAAGGCAACTAGGAGTTTCCGCATCTAAACATCCCTTGAGCAAGAGCTCAAGGTTCCTAAAAGGGGGAGGTATGATCCAGGAGGATTTTTATCCATAATTAATTATATATATAATATGAAGATACTTATTGTAACGCCCCAACTCCAAGGACCGTTACGGTGTGCCTTGTAAACAGTGCTAAACTCGCTAATCGAGTCAGTTGGCCAAAATCGTGTAACTAAGTATGATTAGCGGTTTAGGGATGAGATGTAACGTTTCACTAAAACGTTTAATATATACATTGGGATCCCAAAAATCTAATTTTAAAGTTTACTACAAGAAAATATTTACAACAGGCTGTTCTATGCGGCAAAACAGGGTTTAACCCTAGTTCCACTTTAAACCTCGGCCGTGGCGGACGAGCAGCTGCATATGTACACGTCATCACCTAAGCTCTCCAACTCAAGGATGGTCTAGCTTCCTTTTGCCTTTACCTGCACCACATAGCACCCGTGAGCCGAAGCCCAGCAAGAAAACACAATACAACATGATATAATATCAACACTATTTGTATTAATTGTTCAGGACCAACAATCCAAGAAAATAGGTGACTATCACAAAGGTCACAAATGTGGGGACCGCATCCTTTAGCCATGTGACGATAGGGTCACCAGGGCTTAACTAATAGGTTGTCTTTTCAGAAGTCCGATCAGGATAGGTGCATGGTGAAAGGTCACCAACATAACCTTCCTCATGACCATAGAGTCATAACCTGGGGACAACACCCTTTAGCCATGTGATGATAGGATCACCAGGCTTAATAAATAAGTGAGCATCTCACTAGCTTAAGCAGGATAGGTACATGGTGATTGGTCACCAACATAACCTTCCTCCCGACTCTAGAGTCGTAACTATGGGACAGCGTCCCCTAGCCATGTGACAAACAGTCACCGGGGCCATATGCCCTGGCTCTGAACATCTGGTCATAGACCAGGCAAGCGCTTATAAGTTCTTCGACTTTAGGGTCGGTCCAGCATTAATGCCATAGAGCCATTTAATGCTGATATCGATTAGATCTAATCTCAATTTGGCCCGGCGTTCATGACGCCATGCCATTTCTGACTCTTAAGTCAGAATCCCTGACTAGTCAGTGCCATACACAAGTAAGCCATGCCACCAAACATATATCACATGTTCAATATCCATAAACAAGGTATTCAGCATGCTTACTAAATAGGTACTAGTACAATTAGGATCATGCATAAACACAGAGGCTTAAGCTCTGAACGATATCACACTCAGTATACAAAGCATGTCCTAATCACACGTTTCCCATGCATCATATGCATAATATTCAACAATCCAACATGCACCTATGATAGCCATGCATGTCACGTTTAATAATCAACCAACATGCATCAAGAATAGCCATGCATGTCACATATAATAATCAGCCAACATGCATCAATAATAGCCATGCATGTCACATATAATAATCAGCCAACATGCATCAATAATAGCCATGCATGTCACATATACTAATCAGCCAACATGCATCAATAATAGCCATGCATGTCACATATAATAATCAACCAACATGCATCAATAATAGCCATGCATGTCACATTTACCCAGGGTGCAGTTTTCTTACCTCAGATTTGAGCTAGAATGATTTAAAGAACGACCCTTGAGAACGATCAACTTTAATCCTTTAGTGGTCACCTAGTCATAACCAAATATAGGATATCATCAATGAAAATGATCAATATAAATTTCTCAAACCAAAACCTAGCCTCCGAGACATCAAACACAACTCAACCGGGTAATAGGTTCGACCCCGAGGCCTAAGGCTTGAATCCCCAAGCTAAAAACACATTTCTGGCCAAAATAACACTAAGGGCCGCGGCCCTCCCTAGTTGCGCCACAGCGCGCCCCTCAAACAGAGGCGGCCCTCTCTGCCAGACACCATGGGCCGCGGCGCACCACAGCCATGCCGCGGCTCATTACCTTGTTTAGCCAAAAATCCAACACGCACCAGCTCGACTTCCCCTGCATTTTCCCTTGAAACCAGCCCTTGAAACCAATCCAAAACACCAACCTAACACCCAATTCAACCCCTAAACATCATCAACAACTCACCCTCATCAAAACCCAAGTTACCAAACTCAAGAACTTCCATTAATTCTCAACTAACACATCAAAATCCTCAACTGAAAACTTAATAGAAAAACAGGGTATATAAGATTTTCATGACTGAATTTCCTTACCTCAAGCTTGATTTGAATCCCCTTCAATGATTGAACCAAAGTCCTAAGCCCCCACCTTTGATCTCCTAGCTTGATACCTCAAGATGGCTCTCAAAAATTGAAAGGAAGATGAAGGAGAAATGGTGTACGGCAGAGAGAAAAGGATGAGGATGATGATGCTCTATTTTTTATGTTTTCTACAGCCATCTAAATGATACATATCCTTTGCCAAATGACCTAAATGCCCCTAGGTCACTTAAGGTTTCTAAAGCCACCCCAAGGGCAAAACCGTCCTTTCCCGCCTATCTCGTTAATTATAATTAACGCTCTCCAATTCCCACTAATCTCAAAATTATCAAATACCAACAAATCATATCTCATTACCCTTTAATTCCCAGTAATGTTCTAGTCATCATAATGACCCCGAGACTCACCCCGAGCCCCGAACTTAAACCCGTTATGACTAGACCGAACACTTACATCTCATGATCGTCTCATGCCGAATAGCTCGAATCAATCAACCTTATAACATGGCTATATTAATTAATCACCACCATGCACCCAAAATACACAATTACGCCCACAGCGGCCAAATTACCAAAATACCCTTATAATTATAAATACACCCATATGCACGCACTTACCATCATATAATAACATAATTCACATAAACATGCATATGATCATCAAATACCATAACAAATCAATTATGGCCCTCCCGGCCTCCTAATCAAGGTCCTTAACCTTATTAGGAAATTTGGGGCATTACACTTATTATATATACCTAATTATATAGGCTATTTAGGAGTTTTACCCCCCAAACTATTACCACTACCGTATCGTGCCCCCTAATTTTTTCAGGCCGTTAAAAATTCCCCCCGAAATATTCACAGTAATGTAAAGTAGGACTTCCGTTAACTTTCAACACAGAATGCTGACATGGCTCTTTACATGCTAATGTGTCTTGGCCATGTCAGCGCCATGTGTGTAATTTTATTGTTTTTAAATATGGTTTTTATTTTTTTTAATGTATAAAAAATGGTTTAATTTATTAATTCTATTTTTTAGTGATTAATTCATTAATTTTTAATATGATTATAGATTTTTTAATTTTAAAATTACACACATGGCGCTGACATGGCCAAGACACATCAGCATATAAAGAGCCATGTCAGCCTTCTGTTAGCCACATGTGTTGAAAGTTAACGGAAGTCCTTCTTTACATTACTGTGAATATTTCGGGGGGAATTTTTAACGGCCTGAAAAAATTAGGGGGCACGATACGGTAGTGGTAATAGTTCGGGGGGTAAAAATCCTAAATAGCCAATTATATATGTATAATATACATAAACTTATTATATGAATACTTAATTATATATAATCCATATAATTAATCTACATTCTATAACCCATTAGTTAATAATCGTTACGTTTAATTATATATAAATTAGTAAATATGTATAAACCATCGATGTTAAAGGTTTAAAACTATTTACTTTATATTTCTTATTCTATTCTTAGTAATTAGAAATGTTTATAAAGCTTAGCATGTAAATTAAAATGAATGGAAAAATAATTTTCTTAGCTTTAACAGTCTTTCTTGTCTTGCATAATATTACTTCTCTCATATTTTCCAAAGAAAAATAGCAACATTTGTTTCCTACTAAAAGTTCTATCCAATAGAAGTTTTGGATCATTTTCCCCCCAAGTCATCACTCGTCCTCAGACAGTGGAGACTGTAATTAAGAAGAGTGATTTTGGGGGATGTACTCGGGTTGAAACGGTTGGGGATCCCCAAGGCCTAACACCTCAAAGGTGACACCACGTGTCAACTCCCTACTGTTCGGTCCACTAATCGATGCCATTTAATGATGGGTCATTTTTCGTGCCCAACACGTCTATTCCGTACCCGAAATGTCCTTTCACCTTTTTGATCACGATCTATGCCTTGATGAGTGAGACCATTGGATCACGCTCGAGTACCTACTCCCTAGGTGATCAACGACTAAGGTCGAATTGCTTTATGCCAACGCTCATAAGTAATTATTCAAAATTTTACCTCCTTCTCATTCCACTTTTGTATTCAAAACTTTTCACTTCCATAGCTCAGGAAACTCCCATTTTACCAAGAACATTCTAATCACTCTCATAATTATTTGTTGTCGATCCTAGAAGGTTGGAGGGAAGCATGGTATTTTTTGGTGAACCAAAAACGATATTTTTACGTTCGTACATGGCTCGGCACTTACAGGCGTCATATCTCGAGTAAGTTCTCTTCACAATTTATGTGTTTTTGTTTGTTCTTGCGATTTTCTAGGAATTTATGTGTTTCTTTTTAGAGTAGTGAAATGGCTACGACTTAGAGGTCTTTTTTTTTTTTACCTCTTTTAGCCTTATTTTGGGCACTTGTTGGTGTCGAATCCATCTGTAAGTGACTGTCTTTCATTTTTTGCTCCTTTTCACATTATTTGATACTCAATCTATATCTGGGAAATTTCAAGATTCCAGTGGTGTTCTTGAGCCAATCTATGGTTCTAAGGACACTGTTTTCTCTTAGAAAAAATTCTTCATTTCCATTCCCCAAGTAGTTGTCTTAGGATAATCTCTTGTTTTGGCCACTTGATCTTGAGTGAAAATGAAAATTGCTTGCTTTTTTCCATATGTCTGAGGAGCTTCACGAACTACACGACCAAGACTTCTACGTGTATTCAAGAAGGTGGACAGTGACGGGAGGACGCACAGGTGCAAGTAGTGAGGGAAATTGCTCTGGTAGTGGAGCGGCCGATGCAGACGGAAGCGGAGGTAGATGAGGCTCCTCTCCCTCACCCCATGGTAGTATACAAGGCCTTTGGATTTGAAGCGGATCAAATCCCTAGAAAAATGTAGCATCCCGGGGCCATGACCAACATAATCAATCCCTACGGGATTGAGGTTAAAGGCCTTCTTTTCCGTCTTTGTCGTGAGAGTGAGACATCTCACAGGAGTGTGAACTACCTTGGAGCCTAGATCCAATCGCACCTGCAGGCGGAAAAAACTTTGCCTCTCCACCAATATTTCATGAACTTTTTAAAGTTCATGGGGATTGCTCCATTCAAGTTATCCCAAAATGGCTACAAGGTCCTCTCACCTATATGTCCTATACCAAAGGAGGAATTGTTCTATATATCTACAACTTTCGGGCTTGCCTGAAGAAGAAGGGGTCTGACCTCGACAAGTTTTATACCCTGATGAAGTAAACCAACATGATGTACAAGGACCACCACCTCAATGAGATCCATGCACGTGACTATAAAGAACATTTCTTCTTCACAAATGACATCCTGCTTTGGACCATTCCTACTCTCATCCTGGAATTCGCCAAGGTTGATAAGTTCTTTGTTACCTTCTGAGTTTCTCTCCTCTGAGGTCGGTTAAACTACGTTACTAAGTAAGTTCACTTTTGTTAGGTCTCTTCCACTACTTGGACCTAACCAAGAACAGGAGCTCCACGCATGGAGGCGATGAACGCCCTCCCAGACGTGGAGCTGGAGCAGACCCAGCTGGTAACGAAGGAGAACCTAGTTGATGTGGGTCTTCTCAAGAGAGGAAAACACTTCAACAACTTGGCCCTGACCAAGTACAGGAGCTTCACTAGTTCTCGGGTGATGGCCACAGCTGACATAAATTATGTGGATAGACAGGACTGCTCCTAGTATAACCAAGAGTTGTTGGAGGAATGGTTTGAAAACGCTTAGGCTGCCCAAGCAGCCCGAGAAACTTGGTTGGACCAGGAGCTTGAGAAGAAGCTCAAGGCGGGCATAAAATCCTCCTTTCAAGACCAATTTAAATCCCCCGCTATAGTTTATAATGCTAAGCATGTAGGAGATGAGGTAAGTCTTGAGCACATGTGGGCTTCTCCGTCACTTCTCTAGTGTGACCTCACCTCGGATCATCCCTGGGCTCAGGAGGAGCACCAGGATTACCAAGACATGATTGACCCCTTATCTCCACCACCCAAAGAGATGGTTAACTCCTCTGAGGTTTGTGCCTTTGGATAAGGTGACATCCTTCCACGTGCAGTGGTTTTTCCAGTATGAGACTAACACCTCTCAAGATATGGGAAGGCTCATAAAGAAGTTCGCGCATTTGATGCTTCATCTGGAGGAGCCATCTAGTTTTGAGGCTTCCCGAGAAGCCCTCGTGCTCTCGACACTACTATTAACTGTATTTTTTTAATTGTCTTTTCCTTGTCTTTTTTATAAGTGCTAACACTTGTTGTTTCTCCTTGTAGACCAAATGGGCTTGGCTAAAGAAATCCGCCCAACCAAGGGGTAGCAGACGAAGGCTGCGGCACAGGCCGAGGAGCTCGCAGTTCCAGTTGAGGTGCCCGCAATTCTATTTGTGGTGCCCGCGGCACAAGTTGAGGTGCCAGTGGTGCAAGTTGAGGAACTCGCGGTGCAAATTGAGGTGCCCACTGTTCAAGTCAAGGGGCCTTGGACGGAGGAACCACTCGTCATTGATCTATCCTTTGGTGGATCTCCCACAACTTGAGCAGGGACTTCTAGGGTAGGCAAAGTCCTTAAAACTACTGGAGTTCCAGAAGGGCCGGAGAACCAAGATGTCGAGATCCCCAAGTTGTTAATTTATCCAGAAAATTATGAAAGGGATGATCTTGCCAAGTATATTGCAATGGTGGAGCACTTTAACGCATAACTAGAGGTGGGCGACCAGACTTTCAATGCAATGGATGAGTACATCCGCCAATATAAGCCTCTGAAGGGTAGATCTCCAGTGCCTCCAATTAGCAGGGCTAAGTTGGAAAGTCTCTTCGTCGAGAAGCTCGGCAATCTCATTGCACCACTGGTGGCTGAGCTTCTTCAGGGGATAAGCTCCATGATGTGCAAAATGACTTCTCACAGCTTCACGCAGCTAGGGTGCGACAACGAGGCTTCTCTCCTCGCAACCTGCTAGTACTCCACTATGAGGGTAAGTAAAGCCTTTTTACTTTGTCATGGAGGGAAACACCCATTTTTTGGTTTTAACTATGTTTTTGCTCCAGTTTGTCATGATGTGCCAACATCTAGGGGACGTTATGACCAAGAAGGCCTTCTAGTTGAAGCAAGCTCAAGAAGAGTTGGTCGTATTGAGGGCCTAAGTGACTGTTTCCCCCGAGGAGCTAGAGCAGCTCAAGAAGGTGTTGGATGAGGAGAAGGTCTGATCTCGGGCACTTGAGGAGGCATCAGCTAAGGAAACTAAGGCAACCAAGGAGGAAAAGGCTCATTCTCGAGCATTCGAGGAAGCAGCGGCTAAGGAAGTTTAGGAGGAAAAGGCTCGTTCTCAAGCATTCGAGGAAGTCACAACAAAATAAGTCGGGGAGGCCAAGATTGGCCGAGAGGAGACTGCTAAAGACTTGGGTGAAGCTTCTCATGTTGTGGAGGATGCAAACAAGGCCTGCGGCAAAGCCACTCAGGCATCTGACAAGGCCCGAGTTGCTAAAGAGTGTGCCCACAAATTTGCAGCTGAGGCAGAGACTCTTCAAAAAATGGTTGAGCAGCTTAACAAGGAAGTCAATGAACTCATCACATACATCCTTTATGTGGCTTGGCTTAGTAATTGGGACATGGACTTTGCCTTCAGCAATGATGCCAAGTGGAGGATGCTGTCATTGTTGCTAAAGCTACCAAGGAAGCTAGTCGAGTCCTGAAGGACGATCTGACCATTGACCTTATTCAGGAGATTCCTTCCAAAGTGAACTAGTAATTAGGCATGCGGGCCATCTTTTATAGGGGTTCAAACAAAATAAATTCTCGAGCCCCCGAGTGCAAGTGTACATATTCTATTGAATTGATTTTTTTCTCTATTTACTTGCGTTTTAGTCTTTTTACTTAACACATTTTTCATACACTGTTTATTAAAAATGCAAATTGGACTTAAAATTATGCAAGGTTTTTCTCAAAAATTTTAACGTAATGTAGCATCACAAAAAAAAAACCGATTTAGTTTACCCTATTTTATCCACCATATGTGTGCCCAAGTCTAGGATACTCGAAACTTGTGTATCCAAGTTTAGGCAACTTGGAACTTGTGCTCGAGTCTAGGTGACTCGAGACTTGTGCCCAAGTCTAGGTGACTTGGGACTTATGCTCAAGTGTAGGCGACTCGTGTCTTGTTTGCCCAAGTTTAGGCAACTTGGGACTTATGCTCAAGTCTAGGTCAACTCAGGTCTTGTTTTCCAAAGTTTAGGCAACTTGGGACTTATGCTCGATTCTAGGCGACTCGGGTCTTGTTTTCCAAGGTTTAGGCTACTTAGGGTTATGCCCAAGTCTAGGTGACTTGGGTCTTGAAAGCCCATAACAATTTTGGCTCTTGAGAACTCAATACTTCTTCATAAGTGCTTGGTCCTTAGGAAGTAACTTGAGTTCTTGATCCTCTGTGCCCAAGTCTTGTCTTTTGTGTCCATGTTTAGGCAACTTGGGACTTGTGTACGAGTCTTGGAAACACAGGATGTGTGCCCGAGTCTAAGCGACTCGGGGCTTAAAAGCCCTTTACCATTTTGGTTCTTGGGAACTCAGTATTGCTTCATGGGTGCTACTCCTTCAGAAGTAACTTGAGTTCTCAATCTTAGATGATTTAGGTTTACTCTAAGATGCCCAATTTAGGCTCCTCCAACTGAGTTCCCTAGGTCATGCTTGTCGAGAACTCTCGCAAGCTTTACGACACTAGGTTACTCTAATGCTCCATGAGCGGCTATCCTCACAATGTGACTATCCCACCTATGCCCCCAAATGATCAAAGACTAGTCTACGTTCACTTGTCTTGGCCATCAAGCAAGTACATCCTCGGGTAATAAAACACGCATAAATAAAAACATAAAAATACAAGCAAATTCGCTGAATTTCATCTATCGTGTTATTTACACACGATTTTCATTAAGGGCCCATAGGCTACATATGATTCGTAAAATTTGAAAATACAAAAACTAGCTTGCACTACTAGTAATACCAACACAAGTGCTTAGCATGCCAAGCATCGTGTATCAACTCTCTGTTCAGAAGGGCCAACTTGTATGTCCCGGGACATACAATGCTCTCAACTTGGTATGGACCTTCCCAATTTGGGACCAAAACTCCAGCACTTGGATCTCGGGTTTCTAGGATAACTCTTTTCAACACCAAGTGCCCGACCTCAAACTTCTTGTCCTTCACTTTTCAATTGAAAATACTTGGCCACCTTTTGCTGGTAGCACGCTACATGTAGTTGTGAAGCTTCTCAAAGCTCCTCAGCAAGATCCAATGACTCTTGAAGTAAAGTGTGTTTGGTGGTCGGGTCATACGTCACTCATCGGTGAATGGAGATGGCAACCTCAATTGGGAGCATTCCTTCATACTGTTGGGCATGGAGAATGGAGAATAATCAGTGGAGGTCCTAGCAGTGGTAAGGTAACTCCATAGTACTATTGGTAGCTCCTCAGGCCAAGCGCATTTCGCCTGCTCCAACCTCTTCTTCAAAGTGGCCTTAAGCGTCTTGTTGACCGCTTCCACTTGTCCATTTTTCTAAGGATGGGCTATGGAGGAGAAAGTCTTCATGACTCTATGCCTTTCGCAAAAGTCTATAAACAACCCATTGTCAAATTGTTTGTCGTTGTCGTAGACTATCTTCCTCGGGAGCTCGTAGCCGCAAGCAATGTTCTTGATAACAAAGTCTAGCGCCTTCTTGGAGGTTAGGTTCGGCCTCAATCCACTTCGTGAATTAGTTGACTATCAGAATCGCTTACTTCACTCCTCCATTTCCTGTGGCCTCAATCCAAGGGCCAAGGACTTGTCATCTGAGTGAGCTTATTTGGAAGAGCTCGGGGGATGTTAGCATACCGCTTGTATTTGTCCCACTTCTTAACATAATCCATCAAATTATTTTTCATTGTGGACTATCGCAGAATCTTTTGGGCTAGGCTTTGCCCCTACTATGGTCACCGCAGAAGCCATCATGCACTTCCTGAAGGATGAACTTGGCTTCCTGCTCGAACACACACCTGAGTAGCAGTAGTAAATATCCTCGCCTATACAACTTTGTCCATGATCACATACCGAGGAGCCTGATAGAGTAACTTTTGAGCCACTCTCTTTTCCCCTGGTAGTTCTCCGGAGACAAGGTACTTTGTTATTGGCTTCATCCAATCGTCTAGGAGCTAGACTATTTCCACTTCCTTAGGCGCTATGGTGCTTGGAGAAGACAAGTAGTCAGTTGGGAATACATTGAGCATCTCCGCGTCCTTGGTGGTAAATAGCTTGGCTAAAGCATCAGTGTTGGAATTTTGTTCCTGTGGAACTTGTCGGATGGTAAATATTTTAAAGCAATGTAGCATCCCTTAGGTTTTGGCCAAGTATGAAGCTAGCTTGGTTCCTCGAGCTTGGTACTCTTCTAAGGACTTGGTTCACAACTTGCTGAGGATCGTTGTATATTTCGAGTCCCTCGGCTTTACGATCTAGGGCAACTCACAGTCCGATTATCACGAGCCTTATACTCATCTCCATTATTTGAGGCACCAAAACTGAATCTAAGGGCATGTGAACTCTATGTCCCTCTGGGGGACCAAGATTATTCTTGCTCCAGCTCCATTCTCACTAGAGGACCCGTCCACATACAACTTCCACACAGGCAAAATAGGTTGAGCCTTCTCGGGCCTTTCATGCATTCATGTGCACTTCACGATAAATTCCACCAACACTTGTCACTTTATGGTAGTCCACGATAGGAAAGTAATATCAAACTAGCTAAGTTTGACTTTCCATTTAAGGAGTCTCCCAGAGGACTCCGGCTTCTCGAGGACTTGTCTAAGAGGCTGGTTGGTGAACCCTTTAATGGGATGTGTTTGGAAGTAGGGCTTGAGTTTCTGAGAAGCTATTATAAAGCAAAAAATTAGTTTCTCCATGAGTGGGTACCTAGAGTCTGGTCTGGGAGTTTCTTACTCATATAATAAACGAGGTGCTGGTAGTGGCCCTCCTTGCGTACTAGGGTTGCACTGGTGGCGTTCTCCGTGACAGCCATGTGGAGGAGTAGGGGTTCTCCGTTTATGGGCTTTGACAAAATCATAGGATTCGTAATGTGCGCCTTAGGCTATTGGTAAGGTTTCTCGCATTCCTTCATCCATTCAAACCATTGAAATCCTCAGAGGGTGTTGAAGAAAGGAATGCATTTATCGGCAGCCTTTGATACAAAGCAGCTGGGAGTTTTTATTTGACCAGTAAGACTTTGCACATCCTTGTGCTTCCTTGGAGACAGAATCTAAATCAAGGCTCTATTCATCTAGGTATTTTCTTCAATTCCTCGGGCACTCAAAATAAATTCGAGGAACTTCTCAGAGGCTACTCTAAATAAGCACTTTTGGGGGTTCAACTTCATCTCAAACTTGGGGAGGACCAAGAATGCCTCCACCAGATCTTTCACGTGATCAAGGGCTATTCTGGACTTCACAAACTTGTCGTCCACGTACACATCCATGTCCTGACCAAGCTGGTCCTTGAAATTTTTTTTCACTATCCTCTGGTGTGTGGCCCCAGCATTCTTCAAACCAAAGGGCATAACTTTATAGGAGTGGAAGCCTTTGTTTGTTCAGAAGTTGGTATATTCCTGGTCCACAACATGTATTTCTCAGTAGCCTTTGATACAAAGTGGATTAGAGATGATATCCAACCAGTGAGACTTTACACATCCTAGTGATTCTTGGGGGATGGCATCTCAATCAAGCCTCTGATCTTCTCGAGATTTGCTTCAACTCCTTGGGCGCTTACAATAGATCTGAGGAAATTCCTAGAGGTTACCCCAAATGTGCACATTTGGGATTCAATTTCATCCCAAACTTGCGAAGGATCGAGAATGCTTCCCTCAAATCTTCACGTGATCTAGGGTTGTTCTAGACTTCACCAACATGTCATCCATGCACATCTACATGTTCTGACCAAGCAGGTTCTTGAACATTTTTTCACTAGCCTCTAATACATGGACCCAACATTCTTCAAACCAATGGGCACCACTTTATAGCAGTAGACGCCTTTCTCTATTTGAAAGTTGGTATGCTCCTGGTCTGTGACATGCATGGAGGTCTGGTTGTACCCTGAATAAGCATCCATGAACGTGAGGAGCTCATACCCAGAGGTGGTATCCACCAACTGGTCAATCTTTAGCAGGGGGAAGCATTCATTTAGGCAGGCCTTATTGAGGTTGGATAAATCAACATAAGTCCTCCAAGTCCTATTAGGCTTTGGCACTAGCAACGGGTTTGCCAACAACCTAGGGTATTGGGCCTCCCGAATGAACCCATTCTTGAGGAGCTTATCAACCTCCGACCTTGTTGGGTCCATTGTCCTCCTTTTTTGTTACACCAGAGCAAAGTTGGGGTCTATGTTCAAGGCTTTGAAGATGATGTTGGGATCGATCCCCATCATGTTTGCATGAGATCAGGCGAAGACATCTTCGTTCTCATAGAGAAAGCTTACTAGAGCTTCTCAAACCCCCCCCCCCCCCCCTTAAGGTTCTTCCCAACCTTTGTCTTCTTTTCTTGGTTGGAATCATCGAGGATTGTCTCTTCTACCTCTTCCATGGTTTCGATTTCCCTGTCATCTCCAACCCTATAGTCCAATTCATTGGACTTCCGCTCCTCGAGGAAAGCCTAGACCTTCATCTCCTCTAAAGGAATTAGCCCGGGAGCTACTGCCTCAATAACCATCACAAGGTTCTTTAGTGACACATTGTAGCACTGGCGTGCCTCATTCCGGTCCCCGCAGGCCATGCCAATCCCAGAGTCTGTGGTGACCTTTTTGCATAAGTTGTGAATTGAGGTGGCTTCTCCAAACTCCACTAGGACCAGATGACCAAAGATGTAATTATAGGCAGAGGAGTAGCCTACCACACGAAGTTGAAATATTTGAAGGCCTGTTGAGGCACTTCTCCAAGTGTCACTGGCACCTTTATCTGCCCCATGGGAATCAATTCTTAGCCCGAAAAATCGTATAGTGTTGAGGTGCATAGGGACAGATCACTTGTTTTCAGCCCAATCTTCTTGAAAGCTGGCTTTAAATGGAGGTTCACTGAATTCCTATTGTCCACTAGGATCTGTGCTACCATTTTATTTGAGTTTTGACTCTCGAATACCAATGGATCGTGTTGGGGGAAGTGCACTCTCTGAGTATCATCTTCGGGAAATTTGTGCTAGGAGTTGGGCCAGTGCAAACATTTCATCATCATGATTGAGGGTCATACATTCTTGTTCTGCGAGCCCCTTGATGTGCCCCCCAAGTGGGGTACTCCTGAAATGGTACATACTCGTTGAGCCATTGGTTGCGAAGCAGCTGACACTATGCCTTGAACTTGTGGAGGCACCACATGTTGGTGTGGGGGGTGAGCTTCGACACGAGCTTGAGCTGGGCATGCTCCAGCCCTGCCATACTAGTAAATATGCCCTAATTTGATGAGATTCTCTATCTTATCACGAAGTGGTCTGCATTCATGGTTATGATGACCAGTGTTATTGTGAAACTTTCAAAGCTTTGTTATATATCTCCTTTCCTTTTCTCACTAGATGGGTTGTGGCCTCCAGTAGTGAACTTGTTCCTCTGTGGCTGTGTAAATATTCTCTCATGAATCGAGAAGGTTGGTGTACTAGGAGTGTTGAGGAGTGTACTTCTCCTTGGGAGCACCATTTCTCTTCAGTTTCATATTCCCTTTGTGTTTGTCCCCGCATTTATTCCCACTTGGGGCCTTCCTAGGTGTGACTGACTTAGCTAGAGAAACTATCCCAACACCAAAAATAGGCTGGTAAGCACTAAATCCAATAGAAGCTACTCCATACCCAGCAGGCATGGCGCTCTAGCCAGCTTGAGGAACATCAAGACATTATTGCGAGGTACTCATTATACTCGTCTGCATGGGAGTGTAAGGTGAGAATTGTGAATTAGGAGCTTCAACCACAAGGATGGTAGGAGCTGGAATGGAGATTGGTCCTCCGAAAGCTCCATTCTAGGCATCTTCCCAATGGATATATTCTTGGGCCCGATGATTGAATTCATTGAGCCAGTGGCATTTGCGTTTTTGCAGGTCATCCAACAGTGGTTAACCAGGTCAGATACCAACTTGTAAGGCCAACAATTGTTTTCCATCATCGATCCTCTTGTCCTCACAACTTACTCCTTAAAGTGTTTAATATACACCTTAAGATTCTCAAACGACCATTGCTTGATGTTAGGCAAGGCATCGACTTTAAAGCATATCTTCCAAGTTGTTATAAATTGTCTTTAGAAGGTGGAGGAAAATTGGAGCCAAGAGTGTATGGAACCCGGTCTATGTTTTTTGAACCACTCATTAGCTGGTCCTATCAAGGTTAACAGGAAGCAATGGCATCTGGCGTCCTCAAAGACACGATGCATAGACATGAGGCAGTTGAACTTGGATAGATGGTCGGAAGGGTCTGAAACTCCGCTATAAAGGTTATGTCAGGAATCTTGTAGCCTTGAGGTAACGGGTCTTCAAAATTGTGTAGAGCACAAGGCTCCCCATATTCATCCTTGAAATCAGAGTCTTGGTCTTGTCTCTTAGCCATCTTCAGCATTATCTTTTTTAGACTCTCCAACTCTACGCGGGCCGACTCTATGTAATTATTGTTAACTGAGACACTAATTTGTTGTCCTTGATTCACGAAGACTTCTATCTTATTGGCTCTGAGCCCAAGGTTTCCCTGAGGCTATTGGGGCATAAAATTCTCTAGTCTTCCAGGCCTGAAACACCAGTCATAGCGCGCCCGGGCGAAAGGCCCTGGGCTCCGTGGATGTTGTGGGCATTGTGGCTAATTCGGACCCCGTGAACTTCTTCGGGGTCATATGCCCTTCTCAGGACATCAAGGGGCTCGGAAGCCCGAAGAGTCCTCTTCTGTTTGTGGGGAGTCATGGCCTTATCTCCCTTATGGGCTGGAGGCACAGGTGGTACTCTAGCTGGGTGCATAGGTGGCATGCCAGCTAGCTGTTCTTGTGCCACGTTAATGGGGTACATAAGTGGCACACCCGTTGGTTGTACATGTGGCACTCTAGCTGGGTACGCAGGTGGCACGCCAGATGGCTGCACTAGTGGCACTTCACTTTGAGGGTCTACTTGTAGCCTTAGAGCCGCCAAGTGTCCTTCATGGCATTAACCACCTTCTATAAGGCGGCGATGTTACCTTTTTAAGCCTCCATCTCCCGTTGTTGGGAGGCAACTTGACCCTTGTGTACCATCACTTCTGATGGCTCCTCCGTCTGGTATAAATGTGAGTATTCACATTCATAGTCGTCTCCATCCTCACCATCGTAAGCGTCGTTATTAGCAAACTCCAGATTAGATGGTGGAGTTGGTCGACTTGGTTCTCCTTTCACAGAAGTGATGGGAGGAGCGTCGTCAGTGAGATTCTGTCTTGTGGTTACCATTGCAGCAACTCATGCTTTCTTCAAGCTCTCAATGAAAGCACTAAATGTTGACTAGAAATTTATCTAACAACCAATTAAAATAAAGCTTAATGAATTAGAGATTGAGACACTGGATTTTATGTGGCTCATGTTGTGAATCAACCCTAGTCAATGAGTCACTTGTATTTTGGATGTGAATAACTTGCAAATATCAAGCTCTTATGGAGATTTTCAAGCAAAGTTTTGGTGTGCTCTAAAAAATAAGTAAATGAACCTGGGATCCTTTACAAAGTGTGCCCTAGCCCTATTTATAGATGGCTGGGGGCAATTAATTTCCTAATGAAGTATAATTATAATTATTACCCTTTAATGGGTGTTTAAATGTACAATAAATGATAAATTCTTTGCATTAATGAGCTGGTGGGCCCTTGCGTATCTTAGTGGGCCCAGCATAAGGAATTTCATCCCACTGTTTTATTGGGAAACACACTCCTAATAGTGTCAGAAGGGTAGCAGCACATTTTCCTATGACAGTCGGCGTCATGAGACGTCCTGCTTGTCATTTTTAAGGGATCAACACCATGAAGTGTCAGACGACTGCTTGTGGTCTAGCATCACTATGCTTGATACCTCGCAACTCTACTCCATGTTTGAAGGATGATTCTCGTAGACCTATAGGACATGAACAGAAGTAACGGTCTTGTACTAAGAGTTTCAACAAAAGCTTGGCACATGGTCATTGGGATGTAGCATTCCTACGAGGATACACTCCTCCGGTGATGGTGAGCTTTGATAGAAGGCGAGGCTTACCTCTCATGGAACTCAAAGCATGCTATAGGGGACTTAATCACCTTCGGTGAAGTTTGAATTTCTCTTTAATGTGTGCATAATTTTATGATTTTTCTAATCTTTGTCTGATCCAGTCTGTTATGCCACGTGTCCCTTGGTGAAAACACGGACAGCAACTTTTAAACCTGTATCATAACATTAGTTGAACCTAAAGTCTCTTTGCATTCTTAATTTCTCATTGCTTCAAGATGCTTGGTTAATTCTTCACAATTCTGCCTGACATGTCCTTTTTTGTGATAATAATAACACACCTCTCAACAAACGTGATTATATGTTATTATCTTTTCTATCGTCATACCTTCCTCTTAACTTACTCTTACAACGATTTGATTCTAACCTTGTCACAAGAGTTTAATCAGTATAAGACAAACTGCTTAGTTGCTTGGTCTTCTCTGTCTCCAAAAAAGCAGTTCTTTCCAACTAAAAATGTAGTCACTAACATGTCATATGATTTTGCTAGAAACACCAACAAAATAATAAATTTATCTTCTTCATCAATTATGACCTCTACACTTAACAATTGAGTTATTCACTTGTTGAATCTATTTATATGATCCCTAACATCATCCTCTTGAATCATAATCAACTCATATAATTGCTTCTTTAAATATAACCTACTAGTTAGAGATTTGACATATAAAGCTTCTCTAAGTTTTTCCCTAACTTATAAGGATGTGTTTCATTCAATACATTAAACTTTATTTCAAGAGCAACACTATAAGCAATTAGTGCTAACTACTTTTTCCTACAACTCTTCCCAATCTTCATCATCCACACTCTCTAGCTTCTTTCCCTACAGTGCCTTTAGGAGCCATTGCTCTACCAAAACCTCTTTCACTATGCTCTGCCGTTTATTGAAATTGTAATTTCGATCAAAATGCTCAATCTCAAATTTTGTGAAAAACATCATCTTTGAGATATTCGGTGAATATCTGAACCTTGGCTCTGGTACACTTGTTGGGAAAAAAGGACAAACTTCCCAAGTGCAACAAATAAATTTACTCAATTTGGTAAAGTACCAAACTCGCTAAGAGAGATATTTCACTTAAAACTTCAATATTACATATATTCAACTCTCTCAATCTCTCAACGCAAAACCCATTGCACCTTTTGCTTCTCACTCTTCTACTTTTCAAACTCACTCTCACTTCTCTCTACACATTAAACTCACCTTCACTTCTCTTCAAAAACTCACTCTCACACTCTCTTCAAAAGCCACTCACACACAAATAATACATATTTATAGAGTTACAAAATTTGGGAAACAAGACACTTATATTGCAAAAATTAATAATTACCCAAATCTAAAAACTCTATAAATAAATACCATAATTAACTTTAGTCAACACTCAAGACTTGGTTTAGTTTTCTTGGTACTAGATAACACTGAGCACATTCACAACGGCAACAGTATGAACATAATTAATATGACGAAGTTAACACTGAGCACATTCACAAGAGCAACAATATGCACTTGAAAGGGGATTGCACTTGGAAACTGAAGATGAAGTTGCTTATTCTTGGTTAATGAGGAATAAGAAAACTGTTGCGTTTATTATTGTTGTTGTTGCAGGGTTTATTTGGTTTAAAATCTGAATCTTGGGCAGAAAAATATTTGTAAACTTGATGTAAGCAAACCTGTAAAGTTAAATCAACTATGATCATTGTTATCACACTCAAAATAACTTGCAATAACATGAAATAATTGAACTTGATTTGATATACCCTCAAAATAACCTGAAATTGTACAAGTGGAATGGTTACATTGGTGCAATGGAATGGTTACATTGGTGTATTTGAATGGTTATGTTGGTAGAATGGTTAGGGTACGTTGCTTTAAAATTATTAACCTATTGTTAATCACATTAAAATAACATGAAATTGATTTATACCTATTTGCAAAATAACGTGAAATTGATTTCACACTCAAAATAACTTGAAATTGATATATATATATCCTATATATGAAAAACTAGAAGGTACACATTTTAAAGGAATATCTACATTTAAGGACTACACAAAAGAGATAATCCTTCTTGAAGTTGGAATGTAAATGCCTAACACAAAACCTGATTTTAGCACCTTCAAATAGCTTCTCCAAAGCCTTTTCCAATCTTTTTTGCTTGTCACTCAGCATACAAAAGCTTTTTGGATTTTGGATCTATAAATCCTCTTTCACTAATTCAAGAAACCAAGTCCAACTTGATGTGTTCTTCTTCTCCACTACAGCTTAAGCAATTGGGAACATTACGTTGACTGCATCAATTCCAAACATTGTTAACATCATGCCCTTGCAATAGTCTTTAAGAAAGCAGCCATCTACATTAATCAACAACCTGCATCCTCTGTTGAATCCTTCTTTCCATGCCTGTAGACAAATATAAATTCTTTCAAAGTATCTCTTGTCCCCTTCCATCCTAGTTTTAAGTATAACAATAGAACCAGAGTTAGTTGCTCGAATCTGATTGCAATAATCTTCTAGAATTGTGTATTGCTCCTTCATACACCCTTCAATAATTTCTGTAGCAACTTTCTTTGCTCTGTAGAATGCAGAACTGGTTGCATTTACATATTTACCCTATAAAGTCATCTCTTTTAAACATTTGAAATCAATGTTGGGATTCATGCAAAATTACTCTAAAAAATGATTCCCTAGACATCCACATGCCTGTTGTTTAAAACAATGCCACATTCATGTCCGTCAACTAGAGTGTTAACTCTAAAACTCTTGTTGTTCACACCTTTTTGTTGTCTTGCATATAACACCCATGGAAAACCTTTGACTCTACACTTCGCACTAACTCTTAATTGATCATTCATCACATACATAAACTCTCTATCAATGTCAATGAAGTACTCTTTTAGAGCATGTTTGAGTTTCTAAACAGTGGAAAATTCCATCCCAAAGCAAAATTTGAATGTGCTGAATTTTGTAATCCTTGGATTGTACTCTTTCTTGCTCCTCTTTTAGTCATACTCATACTCATCCTCATCTTTATCCTTATCACTACAAAAGCTTTCACATCACTATCATATATGTAGGCATCTTTATCTCTATTCTCGTCAACCCCTTGGATGCATAACAAAGTGATAGATACCCACCATCTACTTGAATCTAGTGACATATCTATTTGTCTTTCTTCTTGTACATTATGTGCATACTCATCTTCTTAAAAAATGAATCCATCTTCTGTATTAGCCAAGAGTAAAATCTCTTGGACAACATGGGACTCATCTTCAACTTCAACTTAGGAAAGGGGTCATGGACTTCATTGACCATAACAGAAAAAAGCCAAAACATTAACATAAAGCAAACCATTTCACAAAAACTAGTTACAAACCCCATGTGTACCCACTAACCAAAAAATCTCCCCACCAATAAATACATATGAACCACACCCCACCCACCTAATAAATCCTACCAAGATCAACTTTATTACCTATAGCTCACAAATCCTAAAAAATGCAATATATAGAACAAAAGATAACCCATAATAAGAAGATGGGACCAAATCATGGTGACAGTAACAAGAAGATGGACCAACTCTTAATGAAATTCATTCTCATATTTATCAAGAAACACACATTTCTTTCAGAATAAAAAATAAACACACTTTCAAAAAAGAAAAATAAGAAGAATAGAGAATACTGTAGTTACTATACTCAGGTGCCCCAAGAACCCTACCACCTGCAATTAGGTCTGTATCAGTTGATTCTAAAACTTGGAGTTCCATTAAGAAGTCAAAATCTTGGTTTAATTTTGGGAGAAGTCAAAATATGGGTTAGGTTTTCGCATATGTCGCTTCTCAACTTCTCTCTTTATATTTATTTTATTTCTTGTTTTGTTTAATCAACTGTTGACTGTGTTTTTAGCCAACGACGTGAGAACGTCAAATACGACAAACCTTCAAGAGAATTTAAATAACACAGACGGTTTTAATCAAGAAAAGTAAATAACACAAGAGATTTTATAGTGGTTCAGCCCCGATTGTTGGTAATAGCCTAATCCACTTAGAGTTGTGAATTATAGATCTGTACTCAAGATCAGATGGACTGAGCCAACTGAGTTTCTTCAGTACAGATTGCAAAAATACAAGGATTCTTTCAAATGCCAGCACTTTCTCTCTCTAGAATACTCAGACCCAATTTTCTCTCTCTAGAAAGAAGAAGCAGAAGAAGCCCTCTCTAATCCCATAAGCCCTGTATTTATAGGCTTAGGGTCATACATACGGTATCCCCTAGAACCGGGATATTTTATTATATTTATTACATTTAAATTACAAAGAAACATTCAAAATTCAAAATGTAACAAACCCCCCATTTGTGGGAAGAATGAGAGATTCCCGCATATCTTGTTGAAGTTGTTTTTGGGAATCTTGACTTAGTCTCCTCTAGCTAGTTGATCCACCTCCTACTGACCACCCATGCAAGTGCTTGTCGAACATGTGCATGGTGGTAGGACAAACATTTGTTGGTCAAGGGTGCATGGTGGTAGGGCATGCACTTCTCTCCTCTAACATGGCACTCTCCTCTAGCATGCCATGTTTCTCCTCGGACCAAATCCTTGGGGTCTCCTAGGACCACCCTCATGGGGTCTCCTAGGACCACTCTCTTGAGTTCTCCTCGGATGCACTCTCCTTAGCTGTCCTAGGATGCATTCTCCTTAGCCTCCTAGGATGAATTCTCCTTAGCTCCTAGGATGCACTCTCCTTAGCTCTCCTAGGATGCATTCTCCTTAGCCTCCTAGGATGCATTCTCCTTAGCCTCCTAGGATGCACTTTCCTTAGCTTTCCTCGGACCAAGGTGCACTTGGCTTGGTTATGACATCTTTCAAGCAGTCCAAATTCTTCGTCAGTCTACCGGGTCACCTTATCACAACTCTGAGGAGTCAATGTATTTATTGACTATTTAATGTGTCTTTTACGAACCATGTACTGCCATTTGTCACCTCTATTTCCACGTCATTGATCTCCAATTTTCGGGTATAACATCAACATTATTTTATTTATTTAAAGAAAAAACAAACATTTGCCACATAAGACAACTTAACGGGTTTTTAACAGTTGGTATTAATATATTCTCATTTCAGTACATTTAGGGAGTTTTTCCAATTAAAAAATAATAATGGTTATTTAATAGTAACAAACCCTAGTTTAGCCGCAATTTACCCTTTATGTTACAATACTAGAAGTTGAGGATGGTTCTTTAGCTTTTCCATTATAGATTCATGTGCCTTGCAACTTTAGGCTTTGTCAACATAGAGCTCAGCTCGATCAACTTCTCTCGCATCATGACAACAAGTTTCTAACTAATGTTGGTCAATGGCACATGCATACTGATTTTGAATAGAATGATATTGTTGTTTATTTATTCTAATTAATGAGATTTCTTCTACATTGTACACAATGATGATGTTATATATATATACTAGGTATAAACAACGTGCATTTGCACGTGTTTACCCTAAAAACGACTATTGATGATGTGGCAAGAATTTCTCCTACGTAGTTGACGCGTGGCCGAAGTACTGCTCGACTCTCGACCAGAAGCACACCGCTTCGTCAGGGTTAATTTTTAGATATGACCAGGCTAGTCATATAACCTAATTTATTTCTTTCTTAAGCTGTAATCTTATAATAACTGCATTGAATATTTCTTCATTATTATCTTGATACGCGATTATTAAGGAAAGATATGGCACGTTGGCATATGTAACCCTCCTTGAGCCTATAAATATACAGGAAATAGCTCAAGGAAGGGACCTTTTGATCCCTGAATGTTTTTGCTAAGATAGAGAAAAAGAGAGAGCTATAGTGCAATTATCCATCGCTTTATTGTATTTCTTCCAAAGTTTGTGCAACTCAAGAACCCTAATTCTTTGATAACTGCTTTGAGATTCAATCTTAATAATAGCACTAAGTGGACGTAGGTCATTACCATCTTTTGGGGCCAAACCACTATAAATCCTTGGTGTTTTATTCTCTCCCATTAGATCATCTTTCTTATTGTCGTTTTATCCTTTGTCGTATATTTAACTTCTTGTCATTGGCCAATTCGCGAGTCAACACTCTAGTGCTTTCATTGAGAGTTTGACAAAAAACTGTGAAAAAAATATAATGGAGAAAACATCCAAGAAGACTGGACAGGTTACTGGCGCTGCACCATCCCAACCTCCTCCCCCAAATGTGGCCGAGAATGAACCACATTTGGAGTTTGATGAGGAGGAACTAGACTTTGAAACACTGAGGGCAATGCTAGGAGTGTTGCAAGATGAGTTGTCCAATTTGAGGGCCAATCAGGAGAATGCTGAGAAGACGATGGTGCTGTAGCAAAGGGAAATAGAACGCCAGCGCCAAGAGCTGAGTGAGCGGTAGGCGAAAATGGATCGTCGGTAGAGGGATGCCATGGCCGCCCTCGAAGCAGCCATTCAACTGACTAGGAGTCAAGCTATACCAGCCTCCCAACCAGATCATCCACCAAGCGCACCACCTCAAAGAGGTCCCAATCCAAGCCCTTCGCTCCAGCCAACAAGCCCTCAAAGACCAGAGAAGCCGCCTATGGCTCAGGATGATGTCCAACCTAGGGATCCTGAGCAGCAGGCTCCATCCCAGGCTGGTCAAGGCAATCCCCCGCGCCAGAGGAAGAATAGGGCAGGGCAGCCACCCCGTAGCCCTAGACGCCCAGGGGGTGAAGAGCCGAATCTACCGAGCAAGGGGTAGCGTCCTTCTGCCAACAGAAGGAACATCGAGTCAGGCTCTGCGATCAGGGGCCCCCTACAGCATAACAATGCACGGGGACCCAACGACCAGTGCAGGCCTCCCCCTGACGCTCGAGAAATGCCAGCCCGAGGAGGAAATAGCGTGAACATCCGGTCATGCCATAGTCAGCCACAATTCAGAGATGGCCATGGCTATAATGAAGTTGATTCCGGCAGAGGAAATGCTGGCCGGAGAAATGAAGAGAAAGATGGAGGTAGAAGCCCCCCACCTAGAGAAAATAGGCCAGCTAGCCACAACGCTAGAGGGAAACCCAGGCAGCCGAACGTCTTTATTCGGCTAGGAGCTAGTGAGCAGAGTCGTAGAGACGATGATCTTAGGGACGTACTTAACGATCACCGTGAGAGGCATGACGAGTACGCTCCCCCGGCACCGGTGGCCCCAGCAGTTCCATAAGTTGTTCAGGCACAGATTGATGCCCTAAACCAGGCGGTACAGCAGCTGGTTGGGGGACGAACGTCCCATATCGAGTACGATAGGAGGATGAGCACCCCCTTTATATAGAGGATTTCCTCGACTGAAACCCCCAGTAAGTTCAAGATGCCTACATTGTCGAACTTCGACAGGTACGGAGACCCAGTATCTCATGTTAATAAGTTTGAGATACAAATGGACATACAAAAAGTGTCAGAAGATGCCCGCTGCCGGATCTTCCCTATGACACTGTCTGACACCGCTCAGAAGTAGTTCTTCAAGTTCCCTCCTGCTGGTATAGTATCTTAAAAAATGTTGGTGAAGGAATTTTACGAACAGTTCTACGCGGGTCGTGTACACCCCACAAAGGCCAACTAGTTGGTTGAGATACGCCAGAAAGAGGGAGAGCCCTTGAAAGAATATGTCCAACTCTTCATGCGAGCAGCAGCTGGAGCCAAGACAGTGGGCGATGAAGGTAAGACGATGGCCCAAACTTCTGGGGTGAGGCGCCATTCGCCCCTCTGGAGTAGCCTCAGAAAGCATGGGGTTAGAAGTACCCAAGATTCTTGGATCGGGTTGATCGATATATCAAGCTCGAAGACGCGATTTCCAACGAAGGGAAATCGCCAACAAAAGACAAGGGACCCAAGGAAGTGTTATATTAATTTATAATATAATGTAGTATTATATTATATTATAATATAATGTTTTAGATTAAATAAATGTGACAAAGAGTGTCACATATTGTAACATATTTGGTGTTACAAATTTGTAACTTCCAAATATTACCCTTTATTGTGTAAATTTGTTGTTACACAATATTGAGATGAATTTCATAAAGCCACATGTGAAATGGCTATTAGAGATATGATTTTAACCCCAATAATGTGTTTTGGGTGTTACAAAATCATTTGGGAGGGTTTGGAACCGTTTGGAAAAACAGCACATTTTTAAGTGCTGAAATTGGTCGGTGGCCGCGGCCACTGAATGTTGGTGGCCGTGGCCTATGGGACAGAGACTAGTGGCTGCGGCCACTAATGCCTCTGGCCGCGACCATAGGCCAAAAACTGGCCAATTTTTCAGTTTTTTCAATCTTTGTTGAACGGCTCAAAAAACCCAAATAACTCCCAAATCTCATTTTTAATTCCATATTATTCCAATTAAACATTGGTAACAGCCATGGGGGTTGGTGGAATTTGAAATTCAAATGGTATCTCTAAACTCTATAAATAGGAGCCTATAGCTCACTTGTAAGACAAAACATTTCTATCCATTAGAGCAATTGGCTAGAAACACCTTGAGGCTTGATTATTCTAGAAAGCATTTCCAATATCTGTGAGAGATCCCTTAGTGCTTGAGTTAGGGGGAAATAAGCTTTTGGACAAAGGTTTCAAACCTTGTTCAAGTTGGTGATCCCCAACACTCTTCACTTTGGTTGTGTGAGTGGGAGTTCTTAGTTCATTGTTCTTATTCTTGTTCTTTTATTCTATTGCTTTTCATTTCTTCTATTATTCTATATTTAATCTTTTATATGTATCTTTTGTTTTAGAGTTGTAATCTCATCTATATCTTTCATTCTACTACTTCTAGTTTATTTGTATCTTTTTGTCTTAGAGTTGTATCTTCTATTTCTATCATCTTCTACCTCTTTCTCTATATTTACATGTAATTTTTGTCATAGAGTTGTAACAATTTTTAATCAATAATATTTATTTGTAATATTTAGTTTAGAGTTGTAATTATCTTACCTATTTCCATTGAGGCAAATACATATTTTCCTAACAGGAAGAACCCGCCAAATCCGCCAACGGGTCGGAAAAGCCCAATGGCGATGACAAAGGCAATGGGGACAACAATGGTAAAAATGGTGGAAAACAGGCGAACAATGAACCCTCACCTTCTGAGAGTAAACGCCTCAAAGGCAATCGATATGAGCCCAGATTAACCAACTACAGGCCCTTGTCGAAAGCCGAGCTGAAGTCTACTAGGCGACCAGCTCAAGCGTGCCTTACAAACGACCCGCACCTATAAGGAAAGATATCTCAAAGAGAGATATGACAAAGTTCTGTCATTTTCACAACGACTACGGGCACGACACCAATGAATGTAATCAGTTGAAAGACGAGATTGAGTTCCTGATCAGGCAGGGACATTTGAGAAGATATCTGCTAACCACAGGAGGGTCTCAGCGAGAGGCTTAAGGTGGCAACGAGCACGCACCTGCATGCCAGCACTCGCCACCTCTACAGCTAGCTCCTGTGGCAGGCACTTTACTCACCATCAGCGGAGGCCCACATCTTACAGGAGACAGTGGGAAGGCAAGGGAACGATACGCTCGAACGATACGCTCGAACCCTACACCACGACCAGGACATCAAGATGATGAGTGTGGAAGATCGAGCACCAAAAAAGGCTCATACAGAGGAGGAATTGACAACCTTCTCTGATGATGATGCCCAGCACGTATGATTCCCACACTTCGATCCGCTGGTCGTAGATGTACAAATTGCCGACATGATGGTGAAAAGGGTTTTGGTCGACACAGGGAGTTTGGTTAACATCCTATACAAGTCTTCACTAGAAAGAATGAAGTTGCCCATCAAAGACTTGGAGCCATGCAATCAAACTATTTATGGTTTTTCGGGTGAAAGGCTCGCCCCAACATGGTCGATTAGGCTTCCAGTTACAGCAGGTACAACACCTGCTAATAGGACATTACTCACTACTTTTATAGTAGTTGATTGTTCTTCAGCATACAATGCTGTGATTAGGAGACCAATTCTGGTCGACCTACGAGCCGTCACCACGATATGGCACCTCACCATGAAATTCCCAACAGACGCAGGGATAGGTTGCATATTGGGAAATCAGCGGGAAGCGAGGGAATGTTTACAACGCCTCGATCACCAAGGCGAAGAAGGGTGTATCGAGAGATGTTCATGGGAAAGAGTTGCAAGTGGCAACTGATGCTTAGGCCCACTCGGGTGATAATGTCACCAAATAGGGCATTGCCCAAAGTGAGGATAAGGATTTAGATCCTCGCTTTGGGGATTTTGAGGAAGAAATTGGACCCATCGAGGACCTTGAAGAGGTCCAACTTGATGAAGAAAATCCGACAAGCACTGGTGGAGTTTTTAAGGAGGAACCAGGAAGTCTTTGCCTGGTCACACAAAGACATGGTCGGGATACACTTTGCAGTCATCAACCATGTCCTAAACATCGACAAGAGTTTTCCACCAGTGCAACAAAAAAGAAGGTTGCTCGACAAAGATAGATCAAGGGCCTTAAAAGAAGAAGTCGAGAAGCTGAAGGAGAATGGGTTCATCAGGGTGGCGTTGTATCCATCGTGGATCTCTAATCTCGTGCTAGTTCCCAAGCCGAATGGCCAATGGCGTACGTGCGTGGATTTTACAAACCTAAATAAAGCCTGCCCCAAAGATTGTTTCCTACTCCCAAGAATCGACCAGCTCGTCGATGCCACTGTAGGACATGAGATTCTCTCATTCATGGATGCATACTCTGGGTATAATCATATTAGTATGCATCCCCCTGATGAGGATCACACTAGCTTTCGGACTGATACAGGGCTTTACTGTTACAAAGTAATGCCCTTCGGTTTGAAAAATGCTGGTGCGACTTACCAGCGACTAGTCAACCACATGTTTAAGGAACTGATCGGCACAATTATGGAGGTCTACGTCGATGACATGCTGATCAAGTCAAAAAGGGAAGAAGGGCATGTAAGGGATTTGCAGGAATGCTTCAACATCTTGAACAAATATCAGATGAAGCTGAATCCCCTTAAATGCTCTTTCAGGGTAGGATCATGGAAGTTCTTGGGATTTATAGTTAACTCGAGAGGAATTGAAGCCAATCCCAAGAAAATTAAAGCCCTAGTCAATATGAAATTGCCAGGGAAGATTAAGGATGTTCAAAGTTTAACTGGAAGAATTGTCGCTCTTAGTAGATTCATTTCGAAGTCAACAGATAAGTGCGTTCCATTTTTTAATCTACTTAGAGGCAACAAAAAGTTTGAATGAATGGAGGAGTGCGAGCAGGCCTTTCAAGCATTAAAAACTCACATGGTTCAACCACCCATCCTGTCAAAGCCGGTCGATAAAGAAACTTTGTTCATCTACCTGGAGATCACGGAATATGCTGCTAGTGTTGTTTTAGTAAGGGAGGAAGAAGGCGTGCAGAAGGCATTTTACTATGTAAACAAACGGCTGATTGGAGCAGAACAGCGGTACCTGCCCATGGAGAAGCTAGCCTATTGCCTAATTTTGGCCTCCAGGAAGCTGCGGCCTTACTTTCAAGCTCACCCAATCACGGTTTTGACAGACCAGCCTCTACGGCAAGTCTTGCCAAAAACCAAAGGCTGCGGGTAGATTGCTAAAATGGGCAGTCGAACTTGGGTAGTTCGATATATCTTACTTGCCGTGAGCAGCGATAAAAGGGCAAGCCCTGACTGTCTTCATTGTAGAATTCATTGAGCTTACAGATAGCAAGCGGGTTGAAGAGCCTAATAAGCCTAAGTGTCAAAACCAAGCTCCCTCGTAGAAATTATTTATAGATGGTTCTTCTAACGAGTGCCACACTGGAACAGGAGTGATATTGATAACGCCGGATGGGCATCAATTTCACTGCGCAATCAGGTTTGATTTCACTGCTTCTAACAACGAGGCCGAGTATGAAGCATTACTCGCTAGGTTGCGTTTAGCCAGGGATATGAATATAAAGGTTCTCGACATCTACAGTGATTCTCAGCTGGTGGTGAATCAAGTCATGGGAGAATACCAGGCGCGAGGTTTAAAGATGGTTGCCTATCTAAACAAAACAAGAGATCTATTGGCTCAGTTCGACAAATACAACCTCCAACGAGTACTTCGCGACCAGAATTCCAATGTTGATGCTTTGGCCAAATTAGCAAGTGCGAAGGATGCTGATACTCTGAATATAGTGTCGGTTGAGTAGCTATCGATGCCAAGAATCTAAGCAGAGGAGACCGCTATGGTGATCCAGATGGCGGATACGTGGATGACACCATATATAGAGAATCTGACGCAAGGTGTGTTACAAACGGAAAGAAACAAATTCAGGACCCTTCAGTGACAAGCTGCTAGGTATATCTTGGTCGATGGAATCTTGTACCGAAGGGGATACTCAATGCCACTCCTCAGATGTATCCCAAAAGAAAAGGCCAAAGAAATGATGAAAGAGGTACACGAAGGCTTTTGTGGAGACCACACTGGGGGGCAAAGCTTGTCAAAAAAGATACTGAGGCAAGGATACTTTTGGCCCACGATGAACGAAGACTCGATGGAGTTTGTGCGGAGGTGCGACAAGTACCAGAGGCTCTCCAAAATCCCACGAGCAGCCCCTAATGAGCTTAAACAGATGCAAAGTCTGTGGCCTTTTGCATTTTGGGGCATAGATCTAATAGGATCTTTGCCCACATGAAAGGGCGGCGTCAAGTATGATGTGGTTGCCGTCGACTACTTCACTAAATGGGCCGAAGCCGAGCCTCTCGCAACCATAACGACCAAGAAGGTGCTGGATTTTGTGATCAAAAACATCGTTTGTCGCTATGGATTGCCAAGGAAGATCGTCTCGAACAACAACACCTAGTTCGATAGTGATTTATTCAAGGATTTTTTACGGACGACATGGAATTATCAAGAGCTTTTCTTCAGTCGCTCATCCCCATGCAAATGGACAAGTTGAAGCAGTCAACAAAACGCTAAAGGATACACTAAAGAAAAGACTAGAAGAAGCTAAGGGGGCGTGGCCAGAACAATTGCCTGAAGTCCTTTGGTCATACAGAACTTCCCACCGAATAGCAACATGCCATACTCCATTCTCTTTAGCTTACGGATATGAGGCTATGTTGCCTGTTGAGTTAGATCCGCTTTCGCATCGCAGAATAACGTACGATTAAGGCTCGAACAACCAACTACTGATGGAATCCCTAGACTTGGTCGATGAAAAGCGTGAGCAAGCCCAACTCCGAGTAGCTGCGTACCAGCAAAAAGTCCCTCAATATTTCAATTTTAAAGTTTGAGAAAGGAAATTCAATGTCGGAGATCTGGTACTTCGAAGAGTTTTCCTGAACACCCGTGACCAAACTGCTGGAGTACTCAGACCTAATTGGGAAGGGCAATTGAAGAAGTCCTTCACCCAGGCACCTACAAACTTGCTCGCTTAAACGGAGATCTTGTTCCTTGCTATTGGAATGGAGAACACCTGCGCAAGTACTATCAATGAACAATCCTTCTTAAAGGATTGGCTTGTATTAATTTTACTTTTTACAAGTTATGAAAAGGGGTTGGTCATTTTATGTGACGAATCGCTTATAAGTGTAAGATCTTTTTTATTACTCGTACAGACACGTTTTGTCCATTTATTGCGAGAAATATAAGGGACTGTGCGCAGCCAGTCATTCTTGCCAATTATTGTATTTTATACAAGTATTTGCTCATTACGTGTGTTGTTTTGCTGTATTACAATTTTAATTATTTTGCTACGAGCAGTATTGTTCAAACATGTTTTGGTCAAGGCAAGTGACCCAGGACCTAAAGCTCCTCGATCACTTGGGGGCATATAAGGTATCTAGTAAGCAAAGCATATCGAAAGGTATGTAAACACATGAGCAAAATAAGTGAAAGCATGCTAGGGTACTTAGAGTATTTTTCAAAATTTTGTATTTTGTGAAATCAAACCAAAGTACTATGCTAAGTTCGGTCATGCGAACAGATGTTATAATAAGATGCAAATATATTATAATATCAAAATGGTCCCTTTTACACCACGAGCAGTCGTTGCTCGGATGTAATTGTTCAATTAAAAGTAAAAGCTTCCCATGCAACAATAAATAATTAATTGGAAAATAAGTGTCTTTACACCACGACCCGTAGGCCGTGTACTTGAAAAATTAAAAAGAAAGAAAAATAACAGACTACGAGGCCGGAAGATCTTGAGGGGTGCCCTGGTCGATGAAATTTGTAGTTTCATTGTCCGCCCCATCCACGCCAGTCACCAAGGAGATTTCAGGCGAGGCAGGTACCCTTGCCCTCTCTTCTTCTGCCAGTCGAGCAACGCAGCGGGCTATCTCGGCATGCCTTGCGCGCTCGGGATGGTAACTGAAATCAGCCCCTTGGTTGTGTTTCCAGAAGTCATAAAAACACTCACTCTTGGCGTTCTTTTACCTTTCCAAATTGCTGGCGTTGGCCTGTTCAAGCTTCTCGATATGACCCTCCAAGGTTGTAGTCTCTTTTCTACTCACAGCCAACTCCTGCTCGAGCTTTTTGGCCTCGCGATAGTTGATATGGTTAGACTCCTTGAAGTGGTATTTTTGCTTGATGGCCTTATCCAGAGCAGTCTGCTTCTCCCTTAGCTCTACAGCCAGTTTATTCTTCTCCTCGAGCACTGCCTCAAGCTGCTCAGTGTATTTCACTTCGGCAGCTTTGAGTTCTTCAATGTTCCGTTGCTCCAAAGTCCTGGACTGCTCGGTGACGGCACCCGAGCGGAGCCGACCAGCAGTAACGGTTAGAATTGCCTGCGATTAGAGCAAAGATTAGACTGACTGTAGAATATAAAGGGGGTTGTCTCCATAGAAAAAGATAACTTACACTGTCAAACTCATTCAATGTGCGGGTTAGGATCTGGTCGACGTCCATTATCTCAGTCGAAGCCATCGCCTCTCGGAAATGATCGTGCTTCAAAATTTTGGCGACCTTATCTTTGACCGATCTTAAGGCGTGACTCGTTATGTCGCCCCCTATGGAAGCAGGACCAGCCTACTGAGTTTGGTCGGTTGGGGCAGGAGGAGACGGTGTCGACCCAGCAGGAGAAGGGGAATTCTACTGCTTGAGAGGAGAAGGAGGTGGTGTTGCATTTTCAAAGGGTTCGTCAGCCGGAGGGCCTGCAGTGCGGGCTTTCTTGGCCTAAGGCATTTTACTGCTTTCCCCGGGATGCCTCTTGCTCGTTTTCTTTTTGCTCGAGGGAGCTTCGGGAGCCTCAGGGGCACTGTATATGTCGAACACGTACTCGGAGTCCATGTCTGAAAAAGAAGCAAATACACGAACAATGAGATAGTATAAACTATTGAGTATGTTATGTCAGGAAAAGAAACAAAGAAAATTGTAAGTGAAATACCCAAGTTATCATTACTGGTCACTACATTATATACTCTACTAGTTTTATACTCACTCTCTGGCATGAAGAAGTCTGAATCTAAATTTGGAGCATACTTAAAATTGTCGTCCCCGTCAAATAAGTGACAGGGAATTGGCAAGCTATCTAAGAGCGAGAGATCCGTATCGTTCTCATCCGAAGGTTCGTTGAGAGGCTCGAGGGGTTCAGTGGCCTTCTTTTTCCCTTTTCCCTTTGGGGTGGGGGGAGCAGCAGCCCACGGGGTGTTGGAGGGTTCCCTGATTGTTACTCCAATGGCCCTCCTCAGAGGGGGTTGTTCCACGTCTGGGTGCTGCTCAGGAACCTCTCCGCCAGTGGCACTCCCCGTTGTTGACTCCCTCACATCCTGATGAGGGGCCAAAAGGCTGACCAGTCTTAGATTGGCCTCCATGACCAGCTGTTTGACGTTTGTCTCTATGTCGGTCATGCTGGCCAGGAGGGCTGATCGCATCTCCATGTCTGGAGTAGGGTTTGGTCGCAACCATGGGCCTGAAACGCACTAAATTTCTAAGGAAAATGCAGCAAAAAAAATTGAAGAAAGATTGATGACCAGTGGTATAAAGACTTTACCTCCTTGAGTGAAAGTCAAGTTGTTCGCGACCATGTCAGTCGTCAGGAAATACTCCTGATGGTACATCTCCACGTTTGAGATATGAGTGGTGTCAGACAGGAAAGTGCGACCAGTCTCCTGGTGACAAAAGTGGAAAAACCCCGTGTTTTCTTGGTTGGGGTTAGATTTGAGGTCGAATAGATAGTTGACCTCATGTGGTGTGGGGACATGCCATTTTTTGTGGCTATAAAGGATATAGAGTGCAGCAAGCATTCTATATCCGTTAGGAGTTATTTGAAAAGGGGCGACCCCGAAGTAATTGGGCACCCCTTGGAAAAAAGGATGAAGAGGCATGGTTGCTCCTGCCTCAATGTGATACCTCGACCAAGCGCTAAAGGCGCCTCCAGGAAAGTTTGCCCGTTGGTCTTGAGTGGGTTGAACTAATGTCACCCTAGGGAGTCCATATTTTTTTATATAATTAGCGATCATCCTGATCGTTACCCAACTGACAGGTGCGATGTACCATTCAACATCTGGTTGAACGGCGTTTCAGGGTTGAGCATGAGTCTGAATGTTTGGGTCGGGGATATTCCTTTCTCGACCACTAGTCGAGGGCATTCTAGCCTGAGGAGCGGACTGGTCTGAAGGTTTGGAAGATTTCTTTTTCTGGGGTGTGGATTTTACTCTACCCATGGCTGGAAGGTTTGTCTGAGGTCTATTTGGTGGGGTTCGAGAAAAAGGAATTTCTGGTGCCAGCTGCGATGGATGCTCCTCCTCTTCAAGTAATTGGGCAAGCAAGTCGTCGTCGATAGGATTCTCACCTCCCCAAGGATCTTGCATGAAGAGTTGCGAACAGAGAAAGGGGTAGGTGAGAACGAAAAGCCTAAAAATCTATGTTGAAAGTTAGAATGACGTTCCTCGCATATAAAAGTTAAGCTTTTATACGATCAGCAGCATTTTATAAAAAAAACCAAGTTTTACACGAGTAGTTTGAAAAACAGATTGAAAAACAGAAGTAAAAAGTATTTTAGGAAAAAGCTTTTTCGACTCCGAAGGGGCGGGAAAAACCCAGTTTTTCAACTAGCCCAAAAATCGAATTTTTACTTCAATTTTACGCCCTAAGACTACAATCTCGACTACCAAACTGGCTCTTAACTCCTACAAGATGTTATCTCGTCACCTTTTCAAGCATCGGTTAACATTCCTAATCTCCCCAAAGCAGTTTCAGTCAAGAACTCAGAAATCAAGAATAGAGACAAACGAGTATTGCATGGCATATTAACAAATGAAAGGTTCGAAGAAACGTACTTGTATGAAATATGGAGTGAAGTTCTGAGGCACTAAGTTGATTCGGCTGGGCAAGAGCTTCGTGATTCGTCTGAGTTTCTAGGCTTCTGGAAGTATTTCTCCTGGTTCTTCAGTTTCTTGAAGATAAAGTTAAAGTGTAAAAAGTAAAAACCGATTCTGAAGGGTTATTTATATTAGCCGAGGAGCGGTTACCAAGGTAATCATAAAGGGTAACTTTTCAAGGCGTGGGGAAGTGTGATAGCCGTCATACAAGTTATTGGGAAACCGAAGAGACTTGATTAGACATGATTGGTCATATTTTTCGAGAAAGCATTGGCGGTTCTGACAGATTTCATGGGGTATTCGAAGAGTCAGTTTCCTAAGTTTACTTATTGCTGGTCGAAATAAATAAACTTGGGGGGGCAAATGTTTACCCAAAAAACGGCTACTGATGATGTGGCAAGAATTTCTCCTACGTAGTTGACGCGTGGCAAAAGTACTGCTCGACTATCGACCAGAAGCACACCGCTTCGTCAGAGTTAATTTTTAGATACGACCAGGCTGGTCGTATAACCTGATTTATTTCTTTCTTAAGTTGTAATCTTATAATAACTGCATTGAATATTTCTTCATTATTATCTTGATACGTGATTATTAAGGAAAGATAGGGCACGTTGGCATATGTAACCCTCCTTGAGCCTATAAATATATAGGAAATAGCTCAAGGAAAAGACTTTTTGATCCCTGGATCTTTTTGCTAAGATAGAGAAAAAGAGAGAACTATAGTGCAAGTATCCATCGCCTTATTGTATTTCTTCCAAAGTTTGTGAAACTCAAGAACCCTAGTTCTTTGATCACTGCTTTGAGATTCAATCTTAATAATATCACTAAGTTGACGTAGGTCATTACCATCTTTTGGGGCCGAACCACTATAAATCCTTGGTGTTTTCTTATCTTCCATTAGATCATCTTTCTTATTGCCATTTTATCCTTTGTCGTATATTTGACTCCGTGTCGTTGGCCAAATCGCGGGTCAATAGCACGTTTGCTTATATTTATTTATATATCTTTTAATTATTATTTAAATTTTTAATAAATAAAAAATGTCATATATTATAAAAGAATGACACAAACATATTTTAAAAAAATGAAGTCAAAACATTGTCTATAGTCTTAAAAGAAATAAATAATATCATACTTTTTATTTAAAATATTCGTTAAACTAAGAATCTGATACATACACACTTTTTATGTTTGAAATTTAGTGTTCATAGTAATTTAAATTTTAGTATTTTTTATGTTTTGATTTATATATATTATATATGGTTATTTTAATTTTAAAATTACATATTTATTTTTCTAATTTTCTTTTCAGAAAAAATATTCAATATAATAAAATATTATTAAGAAATTCCAAATTAAAAGTATGAATTTAATTTAAAAAAATTAAAGTGAACAAAATTTATATATAAATATATATTATTCAATTAATGGCTGGTGCAATTAAAATAAGTAATTTTTCTTTAAAAAACTAAACAATAAATAAGAAATATGTATATTTATGTCTTATGTCACTATTACATATATGTTTGGATAAAAAAATTATATTAAGTTACAAAATAAATAATTAATAAAAGAAAGAAAATAATAAATTTAAATACATAAATATTTTTTGGTTATAGTTTTTAAAACATAATTGATAGAGTAATTTAAATACTTTAATGTGAAATTTTAAAATATGTGAGGAGAAATTAATAGGACTTATTTAATATTTTTAATTTTATTTTCAATTTAGTTACCTTATTTAGATGACTTTCTTATTTTTTTTAATTTTTTTGCCTTATTTAGAAAACTAAAGGTGTAAGAAAATAATAAAAGAAAATGTTAAATCTATCAAAAACCAACAATTTCCATTAAACTCACATTTATAATATATAAAGATATATAGAGTATCACTATAGTAGTGATTGATTTTAATCAATACCTACACGTATTTTTGATATTTCAATACATGGAAAAGTTACAATTTTATTTTTTTACATGACGATGTATAATATAATTGCAGATGACCTCCCACAAATTTTCAGAAAATTATAGATAATTAAGATACTAAAATCAGGATTCAACACACTATTTAAATCACAGTTTTGACATCCTAAATTATTTAAAATTTTTTGAAAATATGAGATCTCATGAAACTACATTATATTCCATTATGTAAAAAAAAAATGAAGTTGCAACTTATTAATATACCAAAATAAAAATTACTTATAAATAGTAATTAAAAACAATCACTATTCAACAAATTTTCATATATATATACTGGGTAGAAGCAACGTGCAATGCACGTTTGCTTAGTTTTAAAATTGTAAACATTGTCTATAATTTTAATAAAAACCGGCACACTATTTTTTTTAAATATATATATATAATATAATGAATTATAATTTTATAGTATATATAAGTATATATATCAATAATCTCTACATATATGATATCTAAACACAACGTTAATATAGATATATATTTATATGGCTACATGACTTATATATAAAATACAATAATATTTAAAAAGAAATTAATAATAGAAATAAAATAAGTATAGAAAAAATTATAGTATAGACAGTAATATAAATGCATCAACTATTTTTAGTTTCTAATGTATCTAGTTGATAATTATGTATACGAAACTTTACTGAGCAAGACAAGAACTGTTCATGTGTAAAACTTTTAATATTTTTTAGTATTTTAACAATATTTGGTGTATATAGATACTTAGATAAATATTTTAAGATTATATGAATTTTATTTGATTATTGTATATTAAATTATGAAATAAGGTAATTCTAAGTATTAATTTAAATTAAATATTATTTATAAAATATTAAATAATATATTATTGTACAAATCACGCTTTTATAGGCGCATGTAGAAGTGCCTGTATATGTAATTTTTTATTGCAATTAAAGTGTCTGTGGTACTTTTTCTAAACACACAATTATAGACGCTCCAGGACGAAATCTTTTGCGTCCTTAAAATGTTTCCAGGCGCATTGTATGACTTTTGTAAGTGCATTTTTGTGCCTGCAAAAATCTATTTTATTGTAGTGTGATGAAGAAAAAAAGCTCTAATCACTTGATAAAAAATAAACTATTGTAAAAAATTATAAGATAAAAAGATGATATATATGCTTTTATTATTTTTAAATAAATATGATTTAATCTTTTAAATCATCATAAAATATCTGAAAAATATCTTATTTTAATAAATAAATAAATTTATTTATTTTTGTTTAAATTTATGCTTGTTCGAAAATTATGTATTATATGTTTAAATAATTATATTTATAAAGTATCTCAAAAATATCATATTTTAATTTATTTAATTATTTATTTATTTAAATTTAGTCATATTTACAATCTACCGTTAAATATAAAAATATTTCGTTAAAGTTAACTTTAAAAAAATAAAGAAACGGTTAAAACTGATAATTTTTGTTATTAACGTACTTTTTATATTGAAGATATATATATATATATTCTAAATCTTAAATTATATATATATAACTGTTGTAACACAGTGCACTTTTAACTAACCGCCACATAAGAGATAAGATTATATTTAATCAACAGGTGTATTCTTTTATTGGATAGCAGCCAGTAAATGACAAATTAATACATACTCATCAAAGTTCAATAATTGAACTATAAAATGGTGATAGAAAGTTTACTTCAACTAAATCAGCATAGTTAGGTACCTTTATGTGAGCTCCGTGGGACACTTGTTCGCACAATATATTTAGGTTAAGTCTCAATCTCTTGATTGAGGCTTTGTAGGTGTGGTCCCATCTCATGTGTGATTAGCTCTCTTCACCAACGCCATGAAAATTGGAAGAGGCTGTAGTAGTTGTCTTAGACAAAATTATAGTCTACGAGCATTGCTAGTCTCCAACACAATTTAATTTTTTTAATAGTTTAAATTATAATACTTGAGACTAATTTAAATTCAATTATTTATATTATGCTAATTCAAATTATTTTGGGCATCCGTGTGTATATATATATTTATATAGTGCCTCGTGCCATTAATCTATATCTCATGATTATGATGTTTTTGTGATTATAATAATTTAAAAACACTTTATCTTTTACTAAATTTATGTAGTTTACCTTTTATTTTTTAAACCAATAAAATACTGTCTTCAGATGTTTATTTATTGATTTGAATTAATAATAACTTTTGTTTTTATTTTTGCCAACTGATTTGAATTAAATAACTTAATTAAATGTAGAATATTAATTAAGTTGTTTAAACATATTTTTGTGTTATTATTGCAAATGTGATGAATGTCAAGACAAAAACAGAAAACAAGTAATAATCAACGAAAGAATTTTTTTACGTGATTAAGAAATCTTTTCGGATAATCTCTCTTGACGGTCCATGCCCAGAGAATAAACCAATTGGTAAAAAAACTAATTTGTACAAAAGCATTGACTTAAACAATATAAGATTTCTTCTTAATCTATTGTCTCAATCGTGTTGTACTCTTTTTATGAATCTAGCTTTGATGAAACACTAAGTCTCTTGAAATCTCTGCAATGATCAGTGAGTGCTTTCTTCCTCCCGAAGTGAGACTTGATAAAATATTTTCCTAAAGATCCTTAGGAACGTTCACAAGAGATACCACCTATTACACAAAGAACAAGATAGATATAGAGAAAAATACACTTGGCACAAACACAAAAATTAGTGCGAACAACTTAATCTTTACAAAGAAAATCTCTTCAATAAATTAACAACAAGTGTTTTCAAAATCAAAAAATAGAAGAGGTAATTTTTGCAAAGGCATTGGCAAAGTTTTATAGCTAAGAAAAACGTCCAATGCCAGATCTTCTGAAATATTACAATTAATGTAAGAATATTTGTAAATTTCTTTGATTGAAAAAATTTATCAACCAGATGATTCTGTTCCGACAAAATAAACAAATGCTGGGTCAATATAATTATTAGTCTTGACTAGCTATAATGAATCTGTTCATTTTTCTTGAGTAGATTACAATTCGATTTTACCTCGTCCAAAAAATAAAATCACTGACAATGCTTCGTCAGAATAAATCAAATATGTTATTCTTGTCTTTAAAAAAATATTTTATCATATAAGATATGATAATTATGATTTTAGAATAAGAATAACATATTAGCACAAATCATGGTCATTTAAACAATGACAACTATATAATAATATTTGAACAGGGATTTTCGAAAATGACAGCCATATTTTCTGGAAACAAATCACATAATTTAATAATCAAGAAATCCAAAAATTACTTTCACGAGTTCTTAAATGTTTTTGTCTAAATTTAGTCAATTAAGGATTTAACATTTATTGTAACCAAACATAACGATTCCCAACGTAGAACTTATTGTAAAAAAACTTCTCAATAAAATAATATATAAAAAAAACTTTATATTGTAAAATAAATTATTAACTTTAAATAACTCAAGTCTCTTTTTTGGGTTTAGAATTTTATTCCCAATTTTGAACTTGAAAAATAGCAATTAATTGTATTGAAATTTCATGATTGTTAACCTTTTCCTTCGAGATTTATTAACATTTTTTCATGAAATATAATTTATGTTAGCTCGTGAATGATAATGTTTGTTGAAAAAACTTTTGCTGTTTGATTTCAAATTTATTAGAGCACTCACACTAAAAGAGCTAAAATACATATTTAGTTAAAATATAGCTAAAAATATGCTAAAACTCAGAGGTAAAATGTCTATGACTTTTACATATGCATTATTCTTTAGCTACATTTAGCTTCACATGTATCTTTTTATTAATTTCTCACTCATCTCTCTTCTCTTTCTTTATATTATATGTTTTTATTTTTTGTTTTTATGAATTAAAAGTTAATGACAAATATAATATTTAGATGATGTAGATAGAAAAATAGAGAAAGTGATGTATGGTGTAATGTAAAATGTTAAGATAAAATTTTAAAAAATGAGAATTTTGTAAGGTATTTTAAAGAATAGAGAAAAGAAGTTGGAGTGAGTGCTCTACAAATTAGTAATTTAAGATTCCATATGTATATTCACATGTTCATTTTGATAAAAAGGTAAGTTTTCTTAGAAGGATAAAAAAGTATGTTTGGATATTGTTGACGCAGTTTTTCAACAACAATGAATTAACGAATTCGATAAGTATGAATTAAGCTTTATGTTAAACCGAATAATAATAATAGTAAGAACACTAATAATTTAACGCGGTTCAGTGGTTAAAATCCACATAGTCCATGAGTCTCTATTATAGCTTTTTGTCTCTGAAGAAATTGTTTATGACAATGTTGGTAGAGTTTATACATAAAAGAATTTGATCCTTTGATCTATCCATTCTCCATCTATTTATAGAGGTTCATGAGACATATTTAATAACCGTTGGGTACGTTGTAACGTACAAGTTTGAGTTATTTCTCAAACGTATAATTGAATGTAGTTAAAGACATAAATTGTCTGGTGTTATATGTTCACCAGGCAGGGGTTACAAGACAGTAATTAAGCATTTAAGCCTCCGAGTCTTCAGAAATTCATTATGGGAAATCCATGCATCAGCAACGAACTGACTGCATGTTACATGACCTAGAGGTTTCTTGACTTTGACTAGTTCGATCATTAAGATTCTCAAGCTAGTTGTCATACAGCTTGAAGATAAGTTGGGCGATCTCCTTATTACCTAGTCGAACAGGTCTTGACTCGAGCTTCCAGTCCAGGGAGCTTGTATCGCATTCTCGGACTTACAAAGAACTTCTTTAAATGCTTGACACTTGTACAAGACACGTCAGCTCGTGATTTTCACGTACAACATTTTCCCCCCAAGCCTTTGCTCGTGTATGACGTCATACCTACTTCTAATAGACACAGTAGAGGCTTTTCCACTTATGCTATGAGAAACGTGCCTACCTACCCTCCCGAGTACTGGACACGTGTCTTATTTTTATAGGCATCTGTTCAGGTTCCCGAGTACAATGATAGTTGTCATATAAATTTTTTGTCGCCGTTTTGTCTATTTAATTTTAGCCATTCGATCTAAAACTTTCTCAATCAAACAGCCCCAGATCTCTTTCGGGCTTTCCCTATATATGCGACTTCTCTTCAGCCCCCACCATCACATTTCTCAATTTCGATTTACAAACCTTCTCTCTCATTTCTTTCGCTTTACATAAGCATTTAAGCATCCATTCTCTGGGTTTAGCATCTTCGATCCTTCGATTCTTCAAGTCTTGATCTCAACTATAACCTTCAACAACTGTAAGTTCTCGCGACTCACTGGAAAATTTATTTTGATCATTTTTTTCTTTGAATGCCTACGTATTATGATCTTTTTCAAGTACTTTTCTTTTATGAGAGTTGTTTGGAAAAACTTATACATGATCTTTATTTATTTTCATGTAGATCTAATATTAAACAAATTAATATGAGATAACCTAGAACACGTTTCTAAAATTAAATTTAAAGAGAAACCAAGACAAGAATACTTATAGTATACGCAGCGGAATGAAAGAGTCATTCCTTCACTTTCTCTAACTCTTGTATTCTCTCTGTCGCAGAGTATTATCAAGAAACTGAACCGATCTTTTATTTTCTTCACAGTCTTCCAATGTATTTTTAGAATCACCTAGACTAGTGTGGGAAATTCTCAACACATGAGATAGATATAGAGAGAAGAAGAGAAAATAACAAAGAGGCTTAGAAAAAGACTTGTGTTTAGAGAGAATCTAAGACTATCAGAAAACCAGTGATTAAACTTGTGATTTGACTTCTCTCTAAGCACTCTTTTTATAAACTCAATTAGGCCATTTAATTTAATTAAAAAATCAATAAAATAATAGCCATTTTAAAGCCCTAGGTCAAAATTATCATGGGCTTTAGGCTCGTAAAATTTCCCATTTGATTATAAGCCCATTGGACTTAAAATCAAGGCCTGTATTATTTTTTATTGATTTAATTAATTAAATAATTATTTAAATCCTTTATCAAATTAATTATTTATAATTTGAACCTTGATTTAAACTTATTTATTAATTTAGATACCAATTTATCTTAATTAATAAATCTGTCATAATTTCTCTTTTCTTCTCAAAATTACATAACTCTGTGAAACTATCCATAATTAACCTGGTCAACTTTGATAATTCTAATTGATAATTAAATCAATTAATTGAGACTATCTACATGATTTTATCCAAGGTGAAATGGGGACCATGGGCCTATTAAATCAAGCTCCAATAAGTTATCATAAACCTAACAAATAAATTTACTAACTTATTAATTCATCGTGACTCCACTATAGACTCGGAATTGCACTCTTGAATTCATTGAACGCTTTGTGACAAATATAGATACACTATTAATTATCCATTGTTACAACCATAATTGTCACTCAATCCTCTATAGATGGTCTACAATGAGATAGGACTAAAATACCGTTTTACTCCTCATTGTATTTTATCCTTAAAACATTTAGTTCCTTGTAAATGATATTTCAGTAAACTAATTTAATTACTTAAATGAGATCTCTATCATTTAACACCTTGAACCAAACTAAAAGGAAACTATCGTTTCAATTCTTTATCAGAAGCTATAGATGTTCATATCTATGATTAACAATCCCACTCAATTATACTATCGAGTTCCCAAGATGTAAGTATGGGCTAATCCGTAGGGTAAGCTGGTAATGAACAAGTCAAAGAACTCAAATATTACAATTAGTTAGAATACTAACCACTCAGAATTGAGATTGAATTGACCTATGGTCAATTATATGATATGACTAGAATATATAATAATGGTATGTTTACTTATCTAATCAACTGTCAATATCGGTCTTGCCCGATGTAACAAATACATCCGATCTTATCTACTTGTCTAATGTTCTGGAAAGAACATAACACTGTAATGTGTAAGTAGATCATATCGTAGATTGGCAAGTCAGAGGAAATCCGGTGCACTGACTAATCTTAGGACTAACTTATTTTGAACATATAATCATATTTATATTCCACTGTGATTACGTCAGTATAAATAAGATTAGCTATATGCTCGGGATTTAATAGAAGTTTATATTAAACAAATAATCATTAAAATAAAACATGTGAGCAAAGTGATTAACCAAGTCAAAAAATGATTTCTATTCTTGTATTGATAATAAAATGAGATTACAAAGAATTTGGGTTTTAATTAGGGCATAAAACCCCAACAAGAGTATGGTTTGGTCTTGTAATGTTTAGGAATTGCTTTTGGGCATAACAATATAGTTATTTTTAAGAAAGAATTTAGGTTATACTTTGAGGCCTTTTCTGGGTTTTAGGCTCTGATTAGCGAGAATATGAATGATCTTTTTGGGAAAATTTTGGGTGTTGAACCTAGAAAATAGGTCGCTTATTGGTTACGCAAAATGGGTGGTTTTCCATTAAAACCGCTTTCCAAAACTGACTTTCTGACGCACGATTTCTAAGGTGGCAGTACCTTTTCAATGATGTGTGAATTAGGGGCACGCGTGGATCTACTTAGGATCTTTAGCTCATAAGACTTAGATAGATTCGTAGGAGTTTTCTAGCTCGTGAATTTACGATTTCCACCTCAAGTATTTAGGTCGAGTTATCCAGTAATTTATTCATGGTTATCAAAATCAGATCACTTGATGCTTTAAACCATTCGCTATAACCATATCCTTAGGTTGTCCACTAATAGTTAGTATGTTTCTATAAGCTAAATTACATTATCGTCAAAATGAGTCACACTAACCTATCAGGCTCATCTTCTCAGGGCTAAAAGGTTGCGAAGACCCATATCACTCACTTTGGACTAGTGGTGGAGAGGGCGGTCGAGGTAACTACGAACAACTTCTACGAGGCTGAGAGGATTGATTCTCGGATAATGTCTATGCCACAAGTCAATGTTATAATGAAAGGCCATGGCATTCAGACGAATTCAAAATTTTATGCTCGCCCAGCATTTGAAGGTGAGTGGAGCTGCGCTGCCCTGAAGGAAAACGTTGGGAGCAGGGGCCTTCTTATCGCCGACCTCATACATTTTTTATTTTTTTTTATTTTGTAAAGTTAGCTCTATTCCAGATCCCCCCAAATCCGTATCACCTCCTCACGAGGTTAAAATATTCATTTCTTAAAAATGAGTGGGAAGAGACCACCCCAGAGGAAATCCTCTATTTTTTTCTACCTCGAGGCAAATCTTGATACCAAAACTGCAGGTGATGGGTTCTACTGCCTCAGCCAGTTTCCCAAGACTGCCATCATCATCGATCTCCCTATCCACCCAAGCAACTTCAAGGACCTATTCTTTATGTCGAATGGGTTTGCAACCTGCGAGTATCGATATTTCAACCGATCTCGTGTCTTTTAATTTTTAATGGCTTTGTAGATATTTGTTTACTTTACAATATTCACTATTTTGATTGCATTATTTGCTTGTGCAGTTATCTATAAGAGGTATGAGGCTTCCATCATCTGTAGGTACCAATACCTGATGCTCTCCGCCATCCGTAGGAAAAAGACTAGCGAGTGATAGTAATAGATGTCAATATGCTTGCATGTAAGCTGATTGGGAATGGCCAATCTTTGGCAATCCAACCTTGGGGTCCTCCTAGCAAGAGGTCCTTGGCCATTGTAGAGAAGATTGAAGAGAAAGTTGCGTCGTTGCTGGGTAGATGCCCTTCTTAGGGCAATCTAATTCAGGACCCAAATTAGGCTCAATCGGGGGTAGTAGCCAGCACCTCTGGCAAAGGTAACAATGAACTCAATATTAATTGAGCTAGTCCAACCTTCATGTTAGCTTGGCACGACCTGAGGAAGATTGTGACCAAACACTCTGAGGATCCAATAAAAACGTTACCATCCAACTGTTAGGGTTTATGCCCTAAAAGAATGTAAAAAGACATTTTATTGATTTAAATAAAAGTACAATTTTATTATAGTTGAATGTTATAATTATTATCTGAATAATTTGTATAAATATTAGAAAATTCCATATTCATTTATGAGGATATGATCTTGTATTAGTATAAGAGAATTAAGATCATATACAATGAATAAAGAAGTCAGTAACATATTAAAGTATGAAATCTTTAATATATGGTTACCAGTACGGTTTACTAAGCATACAGATGCAAGTAGCGTAGATTTGGATTACTGATGTGGATAGACTTCTTGATAAATTTTTTGTATATAATAGTGATTATATATGAGAAGACCGATATGAATTAACTATCTTTATAAACTTACAGTTTGCCATAAAGATTTAATTCTTATCATAATAAATGATCATCTGTAGATCAGTCTAAATCTGAGTGATCATGAACTCCTGTTTGTGTTTATTGGATCTTTTTATTCATTCATTAAGGTGTCTTGATATAATGGGGCTAGTTCTTTCCTAACGGATCGGATATTGGTTCCCTTAAGGGTTAATTCTAGAACGGAATAATTACTGAGCTCAAATCTATAATTTGATTATATATTAACTATTCACTAGGGAATTAATGGTACTTAAGGGAGAAGAGGTAATTAGAAGGGTAAAACAATAATTTTGACCAACTCTAATTAAATAAATGGAAGACAACTCTAATTATATCAATGGACTACAAGAGAAAACTTTGTAAATATAATTCTCTAAATATTTAGAGTGCAATTCCATATTTATAGTGGAGTAATCATGAAATTAATAAATAATATTATAGAATTAAAGATTTTAATTAATTGTCTTTTTTATTGGAGCTTCGTATTATAGGTCTATGGTCCCCAGGTTACCTCTATCCTACATTGTCAAGGGTAAGGATGTCACAAGAAATATTTACCGACTGAATTGCAAAATTGCAAATGAATTAATATTCCACTGCATGGAAATAATTATGGGCAATTGATTAATTAATTAACTATATAATTTTTATTTGAAAAACTTTATTGTTGCACCCTAAAAATAAGCGTGGATTCAATCACTCAACTAGGGCTAGATCTGTCAGAAAAATACATGGAAAAAACAGACAAGTAGAACATCTAACTAACGTTGATGTGAGCAACTTGTGTGAGGACTTGGCAGATCGCCTCACAGGAAAATAATCCATTTTTAGACATGCAATGGCCAGATCACCTTTAGGATGCTTTGAACTTAATCCGAACTAAAGTTCGGATACTATTTGATCACCAGCTCAATGAAGATGTTCAACTCGTGGAAGCCTGGTCATAACGCACAGTGAAGGATCCCGAAAGATTTGGAGGCTCTTTATACGCTCATTAATGCCCAGACTATATTATACATTTATTGCCCAAGATAACGGGAGTAATTTGCATAGGAAATCATATCCCCGTGTAAATGGGAATTATCTTGATTGATTATTTACCATATTTATGAACACAGTTACCCAAACCTGTCCCAAAATGTCTACTATAAATATTAGGGATAATGGACAGGAAAAGGGACCGCTTTTTGTAATACAGAAACTCTACAAAAAATGTGAGAGAATAATAATATTGTCACGTGAACTAGGTGGATTTTAACCACTGAACCACGTAAAATGATGAGTGTAAGAAGTTGTTCTTATAGTTCGTTACGGTTTAGAAAAGAGCACTAATATCTTTCTTATTGGATTTCTTAATCTACTGTTAGTGAAAAACTGTGTCAACAGTTTGGTACTTTTGTTGGGAGCTAATTAGTGCTTAATCCTTTACAAGTTTCATTCAACATTCATCATGGTGGTTACTCAATCAATGCACGACAACAAAATGGAGCAGCTTGGTGGGCAAGAGGCGCATCATACGGTCGTTCCTACAGAAAAGTCCCAAACATTCAGCAATATCCTGGAAAGCAACAGATGGGCCAAGATGATGTTGGGAGTTCAGCGTCACTCCCACCAAATCCTAATCCAGGATATCTAACAACTATTAAGAAGGAGAGTTCCCAATTAAGGAGCCATCTCGTTCGGGCTAACAGGCAGATAGAGGAGGTCCTGGCTCAGTTGCCCCCTCTTACAACTGATGCTAATGTCATAAAGAGGCAAAGTGGGTCCCATACGTCCCATAGTAATAACCGACCCAATCCCAGTCATTATGTCAAAACCGCAACTCTGAGCTCTATACCTTCAGAGAAAAATCAGTGGAGTGCTCAGCCTGCTAATCATCACAGGAACCATCATCCCCATGTTAGTCAATCGGTCAGAACTGCAACCCCCAGCTCTATGCCTTCCGCACAGATTCCAAGGAATGTTCACAACAACCCAACAAGATGAGCTGCGACAAATTCATGGAGACAAAATGCCTCAGCAAATCCACCTGCGCCATGATCAGAACCACAGGCACAGAGGACTCGAGAGATCAGGGTAGAACCGAGACGGCTAGATTAGTTCGACCTGACGGGATAAGGATTGCCTCGCTAATAAGATACCTACCATTAGTGGTTAGACATCCAACATCACCGCGCCCACAGACAGGTACTCTAGTTCGTGGGAATTGTTGGGGTTTTATACCCTAATTAAAACCCAAATTCTTTGTAATCTCATTTTATTATCAATAAAAGAATAGAAATCATTTTTTGACTTGGTTAATCACTTTGCTCACATGTTTTATTTTCATGATTATTTGTTTAATATAAACTTCTATTAAATCCTGAGCATATAGTTAATCTTATTTATAGTGACGTAATCACAGTGGAATATAAATATGATTATATGTTCAAAATAAGTTAGTCCTAAGATTAGTCAGTGCCCAGGATTTACACTGACTTGCCAATCTACGATATGATCTACTTACACATTATAGTGTTATGTTCTTTCCAGAACATTAGTAAAGTAGATAAGATCAGATGTATTTGTTACATCGGACAGGACCGATATTGACAGTTGATAAGATAAGTAAACATACCGTTATTATCTATTCTAGTCATATTATATAGTTGACCATAGGTCAATTCAATCTCAATTCTGAGTGGTTAGTATTCTAATTGATTGTATTATTTGAGTTCTTTGACTTGTTCGTTACCAGCTTACCCTACGGACTAGCCCATACTTACATCTTGGGAACTCGGTAGTATAATTGAGTGGGAGTGTTAATCATAGATATGAACATCTATAGCTTCTGATAAAGAAGTGAAATGATGGTTTCCTTTTAGTTTGGTTCAAGGTGTTAAATGATAGAGATCTTATTTCATTAATTAAATTAGTTTACAGAAATATCATTTACAAGGAACTAAGTGTTTTAAGGATAAAATACAATGAGGGGTAAAACGGTATTTTAGTCCTATCTCATTGTAGACCGTCTATAGAGGATTGAGTGACAATTATGGTTGTAACAATGGATAATTAATAGCGTATCTATATTTGTTATAGAGCGTTCTATGAATTCAAGAGTACAATTCTGAGTCTATAGTGGAGTCACGAGGAATTAATAAGTTAGTAAATTTATTTGTTAGATTTATGATAACTTATTAGAGCTTGATTTCATAGGCCCCTGGTCCCCATTTTACCTTGGATAAAATCATCTAGATAGTCTCAATTAATTGATTTAATCATCAATTAGAATTATCAAAGTTGATCAGGTCAATTTTGGATAGTTTCACAGAGTTGTGTAATTTTGAGAAGAAAAGAGAAATTATGGCAGATTTATTAATTCAGATAAATTTGTATCTAAATTAATAAATATATTTAAATCAAGGTTCAAATTATAAATAATTAATTTGATAAAGGATTTAATTAATTAAATCAATAGAAAATAATACAGGCCTTGATTTTAAGTCCAATGGGCTTATAATCAAATGGGAAATTTCACGGGCCTATAGCCCATGATAATTTCGACCTAGGGCTTCAAAATGGCTGTTATTTTATTAATTTTTTAATTAAATTAAATGGCCTAATTGAGTCTATAAAAGGAGTGCTTAGAGAGAAGTCAAAACAGAAAGTTTGATAAGTCACAAGTCAGATTTTCTGATAGTTTTAGATTCTCTCTAAACACAAGTCCTTTTCTAAGCCACTTTGTTATTTTCTCTTCTTCTCTCTGTATCTATCTCATGTGTTGAGAATTTCCCACACTAGTCTAGGTGGTTCTAAGGATACATTGGAAGATTGTGAAGAAAATAGAAGATCGGTTCAGTTTCTTGATAATACTCTGCGACAGAGAGGATACAAGAGTTAGAGAAACTGAAGGAATGACTCTTTATTTCCGCTGCGTATACTGTAAGTATTCTATTCTTTGTTTCTCTTTGAATTCAATTTTAGAAACATGTTTTAGGCTATCTCGTATTAATTTGTTTAATATTAGATATACATGAAAATAAATAAAGATCATGTATAAGCTAATCCAACAGGAAGAGTAGGAGAAATCCTCCCTCGTCAGTGGACACCTACATCGCACAAGCTCGCACTGATAATCCAGGTCCTCAATCTAAGCCATGGGTCATAAGTTTCACTAATGGAAGTTACTGGATGGGGAGCCAACATGGAGGTAGGTCTAAAAGCAACCCAAGGAATCATTTGAGTTCCACACAAAGTCCTCGTTCTGATCCACATCTTGACTTGCGTGACCATCTGAATTCACAAAGGAGGTATCAAACTTGCAATGATGATATAAATTATACTCAACGTGGGGGAGGTCCGTCTATCGTGTGCGACAATGGCAATGTCCCACCTAACCAAGCTTAAACTTGGAGGGAAAAAAACCAATCAATTGCGTACAATAGGATGGGGGCTGGTGAACAACCCCCAGCTAACCTAGACATCAAAGATCCAACCCTCGAGCGACTGGACTTGATGGAGGAGCAGATGAAGAAGTTTTTATCTGGAAAATGAATTGATGATTGTGACTCCGATGAGGAGCTCGAGCCTTTCGCCCCATACATTGCAGCAGCTCCGTATCCTTTTGGCTTCAGGATGTCGACCATGCCTTCATTTGATGGAAATTCAGATCCATCTGACCACCTCGAGATGTTTAATACGCTAATGATAGACCAAAATGTTGGGTTTGACCTAAGATGTATTTTGTTCCCCACAACTTTGACGAACATGCCAGAAAGTGGTTCAAAAAATACAAAAGACATTCAATTAGCTCGTGGAAGAAGTTGTCTTCAGATTTTAAGAGAGCGTTATGAGCTTCAAAGGAAACTCACATAAAGGTCAACTCATTGGCCAACATAAAACAACAACCTGGTGAGTCCTTGAAAGCATATCTGAGCAAGTTCACCAACGTTGCAGCAAGAGCTAGAGATGTAGATGATAGCTCCAAGCTTGTGGCAATGAGGATGGGAATCAGGGTAGGAGGTGATTTATGGAAGGAGCTCCAGCGAAAAGGAGTTATACGTGTAGATGAGTTCTTGGTCCGGACTCAGGAATGGATAAATTATGAGGAGGCGCAATCTTCTATCGCAGTGACTAGCCAGGTCCATATTCAGCCCACTGGAGTCATGACAAATGTTGCAGCTACGACTCAACCTGTCACCCAGAATAATGAGGTGGGAAACAATAAGAGGAAAGGGAATGGTGAGGGCGACCAGAATGGCAAAAAGAATAACAAGCTCGGGGAAAAATTCAAGCCAATCTATGCCACCTACACTGACTTGAAAGATACACGAGAGCATATTTTCTTGGCGAATTCTAATCGCATTTTGTGGAAGAAACCAGAGCCATTAAGGCACTAGAGGGTGAAGAGAGATCCCTCTAAGTTTTGCCGATATCACAATGACATCGGCCATAACACTGATGATTGCCGACAATTGAAGAACAAAATTGAAACTCTCATTCGGGCTGGAATGTTAGCACATTATACCCAAAATTAACTCACTCCCAAACAATCAACAAGGCAGAATTCTCGTCTAGCTTTGAAAACTCTAATAGGTTAGCCTAGGACTCAAATGGATCAGGGGAACCAAGTTCACCCTCCTCCAATAGTAGGAGGAGATATAACAACTATTATCATAATACGTCATTTGGTGGGCACGAGTAGTGTGGCCCAAAAGAGGTATATACAGGAGTTGAAAACTCACAACGACATTGAATTTATCCTGGAGAAACGGTTATGAAAACAACAACGATTTGAAAAACAACCAATCATTTTCACAAAAGAGGACACTAGCCACGTTCAGTTCCCACATAATGACTTGTTGGGGGTAACCATTCAACTTGCCAACCAAAGGGTATGAAGGATATTGGTTGATAGCGGGAGCTTAGTAAATGTGTTATTCAAGTCCACCTTAGAAAAGATGGGATTATCCGTAATCTATCTTAAGGCAACCTCAATGACACTATACGGATTCTCAGTTGAAGGAACAACAGCCATAGGGACAATTGGACTGGTGGTTACACTAGAGAATGATATGCAAATTGTTACTAAAATACTCAAGTCCATTGTAGTCATTTGTCCGACTGCGTATAATGCGATTTTGGGACGACTCGCACTGATGGTTTTTGAGGCCATCACCTCGATTCGACACCTGGTGATGAAGTTTCCCTCAAATTCAGGTATATGCACAGTAAGAGGAGACCAGCTCGCTGCCAGAGAATGCTACAACATTTCCATGAAGGAAAAATCACAACCCGGGCAACAAGAAATGGTCATAGTCGAGGGAGGAGAGGAGTCTCGGGTAATGGAAGTTACCCATGGGACAGAATAACCTCAAGAAGGAGATAACAAGGCCACCCAACAAGACGACATTGATCCACGATTAGGCGAGGATAGGTCTGAGCTCCAAGCTGTGGAGGAGCTCAAGGAAATCAGTATCGACCCGGAAACACCTTTAAGAGTTGTAAAAGTTGGGAAAAATCTTGGTGCTGAAGGGAAGAAGGAGCTGGTCAAATACTTGAGAAAGAACCTAGACGTCTTCGCCTGGTCGTATGAAGATATGGTGGGAATTAGTTCTAGTGTAATAATGCATACTTTGAACTTGGACAAGAATGTTCCCGCAAAGTCCCAAAAATGAAGGCTTTTGGGGAGAGAACGGTTGGAAGCTTTAGAAGAAGAACTAGCTTGCCTACTTAAATGTGGATTTATCAGGGAAGCAAAATATCTGACCTAGGTTGCTAACCCTGATCTGGTCCCGAAGCCAAATGGGAAGTGGACTCCAATCTTAACAATGCCTGTTGTTGACGCGGTTCTTCGCCAACAGATAATTAAGAAAATAAGAGAAAGAGATTAATGCTTAATAATGAACCGAAACAGATGAATGATCTTAAAATGGACTGATGACACGACTACGTTTTTAGGTGGTTCAAAGGTTGAAATCCTTCTACTCCACTAGCCAATATTATTGCTATGCTTCTGGTATTCTCTTACAGGGTATTTCGTTACACCATAGAATCCAACCCCTTGCAATTTCCAAGGTCTCCATATTTATAGGAGAAGGAATCTGGGATTTGGTAAGGGGTGTTCTCTCGTGACCTTCTTACCCATCATGTCACTTCTGTGACATTCATGATTAATTCCTAAAACCTGACAAATGAAGTGTGGTCTAATCAATAGGTAAGGGGGATAATGGGCCGCACGGCCCAACCCAGTCGTGGGTGCCTGAATACGCACGTTCATGCTGCGTGTCCGAGAATTCAGGGATATATCAGACACATGATGTCTGATATATGCACGTTTACAATGCGTGGTTGACTTTATAAGGAGTCACGGCTTCCCACTCCAGCTCGTACCTCGAGCTGGATGCCTTCTTGGCTTACGGTCTTCATATCCCTATGTCGGCCCTTAAATAATCTTGGTCAACCTTTGGTTACCTCGAGCTAAAGGGGTAGGACCTTACAACAGTAGCTCCGGCCACGTGGCGTCCACATGGCTGATATAATTATGCCATATCTCAGCTCGCTAATAGCCCGTGGAAAATAAGGGCGTACATTTGCCCCCCAAGCCTCTACTCGTGGCACACAACATCATCTGGGGCCACAGTGGAGGCTTTTAGGCTTCTCCATGGACTCTCCATATTCCACCTATTACGCAGGAGTCGAATGCATGGAGCATCATGGTTGGTGACGGTACGTCTTCCGAGAACCGCATTAATTGGCCTAGCCTATACTCAGTCGTCGTTTCATCTTTCGAGTGGAGAGCCTCGGATCCCACATCATGGCAATCCAACGGCCCTCCTCACACGGCCTTTCACGTATATAAAAGGGGTGGCCGTCTTACGCATGGGCCACCCGTTTCTTTGAAAATTTTCTAAATTTCCCATCTTCTTCTCTTTTCTCATCCTCAAAAAACCCTCTTTTTCTCCCAGTTACCATTCCCAGCATTCCAGAAGATCAAGTGTAAGGGCTCCTTTGAGGTTTTGGTACCAGTTACTCCACCGAGGCCCCAACCCAGACGACCCCTTCATCCCCCTCACAGCAAAACACTTCGTAAGTTCTCTGACTGTGCATGTTTTAAATTTTCTTTTTACTGTAGCCTAGGTAAATAGTTACTGTAGCTGCATGCAATATTCTGCTGGTTTTTTGTGGGTATGAAGGGTGTAGGATTTTATTTTAGGGCATCGATTGTAGAAGAAAACCATTTAGGAGCATGGTTCATAGGGTGCGTTTTCTGGGTATGATTTTTTTTGGTATGCTTGTTTAAAATATCCAGCATTTTGGGTGCAAAACTGGGTAGCTTAGGGGACACACTTCACAAGCGGTTTTGCACTTCTTGCTTACTGAAACTTTCCTTCCAAGGCAAACTTTTATCCTGACCCTCCTGACACACGAATTCCGAGTAATCGGGGATTTTTTGGGAGCACAGGCACGTTTTCACAGAACTGCGTGGTCTCACTCTCCACGGGCTGAGCTTACCTCAGCCCGTGCAAAGGAAACACCTCTTCAGATCCTTTCTTATGTTTAGGTTGCCTTTTCTAAAATTACTTCTTTTGTTCACTAGGCGACCAGATGGGACCCAAGAAGAACGCTCCTAAGAAGAACGCAGGCAGCTCGTCCTCCCAACAATCCAAAGGAAAGGAGGTGATGACAGACTCCCCAATCCCCGTCTTTGGGCTGGCTGTGGAGCAGGAGCTCGAGGTGGCGCCCGATGCTTTTTTTGAGGCCGAGAGGATCGTCTCGAAAATCACCGACCACGGGAGAGTGAATAAAATATTCCTCTCCCACAACATCGAGCTGGGGAGGGGCGCCCTGATTGCCCGACTTCCCCTTGAAGTTGAGCGGAGCTACGCGCCGCTCGACGAGGAATACGCGGCTTGGAGTGACGAGCACTTAAGGCTGGGGCCTTCCTCTCGTTGGACCAATACTTCGCCGACTTCCTCAACTATGTGAAGTTGGCTCCTTTCCAGCTCCCCCCCAACTCTTACCGTTTGTTGGCAGGGTTGAGATATCTGTTCCTGAAACAGGAATGGGAGGTCCCCACTCCGGCGGACATCTTAAATTTTTTCTGCCTCAAGGCCAGCCCGGAACAGTGGGGGCGAGGCGATGGGTTCTACTACCTGACCCGCTTCCCAAACACGGCTGCGGTCATCGAGCAGCCCAGCCACCCCAATGACTTCAAAGACCAGTTCTTTATGTCCAAGGGGTTTCGCAACTGCAAACTTCATTACTTCAACCATCCTCGTAAGAACCTTTTTCTCTTAGCTCGTAAGTTAAGTATTGATTAGCTCCCCCTTATCAGTTTCTGACTTAGAAAAATTCTGCAGCCATTTTCGCGAGGACAGATAAGTCTGTGATCCTCGGGAGTCAGTACGAGACACTGGCGGGCCTGCCCCCCAGTGAAAAGGACTATCGCCAGCTCATGATAGATGAGACGATGTTGGCGTGAAAACTGATCTCTCTAGGCTAGACTTTGGCCCTGAGGAGACCCCGGGGGCTTCCCCCAGCTCGCGAGATGAGGCCCATCCCCGAGGAGGAGTTCGCGGGGGGAGGTGAGGATGAGGACGAGGAGGATGAGGTGCCCCTCATAAGGAGGAAGCGGGCGCTGGAGGTCGCCCAAAGAACGGACGAGGAGAGGATCCGATCCGGAGCAGCCGCAGGTCCTTCTAGGCAAGGTAATCCTTACATGTTCAGGGGCTTAGATAGGGCCACCGCCGATCCTCGGTTAGCTAGGTTTAATCCCAATCAGCTCGTCCAACGCCATCGAAACAACTCAGCCTCGACATAACCCTACTCCAGTGCATCGACCGGCTCGTGCTGGATTACGAGAGTAGCCGCCCTAGGGGTACTGTAGTCGTAGACAACACCTTAGCCTTTAGGTCGGCCCTCTTTGAGGAGTATGGGACTAATCTCCGGTCGTGGCCCACCCTTCGGGAGGGTACTGTAGCTCCAGGTCTTAGGAAGTATGTAGAAGAGTCTAGCCCCGAGCCAGATTCGGACCCAGGACCTGTTCCAGCTCGCGAGGTCATTGTCTTAGATTCCCCCACAGGAGCTCCGGGGCTGATGGTCGTGACCATAGATTTCTCTTCTAGCTCGGGGGGTAGGATCCCTTTCAATATATAAACTTGAGTTTCGCTTTTTCCCCCTTATTTTTGTTCTTGCATAAATGCTTACTTGTATACTAATGTTGTCTTTGTTTTGCCAGAGGAAATGTCTTAGCCCGGGAACAAAGACATGCGAGCTATGTTCACCGGAGGGAACTCTTCTGCTGGAGCCTCTGGGCCTAAAATGAAGAAGCTTCGGGTGGCGAAGAAAGCCGCTGGGACCCCAACCAAGTCCCCTGCAAAGGGGAAAGACCAAACCCCAGCTGCCCAGGCCAAGGTACCTCCACCTCCTGCCGCAGTGGAGAAGATGCCCCCGCCCCCTCCACGAGCTCCGGCCTTTGTTCGGGATATGGGGGCGGAGCCCGGGATTTTGGCAACCGCAGGCCCCGAGGGGTGCATTCCGGTGGACCCCCAGGCCCTGGAGAAAATTCCTGACATCTTTCGGGGGACGGTGTACGAGACGGCAACCTACACCATCGACCACTACTACGGCGCCACCGAAATGGACCTGCAGGCGATCGAAACAAGGAGCCCGGAGAGCGTGATGGAGTCTTCACTGGGAATGGCTCTAACGGTAAGTTGGCTTTACATTTTGTACTCTTTTGGTTATCATGCATCGCACGTTCTTTCTATATATATTTTTTTCTAAGGCAGTTGCCTCTTTGCTTTGTAGGGTGCCTTGGCTCTTCACCGGAGCATTTCCAGGTCCAAGGCTCGGCTTGAGGACATGAGGGGCGAGCATCAGGCTGTTTTGGCTGGCCAGCAGACTACCTTGGCCTCCCTGAAGACTACCCAAAAGCAGGAACAGGAGGCTAAGGATGCCTTGGCAGCCGCGCGGGCCGAGCTGGGCGCGTCCCGTCCCAAGCTGCAAGAGGCCGAGGCTAACAAGGCCGCCCTAGTCGCTATAACGGACGAACTCGAGGAGGCCAAGGCTGCCCGGGCCACATTGGACTCTGTAAAAACCGAGGCCGAGGAGGCAAAGGCCGCCTTGGAAAAGGAGAAGGCGGCCTCCAACTCCGCCATGGAGGACATGCTATATCATTACTGGGTCTTCAACCCGGACGGCGACTTTTCCTTCCTAGGAGCGGAAGTCTGGGAGCCCTTCCTGGAGGGGTTTAAAGCTCGTCTTCAGCAAGAGGCGCCCTCTGAGACCGGGGAGACCTCTACAGCAGCCGAGCAGGAGGGCGAGACAGCGACCTCAGCGGAGCAGCCCGGTGGAGCCTAGGGCCTTACTTTTTCTTTTTTGAACACATTATTATTATTTTTTTTTTTGTAACTTTTGTATGAGGTTTTTCCACCTCGAGACAATTTTCTTTATCCATTTTTGCTTCTATACACTTTTCTTTTTGTTGGTGCTATGATTGATGCTTTTATACTTTTCTTAGAAAAAACTTGTTAACCAATCTTCACCCAACTTCTAAGATAAGTCCCGGTTGCACTCCGGACATTGCATTAAAAACTTAGTTCGCATTAACCTCTTATTGATATCTCGTGCTTTTTAAGAAAAACAACGATCCATCAATTTGAATTAACTTCTAAGTTTTATGACCTGGTTATGTCCAGGACGTTAGTTTGAAAACTTAGTTCGCGTTATTTTTTATCAATATCTCGTGCTTTTTAAGAAAAACAACGATCAATCAATTTAAATTAACTTCTAAGTTTTATGACATGGTTATGTCCAGGACGTTAGTTTGAAAACTTAGTTCATGTTAATTCTTGACTAATATCTTGTGCTTTTTAAGAAAAACACCGATTAATCAATTTGAATCAACTTCTAAGTTTTAAGCCGACCTGGTTATATCCAGGATAGGACTTAGTTCGCATTAATCCTTTATCAATATCTCGTGTTTTTTAAGAAAAACAACGATCAATTAATTTGAATAAACTTCTAAGCCTTTTTAAGGCGACCTGGTTATATCCAGGCACCATATGCCCCCCCAAGTAACTAGGAAAGGGCCTTTCGTGGTTACTTGAGATTACACCCACAAATATACACAATAATAAACAAAGATTTAATTCTCATTGCTTAAAAAAAAAGTGGCCTTTAAGCCTTACAAGGGTGTTACTGATAATATTTCTTCAAATGAATAGTGTTCCAGGTTCGCGGAACTGCTTCTCCATTGAGCCGAGCTAATTTGTAAGTTCCTTCCTTAATGACCTCAGTGATTTGATATGGCCCTTCCCAGTTCGGTCCCAATACTCCATCTTTGGGATCCTTACCGGCTAAGAAGACTCTCCTGAGGACCAGGTCGCCAATGCTAAAAATGCATTTTTTGACCTTTGAGTTGAAATAACGAGTGATTTTTTGCTGGTAATGCGCGAGCTGAAGCTGCGAATCTTCTCGTCTTTCATCAATCAGGTCGAGGGAGGCGTAAAGTAGTTCGTGGATGCGGTCTTGGTCATATGCCTAGACTCTATACGAAGATACCTTAATCTCGACAGGGAGGACTGCCTCACTCCCAAAAGTCAGGGAGAAAGGAGTATGACCCGTAGGAGTCTAATGCAAGGTCCGGTATGCCCACAGAACCTGGGGGAGCTGTTCTGGCCAGATCCCCTTGGCTTCGTCTAGTCTCTTCTTAAGGCTCGCCTTTAGCGTCTTATTGACAACCTCGACTTGGCCATTTGCCTTGGGATAGGCCACGAATGAGAAGCTTTTCACAATTCCTTACCTTTCGCAAAATTCGGTGAAGAGGACGCTGTCGAACTGAGTCCCATTGTCGGATACGATTTTCTTGGGCAGCCTAAATCGACAGATAATGCTCTTGACCATGAAGTCGAGGACTTTCTTGGAAGTGATTGTTGCCAAAGGTTCTGCCTCAGCCCACTTCGTGAAGTAGTCGATGGCCACCACAATGTAACGGACCCCGCCCTTTCCAGTAGGGAGGGCGCCAACCAAGTCGATTCCCCAGACCGCAAATGGCCATGGGGACGAGATCATCTTCAGCTAGACTGGGGGAGCTCGGGCAACTGTGGCGAACCGCTGGCACTTGTCACATTTCTTGACGTATGAGATCGAGTACTTTGATAGAGTGGGCAAGTAATACCTTTGCCTTAAGACTTTTAGGGCCAGGCTTTGCCCCCCAGTGTGATCCCCGCAAAAACCTTCGTGCACTTCCTACAGGATGGCCTTTGCTTCGCCTGGCAGAACACATCGTAGGAGAGGTAGGGAATGCCCACGTCGGTACAGCACCCCATCTACAATCGTATACCTTGGAGCCCGGTACAGTACCCACCGTGTGTCATTACGTCCCTCGGGTAACTTTCCTTCGGTGAGGTACTCAAGGATGGGAGTCATCTAGGTCGGTCTGGCGTCGATCATCTCGACATCCGCCCCGACCTCTTCTATAATTGGTTTCTCCAGGAACTCTACTGGTACTAACCCCAGAGCCTCCGTCTCCCCAGAGGTAGCGAGCTTGGCAAGAGCGTCTGCGTTAGCGTTCTGCTCCCGAGGTATCTGCTCGATTGAGCCTCGTTCAAACGCGGACAGTTCGACTTTTACCTTGGCAAGGTAAGTAGCCATCTTGGCTCCCCGTGCTTGATATTCACCTAGCACCTGGTTTACCATGAGCTGGGAGTCGCTGAAGCACTGAACGAAGCTCGCCTTCAGCTCATGGGCTACCCTTAGCCCGGCCAGCAAAGCTTCGTATTCGGCCTCATTGTTGGAGGCCTTGAATCTGAATCTCAAAGCCGAGTGGAATCTATGCCCTTCTGGGGATATCAAAATGATTCCAGCCCTGGAGCCGTTCTCATTGGATGAGCCATCCACGAAGATCTTCCATGACGCTTGGGTCGAGGTGACCTGGGGTGACCCTTCCACAGGATCCTCCCTGAATCCTGTGCACTCTGCCACAAAATCGACCAGGGCCTGAATCTTTATAGTAGTTCGTGGGGTGTACAAAATCTCGAACTGACTGAGTTCGATAGCCCATTTCAACAAGCGTCCCGATGCTTAAGGATTTTGCAAAACCTGCCTTAAAGGTTGATCGGTCATGACGTGTATTGAGTGGGATTGGAAATATGGCCTGAGCTTTCAGGAGGCCATGATTAGACAGAACGCCAACTTTTCCATCAATGGGTATCGAGATTTGGCCCCGAGAAGTCTCTTGTTGATGTAGTAGACCGGTTTCTGAACCCGGTCTTCTTCACGGACCAATACGGCACTAGCTGCATCCTATGTGACAGCTAGGTAGAGGAAAAGAGGCTTTCCTGCCTTTGGTTTGGACAATACGGGTGGCTCGGCCAGATGTGCCTTCAGGTCGAGGAAAGAACTTTCGCACTCCTCTATCTATTCGAATTTCTTATTTCCTCGGAGCAGGTTGTAGAACAGCAGGCACTTGTCGGTGGATTTTGAAATAAACCGATTAAGGGCTGCCACCCTTCCTATCAGGCCTTGAATTTCCTTACGCGACCTAGGTGAGGGAAGCTCGAGCAATGACCTGATCTTATCGGGGTTTTCCTCGATTCCTCTAGTGTTGACAATGAAACCCAGGAATTTTCCAGACGCGACCTCGAAAGTGCACTTCTGAGGGTTAAGCCTCATGCCGTATTCTCTTAGTATCTTGAAGCATTCTTCCAGGTTGGAAACGTGGTTATCGGCAGTCTTTGACTTGACCAGCATGTCATCAACGTACACTTCCATGTTCTTCCTGATCTGGTTGGCAAACATTCTATTCACTAATCTCTGGTATGTATCACCGGCATTCTTCAGTCCGAACGGCATGACCTGGTGTGCTCCTGGTCTGCCGGGTTCATGGAGATCTGATTATAACCTGAGTACGCATCCATAAAGGACATGAGCTCATGCCCCGCCGTGGCATCTACCAATTGGTCGATCCTTGGCAAGGGAAAACAATCTTTGGGGCAGGCTTTATTCAGGTCGGAGAAGTCGATGCAGGCCCGCCATTTCCCGTTGGGCTTCAGGACCAGCACGGGGTTGGCGACCCAAACCGGAAACTTGGCTTCGCGGATAAAGCCGCATTTCTTGAGCTGAGATACTTATTCTTCTAAGGTCTCAGCCCGAGTTGTTCCCAGGCGCCTCTGTTTCTGGGACTTTGCAGGAACGCTCTTATCCAAATGAAGGGTGTGCATGATGACATTTGGACTGATTCCCACCATGTCCTCGTGTGACCATGCAAACACATCCAAGTTATCCTACAGAAATTTGATCAGCTCCGCCTTCCTCTTGCCACAAAGGTTTTTCCCGAGCTTAACCGTCTGTGAAGGATTTTGTGGATCGATATTTACTTCCTCAAGATCTTCAATAGCTTGGAGCTCGGACTTGTCCTCGCCTATTCGGGGGTCAATATCCTCACTTAGGATGATACTTTCCCCCTTGGCGCTCTGAGGTTTTTCAATCTCAGGATTAGGCAAAGGTTCCTAAGATTCCTCTTCTCCACCTTGGATGGCCATCGTCAGCTGCCCGGGTTTCGATTTTCCCTTCATGGAAATGCTATAGCATTCCCTGGCAGCAAGCTGATCGCCATGGACTGTGCATATCCCCGTGGAAGAAGGGAATTTCAGTGCAAGGTGGCGAACGGAGGTGACGACTTCAAAAGCTATAAGTGTAGGTCGGCCCAAAATGGCATTGTATGCAGCGGGGCAGTCGATGACCACAAACTCGAGGAGTTTTGACACTGTCCGAGGTCCCTCTCCTAAGGTGATCACCAGCTCGATCGTCCCTATAGCCGCTGATCCTCTCCCGAGAAACCATACAGCATCATGGAGGTCGCCTTCAGCTGGGCGACAGTCAAACCCATCTTCTCCAGCATTGACTGGAATAGAAGGTTTACCGAGCTCCCATTATCGATCAGCACTCTCCTAACCCTCCGATTAGCGAGCTGCACTGCTACGACCAGAGGGTCGTTATGAGGGAACTGAATGTGGCTAGCATCTTCTTCAGTAAAAATGATTGGTTGCCTTTCCAATCGCTGCTGTTTTGGCAGATGCTGCTCAGGGACGAACTCTACTCCATTATGAGCCTTGAGTTCGTTGACGTACCTCTTTTGGACACCCCTGCTCATGCCAGCCAAATGTGGACCTCCCAATATTGTGGATATCTCTCTTCCTATCACTGGAGGAGGGACGTCTTGATCTACCCGAGACCCAGGCTGACTGACCGGGACTTCCGGAGCAGGTTGACTTGTTGGAACCCTGTTCCACGCATACTGAGCAAAGGGGTCGGCTCTGATGAGAGTCTCGATCTCATCTTTCAGGTGTCTACAATCATCGGTATTGTGGCCAACGTCGTTGTGGAAACAGCAAAACTTGGAGGTGTCTCTCTTCCCCTTCTGGTGCTTTAACGGCTCTGGCTTCTTCCAGGGGAGGCGAGCAGAGTGTGCTAGGTAGATGTTCTCCCTAGAGTGGGTGAGCTCCGTATAAGTCGCGTAGACCAGCTTAAATTTTTCTACAGACTTATTCTTCTTTGGGCCGTGCTGGTTGCCCTCGTCGTTCCCCTTTCTCTTGCCTCCACCGAACTGGTTATTCTGTGTAACATTCTGGGTCGCTGTCACGACCTCCGTTCCCACTCCAGTGGGCTGCTCAGGGACCTGGCTGGTTCCTGCATCTGAGGCTTGGGCCTCCTCCAAGTTGATCCACCCTTGCGCCCTATTTAGGAATTCGTTTATTGAGCTGACTCCCTTCCTTTGTATTTCGTTCCAGAGTCCCCCTCCGACGAGGATTCCAGTCCTCAAAGCCATGAGCTTGGAGCTGTCATCAACGTCTCTGGCCCGAGTAGCGACATTCGCGAACCTGCTCAAGTAAGCCTTCAAAGGTTCGTCAGGTTATTGCCTCACGTTAGCCAGGGAGTCGGCCTTGATGCGAGCAGCCTGGGAGGCTCGGAATGCTCTTTTGAAGTCAGCAGAGAAAGTTTTCCAGGAGCTGATTGACTGCTTCTTGTTCTGTTTGAACGACTGTCTGGCCGACCCAGTCAGTGTGGAGGGAAATATTAGACACCTCAGCTCGGGGCCAGTGTTGTGGGCCATCACCAGTGTATTGAACATACCCAGATTATCTGACAAATCTCCGTCTCCGTTGAATTTGGACAGGTGCAGCATACGGAAACCGGGCGGGAATGCCGTTGCTGCTATGTTGGGGGCGAAGAGCTCAAGCTCGTCCCTTGAATCATATTCGTCTTTCTCTTTCTCTGATAGGAGCTTCCTCATTAGTTCCTCCATCTGAGCCAGGCGCTCAAGGGTTTTTTCCTGATTTCCTTGATTATTCCGAGGCTGTTCAACAGCTCCGGATCCATTGTATACGTTTGGTGGGTTATTGCCCCTCCTATCTTGAGATAGGTTATTTGGGACATTCCCGCCGTTACGTACCTCGGACAGGTCTCCCCCTGAGCGAGCATGGTTGCCACCTCCTACTGGGTCTCCCCTATGAGAGTTAAGGCGATCCCGTAGCTTGCCCCTCGGGGTGGCTTGAGGACTTTCCGCCGAACTTAGGCGCTGGCGCAGGTCTCCGCCAGAAAGGTCACTCCAACGACTTCTGGTCCAGTAGCTCCCGTTAGAGAAGCATGGAGCTCGCCTCTGGGGGTGAGGATCCGAGCTTCCTCTGGGCACCCTGCTACGATGGGAAGGTCCTGTGGATGGCGGGTTTCTCGTGCTACTTCCATAAGCTAGAATATCTCAGATAGGCCGAGGAGGAGACAGATATCTTATTGGTGAAGGAGGATGTCTGACCGGGGATGCAATCATGGTTTCGTCAGGGCAGATCAGGTTAGGTGGGGGCCTTTCGGACTTACGAGTCTCGCCTTGCCTCTTTCCAACGTTAGCGTCGGTTGTATGAGGGGGTAGTCAGGCCAACACCTCCTTAATCTGCTGATTAGCTTTCACCAGTTGACTCCTCAGCTGAGCGTTCTCTATCTCTACCGCTGTGTAAAAGTCCGGGTTTGGATTAGGTGGCTGGGGTGCCGAACTTCCAGTGTCATCCTGGCTTATTGGCTGCTTGCCCGGCCGCTGCTAAACTTCAAGGTTTTGCTCACCAGAGATGGCGGGATGATGAGCCTCTTGCCCATCATGTTGTTCCGCCTCGTTACCGTGTCTTGATCGAGTGGTCACCATAGTTGGATGTTTGCGATAGCACCAATCTAACTAGCTCTCAATGAAAGCACCAAACTGTTGACACAGTTCTTCGCCAACAGATAATTAAGAAAATAAGAGAAAGAGATTAGTGCTTAATAATGAACCGAAACAGATGAATGATCTTAAAATGGACTGATGACACGACTACATTTTTAGGTGGTTCAAAGGATAAAATCCTTCTACTCCACCAGCCAATATTATTGCTATGCTTCTGGTATTCTCTTACAGGGTATTTCGTTACACCATAGAATCCAACCCCTTGCAATTCCCAGGGTCTCCATATTTATAGGAGAGGGGACCTGGGAGTTGGTAAGGGGGGGTTATCCCGTGACCTTCTTACCCATCATGTCACTGCTGTGACATTCATGATTAATTCCTAAAACCTGACAAATGAAGTGTGGTCTAATGAATAGGTAAGGGGGATAATGGGCCGCACGACCCAACCCAGTCGTGGGTGCCTAAATACGAACGTTCATGCTGCGTGTCCGAGAATTCAGGGATATATCAGACACGTGATGTCTGATATATGCACGTTTACATTGCGTGGTTGACTTTATAAGGAGTCACGGCTTCCCACTCCAACTCGTACCTCGAGCTGGATACCTTCTTGGCTTGCAATCTTCATATCCCTGTCTTGGCCCTTAAATAATCTTGGTCAACCTTTGGTTACCTCGAGCTAAAGGGGTAGGACCTTACAATAGCAGCTCCGGCCATGTGGCATCCAAGTGGCTGATATAATTATGCCATATCTCAGCTCGCTAATAGCCCGTGGAAAATCAGGGCGTACACCTATCCTAAGAATTGTTTCCCATTACCTAGAATTGATCAGTTGTTAGGCGCAATAGACTGTCACGAGCTCATGTCTTTCATGGACGCATATTATGGATATAACTAGATCATGATGAACCCTGTAGAACAAGAGCATACCAGCTTCATGACTGAGCATAACGTATACTGCTACAAAGTTATGTCATTCGGGCTAAAGAGTACGGCTGCAACATACCAACATTAGTCAACAATATGTTCGTTAATTAGATCGGGAAAAACATGGAGGTGTATGTCGATGATATGCTCGTTAAATCAAAGACTGCCAGTAACCACGTGTCTGACCTGAAAGAATGATTTGGCGTACTAAAGAGGTATGACATGAAGTTAGATCCTTAGAAGTGCACTCTTGGAGTCTTATCAGGAAAGTGTCTATGGTTTATAGTCAACACAAGGGGGATAGAGGCGAATCCAGAGAAAATCATATCGTCATTGGAAATGCCTTCGCCTAGGTCGCGTAAGAAGGTACAAAGTTTAACTGGAAAAATGGCAGCCCTAAACTGCTTCATTTCAAAATCCACTGACAAGTGTCTCCCATTTTAGAACTTGCTCAGGGAAACAAAAAGTTCGAGTTGATCGAAGAATGCGAACAGGCATTTCACGACCTGAAAGCTCACCTGGTTGAACCCCCTGGTACTATCAAAACCAACTTTTGGAGAATGTTTTGTTAGGAATAGTTCCTAGTGCGCAGCAAAAATTGCGGTAGTGGTAGTATTATATACAACAAAAAATTTCATATAAACAACTTCATATTAGGATCCTTAATATGAAATATGATAATCAATATAAAATATGTATATGTAAAAAATAATACGAAATGATTTACCTCTTGTAGCCTTTCAAGAATCCTTGAATCTTTTCGTATATATTTCGATCTTCCTATCCTCGCTAGAGTACTCACACCTAGATCTTCCAAGATGTTCTCTACACCTCAAGATGTGGGTGGGCACATAGAGAACAAGAATCAATTTTGTGAATCAAAAGTATTCTCAACACATTAGACTCTTGATTAAAGGCTAGAGAGAAAGGTTTTTCTTTTGTGAAAAAGATGATAGTTTTTCTTCTTTGTAAAAACTTGTTGTTTCTAGTTTCTATCATATAGAATATATAAACATTATAATCATCATAATAATAATAAATAAAAAATAATCATCTTTAATAATAATAATAATGATAAAATACAAAGTGTTACATTTCATTTTAAAACCCCTTTTAAAATGTTTTATTAATTTATTAAAATAAAAATAAAAAACCAATTACTGATCACATTAGTAGTGCTACACGCATAGAGTAGTCAAAGCCCTATGCGTGTGGCACTATCCCTGAAAATGGGATTTAATTTTTCATGTGTTTTTATTTTAATTAATTAATAATTAGAAATTCAAATAAGGTATCATCTTTTTAAGGAAAAGATAACAATTTAAATTTCAAAATTCAAAATTCAAAATTTGAATTTCCATTATTATCTCACTATTAATTAAATAAATATAATAATTAAAACTAATTTTGACTATCCATATTTATCTATTCACACTTAAATAAAATAATTGTTTAAAATCATTTTCTTCTATTTCTACACAATTTCGAAAATTGCACAAATGAATTAATAAATTATGCAACTTCAATTATCACATAATTGCACATTTATCTCGAAGAATAAATATTCTCTCAAATAACCCATTCATAGTTTGACCCTTGTATCAACTCTTACCTTGATTAGTGTTAGTAGAGCCGCCCTGGGGACCCATGGACCAATAATTCCAACCTCCAATAAATAAAAGATTACTAACCAAAACTCTTTGATTCAATAATCATATTTATTAATCTCATGATTATTCTACAATAAATATGAGATTGAAGTCTTGAGCATTAAAGACGTATATTTATTGAGTACTTTATTGTAACCATAAAGTATCCATCGATATAATCATCACATACAATTAATTCTCTATTGATGATTCATAGTTAAGTAGGAATAGAATTACCGTTTTACACTTTAATTATATCTTGATTCCTAGTGTACCATTGAATTTACTATTGAAGGTTAATTCATATACTGATTATGAATTTGACGTTAATAGATTTTTCAGTTCCAAAAGCAAACCCAATAGGGAATCATCATTAAATCTATAAGAAGGTATAAATTCCATATTTGTTAAGCTATGTCCCCAGCCATATACATCATTGAGTCCCCAAAATAAAAGTTCTTAGCTTGATCATTCTGACAAACCATAACACATGAATCAAAGGATCAAATGACATATATATGAGTTCATAGTAACTTCAAGATTAATATCAGTTTGTATATGATCATCATTTGATGTGTTTTATAATACCATGAAACAATATTTAAACAGTATTATTAAATCACATCTGGTCTAGTTCTACATACTCTTAGCATGCAAAGTACCTCCACTAAAGTGTCCTACTACACTATTAACCCAAATCTAGGTCACATGTATTCATAACACTAGTGGACCGTACTAGCAGTAATCAATATAAAGATTCCATAACTTTATTTTACTGTGAACTATTTTAGTTCATTATCTCAATCTCGATCCTCTCATACCAATATGAGATTGAGACCACATAGATGAACTTAGGAATTTTCTGATATCTACATAATATTATTAACAATAATATAGTACATAAGCTACATATATACAATCATTCAATTCATTCATTTATTTCATTAAAACCATTGTCACCTACAATTGATTTAAGGGCACAATTCCCAACATGTTTGCTCCTATATCTTGCTGTGATGGAAAATGCGGTCAGCGATGTGTCAGTTCAAGAGGAGAATCAGGTGCAGAAAAAATTGTACTATGTAAGTGAAAGTACTTCTCGGATCCGAGTCTCGATATCAATTAATAGAAAATCTCGCATTTTGTCTTAGTTTGGCTTTAAGAAAGCTTAGACCGTACTTTCACTCCCACACCATCGACGTCTTAACTGATCAACCTTTAAGGCAAATCTTGCAAATGCCTAAAGCATTGGGATGCTTACTAAAGTGGGCCATCAAACTCAGCCAGTTCGAGATATTTTATATGCCACACACAGCGATCAAAAGTCAAGCCCTGGTTGACTTTGTGGCCGAATGCACAAGTTTTTAGGACGAGCTAATAAGAGAACCGGTGAAAGAGTTGTGGAGAATCTTCGTTCATGGATCCTCTAATGAGAACAGGTCAAGATCTACGATAATTTTGATCTCACCTAAGGGGCATCGATTCCATACTGCACTCAAGTTTGGATTCAAAGCATCCAACAATGAAGTCGAGTACGAAGCCCTATCTGCAAGAAAAAGGGTGGCGAAAGAACTAAAAGCAAAGGTGATCTAATGCTATAGTGATTCCCAGCCTGTGGATAATAAAATATTGGGGGATTATCAATCTTGTGGTATCATGATGGAAGCTTACTTAGCTAAGGTTAAGGGCGAATTGTCTGAATTCGAGTTCAGCCCCGTTGAACAAGTACCTCGCAAATAGAATTCCAATGTTGATGTTTTGGGTTGACTTGCTACCACCAAAGAGGTGAATACACTGAATGTAGTTCTGGTGGAGTTCTTGGAAAATTGAGAATAATAGAATAATCAATTGTGCCCTATAAATAAGCGCGGATTCAATCACTCAACTAGGGGTATAACTGTTAGAAATACATATGGAAAAAGCTGACAAATAGAACATCTAGCTAATGTTGATGTCAGTAGCTTGAGTTAGGACTTGGAAAATCACCTCGCAAGACAATAATCCAATTTGAGACATGTAATGGCCAGATCGCCTTTAGAATGCTTTGAACTTAATAGGAACTAAAGTTCGGACACTCTTCGATCACCAGCTCGATGAAGATGTTTAGCTCGTGGAAACCTGGTCATGATGCACATTGAAGGATCCTGAAAGACATGGAGGCTCTTTATATGTTCATTAATGCCCAGGCTATATTATACATTTATTGCCCGAGATAACAAGAGTAATTGACATAGGAAATCGTATCAATATGTAAATGGGAATTATCTTGGTTGATTTTTTACCATATTTATGCAAACGGTTACTCAAACCTGTCCTAGAATGTCCATTATAAATATCAGGGATAATGGATAGGAAAAAATGACTGCTTTTTGTAATACAGAAACACTGCAAAAATTCTTAGAGACTAATAATATTGTGTCGTTGACTAGGTGGATTTTATCCACTGAACCACGTAAAATTGCGAGTGTGAGAAGTTGTTCATATAGTTCATTACGGTTTAGAAAAGAGCACTAGTATCTTTCTTATTGGATTTCTTCATTTACTGTTGGCGAAAAATTGAGTCAACATTTATATTAAAATAAATATTAATCATGTTTGGATTAATATTTGGGAGAGCTTAATTATTATCTTAATATAAGTAAATTATTTAAAACTGATAGTTTTTTAAGATAAAGTTGATTTTGAATTAACTCATATTTATTTTGAGATAAATATCTTGTCTTAAACTTAATTAAACAAACAAATGAGAAAATTAGGGATACACAGTACATGGCTCACACCATTAACTATGTCAGACAGTGAGTGGCGTAACATGTGTGTATATCATATCACTGAGATTTGAATTTTGAATTTTAAATTAATTTTTTTATTTAATTATTTTTTAAAAATATGATTTAAATTAAATAATTAAAATAGGTTGTAACTGATTAGTTTATTTTAATTAAATAAAGATTAATTAAAATAGTTATATTATCTTTATAAACCTGAAAAGAAGCGATTTTTTTCAAAGTCGGTTGTTTGTAGGTTATCAGACTCTCTCATACCTCTCTAGATCTCATGTGCTGAGTACATCTAAAAAGCCTAAATCAACATGTGAATCTACTTGCTCAACACGTCCTTGTGTGTTAGAGGAACGACTTTGAAGGCTAAGTTGTGAGCTTTCATAAGGATAGGAAGATCGTTAATTTTTACTAAAAGACTCTAGGACACTTGATAGACTACGAGAGGTAATCTTTATTTATTATATGTGTTATTTAATATATCTATAAATGTATGATCCTTGATAGCATTAATGATTTTTTTCTAAAATCCCTCCCTATACATTCCGTAGCATATTTTGACATATTTTTTATTTAATACCGAAAATTGGTACCAGACCAATCTACATATATATATATATTAAATATTGTGCGTGTTTCTTGCATTTTTTATATGTACATTGATATGTATATTGAATGGATAAATATGCTTTTTGAATGTATGGTTGAATGATGGATTGTTAATTATATTGTCTTATTAGGTTAGGAATTGAATTTTATGTTTTCATAGATCTTGTGTAAGCCATGTGGGGCATAGAAATTTTTGTAATTTTTTTTAAAATCTGGTTGTAAATATTCGGGTTACACAAAGAGGAGAGACTGGCCCAAGCCAAATGGCCCGAGCCACTTGCGCACACAAGCTAGCCTACATTCCCCTGCGCCTGAGGCACTTGCGTGCCCTTGCGCCCAAGGCAGTCGCGCACCCCTCCACCCCAGGCAGTTGCGCACCCCTACGTCTGAGGCAATCGCGAACCCCTGCTCCTCAGGCACCCGTGCACCCTTTCACCTTCCCAAGCTGCTTGGCCATTTCTTGGGCCCTCGCCCTACCTGCGCGCACCCGTGGTCCGAGCCCCACCACCTGCCCATGTTGCTGTCCAGCTGAGCCCTTTGTGGCTCACTCCTTACATTGGCCCTAGGTTGCTGCACCATTCTTGGTGCACAAAAACGAATCCCTAATTTTGTGGTTAAAATTTTTCATTTAATTAATATTAAATTATTTAAATTGAAAAGGATAAGCATCTTATTTTATTTTTATTAGAAAAATAAAAAATCTTTTAGTTCGTTAAGATCTTATCTTAAGGTTAAATAATTATTTGATTTGAATCTTTTAATTATTTAAATTCAACTAAATTAAAAATATGACAAAAAAGTTTATTTCATTAAATATTAGTTTTAATTCAATAAAATAATTAGAATATTAGTTTCTATTTAATTATTTGGGCCTAATGGATTCCTAAGAATTATAAAGATGTGTCTATATGAGAAGAAAGTAGTCTTGGGGTCTTGTAAACAACTGAAGCCCATTTTGTAATTTAAATTTCTATTTTTTTCAAGGGTTGTAAATCTAGAAATACCCAATAGTACTTAGCTCATCATTTATTGTTTATTTATTTATTTAAATAAATTTCAATTAATTTTTTATTGATAACAAGATTATGCATTAGCCTTTTACATGTTATACATGAAACCCCACATAGTTTTGATTAATCATGCATCTTTTAGAAACATGATTGTCTAGGATTGTCCTAAGTGTTTATATGAATTGTTTTTGGTGAAATCAATTGCATGTAAACTCTTAAGTCTTAACTTAGTTAAAACTTGGTAAATCACACAATAATAAAGACAATAGTTATTATATGCCTTTAGGATAGCCAAATTTATTTAAAAAGTGTTTTAGTAATGTTAGATGAATGTAATGGGTAATTATTTAGATCACAGTAATTGTAGAAATGGGTTCTTTTATATTTATATGATATTTGTAATTAATTACATTCATAGGATTATTAATAAACTAGTAATTAATTTAGAATTAATTGATTAGTTTAATAAACACATATTTTCCAAAATAGTAAGCGGGAGAAGGTTAACATCGCAATGTGACCTATGATCTCCATTATTAGTACAACACCGTGAAATATGATTAAGGCCTCTAGGCGGCTTGATTCTGTCCACCTAAGGAAGGCTTCTGGTCATATTAATACCAAGGTTGGCTTCTTACGAAGATAGGAAAGAGTGATTAAGTTTAGGCTTGACCCACCCCAAGGTAGCACTCTCTAAGCGAAGTCATAAATTTTGAAATAATGGTGTAACGTTCTACTAATCCAGGACCGTTATACTGTGTGTTTAAAATAATGTTTAACTTGTTAAGCAAGTCATTTGGACATAAACGTGTGATTAAAGTTAACTAAGGGTTAGGTATTAAAAATTTTGGTCAAAGAAGTAATACTTTTCATTAAAAAGTTTATGTTTATAGATTGAATCCCAAAAATAGTTTATAAGTTGAATAGAAGTGTGAACAAAGTACAAAAGTGGTTGACCTAAGCGGCAAAACAGGGTAAAACCCTAGTTCCTCAAAAGTAGTCTCGGTCGTGGCGGTCGAGTAGGCTTCATATGTACACACCGCCCCTAGAACTCTCCAACTCATGCTTGGTCCAGCTTCTCCTTGCCCCCGTGAGCAAAGGCCCAACAAGAAAACCCAATTTAAACAGAAACAGATAATCAATAGAATAAGAATCATAAATAGCATGCTTTGCAACTATAGTAAAACTTAAGCATGCATATAATTCATTTATGTGGCGACCTCTATGTCGAACGAGTTCATACTGCACTCCTAGAGTGGCCCAACCATAACAGGCTGCATTCCACATGCTATTGTCAACCACGACTTATAAGCCGAGCTTTCCAGACAAATACAACCAGATATGCATTTCAGGTATAATACAATTAAACACAATCCAAAAGTTGTTCATATTTAAATAGGCATTCAAAGTATGGTTATAATTACGTTCAATAACTAGGGCCAATGCCTTAATCATAGTGCAGGTGTAGTTTTCTTACCTCAGTTCCTGCTTGAAAGATGAAACGACCCTAAGTGTGATCCCTGTCCCGAGCCTTGCAGAAACCCTAGTCACAACACAAGCATACATTCACCAGGAATCAAACCTAGATCCCGAGTTTCAATCCAAACCCTAACTTTTGGAACCACTGTTCCGCATTAACGAGCCACTAAAATCATCCCCCAAGCCTCCAAGTGGGCACCAAAGACGGATTACTGAGACCCTGAGCCCTATCTTAAAAATTCAGAAAACCATGAATCAGGACACCTGGCACGGTTGCGCCTACCCCTGGCACAGTCGTGCCCTTAGAAACTTTGGGGTTTCTGGGGCACTGGCACGGTAGCGCCTTACCCAACGCGGTCGCACCCTAGTCTTGAAACCCCAGTCCAAATTAAAATTCTATTGTTTCTAGGACACTAGCGCGATCACGCTAGGTCCTAAGAATCCCAAAAATTGCCCAAAAAACTTATTGTTCTTCCCCAAATGTTCCTTTGCGATTCCCCTGTGAAACCAAACTTGAAACTCAACCAGAACAAGTATTTCCAGCAGGCTACAGACCACAAAACACATCATATAACTTAAATAAACTACAAACAACATCAAATTACCACAAAAACACACAAAAACTCCATAGAAAACAATTTGTCATTTAAAGTTCTATGCTTCAAAAACCCCCCTTCACAATCTGAAAATCCTATCTCAAATCACAAAACCAAAACCAATAGGACTTCTAAACATATTTCTATACTCAACTCACCCACACCCACAACATAAAGATAAACACATCAATGCAAGCCTTAACTAACAAAATTCCCAAAAATGATCAAGAACCATGAAGAACACCAATAACACATTCCTTTGGGGTGAAATACTTGATTCCCAATGAGTAAGACAGGTCCTAGCAGCTGCTAAACCTTTCCTTGATGTTCAATTTCCCTTCACGGTCTTCAAACTTACTTCAACACTTAGCTTTTGGATTGAATTGTAGTTGAGAACTCAAGACAACCAAAACTAGAAATAGTGTAAGAGAAAGAGAAGGCTAGAACGTGTAAGGAGGGAATAAGTTTCAGTCTTAGTCAGTTTGTCTAATTCTTGGTTAAAGACTCTTTTGCCCCTTCCTTTGACAAAATCCTTAAGCTACTCTCAAAGGCATTATGGTCTTTAAGTTATAATCCCCACTAAACCTCAAATTACACTTAAAATTCCAATTAAATTCACTAATCTTCCAAATATAAATATTTTCCCCAATTCTACCTCATATTCCATTGATTCCCAAAATACAAAAAATTACAAGCATACCCCCCCCCCCCCCCCCCTTTGGCTCACCCCGAGCCGATATAAATCTCTGTTGTGACTTTTCCACTAAATTGCTCAAAAGGGTTGACTCTAGCCGAATATCAAAAATATATCCACATAATAATGTGGTCTCAAATACATAGCTTATAAAATTACACATATACCCTCAACGGGCCAAAAATTACAAAAATGTTCATTTTTTTTTAACAAAACCAGGCCTTTAAACATGTTTAATGCATAAAATCATGCATACTATATCATATAAGTGTATAAATCACATAATTCAATTAATTAACACATAATTACTCCACGTGCCCTCCTGACAAGCTAATCTATGCACTTAATTCTATTAGTGATTTCAGAGCGTTACAAATGGGTTACACTTAGAAAGAGACAATTAAGCTTTTGTAGTGGGTAATTGTATCTTAACCAATCCATCGATACTTTATTTTTAAAAGAGAAAAGATGAGTGATTTTAATTTTTAAATAATAAAGAGAAGATTGTCTTATAGGCTATCTTTATTTAATTTGACCAACCCTAAGGTAGTACTTTATTTGTTGGGTAGTTTTATCGTGGAATAGTAAATGTTAAGTTTATGTGTTTTAATTGTTGCATTCATGCATCATATTTACTTTCAAAATTATTGATATTCTTGTATTTTATTTATTTCCTTTAAAATGTCTCAAAACGATTGGAATGTTATGATTGAACTTAATGATGAAAATATAGTATTTTTGAGACATGATGTTGTAATATTATTACTAAGAGAAAAATTGATGAAAGTTGTTAAAATACCATCCATGTAAGGACCTTCACTAGAGGCTTCAATGAATGATCAGTTCGAGTATGCCAAGTTGTTAAGGATAAACCACATGTCAAGGTATTATTTACTTCAAACAGTGAATAATGAAACCAAAAGTACTCTTGAATGCCTTAAATCTTCATACAATTATGGGAGGCCATCCATACAACTTATGGACACATATATGATAAGTGGTTTTATGTGAAATGAAGTCACATCGGCCAAGCGTGAAACAATCACTGAAATTATGAAGAATAAGAAAGGTAAACGTGATTTATTCATTCTTATGACTAAGTGGGAAATGATTTGCCATCCTAGATACTATACTTAGGTTCCACTAATAATGTTTATTCTTCTGTGTAGATATTTGATTCTTATGATTCAAGGAAGGTTGCTAATGAAGTTCTTGAAGACGGAGATGGAAAGTGCGTCTAATTCAAGAAAGCGTTGAAGAGAGTTTGTTTATGTTTTAGCTTTTTTTTTTTTTATTAATAGAAGACTATTTTTTATTGGAACAAATGTTTTAGTTTAATTCTTTTAGTACTTTTAAAGTTTTCTTTTATTCCATGTATTGACATTGGAATATTTTATTGATAATATGATTATTCTTTTTAATTATTTTCACATGAAATTAAACGTTTGGACTGTAAACGCTTTCACTAAATGAACATTCACCAAATAACTCATAATTATTAAAAGTGGCTTAACTGAAGAGTAACAAAAGACTAAAGGTTTCAAATGAGGATGACACATATCTTTGGAATCTTGGAGTAGGTCATATTGGTCTAGACAAAATAAACCAGTTAAACAAAGATGGACCATTGATAGAACTGACTCTTGGAACTCTTTTGGTTCGTGAGACCTGTCTAGAAAGAAAATGACCAAACATCCTTTCTCACGAAAGGAAATTGCGCTAAAGAAACATTAGAGCTTGTACATAGCGATGTCTATGGTCATGTAAATGTACAAGTTAGAGGGGGCTATGAGTACTTCGTCACATTCATTAACGACTACTCAAGATATGGTCATACTTATTAATGCTTAGGAAGTCATAAACCTTTAGCAAGTTTCAAGACTTCAAAGCTGAGGTTGAGAAGTAGTTAGGTAAGACTCATAAAACACTTCAATCAGATCGAGGTGGTGAATATTTGGATTTAGAATTCAAAGATTTGATACTGGAGCATGCTATTCTATCCTAACTCATAACACCTGGAACGCCGCAACAAAATGGTGTTTCAGAAAGAAGAAACAAACCTTATTAGACATGGTCAGGTCTTTGCTAAGCTACTCTTCACTTCCTCTCTCATTCTAGGATACACACTTCAAACATGGACTTACATTTTGAATGTAGTCCCATCTAAGACCATAAGCAAGACACCAATGGAATTGCAGAATGGCAACAAACCTAGTTTGCGCCATTTCCGCATTTGGAATTGTCTTGCTCATGTTCTTAGACCTAAGTTAGGGAAACTTGACTCGAGGTATGAAGTGTGCATTTTCGTTGGCAGTGCTCTAAAGACACAAGATGGTTATTTATATAATCCCAAGGAACAAAAGGTTTTTCTTTCCACAAATGCGACCTTCCTTGAACACGACTATATGACTAACTATAAACCTTGGAGTAAGATAGCTTTGGAGGAAATCATAGCTAATAAAATTCCATCACCTTCATCATTATCATTAAATGATAAACAAAAAACCGAGGAAACCACTATTCCTAAAAAGGAAACCCCAGTGCAACATCATAGTGGGAGGATTGTGAGACAACCTGTTCGCTATGAACATGAGGCAGATGTCCTTGTTTCCAAGATAGGCAATGATGACCCATTGACCTTCAAAGAGACAATGGATGATCCTGAAAAGGAAAAATGGAAAAAGGCCATGAACCAAGAAATTGAATCAATGTATTCCAATTCTGTCTGGGAACTTGTAGACGCACCTGAAGATGTCTATCCCATTGGGTGCAAATGGATCTTTAAGAAGAAAGGTGTAGAAGGGAAAGTAGAGATTTTCAAAGAAAGTCTAGTAGCCAAAGGTTACACTCAGAGAGAAGGTATTGATTGTGAAGAACATTTTCTTCTTTAGCCATGCTTAAGTCCATACACATCCTTTTATCCATAGTTTTCACCTATGATTATGAGATATGGCAGATGGACGTCAAGACAACTTTCCTTATTGACTATCTTGATGAAAGTAACTATATGGTACAACTAGAAGGGTTCGTTAAGAAAGGGGAAGATCATAAGATGTGTAAATTTCTAAAATCCATTTATGGAATGAAATAAGCATCTAGATCTCAGAATATCACTTTTGATGATACTATTAAAACATATGGCTTCAAACATAATATCGACGAAGCATGTGTGTATAAATATGTCAAAGGTAAATTATTTATTTTCTTAGTTCTTTACGTGGAGCACATTCTCCTCATCGACAACGATGTAGAGATACTGTCAAACATGAAGAAGTGGGTAGCTGAAAAGTTCCAAATGAAAGATTTGGGTGAAGCGAGCTATGTTATGGGAATCCAAATCCTAAAGGATAGGAAGAACAAACTTTGGGCACTTTCTCAAGCTAATTATATAGATAAGGTGCTTGAAATATTCTCTATGGAGAATTCAAAGAAAGGTGAGTTACCGACTAGGCATGGCATTAATCTTTCCAAAGAGCAATGTCCAAAGACACCTCAGGAAGAAGAGGACATGAGAAAGTATCCCTATGCTTCAGCAGTTAGGAGTCTAACACATGATATGTTTTGTACTAGGCTCGACATATGCTCTTTAGTAGGGATTGTAAGTTGTTATCAATCAAATCGTGCTTTGGAACACTGAATTTTAGTAAGGCACATTATCAAGTATCTTCGGAGAATGAAAGATTATATGCTTCTATATTCAGGGGGTAAGTTAAATGCTACTGGATAAACTGATTCTGATTTCCAATCAGACAAAGACAATCGTAAGTTGATGTTTAGGTCAGTGTTCACTCTTGGTGGAGGAACTGTATTATGGAGAAGTATTAAACAATCCAGCATTGCAAGCATGGGAGTCGAGTATATAGCGGCTTGTGAAACATCTAAGGAAGCAGTTTGGCTTAGGAAGTTCTACACTGATCTAGAAGTAATCTAGATATCGAAAAGCCATTAATCCTGTATTGTGACAACAGTGGAGCAGTAGCTTAATCTAAGGAACCTAGAAGCCACAAGAAAGAAAAGCATATAGAAAGGAAATACCATCTAGTAAGAGAAATTGTGCACCGAAGTGATGTGACAGTTATGATGATAGCAGCAGAACAAAACTTGGCATACACGTTTCCTAAGACACTTCCTGCAAAACTTTTAATGTGTCATGTACGCAATATGGGATTAAGGGAGATGCCTCACTTGCTTTGAGAGAAAGTGGGAGACTGTTAGGGTTTATGCCCTAAAAGCATGTAAAAAGATATTTTATTGATTTAAATAAAAGTTAAATTTTATTATATTTGAATGTTATAATTATTATTTGCATAATTTGTATAAATATTAGAAAATTCCATATTCATTAGCGAGGATATGATCTCGTATTGGTACAAGAGAATTAAGATCATATATAATGAATAAAATAATTAGTAACATATTAAAGAATAGGATTTTTAATGAATGGTCGCTAGTACGATTTACTAAGTGTTGACGGTGAGAACTCGTCCACTATGATAGGTCAGAAAACTCAAATTTTATTAAGAGAATAACTAAGTAAGAACTTAGAATAGACTTAAGGAAAGATAAATGCAGAACAATAATGGAGTAAAAACTCTCATATTGCCTAATAGCCTGAGTATACAATGAATTTTCCAACCCCCTTCAATGATGAAGTGAGGTCCTATTTATAGGTGAGCTGTAATGGCTCTTGGTACATTGTGGTCCCGAAGAGACAAGGAGCTGCATATCCAGGTTGCAGGTGGTAGTAGTGTTGGAGGAGTGGTGGTCGGCTCTAGTATGTGTCAGGGGTCTGCAAAAGTACTCCTGCCATGGTACCATGCTGTAACTCCACTTCTTGTCGGGTATGAACCTCATAGGCATGCTTGGGGAGTCCTTGCTATGTACTATTCTTGTAATGCCACTACTTGTCTGGCATGGAAATTGTGTCCGTAGCCTAACTCCTCTTGGTTTGTAGGTGCATTCTATGCCTGTACGAACTTTTTCAGTCATACGTAGGTTCAACCTCCAAATATATCTAATACAAGTTAAACAACAACATTAAAGACTAATCAAAGAAGTTCAACCTCATTTAAAGATCATACTACAAACATATTCAGAAAATTGAATATAAATATATATTTACCTCCTACAAACGGAATGGAGAGTGAGAGAGCACAAATCCACCACTAAATATACTCATTAGAAAATAATTATGACACTTTGATGAGCAAGAAATTCAAATTAAATCTTAAAGCACAAGTTCTTATACCATCTATAGCCTATTTCTCATGAAAAGACCAAACAATGTCCAATCATAATCCTTAAGATACATACACTAATTATTTATCAAATTTTTGATTTAATTTGCTTAATTAGAGAAAACATATCTCACACTTTTATTTATCAATACAAATTGTTAATGGATAAAGAACCACATGAATTTGATATGATAAAATAGTTCAGACTATCAAATAGTTCTATATTATAAATAATAAATTAAATGATTCATGAAATTATTTATTATACTAAATAATTAAACAAAAATACAATTAGAAAACTAACAACGAATTTTACATTATTATATATACATTTACATAATGACTGATAAGTCCGTCGAAAAACTATACATTAACCTTATAGTAATTAGGATTTAAATAACATTAGATTACAAAATAATAATAAATAAATAAATCTTTTCAATTATTAGTCAAACTATTTGAGCCTATAGCATTAAGCTTCTTTAACACAAAAGTTGTCATTTGTAAGTAGGCATATCAACCGAACACATTATTATTAATAGACAAACAAACTACAATTCAAATTTTTGGAACTTTTATGTTTAAAAACAAATTGATATCACATATGCATAAGACATACTATCTTTGCTAAAAATTCAACGGTGGCAGAAAGTACTTTTCACATTTAACTATATCAAAATTGGGCAGAGAATAAAGATAAAAATAAAATAAAATAATATTTAACTGTGCATATAATTGAAGTAAGAATTATATACTTTTTTTTAATTGGAAAATAAGAGAAATATGCCTAAAAAAAATTCAAAGCAATTAATTACATGGGGACATGAGAAATGAGTGTACTCGTTCATAAAAAGGACCCGTTCCGATTCCATATCCATTTCTAATGCACAAAAAAGTACAAATCCTCCATATTTATTCACTAACTAAACTATAACTTCATTCTCCTGCTTATATGATAACATAATAACCAATGAATATCTTAAGATCAAATACATGACCACAAAAAGAGCTACAAGATATTGGGCATCACACTTTAGAGGCAACATACATGCATATATCTTAACTACATAAATGAAATCAATTTTAGTCTATTAACAATTACCTCTTCACCTGTCCATTGTCCTGTTGTTGATCTTCGGGGCCACTGGTCCTTCTACAAAACAATCACTGAATAATAACCATAGCAAATACAGAAAAAATGACCAGATAATTAAGCCAAGTGTCACAACCCCATCCAAATCATTCTCTATATCTTAGTAGTGACACTACTCGAATTTCACATCTCATTAACTTGACAAGCCTGGTCGTTTTAAAGTAAATTTTTAAATAAAACTCTAAAAGTAAAGAGAAATAGATGAATGAAGGGTAAATTCAGTTCACTCCAAAAGCAATGTTATTACTACTTACTATGTTCCTATTATTCTGTACGTTCTTGCATTAATTTGCTTGCCTCCAATAATCATTGCCAAGCCAAAATCAGAAATTTCAGATTCATCTCTTCATCTAGTAAGTAGTATGTTACTATTTTTAAAATCTCTATTTATAATCATTAAACCTGAATCATGGTGAAGATAAACAATTCCTTTAGCAAATCCATGTATAATGTTTAAGTGTGTCTCCTAGTTTAGCAATACATAAAGTTCAATCTTGCAAGATTAAAGCACAAAGTTTGAAGTAAGAGAAATCACAGAGATATAAGTAACACAGCTTTTGTTCAACCAGAAATAAAAATACCAAAAAGAAACTCAATCTTGAACCCCTTATACGCAGCCCATACCCTTCATATTAATACTGATTATAATAAATAATAAAAATTATATAATTTTTTTTTTGAAATATCAGTAATCATTTGTCTGTTTGTTGCCCAGAAAAACCCATAAATCAAATACACAAAAATAGATCGTTATTCTAATTGAATCAAAACAAAATAATCACTAAATGTTCTTTATTTCTCAAAATATAATAGCACTACAAATTCAAATACAAAATACCAGATTTCATAAGCACATTATCATACTTCAACAAATAAAAGATTCAAGAAAGACATTGACAATGAGCATTTTTTTTCATATCTCAGAGGTGACGAAGGTGGACCCAACAACGATGAAGCCTCGCTGAACTTCGTCGTCGCACCCAGCTTGCTTTGCCTCGTCTCGCCTTGCCGTCGAACATCTGCTCCTCTACTCTGCTCCGTTGCCGCACCTCTGCTCCTCTCCTCCGTTGCACTTCGTCGCTGCACCGATGCTTAATTGAAGCCGCCTACAAGATTATTAGGAAGAAGAAGATAAAAAGAGAAAGAGATCTGAAAAATAGGAAAATAACAGAGAAAAAATAAGAATGGAGACTGAGAAAGAACTGAGAGAGAGAAGCATTTATTATTACATTATATATATTATTATAATATATAATAGAAAATGAAAGGTCATGTAGAGAAAAAGAAGGGAGTTATAGAGAAGATTTTTTGTGATTTTTTTTATAATAGCACTCCTAATAGATGTCCTACTCCATTCTTTAAAATATCTTTCCAAAACACACATTTTTCTATTTTACCTCTAAGTTTTACATTATACAATACATCAGCTTCTCGATATATTTTTCTACATCATTTAAATATTATATCTTTAAACATATTTTATTAATTAAAGTAAAATAAAATAATTGAAAAAGAAAAATAAATAAATATATATACTAAATAGGAGAGAGAAAGCTTATAAAGAAAAATAATAATATTAAAATATTATATGAAAGATATGTAAATGTTATGTAAGTGTAGATATAGATTAATTGAAGTTTGTGCATAGCTATTATAAATATATGTGTAAAGGAGCTAATGGAAGATGTTTTTGTGAGTTTTAGCTAAATATTATAGAGAAAGTGTATTACAAAATGCATCATCAAAACATATTTTTTTTATATAATTTACCTCAAACTTTTACATTATACCATACATCAGCTTTTTAATTTTTTTCTCTATATCATTTAAATATTATATATTTTTTAAATATTTTATTCATTTTAAGAAATAAAATAATTAAATATAATAGTATCACACTCATATATATACAAAAGTTTATAAAAAAATAATAAAATATTTATAGCTTGATGAATAGTGTTTCGCTACATATAGAGAAATACTATTCACTTAGGTAAAAAAAATATAAGTTTACATCACCCATTGGAAGACTATTTAACAATTTTTTTCTATAATATAAAGAATTAGACATTTTACATCATCCATTAGGAGTGCTTTAAAGGATATCATTTATTAATATATAATGTATTAAATATTAATTAGTATAAATATTAGCATGCGTGTAGATAGATGTAAGGCACCGAATAAGTATATTAATATATATATATACTATAATAATGATAGAGATAAACTTGGTTAAGAGGGAGATAAAGGTGCATGTTAGTTTTCGGTTTTTTTATTTTTAATATTAACTATTCAACGTCTCCCTTAGGAAGACGTGTAGACTTCTAATGTCTCTCTCGGGAAGACGTCCAATGTGGCACGTCTTCCCAGGGGAGATGTTAGAAGTCTGCATGTCTTCCCATGGAAGACATTAGAGGCTTCTTAATGTCTGATAATTATACATAAATTAATATTTTTATTTCAATTTTTAATTTATTCTAAATAACGTCTCTCCTAGGAATTTGGGATAGAGAGAGAGAGAGAGAGTTTGTAGAGAAGGTGGAGAGAGAGAGAGAGAGAGGAATTTGGGAGGGATGAAAGAATGGAGAAAGAAAGTGAGAGTAAGGGAGGCGCAGAGATGCAGTCGGGGGTCTCGAGACTGGGTCTATGTTGGAGGTGTAGAAGTAGAGAGAAGAACAGAAAAAGAACGTGAGAGAGAAAGAGGGAGTAGTCGGGGGTCTTGAGGAAGAAGAGGAGTGAGAGAGAGAGAGTGAATCGGGGATGCCGACGGGGAAGAAGGGGAGAGAGAAAAGGAAAACCATTTTTTTTAATTTTAATTTACTTTGTTTGAATTAAAATATATTTCTTATTTGTGTTCATATTTTAGTGTTTTATTAATAAATAATTTAATATAATATTTAATTAATAATTAATATAACTTAAGGTAGTTTGGTAATTTTAAAAAATCAGGTGACCAAATTTAAATTTAGGGTACCAAACAGGTACGATTTGTAATTACAAGGTATCAAGCTCTATGTGAACAAGGGTTTTCTTACCTGAGTCTCGAGCTCTCCGAGCACCGATGTCCTGAGCACAGTCCTCTAACTTGAGTCTCGCCGAAACCCTAGTCACAACACATAACCATATCCATCCATCAAGTTCTAATCCATTAAATAACTTCGAGCCATAACCCTAACCTCCGGGACCTTGAATTCTATCAATCCGGGTGATAAGATCCATCCCGAGCCTTAACCATTGAGTTCCCAAACCTAAACACCCTTAAAAACACAAACTAGCTCTAAGAGCCGCGACCCCACCCTCTAGCGCCGCGACTAGCCTCAAAACAGAGGCTAGCACTCCCCTGTAACACACACGGGCCACGGCGCGCACACCAAGCGCCGCGGCGCGCATCAGACTTCTCAGCTTCCCATGGCCGCACGCACACACGGGCCGCGGCATGCCCATCCTAGGGCCGCGGCCCTCACCTCCAGACCCAGATTTCTTCACCATCTTTCTACACCTTTCCTCAAGCCAATTCACCCAAAACTTAGCTAACAATCCTAGATAATCAACACAATCATTCCAGCTCAATATCAGCATCAAAACCCATTAAAAACCTGCTCCAAAACTCAACTAAAATACCCAAAAACAGATCAAGCTTAACTAACATGCAAACTCAGCAGCAATTCTAAACATAATCTTTATAATTAAAGCTTACCTCTGCAGAGCTTAGTCCCTGAGTTTGATCCTTAATCCTCAAGCTTTTAGCTCCTAAGATTTCTTAGCCCAATTCCTTGCTTTAACTAGCTTACACCAGAATTTTCCTTGAGTTTGTCTTAGGGAGTGAAAAAGAAAAAGAGATAAGAACTATCTTCAGCTGGTGATTTGAGAGATCGGGTGAATTATTGTGAAAGGACTCATTAGTGACTTTGATAAAGCTGGTTATGACTGGCTTTGGTTTGATCCATGGTATGGATTGGTTAGCCAAGTGTGGAGTATTTTTAATTGGCAAGAAAGGAATAGTATCTCTTGGGTCTTGGAGCGGAAAGCCTTGTGGCAATTGGCACTGTGTATGGATTTGATATGTTTATGTTTGGTAATTTGGCCCATTGAGGGTGTAATTGTGTATTTTCGTGCATGTGGGTGAGTTATGAATGGTACCACATTATATGTGGATTTGTTCGAGCCTTTCAACATGAGACGATCATGGAATACAAGTGTTCGGTCTGGTCATAACCTGTTTAAGTTCGGGGCTCGGAGTGAGTCTCGGGGTGATTTTAATGATTGGAACATTACCGGGAATTAAAGGGTAATGAGATATAATTTATTGGTGTTTGAGAATATCGAGAATAGCGGGAATTGGAGAGCATTAATTATGATTAACGAGATAGGTGGGAAATATCGGTTTTGCCCTTGGTGGCTGTTAAGGTTTTATTTTAGACCTAAGGGTATTTAGGTCTTTTCACCCTTAGAGATTGATTTAAGCCATTAAGGCTGGAGAAAGAAGAGGAAAACAGAGTGTTGTTCTCCTTCTCTCCCGATGGTTTTTCTCCCTCATTTTCCCTTGGATTTTCAAGCTTATTTTGAGGAATCAAGCCAAGGAACCAAGCTGGGATAAGCTAGGCTTATGCTCCACCATTGAAGAGGGTGTGTTGCTGAGATTGAGGTGAGATTTTAGCCATTAGAACTCTTGGTTTTGCTCTGTTGTCATAGTTGAGTTCCAGCTGGTATGTGAGTTGGAAAGTTGAGTTTCAATGGGAGTCTTGGCTAGGGTTCTTGTGGTTGTGATGCTTGGGGCAAGGATGGTTTTTGGGTTCATTTGGGACTTAATTTGATGATTAGAAGCTTTTGGTTTGGGTTAGAAATGGTAGAATCGAAGGAAGAGATTTCTGGGCTGATGCTGGCTGAAGTAGCGCTACAGCGCCCAGTATAGGGCGCTACAGCGCTACCTGCAGAGGTAGCTAGGGTAGTTTGGTTCTGCCTTGAGCGCTGGGGCACTAGGAGGGCAGCGCTGTAGCGCTACCCTGTGTCTTCAGAACCTTGTTTTGAGTGTTTTTAAGGGTTTTTGGCTCGGGGTTTCAATCCTTAAGGCCCGGGGGCGAATCTACTCACCGTGTGGGCATGTTTCGAGGTCCCGAGAGTGGGGTTTAGATCAAGACCCTATCTTTGATGATTTTCATTAATCGGAGGTTATGTTTGGTTATGACTAGGTGCCAGCTAAAGGATTAAGGATCGATCATTCTGAAGGGTCGTTCTTGTTCTAATTCTCGCTCGAACTGGAGGTAAGAAAACTGCACCCTGTGTATATGTGACATGCATGGTTATTCTTGATGCATGTTGGATGTTTAAATGTAATGCACGAGAAACATGTGATTAGGGCATGCTATGTATACTGAGTATGATATTGTTCAGAGCTTGAGCCTCTGTGTTTATGCATGATCCTAATTGCGCTAGTATTTGTTAAGTAAGCATGTTGAATGCCCTGTATTCGGATATTGGACATGTGATATATGCTTGGTGGCATTGCTTACTTGTTTATGGCACTAACTAGTCAGGGATTCTGACCTAAGAGTCAGAAACGGCATAAGCGTCCTGAACGTAGGGCCAATTGAAGATTAGATCTAATCGATATCAGCATTGAATGACTCATATGGGGTATTAATGCTGGACCGACCCTAAAGTCGATGAAACTTATAAGCACTTGGCTAGTCTAGGACTAGTTACTCAGAGGCCAAGGCCTAAGGCCTAGGTGACTGCTTGTTACATGGCTAGGGAAAAGAGTTCCACGGTTATGACTCTATGGTCATGAGGAAGGTTATGTTGGTGACTAGTCATCATGCACCTATCCTATTTAAGCTAGTGAAAGGATCAGTTATCTATTCGATAGGTTTATGCTTATGACTATTTCACCAGATACCTATCTTGTTTAAGCTAGTGAAAGGATCACTTATTTATAAAGGGAATGGAACCCATTTTAGTGACTGTACCACTATCACTCTTCTATTTTGGGCTAAAAGCCCTGCATGACTATTATGGTCATAGGTTGATGTGTTATACTCAACATTATGTGAACTCATTTGCCTGCTGGAATAGGGCTATATTTTCTAGGCGTGTGCCTTATGATTTGATGACATGTTATTACTGTTCATGAGCATGTTAAGTTTTCTTGCTGGGCTTCAGCTCACGGGTGCTATGTGGTGCAGGTAAAGGCAAAAGAAAGCGGGACCATCCTTGAGTTGGAGAGCTTAGGGGACGATGTGTACATATGCGGCTGCTCGACCGCCACGGCCGAGGGTTGAAAGAGGAACTAGGGTTAAACCCTGTTTTGCCGCTTAGATCGACCTGTTGTAAATATTTTCTTGTAATAGACTCTGAAATTATATTTTTGGGATCCAAATGTATACAAAAAAAATTCTAATGAAACGTTACATCTTAACCAAAATTTTTAATCCCTAAACTGCTAATCACACTTAGTTACACGATTTTGGCCAAATGACTCGTTTAGCAAGTATAGCACTGGTTACAAGGCACACTGTAACGGTCCCTGGAGTTTGGGGCGTTACAACTTTGGTATCAGAGCGAGCCAAGGTTTATGGTTCCTGAAGACAAGCCGGGCATGTACACTCGTCACTGAAGATAGCTTCACTCAGGGAATGGTAACTATTTCTGTAGTTATGTGTTTAACTGCTTAAATAGAATGTAAATGCTTTACCTACACATTGTATTAGGGAGCATTAGATTCTGATAGAGCATGGCTCTTGACTAAATGATTATATGCTCCGTGAATATATATATATGGATGTGATCATATTATTACCTCCTCCATGAATATATTATTGTGATAATTGCATGCTGGAGTTGGAGGAATGGTGTGATTGTTGGAAGAGCAGGGATTGTGATTGATGTATGAATGACATGGGCATGTTTTAACACTGCAAGTGGTTTGTAAATGTGGTGTGGTAAGATTGATCCCGTGGGGGAAACTCTTGATATGTTCATCATGATTAATGGGTCAAGTTATTGACTGCAGATTCAATCAGCAGGTTTATATTCAAGGCAGATAATGAGGCCTGGTGGTGGTTATACAGGGGCTGGGATTTACAGCTAGGGTATCAGTTCTTCATCTGCTCCTATGAACTTTCAGCAGATGCTTGCAGATCTGCAATCGAGATTGCAAAGGCAGGAGGAAGAGATTAGGTGTCTGAAGCAACAACGGAATCTGTTGGGGAGCACCTCTTCCTTCATTGTGCCAGGAGTGGCACTAGCTTTGGCTCAGCCTAGGGTCGAGAGCAGGTGGGAATTTCTCTGTGGAAGATTCCAAGAATATTATCCTGCAGTCTTCGAGGGAGACCTAGATCCATTCGGAGCTGAGCAATGGATGGGCATGATCAGTTCCATTCTTGATAGTATGGGGCTGGTGGGTCACGATAGGGTGATCTGTGCGACATATGTATTACGGGATGATGCCCGGACGTGGTTGGAAATAGTATCCTAGACACGAGATACAACTATGATGGACTGGAAAGAATTTAGGCAACTGCTTAATGAAAAATATTACTGTGATGCAGCTAAGACTGCTAAGATGAATGAGTTCCTGAATCTCGTTCAAGGTAAGGCAATAGTTGCCGAGTATGTTAGCAGATTTGATGGGTTGGCCAAGGTTGCTCTAGACATGGTACCCACAGATGTAGCTTGGAAGAAAAGGTTTGTACAGGGATTGAATCCTGGGATAGCTCGGGGTATTAGAGTTGCCCCAGTGTATGAAATCTCTACCTATGCTTAGGAGGTAGAGAAGGCTCTTGCTGTTGAGAGCATAAAAGATGAGAAGAAGAGTGCTAGGGAGTACATAGCTCAGATAGTGGTATCTCCACTTATTAGAGCAAGTAAGAAAGTTGGAAGACGTATCCAGTATGCACTCGGTGGAAGAGGCATCATCTAGAAGAATGCCGAGCAAGGGCATGTTTTGCATGTGGCATGGTTGGGAATTTCAAGAGGGATTGCCCAAGGCTAGGAGAGCATGATCAAAAGGGGATAGACAGCTCGATTCCAACTCGAGTGTTTATTCCGAAGCAGTTAAAGTTTGAGACCGAGACTAGTTCTGTAATGCCCTACTTCCTTAGAGCCGTTACTAAGTGAGTTTAAAAACGTGCATTCAACTCGCTAATCAAACGTGCATTCAACGTGTATTTCGATAAAATACAAGGTACTAAATGAGCATTTACCTATATAGTATTAAAATATATATTTCTTTTTTTTTATGTAAATTATTTTTTGTTTTAAAAAGAAATAAAAATACGTATTATTATTTATCAAAATTAGAATTTTTTTTAATTTTAGTTAACTTTTTATCTTAATAAATATTATTAATATAATATATATAATTTATTAAAAGTACAATATTATAAAAATTTAACAACTAATTAATATTAAATTTTTTTAATGATTTAAATAACTCATTTTCAACTAACACTTATATTTATTAAATTATATAAGAAGATACAAATTTAATTAAACTAATTTATTTAAAAAAACATTAAAAATTCGGATAAATGAATTTATATAAACTATTTTTAACTAAAAAAATTTAGTATTACAAATTATTAGTTACTACTTTGACAAGTTTTATTTCAATATTAATTAATTTAAGTAGCATTCATGAATTTTTATTTAAAAAAAGTTTCTTTTATTAAATATATATTAACTAATTCAATTAACAATTAATATTATAAATTATTATAAAATTATATACAATTATTTGAATAATTATTAAAAAAACCTCATTTTTGACTAATAGTTATTATATGATGCATATTATTAATTTATAATTTTTTTATGAATATATTTATATAATATATTAAATTATAATACAAAATACAATTTTATCCCTACTTGATTAAAAAAATTGTATTGGATGAGACATCAGTTTTCATAGAAATGTCGTCTCGTGTTAAAAGTAGACATGTTACGATAGTTTTACTAGAACTGTTGTCTTATGTAAGTTTTAATTTGCATGACACGACAGTTCAAGAGCTACTGTTGTGCCATGCCTATTTTTGACACCAGACAACAGTTCTACAAAAACTGTTGTCTCTCGTGTGTTGCCTAAGTACAGTTTTGTAGTAGTGTATGTTGTGTAAAATATGTTAAAAATTAATTAGAAAATAGTTTTGGTTTGAACAATTGCACATTTTTGAAAAAAAAATTTCCTGGCTGCCCATGCACACGCGCACACACGCGATGAACAGTACCGCGTACTGTTCATCCTATGTTTTTTTAAAATTTTTTAATTAAAGAAGAATAAAACAATGTGAAAATAAATTATTTATAATCAAAACCAAAAATATCATTTTTGTTTTATCATTAAAAATTATTTTTTTAAGAAATAAGATATTTTTGTTAGTTGAGACTTAAATAATTAGATATTTTCTACAAAGATTCAAATTGAAATTTAAAAATAGACTAAAAACTTAATTTAAAATTTTTTAATATATTAAAATATTAAATTTAAGATATCAGATATTTAAGATATTTTCTTTTAAATTATTGATATTTTTATTAATTCTTTATATGAAAATATAAATATCTTTTTATTTTATAGTTTTTAATATTTAAATTATTTGAAATTTGAATATTGTTAGTTAGATATTTTTATGGATATTTGAATTTGATTAACTCTTTAAGATATTTTAGGGTTGTTATAACTATGAATATATATTTTTTAAATAGTTAAAATATTTGCTTATAGTTGTAACAACACAAGATATTTTTGAAAAACAGTTTAGATATTGATTTTAAAATTTAAAATTGGTTAAATATTAAAAAATATCATTTTTCAGCCAAATAATAAAATATTTTTTTAATAAATGGGATTTAAATTAACTTTGGTTAATTTTTTATTAATCCTATTTAAATTAAATCAATATTTTTTCAAATTAACCTAAAACCAAGTTGATTGTTGATAAATGAAATTTAAATTAACTATTGTTAATTGTAGATAAATTTCATTTAAATTGACTTATTTTTTGTAAGAAATTAATTAATTAGAATTTTTTGATAAATTATAGATAATTAATTGTGGTATTTTTGCAAATGAAATAAATTGCGGTATTTTTGCATAAATTCATAGAATTGCTCATATAGTGACATGATTAGGCCCATCCAATTATAACATGTCTGTTTGCACTATATGTAGTATTTTTGCGATTGGGCTAAGATGCATATAGTGACCCATATGTTTGTTAGATATATGGATTTTGCCAAATTAAATATTCATAAAATGATAGGTTTTATTTGTGCCCATTAGAAAATGTAAAGTTTAAATTCCTCTCTTGTGGGTGATTCCACTTGTGAAGGCTTATTTGCTTTGCATGACTATAGTGAGCATAATCAATTAATAACAATTAATAAAACGAAGATTTAAATTCCTGTCTTTTGGACCTTGTATGGAAGATTGATGACCTTTTTAGTGGGAACAACATACTAGACCCATCCCTCCTCCATACAAGCCCAATTGTTAAGGCTCATTTACCTAAGTTGGACTTAATTGTATAGGTTCATTATATTAGTTAAACCTAAATATTGATTAGCAACAAATTAATTCTAAATTAATTTGATTTGTTTCAATGTGACACTTTAGAATTAATAGGAAATTATAGGACTTTGGTTTTAAAATTTTTAATCTGTTTAATTTTTTTTGGAAAACCATAGTCATTAATTTTGGAAAAATAAATAATAAAAATACTAATTTTTAATTTAATAATGAGCTTATTTTAAGAATTTTATTCGATCTCCACCATTGGTTTAACATAGTCAATAGCTTAATGGGGCCTCAAGGTACTCTAATTCGTCCCCCTAAGGAAGGTGTTCATTAGTTATTTTGACAATGTTAGATCTCGAAAGATAGATAATTATAGATCAACTTCTACTAGACTCACCCCTACGGTGACTACTATGACTAAATCTATGATTATCGAAACTCTGGGTCTAGCTCATAAAATAAGAGATTTTGTTTTCTTATTTTGATCGAATAGTAGGTTGTTAATAGTGGTGTCCATTATTAAATGAGTTTACAACTCTATTTAACTAGTGATATTTTTGACTCTCCCCAACCTGGACAAGGATATCATAGATTAGTTAAAAACCTAAAGAAATAGAGATATGATTATTTTGGTATTTTTTCTCATATCTTACATATTTTTTGTATATGTTGTGCTATTTCTTGAAATTTGTGTGAATAGAAGTTTTATTGTGCAAATGTGATTGATTTCTATTTTATTGGTAATTTGTAGTATAATTATGGCTGTGTCTACTCCCATCCTTTCTCAACTTTCAATGGAGAAACTCACTGGAGAAAACTTCCTTAAATGGAAGAAAAACATCAATATTGTGTTGATTGGTGACAACTCCAAGTTCGTCATGACTGAGGAATCCCCAGAAGTTCCAGCTGAAGGAGCTACCAAGTCTGTGAGGGACAAGTATGAGCTTGGCAGGCGACTAACAACAAGGCGTGGTACTACATGTTGACTAGTATGGTCAACACTCTCAAGACAAGCTGACATGTTTGGTGCCAAGTCAGCGCATACTCATTTTGAGGCCACCAAGAAATATGCCAATGCGTGGATGGCACCTTCTCAACATGTTCGTGATCACTTGATCAAGATGAAAAACTACTTTCAGGAAGCTGAACTGCATGGAGCCATAATAGATGAGGAAACTCAAGTTGGCTTATTCCTCAACAGTCTCTCTCCAGCTTTCCTGCCTTTCACCACCAACAATGTGCTAAATAAACTCAACTATGGTTTGACGCAACTCATGAACGAGCTTTAGAATTTTGAGTCTATCATGGGTGGACCAAGTAAGGGAGGAGAAAAGAAGACAACTACTACTATTGCTGCTGATCCAGCTAAGGCTGAAGCTAACCAAGCTTAGTCTTCGAAAGCTGGAAACAAGAGAAAAGGTGGAGAAAACAACAACCCCAAGCCTGCAAAGGCTGCAAAGACGAGTGCACAACCAAGTGCACAGACGCCTAAGGATAAGAACAAGAAAAACAAGAAAGGTAAAGGTAAGTGTTTTCACTGCAAAGAGAAGGGGCATTGGAAACAGGATTGCCCCAAGTTTCTAGTAACTAAAAACAAAGGTAATGATTATAGTTCATTTATCTTGAAAACATGTGTTTTAGAGAATGATAAGTCTGTGTGGATTATTGATTCTGGATCTACTAAGCATGTTTTTGTAACTCTTTATAGCTTCTTGAATCGTGGGAGGAAGTGGACGGCTTAAAGCTTAGAGTTGGGAATGGAGCGTTCGTTGCAGTCCAAGCTAGAGGAAGAGCTCGTCTAAAGTTTCGAAATAAATTTTTAATTTTTAATGATGTATTTTTTATTCTGGATTTTAGTAGAAATTTAATTTCAGTTTCCATGTTGCAATTAGAATGATTTGTTATGACTTTCACAAGCTCTAATATATCTATTTCTTTCAATGGATCACAATTGTGTATTGCATGTTTGGAAAATGGGCTTTATATTCTGCGACCTAACAAACCCCTTCCTCTTAATAATGATTTATTCAAAGTAGCTAAACCTAGGACCAATAAACTTCAAAAGACTGATAACGATAACATGATGTATTTCTGGCATTTGAGACTAGGTCACATTGGCTATGATAGAATTCAAAGACTTACAAAAGACAAGCCTTTGAGAGAACTCACCTTAGGTGAATTACCTGCCTGCTAATCTTGTCTAGAAGGAAAACTGACCAAGCGTCCATTATTTGCAAAGGGTGATAGGGCCAAGGAACCACTTGGACTTGTTCATTCAGATGTTTATGGAGCTTCGAATGTACAAGCCAGTGGTAGTTTTGAGTATTTCATCACTTTCATTGATGATTACTCTAGATACTCATGTATTCGCCTAATGCATAGGAAATCATAAACATTTTCAAAGTTTAAGGAATTCCTAGCTATGGCTCAGAACCAATTAGGTAAAACGTTAAAGATCTTGCAATCTGATAGGGGTGGCGAATTTTTGGATAAGCAGTTCCAAGATCATTTAACTGAACTTGGGATTTCATAATTTAACCAATTGAAGGCAAATAAAATAGAGGTATTCTTGGTTCTTTATGTAGATGATATCTTACTCATTGGAAACAATGTTAAGATATTGTCAGATGTGAAGAATTGGTTGAGCACTCAATTCCAAATGAAGGATTTGGGTGAAGCAAGTTATGTTCTAGATATCCAGATCATTAGGGATAGAAAGAACAGACTCTTGGCTCTATCTCAAGTTGCTTGCATAGATAAAGTGCTTGAACATTTCTCAGACAAATTCCAAGAAAGGACATCTACTATCCCGCCATGGAATTCATCTTTCAAAGAAGCAGTCTCCCCAGACTCCTGAAGAGGAAGATGCAATGAGAAAAGTTCCTTACGCATCTGCATTTGGAAGTCTAATGTATGCTGGTGGACCCAAAACGGGTATTGTTATCCCAAAATTTGAAAATGATGATGTGGCAATAAAAATGACAAGTGGCAAGGAATGATGGGGTGATCTGGCTTAGCAACAGCCCAGTACATTAACGAAGAATTTTGACTGCTTGAAAGGAGTCATGTCCGAGCCAAGTGCATCCGAGAAGCCCAATGCTAACACCCTTGTGTGTCCGGTTGGACCTTGGTCCGAGGAACAGCCCCAAGAAGTGTGGTCGGACCTTGGTCCGAGGAGAGCCTTGGGATGTGGTCGGACTTTGGTCCGAGGAGAGCCTTGGGATGTGGTCGGACTTTGGTCCGAGGAGAGCCTTGGGATGTGGTCGGACTTTGGTCCAAGGAGAGCCCAAGGGTGGTGGTCGGACCTTGGTCCGCGGAGAGGCCAAGGATGTGGTCGGACCTTGGTCCGAGGAGAGCCCCAAGGATGTGGTCGGACCTTGGTCCGAGGAGATCCCTAAGGTGTGGTCGGACCTTGGTCCGAGGAGAGCCCAAGGTGTGGTCCTTATGCATATGTCCAGCAAGTGCATGGTTGTCCAGATAGAGAAATGGCATGCATGTGTCCGACCAGCAGTTGTGTGTGTCCGACATGCATGTGTGTCGACCAGAAGATGATATTCATCAATTAAATGGACCAGACTACGTCAAATTCCCAGAAATGGCTTCAGCAAGAATTGGTCTGGGCATGCGCGGGAATCTCTCATTCTTTGCTCAAATTGAGGATTCTGTTGTATTTTGAATATTTCTTGTAATTTAAATATAATACGAATAATAAAATATCCCGATTCTAGGGGGATATCAGTTTCTGATCCCAAGCCTATAAATAGAGGGTTGATGGGATCAGAAAAGGACTTTTGGCAATTTGAATTTTTGGTCTGAGTTTTCTAGAGAGAGAAAGTGCGTTTTCTTGAGAGAGAACTCTTTTGTATTATGAGAATTTACACTGAAGAAACTCAGTTGACATTGGTTCATATGATCTTGAGTGTAGATAAAATAATAAAATCTCTAAGTGGATTAGGCTATTACCGACTGATCGGGGCTGAACCACTATAAAAATCGTGTGTGTACTTTATTTTCTTTATTAAACTGTTTGTGTCGTTTGAATTCTCTTGAAGGTTTGTTGTTTTTGACGTTCTCACGTCGTTGGCTAAAAATGCAGTCAACATGTATGTTTTAAATATTTATATTGCAAGCGCACGAATCGTTCATATAGAATAATGATCGTGTAAGCAAGGATGTCGAACCCAAAAGTGTTGTCTAAAATCGAAAAGAAAACTATTTTAAATCAAAATTAATAAATTCTAACCTAGCTCCAAAGATTGATGAGATTTTTGTATAATGAAAAAAAAAATAAAAGATGGTGATAAAGAAGTAAAAGATAATATGCCATATTTATGGCACTTGAGACTAGGTCACATTGGCTATGATAGGATTCAAAGACTTACAAAGGACGGACCTTTGAGAAAACTCACCTTAGGTGAATAGCTTGTCTGTGAATCTTTTCTAGAAGGCAAACTGACCAAGCGTCCATTCTCTGCAAAGCGTGATAGGGCCAAAGAACCACTTGGTCTTGTGCTTTCAGATGTTTGTGGACCTTTGAATGTACAAGCAAGGGGTGATTTGAGTATTTCATCACTTTCATTGACGATTACTCTAGATACTCATGTCTTTACCTAATGCATAGGAAATCAGAAACATTTTCAAAGTTTCAGGAATTCCTAGCAATGGCTAAAACCCAATTAGGTAAAACATTAAGGGTCTTGTGATCTGGTAGGGGTGGAGAATATTTGGATAAACTGTTCCAAGATCATTTAACTAAACTTGGGATATTATCACAACTTACTGCCCCACGTACTCCACAACAAAATGGTGTAGCAGAACGCCAAAACAGAAATTTATTGGAAATGGTTAGATGCATGCTTAGTTACTCAACTCTACCAACTTCGTTCTGGGGACATGCAATTGAAACCGTGAACAACATTCTCAATGTCCTGCCATAAAAAACAATCCCCAAAACACCTTTAGAACACTAGAATGGCCGTGAACCTAGTTAACGCCATTATAGAATCTGGGGGTGTCCCGCCCACGTACTGAGGAAAAAGGAGGGAAAGCTAGAACCGCGAACTGAAGTTTCCATGTTTGGAGGCTATCCTAAAGGTACGCGAGGTGGAATTTTCTATAGTCATTCAGAAAAAAAAAAAAGTGTTTACTTCTACGAATGCTACTTTTCTGGAAAATGACTATGTCCAAAACTTCAAACCTCACAGCAAAGTAGTTTTAGAGGAGATGGTTAAAGAATTGACTCCAACCAATATTCCTTCGTCATCAAAGAAAGTTGATAATGAAATTCCCACTCTTCATGTACAACAAATGCAAGTTGATTTAAATGAAGAAAGTACCATTGTTCTTGAGCAAACTGTCACAGAGCCTCGTCGTAGTGGGAGGGTTTCTAGGAACCCAGTTCGCTATGGTTTGGATGGTGAAACCAATATGGTTGTTGGTGACACTAGTAATGATCAATTGTCTTTCAAACAAGCAATGGATAGCCCTGGAAAGGAACTATGGCTCGAAGCCATGAATAAGGAAATGGAGTCCATGTACTCAAATTCCGTCTGGGATCTTGTGGAAGCACCTAGTGACTTTCGGGCCATTGGGTGTAAGTGGATCTACAAGAAGAAACGAGGTGTTGATGGAAATATCGAGACTTATGAAGCTCGATTAGTGGCAAAGGGTTATAGCCGAAGAGAATGCATGGACTATGAGAAAACTTTTAGTCCTGTAGCCATGCTCAAGTCCATTCGCATCCTCCTATCCATAGCAGCTGCTCTCGAATATGAGATCTGGCAAATGGACGTCAAGACAACTTTTCTTAATGGAAAGCTTGATGAAGTCATTTATATGGATTAACCAGAAGGATTAAAGTAGCTGGACAAGAAGGAAAAGTTTGCAAGTTGAATAGGTCCATCTATGGACTTAAGCAAGCTTCTCGTTCCTGGAATCTTAGGTTTGATGAAATAATCAAGACCTATGGGTTTGAAGGATTTGGGTGAAGCAAGTTATGTTCTAGGTATCCAGATCATCAAGGATATAAAGAGCAAACTTTAAGCTCTATCTCAAGCAGCTTACATAGATAAAGTGCTTGAACGTTTCTCAATGACAAATTCCAAGAAAGGGCGTCTACCGTCTCGCCATGGAATTAATCTTTCAAAGAAGCAATCTCCCTAGACTCCTGAAGAGGATGATACAATGAGAAAAGTTCCTTACGCATCTATAGTTGGAAGTCTGATTTATGCCATGTTGTGTACTAGACCAGGTATTTGATGCAGTGGGAGTAGTGAGCAGGTATCAGTCAAACCCAGGACTGAAACATTGGATAAGAGTTAAGCATATCCTGAAGTATTTCAGGCGGACTAGGGATTATATGTTAGTCTACAAGGGTGTTGTTCTGAAACCTGTAGGCTACATCGATTCAGATTTTCAGACTGATGTCGATGACAAGAAGTATACTTCTGGAATGGTGTTTACTCTTGGGGGGTGGAGCTATGATTTGGAGAAGCATAAAGCAGTCTGCAATCTTAGATTCCACCATGGAGGCTGAGTACATAGCCGCGTCAGAAGCAGCTAAGGAAATAGTCTGGCTAAAGAAGTTCTATTCGGATCTTGGTGTTATTCTAGAAATGGATAAACCACTTGTGTTGTTTTGTGACAATACAGGAGCGATAGCCAACTCGAAAGAACCTCGAAGTCACAAGAGGAGTAAGCATATAGAAAGTAAGTATCACATTATTAGAGAATATGTGGTCAGGGGAGATGTGAGGATTATGAAGATTGCAACTGAAGACAATCTTGCAAATCTGTTTACAAAGACACTACCAGAAGCTACAATTGATAAGCATATCAAGCAAATGAGATTAGTAGAATTAACGCATTAGTTTCAATTAGTGCAAGTGGGAGTTTATTGGGGTTTTATGCCTTAATTAAAACTCAAATTCTTTGTAATCTCATTTTATTATCAATAAAAGAATAGAAATCATTTTTTGACTTGGTCAATCACTGTAATGCCCTGGTTACCCCAGAACAGTTACGGTGAATGGTGAACCGGAAATTTGACTCGGTACCCGAGTCCTTTGGTTAAAAACGTGCTTCTAAGTGGTATTAACAGGCTAAGGTGGAAAACCAATAAAGAGGAAAGGATATATTTTATTTAATACATAAAACTGTTCATGGGCGCATCAAAACATTTACAAGTTATTTACAACTCAAAATGGTCATTACTATTTCAAATTTACAAACCCGCCGACCTAAGCGACAAAAATAGGGTAAACCCCATAGTTCCTCTGAGAACTCCTTGGCCGTGCTGGTCAAGCAGCCACATATGTACACATCACCACCTAAGCTCTCCACTCAAGGCTGGGTGAGCTTTTCTTTCCCATTACCTGCACCACATAGCACCCATGAGCCAAGGCCCAGCAAGAAAACACAATAATGCATATAGATATTAAGAACTGATTATTATAATAATCACACAGAGCTTATGGCTCTTAAACAGATGAGTGATTTAACACTTGAGGTTCTGGTAAACCATACTGAGTGACTGACAAGCAAGTCACTAATTTAAGTAGATGAGTGACTGCTGGGTAAGTCATTAGCCTTAACAGATGAGTGACTACTGGGTAAGTCACTAGCTTAAACAGATTAGAGACTGATGAGTAAGTTTCTAACTTAACAGATAAGAGACTGATGGGTAAGTCTCACGGGCTCAACACCCACAGTCATGTGACTAAATAGTCACTGTGGCTCTAAGTGACTAGCCTTTGGCTAGACAAGCGCTTATAGTATTCATCGAACTTGAGGTCGGCCCGACATTAACGCTCTTCTGAGTCATTTAATGCAGATGTCAATTAGATATAATCTTTATTGGCTTGCGTTGAACACGCTAAGGCCATCCTGACTTACGAGTCAGCATTGTGTGACCAGTGCCCAGTACCACTGCCGAACTTGACTAATAAATCTCAGCTTCACAGTTGATACTGACCCCTTTGCAAAATATGACTAATTAGTCAGTACCATTCACAAGTGAACAAGATTTACAGATTTCCTAAGCATTCAATAATCAATCCATGTCCACATTTACACATTCTACATGCCTCATGAACAACCACGAATGTCACATATGGGGTGCAGTTCTCTTACCTCTGGTTCGAGCGAGAAATATAATAAGAACAACTCCTAAGAACGATTGACATTTTGATTCCATAGCGGTTACCTAATCACAACCAATTATAACCTCCATTAATGAAAATCAACAATGAAAGGGTCTTGACCTAAACCCCACTCTCAGGACCTCAAAACATGCCCACACGGTGAGTAGATTCGATCCTGGGCCTTAAGGATTGAAACCCCGAGCCAAAAACTCTTAAATAAACTCAAAACGGGATTCTGGAGGTACAGAGTAACGCTGCTCCCTAGTGCCCTAGCGCTATACTCAGAACCCCAAACCACCCATCAACAATCTTGTGTAGTGCTATAGTGCCCTCTGATGGGCGTTGTAGCGCTACCCCCAGAACATTTCTACCCTGAAATCTCCTTCTTCGACTCCTTCAATTATAACTCGATTCAAATGCTTCCAAACCCCATTTTTGGTGCCAAATGAACCCAAAAACCATCCTCACATACCCCAAGCATCACAACCACAAGAACCATAGCCAAAGCTCCCAACAAAACCAATCATCCAACCTAGCAATCCCAACTGAAAACCAAAACTAAAACAGAGCAAAGCAGGGATTTTAATGGCTAGAAACTTACCTCAAGCTCAGATTATGATGCTCTTCAATGGTGGAACACACTCCCAAACTCTCAAGACTTACTTCCCAAGCTTGAATCCTCAAGAATGGCTCAAAAGTCACAAAGAAAACTGAAGGAGAGAAGGTACGGGAGAAGCTTCAAACTAATGCTTTGTTTTCCTCTCCTTTCTACATCATTAATGGCTTATACCTATCCTAGGGGTGAAAAGACCAAAATACCCCTAGGTCAATTAAGGATTTCTAAAGTGTCCAAAGGGAAAAATTGGTATTTCACACTTATCTCGTTAATCATAATTAACGCTCTCCATGTAACGACCCAAATTTGCTAATAAGGCTTGGGTCCTTGATTAGTGTGCCTGGAGGGCAATAAGTGAATTATTGTTATAATATGTGAATTTATGTGAACATGTGATAGAGATGCATGCTTAGTCTAATTAAATATGCATGTGGGCCCCGTTTGGATATTAGGGGCATGTTTGTGATTTTAGCCCGTTGAGGGCATAAATGTGATATGTTTGTGATATATCTGTGTAGCACGATCCGAAACAGTCCTACAGAGTCGTTAGTCAAAAAGTCACAACGGGGTTGAGAATCCGACCCGGGGCAGGTTGAGGGGTATTACGGTTATCAGATGTTTTATGGGGTTATTGGGTTATGGAAATTAATATTTATAGATATATTTGAGGTTAGAATGTTTAGTAGGGAATATGGGGGAAATTTACCATTTTTCCCTCAGGGATGTTATTGGTACCCCGAGCCTTGACGTAACCTTAAAGCTTAAGTTAAATAAAACAAAGCCTAGGAAGTCTTTAGAAACTCAGAAATCGACTCTTTCTTTCCCTCTCTCTTTAAGTTGTCTTCTCTTCTCTCTCTTTATTTTTCTCTAAGGCATATCAAAGGAAATCTTGGTGAAACTAACTAGAAGCTAAGGAATTTGGCTGGTAGTCTTGAGGAGATAAAGCTTGGAACCTAGAGGATCAACACAGAAACATAATTCAGCAAGGGTAAGCTTCAAATTATAAGTATTTCGCTTGAATTCCTGCTGGTTTTCTTAGGATGTGGATGGTTTGGATTCAATGACTGGTTTTGATTTCTTGATGGGTGTAGGAATTGGTTCTTGAGTTTGTTGGTATGTCTAGGTTGCTTAAGTGTGAATTTTGGGTTTAAGTGTTGGGTTGAGGTGATTTTGGAAGTGTTGGCTCGAAGGAAATGCAGGGGAAATGGTATTTTTCTGGGTTTGGAGGCGACGGCCGCGACCCTAGGAGGGGCATGCCGCAGCCCGTGTGCACGCAAGGCCTAGGGAGGCCACTGACCTTGGTGCGCGCCGTGGCGCTTGGCCAAGCATGCCGCGGCCCGTGTGTGTTTGCAGGGGGTCTTTAGCCTTTGTTTTGAGGCTAGCCGCAACACTTGAGGGGTTGGGCCGCGACCCTAGCCCAAGGTGCAGGGTGACTTGTGGGTTTTGACTTGGGAACTTAATTGCTAAGGCTTGGGATGGATTTTATCACCCAGATTTATATAATTCAAGGCCTCGGAGATTAAAATTATGGTCAAAGCTATTTAGTGGGTTAGAACATGATGGATGAAATTGTTAATGCGTTATGACTAGGGTTTCGGTGAGGTCGGACTAGGGAACTGTGTTCGGGACATTGGTGCCTAGAAAGCTCGTGAAACAGGTAAGAAAACTACTGTTCCCATAGAGCTTATGTTGCAGGGCTCGACCCTATATGATTGTGTTGCGGGGCATGGCCCTTCGACTGAATTTATGTGTGTTTTAATATATGTTTAGTATATTATGTGTATATATTAATGATGGAACGGCGAAGGCCGAGAACGGCAAGGGGCCGGGTGCAGCGTTTAGCATGCGAAGTGCGAGTTTCCAGGGTGAGACCCCAAGGCATACCTGAGATATCCTTAAGGTTTAGACCGCGAACCCAGGGCTAGGTAAAGCACCTGGGACGGCATGGCCATACTTGTATGACCTGGTGTTGGCTTGATTTTATATTAAGTGTTTGATATGCATTTATTATCTGCTTTTGAGGGTTTTCTTGCTGGGCTTCGGCTCACGGATGCTCTATGGTGCAGGTAAAGGCAAAGGGAGAGTCGATCAACCCTGAGTATGGCGAGAGAGACAAGCGGCGAGTACATGCCCGTTCTGGCTGGCTGCCTTGGCCAGGGGTGTTTTTGGGAGATGTTTGTACAAAACTTGAATTTTGTCGTTTAGTCGACTCTAACTAAATTTTGAGTTGTAAATATTACTAAACAATGATTTTGGGATCCTAAATGTTATATGTCTTATAATTTCTAATGAAAGGTTTATTCTTAAGTTTATGACTCTGATTATGATTTAATTACACTTTTGTCTTAAAACCTCAATTAGCGAGTTAATTGCACATCTAAAATCACTTAGTAACGGCTCTAAGGCAATAGGGTGTTACACTCCAATTCCCGCTATTCTCGATATTCTCAAACACCAATAATTCATATCCCATTACCCTTTAATTCCCGGCAATGCTCTAATCATTAAAATCACCCCGAGACTCATCCCGAGCCCCGAACTTAAACCTGTTATGACTAGACCGCAAATTAATATTCCATGATCGTCTCATGCCGAATATGTTGAACAAACCCACATTATAATGTGGTCTCAACAATATGTCACCGACATGCATACAAATGTACAATTACGCCCTCAGTGGGCCAAATTACCAAAACACCCCTGTACTGAAATGTGGACCCACATGCATGCATTTATCATCATATTATAATATAATTCACATAAACATGCATATAATCATTTAAAGGCATAATTAAATATTTATGGCCCTCCCGGCCTACTAATCCAGCCATTAAATCGCATTAGGGATTTCGAGGCATTACAACTATCCCCTCACAGAAATTTCACCTTAGAAATTTAGCTAAAAAACTCAGGATATTGACTCTGCATATCTTACTTCAGCTCCCTGGTTGCTTCCTCGACCTTGCTGTTCCTCCACAATACCTTAACCAAAGGTATCATCTTATTCCTGAGGACCTTGTTCTTTCTGTCAAGAATCTGGATTGGCTGCTCCTCAAAGGAGATGGCTTAAGCTCCAGATCTTCATATCTCAAAATATGATTCACATCAGATACATACCTATGAAGAGCTAAAACATGTAATACATTATGCACGGCTGACAATGCCGGAGGCAAAGGCAATCTATAAGCCACTTGACCAACCCTCTCCAGGATCTCAAATGGACCTACAAATTGTGGATGCTCAATATTCCACACCCTTAAAAGATCAAAGACGCGTGCTAAGGTCCCATAAAGGCCTAAGTGAGTGTTAGAGCCACCGCCTCGCTTGACCGCACCCATGCGCGAGGCCGTGTCCATGCTGCCTCGTCCACGTGAGGTCGTGTCCCTGCCGTCTCATCCACGCGAGGCCACGCCCAAGGCCCAGCCGCGAGGTCGTGTCCCTATCGCCTCGTCCACGTGAGGCCACGCCCGAGGCCCAGGCGGGAGGCTGTGTCCATGCTGCCTCATCCACGCAAGGCCGTGTCCCTGCCGCCTCGTCCATGCGCCACGCCTGAGGCCCAGCCGCAAGGCCGTATCCCTGCCGCCTCGTCCATGCGAGGCCATGCCTGAGGCCCAGCTGCGAGGCTGTGTCCCTGTCACCTCACCCACGCGAGGCCATGCTGCCTCGGCCGTGCGAGGCCCTCGTCATGGCCCAGTTGCGAGGCCGTGCCACCCTCTCGGAATCTCGTGAAGGCCTTTCCCAAAGAGCTACGTGTGTGAGACAACCTCGCCCCAACGGATCTCGTCCCAAGGCCCCACGTGCATAATGACAGTGGTCGAGGTGGCCCACAAGAGAAAAAAAGAGTACGAACAAGGTACCTCTAAAGGGGTACGTAATTGCCTGCTAGGATCAGGGGACGGGCCTGACACCTGTGCCCGACAAGTAGTGGCGGTTGGGAATGGTACGAAGAGTGGCTACACCACCACCACGTCTCTGACACCCGTACAAAGCGAGTGGTGGAGTCATGACCGGGTACAAAAGCTGAAGTGCTCCCATGGATTCTGACTGTGTACCAGAGCCGACACCACTCTCCTGTTGGTGTACTCGTGTACCATCTGGTCCCCTGGACCACCATGTACCTAGGGCCATTAGAGCCCACTATATAATGAACCCCAATTCCACATGGGTGGGGGTTGGAAAATTGATTGTAGCAAGTGCATCTTAATGAATGAAAATTGATTTCACCATTGTTCTGTTACAATTGTTCTTAGAGTTGATACCTAGATTCTGAGAGTTTTTCTTTGCATAATCTTAGCTCTGTGATTTTTCTGACATAACTTAGTTGACGAGTTCTCACTGTCAACAGTTTGGCGCCGTCTGTGGGAGCTTAAGTTCCAAGCTACTGTTCTACCATTACTTCCAGCAAGAAGAAATACCAAGACGTTCAAAGCGACTCAGGGAGCGACGAGAGGTGGAGGTCCACCTTAACGGAGTCCAGTGGAAGGCCTCCATGAAGGATCCCTCTCCACCCAGAGAGGTGGATCCCCCAAGGGACCCTAAGGTTCACGAGGGTGATAGAGAGTCCTCATCACCGGGAGTCCCACTTGTAGAGAGTCCTCCAAGAGCACCACCGGGAAATGCTAACGAGTTCCTGCTCCCTACACCACCACAAGTACCGAACTCCGGCTGCCAGGACCCGGGCCCCTCTACGCGTAGGCACGATAAGCACCCCCGGGTCCATTCCGTGAGCTCGAGTTCGAAATCACGATTCTATGAAGAAGAAATACGTGAGCTGCACCGTAAGAACCAAAGGTTGGAGACCACCCTGGGGAACATGCAAGAGGTGCTGAATGGCTTATTGCTGAGTAAGTCAAGCGTGACCTTGCCCAAGAGGAAGGAGAAAGGTCAGGAGGGGGTAGAGACCACTGTACCAGTAGATGATGGGAGGACCCGACACTCTACCAGTAACACCCCCCAAACGAAGCAACGCGAACATCCTGAACCACCGAAGCAGGCCCAGAAACCGGAGCCAAGGACCAACGCTGCCCCTCACAACGAGGACGAGGTCACCTCTAAAAGAGCACCCTCGTATTTATGGGAGGAGCTCAATAAAAAGAGGGCGGGTAAAGGGACCATGCCCCTTATGGCGACTCGAGAGAAAAAGGGAAAGGCGGATCTTAACCCGTCCGCTTTGAGGGACTCTCTAAGCAAGAGGAGGTAGGACCTGGACACAGAAATGAGGAGCCTGCGAAGCAAGATCGTCACCGCCTCTGGTGGTCAGGCTTTTGAGGAAGAGTTCGACCATGAGCCGCCCTTCGTGAGGGAGATTCAGGCCATCCGGCTCCTTGCCAACTTTAAGGAGCCCAATATGACCCCCTACGAAGGAAGCACGGATCCAAAATATCATCTAGATACATTTAACGACCTGATGAAGCTGAGGGGAATTGGCAGCGGGGCGAGATGTCATTGCTTCACTGTCACATTAAGAGGACCTGCATACAAATGGTTCAAGAGGCTTAGACCGGGGTCCATCCGATCTTGGCAGCAACTTTCTGATGAATTCCTCCAGCAGCACCACGCCGTGCGAGATTACACGATGCCAGGCACCAGCCTCGCCAATGTGAAGCAAGAAGAAAACGAGAGTCTGAAGAGCTATATCCACCGGTTCAATATGGAGGCAGCTAAGGTAGGGAGCCTGACCCGCCGAGAGCTAAAAATGGCCATCACAGCTGGAGTACGCCCAGGGAGCAAGTAATGGGATAACATGCTCAACAGAGAGGTCACGGACTTGGATGATTTCTACGAGCGGGCACAAAAGTACATTCGCGTGGAGGATGGTCACGAGAACCTCAAAGCTGGAAAAGGCACATCGCCCCCAAAACCTTCAGTCCGGGAAAACCAAAGCAGTGCAAAGAAGAAGGGGGTTTATGAGGGAATGAGGGATGATCGACCCCGGAAGCACCAACGCTCTGATGAGCGCATACAGAGCCCCTACACCTTTTACACAGACCTCACCCACGTGAGAGAGGATATTTTCGTTACGAACAAAAACTAGGTCCCTTTGAAAAGGCCCCCGCCAATAAAAAAAGATCAGTCTAAAAGAGACCCCAGCAAGTATTGCCAATATCACAAGGATATCGGCCACACCACCGCGGAGTGCAACCATTTGAAGGTGGAAATCGAGGAGCTCATCCGCAGAGGACATTTGGGCAGATATGTGCGCATGGAGAATCAAAGGCCAGAAGGAGTGTCCCCGCCGTGGGCACGAGGGGTGGCCCCAGAAGTGCAGGGAGAGGTCAGGACCATCTTTGGAGGACCAGGATTCGAAGGCGATTCAAGGAAGGGGCGAGACATGTACGCCAAGGAGGCCAGACGAAGTCCACCACCTTGTGTTTTAAGTTTGGAGCAACGCCTCCCAAAGAGCTTCAAGGGCGAGAATGACTCGATAACTTTCACTAAAGAAGATGCGCATGGGGTGCATTTCCCTCATAATGACCCCCTGGTGCTAACTGCCCAGCTTGCTAACATGAGGGTACATCGGGTCTTGGTGGATAACGGGAGCTCTGTGGACATCTTGTATCGACCAGCGCTAGAAAAGATGCGATTGGGCCTCCGCCACCTAAAGCCTTGCACTACGTCTTTGTATGGGTTTACAGGAGATTCGATACAGCCCCTGGGGGCAATCGAATTAGCCCTCACCATGGGGGAGAAACCCATGCAAACCACCGTAATGGCTAACTTTGTCATGGTGGATTGCACCTCAGCCTTGAATGCAGTATTAGGGAGACCCTCTCTGAGAGAATTGAAGGCGATAACTTCTGTGTATCACCTAGCTATGAAATTCCCAACCCCCGAGGGAGTAGCATGCGTGAAAGGGGAGCAGAAGGAAGCGAGGGAATGCTATAACATGTCCCTCCGCACAGCCACCAAACCCTCTATACCGATGGCAATGGTAGTGTATGAAGGAGCAACCCACACAAGTTAGACCCATATAATTTGGACCCACGAGTTACGGATCATCTCGAGAGGTGCTACCAGCGAGGCTTAGGCACTCAGTGCAAAAAGAACCTATGTTCAGTTTGTTCCTTGTTGTTTTATCTTAGGTAAGTAAGAATCAAAGAGGCTACCTAGGTAACCTCCTAGTTAGATGTGACCCTTTTATTTACAAGGTTGGTTGTAAACCGCATGCTATGAATGAAACTGTTTGCAACTTCATGTGCTACTTTTCTTCACTACGCGGGCATCAGCCAAAGTGCCTGCCAAAAAAAATTTCACCAAACACTTGGGGGGCAGGACAGGAGGCAAAAACATGCAGCTAGCAAGGGGAACCTAAAAAGGGCTCCTAAAAAGGACCCTTTAACGGAGGATCCTAAAAAGGACCCCTTGCCCTCCTAAAAAGGAGGCTCTTAAAAAGGACCCTCTACCAAGAGGATCCTAAAAAGGACCCTCTAACAAGAGATCTTAAAAAAGGGCCCTCCATCAGGAGGAGGTGGCCCGTGAAGGTAAAGCAAGCAACAAGCAGGAGAATCCAAAGAAGGACCCCTTTCACCAGGATCCCAAAAAGGACCCTATGCACCAGGAGGACCCTAAAAAGGACCCTTTAACGGGAGGTCCCAGAAGGACCCCTTATATCGGGGCCTTAGGCGAAGTCCTTGGCCCTCCATCAGAAGGACCCAAAAGGGACCATGACCCTAAAAAGGACCCTTTAACGGGAGGTCCCAAAAGGACCCCTTATATCGGGGCCTTAGGCGAAGTCCTTATATACAGAAAACAGGGAGAGGACCTTGCAAGGCATCCCTTGGGTTCACAAGGATTAGCTACCCTATATATATATATATATAGTAACAACACTAATAAGTCTAGAGCGGCCACCAAGCCGTCTAGACAAAAAGGGTCCTAAAAGAGACCCTTGTAAAAATAGTACTATGAATAACGACGAGAGGGACGCTTCTCGCAAAAAATAATAAGCGCGCGCAAGAATATATAAAAGGATAGCTAGGACCCAAGGGGTCAAAATATCCTTAGAAAAGTAATCAAGAGGCACCAAAAGAGGTCCCAGTGAACCCTTTCACATGGGCTCCAAAGGACCTCCAGCCTGGTAAATAAAAGAGGGGAACCAACCAAACCCCATCATACAAGCTCAAAAGGACCTCAAATGCAGTGGAATAAGGGATAAATAGCCACAAATGTATATATACATTGAAAAAGAAAGTTTTGAAGACAGTACAAGATTTATACAAAAAAAAAACAAAAGAAAGAGCACACACCAATAGCGGGCTAGCTGACAAAAGTTATGAAATAACAACTTCAGGGCTTCCTGCCACGGGCGCTCCACACGGCCGCTCGAGCAACGGCGTGCTCACCGAAAGAAGAAAATTTGAAATTGGAGTTCTGCCTCCACACGCTGTAAAAGGCACGATCTATGGACCGGTACTCAATGGTAGCCTTCTCCGCCTCCAAGGAAGCATTTCTCTCCTGCAACGAGGCGACATCGGCCCTAGCAGCCTGGAGTTCGGCCCTGGTAGCCTCGACCTCGGCCTCTAAATAAGTAACCCTCTCTACTGCGATGCTGCCGCGATAGCCTTGGTCACCAGGAGTTCACTCTTCAAGCTGGTAACTTGGTCCTTCAGCTTTGTGGCCTTGGCAACCGCCTTCAGCTTCTTTCTCGACGAGTCAGTAAGTTTGGTCCGGACCCTTTGCAGATCAGCCTGAGTGTTCTCAAGCTCTTTCTCAAGCTCCTGGATCCGGGCCGTGAGGCAGTCCCTCTTAGTAGTAGACGCAGAGAGGTTGATAGACAACTCGGCAAACCGCAGAGCCACGGTATAGGCCTGCACAAGAAAGTTAACGACAGTAACAATAAGTAACAAAAAAAAATGCACGTACATCTATACATAATAGGGCTGACGCGAGGTGCAGGAACTCACCCAAGCCATGGTGCGCCTTAGGTTTTCCCCAAGGTCCGGCAGAGCAACATTCCCAAGACCGTTCCAGTCAGATACGGGGAGGCCTAAGGCAAGTTAGATGTACCGCTGCCCGTAAGACGTCGCCATCCGAGTCACCCAGGGCTCCCCATCCGCACAAGAGGCACCTGGCTGGGTGAGGACAGACGACCCGCTCGCCAAAATGGGAGGGGGCGCGGTGAAAGTGGAAAAGTGAGGCCCCGATAGATCAGAGGGAGGCTCCAGAAGATCGGCGAAATAAATCCCCGATGGTCCAGGGTCGAGAGGAGCGTGAGTGAAGGCGTCATAGCCCTTGGGGTCAGGGCAAACATAACACCCCGGAATGCCCTGCTGGTCTTGAGAATGAGGGGCTATGTCTGGATCATAAGAGGCACATGGAGGGCATCCCCCAGGAGATGGAGGCAGCTGGTGAGGTCCCCCGCGGTCAAGGGGGGCTTCCTCCGGCTCTTCCTCAGCCTCATTGTCATCTGGGCAAGGCTCGGCCAATACCCCCTTCATCTTCGCAGACCCTGAGATGGTCCACAACAGCTTGGGGTCTGAGACAGGGGACAATTTATGGCAGTTCAAATTCTTCACGGTGAATAGGCACACCGCCTTTTTCGTAGCGGGGTCAGCGCTGAGGAACTTTCTCATTTCTCTCGCTTCCGACCCGACAACTGTGGGTTCGGCGAATTGCTTTGCATAATACACGCCATGGTCGATATGAACGTAATTCATGAAATAATAAGTTGTAAGAAAGTAAAAGAGAGACTGTGATGCTCAGGGTACTTACTGGGAGTGGCCCGGAAGTCCTCGCGGACAGAGAGGGGCCTTCCACGAAGAAAAAGTCCTGCTTCCAGGACCCTGGGTTGGACACTGAGCCCTCTATCAAAGAGGCCTCGTTGTTGGCTTTTTGTAAATGGTAAAAGCCCTTTGACTTGGGAAGGGGCATGAGGTTGTAGAGGAAATGCACCTCTGTCGCCGTAGGAGCGCGTTTCAAGAGCTTCGTAAATGCAACGAAAAGGCAGCTTCAAGTCAGCCAGCCATTGGGTGCCAGCTGAAGCGGGGCAAGGTCGAAGTAGTTGAGGACCGCAATAAAGAACGGGTGTAACGAGATGGTACCACCCGCCTTCAGGATGTGCTCGTTGAGGGCCACGAAGCCGGGCCTAGAACAGTCAGCCTGGCATGTCTCCTGAGGAACATATAACGTGTACTCCGGAGGGACGCGATAGTGATCCATAATGTCCCTCAGTTTGTTTTTGGACACACGCGACACCAGTTCAGATGCCAGTAGAGGAGCATCGTCCGGTTCATTGGAAGTCACCTGTCGTCGTGCCCTCGGCATATCTGCAAACCCAAAAGAAAAAGGTGAGAAAGAGACAGAGCACTTGACCCTCCATTTTTTCTTCCTAGCAAGAGTCTTCCATTGGGGGACCGACTGCGGAAGTGCTAAGCTAGGGAAAATCGAAACCAAGGGTTGAGGAGAAGCGGGAGCCACTCTATGACAGTCATCAGGTGAGGACGGGCTGGAGGGCTCAGGCGGAAGGTGTCCCTCCATAAACTCTAACTCCCTCTGCAACTCTAAAAGGGTCACCCTAAGGCTCGCTACATGGTCACTAAGGTCTGGGGGGAAAGGTGCTCCGTCTCCTCTCGACACCAAGTCAATTTCGCTCTCCACCACCCAAATTCTACGCCTAAGTTCAGCCATGTGCTCAAGATGGCGGATACGGGCTTGCCTTAAGGAGTCATAGTCCTGGTAAGAGATTTCCTCAGGGGACTCTGAGTCTGAGGATAGGTCAATAAACTCAACCCCCCGAGGTGTGTCAGACGGATCGTCACTAGCCATGAGGCCTCGTTCCGAAAGCCAAGAAGGGGTTCACGTGTAAATGAGGGGATGGATACAAAACACAAAGGAATGGGCTTAGGACCTCTAGATGCACACGCCCTAGATGATTCACTACGGGGTATAAAAAAGAGGGGCATGCAAATGGTCAAACTCACTGCAAGCTCAGGCCAAGGTACCCCATCCCAAGTAATGCTAATTTGGACCCAGTGAACGTGAGGGAAAAAGAAAATATACCTCAAGCAGATAAGATGGAGCGTTGTCGAGGTCAAAAGGAGGTCGAGGGCCAAAAGCACCAAATGGTCGAATATACGCGTCTGCAAAAATAGACCAAAAGGATGTGTTAGCCTCCAAATAGACATACCAAAAAATTAGCTCATATGTATATAAAAAAAAAAGAAGAAAATGAAATGAAAAAATAAAATGAAGGAAACTATGGCAAAAATGAGGATGTGGGGGATTGAACCCCTTACCTCTTGAAAGAGGAAGGATTCTCAAAACCACTAAGCCAAAGAAGTGAGGTGAAAATAATAAGCCTTGCATGTAGGCCTATTTATAAGAATCAAGGAGAATAGTCTACAAGAGCACCTAAAGGTCCTCAGCTAGACTGGGGGGCAAGTGTGGATGCTCAATATTCCACGCCCTTAAAAGATCAAAGACGCACGCTAAGGTCCCATAAATGCCTAAGTGAGTGTTAGAGCCACCGTCTCGCTCGACCGCACCCAGGCGCGAGGCCATGTCCATGCCGCCTCGTCCACGCGAGGCCGTGTCCTTGCCGCCTCGTCCACGCAAGGCCACGCCCGAGGCCCAGGCGCGAGGCCGTGTCCATGCCGCCTCATCCACACGAGGCCGTGTCCCTGCCACCTCGTCCACGCGAGGCCTAGCTGCGAGGCCGTGTCCCTGCCGCCTCGTCCACGTGAGGCCACGCCCGAGGCCCAGCCGCGAGGTCGTGTCCCTGCCGCCTCGTCCACGCGAGGCCCAGCCGTGAGGTCGTGTCCCTGTCGCCTCATCCACGCGAGGCCATGCCCGAGGCCCAACCGCAAGGCCGTGTCCCTGCCACCTCGTCCACGCGAGGCCATGCCCGAGGCCCAGCCGCGAGGCCGTGTCCCTGCCGCCTCACCCACGCGAGGCCATGCTGCCTCAGCCGTGCGAGGCCCTCATCATGGCCACGCCACCCTCTCGGCATCTCGTGAAGGCCTCTCCCAAAGAGCTACGCGTGTGAGACAACCTCACCCCAATGGATCTCATCCCAAGGCCCCGCGTGCATAATGACAGTGGTCGAGGTGGCCCACAAGAGACAAAAAGAGTACGAACAAGGTACCTCAAAAGGGGTACGTACATGCCTGCTAGGATTAGGGGACGGGCCTAACCCCTGTGCCCGACACGTAGTGGCGGTTGGGAATGGTACGAAGAGTGGCTACACCACCACCACGTCTCTGACACCCGTACAAAGAGAGTGGTGGAGTCATGACCGGGTACAAAAGCTGAGGTGCTCCCATGGATTCTGACTGTGTACCAGAGCCGACACCACTCTCCTGTTGGTGTACTCGTGTACCATCTGGTCCCCTGGACCACCATGTACCCAGGGCCATTAGAGCCCACTATATAATGAACCCCAATTCCACATGGATGGGGGTTGGAAAATTGATTGTAGCAAGTGCATCTTAATGAATGAAAATTGATTTCACCATTGTTCTGTTACAATTGTTCTTAGAGTTGATACTTAGATTCTGAGAGTTTTTCTTTGCATAGTCTTAGCTCTGTGATTTTTCTAACATAACTTAGTTGACGAGTTGTCACCGTCAACACAAATCTAGGACTCAGCTTGCGTTTCTTCCCAAACCTTCTCACCCCTTTCCATGGCGACACTCTAAGGAAAACATAGTCTCCCACTTGGAACTCCACGTTCATGCGCTTGGGATCTGCATAACTTTTCTGCCGACTCTGAGAAGCAAGCATCCGAGCTCTAATCTTCTCAATAGTCTCACTGGTCCTCTGAACTGCCTCAGGACCTAAGTACCTCCTTTCATCTGTCTCATCCCAATGAGTGGGAGATCTGCACTTCCTACCATACAACATCTCATAAGGTGCAACTCCAATGGTAGATTGATAACTATTGTTGTAGGAGAACTCTATCAAAGGTAGATACTTACTCCAAGATCCACCAAAGTCCAGCACCCATGCCCGCATCATGTCTTCCAATATCTGGATCATCCTTTCAGATTGCCCATCTGTCTGAGGATGATAAGCAGTATTGAACTTCAATTGTGTCCCCATGGCGTTTTGCAAACTCCCCCAGAATATGGAAGTAAAAGTAGGGTCCCGATCTGACACGATCAACATAGGCGCTCCATGGAGGCGCATGATCTATCTCACATAGAGATCTGCATACTGGTCAACTGTATAGGTAGTCCTCACTGGCAAGAAGTGAGCTGACTTGGTGTAGCGATCCACTATCACCCAAATAGAATCATGCTGACCAACAGTTCTGGGTAAGCCCACCACAAAATCCATCGTGATGTCCTCCCACTTCCACTCTGGGATATCCAGAGGCTGCAATAACCCTGCTAGCCTTTGATGCTCAGCCTTGACCTGTTGACATGTCAAGCACTTAGCCACATACTCTACTACATCTCTCTTCACCCCCGGCCACCAGTACAACGATCTCACATCCTGATACATGTTCGTGGTGCCTGGATGCAAAGAGTAAGGTGTAGTATGAGATTCATCCAAAATCTCTCACCTCAAAGCAGTGCCTAGCGGAACACATATCCGCCCCTTGTATCTCAACAAGCCTAACTCAGACACTGTATAATCCCTAGATGCTCCAACCAGAACATCATCTCTGATCTTAATCAGCTTTGGATCACTCAACTGACCCTCCTTGATTCTCTCCAATAGCGTAGACTGTAGCGTAATATTATCCAACTGGCCCACCAGCAACTCTATACCAGCTCTGGTCATATCATCTGCTAACTCCCTGGCTATCAGCCTCATACCATAAATCTGTCTCAGACCCTTCCGGATTAAAGCATCTGCTACCACGTTGGCCTTTCCTAGATGATACAAAATCTCACAGTCATAATCCTTTACTAACTCCAGCCAACACCTTTGCCTCATATTCAAATCATTCTCGGTGAAGAACTACTTCAGGCTCTTGTGGTCTGTATAGATCTCACACTTTTCTCCATAAAGATAATTCCTCCATATCTTTAAAGAAAAGACCACAGCCGCCAACTCCAAATCATGAGTGGGATATCTCTTTTCATACTCCTTAAACTAACGAGAAGCATAAGCAATTACCTTCTCTGATTGCATCAGTATACAGCCCAAACCCTGATGAGAAGCATCACAATAAATCACAAACTTCTCCTGATCTATCGAAAGACTCAGAATCGGAGCTGTAATCAATCTCTGCTTCTGTTCCTGGAAGTTGTTCTCACATTTATCTGACCACACAGATTTCTAACTCTTGCGTGTCAGCTATGTCAATGCAGTAGCTATCTTTGAGAACCCTTCCATGAAACGCCTATAATAACCGTCCAATCCAAGGAAACTTCTAACCTCAAAAGCATTCTTTGGCCTTAGCCAATCTCTGACCGCTTCAATCTTTGTTGGATCTACCTTAATCCCCTCCTTACTGACAATGTGCCCAAGAAAGGATAGCTGAGATAACTAGAACTCACATTTCTTGAATTCAGCAAACAATCCGTGTTCCCTCAGTCTCTGTAGAACTAACCTCAAATGCTGCTCATGCTCTGACTCAGACTGAGAATATACCAGAATATCATCGATGAAGACGATCACAAATTGGTCCAGATAATCCTTGAACACTCTGTTCATCAGATCCATAAAAGCAGCAGGGGCATTAGTCAATCCCAAAGACATAACTAAGAACTCATAATGCCCATACCTGGTACGAAAAGCAGTCTTCGGTATGCCTCTCTCCTTGACCCTCAACTGATGATAACCAGAACGAAGGTCGATATTTGAGAATACTTTCTTACCTTGCAACTGATCAAACAAATCATCTATCCTTGGCAAAGGATACTTATTCTTAATTTTCAGCTTATTTAGTTCTCTGTAATCAATACACATTCTCAGAGAACCATCCTTCTTCTTTACAAACAGAACTGACGCACCCCAAGGGGAGAAACTAGGTCTAATAAAACCCAAATCTAACAGTTCTTGCAACTGTATCTTTAATTCTTTCAAGTCAGCTGGGGCCATTCTGTAAGGTGCTCTAGACACTGGCTCCATCCCTGTTGCCAGTTCTATAACGAACTCAATTTCTCTGTGTGGTGGCAACCCTAGTAAATCTTCTGAAAACACGTCTAGAAATTCACAAACAAGTCTGGTATCTTCTAGTGTCACTGGCACGACCTGAGTGGTATCAACCACACTGGCTAAGAATCCAATACACCCTCCTAGCAAGAGATCCCTAGCCCTCAATACAGAAATCATAGGTATGCGAGGTCCATGCACAGTACCAACAAACACAAAAGGATCCTCACCTTCACACTCAAAGGTGACCATCTTCCTTCTGCAATCTATGGTTGCCCCATACTTTGCAAACTAATCCATACCCAATATCATATTGAAGTCAGTCATAACCAACTCTCTCAAATCCACTGACAACTCTCTGCCCTCCACTGTCACTGGCAAAGATCTGACCCATCTCCTGGATACCAATAACTCTCCAGTGGGTAACAAAGTTCCAAACACCACAACATAAAAATCACAGGGTCTACATAGTCTATAATTAATACTACTAGCAACAAAAGAATGTGTAGCACCAGAATCAATTAGTACATTATAAAGGGTTCCAGCACTAAGAATCTGACCTGTAACAACTGAGGGAGAAGCCTCAACTTCTGCTTTAGTCAATGTGAACACTCGAGCTGGGGCTGAGCTGTCCGCTTTCCTGGGTTCTTCTTTTCTTGTCTTAGGGCAATCATTCTTAAAATAACCTACTGCTCCACACAAGTAGCAGGCCTTTGCCCTACACTCTCCCAAATGACGACTCTTGCATCTAGGGCATTCAAGACGAGTCTTCCAAGCTTCATTACCACCTGGATGACCCATTGAGATACCATGGAGCCGCATGTCAGGACCTGGAACTGGGAAGGTGTCAAGAACCTTCCTCTTCTGCTCACTGGGGCCTATACCCCTACCAAAACCCACAAATGGAGAACCTGTCCTCCTGAAATCCTTTCTGGCTGCACTGTCTCGCCAGATCTTGTTCTCTGCACTCTCAGCTGTGAGTGCCTTCTAACCACCTGTGCATAGGTAGTAACCCTAGCCACAGTGGTGATACCTACATCACGGGCTAATCTGGGTTGTAGCCCTTAAAGAAATCTCTATCTTCTGGTTCCGTCAGTGGGCACCAGCTCCATGGCAAATTTTGCCAAACGATCAAACTTTAAGGCATACTGAGTGACTGATAAACTTCCTTGAAGTAGCCTAATGAATTCCTCAGCTTTTGCCGCCCTGATGGCATCATTGTAATATTTCTCGTTGAACAGAGTCTGAAACTCTTCCCAACTCAGGGCATTAACATTCTAGGTTTGGGTAATAACCTCCCACCAAATCCGGGCATCCTCTGGAAACATATAAGTGGCACAAGCCACCCTCTCATTACCAGATACCCTCATGAAATCTAGGATAGTGGTAATCATACTCATCCAATGCTCCACCTTGGCAGGATATGCACTGCCCTAAAAAATAGGAGGTTGTTGCTTCCTGAACCTTTCATAAAGAGGCTCCCATTTATTTCCAACCTCAGGCAGCTGCTATGCTGCTGGCACTGACACAGGAGGTGCCTCTGATACACTGGCCACTGTAGGCGCTTGCTGCTATTTCAGGAGAAGAAGTTCTTCCCCCTATCTCAACACTGTTGCCTGCAGATCACTAACTATCTGCTGCTAGTTTACAGGAGCTGGATGTGGAATCTGTGATTGGTCATTCTCCTGACCCTGACTATTATTATTCTGGCCTAGATCACTCTAGCCAGCTGACATATCTGTCTGCCCTGGATTCATTCTTATTTGTTATACCTTGCAGAAACAACGATCAACACGGCCAGTCAGGTAGTAATAACTAAACCTCTTGTCGCCTTACGGTCCAAGAACAAGCAGACAACTATCATATTCCACAATCATACAATTATACAAGCAGATACATATTTATAGCATTTAGCACTTAGTATGTATCACATAATAGTTCATAATCAACCACACTAATGAGTATGTTCCAGCAATCTCAGTACTATTTAGCACATATTTGCTGAGGATATAATATTTCGGGGCACAGGTTTAACATGGTGTCTCCTGCACACAGGTAAAGCATATATACTATATTTAAGCAGTTATACATATAACTACATAAATAGTTACCAAACCATGAGTCGAGCTTAACTTCGGTGATGTGCGTACATGCCCAGCCCGTCTATAGGAACCCTAACCTTGGCACGCTCTGATACCAAGTTGTAATGCCCTAGTTACCCCAGAAAAGTTACGATGAACGGTGAACTGGAAATTTGACTCGCTACCCGAGTCGTTTGGTTAAAAACATGCTTCTAAGTGTTATTAACAGGCTAAGGTGGAAAACCAATAAAAAGGAAAGGATATATTTTATTTAATACATAAAACTATTCATGGGTGCATCAAAACATTTACAAGTTATTTACAACTCAAAATGGTCATTACTGTTACAAATTTACAAACCCGCCGACCTAAGCGGCAAAAATATGGTAAACCCCATAGTTCCTCTGAGAACTCCTTGGCCGTGGTGGTCAAGCGGCCGCATATGTACACATCACCACCTAAGCTCTCCACTTAAGGCTGGGTGAGCTTTTCTTTCCCTTTACCTACTCCACATAGCACCCATGAGCCAAGGCCCAGTAAGAAAACACAATGATGCATATAGATATTAACAACGGATTATTATTATAATCACACAGAGCTTATGGCTCTTAAATAGATGAGTGATTTAACACTTGAGGTTCTGGTAAACCATACTGAGTGACTGACAAGCAAGTCACTAATTTAAGTAGATCAGTGACTGTTGGGTAAGTCACTAGCCTTAACAGATGAATGACTACTGGGTAAGTCACTAGCTTAAACAGATGAGAGACTGATGAGTAAGTCTCTAACTTAACAGATGAGAGACTGATGGGTAAGTCTCACAGGCTCAACACCCTCAGCCATGTGCCTAAATAGTCACTGTGGCTCTAAGTGACTAGCCTTTGTCTATACAAGTGCTTATAGTATTCATCGAACTTAAGGTCGATCCGACATTAACGCTCTTCTGAGTCATTTAATGCAGATTTCAACTAGATCTAATCTTTATTGGCCTGCGTTGAACATGCTAAGGCTGTCCTAACTTATGAGTCAGCACTATGTGACTAGTGCCCAGAACCACTACCGAACATGACTAATAAGTCCCAGCTTCTAAGTTGATACTGACACCTTTGCCAAATATGACTAATTAGTCAGTACCATGCATAAGTGAGCAAGATTTGCAGAGTTGCTAAGCATTCAATAATCAATAAATGTCCACATTTACACATTCAACATGCCTCATGAACAACCACGCATGCCACATATGGGGTGTAGTTCTCTTACCTCTGGTTCGAGCGAGAAATGTAATAAGAACAACTCTTGAGAACGATCGACCTTTTGATTCCTTACCGGTTACCTAATCACAACCAATTATAACCTCCATTAATGAAAATCAACAATGAAAGGGTCTTGACCTAAACCCCACTCTCTGGACCTCAAAACATTCCCACACGGTGAGTAGATTCGATCCCGGGCCTTAAGGATTGAAACCTCGAGCCAAAAACCCTTAAAAACACTCAAAACGAGATTCTGGAGGAACATAGTAGTGCTACAAAGCTGCTCCCTAGCACCCCAGTGCTATACTCAGAACCCCAAACCGCCCATCAACAATCTTGTGCAGCGTTATAGCGCCCTCTGATGGGCGTTGTAGCGCTACCCCTAGAACAGTTCTCCCCTAAAACCTCCTTCTTCGACTCCTTCAATTATAATTCAATTCCAATCACTTCCAAACCCCATTTTTGGTGCCAAATGAACCCAAAAGCCATCCTCACATACCCCAAGCATCACAACCACAAGAACCCTAGCAAAAACTCCCAACAAAACCAATCATCCAACCTAGAAATCCCAACTGTAAACCAGAACTAAAACAGAGCAAAGCAGGGATTTTAATGGCTAGAAACTTACCTCAAGCTCATATTATGATGCTCTTCAATGGTGGAACACACTCCCAAACTCTCAAGACTTACTTCCCAAGCTTGAATCCTCAAGAATGGCTCAAAAATTACAAAGAAAACTGAAGGAGAAAAGGTACGGGAGAAGCTTCAAACTTATGCTCTATTTTCCTCTCCTTTCTACATCATTAATGGCTTATATCTATCCTAGGGGTGAAAAGACCAAAATACCACTAGGTCAATTAAGGATTTCTAAAGGCTCCCAAGGGAAAAATTGGTATTTCCCACCTATCTCGTTAATCATATATAGCGCTATCCAATTGCCGCTATTCTCGATATTCTCAAACACCAATAATTCATATCCCGTTACCCTTTAATTCCCAGCAACACTCTAATCATTAAAATCACCCCGAGACTCATCCCGTGCCCCGAACTTAAATCTGTTATGACTAGACCGCTAATTAATATTCCACGAACGTCTGATGTCGAATAGCTCGAACAAACCCACATTATAATGTGGTCTCAACAATATATCACCGACATGCATACAAATGTACAATTACGCCCTCAGCGAGCCAAATTACCAAAACACCCCTGTAATGAAATGTGGACCCACATGCATGGATTTAACATCATATTATAATATAATTCACATAAACATGCATATAATCATTTAATGGCATAATTAAACAGTTATGACCCTCTCGACCTACTAATTCAGCCATTAAATCGCATTAGGGATTTCGGGGCATTACAATCACTTTGCTCACATGTTTTATTTTCATGATTATTTATTTAATATAAATTTCTATTAAATCCCGAGCATATAGCTAATCTTATTTATAGTGTCGTAATCACATTGGAATATAAATATGATTATATGTTCAAAATTAGTTAGTCCTAAGATTATTCAGTGCACAAGATTTACATTGACTTCCCAATCTACAATATGATCTACTTACACATTACATTGTTGTGTTCTTTCTAGAACATTAGCAAAGTAGATAAGATCGGGTGTATTTGTTACATCATACAGGACCGATATTGACAGTTGATAAGATAAGTAAACATACCATTATTATATATTCTAGTCATATCATATAGTTGACCATAGGTCAATTCAATCTCAATTCTGAGTGGTTAGTATTCTAACTGATTGTATTATTTGAGTTCTTTGACATGTTCATTACCAGCTTACCCTACAGACTAGCCCATACTTACATCTTGGGAACTCGGTAGTATAATTGAGTGGGAGTGTTAATCATAGATATGAACATCTATAGCTTCTAATGAAGAAGTGAAATGATGGTTTCCTTTTATTTTGGTTCAAGGTGTTAAATGATAGAGATCTCATTTTAGTAATTAAATTAGTTTAATGAAATATCATTTACAAGGAACTAAGTGTTTTAAAGATAAAATACAATGAGGGGTAAAATGGTATTTTAGTCCTATCTCATTGTAGACCATCTATAGAGGATTGAGTGACAATTGTGGTTGTAACAATGGATAATTAATAGCGTATCTATATTTGTTATAGAGCGTTCTATGAATTCAAGAGTGCAATTCTGAGTCTATAGTGGAGTCACGAGGAATTAATAAGTTAGTAAATTTATTTGTTAGATTTATGATAACTTATTGGAGCTTGATTTCATAGGTCCATGGTCCACATTATACCTTGGATAAAATCATCTAGATGGTCTCAATTAATTGATTTAATTATCAATTAGAATTATCACAGTTGACCAGGTCAATTTTGGATAGTTGCACAGAGTTATGTAATTTTGAGAAGAAAAGAGAAATTATGGCAGATTTATTAATTAAGATAAATTGGTATATAAATTAATAAATAAGTTTAAATCAATGTTCAAATTATAAATAATTAATTTGACAAAGGATTTAAATAATTTTTTAATAAATTAAATCAATAGAAAATAATATAGGCCTTGATTTTAAGTCCAATGGGCTTATAATCATATGGGAAATTTTACGGGCCTAAAGCCCATGATAATTTCGAGCCAGAGCTTCAAATTGGCTATTATTTTATTGATTTTTTAATTGAATTAAATGGCCTAATTGAGTTTATAAAATGAGTGCTTAAAGAGAAGTCAAAAGATAAGTTTGACAAGTCACAAGTGAGATTTTCTGATAGGTTTTAGATTCTCTCTAAACACAAGTCCTTTTCTAAGCCTCTTTGTTATTTTCTCTTCTTCTCTCAGTATCTATCTCATGTGTTGAGAATTTCCCACACTAGTCTAGGTGATTCTAAGGATACATTGGAAAACTGTGAAGAAATTAGAAGAACAGTTTAGTTTCTTGATAATACTCTACGACAGAAAAGATACAAGTGTTGGAGAAACTAAAGGAAGGACTATTTCATTCCACTGCGTATACTGTAAGTATTCTTATCTTTGTTTCTCTTTGAATTCAATTTTAGAAACATGTTCTAGGTTATCTCATATTAATTTGTTTAATATTAGATCTACATGAAAATAAATAAAGATCCTGTATAAGTTTTCCCAACAAGAGGAATGACTTGGTAGGCTAAGGTGTTAGCTTTCATAAGGATAAGAAGATCGTTGCTTTTTCTGAGAGACTCGAGGACATTTGATATGTTACGAGAGGTAATCTTTATTCCTTATATGTGTTATTTAATATATATATATATAGGGTTTATATCTTTTTGGACCCTGTGTTTTGTCTCATTACCTGTTTGGACCCCGTGGTTTAACAAATTATTTTTTGGGCCCTATGTTTTGTAAAATAGTTCAAATAGAACTCTAAACTCGATTTTTGTCAAAGTTTTCACAACTGAAATCCCAAATAATTCACCAAACTAACAATTCAAAACAAAAATAAAATCATTCTGCTTAAAATCTGTGTTGTTATATTCAATTTTTTCTTCATCAAAATTGAGTTTAGGGGTCTATTTGAACCATTTTACAAAATATAGGGTCCAAAAATGAATTTTTTAAAACACAAGGTCCAAACAGGTAATTAGAAGAAACACAGGGTCCATAAAGGTATAAACCCATATATTTATGATCCTGGCTGGTATTAATGATTTTTTTGAAAATCCTATCCAATATATTCTGCTACGTATTTTGATATTTTTCTCATTTAATACCAACACCAACATCGTGTCGATCTTCATTTTCCCCGCCATGATATTAGTCTCCCTAAAATGACCATAGTTGTAGATAATACCCTACACATTAGAAGTACTATTTTCGAGCAATATGGCACAAACATCCGACCAGGCATACCTTTGGTCCTTGGCTAATTCTTTCCCATCTCTAAGCTGCTAGGATATGACCGTAGCTTAGATGATGAGCTCGATTCTAAAATAGTACCTGATATTGTGTTGTTTTACTCTCCTCCACCCCATCTATCTAGGAATTAGCTAGTCTTCCATTAGTTATCTCGATCCTCAATCCGGATCCAATTATTATATTCTCTTCCTGTAGCTTGGAAGGAAGGATTTTCTCTTTTACTTGTTATTTTTCAAGTTTTATTGAAGTTTATCTAACCTCTCGATTATTTTGGAGAAGAAAACGCGAGTAGCGATCTGATCGCCGCCATGACCAACTCTGGTCCGGCCGTAAAAGGGCAGAGGATACTGAAGAAAAAAAAAACCTACATCTGGGGTTGAATGTTCTTCAACGACAGCTTAGACTAAAATCAATGAAAAACCTTCTTCCCAACCATGAGTTTAGAATGAGTCTGTGGTGATAACCAAAGATACTCTCCCTCCAATTTCTCAACTTATCCTTCTGTTGTTCCTCCAATTTACATCTCAGCTCCTCATGTGGACGTGGGAAAGTTTCCAAATCATCTTCGATGCCCAATCTAGGTCTTGGCTTTTGATGTGGTGGGAAACGTCAACAAGTTCACAGTACGTGAGGTGGAAAAAATTGAGGGTTCAACTCCTCGAGAAATGATGAACTCAGTCATGGGGATGAACCTGGCAATAAGTTCTTTTGCAAATGACTTCTCTGTTTATCCCACGCTATTCCATGACATAATTTTTTGATTGTTTCTATTGACAGGCATATCAAGCACAGGTCCGAGCCGGGGCCAAGATGATGGCCATGCTGGATCAAGCCCAGGGCAAGAGCAAGCAACTCGAGGAAGCTAACACCCAGCAAGGGGAAGTGGTCCTTAAGCTTAAGGTGGATTCAAAATGGCTCGATCTAATGAGAAGATTGTCAAGGTGTAGGGCCTGGAAGTGATCAAAACTTAGGATCAGCTCCAGGCCAGAGTAGATGAGCTTTAGGCCAAAGTTTATGAGCTTCGACGACCACGAAGCCCAGATAAACTCAACTATGGAAGAATGGTCTGCAATGTCTAATGCTTTAGCAAGGAGGGCAGTTTCTCATTCCTGGATGTTGAAATGTTTGAGCATTATCGAGTCAAGTTCCAAGATCGCCTGGCAAATGAGCTTTTAGAGACGGTGGACACTGCCTTCAGAGTTAGAGTAGATGGCGGGGAAACGAATGTAGCGTCTCAAAATTCCTAATATGTCTTAGTACTTTGATTATCATGTCAGAATGACACGTTTGATAATTATGTGAATTAATTGATTTATATAATTATATGATTTAGTATGCATGATAATGTGTATTGTTTGTGTTTAAAGACCCGTTTTTATTTGAATGGGGCATTTTTGTAATTTTGACCCGTTTAGGGTATACTAGTAAATATTATGTGTTATGTGCTTGAGACCACATTATTATGTGGATATATTTGTTATATTTGGCAAAAGTGGATCCTTTCGAGCAGTTTCAGCGGATGAGTCACAACGGGGATAAATGACTGGCTCGGGTCGAGCCTAGGGGTATTTTGGAAATTTTTCATATTTTGGAAATTATTGGTAAATGAAATAACTTGGGGGAAATAATTGTGTTTAATGGATTAGGTGATAAATTTGGCGATTAATGGTATAATTGGAATTATAGGCAAATGACCAAAGTGCCATAGGGGTTAGTTTTAAAGTTAAGTTAAAGTGAGGGGCAAAATGGTCATTTGACCATATAATTAGTAAAAGGGGACAAATATGATAATTCTTCTTCTCCTTCACATTTTTGGGAGTTATCATTTAGTGTTCAAGTATTTTCTCTTAAAACTAGAGATTTCCCATGCTAGAAGATACCTTTTGAATTTTTTGGGGGATTTTAGTGGAGATTGAGCATCAAAGGAGGATTAGCAGTAGTTAAGGAGCACAATCATACCATAGAAAATTCAGATTACAACAAGGTAATCTGGATTTGTCTAGAATTTTCTTTATTCGTCATATTTCTTGATAAAATGGGGGCTTGGATGATTTTTGAGATCAAAGGAATTTTAAAGTTGTTTGATGAGTATTTGAGTATTAGAATGCAACTTTAAATAGATTTGAAATTCGATTATATACTAATTCCATTAATAGAGTTGGATTATTGGAGATTTTTTTTCGGATTTTGGGTAATTTAAGCTAGGAAATTCTAAGTTTGTATATTGGTAGATTTAAGCTAGGAAATTCTAAGTTTATATATTGGTAGATTTTGATGTGTTTTTTGTAAGTTATGCGTATTGTGGTGTTGTATGTTGGTTATTCTAGTTTTTGTAGGTCTGAATTTAGTGTTTAGCAGCTGTAAAATTGATGTTTTGGTCTGTATTTGATGTTTGAAATCGTAAGTTTGAATTTGGGGAAGAACATGAACTTTCTGAAATCGTTTTAGGTTTCCAGGGACCCAGCGCGACCACACTAGGGTGTAGCGAGATCGTGCTAGGGTGTAGCGAGACCGCACTAGTGTCCCAAAACCCAAGAAATTTCAAAGATTAATTTAGGTTTCCAAGCAAACAATGCGACCGTGCCAGGATCTGACCCAACCGCGCTAGTACCCCAGGAACCCAAATATTTATGTTAGCGCAACCGCGCTGGGGCAGGCGTGACCTGTTGGGAATAGTGCCCTTAAAGCAATTGTAGTTGACAAATGTTTTTAATGAAAAAAAATAATTGAATTGAATTATTATGTATATATAGAATATGTCTGATATTATGTTGATAATATTGATTACATATACGAACATTCCAAAGTTTATCTATGTGGTCTTAATCTCATATTGGTATGAGAGGTTCGAGATTAAGATAATAAACTTAAAACAATTCACAGTAAAATAAAGTTATGGAATCTTTAGATTAATTACTACAAGTACGGTTTGCTAGTATTATGAATACAAGTGACCTAGATCGGGGTCATTAGTGTAGTAGGACACTTTAGTGAAGGTACTTTTTATATAGTGATATATAGAACTAGACTAGATGTGATTTGTTGATACTTGTTTAAACATCGTTTCATAGTATTAATCAAACACATCAAACGACGATCATATACATGATGATCTTAATCCTGAGGTTGCTGTGAACTCCTATATATGTCATATGATCATTTGATTCATGCGTTAAGGTTTGTCAGAATGATTAGGCTAAGAACAATTGTTTTGGGGACTCAATGATATATATGGCTGGGGACATAGTTTGACAGTTATGGAATCTATACCTTCTCATAGAATGAATATTGGTTCCCTATTGGGTTGACTTTTGGAACTGAAAAGGTTATGAGCGCTCACGTTGCAAACTTGTTGTGACACAACCTTCACTAGTAAAGTCAATGGTACTCTAGGAACAAGATATAGCTAAAACAGTAAAACAGTAGTTTTATTCCCTTTTAATTATGAACTTTTAATAGAGGATTAACATTGTATGCAATTATTATATCAATGGACACTTTATTATTTAATAAAGTACTCTATAAATAAATGTCTATAATTATAAAAGAGTTCAATCTCATATTCATAGTGAAGCAATCACGAGATTAATAAATATGATTATTTAATCAAAGAGCTTTGATTAACAATCTAATATTTATTGGAGCTTGATATTATAGGTCCATAGGTCCCCAGGGTGGCTCTATCAACCACTATATCAAAGTAACAGTTGATACAAGGGTAAAACTGTAATTTGGAAATTTGAGAAGAATTTTATTCTTCGAGCCGAGTATGCAATTATATGATAATTAAGATTAAATAATTAATTTGGAATTAATTATTAAATTTTCGAAAATATATTTATTAATTTAAATATATATAATTTTTTAAATTCATATATATATATATAAATTAATTAATTAATTTTTGAAATTAATTAAATTATTTGAGTGATAGAAAATAAAATTGGTAAGTCAAAAATAGTTTTTGATTTATTAAATTCTAAAAGATGATGATAATGATGATCATCAATTCGAATTTTGAAATTAAAATTTTAAAATATGGTTGTCATCTTTTCCTTTAAAAGATAAATACCTTATTTTGTGGATGATTAATCTTAGTTAAATAAATAAATAAAAGAAAAATACAATATCCCTGAAAAGGGAATGTAGCAGTTCACGCATGACACAATCCAGGGACTGTGCCATGCGTGTAACACTACACTGATATTGTATCAATGTTGTTTTCATTTTATTTATTTAATTAATTAAAATTTTAAAAATAGATATTTTCAAATTCAGAAAGCTAGATATTTACCTAAATCAATTCCTATCATCATTATGTTATTATTATATTACTATTATTATTACGAATAATATGGTAATAGAATAATCTCTATATACAATACAAGAAGCCATACACAAGTGAGTGAGAATTCAGAATAGTTTTTAGAATTTTTGTCACACAAAAGATTATCTTCTTCTTCTTTATTCTAAATTTTCTTAGACCATAATCCAAGTTCTCATGTGTTGAGAAATACTTGTGATTCCTACATTACAAACTCATGTTCTCTATGTGCCCACACACATCTTGAGGTGTAGAGAATACTCCAGAAGATCATGGTTTGAGTACTCAAAGCACTGGATAGGAAGATCGATATATATACGAAGACTCAAGGACACTTGATAGGATTCAAGAGGTAAATACGCATGTTCTTGAATATTTATGTATATATTTATATAATATATATAAATATATTGTATATTTATATATATGTTGCATAATTAATACTATTGTATGTTAATGTTTCTGTCTTGATGTTTTCTTGATCATATAAACTGTTTATATGAGAGATGGAAAATTTTATTGTTGTATACACTAGGCCCACCACGCCTATTCACCTGCGTACTTTGATTATTTTTCCAACAATTGGTATCAGAGTCAGGTTATTAATCTATGCAAATTCTTAATTGTTGTGTGGGATTATGTGCATTTTTATATTATATGTGATATATGTTCGAATGGATTGATGTTTATTTTCATGATGATAGATTCTTAAGGGTTGTTTAATAATGATGCTTTTGGGTTTAGGAATTGTTCTTAAAATATCTAGATGATAAATTGTAAGCCATTTTTGGGCATAGGAATTTTGTAATATTTTAAGAAAAATTCTTGGTGAAATTCCATGATGGCCCGTGTAACGCCCTGGTTCCTCCAAGACCGTTACTGTGGACTTTAAAGAGTGCTTAACTTGCTAAATAAGTCATTTGGTTATAAACGTGCATCTAGGTGTTATTAATAGGCTAAGGTGAAAAATCTTGATCAAAAGGAATGGATATATTTAATTTAAAATATAAAACTATACATGGGTCCATAAAAATGTTTACAAAGTTATTTACAATCCAAAATGGTCATTACAGTGTAAAAGTTACAACCCGCCGACCTAAGCGGAAAAAATAGGGTTAACCCCTAGGTCCTATGAGAAACACCTTGGTCGTGGTGGTCAAGCAGCCGCATATGTACACATCCCCACCTAAGCTCTCCACTCAAGGTTGGGTGTGCTTTTCTTTTCCTTTACCTGCACCACATAGCACCCATGATCCAAGGCTCGGCAAGAAAACTTATTACTGCATGTATGTAATACCAAGATTCTGGTAATCATGCTGGGGCTTGTAGCCCTAATCTGATAATGAGTCACATTTTGGGCTCTGCATCCTAATCAGATAAATGACTATTAAGTCATACTCTGAATAGATGACTAATAAGTCTATCTCTGGATAGATGACTAATAAGTCTATCTCTGTATGGATGACTGATAAGTCTATCTCTATTAGGTGACTGATAAGTCTATCTCTGAGTTCCCACGCCCTCCTAGCCATGTGATGTATCAGTCACTTGAGCTTATAGCCCTGGCTCTATGTAACTAGCCTCCAGACTAGACAAGCGCTTTTGTTTTCATCGAACTTAAGGTCGGTCAAGCATTTCATGCTTATGTCGATTATGCGTTAAACACGCTAATACCGTTCTTGACTCATAAGACAATACCATACGACCAGTGCTCAGTACTACTGTCGAACTTGACTAATGAGTCACAGCTTCACAGTCAATACTGACACCATTTTCGATTCTGACTAATAAGTCAGTACCACTCACAAGTAAGCAAGATTGCAATCAATGTCCACATATAAAGCACTCAACATGCCTCATCAATAATCATGCATGTCACATACTGGGTGCAGTTTTCTTACCTCTGGTTCGAGCGAGAAATAATAAAAGAACGACCTTTGAGAACGATCAGTTCTTAAGTTCCTTAGCAGTCACCTAGTCATAACCAAATATAAACTTTCATTGATAAAATGAGTAATAAAAGGTTCCCGGACCAAGACCTAGCCTCCTGGACATCGAATCCTACTAAACCAGGTAGTAGGAACGATCCCAAGGCCTTAGGTTTAAGTTCCCATCGATAAAAACCCATTTTGGCAATTTCTTCCCTTTTGGGCTGCGGCCTGATCAAGAAAAGGGGCTAAACCCTTCTCTGTCTGCGTCATGGGCAGCAGCTTGACAAAAAGGGGCAGTGGCTCAAAGTGCCCCCAACAGCCAAAAACCACATTTTGTGCAAGCCTGGGCCGTGACACACAATAGAAGGGCCGCGGCCCGACCATGAACACGGCCATGAAACTTCGTTTTCCCACTTTATATCCTTCCAAAAACCTATCCAAACATACCAAAATCTCAAAAACAAAGTTCCCAATCATCTCAATGGCACAAAATCCTCAAAACCCAAGCTTCAAATCATTTAAAACCACACCAAATAAACCACTTCAAAGATCAAACCTTCAAGCTCAAGAACTAACTTAAAAACAGAGCATAAACCAGAAAACATGGCTGAAATCTTACCTTAAACACAGGTTTGAATCCCCTCCAATGGATGATCACTAGCCTAAAACCTGAAGCTTTGATTCCCAAGTTTGGATCCTCAAAGTAAGCTTCAAAATCCAAAGAGAAGAGAGGAAGAGATATGATCGTGAGAGAGAAGGGTAATAGGCTCTGTTTTTGCTGCTTAATTCCTTCTACAACCAGCCATCCTAATTTGAAATATATCCCTCGGTCAAAAGACCAAAATGCCCCTATGTCCATTTAATCCCTTTTAAGCCACCCAAGGGAAAAATAGTCATTTCCCACTTATCCCGCTAATTACAATTAACGTCCTCCAATTTCCATTATTTACAATATTCTAAATTAATAATTAAATCACATCCCATTACCCGTTCATCCCCAGTAATGTACTAAACATCAAATTTCCCAGAGACTCACCCCGAGCCCCGAAATTAACCTCGTTATGACCAAACCGCTAACTTGCATTCTAAGATCGTCTCATGCCGAATAGCTTCAACAAATCCACATTATAATGTGGTCTCATCCATAAATCACCAACATGCATGAAAATATACAATTATGCCCTCAACAGGACAAATTACCAAAATGCCCTTATAATAAAAAGTGGACCCACATGCATGCATTTATCATCATATAATAATATAATTCACATAATCATGCATATAATCATTTAATGGCAAAATAAATCAATTATGGCCCTCCCGACATCATAATCCAACCATTAAACCTCATTAGGGATTTTGGGGCATTAAAGCCCGAGCCCCGAGCCATCCCCCTACGCCAACCCGCGTTGTGCGTGCCTACACTGTAAAAACACTCAAAACATACAAGACCAAATGATGCAGATTTTTAAAACTTTTTACTTTTAACTCATTGTACCGAAAATCCGTATAATATTTTTTTTAAAAGATCGTGTGCAAACACTTTTAGTTTAGCAAACAGAATTACAACTACTATTTTACAGAGTTAAAGCAAAATAAAAGTCATAAAAGAAATAACAAGCTCCCAAATTTTCTTTTTAAAATGGTGTTCCATCGAAAACCTCCCCAGGTTGGGCCACATGTACATATCCACAAACAAACTCTGGCGTTCATTGCTCCACTTTACTTTTGCACTTACCTACAACATGAAGCAATTAGGTAAGCGAAAACGCTTAGTAAGAATAGACTTGTACACAAATATACTAAACCCAATAATTGGTTGCTCTAAGGTAGTTACCGCTACCGGTCATTAGGGTATTGCAGAAATTCCAACCCTTCATACAATTCTCAATAATAGTCGTAACAAAAAAATTAAGTACACTGGTTGTGCCTGACAACAAATGTTCATACATATCAAAACCACCTGGATTCAGAAAATCCCAGACATTCAAGATATATAACCATATCTGTAATAAATACTCTGGTTGTTTAACAACCAAGTTCACACATAGCACGATAATCTGTACTCAAAAAATTCCCATAAAATATCATATATCACTCATATCATAATATCTTGGACTCAGAAGATTCTCAGAATATTCAAATATATTTAACACACATCAAAACTAGTCAATTAAATTATTAGCAAAGGATCCGGGCCTCAACCCGGTTCTACCATTAATTTCCTGGCTCCAACCCGGACCATATTACCATTGTCCTGGTTTCAACTCGGACTATATACTTACCATGTCTTGGCTCCAACCTGGACTATATTACAATTTTCCAGGCTCCAACCCAAACTATATTATTACCATGCCCTGGCTCTAACACATGCCATATTACCATTGTCCTGGCTCCAACCCAGACTATATTATGCTATGGTTCTTGCTTCAACCCGAACTATATACTTACCATGTCCTGGCTCCAATCCAGACTATTTTACATTAGGGTTATTGCTCAAACCCCAACTATATTACCATTGTCATAGATTCAACCCTGACTATATGCTTACCATTTAGCTGTAGAAGGCCAAAGCATTGCAAGGGTAGGCATTAAGCATACCCTAGGCTTAATGACCCAAACAAAACTAGTGTAATCTACTACTACAAACACACACTAGTATATTCATGTTGTATCCAAGAAATATAAATGATAACATACATTGAGTCATTAGTTCCCAAATAGATCTTTTATCTCTGCTATTCGCTTTTCCCTACGCGATTACTGTAATTAATACAGTGTACTCTGATTAAACTATGGCATACTCGTATAGCTAATATTCTATGATAGCTACATTTAATAAAGTTCTCTTAGAGACTCTATACTAAAATTTCTCTCATACACTTTACAGTGCATAAGATTAGATTCCTCTTTAATCAATTTACGATTTCCTGAAGAAAACACGTCTTTATCGCAACATGCTCTCTGTGTTGTGCATTTTAATATTTTATCTCTAGATGACTGTCTCAATCGTATTACATGTATTTTGGTTACTTATAAAAGGAGTTTTAAACAACTCTTAATCTTAGAAAACAATCCACTTTTTACTCATGTACGCAGTTTACTGTTTTTCATTTCTTACCCAAAAATACCGCGTTTCGACATTTTATAATTTATTATCTGTTAACGATAATACTTTTCATTTTACGGTTTTATAAAACCTAACTCAAATTTTTTCCATATTTAATCCAATACCTATAATCTATATTACATCTTTTTCACAAAGAAAAGGCAATTGGACCCTGTGTTTTGAAAATGGTAAAAATGATTTCTCATAACCTTAAGCAAATTTGGGGTCGGTTAGATATCCAAAACTTTAGCTATTTTTTGAAAACAACTTCATTTCCAATTCCGAACCTAACTTTTTCACTATTCATTTTAATGTGATAAAAATCCTTCTTTTAAGCGCATATTATATGTTAGGTTCTCTAACTACAACCCTTTAAAATTCCGTTCACCTATTATGCGTCCTAATGATGGGAACTAGGCGAAATCTCACTTAAAAATTCTATTTAGCTTAGGAGAACTAATCTCCCAAAACTCCTTTTTTTTGTTAATGTTCGAAATTACTATTTTTCCCTGATTTTAGGGAAACTTAAAAAAATTACTACTCTTAAACCGTGACATAATTTAATCTAAAATCTTCAAGATGACAAAACCCATTAAATCATTTAAAGAAATCTGGGCAGTGCCTGCTGCCCAAGAGTTTTTTTTTTCTTAGATATTTAGGGTTTTTTGAAAAAAAATTCTCTTACACCGTAGCCCAGTTCTTTCTAAACTTTGACCAGGATTTTTAATCATATCTAATTTATTTTTTCTCAAAATTTCATAATTTTTAGGATAGGGGAACATATTAAAAAATGTTAGACAATCTAGGCAGTGTTTGCTGCCCCGAAATTTCGTTTTCAGATTATTAGGGAAAATTTTGAGAAACCATTACTCTTTAACCATTTTGCATTTCCCCCTAAAAAGTTTCTGTGATCCTTATACATATACTAACAATTTACCAAATTTCATGGCTTTTGGCTCAGTAAAACGTATTCAATATTCCAAACAATCTTGGCAGTGCATGCTGCCAAGAAATTTTTCCAGATTGCATCAAGAAGCCAAACAATTCATAACTTAGGTTTGAAAACCCCTTTTTTCTATTTTCAAAAGCCTAAACTCAAGTACTCATCTAGAACTATGAAACCATACAAATTATTTTCACAAATAGAGGTAGTAGGGTATGATCTGACCCGTTGGAAGTCAGACCATGAAAACTTTGCAGCATGCATTTTTATACATTCTAGCAAAATAAATACAACTAGAAAAACCCTAGCCACATGCATGCATGCAAATCAATAAATAAACCAAGCTAACCCTCAAGCGTGAAATAAACTTCAGAAACAAACAAAATAACCTATAAAACCAGATCTAACATCAATAATAAAAAATAACTCAAAAACTAACCAAAAACTCTGCATTTGTAGTTCTAGCTTGGAGATGAGATTCCTGAACTTTGCAAACTTCCTCCATGGATTCTATACACTCAAACCGAGCCCCAAAGGTTCCACATGCATATTTTTAAAAGAGTGTTAGGGTAGAAGATCGAGATGAGTGGAAAATTTACTAAAACTCTAAAATCATTACCATTGTTCTCACTAAAACATCAAAAGCTTCAAATCTTGAGATCCTCTTAGAACAACTTCCCTTATACTTAGAACACAAGATCCATAACATTCATAGCTATTATAATCACATGCATGCATAGTAAAATCCCTTAGGATTTCAGGTTTGAAAGAAAAGGAGATGGAAAAAAAAAGAATGTACTAGGGTTCGAAACTTACACTTGCCTAGATATCTCTTGAGTTTATTCCTTCTTCAATGGGGAGATGAGTGCTTAAGTTTTAGGAGTGGAAAGATTTTTAGCCATGGAGATTGAGTGGGTAGGGTTTCGGGTTTGAGAGAGGGAAGTGGAAGAGAGAGTGTCCTTTTTTTGTTTTTTTTGAGAGAAAAATAATTGTGAGATAAAAATGAGAAAAATGATGACACCCTTAACTTGTAAATGGGGTAAGACTCTTACACTTCTCTTAGTGATAGGTTTCCTAGCTCTTGAGAGCCCTCCAACTAGCATTGCCGCCCACCCATTTCTCTGTCCTCCGTTGGAAATGACTAAAATGGCATTTTTCCTTTTAACTCAATGCACTCAAGGGCCCTTTGGTAATTTGACTCTCTAAATTTAACAAAACTTTTACTCTGTAGTTTTTAAATATCTCCGAGGTAAATTAAATAAAATGTGACAAAAAATAAAAAAAATTCACATATCACATAATTTTTTTAATTTACTCATATCACAAAATGCCCTTAGAAGCTTGGGAAAGAATTTCCATTGTTAAGGGGAGTAGATGGGAATTAAATCCTCAATAAATGTTTTTTAGTTTTATTGGCTCGACTATACAGTCCCAGTTGCCAAATATTTTTATGCCATAGTATTCCTCATTTTACCTAATCCGATTTTTTTCAGTTATTAGGGTTTGGCCCCTCGGTCCATGAACAATTTTTTTGCATAGGCGTAAACCATTTACCAAATTAGCACAACGACTATAAAATTCACAAAATAACATAATTTCACATAATATTATTTATCGAAATAATATTTAAGATAATTCTTCACCGGCTACTGACAGGTGTTCAAAACACGAATTTCCTCTCACTGGTCTCATGCCATTGAATTGGAGATCGACACTTTCTTTTGTATAGTGCCTCGTACGGAGCCATCTTGATCGATTCATGGTAACTGTAGTTGTAGGAGAAATCAATTAATGGGAGTTTTCCACTCTATGATCCTTGAAAATCCAACACACATGCTCTTAACATGTCTTCCAAGGTATGAATCGTTCGTTCACTCTGGCCATCCGTCTATGGATGGAAGGCAATACTAAACTTGAGTTTAGTTCCCAATCCCATTTGCATTCTTCTACAAAATGTTGAGGTAAATCATCCATCACGATTAGTCACTATAGAGATGGGAACCCCATGTAATCGCACTATCTCATCCATATACAAGTCTGCCAACTTTTTTGCATCATTTGTTGTCTTAATGGGTAAGAAATGAGCGGATTTTGTCAATCTATCCACGATAACCCAGATGCATCGTGCCCCTTCGGAGTGTGTGGTAACTCGGTAACAAAGTCCATGGTGACCATTTCCCATTTCCACTCAAGGATCTCTACCCGGCTGCAATAACCCTACGGGTCACTGATGCTCCGCCTTGGTTTGTTGACCTGTCAAACACTGTGCCACGTACTCTGCTACATCTCTCTTCATTCCTACCCACAAAAAGTATCTTTTGAGATCCTGATACATCTTTGTGGTTCTCGGGTGCATAGCATAAGGAGTATTATGAGCCTCATTAAAGATTTGTTTCTTGATCTCCTCATCATCAATCACACATAATTTATCCTTGAAACCCAACACTCCATCCTCTGAGATGTGAAACCCTGGTCACATGTCTTTTGTAGTCTCATGCACCAGTCGTTGGATCCACGGATCTACGAGTTGTCCCCCATGGATTGCTTCCATGATCGTGGGTTACACAGATACCAATATTCCCACTACTATCTCCAAATCCAATTTGGATATGTCAGTTTGTAGTTCTTGGGGTATTTCATTCACCAAAATTACATAAGCCATTTGCTGCCGACTCAACGCGTTAGCTACTTTATTAGTTTGCCTGGGTTGTACAATATATTGCAATTGCAATCGTTGAAAAATTCTAACCACCTCTGTTGTCTCATGTTTAACTCTTTCTAGGTGAAGAAATATTTGAGACTCTTGTGAGCCACGTATATGTCGCAGTGGATCCCATAGAGATAGTGTCTCTAGATCTTCAATGTGAACACGACTACTGCTAACTCCAAGTAGTGAGTTGGATAGTTTTTCTCATATTTTTTTAGATTTTGGGAGGCATATGCGATCACTTTCCCGTGTTGCATTAATACGGCCTCAAGTCCCTGACCTGATGCATCATTATAAATGGCATAATCCTTAGGGCCTTTTGGGATAGTGAGCACTGTCACACTTGTTAATCTAAATTTTAACTCTTGAAAACTCTGTTTGAACTTGTCTATCCACTCAAACTTGATGTTCTTTCATGTCAATGCAGTCATAGGCATAGCAATTTGAGAAACCCTCCACAAAGTGCCTGTAATACCCTGCCAGGCCCAAGAAACTGCAGACCTCTTGTGCGTTCTTTGGGGCTTTCCATTGTTTCACCGCCTCAATTTTGGATGGATAGACTGCAATCCCATCTCCCAACACCACATGTCCTAGAAAACTCACTTGAGTCAACCAAAATTTGCAATTGGAGAACTTGGCATACAACTTTTTCTCACGCAATCGCTATAAGATTAGTTCCAGGTGTTGAGCGTGTTCTCCCTGGTTTTGTGAGCATACGATTATATCGTCTATAAACATGATCACGAATTTGTCTAGATAGTCACCCAGTACCCTATGCATAAGATCCATGAATGTCGCAGACGCGTTGGTAAGTCCAAAAGACATCACCATGAACTCATAGTGGCCATATCGAGTTCGAAATGCGGTCTTGGGAATATCCGATTCCTTGACCTTCAACTGGTGGTATTAGGATCTAAAGTTAATCTTTGAGAATACTGATGCTCCCTGCAGTTGATCGAATAGATCATCAATTCTTGGCAACAGGTATCGGTTCTTGATTGTCACTTTGTTGAGTTCGTAGTAGTTTATACACATTCTCATGGAGTCGTATTTATTTTTCACCAATAGTACCGGGGCTCCCCAAAGAGAATGACTTGGTCGTATAAATCCTTTATCCAAGTAGTCTTGTAATTGTGCTTGCTTTTGGGATGTTTTGGTTGTGACACCGCATTTTCTTTGGAAGTCTCTCCATTAGACCCCTCCACAAGTTTATCTCTACATATCGATTCCTCTTCGATTCGAATATGCTTTTAGATCTCCTCCAAAGAATAATCCTCATTTTTATGAAGGATTCTTTTCCTATAGCTCTTCCAAGTTGGTGGTAATTTAGCCACTATATGTAACGCCCCAACTCCAGGGACCGCTACAGTGCACATTGCAAACAGTGCTAAACTCGTTAATCGAGTCGTTTGGCCATAAACGTGTAACTAAGTATGATTAGCGGTTTAGGGGTTAAAAGCTTTGGTTAAGGTATAACGTTTCACTAGAACGTTTACTGTATACATTGGGATCCCAAAAATATAATTTCAGAGTCTATTACAAGTAAGTGTTTACAACAGGCCGTTCTAAGCGGCAAAACAGGGTTCAGCCCTAGTTCCACTTTCAAACCTCGCCCAAGTATTGGTCGAGCAGCTACATATGTACACTTCATCACCTAAGCTCTCCAACTCAAGGATGGTCCAGCTTCCTTTTTCCTTTACCTGCACCACAATGCACCCGTGAGACGAAGCCCAGCAAGAAAACTCATATGCTCATAAACAGTCATATCATGATATCAAATCATATCTGGCATGCCTAGCACTCATAGCTCTTTTCAGCATGCAAATGAATTCAAACAGATGCTGGGGTATCCAGGACAAGAAGTCCTGGCCTTCTGATTGGAGGACTATCAAGTCAATCCTAATCAGATGAGTGTCGTAACACTAGAGGTTCTGATAAACCATGCTGAGTGACCAAAAAGCAAGTCACTAGGGGCCTCAGTGCCCAAGCCATGCATATGATGATCAAAATGATCATACAGAGCTCATAGCCTTGATCAGACGAGTAAATATCACTTGAGGTTCTAGTAAACCATACTGAGTGACTGACAACCAAGTCACTAGGGGCCCAGTGCCCATTTCCTGCAATGGCTCTACATGACTAGCCCTTGGCTAGATAAATGCTTGTTTATATTCATCGAACTTGAGGTCGGTCCTGCATTAATGCTCTTTGAGTCATTCAATGCAGAGGGTCGATTAGGTCCAATCGACAAAGCTTGCACTACACACTAGGGTTGTCATGACTAGTGAGTTAGCGCAATGTGACCAGTGCCCAGTACCACTGCCGAACCTGACTAGTGAGTCACGGCTTCACAGTTGATACTAACACCTTTGCCAATTCTGACTAGTGAGTCAGCCCTGTGTGACCAGTGCCCAGTACCACTGCCGAACCTGACTAGTGAGTCACAGCTTCATAGTTGATACTAGCACCTTTGCCAAATCTGACTAATTAGCCAGTACCATGCACAGGTGAGCAATGCCATCAATGTGTATCATATGCCAATTATCCAAGAATAGGGCATTCAGCATGCTTACTAAACAGTTGCTAGCATAATTATTGTCATGCACAAACACAGAGACTCAAGCTCTGACCAATCTCATATTCATCATTCATGGCATGCCCTAATCACATGTTTCTCGTGTATCACATGCATCACACTTAATCATCCAGCATGCCTCAATAATAATCATATGCAAATGGGCAAGATTGCCAAGCATTCATTATGCTATCAATGTTTACATTTAAACATCCAACATGCATCAATCATAGCCATGCATGTCACATATGGGGTGCAGTTTTCTTACCTTGGGTTCGAGTGAGAATTAATAAAAGAAACGACCTTTGAGAACGATCAGCTTTTAGTCCTTTAGCGGTCACCTAGTCATAACCAAACATATAGGATACCATTAATAAAAAAGACCAACATAGGTCCTCAAACCAATATCTAGCCTCCGGGATATCAATCCCCACTTAACCGGGTACTAGGATCAACCCCGAGGCCTATGGCAAGCATCCCTAAGTCAAAAACCCCATTTTGGCCAAATCTGCCTTGATGGGCCGTGGCTCACCATAGCCATGCCGCGGCTCATCCCCCTGACAGAGGCATAATTACCTCAGAAACACACTTAGGCCGCGGCACGCCATAGCCAGGCCGCGGCACATTACCCTGATCAGCCCAAAAACCAGCAACGCACCAGCAAACTCCCCTGCGTTTTTCCCTTGGAACCATCCCTTCAAACCAACCCAAAACACCAACCTAACACCCATTTCAACCCCTAAACATCATCAACATCTCACCCTCATCAAAATCCAAGTTTTCAAACTCAAGAACTCCCATTAATTCACAACTAACACATCAAAAACCTCAATTGAAAACTTAATAGAAAAACAGGGTATACCATGAAACTCATGGCTGGAACTTACCTCAAACTTGATTTTGAATCTCCTTCCATGGCTGAATCAAGTTCCTAAGCTCCCACCTTTAATCTCCTAGCTTAACTCCTCAATTTGGCCTCTCAAAATTCAAAGAAAGTGAAGGGTGGAGCATGTACGGGAGAGAAGAAAATGATGAGGATAAGACTCTGTTTCTGTTCTGTTTCCACAGCTTTGTAAACCCCAAAGCTGATATAAATCCTTAAGGTCAAAATACCATAATGCCCCTAGGCCAATTTAAAGCTTCTAAACACTCCCAAGGGTAAATTCGTCATTTCCAACCTATATCGTTAATTATAATTAACGCTCCCCAATTCCCGCTATTCTCAATATTCTCAAATGCCAATAAATCATACCCCATTACCCTTTAATTCCCGGTAATGTTCTAATCATCAAAATGACCCCGAGACTCACCCCGAGCCCCGAACTTAATCCTGTTATGACTAGACCGAAAACTTGCATTCCCATGATCGTCTCATGTCGAATGGCTCGAACCAATCCACATATAATGTGGTAAAATTATAATTCACCCATATGCATAAAATTACACAATCACGCCCCCAACGGACAAATTACCAAAATGCCCTTGCATTAAAATTATGAGCCCATATGCATGCATTCACCATCATATAATAATATAATTCACATAAACATGCATATAATCATTAAATATCATAATAAATCAATTATGGCCCTCCCGGCCTCCTAATCAAGGTCCTAAACCTTATTAGGAAATTTGGGGCATTACACTATAGCACCAACTTGAAATGCCTCGGGAAGCTCAATCTTTAATACTTTCAATTTGTTAACAATTATTTGCAATTCATGTATTTGAGGAAGAATAGGCTTGTCACCAAAAAAATTGAAATCGAAGTATTGAGATATAAAATCTTTTTGGTACCTTCCTCTTCCGCCTTGAACTTTTTCTCAAGTGCATCCCATATCTCCTTGGCTGATTTGGTCTCGGTGTAGAGGTCATAGAGCCAATCAGATAGGGCATTAAGGATATGACCCCTACAAAGAAGATTGTCCTCCTCTCTTCCATCTTTTCTCCACCTCCTCGGGAGTGTCTTTGTTGGATGGCTCGGCTAGAGGTGCGAAGGATGACTCAAGGATGTAGGCTATCTTGAGTGTTGTCAAAAGGAATTTCACCTTGTCTTGCCACCTAGTGAAATTTGATCCATCAAACCTATCCAACCTCACTAGATCTTGGTTCATGATCTTGATGGTCTCCCCTTCCATTGAAATAAAAAGGGTTAAGCTTTTGAATGTTAGGAAAATATGTATTTTGCCTCAATGGAAATAATAATAAATTACAACTCTATGCAATAGGTTACAAATACAGTAAAGTGTTTGAAACAAAAGAAAAGAAAAGATTACAACTCTTGAACAAGAAATACAAGTAAATAGAGAAGAACAATATAAATATGAAAAGCAATAGAATGAAAGAAAGGAACAAGATACAAAAGATAAACAACTCTCACTCACACTACCAAAGTGAAGAGTGTTGGGGATCACCAACTTGAACAAGGTTTGAAACCTTTGTCCAAAAGCTTTTTCCCCCCTAACTCAAGCACTAAGGGATCTCTCACAGATTATAGGAAATGCTTTCTGGAATTATCAAGCCTCAAGGTGTTTCTAGCCAAGTTCTCTAATGGATAGAAAATGTTGTGTCTTACAAGTGAGCATTAGGCTCCTATTTATAGAGTTTTGAGACACCCTTTGAATTTCAAATTCCACCAACCCCCATGGCTGTTACCAATGATTAATTGGATGTTTTATGGAATTAAAATAGAGATTTGGGAGTTACTTGGCTGTTGGAAATGTTCAAAATTAGATAAAAACCGAATTTGTATGAAGTTGTCAGCTACTAGGGTCGCAGCGCTTGTTTCAAGCGCCGCGGCCCTTGGTCATTTTCAGCAACCAATTTTTTTTGGTTTTTTCCAAAACGTTCCAATTTATTCCCACTTGATTTTGTAACTTCCATACACAATATGGGAGTTAAAATCACATCTCTATCAACCATTTCTCATATGGCTTTATGAAATTCATCTCAATATTGTGCAACAACAAATCTACACAATAATGGGTGATATTTTGGAGTTACAAATTTGTGATGAATTTGTAACACCAAATATGTTACATGTTTGGATATTTCACATATATCCAAATAATGTAACTCTCTATTATATGTTACAATATGTGACACTCTAGGTCACATTTATTTAATCTGAAACATTATATTATAAAATAATATAATATTACATTATATTATATTATAAAATAATATAATATTACATTATATTATATTATAAAATAATATAACAGCTTAGACTCCCTATCCTTGTCTATTACGATCACTAGGTAGCTGATACATCCATCGTCTAGTAATTCCCTAGCCTTCATTGTGGAGATTATAACGAAATTCTTCTCGCGGGTTGTGCCTTAGAACACGAACGGTTCTTCTCCAGGTGGGTTAAAAGTTACTTTTCTTCGTTTGAAATTCACCACCGCCCCGTATTTGGTTAGCCAAACCATACCTAAAATAACATCATACTCATGTAAATATAAAACTAGCAAATACACAATCAACTCCTGAAATTCTACCCAAACTGGTACGGCTCTAACCCAAGACCATACCATCATATCCTCCTTCGAAGGTAAGGATACACCACACACATTTTCCATAGGCTCAGTCTTCCTATCTATCTTATCAACATAAGATGCAGTTATAAAAGAATGGGAGGCACCAGTGTCCATCAATGCATATGCTCAGTTATTAGCCACAGGAAGCTGACCTGACACCATGTCGAAAGTCCCACCTCCCTTATCACCCTGGGTGAGTGCATAGACTCGTGGTGCAGTTCCTACCGGCTTTGGTTGGTCGTTTCCTCCCTTTTAACTATAAGTCGGGTAGCGCCTAGAGAAATGACCTGCCTTTCCCCAGGTGAAGTAGTTGTTGTTGTTGCACTTGCTTGGGTGGCGCCGATTACATTTGTTGCACTGTGGCCAATAGTTTTTTTTCTCTCTCCTTGGCTGTTTATTGAAGTTCAAACTTTGGCTTGGTGGCTCCATTCTTCGTTTATTTTTTCCACCATTGGGAAACCGAGAGTTCCTTGGAGTATTGGTCTTCCCCACACTTATATTGCCTATGTATGCAAACCTTCTAGAATATCTTCTCTGGTTGTTAGAGTATCTTCCTCGGTCATTTGGAACATATGCTCGTTCTTCAGCTCTGTAGGGCTCCTTCTTTTCTTCTACTAACTAGGATTCTTGGTAGATTTCTCACTCTATGAGTTCATCATAAGTATCTGGGCTAGTCTTCTCGCTATCCACAAGTAGAGTTGTCTCTCTTTTTAATCCCTTCATGAATTTGCATACCCGGTTGGCTTCAGTGTGTACCAGATCCGGAGCAAATCTTGAGAGTTTGTCAAACATCGCACGTACTCCTGTACGCTAGATGACCCTTGGACTAGGTTGGCGAACTCAACCACCTTCTTATCTATCACCATCTGGTTGTAGTACTTGGCATTGAACAGGATCAGGAATTCTAACCATTCCATTTGTCCAATGTCATGCCCCTTCCTAGCAATATCCCACCAGATGCGGGCATCCTTCCTCAACATATACACCGCACATATTACTTATTCCCTTTCAGTAGCTGAAACAAAGTCAAAGATTCTCTCCAGCACACTGACCCATTCTTCTGCCATCAGGGGGTCTGAAGTTCCTTCGAACACAGGTTGATTTTTCCTACTAAACCGTTCCAAGATCAATTTTAGTTGTTCTATTCTAGATGCTTCAGCTGGCTGGTCTACTCCCACCAGTGGGTCTTCTTGCGCCAAAAATTCCTGTTGTTCGGAAATGTCTTCCTGAGGTGCTAGGGATGTGGGGTTGTGTGGTGCTTCCAGGAATCTCCGCATCAATGTCTTGAACATCTAAGCATTTGCCACATTCTTTTCCTACACAGTCCTTCTCAGATCCTCTATCTGAGTTGCCAGATTTGGTTCCAACTATTCTCTTCGTCCTCGACCTCTCCCTCGGCCTCAACCCCTTCCTTTGCCTTGACCACGGCCTACATCTTGGTTAATGGTCGCTTGCTCAGCTAGGTCTGATGGATTAACAGCTCGACCTCCTCTGGCACGAGTGTTAGGCACCATCGCGAGTCTCTATACAACAACGTTTAAAACCTTTTAGTATACAAGTATCCCGCACACAAGGAAAAGGAAATAAAATCATAATGATTCAACTCAGAACAGGCAATAATGAAATTCAAGGCAATAACCAGCAATACAAAATGATCATGATAGATCATGCCATAAAATTTTAGTTAGCATAATGATAAATACAAAAGAGAACCCTAACAATGCATAGGGTTTCTACATACGCCTACTACCACTATTCAAAAGTTCTACAAATTAGTAGGTTTGCAAAGTCTTTACAAAAGTCACAACAAAACCTAATCTACTCTATCCATTAGCATATCCAGCTCTATATCGGAATACTCATTCGGCTGCTCAGGATCCTCATCTGAATAAGTCTCTTCATCACCCTTTAGGTCCACTACTGGCTCGACCATCTCCTCCACCACCTCGCCATATGTTGCAGCTGTCACCGCGGGCTGGGGTGGCTCCTGAGGTGCAACGTCGGGTGCGGGAGCCTCTACTACCATCTTCCCCTCTCGGAACCTCTCCTGCCACCGAGACATGCGGAAGTGCAGTCTGAACATGAGCTCGATAGATGCTCAGAATGCTAGCCAGAAGACGGTGTTGGGGTCCTCGTAGCAATACTTGAACCAGTGAAACATCTCGTCTCTCAGGTATAGGCTAGCCAGCCTCACCTGGTAGGCAGGTGGAATCTCCATATCCCGAAGGATTATATCAATCATGTACGTCCACTCCCATACTTCGAACAAAGAGTCATGTTCCCCAGTTAACACGCGCGTGTATTCGCTATGGAAGGCCTGGTGAAAGTAGAGTCTCTGCGCTAGAGGATACCTGAAGAGTGGGTCCACTAGGACTAGATTAACTACCTCTGGCAAATCTTCCATCACACCTACAAGTTATAGAATTGAGGGAAACAAAAGAAAGCAAAGGAAACAGATATGAAAACACAATACTTACAATGAGTGCCAGCCTATCTTGCAGAATGTACATGTGGGTTTGTCTATAGAATCGGCTCAACTCGAGCTCTGATACCACTTGTAACAACCCTCAAAACATACAAGACCAAATCATGCAGAAATTTAAAACATTTTACTTTTAACTCATTGTACCGAAAATCCATATAATTTTTTTTTAAAAAGATCGTGTGCGCACACTTTTAGTTTAGCAAATAGAACTACAACTACTCTTTTACAGAGAAAAATTAAAACAAATGTCATAAAAGAAATAGCAAGCTCCCAACATTTCTTTTCAAAAAGGTGTTCTATCAAAAACCTCCCCAAATCGGGCCACATGTACATATCCACAAGCAGACTGAGGCGCTCACTGCTCCACTTTGCTTTTGCACTTACCTACAACATGAAACAACTAGGTAAGCGAAAATGCTTAGTAAGAATAGATTTGCACACAAATATACTAAACCCCTAATGTAGTTACTACTATCGGTCATTAGGGTATTGGAGAAATTCCAACCCTATCATACAATTCTCAACAATAGTCGTAATAGGAAAATTAAGTACACTGGTTGTGCCCAACAACCAATGTTCATACATATCAAAACCACCTACATTCAGAAAATTCCAGACATTCAAGATATATAACCATATTGGAAATAAATACTCTTGTTGTATCTAACAACCAAGTTCACACATAGCACGATAACCTGCACTCAGAAAATTCCTATAACATACAATGTATCACTCATATCGTAATATCCTGCACTCAGAAGATTCTAAGAATATTCAAATATATTTAACAAACATCATGACTAAGCAATTAAATTATTAGCAAGGGATTTGGGCCTCAACCTGGTTCCACCATTAATGTCCTAGCTCCAACTCAGACCATATTACCATTGTTCTAGCTTCAACTCAAACTATATACTTACCATATCTTGGCTCCAACCCAGACTATATATTTACCATATCCTGGCTCCAACCCAAACTATATTTTTACCATGTCTTGGCTCTAACCCGGGTCTATATTACCATTGTCCTATCTCCAACCCGAACTATATTATGCTATGGTTCTAGCTTCAACCCGAACTATATACTTAACATGTCTTGGCTCTAATCTGGAGTAATTTATGTTAGGGTTCTTGCTCCAACCCGAACTATATTACCATTGTCCTGGCTTCAACCCAGACTATATGCTTACCATTTAGGCGCAGAAGGCCAAAGCAATGCAAGGGTAGGCATTAAGCATACCCTGGTCTTAATGACCCAAACAAAACTAGTATACTTTACTACTACAAGCACACACTAGTATATTCATTTGTAGCCAAGAAAGAGAAAGGATAATTTACTTGGCGTCCTTAGTTCCAAGCTAGTTCTTTTAACTCTCCTATCCGCTTTTCCGTTCATGGTTACTGTAATTAATACAATGTACTCAAATTAAACTATGGCATACTCGTATAGCTAATATTCTTTGATAGCTGCATTCAATATAGTTCTCTTAGAAAATCTATACTAAATTTCTCTTATACACTTTACAGTGCATAAGACCAGATTCCGCTTTAATCAATTTATAGTTTCCTTAGAAAAATTGTCCTTATCGCAACATGCTCTCCGTGGTGTGCAATTTAATATTTTATCTCTAGATGATTGTCTTAATCATATTACAAGTATTTTGGTTACTTATAAAAAGAGTTTTAAACAACTCTTAATCTTAGAAAACTACCAACTTTTTACTCAAGTACGCAGTTTACTATTTTTCATTTCTTACCCAAAAAAACCGCGTTTTGACATTTTACAATTTATTATCTGTTAACGATAATACTTTTCGATTTACGATTTTATAAAACCTAACTCCCATTTTTAGCATCTTTAATCCACAACATAGGATCTCTATTACATCATTTTTTAAAAGAAAGGGCAATTGGATCTCGCGTTTAGAAAATGGTAAAAATGAATTCTCATTACCTTAAGCTAATTTGGGGTTGGTTAGATATCCAAAACTTTAGCTATTTTTTAAAACAACTTCATTTCCAATTTCGAACCTAACCTTTTCACTATTCATTTTAACGTGATAAAAATCCCGCTTTTAAGCTCATATTCTATGTTAGGTTCTCCAACCACAACTCTTTAAAATCTCATTGACGTATTATGCATCCTAATGAAGGGAACTAGGCAAAAGCTCATGTCAAAATTCTATTTAGGTTAGGGGAACTAAACTCGCAAAACTCTTTTTTTTTGTTATGGTTAGAAATTACTATTTTCCTCGTTTTTAGGGCAACATAAAGAAATTACAACTCTTAAATCGTGACATATTTTATTCTAAAATATTACCAGGACCTTGATACATATTTTAAAAAAATTCTCACCAAGTTTCATAATTTTTGGGATGGTAAAACCTTTTAAAATATTTAAAGAAATCTAGGCAGTTCTTGCTTCCTAGGAGTTTTTTTTTCTCAGATTTTTAGGGTATTTTGAAATAATATTTCTCTTACACTGTAGCCCAGTTCATTCTGTAATTTTACCAGGATCTTTATTCATATCTAGTTTTGTTTTTGTAAAAATTTCATAATTTTTTAGATAGGGGAACCCATTAAAAAATGTAATACAATCTGGGCAGTGTTTTCTTCCCAGAAATTTCGTTTTCAAATTATTAGGGAAAACTTTACAAAACCATTACTCTTTAACCATTTTTCATTTTCTCCTAAAAAAATTCTAAGATCTTTGTAACTATTTAAAATAACAGTTTACCAAATTTTATGGCTTTTGGCTCAGTAAAACGTGTTCAATATTCAAAACAATCTGGGCAGTGCATGCTACCGAGAAATTTTCCAGATTGCATCAAGATGCCAAACAGTTCATAACTTAGGTTTGAAAACACCTTTTTTCTAATTTCCACAGCGTAAACTCAAGTACTCATCTATAACTATTCAACCATAGAAATTATTTCCACAAACAGAGGTAGTAGGGTACGATCTGACCCATTAGAAGTCAGACCATGAAAACTTGGCAGCATGCAATTTTACACATTCTAGCAAAATAAACACAACTAGAAAAACCCTAGCCACATGCATGCATGAAAATCAACAAATCAACCAAGCTAACCCTCAAGCATGAAATAAACTTCAAAAAACAACAAAATAACCTATAAAACCATATCTAACATCAATAACCAAAAACAACTCAAAAACCAACCAAAAACTCTACCTTTGTAGTTCTAGCTTGGAGATGAGATTCCTTAGCTTTTCAAACTTCCTCCTTGGATTACATACAATCAAACCGAGCCCCAAAGGTTCCACATGCAGATTTTTAAAGTGTGTTAGGGTAGAAGATGGAGATGAGTGGAAAATTACAAAAACTCTAAAATCCTTACCTTTGTTCTCACTAAAACATCAAAAGCTTCAAATCTTGAGATCCTCTTAGAACAACTTCCCTTTAGACCTAGAACACAAGATCCATGTCATGCATGGCTATTAGAATCACACACATGCATAGTAAAATCCTTACGATTTCGTGTTTGAAAGATAAGGAGAAGGAAAAAAAAGAATGTGCTAGGGTTCGAAACTTATACTTGCCTAGATATCTCTTGACTTTCTTCCTTCTTCAGTGGGGAGATGAGTGCTTAGTTTTTAGGAGTGGAAAGAGTTGCAGCCATGGAGATTGAGGGGGTAGGGTTTTGGGTTTGAGAGAAGGAAGTGGAAGAGAGAGTGTCTCTTTTTTTTTTTTTTTTTTGAGAAAGAGAAAAATAATTGTGAGAGAAAAATGAAAAAATGATTACACCCTTAACTTGTAAATGGGGTAAGACTCTTACACTTCTCTTAGGGATAGGTGTCCTAGCTCTTGAGATCCCTACGACTATCCTTGCCGCCCACCCCTTTCTCTATCCTCCTTTGGAAATGACTAAAATACCCTTGTTCCTTTTAACTCACTTCTAATGCACTCAAGGGCCCTTTGGTAATTTTACTCTCTAAATTTAACCAGATTTTTACCCTACGGTTTTTAAATATCTCCAAGCTAAATAAATAAAATAAATGTGACCAAAAATAAATTTTGTCACATAACACATAATTTTTATAATTTACTCAAATTGACCAAAATGCCCTTAGAGGCTAAGGGAATAATTTCTATTGTTAAGGGGGGTAGATGGGAATTAAATTCTCAATCAATTTTTCTATATTTATTGGTTGACTATACAGTCTCAGTTGCCAAATATTTTATGCCATAGTATTCCTCATTTTATCTAATCCAAGATTTTTCTATTATTAGGGTTTGCCCCTATGTCCAAGACCAATTGTCTTTGCATAGGCCTAAACCCTTTACAAAATTAGCACAATGGCTATAAAATTCACAAAATAACATAATTTAAAATAATATTATTTATCAAAATAATATTTCACATAATTCTTCACTGGCTCCAACCGGCTACTAATGGGTGTTCAAAACACGGGATGTTACATACACCCCATGCCCATGCGCCCCATGAGCGCCTGCACCCCGTGCCCATGCACCCCACGGCACCTGCAGCCTGCGCCTCAACGCCCAGCAACGCGCCTCTGCCAACCCCACCCGTGTAGTGGCCTCTTCCACCGCTGGACCTCCCTGCCCCCGTCCCACTTGGTACACACATAAGGTTTGTATCATACAAACCCTAATGTGTAGTTACCATAATTGTTTTAATTATTCATTTAATTAAAAATCAGAAATTTAATTAAAATTATTTTAATTTTGAAATTTCATTAATTGAAATAATATTGATTACTTTTCTTAATGAAAAATGTTTTACTTGTTATCTTCCGTAATTAAAATTGTTTTAATTAAAATATCCAAAATTAAAATTATCTTGAATTTTTATTTATTAAAATTAAACTGTTTAATTTTATTTTTGAATTAAATTACCCAAATTCAAATTGGGCCTTAGAAACTTTTTGGGTGTTAAAACCCAAAGTTTAATTATTTTAAAAGTTTGTTTTAAATAATTAAAAAGCTGTATAATTCAAGTTTTGATATGGAAAAGGGTGGCATTGGCTCAACAAGACTGCATCTTAAGGTTCATGATCAAGGTGCTCTTCACTAGGCCTTAAATAGTCTAGGTTACATTTTCATGTATTTTTTGCAAGTGTTGTAATTTTTCTAGAAATACCCAAAAGTTACCATACCTGCTTTTATTTACTTATTATAAATGTTTAAATGTGATTAAATTTGTTAATATTTTTCCATGCATTATAACATGCCATTCATATACCCACACAGTATGCAATTAGCATGCATTACATTCGTGTAGAAACATGCTATTAGGAATGTCCTATATTTTTGTTATATGTTTATTTGTGATAATTCATATAATAATTAATTTGGTCTTAATTAGTTAAGATAGTAAATCAAAATGAAAGTTTTTTAAATTATTATTTTAATGAAAAATGTTTTATTAAAATAAAAGTGATATTCTCTTAATTAAAGAAAAATTGGAATTAGAATTAAGGGCACTTTTTTTTTTTTGCTTAATTGGATTAGCAATTATTAGAATATCATTTGGTAAAAATAATTAAATTTATTTTTACAACTAAATTTAAAATTATTGATTTTGTGAAAAATACTTTTTTCCAAAATATGAGTGGGCGAGGGAGTTATGAAAATACGCCCCATAGTCTCCATTATTGGTTGAACACCGAGAGGCATAGGAATGGCCTCGTGTCGCCTCCGTTTGCGGGCTCCCTAAGGATAGGCTTCCAAATATGTTTATTTTATCTCAAGGTTGACTTATCTTATGAGAATATGATTAGTGATGTATTTCAAGTTTGACTGGCCCTAAGGCACACTCTTGAGTTAAGTCATTGATTGAAAATAATGGGTTGCACTCCAAAGGTGTATCTAGGCTTTCGAGCACGATTAGTGCATCTTGACCAAACTAGCGGTAGTTCATAAGTCAAAAGAGAAAAAGACATTTTTAAGTTTTCAATTATGAAATTGAGATTTGTCTCAAAATTAATTTGGAGTTAGTCTGACCTACCCCAAGGCGGTCCATTAATTTTCAAATTAATTTATCGTGGATCAGGATATATTTTATCTGTTTTTATATGTTGCATTTATGCATCATGTTTACTTTTCCAAATAAAATCTGGTATTTATTATATATTTTAGTTCATTATATTTTATTTATTTAGTTCTAGCAACAATGGTTAGTTCTCTTAATCCTGATCATGTACTTGAAAATTTGGGAAATCAAACATACCCCATTGACAAACTCTTGGAAAGGATTCCATTTAGTCTTAACCACATAAGAAGAGGGTATGAAGGGATTCACATTGTCTTCGGAACACAAAACTTGTATGAAGTGATTTATGATCTACCACCAGAGGTTCCAAGTTTTTCATCCAGCTTTGATGAACATGAAAAATATGGTGAATGGATGAGATTTTTTTTTTTTTGGTAAATCAGAGAAAAGTATATTAATACCAACAAAATTTACAACCTACAGCACCAAAGAGGTCTGAAATCTATACATTTACATCTTATCACAATTAATCAAACCAATACTTATCCCTATGAGTTAATTCCCTAGACCAGATCCCTGTAACTCTATATTTGATCACATTCTTTACAATTTGTACTGTTGAATCTACTGGTTTACCTCTGAAATGCCACAAAGCTTCATTTCTGTTTAACCAAATTTGATAGGACATAGTAGCCACTGTAACAGTAAGCACTTCTTTTTTAAACCTGCTATGCTTGCTATGTCTAATGTTACTTATTAACCCATGTAGAGAAGTAACTGATGTCTTCCAATGCAACCAAGTCTTTAAATCTTGTAACACCCTGCAGCTATACAAGCATTCAAAGAATAAATGTTGTATATTCTCTAATCCATCTCCACAAATAACACACTCTGTTTCCTGACAGATTTGAAATCTCTTGAGCCTTTCTCGGACTGGCAGCCTTCCCACCATGATCAACCAAAATAGAAATTTGTGTCACGGAATACTCAGTTTGTCCCAAACCAGATGATTCCAATTAACTGAATTCAGCACTGGGCACAAGTTCTGATATCCTTGTTTAATTTGATATTTCTCAGTTGCAAATTTCTCAGTGTCTAATCTCTGTTTGAATCTGTTTTTGATAGCCACAATTTGTTTCCAGTACCAACTTCTTGATGATGGAGCAGTATAACTCCACCAATCAGCTACTCCCAAATATACATGATGAACCCATTTAATCTAGAGATTATCTTGTTTTGTTGCAACAGCCCATACATATTTCCCTATAGCTGCCTGATTCCATTCTAACACATTTCTGAAACCTAGTCCGCCCTCTTTTCTTTATTTACAAAGTGAATCCCAATTCACATACCCTGGACCCATATGCTCAGTAGCTCCTCTCCATAAAAAAGCTCTACAGATAGAGTTGATCTTCTGAAGGACTTGCTTAGGTAATATCATAATCTGAGACCAATAAGAGTGAATTGTTATCAATACTGAGTTGATCAATGTCACCCTACCTGCAAATGACAAGTTCCTAGAACTCCAAGTTTTGATTCTAAGAACCATTTTCTTCAATAATAGCTCACATTCGACAGCTGATACTCTCTTAGAACTAATTGGGATACCCAGATATCTGAAAGGCAGAGTGCTATGCCCAAATCTTGAAACATCCATAACCCTTTGCACTTCCTTGGAATTCATTCCACAACAATAGAAAGCCGATTTGGCCTCATTTGGATGCAGCCCAGATGATTGTGAAAAAAGCTTGAGACCTTGTAACAGAAAGTATATTGATTTAAAATCTCCATGGAAAAATAAAAGAACATCATCAGCAAAACATAAGTGGTTTAAGTTGAGTTGAGCACATCTATCATGAAATTTAAACCTTGTTTCCTTCCCTACTTTCCTCAATATACGAGTGAGGTATTCCATGCCCAATTTAAAGAGTAGAGGTGACACGGGATCTCCTTGTCTGAGACCTCTTTTAGCTGAAAAATAGCCATGCATAGTACCATTCAGCATAATGGAGAATCTGGGAGTGCGAACACAAATCATGATGAGCTGAACAAACTTATCCAGAAATTTCAATGCTCCCAACATCTCCTCAAGAAAATCCCATTCTACAGTATCATAAGCCTTCCTCAGATCTAATTTTATCATACAACTAAGCCTGGAACTCTTCCTACCATAATGCCTTACTAAATCTTGACATACCATGATATTATGAGCAATATATCTCCCTTTGATAAATCCACCATGATTTTCAGCTATCAGTTCAGGTAAAATGCTTCTCAGCCATGTACAAATCAGCTTAGTAGCTACTTTATAAACCACATTACAGCAGGCAATAGGTCTAAAGTCACTTACCCCAGATGGACAATTGCTCTTTGGTATCAAAGTTAAACTTGTAGCATTCAACTCCTTTAGAAGATTGCCCGAGTGGAGAAAATCCAAAACAGCTAAACCTACATCCTCTCCAACCAACTCCCAATTATCCTGAAAAAAACAACTTGCATATCTGTCTGGTCCAGGGGATTTCGCACTTGGAATGCCAAACATGGCTCTTTTAACTTCATCAATTGTATATTTAGACAGCAAAGATCTGGCCTTCTCTTTAGTTAAAACAGGGCCACTTTCTACAATGTTAATTTGTACCCTTCTTCTGTCTTCCAACTTTGTTCCCAACAACTCCAGATAATAGTTCAGGAAAGCTATTACTACATCTCCAGGATTTTCCACCCAATGTCCAGCCATGTCTTGAATAGTATAAATTTTATTCCTTATTCTCCTTGCTCTAATACTTGAGTGGAAGATATGTGTATTCTCATCACCTTCTTTAATCCATGCCAGCTTTGATTTTTGATACAGAAAAGAAAGAAGGCTCTTATGAACTGCAATGTACTCCTTCCTTGCTGATTTTTCTTGCTCTATCAATTGCTCATTCAATGGATCTTTATTCAAGCACTATTGCTTCCTTTTCAACTCCTGATATGCTAAAGTATTAGCTACTTGTATATTGTTAAACCCCTTCTTGTTAATGTCCCTGAGAATTACTTTAAGTCGCTTTAATTTCTGCACCAGAATATACATAGCTGTAACTTGACATGGCTGGTCCCAACTTCCTTGAACTTTTGACTTGAAGTCAGGTGCTTGTTGCCACATTCGAAAAAATTTAAATGGAATTTTTCCCCCACTGAATTCTGGATATATTGATAGTATTGCTGGAGAGTGATCAAAAGTTCCTTCAGGTAAAAACATTACCTCCACTAGTTCATACTTAATTATCCATTCTTGATTTCCCATAACTCGATCAATCTTGGAATCAATTATGTTGTCTTTGTCTTGCTTATTATTCCATGTGAAAAAACAGCCTGAGTATCTCACATCTTCAAGTTGACACTCTTCTATACAGTCTTTAAAAGCTAAAGAGCCTCCTCCCTGTACTCGATGGTCCACTCTTTCATCTGCATTTAAGATGTCATTAAAATCCCCTAACACCACCCATGGTTGCTTATGAATTCTTGCTAGAATTTTTAGATCTCTCCATAAAAGCTCTCGACCATTTGCATCATTGAAGGCGCAAACAAATGTAACTAAAAAACCTTCATGACCATTGCTCGACTTAACTACCAAATGCATTAGTTGACTCGAATGGAACCTAATATCAACTTGAAACATAGCTGGATTCCAGCTAATTATTGTTCTGCCCCCCATATGCCAGGCATTATTCGATGAAAAACACCACCCTAAAAACATTCTAATATAAACTTCACCTAACTTATGGGTTTTCACCCTTGTTTCCAAGAGCCCAACCAATCCAATCTTCTTATTCGAGATTAAATGTTTAATCTCAGTTTGCTTTTTAGGATTGTTGAGGCCTCAGATATTCTAAGCCATAATTCTATCCATTACAGAGAGGTGGATCTCCCCCACCTCCATTCTCAGCTACATTCTCAACTGCACCTCCTTGCTCCATCAAAATCTGAAAATTATTCTCAATGGCAGTTGCTGACACTGGCTGAACCCAGACTTTCCCACCCTTCTGGACTTGTTGAAAACCATCTTCATCCAGTACCCTGGCAGATGCCACCCTTGAATCCTTCTCTAAACTCTGCTTCACAACCCATGTTTTCTGCTGTACTGATTTTTTCCTACACGCCATTGTATCATGTCCCAGTCCTTTGCAATTTCCACATAGTGTAGGCTTCCATTCATACTCAACAAACACTGATACTTCCTCATCTCTTTCATTTATAAAATATATAAGCTCTGGGAACTCCTGTTCTAAGTGAACCTCCACCATTACTCTCAGGTAATTGAGTCTTTCTTTCCTCTTAGTAATCTGGTCCACCATCACTGGAGTTCCTAACTGACTAAGAATCTTAAACAAAGCCTTCTCCCCCCAATATTTGAGGTCTAGTCCTTTGAGCTGTACCCAAATAGGCGCACACTCCACATTTTGTTTTTTGAAATCCACAGATGCTTCCCAAGGCTTCATGATAATAGGCTTCTTGTCAAAGAACATGAATCCTCCTTAAATAACCTGGTCCCTTATCGCCACATCTTGAAATCTAACAATGAATATCCCATGGGCAATCAGACCCACCTTATCAACTTGCTCTCTCCAAATTCTTTTAACATGACCTTCAAATACTCCAAGTGGAGGATTCGCCCCTAAGACAATGCAAACCATTGCTGAATTCCAAAAGGAAATTTCATCCTCTATATCTTCCATCGTAATCTTAATTGCCTTCCCACCCGAACTTCCAGTATTCATTTCACCAAATTTATCATTTAGATTCCGAATTACATTTCTAGAATTGAGGATGGGGGGGTAGCATTTTTCTTACCTGACTGTATCTGCTATTCGTAGATCTGCGACTTGTGCAAAAACGTCGAAACTACTGCTTTTGTCTTAGCACTTTGTTGTAAAAACATTGACCATTTCGAAGAAGAATCAACTCTATATGATGCCTTCCCACCCCAATCCATTGCGTTTTCTCCATCAGAAAATTCTATGGGCTGAACTCCTAAAATTTCATCAATCGATTTGGTTTTCTTCGCAATATCGGAAGATTTCGGACCAATTTTCTTCTTAATTTTGCTTCCCGATTTCTTAGCTTGTCGTTGAGCTTTGGTTCTCTTTGCCATGGCTCCAGAGTACAACCTCTGAGAGAACTTTGGCTCTTAGTTTAGAACTTTAAATGGATGAGATTGAATCACCTGGCACGTCAATGCATGTTATCGACCATATACGGAGACATTAAAGAAAGATATATGGTTATTGAAGGTGCATACGAGATGTGGGCCATGATAATGGATGATGCTATAGCACATGCTCGACTTTACACTTTGGAGTGCAACCCATAAGAGAGGAATTTAAACTTTACACTTTCAATTGAATCCAAAAATTCTTAACACTTACTAAACAATAACAAAAGCAATTAACATGATTTATATAAAAAAAAAATAGCAACTAGTGAAAATATTCTAAAACAGCATATAAAATTTAATGATGAGTTCTTATATGAGTCTAATCCTCCACATTGGATCCACTGTCCTACTCAGGGTCTGGTATTCTTCTTATAGCTTTAACCTTTCTAACCACACTTGAGTCCATTGGGCTAATAACACAAGAAAAACATTACAAACTTATTTTGAAAACAATGTGTATACTTACTTAGAAACGAGTAGGTCCTTTGTAGCTATCGTGTGTATTTCGTGGGAATGCTCAGGACCAATATAGCCTTGGGCTCTGATACCACCTGTAACGCCCTAATTTCTCATAAATTACTGAGAACACAACGTTGGATCATAATTCATAAATATTGCTCTTTCATTGAATAAAAACTTGAAAATAAATACATGGATCCATGGTTTTACAAAAATAAAATAATTGTCTTTAACATAAAAATGAGCAACATTTAAACAAAAATTTAAAAGAAAACATTCTTTGATAAAAATAAATAAATAGGCCTGCTTGATCTTCCTCGACTATATGGTCCCCACGAGTACATCATGAAACTCTGAGGTCCCACTCGCCACCGACCTTTCTATCCTTAATTGCTTGAAATAACAATATCATAAGGAGTGAGCTTCTAATCTTAGTAAGGAAAATACAAACAAAAGTTAGTCATATAATCATATAATCAAACATATCCTAAATTTCACAAAAGTCATACCAAAACTTATTTATACTAATCACACAACAATAAATTCTAGGTCATATCATAACCTAAATCATATCATAGTCATAAATCATAGGTCATAGATCATAAATCATAAATCATAAGTTATAAGTCACACTCATAATCATAACTATGAGTCATAAGTCATAATCATAACTATAGGTCATAGGTCATAAATCATAATCATAACTATAGGTCATAATAACAAGTCAGATATAATAAAAAGATAAGTGTTTATACAGTTGTGGCAATTAAGCCCCAGACATAAGCCCGTCATACACCGGACATCACTTAGGTCCGTCATAAAGTTTTGGCAACCGAGCCTACTGGATATAGTATGTCATACATCATTGGACACCTTAGGTCCAGACACACTTACCCCTTTATTGTACCTGAAATATTAGGTCAGACAAACATAAACCATATGATAAAATACATAAACTAAGTCATAATACTAAACTATCTAATTTTCCTTACCAAAAACTGGAATATTGGAGACAAGAGCGGGATTGGGAACTCCTCAAACCAAACATATGAAAACCATAAGTTTCTAAAGAAATGAAGTTGAAGAGAAGATCTAAACCTGAATATAATGAATACTATCACAAGAACTTACCGAAAACCTTATGTTTCAAAGGAATTGAACACCTAACCAAAAGTCACTATCACAAGTTAGGATTTGAAGAAAAATGAAAGAATAATAGAAACTATAGTCAACTAAACCTGAATATAATGAATACTTTGGATATCTTATAACCTCAATCTATACCTCGAACACCAAAAATCACAAAAAAACTTACTTCCCAAGTGTTTATAAAAGCTTTAGATTTGAAAGCTTTAACTCCAAAACCCTAGTGTTTCTCTCTAGAACGAACTTAGCAGCTTGGAGGCTCTAAACTGTGCTTGAATGATGAATAGAATGGCTGAGTGAAGGGTCCTATTTATAGAGTTCAAGGCATGAAACTAACTACTTTAAAATGAATAAATAAATAATTAAAAATGAATAAATTTGAATTATCTATTCAACAGATGCCCAGAACTCGGTCAAAAACGTTCAGGATCGAGTCAAGGCTGTTGAAGGTTGTTTCTAGTTCAAAATTTTATGAACAACTCCAATATGGCCACTGGAGCTGAAATATGTCCTAGGGTAGGCGATATATCGTCCCTACCATGATCCCCAGGGGCCATGGTTTCATTCATGCGAAGTCGACGTTTTTTTCGTATCAATTATAGGCGGTATATCGACCCTTATAGCTGCGATATATCGGCATACACTGATATTTCAAACACGTTTTTGCACATTTCAAGATAATTTGAAATTGATTAAAACTACTTTGACTGAGTAAAACATGATCCTAACAGATAATGGAAGGTTCTAGAGCTTCTTGATTTTTCTTTTAATTAAACTATTCAACAAAAATACTTAAACCCTTAATAAACATGCTTGTGACAAGTGTCACATTCTTAATTATTCTATCTAAACCTTAGGTTATAATAAATAATATTCTTAGGACTATATTCATTAATCAAACCTTATGATAAAATAAATATTTCTAAACCATATGCTAAGCTTATAAAATCCATAACTATTTTTACGAGTATCTAACTAAATCCCGGCTTTGACCAATATCCACAAAAACTAATACTCTACAGCTACTACTACTACTACTACTACTACTACTACTACTACTACTATCTAGCTACGTAAAATTCTGGGACGCTACAAAGAAGCCATACACAAGTCAGTGAGAATTCAGAATAGTTTTCAGAGTTTTTTTCAGACAAAAGATTTTCTTCTTCTTCTTTATTCTAACTTTTATCATACCATAATCCAAGTTCTCATGTGTTGAGAAATACTTGTGATTCTTAAATTACAAATCTATGTTCTCTATGTGCCCACACACATCCTGGGGTGTAGAGAACACTCCAGAAGATTACGGTTTGAGTACTCAAAGCGTTGGATAGGAAGATCGATATATATATACGAAAATACTCAAGGACACTTGATAGACTTCAAGAGGTAAATACTCATGTTCTTGAATATTTATGTATATGTTTATATGATATATATATTGTATATTTATATACATGTTGCATGATTAATAATATTGTATGTTAATGTTTCTGTCTGGATGTTTTCTTGATCATGTAAACTATTTATATGAGAGATGAAATTTTTTATTGTTGTGTACACTAGGCAGCCGCGCCTATTCCCTTGCATACTCTTATTGTTTTTCCAACACGAGCGCGCCAGGTGACCCAACATGTGGGCTTTCTAATTGTTGGAAAATAGGCTCGGGGTTTCTAAGATCAGATCCGGGGGCCCACTTGGGAGCTCGGGGAAGGACTCCTATAAAACGCCATAGTCTAATACTTTGAAATATATTTACGTGCACATAAGTTTACAATAGAAAAGCCACTTATTATAAAAAGTCCCAGTGGGGCCTTGCTAAAACATGCAAGTTGGGCCCAATAGTTTAAAAGACAAATAATAGTTTTCATGCAACGTTTTAAAAATAATTAAAGTTCAAGTCCCACAGATAAGTTTTGAAAGTTAAAAATAAACATAACATTATTCTGTGAAAGATGGCGTTTAATTGATCGTTCCTCGTCCATAGGATGCCCCCACACCATACACACCCCGACGATAGAAGTCCCCACATCACCATGTGTGCCAAAGAGAAATCCTATTTGCTACCGGGAAGGGAAAGTAAGGGGTGAGCTAAAAGCCCAGTAAGGATGTACAAATAACACACAAGTAAAACATAACAAAACATATTCATATTCATATTCATACATCCTAATACATCATAAGCATCATTATCGTAACCATTATCATCATAACACAACATCTTATACATAGTCCTCATAAACATAACATCATAACATAAACATCATATCTTGTGAACATGGCCCGCTAACTTTTCCATGCCACATCTTGAGGTAAACAGGATCTCTGGTCCTTGAATAACCTCGGCGTGTTTGCCCTATGAGTTACGTCTTCTTATCCTTAGTAATTCGGGTTATGTCTACACATCCTTAGTAAACCCTTTTTGTTGAGTCGTGTTCATCACGATAACAACCATTTCATAACATACAACATTCAAATGACTTACAATCTAGTCATATCAGCATAATATAGCATTTCATAATTCATATCTCAAAAGTATCATCATTCATAACATTCTTATTCATACAAACAGACCTTACCATTCACAACATAAACAACTAAAATTCTATCTAACTTCCTTACCTCAGGTCCAAGCAAATCACAACTGACAAACTTCACAATGAGCCTATACCATAACCAAATAACATCATTTAGCATCACATAAGACTCTATTGTGCCCACTCATATATCTCATGTGTGCATGGGCCATGCGCACATGGTGAAAACTACTCATCATTCTCAAAATAGACAATTACAAATAAAATCACCAAAAAAATAATGCAACTTATACCTATGTTACATGCATGGTTTTTAAATAAAAACCATTTGGTTGAATATTAGACACATTTTTTAACGTAAAAGTGAAATTGCATGCGACATGCATACGTAGAAACGTTGTTAAAAAGCGGCGTTAAAAATGATAATCCCTACACGTTTATTTCTATCGTTTTAAAAATAATGAATTCGTAACATGCTTTTATTACCATTATTTATCTCTTTAAAAATCACTAAGTTGGTTAAACCTCTTAAGATATTATTTTTATTTCACAAAAATAATTTATTTAGCCATTTAAAAATATAATAAATTCATTTATTATTTTTAAAATACATAGAAATAACAATGGCTTCAAAGTATTTTTATTATCATGTTTCCTTAGAAAATAATAATTTTATTCCAATTATCAAAATTATAAACTTGATGTGAGAAAATGAAATTTATATTTTTATATCCTCAAATTCACTATTTTTATTTTTAAAATCTCATATTTTTCTCAAAAATATAAAAAAAAAATGTAGGTAATTATTTGAGCAAAATATCATTTCAAGGCATCTGAAAATTTTCCATTTAATTTCATAATACATCATAGCACTTGTACAATTTATTTATGCATTCAAAAACATTATTCTCATCATATTGACACCATTTATACACAAAATGAACAAGTACTTCAAATCGTAAAATTCATCAATTCCATCATGCTTTACCGAATTCACATATTAATCATGCATGTTTAATTAACATAATTAAACACAAACCCTATCATGCTTCTATCATTCAAATAATTCAAAAGAAAAAAACTAACATATACTCATTTAAAATCTTACAAGCACCCTATTATATTTCTAATGAGTATATACATGTCATCAAATAAATTAATAATGACAAACATGCATCAATAACATAAAATACCAATATCCATATATGCCTTCATATTAAACCTAGCATGTTCCTATTTCCCAAATAACATGACCAAAATCATAGAAACATCAAAAGAAACATAAGCAAAACTTCACAAGTATTATCTACACATGCTTCTCATCAAGCCATCATAACAATAATGCAACACATTCATCAAGACCAAAAAAATAACCAAATCATTAGCTTTATATCAAAACATGATTTCTTTTAAAACATCCCTCAATATCAACCAACACAAACATAATATCCTACCCAAAACATAAACCCACTTTCAGCCATGATATCTCCAAATACCAACATAAAATAACAATAACCAATAAATTGAGGGGGAAATCCAATACCTCTCTTGATAGAAATCAAGAACCCAAAATAGTTATGGTCACCCTCTTGTTTGCTAACCTCTAATACCTTATTGTTACCATCAAAACATTAGACCAAACAACCAAATCTCATATAGATCAACATTAAGAAATCAAACACCCTTACCCTCTTGTTGGTTAAAACCCTAACAACAAACCCTATGCTCTAGTGAGATTAGAACCTAGCACCACCAAATGAATTCCATTAGACTAGAACCAAGAAGAAGAAGGGAAAAAAAACCACAATCCAAACCCATACCTTTGAGACCTCGAGCCCTTCTTTCTTTTCTTCTTCTCCCTTCACGTTTTCTCCTTGCTTTCTCCTCCTTCTCTCTAGAAAAAATGGCAGCCTCTCTCTCTAACTCGCCACTCTCTCTCTCTTCTTCTCTCTAGGCCAACGGCACCAATGGTGTATAATGGCCTCTTCTTTTTCCTCTTCCCTTTTTATTCTAAATTGGCTAAAATAACCTAATAAACAAAATCATAAGTTTCCTAATGGTGTCTATTCCCCTTTATTCTAATTTATTTAATTGGAAAAATAAATGGAAAAACTAAATCCTCCAATTCACACTATGTCGTCCACCCTCTTGTTTCCCTTTCTTCATTTTAATTTTTTTCTAATTAATTTAATAAATAAATCAAATAAAAGGAAACTACAAAGTGTGTAGAAAATTCTACACATGTTCACCATGCAATCATGCACATGCACACACTCAATAACTAGGGTGAATTACTATCTACCATGCACCTTAGTGCATTCAACAAAACTCAATAATTCACATTTTAAAATAAATAAAAATTAACAATTAAATTCACAAAATTCTACCAAAAAATTCTAACAATTAATTTAAACAAACAAATAAATAAAATAATTCACAACACTTAACAATTAAATAAATTAAAGCAAAAAATTTAAAATAAATAAAATAATAAAAAAAATTTGTGCACTACAATATACCCTCCTTAAAAGGAATTTCGTCCTGAAATTCTTTCTTACCAAATAATTCAGGGTATCTTTCTCTCATGTCTTCCTCCAACTCCCATGTTGCTTCTCGTTCCGTACTATTCTTCCACAGGACCTTACGTAGTGGAATCCTTTTGGATTTCAGTTCCTTGATTCCCTTTTCAATAACGCGCTCAGGCTATTCATCGTAACTCAGGTCCTGGTTCAGGTCTAATGGCTCATAACTCGACACATGAGAGGCATCTAACAGGTACTTACACAACATCGAGATGTGGAAGACGTTATGCGTTTCGGCTAGTGTTGGGGGCAGTGCCAAACGGTAAGCAATTTTCCCTACTCTGTCCAAAATCTCAAATGAACCTATATATCTGGGGCTTAACTTCTCTTTCTTTCCAAAACGCATAACTCCCTTCATCAGTGAGACTTTAAAGAAAACAAACTTGCCCATTGAAAACTGGATGTCCTTTCTCTTAAGGTTAGCATAGCTCATTTGCCTACTCTGCGCGGTAAGCATCCTTTGGCGAATCTTCTCGATTTCCTCACTGGCTTCCCTAACTTCCTTAGGGCCTAAAATCTACTTCTCCCCAACTTCATCCAAGTGTAAAGGAGATCTACACTTGCGCCCATAAAGCGTCTCATAAAGAGCCATCCCAATAGTATATTGGTAACTGTTATTATAAGAGAACTCCATTAGGGGTAAGTATTGGTTCCAAGACTCTGAGAAGTCCAAAGGACATCACTTCAACATGTCCTCCAGAATCTGTATAGTTCTCTCAGACTGCCCATCGGTCTTAGGATGAAACGTGGTGCTAAACTTTAGCATTGATCCCATAGCTCTCTGTAGTTACTTCCAAATGTTTGAAGTGAATAGTGACCCTCGATCATAAATTATCAACTTTGGCACCCCATGAATCTCACTATCTCATTTACATACAATTCTGCATACTGGTCCGCTAAGTATGTGGTCTTAACTGGCAGGAAATGGGCAGACTTAGTGAGTCTATCCACTATTACCCACACAGAGTCGTGTTGCTTGGTGGTTCTGGGTAACCTTACCACAAAATCCATTGCTATATCCTCCCATTTCCATTCGGGAATGTAGAGCGGTTGAAGTAACCCTGCTAGCCTTTGTTGTTTTGCCTTTACTTGCTGGCATGTCAAACATCTAGCAACAAACTCAGCAATATCCCTCTTCATTCCATGCCACCAATATAATGCCTTAAGGTCTTGGTACATCTCTGTGGACCCTAGGTGTAAGGAATAGGGTGTTGTGTGTGCTTCTTTCACGATACTTTCCTTAATCTCAGCATTATTAGGCACACAAATCCAATCCTTTTATCTCAGCAATCCACCACTGGATATTGTCAAATCACTGCTACCACCTTCTTGTACCAAAGCCTCTTGCTTCATTAAGGCTTCATCCACTTTCCGTCCTTCTCGAATTTGTTCTAGTAAGGGGGATTGTAACATGAGGTTCGCTAGACTTCCTGTCACAAGTTCGATGTCAGCATCTATGATATCTTTCTGAAGAGGCATCTCTATTGTACGTAGTCCCGAAGCATTCCCATGTCCCCGCCTTCTCAATGCATCTGCAACCACATTGGCCTTGCCTGGGTGATAGAGAATCTCACAATCGTAGTCAGTCACTAATTCCAACCACCTTCGCTGCCTCATATTCAGTTCTTTTTGCGTGAAGAAGTACTTCAGACTTTTTTGGTCAGTATATATCTTGCACATGTCCTTGTATAGGTGATGTCTCCAAATTTTCAGTGCGAATACCACTGCTGCCAACTCAAGATCATGAGTGGGATATTGTTGCTCATAATCCTTAAGTTTTCTAGAAGCATAAGCTACCAATTTCCCATATTGCATCAACACACATCCCAAACCATTCTTAGATGCGTCATAATACACCAAAAATTTCCCACCCTCAGTGGGAACACAAAGGATAGGCTCATAAATCAACTTATCCTTCATGGTCTATAATCTTTCTTCACATTTCTCTATCCATGAAAATTTCTGATGCTTGCGGGGTTAAGTTGGTCAATGGTGTGGCGATCTTCGAGAAACCCTCGACAAACTTCCTATAGCAACCCACGAATCCTAAGAAGCTTAGAACTTTTGAGGCATTCTTTGGCTGAGGCCAGTCTCTAATGGCCTCGACCTTTGATGGGTCTACTGCTATTCCATTATAGGACACTATATGCCATAGGAAAGTTACTTGTTCTGGCCAAAACTCACACTTAGAACTTAGCGTATAGTTGATGTTCTCGCAATCTTTTCAGAGTCAGCCTCAAATACTCCTCGTGCTCCTCCTTGGTCTTTGAGTAAATAAGGATATCGTCTAAGAGCACTACTACAAACTTGTCCAAATAATCCTTAAATACTCTATTCATCATGTCCATAAATGTTGTTGGGGTGTTAGTGAGTCCAAAAGACATCACTAAGAATTCGTAGTGCCCGTAGCGAGTTCTACAAGTCGTTTTTGGAATGTCTCCCTCTTTCACCTTCAACTGATGGTACCCGGATCCCATATTAATCTTCGAGTATACTGCTGCCCCTTGCAGTTGATCAAAAAGGTCATCTATCCTAGGCAAAGGATATTTATTCTTTATGGTGACCTTATTGAGTTCTCGGTAATCGATGCACATTCTCATGCTCCCGTCCTTCTTTTTCACAAATAGGACTGGTGCTCCCCATGGCGAGTGGCTAGGTCTTATGAACCCCTTGTCCAATAACTCCTGTAACTGGTTCTTAAGTTCTTTCAACTCCACAGGCGCCATTCGATAGGGTGCTTTAGAGATCGGTGCTATTTCTGGTGCAAGCTCAATTACAAACTCGATTTCTCTGTCCAGGGGTAGTCCTGGTAATTCCTTTGGAAACACTTCCGGGAACTCACAAAAAATATGCACATTTTTCGGTTTCTGACTCCTTCGATTTATCCACCACACTAGCCAGAAATGCCGAAAAACCATGTTGCATCATATTCAGTGCTTCCAGTGAAGATATTATGGGTGTTCGAAAACCCGCTACTTCTCCTCTAAAGGAAAAGACCTCTCCTTCTTTTGGCCTGAACTCCACAGTCTTCTTCCGACAGTCTATTGTCGCCCCATGTTTGGATAACCAATCCATGCCAATAATGACATCATAATCTGGTATACTCAGTTCTATAAGGTCTGATGGGCACTCCCTACCCTCTATCATTACAGGCGTTGACAGTAACCACCTAGTTGACAACATCATGTCTCCCGATGGAAACATTGTACTAAAGTTATGCTTAAACAGTTTATATGGCATACTCAGCTTATCAATCACATTCATGGAAACATAAGAGTGAGTTGTTCCAGAATCAATGAGGACTCTACACATCATACCAGATATAGGGAGTTGACCTGTGACTACGGTGTTGCTGTTGGCTGCTTCATTATGAGTTAAGGCAAAAATCCTTGCTGGCACCAGATTGCTGTTATTATTCTGTTCCGCCTTCCATTGTGTGCAATTCTTCCTCAGATGTTCCACCTGACCACACTTAAAACATTTATTGGTGCTGGCCTAGCATTCTCCCGGGTGTTTTTTTGAACATTTAGAACATATGGGGTGCTCTACTCAGTTGCCTTGATGATTCTTGCAGTTCCGGTCATTAAAGCGATTATTGCGGTTGTTAGGGTTATGAGTGTTGTGATTGTTGTTACCCTCGTTGAAGCCCTTGTTTCGGTAGTTCTCTCTTCTGGCAGCGTTATCCTTCCAAATCTGATCTTCCATATATTCAGCTTCAAGTGCTCTATCAAGTACTTCTGCATAACTGACCACTTCAGCACTGGTCATCATAAAATCCCTAGTGATCATCGGCTTGAGTCCCCTCACAAACCTTTGGACTTGCAGAGTTTCAAATGGCACAACTTCTGGAGCAAATTTTTCCAACCTATCGAACTTCTGTGCATAATCAATGACAGATAGGCTTCCTTGCACCATAGTTGCAAACTCAACTACCTTGGTTGCTAGCATGGCCGCACTGTAATACTTCTTGCTACAAGCCTGGATAAATTCTGCCCAAGTCATGGTATACAAGTCACGGGTCTGTTTAATTGCATTTCACCAAATTCGCGCATCCATTGTGAGTAAATAAACCGCACATGATACTCTCAGGTGATCATTCAACTCCATATGATCGAAAATGGCCTCAACCGATCTTAACCAATCCTCTACCACTATTGGATCAACTTTCCCTTCAAAGGTTGGTAGGGCTTGTTTTCTGAAACGTTCATACATTAGCTCAAACCCATAAGTTACAGGTAGTGGGGCAGGTGGTGGGGTTGGCGGTTGAGGCTGCGCCACTAGCACTTGGGGCGTTTAGGGCGTTTGCGGTGCTTTCCTAGCATGTGCCAATTCCTCATCTCTCAGCCTGGATTGTTCTCTCAACCTTGCTACCTCTATGGCCAGGTCCACAGATGGTGATGCTGGAGCTGCAGGTTGAACTGATGGCATTTCTATGTTAGGGGTTGTCATGGTTTTAGACCTTGTGGAGACACCCTTTCCTCAGCCTCCTCCTCTTCCCTTGCCTCCTCTTCCTCTAGTCGACATTATGAGATTCTAAGGCAAACAAAGGAAAATCATAAGGAAGGAACATCACATGATGGTTTGATTGGTATTTGCATGTAATGACCCAACTACTCTAGACTTTTGGACCATTAACGAAAACTATACATAAACACTAATTCTTAATAACACTTACAAGTGATAAGATCATAACTTTATTAAAACTTAAAAAAAACAATGGTCAAACTTACATAAAATTTAAGTTAGGATATGGGATCCCATTGTTTTAAAACCAAAACATAACATAATGATAATTAAAAAGAGATTACATAATAAAATGCGGAAAAATACATATAAAAACCATAAGAACAAAAAAACTACATCCTCGAATCGAAACTCTCGGCTCTTTGAATCCATTCCACCTCAATACACATTCCCCAAGCTTCCAAGAACCTTTCCCGCCACTATAGCTATTTTCTTGCACATATAAACATAAAAGGAATGAGTCTAATGCCCAGCAAAGAAAATCTAGCATATAGCCATATACATAAAAATTCATAATGCAACATAAAAACATACCATAACACTTATGTCACATACATACTATAATGGCCATTATTACTTGGGGTCCCATAAACTAAACAAGTCATATGCCCATTAGATTAGTGGGGTCTTGCTAGCTAAGCAAGTCATATGCCCATAATCTATTTTGGGGCTTGTTAGTCATATAGGTCATATGCCCAAGTCTACAATCATACTTAACATAACATATTACATAACATAAAATCATAAGATAACATATAAAAGCATATAACACATAAATCCTATCCTATTTTCCTTACCAAAATAATCGGGATATGAGAACTGATTTGGGACCTTGGAACACTCCTAAAAACCATTTATAATATGGTGAGTATATTGAAGAAAAGGGATGAAAGTGAAGAAGGAACTATGCTATCAAAATATACTTACCAAAAACCTTGTGCTTAAGAACTTGGATTTCCTAACCAAGAATAAGAATAAGGTTAGGATGAGTAGAAGACTACGAGAACTTTAAAGAACATAATACAGAAATGGGCTAGAGTTTGGAAATACCTTGAAGACTTATATGATCAATCTAAACCTTGAACCGAAATGTGAATAAATCTTACTTCCCCAAGTGTTTGATAAGCTTATAGTGATCAAGCTTATAATTCCCAACCCAAGTGTTTACACTCTCACACTCACCTAGCAACTTCCAGCCTCTGAACTTAGAGTAATAGATGAATAAATGGCTGGGTACTAGGTCCTATTTATAGAGTTTAGGAATGAAAAGATCTTCATTTAACTTGAATAAAAATAATGGCTTTTAAAGTGAAAATAAATTGAATTATCGTTCAGCAGAGGCTGATGACTCGTTCAGAAAGATGCTGAACTTATCAAGAGGTTGAAGATTTGAATGGAGAACGTTTTTTAAAACTTTCAAAATATGTTGAGAGAGGCGATATATCGCCCCCTGTAGGCGATATATCGCCTGGGCCAGTATGCCTGAGGCAATCGTGCAACGTTTTGTGTTTTTCGTATCTTCGTGCTGCGATATATCGCCCCCCTATAGCTGCGACATATCGGCATACGCTGAATATTTAAACACGAAATTACACATTTTTAGCATAATTTAAATTGAGTAAACAGCCTTGACTAAGCCTTCTAACGTTTTCAAAGCTGTTGACTGAAATTTTAACCTTAATAGATTTAATCCTCAAAATACTTAATCATTAATAAACCTATACATAACATGTGCTATTATCTTATTGGTTCTTATCTAAACCTTATAGTATAATAAATATTATCCTCAATATCAGTCGTATTAATCAAACCTTAGGTTAAAATTAATATTCCTAAACTATAGGTTAAACTTAGAAAATCTACAAGTACTACTATGAGTGTCCAAATAAATCCCAGTCTGAACCAAAAATCCACAGTCATAAAGATAATACTATTATTACTATTATACTACTATCTAACTTAGCTAAGTAAATTTCTTGGACTCTACATTGCAAAACCATACATTCAAACCTCATCATTTAAAGTTTGCAAAAATATTAAACTATAGCATTCAAAGTGTTCAAATTATTCCAAATCTTTAAACGATCCCATAAAGTGTTTAATGACCAAAACATAAATCCTTTAAGGTCTAAAAAATATATCCCATCTTATTTATTAGGGTCTCATGTAATGATTTACACAACAGACTTTAGTCCTCAACAGTGGACTCGTTTCCTGAGTTGTAATCAAAGATGTCTTCTGGGATGTGAAAGTAGCCAGGAGTGCTTGCCATTATCTTCATCCTAGCAGTCACACGTGGTATAGCTCGAGTTACTTCCTCAATTTCCAAAGCTCCTTCCACATTCTGTACCATCTCCAAATGCTCCTCTATCTCTTCGTCATTCGTCTTCACCAATACCAACTTCAGACGACTAAAATTGTAGTTGTCTATAAGATCGTGAATTACGTATTCCATGGTACTAAACTCCAGATCATCTTGAATGACGTCGTACCATGCTCTATCCAATTGGAGAAGGGCCTCAGAGTACATTGACAGTGATTTCCTCAACACCCAATATGGCTCCCTGGGCCAAAGCAAAGCCCCTCTTTTGTTCATGATCCCTTGGATACGATCACAAACCACACTTGTTTTTTTCAATACCACTATCAGCCAATCATAGGGATCCTCCTCAAGCTGGACCTTGGGTATTGCACAAATCTCCTTGACTAGTTGTTTGTTAGTAGTTTTCAAAATGGGAGGCATCTTACTATCTGTAGTTATGAAACTATAAAATTAAATAAAACAAAAGCAAGTAATAGCACATAAACAAGTACTTACGACGCGGTGAGGTGAGGTGAGATTGCGTGTATGGGGAGGTTCCTTGCAAACATGGACGACCGTCTCTGATACCATTTTTAAAACACCCTAGTCTAATAGTTTTAAAAATATTTACGTGCACATAAGTTTACAATAGAAAAGCCACTTATTCTAAAAAGTCCCAGTGGGGCCTTGCTAAAACATGCAAGTTGGGCCTTATTGGGTTAAATATGGTTTGCATGAATATATTGATTTAAATGCATAATTATATGATTAAAATGCTTGTATGACTATATTGATGTTAATGTGATATATATTTGGTATTTGTGAGAACCACATTATTATGTGGGTAGGCTTGCAGAGCACGACTCGAGGCGATCCTAGGGCTAGATCGGGGGAAAAGTCACAACGGGGCTTAATAATTGACTTTGGATAAGCCAGGGGTATTTTGGGTATCGGGTAGTTATTTAGACTACCGGGTTATGAAAATAAATATATGGAGATATATTTGAGGTTAGAAAGTCTAGGCGGGAATATTGGGGAATTTTACCGTTTTGCCCTTGGGGATGTTTCCGACACCCCGAGCCTCGGGTTTGATTTAACGGGATAAGGGTAGACTGAATTAGAGGAGAACAGTAGAACACAGAATAAACCGACCCTTTATTCAGCCTTTTCTCTCTCTTCTCTCTCAAGGAAAACACAAGAAGTAAACAGAGGAATTTGGAGGATTTCAGCTGGAATTTAGTGAATTGAAGAGAGGATTTTGAGGTTTAACTCAAGGATTATCCAAGGAACCTAATCAGGACTAAGGTAAGCATTGAATTCCCTTCCTTGTGATTAGAAATTCTAAGTTCTAGCTGGGAGTTGAGATAGTTGCAATTTTGATATTTTAAGGTTGAATCTAAGCTGGAAGCTTAGGAATTAGCTGGGAACCTACCTAGATTCTGCTTAGAGAAGAAGCTCAACTGAGGAGGTAAGCTATAATTCATGATGTAGAAGCTTAAATTCGAGTTTTGCATGGCTGGTTGGGTGTTTTGAAGTTCTTGAGTTTCAGGAATTGAAAAGAGATTTTAATGTGTGTTAGGCTGGGTTTTTTCTGTTGAATTATGTTGTTTGATTCATTCTAAAGGTGTTGGAATTAATTGGTTTTGAATTAGGGAGCTTTGGGATGATTTTGGGAAAGGTTTAAGTGTTGAAAATGGTGGAATTTCTGGGCACGAAGGGAAGGGCCTCGGCTCTGTTCTAGAGCGCTGCGACCCTAGGATGAAGATGAGCCAGGAGGGCTTGGCCAAGGGTGAGCGCCGCAGCGACCAAAGCAAGGGATGCGGCGTGTGTCTTCTCTCAAGCATGCCCTTGGTTCTGTTTTGAGGTTAGGGCCACGACTAGGCTACAAGGGTCGCAGCTAGGCTTCAAGGGCCGCAGCCCTTAGATGTATACTTGAACGTTTAGGGCTTTAAAGCATGGGAATCTAGGCTAGAGTGATCGGGATCAATTTCATCACCGTGCTTGGTAGAATTCGAATTCCCGGAAGTTAGTTTTGTATCCGGAAACCCTTATTTGAATATTAATGGAACCCTACACCTTGGTTGTGACTAGGTGATAAAAGCTAAGGCTTGAGGAGCGTTGTTCATAATCAGTAACTGCAAAGATCAAAGGTAAGAAAACTGCACCTGGAAGAATATCTGTAATGGCACTAAGGGTTCCCTATTGTGTATGCTTGAAAGGATGGTATTATGCCATGCAAGCTAATTAGTGAACCAACGACCTAAGGGTGCCAAGGGTTACACTAGCGCACAGGGCACGGCTTGGTCATTGGTAGCCGAGGACAGCTTAATATGCACTGAGCTCGATTTAAGCGGGCTGGAGTAAGTGGGATAAACAGAGGGTGCGGCCTAAGTTGTCGGCCCTGATTATTATGTGATATGAATGTTATAAGTGATTGATTGCATCCTTGATTCTGAATATATATGCTTAATAGTTAATGTGGATTATTTGATGAGAGTTCATGCTTAGTTAATTTACTATCTGATATTATTGTTTGTGTTGCACGTCATGTTTTCTTGCTGGGCCTTGGCTCACGGGTGCTACATGGTGCAGGTAAAGGCAATGGCAAACTTGATAAGCCTTGATTTGGACAGCTCTGCGAGCGGAATGTACATGGCCAGCTGCTCAGCCGCCACGGTTGAGGTTTAGTGTAATGCCCCAAATTCTCCGATGTGGTTTAATGGCGGGAATAGTAGGCCGGGAGGGCCATACTTTTTTAATTATTCCATTAACTGATAATATGAATGTATATGTGAATTATATTATAATATGATGTTAAATGCATGCATGTGAGTCCACATTTTAATTACAGGGGTGTGATGGTAATTTGGCCCGTTGAGGGTATAATTGTATATTTGTATGCATGTCGGTGATATAATTTGAGATCACATTACAATGTGGGTTTGTTCGAGCTATTCGACATGAGACAATCTTGGATTATTGATTAGCGGTTTAGTCACAACAGGTTTAAGTTCAGGGCTCGGCTTGAGTCTCGGGGTGATTTTAATGATTAGAGCGTTACCGGGAATTAATGGGTAACGGGATATGAATTATTGGTGTTTGAGATTATCGAGAATAGCAGGAATTAGAGAGCGTTAATTATGATTAACAAGATAGGTGGAAAATACCAATTTTGCCCTTGGGAACCTTTAGAAACTTTAAATTGACCTAGGGGTATAATGGTCATTTCACCCCTAGGATAGATATAACAATTTTGGCTGTGAAAGAAGAGAGCAAAAACAGAGTAACTTGAAGCTTCTCTCGTATCTTCTTTCTCCTTCAGTTTTCTTTGAGATTTTTGAACCATTCTTGAGGATTCAAGCTTGGGAAGCAAGCCTTGGGAGTTTCGGAGTGTCTTCCACTATTGAAGAGCATCATAACCTGAGCTTTGGGTAAGTTTCTAACCATAGAATTCCCTGGTTTGCCCTGTTTTAGTTCTGTTTTTCAGTTGTGATTTCTAGGTTGAGCTCTTGGTTTTGTTGGGAGTTTTGGGTAGGGTTCCTATGGTTGGGATGTTTGGGGTATGTTGAGATGGTTGTTGGGTTCATTTAGCATCAAAAATAGGTTTTGGAAGCTTTGGAATCACGTTGGAATCCAAGGAGATGAAGAAGGTCGTTTCAGGGGATTCCTGGTCTGGAGGTAGCGCTATAGCGCCCACCTTAGGGCGCTACAGCGCTACTCAGGGGGCATTTGGGCGTGTTGGAGTTTTTGAGAATAGTGCTGGGGCACTGGGGGTCAGCGCTGTAGCGCTATCCCGTTCCTTCAAAGTCTCGTTTTGAGTGTTTTTAAGGGTTTTTGACTTGGGGTTTCAATCCTTAAGGCCCAGGATCGAATCTACTCACCATGTGGGCATGTTTCGAGGTCCCGAGAGTGGTGCTTAGGTCAAGACTTTATCCATGTTGATTCTCATTAATGGAGGTTATAATTGGTTGTGATTAGGTAACCGCTAAGGGACTAAAAGATCGATCGTTCTCAAGGGTCGTCTTTATAATATTTCTCGCTCGAACTTGAGGTAAGAAAACTGCACCCTGTGTATATATGACATGCGTTATTGTTATTGAGGCATGTTGGTTGATGAATGTGGACATGGATTTCATATTAAATGCTAGTGAATGTTGATTACTTGTATATGGCACTGACTAGTCAGGGACACTGACCTAAGTGTCAGAAACGGCATAAGCGACCTGAACCCAAGGTCGAATGAAGATTAGATCTAATCGATATCAACATTGAATGGATCTAAGGCATTAATGCTAGACCAACCCTAAGGCCGATGAAACTTATACGCGCTTGGCTAGTCTAAGACTAGTTACTCAGAGCCAGGGCCTAAGGCTCAGGTGACCGCTTGTCACATGGCTAGGGAACAATGTTCTAGGGTTATGACTCTATGGTCATGAGGAAGGTTATGTTGATGACCAGTAACCATGCACCTACCCTGTTTAAACTAATGAAAGGTTCACTTACCTGTTAAGCCTCGGTGACCCTATCGTCACAAGGCTAAAGGGAGCTATTCCCAATTTACTGACTTTTGCTACTGTCACCTATCTGTTTTGGACTGATAGTCCTGAATGATTATTATGATCATTGTTGATATTATATCATGGTTTATTGTGTTTTCTTACTGGGCCTTGGCTCGCGGGTTCTATGTGGTGCAGGTAAAGGGAAAGAAAAGCTCACCCAGCCTTGAGTGGAGAGCTTAGGTGGTGATGTGTACATTTGCGGCTGCTTGACCACCACGGCCAAGGAGTTCTCAGAGGGACTAGGGGGTTTACCCCATTTTTTGCCGCTTAGGCTGGCGGGGTCGTATATTTTGAAATAGTAGTGGCCATTTTGTAAAATGAACAACTTGTAAATGTTTTGAATAGCCCATGAGCAGTTTATATACTTAATAAAATATATCCTTTCCTCTTTATTGTTTTTCACCTTAACATGTTAATAACATTTAGAACACATTTTTAACCAAAGGACTCGGGTAGCGGGTCAAATTTCTGGTTCACCGATCACCGTAACTGTTCTGGGGTAACTAGGGCATTACAACTTGGTATCAGAGCGTGCCAAGGTTAGGGGTCCTGTAGACTGGCTGGGCATGTACACACATCACTGAAGTTAAGCTCGACTCATGGTTTGGTAATTATTTATGTAGTTATATGTATAACGGCTTACATATAGTATATATGCTTTACCTGTATGCATGAGACACCATGTTAAACCTGTGCCCTGAAATATGATATCCTCAGCAACTGTGTGCTTATTAGTACTGGGATTACTGGAACATACTTATAATTATGATTGATTATGAACTATTATGTGATACATGCTAAGTGTTAAATGCTATAGACATGTATCTCTTTGTATATGTGTATGACTGTGGAATGTGATAATTGTCTGCTTGTTCTTGGACCGTAAGGCGGCAAGAGGTTTAGTTATTACTACCTGACTGGCCGTATTGATCATTATTTCAGCAAGGTATCAGTGATAGAATTATGAATTTAGGGCAGACAGACACTTCAGCTGGCCAGAGTGATCAAGGCCAGAATAACAATAATAGTCAGGGTCAAGAAAATGACCAGTCTCAGATTCCACAGCCAACTCCTGTAAACTGGCAGCAGATAGTTAGTGATCTGCAGGCTACAATATTAAAACAGGGAGAAGAGCTCCGTCTCCTAAAGCAACAGCAAGTGCCTGTTATGGCCAGTGTATCTGAGGCACCTCTTGTGTCGGTGCCAGCAGCAGGGCAGCTGCCTGAGGTTGGAAATAAATGGGAGCCTTTTTATGAAAGGTTCAGGAAGCAACAACCTCCAGTATTTGAGGGCAGTGCAAATCCTGCCAAGGCTGAACAATGGATGAGTATGATTACAACTATCCTTGATTTTATGAGGGTAACTAGTAATGAGAGGGTGGCCTGTGCCACTTATATGTTTCAGGAGGATGCCCGGATTTGGTGAGAAGTGATTACCCAGACCAAGAATGTGAATGCTCTGACTTGGGAAGAGTTTTAGACTCTATTCAATGAAAAATATTATAATGATGCTATTAGGGCGGCGAAGGCTGAGGAATTTATTAGGCTACTTCAGGGGAACTTGTCAGTTACTGAGTATGCCTTAAAGTTTGATCATTTGCCATGGACCTGGTGCCCACTGATGGGACCAGGAGAGAGAGATTCCTTCAGGGGCTACAGCCCAGACTAGCTCGAGATGTACATATCACCACTGTGGCTGGGGTTACTACCTATGCACAGGTGGTTGAGAAGGCACTTACAGCTGAGAGTGCAGAGAACAGGATCTGGCGTGATAGTGCAGCCAGAAAGGATTTTAGGAGGACAAGTCCTCCATTTGTGGGTTCAGGTAGGGGTGTAGGCCCCAGTGATCAGAAGAGGAAGGTTCCTGACACCTTCCCAGTTCCAAGTCCTGATAGGCGGCCTCGTGGTATTTCTATGGGTCACCCAGGAGGTAGTGAAGCCTGGAAGTCTTATCCTGAGTGCCCTAGATGCAAGAGATGTCACTTGGGAGAGTGTAGGGAAAGGGCCTGCTTCTCATGTGGAGCAGTGGGTCATCTTAAAAAGGATTGCCCTAAGGCAAGGAAAGAAGAACCCAGAAAAGCAGACAGCTCGAGTGTTCGCATTGACTCAAGCGGAAGCTGAGGCTTCTCCCTCAGTTGTTACAGGTCAGCTTCTTAGTGTTGGAACCCCTTATAATGTATTGATTGACTCTGGTGCTACACATTCTTTTGTTTCTAGTAGTGTTATTGATAGATTGTGTAGACCCTGTTATTTTTATGCTGTGGGGTTTGGTACTTTGCTACCCACTGGAGAGTTAGTGGTATCCAGGAGATGGGTTAGATCTTTGCCAATGACATTGGAGGGCAGAGAGTTGTCAGTGGGCTTAATAGAGTTGGTTATGACTGACTTCGATATGATATTGGGTATGGACTGGTTGGCAAAGTATGGGGCAACCATTGATTGTAGAAGGAAGATGGTCACCTTTGAGCCTGAAGGTGAGGATCCTTTTGTGTTGGTTAGTGTTGTGCATGGACCTCGTATTCCTACGATTTCTGTATTGAGGGCTAGGGATTTATTGCAAGGGGGTTGCATTGGATTCTTAGCCAATGTGGTTAATACCACTCAGGTCGTGCCAGTGAGACAAGAAGAGACCAGACTTGTTTGTGAATTTCTGGATGTGTTTCCAAAAGATTTGCCAGGGTTGCCACCACACAGAGAAATTGAGTTCGTGATAGAACTGGCACCGGGGATGGAGCCAGTGTCTAGAGCACCTTACAGAATGGCCCCAGCTGAGTTGAAAGAGTTAAAAGTACAGTTGCAAGAACTGTTAGGATTGGGTTTTATTAGACCTAGTTTCTCACCTTGGGGTGCGCCAATTCTGTTTGTAAAGAAAAAGGATGGTTCTCTGAGAATGTGTATTGATTATAGAGAACTGAATAAGCTGACAATTAAGAATAAGTATCCTTTACCAAGGATAGATGATCTTTTCGATCAATTGCAAGGCAAGAAGGTATTCTCTAAGATCGACCTTCGTTCTGGTTATCATCAGTTGAGGGTCAAGGAGGAAGATATACCGAAGACTGCTTTTCGTACCAGGTATGGGCATTATGAGATTTTAGTTATGTCATTTGGATTGACTAATGCCCCTGCTGCGTTTATGGATCTGATGAACAGAGTGTTCAAGGATTATCTAGACCAGTTTGTGATCGTCTTTATCGATGATATACTGGTGTATTCTCAATCTGAGTCAGAACATGAGCAGCATCTGAGGTTGGTTCTACAGAGACTGAGAGAACACAGACTGTTTGCTAAATTCAAGAAGTGTGAGTTCTGGTTGTCTCATGTATCCTTTCTTGGGCACATTGTCAGTAAGGAGGGGATTAAGGTAGATCCAACGAAGATTGAAGTGGTCAGAGATTGGCCAAGGCCAAAGAATGCTTCTGAGGTTAGAAGTTTCCTTGGTTTGGCAGGTTATTATAGGCATTTTGTGGAAGGGTTCTCAAAGATAACTAGTGCATTGACTGAGCTAACACGCAAGAGATAGAAGTTTGTGTGGTCAGATACATGTGAGAACAGCTTCCACGAACTGAAGCAGAGATTGATTACAGCTCCGATTCTTAGTATTCCGACAGATCAGGAGAAGTTTGTGATTTACTGTGATGCTTCTCATCAGGGTTTGGTCTGTGTTTTGATGCAATCAGAGAAGGTAATTTCTTATGCTTCTCGTCAATTGAAGGAGTATGAAAAGAGGTATCCTACTCATGATTTAGAGTTAGCGGCTGTGGTTTTTGCTTTGAAGATATGGAGACAGTATCTCTATGGAGAAAAGTGTGAGATCTATACAGACCACAAGAGCCTGAAATACTTCTTCACTCAGAAAGATCTTAATATGAGACAAAGGTGTTGGCTGGAGTTAGTAAAAGATTAAGATTGCGAGATTCTGTATCATCCAGGAAAGGCCAACGTGGTAGCTGATGCTTTAAGCCGGAAGGGTCCGGGACAGATTTATGGTATGAGGCTAATAGCCAGAGAGTTAGTAGATGATATGACCAAAGCTGGTATAGAGTTGCTAGTGGGCCAGTTGGCTAATATTACGCTACAGCCTACGCTGTTAGAGAGAATTAAGGAGGGTCAGCTGAGTGATCCACAACTAATCAAGATTAGAGAGGATGTTTCGGTTGGAGCATCCAGAGATTATACAGTGTCTAAGACAGGCTTGTTGAGATACAAGGGGCGGATATGTGTTCAACTAGACACTGCGTTGAGGCGAGAGATTCTGGATGAATCTCATACTACACCTTACTCTTTGCATCCAGGCACCACAAAGATGTATCAGGATGTGAGATCGTTGTATTGGTGGCCAGGGATTAAGAGAGATGTAGTAAAGTATGTGGCTAAGTGCTTGACATGTCAACAGGTCAAGGCTGAGCATCAGAGGCCGGCATGGTTATTGCAGCCTCTGGATATCCCAGAATGGAAGTGGGAAGACATCACAATGGATTTTGTGGTGGGCTTACCCAGGACTGTTGGTCAGCATGATTCTATTTGGGTGATAGTGGATAGCTACACCAAGTCAGCTCACTTTCTGCCAATGAGGACTACTTATACAGTCGTCCAGTATGCAGATCTCTATGTGAGAGAGATTATGCGCCTCCATGGAGTGCCTAGGTCGATCGTATCAGATCTAGTCCTTACTTTTACTTCCAAGTTCTGGGAAAGTTTGCAGAAGGCCATGGGGACACGGTTGAAGTTTAGTACTGCTTATCATCCTCAGACAGATGGGCAATCTGAGAGGACGATCCAGATATTGGAAGACATGCTGAGAGCTTGTGTACTGGACTTTGGTGGATCTTGGAGTAAGTATCTACCTTTGATAGAGTTCTCCTACAATAACAGTTATCAGTCTACCATTGCAATTGCACCTTATGAGATATTGTATGGTAGGAAATGCAGATCTCTCATTCATTGGGATAAGACAGGTGAAAGGAGATACTTAGGTCTTGAGGCAGTTCAGAGGACTAGTGAGGCCATTGAGAAGATTAGAGCTCGGATGCTCGCTTCTCAGAGTAGGCAGAAGAGCTATGCAGATCCCAAGCGCAGGAACATGGAGTTCCAAGTGGGAGACTATGTCTTCCTTAGAGTCTCGCCATGGAAAGGGGTGAGAAGTTTTGGGAAGAAAGGCAAGCTAAGGCACATATTTGTAGGTCCATTTGAGATCCTGGAGAGGGTTGGTCAAGTGGCTTACAGATTAGCTTTGCCTCCAGCTTTGTCAGCTGTGCATAATGTGTTCCATGTTTCAGCTCTTCAGAGGTATGTATCTGATGTGAATCATATTTTGATCTATGAGGATCTGGAGCTTGAGCCAGATCTCTCCTTTGAGGAGCAGCCAGTTCAGATACTTGATAGAAAAGATAAGGTCCTCAGGAATAAGACGATACCTTTGGTTAAGGTATTGTGGAGGAACAGCAAGGTCGAGGAAGCGACCTGGGAGCTGGAGTCAGATATGCAGAGTCAGTATCCCGAGCTGTTCAGGTAAATTTCGAGGATGAAATTTCTATAAGGAGGGGATAGATATAATACCCCAAATTCTCCGATGTGGTTTAATGGCGGGAATAGTAAGTCGGGAGGGCAATACTTGTTTAATTATGCCATTAACTGATAATATGCATGTATATGTGAATTATATTATAATATGATGTTAAATGCATGCATGTGAGTCCACATTTTAATTACAGGGGTGTGATGGTAATTTGGCTCGTTGAGGGTATAATTGTATATTTGTATGCATGTCGGTGATATATGTTGAGACCACATTATAATGTGGGTTTGTTCGAGCTATTCGGCATGAGACGATCTTGGATTATTGATTAGCGGTCTAGTCACAACAGGTTTAAGTTCGGGGCTCGGGTTGAGTCTCGGGGTGATTTTAATGATTAGAGCGTTACTGGGAATTAATGGGTAACGGGATATGAATTATTGGTGTTTGAGATTATCGAGAATAGCAGGAATTGGAGAGCGTTAATTATGATTAACGAGATAGGTGGAAAATACCAATTTTTCCCTTGGGAACCTTTAGAAACTTTAAATTGACCTAGGGGTATAATGGTCATTTCACCCCTAGGATAGATATAACAATTTTGGCTGTGAAAGAAGAGAGCAAAAACAGAGTAACTTGAAGCTTCTCCCGTATCTTCTTTCTCCTTCAGTTTTCTTTGAGATTTTTGAACCATTCTTGAGGATTCAAGCTTGGGAAGCAAGCCTTGGGAGTTTGGGAGTATGTTCAACCCTTGAAAAGCATCATAACCTGAGCTTTGGGTAAGTTTCTAACCATAAAATTCCCTGGTTTGCCCTGTTTTAGTTCTGTTTTTCATTTGTGATTTCTAGGTTGAGCTCTTGGTTTTGTTGGGAGTTTTGGCTAGGGTTCCTATGGTTGGGATGTTTGGGGTATGTTGAGATGGTTTTTGGGTTCATTTGGCATCAAAAATAGGTTTTGGAAGCTTTGGAATCAAAGGAGATGAAGAAGGTCGTTTCAGGGGATTCCTAGTCTGGAGGTAGCGCTACAGCGCTACTCAGGGGGCATTTAGGCGTGTTGGAGGTTCTTAGATTAGCGCTGGGGCGCTAGGGGGTCAGCGCTATAGCGCTACCCTGTTCCTTCAAAGTCTCATTTTGAGTGTTTTTAAGGGTTTTTGACTTGGGGTTTCAATGCTTAAGGCCCGGGATCGAATCTACTCACCGTGTGGGCATGTTTTGAGGTCCCGAGAGTGGTACTTAGGTCAAGACTCTATCCATGTTGATTCTCATTAATGGAGGTTATAATTGGTTGTGATTAGGTAACCGCTAAGGGACTAAAAGATCGATCGTTCTCAGGGGTCGTCTTTATAATATTTCTCGCTCGAACTTGAGGTAAGAAAACTGCATCCTGTGTATATTTGACATGCGTGATTGTTATTGAGGCATGTTGGTTGATGAATGTGGACATGGATTGAATATTAAATGCTAGTGAATGTTGATTACTTGTATATGGCACTGACTAGTCAGGGACACTGACTTAAGTGTTAGAAACGGCATAAGCATCCTAAACGCAAGGTCGAATGAAGATTAGATCTAATCGATATCAGCATTAAATGGCTCTAAGGCATTAATGCTGGACCGACCCTAAGGTCGATGAAACTTATAAGCGCTTGGCGAGTCTAAGACTAGTTACTCAAGGCCAGGGCCTAAGGCTTAGGTGACCGCTTGTCACATGGCTAGGGAACGATGTTCCAAGGTTATGACTCTATGGTCATGAGGAAGGTTATGTTGTTGACTAGTCACCATGCACCTATCCTGTTTAAACTAATGAAAGGTTCACTTACCTGTTAAGCCTCGGTGACCCTATCGTCACAAGGCTGAAGGGAGTTATTCCCAATTTAGTGACTTTTGATAATGTCACCTATCTGTTTTGGACTGATAGTCCTGAATGATTATTATGATCATTGTTGATATTATATCATGCTTTATTGTGTTTTCTTGCTGGGCCTTGGCTCACGGGTGCTATGTGGTGCTGGTAAAGGGAAAGAAAAGCTCACCCAGCCTTGAGTGGAGAGCTTAGGTGGTGATGTGTACATTTGCGACCACTTGACCACCACGGCCAAGGAGTTCTAAGAGGGACTAGGGGATTTACCCTATTTTTTGTCGCTTAGGTCGGCAGGGTCGTATATTTTGAAATAGTAGTGGCCATTTTGTAAAATGAACAACTTGTAAATGTTTTGAATAGCTCATGAGCAGTTTATATACTTAATAAAATATATCCTTTCCTCTTTATTGTTTTTCACCTTAACATGTTAATAACATTTAGAAATTGTTCTGGGGTAACCAGGACTCGGGTAGCGGGTTAAATTTCCGGTTCACCGATCACTGTAACTGTTCTGGGGTAACCAGGGCGTTACATTTAGGTAGGGACGCGAGACCCAGAAATTGTTCATTTTGCCTTAGTGTGGCTGACAGTTGGCTGTATTTTGGGGAGTCTGTAATCCAACTTTTAAACTCTGTTTCTTTTGGGATCCCATGTATTTAACTGCTTAATTATATAAAATGAAACTTTTGAGACCAAAACCTTTTTAACCCTAGCTCATACATGTTTAGTGACACGTTTTTAAATTAATGACTTGATTAGCAAGTCTTACACCTTTATAAGTACACAGTGTAGCGGTCTTGGCTATCCAGGGCGTTACAGAGCCTATACCATAACCAAATAACATCCTTTAGCATCACATAAGACTCTATTGTGCCCACTCATATATCTCATGTGTGCATGGGCCATGCACACATAGTAAAAACTACTCATCATTCTCAAAATAGACAATTACACATAAAATCACCAAAAGAATAATGCAACTTATACCTATGTTACATGCATGGTTTTTAAATAAAAATCGTTTGGTTGAATATTAGACACATTTTTTAACGTAAAAGTGAAATTGCATACGACATGCATACGTGGGAACGTTGTTAAAAAGCAGCGTTGAAAACGATAATTCCTACGCTCTTATTTCTATCGTTTTAAAAATAATGAATTAGTAACATGCTTTTATTACCATTATTTATCTCCTTAAAAATCACTAAGTTGGTTAAACCTCTTAAGACATCATTTTTATTTCTCAAAATTAATTTATTTATCCATTTAAAAATATAATAAATCCATTTATTATTTTTAAATTACATAAAAATAACAAAGGCTTGAAAGTATTTTAATTATCATGTTTCCTTAGAAAATAATAATGGTGTATAATGGTGTCTTCTTTTTCCTCTCCCCTTTTTATTCTAAATTGGCCTAAATAACCTAATAAACAAAATGGTAAGTTTCCTAATGGTGCCTATTCCCCTTTATTCTAATTTATTTAATTTCCAAAATAAATGGAAAAATTAAATCCTCCAATTCACACTATGTCGTCCACCCTCTTGTTTCTCTTTCTTAATTTTATTTTTTTCTAATTGATTTAATAAATAAATCTAATATAAGGAAACTACAAAGTGTGTTGAAAATTCTACACATGTGCACCATGAAACCATGCACATGCACACACTCAATAACTAGGGTGCATTACTACCTACCATGCACCTTAGTGCATTAAACCAAAACTCAATAATTCACATTTTTTAAATAAATAAATAATTAACAATTAAATTCATAAAATTCTACCAAAAAATTCTAACAATTAATTTAAACAAACAAATAAATAAAATAATTCACAACACTTAACAATTAAATAAATTAAAGCAAATAAATTTAAAATAAAAAAAATATTGGTGCGCTACAACTCCATTACCCCATTTAATGGAATTGGAGGTTCCGAGAGATTTTTGAGCTCATTATCAGACTTAGTCCCTAATAAGCGTACCATTTTTGTTGTACTAGGTTTTCACGAGATTCTGATACAAGGATTGCACCCGTGGTGGTTTCGTCTTTAGCATGAGACTCGAAGTAAGAAAATTGTCGCATGCACATAGAGTATGGCACGGGCTCCAATGATGATATGTAACAGTTATAACTATTTATTTGAAAATTAAATTAGGGTTGTGTACCCCATTCTATATTTTTGTTTGTTGCATTGATTGAGTTATATATGTTTGTGATTGATCGACATAGATCGTATTTGGCAATACATGCGTAACGTAGGTCCTGATGGCGTAGATCCACTTTGGAGTGTTGTACACACTTGCTTGACATATAGCCTTATGCTTAATGCCATGAGAGGCCCTTTTCTCGGCATAGGCTGTGTAAATTGCTTGTATACTTAGATTAGCTCATGTATTATCTATGAAGCATGATTTTGTTGTTTCTGTTTGATTGGTTATTTTTTTTTATGCCATTTTTGGTTTTCATACATGGCATTGGCTCATGGGTGCTCTATGGTGTAGGTAAGGGCAAGGGAAAGGTCAACCGACCATGAGTTGGAGGGCTTTGGAGTGTTGCTTACATGTTCGACCTGCTTAGCTGCCATAGTCGAGGGATTTGGAGGGACTTAGGATATAAGTCCAATTTTTTCACTTAGGTCGACTATTTTTTGTATGCTTCGAATGTAATTGTAATTTGATAAACCTTTTTGGGATCCCATGTAAATTTTATAAGATTTAATGAAAAGTTTAATCCTTTGACCAAATTTTTTAATAACTAAACCACTTTTTAATTTTATTTGCACTTTTGAGTTAAAATGACTCGCTTAACGAGTTAAACACTATTTTTAAACACATAGTGCAATGGTCCTAGATTAGTAGGGCGTTACAACTTAGTATCAGAGCTTCCAAGACTTTATGGTTCCTGAAGATCGATTGAACATGTACTATCACTACTAAAGACAAGCTCAACTCACAGTTCGATAAATAATGAGTTGAATTGGTGTTCAATTGCTTAATTGAAATATGTACCTTATGCATGCTAGAGTAGGAAGCATGAGATATATTGATAGGTTCTGGCCCTTGACTGCTATGTGAATGTCATAGAGATGCCTATTAGCGTTATTGTTGCATGTGAATGATGTGTTTGATTGGATTTGACCATGGGATGGTTTCTGGATGTGGTTATCATGCCTGATAAGCTGAGTCATTGATTTCAGACATACTTGGAAGTTATATTTCAAGGAAGTCAATTAGAGTAGGTGGCACTAATAACGAGGCCGATAACCTCCACCTGCCCCTCAGAATTGGCAGCAAACATTTACATATATGCAAGCCAGAGTTCAGAGGCAAAAGGAGATCAAATGGTTGAGGTAGAAGATTTCACCAGGGAATGTTATTCCGTTGGCGCCACCGATAGTGGTACATGTATGGGTACAACTAGAGATTTAGTATATATAGGAACCACTATGTGAGAGGTTCTAGCAGCAACACCCTCCTAGTTTTGAGGGAGGCCCAGATCGACTCAGAGCTAAGCAGTGGATGGAAATGATCAATTCCTTCCTTAACTTCAGTGGGGTGGTGGGCAACGACAAAGTGGCCTATGCCACTTATATGTTATGAGATGATTCTCAGAATTGGTGGGAAGTGGTATCCCAGACTAAAAAGATCGCAATGATGGGTTGGGAGGAATTCAGGCAGTTGTTTAATGATAAGTACTATAATGATGCAGTTCAGACTATGAAGATAAATGAATTTATGAATCTAGTTTAGGGCAACATGATAGTGGCAAAGTACGCCATGAAATTCGATGGGTTGGCCAAGTTCTCTTTTGACTTGGTACTGACTGATGTGGCTCGGAATGAACGATTTGTTCGAGGAATGAATTTTAGGATAGCCTAGGGTGTCAGAATCGCTTCGGTACGTAGGTTTTCTACATATGTTTAGGCAGTAGAGAAAACTCTTACTGTTGAAGGTGTAAAAGATGAGGTACAGAGGGAGAATGCCACAAGGCACAATACTCAGAGGATAGTACCTCCGTGTACTGGGTCCAGTGGGAGCGGAGGCCCTAGTGATTAGAAGAGGAAGACTGCAGAGATAGTTAGTACCCTTGGTTTAGATAAGAGGCTTTAGGGTACACAGAGTGGCCATTAGGGCGGATGTGAGGGCTAAAAGAGTTATCTAGAATGTGACCAGTGCAGGAGGCGTTACTTAGGAGAATTTCGTGCTAAGGCATGCTTCCTATGCAGCTTGGTGGGTCATCTTAAGAAAGATTTCCCACATTTGAAGAAAAATGAGCTGATGAAGGGCGACAATTTGGTTTCGGCTTGAGTATTTGCATTGACACAAACTGAGGATGAGGCTAGTTCCTCCGTGGTGATAGGTTAGATTTCTTGCGCCAGCTCCTTTATACATTATTGATTGATTATGGGACTACCCATTAAGTTGTGTCCAATAGAGGTAGATAGTAGGGAGCCATTTGTGGATCTGATTGAATCAACAATGGAGGATTTTGACATAATACTTGGTCTGGATTGGTAAGCCTAGTATGGAGTGGCCATAGACTGTAAGAAGAGGATGGCAACTTTTGAGCCTGAGGTAGAGGACCCATTCATATTTGTGGGTGCTATGAATATGCCTCTTGTTCCTATGATTTCAGTGTTGAGGGCTAAATACTTATTGCAAGGGGGTTGTCTAGGAATCCTAGGTAGTGGGGGTTGATAGCACTAAGGTTGCACTAGTTGGACCAGAGGAAACCCAATTTGTCTGTGAATTTCTGGATGTGCTCCAAGGACCCTTACCAGGATTGCCACCTCATTGGGAGATCGAGTTTGTTATTGAATTAGTACCAAGAATGGAACCAGTACCCAAGGCACCATACTGAATAAGACTGATAGAGTTGAAAAAATTAAAAGTTTAGTTGCAGGAGTTACTCGACTTGGGATTTATCAAACCTAGTTTCTCTTTGTGGGGTGTACCAGTAATTTTTGTAAAGAAAAACGATGGATCGTTCGGGATGTGTATCGACTACCAGGAGTTGAACAAATTGACTATGAAGAATAATTATCCACTGCCTAGGATCAATGACCTATTTTTTCAGCTAGATGGCAAGACAGTGTTCTCGGACATTGATCTTCGATTTGGTTATCACTAGCTAAGGATCAAAGAGAAGGATATTTCTAAGACAGCCTTTCGCACGAGGTATGGGCATTATGAGTTCGAGTTACCTCGGGAGACATTTCTCGGTCATATTGTTAGTAAGGACAAAATTATGGTAGATCCGACTAAGATATAGGCAGTGAGAGATTGGCCAAGGTCGAGGAGTGCCTCAGAGATTAGGAGTTTCCTTGGTTTCGCAGGATACTATTGGCATTTTGTGGAAGGATTCTTGAGGATTACAACACATTTGATTGAGTTGGCACATGAGAACTTGACGTTCGTTTGGACTGATAGGTGTGAGAACAACTTTCAGGAGTTGAAACGTCGATTGATTACTGCACCAATGCTTAGTCTTCCTTCATATTAGGAGAAGTTTGTGGTTTATTGTGAAACTTCGAGAAAAGGATTAGGGTGTGTTCTAATGCAGGCCGGGAAGGTGATTTCTTATGCTTCATGGCAATTAAAGGAATATGAGCAACGATACCCTACTCATGGTTTAGAATTAGTGGTTGTGGTATTTGCACTAAAGGTGTGGCATCATTATTTATATTTGGAGAAATGTGAGATATATACGAACCACAAGAATTTGAAGTACTTTTTCACATAGAAGGATTTGAATATGTGAAAGAGGCGTTTGTTAAAGCTGGTGAAGGACTATGACTGCGAAATCCCTTACCATCTAGAGAAAGCCAACGTGGTGGTAGACGCCTTAAGTTGGAGAGGCCCGGGACAATTGTAGAGCTCAAAGAAGATATCAATGAAATTGGTAAAGGACATGACCAGAGCGAGTATAAAGCTTGAGTAGGCCAGTTTTCCAACATTACTCTACAATCTACACTTCTAGAGAGGATGAAAGAGACTTTGAGGAATGATCTTCAATTAGAGAAGCATCGAGAGGACGTCCTAGCTCGAGTGGCTAAGGACTTTATATGTTGAGATGTAAGTATAGGATTTGTGCTCCGATGGATGTGGGTACCAGGCAGGAGATTATGGGCAAGTCTCATACCACTCCACATTCGTTACATACAAGCACCACAAAGATTGTATCAGGATTTGAAATCTTTGTATTGGTGGCCAGGGATGATGAAAGATGTGTTCGAATATGTAGCTATGTGCCTGACTTGTCAGCAAGTGAAGGTTGAACACTATAGGCTAGCATGGTTCGTATAGTTGTTGGGTATTCCTTAGTGGAAATGGGAGGACATGACCATGGACTTTATGGTTGGGTTGCCTTGGATGGTGCGATAGCACGACTTGGTATGGGTGATCATGGATCAATTTACCAAGTCAGCTCGCTTCTTGCCTATGAGAACAAATTTCACCGTAGATTAATATGTTGAATTGTATGTGACCCTACCATTACCACTAAGTTCTGGGAAGGCCTGCAGAAGGCTATGGGCACACGATTGAAGCTCAGTACAACTTATCATCCTCAAATAGATGGGCAATCTGAGAAGACGATTCAGATATTGGAGGACATGCTTTGGGCATGTGTATTGGATTTTGAGGGATCCATGAGTAAATTTCTTCCCTTGATTGAGTTTTCTTGCAACAACAGTTATCAATCGACGATCGAGGTGGCCCCGTATGAGATGTTGTATGGTAGAAAGTGCAGATCACCCATCCATTGGGATGAAATGGGTGAGAGGAAGTATCTGGGCTCTAAGGCAGTTCAGAGGACCAGTGAGGCCATCGAGAAAATTAGAGCTCAAATGTTCCCCTCACAGAGTAGACTATAAATTTATGCTGATCCCAAGCGTAGGAACGTGGATTTCCAAGTTGAAAACTATATTTTTTCTCTGAGTTTCACCAATGAAAGGAGTAAAACTCTTTTGGAAGAAAGGAAAGTTGAGCCCCAGGTTTGTTGGATCTTTTGGGATCCTGGAGAGGAATGGGCAAGTAGCTTACAGATTATATATTCCTCCAGCTTTGTTGAGAGTTCATAATATGTTTCATGTATCGATGCTTTGGAAGTATGTGTTGGATACTACACATGTACTAAGTTAAGGCACCCTGGAGTTACAGCAGGACTTAACCTATGCGGGGAAACTAGTACAGATCCTTGACAAAAGGGATACAGACTTGTAGAACAAGACTATGCCTTGGTGAAGGTGTTATGGAGGAACAACAAGGTGGAAGAATCGACTTGGGAATTAGAGTTGGACAAGTGGGATTAGTATCTCGAGCTATCACGTAAAATTTGAGGATGAAATTTCTATTAGGAGGGGATAGTTGTAGTGTCCCGAAACTCCTACATGCTGGAGGGGACATGGGATAATTGTGTGAATGAATTTATTTATATGATTGAGTATACACGATTATGTTCATTAGATGCACGAGTATGCACGATTGAGTATGGATATATTTTTTATATTCGGCAGGAATGGAACCTTTTGAGCGGTTTCAGCAGAAATGTCACAACGGGGATGAATATCCGGTTCCGGTCGAGCCTAGGGTTATTTTGGGAATTTATCATATTTTGGAAATTATTGGTAAATGAAATAATTTGGGGAAAATAATTTTGTTTGATGGAGTAGGTGATAAATTTGGAGATTAATGGTATAATAGAATTTTTAGCCAAATGACAGTGCCTTTGGGGCCAGTTTTGAAGTTAAGTTAAAGTGAGGGGCAAAATGGTCATTTTACCATATAATTCGTAAAAGGGGACAAATCTGATCATTCTTCTTCTCCTTCACATTTTTGGGAGTTCTCCTTTAGTGTTCAAGTTGTTTCTCTTAAAACTAGAGACTTCTTAAGCTAGAAGTTACCTTTTGAAATTTTTTGGGGATTTTAGTGGAGATTGACCATCAAGGGAAGATTAGCAGCAGTTGGGGAGCACAATCATACCATACAAAATTTTGATTACAGCAAGGTAATAAGTTTTTGTCTGAATTTTCTTTAGTCTTCATATTTTCTTGATAAAACGGGGGCTTGGATGATTTTTGAGATCAAGGAATTTTAAAGTTGTTTGATGAGTATTTGAGTAATAGAATGGAACTTTAAATAGATTTGAAACTCGATTCCGAACTAATTTCATGAATTGAGTCGGACTTTTGGTGATTTTTTTTTGGATTTTGGGTAAGTTTAAGCTTGGAAATTCTAAGTTTGTATATTGGATTTTGGACTGAATTTGGTGTTTAGCTGCTGTAAAATTGATGTCTTGGTCTAGATTTGATGTCTAAAATCATAAGTATGAAATTGGGGAAGAACATAAACTTTATGGGCTCGTTTAGGTGTCTACGGACCATGCGCGACCGCACTAGGGTGTAGCACGACTGCAGTAGTTTTTTAGAATCCAGGAAATTTCGAGGTTTAATTTGGGTTTCCATGTCACCAGCACGAACACGCTAGTGCCCTAGGAACCCAAATATTTTGTTAGCATGACCGCGCCAGGTGCCTTGAAATGTGGGTTTTTGATTGTTGGGAAATAGGCTCGAGATTTCTAGGATCTGATCTAGGGGCCCACTCAGGAGCTCAAGAGATGACTCCATTACCCCGTTGAATGGAATTGGAGGTCCCGAGTGCTTGGGGTTAATTTTTGACCTCGTTATCAGACTTAGTCCCTAATAAGCGTACCATTTTTGTTGTGACGAGTTTCTGCGAGGCTCGGGAAAAAGGATCGCACTCGAGGTTGTTCCATCTTCAGCACGAGACTCGAGGTAAGAAAACTGGCACATGCACATAGAGTAGGGCACGGGCCCAAATTCTGATTTGTAATGGTTATAATTGTTTATTTGAAAAATTGAATTAGGCTTGCGTACCCCCATTTTGTAATCGTGTTTGTTGCATTGATTGCATTAAGTATGTTTGTGATTGATCAGTATGGATGGTATTTGGCAATACATGTGGAACGTAGGTCGTGATGGTGCGAGACCACTATGGAGTGTTGTATACACTCACTTGGCATATGTGAGAGGTACTTCTCACGGCATAGGCCGTGTAAACTGCTCTTATACATAGATGAGCTCATGTATTATCTATGACGCATGATGTTTGTTGTTTATGTTTGATTGGTTAATTTTTTATGCCATGTTGGGTTTTCTTACTAGGCCTTGGATCACGGGTACTCTATGGTGCAGCAAGGGAAAGTTCGACTGACCATGAGTTGGAGGGATTTGGAGCATTGGTTACATGTTCGACCTGCTTGGCCGCCACAGTCGAGGGATTTGGAGGGACTTAGGGTATAAGTACAATTTTTGTTTCTTTGGTCAACTTTTTTTTTGTAAACTCTTAATGTAATTGTTATTTGATAAACCTTTTTGGGATCCCATGTAAATTTTTAAGGATTTAATGAAACATTTAATCCCTTGACCAAATTTTTTAATACATAAACCACTGTTTAATTTTAATTACACTTTTGATTCCAAATAACTCGATTAACGAGTTAACCACTATTTTTAAAAACACAGTGTAACGGTCCTATATTAGTACGGTTTTACAACAAAATTACCTCTCAAGGGAGAGCTCAAGACTGAGGAACTTCTTGGTCGTTTATTATTGTTCTTTTTTTTATCTTGGGGAGATTTTTAAATCCCTTGTAATTAGGCCTTTCAACCCTAGATAATTTGCTAGTGTGACTTTGTTCGAGGTTAATATCCTTATTCTAATTTTACTTATTTCGCATCTTTATATAATTCTCTTCTATCACATTGTGTTTTTTGAATTCTACACATGTTGTTATAGGAATTATTTTGGATCAAACTATGCTTAGAACTTTATGCTTAATTATCAAGTCGCGTACCAGGTTAGATCCAGGATTTGAATGGCTTGATAGCATATGTGTTAGTATTCAGGCCTCGTACCTGATTCAGTCCAGGGTTTTATTTCTTTGATTTTTCTTGTCTAACTTACTTAAATTCGGAATTATTGTGAAAAAACTCGGGCTTTTTCAAGATACCAAATTTTTTCTTTCCAAATTCTAAGTTTAAACAATTTTTTAAAGACTTAATATTTAACACAATTACAACCATGGGTAGCTGCCCCCCAAGCAATCAAAATTTATGCATATTCTAGATCGCTTTTAGAGGTTTACAATATTAAAATTTAGAGAAATGTGGTACCATGTTTAAACTACACAGCAACCATTGCATTTATTTTTCATAGTAAAAACAAACAAAAGGAAATAAATTTTATAAACAAGCCTTACAAACAAACATAAAAAAAAAAAACATACTCAGACTAAGCACTTCTTGATAATACTTTTTCAAATGCAGTGCATTCCATGTTCGTAGAACTCCTTCTCCATTCAAGCGAGCTAATTTGAATGTCCCTCCTAGTAGAACTTCCACGATCTGGTAAGGTCATTCCCAGTTCAACCCCAATACTCCATCTTAAGGATTTTTGTTTTCCAAGAATACCCTCTTCAATACCAAATCTCTAAACTCAAACTTCCTTTCTCTGACCTTTGTGTTAAAATACCTAGTTACTTTTTGTTGATACTAAGCGAGCTAAATCTTTAATTCTTTGTGGCGTTCTTTGAACAAATCCAGAGATGCTTGTAGCAAGTAGTGGTTTTGTTCATGATGAAAAGTCTTTTGCTTCTGCGTCATGACCAAGGCTTCAACTTGAAGCATTGCTTCACTTCCAAAGGTCAATGAAAACAAAGTATGACCAATAGATGTGCGATGAGAAGTTATGTATGCCCAAAGTACTTGTGGGAGTTGTTCAAGTAAGGCACCTTTAGTGTCTTCCAATCGTTTATTTAAGCTCACCTTCAGATTTGTATTTACCACTTCCACCTGTCCCTTGGCCTGCGGATGCTCTACCGACCAAATCTCTTGAGGACTCCATAATTTTCACAAAAGTTGGTCAAGAGATCATTGTCGAACTGAGTCCCATTCTTTGACACGATTTTCTTGGGAAGGCTGAAGCGACATATTATGTTCTTGATTACAAAATCAAGTATTCTCTTTGAGGTTATTGTCGCTAGTGGCTCGACCTTAGCCCACTTTTTAATGTAGTCTATCGCGACCATAGCATAGTGAACTTCCTCCTTTTCCAGTTGGTAGTGATCCAATCAAGCCTATTCCCCAAACGGCGAATGGCCAAGGAAAAGAGATTAGTATTAGCTCGACAATTGCAACTCATGCTACTATCAAGAAACGCTGGCATTTGTCACACTTCTGGACATATAAGGTCGAGTATTTTTTCATGATGGGTAAGAAATAACCCTGCCTTAGGACCTTCATGGCTCGTCTCTGCCCCCCAATGTGATATCCTTAAAATCCTTTATGGATTTCTTTTAGAATGTCTTGGAATTTCACTGGCGAGAGACACCTGAGTAGAGGCATAGAATGACCTTTCCGGTACAGGACTCCTTTAATCAGAACGTATCTTGGGATCTGGTATAGCAATCTTCTTGCGTCCTTGTGATCCTTAGGTAGCCTTCTGGAAGTGAGATAATCTATGATTTGAGTCATCTAGTTTGACTTGACTTGAATGAGCTCAATACTTTCTAATTTTTCTTTGATGCTCGACTTTTCAAGGAACTCGATGGGGACCACGTTCAATGTGTATGCATCCTTAGTCGTGGAAAGTCGAGGCAATGCATCTGCATTGGTATTCTATTTGTGGGGTACTTGCTCAATAAAATAAAACTCGAACTCTGAAAGTTCGCGCCTTACCTTGGCTAAATACTTAGCCATCCTGATTCCGTAGCTTGGTATTCTCCCGACACTTAATTTACCACGAGCTGCAAATCTTGCCCAGGCTACCCAGATTGTGTTTTTCCCTTTATCGAAATGCTATAGCATTCTCTGGCAGTGAGTGGATCTCCTTTGACAGTACATATTCCCGTTGGTGAGGGGAATTTCATGGCCAGATGGTGAACTGAGGTTATGGCCGCAAATACTATTAAGATAAGTCGCCCTAGGATGGCATTATAAGCAGACGAAAAATTGATAATAATAAACTCAAGCTTCTTCACAGTAGCTTGAGCCTCATCACCGATTGTTACAACGAGCTCATATGTCCTTATTGCTGCTAATGTTTTTCCTGAGAACCCATACAAAGTTGTTGATGAGGCTTTTAAGTTTGTAATCGAAAGTTCCATTTTTTCCAATGTGGACCTGAATAACACATTCACTGAGCTCCCATTGTGAATCAGAACTCTCTGGACTCTCCTGTTGGCAAGCTGAACGATTATCACTAAAGGATCATTATGCGGGAATTGGACGTGGCTAGTGTCCTTTTCCATAAAATGATGGGTTGTTTGTCTGTTCTCTTAAGCTCATGTATACACCTCTTATGGGGCCCCTTACTAGTTTCAGCTAGATGTGGCTCGCCTGCAATAGTAGCTATGTGTCTTCTTTCTACTGGATGAAGGATGAGAGGATTTTCTAGAGTTGGAAGAGCTGTAGGTGGATTGTGTTGATTGCCCGGAGCTGGTCGCGGATACTACGCGACATGCTGGTTAGGAGCTACTCGATTTTGTCCATATTTCCCTAATGGTCTAACCTAAATCAATGCCTTGATGCCATATTTCAGCTGGTGACAGACATCTGTTGTATGACCGATGTCGTTATGGTAACAAAAAAACTTCGACAAATCTCTCTTAGTGCGCTGATTTCTTAAAGGCTTAGATTTTTCCATGGAAGGCGAGTAAAGGTGTACCTCGGTTTTCACTTGTATCCATTATATTAGTATACACGGTGAAAATTAAGGTGTACTTATCCCCAGCTTTATTTTTCTTAGACCCTGCTTGGTCACCTTCATTGTTCCTTTTCCTTTTATTATTGTTACCCGACTAGTTGTTATGGGTAACTGGTCGAGCTGATGCTACAGCGTTTGAACTTGAATGCTACAGCATTTTATTACCACTAAAGTGGGTTGAACTTGGATTTACTAGCTTCTACTATAGTGGACTTTGTCTCTTCAAGGTTGATCCACTCTTGGGCCTAGGCTAAAACTTCATCAGTGTTTTTGACTCCTTTTCTTTGGAGTTCCTTCCATAATTCACCTCTTACTGTGATCCTTGACTGCATTAATCATCGACATCTCGTGCTTGAGCTACAGTATTTGTGAAGCGATTAATGTAAGCATTAAGAGACTCACCCGGTTGCTGCTTTATGTTGGCCTACACCCATTTTTCTTTGGCAGCTTGAAACTGCTTCTTGAAACCTAAAGACAATTGATTTCAGGAAGTGATTGTATGCCTCTTGAACCTATCAAATCATAACTTGGCAGCTCCAGTCAAGGTGGTTGGGAATAAAACACATTAGAGGTCGACGCCTACATTAGAAGCTCTGGTTAAAGTATTGAAGGCTCCGATGTGATTAGACAGATCAATACTTCCGTCGTAGGTCGCCATTTGTGGCATCTTAAGGCCATGTGGATAGGGAGTTGCAGCAATGTGAGGAGCAAAAGGCTCGAGCTCCTTATCGGAGTCACAATCGTCCTTGTTTCTTTCTGACGGAAAGAGCCTCATTCATTCCTCCATCATAGTAAGTTAGTATAGGGTTGGTTCTAACATTGTCAAATTATTTGGGATCTGGTGATTAACTCCTAATCCGGGTTGTGTGTTATTTGGGTTATCATCCCTCTAAGCTTGAGCTCAGTAATTTGGGATGTTCCCAATATCATGCCTCACATGAGGGTTATCCCTTGGCTGATTATAACACAGCTTGTTGTCCAAACATGGTTGTCCCTGCTGTGAGTTTAAGCACTCACGCATGTTGGGATGACAGTTTCTGCAGAAACTGTGAGCATAATTAAGATGTTCTCTCAGGTCAGGATCTTGCCTTCGAGATTTAATGGACCTAAAGTGAAGGGTATTGTCTACCACTATAGTAAATTTGGGGTAGCTATGAACGTGGCATACAACCAAGTGATTTACACACTGAAGGAGGTTCACGTTCAGGTCCGCATCAACTGGGTGTCGACTCACGAGCAGCCTTGGGTTGAATCGAATTAGCCCAAAACTGGCAGTAGCTCGGCTCATTTCTCTATATGGGTTACCTTGGCCAGAGGTGCCGACTGCAACCCCCAAATTAGCTCAGCCTTGGTCAGGATTTTGTCCATCTTCAGGGACCTTTCTTTTGCTCACCCTTTGCGCGACCTCCTCCTTTTCAACTACTGGAATGAGTTCTTGGGGAGAAGGGAGCTTGGGGAGGGGGCCTCGAGCTCTAATGGCCAGTGTCTGATCTTTCTGAATTACCTTGCAGGCAACCATGGTGGATCATTCACAACCATGCAGAACACTTTCTCCTTGGCAAGAATATGAGCCAAAGTCTCATATTGACCTCCGAGGGTCTATGACTACCCCGTTCTCTTATATATAGCTGCACAAGATAACAACTCTATTAGTTCTTGAGAAGGAATTCAAGTACAAAGTTCAAAGAGCTGAGAAACTTACGAGGAAATTGAAATATCAATGGGTGCAGTTCTTGAACCCGTTTGACATAAAGGGTTTATCCTTGTAGTCATTTGGGTGACTGGGGAGGTCAATGACGGAGGTTGTGTTGGGGAATCTGGTGAGGTAGTAGAAGCCATCACCTCATCCCTTTGATTCTAGATTGGCTTAGAGAAAAAAGAAGTACATAATTGTGGATGCCAAAAATCCACCAAGGAAAAAATCTCTAATCCCTGGTTGAAATACGTGGCTAATGGTCACTTAGTCATGTTATCGGGCTCCGGTCTGTAGGTCTCATGAGACCACATTCTATCGAACACTCCCAAGTGCCCCGCAGGTCTCTGCCTTACTGAAGATTCGAAGGATCATGAAACCCTTGTGTGTCTCACGCCCCTAGGCCTTGCGAGGCCTCCGCCTCGCGCCCATGTGTCGGGCGTCCATGTGCCTCGCGAGACCCTTGAGGGGTTGGAGACCCGAGTGCCAAGCTCTTAGGAGTCATGCTCTCATGCTGCTCACGAGCCCTCCATCTCCCTGATGTCTATAACCCCTCATGCCCAGGTGCCACGAACCCTAGCGCCTCGCGCCAGGTCCCGTGGACCCCAACTCGGCCACGCACTAGTGCCTTATGCCAGGTCCCACGAACCCACCACCTCGATCGCACAGCAGCGTCTTGCGTCAAGGTCCCACGGACCCACCACCTCGGTCGTACAGTAGCGCCTCACGCCAGGTCTCGCAGACCCAACACCTCGGCCATGCAGCAGTGCCTCATGCCAGGTCCTATGGACCCACCACCTCGGCCACGCAACAATGCCTCACGCCAGGTCTCATAGACCCACCACCTCGGCTGTGCAGCAGCGCCTCACTCCAAGTCCAATGGACCCACCACCTCGACCGTGCACCAGGGCCTAGCGCTAGGTCCCATGGACTCATCACCTCAGTCGGGCAGCAATGCCTCGCGCTAGGTCCCGCGGACTCACCGCCTCAACCGCGCAGCAGCGCCCAGTGCCAGGTCCTGCGGAAACTACCTCGGCCGCACAGCAGTGCCCCACACCAGGTCTCGCAGACCAACCACCTCGGCCGCACAGCAACACCCCATCTGGGATACCTGACAACTATCGAGAAGGAAAATGGCCAGTTAAGGAACCATCTTGCCCATGTTAACAAGAAGATTGAGGAGATCTTGGCTCAATTACCTCCTCCTGCAACAAATGGTAACATCGGAAGGAGGCAAAGTGGGTCTCGTCCCATAAAAATAATTGACCCAATCTTAGTCACTCTGTCAGAATTGCAACTCTGAGCTCCACACCTTCTGAGTGGATCCAGCAAAATACTCAATCTGCTAGTACTCATAGGAATCATCAACCTCATGTCAGTCAGTCTGTTCGGACTGCGACCCCGAGTTCTGTACCTTCTAAACGAATCCCATAAAATGCTCAACCTACAAACCCTCACAGGAAAGATCAATCAACTTACACTCCCAGGAACCATCCTGGCCAAACAGGGCGAGTTGGGATCAATTCGAGGAGGCAAGACATCCCAGCATTTCCATCTGTGCCACAGCCAGAGCCTCTGACATGGAGAAATGAACTGGCCCTACCTCCAACCTAGGAAGTTGGAGTAGACCAAGGGCGAGCTAATCTAGTGCACCCCGATGGAACAAGGATATCTTCACCAATAAGACATCCTCTATCACCAATTCGACAGCTAATGCCACCTTGCCCATAATGGAATGCTCTAACTCGAGGGGGTGGCATGAGAAATCCCCCCCCCCCCACTGAGAGGACATTTATATCCCACAGCCTCGCGCTAATAATCTAGTTCCTTGATCCCAGCCACGAGCTGTAAGCTTCACTAATGGAAGATATTGGATAGAGAGCCAGCATGGAGGCAGAAATGAGAGCAACCTGAGAAATCATTTAAGCTTCGCACAAAGCCTTCGTTCCGACCCACATTTTGACCTACGTGATGATATGAACTCACAAAGAGGATATCTAGCTCGCCACGATGATTTGAGTTATACTTGGACCAAGGGAGAATCATCTATCGTACGCGACAATGAGAATGTCCCACCTAACTGAGCTCAAGCTTGTAGGGAAAACAACCCATCTAACGCATACAATTGGATGGGGGCTAATAATTAGCTCCTGAATAACCTTGATGCCAAGGATCCAACCCTCAAGCGATTGGTTTTAATGGAAGAACAAATGAAGAAACTCCTATCTGGAAAAGGAGCTGATGTTTGTGATTTTTATGAGGAGCTCGAGCCTTTTACTCCTAACATTGTGGCAGCTCCATATCTTATTAGCTTTAGGATGCTGACCATGCCCACATATGATGGAACCACCGACTCGTCCGATCACCATGGGACTTTAAATCACTGACTGGATCAGCCAAGTTGTGGTTCAATAAATAAAAGAAACATTCAATCACCTCATGGAACAAACTTCTAACGCCCTGGATAGTCAAGCCCATTACATCGTGTGTTAAAAAATAGTGCTTAACTCGTTAAGCGAGTCGTTTAGACTTAAAAGTGTAATTAGGTTTAAACGATGGTTTAAGTATCAAAAGATTTTGGCCAACAAGTTGGACTTTTCATTTAAAAGATTAAATAATTACAAGTGTTCCCAAAGGTTTCAAATAAATACAAGTTCATCCAAAGATAAATACAGACTTAGCCAACCTAGCGTCAAAATTTCAGCTAAACTCTTGTTGCCCATAATATCTCGATCGTGGCGACCGAGCAGGCTGAGTATGTACACAGAGCCCCCATAGCTCTCCAACTCATGGCTGGTCCAGTTTTCCTTTACCCGTGAGCCGAGGCCCGACAAGAAAACCCAGCAATCATACATATGAGCAGATAACATTATCATATATTGCATACTCTATAATAACATCATACTCATATAGACTTTCCAACAAAATATTTTCCAAATATTATATGACTCATGCTGAATGGATGGACATTCCATCTTAATAATGGCCCTGCCACTATGGTGAATATCAGGTCTGTGCTATGGCCTCGCCACTACGGCCCACATTAAACATGTGATGCCGTTAATAGTCTCCAGAACAGACATTCAGTATCAACAATTATAATAGCATAAATTCATTCACAACAAACACTCAACTATAACGGTATCATGGCACACTTCCTTCCTTGCCCTACACTTGGGGCGCACGCCCTACACTGGGTGCAAGAAACAGTTTTCTTACCTCAAGTCTTGTGTGATAGTGTAGGGTGACAACGAGCACGATCCTTTCTTTCCCTTGCCTTGCAGTACCCCTAGTCACAACATAATAATGGATATTCATCAAGGGCTAAACAAATTAAAAGTTTCAAAATTGATTCCTAGCCTCAGGGACCTCGAATTCTACTAAATCGGATAGTAGAATCTTTCCTGATTGAGTTCCCAAGCTTAAACACCTCAATTGGCTAAAACTCTCTAGATGAGCCGCGATGCTCCTCAGAGGCACCATGGCCCTCTTCAAGTGAGAGTGCCTCCCAAGTCAATTTCCTGGACACGCACCGCAGTGCAATCCACCCAGCACCATAGGGCTAAGGCAGTTGAGCAAACTTCCTAGGCCTCTAGTTCATGCGGGCTGCGATGCACCAAAAACAGCATCGTGGCGCAACCCTGCGAACCCAGAATTTATGTAATTCTAGAAATTGAAGATCCTTCTCAATCCACCCCAAACTTGATTTCTAACCCAATTCAACCACAGAATTACCCAGCAATGCAGAACTACCGCAAAGCAATCATCAAAACCCTCTAAACACCACCAAACTAAGAACTCTAAGATTTCAACCAAAATACCGAAAACCATAAACCATAAACTAAAAGCTTGAGAATTGAGATTACCTCTTGAAATTAGAGTTCCCCTAGCTAGATCCTTTAGCTTGACAGCCTCTAATCCCCAAGACTTATCTTCCAATTCCTACTCAGGATAGCCCTAAGCTTGAAACTCAATGAATTCCCTTCACAGGCTTGAGAGAACCACTTGCAAGGGAGAGAGAGAGAGAGAGAGAGAGAGCAACAGAAAGAAACGTGAATGAGAGGTTTGCCTCAGGCTAAGTCTAAGTTATCCCCTAAGAAAAGACTACAATGCCCCTTCCTATTAAGCCTACCCTTTAATGCCCTCAAGCGAAATTTAGTCGTTTGCCACATTTCCCACTAAACCTCAAATTCCATCTAAAATCCCTAATTAATCTTGCTAGTCTTCCCAACACTAGTATTTTCCCCCAACTTTTACCCATACTCTAACATCCCCGGTAACACACATCAAATTGCTAAAATACTCTTAGGCTCACCGCGAGCCAGGTATTAACCCTAGATGTGAATTTTCTGCCAGGTTGCTCATGTAACGACCCAAATTCACTAATAAGGCTTAAGGGCCTTGATTAGTGTGTCGGGAGGGCATAATTGGATTAAATTTGATTTAATGATTAAAAGTGTGTTATATGACTATTTTAATATCTGAGATGCATGACTATGTGTATTAGTATGCATGTAGGCCCTGATTAGGTTAGAAAGGGCATAATTGTAATTTTGGCCCGTTGAGGGCATAAATGTATATATATGTGATAATTGTTGAGACCACATTATTATGTGGATATATTTGTGATCTTTGATTTGAGACGATCCTAGTGAGCAGGTTAGCGAAAAAGTCACGGCAGGGATTTATATCCGGCTCAGGGTGAGCCTGGGGGTATAAATGGGAATTTAGAGAATATATTGGGGTCAATTTTGACATTGAGGAATATAATTGGTGATTAATTAGGTATCAGGAAGAAATCAGAAAATATTAGAGACGCTCGAGGAATTAGCGGGAATTGGGTGAAATGACTAAAATACCCCTAGGTGGATTAAAAGGCTTAGGAAACTATGGGAGGGTATTGTGGTCATTTGGCTTATAGAGGATAGGTATTACTCAGGCTTTATGCCTTAGTGGGAAGTGTAGAAAGGGCTGGAAATTCTGAAGGAAAGAAATGAAAGAAATGAAAGAAAAGAAAGGAAAAGAAGGGAAAGAAAAGGGAAAGAAAAACAGGGCATTTCCAAGGTCGGTTTGGGATTTCTTCACTATTTCTTGGGGTATTTTGGAGCAAAAACTCAGGAGGAGTTTGGGCAAGAGCTAGAAGCTAGGCTCCCTGTTCTAGCTTGAGGAATTGGCAGAGAAATTCATCCACTTGAGGTAAGAATTTGAGGTTAATATTTAGTTTTTGGTGTTGATGTTAAGCTAGTTTTTCTAAGCAAGGTTCTGTGGGAATCTTAGGGAGTTGAAGCTAGGGATTTGAGGAGGTGAAGGATAAGCAATAGTGGGAGATAACCTAAGCTAAGCTCATCCATCAGAGGTAAGGAACTTTAGTTTCAAGCTTTGTGATTTCAGTGGTTCTGCTGAGTTTCTGAGTTTTAGGTTTAGCTATGGTGAAATCTTGGATTAGGGGTGCATGTGCTTAAGTTTTGTGTGGTTGGGATGCTTGGGATGAGTTGGTAATGTTGATAAGCTTTATTCTAAGTTTGGTTGAATTTTGGAGAAGTTTTGGTAAGGTTTGGCTCGGGGAAAATCGAAGGAGGGAAAAACAGCATTTGTTGTTCTGTGACTAGCGCTAGCCTTTGGTCGTTGTAGAGCTAGGCCATTTACCCTGGGATGATTTTGGGCTCTATTTGTAGCGTTGTAGCACCCTCCTTAGAGCACTGTAGCGCTACCCTATTTCCAGAAAGGGGTTTTTGAGTTATTTTCAAGGGTTTTTGCCCGGGGGTTCGGGTTCGATTCCACCACCCCGTTTGGTGGAATTGGGGCTTCCTGAGGGCTCGAGATTGGACCCGAGGTTAGGATTTGTACTTGAGGTTGGTGATGATTTTGATCTATGGTTGTTACTAGGTGTGTGCTAGGGCTCAAGGGGGGATCGTGCTCAAGGATCAAAGTGAACGGAGCTAGCAAATTTAAAGGAAAGAAAACTGCACCCGGTTATGTGTTTATGATGGGACTAAGTGCTCCCCATATCTGTATAATGTCAAAGATGGTATTATTCCATGGGACATGTGATAAATGGCCTAAGGGTGTCGTATACAATAATTGCGCATAGGGCGCGGCTTGGCCACTGGTAGCTGAGGACAACTTAATATTCACTGAGCTTAGTTTAAGCGGGCCAGAGTCAGTGGGATAAATAGAGGGTGCGGCCTAAGGGCGCTAACCCTAGTTATCATCTGTGAATTGATTATTGATATAAAATGATATGTTTGGTATGCTAATTACTTGGTTATTGTGGATGCTTGGACTGTTGAGAACATGTTTATGTGATATGAGATATTGGATTGTCTGTTGATTGTTTATGCTCTGTTATTGTGTTTTCTTGTTGGGCCTTGGCTCATGGGTGCTACGTGGTGCAGGTAAAGGCAGAGGCAAGTTGAACCAATCCTGAGATGGAGAGCTGGGAGGCTGAATGTACATAGTCAGCTGTTCGGCCGCCATGGCCGAGGAGTGGATCAGGACAAGGAATGCTTAACAGTCTGTTTTGCCTTAGAGTGGCTAGTATTTAAATCTTGAATCTTTGTAAATGGTTTTAATCTTATTATTTTTGGGATCTCGTGTAAACAGAAAATGTTTATTTATAAGAAATGCGGTTTTTGAGACCAAAATCTTTTAACCCTAGTTCCATTATAGTTTCATTAACATATTTTTTACTTAAATGACTTGATTAGCAAGTCCAGCACCTTTATAAACACACAGTGTAACGGTCTTGGCTATCTAAGGTGTTAAAGCTCACTAGGATCGTCTCGTGCCACGCACCTCAAATATATCCACATAATAATGTGGTCTCACTCACAAAGCACATATAATTTACATTTATACCCTCAACGGGTCAAAATTACAAATATGTCTTAAATAACTAGAACATGCCCACATGCATATTTAAAACACATAAGCATGCATATATATATATATATTCATTTCACCATATAAATCATGTATGCTACATAATCACACATGTATTCAACTAATTTGACATATAAATCTAATCGAGGCACTAAGCCTTATTAGAAAATTAGGACATTACAAGTATCCCCTCCTACTAAAAATTTCATCCTCGAAATATACCTGATCAACTCGGGATACTGATCCCACATGTCAAATTCTAGTTCACAGGTCGCCTCCTCGACCTTGTTGTTCCTCCACAAATCTTTTACCAAGGATATAGTCTTGTTTCTCAAGACTTGATCCTTTCCATCTAAAATTTGTATTGGACGCTCCTCATATGAAAATTTGGTTTGCAACTCTAGATCCTCCTAAATCAATACATGAGTTGCATCTGATAAATACCTCTGGAGCATCGATATATGAAACACATTGTGAACTCCCAACAAAGTTGGTGGTAAAGGTAACATGTAGGCTACCTGGCCAATCCTCTCCATGATCTCAAATGGTCCTACAAATCTAGGGCTCAACTAGCCCTTCTTCCGAAGCCTCTTCACCCTTTTCAGCGGCTAAATTATATGGAAGACATAATCTCCCACTTATAATTCCACATTTTTTCGCCTCAGATCTGAATGACTTGTCTGTCTACTCTGTGACACGAGCATCCGAGCTCTAATCTTTTATATGGCCTCATTGGTCCTCTTAACTACTTCAGGACCCAAATATTTCCTTTCACCCATCTTGTCCCAGTGAATGGGAGACCTACACATCCTACCATACAACATCTCGTAAGGAGTCACTCCAATGGTTGCCTGATAGCTATTATTGTAGGAGAATTCTATCAGAGGAAAATACTTACTCCAGGACCCTTCAAAGTTTTGAACGTATGCCCGAAGAGTTTCTTCCAGTATTTGAATCGTCCTCTCCGATTGACCATCTGTCTGAGGATGGTAAGTTATACTGAATTTCAACTGGGTCCCCATAGCCTTTTGCAAACTTCCTGAAAACTTGGAAGTAAAGTTGGGGTCTCGATCTGACACGACAAACCTAGGCGCCCCATGGAGACGTACTATTTCTTTCACATAAAGATTAGCATATTGATCCACTATATAGTTCGTTCTTACTAGCAAGAAGTGGGATGATTTGGTATACCGATCCACAATCACCCACACTGAATCATACTGACCCACAGTTCTGGGTAACCCAACTACGAAGTCCATAATGACATCCTCCCATTTCCATTCAGGGATACCCAAAGGTTGTAATAACCCTGTCGGTCTCTGATGTTCAGTCTTGACTTGCAAACATGTCAAGCACTTAGCCACATGCTCAGTCACATATTTCTTCATGCTAGGCCCCCAATATAAGGTTTTCAATTCCTGATACATCTTCATGGTGCCTAGATGAAGTGAATAAGGTGTCGTATGAGATTCATCTAGAATCTCTTGTCTAATAGCAGAGCCCACCAGAACACAAATCTGCTCCTTGTACCTTAGCATCCCCATCTATGAAATAGTATAGTCCTTAGCCACTCTAGCTAGGACGTCCCTTATGTGTCTCGCCAGCTGAGGATCACTCAACGGACCCTTCTTTATCCTCTCCAAAAAGAGTGGACTGCACGGTGACGTTGCCTAACCGACCCACGACCAACTCAATCCCTGCTTGAATCGTATCTTTTGCTAACTCCTTTAATATCTTCTTCAGATTGAACAACTATCACAGACCCCTCCGACTCAAGGCATCTGCCACCACGTTGGCTTTCCTTGGGTGGTAAAGAATCTCACAGTCATAATATTTCACCAACTCAATTCAATGCCTCTGTCTCATGTTCAGATCCTTTTGGGTAAAGAAATACTTTAACCTCTTGTGGTCAGTGTACATCTCACTCTTCTCCCCATAAAGGTAGTGCCGCCATATCTTCATTGCAAAGACCACTGTTGCGAAATCCAAACCATGCGTAGGGTATCACTGTTCATACTCTTTCAATTGTCGTGATGCATAAGCGATCACCCTCCCTGACTGCATAAGGACACAGCCAAACCCCTGCCTTGATGCATCATAGTAAACCACAAACTTCTCCTGATCTGATGGGAGACTCAGGACTGGAGTTGCAATTAATCATCGCTTCAACTCCTGGAAGCCGTTCTCACATTTTCTGACCATACAAATCTTTAAATCTTGCATGTCAATTCTGCCAGTGGTGTAGCAATCTTCGAGAATCCTTCTACGAAGTGTCGGTAGTATCATGCCAATCTAAGAAAGCTTCTTATCTCTGAGGCACTTCTGGGCCATGGCCAATCTCTCACTACCTCAATCTTAGTTGGATCAACTTTAATTCCATCTTTGCTAACAATGTGACAAAGGATGGTCAACTTAGGTACCCAAAACTCACACTTCTTGAATTTGGCATACAATATGTGCTTCCTAAACCTCTGAAGTACCAATGGGAGATGTTTCTCGTGTTTTGGCTCTGTCTGAGAGTAGACTAGGATATCATCCATGAAGACAATCACAAACTTGTCGAGGTAGTCCTTGAACACCCTGTTCATTAGATCCATAAAATTTACATAGGCAATGGTCAGCCCGAACTACATGACCAGAAACTCATAATGTCCATATCTTGTGTGAAAGGTCGTCTTCGGAATAGCCTCATCCCTGATCCTCAGCTAGTGATAACCAGATCGAAGATCAATATTTGAGAATACTGTCCTACCCTGCAACTGATCAATCAGGTCATCAATCCTTGGCAGCGACTACTTGTTCAATTCCCTGTAATCGATACACATCCTTAATGTCCCATCTTTCTTCTTAACGAACATCACTGGCACACCCCATGGCGAAAATCTAGGTCTAATGCATCCCAAATCCAGTAACTCTTGTAATTGTACTTTCAATTCCTTCAACTCTGCCCGGGCCATTCTATATGGTGCTCTAGATATTAGTTTTGTCCCTGGTGCCACCTTTATAAAAACTCAATCTCCCGCTACGGCGGTAATCCCGGTAGGTCCTCTCGAAATAAATCCAAACCAATCTGGTCTCTGCCAGCCCAACTAGCACATCCCTGGTGATATCTACTACGCTCGCTAGGAATCCCATGAATCCTCCCTGCATTAGGTCTCTAGCATTCAGTTCTGAGATCATCGGAATACGAGGCCCATTCACAACACCCACAAATACAAACGGGGACCCTCCATCGGGCTCAACGGTCACCATCCTCCTTTTACAATCTATGGTTTCCCCATACTTGGCTAACCAATCCATGCCCAAAATCATATTGAAATCCTCCATAGCTAGTTCAATCAGATCTACTGAAAACTCTCTTCCATCCACCTCTACTGGCAAGGATCTAATCCATCTCCTAGAAACTACTAGTTCCCAGTAGGCAACAAAGTCCCAAACCCCACAATAAAGAAATCATAAGGCCTACGCAGTCTATCAACCACTCTACTATAAACAAACAAATGTGTAGCACCAAAATCAATCAATACATTGTAAATAAAGCCAGCACTTGAAATCTGACATGTTACTACCGAGGGACTAACTCGACCTCTGACTAGGTCAGTGTGAAAACTTGATCTGGCACCAAACTATCAACCTTCTTCTATTCTTCTCTTTTTTGTTGCGAGCAATCTCTCTAGAAATGTCCCACTAGCCCACAAAGGAGGCATGCATTAGCACGAAATTCTCCCACATGGAATCTCCAGCACCTGGCGCACACTAGATAACTCCTCCAAGCCTTATTGTTGCCCTGGTTGCTACTCTGAGTACCTTGACCCCTCCTATTAGGACCAGGGTAGTACAACTGTCAGGGGTCTTCCTCTTTTGGTCACTGGGGCCTCCACCCCTACCAAATCCAGTAAGTGGAGGTACCATCCTCATAGCATCACACCTCGCAGCACTCTCGTGCCAAATCCTATCCCCTACACCCTCAGCAGTAAGGGCCTTCTCAACCAACTAAGCATATATAGTAATCCCAAGCACTAAGGTGATCCTAACATCCTGTGCTACCATAGGGTTTAATCCCCAAACAAATCTGTCTCTCCAGGCAGAATCGGTTGGCACCAAGTCAAAAGAAAACTTGGCCAACCTGTCGAACTTCAAGGCATACTCAGTCACAGTCATGTTTCCCTGAACTAGTCTAGTGAACTCATCTGCCTTCGCAACTCGAACTACGTCGTTGTAGTATTTCTCATTTAACAAATCCCAGAACTCATCCCAAATCAAAGCAGCAACGTTCTGGGTCTGAGATACAACCTCCCACTAGATATGGGCATCTTCCCAAAACATGTAAGTGGCACAGGCCACCTTATCATTACCCACCATCATCATAAGTCCAAGATAGAGGTGATCATATTCATCCACTGCTCTACTCATAGTGGGTCTGGCCCTCCCTTAAACGTAGGAGGGTGTTGCTTCCTGAATTGCTCATACAAGGGCCCCCCTCTGTTCAATACTTCTAGTTGTTATTGTACAACCTATACAAGGGCAACAGGTGGTACTACTAGCGCAGTGTTCCCTGCTGGAACCTGTTGCTATCTTAACTGACGAATTTCTTCTTCCTGTCTCTGGAGTCTGGCTTGCATTTCAGCAAGCATCTGCTACCAGTTCTCAGGGACTGGTTCTGACCCTAGTTATCATCTCTAGCATTGATCTCTGTGCCAGCTAGTGGAACTGGTCACCTTGGAGGCATAACTCTCCAAGTATAACTGCAATCAACACTCGGCTCATCAGGCAATGATAATAAATCCCACAACTGCCCCACGGTTCACAATCGAACAACTATACAACATTCACAAACATCATGCTACTTGGCATTCCACATGCATCAATAGTATAATAAACATACATTCTCATGTTCAATTAGTAGTTAAGGGCCATGCCTTATACGTATATCTCATGCTCCCTAATCAGGAATGGATATAAGGCACATATATTTCATTTAAACAATTAAGCACATAATCATCTCATTAATCACCAAACCCTTAGTTGAGCTTATCTTTAGCGACGAGTGTACATGCCTAGCCAATCTTTAGGAACTAATAAACCTTGGCAGCTCTGATACCAAGTTGTAACGCCATGAATAGTTAGGACTGTTACACTGTGTGTTAAGAAATAGTGCTTAACTCGTTAAGCGAGTCATTTAGACTTAAAAGTTTAAGTAGGTTTAAACGATGGTTTAAGTATCAAAATTTTGTGGCCATAAAGTTGGACAATTCATTCAAAAGCTTAAGTAATTACAAGGGATCCCAAAGGTTTCAAATAAATACAAGTTCATCCAAAGATAAATATAGACTTAGCCGACCTAAGCGACAAAATTTCAACTAAACTCTTGTTCCCCAAAATATCTAAACTGTGGCTGCCGAGTAGCCTAAGTATGCACACGCCTCCCCCATAGCTCTCCAACTCATGAATGGTCCAGCGTTCCATTGCCTTTACCAGCACAACAAAGCACCCATGAGCCGAGGCTCAGCAAGAAAACCCAACAATTATACATATAAGCATTTAATATTATCATATATTGTATACTCTATAATCACATCATACTCATATAGACTTTCCAAAAATATATTTTCCAAACATTATATGACTCATGCTGAGTGGATGGACATTCCATCTTCATAATGGCCCCACCAGTGTGGCGGATCTCAAGTCTACGGTATGGCCTCGCCGCTACAGCGTACATTACATATGTGATGTCATTAACGGTCTCCCGACCAGACATTCATTATCAACAATTATAATAGCATAAATTCATTCACAACATACATTCAACTATAATGGTATCATGTCACACTTCCTTTTATGCCCTACACTTGGGGCGCACGCCCTATAGTGGGTTCAAGAAACGGTTTTCTTACCTCAAGTCCTCTGTGATAGGGTAGGGTGACAACGAGCACAATCCTTTCTTTCCCGAGCCTTGCGGTACCCCTAGTCACAACATAATAATGGATATCCATTAAGGGCTAAACCAATTAAAAGCTTCAAAATTGATTCCTAGCCTCTAGGACCTCGAATTCTATTAAACTGGGTAGTAGAATCCTTCCCGAGCCCTTAGGTTTGATTTCCATAGCATAAAAACCCCAATTGGCTAAAACTCTCTATTTGATTTACAACGCTCCTTAGAGGAGCCGCATCCCTCTTCAAGTTAGATAGCCTCCAAGTCCATTTCCTGGACACGCGGTGCACCAAAAACAACGTCGCGGTGCAACCTTGGAAACCCATAATTTCTGTGATTCTAGAAATCACAAATCCTCCCTAATCCACCTCAAACTTGATTTCTAACCCAATTCAACCACAGAATTACACCAGTAATACAAAAACACCACAAAGCAATCATCAAAACCCTTTAAACACCACCAAAGTCAGAACTCTAAGATTTCAACCAAAAACCATAAACAAAAAGCTTGAGAATTGATATTACCTCTTGAAATTCGAGTTCCACCAGTTGGATCCTTTTGCTTGACAACTTCGAATCCCCAAGACCTAGCTTCCAATTCCCACCAAGGATAACCCTAAGCTTGAAACTCAACAAATTCCCTTCACAATCTTGAGAGAACCACTTGCAAGTGAGAGAGAGAGAGCGAGAGCAACAGAAAGAAACTTGAATGATAGGTTTTCCTCAGGCTAAGTCTAAGTTATCCCCCACGACATCCCTAAGCTTGAAACTCAGCAAATTTCCCTCACAAGCTTAAGAGAACCACTTGCAAGGGGGGGAGAGAGAGCAACAGAAAGAAACATAAATGAGAGGTTTGCCTTAGGCTAAGTCTCAGTTATCCCTAGGAAAAGACTACAATGCCCCTGCCTATTAAGTCTACCCTTTAATGCCCTCAAAGGAAATTTATATTTTTTCCACATTTCCCGCTAAAACCTCAAATTCCATCTAAAATCCCTAATTAATCTCGCTAGTCTTCCCAACAATAGTATTCTCCTCCAACTTTTACACTTACTCTAACATCCCCGTTAACACACACCAAATTGCTAAATACCCCTAGGCTCACCCCAAGCTGGGTATTAACCCCCGATGTGACTTTTCTGTCGGTTGTTCACTAGGATCGTCTCGTGCCACGCACCTCAAATGTATCCACATAATAGTGCGCTCTCACTCACAAAGCTTATATAATTTACATTTATACCCTCAATGGGTCAAAATTACAAATATGCTCTTATAAACAAGAACGGGCCCACATCCATATTTAATACACATAAACATGCATATATATATTTACTTCACCATATAAATCATGTATGTTCCATAACCACACATGCATTCAATTAACTTCACATATAAATCCAATTATGCCCTCCCAACACACTAATTGAGGCACTAAGCCTTATTAGACTATTTGGGACATTACAATACTGTCTTCTGCGTGTTGAAGCCAATTCGTTGGCTAACATTAAACAATAGCCTAATGAGCTCCTGAAGTCATATCTGAACTAGTTTGCCAATGCAGTAGCACGAGCTAGGGTTGCTGATGACAGCTCCAAGCAAATGGTTATGAGGACAGGGATCACAGTAGGAGGTGATTTATGGAAAGAACTCAAGCGGAAAGAAGTTAAGAATGTATATGAATTCTTGGCTCAGGCTCAAGAATGGATAATTCTGGAGGAGGCACAATCTGTTGTCGCAAGAACCAGCAAGACCCATGTTTAACCCACTAAACGGTGGCGGATGTTGTAGCTACGGCTCACCGTGCTACCTAGAATAACCAGGCGGGGAGCAATAAGTGGAATGGGACTGCTAAGGATAACTAGAATTTCACCGAAAAGAATAAGCTTGGTGAAAAGTACAAGTCAATCTACACCGCCTATACTAACCTGATAGATACACAAGAGCGTATCTTCCTAGCAAACTCCAATCACCTTCCATGGAAGAAATCGGAACCCCTTAGGCACAAGATGGCGAAGAGAGACCCCGTAAAATTATGTCGATATCACAATGATATCAGCCACAACACTGATGATTGTCATCAGCTAAAAGATGAGATCGAGACTATCATTCGGGATGGACCGTTAGCCCAATATCCTGAAACAGAGTAGTTCCCAATCAGCCAGCCGGGAAAAATATTCATCCAGCTTAGGAAAATCTAGTGAGTCAACCCCAGGCTCAACCAGATTAGGGGAATCAAATTGTCCCTCCTCCAATAGAAGGGAGGGACATAACCACTATTTCTAGAGGACCTCATTTGGCAGGCACGAGTAATGGGGCTCAGAAAAGGAACATACAGGAGCTAAAAAACCACAGTGTCATTGAGTTCATTCTAGAGAAAAGGTTGTCAAAACAATATCAGTTGGAGAAATGACCAATCATTTTCATAGAAGAAGACACTGGCCACGTCCAATTTCCACATGATGATCTACTGGTGATAATCGTTCAACTTGCCAATAGAAGAGTACGGAGGATATTGATTGATAATGGGAGCTCTATAAACGTGTTATTTAGATCCACCATAGAAAAGTTGGCGCTGTCTATAGCCGATCTTAAGGCAACATCGATGATCCTATACATATTCTCAAGAGAAGGAACAGCAGCCATAGGGACGATCGAACTCGTAGTGACACTGGGAGATGATGTGCGAGCTATTGCTAAAATGCTCGAGTTCGTCGTAATCGATTTTTAGGCTGCATACAACGCAACTTTGAATGACCCGTGATGATGACTTTTGAGGCTGTCACCTCAATCTGACATCTAGCAATTAAGTTCCCCTCGACCGCAGGTATATGCATTGTAAAAGGAGATCAACTCGCTGCCAAAGAACTATATAGCATTTCTATGAAGGGAAAATCACAACCCATGCAGCAAGCGATGGTCATCATTGAGGGGGATGAGGAGCCTCGGGTAATGGAAATTGACCATGGGGCGGAAGAACCTCAGGAAGGAGATAAGGAGGTCACCCAGCAGGATGACATTGATCCAAGATTAGGCGAAGATAGGCCTGAGATCCAAGCATTGGAGGAGCTTGAGGAAATCAGTATTGACCTAGAGATACCTTCAAGGGTTTGTAATGAGTGGAAAGAATCTTGGAACTGAAAGGAAGAAGGAGTTTGTCGAGTTGTTGAGAAATAACCTGGACATCTTCGCTTGGTCACATGAAGATATGGTGGGAATCAATCCAAATGTTTAAGCTGCATACTCTGAATCTGGACAAGAATGTGCCTACAAAGGTACAGAAACGAAGGATTTTGGGGAAGGAGCGATCAGAATCTTTAGAAGAAGAAGTAGCTCGCTTACTTAAGTGTGGATTCATAAGGGAAGAAAAATATCTGACTTGGATTGCTAACCCTGTTTTGGTCCCAAAGCCCAATGGAAAGTGGAGAACTTGCACTGACTTCTCTAACCTCAATAAGGCATGTCCTGAGGATTATTTTCCACTACCTTGAATCAATCAGTTGGTAGACGCAACAACCGGTCACGAGCTCATGTCTTTCATGGACGCATATTTTGGATATAACTAGATCGCGTTGAACACTGCAAACCAAGAGCACACTAACCTCATGACTAAGCATAATGAAAATTGTAATGTCCTGGAATTTTAAGACTCGATAATGCAGAAATATAAATGTTTTCATTTAACGAAATGTCTCAAAAACCCATATAAAAAAACTTTTTAAAGTCGTATGGTCATACTTAATATTTAATACAAACATAGTTTATGAAAAGTAAATTGAGCCTTGTTTATGAAAATAAAACAACATTTCCAAAAACAAAATAGTTTCTCAAAAGGTCGATCCACATCTACATCAACAAAGTAGACTCCAGCGCTAACTGCTCTGCTTTGCCCTTGTTCTTACCTACAACAGAGAACAACTAGGTAAGCAAAAATGCTTATTAAGTTCAACTTTAAAACAAAAGTATGTAGAGAAGATAGGACCAAGTCACTGACCACTAATAACAATAGCTTAACAAAATTAGGGATTCGGATCCATCCAGATCCTAAGCAATCAATTTCAAGAACGCAAAAGCGTGCTAGAAAACTTTTGGTTATGCCTAATAACCAATGGGAAACTATTTCAAATAAACAGATAAATCCATGCACCCAGAAAATCCCAGAGCAAACAAATATAATATATCAAAATATAATTCTAAACCAACGCTTGAAAATTTCCAAAAACTTGGGCGTACCACGCCCTCCAACATATTTGCTAATCAATAGGGGAGAATCGAGTCTCAACACTAAGATCTAGCCAATAAATATCCCCATAAAGGGTAACTATCGAGTTGGCATCATTACTTTTCCAAAAGTAAATCTCTCACAAGGGTAACCATCAAGTTACCTAGGGCATTGCTACTATTCATGAGTGTAATCGAAGTTACACAGGTTTACAAAGATTTCTATGTTAATCAGTGGTGCTAGGGAGAAGTTGCCCCTAGGGTGTTCAACCTCACTAAAACTTGGAAACTTCTAGTATCTCTAGGCACTCTCACTAAATGGCCAATATTCACAGCTACTATCCGGGAATAACTTATCAGAGCACTTGCTCGGGGGTTCTAACCATTCAATGATTAAGTAAGTGTCAGGGTCCCTAGGTCCCATTCATTTTGGTGCCCCTATGTTTAACCCAACAATCCTCACCTCTTGGCCACTCATCGCGGTAGTGAACCGGACATAATAAAATTAAACAAGCAGTGTTGATGGGGATCAGCCATCTAGTATATGACAGATATCTATCGGTCATATTTTCTTAATCAACACCTACTAGACTAACGTCTCTATGTAAACTTTCTATGGAAATGTATACATGTGCATGTGTTTTGATACTAGCATACATTGCACTAGTTGTTTCATGTTGTAGCCACACAATAGAAGTTGACTTACTTTGAGTCCCTAGCTCTTAGCATGATTTCACCCTTCAACATACAGTCTAGTTATGTTTAGAAAATATTGTAATTATCCATATAGTATACTCGGAATAATTATGGCACTCATAATTCATTATTATTATTTTGGGCAGATTGGTCATATTCAAAATCATTTGTAAGGATTAAAGATCCTTATTTGGTTTTAAACCCATTCAAGAAATTCATTCGCAAAAATTTGAGACTAAACCCTAAGTCTCGGGGAGACCTATCTTATGGTCTCGATACCTAGTCTCGAGTATCACAATAGTATTTCCCATAATCAGCTAAAAATCTTATTCTTTAAAAGTTCTGCTATTAACCCGTACATTCAACAAGTCGGTTAAATATATAAAAGATTTTAGCTGGTATTATATCCAGAAAATACTAATTAACTTCCTCAATTATTTTTCAAGAAAATAATCTCTTAATTTTCCTTTTATTTTTCTTAAGGTTTTTATCTCTAAAAATTGTTCTAAGAAAATAGACTAATTTTAACTTAATTAGGAAAAACTTTTAATAATTGTTTTTCTTGACTAGTTAATTCTCTGAAGTCAATTAATCAAGTTTACTTACTAAAAATAATTTACTTAATTGTTTTCTGAAAATATAGGGCTTTAAATCCTCTTTTAATTTATTTAATTTATTAATAAATTAAATCTTTTATTTTTAGAAAGAATAAAATTAATTCTCACTAAGTGTGAAAAGCTCATTTTTCACATTTTTAACTACATACTTTGTTAGGCCATAATTTGAAATTTACTTACCCAATTGTTACCAAAATTTCTCAATTCATTCTTTGGTATGTCATTTAAGTCTCTATTAAATCTTAATTTAAAAGAAGCATTTTTTTATTGGTGAAAACATTTTTCAAACTTTGAGGTAAAAATTACCTTATTTTCAAGTCCTTATTTTTTCCAAACTTTGGCATTTAATAACTCTTAAACCATTCAATATTTTTTTACCAAATTTTACAAAAGTATACTAGGGTATGCCGAGAATACCACCACCAAATTTTAGCAAACTATGGGTCCATTTCCCTTATATAGTGCATGTCCAAACTTGATCCCGAAATTAAGAATACGAAAAAAAAGTTTTTCAAAACATTTTTGAGTGTTTCAAAAGCTCAAATTCATGTACTCCATCTCAAAAACATCACAGTACAATTTATTTTTATAAAATCAGTTATATAATGGATGCTTGATCCCTTGGAATTCAAGGCTCATAATTTTTTTTTTTTTTTTTGGTTTTAGGGTTTTCAACAAAACCCTTAGGGATTTTGGGTCCCTTTTTTCACAACCAACATTGAAGCATCATAAAGATTATCAAGAAACTACCATAGCCTTATTACATCACCAATAAGAAATTTTAAGAATTAAATACACAAAATAATGCTTAAAAATAAAAACCATACAAAAACAATCATAAAAAGTAAATTGTTTGCCTCTTCTTGTTCTTGCTTTAGGTTTTTATGTTTCTACTAGATTTAGAACCTTCAAAACCTTAAACCAACTTCCCCAACAACACATATAGTTAGTTATTAAAAGTTCTATGGTTAAAAACTTTATAAAATTCAAGGTTTTGAAACTTTTACCTTAGGGAAACTCTTCCAAGATCAAGGCTTAAGCTTCCAAGGTTTCTTAGTGTTTTTGGTAGTTAAAATGGGTGAGAAAACTCTAGAGAATTTTTTTAACCAGATGAGAGTAAGGGAAAAGAGGAGAGGTCGGTTGGGAGTATGGAAGAGAATAGAGAACTTTAAAAAAAATATAAAACACTTAAGTGTTTTTACTTTATGTCACTATGTTATTAACATTAATTTGATGTGATTAAAGCTTAAATAAATTTTCAATAACCTTTTTCACTCTCATAAAGTTCTTTTAAAAAAACAAAACACATAATAATTAAATTAAATGTCTCTCACATTTAATTTAATTAATCACACAAAACAATTTAACTTAAGGTCAATTTATTGAATAAAATTCAACAATTATGCAAAAAATTAAGCATTTAACACAAAATGCCCTAAAATTTCTATTTCCTCTTAGGTTTATTATTTTTTTACCAAAATTTAATATTTATGAATGTCTTTTATGCTCAAAATATATTTGCCATAGTTTATCATTTGATTTTCTAAGATTTTTACCCGATTAGGGTTTTTCTGTCACTCCAAGACTGAAAGTCTTATCTTGACTTTTAATCACACAATTCATAATTTGGCTAGCAATAACTCATAAAAATAAATTCCAAAAAAAATATAATATTATTTAAAATAATATTCTTAACTCAGGGAAAAAATCCCGACCCGAGTCGTTTAAAGGTACCCAAAATGCAGGGCATTACATATACTGCTACAAGGTTATGCCATTCGGGCTGAAGAATGCTGGTGCAGTGTACCAACGGCTGGTCACAAAATATTCTTTTACCATATCGAGAAAAACATGGAAGTGTATGTAGAAGATATGCTCGTTGAATCAAAGACTTCCAGTAACCACGTATCCGACCTAGAAGAATGTTTTGGCGTGCTAAGGAAATATGACATGAAGCTAAATCCCCAGAAGTGTACCTTTGGGGTTTCCTCAGGAAAATGTTGGGCTTCATAGTCAACATAAGGGGGATAGAGGCGAACCCAGAGAAGAGAAGGTCATTATTAGAAATGCCTTCGCCTAGGTCATGTAAAGAAGTACAAAGCTTAACTGGGAAAGTGGCGGCCCTAAGCCGCTTCATTTCAAAATCGACTGACAAGTGTCTCCCATTCTATAACTTGCTCAGGGGAAACAAAATGTTTGAGTGGACTGAACAATGCAAGTAGGTGTTTCAGAATCTGAAAACTCACCTTGTTGAACCCCCCATATTATCAAAACTAGCAGTTGGAGAATGTTTGTTCTTATACCTAGTTGTGACAGAAAATGCGGTCACCGCCATATTAGTTCGAGAAGAAAATCGGGCGCAGAAATTGGTGTACTACGTGAGTAAAAGGCTTCTGGGAGCTGAATCCAGATACCCTTTAATAGGAAAACTCGTGTCCTGTTTGATCTTGGCTTCAAGAAAACTCAGGTCGTATTTTTAGTCCCACACCATCCACGTCTTAACCAATCAACCTTTAAGGCTGGTCTTGCAAAAACCTGAAACATCGTGATGTTTGCTTAAGTGGGCCATCGAACTCAGTCTGTTTGAGATATTATATACACCACGCACAGCAATCAAGAGTCAAGCGCTCACTGATTTTGTGGTAGAATGCACAAGTTTTCAAGACGATCCAATGAGAGAATCAGTGCAAATGTTGTGGAAACTCTTCGTTGATGGATCATCTAACAAAAATGGATCCAGAGCTGGGATAATTCTGATCTCACCTAAGGGACATCGATTCCATACAAACCTGAGGTTCGGATTCGAAGCATCCAACAATGAAGTAGAATACGAAGCTCTATTGGCAGGAATACGGGTGGAAAAAGAACTGAAAGCAAAGGCGGTTCCATGTTATAGTGATTCTACGCTCATGGTTAATCATATATTGGGGGAGTACCAAGCTCGAGGTATCAAAATTGTGGCTTATCTAACTAAGGTTAAAGATGAGTTGTCTGAGTTTGAGTTCTGCTCTATTGAGCAAGTACCCCGCGAGCAGAATTTGAATGTTGATGATTTAGCCCGATTTGCCACCACCAAAGAGGTGGATACATTAAATGTAGTCTCATTGGATTTCTTAGAACAACCAAGCACAACGAAAGAACAGATTGAGGTCCGAATGATTGACACAAAACCAATTAACTACCAAATGACTAAAAGGACACAAGAAATTGTTATATCAAGCCTTATGGTGTAACGTTCCAAATTTGCTAATAAGGCTTAGTGCCTTGATTAGAGCGCCGGAGGACATAATTGAATTTATATGTGAAATTAATTGAATATATGTGTGATTAGGTGGCATACATGATCTATATGGTGATATGAATATATATATATATGCATGTTTATGTGTGTTAAATATACGTGTGGGCCCGTTTTTGTCAATAAGGGGATATTTGTAATTTTGACCCGTTGAGGGTATAAATGTAATTATATGTGTTATACGATTGAGATCACATTATTATGTGGATATATTTGTGATATTTGGCTCAAGACGATCCTAGAGAGTGAGTTAGCAGAAAAGACACAACGGGGTCCAATACGCAGCTCGGGGTGAGCCTAGGGGTATTTTGGGAACTTGGTACGTATACAGGATTTATCGGGTAATGGGTAGTTATTTGGTTGTTGATTGGGTACTTCGGGATTAATTGGAAAGTTATAGTATTGTTTGAGGATTAGCGGGAAATGTGGCAAATGACGGTATCGCCCATGGGGGCATTATTGAGTAAGGCTTTGATTTAGGGGCACTTTAGTCTTTTAGTGTCAAGGGATAGACTTAGGCATCCTTGAGAAACAACTAGAAAACAGAAGAAATCAACACCTAGCAACTCCACTCTCTCTCTCTCTCATATTTTTCTCCCCCTCCCTTGAAGCTTGGTTGATGCTTGATCTAGTTGGAGGAGTTTAGCTTTAAAAATTAAAGACTGGAGGCTAGGAATGATTGGGGTTCAGTTCAGAGGTCGAAATCACTATTGAGGTAAGATTTATAACCTGATTTTGCTGTGAATTTTCTAATTAGTTTAGGTTTTGACTGAGTTCTTAATGCTAGCTTTGGTTATTGAGTTAGGGTAAGATTATGGTTGTTTTCTAAGGTTATTGTGATGCCTATGTTGTGTTGTTGAAAGTTCTAGACTCAATTTTTCCTTTGGTTTATGTTTAGGGTGAGTTTTGGTAATTTTGGTTCAAGGAAAACGCAAGAAAGACATTAGAATTTTTGAGTTTGCAGGGTCGCGTCGCGATGCTGTTCTTGGAACGTCGCGGCCTACGTGAACTCAGAGGCCTATGGGTTTCGTTGAACCACCTTAGCGTCGCAGCACTGGGTAGATTGTGTCGTGGGGCATGTTAAGGAAATGGACTTGGGAGGCTCTCTGACTTGTCGAGGGTCATATCGCCTCTGAGGAGCGTTGCAACTCAAATAGAGAATTTTGGCCAGTTAGGGTTTTTAAGCTTAGGAACTCAAACCTAAAGGCTCGGAAAAGGTTCTACTACACGATTTTGTAGAATTTGAGATTCCGAAGGCTAGAAATTTACCTTGAAGCTCTTAAATAGTCTAAATGATTGACGAATATCTATTATTGCATTGTGACTAGGTTATACTGCTAGGGCTCGAGAATAGGGATTGTGCTCAGGATCGCCATACCTTATCCGCTCGGGACTCAAGGCAAGAAAATTGCACCCTGGTTGTGGATGGGGCTCGACCCCTATTATTGGATATGACTATGATTATAAATGTGATTACTCGAGTGGCGATGCTTGTATATGCTGCATTTGATTGTGTGTTCTACATTCTATATGTTTAATTTGAAAGCTTGGCCTAAGAGAGCCGGGGCCGACAGCAAGCATGTGGAACACAGCTCAGCCTAAGAGAGCCAGGGTCGGCAATAAGACCTAAGGACTCAGCCTAGGAGAGCTGGAACTAAACATCACTTAAATATTCAGAAGTGTCGACTACACTTGTCTAACTATATTGATTACTAAAATTGAATTATGTGTTTGTTCGAGCACGTTTTTACTTCTAAGTGTATTGTCTATATTTTGTTGCTTATTGAATTTGTTAATTTAAGTTTTCTTGATGAGTCTTGGCTCACCGGTGCAATGTGGTGCAGGTAAGGGAAAAGGGAAGCTGGACCAGCCGTGAGTTGGAGAGCTTTATGGGCGGCATGTACATTTGCAGCTGCTCGACCGCCACGGCCAAAGGATCAAAAGAGGCTAGAGCCAAGAATTAATTTTTCTGCTTAGGTTGGCCTATGTTGTAATTTATTTTGAAGTTGCAAATGCTTTGTAAACACTTATTTTTGGGATTCCATGTATAGACTCAAACTTTTTAATGAAAATAATTATTTCTACTATCAAAATCTTTAAACCCTAATCCACTAATTTCCCTTAGTTACATGTTTATATCCAAATGACTTTATAAGCAAGTCCAGCACTATTTAAAATACACAATGTAATGGTCTTGGCTATTCAGGGTGTTACAACTTGTTATCAGAGCGATCTAGGTTTAAGGGTTCCTGAAGACTGGCAAGGAATGTACACTCATCGCTAAAGACAAGCTCGACTCAAGGTTTGGTAACTATATATGTGATTATGTGTTTAACTATTCAAATGAAATATAAATGCCTTATCTACCTATTTAATAGGAAGCATGAGATATACTGATAGGGTCTGGCCCTCGACTATTATGTGTACATGATAAGACATGCTTATTAGCATCACTATTGTATGTTAGTATTATTGGAAAGCATGTTAGCATTGTGATTGCATATATTTTTTCTTTATTGTTGGCATTGGACCGTGGGGTGATTTCAAAAACCAGTTATCATTGCTTGATCAATCGAGTCATTGATTAAAGATATACCTGGAGAGTTATGCCTCCAAGGTGATCAATTCGACTAGCTAGCGCTGAGATCGAGGCTAGAGATGATACATAAGGTTAGAACCCTCCACCAGTCCCTGAGAACTAGAACAGATGCTTGCTGATATGTAAGCTAGACTTCAGATTCAAGAGGAAGAGATTCACTTACTAAGACAGCAGGTTTCGCTAGGGAACGTTGCACCAGACTTGGCACCTATCGTGGCACCAGTCATACAGTAGCCTGAGATTGAGAACAGGTGGGAGTCATTGTACGAGAGATTCAGGAAACAACATCCTCCAATATTTGAGTGAGGATCAAATTCACTCAAGGTTGAGCAATGGATAAGCCTAACTACCTCCATCTTGGATTTTATGAGGGTGCTAGGTAATGGCAGAGTGGCTTATGCCACCTTTATGTTCCAAGATGATGCACGTATATGGTGGGAGGTGGCATCTCAGACACGAGACATTTCTACCATGAGTTGGGATGAATTTAGAGACATGTTCATCCAGAAGTACTATAGTAGTGTCATTAGGGTGACGAAGGTGAACGAGTTTACCAGTTCGATACAATGCAGTATGACAGTTACTGAGTATGCCCTGAAATTTGATAGGCTGGCAAAGTTTGCACCTGATCTAGTGCCTACGGATGCAACTAGGCAAGACAGATTTGTTCGGGGGCTGAATGCTATGATAGCCAATGTAATGCCCTACTACCCAGGGACTGTTACACTGTGTATTTTAAATAGTGCTAAACTCGCTAAACGAGTCATTTTTCCATAATCGTTTAGCTAAACGTGATTAACGGTTTAGGGTTAAAAATTTTGGTTAAGGATAAAAATGTTTCACTAAAACATTTACTGTTTACATGGGATCCCAAAATACATTTAAAAGGCTAATTTTAATAAAAAGTTACAACCTACCCACCTAAGCAGCAAAATTGGGTTTAACCCTATTTCCTCTTTAAACCCTCGGTCGTGGTGGTCGAGCAGCCGCATATGTACACATCATCACCTAAGCTCTCCAACTCAAGGATGGTCCAGCTATCTTTTACCTTTACCTGCACCACATAGCACCCGTGAGCCGAGGCTCAGCAAGAAAACTTAAACATGCTCATAAGTAGTTAATAACATGTTACCGAATCATAATAACCATGCCTAGCAGTAATAACCCTACTCATGCATGCAAGAAAAGACAAATAACTGATTATGGAATCATTCTGGCTCAAAGCCCTAGGATATGGGACTAATGAGTCACCCTGGTGCCCTTTTCCCTGTCCTCTATATAACCAGCTTTGGAGCTGATCTAGCATACCCAGCACTAAGTGTTCTCCAACCAATAGATCGGTCAAGTCATGATGCGCTCCTAGTTAGGCTAGATCGTATGGACCAATGCTTAGTGTGCTATATCTATGCTTGACTTAATAAGTCAATGCCTTACGACCAACATTCAGTGTATTAATTTCATCCTTGACTAATAAGTCGATGCTTTACGACTAGCACTCATCATACTAATGTCGTCCTTGACTAATAAGGCAGTGCCTTACGACCAACACTCACCATGTTAATGTCATCCTTGACTAATATGTCAATGCTAGGATATGTGACTATTAAGTCACCTCAGGTCCCTTAGCCATATCCTCTATATAAGCGTAACTGGAGTTGACCATCACTCAATGTGCTAAGGTCGTTCTTGATTTATAAGCCAATGCTAGGATATAGGACTAATAAGACACACCAGGTCCCTTAGCCCTATCCTCTATATAAGTGTACTTAATGCTTCTGGTTCGCCTAACCAAAATGACCAGTGTTCAGCGCTATTGCCGCTCTTGAGTAATAAGTCAATGCTTTTCGACAAGTGCTCAGTGTTATTGTCGACCTTGACTGATAAGTCAATCCTTTACGAGCAGCGCTCAATGCTATTGTCTTCCTTGACTAATCAGTCAATGCTAGGATATGGGACTAATAAGTCACCCCAGGCCTCATTTCCCTATCCTTTGTATAATCGGCTTTGGAGCTGATCCAGCGTACCTGGCGCTGATTTTTCCATGACCAATAGGTCAGTCAAGCATATGATGTACTCTTGGTTAAGCATAACCATAACGACTAGTGCTCAGTATGCTATCGCCATCCTTGACTAATAAGTCAAACCTTTCTCAATAAGATAATGCAAACAGGCATATTATCATATGTCAAATATCCAGACACAAAGCATTCAGCATTCTTAATCAATAATCACAAGCATAATCATAATCATAATCATGCACATTTACAGAGACTTAAGCTCTGATCAATTCCTTATTCAACATTCATCACATATTGGGTGCATTTTTCCTTACCTTTGGTCCAAGCACAGGTTACCAATAAATGACCCTCGAGCACGATCCTGATTTTGAGCCCCTAGCAATAACCTAGTCACAACCATAATATAGAATCCCGTCAAAATGAGTAAATAAAAGCTTTCGGACTGAGTCCTAGCCTCCGGGACATCGAATTCTACCAAATCGGGTAGTGGGATCGATCTTGAGCCCTTACGTTTAAGTTCTCATGACTAAAAACCCAACCTGACCAAAATGCTCAGGCGGGCCGCGACTTGGCCCTGTGGCTCGTGACGTGCCCCCCAGACAAATAGCCTCTGCCTAGGCTTCAAGGCATGGATCGTGACTTTCCCCTTAGATTCATTTCCCAGTTAAATCCTCTGGCTAATAAGCTTTTAATCTTCCTAGGAATCATTATGACTCTAACCTTGCTTGAATCTGAGTCCTAAAACTCGAGTTTCCTTCGAAAATTCTAACAGGCGTAAAATGAACGAACAAGAGAGAGAGAGAGAGAACGTACTAAACATTCTTTTTTATTTCTAATAGGTTATCTCAAGCTTAAGTAACCTCAAGCAAATACCAATGCTCGGGGTCCCGAAAACACCTCCAGGGTAAAATAGTCAAAATTCCCATAATTTCCTCCTGATCTCACTAACTCCCAATATATCATCAAATAACCATTCCCATTACCCAATATCCTGGTAATGTGCTAAATACCCAATATACTCCTTAACTCACCCTGAGTCAAATATGGGTCCCATTGTGACTTTCCCACTAGCTTGCTCCCTAGGATCGTCTCATGATGAGTAACCCAAATATATCCACATAATAATGTCGTCCCTTACATAAATATCACATATATGCCAAATATACCCATAACAGGCCAAATTACAACAATTGCCCTATTAATCAGAAATGGGCCCACATGCATAATTAATTCACCTAAACATGCATATCAAGTCATATAATAATATAACTCACATAATCATATAATGATACACATAGATATATATCACATAATCACATAACTTCCCTAATTTTCCATTCTGACCCCCTAATCAAGGTCCTCGGCCTTATTAAGTAATTTGGGACGTTATAGCCGAGATGTGCGAATTACATCAGTACCTAGGGAGACTACTTATGCCCATGTGATTGAGAAGGCCCTCATAGCTGAGGAGGCAGAGAACAAGATATGGAGGGAGAGTGTTGCATGAAGCGATTTTTGGAGGGTAATGCTTCCATTTGTAGGATCTGGTAGAGGCGGAGGCCCTAGTGATCAGAAGAGGAAGACCCCTGACACCTCGGCCACTGGTGGTCCTGATAGGAGGGGCCAGGGTGTCCAGGGCGGCCATCAGGGTGGCAGTGAGACATGGAGGAGTTACCCAGAATGTGCTAGGTGTAGGAAGCACCATCTGGGCGAATGCCAGACGAAAGACTGTTATTTGTGCGGGGTGGTTGGACATCTCAAGAAAGACTGCCCGAGCTTGAAGAAAGAGGACAAGGAAGGCGGACAACTTGACTCCAGCTTGAGTGTTCACCCTGACTCATGCAGAGGCTGAGGCTAGTCCCTCGGTGGTGAGAAGTCGGCTTTCTAGTGTTGGCACTCAATATACTGTATGGATTGATTTTCACGCTACACGTTCATTTACTTCTAGCAGAGTGATTGCTAGATTGTGTAGGCCTTGTGATTATTATACTATGTGGTTTGGGAATTTATTGCTTATAGGGGAGCTAGTAGTTTCTAGGAGATGGGTTAGGACATTGCCAATGATGATGAACAATAGGGAACTATCAGTGGACTTGATTGAGTTAGGTATGGATGACTTTGATATGATTTAAGTAATGGATTGGTTAGTCAGGTATAAGGCGACTATAGACTACAATAAGAAGATGGTGACTTTTGAGCCTAAGGGTGAGGGCACTGTGCATGGACCCCACATGTCCATGACATTAGCATTGGCATTGAGGGCTAGAGACTTATTACAAGGAGGTTTTATATTATTCCCAGCTAGTGTGGTGGACATCACTAGGGTCATGCCAATGGGACCAGAGGAGACTAGATTTGTATGTGAGTTCTTAGTTGTGTTCCCTGATGACTTACTAAGACTGCCACCGCACCGGGAGATTGAATTCGTCATTGAGTTAGCACTAGGTACAGAACCAGTGTCGAGGGCACCATACAGAATGGGTCTGGCAAAGCTGAAAGAGTTGAAGGTGCAGTTATAGGAGTTATTAGACTTGGGATTTATCAGACCTAGCTTCTCACCATGGGATGCTCTGGTTTTGTTTGTGAAGAAGAAGGATGGGACCCTAAGGATGTGCATAGATTACAGGGAATTGAACAACCTGACTATCAAGAACAAGTACCCTCTACCGAGGATAGACGACCTATTTGATCAGTTACAGGGTAAGACCGTGTTCTCAAAGATTGAACTTCGATCTAGTTATCACCAGTTGAGGGTCAAGGATGAGGATATCTCGAAGACGGCTTTTCGCACGAGGTACGAGCACTACGAGTTTCTAGTCATGTCATTTGGGTTGACCAATGCCCCAGTAGCATTTATGGATCTGATGAACAAGGTATTCAAGGATTATTTGGATCAGTTCATGATTGTCTTCATCAATGACATCTTGCTTTATTCTCGTTTAACGGTAGAGCATGAGCGGCATCTTTGATTAGTACTACAGAGATTGAGGGAGCACTGGTTGTATGCCAAGTTTAAGAAGTGCGAGTTATTTTTATTGTAAGTGACATTCCATGGTCACATTGTCAGTGGAGATGGGATCAAGGTGGATCCGGCCAAGACCAAGGAACGCCTCAAAGGTTAGGAGTTTCCTTGGGTTGGCTGGGTATTATCGACGATTTGTGGAAGGATTCTCCAATATTGCTACACCATAGGTAGAATTAACACAGAAGAACTTGAAGTTTGTGTGGTCAGACAAATGTGAGAATAGCTTCCAGGAGTTGAAGCGACGGTTGATTACTGCTCTAGTGTTAAGTCTTCCTTCAGATGGGGATAAGTTTGTGGTGTACTAAGACGTGTCGAGACTGGGGTTAGGATGTGTGTTTATATAGAGTGGGAAATTCATTACCTACGCATCACAGCAACTGAAGGAATATGAGCAGCGATACCCTACTCATGATTTGGAGTTAGCAGTAGTTGTATTAGCACTGAAAGTGTGGAGACACTATTTGTATGGAGAGAAGTGCGAGATATACATCGATCACAAGAGCTTGAAGTATTTCTTCACCAAGAAGGACCTAAACATGAGACAGAGATGGTGGCTAGAGTTGGTAAAGGATTATGACTATGAGATTCTTTATCATCCAGGAAATCCAATGTAGTGGCAGACGCTTTGAGTCAGAAGGCCCCAGAACAGTTGTTTAGTTCGAAGTATGTATCTAAGGAATTGGGAAAAGACATGGCTAGAGCAAAGATAGAGTTGGTAGTGGGTTGGTTAGCAAATATTACTTTGCAGTCCACTCTCTTGGAGAGAATAGAGGAGGGTCAGATCAGGGATTCACAGTTGCTGAAGCTTAGAGAGGATGTCCTAGCTGGAGTAGCCAAGGACTACTCCATTATAGAGACGGTTTTCCTGAGATACAAGGATCGGATTTGTGTTCCGATGGACCTGGGTATCAGACAAGAGATCCTTGATGAATCCCATACCACACCATATTCATTACACCCAAGCACCACGAAGATGTATCAGGAGATAAGTTCATTGTATTGGTGGCTTAGGATGAAGAAGGACGTGGTCGACTATGTGGAAAAGTGTTTAACCTGTCAGCGGGTGAAGGCTGAACACCATTGACCAACAAGGTTGTTAAAGCCTTTAGGTATTCCTGAGTGAAAATGGGAAGATATTACTATGGACTTTGTAGGAGGCTTGCCTAGGACAGTGGGGCAACATGATCCGGTATGGATGATAGTGGACAGGTATACCAAGTTAGCTCATTTTCTACCAATGAGGACAAACTATACTATGGACCAGTATGCAGAGCTGTATGTGAAGGAGATTTTACGTCTCCATGGGGTTTTGAAATCTATAGTAATGGAGCAAGATCCCATTTTACCTCCAATTTTTGGGGTAGCTCATTGAAGGCTATGGGAACTTATTTGAAGTAAAGTACTGCCTATCATCCTCAGACAGACAGGTCATCTGAGAGGACGATTCAGATATTGGAGGACATACTTAGAGCATGTGTGCTAGATTTCAAGTGATCTTGGAGTAAGTATCTTCCATTGATTGAGTTTTCATACAATAATAGCTATCAATCAATGATTGGAGTAGCTCCATATGAGATGATGTATGGAATGAAGTGTAGGTCACCGATTCATTGGGATGAGATGGGAGAAAGGAAGTATTGGGGTCTAGAGATGGCTCAGAGAACTCATGAGGCTATTGAGAAGATCTGAGCTCGAATGCTTGACTCACATAGTAGACAAAAAAGCTACGCTGACCCTAAGCGTAGGGACGTGGAGTTCCAGGAAGGGAGCATGTATTTCTGCGAGTTTCACCACTGCGGGGAGTAAAGAGGAAGGGCATGCTGAGCCCTAGGTTTGTAGGACCTTTCAAGATCCTAGAGAGGATCGGGCAGGTAGCCTATAGATTGGCTATGCCCTCGTCATGATCAGGATTTCATGATGTGTTTCACATTTCAAAGCTTTGGAGGTATGTGTCAAATACGACCCATGTAATGGGATATGAGGATCTAGAGCTACAGATGAATTTGTCTTATGAGGAGAAATTGGTTCAGATCCTATATAGAAAAGACAAGGTTCTAAGGAACAAGATAATCCCTCTAGTTAATGTCTTATGGAGGAATAGAAAGGTCGAGGAAGCATCCTAGGAGCTAGAGTCAATTATGCGGGACCAGCATCCTGAATTATTCAGGTAAATTTCGAGGATGAAATTTTCAGTGGGAGAGGATAGTCGTAATGTCCCAAATTTTCTAATAAGGCTTAGTGCCTTGATTAGTTTGTTGGGAGGGCATAATTGAATTTATATGTGAAATTAATTGAATATATGTGTGATTAGGTGGCATGCATGATCTATATGGTGATATGAATATATATATATATGCATGTTTATATGTATTAAATATGCATGTGGGCCAGTTTTGTTAATAAGGGCATATTTGTAATTTTGGCCCATTGTGGGTATAAATGTAATTATATGTGTTGTTATCCCAAAAATTTACATATCTGACGTAGCACTAAGCTTGGAAAGGAGGAGTAGACTAGGCAGACCCCCTGACAAGTTGGTCGGTATATACGTGTGGGGTATACAACAAGTTACTTCTCGGCAGAATATCACCAGAGGCTCAACTGCTCGATATGATGGATAGCCAAACCTGGTCGGCGAGAAGAGGTTACACTCACTGTTAGGAGTCCGCAAGAATAGCCTAACCACCTGCATAGAGCGCCTAACAGCCCTGAAAACTCAGTCAAGCCTCCTAACAAATAGGACTGTAACTACCTGTGAGAATAATGGGATATTTCCACCATCAGTTTCGCTTCGTGCAGCCCCTAGGCCAACATAGCATTATAAATACAAACCCTCCACCACATTGGAGGTGGTTCACGAACTCACCTACCGACCAGTGTTTTGAAACATACCAGCCAGCTTATTTTTATACCTAGCAGCGATTCTACCTTATTGTATTGTCTTTTACACATAGAAATCCACTTGTAATCCCATGTGATCTTGTGTAAACCTTTAAGATAATACAAATCTAAGAGGAAGTAGGTCGTTACTAGTTCTTAGGGCCAAACCTCTATAAGTCTCGGTGTTCTTTATTATTTATTACTCATTATTATTAGGTTTTTGGTTCATTTATTGTTCATTGATTGTTCTACTGAAAGCTCTCGAATTAATTATTTTGAATCTGCATCAGTTGGCTAAAATACCAGCCAAATTTTGGTGCTTTCGTTGAGAGCAAGAACAATCACATTTGGGTTTCGTTGCTACAAAGATGGTGGTTTCAACAAGAAGATCGAGTCAAGAACCTCCGGAGCACGAAGCTGAATCGTCGCAACGAGTTCCCTCAATGAGCAATCTAAATAGGGGACGAGCTGATTTTCCACCTAGAAACCTACCTGGCACCGGGGAGCAGGCTACAGGGCCCACTACAGCCAGGCATGGGGCTACTACCTTTACAGGTGTTACTAACGCAGGAACTTTGGGTGGAGGTGCTACAAGGGGTACTAACCAACCATGATCGAGAGTTGGAAGTCCTGGATGGTATGAACCCCACATGGATATTGAAGGACTTAACCCCAAAATTGAACATATAAGGGAGGTCATGGAACAAATGCAAGATCAGCTTGCAACCATGAACCAGGGGTGGGCTACCGCCCAAGAGGCCATTAATGAGGCTTTCAAAAAACAAAGAAGAGATTTCCAAGAATGGATGGGTCGACATGCCCAGGAGATGCAGGTTCGTCAGGAAGACATGGAACATCGAACCAAGGAGGTTGCTAAATCCATCCACAATTATATGCAATAGTAGCGGACTCAAGGTATGGGGACTGCAACTGGAACTACTGCTCACAACCAACAACATCCTCCTTTTTTGGTTTCGGTGATGGAGTCATGAATGGACCATAGGCTCGACCTCAGAATGGGAATCAGGGTCCGACCAGGAGTCACCAATTTGGTTAGGGCACCCAAGCCAACAATAAGAGGGCATCCCTAACCAACTGACGAACAGGTCCTTCCAAGGCGCTTCATGGGACAGGACCGAGTAAGAAACTTTTGGCCGAGATCTCAAGGAAGAGGCCGTGAAAGAAATCCTAATGCTGCAGGACGGGATGGCAACCCCCGAGCACCAGCACCGAATAAGAGTGGTCAACCGGGAAACAACCAGCAATAGCCTAGTCGACACAGACAAAACCAGAAGTACCAACCACGATCTAGATGGGAGGAACCAAAGGTAAGTACTGCGTACAGATCCCACTATGTCGATGGATATGATCATGAGGAGGCAATGAGCCAAGTCTGCCAAAAGAATAATCAGGATCAGAGGGGTAACTAGCCCGAAGGACCCTTTGTCCCACAAAGACATGATGTCCCGATCAACCAGCCACCCCAGGGTGGAGGGTTCTAGGGAATACCTCTAGTACCAGGCTGAGCAGATAGCGAAAATGCTGGGGGAAGGCCATGACCAAACTTTTTATTCAACCGAATGGGTCCCGTGGGAGGTGAAGACTTATGAGATGCTCTTAATCACAGCAGGGAAAACCAGGACTTGAATAACAAAGCTTCGCCTGAGCTTGTTTGGGACCCGAGAATGGATGAGGCCCGCAATGCAGCGTAGCCCCAAGCAGCTACAGACCTAAAAATTTAGGCCCAGCTGGATCTGTTAATGTGATTGGTAAGAGATCTGACAGCTCCCAAGTTGACGGTTATTGAAATGGAGAGGCTGAGAGGTTCCCCGTTTTCATAACGTATTAACCAGCTGCCCATACCTGTCAAATTCAAGATGCCAACATGGAATATGTACACTGGGCGGGAAGACCCAGTGTCCCATGTTCACAACTTTGAACTACAAAATGATCTCCAAGGGGGTTCAGGATGATGCTAGGTGCAGGATCTTCCCTGCCACCCTGTTGGAAATGGCCCAGCAATTGTTCTTTAAGCTGCAGCCAGGGTCGATTATATAATGGGATGGATTTGTATGCATATTCTATTCCCAATTTTCTTCGGCAATGCCCCTCCGGCTGAAAAGAATGACCTGGTGGACATAAAACAAAGAGAAAATGAACCCTTAAAGGACTACATTCAACATTTTATGTAGGAGGCCACCACGGTGAAATCCTTGAGCGATGATGGTAAATTGTAGACATCAACTCAGGAATCAAAGTAAAAAGCCTATTTTGGAACAGGTTGAAGAGGAAGTCTGTGCATACCACCCAGGAATTCCTTTATCGGGCAGAAGAATTTATTAAGCTTGAGGAAGTTGAATGGAAGGTAGATAATCCAACTTAAGCAGCTATTGGGCAGGGGAATACAGAAGTTGGGAATACCACTAACACAGTAAGAGAAAGTACAAATGGGGCCAAAAACGGAAAACGTGGTAATGGGGCTGGAAGTAGTAGTAATCAGAATGACAATAAGAAGCCTAAAACTACTGAGCAACCCAAACCACGAGAATATGTTCCTAAGTTTACTACTTACTCCATCTTGTTGGAGCCCCGTGCAGATGTTTTCAATGCTACCCAGACAGTCATACCGTACAGAAGACCTCCACCAATGAGAAAAGATGTTAACAAACGGGATATGACTAAATTCTTCCAGTTTCACAATGACTATGGTCATGAAACCAATGAATGTAACCACCTGAAGGAAGAGATAGAATTCCTCATTCGACAACACAATGCTCATCGAAAGAGGTATGTACGGCCGACTGCTGACCAACATCCTCATCAACAATCCCCACAGTAGTATCAAGGTAACCAACCTCTCTTACCACCACTAGTCGTTGGTCGGCTAGATATGATCTATGGAGTACCATATTTCGTTGGTAATACCGGTAAGGCATGAGAAAAATACACTCGCTCTCTTAGATACGAGCAGGACGATGACGTACTGGCTATCCAGGAGCGTACTCCCAAACAGCCTCCCTATGAGAGTGAGCCCATCATATTCAACAAGGAAGACACTGATCATGTGCATCATCCACATAATGACCCTTTGGTTGTAGAAGTCCAGATTTCCAACATGATTGTGGCCCAAACAATGATCGACCATGGATCATCCGCCAACATTCTATTCAAGAATACCCTGGAGACAATGAATTTGAGCATCAAAGATCTAGAGCCATGCGAACAGCTGTTGTACGGGTTCACAGGAAGCAGCATGGCCTCAGTAGGAATCATAAGGCTTCCTTTAACGATGGGGGCGATACCCAAGAGCAATAGTTTCATGGCTTTGTTCGTTGTAATCGACATCCCTTCTCCATATAATGCCATGATAGGCCGACCAGACCTGTATGGCCTCTAAGCAGTAACTTCAATCTTCCATCTCCTTGTCAAGTTTCCAACTCTGACAAGTATCTAATGTCTCAAAAGTACTCAATTGGTAGCTAGGGAGTGCTATAACTCTTTAATGAAAAAATCAAGAAAGGCAGTCTCCACTGCACAGCCTGCAGGTCCCGGTAACTAGAAATAGGATGCAGCCCAAAATTGTGGGGGGGAGGACATAGACCTCCATTTTGGGGATATTGATACAGGAGTAGGCCCATTCGAAGAATTAGAAGAAGTCCCCCTTGACCCAGAGTAACCCGATCAGGGTTGTCAAAGTGGGCAAAGGGTTGTCCGGGGACATAAGATCTGCTTTGATCCAGTTCCTTTGTGACAACCAATATGTTTTCTCCTGGTCCCATAAGGATATGGTTGGGATCTTCCCAAAAGTTATAAGCCATCCCCTTAATATTAATATCGACCACTTCAAGCCCGTATAGCAGAAGAGGAGGTTACTTGATAAAGATAGGGCTTAGGCGTTGAAGGGGGAGGGGGAGAAACTTCAGAATAACAATTTCATTAAGGAAGCTTTCTACCCAATATGGGTGTCCAACCTTGTATTGGTACCAAAACCTAATGGAAATTGGAGGGTGTGCATAGACTTCACAGACTTAAATAAAGCATGCCCAAAAGGTTGCTTCCCACTTCCAAGAATTGACCAGCTAGTGGATGCTACAGCCGGTCATGAGATTCTAACGTTTATGGATGCATACTCGGGGTACAACCAAATCAGCATGCATCCCCCCGACCAGAAGCACACCAGTTTCCAAAGAAATGTAGGGTTGTACTGCTCCAGGGTCATGTCGTTCGGCTTGAAAAATGATGGAGCCACATATCAATGACTGGTAAATCGTATGTTCAAGGATCGGATTGGCAATAACATGGAAGTTCACATTGATGATATGTTAGTTAAATCCAAGAAGTCTTGGGGGCACATCAGCGACTTGCTAGAATGTTTCAACAACCTAAGGCAGTACAAGATGAAGTTGAATCCTCTTGAGTGCTCCTTTGGTGTGGGGTCGAGCAAGTTTTTGGGATTTATAGTGAACTCTAGAGGAATAGAAGAAAACCCCAAAAAATAAAATCTCTGTTGGACATGCACTCACCAGCCAGGATCAAGGACATGTAAAGCTTGACTGGGCGTATAGCAGCACTAAGCAAGTTTGTCTCCAAATCTACTTATAAGTGTGTTCCGTTTTTCAACATCCCCAGGGGGAGCAAGAAATTTGAATGGACTGAGGAGTATGAACAGGATTTCTAAGTTCTAAAGCAGCAGCTTGCATAACTCCCAATCCTTTCAAAACCTTTGGAAGGCGAGGAACTGTGCATATATTTAGCAATAACGGAGCACGCTATGAGTGCAGTTTTGGTCAGATAGGAAGACAGAGTCCGACATCCAGTCTATTACGTTAGTAAAAGGCTGATCGGGGCAGAAAATAGGTATCCTCTAATTGAAAATTTGACTTATTGCCTACTCCTATCTTCCAGAAAAATTCGTCCATATTTCCAAACTCATCCCATCAAGGTCCTTACCGACCAACCATTGCGCCAAGTTCTGTAGAAGTCGAACACCTCTGGTCGACTACTCAAATGGGTAATAGAGCTAGGAAAATATGAGATCACCTATCAGTAATTAAAGGGAAGGCTCTAATAGACTTTGTAGCTAAGTGTACAGGAGTACCAGAATCGGACGAGGAGATGACCGAGTAGCCATCCGAATCTGGACAACTGCTTAATACTGGTACTGAGCAGGATACCGATCAAGTACTAGAACTCAGTACCCCGCACAGTTTTGAGAATGAAGTACAAGTATGGAAATTGCATGTCGATGGCTCAGCCACACTTATAATGCTCGAGAGACATCGTATCCATTGCGCACTCCATTTTGGTTTTAATACATCTAACAACGAAGCGGAGTATGAAGCACTAATCGTGGGCCTAAGGTTGGCGAAAGAAGTGAGGGATGAATTCTTGGACATATACAGTGATTCGCAGCATGTTGTCAATCAGATCCTCGGTGAGGATACTGCCTGAGGTGAAAAAATGATGGCCTACCTTAACAAAATCAAAGACTTGCTTGCTCAATTCAAAAAATACACCATCCAGCAGATACCAAAGGAATAGAATGCAACAGCAAATGTACTGGCTAGATAGGCCCGCAATGTTGAAGTGGACAAGGCCAACCTGGTCCCCATTGAGTACCTGGCTGAACCGAGTATCAACATGCCAGAGCCAGTCCTTCTGATAGACGACACTCCATCCTGGATGACCCCAATTGCATCTTATCTAGAGCATAGAACCCTGCCTAGCAACCCTAATGAGTTTAGAAAACTGATGAGAAAGTTTCTTGGTACTTAATCTTGGATGGGGTTATGTACAGAAGGGTATTTTCCATGCCATTGCTGAGATGTATCAACCAAACAGAATCAGGACGGCTGCTGGAGGAGGTACATGAAGGATTTTATGGAAATTATGCTGGGGGACAAAGTCTGTCTAAAATATTCTAAGGCAATGATTCTTCTGGCCAACTATGTGATAAGTGTTAGAGGTTTTCCAAGATCCCCCGAGCAGCCCCTAATGAGCTTACTCAGATGCAAAGTCTGAGGCCCTTCGCCATTTGGGGAATTGACCTGATTGGTCGATTACCAAAGGGAAATGGGGGAGTATAGTATGCAGTAGTAGCAATTGATTATTTTACCAAGTGGAGGGACGCTGAGCCACTAGCAACCATCACTTCCAAAAAAACTACTGGACTTCGTGGTGAGAAACATAATCTATAGGTTTGGTCTACCCTAAAAAATAGTGTCTGATAATGGCACCAAGTTTGACAGCCATCTATTCTTTGATTTCTGTGCCAAGTATGGCATCACAAAAATCTTCTCATTATTCTCACATCCCCAAGCCAATGGTTAGGTTGAGGCACTTAATAAGACTCTCAAAGACACTCTAAAGAAACATTTAGAAGAGGCTAAGTGAAATTGGCCAAAAAGATTGCCTGAAGTACTCTAGTCATACAGGACTACTGAACAAACAGCCACTGGTGATACCCCTTTGCACTTGCATATGGATATGAAGCAATGCTACCAGTTGAGGTCTCTCCCCCCATCTCAGTGGTGTACAGCATACGACCAAGATTATAACCACCAATTGTTGGTCGAGTCCTTAGACTAGATTGAAGAAAGAGGCAAAAAATCCAACATGCGCCTAGCTGCCTACCAACAAAAGGTTGCCTGGTACTTCAACTCTAGATTCAAGGAATGCAAGTTCGACGTGGGTGATTCAGTCCTGCGAAGAATATTCCTAGAAACTCGTAATGCATCGGCAAGAGTACTAGGTCCATGTTAGGAAGGCCCCTACCAGGTTACAGAACTAGTACCGCTTGGCACATACAAGCTAGCACGGTATGAAAAAGATCTCCAACTAGTACTTGTCCCCTGTTACTAGAACGGGGAGCACCTGACGAGTTACTACCAATAAAGATCACTTTTAAGTGGTCGCTATCTGATTGATATAGGCACGAACCGCCTCTACGACCGACCAGCTCAAATTAGTTATATTAATTATGCATAGGCATGATTTTCCCCTTTATTGTAATAATTAATATTTATGAGTGTAAGCTACGATTGTAGTGACGCAGCTTGTATGGTTAATTTTTAATCAATAAGACACGATTTTTGTCCATTTTTTACAAGCCTTACTTTTACAATGATTATCTTGCTAACTAGTGATTTGTTTCACGGATTGTCGGCAATGTATGAAACCTTTGTAGGTTTTAGTAAACCCAAGTGGTCCCAAGCAGGTTATTACAAGCAACTCTGGTCAGTTAGTAAGTGACCAAGAGGATAACCCAAGAGGTATAGATCCTACTCGGTCACTTGTGGGAACCATGGTCATACATGGACAAACAAAGGAAAAAGTGTGTAATTAAAAGGACTTAGAAATGTTAATTTTTATTAATGTTAAAGTACTTGCGTGCTACTCAGCATACGCTAAGCAACAAACAGAGCCATAAAACAATTCATGTAGATAGGGTTGAACAATTTTTGTTTGCAACTCAATTGAAAGAATTGAACAACTTCGATTTACAGAGTCGTACAGCTCCAAACGAAGCCGCATAGCTCAAAAAAAAAAATAGTATGCTGAGCAGTAACGAAAAATAATATGAGTAGAAATATAGTAAAATCGAGAAGAATTTCATTGATAAGTGTTAAGATTGCTCAAGATCAAAGGCTACTTGACTCAACCATGTTGTCTTTAACAAAATAAAATATTTCTCGAGATTAAAGGCTACTTGGCTCAGCCATTTTTTGTCTTTGCAAAAATAAAAATAAAAATAAAAAAGGCTAGAAATGTTAAGTGCTTCAATGGTCTTGAGGTTGGTCAGTTGGGTTGTCTTGGGGCTAGATGGCAGGCAAGTCTTGAGGCTACTTGGCAGGGATAGAGGTGTCAGTTGAAGCATTCGGACTGGAGGACAGAGCAGAATCCTCGGGAGTGGGTGTATTAACATGCTCCCCCACTTTATCTTGTTCGAAGAACGAGAAATCTGAATCCTGAACAACGGGAACCTCCTCGGTAGCCGCAGTCTGGGCCTCGGCTTGCTCTCGCTTAGTATAATACTGCATAAGCTCATCAAAAGCCTCCCCCAGATATTTGTAGTCAACCCCCTTATTGCACACCCAGAAGTCGTAGAAGGTACTCATGCCAAAATCCTCATAGGCCACAGCATCAGCAACCCTTCAACCCTTCCAGCTTTCTCTTCATTGAGGGCCTTTCCCAACTTGTCCCTCTCTTCTTGGATTGCTCTCCTGTCGGTAGCATTTCTCATGGTGATGTCCTTTAGCTCTTCCACCCTCCTCTCCATCTGATTTATGTCCAAGTTACTTTATTCAATAGCAGATTGGAGACCCTCGTTATCCTTGGTAACCTACTCAAAAGTCTGTTGCAGCTCCTAGACCTACTCAGTTAGCTCAGTAATCTAAGCTTTTAGGAAAGCATTTTCCTCGGAGTCCTCCATCAAGTTGTTCACCTGCTTGTTCACCACCTTGACCCGGTGGTGAGCATATGTGATTGCAAAGATGCCCTGCAACATTAAAAGAAGGAGGTTAGAGGAATTAACGATTGTAATAATAAAATATAATAATACAAGGTAGATGGAGCACTTACCCTGACAACATCCTGGAGACCATTGTTGTTGATGTTCTCCAGGGATCTATTGCCTAAGGTAGACATGAAGTTGCCCTAGGAGGTGGACTCCCATTTTACATGCCCCTGGCAGATTTCCAAGGCCTTCTTCAAAGGCTCGTTAACCTCTTCGGCAGGGTATTCAACAACACCTTCCTGAACTCTGCTCGAGGCAGGGGACTCTCTTACAGGTGCAGAGGGAGCGGTTCCCTTAGTAGGGGTTACCTTGCCTTTGCTATATTTGCGCGAGGGAGTCTTCTCAGAAGTCTTTTCAACCTGCTTTGTAGCCTTAGTAGGAGGGTCAGTCCTCTGGTTCTTGGCAGAAGGGATCTCGCTGATGGGACTGTCGGCATGTTTCTGAGCAAACTTCTTAAAGAAAGTGGATGACATATCTGTAAAATAAAAGCAAGAGGTTAGAAAGTAGTCCGAGCAGGGCCAAAATATGTAAAAATAAATAGTAGACTATAAATAAGTGCAAGTAGGTGGTGTTAGATCACCCTCTTCTGCTCCTTCCGAGCAGCCAATGGCCCCAAGTGGGGTATCCTCTTCACTATCTGACGAGTCAAGATCCATATGCTCAACCAGGATCTCTTCCCCCTTTCTTTGTTGGGAGCAATATCAGCTTGAGGGGCACTCAGCTCAGTGGTCTCTCTGATAGAAATGTCAGGCGAACTCCGGGTGCAATGCACAACGCAGGGTCTAGCAGGAGGTACAGTGGAGTTTTTCTGTTTCCTAATAGGTAGAACTTGGCTGGGCGGTTGCTTACTTGGCGGTTCTTTTCTGGGTGGAAATTTGATGGGTGTGCTGCTCTTACCCATTGCCTTAGGGTTAGGATGGATCCCAACACCAACGAGCCTCTCCTCTGCGGTCAAGGTAACCAGGTCTTTGCGGCTCGGTTCCATAGCGGCCAGCTTCTAAGCCCGTTTCTCCATTTCTTTAGTAGGAGCCGAACAGCTAAATGGATCATTGCAATGAAAAGAAAGATGGTTGGTAGCAATGTTTATGGCGAACGAGTACTGGCTAGCATACTCCCCCAACCTTAGAAATGGCTTCGGTATTGGCCAGATAAACGTCTGAGTCCCTATTGTTAAAATAAAAATACCCTGAGCAGCCCTGGCGGGGGCTGAACAGGTAGTTTACTTCATGCGCGGAGGGCACCGGCCAGCCCTCGGATTTGTACAGGACGTACAAGGCGGATAGGAACCTAATACCCTTATGACTAATCTGGGTAGGGAAAATCCCAAAATAGTCTACCACACTCTGAAAGTGTAGCAATAGGGGCAGGGTGGCACCAGCATTAATGTGGTACCTACTCCAAGCAAAAAACTTGGATCCAAGATTCGCTGCCCTCTGTTGGGTAGTGGGTTTGAGAATAGTGGCACTCCTAAGATTGAAATTCTCCTTGACGTTCTTTAGTTGCTTTTCGGAGATGGTGCTAGCGGGAGCTGCGTAAAAGGGGGGGGGGGGGATCTTCCATCTCCTGAGACGGGTTTAAATATCCTCAGTATAAATCTTTGTGGCATACTCTAGCTTGGAGTCTTCCTCCCGGCCAGAGCTGGTCGACCCTTCATCGGTGGGCAGTGCTTCGTGATTTCTAGTTGCACAGCGGACCACGTGGGGATTTTGTGCATCGTCGGCACGAGCAGTATTCTTTGTGCGGGCCATAATCACCAGTTGGAAGAGGGCCTTTTCAGGCTGGACGGTACCTCTACACTATGAGTGTTGTGGCATGTCAATGTTAGCCCAGTGATCAACTCCCCAGCGGTCTGCGCGTTTAAGAAGAAGGGGAAAGGAAGAGGTGAGAGCACCGAACAGTGTTGGGCGGTGTATACGTCTTGTATTGTATCGACCACTATAAATGACGAACTATGGGAAGCACCAACCAGCAAATAAAGCTCATTAAAGAACAAGAAGTTCTGAGGAAACAAAAAAATTCTAAAAAAATTCAAGGACTATTCTTCGTGTTCTTCAAGAACACCAAATACAAATCAGTCATAAAGGGGCACCATGAGGGATTTTCACGAAATCAAAGGCTGCTATGAGCAACTCATTCCTGGAACTACCCAAAACATTCAGTCAAACCTAGATTCAAGCAACATACAAATACTACCCGAAGATCTTCTCAATAAACCACCTACAGCTACAATCAAGAATGTAGAAAAAGAAAAAAAATTATCACACACAATGCCAAGTTAAATAGAGAAGTTTGGAATACTTACTTGCTGCAGGAGTATAGCGCCAGAAACGTGTTCATAGTGTGAAGTTCGAGAGACTCAAAGATCTGGGCACAGGCTAGCTCTCGAATAGATTGGGATGAGAAGGTTTAGGGTTTTTTAGGTTGGCTCTGGTTTGCATGAAGTAAAGAAGGAGGTGAAAAGAGAAGGGTTAGGCACCCTTATTTATAGGTAAAAAGAGGTGAGCTCATCCACTCAGCAATCTCTTCAGCTGCTGCTAGTCGACCTCTGTCACCAATCACATCTCCTCAACTGCCTCACACATCAGCCCACTCTTCGGTAACTGCACAACCGTCAGTACAGTTTTTAAAAGAGGCCATCATGACGCTTTATGGTGCCAAAAAGAGTCGGGAAAGAGTGAAAATTCATTTCTTGGAAACCTGAAGAAATACAAAGGCTATTAACTATACCAGATGCTATGCCAAGTAACAAGGAGCATATACCCCTGACCAGGCTAGACGGGGTGGTCCCCAAAAGAATGTTTCCATGCTGCTTAGTGCCATTGCAAACTTGGGGGAGAAATGTTATCCCAAAAATTGACATATCTGACGTGGCACTAAGCTTGGACACGTGGAGTAGACTGGGCAGACCCTCCGACAGGTTGGTCGGTGTATACCTGTGAGGTATACAACAAGTTACTGCTCGGCAAAATATCACCAGAGGCTTAGCTGCTCGGTATGATGGATAGCCAAACCTAGTCGGTGAGAAGAGGTTACTGATAACTCTATAAAATAGAGTTATTTTACCATATTTATATGATAATTGCTGCTTAGTTCTTGATTTTTTTAATTAATTTATTAAGTTTTTAAGTAATTTTGTAGTTTTTAGTCTTATTGTAATTTTCTAGATCTTTATATGTTTTTATATATATTTTATTGTTTTATGTTGTAATTTAATTATTTAAAATTAGTGTTGTTAGTTTGGATGCTAAAAATATGATTTTATTGAAATTAAATGTCATGTAAATTAAATTTTGATTAATATTTTCATGGAAGTTCTATGGTATACTTTATTAGTGAAAATATTTAATTTTAATTTAGTTTATGATTATTTTGTAGGAAGCAATGTTGCATTTTGGTACTTTGGAAAGAAGAGAAAAGAAAAGAATTAAAAATGAAAAAAGAGAAGGAAAATGTGGCATTTATGAAAAGCTCTCCAAGCCTCCCACCTGCCCAGCCAGCCCAAGCCCCCAGGCCCATCACGCATCAGGCGCGCCTCTGCCCCTCCTCTCGGCCCAGACCTCCTCCCAGCACTTGGGCCTGCTACTTTCAGCCCACTCCTGCACTCACCCAGCCGAGCACCAATAGCCTTCCTCCAGTTGCCCCCATCCAGGCCCACGCCTGGGCCTGCCTCTAGAAGCCCACACCGCCTGGCCTCCTTCCCAGCCCACGCCAGGCCCAATCCAAGCACCCTTCGGCCTAGCAGCCTGCCTGCTTCCCACCAGCCGCCTGAACCACCTGGCCCAGCCACCTCTTTGGTCCTCTTGAGCCCAAAAAAATGTTCCATTGTCCCTTTTTCCCCCTTTGTTCAAAAATGCCAATTTTTACCCAACTTTTCTACACATTTTCACCACAAAAATCATCATCACCCCTACAATTTACCCCTACTTTCCATATTATTATTTATTTAATTAATACAATTAAATTAATTAATTTAATTAAATTAATTAATTTAAATTGATTATTTTAATAATCTCATTTTGGCTATAAATAAGGGTTTTCAAGACCATTTTGGGGTGCTTAATTTTTGGTTACCATCTTCTTTTCTACCATTCTCTCTTCCATTTTGGGGTTTTTCAAGAGCATTTTCAAGTATGTATCTTATTTATTTTGTAATTCCTATTCTAGTTATGTGCTTCTAATCTTTTTCATAAGATCATTAAGATCATGATGAAGCAACTTGTAACTAGATAATATTTATGTTGTATGTTGATTTCCCTTGTAATGCAACAAAGTTTATGGATTTTTCTTCTTCATATATGTCTTTCATCTCTAATATCTCATATTTTGGATTGTTAGATAATATGCACTTTGCTCTTCATTTTGCAAAACATAATATTCTTTGTGTAAGATGTGTCATTAAATTGTACACATCCAATGCTTAGAACAAAAATATTATGTTTTGCCTTATAAATAATGTTATTTGATTTTTTGTTGCTTCATTAGGTTGATTCACATTAAATACTTTGAAATTATACTTTTTGAAAAGTGAAGAAAAATCCTATCTTTTTATAATTAATTTGTGCTTAAAATTATAAATCTATTTGGAAAATGATAGTTTGACTTATTTTAACTATCACTAAAACTTGGGAATCAATATACTAATAAGTATTATTAAACTTAAATTTTGTGGATTCCAGTATCTTAATAATCTTTCCTTTTAACACTTATTTTCAAATCATTATTGGTTTATTTTTATTCTCTTAAATAGCTTTATTTTAAATCTTTTATTTTATGTTCATGATATTAAATCTCATCAATTTTTGGAGCTAGGTTAGAATTTATTAATTTTGGTTTAAAATAGTTTTCTTTTTTATTTTAGACAACTCCTTTGGGTTCGATCTCGTGCTTACACGAACACTATATTTCATATACGATTCATGCTCTTGCGAGTTATAAATTTTTAAAACATACCCGTTTTAGGTCCATTAAATTTTTGGCGCCGTTGCCGGGGAGTTGCAAGAAAGGAAACGAAATATATCTCAAGGTTAGTGAATTCCTCTACTAGTTATTTAAATTTTTGTATTTAAAAAAAACTATATATATACAAAAATATAAAAAAAAATATTTATATAAAAAAAAAAGATAAGAAGAAAATTTGGGACGGTTCTACCACCCATAAAAAAAACTTACTTATATATTTATATTTATTATTTTTTTTAGTTGACGGCACTTGTGCCTCCTATCAATCTATATTTTTTATTTTTATAGTTGATGGCACTTGTGCCTCCCATTGTTGTTGTAATTTTGTTATAGTTTTTATTCCTTGTATTTCTTTGTTAGTTGATGGCACTTGTGCCTCCTAACATTTGTTTTAACTTTCTTTATTTATCTTGTTGTAGTTTTTATTTTATTTTATTTTTGCAAGTTACTAGTTGATGGCAATTTTTCGTCCTAGCTAGTTGATCGCAATTTTGCCTCCTAGTCTTTTATCTTATGTTTTAGTTAATGGCACTTGTGCCTCCTAATTTTTACCTTATTTTTGTTATGGTTAATGGCATGTTATTCCTCCGTACTCTTGCTTAATTTTTTTTATAGTATTATTTAATTTTACCTTATTTTTCTTTGTCTTTTATAATAGTTTAGTTTAATTGTAAAAGATACTTGAAAAAAAAAAAAAGAAACCTAATTCTTGTCCTTTCACCATAAGCAATTTTTTCTTAAAGGAAATTTGAACAAAATTCCCAATCCGCCTCTACTAATTAACCTTGGGGAGTTGTTAGTAGTATGCTCTGTGTTTGCGGTTTTAACTGATCTTCCACATCAGAAAATTGCTTGTTTGAGATTATATTTGTTACCTTGTTTGTGAAAATTGTATGCATCATTGGGAACGTAACTCTAAAAATCGATTAGTAAAAAGACATTTATCTTTGTTTGAAATTGAAAGTGTTAGTAAAAATTTGAGCATCATAGAACCAATTGCTAATCCCGTTGATGAAAATGTTGTGCCTGAAAAAACTTTTCTTGAATATTTTGCACCTATTTCATCTAATGCTCCTTCATGTATTGTTCTTCCAACCACTTCTGCTACCCATTTTGAGCTTAAACCATCAATCATTAAATTTTTTCCATCCATTTATGGGTTAGATAGAGAGGATCCTTACATGCATGTCAAAAATTTCTTAGAAATTTGCTCAACATTTAAATTTCAAAATTTTTCTGATGAGTCGGTCAAACTAAGATTGTTCCCTTTTTCATTAAAAGACAAATCAAAAGCTTGGTTAAATTTCCTTCCCATGGGGTCTATAACTACATGGGATCAACTTTATAATAAATTCTTGCTGAAAAATTTTCCTATGTCTAAAACTGATAGTCTAAGCAGAGAAATCTCCGAGTTTTTTCATAAAGATAATGAAGAGTTTTATGAATGTTGGGAAAGATTTAAAGATTTATTATTAAAATGTCCTCATCATGGTTTTGAAAAATGGAGACTTGTAAAATATTTTTATGATGGTTTGACTCCCTCTAATCGTCAAATGATTCAATCTATGCATACTGAAAAAAAAATTAAATTTCAAGGACAAGAGGCTTGGGACGCCCTTGAAGATTTATCTGTCAATTCACAACAATGGAATTATTTTGATCCTAGGTCTAGGTCAACTAATTCACCAAAAAGAGGAGGAAGGTATGAAGTAAAAGATGAATTAGACTTAAGAACATCCTTAGACTAATTAGCGAGAAAAGTAGAAGCCTTAGCCATAAGCCAAACTATAAATTCTCCAATACAACCAAGAAAAGATGTTTGCTCTGTATGTTCTAGTCCTTGCCATAATGCCCAATCATGTCCTTTCTACCAAGAAGCCTTTTCTAAGGAGGTCAATGCTCTTCATGCTTATGGGAAACCAAATGATAGCCCATTTTCATCCACTTATAATCAAAATTGGGAAAACCATCCAAACTTTTCATGGAGACAAAACCAACCTCAAATGAATCAAGGGCACCAATACAACACACAAAACCAAACTCATGCCCCACAAAATCAACTATATCCTCAACAAAGGAAACATTCCTTAGAAGATACTTTACAACAATTTATGCAATCCACTCAACAAATCCTACAAAATCAGTCTCAATCAATTACCAAACTCGAGACACAAGTAGGACAACTCGCCACTACTTTAGCTAATAGAGAAAAAGGAACATTCCCTAGTCAACCTATCCCTAATCCAAAAGGTCAATATGAGATAGAAAAGTCTATTCATAATGGAGAAATCAAATCAATTTCAACTCTTAGGTCCGGAAAGAACATTATCAAACTCGAGATTGAAAAAGAAAAAGAAAAAGAAAAGAGTCATCCTTCTAGTTCTAATGCCAATGACTCTTCAAACAAGGAAACTCCAATCCATCTTTTCATTCCAAAAGCCCCATTCCCACAAAGATTACTTCCAATTAAAAAAGGCGGCCAATATAATGACATCTTAGAAGTTTTCAAACAAGTTAGTATCAATATCCCTTTCTTAGATGCCAAAATACAAATTCCTGCCCACTCTAAATTTTTAAAGGATCTTTGTACTATTAAAAGAAACACTAATGTTCCTAAAGAGACATTTTTAACTGAACAAGCTAGTTCCATTATTCAATATAAGATTCTTGTTAAATATAAAGATCCTAGGTGTCCCACAATTTCATGCATTATTGGTGATCATTTTACTAACAAGGCTTTACTTGATTTGGGTGCTAGTGTGAATTTATTGCCTTATTCTGTTTATAAGCAACTTGGTCTTGGTGAACTAAAACCGACTTCTATAACTCTTCAACTAGCCGATCGTTCTGTGAAAATTCCTAGAGGCATTATAGAGGACGTTTTGATAAAAGTTGATCAATTTTACTTTCCCGTTGACTTCATTGTTCTTGATACTCAACCTGTGGAAAATGTGCATGCTCAAATTCCTATCATTTTAGGTAGACCATTCTTAGCTACATCTAATGCAATCATTAATTGTCGTAATGGTATTTTGAAACTATCTTTTGGAAATATGATTGTTGAATTGAATGTTTTTAATGCTGCTAAATTTGTTAAGTGTGAGGAAGTGCATGAAGTTAACATGATAGATAGTATTTGTGAAAATGATGGAAATGACTTACTTGACTTTTGTGAAAAATACTTTGGTATGAACTTGCATGTTGATGATTCTAATGATGATGTGAATTCTTTGCTAGAGTATATACCCTTAAATGAAACAAAAGTTGAACCTTTTTCATCCTTAGATCACGCTCAATCAATTTCCGAGTCTCCAAAATTAGACCTTAAACCTTTGCTAGAAAATTTAAAATATGATTTTCTAGGAGAACCTGAAACCTTACCTGTTATCATAGCATCCGCTTTAGATAAAGAACAAGAAGATAAATTGTTAGATGTCCTTAGAAAACATAAAGAAGTCATAGGTTGGACCATTGGAGACATTAAAGGAATTAGCCCATCCATATGTATGCATAGAATCCATCTAGAAGAGAATGCTAAAACCTCTCGGGAATGTCAAAGAAGGTTAAATCCAAATATGAAAGAAGTAGTTAGAGAAGAGGTCATAAAATTATTATACATGGGTATCATTTACCCTATTTCTGATAGTCAATGGGTTAGTCTAGTTCAAGTTGTGCCTAAGAAGTTTGGGATCACAGTTGTTGAAAACAAGAAAAATGAATTAATCCCTACTAGAGTACAAACGGGGTGGAGAGTGTGCATAGACTATAGAAAGCTGAATAATGTTACTAGAAAAGACCATTTTCCATTACCCTTTATTGATCAAATGCTTGAACATTTAGCTGGCCATGCATATTATTGCTTTCTTGATGGGTATTCGAGATATAACCAAATCCCCATTGCCCCAGAAGATCAAGAAAATACTACATTTACATGCCCTTTCAGAACTTTTGCATATCATCGCATGCCTTTTAGATTATGCAATGCACCTGGGACTTTTCAAAGGTGTATGATTTCAATTTTTTTTGACATGGTTGAAAGATTTCTTGAAGTGTTTATGGATGATTTTTCTATGTTTGGTTCTTCCTTTAATGAATGTTTGCACCATTTGTCACTTGTTTTAATTCATTGGAAAGAGAAAAACCTTGTGCTCAACTGGGAAAAATGTCCTTTTATGGTTAAAAAATGAATTGTTTTAGTTCATGTAATCTCATCTGAGGGAATAGAAGTTGATAAAGCTAAAGTTGATCTTATTTCAAAACTTCCCCCACCTAAAACTATGAAAGATATTAGATCATTCTTAGGCCATGCCAATTTCTATAGACGATTTATAAAAGACTTTAGCAAAATTTCACGGCCTTTATGTCATTTACTTGGAAAAGAAAATGCTTTTGTCTTTGATAATAATTGCCATGTTGCCTTTGAAAAATTAAAAAATTTGTTGACCACTGCACCCATTATTCGACCTCCTGATTGGAAAATACCTTTTGAAATAATGTGTGATGCTTCTGATTATGCTATAGGTGTTGTCTTAGGACAAAGACTTGAAAAAATACCTCATGTAATTTACTATGCTAGCAAGACTTTGAATGACTCTTAATTAAATTATTCCACAACTGAGAAAGAATTTCTTGTTGTTGTGTTTGCATTGGAGAAATTTAGATCTTATTTGTTAGGGTCTAAAATTAATTTCTATTCTGATCATGCTGCATTAAAATATCTCTTGTCGAAAAATGATGTTAAGTCTCATTTGATTCGTTGGATCCTACTTTTACAAGAATTTGACTTAGAAATACGTGATAAAAAGGGATCTGGAAATGTTGTTGTTGATCATTTATCTAGACTTGTTGTTGAAACTATACATGACTCCACTCCTATCACTGAAACTTTTCCTGATGAACAATTAATGCATGTTTCTTCTTTGCCTTGGTATGCTGATATTGTTAATTTTTTTGTCACTAAAGAAATACAATCTCATTGGTCTAAGGATGACAAATCTAAATTTTATTATGAGGTGAAATTTTTTATTTGGGATGATCCTTACTTATTTAAATATTTCCCTGATCAAATAATTAGAAGATGCATTCCAAATTGTGACCAATCTAAAATCATATCTTTTTGTCACGATCATGTATGTGGAGGACATTTTAGTGGTAAGAAAATAGCTACTAAAGTTTTATAATGTGGTTTTTATTGACCTACTATCTTTCATGATACATATGTTTATTGTAAATCTTGTGAACATTGCAAAAAGTTAGGAAGTTTAACTAAAAGAAACATGATGCCTTTAAATCCTATTCTTATTATTGACATATTTGATGTTTGGGGCATTGATTTTATGGGACCATTTCCTAACTCCTTTTGTAATCTTTATATTCTTGTTGGAGTTGATTGTGTGTCTAAATGGGTTGAAGCTATTGCATGCCACACTAATGACCACAAAGTTGTGCTTCGGTTTTTGAAAGAAAATATATTTTCCCGTTTTGGTTCACCACATGCTATCATTAGTGATAACGGTACATACTTTTGTAATAAGTCATTTGAACATTTGATGAAACAATATGGCGTTACACATAAAGTCGCAACACCACATCACCCACAAACTATTGGTCAAGTTGAAGTGTCTAATAGGGAAGTTAAGCACATTGTAGAAAAAACTGTGAATCCAACTAGGAAAGATTGGTCCTTAAGACTCACTGATGCATTATGGGCGTATCGTAACGCGTACAAAACACCCATTGGCATGTCACCCTACAAACTTGTGTATGGGAAGGCGTGCCACTTACCTGTTGAGTTAGAACATAGAGCCCTTTGGGCAATTAAACAGTTAAACTTTTCTTTAGACAAGGCAGGTGAGAAAAGAAAACTTCAATTGAATGAGCTAGACGAAATTAGGAATGATGCATATGACTATTCAAAAAAATATAAGGATCGTATGAAATTTTACCATGACAAAAATATTTTGAGAAAAGATTTTTCTCCAGGTCAAAAAGTCCTTTTATACAACTCTTGTTTGCATTTATTCCCAGGAAAATTACGCTCTAGGTGGATTGGTCCTTACATTGTTCATGTTGTTTTTCCACATGGAGCTATCAAAATTGAAAATCCTAACAATGGTGATATTTTTGAAGTTAATGGACAAAAATTCAAACCATTTTTAGAATTAAAAACCGATGAAGTGGATGAGATCCTCCTTGAGGACCCTGTTTACCAAGCTCTTTGATTCCAATTGATCTTTATAACTTGTGTTTTTTTTGTTTTATGTGTGATTTAATTTTTGTTTGTTGTATCTTTTACTCTCCTGACGATGCACCGTATCAAGGTATGACTATTCTAAATTCTAACATCTTTTACTTTTCAAATTATAATTGTATTTTGACACATTGAGGACAATGTTTAAATTAAGTTTGGGGGTATTAATTTGATATGGTGATTATCATTAGGAGAGTATGTTTTATTGTGTTTATGTTTTGTGTTTTATTGTGTTTTGTGTAGTTTGTTTGAAAAAGAAAAAAGAAAAAAAACTTTATTAAATTTTGTGTTGTTTTGTAAATATATATATATATACACTCTACGTGGTTACTACCTATGGATGGTTACTTTAATATTAACCATTGGATTAAAATCAATTTTCCATATTTATAGTTGTTAATTAATATTTCTAAAAATAAATTTTGATTTTTTCAAATTTTTGGTAGGGTTACCTGATGAAAAACATGTATTTATTATAAAAATATAATATTGTAAACTTTTTATTTTTCAAATGCATGTCAATTTGTAAAATATAGCTAGTGTCTCTCATTGTTTGGAAACAACATTAATTATGGTAAAAAAAATAACTAAATTCAAAATTAATGTTAAAAAAAATATTTACATGTTGGTGACTTGCTATACCAAGTCACTATATTGTCACATCATCATAATTGTTAGTACCCATTTATGGGTAGTAATCATTGAGAAGTCTTTCATATATATTTATATATATATATACATATTGTTGTCTTGTTATCTTGTTTAAAAAACAAAAATCAAAAAATAAAAAATAAAACAAAAATTCTTAAAAAGTAAAAAAAAAAATGGTGATATTTTTCATTTTCAATGATAAAAATCTAGATTGAGTTTGAATTTAATTCTCTTAAAAATATGAATAATTTTTAAGCTTTGTCTTTAATTATTGGGTCAATTTTGCTTGTAACAAAAATTACATTTTTCATAACAAAAACGCTTTTTCCTATAAGTTTAAGTGAAAAATAATTTGAATGAAAACCTCTTTTTAAAAAAAGTGAAATCGAAAATTTAATTAATTACATAAGCTTAACTTTTATTCATAATAACTTTTTAGAATTATTTTTGTACGCCCTGGTTTTCACGCGGGCTGTTTAGCAGGACGAGCCTCGGACTAAACATGATTTAGTCCGAGGCTCCCACAGGCCAGAGGTTCTATTTCCAGGACGGGCCCTTTCTAGCTCGAGGGGGTCTTGTTTCTAGCTCGCGCTTGTTGCACCAGGAGCTGGGAACAACATCCGGCGACCACGGACGGATAAGCTCGGGTTATGGATTGCTCCGGTAACGAGCTTCTCAGGAAGCTCTGACCCTATGGGAAGTCAACACGCAAGATAAACGTGCATATTCCTGCCATCACGTGTCCGATATCCCCCTGACTTCTCGGACACGCAGCAGGAACGTGCGTATTCAGACACCCACGGACGAGTTGGGCCGTGCGGCCCATTATCTCCTTCCATACTGATTAGACCACACTTGTGTGTCAGGTTTAGGAATTAATCATGAATATCACAGACTTGATATGACACATGGTAAGGTCACGGGATGACCTCCCTACCAACTTCCAGGTGCCTTCTCCTATAAATATGGAGACCCTGGGAGTTGATAGGGGTTGGAAAAAATAGTCTTTGAAGAACTATATACTTTGTAAACCAATTACCCAGAGAATATCAATAATATTGACTAGTGGAGTAGAAGGATTTTAACCTTCGAACCACTTAAAAATGTGTCTTGAGTCACCTAGTTCTTTCCCCAAAGATTTCCTATCTGTGACGGTTCTACTTTTAGTACTAATCTCTTTCTCTTCTTCTCTTAATTATCTGTTGCCGAAGAACCGCGTCAACAGTTTGGTGCTTTCATTGAGAGCAAGTCCGATTAGTACTACCACAAACATACAACTATGGTGACCACTCGATCCAAACATGGCAACGAGACAGAACAGCATGATGGGCAGGAGGCTCGCCATGTTGCCCTCCCCGATGAGCAAGTTCCTGAAGTCCAGCAGAGGCCGGGAAAGCAGCCGGCCGGCCAAGACAACACTGGTAGTTCGGCGCCCCGACCGCCTAATCTGAATCCATGTTATTACACTGCGGTGGAGATGGAGAATGCTCAGCTGAGGAGCCAGCTGGCAGCAGCTGGTCAGCAAATCCAGGATATTCTGAGTCGACTACCCCCTCTCACAACCAACGGTAACGTTGGAGAGAGGCAAGGCGAGGCTCCTAAGTCTCGCCGGAGTAATCGATCCAGGCATAGTCGTTCGGGTAGACTCCCTGCAGCCAACTCCACCCCTTCACCACGCCATCAAGAGGCGAACTTCAGGGAAATGCCTCGGACCGAACAGCAGCAGTACAGCCGTTCGGTTAGGACGTCAACCCCTAGCTCTCAGCCTTCCTCGAGGACGCCCAGAAGAGATCGAGGAAATTCCCAAAGAAGGGCCGAGGAGATCCGGAGACGTCAGCCCGTCCCCGAAGAACGTCCAGTTCCTCGTCCAGCGTGAAACCAGCAAGCTGGCAGGGCCGAGAGGCCCCCACCAAATTTAGTCCGTCCGGACGGCACTAGGATCGCCTCTCCGGTCAAGCATCCTCCTTCTCCCATCAGATACCCGTCTCCTCAGTCCGTCCGAGACATCCCGACCTACGGAAATAGTAGGAGAGACCCGCCATCAGCCGGGCCTTCCCGGCGCAGCAGGGTGCCGGGGGAAGGATCAGGTAGGAGCCGCCAAAGACGCACCTCGAGCCTGTCCAGCAGGAGTCATTGGATCGGTAGTGCACGGAGTGATATTTCGGGAGGAGACCTGCGACAGCGACTAAGTTCAGCACAAAGTCACCATACTACCCAGGGAGGCGACCTTCGAGATCGCCTCAACTCTCACAGAGAGGATCGAGTTAGGGATGGTAGCCAGGCCCGCTCAGTTGGGGTCCGATCCGAAGTACGTAACGGCGGGAATGCCCCAAATGACCTATCTCAAGATAGGAGGGGCAACAACCCGCCTAATATGTACAACGGGTCCGGAGCTGTTGAACAGCCCCGGAATAACCCAGGATCTCAGAACAAAACCATAGAGCGCTTAACTCAGATGGAGGAGCTGATGAAGAAGCTCCTGTCGGAGAAAGAAAAAGACGAATATGATTCAGGGGATGAGATGGAACTCTTCGCCCCTAATATAGCAGCAACGGCATACCCTTCTGGCTTTCGTATGCCTCACTTGTCAAAGTTCAACGGGGATGGAGACCCATCTGACCACTTAGGGATGTTCAACACCCTAATGATGGCTCATAACATCGGACCAGAGCTTCGTTGCTTGATCTTTCCTTCCACCCTAACTGGACCTGCCAGGCAGTGGTTCAAACAAAGTAAAAGGCAGTCAATCAGCTCCTAGAAGACCTTTTCGGCTGACTTCAAGAGGGCATTCCGCGCCTCTCAGGCCGCCCGAGTCCAGGCCGACTCCCTAGCTAACGTGAGACAGCAACCTGGAGAGACGCTAAAAGCCTACTTGAGCAGATTTGCAAATGTCGCTGCTCGAGCCAGAGACGCCGACGACAGCTCCAAACTCATGGCTATGAGGACCGGGATCCTAGTCGGCAGAGATCTGTGGAAGGATATTCAAAGGAGGGGGGTCAGCTCGGTTAGTGAATTCCTTAACAGAGCCCAAGAGTGGATAAACTTGGAAGAAGTTGAAGCTTCAGCCGCGGGGACCAGCCAGGTCCTCGAGAAGCCCGCTGGGACGGGAACAGAGATCGTAGTGGAGACTACCGACGTCGCGCAGAGTAACCAGACCAGTGGCGGCAAAAGAAAAGGAAATGGTGAAAACAGCCAGCACGGTCAAAAGAAGAATAAGTCCGCGGATAAATTCAAGCCCGTGTTCACAACGTATACCGAGCTCACCCAGACCAGAGAGAATATTTTCCTGGCCAACGTTACGCGAGTCCCCTGGAAAAGGCCGGAGCCAATAAAACACCCTAAGGGAAAGAGAGACGCTTCCAAATTCTGCCGTTTTCATAACGATGTCGGGCACAATACCGACGACTGCAGGCACCTCAAAGATGAAATCGAGACTCTCATCCGAGCAGGTCCGTTGGCGCAATACTCGCAGAACAGGGTCCCGACAAGTCAACCCGCTCCGGAGATCCCAGCCAGTCAACCTGGACCTCGGGTAGATCAGGACGTCCTTCCCCCCGTGGTCGAGGGAGAGATTTCCACCATCTCTGGAGGACCACACATGGCTGGCACGAGCAAAGGCGCCCAGAAGAGGTATGTGAATGAGTTGAAGGCCCACAATGGAGCGGAGTTCGTCCCGGAACAGCGTCAATCAAAACAACAAAGATTAGAGAAACAACCGATCACTTTCACGGAGGAAGACGCAAGCCATGTCCAATTCCCTCATAACGATCCCTTGGTCGTAGCAGTCCAGCTCGCCAACCGGAGAGTAAGGAGAGTGTTAGTGGACAATGGGAGCTCGGTGAACCTCCTATTCCGGTCCACCTTAGAAAAAATGGGTCTGACCGTCTCCGAGCTGAAGGCAACCTCGATGATGCTATATGGTTTTTCAGGAGAAGGGTCAGCAGCGATAGGAACGATTGAGCTGGTGATCACCCTAGGAGACGAGTCCCGAACAGTGTCCAAACTACTCGAATTTGTAGTCATTGACTGCTCCGCTGCCTACAATGCAATTTTGGGCCGACCTACGTTCGTTGCTTTCGAAGCTATCACGTCCGTCCGGCACCTCGCCATGAAGTTCCCTACTTCAACAGGGGTCTGTACTATCAAGGGCGATCAGCTCGCTACCAGGGAATGCTACAGCATTTCCATGAAGGGAAAATCTAAACCCGGGCAGGTGACGATGGCCATTCAGGATGAAGAGGAATCTCAGGGACCCAAGGCGGCTCCTGAGATTGAAAAACCTCGGGTTTCCGAAGACGAAGAGCTCGCCCTAAGTGAGGACATTGACCCCCGAGTAGGCGAGGACAGGTCCGAGCTCCAAGCTATTGAAGAGCTCGAGGAGGTAGGCATCGATGAACAAAACCCGTCACGGACGGTTAAGCTCGGAAAGAACCTCTGCGATAGAAGAAAGGCGGAACTGACTGCGTTTCTGCGGAAAAACCTGGACGTATTCGCATGGTCGCACGAGGACATGATAGGGATCAGTCCGATCGTAATCATGCACACGCTCCACCTAGACAAAAGCGTCCCTGCCAAGTCTCAAAAGCAGAGGCGTTTAGGGACAACCTGAGCCGAAGCCCTTGAAGAAGAAGTAGCCCGGCTCAAAAAATGTGGCTTTATCCGCGAAGCCAGATTTCCCATTTGGGTTGCCAATCCCGTGTTAGTTCCAAAGCCCAATGGGAAGTGACGGACCTGTATCGACTTTTCCGACCTGAATAAAGCCTGCCCCAAGGATTGCTTTCCATTACCGAGGATCGATCAACTGGTGGATGCCACGGCGGGGCACGAGCTCATGTCCTTCATGGACACGTACTCGGGCTACAATCAGATCGCGATGAATCCAGCAGACCAGGATCATACCAGCTTCATGACCCCGACTAATGTCTATTGCTATAAGGTCATGCCGTTCGGTCTTAAGAATGCCGGGGCTACCTACCAAAGGCTGGTAAATAGAATGTTCGCGGACCAGATCGGGAAAAACATGGAAGTGTACGTCGATGATATGCTTGTCAAGTCAAAGATTGCCAGCAACCACGTCACCGATCTGGAAGAATGCTTTAACATACTGCGAGAATATGGCATGAGGCTCAATCCTCAGAAGTGCACTTTCGGTGTCGCATCGGGGAAATTCTTGGGTTTCATAGTCAATACCCGAGGAATCGAGGCAAACCCCGACAAGATCAGGTCACTGCTCGAGCTTCCTTCCCCCAGGTCGCGGAAAGATGTCCAAGGCCTCACAGGAAGAGTGGCAGCACTGAACCGGTTCATTTCCAAATCGACCGACAAGTGTTTGCCCTTCTACAACCTGGTCCGGGGAAACAAGAAGTTCGAATGGACAGTAGAGTGTGAAAGCGCATTCCTCGACCTAAAAACGCACCTGGCTGAGCCGCCTGTGCTGTCAAAGCCCAAGGTAGGAGAACCTCTTTTCCTCTACATGGCCGTCACTGAGGACGCAGCTAGTGCTGTTCTGATGCGAGAAGAGGACCAGGCTCAGAAACTGGTTTATTACATCAGCAAGAGACTCCTCGGAGCTGAGTTAAGGTACCCATTGATGGAAAAACTGGCGTTCTGCCTAATCACGGCCTCGCGAAAACTCAGACCATACTTCCAGTCCCACTCTGTACATGTCATGACCGATCAGCCTTTAAGGCAGGTTTTGCAAAAGCCTGAAGCCTCGGGACGCTTGCTGAAGTGGGCGGTCGAACTCAGTCAGTTCGAGATTTTTTATACTCCCCGAACTACCATAAAAAGTCAAGCCTTGGCCGACTTCGTGGCAGAATGCGCGGGATTCCATGAGATCCCATCAGAAGACTCACCTCAGGTCGCCTCCTCAAGTTCATCGTGGAAGATCTTCGTTGATGGCTCATCTAACGAGAACGGCTCCGGGGCCGGAATCATTCTGATATCCCCAGAGGGGCATAGATTCCACTCGGCGCTGAGGTTCAGGTTCAAGGCGTCTAACAACGAGGCAGAGTACGAAGCCTTATTAGCTGGACTTAGGATAGCTAGTGAGCTAAAGGCAAGCTCTGTCCAATGCTTCAGCGACTCCCAGCTCATGGTGAATCAGGTTCTAGGCGAGTATCAGGCGCGGGGTCCCAAGATGGCCTCCTATTTGGCTAAGGTAAAATCCGAACTGTCTGCGTTTGGGCAAGGGTCGATCGAACAGATACCTCAGGAGTAGAACGCCAACGCAGATGCTCTCGCCAAGCTTGCCACCTCGGGAGAGACAGAAACCCTAGGGTTGGTGCCAGTTGAGTTCTTGGAGAAATCCAGCATAGACGGAGATCGAGCAGATATTGAAATGATTGACATCAGGCCGACCTGGATGACTCCCATTGTTGAGTACCTCGTCGAGGGCAAGTTACCCGAAGGGCGCAACGACGCACGACGAGTCCTTTATCAAGCTCCAAGGTATACGCTAGTCGAGGGGGTGTTGTACCGACGTGGGCATTCCTTACCTCTCCTCCGGTGCGTTCTTCCAAGAGAAACGAAGGCCATCCTGCAAGAAGTTCATGACGGGTTCTGCGGAGATCACGCTGGGGGGCAAAGCCTGGCCTTGAAGATCCTTCGGCAGGGTTATTACTGGCCGACTCTGTCCAAAGACTCGATCTCATATGTAAAAAAGTGCGACAAGTGTCAGCGGTTCGCCGCGGTCGCACGAGCTCCTCCGACCGAGCTAAAAATGATTTCGTCTCCCTGGCCCTTCGCCATTTGGGGGATAGATCTAATAGGCGCCCTGCCCACCGGAAAGGGCGGGGTCCGTTACGCCGTGGTAGCCATTGACTACTTCACCAAGTGGGCCGAAGCAGAGCCGTTGGCGACAATAACATCGAAAAAGGTGCTAGACTTCGTGGTTAAAAGCATCATATGTCGATTTGGCCTACCCAAAAAGATCGTCTCCGACAATGGCACTCAATTTGACAGCGATCTGTTCACCGAATTTTGCGAAAGGCACGGAATTGTGAAAAGTTTCTCGTCCGTGGCCTATCCCCAGGCGAACGGCCAGGTCGAGGCTGTCAATAAAGCTCTGAAGGCAAGCCTCAAGGAGAGGCTAGATGAGGCAAAGGGGATCTGGCCAGAACAGCTCCCCCAAGTTTTGTGGGCCTATAGGACCTCACATCGGACTCCCACGGGTCACACTCCTTTCTACCTAACCTTTGGAAGTGAAGCAGTCCTCCCCGTGGAGGTGAAGGTCCTGTCACACAGGGTCCGGTCCTACGACCAAGACGGGAACCACGAGCTCCTATGCCACTCCTTAGACTTAGTGGATGAAAGGCGAGAGGATTCACAATTCCAGCTCGCCCATTATCAACAGAATATCACTCGCTACTTCAACACTAAGGTCAAAAGACGTGCCTTTAGCGTCGGTGATTTGGTCTTGAGGAGAATTTTCCTGGCCGGGAAAGATCCCAAAGATGGGGTTTTGGGACCAAGCTGGGAAGGACCATACCAGGTCATCGAAGTCATCAAAGAGGGAACTTATAAGTTAGCTCGACTTGGTGGAGGGGCGGTCCTGCAGACTTGGAATGCTATCCACCTAAAGAAATATTATCAATGAGCCATTTGTAAGGCCTAGAAGGTCACCTTCCATGTATAAATAAAAATCAAATGTTTCTCGTTATTTGCAAGTGTAATTTTAAAGTAACAACGAAAGACCCTTTCCCAGTTACTTGGGGGGCATATGGTACCTGGATATAACCAGGTCTCCTTAACGACTTAGGTGTTAATTTTTATCTACGGATAAGAGTTATCACAAACTAAGTCCTATCCTGGTCTTAACCAGGTCACAAAACTTAGAAGTTAACTAAAATTTGTTGACCGTGGTTCTTCTTTAAAGAGCCCGGGATACGGATAAAAGTTGACGCGAACTAAGTTTTTCAAAATAAGTTCCTGGTCTTAACCAGGTCACAAAACTTAGAAGTTAACTAAAATTTGTTGACCGTGGTTCTTCTTTAAAGAGCCCGGGATACGGATAAAAGTTGACGCGAACTAAGTTTTTCAAAATAAGTTCCTGGTCTTAACCAGGTCACAAAACTTAGAAGTTAACTAAAATTTGTTGACCGTGGTTCTTCTTTAAAGAGCCCGGGATATGGATAAAAGTTGACGCGAACTAAGTTTTTCAAAATAAGTTCCTGGTCTTAACCAGGTCACAAAACTTAGAAGTTAACTAAAATTTGTTGACCGTGGTTCTTCTTTAAAGAGCCCAGGATACGGATAAAAGTTGACGCGAACTAAGTTTTTCAAAATAAGTTCCTGGTCTTAACCAGGTCACAAAACTTAGAAGTTCACTAAAATTTGTTGACTGTGGTTCTTCTTTAAAGAGCCCGGGATACGGATAAAAGTTGACGCGAACTAAGTTTTTCAAAATAAGTTCCTGGTCTTAACCAGGTCACAAAACTTAGAAGTTAACTAAAATTTGTTGACCGTGGTTCTTCTTTAAAGAGCCCGGGATACGGATAAAAGTTGACGCGAACTAAGTTTTTCAAAATAAGTTCCTGGTCTTAACCAGGTCAGAAAACTTAGAGGTGAACTAAAATTTGTTGAACGCGGATCTTCTTTAAAGAGCCCGGGATACGGATAAAGTTAACTCGAACTAAGTTCGTAAAAATAAAGAGATGAATTGTAACCAAATGCATAAAAATATATATGTCAAACTGGCTGAGCAAATTGTCTCGAGGCGGAAACGCCTCACATAAAAAAGAGAATTACAATAGGAAGAGTTCAAAATACTTAAACGAGAAGTGTCCTAAGCCCCATCAGTTGGCCCTTTGGAGGTCGCGGTCTCATCCTGCTCCGCCGCGACAGAGGCCTCTCCAGTCTCCGATGGAGGAACCTCCTTATTTAGGCGGGCTTGAAGCTGCGGCAACAAGAATGCCCAGAGGTCCGGCGGCATGAAAGAAAAGTCCGCGTCCGGATTGTGGGACCAGCAGTGATAGAACAGGTCTTGTAAGGACTGCTCCGATACGACCCGTTCGTCTTTCAGGGCGGCCTGGGAGGCCTGGGCTTCGGCCTTCGCCGCCTCAAGATCTGTCCGCGATGCGGCCAGGGAGTTTTTAAGCTCTTGGTTCTCGGAGCGGATCTTCTTTAGCTCGGCTTTAGAGGCCACCAGCGCGTCTCTCGCCTCCTGAGACTCCTGGAGGGCGGTCTGGCGATCAGCTTCCAAACCCTCGAGCTGGGCCTTGGTCCTAACAATGCCTCTGTATGCGGCAGCAATGCCCTGCAAGAAAAGAATGATAAATTAACAAACTGGAAGGAAAAAGGCGGCGTGTGAGTGTTAAAGCCTTAAAAGAAGGGGGCACTTTACCGTTAAGGTCATGTCCATCGCAGACTCTATAACTCATACCAGGCTCGTTGTTTCGATGGCCCGGAGCTCCTTCTCCCTGATATTGTAGAAATGGCTGACGGCGTAGCTAGCCGACTCATACACCGAACCCCGGAATGCTTCGGGCATCTTCTCCAGAGCCCGGGGGTCGACCGGGATACGCACATCCGGGGTTGCCGCGGCCAGATTCCCGACCTCTATTACCCTGTCCTGGGCGGCTAGTGGAGATCGTTGGGGTGGCGGGTGCATGAGCCCTGTCCTGGCAACAGGGAGGTTCGCCCCCGCGACCTGGGATGGCGGGGCTTTCTCCTTCTCCTTAGCCGGGGATTTGGTGGAGGCCCCAGCCGAGCTCTTGGACTCGCGAAGCCTCTTTAACCTCGGCCCTGCTGGGGGATTCCCACCGAACACAACGCCCCGCAGACTATTCCCGGGCTGAGACATCTCTTCTGCTAAGAACAAAAAACATGGTCATTACAAGGTAGCAATCATGCAGAAATAAAGACAAAAGGTTCAAAGGCAATAAGAAAGCAAATACTAAGGGAGCCCTACCCCCCGAGCTGGAAGAGCCTAGGACGATTATCTCGCGAACTGGCGAAGGTTCTAGGTCCGGTTCTGACTCGGGGCTGGACTCTTCTACGTACTGCCTAATCCCCGGAGCATAGATGCCACTCTGGAGCGCAGGCCACGTGCGTAAGTTGGTCCTGTACTCCTCAAAAAGGACCGACCTAAAGGCTAGGGTATTATCTACTACTACGGTACCCTTAGGCCGACTCTCTTGGTTGTCCAGAACGAGCTGGTCAACGCAATGGAGCAAGAGCGTGTCCAGGTCCGGATTCCTTGAGTGACGATGGACGAGCTGCCTAGGGTTGAACCTAACCAGTCGGGGGTCTGCAGTCGCCCTATCTACGTTCTTAAATAAGTAAGAGTTACCTTGACCGGAAGGACCCGCGGCTGCTCCGGATTGGGCCCTCTCCTCGCTCATCCCTTGGGCGACCTCCAAGGTCCTCTTCCTGTTCATCACCAGAGGAACTTCCTCGCCTTCCTCCTCGCCTTCTTCGTCTGCGACCTCCTCCGCGACGATCGGTCTGTTGTCGCGAGCTGGGGGAGGCCCCCGGGGCCTTTTCAAATTCAAAGTCTGATTTGGGAAAATCAGCTTGCAGAATACCATCGTCTCATCCGTCACGAGCACGCAGTAGTCTTTCTCACTGGGGGGTAGGTTCGCCAGTGTATCGTATTGACCCCCGAGGGTCACAGACTTTTCGGTCCTCGCGTAGATGGCTGCAAGGTTGGTTGAAGTCAGAAGTGGAATGAGGGAAGAGCTAAAATAAGATAACCTTTAAAAGGCAAGCTAAATCAAGGATCACTTACGAGGACGGTTGAAATAGTGATGATCGCAGTTTCGGAACCCTGTTGACATGAAAAACTGGTCTTTGAAGTCGTTTGGATGGCTCGGCAGCTCAATCACTGCTGCTGTGTTAGGGAAGCGGGTTAAGTAATAGAACCCGTCGCCTCGCCCCCGCTGGTCCGGGCTGGCTTTGAGGCAAAAGAAATATAGAATATCAGCAGGAGTGGGGACCTCCCACTCATGCTTTTGGAACAAATACCTCAATCCCGCCAGCAGACGGTATGAGTTGGGGGGGAGCTGAAATGGGGCCAACCCCACATAGTTCAGAAAATCAGCAAAATACTGATCCAGGGGGAGGAAGGCCCCTGCCTTGAAGTGCTCACCGCTCCAGGCCGCGAACGACTCGTCGAGCGGCGTGCAGCTCCGCTCCCCATCCGCAGCAGGTCGGGCGATCACGGAGGTCATCCCCAGAGGAATGTTGTGGTTGAGGAAGATTTTGGTGATCTTTGCCTGGTTGGTTATCTTCGAGACGATTCTCTCCGCCTCGAAAAACGCGTCAGGGGCCACCTCGGCTTGCTTCTCCACCGCCGGCCCAAAGTGAGGAATTGGCGAGCTGGTCACCACCGCCTTTCCTTTATCCTGCTGGGAAGACGAACTTCCCACGTTCTTCTGTGGCAGATTTCTCTTTGGAGCCATCTGGTTGCCTATCGAACAAAAGAAAACACTTTAGAAAAGGTGACCCAAGCAGGAGAGTGAAGCAAATATTAAGTACACGAGCTGGGGTAAGCCCAGCCCGTGGAGAGTGGTGTCACGCGTCCCAAGGAACACGCGCCTATGCCCTCAACAGATCCCAGATTACTCGGAATTCGTGTGTCAGAGGGCTCAGAGTAAAAAATTGCCTTGGGGGGAAAGTTTCAACAGGCAAGGCGTGGCAAAACCGCTTTTAAGGCGTATTCCCTAAGCTACCCGGTTTTTGCACCCAAAATTCCTAAGGATCCTACCCAGAAATTGTTCCTAAGAGAGAACCATGGAACCCATATTCTAAGACGATGCCCCATGGCAAGTGTGCCCTAATCTAAGAAGGGCTATCACCCTCCATATCCGCGCGACCCAGAAAACCTCTGCATGTGGCTACAGTAAAAAAATTTACCTAAGCTACAGTGGCATGCTTTCAAAAATAAACAGGGACAGAAGACTTACAGTATATGGTTAGACGGTGAGCGAGGTTGCTGCGCTGGTAGGAGCTTCGTTGGCACAGTGGTCTCCAAGGCTTTGAAGGAACTCGTACGATTAAGCTTCGTGAACGGAGAAGATGAGAGCAATGGAAATGAGGGTTTTGTTCTTCGGAAGGTCAAAGAGAAAAGAAGGAAATTTGAGAGGTTTTGAATGGTAAGGTGGCCCGTGCGTGGAATGACCACCCCCTTTTATACAAGGGAAGGATCACGTGTAAAAGGCCCTTGGGAGACCCTCCACTCGAAATGTGAAACGACGGCTGGACAGTAGGCTAGGCCATTTAATGCGGTTCTCGTAGAGTGTACCGTCGCCACCCACGGCGTTCCACGTATCAGACGCCTACGAAAAGCATGGAATACGAAGGGTTGTGGGGGAAGTCTAAAAGCCCCTACTATGGTCTCCCATATCTGACGTCATGGACCACGAGCAGAAGCTTGGGGGGCAGATGTACGCCCTCGTTTTCACGCGGGCTGTTTAGCAGGACGAGCCTCGGACTAAACATGATTTAGTCCGAGGCTCCCACAGGCCAGAGGCTCTATTTCCAGGACGGGCCCTTTCTAGCTCGAGGGGGTCCTGTTTCTAGCTCGCGCTTGTTGCACCAGGAGCTGGGAACAACATCCGGCGACCACGGACGGATAAGCTCGGGTTATGGATTGCTCCGGTAACGAGCTTCTCAGGAAGATCTGACCCTATGGGAAGTCAACACGCAAGATAAACGTGCATATTCCTGCCATCACGTGTCCGATATCCCCCTGACTTCTCGGACACGCAGCAGGAACGTGCGTATTCAGACACCCACGGACGAGTTGGGCCGTGCGGCCCATTATCTCCTTCCATACTGATTAGACCACACTTGTGTGTCAGGTTTAGGAATTAATCATGAATATCACAGACTTGATATGACACATGGTAAGGTCACGGGATGACCTCCCTACCAACTTCCAGGTGCCTTCTCCTATAAATATGGAGACCCTGGGAGTTGATAGGGGTTGGAAAAAATAGTCTTTGAAGAACTATATACTTTGTAAACCAATTACCCAGAGAATATCAATAATATTGACTAGTGGAGTAGAAGGATTTTAACCTTCGAACCACTTAAAAACGTGTCTTGAGTCACCTAGTTCTTTCCCCAAAGATTTCCTATCTGTGACGGTTCTACTTTTAGTACTAATCTCTTTCTCTTCTTCTCTTAATTATCTGTTGCCGAAGAACTGCGTCAACAATTTTCATTGTGCAATTTTTGAGAAAATCCTTTTTATATCACTGTTTACCGAGTTTTTCGGAAACTACAATAATAAAAGATAGGAGAGATTAAGGAGAAAGGGTTTAGAAGTTGTAACCACGATTTTTACGTGGTTAGGGCGTTAATGAGCCTTAGTCCACAAGACAGTTGTATTAGAGCTTAGAAAGTCTACAACAATGGAGTTTTCTACAAGTTTCAGCAGAGTTACTATATACATGCTAAAGAGAGCTCCTTTCCCCAGTGCCCTACTACATGTATTTATACGTTCACAGGTGTACTGGGCTTGGGCCAGGCTGACCCGGGCCCAATAAAGGTATAAATACTACTGGCCTCTCTTCTGGAAGCCCAATACAAAGGGTTAAAACATAAAAATACACTAATCTGAGCCCATTGGGCCAGCCCAAACCAAATCTATCACGCGACAAAATGGAGCTTTGGGCTAGGCATTTCGAGTTATGAGGCAAATTCAAGGGACAAGATTGGTCAAAGTAGTGGTGGCGGAGGTCTGAACCAAAGGCGTACAATCCCGAGGTAGCCTTTTCAGTAGGTGAAGCGTGGGGACAACCCCCACGCTTCATGGGATGACGTCAGGGTCACGGATGCTTTATCTTGCCAACCTCAGAGAACCGACCCGTGTTCATTTACCCACGTCCCCCTTCGTTCGTCAAGGTCCTGTACCATTTACCATGGGCCCGGATCATTTACCAGGAGCCCAGACCGTTTACCAGGCTCCGGGATTATTCGCTTCGATCCCGATTGTTATCTGGAAGCCACTCATACTATCTCCTACAATCCCGTCCCGGATGATCCTCCCCGGACGCCCTTTGGGCCTCACCAAGACTTGGGCTGCTAACGTCTATTTTACTCTTTGTCAAACGGGCCTGGGTTGGACCCAAAACTCACTCGGGCGGCCCGAGGGTTTGAAGCGTGGACCCGGGCACCCAAAAGGAAACGGAGATAACATTTACCCCCAAGCCTTCATCTGGGCTTGCTCGGTGGAGGCTTGTCTCAGTCCGGATCTTCCCCAGCATTTTCCAGGTTCGTTTCTCAGAGCAACAGGCCCGCGGCGAGGGGCACCGCGTGCCGGATGAGTGTGGAGCCACCACCTGCTACGTTGACCTGGCCCGTGCCCCACGAGCCCGGACCGTTTACCAGGGTCCGGGTTCATTTACCAAGGGTCCGGTTCATTATGGGGGATACACGTGCCCTCTAGCAACTGTTGCATTGATGGCACTTGATCCTGAAAGGTCAACAAATACCTTAAGGGTCACTATGCTAGGGTTATTATTTCAGCTCGATTCACGAAGCGTCCCATCCGCACGAGCGTGTTCCATTATTATCTCTACGACAAGGAGGATCATAGGATGGGGCGGCCTTTGAGGTGTTTCTCTTTCTAGGAAGTTGGATCGGAGTGGAGTAGATCGCGCCTCGGGGGTACCATGATCCAGAACTCGAATGGATCCATTAATATCCCTGCATGATCCTGGATCGTCCGATAGGGTGAATCGATCCCAACCGCTAGATCAAAGCCAGCACTTTGGCTCTTATAAATACCCCTTAGGCTTTCATTTGAAACCTTTACATTCTCGAGCCAGAAAAAGAAACTCGAAGGATTTTTTTATGACCGAGCTTGCCGACGACATCTTCCGTCATTTGCTCCGTCTTCTCCGTCGCCTATTTCCAACGATTTCGATATCTGCACCCGCGCCTGAGCAGACGACACTAGCATGCCCTCTCGACGAGCTGTTGAATTGCCTCCAACAGTTCAAGACAGAGATTCTACCGTCACTGTCGCCGAACAACCACCATTTTTCACGACCAGCAATTTACAGTAAACTTTCCTGACCTTCGTCTTTACACCTCCATATATACATAAATAGCTTTTATGTTGTTTTGCTTATCTGCTTAGGTTGCTAGACCTTGCCTGTGCTTAGAATTAGAGTGTTAGGGAAAGAAAACTTGGTTCAGGCTGCTCTGGACCCCTTCGGGTTCGGGTGGTTCCCGGACAAGTGGCGATGGCTCGGCTTGGGAGTGTAGTCTTTCTTTTTTGTTCCAGATTTGGATCTTGCGGATCCTTGGTGATCCCGGACCTGATCCGGAGGGGACTCTTCCAAGCAGTTCATAGGAGAGCCTCCGTACCTTAACCAATCCTTCTTGGGTTTCGGTGTTGACTGCTTGGTTTGTTTGTTTCATTCTGTTATATTCCCAGATCATTAGCCATGACCTCAGGTGTCACCCTTCATTCGGAGGAGCAAGTCAACGCAGCCCCTATCACTCTGCCCAGGTCCAAGACTCCCAAAGGCAACAGGTGGGAGATGGACATGGTGCCGAACCTGTTTCGGAACTACTGGATGTTGTACGCCCTGGAGAAGCATTTTGGCGTGGAGTCGACTCCCAGACTGTTCCACAACCACCTGGCCAGGAGAAAGGATAAGTCCTACACCTCTGTGGGTGGATTCGAGGCCTGGAGCGTAGGCCATATCAGTGCGGGGGCCACGCTCCCGCTCCACGACTATTTCGTGTGATTCTTGACGTTCGTGGGGATTGCACCTTTCCAGCTTATGCCCCAAGCATACCGACTACTTGCAGGATGGCGCGTCCTTTGTGTCGTGAAGGAGATCCCGAGGCCAACCCCGGTAGAAGTCTTGTACTTCTACAAGCTGGAGCCGCAAGTCAACGTCAAGGACAAGACCCTGGACGACTTCTACAGGCTTAAACCGCGGGGCAACTACCCTGCTCCTACTAGCACCTGGAAGCATCCCCCGGATGTCAAACATTACTGGTTCATGATGTCCGGGTTTCTTATAGAAAAGAACCCCACGCTGATGCTGGACTTCCAGCGAGTGGGTAAGTGGTTTCCCGCTCCCTTGCTTCCCTTTTTTCTTTTCTTTTTTTGTCTTGGTTTCTTATTCCTCACTCTCAACTCATTGTCTTGGGCGGCAGGACCCTATGCCCAGACTCCCCTCACCCAGTTCATCCTGGAAAGGAAGAAACTTTACTCCGAGCTAAGCGCAGAGGATTTGGACGTGGGGGGCTACGTCACCACTGACAACCTCCAAGTGATCGGGATGCTCGCGGCCCATCAAACGGTCCAGGCCCCAAGCCTCCGGGGGATACAATGTGAGAAAGACCCCGCACTGAGGGAGGAGCTGGCCCTGGAACACATCAGGGCTGTGGAGGCTGCTGCACTGGCGGACGTGGCCAAATGAAAGAGGGACCAAGCTCAGCAGAGGGAGGCAGTCGCTTCCGAGGAGCTGGAAGCCCTCTTCGACGAGGTACCGCCGAACGCGGGGACCCCCGGAGCTAGCGTATCAGGGTGAGGTAACTCACCTTTGATTTTGACTTATGCTCCCCAAGTTGGGGACTTAGTTAGGGATAGGCTAGCACACCGAGGTCTCGTGTTTGGGACGGAAGGGGAAATGAGACCTTCGTCTCCCGTTCCCGTAGGTTCGGAAATCCTCATGTACTCGTCCGGGTTCCTTCAATACAGGAAATTTCTACACCTGGATGACATGGGGGACCGAGTCTACTCTTTTGCATTAGGGGAATTGAGTCAGGTCTAGGGCCTAGATAAGGGTTCGTCCCGGATCACTTTTAGTCTTGATCTCTTTGCTCGCTTATTCACTATACTAACTCTTTTTTGTTTGTTTATTTCAGAAGACTCCGATATGTCCGACCCCGTGGACAAGATGAAGCAGCTCCTCGAGACCCGAGACGCCAAGGCGAGGGCTGCGGCCAGGAAGGCTGCCAGGAACACGTCTAAATAGCACCAGGGACGGAGCTTCGACCCAGCGAGGCGGCCCTGGCAGCGGTCCCGATCACGACCGTTGACCCGGCAACTATCCCTGATCTTCCCGCTCACCCCTCGGTGATCGACCTGGAGCGAGAACCTACGGAAAGCTGGAGCCCTGGAAAAGAGCCGCGGACTTGGGCGCGAGGAGGCAGAACCAAAAGGGCTAGGACGAAGCGGGCTGGCTCAGTTGGAGAGTCATCCAGGGAGAGTCACCTTGCAGCCAAAGAACTCCGAGCAGCATCGACCCTCCCCGTCCACCTGGCCTTACATGAGGAGGGGGAGGTCGTTCTGCGGGACGAGCAGTCCAAACTTATTTCCCGGACCTGGGAGAGTGGCTGGGAAAGAAGGGAGGAGGTTTACAAGGCCCTGACGATCCGTCGTCAGGTTGAATTTGTTGATCGCCCAGCAGCCTTCAGTGCCCCTCATCCAATCGTGGATCGGCTGGTCGCCGAGACGGGTTTCCACCCCAAACTGGGGCAGGACATGGCCCCGTTCACGACGGATCTACTGGATCAAGTGGGGAACACTATGTCCAATCTCCAACTGAAGCGATACGCCACCATCGCTAATCAGGACATGTTGTTCATTTCCCAAGATCTCTGCCACCAAGCCACTGCTGTAAGTTCGCTTTGCATCTTCTCTTTCTCCTTTTCCTTGTTTAGTAAGGACTCTTCTGACTTTGCTTTGTTCCAGGATGCTTTACTGTCCCATCGGAATGCCAAATTGGTGGTCGAGGCTGCCATGAAGATGGAGACGCTCCAGTTGGAGCTGGAGGCGGCCGTGAACCAAAGGGAAGCCGCCAAGGAGGCCCTAGCTAGGGAGACATCCCAGGCCAACATGGCCCTAGCCAAAGTGGTTGCTCAGGCCGAAGCAGATCACGCGGAGTTCGCCTAGGTTAAGTTTCAGCTTGAAGAGGCTCTGTCCCGGAAGGAAACTGAGACTGGTGAGTTGGTGGTCAATCTGGAGGCGGAGCTTCTTCGAGTAAAGGCTTCGCAGGAGGCGGCTGTGACTCAATACATCCAGGACCGGGAGAAGGTCAATGGTCTGGAGGCTTGGGTCCACGAATTGGACGGCTTGCTTCACAAGGAGGTGAAGGTGCACAACGAGACCCGCCGTGCAAAGGAGCAGGCGGGTGATTTTTTGGGCGTCACCTTTGATGAGGCCATCTATATGGCCTGGGTCCAGGACAAGAATATGAACCTCCTGCTCTATCCTGACCCCGCTGCGAAGAGAGCCAAATTCGAGGCCAAGGAGAAGGCCGACGCGGAGCCTCTGGACGATGAAGAGGCGAATGGGGGAGTCCCGGGGGCATTTGGAAATGGCGAAGCCTATACCCGAGACTTTTTTTTTGTTTTTAATTGTAATACTTTTATTGACACGGATGCGTCTAAGACAATTTTTGGTGTTTTATCCACGTTATCTTTTGCATTTTGCTTTCCCATTTTCATCTGTTAAGCTTTCACTAAGTGTTTTACCATTGTGCATGAATGAGCTAAGTGTTTGGTCCCGGTTCCAACGGCCTGGACTAGATTATTTCTGACTTTAACTTATCAACTCACTTTAATCATGTTGCTCAGGTTCCAACGGCCTGGGCCATTAAGGAGTTGATAATTATCACTGAATCTATTCGTCCAGTCCTCAATGTTGAAAATCTGACGATCTAGACCATTGGGGTTTAGTTGATTAGCTTATTTTGATACCTAGATTAGGTTCCCACGGCCTGGGCCGTTTATAAGACTAATTTTAGACAACTTATACCTAGGACCCGTGCTCTAATGATCTTGAGCTATTGTAGAAATGACGTGGATGGATACTTGGTTGCTTGGGACCACGCCTGGTCAACCAAATGTTAGGACACGGGCTAGCCCATACGTCCTACTGGATATTTTATCTCCCGGACTACGCATGTCCGGGCTGGGGCCAGGCTTGAGCCTTAGGTCCCTTATATCGCACCCCCAAACAGCGTTCGTACGAGGTGGGACAGGCCTGAGCCTTGGGTCCCACGGGGTTTGTACCCCCCAGACCTTGCTGGTCTGGGGTGAGACTAGACCTGAGCCTCTTGTCCAACTGGGTTTGTTTTCGCATTTGTTCATACCAAGGATACCCCCCCAAGTGAGTGGAGACTGGTCTCTGGTCACTTGTTTATGGAAGCCGATTGGAATTTTCATTGTTTGATAATATTTCATTATGACATTTTGTACATGCCATTCTTATTATTCAAGGAATCGCCTTGAGGTGTACATTGTCTGCAACGAAAATATAAAACTAGGACACGTTCTCCTAACTACTGATAGTATTTACGGAGATGCTCCGCGTTCCAGGCCCTTGGGACTTCTGTACCGTCGAGTCGTTTTAAACAGTATGTTCCCGGGCACACTTCGTGTTGGATTTCGTACGGCCCTTCCCAATTCGGACCCAGGAGCCCTACTCCCGGATCTTGGGTTGCAGGGAAGACTCTTCGCAGGACCAGATCATCAGTTTCGAACCTTCGGCTTTTCACTTTCGAGTTAAAATGCTGAGCAATCTTTCCTTGGTACATCTTCAACTGAACTTGTGACTCTTCCCGGATCTCCTTGATGAGATCCAGGGATTCCTGGAGTAAGGCATGGTTTTGGGCGGGATCGTATGTGTCTCTTCTGTGGGACGGGACGGCCGTTTCTACTGGGATGACGGCTTCGCATCCAAACACCATGGAATAAGGAGTGTGCGTGGTAGACGTCCTTTCGATGGTTCGGTAAGCCCATAACACGCGAGGCACCTCTTCGGGCCACTTGCTCTTGCAGGGTTGGAGCATTTTCTTTAATGTTCCTTTCAAGATTTTGTTGACGACCTCTGCTTGCCCATTCGCTTGAGGCCTGGCGACTGCGGAGAAGCTTTTGACGATACCATGTCTTTCACAGAAATCCATGAAGTGGACGCTGTCGAACTGCTTTCCGTTGTCAGACACAATCTTGTAGGGGAGCCCGTACCGGCATATGATGTTGTTGATGACGAAATCCAAGGCCTTCTTCGAGGTGATTGTATTCATGGGCTCTGCTTCAACCCACTTGGTATAGTAGTCGACGGCCATGATGGCATACTTCATCCCTCCCTTCCCGGTCGGGAGCGATCCTACCAGGTAGATCCCCCATACCATGAAAGGCCAAGGACTCGTCATCAAGGTTATTTCTGTTGGAGGGGCTCTCAGGATCTTCAAGTTTTCTCTCAAGAGGTTTAGAAGACAAAGCTTGGCTTGGAGCCATTTCTAGAATTTGTTGGAGATTTTTGGTGGAAATTTGAGCTATCAGTGGGATTAGAAGTTGTTAAAGACCACCATTCAACCTAAGATTCTCGAAATTCTGAGGTAATTCCCTAAGCTTGCTCTTTAATGGTGTGCTTGATGAGTTTCTTTTAGTTTAGACCCTAAGTGTATCAATTGTTGGTTATAAGGTGTAACTGGGAGTGTTTATGACCTGTTAATGTTGTATGTTGACTGCCTAGTTGATTTGGGGTCGATTTTTGGGTCATTTTTTTCGGTTTGAGATTTCTAAAGAACATATTTCTAGGATTTTTTGTGGTATTGTCGTGGCTCTTGGGTCGAGCATCGCAACCCGCTTGAGTTTTTTAGGGTGGGTTTGCCTCAGAAAATCGAGGTGTCGCGGCCCTTTAGAGCAGGCGTCGCGACCCTAAATGGGGAAAAGTGATAGGGAAGCTCTCTGTTTGTTTAAGAGTCGCGACCCTTTATGGGAAGCACCGCGGCTCAAAATGCACGAGTTTTACATAGGGGCTTCTCGTTTTGTTTTAGAGCTATGGCGATGCAGGGGTTTGTCGCAGTGCTAATACAGTTTAGGGTGCATTTGATTTAAGGTTTTTGGCAGTTATCTTGGGAGGCTCGGAGGACGATCCTGCTATTTTGTTTAGTGGAATCCGAGGTCCTGAGATCTATGGCTTGGCCTTAGAGTCCTTTATATGAATTAGCCTTGATAAATGTACCATTGGTGTAGTGACTAGGGTATTTTGCAAGGCTCGGGTGAAAAGGGATCATACTCAAGGTTGCTTCGCTAATTTGCTCAGGATTTAAGGTAAGAGAACTAACATTTGCAACATGTATTGGGCTCTGGCCCTATTATCTGGAAACAGTTATGACTGTACTGAAGTTGAGAATAATGGTTGTGTGATTATATATGGTTTTATCTGTTGCATCTGATTGTTGTATAGTTAGTTGTGGGTGATCGGCATTGGCCGTATTCAGCAAATTACATGTGTAATGCAGGTCGAGATGGTGGGGCCACTTAAAAGGGTTATGAATCCATTGGTTCGACATAGATCGTATGAATGAATATTGGATTGGCGTGAATTGTGTTATATGTTGTCATGCTTATTATGAGTTTTAAATGTCGTGATAGTTTTCTTGATGGGTCTCGTCTCACAGGTGTTTTATGGTGCAGTTAAGGGTAAAGGAAAGCTAGACCAGCCATGAGTTGGAGAATTTTAGGGGCGGCGTGTACATACTCAACCTGCTCGACTGCCACGATCGATATACTTATGAGGAACATGGGTTATTAGCTCAGTTTTTCTGCTTAGGTCAATTGGTTCTGTAATTTTGTTTAACCTGCGTTTTGAATTAAAACATTTGGGATCCCTTGTTATTATTCAAATCATTTTTAATGAAAAGTTTGACTTATTGACCAAAATGTTTAATACCTAAATTGTCGTTTAACTTTAATTGCACTTTTAAGTCCAAATGACTCACTTAACAATTTAAGCACTATTTATAACACACGGTGTAATGGTCCTTGATTGGTAGGAAGTTACAGTTTTCTTCTTTATTCTTGTTGTTTGATTTGTAACTTTTTCTTTGAGTTTGTATTCATCTTCTTCTCTTCTTTTATATTGTCTATTTGTATTTGTATTTTGAGCATAGTGTTGTAATTTTATTTTATTAATGATATTTTCCAATTGTATTTCTTATCTAAAGTTGTAATATTAGTTTCTATTTTTCCCATTGAAATATAATATTCTATAACAGTTCGGAATGTATATCACTTAGTTGCCACTTCTTTTGCAAAGCCTACTACCTCATCTACTCTAAATGGTGGCGTTCTTTATGGGCTTTAGCGCTACCAAGGAAAGTGAATATTTTTTTCCTGGTGTGTATGTCATGAAGTCATTCCTATAGCTTCAACTCTTCTTTCCCACCACGTTCCAGTTTCTGTATCTTGCTTCTGTTGTAGTTGGTTTGTTTATGATGTGTTGCATGCTTTTTTTCTTTGCCCGTTATCTATTCAAGCTTGGAAGTTATCAAGTTTTTAAAGCATAGTAAAGCCTAGCATCTCTTGAAACATTCTTGATATCTTCCAGTATCTCCTCTTTGTTTTATCACCCATCAATTTTGTTTGTTTCTCATTACTGTTTCGAGTATTTGGGGAGAGCGCAATAAAGCCAAACATGGTTCTTATTTTGGGTCCAAACTATGAGGGTTGGTTGAGGGTCAAAACTTCTCACCCTCATCCTATTTTGGGTCCTCTTTCTTTTTAGTCAAGCCTGTGACAAGCTCCCCATCTTAGTTCGCTTAAATTAAATGTGGATGTTGCTATTAGTAGGTGAGGATGGTATTATTCGCATTGGTGCTCTTGTTAGGGACATTGGTGGTTTTTCTTTTGCCAAGCCTTTTCCTGGCTTTTTTATCACCAAAGGAAGTGGAGGCTCTTGCTCTTGCTTATGCTTTGCAACGGTGCTTGGAAGTTGGATTTTTCGTATGTATTGTTGAAAGCGATGCAGAAGTTGTAATTAATTCAGTTATTTCCTCTCAGGAGGTTGTTTCTCAATGAGGTTGCATTCTTAGAACTAATAGATCCTTGTTATTTATATTTTCGAGTGTATGTCTACAACATGTCTTGCGTAATGGTAATATTGCAGCACATGGTTTAGCTAGCATTACTACAAAAAAGGTCAAATGATTATTTGCGTCAGTTTGAAAAGTGACGCAAAATCTCGTGACGCAAACCTGTCATTTAATACAGTTGGCAACTGATGCAAATGTCATGTAAAATCTTAAAATAAATAATTAAATAAAACTTCATTAACTACATCAATAGAAATTTACAAGCCATAAACAAGAAAAAAAATCAAACTTTATACAATCAACAAAAATTCCCGTAAAACTTTTTATAAACTTAGCAACAAAAATTCATAACAAAATTACAATAGAACTCATAATGAAAATGTCAAGACCCAATTTTCCTGAGCCACCACCAACACACTACAAGCCATCGCCTCTGCTATCCAAAGAACCACTACCACCACCAAGAACCTCCTGTATTTTTTATTTTTTTTAATACAGTTTCAGATTTCGAGTTTCAACTCGAACCTGAATGGCTTTATATTAAAATCCGAACTCGATCCGATCCTAATCGGGTTAGGGTCGGATTTAACTCTCCAGAAGCGGGTTTCGCTATTTTCCGCACCCATCGAGTGCAGGTCGGGTCAGATTTGTGGGTTTTTTGGGTCATATGTGCACCCCTAAGTGTACTTGGTGAAGCGCGGCTTGTATTTTGGCTTCTCATTAACATTTAACCTCTTGTTTCTTCGATTTTCATAAATCTTTCTGCTTAACTCAAAAAGTCCTCTACTGAGTAGCAACCCTTCTTTTTCAAACTATCCTATAATGTTGTCTCTGGTCGTAACCCTGCAAGCATTGCCATGAACTTCAACTCATTTCACACATTCTTGGTCTTTGCTACCTCTTCAATGAACTACTTCACAAATTATTTCAACAACTCTTCCAGTTCCTACTTAAGATTGGACAAACTATTCCCCATCTCTCGAGTGCGTGCGAGTAGCATAAAATTGCTCCTTAAATTCGAAGAAAACATCTCTCGAGTGTGTGCAAGCAACATAAAATTGCTCCTTGAATCCAAAGATAATCATGACTAGGAAGGAATTGTGTAGGCATGATACTTGAGATACCATTGTTTGGTAACTCCGGACAAGGTTGGAAGAAAGCTTCTAAAGACACATTATGAAGGCTCATCGTGATATTAAAATTGCTAAGATGGTCCAAAATATGAATGAGAAATCATAGTGCTAAACTGCACCAAACCACGCTGTGTATACCTTTATCTCTCTCATTCCTTAGCAAACATGAATGGAAGAGAAAATCCCACATATGATTTCTATTGCCATTAAGTAAACATGTGTTTTATCTTGTGAGAAAAAGATTGAAAATTTTGTCGTAATTACTTTAGAAACAGTGACAATTTTCTTTCATTAAGTCACGGTCAATTCACAGGAATTTAGCCTTTTAGCTCTCTTTAAGAACTCTTACATGATATTCATTTTCCCTCGAGGATAGGAGTGAATTAAACACCATATTCCTCAAGAAATTATATATGAACGAGTATGGTTTGCTCTGTACTGTAGTATTTATGATTTTAGTGGCATTAAATATGGTTTGCCGAAATTGTGGAGCTGGGAAAATGGGAATCTTTGCAGGCAGAGATTCTAGAACTCAATGCCTGGACCTGGTAGAGTTTATTTGAGCCAGGGTTCCTACAGGCCTGACCACCCAATGTTTAATACCCTGGACGGCTTTCAATGATCTATATACGCTGTAGATTGGCAGAAGCATTTCAAGTCTTCAATATCAACAACTGCAATGGAAAAGTCAAACATTTCTATCACATCTTTGCTTCTTTTTACTAAAAAACAAGAAGCAAATGATGCTTTGACAACTGCAATAGATTCTTCTTTGCTTCACACAGAACTGCCATAGATGCTTATAATGCTTTGAAATCCAATGAATTAATGGTTTAGCCACCGCTCGGCCTTTCCCACAGCAACCATATACAATATTGCAAATGATTTGTTTTTTTATTTTATTTATTTTCTCATTGTGTTTTTGGTTTCATCCCCATCAATATTTGGTGATGCTTGTCTACAGCATGTCGGTTTGAATAATGAATCATTTTACAAGGTTTTACATCATCTGAACATATACCGTAACTGATAAATTTTCATATTATCATAGAAATCGCTAAATCTTTTTCTCTGAATTATTTATAGAAACTTTACATCAAGTCAAGCTAAAATAGATAGCTTTGATTATCCTCTGAAGATCATACATATCATCATATAGGCTGAGGATTAAATAAAAGCATTTACTTTTGAAGACGTAGTATGTCGACCTAAGGAGAGCGAGCAAGAGAGAAAATATTCTTATTTACCATCCTGAATGAGTTCAAAAAATCTTAGCAGATATGTAGAAATCTTATGATACCTCAAACAAGTGCGCTAGCAAGAACGCCAAGGGGGGTTGAAAAAACCTACACAAAAGATAAAGAATTTCATCACCATTGAAAAGAGTGTAGATAGTTAGAGAGGGAGATATTAAGTACCAAAAATAGGAGTGACAAGAAGCTTGTTTTTTGGAACTTGGAGGGCAAAACAAGAAATAGAAAGAAAAAAACTTAAAAACAGAAAGCTAAAAAGCACCAATGAGAAATTCAGTCTTCACTTTTTCCATTTTAACAAGGCAATTCTCAATTTTCATGATAGAAAAAACACATGTGAACAACATTAAGTTTAACTACCGATACATGTATGCTTGCTCAATCTTTAGTCAATTGTATCAAGGAATCCTTTTTTCTTATTTTTCCCTCCACTAAGTGCTGAATTGATTTAGTTGTACATCCAAGCATTAAACTAGTGCGCTAACTGGACTAGCAAAGCCATGCATCATCATAACCATTCTCTAGGCTATCAATTTCCTGGTTTCACAATGCACAAGTTCCTTGTTTCATACATTCCTAAAGAAAATGCAACAGACAAAGCATGCACCCCTTCCCGGAGCTCCTTCCCAGATAACATAAGAGCACCAGGATGCAGACTGAATGCGCAAATCACACACAAGTTTAGGAGTTAAACAGAAACCATAAAAAGAAGAGATTAAAGTACTATATCTATTGCCTACTCTTCATCAAGAGAAATAGTTTGAGATTAATTCTCAGTACCTTCTTTTATGGATCTTGGTGTAAGGCTTCATACACCATAGCCTACATGCATTGGGATCCAAAGGCAACATCCCCAGGCAAGCACAATTTCGCCACAGGAGGACTGCCATGCATTCAATGAATTTTGCAGCCAGTTACTATTAAATCAAGGACAATGATCACTCAGTTCTTCTATAGATTTACATATACAAACATCCAAGTTAATCTGACCAGAGGAATTGAGGAAACGAAATGGAACCAGAAGAAAATCCATTGGAGGAAAACCTTCAACCCTCCCCGGGAAACATTCTGCTAGCGAGCTCAACCTGAGAGTGCTCTTTCCTCGTTTCAAAACAAGATCATACACAAACTTTCTTTTCAAAGAACTTGATGCCATACATGTAACCATTACTGTGCTCCCAATGCTTTCAGTGCCCTTGTTGAGAAGGAAAAGAGCACCATCATCCTCTGCCTGAAGAACAAGAAATTGTTCATTCATACTCAAGGAAACAGCCAATGGGCTGTTGTACCTGAAGCGCCTTCCTGAATCCCAATGCTTACCACTGAAATGAAGTGACAGCTGTTCAGATGAGCTGACAAAATTGCAATCGGGAAGTGGGCAAGCACATGGTGCAAAGAAGCATGTCTCATTGTGGTCATTATTCCTCATATAGTCAACTCTTTCATTGCAACCATAGTCTTTGTTTCGGCATGGTGTTCTGACTGATTCAACTATCAGTTCAATATCCCCACGCACAATATCCTTACTCTTGAGAAAAATGGGCATATTTGGCTGGGAAGATGAATACCAAATTAATTGTACAAAATTCTAAAATGACATACATTCAAAAAAGAGGCCACAATACTTAGTAAGAAATCCTTGAAATAGTATAAGAATTCACAATTTACACTTTCATTTTCAAATTTCTTTTATTTTTAAAGGGGGCATTTGCGGCATAACCCCCTGATCTTAAGGGTTTGTTGTATTGCAGCCAAGCACTTTTGGTTGTTAAATAACAACTAGATCCGTTAAGTGCCAGCGAGGACACACGTGGCAATATTGTATTGGGTCATGTGTTGAATACTTAATTATTTATTTAAAAACTTTTATTTATTATATCGTTGGTATATTACTATTCTAAGGGGGATGGGTAGGAATTGAACCCATGACTTCCTCTAAGAGAGAAGAGTTATGATAAGCAATATTGTACTAGGCCATGTGTTAAATAAAAAATCAATAATTAAAACTGGGAAGGAGAGCATGAGTTATGATAAGCAATCTGATAGCAACATACAAAGAAAGGGAAATGAGGGTATATTACCTCTTGATTAGCCTTCATCTGTCCTCCATTATTAACCTATAAAATTTGACTCTGTTAAAACATACTTGCTAATTAAATATGGTTAGTAACTAAAGAAATGGGTTAAAAAAATTGTATACCAGAATGCATACTAACTGCTATCTTTGCAGCCAGTCTTAAAGCAACAAAAATGGCTAAGCTAAACTAAATCTTTTCCAAAGTATAACAACACAATGTCTATGCCAGCCCAATATTAAATCAAAAAAGGTGAAGGCTAAAGCTTTTCCAACTAAAAGAACATTAAGTGTGATATGTTGTGGGCCCATAAATGATCAGCAAACATTTTAGCAAGGAGCCAAAATCTTCTCTCCTTTAAAATATCACGTTGAATCACCAGGCTACTTACAGATTGGACAAAAATGGAATTTTAAGGCTATGTAAATAAATCGAATACATGATATCCCAAGAATGAAACATGATAAATACCTGGTTCCCCTCGTGTGAAAGGAAAGGATCATGCTCAATCCCATTACTTATATTGCTTGCTGGTAGGCTATCTGGTTGGCCACTGCAGTCAAAAGACTCTGCAACAACACCTCTCTCCTTGAAAACCACCTGCACAACCACACAAATTATTTCATATCCACACATTAGCTTGATAAGTAGAAAATGTAGAGAGTACCTGTCCACAACCATAACCACCAAGCTCTCTTTCTCGTTTTTCTCTTTCAGTGATTTCATCCTCCCCCCATAAAGATAAGCATGGACACACAGCTGGAGCAAGAGCATTTGTTCCTTCTATGGAGATTCTTTCATAATAAAAGAGCTGCAAAAAAATCAAAGCTATAAACAAGGCACTGTATGGCTATCAAAAGACTGCTAATAAAATTCTACATTACCTGTAGAAAAAAAAGACAGCCACCAACAGCACGTTGCTTCCCTTGACGAAAGCGTGCTACCTCCCGAACTAGGCGGTCAAGTAGGAATTTCCCCCAGTTGTACTGATGGATGACACTCATATTTGTTAAGAAGTGAAGGAATGAAGGGCTTACATCCAGTCTTGCTGTTGGAGATAAAAGCGTACCCAGCGCATAAAGAACAAAGGATCTTTTAAAATCCTCTCCTGCTTCAGACACTGCCAACCTCTCTTCTAAAAGGCGAACTGATATACCTCGATTGGTTGCATTATAACTATGCCGCAAGTCTACAATCAAGTCATCTGGCCCTGAGTTCACCACATCTTTCCCCCGAGCAGCTAATCCCATCACGAACTCCACATCTTTAGGAGTTAGAGGAATACAATCATCACAAATCTCCAAGCTGCATCGCGTCGTATTAAATCTTTCCAACAACCAAAGACACAAACTACGGCGGAGAGTCCGGCATCTAAGATGAAGGAGGCTTCCAAATCCCATGCACTTGACTGCCTCTTTTTGTTCAGCTGTAAGGCGTTGCAGCACGTTGAATAAGCGGCCAGGAGAGCATCTTGTGACTAGCTTAGTCTGCTATTTTTAAGTCAGAGAATAATCTAATCCAATTCCCAACACCACCCCCCTCCTCCTCTTATCCCCCATTAAAAAAAACATAACTTACCTGCTCCCTTGGTTTGGAAGGTCGGGCAGGAGCTGCACTCAAGTAGTTATCCCATACCTCCCGAGCACGACTGGTGTATTTTGCTTTCTCTTCAAGGCACATTGACTTCCACACCTCAGATGCTGCTTTTGTTGCCTGCAATATACAATTCAGTAATAAATTACATGTTTCAACATTTTTTCACGAACACATCGATGCAATGAAAATGAGAGGCTCACAGCTTTTAGGCCAGAGGACTCAGGATGGGAAGCACTGTACTCCTTGATAAACTCTCGGCTGCAGTAATTTACTTGAAGAATCAACAAGACAGGAAAAAAAAACCCAGTAAACTATGGACCAAATCCGAAAGACCCAGAGTCTTACCTAAAATACACCCACGAGCATGTTGGACGAGGAGTGGTTACTTGCTTCTTTTTCTTCTTCGTTCTACTCTTCTCTTTCGAAACAGAATGCTCATCAACGTTTCCTTTCACCATTGCAAGATCTCCTTCACTAGAGAGCTAATTGTTTGGATTTGGAAGCATTGTAAATCACATTTCTTTATCTAATATAATCAAGGGAGAAACACAGACATATATATATATATATAAACATATATATAGGTATGTTTACAAAGTCACAATGGAAAAGAAACTAAATGTCTGGGAAGGAATAAGATGAAATATATGGTGACATCTGAATCCCTTTGTTGTGTTTATCCTCTTTTAGAAATTGAGAATGGAATCAACCTAGCCTAATTCCCTTTAAAAGTTTATACATACCTATTAGCAATCAAGAAATAAACTCGACAACCAAAATATCTTTGTATATGAATTATCTATTAGACAAAAGAAATATAAAAGTGATGGGTACATACATCATATAAATTCAGTGATAATGCGAAATTAGTGGCTAGTTGAAATGCTTCTAGAGGAGAAACCTAAGAATATAGAGAGATTCATAAGTGAAGAATGACTACTATTATATTTTCACAATAACCTTCAAAACCCACATACAGAAACCGAAGAAAATAAGTAAAAATAACCCTGAATTTCAAAGACATACAAAGTAAGTTGAAGAGTGAGTTTGAAGAGAACAGAAGAAACCTGGCGAACAGGGACAGTCAAGGCTTCATCATGGTCGGTGAAGCAAACGGACATAGAGCCGTTGCTGATAGGAGCGGAGCAATCAGAACCCAGCCCCTGGAGGATGTGGCAGGATTCGGGTCTAGTAGAGGCCTTCTGAGCTTCAGCTCCATCTCCATTTTGCGCTTCTTCTCCGTGGTCCTGGTCAGGTTGGATCCCAAGGTTGCGTCTCTTGTGTTTGGGGCAACTGGTTTCTAGTTCGCCATCATAATCGTCTCCGTGCATTCCTCTCTCAACCTTCTTGTACGATAATCTGACACTACCTTCTTCTCCCTTCATTTTTCCTTTTTTGTTTGTTTTTTGGTCGGAACACAGAAAATATCACATCGGAAATGAAAGCAAAGTTTGCTAGCCACAAGGGGCTAGCTCCCATAAAGAAAAAGGGCCTGAACTTGGTCTGTTTCGGCCCCAATCAGCAAGGAGAAATTTGCCGAAATGGCTACTCCAGGAATTGAAATTAGCAAAATAGCATTTTATTTTGTTTAGTTATTAATTTTATTAAAATATGATGATGTGGCGTTAATTAAATGCATTAATAAAATGGCTATAAACAATATTACATAAATAAAAATAAAAGGCATTTAAGAGAGCTCTAAGAGAAGTTGCATAGACCCATAGAAAAATCTAATCTACGTGGATGTCTCAGAGAGTGCCATTAGTGCCGACTTAGTGCGTGAGAAAAGCCGTGTCCAGCACCCCATATACTATGTAAGCAAAAGATTCCTCGGAGTAGAGTCCATATACCTGCTCATGGAGAAAATGACATTTTGCCTAATGGTAGCTTCTCGGAAGCTAAGACCCTATTTCCAAGCGCATCAGGTATTCACGAACCATCTCTTACGGCAGGTCCTCCAAAAGTTGGAGTCATCTAGGAGACTCCTGAAGTAGTCGGTCAAACTTAGTCAGTTTGACATTACTTATCACCTGAGGACTGCCATAAAAGGACAGGCCCTGGCAGATTTCATCGTCGAATGTACGGGAAACCACTAAAGACCTGGGGATGCCTCAGTGGTTCAACCCACAAGGAAGTTATACCATGATGGATCGTCGAATGAAAATGGTGCTAGAGTAGGCCTCATTTTGGTAGCCCTCGAGGGACACAGGGTTCACAGCGCCCTAAGATTTGGGTTTGAAGCTTCAAACAATGTAGCAAAGTATGAGGCGCTTATTGTTAGGCTTCGAGTTGCACTTGAGCTCAAGGGCGAGAGCCTTGAGATTTTTAGTGACTCGCAGCTTGTAGCCAATTAGGTACTTAGGGAGTACCAAGCCCAAGGAACCAAAATGGTCGCTTACTTGGCGAAGACCCAAGAATGCTACACAGCTTCAAAAAATCCACCATTCGAAAAGTGCCATGGGAACATAACTCTAACGTTGATGCCCTGGCCAAGCTAGCAACCACCAAGGATGCTGAGCTAATCAATGTAGTTCCCATTGACTACTTGGCTTCTTTGAACATCTCAGCTCCCAAGGAAGTGGAAGCAGTCCAACCCCCCGGGACGGTTGGATGGATCCCATAGTGAAATATCTTGTCTCCTGGGAGTTACCGCAGGATAAGAAAGCAGCTCGGAAGCTGCTTTACCAGGTGCCTCGCTATGTCATCATGGATACCAAACTGTAAAGGCAAGGATATTCGTCGCCCTTGCTCCGATGTGTGTCCAAGCAAGAAGCCAGTCAAATACTCTAAGAAGTGCATGAGGGCTTTCGGGGACCACGCTGAGGAGTAGAGCCTAACTAAAAATATCTTGAGACAAGGATACTTTTGAGCCACCATGAACGGAGACACGATGGACTATGTCAAGAAATGTGACAAGTAGCAACGCTTCTCCAACATACCTCAAGCTCCTCCAAATGAGCTCACCTAGATGAAAATTCCTTAGCTCTTTGTGGTATGGGGCATTGACCTTATCGGGTCATTGCCCACAAGAAAAGGAGGATTGAAGTATGCAATACTAGCGGTCAACTACTTCACCAAGTTGGTTGAGGCCGAGCCACTCGCTACAATCACTTCCAAGAAGGCACTGGACTTCGTTATCTAGAACATTGTTTTCCGCTACGGGCTCCCAAGGAAGATAGTCTCTGACAATGGCATGTAGTTTGACAGTGAGGTTTTCACGGACTTCTGTTAGCGACACGAGGTTATGAAGAGCTTTTCCTCTGTGGCCCACTCGCAGGCAAACGTGCAGGTGGAAGCAGTCAACAAGACGCTCAAAGCCGCCTTGAAGAAAAGGCTTGAACAGGCAAAAGACGCTTGGCCCAAGGAGCTGCCTAGGGCATTGTGGAGTTACCGCACCACTACCAAGACCTCCATTGGCCACTCGCCATTCTCTATGGCCATGGGTATGAGGCCATGCTCCCGGTTGAGGCAGCAATTTCCATGCATTGACAGGATATATATGATCCGACCACAAACCACGCTTTACTCTAAGAGTCCCAGGACCTTGTGGATGAGCTCTGTGAAGCTTCTCAACTTCGAGTAGCATCCTACCAGTAGAAAGTAGCAATATATTTCAACTTTAAAGTGATGGATAGAAAGTTTGGGGTCGGAGATCTGGTGTTGCAAAGAGTCTTCTTAGCCACCCGAGACCCCGATGCGGGAGTGCTGGGACCTAATTGGTAGGGCCCATACAAAGTTGAGAGCGTTGTATGTCTAAGGACATACAAATTAGCCCGACTGAATGGGAAATTAATACCCCACGCTTGGAATGTCGAGCATCTTTGGCGGTATTACAAGTGATATGAGCACTAAAATTATTAATTTTTGAAATCTTCGTGTAGCCTCTGAGCACAATTAATAGAAACCGTGTAGACAAAACATGGTAAAAAAAATCAAGAGATTCTGCTTATATTTCTCAGTTTCCTTTATTATGTATGTGCTACTCGTAGAGCATCCGCTCGCTAGCCTGGCCAAGTGAACGCAGACTTCTCCGATCACTTTGGGGGCATGGAGTTGAGGCAGCCTCGCAGAGTACCATGACTCGCGGAGGATGACCTACGAAACTAAGCTTGTCAAAAGCAAAGAACCTAGTGTCAATACCCCAAGAATAGAAAAACCTAGGAAACTAAGAAGTCTTGAGTCCATGACCTAAGAAACTAAGCTTGTTCAAAGCAAAGTAGGCTTAGCATTTAGAGACTGAGGACTAAGAATCCTAGTAGCATGAGAACGGGCTTAGGTCACCTCTCGTGGACATTGCACCTGAGGAGCACTAACCAAGTCCCTTGATCTCGAGATGCAAACGAAAGACCAAGTCCTCTATACTTGGTCATGAGGCATGGACTTGGGTTACCTCCCATAGACACTAGGCCCGAGGAGCACTGACCAAGTCCCCAGTAAGCCGCAAGAAAAAATAGCATCAGGAAGTCGATGACTTAGGAAGCTAAGCTAGTCGATGAGTGAAGCGTCCGTAATGTCATGAGACCCCATAGCTAATTGTCTTGAGAAATACCTAGTGCCAAAGAGATCCTAGTAACACGAGAATGGATTTAGCATATTCTCCCGAGGACAGCGTGCGCCCGAGGAGTAATAACCAAATCATGATCCTCGAGATGTGAACGGAAGCCCAAGTCATTCGTACTCGAGCACGAGCCTAAGTCGCCTAAGACTTAAGTAGAATACTCTGGGGGACCTTGCACTAATTTCCCCAAAATAGTGCGAGAATGGACTTAGGGTTACCTTTTGTGGATTCCGTACCTGAGAAATAATAACCAAGTCCCTCGATCTCGAGATGTGAATTGGGGCCCGAGTCACTTGCACCGAAGTTAGGAATCGAACCTAGGAGTAAAAAATCCAAGTAGCGCGAGAATGGGCTTAGGGTTACCTTCTGTGGATTCCGTGCCCGAGATGTTATAACCAAGTGCCTCGACCTCTAGATGTGAATTGAGGCTCGAGTCACTTGCACTTGGAGTCAGGAATCGACCCTAGGAGTAAAATACCCAAGTAGCTCAAGAATGGACTTAGGGTTACCTTTCGTGGATTTCGTGCCCGATAAGTAATAACCAAATCCCTCGATCTCGAGATGCGAATTGGGGCCCAAGTCACTTGCACTCGGAGTCAGGAATCGACCCTAGGAGTAAAAAACCCAAGTAGCATGAGAACAGACTTAGGTCACCTCCTGTGGACATTGTGCCCAGGGAGAAATGATATATCCTATGATCTCAAAATGTGAACGGATGCCCGAGTCATTGGAACTTGGAGCTAGACCTCGAGTGCTAAAACTTGAGTGTCGTGAAAAACCTAGTCTAAGGGCAGGGAAATCAATTACTAGAACCTAGGATGATGAGTTCACGACTTCCACATGATTAGGTCCCGAGTTGTGTACTCGGGGGAAAATTAGCCCAAGCTGACCCACCAGTGACCACGTACCCGGGCGGCAGGTAGCTTAGTGTGAATGACCTCCTAAGGGCCCGAGTCATTGGAACTCGAGGACACAGGAAGACATTAAAGTTACTTTTGTTGACCACGATTTTGGCCAACGACGAGTAGACGTCAAAACTACAATAAACATTCAAGAGAAAAATACGACACTAATAATTTTATAGTGGTTCAGCCCCAATTTATTGGTAATAGCCTAATCCACTTGGACTTGTGATATATAGATCCTACACTTAAGATCAGATGAACTTGAGCCAACTGATTTTCTTAAGTGTAAGTAGAAAAATACATAGTTTCTCTCTCTAAATTCTCTCCGATAATGCCCCAAGAATGCCCCAAGTAACAATTCCAAAGTGTCAAAACTAGAGAGTTTTTTCTCAGTCTAAAAAGATCAGATCCTCCAAAATGATGCCATGAGCCATTTAGTTATAGGCTCATGGATCGTACATCAGATATTTCCTTTGACCGGGTCATTTCTATTATTCTCACAATATTTAATTAATAATAACATTTAAAATACAACAATATGCGACTTCTTTGGGATAAACTGAGAGATTCCCGTATAGGTATGACTAATTCTAGCCGAAGTCGTTACTAGAACTTCGCTTGCATAACGATGATTTGTCTAGTCGGCCAACTTCACTCCTTGAAGAAAGACTGGTCGGCCAAAACACTCGACTGGTCGGCCAAAACAGCTGACTGGTCGGCCATGCACTCCACCAGTCGGCCAAACACCTCATCGGTCGACCATGCACTCCACCGGTCTAACATGGCACATCTCTGGTCTAACATGGCACATCTCTGATCTAGCATGACACTTCTCTGGTCTAACATGACACATCTCTGGTCTAACATGGCACATCTCTGGTCTAGCATGACACATCTCTGGTCTAGCATGACACATCTCTGGTCAGTCAAAAATCTTCACTGGTCGGACAGAAATTCTATCAGATCGGTCAGATCACTTTATCACAACTCTGAAGAGCCAACACATTTATTGACTATTAATGTGACCATGCATCGCCACTTGTCACTTCTGATTTCCATATCATCGAACTGAAATTTTGGGGATAACAACTTTCAAGGACATCGAGTCTGGAAGACAATACTAAATGTCCTAAGCGTCGAGCACTAAGGCAAAACCCTATAGTGTAACATACCTCCTCAAAGTCCAAGTCATTGAAACTCGAAAGCATAGGATAGTCAAGTGCTCTCACTTGACCCTGCATCAAAGTTACTCTTAAGACCACGAGCCTAAGAAGAAACACTAAATGCACAAGCATCTAGACATTAGGAGGAAGATCCTCAAGCTCTAAGTATCACAGGTTGTCTCTGTCTTGAGTTGTTAGAACTCGAGAATGTAGGGTCGCGTCAAGTGTACCATTTGACCTCGCGTTAAAGTTACTCTTGAGGCCCGCGAGCCTATGAAGCAACACTAAATGCCTAAAAATTGTCTAAGTACTTAGAGAAGTTGATAAAGACTCGACTCTTCAAGACTCGAGCACAAGACTTAAGTCAATGACTTGGGACTCTCATGAGTCACGTTACGTTGAGTTTAAAAAAAAAAACCAATTTAAAAGAAAAATTTTGTAATAGTGGTACCAAACTTAAAGTACAAAAGTTAATGCTCAGGGGCTCGAGCTTAAATTTTTTATGGCATGAATGCCTAAATAAGAGAGTCACGCCAAATGGCCTTCTAGGACCTCCTCCACCAAGTCAATGATTATGTCCACTTTTGGAGCCTTCTCGGCCTCGCGAGCCATAGTATGAACCGCCTCCGCAGTTTGGGTTTCCCGTAGACGTTCTTCGAAGAGGATTTTGTACTTCTTGGGCTCTCCCGTGAAGTCCAAGCTCATCTCCTGATTATAAAACTAGGCCACGTAAAAGGCATCCTCAGCAATTATCTCAACTTCTTGCTTGAGTTTGTCCACCTGATGCTAGAGGACATGTTCATCTCTGTGGCTTGGATGGCCTTTCTCTTGCCAAGCTCGGCTCTGTGACTTACCCGGACAGTGGCATACCAACATGAAGCAACAAGACAGGCCTCGTTGTTGTCAGCCAGCTTAGCAAAGTTGCAGGCGGTCAGCTCAGCTATGAAAGAGGCAAAAACTTCCCCTAACTTGGTGGAGAAAAGAGTCTCCAGCTCAGCTCGACCTATCGAAGGCATGATAGGTCACTCTCTCGGAGGCTTCAGTTGGCGTTTGGCCTTCGCAGTATAATGAAGGAGTCTGTTACCTCTGCCATCCTCGCATCAAGATGCTAGAGCATTGCCTATTATTGCTTTAATAGGTCCCCCTCATACCTCTCGCGGTATACCAGGAGTTGGGGGCGAGAAGCCAACTTATGTTTGTTCGAGCCTTGGACCACTTCACCAACCTTGGAGGAGGAAGAAACCTCCAAGACTGGGGGAAAATCTGTCGTGGGAACCTTCACGAGAGGAGTGGAAGTCTTCTGCCTCTTAGCTGGCGGGTAGGAGTCTGGTACCTCCCGAAGGTGCGGTGATTCTCTGGTAGTCGAGGAGCTTGGGGGCGCTCCCAGCCTTAGGACTGATCGGGCAATATCAGCTAGCCCTATGTGATATGCAAGGACAAAGAAATTGTTAGCACCAATTCCAAAATGAAAACATAAAATAGTATTAGAGGCTTCTCATAATCCCACCATAAGTTATGTCTTGGTGCAAGCATTGGAGGTGTCTAACTTTGTCTCCTATCTCGCAACTCAAGTTGGTGCAATGTCGGCAAAACCAGTTGGAGTTAAAGGATGTCCCATGGTCTATGGGTTTAAAGCCCCAAGGAGGTAATTGTCTCCTCGGGCGATGAAGATAGACGTCTATCAGATCTAAGTAATCTTGAAACTCTTCCCTAGTCTAATGTCAGTGCGCAACTTGGCTACAATGGAGAAGTGCTAGAGAAGCCCAGACATGTTCGTGACTTACTCTATCCCCTTCATGTGTGGCATGGTATAGAGTTAGGGAAGATTTAGTTGGGGCAAGATGATAAACCTCCAACCTTTCCTGGAGCTCCTCCTCGAGCTATCAATCTTCTTGGGCTTATTGAGCTTCTTCTGCGGCCTGAATGTTCTCCAGTCGTTCTTCCCGCAACTACTAATTCGACATTTCCAGGGCGCGCCCATCAATATAATTGATGTATCGCAATGCCAACTCCCGAGATTTCCTGGATTGGTGGTACTTAGTTAGCTCCAAATTGGTGATTCTATACCCCGCGCGAAGAAGTCTTGACCTGATGAGGTTCTCCTCCATCACCAAAAAGCTGAGCTCTAGGTCTTGCTCAGGAAGGGATTTCAACTCCTGGAGATGGTCCTAAAATATTTGGACATATGAAGTCTGGCGGAAAGGACCTATTCAAAGGAAGGACTAAGTATAGAGCACGAAGTGATCAAGAAAATAAAAAATAATAATGGTCAGGAAGATACTCACCAACCCTGGAGAAGTCAAGGATTATGGTCAGGTTATCACAGGTCAGAAACCCGTTCGTGAAAAATAAGGCGTCCTTTATAGTCCCGCGAATGGTTCTCGTTGTGATGGAGAGACTTGTAGTCAAGGGATGAGTTGGCGTACTTTATCAAAGCATAGTACCCATCTCGATTGGCCTTCTTCCTTGGGGTGGTGCAGAAGTTGTAGAAGTACAGGATCTCCGCTAGAGAAGGTGTGAGCCAGTTTATCCTCTAATACAGAATGTACATCCTCACAAACACCCGATAGGCGTTGGGGGAGAGTTGAAAGAGAGCTATCCCCAAGAACTATAGGAAATCCACAAAATATTGATGCAGGGGTAGGGTGACCCCAACCTTCAGGTGGGCTTGGCTCCAGGCCTCAAGACCATTCATGTTGCAGTGAACCCTCTTGGATTCCCAACAAAGTCGCACCAGACATCTTTCCTCGATTACGTAATGCCTCATGATGGCCTCCAAGGCCTTAGGGTGTCAGAGCTAGGTGCGGTACTCACCCGCTTCAAAGTCATCAGCCTCGTACAACTGAGTGGGGTGTGGAACAGGGGCTCGGTTGACTTCCTCAACGGTCAACCCCCATCAGCACGGACAACCACTTCCCTAACTGGTTCTCGGGCCTTTGCCTTCGTGCCATCATGTTGTACGCAGTGTTCTCGGATCATGTCGAGGATCTCTTGGTCGAAGTGGTAAAACCTTTTTCATGTAGCAGTCATAGTTCCTTAGACATCTGAAACAAAAGTCAAGCAGTTAGTATTTTTCTCGAAGAAAATAGGGAAAAATATGAGAAACCTTAAGAGTGTTGCTCAGAGAGAAGATAAGAAAGAATTTTTAAGGACTTGGGGTGTTCTCGGGGCCAAAGATTCAGCATCAGAGAACACTACCAGAGATTATGAACATACCAAAATCTGGGAATTTTCGAGATTCCGGCCAAATTCCCATAAATGCAAAAGTTGCATAAGGTGCGCAGTAGGCCATTTTGATTAGTTCTAACGTCAAAATATGCCTGAAAAGACATATAAAAGGTCAAAACAGCCTCTTAAGTGCTACAAAAAACATTTTCCTAAGCATGCACCTAATCTCTCAAACAAAACTCGCCGCAAGTGCAAAGCCAAACACAAAGCCAGTAAATACTTACTCGAGATATAGTGCCGATAGGTGCTTAAACGAGTTTGAACTCTGAAAAATCTCTTGTTGTTCACCTTGAAATAAGATGATTCTCCCCAACCATCTAGAGTTGCAGAGAAAACTCAGAAATGGTTGAAGGTCTAGGAAGCTTGAGAAAGAAAAGAGGGTTCTTGAGTTTGGAGATTTTGAATTTTGAATGGTTAAGGTGAATACTGAGGCAGATCTCGAGTTTTTATACTTATAGAAATTGGAAGGGGGGGGGGGGGGGGAAGCAACTCTACCCCAACTGTTGGATTACCTACGACGTAGGTACTCGAGAATGATCCAATGGTCTGGATTCAAAAGGCATGGATCTTGATCATTAGCATTGGAAAAGGACGCCTTGGGTACGGGGCAAAGAGACGCTTAGGGTATGGAGTTGACATTTTGGGTCGTGGAGCTAACCCCTCAATAATTGCATGGATTGATGGGCCTAGCAATAGGCAGTCAGCACATGGCATGACTTTCCAGAGTGATGTCAGAAGAAGCACAAATGTCTCCCCCCGAAGACCTTCTGAATTACTCCTCTCAATCTATGTCCCCATTGCCCAAGGAGGAGTAAAGACATGGGAAGACAAATGTTGTCTGTATTTTCATCACCAGACACGTGGCAATTAGGAGTAATTAATGACAAGGTAAGTCATGAGGTTCTCAGAGTGTGAACTCCTCTAAGAAACCCACACCTGTCAAGTCGTGGATGTCTCCAAGTGAGACCACGTCCCGAGGAGCCTCGATTAGAAGTGTCGAGTTCCTACCCTTGACAATCGGCATTTCCCACAATGCCGTCTAACATGGGCAAACATGCACCGCAACCTGACAGTCAGAGATATGTTCCTCATAAAGTTGGTACACAACTTCTAGCAATGGGTCCCGTACAATCTGCCTGGACCATAGTCTTCATTTAGTGCAACATTTTTTGTATTAATTCAACATTAATACCCCATAATGTGGGAATTTGTATTAATGATATATAATTAACATTAATGACCCCAGCCTCTATAAAGAGGGTTGGGGTATCTCCTTCTACGGGGTCCAAATTTTAGAGAGAGAAGCTTTGTAACTCATTGCAATATATATGCTGCCTGAGAACCACCATTGGAGCTTGCTCAAACAAGCTTCAAGCTCACTAAATATCAAAGACTCATGGACTAGGACTATAACGCCCTAAACTCCAGGGACCGTTACGGTGTGCCTTATAAACAGTGCTAAACTCGTCAATCGAGTCATTTGGCCAAAATCGTGTAACTAAGTATGATAAGCGGTTTAGGGATTAAAATTTTTGGTTAAGATATAACGTTTCATTAGAACGTTTACTGTATATATTGGGATCTTAAAAATATAATTTAAAGGTCTATTACAAGAAAATATTTACAACAGACCAATCTAAGCGGCAAAACAGAGTTTAACCCTAGTTCCTCTTTCAACCCTCGGTCGTGGCAATCGAGCAGCCGCATATGTACACATCGTCACCTAAGCTCTCCAACTCAAGGATGGTCCAGCTTTCTTTTGCCTTTACATGCACCACATAGCACCCGTGAGCCGAAGCCCAGCAAGAAAACTTAATATGCTCATGAACCGTAATAACATATCATCAAATCATAAGGCACACGCCTGGCAAATATAGCCATATTCAAGCAAGCAAACAAATCCACGTAATGATGGGTATCCAGGATAAGGAATCCTACCCTCCTAAGTGGATGACTATCAAGTCAATCCAAATCAGATAAATGATTTAACACCGATGGTTCCGGTAACCATACCGGGCTGATAGCCCTAAATAGAAGAGTGACAGTTGTACAAGTCACTAAAGTGGGTTTCGTTCCCTTTAGCCATGTGACGATAGGGTCACCGGGGCTTAATAGATAAGTGATCATTTCACTAGCTTGAACCAGATAGGTGCTTGGTGAACTAGTCACCAATATACCCTATCGCATGACCATAGGGTCACAACTGTGGGATTCCGCTCCCTAGCCATGTGAAAAACTGCCACCTAGGCCTTTGGCCCTGACTCTGAGTAACTAGTCCTAGACTAGTCAGGCGCTTAGAATCATTGACCTTAGAGTCGGTTCAGCATTAATGCTCCTAGAGTCATTCAACGCTGATATCGATTAGATCTAATATTTTATCGGCCCTGCGTTCATGACGCTTTACGCCGTTCTCGGCTCTTAGGTCTGTAATACTCGACCAATGCCGACCCTGACTAGTCATTGCCATACACAAGTAAGCAATGCTACCAAACATATATCATATGTCAAATATCTGAATATAGGGCATTCAGCATGCTTACTTAACAATTGCTAGCATAATTAGGATCATGAATAAACACAGAGGCTCAAGCTCTGACCAATCTCATATCCAATATTCACAGCATGCCCTATCACATGTTTCTTGTGCATTACATTTAAACATCCAACATGCATCAAGAATAACCATGCATGTCACATATCCACAGGGTGCAGTTTTCTTACCTCTGGTTCGAGCGAGAATTAGAACAAGAATGACCCTTGAGAACGATCGATCCTTTAATCCCTTAGCAGTCACCTAGTCGTAACCAAATACAATCTCTAATTAATGAAAATCAACAATAATAGGGTCTTGATCTAAACCCCACTATCGGGACCCCGAAATGTACCCACACGGTGAGTAGATTCGATCTCGGGCCGTAAGGATTGAAACCCCGAGCCAAAAACCCCTAGAAACCCCTAGCGCCCCAGCGCTCTTTACAGAACCAAAACCGCCCCAGCACCCCTTCAGGTAGCGCTGTAGCGCCCCCTACTGGGCGCTGTAGCGCTACCTCCAGCCAGAATTTTCCCAGAAACCTCTTCCTTCGATTCCAACATTTCTAACCCAAACCAAAAGCTTCCAAACATAAAATTAAGTCCCAAATGAACCCAAATACCACCTCCACATGTCCTATGCACCACAACCCCAAGAACCCTAGCCAAAACTCCAATCAATTCCCAACTTTCTAACTAAAAAAAACAGCTGAAACTCAACTAGGAAAATAGAGCAAAAACAAGAGTTCTAATGGCTAAAAACTCACCTCAATCTCAGCAACACACCCTCTTCAATGGTGGAGCATAACCCTAACTTATCATAGCTTGGTTCCTTGGCTTGATTCCTCCAAAAGAGCTTGAAAATTCAAAGAGAAATGGGGGAGAAATGATGTACGAGAGAAGGTGATTTTGGTGCTCTGTTTTTGAGAAGGTTTCTATAGCTTTCTAAGCTTAAATGGCTGAAACAAATCCTTTAGGGTGAAAATACCTAAATGCCCTCAAGTTTAAAATAAACCTTAACAGCCACCAAGGGCACAACCGTCCTTTCGCACCTATTTTGTTAATCATAATTAACACCCTCCAATTCCCGCTATTCTCAAAATTCTCAAATACCAATAAATCATATCCCATTACCCTTTAATTCCCGGTAATGTTCTAATCATTAAAATCACCCCGAGACTCACCCTGAGCCCCGAACTTAAACCTGTTATGACCAGACCAAACACTTGCATTTCGTGATCGTCTCATGCCGAAAGGCTAGAACAAATCCACATATAATGTGGTACCATTCAGAACTCACCCACATGCACGAAAATACACAATCACGCCCTCAACAAGCCAAATTACCAAAATGCCCTTATAATTAAAATACACCCATATGCATGCATGTATCATCATATAATAATATAATTCACATAAACATGCATATAATCATTTAATAACATAATAAATCAATTATGGCTTTCCCGGCCTCCTAATCAAAGTCTTCAACCTTATTAGGGATTTTGGGGCATTACAATGACTCTTTTATAGCCTTAACCACGTAAAATCATTGTGTTCTTTTCTATTATTTCTTTAAACTCTCGGATTAGGATGATAGTGAAAAAGGCAGTCAATAATATATATATATTTATATTAGTCATCTAGGGTTTCATCAATTAAAACAATTTAAATTAACAATAATAAAATATGACAGGAAAAATTACTCATTGCCCCTAGCACTTGGTATGCCCCAGTCACAGTCCAGAGATAGATTTACAAGACATATTTTTCCTATTTATTTTATTTAATTATTTAAATTAAAATAGATATTTCTACTACTATATTTAAAAAATTTAAATTGAATTTAAATTTATTCAAATCAATCTAACAACCCTAATAAGATATCTGATTTATTTCAAATAAGTTATCTAAATTTAAATATTAAATTAATTTCTCAAACTAATTTAAAATAAGATAACATAATTAATTCAAAACTAATTATTTTATTTAATTACAAATTACAAAAAAGTACAATTAATTAAATAATAAATATATTTTACATAATTATCTTAATTATGTATTTGCCCAGAAACTATTTTTCTTGGTGAATATACCCATACTTGCTCTATTGCTACTCTTACCCTGTACAAAGTTTATAGAGTCGATCCGGTGACGTATGGACTTATAATTCCAAGCTCTAATAAATTTAGATTATTATATTATTCAACTAAAAATATGGGATTGTACTGTTGTAATTATAGACTTATATTTACTAATTATTTTATTAAGTGTCCATTGATACAATCACTTCATGCAATTCAATCCTCTACTAATTGGTTCATAATTAGAGCTAGGTTAATTATTGTTTTACCCCTCTAATTACCTATTTATCCTTAAGTGCCATTTATTCACTAGCGAATAATTAAGTTATAAACCTTTTATAGATTAGAGGCCTTATACTGTTCAGTTCCAGAATTAACACTTAAGGGAACCATTATTCAATGTTCTTATGAAAAAGGCTTAAATTCCATATCTGTAAATCATGTACCTAGCCATCTACATCAATGAGTCCCCAAAACAAAAGGTTTAGCCTGATCATTCTGACAGACCTTAACGAGTGAATCAATGGACCCAAATAACATAAACAAGAGTTCCTTATTACTTCAGGATTTAGATCGATTTGCATATGATCATCGAGTGATATGATTATAACTCTTTAAGGTTTTTCATATCAACAATCGATATGATAATAACAGTATTTAGTAAATAGTTAAATACATATCTGGTCTAGTCCTATATAATCGTTATTATATAAAGCACCTCCACTGAGATGTCTATCTACATCAGTGATCCAGATCTAGATTACATGTATTCATAATATCAGTGGACCGTACTAGCAGTGTTTGATTAAAGATTCCATAAATTTAATATAAATTGTGGACTATTCAACTATCTATACTCGCAATCCTCCCATACGCATACAAGATTATAGCTACATTAATGAATTATGAATTTTTTTTATATTTATCTAAATATTATTCAATAATAATAAATATTAATTATATAAAAATATTTCTTTTATAAATTTCATAAGCAACGGAATACTTTCAATTCTTTTAGGGTACCATGCCTAACAGATCGTACAATAACTCAAGCGACTTGTGAAGGTCGTGGAAAAGGCAAACAAGTGTTGGTCGAGGACCCTTTGCTTATCTCCTTGACCTCCTCATATGATGAGAGAAGCCTCCCAAGTAATCAATTAGATAATAAAATACTTCTTCATTCACTAAGTGTAGAAGTAGACTTTTCAACTCATCCCTTTCCCTTTTCGACATGTTCGAAGGGGAAGTGGGTGTAGTTGGTTCTAGTGAATTCCAAGAGAACTTTTCTTAGTTGAACAATTCTTCATTTTTAAACTGGTTCTCAGAGGATAGTGTAGACATGGGGACTTGACTTATCATTTACTTGATTTATTTACTTTTTATTTACTATTCTAACATACTTGTTTTTGCTTGCAGCTATGTCTGACTTTGATGCCTTCAACATATATGCTATAGTCTCCCCTGCTGCGCCGACCAAGAAACACTAAAAAAAAATGAAAGGGTCCTAATGTGGGGTCGAGTACAGAGAGGCATTTGAGCAAAAAGGCCAGAAACATCGATCCCAACCTTCCTACTGCAGCCCTATCTAAGAAAAATCCTCCTTCAACTTGTTCGTCTGGTTGTTCTGCTGAGCTAAATGCGTCCTTGGTTGTCCTTGAACTTCTAAAGGCTTCAGCCACGGACATAAGCAGCCAAGCTTTCTCAACAATTACGAGCACCGAGGCCATCTCTTCCTTGCTCGATGCGACTCTGGACTCCGCCCTTGGTCGTGCCCTCATTGAGACTCTGTCGGTAAGAACTTTGTGTATTACAACTTTTTACTTCAACCTTATATATAATCTTTTTTCCTTATAATTTTACTTCTCTAATTATTTTAGGGGCGATGACTTTAACCTTTGCTTGACAACGAGCAAAAGAGGTGGCCAAAAAGCTTAAGAAGGCTATGGCTTCTTTGGAGTGCTCTCAAGAGATTGCTTATCGGAACAAAAAGGCTGCTGAGGAAACTAAGAAGGAGTTGCTCAAAAGGAACAACGAGATCGAGCAGAAGAGTAAGGTCATCTAGGCCCTTTAGGACAGAGAAAATGAGCTACTTCGACTCCTCAAGGACCGAGAGCAAAAGATCAAGGAGGAGAAAGACAAATACTCTTTTGATATGGTTCAATTTAGGAACGTGACTTTCAATTATTTCTACATATTTTGGAGAAGCAACTAGGAGGCCAACTTCTCAGATAATTGTAATATTCTTTTGTGCATCCATGTTGCAATGAAGATACATTATGATGCTCATTTATGTATACTAGATATAGCATTTTCATGTCAAATATGTTTTTTAACTTCACTATTTGATTTAACGAACAAAGCATGGTACTTTATAACTTTTTTGAAATTTTTTTCTAACTACTACTCAGGCGTGGCTTTTACTCATTTGCTTACATATGATAATGTATACCCTATGTGCTCTCTAAGTGATTAATGAGGTTAAAGTCCTTGGTCATTTTCCAAATAGACAGACCTATTTGAAATAATCTCGTTGTTCGATAAAATCATAATAAAAACAGTATACCATTAAAGTAAAATCATACATGTTAAGCAATACTTGTGAAAACAACAATTATTTGGCAAAAATTGAATGTGTCAAGCACACTCCCTTGTAATTAACTCTTAATAAAGTGGAAAAAATAGTGTCTATCAAATTAAAAAATGTGTACAAGCAACCAATGTTTGAAAAATAAAAACAAATGGATTTAAAAACTTTTAAATAATCGGTCGTGATAAAACAAGCAATATTGTGCCTTAAGATCAATAAAAAAATAGTCTTAAATAAGAATTAACTGGTCGTTACTGTAACGCCCTGGATAGCCAAGACCGTTACACTGTGTGTTTATAAAGTGCCAGACTTGCTAATCAAGTCAGTTAATTAAAATCGTGTTACAGAAGCTATAGAGGAACTAGGGTTAAAAACGTTTTGGTCTCAAAAGCCACATTTTTCATTAAGAAACATTATCTGTTTACACGGGATCCCAAAAATACAAGTTTAGAGATCGTTTACAAAAGTTGTAAGACTCAGATACAATAACCAGCCATACTAAGGCAAAACAAGCAGTTAGGTGATCCCTGTCCTGGTCCACTCCTCGACCGTGGTGATCGAATAGCTGGCTATGTACATTTCACCTCGGAGCTCTCCACCTCAGGCTTGGTCCAACTTGCCCTTGCCTTTACCTGCACCACGTAGCACCCGTGAGCCAAGGCCCAGCAAGAAAACACAACAACAACATAGCATAAGCGTTTAGCACTCAAGTCAATATCTCACATTGCATCACATAGCCTCAGTCAAATAACCATTCAATATAGTCAAGTATTCCACATACTAGGCATATCAATTCATATCATGCACAGTTTATAAACGATAACCAGGGCTAGCGCTCACAGGTTGCTCCCTCTGTTATCTCGGTGTTCATGGCTCCCAGTGGCCAAATCGCGCTCTGTGCGCTAATAGTACATACGACACTCTTAGGCCGCTTTTACATGTCCCATGGCGTGATACCAACATTGTCACGATACAATTCTCAGGAGCGCTTAGTCCCATCTCAATCATATAACCAGGTGCAGTTTTCTTACCTTTCAAGTCACAAGCTTTGACCCCTTAACTCCTTGAGCACGATCCCCCTCGAGCCCTAGCGCTTACCTAAACACAATGATGACCAAAGTCATCATCAACCCTCGAGTTCAAAACCTAGCCCCGGGGCCAAATCCGAGCCCCCAGGAATTCCTAGTTCCACCAAATAAGGTGGTGGAACCAAACCCCAAACCTTAGACCAAAAACCCATGCAAACAACCCTAAAATCCCCTTCAGAAGGCAGGGTAGCGCTACAGCGCTCTTGGGAGGGCGCTACAGATAGAAGCCAAATTACCCTCAGCATTATGGCCTAGCGCTACAACGCCCAAAGGCTAGCGCTGTAGCGCTAGTCACAGACAGCCCAGCACCAAAATTTCCCTTCTGCGATTTTCTCGAACCAACCTCAACCAAACCTCTTCCAACTCTTACCCAAACTTAAAAACAACCTCATGAACACACTCCACTCATCCCAAGCACCCCAAACACCTAAAACCCAAGCACATGCATCCACAAACTCAGATTTCACCATAACCACTCCTAAGCTCTAAAACTCAGTAAAAACCAGCTGATCATCAAAGTTTAGAGTTTAGAACTTATACCTTTGATAGAATTTCAACTACAAGATGCCTCTAGACTCCTTTTGCTTTCTCCTCCTTAACCTTTGCCTTGAATTTCCCAAAGTCCCCATCAAATTCTACTCACACACCATAGTTCATAAACCAAACCAGCAACTGAAGAGATTATAGAATCTTACCTCAAGTGATGGCCTAATCTTGCTAAACCCTTGTCAAACCCTCAACCTTAGCTCAGTAACCTTGTGGCTTAATTGGGCTAGCTTCCCCCTGAGTTTTACTCCAGAAATCCTCAAGAAATTGGTGAAGAAAACCTGAACCGACTTAGAGAAACTCTCTCTGTTTTTCCTCTTTCTTTTCCTTTCCTTTTCCTTCTTTTTCAGACTTCTTTGATATTCTACAAATTCCACTAACATAAAGCCTTAGTATAATCTAACTTCTGTAAAGAAAATGTCCATTATGCCCTCCCTATTAATTCTAACCCTTTAGTCCATTTAAGGGCATTTTGGTCACTTCACCCAATTCCCGCTAATTCCTCGAGTGTCTTTATTATTTCCCGCTTAGTTCCCGATACCTAATTAATCACTAATAATATTCCCCAACATCAAAATAAACTCCAGTATATCCGCTAAATTCCCATTTATACCCCTGAGCTCACCCCGAGCCGAGTATAAATCCCCGCTATGACTTTTCCGCTACTTTGCTCACTAGGATCGTCTCAAGTCACAAATCACAGATATATCCACATAATAATGTGGTCTCAACAATTATCACATATATCAAAGCAGTTATGCCCATAATGGCCAAAATTACGAGTATGCCCTTCTAACCTAAACAAGGCCTACATGCATACTAACACACATAGTCATGCATCTCAAATACTCAAGTAATCATGTAACATGCTTTAAATCATAATCATGCATCTTTATCATTAAAACCACACATAGTCTCCATTATGCCCTCCAGGCACACTAATCAAGGCCCTTAAGCCTTATTAGCGAATTCAAGTCGTTACAGTTACAAAACGGGCAAGATCGTGCCTTACAACCATAAGATAGAAAGAAAAAAAACAACATTCTATAAATGAGAAACAGCTGGTCGTGTGAAACTAAAAAAATTGCGCCTTGCAACCAGCTTTACATTAAAACTCATAATAACAGTGTATTGACACTTGAGTTGTTACTATTGTCATTGGTAGTACTTTCATAGATGTTCACTATTCCAACATCTTGTGACCACTTCTCCATTTAAACTAGCCAACTTGTAAGTGCCAGGCTATAAAAATCTACAATCTGGTAGGGTCCTTCCCAGTTAGGTCCTAATACTCCTGCTGTAGGATCTCATGTGTTTTTGAATACTTGTCATAAAACCAAGTCTCCAACTGGAAACTTTCTGTCTTTGACCCGATAATTAAAGTATCAAGCAATCTTTTGCTAGTAAGCAGCCACCTGCAATTGTGATTGTTTTCTCTGTTCTTCAATCAGATCAAGAGATTCAACCTGCAGTTATTGATTTTGATCCTGGTCATACTCACTTTGTATAAGAACCCAAAAAATACCAACACAGAACATTGCAAAATATAAATTATTTTCATTAAATTTAAAGTCTAAAAAATCCATACACAAAAAAACTTTTAAAAGATGTGAGTACACACTAAAAATATTTACAATAAGCCTTTAAATTGTGAAAGTGAGCCAACAAAGTTTTAAACTTAAAATAAATAGTAATTTAAAATGACAATTTTCCCCAAGGTTAGGCTAAAAGTTCAATGACAAAGTCGTTGTCCTATCATTAGACAACATACTAGAATTAGGGTTCCAGATAAATCTGGGCCCTAAGCAAACAATTATAGAGCGCCTAAGCGTCCTAGCAATATCAAGACTATTTGAGATGACTGAAATAGAATAGTTGCAACCCTGCAGAAAACTAGTCCAGAGAACATAGATAGAATAATATTCTTAACCTTAGAAACCAACATGGGAGTTGCCAAAGATATCCCAAATAACATACATATCAACCAATAGTGGAGACCCGAGTCTCAACACTAGTATCCCAGCCATAAATCCCACTTGAGGGTAACCAAGGGGTTAGCAAGGGCATTAATACTAACATAGGGTAGCTGAAACCACATTGACTCATCGAGATTCCTAGGTTTGACCAGCATACTTATCTCCTGGGAAAATGTCACAGTAGTGAATTAGACCAATAGTAAGCAGTGTCACGAACTTGAACCAGACCATAAAATGTCTCAAGTGGAGCATAAGCACCCCCTAAGATCATCAAGACCCCTAAGTTTTACAAGCATACTTATCTCCTGGACAAATGCCAATGACCTAAATCAAACCGTAAAATCTCTCAAATGGTGCATAAGCACCCCCCTAGGATTATCAAGACTCCAAAGTTAAATGGAGCATAAACACCCCGTAGGATTATCAAGACTCCTAAGTTTTGCCTGATGGGGGGGGAGTGAGATTACACCACGACAATAATAAGAATCTACACAAAATAATGCTTGACATAGACCAAGAAAATTAGAGATTAGATGATGCAAACCCTTGTAGTTGATCAAAGTTCTTCAAACTTCTTGAAGCTTCAAAACCCTAGTTGAACCACCACTTTGAACTTCTTCTTCTTCCTTGTAAAAACACAACCAAAGGCTTTTACATGATTTGTATCACTGTCTTAATTCTCTATTTCCTAGCCCACCATTGATGCTTGAGACTTTTTCTAAGAGGAAATTGGTACTTGGATTGAACAAGCCTTAAACTCACAAAGTCAAACACTTTCTTTATAAGTTTCTTGGGGAAAACGTGAGATTCTTGAAAGCTAGAGAGATAGAGAGGTTAGAGAGAGATTTGAGAGAGTCATCATATCTTCCAAAACTCTATGAGGACCCTTTTATAATTTAGGCACTGTCATTAGGTCTGACCAATAGGATTCGAGCTAAAGAACTCATCATTTGTAGCTTAAACACACGTGTCCGCACAGACATGTCAGGCGACGTAGACAGGAGATGCGTCGCCTACTATCAGGTGATGCATCACCTGCTAGGGATTTTAAGCCCCTTTGCATCTAGGCGATGAAACAACTCCAAAAAGGTGATGCATCGCCACCCCCACTGTCCAACGACCCCTCCAACAGGCCTAAAATTACTCTAAATGCTACCTAAATTTGTGTGGATCCTTAGATACCTCCATGCATCACTTTGGACCCAAAAACACAATTTTTAAGTGCCTACAATTGAAACTCAAATTTCATATCTTCACTACGTGAAATTCAATAAGTGTTTTATACCTAGCTTGCATAACAACACTTATCCTTTATATTTAACCAATCATAACATTCCCCCACTTGGTTGAATACAAGCCTCAACCTTTAGCTCAAACAGTTTCGGTGCCTAAAATAAAGTGCCTTTCGACTTGAACTTTATCTTAGTGAAAATACCACAAAGTCTTATCGATATCATTGGTAACTTAAAAGCTTGAACAAAGTATTCCTTATTATAAAATCGGTAACACCTCACATACCTCCATTAGTTCTTTTGCTTTCCCACTTTCTCACTTAGCACTCATATGGCCATGTGTTCATCCCTTCATGAACTTTCCAGGGAGAAACTCCAACTCCCATGAGAGGTGGAACCACCTCTATGTTCATACAGGTGAAGTTCTTACAACATCTTTGCTACCTTTATAGATGCTTGTTGTACTCAATTAAAATTCAGTAAAAGCCCTAGGCTAAACCCTTACTCGCTAGCAACCAACACTAACAATCTTGGATGAAACTCATAATAAGTTTTACTGTTGAAACCATTAACTTATCAATGACTTGTTCTTACTCATTCAACTCTTTCCCTTGATGTTTAAAAGTTTGGAGTTGGGTTCCTATCATTGATGAATATTTTATTCTAGGAGTTTTAGTCCTATCCCTTTTGAAGTGGAGCTTACTAACCTCTTTACAACAGGTTTTATAAATGGATCTGCTAAGTTATCACTTGTCTTAACATATGAGATTGATATGATTCCATCTTGAATCAGGTGTCTCATATATTCATGTCTTAGATTAATATGTTTACACTTTCCATTATACACACTAGTATATGCTCTAGCAAGTATGGATTGACTATCACAATGTATTAAAATTGTTGATAGCATATCTGCGGTGAAAGGAATATCCAACATAAGATCCCTAAGCCACTCGGCCTCTTTGCCTGTTGTCGGTAGAGCTATAAATTGTGCTTCCATGGTTCAGTGTGATACACAAGTTTATTTCTTGGAACCCCAAGAAATAGCACCTCCTGCAAGAGTAAACACCCAACTGGTGGTGGAAAGATTGTCTCCCACTCCTGATATCCAACTAGCGTTGGAATATCCTACAAGTATCCTAGGAAAATTTGAATAGTGAAGGCTATATTCTTTGGTATTTTTAAGGGATCCAAGGATCCTCTCAATAACCTTTCAATACATGATACTTGGATTTCTAGTAAACCTACTAAGTTTACTAATTGCATATGCAATATCTGCTCTTGTGCAATGAGCGGCGTACATTAAGCTTCCTATTACACTCGCATATTCAAATTGAGTCATCGTTCTTCCCTCATTCTTTTCAAACTTCATGTTTTGAATCGAATGGTGTATTTTCTTCTTTGATTTTGAGATGACTAAATTTGTCAAGCACTTTCTAGACATAGTGGGTTTGACTCAATACAAAATCTCCTTATTCCTTCTAACTTTGATATGTAGAATGGTAACCGTGTACCCTAATTTCAACACGATTCTTTCACTCAGCTCGTGTGCAGCTGGAAAATAAACACATGGAAGAAATAGCCAATGAGTCCATTTATTATCCACGTAGATAGCACAGTTTTCATGATGGTTATATGAGTTAGGGATGCATAAGTTGAGAAGTGCGAGCTTATAATATTCATAAGGCATGACCTCCATAGTACGAGTTCGAAGGCATATCCAGCCCATGGTAACTTGGATATATGGCGTATCCGTGGATCCCCGAAGACCCAGATATTTTATACGTTCATTTATGGCCAGCCTGTGATATTTAATGTCCCAGATATTATGAGACCATTTATTTTGTGATTAGATCATATCCTAGTATAAATGGGAATATTTCATATTAAATGTAATAAATATGTAAATCCGTGATTGACTTACGCGGTTACCCAAACCTGCCCAAGGAATTTCTCTATAAACACCTGAGAATATTAGACATGAAGGGGGATGATTATTCTGTAATACTGAAACTCTGCCAAAATAGAGAGAGAAAAGCAGTAATAATATAGACTCGTGGACTAGGTGGATTTTAACCATTGAACCACGTAAAAAGATCAGTGTTCTTGAGAGTTAATTTCTTATTTCTGTTTATCATGAAGCACTAATTCAAACTTGTTATTCTTTTAATTCACTGTTGGTGAAAACTCGCATCAACAGTTTGGTGCTTTCATTGAGAGTTGAGATTAGTGCTTTTATCAAAATCCCAATCAAATCTCATCATGGTGGTCACTCGCTCGATGCACGACAATGAGATGGAACAAGCTGGTGGGCAGGGGGCCCACCATACCGCTATTTCAAATGAGCATGGCCCTGAAGTTCAGCAACGACCGGGAAAGAAACCGGTGGGCCACGGTGACACTGGGAGTTCGGCGTCATTGCCGCCGAATCAAAACCCAAACTACTTAACTGCGGTAGAAATGGAAAACATGCAATTAAGAAGCCATCTTACTAAGGAAAACAAGCAAATTGAGGAGGTTTTGGCTCGGTTACCCCCTCTTGCAACCGACATTAATGTCGAAAAGAGGCAAAGTGGGTCTCATAAGTCCCACAGGAATAACCGATCCAAACCAAGTCGGTTAGTCAGAACTGTCACCCCAAGTTCTGTGCCCACAGCGCGAGATCGCCAGAATGCACAACCCCTCCTAGGGGTCATCGACACGTTAGTCGATCGGTTAGAACCGCGATCCTAAGTTCGGTACCTCCATCGCACGAACCTGGAAATACCCATGGCAACCCACGAGGAGGGGCCAGAGCAGAGACAAAATGTTCCAGCCAACCCTCCTACGTCACGATCAAATCGCCAGACCCCAAAAGCTAGAAATGGTGGGGGGGGGGGGGGGGAGCGAGCGCAAGCTAATTTAGTTCGTCCTGATGGGACAAGAATTGCCTCACCAGTCAAGCATCCCCCATCACCCATAAGACAGTCGACACTGCCTCATTCTGCATGGGACATTCCTGCTTATGGGGATAGCAGGAGAAATCCTCCTCCGTCTGCCCTACTTATGTCCTGCGAACAAGTGTCAATAATCCAGATCCTCAGCCTCAATTGCGAGCAGTAAGTTTTGCAAATGGAAGTTATTGGACTGAAAGCCATCGAAGTGGCAGGTCCGAGGGCGATCTGAGAAACCACCTAAGTTTGGCACAGAGTCCTCGATACGATCCACAACCTGATCTACGAGATCACCTAAATTCACAAAGTTAGTTACACTCATCAAGGGGGAGGTGGTCCTTCTGAAGTACGTGATAACGGGAATGTTCCACAAAACCAAGCCCGAACTTGGAGGGACAACAACCCGTCGAACGCGTACGATAGGACGGGAGCTGTTGAACAGCCCCAGAATAACCAGGGACCAAACCCTCGAAAGGCTAGCCCAGATGGAGGAGCTAATGAAGAGGCTCCTATCAGAAAAAAAAGAAAGATGAGTGTGATTCAGAGGATGAGCTCAAGCTTTTCGCCCCGAATATTGTGGCGACTGCATATCCACTGGGTTTCAGAATGCCACATTTGTCAAAGTTTGACAGAGATGGAGATCCGTCTAATCACTTAGGGATGTTCAACACCATAATGATGGCCCACAACATCGGCCCGAGCTAAGATGCCTTATATCCCCATCGACTCTGATTGGGCCAGCTAGGCAGTGGTTGAAACAGTATAAGAGGCATTCAATCAGCTCGTGGAAGAGTTTTTCCACTGATTTCAAGAGAGCATTCAGGGCTTCTCAAGCAGCCCAGATTAAAGCTGACTCTCTGGAAAATGTAAAGAAGCAGCCCAATGAACCATTGAAAGCATATCTAAGTAGGTTTGCCAATGTTGTTGCACGAGCTAGAGATGCCGACGAGAGTTTTAAGCTCATGGCAATGAGGACGGGAATCCTTGTTGGGGGCAACCTCTAGCAGGAGCTACAGAGGAAAGGAGTTAATATTGTGGACGAGTTCTTAAAACGAGCTCAAAGGTGGGTTAACCTAGAAGAGGCATGAGCTTCCCTCACAGGAACCAGCCAAGTCCCTGTCCAGCACGTTGGAACGGTAACGGATGTAGCAGCTACGACTCAAACCGTTGCCCAGACTAATGAAGGGGGAAGTAATAAGAGAAAGGGAAATGGTGAGGGCGACCAGAATGGAACAAAGAAAAACAAGTCTGTGGAGAAATTTAAACCGGTCAACACAACATATACTGATCTCACGGATACTAGAGAACATATCTTCTTGGCTAATTCTACTCGCCTTCCATGGAAGAAGCCAGAACCATTAAAGAATCAAAGGGCAAAGAGAGATCCTTCGAAGTTCTGTTGATTCCACAATGATATCGGTCATAATACTGATGACTGCAGACACCTGAAGGATGAGTTTGAGACTCTCATTAGGGGAGGACCTTTTGCTCAGTATGCCTGAAATCGAGCAACTCCCAATCAACCCGCTGGACAAAACAATCTGTCAGCTCCGGAAGCTCTAGTAAATCAAGCTGGAGCTCAGGTGAATCAGGACAATCCTCCTCTGATAACAGGAGGAGAAATAGCCACCATTTCGGGAGGACCTCATCTAGCAGGCACTAGCAGAGGTGCCCATAAGAGGTATATCAATGAACCGAAGTCCCATAATGGAGTAGAGTTTGTCCCGGAGCAACGGTTATCAAAGTAGCAATGATTGGGAAAATAACCAATTATTTTCACGGAGGAAGATGCCATCCATGTCCAGTTCCCACATAACGATCCTCTGGTCATAACAGTTCAGCTCGCCAACTGGAGAGTTAGGAGGACACTAGTAGATATTGGAAATTCTGTGAATCTACTCTTTAGGTCCACCTTAGAAAAAATGGGATTGTTTGTATCCGAGTTGAAGGCAACTTCCATGATTCTATATGGGTTTTCTGGTGAAAGGTCGGCAACTATCAGAACAATTGAATTAGTGGTAACATTGGGTGAAAGTCCATGAACTGTCTCCAAGTTTCTTGAGTTTGTGGTCATCGATTGTCCAGCTACATACAATGCGATTTTGGGCCGATCTGCGTTGATGGCATTTGAAGCCATAACCTATATCCGCCACCTAGCAATCAAATTCCTCTCATCTGCGGGAATATGCACTGTCAGATGCGATCAACTCACTGCCAGGAAATGCTATAGCATTTCCATGAAGGGAAAATCACAACTTGGGCTGCAAGAAATGGCCATAAGTGACGAAGGTGAGGAGTCCCAGGAAGTGGAAGTTGCCTCTGGAATGGAAGAACCTCAAGAAACAAAGGATAGAGACGTTGCCCCAAATGATGATATCGACCCACGAATGGGCGAGGAAAAATCAGAGCTCCAAGCTATTGAGGAGCTCAAGGAGGTAAATATAGATCCCAAAGAGGCTTCAAGAGTTGTTAAGGTTGGGAAAAATCTTGGCGATGATAAGAAAAATGAGCAGGTTAAATTTTTACAAGGGAATCTAGATGTTTTCACCTGGTCCCATGAAGACATGGTGGGAATAAGCTCGAGTGTGATCATGCACACCCTAAACTTGGATAAAAGCATGCCTGCAAAATCCCAAAAATAGAGACATTTGGGAACAGTCCGAGCTGAGGCCTTGGAAGAAGAAGTAGCTCGGTTATTAAAGTGTGAGTTCATTTGTGAAGCAAAATATCCGACTGGGTCACAAATCCTGTCCTGGTCCCAAAGCCAAATGGAATGTGGTGGACCTGCATCGATTTCTCTGACCTGAACAAAGCTTGTCCTAAGGATTGCTTTCCATTATCGAGAATTGATCAGTTGGTAGATGCCACTGCAGGGCACGAACTCATGTCCTTTATGGATGTGTATCTTGGATATAACTAGATTGCGATGAATCATGCGGACCAGGAGCATACTAGCTGTATGACCCCCAAAAAATGTATATTGTTTTAAAGTTATGCTATTCGGGCTGAAGAACACTAGAGCTACCTACCAATGGTTAGTCAGAAGAATGTTCATTGGTCAGATCGGGAAAAATATGGAAGTGTATGTCAACGATATGCTAGTCAAATCCAAGACTGCCGATAACCATGTATCTAATCTAAATGAATTTTTTGAAATCTTGAGGAAATATAATATGAGGTTGATTCCCCAGAAATGTACTTTTGGAGTGGCGTCAGGAAAGTTTATGGAATTCATAGTCAATACAAGGGGGATAGAGGTTGTTGATGCGGTTTTTCACTAACAATGAATTATGAAAAATAGCAAGGATGGGTTAGTGCTTAATGATAAACCGTAATGAGAAAATGATACTTATAAACACTAGAGAAGAAATACTAAGAACACTCGTCTTTTTATGTGGTTCGGAGGTTAAAATCCACCTAGTCCACGAGTCTGTATTATTACTATTTTTCTCTCTAAATTTTGACAGAGTTTTTGCATTACCCCGAAAAAACCCCTTCCCTTATCCAAGGTCTTAGTATTTATAGAGAAAATCCATGGATCGAATAGGCATTGGGGTCATCACGTGAATCAAATCCCTAGTGTGACCTGTCTCACACTAATTATAATTATTACAATTTATCATAAGGTATGGTCTAATCATTAGGTAAAAATGATCATGGATCCTCAGGGATAATTCGGACATGCGATGTCTGATCATGCACGATTATATTATGTATCCGGGATTTCAGGGATACACGGACATGTAATGTCTGACCATGCACGTCTATATAATGTATCCAGGTTTACAAAGATCCAATGATACGGTAGATCTCTAGCGTACCCTGAGCTGAGTGCAGCACCAGCTCGTGTCTTCGATGCTATGCTTTATAAACATTTTTAGTTCGTGCCTATTTCTTTGTGTTCACCATCTCGTGCTATAGACCTGGGGAATCATGCTGCCTGCACAGACGAAATATGGACTTGTGGATCATATATTACAGTTCTTGGCTAGCCAGCTATATCCGAGCTGGCTAAAAGACTCGTGCTGAATTTTAGGACGTGCATTTTCCCCCAAGTCCCTGCTCGTGTTCTTTGATGTCATCTTCTGACTTACACGGCAGGGACTTTTAAACTTCCATCATGATTATCTAGGCTTGCCCATTACTCGAGTACTGGACACGTGAAACGCTACGATTGGCGTCTGTTTGGGTTTCGAGGACTGCATTAATGGCTTGGCCAACTTTTTGCCGCTGTTTCGTCTTTCAAAACACTATCCTTGGATCTTGAACTGGTTTGATCGGACGGTCCACGTTGTTTCATGCCTTTTACGTATAAAAAGGGACATGTTAATTTCACAGCTTACCACCTTTCATTTGAAAATTTTCCTCATCTTCTTTCTTCTGCATTTTCATACCTTCTTCCTTTCCAAAGAAAAGAAGAGCCTTCAAAAACCCCCTGTGCCCAGAATCTTCCGAAGACCCGATCGTTTAGCTGCCCAGGAGTGAGTTTTCCAAACTGTTCGAAGTACACCTCTTGCATCAACAATCTCACTATAAGTCATAACCTTCCTTATGGGTTCTTTATTATAAATTTCTGCACTTTACTTGCCATATTTCTTCATGCTTCGCCGTAGACGATATTAGGGTGTCTTCTTGGTTTTTGGCACATAGATTTCACCTTTAGGGTTATACAAAAGACTTTGAACTTCTCCTAATATTGCGGCACTTATGACATAGGACATTTTCTGGGTAGAATTGGGAAACTTTTAGAAAATACCCATTAGGTGCATAGAAGATGAAAGGATAGGGTTCAAAAAATTTGGGTTGCTTAGGGAACACGCTTTCTTTGGTGGCTTTTCTGTAAACCACCCTCCCCCAGTCAACAATGGCCAGATTTTCTGACACACGGATCCCTAAATGTCAGGGATCTATTGGGAAACCTGGGCGCGTAGCGTAGGTAGCACGTGGTGTCACGCCTTAGGCTGAGATTACCTCAGCTCGAGCATTAAAACACCAATCCTCCTTCGTGCTTTCCTGCCTTTATAAAAATTTTAGGTTGCCTAAACTATTGATTCATCGTTCTTGTTCGCTAGGCGATCTAATGGCACCCAAGAAGAGCGTATCCAAGAAGAGTACAGCCGGCTCATCGTCTCAACGACCCAACAAGGGAAAAGAGGTCGCCTCTGAATCCCCTATCCCTCAGTTTGGCCCCGTGGTGGAGGAGGAGGTCGTGGTCGGACCTGACGCATTCTTCGAGGCAGAGAGAGTTGTCTCTAAGATCACGACCCAAGGAAGGGACAACAAGATTATGTTATCCCATAATATTGAGGTCGAGTCTGGCGTCCTCATTGCTCGACCTCCCTATGAAGGGGAACGGAGCTGCACGCCACTCTAGGACGACTTTGCGGCCTGGAGCGATGAGCACTTAAAGGCAGGGGTCTTTCTTCCCCTTGACCAATACTTCGCGGACTTCCTCAATTATGTGAAGTTGGCGCTGTTTCAGCTCCCCCCAAACTCGTATCGATTAATTGCGGGGTTGAAGTTTCTTTTCTTGAAGCACGAGTGGGAGGTCCCTACTCCGATGAATATCCTTTACTTCTTCTGCCTCAAGGCCAGCCTGGAACAACGAGGACGAGGTGACGGGTTTTATTACTTGACCCGATTCCTAAATTCGCCCTTAGTCATCGAGCTCCCCAGCCGTCCCAACGACTATAAAGATCAATTCTTTATGTCGATTGGGTTTCGCAACTGCGAACACCGATACTTCAATCGTCCTCGTAAGTCTCTTTTCCTTTCTTAGTTCGTAAAATTATTCCCTTTGTATCTGGAGTTATTTCTCGTGTGTATACTAACTGAGTAGTATTTTTGCACAACTATTTTTATGAGGACGGCCAAATCTGTGACCCTCGGGGGTCAATATGATACTCTTTCGAGGTGTCCGCCCAGCGAGAAGGATTACCGCCAGCTCGTGTCCGATGACACGATGTTGGTGTGTAAGTTAATTACTAAAGGCCAGACTCTAGCCTTGAGAAGAACATGGGCTAAACTCCCGGTAGTCTGCGAGCTCCCACCTATCCCCGAAGGGGGTGCTAAAGTCGATGAAGGTGAGGAGCAAGAAGAAGACAAGGTACCTCTCGTGCGGAAGAGGCAAGCTCCCGAGGCTACTCAGGACCCTGATGTAGAGCGAGCTTCATCGGGGGCAGTAGCCGGCCCCTCCAGCCAAGGTAACCCATACCCTTATAGGGACTTAGATAGGGCTGTCGTCGACCTTATGTCAGTCAGGTTTAATCCAAACCAGCTCATCCATCGTCACCCCAATGATCCCGACCGTAACATAACCATGCTTCAGTGCATGGATCACTTAGTGTTACGTCATGACATGGGCCATCCTAGAGGCACCGTAGTTGTAGACAACACCCTATCCTTTAGGTTAGTCTCTTTTGAAGAGTATGGAACCAACCTTAGGTCGTGGCCCTCTCTGCTCCAGGGTATCCTTGCCCCTAGACTTAGGCAATACGTAGAGGAGTCCAGCCCCAAGATAGAACCTGAGCCTGAACCTCCCCTAATCCAGGAAGTTGTAGACATAGGCTCCTCCTCTCCTATAGTGGTTCCAAGGTCGGAGGTCGTGTCAATAGACTCCTACTCTAGCTTGGAGGGTAGGACTTTTTGTTATATCGTATACATGTATACACATTTTATGTAAACTGATGACTTTGTATGTATATTAACGTCCTTCCCACTCTTTTTCAGGCGAGGAGATGGCACAACCAGGGGTTCATGATTTCCGCGCGATTTTCCAGGAGGGAAAATCCAGCTCGCGACCACTTGTAAAGAAGCCCCAATTTACAGCAAAGAAAGTGCCTCCTGCGGCAGGGACGACCTCCAAATCCTCGGCTAAAGGGAAAGGCTAGAGCTTGACAGCTCCAGCCGGTGCTGCTCAGGAAAATAGGGGTCCACCTCCGCCTCCTCCTCGATTTCCGCCCGCCTCTGCTCGGGATCAGGCGGCACAAGCTGATCCCCCAGTGCCTATCATCCCTGCCACCACCGTACGTATCTCGGTTTATTCCCAGGACCTGGAGAAGATCCCGAACACCTTTTGAGGGACTCTCTACGAGATGGCAAACCATACGGTGGAGCATTTTTACAAGGCCAATCCAAAGGATCTGAGGGTGATCGAGGAGCAAAGCCCGGAGAACGTCATGGAGTCCGCGCTGGGGATGAACCTCATAGTAAGCCAACTTTCCTTAGCCGAAAATACACTCTTTTGATTATATCCCAGCGCGTGTCCAACTTGCTTCCTTATTTTTTGCAAGCGGTCTTGGCTTAGCACCGCAGCATAGCTCGGGCCAGGGCCAGGAATGAAGAGCTTCGGGCCGAGCTCCAGGCTGCTCAGACGGCCTTAACCGCCGTCCAAACTGCCCTTGCAACCACTCAACAAGGCAAGCTGGATGCTAAGGCTGCTTTTGCAGCATCTCAAGAGGGCGAGCAGGCTGTAAAGGCCGCCTTGGCTGCTCTTCAAGCCGAGCTCATGGAGGTCAAAGACAAGCAATTGGAGGTCGAGATGGCTGCTAAGGAGGAGAAGGCGGCCTCGCTATCCTCCATGGAAAGCATGCTATACCACTGTTGGACCTTCAACCAAGATGGCAACTTCTCTTTCCAAGCCTATGAGGTGTGGGATCCATACCTCGAGAAGTTCAAGGCTCGGATCCAACAAGAGCAGTCTGAGACCGGGGATGCTTCTACTGCGGGCGAGCAGGAGGTCGAGGAGGTCACATCCTCAGAGCGCCCTGGAGGGGCTTGATTTTATCTGTTTCTTTTTTTTTTTGTAAACATTTGCCATTTGGCGTGGTGCGAGGTTATTTTTCCTCGAGATAATTTATTTATAATTCTAATATCTATTTTTTTTATTATCTATTTGTCTTTTCCTTGATTGTTTCTTATGTTTATTACATGCACATAAAAAATCTTAGGAATCAACTTTTAGACCGGGATAGATATTTTGATTTTGGTTATAACCAAAATTAATGATGATTTATATCCTACCTATTAAGTATCAAGCCTTAGACCCGGTTATATCCGGGATTTTGAATATTCCAAACTTAATTATTGTTAGGTTTTATTGTTATCTCGATCTTCTAAGGAAGCCATCGAATTTTCAATTTTGCTAACTTCTAAGTCGTAGACCTGGTCATATCCAGTATTTTTAAATGCTATAAAACTCAGTTCGTGCTAGGTTTATTGACACCTCGTATTTTTTGCAAAAAACATTGGTAAATCAATTTTACTAACTTCCGAGTTTTGGACCTGGTTGTATCCAGGATAGTTTTGTACCTGGTTATATCCAAGATTTTTAATGATTTAGAACTTAGTTCGTGCTAGATTTATTGACACCTCGTGTTTTCCCGAAAGAAAACCTCGGTTAATCAATTTTGCTAGTTTCCAAGTTTTAATCCTTCTCGGGTTGTATGCCCCCCAAGTAATCAGAAAGTGAACTTTCTTGGTTGCTTTGGACAAACACTATCACACGAACTAATACATAAATGAAACTATATGAAAGACAAGAAATACACAATGATTCCTTTATTTTTTTTAATAAAATGGCTTTTATAACTAAGCCTTACATAGACAGGTGGTATCATCGTTGATAATACTTCTTAGGTGCATAGCATTCTAGGTCTATGGGACTGTTTCCCCGTTAAGTCAAGATAATTTGAAGGTTCCCTCATGTACGACCTCCACTATTTGATAGGGTCCTTCCCAGCTCTGACCTAAAGCACCGTCTTTGGGGCCCTTGTTTGCCAAAAAGACCCTTCGGAGTACCAGGTCGCCCAACCAAAGATACGCCTCATGACCTTGGAATTAAAATAACGAGTGATTTTTTGCTGGTAATGCACGAGCTGTAGCGAATCCTCTCATTTTTCATCAATTAGGTCGAGAAACACACTGAGCAACTCATCATTCCGCTCCTGGTTGAAGGTCTGGAGTCTCTGCGTGGTTATCTTTGTTTCGACGGGAAGGACGACCTCACTTCCGAAAGTCAGGGAGAAAGGGGTGTGCCCTATAAAAGTTCAGTGGGAGGTCCGGTACGCCCATAGTACCTGCGGGAGCTGCTCAGGCCAGACTCCCTTGGCCTCTTCTAACCTTTTCTTAAGGCTTGTTTTGAGGGTCTTATTCACGGCCTCGACCTACCTATTGGCTTGTGGGTAGGCAATCAAAGAGAAACTTTTAATTATGCCATCCCTCTCACAGAACTCGGTGAAGAGATCACAATCAAACTGAGTTCCATTATCTGGTACAATCTTCTTGGGCAGTCCAAATTGGCACACAATACTCTCTACTACAAAGTCGAGGACTCTTTTTGAGGTGATTTTTGCCAGGGGTTCGACTTCTGCCCACTTCGTGAAATAATCAATGGCTACCACCGCATAGCAAACTCCTCCTTTTCCCGTGGGCAGAGCTCCTATTAAATCAATTCCCCATACCACGAATGGCCATGGGGATGAGATCATTTTTAGCTCGACTGGTGGAGCTCGGGCGACTGTGGCGAACTGCTGGCATTTGTCGCACTTTCGGACATAGGAGATGGAATCCTTTGATAAAGTGGGCCAATAATATCCCTGCCTTAATATTTTTAAGGCCAAGTTTTCCCCCCCAGCATGATCCCCACAGAAGCCTTCATGCACCTCTTGTAAAATAGTTTTGGCCTCCTCTGGTAGAACACATCGTAGAAGGGGCAAGGAATGGCCACGTCGGTATAACGTCCCATCCATGATTACATACCTTGGAGATTGATAGAGTATCCTTCTTGCATCTTTTTCGTTCATCAAGCAACTTCCCTGTTGTAAGATACTTTACTATGGGGGTCATCCAGGTCGGCCTAGTGTCGATAATCTTGACCTCCATCATGCTTCCTGCCACACTTGGGTTCTCCAAGAATTCCACCAGTATGCTCATAGTCTCGGCTTCTTTGGAGGTAGCGAGTCTCACCAAAGCGTCAGCGTTGGCATTTTGTTCGCAAGGGAACTGCTCGACTAGGCCATATTCAAATTCTGATAGCTCTTTCTTCACTTTGGCTAGGTAAGCCACCATCTTGGCCCCCCACGCTTGGTATTCTCCTAACACTTGGTTTACAACGAGCTGGGAATCACTATAGCACTGGACGACCCTGGCCTTCAATTCCTTTGCCACTTTAAGCCTAGCAAACAAATCTTCGTATTCGGCTTCGTTGTTGGGTGCCTCGAACCCAAATCATAGCACGAAGTGGAATCGATGCCCTTTCAGAGAGATCAATATGATCCCGGCTCCAGACCCGTTCTCGTTAGACGAATAATCCACGAATATTCTCCACAACGCCTGTACTGGTTCTCTCAAAAGCTCCTCCTGAAATCTAGTGCATTCAGCCATGAAATCAGCCAGGGCTTGGCTTTTGACCGTAGTCCATGGTATGTAGAGTATTTCAAACTGGCTGAGTTCGATTGCCCATTTTAAGAGACGTCTCGATGTTTCAGGTTTCTACAATACCTGCCTTAAAGGTTGGTCGGTCATGACATGGATTGAATGGGATTGGAAGTACGACCTAAGCTTCCTGGAGGCTAGAATAAGGCAGAACGCCATCTTTTCCATTAAGGGATACCGCGATTCAGCTCCGAGAAGTCTTTTGCTTATATATTATACCGGTTTTTGAACTCGGTTATCTTCCCATACCAGCACGGAACTGGCTGCATTTTCCGTAACAGCCAAATAAAGGAAAAGAGGCTCCCTCGCCACTGGTTTAGACAATACTGGTGGCTCTGCAAAATGTGTTGTTAGATAGGGAAATGCCTGTTCGCACTCCTCAGTCCATTTAAACTTCCTATTTCCACAGAGCAGGTTATAGAATGGCAGGCACTTGTCAGTGGATTTAGAAATGAATTGATTAAGGGCTGCCACTCTTCCAGTCAGACTCTGGACATCTTTACGTGACCTGAGCGAAGGCATTTCTAATAACGATCTGATTTTGTCTGGGTTCGCCTCTATCACCCTTTTGTTGACTATGAATCCTAGAAACTTTCCCGACGCCACTCCGAAAGTACACTTATGGGGATTCAACCTCATGTTATATCTCCTTAAGGTCTCAAAACATTCCTACAGATCGGGAACATGGTTATCGACAGTCTTAGATTTGACCAGCATATCATCAACATACACTTTCATGTTTTTCCTGATCTGATCAGCGAACATTCTATTGACCAATCGCTGGTAGGTAACCCCAGGGTTCTTCAGCCCGAAGGGCATAACTTTATAACAGTAAACATTCATTGGAGTCATAAATCTAGTATGCTCCTGGTCCGTGGGGTTCATCATGATTTGGTTATACCCATAATACGCATCCATGAAGGACATGAGCTCGTGCCCTGCAGTGGCATCCACCAACTGATCAATTATTGGCAATGGGAAGAAATCCTTGGGACAAGCTTTGTTTAGGTCGGAGAAATCGATGCAGGTCCACCACTTTCCATTTGGCTTTGGGACCAGGACAGGATTTGCGACCCAGATAAAATATTTAGCCTCACGAATAAACTCGCATTTTAATAGCTGGGCTACTTCTTCTTCCAGGGCCTCAGCTCGGGTTATACCCAACACCTCTGCTTTTGGGAGTTCGCAGGCACACTTTTATCCAAGTTCAGGGTGTGGATGGCCACACTCGGGCTTATCCCTACCATGTCTTCATGAGACCAGGCGAATACATCTAGATTTCCTTGTAAAAAATTTATCAGCTCCGTCGTCCTCTCATCGTCAAGATTTTTCTCAAGTTTAACGATTCTTGAAGCATCTCTGGGATCAATGTTTACCTCTTCGAGTTCTTCAATAGCTCATAGCTCAGATCTATCTTTGCCTACCCGCAAATCAATATCATCACTTGGGGTAATACCCCCGTCATTGGCTTGCTGAGGTTCTTCTGTTCCAGGAGCAGCCCTTACTTCCTGGGATTCCTCGCCTTCATCTTGTATGGCCATCGTTTGCTACCCGGGTTATGATTTTCCCTTCATGAAAATACTGTAGCATTTCCTGGCAGCAAGTTGATCACCTTGGACAGTACATATTCCCGCAGATGAGGGGAACTTGATCATAAGGTGGCAGACAGATGTTATGGCTTCGAATGCCATCAACGTAGGTCGACCCAAGATTGCATTGTATGCGGTCAGACAATCGACAACCACAAACTCAAGAAGCTTGGAAACAGTTCGTGGTCCTTCACCCAAGGTTATCACTAACTTGATTATTCCGATACCTGCCGATCCCTCACTGGAAAACCCATACAACATCATGGAGGTTGCTTTCAGCTCGGTTACGGACAATCCCATTTTTTCTAGTGTGGACCTGAATAGTAGGTTCATAGAACTTCCATTATCCACTAGTGTCCTCCTAACCCTCCAGCTAGCGAGCTGGACGGTTATGACTAGAGGATCATTATGCGGGAATTGGACATGGCTAGCATCTTCTTCAGTAAAGCTGATTGGTTGTTTCTCCAATCGTTGTTGCTTAAATAAATGTTGCTCCGGGACAAACTTAACTCCATTGTGAGATCTCAGCTCATTGATATACCTCTTCTTAGCACCTCTGCTAGTGCCGACCAGATGAGGGCCTCCGGAGATGGTTGTTATCTCTCCCCTTGTTATCGAAGGAGGGGTATCCTGATTCACCTGAGCTCCGATCTGATTTTCTGGGGCCTCTGAAGCTGATGGAATGTTTTGTCCAACGAGCTGACCAGGAGTTATCGATTTTGGGCATACTGAGCCAAAGGTCTGACCCTGATGAGTGTCTCGATCTCATCCTTCAAGTGTCTGCAATCATCAGTGTTGTGACCAATGTCGTTGTGGAATCGAAAAAATTTCGAAGGATCTCTCTTTGCCCTTTGATTTTTTAAAGGCTCTGGCTTTTCCCACGGAAGGCGAGCATAATTCGCCAGGAAAATGCGCTCTCTAGTATTCGTGAGGTCGGCATAAGTCGTATAAATCGGCTTAAACTTCTCCACGGGCTTATTTTTCTTTAAACCGCTCTGGCCGTCCTCACCATTTCCCTCTCTCTTGTTATTTCCCCCTTGTTTATTCTTGGTAACGGTTTGAGCCGTAGCTGCAACATCCGTTACCCCTCCAACGGGCTAGGTAGGGACTTGGCTAGTTGTTGCGACTAAAGCTCATGCCTCTTCCAAGTTGATCCACCTTTGAGCCTTGTTCAGGAACTCATCTACGGTGTTGAACCCCTTTCTTTGGAGTTCTTGCCATGGGTCGCCCCCAACAAGAATTCTTGTCCTCATTGCCATGAGCCTAGAACTTTCATCCACGTCTCTATCTCACACAGCAACATTGGAAACCTACTCAGATATGCTTTCAGAGGCTCTCCGAGCTATTACTTTACATTCACGAGGGAGTCCGCCTTAATGCGAGCCACCTGAGAATCCCGGAATGCTATCTTGAAATAAGCGTAGAAACTCTTCCATAAGCTGATATAATGCTTTTTGTCTTGCTTGAACCATTGTCTAGCTGGCCCAGCCAAAGTCGAGAGGAATACCAGGCACCTCATCTCGAGTCCAATATTGTGGGCCATCATCAGGGTGTTGAACATTCCCAAGTGGTCTAACGGATCTCCATCTCCATTGAATTTTGACAAATGGGGCATCCTGAAACCCGGCGGGTATGCTATTGTTGCGATGCTTGGGGCGAAAAGTTTGAGCTCATCCCCCGAGTCATATTCATCTTTTTCCTTCTCTAATAGGAGTCTTTTCATCAGCTCCTTTATCTGGGCTAACCTTTCGAGGGTTTGGTCCTTGGTTCCCTGGTTGTTATGGGGTTGTTCAACAGCTCCCATCTGGTCATACACGTTTGGCGGGTTATTGACCCTCCAAGTTCGAGCTTGGTTTGGTGGGACATTCCCATTATCACGTACTTCAGAAGGACCTCTCTCATGGCAAGTGTCAATGACTCCATTGTGGGCTGGATTTCTCCTCTGTGAGTTTAGGCAATCTTGTAGATTGGCCTGTGGATTGACTCGAGGGCTCTGAGTCGAACTCAGCGGATTTCTCAAATCTGCGCCGGTCCTACCACTTCGTCGGCCCTCAATCCAATAACTTCCATTAGAGAAACTTAGAGATTGTGGTTGAGGATAAGGATTTGGGATATTCCCGCGTGCCCATGGGGCATAAGCAGGGCAGCGGGAGGAAGATTTCTTCTACTGTCCCCATAGGTAGGAACGTTTCACGCAGAACGAGGGGGTGTAGGACGCCTTATGGGTGGCGGGGGATGCTTAACCGGTGAGGCAATTCTTGTCCCGTTAGGACGGACCAAATTAGTATGTGGTCGCTCTGCTCCGCCATTTCTAACTCTCTGTGTCTGGCGATCTGATCGTGACACAGGGGGGTCGGTTGGAACACGATGTCTTTGCGAGTTTGTCCTAGACCTTCCACGTGGGTCGCCATGGGCGTTTCCAGTCGCATTCGACGGTGGCACTGAACTTGGGATTGAGGCCCTAACCGATTGTTGACTTGCCGATGACCCCTGGGAAAGCCAACAAATGGGATTTCTTGGTGATCTTGCGCCATGGGCACAGAACTCGGGGTTGAGGCTCTAACCGGCCGACTTGGTCTGGGTCGACTATCCCGGCGGGACTTATGAGTTCCAGCTTGCCTCTTTCCGACGTTAACGTCAGTTGCTAAAGAGGGTAGATGAGCCAGAACCTCCTCGATTTGTTTGTTTGATTTGGCTAAATGGCTCCTTAACTGCATATTTTCCAACTCTACCGTAGTCAAGTAATCCGGTTTCGAATTCGGCAGCAATGACGCTGAACTCCCAGTGTCGCCGTGGCCCATCGGTTATTTTCCCGACCGTTTCTTGATTTCAGGGTTATGTTCATTGGAAATAGCAGTATGGTGAGCCTCCTGTCCACCATGCAAATCCATTTCATTACCATGTCTCGAGCGAGTAACCACCATGGTGTACTTTGATCTGAATCTTTTACAATAGCACTAATCTGCAGCTCTCAATGAAAGCACCAAACTGTTGACACGGTTTTTCGCCAACAGTGAATTATGAAAAATAGCTGGGATGGATTAGTGCTTAATGATAAAATGTAATGAGAAAATGATACTTATAAACACTAGAGAAGAAATATTAAGAACACTCATCTTTTTACGTGGTTCGGAGGTTAAAATCCTCCTAGTCCACGAGTCTGTATTATTACTGTTTTTCTCTCTAAATTTTGACAGAGTTTTTGCATTACCCCAAAAAAACCCCTTCCCCTATCCAAGGTCTTAGTATTTATATCCATGGATCAGATAGGCATTGGGGTCATCACGTGAATCAAATACCTAGTGTGACCTGTCTCACACTAATTATAATTATTACAATTTATCCTAAGGTATTGTCTAATCATTAGGTAAAACTGATCATGGATCCTCAAGGATAATTCGGACATGCGATGTTTGATCATGCACGATTATATTACGTGTCCAGGATTTAAGGGATACGCGGACATGTAATGTCTGACCATGCATGTCTATATACCGTATCCAGGTTTACAAAGATCCAATGATGTGGTAGATCTCTAGCGTACCCCGAGCTGAGTGCAGCGCCAGCTCGCGTCTCGGATGTTATGCTTTATAAAAAATTTCAGTTCATGCCTATTGCTTTGTGTTCACCAGCTCGTGCTATAGACCTGGGGAATCATGCTGCCTGCACAGAGGAAATATGGGCTTGTGGATCATCTATTACAGTTCTTGGCTAGCCAGCTGTATCCGAGCTGGCTAAAAGTCTCGTGCTGAATTTTAGGACGTACAGAGGCGAACCTAGATAAAATCAGGTCATTATTGGAAATGCCTTCGCCTAGCTCGCGTAAAGAAGTTAAGAGCTTGACTGGAAAGGTGGCAGCGCTAAACCGATTTATTTCAAAGTCCACTGACAAGTGTTTGCCATTCTACAACTTGCTTAGAGGAAACAAGAAATTTGAATGGACTGAGGAGTGCGAGCAGGCATTCCTCGACCTAAAGACGCATTTGGCCGAGCCCCCAATATTGTCTAATCCTGTGTCTGGAGAGCCCCTGTTCCTTTATTTGGCCGTGACAGAAAATGCAGCCAGCGCCGTGTTAGTTCGGGAAGAAGACCATACTAAAAAATTGGTGTACTATATAAGCAAAAGACTTCTCGGGGCTGAATCACGGTATCCACTGATAGAAAAGATAGCACTCTGCCTAATATTAGCTTCCGGGAAGCTTAGACCTTACTTCCAGTCCCATTCAATCCACGTCATGACCGACCAACCTCTATGGCAGATATTGCAAAAACTTGAAACGCCGGGATGTCTTTTAAAATGGGTGGTTGAACTCTGCCAGTTTGAGATACTGTATGTACCACAGACCTCGATCAAAAGCCAGTCCCTTGCTGATTTTGTGGCTGAATGCACCAGATTTCAAACAGAGTTTTTTGAAGGAATCGATGCAAGAGTTATGGAAAATATTCTTGGACGGCTCATCTAACAAGAATGGATCCAGAGCTGGGATCATATTGATCTCTCCAGAGGGGCATCAATTCCATACAACTCTGAGATTCGAATTCAAAGCATCTAACAACGAAGCTGAATATGAGGCTTTGTTAGCCAGACTTAGAGTGGCAAAGGATCTGAAAGCAAAGGCCATCCAGTGTTATGCGATTCCCAGCTCGTGGTCAATCAGGTGTTGGGGGAATATCAAGTGCGTGGTACAAAGATGGCGGCTTATATAGCTAAGGTGAAGGAAGAGCTATTAGAATTTGAGCACAGTATTGTTAAACAGATACCTCATGAGTAGAACTCTTACACTGATGCTTTGGCAAGGCTTGCCACCACCAAGGAAGCTGAGACTTTGAATGTAGTACTAGTGGAATTCTTAGAGAGTCCAAGCGTGGCAGAAAAAATAATAGAGGTCGAGATGATTGACACAAGGCCGACCTGGATGACCCCCATAGTGGAATACCTTACAACAGGAAGGCTATCTAAGGAGAGAAAGGACACGAGATAAATACTCTACCAAGCTCCGAGGTATGTGATGGTGGATGGAACATTATATTGATGTGGTCATTCACTACCTCTTCTACAGTGTGTTCTGCTTGAGGAGGCTAAAACCATTATGCAAGAGGTGCATGAAGGCTTTTGTGGAGATCATGCTGGGGGGCAAAACCTAGGCTTAAAAATATTAAGATAGGGTTATTTTTGGCCAACTTTAACAAAATATTCCATCTCCCATGTTTAGAATTGCGACAAATTCCAGCACTTTGCCACAATCGCCCGAGCTGCTCCAGTCGAGCTAACGATGATCTCATCCCCGTGACCATTTGCAGTATGGGGAATTGACTTAATAGGATCCTTACCTATGGGAAAGGGAGGAGTTTGTTACGCAGTGGTGGCAATTGATTATTTCACGAAGTGGGTAGAGCCCGAGCCTTTGGCAACCTTCACTTCAAAGAGAGTCTTGGACTTTGTGGTGAAAAACATTGTATGCCGATTTGGGCTTCCTAAAAAGATCGTGTTAGATAATGGAACCTAGTTTGACAGTGATCTCTTCACCAATTTCTGTGAAAAGCACGGAGTAATTAAAAGCTTTTCTTCGGTTGCATATCCACGGGCCAATGGACAGGTCGAGGCTGTGAATAAGACCCTATAGGCGAGCCTTAAGAAAAGGTTAGATGGGGCCAAAGGAGTATGGCCCGAGCAGCTCCCGCAAGTACTTTGAGCATACCGAACTTCCCACATGACCTCCACAGGACACACTCCTTTCTCCTTGACCTTCAGAAGTGAGGTCGTCCTTCCCATCGAAGCAAAGGTAGCCACTCACAGATAAGGACATTCAGCCAGGAGCGGAATGACGAGTTACTTAACGCGTCTCTAAACCTGATTGATGAAAAATGAGAGGATTCACAGTTACAGCTCGCACATTACCAACAGAAAACCACTCGTTATTTTAATTCTAAGGTCAAAAGACGTAGTTTTGGATTGGGCGACCTAGTTCTCCGAAGGGTCTTTTTGGCAAACAAGGATCCTAAGGACGGCGCTTTAGGCTCGAACTGGGAAGGACCTTATCAGATCATGGAAGTTTTGCATGAGGGAAGTTTCAAGTTAGCTCGGCTTAGTGGAGAAACAGTCCCACGGACCTGGAACGCCATGCACTTAAAGAAGTATTGCCAGTAGTATTACCAACCACCTATGTAAGGCTTAGTTATAAAAAGCCATTTAATTAAATAACAAGGGATTTTTATGTAATTTTTCTTGTTAGCGTGGTTTTAAATAATTTTTCTTTATAAGGTTATTTATAAATTAGCTCTTGTATTGATATTTGTAAAAGCAACCAAGAAAGTCTTTACATTCTGATTACTTGGGGGGCATATAACCCGAGGTGGATCAGAACAAGGTTTTTGATTGAGTTAAAATTTTTAAATTACTTAAAATCCTGGATACAACCAGGTCAGAAACTTAGAAGCTTGAAAATTGATTATCCGACGACTTTTTAAGAGCTCGAGGTGTCAATAAACCTAGCATGAACTAAGTTCAAATCACTTAAAACCCTAGATACAACCAGGTCCAAAACTTAGAAGATAGCAAAATTGAATATTCGATGGCTTTTTTAGAAGCTCGAGATGTCAATAAACCTAACACGAACTAAGTTTAAAATATTTAAAATCTTAGATATAACCAGGTCCAAGGCCTGACACTTAATAGGTATGATATAAATCAATACATTAAATTTGGATATAACCAAACTCAAAATATCTATCCTGATCTAAAAATCAATTCCTAAAATCTCGAATGTGCAAGTCTAAGAAAGCATAAACATGAGAGGTAATCAAGGAAAAGATAAATAGATTAAAAGTTAGATATATGAATTGAAATTCAAGTTGTCCTGAGGAGAAAAACCTTGAACTAAGCCCAAGGGAAATTTTTTACATATAAATAAAATAAAAAGAAAGAGCATAACAATGAAGACTTCATTGAGCCCCTCCAAGACGTTCTGAGGATGTGACCTCCTCGATCTCCTGCTCGCCGCTGTAGAAGCGTCCCCTATTTTTGACGGCTCTTGCAAGAACTGGGCCTTGAATTTTTCAAGGAATGGATCCCACCGCTCAGGAGCCATGAAAGAAAAGTTGCCATCCTGGTTAAAAGTCCATCAATGGTACAACATGTCTTCCATGGAGGACAGCGAGGCCGCCTTCTCTTCTTTAATTGCAGCCTCGACCTCTAACTATTTTTCTTTGGCCTCTAGCTGTTTTGCTTTGGCCTCAACAACCTCAACCTGGAGAGCAGCCAAGGCAACCTTTGCAGCCTGCTCGCTTTCTTGAGATGATGCAAGGGCAGCCTTGGCATCACACTCACTCTTTTGAGCACCTGCAAAGGCATCTTTGGCAGCTTGCTTGCCTTCTTGAGCAGTGATCAGGGCGGTCTTGGCGGCATTGAGCTCAGCTTGGAGTTCGTCATTTCTAGCTCTAGCTTGGGCTATACTGCGGTGTTGAGCCAGGGCAGATTGCAAAAATAAAAAAGGCAAGTTAGATGTACACTTTGGCAAGATGAGAGAGAAAATTTTCATTAAGGAATGATATCTTAATATGAGGGTCATCCCAAGGCTGACTCCAAAACGTTCTCCGGGCTTCGCTCTTCTATCGTCCTCAAGTCCCTCGGGTTGGCTTTATAAGCGTGCCCCACCATGTGGCTCGCTGTCTCGTAGAGGATTCCCCGAAAGGCATCGTTGGGGTGGCTTGGGAGCTTGATCATCGAAGCGAAGTTTGGGAATCTGGTGAGGTAGTAGAATTTGTCACCTTGCCCTTTTTGCTCTGGGTTGGCCTTAAGGTAGTCTGTATGAATTTGGGGGGAGCTGAAAAGGTGCCAACTTCACATAGTTCAGGAAGACAGCAAAGTATTGATCCAGGGGAAGGAAGGCCCCCGCCTTTAAATGCTCGTCACTCCAGGTTGCGAAGTCATCCTGGAGAGGCATGCAGCTCCATTCCCCTTCGAACGGAGGTCGGGCAATAAAGACTCCGAACCCGACCTCTATATTATGGCTCAGCATAATTTTCTTGACCCTTCCTTGGGTCGTAATCTTGGAGGAGATTGTCTCTGCCTCAAAGAACGCGTTGGGGTCAACCACAACCTCCCTCTCCACCACTAGGTCGAAGCAAGGAAGGGGAGATTCGGAGGCGGTCTCTTTTCCCTTGTTTGCTTGTTGAGCAGACGAGCTAGATGCATTCTTCTTTGGTGCATTCCTCTTGGGTGCCATTAGATCGCCTAATGAACAAGAATGAAGAGTTACTTAGTAGGCGACCTAAGATTTTGTAAAGGTTATGACACGGATGTACGAGGGAGAATGATATCTCTGATATGTGAGCTGAGTTAGCCTCAGGCCGTTGCGTGATCCCATGCGCTACCCTACGCTACGCGCCTCGGTTTCCCAACAGACCCCTGATGTTTAGGGATCCATGTGTCAGAAAATCCGGCCACTACTTTTCGTGGGGGCAGTTTAAAGTAAAACCACAGAAGAAGTGTGTTCCCTAAGTAATCTAGTTTCAAACTCTAACCTTTCATCTTCTATATCCCGAATGGGTATTTCCTAAAATTTGTCATAAGCTACCAAAATTTATCCAGAAATTACCCAGCTTTATGAATATCATAGTTTTAAGATATATTTTAATACCTACTCAGTAAACCTAAGTCGAAGCCTATGTGCCAAAAAAATTTAGAAAACAAGCTAATATTGACTATGGTGAAGTGTGGATGACCATGGTAAATAAAACACAGAAATCAGTAAAGAAAAAGTTTCTTCGAAACAAAAAGACTTACAGTGTGTTCATCGATAGAAGAAGTAGATTTTGCAAGGGAGAGTTCCTGGAAGACTCCTGAGTAATTGAGTAACTGGGTTTTAGAGAGTTTTTGCAATGGATGGTTTTTGGGTTTTCTCTGAGAAAGAAAAAGGGTTTGAAAATGCAGAAGAGAGAAGATGAAGAAAGATTTCGAATAAAAGGTGGTGAACTGTGGAAATTTTCCACCCTATTTATATGTAAACGGCATTGATCAATTTGAGCCATCCGATTTGGCCAGTTCAAGATCCAAGGGCTATTTTTCAAAGGACAAAACGGCGGAAAAAAGATGACAAGACAATTATTGCAGTCCTCGAAACCCGAACAGACGCCAATTGTAGTGTTCCACGTGTCCAGTACTCGAGTAGTGGCAGGCATGGTTTATTGCAACAGAAGTCTAAAAGTCCCTACTATGTAGGTCAGAAGGTGACATCATAAACCACGAGTAGGGACTTGGGGGAAAATGTGTACCCTAATTTCAGCATGAGTCTTTCGCTCAGCTTGTGTGCAGGTGGAAAATAAACACATGGAAGAAATAGCCAAGGAGTCCATTTATTCTCCACGTAGACAGCACATTTTTCATGATGGTTATACAAGTTAGGGATGCATAAGTTGAGAAGTGCGAGCTTATAATATTCATAAGGAATGACCTACATAGTATGAGCTCGAAGGCATATCCAGCCCGTGGTAACTTGGATATATGGCGTATCCGCGGATCCCTGAAGACCCAGATATTTTATATGATCATTTATGGCCAACCTGTGATATTTAATGTCCCAGATATTAGGAGACCATTTATTTCGTGATCAGATCACATAATAGTATAAATGGGAATATTTCATATTAAAATGTAATAAATATGTAAATCCGTGATTGACTTACGCGGTTACCAAAACCTGTCCAAGGAATTTCTCTTTAAATACCTGAGAATATTGGATAGGAAGGGGGACGATTATTCTGTAATACTGAAACTTTGCCAAAATAGAGAGAGAAAGCAGTAATAATATAGACTCATAGACTAGGTGGATTTTAACCACTGAACCACGTAAAAATATCAATGTTCTTGAGAGTTAATTTCTTATTTCGGTTTATCATCAAGCACTAATTCAACCTTGTTATTTTCTTAATTCGTCGTTGGTGAAAAACTGCGTCAACAGTATCCATCTCTCCAATGTACTTCATTTTAAAGTTAGAAGATAGAAACCTCTTCATTTCCATTATTCCTCTCATGTCTTTACTCAAAATCAACATATCATTTACATACAGACACACTAATATGACATACTCATCACAAGTCTTAGAGTATAAGCACTTGTCTGCATTGTTGTGTCTAATTCCATTTGAAACAATGACTTTATCAAATTTTTCATGCCATTGTTTTGGAGCTTGTTTCAAACCATATAATGATTTGACAAATCTACACACTTTATGTTCATTTCCTTAAAGAACAAAACATCCGGTTGTTCCATATAGACCTCCTCCTCGAGATCCCCATTAAGGAAAGTTGTTTTGACATCCATTTGGTGAACATAATGATTATATATAGATGATAAGGCAAATAACTATCTAATAGAAGTAGTTATTGCTACCAGTGCATAAGTGTCAAAGTAATTGATAGGATATATTTTCACTATTTTTTAGTCTTAGTTTTATTATTATTTTATATTTTTAGTTCTTTTTATGTGTGGTTGTTGTATTTTTCAGGTTGCCATTTATTAAATGGATATTTGAGAAATATTTCAAAATTTATTTGAAATATTATCTTCAATCAAGAGAAAAACAATAAATATTTATTTGAATTGATTGGAGAAGATAAAGGAGAATTCAAACTTAAATTGTTAGAAAAATCTAAGACATTTTGAATCTGAGATAGTTTTAATATTTTGAACATATCTCCTGACTCACTTATCCGATTTACATGTTCGTGGTGGAGTTGGAAAGCTTATTCAGAACCCTACAAAATCTTATTTCACAAAAAAAGTTAAATTCAGAAGTTTACTTAGTGATATTTGAGCTACAAGATTACGCAAGCTACACTTATGGGATTTGAAATTCAAATAAAGATATTTTGGAGCATTATCAAGTAACAAATGAAAAAATCTATAAAACTCTTTTCACAAACTAATCACTATAAAAAGAAGGCTTTAGACTATTTTAGATCTCTCTCTTCTATCATCTCTCTCTTCTCTCTTTCTTCTTGACCTCTCTTGATTTCCTCTCTTTCTTCTCTTTCTTCTCTTACTTCTTTTTCTATTGTTTTCCATAAACTAATTTTCTTTTCTAGGATTTTAATGTAGTCTTTTGATACTCAATTATTATTCAATGAAAGTTTTATGATTTCTTCTTCATACTTGTAATCTATTCAATTTGTGTTTAATGCTTGTAAATGCTTGATCACCATTTGCATGATTTATATGATTTTAATTCGAAATTCGAAAATTGAGAGTTATATATGCTATAGTTGTCTAGACACAAATTTCGATATTGGATGAGAGTACCTGTATGGTTTGTATAGGTCTTAGGTTTCTATGTTTTATGTTTGCTGTATGTTGAAACTTATCACAGAGATGTAGAAAGTTTGCATATAGGTTGAGATTTATATATCCTAATAAGAATATAGATTGCTTTAGTAAACCTGCTATCACAAGAAGAAAAAGAATAATAAAAATTGTATTGATGATATAATAGAGTGGATAAATGATGAAATTAAATACCTTAGGTTTTTCATCCATTGAGTTATTTTTTTCTTTCAATTTTCAATTGTTAATTTAGTTATTTTGTTCGTTTTCTTTTTATTCTTGAAATCCAATTTTTAGTAACCAAATATAACTAAGAAATTAATACATTGGTAATTAATATTCAATCCTTGTGGGAACGATACTCTATTTATCACTTTATTACTTGTTTACGATTACGTGCACTTGCGTACATAATTTTTGCACCAATAATTTATTTCCTCCTTTTGTTTGAATCATTTGGCTACTAATATAGCCTTAAATGTTTGTATGGTGCCATCAGAATGGTATTTCCTTCTAAATACCCATTTGCACCTAATTGGTTTAGACCCCTTTGGAAGGTCAACAAATTCTCAAGTGTGGTTAGACATAATTGAATCCATTTCATTATTAATTGACTTCTTCCAAATAGTGGAGTCCTTTGAGAACATAACTTCTTTGAAAGTTTTGGGATCATCCTTTATTTGAAGTACTATTTGATATTTCCAAGTCACTTTCTTATTATTACCTTCTTCAATGTATAGTGTCTCTATTTGAGAACACTTCTTACTTGATCCCAAATCTTTGAGCCTTTGGCTCCTTCTAGGCTAGCGAGATTGCTCACCAAACATTTTAGGAGTCTCCTATTGAGGCTCTGTAATTTGAGTTGGTTCTATTAACTTGTTGTCATCGCATGACATGTTCTCAAAGAACTCAACCTATCTTGATTCAATTATCACATTTGACTCCAAGTCTAATAATCTATAAGCTTTGCTATTTTGGGCATAGCCTATAGATGCACATCTTATATCCCTTGGACCCAACTTGGTCATTTTGGGATCCATGTTCTTGCAATAAGCAAGACACCTCCACACTTTAAGATAATCAATGTTTGGTTTATTTCCTTTCCATAACTCATATGGAGTGATATTTTTTTCTTCATGGGAATACAATTCAAAATATGACAAGCGGATAACAAGGCTTCACCCCACTAACTAAAACTCAATTTAGAATGTAATAGCATAGTATTATTCATTTCAATAAATGTTCTATTTTTCCTTTTTGCCATACCATTTTGTTGTGGAGTATAATGGGTAGTACATTCATGTATTATTCCAACTCTTCACAAAACAAGTAGAAATCATTTGAAAAATATCCACCACCCCTATCACTTCTAAGCACTTTAATTTTCATTTCTAATTGATTTTCAACTTACGCTTTATAAGCTTTAAACACATTAAATGCTTCATCTTTATTCTTAAGGAAATATACATATGTGAACAAAGAGCAATCATCTATGAAAGTAATAAAATATCTACTTCATCCTGTAGTCAAAATTCCATTTATTATTTCACATAAGTCACTATGTATCAAATCTAACAACTTATAATTTATTTCAACACTTGGAAAATGTTTCTTTACCATCATAGATTTAACACATAATTACAATTATCATGCTCAACATTATCACAATCAATCAATCCACATTTAATTGCTCTTTTAATTGTGCTAAATCTTATATGTGCAAGTCTAGCATGCTTTAAATAAATATAATTTGAGTCAAGCATATAATAAGAAGAAATAGAAGCTTTATTGTTATCATTGTCAATAGAAGTACAAAGTTTAAACATGCCATCACATGCACAACCCTTTCACACAAATACATCTCCCTTGGACAAAGCAAGCTTGCGGGAATCTATCACAACCTTGTTCCTAGTTTTCCAAGTAAATTGCCATACACAAGATTTCTACTCATTTCCAATACTTACAAAACATTGGTGAGTAGAAACTTCTTTCCAGATGTGAAGAACAAATTTATAGTCCCATTTCCTTTAACCTTAGACCTTTTCTCATCGCTCATTTGAATCTCATGCTCTCCTTTGAAGTTTCAAATGTCTTGAATAGAGATCTATCATAGGTAACATGAATGGTGACACAAGTATCATACCACCATCCATTAACCTTTCCATGAATGGCATTGATTTCTCTTAGTGTTGCTACTAGCTCTTCTTTCACTACTACAAAAACGGGCTTTCCCGATAGTTTTTAACCATCACTATTGAGCAATGACGACAGTTGACTAACTATTGTATTTGCCTATGCCAGTGTAGAGGTAGCTACGCCGACAGTTAACAAGTGTCGTCGTTGCTGGCTACGCCGACAGTTAATAGGTGTCGCCATTGCTGACAACGCCGACAGTTAATACGTGTCGTCGTTAATAGGTGTTGCCGTTGCTGGCAACACCGACAGTTAATACATGTCGCCGTTGCTGGCAACACCGACAGTTAATAGGTGTCACCGTTGCCGGCAACGCCGACAGTTAATACGTGTCGCCGTAACATTAAATTTATATATATATAATAAATTTTCGATATATCTTTTTTTAAAACTTTTAATTATATTTTTAACAATTGAAATTTGATATAAATTTAAATAAAAAAAATTACTCAAATAATTAATTATTATTACCATAACTTGTAAAAAAAATTGTATTTATCATAATAAAAATTCATATACATACAACATTTATTCATACAATTAAAATGTAAATAATACATCAAATCTTTGTGACTAAATAATTCTCAATAAAAATTCATTATAATTCTCAAGAAAAATTCATTATTCTCAATGTAAATAATACATCAAATCATCATTGTACATAATTCTTACAAACAAGAAAGAAAATAATGCCCAACAACTTGAAAAAGAATTTCTTGTTGCCTTGGTTGTCTTATATAATTGTCTTGGTTCTCTTAAATAACCAAGTAGAGTTTTAGCCTACAATACATAATAAACACCATTAAAGTCAAACTAAAACCAAAATAAATAGAGAACTTGAGGTTGCTGAAGAAATAAAAAGGATGACTGTGGTTTTCAGTCACAAAAATGATTTATATAAAAGTTGTATTTTTCTTATCAAACTGGATAGCTTAATGGCTTAAGTAGTTAGTCTTAGTTCTTTAAACTAAGGAATACATACCTGTCAGTCTCAATTTAAAAGTGCTCAAGCTAGTTAGTTTATCAAATCACATAGATATTGATAAACCAAATTACCAATCATTCATAGCACATTAGCAAATATACAATAAACAACGAGAAATTAATATACATATACACACACATATAAAGACATGCACTGTGTAGCTAATATGTAAGTAATATGCATAAGATTCTAAGTCCATAGTACTTAGTAAGAAAAGAAAAGATAATATCGTTATAAATAAGAGCAACGAGAACATAAATATAATAGATCATTAATATGTAACACAAGCATACTAGATAACATTTGTTAAAGTTTTTAAAGTAACACAGCGAGCATACCAGACAAAGTTGTTAAAGTAACATAACGAGTTGTGAATAAGCCTAATCCAAATTTATAATCTAATTGACATTTGAAAGTCTACGCAAAATAGAAAATCATAATTTCTTTTGGTCAAGCATATATATATTTATTTTAATAAATAGCCATATAATTATGAATTCTATGCAAGCCAGCATTTTTAACAAAGTGATAATCAATCCATTTTAGAAAATTTTCAATTGTTTAAAGAATACATTGTCTCAGCTAAGGCCATCGAACATGGTAAAAACAATCACAGTTTGGAAGAAAAAAAATAACTTAGATATTATTTAAGTAAGAAAATGATCAAACTATTAGATTACAATGAAACACAAAGCTATGCTTCAATTAAAATAAACACAAATTGAGATAGTAGTTCTGGTGCAGAAAAGGAAATTATTGAGTAAATATATAAATATATATCCTATGCATTTGATTGAACCCAAAAATCACCAATTGATTTTTTTTTTTAAATTTGAGCTTTCCAAAATGTCCACACGTGAATCACATCATCATTATTATACTCATTTTTCATTGGATTTATTAGTGTAATAGTAATACTATTTACAGAGAGAAACTCCAAACCAAGTATGGCTTACCTGCCATGTATATCCTATATGATTGAAGAAATAGGATATAAGCGCATGCTTTTCCAATTTGTAGTCATTCGTGTAGAAGGTGATGCTTGGCATTCTCTCCATAGTAGTAAACTAGAGACTAATAGCTACAGTTTAAAAGACAAAATCGTAAAAGAAAATCAGTATATGTGGTGTATGGGTGGAAAGGAAAAAATAAATATCATTTGATAGCTGGTAAACCAAAACTACTTTTCAACCACGAACCAAGAGGAAAAGTGAAAATGATTTTACTTGTTAAATTAAGAGAAGTACCTTGAACACTTCAGTAAGAAATGAAATAGTTGCATAGTCATACATGTACTTGCCATTGCCATTGCTTTGGGAAAGAATAGTCAATATTCCCTAAATTATTTATAGAAATAGAGCATATATAAAATACTGAAAGAATCGGAATATAAAATGCTTTGAATAAAATAATGGCAATCTCTCTTAAGCAACAAAGTAGCCGCCAAAACCTCATCACATATTTTCCATTTTACAATCCACTTTGCCTAACTTATGTATTAATCTATAAAGAGAAAATGCTAGTTTAATGATCAATTCTTGATGTGTCATTCTAATTCGTTGGTGATAGAAAAGACAGAGTCTCGTGAGTAGTGAATTTCACTGACCTGAGAGCTGGTAAGAACGGTGAGTAACACAGCTACGTAGTACCACTGCATAAATATATATATATAAACAGTATAAGTAAAGTTCATTCAAATGCCATTGCATATATTCCATATATAAAGTGCAAGACACAGAACTAAATACCCATTGCACACAACTATAAAACTACACAGATTCAAATACCCATTGCACACAACTATAAAACTGATAATGAAATTGAAAAAATAATATACTCATTGCACAAAATTACCACCGTGAACACCATTTTTAGCCACCTCCGCAAGCCTAACCCTCACCTCAACGAGCCTAGCCCCCTCCTCCCCGAACGGAGATAATGCAATCCGCGAGCCCAATTCTGTTTCCAGCCACCTCCGAGCCTAACTTCGTCCTCCATGAACGGCAACATTGCAAGCCCAGCCCCGCCCTAAGCGAACACAACCCATGTTTAGCACAAACGGCGATGGTAAACTCCGTGAGGCAGCTCCTGCCCGCCGTGAATGGCAACAAAGAGCCTTCCGAAATGGTCCTGAGAGAAAAGAAAAAGGATGTTGGGCAGCTGGTTGTACGAGAGAAAGAAGATGTAGGGTTTGTAGAGTGAAAGAGAAACGTGTGGGATGAGGGTTTTATATTTTAATTAATAATAATTTATCACAAAAAATATATTTAAGTAAATTTTTTTATTAATAAATATTATTAAAACGCTGAATAAATAATTTACTTTCAACTAAAAGCTAAATTTGATATTAAGAATTTTTATTTAAAAAAAACTTCTTTTACAAAATATTTAATAAATTGAATTAACAATTAATATTACAAATCTAGTTTTTAATAATTACATAATTTTCATAAATATATTTACATACTTTAGTTTATTTTAAAATTAAAATTTTCATTAATTCTATTTTTAGATTTTTTTTATTTGAATTTCAGCGACATTTTATAACTGTTGGGTTTTTATTAACTGTCGGCGTTGAGGTCAATAGCGACAATTTTTAACTGTCGGCATTGGTCTCCAATTAACTGCTCGTGCTGGAGTCAACTACAACAGTTTTTAACTGCCGGCATTGGGGTCAACTACAACAGTTTTTAGCTGTCGGCATTGGTCTCGAATTAACTGTCGGTGCTGGGGTCAATAGCGACACATTTTAACTGTCGGCATTGATCTCGAATTAACTGTTGGCGTTGGGGTCAATAGCGATAGTCAAAAGTAATGGTGACAGTTATTAGCTGTCGACGTTGGTCTCTATGCCTACAGTTTTTAATTATCGGCGTAGAGTCCCGCTAAGCAATTACGATAGTCAACTCTATTGACTGTCGTGGTTGGTTGTCAGGAAAGCCCAATTTTGTAGTAGTGTTTGGTTGAGTTGACTCTTGCTTCATTGTTATGTTTCCTCTTGAACTTACAATCTCTAGCGAAATAGTCATTCTTGCCACACACAAAGCAAGGTCCCTTGAAACTTTTGAATTGTCCCTCGTTCTTTTTTGGCCCTAAGGGTTTTTGAACCTTGCCTTTATTCTTGCCAATTCCTTTTCCCTTAGGAGTATTAGCCACCTTATTGGCTTTTGAAGTCTCACCATTAGACTCCTCCTCGTTCTTATCTCTAGAACGAGATTCCTCCTCAATACTTAAATGTTTGAGAATTTCCTCCAAGGAAATCTCATCATTCTTATAAAGGATTTTCTTCCTATAACCCCCCAATATGGAGGCAACTTGTCTATTATGGCACCGACAATGAATTATATTGAGGGTAGAAAACTTGTTCAAAATAATTTGTAATTCATGTATTATCATAAAACTTAAATTCCATGTATTGAGTAATAAGGAATTTCTTTATACCTTCTTCTTTTGCTTTGTACTTTTTCTCTAAAGCTTCCCAAATCTCCATGGTGGTGTTGGTGTAGAGATCATATAGCTGGTCCGAAAGTGCATTGAGGATGTGACCCCTACATATCAACTCATCTTCTTCACAATTTTTTCTTTCTTTGATGACTTCTTGGGTGTCATCTTCCTTGGCGGGTTCCATGGTCTTTAGGTCTTTATCCAAGACATTGAAGACCCTGAGAGTGGTTAGCAAGAACATAATCTTATCTTGCTAATGAACAAAGTTAGTATCGTCAAATCTATAAAACCTAACAAAGTCTTGAGTCTTGAACTTCAAAGCCGAAAATGAGTTAGATTCTTCCATGATGTTGTGTCTCAGATAATAGAGAACTAGAGTGATGGGGTGGAGTGAGATTACAACACCATAATAATAAGAATCTACAAGAAATAATGCTTGACATAGACCAAGAAAATTAGAATTTAGATGATGCAAACCCTTGTAGTTGATCAAAGTTCTTCAAACTTCTTGAAGCTTCTTCCTTGTGAAAACACAACCAAAGGCTTATACAAGAATTGTATTACTATCCTAATTCTCTATTTCCTAGCTCACCATTGATGCTTGAGACTTTTTCTAAGAGGAAATGAGAATTGGGATTGAACAAGCCTTAAACTCACAAAGCCAAGCACTTTATTATGAGTTTTTTTTTTTGGAGAAAACGTGAGATTCTTGAAAGTTAGAGAAAGAGAGAGGACAGAGAGAGATTTGAGAGAGTGATCATGTCTTCCAAAACTCTATGAGGACCCTTTTATAGTTTAGGCACCGTCATTAGGTCTAACTAATAAGATTGGATCTAAAGAACTTATCATTTTGTAGCTTAAAACATGTGTCCGTACGGACAAGTCAGGCGACATGTCGCCTGCCTGTAGGTGATGTATCACCTGCTTGGGATTTTAAGGCCCTTTGCATCTAGGTGAAGCAATGCCTCCAAAAAGGCGATGCATCGCCACCCCTACTTTCCAACCGCCCCTCTAATAGGCCTAAAATTGCTCAAAATACTACTAAACTTTTTGGTTATCCTTAGATATCTCCATACATCACTTTGGACCCAAAAATATCATTTTTAAGTGCCTGCAATTGCAAATAAAATTTCACATTTCACTATATGAAATTCAATAAGTGTTTTATACCTAGCCTGCATAACAACACTTATCCTTTGTATTTAACCAATTACAACATTGCCAGCATACTTATCTTCTGTTCAAGTGTCACCGAATTGAACCAGATCATAAAATCTCTCAAATGGAGTATAAGCTCCTAGTTTGATCATCATGACTCCTAAGTTTTACAAACATACTTATCTCCTAACCAAATATGATTGACTTGAACTGAATCTCCCAATGGAGCATAAGCACCCCTAGTCATTGTCCCTAAATGAGACCTTTATCATTAGTGTTAAAGTCCTATTTCTATCAAACAATACACTAGTAAATTTAATGTTGTAGTCACGTAAATTAAATATTGAAGCATAAAGTATACTCCAATTAATTATGGCATTTATAGTATATTAAACTACTTTGGGCATTAAGGTCATTGTAGAATACCTTGTAATGGTATAAAAGTCCTTACTCGATTTAAACCATAAAGAGGAATTCTAAGTTCCCGAAAAAATTCTAAACTAAGGCCTAGTTAATAAATATCGGCCTTTGTGGATGCCAAAAATTAGCCAAGGAAAAAATGTCCGACCCCTTGGCTCCGCTGGTTAGAAATAAGTGATTTATTCGTGCAATCGAGTTCGTGCGTATAAGCCTCACATGATCCATAGCCTTGGAAAACACTCCCAGGCGCCCCGCGAGGTCCCAACCAAGTTGAGGGAAAGGAAAAGGGGCTCACGACACTCCTAGTTGCAACGCAAGACCCCACCTCACTGGAGGTTCGAGTGCCTCGAGTGGAAGCACTGCGTACCTGGAGGTCTAAGCGCCTCATGCAAAGGCACCAAGCACCCATGCACCTCGCAAAATCCATCGCCTCACGCACTATGCACCCATGCACCTTGCGAGACCCACCATCTCATGTGCCTAGCACCCACGTCTCGAACAAGAGCCCCTCGCAAGGTCATCGTCTCTCGAGCCTACCTCTTCTCAGTGTACCAAGCGAGACTACACCTCGCGAGACCATCGTCTCATGCCTTGCGCACCAAGAGTGCCCCACGTCTCGCGCAAGAGCCCCTCGCAAGGCCAACGTCCAGCGCCTGCCTCTCGACGCATCTAGTGGGGCCACACCTTGTGAGACCATTGTCTCGTGTCTCACGCACCAAGCAGAGCCCCCATGTCTCGCGCAAGATCCCCCTCACGAGGCCATCGTCTTGCGCCAGCCTCCTTTCGGTGCACCTAGCAAGGGCTCACCTTGCTCCTTCACACCTCGGCTGTGATGGGTTACAAAGGGCCCCACATCTCATCATATGCAATTCAGGCCCCATTGAAGAGGCCTTATCTTCCTCTCTTGGACAAGTGACACCAATAGGGCACATCATCACTAGCGGGTTTAACACGGGGCAAAATGGAGGACCTCATGAGCATTTGTGCGAGGAGAACTAAAAATGATCCCAGAGTGGAAATAACTAAGCAAGCCACCCATGATAACCATTTAAGATTTCAATACTTAGAACTTGTAGGAACAAGGCATATTGGAAGGGTGAGAACATCCATATGGCCCAGAGATGCTCGTATAAGTATGGTAGGCACCTACAAACTAAGAAGAATCAAAGTACGGACACACTATCACACCAGACAAGTAGTGGCAGTATAAGGAGGGTACATGATAGGGCCTCCTCCAGCATGTATCTAACATTTGTACAAGACAAGTGGTGGAGATATGGCATGGTACCATGACAGAATGCTTTTCCAGACCACTGACAAGTACTAGGGACCGACCACCACTCCTCCAACACCACTACCACTTGCTCCACGGGCATGCAAATGAGTGCTTCTGTCCCTCCAGGACCACTATGTATTTGGAGCTAATAACACTCACCTATAAATAGGACCACCCTTCACCTGGGAAGGGGGTCGGAGAATTCATCTTTGTAAGCTGAGATTTCAAAGTAATACAAACATTTCTCTCCATTTTCACTCTGCAATTTTACTCCAATATCTTTTAAGTTCCTCCTTTTCTCACATGTTTCTAAGTCTTTTGACTCAACTTGGTTGACGAGTTCTCACCGTCAACAGCCTTTAAGTGTATTTTCTCGCTTGTTCCCACTATCAGACCTAGACGAATTTAAATATCTTGGAAACGTGTTAACTTTAGATAATTGCCCTTTTATAAAATTACTAAGAACCTGTTAATTTTTGTAGAATTTATTAATTTGTAACCCCTTTTTGAAATAAGTTAATTTTATTTGATTAAGAAAATAATTAAAAAGATGATTATAGTTAAATTTATTTTTAAAAGTCTAAGAGAAGATTAATATGATTAAAAAGTAATTATTCTTAATTTCTTAAAAACTAGGGCTTTGGACCCTTTTTATTTATTTTTTGAATAAAATTCATTAATTTGTAGAAATAGTATTTCTTTTAAGAAATAGTATTTCTTTTAAGAAAATAACCCTAATAAATATTTATTGTATAAAATCTAAGTCCATAATTATTAAAATTAAACTAAACCAAAATCTAATATTTTCTAGAAATTCTCAATTTTTTACTAGGTATCAAAACTGTCTAGTTTTGTGATATTTTTTTAACTTTGGAAGGTTATATTTTAAAAATGTTATCACTAAAACTTCTCATCTTTTGCAGAATCAATCTTGGATATACCAAGAAGCCACTTGTTCATATTTATAAAAAAAATACACATTTTACTTAGTGAAAACTATATTCAAAACGTGCTAAATGAAACTGTCAAGTTAAAACTCATAACTTTTCTTAAACTTTGGTAAAGCATAAAATCCAATTGGCTCATTATTTTGGTATGAATTTTCTTAGGTCTATATTAGGATATGTTAAGAGTGTCGATGATAAAAATTATGTCAAAAAGTAAATTTTTACTTGGTGAAAAACGTTCACAAAGTGACTGCCTAGAGAGCGTATTTAAAAATGTTATTTTTTTTCTTCTAAACTTTAAAAATATAAAACTCCTAGCCTTTTCATTATTTTTCTATGAAACTTAACCAGTATTATTACCAATATATCAAGAGTGTTCAATTAAAAAATTAGCCAAAAAATACATTATTTTTCTTATAGAACTCAGTGTCCAAAGTTGGTTGCATGTAGAATTTTTAAAACTATTTTCACAGACTACACAACATTTTTGCAAAAGTCATAACTTGGTCAACATGACACCTTTTTGGACGTTTTTTTTATAAAGTATGAGAATCTAATCTTCTTCAAAAAATACATTAAAACAAGAAAATCTAGAAACAAGTATATATGGATTTCGCTTTACCCAAAGTCAAGACTAAAATATTTGGCACATAAAATCATAGAAACCTAGAGGAATATTGGGTTCTTCTTCTATTCATTCAACAAAACATACATGCATGCATGATCAGCCATCCAATATATATTATTACAGTACCAAGAATGAATTTAACAAAATTATACATGCAAATCAGCTACACAATATTTAACAAAAAAAAAAAAAAAAAAGACTAGTGTATGGCCATTTATATCTCATGTAGTTTCTAGGATTTGTTGATTTTGGCTCTAACTCCTCAAATACTTGTACTAGCTTTCAAACTTTACACACACACTCCCAAACACCCCATGATCAGTTATCAACTAACTAAAAAATAAATATAAAAGAAACAAGACAAGAGCTTAGAATTACCTCGTGTAGTTTCTTTGTTTTTCCTAGCTCCTTGTGTAAATAATTATAGGTTCTAAAGCGGCTGTTTTGTGAGAGAAGAGTGAGATGTGAGTGTATATGAGCTGAGTGGGGTTTGAGAGAAAACTTTTAGAAAGAGAGAGGGAGGGCTTCGACCAGCTAGAGAGAAGGAGGAGAGAAATCTTCCTTGAGATAGAAAATGGAGAGTAAAAATGAGGAAATAGGCTTAAGTTTTTCATTTTATACCTAGGCTTTAAAAAAATTTGCAAAATGACCAAACTATCCCTCCATATGGCTGACCACTTATGCTAATTAACCCCTAATTATTTTTTTTAATTTTTTTTACTTAATCGTAAATAATTACCCAAGTGGTAATTTTTTCCAAAATTTCTTACCTCACCAATTAAATTCTTAACTTATAGTAGTTAAATTAAATGTGTCTTGCCATTTAATTTAAGTGGTCACACTCCTATATTTTATAATTTATGGAATTAATTATCCAAAATTCCATTTTTGGCTAAATTAGCATTTTTCACAAAAATACACTTTTAAAATTCTTTATACAAATTTTTTTACCTTCTAGACCTTAAAACAAAACAAACCAATCAATTTTATGCCCATTATTAGTTTTCCATAATTATTCACTTCCACTACCATTTTATCTGAGAAATTACCCAGTTAGGGTTTCCATTTCGGTCCAAGACCGAAATTCTCGGTTTGAAAAAAACCACACATTACACAGATTGGCTAACACTAATAACATGAAATTTGCTTTCCAAGCATATTTTATTAATAAAAAATAATATTCCATACACAATTCACCACCCTGACACAGTTATTATTAGTAGGCGCCCAAAAAGCGGGATGTTACACTTTGTCGATGAGATGGGGGTATTAATTCAACAGGCAACATGGCTTCATACCCATATGCTAAGGAAAATGGGGTATTACCACTTGATGTTTGAGCAGTAGTGCGATATGACCATTGCACTTCTGGTAATATATCTGGCCAACTTCCTTTGGCTTGCTCGAGTTGTTTCTTCAATGTATCTTTTACAGTCTTGTAACACCCTTAACTTGCCCATTTTTCTGAGGATGCACAACCGTAGAGAAACTCTTTATGAATCCATGTCTAGCACAACATATCATTATCGAACTATGTGCCATTATGAGAAACAATCTTCTTTGGCAGTCCATAGTGACATATAATGTATTTTACCACGAAGGCAACACTTTTTTCAAAGTAATTGTTGCTAGTGGCTCAGCTTCAATCCATTTGCTAAAATAATCTACTGCAACAACTACGAATTTGAATCCTCCTTTTCTTGTAGGTAGTTGTCCAATCAAATCTATTCCCCATACAGCAAAAGGTGAAGGGCTTTACATTTGTTTAAGCTCGTTAGGGGCTGCTCAGGGTATTTTGGAAAACCGTTGACATTTATTGCACCTTTTTACATACATAAGTGCATTTTCATTCATTATCGGCCAAAAGTATCATAGCCTTACTATTTTCTTGGCTAGGCTATGCCCCCCATGTGTGATTGCCACAAAATTCTTCATGCACTATGATCATCAGCAGTTCGGCTTTTGTCTTATTTACTCACCGAAGCAACGACATTAAATACCCCCGTCTATACATAATTCAATCGATGATAATGTATCGAGTAGCTTGTCGTAACATTTTTCTTGGTCCATTTTTATCTGTGGGTAAAGTACCCTGCTCCAGATAAGTTGTAATTAGAGACATCCAAGAAGGAGAATTGTCGAGTACTAGTATCGATTCTTGCCCATGGATACTTGGTTGGGCAAGGTATTTGGCTGGTATCACATTTTAAAGTGTTTACATCTTTAGCATTGGCGAGCTTTGCCAAAGCGTCAACATTTGAGTTTTTATCTCGTGGTACCTATCATATAATGTATTTCTTGAATTATGCATGTAGTTTTTTTTTATTTACTTAAGGATGCAATCATTCGCATTCCTCGAGCTAGGTATTTGCCTAGAATATGATTCACAATTATCTATGGATCACTGTATATTTCTACCGACAATACTTTGACATCTCTAGCAAGTCTTAATCTTGCCAAGAAGGCCTCGTATTCTGCTTCTTTGTTGGAGGCATTAAACCCAAATCTTACTGCACAATGAATACGGTGTTCTTTGGGTGTTGTTAGGATTAGCCAGCTTCTGAGTTGTTGTCATTTGAGGAACCATCATTGTATAACTTTGATGTTGGCCAAGTTGGCTCCTCGTTTCTGATTGTTGGTTCAATGACCTGCTCATTATTCTTTGGTATACATGTACTTTCATCAATGAAATTAGTGTAGAGTCCAAGAACTTTACTTAGCTAGTTAGATAGTAGTAGCAATAGTAATAGTTGTAGTATTTTTATGACTGTGGATTTTGGTTCAGACCGGGATTTAGTTGGACACTCGTAGTAGCACTTGTAGATTTTCTAAGTTTAACCTATAGTTTAAGAATATTAATTTTAACCTAAGGTTTGATTGATATAACTGATATTGATGGTGATATTTATTATATTATAAGGTTTAGATAGACCCAATAAGATAGTGACACTTTTCTTGTGTATGTTTAATGATAATTAAGTATTTTTGAGGAATAAGTTTATTAAGATCAATATTTGAATATCCTAGGGCCTGTCAGCAGCTTTGAAATCGTTAGAGACTTAGTCAAGGCTGTTTACTCAATTCAAATTAGGCTGAAAATGTGCAAATTCGTGTTTAATATTTTAGCGTATGCCGATATATTGCAGCTATAGGGGGCGATATATTGCCATACGGGGATACGAAAAACACGTAATTTCGCACGACCACCTCGACGAGCCTCGGGCATATTAGCCCAGGCAATATATCGCTTACTAGGGGCGATATATCGGCTCCTTTGAATGATTTTTGAATGTTTTTGAAACTGGCTTAAATTATTCTTTAACCTCTTGATAAGTCCAGCATCTTTCTGACCGAGTCTTCAGCCTCTACTGAACGATAATTCAAATATTTTTCACTTAAAAAGCCATTATTTCATTCAAGTTAAATGAAGATCTTTTCATTCTTGAACTCTATAAATAGGACCTAGTACCTAGTCATTTATTCATTCATCAAGCTAAGTTCAGAGTCTGCAAGCTGCTAGGTTATTTTTGAGTGCTTAAACACTTGGGTTGGGAATATAAGCTTTAACTTTATAAGCTTAGTAAACACTCGGGAAGTAAGGTTCATAGTATTTTTCGGTTCGAGGTATAGTTCGGTTATAGAAACATTAAAGGTATTCCAAATTCTAGTTCATTTCTGTATTGTTTCCTTAAGTTCTTATAGTTTTCTACTCAAGATCCTAACTCTTTTCTTTATTCTTGGTTAGGAAATCTAAGATCTTGAACATAAGATTCTTGGTAAGTATATTTTCGATGGTATAGTTCTTTCATTCTTTTCATCCCTTTTTCATTAGTATACTCACCTTTCTTTGATGGTTTTTAGGAGTGTTCCAAAGTCCCAATCCTGTTTTCATATCCCGGTATATTTGGTAAGGAAAATAGGATAGGATTTTATATGTTATGTTATATGTTATCTTATGATTTATATGTTATGTTAAATGTTATCTTATGATTTATGTGTTATGTTATATGTTATAATATGTATGATTGTAGACTTGGGCATATGACTTGTATAACTAACAAGCCCCAATAAATTTATGGGCATATGACTTGCTTAGCTAGCAAGCCTCGCAAATCTAATGGGCATATGACTTGTTTAGTTTACGAGCCCCAAGTAATAATGACCATTATAGTATATGTGACATATGTTTATGATATGTTTTAGTATATGTTGCGATATGAATTTTATGAATATGATTTATGTGTTAGATTTTTCCTTGCTGGGCATTAGGCTCATTCCTTTATGTTTTTATGTGCAGGAAAATAGCTATGGTGGCGGAAAGGTTCTTGGTAGCTTGGGGGTTGTGTATTGAGGCAGAATGGAAATGGATGGATTGAGCATTCGGTTCGAGGATGAAGTCGTTTCTTAGTCTTTTAAAAATTATGCTTTATATGTATTTTTCCGCACTTTATTTTGTAATCCATTTATTTAAAGTTATGTTATGTTTTCATTTTAAAAACAATGGGATCCCATATCCTACTTTAAATTTTATGTAGTTTAACATTTGTCTTACAAGTTTTAATGAAGTTATAATTATTTCATTTGTGAGTTTTATTAAAGATTAGTGTCTATGTATAGTAGTCATTAATGGTCCAAAGTCTAGAATAGTTGGGTCATTACAATTAACTAGTGCTTGTCCTTTTATTGTTGTTTGTTACCTATAGGTGATTTCATATTGTCCAAGTTCTATTGCCCATTCAAGTAGACAACCAGATGCTTCAAGTTTTTGTAAGACTTGTCTGAGAAGCTAGTCGGTCAAGACTTTTATAGGATGGACTTGGAAATATGGTATAAGTTTTCTTGATGCGAGGAGAAAGAAGTATGCTAACTTCTCGATCACAAGATATCTTGCTTATGCTCCTAATAGCCTTTTACTGATGTAGTATACTGGATGTTGAGTTTTGTCTTCTTCTCGTACAAGTGCTGCACTAACAACATGTTTAGTGACTGCTAAAAACACAAGAAGATTTTCTCCATCAATAGGTTTGGAAAAAGTTGGTAGTTGTGCAAGATGTTCCTTAATAGCTTGGAAAGCCTTCTCGCATTCCTCTATCCACTCAAATTAATTACTCCTCCTAAGAAAGTAAAAAAATGGAACGCACTTGTCCGTTGATTTTGATACAAACCTGCTAAGGGCTACTATTCATCTAGTAAAGGCTTTGAACATCCTTGATCTTGGTCAGTGATTTCATGTCAATCGAAGCTTTATTTGTTTTTCTGGGTTTGCTTCAATTCCTCGTGAATTTACAATGAATTCAAGAAACTTCCTAGAGCCCACACCAAACGAGCATTTTAGGGGAATAAGCTTCATATTATATTACTTAAGGATGTTAAAGCACTCTTCTAGGTCTTGAACATGCCCCCCCAGTCTTTTTAGATTTAACCAGCATATCATTGACATAGACTTCAATGTTATGACCTATCTGGTTTCTTAACATCATAATTACTAGTCATTGGTACATCGTGCTAGTGTTTTTTAGTCCGAAAGGCATTTCTTTATAACAATATAAACTCATGTCTGTAAAGCTGGTATGCTCCTTGTTGAGAGGGTGCATGATGATTTGATTATGCATGGAATATGCATCCATAAAAGTAAGAATTTCATGTCCTGCAATTTGCGTCAACCAGCTGGTCAATTCTGGCTAATGGAAAACAGTCCTTCGGGTAAGCCTTGTTTAAATCTGTGAAATCAACAAATGTTCTCCATTTCCATTAGGCTTGGGTACTAGAACAAGGTTTGCGACCTAGTTTGGGTAGAAAGCTTCCCGTATAAACCCTTTTTTTTTGGTCTTCCAACTTCTTCTTTTAAGGCATTTAATCTTTCTTTGTCGAGCAACCTTTTCTCTTGCTAGACTGGCTTAAAGTTGTCTTTATCAATGTTAAGAGCATGGATAATTACAGTAGGCCTAATTCTTACCATGTCTTTATGATACCAAGAAAATACATTCTGGTTGTCTTTTAAAAAATATATCAGTTCGTTTCTCACATCACCAGCTAGATTCTTTCCAATTCTAGCTATCTTGGTTGGTTCTTTTTCATCGAGCAGGACTTCTTCAAGATCCTAAATTGTTCCTACTCCAGTATAATAACCCCCAAAGTGAGGATTAGCATCTATTTACTCCCTTTGGGCAATGCCCTATTTGGTGACTTCATTTTCGAGCGTGGTAGCTTGCTTGGGACCTACCACATTGTCGACTTTCATCGTTGTTGCTAGATCCCTTGATGAAGCTTGTTCGAGTAACGTGGGACCAACAAAGATCATACTAGTTGTGACTGGGATCTTCTTGGAAGTGGTAATGAAGGAGTTATAACATTCTCTTGCCTCTCTTTGATTTCCTTTAACGCAACCTATATTAGCACTGGTTGGAAATTTCATGGTGAGATGGAAGACAGAGGTTATTTCTTGCAAATTGATGAGTATGGGTTTGCCAAGCAATGCATTAAATGTAGATGGAAGATCTACCACTACGAATGTAGCCATTACAGTACTATTTGTTCGTGCATCCCAAATAGAGATTGCAAGCTTGATTGTTCCTGATGGGGACATTCCATCTCTAGTAAAACCATAAAGTGTCTATGTGCATGGTTCAAGGTCTCGAACAGATAACTTCATCCTATTTCAAAGTTTATTTGAATAAGATATTAATAGAAGAGCCATTGCACACCATTGTTCAGGAACCTATCATATTAGCGATCTGCGCTTTAACGACCAGGGGTGCGTTTAACGAGAACCTAACGTGGTTGGCGTGCTCCTTGGTGACCGCAATAGGTTTACATTCGTAACGAGGTATTTTGGGAGTTTGCTCCTTGACAACCAATACATCATCACCAAGCTCGTGACGTAGTGTTCAGGCATATCTTTCTAAGGCCTTTCTATTGTCACCAGCCAAATGTGCCCCTCCGCAGATCATGACCAGCTACCCTGCTACTGGGGCAGGAAATAATGGCTAGGCAGGTGCACCAGGAGCACCTACAGCAGGTGGTTGTTATTCGAGTGGTCAATAGACATACCTCTTCACTGCGTGATGGTTTGAGGAATAAGAAATTTAGTTTCATCTTTGAGTTGGTTACACTCATTAGTGTCGTGTCCATAATCGTTATGGAATCTATAGAATTTGTTTGCATCCTTTTTACTAGTGTCCTTCCAGATAGGTGTTGGTTTCCTATACGAGACTTTAGTTTACTTGGCCAGAAAGATGTCTGTTCGTGACTCTAATAATGTAGAATAAGTGGTGAACCGAGGAGCATATTCTTAGGGCTTGTCATTAGTCTTTACCCTTTTGTTGTTGTTGTTGTTGTTGTTGTTATTAATGCCACTATTCAAGTTGTTGTTTCACTTTCCACTATTTTGAATGTTCTTATTCCCACTACTATTATTTTTATGGTTCATGTTGGGGTTTGCACCTTGGTTTTTGTTTTGTGCATTGTTGGTTCCTGCTACAACCTGGTTAGCCTAGTCAGTTTTCTGGATGGCTTCTTCTAATTTGAGCAATTCATCTTCTCGGTCGAGGAATTCCCTGGTCAAGTAGACAATTTTTCTTCTTAAATCAAACCATATTGGTCCCTTAATCTTTATTCCAGCCATAATGGCCTTCAGTTTGCCATCATCGCTTACAGTTTTGGAACAAGCAACTTCCTACATAAATCATTGAACGTAGTCTTTGAGAGGCTCTATGACAGTCAGAATCCCATGATCCGCAGGGGGAAAAACTGGGTAAAAAGCTGTGCAATCCCACACCGCCTGAGGAAGGTCAAGTGTGATGATTCTAAGACTGTGTAGGTATGAGACTACACAGTTGAAGAGGGCTTAAATGGATTGATGGGTACTACCTATATGAACAAGATGCATCTTCTTTTTGGTAGCCCAACACCTGAGAACTCCAAAGTTAAGCGTGCTTGACCTGAAATAATCTCAAGATGGGTGACCTCCTGGGAAGTTTTCCCAGGAAGCGTGCGAGTGAGGACAAAGCATGCTGGAAAGACTTGTGTTGGTTTGTAGGGCCATTCGTCATTCCAAGAAGCAGCCATAGTGACGTGGGGTGTTACAAATGGTATCAAAGCCTTGACCTAGCCAGAAGTGTAGCCGACGGGGACGTCAGACTTCTAAGGGGGGGTGATTGTGACAGTCAAAATCTCGTGATCCGCAGGGGGAAAGACCGGGTTAAAAGCTGTGTAATCTCACACTGCCTGGGGAAGGTCAGGTGTGATGATTCTAAGACTGTGTAGGTATGGGACTACATAGTTGAAGAGGGATTAAATGGATTGATGGGTACTATCTATATCAACAAGATGCATCTTCTTTTTGGTAGCCCAACACTTGAGAAATCCAAAGTTAAGCGTGCTTGACCTGGAGTAATCTCAAGATGGGTGACCTCCTGGGAAGTTTTCCCAGGAAGCGTGCGAGTGAGGACAAAGCATACTGGAAAGACTCCCAGGTTTTATTTTAAAGAACCACTGATGGGGAGTGTTAGCCAAGGTTGTAGGAAAGATCATGCACCAGACATCATCTCTAATGCCTTGAAGATCAATTTGCATCACAAAGTTGTTCACATGAAAGACTGAATCTTCTTTTCCTTTGTACATATTCCAAGTTGGCATTTTGAACTTGTGAGGGATTACTGGGGCATTTATTCGATCAGTGAAGGGAGATCCTTTCCTTTTCTCCAGATCAATGTCAGTAGGCTTAGGGGTTGTTAGTTCCCAAACAATATCAGTTAAAGTGTCTAGCTGCGCTTGAAAGAATGGTGCAACCATCGGTGTCGCAATAAGTATAGTAGCAAATACAATTGCTGTAGCGACCCAAATTTACTATTAAGGCTTGGAGCCTTGGTTAGTGTGCCTAGAGGGCAATAATTGTTATACTGTATTAATTTATGTGAATTTAATGAATATGTGGTTAGAATGCATGTTTAGGTGAAATAAATACGCATGTGGGCCCCATTTGGTTGTTAGGGGCAAATTGGTAATTTTAGCCCGTTGAGGGCATAAATGTAATATATGTAATATTGTTGATATAATTGTGAATTATTTGTGATGCACGTTCCGAGACAGTCCTAGAGAGCCATTCTGCTTAAAGTCACAACGGGATTTAATACCCGGTTCGGGAGGAGCATAGGGGTATTTTGGGAACATTATAACTTGAGTTTGGGAATTTGTAAGTAATGGTTAGTGACATTTTGGTAACTTGGGTAACCATAGGTAACCATTGAGGATAGTTACTTTAAGTGTTAAAGTGGTATTTTTGCAAGGAATTAAGTAAAGGACTAAAGTGCCTTGAGGGTTAGTTAGAGACTAAAATAGAAATGAGGGTAGTTGGGTGTTATCCAGATTTCCGGATAGCGTTTAGATTGATGTCCTCGGGGAAACAGAATTATCGATGTCTTTCACGGTAGGTGACCAGAGTTCGCGGATGGACAGAAAGGCTTCGCCTCTCCTGTTTAGTATCCGGATTACTCTTCCAAGCAAGCACAACACGGAAACTCATCGACTCTCCCGGACTCCCGAAGGATACCCCTCGGGGAGGCCCCTTCCAGGAGAGGCTCTTCGAGTGGTCCCCGCGAAAACAGTTCCGTGCCTCGCACAGAACAAAACCGAACGGTCGAGTCCGGGAGAAGGCACATTTGGAACGATATCCGTCTGACACAGGATCCCGCCTGACACGCCCGTCAGGTCAAAGCCGCACACATCCCAGCACGCCTAAGGGTACCTTTTCGCCTACTGTTCCGCTGACAACTTGGAAAAGACGGCTGACTTTGTGTATTCCCCATACTTTCACGTAAATATACCCACATAGAGTCTTGTAGCCATGCTACTACAGTAATTGTATCCCCTATTTATGGCTGGTGTAATTAAGACTCATGTACGTAGAGAAAAACCCTAATCCGAAACCCTAGCTATAAAGACCCCTTCATTTTACAAGGAGAGGGACGAACAAATCACATAGCAAAAACTCTACTAAAATCTCTCTAGCTTCATCTTCTTCAAGAGAACCCGAGAGAAACACTGTGAGTGGGTGAAGTTCTTGTGCACCAGCCATCTTACTGTAACCTTTTCCAAGTATAATAACATCGACTCGTGGACTAGGGCTTGTTAACGCCTGAACCACGTAAAAACACTGTTTGTTTAGTTATATTTCAGCATTTCTACAGTTCTTATCTTTTTATTATTCTGTTAGTTATTCGTTTCCGAAAAACTCGGTAAACATTTTGGTGCTTTCATTGAGAGCTGTAGGAAGTTGTTAGTCAGCTCTTTTTCTGTGTACGTTTTTTGTATTCACTTCGTGCTAAAGAGATGGTGACTACGAGAAAATCCGCTGTTGACAAAAATGCTACGGTCAACCCCGATACCGTGATGGAAGATGTGGTGCAAAGCGAACCCTTGGACTACCAAGGTGAAGACCCGACATCCCGCCAGGATCGGGTCAGTACCGAAGATACAACATACTTAGAAGACGAAGAAGAGTATGTCCAAGACGGTTATTACAAGGACGGCAGCTACTATGAGAAGGACCCAGAACTGGTCCAAGTAGCCGAAGAACTGGTGGCCACTAAGGCCAAGCTTGCTGAGCAGGAGCGCGTCTCCGAAAGAATGCAACGCATGATGGAGCGCCTCCAAAGTAAGTTCGGAGATCTAGGCGACTCGGACGAGGATGCCTCTGTTCTAGGTGGTGCTGATGCCCCCATGCCGGATCCAGCCGCTGCTGGACCATCCAAAGCAGCCCTTAACAAGGGCAAAGAAAAAGTTGGAGAGCCTGTGCGCGCTGACGCCCCTGCACCTCCTAAAGGCGTGAATCACCAGGCCGACTGCCCCCCCCGCGCGCAGAAGGTCTTTGGCGCTCCTAAGCCCAGACGTCCTTCAGCCCCAAGGGGGCACTCTGTGCCTAAAGGGCCCGGTGCTAAGGCACCCAGGCCTAGGGGAAGGAATAACCGCCCCAGTGATTCCGTCAACCAGGACGGTCGGGCTGCGAACTCGCACTCCGAGGATAGATGGTCCACGGTGGACCTAAGAAGAAGGTTGGAGGCCAAGTATGAAAAGGCCAAAGGAGAAAAGGCCCGGCCTCGCGGAGATGACCTCCGAAATCATATTAATGACATGCTCCGGGGACGTGACCTCCCGGAGAGTGATACGAAGAGGCTCGAGGAACAGATTGCTGCCTTGACCAAGCTGGTCCGGAAGCAAAGTGGGGCCCTGTCAGACTCTGAGGAGGAAGACCCGGAACCATGTATTCGGAGGATCGCGGAAACGTCCCTCCCGGATAACTTCAAAATGCCTCACATAGAATTATATGATGGGAGGACGGACCCGCGTACCCACCTAGCCAAATACAATAAAATGATGCAAGTGGCGCGTGTCAGTGAGGACGCCAAATGCATGTGCTTCTCACTCACCCTTACCAAGTCCGCGGAGGACTGGTGGAAAAGATTAGCTCCCGGATCAATCCACAGTTGGAAGGAGCTACAGTCCGCGTTTAGGAGGCAGTTTATTGCTGCCCGCGACCACGACATGGAGGTTGGTTCCTTAACCAACATCAAGCAGCAACCCACTGAGAACCTCAAAGCTTTCATTAAGAGAATGATGGAAGCTGCTGCAAAAACCAAGGTCAGCGATGACATGAAGCTGATCGCCCTTCAATCGGGCCTTACTGTCGGCTCCCTGCTATGGGGGGAAATGCAAAGGAGACGGGCAGAAACGTTGTCCGAATTCATGTCAAAAGCTCAGGGAATCATCAACCTTGAGGATGCCTACCAGCAGGCCTTTGGAGTTCCCCCGGCTCCAACGCCTTCCGTGACTGCGCCGAGCTTTGCTTCGCAAGCTCCCGCACCAGCCCTCACGCTTCCAGGAGCCCGATTCACTCCAAGTGTGTATGGGCCTTCCGCGTCTGCTCAGACGCCGAGTCAAACCCATTTCTCTGGGTACGGAGCAGTACAAACCGGATGTAGTATCGCTCCTGGCATGCTGCAGCCGCAAGCGGAAGCCCCAGAACGAAATTTGAGCCAATCGCGGAGCAAACGAAGCGGAAGAAACTCCAACCGGGGAGACCATTCAAAGAAACCCCGGAAGGACTATGAGCCCAAGTTCACGGAATATACCAGTTTGATAGACTCGCGAGAGAATGTCTACCGGGCGACCTGTAATATGGTCAACTACAGGAAGCCCCCGAAAGTGTCTCACGGAGGAAGGCGTCCGCGAGACTCCAATAAGAGGTGTGAGTTCCACGGAGACGTGGGGCACACCACGAATGAGTGCCTTCAGCTGAAGGATGAGATCGAGTCCCTGGCAAGAGCGGGACACCTCGGTCAGTGGGTGAGGATACCCATTATCTATCCCGGACAGGGGGTAGTTCACGGAGCTGCGTATTCCCCGGGACAGAGGGGGGCCGCTAGCGCTCCTGGAGCCGGTCACCCCCAAGCTCCCGGGTCTCAGTTCCCAGCACTCCCTGCTCCACCCGCTCCGGCGCCCATTGCCTTGTTGGCTCCAGGACCAGGCAACCCATATCTGCCCGGCCTTGCTCCGCCACCCGTTGACGGACACGTCGCCACCATTTCCGGAGGACCACACCTTGCCGGAAGCACCCGCAACTCCCAGAAGAGGTACTTGAGGGAGTTAGAGCATGCCGAGGAGATGTGCGCCTTGGTTCAATCACCTGCTCAACGTCCCCGAATGATGGATCTTCCCATCACCTTCACGGAGGACGATGCTCGACATGTGCACTTCCCCCACAACGATCCCCTCGTGGTGGAAGCCCAGATTGCCAATAAGAAGGTCTCACGGATCTTGGTCGATAACGGAAGCTCCATTAACATCCTCTTCAAAGCGGCCTTCCACGCGATCGGATTGACCGAGACAGACCTGGCCCCATGCCCCATCCAGCTTCAAGGTTTCAATGGGGACGCACTCATGCCATTAGGCAAAATTCAACTTCCAGTCACCCTCAGAGGAGAAAGCGACGCTTGTGCCTTCAAGCATAGCACATTCGTGGTGGTCGACTGCCCCACGGCGTATAATGCCATCTTAGGCCGACCGGTCCTGATCGATTGTGGGGCCATAACCTCGATACGCCACTTATGTTTGAAGTTTCCATGCGACGATGGGCGTATTGGCACCCTCCGAGGAGACCAAAGAAGTGCACGAAGCTGTTATAACGTCTCCGTCCGATCCGTCTACACGGTCCAAGAGACGTTTGCTGCCATTCCTTTGGCGGAAGAATTGCCAGAAACTGGGGGTGCTCAGGAGGCATACTTTGACGAACTCGACCCAAGAGTGGGCATCGAGAAAGCAATAGAGCCAATGGAGGAAGTCGAAGAGGTGATCCTCAACCCGGGAGAACCCACCAAGGTCATTCAGGTGGGGAAAAACCTGCCGTCGGCCGTTCGAGATAAGATCGTGGCCACTGTGAAGGATAATCAGGATATCCTGGCATGGTGCCACGCTGATATGACGGGGATTAATCCCAATGTTGCGTGCCACGCACTCAACATAGACCCATCTGCAACTCCAATTCGCCAAAAGAGGAGGCCGCTGGACCCAGTGAGAGCCGAAGCCGTCAAAGCTGAAGTGGACAAATTGATGTCCATAGGCTTTCTCCAGGAGTCGCACTATCCCGTGTGGTTGGCCAACCCAGTTCTGGTCCCGAAACCCGATGGGTCCTGGAGAATGTGCATTGACTTCACGGACCTAAACAAGGCCTGCCCGAAAGATTGTTTCCCTCTTCCGCGAATCGATCAGATGGTAGACGCTACTTCCGGGTACGAACTCTTATCCTTCATGGATGCGTACTCCGGATACAACCAGATCAAGATGCATGTCGCGGACCAGGAACACACCAGCTTCCTCACGGACAAGGGTGTCTACTGTTACGTGGTCATGCCTTTCGGTTTGAAGAATGCTGGGGCGACGTACCAGCGTCTGGTAAACAGAATGTTCAAGGACCAACTGGGGAGGAACATGGAGGTGTATGTGGACGACATGTTGGTAAAGTCCAAGACCTCCGGGGACCACAGTGACGACCTTGAGGAAGCTTTCGCCGTGATCCGAAAGTACGGGATGAAACTAAATCCAAAGAAATGTACTTTCGGGGTCTCGTCTGGGAAGTTCCTCGGTTTCATTGTCAGCTCCCGCGGAGTGGAAGCCAACCCTGAGAAAATAAAGGCGTTCATAGATATACCTTCCCCCCGGAAACATAAGGATGTCCAGAGCGTTACCGGAAGGATAGCTGCTCTCAGCCGTTTCGTATCCAAGGCCACTGACAAGTGTATCCCCTTCTTCAATGTGTTGCGAGGAAACAAGAAGTTCGAGTGGACCCCCGAATGCGAAGCAGCCTTCCAACACCTCAAGGAACATTTAACCCAAGCTCCCATTCTGTCCAAACCTGTCGAAGGAGAGGCGTTGTTCTTATACTTAGCTGTGACTGAGCACGCAGTGAGTGCCGCTCTCGTCCGGGAAGATGGCCGTATCCAGCTCCCTGTGTATTACGTAAGCAAGAGGTTATTGGACGCCGAATCCAAATATTCGATGATCGAGAAACTCTCCCTCTGCTTGCTGATTGCTTCACGGAAGCTGAGGCCATATTTCCAGGCGCACACCATCAAAGTACTCACCAACCACCCTCTCCGACAAGTCCTGCAGAAGCCCGAGTCTTCTGGCAGATTGCTTAAGTGGGCCATGGAACTGAGCCAGTTTGACGTCCACTACCAACCACGTGTTTCAATAAAAGGTCAAGCTCTCGCGGACTTTATTGTGGAATGCTCAGGAATGAATGACCTCCCGGAAGATCTTGTCCCGGAACTTCCCACCTGGAAGGTCTATGTAGACGGAGCCTCAAATGAAAAAGGAGCTGGGGCGGGGGTCATCCTAATATCTCCCCAAGGGCATCAGCTCCAGAGTGCCATCCGTTTCGCGTTCCCAGCATCCAACAACGAGGCAGAGCATGAAGCCATGTTAGCTGGGTTACGACTAGCCAGAGAAGTCGGAGCCCAAAAAATCGAAGTATACAGCGACTCCCTACTTGTGGTAAACCAAATATCTGGGGAATACCAGACGAAAGGCGAAAGGATGGCTACCTACGTGTCTCTCTCCCGTGACCTACTGCAGCATTTCAAAGGCTACCAAATCCGCCAGGTCCCCCGCGACCAGAACTCACTCGCGGACACGCTGGCCAAGCTTGCAACGGACCCGGAGATTGAACAGTATGGCTTAGTCCCCATCGGGCACTTAGAAGCCCCCAGTACTGAGACACGAAGGATAAACGCCATCATCGACCATTCCCACTCCTGGATAGGACCCATCCTCAGATTTATCACCACCGGAGAGCTCCCCACTGATAAAGCTGACGCAAGGAAGCTTCAATATCAAGCTCCCCGATACGTGGTTATGGATGGAAAGCTTTACCGCAGGGGGTTGTCCATACCCTTCCTTAGGTGTGTTGCCGGAACTGAAGTCAGCACCATCATCCATGAGATTCACAGAGGCTTCTGTGGCGATCATACTTCCGGGCTGAGCCTCTCCAAAAAGATCCTTCGACAAGGATACTTCTGGCCCACAATGAAGAAGGATTGTGTGGATTATGTCAGGAAATGTGAGCAGTGCCAGAGGTACGCCAAGGTTCCGCGAGCGCCGCCTACAGAAATTACCCTAATGACCAGCCCCTGGCCGTTCGCCGTTTGGGGCATTGACCTAGTAGGTTCCCTCCCAACTGGAAAGGGTGGAGTGAAGTACGCCATAGTCGCGGTAGACTACTTCACCAAATGGGCTGATGCTGAACCTATGAACACGGTCACATCTAAAAAAGCACTGGACTTTGTCATCAGGAATATAGTGTGTCGTTTTGGGCTTCCACGAAAAATTGTGTCCGACAACGGAAAGCAGTTTGACAGTGAACACTTCACGAACTTCTGTGCTTCGCATGGAATTATCAAAAGCTTTTCCGCAGTCGCCAGACCCCAGGCTAATGGGCAAGTGGAAGCTGTAAACAAAATATTAAAGACCACGTTGAAGAAAAAACTCCAAGCCTGCAAGGCTCACTGGCCGGAAGAACTTCCACGAGTACTTTGGGCCTATCGCACAACAGAGAGAACTTCGACGGGGCACACGCCTTATTCCATGACCTTCGGTTGCGAGGCCGTCATCCCAGTAGAAACTATGATCCCCTCTCACAGGCAAGATACCTACGATCCTACCCGGAACCATGCCCTTCTCCAGGAGTCCTTGGACATGATCGAAGAGCTCCGGGAGCAGTCGCAGGTCCAACTAAAAATGTACCAAGGCAAGATAGCCCGACACTTTAACACGAGAGTCCAGAGCCGTACATTCGAAGTTGGGGATCTTGTCCTACGGAGAGTATTTCCTGCTACGCAGGATCCGGGAGTAGGAGTCCTCGGACCCAACTGGGAAGGCCCCTACGAAGTCCAAGAAAAAGTGAGCCATGGGACGTATCACTTAAAGAGACTCGACGGATCTAAAGTCCCGCGCGCCTGGAACGCGGAGCACCTCCGCCGTTACTACCAGTAGGCCCCGGACCATCCAGTCGGAAGTCCTTGGTGAAATTAGCAAAAGTGAAAAATGTGGAAATAATCCTCCCTGTTGTAAAACTCACGCCTAGCAGGCTAATTTAATGAAACACGGAGAGATTCACTCCGCTTTTACTGCACTTTTTATCCCTGTGTTCAAAGCTGCGTTTTAACAAGTGACCACGCGGTCCGGAGACGTCCGGACCCCACGCTCACTTGGGGGGTATACATGGCTAAGGCATAGCCATGCGCCCCTTGAACAAAATGTACACAGAACACCACTTATGTGCTAGCATTGTGTTTGAAAATTTTAAATTGTTTGAAACGTTTAAATTGTTAAGCTTAGGTTTATTTGTTACCATGAACATGCTTGCATTACGTGTCATATGTGCATTATGTGCTTATGTGAAAATTGCCATGGAAATGCCTGCCATTATGTATCATGAAAATTATCTCCTGTGTAGCCCAGCGATGGACGGGACTGGGGGTTGAGGTACGTTCATAGAGCTACGCCAAAACACCCCCAACTCCCTGACAGGTCCTTTGCAGAATTCTCCGCGATCGCTGTAGAGCTTTGCTTCGCAAGCTCCAGCTCCGGGTCTCGGAAGGCGAAAGATGGCAAGATCCGCGAGCGCTGTAGAGCTTTGCTTCGCAAGCTCCAGCTCCGGGTCTCGGAAGGCGAAAGATGGAAAGATCCGCGAGCGCTGTAGAGCTTTGCTTCGCAAGCTCCAGCTCCGGGTCCCGCAAGGCGAAAGATGGCAAGATCCGCGAGCGCTGTAGAGCTTCGCTTCGCAAGCTCCAGCTCTGGGTCCCGCAAGGCGAAAGATGGCAAGATCCGCGAGCGCTGTAGAGCTTTGCTTCGCAAGCTCCAGCTCTGGGTCCCGCAAGGCGAAAGATGGCAAGACCCGTGATCGCTGTAAAGCTCTGCATCGCAAGCTCCAGCTCCGGGTCCCGCGAGGCGAAAGATGGCAAGATCCGCGACCGTTGTAAGCCTTGCTTCGCAGGCTCCAACTCCGGATCTCACAAAATAATGCATGGCAAGCTCCATGGACATTGCAAGTTTCAGCTCCAAAAGCAGACATGCTCGATCCCCCACTCACAGCCGGCCTTGCTTCGCAAAGCCCCTGCTCCAGGATCACACCTGGTGGGCGTGGCGATTTCCCCGACAGCAACGAGCCTTGCCTCGCAGGGCTCCATGCCAGATCCCTGAAGTCAGCCACCATGAGGTTCGCAACAACAGTTAGTTTTGCTTCGCAAAGATCTAACCTTAAGTCTAGCGACGCTCACCAAAAGAACTCCCGTTCCAAACAATGGAACGACTCACCTTAGCAATCCCAGCGAACAGTGTAACTACAAGTCCCGGGATTGGCTATTTGCCTCAGGAAAGCTGAAATACGGTGAAAGGAGCCTGGCCGTTGGAACCAGGAAACCTTCGTAACCTAGAAACTACGTGCGAAAAGACATCATCCGTTAAAGCTTCAAGTGGGAAGTGCATAGGTCTTGGCCGTTGGAACCAAAACCCCATACGCCCCTACAACAGTTTCTACCGTATAAATGTCTACCCTAAGCGCAAAGATAAATAAAGAACTCGGCAGAAAAGAAAGGAGAATGCTATGATTATGGCAAAAATGTCCGCAATGAAAAACTCAAAATAAAAAATAATTAAAGATAAAACCCCTTCAAGCATTGGGGGTAACTACAATTTCCACGACCGCAGCTTCGGGGGCATCGGTTTCAACTGAGGCTGGCGGAGTCGGCTCATTGGAAGGCGGAACTTTGTCATGAGAAGGTTCAGAGGTCCCCGCCTCTCCGGGATCTCCCACCTCAGGAGCTCCAGCACGTTCGTCAATGTTGTAAGTTTGGACGTACGCCTCTGGGCCCTGATCCCACACGAGTAGCTTCTCCCTCATGGCTTCGGCATCATCTCCCAGATAGCCTAATACCTCCGGGTTCACTTTCCAGAGTTGATGCATGAGGACCACATGCGATATATTAATCGTCCTGTTCAGTATCACCTCAGCATCCTCCTTCTCCTTCAAGCGCTCCGCCTCGGAGGTTGCCAGCTGTGCCTCCGCGACAGTTAGTTGAGCCCTCAATTTTTCCACTTCGATCTTGGAGGCATCCCGCTCTCCCTTAAGAGAATCAATCTCCTTACGCTGCTCCCTATTTTGGTTCAGCACGGATTGCTTCTCGGTCACATGCCCCCTGGCAGTGAATTGCAAGGCCCCGATCTCTTTATCCTTCTCGGCGAGCCCCAACTGCAGCATAGACACGAGATCCCTGCTCCTCTTATGGAGTTGCTCCTCCTCGTGCAGCTTACTCTGAAGAGTGGAAAATTCCTCTTGCCGCTTAAGGAGGAGATCATTTTTTGATTGCACGCGAGCTTCCAGGGTATCCTTCTCCACCTTGGCTTGGGACAGCTCTTCCCGGAGCTTGGAGTTTTCGGCCTTCATCCCATCCGACCGCTGTCTAAACTCATTCTCTGCCTTGGCCCGGTACTCTTGATATTTGGCAAGGTATTTCTTGTCCGCCTCTTCCTCAGTCGTGCGCCGGGCCTGATCAATCTTCTCCGAGGCCTCCAAGGCCTGTTGGGTCAGTTTCTGCTTCTCCGCCTCCAAGGCCTGGCAAGCCAGCTGGCTCTCCTCCAGTTGAACCAGAACTGCACCAACCTCCCGGAACGAGCGTTCCGCGATCATAGAGGCATGCAAGGAAAGACAACAGAATGAGCTAAAGCCGGACAAAAAGACAGATGATCCCAAAAAATAACAACTGACGGCTTACCCCGGATAGTTGCTGCTTCACAGCGTGTGTCAGTAACAGCGGATCCTTACTGCTACTGATGGCCCATTTCTCAGAATTAAGCTCGCATAAGCTCAGGGCCATGTCCTCCATCATCTCAGCTCCGAACGGCGCCAATGCACGTCCGAGCCTAGGCACCAACCTCTTCTCCAAGGCTGGACCATCCAAAACCGCTCCGGCCGAGTGAAGGGATCTCACCCCCTTGGCCAGCTCAGCTCTCTTCACGGCAGACAAGTTATCTGCCCTTCCCTGAGTAACAGCCTTCTCCGCCTCTAACCGCCTCTTCAAAAAACTATCGGCCCGTCTTACACCCTCCAGGAGAGCAGCGGGGAAACTGGTTGGCTTTCGCGGAAAGTGGAACTTCAGGCCAGGCAGGGGAAGATTGGTTGTCTGAGAAGAAGGAGACCCCGGAAGGGTGGACCCCCTTTGGGCCGGAGGAGGAGGCAGATGGGGTATTAAGGCCCCGGTCTGTTGCTTTTGCTGCTGCGGCAGCAGAAGTAATTGCCCTTGTTGCTGCTGCTGGTTTGGATGTTGTTGTTGCTGCTGCTGCGGCGTTGGTGATTGTCTCTCTTGTTCTTGTTGCTGCTGTTGTTGTAGTTGTGGTTGCTGTCGTTGCTGTTGTTGTTGCCTTCGACCGGGAGAAGAGTGTCTAAGGCGTTTGTTCTTAGCGCCCTCAGCATCTTCTCCGGGACGCTTGCTCACCCCAGTTGTCCTCACGGGGAACACAAGCCCTTCCCCGTCGCTGCTGCTACTCGAGACCATCATAGTCTCGGAAGGCCCGTCAGCAGGAGACTTCTCTACCCTTGGAGACGCTTGCGCCTCGCCACTTGTCTTCTTGGGGGAGGCAGCTTTACCTCCCCTACCAGCCTTGGTCTTCCGTCCTTTCCCCGTGGATGGGTCTTGGCTGGTGGCAGCCTTCTTAATGAGCAAAGTAACCCTCCCCAACATCTTGGCTTCAGGATACTCTGCAAGAAACGTACAAAGCAAGGTTAACGAACCAACAAGCAATGAGAAAGAAGATAAGCGGAAGACAAGACAATCAACAACATAAAAGCACAAGCAAGCCCGCCAGCAGGGAACAAGAAACAAGAAAAAGAAAAGTTTGAAAGGGACGACCATGCACGAGAAACGTGGATGGCCTTCCCCGAGCAAAACAAAACATCGCTTCCTGCTCCAGAAAGCTCCCGTACTCCTTGAAGTCCGGGAATGACATGCTGAGAGAAGAAGGGTCAACCATGATGACACCTTCTGGCAGACTACCGTCACTCAGACACCAGAGGAGCTCATCTACCCTATCGCAATACCTGTCGAAGGGTATCCTACGCGGATCTAGCCTAAGGAAACGGGGATCAAACCCCATCTGAGAGGTCCGGGAAACCTCAGACAGGCTGGGGGTGTGGATCAATCGAAAACTAGTCTTACCTCTCCCGGAGGTGCTAGCCCCCGGAGCCCCTTCGTTAGGGTAAGCCGCGGCGTGGCGAGCCTCGATCTCCTCTTCCTCCGGCTGGGGGTCGGGGAACCTCTCCGCCCAACTAGGAGATAAAGTATTTTCGTCCCGAGCTACTTGGGTGATCACCTTAGACAGCTCCAGGGCAATCTGCTCCCGGATGTCAGCTGACACCTGAGTTTTCCCCCTGCCACTCACTGGCTCGATGTTTTGGAAGGAGGCAAGTAACCCATACTCCCTCAACGATTCGGAGGTCACAAGTCCCTCCACTTTCAACTCTTCCTCAGAAAGCCCTTCGTAGAACTTGGACCTCCTTATCATCTCCGCGCAGCGAGGTGTCCGCGGAACGACTTCTGCAAAAATCAAATACAAGCGTTGGAGATCCTCCCAAAAGGCAAATCAAACGCAAAGAAACAAAGTTGAAAAGGAGAGGAAGGAGCGCTTACTAGGGATTTTGAAGTCCAAAGATAGGGCTGGCACCCTCTTCAGCGGGAAGCCAGTCGTCAGGAACCAGTATTCCCGGAGGTCTGGAACCCTCGCGGTATGATAAGTGGGGCACATCACGTCCGGGTGCCTTTCTAGCCTGTAAAACCCCACCTTGTCTGAATGACCCCTCATAGGCTGAGACTTCAACCCGTAAAAGTACAGCACCTCCTCCGGGGTAGGAGCTTCTAGTCTCCGGGACTTGCAAAAGATGAACCACCCCGCTAGGAGCTTGTAGCTGGGAGGAATCAACTGGAAGGGGGCAATCCCCGCCTTCACACAGAAATTGGCGAAGTAACTCCTTAGGGGCAAGTGCGCCCCACACACTATGTGTGCCCAGCTCCAGGCACCAAAGCCCTCGTGACTCTGGCTAGCTGACTCGCCCAGCACCGACAGACGGTGCCACATCAGACTTGGGATGTTCTTCAGGCCTGCCTCAGAGGAATACAGCTCCAGCATGCCATAATTCCTGAAAAGGTTCGGCTTTTGGTCCATCTCCCAGATGGAACTATTGGAGGTCGGTGGGCTAGCCGCGACCACTTTCGCCTTTCCTTTCCCCTTTCCACCAGCGACAGGAGAGCCCTTCTCTTGGGCAGAATCAGCCTCCCCCACAGCAAGGAGTTGTTCCTTTGAGATGTTCGTCACTGGACAAAAGAAAGAAAGAAGAAAACACTCTAAGCAGTCAGCACCCTTGTCATACCCTAGTGGTATCAAAGGCGTCGGGGAGACCCTCCCCGAAAACTGCTTGGAGAGGCTCCCACCGAGCTTACCGAGGGATTGGCACCATGCCACCCGAAGGGCAGCAAGGAACCAGACTCAGACTCCGAGCCTAAGCCCACCAAAAGAAGTGCTTTTCCAGAGAAAGACACCCTAAAGGCGTTCATGCTTATGCCCTAAAACAGCAAAACAAGGGACGACTTTCCAAACGCAAGTCGCCAAAGCATGCAGAAAAGGCTACTTATCGACTCACATCAATCACATGCCTACCAAAGCCCTATTCACGCATGCACATAAGCGATAATGGCAGAAACCTCTACTCTAACAACTACCAACAACCTAAGGTCTGGGAGGAAAGAGCAAAGTAGAAATACTTACTGATATTCGGGTAGTTGGAGGTTGAAGGAGTAACTGGATCACTGCCCAGCACGATCGCGAGAAGTAAAAGCTACAAAGACGAACGACGATTCAAACCAGGAACTTCGGCGAATAAACCCACTGCCAAATCAAAAGAAAAAGTTTCCAGATCCTTACCAAAAGAAGTGGCAAGTTCGGAGGAACGGAAGCTGGGAAGCCTGAGAGTTCGAAGGTTTGGAAATCTGAAAATCCGAAAGATAGAGAATTTGAAAGCGTAAAGAGGAAGAAAGGTCCTTTCCCTCGTTTTTATAGCAGGGAAGAAGTCGTTTCGAATTCCTCAAATGGACGGTCCCGATCTTCCCATTCCGTGTGCATCGGATCCAACGGCTGGAGATGATGCGACGATCCTATTTATGACTCCTCGGATGGGAATAAAGTATTTATTTCCCATCATTGCACCACCTCGGGCCTGGAGTACCATTAAAAACCGTCAAATCATTACTCAGATGACTGACGCACGCATACTCAACCAGTCGCCTCACGCACACGTCTTGGTCGCAGAACCATTCCCAGAATGACACGTGGTCCTTGCCGCACTTGAGTACTTGAGTTCAAACAGAAGAAATTCCCTTTCTTTTTCATACTAACACTCAGGCGGGAAAAAGGAAATCTTCCGGGAACACAGAAGGTGGCCCCTCGCCTAATCTAAGAGACCGAAATACCCGGAGGACTGTACAAGCTCCCGGATCTCTCGAAGCTCCGTGACCTTGGGGGGTAAATGTTATCCAGATTTCCAGATAGCGTTTAGATTGATGTCCTCGGGGAAACAGAATTATCGATGTCTTTCACGGTAGGTGACCAGAGTTCGCGGATGGACAGAAAGGCTTCGCCTCTCCTATTTAGTATCCGGATTACTCTTCCAAGCAAGCACAACACGGAAACTCGTCGACTCTCCCGGACTCCCGAAGGATACCCCTCGGGGAGGCCCCTTCCAGGAGAGGCTCTTCGAGTGGTCCCCGCGAAAACAGTTCCGTGCCTCGCACAGAACAAAACCGAACGGTCGAGTCTGGGAGAAGGCACATTTGGAACGATATCCGTCTGACACAGGATCCCGCCTGACACGCCCGTCAGGTCAAAGCCGCACACATCCCAGCACGCCTAAGGGTACCTTTTCGCCTACTGTTCCGCTGACAACTTGGAAAAGACGGCTGACTTTGTGTATTCCCCATACTTTCACGTAAATATACCCACATAGAGTCTTGTAGCCATGCTACTACAGTAATTGTATCCCCTATTTATGGCTGGTGTAATTAAGACTCATGTACGTAGAGAAAAACCCTAATCCGAAACCCTAGCTATAAAGACCCCTTCATTTTACAAGGAGAGGGACGAACAAATCACATAGCAAAAACTCTACTAAAATCTCTCTAGCTTCATCTTCTTCAAGAAAACCCGAGAGAAACACTGTGAGTGGGTGAAGTTCTTGTGCACCAGCCATCTTACTGTAACCTTTTCCAAGTATAATAACATCGACTCGTGGACTAGGGCTTGTTAACGCCTGAACCACGTAAAAACACTGTTTGTTTAGTTATATTTCAGCATTTCTACAGTTCTTATCTTTTTATTATTCTGTTAGTTATTCGTTTCCGAAAAACTCGGTAAACATTGGGTAATTAGGCTTAAGGAAGGGATAACCTTGGTTGAAGGATAGTCATTCACGTTTTTCTACACTTAGACAAATTCAAGAATTCTGCTGAATGTTTGAGAAGAAGCAAGAAGGAAAGGAAGAAGGGGTCTAGGGCTGAGATTGGAATTGAGTTTCTTGAGATCAAAGAAGGAGTTCAAGCTGAGTTTGGGGCAGCTAGAGTCAAGCTTAGGCCAAGATTTGTCCAGAGGTAAGGCATCATCTCTGAATTTTAGTTTCTTGCAAGTTTGATTTTGGAGGTTAGGTTGAATATTGAAAGCTAGGTTTTGGCTTAGCAATTGTAGAATTCAGCTAGAGAATCAAAGGGTATCAAGCTTGGAAGTGGATTTGGTGGTGGCTCAAGGTCGAATTCCATCTTGAGGTATGGATTCCATGCATATTTGAAAGTTATTTATGGTTTAGTTTAAGAATTCTGAAGGCTGGTTTAAACTTTGCAAGGGCTTGTTTTAGTTTTGAGAATTTTGAACCACTAAGTGATTCTAGAGTTTGATTGTGTATCTAGGGTTGTTGTTGATGTTTGTAAGTTGTTAGATGGCTTATTTGGGGTTTTGAATTGAATTTGGGACTTAGGTAAGTCTTGGTAAAGATTTGGGAGTGTTTTGGCTCGGGGAAAATGCAGGGGAAAACACAGAATTCTGGGTTCGCGAAGGGGCGCCGCGGCGCTAGGCTTCAGCAGAGGACGGGGGCCCTTCTGGGCGCCGCGGCCCTCATAGGGTGGTGCCGCGGCGCTAGGCCATTTATGGGCAGGGGAAAATTGTGGTTTTTAGGCTTTTGCCCAGGGGGCTCAGGGGATGCTTCCGCCACTTTGTGTGGGGTTCCGGGAGGTCTCGAGGGCTCGGGTTTAGTTCGGAGAAATGCTTTTGAAATAGTTAGTAATGGGGGTGCTATTTATGTGTTGTGACTAGGTTCTCAGAGAGGTTTGGATTAGAGGACCGTGCTCGAGGGTTCAGTGCTCAAGAAGCCCGGGACACAGGTAAGAAAACTGTTGTACCCATAGAGCAGAGCTCGGCCCCATAGTTGTGTTGCAGGGCTCGGTCCTATATGATTATGCGTTGGGTGTAGCCCATTGATTATGTTAGTTTATGTTTAAATTATGCTGTGTATACATATATGTGAATATTTGGCTAGGGCCGGGAACGGTAAAGGCCGAGAACGGCAAGGGGCCGGGAGCAACATTTAGCACGTGGAGTGCGAGTTGCCAGGGTAAGACCCTAGGGGATACCTGACATATCCTTACGGTGTAGACCGCAACTCAGGGCCTGGTAAGCGCCTGAGACGGCATGGCCGTATGTGTTTAGCTTGATGACAAATTGGTTATATGCTAAGTGGTTCATATGTATATGTTATCTGTTTATGTGGAGTTTTCTTACTGGGCTTCGGCTCATGGGTGCTCTGTGGTGCAGGTAAGGGCAAGGAGAAGGTGAATCGACCATGAGTATGGAGAGCGTGACGTGACGCGTACATGTCTGGTCTTCCTGGTTGCCACGACCAGGGGTATTTTTTGGAAATTGTTTGTAAAGAACCCTATTTTGTCGTTTAGCCGACCTTGAGTATATTTTGGGTTGTAAATATTTGTAAACAGTATTTTGGGATCCCAAATGTTAAATGTGTTACGATTTTCAGTTAATGAGATTATTCTCAAAGTTTATGTCTCTGTTTATGATTTAATTACACGTTTACCTTAAAACCTCGATTAGCGAGTTAGAAGCACATTTTAAACTCACTTAGTAACGACTCTAAGGAAGTAGGGCGTTACAATTTCTACTTCATTTTGGGGTGCTAAAGGGACCAATGGTGCAACGGGTCCCACATCATTCGACCCATTGCCTTCTCTGAGTTGGTCAAGGACATTGCGCAGATCATTAACATGCATAACATAACATAGAATTTATTGGTCAAGGACATTGCCTTCGTCGTTCATTCATTAACATGCGCAACACAACATAGCATTCACAGATATTCACACATATATTAAACACAGGCAATAGGGCCATGCCCTGAAACACAAACAATAGGGCCATGCCCTGCTCTACGGGCACAAACAATTTTCTTATATGTATCCTGAGTTAATTGATTACCGCGATCCCGAGCACAGTCTCCTAATCTGAGCTTTGACGTAAACCTAGTCACGACGCATCCATAATAACAATCCATCAAGCCCTAAAACAAATAAGAACTTAGGATTAAAATACCAGCCTTCGGGACCTCAAATCCTACTAAACCGGGTAGTAGATACCTTCCCGAGCCTTAACATTTGGGTTCCTGAACTAAAAACCCTCAAATAGCCAATATTTCCCATTTGAGCCGCAGCCCAGCCCTTAAGGGTCGCGGTGCGCTCAAGTCAGAGAGCAAAGCTCTCTCTGCTGAAGGACACGGGCCGTGATGTGCTATACCCTATGCTGCGGCGCCTGGGAAAACTTCCGAGGCCCCCAGGCCTCAGTATTCAAGCAGGCCGCAACACCTGATGAATAGGGTCGCGGCTCGAGCCTCAAAACCCAGAAATCTCACTATTTGTTTTCATTTCATCTGAGCCTAAATCAATAATTCACACCCCCAAACATCATTTAAATCCTGAATTGAGTCTAGATTTCCTATCCACAAAGCCTAGGCATCATAACAATCTAGAAACAATTCCATATTGTCACCAAACACTCAAAATCAAATTGAAATCCAACTCCCATGCAAGCTTAAGGTTTACAACAGAATTCAACAAAAACAAATCAAGTTTAACCCTTACCTCTGTGATATCTTCAACCTTGAGCTAATCCCCAAGCTTAGCAAGTCCAATCCTCCAATTCCTTAGCCTAGAGTCCTCCAAACTTCATCCACTTCTAAGCACCAAGGAGAGGGAGAGAGAACCGTGGGAGAGAAAATGAAATAAGCTAGGAGAGTGTTTTGTTTTGTTTTACTTTGGTTTCCAGAGTTGTGTTGCAGCTAAGTCTAATCCCAGTTGCCTAAGTCCCAAAATACCTAAAATGCCCTCAAGTCTCTCCTAATCCTTTAGTTCCACCAAGGACAATCCTATCATTTGCCACATGATGGCTAAATCCTCGAGTGTTCCTATAATTCCCCATTTAATCCTCGACACACTTAAACAAACACTAAATTACAACCTGTTACCCGGTAATTCCTGAACACATACTATATCCCCAATATACCCCGAGGCTCCTCCCGAGTTGGATATTCGACCTTGTTGTGACTATTTAGCTATTCCGCTCCCTAGGACCATCACAAATTGCATATTACAAATATATCACCACAATCTCGTGGTTTCAATCACAATACACATTTATACTACATTTATGCCCTCAACGGGCTAAAATTACAAATATGCCCCTAATAACCAACTTGGGCCCACATGCATATTTAATTCACCTATACATGCATTTCTAGTCACATAATCTTTTATTTCACATATTAACATAATTAAATCAACTATTGCCCTCCTGGAACGCAAATCTAGGTCCTAAGCCTTATTAGCAAATTTGGGACGCTACACCCCACGTGTGCATGGGCCATGCAAACGTGGCACCTAACTCACACAAGTTGCAGTACAACTTAACTCTAACAGAAAACATACACCAAGCCTCACATACAATCACGAAAAGAATAATGTCATTTCTACTAGTTAATCCTTAATAATTTTTTTAAACAAGAACCATGGATTTAATCAAATAACACATGTAATTGCATGTAAAAGTGCTCTTGCATGTAACATGCATATGTGAGACCATTCTCAAAAACTCATTTGAAGTTGAAACTATTAACTTCTTTATTTTCTTGATAATTTTACAAAAATTCAGCAAGCATCATTATTCTCAAAAATAAATTACCAACTTTAGTTTACCATTATTTGTTCTCTTAAAGCATACCAATATCCTGCATAAAATTTATTTCAAAAATTTATATCGCTCATGATAATCATGGCTTAAGTTGTACAAGAACATAAACTTGTTTATTATCTAATAGGTTATTTTGGAAACCACATTTTAAAAATAAATATTTAACTTTAATTTAAGCTCCCTTTTGAATTTAATAAAATTAAGAAAATAATATTTTCTTTAGACTACATAAAATGTGATATATTTATATTCTTTTTCTATAAATCGTTAGGTCATAAAATCACATTATTCATAATTATTTAAGCTTGGTAAAAGAACTCACTCAATGTACATTTTTTTAAGAAAATAAATTTTAAGCATTTTTTTAATTCCAAATTTTATAACTTTTAGAATAAAGTTTCAACGCATGTCATATTAAAAAGCAAATGCAAGAACACATGTATAAAATTGTACCTTTCTCATTTTAATCATATAACATGAACTTAAAGCATAATTTGCTTTCTTTTAAACTATATTTGCAAATTATCATTCTAAAACAATAAAAATCGGCAAGCTTAAAATCACATAATATTCCAAAAATGCTCATAATTATTTTTAACAATTTTAATAATTTACCCAAACATGTTTATACATCTTAATATTTTAACTAGCATGCAAAACTAATCAACAACAAAATCATGCTATTCTAAAACATGTAACACTCAAAGCTAAAATCCCATATAACATTATTCATAAAAATTTACCAATTTTACATGCTCGTAATTATTAGTTTTTTTTTTTAAAAAAAATATATGAAACAAGAACACAATTTCACAATTCTTTATGGTACCCTAGGACGAAACCCTATATGCATGTTTCTATTTCCAAATTTTCACTTTAATTACCAAAGCATCAATATTTATTGAAAAAACAACAACCCAATATTAATCTTTCAAAAATACAGATAAAAATTCTTAACGATTTTCATGAAACTCTAGCATGTTCCTATTTCCAAAAACATAAACAATTGATAGAAAATCAATTAAAATAAAAATCAAACCTCCAACGCATCATCTAGACATAGAGAAAACACAAAACCATACACTACTCATAAAATACAAAATATCCTAACAAATCTAATACAACACTTGCAAAGGTGAAACCCAAAATCAAAACAACATAAGGACAAAGTCATTCCTCACGTTGAGTATACACAAGGCTGGATTCCGATGCCCTATCCTCTTAATTGCTAACTCCAACACCTTAGCATAATCATCAAACTATTAACCCAACCAAAACTAAATTATAATCCATCAATCATAAGAGACTAAGAAGAATAATCTTACCTTCGTAGACCAAACCTTAAGCCAAAACCTCCACAAATGTTCTTGTGAAATTTACCTAGCCTCACCATGAATTCTCACACACTTAGAATTAAGAAGAAGAAGAATGAAACCATGAACCTCAATGCATACCTTAGGGATTTCGAAGACCCTTCTTATCTCGTCCTCTTTCTTTCTTTCTTTTCTTTCTCTCCTTCTCTTTATATGCCTCACGAGTTCACACACACACACACACTCTTTTTCTTTGAGATTTGGCAGCCACAATGAGTCTCCAAGGCTCAAACTTTTATTTTTAATCTCCTAGTGGCATAACCATAACCTTCTAATGTGAATGGGAAACTTTCCCAATTTCATTTCCCATAATTTTTTCCTAAAATCAATTTACAAGAAAAAGAATAAATTAAGGGAAAAGATGACACAACTAAAGAAGAAAACCCAACCTAAGCTCTTCCACTCTCTCTACATGCCCCCATCTCTTCTCTCTCTCTCAATCTCGGCCAAGCATGGGACAACTCACATAATCAATTTCCAATTCCCACTTACTCCAAATTAGCAAAAGACAACTAATAAAATCAATCACATAATATTTGTTTACCAATCAATGATTTTTCTTTATATCAAATCAAAGAAAAGAAGACAATGATTAAATAAGAAAAAATATCCTTTTCCTTGTTCTTCCACTCACGTTACTCCCTCTCTCTCTCTCTCAAATTTTATTTATATTTCTCACTTGTGTGAACACAAGTCTTCTATAATTCTTAAGTATATAGTATTTCTAAAAATAGGGAAATCACTCACATTCCAACTATTTAGTCTAGGTTCATGGCATCCTCTTGCATGCTCACCATGTATGCCATGTACTTGCACACAAACAATCAAACAAGCCTATCACTACTTACCATGCACTCACATGCACACAACCAAAACTCATGCACAACCAATCACAGTTATTCAAATAAATAAAATAATTAAAATCAATTAAAATAATTACGAACTTAACACTTGAATAATTAAATTCAAAATAACCCAACACATAAACAAATAAAAAAAATTGGCACGCTACAAATTTGGGTTGAAAGATCTCGTTTTGGATGTCAGAATTGTGTTATATAGTTGCATTTTGTTATTGGGTTTGTCTGACCCGTTTGTAGAAAACCGTGCCAAAACGACCGGACTAATGGAAGAAGACACCATGGAAACTATTGACACCATTTTTTTTATCAACTTGAGAACATAAGAGCATAGATTCAATAATTGAGACATAATAAAATAAATAACACCATATTTTATAGTGGTTCGGCACCAAAAAGATGACCTACATCCACTTAGTCACATTTATTAATATTTAAGCTTGAAGAACCATAGTTTCCGGCGAACTTACATTGTGTTAATATTTAGGGCCTACACGAACATACAACTTCTGACTTTTGATGAGAATAAGTGATATTTAAGTGACTTTTGCGTCAATTTTACTGATTCTTGTTAATTGTGTTAATATCAATAAATGCTTTGATTTCTTTAATTCTATTCCCATATTGGGTACACTTGTGGGTGAGCATGCCACTCTCATGGCTAGGCGAACAGAAGTAAAAATGCCATTAAAGGATGAGCGGATAGAATTGGAGGTTATTCTTCTTAACTGATAACGATCAGAATTTTGAAGTTATTCTCTTTTCTGATAACGATCAGAATTTGAGGTTATCTTCTTTTCTGAAAGATTGTGGTCTAATAACCTTATTTATCTGTTTGTTGTTACAGTACAACCTTTATTCTCATTTTTCCTTCATGGATAGGCGAACATCTATTTTGAAGAAAAAAAATTGTAGAAAGTCTCTTCTTGGGTTCTCTCTTATACCTTATGTGCCCCAAGTGATTGAGGTATCTTGCTCCTTGATAACTTATTACGTCGTGCTTGGGTGCTATAAGTGTGTCTACTAGTTTATGGTAAGGCACGATTAGCTACCAAAATTCTTTTTTCAACACCATAGGCTAATAGTATCACTTTGCTCACTTCATGTATATAGACATAGGCGAACATGCTATGATGTGTGAACGGGTTCCATGTTTGTACATGTTCTTGTACTTCTGAGGTATATGTTCGCTCAATGTAGAAGCATAATACCGCAAGGTTACCTTTCATGGCTTCCAACCTCTTCCTTTCCTATTCGTCTTTGTGACATGAAAATTGGTGAACAAGTTAAATAACAGTTATTTCTTTATGAAGACCAGTGGGTGAGCCGACTTCTCTTTGTATGGCTCCGAGCTTACTTTTCCCTCTCAGTTCGCCTAGTGTAGGCTATTATGGGTAAAAAGCAGCAGAAATGCCTTTAAATTGTAGGTGATTAGTTTTGAATTTTTCCTCTTTTCTGATAATGATCAGATTGTGAGGTTATCTTTTTACTGACAAGGAACAAAGTTCGAAGTTATTCCCAATCAAAGTACGAGATTGTCCTCTTTTCTAATGATGTTTCTGAGATGATTTTATCTACTTGATTCGCGTTCTTGGCTTAGCCAGGTTTAATTTTTTGCTTAACATCTACCTATTGGTATTCAAGTTGTGTACCTGGTTAGGACCAAGATTTTATTGCTTAATAGCATACCTGTTACCATTAAGGACTTATACCTGGTTAGAACCACGATGTTATTGCTTAATTTCCTACTTGTTATCATTCAAGCCTTGTAACTAGTTAGGACCAAAATGTTATTTCTTAATAGGCTACATGTTATCATTTAGGCCTTGTACCAGGTTAGGACCAATAATTTATTACTTTGATTTTTCATGTTAGTTTCTCAAGTTTCATTAGGAAATATATTGATAATCCAAGCTATTGTACTAGCTCGGTTTTCATTTCCAAATTTCATTTTTATACTAACTTAATTTTTTTCAATGTTTGATCGTGTTATTTTAACTTCCAAGTACTTCTACTTGTTTCATTAATTCTCACAATCATTTTGCATACTTATGTAAACATATAAGTATGATGAGCTTATAACTACTTGCAACTCATACTCCTTTATTCATAGAAGCATGGTAGGCTTAAAATATTAATTAAAATTTTGTTACACAAACAATTTGTAATATTGTGCTTTTTGATACTCAGTTATCTCCACACTTTAACTTTTTTCCAAAAGTTCAAGACAACTTTTTTAAAAGTTGTGTAGATTTTTTCCTAGCTCGTGGTATGGTTATATCCAACACCTATATGCCTCCAAGTAACCAAGTTATATATCTTTGGCTATTTTTAGTTTGGGTTTGAGTTGGTTTTATAATGCATAATTCAAAATTGTCCTCTTTCCTGATTATAATTAGAATTTGAGGTTATCTTATTTTGTGATGAAGATTAGATTTTAAAGTTTCCTAATTAAGATAAGAGTTTGAGGTTATCTTCTTTTCTGATTGTGATCTCTTTATGTAGCAGTCATTAATAATGATCCCTCTGAGAAACGATATTTGTTCATACCCCAAGCAGGTTTGGTCATACCGGGTATGCAACTAGAATATCCCTATAAGGTCTATCTTCGAGGTTCGACTCGTGAGTTGATCTCAAATGAGCATCTCCATTTGTTCTACTTCCAATTTGGGGCCAACTCTTCTCTTATCTCCTTGATAGGAGATATCCTCAGTAAACCCTGAGATGGAGAAATGTGTCAGATTGGAGATGAAATGATGAACAGATAATGCTAATAGAGTTTTTCAAGCAAGTTTACATGGTTTGACATTTTTTTATCTCTGTTCGCTTCTCAGAAGCAACCTTGGGCGAACAGGTCCTTTATTGCCCTTGCTCCACTATTTTGTTAGCATCGTGTTTGCATAGGTAAACAAACAGAGTCAGATTAATTATATTAGTTCCTTGTTAAGGTACACGAGCGAACATACTTTTTTTGTGGTTGTCAAGTAGAGTATGTCTTCATGCCACAAGCGAGTAGGCTTATTCTTGGTTTATTTCATTCTCTATGTACATTATTGGACGAACAAGCTTGTTTCTAACTTTGATGCCTTTGTTCATTTCTTATGTACATGGTTAGGCTAATAGACTTGTCTTCGAGTAAGTGATTATGACTATGAGGTGAACACTGAAATTAATTCTTGCTTTATGTAGATGTGCGAATAGGTAAAAATGTGTTCCAATCTATTTGTGCGCAAACAATTAGTGTTCTGTTTGTTTTTTACAAGGCAATATAGGAATGCACTATAAACGAATAGGCTCATCTGATTTCTTTGGACTCTGTTCATTCCACGTGTTAGTCTAAGCGAGAAAAACCTTGCTTTGCCATCATATTCCAATTATTCAATCTTTGCTTGGATGTCGAATGCTAGTCAATTCAGAGATGTTTGCTCGGGAATGATTATGAGCGTAATGAGCAAACATTTTTTCTTTTGCTCCGGTTTGTTCGAAAAATAGCTTGAAGATGAACTTTGACTCTAATTGGAATGTACACTATGGATTAGCTCAAAGATAAATTTTGTTTATAGCTCGAATGACTCTCATAGAATGGCGATTAGCTCGGGTATGGGTACCGGAGACTCGTGATTCTCATCTAGAGTGGCGACTAGCTTGGGTATGGATAATTGATATGGCTCGAAAAATTCTCATAGTGGGCCAATAAGCTTGGCTATGTATATCGGACATGGCTTGGATGACTCGTGTAGAGTGATGACCACCTTAGGTATAGATACCGGAGACACCTCGTCATTCTCATCCAGAGTGGTGACTAGATTAGGTATAGATACTGGAGACACCTCGTTATTCTCATCTAGAGTGGTGACCAACTCGGGTATGGATACCGGAGACACCTCGTTATTCTCATCTAGAGTAGTGACCAACTCGGGTATGGGCACCATACACTGCTTGGATGACTCATGTAGAGGCCAACTTGAATGAGACACATGGGTCAGCTCGAATATGAATTTCGTTTATCGCTCGAATGTTCCTGATCTTCTTGGAATTGTCACTAATTATTTTGAGCTATTCGTTCCATAAGATCTCTTATTTTTTGAAGCTCCGTTCAACTCTGCTAGTTTTAGAGACTCATAAACGAACATATTCTCTTTGCCATAAGAGCTTGAATTTGAATTTAGGTTCCATGAATCTTGCTAGTTGATGTCCTTGATATCTCATATAAGTCATCTCGGAATTGCATGTGATGAGAGGCGAACATGACTCTTGTTCATACTATGTAAACATAGATGAGTGAATAGGTTTCCCTCTTGGGGGTAAGAACTTGAAACAACATTGAAACGAGCCGAATCTTACTAATATTCTTCATTTTGAATCCTTGTTATTCCTTTTAGGAATACGTGAGTGACCAGGTTATACTCATTCTTTGTTTTGATTCTATTTGCCCCTAGTGTACACACATAGGCGAATATATTGCATTTTATTTTCGCATGTGTTATGTACAAGTGAACGAATACACAATTTTTTTAGGTTTGCAAGCTTGATTTTTATATCCATCCCTTCCATAAACACACACATAAAATTAGTGTTCCAAGTAATAGATTTATCACTGTTAACAACTTGAACAAGTCACTTCCATAGGTGGATTTTTCCTTGAGTCACCGTGATCGCTCCACCTTGTAACTCAAACTCAATAGATTTTTAATTTCAGCATTGTGCCCCAATTTGGATGCTATTAAGTTAAATTATTTTTCACATTGATATGTGATTTGTTTCGGATGAATATGGTGTTTGTTTACGATTTGCAATTGTACTGCAGATGGCCTAGGTACAAACGAACAGGTGGACTGATCTGTCCTTTGACGAAATTGGGGGTTTGTTGAAGATGATTTCATCAGATTGACTCTCTTCATCTTGAATCTTCTCTCTCAATCAAAGCACCAGACTGTTGACACCAGTTTTTGTCAACTTTAGAATAGAAGAGCATGGATTCAAGAGCTGAGATGTAATAAAATAAATAACACCATATTTTATAGTGGTTCGACTCCAAAAAGATGACCTACATCAACTTAGTCACTTTTATTGATATTTAAGCTTGATGAACCATAGTTTCTGGCGAACTTACGTTGCCAGTTGTTCTATAGTCCTCCTTTACTTTTACATTACATAAGGTCTGTTTATACAAGAATTGAGTTTTCGACATTATGAATTGCCTCCTCTATTTCCATCCCATATCCTCTTATTTATAGTGAGGAGTTTAGGGTTACATATAAATCATGCGCCTAGGCTATTGAGTTTGGCCTACAAATAATACATTACAACATTGTAATAACATAAATATAGTTGTATTTTGATAAATGGCGATGATGTACTCCTTTGCTAATACTGTTAGCGTCATAGCCTATTAAGAACGAACAGGCCTAAACTTAACAAAGGTTAGCGACCAGGCATCTATGTTAGCATTCCTTAAGCAACTATAAATGAACAGGAACAAGAGTGTGCTACTTGGTGACCAGAATCTTCCTGTTAGCGTGTGATGGCTTGCCTTGTGCGAACAGAGGTGAAAGAACTTGCCTTGTGCGAACAGAGGTGAAAGAGCTTGCCTTGTGCGAACAGAGGTAGAAGAACCTCTCTTGTGCGAATAGAGGTAGAAGAACCCTTCTTGTGCGAACAGAGGTAGAAGAACCCTTCTTGTGCGAATAGAGGTAGAAGACCTCTCCTGTGTAAACAAAGGTTGAAGAATGTGGCTAGGCGACCAAATCCCTTCTGTTTGCGTTTGGCAGTTTGCTTTGTGCTTTGTGAGAACATGAATGCTATTAGTTATGTTCATCATCCCTTTATAATTAATATTCTTTGAAATTTCATCATGCCCAAAAAAATTGGTATAACAGAAACGACAAGTTATTTCTTGTCTTTTTTTAAAGAAATCGACCTATCGTTTGACGGTTCATATGGCACACTAAAGGGGAAACCATAGCAGAATTTAAAAAAAAAAAAAATCTTAAATTTAAAATTTTTTCAAAATAATTTTGGAATTTATAATTTTCTCAATTTCTACATTCAGTTTGGAAATAATTTATTTTTTAATATTTTGCTAATTTTAATTATGGATGTAAGTTTTTGTATTATATATGTTATTTGGAAACTAATTTAAATGTGCAAAAAAAATTATTTGGTATATTTATTACATGATTTATTTTTATCGGGTATGCAATAATGATAATTGTGCTAATTTTGGTATGCAATTACATTTAATGCATTATAATTAAGTTTTAGGACAATTATTTACTAATTTACTAAATATTGCATAATTAATTTATTGTCTTATTAAGCATTGCTTTTTCAAAATATTTTTTTCTTTTAATTATACATGGAATTATTGCATTTACCTTCATATATATAAATGTAAATTTTTTTAATGAATATATAAATGTAGATTATTGTACTAATTTTGTATGTTTATTTATGTTAAAATTCATACAATATTTATTATTAGTATGATATGTATTATTTTATGGTTTTAATGCATGATGTATTCCATAATTGTGCCATATATATTAAGATTATTGTAACATTCCAAAACTTCTAATGTGGTTTAGACCATTATTAGAGCGCTGGGAGGGCACAATTGAAATTATTTGTGGATTATGTGAATTTAATTGAATATATTTGTGATTATGTGAAATATCTCAGTTATATTATGATATGAATGCTTATGCATGTTTACGTGTATTAAATATGCTCAAAGACCCACTTTTGTTAAAAATAGGTATTTTTGTAAATAATTGTAATTTTATATGCTATATGTTTGAGACCACATTATTATGTGGATATATTTGAGATATTTTACATGAGTCGATCCTTTTGAGCAAATTAGCAGAAAAGTCACAACGAATATAAATATCCGGCTTGGGGTAAGCTTATGGGTATTTTGGTAATTTCGGCAAACTATCGATATTTATTGGTAATTGGAATTAATTGGGAGAAATATTTGGATTAGTGGATTAAATTTGGAGTTAGTTGTACAATTTGAGGTTTAATGGTGATTTAGGCAAAATGACCAAAATGTCCTTGGGTTTGATTTTAAGGTTTAGTTAAGCTAGGGAAAAAAATGGTCTTTTGACTAATAAAGTAAATATAATTGAACCAAGTGTGGAGTCTATCTCATATACACGTTCATCTCCCCTTCTCTCTCTCATAGTTTACTTCTCGAAAAGGTTTTGAGAACCAAGGCTTTAGACCCAAATCTGGTTGTGGTGGGATTCAGGAGAGTTAGAGCATTGAGGGAGAAAGCTAGGAGCAACAAGAAGGGCATCTTCAACAAAGGATTTCATTTTTGGAAGGGTAAGTCATCTTTGCTATGAAATTTCTTTGAAGCTTTGGTTGTTCTTCTTGTTCTTGATTGAGTTTTTGAAGTTAGAGTAATTTTTGAAATTTATGATCATCGAGCTATTTCGTTAAGGGATTTGATGCTTAAGGTTAAATTATAACTATTAGAATGATTTGATTGCAACTTGGAATGGTGATTTAGTGTTGAATTTTGGGTTTGAGGAAGAATTTGGAGGTTTTAACCTAAGTGGTGGAATTGTGGTTTGAAACGTGAATTAGGCATTGGGTTATTGTTGTTAGATGTACTAGAGGTTGGATGTCATTATGGGTACTCAATGCTGAGCATATTGTAGCTTTGGGTCAGATTTTCCAAGTTTGGGTTTGAGAAATCGCAGAAAAAAAGGAACCCATGATTCTGGGTTCACGTTGTGTCGCCCATGCGCTATGGGGGTGGTGCCCAAGCACTATCACCATTTCAGAATTTGGTTTTTTAAGTTTTGGGAAAAGCTTGGGGGCCTCGGGGGACAGTTCCATCACCCCGATTGGTAAAATTAGAAGTCCCGAGTGCTAGGGAATAGTCCTGGAATTAGTGTATTGGATTAGTTCTTAATGAGGGTACTGTTTGTGTTGTGACTAGGATTACTGCAAGGCTCGGGGGAAAAGGATCGTGCTCGGGATCGTAATACTACTTGCACAGGACTCGAGGTAAGAAAATCGACACTTGCACTGTGCTTAGGGCATTGGTCTCAACCTGTAAACGTTGTTATGACTGTGTGCTATGTATGATTGAACTATATTGTGTTTATCTATAAATGTGTTTAGTGCATCTGTTGTAGTGCACTTATTTGTGAATTATCGGCAGGGGCCCGATTCAGCGATAATAACGCGTAGTGTAGGACGTGATGACTAGGCAAATATAGGGGTGCGATATGCACCCTCTCGGAACGTGTTGTGTAAATGTTTTAATTTATAACTGTGAAGCATGAGAATTATGATTTACATGTTATTTAATATCTGTTATGTTAAATTGGTTTTCTTGCTCGGCCTCGGATCACAAGTGCTTTGTGATGCAGGTAAGGGCAAGGCTAAGATGGACCAGCCATGAGTTTGCGAGCTCTAGGGGCAGTGCATACATACTCAGTCTGCTTGACTTCCATGACCGAGGTTACTTTTGAGGGACTAGGGTTAGAGTTTAGCTTTTATCGCTTTAGTCGGCTATTTATGTAACTTTGAAAATCATGTATTTTGGTTTTAACTCTTTTGGGATCCCTATACATATTTAAACTCGTTAATGAAAAGTTTAACTCTTTCGACCAAAATTTTTAATACCTAAACTATTATTTCTCTTTAAATACACATTTAAAGTCCAAATGACTTGCTTAATGAGTTAAGCACTATTTTAAACACATAGTGTAATGATAATGAATTAGTAGGGCATTACACCTTATCAGAGCATCCAAGGTTTAATGTGTCATGAAGATAGGCTAAGTGTGTATGCTAGCTGCTAAAGATAAGCTCGACTCATGGTTTGGTAACTAATGTGTTACATATGTGCTTAACTACTTAAGCGAATTATATGCTTTATCTGCATGCTAGAATAGGAAGCATGAGATATACTAATGGGGTCTGGCCCTTGACTACTGTGAGAATGTTAAAGATGTGCTTATTAGCATTATTGTTGCTTGTGAATATTAAGAACGTGCTTGTTAGCACTATTGTTGAATGTGAATGGTTAATTGTTCAGTTTTGGACCATGGGATGGTGCTGGGAGCCGTTATCATTTCCTAATAAGCCGAGTCGTTGATTGGAAATATACTTGGAGAGTTATGCCTACAAGGCGATCAAATCGACTAGTCGACACTGAGATCGAGGCTAAAGATGATAACCAAGGTCAGAACCCTCTGCTAGCCCCTCAGAACTGGCAGCAGATGTTCATTGAAATGCAAGCAAGGTTAAAGAGACAGGAAGATGAGATTCGATTACTAAGACAACAGGTTCCATCAGGGAACGCTGCACCAGTTGTACCACCTCTTGTGGTATAATAACTGGGACAGCCAGAAATTGAGAACAGATGGGAGTAACTTTATGAGAGGTTCAGGAATCAACACCCTCCTACCTTTGAGGGAGGGCCATATCCATTGAGAGTTGAGCATTTCATGAGCAGGACTACCTCCATCCTTCACTTCATGAAGGTGGTCGGTAATGACATAGTGGCATGTGCCACATACATGTTACAAGATGACGCCCACATCTGGTGGGAGGTTGTATCTCAGACCCAGAATAATGCGGTATTGAGTTGGGATGATTTCTTAGATTTTTTTAACGAGAAGTACTATAATGATGCAATTCACATTTCGAAGGCAGAGGATTTCACCAGGCTGGTTCAGGGCAATCTCATGGTAAATGAGTTTGCCCTGAAATTTGACAAGTTGGCCAAGTTTGCATCTGACTTGGTGCAATCAATGCCGCCAGAAGATAAAGGTTTGTTCGGGGATTGAACCCCATGATAGCACGAGATGTCAGAATAACCTCAGTGCCTGAAGTTACTACATATGCCCAGGTAGTTTAGAAAGCCCTTACTACCAAGGGCGCAGAGGATAAGATTTGGGATCTGGTAAGGGTGGAGGCCCTAGTAACCAGAAGAGGAAGACGCCAGACACTTCTATAGTTTCAGGTGCAGAGAGGAGGGCTCGGGGTGCTCAGTTTGCCAACAAGGCATCAATGACATCTTGAGAAGAGTGCGCCAGGTACAAGTACCACTGTTTGGGAGAATGTCGCGCTAAGGCATGCTTCTTGTGCGGGGTAGTTAGGCATCTCAGGAAAGAATGCTTGTAGCTGAAGAAAGAGCTGCAGAAGAAGGGCAACATTCTAACTCCAGCCCGACCATTTGCACTGACCTAGACAGAGGCCGGGCTTAGTAGTGACAGATCATATTTCTAGTTCTGGCTCTATTTGCAATGTGTTGATTGATTCTGTTGCTACACATTCATTTGTATCTAGTAGATTGATTGATAGACTTTGTAGGCTTTGTGATTTATATGCTGTGGGGTTTGGGACTCTATTGCCTATTGAGGATTTGGTAGTTTCTAGGAGATGGATCAGATCCCTACTAGTAGAGGTGGATAGTAGGGAGGTGTCAGTGGACTTGATTGAGCTAGCTATGGAAGATTTTGATATGATTCTGGGTATGGATTGGTTAGCTAACTATGGGGCATCCATTGATTGTAAAAGGAGTATGGTGACTTTTGAGCTTGAGTGAGAGGACCCGTTTGTGTTTGTGGGTATTATGAATGGGCCTTGCCTTGCTATGATCTCAGCACTGAAGGCTAGAGACCTATTGCAAGGAGATTGCATAGGATTCCTAGCAAGCATGGTGGATACCACCAAAGTTGTATTAGTTGGGCCAAAGGAGACCATATTGGTTTGTGAGTTCCTATATGTGTTTCTAGAGGATTTTCCAAGGTTTCCACTGCATTTAGAGATCAAGTTTACAGTTGAGTTGGTACCAGGGACAGAACCAGTTTCCATGGCAACGTTGAGAATGGCATTGGTAGAGTTAAGGGAATTAAAGATTTAGTTTCAGGAATTGCTTGATTTTGGATTTATCAGACCTAGATTCTCCATGGGGTGCACCACTGTTATTTGTCAAGAAAAAGGATGGGTTGTTGAGGATGTGTATCGATTATAGAGAGTTGAATAAGCTGACCATTAAGAATAAGTACTCGCTGCCCAGGATTGATGACTTGTTTGATCAGTTGCAAGGCAAGACAATATTTTTGAATATTGATCTTCGACCTGGTTATCACCAGCTGAGGATCAAAGAGGAGGATATTCCAAAGATGGTCTTTTGCACATTGTATGGGCACTATGAGTTCTTAGTTATATCCTTTGGAATGACCAATGCCCCAATGAAATTTATGGATCTAATGAACACAGTGTTCAAAGACTACCTGGAAAGGTTTGTGATTGTGTTCATTGATGACATTTTAATTTACTCTCAGTCAGAGATATAGCACGAACATCACCTTCACTTGGTATTATAGAGAAGTGTGAGTTTTGGTTGCCTCATGTATCATTTTTATGTCATATTGTTAGTAAGGATGGGATTATGGTAGATCCGACCAAAATTGAAGAAGTAAGAGATTGGCCAAGGCCAAGGAATGCCTCAGAGATTAGGATTTTACTCGGTTTGGCTTAGTACTATCGACATTTTGTAGAAGGGTTCTTGAGGAGTGCTACACCTTTGACTAAACTAATACACAGGAATTTGAAGTTTGTTTAGTGTGACAAATGTGAGAACAGTTTCCAAGAGTTGAAGCAGCAGTAGATCACTGCTCCAGTATTGAGTCTTCCTTTAGATCATGAGAAGTTTTTGGTTTAGTATGATGCATCCAGATAGGGGTTAGGTTGTGTTCTTATGTAGGCTAGGAAGGTGATTGCTTAAGATTCATGACAACCAAAGGATTATTCGTAGCGATACCCTACTCGTGATTTGAAATTCACAGCAGTGGTGTTCGCACTGAAGGTGTGGTGACGTTATTTGTATTGAGAGAAGTGCTAGATCTATACCGACCTTAAAATTTTGAAGTACTTTTTCACACAGAAGGATCTGAATATATGGCAGAGACGTTGGTTGGAGTTGGTAATAGAATATGATTGTGATATCCTCTACCATCCAAAAAAAGCAAATGTAGTGACAGATTCTTTGAGTTGGAGAGGTCTGGGGCAGGTGTTCAGTTTGAAACAGATATCAAGGCAGTTGACAAAAGATATGACCAAAGCTGGTATAGAGTTTGTCATGGGTCAATTGGCCAACATTACACTTCAGTCTACGCTCCTTGAGAGAGTAAGAGAAGCTTAGAGGAATAATCCTCAGTTAGAGAAGCATCGAAGGGACGTCCTAGCTGGAGTTCCTAAAGACAATACCATTGTTGAGACAGACAAGTGGACGTACAAGGATTGGATTTTTGTTCTGATGGATGTTGCTATTAGACGAGAGATTATGGATGAGTCTTATACCACTCCTTATTCATTGCACCTAGGCACCATGAAGATGTATCGAAATTAATTTTTTTTGTATTGGTGGCCAGAGATGAAGAAAGATGTAGTGGAGTATGTGGCAAAGTGCTTAAACTGTCAGCAGATGAAGGCAGAACACCAGAGGCCAGCTGGGTTGTTACAGCCTCTGAGTATTCCTCAATGGAAGTTGGAAGCCATGTCTGTGGGTTTTGTGGTGGGTTTGCCTAGGACGATGGGGCAGCACGACTAAGTGTGGGCGATTGTAGATAGATACATCAAGTCAACCTATTTTCTGCCCATGAGGACAAATTATACAGAAGATCAATATGCTGAGTTGTATGTTAGGGAGATTACACGTCTCCATGGGGCTCCTAAGTCTATAGTATCGGATCGAGACCCCACTTTTACTTCCAAGTTTTTGGGAAGACTGCGAAAGGCTATGGGTACTCAATTAAAGTTTAGCACAACATATCATCCTTAAACAGATATACAATCTGAGAGAATGATACAAATACTGGGGGACATGCTTAATGTAACGACCCAAATTTTTTATTAGGGCTTAAGGGCCTTGATTAGTGTGTTGGGAGGGCATAATTGGTATTTATGTGAATGAATGATTAAATGCATGATTATATGGCATGCATGATTAAATGAGTATATAGATATGATTAGATGCATGTTTATGAGAATTGAATATGCATGTGGGCCCTGTTTTGTTCTTAAGGGCATGTTTGTAATTTTGGCCCATTGAGGGCATAAATGTATATAATTGTGATAAATTGTTGAGACCACATTATTATGTGGATATATTTCCAGCTTGTGGCTTGAGGCGATCCTAGTGAGCGGTTTAGTGAAGAAGTTACAGTGGAGATTTATACCCGACTCGGGGTGAGCCTGGGGGTATTTCTGGAAATTTAGGATATATATTGGAGACTATTTGATATTGAGGAAAATAATTGGTGGTTAGTTAGGTGTCGGGGTTTATGTGATAATTATTAGAGACACTTAAGGAATTAGCGGGAATTGGGAGCAATGACCAAAATGCCCTTAGAATGGTTTAAGGTTTAGATTTTAATGGGAGGGAAATATGGTCATTTTTTCTAAAAGAGATAAGTCAATTTTAGCCTTATCAGACATAGTGGAATGTTTAGAAACAAGTCGAAGCTAAAGGAAAAGAAAAGAAGGAGGAAAGAAAGAAGGAAAAATAAGGGTCTCTTTCTCGTTGTCGGTTTGGCCATTTTTCACCATCTCTTGAGGATTTTTGGAGCTGGAATCTCAGGGAGGACCTAAGGAAAGACTTGAGTTTATGATCCTTAAGGTGGCTAGAGGTTCAGCTGTAGATTATACTTAATTCAGGTAAAATTTTCAGAGTTTAGTCTGAACTTTCTAACTTTGAGGAAATTGATTTTGATTTTGAACTTTGAATGAAAATTAAAGGAATTTGAGCTTTGGGAATTGAGGAGCTTAAGGCTAGAGGGGCATGGTGATAACCTAAGGTCGAATTTCTCCATTGAAGGTAACCATTTCTGGCTTTGAAGTTATGAGTTTCTGTTGAGTTTTTCAGCTTCAAGCTCAAGCATGGCTTTTTCTTTGTTTTGTAGTGCATGTAGCTAAGTTCTATATGGTTGGGCTATATGGGGTGAGATGTAGATGATGGTAGGCTTAATTTGGTGTATGGTTGAAGTTTGGAGGGGTTTTGGAGAGTTTTGGCTCGAGGAAATTCGAAGGAGAAAATCAGTGTGTTGTTGGTGCTGTAACTATCGCTGTAGTGCTAGCATTAGGGAGCTACAGCGCTAGGCTTGAGTGTCTAGGGGCTTTATGGCTCTGTTTGTAGCACTACAACGTCCCCTTTGTGGCGTTGTAGCGCTACTCTGTTTCCAGAAGTGGGTTTTTGAGTTATTTCTTAGGGTTTTTGCCCGAGGGTTTGGGGTTTGATTCCACCACCCCGTTTGGTGGAATTAGGGCTTCCCAAGGGCTCAGGATTGGTCCCAAGGTTAGGTTTTGGAATTGAAGTTTAGTGATGGTTCTAATTTATGGCCGTGATTAGGTGTACGCTAGGGCTTGGACGGGATCATGCTTGAAGGTTGATTTCACTAGTCAAGCTATTGGGATCAAAGGTAAGAAAACTGCACCTGTTATATTTGTATGCACTGTTATATGATTGTGATAAACCATGTGAATATATTGGGACTAAGAGCTCCCGATATTTGTATAATGTCATGAGATGGCATTATGCCATGTGGACATGTGATAAATGACCTAAGAGTGTCGGAATTAATATTTGCGCATAGGGCGCGGCTCAGCCACTGGTAGCTGAGGACAACTTATTTATCACTGAGCTCGGTTAAGCTGGCCAGAGTCAGTGGGTATAGCACTGGGGGCGGCCTAAGTGAGCCGAAGACAGTGGGTTAAACAGAGGGTGCCAACCCTGAATATTGTGTAATGATTGCAATAACTGTTGATTATGAATGTGATTATCATTGTTAATCTGATGAATATGATATGTTGATTATCTGGATGACAAATTGTTAACTTGTTGATTGTTATCACTGGATAAGTGAATGTTATGAATTGCTTAATACTTAGTTATGCTTTGTGGAATATTTGGTTATTGATATTGATCATGCTATGATATTATGTTTTCTTGCTCGGCCTCGGCTCACAGGTGCTTCGTGGTGCAGGTAAAGGCAAGGATTTGGTGGATCGGCTATGAGTTGGAGAGCTCTGGGTGCGAGGTGTACATTGTCAGCTGCTCGGCCACCACGGTTGAGGGTTTGTACAGAGATGAAACCTAAAATTGTATATTTTTCCATTAGAGTGGCCATGGTGGTTTATAACTTTTGGAATTTTTGTAAACATGACTTTTAAACCTTGTTTTTGGGATCCCATGTACTAAATAATTATTTTAGTGAAGATTACCTGTTTATGACCAAAATATTTTAAACTTAACCTGTTTATTATTATAGGATCACAGTTTCAACTACATGACTTGGTTAGCAAGTCCTGCACTATTTAAAATACATAGTGTAATGACTTTGGTTATCCAGGGCGTTACACTTAAAGCATGTGTATTATATTTCGAGGGGTCCATGACTAAGTATCACCCCTTGATTTAGTTTTCCAACAAAAATAGTTATCAGTCAACGATTATAGTGGCTCCATACTAGATGTTGTATGGTAGGAAGTGTAGATCACCTATCCTTTGGGATGAAATGGGTGAGAGGAAATACTTGGGTCCTGAAACGTTCCAAAGGACTAGTGAGTCCATTGAGAAGATTAGAGTTCGGATGCTAGCCTCATAGAGTAGACAGAAAATCTACGCAGATCCTAAGCATAGGAACGTGGAGTTCCATGTTGGGGACCACGTTTTCCTCCGAGTTTCACCATTGAGATAAGTGAAACGATTTAGGAAGAATGGAAAATTAATCTCTAGGATTGTAGGACCTTTTGAGATCCTGTAAAGGATTGGGCAGGTAGCCTATAGAATGTCTATGCCTCCAGCTTTGTCAAGAGTACATAACATGTTTCACGTATCGATGCTTAGGAGGTATGTATCGGATACAACTCATGTGTTGATCTATGATGATCTGGAGTTACTGACAGATTTATTTTTATGAGGAACAGCCAGTTCAGATTTTGGATAGGAAGGATAAAGTCTTGTGAAATAAGACGATCTCATTGGTTAAAGTATTATGGAGGAATGACAAGTTTAAGGAAGTGACTTGGGAGCTAGAGTCGGATATGCGGGATCAGTATCATGAGTTGTTTAGGTAAATTTTGAGGACTAAATTTCTATAAGGAGGGGATAGTTGTAACGTCTCAAAATTCCCAATAAGGCTTAGTGCCTTCATTAGTGTGCCAGGAGGGCATAATTGGATCTATATGTGATATTATGTGAATTTAATTGAATATATTTGTGATTATGTGAGTTATAATATGATATGAATGCTTATGCATGTGTTATGTGTATTAAATGTGCTCAAAGACCCGCTTTTGTTAAAAAGAGGCATTTTCGTAATTTTGACCTGTTGAGGGTATAATTGTAATTTTATATGTTATGTGTTTGAAACCACATTATTATGTGGATATATTTGAGATATTCAGCATGAGTCAATCCTTTTGAGCAAATTAGCAGAAAAGTCACAACGAGTATATATACCAGGCTCGGGGTAAGCCTAAGGGTATTTTAGTAATTTGGGCAAACCACCGAGATTTATTGGTAATTGTAATTAATTGGGAGAAATATTTGGATTAGTAGTACAATTTGAGGTTTAGTGGTGATTTAGGCAAAATGACCAAAATGCCCTTGGGTTTGATTTTAAGGTTAAGTTGAGCTAGGGGCAAAATGGTCTTTTGATCATTAAAGTAGATGAAATTGAACCAAGTGATGGACTCTATCTCATATACACGTTTATCTTCCTTTCTCTTTCTCTCATAGTTTCCTTCTTGAAGAGGTTTTGAGAACCAAGGCTTTAGACCCAAATCTGGTTGTGGTGGGATTCAAGAGAGTTAGAGCACTGAGGGAGAAAGCTAGCAACAATAAGAAGGGCATCTTTAACCAAGGATTTCATTTTTAGAAGGGTAAGTCATCTTTTCTCTAAAATTTCTTTGAAGCTTTGGAGTTTCTTCTTGTTCTTGATGGAGTTTTTGAAGTTACAGTAATTTTTGAAATTTATGGGCACTAAGCTATTTGGTTAAGGGATTTGATGCTTAGGGTTAAATTATAATTGTTGGCAAGATTTATTTGCAGTTGGATATGGTGGTTTAATGTTGAATTTTGGGGTTAAAGAAGAATTTGGAGGTTTTGACCTAATTGGTGGAATTGTGGTTTGAAACTTGAATTGGGAATTGGGTTATTGTTGTTAGATGTTCTAGAGGTTGTATGCTCATTTTGGGTACTCAATCATGAGCATATTGCAGCTTTGGGTCTGATTTTCCAAGTTTGGGTCTGAGAAATCACAGAAAAAAAGGAACCCAATATCAGGGTTCGTGTTGTGGCGCCCCTGCCCTAGAGTTGGATGGCCCCTACGCTATGCAGGGGAGCTTTTTGGGCATCTTTGTGTTTCTGGGCGCCCCTGCGTTATGCAGGGGAGATTTTTGGCATCTCTTTGTTTTTGGGCGCCCCTGCGCTGGGAGGTGGCACCCCTGATGAGAATAAACGAGCAACACTAAAAGAGCGATTGCAAGTTCTAATTGGAGCAATTACAAGAGCAAGAGTTAGAAAGTACAAAAAAGCACTTAATGTACTAATCCACGAAATATGGGCTGATTATGAAAAGATAAAGTCCAAGGTTGGTCAAAATGGAGATCAATGCATATTCAATGTTATTGAGGCAATTTAAAGTGGCTAGTTAACTTCCAATAATGTGGCATTTGATTTTAGAGAATTTATGGGCCTATATTTATGTTTTATTTAAGACATTTAGTTATATTTAGATTGGTTAAAGTTAGACTTTATGCATTCAACCATTTAGCTACTTTAGTAAAAGACTAATAGTCTAAAATTGAAGGGTTTTTGGTCTATATTGATGCATGTATCAATTTAATACTTTAAATGTGTCTTTTCTTATTCTTGGAGGGATGTTCCAGGTATAAATAGGGGGAGATACTAGATTTCAAAGTAGATTATTGGAATCAATATATTTTGGAGAGTGTTTTCTCTTTGGTTCTTCAAATAACTTCTTAGAACTTATCAAGATCTTTCTTGTGGCATTCGTTTCTTAACTTATCATTCACAATCTTTCTCATTTATTGAGTGTGGCATCTAATATCCTTCATATACCTTTGGTTCTTATCTCTTTATAGATAACGGGTCAAGGTTCTTTGCTATCACTGTAATGCCCTGGGTAGCCAAGACCGTTACACTGTGTACTTGTAAAGGTGCAGGACTTGCTAATCAAGTCATTAATTTGAAAACGTGTCTCTAAACATGTAAAGGCTAAGGTTAAAAAGGTTTTGGTCTCAAAAGACTCATTTCATATATTTATACTGTAGTAAACAAGGGATCCCATAAAAAAACGAAGTAAAAGAAAGTTTACAGACTCCCAAAAGTACATGAGTAACCACTAGCCATACTAAGGCAAAACAGACAATCTCCAGGTTCCATGTCCTTGCCTAGACCTCAACCATGGTGGCCGAGCACCTGGCTATGTACATTTTGCTCGCTGAGCTCTCCAGTCAGGGCTGGTCTAACTTGCCCTTGCCTTTACCTGCACCACGTAGCACCCGTGAGCCAAGGCCCAGCAAGAAAACGTCATAGATAACTTAAACAATAACAACAGACATAAAGCTCAGTAAGCATGCATACTCATTAGATAATCCACAACAGATATTCAGCATATACAATCCAATAAAGGATGCATTCTATCACATATAATGTTCATATCACATAATATTCAGGGCCGACGACTTAGGCCGCACCCTCTGTTTAACCCACTGACTCTGGCCCGCTTAAACCAAGCTCAGTGCATATTAAGCTGTCCTCGGCTACTAGTGGCCGAGCCGTGCCCTGTGCGTTAGTGAGACCCTTGGCACCCTTAGGCCGTTGGCTCACTAAATGGCTTGCATGGCATAATACCATCTTTTCAAGCTTCTGCAATAGGGAGCCCTTAGTCCCGTCACATATATTCAACCAGATGCAGTTGTCTTACCTTTAATCTGTATGGTTATCGAATTACGAGCAACGCCCCTTAAGCACGATCCGTTCCCGAGCCTAAGCTTTTATCACCTAGTCACAACCAAAATATAGGGTTTCATAAATACTCAAATATAGGTTTCCAGTTACAAAACTAACTCCCGGGACTCCTAATTCCACCAAGCACGGTGGTGAAACCAAACCCGAGCTCACTAGACCACTTTCCCATGCTTAAAACTCTCAAAATCCCAAGTGTGCAACCAAGGGCTGCGGCCCCCAAAGCCTAGCCACGGCCCTTCCCCAAAACAGAACCTCCTCCCTCACTGAACCACACACGCGCCGCGACCCTTGCCTTGGGCGCCACGGCACGCCCCCTTGGCCGAGCCCCCTTGGCTTCTTTGCATGCTAGGGACGCAACGCTCTAGAACAGAGCCGCGGCCCTCCTCTTTGAACCCAGATTTTACACCATTTCCAAGTCTGAAACCTAACCTTAAACCATCCCAAAACTCTCCAACTCTTAACTAATTAATTCCCAACTTCTTTAGCATGATCTAAACAACATAATTCCCAAGAAAACACAGCCTAACACACTCTAATCTCCTCCTTTCAATCTCTGAAACCCAAGTGCTATGAACACTCAAACCAACCACCTAAACTCAATTTAAAACCTCTAAACCAGGAGTTGAAACTCACCTTTGCTGTAGAATCACTTCACCAAGCTATAGCCAAGTCAAGTCCCCAAATTCCCTTCTTTAATTCTGCCTTAAAACACCAAAATTGACTTGTTTCAACACTTAATCAAAGTCCAGAATTATAACCACAGAGAAGAGAATTAAGAGCTTACCTTAACCTTGTTTTGATGCTTGATAAATCCCTGAGCTAGACCTTCAATTCCTCACCACAAATCCTAGAATTTTCCAGCTAGTTCCCCTTAATTCTCTGAGTTTTCTTTCCTTGGTTTTCCCCTTTGTTTTCCTTAAGCGTGAGAGAGAGAGCTGAGTCTAAATTAAGTCGGTTTATGTTTTTCTTCTAAAGGCTTCCTTAAGTCTATCACACACGTTTAAGCTAAACCCGAGGCTCGGGGTGCCGGAACCGTCCCCGAGGCCAAAATGGTAAAATCTCCCATTATTCCTGCCTAGACATCCTAACCTCAAATATATCTCCATATATTTATTTCCATGACCCGATAGTCCAAATCGCTACCCGCTATCTAAAAGTATCCTCGACTTCTCCAAAGTCATATCTTAAGCCCCGTTGTGACTTTTCCCTGCTATCTGACCTTAGAACCGTCTTGAGTCGTGCTCAGTGAACCTGTCCACATAATAATGTGGTTCCCACACATATATCACATATCATATAAACATCATTAGACATATAATTACTCATTAAATCACAATTATTCCATTAGTGCCCTCCTGGCACACTAATCAAGGTTCTTAAGCCTTATTAGCGAATTTGGGTCGTTACAATCACCATTTTAGAATTTTGTTTCTTAGGTTGTGGGAAAATCTTGGGCGACTCGGGGGACGGTTCCATCACCCGGATTGGTGGAATTGGAAGTCCTGAGAGCTAGGGAATAGTCTTAGAATCTATGTATGAGATTACTTCTTAATGAGGGTACTTTTTATGTTGTGACTAGGCTTATTGCAAGGCTTGGGGGAAAAGGATCGTGCTTAGGATCGTATTACTACTTGCATAGGACTCGGGGTAAGAAAACCAAAAATTGCGCCATGCATAGGGCATTGGTCCCGACCTATGAACGCAGCTATGACCATGTGCTATATATGATTAAATTATTTTGTGTTTATCTATAATTGTGTTTATCGCATCTATTGTAGTGCACTTATTTGTGAATGATCGGCAGGGGACGGATTCAGTGATAATCACACGTAGTGTAGGCCGTGATGGCTGGGCCACTATAGGGGTGCAGTATGCACTCTCTCGGCACGTGCCATGTAAATGAGTTAATTTATAACTCTGAAGCATGTTAATTATGATTTACATGTTATTGAATGTCTGTTTCTATTAAATTGGTTTTCTTGCTGGGCCTCGACTCACGGGGTGCTTTGTAGTGCACATAAGGGCAAGGCTAAGCTTGACCATCCATGAGTCGGAGAGCTTTGGGAGCGGCACATATATACTCAGTCTACTCGATCACCACAATCGAGATTACTTTTGAGGGACTAGGGTTAGAGTTTTGCTTTAGCTGTTAGGTCGGCTATTTCGGCAACTCTAAAAATGGTGTATTTTGGTTATTAACTCTTTTGGGATCCATGTACATATTTAAACTCATTGATGAAAAGTTTAGCTCATTCGACCAAAAATTTCAGTACCTAAGCTGTTATTTATTTTTAAATACACGTTTAAATTCCAATTGACTCGCTTAATGGCTTAAGCACAATTTTAAACATACGGTGTAACGGTCCTAGATTAGTAGGGCGTTACAATTATAGTTAACATATAGATTCATTAAATAGTGTTTAACACATTAAGATTCATAAAATATTCTCTAAGTTAATAAAATAATTGCTTAGATAGAATATTTAAGTTATGAATAACATAAGAAAGCATGAAGCTGAGACAATGCTTAATTTAGAAAGGTTTTTAATGATCTTTGGACGACCACACTAGGAGCACTCTTAGTGATTGCCTATTAACTGTTCGTAGGTATTAAGTAGAGCCTAAAAACATAATGTCTAGTGAACCATATAATTTTAAAAAAAATAAGGAGCAGCCACAACATTTTTATTTATATAAAATTATGTATTATGTTTATAAGGATGACTTAATGGACATAAATTGTGATTGGTTATATAGATAAAATAAATTTACCCCACAAGGATTTTATTATATTTATATAATTGATTTGACAAGCACTGTCTTAAGTAGATTATGCACCACGTTTGATGATAACTAGATTAAAATTTTAAGATAGATTTGATCTTACCATGTAGCTTTCAAAATTCAGAAAAATTGGGTTGAAGCTACATACTAAGCTAGCTAGTCACGCATTCGAAAGAGGCCTAACAAAAATAGTAAATACTTGGGACAAATAGTTTTTTTCCTTCGTACTATGACACTTGTAGACTTTTGTCCCCTTAATTTTTTTGTTGCCCCAAACTATACTAACTATTGAAAACATGCCCTTCCGTCACATTCCATAAAAAATATATATATAATAGAATAGTGACCTGTCAAATAAAAAATATTTTTTATTAAAAAATATAAACCATAAAATAAAAAAACATCAGATTTTTAACTAAATTCATTTTAAAAAATATATCAAAAAAGAGAAAGACTTATAGCATGTTTGGTTCATTGGAATGAGCTTTGGAATGGAAAAGTCATTCCAACAAAAGGCCCATTCCAACGTTTTGTTTGAGTTTTATGTAGGGTTTATACTTTTTTGGACCCTGTATTTTTTCTGATTATTTGTTTGGACCCTATATTTTAAAAATTCATTTTTGGACCCTATATTTTGTAAAATAGTTCAAATAGACCCATAAACTCAATTTCGATGAAGAAAAAATTGAATACAACAACACAGTTTTTAAGCAGAATGATTTTATTTTTGTTTTGAATTGTTAGTTTGGTGAATTATTTGTGATTTCAGTTGAGAAAAATTTGACCAAAATCGGGTTTAGGGTTCCATTTGAACAATTTTACAAAACATAGGGTCCAAAAAATAATTTGTCAAAATACATGGTCCAAATAGTTAATGAGACAAAACACAAGATCTAAAAATGTATAAACCCTTTTATTTATTAGAAAAGTGATTCAATTGGAATCTGAATTACCATGGTTGATGGAATAAGCCCTTAACTCCCTCCCCATAGGAATTATATTTCTATTTCTTATTTATCTGCAGTTTACCAATTTGTATAACAACTTTTTTCCAAATAAAAATATGGTTAGTAGCATATTCTCCCTTTCCCCTCATAGATTTGCTTCTTTAACAACCACAAGATAAAAATAAATTATTATTTTCAATAGTTATCTTATACTATAAGAAGATAATCAATAATGTATTCATTTACCTACTACTACTACTATTATTATTATTATTATTTTGTATAATTCAATATTTAAAATAACTTTTGTTAATTTAAGACTAATTTTTTATTAATATATTTAAAATATTTATAAAATTAAATTAGGAAATTATTTTTTTTAAAAGAAATTATTTTAGTCTATTATAAATTAACTAATATTTTTTATTTATAAACAAATTAATTCAAAGTATCTAAAATTATAATATTATTTTATTGTGTACATAGGTCATATATATCCTTTTAACTTTACTTAAATTTTAAATATTGTAAATACATATATATATATAAATAAATGAGAATATATCAATATACAATTCATTACATTACATCCCTATACCAAACCAAACAAAATAATTATGATTCTAATGCTCATTCCAGAAATAAACTAAAATTTTATAATCCATTTTCATTATTCTTATTATATTCCATTACTATTCCTATTAACATTCTAATTCCACTCTACTGAACCAAACACCACCTTAGTCTTCACTAAGTCGTGATACTCTCGCTCTGTCTCGTCTTCATATTCTCTTTCTTTTCTCTATCTCTCTCTTCTTCATGACCGACGATGGAAGATGTGTGAAATCTCCATGGATTTTGGCCATCGATGGGCTAGGTACGTATTTTCTAAATTGCTTAAGAATAAGGTCGACGATGAGCTGGGGTGGGTAATAAGTCACGAAGACAGCCAACAATCTGACTTTGAGGGATGATAGATCTAAAAATTTGTTGATATTGCCTTGGGCAAGGCAGTAGAGGTAACGAGTCGCTAGTTTTTGGCATGGAAGAAGGCTTTGTTGGTTTCTCAAACTGGGGTTCTCAACAAAGAGTTTGGGCCAAAAATAAGATTTCTTTTGCTCAAAATCTGAAAATCTAGTTTGATTAAATTGAATAAATTGATTTGAATAATGTTTTCTTTAAATCTTATATTATTGAACAATTTTTTGCTATTAGTCCCCATCTTCTCTTTCGTTAAGGATGGGATTCTTTTATGTTTATTTTGATGGTAGTTATGTTGGGAGAGAGTGATATTACACCACCACAACAACAAGAATCTACACACAATAATACTTGACAGAGTCTAAGAAAAGATTGAGATAGAGAAATGCAAACCCTAAATGTAGAACAAAACTCCTTATTCTTCTTGTAAGCTTCAAATCCTAATTAGAACATCACTTGAATCTTCTGATGAAGAGAATCAAAACCAAGGTTTCTACATGAAATGTATCATGGTCCAAATTCTCTAATTCCTAGCCCTTGATGGATGCTTGAGGCCTTCACTAGTAGGAAATAGAATCGGAATTTTACAAGCCTTGACATTCACAAAGACAATCACATTTTTTTATGAATTTCTTGCAGAAAACTTACGATCTTGAGAGCAAGAGAGAGAGAGAGATGTTAGAGAGAGATTCGAAAGAGTGATCAAGTCTATTAAAAATCTAAGAGAACCATTTTATAGTGTAGGCACTGTCATTAAGTTCAACCATTAGGATTAGAGCTTTTGAACACATCATTTGAATCTTAAAACACATGTATGTACAGACACGTCAGACGAAGCATCGCCTGACTATATGCAATGCATCTTCTACTGCGATTGTCAAATCCCTAAGGTTTTAGGTGATGCATCACCTCCAAGGAAGTGACGCAACGCCACATGGGCAGGTCCAACTTCTCAAAAGTGACCTTAAACACCTCCAAATTCTCCCAAACTTTTTGGGCATCCTTAGATACTTCAATGTATCACTTTGGACCCAAAAACACAAATTGTAAATGCCTACAACAAAAATTAAAATTTCACATCTTCACTATGTGAAATTATTTGGGGTTTTACACCTAGCTTGTGTAAGACCACTTGGACTTTATATTTTAACCAATCCTAACATTCCCCCACTTGGTTAAATACAAAATTCTTCCTATATCTCAAATACAATGTTGGGGCCAAAATAAACTATCTTTCGACTTGAACTTTACCTTAGTGAAAATACTACAAAGTATTATTGAAATCATTGGTTTTTTAAAAGCTTGAACCAAGTATTCCTTATAATAAAATTAATATGGCCATGTGATCATCCTTTCATGAACTTTTCGGGAAGAAAATCCAACCCCCATGTGAAACGCCCCAATTTTCCTTACTTTTCAAAAATACCACTTTTGGACTCAACTTTGCAAAAATACCATTTTGCAATAAACTTAGTAAAATACTTTATTTCATTATAATAAAATGGAAGGATCCTTCAAAGTTCAAATCAAAACCAACAAGTCTTAAAGTAAATCAAATAAAATAACAACCATTGATTTGGAATTCAAATATAAAATAGTAACTAAGGCTTTATCGTGTCATCCAGACCGAAAGCTCGTTCATAGCCCCTCGCAGCATACACACATACTTGGAACCCACTTCATTCACCATCCATGCAAAGCTTATGCCACTAATTATTACCTGAAGGGGGAAGGGAAAAGAGGTGGGGGGGGGGGGGGGGGGTGAGCTAATGCCCAGTAAGGAAGTAACAAAAATTACAACCAAACATCTTATTCAACAATTTATCAATCATGATGTAATAGACAATACCTATGTCACAACAATAAATTAACGATATTCAATATTCTGATAGATATAACTCATGTCTCAACACTACATCACAGTATTAAACAATTACGTTGTAATCATAACACATAATTTTGATAACCATCTAGAAGGGAAACTCCGCCCCAACTAAATAAGGGATTTAAACCATATCCATCCCAAAGTTGAACCTGACACGTCTGCCAATACATGTTAGGCTGTGCATACTAACATGTTTCCCCTTTTCTACATTCAACAATACATGTCAGGCTATGCATACTAACATGCTTTAAGTTTATTATCTTAATCTCGATCCTTTCATACCAATATGATATTAAGACCACATAGATAAACTTTGGAATTTTTTGATATTTACTTAATATTATCAACATAATATCGGACATAGTCTATATATAATATTTCAATTCAATTATTTATTTCATTTAAAACATTTGTCAAATACAATTGCTTTAAGGACACTTTTCCCAACAATCTCCCACTTGCCCTAAAGAAAATTGAGGCATCTCTTTCAAAATGATTATCACATTCTCCTGACCGAATTTGTCTGACAAAGTCTTTGTAACAGTTTTGTAAGAAACTGTTTTGAAGTTATCTTCAAGATCATTACATCAATTATGTAAAATTATCTTGAATTAAATGATACTTCATTTCATGTGCTTTACCCTCTCATGATTTCTAGTTTTTCTAGAATAGTTGTATCTCCATTGCTTTCGTAATGAGATACTAGTTGTTTATTCTAATCCAAAACCCTTTCCAGAATGTCAAAGAACTCAACTAAATCAATTAGCCTATTTAACTGCTTGTAGCTGTTATATTTCATCTTTTGTGGTGAAACATACAAATCATAAATGTTTAATACATTTCTAGATTAATGTGTCTCCTCCACAGTTATGGAAGCTGATTCTGATATCAATCTTTGAACATTTAAAATCACTTCATCCTTTGGGATTTTAGGTCACTGCCTAAATTTATAAATATATAATCTCTATTATATTAAAGATACTCAAAATTAAGACCTTATAACAATTCAATGACTCAATCCATCATTGGATTGACAACTACTGACTATTCCCACTGTTTAACAAATGTCAATTCAAAAACATAACATTTGATACATTAAATAGTCTATCATTGAGTTGTAGGAATAACTATCTCATGTCCTTCTTTTTCTAGTAAAAGAATAAATGGGCATTATTATTTAGATAATACATCCTTTTGACCGGGAAGGCAAAAAAGCCTTTCTTGGATTTTTGTAAACTAAAGCATTTAAGCTTCTTATCTATATAAGTCGTTTGAGACAATATCTATAGACTTGAATGTATAGAACATTATTGGCTTTTCTAAATATAATATTTAGAAATGTTCAGCTAACCGTTTCTTTTCTATTGACGATTTCTCTACATCATTCCCAAGGATCAGAACGTGTCAATATTAAGAATAAGAATCACAACAGAATCTTTCTGGTGTATATCTTCAAATGATTTTGTCATGTTAGCCATTCAGTAAAGACTACTTAGACATCAATTTAAATGAATCTCACAATCCATGCATAAAGCAGTGGATAAAAGTATGTAAATGGATTTAAGTTTGGTTACAGTAGCATATATTTATTCGAGTAATAAATTCTTCTTTTTGTTCATAGCCTTAGGCTATTAACCTAACTTTTAAAAGTATGTACTTTCCTCTGTTCTCCTCTTCATCTTGAATATCCTGTTTCAAACTAAAGTTCAATGAAATTTAGTTGGATGTTCAAGAATCTAGATGTCATAGAATTCAGAATTCCATTTCTAGATTCATGGTGTTTCAACCATTTTTTTTCCGTAAAAGCTTTTTCATTTCATACTAATATGTGAATGAAATATAGTTAAATTGTGTTACACACAATTTAACTATCTTTACATTTGTAATGGAGTAGTTACTAACTAATGCTCCCACTACAATAATGCTTTACAGAATTTGTGATGGTTTTATCATTGTTAATTATCAGTAACTTGCTTACTTGACTTGCAGTCATTATTTCTAGTACAACTTAACTAGATAATGTAGTGATTATAATAATCATGCTCCATTAAAGTAGCATTGAAGAGATACAAACTCTTTTGTAATTTTTTTGATTATTAAACTGTTTCACTAAATGACTTCATGAAAAACTTTTCAATTTATTCACATAACCACTTGTGAATCCCAACTTCTAAGTCTTTGATGTTGTACAATCAAACATGTATAGAGTATAACAAGTGTTAAAATTATAGAAATAATAAAGACGATAATGATCAATCATTATCTATTTAATCTTATCTAATATGATTATATTCCATTTCCAAAATACTAATTTTGTTTAGCATTCTAGTTGTATGTGAGTTGGGTTTGAATTCCAAGTTTACATGCAAATTACTTGAATTCCAAATTCGAGTTTAGACTTCCTTTTGATCAGATCAAACAAGTCTCTAAGTGACTTTACTTTGAATGTTGCATGAAAATCTCTAGAAATTTTCTTTTCATTCAATCAAAGTTAAACATATCTTAAATAAATGTCAATCAATATTGACTTACTATTTATTATTTATTTTAGCTTTGTACAATAAAAGGTTCAACATACATCTCTATGTATTAACAAAATGATTATGTGATTTTTGAGCTTTTATAAGAGAAAGGTCTTTTGGTTAATTAACAGACTATATAAATAGGGAGAGAGCCAATGAATGGTTCCAATAAAAGACCGTCTTTTATTGTTTTATATGTCTAATTCATTACAAGCCAATATAAAAAATAATTCACATATATGTTTCACTTAATTGTGGTTGGAATAAGATGTCTTATTAATGAAATCTATGATTTGCACAATAATGAATAATTCATAATTATCATTTATACTCATTGATGAAATAGGCGGAACAAGTATATTTCAAAAATAGCAACTGAATTTATTAAAAATGAAATATTAAACTTGTTCATTCATCAAATAAAGGAATCTAAAAACATAGTTTCTAGAAAGAATTCTAGAACTAATTTAAAGAAAAAAGACTTAATACAAAGTTGAAAATGAGTAAACTAATTTCCATGTCAGTTATTTCTTGGTCTACCAATCTACAATCCTTTTCTTGTTTCTCTTTTGCATTCTTTTCTTTTCTTGAATAATGTGTTCCTGAAAACAAGACAAAAATATGGTTTGTGGCATAAAAATTTGAATAAACTATTCAAATATATTAATAGGAGATGAGCAAATCATATTTACATTTTCTTCTTACAAACTTCTCAAGTGATCAAAAGAATCTCTTTTGATCCTTTCCCATATCTCGTATGTAGATCTAAGGTTCACATATCACGATTTAATATCATCAGGCATAGTCGTTAGTATGCAATGGGGAGCCAAATAATCAGATCTAATCCAATCCGCATATTTTTTATGACTATCATAATAAGATAAATTTGATGGCTCATCTGGAGGCACATCAATAATTGCATCATACACTTTTAGTTCACTCAGAACTATTTTGTACCAAACATCAAGATTGTTGATGTCTAAATTTAAAGTACTTAGGTAGTCGTCATGAGGATTCACTGGTTCTTTGACATTTTGAGGTTCTTGATCAGGATTACGAGAATTAACCATTGTTGCTGGAAATAAATAAATAAAATATAATGAATTAAAACATATAATAAATACCCAATTTTATTTGGAAAAACAAACATGATGCATGCATGCAACGTATAAAAACACATAAAATATATACTAGTCCACGATAAATTAATTTGAAAATTAATGAACTGCCTTGGGGTAGGTCAGATTAAGTCCAAATTAATTTTGAGACAAATCTCAATTTCATAAAGAAAAACTTAAAAACATTTTTTTCTCTTTTGACTTATGAACTACCGCTAGTTTGGTCAAGATGCACTAGCCGTGCTCGAAAGCCTAGATACACCTTTGGAGTGTAACCCATTATTTCCAATTAATTACTTAACTCAAGATTGTGCCTTAGGGTCAATCAAACCTTAAATACATCATTAATTATATTCTCATAAGATAAGTCAACCTTGAGATAAAATAAACATATTCGGAAGTCTTTCCTTAGGGAGGCCGCAAACGGAGGCGACACGGGGCCCTTCCTATGTCTCTCGGTGTTCAACCAATAATGGAGACCATGAGACTTATTGCCATAACTCCCTCTCCCACTCTCTATTTTGGAAAATTTTGTTTTTCACAAAATCAATATTTTTTAATTTAGTTGTAAAAATAAATTTAATTATTTTTACCAAATGATATTCTAATAATTACTAATCCAATTAAGAAAAACAAAACAAAATTGTGCCCTTAATTCTAATTCTAATTTTGCTTTAATTAAGATAACATCATTTTTATTTTAATAAAATATTTTTCATTAAAAAAACAAATTAAACAACTTTAATTTTGATTTACCATCTTAAATAATTAAGACTAAATTTATTATTATATGATTTATCATATATAAACATATAACAAAAATTATAGGACGTTACTAATAGTACGTTTCTACACGAATGTAATGCATGTTAATTGCATACTGTGTGGGTATATGAATTACATGTTATAATGCACGAAAAAATATTAAATATTTTAATCACATTCAAACATTTATAATAAGTAAATAAAAGCAGTATGGTAACTTTTGGGTATTTCTAGGAAGATTACAACACATGAAAAAAAAAGGGTTTATACTTTTTTGGACCTTGTGTTTTGTCCCATTACCTATTTGGACCCTGTGTTTTGACAAATTACTTTTTGGACCATATGTTTTGTAAAATGGTTAAAATAGAACCCTAAACTCAATTTTGATGAAGAAAAAATTGAACATAACAACACAGTTTTTAAGCAGAATGATTTTATTTTTGTTTTGAATTATTAGTTTGGTAAATTATTTGTGATTTTAGTTGAGAAAACATTGACCAAAATCGGGTTTAGGGTTCTATTTTAACCATTTTACAAAACATAGGGTCCAAAAAGTAATTTGTCAAAACACAGGGTCCAAACAGGTAATGAAACAAAACACAGAGTCCAAAAAGGTATATAAAAAAAAATACATGAAAATGTAACATAGACTATTTAAGGCCTGATGGAGAACACCTTGATCTTGAACCTGAAGATGCAGTCTTGTTGAGCCAATGCCACCCTTTTGCATTTCCATTTTGAATTATACAACTTTTTTATTATTTTAAGTGAACTCTAAAAATAATTTAACTTTGGGTATTAACACCCAAAAAGTTTCTAAGGCCCAATTTGAATTTGGGTAATTTAATTAAATTTTTTTTTAATAAATTAAAATTCAAGATAATTTTAATTTTGGATATTTTAATTAAAACAATTTTAGTTATGAAAGATAACAATTAAAACATTTTTAATGAAGGAAAATAATCAATATTATTTCAATTAAAGAAATTTCTAAATCAAAACAATTTTAAATCAGTTTATGATTTTTAATTAAAACAATTATGGTAACAACACATTAGGGTTTGTGTGATACAAACCCCAGGTTTGTACCAAGTGGGGCAGCAGCAGGGAGGTTCGGCGATGGAGGAGGCCACTACTCGGGTGGGGCAGGTAGAGGCGCGCGACTAGGCATAGAGGTGCAGAAGGGGCGCACGGCTGCAGGTGTTGTGGGGTGCATGGGCATGGGGTGCAGGCACGTACAGGGCGCATGGGTGCGGGGGTGTTGATGCTGGGGGATGGCTTAAGGCTCGGGCCATCTCTTGAATTTCACCCATAATTTTTAAAAGAAAAATAACGAAATTCATATGCCCCAAAATGACTTACAAATTTTCATCTAGAAATTTTAAGAACAATTCCTAAACCCAAAAACATCATTATTATACAACCCTTAAGAATCTATCATCATGAAAATAAACATCCATCCATTCAAATATATATCACATATAATATAAAAATGCACATATTCCCACACAACAATTAATAATATGCATAGATTAATAACCTAATTCTAATACCAATTGTTGGAAAAACAATCAGTACACAAGGGAATAGGCGTGGTGGGCCAGTGTATACAACAATAAATTTTTTTATCTCTCATATAAATAGTTTATATAATCAAGAAAACATCCAGACAGAAATATTAACATACAATATTATTAATCATGCAACACATATATAAATATACAATATATTTATATATATATATCATATAAACATATACATAAATATTCAAGAACATGAGTTTTTATCTCTTGAAGTTTATCAAGTGTCCTTGAGTCTTTTCGTATATATATCGATCTTCCTATCCAACACGTTGAGTACTCAAACCACGATCTTTCAGAGTGTTCTCTACACCTCAAGATGTGAGTTTGTAATTTATGAATCACAAGTATTTCTCAACACATGAGAACTTCAATTATGGTATGAGAAATGTTAGAATAAAGAAGAAGAAGATAATAATTTGTCTGACAAAAATTCTAAAAACTGTTATGAATTCTTACTGACTTGTGTATTGCTTCTTGTATTGTGTATTTCTTATTATTATTCTATATCATATATATACAGATTATTCTATTACCTTATTATTCCTAATAATAATAGTAATATAATAATAATAATAATAATAATAATAATAATAATAATAATAATATCATAATGATGATAAGAATTGATTTATGTAAATATCTCAGTAACCAAATTTGAAAATATCTATTTTCAAATTATTAATTAATTAAATAAATAAAATAAAAACAACAATGATACAATATCAGTATAGTGCTATATGCATGGCATAGTCTCTAGATTGTGTCATGCGTGAACTGCTACATTCCCTTTTCAGGGATATTACATTTTTCTTTTCTTTATTTATTTAACTAAAATTAGTCTTTCACAAAATAAGATATTTATCTTTTTAAGGAAAAAATAACAACCATATTTCAAAATTTGAATTTTAAATTCAAAATTCAAAATTCAAATTGATGATCATCATTATTATTATCTTTTAAAATTCAATATATAAAAAAATTATTTTTGACTTACCAATTTTATTTTCTCCCACTCAAATAAAATAATTAATTTTAAAAATTAATTAATTTATTTATAAATATGAATTAAAAAAATTATATATTTAAATGAATAAACATATTTTCAAAAATTTAATAATTAATTCAAGATTAATTATTTAATCTCAATTATCATATAATTGTATACTTGACCGAAGAATAAAATTCTTCTCAAATTTCCAAATTACAGTTTTACTCTTATATCAACTCTTACCTTGATATGGTGTTGATAGAGCCACCTTGAGGACCTATGGACCTATAATATCAAGCTCCAATAAATATTAGATTATTAATCAAAGCTCTTTGATTAAATAATCATATTTATAAATCTCATGATTACTCCACTATAAATATGAGAATAAACTCTTGATAATTATAGACATATATTTACAGAGTACTTTATTAAAGAATAAAATGCCCATTGATATAATTATTACATACAATGATAATCCTCTATTAATGGTTCATAATTAAAAGGGAATAAAATTACCATTTTACCCTTTTAGTTATATCTAGTTCCTAGTGTACCATTGACTTTACTAGTGAAAGTCGTGTCACAACAAGTTTGTGACGTGAGTGCTCATAACATTTTCAGTTCCAAAAATCAACCCAATAGAGAACCATTATTCAACCTATAAGAAGGTATAGATTCCATATCTGTTAAACTATGTCCCCAACAATATATATCATTGAGTCCCCAAAACAATTGTTCTTAGCCTGATCATTCTGACAAACCTTAACGCATGAATCAAAGGATCAGATTAGATATATAGGAGTTCATAGCAACCTCAGGATTAAGATCATCGTGTATATGATCATCGTTTGATGTGTTTGATTAATACTATGAAACAATGTTTAAACAAGTATTAACAAATGACATCGCTATATATAAAGTACATTCACTAAAGTGTCCTACTACACTAGTGACCCGAATCTAGGTCACTTGTATTCATAATACTAGTGAACCGTACTAGCAGTAATTAATCTAAATATTCCATAACTTTATTGTACTGCAAAATGTTTTAAGTTTATTATCTTAATCTCGATCCTCTCATACCAATATGAGATTAAAACCACATAGATAAACTTTGGAATTTTTCGATATTCACTTAATATTTTCAACATAGTATCAGACATAGACTATATATATAATAATTCAATTCAATTATTTATTTCATTTAAAACATTTGTCAAATATAATTTATTTAAGGGCACTATTCCCAACACGAACCCTACAGGCCATTTTACAAGTACTAACAACATCAATATTTGAAGAGAAATTCCTTACCTCCTTATAACAACCTTGGCCGAAAACCCTAGAGAGTTGAGAGTGTGTTCTTGGTGTTCTTAAGAGCCTAAACACAATACCAAGAATGTAATTACCATGAAGAAGAGAATTTGATCATCTAGGAGAAGAAGAGAATTATAACGATGTAGAAACTTAAAAGAAAACTAGATTTTAAGAGCAAGCATACACTATGGTTTCCCTTTCTTCTTCTTCTTCTTCTTCTTCTTCTTCTCCAAGCTATCTCTCTCTCTCTCTCTCATTCTCTCTCAAAGATTTCATGACCCTCTGTCTCTCTTTCTTTCTCTAGTGACCGAAACCTTGGAATGATGTGAAGAATAAGAGCTCCTGCTCCTATATTTATAGGGATTCAAGGCCTTGGGGTGCAATAATGAGTCAACAATCTCATTGATTGTCCTAAGCTAAAATGGTAATTTTCTATTTCTAATTTACCCCTGTGATTTCTGCACCCCAATCATATTACACTAAGGCCTTGTATCTAGTCTAGGTTCATGATTCTACACAAGAATGGAAACTAGTTAGATTTTCGCACCCTTGGTGACCTGACACCTTGTGACCTTTTTTCGACCAAGTTAGCCTATAAGTTGACGTCGAGGCCTCCGTGATATCTATAGATCTTTTTGAGAGCTTTCCAACGGTATCTTTTATGTGCAAATCTGAATCCTCTAGCTCTAGATATGACTGTTTCTTTACAACTGCCTCAAAAGCCACGAATTTCTCTAGTGATCAAGTTACCCAATTTTATCTATCACCATATTGCTTTCCTTATTTGCACACTCCTTGATTATATTCTAATATATTATTATTTATTAATTGATTTTCTAAAATATTCTATTCCATATTTCTAACTATTCTAGAATTATACCATTATCGTTTTAAATAGAGAAATTAAATAAATAATAGAAAAGAGTACTAACTATTAAAGAATCAACATGCCCACACATGTGCCATGCACACACGTGCACCATAGCTTACACGTTTGGATGCATGCAATGCATGCTCACGTACATTACAAGTCACGTAAAATAAAATCATGCAACCAAGTATTTTCACAATATAATTATTTTAATAATATATTCTAATTTCTAACACAACAATATTCACAAAAATTTAATTTATAACGAAAAATGTCTATTCACTATAATATACCCTCCTTAAAAGGAATTTCATCATCGAAATTCTTCTCACCAAGTAATTTTGGGTATCGGTCTCTCATGTCCTTCTTCAGTTCCCAAGTAGCTTCCCCCTTCGAGTTGTTCTTCCACAAGACTTTGACTAGAGGAATCTTCTTGGTTCCTAGTTCCTCGACTCCTCTTTCCATGATCCGCTCAGGCTTCTCATTATAACTTAGGTCTTGTCTCAGCTCCAATGATTCATAGCTTAATACATGGGAAGGATCTAACATGTACTTCCTCAACATCGATATGTGAAATATGTTATGCGTCTCTGCGAGAGTTGGTGATAACGCTAAACGATATGCCACATGTCCCACCATGGCCAATATCTCAAAAGGTCCAATATACCTTGGGCTCAACTTTCCTCGCTTTCCAAAATGCATAACCCCTTTCATAGGTGACACCTTTAAAAAGACATGCTCACCCACTGCAAATTCGATGTCTCAGTGTTTCGGGTCTGCGTAGCTTTTCTGTCTACTTTGTGCAGTAAGAATTTTCTAGCGAATCTTTTCTACTGCTTCACTGGCTTCCCTTACCGCCTCTGAGCCTAGTATCTACTTTTTTCCCACCTCATCCCAGTGTAGTGGTGATCTGCATTTTCGCCCGTACAACATCTCGTAAGGAGCCATTCCTATCGTAGACTGGTAACTTTTGTTGTAGGAGAACTCCATTAAGGGTAGGTACCGACTCCAGGATTGTAATGCCCTTGATACCCCAAGACCGTTACGGTGAACATTGAACCGTGAATTTATCTCGCTACCCGAGTTCTTTGGTTAAAAACGTGCTTCTAGGTGTTATTAATAGGTTAAGGTGAAAAACCAATCAAAAGGAAAGGATATATTTTATTTAAAGCATAAAACTATTCATGGGCCCATCAAAACGTTTACAAGTTAATTACAACTAAAATGGTCATTACTGTTTAAATTTACAACCCGCCGACCTAAGCGGAAAAAATAGGGTAAACCCCCTAATTCCTTTGAGAACTCCTTGGTCGTGGTAGTCAAGCGACCGCATATGTACACATCACCACCTAAGCTCTCCACTCAAGGCTGGGTGAGCTTTTCTTTCCCTTTACCTGCACCACATAGCACCCATGAGCCAAAGCCCAACAAGAAAACACAATGACGCATGAATATAATATCAACAATGATCATAATAATCATTCAGAACTTTCAGTCCAAAATAGAGGAGTGACAATTAGAAAAGTCACTAAAGTGGATCCCGTTCCCATTAGCCATGTGACGATAGGGTCACCTGGGCATATAAATAAGTGATCCTTTCACTAGCTTATCAAGATAGGTGCTCGATGAACTAGTCACCAATATAACCTACCGCATGACCATAGAGTCACAACCATGGGATTTCGCTCCCTAGCCACGTGACAAGCAGTCACCTAGGCCTTTGGCCCTGGCTCTGAGTAACTAGTCCTAGACTAGTCAAGCGCTTATAATCTTCATCGACCTTAGGGTCGGTCCAGCATTAATGCTCCTAGAGTCATTCAACACTAATATCGATTAGATCTAATCTTTTATCGGCCCTGCGTTCATGACGCTTATGACGTTTCTGACTCTCAGGTCAGTAATATGCGACCAGTGCCGTCCCTGACTAGTCAGTACCATACACAAGTAAGCAAGATCTGCTAAGCATTTAATATGCAATCAATGTCCACATTTAACAAACAACATGCCTCTATAACAACCACGCATGTCATATACACATGATGTAGTTTTTCTTACCTCTGGTTCGAGCAAGAATGAATAAAGGAACGACCCTTGAGAACGATCTGACTTTAAGTCCTTTAGCGATTACATAATCATAACCAATTATAATCTCCATTAATGAAAATCAACAATGAAAAGGGCCTTGACCTAAACCCCACTCTTGGGACCTCAAAACGTACCCACACGGTGAGTAGATTCGATCCCGGGCCTTAAGGATTGAAACCTCGAGCCAAAAACCCTTAAAAACACTCAAAATGGGATTATGAAGGAACATAGTAGTGCTACAGCGCTACTCACTAGCGCCCCAGCACTAATCTCAAAACCCAAAACCGCCCATGCCAACCCTGGGTAGCGCTCTAGCGCCCCCTTGTGGGCGCTCTAGCGCTACACCCAGCCTGATCAGCCCCTGAATCTTCTTCCTTCGACTCCTTCAATCCCAAACTGATTCCAATGCTTCCAAACCCCATTTTTAGTGCCAAATGTACCCAAAAACCATCCCCACAAGCCCTAAGCATCACAACCACAAGAACCCTAGCCAAAAACTCCCAACAAAACTAATCAACCAACCTAGAAATCTTAACTAAAAACCAAAGCAAAAACAGAGCAAACCAGGAATCTAATGGCTAGAAACTTACCTCAAGTTCAGATTATGATGCTCTTCAATGGTGGAACACACTCCCAAGCTCTCAAGACTTATTTCCCAAGCTTGATTCCTCAACTTAAGCTCAAAAATTCAAAGAGAAAAAGAGAGAAAATAGGTATGGGAGAAGGTGCTTTCTATGCTCTGTTTTTCCCTTCCTTCTACAGCCTTCAATGGCTTAAATCTATCCTAGGGATGAGAAGACCAAAATACCCCTAGGTCAAATAAATATTTCTAAAGGCTCCCAAGGGAAAAATTGACATTTTCCTCCTATTTCGTTAATAATAATTAACGCTCTCCAATTCCCATTATTCTCGATATTCTCAAACACCAATAATTCATATCCCGTTACCTTTTAATTCCTGGCAATGCTCTAGTCATTAAAAACACCCCGAGACTCACTCCGAGCCCTGACTTAAACCTGTGATGACTAAACCGTTAATCTGCACTCAAGATCGTCTCATGTCGAATAGCTTGAACAAATCCACATTATAATGTGGCCTCAACAATATGTCACTGACATGCATAAAAATATACAATTACGCCCTCAACGGTCCAAATTACCAAAACACCCCTGTAATGTGGACCCACATGCATGCATTTAACATCATATTATAATATAATTCACATAAACATTCATTTAATCATTTAATGACATAATTAAACAATTATGGCCCTCCCGGCCTACTAATCCAGCCATTAAACTGCATTAGGGATTTTGGGGCATTACAGCTATCCCCTCCTTACAGAAATTTCGTCCTCGAAATTTACCTGAATAGCATGGGATACTGACCCTGCATATCTGACTCCAGCTCCCAGGTCACTTCCTTGACCTTGCTCATCCTCCACAATACCTTAACCAAAGGTATCGTCTTATTCCTGAGGATCTTGTCCTTTCTGTCAAGTATCTGGATTAGTTGCTCTTCAAAGGAGAGATTTGCCTCAAGCTCCAGATCTTCATAGCTCAAAATATGATTCACATCAGATACATACCTCAGAAGAAGGACTAAAACATGAAACGCGTTATGTACGGCTGACAATGCCGGAGGCAAGGCCAACCTGTAAGCCACTTGACCAACCCTCTCCAGGATCTCAAATGGACCTACAAATCTAGGGCTCAGCTTGCCCTTCTTCCAAAACCTCTCCCACTTGGAACTCCACGTTCCTACACTTGGGATCTGCATAACTTTTCTGCTTACTTTGAGAAGCGAGCATCCGAGCTCTAATCTTCTCAATGGCCTCACTGGTCCTCTGAACTGCCTCAGGACCCAAGTATCTCCTTTCACCTGTCTCATCCCAATGAATGGGAGATCTGCACTTCCTACCATACAACATCTCATAAGGTGCAACTCCAATGGTAGACTGATAACTATTGTTGTAGGAAAACTCTATCAAAGGTAGATACTTACTCCAAGATCCACCAAAGTCCAGTACACATGCCTGTAGCATGTCTTCCAATATCTAGATCGTCCTCTGAGATTGTCCACCTGTCTAAGGATGATAAGCAGTACTGAACTTCAATTGTGTTCCCATGGCCTTCTATAAACTCCCCCAGAACTTGGAAGTGAAAGTAGGGTCCCAATCTGACACAATCGACCTTGGCGCTCCATGGAGGCTCACGATCTCCCTTACATTGAGATCTGCATACTGATCAACTGTATATGTAGTCCTCACTGACAAGAAGTGAGCTGACTTGGTATATCAATCCTCTATAACCCAAATAGAGTCATGCTGACCAACAGTCTTGGGTAATCCCACCATGAAATCCATCGTGATGTCCTCTCATTTCCACTCTGGGATATCTAGAGGCTGCAATAACCCTGCCGGTCTCTGATGCTCAACCTTGACCAGTTGACATGTCAAGCACTTAGCCATATACTCCACTACATCTCTCTTCATCCCCGCCCACCAATACAACGATCTCACATCCTGATACATCTTTGTGGTGCCTGGTTGCAAAGAATAAGGTGTTGTATGAGATTCATCCAGAATCTCTTGCCTGAAGGAAGTGTCTAACGGAACACATATCTGTCCCTTATACCGCAGCAAGCCTAATTCAGACATTGTATAATCTTTGGATGCTCCAGCCAAAACATCATCTCTGATCTTGATCACTTGTGGATCACTCAACTGACCCTCCTTGATTCTCTCCAACAATGTAGACTGTAGCGTAATATTAGCCAACTGGCCTACCAGCAACTATATACCAGCTCTGGTCATATCATTTGCTAACTCCCTGGCTATCAGCCTTGCACCATAAATCTGCCTCGGACCCTTCCGGCTTAAAGCATCAGCTACCACGTTGGCTTTTCCTGGATGATACAAAATCTCACAATCATAATATTTTACTAACTCTAGCCAACGCCTTTGTCTCATATTCAGATCTTTCTGGGTGAAGAATTATTTCAGGCTCTTGTGGTCTGTATAGATTTCACACTTCTCTCCATAAAGATAATGGCTCCATATCTTTAAAGCAAAGACCATAGCCGCCAACTCCAAATCATGAGTGAGATATCTCTTTTCATACTCCTTCAACTGACGAGAAGCATAAGAAATTACCTTCTCAGACTACATTAGAACACAGCCCAACCCTTGATGAGAAGTGTACGCCCTGATTTTCCCACAGTCTGATTAACGAGTTGAGATACGGCCTAATCACGACTGCCACGTGGGCATCCCCAAGACCGGAGCTGCCGTCGTAAGATCCTACCTCCTTAGCTCGAGGTAACCCAAGGGTTCGCCAAGATTGCTTAAGGACTCTGAAGGCCGCAGGTCGAGGGAAGCATCCAGCTCGTTGTGACTTTCCCGCTAACTAGCTCCCTAGGATCGCGTCAAGCCCACATAATAATGTGGTTCTCACAATTATAGCATATAATCACATTTACATTCATATAACCATACAAGCATGCTTATCATAAAATCATGCATCAAACTTAATAAATTCACACATAAACCAATTATGCCCTCCCGGCACACTAATCAAAGCCCTTAAGCCATATTAGTGAATTTGGGTCGTTACAGTTTTATTCAGTTAAAGTTGTTTTAACAAACTTCAAGTATGTTGAAAGTGTGCAAAAACGTGTTTAAAATATCAGCATATGCTAATATATCACAGTTATAGGGGCCACTATATCACCGATGAGTGATACAGAAAACACGTCAGCTATAGGCTCGGGACATAAGGGTAGGCGATATATCAGCTCTTTATGGTATTTTTGAAACTTTGTTAAAATTGAATTAGAAACAGCCTCAACAACTTAGATTTGCTCCTGAACGTTTTCGACCGAGTTCCGGGCATCTATTGAACTATAAATTCAAATTTATTGAATTATTATTCATTTATTTATTTATTTTAAAAAGGAGTTTGTTTCACTCCCTGAACTCTATAAATAGGACCTTTCACTCAGCCATTTCATTCTTCATTCAAGCATTCTTCAGAGCCTCCAAGCTGCTAAGTTTATTCTAGAGAGAAAACACTAGGGTTTTGGGATTAAAAGCTTTTCAATCTAAGCTTTTATAAACACTAAGGAAGTAAGATAGAAGGATATTTCAATATTGAGGTGTAGATCAAAGTTCTAATATATCCAAGGTATTCTTTATCCTCAGGTTTAGTTCATTATAGTTCTTCTTATTCTATCATTTTTCTTCAAAATCCTAACTTGTATTATGGTTTTGGTTATGTGTTTGAGCTTCTTGAAACATAAGGTTTTCATTAAGTTACTATCTTGATGGTTTAGTTCTTCTTATCATCTCCATTTCTTTAGAAAACTTATGGATCTTACTGTTTGGCTTTAGGAGTTTTTAATCCCGCTCTTGTCTCCAATATCCCGGTTTTTGGTAAGGAAAATAGGTTGGATTTTATGTATTATGATTATGTTTATATGTTATGTGTATGTATGTATATATATGTATATGTTTTATGTAGTAGTCACTTGGGAAATATAGTTGCTTAGATAACAAATAAATCCAAATATTTTTATCATTATCATAGATTAGAGTTATGATTTAACCTGCCTCAAATAGTAGCAAGAGGACCTAGATGGTTTATCATATACTATATTGTGTTTAAACCTACCTCGAATAGTAGCAAGAGGACCTAGATGGTTTTAATCACATACTTCAATAATGAGTTAATGGAAATTAATATTGTAGTCCTATGTTTTATGATTTACGTTTTAACGTCTTATGTTTTATGATATATTTTAGTAGATTTTCCTTGCTGGGCATTAGGCTTATTTCTTTTATTTTAGATGGTGCCGGAAAATGAGTATGGAAGGTGGGGCTGATTCATGGAAGCTTTGGCATGTGTATTTGGTGAGAACTAAATGATTGAACTGATTGGAAAGATCGAGGATGATGTTTATGTTTTAAGTCTTTTTAATTATGTATTTATGATTTTCCGCATCTAGTATTTGAACAATTAGTTAAAGGTTTAAGTTTTCTTTATTATTTTTATGTAATAACAATGGGATCCCATATTTTGGATTTTTATAATAAAGTTCTATTATTTTATGCATGTGTTCGAAAATAGTAGTTATGTCTTAGTAGTTTTAATGGTTTGGGGTCTATTAGAATTAGTTGGGGCATAACAGTTGGTATCAGAGCCCACGGTTCATATGCATGAAGTTCTTCTTGATACACACGCAAAAGCTATGGATCTAACCGCCAATGTAAGTGTTTATGCTATGAATGTTTTGTTTATATTAATAGTTGACGTTTTAGTCATTATGTTTTTAGTCAAAATGAATGGAGCTTTGACCTATCACGATATTCGAGCCATTAAGGCATTGAAAAGAGTTAGAGAGTCAAGGGATACAATAGGAGTGGTACAAAGAATCACTCAAAGATTAGTCAAATTTCACAAGGAGATAGTTCACCTTCAAATCGCTAGGCAACTCATGATGAGAGCCATGGAACAATATGTCATAGTAATTACGTTTTTTAATATTTTTCATATTGTAGTTTCAAAATTATAAGACTTATGGGAGACTATGGATAATGAAGATGATTTACCGGTAGCCATGAGATATTATTTTCTTATACTTAGGTTTACCTCTAAGTTTGAGTTTCAATTCATTAATGAACAAAAGCATAATATCTTAATGAATATTCCCCGAGGTAGTTTTGAGGCTCATAGTAATGATGATTATGAGGAAATAAATGATGATATGTTAGATGAAGGGTTAGATGTAGAAGATCCTGATTTTTAGAAATTTTACCTTAGATTATTATTAGTATAGTTTCTTTATTGATATTGAATTTATGATTGTAATAAGTAAAAATCTTTTTCCAAATTTATAAAGTTGTTATTTTTGAATGGCATGTATAAGTTTGATTTTTTTCTACAATCATAATAAATTTAGAATAAATTCAATAAATAATGACTGAGTTCGGTGAGGGTGGATACAAATCAATGGACCGGGTTCTGCATTGAGAGTTTAGGGGGCCATAGTAGTGGGAACGATTTTATTGATCCTAGCCCTCCCTCAATATGGTTAACTTTGGAACAACGACGAGTTTCAAGCATGAGAATTAAGTCATATAGGATGGTTAGAAATAGACTTAGAAAATAATAAATGTGGCTTAATAGTCTAAGTATAGAAACACACCCTAATTTATAAAGAATGCTTACATAATTTCTCATAAGAAACCATAACTTATAGGTCCGAGCTATGTTTTCTTAGACTAAGTTTTACCTTAGAACCTATTAGGGTAAGTTCTAACGTGTTTCCTCAAATGTTAGAACTTTGCTGAAGATGTCACTACGAAGGTCTGCACGCACAAATGGCAATGCCCGTAGCACCACCAATGAGACTCATGAAGCCCCTCCAGTCCGAAGAAGGGGAATGCGTGCTACTAATGTTGCTGCCAATAGAAATGCACCACCTCTGGTTGATAGCACCACTTAAATTATCTGGCTAGGGTAACAAGTAGAAGAACTTCTGCAACAACAACGACAACATCCGCAGCCTCAGCCGCAACCTCAGTTGCAGCCTCAGCTAGTGGCTCAAGCACCCTAGCAAGTAGATACATATGGGGGATGGCGGATGACGAAGTATGCGCCTTATCCAGATCAGTACATAGAGCCAGTCTACGAGCGTTTCTGTAAGCAGCACACTCCAAACATTGAAGGAACAACCGACCCCTTTGAGGCAGAAGAATGGCTCAGGAATGTAGAGCCTATTCTAGCACACATGAACCTTGACAACGCAGATTGCATATCTTGCGTTTCCTCTCTACTGAAAATGAAGAATCTGGTGGGATTTGGTACAGTAAACTCATGATGTCACCACCATGACTTGGACTAGATTTGTGGAGCTTTTTCTCAAAAATTACTACAACTTGGCAGCCATCGCTACGAGGGTGGAAGAGTTTTCCAGTCTGAAGCAGGGCAATTTAGCAGTAGTCGAGTATGCTCGACAATTTGATCGTTTAGCCAAGTTTGCCCCAGAGTTAGTCTCTGTACGCCCTGATTTTCCCACGGGCTGATTAGCGAGCTAAGATGCGGCCTGGTCATGATTACCACGTGGACGTCCCCAAGACCGGGGCTGCCATCGTAAGGTCCTACCTCTTTAGCTCGAGGTAACCTAAGGGTTCGCCAAGATTGCCTGAGGGTTGGGTCTGGACTCTAAAGGCCGCAGGTCGAGTGAAGTATCCAGCTCATGGTACGAGCTAGAGTTGGAGGTTATGACCTCTTATAAAGTCAACCACGTAAGGTAAACGTGCATATATCAGACATCACGTGTCTGATATATCCCTGACTTCTCGGACACGCAGCGTGAATGTGCGTATTCAGACACCCACGAATGGGTTGGGCCGTGCGATCCATTATCCCCTTACCTATTGATTTGACCACACTAATGTGTCAGGTTTAGGAATTAATCATGAATGTCACAGAGTTGACATGATAGGTAAGAAGGTCACGGGATGACCTTCTTACCAACTCACAGGTGCCTTCTCCTATAAATATGGAGACCCTGTTGGCAAAGAACCGCATCAACAGTTTGGTGCTTTCATTGAGAGCAAGTTCGATTAGTGCTGTCGCAAACATCCAACTATGGTGACTACTCGATCCAGACACGGTAACGAGATGGAACAGCATGATGGGCAGGAGGCTCATCATATTTCCATCCTTGGTGAACAAATTCCTGAAGTCCAACAGCGGCCAGGCAAACAACCGACGGGCCAAGACGACACTGGAAGTTCGGCACCTCGGCCACCTAATCTGAACCCATGTTATTACACTGCGGTGGAGATGGAGAATGCTCAGCTGAGGAGCCAACTAGCAATAGCTAATCAGCAGATCAAGGATGTGCTGGCCCGAATACCACCTCTCACAACTGACGTTAACGTCGGAGAGAGGCAAGGCGAGGCTCCTAAGTCTCGCCGGGGTAACCGGTCCAGGCACAGCCGCTCGGACAGGCTTCCGACAGCAAACTCCATCCCTTCATCACACCATCGAGAGGCAAACTTCAGAGAAATGCCTAGAGCCGAACAACAGCAATACAGTCGTTCGGTCAGGACTTCAACTCCTAGCTCCCAACCAGCCTCGAACACGCCCAGGAGAGCTCGAGGAAATTCCAGAAGGAGGTTCGGGGAGGGCTCGCAGCGTCAGCCAGTCCCCAACAGCCATCCTGCACCTCGTCCAGACCGCCAGGCGCGGGACCCGCAGGTTGGCAGGGCTGAAAGGCCCCTACCTAATTTGATCCGTCCTGACGGAACTAGGATCACCTCTCCGGTCAGGCATCCCCCATCTCCAATCAGATATCCATCTCCTCCTCGGCCCGTCCGAGATATTCCAGCCTATGGGAGTAGCAGGAGAAACCCGCCATCAGCCGGACCTTCCCGACGTAGCAGGGCGCCAAGGGAAAGCCCAGATCCTCACCACCAAAGGCGAGCTCCAAGCCTCGCTAGCAGGAGCTACTGGACCGGCAGTCAACGGAGTGACCTTTCTGGCAGAGACCTGCGTCAGCGTTTGAGCTCGGCACAAAGTCCACAAGCCACCCAAGGGGGCAACCTGCAAGATAGCCTTAACTCTCATAGAGGGGAGCCAGTAGGAGGCGACGGCCATGCTCGCTCAGGGGGGCCCTGTCCGAAGTACGTAACGGCTGGAATGCCCCAAATAACCTATCTCAAGATAGGAGGGGCAACAACCCACCAAATATGTACAATGGATCCGAAGCTGTTGAACAGCCCCGGAATAACCAAGGACATCAGGACCAAACCCTCGAGCGCCTGGCCCAGATGGAGGAGCTGATGAGGAAGCTCCTGTCAGAGAAAGAAAAAGATGAGCACGATTCGGGGGACGAGATGGAGCTCTTCGCCCCCAGCATAGTGGCGACGGCTTACCCACCTGGATTCCGTATGCCGCACCTGTCTAAGTTCAATGGAGACGGAGATCCGTCGGATCATCTGGGGATGTTCAACACCCTGATGATGGCCCACAACATTGTCCCCGAGCTGAGATGTTTGATATTCCCTTCCACACTGACTGGACCAGCCAGGCAGTGGTTCAAGCAAGGCAAAAGACAGTCAATCAGCTCCTGGAAAACTTTCTCGGCTGACTTCAAAAGGGCATTCCGAGCCTCCCAGGCTGCCCGCGTTCAGGCCGACTCTCTGGCTAACGTGAGGCAGCAGCCCGACGAAACTCTGAAGGCCTACCTGAGCAGATTTACGAACGTCACTGCTCGGGCCAAAGACGCGGATGATAGCTCCAAGCTCATGGCCATGAGAACGGGAATCCTCGTCGGGGGGGGGGGGGGGAACTCTGGATAGATATACAAAGAAAGGGAGTTAGCTAGGTTAACGAATTCCTCAACAGGGCCCAGGAATGGATCAACTTGGAGGAAGCCGAAGCCTCAGCTGTAGAAACCAGCCAGGTCCCTAATCAGCCCGCTGGAGTGGGGACGGAGGTCGTGGCAGCGACCCAAAATGTCACACAGAACAACCAGCTCGGTGGAGGCAAAAGAAAGGGGAATGGCGAAAACAGCCAGCACGACCCAAAGAAGAATAAGTCCATAGACAAGTTTAAGCCCGTCTACGCGACTTATACAGAACTCACCCAGTCTAGGGAGAATATCTTCCTAGCCAACTCTACTCGCCTCCCGTGGAAGAGGTCGGAGCCATTGAAGCACAAAAAGGGGAAGAGAGACACCTCCAAGTTTTGTCGTTTTCACAACGATGTTGGCCACAATACCGACGATTGTAGGCACTTAAAAGATGAGATCGAGACTCTCATCCGAGCTGGCCCCTTGGCCCAGTACGCGCGGAACAGGGTTCCAGCAAGTCGACCTGCTCCAGAAGTCCCGGTCAGTCAGCCCGGGTCTCGGGTAGATCAGGACGTCCCTCCTCCTGTTATAGGAGGGGAGATATCCACCATCTCTGGAGGTCCGCATATGGCTGGCACGAGCAGGGGCGCCCAGAAGAGGTACGTGAATGAACTCAAGGTGCATAACGGAGTGGAGTTCGTCCTGGAGCAGCGCTTCCCAAAGCAGCAGCGATTGGAGAAGCAACCGATCATTTTTACGGAGGAAGATGCGGGCCATGTCCAGTTCCCTCATAATGACCCTCTGGTCATAGTAGTTCAGCTCGCTAATCGGAGAGTTAGGAGGGTGCTGGTCAACAATGGGAGCTCGGTGAACCTCCTATTCCGGTCCACACTAGAGAAGATGGGTTTGACTGTCGCCGAGCTGAAGGCGACCTCCATGATGTTGTATGGTTTTTCGGGAGAAGGATCGGCGGCCATAGGGACGATCGAGCTGGTGATCACCCTGGGAGAAGGACCTCGGACAGTCTCAAAACTCCTTGAGCTCGTGGTCATCGACTGCTCCGCTGCATACAATGCAATTTTGGGACGACCTACGCTCATAGCTTTTGAGGCCGTCACTTCCATTCGCCACCTCGCGATGAAATTCCCTACTTTCACGGGAATATGCACTGTCCATGGCGATCATCTCGCTGCCAGGGAATGCTACAACATTTCCATGAAGGGAAAATCTAAACCCGGGCAGCTGGCAATGGCCATCCAAGGTGGTGAAGAGGAATCTCAGGAACCCTTAGCTGATCCTGAGATTGAAAAACCTCAAAGCGCCGAAGGGGAAAATATCATCTTAAGTGAGGATATTGACCCCCGAATAGGCGAGGACAGATCCGAGCTCCAAGCTATCGAGGAGCTCGAGGAAGTGAACATTGATCCGCGGAACCCATCACGGATGGTTAAGCTCGGAAAAAACCTCTGCAGCGAGAGGAAGGCAGAGCTGGTCAGATTTCTGCGGGATAACCTGGATGTGTTTGTGTGGTCACACGAGGACATGGTGGGAATCAGCCCGAGTGTCATCATGCACACACTTCATCTGGATAAAAGCGTTCATGCAAAGTCCCAGAAGCATAGACACCTAGGAACAACCCGGGCTGAAGCCTTAGAGGAAGAAGTAGCTCGGCTCAAGAAATGCGGCTTTATCTGTGAAGCCAAGTTTCCAATTTGGGTCGCCAACCCCGTGCTGGTCGCGAAGCCCAACGGGAAGTGGCAGACCTGCGGACTTCTCCGACCTGAATAAAGCCTGCCCCAAGGATTGACCAGTTGGTGGATGCCACGGCGGGGCACGAGCTCATGTCCTTTATGGACGCGTACTCAGGCTACAATCAGATCGCCATGAATCCGGTGGACCAGGAGCATACCAGCTTCATGACCCCGACTAACGTTTATTGTTACAAGGTCATGCCCTTCGGGCTGAAGAACGCCGGTGCTACCTATCAGAGGTTGGTGAATAGAATGTTCGTAGAACAGATCGGAAAAAACATGGAAGTGTACGTTGATGACATGCTAGTCAAGTCAAAGACTGTAGATAACCATGTTTTCGACCTGGAAGAATGCTTCAAGGTACTACGAGAGTATGGCATGAGGCTTAATCCACAGAAGTGCACTTTTGGAGTCGCGTCGGGAAAATTCTTGGGTTTCATCGTCAATACCCGAGGAATCAAGGCAAACCCCGACAAGATCAGATCATTGCTCGAGCTTCCCTCACCCAGGTCGCGCAAAGATGTCCAAGGCCTGACAGGAAGAGTGGCAGCTCTCAATCGGTTTATTTCCAAGTCCACCGATAAATGCTTGCCATTCTACAACCTGCTCCGAGGAAATAAGAAGTTCGAATGGACAGAAGAGTGCGAAAGCGCTTTCCTCGACCTGAAGGCACATCTGGCCGAGCCACCCGTACTATCCAAACCAAAAGCAGGAGAGCCTCTTTTTCTCTATCTAGCTGTCACAGAGGATGCAGCTAGTGCCGTATTAGTCCGGGAAGAAGATCGGATTCAGAGGCCAGTCTATTACATCAGCAAGAGACTTCTCGGAGCTGAATCCCGGTACCCGTTGATGGAGAAATTGGCGTTCTGCCTCATCACGGCCTCTCGAAAGCTCAGGCCATACTTCCAGTCCCACTCAGTACACGTCATGACCGATCATCCTTTAAGGTAGGTTTTGCAAAAACCTGAAGCATCGGGACGCTTGTTTAAGTGGGCAATCGAACTCAGTCTGTTCGAGATTTTGTACACTCTGCGAACTGCTATAAAAAGTCAGGCCCTGGCCGATTTTGTAGCAGAGTGCACAGGATTCCGGGAGGATCCTGCAGAAGACTCACCCCAGGTCGCCTCGGCCCAGGCATCGTGGAGGATATTCATGGATGGTTCATCCAACGAGAACGACTCCGGAGCTGGAATCATTTTGATATCCCCTGAAGGACATAGATTCCACTCGGCGCTGAGGTTCGGATTCAAGGCCTCCAGCAACGAGGCCGAATACGAAGCTTTGTTGGCCGGGCTGAAGATAGCCCAGGAGCTGAAGGCAAGCTCCGTCCAGTGCTTCAGTGACTCCCAGCTCGTGGTAAACCAGGTTCTGGGCGAATATCAAGCACGAGGGCCCAAGATGGCTGCCTATCTAGCAAGGGTAAAGGTTGAGTTGTCCGGGTTCGGGCGAGGCTCGATCGAGCAGATACCTCGGAAGCAGAACACCAACGCAGTCGCTCTTGCCAAGCTCGCCACCTCCGGGGAGACGGAGACCTTGGGGTTAGTGCCAGTAGAATTCTTGGAGAAACCAAGTATAGAAGAAGTCAGGACGGAGGTCGAGATGATCGATGCCAGGCCGACCTGGATGACCCCCATCCTTGAGTATCTCGTCGAAGGAAAGCTACCTGAAGGGCGTAATGATCCGCGGCGAGTTCTGTATCAAGCTCCCAGGTATATGATAGTAGACGGGGTGCTATACCGACGTGGGCACTCCCTACCTCTCCTACGATGTGTTCTTCCAGGCGAAGCACAGGCCATCCTGCAGGAGGTACATGAGGGTTTTTGCGGAGATCACACTGGGGGGCAAAGCTTGGCCTTAAAGGTCCTGTGGCAAGGTTATTACTGGCCAACTCTGTCCAAAGACTCGATCTCATACGTGAAGAAGTGCGACAAGTGCCAGCAATTCGCCACAGTTGCCCGAGCCCCCCCAGTCGAGCTGAAGATGATCTCTTCCCGATGGCCGTTTGAAGTTTGGGGGATCGACTTGGTTGGCGCCCTCCCTACTGGAAAGGGCAGGGTCCGTTACACCGTGGTGGCCATCGACTACTTTACGAAGTGGGCTGAGGCAGAACCTCTGGCAACGATAACTTCCAAAAAAGTCCTTGACTTCGTGGTTAAGAACATTATCTGTCGGTTCGGGCTGCCCAAGAAAATCGTTTCCGACAATGGGACTCAGTTTGACAGCGACCTGTTTACCGAATTTTGCGAAAGGTACGGAATTGTGAAAAGTTTCTCCTCCGTGGCCTATCCTCAGGCGAACGGCCAGGTCAAGGCTGTCAACAGGACTCTCAAGGCGAACCTCAAGAAGAGACTAGACGAGGCGAAGGGAGTTTGGCCAGAACAGCTCCCCCAGGTTCTCTGGGCATACCGGACCTCGCATCGGACTCCTACGGGTCATACTCCTTTTTGCTTGACCTTTGGGAGTGAGGCAGTCCTCCCCGTGGAAATTAAGGTACTTTCGCATAGGGTCCAGTCATATGACTAGGACCGCAACCACGAGCTTCTTTGCACCTCTTTGGACTTGATTGATGAAAGATGAGAAGACTCGCAACTCCAGCTTGCCCATTATCAGCAGAAGATCGCTCGCTATTTCAACTCAAAAGTCAAAAATCGCGCCTTTAGCGTTGGCGACCTAGTCCTCAGAAGAGTTTTCTTGGCCGGAAAGGATCCCAAAGATGGAGTATTGGGACCGAATTGGGAAGGATCATATCAAGTCATCGAGGTCATTAAGGAGGGAACTTATTAGTTAGCTCGTCTTGATGGAGGGACGGTCCCACGGACCTGGAACGCCATCCATTTGAAGATATATTATCAGTAATTCACTTGTAAGGCCTAAAAGGCCATCTTTTATGTATTAAGCAATGAGAATTTACTTTTTGTTTATATTTGTACATGTTTTCAAGTGTAATCTAAAGTAACCACAAAAGACCCTTTCCCAGTGACTTGGGGGGCATATGGTAACTGGTTATAACCAGGTTGCCTTATGACTTAGAAGTTGATTCATATCGATTGATCGTTGTTTTTCTTAAAAAACGCGAGATATTGGTAAGGATTAACGCGAACTAAGTCCTATCCTGGATTTAACCAGGTCATAAAACTTAGAAGTTAATTTAAATCTATTGATCGTTGTTCTTCCTAAAGAGCTCGAGATATTGATAAAAATTGACACGAACTAAGTTTTCAAATTAAGTTCCTGGATATAACCAAGTCATAAAACTTAGAAGTTGATTTAAATCTATTGATCGTTGTTCTTCCTAAAGAGCTCGAGATATTGATAAAAATTGACACGAACTAAGTTTTCAAATTAAGTTCCTGGATATAACCAGGTCATAAAACTTAGAAGTTAATTTAAATCTATTGATCGTTGTTCTTCCTAAAGAGTTCGAGATATTGATAAAAATTAACACGAACTAAGTTTTCAAATTAAGTTCCTGGATATAACCAGGTCATAAAACTTAGAAGTTAATTTAAATCTATTGATCGGTGTTCTTCCTAAAGAGCTCGAGATATTGATAAAGATTAACGCAAACTAAGTTTTTCAAAATAGTAACTAAAATGCGTAGAGGCAAAGGGCAGTAAATTAATTAAAAATAAAATTGATAGTTAAATTGTCTCGAGGTGTAAGCACCTCATGCAAAAGTTACACAGAAAAATTTAAAAATATTCAAGGAAAGGGCATGAAAGAGGAAGGCCCTAAGCTCTGCCAGTTGGCCCCTTGGAGGTCGCCGTCTCGCCCTGCTCAGCTGCGCCAGAGCCATCCCCGGCTTCGGAGGGCGCTTCTTTATCGAGGCAAGCTTTGAACTTCTCCAGCAAGGGCTCCTAGACAGCCGCTGCCAGGAAGGAGAAGTCGGCGTCCTGGTTATAGGCCCAGCAATGGTAGAACATGTCTTCCATGGCGGCGACTGAAGTTGCCCGCTTGGCCACCAGGGTGGCCTTGGCCTCAGCCTTCGCGGTCTCTAGGTCTGCCCGCATAGTGACGAGGGCGGTCTCGAGCTCTTGAAGCTTGGGGCGAGTCTCTTCCAGCTCGGCCTGCGAGGCCGCTAAGGCATCCTTAGCCGTCTGCAGAGAAGTCTAGTGAGTGGCCACAACCGCCTGGTGCTCGCTCCTCATTTCCTCGAGCTGAGCCTTGGTCCTGGCTATGCTCCGATGAAGGGCAACGGCGCTCTGTGAAAGCGGAGAGGCAATCGCCTTAGAAAAAAAAGAGAGGAGGGAGAAAGGAAACACAGGGCAATGCATGGTAATAAAAAGCCATAAAAGGGTGAAGTCAGCTTATCGTTAGGGCCATGCCCAGTGAAGATTCCAGCACGCCCACCGGGCTCCTCGTTTCGATGGCCTTGAGCTCCTTCTCGTTGAATTTGTAGATGTGGCTGACGGCATAGTTCGCCGACTCGTACACTGTCCCCCAGAAGGCCTCTAGAACCTTCTCCAGGTCCTGGGGATCAACTGGGATGCGCACCTCGGAAGGTAAAATCGCTGAAGCCCCGAGCTCCGCCCCTGCGTCCCGGACAAAGGCCGGAGCTCGCGGAGGGGGTGGGGGCATACTGCTTCCCCCTGCAGCAGGAGGAACAGTTCCCGCGACCTGGCCGGCTGGGGGCTGCTCTTTCTCCTTTGCAGGAGACTTAGTTGGGGTTCCGGCGGTTTTTTTCGATGTCCAGAGCTTCTTCATTTTTGGCCCAGGGGCCCCGGTTGAGGGGTTCCCCCTGGCGAACGCAGCTCGCAGACTCCCATCGGGCTGAGACATCTCTTCTGTCAAAACAAAGACATGGTTAGTACAAGAGTTAGCAGTCATGCAGAAACAAAAACAAAAAAAAGGAGAGAAATTCAAGTATATATATATACTACAAGGGATCCTACCCCCCGAGCTAGAAGAAGAACCTATGGTTACGACCATCGGCCCCAGAGCTCCTGGGGGAGGATCTAAGTCGATTATTTCCTGAGCTGGCGCAAGTTCTGGATCCGACTCTGGTTCCGGGCTAGATTCTTCTACATATTGCCTAAGTCCCAGAGCTACGACACCTCTCCGGAGTGATGGCCATGACCGAAGGTTGGTCCCATACTCCTCAAATAAGATCGACCTAAAGGCTAGGGTGTTATCTATGACTACGGTACCCCTAGGGCGGCTATCTTGGTAATCCAGCACGAGCTGGTCGACACAGTGGAGCAGGGTTGTATCTAGGTCCGGATCACGTCGATGGCGTTGGACGATTTGTTTCGGATTGTACCTAGCTAGCCGGGGATCAGCGGAAGCCCTATCTAAATTCCTAAACATATAAGGGTTACCTTGGCCAGAGGGACCCGCGGCTGCTCCGGACCGGATCCTCTCCTCGTCCATTCTCTGGGTGACCTCCAACGCCCGCTTCCTGTTCCTCACAAGGGGAACCTCGTCCTCCTCGTCTTCCTCGTCCTCCTCATCTTCATCCCCCGCGACCTCCTCCACGATGATAGGCCTCGTATCGCGAGCTGGGGGAAGCGCCCGGGTCCTCCTTAGATTCAGAGTCTGATTTGGGAAGATCAGCTTACAGGCCACCATCGTCTCGTCTGTCACGAGCACGCGGTAATCCTTTTCACTGGGGGGCAAGCCCGCCAGTGTCTCGTATTGGGCCCTGAGGGTCACAGATCTCTTTGTCCTCACGAAGATAGCTGCAGGATTAATCTAAATCAGAAAGGGATACAGGAGGAGCTATATGATGCTTAACTTACGAGCTAAGGTTGAAAAATACTTACGAGGACGATTAAAGTAGTGGAGCTCGCAGTTTCGGAACCCCATCGACATAAAGAATTGATCTTTGAAGTCGTTGGGGTGGCTGGGCAGCTCGATGACCACAGCCGTGTTGGGGAATCGGGTTAGGTAATAAAACCCGTCGCCTCGCCCCCGCTGCTCCGGGCTGGCCTTGAGGCAGAAAAAGTACAAAATATCTGCAGGAGTGGGGACCTCCCACTCATGTTTCAAGAATAAATATCTTAACCCCGCCAACAACCGATAAGAGTTGGGGGGGAGCTGGAATGGGGCCAACCTCACGTAATTGAGGAAGTCAGCGAAATACTGATCCAACGGGAGGAAGGCCCCCGCCTTAAAATGCTCGTCGCTCCAGGCCGAGAATGCCTCGTCAAGCGACGCACAGCTCTGCTCGCCTTTTGCGGGAGGTCGGGCAATCACGGATGCTCTCCCCAACCCGATGTTGTGGGAGAGGAATATTTTGTTGACCTTCGCCTGGTCGGTAATCTTTGAGACGATCCTCTCCGCCTCAAAGAACGCGTCAGGGGCCACCTCGAGCTCCTGTTCCACCGCTGGCCCGAAGTTGGGGATCGGGGATTCGGCCATCACCGCCTTTCCTTTGTCTTGCTGGGAGGCCGAGCTACTGGCAGTCCTTTTCGGGGCATTCTTCTTCGGTGCCATCTGGTCGCCTAGCGAACAAAAGAAAAGATTTTAGAAAAGGCGACCTAAGCATGAGGAAGAATCAAGTGTTCTTTGCACGGGCTGAGGTAAGCCCAGCTCGTGGAGAGTGAGACCACGCGGTTCTGTGAACACGCGCCTGTGCTCCCAACAGATCCCCGATTACTCGGAATTCGTGTGTCAGGAGGGTCAGGTTAAAATTTTTCCTGGGAGGGAAAGTTCCAACAGGCAAGAAAGGCAAAACTGCCTGTGAAGCGTGTCCCCTAAGCTACTCGGTTTTGCACCCAAAATACTGGATATTTCGAACTAATGTCCCAAAAATCCTACCTAGAAATTTTCCCCAGAAAATGCATCCTGTAAACCATGCTCCTAAACGTCTTCCTACTACAAACAATACCCTAACCTAAAAGGCTTTCACCCTTCATTCCCACAAAACCCAACAAACCCTTGCATGCGACTACAGTAAATATTTACCTAAGCTACAGTGAAAATAATTTCAAAACATGCATAGTCAGGAGACTTACAGAATGTTTGGCTGGGAAGTGGATGAAGGAATCGCCTGGGTTGGGACTTCGTCGGAGTAGTTGGTTTCAAGGCTTCGAAGGAGTCCTTGTACCTGAGTTTCTGGAACTCCGAAGGTGGTAACTGGAAAGAGGAAAAGGGGGGATTTTTGAGAGCAAAAAGAAGAGAAAATTTTAGAAAATTTCGAATGAACGGGTGGCCCGTGCGTAAGGTGGCTACCCCTTTTTATATGCATGAAGGGTCACGTGAAGAGGGCCGTTGGATTGCCCTAATGTGGGATCCAAGGCCCTCCACTTGAAAGATGAAACGACAGCTGGGCATAGGCTAGGCCATTTAATGCGGTTCTCGGAAGACGTACCGTCACCAACCACGATGTTCCACGTATTCGGCGCCTGCGTAGAATGTGGAATATGAAGAGTTCATGGGGAAGCCTAAAAGCCCCTACTGTGGCCCTACACGACGTCGTGTGCCACGAGCAGAGGCTTGGGGGGGGCGGGGCAGATGTACGCCTTGATTTTCCCACGGGCTGATTAACGAGCTGAGATACGGCCTAATCATGACTGCCACGTGCGCATCCCCAAGACCGGAGCTACCGTCGTAAGATCCTACCTCCTTAGCTCGAGGTAACCCAAGGGTTCGCCAAGATTGCTTAAGGACTCTGAAGGCCGCAGGTCTAGGGAAGCATCCAGCTCGTGGTGCGAGCTTGAGTTGGAGGCTGTGACCTTTTATAAGGTCAACCACGCAAGGTAAACATGCACATATCAGACATCACGTGTCTGATATACCCCTGACTTCTCGGACACGCAGCAGGAACGTGTGTATTCAGACACCCACGACCGGGTTGGGCCGTGCGATCCATTATCCCCTTACCTATTGATTTGACCACACTAATGTGTCAGGTTTAGGAATTAATCATGAATGTCACAGAGTTGACATGATAGGTAAGAAGGTCACGGGATGACCTTCTTACCAACTCCCATGTGCCTTCTCCTATAAATATGGAGACCTTGGGAGTTAATAGGGGTTGAATTCTCTATTGTAAGAAATACCCTGTAAAAGAATACCCAGTATACAGCAATAATACTGACTAGTGGAGTAGAAGGATTTTAACCTTTGAACCACTTAAAAAACGTATTTTGAGTCACCACTTCACTTCTAAGATCATTCATCTATTTTGGTTCAATCTAAGCACTAATCCCTTTCTCTTCTTTTCTTAATTACCTATTGGCGAAGAATCGCGTCAACAAGAAGCATCGCAATAAATCACAAACTTCTCCTGATCTGTCGAAAAACTCAGAATCGGAGCTGTAATTAATCTCTGCTTCAGTTCCTGGAAGCTGTTCTCACACTTATCTGACCACACAAATTTCTGATTCTTGCGTGCCATCTCAGTCAATGCAGTAGCAATCTTTGAGAACCCTTCCACGAAACACCTATAATAACCTACCAATCCAAGGAAACTTTTAACCTCAGAAGCATTCTTTGGCCTTGGCCAATCTCTGACTGCCTTGATCTTTACTGGATCTACCTTAATCCCCTCCTTACAGACAATGTGCCCAAGAAAAGATACCTGAGATAACCAGAACTCACATTTCTTGAACTTTGCAAACAATCTGTGCTCCCTTAGTCTCTGTAGAACCAACCTCAGATGCTGCTCATGCTCTGACTCAGACTGAGAATATACCAGAATATCATCGATGAAGACGATCACAAATTGATCTAGATAATCCTTGAACACTCGGTTCATCAGATCCATAAAAGCAGCAGGGGCATTAGTCAATCCAAAAGACATGACTAAAAACTCATAATGCCCATACCTGGTACGAAAGACAGTCTTCAATATGTCTCCCTCTTTGACCCTCAACTGATGATAACCAGAACGATGGTCGATCTTTGAGAATACCTTTTTACCTTGCAACTGATCAAACAAATCATCTATCCTTGGCAAAGTATACTTGTTCTTGATTGTTAGCTTATTTAGTTCTCTGTAATCAATACACATTCTCAAATAACCATCCTTTTTCTTTACAAACGGAACTGGCGCTCCCCAAGGTGAGAAACTAGGTCTGATAAAACCCAAATCCAACAGCTCTTGCAACTGTACCTTTAATTCTTTCAACTCAGTTGGGACCATTCTGTAAGGTGCTCTAGACACTGGCTCCGTCCTTGGTGCCAGTTCTATCACGAACTCTATTTCTTTGTGCGGTGGCAACCCTGGAAAATCTTCTGGAAACACATCAAGGAATTCACAAACAAGTCTGGTCTCTTCTGGTCTCACCGGCACAACCTGAGTGGTATCAACCACACTGGCCAAAAACCCAATGCAACCTTCTTGCAATAGATCCCTAGCCCTCAATATAGAAATCAATGGTATACGAGGTCCATGCACAGTACCAACAAACACAAAAGGATCCTCACCTTTAGGCTGAAAGGTGACCATCTTCCTCCTGCAATCAATGGTTGCCCCATACTTTGCCAACCAATCCATACCCAATATCATGTCGAAGTCAGTCATAACTAACTCTATCAAATCCACTGACAACTCTTTGCCATCCACTGTCACTGCAAATATCTAACCCATCTCCTGGATACCACTAATTCCCCAGTGGGTAACACAGTTCCAAACCCCACAACATAAAAATCACAGGGTCTACATAGTCTATCAATAATTCTACCAGCAACAAAAGAATGTGTAGCACCAGAATCAATCAAAGCATTATAAGGGGTTCCAGCACTAAGGAGCTGACCTGTAACTACTGAGGGAGAAGCCTCAGCTTCTGCTTGTGTCAATGCGAACACTCGAGCTGGGGCAGAGCTGTCCGCTTTCCTGGGTTCTTCCTTTCTGGCCTTAGGGCAATCCTTCTTAAGATGACCCACTGCTCCACATGAGAAGCATGCCCTTGCCCTACACTCTCCCAAATGACGCCTCTTGCATCTAGGGCATTCAGGATAAGACTTCCAGGCTTCATTACAACCTGGACGACCCATTGAAACACCACGGGCCGTCTATCAGGACCTGGAACTGGGAAGGTGTCAGGAACCTTCCTCTTCTAACCACTGGGGCCTACACCCCTACCAGAACCCACAAATGGAGGACCTATCCTCCTGAACTCCTTTCTGGCTGCACTATCTCGCCAGATCTTATTCTCTGCACTCTCAGCTGTGAGTGCCTTCTCGAACACCTGTGCATAGGTAGTAACCCCAGCCACAGTGGTAATACAAACATCATGGGCTAATATAGGCTGTAGCCCTTGGTGAAATCTCTCCCTTCTGGTCCCATCAGTGGGCACCAACTCCATGGAAAATTTTGCCAAACGATCAAACTTCAAGGCATACTCAGTGACTGAAAAACCTTGTTGAAGTAGCCTAATGAACTCCTCAGCCTTTGCCGCCCTGATGGCATCATTATAGTATTTCTCATTAAACAGAGTCTGAAACTCTTCCCAACTCAGGGCATTAACATTTCTGGTTTGGATGATAACCTCCCACCGAATTCGGGCATCCTCCTAAAACATATAAGTGGCATAAGCCACCCTCTCTTTACCAGTCATCCTTATGAAATCTAGGATGGCGGTAATCATACTCATCCATTGCTCTGCCTTGGCAGGATCTGCACTGCCCTAAAAAATTGGAGGTTGCTGCTTCCTGAACCTTTCATAGAGAGGCTCCCATTTATTACCAACCTCAGGGAGCTGCTCAACTGCTGGCACCGACACATGAGGTGCCTCTGATACACTGGCCACTGCAGGTGCTTGCTGTTGTCTCAGGAGGCAAAGTTCTTCTCCCTGTCTCAACACTGTGGCATGCAGATCGTTAAATAACTGCTGCCATTTTGCAGGAGCTGGCTGTGGAATCTATCCCTGGTCATTCTCTTGACCTTGATTATTATTATTCTAGCCTTGATCACTCTGGCCAGCTGATGTATCTGTCTGCCCTGAATTCATTCTTATCAACTTATACCTTGCGGAAACAATAGTCAATACGACCAGTCAGGTAGATAACTAAACCTCTTGCTGCCTTACGGTCCAAGAACAAGCATACAATTATCATATTCCACAGTCAAACAAATACATAAGTAGATACATGATTATAGCATCTAGAACTTAGCATGTATCACATAATAGTTCATAGTCAACAATACTAGTAAGTATGTTCCAGCAATTTCGGTACTATTCAGCACATAGTTACTAAGGATGCAATATTCAGGGCACATGTTTAACATGGTGTCTCATGTAAACAGGTAAAGCATTTATACTATATTTAAGCAGTTATACATATAACTACATAAATAGTTACTAAACCATGAGTCGAGCTTATCTTCAGTGGTGAGTGTACATGCCCAGCCAGTCTACAGGAACCCTAACCTTGGCACGCTCTGATACCAAGTTGTAACGCCCTGGATACCCCAAGACCGTTACGGTGAACATTTAACCATGAATTTAACTCACTACCCAAGTTCTTTAGTTAAAAATGTGCTTCTAGGTGTTATTAATAGGTTAATGTGAAAAACCAATCAAAAGGAAATGATATATTTTATTTAAAACATAAAACTGTTCATGGGCCCATCAAAACATTTACAAGTTATTTACAACTCAAAATGGTCATTACTGTTTAAATTTACAACCCGCCTACCTAAGCGGAAAAAATAGGGTAAACCCCCTAGTTCCTCTGAGAACTCCTTAGCTGTGGTGGTCAATAGGCCGCATATGTACACATAACCACCTAAGCTCTCCACTCAAGGCTGGGTGAGTTTTCTTTCCCTTTAACTGCACCACATAGCACCCACGAGCCAAAGCCCAGCAAGTAAACACAAAGATGCATGAATATAATATCAACAATGATCATAATAATCATTTAGGACTTTCAGTCCAAAATAGAGGAGTGACAATTAGAAAAGTCACTAAAGTGGATCCCGTTCCCATTAGCCATGTGACAATAGGGACACCTGGGCTTATAAATAAGTGAACTTTCAACAGCTTATCAAGATAGGTGTTCGATGAAATAGTCACCAATATAACCTACCACATGACCATAGAATCACAACCATGGGATTCCGCTCCCTAGCCACGTGATAAGCAGTCACCTAGGCCTTTGGCCCTGGCTCTGAGTAACTAGTCCTAGACTAGTCAAGTGCTTATAATCTTCATCGACCTTAGGGTCGGTCCAGCATTAATGCTCCTAGAGTCATTCAACGCTGATATCGATTAGATATAATCTTTTATCGGCGGCCCTGCATTCATGACGCTTTTGCCGTTTCTGACTCTCAGGTCAGTAAAACGCGACCAGTGCCGTCCCTGACTAATCAGTACCATACACAAGTAAGCAAGATATGCTAAGCATTTAATATGCAATCAATGTCCACATTTAACAACCAACATGCCTCTATAACAACCACACATGTCATATACACAGGGTGTAGTTTTTCTTACCTCTGGTTCGAGCGAGAATGAATAAAGGAACGACCCTTGAGAACGATCTGACTTTAAGTCCTTTAGCGATTACATAATCATAACCAATTATAATCTCCATTAATGAAAATCAACAATGAAAAGGTTCTTGACCTAAACCCCACTCTCGGGACCTCAAAACGTACCCACACAGTGAGTAGATTCGTTCCCGGGCCTTAAGGATTGAAACCTCGACCCAAAAACCCTTAAAAACACTCAAAATGGGATTCTGAAGGAACAGAGTAGCGCTATAGCGCTACTCACTAGCGCCCCAGCACTAATCTCAAAACCCAAAACCGCCCATGCCAACCCTGGGTAGCGCTGTAGCGCCCCCTTGTGGGCGCTGTAGCGCTACACCCATCCTGATCAGCCCCTGAATCTTCTTCCTTCGACTCCTTCAATCCCAACCTAATTCCAATGTTTCCAAACCCCATTTTTAGTGCTAAATGATCCCAAAAACCATCCCCACAAGCCCTAAGCATCACAACCACAAGAACCCTAGCCAAAAACTCCCAACAAAACCAATCAACCAACCTAGAAATCTCAACTGAAAACCAAAGAAACAACAAAGCAAACCAAGAATCTAATGGCTAGAAACTTACCTCAAGTTCAGATTATGATGATCTTCAATGGTGGAACACACTCCCAAGCTCTCAAGACTTATTTCCCAAGCTTGATTCCTTAACTTAAGCTCAAAAATCCAAAGAGAAAAAGTGAGAAAATAGGTACGGGAGAAGGTGCTTTCTATGCTCTGTTTTTCCCTTCCTTCTACAGCCTTCAATGGCTTAAATCTATCGTAGGGGTGAAAAGAGCAAAATACCCCTAGGTCAAATAAAGATTTCTAAAGGCTCCCAAGGGAAAAATTGACATTTTCCACCTATTTCGTTAATAATAATTAACGCACTCCAATTCTCGTTATTCTCGATATTCTCAAACACCAATAATTCATATCCTGTTACCCTTTAATTCCCAACAACACTCTAATCATTAAAAACACCCCGAGACTCACCCCGAGCCCCGAACTTAAACCTGTTATGACTAAACTACTAATCTGCACTCAAGATCGTCTCATGCTGAATAGCTCGAACAAATCCACATTATAATGTGGCCTCAAAAATATGTCACCGACATGCATACAAATATTCAATTACGCCCTCAACGGGCCAAATTACCAAAACACCCCTGTAATGAAATGTGGACCCACATGCATGCATTTAACATCATATTATAATATAATTCACATAAACATGCATTTAATAATTTAATGGCATAATTAAAAAATTATGGCTCTCTTGGCCTACTAATCCATCCATTAAACTGCATTAGGGATTTCAGGGCATTACAAGGATTCTGTGAAATCCAATGCACACGCTATCAGCATATCTTCTAGGATCTAAATAGTCATCTTAGATTTCCCATCTATCTGGGATGGAATGTCGTGCTGGACTTGAGCGTTGTGCCCATCGCTTTCTATAACCCTTTCTAGAAATTTGAAGAGAAAATGGATCCTCTGCCTGACACTATTGACTCTAGTACCACATGAAGTCTCACTATCTCCTTGAGATACAACTCTGCATAATGATCTGCAATGTAGGTGGTCTTGACCGGTATGAAGTGAGTAGATTTAGTGAGTCTATCGACTATAATCCAAGAAAAATCAAACTGATTTGTTGATCTGGGCAATCCTACCACAAAGTCCATTGCTATATCCTCCTATTTAAATTCTGGGATATACAGTGGTTGTAAAAGCCTTGTTGGTCTCTGATGTTATGCCTTTACTTGTTGACATGTAAGGCCTTTAGATACATACATTGCTATGTCTCGCTTCTTCCCTAGCCACCAGAGCAATTCCTTTAGATCCATATACATCTTTGTTGATCCTGGGTGTAAGGAATATGGTATAGTATGTGCTTCATCTAGAATGCTCTTCTTGATCTCTTTATCATCAGGCACACATATACAATCCTTGTATCTTAGCAGTCCTCCGGATGAGAAGGAAAACTCACTACTGCCATCTCTTTTTTATGAGAGTTCTCTGTTTTTTCAAAGTCTCATCCTCTTGCTGCCTTTCCTTTATTAGTTCTATGAGAGTTGACTGCATTGACAAATTAGACAATCCATTTGTCACCACCTTGATACCAGCTCTAACAATTTCATGTTGTAGCGGTATCGCCATAGTCCCAAGTGCTAAGACATTTCCATGTCCTCGCTTACTAAGTGCATCAGTTGCCACATTGGCTTTTCCTGGGTGATACAAAATCTCACAGTCATAGTCCTTTACCAGCTCCAACCATCATCGCTGCCTCATGTTTAGTTCCTTCTGGGTGAAGAAGTATTTCAAACTTTTGTGATCTGTGTAAATCTCACACTTGTCTCCATATAGATGGCGTCTCCAAATCTTTAGGGTGAAAACTACCTCTGCTAGCTCTAAGTCATGAATCAGATACCTCTACTCATACTCTTTAAGTTTTCTAGATGCGTAAGCCACTACCTTGCCCTCTTGCATTAGCACGCAACCTAGTCCATATTTGGATGGGTCACAATAGACTACAAACTTACCTTCTCCAGTCAGAACACATAACACTGGGGCTGAGATAAGCTTTTCCTTCAAGGTTTGGAGGCTTTCCTCACATTTTTCTATCCAGATGAACTTCTGTTGTTTCCTCGTGAGGTTTGTCAAGAGTATCACAATCTTGGAGAGCCCCTCAACAAATTTTCTGTAGTAACTAGCTAGTCCTAAGAAACTTTTGATTTCTGAAGCATTCTTCGGTTGAGGCCAATCCTTGATGGCTTCAATCTTGGCTGGGTATATTGCTATTCCTTATTTAGTCACAATGTGTCCAAGGAATGCTACTTGCTCTAACCAAAATTCACATTTCTTGAATTTGGCATACAACTAATGCTCCTTCAGTCTGTTGAGCGTGAGTCTGAGATGTTCTTCATGCTCCTTCTCAGTCTTTGAGTAAATCAGAATATCGTCTATGAACACCACTACGAATTTATCTAAGAAGTCCTTGAATACCCTGTTATCATATTCATGAAAGTTGCTGGGGCATTCGTGAGACCGAAGGACATAAACAAAAATCTGTAGTGTCCATAACGAGTTCTAAATGTTGTCTTAGGAATGCCTTCTTCCTTTACTTTCAGCTAGAGATACCCAGATCTCAGATCAATCTTGGAGAACACTGCTACTCCTTGCAATTGATCAAAAAGTCCATCTATAATTGGCAAAGGATATTTGTTTTTGATGGTGACCTTGTTGAGTTCTCGATAATTGATGCACATCTGTATACTACCATCCTTCTTTCTGATGAATAGTACCGACGCTCCCCACAGCAAATAACTCGGTCGAATGAAACCTTTGTCCAATAGCACTTGTAGTTGTAGCTTTAGTTCCTTCAACTTCGACGGTGCCATTCTATAGGGTGCTTTCGATATCATTGCAAATCCTAGTGCTAGCTCGATTATAAACTTGATCTCTCTGTCTAGGGGTAGTCTAGGTAAATCCTTTAGAAATACCTTAGGGAATTCACACACTATTCTAACATCTCGAGGTCCTAGCTGTGTTTCCTTTGTATTGCCCACTATACTTGCAAGAAATGTCTGACATCCCTTTTGAATCATGTTTTTGGCCTTTAGTGCTGAGATGATAAGTGTTCGAACTCCAGTTATTTCTCCCATGAATGTGAATTGCTCGCCCTTTTCTGATCTAAACTTTACGATCTTCCTTTTATAGTCGATGGTAGCTCAAAACTTTGGGAGCCAATCCATTCCAGGTATGACATCATAGTCCTTCATGTTAAGCTCCACCAAATCTCCAAGGCATTCTCTTTCTTCTACCTTGATAGGGACCGCTTGAAACCATCTTGATGACAACACCAGTTCTCCCGACGGTAGTGTAGTGACAAAACTATTTGCAAACCTCTTAACATTTAATCTTAGCCTATCAGCTATATCTAGTGACACATATGAATTTGTAACTCCAGAAACAAATAATACTTTGCATTTTACTCCAGATATATAAAGCTGACCTATCACAACTTTGTTGCTAGCTTTCGCCTCTTTATGAGTAAGTGCAAACACACAAGCATGAATCAAATAATTGTTCCTTTGTGTTGCTCCACTCTGTCATTGTGGGCAATTATTCTTGAAGTGACCTTCCTGTCCACATTTGTAGCATTTCTTATTAATTTCCCACCAAATCCTCGCATCCTTTTTCATCAGATGAGTTGCACAGGATATTCTTTCTCGATTCCCCAGTCCCATATGGTCCAGTATTCCCTCTACTATTCCCAGCCATTCCTATGCTTCCATTGGATCATCTTTTCCTTCGAAGCTTGATAGGTGTTGTTTCCGAAATCTTTCATAGACAAGCTCAAGTCCTAGAGCTGGGTTAGCCACCACTGGTATTCTTCCATTCTCTACTTGTTGCTTGACTACCAGTGTTGGCAGTCCATTTCGCCGAACTCTAGCCAACTTTGCATCATGTCGTCTCAACTGTGCTTCCAGTCTTGCTATCTTGCATTCCAGGTTGTTAGGTTGTTCAGGCACTGCTAGAGCCTCAGGGATATCATCTATGTTGGGGTCAACAGCTAATCCGCCCCTATTTCTTCCTGTCGTTCCTCCCCTTCCTCTCCCATTAAGCCTATTTGACCTCCTGGTTGCCATGGCGAAATTTCTCTGATAACAAGCTTAGTGTGAGAAAGGATTTATAGTGATTTATGAAAAGTTTTATTCCAAGTAGAGAAGTTCTAATTCCTAACGTTTCATACAAACAATCACCAACAAGAAAAGAAGAAAACTAAGATCTTTATTAATTCAAAGTCTTATGATATTTCCTAGACAGAAAATCTATATTTTCGAGAAAGTCACTAAAAGTCCCTCCTTAACAATCTTATTAATCAAAACATAAAAGAAGAAACAAGGAAGAAAAAAAAAACCTAGTCTTCCACGCCAGATTCTGGCTCGAAATCTGCTGGAACTAGATAATCGTTCAATGTGTCCTCCTCACCATCAATATATGAATCAGCCTCCATCTTCGAGTCATATTCAGAAAATTGTTGTCTAACTAGTGCTTGAATCTCTGGTGGTGATTTTAGAACCACTTCTAGCATATCCTTAGTGATTCTGAAGTAATCTGGCTCTCATGCCCTTGCGTAGTTTTGCTTGGTGCTTTCTTGAATAGAACCTGCAACAACCTCTATGCTTTCAGGTGTTAGCTGGTAATGGAGTTGGTAGATGCGCTTCACTTCTTCTCCTTCCACTTCTACCTTCTTTATCTTATCAAAAATGAGGTCGGAAAATCCATGTGCAAAGGCATGCATCAACATAGGATAGCTTTCCCTTTCAGTGATGATGTTCTCATCTTAATGCCAGAAGTGATCGAGGTAGCACACCATCTCGAGCATTTGAAACATGGATGCGCTCATCACGATGAACTTTCCATAGGACCATACTAGTACACCTCTTTAGTTGACTATGTTCATGATTTCTGCATTGATCGCAATCATTCTTTGAAGAGCTTTGAGTGGTTTGGCTTCACCAAAATTTTTGCTATTCTTAGAGTTACGATATCTCTAACCTCTTGAATTACTCATTCTCTAAAGGTTTTAATTAAAGGAGGCATAGTTCCTAAGGTTGCGTATAAGCATTCAAACACATTAATAACAAAACTAAGCATAAATACTTACAGAATAGTGAGAGAAGTCTTTTCCAGTCTTCCATGTGTATACTGTGAGTGGCCATGACCTGTCTCTGATACCAACTTTGTAACGCCCCATTTGCCTTACTTTACAAAAATACCACTTTTGGACTCAACTTTGCAAAAATACCATTTTTCTACTAAACTTAGTAAAATACCAAATTAATATTGAAAATACCTCAGTGGGTTTTATTTCATCATAATAAAATGGAAGGATCCTTCAAAGTTCAAATCAAAACCAAAAAGTCTAAATGTAAATAAAATAAAATAACAATCACTAATTCAGAGTTCAAATATAAAATAGTAATTAAGGCTTCTTGGCGTCATCCAAATCGATAGCTCGTTCATAGCCCCTCGCAGCATGTAACCCATTTCACTCACCATCCATGCCAAGCTTATGCCACTAATTATTACCTGAAGGGGAAGGGAAAATGGGGGTGAGCTAATGCCCAGTAAAGAAGTAACAAACAATACAACTAAACATCTTATTCAACAATTTATCAATCATGATGTAACAGACAATACCCTTGTCTCAACAATACAATAACAATATTCAATATTCTAACAAATAAAACTCACGTCTCAACACTACATCACAATATTAAACAATTAAGCTATATTCATAGCACACAATTCTGATAACCATCTAGAAGGGAAACTTTGCCCCAACTAAATAGGGGATTTAAACCATATCCATCCCTAAGTTGAACCCGACACGTTTGCCAATACATGTCAGGCTGTGCATACTAACATGTTTGTCCTTTTCACAAACACATTCAACAATGCCAATATTATCAATACATTAATGTACATATTCTCAAACAATATAAATATTCTCATACATTTAAAATGTCAAAAATTCTAACTTCCACCAAGTTAAACATAACCACATAAATACTCCCTTACCTTAGGTCCAAACAATAGGCAAGACAACAGTCTTCACAATAAGCCTAATATGAATACATAATTCATACAAGTTAGAAAACAAACTTGTATCCTAAGTCAAGATCTTTTATTTTATTATATTCAGACCTCTGCTTAACTCATGTTGTGACAATACATTAACAAATTCATAAATTCTTGGGTTACTTCTATATGCTTGACTTATTTCCAAGCACCAACAATTTAACAGATTTCTTGCATGCTTATTACCAATTTTAACATGCTCAATATTCATCTTGATCAACAAAGATTACATTCTAATATAAGACCTATATGGTTGAGCACTATAGGCTCTTTTACATGTACTAACAACACCAATATATGAAGAGAAATTCCTTACCTCCTTGTAACAACCTTGGTCGAAAACCCTAGAGAGTTGAGAGTGTGTTCTTGGTGTTCTTAAGATCCTAAACACAATACCAAGAATGTAATTACCATGAAGAAGAGGATTTGATCCTTTAGGAGAAGAGGAGAATTATAACGATGTAGAAACTTAAAAGAAAACTAGATTTCAAGAACAAGCTTACACTATGGTTTCCCTTTCTTCTTCTTCTTCTTCTTTGAGATATCTCTCTCTCTCTTACTCTCTCTAATATTTAGTGACCCTCTGCCTCTCTCTATTTCTATAGTGACCGAAATCTTGGAATGGTGCGAAGAATGAGAGCTCTTGCTCCTCTATTTATAGGGATTCAAGGCCTTGGGGTGCAGAATGAGTCAACAATCTCATTGATTGTACTAAGCTAAAATGGTAAGTTTCTATTCCTAATTTATCACTATGATTTCTGCCCCCCAATCACATTACACTAAGGCCTTGTATCTAGTCTAGGTTTATGATTTTACACAAGAATGGCAGTGGTTAGATTTTCGCACCCTTGGTGACCTGACACCTTGCGACTTATTTTCGACCATGTTAACCTAAGAATTATACTTTCAGCCCATCATGACATTTGTAGATCTTTTTGAGAGCTTTCCAACAGTATCTTTTATGTGCAAATTTGAATCTTCTAGCTTTAGATATGTCTATTTCTTTACAGCTGCCTCAAAAGCTACGAATTTGTCTAGTGATCAAGTTACCGAATCTTGTCTATCACCATATTTCTTTCCTTATTTGGACACTCCTTGATTATATTATGATATTTTATTATTTATTAATTGATTTTCTAAAATATTCTATTCCCTATTTCTATACATAGGTAAAGTTCTTAAACATATTTCCTATATTTATAGAAGCTTGTTGCACTCAACTGAACTTCATTAAAAACCCTAGGTTCAACCCTTTCCAGTAGTAACCAACACTAATAATCTTGGATGGAACTCATAATTGTTTTAGTATTGAAATTATCTACTTATGAATGACTTGTTCTTACCCATTGAATTGTTTCCCTTGTTGTTAACAAGGTTGGAGTTGGGTTTCCGTCATTGGTGAATCTCTTAATCTTGGAGTTTTAGTCTCATTCATCTAGAGGTAGAACTTACTAAACTTTTCAGAAGAGATTTTGTAAATGGATCCACTATGTTCTCACTAGTTTTAATATATAAGATAGATATGATTGCATCTTGAATCAATTGTCTTGCATATTCATGTCTTAGGCTTACATGTCTAGACTTCCCATTATACACACTATTATATACTTTAGCAAGAGTAGCTTGACTATTTTAATGTATCGATGTTGTCAATACCACATCCATAATAAAAAGGATGTCCAACATGAGATCCCAAGCCACTCAGCCTCATTTTCAATTGGCGTTAGAGCTATAAATTGTGCTTCCATGGTTGAGTGTGATATACAAGTTTGTTTCTTGGAACCCCAAGAAATAACACCTCCTCCGAGAGTAAACCCCCAACCAGTGGTGGAGAGATTTTCTCCCACTCACGATATCCAACTAGCATTGGAATATCCTTCAAGTATCCTAGGAAAATTTGAATAGTGAAGGCTATATTCTTTGGTACACTTAAGGTATTTGAGAATCCTTTAAATAACCTTCTAATGCTTGACACTTGGGTTTCTAGTAAACCTACTAAGTTTACTAACCGCATATCCAATGTTTGCTCTAGTACAATGAGCAGCATACATTAGACTCCTTATTGCACTTGCATATTCCAGTTGAGCCACGAATCTTTCTTCATTCTTTTAAAACTTTATGTATGAATCGAATGCTATATTTGCATCTTTGATTTTAAGATGACTAAATTATTCAAGCACTTTCTCGACATAATGGACTTAACTTAAAACAAAACCCCCACTATTTCTTCTAACTTTGATACCTATATTGGTATCGACCTTTCCAAGATCCTTCTTCTTAAAGTTAGAAGATAGAAACATCTTTGTTTTTATTATTCCTCTCATGTCATTACTCAAAATAAAAAAATCATCTACACAAGACACACTAAGATGACATAGTCTTCACAAGTCTTAGCAAAAAAGCATTTGTACGCATTGTTGTGTCTAAATCCATCTGAAATAATGACTTTATCAAACTTCTCATGCCATTGTTTTGGAGCTTGTTTCAAACCATAGAATGATTTGACAAGTCTACACACTTTATGTTCATTTTTGTGAAGAACAAAACCATCTGATTATTCTATATAGACCTCATCCTCGATCTCTCCCTTTAGGAATTATATTTTTACATCCATTTGATGAACATAAACGTTATATATAGATGATAAGGCAAATAATAATCTAATAGAAGTTATCATTGCTACCGGTGCATATGTGTCAAAGTAATTTATTCGCTCTTTGTGTTTGAATCCCTTGGCTACCAATCTAGCCTTAAAGGTTTGTATGGTGCCATCGGTATGGTACTTTCTTCTAAATACCCATTTGCACCCAATTGGCTTAGGCCATTGTGGAAGATCAATCAATGCCCAAGTGTGGTTAGACATAATTGAATCCATTTCATTATTTATTGACTCTTTACCAAAAGCGGGGTCTTCTGATGGCATAACTTATTTGAACGTTTTTGGATCATCTTCTATTTGAAGTACTATTGGATATTTCCATATAACTTATTCATTTTTTCCTTCTACTAAATATTGTGACTCTACTTGAGAGCATTTTGCACTTGATCACAAATGTTTAAGCATTTGACTTCTTCTAGGTAATAAAGGTTTCTCATCAACCATTTTAGGAGTCTCCTCTTCAGGCTCTCTAATTTAAATAGGTTCTCTGCTTTGTTGTCATCACATGACATGTTGTTGTACCCCAAAATAAGAGATGAATTACTCAGCACGGGGTACAACTGGCAGACAATTGTATGAAGAAAGCATGCAGATTGAGCATCTAGCTAACTCAAGAGGAGAAAATCGAGTCAAACTTTAGCGCTTATGACAACCAGATAGTCTCCAGATCGCCTCTTGCACCAACAACTTAGTTCAAGCTGCGCGAGAGTTAGATCGCCTTCGTGAAACTCTGAACGTGACCCATGCCAGTTTAGGTTAGTTCTCCGACACCCAGCTCGAAGGAAGTGTTCAGGTTGCGGAAGCCTGATCTCGACGCAGTGAAGGATCTCAAAAGAATCAGAGATTCCTTATACGCTCATTAATGCTCAGATATTATTTTGTATTTATTACCCGATACTGGGGACATAGAATAAGTAGGCAATGTATTTATGTAAATGGGATGTTACCCAAAAATGTATGTTACCATATTTATGCACAGTTACCCAAATCTGTCTAGGTAGAATTCCCTATAAATACAGGGGAGAATGGACAAAAAAGGGGATCAACATCTTCTATACTGAAACTCTTTTGAAATTGTGACAAACAACCTCACTGTGAGAAAAAAAATAGATTAATAAGAGTGCTTCATGGACTTGGTGGATTTTAACCACTAAACCACGTAAAAAGTGTGTGAGTTCTCGTGATACTTTTTATTTGTACAATTATGGCTTGACAAAAGCCTAATATCTCTATTTTCAGATTATTTAATCCATTGTTGGCGAAAAACTGCATCAACAGATTGGTGTTTTCATTGAGAGCATATTAGGCTTCATTCCCCATGCAAGTTTCACCTAATAGTCACCATGGTGGTCACTCGACCTATGTGTGACAACAAGACGGAGCAACCTGATGATCAGGAGGCTGACCATGCGTCCATCCCTACTGGAGAAGGCTCATCTGCACAACGGTGTCCTGGAAAACAACATGTGGACCAAGATGATGTTGGGAGCTCAGCCTCAAGCCCACCAAATCTCCATCATGGGTATCTGACAGCCATCGAGATGGAAAATGCTAAGGAACCATCTTGCTCAGGCTAACAAGCAGATTGAGGAGAACTTGGCTCGATTACCCCCTCCTGTAATCGATGTTAATCGACTCAATCTCAGTCACTCTGTCATAAATGCAACTCTGAGCTCCATACCTTCTGAGCAGATTTAGCGAAATACTCTACCTGCCAATCCAAATAGGAATCATCAACCTCATGTCAGTCGGTTTGTTCGAATTGCAACCCCGAGTTTTATACCTTTTGAATGGATCCCGCAGAAAGCTCAACCTACCAACCCTCACAGGAATGATCACTTAACTCACACTCACAGGAACCAACTTGGCCAAACAGGATGGGCTGGAACCGATTCGAGGAGATGAGACATCCCAGCAAATCCATCTGTGCCGCAGCTAGAACCTCCAACACAAAGAAATGAACCGGCACTGCCTCCAATGAGGGAATTAGAGTAGATCAAGGGTGAGCTAATCTAGTCCATCCGGATGGAACAAGGATAACTTCACCAATAAGGCATCCTCCATCATCGATTCAGCATCCAGCACCACCTCGCCACAGAGGAATGTTACAAATAGAGGAGATAGCAGGAGGAATCCTCCCCCATTAGAAGACATTTATATCACATGGTATAGCACTAATAATTCAAGTCCTCGTTCCCAGCCACGAGATGTAAGCTTCGCGAATGGAAGCTACTGGACAGAGAGACAGTGTGGGGGCAGGCATGACAATGACCTGAGGAATCACTTAGGCTCTGCACAAAGCCTTTGCTCCAACCCACACTCTGATCGCATGATCATCTAAACTCACAAAGGGACGTCCAGCTCACCACGATGATTTGAGCTACACTCAAGCTATGGGAGATCTGTCTATTGTACGTGACAATGAGAACGTCCCTCCTAACCGAGCTCAAGCTTGGAGGGATAATAGCCCATTTAACGTGTACAACAGGATGGGAGCTAATAATCAGCTCCTGAATAAACTCGACCCCAAGGATCCAATCCCTTAGCGGCTGGCCCTAATGGAAGAACAAATAAAGAAACTCCTATCTAGAAAAAGAGTCGATGATTGCGATTCTGACGAGGAGCTCGAGCCTTTTGTTCCCAACATTGCAGCAACTCCGTATCCTATTGGCTTCAGGATGCCGACCATGCCCACATATGATGGAAACACCGACCTGTTCAATCACCTCTGGACCTTCGACACGTTAATGATGGCCCACAACGTTAGGTTCAATCTAAGATGTATCTTATTCCAAGCAACATTGACTGGACTAGCCAAGTTATGGTTCAATAAGTACAAGAAACACCCAATCACCTCATGGAAAAAACTGTCTTCCAAGTTTAAGAGGCAGTTCCGAGCTGCGAAGGAGGCTTGTGTTGAAGTTGATTTGCTGGCCAACATCATACAACATCCCGACGAGTATCTGAAGGAATATCTGAACCAGTTTATCAATGCAGTAGCGTGAGCTAGGGATGCTGATGACAGTTCCAAGCTCATGGATATGAGGACAGAGATCATAGTAGGAGATGATTTATGGAAATAAATTCAGTGGAAAGAAGTTAAGAGTGTAGATGAATTCTTGGCTTGTGCTCTAGAATGGATAAATTTAGAGGAGGCACAATCTGCTATCGCATGAACTAGCTATACCCATGTTCAGCCCGCTGGAGTGATAACGGATATTGCAGCTACAGCTCAGCCCGTTACCCGGAATAACCAGGTAGAGGGTAATAAGCGGAAGGGGACTAGTGAAGGCGACCAAAATGGTACCAAAAAGAATAAGCCCGGTGAAAGGTACAAGTCCATCTACATCGCATATACTGACGCGGCAAATACATGAGAGCATATCTTCCTAGAAAACTCTAATTGCCTTTCATGGAAGAAACTAGAGCCCCTGAGGCACCAGAGGGCGAAGTGAGACCCAACCAAATTTTGTCGATATCACAATGACATTGGTCACAACACTGATGATTACCATCAACTAAAAGATGAGATCGAGACTCTCATCTAGGCCAGCCCGTTAGTCCAATATGCCCGAAACATAGTAGTCCCCAATCAGCCAGTGAGGCAAAACATTCAACCAACTCAGGAAAATCTGGTCAGTTAACCCCAGGCTGAACTAGGTCATGGAAATTAGATCTCCCCTCCTCCAATAGAAGGGAGGGACATATCCATTATTGCCGGAGGACCTCATCTGGCAGGCACGAGTAATGGGGCCCATAAGAGGTAAATAAAGGAGCTGAAAACCCACAATGGTACTGAGTTCGTTCCAGAGCAAAGGTTGTCAAAACAACAACGGTTGGAGAAACAATCAATTATTTTCACTGAAGAGGACACTAGCCACGTCCAATTCTCGCATAATGATCCGCTAGTTATAACCGTTCAGCTCGCCAATTAAGAATACTGAGAATACTAATTGATAATTGGAGCTCTATAAATGTTGTATTCAGGTCCACCCTATGAAAGATGGGGCTATCTCTAGCCAATCTTAAGGCGACTTTGATGACCCTATACGAAATTTTGGGAGAGGGAACAACAGCCATAGGGATGATTGGGCTTTTAGTGACACTAGAATATGATATGCGAGTTGTTGCTAAAATGCTCGAGTTCATTGTAATCGACTGCCCAGCTGCCTACAACGCAATTTTGGGAGGACCTGCGTTGCTGGCTTTTGAAGCTATAACCTCAATTCGACATTTAGCACGGAAGTTCCCCTCGACCTCAGGTATATTTACTGTAGGAGGAGATTAGCTCGCTGCTAGAGAATGCTACAACATTGCTATGAAGCGAAAATCACAACCCGACCAACAAGAAATGGTCATCATCGAGGGGAATGAGGAGCCTCGGATAATGGAAATTCCCCATGGGGCGGAAGAACCTCAGGAAGGAGATAACGAGGTCTCCTAAAAGGATGACATTGATTTGAGATTAGGCGAGGACAGGTCTGAGCTCCAAGCATTGGAGGAGCTCGAGGAAATCAGTATCGACCCAGAGGTACCTTCAAGCGTTGTAAAGGTTGGAAAGAATCTTGGAACTAAAAGGTAAAAGGAGCTGGTCAAGCTTTTAAGAATAACCTGGACATCTTCACTTGGTCACATGAAGACATGGTGGGAATCAATCCAAATGTGATGATGCATACTTTGAATCTGGGCATGAATGTGTTAGGAATATATTTTACAAGATCATAAATATTTTCATGTATGTTTCATATATTAAACACATTAACATATAAAATAACCTAGAAACATGTTTCTATTGAATTTCATAAAGTAATCAAATAACAGAGTTTAAGAATCTTACTTTTATGTAGCGGATATTGAGACTCCTTCCTTCACTCTCTCTAACCCTTGTTCCTGCCGCAGAGTAATAACAAGAGAGTGAACTAGATCTTCAAAATACATAGTCTTCCACAATTTCCTTTGATCACTTAGACTAGGGTGGGCGATTCTCAATACATGAGATGAGAAAATTATGGAGAAGAAGAGAATAGTGATGGATGGCCACAATAGGTCTCTCTTCAGTCTAGGTTTTGCTTTTTCACACTTACATGACAACCCTAGACTTAAGTCCCTATTTATAGCAACATATTAGGGTTAATTAAATTTAATTAAATAATTAAGATAATAGCTTAAAATCCCTATATGGCAGAATACTAGATATTTTGCCAAGCCTTGGGATATTTCCATTTTTAAATTCAAAGCATAAAAATCTTTAAATTCAAATACTATTATTTTCTATAATTATATAATAAAACAAAAATCATTATAAATTAATTAAATAAATATGATATAATATATATTATAAACAGATTTTGTTATATACGAAATGTGTTTAATTAAAACTATATATAAAATTATAATTATATTTAAACAATAATTAATTAATTAATTAAATCATTTATTCAAATTAACTAATTATAATTTGAACCTTGATATAATATTATTTATTAATTTGATACCAATTTTCCATAATTAATAAATTTTCCCAAAATTCTCTTTTCTCCTCTAAACTCTACATCTTAGTAAAATTGTCCAAATTTGACACAAAATATTTTTGTCAATCCTAATTGATAATTAAATCAATTAATTGAGTCTATCTAGATGATTTAATCAAAGGCATTGTGGGGAACATGGACCCATGAATTCAAGCTCCAATAAGTTACTGTAAAATTATTATCGAATAATTTCACTACCTTATTAATTCCTCGTGACTCTACTAAAGACTCAGAATTGCACTCTTGAACTCATAGAACGCTTTACACTTAAAGTAAATACGTTATCCATTGTAACAATCATAATTTTTCATTCAATCCTCTATAGATGATCTACAACTGAGTCAGGTGCAAATTACTGTTTTACCCCTCATTGTATCTTATCCTTAAATACCACTTAGTTCCTTGTAAATGATATTTCTGTGAACTTCAATCACAGAAATGAGTACTCAGTCATTTAACTCGTTGAACCAAGCTATAAGGTGATCATCATTTCACTTCTTGCTAGAAGCTATAGATGTTCATATCTATAATTAACACTCCCACTCAATTATACTACCAAGTCCCCAAGATGTAAGTATCAGCTAGTCTGTAGGGTAAGCTGGTAATGAACAAATCAAATGAATTGAATAATATAATCAGTTAGAATACTAACCACTCAGAATTGAGATTGAATTGACCTATGATCAACTTTATGATATGACTATATTAGATAGTAATGGTACATTTACTTATCTCTCTAAAGTCAATATCGGTCCAGTTCGATGTAACAAACACATCTAATCTTATCTACTTTGCTAATGTTCTGGAAAGAACATAACACTACAACGTGTAAGTAGATCATATCACAGATTGGCAAGTTAGTGTAAATCCTGTGCACTGGCCAATCTTAAGACTAAATTATTTTGGATATATAATCATATTTATATTCCACGGTGATTACATCACTATAAATATGATTGGCTATATGATCGAGATTTAATAGAAGTATATATTAAAAAATAATCATGAAAATAAAACATGTGAGCAAAGTGATTGACCAAGTCAAAAATAATGTCTATTCTTTAATTGATAATAAAATGAGATTACAAAGAAATTGAGTTTTAATTAGAGCATAAAATCCCAACAGAATGTGCCTACAAAGGTACATAAATGAAGGCTATTGGGGAAGGAATGATCATAAGCTTTAGAAGAAGAAGTAGCTTAATTAATTAAGTGTGGGTTCACAAGGGAAGAAAAATATCCGACCAGGATTGGTAACCCTATTTTGGTCGCAAAGCCCAATGGAAATTGGAGAACTTGCATTGACTTCTCTGACCTCAATAAGGCTTATCCTATGGATTGTTTTCCACTACCTCGAATTGATTATTTGGTAGACGCAACAGCCAATCATGAGCTCATGTCTTTCATGGACGCATATTCTGGATATAACCAAATCGTGATGAACCCTATAGACCAAAAGTACACTAGCTTCATGAAAGAGTATAACGTATACTGCTACAATGTTATGCCATTCGGGTTGAAGAATGCTGGAGCAACGTACCAACAGCTGGTCAACAAAAGGTTTGTTAACCAGATTGGGAAAAATATGGAAGTGTACGTCGATGACATGCTCGTTAAATCAAAGACTACTAGCAACCATGAATCTAACCTTGAAGAATGTTTTGACATGCTAAGGAAGTATGAGATGAAGCTAAATCCCTAGAATTTCACCTTTGGGGTCTCCTCGGAAATTTTTTTGGGCTTCATATTCAACACAAGGGGGATAGAGGCAAACCCAAAGAAGATCATGTTATTACTAGAAATGCCTTCGCCTAGGTCGCGTAAAGAAGTACATAGATTAACTGGAAAGATAGCAGCCCTAGACCGCTTCGTTTCAAAATCAACTGACAAGTGTCTCCAGTTCTAAAACTTGCTCAGGGGAAACAAAAAGTTTGAGTGGACCAAAGAATGTGAGTTGGCGTTTCGACATCTAAAAACTCACCTTGTTGAACCCCCCATATTATCTAAACCAGTACCTAGAGAATGTTTGTTATTATACCTAGCTATGACAGAAAATGGGGTCAGCACCGTATTAGTTCGAGAATAAAATTGAGCACAGAAACCAGTGTACGGTGTGAGTAAAAGGCTTCTAGGAGCTGAATCCATATATCCTTTAATAGAAAAACTCGCATTCTTCTTGATCTTGGCCTTGAGAAAACTCAAGTCATATTTCAAGTCCCACACAGTCCATGTCTTAACCGATCAACCTTTAAGGCAGGTCTTGTGAAAATCTGAAGCATCGGGACGTTTGCTTAAATGGGCCATCGAACTCAGTCAGTTTGAGATAGTATATATGTCACAAATAGTAATCAAGAGTCAAGCACTCGCTGATTTTGTGGCAGAATGCACAGGTTCCCAGGACAAGCCAATGAGAGAACCAATGCAAGAATTGTGGAAATTATTCATTGATGGATCATCTAACAAGAAAGGATCTGGAGCTGCGATAATTCTAATCTTATCTGAGGGACATCGATTCCATACAACCCTAGGGTTCGGTTTTGAAGCATCCAACAATGAAGTAGAGTATGAGGCTCTATTGGCTAGAATACGAGTGGAAAAAGAACTGAAGGCAAAGGCGATTCAATTTTACAGTAATTCCCAACTTGTGGTTAACCAAATATTGGGGAAGTATTAAGCTCGAGGCATCAAAATGGCGCCTTATCTAGCTAAGGTTAAAGATGAGTTGTTTGAGTTTGTGTTCTGTTCCATTCAGCAAGTACCCCGAGAGAGGAATTCGAACGTTGATGCTTTAGCCCGACTTACCACTACCAAAGAGGCAGATATGTTAAACGTAGTCCTAATGGATTTCCTAAAACAACCAAGCATAATGGAAGAGATGGTTGAGGTTGGAGTGATTGACACAAAGCCAATTCGGATAACCCCCATAGTGGAATACCTCACAACCGGTAAGCTACCGAATGACCAAAAGGATGCAAGAAATTTTTTATATCAAGTTCTATGGTATGTTATGGTTGAGGGGATTTTCTACTGACGAGGGCATTCGATACCCTTCCTACAATATGTTTTGCCTGAGGAAGCACATATTATCCTATGTGAGATACATGAAGGATTTTGTGGAGACCATGCTGGGGGGCAAAACCTGGCTCTAAAGATATTGAGGAAAGTCTATATTTGGCCTACGCTAAAAAAGGACTCAGTCTCGTCCGATCAAAAGTGTGATAAGTGCTAACACTTTGCCACAATTGCTCGAGCAGCACCCATGGAGCTAACCATGATTTCATCACCCTGGCCATTTGTAGTATGGGGGGTCGACCTGATTGGTTCATTTCCAACTGGAAAAGGAGGAGTTTGCTATGCAATTGTCACCATCAACTATTTTACAAAGTGGGACGAGGTTGAGTCTCTGGCGACCATAACCTCGAAGAGAGTCCTGGATTTCGTTGTGAAGAACATCATATGTTGTTTTAGGCTCCCAAAGAAGATCGTGTTTGAGAACAGAATCCAATTTGATAGTGATCTTTTCACAAACTTTTGTGAGAAGTACAACATAACCAAGAGTTTTTCTTCTGTGGTGTATCCGCAAGCTAATGGGCAGGTCGAGGCTATAAATAAAACCCTAAAAGCGAGCTTAAAGAAACAACTAGATGAAGCTAAGGGATTATGGTCCGGCAGCTCTCGCAAGTCCTTTGGGCCTATAGGACCTCACATTGCACCTCCGCAGAGCACACTCCCTTCTCTTTAACCTTTGGAAGTGAGGCTATTCTCCCAATTGAGACACTAGTGACGTCACATAGACAGAAAACCTTCGATCAGGATCGAAATCACAGCTTGCTTAACGCATCTCTGGACCTGGTCAAGGAAAAATGGGAGGAGTCACAATTACAACTCGCCCATTATTAGCAGAGGATAGAGCTTTTCTAACTCAAAAGTCAAAGAACGAGTCTCGAACTAGGTGATTTAGTGCTCCAAAGGGTGTTTTTGGCAAACAAAGACCCTAAGGATGGTGTATTGGGACCAAACTGGGAAGGACCCTACCGGATCATGGAAATCTTGCATGAAGGAACCTTCAATCTAGTTCGGTTAAATGGAGAGTTTGTCCCACGGACCTCGAATGTTCTACATCTCATAAAATACTACCAATAATAAGACGACTTTGCTAGTATTTTATGTTTTTAGCAGTACTTCTTTCTTGTAAAGCTTAGTTATAAAATCCATTGTCATTTTTCAAGAATTTGAATAATATAAGGTTACCACGTAATTTAAACAAGGTACCAAAGTTATCATTTTTTTCAATACATCTCGAGCTTATTTTGTAAAAGAGACCTAGAATACTTATAAATTCTAATCGCTTGGGGGGCATATAAGCCTCCATAATCTTTGAGATATTCAACAAAGTATTATGAATATGAACTACGAAAATTCAAATAAACTAAACCTAGAGTTCGACTAGGATAACTCTTGGATATAACAAGGTCTGAGGCCTAATTCCTAACAGGTATAACGCTATTAGGTGAGCAAACTCCTAGATATAACCAGGTCCGAGGCCTGATTCCTAAAAAGTATAGCGCTATTAAACGGGCAAACTCCTAGATATAACCAGGTCCGAAGCCTGATTCCTAACAGGTATAACACTATCAAGCGAGCAAACTCCTGGATATAACCAGGATGGAAGCCTGATTCCTAACAGGTATAACGCTATTAGGCGAGCAAGCTCCTCGATATAACCAGATCTGAGGCCTGATTCCTAACAGGTATAACACTATTAGTCGAGAAAGTTCCTGGATATAACCCCTATATTGCAAATGTACAAGGACATAAAGTTCATAAGCGTGGCAAGATAATAGGTTAAGGGGAACAAAAATAAATTAGAAATTAATGAACATATACTAACACAAGTATATGAATAACTCGATGAGAAATAACCTCGAACTAAGCCTGAAGGCGATTGTCTCATCTTTTGAAAGCTTAATTACAATGCGTTCAAAGAACCCGAAATAAAGCATAAAAATAAAAATAAAAAAAGAGGATGAGGGTGCCCTAAACATCACTGAGCTCCGGTAACTTGCCCTTGTGATGTCACCTCATCATCACCCCCTTAAGCAGCTCCAGAAGCCTCCATGGTCTCGGAGGGCTCTTAGGAAAGTCGGCTCTGGAACTTGGCGAGATAACGCCCCCAACGCTCTGCATCTAGAAATGAGAAATCTCATTTTTTGTTGTATGTCCAGCACTGGTATAACATATCCTCCAGGGAATTTCTTCGACAACGTCTTGCTTCACCTTCTCTGCATCCTGCTTAGCTTTCTCTTTGACCTCAAAGAATTTCTTTTTGAGCACATAGACTCCCTCAAGTTTCTTGTTGAGGCTGTTAACCTCGACATGAAGCTAGTCTTGACGCTGGCTCACTTCGATGACCTGTTCCTTGGTGATTCGCTCATTATATTGGGGTTCCTTGGTGATGCCACAAATTTGAGCTAAGCAAGACTCCAAAAGAAAAATACATAGTAGGATTAGCTCGCGAAAAAAGGGAATGTGGCGAGAAAGAGGACAATTCACTGTCAGATTCATTCCCAAGGCTGACTCCAGAACATCCCCTGGGGAATGCTCCTATATGGCCATCAGGTCATTGATGTTTACATGGTTGTCATGACCCACCATGTGATTCGCCATGTCGTGAAAGGGTGCACGAAGTGCTTCTGGGATCCTTACAACCTACAGTGGCTTGACGGGGAGCTGCAAGTCCACGAGCTGTGTGTCTGGGAGCTGAACAAATAGGGCCTCACCCTAAATAACTTGAGGAATTATAGTAAATTTGCGAGGATGAGGAGGAGGAGACTTATGAATGGTACTGCAGTTACCTGAGCTGGCGGTTGCTTTTGTTGCTGCTATTTTTGGGCGGAACTGGCACATTTATCCATTGTAGGGGATCCAGTGGCAGCTTCGGCTCTGAAGTTGTTTTTCTCTGATACTCTCGCCTTCTTGACGATGGGACCAATTCGACCCCACCAGATTTGAAGGCACTCTTCAAGTCCATATCTTTGTCTGCAAAAGGGTGAGTAGAAGAGTCAGATCCAAGAAATGATTAGTCATGATAACACTAAGCACATAATAGAACAAGAATTCTACTCTCCGAGCTACAGGAGGAAACTACTATGATCAGCTCTGGATTATGAACCAGACTAGGTAAAACCTCTAACTCTTGGATTATCAAAGGAGGGGGAGACTCTAGTATTATTACATTTTGAAACCTACAGGGTTCAGGCTTCTCATCTGGACTAGATTCATGCTCAACCTGCCTAATACCTGGAGTAAAAACACCATGACACATGGAAGGCCATGACAAAAGGAATATACCGTATTCTTAAAAAATAGTGGACCTAAAGTGAAGGGTATTATCTACCATTACGGTACATCTGGGGTAGCTATGTTCGTGTCGTACAACCAAGTGATCTACACACTAAATGAGGGTCAAATTCATGTTTGGATCAACCAGGTGTCGACTCACAAGCTGCCTTGGGTTGAATCAGACTAGTTTAAAACTAACAGCAACTTGGTTCAATTATCTATATGGGTTACCTTGGCCAAAGGTGCCAGTTGCTGCCCCCGATTCAACTCGACCTTGGTCAAGATCTTGTCCATCCTCAGGAACCTTTCTTTTGCACACCAACTATGCAACCTCCTCTTCTTCATCAACATCTTCAGTGCCTGTAAGAAGTTCCCGTGGAGGAAGGAACTTGGGGAAGGGGCCTCGAACCTTGATGGCCAGTATCTGATCCTTGCAGATTAGCTTGTAGACCACCGTGGTGGCATCATTTGCCACCATCCAGAACTCTTTCTCCCTAGTAGGAATATGGGTTAGAGTCTCATATTGACCTCCAAGGGTCTCTGACTGCTTTGTTCTCTTATATATAGCTACACAAGATAACAACTCGATCAGAATATGTTTAAACTTGGTTAAGAAGGAATTCGAGTACAGAGTTCAAGGAGCTAAGAAACTTACAAGGATGGTTGAAATATCGATGGGTGCAATTCTTGAACTCATTTGACATAAATAATTGATCCTTGTAGTCATTCACATGGCTAGGGAGGTCGATGATGGAGATTGTCCTGGGGAATCTGGTGAGGTAGTAGAAGTCATCTCCTCATCCCCTTGACTCTGGATTGGCCTGAGGCAAAAGAACTACATAATATCAGTGGGGGTGAGGACCTCCCACTAGTGCTTCAAAAACAGATATTTTAGCGTCGCCAAAAGTCAGTACGAATTTGGGGGGAGTTGGAATGATTCCAGTTTGACGTAGCTTAAAAAATCTAATAAATACTGGTCCAAGGGAAGAAAGGCACCTGCCTTCAGGTGCTCATCACTCCAAGCCTCAAAGTTGTCATGGAGTGAAGTGCAGCTCTGCTCTCCCTCCATCGGAGAGTGGGCAACAAGAACCTCGGGTCCTAACTCGACCTTATGGCTCAGTAAAATTTTATTCACCTTGCCTTGAGTCTTTATCCGAGATTCGATATGCTCAGCCTCAAACAAGGCGTTGGGGTCAACCACGATCTCCAGATCCACCACTGGGCCGAAGTGGAGAATAGGGGTCTCAGATGCAATCTTCTTACCCTTATTCTTATAGATCTCACCACTGACTTCTTCTTGTTGGCCATAATTTAGTTCTCCTGGTGACAAAGCTGCCTATTCAAGGTGACTTAAGATACAACCTTACTACGATGATAAAGGTAAGGAAACGCAGTGTTTTGGATTCAATCTATTTGACCTAAGATATATACGAGATATGATTTCCTCTAGCGCCAATACGTGTGCTCATGCGTGGTCAGTGACCATGCCCTGTAACCTCGGGAAACCTCTGATACTTCAGGAGTTGTGTATCAGACCCAGTACCTTTATGGAAAAACATTTTAATGCAAAACCACTGGAGAAACCATGACCCTTAAGTTACCTAGAATTGAACCTAAAAACCCTCAAATATTCACATTCACAAATTCAGACGATCCTCTTTCAAACCCATAAAATCACCCATTTTGTGCATTATTTATAATTAGATCTAGTGGTATTGTTTTTGGCCTAACAAAAACTTATACTAAACTCAAATAGAACATAAGTAGGAAAATATACTGGAAAATTTCATAAAATTTATTGAAAAATAAGAAAATGAAATTTAAACCGGATATAAAGATACTTACAATTTGGTTTTTCGGCCGAGGAAATGATAGCGACACCGGAGGTAATAACCTGAGTTTCTAGAAAATGAGGGAATGCAGAAAGCTTTGAAAGTATTTTGAGAAGAAAGGAGAGGAAATTTTTTGAATGCAAAGGTTGTAAGATTCAAGTCTGGTTCTCCTATTTATACGTAAACTTCAGGAACTGATCTAGGCCACACGATTAGATCAGTTCAAGGTTCAAGGGCCTATATCAAATAAACCAATTGGAATTTTTTTTTGGATAAGATAGTTGTCACAGTACTCGAAACCCGAGCAGGTGCCTATTACAGACCGACACATATCTCATACTCGAGAGAGTGGGTATTCACATTTTCACATAACAAAAGCTAAAAGGCCCCTACTTTGTGTGTCAAAAGCTACGTCATGCATGAGCAGGAGCTTGGGGAGCAAATGTTGTACCCTAAAAATACGAGGAGAATTACTCAGCATGGGGTACAGGTGGCAGACAATCGTATGAAGAAAGTGTACAGATACATGATCTAGCTAACTCCGGAGTGAGTAGCTTGAGTCAAACATAAGCACATACGACAACAACTTAGTCTCCATATCGCCTCCTGCGCCAACAACTTAGTTTGAGCTATGCGAGAGCCATATCGCCTTTGTTAAACTCTGAATGTGACCCATGTCAGTTCAAGTTAGTTCTTCGACACCTAGTTTGAAGGAAGTGTTCAGCTCGCGGAAGCATGATCATGACGCACAGTGAAGGATCCCAAAAGACTCGAAGATTCCTTATACACTCATTAATGTTCAAATATTATTTTGTATTTATTGCCCAATATTGGGGCATAGAATCAATAGGCATTAATGTATTTATGTAAATGGGATGTTACCATATTTATGCACAGTTATCCAAAACTGTCCAGGAAAAATTCCCTATAAATACATGGGATAATGGACAGAAAAGGGGATCAACTTCTTGTATATTGAATCTTTGGTGAAATTGTCACAAAAAATCTCACGGTGAGAACAAAACAGATTAATAAGAGTGACTTATGGAGTAGGTGTATTTTAACCACTAAACCACGTAAAAAGTTTGTGAGTGCTCTTGATACTTTTTATTTGTCCAATTACGGTTTGGCAAAAGCCTAATATCTCTATTTTCAGAGTCCTTAATCCATTGTTGGCGAAAAACCGTGTCAACACATGTTATCGAAGAACTCAACCTTTTTTGATTCAATTATCTCATTAGACTCCATGTCTAACAATCTATAAGCTTTGTTATTTGAGGAATAACCTACAAATGCACATCTTATAGCCTTTGGACCCAACTTGGTCCTTTTAAGGTTTGTGCTTCTTCAATAAGAAAAACACCCCCACATTTTAAGATAACCAATGTTTTGTTTCTTTCCTTTCCATAACTCATGTGGAGACATATTTTTTTTCTTCATAGGAATATAATACAAGATATGACATGCGGATAATAAGGCTTCACCCCACAAATTAAAACTTAATTTTAATGTAATAGCATAGCATTACACATTTCAAGAAATGTTCTATTTTTCATTTCCGCTATACCATTTTGTTGTGGAGTATATGGGGTAGTATATTCATGTATTATTCCATGCTCTTCCCAAAACAAGTTGAAATCATTCAAAAAATATTCACCACCACTATTACTTCTAAGTACTTTTATTTTCCTTTCTATTTAATTTTTAACTTCCGCTTTATATGTTTTAAACACATTAAATGATTAATATTTGTTTTTAAGAAAATAAACATATGTGAACCTAGAGAAATCATCTATGCCAGTAATAAAATATCTACTTCCTTCTCTAGTCAACATACCATTTTTTTATCGAGTTTTTCGGAAACTAGAAATATATTAAGAACTAAAAGCTGAAAAGAAAGAATTAGAGATGAACAGTCACACTTTTTACGTGGTTGGGGCGTAAATGAGCCTTAGTCCATGAGTCAATAGTATTAGGCTTTAGAGAGTTTCCTACAAGTTTTTTAGCAAAGCTTTTGCCTACAAGAGAAATTCTGGGATCCCCGCTATAGTGCACAACTGGCCCTATTTATAGGCAGTCAAGAACATTGGGCCAGACTAATCCGGGCCCAATAGGGATGTAATTGTAGGTTGCTGGCTAATGGAGCCATAATACAAAGAATGTCACATAATAAAATGTAGTTAATCTGGGCCCTTGGGCTGGCTTAGGCGTGACCAAGCCTTACAGCTGCCCATTGTACGTTAGCATGGACTGGTCTGTGTTGGCTTCTAAGGGGATATTGGGGATAGGACCTATCAGAGTAGTGGTAGTATTGTTTCCTAGGAACAGTGTACGTTCCCTGCGTACCCTCTTCTGCAGGTTAGTTGAGGAGACCAACTGTCAGATTTCATGGGGACAGGTCAACATCGGGGAAAGCTAGGCTTGCCCTATCCAGGTTCATTTATTAATATCCCAGCTCACTTACTGAATTCCTAGTTCATTCACCAGGACTCGGGTACATTTTCCAAGATGGACATCGTGACACTGAGTATCTACCCTGGATTCTTGATAAGGTTCGTCTCCATCGACCAATTAGTTTTCCACCTCAATTGGCATCCTGGAGGATGTAGGTTGGTCGGGACCGGGAAGATGAGTCGGGCCTGCATCTTAGTCCAGGTTCCTACGTTATGCTCGTGCCCATTGAATGTTGTTGGGCTCAATGGTGCTTGGGCTATCTAGCGTTTCTTCCTGCCCCGTTCACCAGGTTCAGGATGGGTCCGGACCTTTTAAGAGGGCCCACTAACCCATTGGGTCATGCCACGTGTCACAGTTGGAAAATAGGGATAACATTTACCCCCCAAGTTTCATCCGTGTTCGCATTGTGGAGACTTGCCTCACTCTCCCGGATCAATCTCAAATATCCTGGTTCGTTTAACAGGAGTCCGGTTCATTTACTTGGGGGCCATTTTGGTGATCCCCATCCTTTCAAATTCCCAACGTCTCAGACACGTGTCTCCAGGTTAATGGTGCATCTACGCCACTGATGCCCTAAAGATCTGGAACGAATCTTTTGATTGCCCAGGTGACCGATAGGTGTTAGCACAATTCTCAAGACTTCCCGTCTGTACGAAAAAGGTTTATTGGGTACTCGAGTGGGTTGTTTAATGCTTCTACACTATCTAGAATCGTTGGATGGGGGTAGTCCTGTGATCATTAACATTGACCATTGTATGAGGTAGGTGCGGATCATGTATTGAGAAATCCATGATTTAGTATTCGATTAGGCCAATTAATGCCTCTGCATCGTCTGGGAGTGTCAAATGGGGGATAATCCTGGGATCCCCACTGTGGACCGTTGGATCAAATAATGGATTTTTACCCTATAAATACCTCGACAGAATCATCTCCAAAAATTACTCATCCCATATATTCAAACTAGAGAGCAGAGAAAGCTTCATATGTCCAACATTGCCGACGAGATTCTTCGGCGACTGATACACCTTTGTGTCCACTTATTTCCAACGAGACCTCTTTCCGTTCAACTAGCAGACAATTCTGTCCCAGTTCACACATCTGGGAGCGCCGAAGAACTGCTGCATCATCTTCTCATGTTCAAGACCGAGATTCTGCCGATGTTGTCGCCTAAGATTCTACAAATTTCAAATCCAATACCTCACAATAAATTTTCTAGTCATTTTATTGTTTTCCTTTTTAGTTGTTTTTATTGTCACGCTATTTCTATGACCATAAAATTGTTAGGGTTGTTACCACCGTGTAGGGTGGTTATAGGTAGGATAGTGGTAGACATGAACCATAGATTGTCTAGGTGATAACTCATATTAGGTTGGTTGTCCCGGATCAATTCGGACGCCTCAAGACTTTTTGGGGTGGGTTAGGAAAACCTTTGGCGTTTAGTTCCCGACTTAAGATCCTGGGGTCTCTATTGGTCCAGGATCTAGGTCCGGAGGGGACCTCTCCAAGCAATTTTAGGAGAAACCCCATACCTCAACCAGTTTTCTTCGGTTTTGGTGCTAACTGATTGGTTCTCATTTTCTCTATTGCTTCCAGGTCCTTGATCATGAGTCACGATGTGACTTTATACGTAGAGGACGTTGTCCAGGTGGGCCCTGTAGTCCTGGAGGGGACCAAACTTCCCACTGGCAACACATGGGAAATGGACGGGGAGAAGAATGAGTTTTGGAATTACTGGATGTTACACCAGCTAGACAAAGCCCTCAGAGTGGAGTCAACTCTGGGACTTTTCTACAACCGACTGGCCCGGAAGAAGAAGAAGGCCCATACCGTCGTGGGCATGTTCGAGTAATGGAGCATAGGCCATATCAGTGCGGGAGCTACTCTCTCACTCCACAACTATTTCGTGCAGTTTCTCAAGTTTGTGGGCATCGCGCCCTTCCAGCTTCTCCCCCAGGCATACAAACTTCTTGTGGGATGGTGTATATTCTGCGCATCGAAGGAGATCCCGGCACCCACTCCTGCAAAAGTATTGTATTTTTACTAGTTGTAGCCACAATTAAACTCAAAAGATAAGACATGGGACGGGTTTTACAGACTAAAAGCCCGCGACATCACTTCGGCTCCATTCAGCATATGGAAGCACCCCCAGAATGTCAGGCACTATTGATTCATGACATCTGGGTTCCTCCTAGAGAAGAACCCCACTTTGGTGTTGGACTTCCAGCATGTGGGCAGGTCATTCTTCTTCACTTTCTATCCAACCTTTAGTTTTGTTTATTGGACACTCACAATCCTGGAAAACAGGTCCATATGCTCAGACCTGACTCAGCGAATCGATCTTGGACCAAAAAAAAATCTATGCCACTTTGAGTGTCAAGGAGCTAGACATGGGGGGCTTCGTAACTACGAAGAACCTTCGGCTGGTTAGGTTGATTGTCGCAAACTAGTTGATAGATGCCCCTAGCTTCTGGGGGCTGCAGTGCAAGAGGGATCTCGACTTGAGGGAGGAGCTAGCCCTCATCCAGATCGAGGCAGTGGAGGTCGTGACCAAGGCGAATGCGAGGAAGGGAAAGAAGGAGCAGGCCCTTCAGGCAGAGAGGATCAAGTCCGAAGAACTCGACACCCTTCTCGAGGGGAGGCAGCCTAACACCGAAGCTCCCGGGGCTAGCATTTAAAGGCAAGGTAAATCACCTCTAATTTTAAATTATGCCCCTCATTTTGAGGGCTTAGTTAGGAATAGGCAACAATACCGAGACTGTTAGCAACGTGGGGCTTCCTTTCCCCATTGCTATAGACACGCTGACCCTCATGCACTCATCCGAGTTCCTCCAATATGGTAGCTTTTTGAACCTGGATGACATGTGCGACCGAATTCATTCTTTTTCCCTAGGAGAGTTGAGTCACACCCATTCCATAGATGAGGGTTTGTCCCAGAGGACTTTAGACTTAAATGTTCCTTTTATTTTTTATTATTACCCCCATTCATTTATTTTACTGATCAGTTTTCTTTTTTTGTCTATCTCAAGTGATCCGGAGATGTCAAATCCTGTGGCCAGTATGAAGGAGTTAATTAAGGCCAGGGCGGTCGGAGCCAAGGCTTCGGCGAAGAGGGTCTCCAAGGGCCTAGCCAAGAGAAAGGTCATGGAGCTGATCCTCATGGATTCAGAACAAGTCTTGGAGGCTTCCGAGAGGGGTCCAGCTGCAGGTTTCGTCTTGATGGTGCACGTCAAAATGATCCTACCTCAACGTGCTCCTCTCCAAGTTATTAACTTGGAGCAAGATACTTTTGAAGGAGAAGGGATGGACAAGAGGAAAGCAGACTCGATCGCCGCGGAGTCCTTGAGATAAGCCAAGAGGGCCAAGACCGAGGATCTAGCCCTGGCTAAGGAGCATTCCTACGGGGAACACCTCATTGTTACGCAGGAGGTCCCGGAGGCTCCAGGGCTTCCTTTCAACCCAATCCTTCCTGAGGAAGGGGACCTAGTCCTCCAGAAGGAGAGGAAGAAGATGGTGTCCCGGGCTTGGGACGACGGACGAGAAAAACAGGACGAGGTGGCCCGGGCCCTGATCATCTGGCGGAAGGTGGAGATCGTCGATCTTTCGGAGGCCTTCAATGTTCCCCAATAGATCGTGGACTGCCTTGTAGCCAAGATCGTGTTTCGGCCTAAGTTGGGGCAGGACACAGCTCCGCTTCTGCAGATTTGTTTGCCCAGGTGGGGACTACCATGTCCACCCTTCAGCTCAAGCGATATGCCACCTTAGCCAGCCAGGATGCCCTTTTTATCTCCCAGGCCATCCTTCATCAGCCCACCATGGTAAGCCATATGCATGTCTAGTATTTTATTTTACCATCATTATTCCTTGTAAATTTTCTAACTTTGATTTGTTCCAGGATGACTTGTTGGCCCATAATAATGCAGATCTGGGGGCTGAGATGGCGATGAGGCTAGAGACTGCCCAGATTGAGCTAGAAGGGGATGTTAATCAGCGGGAAGCTACCAGGAAGGCCCTTGCAATGGAGGCTACTCGGATTGAGGCTGAGCGAGAGGACGCTGTCCGAGTTCAGGCTCAGCACAAGGAAGTTTTGTCCAGGAAGGATGTCGAACATAAGAAGTCAGTGGAAAACCTAGAGGTGGAGCTATGTCGTGTTCGTAGCTCGGAGGCTAAGCCCTTCTGGAGTCAGCTGAGGCCCAACTTCGCCAGGAGCGGGAGAAGGTGGCAAACCTTGAGTTTCGGAACCAAGCTTTGGAGGGCATGGTCTAGCTGGAGATGAAGCGGAGTGAGGAGGCTCGCCAGGAGAGGGAGCACGCTGATGAGATGTTGGAAATCACTTTTGACGAGGCCATTTACATGGTCTGGCTTCAGGAAAAGAACATGAATCTCCTCGTCTATGCAGATCCAGCTGCAAAGAGGGCTGAATTGGAAGCCAAAGAGAAAGCTGATGTGGCGCTCCTAGCTGGGGACTAACAGGGTGAGAATGCTCCAGATGTCTCGAATCAGAATGAAGGCTAGGCCTGGGCCTTTGTATTTTAGTTAGGGCTTCCTTTCTATTTTTGTAGTTGTATTACTTTTATGGACACAGATGCGTCTAAGACAATTTTTATTATCTATATTGTTATATATTGGTTTTTCTGTACATAATGGTTCCTACTTTGTATCCGTTGATTTTTTCTTCTAAATTCAATAAGTGTTTTATCACTTTGCATGAATCCAAGTTGAATATTGGGTCTTGGTTCCAATGGCCAGGACCACTAGGGGGAATATTGTATAAGGTATTTAACCTGTCCTGAGACCCACGTTCGGGTCTTGACGGCCTGGACCGTCAATAACTTTACTGATTTATCATGATTCTATGGTTCATGTTCCAACGGCCTGAACCATTAGAGATTTTTTTTTGGATATGACTTAATTAATTAACTCGTTCTGAACCCGAGGTTCAGGTTCCAACGGCCTGGATCGTTACGAAGTTAATAACTGTCATCTGATTTATTTGTCCCGACTCTGGTGTTCGTGTTTCAATGGTTTAGACCATCAGAGATCAGTTTATTAGCTTATTTCGAACCTCAGGTTCAGGCCTGGGTCGTTTATTAGACTAACTTTGACCAATTTAAACCTAAGATTCATGTTTCAGTGGTTCTGGGCCATTGTAAGGAAGACATGAATAGAGATTTGGTTATCTAGGACCACGTTAGATCTGGACCAATTTTTAGGCATTGGGTTTTGAACCCCCGGACCTTATAGGTCCAGGGTAGGATTGGACTTTGAGCCTTGCATCCTGTTTTATTTGGAGTCGAGTTTTGCATCCCCAGTCTATATGAGTTTGGAATAGGACTAAGCTTTAAGCTTTGCATCATTTATTGTCTTTATTCCTGGACTTGTATAGATGGCCTTACCCCCAAGTGACCAAAGAGTGTAGTCTTAGGTCACTTGTCTGTGTAAAAATTGAAGACGGACGCGAACTTTTTCTTTCCTTACAGCATTTCCTATGGTGTTTTGTATACACCATTTCCATTAAAAAAACAAATCTCCATGGGGAATACATTGCTTGGAAAAAAAGGTTAGAAAGAAATAGAATTAGATCCTCCTAACTACTAATAGTACCAGCGGAGGTGTTCTGCGTTCCAGGCTGTTGGGACCTCCATTCTGTCTAGTTTCCTTAAGCGATATGTTCTCGAACATATTTCGTTTTTGATTTCATAGGGTCCTTCCAAGTTTGGTCCCAAAACCCCTACTCCTGGATCTTGAGTTGTAGGGAAGACTCGTCTAAGGACTAGATCGCTGGTTTAGAATCTCCAGCTTTTAACTTTAGAGTTAAAGTGCTTGGCAATCTTTCCCTAATACATCTTCAGCAGCACCTGTGATTCCTCCTGGATCTCTTCGGTGAGATCTAGAGATTTTTTGAGTAAGGCGTGGTTCCAGACGGGATTGTATGTGTCCCGTCTGTGAGACAGGACCGCCATTTCTACTGGGATGACTGCTTCACATCCGTACACCATTGAGTAGGGAGTATGTTCGGTTGACGTTCTTTCTTTGGTTCGGTAGGCCCATAGGACGTGGGGAAACTCTTCCGGCCACTTGCTCTTGCAGGCTTGTTGCTTTTTCTTTAATGTTCCCTTCAAAATCTTGTTCACAGCCTCCGTTTTCCCATTTTCTTGAGGCCTTGCGACCGCGGAAAAGCTTTTGATGATGCCATGTTTTCCACAGAAGTCGGTGAAGTTGACGCTATCAAATTGCTTCCTGTTGTCCAACACGATTTTGTGAGGGAGGTCGTATCGACACACAATGTTGTTAATGATGAAGTCCAGGGCCTTTTTGGAGGTGATGGTGCTCATTGGTTCCGCTTCGACCCACTTGGTGTAATAGTCGACAGCTACAATGGCGTATTTTACTCCACCCTTCCCGGTCGGGAGGGATCCTACTAAGTTAATTCCCCAAACTGCAAAAGGCCAGGGACTGGTCATCAGGGTTATTTCTGTGGAGAGGCTCGCATGATCTTCGCGTACCTTTGGCACTGTTCACATTTGCAGACATAATCAACCAATCTTTCTTCATCATTGGCCAGAAATATCCTTGCCTAAGTATTTTTTTGGACAAGCTGAGTCTCTCTATGTGATCTCCGCAAAATCCTTCGTGCACTTCGTGCATGATTGCACTCATTTTTGTCCCGGATACGCAACAAAGATAGGGCATGGAATATCACTTGCGATAGAGTTTTCCATCCATCATGACATATCTAGGAGCCTGGTACTTAAGTTTCCTAGCGGCAGCCCTATCCATGGGCAATTCCCTAGTGGTTAAGTGCTTGATGAGAGGACCCATCTAGGACGTAGAGTAATCAATGGTGTTGATGATTACGGGGGCTTGAATACTAGGTGCGGGTAGATGGTCAATCGGGACCACCCCAGAGAGTTCTGCTTCAACATTCGTGGACAATTTTGCCAATGTGTCTACAAACACATTATGTTCCCTGGGGATTTGGTGAATGAAGTATTTCTGGAAGGATTGGAGTAACTCTCTGGTTCGAGTCACGTGGGCGGTCATCTTCTTCCCTTTCTTTTGGTATTCCCCCAAAATCTGCCTGACCACCAATTGGGAGTCATTGTGGACTTCTATATTTGCTGCTCCTACCTCCCAGGCCAAACGTTGTCCAGCCAGCATGGCCTTATGCTCAGCCTCGTGTTTGACGCATCGCACTGGAAGCATAGGGCACTTTGTAACTGGTGACCTTGAGGGGGTTTCAAGATGATCCCAACCCCATTTTCATTTGAGGCTTCTTCTACGAATACTTTCCACAAAGGCATTATGGGGTTGACGGGTTCTTCATCTTCAGTTATCTCGGTGCATTCTAAGATGAAGTCGGCCAGGGCCTATCCCTTGATAGAAATCTTGGGGACATAAGCTTTGTCAAACTGGCTAAGCTCCATGGCCCACTTCAAAAGTCTCCCGTCTGATTCGGGTTTCTATAGCACTTTTCGTAGGGGATGGTTCGTTAGTACCTTAATGGTGTGGGCCTGAAAGTAAGGTCTCTGCTTCTTGGAGGCGGTTAGTAAGAAAAATTTCAGCTTCTCGATTAATGTGTATCCGGACTCCGCGTCCAACAACCTTTTGGTTACGTAGTAGACCGGGAGCAGGACCTTTCCCTCTTCTCGCACTAAAGTGGCGCTGATGGCATGTTTCGGCACTGCCAAATACAGGTACAATGGCTCCCAACCACTGGTTTTGACAAGATTGGTGCTTGGGCCAAATGTTCCTTCAATTTTCAGAAGGCCTCTTCACACTCAGTCGTCCATTCAAACCTTTGGCTTCCGCGAATTATATTGAAGAATGGGATACACTTGTCTGTGGACTTCGAGATGAAGTGGCTCAAAGCTATTATTCTTCCCGTCAAGCTTTGAACGTCTTTGTGCTTCTGGGGCAATGGCATCTCGATCAACACTCTGATCTTGTCCAGATTGGCATCTATTCCTCTCGAGCTTACTATGAAGCCCAGAAACTTCCTGGAGCCCACGCCAAAAGTGCACTTTTTTGGGTTCAACTTCATCCCATACTTCTGTATATTGGCAAATGCTTCTGCCAAGTCATCCGCGTATTTGGTCGAGGTCTTGGACTTGACCAATGTCATCTATATAAACTTCCATGTTCTTCCCCAGTTGGTTCCGGAACATCTTATTGACTGTCCTCTGATAGGTGGCCCCAACATTCTTAAGTCCGAAGGGCATAACGATGTAGCAGTATACACCCTTGTTCATTTGGAAGCTGGTGAGTTCCTGGTCTGCTACATGCATTGAGATCTGGTTGTAGTCAGAGTAGGCATCCATGAAGCTCAATAAATCATACCCGGATGTATCATCCACTGTCTGGTCAATCCATGGCAGAGGGAAGCAATCTTTTGGGCAGGCCTTGTTAAGATCAGTGAATTCGATGCAAATCTTCCATGTCCTATTTGGATTCTGTACCAATACCACCAAATGGGATATAGGGCCTCCTAGATGAAGTTGATCGAGGACAACTTCTCGGCTTCTAAATTCTGCCCTCTCCGCCCTAGCAGCCTTCGCTTCTGCCAGACGGGAGTTGCATTTTCGTCAATGTTCAGGGCATCACATTTGACGTTGCGGTCGATCCCGGTCATATCTAAATGAGACCAGGCCAGGACATCCTAGTTTTCCTTCACCCGGGCGATTATGGAAGCCTTGACCTCCAAGATCAGGTTTCTCCCAACTCGGATTACTTTTGTTGGGTCAGTTTCATCGATGCATACCTCTTCCACCTCCTCCATGGGTTCTAATTCCCAATCCACTTCTATTCATGGTTCCAATTCATCCTCCTCCTAGACCACCTTCCGTGCTGGCTATGGTAGTGGGATGGAATCAGCGTTTTCCTCTTCAAGAGGCTCTTCGCAGACCATGAAGATTGGTCGGGCGGAGACATGGTAGCACTTTCAAGCGCTCTTTTGATCTCCCCATACACTTCCCACTCCTCCATTATCGCATGGGAACTTCATGCAGAGGTGGCAGATGGAGGTGATGGCGTCGAAATCGACTAAAGCAGGACGACCAAAAATTACATTGTACACAATCAGGTAGTCCACCACTATGAAAGCGCAATATTTGAACGAGCCCTGAACCTCATTCCCCAACATCATGGGTAGTTGAATCTTACCAATCGGGAGAAATGAATCCCTATTGAAGCCATAGATATGTGTCGGGCAGGAAGCCAGATCTGCCTCTGTCAGGCCAATTGCTGTGAAGGTTAGCTTGAATAGTACGTTGACAGATATCCCATCATCCACCAACACTCGGGATACCCTTTTGTTGGCGATTTGGGCATCAATTACCAAGGGGTCATGATGCGGGAAATGAATGTTCGGGCATCCACTTCCATGAACGTGATGGGCAAGTTCATCAATCTCGGGCGTTGGGCCAGAGTTTGGACCAAGGCGCATACCTCATGATCATGATTGAGCTCGCTAAGCTATATTTTTTTATCATTCCGGGATTCCGTCCCAAATGTGGGCCTCGCGATATGGTGGCCACGTGGCCATCTACCCATGGAGGCCCAACTCGAAAGGATATAACATTCCAGGCCTAGGTGCTTGCACTATTGGGGCCCCTTGGGGGGCCTGTGCTCCCGAACCTGGAGCGTACCCTCCCTGAGGAGGTCAGTACGATCCAAGTGCACCTGGGGCCATAGGTTGTCCGAGAGCTGTTGGAAGTCCCGGAACTCCTGTTGGCATCCTGACCATTGGTGGAGATGCCCCAGTTTGATCAGGTTCTCGATCTCATCCTTTAGCTGACGACACTCTTCAGTCGTGTGACCTTGGTCCTTGTGGTAAGCGCACCTTTTGCTGGTGTCCCTCGAATTCTTTCTCCCTTTAAACATTGGGGCTAGCTTCCGATAATGGACTACATTGCCCATTTCCAGGTAGATATTTTCCTGGGTGTCCACTAAGTTGGTATACTCCGTGTATTGGGGCTCGTACTTGTTTTTTCCCTTCTTTGATGGCTTGGATCGGTTCTGACTCTTGCCTGATCTCTTTCCCCAGGAGGGGTTTGTGCTTGCCTCAGTTCCTTTGACTTCAGGTGGTTGGGCACCGCCGGGAGCGACATTGTACCTAGTGGGTTCCACTCCGTACCCAAAAAATGGGGTTGATGGAGCCGGAGCATATCCCATTGAAGTGGGTCCATAGTCAGTGGGGTCATGAACGGCGTCCCAAGGGCCCCAACAGATTCAGACACAGCTGGGGGTGCTGGATAGATATTTTCTGGATACTGCACTTCGTATCCGGGGAAGGTTCGGGTGGTCGACTGGGTTGCTGGCTCCCACCCAAAGGCTTGGATTCGGGCCTCCTCCTAGTTGATGAAACCTTATGCCCTCTTGATGAATTCTTCAAAAGTGACTGCCTTGCTGCTTGCATGTCATCCTAGAGAGGGGCCCCATCTCTAATCCTGGACTGGAGAGCCATTAGGCGCTGTCCGTCATCCACCTTAGTTTTTTATGCTTCCTCCATAGAGCGCTGGATGTAAGCTCTAAGGGTTTCCATGGGATGTTTCTTGACATTAGCCAGCGCACTAACTTGCATGTCCAACTTTATGGCGGCCACAAACTGTTTACGGAATGCTGACTGCAATCTGGACCCAGACTGGATCGATCCTGCCTTAAGCCTTTTCCACCACTCTTCTGCGGGTCTAGCCAAAGTGATTGAGAAACATAGGCACTTGTCATTGTCGCAGATGTGAGCTACAGTCATCAGGCGATTATAGCGGGACAAGTGATCCCTCGAGTCCATGTTCCCGATTTAGGCAGGTAGGTTCGGCATCTTGACCCTCTTTGGTAGCACAACATCTAGTATATGCTTGGCGCATGGCTCATTTTCCTTTTCTTCAAAATCGGAAGCTCCACCTTCTTGTTTCCGGACTAGGTGGTCCATGAATTTTTTAAGAGCGGCCAGCTATTCCATGAACTGTTTGGCCATTCTATCGTCCACGGGGACTTTCTCATTCCTACTGTCGTTGAGGTTATTCCTCAAGTCGCCTCCTCGGGGGAGAATCTTTTCCTTGCGGGCTTGCTCTTTTAGGGCGTTGAGGTCATCATGCAAGTCTACTTGGGAAGTATCGTCTCCTGAACTGATTGCTTTTGCCTCTTCTCCGCATTTGCGCCCTCCGTAATCCTTGTTCACAGAGGCGCTGGGATACAAGCGTCGCTCCCGTTCTTCCTGTCTAGGGACGTTCTAGGGCTTAATACCCTACAGGCGCTTCCCCTACAGATTGTTCAGATGATCCCATCCTGGGATAGGAGTCATCCATTCTTTCCTAGGGAATTGCCCTGGGTTAGCCCTAGTTTTAGGAACGGGGTGATCTTTCTTCTGGGGGTTTATTTTCCAACAAGATCGACCATTTTGGATTTTCCTTTCTCATGAGTAGGATTCGATGGGCCGGCTCTGGGATGCGGGGATGGTCCTGGAGGAGGAATAGGGCTAGCGCCATTGGGTACGCCAGTCCTGATAGGTGGGACAGGCGGTTGTGTTCCTGGAGGAGGAATGACTAAAGGATTGGCTGCCAATCCTTAGGCAGCCATATAGGCCTGAAGAACCAGGAGGGACTCTTGCATTTGGTGGGTAGCTTCTTTTTATTTAGCTATCCTAGCTTCTTGATCTAGGACCTGTTGTCTCAGGCAGACCACCTCTGGATCCTCCTGTTCGGGATCCATATCCTTCTTGTTAGGATCAATGAGGATTTTGTCCTTGTGATCCTCATATTTCCCTTCATCTTCCTCGTAATAGCCTTCGTTGTAGTCACCCCCATCTCCAAAGTTCTTGGAATAATCGGGTAGAGGCCCATGATAAGGCATGTCCTTGGGTTGGTCTTGAGGAAATGGTTGGTTGGGCAATGGTTCTCCATTGTCTTGTTGTTGTTGGTGAGCAGGATCAAACACGGTATGCCTAGTGTTCATCATTTTTGCAGAAAATTGAGATTGATTCAAACTTCCTTACTCTCTCAATGAAAGCACCAAAATGTTTACCAAGTTTTTCAAAAGCTGGAAATATATTAAGAACTAAGATCTGAAAAGAAAGAATTAGAGATGAATAGTCACAACTTTTACGTTGTTGGGGCGTTAATGAGCCTTAGTCCATGAGTCAATAGTATTAGGCTTTACAGAGTTTCCTACAAGTTTTTAGCTGAGCTGTTGCCTATAAGAGAAATTCTAGGATCCCCGCTACAATGCACAATTGGCTTTACTTATAGGCAATCAAGCACATTGGATCGGACTAATCCGGGGCCAATAGGGATGTAATTATAGTTTGCTGGCTAATGGAGCCATAATACAAAGAATATCACATAATAAAATGTAGTTAATCTGGGCCCATTAGGTCGACTTAGTCATTTCCAAGCCTTACAGCCGCCCATTGTATGTTAGCGCGGACTGGTCCGCGTGGCCTTCTAAAAGGATCATGGGGACATGATCTGTCAGAGTGGTGGCAGTATTTTTTCCTAGGAACAATGTACATTCCGTGAGTATCCTCTTCTGTAGGTTAGTTGAGGAGACTAACTGCCATATTTAGCGGGGACAGGTCAACATCAAAGAAATCTAGGCTTGTCCTATCTGGGTTAGTTTATTAATATCCCGGTTCACTTACCGAAGTCCTGGTTTGTTCACCAAGACCCGGGTTCATTTGCCAAGATGGATATCATGACACTGAGTATCTCGACCAGTTAGTCTGCCACCTCAATTGGCATCCAAGAGGATGTAGGTTGGTCATGACCGGGAAGATGAGTCAAGCCTGCATCTTAGTCTCAGTTCCTTTTTTATGCTCGCACCCATTGAATGTTGTTGGGCTCGATGGTGCTTGGGCTATCTGGGGTTTCCTCCTTCCCCGTTCACCAGGTTCAGGATAGGCTTGGACCTCTTATGAGGGCCCACGGACCCATTGGTTCATGCCACATGTCACGGGTGGAAAACAAGGATAACACATTTAGTTCACATAAATCCCTATGTATTAAATCTAACAAGTTAAAATTTCTATCGACACTATGAAATTTTTTCTTAACCATTTTAGATTTTACACATAGCTCACACTTATCATGCTTAACATTATCACAATTAATCAATCCACATTTATATTATTCTTTTAATTGTGCTAAAACTTATATGTGCTATTCTAACATGTCATAAAGTAATAGAATTTGAGTCAAGCATATAATAAGAAGAACTAGAAGCTTTACTTTTAGTTTTCACATCATCAATTGAGGTACAAAGTTTAAACATGATATCACAAGCATATCATTTCCCCACAAAACACACTTTTGACTAAGTAAGCTTGTCGAAATCTATCACAACTTCAATTCCCGGTTTGCCAATCAAATTGCCACTTACAAGGTCTCTACTCATATCCGGTACATACAAAACATTACTGAGTAGAACCTTCTTGCCGAAAGTGAAGAATAGATCAATAGTCCCCTTGCCTTCAACCTTGGACCTTTTTCTCATTGCCCATTTGAATTTCATGTCCTTCCTTTGAAGTCTCAAAGGTCTTGAATATAGATCTATCATAAGTAACATGGATGGTGTCACAAGTATCATACCACCAAACTTTTACCTTTTCATGTATGACATTAATCTCACTAAGTGTTGCCACTAATTCTTCTTCGGTTGAATTCACCTTAGGCCCATTATTATGGCTAATCTTGAACCTGCAATCCCTTGCAAAATGTCCATTCTTGCCACACACAAAGCAAGGTCTTTTGGAATTCTTGAATTTACCTTCATTTTTCTTAGGTCCCCAAGGTTTGTAACCCTCACCTTTAGGCTTCCCAATTCCTATTCCTTTGTTATTGTTGTTGGGAGGTTTAGCCACCACATTGGCCTTAACAATCGCTCCATTAAACTCTTCTACGTTCTTATCTCTAGAACGGAACTCCTCCTTAATCCTCAAGTGTTTGAAAATTTACTCCAAGGAAATCTCCTCATTCTTATGGATGATTTTCTTTCTATAGCCCCTCCCAGATAGAGGCAACTTGACTATGATAACACCAACAAGGAATTCTTACGAAAATACAATATTCAAGGAAGATAGCTTATTTAAAATAATTTGTAATTCATGAATTTGGGGTAGAAGGGGCTTCACATCAAAAAACTTAAATTACATATATTAAGTAATGAGGAATTTCCTTGTACCTTCTTCTTCCACTTTGTATTTTCTCTCCAATGCCTCCCAAATCTCCTTAGTAATCTTTGTGTTGGTGTACAGATTGTTCCACCCATCCAAGAGAGAGCATTGAGAATGTGAACCCTAAATATTAGTTCATCTTCTTCATGTTTCTTCCTTTCTTTGGTGACTTCTTGAGTGTCATCCGCTTTTCTGTGTTCTATGGGCTTTAGATCTTTGTCCAAGATGTAGTACACCTTGAGAGTAGTGAGAAAAATCTTAATCTTTTCTTGCCAATGTACAAAATTAGTCCCATCAAATATGTCCAATCTAACACAGTCTTGTGCCATGAATTTCAAAGCCGAAACTGAAGATGATTCTTCCATGATGATGTAACTCAGTGTATAGAGAATTTGATTGTTGGGAGAGAATGATATTACTGTTAGGATTTGTGCCCTTAAAGCATATTTATGCATGAATGATTACTTTTAATCAAGTAAAGTTAATATTTTGCACTCATATTTATTTTTAATTACGCATATCATTTATCAAGAAGATCTAATATTATTGATGTCGTCTTGAATTAAGTATATGTATAATGATAAATATATAAGATGATTTAATTCAAGATAATAGTATAAAAATTGACTGTATTCGCTCAATAAAATGGGAGCTTTATTTAATAAATGTGAATACCAAAATTCAGCTTGAACGAGGCCCCCGCCTCATGACCCTCAAAAAATAGGTTTGGGATGGAAATAGCCTCGCGGACACGCCCTTGCGTCTCGTGTCAAGGGCCTCGCGGACACGCCCCTGCGTCTCGCGCCAAGGGCCTCGCGGACACGCCCCTGTGCCTCTTGCCAAGGGCCTCACGCACAAGCCCCTACATCTCATGCCAAGGGCCTCGTAGACACGCCCCTGTTTCTCGCGCCAAGGGCCTCACACACACGCCCATGCGTCTCGCTCCAAGGGCCTTGCAGACACGTCCCTGCGCCTCGCGCCAAAGACCTCGCGCACACACCTTTGTGTCTCGCGCCAGGGCCTCGCGGACACTACCTCGGCCATGCAGTAGCACCTTGTGCCCCACTCAGCCACACGACAGAGCATGCCTTGACGCCAAGGTGCACATTGTAACCCCCTAAACTTCAAGGACCATTACGGTGTGCATTTTAAACAGTGCTAAACTCACTAATCAAGTCATTTGGCCATAATTGTGTATCTAAGTATGATTAGCAGTTTAGGGTTAAAACTTTTGGTTAAGATATAACGTTTCACTAAAATGTTTACTGTATACATTGGGATCCCAAAACTATAATTTAATGGTTAAATACAAGAAAATATTTACAACCAGCCGATCTAAGCGGCAAAATAGGGTTTAACCCTAGTTCCTCTTTCAACCCTCGGCCGTGGCGATCGAGCAGCCGCATATGTACACATCGTCACCGAAGCTCTCTAACTCAAGGATGGTCCAGCTTTCTTTTGCCTTTACCTGCACCACATAGCACCCGTGAGCCGAAACCCAGCAAGAAAACTTAATATGCTCATGAATAATAACATGTTACAAAATCATAATGTGCATGCCTAGCAATGATAGCCCTATTCAAGCATGCAAATAAGTTCAGATAATGATGGGGTATCCAGGATAAGGAATCCTGCCCTCCTGAATGGATGAATATTAAGTCAATCCTAATCGGATGAGTGATTTAACATTTGAGGTTCTGTTAACCATGATGGAGTGTATAGCTCTAATTAGATGAGTGATTTAACACTTGAGGTTCTGTTAACCATGATGGAGCGTATAGATCTAATCAGATGAGTTATTTAACACTTAAGGTTCTATTAACCATAATGAGTGACTGACGAGCAAGTAACTATGGGGCTCAACACCCATAGCCATGTGACAATGCAATCCGCTAGGCCTTCTGGCCCTGGCTCTAAGTGACTAGCCATAGGCTAGACAAGCGCGTTTAGTTTTCATCGAACTTGAGGTCGGTCCGGCATTAATGCTCAAGTTGAGTCATTCAATGCAGATGTCGACTAGATCTAATATTTTTGGCTTGCGTTAAACACGCTAAGACCGTTCTTGACTTATTAGTCAATACCATGTGACCAGTGCTCAATACTACTGTCAAACTTGACTAGTGAGTCATAGCTTCACAATTAATACCGACACCATTGCCAATTCCGACTAGTGAGTCAGTGCCACGCACAAGTAAGTAATGCAACCAGGCATATATCATATGTCAAATATCCAAATGTAGGGCATTTAGAATGCTTACTTAACAATTCCTAGCATAATTAGGATCATGCACAAACACAGAGACTCAAGCTCTGATCAATCTCATATTAAACATTCATGGCATGCCCTAATCACATGTTTCTTGTGCATCACATGCATCACATACTGGGTGCGGTTTTCTTACCTCTGGTTCGAGCAAGAAATAACAATTGAACGACCCTTGAGAACGATCAATCCTTTGATCCCTTAGCGGTCACCTAGTCATAACCAATTATAACTTCCATTAATGAAAATCAACAATAAAAGGGTCTTGACCTAAACCTCACTCCCGAGACCCCGAATTGTACCCAAATGGTGAGTAGATTCGATCCCGAGCCTTAGGAATTGAAACCCTGAGCCAAAAACCCTCAAAAGTGCCCAAAATATGCATCAGAGAAAACAGGGTAGCGCTACAGCGCTGCCCCCCTAGCGCCCTAGCGTTACAACCAGGGGAATTTTTCCCTGGCTAGCATTGTAGCGCCACCCTTTGGGCGCTATAGCGCTAGGACCAGATAGATTCACCCTGGTTTTAGCCTCCTTCGAATCCTCCAATTCCAACCTGAAAATAAAGCTTCCAAATCTCATTGAAACCCCCAATTGAACCCAAAAACCATCTACACATAACCTAAGTTTCATAACTCAAGTAACCTTCGCCAAAAACCCCAATGAATTCTCAACTTTCCAACTCAAAAACCAAATGAAAACAGAGCAAGAACTAAGGTTTTAATGGCCAGAAACTCACCTCAATCTCAGCTTAGCATCCTCTTAAATGGTGGAACACAACCCTAGCTTATCAAAGCTTGGTTCCCTAGCTTTGTTACTCAAAAAGAGCCTCAAAATCCAAAGAGAAATGAAGAGAAGAAGGAGAACGAGAGTAGAAAGAAGGAAACTCTATTTTCTTAAGCTTCCTACAGCTTCTAATGACTGATATAAATCCTTAAGGTCAGAAGACCAAAATGCCCCTAGGTCATTTAAAATCCTCTTAAGGCCACCAAGGGCAAAACCGTCCTTTCTAGCCTATTTCGTTAATCATAATTAACACCCTCCAATTCCCGTTATACTCAATATTCTCAAATGCTAATAAATCATATCTCATTACCCTTTAATTCCTGGTAATGTTCTAATCCTCAAATTACCCTGAGACTCACCCCGAGCCCCGAAACTAATCCCGTAATGACCAGACTGATAACTTGCATTCAAAGATCGTCTCATTATGAATGGCTCGAACAAATCCACATATAATGTGGTATTATTCATAATTCTCCAACATGCATGAAAATACACAATTACACCCTCAACGGGCCAAATTACCAAAATGCCCTTATAATTAAAAATGGACTCATATGCATGCATTTATCATCATATTATAATATAATTCACATAAACATGCATATAATCATTTAATAACATAATAAATCAATTATGGCCCTCCTGGCCTCCTAATCAAGGTCCTAAACCTTATTAGGAAAATTTGGGGCATTACACACATCATCCATAAGGAAGGCTTGGTTCTCCAAACCCCACGCCCCGGGGCTGATACGTAGCAGGGCCTCACTACGCAAGGCCTATCTCCCAACAATGCCTCAACGTGGAGGCCATGTATAGGAAATCCTTTCTATATTAATGAAGAATCCACAATGTTCTTCATTACTTAGAAAAATGTAAAGAAGCTTGGAGAGAGTTTATATCTTGTAAATAAAAGAAGTACCAGCAGGTACAAGGCATGCCCATGTGTATGGGATGTACGACCCTGAGGATGACAGAGGCATGACTCTGACATCCGTGATTGGCAAGTAGTGGAACTACGAGGAGTGGTGGCATGACTTGCATGTCTCTGACCACAAACAAGCATTGACACCACGATCCGCTGCTCCACCACAACCTGTGCCACTACCATGACAGTGTAACCAAGTGCCTTCATGTTCCCTGGGACCACCTTGTATCAGAGGCCAATAGAGCCAAGCTATAAATAGACCTCCACCCCTAAAACTAAGGGGTTGGAAAATTCTTGTAATGTTAGGCTATTCAAAGAGAAATATACATGTTTTCTTCCATGACTCTTCTGCAGTTTTTCTCTAAGTCTCCATAAATTTTCCTAAGTTCATAAGTTCATGGTTAAGTCTTTGAATTTTCTGACCTTAATTCATTGACGAGTTCTCACCGTCAACAGTTTGGCGCCGTATGTGGGAAGGATAAGTGTCAAGCCACTGTTCTTCTATTGATTCCTACAGAGAAATATGCCAAGGTGTTCTAAGCGTCTAAGAGAACCACGAGAGGTTGAGGTCCACTTGGACAGAGATCAGCTGAAAGCCTCCATGAGGAATCCTCCACCACCCAAAAATGTGGATGCACCAAAGGAGCCCAGGGCTCTTGAAGATGAAAGGGAGGTTTCATCCCCAGTCATTCAGCTCGATGGAAACCGTCAAGGACCGTCGGCTGCCCCTACGAGGGGTGCCGGAGCATTTCCACCCCCAAGGCTGCCACAGGTACCGAACTCCGGTCGGCAAGATCTGGCTCCATCAACGTGCAGGCCCAACAAGAGTCCATGGGTACATTGCATACGTTCCAGCTCTAGGACTCGATTCTACGAAGAGGAGATACGCGAGTTACACCGAAAGAATCAAAGGCTAGAAACCATCTTAGAGAATATACAAGAGGTGTTGAATGGCCTACTACAGGGAAAGTCAAGCATGCCTCTCCCTAAGCGAAAGGAAAAGGCCATGAAGGAGGAGAAACTACAGTCCCTGTAGATGATGGGAGGATTCGACTCTCCACTAGCAATACCCCTTGGCCAAAGCAACATGAATGTACCGGACAGGCGAAGCAGCCTAAGAATCAGAGTGGGGGAACAACGCTAACCCTCACAATGAAGTTAAGGTCACTTAAAGGGAAACACCCCATGACTTGAGGGAAGAACTCAACAAGAGAAGGACGAATGAGAGGACCACACCTCCTATGGCTCCCCTAGAAGACAAAAGGAAAGGAAAGGCCAACCCATCTGACTTGAGAGACTCCTTGAACAAAACGAGGCAAGACTTAGACACCGAGATGAGGAGCTTGCAGAGCAAGATAATCACCGCGTCTGGGGGGCACACTGTCGATGATGATTTTGATTACGAATCTCCCTTCATTAGAGAAATCCAAGCCGTGCGGTTCCCAACCAACTTCAAAGAGCCTCACATGACCCCTTACGAGGGCAATACAGATCCAAAATACCATCTTGATGCGTTCAATGACCTAATGAAGTTAAGGGGCATTACTAGCAAAGTCAGATGCCACTATTTTGCTGTCATGTTAAAGGGTCCTGCGTACAAGTGGTTTAAGAGACTCCGACCAGGGTCCATCAGGTCTTGGCAACAATTTTCTGACGAATTTCTCCAACAACATCATGCTATGCGTGATTACACCATCCCAGGCACCAGCCTTGCTAATGTGAAACAAGGAGAAGAAGAAAGTCTGAAGAGCTACATCCATAGGTTCAATATGGAGGCAGCCAAAGTAGGAAGCCTAACCCGTGGGGAGTTACAAATGGCCATTACAACCAGGGTGCGCCCGGGTAGTAAGCTGTAGGAAAACATGCTAAAGAGGGAGGTCACTGACTTAGAAAATTTCTACGAATGGGCCCAAAAGTACATTCGTGTCGAAGACGACCATGAGAACCTGAAGGCATCACTTGTCAAGCCTTCAGCCCCTAAAGGTTTGAATGACACGAAGAAGAAAAGAGTGTACGAAGGGCTAAGAGATGACCTCCAGAGGAAGCACAAACATGGAGGTAGCCCCAAGCAAACATCCCACACCTTCTACACTGACCTAAAACATACTAGGGAACATATCTTCATAGCGAACGAGAATCAGATCCCCTTTAGGAGACCCCCACCAATGAAGAGAGATCCCGGAAAGTATTGTCAGTATCATAAAGACATTGGCCATACCACGGCGGAATGCACTCATTTAAAGGTGGAAATTGAAGAACTCATATACATGGGCACTTGGGTAGATACGTCCGAAGAGAAAATGAAAGACCAGATGACAGACCACCCTCGCCACGAGCACAAGATGTAGTCCCAGAAGTGCAAGGAGAGGTGAGGACAATCTTTGAAGGACCAAGATTCAAAGGAGAATTGAGAAAGGAGATAGATAGATATGCCAAGGAATCCAGACGAAGTCCACCCCCATTCATGTTAAGCTTAAAACAAAGTACCTGAAAAACTTTAAAGGGGAAAACGGCTCAATAACCTTCATCGAAGAAGATGTGCGGGGTGTGTATTTTCCACACAATGACCCCTTGGTATTAAGTGTACATCTGGCTAACATGAGGGTGCATCAGGTTCTGGTAGACAATGGGAGCTCCATAGACATCCTATATCGCTCGCCCTTAGAGAAGATGGGATTGGGCATCAGGAACCTAAATCCCTACAACACCTCCCTGTATGGGTTTACAGGAGACTTGATACAACCTCTGGGCACAATCGAGTTAGCCCTCCCCATGGGAGAGCTGCCTAGACAGACCATTGTAATGACAAACTTTGTCGTAGTAAGCTGCTCCTCGGCCTTCAATGCAGTATTAGAGAGGCCCTCCCTAAGAGAATTGAAGGTGATAACCTCGGTATACCACTTGGCCATAAAATTCCCAACTCCTGGAGGGTAGCGAGCGTGAAAGGAGAACAAAAAGAAGCAAGGGAATGTTATAACATGTCCCTCCGCATAGTCATAAAACCACCAGAACCTATGTCGATGGTAGTGCATAGGAGCACAAACCCGCGTGAGTTCAACCCCAGAATTACTGAGGAGATCAGAATCGATGGTTGTGCATACGCGCCTGAGAGGGAACATCGGGTAAAGCTCCACTTTTAGTACGATAAATCAAAAGGGTTACCATAGTTAGCCCCTCAACATAGTTGTGAGTCCTCCCGTTAAAAGCAGTTATGAATTAGAGGGGTAACCTAGATGCCCTGGTATGTAGTAAGAATAATGTTTCCATAGACACCTATGTACTCTACTCATTTTTAATGAATATGTTTCTTATTGGCATGTCACACTCCTCATTTACGTGAGCACGTATCTAACTCTTGTGTATGTATCACCAATTGGAATTATCAAAGTTCATGAGCAAAATGATCAATGTGCCCGATGAGATAAATCTCGCCAACCACTTGGGGGGGAGAGTATATAGCCAAAAAGGGTCCTAAAAGAGACGCTTATAAAAAAAGGAAATAAGGAAGAAAACCTTGCAAGGCATCTCTTGAGTTCACGAAGATTAGCCACCCTTATGAACATCAAGAGGGTCAAAAGGTCTTATAGGAAGAACCTCCTAATAAAGGATGATACCTCTACGAGAGGAAAGGCCTCAGGAAGAGCATCCACCAATAAGCCTAGATCGGCCACCAAGCCGTCTAGCCAAAAAGGGTCCTAAAAAAGACCCTTGTAAAAATAGTACTATGCATAATGACGAGAAGGATGCTTCTCGCAAAAAATAACAAGTGCACACAAAAATATATAAAAGGATAGCTAGAACCCAAAGGGTCAACAGATCCTTACAAATAAAATCAAGGTGCACCAAAGAGACCAATACTATGGTCCAAATAAAGTATCAACGAGTTATTAGAAAAAAGAAAGACCTATCGAACCCCTTTGGCTTCTGCATACAGGAGTGGGATCAAAAGGACCTCAAGCATAAAGAAACAAAAACAAATGATCGCATATATATATATATATATAATAAGGAAGTCGTGATAATGTTCCAGGATAAATTCGACACCAACCACAACAGGACTTAAAAAAGTTCCTGAAGGAAAAAGAAAAAAACTAGGAGAAACCTCTCCGGTATAATAAGGTTCGAATAAGCATACAACCAAATCGAAGTGAAAAATAAAAACTATAGAAACAAAATCTCAAGGCCTCCCGTCACGAGCATTCTACTCGACCGCCTTGGCAACGGTATGGTCACCAAAGGTGGAGAAGTCAAAACCAGGATTCTGCCTCCACATTCCATAAAGGGTACGCTCTACAGACTTATACTCAACCTCTGCCAAATTAGCCTCCAGGAGAGTGACCTTCTCTCGCAACACCTCAGCTTTAGCTTCTGCTCTCTTCTTATTTTTGAATGATGAAGAGGCCTTCGCCAGGGCTTTCTCCAGCTTGAGGTTGACATCGGCAAGCTTTCCCTCATGCTATTCATCTTTGACCACTAGACGATCCCTTTTAGCATTGGATGAAGATAGGTCAAGGGCCAAGTCTACAAAGCATTGAGCCACTAGAGAAGCCTGCAAGGAAGCCAAAAAGTGAGCAAACAAGGAACCCAAAACATAAAAAAGACCAATGAAAGATGCATGAACTCACCCAAGTTGTGAAGTGCACAAGGGTCACCCCAAGCTCCGCCATGGTAAAATTCTTGAGACCCTTACACTCGGTCTCGGGGATACCCTCGACAACTCGGGCATACCTTCGCAAATAAGGGGCTGATGTGCGACCCACCCAAGACGACCCCTCCAAATCCGTAGCGCCTGGGTGGGCAGGGGCAGATGACCCACTCACCGAGCGAGGAGGAAGCGCAAGAACATCAAACGAAGGGTACCTCGAATAGTCATGACAAGCGAGGGCACAAGGAAGATAATCAAAACATCAAAGGAAGGCAGAACGAAGCGCGTCCGTAGGAGCAGAAGAGGGGCATCCCCTGGAGGCTGGAGATAGCCGAGCTGGACATTTTGATTCGGGTGAAGCCTCCTCAGGCGCCCTTTCAACATCATCCTTGTCCGAGTGAGGTTCTGCCGGAGTTGTCTTCTTCTTTCGCTCAGAAATATGACATAGCATGCCAGGCTCTAAAACCCTGGATAGACCATAGTGATTGAGGTTGGCCACAGTAAAGAGATGGGCATCCAATTTTGTTACAGGGTCTGCATCAAGGAAGACATCTACCAACGCCGCCTTCGACTCAAGAACGTCGGCGAATTTTGTAACAGGGTCTGCATCAAGGAAGACATCTACCACATTTCCCATGTATGACATAACATGCTTGTACTCCCTACTAATGTGGTATTTCTTAGACAACTCTAGCAGCTTGTTTTATGACACATGGGAAATGATGGTGGACGCCAATAAAGGACCGGAGTCTGACTTCTCAGGAGCGACCTGTCGTCTCATTCTCTTTGACATGTTTGCAAAACCAAAGGAAAAAGGTGAGGTTAAAACAGAGCACTTTACCCTCCATTTTCTTCTTCTTGTGTGAGTTTTCCACCGAGGCATTGGGTGTGGAAGCATCAAACATGGGTGGATTAAAGAAAAGGGTTGAGGGGAACCAGGGGTGACCTCGGGGCTACTATAGGGAGAGCACGGGGCTGAGGGTTCAAGAGGGAAGTTTCCCTCCGTGAACTCTAGCTCCATTTGTAGGTCAAGAAGGTTCACTCTAAGGCTTGCAAGCTGATCATTAAGATCAAAGGAGAAAGGGACTCCATCACCCCTCAAAGTCAAATCTATCTCACTCTCCACCACCCAAATTTTATGCCTAAGCTCGACCATGCGTTCAAAGTGACATATACAAGCCCTCTTCAAGGTGTCGTAGTTTTGGTAAGGGTTGTTTTCGGGGGACCCCGAGTTTGAAGACAAGTCTACAAACTCGACCCTCGGAGGAATGCTAGATGACCCCTCACATGTCATAAAGTCGCATCTTGTTGGTGATATGGGTGCAAGTGAATGTGTAAAGTGTACTACAAAACACAAAGGAATAAGCTCAAAACCTCTAGACGTAAGTGCTCAAAACAACCAACTACGGGGCGCAAAGGAGGGTATATGTACAAATGGTTGCATATACATAAATTAGCTCACGAGGAGCTCCAGCCGAGACAACCCTTCCCAAGTAATGCTAATTTAGACCCATTAAGCACAAGAAAGGGTGAAGGCGTACCTTGAGCGGGTAAAGTCGCGCACCGTCACAGCTGCAGAAATACCAAGGGTCGAAAGTACATGCCTACAAAAAGAAAAAAGATAGATGTTTTAATCTCCTAGAACATATACAGATATTTACATACAAAAAAAGGGAGAGAAAAGAAAGACAAAGTGCCCTTGTGAGGGATAGAACCACTCACCTCTTGGAAGTTTTGAAGACAAAAGCACCACCAAGCTAAGAGGAGAAAGTGTAGAAATTATCCTTGAGAAGAAGGCCTATTTATAGGAGGCTCAAACTATTCCTAGCCATTGAATTCAATATTTGATCTATGGTCAAGAATGGAGTCAAACACCAGTATTGGGATCCGCGAAGCCAAATGATAGGTTCACATTTACTCTCAAGGAATGATGAGGATCACATTCCCAATGTGTGTTATTTCACACTACCAAGGGAAAAAAACACACTAACACCACAAGAGGTTTGAGGACACCATACCAAAAATTCTACCGGATCACCTAAAGGTCCTCCCATAGACTGGGGGGCAAGTGTGAATACCAAAATTCATCTTGAACGAGGCCCCCGCCTCATGACCCTCAAAAAATAGGTTTGGGATGGAAATAGGCTTGTGGACACGCCCCTGCGTCTCGCACACACGCCCCTGCATCTCATGCCAAGGGCCTCGCACATACGCCCCTACGTTTCGCGCCAAGGGCCTCATGTGCATGCCCCTGCATCTTACACCAAGGGCCTCACAGACACAGCCCTAGGTCTCGCATCAAGGGCCTTGCGCACATGCCCATGTGTCTTGTGCCAAGGGCCTCGCACACACGCCCCTGCGCCTCGCGCACATGCCCCTGCGTCTCACGCCAGGGCCTCGCAAACACTGCCTCGGCCACAGAGCAGCACCTCGCGCCCCACTTGACCACACGACAGTGCATGCCTTGATGCCAAGGTGCACATCATCCATAAGGAAGGCTCGGTTCTCCAAACCCCACGCCCCGAGGCTGATACGTAGTAAGGCCTCACTACGTAAGACCTATCTCCCAAAAATGCCTCAACGTGGAGGCCATGTACAGGAAATCCTTTCTATATTAATGAAGAACCCACAATGTTCTTCATTACTTAGCAAAATGTAAAGAAGCTTGGAGAGAGTTTATATCTTGTAAATAAAAGAAGTACCATCAGGTACAAGGCATGCCCATGAGTACGGGATGTACAACCCTAAGGAGGACAGAGGCGTGACTCTGACATCCATGCCTAGAAAGTAGTGGAAGTACGAGAAATGGTGGCATGACCTGCATGTCTCTGACAACAAACAAGCATCGACACCACGATCCGCTGCTCCACCACGACTTGTGCCACTACCATGACAGTGTACCCAAGTGCCTTCATGTCCCTTGGGACCACCTTGTATCAGAGGCCAATAGAGCCAAGCTATAAATAGACCTCCACCCCTAAAACTAAGGGGTTGGAAAATTCTTGTAATGTCAGGCTATTCAGAGAGCAATATACATGTTTTCTTTCATGACTCTTCTGTAATTTTTCTCTAAGTGTCCAGAAATTTTCCTTAGTTCATAAGTTCCTGGTTAGGTCTTTGAATTTTTGACCTTAATTCATTCACAAGTTCTCACCGTCAACAATAAAGAATATGAGTACAGTATATCTTCAGTTTTAGGACAAAGCAGTTTATTCAGACTGTTCAGTGTATCGACACAAAAAGATAGAGGTACCGTATAAAATATAGATTTTATTGGACTGGGACATGATGAAAGAAATAACTTCTGAGAATTTTCGTGAAAATATAGAAGTTCGACAATCATCAATTGATAGTCGTTTGAGACTTGACCTTAATCTTGAAGAGTGTAATGAACTCCTATTTGTGTTATTATATCTTTTGACTTATTGGGTAAGGTTCAATATTACTATGACTGAATTCCTGATATCTTGGAGTTATAGAGTTGCAAGTGGCTGAGAACATTCTTCATAGATTCGGAATCTGCTCATTACTTAAATGAACGCAAATTAGTTGTTCCTTTTAGTGTTGATTCAGGTCTTGAGCATAGAGCGCTCCATTTCTGTTAGAGAAGAGAAATTTCATTACATAATTAAGTTTATAGAATAATGTTCATTGGAGGACCAATGGAACTAATTTATAAAATCATAATTAGATAGGTTAACTAACATTAAGACCTAGCTCTAATTATGAACAACTAGCAGAGGGTCATAACTCAAGCAATGACAAAATCAATGGATGGCATTATAGTTATAGCTTCTAATAGTATAAGACTATAGTTTTGAGAGTTTACCTATGAATTTTCTAGTGGAATAATTCATAGTTAATTAATTAATTAATGGAACTAAGAGTTAGTGAAATTAATTAAATTGTTGGAGCTAAGAACTACGAGTCCATATTGTCCTTGAACTAGCTCGATAACTGTAATGTCTCAAAATCCCTAATGTGGTTTAATGCCTGGATTAGGGGGCCGGGAAGGCCATAATTGATTTATTATGCCATTATGTGATTAAATGCATGATTATATGATGATAATTGCATGCATGTGGATTCATTATCATTAAAAGGGCATTTTGGTAATTTGGCCCGTTGAGGGCATATTTGTATATTTTCATGCATGTTGGTGAGGTATGGATGAGGCCACATTATTATGTGGATATGTTCGAGCTATTCAGCATGAGATGATCTTAGAATGTAAATTAGCGGTTTGGTCATAAAGAGATTAATTTCCGGGCTCAGGGTGAGCCTAGTGGTAGTTTGATGCTTAATACATTACCGGGAATGAACGGGTAATGGGATATGATTTAATTATTAATTGAGAATATTGAGAATAATGAGAATTGGCAGACGTTAATTATAATTAGCGAAATAAGTGGGAAATGAGGATTTTACCCTTGGGGGCTGTTAAGAAGTTAAATTAGGCTTAGGGGCATTTTGGTCTTTTGACCAAGGGTTATATGTTAAATTAGAAAGTTGTAGAAACGTTAGGATAAAAAAAAAAGAGCAACTGGTTCTTTCTCCCTCCCGATCATTTCTTTTTCTCCATTCCTTTAAATTTTTGAAGCAAGATTGAGGGTTCAAACTTTGGAATCATAGCTTGAGGTTCTAGGCTAATGTTCAACCATTGAAGGGGATTCAAACCTTAGTTTAAGGTAAGGTTTCAGCCATAGTTATATTTTGGACTGAATAGATGGGAATTTGATGAAGTTTTAAAAGGTTTAAAGCTTAAGTTTTGTTGGTTGAGTGATGGATTAGTTGTGGTAATGCTTGGGTGTAATTTCTGGGTTGATTGGTGAAGGTTTTTGGCTGGTTTTAATGGAAAATATGGCAGGGGAGCTGTGTTCATGGGGTCAAGTCACGACTTGGCCCAAGCAAGTCATGGCCCGCCCCTGGTATCCCAGGCAGATTGCTCTCTAATTTGGGGGGGCGCCGCGACTCACTAGGCCAAGTCCTGACCCACCCCTTCTTTTTGGTGCCAGGGAGGAGTTTTCAAGGGTTTAGGCTTGGGGTTTCATTTCCTAAGGCTCGGAATCGAATCTACTAATCGTTTTAGTATGATTCGAGGTTCTGGGAGCAAGGTTTTAAATTATGAACCTTTTATTATTTATTTTATTGATGGAATTTCATATTGGTTATGACTAGGTGACTGCTAAGGAACTTAAAGTTCGATCGTTCTCAAAGGTTGTTCTTTTATTATTTCTCACTCGAATTAGAGGTGAGAAAACTGCCCCTAGTATGTGGCATGCATGGTTATTGATGAAGCATGTTGAGTGCTCTATATATTGGCATTGATTGCATAGTAAATGCATATCATCTTGGCTTATTTGTGTATGGTACTTACTTATTAGTCAGAGAACGGCAATGGTGCTTAGTATTGATCCTGAAGCTATGACTTACCAGTCAAGTTCAGCAGTGATTTGAGCACTGGTCATATGGTATTAACTTAAGAGTCAAGAATGACATTAATGTGTTTAACACAGGCTGAAATGATTAGACCTAATCACCATGAGCATGAAAACTAAAAGCACTTGTCTAATCTAAAGGCTAGTTACATAGAGCCAGGGAAAAAAGGCTCAAGCGACTATAATGTCACATGGCTTAGGGTACGGAGCCCAAGTTCGTGACTCATTAGTCACTTATCTGATTAGGGTGCAAAGCCCAAGTGTGTGACCCATTAGTCATCTACCAAGTGTGTGACTCATTAGTCACCTACCAAGTTCGTGACTCATTACTTATCTGATTAGGGCTACAAGCCCCAGCATGATTACCAAAATCATTTATTGTTACTAACTTATCTGATTAAGGCTCCAAGCCCCAGAATGATTACCATAATCATTTATTGACATTACATATATGCAATAATAAGTTTTCTTGCTAAGCCTTCACTCACGGGTGCGATGTGGTGCAACTAAAGGGAAAGAAAAGCTCACTTAGCCTTGAGTGGAGAGCTTAGGTGGTGATGTGTACATATGCGGCCGCTTGACCACCACAGCCAAGGTGTTTCTCAGAGGAACTAGTGGTTGACCCTATTTTTCCCACTTAGGTAGGCGGGTTATAATTTTTACACTATAATGACCATTTTGGATTGTAAATAACTTCGTAAACACTTTTATGGGCCCATGTACAATTTTATGTCTTAAATAAAATATATCCATTCTGTTTGATCAAGATTTTTCACCTTAGCCTATTAATAACACCTAGATGCACGTTTATAACCAAATGACTCGTTTAGCGAGTTAAGCACTGTTTAAAGTCCACAGTAACGGTCTTGGAGTAATCAGGGTGTTACAACTTGGTATCAGAGCGTGCCAAGGTTTAGGGTTCATGTAGACTGGCTTGGCATGTACACTCGCCATTGAAGACAAACTCGACTCATGGTTTGGTAACTATTTATGTGGTTATGTGTTTAACTTCTTAAATATAATATAAATGCTTTACCTGTCTACATGTGATACATTAATAAGGTTAGGCCTTGACTACTGCATCATAAGCAAGAACGTGCTCATTAGTACTGATATTGCTAGAACATGCTTATTTGCATTGTTAACTAATAATGGTTAATTGCTAAATGCTAAATGTTAAATGTTATGATCATGTCTCGACATGTTTATCTGTATGATTTTGGAACATGGGTTCTGTTTGATCTTGGACTGTGAGGCGGTAAGAGGTTTAGTTATTACTACCAAAGTGGCCGCATTGATTGTTTCAGCAAGGTTTAAGTTGATAATATGATTCCAAGTCAAATAGATTCATCAGCTCACCAAGTTGAGCAGAGCCAGAATGACAAACAGGGTTAAGAAAATGACTAGAATCAGATTCCTCAGCCAGCTCCTAATAACTGGCAGCAGTTGTTTGCTGATTTACAAGCAAGAGTTATAAGGCAGTAAGAAGAAACCCGCCTCCTAAGACAACAACAGGTTCCTACAGGGAACGTTTTACCTAAGGCACCACATGCAGTGGTGCCAACCATTGAGCAGCTGCCAGAGGCTGGAAGCAAATGGGAACCTCTTTATGAAAGGTTCAGGAAACAACAACCTCCAGTTTTTTAGGGTAGTGCAGATCCAACTAAAGCTGAGCAATAAATGAGCATGGTTACCACCATCCTTGATTTTAAGAGGGTTTCTTGTAATGAGAGGGTGGCCTGTGCCACATATATGTTTTGGGAGGATGCCCGGATTTGGTGGGAAGTCATAACCAGACCAGAAATATCAATGCCTTAAGTTGGGAAGAGTTTCAAACTCTATTCAACGAAAAGTATTACAATGATGCCATCAGGGCTGCTAAAACTGAAGAGTTTAGCAGATTACTTTAGGGGAGTCTATCAGTGACTGAATATGCTCTGAAGTTTGATAGATTGGAAAATTTTCCCATGGAGCTGGTGCCCACTGATGGGAACATAAGGGAGAGGTTTCTCCAGGGATACAGCCTAGATTAGCCTAGGATGTTCATATCACCATTGTGGCTGGAGTTACTACTTATACACAGGTGGTGGAGAAGGCACTCATAGCTGAGAGCGCAGAGAACAAGATCTGGCGGGACAATGCAACCAGAAGAGAGTTGAGGAGGACAAGTCCTCCATTTGTGGGTTTAGGTAGGGACGGAGGCCTCAGTGATCAAAAGAGGAAGGCTCCTGATACTTTCCCAGTTCTAGGCCCTAATAGGCGACCACGTGGTATTTCAATGGGCCGCCAAGGTAGTAGTGAAGCCTGGAGGACTTATCCAGAGTGCCCTAGGTGCAAGAGACACCATTTGGGGGAGTTTAGGGCAAAGGCTTGCTTCTTATGTGGGGCAGTGAGACATTTCAAGAAAGATTGCCCGAAAGCAAGAAAGGAAGAACCCAGGAAGGTGGACAGCTCAGCCCTAGCTCGAGTGTTCGCATTGACTCAGGCAGAAGCTAAGGCTTCATCGTCAGTAGTTACAGGTCAGCTTTTTAGTGCTGGAACCCCTTATACTGTTTTGATTGGTTCTGGTACTATACATTCTTTTGTTGCTAGTAGAATTATTGATAGATTGTGTAGACCATGTGATTATTATGTTGTGGGGTTTGGGACCTTATTACCCACTAGGGAATTGGTAGTATCGAGGAGATGGGTCAGATCACTGCCAGTGACAGTAGAGGGCAGAGAGTTGTCAGTTGATTTGATAGAGTTGGTGATGAATGACTTTGATATGATTATGGGTATGGATTGGTTAGTGAATTATGAGCAACCATAGATTGCATAATGAAAATGGTAACCTTTGAGCCTGAAGGTGAGGATCCTTTTGTATTTGTTGGCACTGTGCATGGACCCCGTATACCTATGATATCTGTTTTGAGGGCTAGAGATCTATTGCAAGGAGGTTCCATAGGATTCTTAGCCAGTCTGGTTGATACCACTCAGGTTATGCCGGTGAGACCAGAGGAGACTAGACTAGTCTGTGAGTTTCTGGATGTTTTTCTAGAAGATTTACTAGGGTTGCCACCACACAAAGATATTAAATTTGTGATATAACTGGCACCAAGGATGGAGCCATTGCTAGTGCACCTTACAGAATGGCCCTAGCAGAGTTAAAAGAATTGAAAGTACAGCTGCAGGAGCTGTTAGACTTAGGTTTTATCAGATCTAGTTTCTCACCTTGGGGCACACCGATTCTGTTTGTGAAGAAGAAGGATGGTTCTCTGAGGATGTGCATTGATTACAGAGAACTGAACAAGTTAAAAAATTAAGAACAAGTATCATTTGCCAAGGATAGATGATCTGTTTGATCAGTTGCAAGGTAAAAGGGTATTCTCAAAGATATACCTTCGATCTGGTTATCATCGGCTGAGGGTCAAGGAGGGAGATAGACCAAAGGTTGTTTTTCACACTAGATATGGGCATTATGAGTTCTTAGTCATGTCTTTTGGATTGACTAATGCCCCGACTGCTTTTATGGATTTGATGAACAGAGTGTTCAAGGATTATTTGGAACATTTTGTGATCGTCTTCATCGATGATATTCTGGTTTATTCTCAGTCAAAGTCAAAGCATGAGCAGCATCTGAGGTTGGTTCTACAGAGACTGAGGGAACACAGACTATTTGCAAAGTTTAAGAAGTGTCAGTTCTGATTATCTCAGGTAACTTTCCTTGGGCAAATTGTTAGTAAGGAGGGATTAAAGTAGATCCAGCCAAGATTGAGGCGGTGAGAGATTGGCCAAGGCCAAGGAATGCTTCTAAAGTTAGGAGTTTCCTTGGATTGACAGGTTATTACAGACGTTTCATGGAAGGATTATCAAAGATTGCCACTTTATTGACTGAGCTGATACGCAAGAATCAAAAGTTTGTGTGGTCAGACAGGTGTGAGAACAGCTTCTAAGAACTAAAACAGAAATTGATTACAGCTCCAGTTCTGAGTCTTCCAATAGATCAGGAGAGGTTTGTGATATACTGCGATACCTCACATCAGGGTTTGGGTTGTGTTTTGATGCAGTCAAGGAAGGTGATTGCTTATGCCTCACGTCAGTTGAAGGAGTATGAACAGAGATATCCCACTCATGATTTAGAGTTGGCGGCTGTGGTCTTTGCATTGAAGGTATGGAGACATTACCTTTATGGGGAGAAGTGTGAGATCTATACTGACCACAAGAGCTTGAAGTACTTCTTCACATAGAAAGACCGGAACATGAGATAAAGGCATTGGCTGGAGTTAGTAAAGGATTATGATTGTGAGATTCTGTATCATCTAGGAAAGGGTAACGTGGTAGCAGATGCTTTAAGTCGGAAGGGTCCGGGATAGATTTTTAGTGCAAGGCTGATATCCAGAGAATTAGCAGAGGATATGACAAGAGCTGGTATAGAATTGCTGGTAGGCCAGTTGGCCAACATTACGCTTCAGTCTACACTGTTGGAGAGAACTAAGGAAAGTCAGTTGGGTGATCCACAGCTGACCAAGATTAGAGAGGATGTTTTAGCTAGAGTGTCCAGAAATTATACATTGTCTGATATGGGTTTGTTGAGATACAGAGGTTGAATATGTGTTCCATTAGACACTGCTTTGAGGCGAGAGATTCTGGACGAATCTCATACTACTCCTTACTCTTTGCATCAAGGCACCACGAAGATGTACCAGGATGTGAGATCACTGCATTGGTGGTCTGGGATGAAGAGGGATGTACTGGAGTATGTGTCTAAGTGCTTGACATGTCAACAAGTCAAGGCTGAGCATCAGAGGCCAGCAGGGCTATTGCAGCCTCTGGATATCCCAAAGTGTAAATGGGAAGACATCATGATGGATTTCGTGGTGGGGTTACCCAGGACTGTGTGTCAACATGATTCAATATGGGTTTATTGTGGATCGTATACCAAGTCAGCTCACTTTCTACTAGTGAGGACTACTTATATAGTTGACCAGTACGCAAATCTCTATGTGAGAGAGATCGTGCGCCTCCATGGAGCACCGAGGTCGATCGTGTCAGATCGGACTCCACATTCACTTCCAAGTTCTGGGGAAGTTTACAAAAGGCCATGGAAACCTAATTAAAGTTCAGTACTACTTTTCATCCTCAGATATATAGACAATCTGAGATGACGATCCAGATATTAGAAGACATGCTCCGAGCATGTGTGCTGGACTTGGGTGGGTCCTGGAGTAAGTATCTACCTTTGATAGAGTTTTCCTACAACAACAATTATCAGTCTACCATTGGGGTGGCACCTTATGAGATTTTTTATGGTAGAAAATGCAGATCTCCCATTCATTGGGATGGGTCAGGAGAAAGGAGATACTTGGGTCTTGGGGCAGTTCAAAGGACCAGTGAGGCCATTGAGAAGATTAGAGCTCGGATGCTTACTTCTCAAAGTAGACAATATAGTTATGCAGATCCCAAACGCAGGAACGTGGAGTTCCAGGTAAGAGACTATGTTTTCCTTAGAGTCTGGCCATGGAAAGGGGTGAGAAGGTTTGGGAAGAAGGGCAAGCTGAGCCCTAGATTTGTAGCTCCATTTGAGATCTTGGAGAGGAATGGTCAGGTGGCCTATAGGTTGGCCTTACCACCGGAATTTTCGGTCGTGCATAACGTATTTCATGTTTTAGCTCTTTGGAGGTATGTATCAGATGTGACTCATGTCTTGAGTTACGAAGATCTGGAGCTTAAGGCAGATATATCCTATGAGGAACAACTAATCCAGATACTAGATAGAAAGGACAAGGTCCTGAGGAATAAAACTATACCTTTGGTTAAGTTACTATGGAGGAATAGCAAGGTCGAGGAAGCGACCTGGGAGCTGGAGTCAGATATGTAGAGTCAGTATCCCGAGCGGTTCAGGTAAATTTCGTGGACAAAATTTCTATAAGGAGGGGATAGTTGTAATGTCCCAAAATCCCTAATGTGGTTTAATGCCTGGATTAGGGGGCCGGGAAGGCCATAATTGAACTATTATGTCATTATGTGATTAAATGCATGATTATATGATTATATGATGATAATTGCATGCATGTGGGTTCGCTTATCATTAAAAGGGCATTTTGGTAATTTGGCCCGTTGAGGGCATATTTGTATATTTTCATGCATGTTGGTGAGGTATGGAGGAGGCCACATTATTATGTGGATATGTTCGAGCTATTCGGCATAAGACGATCTTAGAATGTAAATTAGTGGTTTGGTCATAACGGGATTAATTTCCGGGCTCAGGGTGAGCCTAGTGGTAATTTGATGCTTAGTACATTATCGGGAATAAACGAGTAATGGGATATGATTTAATTATAAATTGAGAATATTGGGAATAATAGGAATTGGAGGACGTTAATTATAATTAGCGGGATAAGTGGGAAAGGACGATTTTGCCCTTGGGGACTGTTAAGAAGTTAAATTAGGCTTGGGGGCATTTTAGTCTTTTGACCAAGGGTTGTTTGTTAAATTAGAAAGTTGTAGAAGCCTTAGGAGCAAAAAATAGAGTAGCTGGTTCTTTCTCCCTTCTGATAATTTCTTTATCTCCTTTCCTATGAATTTTTGAAGCAAGATTGAGGGTTCAAACTTTTGAATAAAAGATTGAGGTTCTAGGCTGATGTTCAGCCATTGAAGGAGATTCAAACCTGAGTTTAAGGTAAGGTTTCAACCATAGTTTTTTCTGGTTTTTGCTTTATTTTTCAGCTGGTTTTTAGTTGATATTTTGGACTGAATAGATGGGAATTTGATGAAGTTTTAAATGGTTTAAAGCTTTGTTTTTGTTGGTTGAGTGATGGATAAGTTGTGGTAATGCTTGAGTGTGATTTCTGGGTTGATTGGTGAAGGTTTTAGGCTAGTTTTAATGGAGAATATAGCAGGGGAGCTGTGTTCGTTGGGTCAAGTCGCGACTTGGCCCAGGCAAGTCGCGGCCTGCCCCTGTTATCCCAGGTAGATTTCTCTCTGACTTGGGGGCGCGCCGCAACTCACTAAGCCCAGTCGCGACCCGCCCCTTCCTTTTGGTGCCAAGGAGGAGTTTTCAAGGGTTTAGGCTCGGGGTTTCATTTCCTAAGGCTCGAGATCGAATCTACTAACCGTTTTAGTACGATTTGAGGTCCCGGGAACGAGGTTTTAGATTATGAACCTTTTATTATTTATTTTATTGATGGAATTTCATATTTTTTATCACTAGGTGACTGCTAAGGAACTTAAGGTCTGATCGTTCTCAAAGGTCGTTCTTTTATTATTTCTCACTCGAACCAGAGTTAAGAAAACTACACCCAGTATGTGACATGCACGGTTATTGATGAAGCATGTTGAGTGCTCTATATATTGACATTGATTGCATAGTAAATGCATAACATCTTGGCTTATTTGTGTATGGTACTGACTTATTAGTCAGAGAACGACAATGGTGCTTAGTATTGATCCTGAAGCTATGACTTACTAGTCAAGTTCAGCGGTGATATGAGCACTGGTCGTATGGTATTGACTTAAGTGTCAAGAACGACATGGAAGTGTTTAACACAGGCCGAAATGATTAGATCTAATCACCATGAGCATAAAATTCTAGACCAACCCCGAGTTCGATGAAAACTAAAAGTGCTTGTCTAGTCTAAAGGCTAGTTACATAGAGCCAGGGCCAAAAGGCTCAGGTGACTGTAATGTCACATGGCTTAGGGTGTGGAGCCCAAGTTCGTGACTCATTAGTCACTTATCTGATTAGGGTACAAAGCCCAAGTGTGTGACTCATTAGTCACTTATCTGATTATGGCTACAAGCCCCAACATGATTACCAAAATCATTTATTGTTACTCACTTATCTGATTAGGGCTGCAAGCCCCAGAATGATTACCATAATCATTTATTGACATTACATATATGCAGTAATAAGTTTTCTTGTTGAGCCTTGGCTCACGGGTGCTTTGTGGTGCAGGTAAAGGGAAAGAAAAGCTCACCCATCCTTGAGTCGAGAGCTTAGGTGGCGATGTGTACATATGCAACTGCTTAACCACCACGACCAAGGTGTTTCTCATAGGAACTAGAAGTTGACCCTAATTTTGCCGCTTAGGTCGGGGGGTTGTAATTTTTACACTGTAATGACCATTTTGGATTGTAAATTACTTTGTAAACACTTTTATGGGCCCATGTACAGTTGTATATTTTAAATAAAATATATTCATTCCTTTTGATCAAGATTTTTCACCTTAGCCTATTAATAACACATAGATGCACGTTTATAACCAAATGACTCGTTTAGCGAGTTAAGCACTGTTTAAAGTCAACAGTAACGGTCTTGGAGTAACCAGGGTTTTACAATAACGTAGAGGTAGGATTTTAGTATTAAAAGACAATATTTAAAAATAATAAAGTATTATTTTTAATCTCACAAAATTAATATTATTTGTGAAATAATATTTAATGGCAAATAAAATTATATTGATAATTTTGTGAAATATCATATTTAATTTTGTGGTATAATTGTAGATTACATAAAATAATATGAAAAATACCCAACAAATAACATTTTATAGAGATAAAATATCACATGGCACAAAGCCCTGCAGCTAGCGCCAACCACAGTCCAAATGGATCGTGGCCCACACATATACCCAATGAGATTAGAGCTACGCCCTCTTTTGATTGTTATATAAATAGAACATAACATCCAGAGAGAAGATAGACAAGAGATGCATTTCACGTTATTTTACCAAGAGAGAAAAATAGAGAACTTTGTTCTCTCTATTTTGTGAGAAGAGCACTCTATCATGTGTTGAGATTCAAAGTGTATTCTTGTGTATCCTACCAAATAGCAAAGACATCCACCTATCTCTCTTTGTGCGAGCCATAGTATGGAAGATAGTGGGTTAGGAGGCTAAGACTCTAGTCAATCTACACGTGTTCAACATCTAGACATGGTATTTGTAATTTTATATTTTATTCAGATTCATGTTGCATGAGAAAGATCACATTCTAATTCTGGTTCATAGAGTGATTCGATCTCGTGCTTTAATAATTGTTATTATTGCATTTAAATGTTATCTCATGCTTCCGCTGCACTGTCAATCACATGATCAAAAACAAACAATTACACCACCAAAACAACTAGAATCTACATACAATAACACTTGACAGAGTCCAAGAAAAGATTAACATAGAGAAATGCAAACCCTAGATGTAAAGCAAAACTCCTAGTTCTTCTTGCAAGCTTCAAACCCTTATTAGAACACCACTTGAATCTTTTGATGGAGAGAATCAAAACCAAAGCTTTTACATTAGATGTATCATTGTCCAAATTCTCTATTTTCCAGCCTGATAACTCTTGAATAAAGAGTTAATTTTATGCTTTTAAGCCTATAAATGTAGAATTAGGAAGAGTAATATTTGTTTTTTGTTGTTATTTTTAGTTAATTTTTTTTTTCTTTGTGAATTTATTGTATCTTTTTAGTTTTTAAGAGCTGAAAGTAGGAAAACAATGAGTTTATGCATGAATTATCTAAGGAGAAAGAGAAAAAGTAATTTGGTTTCTAAGCTGTTTTGTTTGTGCTGAAATTCTAGATTTTAGCAGAGAAAATTTTGGAGCATTTCCATCAGGATCCAAGTAGGGATTTTCAGCATGTGAAGGAGAGCTGCTTGGCATTTCATTAATTGAGCTAGCAAAGAGTGACGAGGTTGCAAAATCAAAGACAATATGTTGTATTTTGGAGCATTTTGAAGCGAGGAAAATAGGGGTTAACTGGTAAGAAGGAGGAGGAGCAATTTTGTCATTGGCTTTGAAAGATGGGTACCCTAGCATCATTAAAAGAGAAGGCCAGCTACCATTTGAGGAGAGTTTCCATTGTAGATAGAGGAAGACGAAAAATGAAGAAAAAATAAGAAGAAATTCCAAGCTTGAGGAAGAGAATCCAAGGAAAAGAAAAAGAAAGGAAGGAAGACAAGATTAGGAATCTGTTATTTGTCTTGTGTAACAATTATGAATTGAAGCTTAAAATTATATTCTTAAATCTGATTGGCATATAAATATGTTTAATTAGGTGAAAGAATTGATACCATAGGTTTTGGGAAAGTTCTATGAACATATTTTGAATTCTTGCTAACTCTGGGAATTTTGCTAAAATATTACTGCAGCAAACGGTATAGGATACTTGGCATAGTTCAAGCCCATTTCATTAAATTGAATTTCTCTTACTTTTATATTGTCATCTTAGCTTATTTTAAGTATTTTTAATTGGTCAAAAATATTTTTAGTTTACAAGAATGAACCCACTTTATATTTTACCACTATTAAATTGTTTATTAATTGATTTGTGCACGATTATTTGCTAATTTAATCCTTGTGGAGACGATACTCAAATTCTCATTATATTACTTATTTTGTGAGTGTGTACGCTTGCACATTATTGATCAAATTATATCATACACATAGCCATTGATGGATGCTTGAGGTCTTTTCTAGTAGGAAAGTGACGCAATGACACATGTTCCATTCATGGAATCAATCACTGTCAACATTGATTTTGATAACCTCTCCCATTCCCTTGGTGACTTTCATCTTTATCATGGAACATAACAAAAGAGGTTGTCATGGTACACATATTTTTCACTATAATATTACATATTTATGTAGTAATTTTTTTCAAAAAAAAATCTTGATGTGCGTAATATTTTGAGAGTTTAATTATACACTTACCATATGCTAGTGTTTATTAGAACACATTATGTATATACTAAAGGGTAGGTAACCATTTGGTATCCTGTGTTTTTGCAAAATATCATTTTGGTACCCTCTGTTTTCAATAATGCTCATATGGTACATTGTATTTTAAAATTATACATATTTGGTACCCTAAACTCAAATTTAATTAATAAAATTTTACCAATTTAATCAAACTGCTGTCAATTATGTAAGTTTCAAATTTAAATTTAATTACTTAATTACATATAACTGATGACAATTTGATCATATTGACAAAAAATTATCTATCAAATCTGAGTCTAGGGTATTAAATATGTATAATTTTAAAATACATGATACCATATGAGCATTATTGAAAACAGATAGTACTAAAATGATATTTTATAAAAACATAAGATACCAAATAAGTAAATACCAAATGAGTAAATTTCCTGCACTAAACTAACATTTTAATTTTCTTTCTTTCTTTCAGACCAAAACCAGCCTGTCTTTTCCAATAAAATAAATCAGCCTTTCTCAGCATATTTTTTTAATCATTTATCTAAAGAGAAGCCAAAGTACATAAAAAGACATGTGAAAATAAATAAATTATGCATCTGTAAGCTCTCTATACTAGTTAAAACATGTATTTATAACATTGTATACCCTTAATTTTTTACTAAATAACATATATCACTCTATGTTTTAAAAAATTCTTCAACAAAGTCTATAATTACTAAAATGTATCAGAGATAAACTTTCAAATAAATAAAAAAAATTCAAGAATAAAATAAAATTTCAAATATAAATGCATAATATCATTTAGTTATAATTTGATTAAAGAGTAATTTTAAATTTTAATTAAAAGAATTATGAAAATTAGATGAAATATGGTATATTTTCTACAAGTTTGATAAATATGGGGTTTTCAACTTTGTGCATTTTTTATGGCTTTTTCTGTTTGTTTTTTTTAATATTTTTATGGGTTTTTTTTTCATTAACTTTTTTTAGTAACTAGATACTACCACATTAATTTTTAAATTGATTAATTCAATACTAGTTACTGGTTATCACTATGAAATTAGTTTTTTTTTTCATAATGATAACTAGTTACCTCCACATTACTAATAAACTAAACAAAAATGATAGCATTAACGGTTATTACCACATTAATTTTTAAAATAAATAATTCTTCACTAGTAACTAGTTACTGTAAAATAAATGGGAAAACAAAATTTTTTTACCAAAATATGGAGAAGAAAAAACCCTATAAAAATGTTAAAAAAACAAGAAAATTCATATTTTTGTGGCATTATTTATTTGTCTATATTTATAGAAACTAATTTTAAATTTACTATATTTTTATAAATTTCTCAAAAAAATTATAAAAAATTTGTCTGGAATTAGGTCAAAGTTATCTTTGATTTATTTTGACAATCAAAATTGTAATTTATAATCAAAGAATGTTTTAAAAGCATTAATTAGCTCGAAATTGAAAAGAGTAATAATAGATGCTCTCTCAATTTGTTCATTCCAATTACACAAGATAATAATGATGTAATTAATTTTTAAATTGGGATAATCAAGTGCTGTTAATGTTTTTTTGCTATTAATTGAATAAATAAGCTATATATATAATTTAATTATTTTTGCTTTATTATTAATCAATGTCGTTGTCAAGCTCTTCAAAATAATTGGTCTTCTGTATGTTCTGTCAGTTTTCACGTCACCATTCCCCTCTTCTTTTAATCTAACAACACACATTTTCTTCATCTAAACTCTTTCCTCCCTCATTAGAAAACTCATCCACATGAAAAACGTTACTCCTATATTGTGACATTTTTCCTATATAGTGAAAATTTAATTATCAAAAGAAGGGGAAAAAAAGATGGAGATTTTCCAGAGTTCATTGAGAGAAAAAGTGAAATCTGATGCAGATGTTTTCAGTGCAGTTTTGCCTTTGTTGAAGTTCTTATCTCTTTCCATCTTCGGCTTAGTTCTTTCTCAACCAAAGATTCAACTCATCCCCAGAGCAACTCTTAAACTTCTTAGTAAGCTTGTGTTTGTTCTCTTCTTACCTTGCTTGATCTTCACAAATCTTGGTCCTTCCATTAATCTCAATCACTTAATTCAGTGGTGGTTTATTCCTATAAACGTGGTTATAAGCACTGTCACTGGCTGCCTACTCGGATTGCTTGTGGCAGTCATATGCCGACCTCCGCCGCAGTACTTCCGGTTCACCGTCATAATGACTGGGTTTGGCAACACGGGTAACCTTCCTCTTTCTGTGGTTACATCTGTATGCCACAGTAAAGATAACCGTTTTGGTCCTGATTGTCATAGTTCTGGTGTGGCTTATGTCTCCTTTTCTCAATGGATTGCTGTTTTTCTTGTCTACACTCTTGTTTACCATATGATGGAACCTCCATTTGAGTTCTATGAAATTGTGGAAGAAGGGACTGAGATTGAGGAATTAGGTGGAGGTAATGAGGAAATAGCTGTTAATGATCTGAGTCGGACACTTCTTGTGGAGGCTGAATGGCCAGGAATGGAAGATAGGGAGACCGAACACTGCAAAACTCCATTGATTGCTAGAGTTTTCAATAACAGCAATATCTCTGGCGAAGCACGAGTAACTGTTCCGGACTTTGATATTGAGGAGAAGGTTTCAATTCGATGTTTGGCTGAGCCAAACATTGTCAGGAGAATAAGAATTGTTGTGGAAAGAACACCGATTTCTCACATACTTCAGCCCCCAACAATTGCTTCCTTGCTGGCCATTGTTATTGGAATGTTTCCAACCGCACAGGCTGTTATTTACAACAAGGATTCTCTATTCTCTATACTAACAGACAGTTTGGATATTCTGGCTGAGGCAATGGTACCTTCGGCTATGCTTGTCCTTGGAGGAATGCTTGCTGAGGGTCCAAAAAAATCTGATCTGGGAATGAGAACTACAATTGGTATTGTTGTTGCAAGGCTTTTTGTTCTTCCACTGCTCGGAATTGGAATAGTAACATGCGCCGATCGATTGAATTTCTTGATCGCTGGCGATCAATTGTACCGCTTTGTTCTGTTGCTGCAATACACAACACCAAGTGCCATACTCTTGGGAGCAGTTGCAAGCCTCAGGGGCTATGCAGTCAAAGAGGCTTCAGCAGTCTTGTTTTGGCAGCATGTTGTTGCTGTCTTCTCTTTTTCACTATACATAATTCTCTATTTTAAGTTTTTTCTCTCTTATTCCTGAGTATAGTATAATATTATTCCTGAGTATAGTATGATATATTGGTTTTGCTACTTTAGTCATTTGTAATAGAATCAAATCAACAATATCTATTAAAAAATCAACTAATGAAATCTTAATTTCTAAATCAAAGTAATGAAGTACAAATCTGAATCAGTTTGTAAAATGAAAAAAGAAATCATACAATCTAATACAGAGACACTATATGGACTATAACCCAGAACAAAAATTATCTAAACAAGTAAAGATAACTCCAATCTTGAATGCTTCAATAGATAGCACGCTTTGAACTCCCTTCAAAGACTTGATTGAACTCCCTTCAGTTTCTGTCTCAAAAACAAGCTTTAACCATTCTTCTGATCTTCAATACCCACCAAGATTTCCTGAGCTTCTTCTCTAACTACACTTTCTTCTTCCTGAAAACACACAAGCTAGAGCCAAGAACACGGAAATATATGTTTGTTCTATCAAGGTTAGTTTTTCCTTAATAGTTAATTAGTCTATTTATAGTAATAGATTAAATCAAAGTCACATCACACAGGCACGAGACAACTTATCAGCTGAACAAAAAAATTGTTACAAAATATAATAGACTAACTAAACAATTTTGAAAACAAAATATATAACATGGTGATGAAACAGAAACCAACTCAGACAAAACAGTTAGGAGTGCACACGGGTCAGATTTTTGAGTTTCGGGTGCCTCGGGTTCGAGTTTGCGGGTTTCGGGTGGAGAAAAGTGGTATCGAATCCGATCTGAATTTTTTGAGATTTTGTTCAAATTTGGGTTTCGAGTTTGGTCGGGTTGGGTTGGGCTGGGCCAATTGGGCCGAAAATGGGCCTTGGTACAAAATTTTCAAAAATACCATTTTTTTACACTTTCAAAAATACAAAAAAAAAACAAAAATTCATAAATTTTAATGCTATTCGGGTTTCGGGTCTAAACTCAAACCCGCGACACCGAACATTCAAAACTCAAACCCGACCCGAGCCATGTCGGGTTTGGACCGAATTTAACCCGAATCTGACGGGTTTTGTAAAATATCGGGTTTTCGGGTTGCGGGTCAGGCGGGTTTGCAAGATTTGCAGGTTTGAGGGGTCAAATGTTCACCCCTAACACTACTACAAAAAAGGCTTTTTAGGACTCGCGGGGCGCGAGTCCTTTATTTGAAAGCCTTAAAAACTAAGATTTTTTATGACTCGCAATGCGAGTCCTAAAAGAATGGTCGGAGTAAGTGGCGGCGCCACCACTCCACCGTGGCCATTGGGTCTAATTTTTTAGTGGGTTTTGAAGCCCAAGATGCAAGGAATATGGTGGTGGTGGTTCATCTCGTTGTGACTCAAGGTGGCCAGAAAGTGGTCGGATTGTTGGAGGAAAAACCCAAAATCGCATAAACTTCGACGACCACTTTGAGGGTCTTAGGCGGGGCATGAGGGGCTGAGCTCCGAGGGTTAGAGGTTTTAGGGGGCGGCACATCTCCTGGGGCGGCGCGTGGCGGTCAGCGGCGACGACAAGGCAGTCGTTTAGCCACGGCAAAGACGAGCTAGAGAGAGAGAGAGAGAGGGAGCTTCGGGAGAGAGAGAGAGAGAGAGAGAGAGAGTGTTTTGTGTTTTTTTTTTATAATATTGAATGATTTGAGGGAATTTGTGATTTTTTAAATTTCAAAATTTTAAGACACACATAGTTTTTAGGACTCGCAACGTGAGTCTTAAAAAGTTCAAGAGGTGTTTGTTAAAAAAAATCAAACTTTTAGGACACTCATAGTTTATAGAACTCGCTCCGCGAGCCCTAAAAGAAATTCTTTTAGGACTCTCCAGAAGCTGTTTTTAGGACTTGCATTTAGGTGAATGTCCTAAAAAAGTGTTCTAAAAGAGTGTTTTTGTAGTAGTGTAAAAACATCAATCATAATTTTACCAAAACAAGTCACAGTCTAAACAGACAATAACTTAGTACTAAACTGAAATTCTCTTGCTAGCTCACTTTCATAATTCATATCATGAGTCAATGGTAAGAGTGTACAAAGTATACAACATTGAAATACTATTTTGTATTGAGGTTTTGTTTGCACTGTATTCTTGTTAATAGTGATCAGTCCTATTTTGTGATAGTATTAGGATTACTTAACTGCCATTTGTTTTCAATCTTTTTAGTGTTTCTATGAGTTTTTTTAGAGCAATTTGCCTGAGAACTTAGACCACATGCCCTTGTCAATTTACTAATATTCTGGGTATTTTTTGTTTGATCGAAAATCTTCTTATATTCTCAATCTTATTATCCCCTTAGTGATAGGAACACACATGTTTTAGTCTTGCCATGGTTTAGATTACTTTAAGGTTCCAATGAAGCCAACATAATCGTGTTTTAAGTCGATAATGTTTATAAGAGTCAAGAAGTGGTTAGTTCTCATTTTGCAGATTCAGGAAAAGACCAACCTAGTTCATAAAATTTGATTCTAAAATATATTTCAGTATTGTAGCGCACCAAAAAAAATTATTTTATTAATTTGTATGCTTTATTTTGATTTTATAATTGTTAAGTGTTAATTGTATTTGAAATTGTTTGGTAGTAAATTTATGATTTTATTTGTTAATCGATTTATTTATTTAATTGTTTAATTTTGTGAGTTTTTGAGTTTTGGTTGTATGCACCAAGGTGCATGATTAGTAGAAATGCACCTTAACACTTGTGTGTGCATGTGCATGATTGCATGGTGAGCATGCAATAGTTTTTCCCATGCATTATTCTAGATTATTCGTTTATTTATTAATTAGTTTTTATTTGATTAAGAAAGGGAAACAATAGGAGAAATAAAGAGTGAAGGCTCTCGAAGGCTTTTGTCCACACAAGTGCGAAATGGGAAACAAATAGTAAGAAGAGAGTTGCCATTTTTTTTAGTTCTCGTAACCCTGGACCCAGCCTTAGTAAAAAGGTCATAAGTTGAGTTGTGAGTGTCTGATTTAAACAAACTTGACATCGTTAGAAAAATCGTTAAATTATCTACAACTATTATGTAATAGCATTTTCCCTTAAATGCAACAAATGAGGGTCAAAATCGAGTCTCAATTGGTAGGACCCTAGAACTACGAAAATTTGACTTTTCCTCATTACTGTGTTATGCCAAGGAAGGAAAGAGAAAAGTTAGTGTGCTGTCAATTGTCAAAGGAATTCGATTGGCTGAGTACAGGAATTCGTGGGAGAGGAGAGAAAAAAGAAGAGAAGGAGAAGAGAAAGAAGAGGCCAAGGCTAGGGATCCTAAGGTATGGGTTAAGGTTCATTGCATTAATTTTTTTTCATCTTCATCTTGATTCTAAGCAACATAAAATGATGGTGATGATAGGTTTGGATTTTGTTGCAAGAACTTAGAGGATTGGAGGCTAGGGTTCGAAATCCCTAGGGTAAGTATTTGGGTTCATGACGATGTTGTTAGTTTCTACACCTTCTTGAATCTAAGATCATGTTTTTTTTTTCTTTTCTTTTGTGTGGTGCATTTGAAAATCCTTAGAGGGTTTGATCAAGGTGGTGGCCATTGTTTGGGTCCTTGAGTGCTAGCAAGAGAGGTAATGGAAAACTTTCCTTATGGTGGTTGTTCTTGTCACTTTGGTTCTTGTTGTTTTATTTTCATGAGGATATTGATTTTGAATGTTGGAATGTGGTTTCATTTTGAAATTATGGTTTATGGCATTATTCTATTGTTGTGGCTATGAGGAATATTTGTATTGTTTTGATATGTTTTGATTAGAGGCGGGTTAGGTTTTAAACTGAAAAATGGAAACAAGAATGGGAATGATGTATGTTTTGGCCTTGTAGAATGTTTTAGGGTATGTGTTGTTTTCTTTCATATTCTTGTAAGCATGCCAAAAAGGGGTGAGTTGTGTGACTATGAGTATGTTTCCCTAAGGGTCCTTTTTGCATGTTTGAGTTTTTTTTTTATGTTATTAAATTACATGTTGCCATTGGTTATCATAGGAGCATGCTAGATTTTGTTTTGGGTTTGGAAACAACAAGAGATAGAAACATGTTGTAGGTTTTGGCCTAGTGCTTGAATAAAAGGGTTATGAACTTTGTTTAGTTCTTCTTAACTTTATTCTACAATTTTGGGGTAATGAGCATGTTGTTAATTGGAATAAGTCATGTTATTAGTTTGTATAGGATTCAACATGAGCATGCATTATGGTGTAAGTATGTTTTTGGTGATGGTTTTGCATGCTTAAATGTATTCCTGAATTGTTCAAGTGTAGAAACATGTTAGGTTATGTGTAGCATGATTAAAGGTGCAATTTTGATAATTATAAGCTTGTTGTTATTTTTAAAAAAATTATTTGGTGGTATTGATATTAAATGATTTTTAAAATGCACAAATGAAGCCTCAAAATGATATTTTGAATTTATATAAGTAAGGGCCATTTTATTTCACATGATAATAGGTTTTTATTCAAAATAAGAACATGTAGTTTTTTTATTTTGTGAAAGAATATGGTTTTAATTCAATTATGTGATTTTAATTAAATAAAATGCTTGCTAGAATTTTTGGTTTATTAAGAGAAAATGTCTTTTAAATAAGATAAGTAAAATGTATACTCAAATAAATAAAGTCTTAGATTTTATATATGAGAAATGTGATTTTTTTTCACACTTATAAATATGTAGTTTTTTTTTTTTATGATAAGTGAATTTTTTTTTAAAGTAATCAAGAAATTCATTTAGTCATTATAAGTAACTACAAATTTCGTCACAATCTTATAATTGTTATTTAATAATAAATGAGTTTATTATTTTATGAGAAATTAAAAGGCAAATGAATTATTTTAGAAAGTTAGATTTTTGGTAATAAAGTTTTTGAATGACAAATATATGGTTAAAAGAAATGATGAAGTAATAAATAAGTGGTAAATAAATTATGCTTGTTGAATTTTTAGGAAAAGGCAATGAGATAAGCATGTAGAAATTATCGACTTTAAACGTTAAAATTTAAGAATATGCAAATGTATTTTTACGTTAAAAAATATGTCTATTATTCAAACATGTGATTTTTATGTTTTAACCATGAAGGATTGATTGATAGAATTAGCATTATTCTTTTATGATTTAATGTGAAATTATTGTATGTTTGTAATTGTATAGCAACTTGTGCCACGTGTGTATGGCCCATGCACACATGGGGTATGTATGTTGGGCATGAGTATTCTTACGTGATTTTAAAGATGAACGTTTGATTATGATTATAGGCTCGTTGTGACGTTTTCGCACTTTACTTTGCTTGGACCTGAGGTAAGGAAGCTAGATAGAATTTTCTATGTTTTATGCTATGAAAGGTAAGACTTGTTATGTTGCAAGAAATAAAGTGTTATGGAAATGGAAGTTCTATGTTTTGATATGTCATGATAAACCAAGTGTTATGAAAAGTGAAATTCTATGTTGATATGTTATGATAAGACAAGTGTTATGAAATATGTAATTTCTATGTTTTGATGTGAACTGTGATACATGTCCTTGTATGATGAATGAAAAGAAAATGTTGCTAGCATACTAAACGCAACGCAACAAAGTAGTTACTAAGGATATGACGTAACTCAAATGGTGGACGCGCCGAGATTATTCAAGGACCTGAGATCCTGTTTACCTCATAGAGGAGGTCTTACCAGTCTTTGTTTTTACTAATTACCTCAAGATGTGACATGGACAATAGAGGCGCCATGACCACAAAGAGTATATTTATGATGTGTGATGTGTGATGTGATATATGATTATGATTTATGAGTATGAATATGATATGTTTTGCCATAAGTTTACGATACGAATATGTTGTTCTTGTGTTTTTCTTGAATATTGTTGTACTTGTTTGCACTTCTTTGCTAAGCTTTTAGCTCACCCCCTTACTTTCCCCTTTTCAGGTAAACAATAGGGTTTCTCTCTAGCACGCGCTTTGATGTGGGGAGTTTTGACGTCTGAGTATATATGGCGTGGGGGTTTCCTATGAATGAACAAACGATCAATATGAGTGCCAAGATTTAAATAAACTATGTTATTAATTTTATTTTCAATTACGCGAGTAGGACTTAAACTTTTATTTTTCTTTTCAACATTTCTTATGAATACTTTATTTTTTATTTTTTACTATTGGGCCCAAACTTGCATGTTTTATTAAGGTCCCACAAAGTTTTTCCTTTAAGTGGTACTTCTCTATTAATTATGATTTGAGTGACATTTTTTATAAAAGTAATAGATTAGGGCACTTGTAACGCCCTAGATAACCAAGACTGTTACACTGTGTATTTGAGATAGCGCAAGACCTGCTATTCAAGTCGTTTGAATAAAAAAAATGTAAAGTCAACTGACAGGTTAGGGTTAAAATATTTTGATTGTAAAATGGTTGATTTCATTAGAATAAGAGTTTGATACATGGGATCCCAAAAGTAATGTTTACATGGTGGTTACAACCCTAAAAAAAAAAATACAACAATAGCCATCCTAAATGGCAAAATCGACCGGTCGAGCAACTACAAGTGTACACACCTCCCCCAAAGCTCTCCAACTCATGGCTAGTCCAGCTGTCCTTTGCCTTTACTTGCACCCTGTAGCTCCCGTGAGCCAAGGCTCAGCAATAAAACCAAATTTAACAAGCATAAACAACAGAATGTGCATAGTAAGCTTTAGATGAACTAGTTCAACCAACAACAGAGTACAAACAATAAATTAGGCAACAGTAAACATATTCTTCTAAACATATAATTCAATCTTATTACAAATATTTAGGTGTCGGCACCCTTAGGCCGAGCCCTCTGGTTATTTAGCTGATCTCGGCTCCCTTGGGCTCTAAGTGACTTTACTTTGAATGTTGCATGAAAAATTTCTAGAAATTTTCTTTGCATTTGATCAAAGTTAAACATATCTATAATAAATATCAATCAATATTGACTCACCATTTATTATTTCTTTTAGCTTTGAACATTAAAATGTTCAACATACATCTCTATGTATTAGCTAAATGATTATGTGATTTTCGATCATTTATTAGAGAAATGTCTTTTGGTTAACTTTAATTAACAGACTATATAAACAGGGAGAGAACCATTGAATGGTTGCAATAAAATACTGTCTTTTATTTGTCTTATAAGTCTAATTAATTATAAACCAATAAAGATGATTCACATGTATGTTTCACTTAATTTGGGTTGGGATAAAATGTCTTATTAAATCTATGATTTGCACAATAATGAATAATTCATAATTATCATTAATACTCATTGATGAAATAGGTGGAACAAGTATATTTAAAAAAAATAACAACTGAATTTATTATTCAAAATAAATACTTAATTTGTTCATTCATAGTTTCTAGAAAAAAAATCTAGAACTACTTTAAAGAAAAAGAACTTAATACTAAGTTGAAAATGAAAAACTAATTTCTATGTCAGTTATCTCTTGGTGTACCAATCTGCAATCATTTTCTTGTTTTTCTTTCACATTCTTTTCTTTTCTTGAATAATGCATTTCTGAAAACAAGACAAAAATATGGTGGCGTAAAAAATTTGAATCAACTATTCAAATATATTAAAAAGAGATGAGCAAATCATATTTACCCTTTCTTCTTATAAAATTCTTAAGTGATCAAAATAATATATTTTGATCCTCTCCCATATCTCGTATGTAGATCTGAGGTACACATATCTCAATTTAAGATCGTCTGGCATAGTCTTTAGTATGCAATGACATGCCAAATAATCATATCTCATCTAATTCGCATATTTTTTTATGACTATCATAATCAGATAAAGTTGATGGCTCATTTGGAGGCGCATCAATGATTGCATCATACACCTTTAGTTCATCTAGAATTTTTTGTATGTTTTTGTACCAAACATCTAGATTGTTGAAGTCTAAATGAAAAGTACTTAGGAAGCCATCACGAGGCCTAATTGGTTCTTTCTCATTTTCAGGTTCTTGATCAGGATTAAGAGGATTAATGTAACGCCCTGGATAGCCAAGACCGCTACACTGTGTGTTTATAAAGTGCCAGACTTGCTAACCAAGTCATTAAAGTAAAAACGTGTTACTGAAACAGTAGAGGAGCTAGGGTTAAAAGTGTTTTGGTCTCAAAAGTTACATTTTCATTACTGAACATTGTTTCGTTACATGGGATCCCAAAAATGACAGTTTAAAGGTCATTTACAAAATTTACAAGGTTTAAACACATTAACAGCCATACTAAGGCAAAATGAGCAGTTAGGTAATCTCTATCCTGACACACTCCTCGATCATGGTGATCGAACGGCTGGCTATGTACATTTCACCTCGGAGCTCTCCACCTCAGGCCTGGTCCAACTTGCTCTTGCCTTTACCTGCACCACGTAGCACCCGTGAGCCAAGGCCCAGCAAGAAAATACAACAATAATAGAGCATGCACATCTAGCTGTCAAGTCAATTACACATATAGCATCTCATAAACTCAAGCATATCGATAGTCAAGTATTTCATATACTAAGCATCTCAGCTCATAATACACAATGCACAGACGATAACCAGGGCTAGCGCTCACAGGCTGCTCCCTCTGTTATCCTATTATTTCTGGCTGCCAGTGGCCAATTCGCGCCCCGTGCGCTAAATTCATGAACGGTACTCTTAGACCGCTTATACGTGTCCCATGGCATAATACCAACGATGACACAATACACCTCTCGGGAGCACTTAGTCCCATTCACAACCATACATTCGGGTGCGGTGTTCTTACCTTTAGTCTGAACGGTTATCGAATTACGAGCAAAGCCCCTCAAGCACGATTCGTTCCCGAGCCCAAGCTTTTATCACCTAACCACAATCAAAGTATAAGGTTTCATAAATATCCAAATATAGGTTTCTAATTTACAAAACTAACTCCCAGGACTCATAATTCCACCAAGCACGGTGGTGAAACCAAACCCGAGCACCTAAGACCACTCTCCATGCTTAAAACCCTCAAAATCCCAAGTGTTCAACCAAGGGCTGCGGCCCCCAAAGCCTAGCCGCGGCCCTTCCTCAAAACAGAAACCAACCCCACTTTGAACCACACACACGCCGCGGCCCTTGCCTTGGGCGCCGCGGCGCGCCCCCTTGGCCGAACCTCCTTGCCTTCTTTGCATGCTAGGGCCGCGGCGCTCTAGAACAGAGCTGCGACCCTCCCCTTCCAACCCAGTTTTTCCACCATTCAAGAGCTTAGAACCTTACCTTAAACCATCCCAAAACTCCCCAACTCCTAACCACTTAATTCCCAACCTCTTAGCATGATCTAAATAGCATAACTCCCAAGAAAACATAGCCTAACCTACTCAATCACTTCCTTTCAATTTCTGCAACCCAAATGCTAAAACACACACAAACCAGCCACCAAATTCAATCTAAGACCTCCAAACCAGAAATTAAAACTCACCTCTGTTGTAGAACCTCTTCACCAAACTGTAGCCAAGCCAAGTCTCCAAAATCCCCTCTTTAATTCTGCCTTAAACACCATAACCAAACTTGTTTCAACACTCAACTAAACCCAGCAAAAATTCATAATTCAACCACAGAAAACAGAGTTAAATACTCACCTTAATCCCTGTTCTAAAGCTTGATAAATCTCTGAGCTAGACCTTCAATTCCTCACCCCAAATCACAGGAATCCCAGCTTGTTCCCCCTTTGATTCACTGTATTTTCCTTTTGGTGTTTTCCTTGAAGGTGAGCAAGAGAGAGAGAAAGAGCCTAAGTGCTAAGTTAAGGTCGGTTTGTATTTTTTTTTCCTTCTAAAGGCTTCCTTAAGACTGACTCACGTGTTAAGCTAGTCCCGAGGCTCGGGGTGCCGGAATCATCCCCGAGGCCAAAATGGTAAAATCCCCCATTATTCCCGCCTAGACATCCTAACCTCAAATATATCTCCATATATTTATTTTCATGTCCCGGTAACCCAATTCACTATCCGCTATCTAATAACATTCCTGACTTCTCCAAAGTCATAACTTAAACCCCATTATGACTTTCCCGCTATCTGACCCTATAATCGTCTTGAGTCGTGCTCAACGAACCTGTCCACATAATAATGTGGTTCTCCCATTTATCACATATCATATACCACATATTATAATCATATAAACAATATTAAACACATAATTATTCATCAAATCACAATTATTCCAATAATGCCCTCCTGGCACACTAATCAAGGCCCTTAAGCCTTATTAGTGAATTTGGGTCGTTACAACTATCCCCTCCTAATGAGTATTTCGTCCTCGAAATTTACCTGAACAACTCCAGATACTGATCTCGCATAGCTGTCTCAAGCTCCCAGGTCGCCTCTTCGACCTTACTGTTTCTCCACAGCACTTTAACCAAAGGAATTGTCTTATTTCGCAATACCTTATCTTTTCGATCTAGGATCTGAACTGGTCGCTCATCATAAGCCAAATCTGCCTGTAATTCCAGATCTTCATGCCTCAATACATGAGTCACATCTGAGACATACTTCCGAAGCATGGAAACATGGAATACATCATGAACTCCAGACAATGATGGCGGCAAATCTAACCTGTAAGCCACCTGACCAATCCTTTCCAGGATCTCAAATGGTCCAATGAATCTAGGGCTTAGCTTGCCCTTCTTACCAAACCTCCTCACCCCTCGCAGAGGTGAAACTCGAAGAAAGACGTGGTCACCAACCTGAAACTCCACGTCCCTACGCTTAGGATCAGCGTAGCTTTTCTGCCTACTCTGAGATGCGAGCATCCTAGCCCGGATCTTCTCTATGGCTTCACTCGTCCTCTAGACCATATCCGGTCCCAAGTATCTCCTCTCACCCATCTCATCCCAATGGATAGGTGATCTACACTTCCTCCCATACAACATCTCATAGGGAGCCACTCCAATCATTGACTGATAACTATTGTTGTACGAGAACTCAATCAATGGAAGGTACTTACTCCACGAACCCTCAAAATCAATCACACAAGCTCTGAGCATATCTTCCAGTACCTGGATCGTCCTCTCAGACTGTCCATCAGTCTGAGGATGAAAGGCTGTACTGAACTTCAACTGAGTTCCTAAAGCTTTCTGCAAACCTCCCCAAAACTTGGAAGTGAAAATAGGATCCCGGTCTGACACAATAGACTTAGGAACCCCATGGAGACGTACGATCTCTTTCACATACAACTCAGCATACTGATCCACAGTATAAGTTGACCTCACTGGAAGAAAATGGGCTGACTTGGTGTATCTATCCACTATCACCCATATTGAGTCATGAAACCCTACTGTCCTGGGTAGACCTCCTACGAAATCCATAGTAATATCCTCCCATTTCCACTCAGGAATACCCAAAGCCTGAAGCAACCCTGCTGGTCGCTGATGTTCAGCTTTCACCTGTTGACAGGTTAAGCATCTAGCAACGTACTCTACCACATCTCTCTTCATCCCGGGCCACCAATACAAAGTCCGTAGATCCTGGTACATTTTTGTGGTACCCGGATGAAGCGAGTACGGCATCGTATGAGGCTCATCCAGTATCTCCCGTCTGATCCCCTCGTCAGCTGGAACACAAATCCGCCCCTGATATCGTAGTAAACCAACCTCTGAAACAGATAGTCCTTAGCTATTCCTGCTAAAACATTCTCTCTAACCCTCTGTAACTGAGCGTTTGTCAACTGCCCCTCTCTGATTCGCTCTAGCAGGGTCGACTGTAGAGTAATATTAGCCAATCGGCCCACAACCAATTCTATCCCCGCTCTAATCATCTCATTAGCCAACTCTCTCGAGATCTGAACAACACTATATAACTGACTTGAACCTCGGCGGCTCAGTGCATCAGCCACCACATTGGCTTTCCCTGGATGGTAAAGAATATCACAATCATAATCTTTCACCAGCTCCAACCAACGCCTCTGTCTCATATTCAGGTCCTTCTGTGTAAAGAAATATTTCAGGCTCTTATGGTCAGTGTACACCTCGCACTTCTCCCCATAAAGATAATGCCGCCAGATCTTCAAGGCAAAAACCACTGCTGCCAGCTCTAGGTCATGAGTAGGATACCGCTGCTCATACTCCTTCAGCTGTCGTGATGCATAAGCTATCACCATCTCATTCTGCATCAGCACACAGCCTAAACCCAACCTCGACGCATCACCGTATACTACAAACTTCCCTTCCCCCGAAGGCAAACTCAACACTGGTGCTGTAATAAGTCGTCGCTTAAACTCCTGGAAACTGCCCTCACACCTGTCTGACCAAATGAACTTTAGATTCTTTCTTGCTAATTCTGTCATCGGTGCTGCTATCTTCGAGAAGCCCTCTACAAACCGCCTGTAGTAGCCTGCCAAACCAAGAAAACTCTGCACTTCCGAGGCGTTCCTTGGCCTCGGCCAATCCCTAACTGCTTCTATCTTAGACGGATCCACCTTAATCCCATCCGCACCTACAATGTGTCCAAGGAATGTCACTTCAGGTAACCAAAACTCGCACTTCTTAAACTTAGCATATAACTGATGCTCCCTCAACCTCTGAAGAACCAGTCGAAGATGAAACTCGTGTTCTGCCTCTGAACTGGAATACACCAGGATGTCATCGATGAAGGCTATAACAAACTGATCCAGAAAATCTTTGAATACCCTGTTCATTAAATCCATAAAGGCTGCTGGGGCATTGGTCAAACCAAAAGACATGACCAAGAACTCAAAGTGCCCATATCACGTCCGAAAAGCTGTCTTAGGTATGTCCTCATCCTTGATCCTCAGCTGGTGATAACCAGATCGAAGATCAATCTTTGAGAACACCATCTTACCCTGCAACTGATCGAACAAGTCATCAATCCTCGGTAGGGGATACTTATTCTTAATAGTTAACTTATTCAATTCCCGATAGTCAATACACATTCTTAGAGTCCCGTCCTTCTTCTTAACAAATAAAACTAGAGCACCCCATGGTGAATAGCTAGGTCTGATGAACCCTATATCCAGAAGTTCCTGCAGTTGTATCTTTAACTCTTTCAGTTCCGCTGGTGCCATCCTGTATGGTGCCCTCGACACTGAATCTGTCCCCGGTGCCAACTCAATAACAAACTCAATCTCCCTACGCGGCGGCAACCCTGGCAAATCCTCAGGGAACACATCCAAAAACTCACAAACCAGTCTGGTCTCCTCTGGTCCAACTGGTGAAACTTTGGTGGTATCCACCACACTAGCCAAGAAGCCTATACATCCACCCTGTAGAAAATCTCTGGCTCTCGATGCAGATATCCTGGGTACGCGGGGTCCATGCACCGCTCCCACAAAGACGAAGGGATCCTCACCCTCTGGCTCAAAAGTCACCATTTTCTTTCTACAGTCAATGGTAGCTCCATATCTAACCAGCCAATCCATACCTAAGATCATGTCAAAATCCTCCATACTCAACTAAATCAAGTCTACTGACAACTCTCTGCCATCAACTAACACTGGCAATGCCCTAACCCATCTCCTAGACACCACCAACTCTCCCGTAGGCAATATAGTCCCAAACCCTGAAGCACTAAACTCACTAGGTCTACATAATCTATCAATCACCCTATCAGATACAAATGAATGCGTAGCACCAGAATCAATCAAAACAGTAAAAGAAGTGCCAGCACTAGAAAGCTGACCTGTCACTACTGAGGGACTAGCCTCGGCCTCTGCCTGCGTCAAAGTGAACACTCGAGCTGGAGTCAAGCTGTCCACCTTCCCTGCCTCGCCCTTCTTCACTGTTGGGCAATCTTTCCTGAGGTGTCCCACCAGCCCGCATACGTAACAGGCCTTAGCCTGACACTCGCCCAAATGGCGTCTCCTGCACCTCGTGCATTCTGGGTAAGTCCTCCACGAATCGCCGCCTCCCCGTCGGCCACCCTGAATACCCCGACCTCCTCTATCAAACCTAGGAGCAATTGGGGCTTCAGGAGTCTTTCTCTTCAAATCACTAATACCTCAACCTCTACTAGAACCAGAATACGGAGGCACCGGTCTACGACCCTCCCTTCTTGCTGCATTATCTCTCCAAATCCTATTCTCTGCTTCCTCAGCAGTCAAAGCCCTTTCCACAGCCTGGGCATAGGTGGTCACTCCAGGAGCTATGGTAATCGTCACATCCCGGGCTATCATGACATTTAGCCCTCTAACAAATCTGTCTAACCTGGTCGCATCGGTAGGGACAAGATCCGGTGCAAACTTTGCAAGTCTGTCAAATTTCAAGGCATACTCTGTAACAGTCATACCGCCCTGAACCAATCCCACAAATTCATTCACCTTCGCTGCCCTGACGGCAACATTATAGTACTTCTGATTGAACAAATCTTTAAACTCCTCCCATGTCATTGCAGCAACATTTCTGGTTTTTGATGCCACCTCCCACCAGATTAGGGCATCCTCTCTCAACATATAAGTGGCACATGCCACCCTATCATGTCCTTCTACCTTCATAAAATCAAGTATGGTGGTAATCAGGGTCATCCACTGCTCAGCTTTTAGTGGATCTGGCCCACCCTCAAAGATCGGGGGCTGCTTCTTCTTGAACCGCTCATACAACGGTTCCACTTTATTACCAACATCAACAGGCTGTACCACAGGTACCAGCGCCGGTGGCCCAGCTGGGGCAACACTCCCAGATGGAGCCTGCTGCAGCATTCTGATCAATTCATCTTGGCTCTGAAGCCTAGCTTGCATTTCTGCCATTAACTGTTGCCAGTTCTCAGGGACTGGCGGAGGGGTTGAGCCCTGGTCATCCTCTCTAGCCCCAGACCTGCCGGCTTGTCGTGTGGATTTCCTTGAACGCATTACTATTCAAGTTAATCTACAAACAACGATGCGGCAATCAGGCTATGATAACAGGGTAATAATCTTTCCATAATCCACCATCGAAACTCCAATCATTCACAAACAAACAAGTATAGCAATTTATCCAAATATTCATTCACATGCACAGCAATGCTAATAAGCACGCCTCAACAGCATCATGCAATAGTCAAGAGCCAGGCCCTATCAAAATCTCATGCTCCCTATCCATCAGACATATATCAACATTCATATCTCACTCAAATTACTTACGCACATAATCATGCATATACAATTACCAAACCCTAAGTTGAGCTTGTCACCCGCAGCGAATGTACATACCCAGCCAGTCTTTAGGACCCATAAACCTAGGACGCTCTGATACCAAGTTGTAACGCCCTGGATAGCCAAGACTGCTACACTGTGTGTTTATAGAGTGCCAGACTTGCTAACCAAGTCATTAAAGTAAAAACGTGTTACTGAAACAGTAGAGGAGCTAGGGTTAAAAGTGTTTTGGTCTCAAAAGTTACATTTTCATTACTGAACATTGTTTCGTTACATGGGATCCCAAAAATGACAGTTTAAAGGTCATTTACAAAATTTACAAGGTTTAAACACATTAACAGCCATACTAAGGCAAAATGAGCAGTTAGGTAATCTCTATCCTGACACACTCCTCGATCATGGTGATCGAACGGCTGGCTATGTACATTTCACCTCGGAGCTCTCCACCTCAGGCCTGGTCCAACTTGCTCTTGCCTTTACCTACACCACGTAGCACCCGTGAGCCAAGGCCCAGCAAGAAAATACAACAATAATAGAGCATGCACATCTAGCTGTCATTGCATGTCATTGCAGCAACATTTCTGGTTTTTGATGCCACCTCCCACCAGATTAGGGCATCCTCTCTCAACATATAAGTGGCACATGCCACCCTATCATGTCCTTCTACCTTCATAAAATCAAGTATGGTGGTAATCAGGGTCATCCACTGCTCAGCTTTTAGTGGATCTGGCCCACCCTCAAAGATCGGGGGCTGCTTCTTCTTGAACCGCTCATACAACGGTTCCACTTTATTACCAACATCAACAGGCTGTACCACAGGTACCAGCGCCGGTGGCCCAGCTGGGGCAACACTCCCAGATGGAGCCTGCTGCAGCATTCTGATCAATTCATCTTGGCTCTGAAGCCTAGCTTGCATTTCTGCCATTAACTGTTGCCAGTTCTCAGGGACTGGCGGAGGGGTTGAGCCCTGGTCATCCTCTCTAGCCCCAGACCTGCCGGCTTGTCGTGTGGATTTCCTTGAACGCATTACTATTCAAGTTAATCTACAAACAACGATGCGGCAATCAGGCTATGATAACAGGGTAATAATCTTTCCATAATCCACCATCGAAACTCCAATCATTCACAAACAAACAAGTATAGCAATTTATCCAAATATTCATTCACATGCACAGCAATGCTAATAAGCACGCCTCAACAGCATCATGCAATAGTCAAGAGCCAGGCCCTATCAAAATCTCATGCTCCCTATCCATCAGACATATATCAACATTCATATCTCACTCAAATTACTTACGCACATAATCATGCATATACAATTACCAAACCCTAAGTTGAGCTTGTCACCCGCAGCGAATGTACATACCCAGCCAGTCTTTAGGACCCATAAACCTAGGACGCTCTGATACCAAGTTGTAACGCCCTGGATAGCCAAGACTGCTACACTGTGTGTTTATAGAGTGCCAGACTTGCTAACCAAGTCATTAAAGTAAAAACGTGTTACTGAAACAGTAGAGGAGCTAGGGTTAAAAGTGTTTTGGTCTCAAAAGTTACATTTTCATTACTGAACATTGTTTCGTTACATGGGATCCCAAAAATGACAGTTTAAAGGTCATTTACAAAATTTACAAGGTTTAAACACATTAACAGCCATACTAAGGCAAAATGAGCAGTTAGGTAATCTCTATCCTGACACACTCCTCGATCATGGTGATCGAACGGCTGGCTATGTACATTTCACCTCGGAGCTCTCCACCTCAGGCCTGGTCCAACTTGCTCTTGCCTTTACCTGCACCACGTAGCACCCGTGAGCCAAGGCCCAGCAAGAAAATACAACAATAATAGAGCATGCACATCTAGCTGTCAAGTCAATTACACATATAGCATCTCATAAACTCAAGCATATCGATAGTCAAGTATTTCATATACTAAGCATCTCAGCTCATAATACACAATGCACAGACGATAACCAGGGCTAGCGCTCACAGGCTGCTCCCTCTGTTATCCTATTATTTCTGGCTGCCAGTGGCCAATTCGCGCCCCGTGCGCTAAATTCATGAACGGTACTCTTAGACCGCTTATACGTGTCCCATGGCATAATACCAACGATGACACAATACACCTCTCGGGAGCACTTAGTCCCATTCACAACCATACATTCGGGTGCGGTGTTCTTACCTTTAGTCTGAACGGTTATCGAATTACGAGCAAAGCCCCTCAAGCACGATTCGTTCCCGAGCCCAAGCTTTTATCACCTAACCACAATCAAAGTATAAGGTTTCATAAATATCCAAATATAGGTTTCTAATTTACAAAACTAACTCCCAGGACTCATAATTCCACCAAGCACGGTGGTGAAACCAAACCCGAGCACCTAAGACCACTCTCCATGCTTAAAACCCTCAAAATCCCAAGTGTTCAACCAAGGGCTGCGGCCCCCAAAGCCTAGCCGCGGCCCTTCCTCAAAACAGAAACCAACCCCACTTTGAACCACACACACGCCGCGGCCCTTGCCTTGGGCGCCGCGGCGCGCCCCCTTGGCCGAACCTCCTTGCCTTCTTTGCATGCTAGGGCCGCGGCGCTCTAGAACAGAGCTGCGACCCTCCCCTTCCAACCCAGTTTTTCCACCATTCAAGAGCTTAGAACCTTACCTTAAACCATCCCAAAACTCCCCAACTCCTAACCACTTAATTCCCAACCTCTTAGCATGATCTAAATAGCATAACTCCCAAGAAAACATAGCCTAACCTACTCAATCACTTCCTTTCAATTTCTGCAACCCAAATGCTAAAACACACACAAACCAGCCACCAAATTCAATCTAAGACCTCCAAACCAGAAATTAAAACTCACCTCTGTTGTAGAACCTCTTCACCAAACTGTAGCCAAGCCAAGTCTCCAAAATCCCCTCTTTAATTCTGCCTTAAACACCATAACCAAACTTGTTTCAACACTCAACTAAACCCAGCAAAAATTCATAATTCAACCACAGAAAACAGAGTTAAATACTCTCCTTAATCCCTGTTCTAAAGCTTGATAAATCTCTGAGCTAGACCTTCAATTCCTCACTCCAAATCACAGGAATCCCAGCTTGTTCCCCCTTTGATTCACTGTATTTTCCTTTTGGTGTTTTCCTTGAAGGTGAGCAAGAGAGAGAGAAAGAGCCTAAGTGCTAAGTTAAGGTCGGTTTGTATTTTTTTTCCTTCTAAAGGCTTCCTTAAGACTGACTCACGTGTTAAGCTAGTCCCGAGGCTCGGGGTGCCGGAACCGTCCCCGAGGCCAAAATGGTAAAATCCCCCATTATTCCCGCCTAGACATCCTAACCTCAAATATATCTCCATATATTTATTTTCATGTCCCGGTAACCCAATTCACTATCCGCTGTCTAATAACATTCCTGACTTCTCCAAAGTCATAACTTAAACCCCATTATGACTTTCCCGCTATCTGACCCTAGAATCGTCTTGAGTCGTGCTCAACGAACCTGTCCACATAATAATGTGGTTCTCCCATTTATCACATATCATATACCACATATTATAATCATATAAACAATATTAAACACATAATTATTCATCAAATCACAATTATTCCAATAATGCCCTCTTGACACACTAATCAAGGCCCTTAAGCCTTATTAGTGAATTTGGGTCGTTACAATTAATCATTGTTGCTGGAATTAAATAAAGAAAATATAATGAATTAAAACATATAATAAATATTAGATTTTATTTGGAAAACTAAATATGATGCATGAGTGCAGCATATAAAAACACATAAAAAATATACTAATTCACAATAAATTAATTTGAAAAGTTAATAGACCGCCTTAGGGTAGGTCAGACTAACCCCTAAATTAATTTTGAGACAAATCTCAATTTCTTAAGTGAAAACTTAAAAACGTCTTTTTCTCTTTTGACTTATGAACTACCGCTAGCTTGGTCAAGATGTACTAGTCGTACTCGAAGCCTAGATACACCTTTGGAGTGTGACCCATTATTTTCAATTAATGACTTAACTCAAGAGTGTGCCTTAGGGCCAGTCAAACTTGAAATACATCACTAATTATATTCTCATAAGAGAAGTCAACCTTGAGATAAAATAAACATATCCAGAAGCCTTTCCTTAGGGAGGCCGCAAATGGAGGCAACACGAGGCCCTTCCTATGTGTCTCAGTGTTCAATCAATAATAGAGACCATGAGACTTATTGTCATAACTCCTTCTCCCACTCACTATTTTGGAAAAGTGTGTTTTTTCACAAAATCAATATTTCTTAATTTAGTTGTAAAAATAAATTTAATTATTTTTACCAAATGATATTTTATTAATTACTAATCCAATTAAGCAAAAAATTAAAATTGTGCCCTTAATTCCAATTCTAATTTTGCTTTAATTAAGAGAATACCATTTTTATTTTGATAAAAAAAATTTCATTAAGACAATATTTTTAACATCTTTAATTTTGATTTACCATCTTAACTAATTAAGACTAAATTTATTATTATATGAATTATCACATTTAAACATATAACAAATAATATAGGACATTCCTAATAGCATGTTTCCACAAACATGTAATGCATGCTAGTTGCATATTGTGTGAGTATATGAATGACATGTTATAATGCATGACAAAATATTAAACATTTTAATTACATTCAAACATTTATAATAAATAAATAAAATAAAAGCGAGTATGGTAACTTTTGGATATTTCTAGAAAAAATTACAACACTTGCAAAAATATACATGGAAAAATGTAACCTAAACTAAGGCTTGATGAAGAGCACTTTGATTTTAACCTTGAGATGTAGTCTTTTGAGCCAATGCCACCCCTTTTTCCATATCCTTTTTGAATTATACAATTTTTTAATTATTTTAAACAAAATTTTAAAATAATTAAATTTTGAGTTTTAACACCCAAAAGTTTCTAAGACCCAATTTGAATTTAGGTGATTTAATTCAAATGATAAAATTAAACAATTTAATTTTAATAAATTAAAATTCAAGATAATTTTAATTTTGGATATTTTATTTAAAACAATTCTAATTATGGAAGATAACAATTAAAACATTTTTTATTTGGGTAAATAATAACCATTATTTCAGTTAAAGAAATTATCAAATTAAAACCATTCTAATTCAATTTTTTATTTTTAATTAAATGAATAATTAAAAATATGTTTATGGTAACAATACATTAGGTGTTGTACTAAGGGGCGATGGTCAGGGGTGGTCCAGCTGAGATGAGTAGGAGGCGCAGTGGCTGGGCAGCAGGGAGGCATGCGCAAGGGTCGCGGCAGGGGCGCAGGGAGGCGACGGGGCACACAGGTGCAACTGCTGGGCGCAGGGGCGTGACTACCTGGGTGCATGGGCGTGTCTGGCTGGGCGTTCGGATGGAGTGCAGGCATCAACTTGGGCTCAAGATCGGGACAAAATTTTTACACAAAAAAATTACAAAAATCCTATGCCCCAAAATGGCTTACACATTTCATCTAGAAATTTTAAGAACAATTCCTGAACCCAAAAGCACTATAATAAACAACCATTAAGAATCTATCATCACGAAAATAAACATCCATCCATTCAAACATATATCACATATAATAAAAAAATGCATATGATCCCACACAACAATTAATAATATGTATAGATTAATGACATGCTCTGGTACCAATTGTTGGAAAACCAATCAAAGCACGCAACGAAAACTTGTGCGTGGTAGGCCCGTTGTTGTTTTATTCTTATTATGAAACAATAGAACAACAACATACAAAAATTTTCAATAATTATATAAACAATTTATATGACCAAGAAAACAATTCAGAAACATTATCATACAATATTATTAATCATGCAAAATATATATATATATAAATATACAATATATAAACAAAAAAATCAAGAACATAAACTTTGACCTCTTGAAGCCTATGAAGTGTCCTTGAGTCTTTTCGTATTTTTATTGATCTTCCTATCCAATGCTTTGAGCACTCAAACCACGATCTTCTGGAGTGTTCTCTATACCTCAAGATGTGTGTGGGCACATAGAGAACATGAGTTTGTATTTTAAGAATCACAAGTATTTCTCAACACATGAGAACTTGGATTATGGTATGAGAATGACTAGAATAAAGAAGAAGAAACAGAGAGAGTTTTTGTCTAACAAAATCCTTTGAGAACTATTATGAATTGTGTATTGTTGTATCTGATATATATTTCTCTTCTTCTTCTTCTTCTATATCATATATATAGAGATTTATATTACCTTATTATTCTAAATAATAATAATAATAATAATATAATATAATAATGATGATAGGATTTGATTTTAGGTAAATGTCTAACTTACCATATTTAAAAAAAACTATTTTTAAATTGTTAAATAATTAAATAAACAAGATAAAAAACTACACATATACAATATCTGTATAGTGGTACACGCATGGCACAGTCCTTGGACTATGTCAGGCGTGTACTGCTATTCCCTTTTCAAGGATTTTATATTTTTTTTATTTAATTATTTAACTAAATCAATCTTCCATAAAATAAGGTATTTATCTTTTTAAGGAAAATATGACAACCATATTTCAAATTTTAAATATTAAAATCTAAATTCAAAATTCATATTGATGATCATCATTATCATCATCGTTTTAAATTAAATAAATCAAAAACTATTTTTTGACTTGCCAATTTTATTTTCTCCCACTCAAATAAAATAATTAATTTCAAAAGTTTATTTATTTATTTATATATATGAAATTCGAAATTTTATATATTTAAATTAATAAATATATTTTCAAAATTTAATAATTAATTCTAAATTAATTATTCAACCTCAATTATCATATAATTGTATACTTGACCCGAAGAATAAAATTCTTCTCAAATTTTCAAATTACAATTATACCCTTGTATCAAATCTTACCTTGACATGGTGTTGATAGAGCCACCCAGGGGACCTATGGACCTATAATATCAAGCTCCAATAAATATTACATTATTAGTCAAAGCTCTTGGTTAAATAATCATATTTTTTAATCTGATGATTACTCCACTAAAAATATGAGATTTAACTCTTGATAATTATAGACATATATTTATTGAGTACTTTATTAAGAATAAAGTGTCCATTGATATAATCATTACATACAACGTTAATCCTCTATTAATGGTTCATAATTAAAAGGGAATAAAATTACCATTTTACCCTTTTAGCTATATCTTGTTCCTAGAGTACCATTGACTTTACTAGCGAAGGTTGTGTCACAACAAGTTTGCGATGTGAGTGCTCATAACCTTTTCAGTTCCTAAAGTCAACCCAATAGGGAACCAATTATTCAATCTATAAGAAGGTATAGATTCCATATCTGTTAAACTATGTCCCGAACCATATACATCATTGATCAGATGCAATATATAGGAGTTCATAGTAACCTCATAATTAAGATCATCGTGTATATGATCATCGTTTGATGTGTTTGATTAATACAATGTGTTGACCGCGTTTTTGGCCAACAACATGAGAACGTCAAAAATGATAAAACCTTCAAGAGAAATTAAACGACACAGACGATTTTATAGTGGTTCAGCCCCAATGTGATGGTAATAGCCTAATCCACTTAGAGTTATGATTATCTATCTACACTCAAGATCAGATGAACCTGAATCAACTGAGTTTCTTCAGTGTAGATTACAAGAATAAAGAAATTCTCTCAAATACAAGTACTTTCTCTCTCTAGAAAATTCAGATCAAAAGTTCAGAATTCAAAATTCCCTTTCTGATGCCACAAGCCTTGTATTTATAGGCTTAGGATCTCACAGATGATATCCCTCATAATCGGGATATTTTATTATTCACATTTTATTTAAATTACAATAATATTCAAAATGTAACAGTACACCATATTCGTGGGATAAATGAGAGATTCCCGCGTATGCCAAGACCGATTCTTGTTGAAGCCGTTTCTGGGAATCTTGACGTTGTCCTGCTCTATCTAGTTGATCCATATCACCTTCAGTTTGGTCAGCCACACCTTTACTGGGTAGTCATGCACTTAGCTGGGCAGACATGCACTTAGCTGGTCGGACATGGTCATGACCGATCGGCCAAGTTCATGCCTGGTCGGACAAAGTCATTCCTGGGCAGGCAAGGTCACGCTTGGGAAGACAAGGTCATTCCTGGGCAGACAAGCACGTGACTGGTCGGACATGGTCATGCCTGGTCGGTCATGACACTTCTCAAGCCAGTCAAAATTCCTCAATGGCCTACTGGGCTACTTCTAAGCCAGGTCACCCATCCATTCCTTGCCACTTGTCATTTCTATTGCCACGTCATCATTTTCAAATTTTGGGGATAAAATTTTCCCCTCAAGTTTATTATATGATATCTCACATAATAAACTTATTTTTTCCACAGCTGACGACACTATATAGAAAAAATAACTGTTCATCTTCCCGCCATGCAGCAGACCATAACTCCACAGACCACGATCACTACAAATAATTACTCATAATCGTGGGGAGAAAAAATATCCTAGAAATTCTAAGGGTCCAAATATAAGTGGTAACTCCCATTTTTTTCCTTTGAATAAGCCCCCATACTTACACATTCCCACTTACACAAGAAAATTAGATTTCAAAAGCCCTTCCTCTTCTTTTCTCTCCCTTGGCCAAAACCCTTTGGTCTTCTCTTCTTCCTTTGGTGGCCGAAACTCACAAGGGTATTCAAGAGGAAGCTTCATTCTTCAAGCATTCTCCAAGGGCTCTTCAATATTGGGTAAGTCTTCTCTTCCATGCCCTTATGTTCTTGTAATTTTTTTTTTCAAAAACTCCATGAAAACACATGTAGTGGCCGAAACTTCTTGGGCATTTTTTTTTTTTTGAATTTTGTCTATGAATATTGGAGATATAATATTTATGGTGGCTGTTTTGATGATATTTGTACTATGGGTAACCCCACATTATCTTCAATTTCATAAGAATTTCAAGAAAAATAGGTCAATTTAACCTAAATCATGATTATGGGCTTTTGATGGCATATGTGGTTTCAAGAACATTGAAAAACTTTTCAATTTCCCCCTTTTTGATCTTGTAGTTGTGTGCTTTGGATGAGAAAACATGTTTGTGTTAGGGATTTTAGGCTTTTGTTTTCGGCTCAAGGAATATAGTGAAGTTTGGGTATGAAAAATGGGGTATGGTAAGGGACATGGCCGATCGGCCATTGTTTTTTTTCTCCTTTATAAGATTGTGGTCCGATCGGACCATGGGTGAGCTCCTCGGTCCCAAGCATGTCTGATCGGACCCTTGGCTTTGGGCTTGAGCCATTTGAACCCCTCTCCCGGACAACAAGTGTGTCCGACCAGACACCCTCGTAGGCTCCTCGGATGCACGGTGTGCAGCTACTCGGGCACATGCGCGACAGCACCTCGGACACGGGCAATCTACTCGGACGCAGCTACTCCTCCTCGGACACACACGCATGCATCTCCTCGGACGTCTCGGCACCAACAGCCAATCACGCGCATGCCAGCTCCTCGGACGCCACACTCCGCTCGGACACCAAAGGGCAGCTGCTCGGCCACAACACGGGATCCTCGGACAGCCCCTTAGGCACGCACACACGGACACTTCTTAGGCACTTTTAGGTACAATTAGGCACAAATTTATTTTTTCTCCATGCATGCTAAATTTTCACTACTTAGACAAATTTTTCTAAGTAGAAAAATAAATTTTGTTCTTGTTGAATCTTATCTGTATGGTTACTCACCTCCCCATTTTTTAATTTTTGTAGATGAATCGCTTTGACTATAGGGGAGGTGACAACCACACGGACTCTGATACATCTATCTCGCAGTCAATCGAGACCCCTCAAAGCAGCAATTCCTCATCAAAGTCTTCCACCAGTCGCACTCCTGAGGACCGCCTCCGCCGCTTCAAGCAGATCCTTCCCCGTTCAGATTTCTACTTCCTCCACGAAGAGCAGTTTCTTCAACAAGCTGCATAGTCGACCATGAGGGTGAAGAAGTCCAATAGACTCCCCCAAGACCAAGATCTACAAGTTGCTCGCAGAGCGGTGCAAGAGGTGGTGGAACACAGTGAGACCGACACTGCAGTTTCTTCGAGACCACCTCTTCAGGTGTCAAAATCAAGCAAGACTCGGAGACGAATCACCCAGGAGTTTGCCACCGAGGTCCAGCACTTGGCCGTCCAAAAACCAAGGAAGGCAGGAGAAGAAACACCTTCCTGGTTCACTGCCCAACCTACAAAACTCAATCCCGGGATGTTCGACAAACACATCCAAGCTTTGGGTTTGAGTGGGGTGAACGTGATATGTCCACGCCCTCACCAGAGAGACAACAGGCCCAGTGGACCATACTGTGCCTGGTCCAGGCACCATATCTACGCAGGAGCGACACTCCCGCTACACCCTTTTTTCCGGTCTGTAGCGGATTATTTCAACGTCTTCCCTTTCCAGATTGCACCGAATGGGATTCAGGCGTTGTCTGCGCTGTATATTCTCTACTCTCTACAAGGCTGGGACGAGCCTACTCCTCATGAGGTACATTACTTGTTTGACTTCAGGACTAACCCAAGCCATAAGAACACGGGTTTTTTTCCACCTCTTTCACAGGAAAAAGGGGGTTAAATACCTTTGTGGTATCGCACACAAGTCGAACCCCAGGAAATACTACACAGAGTATTTTTTCACATCAGACATCAAAGCTAACAACTTGGCTTTTACACATGCGGGTCCGTTCAAGCAACCCTTGCCTACTCAAGAGATGTTCAAGCGAGCAAAGGAGTTGGCTAACATGTGCATTGAGGAAAAGGACGTGAAAATTTTGGTTACTGTGGACAACCTTCAGATGGTGGGCCTACTACCGTGTGACCAAAACATTGCAGTGGAGAGTGCCACTGAGGAGAATAATGCGACCGATCAGTCCAACGCCAAGACTGAGGTGGTGACTGACCAGTTTTCTCCTGGGCCATCTCCGCACTCTTATAGACCAGGCGATCTTGTCATTAGGGAGCCTCAGCCTGAGTATTAGCGCAATCCTGCTATTCCCGCCCAGCCTGGGAAGGGAAAGGCCATCCAGCCTGAGAGGGACCTCAGCTCATCATCTGACGACGAGGACGACTTCCTCGATCAGATCCTCAGCTCAGGTCTAGTAGTCATAGCAATATGTTTGATAACTTAGTGATTTGAGCTAATAAAACTGTAGTAGTAATATACTTATCTACATTTTTTTTTTCTAACAAATCTTGTGTTTTCCTCTTTTGCAGATCTAGAGATGTTTAGGCACTGCATCGCTCCTCCTGCCCCGAAGAGGAATTCTGGCGAAGGAAGTGGCTCCACTCCCCCGAGTAAGGTCCCGAGGACAGTGCCACCGAGCCAAGGGAGACAACCTGAGGGGTTAGTTACGATCCCGCAGTTGACCCCTTCCTCGCTTCCTCCATCAGCGAGCCTAACTCCCCCTCGTCCAACCGGCCCGAGCGAGGCACTACGTACTGCTAGTACCATTGGGAGGGGAGCAGTTGATTAGACCCTCCATGACGCTTCAACGATTCAAGGCTTTGAATCCTTCCCTCGACTCAGTGTTGATGTCGTCTTAGAGAGAGGGATCACTCAGTTGGTGAATGTAAGTGCTCTACCATAAGATAGTTTGTTACTTATGTTCATACTTTGTAGTAACCTTTTGTTTTTCATGCAGACGCTCATGACCATCTGTCATGCCTAGCATCGATCAGTCGACTACAAGGAATTGATCAAGGTCTTAAATGATCAACTAGTGGAGGCTCGAGCTAAGGTGGATGCTTTTCAATCCAAGTTGGAGCGGTCAGAGAAGACTGCGGCTGAGCAAAAGGAGTCTCTTAAGGGGTTGGCCAATGGGAATGATCAACTAACCCAAGCCAACAAGTCACTGACTGATCGGCTAGACAGACTGACTCGTGAGAACGAGGGGTTAGCTAGCGAGAACGAGGGACTAATTCACGAGAATGAGGAGCTGAAGCAGGAGAAGGAAGCTGATTTGACTCGCTATGAGGAGGCCTGCTTCAACTGTTTTTATCAGGTGTGGAAGCTAAACAAGCCTCTCAACCTCGACTTTCTCACCGAGGAGATTAAGGCAGAGGAGATCGCCAAATGTGAGGCCAGGGCCACTGAGGAAGCTGCTAATCCTATCGGCACTACATCTGCTTCCCCTACGCTATCATTCTGACCGGAAGGAGCAGTTGATGCCAAGGAGGGGGTTGATCAACCTACTAGAGTCGACCAGTGATCCCTCATCCTACCAGAGAAGTGTAACGACCCAATTTCGCTAATAAGGCTTAAGGGCCTTGATTAGCGTGCCAGGAGGGCATAATGGAATTTATGTGTGATTTTATGAGTTTAATGCATGGTTATGATTTAAAGCATGTTATATGACTAATTGAACATTAAGGTGCACGACTACGTGGTTAGTATGCATGTTAGGTGAAATAATTATGCATGTGGACCCCGTTTGCATGATAGGGGTAAATTGGTAATTTTAGCCCGCTGAGGGCAGATATGTGATAATTGTATTCTGTGAATTGTACCACGTGAGTGTGGTGTTTTATTGTGATGCACGTGCCGAAACGGTCCTAGAGAGCAAATTAACTTAAAAGTCACAACGGGATTTTATACCCGGCTCGGGAGGAGCCTAGGGGTACCTTGGGAATTTTATGGTTAAGTTGAGATTTAGCGGGTAATGGTTATTGGTGATTGAGTAACCTGGGTAACCATTAGTTACTGCTGTGAGTAACAAGTTTAGGTGAAGGAAATGGTAGAATTGCAATATAGGAGAAATGACTAGTGTGCCCTTGAGGTTTAGTTAGCAAAGGGTTTTGATGAAGGGGTAAAATGGTCATTTGGCAAGGGGTTTAGACAAATTTGAGCTGTGTTATAGGGGTACACGGTTTGGGCTTGGCATATATGTTGGGTTTTGATAAAATTAGAAGAGAAGAAAAAGGAGAAGAAAAGTTAGGGCATGAAGAAGAAGAAGATGAGTGGAGGAGCTGAAATTGGAGACTTAGAGGATGAAGGAAGCTTAGGGTTGGATTCTCTACTTAAGGTAAGGAATTTATGCATAATTAAGTTTGATTTATGTTTTGATTTGTGAAATTTGAAGCATGGTTTAAGCTTTTTCAAGCTTTGGTTTATGTTTATGGATTTTGATGTTCAAGGTGGAGTTTGAGGCTTGAAACTTTGAAGATAGGTCATGGGATCCTTTGGTAAATGATTCTACAACTGAGGTAAGGTTTAAATTAAAGTTTGATGGTTGAAATTGAGAATTTCCATGGTTGGTTTTGAGTTTTAGGTTTGAAATTTCAGAAATTTGGAATTTGGATCTTGGTGAGTGTTAGGTTGGATTTTTGGTGGAATTATGTTGTTTAAACCATCCTAATGTTGTGATTATTAATTGGTTTTGATTTGGGAGCTTTGGGATGGCTTAAGGTGAGGTTTTAAGCTTGAAAATGGTGGGTTCGAAGGGTTCGAAGGGTCGGGCCGCGGCATGGTTCTTGGAGGGCCGCGGCCCTTGAAGGCTAAGTTGTGCTGAGGATGGAGGGCGGGCCGCGGCATGGTCCTTGTAGGGCAGCGGCCCTTACCTGTTTCTGGGCATTTTGTGGCTCTGTTTGGGGGCCATGCCGCGGCATGGTTGGGCCATGCCGCGGCGCTTAAGGAATTTTGGGTTTTTGAGAATTAAGGCTTGGGAATTTAACCTAGGGTGCTCGGGGTTGAGTCTTTTACCATGTTTGGTGAAGTTCAACGTTCCGAGTACTAGAACTTAGCCTGGGGGCTCATTTAAGGTGGTTAAATGTGTCTTATGTGTGTTGTGACTAGGATTTCGGAGAAGCTCGTGCTAGAGGACCGTGCTCGTGGCCGTGGTTCATCGGAAAGCTCGGGATACAGGTAAGAAAACTATAACACCCGTAGGATAGGGCGTGGCCCCACTGTGTGATTGTAGGGCATGGCCCCAGATTGTATTAGGTGCAAATGTTTAACCTTAAATGAATCATGATGTGTGTGAATGATTATTTCGAATGTACTATATGTGTGATTATGATGAAATGAACGGCAAGGGCCGAGTACGGCGTAGGCCGGGGCAGCCGTGGGCCGAAAGTAACACCTAGCACATGGGATGCTATAATCAGGGCGGGGCCCGGTGGATTCATGTGTTATGCTATAATCAGGGCGGGGCCCGGTGGATACATGTGTTTGCTTAGTCTAATGGTTGACTTGTTTATCTGTGGATTATCTGTTATGATAAAACTGTATACATTGCGTATGTTATGTTCTGCATGAGTTTTCTTGCTGGGCCTCGGCTCACGGGTGCTCTGTGTTGCAGGTAAGGGCAATGACTGGGTCAACCAACTATGAGTACGGAGAGCGTGAAGCGACGTGTACATGTTTGGCCTGCCCGACTGCTTTGGTTGGGGGTTTATTTGAAAATGGCTGTAATAATCTATGATTTTGTAACTGATCAACTGTAAACTTATTTCAAGATGTAAATAGTTTTCAAACCTTATTTTGGGATCCCAATTGTCTAATACTAGAAGTTTTTATTGAGTCAACGCATTTTCAAAGATTACAGCCTTAACTTTTAATCAGTCACACTTTTGTTCAAAACCTTGGTTAGCGAGTTCATTGCACACTGTTTCGTCTTAAAAACTCACTTAGTAACGGCTCTAAGGATGTAGGGCGTTACAAGAAGCTTCTGCCCGACCAGACAAGTTGTTGTCCTACCAGCCTTCTATCATACCTTATTTTTTTTTTGTTATATACTCTTGCTCGTATGATCGAGCTGTTTGGAATTTGCACTTTACTTTTCTTTTTTAGCTAACTTGAAACATTTAAGTCTTTTTACACTTAAAATATTACAAGTTTATTGTGAATAGTAAAGTCTCTGTATGCCCTTTATTTTCACATGAGTACTTAGTTTTCTAACTTAGAAATTCTAAACATTTCATAAGTCCATACTAAATATACTTTCTCATGCTCTTATTGCTCTAACATTTTATGAGCATAACGTTTATTATCACACGAATATCTGCTTCTAACATAAATTTTTTAAAATTTTAAGTTACTTAAGCTTTGTCAAACAAGTTAGCTTAATGGCCTTTTTGGACTTCAAAAATTTACAAGTCAGCCTAAAAACAGATATCTTTGCTCGTGCTCTTATTGCCTGTGTTGAAGTGCACGCTAGTATACCTTATGTGCATGCCAGTATACTCTATGTGCCCCCCAAGTGATGGAGGGTTGAAAAATTCTTGATCACTTGCTACTTGACCGAATTTGTCCGAGCAGTTACTACTCGTGAAACACATAGAATATACAAACATATTTCAGCAGTTAACCACTACAAAAACATGCAACTATTTAAACGTTGGTCATTCATCTGATGGATACCGACCAGTACAACACTGCTCGGTATATATGTATATTTATTTTTAGAAGACCTATTTTGTTTAAATTGTAATGACAGTTGAACACTGCCAAGCAAGAATAATCAACACATATGCAAAATTTGTAGCAAGATTCGACCATGCTGCACGTGATCTCTTTTATTACTCGTAATAAATAAATGAAAAAACGTGTCTAATAACGAGTCTCAAACAATACAAACTTAAATAACAAGTTAAGCACTTGATACAAAACTACTACTCTGTAAGCAGTATTTATTGATAATATTTCCTCAAGTGCTCGCCATTCCAGTAGTTCCTGATCAGCTCTCCATTTAACCGAGCAAGCTTGTAGGTGCCGGGTGGCAAGACTTGCTCAATTTGATACGGTCCTTCCCAGTTTGGTCCTAGTATGCCAGCTACTGGGTCTCTGACAAACACCTTTCTGAGGACCAAATATCCGACCTGGAACTTTCGATCTCGGACTTTGGAATTAAAGTAGCGCGCCACTTTTTGCTGATGAGCAGCAACTCTCAGGCTTGCCTTCTCTCATCTCTCCTCGAGGAAATCCAAAGATTCTGCTAGCAATTGATGATTCTCCTTCTGGTTGTACATGGTCCTTCGATGAGATGGTGGGTCTACTTCAATAGGTAACATGGCTTCATACCCATATGCCAAAGAAAATGGGGTATGGCCAGTTGCTGTCCGGGTAGTAGTCCTGTATGACCAAAGGACTTTTGGCAATTCTTCCACCCAAGCACCCTTAGCTCGCTCCAGACGCTTTTTCAGAGTGTCCTTCAGAGTTTTGTTTACGGCTTCAACCTGCCCATTGGCTTGTGGATGGGCTACCGAGGAGAAACTTTTTGTGATGCCATGCCGAGTGCAAAAATCGATAAATATGTCACTGTCAAATTGAGTGCCGTTGTCAGACACTATCTTCTTGGGCAGACCATAGCGACATATTATATTCTTAACCACAAAGTCCAACACTTTCTTTGAGGTGATCGTGGCTAGTGGTTCGGCCTCAGTCCACTTAGTGAAATAATCCACTGCAACCACTGCAACCACTGCAAACTGCACTCCTCCTTTTCCCTTGGGAAATTTCCCGATCAGATCAATGCCCCACACTGCAAAAGGCCATGGGCTTTGCATTTGCTTTAAGACATTCGGAGGCGCCCTGGGCACTTTAGAAAATCTCTGGCACTTATCACACTTCTTCACATACTCCATAGAATCCTCGTTCATTGTAGGCCAACAAAATCCTTGCCACAAAATCTTTTTAGATAGACTCTGCCCCCTAGCATGATCTCCACAGAACCCTTCGTGCACTACAGCTAATAAATTTTTTTACTGGTCGGGTGTTATGCACCTGAGTAGAGGTAGGGAGTACCCTCTTCTATACAACACTCCATCCATCATGGTGTACCTAGCAGCTTGCCTCATAATCTTCCTTGCTTCTTTACGATAATCTGGGAGGGTTCCTTGCTCGAGGTAAGCAATGATGGGAGTCATCTAGGTGTCAGCTATCGTGATCGGCATGGCTTATTTTTCATCAATGCTCGGCTCTGCCAAGTATTCCACCGGTACTATATTAAGAGTTTCGGCATATTTTGCACTAGCTAGCTTTGCTAGAGCATCCGCGTTAGAGTTCTGCTCTCGTGGTACTAACTTGATGGTGTACTCCTCGAATTGTGCTAGCAGATCCTTGGTCTTATTTAAGTATGCCACCATGCGTAGGCCCCTTGCCTGATATTCCCCCAAGACTTGGTAGACCACCAATTGGGAATCGCTGTTCACTTCCACCGACCGGGCATGCACATCTCTAGCCAAGCACAAGCCTGCTAGGAGGGCTTCATACTCCGCCTCATTATTAGATGCATTAAATCCGAACCTTAGTGCACAATGAATTCGGTGTTTCTCTGGCGTGACCAATATAATCCCAGCTCCTGAATGATGCTCATTTGACGACCCATCAACAAAAAGTTGCCAAGTAGGAAGTTCCTCTTTTTGCTCAGTGACACGTTCTTGCTGGTCGGGAACATCAGCGATCCCGGTACATTCAACAATGAAATCTGCCAAAGCCTGACCCTTAATAGCAGATCTCGGTTGGTACTTGATTTTGAATTGGCCCAACTCAACTGCCCATTTAAGTAGTCTACCAGACGACTCCGGCTTCTGTAAGACTTGGCGTAGAGGCTGGTCAGTAAGGACTTTAATGGGGTGTGCCTGGAAGTACGACCGCAATTTTCGTGATGCAAGTACCAAGCAATAAGCCAACTTCTCGATCATGGGATACCAGGACTCTGCTCCTATTAACCGTTTGATGACATAGTATACCGGGTGCTGCACTCTATCCTCTTCTCGTACTAGGGCAGCACTAACAGTGTGCTCCGTGACTGCTAGGTACATAAAGAGATCTTCTCCATCAATGGGCTTCGAAAGAACAGGAGGTTGGGCCAAATGTTCCTTTATTGCTTGGAAAGTTTGCTCACATTCTACTGTCCACTCAAACTTCTTGCTCCCTCTAAGCAAGTTAAAAAATGGGACACACTTGTCCGTTGATTTAGAGACGAACCTGCTTAGAGCTGCAATCCGCCAAGTCAAGCTTTGCACATCCTTTATTCTGGCCGGAGACTTCATTTCTATGAGAGCCTTTATCTTTTCTGGGTTTGCTTCTATTCCTCGGGAGTTCACAATAAACCCAAGAAATTTTCCAGAACCCACTCCAAATGAGCACTTAAGGGGGTTTAACTTCATGCTGTACTTTCTTAGTATTGCAAAGCACTCCTCCAAGTCTCGTACGTGCCCTTCAGCTTCCTTTGATTTCACTAGCATATCGTCTACGTACACCTCCATGCTCTTGTCGATTAAGTCACAGAACATACCATTTACCAAACGCTGGTAGGTAGCTCCTGCATTCTTCAGTCCGAAGGGCATGACCCTGTAGCAGTATAGCCCTATATCTGTTCGGAAGCTGGTATGCTCTTCATCAGGAGGAAGCATGCTGATCTGGTTGTACCCCGAATATGCATCCATGAAGGACAATGTTTCATGACCAGAGGTTGCATCTACCAACTGGTCTATTCTCGGTAAAGGAAAGCAATCCTTTGGGGATGCTTTGTTCAGGTCAGTAAAATCTACACAAGTCCTCCATTTTCCATTGGGTTTGGGCACCAACACTAGGTTTGAAACCCAGGTAGGATAATATGCTTCCCTTATAAACCCATTCTCCTTTAGCCGCTCTACCTCCTCCATAAGAGCCTTTGCTCGATCTTTGTCGAGCAATCTCCCATTCTGCTGCACCGCTGGATAGCTTTCATCCACGTTGAGCACGTGGCTGATCACAGTTGGTGAGATACCCACCATATCCTTGTGAGACCAGGTGAAGACATCTTGATTCCTTCGCAAGAATTCTATCAGCTGTGCTCTCACCTCTGCTTTCAACTTTTTTCCAATCTTGACCCCGTTGGTCGGGTCATTCTCATCTATCAGGACCTCCTCAAACTCCTCGGACGGTCCCACATCACTTTCAAAATCCCCAAAGCGAGGATCAAAGTCCAAACTCCTCTAACATCTCTTCCTTATCGGTTACCACTGCAAAACTCAGGTCGACATCCATCTCGTCCACCTCCTCTCTCTCAGCACATACAATCATGTTTTTCTCCTTGGCCCCCTTCCTTGCTTTAGCTACCGAGGCATTATAGCACTCCCTAGCCTCCCTCTGGTCTCCTTGGATGCAGCCTATGCCCGCACTGGTCGGGAACTTCATGGAAAAGTGCCAGATTGAAACCGCCGCATGTAAGTTTGTGAGCAGTAGTTGACCAATAACCACATTGTAGGCAGACGGGCAGTCAATAATAAAAAACTTGGTCATCACTATCTCATGTTTGGGAGCCTCCCCCATCGTAACTGGCAACTTGATAGTTCCAGCTGGTGACAATCCTGCTCCAATGAACCCATAAATGACTTAAGAGCACGACTTCAAGTCATTGATAGATAGCTTCATCCTCTCGAAGGATGACTTATAAATAATGTTCACAAAAATCCCTGTGTCGACTAGACATCTCTTCACCTTCATATTGGCAATTTGGACTGTCACAACAAGAGGGTCATTGTGAGGATACCTCACGTGTCGAGCATCTTCTTCAGTGAAAGTGAGGGACTCATTTTTGTATCTTGGGTTCTTCGGTGGTCGCTCCTCCACTGTCATAACTTCGGAGGCTGATGTTGCATCCAACTCATGACGAAGGGTGCGAGCATACCTCTCCCTTACCTTATTGCTATCTCCAGCAAGATGTGGACCTCCACATATGGTATCTAGTGTGAAGTCCACAGGTTCAGGTTGCAAAGGTGGGGATCGTTGCCGCTTGAACCCAGGATTGTTGTTACTTCCCTCTCCCTGGGTCTTCTCTGCTCAATACTTCTTCAGCTTCCCCGACCGGAGGAGAAACTCTATCTCATCTTTGAGATGATTGCACTCATTCGTGTCGTGACCATAGTCTCCATGGAAGCGACAGAACTTGTTCATATCTCTTTTACTCATCTCCTTCTTGATAGGTGGGGGTTTTCGGTAAGGGACCTCTTGATGACTGGCCAAATAGATCTCCGCTCAACTCACCGAAAGAGTGGTGTAGTTGGTGAATCGAGGTTCATACTTCGTTGGCTTGTCGTTTGGTCCTGACTTAGCCTTCTTCTCATTGTGGCGGTCAGACCCGTTATTCCCACGTTTCTTGCCACCATTTTGATCATTTCCACCATTCTTGGGAGGATCAGTCGATCCACTCGGGTTGTTCAGGCCCTTCTCCCCCTTCTTAATCGCATCATCCAGCTTCATGTATTTGTCTGCCCGGTCCAAAAATTGTTGTAATGTTGAAATTGGGTTGCGATGAATGATGTCCCACAAAGGACTCCGATAGATAATGCCAGAAGAAATTTCCACCATCTTCCCCTCATCTCCAACTACAGTAGCTCGGTTATCTTCTCTCATGAACCTTTGTATGTAGTTCTTGAGAGACTCATCCTTTCCTTGCTTAATATCCACCAAGTGATTGGCGTAAACAGGAGGGGTCCGAGCAGTACTAAACTGTTTGCAAAACTCCTTTCTAAAACTTTCCCAAGAAGTGATGGAGTTAGGCTTAAACTTCCAATACCACTCCTGGGCAGTGTCGGACAATGTGGTGGGGAAGACTCTGCAGCGATAGTCATCACTCACCCCGAGCAGCTCCATCTGATCTTCGAACTTCCCAACATGCCTTATCGGGTCTGCCTTTTCTGTATAAATTGGCAGTACCGGTGCTTTGTATTTCGTTGGTGGTTGAGCTGCTCAAATTCGAGCACAGAAAGGGCTGCCACTCCTGTGGTCTACTAGATTAATCGCAGATGGTCATTTTGATAGACTCTGAACTGCTGCTGTCAAAGCATCAAGCTGGGCTTGGATGCCTGGGGCCACTGCTAGGGACTCATTTTCGGGACCGCCTGGTCGGGCACTCCTATCCGAAAAACCATCATCGAGTATTTTTTACTCGATTGGTAGGTCGGATTGGCTCTTGCCCTTCGACCAGGACGGTCCTTCTTCTATCAGCAATGATGTCCCTTAGATCCTTCTGAGTAGTGTGCTTTCCCAATCAATCGAATACTGTACTCCGAGTCTTCTCGGGAGGTTTTCTGGGTGGAACATGCTCCTTTCCACTGCGCTGGTTGGGATGCAGTGGTGGCCTTCCTGTCTGAGCTGGGCGATCTTTTCCTCCTCGATGGTTGTCATTATTCTTCTCCTTTGACTGGTCAGTGTGATGACTGTCAGCTTCATCACGCCCATGCCCATCTTTGAAGTGGGAAGTTTCTTTACCTCAAGGAGATCTATTGTGCTCCTGCTCAGGAGGAGTTTTCTTGCTACCTGACTTATGACTTTCTGACCTGGAAGTCTCTGATCGATGGCTCCTTGAGGGGGTTCTGGAGTTCCCCCTTTGAGTTGAGGCAGTGCCTGACCTGACTCCATCTTCCTCACGACCAGGTGGGTGACTACCACCCCTGCTTGGTCCGCGAGAATGGGGTCTATCAGTGTTCTTACGACCAGCTTCTGTGGTCCTTGCTCCTGGGGTGGCTGCCACTCCAGGTGCAGCTTGGGCATTGGCCCGGGTCAGCTGCATAGCTGCCTCCAGAGTGAGTGCAGCCTCGCGATGTCGCCTATCAGCCTCCTCCTGCTATCGCCGGATCTCTTCACTTCTGGCGTCCATTTCCCGCCTTTGCTGCTCCAATGCGGCATTCTGCCTAGCCATATCTTCAGCGAACGCCTCCTGTCTGGCGTTGAACTGTGCCATCTCCTCCTGGAAGGCGCTCATGGCTTCCTGGAGCTCTTCAACCTCTGGGGTTACATCCTCGAGCACGACTATGGGCTCAGTTTCACGATCTTGAAGGCTAGGACCTTCTAATCTGGCAGACTCTTTAGAGGAGCCTATCTTCTTGGAGGCTGCATTGGTGTTCTTAGGCGCCATAATATCTCAGGGACCATCTGTCTTTCTCTTTAGGCTCTCAATGAAAGCACCAAAATGTTGACCGCATTTTTGGCCAACGACGTGAGAGCGTCAAAAACGATAAAACCTTCAAGAGAAATTAAATGACACAAACGATTTTATAGTGGTTCAACCCCAATGTGATGGTAATAGCCTAATCCACTTAGAGTTATGATTATCTATCTACACTCAAGATCAGATGAACCTGAATCAAATGAGTTTCTTCAGTGTAGATTACAAGAATACATAAATTCTCTCAAATACAAGTACTTTCTCTCTCTAGAAAATTCAGATCAAAAGTTCATAATTCAAAAGTCCCTTTCTAATGCCATAAGCCTTGTATTTATAGGCTTAGGATCGCACAGATGATATCCCCCATAATCGGGATATTTTATTATTCACATTTTATTTAAATTACAACAATATTCAAAATGTAACAGTACACCATATTCGTGGGATAAATGAGAGATTCCCGCGTATGCCAAGACCGATTCTTGTTGAAGACGTTTATGGGAATCTTGACGTAGTCCTGCTCTATCTAGTTCATCCATATCACCTTCAGTTTGGTCGGCCACACCTTTACTGGGCAGTCATGCACTTGACTGGGCAGACATGCACTTAGCTGGGCAGACATGTACTTAGCTAGGCAGACATGCACTTAGCTGGTCGGACATGGTCATGAACGATCAGCCAAGTTCATGCCTAGTCGGACAAAGTCATGTCTGGGCAGGCAAAGTCATGCCTTGGCAGGCAAGGTCACGCCTGGGCAGACAAGGTCATTCCTGGGCAGACAAGGTCATTCCTGGGCAGACAAGGTCATTCCTGGGCAGACAAGCACGTGACTGGTCGGACAAGGTCATGCCTGGTCGGTCATGAAACTTCTCAAGCCAGTCAAAATTCCTCAATGGCCTACTGGGCTACTCCTAAGCCAGGTCACCCATCCATTCCTTGCCACTTGTCATTTCTATTGCCACATCATCATTTTTAAATTTTTGGGATAACACTATGAAATTGTAATGCCTCGACTAATTCTAGACCTCGGACCATTAAAAACTACTAAACATAACTACAATTTTGGAATACATACATAAATAAAATATTAGAACTTTATTAAAAATCCAAAATACGGTACGAAATACAAAATACGGTATGGGTACCCATTGTTTAGTACATAAAACATAAAAACATAAACTTTAATCAATTGTTTAAATACTAAGAGCGAAAATACATAAAACATAAATTAAAAGACTTTAAACAACGTCATCCTCGATCTTTCCGCAGTCCATTCAATTCATCAATCCCCAATACACATGCCAAGCTACCACGAATCCGTCCCGCCTTCCAAGTTCATTTTCCTGCACCTTCTAAAATAAAAGGAATGAGCCTAATGCACAGCAAGGAAAATCTAGTAAAATATATATATCATAAATCATAAGACTATATCATAAAACATATACTATAAAACATATGACGTAAAAACGTATATCATATAGTACTACAATATTAATGGCCATTAACTCATTACCGTAGCATGTGATAAAACCATCTAGGTCCTCAGTCTACTAATCGAGGTAGGTTAGATCACAAGGTAGTATATGATAACCTATCTAGGTCCTCTGTCTACTAATCAAGGTAGGTAAATCATAACTCTAATCCACGATAATGATAAAAATCTTGGGGTTTGCTATCTAAACAACTATAAGCCCCAAGTGAAAACAAAACATATTTCTACATATATACATAGCACATATCATAGCATATAAACATATCATAACACATCATATAATCTAACCTATTTTCCTTACCAAAAACCAGGATATTGGAGACGAGAACGGGATTGGAACACTCCTAAAACCAACAGTAAAAACCATGAGTTTCTAAAGAAAAAGGAGATGAAAAAGAGAACTAAACCATCAAAGTAGAAACTTACCAAAAACCTTAAGTTTCAAAAACTTAAACACCTAACCAAAAAACCATAACAATCAGTTAGGATCTGAAAGAAAAATGGAAACAAAATAAAAGAACTATGATAGATTAAACCTGAGGATAAGAATATCTTGGATGATCTAGAACTCCAATCTACACCTCGATACCGAAAAGTCACTCTATCTTGCTTCCCAAGTGTTTAGAAAAGCTTAGACTGGAAAAGTTTTTAACCCAAAACCCAAGTGTTTTCTCTCTAGAGTAATCTTAGCAGATTGGAGGCTCTGAAGAATGCTTGAATGATGAGTGAAATGGCTGAGTACTAGGTCCTATTTATAGAGTTCAAGGAGTGAAACTAATCCCTTTTAAAATGAATAAATAAATGAACAATAATTGAAAAGATTTGAATTTTCGTTTCAACAGATGCCCAGAACTCGGTCAAAAATGTTCAAGAGCAAGTCCAAGTAGTTAGGGGCTGTTTCTAATTTAAATCCACAAAGATTCAAAAATGGCTCTAGGAGCCGATATATCGCTTACCCTAGGCGATATATCGCCCCTACCTATGCCCAGAGCTTTCGTGCTTTCGTTCATGCGAAGTCGACGTGTTTTCCATATCTCTCGTAGGCGATATATCGGCCCCTATAGCTGCGATATATCGGCATACGTTGATATATCAAACACAGTTTTGCACTCTTGAATTTTTTTAAACAACTTTTTGACTGAGTAAAACATGATCCTAGCAGTTGCTTGAAGGTTCTAGAGCTTCTAGATTTATCCTTTATTAAATTATTCATCCAAAATGCTTAAATCCTTAATAAACATGCTTGTGACAAGTGTCATGTTCTTATTACTTCTATCTAAACATTAGGTTCTAATAAATAATTTTTCTAGGACTTGCTATATTAATCAAACCTTATGTTATAATTAATATTTCTAAACTATTGGTTAAACTTATAGAATCTATAACTGTTTCCATAAGTTTCCAACTAAATCCCGGCTTGAACCAATAACCACGAAAACTAAAATACTACAAGCTATTACTATAATAATACTACTACTACTACTACTACTATCTAGCTAAGTAAAATTCCGAGACACTAAAATTCTCCCCTACTTAAAAGAATTTCGTCCCCAAAATTTACTTCCCAAACAATTCTGGATACCGTGCTAAGATGTCTTCCTCCAACTCCCACATTGCCTCCCGTTCTGAATTATTACTCCATAGGACCTTGACTATTGGAATACTCTTAGACCATAATTCCTTCATCCCCTTCTCTAGGATGCTAACCGGTCGTTCCTTGTAACTCAAGTCTTTCTGGAGTGCTGTCGTATCGTACTTGAGGACGTGAGATGGGTCTGACACATATCTATGGAACATTGAGATGTGAAACACATTGTGGTTATCTGTTAGAGCTAGTGGTAGGGCTAATCTATATGCAACTGTTCCAACCTTGTCCAATATCTCAAAAGGACCTATAAACCAGAGACTAAGTTTGCCTTTCTTCCTAAACCATTTCACTCCCTTCATAGGAGATATCTTTAAGAAACTTGTTCTCCGACTTTGAATTCCACATCTCACCGCTTGGCATCTGCATAACTTTTCTGTCGGCTCTGACAAGCGAAAATATGCTTCCTAATCAACACCACTGCATCCTGAGCCTCTCTAATAGCTTCGGGTCCAAGAAGTTGTCTTTCTCCTACCTCATCCCAATGTAAAGGCGATCGAAACTTCCTTCCATAAAGTAACTCATAGGGTGCCATACCGATCGTTGACTGGTAGCTACTGTTGTAGGAAAAATCTATAAGTGGCAAATACTTACTCCACGATCCTTCAAAGTCTAATACACAAGCGCGCAACATATCTTCTAAAATATGTATGGTACACTCAGACTGACCGTCGGTCTGAGGATGAAATGCCGTAATAAGGCTTAACTTGGTACCCATGGCTTGCTGCAAGCTTCCCGAAAATCTCAATGTAAACACCGATCCTATATCTGATACTATGGTCTTAGGGATTCCATGCAGTCATACAATTTCTCGAACATAAATGTCTACATACTGGTCTGCAGTGCGTTGTCTTGACAGGCACGAAGTGAGCTGACTTGGTTAGTCTATCTACCACTACCCAAGCCGAGTCGTGCTGCTTATTTTGTAACGACCCAAATTTACTAATAAGGCTTAAGGGCCTTGATTAGTGTGCCGGGAGGGCATAACTGGATAATATGCTACTTAAATGATTAAAAGCATGTTATATGATTATTTGGATATCTGTGATGTATGGCTATGTGTATTAGTATGCATGTAGGCCCTGATTAGGTTAGAATGGCATATTCGTAATTCTGGCCCGTTGAGGGCCTAAATGTAAATAATTGCGATACATTGTTAAGACCACATTATTATGTGGATATATTTGTAGCTTGTGACTCGAGGCAATCCTAGTGAGCGATTTAGCGAAAAAGGTTACGGCGGGGATTTATACCTGGCTCGGGGCGAGCCTGGGGGTATTTCTGGGAATTTAGGAAATATATTGGAGTCTATTTTGATATTGAGGAATATAATTGATGATTAGTTAGGTGTTGGGAAGTAAGCGATAAATATTAGAGACATTTGAGGAATTAGTGGGAATTAGGTGTAATGACTAAAATTCCCTTAGGAGGTTTAAAAGCCTAGTTTTAAATGGGAGGGAAAATTGGTCATTTGAGTTAAAAGCAGGGATAAGTATTAAAATGCTTTATGCCTTAGTGGGATGTGTAGAAAGTGGTAGAAGTTTGAAGAAAAGAAAAGAAAAGAAAAAGGAAAAGAAAAGAAGGAGAAAAGAAAGAAGGGGAAAGCATGGCATTATCTTCCTTATGCGGTTTGGGATTTCTTCTTCAATTCTTGGGGTCTTTTGGAGTTGTGACTCAGGGATAGTTTGGGCAGGAACTTGAGGCTAGGGTCCTTGGTTTGTCTTGAGGAGTTAGTAAGGATAGTTCATCCATCTGAGGTAAGTTTCTAGGTTCCTCTTTTGTGTTTTTGGTTTTGGCTAAGATGGTTTTCTAAACTGAGTTTCTATGGGAATTCTAGGGAATTAAGCCTAAGAATTTGAGGAGGTGAAGGCTAAGGAAGTGAGGAGGATAACCTAGGTTGAATTCATCTATCAAAGGTAAGAAATTCTAGCTTTAAGTTCTGTGACTTCTGCTGTTCTGTTGAGTTTTTGAGCTTCAAACTCAGCCAGGGTGATTTCTATGTTTTGGAGTGCATGTGATTGAATTTTATATGGTTAGGTAATTTGGGGTGAGTTTGGGATGTTGATAGGCTTGTTTTGATGTTTGGTTATCTGTGCTGTGACTAGCACTGTAGCGCTAGCCTTTGGGCGCTACAGCGCTAGGCCTTGTGTTCTGGGGCATTTTTGGTTCTGGTTGTAGCGCCCACTTTAGGGCGATGTAGTGCTACCCTATTCCCAGAAGGGGATTTTTGGGTTATTTCTTAGGGTTTTTTCCCAGGGGCTCGGGGTTTGATTCCACCACCCCGTTTGGTGGAATTAGGGCTTCCCGAGGGCTCGAGAAGGGTCCTGAGGCTAGGTTTTGGAATTGAAGTTTGGAGTTGGTTCTAACTTGTGACCGTGACTAGATGTTCGCTAGGGCTTGGATGGGATCATGCTTGAGGATTTAATTGAACAAAGCTATCAAAATCTAAAGGTAAGAAAACTGCACCGGGTTATGTGATTGTGTTGGGACTAAGAGCTCCCTATATATGTACGATTTCATAGATAGTATTATGCCATGGGACATGTGATTAACGGCCTAAGAGTGGCATAAATAATATTTGGCACAGGGCGCGGCTCGGCCACTGGCAGCTGAGGACAGCTTAATATTCACTGAGCTCGGTTTAAGTGGGCCGGAGTTAGTGGGATAAATAGAGGGTGCGGCCTAAGGGCGTTAACCCTGGTACATTCGTACCTATAAAGCTGCTCTCACTCCAAGCAGGACTCTTCTATGGAAGGCGTATCATATGTGAATTAGTTATTAGTATGAAATGATGAACTTGGTATGCTGAATACTTGATTATTGTGAATACTTGTATTGTTGAGTATATGATTATACTATATGAGTTATCTGGTTGTTTTGTTAGACGATTATGCTTTGTTATTGAGTTTTCTTGCTGGGCCTTGGCTCACGGGTGCTTCGTGGTGCAGGTAAAGGCAAGGGAAAAGTGGACCAGTCCTGAGATGGAGAGCTTTGGGGCTGAATGTACATAGTTAGCTGATCGGCCACCCCGGTCGAGGAGTGGTACAAGACGGGAAAAGCCTAATTGTCTGATTTGCCCTTGGAGTGGCTAGTAACTGTACTTTTATCCAGAAATTTTGTAATGTGTCATTTAATGCTACTACTTTTGAGATCTCATGTAAAAATGTTTGATTATAAGAAATGAAACTTTTGAGACCAAAATCTTTTAACCTTAGTTCAACTGTAGTTTCAATAACACGTTTCTAACTAATAGACTTGATTAGCAAGTCTCGCACCTTTATAAACACACAGTGTAACGCTCTTGGCTATCCAGGGGGTTACATATTTGTTCGTGGTAATCCTGTCACGAAGTCCATGGCTATGCCTTCCCACTTCCATTCTAAAATACTAAGCGGTTGCAATAAGCCTACAGGTCGCTGATGTTCCGCTTTTACTTGCTGGCATATAAGACATTTGGACACGTATTCTGCTACGTCTTTCTTCATTCTTGGCCACCTATATAGTGCCTTAAGGCCGTGAGTCATCTTGGTCGACCCCGGGTGAACTGAGTATGGGGTAGTGTATGCCTCTTCTAAAATATTCATCTTAATTCCATTGTCATTTGACACGCATACCCGACCCTTATACCTCAAGAACCCCTGCCCTGATATAGAGAAATCTGTGGCCTTTCCTTCTTTGAATGCAGCCATATGTGTTACTAATGTGTCATCATGCCCTTGCCCGATCCGTATATCTTCTAATATATTTGACTGGATGGACAAGTTAGCCAGTTGATGAATGACTACTTATATTCTAGCATTGATCAACTCTTGCTGTAGCAGCTTTTCTATTTCGGATAATGTTGCTAGATTTCCGCAACTCTTCCAACTTAGCGCATTTACAACTACGTTCGCCTTTCTTGGGTGGTATAGGATTTCGTAGTCATAATTATTTACTAGTTCTAACCGCCTGTGTTGCCTCATATTTAGCTCCTTCTGTGTGAAGAAATACTTTAAGCTCTTGTGGTTCATATAAATCTCACACCGTTCTCTATAAAGATAGTGGCGCCAGATTTTTAATGCGAAGACCACCACTGCCAACTCCATATCATGTGTTGGATAGCGTTGCTCATATTCCTTTAGCTTCCTTGAGGCGTCGGCTATCACCATGTCATTTTGCATCAGCACACAACCCATACCTTGCTTTGACGCATCACACTATACTACAAACTTGTCGTTGGGTGTCGGTACACAAAGTACTAGTGTTGAGCATAGCTTATCCTTGAGCAACTGGAAGCTCTCTTCACATCTATCCGTCCAATTGAACTTTTGTTGTTTCCGGGTCAGGTTGGTAAGCGGAGTGGTTATCTTAGAAAAGCCTTCTACAAGTCTCCGATAATAGCCTGCTAGCCCAAGTAAACTTCTAACTTATGACCCATTCTTAGGTCTTGGCCAATCCTTCATAGCCTCTACCTTAGCTAGGTCTACAAAAACTCCATTGGATACTATATGGCTGAGGAATGCTACTTGTGAAAGCCAGAATTCACACTTCTTGAACTTGGCGTAAATTTGATGCTCCTTTAATCGCAACATTGTTAATCTTAAATGTTCTTCGTGCTCGACTTCTTCCTTGGAGTACACCAAAATATCGTCAATGAACACTATGATGAATTTGTCCAAGTAATCCTTGAAGACCCGATTCATTATGTCCATAAATGTGGTTGAAGCATTGGTAAGACCAAAAGACATAATTAGAAACTCATAATGTCCATATTGAATTCTAAAAGTTGTCTTTGGTATATCCTTTCCCGTACCTTGAGCTGGTGATAACTAAATCGTAGATCAATCTTAGAAAACACGGTCGCTCCTCGGAGTTGATAAAATAAGTCATCGATTCAGGGTAGCGGGTACTTGTTCTTAATCGTCACCTTGTTTAGCTCACGGTAATCTATACACATCTGCATGCTTGCATCTGTATGCTCACAAATAGAACCGGTGCTCCCCATGGTGAATGGCTTGGTCTGATAAAATCCAAGTCTAAAATTTCTTGCAACTGCGTCTTCAACTCCTTGAGTTCAGTTGGTACCATCTGGTATGGTGCCTTTGAGATAGGCTCGGTTCTCGGTAGTAGTTTGATTGTGAAGTCAATTTCTCAAGTTGGTGGCAACCCTGGTAAGTCGTCAGGAAATATTTCTGGAAATTCCTTTATAATGCGGTCGTCTTCAACCTTTAGTGATGTTTCCTTTGCCACATCCATGACGCTTGCTAAGAATGTGTAACATCCTTTCTCTATCATCCTTTGAGCTTTGAGAGAGGAGATAAGTGGTATCCGTAGTCCTGAAACCTTTCCCATAAAACATAGTTTCTGGCCATCAGGAGTTTCGAACGTCACTTGCTTACGTCTATAGTCGATGGTTGTGCCATGCCCTGCTAGCCAATCCATGCCTAGTATTACATCAAAGTCTTTGATTTCTAGCTCTATCAGGTCTCCTTCTAGTTCTGTGCCCTTGATTTTGATCAGTACACCTCGTACTATTCGTGATGATAGGGCTACTTCGCCCGAAAGCAATTCTGTCACAAACCTTGTTCTAAATCTTTCACAAGGTTTGTCTAATTTTTCTATCATTCCTAACGAGATATACGAGTGTGTGGCTCCCGAATCAAACAATACTAACACATATATTATCGAGAATAGGAATCTGACCAATGACCACTTTGTTACTAGCTTTGGCTTGTCCCGGGGATAAGGCAAAGACTCTGGATGGAACCATCTTATTGTCCCTCTTTTCTTTTGTTTTGAGCTGTGGACATTCCTTCTTCCGATGACCTTCCTGGCCGCAGTTGTAACAACCTTTGGTGTTCGCACGACACTCCCCAGGATGTCTTTTCTGGCATTTGGAGCATTGCGAGTATTCTACATAACCTGACCTATTATTTCCATTGCTATTCCGTGATCTTTTGTCACCATCGTCCTGCTTATTATCAAGATACTTTCTCTTTTGGCCATTACTGTTGTGGTTTTGACCATTCAGTGTCTGATTCTGCTACTTAGGTTCAGACTTGCTGGCCTCCTACTTACTAACATTTGCCTGAAGCCTTTCCACTTCTATAGCCGTTTCTAAAGCATCGACGTAAGAAGTGGTTCTAGGATTTGCTAGATTGACTCCTAGCTCAATATTTGGTCTGAGTCCGTTGGTGAACTTGGTAACCCTCAAGAAATCGGTTGGGACCAACTCTAGCGTGAACTTGGCTAGTCGATCGAACTGTAAGCATACTCGACTACCGTTAAGTTTCCTTTCTTTAGACTAGAGAATTCTTCTACCCTCGTGGCGATGACTGCCGAGTTGTAGTACTTCTTGTGAAAGAGCTCCATAAATCTAGTCCATGTCATGGTGGCGACGTCGTGAGCTTGTTGTACTAAATCCCACCAAATTCTGGCATCCTTCTTCAGTAGAGACGAAACACAAGATATGCGATCTGCATTGCAAAGGTTCATGTGTGCAAGTATCGGCTCTACATTCCCGAACCATTCTTCTGCCTCGAAGGGGTCGATTGTCCCTTCAAAGTTTGGAGGATGATGCTTACAGAAACACTCATAGCTTGACTCTATGTATTGAGCTGGATAAGGCGCATAGTTTTCCATCGGCCAACCCCCATATGGACTTACTTGTTGGGGTGCTTGAGCCGCTTGCTGAGGCTGCGGTTGCGGTTGAGGCTGGGGCTGAGTCTGAGGCTATGGCTGAGTCTGTTGTCGTTGTTGCTGCATCAATTCTTCCACTTGTAGACGTAGCCTGACAATCTCAGCGGTGTTGTCAACTGGAGGCAGTGCATTTCTGTTGGTAGCAGCATTGGTAGCACGTGTTCCCCTTCTTCAAACTGGAGGGGCTTTGTTAGTCTCGTTGACAGGAGGCATTGCCAGCTATGCTGTAACGCCCTAATTTCTCATAAATTACTGAGAACACAACGTTGGATCATAATTCATAAATATTGATCTTTTATTGAATAAAACTTAAAAAAAAAAATACATGGATCCATGGTTTTACAAAAATAAAATAATTGTCTTTAACATAAAAATGAGCAACATTTAAATAAAACTTTAAAATAACACGCTTTTATAAATATAGGCCCGCTTGATCTTCCTCGACTATATGGTACCCACGAGTACATCACGAAGCTCTTAGGTCCCCACTCGCCACCGACCTTCCTATCCTTAATTTCCTGAAACAACAACATCGTAAGGAGTGAGCATCTAAGCCTAGTAAGGAAAATACAAACAAGGGTTAGTCATATAATCAAACATAACATAAATTCACAAGAGTCATACAAACATAAACCTCTAGGTCATATCATAGCTTAAGTCAAAATTCTACACCATAATCTAAGTCATAATTCATAAATCATACTCTAAGTCATAAGTCATAGGTCATAAGTCACAGATCATAAATCATAGGTCATAAGTCATACTCATAATCATAACTATGGGTCATAAGTCATAATCATAATCGTAACTATGGGTCATAATAACAAGTCAAATATAATAAAAAGATAAGTGTTTATATAGGGGGTGGCAAGTAAGCCTCGGATATAAGTCCGTCATACACCGGACATCACTTAGGTCTGTCATAAAGTTTTGGCAACCGAGCCTACCGGACATAGTCCGTCATACATCATTGGACACCTTAGGCCCAGACACACTTACCCCTTTATTGTACCTGAAATGTTAGGTCATACAAACATAAACTATATCATAAACTACATAAACTAAGTCATAATACTAAATGTTGATGGTGAGAACTCGTCAACGATATAAGGTTAGAAAAATCAAACTGTATTGCAAAAGATATCTTAGAAGAAGATGGAAAGAACTCGAAGGAGTAAATATGCAAAACTACAATGGAGCAAAAATCATATATTCTTGAATTGTCTGTGCGTACAAAGAATTTTCCAACCTCTTAACCTCAGGGGTCGAAGCCTATTTATAGATGGGCTCTGTTGGCCCCTGATACAAGGTGGTCCCCAGGGACAAGAACGTACACAGGTACATTATCAGGGTTGTGGCACAGGACGTCGTGGTGTTGACTCTGGCATATGGTCGAGGGTGCTCAGGTAGTGCCTCCACTCTTCATATGGGTTCCTACCGCCACTACTTGTCAAACGCGGATGTTAGGGCCATGCCCCTGTCCTCCTCACGGTTGTACACCCCGTAATCATATACGTACCTTGTACCTAATGGTCCTTTTTATATATCCGAGACACATCATTTCTCCAAGATTATTCCCATTTTGCTAAGTGTTGTTGATTTTGGGAATTCATCTCTACGGTATAGTGGGTTTCCCCTGGATGTTTAGCCATATAGCGAATGTCATGTCCTCATAGGTGTGCGCTACACATATATAAATGAACCACCATATCCACTTCATGAGTAATAAACATGCCATGTGAGGGGTTTGTAACACTGGAGATGCACATGTGTACAGGCTAATCCATTGGCAGGTGGCATTGCTGCCCAGGGGGCCTAGCCCAGATCTTGCATAGCTAGACTAGCCCTTAAGGGTGCCTTCATCCGAAGACCTCAACACGTGACACACGGGGAGCCTTGCGAGGGTCTCGCATGGCAAGACCTTCCTTTAGGTCTTCTTAGCATAACACCCTTATCAAGCGACTCCATGTGCGGTGTCCGAGCCTCGAGCCTCGACCTTTCACGTGACGGCCCTCGCGCCTCGGCCCCTCTCATCACAGCTGTCCCTTTCACCTCGACCCCTCGTATAGTGAGCCTTCCCTCACGCCTAGGACCCTCACATAGCAACCCTTCGCACCTCGACCCCTCAAGCGACGACCCTCATGCCTCGGCTACTCGTGCAACGTCCCTCGCGCCTCGACCTCTCGCGTGACAGTCCTCACGCCTCGGCATTGTAGGCAGGTCAGGCCTTGCATAGCAAGGTCCTCTATAGCATTGGCCTCACTTGGAGGTATCTAGGAAGGTAACTCTCCACATAGCGAGACACCTCCATATACTAGGCCTTCCACCCAATGGACCAACTAATGGAAGGCTTCTCTTAGGCGAGGGGTTACGCCCATGACCCCGAACATAGCGGCTTCCGTGGCTTCGATCTCGCTATGCGAGACAACGACGTCATGGAACCTACGTATCCTTTGTTCTCATATAGCGTGGCTATTTCATCCTTCGTCTTGAAGGCTTGTGAGATAGTTTACAAATGGCTAAGCATATAACCCTTCGATGATGATCTCTACATTAAATTCTTCTTGGGAAATTATCCCACATTCATACTAAACTACCTAATTTTCCTTACCAAAAACCGGAGTATTAGAGACAAGAGCGGGATTGAAACTCCTAAAACCAAACATAAGAAACCATAAGTTTCCTAAAGAAAAATAAGATGAAGAGAAGATCTACACCATCGGGATAAGAACTTACTGAAAACCTTATGTTTCAAAGACATTGAACACTTAACCAAAAGTCACTATCACAAGTTAGGACTTGAAGAAAAACAATAGAAACTGTAATGAACTAAACCTGAATATAAAGAATACCTTGGATAGCTTAAAACCTCGATCTATACCTCGAACACAAAAAACACACAAAAACTTACTTCCCAAGTGTTTATAAAGGCTTTAGATTTGAAAGCTTTAACCCCAAAATCCTTGTGTTTCTCTCTAGAATGAACTTAGCAGCTTGGAGGCCCTGAACTGTGCTTGAGAGATGATGAAAATGGCTGAGTGAATGGTCCTATTTATAGAGTTCAAGGATTGAAACTAACTCCCATTTCAATGAATAATAAATGATTAAAACTGAATAAATTTGAATTATCTGTTCAACAGATGCCCAGAACTCGGTCAAAAGCGTTCAAGAATGAGTCAAGGTTGTTGAGGGTTGTTTTTAGTTCATAATTCTAAAAAAATTCAAATATGGGCACTAGAGCCAATATATCGCCTAGGGTAGGCGATATATCGCCCCTACCATGATCCCGAGGGTCCATGGTTTCGTTCGTATGAAGTCGATGTGTTTTTTGTATCAATTATAGGCGATATATTGGCCCTTATAGCTGCGATATATTGGCATACGCTAATACTTCAAACACATTTTTGCACATTTCAGAATAATTTGAAATTAATTATTACTACTTTGATTGAGTAAAACGTGATCCTAACAGATAATGGAAGGTTCTAGAGCTTCTAGATCTTTCTTTTAATTAAACTATTCATAAAAAATACTTAATAAACATGCTTGTGACAAGTGTCACATTCTTAATTATTCTATCTAAACCTTAGGTTATAATAAATAATATTCTTAGGACTATATTCATTAATCAAACCTTATGATAAAATTCATATTTCTAAACCATAGGTTAAACTTATAAAATCCATAACTATTTCTACGAGTTTCTAACTAAATCCCAACTTTGACCAATATCCATGAAAACTAAAACTCTACAGCTACTACTACTGCTACTACTATCTAGCTAAGTAAAATTCTGGGACGTCACAATTCTCCCCTACTTAAAAGAATTTTGTCCTCGAAATTTACTTACCAAACATCTTAGGATACCGCTCCCTTATATATTCCTCCAATTCCCATGTGGCCTCTCTTTCTGTGCTATTGCTCCACATGATTTTAACCATAGGGACACTTTTGGACCTTAACTCCTTAATTCCCCGTTCTAGAACATGTACTGTCCGTTCTTCATAACTGAAATCTTGTTTTAACCCAGAGCCTTATAATCGAGCACATGGGATGGATCTAATATATATTTTCTCAACATCGATACATGAAAAACGTTATGTGTTTCAGCTAATGATGGCGGTAAAGCCAACCGATATGCTACATTGCCTACTTTGTCCAATATCTAAAAAGGACCTATAAACCTCAGGCTTAACATTCCTTTCTTTCTGAAACGCATAATCCCCTTCATTGGAGAAACTTTGAGAAAGACTTGATTACCTACTAAAAATTCAACAGTTCGTCTCTTAGCATCGGCATAGCTCTTTTGGCGACTTTGAGCGGCAATCATTCGTTGTCTTATTCGTTGTCCTAAATATCATCTTTCACAAACCTCATCCCAATGAAGTGGTGATCAGCATTTCCATCCATATAGCATCTCATAAGGTGCCATGCATATCGTTGCCTGATAACTATTGTTGTAAGAGAATTCTATCAATGGAAGATACTTGCTCCATGATCCTGAGAAGTATAATGCACATGTCCTCAACATATCTTATAATATTTGTATGGTGCATTTTGACTGACCATCGATTTAAGGGTGAAATGTCGTACTTAGTTTTATCTTACCCATTGCACGCTGTAGACCTTCCCAGAACTTTGATGTGAAAACCGATCCTCTATCGGAGACTATCGTCTTAGGAACTCCATGTAATCTCACTATCTCCGCCACATAAAGCTCTACGTACTGCTCAACGTTATAAACTATTCTTATCGGCAAGAAGTGAGCATATTTTATGAGTCCATCTACTATCACTCAAGCAGAGTCATGCTGCTTGGTGGTCCTTGGTAATCCCGTCACGAAGTCCATAGCTATATCTTCCCATTTCCATTCGGGAATCTCTAATGGTTGCAAAGTTCCAACGGGTCTCTGATGTTCGGCTTTAACTTGTTGACATGTAAGGAATTTTGCTACAAATTCTGCTATGTCTTTCTTCATCCCCGACCACTAGTACATTGCCTTGAAATCATTGTACATCTTGGTCGATCCCGGGTGTAGTGAATACGGAGTAGTGTGCGCTTCTTTCATAATACTTTCTCTTAATTCACCACTTTCGGGCACACATACCCAGTTCCTATATCGTATCATGCCTTCTTTTGTCAAGGAGAAATCAACATTTTCTGAGCTTTGTATTGCTGCCTTCATCTTAAGAAGAAACTCATCCTCTTGTTGTTTCTCCTTTATATCCTCCATTAAAGTTGACTTGATTGCGAGGTCAGCTAGTTGTCCAGTTATTAGCTCAATTCCGGACCTCTTAATATCATCTTGTAAGTGTTGAGCCATCCCCTTAAGTGTTGACAAGCTTTCGTAACTTCGCCTACTAAGTGCGTCTGCCACGACATTAGCCTTTCCCGGATGATACATGATCTCACAATCATAGTCCTTTACTAACTCCAGCTGCCTTCGCTGCCTCATATTGAGCTCCTTTTGCATAAAGAAGTACTTTAGAATTTTGTGGTCCGTATAGAATTCACACTTTTCTCTGTACAGATAGTGCCTCCAAATCTTTAGAGCGAAAACCACCGCTGCTAATTCTAAGTCATGGGTTGGATACTGCTGTTCGTACTCCTTTAGCTATCTCGAGGCATATGTGACCACTCTTTCATCTTGCATCAAAACGCATCCAAGTCCCTGCTTCGACACGTCGCAATATACTACAAACTTGCCCTTATCGTTTGGGACGCATTAAAATGGGGCTGATATAAGCTTATCCTTTAACATTTGGAAGCTTTCTTTGCACTTCTCCATCCATACAAATTTTTGTTGCTTCCGCGTCAAATTTTTTAAGGGTGTAGCTATTCTGGAGAACCCTTCAAAAAATCATCTATAGTATCCTACCAATCCCAGAAAACTTCTCACCTCCGTGGCACTCTTGGGTTTGGGCCAGTCCTTCACTGCTTCGATCTTGGCTGGATCTACTTCTACGCCATTTTTAGACACAATGTGTCCTAGAAATGCCACCTTCTCTAGCCAGAATTCGAATTTCTTAAACTTAGCGTATAATTGATGACTTTTGAGTTGTCCCAAAGTTAGTCACAAGTGCTCTTCATGCTCAGCTTTCATCTTTGAGTAGATCAATATGTCATCTATAAACACCACCATGAACTTCTCCAGGTAGTCCTTAAATACTCTGTTCATAAGATCCATGAACATTGGTGGTGCGTTGTTAATCCAAAAGACATTACTAGAAATTCGTAGTGTCCATATCTAGTCTGAAAAACCATCTTTGCGATATCTTCTTCTCGTACTCTTAGCTAATGATACCCTGACCGCAAGTCTATCTTCAAGAATACTGTAGATCCTTGTAGTTGATAAAAAAGATCGTCTATTTGAGGTCAAGGGAATTTTTTCTTGATCGTCACTTTATTTATTTCATGATAGTCGATGCACATCCTCATACTCCCGTCCTTTTTGACAAAAAGTACTGGTGCTCCCCAAGGCGAATAGCTCGGTCAGATGAAACCCTTGTCTAAAATCTTCTGTAGTTGTATTTTTAACTCCTTTAACTCGGTAGGCGCCATTCTATAGGGAGCTTTCGAGATTGGTGCCATCTCAGGGGCCAATTATATTTCAAACTCGATTTCCCTACTTGGAGGTAATCCTGGTAGATCTTCTGGAAACACCTCGAGAAATTCACATACAATATGTACATCCTTTGGTTCAAGTTGCGTTTCTCGTTTTTTTTCCACCACACTAGCTAAAAATGCTTGGCAACCACTTTTGATTAACCATTGTGATTTGAGATCTGAGACTATTGGTATGCGAGTTTGAGAAACTTCTCCTTTGAAGGTGAACTACTCTCCGCCTTTAGTTTGAAAGTTGACTATCTTACCCTTACAATCTATCGTTGCCCCATATTTTGCTAACCAGTCCATGCCTAAAATTACATCATAATCCTTAAGGTCTAACTAGATCAAATCTACTGGAAATTCTTTTGCTCTGATTTTAACTACAACGCTACGCACCCCTCTACTAGATAACATTCTTTCCCCCGAGGGTAACTTCGTGACAAACTTATCTCTAAAAAGTTCGCATGGTTTATCTAAGCTACCAATCATATTCATAGAGAAAAAAGAATGCGTAGCTCCTAAATCGAATAACACATTGCATAATTTACCAGAGATAGTGACCTGACCTATTACCACAGTATTACAAGTTTCTGCTTCACCTCTAGTAAGAGCAAAAACTCTGGCTGGCACAAGCTTGTCATCTTTCTTTTGATCTTTCATCTTTGGGAAATCCTTTTTAATGTGTCCTTCTTCTCCACAATTGAAACAACCTTTTGTCTTATATCAGCATTCTCTTGAATGCTTCCTCTTGTAGATAGGGCACTAGGGATATTCCTCATAGGGCTTCTTATTCCTGTTACTTTCTGATATAGTCTTATTCTTCTTGTTGGCTTTTTAGTTTTGACCACCGTCATGTTTTCATTTGTGGTCGTTCTAATAATTTTTATTCTTTTTGGCATCCCTTCTGGCCGTGCCTTCCTTCCAGATTCTTTCTTCTGCCTGCTCAGTTTCCAAGGCTACCTCTAATGTTTCCGCATAAGTGGTTATCCCCCGGATCAACTTCACGTCACGGACTATGTAATGCCCTGGATAACCAAGACCGTTACACTGTGTATTTGAAATAGTGCAAGACTTGCTAATCAAGTCATTTAATTCAAAATGTGCTCCTAATGACACAAGAAGATTAGGTTTCAAATAATCTCGGTTATAAACGATTAAATTTTATTAAAAACAGATGTTTAATACATGGGATCCCAAGTCAAGGTTTAAATAACGTGAATACAAAACTCTTAATTACAAGTAGGTAACCAAGCCACTCTAATGGAAAAATACAAGTTTTAGGTTCCTGTTCCCGAACGAACCCTCGACCGTGGCGGCCGAGCAGCTGACAATGTACACCTTGCCCCCAGAGCTCTCCAACTCATGGTCGACTCGTCTTACCTGCACCATGTAGCACCCGTGAGCCGAAGCCCAGCAAGAAAACATAATATCACGACTTAACAGTATTAACAGCTAGCAATTCACAGAGCATAGTCTAATAACCACAAAATACTATTCAGTACTATCAGGCCATAAAATGCATTCAAGCAACACACTGACCAATAACCATTAATCCAGCTCCAGACACTCATTAAGTCACAGACATTAATCCACAATAAACACATGTCAAGCAATAACTAGGGTTAACGCCCGCAGGCCGCACCCTCTGTTTAACTCACCGCCTTTGGCTCGCTTAGGCCAACTACAGTGATATGCCCACTGACTCCGCCCAGCTTAACCGAGCTCAGTGCATAATAAGCTGTCCTCGGATACCAGTGTCCGAGCCGCGCCCTACGCGCAAATGTGGACTTCAGCACCCTTAGGCCATTACCACATGTCTCCGTGGCATAATACCACCTTGTGACATTTATACGATTATAGGGAACTCTTAGTCCCAGCACATTCACATGGTTCATTATGGTCACATAATACATTCAAATATAGGGAACACTAAGTCCCATCCTATCCACATACATGGGTGCAGTTTTCTTACCTTTAATCTGTGCGGTTATAGAATCACGAGCAACGCCCCTCAAGCACGATTCGTTCTCGAGCCTAAGCCTTTATTACCTAGTCACAACCAAAGCATAGGGTTTCATAAATACTTAAATATAGGTTCCAGTTATAAAACTAACTCCCGGGATATCAAATTCCACCAAGCACGGTAGTAAAACCAAACCCGAGCACACTAGGTCACTCCCGCATGCTTAAAACCCTCAAAATCTCAAGTGTGCAACCAAGGGCTGCGGCCCTTGAAGCTTAGCCGCGAACCTTCACCAAAACAGAGCCAACACCACACCTAAAAGGGACACGCGCCGCGGCCCTTGCTTTGGGCGCCGCGGCGCTTGCCTTTTGGTCGAGCCCTCTTGGCTCCTTTGCAAGCTAGGGCCGCAGCGCTCTAGAACAGAGCCGCGGCCCTTCCCGTCGAACCCAGAATTTCCACCATTTTCAACCTCCAAACCTTACCCAAAACCACCCCAAAGATCCCTATTTCCATATCAATTACTCCCAACACTTTTAAGACAACTTTAACATCTTAACTCAATAGAAAACTAAGCCTAAAACTCATATAAATCCCATCCTCAATTTCTGAAACCCAAGAACACCAACACCCAAAACCAACCAGTCAAAACCTGAATTTAAACTTTTAAATCATGAATTAGAGTTTACCTCTTCCATTGAGCACCTTCTCTAAGCCAAGCCCCAGCTAGTTCCCAAGCTTTCAGCTCAAATTCAACCTTAAATATAAAAGTTACAATTATCTCAACACCCAGCTAGAACTCAGAATCTTCTAACCAAAAGAAAGGAATTCACTGCTTACCTTAGTGCTGAATCAGTTCCTCGGATAACCCTTGAGTTAAACCTCAAGATCCCCTCTTCAGTTCCCAGAAATCCTTAGCTCAATCCCCTCAAAATCCCTCTTGATTTTTTTTGTTTATTTCCCTTGTGTTTCCCTTGAGAGAGAGAAGAGAACTGAGAAAGAAAAGGTCGGTTTATTGTGGTTCTACTGTTTTCTATTCTAAGTAAGTCTAACCTTATCATTTGAATCATACCCAAGGCTCGGGGTGCCGGAACCGTCCCCGAGGTCAAAATGGTAAAATCCCCCAATATTCCCGCCTAGACATTCTAACCTCAGATATATCTCCATATATTTATTTTCGTGTCCCGATAACCCAAATTACTATCCGCTATCTAAAAGTATCCCCGATTTCCCCAAAGTCTTATCTTAAACCCTCATTGTGACTTTTCCCACTATCTGGCCCTAGAATCGTCTTGAGTCGTTCTCAACGAACCTGTCCACATAATAATGTGGTTCTCACGCATATGTCACATGTCATATTACCACATAATATAACCAATTATCATATAAACATTATTAGACATATATATTTATCAACCTACCCACATAATAATGTGGTCTCAACAATTTATCACACATGTTCACATTTATGCCCTTTCGGGCCAAGATTACCATTATGCCCTTACCAGCCAATTAGGGCCCTCATACTTATTCAATACCCATTTCACGCTTTCTTACCATTAATTCCCTTAACCTCCAATTATGCCTTCCCGGCACAATAATCAAGGCTCTTAAGCCTTCTTAGTAATTTTGGGTCGTTACAGACTATCATAGGTATCAGTCCCTTCATGAATCTTTGAATTCTTAGCGTCTCAGTGGGTACCATGTCCCCTGCAAACTTAGCTAGCCTATCAAACTTCCTGGAATAATCCATCACAGTCGAATTCTCTTGAGTAAGCGCAATGAATTCGTCCACCCTTGTGGCTAGAATCGCAAGACTATAGTACTTCTTGTTGAACACTTGGATAAAATCATCCTAAGCCATAACATTCACATCTCTAGTCTGCTTCACTATATCCCACCAGATGCGGGGGTCTTTCTTTAACAACCTTGAAGTGCATGAGACTCGATCTTCGTATCCCAGCCGCATATGTTCTAGAATGGACTCCACTGATTGAAGCCATTCTTCTGCTTCTATTGGGTCTGACCCGCCATTGAAGTTCGGTGGTTACTGCTTCCTAAAGCATTCATACACTGTAGTAATTGTGCTAGAGGAATGACTTGCTGCACCACTTGTTTTTGTTGCCCTGAATTTATTTGGAACTCTTCTTCCCTTCTCCTTAACTCTGCCCTAAGATGGGCATTTTCTCTTTCCAAATTTTCTCTAGTAGCAGCAGCTGCTGGATCTTCCACTACATTGGGTGCTTCTGGCACTCCTGGGGCTGTTGGGATTTCTTCATATACGGGGGTGGCGGCTACTCCTCTTCCTCGCCCCCTTCCCCTTCCTTGGGCTCTGCCTTGGTCTCTACCTTGGCCATTTAGTCTTTTAGATCTTCTTGGTTTCTGCTCCATGTGTCTTTTCTGTTTCCCCAAAAGAGAAAAGTTGAAAAACTAAGACAAATAAAACAAGTAGAGGATACAACTTAGCTTATTGTACTATTGTATATTAGGTCCATCTAAGTATCAAAACTACCTTATTATAATTAAGTCCAACTTGGGTAAGTGGGCCTTAACAATTGAATCTTTCATGGAGGAGGGCTGGGTGCAGTATATCGTACCCACTACTAAGGCCCCCTAACTTCCACTTGGACCCAAAAGACAGGAATTTAAACCCTTGCTTTATTAATTTTTATTCATTTTAATTAGATCCAATCTAATAATGCAAAGCAAATGGGTCTTCACAAATGGGCTAACCCATAAGAGAGGAATTTAAACTTTACACTTTCAATTGAACCCAAAAATTCTTAACACTTACTAAACAATGAAATAATAACAAAAACAAATAACATGTTTTATAATAAGAACCAATTACAAACAACTGAAAATTTTCTAAAACATCATAAATTTAACGATGTGTTCTTATATACGTCTAATCCACCACATCAGATCCATTATCATACTCAGGGTCTGGTATTCTTCTTATAGCTTTAACTTTTCTAACCACACTTGAGTCTATCATGCTAATTCATGAAAATAACACAAGAAGTCATTACAAAGATATTTTGAAAACAATGTGTATACTTGCTTGGTAACGAGTAGGTCCTTTGTAGCTATCATGTGTATTTCGTGGGAACGTTCAGGACCAATATAGCCATGGTCTCTGATATCACCTGTAACGCTCTAATTTCTCATAAATTACTGAGAACACAACGTTGGATCATAATTCATATATATTGATCTTTTATTGAATAAAAACTTAAAAAAAAAATACATGGATCCATGGTTTTACAAAAATAAAATAATTGTCTTTAACATAAAAATGAGAAACATTTAAATAAAACTTTAAAATAACACGCTTTTATAAATATAGGCCCGCTTGATCTTCCTCGACTATTTGGTACCCATGAGTACATCACGAAGCTCTTAGGTCCCCACTCGCCACCGACCTTCCAATCCTTAATTTACTGAAACAACAACATCATAAGGAGTGAGCGTCTAAGCCTAGTAAGGAAAATACAAACAAGGGTTAGTCATATAATCAAACATAACATAAATTCATAAGAGTCATACAATAACAAACCTCTAGGTCATATCATAGCTTAAGTCATAATTCTACACCATAATCTAAATCATAATTCATAAATCATACTCTAAGTCATAAGTCATAGGTCATAAGTCATAAGTCATAAGTCATAAGTCATAGATCATAAATCATAGGTCATAAGCCATAAGTCAAACTCATAATCATAACTATGGGTCATAAGTCATAATCATAATAATAACTATGGGTCATAGTAACAATTCAGATATAATAAAAAGATAAGTGTTTATATAGGGGGTGGCAATTAAGCCCCGGACATAAGTCCGTCATACACCGGACATCACTTATGTTCGTCATAAAGTTTTGGCAACCGAGCCTACTGGACATAGTCCGTCATACATCATTGGACACCTTAGGTCCAGACACACTTACCCCTTTATGGTACTTGAAATGTTAGGTCATACAAACATAAACTACATAAACTAAGTCATAATACTAAACTACCTAATTTTCCTTACCTAAAACCGGAGTATTGGAGACAAGAGCGGGATTGAAACTCCTAAAACCAAACATAAGAAACCATAAGTTTCCTAAAGAAAAATAAGATGATGAGAAGATCTACACCATCAGGATAAGAACTTACCAAAAATCTTATGTTTCAAAGAAATTGAACACCTGACAAAAAGTCACTATCACAAGTAGGATTTGAAGAAAAATAATAGAAACTATAATGAACTAAACCTGAATATAAAGAATACCTTGGATAGCTTAAAACCCTGATCTATACCTCGAACACCAAAAACACACAAAAACTTACTTCCCAAGTGTTTATAAAGGCTTTAGATTTGAAAGCTGTAACCCCAAAACCATTGTGTTTCTCTCTAGAACGAACTTAGCAGCTTAGAGGCTCTGAACTGTGCTTGAGAGATGATGAAAATGGCTGAGTGAGGGGTCCTATTTATAGAGTTTAAGGATTGAAACTAAATCCCATTTCAATGAATAAATAAATGATTAAAACTGAATAAATTTGAATTATATGTTCAAAAGATGCCCAGAACTCGGTCAAAAACGTTCAGGAATGAGTCAAGGTTGTTGAGGGTTGTTTTTAGTTTAGAATTCTATGAAAATTCAAATATGGCTACTGGAACCGATATATCACCTAGAGTAGGCAATATATCGCCCCTATCATGATCTTGAGGGTCCGTGGTTTCATTCATGCGAAGTCGACGTATTTTTTGTATCAATTATAAGCGATATATCGGCCCTTATAGCTACGATATATCAGCATATGTTGATATTTCAAACACGTTTCTGCACATTTCAGGATAATTTGAAATTGATTAAAAAAAATTTGACTGAGTAAAACGTGATCCTAACAAATAATGGAAGGTTCTAGAGCTTCTAGATCTTTCTTTTAATTAAACTATTCATCAAAAATACTTAAATCCTTAATAAACATGCTTGTGACAAGTGTCACTTTCTTAATTATTCTATCTAAACCTTAGGTTATAATAAATAATATTCTTAGGACTATATTCATCAATCAAACCTTATGATAAAATTAATATTTCTAAACCATAGGTTAAACTTATAAAATCCATGTCTATTTCTACGAGTTTCTAACTAAATCCCGACTTTGACCAATATCCACGAAAACTAAAACTCTTCAGCTACTACTACTATTACTACTATCTTGCTAAGTAAAATTCTTGGAGGGTACATGTGCGTGCAGACCTTCTGAGCAACATCTTCAACAAAGTTCTACAGTCGAGAAAAACATGTTAGAATATACCCTAATAGGTTCTAAGGCAAAACTTTGTCTAAGCAAACATAACTCGGACCTATCAATTATGATTTCTTATGAAAAATTATGTAAGCCTTCTTTATAATTAGGGTGTGTTTCTATGACTTAATTCTTAGGCTCGAAACTCGTCGTTGTTCCAAAGTTAACAATATTGAGGGAGGGTTGGTATCAGTAAAATTGTTCCCACTACTATGGCCCCATAAACTCTCAATATAGAACCCGGTCCATTGATTTGTATCCACCCTCATTGAACTAAGTCATTGTTTATTGAATTTATTATTTATTATGATTGTAAAAATAAAAATAAAACCCATACATGTCATACAAAAAAAATAACAACTTTATTCATTTGGAAAAAAGCTTTCACTAAGTACAATCATAAATGCAAAAATAAATAAATAAATAAAGAGAGAAATAAACTAAACTAAAAATAACTAGGATAAATCTAAAAATCAGGATCTTCTATATCTGACCCTTCATCTAGGATATCATCATCATCATCTATTTCATCATTATCTTGAGCCTCAAAATTACCTCGGGGAATATTCATCAAGATATTATGCTTTTGTTCATTTGTGAATTCAAATTCAAACTTAGAGGTGAACCTAAGTATGAGAAAATAATATCTCATGGCTATCGGTAAATCATCTTCATCATCCATAGTCTCCCATAATTCTTCAAATGTTGAAATTATAGAAGGAAAATTTTAAAAAGCCTAATTACTAAAACATATTTTTCCATAGCTCTCATCATAATTTGCTTAGTAGTTTGAAGGTGAACTATCCCCTTGTGAAATATGATCAATGTTTGAGTGATTCTTTCTAACACTCCTATTGTATTCCTTGGCTCTTTAATCCTTTTCAATGCCTTAATGGCTTGGATATCATGATAGGTCAAGGCTCCATCCATTTTAGCTGAAATATAATGGCTAAAACGTTAGCTATTAACATAAACATAATAATCATAACATAAACACTTACATTGGCGGTTAGATCCGGAGCTTGTGCGTGTGTATCAAGGAGAACTTCATGCATATGAATTGTGGCTTTGATACCAACTGTAATGTGCCGACAAATTCTAGACCCCGGACCATAAAAAACTACTAAACATAACTAATATTTTGGAATACATCCACACATAAAATATTATAACTTTATTAAAAATATAAACTATGGTACGAAATACAAAATAAGGTATGTGTACCCATTGTTTAGTACATAAAACATAAAAATATAAACTTTAATCAATTGTTTAAATACTAAGTGCGAAAATACATAAAGCATAAATTAAAAGACTTTAAACAACGTCATCCTCGATCTTTCCGTAGTCCATTCAATCCATCCATCTCCAATACACATGCCAAGTAGCCACGAATCCATCCCGCCTTCCAAGTTCATTTTCCTACACCATCTAAAATAAAAGGAATGAGCCAAATGCCCAGCAAGCAAAATCTACTAAAAAAACATATATCATAAATCATAAGACTATATCATAAAACATATACTATAAAACATATGACATAAAAACATATATCATATAGGACTACAATATTAATGGCCATTAATTCATTATCGTAGCATGTGATAAGACCATCTAGGTCCCCAATCTACTAATCGAGGTAGGTTAGATCACAAGGTAGTATATGATAACCCATCTAGGTCCTCTGTCTACTAATCGAGGTAGGTAAATCATAACTCTAATCCATGATAATGATAAAAATTTTGGGGTTTGCTATCTAAGCAACTATAAGCCCCAAGTGACTACAAAACATATTTATACATATATATATAGCACATTAGATAAACACATATAATCTAACCTATTTTCCTTACCAAAAACAAGGATATTGGAGACAAGAACGGGATTGGAACACTCCTAAAACCAACAGTAAAAACCATGAGTTTCTAAAGAACTAAACCATCAAAGTAGAAACTTACCGAAAACCCTAAGTTTCAAGAAACTTAAACACCTAACCAAAAAGACATAACAATGAGTTAGGATCTAGAAGAAAAATTGAAGAAAATAAAAGAACTATGATGGATTAAACTTGAGGATAAGAATACCTTGGATGTTCTAGAACTCTGATCTACACCTCGATATTGAAAAGTCACTCTATCTTACTTCCTAAGTTTTAGAAAAGCTTAGATTGGAAAATCTTTTAACCCAAAACCCAAGTGTTTTCTCTCTAGAGTAACCTTAGCAGCTTGGAGGCACTGAAGAATGCTTGAATGATGAGTGAAATGGCTAAGTACTAGGTCCTAATTATAGAGTTCAAGGAGTGAAACTAACCCCTTTTAAAATTAATAATAATTGAAAAGATTTGAATTTTTTTTTTCAACAGATGCCCAGAACTTGGTCAAAAATGTTCAAGAGCAAGTCCAAGTGGTTGGGGGATGTTTCTAATTTAAATCTACAAAGATTCAAAAATGGCTCTAGGAGCTGATATATCACCTACCCTAGGTGATATATCGCCCCTACCTATGCCCAGAGCTTTCGTGCTTTCGTTCGTGCAAAGTCGACGTGTTTTCCGTATCTCTCGTAGGCGCTATATCGGCCCCTATTGCTGCGATATATCGGCATATGTTGATATATCAAACACGTTTTTGCACTCTTTTAACACATTTTGAATTTGTTTAAACAACTTTGACTGAGTAAAAAGTGATCCTAACAACTGCTTGAAGGTTCTAGAGCTTCTAGATTTATCCTTTATTATATTATTCATCCAAAATGCTTAAATCCTTACTAAACATGATTGTGACAAGTGTCACGTTCTTATTAGTTCTATCTAAATAATAAATAATATTTATAGGACCAGCTATATTAATCAAACCTTATGTTACAATTAATATTTCTAAACTATAGGTTAAACTTATAAAATCTATAACTGTTTCTATGAGTTTCGAACTAAATCCCAGCTTGAACCAATAACCACAAAAACTAAAATACTACAGGCTATTATTATCTAGCTAAGTAAAATTCCGAGACACTTGCTAGGTTAAACTTAACTTATAAAATCTATAACTGTTTCTATGAGTTTCAAACTAAATCCTGCTACAAGCTACTATGGTGTTTAAACATGTATTAACAAATCACATCTGGTCCAATTCTATTGAAACAGTGTTTAAACATGTATTAACAAATCACATCTACCCCAATTCTACATACTCTCAGCATGCAAAGTGCCTCCACTAAAGTGTTCTACTACACTAGTAACCTGGAGAGGTCACATGTATTCGTAATACTAGTGGACTGTACTAGCAGTAATTAATCTAAAGATTCCATAACTTTATTTTACTGCGAGCTATTTAAGTTTATTATCTTAATCTCGATCCTCCCATACCAATATGAGATTAAGACCACATAGATAAACTTTAGAATTTTCTGATATACACTTAATATTATCATATAATATCAAACATACTCTCTCTATATATATAATAATTCAATTCAATTATTTAGTTCATTTAAAACACATGTCAACTACAATTTCTTTCAGGGAATTATTCCCAACACTAGATCAGGTGCAAATTTTGCTAGCCTGTCGAACTTCAAGGCATACTTAGTAACTGTCATGTTGACTTGTACCAACCCAATGAACTCATTCACCTTTGCTGCCTTGACAACTATACTATAGTATTTCTTATTAAACAAGTCTCTAAACCCATCCCAACTCATAGTAGAAACATTTCGAGTCTGTGATGCTACCTCCCTCCAGATGCGAGCATCATCTCGAAGTATATAGGTGGCACAAGCCACCTTGTCATTACCTTCCACCCTCATGAAGTCAAGGATGGAGGTAATCAAACTCATCCACTGTTTAGCCTTTAGTGGATCTGGTCCTCCCTTAAAGGTTGGAGGATGTTGCCTCCTAAATCTTTCATAAAGCGGCTCCCACCTGTTTCCAATCTCAAGCGGCTGTAAAACTGGTGCCACAACGGGTGGCATGTTAGGTGCAGCACTCCTTGACAGAGCCTGCTGCCTTAGAAAGAGAATTTCTTCTTTTTGACTTTGAAGTCTAGTTTGCATATTAGCAAGCAACTGCTGCAAGTTCCCAGGAGCTAGCAGAGGGTTTTGGCCTTGCTCATCATCTCTAGCCTCCACCTCAATGCCAGCTAGTCGAATTGATCACCTTGGAGGCATAACTCTCAAATTTTATCTGCAATCAATGACTCGGCTGGTCAGGCAATGATAATAGGTTTATAATCACCCCATGGTCCAACGCCGAAACTCAACCAACATCACACAGTTATAATGCAAACAAGTATTCAAACAACCACTCACAATGATAATAAGCATGCCCTAACACATAGAAGTCAAGGGCCAGGCCCTCTCAGTATATATCCCATGCTTCCTAATAATCATGCAGATAAATAATTTATACTTCATTTAAACACTCAAACATATAATCACATATATGGTTACCGAACACATGCCTAGCCAGTCTTCAGGAACCCTTAAACCTAGACTGCTCTGAGACCAAGTTGTAACACCTTGGATAACCAAAACAGTTACTTTGTGTGTTTGAGATAGTGCAAGATTTGTTAATCAAGTTGTTTGAATAAAAAAAATGTGTTTCTAAAGTCAAATGACAGGTTAGGGTTAAAAGATTTTGATCGTAAAATGGTTAATTTTCATTAGAATAAGAGCTATAGACCATGTTTTTACCATTGAAATTCTATGTTTCCATGGCTGTTTTAGTGTGTTCTTGAGGTGTTCTTTAACCATCTAGCTTATGAATTGAATTGGTGATTTAATGAATCTTAGGACTGAATTTTTATTGGGTTTTGTTGCTGAGAACATGTTAGAACTATTGAGATAATTGAAGTATAGCTTTAGGGGAATTTTGGGTTAGTTTGGAGTGGATTTGGCGACTGAAAATGGATGAATTTCTGGGTTGGAGAGGCCATGTCGCGGCTGTGTTCTTGAGGGGTTGTGATTTAGCTTGAGCCCAGGGACTTGGGGAAGCCTCTATCTTGGGGGGGGGGGGGGGGGGGGGGCACCGCGACCCGTTAGGGCAAGTCGCAGCCCATGCCCCTTGAAAGAGAGGAGGGGGCTTGCTGATAGAAGGGTCGCGCCGCGACCCTCTGAGCCAGGTCGCGGCCCGCTTGGGCATTTTGGCCTTGGGGAGTTTGTTTTAAAATGGAACCTTTTCCTTAGGGCTCGTGATCGATTCCACTACTCGTTTTAGTGGAACTCGAGGCCCTGGAGGCTAGGACTCGGTTGAGAAGCCTTTATTGACTCGTTATTGATGGAATCCTATTTTATGGTTGTGACTAGAGTATCACTAAGGGCTTGGAACCGGGATCGTGCTCGAGGGTCGTTCTTATTTATGCTCACTCAAACCTGAGGTAAGAAAATTGCACCCAATACATGTTATATGTGATTAGGGCTTGGCCCGACCGTTATCAATTATCATTACTAAGGCTTGGGCCCCGAGGACATTTATATTTAAGCTTTTTCTTCATATGTTGGTTGATATCTGCTTAAGTGCTTTATGATTGTTGTGTGAATTCCGTGATTAGGGAATTAAATAGGCATGATTAGAATTGTGAGAATGATTAATCAATGGTGTTATGTGATTAACATGCTTATGTGCGCTTTCTATTGGGATATGCCTATCCATATCTGTTATGTGTTGAAGTCTGTAATTCTAGATCAGGGCTTGACTTATTAGTCAAGGACGGCAATAGTGCGCTACGCACTGGTCGAAAGGCTTAGGCCTGAATCAGCAACGTATTATTACGTTGGCAGACTCTATGGTTGATGGAATATTAAGGCCCCGGGATTGACTCTATGGTCAATTGTTTAGGGCAGCGGCCCTAAATTGGTCCGATGACCACTTGTTTGTAACTGAATGACTATTTATGTAGGTTATTATTATTGCTGGGAAAGCTAGACAAGTATCTAGAAGTTTATATTTTATGTTTATGCACATGTTGAGTTTTCTTGCAAAGCCTTGGCTCACGAGTGCTTTGTGGTGCAGGTAAGAGGAAGGGAAAACTTGATCAGCCATGAGTTGGAGAGCTTCGGTGGCGGCGTGTACATATGTGGTTGCTCGACCACCACGGTCGGGGTTATCTCGGAGGATCTAGGGTTGTAGCCCTGTTTTTCCCGCTTAGTCTGGCTTAATGTAATTTTGATGAATATTCTCCTTTTTAAAAGTTTGGTTGTAATATTTTGGGATCCCATGTTTGTACGAAACTTTTTATATAAAAGTCGACGATTCTTTTGACCAAAATTTTTAACTCTAACCCTTGACATTAACCTTAGTAACACATTTTAAACCAAATGACTTGGTTAGCAAGTTTGACAAAATTTTAAGTACACAGTGTAACGGTCCTGGACTAGGAGGACGTTACAACTTGGTATCAGAGCTGCCAAGGTTTAAGGGTTCCTGAAGACTAGTCGGGCATGTACATTTGCCATTAAAGACAAGCTCAACTCAGGGTTTGGTAACTATTATGTGTTTATATGTTTAAATGCTTAAACATGATATGAATGCCTTATCTGTGTGCCTGTATTGGAAGCATGAGATAATCTGATAAGGCCTGGCCCTTGACTACTATGTGAATAATAAAGAACATTCTTATTAGTTATGTTAGACTTTTGGAAATGCATCGATATGTTTATGTGCATTGTTAATTGTTGATGGATATCAGGAAGTGCTTATTAGCACTATGAATGAATATATTGCCTAATGGAATGCTTATTATCATTGCACTTGTTTGTTATCTATTGATCTTGAATCGTCAAGTGGCAAGAGTTATAGTTATTACTTACCTAATGTCTGATTTGATCTCTGTAGGGTGGATTGGGTAACGGTATGAATCCTTGAAGATCAGAGAGATTGGATGGCCAAGAGTTACAGGCTAGTGAAGGAAATGACCAGGGCCATGCCCCAACGCCAGCTCCAAAAAACTGGTAACAGGTACTTGCAGACTTGTGAGCCATATTAGAGAGGTAGGAAGAAGAGGTATGCTTCTTAAGACAGCAGCAGGTTCCAACAAGGAACCTACAGGCCGCGGTACCAGCAGTGGTACAACTAGAGGTACCAGTTTTTTTACAGCCCCAAGTAGGGGGAGATAAGTGGGAACCCCTATACGAGAGGTTCAGGAAGCAACACCCTCCAGTCTTTGAGGGCGGTTCAGATCCACTGAAGGTTGAGCAGTGGATGACTATGATAATCACCATCCTGGATTTTATGAGGGTAGGTGGTAACGAGAGAGTGACTTGCGCCTGCGCCACTTATATGTTTTGGGAGGATGCCTAGACGAGAAGTACGCCCTGAAGTTCGATAGGTTGGCAAAGTTTGCTGGGGATCTGGTGCCCACTGATGGGACTAGAGAGAGATATTTCTTCAGGGGCTACAGCCTATGATAGCTCAGGACGTTCGTATTACTACTGTGTCAGGAGTGACTACTTATGCACAGGCTGTGGAGAAGGCACTTACAACTGAGAGTGTAGAGAACAAGAATTGGCGTGACAATGCAGCCAGAAGGGATTCTAGGAGGCCATGACCTCCCTTCTCAAATTTTGGTAGGGGCGAAGGCCCTAGTGATTAGAAGAGGAAGACTCCGGACACAGTTTCAGCTCCAGGGTCAGATAGGAGGTCACTGGACAATCAGACAGGCCGCCAGAGTGGCGGTCATACATGGAGGGCATTTGTAGAGTGTGCTAGGTGCAGGAGGTGCGATATTGGGTAGTGTCGGGTGAAGGCCTGTTTTGTTTGTGGTAGTACGAGGCACTTAAAGAAAGACTGCTCGAGTGCTAGAAAGGAGGAGCCAAAGAAGGTGGTTAGCCTGACGCCAGCTCGGGTGTTCACCTTGACCCAGGCAGAGGCCGAGGCTAGTCCTTCGGTAGTTATAGGTCAGCTTTCTAGTGCTGGAACCTTTTATACTATTCTTATTGATTCAGGTGCTACGCACTCTTTTGTTGCTATTACGTTTATAGATGAATTGTGTAGACCATGTGACTTTTATCCTGTGGGATTCGGTACAATGTTTCCTACTGGGGAGTTAGTGGTTTCTTGGAGATGGATTAGATCACTACTAGTTATAGTGGATGGCAGGGAGTTATCAATTGACTTGGTAGAGCTGAAGATGACCGATTTTGACATAATTCTGGGTATGGATTGGTTGGAGAAGTATGAGGCAATGATAGATTTCAAGAAAAAGATGGTAACATTTGAGCCAGAGGGTGAGGACCCTTTTGTTTTCGTTGGCACTGTGCATGGACCCCGTATACCTATTATATAAGTACTCAGAGCTAGGGGACCTATTGCAGGGGGTTGCATAGGTTTCTTAGCTAGCGTGGTGGATACCACTCAGGTCGTGCCAGTGGGACCAGAATAGACCCGATTAGTCTGTGAGTTTCTGGACGTGTTTCTAGAGGATCTGCCAAGGTCACCTCCACACAGGGAGATTAAGTTTGTAATTAAATTGGCGCCAGGGACAGAGCCAGTGTCTAGGGTACCTTACAGAATTGCTCCAGCTAAGTTGAAGGAACTAAAGGTTCTACTACAGGAGCTACTAAACTTGGGTTTTATCAGGCCCAGTTTCTCGGTATAGGGTGCACTGGTTCTCTTTGTGAAGAAAACAAACAGTTCTCTGAGGATGTTTATCAATTAAGAGAATTGAACAAGTTGACTATCAATAACAGATATCCTCTGCCAAGGATTGATGATTTGTTTGATCAGTTGTAGGGTAGAATTGTGTTCTCTAAGATAGATCTTCAATCTGGTTATCACCAGCTGAGGATCAAAGAGGAGGATATACCGAAGACAGCTTTTCGCACCAGGTATGGGCATTATGATTTTTTGGTGATGTCATTTGGGTTGACTAATGCCCCGACAACATTTATGGATTTGATGAATAGAGTATTGAAGGACTACCTAGACCAATTTGTGATCGTCTTTATTGACGATATATTGGTATACTCTCGGACAGAGACAGAGCACGAGCAGCATCTCAGATTGGTACTTCAGAGGTTGAGAGAATATAGACTATATGCAATGTTAAAGAGATTTGAGTTTTGGTTGCCATAGGTGACTTTCTTGGGCCACATAGTCAATAAGTATGGAATTAAGGTAGATCCAACGAAGATTGAGGCGGTCAGGGATTGGCCAAGACCGAAGAGTGCTTCGAGATTAGGAGTTTCTTGGGATTGGCGGGGTATTATAGACGCTTTGTGGAAGGGTTCTCCAAGGTTGTGTCATCACTGACAGAGTTAACCTGTAAGAATCACAAGTTTGTTTGGTTAGACAAGTGCGAAGATAGCTTCCAAAAGCTCAAGAAGAGTTTGATCACCGCTCTGGTTTTGAGCCTTCCTACAGATCAAGATAAGTTTGTAGTTTATTGTGACACTTTGAGGCAGGGTTTGGGATGTGTACTTATGTAGATAGAGAAGGTGATTTTATATGCATCACGTCAGTTGAAGGAATATGAGCAGAGATACCCCACACATGACTTAGAGCTTGCAGCGGTAGTTTTTGCACTGAAGGTGTGGCGACACTACTTGTATGCTGAGAAGTGTGAGATATACACTGAACATAAGAGTTTAAAATACTTCTTCATCCAGTAGGATCTGAATATGAGTCAGAGACGTTGGTTAGAGCTGGCAAAGGATTATGATTGTGAGATCCTTTATCACCCTGGGAAAGCCAACGTGGTAGAAATGCCTTAAGTCGAAAGGGTCTGGGACAACTATATAGTGCCAGACATATATCGAGAAGATTGGTTGATGACATGACTAGAGCAGGGATAATGGGCTGATTAGCCAATATCACTTTACAGTTGTTATCCCAAAATTTCGTTCGATGACGTGGAAATAGGATGGGACAAGTGGCAATGCATCGTCAGTAAATGACACATTAATAGTCAATAAATGTGTTGACTAAAGAAGTGAAAAGGTTGGAAATTAATCTTCGAAGTTGTGATATTACTGGTCACGAAATTTATTTATCTGGTCAGGAAGTAATTTGACTGACTAGGTAATCTGTCCGACCAGTAAAAAAATTATTTCTGACCAGTAAAGTGTTTTGGCCGACCAGTAATGTGTCTTGGCCGACCAGTAATGTGTTTTGGCCGACCAGTCACTTTGTAGATAGATTTCATCCGACCAGTTGTCTTAGAAATGGGTTTCATCCGACCAGCTATGTCAAATTGAAGAAGTAGCCGACCGGATGTGTCAGAATCTCAGGAGTTAACAACCCAGTGACTTCTTTATAGAATCTCAGTAACAACTTCAACCCGAATCACTCGTAACTACCGCGCGAATCTCTCAGATATCCCGAAGTAATAGCTATATTGTTGTACTTTGGATTTATTTATTATTTTATTAATTAAAGTTGGTTGAAACAACCAAGGACCCCATCAAAAGGGGATATTTCTCATGTACGATCCATGAGCCTTAAATAAAGAGCTCATGGCATCATTAGAGGGATATGATCTTTTTGGGGGGGGATAAAAAGAACTCTCTAGTTTTGAGACTTGGGGACCGTTACTTGGGGCATTCTAGGAGCATTTTCAGAGAGTTTAGAGAGAGAAACATTGTACTTTTCTACTTATACTTGAGAAACTCAGTTGACTAAGATTCATCTGATCTTAAGTAAAGGCTACATATATCACAACTCCAAGTGGATTAGGCTATTACCAACAAATTGGGGCTGAACCACTATACAAATTATTAGTGTTATTTGCTTTCTATTCAAGGCATACTGTAGTTTTGACGTCTATTGGTCGTTGGCCAAAATCGTGGTCAATATTTTTTGGTGCTTTCATTGAGAGCCTGAATAGAAGAAATACATTGCCCTACCAATATGGCTCCCAAGAATACCAATATGGCCTCCAAAAAGCCAAGTACGTCAAAAGAGCCTGCTAGAGCAGAAGGCCCTGGACCTCAGAACCCTGAGACTTAGCCCAGGGTCTTTCTCGAGGAGACCACTCCAGAAGTTGAACAACTCTAGGAAGCAATATGCACTTTCCAAGAGGAGATGATGCAATTCAATGCCTGACAGGAGTCTTTCGCTGAAGAGATGGCCAGGCAGAGAGCTGCGTTAAAGCAGCAAAGGTGCGATATGGAGGCCAGAAGAGAAGAGATCAGAATATGACAGGAGGAAGTCGACTGGAAACTTCGTGAAGCAGCACTTGCTCTAGAAGCGGCTACCCAATTGGCCTAAGGCAATGCTCAAGCCGTGACATAAGCAGCCACCCAAGGAGAAAGAAATAATAATGCTGGTTGGAGGACCACTGGCAGAGCCAATTCTCGGGGATCGGACAGAAGCAAGAGTAACCCCCTGGTCGGGAGGATGATGGGGTCTGATCCGAAACTACCTCGACACAGAGGGAGAACTCTAGAACCTCCTCTAGGAGCCACCGATCATAAACTTCTAGATCAGGGAGTCACCGGTCGGGCAGTAAGAAGACTCCACCCAGGCATGATCAGACCAGGACTCCTCGAGATAAAAAAACTCCTAGATACAAAGATGGACATGGTCAAGACGAGGGGGACAGTCATCAGACCGACCAGTCAAAAGAAAAAGAATAGGAAAGCACTGACCAGCAAGGAGGAAAAGACTGCCCGGGACGTACCATAAAGCCTCAACTACATCCCAGCCAGCAGCGTAGTGGGAGAGAAGAAGTCCCACGTAGTAAGACATCTGAAAAATCTAAGAGCACAGTGTTTGATCGGTTAGGAAGACACACTTCTCGGAAGGATCTAAGGGATGTTGTCAGTGACAAGAGAAGGACTATCCTGATCGAAGGGCGAGATCTGAACCGCCCAGCGTGTCAAGTAGAAATACTTGACGACAGTGTGTCAGATAGAAATGCCCGACCAGGCGGTCAAGACCTTGAGCCCCCGACGGTCACCCCAGCCATCCAAGCCCAGCTTGATGCATTAGCGGCTGCAGTTCAAGGTTTGTCAAAATGACCTTTCGGAATGGATGTTCTAGACCACTGGAGTGGAATTCCATTTTGTGCCCGGATTAGAACAGCCCAGCTACTGGCAAAATATAAAGCACCGATGCTCCCAGTATATATAGAAAAGGCAGATCCCATCAGACATGTTGGGAAATTTGAGGACCAAATGGAACTGCTCGGGGTAAGTGACGATTATCGATCTAGAGTTTTCCCGACTACATTGTTAGATACTACCTAGGAGTGGTATTGGAAGTTTAAGTCGAATTCCATCAGCTCTTGAGAAACATTCAGGAAGGTGTTTTGTAGACAATTCAGCGCTGCCCGGACTCCACCAGTTTATGCCAACCACTTGGAAAATATCAAACAAGGAAAAGATGAGTCTTTAAAGAATTATATACATAGATTCATAAGAGAAGCCAATAAGGAAACTGATGTAGGAGACGAGGGGAAGATGGTTGCCATATCCTCTGGGATAACTTATCAGAGCCCTTTGTGGGATAGTATACATAGAAATCCAATTTCAACACTTCAACAATTTCTTGACCGAGCAGACAAGTATATGAAATTGGAAGATGCAATTGAGAAAGATGAGAATGGCATAAACAATCCGAGCGGATCAGCTAACCCTCCTAAGAATGGTGGAAACGATCAAAATGGTGGAAAGAAACGTGGGAATAACGGGTCTGACCACCATGAAGAAAAGAAAGCTAAGTCGAGTTCAAACGAAAAGCAAACCAAGTATGAGTCTCAGTTCACTAATTACACCACTCTCTCGGCCAGCCAGGTGGAAATATATCTTGCTAGTCATGAATAGGTTCCCTACAAGAAACCTCCACCCATTAGGAAAAAGATGAGTAAGAGAGACATGAATAAGTTTTGTTGTTTCCATGGAGATTATGGTCACGACATAAATGAATTCAATCACCTCAAAGATGAGATAGAATTTCTTCTCCGGTCGGGCCAGTTGAAAAAGTACCGGGCATAGACACCCCAAGGAGAAGGAGGCAGCAACAATCCTGGGTTCAAACAACAGAGATCTCCACTCTTTCAACCCGGGCTTGTGGACTTTACCTTAGACACTCTACATGGAGGTCCACACACAAAGGGAGAGGTATGCCTGAACACTTCGACATGAGCTAGAGTGCTAGGATCAGACTGGGTGAGCGAAGCGCGATCAAAAACCACTGGAATGGCGAGCATCTAAGGATATATTATCACTAAAATAGCGCTTTAAGAGTGGTAGCTTAATTTCAAGTTGATTAACTTGTTATTTGAGTTTGGTTTATGAGCTAGTTATTTGCTAATCAGTCATTTATTTATTTTTGAACAATTTTTGTTGTTTTAGACTAGTTATTAGACACGTTTTGTCCTTTTGAATTTACGAGTAATAAAAGAGACTACGAGCAGCGTGGTCAATTCTTGCTACAAATGTGCGTGTGTGTTAATTATCCGAACAGTGTTCAACTGGTCGGTAAAATTGGACAGTGTTCAACTGGTCGATACATTTAAGCAGTGTTCAACTGCTCGAATATTTTCCATATATTCTATGTGTTTCACGAGTAATTAACTACTTGAACAGATTTGGTCAAGTAGCAAGTGACCAAGGATCTTTCAACCCTCGATCACTTGGGGGGCACATGGGGTATACTGGTATATAATTTAACACATGCAATAAGAGCACGAGTTAAGATATTTGTTTTTAGGTTGACTTGTAAAATTTTGAAGTCAAAAAAGGCCATTAAGTTAACTTGTTTGACAAAGCTTAAGTAACTTGGAATTTTTCAAAATTTCAAGTTAGAAGCAGATATTCGTGTGACAATAAACATTATGCTCATAAAATGTTAGAGCAATAGGAGTGTGAGAAAGTATACTTAGTAGGGACTTATGAAATGTCTAGAATTTCTAAGTTAGAAAAGTAAGTACTCATGCGAAAATATAAGGCATACATCAGAGTGACTTTACTATTCACAAAAAAAAACTTATAATGTTTTAAGTCTAAAAAGACTTAGAATGTTTCAAGTTAGCAAAGAAAAGTAGAGTATAAATTCCAACCGCTCGGCGTTACAAGAAAAATATCAAAACTGCTAAGCATCAGTTGTCTTCACCAAAGTATAAGAAAAAAAGAGTACACTACTAGTCAGATACAAAGTTCAGCTGGTCAGGTGTAAAGTTTTCCTGGTCGGGAGAGCAGATACAACTTCCCTGGTTGGCTGACCATGTATCACTGGTCAAGTAGAAAACTCTGTTGTTGGACAGGAAGCTCTCAGGTCAGCTATGAGTGTCTACTGGTCGGGTAAACTAGTCCTTGGCTGGTCAATACCCTCGTCAGCATCCAGAACCTCCTCCGATCGGAATGATAGAGCAGGAGAGGCAGGCACAATGTCAATTGGATTAGCCGCCTCCTCGGCGGCCTTTGCCTCTTTTTGGAAAGCTCTTCTGCCCTTGCCTCTTATGACAAAAAATCGAGGTTGAGGGGCTTGTTCAGCTTCCATATCTGTTGGTTGGTCAATGTATTATTGGCCTGGACTTGCTTGTTGTTCTCATCAACAAACTCCTTCAACAGTCTATCTCAGTCAATTATTGTTTTCTCAGCCCACTCAGTCTTTTCTTGGAGACCTTTTTCAGACTTAGTCAGACTCTTAATCTTTGCCTGGGCTTCCACCAATTGAGCAACTCCTTATAGTCTTTTGCTCGATGTTGAGCATGACTAAAAGTGATGAGTCCTTGGAATAAAAACAAACACGAGCAAATGAATGCAAAGAGAAAATTTTTACTACCCAGTAAAATATTTTCTTTGAGCAGTGAAAATATTTACTACCCAGTAAAATATTTTTTCTGAGCAATAAAAATATTTTACTGCCCAAATAAAAAGTATGAGAGCAACAATAATAATCAGAAAATTTTTGGTGCCTAAAATGCATGAACAATTTTTGTACAAACCTGAGGACTTAAGAGCATACAAAACCGAGAGGTTAGGCTCTAGTGTCCCAGCGGAATGGCATGCGTCCGAGCAACAAGGTGCACGGCCGAGTGACTGGGCGCTGATCCGACTAGATGGGCATGCGTCCGAGCGGTTACGCTCTGGTGTCCGAGCGGATATGTGTGCGTCCGAGCAGTTGGCATGCATGTCCGAGCAGCTTAGGAGGTCTGCATTCGAGCATCTTGGGGAGGCGTGTCCTAGTGGATAGGTGTGCGTTTGAGCGACTGGGGGGGGGGGGGGCGTGTCCGAGTGTCGAGCAATTTGAAGAAATGAGTGGATGTTCCAATCGGCCAAACTATTTTCAGGGAGTTGAGAAGGGATCGAGGAGCTAGGCCTATCCTATTAGTCACATATGTATTTAGGGGGCCAAGGAAATGACCGATCGTCCATAGGGTCCGAGGAGACAACAAATCTCAAGAGCATGAGACACAAACATGTTTTCCTACTGATAGGGTACTACAACAAGATCAAAAAGTGGAATTTGAAGAGTTCAAGAGGTTCTAAGGAAAGACAAATGTTCATCAAATACCCATGAGCCCGAAAGAGCAATGGAAATGGAAAACTGATAACTACCGTTTTTCTGGACAGAAAAGTTCAATCGTGGGTTTACTTCAAAAGTGAAAGTTACTGACCGGGTGGAAGCTTTTGGATAACGTGAATAACTATCAGCTAGAGAAAAAGTTTATCATATGAGAAAATCATATAATAAACTTGGGGGGCAAATGTTATCCCAAAATTTCATTTGATGACGTGGCAATATGATGGGACAAGTGTCAATGCATGGTTAGTAAATGACACATTAATAGCCAATAAATATGTTTACTAAACAAGTGAAAAGGTTGGAAATTAATCTTCGGAGTTGTGATATTACTGGTCACGAAATTTATTTATTTGCTCAGGAAGTAATTTGACTGACTAGGTAAGGTTTATGTCCGACCAGTAAGGTTCTTGAACGACCAGTAAAAAATTATGTCTGACTAGTAAAGTGTTTTGGCCGACCTGTAATGTGTCCTGGGCGACCAGTAATGTGTCTTGGCTGACCAGTAATGTGTTTTGGCCGACCAGTAATGTGTTTTGGTCGACTAGTCACTTCATAGATGGATTTCATCTGACCAATCGTCTTAGAAATGGGTTTCATCTAACCAGCTATGTCAAATTGAAGGAGTTTTCGACCGGATTTTTCAGAATCTCAGGAGTTAACTTCCCAGTGACTTCTTTATAGAATCTCAGTAACACTCGTAACTACCGCGCGAATCTCTCAGATATCCCGAAGTAATAGCTATATTGTTGTAATTTGGATTTATTTATTATTTTATTAATTAAAGTTGGTCGAAACAACCAAGGACCCCGTCAAAAGGGGATATTTCTCATGTACGATCAATGAGCCTATAAATAAAGAGCTCATGGCATCATTAGAGGTATCTAATCTTTTTGGGGGAGATAAAAAGAATTCTCTAGTTTTGAGACTTGGGGACCGTTACTTGGGGCATTCTGGGAGCATTTTCAGAGAGTTTAGAGAGAGAAACATTGTACTTTTCTACTTATACTTGAGAAACTCAGTTGACTAAGATTCATCTGATCTTAAGTATAGGCTACATATATCACAACTCCAAGTGGATTAGGCTATTACCAACAAATTGGGGCTGAACCACTATAAAAATTATTGGTGTTCTTTGCATTCTATTCAAGGCATACTGTAGTTTTGACGTCTATTCGTCGTTGGCAAAAATCATGGTCAACAACAGTCTACTCTTTTGGAGAGAATCAAGAAGAAGCAGTTAGATGATCCACAGTTGGGGCAGGTTATAGCAAACGTCCTAGCTAGAATAGCTAAGGACTATTCGGTGTCAAGTATGGGCTTGTTTAGATACAAGGATCAGATTTGAGTTTCAAAGGACACTGGGATTAGGCGAGAGATTCTGGATGAATCTCATACTACCCCTTATTCTCTACATCCAGGCACCACGAAGATGTACCAAGAACTAAAAGCTTTATATTGGTGACCTGGGATGAAAATGGATGTGAATAAATATGTGGCAAGGTGCTTGACCTGTCAGCAGGTCAAGGCTGAGCATCAGAGGCCGGCAGGGCTGTTACAACCTCTAGATATCCTAGAGTGGGAGGATATCATGATGGATTTCGTGGTAGGATTGTCCAGGACAGTAGGCCAGCATGATTTTATTTGGGCCATCGTGGATCGATATACGAAATCAGCTCATTTTCTACCAGTGAAGACTAATTACACAGTTGACCAGTATGAAGATCTCTATGTGAGAGAGAAAGTTTGCCTTCATGGGACTCCGAGGTCTATCGTGTCTGATAGAGATCCTATCTTTACTTCCAAGTATTGGGGAAGTTTGGGCAATGGGTACACAGCTGAAGTTCAACACCACTTATCATCCTTATACTGATGGTCTTTCTGAGAGGACTATCCAGATATTGGAGGACATGTTGAGAGCATGTGTGTTGGACTTTGAAGGGTCCTGGAGTAAATATTTGCCTCTGATAGAATTTTCCTATAACAACAACTACCAGTCTACCATTGGGATGGCACCTTATGAGATGTTGTATGGTAGGAAGTGTAGATCGCCTATTCACTAGGATGAGATGGGTGAAAGGAAATATTTAGGTCCTGATGTAGTTCAGAGAACCACCGAGGCTATCGAGAAGATTAGAGCTCGGATGCTCGCATCTCAGAGTAGACAGAAGAGCTATTCAGACTCGAGGTCGAGGAATGTAGAGTTCTATGTGGGAGACTATGTCTTCCGTAGGGTTTCAACTCTGAGAGGGGTGAAGAGATTTGGGAAGAAGGGCAAGCTGAGCCCTAGGTTCGTGGGACCGTTTGAGTTCCTGGAGAGGATCGGGCAGGTGACCTATAGGTTGGCCTTATCCCCTGCACTATCTAGTGTGCACAATGTATTCCATATTTCCATGCTAAGGAAGTATGGGTCTAATGGAACTCATGTACTGAGTTATGAGGATCTAGAACTTGAGGCAGACTTATTCTATGAAGAGTAACCAGTTCAGATTCTAGACAGGAAGGACAAGGTCTTGAGGAACAAGACTATACCTTTAGTTAAGGTATTATGGAGGAACAACAAGGTCGAGGAGGCAACTTGGGAGCTAGAGGCAGATGTGCAAGCTTAGTGCTCAATATCCCGAGATGTTCAGGTAAAATTTTGAGAAAAAAATTTCTGTAAGGAGGGGATAGTTGTAACGTCCCAAAATTACCTAATAAGGCTTAGGGCCTTAATTAGGGGGCCAGGATGGCAAGATATGGAATTATGTTCTTATTTGTTATATTTAATTGTAATTATGTGGATTATGTGGTAATATGACTAGTTGTGCATGTTTAGAGATATTAAATATGCATGTGGGCCCATTTCTTATTAGAAGGGCAATTATGATAATTTGGCCTGTTGCAAGCATAATCATATATTTATGTGATAAATTTGTAAGACCACATTATTATGTGGGTTTATTTGGGTTACTCGGCACAAGGCAATCCTAGGGAGCAAGTTAGCGGGAAAGTCACAGCGGGACCCAATACCCGACTCGGGGCGAGTCAAGGGGTATTTTGGGTATTAGGCATTTAATTGGGCTATCGGGTAATGGAAAAGAATAATTGGAGATATATTTGAACTTAGTGAGTTTAGGAGGGGATATTGGGGAATTTGACCATTTTTCCCTCGAGGACGTTTTTGGTACCTTGAGCTTCGGGATTAACTTAAGTCATTTAAGCCTAAGAAAACAAAAGGAAACACTTAGAAGCTGCCACTACACCGACTCTTTCTCTCTCCATTCACTCTCTTCATCTCAAAAACTTTCTCAAGAAAACCTTTGAATAATTAAGCAAATTTCTAGCTGAAACTTGGAGAATTGAAGTCTAAACTTTGGGAATTACCTTTACTGCAGCTTGTGGGGTTAATCACCAGTGGAGGTAAGCTCTAGACCATGTTTTTACCATTGAAATTTTGTGTTTCCATGGTTGTTTTAGTGTGTTCTTGAGGTGTTCTTGAACCATCTAGCTTATGAATTGAATTGGTTATTTAATGAGTTTTAGGACTAAATTTTTATTGGGTTTTATTGCTGAGAACATGTTAGAACTATTGAGGTAATTGAAGTATAGCATTGGGGGAATTTTTGGTTAGTTTAGAGTGGATTTGGCTGCTGAAAAAGGATGAATTTCTACAGTCGAGAGGCCAAGTCGCGGCTGTGTTCTTGAGGGGTCACGACTTAGCTTGAGCCCAGGGCCTTGGGGAACCCTCTGTCTGGGGGGCGAGCCACGACCCATTAGGGCAAGTCGCAGCCCGTGCCCCTTGACAGAGAGGAGGGGGCTTGCTGATAGGAGGGGCACGTCACGACCCTCTGAGCCAGGTCGCGACCCGCTTGGGCATTTTGGCCTTGGGGAGTTTGTTTTAAAAGGGAACCTTTTCCTTAGGGCTCGAGATTTATTCCACTACCCGGTTTAGTGGAACTCAAGGCCTCGGAGGCTAGGACTTGGTCTGGAAGCCTTTATTCACTCGTTATTGATGGAGTCATATTTTATTGTTGTCACTAGGGTATCGCTAGGGATTCGGAACCAGGATCGTGCTCAAGGGTCGTTCTTATTTACGCTTACTCAGACCTGAGGTAAGAAAACTACACCCAATACATGATATATGTGATTAGGGCTTGACCCAACTGTTATCAATTATCGTGATTAGGGCTTGGGCCCTGAGGACATTTATATTTAAGCTTTTGCTTCATATGTTGGTTGATATCTGCTTAAGTACTTTATGATTGTTGTGTGAATTCTGTGATTAGGGCATGAGGCCCATTAAATAGGCATGATTAGCATTGTGATAATGATTAATCAATGGTGTTATGTGATTAACATGCTTATGTGCGCTTTCTATTGGGATATGCCTATCCATATCTATTCTATGTTGAGGTCTGTAATCCTGAATCAGGGCTTGGCTTATTAGTCAAGGACGGCAATAGCGTGCTGTGTGCTGGTCGAAAGACTTAGGCCTGAATCAACAACTTATTATTACGTTGGTCAACTGTATGGTCGATGGAATTTTAAGATGTCAGGTACGCTGGACTAGCTATACGGCTATTTACTCAAGGCTAAGGGCAAAGGCCCCAGGTGACTCTATGGTCACATAGCTTGGGCATAGGGCCCCGAGATTGACTCTATGGTCAATTGTTTAGGGTAGCGACCACAAATTGGTTCAATGACCACTTGTTTGTAACTGAATGAATATTTATGTAGGTTATTATTATTGTTGGGCAAGCTAGACAAGTATCTAGAAGTTTATATTTTCTGTTTATGCACATGTTGAGTTTTTTTGTTGAGCCTTGGCTCACAGGTGCTTTGTGGTGCAGGTAAGGGGAAGGGAAAACTTGACCAGCCATGAGTTGGAGAGCTTCAATGACGACGTGTACATATGTGGCTGCTCGACCACCACGGTCGAGGTTATCTTAGAGGAACTAGGGTTGTAGCCCTGTTTTTGCCACTTAGGCTGGCTGAATGTAATTTTGATGAATATTCACCTTTATAAAAGTTTGGTTGTAATATTTTGGGATCCCATGGTATGAAACTTTTTATATAAAAGTCAATGGTTCATTTGACTAAAAATTTTAACCCTAACCCTCGACATTAACCTTAGTTACACATTTTAAACCAAATGACTTGGTTACCAAGTCTGAAAAAATTTTAAGTACACAGTGTAATGGTCCTAGACTAGGAGGACGTTACAGTGGTCCCAACCGTTAACACATATAATCACATTTATGCCCTTAACGGGCCAAAATTACAAATATGCCCTTATAAACAAGAACGAGCCAACATGCATATTAACCCATAAACACGCATATAATTATTTTCATATTATCATATAAGTCATGCATGCCATGTAGTAAAAAATTTAATCAATTAATCACACATATATCCAATTATGCCCTCTCGACACACTAATCAAGGTTCTAAACCTTATTAACATTTTTGGGATGTTACAGCGCTTTACAAATATCCATTCTTACAACAAGAAGAAAACAAAGGTTTTAAATTTCAGGGGTTTTATTAGTGCACAAGCACTAGGTAAAAATGAAACAGAGAAAAGTAGAGGAAAAGTAAGACTTTGCTTTTATTGAACTAGTAATCAAGTTGTGACATTTTCCCTAACAATGTGGCAGTCTATATCAACATGTTTGGTCCTCTCATGGAAGACTCGATTTTCTGAGATGTGAATAGTAGCGCTATTGTTAGAATATAGTACTGTCAGTTTCAAATGGTTCAGTCCAAAATCTTTAAGCAAGGATAAGATCCAAGTGACTTCACATGTTGCATTTGTCATGGCTCGATATTCAGCTTCAGAAGAGGATCTAGAGACTGTTTGTTGTTTCTTTGACTTCCAAGAGATGAGGGAATCAACAAGGAACACACAAAGACTAGATATAGAATGTCTAGTATCAAGGCAAGAACCCCAATCGGCATCGGCAAAGAGCTTGAGTTGAATTGTTTAAGCATTGTGGCTGGTCTCGGCATAGGCAGTCACCTTAGTAGAAGAAGAAGCAGAAGAAAAAAAGGCCTTGGTCTAGTGTGGCTTTCAAATATTGTAATATTCGATGAGTAGCCTATTGATGATGAACTCTAGGAGAGCTAAGGGATTGACTAAGCTTATTGACAGTAAAGGATATGTCAGGTCAAGTGATAAGGAGATAAATGAGTTTCCCAATCAAGCTTCGGTAGGAAGTGGGGTTATCTAAAAGATCTCCACTATCATTGCTTAACTTAAGGTTTGGTTCCATACGAGTGGAATAAGGTTTTGCTCCTAAGAAACCAGTATCTTAGAGTATTGAAGAGTAAAGGGGCATTGAGATATTGAAATGCCCTTAGTATTTCGAGCAATCTCAAGGCCAAGGATGAAATGAAGTGGTCCAAGGTCCTTGAGTTTGAATTTGATGTCAAGAATTTTTGTGAAGCTGGAGATGGCATTATATTTGTTACTAGCAACAAGGATGTCATCGACATAGACCAATATGGCTATAAAATTTCCATTTTCATTTTTGGTGAAAAGGGAATGGTTCGAAGGTGATTGTGTAAACCCATTAGCAAGCAAAGTAGAGCTAAGCTTTGCATACCATTGTCGTGAGGCTTGTTTTAGACCATATAGGATTTTTTGGAGCTTGCAAACAAAGTTTTTTGGAAAAAAAAGGAAGGTTGGTAGCCTTTGGGGATAGTCATGTAAACATCCTCTTCTAAGTCACCATGAAGAAAGGCATTATTGATGTCCATTTAATGAAGATGCCATTGTTTTAAGACAGCGACAACAAGTAATATTTTTAGAGTATTGAACTTAGCAACAGGATCATAAGTCTCTAAATAGTCAATGAATTGTTTTGGGTATAGCCTTTGGCAACAAGGTGTGCCTTATATCGATCTATGATACCATTGGGTTTATATTTAATTTTGTAAACCCACTTTCTACCAATTGCCTTGTGGCCGGGAGGTAATGGTCCATGTTTTATTGAGCTCCAAAGCTTGTAACTCTACCTTCATGGCATCTTGCCATTTTATATGAATAACAACTTGTTTGTAAGAAGTTGGCACACTAATTGAGTTAGAGGCCAAGACAGTAGCTCGAAAATTTTGAGAGAGTTTGTTGTATTGTAATGGGAGAGATATAGGGTGTGAGGTAGAGGTAGAAGCTTTTGAAAAGTGGCACACAAAATTATCAAGGTGAGCAAGTTTTTGAATTTGGCATCCTATCCGAGTAGTGATAGCCCTTGTTGGAGAATTTGTTAAGTCTTGCAAAGTCACTAGAATAGTTTGGGGTAGGATCAAAGGTGGAATTATAGTAGTTGGAAAAAAAATCATCAATGTCTTTTGTTAGTTATTGAGTTTTGAAAGGGATAGGCGTGTTCATGAAATTTGGTGTCTCTTGAAGTGAAGATTAGGTGTGTTTCTAAATCTAAGAGACAATAGGCTTTCATGCCTTCGAGGTACCCAATGAAAAAAGATGCATGAGAGCGAGGTGAGAATTTATGTCTTGTGCTTTTGAGTGTGGAGGCATAGGCTAAGCAATCAAAGTTCCTTAAGTGATCATAAAGAGGTTCTTTGTTATGTAGGACCTCAAAAGATGATTTCCCTTTGAAAAGGCCTAAATAGGTTCTATTGATGAAGTAAGTGGTCTTGGAAAAACAATTAGAGTGCGCAGCGAAATGGCATGGTGGGCCCAGTCTTTAAACAATTTTTTTTTCTCCACCTCTCATATAAACAGTTTATATGTTGAAGAATACATGCAGTAACCCTTAATATGTAATATAATTAATCATGCAACATGTATATACATACTTATATAGCATATGCTCATGTATACAAATATTTGAGGACATAAATATTTACCTCTTGAAGCCTATCAAGTGTTCTTCAGTCTTTTTGTATAAATAACGATCTTCCTGTCCAACGCTTTGAGTACTCAGACCACGATTTTCCAGAGTGTTCTCTACACCTCAAGATGTGTGGGCACATAGAGAACAAGAGTTTGTAATATAGAAATCACAAGTTTATCTCAACACATGAGTACTTGGATTATAGCTTGAGAAAGATTGGAATAATAAGAGAAGAAGATGAGAATTTCTTGTTTGACAATTTTCTGAAACTCTTCTGAATCACACTTATCTTTTTCTCTTATAATCACAGAATATATATAGATTATATATTACATTATTATTCATAATAACAATAATATAATACAATCATAATGATGATAAGAATTGATTTAGGTAATATCTAACTTACCAAATTTGAAAAAATCTATTTTCAAATAATTAATTAATTAAATAAATAAAATAAAAATAATGTGAACACTTTACCAGTTTTGTATACACGCATGGCACAGTCCTTGGACTGTGTCATGCATGTAGCATTATTCTCTTTCAGGGAATTTTGCATTTTTCCAATTTGTTTTTATTTATTTATTTAATTAAATAAAGCATTCCCACAAAATATGATATTATCTTTCTAAGGAAAAGATCACAACCATAATTCAAAATTTTAATTTAAAATTTAAAATTCAAAATTAATGATCATAATTATCATCATCTTTTAAAAATCAATAAATCAAAACTATTTTGACTAACCATTTTTATTTTCTCCCACTAAAATAAAATAATTAATTTAAAAAATTAATTTATTTTATATATATATTGAAATACTATATTTAAATAAATAAATATATTTTTGAAAATTTAATAATTAATTATTCAACCTCAATTATCATATAATTGTATATTTGACCCGAAGAATAAAATTCTTCTCAAATTTCCAAATTATAGTTTTACACTTGTACAACTCTTACCTTTATATGGTGTTGATAGAGCCATCCCGAGGACCTATGGACCTATAATATCAAACTCCAATAAATATTAGATTATTAATCAAAGCTCTTTGATTAAATAATTATATTTATTAATATCATGATTACTCCACTATAAATATGAGATTGAACTCTTGATAATTATAGACATATATTTATAGTCTACCTTATTAAAGAATAAAGTATCCATTGATATAATCATTACATACAATGTTAATCATCTATTAATGGTTCATAATTAAAAATGGAATAAAGTTACCGTTTTACCCTTTTAACTATATTTAGTTCCTAGTGTACCATTGACTTTACTAGTGAAGGTTGTGTCACAACAAGTTTGTGACGTGAGCGTTCATAACCTTTTCAGTTCCAAAAGTCAACCCAATAGGGAACTATTATTTAATCTATAAGAAGGTATAGATTCCATATCTGTTAAACTATGTCCCCAACCATATATATCATTGAGTCCCCAAAACAATTGTTCTTAGCCTGATCATTCTGGCAAACCTTAACGCATGAATCAAAGGATCAGATGACATATATAGGAGTTCCTAGTAACCTCAGGATTAAGATCATCGTGTATATGATCATCGTTTGATGTGTTTGATTAATACTACGAAATGATGTTTAAACAAGTATTAACAATTCACATCTGGTCCAGTTCTATATATCACTGTATATAAAGTACCTTCACTAAAGTATCATATTACACTAGTGACCCGGATCTATGTCACTTGTATTCATAATACTAGCGAACCGCACTAGCAGTAATTAATCTAAAGATTCCATAACTTTATTTTACTGCAACTGTTTTAAGTTAATTATCTCAATCTCCATCCTCTCATACCAATATGAGATTAAGACCACATAGATGAACTTTGGAATATTTTGATATTTACTTAATATTATCAACATAATATCTGACATAGTCTAGATATATAATAATTCAATTGAATTATTTATTTCATTTAATATATTTGTCAACTATAATTGCTTTAAGAGCACTATTCCCAACAATATCCCACTTGCCCTATAGCAAATTGAGGCATCTCTCTCAATGTGATATTCAAATTATCCTGAATGAATTTGTTTAACGAAATCTTCGTAAACAGTTTTGTAAGAAACCGTTTTGAAGCTATCTTCAAGATTATTACATCAATTAATTAAAATTGTCTTGAATTAAATGATACTTCATTTCATGTGTTTTTCCTCTCATGATTTCTTAGTTCTTCTAGAATAGTTATATCTCTATTGCTTTTGCAATGAGATACTAGTAGCTTATTCAAGTTTGAAAACCTTTCCATAATGGCAAAGAACTAACCTAAATTAAATAGCCTATTTAACTGCTAAGTAGTTGTTACACTTCGGCTTCAATGGTGAAACATACTATTCTGAAATGTCCAACACTGTAATGTCCTGGAATTTTACTTAGTTAGCTAGATAGTAGTAGTTGTAGTATTTTAGATTTCGTGGATTTTGGTTCAAACCGGGACTTAGTTGGATACTCATAGCAATAGTTATAAATTTTATAAGTATAACCTATAGTTTAAGAATATTAATTATAACATAAGGTTTGATTAATATTGCTGGTCCTAGGTGTATTATTTATTATAACCTAATGTTTAGATAAAGCCAATAAGAATATGACACTTGTCATAAGCATGATTATTAGGGAATTAGAGTTTGTTATTTTATGGTTAGTTAAAAAAATTGTTGATTAGGTTATTATTTAGATAATTAAATAGATTTTCCCGTAAATTTAGGGTACTGTAACTTCTGACCTATTTTTGACCCAGTTATATTATGAATTTCGAAAAATAGTATTGCTAAAAAGTTGTAGATAATTGAATTAGCTTTCTAACGATATAAAGATGGTCTAAATAGGAGTCCTACAGCTCCAGTTATGTTGATTTTACTACAGATGAGTTTAGAGTTACGAGATTTAGGAAGTTAGAAGTTAGGATTCTATTTTTTTTAATTTTTAAAACAAGCTTTGACTCCTTAGACCTAACTTTGAACGATTTGACCGAGTCCTAAGCCTTTGACTGAAGAATAGTTAAATATTTGCAATTAAATTCATTATTTTTATTCAAAGCCAAAAAGAAGATCTTTCTTCCTAGAACTCTATAAATAAGACTTAGAACCCAACCCTTCCATTCACTCTTCAGCTGTGATCAGACTCTAAGGTGCTAGTGAGACCTTCAGAGTGATAAACACTTGGGTTGGGAAAAAGTTTTGTCATTCTTAAGCTTTATCAAACACTTGGGGAGTGAGGATTAAAGTGTTTCGGTATTGGAGTTAGACCAATCCATAAGGTCAACTGAGGTTTTTAAGTTCTTTGAACTTAAATTGTCTTTTCGGAGTGTTCCAAGTCTCGCATTTGTTCTCAATTATCCCGGTGTCGGTAAGGAAAATTAGATAGTTTAGTATTATGATCTAGTTTATGTAATGTATGATATATTTTATGTTTGTATGACCTAACATTTCAGGTACAATAAAGGGGTAAGTGTGTCTGGACCTAAGGTGTCCAATGATGTATGACGGACTATGTCCGGTAGGTTCGGTTGCCAAAAGTTTATGACGGACCTATGTCCGGTGTATGGCGGAGTTTTGTCCAGGGCTTAATTGCCACCCCTGTATAAGCACTTATCTTTTTATTATATCTGACTTGTTATTTTTAGTTATGATTATGATATATGACCTATAGTTATGATTTATGACCTATGATTTATGATCTATGACTTATGACCTATGACTTATGACTTAGAGTATGACTTGTGATCTATGACTTAGATTTATGATTTAGAATTATCACTTAAGATATGATATGATCTAGATGTTTGTGTTTGTATGACTTTGGTGAATATATGTTATGTTTGATTATATGACTAACCCTTGTTTGTATTTTCCTTACTGGGCTTAGAAGCTCACTCCTTATGATGTTGTTATTTTAGGAAATTAAGGATAGAAAGGCCGGTGGAGAGTGGGACATAAGAGCTTCGTGATGTATTCGTTGGGGACCATATAGTCGAGCAAGATCAAGTGGGCCAAATTATTTATTTATTTATTTTAAAGTTTATTTTAAAGTTTGTTTTATTTAAATGTTGCTACAAGTATTTTATTTTTATAAAACCATGGATCCATGTATTTATTATTTTTAAGTTTTTATTAAATAAAAGAGCTATATTTACGATTATGACCCAACACTGTGTTCTCAGTAGTTTATGAGAAATTAGGGCGTTACAAACACATTTCCAGATTAATGTGTTTCCTCCAAAGTTATAGAAAATAATTTTGATATCGATCCTTGAAGATTTATTTCTGGTTTAAAATCAATTCATCATTTGGGACTTTAGGTCAATGCCTAAATACACAAACATATCATCTCCATTATATTCGAGATACTCAGAAAACTAAGTCCTCATAATTATTCAATGACTCAATCCATCATTGGATTGACAACTGTTAACTATTCCCACAATTTAACAAATGTTAATTTGAAGACATAACATTTGATACATTAAACAGTCCATCACTGAGTTGTAGGAATATTGTCTCATGCCTTTCTTTTCTTGTAAGAGAATAAATGGACATTATTATTCAGATAATGCATCCTCCTAACCAGGAAGGCAAAAAGGCTTTCTTGGACTTTTGTAAACTGAATTATTTAAGCTTCTTATCTATATAAGTTGCTTGAGATAGTGCCAAAAGATTGTTCTTTCAATCTCTATAGATTTGAATGTATAGAACATGTTTGGCTTTTCCAAATCTAATATTTAGAAAATTTTAGCTAACCATTTATTTTCTATTGATAATTTTTCTACATCATTCCCAATGATCAGAACGTTATCTACATGAAGAATAAGAATCACAGCAGAATCTTTCTGGCCGAGATCATCAAACGGTTTTTCATGTCAGCCATTCAGAAAAGACTACATAGGCATCCATTTTAATAAATCTCATAATCCATGCATAAAGCAATGGATAAGAGTATGTAAACAGATTTAAGCTTGGTTACAGTAGAAGGTATTTATTCGAGTAATAAATTTATTCTTACTGTTTATAGCCTTCGGCTATTAACCTTACTTTGAAAATTTTGTATTTTCCTCTGTTCTCCACCTCATCTTGAATATCCTGTTACAAACTGAAGTTTAAAGAACGTTAGTTGGATGTTCAAGAATCCAGATGTCATAGGAATTCCAAATTCCATTTCTAGATTCATGGTGTTTCAACCATTATTTTATGTTAAAACCTTTCATTACATGCTAGTATGTGAAAGAAATATAGTTAGATTGTGTTACACACAACCAACTAAACTTTATGATTGTAACGAAGTAGTTACTTACTAATTCTCCCACTACAATAAAGCTTTACTGAATTTGTGATATTCTTTAGTTTCATCATTGTTAATTATCAGTAATTCGCTTACTTGACTTATAGTCATTATTTTTAGTACAATTTAACTAGAAAAATAGTGATTATAATAATCATACTTCATTAAGTAGTATTTAAGAGATACAAACACTTTTGTAATCTTTTATGATTATTAAATTGTTTCACTAAATGACTTCATGGAAAACTTTCAATTCATTCACATAACTACTTGCGAATCCCAACTTTTAAGTCTTTGATGATGTACAATCAAACATGTATAGAGTATAACAAGTGTCAAAATTATAGAAATAAAAAAGACGATAATGATCACTCATTATCTATTTAATCTTATCTAATATGATTATTGTAACGTCCCAAATTACCTAATAAGGCTTAGGGCCTTGATTAGGGGGCCAGGATGGCAATATATGGAATTATATGGTTATATGATATATTTGTGTTTGATTATGTGATTATGTGACTTATATGACGGTATAACAACTTATGCATGTTGAGGAATATTGAATATGCATGTGGGCCCGTTTCTTATTAGAAGGGCAATTTTCATAATTTGACCATTGTGAGCATAATTATATATATGTGCATATATGTGATATATGTGAAAGACCACATTATTATGTGAGTTTATTTGGGTTACTCGACACGAGACGATCCTATGGGAAAAATTAGCGGGAAAGTCACAACGGGACCCAATACCCGACTTGGGGCGAGTCAAGGGGTATTTTGGGTATCGTGCTCGATATAGGGTTATCAAAAAATGAAAATGAATAATTGAGGATATATTTGGAGTTCGTGAGATTAGGAGGGAATACCGAGGATTTTTACCATTTTGCCCTCCGGGACGTTTTTGGTACCCCGAGCCTCGAAATTAGCTTAAGTAACTTAAGCCTTAAGAAAGCAAGGACCAAACACAAAAACACTTTGTTAGCAGCAACACCAACCGACTCTCTCTCTCTCTCTCTCTCTCTCTTTCTCTCCCTCCCTCATTCTCTCTCAACTTTGTAAGGAATTCCTTGGGAACTAAGGGGATCTTTTGGCTGAAAGCTTGGGAACTGAAGGCCTAAACTTGGGGATTGAATTAGCTATAGTAAGGAGTACCCAAATCATAACTAAGGTAAGCTTTAAACTATGGTTTCCACTGAATTTATGTGTTAGTTTGGTTGTTCTTGAGTATTGTGGCTCAAGGTTGTGAACATCAGTTTTAATGAGTTTTCATCCAATTTTTAGTTGGGTTTTGTTGCTAGGAGGATATTAAATTTGTTATGAGGATTGAATTGTTATGTTTAGGGAGGATTTTGGGTGGTTTTGATTGAGTTTGGCTGGGGAAAAATGGAGGAATTATAGGTTCCCAGGGTCAGGTGGCGACCATGTTCTTGGGGCGCTGTGACCCAACCGAACCTAGGACCCTTGGGGGCTTCTGTCTGGGAGGCGCACCACGACACTCAAGGGCAGGTCGCAGCCCGTGTCCCATTCCCAGGAACAAGGGGGCCTATAACTTGAGGGGCGCGCCGCGACCCTCAAGGGCAGGTCGTAGCCCGCCTAGGCTGTTTTGGCCACCGTGGGTTTTAAGAGACGAGATTTATTCCTAAGGGCTCGGGATCGATTCTACTACCCGGTTTAGTAGAATTAAAGATCCCAGAGGCTAGGACTCAGTCCAGAAGCCTTTATTTTCTCATTATTGATAGAATCCTATATTATGGTTATGACTAGGTTATTGTTAGGGTGCTCAGAACAAGGATCGTGCTCAAGGGTCGACCTTATTTTATGTTATACTCGGACCTGAGGTACCCAATACGTGATATATGTGATTAGGACTTGGCCTAAATATTAATTATAATTATGAATAGGGCTTGGGCTCGGGCCCCTTAGAATGAACATGTTTAAGTTATCGTTTCGCTTGCTGCTTAAACATACTTGAGTATTATGTACCTGATTAAGTGTTATATGAATGTTCCAATGGTTTGCATAGCTAGGGCTTGGCCCCGTTAAGGAGCATGGTTATTACTATGTTTGAAATTACTTGATGATGTTATATGATTAATATGTATGAAAACCTGTATTTTCTGAAGTATGCTTATCTATATCTGTTTTTGTATCCATATCTGAATACTTGGTTTAGGGCTTGACTTATTAGTCAAGGACGGCAATAGCATGCTAGTCGAAAGGCTTAGGCCAAAATCAGCAATGTACTATTATGTTGGCCGACCCAATGGTCGTTTGAAAACAAAAGTGTTCGGTTAGCTCTATGGCTAGTTACCCAGAGCTAAGGGCGAGGGCCCCAGGTGACTTTATGATCACATAGCTAGGGCATAGGGCATGGGGTTGACTCTATGGTCAACTATTCATGGCAGCAACCCAAGAATGGTCCAATGGCCATTTATTTGTATTTGTATGCATGCATGAGTAAGTTATTATTGTTGGGCATGCTAGATAAGTATGTGGAAATCTGTATTTTCTGTTCATGCACATGTTTATGTTTTCTTGTTGAGCCTTGGCTCACGGGTGCTATGTGGTGCAGGTAAGGGAAAAAGAAAGCATGACTGGCCATGATTTGGAGAGCTTCAGTGGCGGCGTGTACATAAGTGGCTACTCGTCCATCACGACCGAGGATATCTCAGAGGAACTAGGGTTGTAGGCCTAATTTTGCCGCTTAGGTCAGTCGGTTGTAACTTTTGATGTATATACACCATTTTAAACACTTGTTTGTAATATTTTTGGGATCCCATGTACGTATGAAACTTTTTAAATGAAAGTCAACAGTTCCTTGCCAAAAACTTTAACCCTAACCCTTGACATTAACCTTAGTTACACGTTTATAACCAAATGACTTGATTAGCAAGTCTGACACTATTTAAAGTACACAGTGTAACGGTACTAGATTTGGAGTACGTTACAATTATATTTCATTTCCAAAATACTAATGTTGCTTAGCATTCTATTTGTATGTGAGTTGGGTTTGAATTTCAAGTTCACATGCAAATTACTTGAATTCCAAATTCGAGTTTAGACTTCTTTTTTATCAGATCAAACAAGTCTTTAAGTGACTTTACTTTGAATGTTGCATGAAAATTTCCAGAAATTTTCTTTGCATTCAACAAAAGTAAACATATCTTAAATAAATGTCAATCAATATTTACTTACTATTAATTATCTCTTTTAGCTTCGAACATTGAAATGTTCAACATACATCTCTATCTATTAGCTAAACGATTATGTGAATTTTGAGCCTTTACAAGAGAAATGTATTTTTGTTTAACTTGAATTAATAGACTATATATATAGGGAGAGAACCAATGAATGTTTCCAATAAAAGACTATCTTTTATTTTTCTTATGTGTCTAATTAATTGCAAACCAATATAAAAAATAATTCACATATATGTCTCACTTAATTGTTGTTGGAATAATATGTCTTATTTATTAAATCTATGATTTGCTTAGTAATGAATAGTTCATAATTATCATTTATACTCATTGATGAAATACATAAAAAAATTATATTTAAAAAAAAAAACAACTGAATTTATTATTTAAAAGAAATATTAAACTTGTTCACTCATCAAATAAGGAATCTAAAATATAGATTCTAGAAAGAATTCTAGAACTAATTTAAAGAAACAGACTTAATAGAAAGTTGAAAATAAAAACTAAATTCTATGTTAGTTATTCATTGTTCTACCAATCTGCAATTATTTTCTTGTTTCTCTTCCGCATTTCTTTCTTTTCTTGAATAATGTGTTCCTGAAAAAAAAAAGATAAAAAAAATATATGGTTTGTGGCATACAAATTTGAATCAACTATGCAAATATATTAAGGGTGCACTTTTAATAGTTATTGCCCATGGATGGTTACTTTAATATTAATCATTGGATTGAGATCAATGGTCCATAATTATAGTTATTAATTAATATTTTTAAAAATAAATTTTGATTTTTAAAATTTTTGGAATGGTTACCTGATGAAAAACATGTATTTATTATGAAAATATAATATTGTAAACTTTTTATTTTTCAAATGCATGTCAATTTCTAAATATAGTTAGTGTCTCTCATTGTTGGAAACAACATTAATTATGGCAAAAAAATAATAGCTAAATTCGAAATTAATGCAGAAAAAAAATATTTACCTATTGGTGATTTGCTATACCAAGTCACTATGTTGCTACATCATCATAATTGTTAGTACCCATCTATGGGTAGTAACCATTGAGAAGTCTTCCATATATTAAAAGAAGATGAGTAAATCATATTTACCATTTCTTCTTGCAAACTTCTCAAGTGATCAAAAAATCTCTTTTGATCATTTCTCATATATCGTATCTAGATCTAAGGTTCATATATCTCGATTTAATATCGTCAGACATAGTCTTCAGTGTGCAACAACGAGCCAAATAATCAAATCTCATACAATCCACATATTTTTTATGATCATCATAATTAGATAAAGTTGATGTCTCATCTGGAGGCACATCAATGATTGCATCATGAACTTTTAGTTTACTCAGAACTATATGTATGCTTCTGTACCAATCATCAAGATTGTTGAAGTCTAAATGAGAAGTACTTAGGTAGCCATCATAAGGATTTACTGGTTCTTTCACATTTTGAGGTCCTTGATTAGGATTAATAGAATTAACTATTGTTGCTAGATATAAATAAAGAAAATATAATGAATTAAAACATAGAATAAATACCATATAGTATTTTGAAAAATAAACACGATGCATGAATGTAACATATAAAAACTCATAAAAATTATATACTAATCCATGATAAATTAATTTGAAAATTAATGGACCAACTTTGGGGTAGGTCAAAGTAACTCTAAATTAATTTTTAGACAAATCTCAATTTCATATGTGAAAACTTAAAAACTACTTATTCTCTTTTGAATTATGAATTATCGCTAGTTTGGTCAAGATGCACTAGTCATGCTCGAAAGCCTAGATACACCTTCAGAGTGTAACCACTTATTTTCAATTAATGACTTAACTCAAGAGTGTGTCATAGGGTCAGTCAAACTTGAAATACATCATTAATTATATTCTCATAAGAAAAGTCAACCTTGAGATAAAATAAACATATTTGGAAGTCTTTCCTTAGGGAGGCCGCAAATGGAGGCTACACGAGGCCGTTCCCATGCCTCTCGGTGTTCAACCAATAATGGAGACCATGAGACTTATTGCCATAACTCCCTCTCCCACTCACTATTTTGGAAAAGTGTGTTTTCCACAAAATTAATATTTTTTAATTTAGTTGTAAAATAATTTTAATTATTTTTACCAAATGATATTCTAATAATTACTAATCTAATTAAATAAAATAAAATGAATAAATTGTGCCTTTAATTCTAATTTTAATTTCCTTAATAAAAAGAATATTATTTTTATTTTAATAAAATATTTTCATCAAAATAATAAATTAAACAACATTAATTTTTAATTACCATCTTAACTAATTAAGACTAAATTTATTATTATATGAATTATAATATATAAACATATAATAACATATAGGATGTTCCTAATAGCATGTTTCTACATGAATGTAATGCATGTTAATTGCATACTGTGTGGGTATATGAATGGCATGTTATAATGCATGACAAAATATTAAACATTTAATCATATTCAAATATTTATAATAAGTAAATAAAAGTGGGTTGGTAACTTTTGGGTATTTCTAGAAAAATTACAACACTTGGAAAAATATACATGAAAAAGGAAACCTAGACTAATTAAGGCTACATGAAGAGAACTTTGATCTTCAACCTTGAGATGTAGTCTTTTGAGCCAATGCCACCCTTTTTCGATATCCATTTTGAATTATACAACTTTTTAATTATTTTAAACAAACTTTTAAAATAATTAAACTTTGGGTTTTAACACCCAAAAGTTTCTAAGGCCCAATTTGAATTTGGGTTATTTAATTCAAAAGTAAAATTAAACAATTTAATTTTAGTTTTGAATATTTTAATTAAAACAATTTTTAATTATGGAAGAGAATAATTAAAATATTTTTAATTAAGGAAAATAATCAAAACCATTTCAACTCTAGAAATTTCCAAATTAAAACCATTTTAATTCAATTTAAAATTTTTAATTAAATTAATTTTCATAACAACACATTAGGGTTTGTATGACACAAACCCTAGGTGTGTCATCAAGAGGGGAGGCGACAAGGGGTTCGGCGACATGAGCGGCGACGGGGGTGATGTGGCGGCAATGGGAAGCCCTGGGCGGAGCCGTACGATCACGTCGTATGGATCTGTATGGTGTACGGATATGGCCGTACGGTCCGTATGAACGAGGAATGGAGAGGTACCTCAGGGTGTATGCCACAGCAGTCAGCGGTGGTGGTGTCGTCGTCTTGATTTTCATTCCAATCTCCGTTGAATCCAATTACAATAATTTTATAGTTTACATTTCAAAAATATAAAAATTACAAAATTCCTATGCCCGAAAATAACTTACATTTTTCATCTAGAAATTTTAAGACCAATTCCTAAACCCAAAAGCACCATTATAAACAACTCTCAAGAATCTATCATCATCAATATAAGCATTCATCCATTCACATATATATATATCACATATAATATAAAAATGCACATAATCCCACACAAAAATTAATAATATGCAGAGATTAATGACATGCTCTTGTACCAATTGTTGGAAAAACAATCAGAGAGTGTAGCGAAATGGCATGGTGGACCCAGTTTGTAAACAACAAAAAAATTATCCACCTCTCATATAAACAGTTTATATGTTCAAGAACACATACATGAGCCATTAATATCCAATATCATTAATCATACAACATATATATACATACTTATATATTATATGCTCATGTATACAAATATTTGAGGACAAAAATATTTATCTTTGCAAGCCTATCAAGTGTCTTTAAGTCTTTTGTATAAATAACGATCTTCTTATCCAACGCTTTAAGCACTCAGATCACGATCTTCTGGAGTGTTCTCCTCAAGATGTATGTGGGCACATAGAGAACAAGGGTTTGTAATGTAGAAATCACAAGTTTATCTCAACACATGAGTACTTGGATTATGGCTTGAGAAAGGTTGGAATAATAAGAGAACAAGATGAGAATTTCTTGTCTGACAATTATATGAAACTCTTCTGAATCACACTTCTCTTTTTCTCTTATTATCACATAATATATATAGATTATATATTACATTATTATTCATAATAATAATAATATAATACAATCATAATGATGATAAGAATTAATTTATGTAATATCTAACTTACCAAATTTGAAAAAATATATATTTTCAAATTATTAATTAATTAAATAAATAAGATAAAACAATATTGATATTTTACCAGTATCATATACACACATGGCACAGTCCTTGGACTGTGTCATACGTGTAGCACTATTCCCTTTAAGAGAATATTGGATTTTTCCTATTTTATTTATTTATTTATTTAATTAAATAAATTCTTTCCACAAAATATGGTATTATCTTTTTAAGGAAAATATCACAACCATAATTAAAAATTTAAATTTTAAATTCAAAATTCAAATTAATGATCATCATTATCATCTTTTAAAAATCAATAAATCGAAACTATTTTGACTTACTATTTTTATTTTCTCCCACTCAAATAAAATAATTAATTTCAAAATTTTATTTATTTATTTGATATATATATTTCAAAATTCTATATTTAAATAAATGAATATATTTTCAAAAATTTAATAATTAATTCAAAATTAATTATTCAACCTCAATTATTATATAATTGTATATTTGACCCGAAGAATAAAATTCTTCTCAAATTTCAAATTATAGTTTTACCCTTGTATCAACTCTTACCTTGATATGGTGTTGATAGAGCTACCCAGGGGACTTATGGACCAATAATGTCAAGCTCCAATAATTATTTGATTATTAATCAAAGCTCTTTGATTAAATATTCATATTTATTCATCTCATGATTACTCCACTATAAATATGAGATTGAACTCTTGATAATTATAGACATATATTTACATAGTACTTTATTAAAGAATAAAGTATCCATTGATATAATCACTACATACAATGTTAATCCTCTATTAATGGTTCATAATTAAAAAGGGAATAAAATTACTATTTTACCCTTTTCATTATATATAGTTCCTGATGTACCATTGACTTTACTAGTGAAGGTTGTGTCACGACAAGTTTGCGATGTAAGCGATCATAACCTTTTCAGTTCCAAAATCAACATAATAGGGAACCGTTATTCAATCTATAAGAAGGAATAGATTCCATAACTGTTAAACTATGTCCCCAGCCATATATATCATTGAGTTGCGAAACAATTATTCTTAGCCTGGTCACTGTGACAAACCTTAACGCATGAATGAAATGATCAGATGACATATATATGAGTTTGTAGTAAGCTCAGGATTAAGATCATCGTGTATATGATCATCATTTGCTGTGTTTGATTAATACTACGAAACAGTGTTTAAACTAGTATTAACAAATCACATCTGGTCCAGTTCTATATACCACTACATATAGAGTACCTTCACTAAAATGTCCTACACTAGTGACCCAGATCTAGGTCACTTGTATTCATAATACTAGCGAACCGTACTAGCAATAATTAATCTAAAGATTCCATATCTTTATTTTACTGCGAACTATTTTAAGTTCATTATCTCAATCTCGATCCTCTCATACCAATATGAGATTAAGACCACATAGATGAACTTTGGAATTTTCTGATATTTACTTAACATTATCAACATAATATCGAACATAGTCTATATATATATATTGTAATTCAATTCAATTATTTATTTCATTTAAAATATTTGTCAACTACAATTGCTTTAAGTGGTTTTCCTAATAATGAAGAAACAATAGACTAATGGTAAGTGTGATTGAAACAAAAGGGCTCAACCAACAGTCAAAGAGATGTTGGTGTTTTCTTTCCACCATAGAATTTTGTTGTGGGGTATCTACACACAAATTGTATTGTATGACCCCTTTGGTGGCACAAAAAGAGGCAAGATTAAGCTCTTTGGCATTATTAGTTCTTATGGCTTTGATATTAGTTGAGAACTAAGTATTTATCATTTGAAAGCATGATGAGATGATGTCTTTGACATCAGATTTTCCTTTTAGTAAATAGGTCCATATGAACCAAGATTTATCATCAATAATAGTAAAAAAAATATTTGAAATCTTCCACACTAGATATATGGAAAGGACCCCAAATGTCAAGATGAATTAGATCAAAAATGTTTTCAACAAAGTTATTAGGTGATGGAAATGGTAATCTTTTTTTGTTTTTACTAATGGCATATAGAACAATGAGAAGAATGATCTTTTGTGAAAGAAAACACTTGCTTTTTTTTTTTATTGAATTGGAAATGTAAAATGATGGGTGACCTTGGAGTTTATGCCAAAGGTTTTCATCAGTAGAAACATTACAAGTATGAGAAAAAAAGAGCAAGGTAAAAGTGAAACATTTTGCTTGAGTATGTAATGAATGTGAAGTCTTTCAACAATCCCAATCTCTGAATTTTGGGTTAGTGCTTGGATTATGCATGAGGCAGTGGTGAAAACCATGATGTTAGAAGTGGCTTTGAGAAAATCATTTACAGAAAAGAGATTAAGCCTGAAATCGGGAACATAAAGAACATTAGTAAGAGTGATATACTTGTTAATATGGGTAGTCCCAACATTGTAAACATCAACAGATTCACCACTTAGTAATAAAACTTTTGGAGGAAATGAAAAATTGCTAAAAGATTGAAACAAGTGATAGTCATGGCAGATATGGTGGGTTGCCCCACTATCAACAATCTAAGTAGCATAAAAAATTAAAGAAGGTGTGCCGGAAAAATTAGAAGCAACTTGTGCTGGAGTGGATCCCTCTTGAGGAGCCTTTATGGCTTGAGTAGACTCAGCCCGCAGAGCAATGTATGTTGTTTTTTTATCATGTGGTAGACAGTGTAGCGGAAGCATGGGATAATATTTCAATGCAATAATAACAATTATTAAAGCATAAGAACGAATCACTCTAGGAACCATAACTAGAATGTGATATTTCTCATGCGCATCAATCTGAATAATATAGACACTTACAAATACCTTTTCTAGATGTAGAACACGTGTAGATCAAATAGCGTCTTAGCCTCCTAACCCACCATCTTCCATACTATGACTCGCACAAAGAGAAAGAAATAGGTGAATTTCTATGCTATTTGGTAGAATACACAATGTTGACCACAATTTTGGCCAACGACGAGTAGACGTCAAAACTACAGTAAGCCTTGAATAGAAAATAATGACACCAATAATTTTATAGTGGTTCAGCCCCAATTTGTTAGTAGTAGCCTAATCCACTTGGAGTTGTGGTATATGTATCCTACACTTAAGATCAGATAAACTTGAGCCAACTGAGTTTCTTAAGTGTAAGTAGAAAAATACAGAGTTTCTCTCTCTAGAGAAGACAAGCTTTCTCTCTCTAAGATCTCTTAGAAAATGCCCCAAGAATGCCCAACAGTCCCAAAGTCTCCAAATGACCCGTCCCCCCAAAATGATGCCATGAGACATTTATTTATAGGCTCATGGATCGTACATGAGAAATATCCCGTTTTGATGGGTTCCTTGGTTGTTTCAACCGACGTTAATTAATAAATAATAAACAAATTTAAAATACAATGATAAGCAATTACTTCGGGATATCTGAGAAATTCTCGCGGTAGTTACGGATGACTCTAACTGAAGTTGTTACCGAAACTTTGCTAAAGAGTCACTGGGCTGAGTTTCCAATCTGTCTGGTCGGCCAACTTCACTCCCTGAAGTGAGACTGGTCGGCTATGTCACCCTTTTGAGTAGGCAAAACATCTTCATAAGCTGACTGGCCGGATAAACCTGATTCCTAAAGTGACTGGCCGACCAAAACACTTTACTGGTCGGACAAAACATTTTACTGGTCGGATAACACTATTTTCTAAAGTGACTAGTCGGACATTATTTTTTACTGGTCTGTCAAGAACCTTACTAGTCAGACAAAATTTTTACCTGGTCGGTCAAATTACTTTCTGACCAGATAAATCAATTTCTTAACCATTAATATCACAACTCTGAAGATTAATTTCAAGCATTTGCACTTCTTGGTCAACCCATTTATTGACTATTAATGCGCCATTCACTACCATGCATTGCCACTTGTCATTTTTTATTACCACGTCATTGAACGAAATTTTGGGGATAACATTTGGCCCCAAGTTTATTATATGATTTTCTCATATGATAAACTTTTTCTCTAGCTGATAGTTATTCATGTCATCCAAAAGCTTCCACCTGGTCAATAACTTTCACTTTTGAAGTAAACCCACGATCGAACTTTTCCTTTAGCCCTTCAAACTTGTTTCTTTTACCATTCCTAATGATGGGTGTCGTATGCCGTATCAAAATTAATTATTGATTTTACTAATTCTTTATTCCAACTATTTCAGTATAGTTATAAATAAGGGTCGAATCCACGAGGACTATTTTTCACTTTATTATTCAATAATTAACACTAAAACTTAAAAGGGGATTTTTACTTTTAACTCAAAATTAAATAACATAAACTAGAAAGCAAATAAAGATTGATATTACGATATTAAGAAATAGTTAAAGGTTAATCTCCACCCTCAACAATCATTCCTAATCACTAATAATAAATATTATTCTAATTTCTCAATTAAACTATTAACCCCGCAGATAACGCTGAAGCAGTCAATTATCCCAGTCTCCTTATTATAAGTAATCAAGGCGAAGCGCTCAATAATTAACTCTTTTAACTAAGCAATAAATCTATGAAGCATACAATCTATTTAACTTAAATAAAGCATTAATTCCTATGGAAACAAGTTAATCTAGGCAATAAATTAATGAAGCATATAATTCATTTAACCTAGTTCTATTTTTCATGACAATCAACAATTCTTTGACATCACTATCAATTGTAATTTATCACATACACTTAGAATCCTAAACTATTAGGTGAGTAGTAATTCTAAGATGACAATTGAATAATGTAAAACCTAATTAGTTGGCCACCTAACAAGAAATCACAAAATTCATAACATTCAATTAGAAAAATAGAAACAATTTAAAATTGAGAGAAATTAAAGAATAGTACTCATTATCAACAATCAAGAATTCATGTCTTGGGTTTTGAATTAACCCTTAACCTAAAAAGAACCTACTCCATAATAGTAATTATAATCGCAAACATAATTAAAATTAAGATTAAAGAGATTAAGGGAAGAAAAGAAATTAGATTGATGAACAATAGTGTTGCCGTCTTCTCTCCAGCCCTTTCTGAGTCTTTTTCTCTCCTAAACCGTAATAAAAACCTAATCTAAAATTAACCCTACTAATCTTTATAATCTCTATTAAATTCTAATTAAAAAGTAATTAAAAATCTAAAAACGACGTCACAGATCGCGGCCTGGGAAATGCGTGTCGCGGCCTAGAACAAAATCTGTGCAGAAATTGGTCACGCAGGCAGCGGCCTGAAAAAATTGAGCAGTGGCCTGTCTGGGAAAAAAAAATATGAAACACCAATTCCATTTCAAGTGCCGCGGCCTAAATTTTATAGGTCGCGACCTATCTTCAATTTATTCTTTTCTCAACCTTAGAAAGCTTGTACGCTACCGCCACTTCAATATTTCAATCCCGAAAGCATGGAATACTCTTAAAACTTCATTTTAACTACACTTGCCATCAAAATGTCAGATTTATCATCATAAAATGCAATGTAGAAAATATGTCGTAGAGTCACGAAACTAAGTTAAAACTACTAAAAATTTTGTCATAAGACCATCTAAGCATGGAAAAACTTATCAAATATTATCAAATACTAATATCAAATTCCCCCACACTTGAATATTGCTAGTCCCTTAGAAAAACACTAAAATAACAAAACTAAAAATGAAAATAAAACAAACTAATCTAGACTCACTAAACAAAGGTCTTGTCAAAAGCTTCAATGTCTCTGAGAATCACACAAATAAGTAATGCCAAAACAATTCAGATTTTCATACTCTTTAGAATTTCAACTCCATATGTAATTTACCATTTGATTTTCAAAAATAATTTACTAAGCACTTAATCACAACACCAACTCAAATGCATCAAATTTAATCCATACTTGCCAAATCATTTTCTTTTAAATCAGTCCCTATATACCAAAATGTTTTTCAATACAAAGCATACACTCCATAGACATTAACCAATCATTCCCCACTAATATAAACACACAATGATCAAAAATCAAAAGGTCTTTATAGGCTTGTAATGTAAGGCTAAGGTTAAGGGTAGTTGAGAAAGATACATTTAAGCTCAAATCACACCATAGCATACATCAATTTCATTCTTTGAACTTGCCCCAAATTTCCCATACAATTCAAGAAATACCTATTTTTTCTTACTCTTCTTCCATAATGATCTCACTATTTCCCCCACACTTATACTTTTGCAAAATTTGCATATAAGATTTTTTTTTTCATTGCAAATAATTTTTTTCTTTTTTTTTTTGTTATTTTTTTTTTCATAATATTCCAAGGAGAGAAATACAGATCATACACAAATTACAACCAAACAAATAACCCATAAGTATTTCTTTTTTTTTTCTTTCAAATCACCCCACAAAATAAAAAATCATATATATAACCATGGTGCAATGGGTTACAAAAAATATATATATTTTTTTCAGTGAGGTATAGAGTCAAAATTTTCGGTTCATAGAAGAAAAGTAACAGTTGTCATGGCTCAAACATGGGAAACTAGGGATTATCATATAATAGGTTGGCTTGAACGGCTCAAACGATCCAAAAAAACTGTCTTAATCATCTTCCTAATCATGTGTACTTATGATTTCGTCTCAAACAATTGATCAATGATTTCTAGAGTGGTTGGGACTTCAATTTTTTTTTAAACAAGCATAAATCTTTTCCAATACATTTAAGTGGTGAATTAAATTGTGCATAGAGTGAAAAAAAAACATAAATCAAAATAGCAATTCACATAGGAGTCAAGCACAGAAATCATACAAAATTCTGCATTGTCTAACATCACTTTAAGCACATTTCAAAGTTTCATCATCGACCAATGCTTTCACAAGACCAACACAAGAAAACACACACACACACACAAATAAAATAAAATAAAAATACGAAAACAGAAAAAATAAAACCAACTGCAGACAAAATGAAATTGTTCCCTTCCCCCACACTTAAACAATACATTGTCCTCAATGAAAATAAAACGAAAGATAAGGAAAAGAAAGCTCCCTCAAGTACGCTTTGTTTAACATCGTTAGCTCGACTGAATGATGTGGTCATGATTGTTATGGTTGGTCATTTAACAGAACCTTCTTCCACTTGTACTTATTAATAGAATTAAACTTATAAAACTGTATAACTTCACCATCAATCTATTGTAAGTACCCATGCTTTGACATCCATATTTGTACTTGTAATCAGTAGGAATGGCCTACCAAATTGAACCTGCACCAAAACCTCTTCAACTACCCTTATGGGATAAGCATTAGCGCAATTAGCCAATCGAATAATAACACTAGTTTCTTTTAATAACCCTAGATTTAAAGAAGCAAAAATAGAATAAGACATAACATCAATAGGTGCTCCTAAATCTATCATACAATGATCAAACCTGGTTTTACTGACAGTGTATGGATTTATACACATCCCAAGGTCTTGACACTTGGGTAGCAACTTCCTTTGGAGAATAGCAGAAACATTCTCCCCCACACTTATCTTTTTATCACCTTTCAACTTCCTTTTATTTGTGGACAACTCCTTAGGAAGCTTAGCATATGGTGGTACTTTCTTAATGGTTGTATGGAGAGAAATATTGATTTTAAGGATCACCTTATTTTCCTCCTCATTCTTAAATTTTGTCAATCTGTTCGGAAAAGGAGGAATAGGGACATAGGATCTAACAGTTGGTTTGTGTAGCATGTTCTGTGATGATGGACCAACTAACATGAAAGTTTCGATCTCTGGTGAGAAGATGCTTCTAGGGTTGATGTAATGCCCCAAATTTCCTAATAAGGTTTAGGATCTTGATTAGGAGGCCGGGAGGGCCATAATTGATTTACTATAATATTTAATGATTATATGCATGTTTACGTGAATTATATTATTATATGATGGTGAATGCATGCATATGGGCTCATATGTTAATTATGAGGGTATTTTGGTAATTTGGCCACTATGGGCGTAATTGTATATTTTGGGTGCATGGTTGTGAATAATTAATGTAGCCACATTATAAGGTGGATTGGTTCGAGCTAATCGACATGAGACGATCATGAGATGTAAGTGTTCGGTCTAGTCATAACGGGTTTAAGTTTGGGGCTCGGGGTGAGTCTCGGGGTGAATTTAGTGATTATAGCGTTACCGGGGATTTTAGGGTAACGAGATATGAAATATTGGAGTTTGAGATTATTGAGATTAGCGGGAATTGGAAAGCGTTAATTATGATTAACGGGATAAGTGAAAAGTTCAATTTTACCCTTGAAATGGTTATAGACTTTAAGTGACTTAAGGGCAATTTGGTCATTTGGAGTTTGGATATATATGACTAAGGAGGGCTGTAGAAAGAACAGGGCAAAACAGAATTCTCTTCTCCCTTCCCGTACACCAATCTTCATCATCCTCCTCTTTGAAGTTTTGAGCTATTGGTGGGGATTCAAGCTAAGGAATCCAAGGGCTGAGTTAGTGGACTTGGTACAATCATTGGGGAAGGCTCAAAGCTGGTTTTAAGGTGAGTTTTAGTCTTTGAATTCAGGTGGTGCTCTGTTTTTAAGCTTTGGTTTTCAGCCTTTGATTCTTGTTGGAAGTTTGGATTTAAAGGGGTTTTGAGTGATGTTTATTTTGGGTTTTGATGAGGGTGAATTGTAGAGGATGTTTGGTGGTTGAATTGGGTGTTAGACTGTGATTTGAGATAGGTTTGAGGGGCTGGTTTGGGAGGAAAAACACAGGGGAAGAATTGAGATCGCGTGCAGGTTTTTGCCTGGTCTGGACTGAGCGCCGCGGCGCAGCTGTGGTGCGCCGCGGCCCTTGGCGTCTGGCAGGGGGGAGCCTTTCTGTTTGAAGGCGTGCCGCGGCGCAGCAGGGGAGGGCCGCGGCCCTTAAGGCCACTTTGACCAAAAACATGTTTTTAAGCTTGGGGATTCAAGCCATAGGCCTCGGGGTTGTACCTAGTACCCGGTTAAGTGGGGATTGATGCCCCGGAGGCTAGATATTGATTTGGGAACTTATGTTGATCATTTTTATTGATGATACCTTATATTTGGTTATGAATAGGTGACCGCTAAAGGACTAAAAGTTGATCGTTCTCAAGGGTCGTTCTTTTAATCGTTCTAGCTCGACTTTGAGGTAAGAAAACTGCACCCTGTGTATACGAGACATGCATGGCTATTATTGGTGTATGTCAGTTGATTATTATGTATGACATGCATTGCTATTATGATGCATGTTGGTTGATTATTGAGTATGACATGCATGGCTATTATTGGTGTATGTCGGTTGATTATTATGTATGACATGCATGGCTATTATGATGCATGTTGGTTGATTATTGAGTATGACATGCGTGGTTATTATTGATGCATGTCGGTTGATTATTATGTATGACATGCATGGCTATACTTGATGCATGTTGGTTAACTATGAAACGTGACATGCATGGCTGTTATTGGTGCATGTTGGTTAGCTATTAAACGTGATATGCATGGCTGTTATTGGTGCATGTTGGATTGCTGGATATATTGCATATGATGCATGAGAAACATGTGGTTGGGACATGCTTTATATATTGAGTATGATATTGTTCAGAGCTTGAGCCTCTGTGTTTATGCATGGCCCTAATAGCACTAATACCTGTTTAGTAAGCATGCTAAATGCCTCGTTTATGGATATGGAACATGAGATATATGAGTGGTGGCATGTCTTACTTGTGAATGACACTGACTAGTCAGGGACCGACTCTAAAGTCGAGAATCACGCATTGAATGGCTCTATGGCATTAATGCTAGACCGACCCTAGGGTCGAAGAACTTATAAGCGCTTGCCTGGTCTATGACCAGATGTTTATAGCCAAGGTATATGACCCCGGTGACCGTTTGTCACATGGCTAAGGGATGTTGTCCATAGTTTCGACTCTAGAGTCATGAGGAAGGTTATGTTGGTGACTAATCACCTTGCACCTGTCCTAATCAAACTTATGAAAGGATCACTTATCAGTTAAGCCCTGGTGACCCTATCGTCACATGGATAGAAGGAGCGATGCTCATTATTGTGACTTTTGGCTATTGTCACCTATTTGCGTGGACTGATAGTCCTGAATGGTTATTATGATCGTTGTTGATATTATATCAAGCTTTATTGGGTTTTCTTACTGGGCTTCGGCTCACGGGTGCTACGTGGTGCAGTAAAGGCAAGAGGAAGCTGGACCATCCTTGAGTTGGAGAGCTTAGGTGATGACGTGTACATATGCAGCTGCTCGTCCGCCACGGCCGAGGTTTAAAGTGGAACTAGGGTTGAACCCTGTTTTTCCGCTTAGAACGGCCTGTTGTAAATATTTTCTGTAATAAACTCTGAGATTATATTTTCGGGATCCCAATGTATATATATTAAACGTTCTAGTGAAACGTTACATCCTAACCAAAATGTTTAAACCCTAAATCGCTAATCATACTTAGTTACACGTTTTGGCCAAATGACTCGATTAGAGAGTTTAGCACTGTTTACAAGGCACACCGTAACAGTCCCTGGAGTTTGGGGGGTTACAGTTGAATTGTTGACTTCTTTAGTTGGAATTGGATCAAATGTTATCTCTGGAGGAGGTAGCATGTCAAGTTGTGGACCACTTTGAAGAGTTAGGGTACCATCATTCTCTATTGGATTACTCTCTAGTTCAGTGGGTAATTCTCCAATATTCTCAACCTGAAGATTATTCAATGATGTAACAGTTTGTCCCATAGTACTCTCTAAATTCTTGAGGGACGCTTCTGTATTATGAAGAATAACTTGGGCCTGCATAGTTGAAGCCATCAATGTTTTTAGCATATCTAAAATTGATGGCTCCTGATCTTGTGACATTCCTGTAGGAGGTTGTTGAGGAAAAGGCACATAAGCCTGCTCTGACATCTGTTGAAGTTGGTGAGTGCTGGCATTCAATGCATTAATGAGATCTCCAATTGATGGATCTGAATATTGTGGGGTGAACCCATTATATTCTGATTAAGAGTAGTAATTTGGCTCAACATATTGATTTCCACCATAAAAAGTATGAGAATACTCCTCCCATTATGAATTGTAATTCCTAGAATAGGAGTCATATCTATTCATTTGAGGATCATAATAGTGTTGATAGTACATTTCCATGTCTCAAACCAAGTTCAATGCAAGCCCTAAAAACATCAACCACAACTAATAGACCAAGTTAGTAAAAAGAGAAAAAAAATGAATAACAAATTAAATAAAATAGTCCCCGGCAACGGCGCCAAAAATTTGACGGGTGTCATATGCCGTATCAAATTTAATTATTGATTTTATAAATTTCTCATTCCAACTATTTCAGTATAGTGACAAATAAGGGTCGAACCCACGAGGACTATCGTTCACTTTATTATTCAATAATTAACACTAAAACTTAAAAGGGGGATTTTATTTTTAACTCAAAATTAAATAACATAAACTAGAAAGCAAATAAAGATTGATATTACGATGTTAAGAAGCAGTTAAAGGTTAATCTCCACCCTCAATAATCATTCCTAATCACTAATAATAAATATTATTCTAATTTCTCAATTAAACTATTAACCCCGCAGATAACGCTAAAGCAGTCAATTATCCCAGTCTCCTTATTATAAGTAATCAAGGCGAAGCGCTCAATAATTAAGTCTTTTAACTAAGCAATAAATCTATGAAGCATACAATCTATTTAACTTAAATAAAGCATTAATTCCTATGGAAAAAAGTTAATCTAGGCAATAAATTAATGAAGCATATAATTCATTTAACCTGGTTCTATTTTTCATGACAATCAACAATTCTTTTGACATCACTATCAATTGTAATTTATCACATACACTTAGAATCCTAAACTATTAGGTGAGTAGTAATTCTAAGATGACAATTGAATAATGTAAAACCTAATTAGTTGGCCACCTAACAAGAAATCACAAAATTCATAACATTCAATTAGAAAAATATAAACAATTTAAAATTGAGAGAAATTAAAGAATAGTACTCATTATCAACAATCAAGAATTCATGTCTTGGGTTTTGAATTAACCCTTAACCTAAAAAGAACCTACTCCATAATAGTAATTATAATCGCAAACATAATTAAAATTAAGATTAAAGAGATTAAGGGAAGAAAAGAAATTAGATTGATGAACAATAGTGTTGTCGTCTTCTCTCCAGCCCTTTCTGAGTCTTTTTCTCTCCTAAACCGTAATAAAAACCTAATCTAAAATTAACCCTAATAATCTTTTATAGTCTCAATTAAATTCTAATTAAAAATCTGAAAACGACGTCGCAGGCCGCGGCCTAGAACAAGATCTGTGCAGAAATTGGTCACACAGACAGCGGCCTGAAAAAACTGAGTAGTGGCCTGTCTGGGAAAAAAAAATTTGAAACGCCAATTCCATTTAAAGTGCCGCGGTCTGAATTTTATAGGCCGCGGCCTATCTTCAATTTATTCTTTTCTCAACCTTAGAAAGCTTGTATGCTACTGCCACTTCAATATTTCAATCCCGAAAGCCTGGATTACTCTTAAAACTTCATTTTAACTACACTTGCCATCAAAATGTTTGATTTGTCATCATAAAATGCAATGTAGAAAATATGTGGTAGAGTCACGAAACTAAGTTAAAACTACTAAAAATGCTATCATAACACCATCTAAGCATGGAAAAACTTATCAAATGTTAATATAAAAATTACCTTATCACCTAACCGATTAGATTTCTTTTGTCCCTGAGAACCCTTGTGCCTCAGAACCCAAACAGCTCCTTGGTAATGCTACTCCTCGGACATGCTACTCCTCAGATGCACCCCAGCCACTCGGACACTACCCTAGCCTCTCGGACACCACCCCAGCTGCTCGGACACCCATGCCTATTTGAACATGCTACTCCTCGGACGCACCCCAGCCGCTCGGACACTACCCCAATTGCTCGGACACCACCCCAGTTGCTCGAACACCCATGCCTATTCAAACATGCTTCTCCTCGGATGCACCCCAGCTGCTCGGGCACTATGCACAACCACTCGAGAACATGGCGCATCCGCTCGGGTAGACAGCATGGCCACTCAGAAACCATAACCGCTCAGCCGCGCGCCTAGTTGCTCGAATACGCCCTATAGCTGCTTAGTTTTGCATGCTTTTAAGCTTTCAGGCTTGTGCAAAAACTTTAAGGTTCATGCATTTGGGCCCCAAAATTTTTGATTATTAATGTTTCCCTCATACTTTTCATCTGGGTAGTAAAATATTTTTACTGCTCAGACAAAATATTTTACTGGGTAGTAAATATTTTTCCTTTGCATTCATTTGCTTGTGTTTGTCTTTACTCCAGGGACTCATCACTGTTAGACATGCTCAACGCCGAGTAGTAGACTATAAGAAGTTGGTCAATTGGTGGAAGCCCAGGCAAAGATTGAAAGTCTGGCTAAGTCTAAGAAAGATCTCCAAGAAAAGACTGAGCAAGCTTAGAAAACAATTGCTGATTGAGATAGATCGTTGAAGGAGTTGGTTGATGAGAACAACAAGCAAGTCCAGGCCAATAAGACATTGACCGACCAACTGAAGGAGAAAACTCAAGAAGAACCGACGAGAGGAGGTCCTGGATGTTGACAATGGTGTTAACCAGTTAGGGACTAGTTTACCCGACCAGTAGACACTTTTAGCTGACATGAGAGCTTCCTATCAATCAAAAAAGTTTCCTACTCAGCTAGTGAAACATGCTCAGCCAACCAAAGAAGTTGTATCTGCTCTCCCGACCAGGCAAACTTTACACCTGACCAGCTAAACTTTGTATCTGGCTAGTAGTGTACTCTTTGTTCTTATACTTTCGTGAAGACAACTGCTGCTTAGCAGCTTTGATATTTTTCTCGTAAGGTTGAGCTGTTGGCAGTTATACTTTACTTTTCTTTGCTAACTTGAAACATTCTAAGTCTTTTAAGACTTAAAAAGTTATAAGTTTTTTGTGAATAGTAAAGTCACTCTGACATATGCTTTATATTTTCGCAGGAGTACTTAGTTTTCTAACTTAGAAATTCTAGACATTTCATAAGTCCTTACTAAGTATAATTTCTCACACTCTTATTGCTCTAACATTTTATGAGCATAATGTTTATTGTCACACGAATATTTGCTTCTAACTTGAAAGTTTGAAAAATTCCAAGTTACTTAAGCTTTGTCAAACAAGTTAGCTTAATGGCCTTTTTCGACTTCAAAATTTTACAAGTCAGCCTAAAAACAAATATCTTAACTCGTGCTTTTATTGCCTGTGTTAAGTTATATATCAGTATACCCCATGTGCCCCCCAAGTGATCGAGGGTTGAAAGATCCTTGGTCACTTGCTACTTGACCAAATCTGTTTGAGCAGTTAATTACTCGTGAAACACATAGAATATTTGGAAAACATTCGAGTAGTTGAACACTGCTTGAATGTATCGACCAGTTGAACACTGTCTGATTTTACTGACCAGTTGAACACTGTTCGGACAATTAACACAATGTACATTTGTAGCAAGAATCGACCACGCTGCGCGTAGTCTCTTTTATTACTCGTAGATTAAAAATGCCAAAACATGTCTAATAACAAGTTTGAAACAACAAAAATTGTTCAAAAAATAAATGACTAGTTAGCAAATAACCAACTCATAAACGAAAATTAAATAACAAGTCAAAAAACTTGAAATTAATCTACCACTCTGAAAGCAGTATTTAGAAATAATATATCAACAGACGCTCGTCGTTCCAGTGGTTCCTGATCAGGCTCCGTTCACCAAATCTGATCCTAGCACTCCCGCTCATGTCGAAGTGTCTGGGCATACCTCTCACTTACTTTGTTACTATCCTCAGCCAAGTGTGGACCTCCACATATAGTGTCTAAGGTAAAGTCCATAGGCCCAGGTTGCAAGGCTGGAGATCTTTGTCGTTTGAACCTAGGATTGATGCTGCCTCCTTCTCCTTAGGGTGTCTCTGCACGGTACTTTTTCAAGTGGCCCGACCGGCGAAGAAATTCTATCTCGTCTTTGAGGTGATTGAATTCATTCGTGTTGTGACCATAATCTCCATGGAAACGACCAAACTTATTCATGTCTCTCTTACTCATCTCTTTCCTGATGGGTGGAGGTTTCGTGTAGGGAACCTCTTCATGACTAGCAAGATATATTTCTGTCCGGCTGGGCGAGAGAGTGGTGTAATTAGTGAGCTGAGGCTAATACTTGGTTGTTTTTTCGTTTGAACTCAACTTAGCCTTCTTTTCTTCATGGCGGTCAAACCCATTATTCCCACGTTTCTTTCCACCATTCTGATTGTTTCCACCATTCTTAGGAGGGTCAGCCGATCTGCCCGGATTGTTTATGTCATTCTCCTCTTTCTCGATTGCATCATCCAATTTCATATACTTGTTCGCTCGGTCAAGAAATTATTGAAGCGTTGAAATTGGATTTCTATGTATACTATCCCGCAAAGGGCTCCGATAAGTGATTCCAGAGGATATGGCAACCATTTTCCTCTCGTCTCCTATAGTAATGGCTCTATTGGTTTCTCTCATGAATCTCTGTATATAATTCTGTAAAGACTCATCCTTTCCTTGTTTGAGATCTGCCAAGTGGTTGGCATAAACTAGTGGAGTCCGAGCAGCGTTGAACTGTCTACAAAACTCCTTCCTAAATGTTTCCCAAGAGCTGATGGAATTCGGCTTAAACTTCCAATACCACTCCTGGGCAGTATCTAACAATGTAGTCGGGAAAACTCTGCACCGATAATCGTCACTTACCCCGAGCAGTTCCATCTGGTCCTAAAATTTCCCAACATGTCTGATGGGATCCGCCCTTTTTGCATACATCGGGAGCACCGGTGCTTTATATTTTGCCAGCGGCTGGGCTGCTCTAATCTGAGCAAAAAATGGACTGCCACTCCTGTGGTCTACATCATCCATTCCAAAAGTTCATTTTGATAAACCTTGCACCGCAGTTGTTAGCGCATCCAACTGGGCTTGGATGGCTGGGGCGACCATCGTGGTCTCAAGGTCTTGACTGCCTGGTCGGGCATCTTTGTCTGGTCCACTGTCGTCAAGTATTTCTACTTGACTGGCAGGGCGGTTCAGATCTTGCCCTTCGACCGGGACAATCTTCCTCTTGCTGGTGACAACATCATCTTTCTGGGAAACATGTTCTCCTAGCCGATCGAATACTGTACTTTTCTATTTTTCAAAGGTCTTACTATGTGGAACCTGCTCTCTCCCACTACGCCGCTAGCCAGGATGTAGTGGAGGCTTCTCGGTACGTGTCGGGCAGTCTTTTCCTCCTTGTTGTCTGTTGCCCTCTTTTTCCTTTGACCGGTCGGTGTGATGACTATCAGCCTCATCACAACCATGGCCATCTTTGAACTGTGAATTTCCTTTATCTCGAGGAGTTCTGGTCTGATCCTACCTGGGTGGAATCTTCTTACTGTCCGATTGGTGACTTCCTGATCTTGAAGTTTCTGATTGGTGGCTCCTGGAGGGAGTTCTAGAGTTCTCCCTTTGTGTTGATGCGGTTCTACAGTGGACTCTATCATCTGCCCGACCAATCTGATTGCTTCGACTCCGATCAGGTCCTCGAGATTCCGTCCTCCCAGCATGGGACTTCCAACTAGCCCGACCAGTCTGGTTGTCCTTTCGTGCTCCTTGGGCAGCTGCTCGTGCCACGGCTTGAGCATTGGCTTGGGCTAATTGGGTAGCCGCTTCTAAAGCAAGTGCTGCTTCACGATGTCTCCGGTCGGCCTCCTCCTATCGTCGCCTAATCTCTTCACTCCTGGTATCCATCTCCTGTTTTTGCTGCTCGAATGCAGCCTTCTGCCTAGCCATTTCCTCGGCGAAAGACTCCTGCCCAAAATTGAATTGCAGCATCTCCTCTTTGAAAACGCCTATTGCTTCCTGGAGTTGTTCAACTTCTGAAGTGGTCTCCTCTAGAAAGACCCTGGGTCCAGTCTTTGGGTTCTGCGGTCCAGGACCTTTTGCTCTAGCAGGCTCTTTCGACGTACTTGGCTTTTTGGAGGCCATGCTGGTATTCTTGGGAGCATATTGGTAGGGTAGCAGTGTATTTCTTCTATTCAGGATCTCAATGAAAGCACCAAAAAATGTTGACCACAATTTTGGCCAACGACGAGTAGACATTAAAACTACAGTAAGCCTTGAATAGAAAATAATGACACCAATAATTTTATAGTGGTTCAGCCCCAATTTGTCGGTAATAGCCTAATCCACTTGGAGTTGTGATATATGTATCCTACACTTAAGATCAGATGAACTTGAGCCAACTGAGTTTCTTAAGTGTAAGTAAAAAAATACATAGTTTCTCTCTCTAGAGAAGACAAGCTTTCTCTATCTAAGCTCTCTTAGAAAATGCCGCAAGAATGCCCCAAGTAACAGTCCCAAAGTCTCAAAATGATTTGTGCCCCCAAAATGATGCCATGAGCCATTTATTGATAGGCTCATGGATCGTACATGGGAAATATTCCGTGTTGACGGGGTCCTTGGTTGTTTCAACCGACTTTAATTAATAAATAATAAACAAATTTAAAATACAACGATAAACAATTACTTCGGGATATCTGAGAAATTCTCGCGGTAGTTACGGATGACTCTAACTGAAGTTGTTACCGAAACTTTGCTGAAGAGTCACTGGGCTGAGTTTCTGATTTGTCCGGTCGGCCAACTTCACTCCCTGAAGTAAGACTGGTCGGCTATATCACCCTTTTGGTTAAGAAAAACATCTTCATAAGCTGACTGGCCGGATAAACCTAATTCCTAAAGTGACTGGTCGGCCAAAACACTCTACTGGTCGGGCAAAACACTTTACTGGTCGGATAACACTATTTTCTGAAGTCACTGGTCGGACATAATTTTTACTAGTCGGTCAAGAACCTTACTGGTCGGACAAAAATTTTACCTGGTCGGTCAAATTACTTTTTGACCAGATAAATCAATTTCTTGACCATTAATATCACAACTCCGAAGATTAATTTCAAACCTTTGCACTTCTTGGTCAACCCATTTATTGACTATTAATGTGCCATTCACTACCATGCATTGCCACTTGTCACTTTTGATTGCAACATCATTGAACGAAATTTTGGGGATAACACACAAGAACATAGTTTTGAATCTCAACACACGAGAGAATGTTCTTCTCACAATTCAGAGAGAACAAAGCTCTCTATTTTTCTCTCTTGGCAAATAACGTTAAAATGCATCTGATCTCTTTTTTCTTATGATGTTATATTCTATTAATATAATAATCAAAAGAAGATCGAGCCCTAATCATATTGGGCCTCTGCATGGGCCACAGTCCATTTGGATTATGGTTGGCACCAACTATAGGGCTTTGGGCCCTGTGGTATTTTATCTCTATAAAATGTTAGTTGTTGGGCCTTTATCATATTATTTTATGTAGTATACAATTATACCACAAAATTATATATGATTAAATTTTTCAATAAAAAATTAATTTCACGAAATTATCAACATAATTTTATTTTCCATTAAATATTGTTCATAAATAATATTTTTAATATTGTTTCACAAATAATATTATTTTTTGAGATTAAATTTTAATTATTTCCTTTTAATACCAAAACCTTACCTCTGTATTATCGAGCTAGTATGGGGACAGTATGGACCCATAGTTCTAAGCTCCAATAATTTAATTAATTTCACTAACTCTTAGTGCCATTAATTAATTTATTAACTATGAAATATTCCACTAGAAATTCATAGTTGAACTCTCAAAACTGCACTCTTATATTATTAGAAGGTATGACTATAAATTCATCCATTGATTCATAGTTATGACTTATTGCTAGTTGTTCATAATTAATGCTAGGTCTTAATGTCTGTTAGCCTCTCTAATTATGTCTTTATCAATTAGTTATATTGATCCTTTAATGAACATTGTTCTATAAACTTAATTATAGAATGCAATTTCTATTCTCCAACAAAAATTGAGCGCTTTATGTTCAAGTCCCAAATGAACACTAAAAGGGACAATTAATCTGCTTTCATTTATGTAAGGAGCAGATTCCATATCTGTGAAGTATGTTCCTAGCCACTTGAAATTCTATGACTCTAAGATATTAGGAATTTAGTCGTAGGAATATTGAACCTTACCCGATACGTGAAAAGTCATAAAAGCATAGATAGGAGTTCATTACTCACTTTAGGATTGAGGTCAAGTCTCAAACAACAATCGATTGATGAATGTTGAACTTCTATATTTTCACGGAGATTATCAGCAGTTCTTTCTTTCATCGCGTCTCAGTCCAATACATTCTATATTGTATACGGTACATCTATCTCTTTGTGTTGCTACACTTAACAGTATGGATAAACTGTTCTGTCTTAAATAGAAGATATACCATACTCATCATCTTTATTAAATAAAGCTCCCACTTTATTTAGCGGTTATAGACAATTTTTATATTATTATCTTGAATGAAATCCTCTTGTATATATATCATTATACTTATACTTAATTCAAGATCACATCAATAATACTGGATCTTCAAGATAAATGGCATGTATAATTAAATACAAATATGAGTGGAAAATATTAATTTTATTTAATTAATAGTAATCGTTCATACAGAAATATACTTTAAGGGCACAAATCCCAACATGATGTTGTTGTTGTTGGTTGAGTAATGATATGAGCTATTGACAGTGATTGTTCAGCACTTGGTTGCTAGTAGAAGCCATGAGAGCATATGGCACTTGATTTGTGCTAGCTTGATTGGAAGCGGGATTGGATTTTTTGGACTTTCTTTTGTCACCGTAACTAGGTGGGAAATGTAACGACCCAAAATTTGCTAATAGGACTTAACGTCTTGATTACAGTGTTGGAATGGAATAATTGGTTAAATAGGTGACTATGTGGCATGCATGATTAATATGATTATGTGAATATATTATATGCATGTTTATGAGTATTAGATATGCATGTAGGTCCTTTGCTGTTTATAAGGGCATGTTTGTAATTTTGGCCTGTTAATGGCATAAATGTGATTATATATGACAAATGGTTGAGACCACATTAATATGTGGATATATATTTGCAGTATATGGCTCGAGACGGTCATAGTGAACAGATTAGCGAAATAGTCACAGCGGGGTTTAATACCCGGCTCGGGGGAGCCTAAGGGTATTTCGGGAATTTAAAGAATATTTTAGGATTTATTGGATAATGAATAAGTATTTGGTGATTAATTGGACACGAGGGGATTAATTAGTTAATAGTATGAACACTTGAGGAATTAGCGAGAACTGGGGAAAATGAATGTTTTACCCTTAAGGGCAAGGAGAAGCTGAATTAGTCTAAGGGGCAATTTAGTCTTTTAGGGGTCAAAGGATATATTCTGTAAGACTCTAGAAACAAGACAGAACCTACCTGATCATACTCTCCCTTTCCCTTTTACTCGTGATCACTCTCTCTCTCTCTCTCCCTCCCCTTGTGCCTTGAAGCTGAAGGAAAAACAAAAGGAAACTTGGAGACTTGAGCTGGGAGCCTTTTAGGGAATTAAGCTGGGATTAGTCAAAAAATCTTTGAGGATTAAAGCTTCAACTAAGGTAAGGATCTTGTCTTGTTTTTCTGCTGGGAATCTAGGTTAATAGGTTGAATTTGGTTGGGTTATAAGGGTGAGCTTCTCTAGGTTCTTGGTGATGGTTGATTGTTGGTTTTCAATGGTAAATTCAGTTGGGTCTTGGGTGTTTGTGAGGCTAAACTTATAATTGAGAGTTCTAGACTTGTTCCTGAAGTTGGTATGAATTTGGGAGTATGGTTAGATGGATTTTTGAGGTTGTGGATGGGTAGAGTGCTGAAGAAACCCAGGGAATTCTGGGTTCGCTGGGGCACGTCGCGACCTAGCTCAAGGGCACCGTGGCCAGCATGCCTAGAAATCCTTGGAGGGCTTGCTGACTTGAGAGCATGTCGCGACCCTAGGGGGCAAGTTGCGACCCACCTCCCCCAGATGCATGAGGTTGTGCCCCTGACTTGAGCCGTGCCGCGACCCTCAGGGCTTGGTCGCGGCCCGCCTAGTAAACTTTGGCCTAGGATAGTTTTTCGGGTTGGGGAGGCTTGGGGGTTCGAACCTAAGCACCCGGGATGAATTCTACTACACAGTTTAGTAGAATTCGAGGTCTCGAAGGCTAGTTTTTGTTTCCTGAACATTTATTTGGATTAGAAATTGAAGGTTCCCCATTGTCCTTGTGACTAGGATTATCAAGGATAAGGATCGTGCTCGGGACCGTTCTTTATTCTTCGCTCTTTATTCTTCACTCGGGACCCTTGTGGTTGTAAGCGGGACTGAGGTTCCCAATAATTGAATACGTGTATTGTGTGAATGTACGCTTGTTATATAATATGAGAATAAATGACCTAATGGTGTCGGGGCTGATGATAAGTGTACTGAACGTAGCTCGGCCTAAGCGAGCCGAGATTAGCTAGATAAACGGAGGACTCGACCTAAGTGTGCCAACCCTGAGAATTAGCGTAATTGGTTATGGTATGTATTTGAGATGATGTGTTTGCCATTGTTCTATTTAATGCTTGAATTATGTTAAATAATTGAACTGGCTGAATTAAAATTGATTGAACATTACTTATATGTGTTTGTTGTTTATGGTTTTCTTGCTGGGCCTTGACTCACAGGTGCTACATGGTGCAGGTAAAGGTAAAGGGAAATTGGACCAACCATGAGTTAGAGAGCTCTGGGGCGGAGTGTACATAGTCAGCTGCTCGACCGCCACAGCCGAAGGATAGTTACAGGGACAGAGCTCTAAAATTTGTATTTTTCCATTAGAATGGTTGTTGGTTTTATTAACTTTTGGGGATTATAAATTACCACTTAAACCCTATTTTTTTGGGATCCCATGTATCAAACATTTATTTTAATGAAAAATAATTGTTTATGATCAAAATCTTTTAACCCTATTGTTTAACGCCCAAATGGTGACAACTCCTAAGCGGTGGTGTAGTATAACCGAGCGACCGATCCACAAGTAGGTAACTTAAAATCAAAAAATTAGTAGAAAATAACACAAAAAGTTAGTAACAAGAAATAAATAAAATTGTAAGTGAAAAGAGGTTTGATATTTTGGTATTGTCTTTTTGATAAAGTGATAAAATGAGATAAGTGAAATAGAGGTAAGATGTAATCAAGAGTTTGAGAAATGGAAAGGTTTCAAGAATCATCCATATGCTTGTTTAGTTACTTGGTTACTTGATTCACAAGTAAATAGTTCACATCCCAACATCTACTTGGAAAATCTAACATTAGAGTCCATATATTTTTTTCTAACAAAAGTCCATTTGAGTTATAAAGTTTTTTACTTTAAAAGCACAATGTTAATCTTATGAAAAATCTAAAAATGACAAAATACCCAAGGGAAATAATGCAATAAAAGATTAGACATAAAATTATGTATCAATATTACTTTTACTAATTAGAAGCACATAGAAAGAGCATGACTAATCCTATATACTATTAGCATAAGTAAATAAAGATAACAAAATAGAGATGGAGATGAAAGAACATAAATAATTCAAATATTTTACATTAAGAACATAGTAAATCAAAGTAGTAAAATAACATCACTAGCATATGGGATCATCCCTAACCTTCCTAGGAAGATTAGGCCATTATGCTCATGATTCTCACAAAATTCTAAGAAGAAAATATGAGAAGAAAGTGAGTAGAAATTTTTCTATAGTTTCTTTACTCTCAAAATTACATACTAAGTGTGAAGAAGGAGTCCCTATTTATAGAGGGAGAAAAGGGCTAAAAATAAATTAAACAACAAAATGGGGTTTACAAAATAAATCTGAAATATTAATAATAAAATATGATTTTGAAAAATCAAATCTTATCATTAATATTAACCTAGCTATTTTGGTGTATGATCATTTTTACCTTTTCTAAAATACCACAAAAACATGAGCTTTAAAGTTCAAAATAGCAATGTTACAAAGCCAAAAATGCACAAAACATGGGCTGAAGGGTGGCTGTGGTAGAGGAGACTTTGACCCACTCCCAGCCAATGGGAGCGCGCGACATAGGCACTGGCTGGGAGAGTTGGGCCTTCAGGTGTGAGAAGCTGGCTTTGGGTCTGCTGGGTGCTGGGCTGTTGAAGGCTTGGCGTGATTGCAAGGTTGATGAGTGTTGAAGGGAAGAGAAGGTAAAGCTTGCCACGTTGGAGTGAAGGTGAAGGAGTTGGAGGATTGGGCTGTTGGACCTGGAGGGAAGCAAGGCCATGGGTCGCTGGGTGCTAGAAATGATTAAAAGCCGAAAGGTGCATTTGGGCATTGCTGAAGATGGCTGGAGTTGATTGGCGTGAAGCTGCTGGAAGTGTTGACACCGTGCGGATGTGTGGCGCAATGCAGGCGCGCCACCTAGCGCTGGGAGAAGGGAAGATAGGGGATTGGGCCTTCAATTTGGGCCTTCAAGACTAGGCCAAGTTCCTCAAAAATTCCATTTCTTCATTTTCCTTTTCAGACTTAGCTATTTTTTTTTTGTTCTTTTTTTATTAATGTCCAAGTGCAAATTATTTCTTGAAAATTAAACATAAATTACACTAAAATTAATATTTTCAATTAAAAAAATATTACAATAAATTCATGAAAATATTAATTAAAACTAAATTTATTTTACACTTTAAAACCAATAAATTTTCATTTTTGAGCACTAATCACAACCCCCAACTAGCTTATTGCTAGTCCCTAGCAATTCAAGTGAAAAAGAAAATTGTCAAGTTGAATAATCAAGTCAAACCAAGCAAAATCATCTAAGCATTTTCAAAGTATCAGCAAGAAGTCAGAAATTACTATCTAAGCTTCTATAGTTGCGATTTCAGAGTTGTGTGTGTGTGCACCAAACCATATTCTTTTTATCACAAGTCATAACACAAATAGTATCGAAAAATCTCAAAAGTATAAAGATCTCAACTCCAAATTCCTCACGGGCGTTGAAAGTATTTGTATGGGAAGGATTACACTCTTGGAGTTGGAAATGTAACAGTTTACGCTAAAATGAGAAAATATAAACTTTTTAGGACAAGCAATTTGAAAAAGTATTGATCACAAGATAGGCAAATCAACTTATTGGAATTCAAATGACAAACAACCTTTGAGATTTACATGAGAAAACTCAAAGAACAGAATAACAACTAACTAGAAATGATAAATAAGATAATGAACTATAATGATAATAAAATTGTTTTTTTTTAATACAATTACATAAAATAATAGTAATATAAATATTTTTTTTCAACAACTACAAAATAATAGAAGGAAGTGCTGCTCTTATTCTTTTTTTTTATTTATCTATTATTTTTTTTTCTTTTTCTTTTGTTTTCATCTTTTTTTTTATCATTTTTCCCCCTTTTTTTAATTTTTTTTTTTTTGACAAGAGACAACACAAAAATGAAAGGAAATTACAAACAAAATCTATTGAACATAAATTTAAAAATTATTACAAAGACTCATTCTTATATGAAAAACATCCCTCTAGTAAATGTCATGTTTTATATTCCAAAAATGTGACTTTACCAACTCAAATGATCAATAAAAGTTTAAAAATTTGTTTTCTCAACTCTCACAACTCACCAAGAAATGAAAAACTTTAAACTTGAAATTTATCTCAACTCTTTGTGTTAACAAACAATTTATCACATGTTTGGAAAGTGCACAAAAGAACGCTAAAAATCACTTCTTAATAGCTAAACATAGTAAGAACTGACTCAAACCAACAAATTATACTCATGCTTGGATAATTTTGAGAAAATTTGACTTAAAAATCAACAAGACAATAATATTTTCCAAATCAATGCTAATGACACAACAATAAGCTTTTTCAAATGAAACCCAATGCATGCTCACCACCCCCAACCAAAAATTAGACAGTGTCCTCAATGTCAAAATGAATAATCAATGAAATAGGTAAGGAGAGAGAACACCTGGATGATGACCATGTCCATGAGGCGAGAGCGAAAATAGCCTGGTAACAATACCCCAAAACAGAATACAAAAACGAAAGCATACAAAAATAAAAGAAAGACAGAGAAAAAAAATAAAAGGAAAAACAAACAAACCATTGAGAACTTCAGAGTGTATAAATTGGGTCCTTAAGAAGGACCTCTTCAACATGACTCACACTCTCAATGTAATGCTTCAGTCTTTGGCCATTGACTCGAAAAGTTCTCCCATCGGTTGGGTCCGTGACCTCAACAGAACCATTGGGAAATACTTGTTTCACGACAAATGGACTAGTCCATCGCGATCGCAGTTTACCGAGGTGCAAGTGCAAGCGAGAATCATACAGATGCACTTTCTGATTTGGCTCAAAGTGTTTTCGCAAGATTTGTTTATCGTGAGCGATTTTCAATTTTTCTTTATAAATCCTGGAATTGTCATATGCATCATTTCTCAACTCCTCAATTTTGGACAACTGGAGTTTGCGATTAACACCTGCGGCATTCAAATCAAAGTTTAGGGCTTTGATAGCCCAATATGCTTTATGCTCAAGCTCGACAAGTAAATGACAGAATTTTCCAAAGACAAGCCGACAGGGAGACATCCCAAGAGGGGATTTGAAAGCAGTGCGGTATGCCCAAAGAGCATCTAGAAGGCGTGTAGACCAATCTTTGCGGTCGGGATTTACTGTCTTTTCCAGAATGTGTTTTATCTCCCTCTTGGCTAACTCAGCTTGACCATTGTTCTGTGGATGATAGGCATTTGCAACTTTATGAAGTACACCGTACTTGTGCATAAGAGCCTCAAAGGATCGGTTGCAAAAATGAGTGCCTTGATCACTGATGATAGCGCGAGGGGTACCAAACCTTGACAACACATTTTCTTTCAAGAATTTGACAACTGTAGCATTATCATTGGTTCGACATGGTGCAACCTCGACCCATTTGGAAACAAAATCCACAGCGAGAAAAATGTAAAGGTAGCAAAAAGAAGGTGGAAATTGTCCCATAAAGTCTATCCCCCAACAATCAAATATTTCAATAACAAGAATTGGGTGCAAGGGCATCATGTGCCGACAGGATAAGGTTCCTAACTTTTGGCACATTACACAAGAACGACAGAAATCATTGGTGTCTTTGAACAGAGTGGGCCAGTAAAGACCGCATTGTAAGATTTTTGCAGCATTTTTCTTCACAGAGAAATGACCACCACAAGCATCATTGTGGTAAAAGTTCAGCACACTAGACACCTCATCGTCGTGGATGCATCTTCGCATGATTTGGTCGAGGAAATACTTGAATAAGTACGGGTCATCCCAAAAGAAATTGCGCATCTCAACCAGAAATTTGCGTTTGTCTTGTGAACTCCATTCAGATGGGAGTTCACCTGTTACTAAGTAGTTTACAATGTGAGCGTACCACAACAACTTAGAAACAGAAAGCAATTATTCATCGGGGAAATCATCATGAATAGGTGGACCATCAGCGGGATCGCTGAATTCAAGTCGGGACAAGTGGTCCGCGACGACACTTTCAACACCTTTCTTGTCTTTGATCGTTATGTCAAATTCTTGCAAGAGAAGGATCCACCGTATTAATCGTGTCGTAGCATCCTTTTTGGAAAGGAGATACTTAAGGGTGGAGTGATCAGTGAAGATCGTAATAGGCGATCAAATCAAATAAGATCGGAATTTGTCAAGGGCAAAGACAACGACAAGCAACTCCTTTTCAGTAGTGGAATAGTTCATTTGAGCACTATTGAGAGTTATGCTTGCATAATAGAAAACAAAGGGTTTCCCCTCCCTTCGTTGTCCTAGCACAACTCCCACAGTAAAGTTTCTGGCATCACACGTGATCTCGAAAGGAAGACTCCAATCGGGTGACTGAATGATGGGAGCAGAAGTGAGTGAATTGACAAGCGTTAGGAATGATTCCTCACACTTAGGTTTCCATTCAAAAGTAACATCTTTGGCAAGGAGGTTACTCAGCGGACAAGCAATCATTGAAAATTTTTGTATGAACCTCCTATAGAAACCAGCATGACCAAGAAATGACCTAACGTCTTTGACAGTCTTAGGAGTCGGCAGGTTGGAGATAAGGTCGACTTTGGATTGATCAACCTCAATTCCTTTTTCAGAAACTATGTGGCCTAAGACTATGCCAGAAGATACCATGAAGTGGCATTTCTCTCAATTGAGTACAAGTCCTTTCTCAATGCATCATTTTAAAACAACTTCAAGATGAAGAAGACATGTCTCAAAGGAGTTTCCAAAAACGGTTAGGTCATCCATGAATACTTCCATTGATTTTTCGATCATGTCACTAAAGATGCTCATCATGCATCTTTGGAAAGTAGCTGGTGCATTACACAAGCCAAATGGCATACGCCGGAAAGAAAAAGTGCCAAAGGGACAAGTGAAAGTGGTGTTATCTTGATCCTCTAATGCAATCTCAATTTGATAATAGCCAGAATAACCATCAAGAAAGCAATAGAATGGATGACCAGCTACATGTTCAAGGATTTGATCAATGAATGGGAGTGTAAAATGATCTTTGCGGGAGGCGGAATTTAATTTTCTATAATCAATGCACATGCACCACCCCGTCACCGTTTTTGTGGGGACAAGGACCCCTTTTTTGTTTTGGATAACGGTGACACCATATTTCTTGGGCACGACTTGAGTAGGGCTAACCCATTTGCTATCTGCTACCAGGTAAATAATACCAGCGTCTAGCAATTTCAAAACTTCATTTTTTACAACTTCCTTCATTGTGGGGTTTAGTCGTCGTTGAGGGTCTCTTTGAGGGATGGCTTCTTCCTCCAGATTGATTCGATGGGAGAAAATGAAAGGGCTAATACCTTTGATATCAGCAAGCGCCCAACCTATCGTAGATTTATGTGTTCGCAGTAGCTCGAGTAACTACAATTCTTGAGAATTTTGAAGGTTGGTCGAGATGATAACTGGAAAGGTTTCGCCGTCTCCCAAGAAGGCATGTTTCAAACCCTCAGGAAGTTGGGTTAATTGAACAATTAGAACCTCTTCGGCTGAAGTTTTTGGTTGTGACCTCTCACGAGGTAGCTCTTTAAAGCGAGGTTGCCAAAACTGAGTCCTTCTATTGCATGAGTCTATGCGATCTGATATTGCAAGAGTAGACTCAATAGAACTCAGACTTTTGTTGTCAGACAGAAGGAGGGGTTCATCAAGATTATCAAAGTTGTTTCGCAATTGAACCTCCTCGGGAATTAAAGAGTCAATCATGAATGTTTGATAACATTCATCATCTTCTCGGGGTTGTTTCCCGATGTGGAAGATATTGACTTCAAGAGACATGTTTCCAAATGATATCTTCATTAGACCAGTCTGACAATTGATCAAAGCATTTGCAGTAGCAAGGAATGGCCTTCCGAGGATAATAGGAATTTTAGACTCCATGTTCACCACAGATTTGGTATCAAGAATAAGAAAATCCACTGGGTGATAGAATTTTTCAATTTGAACCAATACATCCTCAACAATACCCCTAGGCTTTTTGGTGGAACGATCAGCAAGTTGTAGTACAACAGATGTTGGCTTCATTTCTCCAAGACCGAGTTGCGAGTATACAGAGTAGGGCATGAGATTGACACTCGCGCCAAGATCAAGTAAGGCTTGGCTGACTTCATGGGTCCCAATTTGGCAAGAAATGGTGGGACAACCGGGATCTTTGTATTTTGGCTGTGCCTTTTATTCAATCACCGCACTCACTTGCTCGATCAAGAAGGCAGTCATCTTGACATGGTGCTTCCTTTTTACAGGGCAAAGATCCTTGATGATTTTGGCATAAGCGGGCACTTGTTTAATGATGTGAAGCAAAGGAAGATTAATCTTCACTTGTGTCAAGTGCTCAAGGAGTTCAACTCGGTTATCAGGAAGTTTCCCAACAGGTTTCAAAGCCTGGGGAAATGGTATTTTTGGAGTGGCATTGAGTGGTGGATTTTCAGAAATGACTTTTGGAGTACTGGGAGTGTTGGATTTTATGGGTGGGTCTTGCAGAGTTTTACCGCTTCTCGTCATGATGGCATTCACTTTCTTGACATTTTGATCATTAGAATTTGAAGATTGGGCCATGTGTTGGCCTTGCACATTGAATTTCGATTGGGAAGGAAGATTTCCTTTTTCTGGAATGGCCAAGGATTCAGTCAATTTTGAGAATTGACATTTCAGTTCCTTGATTTCTTCCATCATTTGGCGATTCAGTTTGGATTGCTCCTCCATGAATGCATGAAGAGTATTCTCGAGAGAATTTCGTTGTGGATGAGCATTGTATTGAGGTGCAGAATACGCCTTTGATGGTTAAACTTGTTGCTCATTTCTCCATTGGCCTCCAGACGATTGAGCTTGGTTGGAATCTCTCCAATTGAAATTTAGGTGGTTTCTCCAACCAGGGTTGTACGTATGGGAGAATGGCTTGTTATATGCCCCTAAGGTATTACATTGCTCCTCATAAACACCCCTCATTTCATTCAAAGCTAAGCAGTCCTTAGCTAAGTGCTCCGTCCCTCCACAAACAAAGCAAGGTTCTTGCGGTTCCGCTTGAGCGATCATGTGCGATTTTTTAGCTATTCTTCGTCATTAAGACCTCAAACTACTTTTTCAAAGCTTCAAGTTGGGCCTTAACACTATCCTCTTCTCGAAGATGATAGATCCCAGATGGTTTGTGTCGGTTGGTGCTATCAGTAGCACTTGGACCAGTCCAGGTGTGAGACTTTTTTGCGGTTTCTTCGAGATATTCCAGAGCATCGTCTGGCTCTTTTTCGAGGAATTCACCATTGCATAGCATTTCTACAAACTAGCACTCACAACTCGTGAGACCTTCATAGAAGTAACTGACCAAACGCCAGTTCTCATAGCCATGGTGCGGGCACTGATTTAATAGATCTTTGAATCTTTCCTAGACTTGATAGAACATTTCATTGTCTTTTTGGGAAAATGTGGAAATTTGTCGTTTTAGACTGTTGGTCTTATGGCTAGGGAAGTGTTTCAAAAAGAAGGATTTGGTCATCTCCTCCCATGTTCCAATAGACCTAGGTCTCAAAGAATATAACCAGCTTTTGGCTTTGTCCTTTAAGGAGAAAGGGAAGAACTTCAGTCGCACAACATCGACATTTTTGGCTCAGTTATAGAATGTGGCTACTACCTCCTCGAATTCTCTGATATGCACGTATGGGCTTTCGTTTTCCATTCCATGAAATGTGGGCCAGAGTTGAATCATGCCAGGTTTAAAGTCTAATGCGGGCATATTAGGAGGGAAGATAATGCATGAAGGCATGGAAGTGCGAGTAGGATGGAGGTAGTCATTGAGAGTTCTTGGTTGGATTTCATCATTGCGAGCCATTGTGAATGGGTTATTATCAGCGAAAGTTTGTGGAGAAGCAGGATTGGTGGAAGGAGTTCCGGTAGGAGTGGCAGATGCATTGGAAGAAGTGTCACTGGAAGTTTCGTGATGATTCATCCACTCTCGGATATCGGAATTAGATTTATTTTATGTCTTTTTTTTTAATTTTTTTGTTAAACTTGTTCCCAAGTAGATTTGGAGGTTTTCGGGTGATCTCCAACACCTTACTAGAACTCCCCGAGGTTACTAAGTAAGTATGGTGGATCACAAGTCAACCTTTTCGACCAAACAACCTTTAAGCAGAGTGAAATTGCTTATTTTGACATAACAAGCTTGGTTTTCTTATAGTAATAAGTTCAACAATGTAATAGTGCAAAGGTAGATGCTCGAAATGTTCCCAGGCCGATTGGGAAGGTTGCCAAGGTACCGCTTTAGACCCACACTTGCCTAGACAGAACTCCCCGAGGTTCCCAGGTAAGTGTGGAGGGTAATGCTATCACAAATCTTATTTAACAACCAATCTTTCTAGACAGAACAATATCGGTTTCTACCATTTGTAATATTACACAATTGTTCCCAATACTATGCGTTTTATGATTGAAATTTTCTGAACAATTTTATACAATTTTATGTTTTTTTTTTTTTTTGAAAAATCTAAATTCTAAGGAAAACTAAGGCAAAGAAAAAAAAAAGGAAAATCCTAAACTAAGCAACAAAATAAACAACACAAGAATAAAATCAAGAAAAGAAAATTAAAGTGAAGAGAGAATAGTAAGCTTAATCTTTTTTTTTTTCAAATATGTATTAAACTAAAAAAATAGAATAGAAATTAAGAAAGAAAAATGGAGTAAGAATTAGCTAAAAAGAAAAAAAAAATTATACAAATATATATATGGTTTTTTTTTTAAACCAAAAGAGAGGAAAATGAAAAAAAAAGAAAAAAAAATAAAGATAGAAATAAGAATAAATACATATATATATTTTTTGGTTTTTGTTTTTTTTTTTACTTACTTTTATTTTAGAGATATGTATATATATATACATGAATATTTATATATATATTTTTTCGTTACCGAAAAAAAAAGAGTAAAAGAAGAGAAGAAAAATAAATAAATAAATGTATACATATAAATAAAGAATTTTTTTTTTGTTTATGATATTTTTTTTAGTTTTTTTTTATTTTTGTTATAATAATAATCTAGTTAATTAAAAATTAGTAAATAAAAAAAAACTATACTAACACAATATTTATTCCAACAAAAACACAAATAAAGTTACTAATATTTTTGTAAAAATTTCACTAAACCTTTGAAATCTACCTCCCCGACAACGGCGCTAAAATTTGTTTAACGCCCAAATCGTGGCAACCACTAAGCGGTGGTTGTAGTATAATCAGGCGGTCGATCCACAAGGAGGTAACCTAAAATCTAAAGATTAGTAGAAAATAACTCAAAAAGTTAGTAACAAGAAATAAATAAAATTGTAAGTGAAAAGAGGTTTGATATTTTGGTATTGTCTTTTTGATAAAGTGATAAAATGAGATAAGTGAAATAGAGGTAAGATGTGATCAAGAGTTTGAGAAATGGAAAGGTTTCAAGAATCATCCATATGCTTGTTTAGTTACTTGGTTACTTGATTTACAAAAATACATAAATAAATAGGTCAGATCCCAACATCTACTTGGAAAATCTAACATTAGAGTCCATGTATTTTTTTCTAACAAAAGTCCATTTGAGTTATAAAGTTCTTTACTTTAAAAGCACAATGTTAATCTTATGAAAAATCTAAAAATGACAAAATACCCAAGGGCAATATTGCAATAAAAGATTAGACATAAAATTATGTATCAATATTACATTTAATAATTAGAAGCACATAGAAAGAGCATGACTAATCCTATATACTATTAGCATAAGTAAATAAAGATAACAAAATAGAGATGGAGATGAAAGAACATAAATAACTCAAATATTTTATATTAAGAACATAGTAAATCAAAGTAGTAAAATAACATCACTAGCATATGGAATCATCCCTAACCTTCCTAGGAAGATTAGGCCATTATGCACATGATTTTCACAAAATTCTAAGAAGAAAATATGAGAAGAAAGTGAGTAGAAATTTTGCTATAGTTTCTTTACTCTCAAAATTACATACTAAGTGTGAAGAAGGAGTCCCTATTTATAGAGGGGGGAAATGGCTAAAAAGAAATTAAACAACAAAATGGGGTTTACAAAATAAATCTGAAATATTAATAATAAAATATGATTTTGAAAAATCAAATCTTATTATTAATATTAACCTAGATATTTTGGTGTATGGTCACTTTTAACTTTTCTAAAATACCACAAAAACATTAGCTTTAAAGCTCAAAATAACAATGTTACAAACCCAAAATGCACAAAACATGGGCTGAAGGGTGGCTGTGGCAGAGGAGACTTTGACCCACTTCCAGCCAATGGGAGCGCGCCACGTAGGCACTGGCTGGGAGAGTTGGGCCTTCGGGTGTGAGAAGCTGGCTTTGGGCCTGCTGGGTGCTGGGTTGTTGAAGGCTTGGCGTGATTGCAAGGTTGATGATTGCTGAAGGGAAGAGAAGGAAAAGATGGCCACGTTGGAGTGAAGCTGTAGGTGCTGGAGGATTGGGCCGTTGGGCGTAGAGGGAAGCAAGGCCGTGGGTCGCTGGGTGCTAGAGATGATTGAAAGCCAAAAGGTGCATTTGGGCGTTGCTGAAGATGGCTGGAGCTAATTGGTGTGAAGCTGCTGGAAGTGCTGATACCGTGTGGACGCGTGGCGCAATGCAGGCGCGCCACCTGGCGCTGGGAGAGGGGAAGATAGGGGATTGGGCCTTCAATTTGGGCATTCAGGACTGTGCCAAGTTCCTCAAAAATGCCATTTCTTCATTTTCCTTTTCAGACGTAGCTATTTTTTTTGTTCTCTTTTTATTAATGTCCAAGTGCAAATTATTTTCTGAAAATTAAACATAAATTACACTAAAATTAATATTTTCAATTAAAAAAAATATTACAATAAATTCATGAAAATATTAAATAAAACTAAATTTATTTTACACTTTAAAACCAATAAATTTGCATTTTTGTGCACTAATCACCTATCCTGATGGTTAGCCTTAGAATCACATTTTTGTTCAAACGACTTGATTAACAAGTCTTGCACTATTTCAAAATACACAGGGTAACGGTCTTGGTTATCCAGGGCGTTGCAACTTGGAATCAGAGCCATCTAGGTTTAAGGGTTCCTAAAGACTGGCTAGGCATGTACATTCGCCGTTAAAGACAAGCTCGACTCAGGGTTTGGTAATTGTGTATATGTGATTATATGCTTAAACGAAATGTAAATGTTTTAATCTGTATGATTAATAGGGAGCATGAGATAGTGATAGGGCCTGGCCCTTGACTATTGTGTTATTATGATGGGGCATGCTTCTTAGCATTGATGCTACATGTGAATGAATGTTAAAATGCTGGTTTGCATCTTTATTAGATATTGATGGTTGAGGTTCAATGGTGGACCATGGAAAGAATGTTAACCTGTCATCATTGCCTGACTACAGAGTCATTGATTCCAGATAAACTTGGATAGCTATGCGTCCAAGGCGATCAATATGACTAACCAGCACAAGGGTCGAGGCTAGAAATGATGAGCAGGGCCATAACCCTCCGCTAGTCCCTGAGAAATGGCAGCATATACTTGTTAATATGAAAGCCCAGCTACAAAGTTAGGAAGAGCATATTCATCTTCTGAGTCAGCAGCCTCCGTCAGGGAGTGCTGCACCTATTATACCACCTGCTGTGGCACCAGCTGTACAGCCACCTGAGGTTGGGAACATGTGGGAGCCACTTTATGAACGGTTTAGGAGACAGCATCCTCCAACCTTTAAGGGAGGACTAGATCCACTAAAGGTTGAACAGTGGATAAGTATGATCACCTCCATCCTGAACTTTATGAGGGTGGAAGGTAATGACAGGGTGGCCTGTGCCACCTATATGCTTAGAGAGGTTGCTCGTATTTGGTGGGAGGTGGCATCACAAACTCGAGATGTTTCTACTTTGAGTTGGGATGGATTAAAAGATCTGTTCAACAAGAAGTATTACAACATTCCCATCAGGGCAACGAAGGTGAATGAGTTTGCAGGGTTGGTATAGGGCAGTATGACAGTTACAGAGTATGCCCTGAAGTTTGATAGGTAGTGAAGTATGCATCAGACTTAGTGCCTACAGATGCGGCCAAATAGGATAGGTTTGTCCGAGGGCTTAATGCTATGATTTCCCGGGATGTCAGGATTACATCGGTACCTGGGCAGAAAACTTACGACAAGGCTGTTGAGAAGGCTCTTACCGCTGAAGAGGCAGAGAATAAGACTAGGAGGGAGAACGCTGCGAGGCGGGATGTTCGCAAGGCAGTGCCTCCATACACGGGGTCTGGTAGGGGCAGATGCCCCAGTGATTTGAAGAGGAAGACCCCTAACACTTCATCCACTGTTGGTCCTGATAGGAGGGGTCGGGGTTTTCAGGGTGGCCGCCAGGGAGGCAGTGATGTAGTAAATACATATTGCAGGATCTTTATTTTTTTTCATGCAGTTTACATATTATCAAACAAACATGCACCTATGAAATTGATACAAACACAAAGTAAAGCAAAAACTTACATTACGCAACGGAACTGGAACAACTCCATCCTCCAATCTCTCTAACCCTTGATTATTTTCTGTAGCAGAGCATTATTAAGAGATTGAACAAGATCAGTAACACCGTCTTCCTCACCAAGCTATTGTCAACCTAGAACTAGTGCGGGCTAATTCTCAACACATGAGATAGAGATCTAGAAGAGAAGAAGAAGAGAGAGTGGCCAAGAAATGTTAGACTGTCTAGGTTTTCACTTACCAATCAACTGAAAATTCACTTCCTTATGAAAACCCTAGATATCATATTCCTTATATAGGAAACTTAATGGGCTTTATTTAAATTTAAATTTAAAATAATTAAAAATAATAAACAAAAATAAAAGCCTTGGGCTGCCATAAATGGACTTTGGCTCAATCTTTTTGTTTTGAATTTAAATCTCAATTGCTCCTAAATTCAAAACCTTATATTTATTTTTTTAATTAATTAATTAAATCATTATTCAAATTAACTAATTATAATTTGAAACTTGATTTAATATTATTTATTTATATTGACACCAATTTATCAATATTAATAAATTTACCCAAAGATTCTCTTTTATTCTCTAAGTCTCATATCTTTATAAATTTTCCAAAGTTGACCTAGTCAACTTTAAAAATCCTAATTGATAATTAAATCAATTAATTGAGATATTCTAGATGATTTACTCAAAGGTGATGCGGGGACCATGGATCCATGAAATCAAGCTCAAATAAGTTACCGTGAATTTATTTACGAATAATTTCACTACCTTATTAATTCCTCGTGACTCCATTATACACTCAGAATTGAACTCTTGAATTAATAGAACGTATTTTCCAAACCATAAATACGTTATCCATTGTTATAACCATTACAGTCAGTCAATCCTCTATCGATGACTTACTAACGAGATGGGTGCAAATTACCATTTTACCCATATTAGTATTTTATCCTTAACTCCCACTAAGTTCCTTATAAATGATATTTCTGTTAACTTAATCACATAAATGAGATCTCAATCATTTAACCTTTTGAAAAAAGCAATTAAGGAAATCATCTTTTCTCTTCTCATACAGAAGTTATAGATTTCATATCTATGAATAATACTCCCACTCAATTACACTAATAAATCTCCAAGATGTAAGTATGGGCTAGACCGTAGGGTAAGCTGGTAATGAAAAATTCAAAAGATTTAAATAATATAATTAGTAGAATATTATCATTCAGAATTAAGATTGACTTAACCTATGGTCAACGTTGTGACATTGATTATATTTGATAACAACGATACTTATTTATCAATCAATAATCAATATCGGTCCTAGTCCGATGTAACTAAATACATTTGATCTTATCTACTTGGTCAATTCCTTGGACAAAACATCACACCCCGAATGTGTAAGTAGATCATATCGTAGATTGCCTAATCAGTGAAAATCCAATGCACTGATCTAATCTTAGCACTCGTTCTTTTGAACATATAATTACAAATATAATCCACTGTGACCTAGTCACTATAATTGTAACTATCCATATGTTCGGGATTTTATGAATGTTTGTATTATGTCAATAATCATGTAATAAAACAAGCAAGCAACATGGTTGTCAAATTAAATGATTTCTACTATTTTTATTGACAATATGAAATCATGTTACATGTCCGGCATGGTTTTATATGGGCATAAAACCCAACAAACTCCCACTTGCCCTTTTAAAATAAATGGGACATGTTTCTCAAAACCATGCATTCTACATGCTTCACAATTATGCTCTCTGCTTATATCTTTGTTAAGGGATATGAAAGATTTCCTTCCAATGTTATCTTCATCACCTTCACATCATACCTTCGCCACACATCCTCGATAATGTGGTGTTTTCTCTCTATATGCTTTGCTCTTTTATAGCTTCGAGGTTCTTTCAAATTTTCTATTGCCTCATTACTGTCACTAGACAAAATTAGTGGTTTATCCATTTCTGGAATAACACCGAGATCTATGTAGAACTTCCTTAGCCAGACTATTTCTTTAGCCCCCATAGACGTAGCTATGTTCTCAGCCTCCAAGGTGGATTCTGAAATGGCAGATAGCCTAACGCTTCTCCAAACCATAGCTACTGAGATGGCAAACAACCTATCGCTTCTCCAAATGATAACTCTACCCCCAAGAGTAAACACCATTTTCAGAAGTAGACTTCTTGTAATCACCATCAGTCTAAAATTTGAATATGTGTAGCCTAACTGGTTCAAAGATCCACCTGAAAAGACTAACATATAGTCTTTAGTCCATCAATGATACTGACCCCCTCTATTGTTCATTTCCAAAGTTTTACTGACACTTGCTCTCCACTCCCACTTCATAGCAGATCTTTGGTCACAGCATACAACATAGCATGCAATAGAGTTGTAATTGCAAATGCATAAGGAATTCATTACATCTTTTCTTTCTCTTGAGGAGTCTGTGGAGACTGCTACTTAGAAAAATAAATTCAATGTTAAGACACTAAACATCCTTTCTCGAAATTTGTTACAGAGTAACAACCAAGCACCTCACCTAAGTAGGTCGCTTGAGTTAGAGCCAAAATTCAGTTATTTCTATCCCTGATGTTCTGGATACCAAGAATATGACTTGCTACAATGAAATTTGGAATTTTGTTTCCAACCAGTTCTTTATGTCTGATAATTTCTTCACATTGTTTCCAATGAGTAAGATATCATCTACATAACTAATTAAGAACAACACAATGTCTTTTTCCCTAAGTTGTCAAACACAAGGGTCAACTACATTTTGTTCAAAACCTCAGGTCTTAATGTTTTCATTTAACCTTAAGTTCCAGGAGCACGAAGCTTGTTTAAGTCCATAGATTGACCTACTCAGCTTGCCGAATTTCTTTTCCAACTACTTTAAATCCTTTTGATTGATCCATGTTAATGGTCTCATCAAGAAAGCCATTAAAAATGCTTATTTGATGTCCATTTGCCTTATCTCTTAATCAAGAGTTGTGGCTGTGGATAAGAGTATATTAAATGAATTTTTACATGGCTACCGGAGAAAAAGTTTTCTCTAAGTCAAATTTCTCTCTTTTCCACGAGTCGAGCCTTTAATGTCTCTGACTTTCCATCATATCCTCTCTTCTTCTTATAGATCCACTTGCACCCCATGGGCCTAAAGTCCAATGGCACATCTACAAGATCTCAGACAAATTAAGAGTACTTAGACTTTATTTCCTGATACTTTGCTTCAAGTTAAATATCCCTTTTAAACTTACCCATTGCATGTTTAAAGGCTAACAGATCATTGTTACTTGTGTCCCCAACCAGCTTGTGGGTTTCATTATCCACTTCATAGGTACCGGGTTCCGAGAAACCCTCCCACTATGAAGAGGCATCTCAACTTTCTGCTTTGATTAGTGGTTTCTAAATCTACCATGTTTTCATCGACTTGCGTCGGTGAGGATGGAACAATAGTTTATAGTTTTTCCATCTAATACTATTTTGCTATGAGAATGAAATTCATTATGTAGTAGTTATCCAGAAAAGTAGCATTTGTAGAGCCAAAAACTTTCTTGTCTAATGGACTATAAAACAAACCACCCTGAGTACCTTTGGAATATCCATCAAACAAACAAATCCTTACTTCATTGTTCTAGCTTTCTACCTTTTTCATCAGGACATAAACATGACACCACCAAATTCCATAATGACGTAAACCGGGTTCACGACCATTTCATAATTCTAGTGGTGTCTTGGAGACATCTTTTGAGATGGCACAACATTTAAAAAATGTCACATGCGGTCTAGGTAGTATGTCTCCAGAAAAGATCTAGGTAAGAAGTTGGTAGAAGTTGAATAGCTTATCTTAGAACACACATGTTCGTAAACGCGTGATTCATGCCGTTCAGCAACACTATTCTGTTGTGGAGTCCTTGGGAAAGTTGCTTTAGATAATTATCCAAGTAAAATTAAATGATCTTGGTTCTAAATATCCAAATATCCTCCACCCCAATCAAATCGCAAGATCTTTTACGTTTTACCTAATATGGTTATAAAGTCATATCAATGAATTCTTTGAACTTAACAAATTCGCAGAATTCTTATGCTTTAGGTACTTACATGAGTCTCTAGAGCAATCGTTGATGAAGGTGACGAAATACTCATAACCACCCCTCACATGAACATTCATATGTCCCTAGACATTAGAACATACTAGCCCTAGTGGTTCTTTGGCCCTTTTTCCTATCACAGAGTATGGACGCTTTGTCATTCTGCCCTCGAGACTAGATTCACAAACAGGTAGGTCACCCTAGGTGAGTTCCCTCAAAGGCCCAGCCTTTGTTAGTCTTTGAATCCTATCATAGCAAATATGACTAAAGCAAAGATGCCAAAGGTACGTCATTTCTAACGTTATTGACCTTTTGTCGTTTAACGGTCCTAGATTTAGCTATCTTAAACAACTCATTATTTAGAACATAGGGTCAGTTTAGTTGCAGTAGGTATAGCCCGTTTTTCATAAATCCACCCCACAATTCACATCCATCTAAAGAAATAGGATTTTATTACTTGTGAAAGTAACTACAAATTGTTGTTGATGTAATAAGAAACACTGAAATTAAAAATTCCCATTGAATATCGAAATAAAATAAACATTTTCTTAAAACAATATATTTATTTCCAAAATTCATTCAAGCTTATCCTTTTTCCTTGTTTGATATGAACAACCCTTGATGGATTCCAAGTTGTGGCTTTTTTATCCTTCATGGCTTTCCTAGTGCTAAAAAATTGTGAAAAAGGGACATGCATGTTTAGTAGATTTTGATTCAGCGATCCAAAACTGAAGTATCATCCTCTAAATTTACATGCATCCAAGACAAAATTAATTATCTTGGGTTCCATATGCCTTGAGTGCTGGGCAATCTTGTTCCAATTCCAGTCTCCTTGCAGTTGGAAACACTCCCCTTTTTTGTGTACTTATAATCAGGCCCTGCTTCACGATGCTTTTCTGCATTTGGTGCCTTGCCAATGGGCTTCTTGTTCTTTTTGTATGAATTTCTTCCTCTCTTGCTCTTCGAAGAAGAAGATTAAAGAAGCTTCTCCTGGAGCTTGTTTAGTAGTATTAGCATTCTTTCCTTTGCTCGAACCACCATCAACAATCCTCTTTTGAAGGATTTGGTGATCGTTGCATAGGAAAAATAAGAATATCTTTGATTATCATGAACTCGATGTTGTCCATAATCAACACCATATTGATGTTGGACAAATATTTCGTGAGGTTCTCACCATAGAGTAACCTTTTAGAGAAATCCTAGAGCCTAGAGCAACTAAGTAGAAATCAACACATTGCTTGACAAACATTTATTCATTAAATTTTTAGAAACAGCATAACATACAAAATGTTTTGAGATTAGCAAAATACTAAAACACTTATCTTCTATTTCTTAGGTACTTTAACTAGCCATGAACCCATGTGTCCCGGTAGGCGAGAGTTCACTTAGTTAAATAGAGAAACATCTCAATTAATAAAACGTCATAGACTTTTATTAACTACCTATTCTATTCGATCAAAGTAATGAAAACTCATGTTTCCCGGTAGGCGACAGTCACAAAAATTTCTTACTTTATGAGTTTAACCCACAATTTCGATTATTATAGACTTAATTCCTATAGTCACCATAGGGATGAGTCTATAGAAGGTTCATCTATAACCATCTATCCTAAGAAATTTAACCATGTTAAGAAGTCTAGTGAACACCTTCCGTAGGGAGACGAAATCAAAGCGCCATGAGGTCCCAGTGAACTTTAACCTTGTTAAATCAACGGTGGAGATCTAATTCAAATTTTTTTAAAACTCATTATTAAATATTTTAGTATTTTATTCTTTTTGAAAAATATCAACTTAGGTTTGCCAAATTATCAAAATAATCAATAAACCAACTAAGGTTTGCCAAATTAATAAAATAATTAATAAACCATAGTTAATCATTTTCCCATTAATTCTACCATTACTATTGAAAATTAATTCAAAAATTAGAATTAATATGTTTCTAATCAATTATTAGGTCCAACTAAAAATTATAACCTAATACAATTAAGTCCAACTTAGGTAAATGAGGTGTAACAATTCAAGCTTGCATGGAGGAGAGCTAGGTTGAGTATGTGGGACACTACTAAGGCTCCCTAACTTCCACACAAAGCCCAAAAAGACAAGAATTTGAATATTTGTTTTATTAATTGTTATTCAATTGATTAGGCCCAATCTAGTAATGCAAAGAAAATGGGTCTTCACAAGTGGAATCACCCACAAGAGAGGAATTTAAACTTTACATGTTCAACTGGGCCCAAATAAAACCTAACATTTTATAAAAGTTTTATTTGAGTTTTCCCACATTTTTCAAACACAAAAATTGGGTCATCATTATACTTATATTTAAAGCCCAAATGCAAAAAATGACTTAATAATGATGTTTTTTATGCTAATAATTGGATGGGCCTAACATGTTACACTATAAGCATGTATTATTAAATTATGTAAATATACCACAATAATATACTATTTTGCAAAATACCATAATGAATTAACATAGAATTCATCAGACAAAATTAAACAAGTGGAAAAATATTAAATTAATTAAAATAGAATTTATAAAAAAAAATTCAATTTCAAATAATTAATTTAACCTAGGTTGTTAAGTTGTTTGGAATGACAAGATAATTTATTTTTAAATATCTTAACCAATTTTAAAATTTCAAAATATCTTCTAACCAAATTTAAAATATCTTGAATTATCTAATAACTAATTATAAATATTTTAAAAAATAAAAATATCTTGAATAATCAGATAACTAATTTTAATATTTCATTTATAACAAAATAAAAAAAAATCTTAAAATATCATGATTATCAGATAACCAATTCAAAATATTTTAAAAAGCTAAAATATATAAAATAATCAAATAATCAATTTTAAATATTTTAAACCCAATCAAATAATCAATTTTAACCTTCAATCTCTCTAACCCTTGATTCCTTTCTGTAGCAGAGTATTATTAAGATATTGAACAAGATCAGCAACACAGTCTTCATCATCAAGCCTTTGATCAACCTAGAACTAGTGTGAGCTGATTCTCAACACATGAGATAGAGATCTAGAAGAGAAGAAGAAGAGATAGTGGCCAAGAAAGGTTAGACTTTCTAGGTTTTCACTTATCAATCAACCGAAAACTCACTTCCTTATGAAAACCCTTGATATCATATTCCTTACATAGGCAACTTAATGGGTTTTATTTAAATTTAAATTTAAATTAATTAAAAATAATAAACAAAAATAAAAGCATTGGGCTGCCATAAATGGACTTTGGCTCAATCTCTTTGTTTTGAATTTAAATCTCAATTGGGCCTAAATTCAAAACCTTTTATTTATTTATTTTAATTAATTAATTTAATCCTTATTCAAATTAACTAATTATAATTTGAAACTTGATTTAATATTATTTATTTATATTGACACCAATTTATCAATATTAATAAATTTATCCAAAGATTCTTTTTTATTCTCTAAGTCTCATATCTCTGTAAATTTTCCAAAGTTGACCTAGTCAACTTTAAAATCCTAATTGATAATTAAATCAATTAATTGAGACATTCTAGATGATTTACTCAAAGGTAATGCGGGGACCATAGATCCATGAAATCAAGCTCCAATAAGTTACCGTGAATTTATTTACGAATAATTTCACTACCTTATTAATTCCGCATGACTCCACTATAGACTCGGAATTGAACTCTTGAATTCATATAACGTATTTTCCAAACCATAAATATGTTATACATTGTTATAACCATTACATTCAGTCAATCCTCTATCGATGACTTAGTAACGAGATGGGTGCAAATTACTGTTTTACCCCTCATCAATATTTATCCTTAACTCCCACTAAGTTCCTTATAAATGATATTTCCGTGAACTTAATCACAGAAATGAGATCTCAATCATTTAACCTTTTGAAAAAAGCAATTAAGGAAATCATCTTTTCACATCTCATTTAGAAGTTATAGATTTCATATCTATGAATAATACTTCCACTCAATTACATTACTAAATCTCCAAGATGTAAGTATGGGCTAGACCGTAGGGTAAGTTAATAACGAACAAGTCAAAAGATTTAAATAATATAATTAGTAGAATATTATCATTCAGAATTAAGATCGACTTAACCTATGGTAAATGTTGTGACATTGATTATATTTGATAACAACGATACTTATTTATCAATCAATAATCAATATCGGTCCTAGTCTGATGTAACTAAATACATTTGATCTTATCTACTTGGTCAATTCCTTGGACAAAACATCACACCCCGAATGTGTAAGTAAATTATATCGTAGATTGCCTAATCAGTGAAAATCCAATGCACTGATCTAATCTTTGGACTCGTTCTTTTGAACATATAATTACAACTATAATCCACTATGATCTAGTCACTATAATTGTAACTATCCATATGTTCGGGATTTTATAAATGTTTTATATTTCAATAATCATATAATAAAACAAGCAAGCAACACGGTTGTCAAACTAAATGATTTTTACAATTTTTATTGACAATATGAAATCATGTTACATGTCCGACATGGTTTTATAAGGGCATAAAACCCAACAAGGCGGTGAGACATGGAGGAGTTATCTAGAGTGAACGAGATGCAGGATGCGCCATCCAGGCGAATGTCGGGCAAAGGCTTATTCTCTATGTGGGGTGGTGAGACACCTTAAGAAGGATTGCCCAACAATGAAGAAAGAGGAACCAGGGAAGGTGGACAGCTTGACTCCAACTCGAGTGATCACCTTGACGCAGGCAGAGGCCGAGCCTAGTCCCTCGGTAGTGACAGGTCAGCTTTCTAGCGTTGGCTCTTCATATACTGTACTGATTGACTCTGGTGCTACACATTCATTTGTTTCTAGTAAAGTAATTGATAGATTATGTAGACCTGGTGAGTTATATACTGCGAGGTTTGGGACTATACCGCTGCAGAGTCCAAGACTTTACTTAGCTAGTTAGATAGTAGTAGCAATAATAATAGTTGTAGTATTTTTTTTATGACTGTGGATTTTGGTTCAGACCGGGATTTAGTTGGACACTCGTAGCAATACTTGTAGATTTTATAAGTTTAACCTACAGTTTAAGAATATTAATTATAACCTAAGGTTTAATTAATATAACTGATTATGAAGGTGATATTTATTATAATATAAGGTTTAGATAAACCCAATAAGGAAATGACACTTGTCATGTGTATGTTTAATGAATAATTAAGTATTTGAGGAATAAATTTAATAAGAGTAATATTTGAATATCCTAGGGTCTGCCAGTAGCTTTGAAATTATTAGAGGACTTAGTCAAGGCTGTTTACTCAATTCAAATTAGGCTGAAAAAGTGCAATTACGTGTATAATATTTCAGCTTATGCCGATATATCGCAGCACTAGGGGGCGATATATCGCCATACGGGGATACGAAAAACACGTAACTTCGTACGACCACCTCGACGAGCCTCGGGCATATTAGCCCAGGCGATATATCGCCTACTAGGGGCGATATAATGGCTGTAGTGCCAGATTTTTAAACGTTTTTGAAACTGAGGTTATTTTATTCCTTAACCTCTTGATAAGTCCAGAATCTTTTTGACCGAGTCTTCAGCCTCTTCTGAACGATTATTCAAAGATTTTCAATTAAAAAGCCATTATTTTATTCAAGCTAAATTAAGATCTTTTCATTCTTGAATTCTATAAATATGACCTATTACCCAGCCATTTATTCATTCATCAAGCTAAGTTCAGAGTCTGCAAGCTGCTAGGTTATTTTAGAGTGATAAACACTTGGGTTGGGGTTATAAGCTTTATCCTAATAAGCTTAATAAACACTCGGGAAGTAAGATTCATAGTATATTTCGGTTCGAGGTGTAGTTCGGTTATAGAAGCATTCGGGGTATTCCTTCTTCTAGTTCCTTTCTGTGATTATCCTTATAGTTTTTTCTACTCAAGATCCTAACTCGTATTCTCTATTCTTGGTTAGGAATCTAAGATCTTGAACGTAAGTGTTGACCACATTTTTGGCCAACGACGTGTAGACGTCAAAACAACAATAAACCTTCAAGAGAAAAATACGACACAGACAATTTTTATAGTGGTTCAGCCCCAATGTGTTGGTAATAGCCTAATCCACTTGGAGTTGTGATATATTTAGCCTACACTTAAGATCAGATGAACTTGAGCCAACTGAGTTTCTTAAGTGCAAGTAGAAAAATATAGAGTTTCTCTCTCTAGAGAATACAAGCTTTATCTCTCTAACCTCTCAGAAAATGCCCCAAAAATGCCCCAAGCAACAGTCCCCAAAATCTCAAAATGAGAGAGTTTTCTCCGTCTAAAAAGATCAGATCCCCCAAAATGATGCCATGAGCCATTTATTTATAGGCTCATGGATCGTACATAAATATCTCCCTTTTACCGGGTCCTTGGTTCTTCCAAAAAACTTCAATTAATAAAATATAAATAAATCTAATATTACAACAATATGTCTATTATTCCAGGATATCTGAGAGATTCCCACGGCAGTTGAGAATGATTCGGGTTGAAGCTGTTACTGAGGACATAGGCAAACACCTCTCGTCGGCAAAGCACACCTCTAGCAAACTTCTAGTCTAACATGACACATTTCTGGTCTAGCAAAATGGACTGGCTGGTCGGCCAAAACAGATGACCAGTCGTCCAAGCACCTGACTGGTCGGACAAACACCTGACTGGTCAGACAAACGCCTGACTGGTCAGACAAGCACCTGACTGGTCGGACAAACACCTGACTAGTCGGACAGGTACCTCACTGGTTGGTCCTGACACTTCTCTGGTCTAGCATGACACTTGACTGGTCAGTAAAAAATAGTCACCGGTCGGACAGAAATTCTATCAGATCGGTCAGATCACTTTATCACAACTTCGAAGAGCCAACACATTTATCGACTATTAATGTGCCTTTTACTGACCATGCATTGCCACTTGTCACTTATGATTGCCACATCATCGTGTCACTTATGATTGCCACATCATCGAACTGAAATTTTTGGGATAACATTTGCCCCCCCCCCCCCCCAAGTTTATTATATGATTTACTCGTATGATAAACTTTTCTTCTAGCAAAATGTTTTTGAGGTCATCCAAAAGCTTCCATCCGGTGATAACTTTCACGTAAACCCACAATTGAACTTGTCTTTTGATTTCATCAAATTCTATTTTTTGATCTTGTTGTTGTGTATTTTGGGTGACGAAATGTGTTTGTGTCCATGCTATTTGGGATCTAGGTTTTATCGAAAAGGGTTTAGGGAAAACACCCATGGCCGATCGATCATGGCTGTTTGTTTGCTTGAATATTCGGGCATTCCTATGGTTGCTCGGACACAAAGGGATCGGGCATGAATCTTGTGCCCACCGATCTGTCACCACAGACCAACACCCCAACCGATCGGTCAATATGTGCTGGCCCCTAGGACGCACATCTCAGCTCGGATGTGTGCCATCAACAACCGCATAGCCACAGGGCCTAGCTCCTCGGACGCATGCACAATCCGCACACGATCGGCCACTGGGCCTAGCTCCTCGGTCACACGCACACATCGCACCCGATCGGCCACTGGGCCTAGCTCCTCGGATGCGCGCGCTGGCTGGTCGAACACGCGTGCCTCCGCTCGGACCAACCCATGACTGCCCCTCGGAACCCTAGCGTAGCCCTTCGGATGTCTGCTTGATGCAGCTCCTTGGGTTCATCAACAAACTCTCGACCAATGGGCCTATTTCCTCGGACGTGTGCCATCGACAACCTCAGCACCCTCTACTCAGACGCACGCTCACACCATCCAATCGGCCCCTACGCACGCCCGCTCGGACATCTTGCGAACACCATGTCGAGCTGCTCAGATTACACGCCTGCTGCCAACTCTGCCAGTCGGATGCATACCTTGGCTTGGACGCCATTCACCCGCTTAGATGCGCACACAGCCGATCGGATGGCACGCCCATCCGCTCGGGCACCACACGCCACCCGATCGGTCATCACCATCTGATCGGCACCTTAAGCACTTTTTAGCACAAAAGTTATTTTTCCCTTATGCCCTTTATACTTTTACCACTTAGATGAATATTTTTCTCGTACAGCCGAGCTGTTGGCAATTATACTTTACTTTTCTTTGTTAACTTGAAACATTCTAAGTCTTTTTAGACTTAAAATGTTATAAGTTTTTTGTGAATACTAAAGTCACTCTGATGTATGCCTTATATTTTCGCATGAGTACTTAGTTTTCTAACTTAGAAATTCTAGACATTTCATAAGTCCCTGCTAAGTATACTTTCTCACACTCTTATTGCTCTAACATTTTATGAGCATAATGTTTATTGTCACACGAATATTTGCTTCTAACTTGAAAATTTGAAAAATTCCAAGTTACTTAAGCTTTGTCAAACAAGTTAGCTTAATGGCTTTTTTTTACTTCAAAATTTTACAAGTCAGCTTAGAAACAAATATGTTTACTCGTGCTCTTATTTCATGCGTTAAATTATATACCAGTATACCCCATGTGCCCCCCAATCGATCGAGAGTTGAAAGATCCTGGTCACTCGCTACTTGACCAAATCTGTTCGAGAAGTTAATTGCTTGTGAAACACATAGAATATATTGAAAAATATTCGAGCAGTTGAACACTGCTGGAATGTATCGACCAGTTGAACACTGTCTGATTTTACCGACCAGTTGAACACTGTTCGAATAATTAACACACATGCACATTTGTAGAAAGAATCGACCACACTGCGCGTAGTCTCTTTTATTACTCATAAATTAAAAAGGACAAAACGTGTCTTAAACAACAATAATTGTTCACAACTAGCTGACTGGTCCACAAATAACCACCTCATAAACCAAATTTAAATAGCAAGTTAAACAACTTGAAATTAAACTACCACTCTGAAAGCAATATTTAGTGATAATATATCCTTCGATGCTCGCTGCTCCAATGGTTTCTGATCCTAGCACTCCCGCTTAGCATACCTCTCCCTTGCTTCGTTGCTATCCTCAGCCAAGTGTGGTCCTCCACATATAGTGTCTAAGGTGAAGTCCACAGGTCTGGGCTACAAGGGTGGAGATCTTTGTCGTTTGACCCAGGATTGCTGCTGCCTCCTTCTCCTTGGGGTGTCTCTGCCCGGTATTTCCTCAACTTGCCCGACCGAAGAAGAAACTCTATCTTGTCCTTGAGGTGATTGCATTCATTCGTGTCGTGACCATAATCTCCTTGGAAACGACAAAACTTATTCTAATCTCTCTTCCTCATCTCTTTCCTGATGGGTGGAGGTTTCTTGTAGGGAACCTCTTCATGACTAGCAAGATATATATTTGCTCGGCTGGTCGAGAGAGTGGTGTAATTAGTGAACTGAGGCTCATACTTGGTTGGCTTTTCGTTTGAACTCGACTTTTCTTTCTTTTCCTCATGGTGGTCAGACCCGTTATTTCCACGTTTATTTCCACCATTATTAGGAGAGTTAGTTGATCCGCCCGGATTGTTTATGCCATTCTCCTCTTTCTCGATTGCATCATCCAATTTCATATATTTGTCTGCTCGGTCAAGAAATTTTTGAAGTGTTGAAATTGGATTTCTATGTATACTATCCCACAAAGGGATCCGATAAGTTATCCCAGCGGATATGGCAACCATCTTCCCCTCGTCTCATGAATCTCAGTATATAATTCTTTAAAGACTCATCTTTTCCTTGTTTGATATCTGCCAAGTGGTTGGCATAAATTGGTGGAGTCCGGGCAGTGCTGAATTGTCTACAAAACTCCTTCCTGAATGCTTCCCAAGAGGTAATGGAGTTCGGCTTAAACTTCCAATACCATTCCTGGGCGGTATCTGACAAAGTAGTCGGAAAAACTCTACACCGATAATCGTCACTTACTCTGAGCAATTCCATCTGGTCCTCAAATTTCCCAACATGTCTGATGGGATCTGCCTTTTCTGTATATACTGGCAGAACCGGTGCTTTATATTTTGCCGGTGGTTGGGCTGCTCTAATCCGGGCACAAAATGGGCTGCCACTCCGGTGGTCTATCGCATCTATCCCAGAAGGTTGTTTTGACAAACCTTGCACTGTAGCTTTTAGCACGTCAAGCTGGGCTTGGAAGGCTGGCGTAACTGATGAAGTTCCAAGGTCTTGACCGCCTGGTTGGGCATTACCATCGGGTGCACTGTCGTCAAGTATTTCTAATTGACTGGCAGGGTGGTTCAGATTTTTCCCTTCGACCGGGATGGTCCTCCTCTTGTTGGTGATAACGTCCCTCAGATCCTTCCGGGAGGCATGCTCTCCTGCCCGATCGAACACCGTACTTTTCGATCTTTCAGAGGGCGTACTACGAGGGACTTGTGCTCTCCCACTACTCTACTGGCCGGGGTGCAGTGGAGGCCTTTCGGTACGCCCCGGGCAGTCTTTTCCTCCTTGTTGGTCGTTGCCCTCCTTTTCCTTTGACTGATCGGTGTGATGACTATCAGCCTCATCACGACCATGCCCATCTTTGAATTGTGAAATCCTTTTATCTCGAGGAGTCTTGGTTTGATCCTGCCTGGGTGGAGATCGGTGACTCCATGATCTAGAAGTCTCTGATCGGTGGCTCCTGGAGGGGGTTCTAGAGTGCTCCCTTTGCGTCGAGGCAGTTCTGGATCGGTCTCCATCATCTTCCCGACCAGGGGGTTTACTCCTGCTTCTGTCCGGTCCCCGAGAATTAGCTCTATCAGTGGTCCTCCGACCAACATTATTATTTCTTGCTCCCTGGGTGGCTGCTTGTGCTGCGGCTTGAGCATTGGCTTGGGCCAATTGGGTAGCCGCTTCTAGAGCAAGTGTTGCTTCACAATGTCTTTGGTTGACCTCCTCCTGTTGCTGTCTGAGCTCTTCGCTTTTGGCCTCCATATCGCGCCTTTGCTGCTTTAACGCAGCTCTCTGCCTGGCCATCTCTTCAGCAAAAGACTCCTGCCGAGCATTGAATTGCATCATCTCCTCTTGGAAAGCGCCTATTGCTTCTTGGAGTTGTTCAACTTCTGGGGTGGTCTCTTCGAGAAAGACTCTGGGCTCAGTCTCTGGGTTCTGTGGTCCAGGACCTTCTGATCTAGCAGGCTCTTTTGACATGCCTGACTTTTTGGATGCCACATTGGTATTCTTGGGCGCCATCTTGATATGATAGTCGTGTGTTTCTTCTCTTCAGGCTCTCAATGAAAGCACCAAAATGTTGACCGCGTTTTTGGCCAACGACGTGTAGACTTCAAAACGACAATAAACCTTCAAGAGAAAAATACGACACAGACAATTTTATAGTGGTTCAGCCCCAATGTGTTGGTAATAGCCTAATCCACTTGGAGTTTTGATATATTTAGCCTACACTTAAGATCAGATGAACTTGAGCCAACTGGGTTTCTTAAGTGCAAGTAGAAAAATATAGAGTTTCTCTCTCTAGAGAATACAAGCTTTATCTCTCTAACCTCTCAGAAAATACCCCAACAATGCCCCAAGTAACAGTCCCCAAAATCTCAAAACGAGAGAGTTTTCTCCGTCTAAAAAGATCAGATCCCCCAAAATGATGCCATGACCCATTTATTTATAGGCTCATGGATCGTACATAAATATCTCCCTTTTATCGGGTCATTGGTTCTTCCAACGGACTTTAATTAATAAAATATAAATAAATCTAATATTACAACAATATGGTTATTATTCTGGGATATCTGAGAGATTCCCACGGCAGTTGAGAATGATTCAGGTTGAAGCAGTTACTGAGGATATAGGCAAACACCTCTCGTCGGCAAAGCACACCTCTAGTACACTTCTGGTTTAACATGACACATTTATGGTCTAGCAAAATGGACTGAATGGTCGGCCAAAACAAATGACCGGTCGGCCAAAATGACTAACTGGTCGGCCAAGCACCTGACTAGTCGGACAAACACCTGATTGGTCAGAAAAACACCTGACTGGTCGGACAAGCACCTGACTTTTCGGACAGGTACCTCACTGGTCGGTCATGACACTTCTCTGGTCTAGCATGACACTTGACTAGTCAGTCAAAAATCTTCACCGATCGGACATAAATTCTATCAGATTGGTCAGATCACTTTATGACAACTCCGAAGAGCCAACACATTTATTGACTATTAATGTGCCTTTTACTGACCATGCATTTCCACTTGTCACTTCTGATTGCCACGTCATCGAACTGAAATTTTGGGGACAATAGTAAGATTCTTGGTAAGTATCTTTTCGATGGTATAGTTTGTTCATTTCATCTATTTTCTTTAGTATACTCACCTTTCTATTATGATTTTTAGGAGTGTTCCAAAGTCCCGATCCTGCTCTCATATCCCGGTATATTGGTAAGGAAAATAGGATAGGATTTTATATGTTATATGATATGTTATATGTTATATGTTATGTTGTGAAATGTTATATTATGTATGTTGATAGACTTAGGCATATGACTTGTATAGCTAACAAGCCCCAATAAATTTATGGGCATATGACTTGCTTAGCTAGCAAGCCCCACAAATCTAATGGTCATATGACTTGATTAGTTAGCAAGCCCCAAGTAGTATAATGGCCATTGTAGTATATATGACATATGTTTATGATATGTTTTTAGCATATTATATAAATTTTATGTATATGATTTATGTTGTTAGTTTTTCCTTGTTGGGCATTAGGCTCATTCCTTTATGTTTATATGTGCAGGAAAATAGCTATGGTGGCGGGAAAGGTTCTTGGCAGCTTGGGATGTGTATTGAGGCAGGATGGAATCGATGGACTGAACGTTCGATTAGAGGATGAAGTCTTTAAGTCTTTAAATTATAATTTCTATGTATTATTTTCCACACTTATTTTTTTTGTAACCCATTTATTTAAGTTATGTTTTCTTTTATTTTCAAAACAATGGAATCCCATATCCTAATTAAAATCTTTATGTATTCAAACCTTTTCTTTACATAATAAAGTTATGATGTTTTCGCATGTATGTTTTCTTATGAATAATATAGTAGTTATTAATGGTCCAAGGTCTAGAATAGTTGGGTCGTTAGAACCGCTTATAGGGGAATTGGTAGTTTCTAGGAGATGGATTTGAGCATTTCCAGTGATGGTAGATAGTACGGAATTATCAGTAGATTTGATCGAGTTGAGCATGGATGATTTTGATATGATTTTGGGGATGGATTGGCTGGTCAAATATGGGGCCACTATAGATTACAGGAAGAAGATGGTGACCTTTGAGCCAGAGGGTGAGGATAACTTCATTTTTGTGGGTGTTGTACATGAACCACGCATACCCATGATATTAGCATTGAGAGCTAGGGACCTATTACAGGGAGGTTGTATAGGTTTTGTAGCTAGTGTGGTGGATACCACCAGAGTTATGCCAGTGGGACCAGTTGAGACTAGGTTGGTATATTAGTTCTTGGATGTGTTTCCTGAGGATTTACCAGGACTGCCGCCGCATAGGGAGATTCAGTTCGTCATCAAGTTAGCACCGGGTACATAGCCACTGTTGAGGGCACCATATAGGATGGCTCCGGTGGAACTGAAGGAGTTGAAGATATAGTTGCAAGAGCTTCTTGATTTGGGGTTTATCAGACCTTTTGAATAAGAAGGATGGAACTCTAAAAATGTGTATAGACTACAAGGAGTTGAACAAGTTGACCATCAAGAACAGATACCCTTTACCAAGGATCGATGGCATGTTCGATCAATTGCTGGGAAAGACGGTATACTCAAAGATTGATATTTGATTTGGTTATCACCAGCTGATGATCAAGGACGAGGATATTCTGAAGATGGCCTTCCAAATGAGGTATGGAATTATGAGTTCTTGGTCATGTCGTTTGGTTTGACCAATGCCCCAGCAACATTTATGTATCTGATGAACAAGGTGTTCAAGGACTTCCTAGACCAGTTTGTGATTGTCTTCATCGACGACATCTTGGTTTACTCCAGTTCAAAGGCAAAGCATGAACATCAATTTCGACAGGTATTGCAGAAGGTTGAGAAAACATCAGTTGTATGCTAAGTTTAAGAAGTGCGAGTTCTAGTTACCAGAAGTGACATTACTTGGACACATTGTTGGTGGAGATGGGATTAAGGTGGATCCAGCTAAGGTAGGGGCAGTGTAAGAATGGCTGAGGCCAAGGAACGCTTCAGAGGTTAGGAGCTTCCTTAGAATAAGGGGATATTACAGACGGTTCGTGGAAGGGTTTTCGAAGATTGCTGCACTGATGACATAATTGACACGAAAAAATATGAAGTTTATCTGGTCAGACAAGTGTGAGAATAGCTTCCAGGAATTGAAGCAACGACTGATTACTACTTCTGTGTTGAGTCTTCCTTCGGAGGGAGGGAAATTTGTAGTATGCTATGCGCATCAGGATTGGGATTGGGATGTGTGTTGATGCAGAATGATAAGGTTATTGCTTATGCATCACGACAGCTGAAGGAGTATGAGCAGTGGTGCCCTATCCATGATCTGGAGTTGGCAGTGGTGGTATTCACACTAAAAGTTTGGTGACACTACTTTTATGGAGAAAAGTGCGAGACATACACCGATCATAAGAGCTTGAAGTATTTCTTCACCCAGAAGGACTTGAACATGAGACAGAGACGTTGGCTGGAGTTGGTGAAAGACTATGATTGTGATATCTTTTACCACCCAGAGAAAGCCAATGTAGTGGCAGATGCGTTGAGCTGGAGGGACCCGAGACAATTATTAAGCTCTAAACAGATATCAAAGGAGTTGGCAAAAGAGATGTCTAGAGTGAGGATAAATTGGTTGTGGGCTGGCTGCCCAATATTACTTTACAGTCTACCATCCTGGAGAGGATAAGAGAGAGTCAGTTGGATGATGCACTATTGTAGGAGGTTAGAGGGAATGTCCTAGTTGGAGTGGCTAAGGATTATTCTATTTCAGAGACAGGTTTACTACGGTATAAGGGTCGGATTTGTATCCCGACATATGTGGGTATTAGATGGGAGATACTGGATGAATCTCATACTACACCATACTCACTCCATCCAGGCACTACGAAGCTGTATCAGGATATATAGACCATATATGGGTGGCCTGGGATGAAGAAGGATGTAGTGGAGTACGTGGCCAAGTGTTTAACCTGTCACTAGGTGAAGGTTGAGCTTCAGCGACCAGCGAGGTTGTTATAGCCTTTTGGTACTCTCGAGTGCAAGTGGGAAGACAATACTATGGATTTTGTGGGAGGTTTACCCAGGACAGTGGGGTTACATGACTCGGTGTGGGTGATAGTAGACAAATACACCAAATTAGCTCACTTTCTACCAGTGAGGATGACCTATACTGTGGATCAGTACGCGGAGTTGTATGCAAGGGAGATTGTACGTCTCCATGGGGTTCCCAAATCTATAGTATCAGATTGGGATCCCATATTTGCCTCCAAGTTTTGAGGTGGGTTGTAGAAGGCTATGGGGACTCAGTTGAAGTTCGATACAACCTTTCATCCTCAGACAGATGGACAGTCTGAGAGGACTATTCAAGTATTGGAAGACATGCTTACGACGTGTGTATTGGACTTTAAGGGGTCTTGGAGTAAGAACCTTCCATTGATTGAGTTTTCATATAACTATAGCTATCAATCAACGATTGGAGTAGCTCCATATGATATGTTGTATGGAAGAAGATGTAGATCACCCATTCATTGGGATGAGATGGGTGAGAGGAAGTATTTGGGACCGGAGTTGGTTCAGAAGACTAATGAAGCTATTGAGAAGATCCGAGCTCGAATGCTGGCTTCGCAGAGCAGATAGAAAAGCTACGCTGATCCTAAGCATAGGGACATGGAATTCCAGGTAGGGGACCACGTATTTCTGTGAGTGCCACCACTGCGAGAGGTGAGGATGTTTGGGAAAAAGGGAAAGCTGAGCCCTAGATTCTTAGGACCTTTTGAGATCATGGAGAGGATTGGGCAAGTAGCCTATAGATTAGCTCTACCACCATCGTTATCAGGGGTTCATGACGTATTCCACATCTCTATGCTTTGGAAGTATGTCTCAAATACGACTCATGTGTTGATATATGAGGATTTGGAGTTACAGATAGATTTTTCGTATGAGGAGCGACTGGTTCAAGTCCTAGGAAGGAAAGATAAAGTTATGAGGAACAAGACAATTTCTCTAGCCATGGTATTGTGGAGGAATAGCAAGGTCAAGGAAGTGACCTGGGAGCTTGAGTAAGCTATGCGGGATCAATATCGTGATTTATTCAGGTAAATTTCGAGGACAAAATTCTCAGTAGAAAGGGATAGTTGTAACGACCCAAAATTTGCTAATAGGGTTTAGTGCCTTGATTAGCGTGCCAGGAGGGCATAATTGATTTATATGTGTTTAATTGGTTAAATGCGTTACTATGTGGTATGCATGATTAAATATGATTATGTGAAGATATCGTATGCATGTTTATGAGTATTAGATATGCATGTGGGTCCTTTGCTGTTTATAAGGGCATGTTTGTAATGTTGGCCCGTTAAGGGCATAAATGTGATTATATGTGATAAATGGTCGAGACCACATTATTGTGAATATATATTTGCAGTATATGGCTCGAGACGGTCCTAGTGAGCGGATTAGCGAAATAGTCACAACGAGGTTTAATACCCGGCTCGGGGGAGCCTAGGGGTATTTTGGGAATTTAGAGAATATTTTGGGATTTATTGGATAATGAATAAGTATTTGGTAATTAATTGGACACGATGGGATTATTTAGTTAATAGTAGGAACACTTGTGGAATTAGCGGGAACTGGGGAAAATGACTGTTTTACCCTTAAGAGCAAGGAGGAGTTGAATTAGTCTAAGGGGAAATTTAGTCCTTTAGGGGTTAAATGATATATTCTGTAAGACTCTAGACAAAAGACAGAACCTACCTAAACATACTCTCCCTTTCCCTCTCACTCACGATCACTCTCTCTCTCTCTCTCCCTCTCCTTGTGCCTTGAAGCTGAAGGAAAAACAGAAGGAAACTTAGAGACATGAGCTGGGAGCCTTGGAGGGAATTAAGTTGGGATTAGTCAGAAAATCTCTACAGATTAAAGCTTCAACTGAGGTAAGGATATTGTCTTGTTTTTCTACTGGGAATCTAGGTTAATATGTTGAATTTGGCTAGATTATAAGGGTGAGCTTGTCTAGGTTCTTGGTGATGGCTGATTGTTGGTTTGGAATGGTAAATTCAGTTGGGTCTTGGGTGTTTATGAGCCTAAACTTATAATTTAGAGTCCTAGACATGTTCCTGAAGTTGGTATGAATTTGGGAGTATGGTTAGATGGATTTTTGAGGTTGTGGATAGGTAGAGTGTTGAAGAAACCCAGGGAATCCTCGGTTCGTGGGGCACGCCGCGACCCAGCTCAAGGGCGCCATGGCCCGCGTGCCTAGAATGCCCAAGGACGGCTTGCTGACTTGAGGGCGTGCCGTGACCCTAGGGGCAAGTTGCGGCCCACCTCCCCCAGATGCATGCATTTGTGTGTCTGACTTGAGGTGCACTGTGACCCTCAAGGCCAGGTCGCGGCCCGCCTAGTCAATTTTGGCCTAGGATAGTTTTTAGGCTCGAGGGTTCGAACCTAAGCGCTCGGGATGAATTCTACTACCCGGTTTAGTAGAATACGAGGTCCTGGAGGCTAGTTTTTGTTTCCTAATCATTTATTTGGATTAGAAATTGAAGGCTACCCATTGTCCTTGTGACTAGGATTTTCGCTAAGGCTCAGGGCTGAGGATCGTGCTCGGGACCGTTCTTTATTCTTCGCTAGAGATTCGAGGTAAGAAAATTGCACCCTTGTGGTTGTGAGTAGGACTGAGGTTCCCAATAAGTGGATACATGTATTGTGTGATTGTATGATTGTTTTATAATATGAGAATAAACGGCCTAAGGGTGTCAGGGCTGATGATAAGCGTACTGAACGCAGCTCGGCCTAAGCGATCTGAGGTCAGCTAGATAAACAGAGGACTCGGCCTAAGTGTGCCAACCCTGAGCATTTGCATAATTGGTTATGATATGTATTTGAGATGATGTGTTTACCATTGTTCTATTTAATGCTTGAATTTTGTTAAATAATTGAACTGGCTGAATTAAAATTGATTGACCGTTACAGCTTCTATATGTGTTTGTTGTTTATGGTTTTCTTGCTGGGCCTTGGCTCACATGTGCTATGTGGTGCAGGTAAAGGCAAAGGGAAATTGGACCAACCATGAGTTGGAGAGCTCTGGGGCGGAGTGTACATAGTCAGTTGCTCGACTGCCACGGCCGAGGGATAGTTACATGGACAGAGCTTTAAAATTTGTATTTTTCCATTAGAATGGTTGTTGGTTGTATTGACTTTTGGGGATTGTAAATTACCACTTAAACCCTGTTTTTTTGGGATCCCATGTATCAAACATCTGTTTTAATGAAAATTAACTGCTTATGATCAAAATCTTTTAACCCAATCCTGGTGGTTAGCCTTAGAATCACATTTTTGTTCAAATGACTTGATTAGCAAGTCTTGCACTATTTCAAAATACACAGTGTAACGATCTTGGTTATCTAGGGTGTTACAGGAAACCCATGGAGGAAGAAGCACTTGTCCACAAGGTGGCCTGGATTGTTACAATGAGAGCAAAAAGGTCTCAGTTTCTTTGTGCTAGATGGATTTGTGGGATGTGATACAGCCGAAGCAAAAGGAAGATGTTGAGAAGAACCAAGGATTCTTTGTTTCTCTTCTTGAACAACCATAGCAAACACTTTGGAAAGTGAGGAAAGAGGATCAATAAGAAGGATTTGAGCCTTTACCGAGTTGTAGGATTCATTAAGCCCTATCAAGAATTGGAGGACTTGTTCCTGGTTGAAGTATTCAGTGAATTTCTTCAGAGCACCGCAAGAACAATGAGGAGATGGTTGGAATTCCTTCAGTTCATCCTACATGATCTTGAGTTTGGTGAAGTAGGAAGTCATGGAATGATCCCCTTGATGCAAACCTTGAAGATTGGTCTTCAATTGAAAAACTATGGGCCCATTGCCTTGGTTGAATCGCTCAGCTAGGTCACTCCATATGTCAGAGGCAAGGTCAAAGAACATAATGCTTTGAGTAATGTCGCATGAGACAGAATGAATCAGCCAAGACATAACCATGTTATTATACCTGGTCCAACAACTGAAAAGATTGTTACAAGTATTAGGTCGGGGAAGAGACCCATCAAAAAAAACAATTTTGTTCTTGGCAGCAAGAGCCATTGAAATGACTCTTTTCCAAGATTGAAAATTAGAACCGGTAAGAAGTTCAGAAACATGGATTAGGTTAGGATGATCTCTTAAGCTCCAAAAGTAAGGGCTAGAAACGTCTTCGTGAGCTGGTCGATCGGAGGGTCGGAGATTGATAGAGCTGCCTGTTGTGGAAGATTGGGGATCGCCATTGACATGGGGATTTTGAGCAGGAGGGTTTTTGCCACCAGCAGAGTTGGAAAGACGAGTAGTGCGCACCATTGATGTCGATCTTTTAGAGTGATGGACATAGATGGATGTTGATACCATATTAGTACACACACAATGGGTAAACGAAACAGGGAAAAGAAGAGGAAAAGTAAGATTTTGCTTTTATTGAACTAGTATTTCGTTTGCTACAAAAATAGGTCTACTGTCATATATATATAGATAGTCAAGACAACTTAAATGAAGATGCAATATGGTGCATAACGTAATGTAGTTAACAACTAATTGGTAACTAATCTAGAAGCTAAACAGTGAAGACACTAACTAGTTTAGTGTAACTCTGATAAGTTTTTCTGCATAATCTTTTCAATCCCACCAATCAATTGTCATTGTGAAATCTACCATCAAACTATTTCATTAACATTTCTCTAGGTCACCCAATCTTTGTTTTGAACCAGCATTTTCTTCGTAATCATTCACCTTCGCCAGCTATTAGACCAAACAAAATATATGCATGTTTAACTTTTTTTTCTTTTGCAAAGTATGTACCTTTCTCCCTTTCACAAAAGAAAAAAAAAGTATTTAACTTCAATACGGTTAATAGGTTTCACTTTCTCTCTTTACAATCGTTAAGAAAATCAAACACATCAAGGAAATTGATTAAATTACCAAGGATAAGCAATACAAGATCTACATACAGATATATTGTTATAATAAAGTAAAATTATTGCTTGGTGGAATTGGGACACATCTTTGATTTGTTAGAAAGACAGCTTTGATTGTAGGGTCATTATTTATTTTAGTCGTTATTCATCATTAAGTTTTATATAGCAAAAGGAAAAAGTATATAGCATAACCATTTCAAAAAATAAAATAAAAAAAACCATAGAGCACAACAAAGTTTTGCAACTCGTGGCATATTTTGGAGAGAACAACTGTTTATGGACAAAAGCAGGAAAAAAAAGTCTTCATCGTGGAGATAAAGTATTGCTTAATACTCATAATCTATTTTGATATTGTGTAACTATGCTCGTGTGAACAAAATTTCACCTCAAAATATACAGAAACAATAATATTTTTATGAATCAAATAGTACTCAACTTTACATTTATTGGTTTTAAGATGGAATCTCAATTTCCGTTCTAGTGGCATTTCTCCCATCAAATTGTAATATGGTAACAAGAACATGTTCGATTTCTGCTGCACTCCACTCTTGACCTCAATTTAGGACATTTCCAATGTATATCGATTCGTGTTGAATTCTATGACGTATATACCCACAAATTTTCCGATCAGCCTTGTGATGTCCTATATTCTCACAAATTTCCTGAGTCGGCCTTGTGACATTCTATCAAATATTCACGTTTGGTCATATTGTATCTAAGGTCATTCATAAAGTCCACACTTTCAAGCCCTAACGTGAAGTGACATATTAAATGTGAAAAAAATCTCACATGGAAAATATATAGGAACAACAATATTCTTATAAAGGAAAGGTTACTCCACTCTACTTAACATCAATTGGTTTTAATATGAAATCTCAATTCTAAACCTAGTGACATTTTCCCCTCAAATTCTAGTACTCCATAAAACAATTTAAAGATTAAAAAGGTAAGAAATCATCCCATACTTGTTCTTCTAGTCAAAGCTCGTTTGTCACAATAATAAGGCTAGTTTCATATAATGTCATCACTGTTTAAGAACAATCATTGGATCATACTTTTGAACCTAAGAAAATCTTATTGAAAAGGGTTGAATTTGGACCAATAAAATGTGTCCACGTATTTAGGGTAGTATTAGGACCAATCAGAAGTGTTCACATGCATAGACTTCTATCTATCTCCAATATTAATTGATCCAAATGTTTGCACATACACTTCAGATGTTCATGACAATTTAGAATGTTGAAAAAGAAAACCAAATGTTGCTCGTTGATTGGACCGAAAAAACAGTATCTAGTGTAATAGTGTATAACTATGGCTTGATCAGAGCTTGGAAAAGCTACACCATCAATTTAGTCTTTGAGAGATTAGAAGTGCCTAAAATAGCGAGCGAAACAATGAGAGTGAGTTTGAATACTACTTGTAGTGTTTGTAATCCACAGCAAGATTGTTAAACAGTTAGATTGTTGGTAAGTTAGAGATCAACTAATCTTCTGTTTTTTCAGTTTTAAGTAATCTCTTGTAACCGGTTCTGTTGCTCTCATTATAAATATGAGTAACAGCCAACTTTAGAAGTGTGTGAGAAAAAGGAGAGTCATCTGATTGTTTCATCAAGAGAGATAGTGTGTGTTTGCAACGAGCAAGAAAAGGAGTTGTATGTAAAGACTTCGTTCTTGAGATTAGAATAGAGGTGTAGAAGACAACTTCATTGAAGAGGCTCGAAGGTGTACACAAGAATATTGGTGGCTGTAACTTTCTAAATAATTAAGGGAACTCCCATATTGGGAAGAGCTGGATTAGGTCACCATATTGGTGACTGAACCAGGATAATCTTTGTGTCTCTTCTTCTCTTTTCTTTGATTAAATTTTGTTATTTGATTGTTCATAATTTTTCTGGTTTTGCATATACATTGCTGATTTGCATGTGTTTGAGAATTTGTTTCTATTTAGTAGATTTTCATTTCTGAGTTACAACAGTGGTATCGGAGATCCAGGTTGGATTAAGCAAGCAAGAACTCAATTGAATCAAAACAAGAATCAAGAATGGCATCATCTTCACCAAGATTCGATTTAGAAAAATTCAACGGGTCCGGAGACTTCAGCTTGTGGAAGGAAAAGATGATGGCAATCCTGATATACCAGAAACTAGACTTGGCTCTAGAAGAAAAGCCAGAGAAGAAATCAAAAGGAGAAGGAAAGTTTGAAGACAGTACTATCATCAAACAAGCTAGATCAGCAATCATAATGAATCTCTCAGATAATGTTCTGAGGCAGGTCATTAGTGAGAAGACAGCTCTGGGAATTTTGAACAAGCTAATACAACTTTACATGGCAAAGACAACAGCAACCAAGATCTTCTTGAAAGGGAAGTATTATGGATTTAAAGTGAATGCATCTAATTCATTAGATCAAAATCTTGATGAGTTGAATAAAATTTTCTTGGCTCTTACTAACATGGGTGAAAATATTCAGGAAGAGGATCAGGCAGTGATTCTTCTCAACGGACTACCAGATCACTTCAAGGAGCTCCGAACAGTCATTATGTACAGCAGGGACACGCTTACACTTGATGATGTTATGGGAGCACTTCGGTCAAGGGATGCTGAACTCACTTGGCAAAAGGCAGCAAGGCAAGAGACAAACAAAGATGAGGCCTTGATGGCTCGAGGAAGGCTCACAAGAAGAAGTCACTCAAGAGGGCCACACAAAAATTCGTCAAGATCTAAGTCAAGAAACAGAGAAACAAGAAAGTGCCATCATTGTGGCAAAGTAGGCCATCTGATCAAATTCTGCTGGGAACTCAAAAGGAAAAAGAAAAAGGAAGAAGACGAAAAGAATGAAGATTTCTCTGCATTAGCAGATAAAGACTACAACTCTGATGGAGATGTATTCACTGTTACTTCAACACAGTTAGAATCAACAAAGACAAATGGAGAGGCACATACTAGTACGATCAAGAAAGATCAAAATGAATGGATTTTGGATAGTGGGTGTACTTTTCACATGAGCCCAAGAAGAGATTGGTTCACTGATTATACAAATATAAATGGTGGTATTATGGTAATGGGAAATGACCACAAGTTCAGAGTAATTGGAATAGGTTCTATTGCAATAAAGAGTTTTGATGGATCTATCGTAACATTAACTAAAGTTCGGCATATACCAGATTTAAAACGAAACCTCATCTCAGTAGGGACTTTGGATGATGATGGCTATGGTCACAAGATCAATAATGGAAATATGAGAATCTCAAAGGGAGCTTTGTTAGTGATGAAAGGGACCAAGAGAAATGGCTTATATATACTTGATGGGGAAACAATGGCACCAGCACTTGCAGCTACTATTGACAAGTGCAACTCACATACAAAGATTTGGCATGCACTCATGGGACACATTAGTGAATAGGGATTGGTAGAGTTATCTAAGCAAGGATTATTAGGAAACTATACACATGTTAACTTACCTTTCTGTGAAATTTGTGAGCAGGGCAAACAACACAGAATAAAGTTTACAAATAGCCAATACAGAGCAAAACATGTGCTGGAATATATACATGCAGATTTATGGGGTGCGAGCCAAATCAAAACATAAGGAGGTAATCAATATTTTCTCTCTATTGTAGATGATTTCAGCAGAAAAGTTTGGGTTTTTCTATTAAAATATAAACATGAGTGCTTAGATAAGTTTAAAGAATGGAAGATGTTTATAGAAACTCAAACTAATAGAAAAATAAAGACCCTTAGGACAGACAATGGCTTAGAATTTGTAAACCAGGAGTTTAATGATTTATGCTCAAAACATGGTATACAAAGACACAAAACAGTAGCTAGGACCCCACAGCAAAATGGAATAGACGAAAGAATGAATAGGACTTTATTAAATAAGGTTAGATGCTTGTTACTTGAATTTTGCTTAAAGAAACATTTTTGGGGGGAAGCTTTGTATACTGCTTGCTATTTAATTAACATAAGTCCAAGCCGAGCAAACCAGCTGAAATCACTTGAAGAATTATGGTTTGGTAAGCCCCCATCTCTTTCTCATTTAAAATTTTTTGGCTGTGTTGCATATGCTCATAATGTTGAAGGAAAATTGAGTAAGAGATCAATTAAATGCATCTTCCTAGGCTATCCAAATGGTGTAAAAGGATATAGATTACTGTCATTAGAAACAAATAAAATTGTAATCAGTAGGGATGTTATATTTAATGAGGCAGATTTGCCTATTAAAAGAAATGAGAAGGGTACTTTTCTTGATGTTTCAGGTGACAAAACTGAACCAGAACATGAAAAAGATGATGGAAAAGAAGCCATATTAGAACAGCTAGATAATATAACGCCCCAACTCCAGGGACCGCTACAGTGCACATTGCAAACAGTGTTAAACTCGCTAATCGAGTCATTTGGCCATAAATGTGTAACTAAGTATGATTAGCGGTTTAGGGATTAAAAATTTTGGTTAAGATATAACGTTTCATTAGAACGTCTACCATTTACATTGGGATCCCACAAAATATAATTTTAAAGTCTATTACAAGAAAATGTTTACAACAGGCTGTTCTAAGCGGCAAAACAGGGTTTAACCCTAGTTCCTCTTTCAAACCTCGCCCAAGTATTAGTCGAGCAGCTACATATGTACACGTCATCACCTAAGCTCTCCAACTCAAGGATGGTCCAGCTTCCTTTTGCCTTTACCTGCACCACAAAGCACCCGAGAGCCGAAGCCCAGCAAGAAAACTCATATGCTCATGAACATTCATATCATGATATCAAATTATATCTGGCATGCCTAGCAAACATAGCTTTATTCAGCATGCAAATGAGTTCAAACAATGCTAGGGTAACCAGGATAAGAGATTCTGCCCTTCTGATTGGAGGACTATCAAGTCAATCCTAATTAGATGAGTGTCTCGACACTTGAGGTTCTGGTAAACCATGCTGAGTGACCAACAAGTAAGTCACTACGGGACTCAGCACCCAAAGCCATGCATATGATGATCAAAATGATCATACAGAGCTCATAGATCTGATCAGATGAGTGAATATCACTTGAGGTTCTAGTAAACCATACTGAGTGACTGACAAACAAGTCACTAGGGCCTCAGTGCCCATAGCCGGGTAACGACATCGTTACCTGGGCTCTCCTGCAATGGCTCTTATCAGATGAGTGACTGATAAGCATGTCACTGTGGGGCCGATGCCCATAGCCGTGTGACATAACAGTCATGGGGCTTGCTGTCCCTGGCTCTAAATGGCTAGCCCTTGGCTAGACAAGCGCTTTTAGTATTCATCGACCTTGAGGTCGGTCTGGCATTGATGCTCATTTGAGTCATTCAATGCAGAAAGTCGATTAGATCTAATCTTTGTTGGCTTACGTGGAACACGCTAAGGCCGTCCTGACTAATGAGTCAGCGCAATGTGACCAGTGCCCAGTACCACTGCCGAACCTGACTAATGAGCCACAGCTTCACAGTTGATACTAACACCTTTGCCAATTCTGACTAATGAGTCAGTACCATGCACAAGTAAGCATTGCTACCAAACATGTCTCATATGTCACACATCCAAAGATGAGGCATTCAGCATGCTTACTTAACAATTGCGAGAATAATAATGATCATGCACAAACACAGAGACTCAAGCTCTGGCCAATCTCATATTCATCATTCATGGCATGCCCTAATCACATGTTTCTCGTGCATCACATGCATCACACTTAATCATCCAGCATGCCTCAATAATAATCATATGCAAATGGGAAAAATTGCCAAGCATTCCTTATGCTATCAATGTTTACATTTAAACATCCAACATGCATCAAACATAACCATGCATGTCACATATGGGGTGCAGTTTTCTTACCTTGGATCCAAGCACAGGTTACCAACAAATGAGCCACAAGCACGATCCTGATTCCAAGCCTCTAGTGATAACCTAGTCACAACCACAAATGGTGATCCAATGAGTTCAAGTTCTAAAACCAATCCTTGAACTAAAACTTAGCCTCCAAGACATCAATCCTCACTAATCTGGGTAGTAGGAATGATCTCGAGGCCTAAAACCATGTTCCCGGGGTCAAAACACGCAAACGGGCTCAAAAGCCTTGCTGAGCCGCGGCCCTGGAACCTTGAGCCGCGGCCCCCAGCCAACTCTGAAGCAAGGGCCGCGGCGCCCAATGTATAGGGCCGTGGTGCCCAGCAGGAACAAATTCCTGCACCAGCTTCATCGGGCAAGGGTCGCGGCGCCCAAGAACAGGGTCGCGGCCCAACTTTGGGGCAGCCATTTTCTTCGCTTTTAACCTTTTAAAACCTCCCAAAAACATGTCTAAACATTCCCAAATCATCAAATCAAAGTTCCCAAACTCCCCAATGGTCCAAAACCACCAAAACCTGAGGCTCAAACAAACTAAAAACTCAACGATTCACAAAATCCAATTCAAGCTTAATAACTTTTAAAAACATAAAACTTAAACTTGAATTACCTCTGATTTAGTTGTTTCCAACTAAATCCTCTGGCTTAAAAGCTTCTAATTCTCCTTAGGATTGCTATGCCTCGATCCTCGCTTGATTCCGAGTCCTAGAACTCAAGTTATCTTCGAAAACGCGATCGGGAAACGAAAAGGGAACTTTTAGGGAGAGAGAACGTACAGAACGTTCTTTTTATTTTCTTAAAAGGTTACTTCAAGCTTAAGTAGCTTCCAATAAAACCTAATGCTCGGGGTCCCGAAAACACCCCCGGGGACATTATAGTCAAAACTTCCAGAATTTCCCCCTGATGTTACTAACTCCCAATTTATCACCAATTATTAATTCTTATTACCCAATAACCCGGTAATACTCTAAATACCCCTTGACTTACGCCAAGTCAAGCTTAAATCCCGTTGTGACTTTCCCACTAGCTTACCTCCTAGGATCGTCTTGTGCTGGGTAACCCTGGCATAACCAAATAATAACAAAGCACCACGCCCATTTCACATATATGCCAAAAATGCCCGAAATGGCCAAAATATGAAAATCGCCCAATTAATCACAAATGGGTTCAGATGCCTATTTAATTCACCTAAACATGCATATTATCATTCAATAGAATAATAAAGAAATTATGGCCCTCCCAGCCTCCTAATCAAGGTCCTAAACCTTATTAGGAAATTTGGGGCATTACAGATAACAGCCAACAAATATTGACAGAAAGGAAGGATAAAACTAAACCTCATGAAGAAAAAGAAGACCTTAGTAACTACCAGTTGGCTCGAGATCGTACACGCAGAGAAATAAGAGTCCCAACAAAGTTTGTTGAAGCTGACATCATAGCTTATGCTTTGTCAATGAAGAATGAGTCTAAGGAGGAAGTACCAAAGAATTTTTAAAGAAGCAATCAGTAGCAAAGATGCAAACAAATGGAAAGAAGCAATGCTTGAAGAACTCAACTCATTAAAGGAGAACAAAACATGGGAATTAGTAACGAGACAAGTTGGGCAGAAGGTTATCGGCAACAAATGGATTTTCAAAATTAAAGATGGTATGTTAGAGACTGAACCAAAGAGATATAAGGCTCGCTTAGTGGCAAAAGGATACAATCAAGAAGAAGGAGTGGACTACACAGAGATCTTCTCACCAGTAATTAAATTGAAGACAATCCGAATAATGATTGCCCTTGCAGTTCAGAATGATTGGGAAATAGAGCAGCTTGATGTCAAGACTGCTTTCTTAAATGGAAAACTTGAAGACACTATCCTTATGAGCCAACCAGAGGGATTTGAGAAGAGGTTAGAGAAGGAAGAACTAGTGTGCTTACCAAGGAAATATTTATATGGTCTCAAGCAGTCACCAAGGTTATGGTACAGAAAGTTTGACTCAGTGGTGATAAGATTTGGATACTCAAGATCAAAATATGATACATGTTTATACTACTCAAATTTGAACACTTCAGCTGAAACCTTTATTCTAATTTACGTAGATGATATGATTATAATGGGGAAGGATTGGGATCATATCAACAAACTGAAAAATGTGCTAAAAGGTGAATTTCAAATGAAGGATTTTGGAGCTGCAGTAAAAAAATCTAGGGATACATATCATGAGGAAAAGAAAGGCACAAATGTTAATGTTATCACAAGAGAAGTATGTGAAAGATATACTCAGAAAGTTCATTATGACAGATGCTAAAGTGGCTGGTCTACCTATAGCAGGACACTTCACATTTTCTACAGAACAATCACCTAAGAAAATTGAAGAGAGAAGAAAGATGGATAATGTACCCTATGCAGAGGCAATTGGAAGTGTAATGTACTCTATGGTGAGCACTCGACCAGATCTAACATATGCAATGAGCACTCTAAGTCGATACATGTCAAATCCGTGTCAAGAGCATTGGAATGGAATGAAATGGTTACTAAGATATCTGAAGTCAACTCAAAATCACGGCTTGCTGTTTAGAAAGAATGGAGAGAAGATAAATTTAAAGGGATTTGTGGATTCTGATTATGCTGCAAATAAGGACACAAGAAAGTCATTAACTAGCTTCTATTTTCTATTGAATGAGTGCTGTGTCAGCTGGAAATCTCAGCTCCAACCCGTAGTGGCACTCTCCACTACAAAAGCTGAGTTTATAGCAACAACTGAAGCCTTCAAGGAAGCAGTTTGGATAAAGGGATTGCTGAAAGAAATCCAAATGTTTGAAGACAAAACAGTGATATACTCAGATAGTCAATCTGCCATATACCTGAGTAAAAATCCTGTTTACCATGAAAGATCCAAACATATAGACAAAAGAATGTTTTGGATAAGGGACAAGATAGAGAGTGGAGAAATTGAACTTGAAAAGATTGCAAGTGAGGAGAACCCCGCTGATGCTAGAACCAAAGTGCTAACTATCAGCAAGTTTCAACATTGCTTGGAGCTGCTGAATTTTGGAGCAAGCTAATGAGCTAGTTTACTTCCCAACTAGTTTCCCTTTCATCTAATCTTACTGTGAATTAAGGAGGAATTTGTAGTGTTTCTAATCCACAGCAAGATTGTTAAACAGTTAGATTGTTAGTTAGTTAGAGATCAACTAATCTTCTGTTTTTTTAGTTTTAAGTAATCTCTTGTAATTGGTTCTGTTGCTCTCATTATAAATATGAGTAACAGCCAGCTTTAGAAGTGTGTGAGAAAAAGGAGAGTCATCTGATTGTTTCATCAAGAGAGATAGTGTGTGTTTGCAACGAGCAAGAAAAGGAGTTGTATGTAAAGAATTCGTTCTTGAGATTAGAATAGAGGTGTAGAAGACAACTTCATTGAAGAGGCTCGAAGGTGTACACAAGAATATTGGTGGCTGTAACTTTCTAAATAATTAAGGGAACTCCTAGATTGGGAAGAGCTGGATTAGGTCACCATATTGGTGACTGAACCAGGATAATCTTTGTGTCTCTTCTTCTCTTTTCTTTGATTAAATTTTGTTATTTGATTTTTCATAATTTTTCTGGTTTTGCATATACATTGCTGATTTGCATGTGTTTGAGAATTTGTTTCTGTTTAGTAGATTTTTATTTCTGAGTTACAACACTACTCGCTGGAATTATGACGATTTTCGAGGTCTTTTGGTTTGATCTATTTTAGTTTTTTAAATTCTACTTTTTGATCATCTTTTATCTTTGTCTCGGTGTTTATGTTTTATCTTGTCATATTCTCTTTTTTTTTTGGCCGAATATTTTCAATGTTTTAAGTTTATATTTTAATTTTTTTTAGAAAACTTACTTAGATGAAGGAAATGGATTTATGATAAGAGTAATGATATGTGCACTATGTCACGGGCTGAAATTTTGATAGCGAAAATGCCCGTGTGGCACCTTGACTCCTCTAAACCAATATCAGCCTTCCAACCATTCAAATAACAATGGACACATTTTTCGCGCGACCGTGTGCCTCTGCACACTTCCGTCTCTCGAACAACTCCCACTGAGTCATGCCCTCAAGCATTTATAGGTGCAACCATGCATCAAGGCTATCTAGCCAAGACACTCACACTTTCCATAGGTTTTCACTATGGCAAGGCAAATCCCAACACCGATGCTCATTCAGACATTCGCAAGCCAAGGTAGCATGTGTGGCCAAGAGCCAACACCAAGCTGACCTGCCAGCACCTCTCATCATGCCCCATTCGATACTATATGATTAGCTCACATTATAGACCAAGGACTCTCATACGTCCATGGTCCAATCCTCAAGGCAACATGCATTCACGCATATTGGCAGGCCCTTCAGACTAGCTGCTAGACTAGTAGCACCCATTGGACCTCTGTCCTCCTCAAGCATTGCGCACTATTCAATGCTTGTGTGCTAGCAAGTCTCACGAATGACTTCCCGTGCCATCTCATGTCGAGACTCGTGGCCATGGTGCACCATGATGTCTCTCAGAGGTTTGGGCCACATTCCATGCAAGCGGCATCCCGGCAAGCCAAGGGAACCGTACCCATAAATCTCTGGCAGTACACTTCGACGCACTATCAGGGCGGCCCGGTAATGTCCATGAGTACTCCTACCCACAGAGACATATGAGTCCCCTCGTAGTCCTCATATGCCCGCCCTACTAGCCCTCGTAACTAGTGGTAGCTCACTTGAAGCACCTACACCAAGGGGTGGTGGAGAGCTAACACCAGGTGCTCCCCCTACAAAGAGCATCTTGAGCTTTTAGCCTTCTACCAGGAACATATATGATTTTTTCTTGGGAGACATATTTGGCTCTCAGCTTGCCAATTCTCTGAATCTCACAAATTCGATCACACCATTGCGTTCATTGACCCTTCAATAAGGAACCTACCAAGTCTCGTCCATTTTTTGGCAATATTGAAGATATTTACGAAAATATCACTGCCGTACAAACTAGGCATCAACATGCTCACCAGCCTGCACCCTCGCGTGAGCATCTGACCGAGCACCAACCTAGCTTATAACATGCCCTCAAGGCCGGCATGTTACACACTGCACCTAAACATTATACATAGTTGTAAGTTTAGTCTAGTCAATCATATTTATCAAAATTAGAATCCACTATTTTACAAAGTAGTGTCACATCATTGTGTGTAATATTTGAGTGCATATTTTAAGTACACATATCATTAATCCTGTGATAATTATGTGCTTTGAATCGTCAATAAAATGGCCACCATAGTTGTTATTTATGAGCGGTTGGTGTATTATTGGTTTCATGGGCTATACACTGTGTTCGTTGGACTCGATTGAAGGATGAAGGTTGTATTGTTTTGCAAAAATATTACTTTCTTAATAAAGTAATGAAAAATGCTACTTTTCTATGATTTTGCCAAAAGAACATGTTTCTTTCTACTAATTAGAAAAATGCCTTTTTAAAATTTATTTTGCAGAAACAATTCTTTTTTGTGATTTTCTTTTTTGTATTCTTTGTATTTGTCTATTTCGCATCGCACATGTTATATGTTTATAATCATATATACAATTTTACGGTGAATTATGTTGTCCAAATATATTTGTTGTACACCCATATAGTGTGTATGAATTAATTATTTGGCTTTAAATTAATTAAGAAAAACTTTTGATATATGTCGTTTGAAATTATGAAATAAGTATGCATAATATATAATTTTTTTAAATTGTGCAATTTTTATGCATGTTAATCATATCTTTTAAAATTGTTCTTTTACGCTTTAAAATATTGTTTACATAATCAATATTTAATTATGTAATTTATTATAATTATAATTAAGTATATAAAAGTAATAAGTCTCAGTTGGAAAGTATGATTAAATTAAAAACTATAAGAAAAAAACATATAACAATGAATATGTTGATTATTTGCAAATTCTAAATTAAGAGAAAATAAGTTAAATACAAAGTTGTAATTTTTTTTCTTCTTATCAATGAAATACATGAAGATGGGAGATTAGGTAGGATAAAAGTATCCCAAATTTTTCGATAAAATTAAGTTATCGTATGCTAGAGGGATTATTTAGGTTGATGAATTAATTTTTTTTTCAATATCCTATCTAATATTATAAAATAACATAATAAAAATTATCTAATTTTGTTCAATCTAATCCTACTATTCAAACGTGTTTATAGTATATAGTTAATTTTTGCAATTAGAAACAAACTCATGAATATTTAGAAATTTTTTAGCATAAAAGAAAATAAATATTTTCTTAGTAATTGTTATGGTTTTATTTTATTATTTAATAGTCACAAGTTCTTTAGTTACATAAAATTATATCTTATTTTTATTACAATCACATTAAATAATTTTAGATTTATTATTATTAATACTCAAAATTTACCAAAGGTAACACTATAATACTCAATCTTTTTTGCTTTATGATAATAATGCCTAAACTTATTAAAACAATACTTTCGTCACGACTTCCACTGTTTACTCTATTAAGTGCTAAATGAACTCTCACATGTCATACTTTCATTGCTCCAATTAATTTTTTTTTTAAAAACATAAAATTGATTTCGAAATAGAAAAATGAATTAAAAACATTTTTTTTAAATGACTAAAGAATATTTAAATTAATAAAGCAACAAATGTTTTTAATTTTACGAAATCAAAATCAAAGCCTATTTATTTATATATTTTTTAATTAAACTTATAAACTTAAAAACATATTTATAATAAAAATTAAAATTCATCAACTTCTTCAAAAACTAGAAGAAGGAAATTGTGGCTTTGAAAATGATGAGTGCATGTTTTATGCACTCAAATATTGATTTTGATTCTTAGAATGATTTGTTTTTCCTTAATTTGTGTGAAGATTTGATGAGTTTCCTTTAAGTGTGGAGGAATTGAGTTTTTAGGTGTTTTGAACATTATTTTGGGTGTTCAAGTCAGAGAATGATGCATTACGTCGCTCCCGAGAGGCAAGAAGTCGCTGAAATCCGAGAAAAATTCAAACCTAGAAAAGTCCAGGAGACATGTTGCTTGCCTGGTATAGGCAATGCATAGCTCTGGTATAGGCGACACGTCGCCAGTTGCGCCACAAAAATAGGAAAACGTGTTTTTCACATGTTTTTCACTTGAATTTGAAAGTAAGATGGCTAAGGAGGTTTCTAGAGACTAGGGCACGACCACAACACATATATAAAGAAAAAGAAACACATTTGGAAGGAGAGAGACTCATTGGAGAAGGATCTACGAAGTGAATCAAGCAATATCAACGGAGTTCTTTAGTGTTCTTTGTTTTTCTTCTTTATTTCTTTGTTCTTTCCAGATAATTACAATATATTTGGGATTATAAACCATATCATGTGTGGCTAACTTTCTTATTTTGTTAGGGTGTAGATGGATCTCTTTACATGATTTTATTTATATGATTTAATGCAAAGTCTATTTTAGTCCAATATTGTTCTTGTGTTCTACTTTGAATTTGTAATGCCCTGGATAACCAAGACAGTTACACTGTGAAGTTAAAAATAGTGCAGGACTTGGTAATCAAGTCGTTTGATTAAAAATGTGATCCTAAGGCCAACTATCCGATTAGGGTTAAAAGATTTTGATCGTAAACGGTTAATTTGTTATTAGGATAGATGTTTGGTACACGGTTTCCCAAAAACAGGGCTAAAAAGACAAAATTTACAAACTCTCAAAAATTATATACAATCAGTGGCCACTCTAATGGCAAAATGCAAGTTATAGGCTTCTGTCCCTGTACTCTCCTCAGCCGTGGTGGAAAAGCAGCTGACAATGTACACCTCGCCCCAAGAGCTCTCCAACTCATGGTTGATCCAGCTTACATTTGTCTTTACTTGCACCACGTAGCACCCGTAAGCCAAGGCCCAACAAAAAAACTAAAACAACAATTACATGTAACAATAATAATATTCAACCAAGCTTATCTCATATAATCATAAAACAAAGTACAAATATTCAATTAAACAATTACAATCACATGATCTCAAGTAATCAGGGTTGGCACCCTTAGGCCAAGCCCCCTATCGATCTAGCTAGCCCCGACTCACTTAGGCCGGGTTGCGCTCAGTATGCTTACCGATTAACCCAGCTCCCTTAGGCCGGTCATTTTTATATGACAACTCAATCTTACAAACACATATCACAAGCAATAAATATTTGAGAATCTCAGTCCCGTTCACAACCACACAGGGTGCAGTTTTCTTACATTGAATTCTGAGCGAAGTTAATAGAGCAGTCACGAGCAGGATCCTAAGTCCTGAGCCTTGGCGATAAACCTAGTCACAATGGCCAATAGGTATATATCAAATTCTAATCCAAATAAATACTTAGGAGATAAAAACTAGCCTCTAGGACCTTAATTGCTACTAAACCGGGTAGTAGAAATTGAAATTTTCCCGAGCGCTTAGGTTCGAACCCCCAAGCCTCACCAACCATAAAAATCAATCTAGGGCAAAACCTCTAGGCAGGCCACGACTTGGCCCTTAGGGTCGCGACTTACCCCTAAGTTAGAGACCAAGAACCCAAGCCATAGGAGAGGCAGGCCGCGACTTGCCTCTTAGGGTCGCAGCGCGCCCCCAAGTCAGAGAGCATACCCAGGCCCTTTTGAGCACACGCGCCGCGATGTGACGCCTTAGAGCTGGGTCGTGGCGCGCCTTTTTCGAACCCAGAAATTCTGGGTTTTCTCCAACCCTTTCTTGCCAATTTTCTCTAGAATTCAACTCAAAAAAACCTACCAACCAAAGCAAGTTTTAGCTACGAATCTAAGACTTTTAATCATCCAATTAAACAAAAAAATCACAACAATACATACTGAAGTTTCTACCCCAAATCATCAGCAATTTATTACCCAAAACCCAGTCTAATTCCACACCAATACCTAAATTTCTTGACATGACCAATGATAAGGAACTTACCTCAATTATGATTGAATTTCCTCAAGCTACAACCTCCAATCTTTGAGCTTAAGTCCCAGCTAAACCCCCTGGTTTCCAAAGCTTCAATTCCTCCAAAATCCTTCCAAAAGTATAGCTTCAAGTTTAAACTTTTCAGTCCTTCAACTCCTTCAGCTGCTCAAACTCAATCACCAAGAGAGAGAGAGGGAATAAATCCTGCGAAAGATGAGAGAGAGAGAGAGAGCTTTCCTTCAGTTTCTGGTTATTTCTTAGAGTTACTGAGCTTATCCCAAGTGTTTTGTCTAAGTATATTATTGGTTAACAAAAGACGATTTTTCCCCTCAAGCCTAGTAGTCTTCAAATTGTTCCTAGGGGTAAATTGGTCAAATTGTTCCTAGTGTTGTTTTCTTACCTTGAATTTCGAGCAGAGTTAATAGAGCGGTCTCAAGCACGATCCTCAGTCCTGAGCCTTGGCGATAAACCTAGTCACATTAGCCAATAGGTATTTATACTTCTAATCCAAATAAATACTTAGGAGATAAAAACTAGCCTCCATGACCTCAATTTCTACTAAACTGGGTAGTAGAAATTGAAATTGTCCCGAGCGCTTAGGTTCGAACCCCCAAGCCTCACCAACCTTAAAAATCAATCTAGGGAAAAACCTCTAGGCGGGTCGCAACCTGGCCCTTAGGGCCGCAACTTGCCCCTAAGTTAGAGACCAAGAACCCAAGCCATAGGGGAGGCGGGTCGCGACTTGCCTCTTAGGGTCGTGACGCGCCCCCAAGTCAAAGAGCATACCCAGACCCTTTTGGGCACACACACTCCGCGACACCCTAGAGCTGGGTCGCAGCGCTCCCCTTTCGAAACCAGAAATTCTGGGTTTTCTCCAACCCTTTCCAGCCTACTTTTCCTAGAATTCAACTCAGAAAAACCTCCCAACCAAAGCAAGTTTTAGCTACGAATGTAAGACTTTTAATAATCTAATTAAACACAAAATCACAACAATACAAACTGAAGTTTGTACCCCAAATCATCAGCTATTTATTACCCAAAACCCAGTCTAACTCCACACCAATACCAGAATTTTTGTACATGACCAATGATAAGGAACTTACCTCAATTATGATTGAATTTCCTCAAGATACAGCGTCCAATATTTGAGCTTAAGTCCCAGCTAAACCCCTTGGTTTCCAAAGCTTCAATTCCTAAAAATTCCTTCAAAAAGTCTAGCTTCAAGTTTAAACTTTTTAGTCCTTCAATTCCTTCAGCTGCTCAAACTCAATAACCAAGAGAGAGAGAGGGAAGAAATCGTGAGAGTGATGAGAGAGAGAGCTCTCCTTTAGTTTCTGGTTATTTCTTAGAGTTACTGAGTTTGTCCCAAGTGTCTTGTCTAAGTATATCCTTGCTTAAAAAAAGAGTATTTTGCCCCTCAAGCCTGCTAGTCTTCAAATTGTTCCTAGGGGTAAATTGGTCATTCCACTCCCAATTCCCACTAATTCCTAAAGTGTTCCTAACATTCGCCAATTAACCTTGTCATGTCTAACTATTTACCAATCAATTATTCAATATCTAATACTTCCCGAAATATTCTCTGGATTCCAAAAAATACCCCTAGGCTCCCCCGAGCCGGGTATTAAACCCTGTTGTGACTATTTTGCTAATCCGCTCACTAGGACCGTCTCGAGCCAATAATCACATTTATGCCCTCAACGGGACAAAATTGCAAATATGCTCTTATAATCTAGAAAGGGCCCACATGCATATTTAATACTCGTAAATATGCATATCACATAATCATAAAATCATTTTAATCATGCAAACCAATTAATCATTTATTTAATCATCTAATCACACATATACCAATTATGCCCTCCTTGCATGCTAATCGAGGCCCCTAAGCCTTATTAGTGAATTTTTGGTCGTTACAAAATCATTGCTGCTTTAATTGTGATTTTCATATTGTTCTTTATAGTATATGAATTATAATTAGGGTTTTATTTAGATTGTGAAAATTATTACTCGGGAGGGGAACATTCAAACAATCCGGCAGCAGGTAGAACAACTTAGGTTGTGTAAGATCGAGAGATAAGCATAAATCTAGGCAACCGAGATAATTCTAGACTGTGAAATCGAGATGTGGAATATTTAGGATTATTTCTAGAGTGGAATTTAATGAAGGTAAGGATAAATGGTTGTATCGAGATATAGGTTAGGTGTCACTTGTTAGCATTAATGTCCTAACAGCATGTAAAGACATTTTATTAGTTTTAGATAAAAGTACAATTTTATTATATTTTAATGTTATAATTATTGATTGAATTAATTATATAATAATATCAAGAAAATTCTCTATTCATTCATGAGAATATGATCTTGTATTAGTACGAGAGAATTGAGATCATATATAATGAATAAAATAGTCAGTAATATATTAAAGTAAAGAATCTTTAATGAATGGTTACTAGTACAGTTTGCTAAGCATACAAGATGAAAGTAATCTAGATTCAGATTACTGATGTGGATAGACATCTTAGTAAAGGTGTTGTATATAATAGAGATTATATATGACAAGACTAATGAGAATTAATTATCTTTATAAACTTATCGTTTGACGTAAAGATTTAATTTTTGTCATAATAGATTATCCTTTGTAGATCAGTCTAAATCCTGAGTATTCATGAACTCTTATTTATGTTTATTGGATCTTTTGATTCACTTGTTTAGGTCTCTTAGAATAATGAGGCTAATGACTTTTGTTTTGGAGATTCAATATCATGGATGGCTGGGAAAATGAATTACAATATTAGAATCTATGCTTTCCTAACTGATCGAATATTGGTTCCCTTAAGGGTTGATTCTGGAACAGAATAGTTATTGAGCTCAAATCTATAATTAGATTATAGATTAATTATTCGCTAGTGAATTAATGGTACTTAAGAATCAAGAGGTAATTAGAAGGGCAAAACGGTAATTTTGACCAGCTCTAATTAACGAACCAATAAATGGACGATAGAACTACATAGATTGATTATATCAATGGACTACTAGAGAAAAATTTGTATATACAATTCTATAAATACATAGAGTGTTATTCCATATTTATAATGGAGTAATCATGGAATTAATAAATAAGATTATTAGATCAAAGAGTTTAATTAATAATTTGATTTATTAGCCAATAGTGTATTAAGAAATTAAACGGGTAGATTAGTACTAGTTTATAAACTGCAATGATATAGTAAGCATTCACTCAAAAGCATAGAACTTTTATGTGGTTCAGTGGTTAAAATCCACCTACTACACGAGTCACTATTATTACTATTTCTCTCTCTATTTCTGCAGAGTTTCGGTAATACAAAAATAGTTTCCCCCCTCCTGTCCAATATTCATAGTATTTATAGGGGAATTCCATGGACAGGTTCGGGTCACTATTTAAATATAACGCGTAATTAAATAAGGTATATAATTAATACAGATTATCTCCATTTTCATTGGGATATGATTTGATAACATAATAAATATATTGCTGCTATCTCAGATAATAAATGACAGATATATGATATAACTTGGTCATTAATGAGCGTAATAAGAATCCTCGTATCTCCTGGGATTCTTTAGTATGTGTTGTCTAGGCTCTCACGAACTCAATATTTCACCCGATCTCGTGTTTAATCAATTACTTGAATCCATGCTCGTAGTAACTTCAGAGCACCCAAAGTCCGATCTAACCATGATGAGTCCTGAACTCGATTGTTACCTTAAGTGTAGGTCAGATGATAACTTGTATACCGTGTAGAAACTGGATTGGATCTCGAGCTGTTCACATCATTAATAACCAGATATTCCACTTGGCTATTTTTCCAAATATTTATCTACCGGCTGTATCCGAGCTGGGTAATTGAACTCGTGCTAATTTTAGGGTACAACATTTTCCATCTAAGCTCCTGCTCGTGCTTGATGTCATCACCTTTTGACATGCACAGTAGGGGCTTTTAGACTTCTGCCATACCAAACTGTTCCTGCCCAATACTCAAGTAATGGACATGTGGCTTCCTATGATTGGTGTTCGTTCGAGTTTCGAGGATTGAAATAACTGTCCTGTCAACTTTTTGTCGCCGCATGGTTCATTTAATCTTGGTACTTTGATCTCGAACTAACCCAATTGGATGGCCCAAATTAATTTCCATAGGTTATGTATAAATAAGATGATCAGTTCTGAGACTTCACCACCTTTGCATTCAAAATATTTCCTTTTCAAAAACCTAAGCTTTCCTTTTTCTTTTCTAGAATCCCCTAAAACTTTCATCACTTCTTAGACCTTCTGAAGCTTTCAAGGAGCTTCATGTGGATACATAGACATCATCTCTGAATTGAACATATTTTCTGTAAGTATCTAATCACCTGGTTTGATTTTTATTTTTATTTTCTAGTGAGTTTTCTTTTTTTCCAAATATTGCTCATTATTTGATATCGCTTAGACTATGTCTGAGTGCGAATTGGAAATAGGATTCGGTTTAGGCTAAATGAATGAAACCAAATCATTTAAAAATAAGATACTCATAACTCTGGGTAATTTTCTTGGTTATTCTGAGAAAACTCTAATGGAAAATCTAATCGAATACCTATTTGGGATAAAGCAATCGAAGGGGTTTTAGGTTTAATCCTAGGTAGCTTAGAGGTTACGATTCCTTAGGCGGTTTTGCATTAAACCACTTTCAAAAGGAAAGTAGTGGGTCTGACGGCTCTGACACGTGGATCCCGAAGTATCTGGGGATTTTAAGAAATCGCGGCGTGTGGCCTAGGATACAACGTGGGGCCACACGTTGAGTCTAGGGAAAATTTTAGCTCGTATAAACTTTCAAATTTTGGAAGTAAACCAATTAAACCTTTTCTTCCGTACCTCTACAACCATGACCATAGACCATCTTAGGTCGCCTATTAATTAGGTTGCTTTGTCGCTAGGCAATTTGAATCATGGCACCTCCCTAGAAGAATGCCACGAGCTCATCTGCAAAGGCAAGCCGATCTCCACTAACTCTCCCATCCCTCACTTCGGTCCTGTGGTGGAGAGAGAAGTTGTCATTGACCCCAATGCTTTTTTTGAGGCTGAGCATATAATCTCACGGATAATGACTCAGGGGAAGGTGAACAAGATCCTGTTGAGTCACAATATCGAGATGGGAGCTGATGGTCTCATTGCCCGACCTGCATTTGAGGGAGAACGGAGCTGTGCCCCCTTCCAAGACGACTACAGTGCTTGGGGTGACAAGCACTTGTAGGCCGGTGCCTTCCTCCCATTGGACCAATATTTCGTAGATTTTCTTAACTACGTTAAATTGGCTCCCTTTTAGCTCCCCCCAAATTCTTACAGGCTTTTGGCGGGATTAAAATATCTGTTTCCGAGGCACGAGTGGGAGGTCCCCACTCCAGCAGACATTCTATATTTCTTCTGCCTCAAAGTCAGTCCTGACCAGAAAGGGCGAGGTGACGGATTTTATTAACTCACTCGGTATCTGAATTCCACCTCCATCATCGACCTTTCCAGCCACCCAAATGACTATAAAGATTTATTCTTTATGTCAAATGGGTTCAAGAACTGTGACCATCGATATTTCAACTGTCCTCGTAAGTCTTCTATCACTATGAATTCAGCACGTGAATTTTTATCACTTTCATTGTGAATTTTTTTTATATATGTTTTGATTGAGTTTGCTCCTTGTGCAACTATATCCATGAAGATGGGACGATCTGAGACCCTCGGGGGCCAGTACGAGACTTTGTCTAGCCTTACTATCACCAAATCGCGAACGACGCCACCATGGTGGCATGCAAATTAATCAGCAAGGGTTAGACATTAGCTCTGAGGACACGAGTTCCACTTCCCGTCATCCCCGAGCTACCCTTTTCTCAAGAGGCCTTGTCAGCTAAAGATGACGTCGAGGAGGAAGAAGATGTGGCACCGTTGGTGCAAAAAAGACGAAATCTTGAAGACAATCAAGGGCTCGATCCTGAATGAGCTGCGTTTGAGGTAGCAGCCGGCCCCTCCGGCCAAGGTAACCCATACCTTTTTAGAGAATTAGATCGTGCAGCTGCTAGCCATAGGGTAATCCGTTTTAACCCTAACCAGCTCATTAACCATCATACTACCGATCTAGACCCAAACGTAACCCTTCTCCAATGTGTGGATCATTTGGTGGTACGTTATGATCATAGCTGTCCTAAAGGCACCGTCATCGTTGATAACACATTAAACTTTAGATCCACCATCTTTGAAGAGTATGGGAGCACCCGTAGGACCCGACCTTCCATGCTCCAGGGTTCATTTGCTCTGGGTTTTAGGCAGTACGTAGATGAGTCTAGCCCCGAGGAAGGACCTGAACCCCCTAGGATCCAGGAGATCATAGCCATAGATTCCCCTCCCCCTCCGGTAATCACAGAGTTGGAGGTTGTGCCTAGCCCGGTCAATACACCCGAGTTGATCGTAATAGATTTATAATACTTTTGAAGCATTACTCCTGTGAATTGAATCCTCTGTTCACTCTTTATTTTAGGTGAAGAGATGGAGTTGTCGGGAGCTCCAGGTTTAAGGAGTGCCTTCAGGTTGTAATTTTTTCAAGATATTTTTTTTTTTTTTTATTTGTCTGTAACAATCTCTTGGGATTAAAACAATTGTCTTTGGGCTTAGTTCGAGGTTTTTTCTCCTCGAGGTGACAATTTATTTATTTATTATTTTTTTAATATACATTTAACTTGTGGTGATCTATTTGTCTTTCCTTTACTATTTTCTCATGTTTATGAATCCTTATATTATTTTACATTCGAAATCTTAGGGATCGACTTTTAGAGAGAGATAGATTTTATCAATCTTGGTTGTATCCAAGATTTTGCTCACTTATTTGCCTCATACTTGTTAAGAATTAGGCCTCGGACCTGGTTATATCCAGGGTTTTTAATAACTTAATAGCATTATACCTATTAGGACTCAGGCCTCGAACCTGGTTATATCCAGGGTTTTCAATAAACTTTTTTAGGCTTAGTTCGCGCTAGGTTTATTGAAAACTCGAGCTTTAAAAAGCCATTGAATAATCAATTTTTCCAAGCTTCTAAGCTTCGAACCTAGTTATATCTAGGGTTTTAAATGATTTTTCAAACTTAGTTCGTGCTAGGTTTATTGAAAACTCGAGCTTTAAAAAGCCGTTGAATAATCAATTTCTCCAAGCTTCTAAGATTTTAATCTTATCTGAGTAAGCTTAATTTTCTCAAAACTCACCTCGGTTATGTGCCCCTAAGTAACCAGAACGTATAAACTTTCTTGGTTGCTTTTACAATGTGAGAGCACAAGCTTGCAATAATAAAACTAAGAAATGGTTATTCAATAATATATCTGTCATTTATTTAAAATATCTTTTATAAATAAGCCTTAAATTGATGGTAATACTATTGGTAATACTTTTTTAAATGGAGAGCATTCTAGGTCTGTGGGACTATTCCTCGTTCAATCGAGCCAGCTTAAAAGTTTCTTCGTGCAAGACTTCTACGATCTAGTACGGTCCTTCCCAGTTCGGACCCAACACACCATCCTTGGGATCTTTATTCGCCAAAAATACCATTCGGAGAACTAGATCGCCCAATCTGAGTCTGCGTCCCCTGACTTTTGAATTGAAATAACAAGTGATGTTTTGTTGATAATGGGCAAGCTGTAATTGCGATTCCTCTCGTTTTTCTTCGATCAGATCGAGGGATGCACTAGGTAGCTCATTATTTTGATCTTGATCAAACATCCTCTACCTGTGAGTAGCCACCATTGCCTCAATCAGAAGCATGGCCTCACTTCCAAAGGTTAGGGAAAAAGGAGTATGCCCCGTGGAGGTCCTATGAGAAGTTTAGTAGGCCCAAAGTACTTGCGGGAGCTTCTCGGGCCATAATCCTTTGGCTCCATCCAACCTTTTCTTCAGGCTCACCTTGAGGGTCTTATTTACAACCTCGACCTACCCATTGGCTTGTGGGTATGCTACCGATGAGAAACTCTTCGTTATGTCGTATCTTTCACAAAAGATTATGAAGATATCACTATCGAACTGCGTCCCGTTGTCTGATACAATCTTTTTAGGGAGTCCAAATCGACATATGATATTCTTTACCATGAAATCCAAGACTCTCTTTGAGGTGATGGTTGCTAGAGGTTCGGCTTCTACCCACTTCGTGAAGTAATCGATTGCCACCACCGCATATCGAACTCCTCCTTTTCCCATAGGTAGGGAACCTATCAGGTCAATTCCCCATGCTGCAAATGGCCACTGGGATGAAATCATTGTTAGCATCTCGGGCAACTATGGAAAAATGTCGGCATTTGTCGCATTTCTGAACATACGAGATTGAATATTTCGTTAAAGTGGGCCAGAATAGTCCTCTCTCGGTACCTTCAGTGCCAAGTTTTGCCCCCTAGCGTGATCTCCACAAAAACCTTCGTGTATTTCTTGCAAAATGGTTTTGGCTTCCTCGGGCAGAACACACCGTAGGACGAGTAATGAATGACCTCGCCGATATAGGATTCCATCAACTATTACATACCATGGAGCTTGATAAAGTAAATTTCTCGCATCTTTTCTGTCGCCAGGTAACTTTCGAGTCGTGAGAAATTCCATTATAGGAGTCATCCAGGTCGGTTTTATGTCAATCATTCCGACCTCCACTATTTCTCCCGTTACGATTGGGCTTTCCAAGAACTCCACTGGTACTACATTCAATGTTTCAGCCTCTTTGGTGGTAGCAAGTCATGCCAAAGCATCAGCGTTAGAGTTCTGCTTGCGAGGTATCTATTCAATAGAGCTAAACTCAAATTCAGACAATTCCCCCTTTACTTTAGCCAGGTAGGCCGCCATCTTGATGCCTCAAGCATGATATTCTCCCAATATCTGATTTACCACAAGTTGGGAATCACTATAGCATTGGATGGCTTTCGCCTTCCGCTCCCTTGCCACCCTTAGTCCTGCTAATAAAGCCTCACATTCTGCTTCATTATTGGATGCTTCAAATCCGAATCTAAGAGCTGTATGGAATCGATGTCCTTCAGATGAGATTAAGATTATCCCAGCTCCCGATCTGTTCTCGTTTGACGATCCATCAACAAAGATTTTCCATAACTCTTGCACTGGCTCCCTCATGAGCTCGTCCTGAAAGCTAGTGCACTCAACCAAAAAATCAGCAAGGGCCTGACTCTTGATCGCAATTCGTGGCAAGTACAATATCTCGAACGGGCTAAGTTCGATGGGCCATTTTAAGAGACGTCCCGAAACTTCAGGTTTTTGCAATACCTGCCTTAAAGGTTGTTCAGTTAAGACGTTGATAGAATGGGACTAAAAATATGGCCAGAGCTTTCTGGAAGCCAAAATTAAATAGAAGGTCAGCTTCTCTATCAGTGGGTACTGTGATTCTGCTCCAAAAAACCTCTTGCTTAATAATAACTTGGTTTCTGCATACGGTCTTCTTCTCGAACTAACACGACACTGACTGCATTTTCTGTCACTGCTAAGTAAAGAAACAGATTCTCTCCAGACGTCAGTTTGGATAGTATAGCGGGTTCAACTAGATGGTCTTCAGATTGTGGAATTCCTATTCGCATTCTTTGGTCCACTCAAATTTCTTGTTTCCTCTTAGCAAGTTGTAGAATGGCAGACACTTATCCGTGGATTTTGAAATGAAACAATTTAAAGCTGCCCCCTCCCAGTTAGGCTTTGAACTTCCTTACGTGACCTGGGTGAAGGCATGTCTAACAATGATCTGATTTTTCTAGGATTCACCTCTATCCCCCTTGTGTTTACTATGAACCCCATAAATTTCCCAGATGCCACCCCGAACGTGCATTTCTGGGGATTCAGCTTCATGTCGTATTTCCTTAAGATTCCAAAACAGTCTTCCAAGTCGGATACATGGATATTGGCAGTCTTTGACTTGAAAAGCATGTCATTAACATACACCTCCATGTTTCTCCCGATCTGGTTAGAGAACATTTTGTTGACCAAGCATTGGTATGTAGCCCCGAAATTTTTCAATCTGAATGACATAACTTTGTAACAATATATGTTATGCTCGGTCATGAAACTAGTATGTCTTGGACCACAGGGTTCATCACAATCTAGTTATATCCAGAGTATGCATCCATGAAAGACATGAGCTCATGACCTGCCGTGGCATCTACCAACTGGTCAATCCTTGGTAGTGGGAAACAATCCTTGGAACAAACTTTGTTTAGGTCGGAAAAATCGATACAGGTTCTCCACTTCCTATTTGGCTTCAGGACCAGCAAGAGATTAGCAATCCAGATCGGGTATTTTGCTTCCTGAATAAACCTGCATTTAGTAACCGAGCTACTTCTTCCTCTAGTGCATCAGCTCGGACTATTCCCAAAAGCCTTTATTTTTGGGATTTTGCAGGCACGTTCTTGTCCAAATTTAATGTGTGCATTATTATATTCGGACTGATTCCCACCATATCCTCATGTGACCAGGTGAAAATATCCAGGTTCTTCCGTAAGAAATCGACCAGCTCCTTCATTCTTTTGCCTTCAAGATTCTTTCCAATTTTTACAACTCTCGAAGCTTCTTTGGAGTCAATATTTACTTCCTCGAGCTCTTCTATGGCTTTGAGGTCTGACCTGTCTTTGCATATCAGTGGATCAATGTCGTCACGTTGGGTGACCTCACCATCCTTTTCTTGTTGAGGTTCTTCCATCCCACGAGTGACTTCTACTTCCTGGGACTCCTCACCTCCCTCATTTATGACCATCGCCTGCTGCCCAGGTTATGATTTTCCCTTCATAGAAATGCTATAGCATTCTTTAATAGCGAGCTGATCACCTCTGACTATACATATCCCCAAAGCTGAGGGGAATTTCATTGCCAGGTGTTGGATCAATGCTATGGCTTCAAATCCATCAGCGCGGGTCGGCCCAAAATCGCATTGTATGCGTCCAGACAATCAATGACTACGAACTCGAGTATTTTGGAAACAGTTCATGACTCTTCTCACAATGTCGCTACTAGTTTGATTATCCCTATGGTCGTTGTTCCCTCACTCGAAAATATGTACAGAGTCATTGAGGTCGCCTTCAAATAGGATAGGACAGACCCATTTTTTCCAGGGTGGACCTGAAAAGTAAATTTATGGAGCTTCTGTTATCCACCAGTATTTTATGTACCCTTCAGTTGGTGAGCTGCATGGTTACCACCATTATGTGGGAATTGGACGTGGGTAGCATCCTCTTCCGTGAAAATGATTGGTTGTTTTTCCAATCGCTGTTGTTTAGATAACCGTTGCTCCGGGACAAACTCCACTCCATTATGAGCTTTCAGCTCATTGATGTACCTCTTTTGGGCTCCGCTGCTCGTGCCCACCAAATGAAATCCTCTAACAATATTGGTTATATCTCCCACTACTATTGGAGGAGGATCGACCTGATTCGCCTGAGCTCCAAATTGGCCTATCGGAGCTTCTAGGAATGACTGAGAATTCTGCCCGGCAGGCTGATTGGGAACTACCCAACTTCGGGCATACTAGGCCAACGATCCAGCTCGGATGAGAGTCTCAATTTCATCCTTTAGTTGCCGACAATCATCAGTGTTATGATCGATGTCATTGTGGAATCAATTTTTTTTTGAAGGATCTCTCTTCGCCCTGTGGTTTCTTAAAGGTTCTGGCTTCTTCCATGGAAGGTGATTAGAATTAGCCAGAAAGATACGCTCTCGGGTGTCCGTTAGGTTTGTATAAGTAGCATAGATAGGCTTGAACTTCTCCGCTGACTTGTTCTTCTTCATCCCGCTCTGGTCAACTTCACCATTCCCCTTTCTTTTGTTACTCCCCCTTGGTTATCTGGGTAATAGCCTGAGTCGTAGTTGTAACATCCGTTACTACTCCAACAGGTTGGACAGGGGTCGAGCTAGTTCCTACGATAGAAGCTCGTGCCTCATCCAGGTTTATCCATTCCCGAGCTCGGGCCAGAAATTCATCTATGCTTTTAACTCCTTTTCTCTGGAGTTCTTGCCATAGGTTTCCCCCGACAAGAATTCCCATTCTCATTCCCATGAGCTTGGAGTTGTAATCAACGTCCCTAGCTCGTGTACCAACATTGGAAAATCTACTCAGATATGCCTTCAATGTCTCGCCAGGTTGCTGCTTTACGTTGGCCAATGAATCGGCCTCAACTCGAGCTACCTGTGAAGCTCAGAATGCTTTTTTGAAATCGGAGGAAAACTTCTTCCATGAGCTTATGGAATGCCTCCAGTATCGTTTAAACCACTGCCTGGCAGGCCCAACCAGAGTTCCAGGGAACAAGATACACTTTGGATTGATCCCGACATTGTGAGCCATCATCATGGTGTTAAACATTTTGAGGTGATCAGACGGATCTCCATCTCCATCAAACTTCGACATGTGCGGCATCCTCAAACCTACAGGATATTTTGCTGCTACAATGTTTGGAGCAAAAGTTTCGAGCTCCTCATCTGAGTCACAATCGTCCTTTTCCTTCCTAGATAAGAGTCTTTTCATTTGTTCTTTCATTAGAGCCAGTCTCTCAAGGTTTTGCTCCCTAGTCCCTAGGTTAGCTGGGGGTTGTTCAACAGCTCCCATCCTATTATACGCATTTGATGGATTATTGTCTCTCCAAGATCGAGCTTGGTTATGTGGGACATTCCCATTCTCACGTACAATGTATATACCTCCCTCGTGTCAAGTATAGCTAATATCCTCATCCTGAACTGGATACCTTCTCTATGAGTTCAGATGATTGCGCATGTTGGGTTGTGGATCATATCGAGGACTTTGTACTGAACTCAAATGATTTCTCAGGTCGCTCTCAGATCTGCCTCCATGATGGCTTTACATCCAATAACTTCTGTTTGCGAAACTTACAGCTCGGGGTTGAGATTGAGGACCTGGGTTCTCAACATGTGTTTGTGGGGTGGAAGTATTCGCAGACGGGGGAGGATTTCTCCTACTGTTCTCACGAGTTGGAACATTTCAATGAGGACGAGGTGGTGATGGATGTCTTAGAAGTGACAAAGGATGCCTTATGGGTGAGGCTACCCACGTTCCATTAGGACGGAATAAATTAGCCCGCCTGGGTTCTACTCCAACATCCCTAGTTCTCTATGCCTGAGGCTCTAATCGTGGCACAAAGGGATTTGTTAGAGCATTGTGTCTTCGTGAGCTTGTCCCACCCACTCCCTGCGGATTGTTATGGGAATTTCTAGGAATCTGTGAAGAAGGCACATAGCTTTGGGTTGTGGTCCTGACTGACTGACTGACATGCTGATGATCCTTGTGATGATCAGTGGGCCGAGCATTCTGGTGGTTTCGCCCTGAAGGCACAGAACTCAGAGTGGCGGTTCTGACAGATCGACTCGGTTTAGATCGGTTACTCCTGCGGGACTTATGAGACCCGCTTTGCCTCTTTCTGACATTCACGTCGGTCGCAATAGGGGGTAACCGAGCCAAGACCTCCTCAATCTACCTGTTTTCCCTAGAGAGATGGATCCTTAACTAGGTGTTTTCCATTTCGATGGCAATCAGATATCCTGGATTAGGATTCGGCGGTAATGACGCTGAACTCCCAGTATCGCCTTGACCTGCCGGTTGTTTTCCTGGACGTTGCTGAACATTCGGGCCCCTTTCATTAGGAACAGCGGTATGATGGGCCTCCTGCCCACCGGCTGTTCTATCTCATTATCATGCATTGAGCAAGTGAAAACCATGATGAAAGTCGACTGGAACTTGTGACACACTAATTTACTCTCGATGAAAGCACCAAACTGTTGACGCGATTTTTTGCCAATAGTGTATTAAGAAATTAAATGGGTAGATTAGTGCTAGATTATAAACTGCAATAATATAGTAAGCATTCACTCAAAAGCATAGAATTTTTACGTGGTTCAGTGGTTAAAATCCACCTAGTCCACGAGTCACTATTATTACTGTTTCTCCAGAGTTTCGATAATACAAAAATAGTCCCCCCCCCCCTCCCCCTCTTGTCCAATATCCATAGTATTTATAGGGGAATTCCATGGACAGGTTTGGGTCACTGTGTAAATAAACTGCGTAATTAAATAAGGTATATAATCAATACAAATTAATCCCATTTTCATTGGGATATGATTAGATAACATAATAAATATACTCCTGCTATCTCGGATAACAAATGACAGATATATGATACAGCTTGGTCATTAATGAGCATATAAAGAATCCCAGAATCTCCTGGGATCCTTTTGTATGTGTTGTCTAGGCTCTGACGAACTCAATATTTCACCCCAGCTCGTGTTTAATCAATTACTTGACTCCGAGCTCGTAGTAACTTCAGAGCGCCCAAAGTTGGATCTAACCATTATGAGTCCCAAACTCGATTGTTACCTTAAGTGTAGGTCAAATGACAACTCGTATACCGTGTACGAACTGGATTTGATCCTGAGATGTTCAAATCATTATTAACCAGATATTCCACTTGGCTATTTTTCCACATATTTATCTGACAGTTGTACCCAAGCTGAGTAATTGAACTCGTGCTAATTTTAGGGTACAACGGATCATATCAATGGACTACTAGAGAAAACTCTTTAAATATAATTCTATAAATACATAGAGTGCAATTCCATATTTATAATGGAGTAATCATGGAATTAATAAATAAGATTATTAGATTAAAGAGTTTAATTAATAATATGGTTTATTGGAGCTTCGTATTATAGGTCCATGGTCCCCAAATCACCTCTGTCCTACACTGTCAAGGGTAAGGATGTAAAAAGAAAGATTTGTTAAGAGAAATGACTAAATTACTAATGAATTAATTTTCTAGGGCAAGGAAACAATTATTTGATAATTATGGGTGATTTATTAATTGTGAATTAATTAATTATTTAACTATATATTTTTTATTTTGAAAAACTATAGGTTAAAATTAATATTAATCTTGTTTGGATTAATATAAAGAGAGAAAATAATAAATATCTTATTTATAATATGATATTTATTTATATATTTATTTTAAATCTGATATTTTAAGATAAAGTTAATTTTAAATTAACTGATATTTATGTTGGAATAAATATTTTGTCTTAAAAGTTGATTAAATAAACAAATGAGAAAATTAGGGCAACCCTAATAGGGCTAGGCGACACACACTGTACAGTACAATGTGTGGCACCTAGCATTAGGGATTTTATCCCTGGGATTTGAATTTTGAATTTCAAATAAACTTGTTTAATCAGTTATTTAATTATTTTTTTAAATATGATTTAAATAAATAATTAAATGAAAATATCTAATCAATTTTAATTTGAATTATATTTTAATTAAATAAAGATTATTTAATTAGATTAAATGTCTTTATAAATCTAATATACGTGATATTCAGATAATGATGGTGAATTAGATTCTCTCTTTTTAACGCGATAGTTTTTTCTAAACCTGAAAACTATTCTAACCCTTCTCTCTGTCAAAACTCTCTAGATCTCATGTGTTGAGTATATCTAGGGAGTCACATAAATAAACCTTTTGAATCCTACGTGCCCACACACGTCCTTGTGTGTTTGTGGATTGGTTTGGAAGACCAGGGTGTGAGATCTCAGAACACTGGATAGGAAGATCGTTGATTTATACAAAAAGACTCAAGGACACTTGATAGGCTACAAGAGGTAATCCCTGATCTATTTGTATGTGATTTAATATTTATATATGTATATGATCCTGACTGATATTTATATTTATTAAAATGGGTCCATATATTTCGCTGCGTACCTTTGATTTGATAAAACAATGCTCTAGGTTTTTGAACATATTAGATTGATTTAGGCACATTAATTATTAAGGGTAAAAGTTTTATAAAGTGAAGTGGAAACCTTAACAATTTTTATTATCTTGAGTCTATTCACATTTAGTTATTTGTTCTTTAAAACTCATAGTTATTTATTATTTTGCTTCTTGTTATCTTTCAAAATTGATTGCTTAGATAAAGTTAGGATTTAGTATTTGCTATATTTAATTTATTCAATTGATTTTAATCCTTGTGGGACGATATCTGTCTTTAAACTACTTTACTACTTGTTCGATTTGTTCACCTACAAGCATATTCATTATTTTTCGCAACAGAAAACCCTTTTGATTATGTGCATCAAGTTATGTCCAATGATGATAGAAAGATTGCATTTGAGCTTTTAAAGTAGATTAGGAAACATTCTACTCCTCATGGAGATGGATCTCAGAGGTTGGTCAATTTTTTAAACAAGCCAAATATTCATCAACCATTAAGATCTAGAAAACTAGTCGCCCACTGTCGCTGACCACCCTTCGATGCCTAAGTTCTTTGTCATTGCTATTGTCGGCCAGCCCATCTGATGTCAAACCCCTCCTCCCATAGTGTCGAGCTCGTCCTCTAGGCATCTCCATCCATCCTAGCCCGAATACGCCCGTCCCAATTGACCTATGCCCTTCCCAGCCTAAGAAAAAATAAGAACTCGGAGGAAATGGACGAGGAAGGTTAGTTTTTTTTTTAATTTTTTGTTCTAGTTTAATTTTTTTATTATTATTTAAGATTTTGAATTAATTTTTGTGTTTAATTTTGTTAAAAATATTTTAATCTTTAGTTTTGTTTAAAAATTAATTTTAAGATATTTGAATAAAGTAAAATTGAAACAATTTTTGTTTTTATTTAAGTTTAATTATTTAAAATTATTTATGTTGTTTTTAAAATTTAAATATATTTTCAATTAATTTTTCTTTTATAAAATCAATTTAAATTATTTTTTTAAATATTATGAGTCTGATCAATGAGAGTGAGATACATGATGGTCCAATAAGCACTTAACAGAATTAATCGAGGAGATATTGACAAAAGTATTGTTTTAGCAACTTCGAGTATTATGTATATTAAAAAAAAGATTGAGTATCAAAGTGCTAACATTTTGAAAATTTTTGGTATTTATGCAACATTTTTCTTAATTTAGTCACTAATTGCCCTTTATCAAATAAATCCTAATTTATACGTTAAAATGAGATTAGTAACAAATAAAAAATATAGCACCCATTTTTTTTTCTTTATAACACTTTTAATTTATTAATTATTAGCAAATGTATTATTATGGTAAATTGACCTAAATATTCTCATCAAATATAAAAAAAAAATACAAATTTATTTTCTATTGTAGCTCTTAAAATATTTAATATATCACATATATTAATTAGTTTATCATTTTTAATAAATTTTTTTATATAAATACTTCAAATTTTAGAAGCATGGAATTTATTAATAATTCTTCTATTCAATACTCTCATTTTTTTCTCACTACATACATTTCTACTTAAATTCCTTATAAATTATTAAAAATTCCTTTCCACATTTATAATTTATTGCTTATAAAGAATTTATATGTGTGGAAAGAATTTTTAACAATTTATGAGTTTAAGTAGAAATTTGTATAGTGCGGAAAGATCAGGACATTCATAGAAGTACCCTTAATAAATTTCATGTTTCTAAAATTTAAAGTATGTACATTTTTTTTATTAAAAATAATAAACTACTTAATATATAAGTGATTATTAAATATTTTAGAGGTATAATAGAAAATAATTTCTTTTTTAATATTTTATGAGAATATTTAGGTTAATTAGAAAAATAATATATTTAGTAATAATTAATTAATTAATTAAAAGAGATTTAAAGATAAAAAGATGGGTGTAATGTTTTGTTTTTGTTAAAAATCTCATTTTACCCTTATAAGTTAGGATTTATTTAATAAATTATAATATTAGGGGACCTATTGTAGGAAATAGCATATAACATGATATTTGTTTATTTTCATGTAATTTACATATTATCAAACAAACATGTAAACTCCTAGAACATGCTCTTATGAAATTGATACAAAATAGAGTAAAGCACAGAAACTTACATATACGCAGCGGAACTGGAACAACTTCTTCCTTCAATCTCTCTTATCCTTGATTGCTTTCTGTAGCAGAGTATTATCAAGAGAATGAACTATATCAGCAACACAGTCGTCCTCACCAAGCCTTTGATCAACCTATAACTAGTGTGGGTTGGTTCTCAACACATGATATAGAGATCTAGAAGAGAAGAAGAGATAGTGGCTATGAAATGATTAGATTGTCTAGGTTTTCACTTACCCAATGAATCAACTGAAACTTATTTATTGAAAACCCTAGATATCATATTCCTTATATAGGCAACTTAATGAGCCTTTTTTAAATTTAAATTTAAATTAATTAGTAATAATCAAAAAAATAAAAACCTTGGGCTTCCACAAATGGACTTGGGCTCAATCTCTTTGTTTTGAATTTAAATCTCAATTGGACTTAAATTCAAAACCTTTTTATTTATTTACCTTTTAATTAATTAATTATAATTTGAAACATGATTTAATATTATTTATTTATGTTGACTCCAATTTATCAATATTAATAAAATTGTCCAAAGATTCTCTTTTATTCTCTAAATCTTACATCTCTATAAAAATTTCCAAAATTGACCTAGTCAACTTTAAAAATCCTAATTGATAATTAAATCAATTAATTGAGATATTCTAGATGATTTACTCAAAGGTGATGTGGGAATCATGGATCTATGAAATCAAGCTCCTATAAGTTATCGTGAATTTATTTACGAATAATTTCACTACCTTATTAATTCCTCATGACTCCACTATAGACTCGAAATTGAATTCTTGAATTCATAGAACATATTTTACAAACCATAAATATGTTATCCATTGTTAAAACCATTACAGTCAGTCAATCTTCTATCGATGACTTACTAACGAGTTGGGTGCAAATTACCGTTTTATCCCTCATCAGTATTTTATCCTTAACTCCCACTAAGCTCCTTAAAAATGATATTCCCATGAACTTAATCACAAAAATGAGATCTTAATCATTTAACCTTTTGAACAAAGCAATTAAGGAAATCATATTTTCACTTATCATACAGAAGTTATAGATTTCATATCTACGAATAATACTCCCACTCAATTACACTACTAGATATCCAAGATGTAAGTATGGGCTAGACCGTAGGGTAAGCTGGTAATGAACAAGTCAATAGATTTAAATAATATAATTAGCAGAATATTATAACTTAGAATTAATATCAACTTAACCTTTGGTTAATGTTTTGACATTGATTAGATTCGATAAAAATGATACTTATTTATCAATCAATAGTCAATATCGGTCTTAGTCTGATGTAACTGAAAACATCCGATCTTATCTACTTGGTCAATGCCTTGGACAAGACATCACACCCCGAATGTGTAAGTAGATCATATCGTAGATTGCCTAATTAATGAAAATCCAATGCACTGATCTAATCTTAGGACTCGTTCTTTTGAACATATAATTAAAACTATAATCCACTGTGACCTAGTCACTATAATTTTAACCATCCATATGTTCGAGATTTTATAAATGTTTGTATTGTTTCAATAATTATGTAATAAAACTGGCAAGCAACACAGTTGTCAAACTAAATGATTTGTACTACTTTTATTGACAATATAAAATCGCATTACATGTCCGACATGGTTTTATAAGGGCATAAAACCCACCAAACTCCCACTTTCCCTTTTAAAACAAATGATACATGTTTCTCAAAACCATTCATTCTACATGCTTCACAATTATGCTCTCTGCTTATATCTTTGTAAGGGGATATGAAAGATTGCTTTCCAATTCTATCTTCATCACCTTCACATCACGCATTTGCCACACATCTTTGAAAATGTGGTATTTTCTCTCTATATGCTTTGCTCTTTTGTGGCTTCGATATTTTTTCGAATTCGCTCTTGCCTTATTACTGTCACTATATAAAATGAGTGGTTTATTCACTTTTGGAATAACATAGAGATCCATGTAGAACTTCTTCAGCCAGACTATTTCCTTAGCGTCCATAGACACAACTATTGACTCAGCCTCCAAGGTGGAATCTGAAATGGCAGGTAGGCTAACGCTTCTCCAAATCATAGCTACTAAGATGGCAGACAACCTATCGCTTCTCCAAGTCATAGCTCCACCCCAAGAGTAAACATCTTTTTAGAAGTAGACTTCTTGTCATCAACATCAATCTAAAATCTGAATCTCTGTAGCCTAATAGGTTCAAAGATACTCCTAAAAAAGATTAACATATAGTCTCTAGTCCATCAAAAATACCAACTTCCATCTATTGTTCATTTCCAAGGTTTTACTGGCACTTGCTCACCACTCCCACTGCATAGCAGATCTTCTGGTCACAACACATAATATAGCATGCATTAGACTTCTAATTGAAAATGCATAAGGAATTTGTTACATCTTTTCTTTCTCTTGAGGAGTCTGTTAAGACTACTGCTTAGAAAAATAAATTCCATGTCAAGACGCTAAACATCATTTCTAAAAATTTGTTAAAGAGTAATGACCAAGTACCTCACCTATGTAGGTCCCTTGAGTTAGAGCCAAAATTTGGTTATTTCTATCCTTGGTGATCTGGATTCCAAGAACACGACTTGCTACAACGAAATTTGGAATTTCGTTTCCAGCCAGTTCTTTATGTCTAATAATTTCTTGACATTGTTTCCAATGAGTAAGATATCATCTACATAAAGAATTAAGAGCACCATAATGTATTTTCCCCTACGTTGTTAAACAAAAGGGTCAATTACATTTTGTTCAAAACCCCAGGTCTTAATGTTTCCATTTAACCTTAAGTTCTAGGAGCACGAAGCTTGTTTAGGTCCATAGATTGACCTACACAACTTGCCGAATTTCTTGTACAACTACTTCAAAACCTTCTGATTGATCCATGTTAATGGTCTCATCAAGGTAGCCATTAAAAATGCTTCTTTAATGTCCATTTTCCTTATATCTTAATCGAGCGTTGTGGGTATGGATAAGAGTATACTAAATGAATTTTAACATGGATACCAGAGAAAAAGTTTTCTCTAAGCAAAATTTCTCTCTCTGCCACGAGTTGAGCCTTAAATGTCTTGACATTTTCATCAACTCCTATTTTCTTCTTATATATCAACTTGCACCCTATGTGCCTAAAGTCCAATGGCAAATCTACAAGATCTCAGACAAATTAAGAGCATAGACTCTATTTCCTGGTACTTCGCTTTGAGTCAAAGATCCCTTTCAGACTTAGCTAGTTAGAACTTTACTTAGCTAGTTAGATAGTAGTAGTAGTAGTAGTAGTAGTAGTAGTAGTAGTAGTAGTAGTAGTAGTAGTAGTAGTAGTAGTAGTGGTAGTAGTGGTAGTAGTAGTAGTAGTAGTAGTAGCTAATAGTAGTTATAGTATGATAGTTACTGTGGATTTTGGTTCAAGCTAGGACTTAGTTGAACACTCGTAGCAAAATTTATAGATTTTATAAGTTTAACCTATAGTTTAAGAATATTAATTATAACATAAGGTTTGATTAATATAAAGATGCCATTTATTATACTATAAGGTTTAGATAGAATTAATAAGATCATGACACTTGTCGTGTGCATGTTTATTTGAGAATTTATTTATAGTTTAAATAAAAGAAAGTTCAAGAAAGCTCTAGAATCTTCCAATACCATTAAGAGCATGACATTTGTCACAATCTTGTTTATTTGAGGATTTAAGCATTTTAAGTGGATAATTCAAAAATAGAAGTTTCTAGAAGCTCTAGACTCTTCCAGAACTTGTTGGAATCTCGTATTACTCAGTCAAACCTGATTAATCAATTCAAATTAAGCTGAAAAAGTGCAATTACGTGTTTAATATATTCACGTATGTCGATATATAGCAACATAGGAGCCGATGTATCGTCACACGGGGACTATGAAAAACACGTCAACTTCGCACAAACGAAACGACGAGCACTCAGGACATAAGGCCAGATGATATATCGCCTATGATGGGCGATATATCTACCCTAGGGCCATATTTTCAAATGATGTTGAAACCGAGCTTGATTAATTTCCTAACCTCTTGACTAGCCTCTGAACATTTTGACCGAGTCTTCAGCACCTGTTGAACGAATATTCAAATATTTTTCAATTTATACTCATTATTTGTATTCAAGCTAAAAGGAGATAGTTCACTCCTTGAACTCTATAAATAGGACCTAGTACCCAGCCATTATTCTCATTCTTCAAGTTGTGTTCAGAGCCTTCAAGCTGCTAGGGTTACTATAGAGTGATAAACACTTGGGTTGGGATAAAAGCTTTATCATCTTAAGCTTTATAAACACTTGGTAAGTGAGATAAATAATGTGTTTTCAATATCAAGGTGTAGTTCGGTTCTAGTACATTCAAAGGTATTCATAATCTTAAGTTCATTTATGTATGGTTCTTTAGTTTCCTTTAGTTTTCTTCATTCAGATCCTAACTCATTGTTTAAATTCTTGGTTAGGTATTCAAGTTCTTTGAACTTAAGGTTTCTTTTTGGTAAGTCTCCTCTTGGTAATGTAGTTCTCTTCTTTCCATCTCTTTTCTTTAGAAATACTCACTATTCTTGTTGTTTGTTTTAGGAGTGTTCCAAATCTCATCCTTGTTCTCAAAAATCCTAGTGTTGGTAAGGAAAATAGGATAGAATTTTTATGTTTATATGATATGTTATGCTTATGTTATGTTATGTTACCTTATGTTATGTTATCTTATGTTCACATTATGTATAGTATATAGTCTTTGGGCATATGACTTGTCTAGCTAACAAGCCCCAAAAATTTATGGGCATATGACTTGCTTAGTTAGCAAGCCCCATAAATCTATGGGCATATGACTTGCTTAGTTAACAAGCCCCAAGAGGTATAATGGCCATTGTAGTTTATAGAATATATGATTTATAGTATATGTTTATGATATAGTTTTATGAATATGCTTATATGTGTTAGTAGATTTTTCCTTGTTTGACATTAGGCTCGTTCCTTTATTTTTATGTATGCAGGAAATAGTTATGGCGACGGAAGGATTCTTGGCAGCTTGGTTTGTGTATTAAGGATGAAGGGATTCGATGGACTGCGTGAACAATTCGAGGACGACGTTATTTTAGTCTCTTTAAATTATATTTTTATGTATTTTCCGCATTTAGTTTTGTAAACAATTTCCTTTAGTTTAAAGTTATGTTTTATTTTAAAAAAATTGGATCTCATACCCCGTATTTATGTATTTCAATATTTACTCTGGATTTTTCAATAAAGTTGTGAATATTTCTTATGTATGTTTTCTCAAAAATAGTAGCTAAGTCTAGCAGTTTTAATGGTCCAATGTCTTAGAATTAGTTGGGTCATTACAGTTGGTATTAGAGCAACGGTTCATTCCATGAAGTTCTCCTTGATACACACGCTCAAGCTCCAAATCTAACCGCCAATGTAATTTTTTATGTGATAGTTATTATGTTTATGTGTTTAGCTAACATTTTAGCCTTATTTTTTCAGTTAAGAATGAATGGAGCATTAACTTATGAGGATATCTGAGCCATTAAGGCCTTGAAAAGAATTAGAGAGCCAAGAAACATCGTAGGAGTGCTAGAAAGAATCACCCGAAGACTGCTCTTATTCCACAGGGAGATAGGTCGCCTCCAAGAAACTAAGCAAATCATGATGAGAGCTACGGAGCAATCTGTTTTAGTAATTAGACTTTTTAAAGATTATCCTACTATAACTGCAGCCTTAGAAGACATACGGGAGACGATAGATGATGAAGATGAATTACCAGTAGCTATGAGATATTATTTTCTCATACTTAGGTTCACCTCTAAGATGGAGTTCCAATTCACAAATGAGCAAAAACATAGAATTTTTACGAATCTTCCTCGAGGGCATTTTGAGGCTTAAGATAATGATGACTATGAAGAGATAGACGATGATATGTTAGATGAAGGATCAGATGTAGAAGATCCTGGTTTTTAGATTAAATTAGTTTCTTTGTTTGTTTTATTTATTATTTGTTTTATTTTATGATTGTACTTAGTGAAAACTGTTTTTCCAAATAAATATCAATGTTATTTTGATGACATGTATGAGTTTGACTTCTTTTTTTACAATGATAATAAATAATAAATTTAATAAATAATGACTGTGGATGCCAAAAATCCACCAAGTAAGAAAAACAAAAGAAGTTTCTAGTCCCTTAAGGAAGGAAACAGCTAAGGGGCACCAAAGGCACCAAGTACGCGATGAAGGCAGAAGGTTATTATAGGCCATCAAAGTGTTAAACACTCGCAGGGCTCTAGGCCTCACGAGGTCATTCCAGACCCCCAAGCCGCATCACCTTGTTAGACGCCTTTGTCATGCACACATGGCCCTTATCCATGCCCCTCGAAGTTAAGGCCCCAGCCTCGCGAACACTACTCCAGCAGCACCCCGTTGCACCCCGCGCATGCCAACACCTCATGCGCCTAGCCTTGCCCCGAGGTGTCCTACACCAAGGACCTCATGCCAAGAAGACATTTCACACCTAGGATGTATCCCATGTCTCACCAAGGCATGCGCCTCGCGCCCCGCGCGCACCAGGGGCCTCGCGCCCGCGCGCAACAGGGACCTCGCGCCCGCGCGCACATGTGCCTCGCGCCCCGCGTGCACCAGGGGCCTCGCGCCCGCGCGCACATGCGCCTCGCGCCCCGCGCGCACATGCGCCTCGCGCCCGCGCGTACCAGGGGCCTCGCGCCCGCGCCCGCGGCCACATGCGCCTCGCGCCCGCGCGCACCGGGGCCTCGCGCCCGCGCGCACCTGGGGCCTCGCGCCCGCGCACACATGCGCCTCGCGCCCCGCGCGCACATGGGCCTCGCGCCCGCGCGTACCAGGGGCCTCGCGCCCCGTGCGTGCACATGCGCCTCGCGCCCCGCGCGCACAGGGGCCTCACGCCCCGCGCGCACCAGGGGCCTTGTGCCTGCGCGCACATGCGCCTCGTGCCCCGCGCGCCCATGGGCCTCGCGCCCGCGCGCACCAAGAGCTCGCAGTGAGGTCACCTCACCTCGCCCCCAAAGGCTTCGCCCAAGGGTAACGCATGTATATAGCGGCCTCGTCCCCAAAGGCCTCGCCCAAGGGCCACGTGTGCCTCGCTTCGCTCACCGGCCACGTCAAAGGCCTCAAGAGACATAGCCTCCACTAAACACCCTTCGGCCATATATCAAGAGCCTCGTAGTATGGGGGATGCAAAGTGATGGTTTCACAAGATAAGCCCCTCATCTCATTTGTAGGTGTCATGCCTCATAACACACGCAGCAGGCCCCATTGAAGAAGCCTTATCTCTCTTCTTGAACTTCCCTACACTTAGTAGGACGTGGAATAACCATTGATTACATAGTACCCGTACGTGTACGGGTGCATGACGTACAACCATGGGGAGGACAGATGCATGACCCTGACACCTGTAGCACACAAGTAGTGGAGGTACGGATCAATCCAGAGAGTGGAGGCACTATATGCACGCCTCTGACTATGTACCAAGCTGACACTATGATCCTCTGCTCCACCACTCTTCCCACACCACTGCCACCTGTGCTATTACCCTGACAGTGTACTTTTGTACTATTTTGTCTCACGGGACCACCATGTATAAGGGGCCATTAGAGCCCAGCTATAAAAGGGGCTTGACCCCTCAGAATGAGGGGTTGGAAAATTCATTGTAAGGAGAGGCTATTGAGAAATATACCAGGACTTGCTCCATCATTTATCTGTGTTTACTTTTCCTTAAAGTTTATTCTTAGTTCTTATATAAACATCACCTGACTTACCTTTGAGTTTTCCGATCTAATTTCGTTGACGAGATTTCACCGTCAACAATGACCAAGTTCTGTGAGGGTGGATACAAATCAATGGACCGGGTTCTATATTGAGAGTTAGGGGGCCATAGTAGTGGGAACGATTTTACTGATCTTAGCCCTCCCTCAATATGGTTAACTTTGGAACAATGATGAGTTTCGAGCCTGAGGATTAAGTCATATAGGATGATTAGAAACAAACTTAGAAAATAATAAAGATGGCTTATTTTTTTTTCCAAGTATAGAAACACACTCTAATAATAAAAGAAGGCTTATACAATTATTTTCATAAAAAATCATAAATTAATAGGTCTGAGTTATGTTTGCTTAGATTAAGTTTATGCCTTAGAGCCTATTAGGGTAAGTTCTAACATGTTTTTCTCAAACTATTAGAACTCCGTTAAAGATGTCGCTCAGAAGGTCTGCATGCACGAATGCCAATGCCTCCAACGTTGCTCCTGAGAGCAATGAATCCCCTCCAGTTCGTAGAAGGGGAGTGCATGCTACTACCAACCGAAGTGCGCCATCGCCGTCGCCGACGGTTGACAACACTACAGAAATTGCCAGACTACGACATCAAGTTGAGGAATTACTGCAACAACAGCGACAACAGGCTCAGCCTCAGACTCAGCCTTCGCCGCAACCATAGCCATAACAGATGGCTCCAGCACCCAAACAAGTTGGTCCATATGGGGGATGGTCAATGGAGAACTATGCGCCATACCCAGCTCAGCATATGGAGCCAATTTATGAGCGGTTTCATAAGCAACATGCTCCAAATTTTGAAGGGACAACATACCCCTTCGAGGTGAAAAAATGGCTCAGAAATGTGGAGCCGATCCTAGCACACATGAATCTCGGCAACGCGGATAGCATATCTTGCATTTCGTCTCTGCTCAAGAAAGATGCTAGAATATGGTGGGACTTAGTTCAGCAGACTCATGATGTCGCCACAATGACTTGGACCAGATTTGTGGAGCTGTTCCATAAAAAGTACTACAATTCGGCAGTCATCGCTTCAAGGGTCGAGGAGTTTGCTGGTTTGAAGGAAGGGAACTTATCAGTAGCAGAATATGCTCGGTAGTTCAATCGATTATGGTTCCAACAGACTTTCTGAGGGTGACCAAGTTCGTTAGAGGACTTCGACCGAAGATTGAGCTAGGGGTTAAGCTAGCAAACCCAGGAAATACTACCTATGCCGATGTTCTAGAAACGACAATAGCAAGGCTTTAGGCGGATGTTAGTAAAGAGGAAGCCAGTAAGCCAGAGCCTAAACAGTAGAGTCAACCTCACAATGGTCGAAACAACCACCACAACAACAATAGCAATCACTCCAGCAACAATAATGGTCAGAAAAGAAAGAATCCTGACAACAAGCAGTCTGACAACGATAAAAGGGCACAGCGTACAATGGAGGTAATAAGACGGGTTATGTAGAATACTCGCAATGTGCTAAGTGCCAAAAGAAACATCCTGGTGAGTGCCATGCAAATACCAAGGGATGCTACAATTGTGGTCAGGAAGGACACCGGAGGAGAGAATGTCCCCAGCTCAAGCCAGAGGGAAAAAGGGAAGACAAGATGGTTCCTAACAGGGTATTTGCCTTAATCCAAGGAGAAGCTGACGCTAGCAATAAAGTAGTTACAGGTCAGGTTTCTATCCTCAATAATGTATGTTCTGTATTATTTGATTCCAGAGCCACTCACTTGTATATCACGTTAGGAATGATAAAGGAATTAGACAAGCCTTGTGAAAGATTTAGAACTAGGTATGTAACTGAGTTTCCTTCGGGCAAAGTAGTCCTATCATCACGGATAGTACGAGGCGTGCCGATCAAGATTGAGGAAGTAGAACTAGAAGGAGACCTGATAGAACAGGAGATCAAAGACTTCGACGTGCTACTAGGCATGGACTGGCTAGCAAGGCATGGTGCAACCATTGAATGCAAATGCAAGAAAGTGACGTTCGAGACTCCTGGCAACCAGAGATTATGCTTTATGGGACAAGTTTCAAAATTACGCACACTGCTTATATCATCTCTCAAAGCTCAGAGGATGATAGAAAAAGGATGTCAAGAATTCTTAGCCAGCGTCACGGATGTGGTAAAGGAAACACCACTAAAGGTTGGAGACATCCACATTGTAAAGGAATTTCCAGAAGTATTTCCCAATGACTTACCATGGTTTCCGCTAACTCGGGAAATTGACTTCACAATCGAACTAGTACCGAGCACTGAGCCTATCTCAAAGGCACCATACCGAATGGCACCTACCAAACTCAAGGATTTGAAGACGCAACTACAAGAACTCCTAGACTTGGGTTTCATTAGACTGAGTCATTCTCCATGGGGAGCACCGGTTCTATTTGTGAAGAAAAAGGAGGGAAGCATGTGGATGTGCATAGATTACCGTGAGCTGAATAAGGTGACGATTAAGAATAAGTACCCGCTACCCCGGATTGATGACTTGTTTGATCAACTCTGAGGAGCAATCGTGTTCTGAAAGATCGATTTACGGTCCAGGTATCATCAGCTCAAGGTACGGGAAGAGGATATTCCCAAGACAGCCTTTAGAACTCGTTATGGGCATTACGAGTTTTTAGTTATGTCTTTCGGTCTTACCAACGCTCCAGCCGCGTTTATGGATTTAATGAATAGGGTCTTTAAGGACTACTTGGATAAATTTGCCATAGTATTCATCAACGATATCTTGGTATACTCAAAGGACGCAGTCGAGCACGAAAACACATTTAAGGTTGATCATGTTGCGACTAAAGGAGCATCAATTGTACGCTAAGTTCAAGAAGTGCAAATTTTGGCTTTCACAAGTAGCATTCCTCAGGTACATTGTATCCAAGGACGGAGTTGCAGTAAACCCATCTAAAGTAGAGGCTGTGAAGGATTTGCCAAGACCAAAGAACGCATCAGAGGTAAGAAGCTTTATGGGATTAGCAGGTTATTATCGAAGGTTTGTAGAGGGCATTTCTAAGATAGCCACTTCGCTTACCAACCTGACCTGGAAGCAACAAAGGTTTAACTGGACCGATAAGTGTGAAGAAAGCTTCTAGTTGCTTAAAGATAAGTTGTGCTCAGCACCAGTACTTTGTGTACCGACACCCAACGAAAAGTTTGTAGTCTACTGTGATGCGTCAAAGCAAGGGTTGGGTTGTGTGCTGATGCAAAATGACAAGGTGATAGCCTATGCCTTAAGGCAGCTAAAGGAGTATGAGCAACAATATCCAACACATGATATGGAGTTGGCAGCGGTGGTCTTTGCATTAAAAATCTAGCGCCATTATCTTTATGGAGAACGGTGTGTGATTTATACGGACCACAAAAGCTTAAAGTATTTCTTCACTCAGAAGGAGCACAACATGAGGCAACGCAGGTGGTTAGAACTAGTGAAGGATTATGACTGCGAAATCCTATACCACCTGGGAAAGGAAAACGTAGTTGCTAATGCGCTAAGTAGGAAGAGTTATGGAAGTATAGCAGCACTAGCAGGAATAGAAAAGTCACTATAGTAGGAGCTGATCAGTGCCAGAATAGAAGTAGTCATCGGTAAGCTGGCTAACTTGTCTATCCAGTCAAGTCTGTTAGAAGAAATACGGATTGGACAAGGGCATGATGACACATTAGTAGCACATATGGATGCATTTAGAGAAGGTAAGGCCACAGATTTCTCGATATCAGGGCAGCGGTTATTGAGATATAAGGATCGGGTATGCGTGCCAAATGATCAAGGGATTAAGAAGAAGATCTTAGAAGAAGCACACAGTACCCCATACTCAGTTCACCTAGGGTCAACCAAGATGACTCATGATATTAAGGCAATATATTGGTGGCCAGGAATGAAGAAAGATATAGCGAAATTTGTGTCTAAATGTTTAGTATGCCAGCAAGTGAAAGCGGAACATCAGTGGTCTGTAGGCTTATTGCAACCACTTAGCATTCCATAATGGAAATGGGACGATATAGCCATGGATTTCGTGACGGGTTTGCCATGAACAAGTAAGCAGCATGATTCAGCTTGGGTGGTAATAGATAGACTAACCAAGTCAGCTCATTTCCTGCCTATCAAAACTATGTATACCGCAGATCAGTACGCAGATGTTTATGTCCGAGAAATAGTACGACTGCATGGAATCCCTAAGACTATAGTGTCCGATAGAGGATCGGTGTTTACATCAAGATTTTGGAGAAGTTTGCAGCAAGCTATGGGTACCAAGTTAAGTCTTAGTACGACATTTCATCCTCAGACAGACGGTCAGTTCGAGCGTACCATACCGATTTTAGAAAATATGTTGCACGCTTGTGTACTTGATTTCAGAGGATTATGGAGTAAGTACTTGCCGCTGATAGAATTCTCCTACAACAATAGCTACCAGTCAACGATCGCGATGGCACCCTATGAGTTGCTTTACGGAAGGAGGTGTCGATCACCGTTACATTGAGACAAGGTAGGAGAAAGGGAACTGCTTGGACCCAAAGCCGTTAGAGAGGCTCAGGATGTAGTAGCGCTAATTAGAAAGCATACGCTCGCTGCTCATAGCCGTCAGAAAAGTTATGCGGATGCCAAGCGGCGTGATGTGGAATTCAAGGTCGGAGATCAAGTCTTCCTAAGGATATCTCCTATGAAAGGTGTGAAGTGGTTTGGGAAGAAAGGAAAGCTTACTCCCCGGTTTATAGGTCCTTTCGAGATATTGGACGAAGTGGGAGCAGTTGCATATAGATTTGCCCTACCACCAGCTCTAGCAGATAGTCACAATGTGTTCCACATCTCGATGTTGTGTAGATATGTGTCAGACCCATCTCACGTCCTCAAGTATGATACGATAGCACTCCAGAAAGACTTGAGTTATGAGGAACGACTGGTTAGCATCCTAGATAGAGGGATGAAGCAGTTATGTTCCAAGAGTTTTCCGATAGTCAAAGTCCTATGGAGTAATAGTTTTGAACGGGAAGCAACGTGGGAGTTGGAGGAGGACATGTTAGCCCGGTATCCATAATTTTTTGGTAAATAAATTTCGGGGACGAAATTCTTTTTAGTAAGGGAGAATTGTAGAGTCCCAAAACTTTACTTAGCTAGTTAGATAATAGCAGTAGTAGTAGTAGTAGCTAGTAGTAGTTATAGTATGATAGTTACTATGGATTTTGGTTCAAGTCGGGACTTATTTGAACACTGGTAGCAACACTTATAGATCTTATAAGTTTAACCTATAGTTTAAGAATATTAATTATAACATAAGGTTTTAATAATATAAAGATGTCATTTATTATACTATAAGGTTTAGATAGAATTAATAAGATCATGACACTTGTTGTGTGCATGTTTATTTAAGGATTTATTTATAGTTTAAATAAAAGAAAGTTCAAGAAAGCTCTAGAATCTTCCAAGACCATTAAGAGCGTGACATTTGTCACAATCTTGTTTATTTGAGGATTTAAGCATTTTAAGCGGATAATTCAAAAATAGAAGTTTCTAGAAGCTCTAAACTTTTCCAGAACTTGCTGGAATCTTGTATTACTCAGTCAAACCTAATTAATCAATTCAAATTAAGCTGAAAAAGTGCAATTACGTGTTTAATATATTCACGTATGCCGATATATCGCAGCATAGAAGCCGATGTATCGCTACACGGGGAATACGAAAAACACGTCAACTTCGCACAAACGAAACGATGAGTATTCGGGGCATAAGGCCAGGCGATATCTCACCTATGATGAGCGATATGTCGGCCCTAGGGCCATATTTTCAAACGATGTTGAAACTGAGCTTGATTCATTTCCTAACCTCTTGACTAGCCTCTGAACATTTTGACCAAGTCTTCAGCACTTGCTGAACGAATATTCAAATATTTTTCAATTTATACTCATTATTTTTATTCAATCTAAAAGGAGATAGTTCAATCCTTGAACTCTATAAATAAGACCTAGTACCCAGCCATTATTCTCATTCTTCAAGCTGTGTTCAGAGCCTTCAAGCTGCTAGGTTTACTATAGAGTGATAAACACTTGGGTTGGGATAAAAACTTTATCATCTTAAGCTTTATAAACACTTGGTAAGTGAGATAAATAATGTGTTTTCAATATCAAGGTGTAGTTCGGTTCTAGTACATTCAAAGGTATTCCTAATCTTAAGTTCATTTCTGTATGGTTCTTTAGTTTCCTTTAGTTTTCTTCATTCAGATCCTAACTCGTTGTTTAAATTCTTGGTTATGTATTTAAGTTCTTTGAACTTAAGGTTTCTTTTTGGTAAGTCTCCTCTTGGTTGTTTAGTTCTCTTCTTTCTATCTCTTTTCTTTAGAAATACTCACTATTCTTGTTGTTTGTTTTAGGAGTGTTCCAAATCCCGTCCTTGTTCTCAAAAATCCCGGTGTTGGTAGGGAAATAGGATAGAATTTTTATGTTTATATGATATGTTATGCTTATGTTATGTTATGTTACCTTATGTTATGTTATCTTATGTTCACATTATGTATAGTATATAGTCTTTGGGCATATGACTTGTCTAGCTAACAAGCCCCAAAAATTTATGGGCATATGACTTGCTTAGTTAGCAAGCCCCATAAATCTATGGGCATATGACTTGCTTAGTTAACAAGCCCCAAGAGGTATAATGGCCATTGTAGTTTATAGAATATATGATTTATAGTATATGTTTATGATATAGTTTTATGAATATGCTTATATGTGTTAGTAGATTTTTCCTTGCTGGGCATTAGGCTCGTTCCTTTATTTTTATGTATGCAGGAAATAGTTATGGCGGCGGAAGGATTCTTGGCAGCTTGGTTTGTGTATTAAGGATGAAGGGATTCGATGGACTGTGTGAACAATTCGAGGACGACGTTATTTTAGTCTCTTTAAATTATATTTGTATGTATTTTCCGCATTTAGTTTTGTAAACAATTTCCTTTAGTTTAAAGTTATGTTTTACTTTAAAAAAATTGGATCTCATACCCTGTATTTATGTATTTCAATATTTACTATGGATTTTTCAATAAAGTTGTGAATATTTCTTATGTATGTTTTCTCAAAAATAGTAGCTAAGTCTAGTAGATTTAATGGTCGAATGTCTTAGAATTAGTTGGGTCATTACAGTCCAATGGCAAATCTACAAGATCTCAGACAAATTAAGAGTACATAGACTCTATTTCCTGATACTTGGCTTTGAGTCGAAGATCCCTTTCAGACTTATCCATTGCATGTTTAAAGACCAACAGATCATTGTTACTTGTGTCCCCAACCAGTATGTGAGTTTCACTATCCATCTCGTAGGTACCGGGTTCCAAGAAACCCTTCTTCTATGACGAGGCATCGTAACCTTCTGACTTGGATTAGTGGTTTCTAAATCTACCTTGTTTTTATTGACTTGCACCATTGAGGAGGAACAATAGTTTATCATCTTTCCATCTAATTCTATTTTTCTACGAGGCTTGACATTCATTTTGTAGTCGTTATCCAGAAAAGTGGCATTTGTAGAGCCAAACATTTTCTTGTCCTCTAGACTATAAAATAGACCACCCTGAGTACCTTTAGGCTAGCTAACAAACAAGAAAACCTCAGTTCGATGTTCTAGCTTTCCTACCTTTTTCCTTAGGACTCCCCCAAATTCCTTAATGACATAAATCAGGTTCACGACCATTCCATAATTCTACTGGTATCTTGGAGACAGCTTTGACACGGTACAACATTTATAAAAATGTCACATGCAGTCTAGGTAGCATGTCCCCAGAAAAAATTTGGGTAAGAAGTCGGTAGACTTGAATAGCTTATCATAGAACACACATTTTCATAAACGCGCAATTCACACCACACTGCAACACCGTTCTGTTGCAAAGTCCTTGAGAAGTTTCTTTAGACAATTCTCCAAGTTCAATTAAATGATCTTGGTTCTAATTATCCAAATATCCTCCACCCCAATCAGATCGGAAGATCTTTAACGTTTTACCTAATATGTTTTTTGTTGATGCAGTTTTTTTTTGCCAACGGTGGATTAAGAAATTCGACAACAGAGATATTAGGCTTTCTCACTAAATCATGATTAGACAAATGAACAATATCACAAACACTCACACTTTAACGTGGTTCAGTGGTTGAAATCCACCTAGTCCACAAGACAATCTTATTAATATCTTTAAGGCTCTGGGTGAAATTGTTTCTTACAATTTCAGCAAAGTTTCTATATATCAAGAAGCAACCCCTTTTTTTTATCCATTCCTATGATATTTATAGAGTTTTTCCTAGACAACTTTGGGTAACCGCGTGCATAATTATGGTAAATAACGAATTAGAATAATCTCCCATTTACATAGGGATATGATTGCATATGGAATTTAAATCTGTTATCTTGGGTAATAAATGTGTAATAAATTTTGGGCATTAATTAGTGTATAAGGAATCTCCGAGTCTACTGGTATCCTTTACTATGCATCATGATCAGGCTTCCCCGAGTTGAACACTTCTTTCGAGCTGGATGTTGGAGAGATAACCTAACCTGACACGGGCCAAGTTCAGTCTAGAAGGTGATTTAGTCATCACGCATCTCGGACTAAGTTGTTGGCGCAAGAGGCGATCTGAAGATTATCTGGTTGTCGTACTATCAAGTTTGACTCGAGCTGCTCACACCAGAGTTAGCTAAATGTTCTACTTGTACACTTTCCCCTTGTGCTTATCTGCCAGCTGTACCCCGGGCTAAGTGATTCAGTTCGTATTTATTTTGGGGTACAAAATTTTCCCCCCAAGCTCCTGCTCGTGCATGACATCACCTCTATCACGCACAGTAGGGGATTTTAGGCTTCTGTTATGTGAAATCATGCCCACCCACTACTCGAGTGCTAAACACATGTCAGTCTGCATGTTCAAGTTTTGAGTACTGTGCAACTGTCCTGTCAACTTTTTGTCGCAGTAGGGGTTATTTAATCTAGGCCCTTGGATCCCGAATGGACCCAATCAAGTGGCCCAGATTGTTTTCTGAAGTTTAAGTATAAATAGGAGAAACAGACTTGAACCTCACCACCATTGCATTTAAAAAATTTCCCCTCAGAGCACCTTTAGAAACCTTCAGCATTTTCTCATTCTCCAGAAGCTTCCAGGCTACTATCTTTGAAGATGTCATCACTTCCCTCGATCGAACATCTAATTTGTAAGTATTTCTATACCCGATTCAAATTTCACCCTCTTACTTTTCAATAAGTTTACGAATTTTTACAGTATAGTTTCTTACTTCGACCATGTTCGAGTTTATAGGGGTTTTTGATAGGCCAAAACAATAGTATTATGTCTTATTAGAAATAATGTGCATAAAAAATGGGTAATTTTCTGGGTTTTGAAAGAGGAACGCCTATGTATGCGTAGAAATTTGAGGGTTTTTAGGTTCAGCTATGGGTAGCTTAAGGGTTACGATTCCCCAAGAAGTTTTGCATTAAACCTTCTTTAAAAAGGTATTGGGTCTGACATGCGAATCCCAAAGTATCAGGGGATTTCTCGAGTTTATAGCGTGTGGTTACTGAACGCGTGTGGACACACACCTTATTACTAGGATATATCTTACCTCGTGTGCTTCTTAGGTAGAATAAATAAAATTCAAACTCTCGGGTCATTGTCCCTTTATCACCATAGCAAGGTTTTATCTTAGGTCGCCTCTAATAGGCCACTTTGTCGTTAAGCAAGCTAAATCATGGTCCATCAGAAGAAGTCAGTCGTGAGCTCCTCTTCCTAAAGCAAGAGTAAGGGCCAACAAATTGCATCTGAGACCCCCATTCAACATTTCAACCCGGTAGTGGATAGGGAGATCGTAGTTGACCCCAACACCTTTTTTGAGGCTGAGCACATCAAATCTTGAAACATGAGTGGGAGGTCCCCACCTCTGCCGACATCATGTACTTCTTCTGTCTCAAATCCAACCCCGAGCAGAAGGGGCGAGGTGACGAATTCTACTACCTCACTAGATTCCCCAATATAGCCTCCGTCATCGACCTCCCCAGCCACCCAAATGACTACAAGGATCAATTCTTCATGTCAAACGAGTTCAAGAACTGCACTCATCAGTATTTCAACCGTTCTCGTAAGTTTCTTAGCTCTTCGAATTTTTTACTTGAATTCTTTTTCGATCATGTTTAAACATATTCTGATCGAGTTGTTACTTTGTGCAAGAGTTTTGGATGGTAGTTAATGATGCTAGCATGATGACCTGCAAACTAATCTGGAAAGACCAGACACTGGCCATTAGAGCTCGAGGTCCTTCCCCCGAGCTCCCTCCTCCTCAAGAAGTCATCCATGCCGTTAAGGACACTGAAGAGGAAGAAGAGGTCACAAAGCTGGTGCGCAATAGAAAGGTCCCTGAAGACAGACAACATCCTGACTCAGACCAAGCTGAATCGGGGGCAACAGCCGACACTTCTGGCCATGGTAACCCATATAGAGAATTAAACCGTTGCCAGTTTTAGGCTGGTTCAATTCAACCCACGACAACTCATGAGTCGACATCCGGTTGATCCGGACCTGAACGTGACCCTCCTCTAGTGTGTGGATCACTTAGTTGTACGCTACGACCATAGTTATCCTCGGTGTACCATAGTTGTAGATAACACCCTTCACTTTAGGTCCATCATTTTTTAGGAGTACGATACAAATATTTTGTCGTGGCCTTCCCTCCATCAGGGTGTTTTTTCCCTGAGTATTAGGTCGGTCGTGCATGAGTCTAGTTATGATGAAGAGCCTGAACCCCTAGGACCCAAAATGTAATAATATTAGAGTCCCCACCCCCCCTCCTCTAATAGTCCAAGGGTTATAGGTTTTACCCAGTTCGGTTCGTAACCCAGAGCCAATCATAGTAGTTTCCTCCTCTAGCTCTGAGGGTAGGGTTCTTGCTCTATTCTTTCCCTTGCATTACCTTGACTAATCATTTATTGGATCTAATTTTTCTCCTCATCCTTTTGCAGATGAAGATATGGACCTAAAGGGCGCCTTCAAATCTGGTGGGCCAGAACTGGACCCGTAGTGATGAAGGCGAGAATATCAAAAAAGTGTACCCCCAAATCCGAAGCAGCCACCGAATCTCCTGCAAAGGATAAAGGTTCCAGCTCCACTCTGAAACAGTAGTAGCAAACACAACCGCTAGCTCCAATAACTACAATTATTGTTCTTGAGGTTCATTCCCCTCATCCTCGCTATGAACCTGTTCTGGTTCTCCATGTTGTTCACGGCGAAGCCCATCTGTTCAGCTCCTAGTCAAGCCCCTCAAGGTGGCAAGGATCCCAGAAGCGCTTTGAGGGACCCTCAATGACATAGTGAACCATATGGTGGGTCACGCCAACCAAGCGAATGCCAAGGACCTGAGGGCCATAGAGGAGCATTCCCCAGGGGATGTCCTAGAGTCTGCCTTGGGAATGAACCTGACTATGAGTTATCTTTCTTCCCCCTATAATATTTCCCTTTTTGTTTTTACTTTCGCGAGCTAATCTTATCTTGCATCTTTCTTTCGTAATCTGCTTTAGCTCAAGTTCGTGGCATCGCTCGATTCCGAGCTCAAAGAGAGAAGCTCAAGGCCGCCCTAGCTGCATCCCAGGTGAACGAACGAATAGCCAAGGACCAGATTGCTAAGGTGAGCCAGTAATAAGATCAGTTGTAGGATGAGATCGACACCTCAACAAGAAACTCGAGGAGGTCAATGTACTAAAAAATGAGTTGTCCGAGGTCAAGGCCAAAGCCAAGGAAAATTTTGAGAAGGCGAAGCAGGATGCTAAACAGGCGAAGCTGGATGTTGCAGAAGCGAAAAATGCCCTGGAGGAGATGCTTTATTAGTGTTGGGCATACAACTAGGAAGGGGATTTCTTCTTTCTAGATGCGGAGCTTTGGGGAAGTTATCTTGCCAAGTTCTAGAGCTGAATCTCGGAAGAGCCCTCTGAGACCGAGGATGCTTTTGGAGCTGCTATGGGGGATGGCGATGAGGTGTCATCACATGGGAATGTTACCGAAGCACAATGATATTTTAGGGTGACCTCATCTCTCTTTTTCTTATTCCATTTTTTTATATCCCTTGTAACTATGCTTTCACAAGCTGAAACAATCGTCTTCGGGCTTAGTTAGAGGTTTTTTTTCCTTGTGATATTCACATACTTGTTTTAGTGTATTTTCATTACTTTATGATCTATTTTTGTTCCCCTTACTCTATTATCTTGCTATGCTTATGAATTTCAAATTCATGCATACTCGCAATTATAGGGGTTGTCTTTAGATCGAGATAGGTTTCTAATGGCTTGACCAATCAATTCTGGTTGATATCTTGGTTATACCTAGGAATTTTCCCGCCTAATAGTGGTATACCTGTTAGGAATCAGGTCTCGGGCCTAGTTATGTCCAGGAGTTTTTCTTCTTAACAACATTATACCTGTTAGGAATCAGGTCTCAGACCTTGTTATGTCCAGAAGTTTGTCTGCTTAATAGCATTATACCTTTGGGAATCAAGTCTCGGACCTGGTTATGTCCAAAAGTTTGTCTACTTAATAACATTATACATGTTAGGAATCAGGTCTCGGACCTGGTTATATCCAAGAGTTTGTAGTTGAATTTCATTTAACTTAGTTCGTATTTGGAATTTCTTTGGAAATTTGATCCAACTATAAAAAGTCATTGAATAATCAATTTTCCAAATTCTAAGTTTCAAAAAAAAAAAATTAATCACACTAAATATTTTTAAACTCATCGGGGGTTATATGCCCCCCAAGCGGTCATAATTTATGAATATTCTAGGTCGCTTTTACAAAATGAGTACGTGATACATCACGAGAATAAGATAAACACATAGCCATCCCGAGCCATTTAAATAGAATGGATTTTATAAACAATCCTTACACGGAAAAATATTACAAAAAATAAAAAAACTAACAGATGTGTCTTATTACTGATAATATTTTTTAAGATGAAGAGCATTTCAGGTCTGTGGTACCAACTCTCCACTTAACCAAGCTAGCTTGAATATTTTATCACATAAAATCTCCACGATATGGTATGGTCTTTTCCAGTTTGGGCCAAATACACCATATTTAGGATCCTTACTCGCCAAAAACATTCTTCGAAGCACCAGGTCGCCCAGCTCGAGTCTACGTCCTTTTACCTTTGAGTTAAAGTAATGTGTAATTATCTACTGATAATGGGGGAGCTGTACTTGTGATTGCTTTTCTTCGATTAGATCCAGGTATGCGTTGAACAATTCGTGGTTTCGATTTTGATCGAAGGTTTTTTTTCTGTGTCATTACTAGCGCTTCAATTGTGAGCATAGCCTGACTTCCAAAGGTTAAAGAGAAGGGAGTGTGCCCCATGGAGGTGCGATGTTTGATCCTATAAGCCCAAAGTACTAGTGGGAGCAGCTCGAGCCATAATCCCTAGGCTTAATCTAGTTGTTTTTTTAAGCTTGCCTTTATGGTTTTATTTACAGCCCTGACCTGTCCATTAGTTTGCAGATAAGCCACTGAAGAGAAACTCTTGATTATGTCGTACTTCTCACAAAAGTTTGTCAAAAGATAACTATCGAACTGAGTTCCATTATCATACACGATCTTCTTCAGGAGCTAAAAATGACACAAGATTTTCTTCACGACAAAATCCAGGACTCTCTTCGAGGTTATGGTCATTAGAGGCTCGGTCTCGACCCACTTCGTAAAGTAGTCAATTTAGAAAACTTCATAGCGAACTCCTCCTTTCCCTATTGGTAATGAACCAATCAGGTTGATCCCCCATACTGCAAACGACCAGGGGGATAAGATCATGGTTAACTAATAAGGTGTTGCTTGAGCAATTGTGGCGAAGCGTTGGCACTTGTCTCATTTATGCACGTATGAGGTCGAATCCTTTTTGAGTGTAGGCAAAAAACAGTCCCGTCTCAATATCTTTAGAGCTAAGTTTTTCCCCCCAGCGTTGTCTCCGCAGAAGCCTTCATGTATCTTTTGTAGGATGGTCTGTGCTTCTTCGGGTAGAACACACCGCATGAGGGGTAGCAAATGCCCTCGTTGATATAGAATTCCCTCAACCCTAACATACCTTGGGACTTGATATAACAAATTTCTTGCGTCCTTTTGCTCATCTTGTAGTTTACCGGTTATGAGGTATTCCATTATGGGGGTTACCAGGTCGGTTTTGTGTCAATCACTCCAACCTCAATCAGTTCTTCCATTATGCTTGGTTGTTCTAAAAAAATCCACTGAGACTACGTTTAGTGTATCAGCCTCTTTGGTGGTGGCAAGTCGGGCTAAAGCATCAGCATTGGAGTTTTGCTCGTGGGGTACCTGCTTAATGGAGCAGATGTCAAACTCGGACAACTCATCTTTAACCTTAGCTAGGTAAGTCGCCATTGCGATACCTCGAGCTTGATACTCCCCTAATATATGATTAACCACGAGCTGGTAATCACTACAACATTGGATCTCATTTGCTTTCAATTCTTTTGCCACCTGTATTCTTGCCTTTGAGCTTCGTACTCTACTTCATTGTTGGATGCTTCAAACTTGAACCTTAGGGCTGTATGGAATTGATGTCCCTCAGATTAGCTCCAGATCTATTCTCATTGGATGATCCATCAATAAAGATTTTCCACAACTCTTGCACTAGTTCTCTAATTGGCTCGTCCAGAAAACCTGTATGTTCGGCCACAAAGTCAGCAAACGCTTACTCTTGATTGTTGTGCGTGGCATATACAATATCTCGAACTAGCTGAGTTCAATGGCCAACTTAAGCAAACATCATTATGTTTCAGGCTTTCACAAGACCTGCCTTAAATGTTTGATTAGTTAAGACGTGGATGGTGTGGGATTGGAAGTACGATCTGAGTTTTCTCAAGGCCAAGATCAAGCCAAACGCAAGTTATTCTATTAAAGGATATCAAGACTCAGCTTGCAGAAGTCTTTTACTCACGTAGTACACCAGTTTCTGCGCCCGATTTTCCTCTCGAACTAATACGGCCCTGACCACATTTTATGTCACAGCTAGGTATAGGAACAAACATTCTCCAGCTATCGGTTTTGATAAATATGGGGGGTTCAACTAGGTGAGCTTTCAGATCCTGAAATGTCTGCTCGCATTCTTCGACCCACTCAAACTTTTTGTTTCCTCTGAGCAAGTTGTAAAACGGGAGACACTTGTCAATTGATTTTAAAATAAAGCAGTTTAGGGCCGCTACTTTCCCAATTAGGCTTTGTACTTTTTTCCGCGACCTGGGCGAGGGAATTTTTAACAATGACTTGATCTTCTCTGGGTTCACCTCTATCCCCCTTGTGTTGACTATAAATCCTAGAAATTTTCCTGACAAAATCCCAAAGATGCACTTCTGGGGATTTAACTTCATGTCATATTTCCTTAGCACGCCAAAACATTCTTCCAAGTTGGATACATTGTTATTATCAGTCTTTGACTTAACGAGCATATCATCGACATACACTTCCATGTTTTTCCTAATCTCGTTAAAAAAAAATTTGTTGACGAACCGTTGGTACATTGCCGACATTCTTCAGCTCGAATGGTATAACCTTGTAGCATTATACGTTATGCCCAATCATGAAGCTAGTGTGCTCTTGGTCTATAGGGTTCATCGCGATCTTGTTATATCCAGAATATGCGTCCATGAAAGACATGAGCAGACCAGCTGTTGCGTCTACTAAGTGATCAATTCGAGGTAGTGGAAAACAATCCTTAGAACAGGCCTTATTGAGGTCGGAGAAGTCAATCCAAGTTCTCCACTTTCCATTGGGTTTTGGGACCAAAATAGGGTTAGCAACCCAGGTCAGATATTTTGCTTCCCTGATGAATCCACACTTAAGTAGACGAGCTACTTCTTCTTCTGAAGCTTCTGATCGCTCTTTCCCCAAAAGCCTATGTTTTTGTGCATTTGCAGGAAAATTCCTGTCCAAATTCAGAGTATGAATTATTACATTCAGATTCATTCCCACCATATCTACATGTGACCAAGCAAAGATCTCCAAGTTATTTCTCAAAAACTCAACCAGCTCCTTCTTCCTTTCTGTTCCAAGATTTTTTCCAAATTTTACTACCCTTGAAGGTACTTATCGGTCGATATTGATTTCCTCGAGCTCTTCCAATGCTTGGAGCTCATACTTTTCTTCACCTAATCTTGGATCAATGTCTTCTTCCTATGCGACCTCGTTACTTCCTTCCTGAGGTTCTTCCGCCACATGGGCAATTTTCATTACCCGAGGCTCCTCTCCTCCCTCAATAACGACCATTGCTTGTTTCCCGGTTTGTGATTTTCCCTTCATGGAAATGCTAAAGCATTCTCTGGCAACAAGTTGGTCTCCTCTCACAGTACATATACCTGAGGTTGAAGGGAACTTCATCGCTAGGTGTTGGATCGAGGTGATAGCCTCAAAAGTCAGTAGTGCAGGTTATCCCTGTTTGGTTTTATGCCCTAATTAAAACCCAACTTCTTTGTAATCTCATTTTATTATCAATAAAAGAATAAAAATCATTTTTTTACTTGTTCAATCACTTTGCTCACATGTTTTATTTTCATGATTATTTGTTTAATATAAACTTCTATTAAATCCCAAACATATATGTAATCATATTTATAATGACGTAATCAAAGTGGAATATAAATATGATTATATGTTCAAACATAAGTTAGTCCTAAGATTATTTAGTGCACAAGATTTACATTGACTTTCCAATCTACGATATGATCTACTTACACATTGCAGCATTGTGTTCTTTACAGAACATTAGCAAAGTAGATAAGATCGGATGTATTTATTACATCAGACTGGATCAATATTAACAGTAGATAAGATAATTAAACATATTATTATTATTATCTATTCTTGTCATATCATATAGTTGATCATAGGTCAATTCAATCTCAATTCAGAGTGGTTAGTATTCTAACTGATTGTATTATTTGAGTTATTTGACTTGTTCGTTACCAGTTTACCCTACACACTAGCCCATACTTACATCTTGGGAACTCGGTAGTATAATTGAGTGGGAGTGTTAATCATAGATATGAGCATCTTTAGCTTTTGATGAAGAAGTAAAACAATGGTTTCCTTTTAGTTTGGTTCAAGGTGCTAAATGATAGATATCTCATTTTGGTAATTAATATTAGTTTACTGAAATATCATTTACAAGGAACTAAGTGTTTAAGGGATAAAATACAATGAGGGGTAAAACACCCATCTCATTGTATACCGTCTATAGAGGATTGAGTGATAATTATGGTTGTTGTGAATGTGGAAATTCTTCCCTTGTGAATTCCGTTCAGGAGAACCTCTACATTACGAGGCACCTTAAAGATTATGAGACACATGCTAGTGGGACGAAGGGGTGAGGGCCTCACTTGGCTACCTTCTGCATGCACGAAGGGCTGAGGACGTCACTTGGCATCAGAGTTGTTGGGCTAAGAGAACCACCCTCACTATGCGAGGGTCCTCGGCTGGCCTCCCGCGTGCACTATGTCTACGCGAGACATCGCACCTCGCCTCCATTAGATAACACAAGGCAGCCTCGCTAGATCTCTCATGTCCCGCACACATAGGCGCATGCGTCCACACAAGGCAACCTCGCTATGCGAGAGTGCAGCCTTGCCTCGCCTCCAATTGCTCTCTCGCTATGCGAGACCTCTAAGGACTATCTCGTTATGCGAGACCCTCTAAGGACCCCGAGCCCTCTCGCCATGCGAGGCCCCTCACTAGGCCCCTCGTGTCCCGCATACATAGACCATTGCATCCAAACAAGGGTCCTCTCACTATGTCAGACCCTCAAGGATCCCTAGCATCTCGTTATGTGAGGCCTTCGCTAGGCCTCCCGCGTGCACATTGTCTCGCCACAAACACCCCCACGCCTTGGCTTCTCATAACATGTAAAGTTTGGAGCCTCCTCAATATGAGTACGAGGAACACTTGGAAATACCAAGTGGGTATGTCAAATAATCATTTGGTGCCAAACATGAATTGATGAGGATGACTGTGTACAAGGTATGTGTACTGATATGGGATGTACGACCATGAAGAGGATAGAGGCGTGGCCCTATCATCCGCGTCTAATGAGTAGTGGCGGTACGAACTTGTACTGAGAGTGGAGACACTACTTGAGTACCCCCGACCATATACTAGAGTCGACAGTACGATGTCCTGCGCCACTACATTGGCATTGTCAGGGTAGACACCACTATGTCCTGAGCCACTACCCTGGCAAGGTACCTGCGTACGTCCTTTTCCCCTGGGACTTACTTGTATCAGGGGCCAATAGAGCCCATCTATAAATAGGCTTCGACCCCTCAGGTTAAGGGGTTGGAAAATTCATTTTATGGATAGAAAATTAAGGAATATACGATCTTAGCTCCATTGTAGTTCTGTATTTTCTTCTCTTCCAAGTTCTTTCCATCTTATTCTTAGCTATCTTTAACAATATAATTTGAGTTTTCTAACCTTATATCGTTGATGAGTTCTTACCGTCAACAGTTGTAACAATTGATAAATAATAATGTATCTATATTGCTTATAGAGTATTCTATGAATTCAAGAGTGCAATTCTGAGTCTTTAGTGGAGTCACGAGGAATTAATAAGTTAGTCAATTTATTTGTTAAATTCATGATAACTTATTGGAGCTTGATTTCATAGGTCCATGGTCCCCAATGTACCTTGGATAAAATCATCTAGATAGTCTCAATTAATTGATTTAGTTATCAACTAGAATTATCAAAGTTGAACAGGTCAATTTTGGATAGTTGCACATAGTTATACAATTTAGAAAAGAAAAGAGATTTTATGGTAGATTTATTAATTAAGACAAATTGGTGTCTGAATTAATAAATAAGTTTAAATTAAGGTTCAAATTATAAATAGTTAATTTGATAAAGGATTTAAATAATTATTTAATTAATTAATCAATAGAAAATAATACGAGCCTTGATTTTAAGTCCAACAGGCTTATAATTAAATGAGAAATTTCACGAACCTAAAGCCCATCATAATTTTGACCTAATGGCTGATATTACCTATTATTTTATTGATTTTTTAATTAAAATAAGTGACCTAATTGAGCCTATAAAAGGAATGCTAAGTGAGAGTTAAAAACAGATGAACAGATGATCAAAAGATTTATTCTTTATGCTTTAGGGTTTTAGACTCTCTCTACAACAAAAGTCCTTTTCTAAGCCTCTATATTCTCTTCTCTTTTTATCGATCTCATTTGTTGAGAATTTTCCACTCTAGTCTAGGTGATTCTAAGGATACTTTTGAAGACTACGAAGAAATTTGAAGATTGGTTCATTTTCTTGGTGATACCCTACGATCAAAAGGAAACAAGGGTTAGAGCAACTGAAGGAAGGGCTTATTCATTCCGTTGCGTATAATGTAAGTGTTCTTATCATTGTCTCTGTTTAAATTCAATTATAGAAACATGTTCTAGGTTTTCTTATATTAATTTGTTTAATATATGATTTACACGAAAATAAACAAGATCTTGTATAAGTTTTCCCAACAATCCCAAAATCGCGTTGTATGTAGCAGGACAATCGATTACGATGAACTCGAATATTTTTTAAATGGTTCGTGTATCATCCCCTAGTGTAATTACAAGTTTGATCGTCCTTATGGTTGTCATTCCTTCTCCTGAGAATCTGCTTTTTGGTCATTGAGGTCGCCTTAAGAACAATTACGGATAATCCCATATTTTCTAGGGTGGACCTAAATAGTACGTTTATCGAGCTCCCATTATCAACCAATATCCTCCGTACCCTTTGATTGGCGAGCTGAACAATTACCACCAGCTAATCATTATGCAAGAATTGAACGTGGCTAGTGTCCTCTTCCGTGAAAATGATTGGTTGTTTCTCCAACTGCTATTGTTTTGATATCCTTTGCTCCAGAATAAATCCAGTACCGCTGTGATTTTTTAGCTCATGTATGTACCTTTTTTTAGGCCCCATTACTTGTGCCCAACAAATGGGGTCCTCCGGCAATAGTGGTTATATCCCCTCCTACTATTGGAGGGGGGAGAACTTTGTTCCCATGGTCTGTCTAAGCCCGGGGTTGGCCGACTAAATTTTCCAGAACTGGATGAGTATTTTGTCCGGTTGGCTGATTGGGAACTACTCGGTTTTGAGCATACTGGGCTAATGGTCTAGTTCGGATGAGAGTTTTGATATCATCCTTTAGTTAATGTCAATCATTAGTATTATGGTCGATGTCGGTGTGATATTGGCATAACATAGTAGGGTCTCTCTTCGCCCTCTGGTGCCTCAAAGTCTCCAGCTTCTTCCATGGAAGGTGATTAAAGTTCACCAGGAATATATGCTCTCACGTATCAGTCATGTAACGACCCAAAATCACTAATAAGGCTTAAGGGCCTTGATTAGCGTGCCGAGAGGGTATAATTGGTTTTTGTGTGATTTAATGATTAAATGCATGATTATATGATTATGTGGATATGTGAAATGCATGTTTATGAGTATTAAATATGCATGTGGGCCATGTTTAGCTTATAAGAGCATATTTTTAATTTTGGCCCGTTGAGGGCATAAATGTGATTATAGGTAATACATTTTGAGACCACATTATTATGTGGATATATTTGCAGAACATGGCTCGAGACGCTCCTAGTGAGCGGATTGGTGAAATAGTCACGACAGGGATTTATACCCGGCTCGAGGGGAGGGGGGGAGCCTGGGGGTATTTTCGGGAATTTAGAAAATATATCGGGGATTATTAGACATTGGATAAATAATTGGTAATTAATTGGAAGACAGGATGAATTGATAAATGTTAGGAACACTTAAGGAATTAGTGGGGATTGGAAGCAAATGACTATTATACCCTTAGATTGATTAAAGGATTAAGTGTTGTGGGAGGGCGAAATGGTCTTTTCTTTGAAGGGATATATTCAAACTTAGGAAAATAGAGGGGACTAGAAGCTAAAGGAAAGCTCTCAGCTCACCCTGTCTCATCTATCACGTACTTCCTTTCTCTCACTCGCCCTTGATGGAATTTGAAGCTAAGAAGTAAAAAGGGCATAAGCTTAGCTTGGGCTGAAGTGCTTTGAAGGAGGAAATTGAAGGAAAGGTTAAGCTAAGGCTTGGAGGTAAGAAATTCAACTTAGAAGTTTGGGGATTTAGCTGGGAAATTGAGCTCGAATTTGAGGTAAGAGCTTTAGTCTTAATCTTTGAGTTTTGATGAGTTTATTTAGGTAAATTCTATGTTATTGAGCAGTTTTAATCTAGACTTTTGGAGTGTTTGATTCTGGTGGAGTTGAGCAGTGATGTTGGTATTGTAGCCAAGGTTTTGATGATTGAAAATGTGTAATTAAGTCTTGAATTTGTGGCTGGTTTAGTGTTAAATTGGGGGGAATTGATAGGGAAATTTTGGGTTCAATTGGGTGTTCTTGGCTTAGAAGGAGGAGGAAAACCCAAATTTTCTGGGTTCGAAGGGGGTGCGCCACGACCCAGCCTGGGGGCGCTGCAGCATGTGTGGCCATTTTGGCCTTGGGATGCCTCTGACTTGGGGCACGCCGCGACTCACTAGGCCAAGTCGCAGCCCGCCTCCCCTTTTGGTTAGGGTGCTTGCTCTCTGACTTGGGGGCAAGTCACGACCCGCCTGGGGATTTTAGCCTTAGAATTGTTTCAAGAATTGGTAGATCTTGGGGGTTTGAACCTAGGTGCTCGGGACAATTTCTACTACCCGGTTTAGTAGAAATTGAGGTCCCGAAGGCTAGTTTATGTCTCTTAGGTATTCTATTTTGATTGGAAGTTGATTGATACCTATTGGCCCTTGTGACTAGGTTTATCGTCAAGGATCGAGGCTAAGTATCGTGCTCGGAACCATTTCACTTTCTCCGCTCGGAATTAAAGGTAAGAAAACTACACCCTTTTGTGTGGCTGTGTTGGGACTAGGGTTCCCTATATTTGAATACAAATGTTGTATGATTACGATATGCCATGTGAGCATGAAATAAACGACCTAAGAGTATCGGGACTGATATTTGCGCATAGGACGTGGCTTGGCCACTGAGAGCTGAGGTCAGCTAAATAATCACTGAGCTCGACCTAAGCGAGCCGGAGTCATGGGTTAAATAAAGGGTACCCTGAGTATTGTATGATGATTATGATATGCTTACTATTGTTAATATGATGTTTATGGCTTGTGATTCATTGATTTCCATCACTGATTATGTGTCTGTCATAACATGTTGAATACCTGGTTAACTGCCTTATGGATTATTTGTTTGTCTGTATTGTTTATGCTATGCTATATGGTTTTCTAGCTGGGCCTTGGCTCACGGGTGCTACATGGTGTAGGTAAAGGCAAGGGTAAGGTTGACCAACCCTGAGTTAGAGAGCTTTGGGGGCAGAATGTATATAGTCAGCTGCTCGTCCGCCACAGCAAAGGGATAGTACAGGGATAGGAAAACCTAGAATGTGTATTTTTCCATTAGAATGGTGGTGTAGATGGGCTTGAACTTTTCTTCGGGCTTGTTCTTTTTGGTTATGTTTTGGTTGCCCTCACCAGTCCCCTTCCACTTATTGTTCCCCACCTGGTTATTATAGGTAGCAGGTTAAGTCGTAGCAGCAACAACTTCCACCGCTCCAGCAGGCTGAACAGGGGTATGGCTGGTTTCTACAACAATAGATCATGCCTCCTCCTGATTTATCCATTCCTGAGCCCAGCCCAGGAATTCATCTACAATCTTTACTCATTTTTGCTAGATTTCTTGCCATAAATCACCTCCTACCATGATTCTTATCCTCATTGCCATAAGCTTCAAGCTATCATCAACATCCCTAGCTCGTGCTGCTACATTGGTGAACCGGTTCAGATATTCTTTCAGGGACTCACAAGGTTGTTGTTTTATGTTAGCCAGCGAATTGGCCTCAACGCGAGTTTCCTTTGAAGCTCGGAACTGTCTCTTAAATTCATAAGACAATTTCTTCCACAACGTGATTGAATGTTTTTTGTACTTGTTGAACCACAATCTGGCATGTCCAGTCAAAATTGCGGGGAACAAGCACATCTTAAGTCAAACCTGACATTGTGGGCCATCATTAACGTATTGAACGTCCCAACGTGGTTGGACGGGTCAGTGTTTCTATCATATGTGGGCATGGTTGGCATTCTAAAGCCAACAGGATATGGAGCTGCTACAATTTTTGGAGCAAAAGGCTCGAGCTCCTCATCGGAATCACAATCATCGACTCATTTTCCAGATATGAGTCTCTTCATCTTTTCTTATCAAGGCCAGTCGCTCAAGGGTTAGATCCTTGGCCTCTAGGTTATTTGGGAGCTGATTAGCAGCCCCCATCCTATTGTACGCGTTAGATGGGTTATTTTTCCCTCCAAGCTTGAGCACGGTTAGGTGGGACATTCCCATTGTCGTGTACGATAGACGGATCTCCCCTGTACTGAGTATAACTCAAATAATCATGGCGAATTGGATATCTTCTTTGTGAATTCAGATGATCACGGATGTCATGATGTGGGTCAAAACGAAGACTTTGTGCAGAGCTCAAATGATTCCTCAGGCTCTCAGACCTACCTCCACGCTAGCTCTCTGTCCAGTAACTTCTGTTAGTGAAACTTACATCCCCTGCCTCCTACTATCCCCTCGAGTTAGAGCGTTCCTCTGTGGGCGAGGCGGTGTTGGATGTCGAATTGGTGACGGTGGATGTCTTATCGGTGAAGCTATCCTTGTTCCATCGGGGCGCACTAGGTTAGCCCGTCTCTGTTCTACCCCAATCTCTCAGGTTGGAGGTAGAACCAGTTCATTTCTCTATGCTGGAGACTCTGACCATGGCACAGATGGATTTGTTGGGGTGTTTTGGCTCCTCGAATTGGTCCCAGCTCACCTTGTTGGGTTGTTTTGAACATTTCGTGGAATCTAGTCAGAAGACACGGAGCTCAGGGTTGCAGTTCGAACAGATCGACTGACATGGAGCTGATGGTTCCTATGAGGATTGGCAGGTTGAGTATTTCACTAATTCTGTTCTAAGGGTATGGAGCTCAGAGTTACAATTCTGACAAATTGGTTGAGATTTGGTCGGTTATTCCTGTGGGACCTATGGGTCCACTTTGCTTCCTTCCGACATTAACTTCGGTTGCAAAAGGGGGTAATCGAGCCAAGATCTCCTCAATCTGCTTGTTAGCCTTAGCGAGGTGACTCCTTAACTAGGAATTTTCCATTTCAATGGATGTCAGATACCCCATAATGGGATTTGGTGGGCATGATGCTGAGCTCCCAGTATCGTCTTGGCCCACATGTTGTTTTCTAGGATGGTGCTGAGCGTCTATGTCTTTTCCAACGGGAACAACCATATGCATCTCCTGATCACCAGGTTGTTCCATCTCGTTGTCATGCATAGACAGGGTGGGTGAAACATGCGTGGGGGATTAAGCACTAATAAGCTCTCAATGAAAGCACCAATCTGTTAACACGGTTTTTCGCCAATAGTGGATTAAGAAATCCGACAACAAAGAAATTAGGCTTTCTTACAAAACCGTAATTAAACAAATGAACAATATCACCACTCACACTTTAACGTGGTTTAGTGGTTAAAATCCACCTAGTCCATGAGACAATCTTATTAATCTCTTTAAGGCTCTGGGTGAAAATATTTCTTACAATTTCAGCAGAGTTTCTGTATATCAAGAAGCACCCCCTTTTTCTATCCACTCCCTTGATATTTATAGAGGGTTTTCCTAGACAGCTTTGGGTAACCACGTGCATAAATATGGTAAAAAATAAATCAGAATAATCTCCCATTTACATAGGGATATGATTGCCTATGGAATTTACATCTGTTATCTCAGGTAATAAATGTGTAATAAAATATGGCCATTAATGAGTGTATAAGGAATCTCTAAGTCTTTTGGGACCCTTCACTATGTGTCATGATCAGGCTTCCGCAAGCTGAACATCTCCTTCGAGCTTGATGTTGGAGAGATAACCTAACCTAACACGGGCCAAGTTCAGTCTAGAAGGTGATCTAGCCATCACGCATCTCATACTAGGTTGATGGCGCAAGAGGCAGTCTGGAGATTATGTGGTTATCGTACTGTCAAGTTTGACTCGAGATGCTCACACCAGAGTTATCTAAATGTTCTACCTGTACAGTTTCCCCATGCGCTTATCTGCTAGCTGTACCCGGGGCTGAGTGATTTAGTTCGTAATTATTTTGGGGTACAGCAGTTTTAAAGTCATAGCAATGTGTTCTTTGAACTTCTTAACGAATTCTCAGAATTCCTATGTTTTAGGTACTTACATGAGTCTCTAGAACAATCATCAATGCATGTGACGAAACACTCATAACCATCCCTCGCTTGAACATTCATTTGTCCCTAGACATTTGAATATACTAGCCCTAGTGGTTCTTTGGCCCTTTCTCTTTTCACAGAGAATGGACGCTTCGTCATTTTGTCCTCTGGGCTAAATTCACAAATAGGTAAGTCATCCTAGGTGAGTTCCCTCAAAGGCCCAACCTTTGTTAGTCTTTGAATCCTATCATAGCAAATATGACCAAAGCGACGATGCCAAAGGTACGTCATTTCTAACGTCATTGACCTTTTGTCGTTTAATGGTCCTATGTTTAGCTATCTTAAACAACTCATTATTTAGTACATAGGGTTCGTTTGGTTGCAATAGGTATAGCCTATTTTCCATACATCCACCCCACAATTCACATTCATTTAAAGAAATAGGATTTTATTACTTGTGAAAGTAACTACAAATTGTGGTTGATGTAATAAGGAAAACTGAAATTAAAATGTCCATTGAAAATCGGAATAAAATAAACGTTGTTTTAAAACAATATATTTATTTCCAATATTCATTCAAGCTTATCCTTTTTCCTTTTCTGATACGAACAACCATTGTCGGATTCCAAGCTTCAATTTTTCATCCTTGGCAACTTTCCTAATGCTAAAAAAATTGTATAAAAGTACATGCATGTTTAGTAGATCCTGATTCAACGATCTGAAACCGAAGAAACAACCTCTAAAATCACATGCATCCAAGACAAATTTCATTATCTTTGGTTCCATATGCCTTGAGTACCGAACAATCTTGTGCCAATTCCCAATCTCCTTGCAGTTGGAAACACTTCCCTTTAGTGTACTTATAATCAGGCCTTGCTCCAAGATGCTTTGCGGAATTTGGTGCCTTGCCAGTGGAATTCTTATTCTTTTTGTTTGAATTTCTTCCTCATTTTATCTTCGAAGAAGAAGCTTAAAGCAACTTCTCCTTGAGTTTATTTAGTAGTATTTGCCTTCTTTCCTTTGCTTGAACTACCGTCAATAATCCTCTTTGAAGGATTTGGTGATCATAGGAAAAATAGGAATATCTTTGATTATCACAAACTCGATGTTGGCCACAATCAACACCATGTTGATGTTGGACAAACATTTCGTGAGGTTCTCACCATAGAGTAACCTTTTAGAGATTAGAGAGAGTATGAGGTGGGAAGCCTAGAGCTACAATTATCAACTAAGTATATATCAACACATTGCTTGACAAACATTTATTCATTAAATTTTTAGAAATAGCATAACATACAAAATGTTTTGAGATAAGAAAAATACTAAAACACTTATCTTCTATTTCTTAGATACTTTAACTAGCTATGAACACATGTGTCCTGGTAGGCGAGAGTCAAAAATATTCACTTTGTTAAATATAGAAACATCTCAATTAATAAAATGTCATAGACTGTTATTAACTACCTATTCATTCGATCAAAGTAACAAAAACTCATGTGTCCCGGTAGGCGAGAGTCACAAATATTTCTTACTTTATGAGTTTGATTAGTGCATGAAAATGCACTTTTGCAAGTAAAAATGTCTAAATAAATTACATTTTAATTATATATTTTCATGAAACTATTAGAAAGTATTTATTTGATATGAAAATATGTGATTTTAATTAATTTGTTTGATTCTGTAGAAAAATGTGGCAAAATTACAAAGGAATTAAATGAGATCCTCAAAAAAAGAAAAGCTCATGAAGAAGAGCCCAACCCATTGCATTAGAGTCTTGTCCACCACCTAGCAATTTCTACATTGTGAGCTTTGCAAATAGTCAGTGTGAATTGGTGATATTGCATATGGTCTTCACTTGTGATCAATGTTTAATTCACCATCAACCACATGATTGATTTGCACGAAATTCAAGGAGTACACCACATTTTCACATTAGACAATTGATAGAATTGAATTTGTAAAACCAATTTCCAAATCTCCTTTTATGTATATTTAAGGAAAGTAAATTCTAATTAATTTTCTTTTCATTTCCCACTGAACGGTTTTACCATGAAAAAATGCTATATAAAGGGGACCTCTTGTATATATTTGGGTGTGTAATTTTTCATTAGCAAAAACTATAGTAAATTTTAGTCTCATTTTGTCTACTTCTTCTCGTATTTTCTCTTTAGAATATTGTGAGAATGACTAGCATTCTTGGCTAGTTTCCTAGGTAAGGTAAAGGATGATCCTATATGTGAGGTAAAATTTATTTATGTTATGATTCACCAAGTGCCTAAAGTTCATACATTTAAGTAATATAATTTCTTCTATTTTTCTCCATCTCTATATCAATATATTTAACTATTTAGTATTATATAGAAATAGTCATGCTTTTTCTATGTGAATATAATAGTACAAATATATCGATATTATAATTTTATGGTTAATCTTTTATTGCATTATTGCCAATGAGGTATATTGTCATTCTTAGATTTTTCATAAGATTATTTTCTATGATCTTAAGGTGAGAGTTTTATTACTCAAATATATTTTATTAATATATGTTCTTCAAGTTTTATCTTCCAATTAAATTGTTCGGAAGTGAACAATTTAACTGCGTTTTATATGTGAATCAAAACTCAAATAAATGAGCCAAACATATAGGTGATTCTTGAAACCTTATCACTTTTGTTATTGAATTTTTCAACCAATTTTATTTTCAACATTTTTCTCAAAAACCACCAACGATTTCTTTACTGTTTGTGCTTTAGTTCTACTAATTACCTTTTGATTAAGATATCTCTCTGTGGACACGACCGCCCATACTACACTACAACAACCGCTTTGTGAAAACAAGTTTGGGCGTAATCAAATTTTGGCGCCGTTGCCGGGGAGATAGATATCAAAAGCTTAGTGGAATATACCGCCAAGAGGTAAGTAGCTTATTTTATTATTATTTGCTATCTTTGTGTAGGATTGTGATTACTGTTTTATTTTTATTTTTTTTTCATTTCGTTGTTAGTATTAAAAAAAAAAGTTTATGTATAAATCCATGTCTGTTGTTTCGTACCATTTTTTTTATTGTGTTTAGTTTTATATAGTTTAATATTAATAGGTTCTTAAAAAAAAAAAAAAAGGTCACATTTCCTTTTACATTTTTTCTTTCTTTCTTTAATTTGTATTCTCTCTTATTTATGATTAACGTGAGATATTTTTTTTCCTTTTCTTTCCTATTATGTTTATTTGTTTATTGGTTATAATTTATATATATATTTCTTAACTTCAATTTTCATTTATTTTGTAACTTTTTGTATTTAATTATTTTTCTTGTTTTTTTTTCTTTTAGCTTTAAATTTATAGATTTCAAAATTTTAGATAAAAACTTAGGTCTCATAATTTGTGTAACATTAGGTTTTAGATTAGCTTTAATTTAGGTTCTTCCTCTGTAACTCTTTTTTTTTTTTTTAAATATCATAAAATCCAAAAAAATTAAAAAAGAAATCATAAAATTTTAGCATAAAACTTTTAGTATTGGGAACAATAGTGTAATGCTACAAGTGGTAAAAACTGAGAGTATTCTGTCTAGAAAGATTGGCTTTTAAGGTTTGTGATAGAGTACCCTCTACACTTTCCTAGGAACCTTGGTTCTGTCTAGGAAAGTGTGGGACGAAGCGGTACCTTGGCAACCTTCCCAATCGGCCTGGGAATATTTCTTGTGTATGCCCTTGTATTATTACATTTTTGAACTTGTTACTATTTTAAAAAAAACAAGCTTGTTCTTTCAAAATAAGTAAATTATTTTACTTATTGGTCATTTGGTTGAAAAGGTTTGAATTGTGATTTTTCATACTCATCTAGTAACCTCGAGGAATTCTGGTGAGGCATGTGAGATCATTTCAAATTGTCCAAATTTACCAAGGAACAAGTTTAACAAAAAAAAAGGTCTCATTTTTTAAAGTGGATGAATCTTCATAGAGATGCACTAGGGAGATTTGATAGGAGACTCGACACCCCTAGTGACAATTCTTCTGATACATCCAACATTTCCTCTCCCACCTCAACAATTGCTCATAATTCTTTCGCAATGGCTCATCATGAGGAAATTCAGCAGAGAAGTCTAAATGATTATCTCCATTCTACTCGTACTCCTACCCCTTCTTGTATCATCTTTCAACCTAATATGCCTAACTTTGAATTTAACCTGGCATGATTCAACTCTTGCCAAATTTCCATGGTTTAGAAAATGAAAATCCTTATGTGCATATTAGGGAATTTGAGGAGGTGGCAGCCACTTTCTATAACCAAGCTAATATCGCGGATACTGTGCGATTGAAGTTTTTTCCCATCTCTTTGAAGGATAAGGCTAAAAGCTGGTTATACTCTCTGAGACCAAGGTTGTTGATGCGGTTCTTCGCCAATAGGTAATTAAGAAAAGAAGAGAAAGGGATTAGTGCTTATGTTGAACCGAAATAGATAAATGATCTTAGAAATGAACTGGTGACTCAAAATACATTTTTTAAGTGGTTCAAAGGTTAAAATCCTTCTACTCCACTAGTCAGTATTATTGCTATATACTGGGTATTCTTTTACAGGGTATTTCTTACAATAGAGAATCCAACCTCTAGTAACTCCCAAGGTCTCCATATTTATAGGAGAAGGCACCTGGGAGTTGGTAAGAAGGTCATCCCATGACCTTCTTACCTATCATGTCAACTCTGTGACATTCATGATTAATTCCTAATCCTGACACATTAGTGTGGTCAAATCAATAGGTAAAGGGATAATGGGTCGCACGGCCCAACCCAGTCGTGGATGTCTGAATACGCACATTCCTGCTGCGCGTCCAAGAATTCAGGGGTATATCAGACACGTGATGTCTGATATATGCACGTTTACCTTGCGTGGTTGACTTTATAAAAGTTCACAGCCTCCAACCCAAGCCCATACCACGAGCTGGATGATTCCCTCGACCTGTGGTCTTCAGAGTCCAGACTCAGTCCTTAAGCAATCTTGGCGAACCTTTGGGTTACCTTGAGCTAAGGAGGTAGGATCTTATGACGGCAGCTCCGGTCTTGGGGATGTCCACGTGGTAGTCATGATTAGGCCGTATCTCAGCTCGTTAATCAGCCCGTGGGAAAATCAGGGCGTACATCTGCCCCCCAAGCCTCTCCTCGTGGTACACGACGTCGTGTAGGGCCACAGTAGGGGCTTTTAGGCTTCCCCATGAACTCTTCATATTCCACATTCTACGCAGGCGCCGAATACGTGGAACATTGTGGTTGGTGACGGTACGTCTTCCGAGAACCGCATTTAATGGCCTAGCCTATGCCAGCCGTCGTTTCGTCTTTCGAGTGGAGGGCCTTGGATCCCACATCAGGGCAATCCAATGGTCCTCCCGACGTGGCCCTTCATGTATATAAAAGGGGTGGCCACCTTACGCATGGGCCACCCGTTTATTTGAAATTTTCCAGAATTTTCTCTTCTTCTTGCTCTAAAAAATCCCCCCTTTTTCTCTTTCCGGTTACCATCTTCGGCGTTCCAGAAACTCAGGTGCAAGGGCTCCTTCGACGCCTTGGAACCAACTACTTCGACGAAGCCCTAACCCAGGCGATACCTTCATCCACTTTTCAGCCAAACACTCTGTAAGTCTCCTGACTGTGCATGTCTTGAAATTATTTTTCACTGTAGCTTAGGTAAATATTTACTGTAGCCGCATGCAAGGGTTTGCTGGTTTTTTGTGGGCATGAAGGGTGAAAGCCTTTTAGGTTAGGGTATTGTTTGTAGTAGAAAACCGTTTAGGAGCATGGTTTACAGGATGTGTTTTCTGGGGAAAATTTCTAGGTAGGAATTTTGGGATATTAGTTCAAAATATTCAGTATTTTGGGCACAAAACCGGGTAGCTTAGGGGACACGCTTCACAGGCGGTTTTGCCTTTCTTGCCTATTGGAACTTTCCCTCCAAGGAAAAATTCTAACCTGACCCTCCTGACACACGAATTCCGAGTAATCGGGGATCTGTTGGGAGCACACGCACGTGTTCATAGAACCGCGTGGTCTCACTCTCCACGAGCTGGGCTTACCTCAGCTGGTGTCAAGGAAACAGATTGTTCTCCATTTTTAAGTCGCCTTCTTCTAAAATTTCTTCTTTTTGTTCGCTAGGCGACCAGATGGGACACAAGAAGAATGCTCCCAAGAAGCCTATAGGCAGCTCGTCCTCCTGACAAGACAAAGGAAAGGAGGTGATGGCTGAATACCCGATCCCCAACTTCGGGCTAGCAGTGGAACAGGAGCTCGAGTTGGCTCCCGACGCGTTCTTTGAGGCAGAGAGGATAGTTTCAAAGATCACTGACCAAGCGAGGGTCAACAAAATATTCCTCTCCCATAACATCGGGCTGGGGAGAGGATCCGTGGTTGCCCGACCTCCTGCAGAGGGCGAGCGGAGCTGCGCGCCGCTTGACGAGGCATTCTCGGCCTGGAGCAACGAGCATTTTAAGACGGGGGCCTTCCTCCCGTTGGATCAGTACTTCGCTGATTTCCTCAATTATGCGAGGTTGGTCCCATTCCAGCTCCCCCCCAACTCTTATCGACTGTTGGCGGGGTTAAGATATTTATTCTTGAAACAGGAGTAGGAGGTCCCCACTCCTGCAGACATTTTGTATTTTTTCTGCCTCAAGGATAGCCCGGAGCAGCGGGGGCGAGGTGACGGGTTTTATTACTTAACCCGGTTCCCCAACACGGCTGCGTTCATGGAGCTGCCTAGCCACCCCAACAACTTCAAAGATCAATTCTTTATGTCGATGGGGTTCTGAAACTGCGAGCTCCACTACTTCAATCGTCCTTGTAAGTGCTTTTCAACCTTAGCTCGTAAGTGAAGTACCATTTAGCTCCTCCTGTATCCCTTTTTGACTTAGATTAATCCTGCAGCTATCTTCGCGAGGACAGAGAAATCTGTGACCCTCGGTGCCCAATACGAGACACTGGCGAGCTTGCCCCCCAGTGAAAAGGATTACCGTGTGCTCGTGACAGACGAGACGATGGTGGCCTGTAAGCTGATCTTCCCAAATCAAACTCTGAACCTAAGGAGGCTCCGGGCGCTTCCCCCCGCTCGTGACATCAGGCCTATCATTGTGGAGGAGGTCGCGGGGGATGAAGATGAGGAGGACGAAGTGCCCCTCGTGAGGAACAGGAAGCGAGCGTTGGAGGTCGCCCAGAGAACGGACGAGGAGAGGATCCGGTCCAGAGCAACCGCGGGTCCTTTTGGCCAAGGTAACCCTTATATGTTTAGGAATTTAGATAGGGCTACCGCTGACCCCCGGCTAGCTAGGTATAATCCCAAACAGATCGTCCAATGCCACCGACGTGATCCGGACCTGGATACAACCCTGCTCCACTGTGTCGACCAGCTCGTGCTGGATTACCAAGATAGCCGCCCTAGGGGTAGCGTAGTCGTAGATAACACCCTAGCCTTTAGGTTGATCCTATTTGAGGAGTATGGGACCAACCTTCGATCATGGCCATCACTTCGGAGGGGTGCCGTAACTCCAAGACTTAGGCAATATGTAGAAGAATCTTGCCCAGAACCAAAGTCGGATCCAGAACTTGCGCCAGCTCAGGAAATAATCGACTTAGATTCTCCCGCAGGAGCTCCAGGGCCGATTGTCGTAACCATAGGTTCTTCTTCTAGCTCGGGGGGTAGGATCCCTTTTAGTATATATATATACTTGAATTTCTCATTTTTTTTCTTTTCTTTCCTTTGTTTTTGTATGACTGCTAACTTCTGTACTAACCATATCTTTGTTTTGACAGAAGAGATGTCTCAGTCCGGGGGACAAAGTCTGCGGGCTACGCTCATTGGGGGGAACTCCTCAGCTGGGGCCTCAGGGCCCAAAATGAAGAAGCTCCAGACGCTGAAGAAAGGCGTCGGGACCCCATCCAAGTCTCCTACCAAGGAGAAGGAGCAGCCTCCAGCCGCTCAGGTCATGGGAACTGTTCCTCCTGCTGCAGGGGGGAGCAACATGCCCCCACCCCCTCCGCGAGCTCCGGCCTTTGTCCGGGACACAATGGCGGAGCTCGGGACTCTGGCAGTTTCAGCCCCCGAGGTGCGCATCCCAATTGACCCCCAGGACCTGGGGAAGATTCCAGAGGCCTTCCGGGGGACGGTGTACAAGACGGCGAACTACACCGTCAGCCACATTTACAAGTTCAACGAGAAGGAGCTCAGGGCCATTGAGACAAGGAGCCCGGTGGGCGTGCTGGAATCTTCACTGGGCATGGCTCTAACGGTAAGCTGACCTTACCCTTAATGGTTTTTAATTATCATGCCTTGCCCTATTTTTCCTTTCTCCCTTCTCTTTTTTTTTCTAAGGTAGTTGCCTCTCCGTTTTCACAGAGCGCCTTTGCCCTCCATCGGAGCATAGCCAGGACCAAGGCCCGGTTCGAAGATATGCGGGGCGAGCATCAGGTGGTTAAGGACGCCCTGGCAGCAACGCAAGCCGAGCTGGAAGAAGCCCATCCCAAGCTTCAGGAGGTCGAGGCAACCAAGGTCGCCCTTGCTGCCGCGCGGGTGGAGCTAGACGCCACGAAGGCTGGGGCCGAGGAGGCCAAGGTTGCCCTTGTTGCTGTGCGGGCGGAGCTGGATACAGCAAAGGCTGGGGCCAAAACCGCCCTGGAAGCTGAGCAGGCAGCCTCCGACACCGCCCTGGAGGACATGCTCTATAACTCCTGGGCCTACAACCCGGACGGTGATTTCTCCTTCTTGGCAGCGGAGGTCTGGGAGCCTTTGCTGGAAGGGTTTAAAGCTCGCCTCGAGAAAGAGGCACCTTCCGAGGCCGGGGAAGTCTCCGGCGCAGCTGAGGAGGAGGGCGAGACGGCGACCTCCACGGGGCAGCCTTGCGGAGCTTAGGGCCTACCTTTTTTGCTCACTCCTTTATATTTATTTTATTTTTTTGTGTAACTTACGCACGAGGTGTTTCCACCTCGAAACAATTAATTTATCAATTTTATTTTTAATTGACTTATTTCCTTGTCTTTGCGCACTTTAGTTACTATTTTGAAAAAACTTAGTTCGCGTTAATTTTTATCAATATCTCGTGCTCTTTAGGAAGAACAACGATCAATAGATTTAAATTAACTTCTAAGTTTTATGACCTGGTTATATCCAGGAACTTAATTTGAAAACTTAGTTCGTGTTAATTTTTATCAATATCTCGTGCTCTTTAGGAAGAACAACGATCAATAGATTTAAATTAACTTCTAAGCTTTATGACCTGGTTATATCCAGGAACTTAATTTGAAAACTTAGTTCGTGTTAATTTTTATCAATATCTTGTGCTCTTTAGGAAGAACATCGATCAATAGATTTAAATCAACTTCTAAGCTTTATGACCTGGTTATATCCAGGAACTTAATTTGAAAACTTAGTTCGTGTTAACTTTTATCAATATCTCGTGCTCTTTAGGAAGAACAACAATCAATCGATTTAAATTAACTTCTAAGTTTTATGACCTGGTTATACCCAGGAACTTAATTTTGAAAACTTAGTTCGTGTTAACTTTTATCAATATCTCGTGCTCTTTAGGAAGAACAACAATCAATCGATTTAAATTAACTTCTAAGTTTTATGACCTGGTTACATCCAGGGTACAGCTTAGTTCGCGTTAATTTTTATCAATATCTCGCGCACTTTAAGAAGAACAACAATCAATCGATTTGGATTAACTTCTAAGCCTTTTAAGGCGACCTGGTTATATCCAGGTACCATATGTCCCCCAAGTAACTGGGAAAGGGTCTTTCGTGGTTACTTTAGATTACACTTGTAAAACATGTACAATCATAATTGAAAAAGTTAATTCTCATTGTGTAATACATAGAAAATGGCCTTTAAGGCCTTACAAGGAAATCATTGGTAATATTTCTTCAAATGGATGGCGTTCTAGGTTCGTGGGACTGCCCCTCCATCTAGCCGAGCTAATTTATAAGTTCCCTCTTTAATGACCTCGATGACTTGATACGGTCCTTCCCAGTTCGGTCCCAATACTCCATCTTTGGGATCCTTCCCGGCTACGAAAACTCTTTTGAGGACCAGTTCGCCAATGCTGAAGGTGCGCTTTTTGACTTTTGAGTTGAAATAACGAGTGATTTTTTGCTGATAATGTGCGAGCTGGAGCTGCGAATCTTCTCGTCTTTCATCAATCAAGTCTAAGGAAGTGCAAAGTAGCTCGTTGTTGCGATCTTGGTCGTATGATTGGACCCTATGAGAAAGTACCTTAATCTCCACGGGGAGGACTGCCTCACTCCCAAAGGTCAAGGAAAAAGGAGTATGACCCGTAGGAGTCCGATGCGAGGTCCGGTATGCCCAGAGAACTTGGGGGAGCTGTTCTGGCCAGACCCCGTTCGCTTCGTCTAGTCTCTTCTTGAGGCTCGCCTTTAGAATCTTGTTGACAGCCTCGACCTAACCATTTGCCTGAGGATAGGCCACGGTGGAGAAACTTTTCACAATTCTGTACCTCTCACAAAACTCGGTGAACAGGTCGTTATCGAACTGAGTCCCATTGTCGGAAACAATCTTCTTGGGCAGCCCGAATCGGCAAATAATGCTTTTAACCATGAAGTCAAGGACTTTTTTGGAAGTTATCGTTGCCAAAGGTTCTGCCTCAGCCCACTTCGTAAAGTAGTCGATGGCCACTATGGCGTAACGGACCCCGCCCTTTCCAGTAGGGAGGGCGCCAACCAAGTCGATCCCCCAAACTACAAACGGCCATGGGGACGAGATCATCCTCAGCTCGACTGGGGGAGCTCGGGAAACTGTGGCGAATCGCTGGCACTTGTCGCACTTCTTCACGTATGAGATCGAGTCCTTGGACAGAGTAGGCCAGTAATATCCTTGCCTCAGGATCTTTAAGGCCAAGCTTTGCCCCCCAGTGTGATCTCCGCAAAAACCCTCATGCACTTCCTACAGAATGGCCTTTGCTTCGTCTGGAAGAACACATCGTAGGAGAGGTAGGGAGTGCCCACGTCGGTATAACACCCCATCTACTATAGTATAACTGGGAGCTTGATACAGAACTTGCCGCGCATCATTACACCCTTCAGGTAGCTTTCCCTCGACGAGAAACTCAAGGATGGGGGTCATCCAGGTCGGCCTGGCGTCGATCATCTCGACCTCCGTCCTGGCTTCTTATATACTTGGTTTTTCCAAAAATTCTATCGGCACCAACCCCAAGGTCTCCGTCTCCCCGGAGGTGGCGAGCTTGGCAAGAGCGTCTGCGTTGACGTTCTACTCCCGAGGTATCTGCTCGATCGAGCCTCGCCCGAACGCGAACAGCTCAACCTTTACCTTTGCTAGATAGGCAGTCATCTTGGGTCCCCTTGCTTAATATTCGCCCAGAACCTAGTTTACCATGAGCTGGGAATCACAGAAGCATTGGACGGAGTTCGCCTTCAGCTCCTGGGCTATCCTTAGCCCGGCCAACAAAGCTTCGTACTCGGCCTTGTTGTTGGAGGCCTTGACTCCGAATCTCAGCGCTGAGTGGAATCTATGTCCCTCAGGGGATATCAAAATGATTCCAGCTCCGGAGTCGTTCTCGTTGGATGAAGCATCCACGAAGACCCTCCACAACGCCTGGGACGAGGTGACCTGGGGTGAGTCTTCTGCAGGATCCTCCCGGAATCCTGTGCACTCTGCTACAAAATCGGCCAGGGCCTGACTTTTTATAGCAGTTCACGGAGTGTACAAAATTTCGAACTGACTGAGTTCGATTGCCCACTTTAACAAGCGTCCCAATGCTTCAGGTTTTTGCAAAACCTGCCATAATGGTTGATCGGTCATGACGTGTATTGAGTGGGATTGGAAGTATGGCCTGAGCTTTCGTGAGGCCGTGATAAGGCAGAACGCCAATTTCTCCATCAACGGGTACCAGGATTCAGCTCCGAGAAGTCTCTTGCTGATGTAATAGACTGGCTTCTGGATCCGGTCTTCTTCCCGGACTAATACGACACTAGCTGCATCCTCTGTGACAGCTAGATAAAGAAAAAGAGGCTCTCCTGCTTTTGGTTTGGATAGTACGGGTGGCTCGGCCAGATGTGCCTTCAGATCAAGGAAAGCGCTTTCGCACTCTTCTGTCCATTCGAACTTCTTATTTCCTCAGAGCAGGTTGTAGAATGGCAAGCACTTATCGGTGGACTTCGAAATAAACCGGTTGAGGGCTGCCACCCTTCCTGTCAGGCCTTGGACATCTTTACGTGACCTGGGTGAGGGAAGCTCGAGCAATGATCTGATCATGTCGAGGTTTGCCTCAATTCCTCGGGTATTGACGATGAAACCCAGGAATTTTCCCAACGCGACTCCAAAAGTGCACTTCTGTGGATTAAGCCTCATGCCATACTCTCGTAGTATCTTGAAGCATTCTTCCAGGTCGGAAACATGGTTATCGGCAGTCTTTGACTTGACTAGCATGTCATCAACGTACACTTCCATGTTTTTTCCGATCTGGTCTGCGAACATTCTATTCACTAACCTCTGATAGGTAGCACCGGCGTTCTTCAGCCCGAACAGCATGACCTTGTAACAATAAACGTTAGTCAGGATCATGAAGCTGGTGTGCTCCTGGTCCGCTGGATTCATGGAGATCTGATTGTATCCTAAGTACGCGTCCATAAAGGACATGAGCTCGTGCCCCGCCGTGGCATCCACCAACTGGTCAATCCTTGGCAATGGAAAACAATCCTTGGGGCAGGCTTTATTCAGGTCGGAGAAGTCGATGCAGGTCCGCCATTTCCCGTTAGGTTTCGGGACCAGCACGAGGTTGGCGACCCAAATCGGAAACTTGGCTTCACGGATAAAGCCGCATTTCTTAAACCAGGCTACTTCTTCCTCTAAGGCTTCAGCCCGGGTTGTTCCTAGGCGTCTCTGCTTCTAGGACTTTGCAGGAACGCTTTTATCCAGATGAAGTGTGTGCATGATGACACTCGGGCTGATTCCCACCATGTCCTCGTGTGACCACGCAAACACATCTAGGTTATCCCGCAGAAATCTGATCAGCTCCGCTTTCCTCTCGCTACAGAGGTTTTTTTCGAGCTTGACCATCCGTGACGGGTTCTACGGATCGATGTTTACTTCTTCGAGCTCCTCAATAGCCTGGATCTTGGATCTGTCCTCGCCTATTCGGGGGTCGATATCCTCACTTAAGACGATATTTTCCCCTTCGGCGCTTCGAGGTTTTTCAATCTCAGGATCAGTTAAGGGTTCCTGAGATTCCTCTTCACCACCTTGGATGGCCATTGCCAGCTGCCCGAGTTTAAATTTTCCCTTCATGGAAATGCTGTAGCATTCCCTGGCAGTGAGCTGATCGCCATGGATAGTGCATATTCCCGTGGAAGTAGGGAATTTCATCGCGAGGTGGCGGATGGAAGTGACGGCATCAAAAGCTATGAGCGTAGGTCGTCCCAAAATTGTGTTGTATGCAATGGAGCAATCGATGACCACGAACTCGAGGAGTTTGGAGACTGTCCGAGGTCCTTCTCCTAGGGTGATTACCAGCTCGATCGTCCCTATGGCCGTCGATCCTTCTCCCGAAAAACTATATAGCATCATGGAGGTCGCCTTCAGCTCGACGACAGTCAAACCCATCTTTTCTAATGTGGACCGGAATAGGAGGTTCACCGAGCTCCCATTGTCGACCAGCACCCTCCTAACCCTCCTATTAGCGAGCTGAACTGCTACGACCAGAGGGTCGTTATGAGGGAACTGGACATGTTCCGCATCTTCTTCTGTAAAAATGATCGGTTGCTTCTCCAATCGCTGCTGCTTTGGCAAGCGCTGCTCCAGGATGAACTCTACTCCATTATGCGCCTTGAGTTCATTCACGTACCTCTTCTGGGCACCCCTTCTCATGCCAGCCATATGCAGTCCTCCAGAGATGGTGGTTATCTCCGCTCCTATCACGGGAGGAGGGAAGTCCTGATCTACTCGGGACCCGGGCTGACTGGCCGGGACTTCTGGAGCAGGTCGACTTGCTGGAACCCTGTTCCGCACGTACTGGGCCAAGGGGCCGACTCGGATGAGAGTCTCGATCTCATCTTTTAAATGCCTACAATCGTCAGTATTGTGGCCAACATCGTTGTGAAAATGGAAAAACTTGGAGGTGTCTCTCTTCCCTTTTTGGTGCTTCAATGGCTCGGGCCTCTTCCAGGGGAGGCGAGTAGAGTTGGCTAGGAAGATATTCTCCCTAGACTGGGTGAGCTCTGTATAAGTCGCATAGACGGGCTTAAATTTGTCTACGGACTTATTCTTCTTTTGGCCGTGCTGGCTGCCCTCGCCATTCCCCTTTCTTTTGCCTCCACCGAGCTGGTTGTTCTGTGTGACATTTTGGGTCGCTGCCACGACCTCCATCCCTACTCCAGCGGGCTGATCAGGGACCTGGCCGGTCCCTGCAGCTGAGGCTTCGGCCTCCTCCAAGTTGATCCATTCCTGGGCCCTGTTACGGAATTCGTTCACCAAGCTAACTCCCTTTCTTTGTATATCTTTCCAGAGTTCCCCTCCGACGAGGATTCCAGTTCTCAGGGCCATGAGCTTGGAGCTGTCATCCGTGTCCCTGGCCCGAGCAGCGACGTTCGTGAATCTGCTGCCTCATGTTAGCCAGAGAATTGGCCTTGACGCGGGCGGCCTGGGAGGCTCGGAATGCCCTTTTGAAGTCAGCCGAGAATGCTTTCCAGGAGCTGATTGATTGCCTTTTGCTTTGCTTGAACCACTGGCTGGCTGGTCCAGTAAGTGTGGAAGGAAAGATTAGACATCTCAGCTCAGGGCCAATGTTGTGGGCCATCATCAAGGTGTTGAACATCCCCAGATGATCCGACGGATCCCCGTCTCCATTGAACTTAGATAGGTGCGGCATACGAAAACCAGGTGGGTAAGCCATTGCTGCTATGCTGGGGGCGAAGAGCTCCATCTCGTCCCCTGAATCGTATTCATCTTTTTCTTTCTCCGACAGAAGCTTCCTCATCAGCTCCTCCATCTGAGCCAGGCGCTCGAGGGTTTTGTCCTGATTTCCTTGGTTATTCCGGGGCTGCTCAACAGCTTCGGATCCATTGTACATATTTGGTGGGTTATTGCCCCTCCTATCTTGAGATAGGTTATTTGGGGCATTCCCACCGTTACATACTTCGGACAGGTCTCCCCCTGAACGGGCATGGCTACCACCTCCCACTGGCTCTCCTCTGTGAGAGTTGAGGCGATCTCGCAGGTCGCCTCCCTGGGTGGCTTGAGGACTTTGCGCCGAACTTAAACATTGACGCAGGTCTCCTCCAGAGAGGTCGCTTCGGCGACTGCTGGTCCAGTAGCTCCCGTTAGAGAGGCTTGGAGTCCGTCTTTGTCGGTGAGGATCTGGGCTTTCTCTCAGCGCCCTGCTACGTCGTGAGGGCCCTGCAGAAGGCGGGTCTCTCCTGCTACTCCCATAGGCCGGAATATCTCGGACGGGCCGAGGAGGAGATGGATATCTTATTGGAGAGGGAGGATGCCTGATCGGAGAGGTGATCCTGGTTCCGTCTGGACGGATGAGGTTAGGTGGGGGCCCTCGGCCCTGCCAACCTGCGAGCCCCGCGCATGGCGATCAGGACGGCTGCTGGGGACAGACTGATGCTGCGAGCCCTCCCCGTATCTCCTTCTGGAATTTCCTTGAGCCCTCCTGGGCACGCTCGAGGCTGGTTGGGAGCTGGGAGTTGAAGTTTTGACCGAACGGCTGTACTGCTGTTCTTCGGCTCTAGGCATTTCTCCGAAGTTTGCTTCTCGATGGTGCGACGAGGGAATAGAGTTGGCTGGCTGAGGTCTATCCGAATGGCTATGTCTGGACCGATTACCCTGGCGGGACTTATGAGCTTCGCCTTGCCTCTTTCTGACGTTAGCGTTGGTTGTAAGAGGGTGTAGTCGAGCCAACACATCCTTGATCTGCTGATTAGCTATTACTAGCTGGCTCCTCAGCTGAGCATTCTCCATCTCCACCGCAGTGTAATAACATGGTTTCGGATTAGGTGGCCAGGGCGCCGAACTTCCAGTGTCATCCTAGACCACCGGTTGTTTTCCTGGCCGCTGTTGGACCTTAGGAATTTGTTCATCGGGGATGGCGACATGATGAGCCTCCTGCCCATCATGTTGTTCCGCCTCGTTACCATGCCTAGATCGAGTAGTCACCATGGTTGGATGTTTGCGACAGCACCAATCTAACTTGCTCTCAATGAAAGCACCAAACTGTTGACGCGGTTCTTCGCCAACAGGTAATTAAGAAAAGAAGAGAAAGGGATTAGTGCTTATGTTGAACCGAAATAGATAAATGATCTTAGAAATGAACTGGTGACTCAAAATACGTTTTTTAAGTGGTTCAAAGGTTAAAATCCTTCTACTCCACTAGTCAGTATTATTGCTATATACTGGGTATTCTTTTACAGGGTATTTCTTACAATAGAGAATCCAACCTCTAGTAACTCCCAAGGTCTCCATATTTATAGGAGAAGGCACCTGGGAGTTGGTAAGAAGATCATCCCGTGACCTTCTTACCTATCATGTCAACTCTGTGACATTCATGATTAATTCCTAATCCTGACACATTAGTGTGGTCAAATCAATAGGTAAGGGGATAATGGGCCGCACGGCCCAACCCAGTCGTGGGTGTCTGAATACGCACGTTCCTGCTGCGTGTCTGAGAATTCAGGGGTATATCAGACACGTGATGTCTGATATATGCACGTTTACCTTGCGTGGTTGACTTTATAAAAGGTCACAGCCTCTAACTCAAGCCCGTACCACGAGCTGGATGATTCCCTCGACCTCTGGTCTTCAGAGTCCAGACTCAGTCCTTAAGCAATCTTGGCGAACCCTTGGGTTACCTTGAGCTAAGGAAGTAGGATCTTATGATGGCAGCTCCGGTCTTGGGGATGTCCACGTGGTAGTCATGATTAGGCCGTATCTCAGCTCGTTAATCAGCCCATGGGAAAATCAGGGTGTACAAAGGTCTATTGGAACATGGGATGAAATGGCATCGTCATTCTTCCACAAATACTTCCCTAACCACAAGACCAATGGCTTAAAAAGACAGATTTCTACTTTTTCCCAAGAAGACAATGAAACTCTCTATCAAGTCTGGGAAAGGTTTAAGGAACTGTTAACTCTTTGTCCCCACCATGGCTATGAAAAATGGTGCCTAGTTAGCTATTTCTATGAAGGCCTCACTATTCGTGAACGCCAGTTTGTAGAAATGATGTGCAATGGTGAATTCCTTCAAAAAGATCCTGAAGAAGCCTTGGAATATCTCAATGAGCTTGCAAACAAATCTCATACCTGGACTGGTCCGAGTGCTACTGAAAGCACTAACCGAAATCGACCAGCAGGAATTTACCAATTGAGGGAGGAGGATAGCCTCAAAGCCCAAGTTGAGTCCTTAACAAAGCAACTTGAGGCATTTAAGACAAAAGGTGGGCAAGGACTTCATATGATTGCCCGAGCAGAAACACATGAGCCATGTTTTGTGTGTGGAGGAACGGATCATTTAGCTAAGGATTGCTTAGCTTTTAGTGAAATGAGGGGGGTTTATGAAGAGCAATGTAATGCCTTAGGGGCCTATAATAAGCCATTCACTCATACGTACAACCCTGGTTGGAGAAACCACCCAAATTTCAGCTGGAGAGATCCCAACCAAGCACAATCTTCTGGAGGGCAGTGGAGAAATGAGCACCAGTCTCAACCATCAAAAGCTCAACCTGCTCCTCAATACAATGCTCCTCCTCAAAGGAGTTCTCTTGAGAACACCCTTCATTCATTCATGGAGGAGCAAGCCAAAATAAATCGTCAAATGATGGAAGAAATCAAGGAAATGAAAAGTCAATTTTCAAAACTGACTGGATCCTTGGTTAATTCTGAAAGAGGCAAACTTCCTTCTCAGCCTCAATTCAATACACAAGGGTAACATATGGCTCAAACCTCTAACTCTAACCATCAAAACGTTAAGGAGGCTAATTCCATCACAACTAGAAGTGGTAAAGCTTTGGAAGATCCACCAATACCAAATACTACTTCAAAATTTCCAAATTTTATCTCTGAAAGTGTGCCATCCAATGCTTCTGCAAAAGTTCCATTTCCCCAGGCTCTAAGACCTGCTGGGAAAATTCCTGAAAATCGAGGAGAAATCCTTGAGCACTTGACACAAGTGAAGATAAATATTCCTTTGCTTCACATCATCAAACAAGTGCCAGCCTATGCTAAAATCATCAAGGATCTTTGCACTGTAAAAAGGAAGCATCATGTCAAGAAGACTGCTTTCTTGACTGAGCAAGTTAGTGCGGTAATTGAACAAAAGACACCGCCAAAATACAAAGATCCTGGTTGTCCCACCATTTCCTGTCAAATTGGGACTCATGAATTCAGCCAAGCCTTGCTAGACTTAGGAGCGAGTGTCAATCTCATGCCTTATTCTGTCTACTCGCGACTTGGTCTTGGTGAAATCAAGCCTACTTCTGTAGTCTTACAGCTGGCTGATCGTTCTATTAAGAAGCCTTGGGGTATTGTTGAGGATGTTCTTGTTCAAGTTGACAAATTCTATTACCCCGTTGACTTTCTCATTCTGGATACTCAATTTTTGGTTAACATGGAGTCAAAAATCCCTATCATACTTGGAAGACCTTTCCTTGCTACAACTAATGCTCTTATTAACTGTAGGAATGGTCTCATGAAAATATCTTTTGGGAATATGACTCTCGAGGTCAATATTTTTCATGTTGCAAAGCAACCACATGATGATGATGAGTGTTATCAGACATTTTTTATTGACACGCTCATTCCTGAGGAGATTCAATTGCAAAGCAATTCTGATGAACTCCTCTCTTTTTCTGAAAGTTCTGGTTTTCATGAGTCAATTAATGAAATTTCTTGTTACAAAGACTCACAAAACAGAAGAACAAAGTTTTGGCAACCTCGCTTTGAAGAGCTACCTAGTGAAAGGGAAAAGCCAAAACCTTCTGCTGAAAAGGTTCCTATTGTTAAGTTAGCCCAACTACCTGAGGGTTTAAAACATGTCTTCTTGGGAGATGGTGATACCTTTCCTGTTATCATTTCGTCCAAACTTGATCCTTCACAAGAAATTAAGCTAATTAAGGTACTGCAAAAGCTTAAATCTGCATTAGGTTGGACGATCGCTAATATTAAAGGCATTAGCCCTTTAATTTGCTCCCACCGAATCAATCTGGAGGACGGGGCAATCCCTCGAAGAGATCCTCAAAGTAGACTGAACCCCACAATGAAAGAAGTTGTGAAAAATGAAGTGCTGAAACTTCTGGATGCTAACATCATTTATCCAGTGGCTGATAGCAAATGGGTTAGTCCAACTCAGGTAGTGCCTAAAAATTCGGGTGTGACTGTTGTTGAAAATGAGAAAGGGGCCCTTGTCCTCACAAGAACTGTGACGGGTTGGCGCATGTGCATTGACTATCGAAAGTTGAATTCTGCCACCCGCAAAGATCATTTCCCACTTCCATTCATCGACCAAATCCTTGAACGTGTGGATGGTCATCCTTTTTATTACTTTCTTGATGGCTATTCAGGCTATTATCAAATTGAGATTGCAATGGAGGATCAAGATAAGACCACTTTCACATGTCCTTTTGGTACTTATGCTTTTCGGCGTATGCCATTTGGACTGTGTAATGCACCAGCCACCTTCCAAAGGTGCATGATGAGTATTTTCAGTGACATGGTTGAAAAATATATGGAAGTATTCATGGATGATTTAACAGTCTTTGGAAACTCTTTTGATGCATGTCTTCTTAATTTAGAAGTTGTTTTGACACGATGTATTGAGAAAGGTCTTGTGCTCAATTGGGAAAATTACATTTCATGGTATCTTCAGGCATAGTCTCGGGACACATTGTCTCTGAAAGAGGAATTTAGGTTGATCAGTCTAAGATTGATCTCATTTCTAATTTGCCCACTCCAAAAACCGTCAAAGATGTCAGATCTTTTCTTGGGCATGCTGGTTTTTATAGGAGGTTCATTCAAAACTTTTCAGCAATTTCTCGTCCGCTATGTAACCTCTTAGCCAAAGATGCTACTTTTGAGTGGACGCCTAAGTGTGAGGATGCCTTTCGAACACTTGTTGCAAAATTGACCTCCGCCCCTATTATGCAGTCACTTGATTGGGATTTGCCTTTTGAAATCATGTGTGATGCAAGCAATTTTGCTGTAGGAGCTGTTTTGGGACAACGAAGGGAGGGGAAACCTTTTGTTGTCTACTATGCAAGTCGAACTCTTTATAGTGCTCAAATGAACTATTCCACTACTGAAAAAGAGTTGCTTGCCGTTGTCTTTGCTCTTGACAAATTCCGAGCATACTTGATTGGCTCACCTATTACAATCTTTACAGATCATTCTGCCCTTAAATATCTCCTTTCCAAAAAGGATGCTAAGGCGCGCTTAATACGGTGGATCCTTTTATTGCAAGAATTTGACATCACAATCAAAGACAAGAAAGGTGTTGAAAATGTCGTGGCAGATCACTTATCCCGACTTGAATTCGATGATTCCACTGATGGTCCACCTATTCGTGATGATTTCCCTGATGAACAACTGCTTGCTATTACTAAGTTACCATGGTATGCACATATTGTTAACTACTTAGTAACAGGTGAACTTCCTTCTGAGTGGAGTTCACAAGACAGACGCAAGTTTCTAGTCGAGGTGCGCAATTTCTATTGGGATGATCCATACTTGTTCAAGTATTGCCCCGACCAGATCATGCGGAGATGCATCCCTGATGATGAGGTGTCTAGTGTTCTGAACTTTTGTCATAATGATGCTTGTGGTGGTCACTTCTCTGTGAAGAAAACTACTGCAAAAATCTTACAGTGTGGTCTTTATTGGCTCACTTTGTTCAAAGACACCAATGAATTTTGCCGTTCATGTGTGAGGTGCCAGAAGTTAGGTTCTTTGTCCCGTCGTCATATGATGCCTTTGAACCCAATTCTTGTGATTGAGATATTTGATTGTTGGGGCATAGATTTTATGGGACCATTTCCATCTTCTTCTGGTTACATTTACATTCTCCTTGAGTGGATTATGTTTCCAAATGGGTCGAGGTTGTACCCTGATGAACCAATGATAATGCAACAGTTACCAAGTTCTTGAAAGAGAATATTTTGTCAAGGTTCGGTACGCCTCGTGCCATCATTAGTGATCAAGGCACTCATTTTTGCAATAAGTCTTTTGAGGCTCTCATGCGCAAATATGGTGTACTTCATAAGGTTGCTAATTCCTGTCATCCGCAAACCAATGGGCAAGCGGAGTTAGCCAATAGGGAGATAAAACAAATTCTGGAAAAAACGGTAAATCCCGACCGAAAAGATTGGTCTTCTTGACGCACTCTGGGCATACCGTACTACTTTCAAATCCCCTCTTGGGATGTCTCCCTATCGGCTTGTTTATGGGAAAGCCTATCATTTGCCTGTTGAACTTGAGCATAAGGCATATTGGGATGTCAAAGCCTTTAATTCTGATCTATGTGCTGTAGGTATTAATCGTAAACTCCAGCTGTCTGAAATTGAGGAGTTGAGAAATGAGGCATATGATAATTCCAGGATCTACAAGGCAAAAATGAAAGCTGCTCATGATAAACAGATCCTGCGAAAGAATTTTGAGGTGAATCAAAAGGTGCATCTTTATGATTCTCGGTTGCATTTCCACCCAGGTAAGTTGAGATCGCAGTGGACTGGCCCATTTGTGGTGAAACAAGTTTTTCCCAACGATTCTATTGAAGTTGAGGACCAAACTGATGGGAGAATTTTCAGAGTCAATGGCCAGAGATTGAAGCATTACATCGAGAGTATGAGTCATGTTGAAGAGGTCCTTCTTGAGGACCCTGTTTATACACTCTGAGTTGTTTATTTCCTTTACATGTTTTATTTTATTTTATTTTTCTGCTTTTCTTTTAGTTTTGTGTGTTTTCGTTTTTTGTTTGTTTTTGGTTTGTTTTGTTGCTATCAGGTTGTTTCAATTATCGCCCCATGGATATTGTCATCTTCCAGGTGTTCTCTTTCCCTATCTTTTTCATTGCATATTTGTTTTGAGATTGAGGACACTGTCTGATTTTCGGTTGGGGGTGGTGAGCTCTGGTGAGCATTCATTTGGAGAATTACATTGTTGTGTTGAATTCTTAAGTCAAATTTTCTCAAAATTTTCTAAGCATGATTGAAAAATATGTGGTTTGAGTTGGTTTTTGCTATGTTTAGCTATTAAGGAGTGATTTCCAGAGTTCTTTAATGCACTTTCCAAACATGTGGTAAGATGTTTGTTAACACAAATAGTTGAGAAAATTTTCAAGTTTAAAGTTTCCATTTTTTTGGTGAGTTGTGAGAGTTGAGAAAATGACTTTTTGAACTTTTATTGATCATTTGAGTTGGTCAAATTAGATTTCTGGAATTTAAAACATGACATGTACTGGAGGGATAATTTCATGTTTAAAAGAGCCTTTGTCGTAATGTTATTTTCATGTTTCTTTTTGTTCATGTAATTAGGTGTTGCCTCTTGTAAAAAGAAAATTAAAATAAAAAAAAAAATAATAGAACAAGAGCAACATTTCGTTATTGTGTTTTCTTTTTATTTTATTGTCAAAAAAAATATTGTTCCATATTAAAAAAAAATGAATGAAAGAAACATCACTTCATATGTTTCTTAAAAAAAAAAGTGTTCTTTTCTATATTTATAATTTTCTTTTAGTTAGCTCTTTATTCTTCGAGTTTCTTGTGTAAATCCCAAAGGTTATTTGTCATTTGAATTCTAATTATTTGATTTGTCTATCTTGTGATCAATATTTGTTCAAATTGTTTGTCCTAAAAAGTTTGTCTTCTCTCATTTGAGCGTTAATTGTTACAATTCCAACTCCAAGAGTGTCATCTCTCCCATTAAAAAATACTTTCAATACCTGTGAGGAAATTGGAGTTGAGACCTTTACGCTTTTGAGGTTTTTCGATACTATTTGTTATGGCTTGTGGTAAGAAATGGATATGGTTTGGTGCACACACACACAACTCTGGGGTTACAACTGAGTAGCTTGCATAACACTTTCTAATTTCTTGATGATATTTTAAAATGCATGGCTGGTTTTGATTGGTTTGACTTGATTATTCAGCTTGATAATTTTCTTCTCCGCTTGAATTGCTAGGGACTAGCAATAAGCTGGTTGGGGGTTGTGATTAGTGCATGAAAATGCACTTTTGCAAGTAAAAATGTCTAAATAAATTACATTTTAATTATATATTTTCATGAAACTATTAGAAAGTATTTATTTTATATGAAAATATGTTATTTTAATTAATTTGTTTGATTTTGTAGAAAAATGTGGCAAAATTACAAAGGAATTAAATGAGATGCTCAAAGAAAGGAAAGCCCATGAAGAAGAGCCCAACCCATTGCATTAGAGCCTTGTCCACCACCTAGCAATTTCTACATTGTGAGCTTTGCAAATAGTTAGTGTGAATTGGTGATATTGCATATGGTCTTCACGTGTGATCAATGTTTAATTCACCATCAATCACATGATTGATTTGCAGGAAATTCAAGGAGTACACCACATTTTCACATTAGACAATTGATAGAATTGAATTTGTAAAACCAATTTCCAAATCTCCTTTTATGTATATTAAAGAAAAATAAATTCTAATTAATTTTCTTTTCATTTCTCACTAAACGGTTTTAGCATGACAAAATGCTATATAAAGGGGACCTCTTGTATATATTTGGGTGTGTAATTTTTCATTAGCAAAAACTATAGTCAATTTTAGTCTCATTTTGTCTACTTCTCATATTTTCTCTTTAGAATATTGTGAGAATGACTAGCATTCTTGGCTAATTTCCTAGGTAAGGTAAAGGATGATCCTATATGTGAGGTAAAATTTATTTATGTTATGATTCACCAAGTGCCTAAAGTTCATACATTTGAGTAATATAATTTCTTCTATTTTTCTCCATCTTTATATCAATATAATTAACTATTTAGTATTATATAGAAATAGTCATGTTTTTTCTATGTGAATATAATAGTACAAATATATCGATATTATAATTTTATGGTTAATCTTTTATTGCATTATTGCCAATGAGGTATATTGTCAGTCTTAGATTTTTCATAAGATTATTTTCTATGATCTTAAGGTGAGAGTTTTATTACTCAAATACATTTTATTAATATATGTTCTTCAAGTTTTATCTTCCAATTAAATTGTTGGGAAGTGAACAATTTAACTGCGTTTTATGTGTGAATCAAAACTCAAATAAATGAGCCAAACATATAGGTGATTCTTGAAACCTTATCACTTTTGTTATTGAATTTTTCAACCAATTTTATTTTCAACATTTTCTCAAAAACCACCAACGATTTCTTTACTGTTTGTGCTTTAGTTCTACTAATCACCTTTTGATTAAGATATCTCTCTGTGGACACGACTGCCATACTACACTACAACAACCACTTTGTGAAGACAAGTTTGGGCATAATCAGAGTTTGACCCACGTTTTCAATTATTATAGACTTAATTCATATAGTCACCGTAGGAATGAGTCTATAGAAAGTCCATATATAACCATCTGTCCTAAGAAATTTAACCATGTTAAGAAGTCCAGTGAACACCTTCCATAGGGAGACGAAATCAAAGCGTCATAAGGCCCTACTGAGCTCTAACCTTGTTAAATCAATGGTGGAGATCGAATTGAAATTTTTAAAACTCATTATTAAATCTTTTAGTATTTTATTCTTTTTGAAAAATATCAACTTAGGTTTGCCAAATTATTAAAATAATTAATAAACCAACTTAGGCTTCCCAAATTATCAAAATAATCAATAAACCAACTTAGGTTTGCCAAATTATTAAAATAATCAATAAACCATAGTTTATAATTTTCCCATTAATTCTAAAATTACCATTGAAAATTAATCCAAAAAATAGAATTAATTTGTTTCTAATCAATTATTAGGTCCAACTAAAAAGAATAACCTAATACAATTAAGTCCAACTTAGGTAAATGGGCCTTAACAATTCGAGCTTGCATGGAGGAGAGCTGGGTTCAGTATGTCGGACCCACTACTAAGACTTCCTAACTTCCACACAAAGCCCAAAAAGACAGAATTTTGAACCTTCGTTTTATTAATTGTTATTCAATTGATTGAGTTCAATCTAGTAATGCAAAGCAAACGATCATTCACAAGTGGAACCACCCATAAATGAGGAATTTAAACTTTACATATTCAATTGGACCCAAATAAAACCTAACATTTTATGAAAGTTTTATTTGAGTTTTCCTACATTTTTTCAAACACAAAAATTGAGTCATCATTATACTTATATTTAAAGCCCAAATGCAAAAAATAACTTAATAATGATATTTGATATGTTAATAATTGGATGGGCCTAACATATTACTGTATGAGCATGTATTATTAAATTATGCAAATATGTCACAATAATATACTATTTTGCAAAAATACCATAATTAATTAACATAGAATTCATCAGACAAAATTCAATATAATTAATTAAACATGTTGCAAAATATTAAAATAACTAAAATAAAATTTATCAAACAAAATTCAATTTTAAATAATTAATTTAAATTAGGTTGTTAAGTTGTTAGGAATGACAAGATATTTTATTTTTAAATATTTTAGTCCATTTTATAATATATTTTAACCAAATTTAAAACTATTTAAAATGTCTAGAATTATTAGATAACCAATTTCAAATATTTTAAACAATAAAAAATATCTTGAATAATCATATAACCAATTTTGATATTTTAATGATAACAAAATAAAAAATATATATCTTAAAATATCATGATTATCAAATAGTCAATTCAAAATATTTTAAAAAGCTAAAATATCTAAACGAATCAAACAATCAATTTAAAAAATTTTAAATTGAACTACACAAAATATCCAATTTTTAAAAATTTTAAAAAAAATTGTGTGAAAAAGCACGACGTGGTGCCCGCGCAGGGTCGTCGTACGGATCCGTATGGATGTCATACGACCCCAGGGTCCCGGTGGCTTTCTCATTCGTGCCCAGCACACATACTACCTAATCAGTCCAAAAAAAAATATATGCAGTTTTTCAATCCTAAACACAAGCAAAAAAAAAAAAAAAAACCAAATTATTGCTAAATTTACAAAAATAAACATGCACCACATAACATGTATCACCCAATTAATACACTAACATATCAATCAATTTCATACATGTTCATTCATGAATATAAATTATCAACCTGTGGCTTTGAGGCCAATTGTAGGAAATAGCATATAACGTGATCTTTGTTTATTTTCATGTAATTTACATATTATCAAACAAACATGTAAGCTCATAGAACATGCTCCTATGAAATTGATAAAAAATAGATTAAAGTACTGAAACTTACATAAACGTGATCTTTGTTTATTTTCATGTAATTTACATATTAACTAAATGATTTCTACTACTTTTATTGACAATATAAAATCGCGTTACTTGTCCGACATGGTTTTATAAGGGCATAAATTCCAACACCTATGTGAGCTAAAAAGTAAATGTTGGGGACCTTAGTGAAAAAACTAATGAAGCTTGAGGTTCCCAAGTGCTATTTACTTGTAATGCCCTACTACCCAAGGACCGTTACGTTGTGCATTTTAAAGAGTGATAAACTCGCTAATCGAGTCATTTGGTCATAATCATGTAACTAAGTGTGATTAATGGTTTAGGGTTAAATTTTTTGTTAAAGATACAATGTTTTACTAAAATGTTTACTGTATACATTGGGATCCCAAAAATATAATGTAAAGGTTAATTACAATAAAATATTTACAACCAGCTAACCTAAGCGGCAAAATAGGGTTTAACCCTAGTTCCTCTTTAAACCCTCGGCCGTGGCGGTCGAGCAGCAACATATGTACATATCATCATCTAAGCTCTCCAACTCAAGGATGGTCCAGCTTTCTTTTGTCTTCACCTACACCACATAGCACCCGTGAGCCGAAGCTCAGCAAGAAAACTCAATATGGTCATGAACAGTAATAACATGTTACTAAATCATAATAGGCATGCCTAGCAATAATAGCCCTATTCATGCATGCAAATAAGTCAAAATAATGATTGTGGGTCCTGCCCTTTGTATGGATGACTTATCAAGTCATAATGAGAATAGATGGCTAATGCGTCCATCTTAGAATAAGTGACTCAGATAAGTGACAATTAAGTCACATACTTGGGCTTTGCACCCTAATCAGATGATTGAATAACACTTTATGATTTTGGTAATCATACTGGGGCATGTAGCCCAAATCAGATGAGTGATTAAAACTTTGAGATTCTTGTAATCATGTTGGGGCTTGTAGCCATAATCAGATGAGTGAGTCACACTTTGGGCTCTGCACCCTAATCGGATGGTGACTAGAGAGTCACACTTTGGGCTTTGCACCCTAATCAGATAAGTGACTAATGAGTGAGTCACGAACTTGGGCTCAGCACCCATAGTCATATGACGTTGCAGTCATCTGAGCCTTTTGGCCCTGACTCTAAGTAACTAGCCTTTAGACTAGACAAGCGCTTTAAATTTTCATCGAACTTGAGGTCGGTCAAGCATTAATGTTCATGATGATTCATTCAATGCTTATGTCGATTAGATTTAATCATTTTGTCTTGTGTTGAACACATCAATCCTGTTCTTGACTCTTAAGCCAATACCATGTGACTCGTGCCGATTTCTGACTCATGGGTCAGTGCCATACACAAGTAAGCAATGCAACCAGGCATATATCATATGTCAAATATCCAAATGTAGGGCATTCAGCATGCTTACTTAATAATCGCTAGCATATTGATGATCGTGCACATTTATAGAGACTTAAGCTCTGATCAATTCCATACTCAATATTCATGTCATGCCATAATCCCATGTATCTCATGCATCACATGCATCACATACTGGGTGTAGTTTTCTTACCTTTTGTCCAAGCACAGGTTACCAATAAACGAGCCACAAGCACGCTCCTGATTCCAAGCCCCTGGCGATAACCTAGTCACAACAATAAATTGTGTTTAAAATAGTTCAAATTCCAAAACCCAAATCCCGGGACCAATCCCGCGCTCTCGGGACCTCCAATCCCACCAAATAGGGTGGTGAAATCATCCCCTGAGTCCTCGGGTCAAAACTCCAAAAAGTACCAAAAAAACCCCATTCTGAAGACTGAGTAGCACTACAACGCCGCCTTTGGGCACTACAGCGCTACAAGCAGACCCAACTCCCCCAAAACAAATCACCTAGCGCTGTAGCGCTATCAACCTAGCGATACAGCGCCCAAACCAGATTTCTAGGTTCTAACTTCGTGTTCTTCGAGTTTCAAAGCTCCAAATCCAACCCCAACCTATAAAAATCTCAAAATTAAAGTTCCCAAACATCCTAATCTCCCAAAACCAATAAAATCCAAGCTTCAATTCATCCAAAAACTCATCAAAACATAAAATCCAATCAAAGCTTAAAATCTTTAAAAATATAGAACTTAAAACTTGGATTACCTCCGATTATGTCGTTTCTCGCTAAATCCTCCAGCTAATAAGCTTCTAATCTTCCCTAGAATGGCTATGTCTCGATCCTCGCTTGAATCCGAGTCCTAGAACTCAAGTTTCTGTCGAAAATGTGATCGGGTGTCGAAAAGGGAACGAGAGGAAGATAGAACCTTCCTAACATTCTTTTATAATTCTAACATGTTACTTCAAGCTTAAGTAGCTTCAAGAAAATCCTAATGCTCGGGGTCCCGAAAACGCCCCCGGCGGTAAAATAGTCAAAACTCCCAGAATTTCTCCCTGATCTCACTAACTCTCAATTTATCATCAAATATTTATTCTAATTACCCAATATCCCGGTAATGTGCTAAATACCTCTTGACTCAGTCTGAATCAAGTATAAATCCTATTGTGAATTTCCCGCTAGCTTACCTCCTAGGATCGTCTCGTGCTGAGTAACATTAGCATAACAAAATAATAATGAAGCACCACACACATGCCACCTATATGCCAAATATACCCGAAATGGCCAAAATATAAAAATCACCCAATTAATCAGAAATGGGTTCACATGCATATTTAATATACATAAACATGCATATAATCATTTAATTGCATAATAAATCAATTATGTCCCCCCGACCTCCTAATCAAGGCCCTAAGTCTTATTAGGAAATTTGGGTCATTACATTACTCTTCTAAAATTGTGTGTGCACTTTAAACATTAACCTTATTAGCACAAACTATAACACATATAATCTTGAAAGACTCCCTAATAAGAGTCTTAACTCCATTTATCTATGGGTGTTTACAAATTTCACTACAAGAATTTTCACACATTGACTTGAAATAGGAATCAATGATCACTTAAAACATGATAATGTTTTCCTAAGAACAATCAATTTAATAAACATTGATGAGGATATATTCAAATAAAGTGTTTGGACATACCACTATTTTTACCACAACTCAACTTAATTTTTAGGATTTCATTAAAGTTATAGAGAATTTAACATATGATAGTTATAGACAAGTAAACAACATAAATATACACATACTATTTTTGAGGTTTCTTCTTTTTGAAAAAAAAAAAGAAAATAATATTCAGTGTTAGACTTTTTTTTTCTTCTTTTTTTTATTTCTAATTGTTTTTTTACACATACTATTAACAGGTGAAATTCGAAAATGAAGCAAATGTGAAAAATAATTATTTATCCTATGGTTTGCGAGTGTTTAAATGTTGGGTTTCGGTAAAAAGATGAAGAAAAAAATACTTTGCATGTTCTTGGTTACAAAAATAGTTTAGTCCTTTGATGGTGATATATATATATATATCTCATATTTATAGTAGAGGTGACCTCAATGAATTAAATAAACATCCTTCACAAGCCACTTTTAAAATATACACAAGACAAAATGCATTACTGGTATTTTTGTTTGGGCGGGTGTCAGGTGTCTAATTGTGGTGGTCAAGTAGTGGAACCTACATCTTGTAGGGTGGAGGTGTGCTTTCTAAAAGATGTGGACATACTCCTGTGAGATGTCAAACAATTTTCCATCTCGAGAGTTAGTTTGTAATTTTTCTCATGGGCTTCAGGTTAAACTAACAGCACTTTATATGAGATACTTGTTGTGGACAGGCTTGTTTGACATCATACTAGTTCATTCATTTGTGGTATCTTCCATTCATACTCTACTCACAGCTCATCTAGTGAGCTTATCATTTATTTGAAATGTGTACACATGTTTGTTGACCACACTCAATTTTAGTCAACAATGGTATACAGTGAAAACAACAAATCTAGATGCACGAACTAAAGAGAAATTAAATGCATAATAAATGAAAGGGAAATTTATAGTGATTTGATCTAATAAATGACCTACATCTACTTGATCAGCTTTATTGCTAATAATTCGTCCAACCACAAGATCAGATGAACTAGTTACAAGTGAGTTTCTTATGGTTATGGAGCTCGAAAGACAGAGTAAGTAGAGGTTTTTTTGGGTACTGCGGAGTCTCTACAAAATATTTGGATCTCTTTTCCTCCTTAATAGTGGGGATTAGAGTTACATTAGGTGCGTAGCCACACACTGCTAAGAGTAGCTAAATCACATAAACCAATGTTTACATCTGATAAAATAATTAACTAAAAGAGGAAATAAAAGATTACAATTAAGCTGCCTAGTTTACGAACAACTAGCAATCAAGACCTTAATGATGATAGCGAATAGTCCACTAGAGAACAAGCTCATACTACTGATGAACATGCTCCTTATCAGTTCTAGTCAACGTTATTTTAATATCCTTGGTGATTGTTCTTTCTCTACGTATCCTTGGTTGATGAGTGTCTTGAGGCATGATGCTTATCATATCATTCATACATAGTCTTGTCATTACATGTATTGAAAAGTCAACTCGACATTGGAAAAATAAATTTTCAGAAGTTGGTGATATATGTTTATATCGAACAAGAATTAAAACGATGGTCATTTTCAAGTCAATCTTTCGTCCGCGTGAACACTACTATAAAATTGGGCTTTTCTGACACCCATGACAGTCAATTTTATTAAATGTTGTAATTATTTAGTGGGATTCTACGCCGACAGTTAAAAATTATAGGCATAGAGACCAACGCTAACAACTAATAACTGTTACCGTTGATTTTGACTGTCGCTATTGACCCCAACGCCGACAGTTAATTCAAGACCAATGCTGACAGTTAAAATGTGTCGCTATTGACCAAAACGCCAACAGTTAATTCGAGACCATTGCCGACAGTTAAAATGTGTCGCTATTGACTCCAATGCCGACAATTAATTCGATACCAATGCCGACAGTTAAAATATGTCACTATTGACCCCAACGCCGACAGTTAAAAATTGTCGTTATTGATCTTAATGCTGACAGTTAAAAAAAGCTCAATACCAACCATTATAAAATGTCGTCGAAATCCAAATAAAAAAATCTAAAAATATAATTAATAAATAATTTAATTTTAAAAATAAACTATTTTTTAAAAATATATATTTATAAAAATTATATATATTTATTAAAATCTTTTAAAACTAATTTTATTTTCTAAATTTTTCATATTATTAAATTTTATATTTATAATAATTTTTATATTAAAATTTAAATTTAATTATATAATGGGATAATAGATTGATTTATGTCCCAAATTAAGTATTATTTCTTGGAATAATTAATAAGAGACATTAAAACTTAGATATGGAGAATAGATTGAGTTTAAAAAGTTTTACTTTTTGTTAAATTTTTATATTATTTCAATAAATAATAAAAAAAAAATTTAATTTGATAAATGAGATTTATCAAAAATTAAAGATTTATATTTTAAATTATGAGAATCAAAATAAAAAAAAAATTTGATCAACCAATTGGTATATTATTTGTAACGACCCAAATTTCCTAACAAGGTTTAGGACCTTGATTAGGAGGCCGGAAGGGCCATAATTGATTTACTGTGTTATTATATGATTATATGCATGATTATGTGGGTCATATTATTATATGATGATAAATGCATGCATGAGACTATATACTCTGCTGTGAGGGTATTATGGTAATTTGGCTCATTGAGAGCGTAATTGTGTATTTGTGTGTATATTGGTAGGCTGATGTTGAGACCACATTATTATGTGGATATATTTGTGATCTGAGACTCGAGACGATCCTAGTGAGCAGATTAGCGAAAAAGTCATGGCGGGGATTTATACCCGGCTCAGGGTGAGCCCGGGGGTATAAATGGGAATTTAGTAAGTATATTGGGGTCTATTTTGACATCGAGGAATATTATTGGTAGTTAAATAGGTATTGGGTAGTAAGCGGTGAATATTAGAGACACTCGAGGAGTTAGCGAGAATTGGGGTGAAATGACTAAAATGCCCTTAAGTGGATTAAAAGGTTAGAAATAAAAGGGAGGGCATTAAGGTCATTTGGCTTTTTAAAGATGGGTATTACTGAGGCTTTGTGTTAGTGGAAGTGGTAGAATATTTCAGAAGTCTGAAGAAGGAAAAGAAAGAAAAGAGAAAGGAGAGGAAAACAGAGAGTTTTCTCTTGGGTTGGTTTGTGGTTCTCTCACCACTTTTCTGGGGTTTTCTTGGAGAAAAGCTCAGAGGAGAGCTGGGTTAGGCTAAGCATCAATAATCCTAAGCTAGGATTGGAGAAGTGGCAGAGGATTAGCATGAACACCCTAACACTTGAGGTAAGGGTCTATAGAGTTCTTCAGTTTCTGGTTTTGGCTTTGAACTATGGAGCTTAAGTTGAATCTGATGGGGATTTTAGGGAATTCAGGCCAAAGGGTGAGGAAAAGCAAGCTAGGGAGGTGTAGAGGCTGTCTTAAAATCGAACTCCATTAAAGGTATGAATTCTAAGCCTCCAACTCTAAAGTTTTGACTGGTTTTGCTGAGTTTCTGAGCTTAGGGACAGCTATGGTGGATTCTAGGATTAGAGATGCATGTGACTGGGTTTTGAGTTTTTGGGGTGCTTGGGATGAGTGGAGTATGTTTATAAGGTTGTTTTTGAGGTTGGAAAAGGTTTGGAGAAGTTTTGGTTGAGTTTGGTTCGAGGAAATCGCAGGAAGGGAAATTTGGAGTTGGCTTGTCTGTGACTAGCGCTGCAGCGCTAGCCTTTGGGCGCTGAAGCGCTAGGCCAAGCTTTCTGGGGGAATTTGGTTCTGCTTGTAGCGCTATGGCGCCCTCCTAAGAGCGCTGTAGCGCTGCCCTGTTTCCAGAAAGGGATTTTAGGGTTATTTGCAAGGGTTTTTTACCAAGGGTTTGGGGTTTGGTTCCACCACCTTGTTTGGTGGAACTAGAACTTCCCGGGGGCTCGGGATTGGTCCCGGGGCTAGGTTTTGGATTTGAGGTTTGGTGATGACTTTGACCTATGATTGTGTTTAGGTGAGCGCTAGGGCTCGAGAGGGATCGTGCTCAAGGAGTCAAGTGATCAAAGCTAGCGAATCAAAAGGTAAGAAAGTTGCACCTGAATATGTGGCTAGGTTGGGACTAAGTGTTCCCTATGTTTGTATGCATTGTTATGTGAATGTGATTAACCATGTGGATACGATGGAACTAAGAGCTCCCTATATTTGTATATCATGTCATGAGATGGTATTATTATGCCATGGGACATGCGATAACCGGCCTAAGAGTGTCGGAATCAATATTTGCGCACAGGGCGCGACTTGGCCATTGGTAGCTGAAGCAGCTTATTTATCACTGGGCTCGGTTAAGCTGGCCGGAGACAGTGAGTATTACACTGGGGGCGGCCCAAGAGAGCCGAAGACAGTGTGTTAAATAGAGGGTGCGACTAAGGGCGCTGACCCTGAATGTTATTTGATGAATGTGATAAACTGTTGATTATGATTGTGAATATTGTGTTATGAACATGACTTGTTGGCTGTCTGGATGACAAACTGTGAATCTGTTGTGTGTTATCATTGATTGGATAAATGTTATGAAATGCTGAATTCCTAGTTGTGCATTTTGGGATATTTGATAAATGATATTGATCTTGCTATGTTATCATGCTTTCTTGCTGGGCCTCGGCTCACGGGTGCTACGTGGTGCAGGTAAAGGCAAGGGTAGGCTGAATCAACCATGAGTTGGAGAGCTCTGGGGGCGAGGTGTACATTGTCAGCTGCTCGACCACCACGGTCGAGGAATTGTACAGGGACGGAAACCTAAAATGTATATTTTTCCATTAGAGTGGCTTGAATTATTTGTAACTCTTGGAATTAGTTGTAACTAAGACGTCTAAACCCTGTTTTGAGTTTCCATGTGTTAAACTGTCATTTTTAATGAAAATAGCCTATTTGTGACCAAATTCTTTTATTCCTAATCCGATGATGACATTGAGTTCACACTTTGTTTAAATGACTTGATTAGCAAGTCTTGCACTATTTTAAATACACAGTGTAACGGTTTTGGTTATCCAGGGCGTTACATTATTATTAGAAATAAATATCAAGATGCTTTTAATTTGATTAAAAAAGAAATTGTGTTAATTAAAAATGAATTTATATATTAAAAATCAGATTTTTTTTGTAATTAAATAAATAAGAAAAGTTTTAAAAAAAAAAAAACTGAAACTTAAAGCTTTCTCTTTCCCTCTTTTCCCTCTCTTCACCGAAGCTCTCTCTCTCACTATGTGTTGCCTCTGCCAAGACCGACCGCTCGTTGTCCCATCGCCGGAGCCGTACATGCGCCAGCCCAGTCAAACCGTCGACCCTCGAAACGTCGACCCCTGCGAGCTCACCACGATACGCGCCGCCCAGGGCTGTCAACCAACGGTCCAAAGTCGTCCGCCTCCTGCATTTTCCGGCAAGATTCTGACTACCCCGAGCCTAACCACCATCACCACCATACTCCTCGTGATCTAAGCTTCAAAATCCACCATACTTTGTATGCTCTTTCTTTCTCTTGAAATCATAAGATTGTTTTCATTTTGATTAAGATTATTTTATACTTATGTATACTAACTGTTTGATGAAATGCTTCATTCAATGTATGGTGACTTTTGTGATATCACTCATATTCTGGTTTTTTGAATCAACATTATTATTAGTTCTTTGCTTTGAATTGAGTGGTATACATTTTCTGATTTTGTATGTTTTCATATTTTCACTTTTTTGGTCCGCGCTCCCATTCTTTGAGTTTATTGGATTAGGGTCTTATGGTTACTGAGCGTAGTCTACGTTTTCTTTCTTTCTTCTGGTATAGTACGAGATTTTCTCAGTGATTTTGAAGGTCGTAATGCCTTTTTCAGCTTTTATTTTTGAAATGCCTCTGGTAATGCAAGAAAAATAAAACAAATCCTTTCTATAAATTAAAAGATGTGGGTTGTATTCATCAGAAGTTCTTGGGAGAAGCTACTACCATCTCTCCAGGTACACAGTTCTTCATCCATTTCTTTCATTTCTATATGATATATTTGCTTTAATGCTTTCCTCACTATTTTTATCACCGAACATTCAAGAAAAAAAAACTAAGCTTAGCTCTGTTTTCTTATTTATGGCTTGAAGGAAAATCTATATGTAAGATGAAGGAATCAAACACTATAAAGACAACTAAGTTGGTTGGGCTTGCCACCTTCGATTTACAAATCTGATTCTTATGTTGAGATTGACAACAAAATGCTTTTCATTCATTGTTTTCTACCCTACTTGATTGCTCTCAATAATTATCACACATGCACACATATAAAAGTCTTCCTTCACAGCTTCTTATGAGCCTTGATTCATGATTAATATGTTTGCTGTTATATAAAAATGTTTAACCAGTTTGTGCATATTTTTAGTCCATTGGCACACCATCTGTTTGATAGAAGGTCTGAGTTAAAATAAAATTTCTCAGTGAATATTTTTCTTAATAATGTTGGCTATAACATAGATTTGTTTTTCTTTTCTTTTCTTTTTTTTTGTTAGTTTTGTTAATTTTAGGTCGAAATATATATAAAATTTTGTTTTTGTAAACCTCATTCTTCTAACCTATAGACATAAATTGTTGTTTAACATTCTTAGGGCTTGATATAAAGGTTTGTGACATCAAAACCAATAATTTGATTCAATTGGATGTGTCCTTCCGTGGTTGAAACTACAGATGATTCAATTAGATTTGAATAGTTATAGTTTCTATGTGGTTTGTTAAGTCTGTAGTGCAATGGAATTCAAAACCAAAAGAGCTAGTCTGAGATGATTTGTTAAGTTCGTGATTAAAAGTGTTAATTGATTCAATTCAACCAAAGTTTGTCAACTAGTATGTCCAACTTTTCAAGAAATTTATTGCAAAATATATTTTCAGACTAGAAAATATATAAAGAAAAGAACACACCCTAGCAATTGCGTTGATGTGCTTAAGATTGCTTCTCATATATACTACCATGATGAAATATTAAAACTAGTATTTCCTTCTTGAATGTCATGGTTACCATTTTTTGAAATTCTCCAAAAGTTGCAAAATATATATATACACATATTATTATGCAAAATCAATAGGAAATGATTATATTTCACAAAATATCTATAGTAACAGAATCACGGCTTACCAAAATATTTGACTTGTTTCAAAATCAGAAACAATCGGATGCACATCATTATTTTTCCATTCATTGGTAATTAACCAGTAAACTTGTTCAAAATCTTATTCAAGTAATTGCTATTATGAATCATCTAAGTGTTGTGGTTTGTTATCATTGCATTTTAAAGTCTCTTCTCTTTGCTGTATATTATTTTTTTAGTGAAAATCTGGCATGGTGTAGCCTGTTGTAGGGCTATTCTTTTTGTCCATTTCAGATGAAATGGAAATGAGGTTTGATGGTTTGGTGAGCACTTCAAACCGTTCAATCCGACTCAGATCTTTTGTTAACCATATCTCTTTAAAAGCATGGTGTTGTTTGCTTGATTTGAGGTGCAAAACACTTGATCTCAAGCTTCTCTTCATTCAAGGGTTCACTTAGAATTTATTTGCGCAGTCAAATTTGGAACTTTCTTCCTCTCTCATTTGATTTAATATTAATTTCAATGTATATAACATGTATCCATTTACCAAGCATTTTTTCTCATAATTTTAAATATTTTAGTACTGGTATACTCATGAGGAAATAATTATTGATTTTTTTTTTTTTTTTGTATATAACACATAGATCATTGGTTGTGATTCTTCTACACGCACATAAATATTATAAAGATTGTAGGTATAAATATATGTGTATATATATATATATATTAGTTTTATGTCAAAAGTGTAAGTGTAATTTATCTTTGCATTTTGAAAATAATATAAACTAAGTTATGATGTAGTTTTCTATGTATTTTAGGTGGACAATAGATTTATATCAACCTTCAATTGGAAAAACAAAAGGTATATAATATATTTTATTTTCTCCTCTTTGCATTATTATTTAATTATTTAATTCTGATTTCACTCACTTTCATTATATATTATAACATTGTAAATGTGTGTATATGCTGAGACAGATTTCAAAGAAACTTTTTTTGCAACATTTTGCAAGAGGTATGTCTCTAACTTTTATTTTAATACTATGCAAATGTTAGATGAGTTTGAATATCTTAAATATTCATCCATAGTGAAGTAGGTTCTAGGATTGTTACTTTGTGCTGCAGTGATAACAGAAGGTTGAGAACTTGTGTGTTTTAGTGAAGTAGGATCTGAGAAATTTATGTGCTGCAGAGATAAGAAAGAAAACTTGTATGTTGTTTGAATTGATATTGATAGGTGGTTGGTTGCTAGTATGGGGAAAATGTTGTTCGATTTTATGTGGACTTGTCTATGATTATCCTATAACTGAATTGTGTTTGATTGATTTGATTATAACATATACTTGTATGAATGTACTTATTGCGTGTTGGCATACACCTATAGCATAACCTTTTGTACTTCTTGTTTTAGCCGATGTTAGTTTTCTTCTTGTCCCTTGTCTAATGTCTTTGGTGAGGTGATTTATAACATTGAACATCACTTTTTGTTCTTGTGATCATGTTTAGGTTCAATAGTATAAAGTGTTATACAAAAGTTTGACATTATTAGCATATTGGTTGATAATTCATAGTTATATTGGACTCTAAGTTTCATTCTTTTGGACTAGCATTTATTAATTTTATCAGCTTCGGGGTATATTTTTGTTTTAGTGTCGGTGTTTAATTTTTTTAGATTTATTTATTTTAGTGTATATTATGTATTTATATTTTTTGTTAGATACTTTGCTTCTGATTTTGTTATGTTTATTTAGATTCAGGGTATATATATAGACTATTCTGTTGGTGGCTTTTGTACCCTGTATATAATTTTATATGTTGTATTCTATGGCATATTTGTGTTGTGTTTACTCTGTTAGTGCTGAAGACTTTGTTTATTATCTTGTTATGTTAATCAGCTTTAGGGTATATTTGTGTTTTGATGTCAGTGCTTATTTTTTTTTTAGACTTGTTGATTTTAGTATATATTATGTATATATATTTTTTGTTGGATACTTTGTTTTTGCCTTTGTTATGTTTATTCAGATTTAGAGTATATATGTGTACTATTATAATTAATTTCATTTTTGTGATTCATTTTTTTTACTTATATAGATCTATATCTATATATAAATATGTTTCTTTTTGATATTTCTTTCCGGAATTATTATGGTTAATTATATTTATGGTATTCATTTTTTTTTTTGCCAATGATGTTAAAATAATGAGTATGCTTATTATGTTGGTGATTATAGGACTTATTGTGCTTTTATATTTGTAAAGGCATACAAAGTGTCATAAATGCTCATAATAAGTCATTCTTTTTTCTTTCTGAAATCCTTATGATGATTAAATTAGGGATATTCTATTACTAAATTGGGAATTTTGTTATACTGTAATTCACATCATCATTGGTCTCCCAACCGTCTCAAATCTTATCAGCATTCTTACAAGGTCAGATTTTGTTTAATAATCTCTAAGAGAGATTAATCAACTAATTTTACATATTTATATTGTTAGTTCTCTCATTCATTCGTTAATGTATTATGGTAAGATATACTATTTAATTATAATTTGAAGTCTTTAATTCATTGGTGCAGGGAATAACATAGGACTGACTTTTAAGAAGGATACCTAGATTTATTATGAAGAATATTGAGAAAAGAAACATGATTGAGTTTGCAGTGATTTGGAGAAGAGAATTATGTTGTTTTGTTGAGATTTGTTGTATTATATATTTTTAAGTTTATGGATTTATAATATTATAATGAATTTTTATTGAGAATTATTTAATCTCATGTGGATTTGATGTATTATTTATATTTCAATTGTATGAATAAATATTGTATGTATATGAATTTTTATTATGATAAATATTTTTTTTTACAAGTTATGGTAATAATAATTAATTATGTGAGTAATTTTTTTATTTAAATTTATATATCAAATTTCAATTGTTAAAAATATAATTAAAAGTTTTAAAATATATATTGAAAAATTATTATTTATATAAATAAATTTAATGTTATGGCGACATTTATTAACTGTCGGTGTAACTACTTGTACGTCGGCATAGGAAAATACAACAGTTAGTCGACTGTCGTCATTGCTCAATAACGATAGTTAAAAACTGTCGCGAAAGTCCGCGACAGTCCAGTTTTATAGTAGTGGAAGACTGACTTGGGGGTAAACATTATACCAAAATTTTGAGAGATGATGTGTCAAAAGTATATGCTGACATGGACTATAAGTCTGATCGTTGAGCATGAACAGGGAAAGAAAAATATGCATGATTGTTGGTTTGAACTTTGTAGCATAATAGACATCTAATCAGCTTGAATGGACTTGTTCACGTGAATTTTTGTTTTTTTGTTTTACATTCTTTTTGGAGTGCTTAAAGATAGAATTATATCATTCTATTTTAAGCTTATTAGTTATAGAAAAATTAATTGAATCTGGTTTATTTGAATATGTAGTTGTTGATGGTGAAAACTCGTCGACGATATAAAGTTAGAAAACTCAAAGCTTGTTACGAAAATAATGTAGATAAAAATTGAAGAAGAATAGTGTAGAGCATTAACTATGGAGAAAAACTCGTATATTGCTTAATTGCATATGTATACAATGAATTTTCCAACCCTTTAGTCTAAGGAGTGAATGTCTATTTATAGCAAGGCTCTAATGACCCCTAATACATGGTGGTCCCTGGAGACAAAATCGCACACGGGTACACTGTTGGAGTAGTGGCACAGGTCGTGGTGGAGGAGAGGGTTGTGGTGTCGATGTTGGTACATGGTTAGAGGCATGCAGGTCATCCCACCACGTCTCATACTAATTCGTGCCACCACCACTTATCAGATACCAATGTCAGAGTTATGCATTTGTCTTCCTCAGGGTCGTACATCCTGTACTCGTACGTGTGCCTCGTACCTAATGGTCCTTCATACATTTCCAAGATACATCTTTTCTCCAAGCTTCCTTGTATTATGCTAAGTGTGGGAAAGCTTGCAAGTCATCATGAGTAGCATACTTAGTTGCCTTCACCAAATCTAGCTTGATACCAAATGATGGTCGGGTCGTTACTAGTTATCCTCGTACGTGTACTCAAGAAGCTTTAGACTATACATTTTATGAGAAGGTTCAGTGAAGATGTGCCTCGCTGGGGCCACCTACTTCAAGGGGGCATGGATTGCTTGTAATGACACAAGGTGCCTCTCATGGACCCTCGGGCTAGACAGACATGGGACCTCACGAGAAGCCTCGGACGCAAAACAAGGTACCTCACATAGTAACGCCTTGGGTAACCAAGACTGTAACACTGTGTGTTTAAAGTAGTGCAAGACTTGCTAATCAAGTCATTTAGTTGAAAACGTGCTCCTAAAGCCATAAACAAATTAGGGTTAAAATATTTTGGACATAGACGGATAATATTTCAATTAAATAAACATTTAGCACATGGGATCCCAAAAATAGGGTTAAAGGAAAAATTTACAAACTTCAAAAAGTTAAATACAAGCAAAGACTACTCTAATGGACAAATACACATTTTAGGTTATCTGTCCCTGTACAATCCCTCGGTCGTGGCGGACGAGCAGCTGACAATGTACACCTTGCCCCCAGTGCTCTCCAACTCATGGTTAATCCATTTTACCCTTATCTTTACCTGCACCACGTAGCACCCGTGAGCCGAGGCCTAGCAAGAAAACCATATAGCATAGCATAAATAATGATGACAATCAAATGATCCATAAAACAGTTAACCAATTATTCAGCATGTCATAACAGTCACCTATTCAGAGAGGAAAATAAATGATTCACAAGCAATTCATCCCAGTATTTAACAAGCTATGAGCATCAGATTAGCAATGGTAAACATATCAATGCTCATCAGCTTATCATAGTCATTATACAATACTCAAGGTCGACGCCCTTAGGCCGCACCCTCTATTTAACCCACTGACTATGGCTCGCTTAGGCCGAGCTCAATGATTATCTAGCTAACCTCAGTCTCAGTGGCCGAGTTGTGTCCTGTGCGCAAATATCAGTCCCGGCACACTTAGGCCGTTTATTTCATGCTCATATGGCATATCATAATCATACAACATATGTATTCAAATATGGGGAACCTTAGTCCCAACACAGCCACACATGGGTGCAGTTTTCTTACCTTAAGTGTGAGCGGAGTGAACGAAATGATTCCGAGCACGATCCTTAGCCCCGAGCCTTGGCAATAAACCTACTCACAAGGGCCAATGGTATCCATCAACTTCCAATCAAAATAAAATACCCATGAGACAGAAACTAGCCGCTGGGACCTCAATTTCTACTAAACCGGGTAGTAGAAATTCTCCCGAGCGCCTAGATTCGAACGCCCTGAGCCTGACCAATTCTTGAAACAATTCTAAGACTGAAATCTCTAGGCAGGTCGTGACTTGGCTTAGTGGGTCACGACTTACCCCCAAGTCAGAGAGCAAGCACCCAGGCCAAAGGGGGAGGCGGGCCGCGACTTGACCTAGTGGGTCACAGCGCGCCCCCAAGTCAGAGGCCACGCCCAGGCTAAAATGGCCACACGCGCCACGGTGCCCCTAGGCTGGATTGCGGCGCACCCCCTTCGAACCCAGAAAATCTGGGTTTTTCTCATGCATCACCCAGCCAAGAACACCAAGATTCTACCCAGAATTTTCCCCAATAAATCTCCTCAATCCCACACCAAACCAACAATGAATTAAAGAATAAACTATTCATTTTAAACACCAAAACCTCATCAATTATCCTTCAATTACTATCTCAATTCAACTAGAATTCATCACCCAAGAACCCAGATTTAAACCTATTCTTAAGCTCTAGGATACTCAGCTCCTTTCTATTCCATTAAACTAAAGTCATCAACTAATTTATACCTAGAAACCCAGCAAAATACAAGGATGAAAACTAGAGCTCTTACCTCAAATATAACTGATTTCTCCTCTGTTTTCCAGCTCCAATTCTTAGCTTGATTCATCTCCACGTCCTTCTGTTTTCCTTTAAAGATCTCCAGCCCAAGCCTAGCTTATGCACCCCTTGGGTCCTTAGCTTCAAAATTCATTAAGGGAGAGTGAGAGAGAGGGAGTACGTGAGAGAGATGATAGAGGGTGAGCTGAGAGCTTTTCTTTCTTTCCTTGAGTTATTCTACCACTTTCTATTTTGTTCTAATAATTCTAAGTATATCACTTAAACAAAATACATTTCTGCCCCTCCAAGGTTTACTAATCCTCAATTAGCCCCTAGGGATAGAATGGTCATTTTTCTCCCATTTTCTAACTAATTCCTCGAGTGTTCCTAATATCTACCAATTAATCCCGTTATCCAATTAATTACCAATTATTTACCCAATGTATAATAATCCCGATTTATTTTATAAATTCCCGAAAATTACCCCAGGCTCCCCCGAGTTGGGTATAAATCCCCACTGTGACTATTTCGCCAATCTACTCACTAGGACCATCTTGAGCCATATACTGCAAATATATCCACATAATAGTGTGGTCTCAACAATTTATCACATATAATCACATTTATGCCCTCAATGGGCCAAAATTACAAATATGCCCTTATAAGCTAAATAGGGCCCACATGCATATTTAATACTCATAAACATGCATTTCACATATCCACATAATCATATAATCATGCATTTAATCATTAAAATCACACATATACCAATTATTCCCTCCTAACACACTAATAAAGGCCCTTAAGCCTTATTAGAAAATTTTGGGTCGTTACAACTATCTTCTCCTACTGAGAATTTCGTCCTCGAAATTTACCTGAATAACTAAGGATACTGATCTCGCATTGCGGATTCAAGCTCCCAGGTTGTTTCCTCGGCCTTGCTATTCCTCCATAACACTTTAACTAGAGGAATCATGTTGTTCCGTAGAACCTTGTCTTTCCTGTCTAAGACCTTAACCGGTCGCTCCTCATAAGACAAATCTGTCTGTAATTCCAAGTCTCATACTTCAACACATGAGTTGTATCTGAGATGTACTTCCAAATCATAGAAATACAGAATACATCATGAACTCTCGACACCAACGATGGCAAAGCTAACCTGGAAGCCACCTGCCCAATCCTTTCCAGAATCTCGAAAGGTCCAATGAATCTAGGGCTTAGCTTTCCCTTCTTCCCAAACCTTCTCACCCCTTGTAGTGGTGAAACTCGCAGAAACACATGGTCCCCAACCTGGAACTCCACGTCCCTACACTTGGGATTAGCGTAGCTTTTCTGTCTGCTCTGCGAAGCGAGCATTAGAGCTCGGATCTTCTTGATAGCCTTATTAGTCTTCTGAACCATGTCTGGTCCCAAATACCTCCTCTCACCCATCTCATCACAATGAATGGGTGATCTACATCTCCTCCCATATAACATTTCATATGGAGCTACTCCAATCATTGATTGATAACTGTTGTTATACGAAAATTCAATCAACGGGAGATACTTACTCCAAGACCCCTCAATGTCTATCATGCACACCCTGAGCATGTCCTCCAATACCTGAACCGTTCTCTTAGACTATCCATCAGTCTAAGGATGAAAGGCCGTGCTGAACTTCAACTGAGTCCCCATAGCCTTCTGTAATCCACCCCAAAACTTGGAGGTAAAGATAGGATCCCGGTGTGACACTATAGACTTAGGAACCCCATAGAGACGTACAATCTCCCTTACATACAACTCCGCATACTGATCCACGGTATAAGTCATCTTTACTGGCAGAAAGTGAGCTGACTTAGTATATTTGTCTACTATCACCCACACTGAGTCATGTAGCCCCACTATTCTGGGTAAACCTCCCACGAAATCCATCGTAATATCCTCCCATTTCCACTCGGGAATACCCTAAGGTTGTAGCAATCTTGCTAGTCGCTGATGCTCATCCTTCACTTGCTAACAGGTAAAACACCTGACCACGTACTCCACTACATCCTTCTTCATCCCAGGCCACTAATACAACGCCTGTAGATACTGATACATCTTCGTGGTGCCTGGATGGAGTTAGTACGTCGTAGTATGGGATTTATCTAGTATCTCACATCTAATCCCCATATCAGTTGGAATATAGATCTGACCCTGATATTGTAGCAAACCAACCTCAGAGATGGAATAGTCCTTAGCCACTCCTGCTAAGACATTCCCTCTAACTTCCTACAACTGTGCATCTACTAATTAACCCTCCTTAATATGCTCTAGTAGGGTCGATTGCAAAGTAATATTGGCCAACCGACCCACCACCAACTCGATCCTCGCTCTGGACATCTCCTCTGCCAATTCTCTCAATATCTGAGTACAACTAAACAACTGTCCCGGGCCCCTCTAGCTCAGTGCATCCGCCACTACATTGGATTTTCCTGGGTGGTAAAGAATGTCATAGTCATAGTCCTTTACCAACTCCAGCTAACGCCTCTACCTCATGTTTAGGTCCTTCTGGGTGAAGAAGTACTTCAAACTGTTGTGATCGGTGTCTATCTCGCACTTCTCTCCATACAGATAATGTTGCCACACCTTCAGTGTGAAGACCACCGCTGCCAATTCCAAATCATGGGTAGGGTACCGCTGCTCATATTCCTTCAGTTGTCGTGATGCGTAAGCTTTCTTATTATGCATCAACACGCATCCCAAACCCAGTCTTGATGCGTCACAATATACCACACATTTTCCTCCCTCCGAAGGAAGACTCAACAGAGGTGTCATAATAAGTCGTCGCTTCAATTCCTGTATGTTGGTCTCACACTTGTCTGACCATACGAACTTCAAATTCTTCCGTGTCAGTTCTTTCATCAGTGCTGCAATCTTCGAGAATCCTTCCACATACTGCCTGTAATAACCCGCTAATCCAAGGAAACTCCTAACCTCTAAGGCGTTCCTTGGCCTCGACCAATCTCTAACTGCTTCCACCTTAGATGGATCAATCTTGTAACGCCCTACTTCCTTAGAGTCGTTACTAAGTGAGTTTTTAAGACAAAACAGTGTGCAATGAACTCCCTAACCGAGGTTTTGAAACAAAAGTGTGACTAATTAAAAGTTAGGGCTGTAATCTTTGAAAATGCGACGTTTCATTAAAAAGCTTCTAGTATTAAATACTTGGGATCCCAAAATAAGGTTTGAAAACTATTTACATATTGAAATAAGTTTACAGTTGATTAATCATAAAAATCATAGATTATTACAGCCATTTTCGAATAAACCCCCAACCAAAGCAGTCGGGCAGGCCAAACATGTACGCGTCGCTTCACGCTCTCCGTACTCATGGTTGGTTGACTCAGCCTTTGCCCTTACCTACAACACGGAGCACCCGTGAGCCGAAGCCCAGCAAGAAAACTCAAGCATTTCATAACATATGCAAAATATACAGTTAATCATATCAGATAATCCACAGATAAACCAGTCAACCATTAGACTAAGCAAACACGGCCCTGCCGCCCCAGAACCCTTACCGCAGCCTGGGGTCTCGGTCCTCACCGCAAGGATCTCACACATATCCTCTGGGTCCCAGGCCCTGCCCTGACCATAAGCATCCCATGTGCTTAGTGTTACTTCCGGCTCCGCTGCCGTACCCGGCCTACGCCGCACTCGGCCCTTGCCGTTCATTTCATTATAATCATATATAGCATAAATCAAGCAACATTCAAACAAATGCCAATTTATTTAAATCTGCACCCTAACATGTAATGCAATATAGGGCCATGCCCGGCAATCATCTCATCATGCAACATGCAATATAGGGCCATGCCCGGCAATCACACTATGGGCCCACGCCCTATCCTACGGGTGTTATAGTTTTCTTACCTGTATTCCGAGCCTCCTGATGCACTAAAGCCGCGAGCACGGTCCTCTAGCACGAGCCTCACCAACAACCTAGTCACAACACACAAGAAACATCCCTCAATACTAATCAACCCAAAACCACTTCCCGGGACCAATCCCGCACTCTCGGGACCTCTAAAACCTTAAAACAACACCCCGGAGACATCCCCAGAACCCCCGGAGCAAAGGCCTAAAATTGCCAAAAATGTCAACCTGAAATTGGCCTTGTGCCGCGGCACCCATCAGTCAGGGGCTCCCTCGCCGCGGCACGAAAAACCTATGTCGCGGCACGCCTTCGCAGACCCAGAATTCTGGGTTTTCTCTTGCGTTTTCTCCGAGCTAAAACCTTCCCAAATCATACCAAACCAATACCCAAACCCCAAAATCAATTTCAAACATCAAATAGACCATCTAACAACCCATAAACATCATCAAAGACATCCAAACACACAATCAAATCCCCAAAATTCACATCCTTGATTTCAATTTCAGAAAAATAAAAACTCAAAGTTCAAACTTAAACCATGCTCAAATTTCTTAACCCATAACATAATCAAGCCTTAAATGTGTACAAAATTCCTTACCTCATATGGAGAATCCATCCCTAAGCTTCCTTCATCTCCTAGGCCTCCAATTCAGCTCCTCCACTCATCTTCTTCTTCTTCATGCCCTAGCTTTTCCCTCTCTTTTCTCTTCTCTTCAAACTCTATCAAGCCCAAAATGACTAAGCCCCAAACCGTGTACCCCATATAACCCAGCTGCCATTTATCTAATTCCCAACCAAATGACCATTTTTCCCCTCCTTGCCTAACCTTTCCTACCTAAACCTCAAGGGCACTTAAGTCCTTTCATTTCTATTTCATATCTACCATTTTCTATCTAGAACTTGTTACTCTCAGCAGTAACTAATGGTTACCCAGGTTACTCAATCACCAATAACCATACCCGCTAAATCTCAATCTTAACCATAAAATTCCCAAAGTACCCCCAGGCTCCTCCCGAGCCGGGTATAGAAATCCCGGTGTGACTCTTAAGTTAACTAGCTCTCTAGGACCGTCTCGGCATGTGCATCACAATAATAAAACCACACCCACGCGGTACAATTCACAGAATACAATTATCACATATCAATACAGTTATGCCCAACATGGCCAAAATTACAATTACGCCCTTCTAACACGATCCGGGCCTACATGCATACTAGAAAACATAGCCATGCATCTCAGTTAAACAAATAGCCAAATAACATGCTTTAAATCATAACCATGCATTTAACTCACAAAATCACACATAAATCCCAACCTGCCCTCCTGGCACACTGATCAAGGCCCTTAAGCCTTATTAGCGAATTTGGGTCGTTACAAATCTTAATCCCATCCTCACCAACAATATGTCCAAGGAATGTCACTTCTGGTAGCCAAAACTCAAATTTCTTAAACTTGGCATACAATCAGTGCTCTCTTAATCTCTGCAAGACTTGTCAAAGATATCGCTTGTGCTCTGCCTTTGAACTGGAGTACACTAAGATTTCTTCAATTAAGAAAATCACCAACTGATCCAAGAAGTCCTTGAACACCCTGTTCATTAGGTCCATGAAGGTTGCTGGGGCATTGGTCAAACCAAACGACATGACCAGAAATTTATAGTGCTCGTACCTCGTTCGGAAGGCTGTCTTCGGTATATTGTCGCCCTTGATCCTCAACTGGTGATAACCAGATCGAAGATCAATCTTCAAGAATATCGTCTTTCTCTGCAGCTGATCAAACAAATCATCGATCCTTGCTAAAGGTTATTTATTCTTGATGGTCAACTTGTTCAACTCCTTGTAGTCTATACAAATCCTCAAAGTCCCATCCTTTTTCTTCACAAAAAAAACTGGAGCACCCCATGGCGAGTAACTACGCTGGATAAACCCTAAATCTAGAAACTCCTGTAACTGTATCTTCAATTCTTTCAGTTCTGTCGGTGCCATCCTATATGATGCCATCAACACTGGCTCTGTCCCTGGTGCTAACTCAATAACAAATTAAATCTCCCTGTGCAGCGGCAGCCCTGGTAAATCCTCAGGGAACACATCCAAAAACTCACGAGCTAATCTGGTCTCTCCTGGCCCTGTTGGCAAAAATCTGGTAGTATCCACCACACTAGCCAGGAAACCTATACATCCTCCCTATAATAGGTCCCTAGCTCTCAGCACTGATATCATGGGTATGCAGGGTCCACATACCGCACCCACGAAAACAAAGGGATCCTCTCCCTCAGGCTCAAAAGTCACCATCTTCTTCCTGAAATCAATGGTAACCCCATATTTGACCAGCCAATCCATCCCTAGAATCATGTCAAAGTCCTCCATACCTAACTCAATCAAGTCTACTGACAACTCCCTACCATTAACCATCACCGGCAATGCTCTAATCCATCTCCTAGAAACCACTAGTTCCCATGTAGGCAATATAGTCTCGAACCCCGCAGTATAATACTCACTAGGTCTACAAAATCTATCGATCACCTTATTAGAAACAAATGAATGTGTAGCACCAGAGTCAATCAATAAAGTAAAAGGAGAGCTAACGCTAGAAAGCTGACCTGTCACCACCGAGGGACTATCCTTGGCCTCGGCCTCTGCCTGCGTCAAGGTGAACACTCGAGTTGGAGTCAAGCTTTCCACCTTCCCTACTTCTCCTTTCTTCACTGTTGGGCAGTCCTTCTTGAGGTGTCCCACCACCCCGCACACATAACATGCCTTGGCCCGACATTCGCCCGAATGGTGTCTTATGCACCTCGTGCACTCTGGATAGCTCCTCCATGTGTCACTGCCTCCCTGGAGGCAACCTTAAACACCCCGACCCCTCCTATCAGGACCGACAGCAGTTGAAGTGTCAGGGATCTTCCTCTTCAAATCATTGGGGCCTCCGCCCTTACCAGACCCAGAATATGGAGGTACTGCCCTGCGAACCTCCCTTCTTGCAGCGTTCTCCCTCCAAATCTTGTTATCTGCTTCCTCAGGGGTAAGAGCCTTCTCAATAGCCTGGGCATAATTCATCCCTCAGGTACTGTTGTAATCCTCACATCTCGAGCTATCATAACATTAAGCCCTCTGATAAATCTGTCCTACCTAGCTACGTCAGTAGGCACTAGATCTGGTGCGAACTTCACAAGTTTGTCAAACTTCAGGGCGTATTTTGTAATTGTCACGTTGCCATGTACTAACCCCACAAACTCATTTTCTTTCCCTGCCTTGACGGCAATGTTATAATACTTCTGACTGAACAAGTCCTTGAACCCATCCCAACTCAGCGTAGACACCTCCCTGGTCTGTGATGCCACTTCCCACCAAATGCAGGCATCCTCTCTCAGCATATAGGTGGCACAAGCCACCCTGTCATTACCTTATACCCTCATGAAATCTAGAATCGAGGTAATCATACTCATCCACTGTTCGGCCTTTAGTGGATCTGGTCCTCCCTCAAAGGTCGGAGGATGCTGTCTCCTGAACCGCTTGTACAGTGACTCCCACCTGTTCCCAACCTCATATGCTTGTACAGCTGGTGCCAAAACAGGTGGCACAATAGGTGCAGTATTCCCTGACGGAGCCTACTGTCTCAAAAGACGAATTTTCTCTTCCTGGCTCTGAAGTCGGACTTGCTTGTTTGCCAGTATCTACTGCCAGTTCTGAGGGACTGGCGAAGGGTTCTGGCCTTGATCATCAACTCAAGCCTCAGACATGTGCCAGCTAGTCGTATGGATCTCCTTGGACGCATAGCTATCCAAGTTAATTTGCAATCAATGACTCGGTGGTTAGACTATGATGACAGGGTAACAATTTTTCCATGATTCACCATTAAAACTCAACCAATCACAAGTAATCAAGAATACCATAAAAAATGAATACCATAAATATAATTAACCATAATAATTCCTAAAAGAAATATCCAACAAAAACATATTTATATATAGATATAGATATATACCAAAATCAATTAATGTAAAAAAAATGAATACCATAAATATAATTAACAATAATAATTCTTGAAAGAAATATCCAACAAAAACATATTTATATATAGATATAGATATATATACCAAAAACAATTAATGTAAAAAAATGAATCACAAAAATGAAATTAATTATAATAGTACACATATATACTCTAAATCTGAATAAACATAACAAAAGAAAAAAAAAAGTATCCAACAAAACCCTGAATATATAAGCACGGATATACATTTAGCAAACCCTGAGTTGAGTTTTTCTTTAGCGGCAAGTGTACATGTCCAGCCAGTCTTCAGGAACCCTTAAATCTATATCGCTCTGATACCAAGTTGTAACACCCTGGTTAACCAAGACTGTTACACTGTGTCTTTAAAGTAGTGCAAGACTTGCTAATCAAGTCGTTTAGTTGAAAACGTGCTCTTAAAGTCATAACCAAATTAAGGTTAAAATATTTTAGACATAGACGGATAATTTTTCATTTAAATAAACATTTAGCACATGGGATCCAAAAAACAGGGTTAAAGGAAAAATTTACAAACTTCCAAAAGTCAAATACAAGCCAAGGCCACTATAATGGGAAAATACACATTTTAGGTTTTCTGTCTATATACAATCCCTTGGCCGTGGCAAACGAGCAACTGACAATGTACACCTCGCCCCCAGAGCTCTCCAACTCATGGTTGATCCATATTACCCTTGCCTTTACCTGCACCACGTAGGACCCGTGAGCCGAGGCCCAGCAAGAAAACCATATAGCATAGCATAAATAATGATGATAATCAAATGTTCAATAAAACAATTAACCAATTATTCAGCATGTCATAACAGTCACCTATTCAGAGAGGACAATCAATGATTCACAAGCCATTCATCCCAATATTTAACAAGTTATAAGCATCAGATTAGCAATGGTAAACATATCAATACTCATCATTTATAATAATCATCATACACTACTCACGTTCGACACCCTTAGGTTGCACCCTCTATTTAACCCATTGACTCCAGCTCGCATAGGCCGAGCTCAGTGATTATCTAGCTGACGTCAGCTCTCAGTGGCCGAGCCGCGTCTTGTGCGCAAATATCAGTCCAGGCACAAGGTCGTTTATTTCATGCCTACATGGCATATCATAATCATACAAAATATGTATTCAAATATAGGGAACCTTAGTCCCAACACATCCACACAAGGTGCAGTTTTTTTACCTTTAAGTCCGAGCAGAGTGAACAAAATGATTTCAAGCACGATCCTTAGCCCCGAGCCTTGGCGATAAACCTAGTCACAAGGTCCAATGGTATCCATCAACCTCTAATCAAAATAAAATACCTAGGAGACAGAAACTAGCCTCCGGGACCTAAATTTCTACTAAACCGGGTAGTAGAAATTGTCCCGAGCACCTAGATTCGAACCCCCCGAGCCTGACCAATTCTTGAAACAATTTTAAGGCTAAATCCCTAGGCGGGTCGCGACTTGCTTTAGTGGGTCACGACTTGCCCCCAAGTCATAGAGAAAGCACCCAAGCCAAAGGGGGAGGCGGGCCATGATTTGACCTAGTGGGTCACGACGCACCCCCAAGTCAGAGGCCACGCCTATGCCAAAATGGCCACACGCGCTGCGACGCGCCCCCTTCGAACCCAGAAAATCTAGGTTTTTCTCATGCTTCTCCCACCCAAGAACACCAAGATTCTACCCAGTATTTTCCCCAATAAATCTCCTCAATTCCACACCAAACCTACTACGAATTCAAGATTAAACTATTCATTTTAAACACCAACAACCTCAGCAATTATCCTTCAATTACTATCTCACTTCAACTAGAATTCATCACCCAAGAACCTAGATTTGAACCTATTCTTAAGCTCTAGGATACTCAGCTCCTTTCTATTCCATTAAACTAAAGTCATCAACTAATTTATACCTAGAAACAAAATACAAGGATGAAAACTAGAGCTCTTACCTCAAATATAACTGACTTCTCCTCTATTTTCCAGCTCCAATTCCCAGCTTGATTCCTCTTCTATTCCTTCTATTTTCCTTCAAAGATCTCCAGCCTAAGCCTAGCTTATGCACCCTTTGGGTCCTTAGCTTAAAAATTCATTAAGGGAGAGTGAGAGAGAGGGAATGCGTGAAAGAGATGAGAGAGGGTGAGCTGAGAGCTTTTCTTTCTTTCCTTGAGTTATTCTACAACTTCTATTTTGTTCTAATAATTCTTATTATATTACTTAAACAAAAGACCTTTATGCCCCTCCAAGGTTTACTAATCCTCAATTAGCCCCTAGGGATAGAATTGTCATTTTGCTCCCAATTTCTAACTAATTCCTCGAGTGTTCGTAATATCTACCAATTAATCCCATCTTCCAATTAATTATCAATTATTTACCCAATGTCTAATAATCCCCGATATATTTTCTAAATTCCTGAAAATACCCCCAGGCTCCCCCGAGCCGGGTATAAATCCCCATCGTGACTATTTCGCCAATCCGCTCACTAGGACCGTCTCGATCCATATACTGCAAATATATCCACATAATAATGTGGTCTCAATAATTTATCACATATAATCACATTTATGCCCTCAATGAGCCAAAATTAAAAATATGCCCTTATAAGCTAAACTGGCCCACATGCATATTTAATACTCATAAACATGCATTTCACATATCCACATAATCATATAATCATGCATTTAATCATTAAAATCACACATATACCAGTTATGCCCTCCCATCACACTAATCAAGGCCCATAAGCCTTATTAGCAAATTTTGGGTCGTTACACTTGGGCATCTAGGGCCTCGCTATGCGAGACCCTCTCCTCTAGGTGTGAACCTTTTGCAGAGGCCTTATGCCTTAGGCTAGTTGGGCGTACGGGACACTTGGGCACATAGTGAGGCCCTCTTTTCCAAACGTGAACCTTATGCTTATGCCAAGTTGGGCCTCACTATCTAGGTTCTCACCTAGACGGACCTTGCGCACTTGGCTATTTTGAGGGTTCCGACATGCGAGCCTCGCTATGTGAGACCCTTTTCTTCTATGGCCTTATGCCTTCATCGATAGATGATTTAAGGGATAATTTCCCATATTCACACTTGCCCCGAGTCTATAGTATACTTTTAAGTTTTCTTTTATACTCCTTCTTACATTCCTCATTTGATATGCATGGCCAAGTACATCCTTGTGATTGAATGAGGGCCAATCACTTTCAGGTTCTGATTCAAAAGTTGTCAAGGCTCTTGTTCTCCACCATTCACCCTAGATTTGATCCAAGGGCTAGGAAGTCTTGGCTCACCTTATAAATACCTCAAGGTTTGGATTCATTTTTTCACACCAAAACTTACTTAGCCTAGTGGTATCTTTTTGAAGCTATTTCCAAGGGATTCAAGGTTCTATCCCCCATAGAAGCACTCTTGAGGTAATTTTCGCCCCTTTTAAATTTCCTCCTTTTTTTTAACTTATTTTTCCTTATCCCATGCTTTTATTGCAGCTACTTTTAAGGGCTATTTCCAAGGGTATCTCTTTAAAGCTATTTTTCCTTAGCCTAGTGGTATCTCTTTGAAGCTATTTCCAAGGGCTCCAAGGTTCGATCCCCCATAAAAGCACTCTAGAGGTAATTTTTGCCCCTTTTAAAGTTCCTCTTTTTTTATAACTTATTTTTCCTTATCCCATGCTTGTATTGCAGGGAGTATAAAATGTATTCATTTGAGAGGTCATCTTTGCAACTCTAAAAGGTCCATCTCGCGCATATACATGGGCCTATCTCTGTGCATTCTGAAGTTTTCCTTCGCATAGCCAAGGTCTCGCATGCGAACTTCTAGGTATGCTTCGCTTCACTGATGATACATGCATTTCTTTCTTATCTTTTTTATGAGGGTATAGGTCATAAGATTGTATGTATCTTTTCCTTAAAGAATTCCTCGTTTCCATGGCACCTTAGGTGTGTATACATAGGACCTTATCTTACCTTAATTGCACCCCACTCATGTTGTAGATATAGGGTTATTTTCACACACACACACACACACACACTGTAATGCCCTAAAATCCTTAATGAGGTTTAATGGTTGGATTAGTAGGCCGGGAGGGCCATAATTGATTTATTATGCCATTAATTGATTATGTGCATGTTTATGTGAATTATATTATAATATGATGTTAAATGCATGCATGTGGGTCCACATTTCATCTTAGGGGAATTTTGGTAATTTGGCCCGTTGAGGGCGTAAATGTGTATTTTCATGCATGTTGGTGAATCATTGATGAGGCCAAATTATAATGTGGATTTTTTCGAGCCATTCGGCATGAGACGATCTTTGAGTGCAAGTTGGCGATTTGGTCATAACAGGATTAAGTTCGGGGCTCGGGGTGAGTCTCGGGGTAATTTGGTGATTAGAACATTACCAGGAATTAAAGGGTAATGGAATATGATTTATTGGTATTTGAGAATTTTGGGAATAACGGGAATTGGAGGGTGTTAATTATGGTTAACGAAATAGGCAGGAAATAACGATTTTGACCTTGAAGGCTGTTTAGAGCTTTAATTAGGCTTAGGGGAAATAAGGTCTTTTCACCCTAAGATATTTATTAGCCATTGAAGGCTGTAGAACCTTGCCAAAACATAGCACCATTCTTTTCTCTCCCGTACATCATTTCTCTTCCTTTTCCCTTTGGATTTTTGAGCTTCTTTTGAGGATTCAAGCTAGGGAAATGTACCTTGAGGGCTTAGGATTGTATTCCACCATTGAAGAGGGTTCTAAACTAAGCTTGAGGTAAGGTTCTAGCCATTAAAACTCTGGTTTGCTATGTTTTACTATTGGATTTCAGCTTGGGTTTCTAGGTTGGATATTGGGAATTTATGGGAGTTTTTGGCTAGGGTTACTTGGGTTATGATGCCTAGGAAATGTGTAGATGGTTTTTGGGCTCATTTGGGACTTTAAATGAGGTTTTTGGGCTTATGATGCCCAGGAACTGAAGCAGAGGTTGATTACAGCTCTAGTTCTGAGTCTCCCAACAGATCAGGAGAAGTTTGTGATTTACTGCGATGCTTGTTTGGGCTGTGTTCTGATGCAGTTAGGGAAGGTGATTGTTTATTCCTCACGTCAACTGAAGGAGTATGAACAAAGATATCCCACTCATGATTTAGAGTTGGCGTCTGTGGTTTTTGCATTAAAGGTATGCAGGCATTACCTTTATGGGGATAAGTGTGAGATCTACACTGACCACAAGAGCTTAAAATACTTCTTCACATAGAAAGACTTGAATATAAGAAAAAGGCGTTGGCTGGAGTTAGTAAAAGATTATGATTGTGAGATTCTGTATCATCCAGGAAAGGCCAACGTGGTAGCTGATGCCTTAAGCTGGAAGTGTCCAGCACAGATTTATAGTGTGAGGTTGATAGCCAGAGAGTTAGCAGATGATATGACCAGAGCTGGTATAGAGTTGCTGGTGGGCCAATTGGCCAATATTACGCTACAGTATACACTGTTGAATAGGATCAAGGGGGGTCAGTTGGGTGATCCACAACTGACCGAGATCGGAGAGGATGTTTTGGCTGGAGTATCCAAAGATTATACAGTGTTTGAGATGGGCTTGTTGAGGTACAAGGGTCGGATATGTGTTCCGTTAGACACTGCTATGAGGCGAGAGATTCTAGATGAATCTCACACTACACCATACTCTTTGCATCCAGGCACCACGAAGATGTATCAGGATGTGAGACCCTAACATGTGAGACACCTTACTATAATCACATATAGCATAACTCAACAACAGTCAAGCATATAATAATTCAATCAAGGCTATACCCTAACATGTAATACAATCTAGGGTCGTGCCCTGCAACAACACTATGGACCCATGCCCTGCTCTACGGGTACTACAGTTTTCTTACCTGTATCCCGAGCTTCTCAATACACCAAAGTCACGAGCACGGTCCTCTATCCCGAGCCTCTCCGAAAACCTCAATCAAGAATTCGACTTTGAGCCCTCTCCAAACCCAGCTTCAAACCAAATCCTCTTGATTACCAAGCTCTGAATAATCCTTAGCCTATACTTGATTTTAGTTGCCTCAAGCCTCTTGATTCTCCTCCTAGGTTTCCCAATTTCAGCTCCCCTCTTTTCTTCTTCTTGCCCTTAGTTTTCCTTTTCCTTCTAGTTTCTCTTCCAATTTCAGCAATAGCAAAATATGACCAAGTGTTAGAACGTGAATCATCTTTCTCCCAGCTGAAGCTATCTAAACCCTTGCCAAAAGACTATTTTACCCATCCAAGTAATTCCTTTCCTAACTAAACCTCAAGGCATATTTTCCATTTCACCTTTCCTACAATTCTACCACTTTCTCATCTAAATTTGTTACTCCTAATGGTTACTAATGGTCACTCAAGTTACTCAATTACCATTAACCATTAACTCACAAACTCAAATTATAAAATTCCCAAAATACCCCTAGGCTCCACCCGAGCCGGGTTTTTAATCCCGTTGTGACTTTTAAACTAATTATCTCCCTAGGACCGTCTCGACACGTGCATCACAATAATATCACCACTCACACGTGGTATTAATCATATAACATAATTATTACATTTATGCCCTCAGCGGGCTAAGATTACCAATTTACCCCTAACAAACAAACGGGGCCCACATGCATATTTATTCCACCTAAACATGCATTCTAATTACATATTCATTTAAAGTCATATATTAGCATGTTAATTCGTTTATTTCCCTCGAGGCACACTAATCAAGGTCCTAAACCTTATTAGCAAATTGGGGTGTTACAATTATCCCCTCCTTGCATAAATTTCTTCCTCGAAATTACCTAAATAACTCGGGATGCCGCTCCTGCATATCAGACTCAAGTTCCCACGTCGCCTCTTCAACCTTGCTGTTCCTCCACAGCACTTTAACCAAGGCGATGGTCTTGCTCCACAAGACTTTGTCCTTTCTATCTAGGATATGAACGGGCTTCTTCTCGTATGATAAATCCTGATCTAGCTCCAAATTCCGATAGCTCAGCACATGAGTAGTATCTGATACATATTTCTAGAGCATGGATACATGAAACACGTCTTGCACCCCTGATAGAGTTGGAGGCATCACTAACCTGTAAGCTACCTCCCCAACCTGCTCTAGAACCTCGAAGGGGCCAACAAACCTGGGGCTCAGCTTGCCCCAAGCACTGAATCATTTCACTCCTCTCACGGGCAAAACCCTAAGGAACACATGATCACCAACCTGAAATTCCACGCTCCTGCATCTCAGGTCTGAATAACTCTTCTGGCGACTCTGGGAGGCGAGCATACGCGCTCTAATCTTTTCAACTGCCTCATTAGTCCTCTGAACCATCTCTGGACCTAGATATCTTCCCTCACCTGTCTCATCCCAGTGTATCGGTGATCTGCACTTTCTCCCATACAGCATCTCATACGGAGCCACCCCGATAGTCACCTGATAACTATTATTGTACGAGAACTCAATCAAAGGAAGATACTTACTCCAAGATCCCCCAAAATCCAACACACAAGCTCGTAACATATCCTCTAGTATCTGAATCGTCCTCTCAGATTGACCATCTGTCTGAGGATGATAAGCGGTACTAAATCGTAACTGTGTGCCCATTGCTTTCTGCAGGCTCTCCCAAAAATTGGAGGTGAAGGTGGGGTCCCTGTCGGATACTATCGACCTCGGAGCCCCATGAAGTTGAACAATTTTCTTCACATATAGCTCAGCATACTGCTCCACAGTATAAGTTGTTCTCACAGGTAGAAAGTGGGTGGACTTAGTATACCTGTCCACAATCACCCACACCGAATCATGCTGACCCACGGTCTTCGGCAATCCAACCACAAAGTCCATGGTAATATCCTCCCATTTCCACTCGGGAATCCCTAGAGGCTGCAATAACCCTGCTGGCCTCTAATGTTCAGCCTTAATCTGCTGACAAGTTAAGCACCTAGCCACATAGTCCACCACATCCCTCTTCATGTCTGTCCACCAATACAAAACTCTCAAATCTTGGTACATCTTTGTGGTACCTGGATGTAAAGAGTAAGGAGTGGTATGAGACTCATCCAGAATCTCTCGCCGAATATCTGAATTGATCGGAACACAAATCTGTCCCTTGTACTTCAATAAGCCCATATCTGAGATAGAGAAGTCCTTAGTCGTTCCAGTTAGGACATTCTCTCTACGTTCAACCAACTGGGGTTCCCTTCCCTGTGCTTCCTTAATCCTCTCAAGGAGCGTTGACTGAAGAGTTATGTTGGCTAACCTACCAACCACAAACTCTATACCTGCTCTGGTCATCTCTTCAGCTAATCTGTCAGATATCTATCTCGAACTAAACAACTGTCCTGGGCCTTTCCGACTCAATGCATCAGCCACTACATTAGCCTTCCCAAGATGGTATAAGATGTCACAATCATAATCCTTTACCAGTTCTAGCCACCGTCTTTGACGCATGTTCAAATCTTTCTGAGTAAAGAAATACTTTAAACTCTTGTGATCAGTGTATATCTCGCACCTTTCACCATACAGGTAATGTCTCCAAATCTTAAGTGCGAATACCACTGCAGCCAACTCCAGATCATGCGTGGGATATCTCTGCTCATACTCTTTTAATTTCTTTGATGCATAAGCTATTACTTTCCCAGCTTGCATCAACACACATCCCAAACCCTGTCTGGAAGCGTCACAGTAAACCACGAACTTCTCATTGTCTGTCGGCAGGCTCAACACTGGTGCAGTAATCAATTGCCGCTTCAATTCCTTGAAGTTGTTCTCACATCGATCTGTCCACACATATTTCGTCTTCTTTCTTGTCAACTCTGTCAATGGAGTAGCAATTCTAGAGAACCCCTCTACAAATCGCTGGTAGTATCCTACCAACCCAAGAAAGCTTCTGACCTCAGGAGCACTGCTCGGTCTATGCCAATCTCTCACTGCCTCTATCTTACTTGGGTCAACTAGTATCCCCTCCTTACTGACAATATGGCCCAGAAATGTAACTTGCGGTAACCAAAACTTGCACTTACTGAACTTGGCATATAACTTATGCTCTCTCAATCGCTGCAACACCAGACGCAGATGATGCTCATGCTCTGTCTCTGACTGGGAGTACACTAGGATATCATCGATAAATACAATCACAAACTTATCCAGATAATCTTTGAAAATCCTATTCATCATATCCATAAAAGCTGCTGGGGCATTGGTTAATCCAAAGGACATAACCAGAAATTCATAGTGCCCATACCTCGTTCGAAAAGCAGTCTTTGGTATGTCCTCCTCTTTAATCCTCAATTGATGATAACCTGACTGGAGATCAATCTTTGAAAACACTATACTCCCCTGCAACTGATCAAAAAAATCATCGATCCTAGGTAATGGATACTTATTCTTAATAGTCAACTTGTTCAATTCCCTGTAGTCAATGCACATCCTAAGCGATCCATCCTTCTTCTTAACAAATAACACTGGAGCACCCCATGGCGAGAAACTCAGTCTGATAAACCCCAAATCCAGTAGCTCCTGTAACTGAATCTTCAACTCCTTTAACTATGCCGGAGCCATTCTATAGGGTGCCCTAGACACTAGCTCTGCTCCCGGTGCCAACTCTATGACAAACTCGATCTTCCGCTGTGGCGGCAATCCTGGCAGATCTGCTGGAAATAAGTCTGGAAACTCACAGACCAATCTGGTTTCATTCGGTCCCACCGATACAACTCTAGAGGTATCTACAACACTTGCTAGGAATCCTATGCAACCTTCCTGCATCAGGTCTCTAGCCTTCAGTGCTGAGATCATAGGCACTCGCGGTCCATTCACCATCCCCACAAATACAAAAGGTACCTCGCCTTCTGGTTCAAAAGTCACCATTCGTCGCTTGCAATCAATCGTTGCTCCATACCTCATTAACCAATCCATCCCGAGTATTATGTCAAAATCATCCATGTCTAGTTCAACCAGATCAACAAACAATTCCCGACCATTTATTTCTACTGGTAATGCTCTAACCCATCTCCTAGAGACTACCAGTTCTCCTGTTGGTAACAAATTCTGAAAACCCCTAGCATACACAATACTAGATCTACAAAGCTGGTCTATCACCCTAGCAGATACAAATGAGTGGGTAGCCCCTGAATCAATCAATGCAGTATACAAAGAACCAGTGCTAGAGATCTGACCTGTCACAACTGAGGGACTAGCCTCCGCCTCAGTCTGAGTCAAAGAAAATACCCTGGCAGGAGCAAGACTGTCTCCCTGCTTTGGCCCCTCTTTCTTAGCTTGTGGGCAGTCTTTCTTCAGATGGTTGGCACTCCCACAAATAAAACATGAGTCACCCTGATGTCGTCGTATGCATTGAGGACACACTAGAAAACTCCTCCAGTTGTCACTTCCGCCCTGACGACCCCTAGTAGAACCTCGTACCCTCCTATCAGAACTAGGAGGAACAAATGAATCTGGAACTCTTCTCTTCTGCTCACTGGGGCCACTGCCCCGAATAGACCCAGTAAAAGGAGGCACCGTCCTCCTGGCATCGCGCCTAACATCACTGTCTTTCCATATCTCATCCTCGGCCCTCTCTGCAGTAAGGGCCTTATCCACTGCTTGAGCATAAGTAGTAGTCTCTGAGTTTAAAGTAATATTCACGTCACGGGCGATCATCACATTCAACCCCCGTATGAATCTATCCCTCCTCGCCGCATCTGTTGACACCAAGTCTGGCGCAAACTTCGCCAGTCTGTCAAATCTCAGGGCATACTCAGTAACTGATAACCTGTTCTGGGTCAGGTTAATAAACTCTTCAACCTTCGCAGATCGAGCTGCTACACTGTAGTATTTCTCATTAAAGATACTCTTAAATTCCTCCCAATTCATAACTGTAACATTCCTCCGCTGACTCACCACATCCCACCAGATGCGGGCATCCTCCCTAAGAATGTAGCTAGCACAAGCTACCCTTTCATTTCCTTCAACCCTCATGAAATCTAGGATTAAAGAAATCATATTCATCCATTGCTCGGCCCGCAGTGGGTCTGATCTACCCTTAAAGGTAGGAGGTTGTTGCTTTCTAAATCTTTCGTACAAAGGTTCCCACCTGTTCTCAACCACAGGCTAAACCAGCGCTGGCGCTACACTCTACTGAATTGGCAACCCAGTGACCTATGAAGGGGCCTGCTGCCTCATCTGACGAAGTTCTTCTTCTGTTCTCTGCAATCTAGCCTCCATTTCGGCTAATATATGTTGCTAGTTCTGTGGGGCAGGTGGAGGGTCCTGACCCTGATTGTCATCCTCGACTCGACTGCCGCGGAGTCTAGATGATTGTCGAGGCATCTCAACTATATGCATGCAATCAACGATGCCGCTCATCAGGCATGATAACAAAGTCCAATACCACCTCCCAAACACAACAGTTAACCATGACTAGCAATCCAGATAACATACAAATAGCATATAACACGCAACAGGCCATGCCCTGGCATCACGCATATGTTTCACTCATCATGCTCTTTATAAACTAAGCAGACAAACAGGACATTCAAGCATAATAATCAACCATACCAATCAACCCTGAGTCGAGCTTTTCAATGACAGTGAGCGTACATGTTCAGTCAATCTCCAGAACCAATAAACTTTGGCTCGCTTTGATACCAAGCTGTAACGCTCTACTACCTTAGATCTGTTACTAAGTGAGTTTAAAATGTGCAATTAACTTGCTAAATGAGGTTTTTAGAACAAAAGTGTGATTAAACAAAAAGGCAAGGCTGTAATCTTTGAAAGTACCCTATTTCATTGAAAATTCTAAGTGTCTAACATTTGGGATCCCAAAATAAGGTTTATAAAATATTTACAACTCAAAATAGGTTTACAGATAACTAACTATCAAAATCACAGTTAATACAACCATTTCTCAAAATGCCCCCAACCAAAGCGATCGGGGAGGCCAAACATGTATGCGCCGCTTCACCCTCTCCGTACTCATGGCTGGTTGACTTTTTCTTTGCCCTTACCTGCAACACAGAGCACCCATGAGCTGAAGCCCAGCAAGAAAACTCATACAACACATAACATATGCATATTATATAAACAACACATCAGATAATCCACAGATTAACAGATAGTCCATCAGACTAAACAAATACGGCCATGCCGTCCCAGAAGCATTACCAAAGCCTGGGGTCTCAGTTCTCACCGTAGGATATCCCATGTATCCATTAGGGTCTCACCCTAACAATAAGCACTCCATGTGCTAAGTGTTATTCCCGGCCCCACTGCCGTTCTCGGCCTTCGCCGTTCTCGGCTCTTTGTCGTTCCCGGCTCCTTTGCCGTTCATTCTACTATAATCACATATAGCATAATTCAACAACAGTCAAGCATATAATAATTCAATCAAGGCTATACCCTAACATGTAATACAATCTAGGGTCGTGCCCTGCAACAACACTATGGGCCCATGCCCTGCTCTACAGGTACTACAGTTTTCTTACCTGGATCCCGAGCTTCTCAATACACCAAAGTCACGAGCACGGTCCTCTATCCCGAGCCTCTTCGAAAACCTCAATCAAGAATTCAACTTTGAGCCCTCTCCAAACCCAGCTTCAAACCAAATCCTCTTGATTACCAAGCTCTGAATAATCCTTAGCCTATACTTGATTTTAGTTGCCTCAAGCCTCTTGATTCTCCTCCTAGGTTTCCCAATTTCAGCTCCCCTCTTTTCTTCTTCTTGCCCTTAGTTTTCCTTTTCCTTCTAGTTTCTCTTCCAATTTCAGCAAGAGCTAAATATGACCAAGTGTTAGAACGTGAATCATCTTTCCCCTAGCTGAAGCTATCTAAACCCCTGCCAAAAGACTATTTTACCCATCCAAGTAATTCCTTTCCTAACTAAACCTCAAGGCATATTTGCCATTTCACCTTTCCTACAATTCTACCACTTTCTCATCTAAATTTGTTACTCCTAATGGTTACTAATGGTCACTCAAGTTACTCAATTACCATTAACCATTAACTCACAAACTCAAATTATAAAATTCCCAAAATACCCCTAGGCTCCACCCGAGCCGGGTATTTAATCCCGTTGTGACTTTTAAACTAATTAGCTCCCTAGGACCGTCTCGGCACGTGCATCACAATAATATCACCACTCACACGTGGTATTAATCATATAACATAATTATTACATTTATGCCCTCAGTGGGCTAAGATTACCAATTTACCCCTAACAAACAAACGGGGCCCACATGCATATTTATTCCACCTAAACATGCATTCTAATCACATATTCATTTAAACTCATATATAAGCATGTTAATTCATTTATTGCCCTCCAGGCACGCTAATCAAGGTCCTAAACCTTATTAGCAAATTGGGCACTACAACGCCCATCACTAGTTGAAAACCCTGGTTGTAGCGCTGGGGCCCTAGGGGGGTAGCGCTAGAATGCTACCCTGCTTTTCCAGATTCTTGTTTTAGTCACTTTTGAGGGTTTTTGGCTCGGGGTTTCAACTCCTAAGGCTCGGGATCGAATCTACGGACAACAATTCGGGGTCCTGGGAGTGAGGTTTAGGTCAAGAACCTTTTATTTTTGATTTTCATTAATGGAGGTTATAATTGGTTATGACTAGGTAACCGCTAAGGAATCAAAAGGTCGATAGTTCTCAAGTGTCATTTTTTTACTATTTATCGCTCGAACTAGAGGTAAGAAAACTGCACCCCATATGTGACATGCATGGTTATTCATGAGGCATGTTGAGTGTTTAAACGTGGACATTGATGGCATATCAAATGCTTAGAAAATTTTCCTTACTTGTGAATGGCACTGAGTCATTAGTCAGAATCAGCAATGGTGTCAATATTAACTGTGAAGCTGTGACTCATTAGTCAAGTTCGGCAGTAGTACTGAGCACTGTTCGTATGGTATTGACTCATAAGTCAAGAACAGTCTTAGCATGTTTAACGCAATCTGAAAAGATTAGATCTAATCGACATTAGCATTGAATGACTCATCATGAGCATTAATGCCGGACAGACCTCAAGTTCGATGATAAACAAAAGTGCTTGTCTAGTATATGGCTAGTCACTTAGAGCCAGGGCCAGAAGGTCCAGGTGACTGCATCAGTCACTCATATGGTTTACGTTAATGACTTGCTCATCAGTCACTCATCTGATTAGGACTATAAGCCCCATCAGGTTAACAGAACCTCAAGTGTTAAATCACTCATTTGATTAGGGCTATAAGCCCCATCATGGTTAACAGAACCTCAAAGTGTTATTCACTCATCTGTTCAGGGCTATAAGCTCTGTATGATTATCATGATCATCATTTGATATTATATACATGCAGTAATGAATTTTCTTGCCGGGCTTTGGCTCATGGGTGCTATGTGATGCAGGTAAAGGGAAAGAAAAGCTCACCCAGCCTTGAGTGGAGAGCTTAGGTGGTGATGTGTACATATGTTGCTGCTTGACCACCACGGCCAAGGAGTTTCTTAGAGGAACTAGGGGGTTAACCCTATTTTTGCCGCTTAGGTCGGCGGGTTGTAATTTTTAAGCTGTAATGACCATTTTGGATTGTAAATAACTTGTGAACATTTTTATGGGCCCATGAAAAGTTTTATGTTTTAAATAAAATATATCATTTCCTTTTGATCGATTTTTTTTACCTTAGCCTGTTAATAACACCTAGATGCACGTTTATAACCAAATGACTCGATTAGCGAGTTAAGCACGATTCAAAGCTCATAGTAATGGTCTTGGAGTAACCAGGGCGTTACACACACATCCATCGAGTCTTAGTTTTCCCAAGGCATCTGGACAGTCCTTTAAAGTCCCTCATGGTATTGAACCTATCGAGTTGTCATTGTCCGACTTCGAAACCAATACCCATAATCCCTCTGCAAATGCAAGTGTGTGAATGTTGTACCTGCAGCGACTATCTGTTCTTAGGAAAAAGGTATGAGGTCTTGAGAATGAACTTGAATCCGTCACTAGCGGTGAGGGTCCAAGTTTCTCCCCATGGCATGAGACATACATTGCTTAGCTAAAATCAACCCTTCAGGACTGTATGGCTGAGATTGCTTGCCTAGAAGAAAATTTGCCTCGTGAACCTCCATCCCCATATGGCGCCGGACCCCCAGACATTGGGAATCCTGCCCACGAGGGTACTGATAGTGATCCATTTGAACTTGAGTTTCTCTCCAGGGTCTTTCCCTCATTTCTTCCCCCATCCACGACTATACTTTATAGAGTTAAGTAGTATGCAGGTAGACATAGGACACACAAGGAGCCTTCTAGGGGGTTGATGAATTCAGTCGCTCAAAAATTGCATCTTGTTTCTACTCAGCTATCAAACATGCCAAGGAGGATCCCTGACAATTTTGAGATTATGGACATCGAGCTTGCCATGACTCAGACAAAGCTTTCCAACATGCTGAAGGCCCATCATCTTTCGTCGAACATCAACTACACTATTCTGATCCGTGACGACTGTGTATACATCCCGCCAGAGGACCTTGTAGCTTTTAGCAATTCTGTGATCAAGTCTAATGGGGGCCTTGCCACTCCATCCTGTTTTTGTGAATGTACTTAACTATTTTGAACTGGCACTCCTCCCATTGTCACCAAATTCATGGGTTATGTTGAGTTGTCTATATGTGTTGTATAAGCAAGTGTATCTGTGTGGGCCCTCAATGAAGGAGGCCCATCAATTGATCACCTTGACGGCGAACCCATCGGCTCCTGGCTTTTATCAACTTCAAAAGGTCGTGGCCCTGAAATGGTACTCTCTCGTGGGGGGTTCCATCTCTAACTGGGATTCGTGGAAGAATGGATTTTTCTGCAACGATAATGTGTCTACACATCATACTCATTTTAACCAGTCACGTAAGCTTGTTATCCTCTACTTTCTTCCTTATTTTTATTTATCTTTATTTTTTTTCTCGGATTCGCCTTTCTTTTTCTTGGCTTTAGGTCTTGAGGGGGTAATTGGCCTGACTTGTGTCTTGCATCATTCGATTGCTTGGCGAAGGTCTTTGTAGTGTCATCCACATGCGAGCACGCTAGTAGTCTCTTTACTAAAGGCAACCTCTATTCATCCAAGTTGTTGTCTTCTAATCAGTCACTTTTCTTAAGCTCCATCTTATCCAAATATTCTGACCTGAAGGAAGTGGATGAAGATGATGACGATGAAGACTACCGCCACTCCAAGGACAATGTGATGGATACAGAGGACGAGATTGAGGTGGAATCCGAGAATTACTCATGTTTAAAGTCCTTGACTAATAGTGACGAGGAGGTTGCAGATGATGGATGTACCAATGATTTCACTTCTCGAATCCCGTCATTGGCAACATGCGGTGAGTTTGCCTTCATCACTCCTCCTCCTAATTATTCTATTTCGAGGAGGAACTTCATTCTGCCTTCCTTTGACGATGCTCTTCCGCCCTTGGGGGCACACTTGGAACAAATGTCCTCTAGTACTTCACTTCTCAAAGAGGTGACTCCATGCCCTTTTGCTCCCCGTGATTCAATTGATTGTTCAGAACCCTCCCGATCCCCTTCTTTATCTAGGCACGCGTCAATAAGAGTGCACGCTTTGCCCCATCGAGTCTGTACCTCTATTCCTCAGGGGCATCCTTTGGCAGCCCAGTATGAAGAGGCCATGAACCATCACATGGGGAAGATTCCTAAAGGTGAATGTGGGTTTATGTATGACATTCCGGACACCAAGCTGGGCGAGGCTTATATGCGAGCCTCTATGCATGTATGTGTCAAGACACTTATTATATGTCTTTCAGTTTTAATAGCTCTCGATCATTGACGTTCTATTTCATTTCTTTGTTGTTACTTAGGCTTCCATCTTGGGTCACCATTTTGTTGCCTCAAGTTCTTCATCAATGCAACGATTGCAGTCCGAGCTCGAAGGACCTTTCCTTGGCCAAGGCAAAGAAAGATGAGTTGATCACACGGTTCAGTGATTTGTAGAGCCAGCTCACTAAGGCGGTTAATCAGAGGGATGTTGCAATATCCAAGGTCGCGTCGACTTCTCGATCTAACACTAGGTTTGAAGCCACCATCCAGAACCTCAATGAGAAAATTAGTGCTCTTAAAGCTGAGCTGGTGAATGCCGGGAATAGCATAGTTGAGTAAATGTTGCATGATGAGTGGAGGACTAATCATGATGTCAACCTGTCCCCCTTTGCTAACTATGTCACTGATAAGATTGCCGAGTGGAAAGGTCGGGGTGGGAACCCATAGAGCCCTCTTTGTGGTTTATCTTTCATTTTTTCAAGAGGGGTGTTGTGTAACCCTCTAACTTTTTTCGTTTGCATGGAACTTCTTAAGTCATTTATTATATGTGAAACTTTTATGTCTGGGATCCTTTTAAGTTTGTTTTTGTGTGTGGAACTTTTCTATCTAAGATCCATGTTTATTTTTGTAGTGACTGCGAAGATGTATTGGCCTTCTGGGTGCTCATCATCTTCTTTTGGTTATCCTGCGTAAGGGGCTTTGATAAGTCCATCTTCTATGATGAACTCCTTATGTCTTCTTCAGTCTGATGATGATAGCCTTTTTGGTGCACCTTGACTATATTTTCTTTTGTAAGGACATATTAACCCTTTGGGTTTTTGTAAACCTTTTATACTCTTTGTGTGCGCTTGTTATTTTATGCGAGAAGCGTCTTTCTCGTCATTATGCATAGTACTATTTTTACAATGGACTCTTTTAGGATCCTTTTTGGCTAGACGACTTGATGAACGCTCTAGACGTATTAATGGATACTCTCCTTAAAGCCTTACCCCTCGTGGGGGCATTAGCCTTTGTTAGAAGCGTCTTTCTCGTCATTATGCATAGTACTATTTTTACAATGGACTCTTTTAGGATCCTTTTTGGCTAGACGACTTGATGAACGCTCTAGACGTACTAGTGGATACTCTCCTTAAAGCCTTACCCCTCATGGGGGCGTTAGCCTTTGTTAGGAGGTTATCCTTGTGGAACCTTTTGACTCCCTTGATATCCATAAGGGTAGCTAATTCTCATGAATCCAAGAGATTGTTCTAGGCTTATCGGTGGATGTACTGACTGAGGCCTTACCCCTCATGTAGGTATTAGCCTTTATCGCGAGGTTATCCTTGTGGACCTTTTGGCTCCCTTGATATCCATAAGGGTAGATAATCATCATGAATTCAAGAGATGTCTTACAAATTTTTCTTTTCTTTTTTGTTGTATACCCTGCCCACCAAGTGGTTGGTGAGATTCATTCCATCGAGCACTTTGGTCATTCTGTCCTCAACATACATTTTGACAATTTTGGTTGACAATGGGAGCATGTGAATTATATAAGCACTTGTACGAGGAAGGAATATAATATGCAAGATAGAAAACACATTCATTGATAATGAGTAGAATACAAGGGCGCACGTAGCGGTATTACATCAACTACATTGTGAGATTAGCTAGGCGACCTCTTTGATTCATGATATTACACATAAAACCTTACCAGATATTGCCTCCCAGGTGAGAACTTCTTAGGTTACCTTGTAGGTTTCTTCGCCCCTGCAATGATCAGCGTCAAAGCTTCCAAGATTCGGTGGGTTTCTGATGCAGGATGTTGAAGTGTTTTTTTGTTTCTTAGACCATTCATGGGTGTTTTTCAAGGGTGTCTTGAAGCAAATCCTCGACCTACCTATCCCCAGGTGGTGATGGTCGCTGTTGAGTCTAGCTTTGTGTTGTATTTAGGTTGTGTTTTTGGTAGTTTTTATTAAGTTTCTCTATTTTTTTTAGTGCGGTAGTATGCCTGTTTTTGTTTGTTTTCAGGTTTTAGCTTATAAATAAAGGAAAAGAACAATTGAAACAAATTGGAAAAAAATGATGAAAATTTGGCTTTTTGGTGTTGATTCCATTAAAAGATGAATCCTCAAGAAATTTTATGGCTTCGTTGAATTTCCAGGACCAAAAGCACAAAAATTGAAGAAGTTGTTAAGGGTCGCGATGCTATGATGCTGAGTCGCGGCCAGGTCCAAGGCAGAAAGCTTGTTTTTCAAGGTTTAACACAAGCCGCAACACAAGAACAGAGGATCGCGACGTTGATGTATGTGTCTACCCAGAAATTGAACCAAAGCTTCAGCGCTAAAAAGGTTAGGTTGCGGCCTGCCTGCAGTCCACACATATCCAAAGCAACACGGGTTGCGACACTTGAAGTGTTGGGTCATGGCCCACATTGCTTCTGAAGGAAAAGAATTAGGTTTTAATCCTAATTTCAAGAGGAGAGTTTTCTTTCAGTGGAGGAAGGGAGGAAGAAAACTTATGGTAGTCATTCTGGGGAAGAGTGGATCGGATCTAGAGTTCTTTTTCTCTTTTCTTTGTCTTTCTTTATGCTAATCATTAGTATTATGGATTTCATAGTCATGTTTATGAACTAGTTTCATTATTAGGGTTTCTAATTGACTCTCTTGAAACTCTATTATAATTTAATGCATTTGTTTTTTTTTTCTTCTTCATCTAAAATTTACTTAATTTGTGTTTATTGTGTATGTGATTGATTGCACACCTTTTACATTCGATTTATGAATTTGAATCAAAATCTAGAAAGTGAGATTTGAATATGCTAAAATTGAGTAGATGTAGATTTCAATTTAGAACGAGAGTATCAAATAAGCCTATGTGAGTTAGGGTTGTATTTATTGCTTCCTATTGTTTGAATTGACCATAGAAATATAGCGAATTCACATTAGGTCGAGTTTTCTATTTCTTAATGTGAATAGTTAATACTTTTGCGAGCCTATCATTTTAGTGAGAAGAATTTCAGGGGTAATTGCATTAAAGAATGATAGAGTGGATAGTAGAGAAGATTAGAATTCCTAATTGTCTCATTCATGAATTTCATTCTTGTGTTCTTGTTGTTAATTTATTTGTGCACTTTTCATATATTTATGCTTTCTTGATTTTAAATTTTACAAATCCAATTTTATTTATCCAAATTGAAATCAAGAATTAATTATGTAACGCCCTACTACTCAGGGACTGTTACACTGTGTATTTTAAATAGTGCTAAACTCTCTAAATGAGTCATTTGGACATAGCCGTGAAACTAAACGTGATTAATGGTTTAGGGTTAAAAATTTTGGTCAAAGGTACAACTATTTCACTAAAACATTTACTTCATACATGGGATCCCAAAATACATTTAAAAAGGTTAATTACAATGAACAATTTACAACGAGCCAACCTAAGCGGCAAAGTAGGGTTTGACCCTAGTTCCTCTTTATACCCTCAGCCGTGGTGGTCAAGCAGCCGCATATGTACACATCGCCACCTAAGCTCTCCAACTCAAGGATGGTTCAGCTTTCTTTTACCTTTACCTGCACCACAAAGCACCCGTGAGCCAAGGCTCAGGAAGAAAACTTAAACATGCTCATAAGCAGTTAATAACATGTTACCAAATAATAATAAGCATGCCTAGCAGTAATAATCCTACTCATGCATGCATTGTTAGGGTTTTATGCCCTAATTAAAACTCAATTTCTTTGTAATCTCATTTATTATCAATAAAAGAATAGAAATCATTTTTTAACTTGGTCAATCACTTTGCTCACATGTGTTTATTTTCATGATTATTTGTTTAATATAAACTTCTATTAAATCCTGAGCATATAGCTAATCATATTTATAGTGACGTAATCACAATGGAATATAAATATGATTATATGTTCAAAATAAGTTAGTCCTAAGATTAGTCAGTGCACAGGATTTACACTAACTTACCAATCTATGATATGATCTACTAACATATTGCAGTGTTATGTTCTTTCCAGAACATTAGCAAAGTAGATAAGATCGGATGTATTTGTTACATCGGACTGGACTAATATTGACAGTTGATAGGATAAGTAAGCATACCATTATTATCTATTCTAGTTATATCATATAGTTGACCATATGTCAATTCAATCTCAATTCTGAGTGGTTAGCATTCTAACTAATTGTATTATTTGAGTTCTTTGACTTGTTCGTTACCAGCTTACCCTACGGACTAGCCCATACTTACATCTTGGGAACTCGGTAGTATAATTGAGTGGGAGTGTTAATCATAGATATGAACATCTATAACTTCTAATGAAGATGTGAAATGATGGTTACCTTTTAGTTTGGTTCAAGGTGCTAAATGATAGAGATCTCATTTCAGTAATTAATATTAGTTTACTGAAATATCATTTACAAGGAACTAAGTGTTTTAAGGATAAAATACAATGAGGGGTAAAACAGTATTTTAGTCCCATCTCATTATAAACCGTCTATAGAGGATTGAGTGATAATTATGGTTGTAACAATGGATAATTAATAGCGTATCTAATTTTTTTATAGAGCGTTCTATGAAATCAATGGTGCAATTCCAAGTCTTTAGTGGAGTCACGAGGAATTAATAAGTTAGTAAATTTATTTGTTAGATTTATGATAACTTATTGGAGCTTGATTTTATAGGCCCACGGTCCCTACTGTACCTTGGATAAAATCATCTAGATATTCTCAATTAATTGATTTAGTTATCAATTAGAATTATCAAAGTTGACCAGGTCAATTTTGGATAGTTTCACAGAGTTATGTAATTTAGAGAAGAAAAGAGAATTTAGGGAAGATTTATTAATTAAGATAAATTGGTATCTAAATTAATAAATAAGTTTAAATCAAGGTTCAAATTATAAATAATTAATTTGATAAAGGATTTAAATAATTATTTAATTAATTAAATCAATAGAACATAATACAGGCTTTGATTTTAATTCCAATGGGCATATAATCAAATGGGAAATTTCACGGGCCTAAAGCCCATGATAATTTCAACCTAGGGCTGCTAATTGGCTATTATTTTATTTATTTTTTAATTAAATAAATTACCTAAATGAGTTTATAAAAGGAATGTTAAGTGAGAGTTGAAATAAGACGACATACACTGGTTTTCTGATAGATTTTAGATTCTCTCTAAACATAAGTCCTTTTCTAAGCCTTATTGTTCTTTTCTCTTCTTCTCTCTGTTTCTATCTCATGTGTTGAGAATTTCCCACTCTAGTCTAGGTGATTCCAAGGATACTTTGGAAGGTTGTGAAGAAAATTGAAGATCGGTTCAGTTTCTTGGTAATACTCTGCGACAGAAAGGATACAAGGGTTAGAGAAACTGAAGGAATGACTCATTCATTCCGTTGCATACAATGTAAGTATTCTTATCATTATTTCTCTTTGAATTCAATTTTAGAAACATGTTCTAGGTTATCTCATATTAATTAGTTTAATATTAGATCTACATGAAAATAAATAAAGATCATGTATAAGTTTTCCCAACATGCATACCATCCATATAAATGACTACAATGTCATATGGGGCGAATAGCCCAAGATAAACGATCAATGAATCATACTGGGTTCCAATGCCCAAAATGCATGATTATGGAATCATACTGGGGCTCATCGCCCTAATACATGATTAATAAATCATACTAGGGCTCAACACCCTAGGATGTGGGACTAATGATGTAATGACCCAAATTTCATAATAAGGTTTAGGACCTTGATTAGGAGGCCGGGAGGGCCATAATTGATTTATTATGATATTAAATGATTATATGCATGTTTGTGTGAATTATATTATTATATGATGATAAATGCATGCATATGGGTCTATTTTTCATTATAAGGGCATTTTGGTAAGTTGGCCCATTGAGGGCACATTTGTATATTTTCATGCATGTTGGTGAATTTTGAATAAGGCCACATCATAATGTGGATTTGTTCGAGCCATTCGGCATGAGACGATCTTTGAATGCATGTTATCGGTTTGGTCATAACAGGGTTAATTTCGGGACTCGGGGTGAGTCTCGGAGTAATTTGAGGATTAGTACATTACTGGGAATTAAAGGGTAATGGGATATGATTTATTAGCATTTGAGAATATTGGGAATAACGGGAATTGGAGGGCGTTAATTATGATTAACGAGATTGAGGACAAATGATGATTTTGCCCTTGGTGGCTGTTAAGGATTTTATTTAAGCTTGGGGGCATTTAGGTCATTTGACCTTGGGGATATATGCTGAGTTAGAAGGCTGTAGAAGCTTAAGAAAACAGATGCTCTTTCTTCTCCTCCCAATCATCACTTCTCCTTCTTCTTTCTTTGAATTTTTGAAGCTCCTTTTGAGGATTCAAGCTAAGGAACCAAGCCTTGAGGGTCTAGGGTTATGTTCAGCCATTGAAGAGGGTGTAGTACTGAGCTTGAGGTAAGTTTTTAACCATGGAGAACTCTGGTTTTACTCTGTTTTCTTATTGAGTTTCAGTTGGAATTTTGAGTTGGATAGTTGAGAATTGATGGAAGTTTTTGGCTAGGTTGATTGGGTTATGATGCCTAGGACTTGTAGAGTGGGTAATTGGGTTCATTTGGGAGTTTGAATGAATTTTGGAAGCATGTTTTGAAGATTTGAATTGGAGAAATCGAAGGAGGAAGAACCAGGGCTGTTTCAGCCTGGTCCTAGCGCTATAGCACCCAAGGGAGGCGCTACAGCGCTGTCCAGGGCTAGACAGCTCTGGCTGTAGCACCAGGGTGCTAGGGGGCAGCGCTATAGCGCTCCCTACTTTTCCTGATTCATATTTTGGGCACTTTTGAGGGTTTTTGGCTCAGGATTTCAATTCCTAAGGCTTGAGATCGAATCTACTAACCGTTTGGGTATGATTCGAGGTCCCGGGAGTGAGGTTTAGGTCAAGAACCTTTTATTGTTGATTTTATTAATTGGATTCCATATTTGGTTATGACCAGGTGACCGCTAAGGTATCAAAGGATTGATTATTCTCAAGGGTCGTTCATTTGTTATTTCTCGCTCAAACCAGAGGTAAGAAAATTGCACCCCATATGTGACATGCATGGTTTTTGATGTAGCATGTTGAGTGCTCTATTTGTATATCTGGAATGCATATCAAATGCTTGGAAATTTGCTATCTGTGAATGGTATTGACTTATTAGTCAATATTGGCAATGGTGTCAGTATTAACTGTGAAGCTGTGACTCATTAGTCAAGTTCGGCAGTAGTATTGAGCACTGGTCGTATGGTATTGGCATATGAGTCAAGAACGGTATTAGCGTGTTTAACGCAAGTTGAAAAGATTAGATCTAATCGACATAAGCATTATCATCAGAAGCATGAAATGCTTGATAGACTTTAAGTTCAATGAAAACTATAAGCGCTTGTCTAGTCTAAAGGCTAGTTATTTAGAGCTAGAGCCAAAAGGCTAAGGTGACCTACACGTCACATGGCTAGGAGGGTATGGGACCTCAGAGATAGACTTATCAATCATCTGACCGAGATAGACTTATCAGTCATCTAACCGAGACAGACTTATTAGTCATCTGACCGAGACGGACTTATCAGTCATCTCACAGAGATAGACTTATTAGTCATCTATACATAGATAGACTTATTAGTCATCTATTTAGAGAGTGACTTATTAGTCAACTATTCAGAGTGACTTATTAGTCAACTATTCAGAGAGACTTATTAGTCATTTACCTCAGAGAGAGATTTATTGGTCATCTACCTCAGAGCGAGAGACTAATTATTCATCCACTCAGAGCGCAGGACTCCACAAACATTTATTTGTACCTCCTTGCGTGCATGAGTAGGGTTATTACTGCTAGGCATGCCTTTTATGACTTAGTAACATGTTATTACTTGTTTATGAGCATATTGAGTTTTCTTGCTGAGCTTCGGCTCATGGGTGCTATGTGGTGTAGGTAAAGGCAAAAGAAAGCTGGACCATCCTTGAGTTGGAGAGCTTAGGTGACGATGTGTACATATGCGGCTACTCGACCGCCACGGCCGAGAGTTTAAAGAGGAACTAGGGTTAAACCCTATTTTGTCGCTTAGGTCGGCTAGTTGTAAATATTTTGTTGTAATTAGCCTTTAAATTATACTTTTGGGATCCCACTGTATACAATAAACGTTTTAGTTAAATGTTGTATCTTAACCAAAAATTTTAACCCTAAACCGCTAATCATACTTAGTTACACAATTATGGCCAAATGACTCGATTAGCTAGTTTAGCACTATTTAAATGCACACTGGAATGGTCCCTAGGTAGTAGGGCATTACAAATGAGTCACCTCGAGGCCCTTTGCCCTATCCTCTATATAACCAGCCTTGGAGCTGGCCCAGCGTACCTGGTGCTTAATTTTCCATGACCAATAGGTCAGTCAAGCGTATATTACGCTCCTAATTAGGCATAACCATATCGACCAATGCTCAATACTCTATTGTTGTCCTTGACTCATAAGTCAATGCTTTTCTACCAGCACTCAACATGCTAATGTCACCCTTGACTCATAAGTCAATGATTTTGAACCAGCACTTAGCGTGCTAAGATCATCCTTGACTCATAAGTCAATGCTTTTTTACCAGCACTCAACGTGCTAAGGTCGTCCTTGACTCATAAGTCAATGCTTTTTTACCAGCACTTAGCGTGCTAAGGTCATCCTTGACTCATAAGTCAATGCTTTTTGACCAACACTCAGTGTGCTAATGTCTTCCTTGACTCATATGTCAATGGTATTTTACTAGCACTCAACATGCTAAGGTTGTCCTTAACTCATAAGTCAATGTCGGGGCCTAGACCTAGGATATGGGACTAATAAGTCACTCTGAGGCCCATTGCCCTATCCTTTAGATAACCAGCCTTAGAGCTGGTCAAGCATACTTGGCGCTGAGTTTTCCACAACCAATAGGTCAGACAAGCGTATGATCAAATTCCACTTTTCTCATTCTATCTCAGAATATCCATTCACTTGAAACAGATCTGCTTCCTTTTCTACTTTTAGTAAGCGGGCCCTGGATTTTTCCAGTTGTTCTAGGGTCCTCCCGTGTAGTTCTTCTAAATTTCAAATAGTCTTCAAGATCTTCTGTTTTAGATTATCTAATAAATCACTTAATGAAAGTAGATTATCTTTCCATTCATTTCAAAACTTCCACGATCCCTTCCCGAACCAAATAGGATAGGGCAAAGGGCCTCGGGGTGACTCATTAGTTCCACATCCTAGGGTGTCGAGCCCCAATATAATTTATTAATCATGTATTAGGGCAATGAGCCCCAATATGATTCCATAATCATGCATTTTGGGCATTGGAACCTAGTATGATTCATTGATCGTTTATGTTGGGCTATTGGGCCCATATGACATTGTAGTCATTTATATGGATGGTATGCATGCTGGTCCAGCATACCTGGCGCTGAGTTTTGTGCCTAACCAAAACGACCAGCGCTCAATGTGCTATTGGCACCCATGACTTATAAGTCAATGCTTTTTGACTAGTGCTCAGTTTTCCATTTCCGTCCTTGACTCAAAAGTCAAGCCTTTCTCAATTAGATAATGCAGACGCTCACATATCATACATCAAATATCCAAATACAAAGCATTCAACATACTTAATCAATAATCACAAGCATAATCATGCACATTCTCAGGCGTTCATGCCCTATCCATATTCCTGTTCAATAATTCAAGTCAAGCCATAATCACATGTATCACGTACCGGATGCAGTTTTCTTACATTTAGTCCAAGCACAGGTTAATAATGAACGACCCTCGAGCAGAATCCCTATTCTGAGCCCCTAACAATAACCTAGTCACAACCATAATTTAGAGTCATGTCAATAACAAGTAAACACAGGCTTCCGAATTGTGTCCTAGCCTCCAGAATGTCAAATCCTACTAATTCGGGTAGTAAGATTGATCCCGAGCCCTTAGGTTTAAGTTCCCATCACTAAAAACCTATTTTGGCCACTTTTTATATTTTGAGCTGCGGCCCCAAGCGTTTGAGCCATGACCCGATCAAGTTAGGGCCTAAAGCCCTCTCAAACTGCACCTCGCAGCGCGATGCACCAAACAGGCGCCGCGACCCATATAGACCAACAGCCAGCTTCTTCTTCTTCGTCAAGCTTGAGTTGCGGCGCCCAAGAACAAGGTCGCACCTCAACCTGGAACTTAGCCTTTTTCCTCCATTTTTCTCAATCCAAATACCCCCATAAACATATCCAAATCCCAAAAACAAAGTTCCCAATCAATTCAACAGCCCAAAACCATCAAAACCTATGTTTCAAAAAATTCAAAAACTCATCAAAACATAAATCCAATTCAAAAATTAAAAAACTTACGGAAACGGAAACTCAAAAATTCAAAGCTTAAATTACCTCTGATTATGTCGTTTTTGTAGTGTCCCAGATTTTACTTAGCTAGATAGTAGTAGTAGTAGTTAGTATTAGTTTGTAGTATGTTAGTTTCTGTGGATTTTGGTTCAAGCCGGGACTTAGTTGGAAACTCATAGCAACAGTTATGGATTTTATCAGTTTAACCTATAGTTTAGAAATATTAATTATAACATAAGTTTTGATTAATATTGCTGGTCCTAGAAATATTATTCATTTATTTATTCAAATTAAAAGGGGTTAGTTTCACTCCTTGAACTCTATAAATAGGACCTAGTACTCAGCCATTTTCTTATTCTTCAAGCATTGTTCAGAGCCTCCAAGTTGCTAAGATTACTATAGAGAGAAACACTTGGGTTTTGGGTTAAAAGCTTGTCCAATCTAAGCTTTTCTAAACACTTGGGAAGTGAGATATAGTGCTATTTCGGTATCGAGGTATAGATCAATTCATAGATCATTCAAGGTATTCTTATCCTTAAGTTCTGTTTTTCATAGTTCTTTAGTTTTCTTTTGTTTTCTTTCAGATCCTAACTCTTGTTTATGATTCTTGATTAGGTGTTTAAGTTTTGTTGACGTGGTTCTTCGCCAACAGGTAATTAAAAGAAGAAGAGAAAGGGATTAGTGCTAAATGTGAACCGAAACAGATATGAGATCTTAGAAAAGGAAAGAGGTGACACAAGACACGATTTTTAAGTGGTTCAAAGGTTAAAATCCTTCTACTCCACTAGTCAGTATTATTGCTCTATACTGGATATTTGATTACAGGGCCTTTTTTACAATAAAGAATCCAACCCTTATTATCTCCCAGTGTCTCCATATTTATAGGAGAAGGCGCCTGGGAGTTGGTAAGAAGGTCATCCCGTGACCTCCTTACCTATCATATCAACTCTGCGACATTCATGATTAATTCCTAAACCTGACACATAAGTGTGGTCAAATCGATAAGTAAGGAGATAGTGGGCCGCACCGCCCAACCCAATCGTGGGTGTCTAAATATGCACGTTCCTGCTGCGTGTCCGAGAAGTCAGGGGCATATCAGACACGTGATGTCTGATATATGCATGTTTACCTTGCGTGTGTTGACTTTACAAGGGGTCATAGCCTTCATACTCAGTTCGTACCGCGAGCTAGATACCTAACTCGACCATAGGCCTTCAGAATCCGGGGTCAAGTCTTGTGCAATCTGGACAAACCCTTGAGTTTCCTTGAGCTAAGGAGGTACGACCTAATGACAGAAGCTCCGGTCTGTGGGATGTCCACGAGATAATTATGATTAGGCCGCAGCTCGGCTCGCTAATCAGCCCGTGGAAAAACCAGGGCATACATCTGCCCCCCAAGCCCCTGCTCGTGGTAGACCACGTCGGATAAGACCACAGTAGGGGCTTTTAGGCTTCCCCATGAACCCTTCACATTCCACCTCTTACGCAGGCGCCTGATACATGGAACGTCGTGGTTGGTGACGGTACGTCTTACGAGAACCGCATTTAATGGCCTAGCCTATGCTCAGCCGTCGTTCCGTATTTCGAGTGGAGGGCCTCGGATCCCTCATCAGGGCCATCCAACGGCCCTCTACACGTGACCCTTCACGTATATAAAAAGGGGTGGCCACCCTACGCATGGGCCACCCTTTCATTTGAAATTTTTTCGAATTTCTCTCCTTCTTCTCCCTTCACTCAGAAGAAAAAACCCTCTTCTCCGTGACTGCTATACTCAGCGTTCAAGAAGCTCAGACGCAAGGATTTTCTTCAAAGCTTTGGAAGCCAACATCCCGACGAAGCTTTCACCCAGGCGAACCTCCCAGCCAAACACTGTAAGTTTCCTGACCATGTGTGTTTTGAAAATATATTTCACTGTAGCTGCATGCATGGTTTTACAGGGTTTTTTGGACACGGAGGGTGAAAGCCCCTTTCTTGGCTAGGGTATTTTTGTTGTAGGAAATCACTTAAAGAGTACAGTTTACAGGATGCTTTTTCTGGGAACGATTTCTGGGTAGGATTTGTGACATATGTTGGGTGCAAAACCGGGTAGCTTAGGGGATACGCCTCACAGGCAGTTTTGCCAACCTTGCCTAAGGAAACTTTCCCCCCAAGGAAAATTTTATCCTAACCCTCCTGACACACGAATTCCGAGTAATCGAGGATCTGTTGGGAGCACAGGCGCGTGTTCATCGAATCGCGTGGTCCCACTCTCCACGGGCTGGGCTTACCTCAGCTCGTGCAAATAACATTTGATTTTTCCTCATGCTTATCGTTCGCGGCCTGGAGCGGCGAACATTTTAAGGCGGGGGCCTTCCTCCCGCTGGATCAGTATTTTGCTGATTTCCTTAATTACTTGGGGTTGGCCCCATTTCAGCTCCCCCCCCCCCAACTCCTAGCGCTTGCTGGCGGGGCTGAAATACTTGTTTCAGAAGCACGAGTGGGAGGTCCCCACTCCTGCAGACATCTTATATTTTTTCTGCCTCAAGGCTAGCCCGGATCAGCGGGGGCGAGGCGACGGGTTTTACTACCTAACCCGATTTCCCAATACGGCTGCGGTCATCGAGCTGCCCAGCCACCCCAACGACTTCAAGGACCAGTTCTTCATGTCGACGGGGTTCAGAAACTGCGAGCTCCACTACTTCAATCGTCCTCGTAAGTGTTTTTCATCCTTAGCTCAGACGTTAAGTATCATTTTAGCTCCTCCCGTACCCCTTTCTGACTTAAACTAATTCTGCAGTCATCTTCGCGAGGACAGAGAAATCTGTGACCCTCGGGGCCCAATACAAAACGCTGGCGGGCTTGCCCCCCAGCGAGAAGGATTATCGCGTGCTCATGACAGACAAGACGATGGTGGCCTGTAAGCTGATTTTCCCAAATCAGACTTTGAACCTCAGGAGGCCCCGGGGGCTTCCCCCAGCTCGCGACACCAGACCCATCAATAGGAAGCGGACCTTGGAGGTCGCCCCGGGGATGGGCGAGGAGAGGATCCAATCCGGAGCAGCCGCGGGTCCTTCTGGCCAAGGTAACCCTTACATGTTTAGGAGTCTCGATAGGGCCACAGCAGACCCCCAGCTGGCTAGGTTCAATCCTAGGCAGCTTGTCCATCGTCACCGAAGCGATCCGGACCTGAACACATCCCTGCTCCATTGTGTCGACCGGCTTGTGCTGGACTACCAAGACAGTCGGCCTAGGGGTACCGCAGTAGTAGATAACACCCTAGCCTTTAGGTCGATCCTATTCGAGGAGTATGGGACCAACCTTCGCACATGGCCATCACTTCGGAGGGGTGTCGTAGCTCTGGGGATTAGGCAATATGTAGAGGAATCTAGCCCTGAGTCAGATCCGAACCCAGAACTTGCGCCAGCTCGGGAAGTAATCAACTTAGATTCTTCTTCTAGCTCGGGGGGTAGGATTCCCTTAGTGTTCATATATTTTTTTTTTACTTTTACCCCTTAGTTTTTGTATCTGTATGGTCGCTAACTAACCACGTTCTTGTTTTGACAGAAGATATGTCTCAGCCCGAGGAGAGCCTGCGAGGTGCGGTCTTTGGGGGGAACGCCGCCGCCGGGCCAAGAATGAAGAGGCTCCAGACGTCCAAGAACTCCGCCTGGGCCTCCACCAAGTCTCCTACGAAGGAGAAGGATCAAGCCCCAGCTGCACAGGTCGCGGGAGCGGTCCTTCCTGCCGCAGGGGGAAGCAATATGCCTCCACCGGCTCCACGAGCTCCACTCATTGCCCGGGACGCAGGAACGGAGGTCGGGCCATCGGCCATCGTACCCTCCGATGTACGCATCCCAGTCAATCCCCAGGACCTGGAGAAGATCCCCGAGGCCTTTCGGGGAATGGTGTATGAGTTGGCAAACTACGCCGTCAGCCATATATACAAGTTCACCGAGAAGGAGCTCTGGGCCATCGAGACAATGAGCCCAGTGGGCGTGCTGGAGTCTTCACTAGGCATGGCCATGACGGTAAGCTAACCTTAACCTTTTTGTGGTTTTTTTACATTTTTACACTTTGCCCTTCTTTTTTTTAAGGCAATTTTCTTTTCGTCCTCGCAGAGCGTTGTCGCCCTTCACCGAAGCATCATCAGGACCAGAACTCAGCTCAGGGACATGAGGGACGAGCATCAGACGACCCTGCAAGCGGCCAAGGATGCCCTGGCGGCCTCGCAGGTCGAGTTGGAGAAAACTCGTTCGAAGGTCCAAGAGCTCGAGACCTCCCTTGCCACCTCGAGGACGGACCTAGACACCGCAAAGACTGAGGTCCAGGCCACCCAGGCTGCCCTAGAGGCCGAGCGGACAACCTCGGAAAAGTCCATGGAAGATCTTTTCTACCACTGCTGGGCCTACAATCCAGATGCGGACTTCTCCTTCATGTCAGCGAGCCTCTGGGAGCGCTTGCTGGTGAAGTTCCAAACTCGCCTTGATAAAGAGGCGCCCTCGGAGACCGGGGATGGTTCTGGCGCAGCGGAGCAAGGCGAGATGGCGACCTCCAAGGGCCCACCTGGAGAAGCTTAGGGCGTTTCTTTTCTTGTGCCCCCCAATATATTTTGAACAATTTTTATGTAACCCTTGCATGAGGTGCTTTCACCTCGAGACAATTTTCTTTAACGCTTTTAATTGATTCTCTTTTTTGCCTTTACGCGTTTTGGTTACAATTTTTTGAAAAACTTAGTTTAGGTTGATCTTTATCCATATCTCGAACTCTTTAGGAAGAATAACGATTCATAGATTTAAATCGACTTCTAAGTTTTATGACTCGGTTAGGACCAGGAACTTAATTTGAAAACTTAGTTCGCGTTAACTTTTATCCATATCTCGAGCTCTTTAAGAAGAACGACGATCAATAGATTTAAATCAACTTCTAAGTTTTATGACCCGGTTAGGACCAGGAACTTAATTTGAAAACTTAGTTCGCGTTAACTTTTATCCATATCTCGAGCTCTTTAAGAAGAACGACGATCAATAGATTTAAATCAACTTCTAAGTTTTATGACCCGGTTAGGACCAGGAACTTAATTTGAAAACTTAGTTCATGTTAACTTTTATCCATATCTCGAGCTCTTTAAGAAGAACGACGATCAATAGATTTAAATCAACTTCTAAGTTTTGTGACCCGGTTAGGACCAGGAACTTAATTTGAAAACTTAGTTCGCGTTAACTTTTATCCATATCTCGAGCTCTTTAAGAAGAATGACGATCAATAGATTTAAATCAACTTCTAAGTTTTATGACCTGGTTAAGACCAGGATAGGACTTAGTAAGCGTTAACCCTTATCAATATCTCGCGTTTTTAAGAAAACAAAGGTCAATCGATATGAATCAACTTCTAAGTCATTAAGGAGACCTGGTTATATCCAGGTACCATATGCCCCCCAAGTAACTGGGAAAGGATCTTTCGTGGTTACTTTAGATTACACTTGCAAACATGCATAAAAACTGATTTTCATTAATACATAAAAAGTGGCCTTCCGAGCCTTACAAGTGAATCATTGATAATATTTCTTTAAGTGAATGGCGTTCCAAGTCCGCGGGACCGTCCCTCCATCAAGTCGAGCTAACTTATAAGTTCCTTCCTTGATGACTTCGATGACATGGTATGGTCCTTCCCAGCTTGGTCCCAAAACTCCATCTTTGGGATCTTTCCCGGCCAGGAAAACTCTCCTTAGGACCAAGTCGCCAACGCTAAAGGCGCATTTTTTTACTTTGGTGTTGAAGTAGCGAGTGATTTTCTGCTGATAATGGGCGAGCTGGATTTGCAAATCCTCTCGCCTTTCATCAACCAGATCGAGGGAATGGCACAGGAGCTCGTGGTTTCGATCTTGGTCGTAAGACTGGACTCTATGCGAAAGCACCTTAATTTCCACGGGGAGGACTGCCTCACTCCCAAAGGTTAGGGAAAAGGGAGGACTGACCCGTAGGAGTCCGATGTGAGGTCCGGTATGCCCATAGGACCTGGGGGAGCTGTTCTGGCCAGACCCCCTTCGCTTCATCTAATCTCTTCTTGAGGCTCGCCTTCAGGGTTTTGTTGACAGCCTCGACCTGACCATTAGCCTGAGGATAGGCCACGGAGGAGAAACTTTTTATGATTCCGTATCTTTCACAAAACTCGGTGAACAGGTCGCTGTCGAACTGGGTGCCATTGTCAGAAACGATCTTCTTAGGCAGGCCAAACCGACAGATGATGTGTTTAACCACGAAGTCAAGCACCTTTTTGGACGTTATCGTTGCCAACAGTTCTGTCTTAGTCCACTTAGTGAAGTAGTCGATGGCTACCACGGCGTAACGGACCCCGCCTTTTCCAGTGGGGAGGGCACCGACCAAGTCTATCCCCCAAACGGCAAACGGCCATGGGGACGAGATCATCTTCAGATCGACTGGAGGTGCTCGGGCAACTGCGGCGAATCGCTGGCACTTGTCGCATTTCTTCACGTATGAGAGCGAGTCTTTGGACAGAGTTGGCCAGTAATACCCCTACCTGAGGACCTTTAAGGCCAAGCTCTGCCCCCTAGTGTGGTCTCCGCAAAATCCTTCGTGTACTTCCTGCAGGATGGCCTTTGCTTCGCTTGGAAGAACACAACGGAGGAGAGGTAGGGAGTGCCCACGTCGAAACAACACCCCATCGACTACCGTATACCTCAGAGCTTGATACAGGACTCGCCGTGCATCGTTACGTCCTTCAGGCAGCTTTCCCTCGACGAGATATTCAAGGATGGGGGTCATCCAGGTCGGCCTGGCATCGATCATCTCGACCTCTGTCCTGACTTCTTCTATGCTTGGTCTCCCCAAGAACTCGACTGGTACTAGCCCCAAGGTCTCCGTTTTCCCTGAGATGGCGAGCCTAGCAAGAGCGTCTGCGTTGGCATTCTGCTCTCGAGGTATCTGCTCGATCGAGCCTCGCTCAAACGCGGACAGCTCAGATTTCAACTTTGCCAGATAGGCGGCCATCTTGGGTCCCCGTGCCTGATATTCACCCAGAACCTGGTTTACCACGAGCTTGGAGTCACTGAAGCACTGGACGGAGCTCGCCTTCAACTCCTGGGCTATCCTCAGCCCTGCCAGCAAAGCTTCGTATTCGGCCTCGTTGTTGGAGGCCTTGAATCCAAATCTTAGTGCCGAGTTGAATCTATGTCCCTCGGGGGATATCAAAATGATTCCAGCTCCGGAGCCGTTTTCGTTGGATGAACCATCTACAAAGACCCTCCACGAAGCCTGAGGCGAGTAGATTTGGGAAGAATTTTCTGCGGGATCTTCCTGGAATCCCGTGCACTCTGCCATGAAATCGGCCAGGGCCTGACTTTTTATAGTAGTTCGCGGAGTGTATAGTATCTCGAACTGACTGAGTTCGATCGCCCACTTTAACAAACATCCCGATGCTTCAGGTTTTTGCAAAACCTGCCTTAAAGGTTGATCGGTCATGACGTGAATCGAATGGGACTGGAAGTACGGCCTGAGCTTTCGCAAGGCCGTGATAAGGTAGAACACCAATTTCTCCATCAGCGGGTATCGGGATTCCACCCCGAGAAGTCTCTTGCTGATGTAGTAGACTGGTTTCTGAACTTGGTACTCTTCTCGTACCAGAACGGCACTAGCTGCGTCCTCAATGACAGCCAGGTAGAGAAAAAGAGGCTCTCCTGTCTTCGGTTTGGATATCACGGGCGGCTCAGCCAAATGTGCCTTTAGGTCGAGGAATGCACTTTCGCATTCTACTGTCCATTCAAATTTCTTGTTTCCTCGAAGCAGGTTGTAGAAGGGCAAACACTTATCGGTGGACTTGGAAATAAACCGGTTTAGGGCTGCCACTCTTCCTGTCAGGCCTTGGACATCTTTTCGCGACCTGGGCGAAGGAAGCTCGAGCAATGATCTGATTTTGTCAGGGTTCGCCTCGATTCCCCGGGTATTGACTATGAACCCCAGGAATTTCCCTAACGCGACTCCAAAAGTACATTTCTGTGGATTGAGCCTCATGCCATATTCCCATAGTATTTTAAAACATTCTTCCAGGTCGGAGACATGGTTATCGGCAGTCTTTGACTTGACTAGCATGTCATTAACGTACACTTCCATGTTTTTACCGAGCTGGTCCGTGAACATTCTATTTACTAGCCTTTGGTAGGTAGCTCCAGCGTTCTTCAGCCCGAACGGCATGACCTTGTAACAATAGACATTAGTCGAGGTCATGAAGCTAGTGTGTTCCTGGTCCACCGGATTCATTGCGATCTGATTGTAGCCTGAGTATGCGTCCATAAAGGACATGAGCTCGTGCCCCGCCGTGGCATCCACCAACTGATTGATCCTGGGCAATGGAAAGCAATCCTTGGGGCAGGCTTTATTCATGTCGGAGAAATCGATGCAGGTTCGCCATTTCCCGTTGGGCTTTGGAACTAGCACGGGGTTGGCGACCCAGATTGGAAACTTGGCTTCACGGATAAAGACACATTTTTTTAGCCAGGCTACTTCTTCTTCTAGGGCTTCAGCCCGGGTTGTTCCTAAACGTCTTTGCTTCTGAGACTTGGCAGGAATGCTTTTATCCAAATGAAGTGTGTGCATGATGACACTCGGGCTAATTCCCACCATGTCCTTGTGCGACCATGCGAAAATGTCCAAGTTATCCTGTAGAAACGCAGTCAGCTCCGCCTTCCTCTTGCTACAGAGGTTTTTCCCGAGCTTGACCTTCCGGCAAGGGTTCTGCGGATCGATACTCACCTCCTCGAGCTCCTCAATAGCCTGGAGCTCAGATCTGTCCTCGCCTATTCGGGGGTCAATGTCCTCACTTAAGACGACACTTTCCCCCTCGGCGCTTTGAGGTTTTTCAATATCAGGATCAGCTAAGGGTTCCTGAGATTCCTCTTCACCTTGAATGGCCATCGCCAGCTGCCCGGGTTTGGATTTTCCCTTCATGGAAATGCTATAGCATTCCCTGGCAGCGAGCTGATCTCCCTGGATAGTGCAGATTCCTGTTGAAGTAGGGAACTTCATTGCGAGGTGGCGAATGGACGTGACGGCTTTGAAGGCTATGAGCGTAGGTCGGCCCAAAATGGCGTTGTAGGCAGCAGAGCAATCAATGACCACGAACTCGAGGAGTTTGGAGACTGTCCGAGACCCTTCACCTAGGGTGATCACTAACTCGATCGTCCCTATAGCTGCTGATCCTTCTCCCGAAAAACCATACAACATCATGGAGGTTGCCTTCAGCTCGGTGACGGTGAAACCCATCTTCTCTAAGGTGGTTCGGAATAGGAGGTTCACCGAACTCCCGTTGTCTATCAGTACCCTCCTTACCCTCCGGTTGGCGAGCTGGACTGCTACAACTAGAGGATCATTGTGAGGGAACTGAACATGGCCCGCATCTTCCTCCGTAAAAATGATTGGTTGCTTTTCCAATCGTTGTTGCTTTGATTGACGCTATTCCAGAACGAACTCCACTCCGTTATGAGCCTTTAGCTCGTTCACGTATCTCTTATGGGCACCTCTGCTCGTGTCGGCCATGTGCGGACCTCCAGAGATGGTGGATATCTCTCCTCCGACAACGGGAGGAAGGACATCTTGATCTACTCGAGACCCGGGCAGACTGGCCGGGACTTCCGGAGCAGGCTAGTTTGCTGGAACCCTATTTCGTGCGTATTGAGCCAAGGCGCCGGCTCGGATGAGAGTCTCGATCTCGTCTTTTAGATGTCTGCAATCGTCGATATTGTGGCCGACGTCGTTATGAAAACGGCAAAACTTGGAAGTGTCTCTCTTCCCCTTATGGTGCTTTAATGGCTCCGGCCTCTTCTAAGGGACTCGAGTAGAGTTGGCTAGGAAGATATTCTCCCTAGACTGGGTTAGCTCGGTATAAGTCGTGAAGACGGGCTTAAACTTGTCTATGGATTTATTCTTCTTTTGGCCGTGCGGACTGTTTTTTCCATTTCCCTTTCTTTTGCCTCCACCGGGCTAGTTGTTCTGTGTGACGTTTTGGGTCGCTGCCACGACCTCCGTCCCCACTCCAGAGGGCTGCTCGGGGACCTGGCTGGTTCCTGCAGCTGAAGCTTCGGCTTCTTCCAGGTTTATCCATTCTTGGGCCCTGTTAAGGAATTCGTTAACCGAGCTGACTCCCTTCCTTTGTATGTCCTTCCAGAGGTCTCCTCCAACGAGGATTCCAGTTCTCATGGCCATGAGCTTGGAGCTATCATCCGCGTCCTTGGCTCGAGCAGCAACATTCGCGAATCTGCTCAGATAGGCCTTCAGAGTCTCTCCGGGCTGCTGCCTCACGTTAGCCAGGGAGTCGGCCTGAACGTGGGCGGCCTGCGAGGCTCGGAATGCCCTTTTGAAATCAGCTGAGAAGGTCTTCCAAGAACTGATTGACTGTCTTTTACTTTGCTTGAACCACTGCCTGGCAGGTCCAATCAGCGTGGAAAGGAAGATTAAGCATCTCAGCTCGGGGCCAATGTTATGGGTCATCATCAAGGTGTTGAACATCCCTAAATGGTCCGATGGGTCTCCGTCCCCATTGAACTTTGACAAGTGAGGCATACGGAAACCAGATGGGTACGCCGTTGCTGCTATACTGGGGGCGAAGAGTTCCATCTCGTCCCCTGAATCGTACTCATCTTTTTCTTTCTCCATCAGGAGCTTCCTCATCAGCTCCTCCATCTGAGTCAGGCGCTCGAGGGTTTGGTCCTGATGTCCTTGGTTATTCCGGGGCTGTTCAACAGCTCCGGACCCATTGTACATTTGGTGGGTTATTGCCCCTCCTATCTTGAGATAGGTTATTTGGGGCATTCCCTCTGTTACGTACTTCGGACAGAGCCCCCCCTGAGCGAGCCTGGCCATCTCCTCCTGCTCAGTCCCCTTTATGAGAGTTGAGGCGATCTCGCAGGTCGCCTCCCTGGGTGGTTTGATGACTTTGTGCCGAACTTAAACGCTGACGCAGGTCTCCCCCAGAGAGATCACTCTGGCGACTGCCGGTTCAGTGGCTTCTGCTGGATATACTTGGAGTCCGCCTTTGGTGGTGAGGATCTGAGCTTTCCCTTGGCGTCCTGCTACGCCGGGAAGGTCTTGCTGATGGCGGGTTTCTCCTACTACTCCCATAGGCTGGGATGTCTCGGACGGGCCGAGGAGGAGACGGATATCTGATTGGAGAAGGAGGATGCCTGACTGGAGAGGCGATCCTAGTTCCATCAGGACGGATCAAGTTTGATGGGGGCCTTTCGGCCCTGCCAATCTGCTGGTCCCGCGCCTGGCGGTCTGGAAGAGGTGCAGGATGGTCGTTGGGGACGGACTGATGTCGTGAGCCCTCCCCGGATCTCCTTCGGGAATTTCCCTGAGCTCCACTGGGCGTTCTCGAGGATGGTTGGGAGCTAGGAGTCGACGTTCTGACCGAACGGCTGTATTGCTGTTGTCCGGCCCTAGGCATTTCCTCAAAGTTTGCCTCTCGACGGTGTGATGAAGGGGTGGAGTTGGCTGCTGGAAGTCTGTTCGAACGGCTATGCCTGGACCGGTTACCCCGGCGAGACTTAGGAGCCTCACCTTGCCTCTCTCCGACGTTAACGTCGGTTGTGAGAGGGGGTAGTCGGGCCAGCATATCCTTGATCTGTTGGCTAGTTGTTGCTAACTGGCTCCTCAGCTGAGCATTCTCCATCTCCACCTCAGTATAATAACATGGGTTTGGATTAGGCGACCGAGGTGCCGAACTACCAGTATCATCTTGGCCCACCGGCTGCTTTCCTGGCCGCTGCTGGACTTCAGGAACTTGCTCACCAGGGATGGCAGTATGATGAGCCTCCTGCCCATCATGTTGTTCTGTCTCGTTACCGTGCCTGGATCGAGTTGTCACCATAGTTGGATGTATGCAACAGCACTAATCGAACTTGCTCTCAATGAAAGCACCAAACTGTTGACGCGGTTCTTCACCAACAGGTAATTAAAAGAAGAAGAGAAAGGGATTAGTGCTAAATGTGAACCGAAACAGATATGAGATCTTAGAAAAGGAAAGAGGTGACACAAGACACAGTTTTTAAGTGGTTCAAAGGTTAAAATCCTTCTACTCCACTAGTCAGTATTATTGCTCTATACTGGATATTTGATTACAGGGCCTTTTTTACTATAAAGAATCCAACCCTTATTATCTCCCAGTGTCTCCATATTTATAGGAGAAGGCGCCTGGGAGTTGGTAAGAAGGTCATCCCGTGACCTTCTTTCCTATCATATCAACTCTGTGACATTCATGATTAATTCCTAAAACTGACACATAAGTGTGGTCAAATTGATAAGTAAGGAGATAGTGGGCCGGACGACCCAACCCAGTCGTGGGTGTCTGAATACGCACGTTCCTGCTGTGTGTCCGAGAAGTCAGGGGCATATCAGACACGTGATGTCTGATATATGCACGTTTACCTTGCGTGTGTTGACTTTACAAAGGGTCATAGCCTTCATACTCAGTTCGTACCGCGAGCTGGATACCTAACTCGACCATAGGCCTTCAGAATCCGGGGTCAAGTCTTGTGCAATCTGGGCGAACCCTTGAGTTTCCTCGAGCTAAGGAGGTACGACCTAATGACGGAAGCTCCGGTCTGTGGGATGTCCACGAGATAATTATGATTAGGCCGCAGCTCGGCTCACTAATCAGCCCGTGGGAAAACCAGGGCGTACAAGTTTCTTGAAACTTAAGGTTATTCTTGGTAAGTTTCTACTTGGATGGTTTAGTTTTCTTTTCATCTCTTTTCTTTAGAAGCTCACGATTCTACTGTTGGTTTTGGGAGTGTTCCGAATCCCATTCTTGTCTCCATATCCCAGTTTTTGGTAAGGAAAATAGGTTAGATTATATGTGTTTATATGTTTATGTTATGATATGTTTTATGCTATGATATGTATATGTATAAATATGTTTTGTAGTCCTTGGGAATATGACTTGTTTAGATAGCAAGCCCCAAGAATATGTTTTGTAGTCGCTTGGGCATATGACTTGCTTAGATAGCAAGCCCCAAGAATTTTTATGATTTTCATGGTTTGGAGTTATGATTTACCCTACCTCGATTAGTAGACAGAGGACCCAGATGGGTTATCATATACTACCATGTGATCTAACCTACCTCGATTAGTAGACAGAGGACCTAGATGGTTTTAATCCATGCCATGTTAATGAGTTAATGGCCATTAATATTGTAGTCCTATATATATGTTATATGTTTTTATAGTCATATGTTTTATAGTATATGTTTATGATATAGTCTTATGTTTTTTATTTATGATATATGTTGTTAGTAGATTTTCCTTGCTGGGCATTAGGCTCATTCCTTTATTTTTAGCTTGATGCAGGAAAATGAATATGGAAGGCGGAAAGATTCATGGCAGCTTGGCTTGTGTGTTGAGGATGAATGAATTGAATGGACTGCGTGACGATCGAGGATGACGTTATTTTTAAGTCTTTTGAATTATGTTTTGATGTATTTATGCAATTAGTATTTAAACAATTAAAGTTTATGTTTTTATGTATTAAACAATGGGTACCCATACCGTATTTTATATTTCATGTTTTACTTTGTATTTTGCACAATATTTATTTTGGGGTTTTAAATAAAGTTATGTTATTTCTTATGTATGTTTCCCAAAATAGTAACTATGTCTAGTAGTTTTTAATGGTCTAAGGTCTTAGAAATAGTTGGGTCATTACAGTTTTTTTGCTAAATCCTCCGGCTATCAAACTTTTAATCTTTCCTAGAATCATTATGACTCTAACCTCGCGTGAAGCTGAGCTCTACAACTCGAGTTTCATTCGAAAAAGCTAACGGCGTCAAAAAGAGAATGGGAGAGAGGGAAAGCATGGGGAGTGGTTTCTTGAAGGTTGGATCCCTCCACTGCCAATGGGAGTGGTCATTTCCTTTTCTCCATGTTCTTCCCTCACATACTTGGCGAAAGGTACATTAGACTTTACTTGTGCCATGCAATTGAGCACCTCTAACAATTTTTGCACCGTTTCTTCTAACTTCTGGTTTTTAGTATGTAGGTCATATATCTCTCTTTCATTGGCTCGAGTTCTGATTTCCTCAGTGACTTTGGGGTCTAATTTTTGGTGATTTAGTTCCCCATCGATCATCATTGCCATAGGTTCACGTGATTCGGCAATTGTCCTGAGGGGGGTGTTTTAACACCCCCTGGCTTCTCCTTGTTCTCCTTTTAAGCACGCCACTTCTCCTGGGGTGGGGAACTTAATAGACAGGTGATATATCGAGGTCACTACTTTCAATTCTCTCAGGGACAGTCTCCCTAATACTGCATTGAAAGTTGAAGCCCAATCTTCTACAACAAATTTTGCCATGACAATGTTTTTTCTGGGTTGCTCCCCCATGTTGAGGGCTAACTCGATTGTTCCTAAGGGTTGTTTTTAAGTCCCCAGTGAATTCGTATAAGGTGGTATGGCAGGGTTTCAAGTCCCTGACGCCCAAGCCCATCTTCTCCTATGCGGGGCGATATAAGATATCTACGGAACTACCGTCATCCACGAGGACCTGATGCGCTCTCATATTGAGTTGGACGGTTAGCACCAGGGGGTCGCTATGGGGTAAATGCACACCTCGTGCATCTTGCTCCGTGAATTTTATCGAATCATTTTCCCCCTTAAAGCTCTTTGGGGGTCGTTGCTCCAGGCTCATGGTGCACTAGGGTGGACTTTGTCTAGCTTCCTTGACATGTCTATCTCTTCCCTTCCTCGACTCTCCTCCAAATCCTAGACCTCCAAAGACCGTTCTTACCTCTCCCTGCACTTTCGAGGCTTGTTCTCGGGTTCGCGATTAGGCTGGCCTATCCTCTAGTTTTGGGTTCTCCCTTCTGAGATACCTGCCTAGGTGCCCCCTACGTATGAGTTCCTCAATTTCCACTTTCAAATGGGTACACTCCGCCATGCTATGGCCAATATCCTTGTGGTATTGGAAATACTTACTGGGGTCCCTTTTGGATCGATCTCTCTTCTTTGGCAAGGGTCTCTTGAAAGAGACCTGGTTTTCATTTGTGAGGAAGATGTGTTCCCTAGTATCTATCAGGTCTGTATAGAACGTGTATGGCATTTTCCTGGGTTCACCTCCGTGTTTTTGTTTTCTCTATTTGTCATCCCTGGGCCCTTCATACGCTCTCTTTTTCTTTGCACCATTCAAGCTGTCATGGGCTAAGGGCTTGGGTAGGATTTCACTTCTTTCTGCCTTAAGGTTCTCAGGGCCATCTTCGACGCAAATGTACTTTTGTGCTCTTTCATAGAAGTCGTCTAAGTTGGTGACCTCTCTTTTGAGCATATTATCACATAGCCTGATGCCTGGGCGCACTCAAGATGTGATCGCCATCTTGAGTTCTCCTCGAGTCAGGCTTCCTACCTTAGCCGTTTCCATGTTGAACCTGTGGATATATCTTTTTAGGCTTTCACATTCACCTTGCTTTATGTTAGCGAGGCTGGTGCCCGGCATGGCATAATCGCACATTGCATGGTGTTGCTAGAGAAGTTCGTCATAAAATTGTTGCCATGACCTGTTGGTTCCCGACCTTAGCCTCTTGAACCACTTGTACACAACTCCCATTAGTGTGACAGCAAAACATTGACTCCTTGCTCTACTATTGACCCCTCTCAGTTTCATTAAATTGTTGAAGGAAACAAGGTGGTATTTAGGGTCCGTAGTGCCCTCATAAGGGGTCATATGAGGCTCTTTGAAGTTGGGTGGGAGTTGTTCAACTTGAATCTCACTTGTGAAAGGTGACTCATAGTCAAACTCATCATCGACAATGTACCTCCCAGATATAGTGATTATTTTGCTCCAAAGGCTTCTCATCTCAGTGTCCAGCTCCTGTCTCATCTATTCAAGGAGTCCCTTAAGCCACAAGGGTTGACCATCCCTTTCCCCGTCTCCTTTGGAGGATCCATAGCGACTGTTATCCTTACGTCAGACTTTCTCCTATTGAGCCTTTCTCTTAGGTCAGGAGGCGCTTCCTTAGAGGCGAATTCAGCTTTGTTTCTATGACCAACGTCATCCCTCTATCTTTGCTCTTGGGAGTACCTCGCTGGTTCAGGGCCTTCATGACGTTTTGGATGGGGAGTATTGCTAGTGGAAAGTCGGGTCCTCCGGTCGTCCATGGGGATGTTGGTCTCCCCTCTCCTATGCTCCTTCTCCCTATGCTTGGGAAGGGGCAGGATTGACTTCCCTTGCAGCAAACCGTTCAACACCTCCTACATGTTTTCTAGCATGATCTCTAGTTGTTGATTCGTCTTTTGCAACTCGCATATCTTATCCTCATTAAAGCAGGTTTGGGAGATGGAGCTCACACAATGTACCCGGGGACTCTTGCCAGTCCTGCATGTTGATGAGAATGAAGGAACAACACTAGAAGAGTCATTGCAAGTTCCAATTTGGCCAATTACAAGAGCAAGAGCTAGAAGGTTCAAAGAAGCACTTAATGGACTAATCCAAGAAATATGGGCTGACCATGAAAAGATAAAGTCCAAGATTAGTCAAAATGGAGATCAATGCTTATTCAATGTTATTGAGGAAATTTAACGTGGAGAATTAACTTCCAAAAACGTGGCCTTTGAGTTTAGAGGATTTATGGGCATATATTTATGTTTTATTTAAGACATTTAGTTATATTTAGATTGGCTAAAATTATACTTTTTGTATTCATCCATTTAGCTGCTTTCTAGAAGACTAATAGTCTAGAATTGAAGGGTTTTGGTCTATATTGATGCATATATCAATTTAATGCTTTAAATGTGGATTTTCCTATTCTTGGAGGGATGTTCAAATATAAATAGGGGGAGATACGAGATTGCAAAGTAGATTTTGGAATCAATATATTTTGGAGAGTGTTTTCCCTTTGGTTCTTCAAAGAACTTCTTAGAACTTATCAAGATCTTTCTTGTGGCTGTCATTTCTTGACTAATCATTCACAATCCTTCTCATTTCTTAAGTGTGGCATCTAATATCCTTCTTATACATTTGGTTCTTATTTCTTTATAGATAACGGGTCAAGGTTCTTTGTTATTTTTTTTAGAATTTTATTTTAGAACGATCCAAGGCATCCTTGTTCTAAATTGATTTTTGGGTCTCATTATTTTTATTATGGTTCAAATCATTTAGAATCACATCATTTGGTATCAGAACTTTTTAACTTGGATGGCAAAAAGAAAGTTGATTTTGTAAAACAGACTCATGAGAAAGTTCGAGAAAAAATTGAGAGGATAATTGAACAATATGTAGCTCAAGCCAACAAGGGGTGAAAGAAAGTTGCATTTGAACTTGGTGATTGGGTTTGGGTGCTTATGAGAAAGGAAAGATTTCTTATTCATAGACAATCTAAACTTCTTCCAAGGGGTGATGGACCATTTCAAGTGCATGAAAGGATCAATGAAAATGCCTATAAGTTAGACCTTCAAGGTGAGTATAATGTGAGTGCAAGTTTTAATGTTTTTTATTTGTGTCCTTTTGATGTAGGTGAAGATTTGAGGACAAATCCTTTTCAAGAGGGGGGGAATGATGAGAATGAAGAAGCAACACTAAAATAGCCATTGCAAGTTCCAATTGGGCCAATTACAATAGCAAGAGCTAGAAGGTTCAAAGAAGCACTTAATGGACTAATCCAAGAAATATGGGCTGACTATGAAAAGATAAAGTCCAAGATTAGTCAAAATGGAGATCAATGCCTATTCAATGTTATTGAGGCAATTTAAAGTGGCTAATTAACTTCTGAAAACGTGGCATTTGAGTTATAGGATTTATAGGCATATATTTATGTTTTATTTAAGACATTTAGTTATATTTAGATTTGTTAAAGTTAGACTTTTTGTATTCAGCCATTTAGCTACTTTCTAGAAGACTAATAGTCTATAATTGAAGAATTTTGGTCTATATTGATGCATGTATAATTTTCATGCTTTAAATTTGGCTTTTCCTATTCTTGGAGGGATGTTCCAAGTATATATAGGGGAAGATACGAGATTGTAAAGAAGATTTTGGAATCAATATATTTTGGAGAGTGTTTTCTCTGTGGTTCTTCAAAGAACTTCTTAGAACTTTTCAAGATCTTTCTTGTGGCATTTTTTTCTTAACTTATCACTCACAATCCTTCTGATTTCTTGAGTGTGGCATCTAATATCCTTCTTATACATTTGGTCCTTATCTCTTAATAGATAACAGGTCAAGGTTCTTTATTATTTTTTTGAGAATTTTATTTTAGAACGATCCAATGCATCCTTGTTCTAAATTGATTTTTGGGCCCCATTATTTTTATTGGGGTTCAAATCATTTAGAATCACATCACATGTAGATGGAGAGAACTCGTCAATGATATAAGGTCAAAAAAATCAATACTTGTTATGAAAATAGCGTAGATAGAACTTAAGAAAAACTTGAAGAAGAATAATGTACAAAAGTACCCATGGACAAAAACTCTTACATTACTTAATTGCATGTGTATACAATGAATTTTCCAACCCCTAAGTTTGAGGGGTGAAGGTTTATTTATTGATGGGCTCTAATGGCCCCTAATACACGGTGGTCCCTGGGGACAAAATAGTTCACAGGTACAATGTCAAAGTAGTGGCACAGCTTGTGGTGGAGCAAAGAATTGTGGTGTCGATGTTGTTACATGGTCAGAGGCATGCAGGTGATGCCACCACATCTCGTACTAATTCATGCCACCACCGATTGTCGCATATGGATGTCTTAGTCACGCCTTTGTCTTCCTCAAGGTCGTACATCTCATGCACGTACACGTAACTCGTACATGATGGTCCTTCTTACATTTCCAAGATACATCTTTTCTCCAAGCTTCCTTGTATTCTGCTAAGTGTGAGAAATATTGCAATTCATCATGAGTAACATACTTAGTCGCCTTCACCAATTCTAGCTTGATACCAAATGATGGTTGGGCCCTTACTAGTTCACCTCGTATGTGTACTTGGGAAGCTTTAAACTTTAAATTTTATGAGAAGTCAAATTAATGATATGCCTCACTGGTGGCACCTACTTCAGGGGGCATGGGTTGCTCATGATGACACAAGGTGCCTCTTGTGGACCCTTAGGTTGGACAGACATGGGACCTCGCACGAAGCCTCGAACGCTTGACAAGGTGCCTCGCATAGTGAGGCCCTTGTCACTACGCATTCTTGTGTGTGTGGATGGCGAGAGGTGGCATCTTACGTGAAGCCCCGAGTGTAAGGTGAGGCACCTCGCATAGCGAGTTCCGCCTCGTGAAATAAAGCCTTGCGAGTCATGTGAGTTTGGCAAGTTCAGTCTCGCATAGTCCTTTCGGTGCAAGACAAGGGGCCTCGCTATGCGAGGCCCTTGTGTGAGGCACTCATGGGTCGTGGCTTTGTGTACTAGAAATTTGGGCCTATAGGGCCCCACTATGTGAGGCCCTCTTCTCTAGGTGCGAACCTTGTGCAGAGGCCTTATGCCTAAGGCTAGTTGGTCGTACGGGACACTTGGGCATATAGGGCCTCGCAAGCGAGGCCCTCTTCTCTAGACGTGCACCTTAAGTTGAAGCCTTATACCTAAGGTGAGTTAGGCCTCATTATCGAGGCTCTCGCCCATACGGACCTTGCGCACTTTGTTATTTTGAGGGTTCAGACATGCGAGTCTCGCTATGCGAGACCTTTTTCTTCTACGGCCTTGCGCCTTCATCGATAGATTCTTTAAGGTATAATTTCCCATATTCATGATATTTTTTTAGTAAATAAGCAATAAAAGTTACTAGTAGACGCAGGTCAATTATTTAGGCCGGACCATGTAAAAATCCTTCTTATTTTTTTTGAGTTTTGTGTACATAAATTCTATAATTTTCATAAAGAGTGTCGTTGACCAAATCTTGTTTCAACAAAATCCATTGGTAATGATCCCAAGCCTCTGTTCATAATGAAACCTAGTGCCCATAGTCCATGTTGAAAACTCCTCCTCACTTAGTCGTCCATGTTGAAACCTTTTCTTTTCCCTATTTGCATGTTGTTGCTATCTTCCATGGTGGTATACTTTAGGTTTTACATTTTATGTTTTTTTTTACTTTTTCTGTTTTGAGTTTATGATTTATTTAATTTACTTTTAAGTTTTAATTATGTTTTCATGTTTTTAACAACTTAAATTCATTTAAATTTTTAGATTTTGCTTATCTTTTAATAAAATGAACTTAAAAGATGTAGAAAATTGATGTTATTAATTTAAGGTTTTTCAAATTATATTTTAAAATTTGAAATTCTTTTTATAATATTTAAAATATTGTGACCAAACATAGAAAGCCATATGTGATTAGAGTCGAAGTCCAAAAACCAATGGTCGCATTCATGTTGACAGAAAATATTTTTCCTGTAATATTTTTGGGTATTTAAGAGCAATGGTTTGCATAACTTAGGTATTATCACTAAAAGTATACCTAGAAGAATTGACAAAATTATATTGAACTAGATTCATCAAATGCATATAATATGTGTGAAAATGTACATACCAATGAGAATATATATTGTGGAGAATTTATGGCTCACAAACTTTAAACAATGATAAAAAAATGGAATTAACTCAATATTACAAAACCTAGAGACTAAGCAAGAACTACATTACTATCAATATTACAAAACCTAGAGAATATTATTATCAATATTACAAAAAATAATCAAGAACTACATTCAAAGAATGAAGAAAAATCTTTTCTTTTTTGGGCAATGATAACTTCATTGATAATAATCTTAAAGTCGTGCAACCTTGAAAAACTAAGCATCCATAAGAAAAGATGGGATGTCATCTAACCACACAAGTTTTCTATCCATCCTAAAAGCATGCACAACTAATCCATGAGCAGCCACATTGGTCGATCTAGGGGTGCACATCTGGACCCGAAAACTCGAAGGACCTGCCAAAGCCGCACTCGAAAAAGCCAAAAAAAAAGTTAGAACATGCATGCTCGAGTCGGGTCGGGCTTAACCCGACTAGGGTATCAGGTTGGGTTCAGGTCACACCCAAACCCAATAAATTTTTTAGATTGAGAGTTTTTACATATGAGGTGTTGTGCTCATATTGTAAACTTGATTGTAAGTGAAGGATTAAAGGAGAAACATGATTCAATTGCTAGCACTAGACATGTTGTGAGATAAGCTAGGTCTTCTCCGGCTAAGCTCAAAAAGTTTAAAGAAGTTTTCATAAAAGAAGGAATTGAATGCAAATGAATTCTATGTTTAGATGTCCAAACGAGGAGGAACTCTACATATCTCATGCTTAATTGTGCATTAAAATTCCAAAATGCATTTGAAAGAATGGAATCAAATGCAAGTTTCTTGAAGTATTTTGATGAGGTTGACAAAGATGGAAAGAAAAAGGAGGGGCCGCCTACTAAAATGGACTAGCAGAATGCAACGGTGTTTGTGACATTTTTTGAGACTTTGTACGAGGTGGCATTAAGGTTTAGTGGATCAAAATTTGTTACGATGGACAAGTACTTTATTGAAATATGTAATATGCAACGCATTTTGTATAGAATGACAGTTGAGGAGGATGACCCGTTGTTGGGGAGAATGGCACAGAGCATGAAGATGAAATATGACAAATACTGGGGAAAGATTGAGGAATGTCACGAGGCCCTTATAATTGCCTTGGTTCTTGACCCAAGATACAAGCTCAAGTATCTCAAACATTGCTTCAAAGCTTTTTATGGTTCATTGACATGCGCTTAGATGGTTAATGAGGTATAACAAACATTATGATCATTGTTTGATTTGTATGGTGGGGGTTCTACATTATGTCAGTAATCTATAACACAGTCTCACTCTCAAGTTCACCCTTAGCCTCAGCCTAGTGGATTTTCCTCTTCCTCATTCACTTCTACTTCTAGTTTGAAGAAGTATGCTTCGTTGCATGATGAGTTTGTACAACAAAGGAAATAGGAAGATGATGGTAAGACAAAGAATGAGGTTGATATGTATCTAACTGAGGATTGTGAACCTATGATTGAGGGTGACAACTTTGACATTTTGAAATGGTGGGCGGGAAATGCATCCAAATACAAGATCCTATCAACCATAGTTCGTGATGTGTTAGCCATACTAGTTACAACTATCGCTTCTGAGTCTTCCTTTTCAACCGGTGGTTGGATTTTAGATCCTTTTATGAGCTCACTAAGTCCTGAGATGGTTGAATGTTTAATATGTCTCAAAAAATGGTGGAGTGGTTCACATCAACCAATCATTGTTCGAGACTACATGGATGAAGTAGAAGTGCTAGAGACATCTGAGATGCTCAATTCTGGTAAGTTATTAAACAAATTTTTATTTGGTATTTTAGTTGTAATTAATAATTATTGTTTGAATCATATTTATGGAAATATATAATATAATAATATATATACTTTATTGAAATATTACAGAGATCACATGTGATACTACAACTGCTGCTACATCTAGTGAAAATGTTTTCGCTTTTGGTTCTATTAATGCTCCATCTACAGCATCATCTGCTGCACAAGGTACTGAATGATGAAGAACGGGAACCTCATATAACGTGGCTTGACTTGTAAGAATTTAGGAGCCTCATAATTCAAAATTCATACTTAGCATTTTCGTTTTAATTTATTTAACTTATTTATTTTTCTATGTAAGGTTTACATTTTGGAATTGGAAATTGGGAAGGAGAAATGAAGGAAATGATGGATGATGAAGGAGAAGGACTTTGAATTTATGGACTTTTTATTTCTATTTTGGAACTTAGATTGTACTTTGGAAATTTTGTGGACTTTTTATTTTAAGTAACTTTTGTTAAGGACTTTGGATTTGGACTTTTGAACTATGGACTTTTAAATTTTAATTAAGGACATTGGAAATTATGGATTTTTGTTTTTTTTTTTGTTAGAGTTGGATGATAGTTTTATATTGGTGAATTGTGATTTTTGAGTGAAATTGCAACATGATCAAATAGTTTTAGAGTTGAGCGAATTGCAATAGCCATTAGCCAATACTCAATGGTCTTATAAATTAAATTTTTTCTAATTAGTAAGTTCCTTAACATATAAAACTTTATGTAATAAGAAGTATATTTTTAATTAATGGTAAAATATTGATCACTTAAAAGTTCAGAAAAATAAATAGACCAAAGTGTAAAAAAAAATAGTTAAAAGTCTAATTTTGTAAAAAAAAAAATGGTATTAAAAACAAGGAGCAACCAGTCCGAACCCGACCTAAAGCCGACCCTACCCAAAACCATTTCGGTCAGTGTTTACTGAGTCTTTCGGAAACTATAAATATATTATAAAATAAGGGCTGGAAAGAAAGGATAAGAGATGACCAATCACAATTTTTATGTGGTCGGAGCGTTAATGCGCCTTAGTCCACGAGTCACTAGTATTAGGCTTTATACAATTTTGACAATGGAGGTTTTCTGCAAGTTCAGTAGCGTTTTGCTTACAAGAGAAATTTTGGGATCCTCACTATAGTGCACAACTGACCATATTTATAGGCAGTCAATTAGCTTGGGCCAGACTAATCTAGGCCCAATAAGGATGTAATTACAATTTGCTCGCTAATGGAGCCATAAGACAAAGAATGTAACATAATTAGATGTTGTTAATCTGGGCTCATTTGGGTTGGCTTAGGCATTGTCAAGCCTTACAACTGCCCTTTGTATGTAATCACGGACTGATCTGCATGGGCTACTAAGGGGATCCTGGGAACAAGATTTGTCAGAGTAGTGGCAGTACCGTTTCCTAGAAATAGTGTACGTTCCGTGTGTACCCCCTTCTACAGGTTAGTTGGGGATTCCAACTGCCAGATTTCTCAGGGACACATCAGCATCAGGGAAGACTAGACTTGTACTATCTGTACATATGGTCCGGGTTCATTTACTGATATCCGGGATCGTTTACCTAAGTCCTGGTTCGTTTACCAAGACCCAGGTTTATTTATCAAGGCGAATATATTGATGACGACGTCTTCTCCTAGATCCTACTTTATAGGATCCATTTCTGAGAGTGAATTGATCACCATCATAATTTACATCCCGGAGGATGTAGATTGAGAGTGGTTAGGGAGATGATGTGGGCCTGCACCTTAGTTTTTCCCCCTCACTATGTTTGCGCTACTTGCCCGTCATCAGGCTTAGTATGGTCTAGGCCGTCAAGGTTTCCTTATTCATTGTTAACTGGGCCCAGACCTCTTCTGAGGGCCCATGGACCCATTTGGCCCTGCCACATGTCATAGGTGGAAAATATGGATAACATTTACCCCTCAAGTCTTCATCTGTGTTGGCATGGTGGAGACTTGCATTCCTTTTCTCGGTTCAATCACAAGTATCCCGGTTTGTTTACTTAAGTCCTGGTTCATTTATAAAGATCCGGGTTTGTTTACTTGGGGGCCATTTGGTCGATCCTTCTCCTTTCACACACCCAAGAATCTAGACAGTGTCTCCAAGCTGATGGTGCATCTGTACCACTCGCACCTTGGAAATCTAGAGAGAATCTTTTGATGACCTAGGCGACCGATGGGTGTTAGCACGTTTCTCAAAGCATCTCATATGTACGAAAAGGTGCTTTGGGGCACTCAAGTGGGCTGTTTAATGCCTCTGCACTATCTGGAGCCTTCAGATGGGGGATGTTTTGGGATTTTCATTGTGGACCGTTAGATCGAATAGTAGATTTTCATCCTATAAATACCTCAACAGGATTACTTCTACATTTTGCTCATCCCAAATTTTCAATTTAGAGAGTAGAGAGCCAGACCTCTATATGTTCGAAATTGCCGATGAGATTCTCCAGCAATTAATATCTCTTCGAGCTCATTTTTTTCCGATGAAACTTTTATCCACTCAACAAGAAGACGATTATGTCCTGGTTCATCAGTCTAGGAGTGCCGGTGAGCTGCTACATCGTCTCCTCAGGTTCAAGACCAAAATCTTGCTGACGTTGTTGCCTGAAACTCAACAAATCCCAAATCCAATACCCCATGGTAAGTTTTCTAGTCACTTTCTTATTTCTTTTGGTCATTTTTATTTCCATGTTGTTTCCATGATCATAGAGCTATTAGGGCGGCATCCACCGTGTAGGGTAGTTCTAAGTAGTGGTAGTGGTAGAGATGAACCATAGGATTTCTAGATGACACCTCATACCATTGGCAGTTTGATTGGTGAAGCGGGCTTGATTGTCCCGGACCACTAAACTTGAACGCCTCAAAGTCGTTCAATGAATTAGTTTATTAGAAAATGCCCTTGGCCTTTAGTTCCCGACTTATGTTCTTGGGATCTCTATTGGTCCCAGATCTGGGGCTGGAGGGGACCTCTCCATGCAGTATTTAGGAGAATCCTCGTACCTTAACAAGATTTCTTTGATTTCGATGCTAACTGCTTGGTTCTTGCTTTTCTTCTTGCCTCCAGGTCTTTGATCATGGGTCACGACGTTACTTTGCATTCGAAATATGTGGTCCAAGCAGGCCCCGTAGTCTTTGAGGGACACAAACTTCCCACTGGCAACATGTGGGAAATGGACGGGGAAAAGAACGAATTCAAGAACTACCAAATGTTGAATGAGCTGGAGAAGGCCCTCTGAGTATAGTCGACTCTAGGGCTCTTTTACAACAGACTGGCCAGGAGAGAGGAGAAAGCTCATACTAGAGCGGGCATGTTTGGGGCCTGGAGCATAAGCCATATTAGTGCGGGAGCTACTCTCCCGCTCCACGACTATTTCGCATGGTTCCTCAAGTTCTTGGGGATCGCGCCTTTCCAACTTCTTCCCCAAGCGCATAAATTGCTTGTGGGATGGCGTATATTCTGTGCTTCTAAGGAGATCTCGGCACCCACCCCCGCGAAAGTGCTATACTTTTACAAGTTGGAGCTGCAACTGAATTCTAAGGACAAAACAGGAGACGAGTTTTATAAGTTGAAGGCCCGTGGCATTAGTCCGTCTCCATTCAACAAGTGGAAATATACCCCGGATGTGAGGCATTATTGGTTCATGACATCTAGGTTCCTCCTGGAGAAGAACCCCACCTTGGTGCTGGACTTTTAGTGCGTGGGTAAGTCATCCTTCTTCATTCTTCATCTAGCCCTTTGTTTTTTTTATTGGAAACTCATGTTCCTGAAAAATTGGTCCATACATTCAGACTCAGCTCACCAAGTCGATCCTGGACCGCAAGAAGTACTACACCACTCTTAATGTCGAGGAGTTGGATGTGGGAGGCTTTGTGACCACAAAGAACCTTCTGCGGGTCAAGCTGGTTGCCGCCCACCAATCAATAGATGCCCCTAGCTTCCAAGGGCTGCAATGCGAGAGGGATCCTACCCTGAGAGAGAAGCTAGCCCTTATTCACATCAAGGCGGTGGAGGCCGCGATCAAGACAGAGGCAGAGAATAAGAGAAAAGAGCAGGCGCGCCATGCGTAGAGGGCTACATCTGAAGAGCTGGATGCCCTTCTCGAGAGGAGGCAGCCCAACACTAGGGCTCTCAGGGCTAGCATTTTGGGGCAAGGTAAAACGCCTCGAGTTTTAACTTATGCCCCTTATATTGAGGGCTTAGTTAGAAATAGCCAACAGTACCAGGATTATTTGACTGGGACTATTAGCAACGTGGGGCTTCCTTGCCCCATTATTGTAGACACGCTGACCCTCATGTACTCGTGCTGGTTCCTTCAATACGATAGCTTTTTGGACCTTGATGACATGGGGGACCAAATTCATTCTTTTGCACTAGGAAAGTTGAGTCATGCCCATTCCATGTATGAGGGTTTGTGCAGAGGACTTTAGACTTGTATGTTTCCTTTATTTTTTTCTGTCACCCCCATTCCTTTATTACTAATCCATTTTTATTCCTATCTCAGGTGATACGGACATGTAGAATCCAGTGGCCAAGATGAAGGAAATGATCAAGGTCAAGGCTGCCGCGGCCAAGGCCTAAGCAAAGAAAGCTGCCAAGGTCCTGGTGAAGAAGAATATAATCGAGCTAATACTCAGGGACTCACAACTGGACTTGGGAGCTTCCGACAGAGTTCAAGCTGCAGCATTGGTCCCGACGGTGTCGACTGAGCAGTGTCCATCCCAACCTGCTCCTCTCCAGGTCCTTAATTTGGAGCAGGAGCCTTCGGAAGGAGGTGGAAGGAGTAAAAGGAAAATGGACCCTGTCGCCATGGAGTCCTCGAAGCAGGCCAAGAAGGCCAAGACCAAGGATTTCTCCCTGGTCAATGAGCATTCCTCTAGTGAAATCGTCATTATCACGCAGGGGCTCCCGAATTTCCCATTAACCCGGCCCTTCTTGGGGATGAGGACTTGATCCTTCAGGAGGAGAGGATGAAGATGGTCTCCCGGGCTTGGGACGAAGGGCATGATAAACAGGACGAGGTGGCCCGGGCCCTGATCATTCGTCAGAAGGTAAAGTTTGCCGACTGTCTAGAGGCCTTCAGCACCCCCCAGCAGATCGTGGATCGACTAGCATCCGAGATTGGGTTCCAGGCTAAGCTAGGGCTGGACACGGCCCCGCTTGCTGCGAACTTGCTGGCCCAGGTGGGGACTACCATGTCCACCCTTCAGCTCAAGCGTTATGCCACATTGGCTAACAGGGACGCACTCTTTATCTCCCAGGCCATCTGTCATCAGGCCACTGCGGTAAGCCATACGTCCGTCTTGGTTTCTTTTTCGTTATTACCATTATTATTATTTTGTTATTTCTAACTCTGCTTTGTTCCAGGATGCGTTGTTGGCTCACAGGAACGCAGAGTTGGTGGCCGAGATGGCAATGAAGCTGGAGATGGCCCAAATGGAGCTAGAGGAGGCAGTCAATCAGAGGGAGACTACCAGTGAGGCCCTCGCCGAGGAGGCCGCCCGAGTTCAGGTTGAGCATGAGGAGGCTCTGTCCAAGAGGGATGTCGAGCACAAGAAATTGGTGGAAGCCCTTGAGGCAGAGCCATCTCGTGCTCGCGACTCGAAGGCTTCTACCAAGGCGCTCTTAGAGGCGGCCGAGGTCCAACTCCGCCAGGAGTGGGAAAAGGTTGCATCTCTCGATATGCAAAACCAAGCTTTTGAGGCCATGGCCCAGTTGGAAATGAAGTAGAGCGAGGAGGCTCGGAAGGAGAAAGAGTAGGTTGATGAATTTTTGGAGGCCACTCTTGATGAGGTCGTTTACATAGCCTGGCTCTAAGATAAATATGAATCTCCTCCTCTATCCAGATTTGGCGACGAAGAGAGCTGAATATGAAGCTAAGGAAAGAGAGGACGCAGTGCTTCTAACTGGGGATCAGAAAGGTGAGAATGCTCCGGACGTCCCTAATTAGAATGAAGCCTATGCCTGAGCCTTTGTATTTTAATTTAGGACTCCCTCTCTTCTTTCCTTTATCTTTGTAAACATACATATTTTTTAGATGGCACGGATGCATCTGAGACAATTTCTTATCTCTCTCTCATGTTATTATATTGGTTTTTGTCATTACACAATGATTCCCGCTTTAAATTTATTTATTTATCCTCAAAAATTCACTAAGTGTTTTACCACTTTGCATGAATTAGGGTTAAATGTGGAGTCTTGGTCCCATGGCCAGGACCATTAGGGGAAAGATTGTAGAAGGTAACTACTTTGTCCTGAGACCAAAGTTTAGGTTTCGACAGCACGGAACGTCTTGGACTTTACAGAATATAACTTAATCGATTTATCCTAAAAATATGGTTCAGGTTCCAACGGCCTAGATCGTTATGAAATTCTCAGATATGGCTTAGTTAATTAACTTATTCTAGACCCGAGGTTCAAGTTCCAACGGCCTGGACCGTTAAGGAGTTACCAATTGTCATCTGATTGATCTGTCCTAACTTTTATGTTCAAGTTTCAATGGCCTAGACCATTAAAAATATGACTTAGGTAGAATTTAGCTGATTAAATTATCTTGAACCTGAGGTTTAGGTTCTAACATCCTGGACCGTTTACAAGACCAAATTTAATCAATCTAATCCTAAGATTCAAGTTCCAATGATTCTGGACCTTTATAAGGAAAACATGAATAGGGATTGGACTATCTTGGGGGAGTTGGGTTTTGAACCCCCTGGACAATATGGATCCGGGTTAGGACTGGACTTTGAGCCTTGCAACCTCTTTTGGTTGAACCCCCTGGATCACATGGATTCAGATTAGAACTGGGCTTTGAGCCTTGCATCCTTTTTTGTTGGGAGTTGGGTTTTGAACCCCAGTCTATACGAGTATGGATCAGAACTAAGCTCTAAGCTTTGCATCCTTTTTTTTTTTTTAATCCTGGACTTGTATAGATGGTCTTACCCCCCAAGTGACCAAAGAGTGTGGTTTTAGGTCACTTGTTCGTGTAAAAATTAAAGACAGGCGTGAACTTTTTCTTTTCTTACAACATTTCTTTTGTGTTTTGTCCACACAATTTTTATTAAAAAATAAATGGCCCTGGGGCATAGATTACTTGAAATGAAAAATGTTAGAAAGAGTAGAATTAGATCCTCCTAACTACTGATAGTTTGGCGGAGGTGTTTTATGTTCCAGGACCTTGGGACCTCTGTTCCGTCTAGCTGCTTTAAGTGATATCTTCCCAGACATACTTCGTTTTGGATCTCATAGGGTACTTCCTAGTTTGGTCCCAGAACCCTCACTCCTAGAACTTGAGATGCAGGGAAGACTCTTTGCATGACTAGTTCGCCGGTTCTAAACCTACGGCTCTTAACTTTTGATATGAAGTGACTTGCGATCTTTCCCTGATACATCTTCAGCTGCACTTGTGATTCTTACCAGATCTCTTTGATGAGATCCAGGGATTCTTGGAGTAAGGCATGGTTCTGTACGGGATCTTACGTATCTTGTTTATGAGATGGGGCCACCATTTCTACTGGATGGCTGCTTCACATTCATACACCATTGAATAGGGAGTATGTCTGATAGATGTTCTTTCTATGGTCCGGTACGCCCATAGGACGCGAGGCAACTCTTCCGGCCACTTGTTCTTGCAGGCTTGTATCTTTTTCTTTAATATCCCCTTCAAAATATTTTTTACGGCCTCTGTATGCTCGTTTGCTTGAGGCCTTGCAACTGCGGAGAAGATTTTCATGATGCCATGTCTTTCATAGAAGTTGATGAAGTGGATGAATCAAATTGCTTCCCACTATTGGACATGATTTTATGAGGGAGGTCATATCAGCACACAATGTTGTTGATGATGAAGTCCAGGGCCTTTTCGGAGGTGATGGTGCTCATTAGTTTCGCCTCGACCTACTTGGTGTAATAGTCGATGGCTATGATGGCGTATTTTACTCTGCCCTTCCCACTCAAGAGGGATCCTACCAAATCAATTCCCCAAAATGCAAAAGGTCAAAGACTGGTCATCAGGGTTATCTCCGTTGGAGGGGCTCGCAGGATCTTCGCATACGTTTGGCATTGTTTGCACTTGAGGACATAATCTACACAGTCCTTCTTCATTGTTGGCCAGAAATATCCTTGCTTGAGTGTCTTCTTAGACAAGCTGAGTCCGGTTGTGTGATCTCCGCAAAAGCCTTCGTGCACTTCATGCATTATTGTGCCCATTTCGGTCCCGGATACGCATCTGATATAGGGCATGGATAACCCCCTGCGATAGAGTCTGTCGTCCATCATAACATATCTGGCAGCCTAGTACTAAAGCTTCCTGGCGATGGCCCTGTCCACGGGAAATTCCCCAGCGGTTAGATACTAGATGAGAGGGCCCATCCAAGATGTAGTGTAATCAATGGCGTTGACGATTGCGGGAGTTTGAATACTAGGTACGGGTATATGGTCGATTGGGACTACCCCGGAGAGTTCTGCTTCAACATCTGTGGCCAACTTTGCCAGCGTGTCTGCAAACACATTCTGTTCCCTAGGGATCTGACAGATGAAGTATCTTTTGAAAGATTGTAGTAAATCTCGAGTTCGCGCCATGTAGGCGGCCATCTTTTCCCCCTTAGTTTGGTATTCTCCTTAAATCTACCTGACCACCAGCTGGGAGTTACTATGGACTTCAATATTCTTTTCCCCTACCTCCAAGGCCAAGCATAATCCGGCCAGCATGGCCTCGTGTTCAACCTCGTTGTTCGACACTTCGAACTGGAAGTGTAGGTCGCTTTGCAGCTGGTGACCTTGAGGGGATATTGGGATGACCCCGGCCCCATTCTCGTTGGACGCACCATCCACAAAGATCTTCCAAAAGGGCATTACGGGGTCAACGGGTTCTTCTTCCTCGGTTATTCCAGTGCATTCCAGAATGAAGTCTGCAAGGTTTTGTCCCTTTATGGAGATTCTAGGGACATAAGTGATATCGAACTGGCTCAGTTCCATGGCCCACTTCAAAAATCCTCCCGATGACTCGAGTTTCTGTAATACTTGTCATAGAGGATGGTTTGTCAGTACCTTGATGGCATGGGTTTAAAAGTAAGGTCTTAATTTTCTGGAAGCGGTCAGTAAGCAAAATGTCAATTTATCGATTAAAGGGTATTTGGACTCCACGCCCAATAACCTTTTTCTTACGTAATAGACCAGGAGCTGGACCTTTCCCTCTTCTCACACTAATTTGACGCTAATGGTGTGTTCTAACACTGCCAAATACAGGTACAGTGGTTCCCCCTCCACCGGTTTTAACAAGATTGACACTTGGGCTAGATGTTCCTTCAAATTTTGTAAGTCGTCTTCACATTCGGCTATCCATTCAAACCTCTAGTTTCTGCGAAGTATGTTTAAGAACAGGATGCACTTGCCCGTGGACTGTAACATAAAGCAACTCAAAGATGTTATTCTTCTCGTTAGGCCTTGAAGATCTTTGTGTTTTTGTGGTGATAGCATGTCGATCAGTGCTTTGATCTTGTTTGAGTTGGCTTCTATCCCTCTTGAGCTTACTATGAAGCCTAGAAACTTCTCGAATGCCACGCCAAACGTGCACTTCTTGGGATTTAGCTTCATCCCATACTTCCGGATAATGGCAAATGCTTCTGCCATGTCGTCTGCATGTTGGGCCGAAGTCTTAGACTTGACCAATATGTCATTTGTATAGACTTCCATGTTCTTCCCTAGTTAGTTCCAAAACATCTTGTTGACTAGTCTTTGATAGGTGGCCCCTGCATTCTTTAGCCCAAAGGGCATGACAATGTAGCAGTATACACCCTTGTCCGTCTGGAAGCTGGTGTGTTCCTGGTTTGCTACATGCATCAAGATTTGGTTGTAGCTAGAGTAAGCATCCATGAAACTTAGCAATTCATACCCAGATGTGGCATCCACCATCTGGTCAATTTGAGGCAGAGGGAAGCAATCTTTGGGGCATGCCTTGTTGAGGTCTGTGAAGACAGTGCAAGTCCTCCACATTATGTTTGGCTTTGGCACCAACACTAGATTGGCAAGCCAAACAGGATATAAGGCCTCCCAGATGAAGTTGATCGAGGACAACTTCTTGATTTCTAGCTTGAGGGCCTCCGCCCTTTCCGTGCCCAGGGGCCATCACTTCTTCCGGATGGGAGTTGCTTTTTTCGTCAATGTTCAGGGTGTGGCATATGACATTGCGGTCGATCTCAGTCATATTTGAGTGAGACCAAGCTAAGACGTCTTGGTTCTCTTTCACCCGGGCAATTATGGCAGCCCTGACGTCCGAGTTTAAGTTTCTCACTACCTGGATAACTTTGGGCGGGTCGATGTCACTGATACACACCTACTCAGCCTCCTCCATAGGCTCTAACGCCCTATCCGCTTGTATTCGCGGATCCAATTCGCCATCCTTCCGGACCACCCTCCATGCTAGCAGAGGTGGCGAGATTGGATCAACTTTTCCCTTTTGAGAGGCTCTTCACGGACCATGAAGATTGGTCAGGAGGAGACATGATAACATTTCTGGACGCTCTTCTGATCTCCCCATACAGCTCCCACTCCACCGTTATCACACGGGAACTTCATGCATAGATGGCGGATGGAGGTGATGGCGTCGAAGTCGACTAGAGTGGAGCACCCAAAGATCACGTGTATGCAGTAGGGCAATCCACCACCATGAAGGTGCAATACTTGAACAAGCCCTAAACCTCATTTCCTAGTGTCCCGGGGAGTTGAATCTTGCCCATCGAGAGCAAAGAATCCTCATTGAAAGTCATATATTTATGTAGGGTAGGAAGCTAGGTCTGCCTCTGTTAGCCTGATCGTTGTGAAAGCTAACTTGAATAGGACGTTGAGGGAGTCCCGTCATCCACCAACACTCAGGATACTCATTTGTTGGCGATTTGGGCGTCAATGACCAAGGGGTCGTGATGCGGGAAGTGAACGTTCCGGGCATCTTCCTCCATGAATGTTATGGGCAGGTTCATCAGCTTTGGGCGCTAGGCTAGAGTCTGGATCAATGCGCAAACCTCATTCTCGTGATCAAGCTCGCTAAGGTGTCTCTTTTGATCATTCCAGGATGGTCCTCCCAGGTGCGAGCCTCCTGATATGGTGGCCACGTGGCCATCTACTTGAGGAGGCGTGGTTCCGAGACGATACTACATTTCGGGCCCATGAGCCATAGGGCCTCCAGGTGATTACACTATTGGGGCCCCCTAAGGGGCTTGTGCTCCCGATCCAGGAGCGTACCCTCCCTGAGGAGTTTAGTACGATACCTGTACACTTGGGGCCAAAGGTTGTCCGAGAGTTGCAAGCAATCCTGGAACTCCCGTTGGCATCCTGACCCATTGGTGGAGATGTCCCAGTTTGATCAAATTCTCAATATCGTCCTTCAGCTAACGACATTCTATGGTCGTGTGGCCCACGTCCTTGTCGTAGGCACACCTTTTGCTGGTGTCCCTCGAATTATTTCCTCCTTTAAACATGGGGCTTGGTTTCCGGTAATGGACTACATTGCCCATTCCAAGGTAGATGTTTTTTCAGGTGTCCACCAAGTTTGTATACTCTGTGTATTGGGGCTCATACCCCCTCTTACTCTTCTTCGTGGGCTCGGATCAGTTCTGACTTTTTCCTGATATATTTCCCTGGGAGGGGTTTATGCTTGCCTCATCTGCTTCAACCTAGGGCAGTTGGGCACCGCACGGGAGCAACACTAGACTCGATTGGTGCCACTCTATACCCGGAGAAAGGGGAGAATGGAGCTAGAGCATATCCCGACAAAGTGGGCCCATAGACAGTTGGGGTCATGAATGGCATCCCAAGGGTTCCAGGGGATCCAGACGCCGCTGGAGGTGTTGGATAAAGATTTCCCGGATACTACACTCCGTATCCAGGAATGGTTTGTGCTGTCAACTGGGGTTTTGGCTGCCATCCAAAGGCTTGGATTCATGCCTCCTCCCAGTTGATGAAACCTTGTGCCCTTCTTATAAATTCTTCAAGAGTGGCCGCCTTGTTGCGTTGCATGTCGTCCCAAAGAGGGGATCCAGCTTTGATTCTGGACTGGAGAGTTACTAGGTGTTGTCCATCATCCACCTTAGTCTTTGAGGCTTCTTATGTGAAGCATTGGATGTAATCCCTAAGGGTCTCTGTGGGATGTTGTTTGATGTTGGCCAGCGCACTCTCTTCCATGTCCAGCTTTATGGCGGCCACAAATTTTTTACGGAAGGCTGACTGCAATCTGGACCAACATTTGATCGATCTCGTCTTGAGTCTTTTCCACCACTCTTCTGTGGGTCCAACTAGAGCTATTAAGAAACACATGCATTTTCCATTGTCACAGACATGAGCTACAATCATCAGGCAATTGTAGCGAGACAAATGATCTCTGGGGTCAGTATTCCTGGTATCGGCAGGTATGTCTGACATCTTGAACCCTTTGGGTAACACGACGTCTAGGATTTGTTTGGCCCATAGATCCTTCTCCTCATCTTCAGAATCGGAACCTTTTCCTTCTTGTTTCCAGACTAAGCCGTTCGTGACCTTTTTGAGAGCAGCCAGTTGTTCCATGAACTGATTGACCATTCCATCGCCCAGGGGGACTCTTTTGTTCCTCATGTCATTGAGGTTATTCCTCAAGTCGCCTCCTCGAGGTCAAATCTTTTCTTTTTGGGCCCACTCCTTTCGGGCATTGAGGCCGTCTCGTAAGTCCACTCAGGATGTGTCATATCTCGAACTGACCGTTTCTAGCTCATCTCCGCATTTTCACCCTCTGTGATCCTTGTTCACGGATGCGTTGGGATAAAAGTGTCTTCCCTGCTCGTTCTGTCTGGGGACATTCCGGGGATTTGTACCCTGTGGCCGCTTCCTCTGTGGATTGTTCGGATGATTCCGTCCTGGGACAGGATTCATCCGTTCTTTCCTAGGGAATGCCCTAGGTCAGCCTTGTTGTTTGGAGCGAGAGAAGCTCTCTTTTGGGAGTTCACTTTTTTTGAAAGTATCGACTATCTTGGCTTACCCTTTGTCTTGAGCGTGGTTTGATGGACCAACTCCGGGATGCGGGGATTGTCCTAAAGGAGGAATAGGGGTAGCATTGTTCGGCACACCAGTCCTTCTAGGTTGGATAGGCGATTGCGTTCCTGGGGGAGGAACGGCTGTAGGATTTGCTGCCAATCCTTGGGCAGTAATAAAAGCCTGAAGAGTTAGGAGGGACTCTTGCATTTGGAAGGTAGCCTCTTGTTGTTCAGCCATCCTGGCTTCTTGATCTAGGACCTGTTGTCTCAGATGGACCACCTCTGGATCCTCCTGTTCAGGATCCACATCCTTCTTGTCATGATCAACAGGGCTCTCAACCTTGTGATCTTCATACTCCCCTTCATCTTCTTCGTAATAGATTTCCTCGTACTCATCCCCTTCCCTGAAGTTCTGGGAGTCGTCGGGCAGAGGCCCATGGTACGGCACTTCCTCTGGTTGGTCTTGCGAAAGTGGTTGGTTTTGCAAGGGTTCTCCATTGTCTTGTTGTTGTTGATGAGCAGGATCAAACACGGTGTGTCTAGTGTTCACCATTTTCGTAGATGATAGAGATTGATTCAAGTTTTCCTTAGCTCTCAATGAAAGCACCAAAATGTTTACCGAGTTTTTTTAAAACTATAAATATATTATAAAATAAGAGCTGGAAAGAAAGGATAAGAGATGAACAATCACAATTTTTATGTGGTTGGGGAGTTAATGAGCCTTAGTCTACGAGTCACTAGTATTAGGCTTTAGAGAGTTTTGACAATGGAGGTTTTCTGCAAGTTCAACAACGTTTTGCTTATAAGAGTAATTCTGGGATCCTTGCTACAGTGCACAACTGAACATATTTATAGGCAGTCAAGTAGCATGGGCCAGACTAATTCAGGCCCAATAAGGAAGTAATTACAATTTGCTCACTAATTAGATCTTGTTAATTTGGGCCCATTGGGCCAGCTTAGGCATGGTCAAGCCTTACAACTGCCATTTGTACGTAAGCACGAACTGATCCGTGTGGGCTACTAAGGGGATCCTGGGGACAGGATCTGCCAGAGTAGTGGCGATACCATTTTTTAGGAACAATGTATGTTCCGTGTGTACCCCCTTCTACAGGTTATTTGGGGAGACCAACTGCCGAATTTATCGAGGAGACGTCAGCATCAGGAAAGACTATACTTGTACTATCCAGACATGTGGTCTGGGTTCATTTACCGATATCCAAGATTGTTTACCTAAGTCCTAGTTTGTTTACCAAGACCCAGGTTCATTTATCAAGGCTGATGTCTTGATGACGACATCTTCTCCTGGATCCCACTTGATGGGATCCGTCTCAGGGAGTGAATGTTCGCAATCACAATTTACATCCCGGAGGATGTAGATTGAGAGTGGTCAGGGAGATGATGTGGGCCTGCACCTTATTCTGGCCCCCTCACTATGCTTGTGCTACTTGCCCGTCATTGGGCTTAATATGGTCGGGGCCGTCAGGATTTCCTTATTCATTGTTCACTGGGCCCACGTTGGGCCCGAACCTCTTCTCAGGGCCCATGCACCCGTTCATCCCTACCACGTGTCATAGGTGGAAAATATGGATAACAGTCGGGTTCAGTTTTACTTCTCCCCCACCCGAACCCGACAACACCCAAACCCGACAACACCCGAGCCCAAGTATCCCACACCAGACCCGATCTGAACCCGACAACACCTGATACAATTTTGTGCAGGTTCAATATTAAATTTTTCCACCCGAACCCGACAAACCCGCCTGATGTGCAACCTTAGGCCGACCGACGAGCATGGATTAAGGGCACTCCTAGAAATCTAGATTACAAACTTGCTATATCCTCTAACAAAGACCCAAGGTCATTGAAAAAGGTTGCTCTCTTAACAAAAGTAAACACAATTGTAAGACAATCTATTTTGACAACATGCACCGAAAGTCCTAATGAGATAATCCATCCAAAGCCGCCATTAACGCACATATTTTGCATGTATAGCTATAAAACACCCTACTAAATAGGAAAATTAAGAAAGGAAAATAGCATTAGTAAGGAGAAAGAAATATTTTAGCAATACCTAAATATAATAGTTATATTGAGATTGATGTATGTAGATAAAAATATATAATACTGTCATTATTAGGCTTAAAATAAAGGAACCGAAGGAGCAGATGCCCCTATCGGTTTATTAATACACTATGCAAATAACATAAATTAAATCTTCTACAGTAAATGCCATAACTGATAGTCATGGTAAGAAGAAATGAACAGATCGAAATGCAATTAAATCGAAACCATAAAAAATACAACATTATCAAACTATAATTGAAAATAATAGAAGCACCAATTTATAAGAGTAGAAATGTATATAATTGTATATAGAGAGAGAGAAAAATTAATAGTAATTGAATAACAAGAAGTTTAAACTTGCCTTAGTTACCATAGTAGTAGTCATAATTAGAGAAAGTGAAAAGGTAATAGCTGTAGGAATCACTGAAATAATTAAAAATGAAGCACTACATAAATCAGTAGCTTACATCTACCTTGTAGTCTAATTTTTGGAAGGAGAGTAATATGTCATATGATGAATTGTAAATATGATTTAATGAATTTTTCATATAGAAATCAAACTAGAAAGGTGACATACGACCATACAGTATCAAAATATGTTGGTATCTCCTATTAGATCTCATAAGCAATAGTATACTACAGTAAGGGAGCAAAAGGAAGTAAGTACCTATTAGTGGTTTAAATAAACATGCTATGACATCTCCATTTGAATTCTGAAGAATAGCTCCTATTCCAATAGTTTTGGAAACCTCGTTAATAGAAGCATCAACATTCAATTTATGTTAATTCCATTGTGGATACTCCCACTAACTAGTTGACGTGCACTTGAGGGAAGCAGATGAAGCCTTAGAATCCAAGCCTAAATATTCACAATAATATTAAAAGGTCTAGATGAATGGAAGAACATATAAATGTGGGATGAATAAACTTTTATATTATTAAAAAGAAAATTTTGTGAGATTACAACTCAAACTAATCATATAGGCATAACCTTTAGCATAAACATAGTTACATTAACTAGTTAGAAAGTACAGTCTTAGATTGTACTTGGGACTGTCGGTCACCACTAGTATAAATATAAAATAATGTAGATGAAAAAAAATGTACACATATAATATATGCCTAATATAAATAATATAATTAATACTGAAGCCAAATATTAAAGCATAATCTATTAATTAACATAAAATGGAGAGTAAAATCACAATACCTAGATAATTAGAATCTACACAAAAAATAATAGAATTATCACAAAAAACTAACAAAAAGTATTATCTAAATGCGCCTATGTCTCAAAACCACAAAATGTATAACCAAGGCTTATACACAAGGAGTATCATTGTCTAAATCTATATTCCAAGCCTTCCCGAAGTTGCTTGAAGCTTCTACAAAGATGGAATTAGAAGTGGGATTAAACAAGCTTTTGAAACTCATGCAAGTCAAGCAATTCTTTTTGAGTTTCTTGGAGAAAATGAATGTTCTTAGAGAGCTAGAGAGAGAGTTGAAAAGTGTGATCAAGACTTTTGGCCCCTCTAAACTCATATATATAATGTTAGCATCGTTCTAGGCAAGTCCCACCAGTTACACTTTTGAAAAAGGTAAATTTTGAGCTATAACAAGTTCTCCCTAATCAGCAAGAGGAGACATACTGCCACTTTGTCACCCATAGGCGATGTGTCGCCACCTACAAGCAACACATCGCTATTCTAGTTTCAGCATAGGCCAAATATGACTTGCAACGTGTCCCTTTCGAATAGGCAACGCAACACAAGTCCCTGTAATTTTTAACCATCTCAACTTGCTCAAATCACCTCCAAATTTGCCAAAAAAATTCCAACATGTTTAAATGTTGTTAGATACCTCATTGTATCAATTCAAACCCAATTCAAACCCAATTTGGTCAATTATTGATACTTAACACAAAATCTCAAATTTCACTTAACTCAAGTGAAATCATTAAGTTTTTTGTACCTCATTGTGTAAAACAACTTAACAATTATATTTAACCAATCTCAATATATATATACAAAGAACAAAGAAAAAATTCATATAAATAAAATATAAATTTTGTTTTTTTATATTGAACTAGGTATATCCCAAGCAAGACATATTAATCATTAACATAATATCTTAGAAATGAAAAATATAATTAACATAAAAAAATATAAATATATATACATATATTAATGTTAAAGTTGGTGTATGAAATGTGTTACTCGTGTTTTTTCAAAATGTCTCACGTAAGGCATCCTCAAAGGCACGTGCTCATCTAGGTACACGTATCACATTTAGGATGGATGATTTGATACTTAGAAAGTGGCCTATCACAGAGTTTTCCAAGTCCCCAAGTATGCAACTACTGCTACTCATAACCTAATCAGAATAGAGCCCGACTAGCTTCTCGGGTCCTAGAAGCTTACATCTAAGATATTTGCTTCAAATTCCATAGGAAGAATGTGTACTCGGAGCTCAGTGTGACTTGCAGAAGAAGTCACGACCATACATATAAAGACAAAAAGGGCATGGAGAACACGACCTGACCCAATAGCACATGTGTCCACCTACCACTGACAGCATGGTCGTTGCATGGAAAGAGTATTTGTTTGCTTTGTACAATCAACAATTTGGATTGTCAGAATAAGAAAATCATACTTGGAAAGTGGAAGTGTGCTACTTGACATTGTCCGACACTTCCCAAGATGTGGTCACACTTCGTACAACCTCCCGTTCAGCTCCAGATATGGCTACTCAAGAATGCAAGTAGATCAACTTACTTGTTGAACAAGGGAAACATAGAGCATTTGTCACACTTTATACATTTTTTCTTATTTTCCTTCATGTAAACCATGTTGTTAGAATGTGCTTAGGAAAACTAATGTAATTAGCTCTCATTAAAAAGTTCTAAGCATCCAGAGTCGCTTATAAATAGGGTTTGGATATCATGTAAAGACACAGTATAACTTTAGCAAACGAAAATGTTGCCGGATTGTAACCTCAAAGAGAACTTGAGCCTTGCAAGTTCTTAGTTAATAGCATTGACTCGTGGACTAAGTCTCATTAATGACTGAACCAAAATAAAATACCTTGTCTAATTAGTTCTTTGCTTCCCAACTCTCTTTCATTTATCGTTGATGAAATCTTGTGTCAACAAAATGCATATACCATAAAGGAATAAAAGTATATGCCAATAATCATAACTTATATATCTTAAATTAAGTAGGTCAAAAATATGTTATTTTACTACAACTTACAAAACATAGACATTTCCTTAAATTTATTTATTTATTTATTTTGAGTAAATGAGAAATTTCATTCAACAGCAATATTGTCTAATAAGATAGACATAAATTCGAAAGGAGTGTTGCTCACTCCAAAACTACGATGTGAATTGAACAAGAGAGCCTAGCCAAACAATGTCTAGATCTGTTTGTAGATCGTTTAATGAAAGATAAAGACACAATTAGCAAGTTAGCCAACAATAATTTACAGTCATTAATAATCAGACCAAATGAAGACACCATCTGTATAGAAATACCAACGGCTTGTATCACTATTAAGCAGTTTGACTCAATAATAACTTTGTCCCAAGCTTGATCTTTTGTCCAACTTTAATCTGCCTTCACATCAATGGCTTTTACTACTTCAGGCTGAACTCGCCCTTTTTTTCTATCAGCCTTCCTTCAAAGTCTCTTGCCATACACCCAAAGCCAAAATTCCCCATATCTTCAAAAGTAGATGCACCGACGTTTACCTTGATTGTTTCTTCCGGTGACTTAGTCCAATGCTCGCTCCCTTCAGTAGGCCACAGAGATTCTACTAATGGTTATAATTTCCTTTCCTGAGCACTCCTCCATTGATTAAGCAATCTTCTCGCAGAATACACCACTTCTGACATTGAAGACCCCTTATTCTGCCATATCAGTGTGTTTCGCGCTTACTAAATGGCCCAACAAATCATAGACACCTCCTCCAACATTTCCACCCTTTCCCTGACAAATAAATCTTGAAACCAAGCTGCAAAATCAAATTGCCTTATACTTGCCACACTAGCAGATGAAATATTCCAACAAGATCTTGCAAAACCACAAGCAACTAGGCTGTGCATAATTGTTTCTACATTATTATGACAAACTAGGTAGTCAGCTTCCATATTCACATGTTTCATCTGTAGCTAAACTTTTGGAAGACAACAAATAGCATGCCAAAGAATTTTTTTAACCTTTGGTGGAATCTTTAGATTCCACATTTTTCTCCAAAATCCATAATTATTTGCAGCCGTCCAACTTCCTTTTATTTCTTGAAGAAACTTATAGGCACTCTTCACAGTGTAAAGGCTGGACCACTTTTTACGCCTTTGCCACTAATCAGTTGCTGGAGTGGAACTTAGCTAAATATCCAGAATCAATTCCTTATCCCTCCCTTCAAATAGATCTTCCAATAATTCCACATCCCATTATCTTCTCCCCACCTTCATTAAGATATCCATTGTAATGTTTTCTAAAGCGGGATGGTTAGAAACCACATATAGGTTCATATCATCTGGTGATCATGGCTTATGTAAAACTTTAATCTCAATACCAGGTCTTATACTCCACATCACGCTTTCCTTCAATAGACTTCGGGCCTCTCAAATACTTCTCCAAATGAAGCTAGCATTATTACCTAACCTAGCACCCAAAAAGAACCATTTGGATAATATATAGCTTTAAGAAACTTCCCTAATAAAGAGTTTTCCCTGACTAGTAACCCCCACCCTTGTCTCCCAAGTAAAGCTAGATTAAAGTCCCTCAAATTTCAAAAGCCCATCCCACTAATATATTTATGATTGCACATCCTCCTCCACCCCCATCCAACTAATCCCTCTGCCTTGATTTGACAAAGATTTACTTCTCTAAAGACAAAAGGAAAACATTCATAGCATAGTTTGGTAAAGATTTGAGCCACAGTTTTAAGAAGCACTTCTTTACCTGCTCTAGACAAGAGTTTAGCATCTCAACCTTGTACCCTTTTTTCCATATGATCCTTTAGAAAGCCCAATATAACAGATTTGTTTCTACCCATTATATTAGGCAATCCCAAATATGTACTTCCTTCTTTAGCCTCACCTATGCCCATTGCAAAGCAAACTCTAGCTTGAATACTTTGTTCTGTATTAGAACTGAAAAATATCAAAGACTTAGCAAGATATATATGCTAGCTAGATGCTTTCTCAAAACTCCTCGAAAGGTTCATGACATTATTAGCTTCTCTTATAGTTGCTTTGCAATTTGGATACTATCATTCACAAACAACATATAAGATACGGTTGTAGCCCCCTTTGCTAATTTACATCCTCTCAACCCACCATTATGTTCATATTTTGGGTAGGTACTCATTTGGTACCTAATAATAATATAATAAAACAAGAAAGCAATGTAATTGATAGACAAAAATAATTTCTACTTCTTTATTAATAATAAAAATTGTTACATCATAAATGTGGTTTTTGTAAGGCCATAAAATCCGACAAACTCTCACTTGCACTTTTAAAACAAATGAGACATTTTTTCTTAAACCCATTCCCTCTAGATGCTTCATAGATGTGCTCTCTGCCAATGTCTTTGTAAAGGGATATGTAAGATTATCTTCACATACTATCTTCATCACCTTTACATCTCCCCTTGCAACATATTCTCTGATTATGTGGTACTTTCTCTCTATATGCTTTGCTCTCTTATGGTTTAGAGGCTCTTTTGAATTGGTTATTGCCCCATTGTTTACCCAATATAAAATGAGGGGTTTAGCCATTTCTAGAATAACACCAAGATATGTATAGAACTTCCTCAACCAGACTATTTCCTTAGTCACCGTAGACACAGCTATGTACTGAGCCCCCATAGTGGAATCTAAAATGGCAGAATGCTTAATGCTTCTCCAAATCACTGCTCCACTCCCAAGAGTAAACACCATTCCAGAAGTAGACTTCTTGTCATCAACATTAGTCTGAAAATCTGAATCGGTGTAGCCTAGTGGGTTTAAAGATCCACCCTAATAGACTAGCTATAGTCTCTAGTCTATCAAAGATACATAATAATATGCTTGATTGCTACCCAATGTTCCTTTCCAGGGTTATACTGGTACCTACTCACAACTCCCACTGCATAGCAGATATTCGGTCTAGTACACAACATTAGCATACATCAGCCTTCCAACTGCAGATACATCATCCTTTCTTCCACTTCAGGAGTCTGTGGAGAGTGCTTCTTTGAAAGATGAATTTGATGTTAGGACGGCAAAAGTCATTTCTTGGAATTTTTCATAGAGAAACGTTCAATTACCTTACCTATGTAGGCTACTTGAGATAGAGTCAAAATTCTATTCATTCTATCCCTAATGATCTGGATACCTAGAGCATAACTTGCTTCACCCAAGTCTTTCATCTAGAATTTTGTTCCCAGACAGTTCTTTATGTCAAAAAATTTCTTAACATTGTTTCCAATGAGCAAGATATCATCTACATAAAGGATTAAGAGCACCACTATGTCATTTGCCTTTAGTTGGTAAATGCAAGGTTCATCGACATTTTTTACAAAGCCATAGGTTTTAATGATCTCATTAAACCTTAAGCTCCAGGAGCACAAAGCTTGCTTAAGTCCATAGATTGACCTATTAAGCTTGTAGACTTTACTCTCTTGTCCAGTTACTTTAAATCCTTTTGGTTGATCCATATAAATGGTCTCATATAGATAGCCATTTAGAAATGTTGTCTTCAAGTCCATTTTCCATATCTCATAATCAAGAGTTGTGGCTATGGATAAGTATAAAAATTGATTTTAACATGTCTACCAGAGAAAAAGTTTCATCATAGTCAACTCCTTCTCTTTGGGTATAACCCTTTGCCACGAGTTGAGCCTTGTATGTCTCAACCTTTCCATCAGCTCCTCTCTTCTTCTTATAAATCCACTTGCATCCAATGGGTGTAAAGTCCAATGGTGCTTATACAATATCCCAAACTGAGTTAGAGTACATAGACTCTATTTCCTGGTTTATGGCTTCGAGCCAAAGATCATTTTCAGAACTATCAACTGCCTGTTTAAAGGACAACAAATCATCTTCATTTGTGTCCTCAGCCAGCATGTTGGTTTCACTATCTATTGCATAGCGTATCGGGTTACAGAAACCCTTTCACTACGATGATGTAATGACCCAACTATTTCTAAGACATTAGACCATTAAAACTATTAGACATAGCCACTATTTTTGAGAAAACATACTTAAGGAATATTCATAACTTTATTAAAAACTCCAAAGTAAATATTGAAATACATAAATGAGTGGTATGGGATTCCGTTGTTTTAAAATAAAACATAACTTTAAATTAAATGAAGTTGTTTACAAAGCTAAATGCGGAAAATACATAAATTTAAAGAGACTAAAAATAACATTGTCCTCGAATCGTCACGCAGTCCATTGAATCCCTTCATCCTTAATACACAAGTCAAGCTACCAAGAATCCTTCTGCCTTCATATCTATTTTCCTGCATCACATTAAAAATAAAGGAGTGAGCCTAATGCCCAGCAAGGAAAATATACTAACATATAACATAAATCATAAACAGAAGACTATATCACAAACATACATTATAAAACTTATGACTATAAAAACATATATTACAATGGCCATCATACTTCTTGGGGCTTGCTAGCTAGGAAAATCATATGCCCATAAATTTGTAGGGCTTTTTTATCTAAACAAGTCATATAAATTTATGGGGCTTGTTATCTGAACAAATCATATTCCCAAGGAATATATTATTGGGGCTTGTTATCTAAACAAGTTATATGCTTGTTATCGAAATAAATTATATGCTTGTTATCTAAACAAATCATATACTCAAGGACTAAAAACATATCATAAATATACATATCATAGCATAAACATATCAAAACATAAAAGCACATAAAATCTATCCTATTTTCCTTACCAAAACCGGGATATTTGAGAAAAAGGACAAGATTTGGAACACTCCTAAAACCAACAATAAGAATGGTGAGTATTTCTAAAGAAAAGAGATGATAAAGAAGAGAACTAAACCACCAAGAAGAAGCTTACCAAAAATAAACCTTAAGTTCTAAGAACTTAAATACCTAACCAAGAATCGAAAACAACGAGTTAGGATTTGAGTAAAGAAAACTAAAGAACCATATAGAAATGAACTTAAGAATAGGAATACCCTTGGATGTACTGGAACCGATCTACACTCGATATTGAAAACACACTATATCTCACTTCCCAAGTGTTTATAAATCTTAAGATGATAAAGCTTTTATCCCAAACCCAAGTGTATCACTCTCTAGCAGCTTGAAGGCTCTGAACACAGCTTGAAGAATGAGAGAAATGGCTGGATACTAGGTCCTATTTATAGAGTTCAAGGAGTGAAAATATCTCCTTTTAGCTTGAATAAAATAATGAATATTAATTGAAAAATATTTGAATATTCATTCAATAGGTGCCTAGGACTCAATCAAAATTGTTCAAAGGCAAGTCTAGAGGTTAAGGAATGAATCAAGCTCGGTTTCTACGAAGTTTGAAAACAAGCCACTGGAGCTGATATATCGCCTCCCCTACCAGCATATCACAGGCTCGTGTTTTCGTTCGTGCAAATTCGACGTATTTTTCGTATCTTCCGTAGGCGATATATCGGCCCTTATGATGCGATATATCGACATACGTGAATATATTATACACGTAATTGCACTTTTTCAGCATAATTTGAATTGGATAAACAACTTTGACTGAGTCATAATACGATCCTAACAGCTGCTGGAAGGTTCTAAAGCTTCTAGATCTTTCTTTTTAATTAAACTATTCATCAAAATACTTAAATCCTTAATAAGCATGCACACAACAAGTGTCATGATCTTATTAGTTCTATCTAAACCTTATAGTATAATAAATGACATCTTTATAATCAGTTATATTAATCAAACCTTATGTTATAGGTTAAACTATAGGTTAAACTTATAAAATCTATAGGTGTTGCTACGAGTGGTCAACTAAGTCCCGGCTTGAACCAAAATCCACAGTAACAAACATACTATAACTACTACTAGCTAGTACTACTACTACTATCTAACTAGCTAAGTAAAGTTCTGGGACTCTACAGATGAGGCTCTGTGACTGTCTGATTTAGATTAGCGGTTTCAAGATCTACCTTATTTTCATCGACACGGAACAATAGGAATAGTCAAATCTGATCGCATTTCTTCCAATATTATTTTGCTACGAGGTTTGAAATTCAGCATATAGTCGTTCTCTAGAAAAGTAGCGTTTGTTAAATCAAACACTTTCTAGTCTACTAGACTATAAAACAGACCACCCTGAGTACCTTTAGGATAGCCAAAAAAACATGTAAACTTCAGTTCACGGTTCTAGCTTTCCTTCCTTTTTCCTCGGAACGTGAGTTGGACACCCCTAGATTCTGTAATGACACAAACTTGGTTCACGACCATTCCATAATTCTAATGGTGTCTTGGAGATAGATTTTGATGGTACAACATTTAAAATGTCACACATAGTTTGGATTGCATGTTTCCAGAAAGTAGGTGGTAGAGTTGAATAACTTATCATAAAATGAACCATTTCCATCAATGTGCGATTTCGACGCTCGGCAACACTGTTTTTGTTGTGGAGTTCCTAGGGCAGTAAGTTGAGACAATAATCTAAGTTCAATTAAATGATATTGGAATTGATTATTTAAATATTCTCCATCCCTATTAGATCGCAAGATCTTTAACATTTTACCTAATTGGTTTTGAGCCACTGCAAGGAACTCCTTAAACATTCAGTGATGAAAGACGTGAGTATCTGGACTAATCGTCAATGAAAGTGACGAAGTACTCATAACTACCCCTCACTTGAATATTAAGTGGTCCACAGACATCATAATGAACTAACCCTAGTGGTTGATTGGCCCTTTCTCCTTTTGAAGAGAATGAACGCTTTGTCATTTTGCCTTTGAGACAAGATTTACAGACGTATAGGTCACCCATAATGAGTTCCTTAAAATCAAAGGCCCAACCTTTGTTAGTATTTGAATCCTATCATAGCTAATATGACTAAGGCGAAGATGCCAAAGGTACGTCATGTTATCATTATCGACCTTTTGTCGTTTAATGGTCCTAGGATTAGCTATCTTAAACAACTCATTATGAAGGGCATAGGGTTCGTTTGGTAACAAAATATAAAGCCCATTCTCCATACATCCAACGTATAATTCACATCCATTCAATGAGATTGATATATTAAAACTTGTGAAAGTGGCAACAAAATATTGTCGATGTAATAAAGAAACAGAAATTAAATTCCTACTAAAGTTTGGAATAAAATAAATATCATCTAAAAGTAAATATTTATTCCCAAAATTTATCCGAGCTTGTTCTTTTGCCTTGACGCCCACGAACGCTCCATTTCCAACTCTTAATCTTAGCTCGACATCCACTACGGCCTTCCAATTACTAAGTAGTTGTAAAGAAGTACACACATGGTTAGTGGATCCAAAATCAATAATCCACACACTAGGGTCATCTTCTAAAACACATTCATCCAAGAAAAATAAACTATTACCTTGGGTTCCATTCTCCTTGAGAGCTAGGCAATTTCGATTCCAATTCCCAATCTCCTTGCAAATGGAAACATGCTCATTATACCTTCTTATCAGCTGGCTTTGTTGTAGCAAGCTTTTCAGGTGTTCCAGCCTTGCCTATGAGTTTGTTGTCTTTGGCCTTCTACTTCCTTTCTTTCCTCTTATTTCTATTGGAAGTTGAAGCTAGGTTAGCATCTCCTTGAGCTCCATTTGTAGCAGTAGCATTACCCTTCTTTTTAGTTACCTTGCTCGGTCCACCATTAATTCCTTCGAACATTTAAAATTCATTCACCAGTTGTGTCATGTCATACTCTAGCTTGTTCATGAAATAGTTAGTGGTGAACGCAAGGAAAGAACGTGCAAGGCTACTCAGGATGAGCCCCACTTGAGTCTTCTCATCAATGGAGGCTCCATGCAACTCAACTTCTTGGAAGTAGATCGTCATCTTGATGAAGTGATCACGAACATGCATCCTTGGCGCCATCTTAGAATTCGCATACTTCTTGGTGGCTTCGAAACGGGCTTGATCAGATTTATGCCCAAACATGTCTTAAAGTTTGTCCATGATGTCAAAAGCAGTGTCCACATTCTCCAACTTAGTCCCTAGCATGCCCGACATACTCGAAATCATGTACGATTTAGCTTTGTTGTTTGAAGTATGCCTACACTCGTACTTCTCCCAAATAGACTTGGTTGCATTCTCACCGGGAATGATAGGTTCATTCTCGGTCATGACGAACTTAGTGTTATCACCGATCAACACAATGTTGATGTTGAACTTACACTTCATGAAGTTCTCACTTGTGAGCAACTCCTTATAGAGTAGAGAGAGAAGGAGGTTGGAAGCCATAGAGCTACAATTATCAATAAGTAGAAATTAATGCATTGCTTGACAAACATATAATCACACAAAAATTCATAAACAACATAACATGTTGACATGTTCATAGATAAGAAAAATGCTAAAACACATATCAAATATTTCAAAGATATTTTAACTAACAATAAAACATGTGTCCCGGTAGGCGAGAGTCACAAAATCACTTAGTTAAATAGAGAAAACATCTCACTTGGTGAAAAATCTATAACTTTTCATTAACAACCTTCCTATTCGATCAAAGTAATAAAAATCAATTCTTTCTTACTTTATGAGCTTGACCCACAGTTTTGATTATCAAAGACTTAGTTCTTAATAGTCACTGTAGAGATGAATCTATAAGAGTTCGATCTAAGACCATGTATCCTAATAAATTTAACCATGTTATGAGTCTTGTTGACGCCGTTTTTCGTCAACAGTGAAAGAAGAGCACGTAAACAATAACTAGTAATGGCCAACAAAAATATGATAATACAAAACGCGATTTTTTACGTGGTTCAGCAGTTAAATCTACCTAGTCCACGAGTCTTTGTTATTAAACTCAAGATGATCTCTGAAAATTCTTCAAAGATGAATTCTTCAGAGTTTTCTCTCAAGATCCAGAAATTCGGTCCTTTACAATGGTGCATGACATCTCTATTTATAGAGAAGATTGCATAATACTATCCCACATATTTTGGGTAGTTACTCTTTTATTTGCAAATAGATTAAATGGCATTAAATGCCTGAAATCCGATGTAAAAGGAAACGTCCCCTGAAGACCAGGGGGCGTATAACTAATCAAATAATATCCCATGATTTTAGGGGATTTACAGTAATAAATGTAGACCACGTCTCTTATGGACAACACTTTAAGATATTCGAGGTTATTATCATATATCACCAAGGCCTTATTCTCCCAGGTCTCACATCAACTTTCGAGTTAATAACATCTCCCAGGTCACATGGCTTTCGAGATCGTACGCGCGTCAAGCTCGGAACCCCTGATCCGAGGTCATCCCTGAGGACAGATGCATCTCAGGAGCTACCCTTCGAGATCGTGTGGATTTCGAGGCCACCATATTCGAAGTCGTCTCAGCTTTGCAGGCTTGATGTCTAGTCTTGGAACATACTTCAGACTTTACGAGTTCATTCGCTGCGAATCCAGCTTTCGAGGTCACATTTATCATGGCTCGAAATCTGGGTATAACATCTTGCCCCCTCAAAAGTATTTGTTCGAATCCTAAGAGAAGGAAACTTTTGAACTACTTTCTTCGGGAACCGTACCGTCACACACTTGAGAATGGACACGCGTCAGTTGGATATTGCTCATTTATGGTACTTGAGTACCTTGGAAACCTGCCCATGATCATTCGTCTGCCACCTTTTCGGTACCATCATGTCATCGACCCCTGACCATTGGATTTCATGAGGATTCTGGCCAATGGCCCAGATTAATCCTTTTTATCACTTTTCTCCCTTTATATATTCAAGGTCTTCTTCTTCCTCTTATTTTACACGCATCAGAAACAAAAAAGGGAAGGGACGAAACCAGAGGCCATCCCAGAGAACTTCTTTCTTGTGCATGTTCTCTCAGCCGAAAAAACAAAGGACCTCCGGTTTGTTCGAGTCCGTGAGCTCATATTTGCAGCCTCTCCTTCAGTCAACAATTTCTCTGCAATCGCCATTATTGTGTAAGTGTCCAATCTTTGTTTTCCCTTATCCCAGTTTTTGTTCATATTGTTCTTGTTATCTCTGTGAATGTACTAGTTTATTTTCTTAGTACGATACATTAGGGAATTTTTGTCCGATAGGCTTTTATGTTTTAGGTCTCCGTACTGGGATTATATCACTAATTCATACCCAATTTTTATGTTTGAGCAAGATCTCTGTTTTCTGGGTTTTAAAATTTTAAAAGACGTTTCTTGTACACCAAGATATCAGGTATAAAACCTTGGCCTTGACAAATGCACAATACCCAAGGTTACCTTTTCTGGTTATCCGCCACTCTTTTTCCCCTGATTTTCGGGATTTCCAAAAAAAAATGTCTACTCTCCTCCCTTTCTCATGGAACGCACGTTCTGACTCTTTAATAAGGGTCTTAGTATCGAGCTTGTTTTGTTCCTAAACTCCGAGCTCGTCCTATCGAGCTCGTAATTCTTGCATGCATGGCCCTCACCATTTTTTCTTTCTCGCTATATGTCACAGAATCTGGAAAGACGGTGGGGGTCATTGCTGGCAATCCCTTACTCGCCAAAAACCCCGAGCCCGGAGTCGCTGTTTGCTCTGAATCAACGTCAAATTCGTGAGTACGAGCTTGCGCGCGAGTAGGAGGATATTCGAGCTCATTATCGTCGCCAAATAGACGAGGTCATAGAGAAGAAGAGGAGAACTCTTTGGGAGGCCCTTTATCCAGAGTCCAATTCAGGGCCTAGGCCGATCCCCCTCGACCCCGCATTAAAGGTCACTGTCGCGTATAGTCCAGGAGAACTTCAATTTTTATTGATGGGGGAGCCTTCTTCCTCGCAGCCGAGGAAAGAAATCTTCGAGGCCGAGCACTATTGGAGCTTGGTTACCTCGACAAGTCAGATAACTGACATTCTGGCCCTCCATGGCCTCAGGTTGTTAAGTTCCTTGAAGTGTCGAGCTCCGGCCGCTCACGAACGAAGCTGTTACACCCCCGGGGACCGTGACAACAGGCTGAGATACGCGGCATGGAGCCAGGAACACATGAAGGCAGGAGCTCTACTGCCATTGAAGTCTTTCTTCAAGGACTTCACGAACTTTGTTGGGTTGGCTCCGTTCCAGCTCAACACCAATTCTTACAGGGTTCTGTCTACCCTGAGGTCGCTATACCACGAGCTGAAGTGGGAAGGGCCTTCACCTTAGGAGATTTTATATCTCTTTTTTCTGAAAAGAAACCCCTCCCGAGCTCGGGGAGGAGATGGTTTTTACTACCTTTCGAGCTATCCCATAGAGAAAAAGGTCTTTGAAGATCTCCCTAATCATCCACCTGATTTCAAAAAAGTCTTCTTCTGGACAGATGGCCTGTCCCCGTCTCGATACTACTCATTCAGGCGGATTCGTAAGTATTCTAGTTTTCTTTATCTCTATGCTCGGGATTTTAGCTGTAAGACCCATACTTAGTTGAAATGTGTCTTGCTTTCCAGCCAATTTTCAGCATCCTACTCCTGACGAGGCAATGAAGGGGCATAGAGAGACCCTGCTCCAACTCCCTCATGGCAGGAGGTCTCTCTTGTACCTTTTATATGAGAATAAGCTCCGAGATTGCGGACTTTTGGGAGAGGTCCAGTCCACCTTTGACTGGTCCAATAAAAAGTATGAACATTGGGAGCAGGTGCCTTTGCCCACAGGCATCCTCCCTCCGAGGAGAGAGGTGAGGCCCCCACTTCCAGTTCGCAGAAGGAGTCCGCCATCGGGGAATGAGGCTAATGACGAAGCCTCGAGTTCAGACTCGGATGAAGGTAAAGCCATCCTTACCTCGAGAATGTGGTCCCCCACCTTATTAAAGCATAAACCTGATAGGTTAGTTTCATGCCCGTATGATAGATACCACTTCTACATATGGAGTTGGGTAGACGATCGAGTTCATAGGTTTGATAGTTGGCCGGGAAGTATGACACCATGTATACTTCAGACGAGGTGTGGAACGGGATAGCTGTCCAATATGGGACCAACGATTATAGGGACCTTTCGAGGTTGACGTCCACCTATAGGGAAGGTACTCCCCCCACCTCATCTGAAGATGGGGGAATTTCATGGTCCCCGAGCTCTAGTTCGGGGGAGAGTTCCAGTTAGGTCTTTCTTTACTTGGTTTTTTCTTTTTTATTTTCCAAGCTTATTATCATTATGTCTAACTTCGATTGGAACTGTGCAGGTGCCATGGATCCCGATCTCGACGTTGTGCTTTTTAGTGATGAGGGAGCTGGAGCTCAGAAGAGTAAACGCCCGAGAGCCTCGCGGAGGTCCGACCGACCATCCAAGGTCCCCAGACGCCTCGAGAAGACCCCAACGGCTCAGGCTACTGCGAGCACAACCGAGGAGCCGATTGTCTAGGTTGATGCGTCTGGTTCAACCGCACCCATCTCGCTTCCTCCGACCGACACTCAAATAACAGTCGGCCAGCCCCCGAAGAAACCTTCCGTCTCCAAGGTTCAACTGCCGACGGCCCGACCTCATATTGAGGAGTTCATGCTTGATGGCGCCGCTGGGACCTAAGGGGTTGTGCTTAGCTCGGACGTCCTCTCTCGAGTGGGTCAGAGTTTTTCAGGCTTTGGCGCCGACCATTGGGACCTTGTACACAAGGCCTCGGACTGTAATACTCTTTATGATAAGAGTATTGAACTCACTGCCGCGGTAACCTTCGCAACTCTCCTTTAACTGTTTGTGTCTCAGCTCGCGATCTAATTCGTTCTTTGTATTTCAGGCCCTTGTCGTTTCAGCACAGCTTAATCATAAGCTGACCAACGAGGTGCACACGAGTATGTCTCTGGCCCAAGAGTCAAGGGATCTCTAGCTTAAGATGGCTGATGAACTCAAGGACTCGAAGTCCGAACTTGAGAAAGTGAAGACCCGTCTCGCGGAGCTGGAGAAGACAAAAGCCGAGATTGAACAGGCGAAGACTCGTCTTGCCGAGCTGGAGAAGGCTAACGCTAAGCTCGAAGAGGAGAAAGCTGCTACTTTCGACATCATGGAAGGCGAGAAGGCCCGCCTCCTGAACGAGTTCAAAGAGCAGAAGGAGAAGGCGGTTGACCAGGCCATGTACAAAATTTGGGTTGACAATGCCGACCTCGATACCAGCTTCCTGGGTCCTCTCGAGGCCAAATATGTAGAGAGGTGGAGTGCCCATCTTGAGGCGAGTGAAGCCGCTCGAGAGGCTGCTCAGAAGGATAGTCATGCTATTCGTCTTGGGGGGTCTAGTGTCGTTGACGCTGGAAAAGCCAAGGGAACTGCTCCTTCTTGATTCTTACCTCGGGGCTGCGTCCCTCTATTGTTTGTAACTATTTTTATTTATGCCCGTAGGGCTGATACAATTTTTTTTTTTTATATATAAACTTACATATGCTTTACATTTCTTGGCTCGAAATATTTTGCATATTTTATATGAATGAGTTTTTTATGTTTATTTCTTCATACAAACATGGTTGGGATTTAGGCTCGAAACTCGATGCATCCACGCATTGTTTGTTCGAATTATCCGCTTCCGATCTCGTTATTCATCAAGGTCGGATATTACTTTAACCATGAACTCGAAAGTACTTGTATGGTATGTAATGTGAATGGTTTAGTTTTATCTTATTACTTAGTTACTTTTCCTCATCCTCGGTTATCTCCCCGAGGTTATGAGTTCGAAACTATTTTTCTTTAAGATATTCCAGCCTCAATCTCGACTTTCGCTTGAGGATGAGCTACTGATGAAAAACTCTTTATTAGGCTGTTCTTTTCACAAAATTTGGTGAACAAGTCACAATCGAACTGGGTTCCGTTGTCGTATACGATCTTCCTCGGCACCCCATATCGGCACACGATGCTTTTTCTACGAAATCAAGGATCTTTTTTGAAGTTATAGTTGCCAATGGTTCAGCCTCCGTCCACTTCGTGAAGTAATCCACGGCGACTACAGCATATTTTACTCCGCCTTTGCCAGTCGGGAGAGAGCCTATGAGGTCGATACCACGAAAGGCCATGGGGAAGTCAACATGGTCAGCTCGGACGGTGGAGCTCGGGGAATCGTGGCGAATCTCTGGCATTTGTCGCATTTCTTCACGTACTCGAAAGAATCTGTTTTAATTGTTGGCCAGAAATATCCTTGGCGTATGATCTTCTTGGACAGGCTATGCCCCCCGGTGTGATCTCCGCAGAACCCTTCATGAATTTCTTCAATGATCTTCTTAGCTTCAGGTAGGGTTACGCACCGAAGTAACGGCATGGAATATCCCCTTCTGTATAGCTTTCCGTCCAAAATGGTGTAACGGGGAAGTTGATACATCAACTTTCGAGCCTGGTTCCGGTCCCTTGGAAGGACTCCGTTCTCGAGATATTCAATTATTGGGGTCATCCAGGTAGGTTCTGTTTCGATCATACACACATCTTCCTCCTCTGGATCATTAATGCTAGGTGCCGATAGGTGTTCTACGGGCACAACGTTCAGTTCTTCATTTTCAGCGGATGTGGCGAGCCGAGCTAAGGCATCTGCATTTGAGTTCCGCTCGCGGGGAACCTATTCGATTGTATAAAATTCAAAACACTCCAATGCGGATTTTGCCTTCTCCAAATAAGCTGCCATTCTCGTGCCGCGAGCCTGGTATTCTCCCAAGATTTGATTTACCACGAGCTGAGAATCGTTGTAGTAATGTACAGCTCTAGATTTGAGCTCCTTTGCTATACGAAGTCCCGCGAGTAAAGCCTCGTATTCAGCCTCATTATTCGACGCTTTGAAACCAAATCTTAAGGCAGAATGAAATCTGCTCCCTGAGGGGGTAACCAAGATGACCCCTGCCCCCGCTCCATTTTCATTTGATGAGCCGTCGACGTAAAGTTTCCACAGCTCGTGGGCCGGGGTTATTACCTCGTCGTCGGCTATGCCAGTACATTCCACTATAAAGTCTGCCAACGCCTGTGCCTTAATGGTCGTTCTCGGGTGGTAGGTGATCTCAAACTGTCCGAGCTCAACAGCCCATTTAAGAAGTCAACCTGAAGCTTCTGGTTTAGACAAGACTTGCCTAAGTGGTTGATCAGTCAGCACATGGATGGGATGCGCCTGAAATTAGGGGCGGAGTTTACAAGACGAATGAATTAAACTGAGCGCGAGTTTCTCCATCAATGGGTATCTTGACTCTGCCCCCAGTAATCTTTTACTGATGTAGTAAACGGGTCTTTGCACCTTCTCTTCTTCTCGAACGAGCACTGCGCTTCTCCCGTTTCAGGTTTTGACAGTGTTGACTACGTTTTTAGCCAACGACGTGAGAACGTTAATAACGACAAGCCTTCAAGAGAAATAAAAACGACACAGACGGTTTAATAAAGAAAATAAAGAACACAGGAGATTTTTATAGTGGTTCAGCCCCGATTGTCGGTAATAGCCTAATCCACTTAGAGTTGTGATTTATAAATCTATACTCAAGATCAGATGGACTGAGCCAACTGAGCTTCTTCAGTACAGATTGTGAAAATACAAGAATTCTCTCTAATTTCAGCACTTTCTCTCTCTAGAATAGACAGACCCAATTTTCTCTCTCTAGAAAAAAGAAGCAGAAGAAGACCCAAGAAGACCCTCTCTCATCCCATAAACTCTCTATTTATAGGCCTGGGATCCTCAACTGATATCCCCTTATGATAGGGATATTTTATTATATTTATTACATTTATTACATTTAAACATTCAAAATTCGAAATGTAACAAACCCCCCATTTGTGGGAAGAATGAGAGATTCCCGCGTACGTTGTTGGAGTTGTGTCTGACTTAGTCTCCTCTAGCTAGTTGGTCCACCTCCTACTCACTACCCATGCAAGTGCTGGTTGAACATGCATGGTGGTAGGATATGCATGGTGGTAGGACATGTTTTTGGTGGGTTAAACGTGCATGGTGGTAGGAGATGCACTTCTCTCCTCTAACATGCACTCTCCTCTAGCATGCCATGTTCCTCCTTGAACCAATCTCCTTGGCTTCTCCTCGGACCAAGGTGGTCCGAGGCAACCTCCTTGGCACCTCACCTTGGACAACATTGAGGCAACCTCACCTTGAACAACATTGAGGCAACCTCACCTTGAACAACATTGAGGCAACCTCACCTTGAACAACATTGAGGCAACCTCACCTTGAACAACATTGAGGCAACCTCACCTTGGACAACATTGAGGCAACCTCACCTTGAACAACATTGAGGCAACCTCACCTTGGACAACATTGAGGCAACCTCACCTTTGACAACATTGAGGCAACCTCACCTTGGACAACATTGAGGCAACCTCCTTGGCACCTCACAAACATGTCCGATCGAACATTGTATAGGCTCTCCTTATCAAAATCTAAGTCTACATTCTCTTGCATGAGACTCCTCCTCCTTAGCTATTTACCTTGGACACGTTCGAGCCAACACTTAGAAAACCTTGGGAGGCTTGCCTCCTACACACCCTTGGGGTCTCCTAGGACCACATCCTCCTTGGGGTCTCCTAGGACCACTCACTCTCTTGGGGTCTCCTAGGACCACATCCTCCTTGGGGTCTCTTAGGACCATTCCCCTTAACTCTCCTAGAATGCACCTTCCTATTTTTTGGGTATAACAGACAGGATGGGTGGTTCCGCAAGGTGCTTTTTGAGCTCCTGAAAGGCGAGCTCGCATTCCTCCGTCCATTCAAATTTCTTACCTCCTCTCAATAAGATGAAAAATGGAAGACCACGGTCCGTAGATTTTGAGATGAATCTGCTTAGGGCTGCCATCCTGCCAGTCAAACTTTGGACATCTTTGTGCCTTCGAGGTGAGGGCATGTCAATCAGGGCCTTGATCTTGTCGGGGTTAGCCTCGATTCCACGAGAGTTCACAATAAAGCCCAGGAATTTTCCTGAAGACACCCCAAAAGTGCACTTCTGAGTATTTAGCTTCATGTTGTATTTTCGGAGCACGCCGAAGCACTCTTCGAGGTCATCAACATGGTTCTTGTTGAGTTGAGACTTGACAAGCATGTCATCAACATAAACCTCCATGTTGTTCCCTATTTGTTCTGAAAACATCATGTTCACGAGCCGCTAGTATGCGGCCCCAGCATTCTTGAGCCCGAATGGCATGACATTATAGCAGTATAGCCCCTTATCCGTGATGAAGCTCGTATGTTCTTGGTCAGGGGCATGCATGGGAATCTGGTTATATCCATAATAGGCATCCATGAAGGACATCAGGCCATGCCCCGCCGTGGCATCCACAAGCTGGTCAATCCTCGGCAACGGAAAACAGTCTTTCGGGCAAGCTTTGTTGAGATCTGAGTAGTCAATACAGGTTCGCCAAGTCCCATTGGGCTTTGGGACCAACACCGGATTGGCTACCCAGTCAGGGTAAAAGCCATCCCTAATGAATCGGTTTGCCTTTAACCTGTCAAACTCCTCCTTTAGTGCTTTCTTTCTATCTTCGTCCAGCTGTCTTCGCTTTTGTTGCTTCGGGGGGAAGCTTTTGTCTATATTCAGTGCGTGGCTTGCTATATTCGGACTTATTCCTACCATGTCCGAGTGCGACCACGCGAAGACATCCTGGTTTTTCTTCAAAAAGCGAATTAATTGCTATTTTGTCTCATCTTGGAGGTGTTTTCCGACCTTCACCTTTTTCGAGGGATCGGCTTCCTCGAGCTGAATTTCTTCAAGCTCCTCTAAAGGTTCGAGGTCAACTTTCTCCTCAATCCTTAGATCAATCTCTTCGTCAATCTCTAAGATTGTTCCGTCTTTGTTTTGAATGATGGCGAGTGCTTGTGCGCTCGTCTGTTTCTTTCCTCTCAAGGAGATGTTGTAGCATTCCCTCCCTGCTAATTGGTCTCCCTTCAATGTTCCGACTCCACTAGGGGTCGGGAACTTAAGGGCCAGATGCCTTACTGATGAAACTGCCCCTAGCCCGACCAGGGCGGGTCTCCCGAGCAACACATTGTAGGCTGATGGTAAGTCTACTACCACGAACTCCATCATCTTGGTTTGCCAAGACTGGGTAGTCTCCCAAGGTCACGGGGAGCTCGATGGATCCCATGCAGGCGGTCCCTTCTCCTGAAAAGCCGTATAAAGTAGTTGCACACGCTTTCAGGTCGCGAAGGGAGAGTCCCATCTTTTCGAGGGTTGCTTTATAAAGAATGTTGACTGAGCTCCCATTGTCTATGAGAACTCGGTGGACCCTTTTATTGGCCAGCTGGAGAGTGATGACTAGTGGGTCATGGTGAGGAAACTGGACATGGGACGCGTCTTCCTCAGTGAAGGTTATTGGTTGTGTTTCAATCCTCTGGCTTTTTGGAGCCCTAGGTTCGGGTTCATAAGGAGACCCATCCCCAGTTTTCAGCTCGTTAACGTATCTCTTTTGGGCATTCCTGCCTACTCCTGCGGGATGAGGCCCTCCCGAGATGGTTATTACATCCTCTCCATCTATCGGCGGGGGCCTATCTTCTTCCCGAGCTTGGGAATTATTGTTTTGTGCCATCAGAGGCGCGGCTACTCTCTGGCTCGCGGCCGCCTGACTAGTACTCTGGTTTTTGACATATTGCCGAAAGTAACCTCTCGAGATCAATCCTTCGATCTCGTCCTTCAGTTGTCGACATTCATTGGTTGTATGCCCGGTGTCTCTGTGAAATCGGCAATACTTACTAGAGTCCCTCTTGGATTTTTGATTTCTCATCGGGTCCGGACGCCTAAAGGGGACCTGGTTTTCATTAGCCAGGTATATGTTCTCCCAAGACTCATTGAGCTCGGTGTATACTCTATACACGGAGAAATATCTCTCCCCTTTCTTTTTCTTTCCTCCCTCGGCTTCGGGGTTACTCCCTTCGTTATTTTTCCTCTTGGAGGGGTTTTCCGCGACAGGCTTTGGAGCTGCTGGGTCCGCCGAGGTTGAGGCAGAGTTGACGTTTATCATTGTAGTTTTGGGCTGGGAAGTCACATTAAGTGTCGACCTCGCTTCCTCTACATTGACAAACCTCTGCGCTCGTCTGTTAAACTCGGTTATGGACCTCACTGGTTTTCTTTGCATGTCGTCCCAAAGGGCACTCCCCGGCATTACGCCGGCTTGGACAGCCATTAGGTGCCCACTGTCATCTACGTTCCGAGCTCGGGCGACTTCCAGATTAAACCTTGTTAGGTAACTTTTTAGTGTTTCGCCCGGCTGTTGTCGAACGTTAATCAAGGTTGATGCCTCTGGCTGACCCCCATCATTGCTCTGAACTGCTTCTTAAAGTCTTTAGACAACTGCTCCCAAGAAGTTATCGAGTGTCTCTTATATTTTTCGAACCAGCTTTTGGCAAGTCCTGTCAATGATGCTGGAAACAACATGCATCTGAGCTCGTAACCCACGTTACTGGCTCTCATTATGGTGTTGAACGTGCTCAGATGACTATACGAGTCGGTCTTTCCTTTGAACGTTGGGACGTGAGGGATCCGAAACCCTTGAGGAAATGGAGTATTGGAAATATGGGGAGCAAACGGTTCGAGCTCCTCGTCAGAGTCTTCATATTGATCATTCTCTTGCTCGTTTTTCAAAAGCCTAAAGGCCTTTTCGAGCTGATCAATTCTTTCTTGGACTGGGTCCGCAAGAGGTACTGTCTGGAATCGGTTGTCATCGATCATAATTCCAGGCTCGCGTCTCCGCAAGGGATATCTATGCTTATTCAAGCGATCCCTCAGGTCCGGATTTATTGGGTCACCATTACCCCGACTTTGATTCAGGTGCTCTCGCAGGTCGGGACTATTTCTGCGGCTTCCAGTATTCTTACGACCTCGGTCATGCTTGCTGACCGACCTGGTATCTCCAGAATCATCACTGGTAAAACTCATCGCGTGGTTATTTTGTGATGGATTCTTCCCATGTCGCCTCGTCTCCGCCGTGCGAGACCGAGATGTTTGACTTTTTTCAGATGGGGCGCCTCTCCGCTCCTGGAAAGCCTCCCTGTTTCCTTGTCTTCCTCCCGCACGCCTTTCGCCCTGATCTCGAACTGGTTGAGCATTCCTGCGGGGGGGCGAAGGATATCTTATAGGTGATGAAGGGAACCGTATGGGTGACGGTGGCTGCCATCCATGTCGCGGCCTAGACAGTCCAGAATTTGCCCGAGATGGGTCGGTCGCAATTGGTGCGCTCCCAGGTATTTGAGTCCAAGCCTCTGCAGGGGTTCGGTTGTTCTCAGTTCCTGCAGGTACTTCCACAGGCGGGTTAGCCGGGGCCCGAGCCCGAGTACTCCTCTAGGGCCTAGGTGGAGCGGATGGCTCTGCGGGTGCCGGAGGTTGAGTCGGCCTCCTTGTGGCAGCATCTTTTCGTGGACGCCCACGGGGTCTATGGGGAGGAACATGCACGTCCCTCGGAGGAGGGGCTTGGTTTTCATGCGGAGGTGGGGGCTGAGCAACCTGCGCCTCTGCGGCTATCCTTGCCAACTCCTCATTCTGTTTGTTGGCCTCTGGCAACTGTTGTTTCAGTTGCTGGTTCTCGAGTTCCACTATAGGAACATATCGCTCAGGATTGTAGTACATTTCCTCATCTCTTGGTGGAGGAGGTGGTCCCCTAGAATCGGAGGATCCACTCCTTTCTTCGACATCTGGGTTCTCCATCAGCTGTTTCCCAGGACGTCTTGGGTAATTCTCTTCAGGTGTATTCTGATTATTAGTGGCCATGACTTTTTCAGGAATGAATGCTTAAGGCTCTCAATGAAAGCACCAAACTGTTGACGCCGTTTTTCGTCAACAGTGAAAGAAGAGCACGTAAACAATAACTAGTAATGGCCAACAAAAATATGATAATACAAAACGCGATTTTTTATGTGGTTCAGCAGTTAAATCTGCCTAGTCCACGAGTCTTTGTTATTAAACTCAAGATGATCTCTGAAAATTCTTCAAAGATGAATTCTTCAGAGTTTTCTCTCAAGATCCAGAAATTCGGTCATTTACAATGGTGCATGACCTCTCTATTTATAGAGAAGATTGCAGAATACTATCCCACATATTTTGGGTAGTTACTCTTTTATTTGCAAATAGATTAAATGGCATTAAATGCCTGAAATCCGATGTAAAAGGAAACATCCCTTGAAGACCAGGGGGCGTATAACTAATCAAATAATATCCCATGATTTTAGGGGATTTATAGTAATAAATGTAGACCACGTCTCTTATGGACAACACTTTAAGATATTCGAGGTTATTATCATATATCACCAAGGCCTTATTCTCCCAAGTCTCACATCAACTTTCGAGTTAATAACATCTCCCAGGTCACATGGCTTTCGAGATCGTACGCGCGTCAGGCTCGGAACCCCTGATCCGAGGTCATCCCTGAGGACAGATCCATCTCGGGAGCTACCCTTCGAGATCGTGTGGATTTTGAGGCCACCATATTCGAAGTCGTCTCAGCTTTGCAGGCTCGATGTCTAGTCTTAGAACATACTTCAGACTTTACGAGTTCATTCTCTGCGAATCCAGCTTTCGAGGTCACATTTATCATGGCTCGAAATCTGGGTATAACAAGTCTAATGAACACCATTCGTAGGGAGACGAAATCAAAGCGCCATGAGGCCCCACTAAACTCTAACCTTGTTAAATTAACAGTGGAGATCAAATATGATACTTTAATCTCATTATTTTAATTTCTTTTTTTACTTTTTAGCATTTTATTCTATGAAAATTACTAATCTAAGTTTGTCAAATAATTAAAAAATAATCAATAAACCTTAGATTATAATTTTTCCCATTAATTCTAATATTACCCATTGAAAACCAATTCAAAAATTAGATTTAATATGTTTCTAATCAATTATTAGGTACAACTAAAATGATTAACCTAATACAATTAAGTTCAACTCAGGTAAAAGGGCCTTAACGATTGGGCTTGCATGAAGGAGGGTTGGGTCCAGTATGTCGTTCCCACTACATAAGCCCCTATATTCCAAAGATAGGGATTTAAACATTGTCTTATTAATTGTTATAAATAGATTAGGCCCATTTAATCATGTAAACCAAATTGGCATTGACAAGTGAAATCACCTACAAGAGAGGAATTTAAACTTTACACTTTCAATGAGCCCAAATAAAACCTAATTTATTATGAAAAAGTTTTATTTGTCTCTCACTATCTAAAATAATGAGTCATCACTATAAATCTATCATCAAAGCTCAATTGTAAAAATGACATATATAATGATGCATGACATAATAATAATAATTAGATGGGCTAGCATGTTATTATATATGGCATGTTATTCATTTATGACATTTATTTCCAAAATAAATAATTTTGTCAAAATTGAATAAATCCTAACTAACCACAAATAATTAGGCATTTATCAATTTAAAATACTTAATTAAATACAAGAATTTATCAGACAAAATTTAATTAATTAATTAAAATAAACGTGATTGTTAAGTTTAGAAAATATCCCACAAAATAAGGTAATTTAAAAAAATAATAATAAAATTATTAACCATAAATAATTCAAAATTTAAATTTTAAAAAAATATTTGTTTCCAAAACAATATAAAGAATCAAAATTCATGGTTACCCAAAAAAAAAATTTGGTTGCACACCACACGCGTGCCTAACTCCCAAAAAAATGCAAAAATTCAACATTTTTATGCCAAAATCAATCCAAAATTGTTTTTAATAATCTTTAAAGGGCTTATACTTTTAATAAAACACACATAAAAATTAAAAAAAAATAAAAACAATCAATTTTAGGCAAAATCACATAAAACCTAAACATGCTTCTACAACATACAACCATCCAATTTTCTAAACATGTAAAAATTTACAAGCAAGCATATTCATACAAATAGACCATCAACCTGGCTCTGATACCAATTGAAGGATTTAATATATTTTTTCTAGATGCATGCCTCCTATTTTCATATGCAAAATATAAAATATAAAACACCAAAACATGCTAACATATGAATATTCATGTAAATACTCAAATATGTTGGGGATTTGAGGCTATAAACCTTGTTTTGTATGTTACAACTCAAAGAAATAAAAATTGATAATCTAAACTCTAATGGAAGAAAACTACAAAGAACATAACTCAAATAAATAAAAGGTAGAATTGAACTTTGTTGTTGAAGAACCTTGATACATAAAATCACAAGTCTATGATTTTATGTGAACCACAAATTGTAACCAAGGCTTGACACAAATAATGATTTGTTATCCAAAAATATCTATTCCTAGCCTCCCCTTGAGATTTCTTTTAGCTACTACAATGGAATGAGATTAGGATTGACAAGTCTTGAATCTTCATGAAATTCAAGCATTCTTGATGAAGATCTTGGAGAAAACTAGTAATCTTGAAAGCTAGAGAGAGGGGAAATTTTAGAGAAAGAGAGAGAGAGGTGAGTGATCAATTCACCAATTAACTCAAATGAACCCTTTAAATAGTATAGGAACCCTCAATAGACTCAACCAATAAGATTAAAGCATTTTAATTTGAATTTTGGAGCCAAAAATACGTCACTGTACGGACCCATACAAATCTCCTAGGCAAGGCGTCGCCTACACCTAGGCGATGCATCGCCTAGAAGTAGATGATGCATCGCTTGGGTAGTCCTTTCAAAGGTGAGCGACACGCCGCCTCATAGAGGCGACGCAACGCCTATCCCTTTGACTTGGCACTCCAAAACTTGTCTCAAAACACCCCCAAATGCTCCCCAAATTTTTGGGTACTCTTATATACTCCAAAGAAATACTTTGGACCCAGAAAGATGATTTATAAATGCATATACCAAAAGTCAACTCTCACGTGTTGACTATAATGAAACCGTTATGGTTTTTGCACCTCTTCGTGCCTAACCAATTTCACCATGTATTTAACCAATCATAACAAAATACTTACAAAATGTGTAGCATAACAATTTCTCATTCATTTAGATTCTCTATCCTTTGATCCTTTCTTTTGCTCTTTTAATTGTGCTAAATCCTATATGTGAAAGTCCTCACTTAAAAAAATATATGATTAATAATAATGACACATGATAGTGTGCAAAAATAATGTGTAAATTGAGTGTGTCCCTATCATTACTCATAGAAAGATTATACAAAAATATTTATTTTCAAAATCAGTTTTATATTATTTACATTTTAATCTTAAATTTTAAGCTTAATTTGAGAAGTGATACATTTAAAAAAAATTAATTTAATATAAATTGATAGATTTTTATTATTTAGGTCAAAAAGTCTATGATCGGTGCCACCCTGATGTAGAAGCTTATGATATTCTTAGCTAATTATAGAGTATTTAGACCTAATCAATGGTTATATTAGCACATGCGGTGCTCTAAGATCAACAATCACACTTATAGAGTGTTCTTGTTGACTTTTGTGGTCAAAAGGCTCCGATCGATGACGAACAGTGCCAATCTCACCCTGATGTAGTAGTTTATTGAAGTTTGACTATTTATGGGGTATTTAGGACCTAATCAACGACCGGATTTTCATCCACAGTCTTCCAAAATAAAAAATATCACTTATAAAAAGTGTTATTGTTCTCTGATCGATGTCAATCACAACCCAAAGTAATAGTTTATGAAAAAATTAGCTAAGTACGGGGTATTTTGGATCTAATCTCGATTGCCATCAACAATGTTCCAAGGTCAATAATCATACTTATAAAGTGTTTTTATTGACTTTAGTAGTCAAAAGGCTCCCATTAATGTCGATTGCAACCAATCTCACCCTAAGGTAGTAGTTTATGGCAACCTTGACTAATTGTGGGGTATTTCAGACAATCAATGATCGAATTACCACCTGCAATGTTCCAAGATCAACAATCACACTTATAAAAGTGTGCTTTAATTGGTTTTAGTGGTCAAAAGTCTTTAATCAGTGTCGATCAACATCGATCTCATCCCGACTTAATTGTTTATGAAAATTTTCGCTAATTATATGGTATTTCAGACCTAAGCATTGAATAGCCACTAGTAGTGTTCCAAGATCAACAATCACACTTATAAATAGTGTATTCATTGACTTTAGTTGTCAAAAGGCTCCAATTTGTGTCAACTAATACCGATCGCACCCTGATGCAGTACTTTATGGCAACCTTAGCTAATTATGGAGTATTTCAGACTTAATTAATTGTCGAATTGCCAACTATTATGAAAATAAGTCATCACCACAACTTCATTATAACATTAATGAAAACATTAACTAGTATTATTGCAATGTCTCAAATTCCCTAATGTGGCTTAGTGCCTGGATTAGGGGGCCAAGAGGGTCATAATTGATTTAATGCGTTATTATATGATTACATGCATGATTATGTGCATTGTATTATTATATGGCTATATTTGTATTGCATGTATGTGATATATGGGTGAGATCACATTATTATGTGATTATGTTTGAGCTATTCGGCATGAGCCAATCCTAGGAAGCAAGTTAGCATTTTGCTCATAACGGGGTTAATTACCGGGCTCAGGGTGAGCCTAGGGGTAATTTGGTGCTTAGTACATTACCGGGAATGAGCGGGTAATGGGAAATGATTTGGAAATTATTTGAGGATATTGGGAGTAACGGGAATTGGAGGACGTTAATTATGATTAACAGGGTAGGTGGTAATGACAAATTTTCCCTTGGGTGGCTTTGAGGGATTAGTTTGGCCCTAGGGCATTTAAGTCATTTAGGCATGTAGATATACTCAGCCAAGGGAAAACTGTGGAATGAACCACAGAAAATAGATTTTTTCTCCTTCTCTCCCAACTACTCACTCTCTCTTTCTCTCTCTCTCTCTCTCTCTCTCTCTCTCTCTCTCTCTCTCTCTCTCTCTCTCTCTCTCTCTCTCTCTCTCTCTCTCTCTCTCTCTCTCTCTCTCTCTCGGTTTGGTGTTTGAGGAAAAATTAGGAGATTCAAGATTAAGGTTTTGAGGCTTTAGGGTTTAGAAGTGTGTTACAGCAATTCAAGGGATTCAGTTCATATCTGATGTAAGGATTCTAGCTTAACCTATGAGTTTTAATCTGTTTTTAAGGTTATTTTTAAGCTTGGAAGTTTGATTATGGAGTTGAGTATTTGATGGTGTTTTAGGTGTGATAACGCTTGGGCTTATTGCTAGATGGGTGGTTGTGTTATTTTGGGGTTTGGTTTTGATATTGGGATTGTTGGGTTGTGTTTTTGGCTAAGTTTGAATTGAGGAAAATGCAGGGGAGCTGGGTTCGCGGGGTCAAGTCGCGACCGAGTTCGTGGGTGCCGCGACTTGAGTGAACCTCAGAGCCTTCACTGGGCTCTATCTAGCAGGCGCACCACGACCCTCAAGGGCAAATCGCGGCCCGCCCCTGGCACCTAGACAGGGGTTCTGTCTGTCTGGGAGGCGCGCCGCGACCCTTGGGGGCAGGTCGCGGCTCGCCTATCTATTTTTGGCCAGGCTTAGTTTTACTTGGTTTTAAGTGCGGGTTTTCAAACCTTAAGGCTCGGGATCGAATATACTAACCGTTTTAGTAGGATTCGAGGTCCCTGGGTTTAGGACTTGGTCCGAGAGTCTTTTATTTCTCATTTTATTGATTGGATTTCATATTTTGTTATTATTAGGTTACCGCTAAGGGCCTAAGGACAGGATCGTTCTCAAGGGTCGTTCTTAACTTATTTTGCACTCAAGTCTAAGGTAAGAAAACTACACCCATTATGTTACATATATGATTATTGTTGAAGCATGTTGATTGTTCTATTTGGATATTTGTTGCATTATGAATGCTTGAATGCATTGTTTATCTGAGCAACACATTGACTTATTAGTCAAAAACGGCAATGGTGTTAAGTGCTGGTCGTGAAGCTCTAACTTACCAGTCAGGGTCGGCAATAGTACTGAGCGCTAGTCTTATGGAATTGACTTATGAGTCAAGAGCGGAAATAACGTATTGAACGATGGTCGATATGATTAGATCTAATCAATAAGAGCATTAGATGCTCGTCCGACCTATTGGTCGAAGAAAACTAAAGTGCTTGGTTAGTCTATGGCTAGTTACTCAGAGCCACGGCTAAAAGGCTCAAGTGACTTGATGGTCACATGGCTTAGGGCACAGGAACCCAGGATGTCTTATTATTCATCTATTCAGGGCGCAGGACCCCAGAATGACTTAATAGTCATTAATCCAGGGTACAGGACCCCAAAATGACTTAACAGTCATCATCTGATTAGGGCTGCGAACTCGATAATGATTTCATGATCATTTATTAATACTTGTATACATGCATTAATAAGTTTTCTTGCTGAGCCTTGGCTCACGGGTGCTATGTGGTGCAGGCAAAGGGAAAGAAAAGCTTACCCAACCTTGAGTGGAGAGCTTAGATGGTGACATGTACATATGCGGCCGCTTGACCACCACAGTCAAGGTATTTCTCCGGGGAACTAGGGTTTAACCCTATTTTGCTGCTTAGGTCAGCGGATTGTAACTTTTGAATTGTAATGACCATTTTGGATTGTAAAAACTTTTATGGGAACCCATGCAAAGTTTAGCGTTTTAAATAAAATATATTCATTCCTTTTGACCAAGATTTTAACCCTGACCCTTTAATAACTTTTAGATGCACGTTTATGGCCTAATGACTCATTTAGCGAGTTAAACAGTATTTAAAGTACACAGTGTGACAGTCTTGGCTAATCAGAGCGTTACAACTATACTATTTGTAGAATAATATATGATCACAAGAAAACTACAACTAATTAATGTTAAACATTCAAAATTCAAATTAATCTTATTCTCAAATACATAAGCAAAAATAATATTGAACACTCATCCATCTAATAAATTTTATTATCAAATACAATGACAAAAATAATTAACGTTAAGCATTCTACCATTTATTTATTTGTTTGTTAAAATAACATCTAATATATCTTATTGTCAAATACATTGGCCAAATTAATTAATGTTAAACATTCTACTATCTATAAAAGTTTTTTTATATAAAAAAAGATCTAATTAATTTTATTGTGTAATATATTGGCAAAATTCATTAGTGTTAAGCATCTACCATCTATAAAAGTCTTTTTTTTTAAGAAAATCTAATTAATTTTATCATCAAATATATTAGAAAAAATAATTATTGCTAAGCATTCTACCATTTATAAGTTTGTTTTGTTTTAATAAAAACACCACTTCAAATAATTAGAATGCACAATTCATATGACTTATTCTACCTTATAATATATTATCAAATCATGTTTATGATATATATTATCAAACTTAATTTAATTTAATGTCAATTCAATCATTCCAAAATATCAACACCTCTAAAAATGCGAGAACTACATTTGTTGCTAGAAGTAAATTGAAAACTTCACGAAAAAACAACCAAAATACAACAATTAATATTACTTTTTCTTTGATTAGGATTATGTAACAATAGCATTTAATTACTTAGTCGTAAATTTTTAAGTAACCAATTTCATAAATAAAATCCAACTTTTACTGAAATTGTCCTTGATGTCCTCACTTTTTCACTTTTTTGTGTCCAAGTACAACTTTATTTCTTACAAAAAATAAAAATAAAAATAAAAAAGGGAGAGACACTCATTGTAGTAAGTTCACATTATAATTCACAATATCTTACATGATGACAAGTGGATAAAAAGTTGACCCACTTTGAAAGACTTAGCCCTCCGGTGATAAGATGGATGAATTTTCCTAAAAATAAATGCTTGAAAGTATAATTTAAACTAGAAAACATAACTGTGCTCGTGCAGTATTTTGTAATAATTAAAATTTTTTTTTTTTTTTTTTTGGATATTGCATGATAGGGATTCATTTTCACCCTACCCGTACAACATGATCCTTATATAGACACGTGAGATCATCTTGACTGAAGTTTTTTTTCTCTTAATGGTATTCATTGTATAGCAAAAACTTCCTGCAAGTTTTCAAGAAATTCATAATAATTAAAGTGTCAAAAGTTCAAACAGTTTGTTGTACATGTCATTTTATTTATTATTATTATTTATACACTTTGCGTGGTTTTTTTTTATAAAAAAAATCTTAATTATGTATAAGAAAATTTATGGTGGTAAGGGTTATTTTGGTCGATTGCCCATTTAGACTCTTTATTTTTTTTTAAAAATAAATTTTAGACCTCGTATTTTGTCAAAAGGTTAAAAATAGGAATAGATAAATTGATTATTTGAACACTGAATTTTGGTCGATTAACCTTTTTGACCATTTATTTTTAAAAATTAATCCATGGACCATGTATTTATTCAAAAGGTAAAATATTCTTTATAAAAAGTAAGTTTTCTAAAAGTGTTCACACCATTTTAGCCGATGACTCGTTTGGACATTTTATTTTTAAAAATTAACTTGTGGACTCGTCTTTTGTGAAAATGTTAAAAATGATTATACATTTTTTAACCACGTGTTTTGTCTTGTTACCTGTTTGGACCTTATATTTTGAGAAATTACTTTCTGGACCCTGTGTTTTGTAAAAATGGTTCAAATAGACCCATAAACTCGATTTTGGTCAAAGTTTTTTGAACAAAAATCACAAATGATTCACCAAAATCCTAATTATAAACAAAAGAAAAATCATTCTGCCTAATAACTATGGTGCTGTATTCAATTTTTTCTTCATCAAAATTGAGTTTAGGGGTCTATTTGAATAATTTTACAAAATACAGGGTCTAAAAAGTAATTTATCAAAACATAAGGGTCCAAACAAATAATTAGACAAAACACACGATCCAAAAAATTATAAACTCGATTGAAAATATGAATATATAGATAGATTATTTGAACCACGTGTATTTCGATCAATTACCTGTTTGGATCCTTCATTGTTAAAAACTAATTTTTGGACCTCGTATTTTGTCACAAGGTTAAAAATATAAATATATAGATTATTATTATTTATTATTATTATTATTATTATTATATATTTTCAATTGATATATCATGATTAGTATTAAAATAAAAAAAATAGATAGAGTTTTTTCCTTAATTAATCAATAGTCATAATTTAGAAAAGTAGAATAAAAAAATATCTAGTCAAATTTAAATTATATATCTTTTAAATAAATCAAATTAGAATTCAAATTTAAATTATATATGTTGTCAAGATGTATTTGTATAACTATTTACGTTTAAATAAAAAAAACATATTAATAATTTGAATGAACATTTATTATATTTATTATTATTATTATCGACCATAAATTAGAAAATATATAATATAAACAAATGAGAATAAACAAAAATTATATTTGTTACCATGCATGTGCAAATAATACTTGGTTTTAGTAAAAAAATAAAAATAATAACATTACCATTTTGACCCTTATATTTTTCTCTAATACTTGATCGACCCCTATGTTTTGTTAAATGATAATTTGGACCATGTGTTTTACAAAATAAATCAAAATAGTACTTAGACTCGATTTTTGTCAAAATATTAGCGATGCGGTGGGTTTAGATGATCAGAGAAGGTGATCGAGGTGCTGAAAAAGAAATATTATATTTGAAAATATTTTGACAAAAATTGGATCCAGGGTACTATTTTGATCAATTTTGTAAACACATAAGGTCCGATTTGACATTTAACAAAACACAAGAGCCAATCACATATTTGGAAAAAGTATAGGGGTCAAACTCGTATTTTCCAAACATACACATACCCAATCAGTCTAAGGAGAAAGAAATGCATTAAAAAAGATAGCTTCATCTTGGAATTCTATAAACAAAATATAATAATAATAATAATAATAATAATAATAATAATCAGTGAATCAATAATAAAACTCGTAACACGGTGATTCTAAATCCACACATAAAACCCTAAATCACAACTCTATAAATTGATACACTATTAGGTTAATACTTAATGCCAAATTAACTATGACTCTTTGAAATTGAATTCTCATACACTGAGAATTTGGGGTGGAACATGAGACTCCATAAAAGAGAGAAACAAAAAAAGGAAAACTAAACACAAAAGACCAAAAAAATAAAAATAAAAAAGAATGTGTAATACCGAATTTGAAGCTTTCAACAATCAATTTTACGAATGCAATGATAAATAAGAATGCGAAAAAAATGAAAAAAATAAATATATAAATTATGATATGGATTTTGTTAAATAAAATAAATATATTATTATTATTATTATTAATTAATTAATTGAGAAAGTTCCATGAGAACTTTGAAAAGTTGTTACATGTTTTTTTTTAATAATTATTATCATTGGTAATTAATATAAAAACTAAAATAAAATAAAGATTTTTTTTGAATAATTATGAAATGGTTTCTATTTAAATAAATAAATATTTAAATTATTATTATTAAAATTAATTTACTTTTATTATAATTATATTTTTTAATTTTTTAATTATTAACTAATAATCATAAATTTGTAAAAGAAGAATTAAAAAATGTGAAAAGAATGAGAAAATATATTTTGTTTAAATAACTATTATCTTTATTATTTAATATAAAAACTAAAATAGAATAATTTTTTTTAATAATTTGATATGATTTTTGTTTAAATTAATATCACATGTATATATATTGATATTTTTAATTGTTAAAATATTTTGATTTTGAATTTAAATATCAAAATAATAAACTGAAATATTTTTTTTTTGAGGATAATGATTGATTTATTATTATAATTATTAGAAAATTAGTTACTAAATATCATATTTAAATATAAATAAATATATTTTGAAATTGAAATTGAAATATCAAAAAACAATAAAAAGATAAATATGGAATGGAAAATCTTGAAGATAAATGCCAATTATATATGATTGATTTATTATTATAAAATTAGTTATAAATAAATATAGTATTTATAAATAAATCAAGATATTTTAAATTTTTAATTAGAAAATTGATAAATGTCAATTTATATAGGATTGATTTATTATTTTAATTATTAATAATGATAATATTTAAATTCAAATCAATTAAATTATAATTAAAAAAATGAAAGAAAAGAACAAAATAGATAAGTAGATTATAAAAATTTTGAGATGCCATTGAAGATATTTAATTAATATTAATTATTACTCTTAATTTAAATATGTATGTAATTATTATTGTTATTTTTTTATACTTTTTTTATTTACCTTGAAAAAATATATCACAAGCTAATTAATATAATATACCATAGAAGTAATAAGTTGGGCATTATGAAAAAAATAGACACGAAAAAAATACTATGGATGAAGTAAAACAATGCATTCTCATTCTCCAATTTTCAATTTATCATTATTATTTTTCAAAAATTATAAATGAAAGTAACTATTCAATTGGTAAAATAAAGAGGCCTCCGAAGAAAAAACAAAGTATGTGCCAAGACATAGTAGGAGACAACCTTTATATATACGCAATTACCAGTTACACGTCGAGTATATGTAAACAAACTCAGAGCAATTACCTAAAAGCTCAAGGCTAAAGTGAAATGTAGAAATCCATATTGAAAATTCTATTTCAATGTTAAATAATCAAACATGGGAAGACATTTTACTCCTTCCATTTGTACTTGCATATTACATATATTTTATTAATAAAAAAAATGGGACAACTTGGGATAGAAAACTACCTTTCATTGCTAAATATTAAGCCAAAGGTTTAGAAATGGCATATATCTCACCAAAGCCATGTCCAAAATCTATATCATAGGGAAAAGAAATTAGAATCTAAAACATGAGAGTTGATGACAAATAGTAAAATACAAAATTGAGTTAGTCATATCAAATAATAAGAATCATCATATGTTATGCACTTTCTATTCCAAGACAATTAATTTAATTTATATCAAAGTTAGAGGTAGAAAAAGATCCAAGAAAATGTGAAAATGAGGCAAAAAAGTTATTGGTGAAGAAGAGTTTCAAAAAAAAAAAACACAAGCAATCCAACAAAAGAAGGGACAATGAAAGAAGACGGAAGCATAAAAAAAAAAGTAAAAGAAGATGTAATTATGGAAATCAAATATACAAAAGAATAAGTAACTATGGAAATCAAATATATAATACTTAAGAAAGACACATAAACAAACTCAAGCTCACTTACATTGTCAAATTTTGTTGAAATATAAGAGAATTCACTACTAGTTCAAAGTTGCAATGAAAGATTGATGTATTTGAGTAACATTAGATATATTTTTCAAGTCTCAAGTATAATAAGAAACAAAATTGAATTTATTAGTTAGATTTATAGATATTTAGATAGTTTAGAAAATGAGGCAAAAAAGTTACAGGTGAAGAAGAGTTTAAAAAAAAAACACAAGCAATCCAATAGAAGAAGCGACAATGAAAGAAAACATAAACATATGTAAAACAAAAAAGTAAAAGAAGATGTAATTGTGGAAATCAAATATACAAAATAAGAAGTAACTATAGAAATCAACTATACAATACTTAAGAAAGACACATGAACAAACTCAAGCTCACTTACATTGTCAAATTCTGTTGAAATATAAGATAATTCACTACTTGTTCAAAACTGCAATGAAAGATCGATGTATTTGAGTAACATTAGATATATTTTTCAAGCCTCAAGTATAATAAGAAACAAAATTGAATTTATCAGTTAGATTTATAGATATTTAGATAGTTTAGATATTTTAGTTTTTTTTTTAATTATTAACTAATAATTATAAATTTAAAATAGAAGAATTAAAAAATATGAAACAAAATTGAATTTACTGGTTAGATTTATAGATATTAGATAGTTTAGATATTTTAGTTTTTTCGTTTTTAATTATTAACAAATAATCATAAATTTGAAAAATAAGAGTTAAAAAATGTGAAATAAATTTGAATTTAGCGATTAGATTTATAGATGTTTAGATAGTTTAGATATTTTAGTTTTTTCTTTTTTAATTATTAAATAATAATCATAAATTTGAAAAAAAAATTAAAAAATGTGAAATTTTAGAAAATAGAAAGTGAATTTATCAGTTAGCTTTATAGATATTTAATAGTTTAAATATTTTAGTTTTTTCTTTTTTAATTATTAACAAATAATCATAAATTTAAAAAAAAAAATTAAAAAATGTGAAATAAAATTGAATTTAGCAGTTAGATTTATAGATATTTAGATAGTCTAGATATTTTAATATTTTTTTTAATTATTAACTAATAATCATAAATTTGAAAAAGAAGAATTAAAAAATGTGAAAATTTTAGCAAATAGAAAGAGTTTTTTGGAGCAATTTTAAAGTGTCACACCATCTCATTGATGCTCTCTTTTATATATATATATATATATATATATAGATTTAGATAGTTTAATTATTTTTAGTTTTTTCTTTTTTAATTATTAATTAATAATCATAAATTTGAAAAAAAGAATTAAAAATGTGAAAAATTTAGAAAATAGAATGAGTGTTTTGGAGCAATTTTAGAGTGCCATATCATCTTCTTGATGCTCTCATTTATATAGATATATAGATTTGAAAAAGAAGAATTAAAATTGTAAAAAATGAGAAAATAAAAATAGTGTTTTGGAGCAATTTTAGAGTGTCGCATCATCTCCTTGATGTTCTCATTTATATAGATATATAGATTTTGAAATTCCGTTTTTTATGATTACCAACTTAATTATTTAGATTAAATAATTGATTGTTAAATTGTTACAGAAATGTTTAAACAAATTCCAAAACTGTTTGAACAGAAACCAGATATATTTAAACAGTTTGTGACCAGAAGATAAAAACGAACATAAAGTAAAGAACACACGAATTTTTACGTGGTATTAGCAATATTTGCAGATTGCTACTAGTCCACGAGGCCACGCCCAGAGAATGAAATTTATTAGAAGAATATCTAAATGATTACAAAACCAAATTGACTTATACAAATAAAGACTCCCTCTTGAATTTGTCGCAACTGTTGTAATCTAAACTTCTAATCAAATTTCTGAAGTGCTAAGATATTGAACTCCCTTCAAATCATAACACTTGCACTTTTCCTCCCGAAAAGTGACTCACGAACAAGACTTCTCCCGAAGCTTGATGACAAAAGTCCAAGTGTGTTCAACCTGCACAATTAACACAAAGAAAACAATACAGAAGTACACTGTAATAAGCCACTAAGAACTTGCTGGACTCAAGTTCTTTACATAACAAAAAATCTCTCTAAAACTTGAAAAATATTTGGAAAATAATATATCAAGAGAGATGATTAAAAACCAACGACTTAAGGATGATTATATACTGTTTAGAATCTCTTTAGGTCGTGGAAAACAAATCAGAAATCAAACAGCCCATAAATGGAAAATCTTCCAAAACAGGAAAGTCAGAATCTGTTCAAACAGACTGGAAATCCGTTCAAACAGATTCATTGAACCTGGACAGTTTTTCAACCCAGTTTCCTTAAATAAATAAGGAAACAATATATCATTTATGATTTCAAGCTGTACACGATTTCTGGGCAATCAAATCAGATAAACAAAATAAATACTAATAATTTCCATTTCAAGAAAAAGATATTCTTTTATAGGAAAATATATATATTTATTTTATTAACACATAAATAAAAATCTGAATATAGAAAGACATATTTCACCAAAACAAGTAACTACCCATTTTCGAAACTCACCACAAAATATTACAAAAGAGAAAACTACTAATTTCGAAAATACCCTTTTAATTAATTTTGTTTTTATTATCAAAAATGCCAATAAAAGATTTTACAGATTTGAAAAAGAGAAATTAAAAATGTGAAAAATGAGAAAATAGAAATAGTGTTTTAGAGCAATTTTGGAATGCCACATCACCTCTTTGATGTATATATACATAAAATTTTAGATATTTTTAGTTTTTCTTTTTTAATTATTAACTAATAATCATAAATTTAAAAAAATAAGAATTAAAAAATGTGAAAATTTTAGACAATAGAAAGAGTGTTTTTAGAGTCTCACAACATCTTCTTAATACTCTCATATATATATATATATATATATATATATAGATTTAGATAGTTTAGATATTTTTTGTTTTTTGTTTTTTCTTTTTTAATTATTAACTAATAATCATAAATTTGAAAAAGAATAATTAAAAAATGTGAAAATTTTAGAAAATAGAAAAATTATTTTTGAGCAATTTTAGAGTGTCACACCAACTCCTTAATGTTATCCTTTATATAGATATATAGATTTAGATATTTTTAGTTTTTTTTCTTTTTTAATTATTAACTAATAACCATAAATTTGAAAAAGAAGAACTAAAAAAAATGTGAAAAATTTAGAAAATAGAAAAAAGTGTTTTTGAGCAATTTTAGAGTGTCACATCATCTTCTTGATGTTCTCCTTTATATAGATATATATTGTAACTATATATAGATATTTAGAATTATTATTACTGTTATTGTTATCTCGATAGATATTATAGAAAATAATATATAATTATTATTAAAAATTGAGAAGCTTTTTTTAATCGTAACTATATATATGGTTGAAGATTATCATAATTTATTTTTTAACATATAGATTATTATTTACTTATTTTTTGAGAGAATTTTAAATTAAAGTAAGGAAAACTATGAGATTAATAAAGAATATCTAAAATATATATAAAAATTACAAAGAGATATTTATATATATATATATATTTATTATTGATTTAAATAATAATTGTTATCAAGATAGATATTATAGAAAATAATATATAATGACACTACAATAATTTTTACATTCAATGTCTTACATCAATGGTGTAAGACGTTAAAAATTATGAGGGATTTTAAATGTCTTATGTTGGGAGACATTGAAATTTTTTATTAATTACTAAAATTGTAAGACATTAAAAGTGCATAGAGACGTTGAAAATTGGGGGTTTAAACACGTGTTTGTGGGGACATCCAACGTCTCCCACTGGGAGACGTGCCACGTGTCCCACGTCTTCCAGTGGGAGACGTTTGAAGTCATGGACATCCAACGTCTACCACTGGAAGACGTGGGACACATGGCACGTCTTCCAGTGGGAAATGTTGGATGTCCCCACTAATATTAACCCCTCTTTCCTTCCCTCTCAGACACACACGCACAAACTAGAGCACAAACCAAAGGCATTCAAGACGATTTATGCGAGTTCTAGGGCACAAAAGATAATGTTTTCTCTCTATTTTCATGGTTTTACTTGGGTTTTTTTTTTTAAATCTTAGATTATGCATAAAAATGAATAGTAAATGTGATTTTGTGTTTGTTTTACATTATTATGAACTTTTCCCATAGATTGTAGGATTTTTTTAGATTTTCCATAGTTTCTAAGAAAATTTATAATTTGTTGACAATGTAGAGATTATTTTAAATTTACATATCACATTGTGTAAATTTCATTAAATATATATGTTTATGATTATTTGTAATTATTATTATTATTTATTTCGAAATTTAGCTATATTTGTTTATATATTTAAATTCTAGCTATTTTGATTATATATAGTTATGTTAAAATAAATTTATTAAATAATTTTTAAAATATAAATATATGAAAAGTTTTATGTTTTTGTTAATTATTGAGTTTTTAGGTTTTGAAAAGTTTTATTGATTTTTTGCTTAGGTTAATTAGTGGCTCATTGGAGTTTTTTTTATTTGTTTGGCAATAATTTACTTATTAGATATTTAGTGATATTTGTTTAGTAATCTTTTACATATTAATTAATTTAATTTCGTAGGTTGTGATTTTGTTGGTGAGATTTTAGGGTATTTTTTGCATCAAAATTTCAATATCAAGCACACATTTGAGGTAATTAAATTTCTAAAATTACAATAATAAGTTATATATTGCTAGTTATTTAGTGATATTTGATTTATCAATTATTAATTTAATTTTGTTAGTTTGTGGATTTAATAGCAAATTCGATTACTACGTGAAGTAATTTTGCTACTTTTTGGATTATTAATTGCAAGAGATACATATATATTCTCTTACTTTTACTTTTAATATTATTATTCAAATTTTAGAGGAGTTTTAATATCTTAAATATTCATCCATAGTGAAGTAGATTCTGAGATTAAAACTGTGTGTTGCGGTGATAACGGAAGATTGAGAACTTGTGTGTTTTAGTGAAGTAGGTTCTGAGAAATTTGGTTGTGTGCTGCGTAGCTATAAGGAAGAAACTTATTATATGTTGTTTGAATTGTTTGTTTTGCTATTCATATGCAGATGGTTAGGTTACTATTATAGGGGAAATGCTGCCTGATTTTATCTAGGATAATAAACAATTAGCTTTATCACGTGCTTATTTAGTGTCGTTTCTTTTAATTTTCATAGACATAGGAGAAGATATGGATAGACAGTGGATGCCAGTGAATAGGTTATCTGCGGAATATATGAACAGGGTCGATTTGTTCTTAAGGTTTTGTTTGGAAAATGTGAAAGACCCAAATTTTACTTATTGTCTATGTCTTAAGTGTGGAAATGTTAAAAAGATTAAAGAACACTTATATTTCAATGGGATCGACAAGAGTTACACAATTTGGTATTACCACGGGGAGATAGCTCCTATTGCTCCAACTTTGCCAAGTAGATCAAAAGGAGTGAGGAGGAATATAGTAGAGGAGAACTGGGATCCATTAGATGAAATGATTGACGACGCACATTATGGATCAGGAGTAGACCCAAATAAGTTTGAGACACTCCTTAGTGATGCTGAGAAACCGATTTACCCTGGTTGTGCCAGATTTACAAAATTATTTGCACTTCTTAGGTTATACAATCTAAAAGCTAAACATGGCTAGAGTGATAAAAAGTATTATTGATTTATTTAGTTTTTTGAATGAGTTATTTCCCGAAGATAATGAAATGTCAATTTCATTTTATGAGGCAAAGAAGACGTTATGCTCATTAGGCATGCAGTACGAAAAAATGCATGCATGTCCTAATGATTGCATATTATATCGAAATAGCTTTGCAGACGCTTTCAATCTTTTTTTCTCTATGAATCTTCATGATGTCGAGATCTCTGATACTCTACGCATTAAGCAACCTCAGGTAAATTATTGCAACTTAAATTTTTGAACTTTTATAATTATTAAGTAGAATAATATGTATGCATTTTTTTTTACCAAGTTTCAACTTAATAATTAATTACTCATACTTTTAAATAATTAGTGTCCACATCAACCAGACAATGTGACATGTGGATACTACATAATGAGGATGTTGAAGGATTTGATTGAACATGTGAGTCCTGGACATTACTTGAGAACGTTATTATTAATTAAAATTTACAAATTATTTTTGAAACCATATATATAAATGTAATCAAATAATTAATTAATATATTTTACTTTATATTTTTTGCAGCTAACAACTACGTTATATATAGAGGCACAAATTGATGAGTTACGACAAGAATGGACAACATATATGTTACCGATAATCCAAAGTTACTAACCTTGTTGTTAGGTTTCCTTACTTTTTACCTCTTTCTTCATACACAGTGAAATATTTGTTAATTTTGTATATGTCTAATAAATATTGTGTTTCTTGTATATGTTTAAAAAATATGTCTAACAAATATTGTGTCTCTTGCATATTTTCATTTTATTAATTATGTAAATTTCAATTTAAATTAATATTAAATTAATTTTAATTTAATTACTTATTAAATCAATTTAAATTAATATTAAAATAATTTCAATTTAATTAATTATTAAATTAATTTAAGTTAAAATTAAAATAATTTCAATTTAATTAATTATTAAATCAAATTAAAATAATATTAATTATAAATTTTTTTTTTTTTTAAAACCTGGGAGACTTTCAACCTCTCCCACTAGGAGAGGTTGAAAGTCCATGTTTTTGGACACCTTTCAACCTCTCCACTAGGAGATGTGGAATGTCTCTCACCTCTTTCATTAGGAGACGTGAGATATACACTTACAATGACTCCACCTACAATGCCTTCTCCCACGAGAGACATTGTAGACTTTTAATGTCTCTCAAATAAAGTCATAAAACTCATATTTTGTTGTAGTGTGATAATTATTATTATTAAAAAATTGATAAAATGAGAAGCTTTTTTTTATCGTAACTATATGTATACTTATAGATTATATAGATTATTAATAATTATATAAATTATCATTATTTATTTTTAATATATAGATTATTATCAATTTAAAATATATATAAAATCACAAAGAGATAATACATTTAGTATTAATTTAAATAATAATATCTTGCAAATATCTTATTTAAATTTAACAAATTACATTTATAATTTTTATAACGTATATGGTAATTTAAACGTACATGTAAAAAAATAAAAATAAAATAACTTGTATAGTAATTTATTAGTGTAAAAACATTTTTTTAAAATTAATTTTATTTTTTAGTAATTTTTAATGATTAAGTAGTTAAGAAGTAAAATTAGAATTAACTAATATTATTATATTATTAATAAAAATGAATAAAAAATTATATTAAAAGAGAAAATAGATAGAATGGTTTGAAAAAATATTAGATTGTCACGTCATCTCCTTGAAGCTCGAATCTAAAACATGAGAGTTGATGACAAATAATAACATACAAAATTGAGTTAATCATATTAAATAATAAGAATCATCATATGTTATGCACTTTCTATTCCAAGACAATTAATTTAATTTATATCAAAGTTAGAGGTAGAAAAAGACCCAAGAAAAAGTGAAAATGAGGCAAAAAAAGTTACCGGTGAAGAAGAGTTTTAAAAAAAAAACAAGCAATCCAACAGAAGAAGGGACAATGAAAGAAAACAGAAACATATGTAAAAAAAGTAAAAGAAGATGTAATTATGCAAATCAAATATACAAAAGAAGAAGTAATTATGGAAATCAACTAAACAATACTTAAGAAAGATACATGAACAAACTCAAGCTCACTTACATTGTCAAATTCTATTGAAATATAAGAGAATTCACTACTAGCTCAAAGCTGCCATGAAAGATTGATGTATTTTAGTAACATTTGATATATTTTTCAAGTCTCAAGTTGATTACTGCTCAAAAATATCATTTTATTAGTTTTAAAGTTTAAAATTAATTAATTTTTAATTAATATTTTCATGGATTTATTGTCATATATTTTATATTTGAAAATATTAATTTTAATTTAATTTGTGTTTAATTTTCAGGAAATAAAATGTATTTTGACACAAAGAAAAAGAAAGAAGAAATGAATAATTAAAATTGAAGAAATAATGAAAAAAGTGGTATTTTTGAAGTTAACTTAGGCCCAAAAAGGAGCCTAGCCCAAGCTTTTAGAAGCTGCCACGAGTTGAGCCACCACACTCCAACCGAGCCGCCAGCTGCCAGCCGAGCCACCTGACGAGCCTGACAGCCGCCTGCCACGCGGGTCCCACACCTCCTGACATGTGCCCACGTTGTCGCACCTGACGCCGACCACTACGCCTGTCAGCCTGCCGCCGACCACTACGCCTGTCAGCCTGCCGCACCTGCCAAGCCAACGAAAAGGCGCCACGTCGCCTTGCTGTCTCCTACTCCACCAGCAGCATTTTTTTGATAGCCAATTAAAGCATGCCACGTGTCCCACGTGTCCCATTTTGCATCATATTTTGAAGCCACTTTCTCCACTTCCTAATGCACGTAAATACACATTTTGGGTCCTATTTTCACTATAAATAGAGGACCAAATGTAGGGAAAAAATTATCAGATTGGAGAGTGGAAAAATACACTTTGTTATTTCATTGCTTTTCTTATTTCTAGCTTAGTTTTACTTGTTTTAGGTGACAAAAATGAGTGAACTATTTTAGAAATATTGGTGAGGTTAGAGTGTAGTTTTTGTACTTCTTATTCTCAATAGTGATATTGATTCTTCTTATGATTCATTTCCATATCTCATTAATTATTCTGTTTCTCATCTTCTAATTTCTTTTCTAAAATTATTTAGCATCTTTTACATAAGTTCAATTATGATTTTCTTATGTAACTTAGATTGTTAATTTATTTTAGTATATTTGTTATATTGTATGTCTTTTACTACATTCTGCCAGTGGTATTTTGTTGCTCTTAGATATATAATATGATATGATATGAAATTAGGAGTTAGATTCAATTTAATCTAGATTATTTAATTTGTGTTTTTAACATATACATCTTCTAGTTGCAATTAATGGTGTAGAATTGCAACTGTGTTTTGAATTAATATCAATGTTAGAATAGGTTTTACAGCACTGCATCTCTACCTTGCCATGCTCTTTATCTGATCGCTTTCTCTAATCTATCATTTTAATTTCACACAATTCATCTCTTCAATTCTACTTTATTTTTATCTTTTATTTACTAATATAATCTTTAGCTGTGTTTGTCTCTCTGTGGATACAACATAGCCCGATTACTACTGCGACCGCTTAGGAGTTTATTGGGCGATATCACAAGTATAATAAGAAACAAAATTGAATTTATCGGTTAGATTTACAGACATTTAGATAGTTTAGAAAATGAGGCAAAAAATTTACCGGTGAAGAAGAGTTTTAAAAAAAAACATAAGCAATCCAATAGAAGATGGGACAATGAAAGAAAAGTTACCGGTGAAGAAGAGTTTAAAAAAAAAACACAAGCAATCCAATAGAATATGGGACAATGAAAGAAAACAGAAACATATGAAAAAAAAAAGTAAAAGAAGATGTAATTATGGAAATCAAATATACAAAAGAAGAAGTAACTATGAAATCAACTATACAATACTTCAGAAAAACACATGAACAAACTCAAGCTCACTTACATTGTCAAATTCTGAAATATAAGAGAATTCATTACTGGTTCAAAGCTGCAATGAAAGATCGATGTATTTGAGTAACATTAGATATATTTTTCAAGTCTCAAGTATAATAAGAAACAAAATTGAATTTATCGGTTAGATTTATAGATCTTTAGACAGTTTAGATATTAAGTTTTTTTTTATTATTAACTAATAATTATAAATTTAAAATATAAGAATTAAAAAATGTAAAACAAAATCGAATTTACTGGTTATATTTATAGATATTGGATATTTTAGATTTTTCGTTTTTAATTATTAACAAATAATCATAAATTTGAAAAAGAAATAAAATTGAATTTAGCTGTTAGATTTATAGATGTTTAGATAGTTTAGTTTTTTCTTTTTTAATTATTAAATAATAATCATAAATTTGAAAAAAAAATTAAAAAATGTGAAATTTTAGAAAATAGAAAGTGAATTTATTAGTTAGATTTATAGATATTTAATAGTTTAGATATTTTAGTTTTTTCTTTTTTAATTATTAACAAATAATCATAAATTTGAAAGAGAAGAATTAAAAAATGTGAAATAAAATTGAATTTAGCGGTTAGATATATAGATATTTAGATAGTTTAGTATTTTTCTTTTTTAATTATCAACTAATAATCATAAATTTGAAAAAGAAAAAAGAAAAAATGTGAAAATTTTAGAAAATTGAAAGAGTGTTTTAGAGCAATTTTAGAGTGTCACACCATCTCCTTGTTGCTCTCTTTTATATAGATTGTTGACCACGATTTTGGCCAACTACGAGTAGATGCAAAAACGACAATAAACCTTGAATAGAAAGTAAATAACACAAGTAATTTTTATAGTGGTTCAACCCCAATTTGTTGGTAATAGCCTAATCCACTTAGAGTTGTGATATATATAGCCTATACTCAAAATCAGATGAACCTTAGTCAACTGAGTTTCTCAAGTATAAGTAGGAAAATACAGTGTTTCTCTCTCCGAACTCTCAGAAAACGCTCCCAAAATACCCCAAGTAATGGTCCCAAAGTCTCCAAACTAGAGAGCTTTCTTTTCAGTTCCTCCAATTTCCGCCGCCCCCCCCCCCCCCCCCCCAAATGATGCCATGAACCTCTAATTTATAGGCTCATGGATCGTACATGAGAAACATCCCTTTGACGGGGTCCTTGGTTGTTCCAACCAACTCTAATTAAGAAAATATAAATAAATTTAAATTACAACAATATAGTTATTACTTCGGGATATTTGAGAGATTCCTGCGGCAGTTACAAATTATTCAGGTTGAAGCTGTTACTAAGGCTTGACTGAAGAGTCACTAGACAGTTAACTTCTGAGATTCTGATTCGTCAATCGACCAGCTCTATCCCCCAAAGTGACTGGTCGACCAAGATACCTCACCAGTCGGCTAAAGCATATCCTTGGTCGAGCATGGCACACCACTGGTCGGGCATGACATATCACTGGTCGGGCATGGCACACCACTGGTCGAGCATGGCCCATCACTGGTCAGGCATGGCACACCACTGGTCCGCTAAGTCTATTTCATGTCCAATAATATCACAACTCCCCAAGTCAATTCTCAACCTTTTCACTTTTTTAAATAACATATTTATTGACTATTAATGTGTCATTTACTAACCATGCACTGCCACTTGTCCATCTGATTGCCACGTCATTGACCAAAACTTTTGAGGATAACATTTGCCCCCAAGTTTATTATATGATTTTCTTATATGATAAACTTTTCCTCTTATTCCTCGTAAGATCCATAGTAAATATAATAATTACCGTGTCCTAAAATTCTAAAAATGACATTTGACATTTTTCCCGCCTTTTGCAAATAAAAGTATAATTAAATTTTTCAGCCATGAAAATGGCAGTTACTTGCTTCCAATCGTGGGGGAGAAAATACCAAGAGTCTTCAGGGTAAGTGGGAGTCTCCCTTTCTCTCCTTTAAATAGACCCATGATTGCCCACTACCATAAGCAAGAATTTCATCTTCAACAACACCCTTCCTTCCTTTTGGTCGAAACCTCCACAAACTTCCAAGGCATTTCACCTTCTCCAAGCAAATCCAAGCTTTCTCAAGAAATCAAAGGCTCTTCAATACATTTGGGTAAGCTTCTCCATCTTCATCTTTATATTTAAGCTTTGTAAACTTAAAAATCTACACAAAAAGCTTGTTTAGAATACCCCATGCCGAAACCCCCATTTTGAAACATATTCTTGGATTTCTTCATGATAAATATTTATAGAATAAAGACTTTGTGGCTGATATAATGTAGTTTAGGCTTTGGGTTAATCAATTTTTCTTTCAATTTCATGAAATTTTGCAAGAAAAATGATTTCCCACTACACATTTTAGTTTTTGGTTTATGGGTTTAAGAAGAGCATATGATATTTCCTTGAGACTTGTTGAACTCTTAGAATTCCACTTTTTGATTTTGTTTGCATAGCCCAAGATTAATAAAATATGTTTATGCATCATGCTATGCTCTTTACCCTTTAGCCCAGCAAACCCGTGCCCTTGGCCATATCTAGCCGATCGGACCCCTACTTGGCCCTCATGTATTTTTGTTTATAGCTGCTCGAGACACACGTCTTTGCTCCTCGGACATGCATCCCCTCGAGCATCCTCCCAGCCGCTCGGGGCACCACACAACCACTCGGACGCACACCCCTTCGACATGCAGCTTCTTGGGCATGCAGCTCCCAGTCGCTTGGTCGTGCATTGCATAGCTGCTCGGATGCACACCCCTTCGGCATGCAGCTCCCAGCTGCTCGGGGGCACCGCACAACCCCTCGGATACGTGCCCAACAACTTGGAGGCACTGCATTGCCGCTTGGACGCACACCCCTTTGGCATGCAGCTCCTCAGGCACGCATCCCCTCGGGCATGCTCCCAGCTGCTCGGAGGCACTGCACAGCCGCTCGAACGCACTTCACTGCCACTCGGTCATGCATCCGAATGCTCGGATACCACCTTAGGCCTTAGCCCTCCGAACACCACTCAACATTCGAAACTATCAATTTGAATCTCTCAAAATTACTATTGTTTTCCAAAAAATGAATGTCTGTATCTAGGGCAAATTGATTTCTTTTCTCAAAGAAATTGTTTTCACTGAGCATTGTATATATTATTCATTTTTTTTAATGTTTGGTTTACTCACCTCCCCTTATCTTTTGTAGATGAATCACTTCGACTACAGGGGAGGTGACAACCAAACAGATTTCGACTCCTCAGTTCCCGCTTCAAGGGACACTTTTTCGAGCAGTGATTCTTCTTCCAAATCCCCCAGCAGACGAACTCCTGAAGACCGTCTCCATCATCTCAAGAAAATCCTTCCGCAGTCAGCTTTATATTTCCTTCACGAAGATCAATTCCTTAAGCAACAAAGCTAGCACCCACCGATGAGGGTGAAGAAGTCTAATTGACTCCCTCAAGAACAAGATCCCCAAGTTGCTCGTAGAGCAACACAAAAGATGGTAGAACGAGTGCCCTATATAGGAGAAAATTTATTAAGAGAAGCCGAGACTGAGGCTTCTTCAAAACCCCATCGCCAAGCTCGAAAAACTGGAAAACCTAGGAGAAAGGTTACCCAAACATTCGCCTCAAACATCCAACAAACTGTTACACGTAGGCCGAGGAACAAAGAAGATGGTGTGCCTTCCTGATTTGTAGCTAAGCCCTCTAAATTACATTCCAGGATGTTTGATAAGCATATCGAGACTTTGGGTCTCGAAGGAATGAATGTGATATGTCCACACCCTGACCAAAGAGCCAATAATCCTGGTGGAGCCTACTGTGCCTGGTCTAAGTATCACATATATGCATGAGCCACAATCCCCTTGCATCCTTTCTTCAAATCAATAGCAGATTACTTCAATGTGTCTCCCTTTCAGATTGCTCCAAATGGTGTACAAGCCTTGTCTGTTCTATATATTCTCTACCACTTCTAGGGCTGGAACCCGCCTATTCCTCATGAGGTACATTATTTGTTCGATTTTAGGACTAACCCCAGCCACAAAAATACAGGTTTTTTCCACCTCTTTCATAGGAAAAAAAGGGTTAAGTACCTTCATGGTATAGCCCATAAATCAAATCCTGGGAAGTATTATACAGAATATTTCCTTACTACAGACATTAAAGCCAACAACCTGGCTTTCACACATGTCGACCCTTTTGATAAACCTTTCCCAACCAGGGAAATGTATGCTCGAGTAGAAGAACTTGCCAACATGCCTCTAGATGAAAAGGACATTGAACAGTTGGTCTCCTTGGAGAATCTTCGACTCGCAGGATTATTACCAAACAACCAAGATGTTGTTGTGGGTAGTATGACTAATGAAACAGACACGACTGATCAGTCTAATGCCGACACCGAAGTAGTGACTGACCAGTTTTCTCCTATTCCATTCCCTCATCCACGCCGACCAGGTGGTCCCATTATAAGAGAGCCTCCTTGTGAAAATCCTCAACGACCCGCCTTCCCTGTCAGGCCTGGCAAAGGCAAAAGTATCAAGCTCTTTAGAGAAGACAGCTCATCGTCGGAGGACGAAGACGAGATTTTTAACGAAATTCTGAACTCAGGTTTTGCTGACAATGACCATAATTGGATTTTGTGATGAACTTGTTGAATTTTATTTTTTACCTTTGTTCATTTATTGTTTCTACTAACCCAACTTTGGCTTTACTTTTATGCAGATTCGACCATGTTCAAGCAATTCAATACCCCCTCTATGCAAAAGAGGAAGACTGGTGAAGGGAGCAACTCAACTCCTCTGAGCAAGGTTATAAAGACTACACCACCTAGCCAAGGAAAATCATCCGACTAGTCAATCATTCTCCCACGCCTGGCTCCTCCGTCAGCTACTCTACAGACTACCCGGTCAACTTGCTTAAGTGAGCCTCTTCACGTCGTTGGTGAATATGACAAAGAGTTACTAGACCATACTCTTCACTATGCAACTACAACTCAGACTTTCGAGACTCTACCCCGTCAAAGCGTCAAAGTTTTCCTCCACAAAGGCCTTGCTCAAATCATGAGTGTAAGCATCTTATCAAAAACATTTACTTTCTTATTTATCACTCGTATTTTAATATTTCCCGGTTATCTATTCCAGGGGCTTATCACTGTTAGTCATGCCCAATGCCGAGCAGTCGACTATAAAGAGTTGATCAAGGTCTTGAATTTTCAGTTGGTGGAAGCCCAAGCTAAGATTGAAACTTTGACTAACTCTGAAAAAGATCTTCAATCCAAGGCTGAGCAGGCAGAGAAAACAATTGTCGAGCGGGATGGATCTTTAAAGGAGTTGGTTGGTGAAAATAAAAAACAGATCCAAGCCAACAATGTGATAGTCAGAATACCGTGATCCGTAAGGGGAAAGACCGGGTAAAGCTGTGCAATCCCACACCGCCTGGGGAAGGTCAAGTGTGATGATTCTAAGACTGTGTAGGTATGGGACTACACAGTTGAAGATGTCTTAAATTGATTGATGGGTACTACCTATATCAACAAGATGCATCTTCTTTTCAGTAGCCCATCACTTGAGAACTCCAAAGTTAAGCGTGCTTGACCTGGAGTAATCTCAAGATGGGTGACCTCTTGGGAAATTTTCCCAGGAAGCGTGCGAGTAAGGACAAAGGATGTTGGAAAGAGTTGTGTTGGTTTGTAGGGCCAGTCGTCATTCCAGGAAGTAGCCATAGTGACGTGGGGCGTTACAAACAAAATGTTGACCGACCAGCTAGAAAAAAATGACTCATGAGAATGAAGAGTAGAAACAAGACAAAGAAGCTGATCTTGCCCGTTATGAAGAGATCTGTTTCAACTGCTTTTATCATATATGGAAGCTAAACAAGCCTCTCAACCTTGACTTTCTCTCAGAAGAGGCAAGAGCGGAAGAGCTTGCCAAATGTGAAGCCAAGGCCGCCGAGGAGGCAGCTAATCCAGCTGGTGTTGTGCCTACTTCTCCTGCTCTATCATTCCGACCAGAGGAGGTTCCAGACGTTGATGATGGTGTTAACCAACCAGAAACTAGTTTACCTGACCAGTAAACATGCTTTAGCCGACTAGAGGGCTTCTCATCCGACCAGCAGAAACTTTATATCTGGCCAGCAATTTACTTATTTTGCTTATACTTTTGTTGAGACAATGACTGCTCCTTTTATATTTTTCTCGTATGGCCGAGCTACTTGACACTTTACTTTACTTTTCTTAAAACATCCAAAGTCAATTGTGAATAGTAAAGTCTGTTTGATCTATGCCATGAATTTTTCGCATGAGTACTTAGTTTTCTAACTTAGAAATTACAGCATTTCATAAGTCCCTGGTAAGTATACTTTCTCATAGTCTTATTGCTCTAGCATTTTATGAGCTTAATGTTTTATTTCACAGGAATTTTTGCTTTTAACTTGGTGGGATTTTGAAAGATGCCAAGTTACTTAAGCTTTGATAAACAAGTTAGCTCAATGGCCCTTTTCGACTTCGAAAACTTATAAGTCAGCCTAAAAACAAATATATTAATTCGTGCTCTCATTGCATGTGTTGAATTAATTACTAGTATACCCCATGTGCCCCCCAAGTGATCGAGGGTTGTAAGATTCTCGGTGACTTGCTACTTGACCTGATCTATTCGAGCAATTACTGTTATATTATTTTATAATATAATGTAATATTATATTATATTATAATATAATATAATATAATGTTTTAGATTAAATAAATGTGACAAAGAGTGTCACATATTGTAACACATAATAGAGAGTTACAATATTTAGATATATGAGAAATATCCAAATATGTAACATATTTGGTGTTACAAATTTGTAACTTCCAAATATTACCCTTTACTGTGTAAATTTGGTATTACACAATATTGAGATGAATTTCATAAAAGCCATATGTGAAATGGCAGTTAGAGATATGATTTTAACCCCAATAATGTGTTTTGGGGGTTACAAAATCATTTGGGAGGGTTTAGAACCGTTTGGAAAAACAGCACATTTTCAAGTGTTGAAATTGGTCAGTGGCTGCGGCCACAGCCTATGGGACAGAGTGCAGTGGCCGCGACCACTGATGTCCCTGGCCACGGCCACAAGTGTATTTCTAACCAATTTTTCAGTTTTTCAATCTTTGTTGAACGGCTCAAAAAACTCAAATAACTCTCAAATCTCATTTTTAATTCCATAATAATCCAATTAATCTTTGGTAACAGCCATGGGGGTTGGTGGAATTTGAAATTCAAAGGGTGTCTCTAAACTCTATAAATAGGAGCCTATAGCTCACTTGAAAGACACAACTTTTCTATCCATTAAAGCACTTGGCTAGAAACACCTTGAGGCTTGATAATTCCATAAAGCATTTCCAATATCTTTGAGAGATCCCTTAGTGCTTGAGTTATGGGGAAATAAGCTTTTGGACAAAGGTTTCAAACCTTGTTCAAGTTGGTGATCCCCAACACTCTTCACTTTGGTTGTGTGAGTGAGAGTTTCTTATTATTTTGTTCTTGTTCTTATTTTCTTCTATTGTTTTTCTTCTTATCATTCTTGTTATATTTACTTGTATCTTTGCTTAGAGTTGTAATCTCATCTACATCTTTCTTTTTACTACCTCAAGTTTATTTGTATCTTTTTGTCAAAAGTTGTATTTTCTATTTTAATCATCTTCTTCTTCTTTCTCTATATTTATTTGTATTTTCAGTTATAGATGTTGGGGTTTTATGCCCTAATTAAAACCCAAATTCTTTGTAATCTCATTTTATTATCAATAAAAGAATAGAAATCATTTTTTGACTTAGTCAATCACTTTGCTCACATGTTTTATTTTCATGATTATTTGTTTAATATAAAATTCTATTAAATCCCGAGCATATAGCTAATCTTATTTATAGTGACGTAATCACAGTGGAATATAAATATGATTATATGTTCAAAATAAGTTAGTCCTAAGATTAGTCAGTGCACCGGATTTACATTGACTTGCCAATCTACGATATGATCTACTTACACATTACAGTGTTATGTTCTTTCCAGAACATTAGCAAAGTAGATAAGATCGGATGTATTTGTTACATCGGACAGGACCGATATTGACAGTTGATAAGATAAGTAAACATACCGTTATTATCTATTCTAGTCATATCATATAGTTGACCATAGGTCAATTCAATCTCAATTCTGAGTGATTAGTATTCTAACTGATTGTATTATTTGAGTTCTTTGACTTGTTCATTACCAACTTACCCTACGGACTAGCCCATACTTACATCTTGGGAACTCGGTAGTACAATTGAGTGGGAGTGTTAATCATAGATATGAACATCTATAGCTTCTGATGAAGAAGTGAAATGGTGGTTTCCTTTTAGTTTGGTTCAAGGTGTTAAATGATAGAGATCTCATTTCAGTAATTAAATTAGTTTACTGAAATATCATTTACAAGGAACTAAGTGTTTTAAGGATAAAATACAATGAGGGGTAAAACGGTATTTTAGTCCTATCTCATTGTAGACCGTCTATAGAGGATTGAGTGACAATTATGGTTGTAACAATGGATAATTAATAGTGTATCTATATTTGTTATAGAGCGTTCTATGAATTCAAGAGTGCAATTCCAAGTCTATAGTGGAGTCACGATGAATTAATAAGTTAGTAAATTTATTTGTTAGATTTATGATAACTTATTGGAGCTTGATTTCATAGGCCCATGGTCCCCATTGTACCTTGGATAAAATCATCTAGATAGTCTCAATTAATTGATTTAATCATCAATTAGAATGATCAAAGTTGACCAGGTCAATTTTGGATAGTTTCACAGAGTTGTGTAATTTTGAGAAGAAAAGAGAATTTATGGCAGATTTATTAATTAAGATAAATTGGTATCTAAATTAATTAATAAATTTAAATCAAGGTTCAAATTATAAATAATTAATTTGATAAAGGATTTAAATAATTATTTAATTAATTAAATCAATAGAAAATAATACAGGCCTTGATTTTAAGTCCAATTGGCTTATAATCAAATGGGAAATTTCACGGGCCTATAGCCCATGATAATTTCGACCTAGGGCTTCAAAATGGCTATTATTTTATTGTTTTTTTAATTAAATTAAATGGCCTAATTGAGTCTATAAAAGGAGTGCTTAGATAGAGGTTAGTAGGAGAAGTTTGATAAGTCACAAGTTAGATTTTCTGATAGTTTTATATTCTCTCTAAACACAAGTCCTTTTCTAAGCCACTTTGTTATTTTCTCTTCTTCTCTCTATATCTATCTCATGTGTTGAGAATTGCCCACACTAGTTTAGGTGGTTCTAAGGATACATTGGAAGATCGTGAAGAAAATAGAAGATCGGTTCAGTTTCTTGATAATACTCTGCGACAGAGAGGATACAAGAGTTAGAGAAACTGAAGGAATGACTCTTTAATTCCGCTGCGTATACTGTAAGTATTCTATTTTTGTTTCTCTTTGAATTCAATTTTAGAAACATGTTTTAGGCTATCTCGTATTAATTTGTTTAATATTAGATATACATGAAAATAAATAAAGATCCTGTATAAGCTTTTTCCAACAATAGAGTTGTAACACTCTTTTTAATCAATCATTATTTATTTGTAATATATTGCATAGAGTTGTATTTTCTTACCATTTCCATTGAGGCAAATACATATTTTCCTAACATTCAAAAGCTTACCCTTGTTTGATTCAATGGAAGGTGAAACCATCAAGATAATGAATCAAGACCTAGTGAGGTTGGATAGGTTTGATGGGTCCAATTTCACTAGGTGGCAAGACAATGTGAGATTCCTTTTGACCACTCTCAAAATCGCCTACATTCTAGAATCAACTCTAGAACCTCTCCCAACGCCATTTGACAAGGACACTCCCAAGGGGGTGGAGAAAAGAAGGAAGAGGGAGGAGGACAATCTCCTTTGTAGGGGTCATATCCTCAATGCCCTTTCTGATAGGCTCTATGACCTCCACACTGAGACCAAATCGGCTAAGGAGATATGGGATGCACTTAGACAAAGTTCAAGGTGGAAGAGGAAGGTACCAAAAAGTTTTTGATATCTCAATACTTTGATTTCAAATTTTTTTGGTGATAAACCTATTCTTCCTCAAATTCATGAATTGCAAATAATTGTTAACAAGTTGAAAGTGTTAAAGATTGAGCTTCCTGAGACTTTTCAAGTTGGTGTTATAGTGGCTAAATTACCACCAACTTGGAAGAGTTATAGGAAAAGAATCCTTTATAAAAATGAGGATTATTCTTTGGAGGAAATCCAAAAACATATTCGAATCGAGGAGGAATCGATATGTAGAGATAAACTTGTGGAGGGGTCTAATGGAGAGACTTCCAAAGAAAATGCAGTGTCACAACCAAAACATCCCAAAAACAAAGGGAAAAAGGGTAACGAGAAATCCTTGGGTCCAAAAACCAACCCAAACAAGTTTAAGGGCGAGAAATGTCCTTGCTTTGAGTGTGGGAAAAAGGGTCACTATGCTAGAGAGTGTAGGCATAGAAAAGACCAACAAGGACCTAAGGTGAATGCAACTCAAGAGGAAAACATAGTTGCTACGCTTAGTGAGGTGAATGCGGTACAAGGCAAGGTGAAAGGGTGGTGGTATGATACATGTGCCACCGTCCATGTCACCTATGACAAATCATTGTTCAAGACCTTTGAAGAGTCAAAGGGAAACCATGAGATTCAAATGGGCAATGAGGGAAAATCCAAGGTACTTGGCAAAGGTACCATTGAAGTCTTTTTCACCTCCAGCAAGAAAGTTACATTAGTGAATGTACTTTATGTTCCCAAAATTAGTAGAAACTGGGTAAATGGTGATTTTCTTGGAAAGCCCGACATTAAAGCCGTTTTTGAGTCCGGTAAACTTATACTTACCAAATCAAATGTATTTTTGGGAAAGGGGTACTCTTGTGAGGGTATGGTTAAATTGTGCACCAATGATGTAACTTTCAATGTTATCAATAAAAATGCTAATTCCACCTATATTGTTGAGTATGATTCTTTAATAAAATGGTGTTTTAAATAGAGGTGGTTAAAGGTATTTTCTTACTTTTATAGATGATTTTAGTAGATATACCTATGTGCTTGTTTTAAAGCATAAAGATGATACTTTTGATGCTTTTAAATTGTATAAATTAGAAGTTGAAAATCAACTAAATAAAAAGATTAAGGTGCTAAGAAGTGATCGAGGGGGAGAGTACTTCTCTAATGAATTCAATACATTTTGTGAAGAAAATGGTATAATTCATGAGTGCACCACACCTTATACACCACAACACAATGATGTTGCCGAAAGGAAAAATAGGACTTATTTAGAGATGATAAATTCTATGTTGGTGTTTTCTAAGTTGAATTTCAACTTATGGGGTGAAGTGTTATTAACCGCTTGTCACATTCTTAATCGAATACCGATGAAGAAAAATGAGATATCTCCATATGAGTTATGGAAAGGAAGAAAACCCAACATAGGGTACTTCAAAGTGTGGGGGTGTCTTGCATATTGCAAGAAAAACGAACCTAATAGAACAAAGTTAGGTTCAAGAGCCATAAAGTGTGCTTTTGTTGGTTATGCCAACAATAGTAAAGCTTATAGGCTATTAGACTTAGAGTCTAATATTGTGATTCAATCTAGAGAAGTTGAATTCTTTGAGAACATGTCATGTGAAAATAATTCTCAAGCTTCAACATCTCTAAAGGAGAATTTGTTACATGAGAACAATTCTCAAGCTTCTACATCCAAAGTTGATTCTCAAGAGGAGAATTCTCAAAAGAATGTAAAGCAACCCTTTGAACTTAGAAGAAGTCAAAGGCTTAAAAATCATAAAAGTCTAGTAGTGGATGAGATAGATTCTCAACGAATTTCATTCTACATGGTAGAAGGAAATAGAGAGGAAGTCATTAGGAAAATTCCTATTGTACTTCTCATTGAGGATGATCCTAAGACTTATAGAGAAGCTATGCAATCAAGAGATAATGCATTTTGGAAAGAGGCCATCAATGATGAGATGGATTCCATTCTTTCCAACAACACTTGGGAATTGGTAGATCTCCCACCAGGGTCTAAGCCAATTGGGTGTGAGTGGGTATTTAGGAGAAAATACCACACTGGCAGCACTATCCAAACCTTTAAAGCTAGATTAGTAGCTAAAGGGTTTAGGCAAAAAGAGGGTATCGATTATTTCGATACCTATGCGCCTGTTGCAAGAACAACTTCTATAAGAATTTTGTTCACTTTAGCTTCTATACACAACTTGTATGTTCATCAAATGGATGTCAAAACGACATTCCTTAATGGTGACCTCAATGAGGAGGTCTATATGGAACAACTCGAAGGGTTTGTCCTACCAAAATATGAACATAAAGTATGTAGACTTGTAAAATCCTTATATGGATTGAAACAAGCTCCTAAGCAATGGCATGAGAAATTTGATCAAGCCATCATGTCTAATGGGTTTAGACATAACAGTGGAGACAAGTGTTTGCATTCCAAAACTTGTAAGAGATATGTGATCATTGTTTGCTTATATGTGGATGACATGCTTATTCTAAGTGATAGCATGAAAGGGATAGAAGAAACAAAGAGGTTTCTATCATCAACCTTCAAGATGAAAGATCTTGGAGAAGTTGACACCATACTTGGTATCAAAGTAAAGAAACATAGTAGGGGTTTTGCGTTGGGTCAAACCCACTATGATGAGAAAGTATTGAACAAATTTAAACATCTCAAGTTTAAAGATGCCAATACTCCATTCGATCATAGTGTAAAACTAGAGAAGAATGAAGGAAGAGCGATGGCTCAATTGGAGTATGCTAGTGCTATAGGGAGTCTAATGTACGCTGCTCAATGTACTAGACCTGATATATCATTTGCGGTGAGTAAACTTAGTAGGCTTACAAGTAATCCCAGTGTGGATCATTGGAAGGCTATTGGAAGAGTCCTAGGTAATCTCAAGAAAACCAAAGGACTAAGCCTTCACTACTCCAAATTTCCTTCAATCTTAGAAGGATATATAGACACAAGTTGGATATCCAATCTTGGGGACAACTTGTCCACAACTGGTTGGGTATTTACACTTGGTGGGGGTGCAATTTCTTGGGGTTCCAAGAAACAAATCTGTGTATCTCATTCCACTATGGAAGTAGAGTTTATAGCTCTAGCTGCTACCGGCAAAGAGGCCGAATGGTTAAGGGATCTATTGATAGAGATACCTCTAATCAAAGAGAATGTATCCACTATATCGATACATTGTGATAGCCAAGCGACATTGGCTAGAGCATTCAGCAGAGTGTATAATGGGAAGTCTAGACACATTAGTCTAAGACATGGATATGTAAGAGAATTGATTCAAAGAGGAGTCATCTCAATATCCTATGTGAGAACAAGTGAAAATCTGGCGGATCCTTTCGCTAAGCCACTAATGAGGGATTTAGTGGCTACATCATCTCGAGGGATGGGACTTAAACTCCCTAAAGAGATTCACGATTGATGCGTAACCTATCTTAACACTAGTTATTCAACTAGTGTTCGGTTCAATAGGTAACAACAAATCAATCAAGTGAATATTAGTTGTACTCAAAACAAGTCTCATCTGAGATATTGAGTACTTGTGAGTTACCAAGTTGAGGGTTAAAACTGAAAGGTTTTTTAATAGAATTCAGTCTTGAGAAGACAAGTATTTTTGGTAACAAAACACTGTAAGAATTCTACATATATGAACTAAGGGGTGGTGCTGCCTCATGAGAATTGGGAGTATTCTCAAGAACGTCCATGAATGGAAAGTGCACATGGCCATTAACGGTGCAAAGTGAGACACAGAGGTTGTAACCCCCCACGTCACTATGGCTGCTTCCTGGAATGACGACTGGCCCTACAAACCAACACAAGTCTTTCCAGCATGCTTTGTTCTCACTCGCACGCTTCCTGGGAAAACCTCCCAAGAGGTCACCCATCTTGAGATTACTCTAGGTCAAGCACGCATAACTTTGGAGTTCTCAAGTGATGGGCTACCGAAAAGAAGATGCATCTTGTTGATATAGGTAGTACTCATCAATCCATTTAAGCCCTCTTCAACTGTGTAGTCCCATACCTACACAGTCTTAGAATCATCACACTTGACCTTCCCCAGGCGGTGTGGGATTGAACAGCTTACCCGATCTTTCCCCTTACGGATCACAGGATTCTGACTGTCACAGAGGTCTTAAGTGAACATCGCAAATATGTGTGTGTTATCACCGATTTGTTATCATGAAAAGATGGTTCAATGCCTAGTGCAACCAATTTTTTGACAAATTTTGTGATAATTACACTATAGTAAAGTTCAAGTTGAAAAACACTTTACTTTATGCACTAATGCAATGACTCCTATAAGAGAGAGTTCTTATTTAACCAAGTGGGGGGTTTGTTATATTTTAAAATATAATGATTGATCAAATAAGTGTTATAATAGATAACTATTTAATTTAGTGGGGGAATGTTATATTATTTTATAATATAATGTAATATTATATTATATTATAATATAATGTTTTAGATTAAATAAATGTGACAAAGAGTGTCACATATTGTAACATATAGTAGAGAGTTACAATATTTAGATATATGAGAAATATCCAAATATGTAACATATTTGGTGTTACAAATTTGTAACTTCCAAATATTACCATTTATTGTGTAAATTTGGTGTTACACAATATTGAGATGAATTTCATAAAAGTCATATGTGAAATGGCTATTAGAGATATGATTTTAGCCCCAATAGTGTGTTTTAGAGGTTACAAAATCATTTGGGAGGGTTTGGAACCGTTTGGAAAAACAGCACATTTTCAAGTGCTGAAATTGGTTAGTGGTCGCGGCCATAGAATGTTAGTGGTCGCGGCCTGTGGGACAGAGAGCAGTGGTCGCGGCCACTAATGTCCCTGGCCGCGGCCACATGTGTATTTCTTACCAATTTTTCAGTTTTTTCAATCTTTGTTGAACGACTCAAAAAACCTAAATAACTCCCAAATCTCATTTTTAATTCCATAATAATCCAATTAATCATTGGTAACAGCCATGGGGTTGGTGGAATTTGAAATTCAAAGGGTGTCTCTAAACTCTATAAATAGGAGCCTATAGCTCACTTGAAAGACACAAATTTTCTTTCCATTAGAGCACTTGGCTAGAAACACCTTGAGGCTTGATAATTCCATAAAGTATTTCCAATATCTTTGAGAGATCCCTTAGTGCTTGAGTTAGGGGGAAATAAACTTTTGGACAAATGTTTCAAACCTTGTTCAAGTTGGTGATCCCCAACACTCTTCACTTTGGTTGTGTGAGTGAGAGTTTCTTATTATTTTGTTCTTGTTCTTATTTTCTTCTATTGTTTTTCTTCTTATCATTCTTGTTATATTTACTTGTATCTTTACTTAGAGTTGTAATCTCATCTACATCTTTCTTTTTACTACCTCAAGTTTATTTGTATCTTTTTGTCAAAAGTTGTATTTTCTATTTTAATCATCTTCTTATTCTTTCTCTATATTTATTTTTATTTTTAGTTATAGAGTTGTAACACTGTTTTTAATCAATCATTATTTATTTGTAATATATTGTATAGAGTTGTATTTTCTTACTATTTCCATTAAGGCAAATACATATTTTCCTAACAATTACTTCTCGTGAAACACATTGAATATAAAGAAAATATTCAAGCAGTTGAACACTGCTTGAACACACCGAGCAGTTGAACACTGCCCGATTTTATCGATCAGTTAAACACTGTTCGAAAAATTAACACATATGAATATTTGTAGCAAGAATCGACCACGCTGTGCGTTGTCTCCTTCATTACTCATAAATTTGAAAAGGACAAAACGTGTCTAGTAATGAGTCTCAAACAAACAAAAATTGTTTAAAAACAAATGACTGGTTAGCAAATAACCAGATCTTAAACATACTTAAATAACAAGTAAAGCACTTGAATATAAGCTACCACTATGCAAGTGGTATTTATTGATAATATTTCCTAAGGTGCTCGCCATTCCAGTAGTTTCTGATCAGCTCACCATTCAGCCTAGAAAGTTTGTAAGTGCCTGGCGGCAAGATTTGCTCGATCTGATATGGTTCTTCCCAATTTGGTCCTAGCACTCCAGCTCCTGAGTCTTTGATGAACACTCTTCTGAGAACCAAATATCCAACCTGGAGCTTTCGATCTTTAACTCTGGAATTGAAATAATGGGCCACCTTTTGTTGATGAGCAGTAACTCTTATGCTCACCTTTTCTCGCTTTTCCTCAATAAAATCCAAAAATTCAGCTAGTAATTGATTGTTCTCGTCCTGGTTGTAAATGCTTCTTCGATGGGATAGGGGATTGATCTCGACCGGTATCATAACTTCATAACCATATGATAAGGAAAAAGGAGTATGGCTAGTTGCTGTTCGAGCAGTGGCTCTGTACGACCATAGAACTCTTGGCAATTCTTCCGCCCAACATCCCTTAGCTTGCTCGAGCCGCTTCTTTAGGGTGTCTTTCAATGTTTTGTTTAATGCTTCTACCTACCCATTCGCCCGTGGATGGACCACCGAGGAGAAGCTCTTCGTGATGCCATGCCTAGAACAAAAATCAGTAAATAGATCGCTATCAAACTGTGTACCATTATCAGACATGATATTTTTGGGTAGGCCATAGCGACATATGATATTTTTCACCACAAAATCTAACACTTGCTTTGATGTGATTGTGGCTAATGGTTCAGCTTCAGTCCACTTAGTGAAATAATCCATAGCAACTACCATGAACTGCACTCCTCCCATTCCTTTAGGTAGCCTCCCGATCAGATCAATTCCCAATACTGCAAAGGGCCAGGGACTTTGCATTTGTTTTAAAATATTTTGAAGTGCTCTGGGAATCTTAGAAAATCTCTGACACTTATCGCTTTTCTTCACATATTACATGGAGTTCTCATTCATTGTAGGCCAGAAAAATCCTTGTCGCAAAATCTTTTTAGAGAGACTTTGCCCCCCAGCGTGGTCTCCACAAAATCCCTCGTGTACTTTGGCTAACATGCTCTTCGACTGGTCGGGCGTCACACACCTGAGTAGCGGCATAGAGTACCCTCTTCTATATAACACCCATTCCATCACGACATACCGAGCAGCCTGTCTCATCATCCTCTTGGCATCATCGCGGTTATCGGGTAAGGTCCCTTGCTCGAGATACATGATGATGGGTGTCATCCAAATGTCAGTTATAGTAATTGGCATTGTCTCCTGCTTGGTAATACTTGGGTTTGCTAAGTATTCAACTGGTACTATATTCAAAGTGTTAGCATCATTTGCACTAGCTAATTTTTCCAAGGCGTCTGCGTTGGAGTTCTGCTCTCGTGGCACCAACTTAATCGTGTACTCTTCAAATTGTGCTAACAAGTCCTTAGCTTTATTTAAGTATGCCACCATACGCAAACCTCTCGCCTGATATTCTCCCAAAATTTGTTAAACCACCAGCTGAGAATCATTATTAACTTCAACCGACCGGGCATGTACATCTCTCGCCAATCGTAATCCTGCCAAAAGGGCTTCATATTCTGCCTCATTATTGGAGGCATTGAACCTGAACCTTAACGCACAATGAATTCAATGTTTCTCTGGTGTGATTAATATAAGTCTGGCCCCCGCATGATGTTCATTTGAAGATCTATCCACATAAAGTTGCCAGGTAGGAAAAACTTTCCTCTGCCCAGCTACATTTTCTGTCTCATTAGGAATATCAGGAATTCCGATACATTCAACAATGAAGTCTGCTAGCGCTTGTCCTTTGATGGCTGATCGGGGTTGATACTTGATCTCGAATTGGCCCAATTCGACAACCCATTTAAGTAAACGACCTGAGATTTCTGGTTTTTGTAAGACTTGGCGTAAGGGCTGGTCAGTAAGCACCTTTATGGGATGTGCCTGGAAGTATGGTCGTAATTTGCAAGACGCAAGTACTAAATAGTATGCTAATTTCTCGATCATAGGGTACCTTGACTCTGCTCCTACCAACTGCTTACTGGCGTAGTAGACTGGATGTTGCACCTTATCTTCCTCTCGTATTAGAGTAGCACTGACGGCATGTTGCGTGACTGCCAAATAAATGAAAAGATCCTCTCCATCTATGGGCTTCGATAAAACTGGAGGCTGAGCCAAATGTTTTTTTATGGCTTGGAATGCTTGCTCGCATTCTTCTGTCCAGTCAAATTTCTTACTTCCTCTTAGTAAGTTAAAAAACGGGACACACTTTTTCGTTGATTTGGAAACAAACCTACTTAGAGCAGCAATCCACCCAGTCAAACTCTGTACATCTTTGGTTCTAGTTGGAGACTTCATTTCCATGAGTGCCTTAATCTTCTCAGGATTGGCTTCTATCCCTCACGAGTTAACTATAAATCTGAGAAACTTCCCAGAACTTACTCCAAACGAGCATTTGAGGGGGTACAACTTCATGCGGTATTTTCTAAGTATTGCAAAGCACTCCCTTAGATCTCGTACATGCCCCCGCAGCTTCCTTCGACTTGACTAGCATGTCATCGACGTACACTTCCATGTTTTTACCGATCAAGTCACGGAACATGTCATTCATTAAACGCTGGTAGGTGGCTCCTGTGTTCTTCAAGTCGAATGGCATAACCTTATAACAATATAATCCTATGTCTGTTCAGAAGCTGGTATGCTCCTCGTCGGGAGGGTGCATACTTATCTGATTTTACCCAGAGTAAGCGTCCATGAAAGACAAAGTTTCATGACAAAAAGTTGCGTCAACCAACTGGTCTATCATGGGCAAGGGAAAACAGTCCTTGGGACATGCTTTATTCAAATCGGTGAAGTCCATGCAGTTCCTCCACTTCCCATTAGACTTGGGCACTAACACAGGATTAGAAACCTAGACGGGGTAATAAGCTTCCCTTATGAACTCGTTTTTCTTCAGTCGCTCGACTTCTTCTTTTAGAGCTTTCGCTCGTTCCTTTTCAAGCAACCTTCGCTTCTGCTGCACTGTTGGGTAGTTTTCATCCATGTTGAGCACATGTCTGATCACAGTTGGTGAGATACCCACCATATCCTTGTGAGACCAGGCAAAGACATCTTGATTTTGCAAAAATTCTACCAGATGTGCTCTCACCTGCATCTTTAAATTCTTCCAAACTTTGACCACTCTGGTCGGTTCATTTTCATCTATCAAGACCTCCTCTTAGTCCCCTATAGGTCCTACTTCACTCTCCAAATCCCCAAAGCGAGGATCAATATCCACTCCCTCGCTTTGGGCAACACCCTATTTGGTGACATCATCACTTGATGGGGCCTATTGCTTATTAACACCAGAAGTACTTTCCTGGTTGATAACCTTTAAAACTTTCTCTTGGTAGGCTAAATCCACAATGCTATATTGGTCAATGTCCATCTCGTCTACTACCTCTTTTCTCTCTCCACACATAATCATATTATTCTCCTTAGCTCCCCTCCGTGCCTTAACCACTGAAGCATTATAACATTCCCTAGCTTCTCTTTGGTCTCCTCGGACACAGCCTAGGCCTGCACTGGTCGGGAATTTCATGGAAAGGTGCCATATAGACACTGCCGCGTGTAAATCCGTGAGTAGTGGTCGACCAATCACCACATTGTAAGCCGACGAACAATCTACTATCAAAAACTCTGTCATGACTGTCTCGTGCCTAGGAGTGTCTCCTACTGTGACCGGTAATTTGATTATTCTAGTCGATGACAATCCTTCTCCAGTAAACCCGTAAATAACTTGAGAGCAAGGCTTCAAGTCATTGACGGACAACTTCATCTTTTCAAAAGATGACTTGTAGATAATGTCCACAGAACTTCCCGTATCAACTAGGCATCTCTTCACTTTCATATTTGCAATTTGGACTGTAATGACGAGCGGGTCATTATGAGGATACCTCACATGTCTAGCATCATCCTCCATAAAAGTAAGAGACTCACTTTCGTACCGTGGATTCTTTGGAGGCCGCTCCTCTACACTCATGACTTCTGATGTTGATATTGCATCCAATTCATGTCGAAGTGTTCGGGCATATCTCTCCCTTGCCTTATTACTATCCCCAGCCAAGTATGGACCTCCACATATAGTGTCTAAAGTGAAGTCCACAGGCTCGGGTTACAAGGGTGAAGACCGCTGCCGTTTGAACCCCGGATTGTTGTTGCTTCCTTCTCCTTGGGGTTTCTCTGCCGGTACTTTTTTAACTTTGCCAACCGGAGAAGAAACTCTGTCTTGTCTTTGAGATGATTGCATTCGTTTGTATCGTGACCATAATCTCCATGGAAATGATAAAACTTATTCATGCCTCTTTTACTCATCTCCTTCCTGATGGGTGGGGGTTTTCGGTAGGGAACCACTTGATGACTTGCAAGAAATATTTCCGCCTGGCTGGCCGAAAGAGTGGTGTAACTAGTGAACCGAGGTTCATAATTGGTTGGCTTATCGTTTGGACCCGACTTAGCCTTCTTTTCTTCGTGGTGGTCAAACCCGTTATTCCCACGTTTCTTTCCACCATTTTGACTGTTTCCACCATTCTTAGGAGGGTCAGTTGATCCGCCCGGATTGTTTATGCCTTTCTCCTCTTTCTCGATCGTGTCATCCAATTTCATATACTTGTTTGCTCGGTCAAGAAATTGTTGAAGTACTGAAATAGGATTTTGATGTATACTATCCCACAAAGGGCTTCGATAAGTTATTCCAGAGGATATGGCAACCATTTCCCCCTCATCTTCGACAACAGTTGCTCGGTTGGCTTCTCTCATGAACCTCTGTATATAGTTCTTTAAAGACTCATCCTTTCCTTGTTTGATGTCTGCCAAGTGGTTGGCATAAACTGGTGGAGTCCAAGCAGCGTTGAACTATCTACGAAACTCCTTCCTGAAAGTTTCCCAAGAGGTGATGGAATTCGGCTTGAATTTCCAATACCATTCCTGGGCAGTATCAGATAATGTAGTTGGGAAAACTCTACAGTGATAATCGTCACTCACCCCGAGCAGCCCCATTTGGTCTTCAAATTTCCCCACATGTCTAATGGGATTTTCCTTTTCTGTATATACTGGCAACATCGGTGCTTATTTTGCCGGCGGCTGGACTGCTCTAATCCAGGCACAAAATGGACTGGCACTCCGGTGGTTTACCGCATCCATCCCAGAAGGTCGTTTTGACAAACCTTGCACTGCAGTCGTTAGTGCGTCAAGCTGGGCTTGGATGGCTGGTGCAACTGACGGGGTTCCAAGGTCCTGGCCGCCTGGTCAAGCATTTCCATATGGTGCACTGTCGTCAAGTATTTCTACTTGATTGGCAGGGCAGTTCAGATCTTGCCCTTCGATCGGGACAGTCCTCCTCTTGTCGCTGATAACGTCCCTTAGATCCTTTTGGGAAGTGCGTACTCCTAACCGATCAAATACTGTGCTCTTAGACCTTTCAGAAGGCTTACTGCGTGGGACTTGCTCTCTCCCACTACGCTGCTAGCCGGGATGTAGTGGAGGCTTTTCAACACGTCCCGGGAAGTCTTTTCCTCCTTGTGGGTCGTTTCCCTCTTTATCCTTTGACCGATCGGTGTGATAACTATCAGCCTCATCACGATCATATCCATCTTTAAACTGCGAAGTTTTCTTATCTCGATGAGTCTTGGTCTGATTATGCCTGGGTGGAGTCTTCTTATTGCCTGACCGGTGACTCCCTGATCTAGAAGTTTCTGATCGGTGGCTCCTAGAAGGGGTTCTAGAGTTCTCCCTTTGCATCGAGGCAGTTCTGGAGCGGACCCCATCATCCTCCCGACCAGAGGGATTACTCCTACTTCGGTTCGGCCCCCGAGAATTGGTTCTGCCAGCGGTCCTCTGACCAACATTATTATTCCTTGTTCCATGGGTGGCTGCTCCTCGTGCTGCGGTTTGGGCATTTGCCTGGGTCAATTGAGTAGCTGCTTCTAGAGCAAGTGCAGCCTCACGATGTCGCCAATCGGCCTCCTCGTGCCGTCGCCTGATCTCTTATGGCATCCATCTCCTATTTTTGTTGCTCGAATGCAGCCTTATGCCTAGCCATTTCCTCAGGGAAAGACTCCTGTCGAGCATTGAATTGCATCATCTCCTCTTGGAAAGCGCCTATTGCTTCCTCGAGTTGTTCAACTTCTGGAGTTGTCTCCTTGAGAAAGACCCTGGGCTCAGTCTCAGGGTTCTGAGGTCCAGGACCTTCTGATCTAGCAGGCTCTTTTGACGTACCTGGCTTCTTGGACGCCATATTGGTATTCTTGAGCGCCATATTGGTTGGATAATAGTGTATTTCTTCTATTTAGGCTCTCAATGAAAGCACCAAAAATGTTGACCACGATTTTGGCCAACTGTGAGTAGACGCAAAAACGACAATAAACATTGAATAGAAAGTAAATAACACAAGTAATTTTTATAGTGGTTCAGCCCCAATTTGTTGGTAATAGCCTAATCCACTTAGAGTTGTGATAAATATAACCTATACTCAAGATTAGATGAACCTTAGTCAACTGAGTTTCTCAAGTATAAGTAGGAAAATATAGTGTTTCTCTCTCTGAACTCTCATAAATCGCTCCCAGAATACCCCAAGTAGTGGTCCTAAAGTCTTCAAACTAGAGAGCTTTCTTTTCAGTTCCTCCAATTTCTGACCCCCCCAAATGATGCCATGAACCTCTAATTTATAGGCTCATGGTTCGTACATGAGAAACATCCCTTTGACGGGGTCCTTGGTTGTTCCAACCAACTCTAATTAAGAAAATATAAATAAATTTAAATTACAACAATATAGCTATTACTTCGGGATATCTAAGAGATTCTCGTGGTAGTTACGAATGATTCAGGTTGAAACTGTTACTAAGGCTTGACTGAAGAGTCACTAGACGGTTAACTTCTGAGATTCTGATCCGTCGATCGACCAGCTCCATCCCCCGAAGTGACTGGTCGGCCAAAGCATATCTCTGGTCGGGCATGACACACCTCTGGTTGGGCATGACACATCACTGGTCGGGCATGGCACACCACTGGTCGGGCATGACCCATCACTAGTTGGGCATGGCACACCACTAGTCGGCTAAATCTATTTCATGTCCAATAATATCACACCTCCCCAGGTCAATTCTCAACCTTTTCACTTATTTAAATAATACATTTATTGACTATTAATGTGTCATTTACTGACCATGCATTGCCACTTGTTCATCTGATTGCCACATCATTGACCAAAACTTTTGGGGATAACATAGATATATAAATTTAGATAGTTTAGATATTTTTAGTTTTTTATTTTTTAATTATTAATTAATAATCATAAATTTGAAAAAGAAGAATTAAAAATGTGAAAAATTTAGAAAATAGAAAGAGTGTTTTGGAGCAATTTTAGAGTGTCACATCATCTCCTTGATGCTCTCATTTATATAGATATATAGATTTGAAAAAGAAGAATTAAAAATGTAAAAAATGAGAAAATAGAGAGAGTATTTTGGAGCAATTTTCGAGTGTCACATCATCTCCTTGATGCTCTCCTTTATACAGATATATAGATTTGAAAAAGAAGAATTAAAAATGTAAAAAATGAGAAAATAGAAAGAGTGCTTTGGAGCAATTTTAGAGTGTCACATCACCTCTTTGATGTATGTATATATATAATTTTTTATATTTTTAGTTTTTTCTTTTTTAATTATTAACTAATAATCGTAAATTTGAAAAAGAAGAATTAAAAAATGTGAAAAATTTATAAAATAGAAAGAGTGTTTTGGAGCAATTTTAAAGTGACATGTCATCTTCTTGATGCTCTCCTTTATATAGATATATAGATTTAGATAGTTTAGATATTTTTTAGTTTTTTCTTTTTTAATTATTAACTAATAATCATAAATTTGAAAAAGAAAAATTAAAAAATGTGAAAAATTTAGAAAATAGAAAGATTGTTTTGGAGCAATTTTAGAGTGCCACATTATAACACCCTACGTCACTATGGCTGCTTCTTGGAATGACGACTGGCCCTTCAAAGCAACACGAGTCTTTCCAGCGTGCTTTGTCCTCACTCGCACGCTTTCTAGGAAAACATCCTAGGAGGTCACCCATCACGAGACCTCCCCAGGCGATGGGCTACCGAAAAGAAGATGCAATCTTGTTGGCATAGGTAGTAACCATCAATCCATTTAAGCCATCTTCAACTTTGTAGTCCCATACCTACACAGTCTTAGAATCATCATACTTGACATTCCCCAGGCGATGTGGGATTGCACAACTTTTACCCAGTTTTCCCCCCTGTGGATCATGGGATTATGACTGTCACAATCACCCTCCCTTAGGGGTCCGACGTCCCCGTCGGCCACACTTCTGGCTAGGTCAAGGCTCTGATACCATTTGTAACGCCCCACATCACTTGTGGCTGCTTCCTGGAATGACGACTGACCCTACAAAGTAACACGAGTCTTTCCAGCGTGCTTTGTCCTCACTCGCACGCTTCCTGGGAAAACTTCCCAAGAGATCACCCATCATGAGACTACTCTAGGTCAAACATGCTTAACTTAGGAGTTCTTAAGTGATGGACTACCGAAAATAAGATGCATCTTCTTGGCATAGGTAGTATCCATCAATTCATTTAAGCTATTTTCAACTTTGTAGTCCCATACTTACACAGTCTTAGAATCATCACACTCGACCTTCCTCGGGCGATGTGGGATTGCACAACTTTTACCTGGTATTTCTCCCTGCGGATCACGGGATTCTGATTGTCACACACATCATCTCCTTGGTGCTCTCCTTTATATAGATATATAGATTTAAATATTTTTAGTTTTTTCTTTCTTAATTATTAACTAATAATCATAAATTTGAAAAAGAAGAATTAAAAAATGTGAAAAATTTAGAAAATAGAAAAAATATTTTGGAGCAATTGTAAATACTCTCATATATATATATATATTTAGAATTATTATTGGTGTTATTGTTATCTAGATAGATATTATAAAAAATAATATATAGTAATAATTATTATTAAAAAAATTGATAAAATGAGATTTTTTTATCGTAACTATATATATATAGTTATAGATTATCATAATTTATTTTTTAACATATATATTATTATTTACTTATTACTTGAGATAATTTTAAATTAGAGTAGGAAAAATTATGAGATTAATAAAAAATATCTAAAATATATATAAAATTACAAAAAGATATTTATATATATATTTATTATTGATTTAAATAATAATTATTATCGAGATAGATATTATAGAAAATTATATATAATGATGATTATCATTATTATTAAAAAAATTGAATGAGAAGCGTTTTTTTTATAGAATATTAATGATGATATAGATTATCATAATTTATTTTTTAATATATAGATTGGTATTAATTTAAAATATATATAAAATCACATAGAGATATTTATATATTTATTATAAATTTAAATAATAATATTTTGTAAATATCATAATTAAATTTTAAAAATTACATTTATAATTTTTAGAACATAATTTAAACGTACATGTAAAAAAAATAACTTGTATAGTATTGTATTAGTGTAACAATATTTTTTAGTAATTTTTAATAATTAAGTAGTTAGAAAGTAAAATTAGAATTAACTAATATTATTATAATTATTAATAAAAATGAATAAAAAATTAGATTAAAAAAGAAAATAGATAGGATGGTTGAAGAAATATTAGAGTGTGAAAACTTGCGTGCAAGAGAGCATATAGAGCCAAAAATTTGTGAGAAATTGAAAAGAACATAAAAGAAAGAGCCTCATTTGTTTTTCTTTTTAATTTTTTTTTCTTTTATATAAAAGAGAAATGAGAAAACAGAAAAAGGTGTCGTGTGCGTGTGGTGGGCTAAATTTACGTACGTACGTAGTACTATGCTAATTGCCCATTGCCCAGCGAAGTGATTGCTGATGGAAGTGGTGTTGGTGTTGGTGTTGGTGTGTGTTGGTGTTGGTCAATAATGCTTCTTTTCCTTTGGATTTTTTCGCTACCATCCAACCCACTTTCCCATCCCACGCCTCCCTTCTCACTCCTCTCTCTCTTTCGTAAAACACCATTGTATTGTATATGTATTGCAGAGAGGGAGAAAGACTCTTACTTTGATTCTCTTGTTCTTCTCCTTGTTTTGGGTTTTGGTGAAAAAGAAAGGATACTATTTTTTTAAAGATTTAAACATTTCTTGGTTTGTGAGGACGGACTGAGAACGAGGTCAAGGCCAACACTCAATCTCTTGCTTCCCCAAGCTAAGCATTCTCTCTTTCTTTCGTAGCAGAAATCCCATTCCCATTCTTGTAAGTTTCCTCTCTTTCCTCCCCTTTTTAGATATGCATATTAAAGCTTCTCCATTTTTTCAGACTACTTTTATTTCTACAACTCATTCATCTTCTCTTTCTGGGTTTGGGTTCTGCTCGTTAACAATGGGATCCTTTACGTACAAAATCGAAATCTGGGTTAAATTTATTTGAATTTTTAAGTACGTTTTTTTTTTTCAGTATTATTTCATTTGGGTTTCTTTGCCATTAATGTATGGCTTCGTTTTTTAAACTTTTAATTTGAGAAGTGTGTGGCTGATATGGGTTTCGTCTCTTTTTCAATTTTCTTTTTGGTTCAAAATCAGCTGTCGCTGTTGCTTTATTCTTGGCATTTTTCTGTTTTCAATGCTCATATCTTATGGCTTTTCGTTTTGGATAAAAGGTAGATTGGTTTTCTTTTATTGTGATTTTGATGCTATTTAGTATTGCCCTTATGACTGGTAATAACATCCGTTACTTCGATATTTGGTCAGTGGTAGCTGTTTTCCATATGAGCTGTTTTTTTCCCTTTTTATTTTGCTGATATTTGATGGGTCTCTCAACATACTGAAAAATCTATAGCTTCTTTTTTAATATATATATATATATTTAATAATAACATATTTATATTTATATGAGAGTGATTCCTTTCTTTTCCGGGACTTTGATTCTACATTAATATTTATATATATTTAATAATAACATATTTATATATATATATATATATATATAAGTGAAGGAAAGAAACTTTTTGAAATTCTTAGACTCAGTTAATTCACTTTTGAATCAGCATGGAGCATTATTAAGGTTATCGAAGTTCGTTTTATTTAACTTCTGCATTTTTTTTCTTAAATTTCCGCAGTGAGCATTTTTTTTATCTCACATTTATTATCTTTTTTCTTCAATCTTAAAACAGCAAACCCATTAATATTTGGTACTTATACGTCACATTTTGGGGCAGCTTAGTAGACTTTTGTATTAAGTGTCATTTCCATTAGTGCATGGACTCGCTAAATTTCACATTTAAAAACTGCCCAATTTTTCAATTTTTTTTAGAGTACGTATTTGTACTGTTCTTTGTCATTCCATTTAGCCTGAAGAGGAATACATGCATAATTATCTCAAATATTATCTGTTTTAGCAATTTAGGTGCATCTGGGGGGCCTTTTATGTTTACCATTTGTTGAGATGATGTTTCTTTTGGTTCTTGGAATGTTCTTAATTTATACAATTTTACTGGACTAAGATTATGTTGCAGATCTAAGATTTGTAAGAACAGTTGTTGAGGTAATATCAACTTATTGTTCTTTTCTTGGGTTCTAATTAATCACAGTAAGAGGACAAGGTTTTATAAGCTTTTCTAATTCTTATTTTAAAAAAATACAATTGTTCTACTGTATTTGAAGGATGGGGGATCATTTTGTGCTTTTGGTGGATCGGCTGCTTACTGAGTCAAACCTTGAAGCTACAATAGAAAGGAAGAATCAGTTGCAGCAGTCTATGATCATAGCAAGCCAAGATAATATGGTTTCTTCACATAAGATAGATTTAAATATCAGTTCATCTTCTAGTAAATTGGTAGAGTGTAGGATTTGCCATGATGAGGATGAAGACTTTAATATGGAGTCACCATGTTCTTGCCGTGGTAGCTTAAAGGTCAGTAGTACGTAACTTCTTATGTTGCTATATCTTACAGGCTTGCTTATATATTTTTAATATATAAGGTGTTTATTGGGTGTAGAGTTTCATGTCAACTGATGTCTTTGTTTCAGTGAGAGCACTTGTGTGTATTTCTAAAGGAATTAATATTCTTCATTCACAATATTGTTTCTAGACTACCTAATGGCAGTGATGGTTGTTGTGATTGGCCAATGTTCCCTCTCTGCTAAAAAAAAAACCTGAGAAGTTTACCTGATTGTTAAAGCTCTTTTATGTTGTTTCATGTACGACTTGTCTACAATAACCTGTAATGAAGTAGCTAAAAAGAAAAAAAAAATGATGCCACTGTATACTTTCTTGTTTTGGCCATTTATGTTGTATGGTCGATTTAGATGGTCCAGCTATTTACTATTTTTAATTTGTTGCAGTATGCTCACCGTAAATGTGTTCAGAGATGGTGCAATGAAAAAGGCGATATCATGTGCGAAATTTGCCACCAGGTATTTTGTTTTTCACTTACAGTTGGTGTCAATTTAGAAGCGCACAGTTTTGTTTATTATTTTGTTTGTATTTGACTTTGAAATTGCAGCAATTTAAATCAGGTTATACTGCGCCACCTCCTTTGTTTCATTATGTTGGTGGTCCTATGAACTTCAGGTATGTTCTTTTTCCTTCAATACATACAAGGATCATAGTTATATAAAATAATTTATGAATTATATGGTTTCATAATCTTCAGGGGAAACTGGGAAATTTCTCAAAGAGAGCTACATAATTCTCAATTCATAGCGGTGGTTACTAGTGATGGTGATTATCTTGATACCGAGTTTGATGACTATCCAGCTCCCTCAACCAGAAGTGTTATGTGTTTTCGAGTAATTGCTATAATAGTAAGCTCTTTCAATTTTTCCATGCTCTAATGGCTTATTATTACAATAATATAACTTTCCACATCCTCATTCAAAGTTCTATCCAAATAATATAAGAAACGTGAAAGATGTTTAGCTTCTTTGGCTTTGATTTTCAAGTGAAATAGAATTAATTTATTTTCTTTTCTTTTCAGTTTCATTTGTTAAAAGTTAAAAAATAGAACTATTGGGCATTAGTCTTTAGAAGATAATTACATCTCTGCGTAGCATGGTGAGAAGTTTTTTCTGGGTACAAAATTCATTGTATACAGACCACAAAATGAACATGTTTTCAAATGTAATGATTTGTTATGTTCTTCGATTTCTGCACTGGTTTATAGCTGCCAACCAGTAATTATCCATTGGTTCTTTAATCTGTTTAGAAGTACATAACGGGTAGCATAAATAGACGATACCTGTATGATGATCCTCAAAGTGAGGTGGCTTAGTACTTGTTACGATTGGAATTGAGTGCAGTTACGTAATCTATTTTATGTTTAAATCATGCAAGGCTTTGTTAGTCGTTATCTAAGACTGCCTTAGGCTTTAGGGTCGTCAATTCTGTGGGGTTCTTTCCTATACCATTTGAGACATACTACACTTTTTTCAGAAATAGAGTGATTTTGTATTCCATATGAAAAATTCTGCAATATTTACCATGCCTGAGCAACCTGAGTTCATCAGGTTTAGATATTCTTTTTGACTTTTCAGGTATGTTTGAAATGGTTTGTCTTATCTAATAAACTTATGAACGTAAATCAACCCAACCCAAGTCAAACTTCATCTAAAACTGTTTTTGGTCTGCTGCCATGAGTACTAAGTCAATGCTACCTGAGATTCTCAATATGCATTTGCTTTGTGATAAAATTCTGTTGGGAGAAATACTAATCATCTGACAAGATATCAAGTTTATATAAAACTGAGTTGATTATATTTATTTCTCTGTGCATGCAGTTTATGGTTCTTTTGGTTTTACGCCATACTCTACCAATTATAATTAGTGGAGCAGGGGACTATTCAATGACTGTGTTCACGGTAAGTTTTCAAAGATATTATTGGGGAAAGAAAAGAATGAGAGTGCTGTTCAGGCATTCATTCTGTAATCAAATTTATTTTACTTTTGGTTACTTTGGTAACAAACTGGGGAAAAAAGAAAAAGAATGACAGTGATGGTTTGGTATTTTCTTGATAGAATCTTTCATTTCATTGTAGTTGCTTGTGTTGAGAACCATTGGAATTCTTCTTCCAGTCTTCATCATGGTAAGAGCATTCACATCCATCCAGCGCCAACGGAATCAGCAGGTCAGAATCATAACATAACCAACTCAGTTTAGCTTTAATATTAAGATATGGATGGAGAATTTCATAGTGTTTCCTGAATGAGAGAGCTATTTGTGCCACAATTTTAGCTTTAGGATTGAAATATATTAATCTCTAAAACATACTGGCAACCTGTCCTGGGTGGTTTGTCTATGTCAAAGAATTTCTCAAATATCCAAGGATGCCATTTTATTTTATGTGAAGTTGGCTTTTCTTATCTTGTCAGCTATATTTTCCGTTAAAAAGTATATTTATTATCTTTGTCATGTTCCAGGACTCTCGTTTCTCGCTTTCTTCATCCGACGAAGAAAGTGAAGTGCCAAATCCCCGTCCACGTTTTGTACAAATTCGGTGATGTTTGATCTATATCTCTCTTGTACAGAATCCGATGGTGATGAGATGACCAAGTCTGTTGCACTTAATATAATGTACAGAAAAAGATATCCACGTTTAGCATCTGCAATTATTTTTCATGCCGCAAAAATGAAGTGGCTGAATTCTTTCTACCAACTTGAAAAGAGCCTTATTATTAGATGCTGTTATATCCATTTTCTGTCAGAAGCTTGTATGCAGTAATAGTATGGTTATTATTAGCATGCATACATTACTATTTCATTTAAAAAGTGGCATTGCCAAAATGCAAAAATGAATACCATCTTCATTTTTTCTTTTGGTCAGAATACCATCTTCATTAATATTAGATGAGAATGTAAACTAGAACATATAGAGAAATACTATGGGAAATTTCACTATTTATGCTTAATAGTCTCTACTATTACCAAAAAATACATCATTATTTTCTCTTTCATTTTGATGCTAAACATTCCCCCATCTATCCAAAATACCCCTCTTATTATATCAAGAACACCAAAACCCTCTCTTCCTCTCTCTCTCTCTATTTCTCTCTCACAAAACCATCGCCAAAACCCACGGTTTGTGCCAAATTTCTTATTGAAATTGTTGTTAGTCATCTCTATTGTCTCTGTAAAAATCACAATATTCAATGCAACATTCATTTTGAGGGATTTTGGAGGAGAAAAACCATGGGTAAGAAGATTTCTCATTTTTTTTGTATTGGGTATTGTTTGTTTATTTTTTTGTTGGCTATTCCGAATAGGTCTGAGCCCATATTGGTGTGTTTATTAGGTTTGTTAGAGAGATTTCACGATATGCGTTTTTCTGGGTTTTCTGTATTCTTTGCAACATTTTTGATCGATAGGAGCTCGATAGTTGCTTGATACTATGTAGATTACGGTCAAGTTGTGAGCTCGATGCTTCTCGATGTTGCTCGATAGTGGCTCAATGATAGCTCGATATGTATAGAATTTATTTCTCCATGGTGCTCGATAGGAACTCAATATGGGTTCGATTGGACCCTAGACTATTTGGTTTAGTAGCTTCTCGATATGTGCTCGATGGGAGCTCGATATGGGTTCGATAATATGTAGATGGTGTAGGTTCTGTTAAGTTCTCGATGCTGCTCGATTGTGGCTCAATATATGGTGCTCGATTAGTGCTCGATAAGGGCTTGAGGAAATGTTTAGTTAGGGTTATGTTCGGTTTAAAAACTTGTTGCTCAATGTAGGATCGATAGAAGCTCGATAGAGCTCGATGTAGGTTCGATTACAGCTTGATAGATTTCTTTTTAAAGCGTGAAAGAAATTACAATTTTTTTGTCATCACAGGTTCCATTGTTTACGTTTTTGTATCTTACAATGTTGTTTGAGAAATAGAAGGAAGGAGGTGGATTGTTAAGGATGCTTAATGCATAGTGATGCCGATGGAGAATAACTTAACGTACTTGCAACTTCTTGACATATTGCACAAGGAACTTCGTGTTGATAGAAAGATGTATGGGTTGAAATTGGGGGTTCCTTACACATGCGGCGACCAACCATTTACACCTATTCATGTTGAAAGTGATCTTGGTGTCCGTGCATTCTTAGGAGTAACAACGAAAGAAAGGATTGTCTTGTGTGTCACTCCTGTTAAGAAGATTGTCATTTCAGATCCATATTCCACTCCTGGTCCCAGTGTTAATAAAGTGAGTAGTGAGGTGAGCACTTTTGTTCCAGAAAGAGATCTTGTGGGTGCACCTGTGGTACTGTTGGTGTTGATCCTTTGGGTACTGTTGGACCTGAGGGAGATCCTTTGGGAGGCCCTATTGGTAGCCTGAGGGACAACCAGTATGAATACGACCCCTATGTGAATGACGATCCAGTAGTTGAATTTAATGAGGGGTCGGGGTATGATTCATAGGCATATTATAGTGCAGAAGTGTCGATTGATAGGTATGGTGATTTGCAAGTTGAAAAAGTACAAGAACAAGCAGTACGTCCTACTGCACAGGCGAACCTACCAAGTCAAGGACTCTAGATACCTGGACTAGCTCTAGTCGTCCTGGTGGAACAGAAGAGAACGTTCCAATATTTTCAACAGAAGATCGAAGAAGATGGAGTGCTCCCATGTTTGCTAAAGAAGATATTATGCCTCTTCTCGATCACATACCTCCTATTCCGGTGCACCGTTGGGAGAAATAAACCTTGGGAAGACTTTTGAGAACACATTGGATTTGAAAACCAAAGCAGCTCTCTTTGCAATGAAGAATAGTTTTGAGTTTGTGGTGAAGAAGTCTGGTGCTGATGTGTGGTACATCACCTGCAAGGATCCTGGTTGTGGTTGGAGATTAAGAGGGGAAAAAGTAGCGTGGTCTTCCATGTTTGAGATCACTGTTTACAATAGTGTACATACGTGCTCACTAGAAGTGCGATAGACAGACCACCGTCAAGCAGCACCTTGGGTCATTGGGCACCTTATCAAGAACAAATATGCTACTGCTGTCACTAGCTACATGGCCAATAACATAAAGATGAAGTGTTGCGCAAAGAGTGTAAGTGTAGTATGTGTGGTGGTCTTGGCCACAACAGGGCTTCATGCAAAGCTAGACAATAAATTATTTGTATCAATTTGGACACGTTTTTGTTATTAAATTTGCTTGGTTTCCCTTGTTTTTTTTTTTTGCCAAATTCTGTGTAGTTCGATATGTTTCAATAATAGCTCGATAACAGATTTGTTAAAATGAATTTTAAACCTGACTGTTGCTTAGCTTGATGGCTGCTCGATAATAGCCCATTAAATTAAATGTAAAGTTGAATATGTCTGTTGCTCGATAGTAGCTTGATAACAGCTTGATAGAACTCGATAATACCTTTACAACAGTTGTATTTCTACAGTTATCTCAAAAAAACCAAAAACACAAACAGAACATGTAAAGAACCTGTATATAGACAGTCATCATAAAAAATGAAGAGCCTATCATAATCGCTCCTGTAAAATATGTCCAATAAACAAGTATATGATGGTGTGGAAGCCAGTCAAGGTCGCACATTCGGATACCACAAGTCTGTCGTCCACTTATTCCTGAACAACTCTATATTTTTATCACAAATGGTTTCCAATGGAAGGTCAGAAATGAGATGCTCAATATGTTTGATAGCATACACACCACAATATCCACTGTAAAAAACATATAAACATTAAATGTACAATACTATAAATTTCCTTAGAAACTGATAAAGTATAACAATGATGTTATTTATCTTCTCTTGGACTGAGTGAGTTTGTGTCGCTGTAGGCGGCGCCATATGAACTGATGTGGCTTCTTTCCTGATGCAGGAATCTTCAACATCAAGCTCCTTGAACAGGTTACTCTGCAGCAATAGAGAAGGAAACAAGATGCATCATGGCTTCATAATTTCCTCCATCTATGCATCACTAATCACCAAGATGTCTGAATCATATATGGTGAATGTGCAAATAGAAATAGAAGCCTCAATGGCAAACCAATGAGACTGATGATAGTTTTGGCACCAATATACATCCTAAACTCTTGACCAAGACGCTAGAAATTATTGCTCGAGGTCGGTCACCATCGACATGACGTCAGCATCCCAAAGGTACCTTTCTTTGTTAGTACTGTTCTTGTACTGATCATATCTGGCAGGTATCACTTGTGAGAACATCACGTTCATCACAACACCACTTTGGCGATATGTCTTGGGGAATAACTGGTGATGCCTACGAAGCATGTAATGTGCCGAATCAATATGCTACAAAGAGAAGATAGAAGAAAAAGTCAGCAAAAATCAGCATAAATGGCTTAAATGTAGTTTGAAAAGCAAACATCGAGCTCATATCGAGCCCCTATCAAACCATATCGAGCTCCTATCGAGCTCATATCTAGCCAGTTCACACATTTAACCTCAAAACCTACCTTGTTACCCCATCAAGCCCCTATCGAGCTCATACAACCCCCCCCCATCGAGCTCATACCAAGCCTATATCGAGCCATGTCGAGCTCATATCTAGCCAGTTCACACATTTAACCTCAAAACCTACCTTGTTCCCCCATCGAGCCCCTATCGAGCTCCTATCGAGCTCATATCGAGTTCATATCAAGCTCATACAACCCCCCATTGAGCTCATATCAAGCCCTTATTGAGCTAGTCAAAAAATAACTTACAATTTTAAAAAAAAAAAGATAGAATTTGTTAACATTTTAAATAAATAGCTTATCCCATCATCGAGCCACGACCGAGGTGTCTTCCACGTTAGAAACCATGTTCAATCATGACACCTTGTCTTCACATCCCTCAGAGTCTTGTTGGGGATGCCTCCAAGCATCCACTTGCAGAGTGTCCCATACTGTTTGACATCTGGCTTCTTGAGAGGGTCGAGCACCAATTCCTCCTCTGTATCTGCAGCTGCATCAGTGCGAGGTCTCTTCCTCATTGGATCAATGTAGTCTTCTCCTCTTAAATTGAACCTCATGCACCTCCTCAGGTTTGACAATATCGACTCTCAAAGTCACACATCAGGTGTCACAACAATGGTGGGTGGAGTGGTTGGATCAAGTTCAAAGTCATTTGGAATATCTAGTGACTCTGAGTCTAAATCTGCTCTGGAGTCCCTCGGTCGTTCCTTAATAAATGTCAGGATCTAATTGACTACGTCCATGATCACTAACTGGTTCTTCAAGAGGGTCTCCTATCGACCCTCGACTCTCTCCAAGCGATGCATCAACTCTTTGATATCAGCTAGAACGGGGGCTGGGGCTGCAGAAGGGGCAACATGAGGGGTGGGAACCTCCTCCACCTCGGGGACAACATCATAAAAAATCTTCGCCGCTTGGGCAACCTGAGAAACTATCTCGGCCACTTTCTAAAAATCCATGGCCTCCTTGTCCTCCCCATCAAACTCCTTAAGATCCTGGCCAAGCTCGAGATATAGGGGAACATCTCCCGGAGTCAAGGAGCTGTAATAATCGACCTCTGATGGTCGAGGCTTCAACAACGGAAGGACGATCAACTGCAAACAACACAAAGCATTGATTTAACTCAAATAATCATAAAAGATAAACATATAGCTAAACATAACTACTTAACGTCAATCAAATATAACTTACAGTGCTCTTCGATAACATTGGCGAGAGGACAGACTTGGTAAAATCCTTATTCTTTCGGTGCGACAAACTAAGCATCCTCGGGACCATATTTCCCTAACTCACAATAAACTTTGTTGGAAGCTATTGAAGGGCCTCATATGCCCAATACTATAATGTCAGGGCATAACCATAAAAACTGTACTTTGACTCCTGTTGCACCTTGACATCCTTCTTCTTTTCATAGTTAGCCTTCTGGCGCTGCATGTCCTTCTTACAAGAATTTAAAAGCCTCTTGTAAGAGAACTTCCCCTATGGATAGCTGAAGAAGTAGTCTATGTCCTCAACCATCTTCAGTATATCTCGCTATATATTCAACTTTCCCTCTATGGCATTTAGAACCCCCTCAACCAACAAACAAAGCCCAACTTGTACACATCTTCCACCACAATACAAGTTTTGAAAGCACTATCCAACTGTAGGAGCTTTACTTTCTCAACATCATTGAAATAATCCTTTATCAAGTGGTCATTGGTCAGACGCTCATCCAACTCTGCTTGTGACGGTGCAGAACCGAAATTCAACCCTGCCTCCAGAGCAAACTCTCCCACGCCGAATCTACATGACTTGGAGCCCAAAAAGAAATGCACCTCATCTTCTTTTTGACTTGTTATTTTCCTCAACATCAACTCATATACCAAAACTCCTAAGAAATGAAACTCTGAAGCCAAGAAGAACTTCTTAAAAAGGCATTCCTTAGCCCTTTCTATCAAGCCGATCTCCATAAACCTTTTCTTAATATCAACAAAAGTCCTACCACCTCTATATGTGACTCGGCCAGGAAAGTGATCTTGAAACAAAACAAGCAACTTCGGCATTTGCATCAACACATGAAAACAATTGGTAAGAAAACAAAATGTTAAACAGAATTGGGCAAAAATTCAAAAAATATATATAAGAAAACTGAAGTAAACACTATCATCGAGCTATATCGAGCTACAACATAACCCTATCGAGCCACTATTGAGAAAATCATAATCTGTCTACATAAAGAACCATCGAGATACAATCGAGTCCATCGAGCAACATTATCCCTAAAACTATAGAGACTATCGAGCTCCTATCGAGCCTGTTTTATCTAAAACCACATACCCATCAAGCAAGTTATACTCATCCCATCGAGCTCATATCAAGCTCATATTGAGCTTCTATCCAAGCATTCATACTACCCTATCGAGCTACCATAGAACCTATCGAGCTACTATCGAGCCTATCAAGCCCGTTTTATCTAAACCATAGACCCATCGAGCAATTTATACTCATCCTATTGAGCTCATATCGAGCTCCTATCAAGTTTCTATCCAAGCATTCATATTACCCCATCGAGCTCCTATCAAGCTACCATCGAACCTATTGAGCCACTAGTTCAAACCTAGAAAAAAAACCACAAAATTGACAAACCCATTACATAGATTACAGATTCAATATGCATTTCACTTAAAAATATATTTGGGTTTGAAATCTAATCTTTGCTTGTCGCTGTCGGAGGAAAAATGCGACGTGGGTCTTGGGTTCGAAAGGAATGAGTCGTCGTGGGTGGGGCTCGACGGGGGTTGGGGCTCTTTAGGATTTTGGGGTTTTTTTAGCTTTGAGAGAGAGAGAGAGAGAGAAACCGAGAATGTAGAGAGAGAATGAGAGTTTCAATTTTTTTGGGGTGTAAAAACGAGAGGGGTATTTTTGGTAGATGGGGAATGTTTAGCATCAAATTGAAAGGGTGAATAATGGTGTCATTTTTTTTGTAATAAGAGAGATTGTTATGCATAAATAGTGAAATTTCCCAATACTAATGAGGAACTTGTCTATGCAACAATGTGGCACAAGGGGAATGACTCTGGCAAAGTGTAATGATGTGTACATAAAATATGCACAAAAATATTACACATAGAATTGGATTAATTTTTTTTAGGGATACTATTTGCTGTAACAATATCATAGTTGCACTTAAGTACCAAATCAATCTTTTAGTTAATAATTGCATTTAAGTACTAAATCAAATTTTCTTTCACTAATAATATTGAATTTTTATTATTGTATATACCAATTTAATTTTTTTCATAGTAATATTAATAAAAATTTGATATTACTATTACATTAGAAAAATGATTTGGTACTTAAGTGAAACTAGTAATAAGAATTTGGTATTAATGTCATCAGAAAAATTAATTTGGCACTTAAGTGCAACTATTAGCAAAAATTTTGTATTATTGCCGTCCAAAAAATTAATTTGATACTGAAATGAAACTATTATGAAAGATTTGATATTTTTGCTAGAAATAATTTTTTCTTAAAAAAAATCAATCATATTTATTTAAGTTGGGAATCGTTATATTAAAAATATTTGTTGTCACTGTGTATAATATTTGGATGTATATTTGTCTGCACAAAACATTATCTACAAAGCTAATTTTCTTATATATCTTTATATATATATATATATTATAAATGTGAGTTTAACAGAAATTGTTGTTTTATATTAGATTTAACATTTTTTATTGTTTTTTTAATACCATTAGTTTTAAAGTCATCTAAATAAGGTAAAAATATGCATTATTTGTTGAGTATTTGATGTTGAGTACTTGTTTTCCCAATTATACAAAAAAAATAACAAACACATAAGAGGAATAAATACTAAATAAACAAAAAAACAATCATATGACAACTATATATAGAATCTGCTCCAACAAAAATAAAGGCATTAAACACCAAGACAACACAACAAAAACCCTAAAACAACATGTGAGCAACAAGAATCAACTTCAAAAATCCTAAAACCATAATATGAACACACCTCAAAAAAATGCAATGACACACCAACCATATAAAAACAAACAAACAACAAATTATTGAAGAAAAAACCATAAACGAGAAAAAATTACTAAAATTATAAAATAACCATAAACCTTACAAAGAAAAATCAACTAAGCATTAAACCAAATACATTGAGTGCATTATAATATAAAACTCATATAAATTCATAATAAAGCAATCAATTACACATATTGATAACTTATTTAAAAACTCAAACAAATTCAAGTGCATTAACTTATATTATGTAAAGAATATAACCCTAAATCAACATCAAAACAATAAAATAGAAACGCTAAACAAACCTTGACCACTTTTCTTCCCCAATAACCCTCCGCAACCTTCGCATCCCCTTTGCTTGATTTCAACTTTTTTGTGTTCCTCTATTCAACAGAATTTTACATTAATCTTTTTTTGTTGTTGTGTAATTTGGGTTTAGGTGAGTGGGATTTGGGTGAGACAGGGATGCATGGGTTTGCTTTGGTTGGCTTGATAGTAGTTTTCTTCCCCATTGCATAAGCTTATTTCTTATGCTAGGTGGGTTTTCGAGTTTTGTTTGTAGAGGGTGAAGGTGTAGAAGATGCAGAAAGTAGAATAGCCATAAAAGGGAAGTGATACTATATATATGATCAACTAAGAGATGCTAAAGCTTTAGAGAATATAAACGGTTGGAAATGAAAAAATGGAGTGAAAATACAAAGAAAATGAAGAGCCCAACATGTGATCATGGAGCAGGGGTGTTCACGGTGCGGGCGGTGTAGTTTTTTGCCAATTTATTGAACTGCACCGCATGTGCAGTTTAAGCAATTTTCCAACTCGCAAACTGCACCACATAGACCTCAAACTGCATAAACCACAGTACAAAAATGCGGTGTGGGTGGTTTATAGCTATCACAAAATAATTTAACAATTAAACATTATAATTAATAAAGATTCAAAAAACTCTCATAACTAAGAGTGTTTAAAAAAATAATAAATATACAACAAACTAATAATTTTTTATCAAAATAATAAAAATACAACAAACTAATAACAAAGAATAAACGTGATATAGAAGTAAAGGTTTTGATTAAGGAGGAATATCTTTAGGTTGAAATAGAATATGTGTTAGCATCTTATGAAACATAATAATTTTTCTAGATATTATGTATATTATACTATATAAATATATATATGCATTAAGTTTAAATGTAGTAAAATTAAAATATATAAAATATTAATATATATAGTTATGTGATGCGGTGTGGTTTGAACTACATTTATAAAATTTAAAATTGCAAATCGCGCGGTTTAGCAAAAATACAAACTACAACCGAACCGCAAAAACTTCCAAATTACAAATTGTGGTGCAGTGTGGTGCGGTGTGGGCAGTTTGATGAACACCCCTATCATGGAGCAAAAAAAGAAGGGAAGGGGGGTGGGGAGTAGGAAAAGTGTAGAAGATCAAGGAGAGTGTATGTTTCAAATAAAGGGAAAAAATCTCAGTTTGACCCTTGTGTTTTTCCTTTATGCTCAATTATACCTTGTGTTTTGTTAAATGACATTTCAGACCTTGTGTTTTGTAAAACAGAACAAAATAGAACATTGAGCACAATTTTAGTCAAATTAGTTTTTAATATGACTAACATACCCTTTGATTTTTTTAATTAATTAAATAATTAAAATTAAATTTTAAAATAAAAAATAAATTAAATAAAAATAATTTAAATCGATTTTAAAATAAAAGATAATTAAAAAATAATTTTAAATAAGGAAAAATTAACATATACATATACATCAGTTCAAGCAAAAAATTAAACAAACCCAAAAATATCGATCTATTCTTCTTCTCAAGGCACTATTCATCTTCTTCTTTAAGAACTTTTCATCATCATCACAACCAAATCCCCATCACCAGATTGTTGTTGGACCCAAGCTCCATACGTCAACCTCGTCCCTAAGGCCCTTCATCTTCTTCAAACATACACATTACGCTTTGATTTCAGATTTGAAAATACCCAAATAAATATAAACATTCAAAACCCAGATCTATATGACCAAAATATATATTCTTCAAATGTTCATAATTAGGTGAAAAATAAACTCCAAAACCAATGAGCTTCACTCAATAATTTAATAATTAAAAAAAACTAGTAAAGTTGTGAAGATTATTTTGTATTTATAGGTAAGAATATCATCAAGACCCACCAAAGTATCATCAATAACCATCACAACAAACCAGACTTGTCCTCTGACCAATCTCCCTTTGAACCTAAATCCCCAAGAACTAGATATTTCCTCTATTAATCTCCATATCAAACCCAGATTTGGTGGTACTTGATGCTGACCATGGGAGGGAAGAAGCTCCTCATTCGTAGTAGTAAGTTGGTGGCAAGCTTCCTCTACAACTTCGTCATCGAACTCTGTCCACAGTAGGTGATTCCCTCACCATTGAACCTTTGCCCCCTCGCCCTTAGCCCAAGCCACTGGCCCTTGGACCTCATTCAAGCCCCAAATCTGAAACCCTTAGTGTGATCTCGATGAAAGTTGAGATCTAAAACCATAAGGTTACTTCATGACTCGGACGAAATCAAAAGATAAGGAAGGTGAAGAAAAGAAAGAGAGAGAGAGAGAGAGAGAGAGAGAGAGAGAGAGAGTGGAGGAGAAGATGAGAGATACGTCAATTTAATAGGGTGAAGGTGTTGGCGGGAGAGATGAGGGTGAGGAAGAACAAGAGAGGGAAAAAAGATAAGTTGATGGAGAGAGAAGTGTATATTTAATTTCTATAAATTAAATATTATATTTTTTAATTTTAGTTTTGATGTTTAATATTTAAAATTAATTAACATAATTTAAAATTAAATATTCAATAGGGATTATACCATTTTGGATCTTGTGTTTTGTCTCATTACTTTGTTTGGACCATGTGTTTTGACAAATTACTTTTTGGACCATATATTTTGTAAAATAGTTCAAATAGACCCCAAAACCCAATTTTGATCAAGGTTTTTTTTTCAACTAAAATCACAAATAATTCACCAAACTAACAACTTAGAGCAAAAGCACAACCATTGTGCCTAACAATTGTGTTGTTATATTCAATTTTTGTTCATCAAACTCGGGTTTAGGGATTTATTTGAACCATTTATAAAACAGATGGTCCAAAAAGTAATATGTTAAAACACAGGTTCCAAACAAGTAATTGAACAAAATACATGTTCCAAAAAGGTATGAACAATATTTAATAAAACTTAAAAGTCAAAAGCCTCAAATACCTCTTTACTCAGAAGGAGTTAAATATGAGGCAGCGACGATGGCTAGAATTATTCAATGATTATGACTGCGACATCCTATACCACTTGGGAAAAGACAACAAGGTGGCGAATGCACTAAGTCGATAGCCAAGGGCCTACATGCTGACGGTGAAAGAGATACCACAAGAACTGCAAACTGACATCTCCACTCTGGATTTGGAGATTGTAGTCGGCAAACTAGTAAACCCCTCTGTGCAACCAAGCATCATGAAAGCTATTAAGGGAGGACAACTTGTCGATCCATGATTACAAAGATTGGTATATGAAGTGAGAAAAGATGTACGACCAGGGTTTCATATTTCAGAAGACGGATGTTAGGATTTAAAGGTAGAATTTGTATTTCGGATGACAATGATATCAAGAAATAGATTCTCTACGAGGCACACAACACCCCTTACGCTATGCATCCAGGCACCACGAAAATATACCAAGAACTGAAGAGATATTTCTGGTGGCCGATAATGAAAAAAAGTAGTAGAGTACTTAGCACACTGCCTGGCTTGTCAGCAGACCAAGGTCGAGCATTAATGACCAGCGGGTTTATTACAACCATTGGAAATTCTAGAATGGAAATAGGAGATGATTACAATTAGAGTTGTGCAAAAACATTTGCAACCCGTCCAACCCGAATAACCTCCCCAAACCAACCCGAGAAAACCAACAAAAAATGCAACCCGAAAAACCCGACCTTCATTTCAAACCACCCAATTATTATATTGGGCGGGTTGAAATTTTTGGCAACCCACCCAATTATGGATTTGTCTACTCTTTTTTTAATTTTATATTTATTTAATTATTAACTATACATATATAGAACTAAATTCAAATTAATTTTTCTTTTAAAAATCCCTATATTTTAAAGGAACAGTTATTTTAGTTACAAATACTAACTAAAATAGAGAAAATAATAAAAAAATAGTGAAAAATGATTTTTTTAAGAAAAAAAAAGTTTCGGCGGTTTGGGCAGGTTAACCCGCACAAACCGCCCAAACCGATGGTCGGGTTGAACTTTAATTTTTTTTAATTGGGTGAGTTACAAGTTCAAAAGTACCAACTTATAAGTTTGGGTTTGTCAAAAATCCACCCAACCCTCCCAAACCGACCAATGAACACCCCTAATTACTATGGATTTTGTCACTAGTCTACAAACCACTCCAAAGGGGCACGATGTGATTTTGGTTATTATGGATAGGCTAATCAAATTGGCGCATTTCTTGCCAATCAAGATAACTTACTCGATAGATAAATTGGCAGATTTATACATAGTAGAAATTGTGTGTATGCATGGAGTACATACGTCCATTGTATGTAATCGAGATGGACGATTTACATCAACATTCTGGAAAGAATGCAAATGGGACTAGGTACCAAATTGAAGTTCATCACTGCTTTCCACCCGCAGACTAATGGTCAAAGCGAGCGAACAATTCGAACCTTGGAGGATATGCTAAGATCTTGCGTGTTGGACTTTCAAGGATCGTGGAATGTGAAATTTCCACTGATAGAGTTTGCTTACAACAACTACCACGATTCCATTAATATGGCTCCGTACAAAGCACTGTACGAGAGGAAGTGTCGATCACCGATTCATTAGCATGGGGCTAGTGAAAGAAATTTTTTGGGAACAGATGAAATGGATCAGGTCATTGAGGATATTCGACAGATACACCAAAGATTGCAGACCTCGGTGGATCAGCAACACAAATATGCACACCGACACAAGAGACCTCTAGTATTCGAGGTTAGGGAAAATGTTTAGCTGAAAATAACTCCACTACGAGCAATGCGGTTTGGGAAGAAGGGGAAACTTAGCCCAAGGTTCATCGGACCTGTTTACCAAGTTTTTCAGAAACTATAAATATGTCAAGAAATAAGAGCTAGTAAGAAAGGAAAAGAAATAAACAAGACCAAAGTTTTTACGTGGTTGGGGCGTTAATGAGCCTTAGTCCCCGAGTCAGTTGTATTGAACTTTAGAGAGTTTAGCAATGGAGGTTTTCTGCAAGTTTAGCTGCATTTTTGCATGCATGAAAAGTCGGATCCCTGCTACAATGCACTAATGACCCTTTTTATAGGTGGCCATGTAACTTAGGTCGGACTAATCCGGGCCCAATAAGGATATAAGCATAATTTCTCTCTAATGGAGCTATAGTACAAGTGTATAACGTGATTACAAATAATTTAGTCTAGGCCCACTGGACCGGCTTAAGCAAGGTAGACCATTACAGCTGCCCTTTGTACGTTAATATGGACTGATGTGCGTAGGCTTTCAAGGGGATTCTGGGGACAGGATCTGTCAGAGTAGTGGCAGTACCGATCCTTAGGAACATTGTATGTTCCATGCGTATCCCTTTAGCAGGTTAGTTAAGGAGACCAACTGTTGGATTTCTTGGGAACATGTCATCTAGGTGAAGTGCTGGTCTTGTTTTACTAGGACGTATGGTTTGGATTCATTTACAATGGTTTGGGTTCATTTACCAAGACAGACATCAGTTAGCGATGACAGATTGAAGGATGTATCCTGATAGTGGGTTGCAATGTGAGGATGGACCCGGAAGCGCTATTTGTATCCCACATGGCAAGATATGGCCCTTGGACTGGGACATCCACCGCAACAATCTACTTCCCGAAGGATGGAGGTTGCAGGCACTCATGAAGTTGGTCTAGACCTTCATCTCAGGTCCGGGTTCTTGTTACACTTTGATTATTCGCCAGTCATTGGACCTAGGACGAGTTTGGGCCTTCAAGCCTCTGGTTGCTCAGTGTTCGCTGAGCCCTGTCCTCTCCTGAGAATTCATGAGGCCCACTTGACAATTCCATGTGTTCTTGGTGGAAAATATGGACAACATTTACCCCCAAGTCTTCATCCATGTTCAATCACCTAAGTCTCGGTTCATTTACCTAAGTCCTGGTTCATTTACCTAAGTTCCAGTTCATTTACCTAAGTCATGGTTCATTTCCTTGGGGGCCAACTGATTAATCCCCAACCTTTTGGATTCCCACTGACCTAGGCACGTGTCTCCAGGTAAATGGTATGTTGGTTCCACTTGTGCCCAAAAGACGTGGGGAAAATCCTTTGTTGTCCTTGGTGACTGATGGATGTTAGTGCATTTTCCAAAGCGTCCCATCTAGGTGAAAAGACACTTTTAGCACTCGAGTGGGCTATTTAATGTACCTGCATCATTTGAAACAGTTAGATGTGTTTTTCTTGGGATATTCAATATGAGTCGTTGAATGAGAAAGGCGCGGATCGCGAATTGAAAAATTGACGTTTTAGCACTTGATTGGGCTAATTAATGTACTTGTGTTATCCAAAACCATTAGATGTGTTTTTCCTGGGAGTGTTCAATGCGAGCCGTTGGATTGGAAAGGTGCGAATGGAAGATTTCTCTCTTATAAATACACCAGTGAGTTCCCTTCCTCAGTTTTTACTGATCCTGAATTTACGAACCAGAGAGCAGAGGGAAAAGACCTTGAATGTCTGAAATCGCAGACGAAATTTTCCAACGTTTACTGCTTTTTCGAGCCCAACTATTTCCATTGAATGAGCCCTTCATTCATCGATAGGAAAACTTCAACCTGGATGGTCCTTCCGAGAACATCGACGAGCTGTTCTACTGACTCCTCAAGTTCAAGACTGAGTTTCTACCGACGTTCCTACCTTTTCACCAACGAATCTCAAGTTCAATTTTCTCTAGTAAGTTTTTTGGCCACTTCTTTGTTTTCCCTTATTATTTTCTATTATCATATTTCCTTCACGATCATGTGATTGTTAGGGTCGTGACCACTGTGTAGGGTGATTCTAGGTAGTGATGAATAATAGAGAACTTTGTAGGTAAAATTTATTTCCAAAGATATATTGCAATTAATGGAGCGGGTTGGACCGCTTTGAACCGACGAACCCAGACGCCTTAGAATTGTTTGGGTGGATTAGTTTCCCTTTGAAAAGTTACCTTGCTTTTAGTTCCTGACTTATGCTCCTCGGACCTTAATTGTTCCCATAGCATTGTCCGAAGGGGACCTCTCCAAGCAGTTTAGGAGAATCCCCATGCCTTAACCATTTTTCTTCGGTTTTTGTGCTAATTTCTTGGTTCTTGCTTTTCTTGTCGCTTCTAGGTCTTTGATCATGGCTCCTGGCATCACACTTTACCCGGAGGATGCTGTAAATTCGACCCCAATTATTTTGGAAGGGCATAAGCTTCCGACTAGCAACACGTGGGAAATGGATGCAGAGAAAAATGAGTTTCGGAACTACTGCATGCTGAATGAGTTGGAGTAATCCTTCAGGGTAGAGTTGACTCTGGGACTCTTCTTCAACAGGCTGGCCCAGAAGGAGGAAAAGGCCCACACTAGAGTGGGTGCATTCGGGGCCTGGAGCACATGCCACATTAGTGGGGGAGCCAGTCTCCCACTTCACGATTATTTTGCACAATTTCTCCGGTTCGTGGGGATTGCATTGTTCCAACTCCTACTACAGGCGTACAAGTTACTCGTGGGGTGGCATGTGTTCTGCGCTTGGAAGGAGCTGGCGGAGCCCATTCCCGCGGAGGTGCTATACTATTATCAGTTGGAGTCGCAGCTAAACTCCAAGGATAAGATGGAAGACGAATTTTACAAACTGAAGAGCCATAATGTCGGTCTGGCTCCTTCCAACACCTGGAAACACCCCCCGGATGTCAGACATTATTGGTTTATGACATCCGGGTTCCTCCTGGAGAAGAATCCCACTTTGGTGTTGGACTTTCAGCGTGTGGGTAAGTTTTCCTTTCCCGTGCTACGCTTCATCTTTCTCTTTTTTTTTATTTTTTATTTTTTTTTATCTTTCATCGGATATTCACGTTCCTTTGAATAGGTCCATATGCCTAGACTCAGATAACTAAGTTCATCTTGGACCGAAAGAAAAAATATACCACCTTCAGTGTCGAAGATCTGGACGTTGGGGGGTTAGTGAGAACGGAGAATCTTCAACTGGCTGGGTTGCTTGTCGCCCATCAATCAATAGATGCCCCCAACCTCCAAGGAATGCAAAGTGAGAGGGACCATGCTCTAAGGGAATAATTGGCCCTCATTCACATTAAGGCAGTGGAGGTCATGGTTAGGGCAGACGCAGAGAGGTTGAAGGCGGAACATGCGCACCTTGCGGAGCGGGCCATGTCCAAGGAACTGGATGCCTTGCTTGAGGGGAGGCAACCCAAAACTGGAGCCCCCGGAGCTAGCATCTCGAGGCAAGGTAAAACACCTCCATTTTTTACTTATGCCCCTCATATTGAGGGCTTTGTTAGGAATAGGCAACAGAACCGCGACTGTTAGCAACACGGGGCTTCCTTGGCCTATTGTCGTGGACGTGCTGACCCTCATGCATTTGTCCTAGTTCCTTCAATATGGTAGCTTTTTGGGCCTGGATGACATAGGGGATCAAATTCATGCTTTTGCTCTAGGAGAATTAAGTCAGGCTCGTTCCATAGATAAGGGTCTATCTCGGAGGACTTAGACTTGCATGTTTCTTTTGTATTTGTGCTTCCTGCTTAGTGACTAATCTATATTATGTTCTTATTTCAGGTGAACCAGACATGGTTGATCCTGTGGCCAAAATGAAGGAGATGATTGAGGCCAGGGCTGCCAAGGCCAAGGCATCAGCAAAGAAAGTCGCCAAGGGCCCGGCCAGGACGAAGATCATCAACTTGATGGTTGAGGCAACAGAACCAACCGCAGTGGCGCCGGAGAGAGCTTAAGTTGTCACCCCTGCCACCATGGCATCTGTTGAGCAGCTACTATTGGGAAATGTACCTTTAAAGCAATTGTAGTTGACAATAGTTTTAATGAAGTAAATAAATGAATTGAATTATTGTATATATGTAGCTGTTGACTGCGTTTTTAGCCAACGACGTGAGAACGTCAAATACGACGAACCTTCAAGAGAATGTAAACGACAACAGACGGTATAAACAAGAAAAGTAAAGAACACAGGAGATTTTTATAGTGGTTCAGCCCCGATTGTCGGTAATAGCCTAATCCACTTAGAGTTGTGATTTATAAATCTATACTCAAGATCAGATGGACTATGCCAACTGAGTTTCTTCAGTATAAATTGTGAAAATACAAGAATTCTCTCTAATTTCAGCACTTTCTCTCTCTAGAATAGACAGACCCAATTTTATCTCTCTAGAAAGAATAAGCAGAAGAAGTCCCTCTCTCATCTCATAAGCTCTCTATTTATAGAGATGGGATCCTCAGCTGATATCCCCTTATAATAGGGATATTTTACTATATTTATTATATTTATATTACAAATAAACATTCAACATTCAAAATGTAACAAACTCCCCATTTGTGGGAAGAATGAGAGATTCCCGCGCATGTTGTTGAAGTTGTATCTGACTTAGTCTCCTCTAGCTAGTTGGTCCACCTCCTACTCGCTACCCATGCAAGGGCTGGTTGAACGTGCATGGTGGTAGGTTGAACGTGCATGGTGGTAGGAGATGCACTTCTCTCCTCTAACATGCACTCTCCTCTAGCATGCCATGTTCCTCCTTGAACCAATCTCCTTGGCTTCTCCTCGGACTAAGGTGGTCCGAGGCAACCTCCTTGGCACCTCACCTTGAACAACATTGAGGGAACCTCACCTTGGACAATATTGAGGGAACCTCACCTTGGACAATATTGAGGGAACCTCACCTTGGACAACATTGAGGCAACCTCACCTTGGACAACATTGAGGCAAGCATCTCCCAAACATGTCCGATCGAACATTGTATAGACTTTCCTTATGAAAGTCTAAGTCTCCATTCTCTTGCATGAGACTCCTCCTCCTTAGCTATTTACCTTGGACACGTTCGAGCCAACACTTAGAAAACCTTGGGAGGCTTGCCTCCTACACACCCTTGGGGTCTCCTAGGACCACACCCTCCTTGGGGTCTCCTAGGACCACCCTCTTAGCCCTCCTAGGAGGCACTCTCCTAGATGCATTCTCCTTAGCCTCCTAGGATGCATTCTCCAATTTTTGGGTATAACAGTAGCTTATGTACTATATTATTGTTAATAATATTAAGTAAATATCGGAAAATTCCCAAGTTCATTTATGTGGTCTCAATCTCATATTGGTATGAGAGGATCGAGATTGAGATAATGAACTTAAATAGTTCGCAGTAAATTAAAGTTACAGAATCTTTAGATTAATTTGTTAGGAACAAGTTTCATAATACGCAACGGAATAATGATGGGTAGGCCTAGTGTACAACAAATTTTTTTTGTAACATATTTAAACTACCTTTAAATATGCAGATCCATTAATATACATACATTAATCATAAACAAGAAAATAATAAAGAACATACCTCTTGATGCCTATCAAGTATCCTTGCTATCTTTTCGTAAAATAAACAATTTTCCTATCCAAGCTGCTCCCAGGTAATCACACCAAGATCTTCCACAACGTTCTCTACACCTCAAGAAGTGTGTGGGCACTTAGAATAAATGATGGAATATTTCTTATTCAACTTGATGTACTCAACACATGAGATCAAGATAATAGGCCTGAGATTGGTTCTGTATCTTTTTCAGGGAGAGATAGAAAAGTATCGTTCTTTTTCTTAGAGCGAATAAATTCAGTATCTTATTTATTTTCTGATAAGTCTAACTTATATGGAAAATATTTAAATTTAAAAAATAAATATGTAACTGTTGACTGTGTTTTTAGCCAACGACGTGAGAATGTCAAAAACGATAAACCTTCAAGATAATTTAAACGACACAGACAGTTTAATCAGGAAAAGTAAATAACACACAAGATTTTTATAGTGGTTCAGCCCCGATCAGTCGGTAATAGCCTAATCCACTTAGAGATTTTATTCTTTTATCTACACTCAAGATCAGATGAACCTTAGTCAACTGAGTTTCTTCAGTGTAAATTTTCAGGAATACAAAAAGGGTTCTCTCTCAAGGAAAACACACTTTCTCTCTCTAGAAACTCAGACCAAATTTCCAAATGCCAAAAGTCCCTTTTTTTGATCCCATTAACCCTCTATTTATAGGCTTGGGATCAGCAACTGATATCCCCTTAGGATCGGGATATTTTATTACTCATATTATATTTAAATTACACAAAATATTTGAAGTACAACAGAATCCTCAATTTGAGTGAAAAATGAGAGATTCCCGCGCGTGCCCAGACCGATTCTTGTTGAAGCCGTTTCTGGGAATTTGACGTAGTCTGGTCCATTTTTTTTTTATGAATATCTTCTTCTGGTCGAACACATGCATGCTGGACACACACAAATGCTGGTTGGACATATGCATGCTGGACACATGCATATGGACCATACCCCTTGGACTGCTCCTCGGACCAAAGTCCGATCATGCTCATTGACTCTCCTCGGACCAAGGTCCGAGCCACACATCCCTTGGCTCTCCTCGGACCAAGGTCCAACCCCATCTCTTAGGGCTCTCCCCGGACTAAGGTCCGAGCACACCACTTGGACCCTTCGGACCAAGGTCCGACCGGACCTCTTGGGGCCTCTCCTCGGACCAAGGTCCGAGCACATGCTCTCCTCGGACCAAGGTCCGACTGGGCACACCCTAGCCCAAGCACTCTCCTCGGGTGCACTTGGCTTGGTTATGACATCTTTCAAGCAGTCCAAACTCTTCACTGATGTATTGGGCTACTACTAAGCCAAATCGCCCAACTATTCCATGCCACTTGTCACCTCTATTACCACGTCATCGATCTCCAATTTTTGGGGATAACAGTAACCAATTTATAATTTATCTTTTAATTAATTAATTAATTATCTTATTAATGAAAATATCAAAAACTAACTTTTGAATTTTCCATTAAATAATTAATTAAATAAAAGTGAAAAATCTATCCCTGCTTTTTATACAGTTGCACGCCACACACTGTGTGTGTCGTACAACACCCTATAAATTAGAGATATTTGATTTTTCCACAATTATTTAATTATTAATTCAAACTACATTATCAGATAAAATCCAACAAACTGATAATTAATTCAAATTTGAATTTATTATCTTTTTAACTAATTATCACATATTATTAATTATTTGAATAAATATCAATCTTTTAAATTCAAATCCAATTTGAACTTATGAGATTATTATCTCTCACTCAAATAAATATATTTAATTAATTAAAATCAATTTTAATTAAATACTAATTTCAAAAATAAAATATTTATTTTATTATAATTTCGAAAAATTATAATAAATTAATTATTTATATAATTTCAAAAATGATATAATAATTAATTATTAATTAATTTTGATAATTACAACTAATTTATAATTAATTAATTAATCACTATTATCACATAATTGCATATTGGCCCGAATAACAAATTTATTCTTAAATATGTTTTTTTTACCATTTTACCCTTTATATCAACTATTGTCTTGAATAGTGTTGATAGAGCCACTGTGGGGACCTATGGATCTATAATTCCAAGCTCCAATAAATTTGTGATTATTAATTAAACTCTTTAATTAAATAATCTTAATTTATTAGTCTCATGATTACTCCACTATAAATATGATACTGCACTTTTATAATCATATACATTTCATTTATTGAGTACTATATAACAATAAAGCGTCTATTGATATAATCATTACATACAAATTAACTCTCTAAGAATGGTTCATAATTAACTGGGAATAAAATTACCATTTTACCCTTTTAATTATATCTTGTTTCCTTAAGTACCATTGACTTTACTAGTGAAAGTTAATTCATAACAAAATTATGAATTTGAGCTTAGTAACCTTTCAGTCCCAAAAGTCAACCCTTAATAGAACCATTATTCAATCTCTTACGAGAAGGTATAGATTCCATATCGGTATACTATGTCCCCAGCCATTTACATTAATGAGTTCCCAAAACAAAAGTTTCTAGCTTGAACAGTTTGACAAACCCTAACGAGTGAATCAAAGAAATCATATAACATAAACAACAGTTCATAGTATCTTCAGGATTAAGATCTATTTGTATATGATCACCAGTTGATATATTTATTTAATACTTTGAAACGGTATTTAACTAAGTATTAATAAACATATCTGGTCCAGTTCTATATATTCTCTAATATATAAAGCACCTCCACTAAAGTGTCCTACTACACTAGTGATCCGGATCTTGATCACATGTATTCATAATACTAGTGGACCGTACTTGCAATAATTAATCTAAAGATTCCATAACTTTATTTTACTGCGAACTATTCAAGTTCATTTATCTCAAACACAATCCTCCCGTACCAATACATGTTTGAGATCACATATATGAACTTAGGAATTTTTCTGATATTTACATAATATTATCACAGAATAATATAGTCCATAAAATATATGCATAACAAATTCAATTTATTTATTTATTTCATAAAATAATGTCTACTACATATGCTTTCAGGGCACAATTCCCAACAATCTCCCACTTGCCCTAAAGCAAACGAGGCATCTCTCTCATTCCCACGTTTCTTACATGCTCCTTAAAATATTTGATGGATAAAGTCTTTGTGAAAGGATCTGCAAGATTATGCTCTGAAGTTATCTTCATAACTGCAACATCTCCTCGATGAATTATCTCTCTAAGCAAGTGATACTTCCTCTTGATGTGCTTTCCCCTTTTGTGACTTCGTGGTTCCTTTGAGTTAGCTACTGCCCCACTGTTATCACAGTATAGGACTAATGTCTTATCCACATCTGGTACTACTTCCAGAACGGAATAGAACTTTTTGAGCCACACAGCCTCCTTAGCTGCTTCGCAAGCCGCTATATACTCGGCTTCCATGGTGGAGTCTGCAATGCTGGTTTGTTTAATACTTTGCCAGACTGCTGCTCCTCCTCCAAGAGTAAACACTGATCCAGAAGTTGATTTCCGACTATCTCTGTCTGATTGAAAACCAGAATCAGTGTAACTAGTGGGGTTCAGGTCTCCACCTGAATATACAAACATATAATCTCTAGTATTTCTAAGATACTTGATAATATTCTTCACTGCAGTCCAATGACTCAATCCAGGATTGGATTGATAACGGTTGACTATCCCTACTGCATAACAAATGTCAGGTCTTGTACACAACATAGCGTACATTAGATTGCCTACTGCTGAGGCATAGGGATACTGTCTCATGTCTTCCTCTTCCTGAGGTTTTTTGGGACATTGCTCCTTGGAAAGGAATACTCCAAAACGGGTTGACATATCACCATTTTTGGAGATTTGCATATTAAAGTGTTCTAGCACCTTATCAATATAAGTTGCTTGAGACAGTGCCAAAGTCTTGTTCTGTCTATCTCTACGAATCTTAATGCCCAGAACATACTTGGTTTCTCCCAAATCTTTCATTTGGAATTGTTCAGCTAACCAGTTCTTTACCTTTGATAATGATGTTACGTCATTTCCAATTAGTAATATATCATCAACATAAAGAACAATGAATACTACTACACCATCTTTGATTTGTTTATAGACACAAGGTTCGTCAACATTTTGTTCAAAACCAAACGTTTTAATTGTGTCATCAAATCTAAGATTCCAAGTTTTAGAAGCTTGTTTGAGTCCATAGATAGACCTAAGAAGGTTGCAAACTTTTTTCTCTTGACCTTTTAATTCGAACCCTTCTGGTTGAGACATGTAAATGGTTTCATCAAGGTAGCCATTTAGAAAAGTTGTTTTGACATCCATCTGCCAAATCTCATAATCCATGAACGTAGCAATGGACAAGAGTATACGAATGGATTTTACCATGGCTATAGGAGAAAAGTTTTCTTCATAGTCAACCCCTTCTTTTTGTGTGTAACCTTTGGCTACAAGCCTTGCTTTGAAAGTCTTTACTTTTCCATCTGCTCCTCTTTTCTTCTTGAATATCCACTTGCAACCAATGGATTTGATATTCTCAGGTGGATCTTCAAGAACCCAGGCAGAATTGGAATACATTTATTCCATTTCTTGGTTCATGGCTTCTTGCCATTTGTCCTTGTCAGAATCATTCATTGCATCTTTAAATGTCAATGGATCGTCTTTGTTTGTGTCAAACACAAGCATTTGAACTTCGTGTTCATAGCGTGTGGGTTGCTTACTAACCCTCCCACTACGACGAGACTCTTTACTATTCTGACTAAAACTAGCAGTTTCCTCTTGCCGTTTTTCATTGGTTGTTGCTGGTGACTTTGCAACTTCATTTGAGACCATCTCCTCCAGTACAACCTTACTGCAAGGTTTATGGTTATTAACATAGTCATGTTCAAGAAAAGTTGCATTTTTTGATACAAATGTTTTATTTTCTTTTCGACTATAGAAAATTCCACCTATAGTCTCTTTGAAATATCCCACAAACATGCACACTTCAGAGCGTGATTCCAACTTCCCGGTTTTTCCTTTAAGCACGTGTGCAAGATACCCCCAAATTTGAAAGTGCTGTAAACTAGGTTTACAACAATTCCATAATTCCATGGGTATCTTTTGGATAGACTTAGATGGAAAAACATTCAATATGTATAAAGCACATTGAATCGCATAGCCCCAGAATGAGAGTGGTAATGATGAGAAACTCATCATTGATCTAACCATATCTAATAACGTTCGGTTCCGTCTTTCTGAAACACCATTTTGCTATGGCGTTCTAGGTGCTATGAGTTGGGATTGAATGCCATGCTCACGCAGACGGTTCTTGAATTCAAAATCCAAGTACTCTCCTCCTCGATCAGATTGAAGAACTTTCAGTGATTTACCTAATTGCTTTTCAACCTCTGCTTGAAATTCTTTGAACTTTCCAAAAGTTTCAGATTTTCTTTGCATTAAGTATAGGTAACCATATCTTGAATAATCATCAATGAAAGTGACGAAGCATTCATTAACTCCTCTTGCTTGTACATTAAGTGGACCGCAAATATCCGTATGTACTAGCTGAAGTGGTTTTGTGGCTCTTGAAACTTTAGCGGAGAAAGGTCTTTAGGTCTTTTTGCCTTCTAGACAAGATTCACAAACAAGGAGAGATCCAATAGATAGTTCTCTTAAAGGACCATCCTTTACAAGCCTATTTATTTTGTTTAGAACAATATGGCTCAATCTCAATTGCCACAAATGTGTTTCACTATCGGAACCAGTCTTTTGTCGTTTAATAGATCTAGGATTAGCTGTTTTAAATAATTCAGAATTATAAACAGATTTCTCTTTAGCTTGCAGTTTATAAAGCCCACAAATAGATTTTGCAGAACATATCTTAAAACCATATATTGAAATAATAATCGAATTATTATTAAAAGAAATTTTAAAACTTTTTTCATGCAACATAGAAACAGAAATTAAGTTTCTAGAAAATCCAGGAATATAATAAACGTTCTCTAAAACAAGAAATTTATTTTTCTCAAATTCAAAACGGGTTGTTTCAACTGCTGCTGCAGAGACAATCTGACCACTGCCTACCCTCATAGTCACCTCTCCATCAACAAGTTTCCTCATCAAACTAAGAATCTGTAGAGAAAAACAAACATGGTTAGTGGCTCCTGAATCTACTATCCAGGATGAGGAATTGTCTTCCACTAAAAAAGTTTCTAACACAAGTAAATCAAATCTACCTTTCTTTTTCTCTTTCAGGTCAGCGAGATACTTTGGACAGTTTCTCTTCTAGTGACCATCTTCTCCACAGTGAAAACAAGTCCCTTTTGGGGTCTTCTTTTTGGAGTTTTTGGTGTTCTTGTTCTCTTTGCCTTTGGATGACTTTTTAGGCTTCTTTGTATTCTTGTCTTTCTCCTTGTCCTTGCCATTTCCATTTTTCCTCTTTTTGGTTTTAGCCTTTGAAGAGGATGGGTTAGAATCAGCAACATTTGCTTCTCCTTCTTTCTCAGAATCTTTGTTAAGAGATTCATAAGTTTGCAACTCATTCAACAGCTGTGTCATGTTATATGATAATTTGTTCATGACATAATTGGTTGTGAAACCTTTAAAAGCTGGAGAAAGCGATTCACGTATAATGCTTACTTGAGTCCTTTCATCAATGATTTCCTTATGGATAATGTCATCGTGCATTATACATGATCTCTGACTGAAACTCCTTTCTTCATTTTCTTGGTCATGTAGGATCTGGCGGCCTCATGCATGCACTAGTCTGATTGCTACCCAAACAAATCATGAAGGGTATCCCAGATCTCATAAGCATTTTCAGTGTTCTCAAACTTCTTTCTAAGCACATCGCTCATACTCGCAAGCATATAACACTTTGCTTTGTTGTTTGATAAAATCTAATTATCAAACTTTTCCCTTGTAGTTTTGGCAGCAGTAGCGGGAGGGACTTCAGAACATTCCTCAGTCAAGACAAATTTGTGGTTCTCACATATTAATACAATGTTCAGGTTTGATTTCAATTTCATGTAATTTTCATCAGTTAACTTTTCATTTGCAAGTAAAGAAGATACAGGATTTGAGCTAGACATAATTGCTTAAAATAAATAAATAAACAAAAATGAATTTATGCATATAATAAATATCATTTATTTTCGGAATAGTAAACGTGATGCATGAATGCAACAATTAAAGAACACGTAAAAAATAATTACTAATTCCACGATTAATTAATTTGAACATTGATGGACCAGCCTTAGGGTAGGTCAAACTAATTCCAAATTAATTTTGAGACAAGTTCTCAAATTTATAAGTGAAAACTTAAATCAATATTTCTCTTTTGACTTATAAACAACCGCTTGTTTGGTCAAGAATACACTACTCCGCTCGAAAGCCTAATGTACCTTATGAGTGTAACCCATTATTTTAGATCAATGACTTAACTCAAGAGTGTGCCTTAGGATCAGTCAAACTTGAAATACATCATTAAATCTTATTCTTGAAAAAAGAAGTTTGCCTTGAGAATAACACAGTCGGAAGCCTTCCTTAGGGGGACACAAGCAATGGTGCCGCAAGGCCCTCTCCATGTTACCTCGATGCCAACTAATAATGGAGACCATGGGACTTATTGTCATAACTCCCTCTCTCACTCACTATTTTAAAATAGGTGTTTTCTCAAAACATCCTATGCTTTTCAATTAGTTTGTAAAAATAAAGTGAACTATTTTTACCAAATTATATTCTAATAATTACTAATCCAATCAAGAAAAATTAAAATTATAGAACTATCCCCTAATTAATTCAATTTTAATTTGCTATAATTACTCAGAATATCATTTATTATCTAATAAAATAATTTTATTAAATACTAGAAATTAAACTACTTTTAAAATCTATTTCCGCTCTTGAACTAATTAAAACTAGATTTATTATTATATGGTCCATCACATAAAGCATATAATCACAAAGGACAATCCTAAGGCATGTTTCTACTCATATGAGATGCATGCTAATTTTAAATAATGTGTGAGCAATATGTCTGGCATGTAAAAAATGCATGATAAAGTATTAACCAATTTAATCACATTCAAACATTTAAATAAATAAATACTAATTAATTAATTAAATAAATAAAAGTGGGTCGGGTATCTTGGGTATTTGTAGAAAAATTACAACACTTGCAAAATTACACACAAAAATATAAGAAACTAAATAAAACCTAAAGAGATCTTTATCTTCAACTTTTGGGCCTTCACAAGTACTCTTGATCCGTTAAGCCACTTTATCCATTTAATTTTGAATTAAAATAACTTTTAATTATCTTAAACAAATTTTAAGAATAATAAACTTGGACTTTAATACCTAATAAGTTATTAGGCCCACTTTTGAATTTGGGCTCAAACAATTAATTCAAAACAAAGCAATTTTTATTATGGGCTTAAAATAAATTAGGCCCACAATTTAAATAGATAACAAAGATGCAAGCCCTAGGGTTTAGAAACCCTAGGGTCGGCAACATAAGGTGGCTTGGCATGGGGAGGTGTGGCTGGAAGGCGCGTTGATGCAGGCGCAGGGGCGCACGCGTAGCAGGTGCAGGGGCGCGCACAGCAGGCGCAGGGGCTTGGTCTTCGGGGCACGGAACCAGGGGCTCGGGCCTCACAGAATTTTTTCAAATAATTAAATGCAGAAAATTAAATTACAAAAAATTCCTAAACCCAAAACACCATAAAATTAACGACCCTTAAGAATAAACTTTAAACATACATATATCCATCCATTCACACATATTATGATAACATAAGAATGCATATTATGCCCACACAGTAATTAATGTATGCAGAGACTAATGACCGCTCTAGTACCAATTGTTAGGAACAAGTTTCCTAAAACGCAGCGGAATAATTATGGTTTGGCCCAATGTACAACAAAAAAAATTTGTAACATATTTAAACTACCTTTAAATATGCGGATCCATTAATATACACACATTATCATAAACAAGAAAAGAATAAAGAACATAACTCTTGATGTCTATCAAGTGTCCTTGCTATCTTTTCATAAAATAAACGATCTTCCTATCCAAGTTGCTCCTAGGTACTCACACCAAGATCTTCCACAACGATCTCTACACCTCAACAAGTGTGTGGGCACTTAGAGAATAAAAGATGGAATATTTCTTATTCAAATTGATGTACTCAACACATGAGATCAAGAGAATAGGCCTGAGATTGGTTCTGTATCTTTTTCAGGGAGAGATAGAAAAGTATCATTCTTTTTCTTAGAGCCAATAAATTCAGTATCTTATTTATTTATAGATAAGTCTAACTTATATGGAAAATATTTAAATTTGAAAAATAAATATGTCACCAATTTACATTTTATCTTTTAATTAATTAATTATCTTATTAATAAAAATATCAAAAACTAACTTTTGAATTTTTCATTAATTAATTAATTAATTAATTAAAAGTGAAAAATCTATCCCTAATTTTTATATAGCTGCACGCCACACACTGTGTGTGTCGTGCAGGATATTTAATTTTTCCACAATTATTTAATTATTTATTCAAACTACCTTATTAGATAAAATCCAACAACCTGATAATTAATTCAAATGTGAATCTATTATCTTTTTAACTAATTATCACATATAATTAATTATTTGAATAAATATTAATCCAATTTGAACTTATCAGATTATTATCTCTCACTCAAATAAAGATATTTAATTAATTCTACTAATTAATTAAAATCAATTTTAGTTAAATACTAATTTTAAAAATTAAATATTTATTTTATTATAATTTCAAAAATTATAATAAATTAATTATTTATATAATTTTGTAAATTATATAATAATTAATTATTATTTAATTTTGATAATTACAACTTATTTATAATTAATTAATTAATCGCTATTATCACATAATTGCATATTTGGCCTGAAGAACAAATTTCTTCTTAAATATGTCTTTTTACCATTTTACCCTTTATATCAACTCTTGCCTTGAATAGTGTTGATAGAGCCGCTGTGGGGACCTATGGTCCTATAATTCCAATCTTCAATAAATTTGTGATTATTAATTAAAATCTTTAATGGAATAATCTTAATTTATTAGTCTCATGATTACTCCACTATAAATATGAGACTGCACTATTGTAATCATAGATATTTCATTTACTGAGTACTTTATAACAATAAAGCGACATTTCATTTACTGAGTACTTTATAACAATAAAGCGTCCATTGATATAATCATTACATACAAATTAACCCTATAATAATGGTTCATAATTAACTGAGAATAAAATTACCGTTTTACCCTTTTAATTATATCTAGTTTCCTTAAGTACCATTGACTTTACTAGTGAAGGTTAATTCATAACTAAATTATGAATTTGAGCTTAATAACCTTTCAGTCCCAAAAGTCAACCCTTAATAGAACCATTATTCAATCTCTTACGAGAAGGTATAGATTCCATATCGGTATACTATGTCCTCAGCCATTTACATTAATGAGTTCACAAAACAAAAGTTTCTAGCCTGATCATTCTGACAAACCCTAACGAGTGAATCAAATAAATCATATAACATAAACAGGAGTTCATAGTATCTTCAGGATTAAGATCTATTTGTATATGATCATCAGTTAATATATTCAATTAATACTTCGAAACGGTATTTAACTAAGTATTAATAAACATATCTGGTTCAATTATATATATTCTCTAATATATAAAGTACCTCCACTAAAGTGTCCTACTACACTAGTAATCCGGATCTAGAGCACATGTATTCATAGTACTAGTGGACCGTACTTGCAACATGAAACAACTAGGTAAGCGAAAACGCTTAGTAAGTTCAACTTTAAAACAAAAGCATGCAAAGAATTAGGGTTCTGGATCCATCCGGACCCTACACAATCAATTTCAAGAATGTAAAGCGTCCTAGAAAACTTATGGTTATGCCTGATAACCAATGACAAATTATTTCATATAACCAGATAAATTCCTACACTCAGAAAATCCCAGAACAAGCAGATATATTATATCAGAACTATATCTTATCAACAAATATATATCCCTGCACTCAGAAAATCCTAGAGCAAGTAGATATAATATATCACAATATAATTCGAGACCAACACTCAATAATTTCCAACAATTCGGGCATAACACACCCTCCAGCATAAATGCTAATCTGTAAGAGAAAACCGAGTCTCAACACTAAGATCTAGCCAATAAATATCCCCGTCAAGGGTAACTATCGTGTTACCTAGGGCATCGCTACTTATCCAAGAGTAAATCCCTCACAAGGGTAACCATCAAGTTACCTAGGGCATCACTACATATCCAAGAGTGTAATCGAATTTACACTGTTTTACAGAGACTTCTATGTTAATCAGTGGTGCTGGTGTGAAGTTGCCCCTAGGGTGTTCAGCCTCACTCAAACTTGGCAACCCCTAGTATCTCTAGGCACTCTCACTGAATGGCCAATATTCACGGCTGCTATCCGGGAATAACTTATCAGAGCACTTGCTTGGGTTCTAACCGTTCACTGATTAAGTAAGCATGAGGGCCCCTAGGTCCCATTCATTTTGGCGCCCCTAGTTTTAACCAGCAATCCTTACCTCTTGGCCACTCGTCGCGGTAATGAGCTGAACATAATAAAATCAAGCAATGTGACGGGGATCAGCCGTCTAGGATATGATGAATATCTACTGTTCATATTTTCTAAATCAGCACTCACTAGACTAACGTCTCTAAGAAACTTTATACGACAGTGTATATATGGGCATGTGTCCCTATACTAACATACAATACAATAGTCGTTTCATGTTGCAGCCACACAATATAAGTTGACTTACTTGGAGTCCTTAACACTCTGCAGGTTTTCACCCTCCAACGTTCAGTCCAGTTACGCTAGCCAATACTGTAGTTATCCATATAGTATACTCGGATTAATTATGACACTCATAATTCATTATTATTATTTGGACAGTTTGGTCATTTTAATAAAAATCATTTGTAAGGATTAATGATCCTTATTTGGTTAAGGAAATTCATACAACAATATTTGAGACTAAACCCTAAGTCTCGGGGAGACCTATCCTATGGTCTCGATACCTAGGCTCGGGACTAGTATTATCCCACAATCCGCTAAATATCTTATTCTTTAAAGGTATCGCTATTAACACGTACTTTCAACACGTCGATTAAAATATATAGAAGATTTTAGCTGGTATTATATCAAGAAAATACTAATTAAATTTCTTAATTATTTTTCAAGAAAATAAACTCTTAATTTTCCTTTTATTTTTCTTAAGGTTTTAATCTCTAAAATATGTTTTTGAAGAAAATAACCTAATTTGTCTTAATTAGGACAACCGTTAAAAATTTCCCATCTTGACTAGTTAATTTTTCAAAATCAATTAATCAAGTTTACTTACTAGAAAAATAATTCACTTAATCTTTTTCTCAAAATATAGGGTTTTAAACCATCCTTTAATTTATTAACTATTAATAAATTAAATCTTTTATTTTTAAAAAGAGTAAAAATTCTTTAATAAAAATAATTCACACTAAACTCAAAGTGGTAATTTTAGTCAAAATATGTTTTCAAGACTAACCAAGCTTATATCTTACAATAAACAAAATTTTACTTTTTACCTTAACTTCCAAAATCTCATTTTTTTTTACACTAAGTGTGAAAATCCTATTTTTTTTCTTCACATTTTTAACTACATACTTTGTTAGTTCATAACTTTAAATTTACTTACCCAATTGTTACCAAAATTTCCCAATTCTATTTTTGGTATGCCATTTAGATCTTTGTACAATCTTAGGTTAAAATGAGCATTTTTTATTGGTGAAATTATTTTCCAACAAGAAGGTAAAAATGACCTTATTTTCAAGTCCTTATTTTTTTTTAAACTTTGACACTTAATAAATTTAAAACGATTCAGTATTTTCTTACCAAATTTTACAGTGAAATACTAGGTTATGCGAATAATATGTCCACCAAATTTTATAAAAAAAACTGGGTTCATTTGCTTTATACAGTGGCTGTCCAAACTTGGTTCCAAAATTAAGAATATGAAAAAATCGTTTTTTTTACCTAAACTTTGAAATAACATAACTCACTCATTTTTAAACATTTTTGAGTGTTTCAAAAGCTCAATTTTATGTACTCAATCTCAACAACATCAAAGTATAATTAAATTTGACAAAATAAATATACAGTAGATGCTTGACCCCTTGGAAGTCACAGCTCAAAACATGTATTTTGTTTTAGGGTTTCCTACAAAACCCTTGGGGGTTTTGGCCCCTATTTTCAAAAATCAACACACAAGCATCATAAAAATTATAAAAATTATTACATCACTAATAAGAAACTTTAAGCATTAACTATACAAAATAATGCTTAAAACTAAAAACCATACTATAACAACCATAAAAGTAAACTTTTTACCTCTTGTTGTTCTTGCTTAAGGTTTATATCTTCCTATTAGCCTTGGCTCCTTCAAAAACTTTTCAAAACCTTAACCAACTCCCCCCAACAACATAGATAATTAGCTATTTAAAAATCTATGGTTAAAACTTTACAAAAGTCTAGTTTATTGAAACTTTACCTTAGGGAAAGCTCTTCCTAGACCAAAGCTTAAATGTTTCCAAGCCTCCTTAGTGTTCTTGAGGTTGAAGATGGAGAGAAAACTTGAGAGAGTTTTCAAAAAGATGATATTGAAAGAGAGTGGTCGGTTTTTTTTTTTTTTTTTTTTTTTTTGGGGGGGGGGGGGGAGGGGGAGGTTAGAAGAGTTTATACAACTCTAAAATATATCCTAAAACACTTGAGTGTTTAATTCTAATATTTAAAATGGGATTAAACTCAATTAAAATTTTGTCATCCCAATTTAATTCTTCACATGGCTGGCCACCACATATATTATATATGTGATCTTATTTTTTTTTTATTTTTTTTATATAAAGGTTAATAAATAATTCTTAAGAAGAAAAATCCAATTTGACTTCCTATAACATTTTTCACTCCTATTAAGTTTTAAACACAAAACTTAACACATAATGATTAAATTAAATGTCTCTCACATTTAATTTAATTAATCACACAATAAAATTTAACCTAAGGTCTATTCATGGAATAAAATTCCCCATTTCGGTAAAATTAAGCATTTAACACAAAATGCCCTAAAATTTCCATTTTCCCTTAAGTTTATTATTTTTTACCAAACTTTAATTTTTATGAATGTATTTTATGCCCAAAATATATTTGTCATAGTTTTTCATTTTATTTTCCAAGATTTTTACCCGATCAGGGTTTTTGTGTCGATCAAAGACCGAAAGTCTTATCTTGACTTTTAAATCAAAAAATTCATATTTTTGCTAGCAATAACTCATAGAATAATTTCCAAACAAATATAATATTATTTAAAATAATATTCTTAACTCGGGGAAAAATCCCGACTCGAGTCGTTTAAAGGTACTCGAAAACACAGGACGTTACACTATCAACACTAATCAAGGTAAGGGTTGATACAAGAGTCAAACTGTGAATTGGTTATTTGAGAGAATATTTATTCTTCGAGAGAAATGTGCAATTTTGTGATAATTGGAGTTGCACAATTTATTATTGCATTTGTGCAATTTTCGAAATTGTGTAGAAATAGAAGAAATTGATTTTAATTAATTATTTTATTTAAGTGTGAATAGATGAATATGGATAGTCAAAATAGGTTTTGATTATTATATTTATTTAATTAATAATAAGATGATAATGGAAATTCAAATTTTGAATTTTGAATTTTGAAATTTAAGTTGTTATCTTTTCCTTAAAAAAGATGATACCTTATTTGAATTTCTAATTATTAATTAATTAAAATAAAACACATGAAAAATCAAATCCCATTTTCAGGGATAGTGCCACACGCATAGGGCTTGGACTGCTCTTTGCGTGTAGCACTACTGATGTGATCAATTATTGGTTTTTTATTTTATTTTTAATTAATTAATAAAATATTTTAAACAAGGTTTTAAAATGGAATGTAAGACTTTGTATTTTATCATTATTATTATTATTAAAGATGATTATTCTTTATTTATTATTATTATGATGAAGAAACAACAAGTTTTTACAGAGAAGAAAAACTATTATCTTTTTCACAAAAGAAAAATCTTTCTCTCTAGCCTATAATCAATAGTCTCCTGTGTTGAGAATACTTTTGATTCTCAAAATTGATTCTTGTTTTCTATGTGCCCACCCAGATCTTGAGGTGTAGAGAACGTCTTGGAAGATCTAGGTGTGTACTCTAGCGAGGATAGGAAGATCGAAATATATACGTAAAGATTCAAGGATTCCTGATAGGCTACAAGAGGTAAATCATTTCATATTATTTTTACATATACATATTGTATACTGATTAACATATTGCATATTAAAGGATCCTCATATAAATATATGAAAAAAATGTGTTGTATATAATACTACCATTACCACAATTTCCGCTACGCACTAGGAATTGTTCCTAACAATTGGTACCATAACCATCTTTAATCCGTGCATATGTTAATTACTGTGTGGGTATCATATGCATTTTTTTTTATATTATGTGTAATATATGAATGGATGGATGTTTATGTATGAATCATTTATGCTCTTAAGGGTTGGTTTTCATGGTTTTTTTGGGTTAGGAAAAGTTCTTAATTTTTTCTAGATATACAATAATTGTAAGCCATTTTGGGGCATAGAAATTTTGTAATTTATTTATTTAAATTCTGGATAAAATTCTATAATGGCCTGAGCCCCGAGCCAAGCCACTGCCCCATACCACGCCGAGCCAGAATTTGTGCTCCCGCGGCCCAACACCCCTGCGCGCCTACGCCTAGCGCCCCTGCACCCAGCGCCCCTAGCGCCTGCACCCCGTGACTTCTGCGTGCATATGCCCATCGCCCCTTGAGCCTACACCCCGCACCCTTGCCAGCCACTCATGGCTACCAGCCGCCGCCCACCATTAACACACCCATTAGGGTTTGTGTCATGCAAACCCTAATGGATGTGTAATTATCCATTTGGGCCCTATTTAAGCTCAATATAATTAAAAGTATTTTAATTATAATTTTTGAGTTAATTATGGTGAGTCCAAATTCCAATTGGGCCTGAATAACTTGTTGGGTATTAAAACCCAAAGTTTGATTATTTTAAATTTGTTTAAAATGATTAAAAGGTTGTTTAATTCATAATGGATAATTAAAATGGTAATGACCCAAAGTCTAAAAGAGAAGGTCCTAGATCAAAGGAGTTGCTCTTTATTAGGCCTTAGTTAGTTCAATTATTTTTGTATATTTTTTTGCAAGTGTTGTAATTTTCTAGAAATACCCAAAGCACCCAACACACATTTATTTATTTGCGTGAACATGATTAAATTGTTTAATACTTTATCATGCATAATAACATGTTGTAATGCCCAAAATTCCCTAATATGGCTTAGTGCCTGGATTAGGGGGTCAGGAGGAAATAATTGAATTAATTGAGTGCTTATGTGTTATGAGAATGTTATTATATGAATTATGTGAGTTATATTATAATATGACTATATTGGCATTTTTAGGTGTATTAAGCATGCATGTGGGCCCATTTCTTATTCGAAGGGCATTTTCGTAATTTTGGTCCATTGAGGGCATATTTGAATATATGCATGGTATATGATTGTGACCACATTATTATGTGGATATATTTGGGTTATCCAGCACGAGGCGATCCTAGGGGGCAAGTTAGCGGTTTAGTCATAACGGGGTCAATACCCGACTCGGGGTGAGCCTAGGGGTATTTTAGTAATTTAGCACATTACCAGGATTTATCAAGTAATGGGAAAATTATTTAGTGATCATTTGAGGATATTGGAGATAACAGGAATTTATGAGACGTTAATTATGATTAATGGGGAAAAGTGGCAAATGGTGGAAATTGACCAAAGTGCCCTTGTGAGCATTGGAGAGGAAAATTTGGGATAAGGTATTTAGGTCTTTGGGATAGACCTTGGCTTGACTCAACTGATTTGGAAGTTGTGGAAAGCACAGGAACACTCAAAAAATACAAAGGAAAAGCTCTCTCTCTCTCTCTCCAGAAGCTCCGTTTCACTCTCCTTGGGGACTTGAATATTTTGTGATTCTTGAGAAACAAAGCTTGGGAATTGAAGGTTTGGTGTCTAGGATCAAGCTATGAGTAACATGGGGCCATAATTCAGCTATTGGAGGTAAGTATTCGTTCTGTTTGTGAGTTTAATTTCTAGTGGTTTAAGTTTTGTTAGATTTTTAAACCTTGATGGGTTTTTAGTTGGTTATTGGGATGTTTGGGATGCATATGTTGTGTAATAATGCTTTTGGGACTCATTTGGGACTTTGGGGAAACCTTGGGATAATTTTGGAAGGTTTGTATTTGGAGAAAACGTAGGAAAAACCCAGTTTTTCTGGGTTCGCGAAGGAGCGCCACGGCGCTGTTCTTCCGAGCTGCGACACAGGGTTGTTCTAGGGCAGGGATCCCTCGCTGTGTGCCGCGGTGCTTGGGAGGCTGCGCTGCAGCGCTAGGCCAAATTTTAGGATCCCCAAAATCTAATTTTTTAGGGTTTTTGCCCAGGGGCTCGGGGGACGATTTCACCACCCCGCGTGGGGGAATTGGAGGTCCCAAGAGCACGGTATTGGTCCCGGGGTTCTATTATGGAATCAAATGTTGATAGGATATTATCTATGGGTTGCGACTAGGTTATCGCTAAGGCTCAGGAGAGGATCGTTCTTGGGTCGTGCTTTCTTGCTTATTTGCTTGTACTTGGACCAAAGGTAAGAAAATTGCACCCGATGCGTGAGCTATGTGATTAGGGCTTGGCCCCGTTATTGACTGTAATATGATTAGGGTTTGGCCCCATTGTTGAATGTATTATGATTAGGGCTTGACACAGCTATTAAATGTACTATGATTAGGGCTCGGCCCAGCTATCAAATGTATTATGATTAGGGCTCGACATAGCTATTAAATGTACTATGATTAGGGCTCGACCCAGCTATCAAATGTATTATGATTAGGGCTCGGCCCAGCTATCAAATGTATTATGATTGGGGCTCGGCCCAGCTATCAAATGTATTATGATTAGGGCTCGACCCAACTATCAAATGTAATATGATTGGGGCTCAGCCCAACTATTAAATTTAATATGATTGGGGCTTGGCCCAACTATTGAATGTAATATGATTTGGACTTGGTCCAACTGTTAAATGTAAACATGATTAGGGCTCAAGCCCAGCTAATGAACATAATTATAATTATGCATGTGTATACTTGTGTAAGTACGTTGTATCTGTGTATGATAAAGGTGGTATATGTATGTCTGTCCCCGATTAGGAGGCCCGACTGATAAGTCATAAGTCTGTTTATCGTACTCAACCAAAATCTCGGCTTGCTAGTCGAGGGTATACTTGTATAAAAGGGGCCCGACTTATAAATCGAGGGATTAAAATGAGCTAGAATTATAAGTCGAGGGGTTTACAAGGCTCGGCTTATAATTCGAGAGTTTACAAGGTCGACTTATAAGTTGAGGGATTATAAGGCCCGGCTTATAAGTCGAGGGTTTACAAGGCTGACTTATAAGTCGAGGGTTCACAAGGCTCGACTTATGAGTCGAGGGTTTGCAACGATCGGGTTATGAGCCATATGATCGACATTATGCGCGTTGAGCGCAGGCTGTTATGGCTAGGCCACCTCGAGAGTGTGTGATGCACTTGACTGGCTTGGATGCCAAAGGAATAAATAGGAGTGCATTATGCACTTGACTGGCTCGGATGCCATAGGAATGAACAGGAGTGCATTATGCACTTGACTGGCTCGGATGCCATAGGAATGAACGGGAGTGCGACATACACTTGCATGACTCTATGATCTCTTACTTGTATAATGTGTATGCTTGGTTCCAGCTATTACTCTTGAGCATTTTGTTATATTCTGTGGACTATCTAAATTTGCTAATGTGTTTTCTTGCTGAGTCTTTTGGCTCACAAGTGCTTTGTGATGCAGGTAAGGGTAAGGAGAACCTTGGTCAGCCATGATTTGGAGAGCGTTAGGGGCGATGTGTACATATGCAGTCTGCTTGACCGCCACCGCTGAGGTATCACAGAGGAGCTAGGGTTAGACCCTGTTTTGCCACTTAGGTCGGCTTATTTTGTAATCCCTGAGTTGTGAAAAAAAATTTAAATATGTATTTTGGGATCCAAGATAAAGACTAAAGTTTTCTTTTAATGGAAATGTTTATTCGTTGTCCAAATTTTTTAATACATGAGCCCTTAGCGAGTCCCGCACTAATTTAAACACATGTGGCAACGAACCCTAATTAGCAAGGCGTTACAACTTGGTATTAGGAGCTGCCAAGGTTTAAAGGTTCTTGATGATGGACTGGGCATGTACACTCGCCGCTAAATACAAGCTCGACTCAGGGTTCGATAGCTATTAATATAGTTATGTGTGCAATTGCTTAAATGAGGTACATATGCCCTACCTGCTTGTTTAAATAGAAAGCATGAGCTATCCTGAAAGGACCTGGCCCTTGACTGTTGTATGCATGTTAAAGATATGCTTATTAGCACAAAAGTCACTTGTAAATGTTGCAGGAATGCTTATAATCATCATTATTACTTTTGAAGGTCAAACACTTATTAGTGCTGCTATATGTGCATGTATGCCAAGAGATGCTTATTAGCACCATTAAAATGTTAAAAGGAATGCTTATTAACATCGTTATTGCTCTTGAATGTTAGAAATTCTTAATAACATTATGTTATGTATATGAATGACAGGAACATGCTTATTAGCATTGTTAATGCTTGTGAATGTTAAGAATGTGCTTATTAGCTCTTTGTTTGAGCATGAATATGAATCGCCATTCTTATTAGCATGACTATATATGTGTGAGAGTATTGGGATGCTTATTAGCATTGACATCGCTTATGAATGCAAAAGGAAGCGCTTATTAGCATTGTTATATGGACATGTAGGTCAGGACACACTCATTAGTGCTGTTATAGATACATGTATGCTAGGAAATGCTTATTAGCACTGTTAAATGTTAAAGAAAGACCTATTAGCATTACTATTTGTCTGTAAATGTCAGGAGATGCTTATTAGCATCGTTAACTGTTTATGAGTGCCAAAAAATTATTATTAGCACCATTACTTGTTTATGAATGTTAGGAAGTGCTTATTAGCACAATGTTTGGATATGAATATGGATTGACATGCTTACTAGCATGATTGTTAAGTGTGAACATTTTTTTGTTCGATCTTGAGCCATAGGGCGGCAAGAGGTTTAGTTATTACTACCTAATTGGCTGAATTGGTTACTGCAACAAGATACACGTTTGGAAGTATGCTTCTAGGGTAGTCTAATCTGCAAGCCGGATAGGGAATACAGACCGAAAATGGTAATTAGGGTCAGACCCCTCCGCCAGCTCCTGAAAACTGGCAACATGTGCTTGTTGATATGCAAGCTATGCTGCAAAGACAGGAAGAAGAGATTCGCCAGTTGAGGCAACAACAGGTTCCGAAAGGGAACGCTGCGTCAGAGGCCCCACCTGCTGCTACAGTACTGGTCGTACAACATCGGCCAAAGATAGAGAACTGTTAGGAGTTGTTATATGAACGATTCAGGAAGCAATAGCCTCTAGTTCTCGAGGGTAGCGCAGATCCATTCAAGGCAAAGCAGTGGATGAGCATGACCACATCCATCCTAGATTTTATGAGGATGGTAGGCAACGAGAGAGTGGCCTATGTCGTGTATATGTTTTGGGAGGATGCTCGAATCTGGTGGGAGGTAGTATCCCCGACTAGGGGCATTAATACATTGTATTGGGAAGAGTTTAGAACTTAGTTCAATGAACATTATTATAATGAGGCAGTTAGGGCTGCAAAAGCTAAAGAGTTCAGTAAATGGCTGCAACGGAATATGACAGTGGTAGAATGCCCATTGAGGTTTGATAGATTAGCCAAGTTCGATGCAGACTTGGTGTCTACCAATGGGACAAGGAAGGAAAGATTCCTCATGGGCTACGATTTATGATATCCCAAGATGTTAGAATCACAACAGTACCTGGAGTGATGGTATACGCTATGTAGTGAAAAGAGCCTCTATCGCAGATGGCATTGAGAACAAGATCTGGCATGTGAGTGCGACCAGAAGGAATACCGGGAGAAGGGAACCTCCCTTTACAGGATCGGGTATGGGCGGAGGCCCTAGTGACCAAAAAGGGAAAGCTCTAGATACTGTGCTGGCTTTCGACCCTGATAGGAGCCACGGGGTGTATAGATTGGTTGCCAGAGCAACAATGGGAACTGGAGGACATATCTAGAGTGCGCCAGATGTAGAAGACATCATCTAGGGGGAAATGGTAGTATCTAGGAGATAGGTTATATCACTGTCAGTGATAGTAGACGACAGAAAGTTGTCAGTTGACCTAGTAGAGTTGGTTATGACCAACTTTGACATGGCTTCTAGGTATGGATTGATTAAGAGAAGTATGAGGCAACCATAGATTGCAAGAAAAAAAAAAGATGGTAACCCTTGGGCTTGAGGGTGAGAAACCCTTTGTACTTGTTGGAACTGTGCATGGACCCCATATACTTATGATATTTGTACTTAGAGCTAGAGACCTATGGCAAGGGAAATGCATATGATTCTTAGTTAGTGTGGTGGATACCACTCAAGTCATACCAGTGGGACTGGGACAGACTAGATTACCCTGTGAATTTCTGGATGTGTTACCAGAGGATCTGCTAGGGTTACCTCTACACCAAAAGACAGAGTTATGATTAATTTGGTGACGGAACCAGTGTCTAGGGCACTGTATTGAATGACTTTAGCAGAGCTGAAGGAACTAAAGGTTCAGTTACACGGTAAGACAGTATTCTCCAAGGTCGATCTTCGATTTGGTTATCACCAGCTGGGGATCAGGGAGAAGAATAAATACTGCGGTTTCTTTTGTACCAGATATGGGTATTATGAGTTCTTAATCATGTCATTTGGATTTACTAATGCACCGGCAACATTTATGGATCAGATGAACAGGGTGTTCAAAGAGTGTTTAAATTAGTTTGTGATCGTCTTTATCGACGATATTTTGGTATAAGTTATGCCCTTATATAGACAGAAAAGGTGATTGCCTATGCTTCATGTCAGTTGAAGAATATGACCAGAGCTGGAATAGAGTTACTAGTGGCCCAGTTGGCCCACATTATGCTTAAGTTTACTCTTTTAGATAGGATTAAAGAAAAAACAATGGAGTGACCCATAGTTGGGAAAGATTAGAGGGGATGTCCTAGCTGGAATAGTTAAGGACTATACAGTGTCAGGCATGAGTTTATTGAGGTATAAAGGATCAAATTTGTGTTCCGATGGACACTGGGATTAAACTGGAGATTCTGGATGAATCTTATATTACCCCTTATGTTCTACATCCAAGCAACATGAAGATGTAGAAGGATCTAAAAGCTTTTTATTGGTGGTCTGGGATGGAGAGGGACGTAACTGAGTATGTGGCAAAGTGCCTGACCTGGTAGTAGGTTAAGGCAGAGTGTCGGAAACCAGTAATGCCATTACAGCCTTTGAGTATTCCATAGTGGAAGTAAGAGGACATCACAATGGATTTCGTGGTGGATTGACCAGGATAGTGGGCCAGCATGATTCTATCTGGGTCATTATGGACCGGTATACAGAGTCATTTCACTTTTATCAGTGGGGACGAGCAATACAGTTGACAAGTATTTAGATCTTGAGGTGAGAGAGATAGTAAGCACTTAATGGACTTTGAGGTCTATCCTGACGGATAGGGACCCCATATTTGCTTCCAGGTTTTGGGGAAAATTATGGAAGGCGATGAATATACAGCAGAGGTTCAATACCACTTATCATCCTCAGAATGATGATAAGTCAGAGAGGATTACCCAGATATTGGAAGACATGTTGAGAGCATGCATGTTGGACTTTGAAGGGTCCTAGAATGAACATTTTCCTCTAATAGAGTGGCACCTTAGGAGATGTTGTATGGTGGAAAGTGTATATCGCCTATTCACTAGGATGAGATGGGTAAGAGGAAATACTTGGGTCCTGAGGCAGTTTAGGCGACCAATGAGGCTAATGAGAAGATCAAAGCTAAGATGCTCACTTCTCAAAGTAGGCAGAAAAGTTAAGTTGATCCGAAATGCAGGAACGTGGATTTCCAAGTGGGAGACTACGTCTTCCTTAGAGTCTCACCATGGTAAGGGGTGAGGAGATTTGGGAAGAATGGGCGAGTGAAGCCCTAGAATTTTGAGACCATATGAGATCCTGGAGGGTATTGGTCAGGGGGCCTATACATTGGCCTTACCTTCAGCGTTGTCGGTCGTACACAATGTACTTTATATTTTCACACCTTGAAAGTATGTGTCAAACGTGACTCATGTATCGAGTTACTAGGGTTTGGAGCTTCAGGCAGATCTCTCCTATGAGGAATAGCCAGTCCAGACATTAGACAAGAAGGGCAAGGTCCTGAGAAAAAAAACCATACCTTTAGTTAGGGTATTATGGAGAAATTGAAAGGTCGAGGAGACGGCCTAAGATTGAGAGTCCAACAAGCGGGATCAACATCCCGAGCTGTTCAGGTAAAATTTCAAGGACGAAATTCTTATAGGGGGGGGGGGGTAATTGTAATGCCCCAAATTCCCTAATTTGGCTTAATGCCTGGATTAGGGGGCCGGGAGGCAGTAATTGAATTAATTGAGTGCTTATGTGTTATGAGCATGTTATTATATGAATTATGTGAGTTATATTATAATATGACTATATTGGCATGTTTAGGTGTATTAAGCATGCATGTGGGCCCATGTCTTATTAGAAGGGCATTTTCGTAATTTTGGCCCGTTGAGGGCATATTTGAATATATGTATGGTATATGATTGTGGCCACATTATTATGTAGATATATTTGGGTTATCTGGCACGAGGCGATCCTAGGGGGCAAGTTAGCGGTTTAGTCATAACAGGGTCAAATACTCGGCTCGGGGTAAGCCTATGAGTATTTTAGTAATTTAGCACATTACCGGGATTCATCAGGTAATAAGAAAATTATTTAGTGATCATTTGAGGATATTGGAGATAACTGAAATTTATGAGACGTTAATTATGATTAACGGGGAAAAGTGGCAAATGGTGGAATTTGACCAAAGTTCCCTTGTGAGCATTGGAGAGGAAGATTTGGGATAATGGTATTTAGGTCTTTGGGATAGACCTTGGCTTGACTCAGCTGGTTTGGAAGGTTGTTGAAAGCAAAGGAACACTCAGAAAACACAAAGGAAATGCTCTCTCTCTCTCTCTCTCTCTCTCTCTCTCTCTCTCTCCAGTTGCTCCCTTTCACTCTCCTTGGGGACTTGAAGATTTTGTGATTCTTGAGAAACAAAGCTTGGGAATTGAAGGTTTGGTGTCTAGGATCAAGCTAAGAGTAACTTGGGGCCATAATTTAGCTATTAGAGGTAATTATTCATTCTGTTTGTGAGTTTAATTTCTGGTGGTTTAAGTTTTGTTAGAATTTTAAACCTTGATGGATTTGGTTTTGAGTTGGTTATTGGGATGTTTGGGATGCATATATCATGTAATAATTCTTTTGGGACTCAGTTGGGACTTTGGGGAAACCTTGGGGTGATTTTGAAAGGTTTGCATTTGGAGAAAATGCAGGAAAACCCCAGTTTTTCTAGATTCGCGAAGGAGCGCTGCAGCGCTGTTCTTCCGAGCCGCGGCGCAGGGGTGTTCCAGGGCAGGGAGCCCTAGCTATGTGTCGTGGCTCTTGGGAGGCTGCGCTGCAGCGCTAGGCCAAATCAGGGACCCCAAAATCCATTTTTTTAGGGTTTTTGCCTAGGGGCTCGGGGGACGATTTCACCACCCCCGCGTGGGGGAATTGGAGGTCCCGAGAGCACGGGATTGGTCCCAGGGTTCTATTATGGAATCGAATGTTGATAGGATATTATCTATGGGTTGTGACTAGGTTATCGTTAAGGCTCAGGAGAGGATCATTCTTGGGGGTTGTGCTTGCTTGCTTATTTTCTTATGCTTGGACCAAAGGTAAGAAAACTATACCCGATGCGTGAGATATGTGATTAGGGCTTGGCCCCGTTGTTGAATGTAATATGATTAGGGCTTGGCCCCATTGTTGAATGTATTATGATTAGGGCTCAGCCTAGCTATTAAATGTATTATGATTAGGGCTCGACTTAGCTATCAAATGTATTATGATTAGGGCTCGGCCCAGCTATCAAATGTATTATGATTAGGGCTCGACCCAGCTATTAAATGTAATATGATTGGGGCTTGGCCCAACTACTGAATGTAATATGATTGGGACTTGGCCCAACTATAAAATGTAAACATGATTAGGGCTCAGGCCCAGCTAATGAACATAATTATAATTATGCATGCGTATACCTATGTAAGTACGTTGTATCTGTGTATGATAAAGGTGGTATATGTATATTTGTCCCTGATTGGGTGGCCCGACTGATAAGTTGGAAGTCTATCTATCGTACCTAACCAAAAGCTCGACCTGCTAGTCGAGGGTATACTTGAATAAAAGGGGCCCGACTTATAAGCTGAGGGATTGAAAAGGGCTTGACTTATAAGTCGAGGGGTTTACAAGGCCCGATTTATAAGTCGAGGGTCTACAAGGTTGACTTATAAGTTGAGGGATTACAAGGCCCGACTTATAAGTCGAGGGTTTACAAGGCCAACTTATAAGTCGAGGGTTCACAAGGCTCGACTTATGAGTCGAGGGTTTGCAAGGATCGGGTTATGAGCCATGATTGACATTATGCGTGTTGACGCAGGCTGTTATGGCTAGGCCACCCCGGGAGTGCGTTATGCACTTGACTGGCTCGGATGCCATAGGAATAAACTAGAGTGCATTATGTACTTGACTGGTTCGGATACCATAGGAATGAACAAGAGTGCATTATGCACTTGGCTGGCTCGGATGCCATAGGAATGAACGGGAGTGCGACACGCACTTGCGTGACCCTATGGTCACTTACTTGTACAGTGTGTATGCTTGGTTCCAGTTATTACTCTTGAGCATGTTGTTATATTCTATGGACTATCTGAATTTGCTAATGTGTTTTCTTGCTGAGTCTTTTGGCTCACAGATGTTTTGTGGTGCAGGTAAGGGCAAAGAGAACCTTGGCCAGCTATGAGTTGGAGAGCGTTAGGGGTGATGTATACATATGTAGTCTGCTCGACCGCCACGACGAGGTGTCGCAGGGGAACTAGGGTTGGACCCTGTTTTGCCTCTTAGGTCTGCTTATTTTATAATCCCTGAGTTGTAAACATATTTTTAAACTTGTATTTTGGGATCCCATAAGACTAAAATTTTCTTTTAATGGAAATGTTTATTTGTTGACCAAAATTTTTAATACATGAACCCTTAGTGGCTTAATCACATATTTTAGTCCAAATGACTCGTTTAGCGAGTCCCGCACTAATTTAAACACACGTGGTAACAAACCCTAATTAGCAAGGCGTTACACATGCCATACATATTGCCCACATAGTACATATTATGCATGCATTTTTTTAGAAACATGCTTAGGATTGATTATATGTTTTTATTTGATAACTCATATAATTAACTTAGTCTTAATTTTTTAAGATGGTAAAAAGATTTTAAAGTTGTTTTTTTTCTTAGTTAATAAAATGTTTTATTAAATAAAATGGTATTCTATTTAAAAATGCAAAATAAAATCTAGGGCACGATTATTTATTTTGCATAATTAGATTAGTATTTATTAGAATATCATTTGGTAAAATTAATTTAATTAGTTTTACAACCAAATTGAACAATATTGATTTTGAGAAAAACACAATTTTAAAATATAGTGAGTGGGAGAGGGAATTATGACAATAAGTCTCATGGTCTCCATTATTGGTTGAACATCGAGAGGCATAGGAAGGGCTTCGTCTCCGTTTGCGGCCTCCCTAAGGAAAGGCTTCCAAATATGTTTATTTTATCTCAAGGTTGACTTCTCATAAGAGAATAAAACTAGTGATGTATTTCAAGTTTGGTTGACCTTAAGGCACACTCTTGAGTTAAGTCATTGATCGAAAAATAATGGGTTACACTCTGAAGATGTATCTAGGCTTTCGAACATGACTAGTGCATCTTGACCAAACTAACGGTAATTCATATGTCAAAAGAGAAAAATGAGTTTTTAAGTTTTCACTTATGGAGTTGAGATCTTGTCTCAAGATTAATTTGAGAATAGTCTGACCTACCCTAAGGCGGTCCATTAATTTTCAAATTAATCTATCGTGGACTAGTATTTATTTTTTGTGTGTTATTTATGTGTTGCATTCATGCATCATATTTACTATTCCAAATATAAACTGATATTTATTATATGCATCAATTCATTATATTTTATTTATTTAATTTTCAGCAATATGTCCAATCCAAACTCTGTAACTACTTTACTTGCTAATGAAAAATTGACTAGTGATAACTACATGAAATGGAAATCAAACATGAATATTGTTTTGATATTTAAAACCACATGTTTGTCCTTAAAGAGGAATGTCCTGAGGTTCCTACTCTCATTGTTGCCAAAACTGCTTGAGAGAAGTATGACAATTAGATCTTATCTAACAATAAGGTCAAATGTTATATGCTTGATAATATGAGCGATGTGCTCAGTAAGAAGTTTGAAATTGTTGAAATAGCCTATGAGATTTGAGAATCTCTACAGGGCATGTTTGACCAGCAATTTGATAAGTGCAGACAAGATGCTACTAGAAGCTTCATGAATATGAAAATGAAGAAAAATGTTTCTGCCAGAGAACATGTCCTAGACATGGTCAACATATTGTACAATGCAGAAATCCATGATACAACCATTGATGAGAGAACTCAAGTAAGTGTGATACTTGAATCTTTCACACTAGCTTTTACGGCATTCACTACCAACTGTGTTATGAACAAGTTGGAGTACAACATGACCCAACTACTGAATGAGTTGCAAACCTTTGAATCTCTAAACAAAAGTTCCACTAAAGTTGAGGAGACAAATATTGTTGAATCCAAGTCTTCCTTTTCAAATGGTAACTCAAAGAAAAGGAAGGGTGGCCAAGGAAAGGACAAGAAAAAGGACAAACAACCAGAGAAGACCAACAAGTCTTCCAAGAAGAATAATTCTGCAAAGAACTCCAAAAAGAAGGCACCGAAAGGAGCATGCTTTCATTGTGGATGTAGCGTCCCAAATTTGCTAATAAGGCTTAGGGTCTTGATTAGCATGCTGGGAGGGCAATAATTGATTTAATTATGTTAATATGTGAATTTGGTGATTATATGATTAGAAATGCATGTTTATGTGAATTAAATATGCATGTGGGCCCCAATTGGTTATTAGGGGCATATTTGTAATTTTAGCCCGTTGTGGGCATAAATGTGATATATGTGTATATTGTGATTGATACCATGAGTGAGTGGTGATATATTTGTGATGCACAATCTGAGACGGTCCTAGGGAGCAGTTTAGCTAAATAGTCACAATGAGGTCGAATACCCGTCTCGAGAGGAGCCTAGGTGTATTTTGGGAACACAGTTGGTGTTCGGGATTTACCGTGTAATGGGTAGTAATTTAGCAATTATTTGGACATGTTGAGATTTAACGGGGATTTATAGGAATACTCAAGGACTTAGTGGGATGTGGCATATGACAAAACTGCCTTTGGTGGCACTTGAGGATTAAGATAGACTTAAGGGGGTATTTTGGACTTTTTGGCTAAGGGATAGGCTTAAGCTTAGGCTGTTGAGATTCTAGGAGGGGTTAGAAGGAATAGAAGGAAGACTCTCAGCTCTTTCTCTCTCTCATTCGACTCTCTCTCCCTCCCTTAGACTTTGGGAAGCTGTGAAATTGTGGAGAATTCAAGCCAAGGAATTTGAAGCTAGAGGTTTGCTGAGCTTGGGGAGAATTAAAGTTTGTGGCAACTGGAATTTAGCTCAGGCCAAAGCTAACACAGAGGTAAGGGATTAAAGCATGTTTTTTATTTAACTTTCTCTGTTTTGTTAGAGTTTTGGGAATTGGAACTTGGGTGATTGAATTTAGGTTATGATGAGGCTTTCTGTTAGTTTTCTGGATGTTAAAACTAGTTATGTTGTTTGGATATGAATCCTAGGCGAAATTCTAGGATCAAGGCTCAGAATTAGTAAGTTTCAAGGAGGTTAGCTCGTAAAGAGGCATGGGAATTCTAGGTTTAGAGGCTCGAGCAACGACCCTATTCATCAGACGCTGTGACCCACTTGAACATTTAGGATAGGGGGCCTCGGAAAATTATCCAGGCACCGCGGCGCAAGGTGTAGCGCGTTGCGGCTCGTGCCCCTCAGCAGAGAGGCATTTTGCCTTTGACTTGAGCGCACCGCAACCCTTAAAGGGCTGGGCCACGACTCAAATGTTAAATTTTGGCTGTTTGAGGGTTTTAAGCTCGGGAATTGAATGTTGAGGCTCGGGAAGGGTTCTGCTACCTGATTTGGTAGAATCTAAGGTCCTGGAGGCTAGATTAATATTCCGAAGTTATTTATCGGTTTGGAACTTGATGGATGGTTATTATGAATGTGTTGTGACTAGGATTACAACGAGGCTCGGGTTAGAGGACTGTGCTAGGGATCACGTTATTCGGATAGCTCGGGACACAGGTTAGAAAACTGTTGTACCCATAGAGTAGGGTGTGGCCCTATTGTTTGTATTGTAGGGCGTGACCCTAATGCTTATGCTTAATATGTGTTTAGCTATCTGTGAATATTATGCTATGTGATGCATGTTTGTGAGAGAACAGCGAAGGCCGAGAACGGCAAGAAGCCAGGTATGGCAAGGGGCCAGGATCGGCGTTGAGCACGCGGAGTGCAGGCCGTTAGGGAGGGACCCTTCTATGGTGTTGGAGCCACCCTCTTGGTGAAGACCACGAACCCAGGGCCTGGTAAAGCGCTTGGGACAACGTTGGTTGTTATGTGTTTAGCCCGTTGGTTGCTTTATTGTATATTGTGGATTGTTATGCATATGTTATATGTTTTGTGTTGAGTTTTCTTGCTGGGCTTCGGCTCACGGGTGCTCTATGGTGCAGGTAAGGGCAAAGGAAAGGTCGACCAGCTATGAGTATGGAGAGCATGGAGCGATGGGTACATGTTCGGCCTACCTGGCTGCCACGACCAGGGTTATTTTGGGGAAAAGCACTGTAATGATTGTTTTGTCGCCTAGGTCGACCTTAGTTGTAACTTTGAGTTGTAAGGAATTTTATAAATAGTATTTTTGGATCCCAAATGTATAACTCTTTATGATGTCAATGAATGACCACATTTTTACACTCATGTCTTAAAACGTCTTTTATTTTAGTTTAGTCACACTTTTTACCTAAAACCTCGATTAGCGAGCTAAGGGTACATTTTTTAACCCACATGGTAACGAATCTAAGGAAGTAAGGCATTACAGTGGAGTTGATCATTGGAAAATGAATTGTCCTAAGTACCTGGCTAAACTGAAAGGCAAAAAGAAGGGTAAATTCGATTTGCTTGTTTTAGAATCTTGTTTAGTGGAAGGTGATTTTTCATCTTGTATAGTTGATTCTGGAGCCACTAATCATGTTTGTTTTTCTTCATAGAGTCTTAGTACTTCGAGGAAGCTAGCTCATAGAGAGGTGGCCATGAGAGTTGGAAGTGGACTGGAGATCTCAGCAGCTAAAGTTGGAAAAGCTCGCCTAGTTTTTTATAATAATAAATTTATTGTGTTGGACAATTTTTATTTTATCCCTGGATTTACTAGAAATTTGATTTCCTTATCAAAATTGCATGAACAAGGTTTTAATATTTCTTTTAATAATAATTCGATTGTTATTTCGAAAAATGGTTTTGACATTTGTTCTGCAAAGTTTGAAGATGGACTTTACAAGTTAGAGTCCAATGTCGAGCATGTTTATAATTTTGAATTATATAAAACTGCAAATCCCAGATTTATTAAAAGACAAAAGATAGATTTCGATAGAGAAACATATCTGTGGCATTTGAGATTGGAACATATTGGTCTAGATAGAATTAATAGACTAACAAAGGATGGTCATTTAAGAGAACTATCTATTGGTTCTCTCCCAGTTTGTGAATCCTGCCTAGAAGGCAAAATGACAAAGAGACCTTTCTCTACTAAAGGTTCAAAAGCCACAGAACCACTTCAACTTGTATATATGGATGTTTGTGGTCCACTAAATGTCCAAGCTAGAAGAGGTTATGAATATTTAGTCACTTTCATTGACGATTATTCAAGATATGGCTACCTATACTTAATGTAAAGGAAATCCGCAACCTATGATAAGTTTACAGAATTCTGAGCAGAAGCTTAAAAGTAATTAGGTAAATCACTAAAAGTACTTCGATCAGATCGAGGTTGAGAGTACTTAGTTTATGAATTTGAGGACCATTTGCGTGAGCATGGAATTCAATCCCAACTCACTACACCTAGAACGCCACAACAAAATGGTGTTTCAGAAAGGCGGAACAGAACCTTATTGGATATGGTTAGATCGATGATTATTTTCTCATCATTGCCTTTGACATTCTGGGGTTATGCAATAAAATGTGCTCTATACATACTCAATGTTGTTCCATCTAAGTATATTCAGAAAACACCATTGGAATTATGGAATGGTACTAAGCCAAGTTTACGCCATTTCCGTATATGGGGTTGTCCTGCACACGTGCTTAAAGGAAATACTGGGAAGTTGGAATCACACACTGAAGTGTGCATGTTTGTAGGATATACCAAAGAAACAAAAGGTGGTATATATTATAGTCCTAAAGATAACAAAACGTTTGTATCTACCTTTGTCTGACACAAACAAAGATGATCCATTGACTTATAGAGATGCAATGGAAGATTCTGACAAAGAAAAATTGCTAAATGCCATGGACCTTGAAATAGAATCGATGTATTGCAATTCTGTCTAGACTCTTGAAGATCCACCTAAAAATATTAAACCTATTGGTTGCAAATGGATATTCAAGAAGAAAAGAGGAGCAGGTGTGAAAGTAGAGACTTTCAAAGCAAGGCTAGTAGCAAAGGGATACACACAGAAAGAAAGAGTTGATTATGAAGAAACTTTTTCACCTGTGGCCATGCTAAAATCTATCTACATATTCTTATCCATAGATGCATGAATGGATTATGAGATTTGGCAAATGAATGTTAAAACAACTTTTCTGAATGGCTATCTTGACAAAACCATTTACATGTCTCAACCAGAAGGGTTTGAAGTTAAAGGTCAGGAGCAAAAAGTTTACAAGCTTCTTAAGTCTATTTTATGGACTTAAACAAGCTTCGAGATCTTGGAATCTTAGATTTTATGAAACAATCAAAACGTTTGGTTTTGAACAAAACGTTGATAAACCTCGTGTTTACAAACAAATCAAAGATAAGATTGTGGTATTCCTCATTCTTTATGTTGATGATATTCTACTCATTAGGAATGACAAAGAAACATTATCAAAGTAAAGAAATGGTTAGCTGAGCAATTCCAAATGAAAGATTTGGGAGAAGCCAAATATGTTTTGGGAATTCAGATCTGTAGAGATCGAAAGAACAAAATTTTGGCACTGTCTCAAGCAACTTATATTGGTAAAGTGCTAGAACACTTTGGCATGCAAAAATCCAAGAAAGACACTATGCCTACCCAGTCAGGAGTTAAATTGTCTAAAGAACAATGTCCACAAACACCTTAGGAAGAGGAGGACATGAGACATTATCCCTATGCCTCTGCAGTAGGCAGTCTAATGTATGCAATGTTATGCACCAGACCTGACATTTGTTATGCAGTAGGGATATCCAATCGTTATCAATCCAATCCTGGATTAAGTCATTGGATAGCACTAAAGAATATTCTCAAGTATCTTACACATACTAGAGATTACATGCTTGTGTATTCAGGTGGAGACCTGAACCCCACTGGATATACTGATTCTGAATTTTCAATCAGACAAAGATAGTCGAAAGTCGACATCTGAATCAGTTTTCACACTTGGAGGAGGTGTTGTAGTTTGGAGAAGTACTAAACAATCTAATATTGCAGACTCCACCATGGAAGCCGAATACATAGCAGCTTATGAAGCAGCTAAAGAGGTTGTGTTGCTCAAGAAGTTCTATATTGATCGGTAGTTGTTCTAGGCATGGATCAGCCACTTGTTCTGTACTGTGATAACAGTGGGGCAGTAGCTAATTCAAAGGAACCCATAAGTCACAAGAACACATCAAGAGGAAATATCACTTAATCCGAAAGAGAGTAAACTGAGGAGATGTTGTTGTCTTGAAGATTGCCTCTGAAGATAATCTTGCAGATCCATTCACAAAGACTTAATGAATTAAATATATTTACAGGGTTATGCAAGAAGCATGGGGTTAAGGGAAATGCCTCATTTTCTTTAGGGCAAGTGGGAGATTGTTGGGAATTGTGCCCTTAAAACAATTGTTGTTGACAATAGTTTTAATGAAATAAATACATGAATTGAATTATTGTATATATGTAGCTTATGTACTATATTATTGTCAATAATATTAAGTAAATATCATACAATTCCTAAGTTCATCTATGTGGTCTCAATCTCATATTGGTATGAGAGGATCGAGATTGAGATAATGAACTTAAATAGTTCAAAGTAAAATAAAGTTATGGAATCTTTAGATTAATTAATGCTAGTACGACCCATTGGTATTATGAATACATGTGACCTAGATCCAGGTTACTAGTGTAGTAGGACATTTTAGTGGAGGTACTTTGCATGCTGAGAGTATGTAGAATTGGACCAGATGTGATTTAATAATACTTGTTTATATATCGTTTCGTAGTATTATAAAACACATCAACTGATGATCATATACAAACTGATCGTAATCCTGAAGTTACTATGAACTCTTATATATGTCATTTGATCCTTTGATTCATGCGTTAGGATTTCTCAGAATGATCAGGCTAAGAACTATTGTTTTGGGGACTCAATGATGTATATGGTTGAGGACATAGCTTATCAGATTTGGAATCTATACATTCTTATAGATTGAATGATGATTCCTTATTGGGTTGGCTTTTGGAACTGAAAAGATTATTGACGTCAAATTCATAATCAGATTATGAATTAACCTTCACTAGTAAAGTCGATGGTACACTAGGAATCAAAATAAAATTAAAATGGTAAAATTGTAATTTTATTCCCACTTAATTATGAATCATCAATAGAGAATTAATTTGTATGTAATGATTATATCAATGGATACTTTATGGTTACAATAAAGTACTCAGTAAATATGTCTTTAATTCTCAAGAGTCCAGTCTCATATTTATAGTAGAATAATCATGAGATTAATAAATATGATTATTGAATCAAAGAGTTTTGGTTAATAATCGTTTATTTATTGAAGCTTGAAATTATTGGTCCATACGTCCCTGGGGCGACTCTATCAACACTAATCAAGGTAAGAGTTTATACAAGGGTTAAAATGTGAATGGGCTATTTAAGAGAATATTTTTTCTTCGGGATAAATGTGCAATTATGTGATAATTGAAGTCGCACAATTTATTATTGCATTTGTGCAATTTTCGAAATTGTGAAGAAATAGAAGAAATTGATTTTAATCAATTATTTTATTTAAGTGTTAATAAATAAATATGGATAGTCAAAATTGGTTTTGATTATTATATTTATTTAATTAAAAATAAGACGATAATGGAAATTCAAATTTTGAATTTTGAAATTTAAGTTGTTATCTTTTCCTTAAAAAAATGATACCTTATTTGAATTTCTAATTAAAATAAAAACACATGAAATATCAAATCTCATTTTCAGGGATAGTGCCACACGCATAGAGCTTGGATTGCTCTATGCATGTAGCACTACTGATGTGATCAATTATCGATTTTTTATTTTATTTTTAATTAATTAATAAACATTTTAAAATAGAATGTAAGACTTTGTCTTTTGTCATTATTATTATTATTATTATTTTATTCAATAATTATTATGATGATATTAATGTCTATATATTCTATATGATAGAAAATATAAACAACAAGTTTTTACAGAGAAGAAAAACTATCATATTTTTCACAAAAGAAAATATTTCTCTCTAACCTATAATCAAGAGTCTCATGTGTTGAAAATACTTTTGATTCACAAAATTGATTCTTGTTCTCTATGTACCCACCCACATCTTGAGGTGTAGAGAACGTCTTGGAAGATCTAGGTGTGAGTACTCTAGAGAGGATAGGAAGATCGAAATATATACGAAAAGATTCAAAAATTCTTAATAGGCTATAAGAGGTAATCATTTCATATTATTTTTACATATACATATTATATACTGATTAACATATTTCATATTAAAGGATTCTTATATAAAATTGTTTATATAATTTTTTTTTGTTGTATACAATACTACCATTACCACAATTTCCGTTGTGCCCTAGGAATTATTCCTAACACGCAGTTCCAGGTGGATACGTCATTTCGGGTCCAGGCGCCATAGGGCCTCCAGGAGGTCGCACTATTGGGCCACCCTCAGGGGCCTGTTCTCCCGATCCTAGAACATATCCTCCTTGAGGAGGTCTAAATTGTCCGGGTGCTCCCCAGACAAAGGGTTGTCCGGGAGCTATAGGTTCTCCTGGAGTTGGCATCCTGATCCACTGATGGAGGTGCCCCAGCTTGATTAGATTCTTGATCTCGTCCTTCAGCTGATGACATTCCTCAGTTGTATGGCCTATGTCCTTGTGATAGGCACATGTTTTGCTTGTGTCCCTTGGGTTCTTTCCCCCTTTAAACATGGGGCTTGGTTTCTGGTAGTGGACCATGTTTCCTGTTGCGAGGTAGATATTCTCTCAGGTATCCACCAAGTTCGTGTATTTTGGGTATTGGGGCTCGTACCCCCTCTTTCCCTTCTTTGTGGGCTCGGTTGGCTCTGATTCTTGCTGGAATTTTTCCCCTGGAAATTACTTAAGCTCGCTAATGCTGCTTCCATCTGGGATGGTTGAACTGCTCCGAAAGTGACACTATATTCGGTTGGTGCCACTTCGTACCAAGAAAAAGAGGTTGAAGATGTTGGAGCATATCCAGATGAAGCGGGCGCATAGATGGTCAGGGTCATGAACTGCATCCCAGGAGTTCTAGCGAGTCCAGACATTTCTGGGGTGCCGGATAAGGATTCGCCAGGTATTGTGTCCCGTACACAAGAATGGTTTGTGTTGTTAATTGCAGTGCTGGAGGTCATCCAAAAGCCTGGATTCGAGCTTCTTCCCAGTTGATGAAGCCTTTAGCTCTTCTTATAAACTCTTCTAAAATGGCCACCTTATTGCGTTGCATGTCATCCTAGAGAGGGGATCTAGTTCTGATTCTAGATTGGATGGCTACTAAATGTTGCCCATCGTCCACCTTAGTCTTTGAAGCTTCCTCTGTGAAGCATTGGATGTAAGCCCTAAGGGTCCCAGTGGGATGTTGCTTAATGTTGGCCAGCACACTGACCTCCATCTCCATTTTCTTGGCAGCTATGAATTGCTTATGGAAGGCCGACTGCAGTCCAGACCAAGATTGGATTGATCCTATCTTGAGCCTTTTCAACCATTCTTCAATGGATCTGGCTAATATGATAAAAAAAACACAGGCATTTGTTGTTGTCGCAGACATCGGCTACATTCATATGGCGATTGTAGCGGGATAGATGGTCTCTAGGGTCGGTGGTTTCGATGTAGGTGGGGATATCCGACATCTTGAACCCCTTGGGTAATGTGGCGTCCAGGATGTGTTTTGCACATGGTTCCTTTTCTTCATCTTCGGAAATGGAACCTCCACCTTCTTGTTTTTGAACCAAGCGGTCCGAGACCTTTTGAAGATTAGTTAGCTGCTCCATGAACTATCTGGCCATTCTATCATCGACATGAACTTTCTTGTTTCTCCTATTGTTAAGGTTATTCCTCCCAGAGGGCAAATATTCTTTACAGGCCGGCTCCTTTTGAGCATTGAGGCCGTCTCACTAATCTACGCGGGATGTATCATCTCCCAGACTAATGGCATCCGACTCCTCCCTGTGTTTATGTTACCCGTGATCCTTGTTCACAGATGCACAGTGGTAAAAACATCTACCTTGGGCACCATGTCCCAGAGCATTCCGGGACTTGGTGCCCTATGGGCGCTTCCCTTGCGGATTGTTCGGGTGATTCCATCCTGGGACAAGAATCACCCATTCTTTCCTGGGGTCCACCCTAGTCATTGGAGCTGGAGGAGTCATCTTTTGGGGGTTTGTTTTTTCTATGGGATCAGTCGCTTTGGCCTTCCCTTTGTCTTGAATCGGGTTAGAGGGACCAGCTCCGAGATGATCAGATCGTCCTAGAGCAAAATAAGGGTCGCATTGTTGGGAGCACCAGTCCCTGTAAGTGGGACAACTGGCTGAGTTCTTGGGGGAGGAACTGCTGTGGGATCAACTATAAAGCCCTAAGCATCAAGAAATTCTTGAAGAGCTAGGAAGGATTCTTACATCTGGCGGGTGGTCTCCTGCTGTTCTGCCACCTTTACCTCTTGATCGAGGACCCGTCGTCTTAAGCAAACAACTTCTGGGTCCTTTGGTTTAGGTTCCACATAATCCTTGCCGGGGTCGATAGGATTTTTTGCCTCCTAGTCTTCATACCCATCGCCGTCTTCTTCGTAATATTTTTCGTTGCATTCACCCCCTTCTCCAAAGTGCTGGGAGTCATCAGGCAGGGGCCCGTTATAGGGTATATCCTCCGATTGGTCTTGAGGAAGCTACTAGTTTTGCAATGGTTCTCCATTTTCTTGTTGCTTCTATTGAGCGGGGTCAAAAACGGTATATTTGGTATTCACCATCTTCGTAGATGACAAAGATTGGTTCAAGCTTTCTTCTAGCTCTCAATGAAAGCACCAAAATGTTTACCGAGTTTTTTCGTAAACTGTATGTGAATGCTCAAAATTTCATGCTTGTGAAAGACCCAAAGTACATACTCAAGTCCCCTAAACGCCTAAATACAGGCTTTGCAATGAGTATCTCATGAGGGCCTCGCGCCCAGCCGCCATGCCTTGCTAAAGGCATCTTGCGAAGGCCGCGTGCCCAGGTACTCCGGCTCGCGAGGGGCGCCTTGCAAGGCACTCGCGCCCCCCTAGCCGCGCCTCGCTGGAGGCATCTCGTGAAAGGGCGTGCCACAACTCGGCGTGCCCAGCAGCCAGTAGCCTCGCAAGGGGTGTCTCGCGAGGGCCTCGTTCCCAGTCGCCCCACCTCGCTGGAGGCGTCTCGCGAAGGATGAGCGCCCAGATGCTTCGCCTCGCGAGGGCCTCGCTGGAAGCGTCTCGCGAGAGGGCGTGCCACATCTTGGCATGCCCAGCAGCCAACAGCCTCACGAGGGGCGTCTCACGAGGGCCTCATGCCCAGCCACCACGCCTCGCTGGAGGCGTCTCACGAAAGGGCATGCCATATCTCGGCGTGCCCAGCAGCCTCGTGAGGGCCTCACGCCCCCTAGTCGCGTCTCACTGGAAGCATCTCGCGAGAGGGCGTGCCACGTCTCGGCGTGCCCAGTAGCCAGCAGCCTCGCGAGGGGCATCTTGCGAGGGCCTCATGCCCAGCCACCACGCCTCGCTGGAGGCATCTCGCGAGAGGGCGTGCCACATCTCGGCGTGCCCAGCAGCCAGCAACCTCGCGAGGGGCGTCTCGGGAGGGCCTCATGCCCAGCCACCATGCCTCGCCTGAGGCATCTCGCGAGAGGGCATGCCATATCTCGGCGTGCCCCGATGCTCCGCCTCGCGCCCCTCTAGCCACGCCTTGATGGAGGCATCTCGCAGAGGCTTGCATCGTGCCTCCTCTTGGTGCACTCGACCCTACCAGGCCTCATCCGCACCACTAGGGGTCACCTCCCCAAAATTGGCCTCACAAGAGGGGTCTTATCTCGCCCCTTAAGATTAGCGCCACCTACTGGACACCACTCTTACCGTAAGTCCAGCAAGAGGTAAAATCATGGATCTCTCCAACACACCAATAAGGGTGCATTGGAGGTGCCTCATACCGATTCACACCAAGTTAGAAGAAGTACGGACACTAAGCCCATGTCAGATAAGTAGTGGGCGTACAAGTGAAGTACTTGTTACGGTCCACACCAGACAATCTCTGACACTCGTATTCAGTAAGTAGTGGAGACATCCCCACGGATTCTGACCATGTACTGGAGCTGACACCACTACCTCTGAGACCACTCTCTTGATAGTGTACTCATGTACCATCTGGTCCCCTGGACTACCATGTATCAGGGGCCATTAGAGCCCACTATAAAAGTAATCCAGTTCCACTTGGAAGGGGGTTGGAAAAACACTGTAGCATCATACCTTCTTTTTCACCATTTTCTTTCTGCAAGTATTATCTAAGTTTCTGTTTAGATTTTTGAAATTCTTCATTGGTAAGCTCTATACTTTGATTTTTCTAATTTAACTTCGTTGACGAGTTCTCACCGTCAACAGTTTGGCGCCGTCTGTGGGAAGGATAGATTGCAAGTCACTGTTCTTCCGTCGATTCCGATAAGAAAAAATGTCGCGACGTTCGAAATGGTTGAGAGAGTTGCGTGAGGTGGAAGTCCATCTTGACGGAGATCAGTTAAAAGCCTCCATGAGGGATCCTCCTCCACCTACAAACATGGAGGCCCCAAGGGAGCCTGAGGTTCCCAGAGATGAAAGGGAGGCCTCGTCCCTGGCGGTCCCACTTGAGGAGGATCGCCCAAGGTCGGCGGCTTCCCCAGCAAGGGGTGCCGATGAGCTCCTGCCTCCAAGGCTGCCGCAGGTGCCAAACCCCGGTCGGCAGGATCCAGGCCCGTCGAAGCGCCGAGCTGACAAGCACCCTCGGGTCCACTCTGTCAACTTGAGTTCGAAGTCTCAATTCTACGAAGACGAGATACGAGAACTTCACCGCAAGAATCAGAGGCTAGAAACCACCCTGGAAAACATGCAAGAGGTGCTAAATGGGCTGTTGCAAGGGAGATCAAACGTGACACTCCCTAAGTGGAAAGAGAGAGACCAGGGGGTAGAAACCACCATCCTAGTAGATGATAGAAGGACCCTACTCTCCACTAGTAACACCCCCTGGGCGAAGCAGCACGAATGTCCCATACCACCGAAGCAACCCCAGAAGCCAGAGCCGAAGACCAACGCTGCCCTTCGTAACGATGACAAGGTCACCTCAAGGAGAACACCCTCAGATTTACGAGAAGAACTCAACAAAAAGAGGGCGGGTAAAAGGACCACACCCCCTATGGCGCCCCGAGAAGGCAAAGGAAAGGGGGATCCTAACCCATCTGCTTTGAGAGACTCCCTAAGTAAGAGGAGGCAAGACCTGGACACAGAAATGAGGAGCCTACGAAGAAAAATCATCATCGCCTCCGGAGGTCAAGCCTTTGAGGAAGAGTTCGATCATGAGTCGCCCTTCATCAAGGAGATCCAAGCCATCCGACTCCCAGCCAACTTCAAGGAGCCCCATATGACACCCTATGAAGGAAGCACAGATCTGAAATACCATCTGGATGCATTTAACGACCTGATGAAGCTGAGGGGAATTAGTAGCGGGGCCAGATGTCATTGCTTCGCTGTCACATTGAAAGGACCTGCATACAAATGGTTCAAAAGACTTAGACCGGGGTCCATCAGATCTTGGCAACAGTTTTCTGATGAATTCCTCCAGCAGCACCACGCCGTGCGGGACTACACGATGCCAGGCACCAACGTCGCCAATGTGAAGCAAGGAGAAAATGAGAGTCAAATTGCTACATTCATAGGTTCAATATGGAGGCAGCTAAAGTAGGGAGCTTGACCCGCAGAGAGCTGAAAATGGCCATCACAGCTGGAGTGTGCCCAGGAAGCAAGTTATGGGATAACATGCTCAAGAGGGAGGTCACAGACTTGGATGATTTCTACGAGCGGGCGCAAAAGTATATTTTCGTGGAAGATGATCACGAGAGCCTCAAGGCCGGAAAAGACCAGAATTCACCGAAGCCCTCAATCCGAGAGAGCCAAAGCAATGCAAAGAAAAAGAGGGTCTATGAGGGGACAAGAGATGATTGACCTCGGAAGCATCAACACTCTGATGAGCGCAGACAAGGCCCCTACACCTTTTATACTGACTCACCCATGCGAGAGAGCATATTTTTGTTACAAACGAAAACCAGGTCCCTTTCAGAAGGCCCCCGCCAATGAAAAAAGACCGGTCTAAAAGAGACCCCAACAAGTATTGCTAGTATCACAAAGATATAGGCCACACAACTGCGGAATGCAACCATTTGAAGGTGGAAATTGAGGAGCTCATCCGTAGGGGGCATTTGGGCAGATATGTGCGCAAGGAGAACCATAGGCCAGAAGAAGGAGCATCCTTGCCGCGGGCGCGAGAGGTAGCCCCAGAAGTACAAGGAGAGGTCAGGACCATCTTTGGAGGACCAGGATTTGGGGGCGAATCAAGGAAGGGATGAGACAGATATGCCAGGGAGGCCAGACGAAGTCCTCTACCTGCGTCCTAATTCTGGAGCAACGCCCCTCGAAGAGTTTTAAAGGTGAAAATGACTCAATAACCTTCATCGAAGAAGATGCCCGGGGTGTACACTTCCCCCACAATGACCCCCTAGTGTTGACTGTCCAGCTTGCTAACATGAGGGTGCATCGGGTCTTGGTGGATAACGGAAGCTCTGTGGACATCTTGTATCGCCCAGCGTAGGAGAAGATGGGACTAAGCCTCCAACACCTAAAGCCTTGTAATACTTCTTTGTATGGATTTACGGGAGATTCGATACAGCCCCTGGGGGCAATCGAGTTAGTCCTTACTATGGGAGAGCATCCCAGAAAAACCACCATAATGGCAAAATTCGTTGTGGTAGATTGCGCCTCAGTCTTCAACGCGGTTTTATGGAGACCTTCCCTAAGAGAATTGAAGGCGATAACTTCTGTAGACCATTTAGCTATGAAATTCCTAACTCCCAGGGGAATAGCATGCATGAAAGGATAGCAGAAGGAAGCGAGGGAATGCTATAACACATCCCTCCGCATGGCCACAAAGCCGACAACACCTATGGCGATGGTCGTGCATGAAGGCACGAACCCAAGCGAGTTGGACCCACGAGTCACAGAAGAGCCCAGAGCTGAACCGGTAGAGGAATTAGAGGAAGTAACGGTCATGAATGAGCCGTTGAGGAAGTTAAAGGTAGGAAAAAACCTTGCTGGTGACATGAAGGAGAAACTAGAAGAGTTCTTAAAAGCCAATCTCGACGTATTCGCCTGGAGTCACGAGGATATGGTAGGGATAGACCCAGCGGTCATGTGCCACCATCTGAACATCGACCCGAAAGCAAGGCCGGTGAGGCAGAAAAGGAGAGCACTAGACCCAGAGAGATACGCGGCCCTAAAAGAGGAGGATGACAAGCTGAAGGCGAATGGGTTCATTCGAGAGGAATTTTACCCACTATGGGTGTCGAACCCAGTGCTGGTCCCGAAGCCCAGCGGAAAATGGAGGACTTGTGTGGATTTTACCAGCCTCAACAAGGCCTTGTAAGGACAACTTCCTGCTTCCTAGGATAGACCAGTTGGTAGACGCCACAACGGGACATGAGATACTAAGCTTCATGGAAGCATATTCAGGGTATAACCAAATACCCATGAACCCTACTGACGAGGAGCACACTTCGTTCATAACAGACAGGGGGCTGTACTGCTATAAAGTGATGCCCTTTGGTTTAAAAAATGTAGGTGCCACTTATCAGAGGTTGGTGAACAAAATGTTTGCAAATCAAATAGGAAGGAACATGGAAGTGTACGTGGACGATATGCTGGTGAAAACAAAGAAAGCAGAAGAGCTCACCAACGACCTCATGGAGATGTTCAACACCCTTCGAAGGTATAGAATGAAGCTGAATCCACTCAAATGCACCTTCGGAGTTTCGTCAGGAAAATTCCTGGGTTTCATGGTGAATTCCCAAGGTATCGAGGCTAATCCTGAAAAAATCAAGGCCTTGCTGGAAATGAGCCCACCGCGAAGCAAAAAAGAGGTGCAATGCTTGACGGGGAGAGTGGCAGCCCTCAATAGATTCATCTCCAGGTGGATTGACAAATGCCTCCCTTTCTTCAACATCCTAAAAGGGAACAAAAAGTTCGCTTGAGATGATGAATGCCAGGATGCCTTCACCAAGCTCAAGGAACACCTTGGAAGGCCACCCCTTTTGGCCAAGCCAGAAAAAGGGGAGAAGTTGTACTTGTATCCCAGCTGTATCAGAGCATGACATAAGCGCCGCCTTGGTCAAGGGGGAAAAGAAGCACCAGCAACCTGTCTACTATGTGAGTAAGCGGTTGGTAGACGCAGAAACCCGGTACCCGGAAATAGAAAAGTTAGCATGTGCCTTGATAGTGGCTTCTCGAAAATTGAGGCCATATTTTCATGCTCATGCGATTGAGGTGCTCACCAACACCCCCTGCCTCAAGTCTTGCATAAGCCGAAAACTTTAGGAAGATTGTTAAAATGGTCAATTGAATTGAGTCAGTTCTGTTAACCCAAGATATGCTTCCAAGAGGAGGGGTGAATTGGAAATTTAAACTAATTTCAGAAATTTAAAACTTAATATGCCAAATTATGCAATAAATCAAATTTATCAAGTAAAAGCAAATAATATGGCAATCAAATAGATATAGGAAATAATCAAACTTGTAATGTAAAGAGTTGAAGGTTAAGAAATCGCAAACTCTCGAATTTTACAAGGTTCGGTAGAACTAAGCCACCTACGTCCTTGGTCTTCAAAGCTATGGACCTAGCTTTGAGTTCAACTATCGAGCTAAGTTAGCGGGCTTGACTAACCCTTACAACCGTGAATTTTTCACCAAGGTATTTCCAAACCTCTTACAATAGTTTTCCACCACCAAGGACTATCAACCTCTTTTTCGGATTGTTGAAGTGCCAATCTCACTCTAACCGGGTTGTTTACAAAACTGGTGCCAACCTCACCTCAATCACAATATGGGAATGCGTTTGATATTACAGGCAAAAATCACTCTAGAAGAATGATGATACAATGAGAAACCTAGAGTGATTAGCAAGCACACTTAGAATAAATAAATACAAATTTTGGCTCAAGTGTGTGAAAATGTGTTTGGATGATTTAAACTTTGAGAGCTCTTTGAAATCAATGGATTAGGTTTGATATATGTAATAAATGCTAAGCCAACCACCAATTTTAAGTGAAAAACGAGTTTATATAGAGTTTGGGAAAAAACTAGCCGTTTATAGCCGTTGGGGGTTATTTATTGAAGCTGCCAGCCGCGAACCGGAAGTCCGGTCTGGGAGCAACCGGAATTCCGGATGGCAAACAGAGAGCAAAAGTTCGAAATAGCCTATTTTCCCGTTTTTCAATTCTTTATAACTTTTAGCTCGTTTATCCGATTTCAAAAATTCCAATTGCGTTACGACCGTATCGAGATGTATTTTCTTAAAAGTGAATTTAGGATGTTTAGTTCTCATTTTGAAAAATCACCATTTTCAGTACGTGAATGAGCCAAATTTTATACTTATGACTTAAAGTAAACTTGCAATCACTTTACAAGACTAAGAAATGAAATTAAACCTTTATCTTGAGTTTCTTGAGTCTTGAAATCCATTTCGGGTCATTTCTGGAAAATTTGGTAAAGTGACCATTTTGCCCTTGGTCATAAGTTTGACTTTGAAATGCTAATTCACTTTGGTTTTTGCTACAAAATCAACAAATCATTAGTAACAAATAATAATCAAATATTTGTTAATCATCAAAACAAGGAGACTTAAGAGTTTGGGTCAACAATCTCCCCCTTTTTGATGATATCAAATATTTGATTATTTAAAAGGGAAAGGAAATATTTTTAAATATTAATATTAGATTAGCTCCCCCCTTAATGTGTGCAAGGGTTTAAAATTTTTTTTGAAACTTTACCTTTGATTTTTACCTTGCATGATTTTGTAAACTCCCCCTCAATTTATTACTCATAGTGAAATAAAACGTTAGTCCAAAAATTGAGGTTTTTGCCAAAGTTAAAATAATCTCAATTAATTTCTCCCCCTTTTGATTCATCAAAAAGGGTGGCAAAGGAATTCACAAAATAAATCATAAGCAAACATAGATTAAATTGTTTAAACATTCATACATAAGGCATAAAGACATGCAAACACATAAGTACACAAGAGAAAATAAACATAAAAGGATGCAAAAAGAGAAAACATGCAAATGCCTAAGATGGTGGAGCCCCAAAACGTTTCATGTAGGCCTTCATCTCCTCCATCTCATCATGAACATTTCGGAAGCCTTGTTCCATGTCACTCCGCAAGTTTGTAAATTGAGTTGTCATGTCGGTGTGAGACGAGCAAAAGCCTCCTCGAGGTTGAATTGAGAAGCTTGAGGCATTGGAAGGCTTGAAGGTTGAGCTTCTTCTTCTTCATTTTCTTGCTCCTCTTCTTCACTTTCACTTGCGGGTAACCCAAAGCTCGCCTCTTCCTCTTCTTCTTCTCCTACTTCAAGGTCCTCTTGCGTTCTTTGGCCTCTTTTGGGAGTAAAAACCCACTTATTGTTGATGAGAGTATACCCCAAGCTTGTAAAAGTTTTGGTACCTAGCTTATCTCCTTCAGTAGGTTCAACCTTCTTTTCATCCGAGATAGGAATTCCTAAGCGAGGTAGGAGGTAGCTAAGGAGAAAGCCATATAGGAGTGACTTGACCATGTTTGGTTTATACACATCAATGATAAAGCGAAGAATGAGATGGCCTAGGTTGATGCGTGCCTTTTTGGTTAGGATAAGGTATAAAAGGAGTATATCTATGTTGTTTACCTCATCTCTATGGCCACTTCTAGGAGCAAGGTTATTGATGATAAATAGTTGGAGAATTTTAGCTTCCAAAGTGAGATTGTGAAACTTTGGTTTTATGAAAATAGGGCCTTCTCCACAAAGAACTCTAGAACACTCATTCATGGCAAAAATTTCATCATTCTTAAAAGTTGTCTTTGGCTCTAGCAAAAGTCCTTCATTTGGTGCTCCTAGCAAGTTGTTTAGAGTTTCTACATCAAGTTCAAAGGAGACATCTCTAAGGGTGCCTTTAACTCCTAGTGGTGCATGACTAGGTTTGATGCAAGCATAGAAAGCTCTAACTAACCTAGGGTATATGGGGGTCTTAATATTGATAAAGGACTTCCAACCTAACATTTCAAAATGGTAGCTAAATTTTACACATGCTAGGCTTGGAAGGGCACAAAATTTACCTTTGATGATAGGCCTAGAGGAGAAAGCATCATGGAAACGATTAAAATCCTCTTGGTTGTAGAAGATGGTAGGCTCATTCCTTCCTTTTGTCCTCTTCTCCCTGATTTGTTCAGTAGTGGAAACTCTCTTGCTCTTCCTTGGGTTGGATGATGAAGCCATTGAAGTGGAAGCAAAAAGAGAATGAGATTTTAGGAGAAAAATGGAGGATGAAGTTTGGGTTTGAGGGAGTGATTTTAGAGAGGGAAGAGAGTGGTGGCTTGTATGTTAGGTTGTAGAATCAGAATGGGGGAATGGAACTCGTGGGTAGGGTTTTTATGGGGAAAAAATTGCTTTTGAAAAGACCAAAAAACCCCTTAAGTGGCAGCTGCCTGTGCCAACCGGAATTCCGGTTGGTGCAGCAGCCCAGCCCCTGTTTCAAAAATGCGCCAAGCTTCTTTGTTTTTAACCCAATTGACCCCAAACTTTTTCTAACACCTAAAATATGACAAAATGAATATGCTCAAACAAGAAAATCTGAAAAATGTTGAAAACCGACGATTTACGGTAAGCTTTTCGAAAAAGTTCAAGAAAGCTAAAAGCTTACCAAAAATGAAATCTATTCAACCAAATTGAAAAATTCTTTTTCCAGCAGTTCAAGAATATTAAATATGAGGTGTGTGAAGTGACGGAATCGAAAAATATTGAAAATTGAGAATTTATGGTAGATTTTTCGAAAAATGCCTTAAAAGGCCTTGAAAAGTAGAAATCTGCCAAAAATGAGTTTTATGCAACCAAATCGAAAAATTCTTTTTGCAATAGTTCAAATATGTTAAATGTGAGGTGCTCAAACTGACGGATTTGAAAAATGTTGAAAATTGAGTAAGTTTGGCGAAAAACACTCATTTAGGCAAAAACTAACAAATTGTCAATACTTAGCATACCTAAAAATTGTTCAAAGAGTAATTCAAGCATAGCAACCCTATAGGCATACTAGATAAACTTATTTAGACATGTTCAAACACATAAACACATATACTAAACACATATGCAAAAATTCACATATTCACTCAATCAAAAATGAGTTCAAAGTTCACCAAAAATTCATACCATGACCTATAATTTGTTATTTTCAAAGACATATATCTAATAGGTCAAGTATTAAAAGACTTTGCTTACTTATGCATTAGAATCATATTATAGTGAAAGTATATATGCATAAGTAAGTAAAGAGAAATATGATATTCAAGTAGCTAGTAAACCTTAAATTTCATTTATGTTGGTCATTCCTACCTCTCTTCTAATAAAACTAAATCTCTCATCACTAAGAGGCTTGGTGAAAATATCCGCTAGTTGGAAATTGGTGCTCACAAAATCTAGCATAATGTCACCTCTTTGGATATGGTCTCTAAGGAAGTGGTGCCTTATATCAATATGCTTGGCTCTAGAATGCAAGATTGGATTCTTAGAGAGGTTAATGGCACTAGTATTGTCACACTTTATGGGTGTACATTCAAAATCAACATCAAAATCCTTAAGAGTTTGTTTCATCCAAAGTATTTGAGCACAACAACTACCGGCGGCAATGTATTCGGCTTCGGTTGTGGATAGGGCTACCGAGTTTTGTTTCTTGCTAAACCATGACACTAAAGAGTTTCCTAGAAAGTGACATGTTCCACTAGTACTTTTCCTATTCGACTTACAACCGGCAAAGTCGGCATCCGAGTAACTAATGATTTCAAAGTTTAAGTTCTTGGGATACCATAGCCCTAGATTCATTGTGCCTATCAAGTATCTAAAGATTCTCTTAACGACACTTAAGTGGGATTCCTTGGGACATGATTGGTACCTAGCACATAGACCAACACTAAACAAAATATCGGGTCTACTAGCGGTTAAATATAATAATGAACCAATCATACCTCGATACTTGGTGATGTCAACATCCTTACCACTTTCATCCTTGTCCATCTTTATGGAGGTGCTCATAGGAGTTTTTATGGACTTTGCATTGGCCAAGTCAAACTTTTGAAGTAGATCCTTGATGTACTTGGATTGACTTATGAATATTCCATCCTTTTGTTGCTTTATTTGAAGTCCAAGGAAAAAGTTGAGCTCTCCCATCATGCTCATCTCGAATTCACTATGCATACACTTTGAAAATTCTTCACAAAGAACATCATTAGTAGCACCAAAAATAATATCATCAACATAGATTTGTACTATAATAATGTCTTTTGATTTTCTTTTAATAAAAAGTGTATTATCCGCTTTTCCCATTGAAAAACCATTTGAGATAAGAAAAGTGCTTAAACGATCATACCAAGCTCTAGGAGCTTGCTTTAAACCATATAAAGCTTTCTTTAATTTATAAACATGGTTAGGGTATTTGTGATCTTGAAAACCGGGGGGTTGAGAGACATAAACCTCTTCCATAATGTATCCATTTAAGAAAGCGCTTTTAACATCCATTTGATACAAGAAAAAATTCTTGTGGCATGCAAAAGCTAATAACATTCTTATGGACTCAAGTCTTGCTACCGGGGCAAAGGTCTCCTCGTAATCAATTCCTTCTTCTTGATTGTAACCTTGGGCCACTAATCTAGCCTTGTTACGCACAATGACCCCATGCTCATCTACCTTATTTCTATAGACCCATTTTGTTCCAATCACCGATTGGTGTGACAGTCTTGGAACTAACTCCCAAACATCATTTCTAATAAATTGATTTATTTCTTCTTGCATGGCTAGAAGCCAAGATTCATCGAACTCGGCCTCTTTAAAATTCTTTGGTTCAATTTGAGAAATAAAAGCAATGAAATTACACAAGTTTCTAAGGGAGTTTGTAGTTGTGACTCCTTGTGAAGGATCACCTAGAATTTGGTCTATAGGATGAGCACTTTTGAACTTCCACTCATGTGGAAGGTTAGAATCCATACCTTTGCTTTCATTTACCTTTTCCACGGGTGGTTCCTCTTTGGGAGTTTGTGATGGAGCGTTAGATGATTCTCCAATGTCAAGATTTTGAACCTCTTCTCCTAAACCTACAACATCATCATCTACACTTTTGCTTGTAGGAGGGTTAGACTCATCAAATGCAACATGAATAGATTCTTCAACAACATTAGTTCTTTTGTTATAAATTCTATAAGCTTTACTATGTGTTGAATACCCTATAAAAATTCCAACATCGGATTTTGCATCAAATTTTCCAAGATTGTCCTTGGTGTTCAAAATATAGCATTTACATCCAAAAACTCTAAAATATCCAATGTTGGGTTTTCTCCCTTTCCAAAGCTCATAAGGGGTTTTATTCATGTTAGGCCTAATGAAAACACAGTTCAAAATATAACAAGAGGTATTGACGGCCTCGGCCCAAAAATATTTAGGTAATGAGATTTCATTGAGCATTGACCTAGCCATTTCTTGAATTGTTCTATTCTTCCTTTCGACAACTCCATTTTGTTGTGGAGTTCTTGGAGCCGAAAAGTTATGGTTAAAACCATGTTCATCACAAAACAATTCTAAGGCATCATTGTCAAACTCTCCACCATGATCACTCCTAATGGAGGTGATTGAATACCCTTTTTCATTTTGCACACTCTTACAAAATTTAACTAAATTTTCCAAAACATCATTTTTGAGTTTCAAAAATATAACCCATGTAAATCTAGAAAAATCATCAACAATCACAAATGCATAGTATTTACCACCTAGACTAGCAATTCTTGAAGGACCGAATAAATCAATATGAAGCAATTGCAAAGGTCTAGAGGTTGAAATCTCTTTCTTGGAATGAAAAGATGTTTTAATTTGTTTTCCAAATTGGCATGCATCACAAAGTTTATCTTTAACAAAAGGAATAGATGGCAAACCAACAACAAGATCTTTTCTAACCAACTTTGAAATAGAATCCATACTAGCATGTCCTAATCTTCTATGCCACAACCAAGAATTATCATTCATAACGGTTAAACATTTATTTTTGCTATCAAAGGAATCAACATCAATAACATAAACATTATCCTTCCTTTCTCCAACAAAAATAACTTCATTGGTTGAAGCATTTTCAATGGAGCATTTTGAGGATTCAAAAACAACATGAAAATCTTTATCACATAATTGACTAATACTAAGTAGATTATGTTTAAGGTTATCAACAAGAAGCACATTTTTAATACATGGTGAGTATATGTTACCGATATCACCAATGCCCAAGATTTTTCCTTTTGAATTGTCTCCAAAAGTGACAAAACCACTTTCCTTGCTCTTAAAACTTGAAAATCTTGATGGGTCACCGGTCATATGCTTTGAACAACCACTATCCAAGAACCACGAGCTTTTGCTATTCCTACAAAAATAAAATCATTTGTTGGCCTTTGGTACCCAAATAACTTTGGGTCCTTTCTTGTTAGTTTTGGAACCCTTTGGTACCCATTTGGTCTTGCCTAGATATGCATATCTCTTTACATGACAATATGAAATAGTATGACCATCTTGGTTACAATATGTGCATGTAAAGTGTGGTAGGCTAGTTGGTTTTACAAAGAAGTTTCTCAAAAAAATTTATTTCCTACTAGGATCATATCCAATACCACTTTTTCCAAAACCACAAGATTGACTCCCTAGCATAAGTTCATAGCCTTCTTTACCTTTTGTAAAAGTATATATGTCATTCTTAAGGCTTTTTACATTAGCATGCAACTCAACAATTTTCTTTCTTATATGAGGAACAAGTAGCACATTGAGATTTAGCCAAAAGTTTCTTTTCATTTAATTTTAAAATCTCAATTTCCTTTAATAGCATGTTGGTCTTTTCTCTAAGGGTTTGGTTTTTAGCAAGCAATTTTCCAAAATCATCAAATAGTTCCTTAAATGAATTTGACAACTCATCATATGACATTTCTAAGTTATCATCATCATTTTCACTATCACAATCACTTTGGTTAGAAATGCTTACCCCATCATCAAGTGCCATCATGCACATGTTTGCTACTTCATTCTTTTCCTCATTGTCGGAGTCCTCCTCATCACTATTGAGCCAATCCGCCAACATTGCCCTTCCTTTGTATTTATTCTTCTTCATCATTGGGCAATCCATTTTCATGTGATCGGGCTTCTTGCATTCAAAGCAAATTGGTGGATCATCTTTGCTTTTTCTTTCTTTTTCTTTTGAGTCACTTCCTCTTTGTGGCTTCTTCCCAAAGTTCTTCTTGAATTTCATGAACTTTTTGTATTTCTTTGAGAAGAGTGCCAAGTCCTCCATGTCACTACATAGGCTATCCTCATCATCTTCACTAATGGCACGGGAGGAGGAAGACTTGAATGCAATAGTCTTCTTTTTCTTCTCAACTTCCTCTTCATCTTGTGCACTCATGAAAATTTCATGGTTCATGAGTGAACCAATTAGTTCTTCCAAGGGAAGTTGAGAGATCCTTGGCTTCTTGAATTCAAACCATTAGTGATAGTAGTGAAATGAGTATACATGTTAGCAATAGTTTCATCCACTTTCATCTTAAAGTTCTCATATTGAGTGGAATAAATTTGAATTTTAGTTTCCTTCATAACATTTTTTCCTTGATGAGTGACTTCAAGCATTTTCCACATATCATAAGCGGTAGAAGCTTGTTCAATATTTTTGAACACATCTCTATCCAAACCACATATAAGTGCATATTTAGCTCTAGCATTTTTAGAAAGCATTTTCTTGTCATTTTTATCATATGCCTCATATGTCTTAATAACTTCTACACCATTAATGACATGTTTAGGAATGTAAGGACCATTAGACACTATATGCCACAAATCACAATCAATAGATTGAAGATAAGTTTCCATCATAATTCTCCAATAAGGAAAGTCTACTCCATTGAAGAATGGTGCTCTATTTGTGCTAAAACCTTCTAACATGTTATTTTGTGAATTACTTGGAAACGCCATGCTCTAGATTGTGAAATCTAATCAAATAAATGAGCCCTTGCTCTGATACCAATTGTTAACCCAAGATATGTTTCCAAGAGGGGGGTGAATTGGAAATTTAAACTAATTTCAGAAATTTAAAACTTAATATGCCAAATTATGCAATAAATCAAATTTATCAAGTAAAAGAAAATAATATGGCAATCAAATAGATATAGGAAATAATCAAACTTGTAATGTAAAGAGTTGAAGGTTAAGAAATCGCAAACTCTCGAATTTTACAAGGTTCGGTAGAACTAAGCCACCTACGTCCTTGGTCTTCAAAGCTATGGACCTAGCTTTGAGTTCAACTATCGAGCTAAGTTAGCGGGCTTGACTAACCCTTACAACCGTGAATTTTTCACCAAGGTATTTCCAAACCTCTTACAATAGTTTTCCACCACCAAGGACTATCAACCTCTTTTTCGGATTGTTGAAGTGCCAATCTCACTCTAACCGGGTTGTTTACAAAACCGGTGCCAACCTCACCTCAATCACAATATGGGAATGTGTTTGATATTACAGGCAAAAATCACTCTAGAAGAATGATGATACAATGAGAAACCTAGAGTGATTAGCAAGCATACTTAGAATAAATAAATACAAATTTTGGCTCAAGTGTGTGAAAATGTGTTTGGATGATTTAAACTTTGAGAGCTCTTTGAAATCAATGGATTAGGTTTGATATATGTAATAAATGCTAAGCCAACCACCAATTTTAAGTGAAAAACGAGTTTATATAGAGTTTGGGAAAAAACTAGCCGTTTATAGCCGTTGGGGGTTATTTATTGAAGCTGCCAGCCGCGAACCGGAAGTCCGGTCTGGGAGCAACCGGAATTCCGGATGGCAAACAGAGAGCAAAAGTTCGAAATAGCCTATTTTCCCGTTTTTCAATTCTTTATAACTTTTAGCTCGTTTATCCGATTTCAAAAATTCCAATTGCGTTACGACCGTATCGAGATGTATTTTCTTAAAAGTGAATTTAGGATGTTTAGTTCTCATTTTGAAAAATCACCATTTTTAGTACGTGAATGAGCCAAATTTTATACTTATGACTTAAAGTAAACTTGCAATCACTTTACAAGACTAAGAAATGAAATTAAACCTTTATCTTGAGTTTCTTGAGTCTTGAAATCCATTTCGCGTCATTTCCGGAAAATTTGGTAAAATGACCATTTTGCCCTTGGTCATAAGTTTGACTTTGAAATGCTAATTCACTTTGGTTTTTGCTACAAAATCAACAAATCATTAGTAACAAATAATAATCAAATATTTGTTAATCATCAAAACAAGGAGACTTAAGAGTTTGGGTCAACAAGTTCGACATCACTTACACCCCAAGGACCTCAATCAATGGGCAGGTACTTGCAGACTTTATAGTCGAGTTTGCCTACCGACCCCAAGAGGAGGGGGAAATAGAGGAGAATGAACCAGCGCATGAAGAGGAAAGGCACTTCGAAGAATGGAGCCTCCATGTAGATGAGGCGTCTAACGAAGGGGGAGCCGGTGTTGGCATAGTGATGCCGGGACCTGAAGGGCACAAGATGTATTGTGCCTTGAGATTTGGATTCGAGGCTTCCAATAATGAGGCAGAATATGAGGCGTTGTTGGCCGGCCTGCGGCTAGCTAAGGAGTTAAAGGTATCCCACTTGCATGTCTTTAGTGACTCACAGCTGGTAGTGTTTCAAGTGAAGGGCGAATACCAAGCTAGAGGTCCAAAAATGGCTGCATACCTCACCAAGGTGAAGGAGTATTTGGATCAGTTCAAAAAATACACGATAGAACAGATCCCTAGGGAGCAGAACGCGAACGTCGATGCACTCGCGAAACTCGCCTCCACACGAGACGAAGATACACTTGAGTCTATACCGGTCGAATATCTCCCCAAGCCAAGCATAGCCGAAGAGAGAATCAGCACGGTCAAGAGCTCCGAGGAGCCATGGTTTGCACCCATTATGAGGTACTTAAATGACGGAACCTTGCCCTTGGATAAGAAAGAGGCCCGCAGACTGGCTTACAGAGCCGCCCAGTACACCCTAGTAGATGGAATCTTATATAAGAGAGGCTTCTCTACCCCACTCCTGCGGTGCGTTGATAAGGGAGAGGCGTCAAAATTTTTACAAGAGATACACGAAGGGGAATGTGGAAACCATGCTGGGGGCAGTCCACGGAAAAAAAGGCCATCCGCCAGGGGTATTATTGGCCTACCATGGAGAAGGACGCGAGTGACTTCGCGAGAGGGTGTTACAAGTGCCAGAAACATAGGACTTACCCACGACAGTCACCAAATGAGCTGGTGAGCATGACCAGCCCGTGGCCCTTCGCTGTGTGGGGGATTGACTTGATAGAGGCACTGCCAACCGGAAGAGGATGAGCTAAGTATGCGGTGGTAGCAGTCGACTATTTCACTAAGTGGGTGGAAGCGGAGCCTTTAGTCAACATAACGGCTAAGAAGATCACCACCTTTGTCAACAAATATATTGTTTGCAGGTTCGGAGTACCTTACAAGATCATCTCCGACAATGGAACGCAATTTGAAGGAGGGGTGTTCGAGGACTACTGCAAGGCAAAAGGAATCAGGAGGAGTTTCTCCACAGTAGTACACCCCCAAGCCAATGGGCAAGTAGAGACCATCAACAAGATCCTGAAAAGGAACTTGAAAACTAAGTTGAAAAAGTTGAAAGGGGCCTGGGTCGAGGAACTCCCAAATTTGCTCTGGGCCTACAGGACCACCCCTCGTTCCACCACTGGGGAGACACCTTTCGCCTTGGCCTACGGCTACGAGGTTGTCCTTCTGGTAGAAATGAAGGTTAACTCCTTCTGCACGCAAGCATACGATGACCAGGCTAACATCACAGCGTTGGTCGGGAACTTGGACCTGCTGGAAGCCAAGAGAGAAAGGGCACAACTAAGGCTGACCACATATCAGCAACGGGCAGCGAGGTATTACAATTCAAGGGTACGAGAGAGAAAGTTCAGGGTAGGAGACTTAGTATTGAGGAAGGTACTCCCCAACATGCGAGACCTAGGGGCGGGGGTACTGGGGGTGAGCTGGGAAGGACCCTACCAGGTCACTCAGTGCATACCACCAAACACCTATAAGCTCGTGCGCATGGACGACACCGTCGTGCCTCAAGCATGGAATACGGAACACCTCAAGAAGTACTACCAGTGAGACTTCCACATCCAATGCAAGTAGTATCTGTGCTTAGTTTGTTGCGTGTTATGTTAGCTTAGTAGACAAGAATCAAAGAGGTTGCCTAGTAGATGTAAACGTTTTATATATATATATCATTGTAACCTGCCTACTACGAATGAAACTGTTCACAACTTTGCATGTTATTTTTCTTCTCTATGCGAGATCAACCAAAGTGCCTACCGAAATAAATTTCACCAGACACTTGGGGGGGTAGGACAGGAGGCAAAACATACAGCAAGCAGGAGGATCCTAAAAAGGACTCCTTGTATCAGGAGGATCCTAAAAAGGACCCTCTATCAGGAGGAACCCAAACGGACCCCTTATATCAGGGCCTTAAACGAGTTCCTTAAAAGGACTTCTCGTATCCTAAAAAGGGCTCCTAAAAAGGAGGATCCTAAAAAGGACTCCTCGTATCAGGAGGAACCTAAAAAGGACCCTCTATCAGGAGGAACCCAAAAGGACCCCTTATATCAGGGCCTTAAACGAGTTCCTTAAAAAAAAAATGCATGGTAAACCCTAACAAATAGGGAGGAGACCTTGCAAGGCATCTCCTGAAGTTCACAAGGATTAGCTACCCTTATGAACATCAAGGAGGCCAATAGGTCTTACAAAAAAAAACAACAACAAACTTCCAAATAAAGGAAGATACTCTCTCAAAGGGAGAAGCCCCAGAAAGAGCACCCGCCAATAAGCCTAGAGCGGCCACCAAGCCATCTAGCCAAAAAGGGTCCTAAAAGAGACCCTTGCAAAAATAGTACTATGAATAATGACGAGAAGGACGCTTCTCGCAAGAAATAATAAGCGCGCGCAAAAATATATAAAAGGATAGCTAGAACCCAAGGGGTCAATATATCCTTATAAGAACAATCAAGAGGCACCTAAAAAGGACCCATTGAACCCTTTAACATGGGCTCCAAAGGACCTCTAGCTTGATAAATAAAAAAGGGGAACCTACCAAACCCCATCATACGGGCTCAAAAGACCTCAAACACAGAGGAATAAGAGATGAATAACTGCATATGTATATATAAAAAAAAGAGTTTTGGTAACATGACAAGATTTAAAAAAAAAATTATTACAAGCACAATAAGGCTCGAACGAACATACATCCACAGCGGACTAACTGGCAAAAATTATAAAGTGACGATCTCAAGGCCTCTTGCTATGGGCGTTCCACCCAGCCGCCCGAGCAACGACGTGCTCGCCAAAGGAGGAGAAATCAAAGTTTGGATCCTGCCTCCATACATCGTAAAGGGCGCGCTTTATGGACCTATACTTAATAGCTGCCCTGTCCACCCTAAGGAAGCGACCCTCTCCTGCGACGCGACTGCAGCAGCCTTAGCACCCTTAAGTTCGCCCTCTAAGGAAACGACCCTCTCCTGCGACGCAGCTGCGGTAGCCTTGGCACCCTAAAGTTCCGCCTCTAGGCTGGTGACCCTTTCCTGCAACATCATGGCCTTGGCAATCGCTCTCTTCTTCTTTTTCGATGAGGCAGAAATTATCGCCAAGGCCTTTTCCAGCCTAGACCTAGTTTCAACAAGCTCCCCCTCGAGCTCCTGGACCCGAACCGCAAGACGGTCCCTCTCAGCATTCGACGTGGAAAGGTTGTGAGTCGAGTAAGCAAACCGCTAAGCCACGGTATAGGCCTGCACAAGAAAAATAACAACAACAGTGATAAGTAACAAAAAAAAGGGGGAATAAAAAGATATAAGGCCGACATAAGATGCCTAAACTCACCTAGGCAGTAGAGCGCGTAAGAGTCTCCCCAAGATCCGACATAGTGAAACTCCCAAGACCACTCCAATCAGCTTTGAGGAGGCCTAAGGTGATCTGGACATACCGCCGCCCGTAAGAGGCTGCCGTGTGTGATGAGGACACCAAGACTAAAAATCCAAGTCAAGTTCCAGTTGATCCAAGTCAAGAGGGGAGGAATGATGAGGACACCAGTTTAGGAGCTTGATCAATATTTAGCTTCCTGTAATGAGTCTTTTTATTTTTAATCACGTTTTTTATTTAGTCTTTGTTTTGTGATAAGTCAAACATTTGACTTGTGTGAGTCCAATAGTCCTTTTGTCTTTAATTTTCGGTTTTTATTAGGAAGACAAAGGGTTGTCTTTAAATTTTAGTTTTCATTAGGAAGACAAAGGGTTGTCTTTATTTTTCGGTTTCATTAGGAAGACAAAAGGCTTGTCTTTAATATTTCAGTTTTTAGGAAGACAAAGGGGCTTGTATTGATGTAATTTTCGGCTATATAAGGCCTTGAAAACATTTGGAAAAATCAGATTATGTTGAATGAAATTGTGAGTTTATTTCTTCTTGAGTTCTTGAAGAAACTTTTGAACTTATCAAGGAGATTCCTTGTGGCGTTCATCCTGACTTATCAAACGGATTCCATCCCCGTTTGTGGCGTCTTCCTCATACCAAGGTTCGTGCTTGGCTAAGCATTGGGTCGCGGTTCCATTCCAATCTCGTGTGTTCTTGGTGGCTGTTCCATATTTGGTGTCGGGTTTCGTCACACTTGTTGGCGTGGTTCGTATCAGTTGGTATCAGAGCTTAGGATCATCCGGTTTGGCCTATCCTTTTTCATTTTTTTTCTATTCAGTTCGTGTTATTATATTAGGATTTCTTGAAAAAAAAAAAAAAAATCTATCTATTCGTGTTCTTGATTTTCTTAGTCTTTGTTCCTGTTTTCCTTCTAAAAATCTGAAACCATTTAATCTCTTTATTCCAGATTGTTTCTTTGTTCAAATCGTGTTCTTATTTCCTAGTTCCCATTATTTCTTTGTGAAATCCCTTGAAATCTGAAACTAGTCTACACAAAGTTTCAATTCCTTTGTAATCCCCTATTTTGTTTTCTTTTCATTTCTGAAATCATGAATTAGGGTTCTTAACATGAATTAGGGCTTTGAGTTTTATCTTGTTCTACTTGTGGAATCTGACTTTGCATTAGTTTTCTCTAGTTCTTATTGTGAAATCCGAATTTTCATTGAGTTTCTCTTGCTTTGCTTTTGAAATCCGAATTTTACCTTGGGTTTCTCTTGTTCTTATTGTAAAATCTGAAATTGGGTTTGAGATTTCTCTTGTTCTTATTGTGAAATCTGAATTGGGATTGAGTTTTTTTTCTTGTTCTTATTGTGCAATCCAAATTGAGATTGAGTTCCCTTGTTCTTATTGTGAAATCTGAATTAGGATTGAGTTTTCTCTTGTTCTTGTAGTGAAATCTGAATTGAGATTGGGTTTTATCTTGTTCTTATGGTGAAATCTGAGTTGGGATTGAGTTTCACTTATTCTTATTGTTAAATCCGAAAGTGGGTTGGGTTGTCTCTTTTCTTTTTGTGAAATCCGAATCTGCATTATTTCTCTTTTCTTTTTGAGTCTCCATTGTTTCTCTTGTGAAAAACCGATTCATTTTGTTTTTGAATTGTTCCTTGTATCTGCATTTAAAAAAAAAAAAAAAAAGGAAGAAAGGAAAGGAAAAATCAAGAGGATCCGAACCTAAAAAAAAAAAAAAAAAAAGAGTCTGGAAACCTGTCTTAAAATTTTTTGTTCTAATCTTGTTCCTTATGGTCTAGAGGCCTTTTGACCAAAACCCCACACAAGTGTTCCAAAAATCATCATTTTTTGTCATTTTCACCAGTTTTCGTCGGTGTTCGTTTGGTTTGTTTGGTTGGATTTGCTGCTTGAACCTCCATATCACCGTTTCATTAGTTTTCAAAGAGCTTAAAGAAGAAAATAGAGTGGAAAAAGGCAGAGGTGTGAGCTTATTTGAGGGCAAAAGCCATCATTGAGTGCAAACACGAGTGTACTTGAGTGACCATTTTCTTTGAGTGAAACACGTGAGGGAGTGCAGTGAGGTCCTTTCTATAATTGTCTAACCTTATTGTTTTGCAGATTCTCCATCATGTCACAAAATCCAGAGAAAGATGCAAGCAATGATAATCCGCCACCTGAGGTTCCGAATCTACAAATACAAGCATTAATTGGGGAGATGCGAAGGATGATGAGGGCGGAGTGTGAGCAGATACATGAGAGGTTGGATAGGGTAGAAGAGGGGGCACAACGGAGACCAAGGAGGGGTAGGGTACACCAAAGGGAGGATGAGAATGAAGGGGATTTGGAAGGGGTAATTTCTGAGGATGAGTTTGATAGGATGTCGGCGAGTAACCATAGGAGGTATGGCGGGGATAGAGAAGCTAGGAACCAGGTAGATAATTATTTGGGAAATATCAAGATGAGAATTCCAGCATTTCAGGGGAAGAGCGATCCTGAAGCATACCTTGAGTGGGAGAAGAAGATGGAGCTAGTTTTTGATTGTCACAACTACTCCGACATGAATAAGGTAAAACTTGCTGCCATTGAGTTTATTGATTATGCTATTGTTTGGTGGGATCAGTTGTGCATCAACAGGAGGCGGAGTGGAGATCGTCCTATTGACACATGGGAGGCAATGAAGAGGGTGATGAGGCGACGGTTTGTACCACCTCATTATTATCGAGATCTGTACCTTAAGTTGCAGGGTCTTCGTCAGGGCTATAGAAGTGTTGACGAGTATTACAAGGAGATGGAGATGGCTATGATTAGAGCCAATGTTGAAGAGGATCGGGAGGCAACCATGGCAAGGTTTTTGAATGGGTTGAACCGAGAGATTGCTAATCCAATTGAGCTACACCATTATGTGGAATTGGAAGATTTGGTGCATATGGCAATCAAAGTTGAGAGGCAGCTCAAGAGGGGTAGTACAAGTTCAAAGCCAAGACCGAGCCCACACAATTCAAGTGCAACACCTTGGCAGTCGAACTATCCAAAGAAGGAAGAAGACCAACCTACTTCATCCTTTACACCAAAACCATCCACGACCCCTCAAGGTAACGCAGCCCCTCCTTTGACCCGTTCTAGTGAGATAAAGTGTTTCAAATGTCAGGGGCGAGGACACATAGCTAGCCAATGTCCAAACAAGAGAGTTATGGTGATTCGAGAAAGTGGCGAGCTCGATTCTGAAGATGAAGATCTTGCTGACATGCCACCATTGGAAGATGCTTCTATCGATGATGAAGAGTATGGGCCAGAATCTGGTGAAATGCTTGCACTAGTCACAAGACGAGCCTTAAACTTGCAAGCAAAAGAAGAGGAAGAAGAGGTGCAGCGAGAGAACATCTTTCACACTCGTTGTCATGTGAAAGACAAGGTATGCAGTGTTATTATTGATGGTGGTAATTGCACTAACGTTGCTAGTTCTTCCATGGTTGAAAAGCTGGGGCTCCCAACGCTTAAACATCCTTGTCCATACAAGTTGCAGTGGTTGAATGATAGTGGTGAAGTGAGGGTTACAAAACAGGTGCTGGTATCATTTCGAATTGGCAAGTATGAGGATGAGGTATTGTGCGATGTGGTTCCCATGCAAGCTGGACACCTCCTTCTAGGAAGGCCTTGGCTATTTGATCGGCGAGTCCAGCATGATGGCTTCACCAACAAGTACTCATTCATGTTCCATCGACGAACAATCACTCTAGCTCCATTGACGCCAAAGCAAGTATATGAAGACCAAGTGCGGTTGCAAAAATTGAGTGATCAAAAAAAATTGAGTGAGCAAAAGAAGGAGAGTGAAAAGATGAATGAGAGTGAGAAAAAAAAGAGACAAAGAGAGAAAAGGGTCGAATCAAGTGAGAGAGAAAAGAAAGAGAAGAGTTCGATCAATGAGGGAAAATTAGAGAGAAAACAAAATAATTTTTATGCAAAAAAAAGTGAGGTTAAGGAGGCTCTTTTAAACACTAACCAACTTGATGCTAACAAGCAGGTTTTTGATCCCGGTGATTGGGTATGGTTACACATGAGGAAAGAGCGATTCCCAGCACAAAGACGTTCCAAATTGCTACCTCGAGGAGATGGGCCGTTTCAAGTGCTAGAAAGGATCAATGACAATGCCTACAGACTCAATTTACCAGGTGAGTATACTGTTAGTGCTACTTTTAATGTTTCTGATTTGAGTCCTTTTGATGCAGGTGACGATTTGAGGTCAAATCTTTCTCAAGAGGGGGGGAATGATGAGGACACCAAGACTAAAAATCCAAGTCAAGTTCCAGTTGATCCAAGTCAAGAGGGGAGGAATGATGAGGACACCAGTTTAGGAGCTTGATCAATATTTAGCTTCCTGTAATGAGTCTTTTTATTTTTAATCACGTTTTTTATTTAGTCTTTGTTTTGTGATAAGTCAAACATTTGACTTGTGTGAGTCCAATAGTCCTTTTGTCTTTAATTTTCGGTTTTTATTAGGAAGACAAAGGGTTGTCTTTAAATTTTAGTTTTCATTAGGAAGACAAAGGGTTGTCTTTGTTTTTCGGTTTCATTAGGAAGACAAAAGGCTTGTCTTTAATATTTCGGTTTTTAGGAAGACAAAGGGGCTTGTATTGATGTAATTTTCGGCTATATAAGGCCTTGAAAACATTTGGAAAAATCAGATTATGTTGAATGAAATTGTGAGTTTATTTCTTCTTGAGTTCTTGAAGAAACTTTTGAACTTATCAAGGAGATTCCTTGTGGCGTTCATCCTGACTTATCAAACGGATTCCATCCCCGTTTGTGGCGTCTTCCTCATACCAAGGTTCGTGCTTGGCTAAGCATTGGGTCGCGGTTCCATTCCAATCTCGTGTGTTCTTGGTGGCTGTTTCATATTTGGTGTCGGGTTTCGTCACACTTGTTGGCGTGGTTCGTATCAGTGTGGCCCACACAGGGTGCCCCTTCCGAGCCAAGGGTACCCGGCTGGGTAAGGACAGACGACCCGCTCACCGAAACAGGAGGGGGCGCAGGAAGATCAAAAAAATGAGCCCCGGGTAGATCAAGAGGGGGTGCAGGAAGATCGAGAAAGTAAGCCCCCGATGGACCGAAGTCGAGGGGAGCCTGAGGAAAAGCGTCAAAGTCCGCAGGATCGGGGCAAACAAAATGCCTCGACATGGCTTGTTGACCCTGGGATTGGGAAGCCATGTCAGGGTTGAACGGGGCAAAGGGAGGGCATTCCCCGGGGGGTGAAGATAGCTGGTGAGGTTGCCCGTGTCCAAGGGAGACTCCCTCCGACACACAGTCGGCCTCAGCTTCACCCGGGTGAGGCTCAGCCGAGGCATCCTTCGTCTTCTTTGACCCAGGAAGAGTCCACAGCAACCCGGGATCTGAAACCGGGGACAGCTTGTGAAAGTTGAGTTTTTCCACGGTGAAGAGGTAGGTAGCCTTTCTCACGGCGGGGTCAGCACTGAGGAATGTGTTCACAGCATCCGCCTCCGACCCAACAACTGCAGGTATGGCAAAATTCTCTGCACGATTCACACCATTGTCGACACAAACATAAATTATAAACACAATAAGTTTCAAAAAGAAAAGAAAAAAAGGGTGGCTCGAAGTACTTACTGGGAGCAGAACGAAAGTGCTCACGAACAGAAAGGGGGCCCTGCACAAAGAAAAAGTCCTGCTTCTAGGACCCCGGGTTAGACACAGCGCCATCTATCAAGGGGACTGCAATATTAGCTTTTTGCAGGAAATAAAAGCCCTTGGATTTGGGAGAGGGCATGAGATTGTACAGGAAATGCACCTCTTGGGCCATAGGAGCACGACGAACAAGTTCCATAAACGCGATGAAGAGACAGCTCAAGGTCAGCCAACTGTTGGGTGCCAGCTGAAGTGGAGCGAGGTCAAAATAGTTGAGAACCGCAATGAAGAGCGAGTGTAATGGGATTGTACTACCCGCCTTCAGAATATGCTCGCTAATGGCCACGTAGCTAGTATTAGGGCAGTCAGCCCGACACTTGTCCGAAGGAATGTATAATGCGTACTCTGGAGGAACACGGTAGTGCTCTACTATTTCCATCAATTTATTTTCAGACACGTGGGACACTAGGGAGGATTCCAATAGGGGGGCATCGTTCCGGTCATCAGCAGACACCTGTCGTCATCCTCTCTTCGGCATATCTGCAAAACCAAAAGAAAAAGGTGAGGAGGAGACAAAACACTTTACCCTCCATTTTTTCTTCTTAGCAAGAGTCTTCCACCGGGGCACCGGCTACGGAAGTGCTAAACTAGGGAAGATCGAAAATAAGGGCTGAAGAGAAGACGGGACGGCCCCATGACAGTCATCAGGAAAGAACGGGCTAGGAGGCTCAGGCGGGAGATGTCCCTCCATAAACTCCAACTCCACCTGCAAATCTAAAAGGGTCGCCCTAAGGTTCGCTACATGGTCACTAAGGTTAGGAGGGAAAGATACTCTGTCTCCCCTCAACACTGAGTCAATTTCGCTCTCTACCACCCAAATTTTACGCCTAAGTTCAGCCATGTGCTCAAGATGACGAATACGGGCTTGCCTTAAGGTTTCATGGTCACGGTAAGGGTTTTCCTTAGGGGACTTTGAGTCTGAAGACAAGTCAACAAACTCGACCCCCGGAGGAATTTCGAACGGACCTTCACTTGCCATGAGACCTCGTCCTGAAAGCAAAAAAGGTTCACGTATAAATGGGAGGATTGCTACAAAACACAAAGGAATGGGCTCAAAACCTCTAGGCACAAACGCTCTAAATGACCCACTACATGGTATGAATAAATGGGCATGCATCAAGGCTAACTCACGACGAGCTCAGGCCAAAGTACCCCATCCCAAGTGGTGCTAATTTGGACCCAATAAACATAAGGGAGAAAGAAAGTATACCTCGAGCAAGTAAAATTGGGCCCTGACGTGGTCAAAAGGAGGTCGAGGGCCAAAAGCATCGTCACGGTCAAATAGAGGCAAGTGGTTGAAAGTAAGCGTCTGCAAAAACAAAGGAAAAATGTATTTTAGTCCTCAAATACCTGCATGGATATAGACATACAAGAAATGAACTCAACAAAAGAGAGAGAGAGAGAGAGGAAAAAATAGCAAAAGTGAGGTTGTGGGGGATTGAACCCCTTACCTCTTGAAAAGAGCAAGGGTCTAAATGCCACTAAGCTAAGGAGATGAAGTGTAAATAATAAGCCTGGCATGAAGGCCTATTTATAAGAATCAAAGAGAAGAGTCTACCAGAGCACCTAAAGGTCCTTTCCTAGATTGGGGGGGCAAGGGTGGATGCTCAAAATTTCATGCTTGTGGAAGACCCAAAGTACATACTCAAGTCCCCTAAACGCTTAAATACATGCCTCACAAGGAGCATCTCGCGAGGGCCTCGCGCCCAGCCGCCATGCCTCATTGGAGGCGTCTCGCGAAGGTCGCGTGCCCAGGTACTCCGCCTCGCGAGGGCCTCGCGCCCTCTAGCCGCGCCTCGCTGGAGGCGTCTCGCGAAAGGGCGTGCCACAACTCGGCATGCCTAGCAGCCAGCAGCCTCGCGAGGGCCTCGTGCCCAGTATCCCCGCCTCGCTGGAGGCGTCTCGTGAAGGCCGCGTGCCCAGATGCTTCGCCTTGCGAGGGCCTCGCCCCCCCTAGCCGCGCCTCGCTAGAAGCGTCTCGCGAGAGGGTGTGCCACATCTCAGCGTGCCCAGCAGCCAGCAGCCTCGTGAGGGGCGTCTTGTGAGGGCCTCATGCCCAGCAACCACGCCTCGCTAGAGGCGTCTCGCAAGAGGGCGTGCCACATCTCGGCGTGCCCAGCAGCCAGTAGCCTCGCGAGGGGCGTCTCGCCGAGGGGTCTCGCGAGGGCCTCATGCCCAGCCACCACGCCTTGCCGGAGGCATCTTGCAAGAAGGCGTGCCACATCTTGGTGTGCCCCGATGCTCCGCCTTGCGAGGGGCACCTCGTGAGGGCCTCGCGCCCCTCTAGCCACGCCTCGATGGAGGCGTCTCGTGGAGGCTTGCATCATGCCTCTTCTTTGTGCACTCGACCCTACCAGGCCTCATCCGCACCACTAGGGGTCACCTCCCCAAAATTGGCCTCACAAGAGGGGTCTTATCTCGCCCCTTAAGATTAGCGCCACCTACTGGACACCACTCTTACCGTAAGTCCAGCAAGAGGTAAAATCATGGATCTCTCCAACACACCAATAAGGGTGCATTGGAGGTGCCTCATACCGATTCACACCAAGTTAGAAGAAGTACGGACACTAAGCCCATGTTAGATAAGTAGTGGCCGTACAAGTGAAGTACTTGTTACGGTCCACACCAGACAACCTCTGACACTCGTATTTAGTAAGTAGTGGAGACATCCCCACGGATTTTGACCATGTACTGGAGCCGACACCACTACCTCTGAGACCACTCTCCTAATAATGTACTCATGTACCATCTGGTCCCCTGGACCACCATGTATCAGGGGCCATTAGAGCCCACTATAAAAGTAATCCCACTTCCACTTGGAAGGGGGTTGGAAAAACATTGTAGCATCATACCATAAGAAATACAAGTTCTTTTTCACCATTTTCTTTCTGCAAGTATTATCTAAGTTTCTGTTTAGATTTTTGAAATTCTTCATTGGTAAGCTCTATACTTTGATTTTTCTAATTTAACTTTGTTGACGAGTTCTCACCGTCAACACTATAATAATATAAAGAAATAAGAGCTAGTAAGAAAGTAAAAGATATAAACAAGACCAAAGTTTTACGTGGTTGGGGCGTTAATGAGCCTTAGTCCACGAGTCGGTTGCATTGAGCTTTAGAGAGTTTAGTAATGGAGGTTTTCTGCAAGTTTAGCAGTGTTTTTGCGTGCATGAAATGCTAAATGACCCCTATTTATAGGTGGTAATGTAGCTTGGGTCAGACTAATCCGGGCCCAATAAGGATATACGCATAATTGCTCTCTAATGGAGCTATAGTACAAGTGTATAACGTAATTACAAATTATTTAGTCTAGGCCCACTGGGCCGACTTAAGCGTGGTAGAGCATTACAGCTACCCTTTGTATGTTAATACAAACTGATGCACGTGGGTTATCAGGGGGATTCTGGGGACATGATCTGTCAGAGTAGTGACAATACCGATCCTTAGGAACATTGTACGTTCCGTGTGTATCCCTTTTGCAAGTTAGTTGAGGAAACCAACTGTCAGATTTCTCGAGGACACGTCAGCCAGGTGAAGAGTTGGTCTTGTTCTACTAGGACGTATGGTCTGGATTCATTTACCAAGGTCCGGGTTCATTTACCAAGACATAAATTAGTTATCGATGACAAGTCGAAGGATGTATATTGATAGTGGGTTGAAATGCGAGGATGGACCCGGAAGCGCTATCCGGATCCCACACAACGAGATCTGGCCCTTGGACTGGGACATCCACTGCAACAATCTACTTCCTAGAGGATGGAGGTTGCAGGCACTCATGAAGTTGGTCCGGACCTTCATCTCAGGTTTAGGTTCTCGTTACACTTGGATTATTCGCCAATCATTGGACCTAGGACGGGTCTGGGCCTTCAGGGCTCTGGTTGCTTAGTGTTCGCTGGGCCTTGGCCTCTCCTGAGAATTCATGAGGCCCACTTGACAATGCCATATGTTCTTGGTGGAAAATATGGACAATAGGACCTTTTGAGATTTTTGAGAAAATCAGGGAAATAGCGTATCAGCTAGCTCTTCTGCTAGCCCTATCTCAAGTGCACGATGTGTTTCACGTGTTGTTGTTGATAAATTATGTGAATGATCAGACACATGTCCTTAGCTACGAACGACTAAGCATGGACTCTCAACTAACTTATGAGGAGAAGCTGGCAGTGATTATGGACTGGAAAGACAAAGTGTTGAGGAATAAGACGGTGCCCCTGGTTAAAGTACAATGGTGTAACTACGACATTGAAAAAGCAACTTGGGAGACATAAGCCAAGATGAAGGAGTGGTACCCTCGTCTGTTTTGAGTTTCGGGGACGAAACTTCTGTAAATTGTAGGTATTGTGACGCCCCGTGTTTCGGGCACCTACTAGTAATCGGTTCGAGCCAGTGAAAACTTATATGAATGTTATTTTGATTAATAATATAGGCTTATGAAAGCCAAAATCATGTTGTTCATGATAGCCATTAAAGTGTGATGTGTGATTGTAGCCAAATTAGAAATTTCAATCTCAGACCGACACAAAAACCCCAACCGGGTAAAATCTCGGATAAAATTATGTTGAATAATTATGAAAAAAATAATATGGATATAAAATTTATTGGAAATATATATTAAAGTCAAAAAGTTTGATTTTGTAAGAAAAAAAATCTCTAAAAATGCATTTTTGTGAAAAATACACATTTTAGCCAAAAAATGGCATTTTGGTTAATTAAATTATTTTTGAGTAACAAATATTGGAGTGTGACCACTTAAATTAAATAGCAAGATCTATTTAATTGAATTACCCTAGGTTAAAATTTCAATTAGGATAAGTAAGAAAAAATGACCACAATAGTAACTTTTTGGGGAAAATTACCATTAGACTAAGATTAATTAGCTTAAGTTAGATTAATTAAGAAATTAATGAAATGGTAAGTGGGGTTAAAATGGGTGGCAAATAGGGGAGGGTTTTATGGTCATTTTACATGTTTTTAGAGTTGGTATAAATAGTAATAAGTCAACAAGTCTTCATTTTCACATAAGTTTCTCTCTCAAGAATTCATTTTGTCTCAAATCCTCTTCCTTCTCTCTAGCTTGGCCGAGTACCCCATGTGCCCCTCTTAGAATTTTTCATCAATTCCCACATAGATATTCATACCTCATCCTCTTTCTTCATAGGTCACTTGAGTTTTGGTTTGAAGTTAGAGAAAAAGCTAGACTATCAAAGGTAAAAGTCTTAACTCTACTTTGTCAAAGTTTGGGTTTTTGCTCTTAGATAAGTTTGCATGTTGGTGTAAACCGATTTGTTGTATTTTGGGGAGTATATAAATGTAGAGAAAAGGCTAAGAAAAGGTTTGAAGAGCTAGAAGTCTCCTAGATCACAACCAAAGTCATCAAGAGGTATATGGTCACCTCCCATGAGTTTTTATTAAAAAATTTTGTTAATTCTGCTGTGTTTAATTTATTTGATGTGCTTAAATTATATACTGGGCCTGTAATAATGTTTATTCACTAGCTGATCATGCATGCAATAGTGTTTGGATAATGGTTAGGGTTGGAATCCAACATTCCATAGACAAAACTATGTTTTTGCAAGAAAAATGTTTAAGCCTTGACTACCAAGGGGTCATGCAAATTATATATTAATCTAATTCTCGATTTTCTTGTTTGTATGATTAAGTTTTAGATGTATAGATGTTAATAACGTTGAGAAACATGCAAAAAAAAAAATTAAAATGACTAAGTTATGAATTTTGCAAAATTTATGTGTAATCTGGAAAATTGTTTATAAAAAATTGGAGAAACAGTTGATTTTGAGTTACATTTTTCATGAGTAAATAATTGATTTTTTAGCTGATTTTTGGAATGAACCTTATTTTGATATTGGTAAATCAACATGAAAATTTCAAAGAAAAATAATGGAAAGGCTGAGAGTTATGGAGTTTTAAAGCTAAATAAAAAAATTTGGTAGCTCAAACAGCTTATGGGCAGCCAAGTTTGGAAATCCGTTTTATTAAGTAAAATTGGTTCAAATAACCTAATTTTTTTTGTAGGTATAACGTTCACATATCTTGGTATAGGCCTAATAAATTTCAAACCTAAATAGCAAACCAAAAGAATTTATGAACTTCCAAAGTTCACTAAAAATGTTGGTTTTTCTCTAGGCAGTTTTGTTATAGGGATTTTGAAAATAGTTTCACAAAGTAAAAATGATTAATTTTAAATGAATTTTTGCAAGCAACTTCTTGGAATAGCCAAGTTTAGTTTTACAAAATTTGAAGATCATTAGAGCTGTAGTTATTAAAATATAAATTTCTAAACTAGATTACTTACAACTTAGTTTTGCAAAGTTTTTACTTGAGAAAAATAATGAAAAATATTCTTAGTAATTGACTAAAGGAATGTGTTTTAGTAATAGTAACTATTAGTGTAAGTTTAACCTACTAAATAAATTATATCATATTGAAAAATATTTTGATTGAAATTGAGTTCAGAGTATTATTTTGATACATTTTGCAAAATACATAATCTAAATTATCATTTAATAAAATATAAAAACCGATCGAGTATTATGATAAACACATGTGTGAAACTCGTATTTTCTCATTAAAAGAAAAGATAAAAAATGTAATGATGACAAATAATTGTGTTGTTTGGTAACACTTAAAAAATAATTTTTTATTTAATTAATTAAAAATTTGACAATTAAACATAAAATGTGTTTGGTAATTATTTTTATTTATTATTATTTTTTAAATTTTAATTAAAATTTTGAAAATAGAATTTTTTCATTCTCAAATTTTTTTTAAACAGTTTTTAATTTTTTTTCTTTTTCTTCTTCAAATTAACATATCATATTGTTAAACAAAAAATAAAAATAAAAGTTATCATACACGTTTATTATTATTTTTTTTAAAAACAAAAAATAAAAATAGTTATCAAACATATTTTGATTTTTTAAAAATAAAAAAATAAAAAAAAAATTTCTAATTTTGTGTTTAAAAAATTCAAAAACAAAAATTTTACTAGGTCGAATATTTTTGTAATATATAAAACCAAAACACTATTAATAAGTGAAAAAAGCTGTGTAAAATTTTCTATTTTGTAACTCTTGTACTTTATTTGTTTCTTTTTTTTAAATTATAAGTGACTATTTTTTGTGGCTCATTTTATTCTATTATTAGGTATAAAAAGTATTTTGTGAATTTGAAATAGAACACGCTGTTTCTTCCTTGGAAAATATCCTTTTCCTTTTAAAATTGCATTTGTCCTCCTCCACGCTCCAACCCTACGCATATATAAGAGACACCTTGGCCGCCTCTCAGAGCACAGCTCATATATTTTTCATTCCTTCTCTTCATCTTTCTCTATTGCTCTATCCTTCGCCGTAGATCGAGTCGAAACCCTAATTCTCGTCTCCCGTCATTACAATTACAGGTAACCCTAGCTCTCTTTTATTTTAAATTTCAACTTCTTATAGTTTTTAACACATCTGTAATCGTTTATAAGTATCGTTTTTTTTTTGCTTTCGCTCATCTATTTTCTTAGAATTTATTTTGTTTTGAACCTTACAATGTATTATTTTTGTTCCGATTTTGTTTATTAACTCAATTTATTTAATCGCCGATGTTAGGGTTTTTGTTATTTTTTTAAGAATAAAATGTTGTATTGCGTGTTCGTCAAATGCTTACCTGAACCAAATTTTAAATTTATCTTGATATTTCTCTCTGGTTTATTTTTCTGTGATGGCGTTTCACTTTGATTTTTGAAAATATAGATGGTATGAGAGCTAAAGGAAAAACAATAGGATACCTATATTTTATTGTATGGTACCATGGACAACAGTTTTCTTGGGTTTTGTTTTTCAAATTGATAATAGTGAAGGCAGTGATGCTTTTTTTTTTTTTAAATGACTAGAGATAAAAATTTGTTCATGTACATGCATATATGATCTTATTGAGTTTTAGTATTTTGTGTTTGGCAATGGAGACTGTATATGTTTAATTTGAGTGAACTTCAATGAATCAGCTATTATTTGTCAACTGTTCTACAGTTTTATTTTTACTTTTAGCTTTGGTTTATTGTCCCAAACAATGTTTTGCAGTAGGAAAAATAGCTATTGGGATTTTTATTACTCACCGTTTTCTGTTCTTATCAAGGGCATAATTTGTTGTCTTGCATTATTGTAATGCACAATGATGTGTTTAAATTAACAAGAAACTTTTACTTATATGGAATATGTGTGTTTGTTATTTGTAGTCGTGTTCTTTCCAGAATTTAATTTGTGTGCAGTAGCTTGTAGAGTTACATAGTTGTTTAGACTACCTAGTGGTTACTAATCACTATCTTATTTCGTTGTTTTGCTAGTCATCAATTGTGATCTTTGTGTTGTTCCTAATGTAGTGCACCGCGTCCAGTGTACACTTTAATTTATTTATAGTTTTTCAGTGGATTTTTTTAACCTTAATTATAATTATCAGAAGTATTTATATATTTGCAGTTCTAATTCCTAACAATTCTCGTGTCTAACATTGCAGGTTATCTGTTATCCGCTGCTTTTCAAGGTGAAGTTGTGAACATTGTAATTTCTTTTATGTCAGAACAGGCCATATTCTTTTTGGAAACAATTGGGTTGCTGGGTGAGTATTGTCCTTCATCAAGAAAAAAGAACAGGTCCTTATTAAAAGTTGTTGGCTGTATGCATCTCGGGCCATTTGAGGAATACTCTTGGTGTGGTTGCAAGTGTATGCAACCTTTTCTGGCTGCTGAAGATCAATCCATTATCCTAGAAGAAAAGACTTTGGCTGCTTATACTCTACATTCCAGCATTTCTCTGCTGTGACACTGACATCCACTTTTACTTAAATTACAACTCTATTGTTGAAGTGAAGATGGCTTTACAGAACATAGGTGCTGCAAATAGTGATGATGCCTTCTACCGGTATAAGATGCCAAAAATGATTACGAAAATTGAGGGCAGGGGAAATGGCATCAAGACAAATGTTGTCAACATGGTTGACATTGCAAAGGCTTTGGCAAGGCCAGCATCTTACGCTACAAAGTATTTTGGTTGTGAGCTTGGAGCCCAGTCTAAATTTGATGAGAAAACTGGAACTTCTCTTGTTAACGGGGCGCATGAAACTGCTAAGCTAGCTGGACTTCTTGAGAATTTTATAAAGAAATATGTCCAGTGCTATGGTTGTGGAAACCCAGAAACTGAGATAGTGATTACAAAAACTCAGATGCTCCAACTGAAATGTGCTGCATGTGGGTTCGTGTCTGATGTGGATATGAGGGACAAGCTTACCAGTTTCATTCTTAAGAACCCACCTGAACAGAAGAAGGGATCCAAAGACAAGAAGGCAATGAGAAGAGCTGAGAAAGAACGAATGAAGGAAGGAGAGGCTGCTGATGAGGAGCAAAAGAAAGTGAAGAAGGATGTGAAGAAGAAGGGCACATCATCAAAAGATAGCACTGCCAAAAATAGCTCTTCCAGAAAGAAAGCAAGTGGATCTGATGATGATCATTCATCACCTCCGCAAAGCCATGTTGATGAGAAGGAAGAAGTTGACGACGACGACGATGTTCAATGGCAAACTGATACATCGCTCGAGGCAGCTCGCCAGAGAATTCAAGAGCAGTTGAGTGCTGTAACAGCTGATATGGTTATGCTCTCTACAAATGAGCCAGACAAAAAAACCAAGGCAGCAACCATAACAAGTGATATGGTTATGCTCTCTACAAATGAGCCAGACAAAAAGACCAAGGCAGCAACCATAACAAGTGATAGTGCTCAGAATGGAAACTCAGTTGCTCCAGTGAAACTTCTTGATGAACTGAAAGCAAGCGTAATGAAAGGTGCCTCAGCCAATCAGCTGCAGTCCCTTCTAGCGTCTTCTCCGGAATCAGCTCAGGAGAAGATGACTCTTTTGTTTGAGGCACTCTTTGACGGTGTTGAAAAAGGGTTCACAAAGGTAGTGACCAAAAATAAAAATTACATTGCTGTTGCTTCTGCTCAGGAGGGATGTCAGCTGCTATTACTTAAAGCTATCGAGGCTTTTTTCAAAAGGTTGACATCTAGTTCTATGAAAGAAGTTGCACTGGTTCTAAAAGCATTGTACGATGTCGACATCCTGGAGGAAGAGTACATAATGCAGTGGTTTGGAGAAGGATCGAAAGGAGGCAGCAAAGAGTCCCAGATTTGGAAGAATGCACAACCCTTCATTGATTGGCTTCAGAGTGCTGAGTCAGAAACCGAGGATGAATAATTATGTGTTTAGTTTTCTTTTTACGAGTCTTGAATTATTTGGTGTATTGTGATGAAATCTTAAATACCTCTGCGTGTGGTACCATTGCTATTATTGTTTTAATGTCTGTTACCATTGCTAAGCTGTTGCTGGTTCTACTTTGTATGGGAGTTCTTGAGTGGTCTACGTATGGTTTGTATGGTTTACGTATGGTTGTAGTAGTATTCTACTTTGAAGTACTTTTTCATAAGGAAAATTTACATGTCATATTGTTTTTGGCATTTTAATTCCAAAAGTGGGGTATGGATTTATTTTCTTTTTCATAAATATGGATATTTTAATTTTTTTAGGGAAATTTTAGCTACAAGTTACGCAATGAATATTTAATTTAATGATTTGAATTTTGTATATGATTTTTATTCTTTGTTTGAAAATATGAACAAGAAAAAAAGAAATTCAGAAGGAAATAGGAAAGAGAACATGATTTAACTTTGATGTAGATTTTGATATTTTTTTTTGTATTAGTTTGGAGTTTTTTCATTTGGTTTTGAACTTTGAAGAACAACTAGTCTAGTCGATGATTTGTAAACGCTTGTTACAGCTGGTCAAGTGTTGAGTAGACCTCTTATTAGTTGAGTAGACCTCTTATTAGTTGCATTGTTATTTAGTTGCCACGTATCTTAGATCCTCAGTGCGTCATCATGCTAGTTTTCTGGTAAAACATTTGCCCCTAAGTTTATTATGATGCGACTAGTATCAAATAAATTTTTTTGAACAACCATTTTATACGACCAATCACTTTTAACTTGTCATTTCGAATGTATTTTTTTTCTTGAAAAAATAAAAAAATCGTGAAAACACACTTTCTAAGAAGAAAACTGATGACTACACGAATCCCCACACTCAAAAAGGTACCTGCTAACATTACCTTTTCACTTATCTATTCCAATATATAAGGCCTCGTCACTTCCTCTCTTTTACTTTCACTCCTATTGTCTCTCTCTTCAAAATCACCCAAGTTTTCAGAACATTTTTCTTGGACCATAATTTGTCTGAAGGCGTTTCAAGCAATCCTTCACCAATCTCTTCATCAATCTTCGTTCGAAGTAAGTTCTCATGTCTGAATCCTTCATTTTTCCAGCCATTTTTCTTCAAGAAATATACATATTTTGTTGCGATTTCAGTGGTGATATAACTGTCAAGAACCATTTGGTGCTCTTGAGTTTTTCTCCAATCTTCGACAAATCTGTTGGTAAATTTGAGATTAGGAGACTACCAAACTAGTTTTTAGTCTATGTAGAGATGATAAACATATTTCGTTGATGTAGAATCGTAGATTTGGGCACAAAATTGGGGTAAAAATTTGGTTTTTATCCTTTCGGAAAAACTGAGTTTTTCCCGCCTTTTATGAAGATGAAAAGTTTTCTTGAATTTTTTTTTATTTTCACTTTTTGATCTTAATTATTGCTAGTCGTAGATTCAATCTTGTTTGTCTTACAAAGTAGCTGGATGGATAAATCATTAGGTTTATCCTCGAGCAACCTTTCATCTTCCCTTCATCTTCTAATTCTATTGGTCACTAAATTCTCACTTCCCATTCTTCTTCTCAAATATTCATGCAAGACTACTGGGGAGGTGAAAGACTGATAGACGACGATCTGCTCGCTCAGCTTTATGAAGACATCGAGCAGTCCACTCTTCCTCCTCTTACTCAAATCCCAACTCTAGAAGCCACTACAAACTCCCCTCCTCTTAAATCTCTGACCGGGATGGCCAGGGTTAAACAAGTAGCTCGTAGAAAACAGAGAAATCCTTACATTGGTGATAGGGCGACCATTGGGGACGCTTCAAGAGCTGTAGAGGAAGATGCTCGTGAGGTTTTTCTTTCTCATGCTAATGTCAAGCTCTGTACCAAGAAGGAACATATCCCTTGGTATGTTGCCCCACCCAACCAACTATTAGACAGGGTGGTTGCTAATCTCCCCAAGAAGTATGGACTTCACGGGGTTACCTTATACAAGCCTCCAGTGCGCCAATGCCCCCGGGGGTGATTTCAGCGCCTTGTCAAGATATAACATCGAGGCTGGTGCCACCCTGCCTCTTCATGATTACTTTTGAAGGGTGGCTAACTATTTCAAAATTGCCCTATTCCAAATAACACCGAACGGGTATAGAATGCTATCTGCATTGTATATCCTTTACCATCCGAGAAAGTGTCCCATTCCAACCCCTCACGAGATCAACTATTTGTTTGATCTCAAGTCCAACCCGAAGCAGAATAATACAAGTCTCTTCCACTTCTATCATCAAGACAACCCGAGGAATTTCTTGACTGATGCCACCAACAAGTCCAACGTAGGGAAGTACCAGAGGGAATACTTACTAACAACGAACTGTTGGAGAAACTTATACATGATCTTGTTTATTTTCATGTAAATCTAATATTAAACAAATTAATATAAGAAAACCTAGAACATGTTTCTATAATTGAATTCAAGCATAAATAATGATAAGAACACTTACATTATATGCAGCGGAATGTCACTACAAGAATTTCATTATTTAATTACATTAGATCATAACACATTTTAAAAAACGTTACTAAATTACATTAAAAATAATAAACATTATATTAATTATTTAGTAATAAGCTTGATATTAAAAAAAAAGTAAAAAAGATACAGTGTGACTCTATCAATATTTCTCTCCCATTTCTCCTCATCCCCGATTTTCTCTTCCATTTCTCCAATCACCCTCATAGATTTCTAGCAATCATTCTCGCGACTTCTCTAAACCATCTGAAAAGCTTTCGTATCCTCAACAAATAGGTATGTTCTTACTACTTAAAAATTGTTTCAATCCAATTGAAATAAAGCACTGGTCGACACATATATGGATGGCCGAGAAAACCAATTTCCACTTACTAATATAAGTTTTTACAGCTTTATATGAAGCTACAATGACTTAATTGAGTAAGCTTTCACTCTCTCTCTCTCTTTGTTTTTTTGTATGTGTATGGAAATGAATTTATTTGTTTGTTCTGTAAGGATATTCGTTCTCTTCTTTCTTCTCTTTGTATGTATCTGTATCTTAATGGGAATGGATTTTTGCTTATTTCTTCTCTTATATTTTTCTATTTACGATGATATTACATTTTGTTCTTTTCAAAATTTGGTGTGCATATAAACTGTTTGATTAAATTCCTCAATAATCTGTAATTCTATTTTCTTGTGTATGTATAGATGTTAACTCAAGCTTCGATGCTTGCCTAAAGTACTGCTGTAACTCCTACTTCTTTCTACAAATGCATTATAACAATTATGAAAAATAAGAGAAGATGTTTTTATTCATACTTTTGAGTGCATTACAATGTTAATCGAATGCTAGAGCTATTAAGTAAAGTGGAAGAATAACTAATGAATACGCAACTATAATATTCATGGGCATTTCATTAGTATAATACCCATAGAATGATGCTAAATACAAGCAAACAATCACTAAAGTTATGAACAATAAAGAGAAATTCATGATTTGATGATGAGTTTTATCTAGAAGGTTAAGAGATGAAGAAGTTGTGCAAGTAAATGGTTGAAGGAACAAGTATTTATAGGACAAAAACTAGTCGTTATGACCGTTGGTGAATAGTGATCCGACCGTTGGAAACAATAACCTGACCGTTGGGGATATAGTTGTATTCTATTGTGAGATTTTAACAATTCTAGGTTGTTGAATTAACTAACACATGAGAATAATGAATTTATGGATGTTATAGAAACTTTTTCAGAAAAAATTGTGAGTAAAAAATGTTGGACTAAGTAATATAAGAAGATTGGGAAATTTTCATTTTTTACTATTCACCGGGTAGTATTCATAGTGGGTCCCACAGTAGGGTCCACATGGGTCCCACAGCGGGGTCCACCCCATGGTTCCCACATGATGATGCAGTAGTGATACAATGATGACTTTAGCAAACCACATGCTTAATATTGTGAATATTTTATTATTCCACTATGCTTGATATTTTAAATATTTTATTAGCATAGTATCCCAAGTTTTTCCTATAAATAGCTCTTCCAAAACTCATTTTGAATCACAAAACCTCATTTTCTTTCTCTCACTCTACCCAAAAATCTTCTTAACACCCTTATAAAGTTCTAAACCTCGAAGATCTAGGCGAAGTTCTGTCCGTAACGCTAGCCTACGAAAACCTTTTAGGTAAGCTCTTTCCCGAGCCTTTCATTTCAGTTATTTAGTTATTATATATATACAGATTATTTTACCATGCTGTTATAATGCCAAAATTTATATATAGATTATTTTACTATGCCGTTATGTGAATGTGGGAATTCTTCCCTGGTGAATGTCGTTCAGGCATACCTCTACGCTACGAGGTCCCTTAACTAAGAGACACATGTTAGAGGGACGAAGGGGCGGGAGCCCCGATTAGCCACTTTCTACACGCATAAAGGGACAAGGGCATCACATAGCATCAGAGAGGTTTGGCTAAGAGAGCCATCCTTGCAATGTGAGGGCCCTCGGCAGGTTACCCATGCACAAGCCCGCACCTCTATGCGAGGCACCCTCGCTATGCAAGGGTACAGCCTCGCGGTGCCTTCGTGTCTCGCGCCTCATACCCACGTAGTCAGCCTCGCTATGCGAGGGTGAGGCCTCTCGTATGTGCCTTGTCTCCGCGCATGGTCCTAAGGCAACCAGGCAATCTCACAGCAATTTCATGTCTCGCGCCTCGTCCCCACGCAGCCAGCCTCGCTATGCGAGGGTGAGGCCCCTCGCATGCGCCTTGTCTCCGCGCATGGTCCTAAGGCAACCGGGCAGCCTCTCTAAGAGAGGGCGACGTCTCCCGTATACGTCCGGTCTCGCCACTAACTCCTTGTGTCTCGTTGAAGAGGCCCTAGTTCTTTTCGAGGGGTAGGAGCCACCAGCGAGACACTCATGCGCCTTGGCTTCTCAGGACGTATAAAGCTGGGGGGCTCTTCGATATACGTATGAGGAATACTTGAAGATACCGAACGGGTGTGTTAAATAATCCTTAGGTGTCTAGCATGGATTGATGGGTATGAGTAGGTACAAGGCACGTGTACCGACACAGGATGTACGGTCGTGAGGAGGATAGAGGCGTGGCCCTGCCATCTGCGTCTGAGAAGTAGTGGTAGTACGAACTTGTACGGAGAGTAGAGGCACCACTTGAACACCCCCGACCATATACCAGAGCCGATAGTACGATGTCCTGAGCCACCACTCTGGCATTGTCAGGATAGACACCACTATGCCCTGAGCCACTACTCTATTAGTGTACCCGCTTGTATCAGGGGCCAATAGAGCCCACCTATAAATAGGCATCAACCCCTCAGGTTGGGGGGTTGGAAAACTGATTGTAGGAGAGACACTTAAGAGATATATGATTTTTATTCCATGAGAGTTCTGGTTTTTCTGTGGATTCAAGTTCTTTCCATCTGGTTCTAAGCTAACCTTAGTATAAAAATCTTAGTTTTCTAACCTTTAATCGTTGACGAGTTCTTACCGTCAACAGTTTGGTGCCGTCTGTGGGAAATTAAGTACCAAGCTACTGTTCTACCAAGCTACCGTCTATGATAGGGAGGCCTCATCACCGGCCATCCCGTCTGGTGAGAATCCTCCAAGGGCAACACCGCACCAGCAGGGGATGCCAACGAGTTCCCGCTCCCAAAACCACCACAGGTGCCGAACTCCGGCCGGCAGGATCCGGGCCCCTCGACGCGTAGACATGATAAGCATCCTCGGGTCCATTCCGTGAGCTCGAGTTCTAAATCTCGGTTCTATGAAGAGGAGATATGTGAGCTGCACTGTAAGAAACAAAGGTTTGAGACCACCCTGGAGAACATGCAAGAGGTGCTGAATGGCCTGTTACAAGGGAAGTCAAGCGTGACCCTCCCCAAGAGAAAAGAGAGAGGTCAGGAGGGGGCAGAGACTACCGTTTCGGTAGACGATGGGAGGACTCGACTCTCCACCAATAATACCCCCAGGGTGAAGCCGCATGAGCATCCTGGACCATCGAGGCCACCTCAGGGGCCAGGGCAAAGTAACAATGTTGGCTCTCGCAACGATGTCGAGGTCACCTCAAAGAGGACGCCCTCAGATCTATGAGAAGAGCTCAAAAAGAGGAGGGCGGATAAGAGGACTACCCCTCCTGCTGTCCCTCGGGACGGCAAAGGAAAGGGAGATGTTAATCCGTCCATGTTGAGAGACTCCCTGAAGAAGAGGAGGCAAGACCTCGATACAGAGATGAGGAGCCTGCGGAGCAAGATCATCACCACATCTGGAGGACGAGTTCGACCATGAATCACCCTTCACCAAAGAGATCCAAGCCATCCGACTCCCAGCTAACTTCAAGGAGCCTCATATGACCCCATATGAAGGAAGCACAAACCCCAAATACCATCTGGACGCATTCAACGACTTGATGAAGTTAAGGGGGATTAGTAGCGGGGCCAGATGCCACTGTTTCACGGTCACGTTGAAAGGACCCGCGTACAAATGGTTTAAAAGACTTCGGCTGAGATCCATTAGGTCTTGGCAACAGTTTTCAGATGAATTTCTCCAACAGCATCACGCCGTGCGTGATTATACAATGTCGGGCACCAGCCTCGCCAATGTAAAACAGGGAGAAAATGAGAGTCTAAAGAGCTACATCCACAGGTTTAACATGGAGGTAGCCAAAGTGGGGAGCTTGACCCGCAGGGAGTTAAAAATGGCCATCATAGTCGGGGTGCGTCCAGGAAGCAAATTGTCGGATAATATGCTCAAAAGGGAAGTCATTGACCTAGATGACTTCTACGAGAGAGCGCAAAAGTACATTCGCGTGGAGGATGGCCATGCGAACTTAAAGGCGGGAAAGTGTGAGTCCAGTGCAAAGCCCCCAGCTAATGAAGGGTCGAATGGAGCAAAGAAGAAGAGGGCGTATGAAGGGTCGAGGGATGATCAACAGAGAAAGCCCAAACGGGGAAGCGACCATAGGCAAATGGCTTACACTTTCTATAAAAACCTGATGGATACCAGGGAGCATATCTACCTCACCAACGAAAATCGGGTTCCCTTCAAGAAGCCCCCACCAATGAGAAAGGACCGGTCCAAGAGGGATCCCAGTAGATACTGTCAATACCACAAGGATATTGGTCACACCACAGCAGAGTGTATTCATTTGAAGGAAGAAATTGAGGAGCTCATCTGCAGGGAGCACCTAGGCCGATATGTCAGGAGAGAAAGGCCGAAGTCGGAGGACGAACTAGTGATATCTTAGGCACAAAGAGGAGCTCCAGAGATTCAGGGGGAAGTGAGAACTATTTTCGGAGGTCCGGGGTTTGGGGGAGATTCCCGGAGAGGACGAGATAGGTATGCTAGAGAAGCCAGGCGAAGTCCACCACCCTGTGTCATGAGTTTGGAACAACGACCCCCGAAAAGCTTTAAGGGAGAAAATGACTTGATCACTTTCATAGAGGAGGATGCACGGGGGTGCATTTTCCCCATAACGACCCTATGCTATTGATAGTTTAGTTGGCCAATATGCGGGTGCATCGGGTCCTGGTGGACAATGGAAGCTCAGTGAATATCCTGTATCGCCCCGCCTTGGAAAAGATGGGGCTGGGCATCCGTCACTTGAAGCCCTGGAAATCTTCCTTATATGGATTCATGGGGGACTCGATACAACCCCTAGGGATGATCGAATTGGCACTCACCATGGGGGAGTAACCCCGACAGACTACAGTCATGGCAAACTTTGTCGTTGTAGATTGTGTTTAAGCTTTCAATGCGGTATTGGGGAGGCCATCCCTAAGAGAATTGAAAGCGATAACTTCCATATATCACTTGGTCGTCAAGTTCCCAACTCCCAGAGGAGTAGCTAGTATGAAATGAGAACAGTGAGAAGCGAGGGAGTGGTACAACACCTCCATCCGCGCATCCGTGAAACCACAAGAACCGATGGCCATGGTTATACACGAGGCGCTACGTGCACCCACAGGAAGCCCGCAGGAACTAGACCCCAGAACCGTGGAGGAGTCAGGGGCAGGACTTGTGGAGGAAATAGAGGAGGTTGAAGTAATGGAGGAACCGTTGAGAAAATTGAAGGTAGGAAAAAGTCTTCAGAGCGACGTGAAGGAGAAGCTGAGAAGGTTTTTGAAGGATAATCTAGATGTATTCGCGTGGAGTCACGAAGATATGGTGGGAATAGATCCTAGTGTCATGTGCCACCATTTGAATATCTCCCTTGAGGCAAGGCCCGTTAGGCAAAAAAGACGAGCGCTGGACCTAGAGAGGTACGCGGCCTTGAAGGAGGAGGTTGACAAGCTGAAGGCCAATGGGTTCATCCGCGAGTCATTTTACCCTATATGGGTATCAAATCTGGTGCTAGTCCCAAAACCGAATGGAAAATGGAGGACTTGCGTTGACTTCTCAAACCTGAATAAGGCTTGTCCTAAGGATAGTTTCCTGCTCCCAAGAATAGATCAGCTGGTGGATGTGACGGCTGGGCATGAATTACTTAGCTTCATGGATGCCTACTCCAAGTACAACCAGATTCCTTTGAACCCAGTTGACGAATAGCATACGTCATTTATAACGGATAAAGGACTCTACTATTACAAGGTGATGCCCTTTGGGTTAAAGAACGCGGGTGCTACCTACCAAAGGTTGGTCAACAAGATGTTCGCTAACCAGATAGGGAGAAACATGGAGGTATATGTTGACAATATGCTGGTGAAGTCCAAGAATGTCGCAGAGCTCAACAAAGACCTAGATGAGATGTTTGACACACTCAGGAAATATCGAATGAAGCTGAATCCAATCAAGTGCACTTTCGGTGTATCCTCGGGGAAGTTCTTGGGTTTCATGGTCAACTCCAGAGGCATCAAGGCTAATCCTAATAAGATAAAGGCCCTGATAGAAATGAGCCCACCCAAGAATATGAAGGAGGTGCAATGCCTAACGGGAAGGGTAGCGGCCCTTAATAGATTTATTTCGAGGTCAACTGACAAGTGCCTCCCCTTCTTCAACATCCTAAAAGGGAGCAAAAAGTTCGCTTGGGATGAAGAGTGTGAAGAGGCATTTATCAAGCTGAAGGAGCACTTGGGGAAGCCACCCCTGTTGGCAAAACCTGAAAAAGGAGAAAAGCTATACTTATACCTGGCAGTGTCCGAACAAGCCATAAGCGCGGCCTTGGTTAAAGGAGAGAAGAAGTGTCAACAACCCATGTACTATATCAGCAAGCGGTTGGTGGATGCAGAGAATCGATACCCTGAGATTGAAAAGTTGGCATATGCATTAGTGGTGGCTTCAAGGAAGTTGAGACCCTACTTCCATGCCCATGCAATCGAAGTTCTCACTGATAGTCCTCTGAGACAGGTCTTGCATAAACCTGATACCTCAGGAAGACTGATGAAATGGTCGATCAAGGTTAGTCAATTCGATATTGTTTATACCCTGAGAGCTTCCATCATTGGACAAGTGCTTGCAGACTTCATAGTGGAGTTCACTAGTCAGCTGAATGAAGGAAGAAGTGAAGAAGAGGGACAATCGGTCGCAGAAGGGAAGCCAAGGAGTTTTGAGGAATGGAGCCTGCACGTGGATGGAGCATCCAACAAAGGAGGATCTGGAGCAGGCATCGTGATGACTGGACCCGAAGGACACAAGATGTACTGCGCGATACGGTTTGGGTTCGAAGCCTCGAACAATGAGGTGGAATACGAAGCGCTTCTAGCAGGACTGCGGTTGGCCCAGGGGTTGAAGGTAACGCATCTACACATCTTTAGTGACTCACAGTTGGTGGTATTCCAGGTGGAAGGGGAGTACCAAGCGAGGGGTCCCAAGATGGTTGCATACTTGGAAAGGGTAAGAGGCTATTTGGAGCAGTTGGTGGAATATAGCATAGAGCAAATCCTGAGAGAGAGGAATACCCATGCTGATGCCCTCGCGAAGCTGGCTTCCACTAAAGATGGGGATACCCTCGAATCAGTGCCTGTAGAATACTTACCAAGGCCAAGCATTGTCAATCCAGATGTTCACATGGTCAGCGTCCCAAAGGAGTCACGGGCCAGCCCAATTATAGACTACCTGAAGGATGGAGTGGTACCAACAGACAAGAGGGAGGCTCGGAGGCTAGTTTATAAGGCAGCCCGATACACCTTGGTAGATGGGATCTTATACAAGAGGGGGTTTTCTGTGCCACTCTTGCGATGTGTTGATGAGGAAGAAGCTGTGAAGGTACTATATGAAATACATGAGGGTGAATGTGGCAACCATGCGAGTGGACCATCCACGGCTCAAAAAGCCACGAGGCAAGGGTACTAATGGCCTTCCATAGAGAGAGATGCAAATGATTTCGCAAGGAAATGTGACAAATGCCAAAGGCATGCGAACTACTCCCGAAAACCCCCGAATGAATTGATCAGCATGACTAGCCCTTGGCCCTTTGCTGTCTGGGGAATAGACTTGATTGGCGCCCTTCCCCCAGGAAGAGGTGGTGCGAAGTACACGGTGGTAGCCGTAGATTACTTCACCAAGTGGGTCGAAGTAGAACCTCTAGTGAAGATAACGGCCAAGCATATCACCACCTTTGTGAATTAATTCATTGTCTGCAGATATGGAGTGCCCTACAAGATTATTTCTGACAACAACACTCAGTTTGAAGGGGAAATGTTCGAGGAGTACTGTAGGGAAATTGGCATAAGGAGAAGCTTCTCGGCTGTTGTGCATCCACAGGCCAATGGGCAGGTGGAGGCCATTAACAAAGTCCTAAAGAGGAACTTAAAAACAAAGCTAGAGAAGATGAAAGGTGCTTGGGTCAAGGAGTTACCTAACGCGCTTTGGGCCTACAGAACCACTCCACGCACTAACATTGGATAGACCCCTTTCTCATTAGCATATGGCTGTGAGGCTGTCCTCCCGATTGAGATGAAGGTTAACTCGTACAGGATACAGGCATATGAGGACCAGGTCAACCATGCAGCAATGGCCGAAAGCTTGGACATGCTAGAAGAAAGAATGGAAAAGGCGCAAATGAGGGTGGCAGCATACCAGCAGCGGGCAGCAAGATATTACAACTCGAGGGTGCGAGAGAGAACGTTCAGAATAGGCGACCTGGTATTAAGAAAAGTACTCCCCAACACGCGAGACCCGGGGGCGGGGGTGCTTGGGGCGAACTGGGAAGGGCCCTACCAAGTCGCTCAGTACATACCACCAAACACCTATAAGCTGGCGCACATGGACGATACCGTCATACCTCGAGCGTGGAATGCGGAACACCTCAGGAAGTACTACCAGTAAGACTTCCACATCCAATGCAAGCAGTAGCTATGTTTAGTTTGTTGCAGGTTATGTTATCTTAGTAGACGAGAATCAAAGAGGTTACCTAGATAACCTCCCAAGTAGATGTAAGCCTTATATATATATCGTTGTAATCTGACTACTATGAATGAAACTGTTCACCACTTCGTATGTTATTGACTTCTCTATGTGAGCATCAACCAAAGTCCCTACCAAGATAAATCTCACCAAGCACTTGGGGGGTAGGACATCACGAGTATATATAAAAAAAATCTCTTATATTAAAAAAGGATTATCTACCCTTATGAATGTCAAGGGAATAGTTTAAATGGATGATCTCCAACCAAAGGCCGACACCCCAGGGGGTGAGGCTGTAAGGAGGGAATCTCCCAATAAGTCTAGAACAGCCATTAAGTCAGCTAGCCAAAAAGGGTCCTACAAGAGACCCTTGAAGAAATAGTACTATATATAATGACGAGAAGGACACTTCTCGCAAAAAGTAACAAGCGCGCGCAAAGAATGTAAAAGTACCCCAAGAGCCCAATGGGTTAACGTGTCCTTACGAGTATAATCAAAGTGCACCAGAAAGATTATCACCATCAGATTAAGGAAAAGATATGTAATCCACAAATAATAATAATAATAAGAGGGCCTTACCAAAGTCCCTTAAGTTTGATGAACACAAAAGAAAAAAAGGAGAGAGAGGAGAAATAATGTGAGGGATTACATAGCAATAACATACATAGGCCGAATACAAAGGAACCTACAAATCTCCATCCTGACCCTTCCACTCAGAAATCTTCTCGATGGCATAGTCTCCAAAGGGAGACAGGTCAACGGTGGGGTTGGTCCTCCAGACAGCATGCAATGTGCGCTCAACTATGCGATTCTCAGCATTCACAAGCTCAGCCTCGAGCGCAGTGATCCTCTCGTTTAAAGTTTGGATGGTAGCCTCCAGCTGAGTGTTGGTGTGAGAGGTTGATGCAGCCCAGGCTAAGGTGGCATCCCTCTGGCAAACCGCCTCAGTCAGTTGACTTGACAAGGCATCCTTTGCCGCCTTGGCCACCGATAGGTTCCCCAGTGCCTCCTCAAGCTCGTGTTGCAACCGTTGGGTCGATGAAGAGTTGGAGGCGATTAGCCGATGACTCAAGATGGAAGCCTAGGTAAGGGCGAGGATATGAAATAAAGCCTCGAGGGTCAGGTGATATAAATATATATATATCTGTCATAAATGAATAAACCGAGTATCTCGACAAATACCTGTAAGGAGGTTCGCATATAGGCATCTTCAAGCTCAGCCTCGGGTGTCCAAGGTCCCCCACTCACCTTTGGGAAAGTTTCCCAGATGATGGCTCATGGCTTCCCCATACTGGCTCGCCAGAGGATGATCTTTGGAAGCAGAAACATAAGCTTGGCCGGGGGAGGCGCGTGTGCTTGCCGAGGCACGCTTTGTCAGGGATGGGGACCGAGAAGGTCCTGATTCATCTGCAGTTGTGTGGGGAGTGGAAGAGCGCAGAGTCATCTCCTTGGGTAAAGAGGCACCTGAAGGCGCCCGCCTAGAATGCCTCCTCGGGGGTAGAGGAGCCCCAGCAAAAGAAGGAATGACAAAATTCCTTTTAGGCAGGGAGGGTCGAGGGACAGAGGCATCAAAGGCAAACTCACTGCCAAGCATCGACGGTGACGTCCAAGAGCTAACACCGCCATTATGACCGTCATCGGCCACGCCCCCAGCCATGCAGGAAGCAGAGTACAAGCACGAGTAGTTCTCAGAAACCATTGTCTCCTCAACGTCCATATGACCGACCGAAGGGTAGACATAGTCCCTATCGGCTACCTCGTTATAATTACCTTCATCGTGACCGTATAGCCACGGACCCGCAGGTTCAGGTGAGGGGCGGCATGGATCTGCAGGTTCAGGGGGCGCAGGGCACGGATCCACATGTTCGAGTGACGCAGGGCGTGGACCCACTGATTTAGATGAGGCGGGGCGTTGTCTCGCAGGTTTGGAGGAAACAGATCATAAAGAGATAGTCTGATTCAGGGTGAGCAGCCTGTACAAGGGAAGGTTGCTCTCTGTAAAAAGGGCGCTGGCTTGTTTACAGTCACTCGACAAGGCCAGGTTTTCATCACTCAGTCACGAGCCTTCGGCTTCAAGTGAGTGCCAGTGACCCCTAAGAGACCTGCCATCAAAAGAAATGAAATAGTTACAGTTAGAAGTAACATAGAAGAAAAGCCGAGTAAAAAGAGGAACCTCTCATGTGTAAGATCAAAGTGAGAATAGTCTTACTTGGGGTGTTGATGCTAGTATGTCGGGTGGACCCACTAAAAGTGAAGAAATAGTCCATCTTCCACGAGCCTCTGTTTGAAATGGAGCCCTCCACGAGGGAATTCCCTTTATGGGCCACGACTTTCTGGAGCTGGTAGAACCCGGGGGCAGATGCATTCGCCCTAAGGGTATAGAAGTAATGAACCTCGCTCATAAAAGGTCCTCTGGAATGCACTTGATGGTATAACACATATAGGCTACTCAGTGTCACCTAGGAGTTGGGGGACAATTGTAGAGGCGCCAGTTCAAAGTAGTTAAGCACTTTGACAAAAAAAGGATGAAGCGGAAGAGCCCCACTGGATTGGATTATAGAATCGCTGAAGGCCATGAACCATTCTGGCGGCTCAGTTGCACGCTCATTACGTTCTGGGATGACAAAATTGAGGTTTAATGGTAACTTATGAGCCTTTAGCATGTTAGACAATTTATTCATGGTGATGCTGGACCTGCCCGTCTCTTCGCAAGAGTCAGAGGTTCTCTTCGGCATCTCAGGTACCTGGGCAGAGATAGGGAGTTTATGAGCCATAGACTTTCCAAGGGTCCTGGAGGACCCCCCACGTGTCCTATATCTACCAGCACTCTTCTTGACCATAGGGCGTAAGACCGGAGGCAAGGGAGGAAGGGTGGGTGGGATCATGGAAAGGAACTCCGGTTCAACCAATTCGCGTCTACCGCCTTCAAAGGAGGGATCCCTATGACCAAGAGACTCGTCACGATGAAAGAAAAAAGGCTCAGGGGGCAAGTTTTCTTCTAGGCAAGAAATTTCAGAAAGGCAATCCTGGAGGATTGATTGTAGCTGGGAAATGTATGTGGCATGCTGGGGAGAGAAACCTAAACCCGCGTCCCTGGTGTTGGATTCTAGCTCCCTCTCTAGGTCGCATGCTTTCTGTCTGAGGTAAGACAGTCTCCGGAGGAGCGTTCGCATACCCCCACGGTTAGAGGATCTATGTACGTCGGCCTCCGAGTCGGAGGATGACAACTCAATGAATTCTACATTGGACGGACCTTCGGGACATCGCCTAGACGCCATGGACCAGCTAAGACTCGAGGGCGTATATGCGTAACGGTAACCCTATATCTACAACATGAGTGTGAGGGGTATAAGAAAAGGGCCTATGCACATGTACTGGAAAGGCCAAACGAAAAGAATGACAAACTCTGAAGAATGAGCGCTGTGCAACCATTAATCCTACCCACACATAGTAAATATAAAAAAAAATAGAAAAAAGAGGAGGGAGGCATACCTGGGGGTATATGTATGAAGCCGAAGGTGTGCAGGGACAGACTTGCGGAGGCGTAGGGTCGATTGAGCGATGAGCAAGGGCAAGACCGTAGGAGCGAAAGAATGCCTAGCGTCACCACAATGCTAGTAAAAATAGAAAAAAGAGCAAAAGAATCAAGAATAATAATAATAATAATAATAATAATAATAATAATAATAATAATAATAAAAAGGATGAATAATTGAAATGGAAGGAAAATTACCTCAATAATGCTTTTGTGGAGGATGGAACCTTTGAACTCTTGAAAGTGGTTTGGAGGGAATACCACCAGGCTAGGCAAGTTTTGGTGTGGAGAAATGGCTCCAAGCCTTGGGGTATTTATAAGGAAAGTCAAGGCCCCCTAGCCATTGGATTCAAGTCCATATGAATGGTGGAGATCAAGAGTATGAGTAGCGTTGGGATCCACGATTGGGAATGATTGGTCCTTATGCAATCTTTGGGATATTCATGGATCCCCCAAAAGTTAGATGGTCTATGTGTTTCTTTTGGCACTATAAAGAAACACAACTACAAGACCCACTTTGTGTTTCTTCAAGTGACATTGGGTAGCACTCCGAGGTTGAGTCCACCGAAGTTGGCTGTACTCATCAAACAAGAGAGAAAGAAAGAGTCTACAAACACACTTAAAAGTGTACTTATAGACTCGGGGGCAAGTGTGAATGTGGGAATTCTTCCCTGGTGAATGTCGTTCAGGCATACCTCTACGCTACGAGGCCCCTTAACTAAGAGACACATGTTAGAGGGACGAAGGGGCGGGAGCCCCGCTGAGCCACTTTCTACATGCATAAAGGGACAAGGGCATCACAGAGCATCGGAGAGGTTGGGATAAGAGAGCAATCCTCTCCATGCGAGGGCCCTCGGCAGGTTACCCACGCACAAGCCCGCACCTCTATGCGAGGCACCCTCGCTATGCAAAGGTACAGCCTCGCGGTGCCTTCGTGTCTCGCGCCTCGTACCCATGTAGCCAGCCTCGCCATGCGAGGGTGAGGTCTCTCGTATGCGCCTTGTCTCCGTGCATGGTCCTAAGGCAACCAGGCAACCTAACGACAATTTCTTGTCTCGCGCCCGTCCCCATGCAGCCAGCCTCGCTATGCGAGGGTGAGGCCCCTCACATGCGCCTTGTCTCTACGCATGGTCCTAAGGCAACCAGGCAACCTCGCGGTGCCTTCGTGTCTCGCGCCTCATCCCCACGCAGCCAGCCTCGCTATGCGAGGGTAAGTCCCCTCGCATGCGCCTTGTCTCCGCGCATGGTCCTAAGGCAACCGGGTAGCCTCGCTAAGCGAGGGAAACGTCTCCTGTATAGGCCCGGTCTCACCACTAACTCCTTGTGTCTCGTTGAAGAGGCCCTAGCTCCTTTCGAGGGGTAGGTGCCACCAGCGAGACACTCATGCACCTTGGCTTCTCAGGACGTATAAAGCTGGGGGGCTCTTCGATATACGTACGAGGAATACTTGAAGATACCGAATGGGTGTGTTAAATAATCCTTAGGTGTCTAGCATGGATTGATGGGTATGAGTAGGTACAAGGCACGTGTACCGACACAGGATGTACGGTCGTGAGGAGGACAGAGGCGTGGCCCTACTATCTGCGTCTGAGAAGTAGTGGCAGTACGAACTTGTACGGAGAGTAGAGGCACCACTTGAACACACCCGACCATATACCAAAGCCGATAGTACGATGCCCTGAGCCACCACTCTGGCATTGTTAGGATAGACACCACTATGCCCTGAGCCACTACTATATCAGTGTACCCGCGTACGTCCTTGTCTCCTGGGACTTGTTTGTATCAGGGGCCAATAGAGCCCACCTATAAATAGGCATCAACCCCTCAGGTTGGGGGGTTGGAAAACTGATTGTAGGAGAGACAATTAAGAGATATATGATTTTTATTCCATGAGAGTTCTGGTTTTTCTATGGATTCAAGTTCTTTCCATCTGGTTCTAAGCTAACCTTAGTATAAAAATCTTAGTTTTCTAACCTTTAATCATTGACGAGTTCTTACCGTCAACACGTTATAATGCCAAAATTTATATATAGATTATTTTACTATGTCGTTATAATGCCAAAATTTATATATATAGATTATGTTACCATGCCATTAAAATGCCAAAATTTATATATAGATTATTTTACCACGACGTCATAACTTACAATGCCAAAATTGAAATATAAACTATTTTTTTTATGTATCTTTATAATACTAAACTTGTATAGGCTATGGTCACACTTTGGACTATTATGGACTTTTATTATATGACCTTATTCCCTATTATTATGGACTGATACTATGACCTGGACATTTCCGTATGACCATGACCATAACCACGACTTTTAGACCGGGATCTTGCCATGGACAATTATAGTATGACCATACGCCTGGACATAAAATAAACAATAAAATAAGAAAAATAGAATAACAACAATTATAAACTAAAATTACATCATGTAGATTTTATGTAAGTTAATAGTTTGTGTTTTTATCAGGAAGCTAACAATTTCGATTGTTTTATCAAGACGCAAGGTAAGTAGAATCTTCATCTACAATACAAGTCTTTTATGTGTCTTATGTGCATTTATATGCTTTATATGTTATCCTGCCATGTTGTTATGCATAAACTATTTTTAAGAATGTTATATTTCTTATGCATAAGCACGCTTAATGTTCACAAACAAGTTATTGAAAGCGTTAAAGTAGTGGTGCTGCTTGGGAGACCTACGTCCCAAAAATGTAAGGAGGGAGATGTACTTCCCTATATAATGAATGTTTATGAGGGAGAAATCCCCTATTATCATGTTTATGTTCAGGTGGGAATGTGATTCCCTATGTAATATCGGCAACAGCATCCTCTAGGGCCCAAAAGAAAGGAAAGTGAAAGAAAGAAAATACATAACATGTTGCACATTTATTTTAATGCATATGAGGTAGCTATTATGCTTACTGAGCCTTAGCTCATCAGATAATGTTTTGTATTGTAGGTAAGAGGCCCCAAATATAAATCGTTGATGAGTATACGTGGAGCCAACATGACTGTACATATGGGGTTGACCTGAAGGGAGTGGAGTTCTGCTATGCTATTTTATAAATAAACAAGAAAATTGATTTTATATTTATATTTCATAAAAAGTATTTTGTAAACTTTATATGTATTGTCGTATTCAGGTTAAACTTTGTTTTTACACTATATATGTATGATAAGAAAGGAGGTCGTTACAGAGTGGTATCAGAGCAGATCGATTTTGAAGACAATCCCATATGTACAAGCATGATGGTAAGCGTGGTACTCATCAAGTAAGTCCTTATAAATATATATATATATTGGCGTTAAACGTAATCCCTTAGCAAAGTTATATCTACCGCTACTTGATGTGTAAATAATTGATATGGTCATTTACTTTCAAGAAAGTTTTATTCATGGTAATCATCCCAACTCATGACCTTTTAGAATTGAAGAATGGAAGGGCATGCAGCTGGAGAGCCTACTGCAGAGCAAACTGCTCCAAATGTTGCTGAGCTAATGCGGAAATTTCAAGAAGAAAGGGAGAAAAACCGACAGTTAGAAGATTTACTAGCACAATTCCTAAGGCAACAAAGAAATGAAGGATGATCACAGGGTAATGAAGAATCACCACAAGATAGCGCAGACCACCCACCAACATATGGAGCACATCAACACGCACCACCTCTGACTCCTCCAATAGAAGTCAGAAATGCAACAACCAATTACTCTCCGGAGACCTTTATAAATTCCACTCCCCATAATTCTATGGAAGCATTGATTCGAAAGTAACAGAGAATTGGATTCGCACGATGGAAATACTTTTTGATCTAGCTCGAGTCCCACAAGTAGACAAAGTGTGGCTAGCAATATACTTGTTGAGGGAGGATGCTAGCTATTGGTGGGATACTATGACGGCCATCCATGGAGTAGACACAATGACTTGGGAACAATTTCGAAACTTATTGGAAGAAAGATACCTTACAACTGCCTTGAAAGATGAAAAAGCAAGAGAATTCACTTACCTAAGGCAGAAAAAGATGCTAATGGAGGAGTTTATTCAGAAATTTAATGAACTCTCAAGATATGCACCCCACATGGTCTGTACGGATGAATTAAAAATCAAGCATTTAAAAAATGCTATTCATCCTGACATTCGTAAAGACCTCGAAGTAGCAGACTTGGAGGGAGCTTTTTTTTCCAAAGTAGCTGACAAAGACTTGAAGATCGAAAGGGCGATATTGATGCAAGAACGGGAGAAAGAAGCTGAATTCAGAAGACAGTGCGCAAGGAACTTCCGAAATCGGCAAAATAACCATTTCATGAAAGGTGGTCCAAGTTAGAAAAATAGTGACAAGAAGCGACCTAACCAGTGGAGTCCCAAGAAAAGTCAGGATTTCCTCAATGCCCGAAATGTAACAGATATCATCCTGGTGAATGTCGGGTTGGGACTAACACTTGTTACATATGTGGGAAGCCGGGGCACTTTGCAAGGGAATGTTCCAACCGTAACGAACAGTATAAAGGAGGAGAAGAAAAGAAAACAAATGGTAGAGTCTTTGCCTTGACTCGGGAAGAAGCGGAAGCAAGTCCATCCATAGTAATCTCAGGTCAAATCCTTTTCAATAACATCCCTGCATCAGTATTAGTTGATTCTGGAGCTACACATTCATTCACATCAGTGCATTTTGTTGGTAGACTAAATGGATTACCTGTTAAGATGGATACAATTTTTAGTATAGCACTGCCCTCCGGGGAAGTGCTATACTCAACTCATTGGTATAAGACTATACCAATTACAATCAATGACAGGGAACTATATGTTAACCTGATCATTATCGACTTGAAGGACTATGACGTCATTTTAGGAATGGATTTCCTAACAACGTATAACGCTAGAATCGACTGTAGTAAGAAATAAGTCATTTTTGCACCGGTAGGAGAAGACGAAGTTCATTTTCAAGGGAAAGTGAAACGAACCCCTTCACCAATGATTTTTGCAGCAAAGGCAAGGAAATTATTAGCAAACGGATGCACCAGATATCTAGCAACGATTTGTGACGTCTCAAAAGAGAAGCTTGCGAGACCTGAAGATGTTCAAATTGTACGCGAATTTATGGAAGTATTTCTAGAAGATCTTCTTGGAATTCCTCCCGATCATGAAATTGAGTTTGAGATCGAGTTGTTACTTGGTATAAATCCGATTTCAAAGGCCCCTTACCGCATGGCACCTGCCGAACTGAAGGAACTAAAGACTCAACTGAAGGAACTTTTGAAAAAGAAGTTTATAAGACCCAGTCATTCACCGTGGGGAGCCCTAGTACTATTCGTGAAGAAGAAGGATGGCACAATGAGAATGTGCATTGATTATAGGGAGCTGAACAAAGTGACAATTAAAAATAAGTACCCGCTACCCAGGATTGATGATTTATTCGACCAACTACAAGGAGCGGTAGTATTTTCAAAGATAGACCTTCGTTCGGGATACCACCAGCTCAAGATGAAGGAACAAGATATTCCTAAAACGGTGTTTTGAACTTGTTATGGACATTACGAATTCCTGGTGATGCCATTTGGACTAACTAATGCTCCTGCAGTTTTCATGGACCTCATTAATAGAGTATTTAAGGATTTCTTGGATTAATTTGTTGTTGTTTTTATCGATGATATCCTTATATACTCAAAGTCAGAAAAAGAACATGAGGAACATCTAAGATGTACGCTGGAAACTCTCAAAAAGGAACAACTGTATGCCAAATTCAAGAAGTGTGAATTTTGGCTCGATAAAATTAACTTTTTGGGACATGTTTGTTAACCCAAGATATGTTTCCAAGAGGGGGGGTGAATTGGAAATTTAAACTAATTTCGGAAATTTAAAACTTAATATGCCAAATTATGCAATAAATCAAATTTATCAAGTATAAGCAAATAATATGGCAATCAAATAGATATAGCAAATAATTAAACTTGTAATGTAAAGAGTTGAAGGCTAAGAAATCGCAAACTCTCGAATTTTACAAGGTTCGGTAGAACTGAGCCACCTACGTCCTTGGTCTTCAAAGCTAAGGACCTAGCTTTGAGTTCAACTATCGAGCCAAGTTAGCAGGCTTGACTAACCCTTACAACCGGGAATTTTTCACCAAGGTATTTCCAAACCTCTTACAATAGTTTTCCACCACCAAGGACTATCAACCTCTTTTTCGGATTGTTGAAGTGCCAATCTCACTCTAACCGGGTTGTTTACAAAACCGGTGCCAACCTCACCTCAATCTCAATATGGGAATGTGTTTGATATTACAAGCAAAAATCACTCTAGAAGTATGATAATACAATGAGAAACCTAGAGTGATTAGCAAGCACACTTAGAAGAAATAAATACAAATTTTTGCTCAAGTGTGTGAATATGTGTTTGGATGAGTTAAACTTTGAAAGCTCTTTGAAATCAATGGATTTGGTTTGGTATATGTAATAAATGCTCAGCCAACCACCAATTTGAAGTAAAAAACGAGTTTATATAGAGTTTGGGAAAAAACTAGCCGTTTATAGCCGTTAGGGATCAATTTGCGAAGCTGTCTGCCGCGAACTGGAAGTCCGGATGAGGGAACCGGAATTCCGGTTGGAAGCAACCGGAATTCCGGATGGCAAACAGAGAGCAAAACTCAGATTATGCCGATTTTTCAGTTTTTCAATTCTTTATAACTTTTAGCTCGTTTATCCGATTTCAAAAATTCCAATTGCGTTACGACCGTATCGGGATGTATTTTCTTAAAAATGAATTTATGATATTTATTTCTCATTTTAAAAAATCACCATTTTTTAGTGCGTGAGTGAGCCAAATTCTATACTTATGACTTAAAGTATACTTGCAATCACTTTACAAGACTAAGAAATTAAGTTAAACCTTTATCTTGAGTTTCTTGAGTCTTGAAGTCCATTTTGGGTCATTTCTGGAAAACTTGGTAAAATGACCATTTTGCCCTTGGTCATAATTTTGACTTTGAAGTGCTAATTCACTTTAGTTTTTGCTACAAAATCAACAAATCATTAGTAACAAATAATAATCAAATATTTGTTAATCATCAAAACAAGGAGACTTAAGAGTTTGGGTCAACAATCTCCCCCTTTTTGATGATATCAAATATTTGATTATTTTATAAGGGAAAGAAGATATTTTTAAATATGAATATTAGATTAGCTCCCCCTTAATGTGTGCAAGGATAAAAGAAATTTACCTTTTAGTTTTACTTTGCATGATTTTGTAAACTCCCCCTCAATATATCACTTCAGTTCAAATAACATTGTTAGTCTTAGATATTGAGGTTTTGCCAAATATTAAAAAATAATCCTATCACTTCTCCCCCTTTTGATTCATCAAAAAGGATGGCAAAGGAATTCACAAAATAAATGGCAAAAATCAAAGAAAACATAACTAGCCATTAATTGAAATAACCATCAAAGCCAACCAAAAATATACAAGAATATGATGCACATGCTATGATGGTGGATGACCAAATCTATTTTACCAAATGATGAAAATAGAGAGAATAAGGGTGAGTTTTGAGAGATTTGGGTAGATAATGAGTGTAAAATCATGTGTGCGGTTTTTTATTGGGAAAAAAATGCATTTTAAAAAAGGCAAAAAAAAAAATTTATGGCTGCTGTCAGGCGCCAACCGGAATTCCGGTTGGTCTGTGCACAGCCAACCGGAATTCCGGTTGGTGCACCAGCCCAGCCCTCTTTTCAAAAACGTGCCCAAAAACTTCGTTTTTAACCCAATTGACCCCAAAATTTTTCTAACACCTAAAATATGAGAAAATGAACATGCTCAAACAAGAAAATCTGAAAAATGTTGAAAAATGACAATTTACGGTAAGTTTTAAAAAAAGAATTCAAGAAAGCCAAAAACCTACCAAAAACGAAATATGTTCAACCAAATTGAAAAATTCTTTTTCCAGCAGTTCAAGAATATCAAATATGAGGTGTGTGAAGTGACGGAATCGAAAAATATTAAAAATTGAGAATTTTGGGTAGATTTTTCGAAAAATACCTTAAAAGGCCTTGAAAAGTAGAAATCTACCAAAAATGAGTTTTATGCATCCAAATCGAAAAATTATTTTTGCAACACCTCAAGAATGTTAAATGTGAGATGTGGGAAGTTACGGTTTTGAAAAATGATGAAAATTGAGCATTTTGGGTAGATTTTTCGAAAAATGCCTTAAAAAGGCCTTGAAAAGTATAAATCTACCAAAAATGAGTTTTATGCTACCAAATCGAAAAATTCTTTTTGCAATAGTTCAAATGTTTTAAATGTGAGGTTCTCAAACTGACGGATTTGAAAAATGTTGAAAATTGAGTAAGTTTGGCGAAAAACACTCATTTAGGCAAAAACTAACAAATTTTCAATACTTAGCATACCTAAAAATTGTTCAAAGAGTAATTCAAGCATAGAAACCCTATAGGCATACTAGATAGACTTATTTAGACATGTTTAAACACATAAACACATATACTAGGCACATATGCAAAAATTCACATATTTACTCAATCAAAAATGAGTTCAAAGTTCACCAAAAATTCATACCATGACCTATAATTTGATTTTTCAAGGAGTACAAAGTCATATATCATTTAGTTAATTTATTTATGCATTTGAAACATCTAAATATCATATTGAGAGTACATATGCATAAATTTATAAGTAAAGAGAGATATGATACCAATGATTTAAAGTCGCTAGTGAACCTTATATTTCATTGAGGTTGGTCATTCCTAGCTCTCTTCTAATGAAACTAAATCTCTCATCACTAAGAGGCTTGGTGAATATGTCCGCTAATTGAAATTCGGTGCTTACAAAGTCTAGTATAATTTCACCTCTTTGGATATGGTCTCTAAGGAAATGGTGCCTTATATCAATATGCTTGGCTCTAGAATGCAAGATTGGATTCTTAGAGAGGTTAATGGCACTAGTATTGTCACACTTTATGGGTGTACATTCAAAATCAACATCAAAATCCTTAAGAGTTTGTTTCATCCAAAGTATTTGAGCACAACAACTACCGGCGGCTATGTATTCGGCTTCGGTTGTGGATAGGGCTACCGAGTTTTGTTTCTTGCTAAACCATGACACTAAAGAGTTTCCTAGAAAGTGACATGTTCCACTAGTACTTTTCCTATCCGACTTACAACCGGCAAAGTCCGCATCTGAGTAACTAATGATTTCAAAGTTTGAGTTCTTGGGATACCAAAGCCCTAGATTCATTGTGCCTATCAAGTATCTAAAGATTCTCTTAACGGTACTTAAGTGGGATTCCTTGGGACATGATTGGTACCTAGCACATAGACCAACACTAAACAAAATATCGGGTCTACTAGCGGTTAAATATAATAATGAGCCAATCATACCTCGATACTTGGTGATGTCAACATCCTTACCACTTTCATCCTTGTCCATCTTTATGGAGGTGCTCATAGGGGTTTTCATGGACTTTGCATTGGCCAAGTCAAACTTTTGAAGTAGATCCTTGATATACTTGGATTGACTTATGAAGATTCCATTCTTTTGTTGCTTTATTTGAAGTCCAAGGAAAAAGTTGAGCTCTCCCATCATGCTCATCTCGAATTCACTATGCATACACTTTGAAAATTCTTCACAAAGAACATCATTAGTAGCACCAAAAATAATATCATCAACATAGATTTGTACTATAATAATGTCTTTTGATTTTCTTTTAATAAAAAGTGTATTATCCGCTTTTCCCATTGAAAAACCATTTGAGATAAGAAAAGTGCTTAAACGATCATACCAAGCTCTAGGAGCTTGCTTTAAACCATATAATGCTTTCTTTAATTTGTAAACATGGTTAGGGTGTTTGTGATCTTGAAAACCGGGGGGTTGAGAGACATAAACCTCTTCCATAATGTATCCATTTAAGAAAGCGCTTTTAACATCCATTTGATACAAGACAAAATTCTTGTGGCATGCAAAAGCTAATAACATTCTTATGGACTCAAGTCTTGCTACCGGGGCAAAGGTCTCCTCATAATCAATTCCTTCTTCTTGATTGTAACCTTGGGCCACTAATCTAGCCTTGTTACGCACAATGACCCCATGCTCATCTACCTTATTTCTATAGACCCATTTTGTTCCAATCACCGATTGGTGTGACGGTCTTGGAACTAACTCCCAAACATCATTTCTAATAAATTGATTTATTTCTTCTTGCATAGCTAGAAGCCAAGATTCATCGAACTCGGCCTCTTTAAAATTATTTGGTTCAATTTGAGAAATAAAAGCAATGAAATTACATAAGTTTCTAAGGGAGCTTCTAGTTGTGACTCCTTGTGAAGGATCACCTAGAATTTGGTCTATAGGATGAGCACTTTTGAACTTCCACTCATGAGGGAGGTTAGAATCCATACCTTTGCTTTCATTTACCTTTTCCTCGGGTAGTTCCTCTTTGGGAGTTTGTGATGGAGCGTTAGATGATTCTCCAACGTCAAGCTTTTGAACCTCTTCTCCCAAACCTACAACATCATCATCTACACTTTTGCTTGTAGGAGGGTTAGACTCATCAAATGCAACATGAATAGATTCTTCAACAACATTAGTTCTTTTGTTATAAATTCTATAAGCTTTACTATGTGTTGAATAACCTATAAAAATTCCAACATCGGATTTTGCATCAAATTTTCCAAGGTTGTCCTTGGTGTTCAAAATATAGCATTTACATCCAAAAACTCTAAAATATCCAATGTTGGGTTTTCTCCCTTTCCAAAGCTCATAAGGGGTTTTATTCATGTTAGGCCTAATGAAAACACGGTTCAAAATATAACAAGAAGTATTAACGGCCTCGGCCCAAAAATATTTAGGTAATGAGATTTCATTGAGCATTGACCTAGCCATTTCTTGAATTGTTCTATTCTTCCTTTCGACAACTCCATTTTGTTGTGGAGTTCTTGGAGCCGAAAAGTTATGGTTAAAACCATGTTCATCACAAAACAATTCTAAAGCATCATTGTCAAACTCTCCACCATGATCACTCCTAATGGAGGTGATTGAATACCCTTTTTCATTTTGCACACTCTTACAAAATTTAACTAGATTTTCCAAAACATCATTTTTGAGTTTAAAAAATATAACCCATGTAAATCTAGAAAAATCATCAACAATCACAAATGCATAGTATTTACCACCTAGACTAGCAATTCTTGAAGGACCAAATAAATCAATATGAAGCAATTGCAAAGGTCTAGAGGTTGAAATCTCTTTCTTGGAATGAAAAGATGTTTTAATTTGTTTTCTAAATTGGCATGCATCACAAAGTTTATCTTTAACAAAAGGAATAGATGGCAAACCAACAACAAGATCTTTTCTTACCAACTTTGAAATAGAATCCATACTAGCATGTCCTAATCTTCTATGCCACAACCAAGAATTATCATTCATGACGGTTAAACATTTATTTTTGCTATCAAAGGAATCGACATCAATAACATAAACATTATCCTTCCTTTCTCCAACAAAAATAACTTCATTGGTTGAAGCATTTTCAATGGAGCATTTTGAGGATTCAAAAACAACACGAAAATCTTTATCACATAGTTGACTAATACTAAGTAAATTATGTTTAAGGTTATCAACAAGAAGCACATTTTTAATACATGGAGAGTATATGTTACCGATATCACCAATGCCCAAGATTTTTCCTTTTGAATTGTCTCCAAAAGTGACAAAGCCACTTTCCTTGCTCTTAAAACTCGAAAATCTTGATGGGTCACCGGTCATATGCTTGGAACAACCACTATCCAAGAACCACAAGCTTTTGCTCTTCCTTGTTGATTCCTACAAAAATAAAATCATTTGTTGGCCTTTGGTACCCAAAAAACTTTGGGTCCTTTCTTGTTAGTTTTGGAACCCTTTGGTACCCATTTGGTCTTGCCTAGATATGCATATCTCTTTACATGACAATATGAAATAGTATGACCATCTTGGTTACAATATGTGCATGTAAAGTGTGGTAGGCTATTTGGTTTTACAAAGAAGTTTCTCAAAAATTTTTGTTTCCTACTAGGATCATATCCAATACCACTTTTTCCAAAACCACAAGATTGACTCCCTAGCATAAGTTCATAGCCTTCTTTACCTTTTGTAAAAGTATATATGTCATTCTTAAGGCTTTTTATGTTATCATGCAATTTTCCAATTTCTTTCTTATAAGAGGAGCAAGTAGTACATTGAGATTTAGTTAAGAGTTCTTTTTCATTTAATTTCAAAATCTCAATTTCTTTTAATAGCATGTTGGTCTTTTCTCTAAGAGTTTGGTTTTTAGCAAGCAATTTTCCAAAATCATTAAATAGATCCTTAAATGAACTAGACAACTCATCATATGGTATTTCTAAGTTATCATCATCATTTTCACTATCATAATCACTTTGGCTAGAAATGCTTACCCCATCATCAAGAGCCATCATGCACATGTTAGCTACTTCATTCTTCTCCTCATTGTCGGAGTCCTCCTCATCACTATTGAGCCAATCCGCCAACATTGCCCTTCCTTTGTATTTATTTTTCTTTCTCATTGGGCAATCCATCTTCATGTGACCGGGCTTCTTGCATTCGAAGCAAATTGGTGGATCATCTTTGCTCCTTCTTTCTTTTTCTTTTGAATCACTTCCTCTTTGTGGCTTCTTCCCAAAGTTCTTCTTGAATTTCATGAACTTTTTGTACTTCTTTGTGAAGAGTGCCAAATCCTCCATGTCACTACACATGCTATCCTCATCGTCCTCACTAATGGCACGGGAGGAGGAAGACTTGAATGCAATAGTCTTCTTTTTCTTCTCAACTTCCTCTTCATCTTGTGCACTCATGAAAATTTCATGGTTCATGAGTGAGCCAATTAGTTCTTCCAAAAGAAGTGTTGAGAGATCCTTGGCTTCTTGAATGGCAATCACTTTGCCTTGATAGGCTTTGGTGAGACTTCTCAAAATCTTGGTCACCATCTCCTTTTGTGAAAGTACCTTGCCAAGAGAATTCAAACCATTAGTGATAGTAGTGAAACGAGTATACATGTTAGCAATAGTTTCATCCGCTTTCATCTTAAAGTTCTCATATTGAGTAGAATAAATTTGAATTTTAGTTTCCTTCATAGCATTTGTTCCTTGATGAGTGACTTCAAGCATTTTCCACATATCATAAGCGGTAGAGGCTTGTTCAATATTTTTGAACACATCTCTATCCAATCCACATATAAGTGCATATTTAGCTTTAGCATTCTTAGAAAGCATTTTCTTATCTTCTTCGTCATATGCCTCATATGTCTTAATAACTTCTTTATCATTAATGACATGTTTAGGAATGTAAGGACCATTAGACACTATATGCCACAAATCATAATCGATAGATTGAAGATATGTTTCCATCCTAATTTTCCAATAGGGAAAGTCTACTCCATTAAAGAATGGTGCTCTAGTTATGCTTAGACCTTCTAACATGTTATTTTGTGAATTACTTGGAAACGCCATGCTCTAGATTGTAAAATCTAATCAATTAAATGAGCCCTAGCTCTGATACCAATTGTTAACCCAAGATATGTTTCCAAGAGGGGGGGTGAATTGGAAATTTAAACTAATTTCGGAAATTTAAAACTTAATATGCCAAATTATGCAATAAATCAAATTTATCAAGTATAAGCAAATAATATGGCAATCAAATAGATATAGCAAATAATTAAACTTGTAATGTAAAGAGTTGAAGGCTAAGAAATCGCAAACTCTCGAATTTTACAAGGTTCGGTAGAACTGAGCCACCTACGTCCTTGGTCTTCAAAGCTAAGGACCTAGCTTTGAGTTCAACTATCGAGCCAAGTTAGCGGGCTTGACTAACCCTTACAACCGGGAATTTTTCACCAAGGTATTTCCAAACCTCTTACAATAGTTTTCCACCACCAAGGACTATCAACCTCTTTTTCGGATTGTTGAAGTGCCAATCTCACTCTAACCGGGTTGTTTACAAAACCGGTGCCAACCTCACCTCAATCTCAATATGGGAATGTGTTTGATATTACAAGCAAAAATCACTCTAGAAGTATGATAATACAATGAGAAACCTAGAGTGATTAGCAAGCACACTTAGAAGAAATAAATACAAATTTTTGCTCAAGTGTGTGAATATGTGTTTGGATGAGTTAAACTTTGAAAGCTCTTTGAAATCAATGGATTTGGTTTGGTATATGTAATAAATGCTCAGCCAACCACCAATTTGAAGTAAAAAACGAGTTTATATAGAGTTTGGGAAAAAACTAGCCGTTTATAGCCGTTAGGGATCAATTTGCGAAGCTGTCTGCCGCGAACCGGAAGTCCGGATGAGGGAACCGGAATTCCGGTTGGAAGCAACCGGAATTCCGGTTGCCCATCCGGAATTCCGGATGGCAAACAGAGAGCAAAACTCAGATTATGCCGATTTTTCCGTTTTTCAATTCTTTATAACTTTTAGCTCGTTTATCCGATTTCAAAAATTCCAATTGCGTTACGACCGTATCGGGATGTATTTTCTTAAAAATGAATTTATGATATTTATTTCTCATTTTAAAAAATCACCATTTTTTAGTGCGTGAGTGAGCCAAATTCTATACTTATGACTTAAAGTATACTTGCAATCACTTTACAAGACTAAGAAATTAAGTTAAACCTTTATCTTGAGTCTTGAAGTCCATTTTGGGTCATTTCTGGAAAACTTGGTAAAATGACCATTTTGCCCTTGGTCATAATTTTGACTTTGAAGTGCTAATTCACTTTAGTTTTTGCTACAAAATCAACAAATCATTAGTAACAAATAATAATCAAATATTTGTTAATCATCAAAACAAGGAGACTTAAGAGTTTGGGTCAACAATGTTGTGTCAAAAAGTGGGATTTTGGTGGATCCAGCTAAGGTAGAAGCAGTAAAAGGATGGTCCCAGCCAAGGAATGCAACTGAAGTAAGAATTTTTCTGGGCTTAGCTGGATATTATTGACGATTCATAGAAGGATTTTCCAAAATTGCAACCCCACTTACGACGCTCACTAGAATGAATAGTCGATTCATATGGACGGAAGCTTGTGAGGAGAGCTTTATGGAATTAAAGAATTGACTAACTAATGCTCCAATCCTCACCATCCCAAATAGTACAGACGAGTTTGAAATTTTCTGTGACGCTTCAAAGATGAGATTAGGAGCGGTGTTGATGCAAGAAGGGAGAGTAGTAGCTTACGCCTCCAGACAATTAAAGGATTACGAGAAGAACTACCCCACACATGATTTAGAGTTAGCTGCGATAGTTTTTGCCTTGAAAATTTGGAGACATTATCTCTACGAAGTAAGATGTAAAAATTTTACTAATCACAAAAGTCTGAAGTACTTCTTTACCCAGAAGGAACTTAATATGAGACAAAGAAGGTGGTTAGAATTAGTCAAAGACTACGATTGTGAAATTTTATACCACCCTGGTAAAGCTAAAAAAGTAGCAGATGCATTAAGTCAAAAGACGTCGACAAGCTTGATGTTCCTTCAAGCCTTGCCCAAACCGCTACAACAGGAAGTAGTAAGATCGGGAATAGAAGTAGTAGTCGGAGGATTGTCCAATCTGATGTTGGAGTCGAATTTTCTGGAGGAAATAAAAGAAGGTCAAGAATCAGATCCTCACCTAATCGAGGTCAAAGCAGAAGTCAAAGAAGAAAAAGTGAAGAATTTTAATGTTTCTGACTCAGGAATATTAAAATTTAACAGAAGAATTTGCGTACCTGCAAGAGAGGACATTATGAATAAGATTATGAATGAAGCTCATAACACTCCATACACGGTACACCCAGGCTCAACAAAGATGTATAGAAGTTTGAAGGAACACTTTTGGTGGCCTGGCATGAAGAAAGATGTAGCCTAATATGTAGCTCGGTGTCTTACTTGCCAAAGGATTAAGGTAGAACATCAACGACCTGGAGAAGAACTGCAGCCTTTGGAAATACCAGAATGGAAATGGGAGCAGATTATAATGGACTTCGTTATTGGACTTCCACGAACAAGCAAAGGATATGATTCGATATGGGTCATCATCGATCGATTAACAAAGTCTGCTCATTTCCTTCCGGTAAAGGTGACGTACACAGTGGACCAGTTAGCGGAAGCTTATGTGCAAGAGATAGTACGATTGCATGGAATTCCAATTTCCATAGTGTCAGATAGAGACTCAAAATTTACTTCAAAGTTCTGGCAAAGCTTGCACAAGGCTATGGGGACAAGATTGAAATTTAGTACAGCTTTCCACCCACAAACAGATGGTCAAACAGAAAGGACTATACAGACTCTTGAAGATATGCTAAGAGCTTGTGTCCTGGACTTTGAAGGATCGTGGAGTAAATATTTACCGCTGATTGAATTTGCCTATAACAACAGTTATTAGGAAACCATAGGGATGGCACCCTATGAAGCGTTATATGGGCGGAAATTTCGATCTCTGGCATGAGGTGGGTGAAAGAAAGTACATAGAGCAACAAACTAAACCAGATATTGTGACGTCGACAACGGAAGTCATTCGAAAAATTCAACAGAGGATAGCAGCAGCCCAAAGTCGACAAAAGTGCTATGCTGACAAACGAAGAAGATCATTAGAGTTCCAAGTCGGAGAAAAAGTATTTCTATGGATAACACCAATGAAAGGTGTTATGAGATTTGGAAAAAAAGGAAAGTTGAATCCAAGGTTCATTGAACCTTTTGAAATATTAGACTGAATTAGAAAAGTGGCCTATAAATTATCACTACCACCAGAGTTTTCGGATGTGCATGATGTCTTCCATGTGTCTATGTTGAAGAAATATATTCCTGATTCCAGTCACGTGCTGCAACATGAAGTTATCCAGGTTGACAAAGACCTTACCTATGAGGAAAAACCTGTCCAAATCTTGGATCGAAAGAATAAGGTCTTAAGAAATAAAGAAGTACCTTTGGTCAAGGTATTGTGGAGAAGCCAGACAATAGAAGAGGCTATGTGGGAGCGTGAAGATGAGATGAAAGCTAAATATTCCAATTTACTCTAGATTTTCGTGGACGAAAATTTGTAATGAGGGTAGATTGTAACTCCCACTTCTTTCTACAAATGCATTATAACAATTATGAAAAATAAGAGAAGATGTTTTTATTCATACTTTTGAGTGCATTACAATGTTAATCGAATGCTAGAGCTATTAAGTAAAGTGGAATAATAACTAATGAATACGCAACTATAATATTCATGGGCATTTCATTAGTATAATACCCATAGAATGATGCTAAATACAAGCAAACAATCACTAAAGTTATGAACAATAAAGAGAAATTCATGATTTGATGATGAATTTTATCTAGAAGGTTAAGAGATGAAGAAGTTGTGCAAGTAAATGGTTGAAGGAACAAGTATTTATAGGACAAAAACTAGCCATTATGACCGTTGGTGAATAGTGATCTGACCGTTGGAAACAATAACTTGACCGTTGGGGATATAGTTGTATTGTATTGTGAGATTTTAACAATTCTAGGTTGTTGAAGTAACAAACACATGAGAATAATTAATTTATGGATGTTAGAGAAACTTTTTCAGAAAAATTTGTGAGTAGAAAATGTTGGACTAAGTAATATAAGAAGATTGGGAAATTTTCATTTTTTTACTATTCACCGGGTAGTATTCATAGTGGGTCCCACATTAGGGTCCACATGGGTCCCACAGCGGGGTCCACCCCATGGTTCCCACATGATGATGCAGTAGTGATACAATGATGACTTTAGCAAACCACCATGCTTAGTATTTTTAATATTTTATTATTCCACTATGCTTGATATTTTAAATATTTTATTAGCATAGTATCCCAAGTTTTTCCTATAAATAGCTCTTCCAAAACTCATTTTGAATCACAAAACCTCATTTTCTTTCTTTCACTCTACCCAAAAATCTTCTTAACACCCTTCTAAAGTTCTAAACCTCGAAGATCTAGGCGAAGTTCTGTCCGTAACGCTAGCCTACGAAAACCTTTTAGGTAAGCTCTTTCCCGAGCCTTTCATTTCAGTTATTTAGTTATTATATATATACAGATTATTTTACTATGCTGTTATAATGCCAAAATTTATATATAGATTATTTTACTATGCCGTTATACCAAAATTTATATATATAGATTATTTTACTATGCCGTTATAATGCCAAAATTTATATATAGATTATTTTACTATGTCGTTATAATGCCAAAATTTATATATATAGATTATGTTACCATGCCATTAAAATGCCAAAATTTATATATAGATTATTTTACCATGACGTCATAACTTACAATGCCAAAATTGAAATATAAACTATTTTTTTTATGTATCTTTATAATTCTAAACTTGTATAGGCTATGGTCACACTTTGGACTATTATGGACTTTTATTATATGACCTTATTCCCTATTATTATGGACTGATACTATGACCTGGACATTTCCGTATGACCATGACCATAACCACGACTTTTAGACCGGGATCTTGCCATGGACAATTATAGTATGACCATATGCCTGGACATACAATAAACAATAAAATAAGAAAAATAGAATAACAACAATTATAAACTAAAATTACATCATGTAGATTTTATGTAAGTTAATAGTTTGTATTTTTATCAGGAAGCTAACAATTTTGGTTGTTTTATCAAGACGCAAGGTAAGTAGAATCCTCATCTACAATACAAGTCTTTTATGTGTCTTATGTGCATTTATACGCTTTATATGTTATCCGCCCGTAATGACCCAACTACTCTAGAGTTCGGACCATTAACGACAACTATACATAGACACTAATCTTTAATAAAACGTACAAGTGAAATAATCATTACTTCATTGAAAACTTGTAAAACAAATGTTAAACTTACATAAAATTTAAAGCAGGATATGGGATCCCATTGTTTTAAAAGAAAAACATAACATAATTGTAAATAAAATGGATTACATAATAAAGTGCAGAAAATACATATAAAACCATAATTAAAGAGACTTCATCCTCGAATCGAACACTCGGTTCTTTGACTCCATTCAGCCTCAATACACATTCCCAAGCTACCCAGAACCTTTCCTGCCACCAAAGCTATTTTCCTGTACATATAAACATAAAGGAGTGAGCCTAATGCCCAGCAAGGAAAACCTAACTCGTAAACCATATACATAAAATTCATAATGCAACATAAAACATATCATAAACATATGTCACATATACTACAATGGCCATTATTACTTGGGGTCCCATAAACAAACAAGTCATATGGCCATTAGATTTGTGGGGCTTGCTAGCTAAGCAAGTCATATGCCCATAAATTTATTGGGGCTTGTTAGTTATACAGGTCATATGCCTAAGTCTACAAACATACATAACATCACATAAATCATAGGTTAATCATAACACATACATTATAAGATAACACATAACATAACATATAGAATCCTATCCTATTTTCCTTACCAAAAGTACCGGGATATGAGAACAGATTTGGGACTTTGGAACACTCCTAAAAACCATAAATGGAAGGGTGAGTATACTAAAGAGAATGAGGTAAAAAGAATGGACGAACTATACCATCAAGAATGTACTTACCAAGAACCTTATGTTCAAGATCTTAGATTTCCTATTCAAGAATAAAGAATAAAGTTAGGATGTTGAGTAGAAACTATAAGAACTTAAAGAAAATAATACCAAAATGAACTAGAGTTTGGAATACCTTGAATGCTTCTATGACCAATATAAACCTTGAACCAAAATGTGCTATAAACCTTACTTCCCAAGTGTTTGGTAAGCTTATAATGATTAAGCTTATAATTCCCAACCCAAGTGTTTACACTCTCACAATAACCTAGCAACTTGCAGCCTCTGAACTTAGCTTGATGAATGAATAAATGGCTGGGTACTAGGTCCTATTTATAGAGTTCAAGAATGAAAAGATCTTCATTTAACTTGAATAAAAATAATGGCTTTTAAGTGAAAAAAATTTGAATTATCGTCCAGCAGAGGCTGAAGACTCGTTCAGAAAGATGCTGGACTTATCAAGAGGTTAAAGATTTAAAATGAGAACGTTTTCAAAAACTTTCAAAATACACTAAGGGAGCCGATATATCGCCCCTTGTAGGCGATATATCGCCTGGGCCAGCATGCCCGAGGTGATCGTGCGAAGTTTCGTGTTTTTCGTATCCCCGTACTGCGATATATCGCCCCCTATAGCTGTGATATATCGGCATACGCTGAATATTTAAACATGAAATTGCACATTTTAAGCTTAATTTGAATTGAGTAAACAACCTTGACTAAGTCCTCTAACATTTTCAAAGCTGCTGACAGACCCTAGGATATTCAAATATTACTCTTAGTAAACTTATTCCTCAAAAATACTTAATTATCATTAAACATATACATGACAAGTGTTACTTTCTTATTGGGTCTATCTAAACATTATAATATAATAAATAACACCATTAATATTAGTCATATTAATCAAACTTTAGGTTAAAATTAATATTCTTAAACTATAGGTTAAACTTAGAAAATCTACAAGTGTTACTATGAGTGTCCAAATAAATCCCGGTCTGAACCAAAGTCCACAGTCATAAAAATACTACTACTATCACTATTATACTACTATCTATCTAGCTAAGTAAAGTTCTTGGACTCTACAATTCTCCCCTACTAAAAAGAATTTCGTCCTCGAAATTTACTTATCAAATAACTCCGGATACCGGCCTTGCATGTCCTCCTCCAACTCCCACGTTGCCTTTCGTTCAGAACTATTACTCCATAGGACTTTGACTATAGGAATGCTCTTGGACCGTAACTGTTTCACCCCTATCCAGGATGCTAACTGGTCGTTCCTCATAACTCAAGTCTTTCTGGAGTGCTATCGTATCATACTTGAGGACGTGAGATGGGTCTGACACATATTTGCGTAGCATCGAGATGTGGAACATGTTGTGACTATCTTCTAGTGCTGGCGGTAGGGCTAGTCTATATGCAACTGCTCCCACTTTGTCCAATATCTCAAAAGGACCTATAAACCGGGGACTAAGCTTGCCTTTCTTCCTAAACCGCTTTACACCTTTCATAGGAGATATCTTCAAGAAGACTTGATCTCTGACCTTGAATTCCACATCGCGTCACTTGGCATCCGCATAGCTTTTCTGACAGCTTTGAGCAGCAAGCATACGCTGTCTAATAAGCGCTACTGCTTCTTGAGCTTGTCTAACAGCTTCGGGACCTAGAAGCTGCCTTTCTCCTACCTCGTCCCAGTGCAACGGTGATCGGAACCTCCTTCCATATAACAATTCATAAGGTGCCATCCCAATCGTTGACTGGTAGCTATTGTTGTAAGAGAACTCTATTAGCGACAAGTACTTATTCCATGATCCTCCGAAATCAAATACACATGCGCGTAGCATATCTTCTAAAATATGAATTGTACGCTCGGACTGCCCGTCTGTCTGAGGATGAAAAGTTGTACTAAGACTTAACTTAGTACCCATAGCTTGCTGTAAACTTCCCCAAAATCTTGATGTAAACACCGATCCTCTATCCGAAACTATTGTCTTGGGGATACCATGCAACCGTACTATCTCTTGGATGTAGATGTCTGCATATTGGTCTGCCGTATAGGAAGTCTTAACAGGCAGGAAATGAGCCGACTTGGTTAGTCTATCTATTACTACCCAAGCAGAATCATGCTACTTATTTGTCCTTGGCAAACCTGTCACGAAGTCCATAGCTATATCATCCCACTTCCATTCTGGTACGCTAAGCGGTTGCAATAAGCCTGCAGGCCGTTGATGCTCTGCTTTCACTTGCTGGCATACAAGACACTTAGACACAAACTCTGCTATGTCCTTCTTCATCCCTGGCCACCAATAGATTACCTTAATGTCATGAGTCATCTTGGTAGACCCTGGGTGAATTGAGTATGGGGTATTGTGCGCTTCTTCTACAATCGTCTTCTTAACACTTTGATCATTTGGCACGCATACCCGATCCTTATATCTTAATAGAACTTGACTAGATATTGAGAAATCTGTGGTCTTGCCTTCTCGGACTGTATCCATATGTGCTGCTAGTGTGTTGTCATGTCCCTGACCAATCCGTATGTCTTCTAGCATATTCGACTGGATAGACAAGTTAGCTAGCTTGCCGACAATTACTTCTATTCCGGCACTAATAAGCTCCTGCTGTAACGGCTTTTCTATTCCAGCTAAAGCTGCTAAATTTCCATAACTTTTCCTACTTAGCGCATCGGCAACTACATTTACCTTCCCCGGGTGGTATAAGATTTCGCAGTCGTAATCCTTTACTAACTCTAACCACCTGCGTTGCCTCATGTTGAGCTCCTTTTGAGTAAAGATGTATTTTAAACTCTTGTGGTCCGTATAAATCTCACACTGTTCTCCGCAAAGATAATGGCGCCAGATTTTTAACGCAAAGACCACCGCTGCCAACTCCATATCATGAGTTGGATAGCGCTGCTCGTACTCCTTCAATTGTCGTGAGGCGTAGGCTATCACCTTATCATTTTGCATCAGCACGCAACCCAATCCTTGCTTCGATGCATCATAGTATACTATGAACTTATTGTTGGGTGTCGGTACACAGAGTACTGGTGCTGAGCAAAGCTTATCCTTAAGCAACTGGAAGCTTTCTTCACACTTATCATTCCAGTTGAATCTTTGTTGTTTCCGGGTCAGGTTGGTGAGCGGAGTGGCTATCTTTGAAAAGCCCTCTACGAACCTCCTATAATAACCTGCTAACCCTAGAAAGCTTCTTACTTCAGATGCGTTCTTTGGTCTGGGCCAATCCTTCACGGCCTCTACCTTTGATGGGTCTACTGCAACTCTGTCTTTTGATATGATATGCCCGAGGAATGCCACTTGCGAAAGCCAAAACTCACATTTCTTGAATTTGGTGTAGAGTTGATGCTCCTTCAGTCGCGACAAAATCAACCTCAAATGTTCCTCGTGCTCTACTTCATCCTTAGAGTATACTAAGATATCGTCGATGAACACAACGATGAATTTATTTAAGTAGTCCTTGAAGACCCTATTCATTAAGTCCATAAACGCGGCTGGTGCATTAGTAAGACCAAAGGACATAACCAAGAACTCGTAATGTCCATAACGAGTTCTAAAGGCTGTCTTAGGAATATCTTCTCCCTTTACCTTGAGTTGATGATACCTGGATCGTAAATCGATCTTTGAAAATATAGTCGCGCCTCGGAGTTGATCAAACAAGTCATCGATCCGGGGTTGCGGGTACTTGTTCTTAATCATTACCTTGTTCAGCTCGCGATAGTGTATACACATCCGCATACTTCCGTCCTTCTTCTTCACGAATAGCACCGGAGCTCCCCATGGCGAATGGCTCGGCCTAATAAAACCCAAGTCTAGGAGTTCTTGTAGCTGCGTCTTTAACTCCTTGAGTTTCGTAGGTGCCATCCGGTATGGTGCCTTAGAGATAGGATCGGTGCCCGGTACTAATTCTATTGTGAAGTCAATTTCCCGAGTTGGTGGCAATCCTGGTAAGTCATCAGGAAATACCTCTGGGAATTCTCGTACAATACGGACGTCTCCAACCTTAAGTGGTCTCTTCTTTTCCACATTTGTGATGTTGGCTAAGAATGCTTGACACCCTTTTTCCATCAATCTTTGAGCTTTGAGAGATGATACTAACGGGGTGCGTAATCCTGAAGCTTGTCCCATGAAGCATAGTTTCTGGCCATCAGGAGTCTCGAACATCACCTTCTTGCATTTGCAGTCGATGGTTGCGCCATGCCGTGCTAGCCAGTCCATGCCTAGTATTACATCGAAGTCCTTGATCACCAGTTCTATCAGGTCTCCTTCTAGTTCTGCGTCCTCAATCTTGATTGGTACGCCTTGTACTATTCGTGATGATAGAACTACTTTGCCCGAAGGCAACTCAGTTACAAACCTAGTTCTAAATCTTTCACAAGGTTTGTCTAGCTTTTCTATCATTCCTAACGAGATATATGAATGAGTGGCTCCCGAATCAAATAATACAGAGCATAAGTTATTGAGGATAGAAACCTGACCTGTGACCACCTTATTGCTAGCATCAGCCTCACCTTGGGTTAAGGCAAAAACCTTAGCAGGAACCATCTTGTCGTCCTTCTTTCCTTTTGGCTTGCGCTGAGGACGATCTCTTTTTCGGTGTCCTTCCTGACCACAATTAAAACATTCCTTGGTGTTTGCGTGACATTCTCCAGGATGTTTCTTTTGACACTTAGCACATGGCGGGTATTCCACGTAACCCGGCCTACTTCCCCCATTATTTGTCCGTGCCCTCTTATCACTGTCAGATTGCTTGTTATTAGGATGCCTTCTCTTCTGACCGTTACTATTGTTGCTGGATTGATTGTTTCTATTATGGTTGTTGTTCCGACTGGTTTGAGGTTGACTCTGCTGTCTAGGGTCAGGATTACTGGCTTCCTCTTTACTTACATTAGCCTGCAACCTCTCTACTTCTATTGCCGTCTCAAGAACGTCGACATACGTAGTATTCCCCGGGTTTGCTAACTTAACCCCCATCTCGATCTTCGGTCGAAGTCCTCTAACAAACTTGTTCACCCTTAGTAAATCGGTTGGAACCATCTCAGATGTAAACTTAGCTAAGCGGTCGAACTGACGAGCATACTTTGCCATTGATAAACTTCCTTGCTTCAAGTTGGCAAACTCCTCAACTCTTGAAGCGAGTACAGCCGAATTGTAATACTTCTTGTGGAACAACTCCACAAATCGGGTCCATGTCATGGTGGCAACATCATGCGATTGCTGGACCAAGTCCCACCATATCGTGGCGTCCTTCTTGAGTAATGATGAGACGTAGGATATACGGTCTGCATTACTGAGATTCATGTGCGTCAGAATTGGCTCTACATTCCTTAGCCACTATTCTGCCTCAAAGGGGTCTGTAGTCCCTTCGATGTTTGGAGTGTGCTGTTTGCGGAACCTCTCATACACTGGTTCCATGTGCTGTATCAGATATGGCGCGTAGTTCGCCACTGGCCATCCCCCATATGGACCAACTTGTTGGGGTGCTGAGGCCATTTGCTGTGGTTGCGGCTGCGGCTGGGGCGGAGGCTGAGTCTGGGCCTGAGCCTATTGTCGTTGTTGCTGCAAAAGTTCCTCGACTTGTTGTCTCAGTCTGGCGATCTCCGTAGTGTTGTCAGCTGGCGGTGCCGGCGCATTGCGGCTAGCAGTAGCACGCACTCCCCTTCTGCGAACTGGAGGGGCTTCATTGTTCGCTGGAACATCGTTGGAGGCGTTTCCGTTGGTGCGTGCAGATCTTCAGAGCGGCATCGCAACAGAGTTCTAACAGTTGAAAGAAACATGTTAGAACTTTACCTAATAGGCTCTAAGGCAAAACTTATTCTAAGACAAACATATCTCGGACCTATTTATTATGACTTCTTATGAAAATTATATAAGTCTTCTTTATTATTTAGAGTGGGTTTCTATACTTAGAAAAACAAGTCATCTTTATTTTCTAAGTTTTTTCTAATCATCTTATATGACTTAATTCTCAGGCTCAAAACTCATCTTTGTTCCAAAGTTAACCATATTGAGGGAGGGCTGGGATCAGTAAGATCGTTCCCACTACTATGGCCCCCTAACTCTCAATATAGAAACTTGGTTCATTGATTTGTATCCACCCTCACCGAACTTAGTCATTATTTATTTTATTTATTATTTATTATGATTGCGAAAATAAAAATCAAACTTATATATGATAACAAAATAACATGATATTAATTTGGAAAAGCGAATTTCACTTATTACAACCATAAAATAAAGAAATAAATAAAACAAACAATGAAAACTAACTATTCTAAAAATCAGGATCTTCTACATCCGATCCTTCATCTAGCATATCATCATCTAGTTCTTCATAATCTTCATTATCATGAGCCTCAAAATGTCCTCTAGGAAGGTTTGTAAAAATCCTATGTTTTTGCTCATTTGTAAACTGAAATTCTGATTTTGCAGTGAACCTAACTAAGAGAAAGTAGTATCGCATTGCTACTTGTAGTTCGTTTTCATCATCCATTGTTTCCCATATTTCCTCTAAGGCTGCTATTACAGGATGAAAATCTCTAAACAGTCTAATTACTAATACATATTGTTCCGTTGCTCTCATCATGATTTGCTTAGACTCTTGAAGGTGACCTATTTCTTTGTGGAACAAAAGCAGTCTTCGAGTGATTCTTTCTAGTGCTCCTACGGTGTTTCTTGGTTGCCTTATTCTTTTTAAAGCCTTAATGGCTCGGATATCCTCTTTGGTTAATGCTCCGTTCATACTTAACTGAAAACATAAATACTAAAATCATTAGCTATACACATAAGCAAAATAACTATAACTTAAATACTTACTTGGCGGTCAGATTCAGAGCTTTGAGTGTGTGTATCGAGGAGAACTTCATGCGAAGGAACCGTTTCTCTAATACCAACTGTAATGACCCAACTACTCTAGAGTTTGGACCATTAACGACTACTATACATAGACACTATTCTATAATGAAACGTACAAGTGAAATAATCATTACTTCATTAAAAACTTGTAAAACAAATGTTAAACTTACATAAAATTTAAAGTAGGATATGGGATCCCATTGTTTTAAAAGAAAAACATAACATAATTGTAAATAAAATGAATTACATGATAAAGTACGGAAAATACATATAAAGCCATAATTAAAGAGACTTCATCCTCGAATCGAACACTCGGTTCTTTGACTCCATTCAGCCTCAATACACATTCCCAAGCTACCCAGAACCTTTCGTGCCACCAAAGCAATTTTCCTGTACATATAAACATAAATGAGTGAGCCAATGCCCAGCAAGGAAAACCTAACGCGTAAACCATATACATAAAATTCATAATGCAACATAAAACATATCATAAAAATATGTCACATATACTATAATGGCCATTATTACATGGGGTCCCATAAACAAACAAGTCATATGGCCATTAGATTTGTGGGGCTTGCTAGCTAAGCAAGTCATATGCCCATAAATTTATTGGGGCTTGTTAGTTATACAGGTCATATGCCCAAGTCTACAAACATACATAACATCACATAAATCATAGGTTAATCATAACACATACATTATAAGATAACACATAACATAACATATAGAATCCTATCCTATTTTCCTTACCAAAAGTACCGGGATATGAGAACAGATTTAGGACTTTGGAACACTCCTAAAAACCATAAATGGAAGGGTGAGTATACTAAAGAGAATGAGATGAAAAGAATGGACGAACTATACCATCAAGAATGTACTTACCAAAAACCTTATGTTCAAGATCTTAGATTTCCGATTCAAGAATAAAGAATAAAGTTAGGATGTTGAGTAGAAACTATAAGAACTTAAAGAAAATAATACCAAAATGAACTAGAGTTTGGAATACCTTGAATGCTTCTATGACCAATCTAAACCTTGAACCAAAATGTGCTATAAACCTTACTTCCCAAGTGTTTGGTAAGCTTATAATGATTAAGCTTATAATTCCCAACCCAAGTGTTTACACTCTCACAATAACCTAGCAACTTGCAGCCTCTGAACTTAGCTTGATGAATGAATAAATGGTTGGGTACTAGGTCCTATTTATAGAGTTCAAGAATGAAACGATCTTCATTTAACTTGAATAAAAATAATGGCTTTTTAAGTGAAAAATATTTGAGTTATCGTTCAGCAGAGGCTGAAGACTCGTTCAGAAAGATGCTGGACTTATCAAGAGGTTAAAGATTTAAAATGAGAACGTTTTCAAAAACTTTCAAAATACACTAAGGGAGCCGATAAATCTCCCTTTGTAGGCGATATATCGCCTGGGCCAGCATGCCTGAGGTGATCGTGCGAAGTTTCATGTTTTTTGTATCCCCGTACTGCGATATATCGCTCCCTATAGCTGCGATATATCGGCATACGCTGAATATTTAAACACGAAATTGCACATTTTAAGCTTAATTTGAATTGAGTAAACAACCTTGACTAAGTCCTCTAATGTTTTCAAAGCTGCTGACAGACCATAGGATATTCAAATATTACTCTTAGTAAACTTATTCCTCAAAAATACTTAATTATCATTAAACATATACATGACAAGTGTTACTTTCTTATTGGGTCTATCTAAACATTATAATATAATAAATAACACCATCAATATCAGTCATATTAATCAAACCTTAGGTTAAAATTAATATTCTTAAACTATAGGTTAAACTTAGAAAATCTACAAGTGTTACTATGAGTGTCCAAATAAATCCCGGTCTGAACCAAAGTCCTCAGTCATAAAAATAATACTACTATTACTATTATACTACTATCTATCTAGCTAAGTAAAGTTCTTGGACTCTACACCGCCATGTTGTTATGCGTAAGTTATTTATAAGAATGTTATATTTCTTATGCATAAGCACGCTTAATGTTCACAAACAAGTTATTGAAAGCGTTAAAGTAGAGGTGCTGCTTGGGAGACCTACGTTCCAAAAATGTAAGGAGGGAGATGTACTTCCCTATATAATGAATGTTTATGAGGGAGAAATCCCCTATTATCATGTTTATGTTCAGGTGGGAATGTGATTCCCTATGTAATGCCGGCAGCAACATCCTCTAGGGCCCAAAAGAAAGGAAAGTGAAAGAAAGAAAATACATAACATGTTGCACATTTATTTTAATGCATATGAGGTAGCTATTGTGCTTACTGAGCCTTAGCTCATCAGATAATGTTTTGTATTGTAGGTAAGAGACCCCAAATATAAATCGTTGATGAGTATACGTGGAGCCAACATGACTGTACATATGGGGCTGACCTGAAGGGAGTGGAGTTCTGCTATGGTATTTTATAAATAAACAAGAAACTTGATTTTATATTTATATTTCATAAAAAGTATTTTGTGAACTTTATAATTTACAGCTCGCGATGTTAAGACAATTTGTTGCCTAAGGCAACTTTCCTTTTCCTTTTAATATTTTTAATTACATCCAAGCAGTATTTGCTCGTGGTGTAAATACATTTCATTGTGATATTATAATATATTCCCATTGCTATTATAACATCTACTCGTATGACTAAACTTAGCATAACACTTTATTAAGATTTTCACAAAATTAACTAAATATTTTGAAAAATACTCTAAGTGTCGTAGTATGCTTTCCATTATTTTGCTCGTGTGTTTACATATGTCTATGTTGATATGCTTTGCTCGCTTAGTATCTTATATGCCCCCCAAGTGATCAAGGAGTCTAAGGTTCTCGGTCACTTGCCATGACCAATACCTATTGGAACATTACTGCTCACGTACTTATAAATAATCAATGATAATATAGCAAAACAACACACGTAATGAGCAAATACTTGTAATAAACACAATAATTTGCAAGATTCGTTGGCTGCGCACAATTCCTTTTATTTCTCGTAATAAAATGGACAAGATTCGTGTTTGTACGAGTGATAAAAAATTGTTCTTACACTTATAAGTGACCAGCCATCTAACTAGACAATCCTAGTTCACAAACATGTAAAAAATTAAATTAATAAAAGCCAACCCTTTAAAAAGAATTGTTCATTGATAATACTTGCGCATGTGTTCTCCATTCCAATAGCGAGGAACGAGATCTCCATTTAAGCAAGCAAGTTTGTATGTGCCTGGTTGAAAAATTTCTTCAATTTGATATGGACCTTCCTAGTTCGGTCCGAGTACTCTAGCAGCCTGGTCGCGAGTGTTGAGAAAAACTCTTCTATGTACCAATTCTCCCACGTCAAACTTTCTTTTGTGTACTTTAGAGTTAAAATATGGAGCGACCTTTTGTTGGTAAGTTGCAAATCAAAATTGAGCCTGCTCGCATCTTTCGTCGACCAAGTCCAAAGAATCCATTAATAATTGGTTATTCGTGCTTTGGTCGTATGTTAGCCTTCTATGCTACGGTGGATCTAACTCAACGGGTAACATGGCTTCATATCCATAGGCCAAGGAAAATGGCGCATGGCCTGTTGCTGTTCGGTGAGATGTTCTATACGACCAGAGTACTTCTTACAATTGTTCTAGCCACGCTCCCTTTGCTTCTTCGAGCCTTTTCTTCAGTGTGTCCTTCAGAGTTTTGTTAATGGCTTCAACCTGTCCATTGGCTTATGGATGAGCAACTGACGAAAAACTCTTCGTGATACCATGTCGTTCGCAGAAATAAGTGAAAAGGCCACTGTCAAATTGTGTTTCATTATCTAAGACAATTTTTTTCGGCAACCCATATCAGCATACAATGTTTTTGACAACGAAATCCAACACTTTCTTGGTCGTGATTGTTTCGAGTGGCTCAACTTCGGCCCACTTAGTCAAGTAGTCAACAACAACTACTGCATACTTGACATTCCTTTTTCCTGCAGGCGAAGATCCGATTAGGTCAATTCCCCAGACTGTGAATGGCCATGGGCTTTGCATTTGTTTAAGCTCATTTGGGGCTGCTCGTGGTATCTTGGAAAATCGTTGGCACTTATCACACTTCTTAACGAATTCCATAGAATCTTCGATCATGGTAGGCCAGAAATATCCTTGTCGGAGAATCTTCTTTGAAAAACTTTCCCCCCCAGCGTGATCTCCATAGAAACCTTCATGTACTTCTTGCATCAATTCCTTAGCCTTTTCCTTAGAGACACATCGTAATAAAGGCATTGAGTATCCTCGTCTATACTAGACTCCATTGATCAAAATAAATTGAGTCGATTGTCTTTGAAGCGTCCTAGCCTTATTCCTATTTGCTGGTAATAATCCTTGTTCGAGATATTGTATGATGGGAGTCATCCATGTGTCAGACACTTGTATTATTAGCGAGGATTCTTCCGATTGAATGCTTGGTGCCAATAAACGTTCGACCGATACTATGCTAAAAGCGTCAACATCTTTGGCACTTGCTAACTTGGCTAAGGCATCGACGTTTGAATTCTGATCGCGAGGTACTTGCTGGAGCGTATACTTCTCAAACTGTGCTAGTAAATCCTTCCCCTTGTTCAAATAAGCAACCATCTTTAGACCCTTAGTATGATATTCTCCAATAATCTGATTAACTACTAGCTGGGAGTTACTATATATTTCTAGTGACTTTATGTTCATATCCTTGGCTAGTTTTAATCCTGCGAGCAGAGACTCGTACTCGACTTTATTGTTAGAGGCTGTAAAGTTGATTCTGATCGCACAGTGAAACTGATCTCCCTCGGGTGTGATTAAGAATAGCCCTGCTCCTGCATTGTGCTTTTTGGAGGACCCGTCTACGAATAGTTCCAGGTAGGGGTTTGATTTTGATTATTGGTCTCTATCATTGGTTCACCGGCAGGGAGTCCGATAAATTCTGCAGCAAAATCCGCTAGGACTTTTCCCTTAATAGCTGCTCATGGTGCATAGGAAATTTCAAACTGCCCCAACTCAACTGCCCATTTTAGTACTTGACCAGCGACTTCTGGTTTTTGTAAGACTTGCTGTAGTGTCTGGTCGGTATGCACTATTACGGGGTGAGCTTGAAAGTATGGTCATAGTTTTCTAGACACTAGTATCAAACAATAAGCCAATTTCTCTATAGGCAGATATCGTAGTTTTACTCCCACTAGCCTTTTGCTTACGTAGTACACTGCTTTTTGAATGCTGTCTTCCTCTATGATTAAACCAACACTAGCATCATACTCTGTTATTGCTAAGTAGATGTACAAAGTCTCTCCTTCGACCGACTTAGAAAAAATAGGCGGTTGTGACATGTGGGCTTTGAGCGCCTGAAAAGCCTGTTCGCATTCCTCTATCCATTCAAACTTTTTGTTTCCTCTGAGTAGATTAAAAAATGGGACACACTTGTCTGTAGACTTAGATATGAATCTACTTAGGGCAGCAATTCTTCTTGTCAGGCTTTGTACATCTTTAACTTTGGTAGGTGACTACATCTCAATCGGTGCTTGAATTTTTTCAGGATTAGCTTTGATGCCTCATGAGTTTACGATGAATCCCAAAAATTTTCCTGATCCAACACCAAAGGAACACTTTAGAGGATTCAGCTTCATCTGATATTTGTTCAAGATGTTGAAGCATTCCTGTAGGTCCTTAATGTGTTCATCGACCTTTCTCGACTTGACCAGCATATCATCGACATAGACTTCGATGTTATTGCCGATCAATTTTTTGAACATATGGTTGACTAGTCGCTGGTAAGTCGCACCAGCGTTTTTCAAATCGAAGGGCATTACTTTGTAGCAGTAAAGTCTCGTATCTGTTCAAAAGCTAGTGTGATATTCATCAGGTGGATGCATGCTAATTTGATTATAACTAGAGTACCGTCCATGAATGATAAAACTTCATGTCCTGATGTGGCATCGACCAGCTGGTCAATTCTTGGAAGTGGGAAACAATCCTTGGGGCAGGCTTTATTAAGGTCTATGAAATCCACGCATGTCCTCCATTTACCATTTGGCTTGGGAAATAGTACAGGATTAGAGACCCAAGATGGATAAAACACTACCCTGATGAATCCATTTTCCTTCAGCTTCTTGACTTCTTCTTTTAGGGCTCTAGATCTATCTTTGTCAAGCATGCTTCTTTTTTGTTGTACAAGTGGATGATTTTTGTCTATATTCAAGACATGGCTGATCACTGCTGGGGCTATCCCAACTGTAATGACCCAAATTTTCTAATAAGGCTTAGGGCCTTGATTAGTGTGCCTGGAGGGCAATAAGTGATTTATTGTTATAATACGTGAATTTGTGTGAATATGTGATTAGAGATGCATGTTTAGGTGAATTAAATATGCATGTGGGCCCCGTCTGGTTATTAGGGGCATGATTATAATTTTAGCCCGTTGAGGGCATAAATGTGATAATTGTGATATATCTGTGTTGCGCAATCCGAGATAGTCCTAGGGAGCGGTTAACTAGAAAGTCACAACGGGGTCGAAAATCCGACTCGGGGCGAGTCGAGGGGAGTTTCGGGTATTAGACGTTTTATTGGGTTATGGAAATAAATATTTGGAGATATATTTGAGGTTAGAATGTTTAGAAAGGAAAATGGGGGAAATTTACCATTTTGCCCTCAGGGACGTTTTTGGTACCCCGAGCCTTGAGGTAACCTTATAGACTTAAGTTAAATAAAAAAAAAAATGGGAAACCCACAGAATGCTCTAAACCGACCCTGTCTCCTTCTTTATCTCTCTTTTGTCTTCTCTCCTTTGGAAGCTTGGGGAAAACCTTAGAGAATTACTCAAAGACTAAGGAAATTCAGCTGGGATTTTGGGAGCTAGAGGCTTGGAGCTTAGAGAATTGATTTAGGGATTCACTTTAGCTTAAGGTAAGCTTTAATTTCAGCAAATTGTATTGAGTAACTGCTGGTTTTTCTTAGAGTATGCATGTGTGTTGGGTGAAGAATTGACTTTGAGTTTGATAAGGTTTTTGGCTTGAGTTCTTGTTGGGTTTTGTTGCTGAATCTATAGTATAACCTCTGTGATGATTAGTTTGGATTGTTGGCTTGATTTTGGGGGTTAATTGGACTGGTTTTTGAGGTAAAAATGGTGAGTTTTTCTGGGCTCGAGGGGTTGGACCGCAGCACTGTTCTTGCTGAGCCGCGACCCCTTAGAACACCTGGGCGCCTGAAAGTCGAGGCGCGCTGCAGCGCCCTACAGGCAGGGCCGCGGCATGTGTGGGAAAAATGGGGCAGGGCCTCTGGTTGAGCTGGGGGCCGCGGCATGGGTTCTTAGGGCCACGACGTTTAGTGCATCTTTGGGTTTTAAGGAGGTTTTAGGTTCAGGAATTCAATAGCTAAGGCTCAGGATGGATTTTATCACCCGGATTGATAGAATTTAATGTCCCAGAGACTAGAATTATGACCCAAAGCTATTCAATGGATTAGAACTTGATGGGTGGAATTTGTTAATGCGTTGTGACTAGGGTTTTAGTGAGGCTCGGACTAGGGGACTGTGCTCGGAAAGCTTGGGACACAGGTAAGAAAACTACTGTTCCCATAGAGCTTGAGTTGCAAGGCTCGGCCCTATATGATTGAGTTGCAGGGCTTGGCCCTATATGACTGTGTTGCAGGGCATGGCCCTTTGATTGAACTTATATGTGTTTAAGTATCTGTTTAGTTATATTATGTGTACATATAAATGAATGAACGACGTTGGCTGGGAACGGCGAAGGCTGGGAATGGTGAAGGCCGAGAATGTCAAAGGGCCGGGAGCAGCATTTAGCACGTGGAGTGCGAATTGCCAAGGCAAGACCCTAAAGGATACCTGGGATATCCTTACGGTATAGACCGCGAACCCAGGGCCTGGTAAAGCGCCTGGGACGACATGGCTGTATGTGTATAGCTTGATGATGGCTTGTTTATATGCTAAGTGTTTGATATGCATATATTATCTGCTTGTGAGGGTTTTCTTGCTGGGCTTCGGCTCACGGGTGCTCTGTGGTGCAGGTAAAGGCAAGGGAAAAGTCGACCAACCTTGAGTATGGTGAGCGTGATGAGCGGCGCATACATGTCTGGTCTGCCTGGCGGCCACGGCCAGTGGTACTTTTTGGAGATGATTGTACTAAACTTAAATTTTATCGTTTAGCCGACTTTGGTTATATTTTTTTATTGTAAATGTTTCTAAACAATATTTTTGGGATCCCAAATGTTAAACACTTTGTAATTTTCAACGGATGGTTTATTTCAAGTTTATGACTCTGATTATGGTTTAATTACACTTTTGTCCTAAAACCTCGATTAGCGAGTTAATTGTACATTTTAAACTCACTTAGTAACGACTCTAAGGTAGTAGGGCATTACACCAACCATATCATTATGCGACCAGGCAAAGACCTCTTGACGTCTCTTCAAAAACTCCACCAGTTTGTTTTTTGTTGTTGTCTCTATGTTTTTATCGACTTTCATAACCCTGGTCGAATCTTTCTCTTCTAGTTGGACCTCCTTGAGGTCCTCCACATGCTCAATGGTTTCTTCAAAATCCCCAAAGCAAGGATCTAAGTCCTTATCCTCCCTTTGGGCAACACCCTATTTGGTGACTTGTTCACCTGATTGGGCATGCATTTCATTTACTACTAGCAACCTTTTTTCGGCTTCACTTCTCGATCCACCTCTTCTTGCCTTTGTGATCGAGAAATTATAGCATTCTCTAGCTTCTGGCTGGTTTCCCAACACGCTCCCAACTCCTGCATCGGTTGGAAACTTCATGGCCAGATGTCAGACCAAAGTTATGGCTCGCAGATCGACGGGTATGGGTCTTTCGATCACATCATTATATGCAGAAGGACAGTCAACTACTATAAAATTAGCGAGTAATGTCCTGTTCGCAGGTGCAGTTCCTGCTGTGATTGGGAGTCTGATCAACCCTGTTAGTGCTAGCCCTTCACCAGGAAAACCATAGATGGCTTGGTTGCATGACTCTAAATCTTGCACTGACAATTTCATTCTTTCCCGTGAATACTTATACAAAATGTTGACCGAGCTTCCTGTATCCACCAACACTCATTTTACCATCATGTTGGCGATTTGAACATCTGCTACTAGAGGATCTGAGTGGGGAAATCGGACATGTTGTGCATCCAGCTCAAAGAAAGTTAGTAATTCTTCCTCTGTTCGAGCTTTTTTGGGAGTTCGCTCCTCGACGTTCATCATTTCAATGTCCTAATCGTGATGTAGGATTCTGGCATATCTCTGGCTCACCTTACCACTGTCACCTGCTATATGTGGTCCTTCGTAGATGGTAAAAAATGTACCAGCGACAGGAGCTGGTTGTAGAGGAGGTGAGCGTTGGCGTACAGGCGCTTGCTCGTTGCCTCCGTAAGTCCCTGCTGAGAACTTCCACTTGCTCGTACATGTCTTTCACTTCAACTATTGAGCACAGCTCTCAGATCTTCATCCCTATGTCTCTGCTTGCTTACGCCTAGTCAGTCAAACACATTGGGCTGTTTAGCCTATCCCCCAGCATTTTGGCTTGTCTGTTAGTTTTCCATTGGTGGAGGATTTTGCTGTTCGCATTTCTCCTCCTGCTGCCGACCATTGTTCCTCCTACCAGAGTCCGCCTCATTATAATCACGACCATCTCTGAATTGCAACCTATGAGTGTGCGACCTACTGTACGCACTGTTCCTCTTTCTTCCTTCGAGTACGTTTCGATAAATAGGGGGAGGCCTGCGTTGGTTGTTAGGTCCTCTGACATTACTATGTCGTGGGGGATCCTAGACCACAGAGCCTAAGTCCACTTGCCTTTTGCTTCCTGAGGGACATTGTCCCCTGCCAGGAGGGTTCTGTTCCCCAGCTGTCTGGCATCTAGGGCTTCTAGGACGCTGCTCAGCCCTATTCTGCCTGTGCTGCTGAACGTTATCTCGACCAGATCGAGAGGGTGGTTGCTGCTCATTGTTCCTTTCAGGATCTTGGGTTGGCCTTTCCTGTTGAGCAACAAGAGGTTGCTCTGGTCCTTGAGGACTCCTTGGGTGTGGTGGATTGTGATGATACTGGGGACGCTCTGACTGCGGATTTTGTTGAAGGTGAGAGCTTGGTGGCTGATCTGGTTAAGAGGTTGGTGCAGGTTGTCCTCGAGCCAACTGAATAACTGCTTCTAAAGCTGTTGTGGCATCTCTCTGCTGGTGATCCATGTCGGCTTGCCACTCAGTTAGTTGGCACTGCCAGTCAATCTCCCTTTGCTGCAACACCATCGTTTCAGCCACATTCTCTTGATTAGCTTTCAGAGTAGCTAATTCCTCTTGCAATACAATCAAAGTTGTTTGCAAGGTTTCAACATCCATCTCTTCCTCTTTCAATTCCACCTATGACTCTTCCTCTGCTACCTCTTGTGGAGGAGGTTGATTTGGCATACTTCCAGATGTCTGCCCTGTCTGGCCTGCTTTCCTGGAGGTTTTCGCCATTGTTTATTCCGAATGTCTTGAGCTCAGCTCTCAATGAAAGCACCAAAATGTTGGCTGAAAATTTAGCCAATGGCACAGAGTCACTAAAAACTATACGAATGTATAAGCTGAATGCAAGAACTAAATGACGCAAGGATTTTATAGTGGTTCGACCCGAGAGATTGGTAATAACCTACGTCCACTTAGTTTTTTTATTGATGTAAACTTTAAACCTGCGATCAGCCAACTAGGGTTCACTGAGTTTTGCAAGCTCCAAAAGGGGATACAAAAGTCGTGTATAAAATACACTAGTTCTCTATGAATACAAATTATTGTCCTTTTCTTTTGAATCCAATGAGTCATATTTATAGGCTCAAGGATGTACATATTGGCCGGTGGGCAGTTTTTAAACTTTGTTACAAGCATATTTCAATAATAACAGAAATCATAATAATTACATATAAAGAGGGTCAAATATCTTTGAAATATCCTACTTATAACTGTATTGGAACTCTGACTTTGTTACTACGATCAAACCTGGTCGCATATGTTAGCATATCTTTTGTCGTACTGTTCACCATTTTCTTGAATCCATCAAGCAGCTTCTATTTGGGTCGTTGGTCGACCAGACTGTCATCACTAAATAGTCACGTGTTATTCATGTGCACCCCGATCGTGCCACGTTAGCAAGCAAATAGTTTTTGGTTAAACATATATTAAACAAATAATTATGAAAATAAAACATGTAAGCAAAGTGATTGACCAAGTCAAAAATTGATTTATATTCTTTTATAGATAATAAAATAAGAATACAAAGAAATTGAGTTTTAATTAGGGCATAAAACCCCAACACGGACTTGGTCGCAGATAATTCGACCTTCATCTGGGGAGGTAATTCTTTACTATCATTGTTCACATTTGGTTGATACTTGTCTATTCGCCTATACTTAGTGCCATTCTTCTCTCTCTCTCTCTCTCTCTCTCTATTTAGGTCCATGGCACCGACCACGCCTCACCAAATCCATGATCGATTGAGATGACATCCTTGCTAGCTTGACTGCAGAGGAGAAGAGTTGCAAGTATTTAGTTACTGTGGTGAATCTCAGTTTGGTCGGTCTCTTCCAACCTCACAACGTTGAGAAGGATTCGACCACGGAAATTGCCACCAGAGAAGGCACAAATGATTAGGCTGCCTCTGAGTAGCCTTTCCCAACCTCCTAGGCCTCGTACGACTGGTGTAAACATTAGAGAGCCTAGTGAGGACCAATGAACAACCTCTATCCCTCCTGTCCACGGTAAGAGCAAGAAAAAACTATCGCAGAGGCTTGATTGCGAGGAAGTATCTTCTTTGGAAGATGAAAATGGTAATAGTTTTTCTAATGATGTACTCAAATTACTCCTCATTCCTACTGATCTGTTTGATAGGGATGGCAGATTCATTTAATCAACTAGTAGTTGTAACTTAGAGTTTCTTGAGACATATGACTCTTTAGTTAGTAGTAGAAGTAGCTTAGATAATGTAGCGACCAACACATGTAGTTCAAGTATTACTTCTAGTCATTTTACATCTTTATTCTTTGTTGTAGTATTTATCATTTATTAACTTGTTGTTTCCATGCATATATGTCTGAGGCCTTTGACATATATGCCTTTGGGGGAGCCACTGCTGGGTCCAAGCTACCAGCAAGGAAATATGCGGGGGGCTCGAGCAAGGTTCCCCGTGCTAAAAAACAAAGGCCCTAGGAGACTACCCCCCGACCAAAGAGACAACTCCTCCACCGTCTCCTCCTCCTCAAGGCTCAACCTCCAAGCCAGTGGGTATGTCCGCAATGACAGAACTCCTCAACAATGCCTCTAGCTTAACCGTCGACAAGGTCACAAAGGTGGCTCGGCACAGGCTGAGCAAGCAGGCCTTTGCTGCCTTGCCTGGCCTTGGTACCAACAAGGTCCTTGGCTGAAGATTTAACGAGTTTATAAGTGTAAGTATATTTCTTCTTTTCAATGTGTATTCTTCAAATACCTTTACTAATACATGCTTGGTGTTTTTTGATTGTAGGCTCTCTTCACTTTAAACCATGGATGGAGGTACGTTGAGAGCTTCATTGAAGAAGGCAGAAGGCTATTGGAGGAGAATGTCAAGTTGGTCGAGGAAAATAAGATGCTAGCCAGGGAGAAGGATACGTTTGTGACCGAGAAGAAGTTGTCCGATGACCTTAAAGTAGTAAATGAATTGGTGGAAAAATACAAGAACCTCGCCAAAACAAACATGGATGAGGCCTTGAAGCTGAAGAATGACCTTTCAAAGAGTCACCAAGAGGCGAACAACCAGGAGAAAAAGGTCACTTAGCTGGAAGAGAAGGTGTCCACCCTTGAGCAGGATAATGTGAGCAACTTAGAGCGGTTCAAAGGAGTTGTCTTCAATTGATTTTATATGTTTTGGAAGAGAAATCAAAATTCCAATTTTTATTATCTCCCAAAACATGTGAAACATGCAGAGATAAACAAGTGCCTTGCTCGACTTGACGAGGAGAACAACCCCCCCTTTCCTATTGAAGAGGTTTCCCTTGCTAATGGTCTTCAACCTGAGGACAATGCTGATACCATCGTCGAACAACCTCCTTCAACAACTTGGTTTTCCTTCTTGGTGCTTGTTTAATTTTTCTTTTAATTTGTAACCTATTTTTTTGTAACATCCGAGCAATTCTGTTTGTAATGTTGAGACAATATGCTGCTTTTAAGCAGTTTTCTTTTTATTTTTCACATACATCCGAGCAATTATGCTCGTGGTGTACAGGAAATCATGTTAGTATTTTAATATTTTCATACCTGCTCGTATGATCGAACCTAACATAAAACTCTATATTATCAAAAAAAGTTTTGAAAATATTCTAAGTGTTTTTACGTGATTTCACTTATTTTGCTCATGTGTTTACATATTTTCATATGCATTTCTTATGCTTTATATTCTGTATGCCCCCCGAGTGATCGAGGAGCTAAAGGTGCTTGGTTACTTGCCATAGACCGGACCCATTCGAACATTTCTGTTCGTGAAACTAGTAACTAGTATTAAATATTATAATAAAGCAAAACAACACACTAAAGAGAAAACACTTGTAAAAAATATAATAATTTGCAAGAATAACTGTTTGTGCACAGTTCCTTTTACTAACTCGTAAAAAATGGACTAAACATGTCTGTACGAGTGACCATAACTAGTCTTACACTTATAAGCGACCATTAATAAATATCAACTAGCCCTTGTTCGAAACTTGTAAATAAAAGGAAATTAAATACAAGCTACCCCTTCAAAAAGCGGTGTTCATTGATAATACTTGCGTGGGTGCTTCCCATTCCAATATTGTGGAAATAGATCGCCATTCATCTGAGAAAGTTTGTATGTTCCTGGTTGGAGAATTTCTTCAACTTGATAAGTGCCCTCCCAGTTTGGTTTGAGTACTCCAGTAGCCTGGTAGCGAGTGTTTAGAAAAACTCTTATGAGTAATAAATTGCCAACATCAAACTTCATCTCGTGTACTGTAGAGTTAAAATATCGAGCGACCTTTTGTTGTTAAGCTGTTACTCGTAATTGGGCTAGTTCTCGTCATTCCTCAATCAAGTCTAGTGATTTTGCCAACCGTTGGTGGTTATGATTCTGGTCGTATGCGATCCTTCGATGAGATGGTGGATCTAATTCAACTAGTAACATAGCTTCATACCCACATGCTAAGGAAAATGGAGGATGGCTAGTTGTTGTTTGATGAGTTGTTCTATACGACCAGTGTACTTTGAGTAGTTCTTCTAGCCATGCCCCTTTCACTGTTCAAGCCTTTTCTTAAGAGTGTCTTTCAGGGTCTTGTTAACAACTTCGAATTCTCCATTGTCTTGCACATGAACAACAGAAGAGAAGCTTTTAGTAATACCATGATGCTCACAAAATTCTGTAACACATGTCACTGACAAATTGAGTTCTATTATCTGACACTATCTTCTTTGGCAGGCCATAACGATAGATTATATTTTTGACCATAAAGTCAATGAACTTTTTCAATGTGATGGTTGCGAGTGGCTCAGCTTTTGTCCATTTGATAAAGTAGTCAACATCCACAACCGCGTACTTGATTCCTCCCTTTCCTGTTGGTAAGGCCTCGATTAGATCTATCCCCCAAATTACCAATGGCTAAGGGATTTGCATTTGTTTTAACTCATTTGGGCTATTCGAGGAGCTTTGGAGAATCTTTGACATTTGTTGCATTTTCTCACGTAGTCCATTGCATCTTTGTTCATGGTTGGCCAGAAATACCCTTGTCTTAGTACTTTTTTTAGCCAGACTCTGCCCCCCAACATGGTCACCACAAAACTCTTCATATACTTATCACAACAATTCTTTGGCTTTTTCTTTGGTGACACAGTGTAGAAATGGTAGTGAATGCCCTCATCGATATGGGATTTCATCTAGTAATATGTACCGAGCATATTGCCTCATTAATTTTCTTGACTCGTTTCAACCACTAGGCAATAAACCATGCTCGAGATATTGTATGATATGGGTCATCCATGAATCGATGACATGAATAACCATTATAGAGTCTGTTATCTGTATACTTGGAGCTTCTAGATGCTCAACTAGAACAATATTTAGCGTATTTTCATCCTTTGCACTTGCCAGTTTTGCCAAAGCATCTGCATTTGAGTTTTGGTCGTGAGGTACCTGTTGTATAATTGTGGATCCCAAAAATCCACTAAGGAAAAAATCTCTGATCCCTGGTTGAAATACATGACTAAGTGACCCTTAGCCATGTATTTCAACCAGGGATCATATTTTTTCCTTGGTGGATTTTTGGAATCCACACTTGCCCCCAGTCTATAAGGAGGTCTTTAGGCGTCCTTGTAGACTCGTTATAATGCTACACTTACTATGCTCTGGTGGTACGACTGTGTGATTTCTTGTAAACCAAGTTGTTGACGGTGAGAATTTGTCAACGAAGTTTGTGATGCTAGTGACAACGGTGGCACACTCTGGGCTGTCATGCTCGCATGAGTGGAAAGACAACTAATCGGTATCCAATCATGCATTACCTCCATGGGGGAGTTGTCGAGCATCATGGCACATTGTTATTATTTCGTGAGATCTCTCGGGATGACACTCGAGAACAGGCTTTGGAGGGTACACTACACCAAATACCCATTTCCATAACACATGAATATAATACTATTAAAAAAGTATTATGGTATGTGTTAAAATTTTAAGCGGTTCACAAAAAAATACGCGCCTAATTAAAATTTTAAGCGGGGATCTCTTTTCTGCTTTCCACTATTCAACCTGTTCACACATGACCTAATTGCTATTTTCTCCCATCACACCCACCACCTTTCTCCTCTCTACGCCTCTCTCCTCCGTCTACGCCTACGCCTCTCTCCTCCGTCTGCGCCTCTCTACACCTCTCTACGCCTCTCTCCTCCGTCTATGCCTCTCTATGCCTCTCTACGCCTGTTGAGTGAAATGACAAAGAAAAATCACTCATTGGGGGGAATTGATGAAGGGCGAGAATGATGATGATGTAGTGGGCGCAGAGCATGGGGCTGGTGCTGGTGCCGGTGTCACAGCGATGGATGGGAAGAGAATGCCAGTTCTATCGTTGGGCACAGGATCAGCCAAGCGTGAAGAAAAGTACAATGCAGCCAAGGCATCCGAATGGGGCCTCCTCAGTTGGATTTTCGACAATGGCAGCACACCCATCATCGACATTTTTGGTGATGCTAGTTCTGATATTGTAGATCTTCTTGTCTCCTCTCTCCTTCTCTCTCATCATTTCTTTCTTTTTTTCTTCTTTTTCTTGTAGGTTTCTTAACTGATTGTTTTCTTTTTTAATTTTCAAAGTCTCATTGCATTCAGATTATGGTTGGAAAAATTCCTTTAGGGCTTGATTTGACCTTGCAAAGAACGGAAAACATCTCTAGGGAAGGTATTTTATTTTTTGTAAGATACAGTTCATGTTTTATTTCAAATATTTTTCTTTATAGGCATGTATATGTTATAAATGTTCATAAATTTACCTATTAATTTTCTAGTGGGTTTGAGGTGTTAATTGCAGCAGCAAGGTTTGAGCTTTTGGACTGCAGTGGATGGATTTGTACGTTAGGTCTTGGTTCAATAAACTAGCACCATTTTATAAATCTACTCTTATTTATATTTCCTTGCTCTATCCTTATTCCATTTCAGGTACACCTCTTCTCTTTTCCATTTTGTTTTTGGCTCAAATCTCGTGTTTATAGTAGAGACTTTATTTAAGATTTGCTCCCATTTCTAATTCTTGCAAAACACTGGATCATTTTTATATATAATGATATCAATTTTTAGATTACGTGTATATATACTAAAATTTCTTTTGCTGCATTTTCACATGATTATGATTTGGGTTTTGATTTTTTTTTCAATCTATGTATAGATAGAATGTATTCCCTTTCAGTCTATTGACTTTATATTTGAATGCAAATTGGTTTGTTATCTGTTTCAATTTCTTTTACAAGGTTTGAGTTCCCTGTGGTTGATATGTGTTGCTCACTAACTTCATTCTTGAGAATCTTAGGAAATCAAATTGATAAATTTCAATCTTGATTTTGGGATTTAGGGACTTTCTGCTAGTGTTCCATTAAAATAAATCTTTTTTTGGGTAGGTTTTTTTATTTAAATGCTATGTATTGCATGTTTACTTTTATAATTATAAAAGTCTCTGTTCTCATATATGTATATAATATATTTATTTATTATAGAAGTGAGAGAATGAAATGGCAAGCTATCTCCATGTTTTCTGCCTTATATTCATCTTGAACCCATATATGCATATTTCTTACAGCATATGCAAGTATCATTTTTTTGCAATACAAGGTCTTCAAACTTTAATTCATATATGTAGGTTTCTTTTGACATATGCATGAACATAATATGGTCCAAATATTTTTACTTATCAATTCTATTTTTGTTTTTTAACTTATGTTCCAACTTTACTTTTGTTCATAATCTATCTTTTGCTAAAGATGTCTCCATCTACATGAATTAATTATTGTACCCAATATGTATTCCATTTAGGACATTATATATATATATATTGAGTAAACATGTCTCTTATCTATCATGTCTAGTACTAAAGTAATGAGAAAATTACTCTGAGAAACTCACATAGTTGGAACTACCGAAAATGACACTTTTTAAAAGAATTCACTATGCCAAATTTGTAGACCCTTATGTATTTAATGCAATGTTTTGTAACAAAACTGACCAGAGAATTTACTTTTCTTGGTCAAAGTCCAACTCCATCAAGACAAACCATATAGATATTGTGTCTTGATCATAATTGAAAGTCATTCTTATATCACTGCTGTTTGTGGTCGACGTCACTTAAGTTTTTAAGTGTTATAATTAAAAATTGTTTTGCTTGTAGTGGCTGCATGCGTTGGCTTCTTGGGCTCTCTCATCTAGGTCCTTTGGTATCTTGAATTTTTGGAGGTGATCCCTTATGTGTTGGTTTTTTGGAACTTCAATGTATTTTCTTCTTTCTTGAGAAAAATTAGGTTGGGTTTTTTTATTGACATGTACTATATTGAATGGGTATGATTATTAGAAAGTGTGCTTAACATGCTGGAAGTGTTAATAGATATAATTATTAGAAAGTGTTAGTGGATCGTATTTGATGTTTTATTTTAATGAAAAGTGAGGAAGTCTATTGTGAACATACTTGCATCCATATCTAGCTACTTTAAAGTATGTTAATATATTTTTTTTTTTAAAAAAATAGTATTTTTCCCCATAGGCCACTAATTCTCTCTCCTACCTACCCTAATATATTTACTATGTTTGAAAAATAGCATGTCCAAATATATTATTAATTGGGTTGTAGTTGATCAACTTGATTACAAAAATAATATGAATATAATTTTCTTTGCTTAAAGAGTTTTTGGAATCCTTGCTAATGGAAATTAAATGATATTGTGATATGATAGATGAAGGGGATGTGAATGAGTACAACTTGAAACAAATGGGAAGGAGTCCAATTGGTACAATACGAATTTTTTTAAATAGTCATTGGAATTACTCTGATGCAAAAGTATTCCACACCTTGTCTATGATATGTGATGTGCAATATTCTCATTTCAATTATGTTTTTATCATACAATCAGGATTGGTTTGTATTTTTCTTTATTATTTGTTTCTCTAGATGGAACAAACTAATATGCATTGGAGGGCATGCTTTTGGTGATCAGTACATAGCTATCGATGCCATTTTAATGGACTTGGAAAACTAAAATTGTTTGCACTCATTTAATTTTCACTGCCGTTGAACTTGCAGACTTGTGACAAAAAAAGATAAAATAATGCTATTTAATATATATTTGTCAATTTATATCTATATTAATTAATGTCATTAATTTTGTTCTAAAAATTGATAATATGTGAAGTGTTTTAGTTTTATAGTTTCATAATTTTTGTTGGTAGTTTTTGTTTTAGAAAGTATATTGGACAAGTTTTGTTGATGTTTTTGTATCAGAAAATTCAAATGTGATATTGTAGAATATAAGCTAAAATGTTACATTTTTCTTAACTTTTCCTATGTTTTTCTTTTATTTTGATGCAGGAAGTGACGTGTTTGATAGTATAAAAATTAGATTTCTTCTCATATTTCTATGTTGAAACAACTACCAACATTTCTTAATTCTTTGTTGATCTGCAGTGTTCTTAAACAACTACTGTTAATTTTAGAAATCTTAACTATATCACTTGATCTGCAATGTTCTTGCTAGTAGAGAAATAACTGCTTTTAATCTTAGAAAATCTTAACTATATTACTTGATCTGCAATGTTTTTGCTTCTAGAGGGGAAAAAAAAATCAAATACTGTCTTTAAAAAACTCTTACCCGCAATTCGATTTATTTAATAATTTTTTGTTGATTAAGGACTGATTAGAACATTAATGATCAGCCATTCGATTATATAGTGGAACATATATTTCATAAAGTGTTCGTAGATTCCCTTAGTCTATCTTCATTGTCTTCATTCACACTTGTTTTGCATATAATTTGGCAGGGAAATGAGCTTCATAGCCAGGGAAAGTACAATGATGCCTTGCAGAAGTACTGTCTTGTGAGTATATTTACTGTTACTTTGGCCTACTTGAAGAGAACTTTCTCTACTTTCAGTGTGAACTTTTGGTTTTTGAGTATGATTAGTACTTTTCATCTTTGAGGCAAAAAAGAACCTAAAAGGCATTCCATCATCGAAAGGTCAAGCACTAGAGTTGGCATGCTCACTAAACTTGATGTCATGTTACTTGAAAACAAAGCAGTTTGATGAATGCATAAAAGAAGGTTCTGAGGTATTGAGTTGTCTTCCTTTTGCTTTCTATTATACTATATATCAGTCAACTGTGATTAATAATCAAGACATTTATAATAATAGCACCAAAGCTAGAGGACTGTTTGTTATCTAATATTGCTTTTGTATTTTCTCATTTTCAATCTATCAGTTCTGATCTTATAATAAAAAAATTGTTTCAGAAAATAATGCTTTTATGTTCAGAAGGTCTATATAGATATTAACAATTCATTAATGCTCTTTTTCTTTTTTAACTTGCTCATCAGCTTAGAAATGTTTTTCATTGTTACAGGTATTGGGATATGATGTGAAGAATGTGAAAGCACTTTACTGGAGAGGTCAAGCATATAAAGAACTAGGTCAACTACAAGTGAGTTTCTTTTAAATGTCTTCTGAAGGATGTTTATGCAATTGCCCTGCTAACCATTGGGGGACATTCTTGTTGTTAGGATGCTATCTCTGATCTTATCAAGGCTCATGAAGTTTCTCCTGATGATGAAACAAATGCAGAGGTCTTGAGGTGTAATTTCTTGTGAATGATCTTCTTGGACTTTGTTATAGCAGATTAACATCAATTGTTCCTTCTTTTTCTTTTTTTAACTAGCATATATTGTTTTATCAGGGATGCTGAGGAAAGATTACTGAAGGAGGGAGGTGCACGTGCACCAAGAGGTTTGTTAATTTTGTACTTATTTTATTTTCAGTTGATGTTAGTTCATTACTTTGCACGTGCATGTTAGTTCTTTTTAAAAAATGTACCATTCTCATCGTTTATTTGTTGCAATTTTTCTAGTCTATTTTTTTTTTCAAAACAACTTTGCAACCCAAGTAATTTATTTTTGTGCATGTGTGTCTACATTAATAGATCATTCCAGAAATTCATTGCAAATGCTGATCCTGAAACTCTTGCTGCTTTGAATGCTGGTAATTCTGGAGAGGTAAATGCTCACATGGTAAAGTCTGCATCAAACATGATTGGCAAAATGTCAGCTGAGGAACTTCAAAGAATGTTTGAATTGGCTTCCTCATTTCAGGAGGATAACCCAAGTATTATGGGAGGCCTTGGTACTAATGACAGTTTCAAACCTGGGCCAGTTCCTCCAAATCTGACACCTGACATGCTGAAAACAGCCTCTGATATGATGAATAAAATGCCACCAGAGGAACTTCAGAAGATGTTCGAAATGGCATCACAATTGAGGGGAAATAACTCATTTCCAATGCCAACAACTCTAAATGCGGCCGGACCCAGTTCAGATGGTGGTTTAAGAGCAGGACCCAGTTCTATTATAGATGAAACTAATGTTTGAGGCAAAAGTAGTTCACACGGTACATCTTTAAATTCAAGAAGTTTTCCAGCTCAATCGAGCTTCCCCGCCCCCACTAGTGATCTGGAAGAACAGGTGAGAAACCAAATGAAAGATCCAGCAATGCGGCAGGTTTGCCTTTTTTACTTTATGAGACATTTTCATAATTTTTTGAAGCCTTTTGTTATTGCTATTTTATTTTTAAATATTTTACCAACAGAATTGCTATGTGCATTGAATTATTTTCGTTTTAGACTCGAGAGGAGAGCATCTTATGACCAAGCAATTGCTGCATTATAGTATTTTTTTTTCAAGACTAACTTTACAAAAGTGGGATCAGTTTTCTACTCACTAATAGTAACATTGGATTCCAAGAAATTATTGATTTTTTAGATTTTTTGTTATCTCTTGGGCCAATTTATATGGGTTGTTCACTAGAGTAAGATCTGTGCTTTAAAAATATTTCTCTCCACTTGATCATTATTTTTTGGCAATTACTAGGGCCTTAAGCGCAAATGAACTGTCAGGGGAGGTACCAAAGGAATTGGGACTACTTACTGACCTATCTTTTTGGTAAGTTATAGGCATTTTTTCATTTTAATGGTAACTATATTGTTTTTTCTCCTTTCTTTATGAATTTTCCATTACACATTTCAATCATATCATTGAAGACTATTTCATAGTTTATGATATTAATGACATTTATTCTTGGAAATAATTTTGTCTATAGGTACTTACCAATGAACAATTTCTCTGGTCAGCTACCGCCAGAACTAGGGAATTTAAACAAATTAAAAATACTGTACGCTTGTATTATTACGGGTCTTTCGTTTCATTTCTTTTTCTATTTATGATTGGGTGCATTTATTTATAGTCCATACAGGTATCATGAAACCCATTGAGAATTACTATTCAACTTAATGATTGCAGTAGTACATTGGTCCCATCCTGATTCCTTTGTTTTTCATTGTTTATATTTGATAGTAGTCTTTTCAATTCTGGAGTTAGTGGCGAGATTTCTTCAACATTTGAAAATCTCCGAAGCTTGGAACAATTGTAAACTGTTTCTTTTACCTCTCATGATATAATAGGCATACTATTATATAAGAAATAAAAAAAGTTATAGGTTTTTCTTGTCTAATAACATCTTCAACTTGTAGGTGGGCATCAGATAATGAGCTTACAGGCAAGATTCCATATTTCATAGGAAGTTGGTCAAATCTTACTAACATGTAAGACAAGTTGAATAGATGGGTGTATTTTGATAACATTGCAACATCTATATCTGTATATTAACATAAAGTTAGCCATTTGCTTATGTTATTGCAGGGTATTACAAGGAAATTATTTTCAAGGTCCTATACCATCAACGTTTGTGAATCTGACTTCTTTAGTACAATTGTGAGTAACATGCTCAATACAAATCTATCTACAAATTTTTAAAGCTAATAATCTTAAGTGTGAACTATATACATATGTTGGCGGTTGAGTGATATATCTAATGCAAGTTCTTCTGTTTTTATAAGTATTTTGTCTTTGTAACAAAAGCTATCTTTGAGTTGGTAACAAAAGCTGTCTTTGAGTTGGTATCAACTGAAACATATAAGTGTAAAGATTTAATTACAATGGTAATTAAGTAAGTAACATTCTGAGTGCATAATCAATTGCTGATTTTATGTCTATTACTTTTCAGCTTTTTCATGTAGCTCTTTCTTCTTCTTTTTTATTATTATTATTCATCTCTATCTACCCTCAATTAACTAGCTTGCTTAGTTTAATAATCAAAAGTAAACAAAGGCTAGTTGTTTTTTTTCTTATTTACTATTTTTATCATTTAATTTTCTTGTATCTTTTTTCTTCTTATTTACTATTTTGTTTTAGCAAGGATATATAATGGAATTTGGATTGGAAAATCTATAGGGATCATGACGAGGCGACCTTTGGTCTTGCAGCTTGACAAGACAAACGAGGGAGCTTAGAAATACGCTGAGTTTCTTCACCTTTGCAAGAGGAGATTCACAGATTTTGGTATGTGGTGTATAACTTAAAAATAAATTTGATTCGTATCTGTTTGTACATGATCAACTTGTTGCTCATTTGTTCTCGTGTTGATTTTTAGCTTGATAACTTGTGTTTACATGAAACAGCAATTGATGTTCAGTTTTTAAGTCACATAATTATTTTTGCCAAAACTTGAGAAGAGAGTTGGCAATTAGGAGTCAGAAAATCTGAGGTCAAATTTAGGTAAAGTTCTCGAAACTTCTGATTTTTATGAATTTGATCCCAGAAACTTGGCCTTTGTTTTTGGGGAAATTTCTCATGCATAGTTCAAAGTACCGATCAATAATAAAAGAGTTCTGTGATTTTCTATGTGAATGCAAGGATGTGTTGGATGAAGCAACTACAATGAAACTTTTAGAGAGGTAACTATCTACATGATCCTATGTAAGTTAATCACATTTTTCATAAAAGTATGAAAGCAATAGCTAATTCTTTTCTATTTTAGTTTAGAGCGGTAATTAACTTCTTTTCTATTTTTCCTCTCTGATTTTCTCATTCACTTTCATTTATGAATTTAACTGTTTGTTTTGTGGGAAATTCATATGCTTAGATTTTTCTTTCTTAATAGGCTGATATGACCATGTTAGAAGACGAACTAGCAACAAAAAGATGACTTTCATCAGCCCTTGTCAAGGTATAAAGAAGAAAGTCTTCTGTTGTGCTTTAGAATTATGCTGCTGAATGTTTCTTTCATTTTCATTAAGTTTTAGGTATTGATAGAGTACTCTGTTTGGCAGTGGAATTTTTTCTTCGTTCATCTCTTAGCTTATTGTTTTAAGTTGCATGTTTTGTTGCTTCAGTCGTTTTGCATGGTAGTACATCTTGCTATACCCTGCTGTTTCGTCAAGTTTTGGAGTTATTACAAATTTAATTTAAACTTTATATTCTTACAGGTGGAAACTAGCTTAAGTCTTATGTTCTTAATAATAAAAGGACTTTTTTTTACAATGTGCAGGTATATTGAGATGATTTCTTTGGAGCAATTCTTGACAACATTTGTAGTTTAGGCCTTTCGAATGGAAGAATGTATTTCACTAATTTTTGTATACATTTCTTGTTTTGTATTTAGTGATAAAGGAATCTGAATTGGGCATAAACTATGTTGTGATATGATTTCTTAAGCCTAGACTAGTAGACTAAATATTGTAATTACATTTGAGTAATTAATAAAAATCTATTTATGTTACCTTATTTGGCTTCAACTTTCATATTTGTTTTCCTAGTTTTGTGTAAGTAAAAAAAGATTATGTTTCTCTAAGCTAATATAACACATGTGTTATACTAAAGTGTAGTATAACACAAATAATGTGTTGTACTAAAGTATAGTATACCACAAAAAAAGTGTTATACTAAAGTGTAGTATAACACAAAAAAAGTGTTATATAATCGACTATAAATAACATAATTCAACACTTATCTATATATTAAAATAACACAGAAATTGTGTTATCGTTGACAGTACAATAACACATCTGTATAACACTGATAAAGTGTTATGTAAAGTACCCTAACCTACGATAACATAGTCTGTCTTAACACATCAGAAAGTGTTATCGTATGTTTTGATAACACATTTTCAGTGTTATTAAAAGCATTTTTTCTAGTAGTGGTATGATCAAGTGTTGGATGAAAAGGACTAAGCATTGACATGCGAGGCCACAAACCAAGTTATCCGAGGGCATCGGGCCAAGGTTGACCTTCCTTCTCGCCTCTGAGTCTTCAACCTTCATCTGTCAACACGTGAAGGCCTTTGTTTGTCATCTTTTTCATGACTACGATACTTGCATTATACTTGGAGGCATATAAGGCATCAAAAGGTGTCATTCAACACTATTGGTTGATGAAGACCTTGCTATGCAAGATGGTCTCGCACAGCGAAACCCTCTCACATGGTGAGGCTCGCCTCCTTCTCTCATTGGTGTGAGACTTTAAGAAGCCCATTCTTTTCTTTAGTACGGGAACTTGAGAAGCCTTGTTTTTATTATTTTGAGACTTTGAGAAGCCATTTTTTTTTCACATGAGGAGCTTTTGCAAGTCCTCATGGTCAATAGCTTTATGTTGAAAGGGTTCCCTTTGGGACCCCTCTACTGCGTGTGATTCATGTCTGTTGGTGCACCTTGATTTCTTGTAAGGACATGTAATCAATCCAATGTTCTTTCATCACTTCTAGCAAGGAAAAATGCCAAGGCATTCAAAATGCTTACGACAACTACAAGATGTTGAGGCTCACCTGGACGGAGAACAACAGAAGGCTTCCAGGAAAGACCCTCCTTCGCCTAAGCATGGAGATATGCCGAAGGAATGTCCTCCCCCAAGGGAGGAGAAGGAAGCATCATCCCCGGCTGTCCGGCCCGGCGGAGGTCATTCGAAGCCGCCAGTGCACCCACATCCTCGGCCCCCGATGGCACCATACTCAAGTCACCAAGACTCGGGTCCCTCGACAAACAGGCTAGGCAAGAGTCCCCGAGTACACTAAGTGAATTACAGCTCAAGGACTTGCTTCTATGAGGATGAGATTCGTGAGTTACATGAAAAGAATCGAAGGCTGGAAACCAGTCTAGAGAACATGCAGGAGGTTTTAAATGACCTTTTGCAAGGAAAGTTGAGCCTACCCCTTCCGAAGCATAAAAATACATAGCGTGAAAGAGGGGAAACCCCTGTCCTCGTAGATGATGGGATAACCCAAATTTCCACCAGCAACACTCCCCAGACAAAGTACCATGAGGGACCTATGCCGGTGAAGTACCCCCGGGAGCAAAGGTGGAGGGACGGCGATGGTCGTAAGAAAGAAGCTAAAGTCACCTCAAAAGAGGCGCCCCTTGGCCTAGGAGAAAAGCTCAATAGGGAGAGGTCAGAAGTAAGGATGACACCTCCTATAACCCCCTCGAGGGGCAAAGAGAAGAGAAAGGCAAACCCTACTGAGCTGAGAGACTCCTTGAATAGGAGGCAACATGAGCTGGACACCGAGATGAAGAGTCTTCAAAAGAGCGAGATCGTCACATCATCTGGGGGGCACATTATTGATGAAGAGTTTAACTATGAGTCACCCTTCACAAGGGAGATCCAGGTTGAACAACTCCCCGCCAGCTTCAAAGAGCCTTGCATGACTCCGTACGATGGTACTACGGACCCAAAGTATCACCTGGACTCCTTCAATAACTTGATGAGGTTAAGGGGGGTCAACAGCAGAGCAAAGTTCCATTGCTTTGTCATTACACTTAAAAGAGTTGCGTACAAGTGGTTCAAGAGGTTAAGGCTGGGAACAATCAAGTCACGGCAGCAATTCTCTGGCGAATTTCTTCGACAACACCATCCAGTCCGTGATTATGTTATGCCAATTACCAGCCTCGCTCACATAAAATAAGATGAGAGTGAAAGCCTAAAGAGCTATATCCACAGATTCAATATGGAAGCAACTAAGATGGTGACTGTGACTAGAGCAGAGCTCAAGATGGCAATCACAGCTGGGGTTCGTTCTGGAAGCAAGTTATGGGATAACATGCTCAAGAGGGAGATTACAAGCTTAGAGGAGTTCTTCGAAAGAGCCCAAAAATATATACGTGTGGAAGAGGGCCATAGGAACTTGCATGTTGAGGAAAGCATGCATTCCTTCGATCATCTTTCTACCAATAAGTCTGAAGATTCCGCATAGAAGAGATCGTTATGATAGAGGAGTCACTAATCAAGTTGAAGATTGGAAGAGGTTTACAAGAATGCTTCAAGGAAGAGGCAAGCGGGATTCAACAAGGATAACCTCTGATAAGACTCCCTTTATATGAGTCGCTTAGGAACCAAATAAGTCATCGCAATTGGCCTCCATAAAGATCCAAAGAGGTCACCAAGCTAATTCCAGAGATCTGAAATTGTCAGAGCATAAAAAAAAAACAAAATAAGACAAAGTGCTTGGAAAGATAGACCCCATCAACCACTTGGGAGGTGTTCAACCTCGCAAGCCTCAACAGGCACCCAGTCTTGTGCAAAATAAGTGTCTAACCTCGCGAGCCTCAACAGGCACCTAGCCATGTGCAAAATAGGTGCCTAGCCTCGCAAGCCTCAATAGGTTCCTAGAGAAGTTCGAAACGAGTGTCTAGCCTCGTAAAGTATATATGTAAGTACTTATAATACTTGTATGTATGAGTGGTGAACCTTGTAAGACAACATTTGAATCTATAAGGACTAGCTACCCTTATAGAATCTAAGAAAGTCAAAAGGTCCCTCAAAAGTTACCTCTCCACAAACACATGCACCCTATAAAAGGATCGCGTCGCAGAAGACCAAAGGGGAGCCTAAAAAGATCCCTAAGTCTAGATCGACTGAGTCACCTTACCGAGGGAAAAAAGGCCTTGAAAATAAGCGCTTGCAAGGTTTCACAAATACCATCTCCCTATAAAGGGTCCCAACCCAATGATAGATCACATCAAAGACCAAAAAAGGTCCTCATAACACTCCTAGGTCAGCCAAGGTCACCTGGCCCAAAAAGGGCCTCAAAGAAGGCGCTTGTGAAAAGGGTCTCAAGGAAGACACTTGTGAAAAAGGCCTCAAAGAAGGCACCTGTGAAAAGGGTCTCAAAGAAGACGCTTGTGAAAAGGGTCACAAAGAAGACTCTTACAAAAAGGGTCTCAAAGAAGACACTTGCAAAAATAGTACTATGCATAATGACGAGAAGGACGCTTCTCGCACAAAATAAAACGTGCGCTAAAAAATATATAAAAGGATAGCAAGAACCCAAAGGGTCAACATATCCTTACAAGAAATCAAGGTGCACCAATAGACACGAATCACACGCAGTAGAGGGGTCCCAAAGGGAACCCTTCCAACATAAAGCTATTGACCATGAGGACTTGCAAAAGCTCCTCATGCGAAAAAAAAGAAAAAAAATGGCTTCTCAAAGTCCCAGAACAATAAATACAAGGCTTCTCAAGGCCCCGTACTAAAGAAAAGAGTGGACCTCTCAAAGTCTCACACCAATGAGAGAAGGAGTCGAGCCTCACCATGTGAGAGGGTCTCGCTATGCGAGACCATCTTGCATAGCGAGGTCTTCATCAACCAATAGTGCTGAATGACACCTTTTGATACCTTATATTCCTCCAAGTATAATGCAAGTATCGTAGTCATGAAAAATATGACAAACAAAGGCCTTCACGTGTTGACAGATGAACGTTGAAGACTCAAAGGAAAGAAGGAAGGTCACCCTTGCCTCGATGCCCCCGGATAACTTGGTTTGTGGCCTCGCATGTCAATGTTTAGTCCTTTTCATCCAGCACTTGATCATACCCACCAAAGCCTGTTCTCGAGTACCATACGATTTCATCTATACTTAGTCATCCTGAGAGATCTCACGAAATAATAACAATGTGCCATGATGCTCGCAACTCCCCCGTGGAGGTAATGCATGACTGGATACCGATTAGCTGTCTTTCCACTCATGCGACCATGGCAGCCCAAAATGTGCCACCGTTGTCACTAGCATCACAAAATTCGTTGACAACCATCAACAACTTGGTTTACAAGAAATCACATAGCTGTACCAATAGAGTATAGTAAGTGTAGCATTATAACGAGTCTACAAGGACACCTAAAGACCTCCTTATAGGCTGGGGGGCAAGTGTAGATTCCGAAAATCCACCATGGAAAAAATCTCTGATCCCTGGTTGAAATACATGGCTAAGGGTCACTTAGTCTATAATGACCCAACTAATTCTAGACTTTGGACCATTAAAACTACGTATACATAAACACTATTCTTAAGAAAACATACATACGAAATAGTCATAACTTTATTAAAAATTGTAAAGCAAAGGTTAAAATACATAAAAATTTGGGGTATGATATGGGATCCCATTGTTTGACAATAAAACATATCTTAAATCTTAAATAAATTCGTTACAAAATCAGTTGCGAAAAATACATAGAAAACATAATTGAAATGACTAAAAACAACTTCGTCCTCGAATCGTTCACGTAGTCCACCGAATCCATTCTCCATCAATACACAATCCCAAGCTGCCAAGAATCTTCCCGCTGCCATAATTATTTTCCTGCACATATAAAAATAAAGGAATGAGCCTAATGCCCAACAAGGAAAATCTATTAAAAGCATGATACATAAACATAAACTATAAACTATAAACTATAAACTATAAACATATAACATATACTATAACATACATCACAATTCTAACCCATGTACATGGTAAACATTGGGGTTTGCTAACTAAGCAACTATAAGCCTCAAAATACAATGAGGTTTGCTAGCTAAGCAACTATAAGCCCCAAGAACATAAAAGTGTTGGGGTTTGCTATTTAAGCAACTATAAGCCCCAAAACATATATATATCATAACATATAAAAACATATTATAGCATAATCATATAAGCATATAATAACTATCCTATTTTCCTTACCAATACCGGGATGTGAGAACAAGGACGGGATTTTGGAACACTCCTAAAACCAACAATAGAAAGGTGAGTATTTATAAAAGAAAGAGATGAAAAGGAATGAACTAAACCACTGAGAAGATACTTACCGACAAGAAACCTCAAGTTCAAAGAACTTAGATGCCTAACCAAGAATGGAAAACCGTGAGTTAGGATTTGAGTAGAGAAAAACTACTACAACTGATGAAACATACAGAAATGAACTACGAATAGGAATAGGAATACCTTTGAATGCACTATAACTGAACTACACCTCGATATCGGAATACCCAAGTGTTTAATAAGCTTAAGATGATAAAGCTTATAACCCCAACCCAAGTGTTTACCACTCTAAAGTAAACCTAGCAGCTTGAAGGCTCTGAACTCAGCTTGAAGAATGAAAGAAATGGCTGGGTACTAGGTCCTATTTATAGAGTTCAAGAATGAAAATATCTTCTTTTAGCTTGAATAAAAATAATGACTTTTAATTGAAAAACATTTGAATATTCATTCAGCAGAGACTTAAGACTCGGTCAAAAGATTCTAAGGCTAGCTAAGAGGTTATGGGTTGAATTGAGCTCGGTTTCAAAATTATTAAAAAATATTACCCTAGAGCCGATATATCGCCCATGGTAGGCAATATATCGCTTGGGTTTATATTCCCGAGGCTTGTCAAAGTGTTCGTGCGAAGTTACATATTTTTCGTATTCCCCGAGTGGCAATATATCGCCCCCTAGAGCTGCGATATATCAGCATACACTGAAATATTATACACGTAATTGCACTTTTTCAGCCTAATTTTAATTAAGTAAATAGCTTTGGCTGAGTCCTATAACGATCTTAAAGCTGTTGGCAGATTCTGGGGTTTTCAAATATTACTCTTAATAAACTATTCCTCAAAAATACTTAATTTCTCAATAAACATGCACATGAAAAAGTGTCATGATCTTATTAGTTCTATCTAAACCTTATAGTATAATAAATATCATCTTTATAATCAGCTATATTAATCAAACCTTATGTTATAATTAATATTCTTAAACTATAGGTTACACTTATAAAATCTATAAGTGTTGCTACGAGTGTTCAACTAAGTCCCGGCTTGAACCAAAATCCACAGTAATAAACATACTACAACTATTACTAGCTATTACTAATACTACTACTATCTAACTAGCTAGGTAAAGTTCTTGGACTCTACATAGTCCCACTATCGAGTTCAGGCCAATAGGTATCACGAGACCACGTTCTAGCCAACACTCCCAAGTGCCCACGAGGCCTCCGCCTCGCTGAAGACCAAATAGCCTTGCGCCCAGGTGTCACACACCCTTGCGCCTCTCTGAACACCAAAGGCCTCGCACCATGGTCTTGTGCCAAGGGCCCTGCACCACGACCTCATGCGCGGAGCCGCGCCTCACTCCATGCATCTCGCATCAGGTGGATGTCTCGCACAAGGAAGGCACCTCGCAACTGGAGGGTGTCTCGCATCAGGAAGGCCTCAGAGACCCCCACGCCTCGCGCGCTACCACCATGTCGCACCTTGCGCGCTGCCTCCACGCCGCATGCCCAGCGAGACCACCATGCCTCGCGCGCTGCCACCACACTGCTTGCCCAGCGAGACCCCCATGCCTCGCATGCTGCCACCACGCCATGCCTCATGCGCTGCCTCCACATTACATGCCCAGCGAGACCACCACGTTGCGTGCCCAACGAGACCCCCACGCCTCGCTCACTGCCACCTTGCTGCGCCTCGCGTGCTGCCACAAAGCTGCGTGCCCAGTGTGACCCCCACGCCTCACGCACTGCCACCACGTCGTGCCTCATGCTTTGCCTCCACGCTGCATGCCCAGACCACCACGCCTCACGCGCTGCCACCACGTCGCAAGCCTAGCAAGACCCCCACACCTTGCGCACTACCACCACGCCGCGTGCCCAACAAGATCCCCACCTCTCATGTGAAACCATCTTGTCAGATCCCCATGAACCTCTTGAGGAATGTAGCTCGCTGAAGAGGCCCTATCCCATTTTGGGGGAGGTGCCACCAGTAAGATGCACCTCACACGCAGGTTCCAAAGGAATTCCCAAGTATGCTTACTTAGCCAAAAATTGAGGAGCTCAAGACATAAATTGTTAGGAGTATGTCCTAAAAGCTTGTAAAATACATTTATTATTTCGATGAATAAATAAATACAATGGTTTATTATTGTTATATTTATAGTATTAAATTATTGTTTGAATAATTTTGTATATATCAGAAAAATTCCATATTCATTATTGAAGATGTGATCTTGTATTAGTATGAGAGAATTAAGATCACATGAATGAATAAAAATAGTCAACAACAACAAATTGAAGTTATGGAATTCTTTAATTGGGGTTGTAAGTACGGTTTGCCGAGTATCATGTTGATACAAATAATCTAGATTCAGATTGTTGATGTGGTAAGACATCTCGGTAAATGTGCTTGACATAATATGATTATATATGATATGGATCGATATGAATAAAAGTCTTTAGCCAAAAAATTGTAATTCATATCATAACTGATGATCATTTATAGATCAACCTTAATCCTGAGTGTTCATGAACTCCTGTTCATGTTTATTAAATCTTTTGATTCATTCGTTAAGGTCTCTTCAAATAATGAGGCTAATGACTTTTGTTTTGGAGATTTAATATCATGGATGGCTGGGAACATGTATCAACAATATAGAATCTAATCTTTCCTAACGGATCGTATATTAGTTCCCTTAAGGGTTAATTCTAGAACTGAATGATTTTGAGCTCAAATCTATAATTAGATTATAGATTAATTATTCACTAGTGAATTAATGGTACTTAAGGAATAAGAAGTAAATTAGAAAGGTGAAATGGTAATTATTCCATTCTAATTTATGAACTAATTAATTAGAGGGTTGAACTATTGCAAAATGGTTATATCAATGGACAGCTTAAAATAATATTTCTGTAAAAGTATATCTATAACATAAAGAGTTCACTTCTGAATTTATAGTGGAGAAATATCAGAATTAATAATTTAATTATTATAATTAAAGAGTTTAATTATTTAGTTTCAATTTATTGGAGCTTAATGTTATAGGTCCATGGTCCCCGAAATGGCTCAAACAAACACTGACAAAGATAAATACAAAAATGGGCAAAAGGACTTATTTGATAAGTAAAATATTTTTTTATGCACTAAACATAATTATTGTATAATTATGTGTAATTAATTAATTATTTACTTTAACAAAAATATAATTAATTTTGAATTAATTTATTTTTGGGATTTTGGTATTTAAATAATAAGAAAAATTGGGAAAAATCACATGCCTTCCTTGGCATGTGGTACACGTGTAGCACAGTGCACAATCACTATGCTACACACACAAGAAGCTTCTAGAAGTCTCTTTTTTCACAATTTTAGTTATTTAAATATTAAAGAAATAATGATATATTGTAATATGATTAAAATATTATTATTTAAACAAAATCTGATAACTGATTAGTTATTTTCAAACTGTTTAAAATAACAATTATTTTATTTTTAATATATTGCATATATTAAATATAGGAGATCAGTTTTTCAGAACGATACTTTTTAGTGATAGAAAATATATCGTGAAATCTCCCTGAGAGAAATAGAACAGTGATACAAGCATAGGTCACTGTTCTTCAAAAACTTAGGTCCAAACTTTATCAGATCTCATGTGTTGAGAACATCTGATAAATAGATTTTGCCGATTATTTTGTATAGCGAGTCCACACTCGTTCGTTGAGTGTTGAGAACATTTCGGAAGATCCTGGTGTGAGATCTCAAGGATTTTTTTCGTACAAGAAGATAGAAGCAAGGAAGGACTTGAGATAATTTTCTATTCATATCTTTGATTCAATATATATATGTATGTGAAGAAGTACATCTAGAAATCTTGTGGGGTTAAATTAACAATTTTGATTGTTGTTCCGTTGTGTATAATCTCTGATTTGATCTATAAAAACCAACAAATGGTACCAGAGCCATCTTCACATATATATATATTGAATTTGTGTGGGTTTAGTTTTATGCATTTATTTATTTTTAATGAATGAATGGATGGTTTAATATGATTGAATGCATGGGAATGTTGAATCGTTAATTGTATGGTGTTTTTGGGTTAGGATTTGTTTTAGATCACTGTGTAAGCCATTAAAGGGCATAGGATTTATGAAATTTTATTTGGTTTTTGACACCATAAAATTGTAATTCTGATCACACAAAGTCAAAACAGAGCCCGGGATTCAGAATTCAGCCACCGTTCCTCTAAGCCGCTACTGGGGATGTCGTACGGACGTCCATACAGACCGTACGGACGGGTCCGTACAAATGGGTCTCGGCAGCATTTTTTGATGCCACGTGTCCTCGTCTTACTGGTCCATAATTTTTTTTATTTTATGAAATTAATCTGTTATTTTTTAAAAAAAATTTAAAATGTTAAATATCATATTTATTAGAAATTTGATATTTTAATAATGAGATAATTTTGTTATCCTAACAAACTTTTTTGAATATATTATTTAAAAATTTATTTTTCTAAATAATAGATTTTAATTAAATTTATTTCAGTTTTTAATTAAAAAGGAAAATAAAATAATGATTATTTAAAAGTTTTGTTTTATTTAATCAAGATAATTAGAAAATTGTTTTCTTATTATTATTCTGGACCAACGACACATATCCTACCGAAAGTAAAGTAAAGAAGCCCGATGGAGATCAAGGCAGTTTTATTTTATTTTTATAAAGAGGTTATAAAATTAGAAATACCCAAAAGCACCCAGTTCAACATTTATTGTTTATTTATTTATTTAAATAATTGTTTTCATGTGATTGATAACTGTTCATGCATTTTGTGCCATACATAAAAAACCCACACAGTCATTATCATGCATCTCATTGGTAGAAACATGATTATTAGGATTGTCCTATATGTTTAGATGAGTTTTTTTGCGAAACCAATTGCATATAAATTACTTAGTTTTATTCTTTGAAAACTTGGTAAAATATCACACATTTTTAAGTCTTTATGACTTAATTTCTTTAAACCAACTTTATTTTAAAATTGTTTTTTTAGTAAAGTTTAGATGAACATAATTGGTAATTTAAAATTGGATATGGACCTAGAAACTTGCTTTCTTTCCAATTTTAATTATGTTCATAAAGTTTAAAGAATCTATAATTAATTTGGAATTAATTAGGTTAAAAACACTTATTTCAAAATAGTGAGTGGGAGAGGGTTGATATCTCAAACATAACTCATGGTCTCCGTTATTAATATAACACCGTGAGATGTGAATAGCGCCTCGCGACGACTTTGTTTTCGTCCCCCTAAGGAAGGTGTCTAGACATGTCAATAGCAAGGTTATATTTCTTACAAAGATAGGAACTAATGATGTATTTTACGTTTGACCGACCCTAAGGTGGCATGTCCTAAGTTAAGTCATGAACTCTGAAATAATGGGTTACACTCACAAAGTTATGATTAAGCTTTTGCAGTGGATAATCATAACTTGACCAAACTAAGTGGTAATTTAATGTTTAAAAGAGAAAATAATGAGTTATTTTAAGCTTTAAACAATAAAGATAAGAATGTCTTATAAATTCTCTAAGATTAATTTGACCGACCCTAAGGCGGCACTTTAATTGTTAGAAAGTTTTATCGTGGAAATTACACTTTATTTTATGTATTTTAATTGTGCTCATGCATCACGTTTAATTTTCGAAACTTTGATATTTATTTTTCTAAATATATAATAATATTTGTATTTTTTTATTTAGAATATGTCTATCTCTGGTAATCCAATCATTGCTTTAATTGCACAAGAAAAATTAACTGGTGATAACTTCATAAAATGGAAATTAAATATGAATCTGTTGTTGGTTAGCGAAAACCACAAGTTTGTCCTAAATGAGGAATGTCCTGAAGAACTTGGCGCCAATGCCCCGAAACATTTTCGGGACAAATTTGATGCATGGATTCAATCCAATAACAAAGCTAAGTGCTATATGCTCATGAGCATGAGTGATGTCTTACGAACAAAGCATGAATCCATGGAAACTGCTTTTGAGATACTAGAATCTCTTAAGGAAATGTTTGGGCGCCCATCTGATCAAAGTCGTCATGAGGCTACTAGAACCTACATGAATGCTAAGATGAAGAAAGGTCAATATGTGCATAAGCATGTCTTGAACATGATCAGTGTACTCCATGAAGCTGAGACGCACAGAGCAGTCATGGATGAAAAGACACAAGTAAGCATCATACCCGAGTCTTTAACTCCTGTTTTTTCTACATTCACAACAAATTATGTCATGAAAAAATTAGAATTTAACATGACACAATTGCTTAATGAATTACAAAATTTTGAGTCTTTGAACAAGATGATCTCAAGTCATGCTGAAGCAAAACCATCTTCTTCTAAGAAGAAAAGGAAAATCAACAACAATGACTGCAAACCTAAAAAGGACAATCCGAAAAAGGCAAAGAAGTCATCCAAGGCACCCAAGAACAAAAAGAACAATGACCCCAAACAAAAGGCACCCAAAGGAAAGTGTTTCCATTGTAATGTCGATGGTCATTGGAAGAGAAACTGTCCAAAGTATCTCACCGAGCTGAAAGAGAACAAGAAAGGTAAATTAGATTTACTTGTACTCGAAGCTTGTATGGTGGAACAAGTTAAATTATCATGGATAATTGATTCTGGTTCCACTAAACATGTTTGTTCTTGTTTGCAGATGCTTGAGTCTGCAAAGGAGTTGGAGCAAGGAGAGATGACTATGAGAGTGGGAAGTGGAGCGCTTGTTTCAACTAAAGCATGTGGAACAGTCCATTTAAATTTTAAGAACAATTTTCTAGTTTTGAATAAGGTTCTATTTATTCCTGAAATTACTAGAAACATTATTTCTTTATATTTGTTACATGAACAAAATTTTGGCATTTCTTTTAATAATAATATGATTTTTATTTCAAGGAATGGGAACAATATTTGTCATGCAAAACAAAATGACGGACTGTACATGCCTAATCCAATTGAAAAATCGCTCAATAATTCTAAATTATTTAAAGTAGCTATTCCACAAAGTAACAAAAGAGAAAAGGTTTCTAAAGAAAATGACACGTATCTTTGGCACTTAAGATTAGGTCATATTAGTCTAGACAGGATAAACCGGTTAACTAAAGATGGACCTTTGAGGGAACTAACAGTTGGAACCCTACCGATTTGTGAATCTTGTTTAGAAGGAAAACTGACTAAATGACCTTTCACGTCGAAGGGAAATAGAGCCAAAGAACCACTAGAGCTTATACATAGTGATGTATGTGGTCCAATTAACATTCAAGCGCGAGGTGGTTATGAATATTTTTGTAAAACGCCCTAGACTAGTACTTAATAAAACATTCACATTTTCATTGGTCTATAAAATAAAGCCACTTATTATAAAGGTTTCAGTGGGGTTTTGCTTAAAAACATGCAAGTTGGGTCCAATGGTTTTAAAAGAAAATATTAGTTTTTATACATAACATTGTTAAAAATGGCGTTTTTAATTGATCATTTTTCATCCATAGGATGCCCCCAAGCCATACACACCAGGACAATAGAACTCCCCACGTCACCACGCGTGCCACAGAGAAAACCTATTTGCGACCTGGAAGAGAAAGTAAGGGGGTGAGCTAAAAGCCCAGTAAGGAAGTACAAACAACAAGCAAGTAAGATACAAAAATTTACAAACACTATCATTCACCTTTATACATCATAGCATCATCATAAAATTGGCATCAATATCATAAACATAAACATAATGCCACCGTCATATCATAAACATCATAACAAAATCATAAACATCACCAAACATAATAACATAATCATAAAACATCACCAGACATCATAACACATTCATAAACAATTCCTTGTGAACATGGCCCCGCTAACTTGTCCATGCCACCCTTTGAGGTAAACAAGAGTCTCTGGTCCTTGAATAACCTTGGCACGTCCACCCATGGAGTTACGTCTTCATATCCTTAGTAACTCGGGTTATGTCTTCTTTATCCTTAGCAACCCATTTTGATGTGTCGCATTCATCACGCTAACATCCTTTCATATCATACAATAATCATACAAGCCAACATATCATCACATTATGGCATTCATAATTCATAAAATTTCATTCACACAACAGTCTTACCATTCATAATATAACATTCATAAATTCTATCTAACTTCCTTATCTCAGGTCCAAGCTAAGTAAAACCACAACTTCTCAACGAGCCTATACCATAATCAAACGACATTTCTTAGCTTCATATAATTACTATTTTGCCCTCTCATATAACTCATGTGTGCATGGGCCATGCACACATGGTAGGAGTTACACACAACATACACATATGCTTAATTACACATAAGGTCATAAAAAGAATAATGCTCATTCTACCTATATTGCATGCATGATCTTTCTATAAAAACTACATGGTTGCATAATAGACATTATATTGGACGTAAAAGTGAATTTGCATGTAACATGCATACGTGGGAATGTTTCGTAAATGTGGCGTTAAAAACGATAATTTCATGCGTCTACTTCTATCGTTTTATAATAATAGACTTGTAGCATGTTTTGTTTACCATTGTTTATTTTCTTAAAATTACTAGGTTGATTAAATCTCCCAAGACATTCTTTTTATTTCATAAAAACAATTTTATTTAGCCATTAAGAATATATAAAAGACCCATTTATTATTTTTAAATTACAATGAAAAGCAAAGGCATTGGAAGTTATTTTAAAATGAAAAAAAATACCTATGATTATCATGTCTCCTTAGAAAAAAATAATTTAGTTTAAGTTAATAGAATTTCATAATTTGACGTGAGAAAAATAATAGTTTTAAGTATGGGAAAAATATATTTTGTTTGAATTATTTTAAATACTTAATTTTGTCTAACACAAATTCATATGTGAAAATTAAATAACTATTTAAAACTTTTTAAACAAAACTTTCAGTCATTATTTAAAAATCACAAGTGAATTAAATCCAACATTTTTCTTAATCCAATTAAAGAAAATCATAACTTGTAAAATAACCATTCATGTTAAATTAAAAATATCACTTTCAAGTTTTACCATTGTTTAAGTTATTTATTTATTTCAAAATACCAATCAAATTCCTTTTATTGAAACACACTTTATATTTTTAAACAAAAATTCCAGCAATCAAATTTTATCATTAAAATCACTATCCTTATTTTTAAAAACTCATATTTTCTCAAAAAAAATATATAAAAAAAATCTGTAGGTATTTATTTACACAAAATATCATTTCAAGGCATAATTAAATTTCCCATTAAATTTCTTAAAACATCAAAACACTTGCAAGGTTTATTTAAGCACTCAAAACATTATTCTCATCATAAACAACATTATTTTTGCACAAAAATCAGCAAGCACATTAAATCATAAAATTCATTCTTTTCATTATATTCACAAAATTCATGCTTATTTATGTACAATATTCCAACACAAACTCTAGCATGCTTCTAACCTCTTTAACCATTTTAATCACATCATGAGCATACAATAATTCATCAATCACCTTGAAACTTATTCACAAGTCATGAACAAATAACCACCCTTGATCTCGTGTTAAATATACTCTCAATATATTATTACCATGCAATTATTCCAAAGAACAAAACCATCATAACTTCATACAAGATCACAACCTATCATGATTTCTAAGATTAAATTGACATTAAAAAAAATAACCATCATACTTGAGCATTACCCTAGGCCGAAACACATTTAATAAAAAATTAACCCATTCTTTTCATGTATTTTTAATATTCATCATCACTTTTCATAGATCACAAATTTAAACCCTTGTACAATTTCACATAAATTCTTTAGGCCAAAACATAACTATCATTTAACCATATAAAAGCTTTGAACAACATATCACTATCACCATATTTCAACAATAATCTCACTACACATATTTTAATACACAACCATAAAAATCAAACCCAAACAACATCAACCCATGCCCGCGCGTAGGTCTATCTTCCCTTGCATCAAAATATAAGAAAAATATACATCAATCCATGAACATCATAACATTAGGGTTAGAGATTTGATACCTCTCTTGATTGTAAAATCAAGAACACAAATTGATCAACACCCAAACTTTACCACCCCTTGTTCAAGCCTAGGGTTTTTATGAAATCCACCATGAGAAGAAGAAGAGATCCAACAACACACAATAAAGAAACCATAGTCAATATTACTAGAAAAGAAGAGAAAAATAACAAGCATAACACAAAGAAGGCATACCCTAGACTTGGTCTTCTCTTCTCCTTCTTCTTCCTTTCTTCCTTCTTCTCCTTCTCTCTCTAACTCACGTCCCACTCTCTCTTTCTCTCTCTAATTTCGGCAGCCACAAGAGCAAATGGCTCTTCTCCTCTTTCATTTCCCCTTTATCCTTATTCTCTCATAATGGCTTAATAAAAAGAAAAGGTAAGTTTCCTATTCTCTCCATATTTTCTCTTAATTTTTGTATATTTGTTTTTATCTTTAAATGGCATGGAATAAAAAGATGATCACATCCTTACTTAAAATAACCATGGTCTTCAAATTTTTAATTTATTTGAATCAAGAAAATAAATGGAATAAACCATTCCTTTCCCACTACACATACATGTCCACCACATGGTTTCCCAGTCCCTTTTTATTATTATTATTTTTTGTAATTAAATCTAATAAATGGAAACTATATAATGTGTAGGAAATTCTACCCATGTGCATTATGCTACCATGCACTAGCACACACTAAATCACTAAGGTACATCACTATCTACCATGCACCTTAGTGCATTCAACCAAATCTCACATAATCACGTTTTTAAAATAAAAAAAAATAAATAAATATCATTTAACAAATAATTTCACAAAAAAAATTTTCTACAACCAATTCTAACAATTAAATAAAACAAACAACAACTAAATAAAATAAACAACATTTAAATAAAACAATTCACCACACTTAACACTTAAATAAAATAAAACACCAAAAATTTTAATAACTAAAAAAAAAAATTTTGGTGCACTACAATATACCCTCCTTAAAAGGAATTTTGTCCCGAAATTCTTTCTTTCCAAATAATTCAGTGTATTTTGCTTTCATGTCCTCCTCCAACTCCCATGTTGCTTCTTGTTCCATACTATTCGTCCACAGGACCTAAACTAGTGGAATCGTTTTGGATCTTAATTCCTTGATTCCCTTTTCTATAATGCGCTCAGGCTGTTCATCATAACCCAGTACCTGCTTCAGCTGTAACAGCTCGTATCTCAAAACATGAGAGGGGTTTGACACATACTTACGCAACATCGAGATATGAAAGACGTTATGCGTTTCAGCTAATACTGGGGGCAGTGCCAAACGGTACGCAACTTGCCTTACTCTGTCCAAAATCTCAAATGGACCAATATATCTAGGGCTTAACTTCCCTTTCTTTCCAAAACGCATCACACCTTTCATCGGCGAGACTTTAAAAAAACAAACTTGCCCACTGAAAACTCGATGTCCCTTCTCTTGAGGTCAGCGTAGCTCTTTTGCCTACTCTGCGCGGTAAGCATCCTTTGGCGAATCTTCTCAATTGCCTCACTGGCTTCCCAAACTGCTTCAGGGCCTAAAATATTTTTCTCCCCAACTTTATCCCACTGCAAAGGAGGTCTACACTTACGCCCATATAGCATCTCATAGGAGCCATCCCGATAGTAGATTGGTAACTGTTATTATACGAGACTCCATTAGGGGTAGATATTGGTTCCAAGACTCTGAAAAGTCCAAAGCACAACACCTCAACATGTCTTCTAAAATCTGAATGGTCCTCTTAGACTGGCCATTGGTCTGAGGATGAAATGCAGTGCTAAACTTTAGTCTTGATCCCATAGCTCTCTGTAGCCCTTTCCAAAAGTTCAAAGTGAAAATTGACCCTCGATCAGAAATTATCGACTTTGGCACCCCGTGAAGTCTCACTATCTCACTAACATACAAGTCAGCATATTGATTTGCCGAGTATGTGGTCTTGACTGGCAGAAAATGGGCAGACTTAGTGAGTCTATCTACTATCACCCACACTGAGTCGTGATGCTTGGTGGTTCTAGGCAACCCTACCACAAAATCCATTACAATGTCCTCACATTTCCTTTCAGGAATGTAGAGTGGTTAAAGCAACCTTACTGGCCTCTGGTGTTCCGCTTTGACTTGCTGGCATGTCAAACATCTAGCAACAAACTCAACAATGTCCCTCTTCAGTCCATGCCACCAATATAATGCCTTAAGATCTTGGTACATTTTCGTGGACCCTAGGTGCAAGTAATAAGGCGTTGTGTGCGCTTCCTTCATAATAATTTCCTTAATTTCAACATTGTCAGGCACGCAAATCCTATCCTTGTATCTCAGCAATCCACCATTAGACATTGCGAACTCACTGCTGCCACCTTCTTGTACCAAAGCCTCTTGTTTCACTAAGGCTTCATCCAATTTTTATCCTTCTCGAATTTGTTCTAATAGGGAGGATTGCAATGTGAGGTTCGCCAAGCTTCCCATCACAATTTCGATGTCGGCATTTATGATCTCTTTCTGAAGAGGCATCTCTAATGTATGTAGTGCTGAGACACTCCCATGTCCCCGCCTGCTCAAAGCATCTGCAACCACGTTGGCCTTGCCTGGGTGGTATAGAATCTCACAGTCGTAGTCCTTTACTAATTCCAACCACCTTCATTGCCTCATGTTCAGTTCCTTTTGTGTGAAAAAGTATTTTAGACTTTTGTGGTCGGTGTATATCTCACACTTGTCTCCGTACATGTGATGTCTCCATATCTTTAGTGCGAACACTACTGCTGCCAATTCAAGGTCATGAGTGGGATACCGTTGCTCATAATCCTTGAGTTGTCTAGAAGCATAAGCTACCACCTTCCCTTCTTGCATCAACATGCATCCCAAGCCGTTCTTTGGTGCATCAAAGTACACCACAAATTTCCCGCCCTCAGTGGGAACACAAAGGATAGGTGCAGAAATCAGCTTATCCTTCATGGTCTGAAAGCTCTCTTCACATTTTTCTGTCTATGCAAACTTTTGATGTTTCTGGGTTAAGTTGGTCAATGGGGTAGCGATCTTCGAGAAACCCTCGACAAACTTCCTATAATAACCCGCCAACCCTAAGAAACTCCAAACTTCTGAGGTATTCTTTGGCTGGGGCCAGTCTCTAATGGCCTCGATCTTCGATGGGTCTACTGCTATCCCATTCTTAGAAACTATGTGCCCTAAGAAAGTTACTTGTTCCAGCCAAAACTCGCATTTAGAGAACTTGGCGTACAATTGATGTTCCCGTAATCTCTTTAGAGTCAATCTCAAATGCTCCTCGTGCTCCTCCTTAGTCTTCGAGTAAATGAGGATATCATCAATGAACACTACTACAAACTTGTCCAAGAAATCCTTAAATACCCTATTCATCATGTCCATAAAGGCTGCTGGGGCGTTGGTGAGTCCAAAAGACATCACTAAGAATTCATAGTGCCCATAGCGAGTTCTGAAGGCCGTTTTTGGAATGTCTCCCTCTATCACTTTCAACTGATGGTACCCGGATCGCAGATCAATCTTCGAGAATACCACTGCCCCTTGCAGTTGATCAAAAAGGTCGTCTATCCTAGGCAAAGGATATTTATTCTTAATGGTGACCTTATTGAGTTCTCGGTAATCAATGCACATTCTCATACTCCCACCCTTCTTCTTCACAAATAGGACTGGTGCTCCCCATGGCGAATGGCTAGGTCTTATGAACCATTTATCCAACAACTCTTGTAGCTGGTCCTTAAGTTCCTTTAACTCTGCCGGCGCCATTCGATAGGGTGCTTTAGAGATCGGTGCAGTTTCAAGTGCAAGTTCGATTACAAACTCGATTTCTCTGTCCGGAGGTAGTCCTGGTAATTCCTCGGGAAACACCTTCGGGAACTCACAAACAATATGTACATTTTCTGGCCTTAGTTCTAACTCGGACTTATCCACCACACTGGCAAGGAACGCCGAAGATCCATGTTGCATCATATTCTATGCTTCCAGTGCAGATATTATGGGTGTTCGAAGGTGTAACGACCCAACTATTCTAGACCTTGGACCATTAATAACTATTATACTAATCTTAAGAAAACGTACATATGAAAACACCATAACTTTATTTAAAACTGTAAAGTAAAGGTTTAAATACATAAATATTTCACTTAGGATATGGGATCTCATTGTTTTGAAAATAAAACAAAACATAATTTAAATAAATTGGTTACAACATTAAGTGCGGAAAAATAATACATAGAAATCATAACTAAAAGACTTAAAAACTTCATCCTCGAATCGTACACGCAATCCACCGATTCCATCCTGCCTCAATACACATCCCCAAGCTGCCAAGAACCTTCCCGCCGCCAAAACTATTTTCTTGCACATATAAAACACAAAGGAATGAGCCTAATGCCCAGCAAGGAAAATCTACTACAAGCATGAAACATATACATATGCATAAAATATAAACTATAAATTGTAAACTATAATCATATAACTATATAAATACAACATCTATTATAATGGCCATCATACTTCTTGGGACTTGCTAGCTAAGCAATCATATGGCCATAAATTTACGGGGCTAGTTATCTAAACAAGTCATATAAATTTATGGTGCTGTTATCTAAACAATCATATGCCCAAGGAATCTACTATTGGGACTTGTTATCTAAACAAGTTATAGATTTGTTATCTAAACAAAATATGTGATTGTTATCTAAACAATTCATATACTAGAAACATATCATACTTATAACATAAACATATATCAATAACATAAAAGCATCCAAATCTACCCTATTTTCCTTACCAAAAACCGAGATGCGAGAACAAGATCGGGACTTTGGAACACTCCTAAAAACCATAATAGAAAGGTGAGTATACTAAAGAAAAGAGATGAAAAGAACGAACTACACCATCGAAAAGATACTTACCAAAAAAAATCTTACATTCAAGATCTTAGATGCATATCCAAGAATAGAGAATACGAGTTAGGATTTGAGTAGAAAAACTATAAGAATCAATACAGAAAGGAACTAGAATAAGGAATACCTTGAATGCTTCTATGACCGAACTACACCTTGAAACTGAAATATACTATGAACCTTACTTCCCAAGTGTTTGATAAGCTTATAATGATTAAGCTTATAACCCCAACCTAAGTGTTTAACACTCTAAAGTAATCTTAGCAGCTTGTAGGCTCTGAACTCAGCTAGGCGATATATCACCTGTACTGATGCTCCCGAGGTTCTTTGAGGTGGTCGTGCGAAGCTACGTGTTTTTCGTATCCCCGTATGGCGATATATCGCCCCCTAGAGCTGCGATATATCGGCATAGGCTGAAATATTATACACGTAATTACACTTTTTCAGCCTAATTTGAATTGAGTAAACAGCCTTGACTAAGTCCTTTAATGATTTCAAAGCTGCTGGCAAACCCTAGGATGTTCAAATATTACTCATAATAAACTTATTCCTAAAAAATTCTTAATTTCTTATTAAACACACACATGACAAGTGTTAATATCTTATTGGGTCTATCTAAACCTTATAGTATAATAATTATCATCTCCATAATCAGTCATATTAATCAAACCTTAGGTTATAATTAATATTCTTAAACTATAGGTTAAACTTATAAAATCTACAAGTGTTACTACGAGTGTCCAACTAAGTCCTGGTTTGAACCAAAATCCACAGTCATAAAAATACTACAACTATTACTAGCTATTACTATTACTACTACTATCTAACTAGCTAAGTAAAGTTCTTGGACTCTACAGAAGGCCCGCTACTTCACCTCTAAAGGAAAAGACCTCTCCTTCCTTTGGCCTGAACTTTACGGTCTTCTTTCGACATTCTATCGTAGCCCCATGTTTGGATAACCAATCCATGCCGAGTATGACATCATAATCTGGTATACTCAGTTCTATGAGATCTGCTAGGCACTCCCTGCCCTCTACCGTTACAGGTGTTGATGGTAACCACTTATTTGACAACATCATATTTCCCGATGGCAACAATGTACTAAAGTTATGTTCAAACATCTTATAAGGCATATTCAGTCTATCAATCACATTCATGGAAACATAAGAATGAGTCGCTCCAGAATCAATTAATACTCTACACATTGTACCAGATATAGGGAGCTGACCTGTAACCACGGTGTTGCTATTGGCTGCTTCATTCTGGGTTAAGGCGAAAACTCTTGCTGGCACCAGATTGTATTGTTATTTTGTCCCGCCTTCCATTGTGGACAATTCTTTCTCAAGTGTCCTGCTTGGCCACACTTGAAGCATTTGTTGGTACCGGCCTGGCGCTCTCCTAGGTGTCTCTTCGAGCAATTAGGACAGATAAGATGGTCGACTCGGTTGCCTTGTTGGTTCCCACGGTGTCGGTCATTGAAGCGGTTGCTATGGTTTTGAGAGTTGTGAATGTTGCTATTCGTGGCCGGAGGTCTAGGTCTTTTATCAACCCCACTATTCTGCCCTTCGTTAGCCTTTCTCTTGCTACTCTCATGGAAGCTCTTGTTGCGGTTGTTCTCTCTTCTAGCGGCATTATTCTTCCATATCCGTTCTTCCAAATATTCAGCTTCAAGAGCTCTATCCATTACCTCTGCATAACTAACCACTCCTGCAATGGTCATCCTAACATCCCTCGCAATCATTGGTTTGAGTCCCCTTACAAACCTCTGGACTCGCAATGCATCAGTTGGCACCACTTCAGGGGCAAATTTGGCCAATCGATCGAACTTCTGTGGATAGTTAGTGATCGAAAGATTCCTTTGTACCAGTGTTATAAATTCGTCAACCTTAGTTGCTAGCACAGCTGGACTGTAATACTTCTTACTGAATTCCTGGACAAACTCCGCCTAAGTCATGGTATTTGGATCACGGGTCTGTTTGGTCACATCCCACCAAATCCGTGCATCCATCTTAAGTAGATAAACTGTGCAGGAAACCCTTTGGCGGTCATCTAACTCCATATGATAAAAAATAGCCTCAACCGACCTTAACCAATCTTCTGCCACCATTGGATCAGCTTTCCCCTCAAAAATTGGTGGGGCTTGTTTCCTAAAGCGTTCATATACTGGTTCGAACCCATAGATTACTGGTAGTAGTGTAGGTGGTGGTACTAGCGGTTTTGCGCCACTGGTACTTGAGGTATCTGGTGTGTTTAGGATGTTTGCGGTGCTAGTCTAGCTTGTGCTAGTTCCTCATCTCTTAGTCGCAACTGTTCTCTTAACCTTGCTACCTTTGCGACCAGGTCCACAGATGGTGCTGCAGGTTGAACAGATGGCATTTCGACGTCAGGGTGGCTGTAGTTTCAGACCTTGTGGAGGCACCCTTTCCTCTGCCTCTTCCTCTTCCCTTTCCTCCTCTTCCTCTGGTCGACATGATGAAGTTATAAGGCAATCAACGGAAAAATCATAAGGGAGGAATATTGCATATTGGTTTGATAGATATTTGCAAAATCATACATTCAAACTACATCATTCAGAGTTTGCAACAAAATATCCAATATCGTTCAAAATGTTTAAATTATTCCAAAATTAAACAATCCCAAAAGTGTTTACTTAATCAAAACATTAACCCCTTAAGGTCTTAGAAAATTATTATTATTCCATCTTACTACCAGCACCCCATGCGACGATTAGGAATTGGACTCTAGTCCTCAACGGTGGACTCGTCCCCTGAACTATAATAAAAAACATTCTCCAGAATGTGGAAATAGCCGGGAGTGCTTTCCATAATCTCCATCCTCGCGGTCAGACGCGGTATAGCTCGCAATACTTCCTCAACTGCCAATTCTCCTTCCATGTCATGCACCGTCTCTAAATGCTCTTCTATTCTGCCATCATAAGTCTTTACTAACACCAGCTCCAGACAATACAGGAGGCATCTTACTACTGCAGTTATGAACTACAAAAATTAAATAAAATGAAAACAAGTAATAGCACATAAACAAATACTTACGACGCGGTGAGGTGAGATTTTCCCGTCTTTAGCGTGTATGGGGAGGATCCTTGGAAGCATGGACGACCTGGCTCTGATACCATTGTAAAATGCCCTAGACTAGTACTTAATAAAACATTCACATTTTCATTGGTCTATAAAAGAAAGCCACTTATTATAAAGGTTTCAGTGGGGTCTTGCTTAAAAACATGCAAGTTGGGCCCAATAGTTTTAAAAGAAAATATTAGTTTTTATGCAAAGTTCTAAAACAACCATTAATTCAAGTCCCACTAATAAGTTTAAAAAAAAAATCTCATAAAACATAACATTATTAAAAATGGCATTTTTAATTGATCATTTTTCGTCCATAGGATGCCCCCACGCCATACACACCAGGACGATAGAACTCCCCACGTCACCACACGTGCCACAGAGAAAACCTATTTGCTACCTGGAAGGGAAAGTAAGGGGGTGAGCTAAAAGCCCAGTAAGGAAGTACAAACAACAAGCAAGTAAGATACAAAAATTTACAAACACTATCATTCATCTTTATACATCATAGCATCATCATAAAATTGGCATCAATATCATAAACATAAACATAATGCCACCGTTATATCATAAACATCATAACATCATAACAAAATCATAAACATCATAACACATTCATAAAACAATTCCTTGTGAACATGGCCTCGCTAACTTGTCCATGCCACCCTTTGAGGTAAACAAGAGTCTCTGGTCCTTGAACAACCTCGACACGTCCGCCCATGGAGTTACGTCTTCATATCCTTAGTAACTCGGGTTATGTCTTCTTTATCCTTAGCAACCCATTTTGATGTGTCGCGTTCATCACGCTAACACCCATTCATATCATACAATATTCATACAAACCAACATATCATCACATTATGGCATTCATAATTCATAACATTTCATTCACACAACAGTCTTACCATTCATAATATAACATTCATATATTCTATCTAACTTCCTTACGTCAGGTTCAAGCTAAGTAAAACCACAACTTCTCAACGAGCCTATACCATAATCAAACGACATTTCTTAGCTTCATATAATTACTATTTTGCCCTCTTATATAACTCTTGTGTGCATGGGCCATGCACACATGGTAGGAGTTACACACAACATACACATATGCTTAATTACACATAAGGTCATAAAAAGAATAATGCTCATTCTACCTATATTGCATGCATGATCTTTCTATAAAAACTACATGGTTGCATAATAGACATTATATTGGAAGTAAAAGTGAATTTGCGTGTAACATGCATTTGTGGGAATGTTGCGTAAATGTGGCGTTAAAAACGATAATTTCATGCGTCTACTTCTATCGTTTTATAATAATAGACTTGTAGCATGTTTTGTTTACCATTGTTTATTTTCTTAAAATTACTAGGTTGATTAAATCTCCCAAAACATTCTTTTTATTTCATAAAAACAATTTTATTTAGCCATTAAGAATATATAAAAGACCCATTTATTATTTTTAAATTACAAAGAAAAGCAAAGGCATTGGAAGTTATTTTAAAAAGAAAAAAAATACCTATGATTATCATGTCTCCTTAGAAAAAAATAATTTAGTTTAAGTTAATAGAATTTCATAATTTGACGTGAGAAAAATAATAATTTTAAGTGTGGGAAAAATATATTTTGTTTGAATTATTTTAAATACCTAATTTTATGTAACACAAATTCATATGTGAAAATTAAATAACTATTTAAAACTTTTTAAACTAAACTTTCAGCCATTATTTAAAAATCACAAGTGAATTAAATCCAACATTTTTCTTAATCCAATTAAAGAAAATCATAACTTGTAAAATAACCATTCATATTATATTAAAAATATCACTTTTAAGTTTTACCATTGTTTAGGTTATTTATTTATTTCAAAATACCAATCAAATTTCTTTTATGGAAACACACTTTACATTTTTAAACAAAAATTCCAACAATCAAATTTTATCATTAAAATCACTATCCTTATTTTTAAAAACTCATATTTTCTCAAAAAAAAAATATATAAAAAAAGCTGTAGGTATTTATTTACACAAAATATCATTTCAAGACATAATTAAATTTCCCATTAAATTTCTTAAAACATCAAAACACTTGCAAGGTTTATTTAAGCACTCAAAACATTATTCTCATCATAAACAACATTATTTTTGCACAAAAATCAGCAAGCACATTAAATCATAAAATTCATTCTTTTCATTATATTTACAAAATTCATGCTTATTTATGTACAATATTCCAACACAAACCCAGCATGCTTCTAACCTCTTTAACCATTTTAATCACATCATGAGCATACAATAATTCATCAATCACCTTGAAACTTATTCACAAGTCATGAACAAATAACCACCCTTGATCTCGTGTTAAATATACTCTCAATATATTATTACCATGCATTTATTCCAAAGAACAAAACCATCATAACTTCATACAAGATCACAACCTATCATGATTTCTAAGATTAAATTGACATTAAAAAAAAATAACCATCATACTTGAGCATTACCCTAGGCCGAAACACATTTAATAAAAAATTAACCCATTCTTTTCATGTATTTTTAATATTTATCATCACTTTTCATAGATCACAAATTTAAACCCTTGTACAATTTCACATAAATTCTTTAAGCCAAAACATACCTATTATTTAACCATATAAAAGCTTTGAACAACATATCACTATCACCATATTTCAACAATCATCTCACTACACATATTTTAATACACAACCATAAAAATCAAACCCAAACAACATCAACCCATGCCCACGCATAGGTCTATCTTCCCTTGCATCAAAATATAAGAAAAATATACATCAATCCATGAACATCATAACATTAGGGTTAGATATTTGATACCTCTCTTGATTGTAAAATCAAGAACACAAATTGATCAACACCCAAACTTTACCACCCCTTGTTCAAGCCTAGGGTTTTTATGAAATCCACCATGAGAAGAAGAAGAGATCCAACAACACACAATAAAGAAACCATAGTCAATATTACTAGAAAAGAAGAGAAAAATAACAAGCATAATACAAAGAAGGCATACCCTAGACTTGGTCTTCTCTTCTCCTTCTTCTTCCTTTCTTCCTTCTTCTCCTTCTCTCTCTAACTCACGTCCCACTCTCTCTTTCTCTCTCTAATTTCGGCAGCCACAAGAGCAAATGGCTCTTCTCCTCTTTCCTTTCCCCTTCATCCTTATTCTCTCATAATGGCTTAATAAAATGAAAAGGTAAGTTTCCTATTCTCTCCATATTTTCTCTTAATTTTTGTATATTTGTTTTTATCTTTAAATGGCATGGAATAAAAAGATGATCACATCATTACTTAAAATAATCATGGTCTTCAAAATTTTAATTTATTTGAATCAAGAAAATAAATGGAATAAACCATTCCTTTCCCACTACACATACACGTCCACCACATGGTTTCCCATTCCTTTTTTTTTTGTAAATAAATCAATTAAATCTAATATATGGAAACTATATAATGTGTAGGAAATTCTACCCATGTGCATCATGCTACCATGCCCTAGCACACACTAAATCACTAGGGTACATCACTATCTACCATGCACCTTAGTGCATTCAACCAAATCTCACATAATCACGTTTTTAAAATAAAAAAAAAGAAATAAATATCATTTAACAAATAATTTCACAAAAAAATATTCTACAACCAATTCTAACAATTAAATAAAATAACAAACAATTAAATAAAACAAACAACAACTAAATAAAATAAACAACATTTAAATAAAACAATTCACCACACTTAACACTTAAATAAAATAAAACACCAAAAATTTTAATAACTAAAAAAAAAATTTGGTGCACTACAATTTTGTCACAAAACCTCGGAGCAAAGTAGTTTTAGAGGAACTAATGACAGATAAAATTTCATCTCCATCTTCTTCATCAGTTAATGATAAAACAACCAAAGAAACCACCATTCCTGAAAAGGAAAAACTAGTGCAACGTTGTAGTGGGAGGATTGTGAGACAACCTATTCGCTACGAATATGAGGCACACGTTCTTGTATCAGATACTGAAAATGACGATCCATTGACTTTTAAAGAAGCAATGGAAGACCCTGATGTTGATAAGTGGAAAGATGCCATTAATCAAGAAATGGATTTAATGTATTCCAATTCAGTCTGGGAACTTGTAGATCTGCCTGACAATGTTAATGCCATTGGAAATGGATCTACAAGAAGAAAAGGGGTGCAGATGGAAAGGTAGAGACTTATAAAGCAAATCTTGTGGCCAAAGGCTACACACAGAGAGAAGGTGTAGACTATGAAGAAACATTTTCTCCCGTGGTCATGCTTAAGTCCATTCGCATACTTTTATCCATAGCTGTCATCTATGATTACGAGATTTGGCAAATGGACATCAAGACAGCCTTTCTGAATGGGCAACTTAATGAAACCATATATATGGAACAACCAGAAGGGTTTATTAAGAAGGATCAAGATCAAATGGTATGCAAGTTGTTGAAATCCATTTATGGATTGAAACAAGCATCAAGATCTTGGAACTTAACATTTGATGAAACTATCAAAACATATGGCTTCGAACAAAATGTTGACGAATCATGTGTTTATAAATACATCAAAGGGAAAGTTGTAGTTTTCTTAGTTCTTTACGTTGATGATATCCTACTCACTGGGAATGATGTAGAGACATTATCAAATGCAAAGAAATGGTTGGCTGACAAATTCCAAATGAAAGATTTGGGAGAAGCAAGCTATGTTCTAGGCATTAAAATTCTAAGAGATAGAAAGTACAAGCTCTCGGCACTTTCATGAGCAAATTATATTGATAAAGTGCTTGAAAGATTCTCTATGGAAAATTCCAAAAAGGTTCAATTACCGACCAGACATGGAATTACTCTATGCAAAGATCAGTGTCCAAAGACACCACAAGAGCAAGAGAACATGAGAAAGTATCCCTATGCAGCAGCTGTAGGGAGCCTAATGTATGCAATGTTATGTACTAGACCTGACATATGTTATGCAGTAGGGATTGTCAGCCGTTATCAGTCTAATCCAAGTTTGGAACACTGGATTGCGGTGAAACATATTCTCAAGTATCTCAGGAGAACGAGGAACTATATGCTAGTATATTCGGGTAGTGACCTTGAACATACTGGATACACTGACTCAGATTTTCAATCTGACAAGGATAGTAGAAAGTCTACTTCTTGGTCAGTATTCACTCTTGGTGGTGGAGCAGTTGTCTGGAGAAGCATCACGCAATCCAATATAACTGATTCAACCATGGAAGTTAAATACATAGCAGCTTGTGAAGCAGCTAAAGAAGCAATTTGGCTGAAAAAGTTCTACACGGATCTGGAAGTGGTTCTAGAAGTGGAGAAACCACTTGTTCTTTACTGTGACAATAGTGGAGCAGTGGTTAATTCTAAAGAACCAAGAAGCCATAAGAGGGGAAAGCATATAGAGCGCAAATACCACTTAGTCAGAGAAATCAAACATAGAGGAGATGTGTCCGTTATGAAAATCACATCAGAACACAACCTGGTAGACTCGTTTACGAAGCGCTTCCTACAAAGTAATTCGAGGGTCATGTACGTAATATGGGATTGAGAGAAATGCCCTACTTGCTTTAAGTATAAGTGGGAGATTGTTAGGAGTATGTCCTAAAAGCATGTAAAAGACATTTATTATTTCGATGAATAAATAAATACAATGGTTTATTATTGTTATATTTAGATTATTAAATTATTGTTTGAATAATTTTGTAAATATCAGAAAAATTCCATATTCATTATTGAAGATGTGATCTTGTATTAGTACGAGAAAATTAAGATCACATGAATGAATAAAAATAGTCAACAACAACAAATTGAAGTTATGGAATTCTTTAATTGGGGTTGTAAGTACGGTTTGTTGAGTATCATGTTGATACAAATAATCTAGATTCAGATTGTTGATGTGGTAAGACATCTCGGTAAAGGTGCTTTATATAATATGATTATATATGACATAGATCGATATGAATAAAAGTCTTTATCCAAAAACCATTTAATAATAAAGACTTGTAATTCATATCATAATTGATGATCATTTATAGATCAACCTTAATCCTGAGTGTTCATGAACTCCTGTTCATGTTTATTAAATCTTTTGATTTATTCGTTAAGGTCTCTTCAAATAAGGAGGCTAATGACTTTTGTTTTGGAGATTTAATATCATGGATGGCTGGGAACATGTATCAACAATATAGAATCTAATCTTTCCTAACGATTCGTATATTAGTTCCCTTAAGGGTTAATTATAGAACTGAATGATTTTGAGCTCAAATCTATAATTAGATTATAGATTAATTATTCACTAGTGAATTAATGGTACTTAAGGAATAAGAAGTAAATTAGAAAGGTAAAATGGTAATTATTCCATTCTAATTTACGAACTAATTAATTAGAGGGTTGAACTATTGTAAAATGGTTATATCAATGGACAGCTTAAAATAAGATTTCTGTAAAAGTATATCTATAACATAAAGAGTTCACTTCTGAATTTATAGTGGAGAAATATCAGAATTAATAAATTAACTATTATAATTAAAGAGTTTAATTATTTAGTTTCAATTTATTGGAGCTTAATGTTATAGGTCCATGGTCCCCGAAATGGCTCAAACAAACACTAACAAAGATAAATACAAAAACGGGCAAAATGACTTATTTGATAAGTAAAATATTTTTCTATGCACTAAATATAATTATTGTATAATTATGTGTAATTAATTAATTATTTGCTTTAACAAAAATATAATTAATTTTGAATTAATTTATTTTTGGGATTTTTGGTATTTAAATAATAAGAAAAATTGGGAAAAATCACATGCCTTCCTTGGCATGTGGTACACGTGTAGCACAGTGCACAGTCACTATGCTACACACACAAGAAGCTTCTAGAAGTTTCTTTTTTCCACAATTTTAGTTATTTAAATATTAAATAAATAATGAGATATTGTAATATGATTACAATATTATTATTTAAACAAAATCTGATAACTGATTAGTTATTTTCAAACTGTTTAAAATAACAATTATTTTATTTTTAATATATTGCATATTTAAATATAGGAGATCAGTTTTTCAGAACGATACTTTTTAGTGATAGAAAATATATCGTGAAATCTCCCTGAGAGAAATAGAACAGTGATACAAGCATAGGTCACTGTTCTTCAAAAACTTAGGTCCAAACTTTATCAGATCTCATGTGTTGAGAACATCTGATAAATAGATTTTGCCGATTATTTTGTATAGCGAGCCCACACTCGTTCTTTGAGTGTTGAGAACATTTTGGAAGATCCTGGTGTGAGATCTCAAGGATTTTTGCCGTAGAAAAAGATAGCAGCAATGACGGACTTGAGGTAATTTTCTACTCGTATCTTTGATTCTATATATATATGTATGTGAAGAAGTAGATCTAGAAATCTTGTGGGGTTAAATTAAAAATTTTGATTGTTGTTCCACTGCGTATAATCTCTGATTTGATCTATAAAAACCAACATAAATTCACCCCATTAAAGTGGTGGAGTGGATGGGATTCACGTACAAGTACAGAAGGTACAAACAAGACAAAAGGAACCAAGGTAGTGTACAACACCCATACCCTTCAAGTAGTGGCTGTATAAGAATGGTGGATGGCAAGCACCCTTTTAGCATGCCTATGAGGTTCGTACCCGACAAGTAGTGGATATACGACATGGTACCATGGCAAGAGTACTTTGGTAGACCCCTGACACATACTGGAGCCGACCACCACTCCTTCGACAACACTACAACCTACAGCCTGGATATGCAGCTCCTTGTCTCTTCGGGACCACAATGTACCAAGATCCATTAGAGCTCACCTATATATAGAGCCTCACTTCATCATTGATGGGGGGTTGGAAAATTCATTGTATACTCAGGCTATTAAGCAATATAAGAATGTTTACTCCATTTTTTATCTGCATGTAATTTTTCCTTAAGTCAATTCTAAGTCCCTATCTAGCTATCTTCTTACTAACCTTTGAGTTTTCCGACCTAACATCGTTGACGAGATCTCACCGTCAACAATAGTGTACTTGTCAAATTGTGCCAACAGTACTTTGGATTTTTTTCAAGTAAGAAGCTATTTCAAATCCTTGTGCTTGATAATGTCTTGGTATTTGATTCACCACCAATTGTTAATCACTGCAGATTTTGAACGACTGTGCATTGACATCTTTCGCTAACCGTAGACCAACGAGCAACACTTCATATATCTACTTCGTTGTTTGAGGCAGAAAACCCGAATCTAAGTGCACAATGAAAGCAATGTCCTTCTGGAGTGACCAAAATTAATCATGCTTCGAAGTTGTGCTCGTTAGACGAGCCATCTACGAACAACTTCCAAATAGGTGCTTCTTCTTCTGGTTCTTCCACTATAGGGGTCTGCTCGTTGATAGGAAATCCCATGTACTCAGTAATAAAATCTGCAAGTTCCTGTCATTTTATTGCTACTCATGGCTGGTAGGTGATTTCATATTGACTTGTCCATAGTCCATTTTAGTAGGCGACCAGCTGCTTCAGGCTTTTGAAAAACTTGTCTGAGTGGCTGGTCGGTAAATACTGTAATGGGATGAGCTTGGAAGTACGGTCTAAGATTTCTTGATGCAAGTAGTAGGAAATATGCTAGTTTCTCAATTGCCGGATATCTTGATTCTGCTCTTATCAGCCTCTTGCTAATGTAGTACATCAGATGTTGCACTTTATTTTCTTCCCTAATCAATACAACACTAGTTGCATACCCAGTGACTACTAGATAAACGGATATAGTCTTTTCATCGATTGGTTTGGTTAGAATGGGAGGTTGCGCCATGTGCTTTTTGATGGCTTGAAATGCCTGCTTGCATTCTTCCTTCAAGTCAAACTTCTTGCTACCCCTTAACAGATTAAAGAATGGGATGCATTTGTCCATTGACTTTGAAATGAATCTGCTAAGAGCAACTAATCTTCCTGTTAGACTCTGAACGTCTTTGATTCTAGTTGGTGACTTCAAATTGATCAGTGCTTGGATTTTTTCCAGATTCACCTCAATTCCTCGTGCATTGACTATGAACCCGATGAGTTTTCCAGAACCATCTCCAAAGGAACACTTGAGAGGATTCAACTTCATATGGAATTTCTTTAAGACGTTGAATCATTCCTTGAGATCTTTGAAATGCCCTCCAGCTTTTTTATTTTTATTTTACTAACATATCAATGACGTATACTTCCATATTATTGCCAATTTGGTCTTTAAACATCTGGTTAACTAAGCGCTCATAAGTGGCAACAACGTTTTTTAAGCCAAATGGCTTTACCTTATAAGAGTATAGTCCAGTATCTGTCCTAAAGTTGGTGTGTTCCTCATCTTGGGGATGGATACTATTCTAGTTGTAACCAAAATAAGCATCCATGAAGGATATTGTCTCGTGCCCAACTATTGCATCGACCACCTGGTCGATCCCTGGTAATGAGAAACAATCTTTTGGGCATTAGATCTGTAAAATCCACACATGTCCTCCATTTACCATTTGGTTTGGGGAAAAGTACTGGATTTGAGACCCATGATGGATAAAATTCTACCCGAATGAATCCATTTTCCTTCAGTCTTTCAACTTCTTCTTTTAAGGCTATCGACATGTCCTTATCGAGCAGCCTTTTTCTGATGTATTGGTGGGAACTTTTTATCTATGTTAAGGACATGACTTATCATGGCTGGGCTAATTTTTATCATGTAATTACGCGATCGGGCAAATATATCCTGGTTTCTTTTCAAGAAGTCCACTAGTTCTTCTTGTACACTCTTTTCTAAATTTTTACCGAACTTAATTATGCTGGTTGAATTTTCTTTCTCTAACTGGACCTCCTCGTGGTCCTCCATTGATCCTACTTCTTCGAAAAAATCCCCAAATCGAGGATCTATCTCTCCTTCCTCGCTTTGGGCAACACCCTATTCAGTGATTTGATCACCTAATTGGGCATTTAGCCTATCGGTGTTACAAAACACTTCTATTCTTTCTTCCGCAGGGCTGCTCGAGTGTATCTGGTGCTCTCTCCTCCTCTTTTTACCTTGTTAATTGAGGAGTAATAGCATTCCTGAGCTTCCCTTTGATTCCCGAATACACATCCTACTCCTAAATCTGTAGGGAATTCCATAACAATGTTACATATTGATTCGACTGCTTGGAGATCTACCAGTGTAGGTCTTCCAATTACTGCATTATAAGCTAAAGGATAATCGACAATAATAAATGTTTCTAAAATTGTCCTATTTTCTAGTGCTATTCCTGCAATGACTGGGAATCTTATTGACCCTACCGGTGTAAGCCCTTCTCTAGTAAAGCCATAAGTCATTCGACTTCATGGCTTGAAGTCTCGTGTTGACAACTTCATCCTCTCCAAAGATGATTTATATAAAATATTGACTAAGCTCTTTGTATCAACCAACACTTATTTTACCATCATATTGGTGATTTCAACATCTACGACCAGGGGGTCTACATGTGGGAACATGACATGCTGTGAGTCTTGCTCGAAAAAGGTTATTAAGTCACCTTCTACTCGAGCTTTATTGGGAGTTCACTCCTCGACTGTTAGCATTTCTATTTCTTGTTCTTGATGTAGTGCTCTGGCATATCTTTCTCTTGCTTTGCCACTATCGCCAGCCAAGTGTTGTCCCCCACATATTGTAAGCAGGGTGCCTGTGACTGGAGCTGACTGTAATGAGGGTAAGTGTTGACGTCCTCGTGTCTGCTCGCTACCTCTAGAAGCCGTTGATTGGGGATTAAACCCTGCTCGGACATACTTCCTCAAATGCTCTTATCAGATCAAGAACTCAATCTCATCTTTTAGTTGGTTTCACTCATTTGTATCATGGCCATAGTCACTGTGAAAGTGACAAAATTTGTTTGTATCCCTTCTCGATATATCCTTCTGGATTGGTGCTGGTCGCTTATATGGCACAGTAGTATGACTGGCTTGATAAACATCTGCGCGAATCTCGACCAATGTTGTGTAGTTGGTGAATCCTTGCTCATATTTGGTCAGTTTTAGGCGTTTGTTATCTTTAATATCTGCCTTTGCATTTTATGGGTATTTTGGTAATTTAGCTTGTAAGGGAAATTTGGTAATTTATGTTGAAGCATATGTGAATTGGTTTCTTTTAAATTTCATGATAATATGTGACTTTATTTCATGATTATGGTATGTATGTGCATGATAGCGGCAAAACACAGTTCCTTCAAGTATCAGGGCTTAAGTGCCAAAGATATTGGAAATAAGGGGTTAAGATATAAATATGAATCTTATGGTAGAAATTATAATTTCCATAAGTCAAAACTATTAGTTTAAGAAGAAATTACAAAAAAAAAAAAAAATGCTCAAGTTAATGCTTGAGAAAATTTAGAGTTGAGGGTAAGACATAACTATATATTTTAAGATTATTAATTTGAATTAATTAAAATTATTGAAAAGAGAAATTAAGGTTAGGCTTTTCATGATTGTCAGACGATGCTTTTCACGAACTCAGTAGGTTAACAGATCAAGAGTCTTATCTCTCACTCTTGATCCAAACAAATTTTGAGGCTTAAGGAATTGGAGGAGAGTTTGACAATTGATTTGATTAACTAGGAGTTACCCAAAAGGGAGCAAGGACTTGAGGTTGTGGCAGAGGTATTGCTACGAAAATTCTTTGAACTATGTTATTCAAGTCTATGATAGATTTAGATTGTTTATGTTGAAAAAGAGTTTTAATTGCATTGTTGATTATGTATGTTTATTAGATGTTTATGATTGATTATTACTAAGTTTCAAAGGTTAGAAACATGCTATGTTGACTGATTTGGTGAGTTGGGGTCGAAACTTTGAGATTTGGGGTTGAAATCTAGCTTTAAAATCGCATATGTGATTTTTATAAATGGCGACTAGTGCAACTGCGCTACTCAGTTGGAAAGCTTGATCTCTCTGTGGGCGCGATCGTGTCGGTTGCCCATAAATGAGATTTTTGGTTCGGTCCACCCTTTTAATTATGAATTGGCACCTTTTGGTTGGGGTTTTATACAGTAGAGTTTTAATACTTTCTTAAGGATATTTTGAGCTTGAGTTAGCCTTAAGAAGGACATGGGTGTATTTCATTATGGTTTTCAATTTGGCTTAAGAGTAAAACTTTTGATGTTAGATGATATGATACGCTCGCTAAGGATACTTGAAGGGATGTGTTAGTGTGTGTGAAGCACTTGTTTAATGCCCAAACGTGACTTCCACTAAGCAGTATTTTTAGTATAGATGGGCGGTTGATTCCACAAGGAGGTAAAGAAACAAAAAGACAAATAAAACAGTTAGCAGGTAAGTAATATAAGAACAATAAAAAGAAACAACATTTTTGTGGATTTATTTGTTTGAATGATTAAAATAAAAGATAATAAACAATAAAAATGCTTAGTGAGGCATCGGGGTTCCACCATATATTTTGGTCACCTATTTACTTTGATAATTTGTAAATGTATTTGAGTAATAAAATTCCATACTTGAAGTACATGAACATGTTATTGTTATGAGAAACCTAGAATCGACATAATACCATTGGCAATATGTAGTAAAAGACTACTCACAAAATAACAAATTAAGATCTCATGCTAATACTATTGTTATGAGAAATCTAGAAGTGACACTATACCATCTCGGCGATAATGCAGTAAAAGACTACCCACAAAATAATAAAATTAATATAAATTATTTTAGTAAAATTACATAGAAAAAGCTTGACTGAATTCATATAAAATTATTAATAAATATTAAGTACATAAATAATGATAGAAATAATAAAACTCGAATATTTGAACATTAAAACACATTTAAAAATTCAACATAAAAGATTAAAAAAATACAAAACTTCACCCCTATCCTCACCAAAAGAAAACTCTAGCTTAAGTTAAAAGTCATTCCCACATTTTCCTTTGAAAATGTGAGAAGCTTAGAGATAAAATGGAGAAGAGGAAATAGAGAGAAAATATGGTAGGGAGAAAAGTGTATAGAAAAGGTGTGTTGAATACGTGAAATTATGATCCTATTTATAGGAAGAGAAAGAGACTAAAACACAAAATACAAAACTAAAGGGTTACAAAAGAAAAAGGACTAAAACATAATTAAAAGAACTAAATAATAATATAATGTTAATGGCAACTCTTAAATCCACACACGTTTTATGATATCACCATTATATATAATTGTTGCCACTAATATTATTATTATATTATCATTATTATTGCCTTAATCCTTATTTATGACCCTATATATATTGTTGCTTCTTTCTTGTTTATTGTAGGTGGGAGACGTGAAGGAAGAGCTGATGCATGCATGCATGCACGGAGTGCGAGGCGGGGGATAGCAGCTGGCGTGTCAGGCAGCTGGCAGGTGGAGCGGGTTAGGTCAGGTGTGGGTCAGCTGGGGCTGCTGGAAGATGCGTGTCAAGCGGAGAGCGAGACAGGTGGCGCGCTGGCCGCAAAGGACATGCAACCCATTTTGGACCTGACGAGGTGGGCCTTGCTTCTCTGGGTTGGTGGCTTGCAAAAATACCAATTTTTCTCTTCGTTTTTCACTTTTAATTATTTTTTCTCTTTCTTTTCAAAATGCAACATAATTCCTACAAAAATAAGTCAAATTAAATGTAAACTAAATATTTTCAATTGTAAAATTTACTCCAATAATTTCTTGAAAATATTAATTAAGACACAATTTAATTTGACATTTAAGATCAATAAATGTGCATTTTTGACCACTAATCACAACTCCAACTATCGTATTGCTAGTCCCTAGCACTTTAAGCGGATAAAGTTATTACCAAGATGAATTAGTGAGCTAAATTATGCAAAATTGCCTAACAAAAATTATTTAGCGAGAATTTAGAAAATGCTATTTAAAACTATCAAAATTGTAGTTCAAGAGCTTTGTGTATGTGTGCATCAAACCATATCGTTCTTTCTAAAATTTATAACACAAATAGGTTCAAAAAACTACTAAAGAATAAAGTCTCAACTTTAAATCCTCATAAAGGTATTGAAAATATTTTTATGGGAGATGTTTCACACTCTTGGAGTTGTATATTTATCAATTAACGCTCAAAATTGGATGTCATCGTTTTAGGATAAGCAATGCTAACGAATATTGATCAAAAGATAGGCCAATCAATTAATTGGAATCTAAAGGACATAAAAACCTTCGGGATTTTACAATATAAAACAAAGAGCCAATAGCCAAAATGAAGAACAATACAAAATAAATACACTTTTTTTTTTGTTTTTTAATTTTTAAATCACAAATAATTGAAAACAATTGTAGTAGTAATGTTGAATTTTTATTTTCTATTTGTAATTTTCTTCAACAAAACTACACAAGAAGAAAAGGAAAAATGTTGCTCTTGTTCTTTTTATTTTTTTATTTTATATATATATATTTTTAGACAAGAGACAACATAAGAATAAAGAAAAAATACAAGAAATTAAAAAGAAAATTACAATAAAATACAACAAAGACTCTTTAAAATAAAATTATCCCTCTTGTAAATGTCATGTTTTAAATTCCCAAAAATTAATTTTACCAACTCAAATGATCAATAGAAGTTTTCAAAGTTGTTTTCTCATTCTCACAACTCACAAAAATTAAAAGCTTTAAACTTTAGGATTTTTTCTCAACTGAATGTATTAAAAGTTATCTTTTCACATGTTTGGTTGTACATGAGATTACTCTAAAAAAATTACTTCCTAATATTAAAAAATAGCAAAAACTCTCTCACAAATTTTGTTGTTGTCATGAATTTAGCAAAAAATTAACTCCAAATTTCAAAATGGTAATCAAAATATATTTCAACGCATGAATATGCCCACTACCTCCAACTTTAAATGAGACATTGTCTTCAATGTCTAATGTTATCCACATTTTGGAAGCAAAAGAGAAAATGATAACCAACAAACAACAACAAAATCCCAAAAAGTAAAATTTGCAACATAAAATAAAGACACAAATTAAAATAATGCACACTAAAAGAAAGATAAAACTTGACCAGTCTTCGATAGATAAAAGCATCGCTCTCAGGTAAGTCTACCAACTGCATGTTTGTGTACTATCCTATATCAAAAATGAATTTTCTTTTATCACCCATCTCAAAAATAGAAGCGTTAACCACATTTTCAAGAAAAAGAAAACGTTTGGTTCCAAAATCTTGGAGAAAATTGTGTGAATGTTTCATTGCAAATATGTTTATGATTTCCTCAACGATTAAGTCTATAACATCAGTAGGATAGCTTTCATTTTCCTTTGGAGTGGTTGGAAGAATTTTTGTGTGGGAAATAGTTTCACTCCAAATGGTAATGACATTATCCTCAATGGGTTTGGAAATGGGAGTAAAGGATGGCACTGTGGTCTTAGGCTGAGATGGTAATTGTAACGCCCAAAATTTGTTAATAAGGCTTAGCGCATTGATTAGCGTGCCATGAGGGCAATAATTGACTTAATGGTATTATTACGTGATTAATTGTGATGTATGTGTATCAGTACGTGATTACTTGAATTAAATGATTATATGACAAGATATACATGTGTTAGGAGAATTAAATATGCATGTTGGCCCGTTCTTGTTCATAAGGGCATATTTTTAATTTTGGCCCGTTGAGGGTATCAATGTGCTTATGTGTGTGTGTTGCGTTTGAGACCGCAATATTGTGGAGATATAATTGAGATGTGTGGTCCGAGACGGTCCTAGGGAACGAATTAGCGAATAGTCACAATGGGGTCGAATACCCGGCTCGGGGTGAGCCTAGGGGTATTTTGGGAATGTAGCACATGTTCGGGGTTAGTGGGTAATGAGACTCTATTTAGCGATTATTTGGGTATGTCAGAATTAATTAGGGATTTATAGAACTACTCGAGGATTTAGCGAGAATGTAGAAAATGACGGGATTTCCCTTGGAGGCATTAAATGGCTAAGGGTTAACTTAGGGGTAATTTGGTCATTTTAAAAGGATAGACATGGACGTGTACCTTACGCTCTAGAACTAACCAGAAAACAAAACACACTCTCTCAACCTTTCTCTCCCCCCCCCCCCCCCCCTCCCCTCTAGCTTGGGGATATTGTTGAAATTCAAGGAGGAAGCTTGGGATTGAAGGGAATTGAAGCTTGGAGTGATTGGGTTTTGCTCAGGGTCAAATTCTCAGATGAGGTAAGGATTATTATGATGTTTTGTTAGTTTTTTGCTATGATTTAAGGGATTTCATGGGGTTTGGACTTTAGACTGGTTTTCGGGTTTTGGTGAGACTATGGGATAATTTTTGGTTGTTTATACTGATTAGGTTGCCTTGATATCAATTCTAGACTAAATTCTGGCTTCAGGTATTAAATTGGGTATGAATTGGTGACTTTGGCTCGAGAAAATGTAGGGGGAATTTTGATTTTTGGAGCTCAAGTTGCGACCCTGTTCTTCAGGTGTTGCGGACCACATGAACCCAGGAGGCTTCGGAGCCTCTGAAATCCTCCAGGCATTGCGGCGCATGCTGAGGCACGTCGCGGCCCGTGTCCCCTAGGAGAGAGCCTTGGGGCTCTCTGACTTGTAGCGCACCGCGGCCCTAGGGGGCTAGGCTGCGGCTCAAATGAAGGGAAATGGCCAAAATTGGGTTTTATGCTCAGGAACTCAAATTTAAGGGCTCGGGAAGGATTCTACTACCATAATTAGTAGGATTCGAGGTCCCGGAGGCTAGAATATTATTTCAAAGTTTTTCATTGGTTTAGGGTTTGATGGATATTTGTTATTGTTTCTTTTGGACTAGGTTTTACCACCAAGGTTTGATTTTAGGGGATTGTGCTTGGGATCGCACTAGTCAGTCAGCTTAGGACACAGGTAAGAAAACTATTTGTGTCTGTTGAGCAGGGCATGACCCGATTATCTCTGTGTAATGTTATGTGTGAATATTTATAATTTTTATGCCATGTTTGTGCGATTATGACTGATCAGAAAAGGCCTGGATCGGCGAAGGCCGGGAACGACAACAAGCATGATGAATGCAGGTCGCCATGGCATGCCCATCTAGGGTGTTCTACTCATCGGTTTGGTGAAGACCGTGAAACCGGTGCTTGGTAATGCATTGTGGTCGACATAGGCCGTTATTTGAATAGTCTGTGTTACCTGTTTAAAGTTATGCATTTACTTGAATGAATTGTTATATGCTATATGTGTGAAGCTTTCTTGCTGGACCTTGGTTCATGGGTGCTCTATGGTGCAGGTAAGGGCAATGGAAGGCCGACCAAGCATGAGTTGGAGGGCATGGAGCGACGCGTACATGTTTGGCCTATCTTGCCGCCACGAGTGGGGTTGTTTAGAGGAACATGTTATAAACATCTGGTTTTATCGTTTAGGTCGACTATACTCTAACTTTTGAGTTATAAACATATTTTGAAACAATGTTTTGGGGTCCCAATGTATCACTTTTATAATTTTAATGGATGTACAAACCTTTTATACTTAATTTTCATTAAATGAGTCTTTATTATGATTTAATCGCACTTTTTATTCTAAAACTTCGATTAGCGATGTAATGGCACATTTTAAAATCACATGGTAACGACTCTAGGGTAGTAGGGCGTTACAACTTGGTATCAGAGCGTGCCAAGGTTTATGGTTCCTCGAGATTGATCGAACATGTACATTCACTGCTAGAGACAAGCTCGACTCAGGGTTGGTTGGTATTAAGTGAATTATATGTTTAATTGTTTGTCTGAGTTGCCGTGTTTGCCTGATTAATATAAATAGAGCATGATGAGTGTATATAATGCTAGGGCATGGCCCCTTTGACTGCTATATGATTATGTTATGTGTGCATTGTGTTGATTTGATATTTTTGTTTGACTGATTGAACTGGGAGGTGGTTTTTTGGATCTTGTTATCATGCCTGATGTGCAACGTCATTTATTGCAGGCATATTGAAGTTATGCCTCGGTGATCAACTAGATTCTGTGTCAATATGGCTGAAGATAACAACGAGGGTCAGGACCCTCCACCTGCCGCATAGAACTGTCAACAAATGTTTGTAGAAATGCAAGCTAGATATCAGAGAAGTGAAGATGAACTCTGAGAGCTGAGGCAGCAGCCTCCTCCTCGAGATGTTGGACTACAGGTCCCACAGGCTGTGGCACCAGTGTCAGCCCAGCCTGTGATGGAGAATAGGTGGGAGCCTTTGTATAAAAGGTTCAAAAAGAAACACCCTCCCACCTTTGAGGGAGGTCCAGACCCACTGCGGGTAGAGTAGTGGATGAACATGACTTCTTCTATCCTAGATTTCATGAGGGTGAAATGGAATAAGAGGGTAGCTTGTGCCGGTTACATGTTGAGGGAAGACTCCCGCATTTGGTGGAAAGTTGTATCTCAGAGGAGAGATGTGACTGTTCTGACTTGAGATGAATTTAGAGATGTATTTAATGAGAAATATTACATTGTTGCAGCTTGACCTTCAAAGGTGGATGAGTGTAATAATCTGAATCAAAACAGAATGACTTTCACAGAGTACGCCTTGAGGTTCGACCGGTTGGCTAAATTTGCACTGGACTTGGCGCCTAATGATATGGCACGAAGGGATCACTCTGTACGGGGGCTAAATGTGATGATAGCTCAGGATGCCAAGATAACATTGGATCCGAGGACTACCACTTATGTTCAGGTAGTGGAAAAAGCCCTTACTACTAAGGGTGCCGAAGATAAGATATGGAAGGAAGGCATCGCAAGGTGCGATGCTTGGAGGATGGTGCCTCCCTTCACTGGTTCTGGCCGAGGTAGTGGCCTCAGTGAGCAAAAGAGAAAGGCCCCATATTTTTTTGTTCCTCTTGGTCAAGATAGGAGGGCATAGGGTGCCTTTGGAGGCCGTTCAGGTGGGGGAGAGAATTAGAGAAGCTGCCTAGAGTGTCCTGTTGAGTCTAGTTTTTGTCATGTTTAGGTGGTGTTGTAGGTAGTCTTTTATGTCATTTTTCTTTCATTTAGTGCGGGTTTATGCTGTTGTTTGTAGTTTTTGTGAATAACAGGAAGATTTGAGTACTTGGAGGAAAAATGTCCAAAAAGAGAAGAAATATCCAAGTTTTGATAATATTTTTGACAAAGGATGGATCTCAACATACTTTGGATGCGTTGGTGATTTTTCGGGCTTAAAAATGCAAGAATTGAGAAATGTCTTAAGGGTCGCGGCATGAGTATTGTAGAGTCGCGGCTAGCCCTTGAAACAAAACCTATGTTTCGAAGGAGAAACTTGAGCTGCGGCATGGCTAAGGAGAGTCGCGGCATAGAAGGGCCAAAACCCAGAAATTAGAGACACGGGCCGCGACATGGATTTGGGAGAGCTGCGGCCTGGCAGTTCAGATCCATGAAGATTTAAGACACGAGCCGCGACATGGTACATGTAGAACCGCAGCCCGCCTCTTCAAAAACTTAAAAGATTAGGTTTTATGAGGAAGAAAAAAACGAGAAAGAGATATACAGATTTTTGGAGAGTCTTGGAGGCTAAGAAGGCTAGGAGATTTCAAAAACTGCATGTTTTCATCTATTTTCTTATGTTATTTTTAAATTTCTTTGTGATTAGAATTACAATTATGAACTAATTTTCTGTTTAGGATTTTTATTTGAATCACTTGAATTCCTATTATGAATTAATGCAATTTCAATTTTCTTCTTCAATCTCTTTTCAATTCCTTATAGCCTGTTCTTATTGATTGATTATTGATTGGCCATCTATAGTCATTATCTATATGTTTTTGAATCAACATTTGAGAAGTGGGATTTGAATTTGCTCTGGTTATATTGGACATAATTCTAATTTGGAACGAGAGAATCTAGATTAATTGTGTAACTATTTATTGAGTTGTTGAGATTAATGCTATCTTTGTGATTCAATTTACCATAGAAATATAGGAAATTGTCACTTAGGTTGAGTTTATAATTCATAATATGATTATAAGCTGCTTTTGTCAACTCGTTAATTGAAATAGGCAGAAAGAAGAAGAATTTAGTATTTTGTATTAGGGAGTGATAGGGAGGATAGTTGATGAGATTAAATATCCTAATTATTCTTTCATTGTTTAAATCCAAGGTTTTTGCTGTTATTCTTTGTTTTATTTCATCTTTAATTATTGTTTCTGCATTTTATATATTATTTTGTTTTGTCTATAAGAATTGAAATTCTAATTGACCAAATAGAAAAAAAGATTAATTTACTGGTAATTGAGGATTCAGTCCTTGAGGACGATACTTGGTTTTACCAAGATTATTACTAAATTGCGATACGTGCACTTGTGTAGCATATAAAATCCACAACATGTCCATGGTGTAGGCAATGACATCTGGGGGAGTGCAGAGTCAGAGCATGTTTCATCTGTGGGAGTGTCAACCACTTGTGGAAGGACTGCCCACAAGACAGAAAAGAAGAACCAAAGAGAAATGACAACCTCACTCTAGCAAGAGTGCTCACCTTGACCCAGACTGAGGCTGAGGCTAGTCCCTCAGTTGTGACAGGTCAGATCTCTAGTGTTGGTTCTTCATTTACTGCATTGATTGATACAGGAGCTACTCATTCATTTGTATCTGCTAGAGTGATAGACCGTTTGTGTAGACCTTGTGATTTGTATGCTAGAGGATTTAAGACTTTGTTTCCAACTGGGGAACTGGTAGTCTCTAGGAGGTGGGTTAGAGCATTACTAGTGGAGATAGATAGTAAGGAGTTATATGTGGATCTAATTGAACTGGAAATGGATGAATTTGATATGATTCTGGGGATGGATTGGTTGACAAAGTATGGGGTGACAATAGACTGCAAGCGAAGGATGGTAGCTTTCGAGCTGGAAGGAGAGGAATCTTTTGTGATTCTGGGGACAATGAGTGGACCACGAGTACCTATGATCTCTACATTGACGGCTAGATACCTATTGCAAGAAGGTTGCATAGGATTCCTAGCAAACATAGTGGATACATCTAAGGTCGTTTCAGTTGGACCGGGTGAGACTAGGTTGGTGTGTGAGTTCCTTAATGTATTTCCAGCAGATTGGCTAGGGTTGCCACCACATCGAGAGATCGAGTTTGTCATAGAGTTTGCACCAGGAGCAGAACCAGTATCGAGTACACCTTACTGAATGGCGCCAACAGAGTTAAAGGAACTGAAGATTCAGTTTCAGGAATTACTGGATCTAGGATTCATCAGACCCAACTTTTAGCCATGGGGTGCTCCAGTGTTGTTCGTCAAGAAGAAGGATGGATCCTTAAGAATGTGCATTGACTATAGAGAGTTGAATAAGCTGACCATTAAGAATAAGTATCCATTGCCTAGGATCGATGACCTGTTTGACCAGCTACAAGGGAAGACAATGTTCTCTAAGATTGACCTTTGGTCTGGCTCCCATCAATTAAGGATTAAGGAGGAGGACATACCAAAGACCGCATTCCATACGAGGTATGGACATTATAAATTTCTGGTCATGTCCTTTGGACTAACTAATGCCCCAGCAGCCTTCATGGACTTGATGAATAGGGTCTTCAGGGATTACTTAGATAAGTTTGTGATCATATTCATCTATGATATATTGGTGTACTTCCAATAAGAGACAGAGCACGAGCAACATCTTTTTTTGGTACTACAACTGTTGAGAAAGCATAGGCTATATGCTAAGTTCAGTAAATGTGAGCTTTGGTTGCCTCAAGTAACATTTTTGGGCCACATTGTGAGTAAGGAGGGGATTCTGGTGGACCCAACCAAGATTGAAGCAGTGAGAGATTGGCCAAGACTGAGCAATGTACCAGAGGTTAGGAGCTTCTTGGGATTATCAGAGTACTATTGATGTTTCGTTGAGGGATTCTTCATAATAGCCACACCGTTGAATGAGCTCACGCGTAAGAAGACCAAGTATGTCTGGACAGATAGATGTGAGAACAATTTCTAGGATTTGAAGCAGCGACTGATCACCGCTTCGGTACTGAGTCTTCCATCATACAAGGAGAAGTTTGTGGTCTACTATGATGCTTTAAGGCAGGGTTTGGGTTGTGTACTGATGCAAGTTGTGAAGGTAATAGCCTATGCGTGTAGATAGCTGAAGGAGAATGAGCAGAGGTATCCAACTCACGATTTGGAACTGGCAGTGGTGGTATTCGCACTGAAGGTATGGAGGCATTATATATATGGAGAGAAGTGAGAAATATACACTGACTATAAGAGTTTGAATTATTTCTTCACTCAAAAGGATTTAAATATATGCCAAAGGCGTTGGTTGGAGTTAGTGAAGGACTACGATTGCGAGAGTTTATACCATCCAAGAAAGGCCAATGTGGTGGCCAATGCATTGAGTCAAAAGGGGCCAGGGCAGTTGTTCATTCCGAGACAGATATCAGAAAAGTTAGCTGAAGAGATGACCAGAGCATGAATTGAATTGGTAGTTGGTTAGCTAGACAATATCACTCTTCAGTCCACGCTCCATGAGAGGATCAGAGAAGCGCAGAAGGAGGATCAATAATTGACGAAACACAGGGAGGGTGTCTTAGCTGGGTTGGCTAGAGACTTTTCTATTTCAGAGGTGGGACTATTGATGTATAAAGGTCGGATTTGCATTTCGATGGATTTCGATATCAGATAAGAGATTCTGGATGAGTCTCATGCCACTCCTTATTCTCTACATCCAAGTACGATGAATATGTACCAAGACTTGTGGACTCTGTATTCGTGGCCAAGAATGAAGAAGGACATGGTGGATTATGTAGCCAAGTGTTTAACCTGTCAGCAGGTGAAGGTTGAACATCAAAGGCCAGCAGGTTTGCTGTAGTCTTTAGGGATTCCAGAGTGGAAGTGAGAGGATATCATCATTGACTTCGTGGTTAGATTGCCAATGACAATGGGGCAACATGATTCTGTTTGGGTGATTGTGGATAGGTACACCAAATCAGCCCACTTTTTGCCTGTTAGAACTTATATGGTGGAGCAGTATGTCGAGTTGTATGTAAAGGAGATTGTGTGACTCCATGGGGCTCTGAGGTCGATAGTATCCGATAGGGACCCCACCTTCACCTCTAAGTTTTGGGAGAGCCTGCAGAAGGCTATGGGCACACAGTTGCGGTTGTGTACCACGTATCATCCTCTAACGGATGGACAGTCTGAGAGGACAATTCAGATACTAGAGGATATGTTACGGGCCTGTGTGCTAGACTTTGGAGGATCTTGGAATAAGTATCTCCCTTTGATTGAGTTTTCTTATAATAATAGCTATGAGGCGACTATGGGAGGATGTGCATATCACCTATTCATTTGGATGAGATCGGTGAGCAGAAGTACTTAGGTCATGAGGTCGTTTAGAGGACTAATGAGGCAATTGAGAAGATTAGAGCTTAGATGCTCACCTCTCAGAGTAGACAGAAGAGTTATTCAGACTTGAAACATAGGAGTGTAGAGTTTCAAGTTGGTGATCATGTGTTTCTCAGAGTTTCTCCTTTGAGAGGAGTGAAATGTTTTGGAGTGAAAGGCAAGTTAATTCCTAGGTTTGTTGGCTCCTTTGAGATTCTGGAATGGGTTGGAAAGGTGGCTTACAGATTGGCTATGCCTCCAGCTTTATCAAAGGTTCACAACGTATTTCATGTGTCTATGCTCTAGAAGTACGTATCAGATTCTACACATGTGCTAAGGTATGAAAACTTGGAGCTGGATCAGGATTTATCTTTTGAGGAGAAACCTGTTCAGGTCCTAGACCGGAAAGATAAATTCTTGTGGAACAAAACCATTGCCTTGGTGAAAGTATTGTGGAGAAACAACAAGGTGGAAGAGGCAACTTGGGAGCTTGAGTTTAATATGCGGGATCATTGTCCCGAGTTATTCAGGTAAATTTCGAGGATGAAATTTTTGTAAGGAGGGGATAGTTGAAACACCCCAAATTTTCTAATAAGGCTTAGTGCCTTGATTAGCGTGTCGGGAGGGAAATAATTAACTAAAAGGTATTATTACATGATTAATTGTGATGTATGGTATCAGTACATGATTACTTGAATTAATGACTATATGACTAGATATGCATGTTTGAGAGAATTAAATATGCATGAGGGCCCGTTCTTGTTAATAAGGGCATATGTGATTATGACTGTGTGTTGCATTTGAGACCACAGTATTGTGGAGATATAACTGAGATGTGTGGTCCGAGATGGTCCTAGAGAGTGGATTAGCGAAATAGTCACAACGGGGTCGAATACCCGGCTCGGGGTGAGCCTAGGGGTATTTTGGGAATGTAGCACGTGTTCGGGATTACTGGGTGACAGGATGCTATTTAGCGATTATTTGGGTATGTCAAGATTAATTGGAGATTTATAGGAATACTCGAGGAATTAGCGGGAATGTGGCAAATAACGGGATTGCCCTTGGAGGCATTAAATGGCTAAGGGTTAACTTAGGGGTAATTGGGTCATTTTCAAAGGATAGACATGGACATGTACCTTGGGACTCTAGAACTAACCAGAAAACAAAAACTCTCTCAGCCTTCTCACTCTCTCGCTCTCTTTCTCTCTCGCTCTCTCGCTCTCTCTCTTTCTCTCTAGCTTGGGGATTTTGCTGAAATTCAAGGAGGAAGCTTGGGATTGAAGGGAATTGAAGCTTAAAGTGATTGGGTATAGCTTAGGGTCAGATTCCCAGTTGAGGTATTCTGACCTTTTGTTAGTTAAGGGTTTTCATGGGGTTTGAACTTTAGGCTGGTTTTGGGGTTTTGGTGAGATTATGGGATAGTTTTTGGGTTGTTTATACTGATTAGGTTACCTTGATATGATTTATAGACTAAATTATGGGTTTAGGTGTTAAATTGGGTATGAATTGGTGACTTTGGCTTGAGAAAACGCAGGGGGATTTATGAGTTTTGGAGCTCAAGTCGTGGCCCTGTTCTTCAGGCGCTGCAGCTCGCATGAACCCAAGAGGCTTGGGAGCCTCTGAAATCGTCCAGGCGCCGTGGTGTAGGCTGAGGCGCGTCGTGGCCCATGTCCCCCAGGAGAGAGCCTCGGGGCTCTCTGACTTGTAGTTCGCCATGGCCCTAGGGGGCTATGTCGCAGTTCAAATTAAGGGAACTGGCTAAAATGGGGTCTTAAGCTCGGGAACTCAAATTTAAGGGCTCGGGGAGGATTCTACTACCCAATTTAGTAGGATTCGTGGTCCGAGAGGCAAGAATATTTTTTTTGAAGTTTTTAATTGGTTTGGGGTTTGATGGGTATTTGTTATTATTGCGTTATGACTAGGTTTTACCACCAAGGCTCGAGTTTAGGGGATTGTGCTTGGGATCGCAATAGTCGGTCAGCTTGGGACACTAGTAAGAAAACTGTTTGTGCCCGTAAAGCAGGGCATGACCCAATTATCTATGTGTAATGTTATGTGTGAATATTTATAATTGTTGTGCCATGTATGTGTGATTATGACTGATTGGCGAAGGCCAGAATCAGCGAAGGTCGGGAACGACAACAAGCATGCTAAATGCAGGCTGCCATGGCATTGCCATCTAGGGTGTTGTACTCACCTGTTTGATGAAGACCTTGAACCTAGTGCCTGGTAATGCACCGTGGTTGGCATAGGTTGCTATGTGAATAGTCTGTTTTACCTGTTTAAAGTTATGTGTTTACTGGAATGCATTGTTATATGCTAAATGAGTGAAGTTTTCTTGTTGGGCCTTGGTTCACGGGTGCTCTATGGTGCAGGTAAGGGCAAGGGTAAAGTCCTACCAAGCATGAGTTGAAGGGCATGGAGCGGCACATACATGTTTGACCTACCTGGCTCCCACGACTGGGGTTGTTTAGAGGAACATGTTATAAACTTTTGGTTTTGTCGCTTAGGTCGACTGTACTCTAACTTTTGAGTTGTAAATTTATTTTGAAACAATGTTTTGGGATCTCAATGTATCATTTTTATAATTTTAATGGATGTCCAAACCTTTCATACTTAATTTTCATTAAATGAGTTTTTATTCCAAGTTAATCATACTTTTTAGTCTAAAACATCGATTAGCAAGCTAGTGGCACATTTTAAAATCACATGGTAATGAGTCTAGGGTAGTAGGGCATTATAGTAATTGACTTAGATTATGTGCAATAATAGCATTGGTCAATTCTGAAAGTTGAGTACTAGTTACCCTAAAATCTTCCACAAATTGTCTATTAAACTCTCTTTGTGTCTCTATAAATGTGTGTAAAGCGTCCTCAAAGGAATTTCTATCAGTCCAGACAATATATGCAGGTTCATGGGGGAAGTTAGGAAAATTTTGCTCAAAATTCATGTGAGGTGGTGCATGGTAGTTGTACTCAGACTTCCAACTAATATCTACAAAGTGGTTCCAACTAGAATTATGATTCCTATGGCCGACTCTTTTAGGGTCACTATAATGCTCATCATAATCTACCTTGGGAGCCTCATAACATTCTCTATTAAACTTAGTTTCTAAGACCTCAAGTTCGCGGTACCCTCTTACACTAAGTTTGTATGCACCCCTAAAACGACTAGTACCCTCAGTAGCACTAGAATTATGATTGTTTCTGAATGAAGAATAATACATTGGAAAATAAAGCTCGAAACGTTTCTTTAATTCATTTTTTTTTTATCAATTTTTTTAGATGAAAACAAATTAATAATATAACATAAATTAAAAAAAAACACTGAAATAAACTAAAGTAAAATAAGTGACTGAAAAACATGAATGATAATCTCAAGAAATCTTTTCTGATGAGGAAGATTAGATGAAACTGCTACTTCAGAGAATACTTTGAGTTTCAAAAGTTTTTTTTTTTGACAAAAAATCTCAAGAAATCTTTTTTGGTGAGGAAGATCAGTTAAAACTGCAACCTCATAGCACACTTCGAGTATCAAGAGATTATATATTTATTATATGGAAGATTTAACTATTTAATAATGCAAGTATATTTTAAGAAATATTCCTATATGTATTGGGAAGGTTACCAAGGAACCACTTGTCATCCACTCGATAGAACTCCCCTAGGTTCAAAAGTGAAGAAGGAACGCTAACACGGACCTTGAAACAAATTAGGAATAATCTTTGGTTTCTACTTATAATATTATACAATTATTCCTAAAAACAAATTAAGAAACTGTTTTTTTTTTGTATTATTTTTAGAGAAAAAAAAAGATAGAATTACTTACCTCTTTACCTTTTTAAATGAGAACCTTTACTTACTATTACCTCCCTGGCAACGGCGTCAAAGTTTATTTCACGCCCAAACGTGACTTCCACTAAGCGGTAGTCGTAGTATTGATGGGTGGTCAATTCCACAAGGAGGTAAAGAAACAAAAAGACAAATAAAACAGTTAGAAGGTAAGTAATATAAGAACAGTAAAAAAAAACAATATTTTTGTGGATTTGTTTATTTGAAGGATTAAAATAAATGATAATAAACAATAAAAAGACTTGGTGAGGCATCGGGGTTCAAGAATATATTTTGGTCACCTATTTACTTTGACAATTTGCAAATGTTTTTTAGTATTAAAATTCCATACTTAAAGTACATGCACATGTTATTGTTATGAGAAACCTAGAATCGACATAATACCATTGGCAATATGTAGTAAAAGACTACTCATAAAATAACAAATTAAGATCTCATGCTAATACTATTGTTATGAGAAATCTAGAAGCGACACTATACGATATCGACAATAATGTAGTAAAAGAATACCCACAATATAATGAGATTAATATATATTTATTCATAAAATTACATAGAAAAAACTTGATTGAATCTATATAAAATTAATAATAAATTTTAATTGCATAAATAATGATAGAAATAATAAAATTCAAATATTTGAACATTAAACACTTTTTATAAACTCAAAATAAAAAGATTACAAAATACAAAGCTTCACCCTTATCCTCTCCAAAAGAAAACTCTAGCTTAAGTTAAAAGTCATTCTCACATATTCCTTTGAAAATGTGAGAAGACTAGGCTTAGAGATAAAATGGAGAAGAGGAAATAGAGAAAAAAGATGGTAGAGAGAAAAGTGTGTATAAAATGTGTGTTGAATGAGTGAAATTATGATCTTATTTATAGGAAGAGAAAGGGACTAAAACACAAAATACAAAACTAAAGGGTTACAAAAGAAAAAGGAACATAATTAAAAGAACTAGATAATAACATAATGTTAATGGCAACTCTTAAATCCACACACCTTTTATGATATCATCATTATATATAATTGTTGACATTAATATTATTATTATTATATTATCATTATTATTGCCTTTATCCTTATATATGACCCTATATATATTGTTGCTTCTTTCTTGTTTATTGTAGGTGGGAGACGTGAAGGAAGAGTTGCTAGATGCATGCATGGCTCGTGAGGCGGAGGACAGCAGCTGTCGCATCAAGCGGTTGGTAGGCGGCTATCAGGTGGAGTGGGTCGGGTCGCAACTGGGTGAGGCGTGGGTTGGCTGGGGTTGCTGGAGACACGTGTCAAGTGGAGAGCGCGCCAGGTGGCGCCCTGGCTGCAAAGGACAGGCAGCCCATTCTGGGCCTGGCGAGGTGGGCCTTGCTTCTCTGGGCTGGTGGCTTGCAAAATACCATTTTTTTTCACTTTTAATTATTTCGTTCTCTTTCTTTTCAAAATACGACATAATTCCTGCAAAATAAATCAAAGTAAATCTAAACTAAATATTTTCAATTGTAAAATTTATTCCAACAATTTCTTGAAAATATTAATTAAGACTTAATTTAATTTGACATTTAATATCAATAAATGTGCATTTTTTACCACTAATCGGTGTTGTTGGACCTAGGGTAAGAAGAGTGGACACCTACACGTAGGGTGTACGCTTGACATACTTAAATTTTGTAAACTTTGTATGTTATATTATGAATTATGTCAAAGGATATGCTATGAATTATGTTGTGTACTTTACTATGAATTATGCTATGAACTATGATATGAATTATGTTATGAGTTACATTATGTTATTAGTTACGTCAGGGGCTATGCTATAAGTGATGCTTGTTGTGTGTGACTGAGATATGTGAGAATATGTTGTATGTCTGTGTGGCATGCTTACGTTATGAAAATGCATGCTTACTTCGTGTTTGGTTGCACAACTGGCTAGAACGACACCGGTAAAGGGCCAGAATGACACCAGTAATATGTGTTATGGATTGAATAAGTTACGCTATGATAGGTTATTTTATGATATGGTTAGGTTATGTTAGATTATATTATGCCAGGATTATGTTATGATAAGATATGGTTGATTATGGAACTTTGTATGATAAGATATCGACTATGAGTAGTTTATGTTTTAGGTTGTGATTATAATAATTACTTTATTTCTATGTTTTATGTTTTTATGTCTTATATTGTTGGGCTTTGGGAATTGTGTCATATATAGCTCTTCTTGTTAGACATTAACTCACGAGTACTTAGTGTTGTAGGTAAAGGCATACACATAGTAGAAATAAGGTAATGAGTTAGAGCAGGCTCGATCAGATGTGTGCTTGTCGTGATTAGTTAACCTCGGGGTCATAAGGGTTTCTACTTATGCATTGTTTTAAAAGTCTTCAAGTCATGGTTATATGTTGAGTTTTAATAATTTGTATTTTTACCTATGATATGCATGTAACAGATGGGTTATTTTAAATAATGAGATCTCGAGTTACGTGATGTTTTGTTACATGATATGATGTTTAAATAAAAGATATTTTGTAAAAGATATTTAATTCATGTTTGTTTTCAAATGAGTTTCGAATAAATGTTTTGTTTTCTTAAGTAATTCATGACTATATTAATTTACTTAAATATAGATTATTTAGTAAATTAATTGGTTTTAAGTCGGGTTGTTACATTTTCGAAGGTAGCGGAGTCATTTTTTTCCTCATTTTCTCCTATTTTTACCACCGTTCTTTTAACCATTATTAGGCTTGCTCATATTACTACCAGCCTTGGTCTGTTTGTCATTCTTTTTCTGCTGCCACCCCCTTTGCCTTCCCTTCTTTGGCAATGGCATCCTCTAGCTTAATATATTTATCTTCTCGATCATGGAATTCTTGAGTAGTCTTAACTCCATTCTTTCAAAGGTTGTGCCATAAAAGGGACTGCCTTTTTACTCCTGCTGTGATAGCCTTCATTTTTCCTTTGGCACGAGCAGCTGCTCTCATGAACCTTTGTATGTACTCTTATAAAGGCTCATCATCCTTTTGTTGTGTATCTATCAACTGGTTGGCCTCTCTTGGATGTATGCAAGCAGCATAGAACTGCCCATAGAATTCCTTGACAAACATCTTCCAAAAAGTGATTGTAGTAGATTGGAACTTAAAGTACAATTCTTGAGCAACATCAGACAAGGTATCAGGGAATATCCTGCATTGAGTATCTTTGGATACTTTTTGAATATCCATCTATATCTCAAACTTATTAATGTGAGATACATGGTCTTCTTTTTCAATGTATCTGGGTAGGACTAGCATCTTAAACTGGCCCAGGACTTGTGCATGAGCAATCTTACTAATTAATGGAGTGCCCTTCCTTCGATCGTATTCAATATCAGAATTATTATTCCTTGCTAGTTGCTGCACAACCTGATTTAAAGCATCTATCTACGCTTGAAGCATTGATGGAATTATGGGAGCAGGGGCAGCTGCTGAAATGTGTTCATCATGTCTTTCTCTTCAATCATTCAGTACATTCCGTTAATCTTCTTCTCTGCGTCTTTATTCTAACCCTCCTAATTGGTCAAACACGTTTGCATTTCTTGGTCGCCCCAAACATTTTGACTCTCTCATCGATTGTTCATAGGCGGGGCACCTGATGTCCTCACCTCTGCTCATTTTGTTGACCAATGTCTCTCCTTTGATTCCGATAATACTCACAATCTCCTTCATTATTGTCATGTTCATCTCTATATCAAGACTAATTTGTTCGTGGCGGACTATAAATGTTGTCTCATTTTCTACGACCAAGGTTGTCACGATAAATAGGTTGCGGCCTTTGTTGCTTGCGCTGGTCGCTAGGTCCCTGAGGGCCCTCTGACCGCAGAGCCTATGTCAGGCTGCCTTCTATTTCGTAGAAGAATATTTTCTTGTTCCCTTCCAGGAAGAACATGTTCATCAGTGACCATGTGTCTTGGGCTTCTGGGATGCTTTCTCATCCATGTTCTGCCTTAGTAGTTGCTCACTATATCAACCAGAACGCTGGGGTGGACGTTGCTCGTTCTTTCTACCAGACTCTTGTGGTTGATTTTCCTTTTGAGCAGCTCAAGGGTGTTTAGGGCATTGTGAGTTTTGCAGTGGTGGAGGATTTTGAGGTTTCTTAGGACCTTGGGGATTGTTAGCAGGTTGGTATCCTTGAACCAGTTGTATAGCAGCTTCAAGTGTAGCAGTGTCATCCCTCTATCGGCGATCCATTTTCGCATGCTTGTCTATTAGCTCTTGCCATTGTCTGTCAATCTTAATCAGTTGCATGATCATTGTCTCATACACTTTCTCATTGTTAGCTTTCAAAGTGGCTAACTCATCTTGCAACATTCCCATTGTTGCTCGTGGGTTTAAGCATCCATCTCCTTGCTTTCTTCTTCTAGCTCCACCTGAGGTTCTTCTTCAGTAACTCCTAAAGGAGGAGTTGGAAGTGGGTCCGGCGGGCCCTTTGACGTCTGGTCTTCCTGTTGGCTTTGATTCTTTTTAGGAGGCATGGTTGATGATCAACTATTAATTGTCAGTGTTCTTGAGTTCAGATCTCAATGAAACCACGAAAATGTTGACCATAGATTTGGCCACCAACACTGGGTCAAACAAACGACTTTAAGAGTAAGAACTGAACTAGAAAAATAAACGACACCAAAAGTTTATTGTGGTTCAGCCCTGAATATCGGTAATAACCAATGTCCACTTATACTTTTATTGCCGTAGAAAGTCCCAAACCCATGATAAGATGATCTAGAATCAACTGAGTTTCGTAAGCCTGTGAGAATACAAGAATCCGTGTATAAAAGTATGAAAACCTCTCTCTAGAATATTTAGTGCGTAAAAATTAATGATTTGTTAAACTCACTATTTATAGGCTTAGGAATTTACAAAATGGCTTGTGGGCCTTCCATAAATTGCAGTTAGATTTTTAAAATATCCCTATACTAACAAATTCTAAGGACGTCTTTCGGAACAATTGACCAACCTTGGTCGAGTAGGTATCGACCAGCCTGGTCGCTGATTTGTAAACACTTGTTACGTGTTGCTTTGACTAAGTTTTTTCCAGCTGTATGATGAATCTCCCTGCGATTCTCTATTAGCTGGTCGAGTGTTGACTAGACCTCTTATTAATTTCATTGTTATTTAGCTGCCACATGTCCCAGATCCTCACCACGTCATCACGCTAGTATTTAGGTAAAACATGTACATATGCATAAAAATACATTTAATATATATATTCTTAAATACAAGAATGGTGTTAACAACATATTATTGTTATAATTTTGATATTGTAGTTATTTAAGGTGAAATTCATAATTCTCAGTTGTAAAGTACTTGGTTACTTTGTGTTGTTGCCTTTGTTATACTTTTAATTTTCTAGGTTACTTTTATGATGTCTAAAAAGTACCATTTTACTTAATGGAGTCTAAAAAGTAACAAGTTACTTTTATTACTATCTTACCAGGTTACTCTTAGTTGAGGTAACTTTTTGTTGTTATCTTTGTTATGCTTGTAATGTTCCAGGTTATTGTTATGACGTCTAAAAAGTACCAAGTTACTTTTTATTATTGTCATTGTTATTTTTATAGATTACAAAGTACCCTGTTATTCTTTATGGTTGTCTTTGTGATGCTTGTAATTGTTCAAAATTACTTCTATAATGTTAAAAAAAATTCTAAGTTACTTTTTGTTGTTATTTTTCTTTTTCTTTTTTGGATTGCAAAGTATCATTTTTTTTATTGTTGACTACCCTTTTTCGCTATCAACTAATTAAATAAGAACTTAAAGAAATGCAGATGGAAGACACATATTCTACGTGGTTCAGGTTATAAAACAACTCTAGTCCACGAGACTTTAGTACTAGTGTTCTTCAAGCTTGAGATGGCAAGCTTCAATAGAGGTTTTTTCACGCAGCGTATATATAGCTCTGAGTACAAAGGAGGGATCAAAAGTCCCTTACAGTGGAAGCCCTAGCCCTATTTATAGTAGCTATGGAAAATCAATTCCCTTAATGGGGATTTATTACAAACATTCCCAATCATTTGAGAGTTTAATGCTAATTAACACCTTTGGGTGCCCTAATTAAGGTGGTGGGCCCAGGCGTATTGCACGAGGCCCAATTTGTAGGATGCAACCCACTACTTTACTTTACAAAAGACACGCCCCGTGACACAGCCAGAACGCAGTTGGATGTTTCCCATGTCAGGCGGCGCATTGGGACATGCCAATTGTCAAGTGTACTGGGTCGAAACCACTACTCGACGCAAAAAAATATGTCAGATGGCCACTTGCAGTACAAAGCTACTACGACTGACATCTGGTGTTCTTTCCAGGCCCCGAGGACAAACCCCTAGTCCTAGAGGACTAACTGATCAAGAAGGCGGGAGGGCCATAACGGATGTCCTTGGGACGTGGCCTAACTTGAAGACATCCACGCTTGGAAATGAGTAATAACACATCGGGAGGAGTTTAAGGAGCTCTAGGCAAGCTCTACAAGATTTTATTAGCTCCCGAGGAGTCTAATAATTTCTCTAATGACTACCACATGTCCAATGATGAAATCATAGACAACATTTATTTTATCTCTTATTGGGCAACCTTAAATCATATATTTAAAGGATATTATATCTATTTTATTACTAATATTAAAATATGATAATAAGATTATAAAAGCAAAACTAAGTACTCTGGGTCCAAAAAAAATACACTCCCAGCTAACAAATGCATGTCCTCCATCATAAGTTTATTATATAGTTCACAAACAACTGCAAAAATTTGTTATATGTCAATATATATATACTTTATTCTCCATAAAAAATCCTTAAAAATTAAGCTTCTGAAAAAAAAAATGAAATGGAAAAATTAGTAGAATTGTGTATATACATTAATGATCACAATTCTCACTACTACAAGTTTTCCTAATTAGAATCTTCAATGGAAAGAAGCATAGAATGAAAAGAAAAAAAAAACATTTATCACATGAAACCACAACCCAGAGATGTTGACATTCTCAAAATCCAATCTTTTTGTTAAATAGCAAAACACTAAATAGTGTAAAATCTTCAAAACAAAATCGAAGAATACAGGTGATATCTACTGTTTGCTAGTTTGGTTTCATTGGGCTAATTTGGACAATCTCATTGCTTTCTAACTTCAAATATTTCATCTTTGGTGTTGTTCCCTCCTCTTCTTTTCATAGACTTCAAATCATTTAATGAACATTGCTCATTTGGAGCCTGAAAACCTCACCATTGACACTGCTGTAGTGACCCACAAATCTCATCCACAGTGCCACTGAAGTTGGAGAAGTAGTGGTGAAGAGCAATGGTAGCACAGAAGAGGGAGAGAGTAGATATCAACATATGAAGAGAGAGAGAGAGAGAAAGTGAAAGGAAAGTAGTTGACCTTCGATTTAGTCAATGACACAGTCATGAAAAACGATAAGAATCATAGAGCTGAATGCAAGAATGTAAACGACACAAGGAGCTTATAGTGGTTCGGCCCCAGAGATTGGTAATAACTTACATCCACTTAGTATTGTATTGATGTAAAACCCTAAAACATGCGATCAACGAACATGGATACACTGAGTTTTACAAGTCTCGAAGATAGATACAAGTCCTGTGTATAAACTCACTATTTCTCTCTGAATACAAAATATTGTGTTTCCCATAAATGAATCCTATGAGTCCTATTTATAGGCTCATGGATGTACATATGGGCCTATGGGCCGTCCTTAATTTGCGTTACAAGCATAACAAAATAGTGACATCAATAATGATTTTTACATATAAAATAACTAAATATCTCAGGAATATCTAATTTATAACCATTTATGAGTGTTTATCTCGGTTTCATGAGCAGCTCTGGTTGTATACTTTTGTATACCTCCTTTTCCTGCTGCTCAGCATATTTGTGCACCTATCGAGCAACTTAATTTCTTCTTGAAACGTTGGTCGTTGGACGACCAGTTCTTCACTAATAACCAATCACGTGTTGTTCATGTGCCATTTAACATGCCACGTCATCATACAAATATTTAGGGAAACATTTGCCCCCCAAGTTTATTTCAATGAGAACATTTAATAAACGTATTGTTGGTATTAAATGATCAAATCAGAGGTACGCAGTGGAATATATGGACCCATTTTAATAAATATTAATACCATCCAGAATCATACACATTATATAAATATTAAATCACATACAAACAGATTAGGATTACCTCTTGTAGCCTATTGTTGACAGTGAAATCTCGTCAACGAAATTAGATCAGAAAACTCAAAGATAAGTATGGAGATATTTAGATTTATATAAGAACTTAGAATAAGCTTAAGGAAAGGTAAAACACAGATCAACAATGGAGTAAGCCTTTGTATATTGCACAATAGCCTGAGTGTACAATAAGTTTTCCAATCCCTTTTCTGCAGGGGTGATGATCAATTTATACTGGAGCTCTAATGGCCCCTCATACATTGTGGTCCCAGGGAACAAGATTGTACATAGGTACATTGTCAGGGTTGTGGCATAAGTCATAGTGGTGTTTAAGGAGTGGTGGCCGGCTCTGGTACGTGTCTGGGGCCTATAATAGTACTCCTGCATTGGCACCACGTTATACCTCCACTACTCGCATGACACACATGTCAGGGCCTAACTTTTTTCCTCCACATGGTTGTACGTCCTGCACCCGTACATGTACGGGTGCCTTGTACCTGACGGTGATCCTCGCATCTCCAAGGCGTGTGCTTGCTCAAAGCTACTCCACGTGCTACTAAGTGTAGGAAAGCTTGTGTGTTAACGTGATCGATATACTCAGTTGTATATACCACTATTGGCTTGATACCAAATAGTTATTAGGTCTCTCTTTGTGCCCCTCATCTGCCCCTTCTAGTGGTCTTAGACCCCATACGGGTACGCGAGGCATTGACCTCACGACATAGAGGCATCTGGGTGAGATGAAGTGCGGCACGAGTACACGACACATCGGCATGGCTGAACGAGGTGTGATGCGAGGCCCAAGTGCGCGGGGTCGTGATGTCTTGCAAGGTGCTAGGTACATGGCAGGAGGGCGAGCCGTGATGTGCCTCATTGTGCCAAGCTGGGGGTGAGACACCAAGTGCAAGGTACGCCTTTGCGTGGTGCGAGACGTAAGGCCTCGCAAGGTGAGGCTTGGGGCTAGACGCCAGGCGCAAGGTGCGCCTCTTGTGGCACGAGATGCATGGGTGTGCGAGGCTGGGGGCAAGACGCCAGGCACAAGGTATGCCTTTGCATGGCGCGAGACGCATGACCTCGCTATGTGTGGCTCGGGGCGAGATGCCAGGCGCAAGGTGCGCTTCTTGTGGCGCAAGATGCATGGGTGTGCGAGGCTGGGGGCGAGATGTCAGGCACGAGGTACGCCTTTGCATTGCGTAAGGCGCATGGCATCGCTAGGTGAGGCTTAGGGAGAGATGCCAGGCACAAGGTGCACCTCCTGTGGCACGATATGCATGGGTATGCGAGGCCCTTAGGATGAGACGCCAAGCGCAAGGTGCACCTCTTATGGCACGAGACGCATGGCCTCGCTATGCGTGGCTCGGGGCGAGACGCCAGGCGCAAGGTGCGCCCCTTGTGGCGCGAGACACATGGGTGTGCGAGGTGTAACATGCCGGCCTTGATGGAATGTTACAAGCTAGGTTGGCGCTCGGTCAAATGCGCACGCGAGGGTGCAGGCTAGTGAGCATGCTGATGCCTAGTTTGTACGACAGTGGCATTTTCGTAAATATCTTCAATATTGCCTGGAAATGGACGGGACTTGGTAGGTTCCATATTGAAGGGTCAATGAACGCAATGGTACGATCAGATTTGGGAGATTCGGAGAATTGGTGAGCTGGAAGCCAAATATGTCTCCCAAGCAAAAATCATATATGTTCCCGTTAGAAGGCTAAAAGCTCAGAAGGCTCTTTGTAGGGGGAGCACCTGGTGTCACTTCTCCACCACCCCCTGGCGCAGGTGCGTCAAGTGAGCTACTACTAGTTGGGAGGACTAGTAGGGCGAGCATATGAGGACCACGAGGGGACTCATATGTCTCCATGAGTAGGAGTACTCATGGACATTACCGGGTCGCCCCGGTAGTGCGTCGAAGTGTGCTGCCAGAAGTTTAAGGGTACGGTTCCCTTGGCTTGCCAGGATGTCGCTTGCAGGGAACGTGGCCCTTCGAAAGATGTCGTGGTGCGCCATGGCCACGAATCTCTACATGAGATGGCACGGGAAGTCATTCGTGGGACTTGTTAGCATGCAAGCATTTGAGGGTGCATTGTGCTTGAGTAGGACAGAGGTCCAGTGTGTGCTACTAGTTTGGCAGCCAGTCTCGAGGGCCTGCCAACATGCATGATGGTATGGTGCCTTGAGGATTGGACCATGGATGTATCAAATTCCTTGGTCTGTGACGTGAGCTAATCGGATAGTATCGAATGGGGCATGATGAGAGGTGTTGGCATGTCAGCTTGGTGTTGGCTCTTGGCCACACATGCTACCTTGACTTGCGAATGTCTGGGTGAGCATCGGTGTTGGGATTTTCCTTGCCATAGTGAGAACCTATGGACAGTGTGAGTGTCTTGGCTAGATAGCCTTGATGCATGATTGCACTCATAGATGCTTGAGAGCATGACTCAGCGAGAGTTGTTCGAGAGACGGAAGTGTGCAGAGGCACACGGTCGCGCGAAAAATGTGCCCATTGTTATTTGAATGGCTGGAAGGCTGACCTTGGCTCAGAGGAGTCAAGGTGCCGCACGGGCATTTTCGCTGTCAAAATGTCAGCACGTGACAGTTGGTATCAGAGCCAGGTTCTTCTTAAGTTGGGGTGAACCTGGTTGGCCCATCCTAGAAAGGATGTAGGCGTGCTGAAGGACCATAAAGGTCTGGATGCTTGGACAGATGTCGTTGAGCCTTTTAGTCACCTAGAAAGGATCAGTAGGCTTAGATGGGATGAGACTTGGTTGCTCTTCTTCATGGGAATACTGGACATCCTAGAGAGGGGACAAGTTATGGTTACTTCGAATCAAAGCTCAGTGATGCTTGAAAGACAACAACCATGTGCAATTGTGGAGAGGTGCTACAAAAGAGTTGGAGCTCATTGACACGAGACAAGGTTTGATCGAGAGGTCAAGGTTTTATGCTTGGTTCACTAGTTCAGGTTTGCCTGAGTGACAGTGTAAGTCGCACAGAGCGCTGTTGTTGAAAAGGGAACTTGTACGCAAGAGTGTGGGAGCATAACGGTGGCCGTCAGACACTTGTCAGTCACGACAGAAGTCGAGAGTGGATAACTTTGGGGAACTAGATAAAGATGAACATGGAATGCTTCAGTTGCTACCTGTGTGCCAAATGGCATCACAGGGAGACCAAGGTGGCTGTGGTCGGGATCGTCAGAGGGCAGTCGTACTTGGAGGTGTCTACATGTTATCTTGTTTCGCCCAAGAAGGGAGGCGCCGAGACAATTGAGTGGAATGTGTTGCCTCACGGTGATTAACTAGTGTGGACAACATTGTGGCATCGTGGGAGATGCTGAGTTGTGGAATATATGCATCAAAGGCCAGCAAGGCCGAGTAGACCGCGCGCAGTGGTCAGAATAGTACTAGAGTTTTGAGAGCGTTGGAGGGCCACGTCAAGGAAACTTAGTGCTACAAGAAGGCTTAAGGAGGCAGAGATAGTGCTTGTGTTCAAATGTGGGCTGGAGGGCCTTGCTATCAGGACTTAGTGACCATGGAAGCCTAGAGAAGCTGCCCGGAGGGGCGAGATGCTAGTATGTGGAAGATGGATAGCTATGTGGAGAGCTCACGCATAGGGGAATCGACAATGGTGCTACATGAATTCTTGCGTGCGGGCAAGTTGTCGAGGACGCCAACAGTTGAAGTGGGGGAGAGACCTTCACAGTTCAAACATCCAAATAGTAGACCAATGTTCAATTACGAAAGCATCGAGATGAGTTATCATGGAGATCGTTAGTTGTTCAGAATGCAAAGTCAAGGAGACTCAGAGACAAAGACAGAGCCAGTTACCTAGGGTGAAAGTCGTCAGGACTCAAGTACTAAGGTAACATCAGTGCAACGTTTGCCTAAGGTGAAAGTCAACAGGAATCAGGTACTAAGGTAACATAGAGATGTCGAGGGGCGAAGAGTCAGAATGGCTGAGACATTAGTAAAACATCATCTTCAAAAGTGATAAATGGAACGAGGGACCGCACGAGAGAAAGCGGTTAGCTTGCGAGCTATACCTTGAGAGGTACACCTCAAGAAGAGAAGTTATTTCCCAAGTTGAAGTGGGGGAGCCCACTAATTCATATGTTCGAAGGGTCAGGGTACTTGTTCAGTTTTGGTTGTGAATCTAGAGAGAAACACAACAACAGATGGGTTGTACAGTGTGAAGACATGCATAACTGATGTGAGTAGGTCAGGTGACCAATTGAAACTGCAGATAGACGGTATGCATGGGCGTAGGCTGAGACCAAGATTGGGCAAGTTTTGCAGCATATTATGGGACATGCTTAGTGTTTTATGGGGACACGTGTTTATGGGAACACAAGCCAAATGATTCAGAGAACATATGCCGAAGGGAGATAGCAGATTGGGACAACTTCAGACCTCACGGGTGAGGTAAAGTGCAGTCAAGTTGATCAAGATTCAACAGGCCGTCTAGAGTTAGGCAATGTTGATTTGGGGGCAGAACTTGAGGCACGATGCTGAGAGTCAGCATGAGCACGAGCCAGAAGGCAATGCAGTGGTTTCGAATGATGTCAGATCATTGACCACATTGTAGAAGCTCAGAGTAGCAGTTATGGTTATGGTCAGGAGTGGCCATTTCGCATCAAGCCATGGGTATGCAGTAAGGCCGGAGGGCCAAAAGTCTAGGAGACTACTTCACGAAGTTTGTGTGCAAGGATGCACTAGATACTGCATAAAGCCTACAGTTGGCATGAGTGCCACGTTGAAGAGAGACATGCCTTCAATGGAAGGATGTTTCGTAGGTGTCGTTGGGAACGGTTGGTTTGCGAACCTCACCCTGAGGGGGGTGCACCTTAATTTCCTCCTGGTCAATAAGAGAGTAGGCATTGGAAAATTGGCGGGAAAGCAACAATCAAAAGATGTGTTGGATTTGGGGTCAGTGTTCCAAGGGCTGCTTGGTTAACTGGAGGGGCAACGTGATGGACTCGGAGGAGTTCATGTGTGCAAGGAGTATTCGAGTGCAGCAGCACTACTTCATGGGAGAATTCTGAATAGTGACGGTGACATGGGGTCCTTGATCGAGTCCAAGGGTGGATGTGGGAGATCATCACCAAGTTAGTGGTTCTACAGTGGTAGAGGGACTAGTGCAGACTCAAGATTCGAAAGAAGCATGGAGTGAGCTTAGGAGTCGAGGCAGGAAGATTGGCCAGCGATCTGTCGATGAGGGCATCGACAATTGAAGTGTGGGAGAGTGTAACATGCCAGCCTTGATGGCAAGTTACAAGCTAGGTTGGCGCTCGGTCAGATGCGCACGCGAGGGTGCAGGCTGGTGAGCATGCTGATGCCTAGTTTGTACGGCAGTGGCATTTTCATAAATATCTTCAATATTAACCGGAAATGGACGGGACTTGGTAGGTTCCATATTGAAGGGTCAATGAACTCAATGGTACGATCAAATTTGGGAGATTCGGAGAATTGGCGAGCTGGAAGCCAAATATGTCTCCCAAGCAAAAATCATATATGTTCCTGGTAGAAGGCTAAAAGCTCAGAAGGATCTTTATAGGGGGAGCACCTGGTGTCAGCTCTCCCCCACCCCCTGGCGCAGGTGCGTCAAGTGAGCTACTACTAGTTGGGAGGACTAGTAGGGCGGGCATATGAGGACCACGAGGGGACTCATATGTCTCCATGAGTAGGAGTACTCATGGACATTACCGGGCCGCCCCGGTAGTGCGTCGAAGTGTGCTGCCAGAGGTTTAAGGGAATGGTTCCCTTGGCTTGCCAGGATGTCGCTTGTAGGGAATGTGGCCCAAACCTTTGAAAGATGTCGCGGCGCGCCATGGCCACGAATCTCTACACGAGATGGCACGGGAAGTCATTCGTGGGACTTGTTAGCATGCAAGCATTGGAGGGTGCACTATGCTTGAGCAGGACAGAGGTCCAGTGTGTGCTACTAGTTTGGCAGCCAGTCTTGAGGGCCTGCCAATATGCATGCAAGCGTCTTCTTTGAGACCCTTTTTGCAGGCATCTCCTTTGAGACCCTTTTTTTGCAAGCGTCTACTTTGAGACCCTTTTTGCAAGCGTCTACTTTGAGACCCTTTTTGTGAGCGTCTAATTTGAGACCCTTTTTGCGAGCGTCTACTTTGAGACCCTTTTTGCGAGCGTCTACTTTGAGACCCTTTTTGGCAAGCGTCTGCTTTGAGACCCTTTTTGGCAAGCGTTTGCTTTGAGACCCTTTTTGCGATCGTCTACTCTGACACCCTTTTTGGCAAGCGTCTACTTTGAGACCCTTTATGCAATTTTTGAGGTGAACTCCCTTCAGGTCAGGACTTTTATGGCTAGAAGGCCCTCGTTCAATTTTTAAATTTGGTCAGCGACCCCTCTAGCACGATGCCCCCTTCTATATGGAATCTTCATATGTATTGGTAGTAGGGCGACTGGAGGAGGGTTCACTTTCTTCGACGTGCGAGTTCTTATGGCCCTCTTCCACACGTATGTACTTCTGTGCTCTCTCGAAGAAGTCATCTAAATTTGAAACTTCTCTTTTGAGCATGTTACCCCATAATTTGCTTCCTGGACGTACTCCTGCTGTAATAGCCATCTTGAGCTCCGCTTTGGTTAAACTTCCCACCTTCGTTGCTTCCATATTGAACCTATGGAAATAGTTCTTCAGACTTTCATTCTCGCCTTGTTTTATGTTAGCAAGGCTGGTAATTGGCATGACGTAATCATAGGCTGCATGTTGTTGCTGAAGGAATTCATCAGAGAATTGCTGCCACGATTTGATTGTTCCTGGCCTTAACCTCCTGAACCACTTGTACGCCACTCCTTTAAACAATGGCACTTTGCCCTGTTGTTGACCCCTCTTAACCTCATCAAGTTATTGAAGGAGTCTAAGTGATATTTTGGGTATGTAGTTCCCTCGTACGGATTCATGCGAGGCTCTTTGAAGCCAGTGGGCATTTGCTTAGCTTGGATCTCCCTTGTGAAGGGAGAATCATAGTCAAATTCTCTGTCATCTTTGTGCCCCCCAAATGCAGTGGTATTCTTGCCTCGAGGGCTTCACATTTTGGTGTCTAGTCCCCTCCTCTTTTTGCTTGAGGAGTCTCGTGGGTCCTCAGACTGGACTCTTGCTTTGGTTGTGTTCCTCGGGGGAACTGCGGGGGGTGCTTCTTTTGAGGTGACTTCTGCTTCGTTCTTACGACCATCGTCATCCTTCTGCCTTTGCTCCTGGGGACATTTCGTCGGCCTAGGTCCCCCATGGGACCTTGTCGGGGGAGTTTTACTGGTGGAAAGTCTGGTTCCCCCATCGTCTATGGGGACAGTGTTTTCTCCTTTTTCATGATCCTTCTCTTTACGCTTAGGGAGAGGTATGCTTGACTTTCCTTGCAGTAGGTCGTTTAAGACCTCCTGCATGTTCTATATCGTCGTTTCCAGCCTTCGAGTCTTTTTATGTAACTTGTGAATCTCATGCTTGTAGAAGCGAGCCCTTGAGCTAGAACTTACCGAGCGTACCCCGGGACCCTTGCCCGGCCCGTGCATCGATGGACTTAGGTCTTGGTGGCCTAAGCGTGGTGTCACCAGGGGTTGGTGAAGTGGATGCACTGGCGGCTCTGAATGACCTCCATCGGGCTGGATAGCTGGTGACGATGCTTCCTTCTCCTCCCTTGGGGGAAGAGGTTCCTCCAGTCTACCTCCATGCTTAGGCAGAGGGGGGCCTTTCTTGGAAGCCCTCCGCTCTACTCTGTCCCGGCGAACCTCATCATCTTGTATTTTCCGTAGGCGTTTTGAACATCTTAGCATCTTTCTTTGTTGGAAGTGTTGAAAGAACGTTGGCTTGATGCTTGTTCTTCCCACAGACAGCGCCAAACTGTTGACGGTGAAATCTCGTCAAGGAAATTAGATCGGAAAACTCAAAGATAAGTATGGCGATATTTAGATTTAGATAAGAACTTAGAATAACCTTAAGGAAAGGTAAAACACAGATCAACAATGGAGTAAGCCTTTGTATATTGCACAATAGCCTGAGTGTACAATGAGTTTTCCAACCCCTTTTCTGGAGGGGTGATGATCTATTTATACTAGAGCTCTAATGGCCCCTTATACATTGTGGTCCCAGGGGATAAGATTGTACATAGGTACATTGTCAGGGTTGTGGCATAAGTCATAGTGGTGTTTAAGGAGTGGTGGCCGGCTCTGGTACGTGTCAGGGGCCTATAATAGTACTCCTGCATTGGCACCACGTTATACCTCCACTACTCGCATGACACACATGTCAAGGCCACACTTTTGTCCTCCACATGGTTGTACGTCCTGCACCCGTACATGTACGGGTGCCTTGTACCTGACGGTGATCCTCGCATCTCCAAGGCGTGTGCTTGCTCAAAGCTACGCCACGTGCTACTAAGTGTAGGAAAGCTTGTGTGTTAACGTGATCGATATACTCAGTTGTATATACCACTATTGGCTTGATACCAAATAGTTATTAGGTCTCTCTTTGTGCCCCTCATCTGCCCCTTCTAGTGGTCTTAGACCCCATACGGGGACGCGAGGCATTGACCTCACGGCATAGAGGCATCTAGGTGAGATGAAGTGCGGCACGGGTACATGACACCTCGGCACGGCTGAGCGACACGTGGTGCGAGGCCCTAGTGCGCGGGGTCGTGATGTCTTGCAAGGTGCCAGGTATGTGGCAGGTGGGCGAGGCATGATGTGCCTCATTGTGCGAGGCTGGGCGCGAGACGCCAGGCGCAAGGTACGCCTTTGCATGGCGCGAGATGCATGGCCTCGCTAGGCGAGGCTTGGGGCGAGACGCCAAGCGTAAGGTGCGCCTCTTATGGCGTGAGACGCATGGGTGTGCGAGGCTGGGGGTGAGACACCAAGCACAAGGTACACCTTTGCGTGGCGCGAGTCGCATGGCCTCGCTAGGCAAGGCTCGGGGCGAGACGCCAAGCGCAAGGTGCACCTCTTGTGGCGCGAGATGCATGGGTGTGCGAGGCCCTCGGGGTGAGACGCATGGGTGTGCGAGGTCCTTGGGGCGAGACACCAGGCGCAAGGTGCACCATGCATCGCCTTGCTATGCGTGGCTCGAGGCGAGACGCCACGCGCAAGGTGCGCCTCTTGTGGCGCGAGACGCATGGGTGTGCGAGGCTGGGGGCGAGACGCCATGCGCAAGGTACGCCTTTGCGTGGCGCGAGACTCATGGCCTCGCTAGGCGAGGCTCAGGGCGAGATGTCAGGCTCAAGGTGCGCCTCTTGTGGCGCGAGACGCATGGATGTGCGAGGCCCTCAAGGCGAGACACCAGGCACAAGGTGCGCCTCTTGTGGCGCAAGACACATGGTCTCGCTATGCGTGGCTCAGGGTGAGATGCCAGGTGGAAAGTGCGCCCCTTGTGGCACGAGACGCATGGGTGTGCGAGGCCCTCGGGGCGAGACGCCAGGCACCTTTGTGTGGCGCAAGATACTTGGCCTCGCCGTGCGACGCTCTACGAGGGTGCAAGGTGTGAGGTACCGTCTTGGGAAGCCGGGGTCCAAGGCGCTTGTCGAAGTGCACCTCGCTGTGCGAGACCCTTCCCGAGGCATGGACCCGGGTGCATGAGGCACCTAAGCAAGGCCATGTCTTGCGAGATGCCCGTAGGCGAGGCAAGGTGTGTGACACCCTTGGCACGCGGCGTGCCTCCAGATGCGAGATTATCCCTAATGAGACGCAAGGTGGGCTCGTGGGTCATTGGCACGAGCACCCACAGCACCCCATGAGCCTCTTTGCGGGATGTGGGTGATAGGCTCGCGAGACGGGGGGTCTTGCGAGGTGCCTAGGTGCTTGGTGCCCTTTGCATGCAAATAGGTGTATGCCTCGAGTGTCTTTGGCAATGTTTACGCATGTGAGTGCATCTTGACCCATGAGCATGTCAAGCTCGTGCAGGCACATCGAACCTCACTATGTGAGGGCCTTGTGCACCTTTCCTCTTGCAATATTTATTCTGTCCTCTTAGCTTAGCAGGGCTAAACCTCATGGCTCATAACGTGTTGTTTCTCTTAAGACAATCTCCTGTATTCAAAAAGGCCTACAGGCTCGGGCCCATTAGTGTGACTAAGTGACCTTTATCCCTGTATTCCTACTAGGGACTAGAGATTTTTTTCTTTGGTGGATTTTTGGCATCCACACCTATCAAGTGTCCGTGAGTCTTTTTGTATAAATCAATGATCTTCCTATCCAGTGTTCTAAGATCTCACACCTTGATCTTCCAAACCAATCCTCAAACACACAAGGACATGTGTGGGCACGTAGGATTCAAAATGTTGATTTATGTGACTCCCTTGATGTACTCAACACATGAGATGTAGAGAGTTTTGACAGAGAGAATGTCTAGAATAGTTTTCAAGTTTAGAGATAACTGTTGCTTTAGAGAAAGAGTCTATATTTTTATTTCTCAAAATAATAATGAAGTCTTCTTCTGAAAGTCACATGCTATCAGACTTATAAAGATATTTAATATAATTAAATAATCTTTATTTAATTAAAATATAATTCAAATTAAAATTGATTAGATATTTACACCTAATTGTTTATTTAAATTATATTTAAAAGGAATAATTGAATAACTGATTAAACAAAATTGTTTGAAATTCAAAATTCAAATCCAAGGGATTAAATCCCCAGTATAACACACTGTACAATACAGTGTGTGTCGCCCAAGCCTGTACCAAGTTTCCCTGATTTTCTCATATGTTTGTTTAATCAATCTTTAAGACAATATATTTATCCCAACATAAATATCAGTTAATTCAAAATTAATTTTATCTTAAAATATTTGTTTTAAATTAAATAAATAAATATCATATTATAAATAAGATATTTATTATTCTCTCACTTTATATTAATCCAAACAAGATTAATATTAATTTTACCCTATAGATTTTCAAAATAAAAACTATACAATTAAATAATAAATTAATCAATTACCCATAATTATTTCTTTGCCCCGAAGAATTAATTCATTTGCAATTTAGTCATTTCTCTTTACAAATCTTTCTTTTGACATCCTTACTCTTGACAGTGTAGGATAGAGGTGATTTGGGGACCATGGACCTATAATACGAAGCTCCAATAAACTAGATTATTAATTAAACTCTTTAATATAATAATCTTATTTATTAATTCCATAATTACTCCACTATAAATATGGAATTGCACTCTAAGTATTTATAGAATTATATTTACAGAGTTTTGTCTAGTAGTCCATTGATATAATCAATATATGTAGTTTTGTCCTCCATTATTGGTTCGTTGATTAGAGCTGGTCAAAATTACTATTTTACCCTTATAATTACTTCTTGATCCTTAAGTACCATTAATTCACTAGAGAATAATTAATCTATAATCTGATTATAGATTTAAGCTCAATAATTATTCAGTTCCAGAATTAACCCTTAACAGAGCCAATATTCGATCTGTTAGGAAAGCATGGATTCCATTATTGGAATTCATGTTCCCAGCCATCCATGATATTGAATCTCCAAAACAAAAGTCATTAGCCTCATTATTCTAAGAGACATTAACAAGTGAATCAAAAGATCCAATAAACATAAATAGGAGTTCATGAATACTCAGGATTTAGATTGGTCTACAAATGATAAGAATTAAATCTTTACGTCAAACGGCAAGTTTATAAAGATAATTAATTCTCATCGATCCTGTCATATATAATTTCTATTATATATAGCACATTTACTAAGATGTCTATTAACATTAGTAATCTGAATCTAGATTACTTTCATCTCGTATGCTTAGTAAACCGTACTAGTAACCATTCATTAAAAATGCAATACTTTAATATGTTACTGACTATTTTATTCATTATATATGATCTTAATTCTCTCGTGCTAATACAAGATCATATTCTCATGAATGAATAAGGAATTTTCTTGACATTATTATATAATTAATTCAAAAAATAATTATGACATTCAAATATAATAAAATTTTACTTTTATTTAAAACCGATAAAATGTCTTTACATGCTTTTAGGGAATTAATTATAACACTTACTGGACCAACATTCTTGCCGACTTGTCACATCCGACTGTATTTACTTTCTCGAAAAGGTAAGTAATCATGACCTTTTCGGTTTTAGAGAAACAATTTGATAATTATTGCGATTTCCCATGCATCGAAACCCTACTCTCATCATTACTCATCAAAAATATCCCGAGTAGTATAAATACAAGCCCCTTCCCTCCTTTTCACTTTTACCCAAATTTTTGCTTTCCTCAAGAACTCTCTCAAAACTGTCAAGCATTTTTTCAGTGCAATCCGAATCTTTTGGAGCAATTTCTCCCTGATTTCTTAAACAATCTTCATTCCAAGTAATTTTTCGAGAAACCTCTTCAGATTTTGTAGCAATTTTTCTGTATTTTGGCTGTGATTTTTCTGTTTTCATAACTAGTTTTGCACTATTCTTGATGAGTTTTTTTTCGTAAATCGGGTTCAGGAAAAAAAAACACCCACAAATACTATGCTAAAATAGGGATTTTAGGCAATATAATGCATAAAAATGTTTAGGAGTATTGAGGTTCATTTACACTGATTTCGGATCCAAAATCGAAGTGAAAATTTGATTTTGGGCATTTCAGAAAAACTGGGTTTTTCCCGCTTGTTTATGAAGTTGAAAAGTTTTTCTGAAAAACTTTTCAATTTTACTTTTTGATCTGTTTTTCAAACCTGCTCGCAGGTTTTTTGTGTTTTTACTAGGATGCTGCTGGTTGGATAAAAGCTTAACTTTTATCCATGAGAAGCGTTATCCTTTTTTTTCTTTTTTTCTCTATTGGTCATAGATTCTCACTTCCCATTTGTTCTTTTCAGATATTCATGCATGATCTTTGAGGAGGCGATAGAAAAATAGACAGTGATCTCCTTTCTTTGCTCTTCGAGGATCAGGAGCAACCTTCTCTACCCGTTCCAGAGCCTTCGGCACCACCCCCAATTCCTTCGACCAACCTTCCGTAATAATCTCCAAAGAAAAAAACAAGCATGGGTTGTGTTAAGCATACTGCCCATAGAAAAAGAAAAATGACTGATTCACCTACCAGCCATCCAACAACAAACACCGAGGGTCCTTTGTGCGACCCTCAACCCTTAAGGGTTGCACCACCAGAAATCCAACCTAAGGCCCGTCCACACGAGGGTCCACAAGCAGTCGTACCCTGGTACATCGCCGTTCCAAGTGTCATATAGACCAGGATGGTGGCAAAGCATCCCAAGAAGTATGAGCTTCCTGGCATTACTTTATATAAGCCCATACCTGACTAAAGGGAAAATGTGCCCAGAGGCGCCTTTAGTGCCTGGTCGAGGTATCACATAGAAGCGAGGGAAATTTTTCCCTTGCACGACTTTTTTCAAGGGGTAGCCAATTACTTTGAGGTCACCCCTTTCCAAATAATCTCGAACGGATATAGAGTACTCTTAGCACTCTATATTTTGTACAACCATAAAAAGTGATCTGTGCCCACCCCTCACGAGATTAATTACTTGTTTGATCTAAAATCTAACCCCAACCAAAGTAACACGGGATCTTTCATTTTTATCACCAGGATTCTGGTCGCACATTCCTGAGTGATATAACGTACAAGTCCAATGTGGGGAAGTACTTCCAAGAGTATTTCCTCACAACCGATCTGGTTGTAGATAACATGGCCTTCACTCGAGGAGGTAAATTCTTTAGTCTCTGTTCGGTATTCTCTTAGTTGCTTTTTATTTTTTCTTTGTCCTTAGTCGGTTTGTATTGTGTCTAAGTTCATGGTACCGACCAAAACCTACTCCAAAAATGGAGATAAGGGCTGCAGCCCTGGCCAGCATGACGCATATAGAAAAAAAAACATCAAGGAGCTGGTCATAGAAAGCAATTTGAGGCTGGTCGGCATTTTGGAGCCTCACCAAGAGGTGAGAGAATCAATCGCGGGAGTGCCATTAGAAATGGTACTGAGGAACGAACAACAAGAAGATGTGTCATAACCCCTAAGGCATCGTCAAACAGGAGTGACCATCCAAGAGCCCAACCCCAACGTCCGACCAGCTGATATCCCTCCTAAACATGGGAAGGGAAAAAATTGAATGAATACGCGGGTCACGCATTTGAATCCTCCAACAAGAATGGTATGGATTTTTCACTCTTAGATGCATTGCCCATCCCTAAACATCTTTTCGATAGGGAAGAAAACATTAATTTTCTGACCAGTAGTTTTAGCTTGGTCTTCTTCGAGGCAGATAGTGATTGTAGTAGTAGTTCCTTAAATAACATAGCGACCAGTAATTGTAGTTTTAGCTTAGAATTTATTTTGATTTGTTGTCTTATTGTGCAAAATTATTTCTTGACATATCTGCTTGTTCTTGTTTTTCTTGTCGTTATGCAAACCAATGCCGCATTTGACATTTATGTCTCTTGGGGCAAATCTGCTGGCTTGAAGAAATTGAGTGTAACGACCCAAAATCACTAATATGGCTTAAGGGCCTTGATTAGTGTGCCGGGAGGGCATAATTAATTTATGTGTGAATTTATTAAATTAACGTGTGATTATATGATAAACATGCTTGTATGGTTATATGAATGTAAATGTGACTATATGTTATATTTGTGAGAACCACATTATTATGTGGGTAAATCTGCAGCGTGCGACTCGAGGTGATCCTAGGGAGCTAGTTAGCGGAAAGTCACAACGGGGCTTAATGTTTGACTTGGGGCAAGTCAAGGGGTATTTCGGGTGTTAGATGATTATTTGGGTTATCGGGTTATGGAAATAAATATATGGAGATATATTTGAGGTTAGGAAGCCTAGGCGGGAATATTGAGGAATTTTACCATTTTACCCTCGGGGACGTTTCCGGTACCCCGAGCCTCAGGATTGACTTAAATAACTAAGTAAAATAGAAACCAGTGGAACAAAAACCCAAACCGACCCTTTAACATTTCTTCTCTTCTCTTATCTTTTCTCTCTCAAGAAAGTTATTGAAACCTAAGGGAATTCAGTGGTTTGGGCTGGAATCTTGAAGGTTTAGTCCAGTGTTTATCTAAGGAAACTCAACTAGGATTAAGGTAAAGGCTGAATTACACTCTTGATCATTAGAATTCTGAGTTTTCGCTGAGTATTAATAGTGTTTATGGTTTTGATGTTAAGGAATGAATTGAAGCTTAGAAGCTTGGGTTTTAGCTCAGAAATTGTTAAGGAAGTGGTTCATCAAAGAAGGTAAGCTTTAATTCATATTTTAGAGTTTAAATTCTGAGTTTGCATGACTGGTTTTAGATTTCTTGAGCTACTGGGTTTCAGAAATAAAAATGGGATTTTAATGAGTTTTTAAGCTAGGTTTTTGTTGGATTATGTTGCTAGAATCATGTTAAAAGTCTTGTGATAAATGGGTTTTGAAATTAGGGTGCTTTCAGGTTGCTTTGAGCAAGGTTAGAATGATGGGAATGGTGGATTTTTTGGGCACGAGTTCTAGAGTGTCGCGGCCCTGCGAAGCAAGGAAAAGCCAAGGAGGCTCTGCAGTGGGGAACCGCCGCAGCGCCACAGGGCAGGGCCACAGCGCGTGTCTATCTTCAGGGAGGCCTAGCCTCTGTTTCAGGGGCGGGCCGCGGCATGGGTTTCAGGGGCCGCGACCCTTAAGGGTATTTTTTGATCTTTTGGAGGTTTTAAGTGTGGGAACCGAACCTAGGGTGCTCAGGTTCGATTCCACCACCGTGTTTGGTGGAATTTGATGTCCTGAAAGCTAGAACTCCATCCGGGAATATTAATGCGATTATTAATGGCACTCCCTATCTTGGTTGTGACTAGGTATTAAGCTAGGGCTTGGGAAGCAGATCGTGCTCGAGAGGCATCGCTCGTAATCAGTAAACTTGGAAATTAAAGGTAAGAAAACTGCACCCGGTTGTGGATTTATAATGGGACTAAGGGTTCCCTATTTTGTATGCTTTGTAAAGGATGGTATTATGCCATGTAAACAGTAAAATAACGGCCTAAGAGTGCCGAAGTTTACACTAGCGCATAAGGCGCGGCTCGGCCACTGGTAGCTGAGGACAACTTATTATGCACTGAGCTCGGTTTAAGTGGGCCAGAGTTAGTGGGGTAAACAGAGGGTGCGACCTAGGGTGTCGACCCTGATTATTATGTGATTTGTTTGTTATTATTAATTGGTGGATTGTTATGTTGTATAGCTGGGTAATGATTAGCTGATTCTTTGGGTTGAATCTTCATGCTTTGTGATTATTGTGGTATGTTAGTGTATGATTATGCTTAAAGGGTTATCCAAATGTTAATATTTCTTGTTATATAATATGATATGTTTTCTTGCTGGGCCTTGGCTCACGGGTGCTTCGTGGTGCAGGTAAAGACAAGGGCAAGCTTGATCAGCCCTGATTTGGAGAGCTTTGAGAGCATAATGTACATGATCAGCTGCTCAGCCGCCACGGTTGAGGGGAGACAAGGACAGGGACAAGAAAACCATAAACTTCTGTTTTGCCTTTAGAAAGGCTGGTGGTTGTCTGGACACTAGAAATTTTGTAAACAAACTTTTAAACGCTATTTCTTTTGGGATCCCATGTGTAAAATGTTTAATTATATAGAAAGTATCTCTTGAGACCAAAACCTTTTAACCCTAGCACATTAATGGCTTTAGCAATCACATTTTCAACTGATTGGCTTGATTAGCAAGTTCTGCACCTTTATACATACACAGTGTAGCGGTCTTGGCTATCCAGGGCGTTACAACTTGGTATCAGAGCGTCCTAGGTTAAAGGGTTCCTGAAGACCGGGTGGAAATGTACATTCGCTGCTAGAGACAAGCTCGGTTCAGGGTTTGGTAATGTGTATGTATATGTGCATGTATGCTTGTATGTCTAGAATGAACTATGAATGTTGTTATTTATTGGATTAATAGGAAGCATAGATACTAATAGGGCCTGGCCCTTGACTACTGTATGGAAATATTAAGACATGCTTATTAGCATCGCTATGCATGTAAATGAATATTTGGATGATTAACTGCATATTGTGTATGGGTGAATGCCTTTATCTTAGCTATTATGTGGTAATGTTGGGGCATGCTTATTAGCAGCCGGTGCATGTGGATAAATGCCTATATTTTGACTATTTGTGATTGGCTATGTCCCTTTGGTGGATTTTGGAGAAGCTTTTATCCTGTCATCATGGTCTGATAGTCGAGTCGTTGATTGCAGATTTACTTGGATAGCTATGCGTCCAAGAAAATCTACACGACTAGCCGGCACTAGGTCTGGGATCGGGGGTGATGACAAGGGCCAAATTCCTCCGCCAGTCCTTGAGAACTGGCAATAACTTATGGCAGATATGTAAGCGCGATTACAGAGTCAAGATGAACAGATTCGCTTGTTGCGACAGCAGGTTCCATCAGGGAGTGCTGCTCCTATTGTACCACCTGCAGTGGTACCAGTTGTACAGTCAAGGGAGGTTGGGAAGAGGTGGGAGCCATTATATGAGCGGTTCAGGAAGCAACAGCACCCAATCTTTGAGGGAAGACCTGATCCATTGAAGGCTGAGCAATGGCTGACTATGATTACTATTATCCTAGATTTCATGAGGATAGAGGGGCATGACAGAGTGGACTGTGCCACGTATACGTTAAGAGAGGATGCCCGCATCTGGTGGGAAGTGGCCTCACAGACTAGGGATATCACTGCATTGAGTTGGGAAGAATTTAAAGATTTGTTCAGTCAAAAGTACTATAATGTTTCCATCAGGGCAGCAAAGGTTAATGAGTTCGTTGGGTTGGTTCAGGGCAGCATGACAGTTACAGAATATGCCTTGAAGTTTGACAAACTCACGAAGTTTGCACCAGACCTTGTGCCTACTGATGCAGCCAAGCAGGACAGGTTTATTCGGGGGGCTTAATGCTATGATAGCCCGGGATGTTAAAATTACAATGGTACCTGGAGGAACAACTTATGCCCAGATCGTTGAGAAGGCTCTTATCGCTGACGAAGCAGAGAACAAAATTTGGAAGGAAAGTGCAGTGAGGTGCGAGGGTCGCAGGGTGGTGCCTCCTTATTCTAGGTCAGGTAGGGGCGAAAGTCCCAGTGATTTCATGAGAAAGACCCCTGACACTTTGACTGCTACTGCTCCTGATAGGAGGGGTCGGGGTGGTCAGGGCGGCCATCAGGGCAGCATTGAACCATGGAGGAGTTATCCAAAGTGCCCAAGGTGTAGAAGATGCCATCAGGGCGAATGTCGGACCAAGGCTTGCTATGTATGTGGCACGGTGGGGCACCTCAAGAAGGATAGCCCAATAGTGAAGAAAGGGAAACAGGAAAGGTGGACAGCTTGACTCCAGCTCGAGTGTTCACCTTGACGCAGGCAAAGGCCGAGGCTAGTCCCTCGGTAGTGACAGGTCAGTTTTCTAGCGCTGGCTCTCCTTTTTCTGTATTGATTGATTCTGGTGCTACACATTCCTTTGTTTCTAGTAAAGTGATTGATAGACTATGTATACCTAGTGAGTATCAGACTCCAGGGTTTGGGACTTTATTGCCTATTGGGGAACTAGTAGTTTCTGGGAGGTGGATTAGGGCACTTCCATTGATGGTTGATAGTAGGGAGCTTTCTGTTGACTTGATTAAGCTAGATATGAAGGACTTCGACATGATCTTAGGAATGGATTGGTTGGTCAGATATGGGGCTACTATTGATTGTAGGAAGAAGATGGTGACTTTTGAGCCTGAGGGCGAGGACCCTTTTGTCTTTGTGGGTGCGGTGTGTGGACCCCGCGTACCCATGATATCTACATTGAGAGCCAGAGACTTGTTACAGGGTGGATGTATGGGTTTTCTGGCTAGTGCTGTGGACACTACCAAGATGTTGCCAGTGGGGCCGGGAGAGACCAGGGTGGTTTATGAGTATTTGGATGTATTTCCTGAGGAGCTACCGAGATTGCCGCCACGCAAAGAGATTCAGTTTGTTATTGAGTTAGCACCGGGGACAGAACCAGTATCAAGAGCACCATATAGGATGGCACCGGCAGAGTTGAAGGAGTTGAAGATACAGCTGCAAGAACTTCTGGATTTGGGATTCATCAAGCCTAGTTACTCCCCATGGGGCGCTCCAATTTTGTTTGTTAAGAAGAAGGATGAGACTTTGAGGATGTGTATAGATTACAGGGAATTGAACAAGTTAACTATTAAGAATAAGTACCCTCTACCAAGGATTGATGACTTGTTCGATCAGCAACAGGGAAAGACAATGTTCTCAAAGATTGATCTTCGATCTGGTTATAACCAACTGAGGATCAAGGATGAGGACATACCGAAGACGGCCTACCGAACGCGGTACGAGCACTACTAGTTCTTGGTCATGTCTTTTGGTTTGACCAATGCCCCAGCAGCTTTTATGGATCTAATGAACAGGGTGTTCAAGGATTTCTTGGATCAGTTCGTCATTGTCTTCATCGACGACATCTTAGTGTACTCTAATTCAGAGGCAGAGCACGAGCGGCATCTTCGACAGATTTTACAGAGGTTAAGGGAGCATCAATTATATGCTAAGTTTAAGAAGTGTGAGTTTTGGTTGCTAGAGGTGACTTTTCTTGGGCATATAGTTGGCGCAGAGGGGATTAAGGTGGATCTGTCCAAGGTAGAAGCGGTGAGAGACTGGCCGAGGCCAAGGAACGCCTCAGAGGTGCGAAGTTTCCTCGGGCTACAGACGGTTTGTGGAAGGATTTTTGAAGATTGCTTCACCAATGACAGAGTTGACTCTGAAGAACCAGAAGTTCATTTGGTCAGAGAAGTGTGAGAATAGTTTCTAAGAGTTGAAGCAACGACTTATTACTACACCTGTTTTGAGTCTTCCTTCGGAAGAAGGAAAGTTTGTAGTATACTGTGATGCATCAAGGATGAGTTTAGGCTATGTGTTGATGCAGAATGAGAAAGTTATAGCTTATGCATCGCGGCAGCTGAAGGAGTATGAGTAGCGGTATCCTACCCATGATTTGGAGTTGGCGACAGTAGTATTCGCACTGAAGGTTTGGCGGCATTATTTGTATGGGGAGAAGTGCGAGATATACACTGACAATAAGATTTTGAAGTATTTCTTTACCCAGAAGGATCTAAACATGAGGCAAAGGCGTTGGTTGGAGTTGGTTAAGGACTATGATTGCGATATTCTTTACCACCCAGGGAAAGCCAATGTTGTGGCAGATGCATTGAGCTGGAGGGGCTCGGGGCAGTTATTTAGTTCTGTTCATATCTCTAGAGAATTAGCTGATGAGATGACCATGGAAAATATAGAGCTGTTGGTGGGCCCATTGACCAATATTACCTTGCAGTCGACCCTGCTAGAGCGGATCAAGGAGGGGCAGTTGGTAGATGCGTAGCTACAGGAAGTTAGGTAGAATGTCTTAGCAGGGATAGCTAAGGACTATTCTGTTTCTAAGGTTTGTATGCTTCAATATCAGGGACTGATTTGTGTTCCAGCAGATGAGGGGATCAGACGGGAAATACTGGATGAGTCTCACACTACGCCATACTCACTTCATCCGGGTACCATAAAGATGTATCAAGATCTACGGACATTATACTGGTGGCCCGGGATGAAGAAGGATGTGGTAGAGTATATGGCCAGATGTTTGACATGTCAGCAGGTAAAAGATGAGCATCAGCAACCAGCAGGGTTGCTTCAGCCTTTGGGTATTCTTGAGTGGAAGTGGGAAGCTATTGAAACCTAAGGGAATTCAGCTGGGAATTCAGTGGTTTGGGCTAGAATCTTGAAGGTTTAGTCCAGTGTTTAGCTAAGGAAACTCAACCAGGATTAAGGTAAAGGCTGAATTACACTCTTGATCATTAGAATTCTGAGTTTTCGCTGAGTATTAAAAGTGTTTATGGTTTTGATGTTAAGGACTGAATTGAAGCTGAGAAGCTTGGGTTTTAGCTCAGAAATTGTTAAGGAAGTGGTTCATTAATGAAGGTAAGCTTCAATTCGTAGTTTAGAGTTTAAATTCTGAGTTTGCATGACTGGTTTTAGAGTTCTTGAGCAATTGGGTTTCAGAAATCAAAATGGGATTTTAATGAGTTTTTAAGCTAGGTTTTTGTTGGATTATGTTGCTAGAATCATGTTAAAAGTATTGTGATCAATGGGTTTTGAAATTAGGGTGCTTTCAGGTGGCTTTGAGCAAGGTTAGAATGATGGGAATGGTGGATTTTCTGGACACGAAGGTCTGGGTCACGACTCTGTTCTAGAGTGTCGTGGCCCTGCGAAGCAAGGAAGATCCAAGGAGGCTCTGCAGTGGGGAACCGCCGCGGCGCCACAGGGCAGGGTCGCAGCGCGTGTTTGTCTTCAGGGAGGCCTAGCCTTTGTTTCAGGGGCAGGCCGCGGCATGGGTTTCAGGGGCCGCGACCCTTAAGGGTATTTTTTGATCTTTTGGAGGTTTTAAGCGTGGGAACCGAACCTAGGGTGCGTAGGATCGATTCCACCACCGTGTTTGGTGGAATTTGATGTCCCGGAAGCTAGAACTCCATCTGGGAATATTAACGTGATTCTTAATGGTACTCCTTATCTTGGTTGTGACTAGGTATTAAGCTAGGGCTTGGGAGGCAGATCGTGCTCGAGAGGCGTCGCTCGTAATCAGTAAACTTGGAAATTAAAGGTAAGAAAACTGCACCCGGTTGTGGATTTATAATGGGACTAAGGGTTCCCTATTTTGTATGCTTTGTAAAGGATGGAATTATGCCATGTAAACAGTAAACTAACGGCCTAAGAGTGCCGAAGTTTACACTAGTGCATAAGGCGCGGCTCGGCCACTAGTAGCTGAGGACAGCTTATTATGCACTGAGCTCGGTTTAAGCGGGCCGGAGTTAGTGGGGTAAACAGAGGGTGCGGCCTAGGGTGTCGACCCTGATTATTATGTGATTTGTTTGTTATTATTAATTGGTGGATTGTTATGCTGTATAGCTGGGTAATGATTAGCTGATTCTTTGGGTTGAATCTTCATGCTTTGTGATTATTGTGGTATGTTAGTGTATGATTATGCTTAAAGGGTTATCCAAATGTTAATATTTCTTGTTATATAATATGATATGTTTTCTTGCTGGACCTTGGCTCACGGGTGCTTCGTGGTGCAGGTAAAGGCAAGGGCAAGCTTGATCAACCCTGATTTGGAGAGCTTTGAGAGAATAATGTACATGATCAGCTGCTCAGTCGCCACGGTTGAGGGGAGACAGGGACAGGGACAGGAAAACCATAAACTTCTATTTTTCCTTTAGAAAGGCTGGTGGTTGTCTGGACACTAGAAATTTTGTAAACAAACTTTTAAACGCTATTTCTTTTGGGATCCCATGTGTAAAATGTTTAATTATATAGAAAGTATCTCTTGAGACCAAAACCTATTCACCATAGCACATTAATGGCTTTAGCAATCACGTTTTCAACTGATTGGCTTGATTATCAAGTTCTGCACCTTTATAAATACACAGTGTAGCTGTCTTGGCTATCCAGTGCGTTACATTGAGCAAGAAAGACTCTGGAGATGCCAGTGGGCAACCTCCAAGCAAAAGGGCCCGGGCATGAGACCCTCCAACTCCTACTCCTTCCAGGACAACCATTCCTCCTTCTCCTCGCACTGAGTCCCCCACTGAATTTGTGGGAGGATTCTTAGTGGTAGAATTTTTGAGCAGCGCTTCTTGCTCAACAATTGATAAAGTCCAGAAGGTAGCCAAGCATCGCCGCAACCAAGGGGCCTTTGCTTCCCTCCCTTTGTTGAGACCCGAGCCTGTCCTTGCTCGTGGGTTCAACGAAGTGATCAACGTAATTTTCTTTTGTTCATTTTATTTTAATCGAACAACCGTTCCTTTTATTGACTATGACAGCTTCATTTCTTGATTGTTACCATGAATAATAGTTGACGCCGTGTCAAGGAGATTGGCTCGAAAGATGCCGAGGAGATCAAGGCATGGGAGGCCAACGTCAAAGCATTGGAGGCCCAAGTCAAAGTAGCAAAGGCCAAAGTCAAAGCTGCAGAGGACAAAGATGCTACTTTGACTGAGGAGCTGAAGAAGAGCAAAGAAGATCTGGCTAATTAAGGCTATTACTGCCAAGGAAAAATACAAGGAAGCTTCCAAAACCAACTACAAGGAGGCAACCAAGCTGCAAGAAGATTTGGTCACGAGCATGAAGGAGGCCACCAGTTTGGAGAATCGGGTTAAGCTTCTTGGAGAGCATAATGTCCACGACTTGGAGAGGTTCCAATGAGCCACCTTGAATTGTTGTTACATGTTCCAATGAGCCACCTTGAATTGTTGTTACAGCTCTACCGGGGCTGGTTGCAGAGGAGGCGAGCGCTGGCTTACAGGTGCCTGCTTTTTGCCTCCGTTAGCCCCTTGCTGGAAGTTTCCCCCTGTTTGTATATATCGTCTCAGATGTCCTTGCTGTATAAGGAACTTGATTTCATCTTTCAACTGGTTACATTTGTTGGTATCATGGCCATAGTCGTTGTGGAAATGACAGAACTTGGTTGTGTTCCGCTTGGATATGTCCTTTCTGATCAGAGCCGGTTGCCTGAAAGAGACTGTGGTGTGGCTGGTTTGATACACTTCTATTCTACTGTTGACCAAGGCCGTGTAGTTAGTGAACCTTGGCTTGTATTTATTCTACTTAGGGCGCTTGTTATCAGACGTCGTCTGCTCAGTATTTTCCCTTTTTTCCTCCGTTCTTATTATTACCTTTACTGTTATTACCGTTGGGTTTTCCAGACCCACTAGCGACTTTGGTCAACTCTTCCTTCTTGCCCTGGTCAGCCTTTGGTGACTTTCCATCATTGGCGATAGCCTCCTCCAGCTTGATATATTTGTCTGCTCGATCTAAAAATTCTTGATAACTTTTGACCACATTTTTCCATAGGCTGCTCCAAAAGGGAGATTGGTGTTGCCCTCGAGTTGTGATGGTCATCATCTTTCCCTCATCCCCTACAGTCTTCGCCCGAGCAGCTGGTCGCATAAACCTCTGGATGTACTCCTTGAGAGGCTCTCTTTCCTTCTGTCTGATATCAACCAGTTGATTGGCCTCTGTTGGATGTATCCGACCAACATAAAACTGTCTATAGAACTCTTTTACGAACATATCCCAAGAAATTATGCTAGATGGTGGAAATTTGAAGTAGAATTCCTGGGCAACATCAGATAGAGTAGCAGGAAAGATCTTGCATCAAGCATCTTCAGACACCTTCTGGATGTCCATTTGTATCTCAAACTTATTCACGTAAGATATTAGGTCTTCTCTTCCAATAAAGTTGGACAGTACTGGCATTTTGAATTTTCTTGGGATTTCTGCCACAACAATTCTGTTGATGAACGGGGTGTCCTTTCTCCCGTCATACTCAATATAGGACATTTTATTCCCAACCAGCTATTGCACAACCTGATTCAGGGCATCTATTTGAGCCTAAATAGTGTCTAGTATAGCAGGGACAAGAGCGACCACTGCAGGTGGGACGTGCTCATCGTGCCTTTCCCTTCAACCATTAAGTACGTCCCTCAGGTCCTCATCCCTCTGCCTCTACTCGCTTGCATCTAGTCGATCAAAGACGTTGGGCTACCCCCCAACGTTCTAGCTTGCTGGTCGGTTGTATATTGGAGGAGGGTTTTGTTGCCTGTTCCTTTCCTCCTATTTTTGACCAACATTTCTCCTATTATAACTAGAGTCCCCTTCATTGTAATTATGGTCGTCTCTATATTGCAACCTCTGGGTTTGCGACCTGCTGTATGCACTGTCACCCTCTCTTCTCCCTAGCCTGTCTCGGTAGACAGGAGGAGGCCTGCGCTGGTCGTTGGGTCCCTGGACATTGCTCTGTCGTGGGGGATCCTAGACTGCAGAGCCTAAATTTGTCTTCCTCCTACTTCTTGAGGGATGTTGTCCCCTACCAGAAAGGTTTGGTTTGTTTGTTGCTTGACATCTAGGGCTTCTGGGATGCTTCTCGACCCTATTCTGTCTGTGCTGCTGCGTATGTCCATGACCAACACGAGAGGGATGACGCTGCTTGTTATTTCTAGCAGGATTCTGGGGCTTCCTCTCCTTCTGAGCAGTTGGATGTTGTAACAGTCACTGCGAACTCCTTGGGTTTTATGGGTTTGGAGGACCTTGGTGGTGCTCTGATCGCGGGTTTTGATGAGGATGAGGATTTGACGGAAAGTCTTGCTGGGAGGTTGGTGAAGGTGGAGCAGTTGGCTATCCTTGAGCCAACTGAATAGCTGCCTCTAAAGCCACTGTTGCGTCTCTTTGTCGACGATCCATGTCTGCCTGCCTTTCATTGAATTCTTGACGCTACTGGTCAAGTTCCATCTGTTGCATCACAAGCGTTTCAGCCACGTTCTCTTGGTTAGCCTTTAGGGTGGCTTCTTGTAACACTTCCAATGCTATCCTCAGCACTCCAGCATCCATTTCCTCCTCTTCCAATTCCACTTGTGGCTCATCCTCTGCTACGCCATGTAGAAGAGGTGGATTTTGTACATTCTCTGATGCCTGTCTAGCTTGACCGGTCCTCATTGTGCTCTTATCCATTGTTTCCTGGATATCCTTGAGTTCAGCTCTCAACGAAAGCACCAAAATGTTGACCCTCAATTTAGTCAATGACACAGAGTCACAAAAAATGATAAGAATTATAGAGCTAAATGCAAGAATGTAAACGACACAAGGAATTTATAGTGGTTCGGCCCCAGAGATCGATAATAACCTGCATCCACTTAGTGTTTTATTGATGTAAAACCCCAAAACCTACGATCAGTGAACAAGGGTTCACTGAGTTTCACAAGTCTCGAAGATAGATACAAGTCTTGTGTATATACTCACTATTTCTCTCTGAATACAAAATATTGTGTTTCCCATAAATGAATCCTATGAGTCATATTTATAGGCTAATGGATGTACATATGCGCCTATAGGTTGTCCTTAATTTGTGTTACAAGCATAAAAAAATAGTAACATAAATAATGATATTTACATATAAAATAACTAAATATCTCAGGAATATCTAACTTATAACCGTTTCTGAGTGTTTATCTCAGTTCCACGAGCAGCTCTGGTCATATGCTTTTGTCTACCTTCTTTTCCTGCTGCTCAACATATTTGTGCGCCTATCGAGCAGCTTGAAACTCTGGTCGTTGGACAACCAATTCTGCACTAATAACTAGTCACGTGTTGTTCATGTGCCCTTTAACATACTACATCATCATGCAAATATTTAGGGAGATAAAAGGAATTTAGGGTTTTATGAAAATTTTAGTTATATAGGAATAAAGAAATTTCTATATTTTTAAATCTTTAATTCCTATTCCAGATTTTAAGAAAAAAGTTAAAATAAAAAGCCACATTTATGTAAAAAAGCAATTAAGCTAAAATCAAAAATAAAAAATCTAGATTTATGAAGTTATAAACTATGGTTGAGATGATATAGTTAAGCTAAAATTCAAAATGATGTAAGTACAAAAAGTATGGTGTCAAAATGGCGTGTTGTCATGAGGTGGTTCTAGGTAGCAAGTGTATGTGAGTGGTTAGACTTTACGAAATTATTCTAAGGATAATGATTTCATTTGTTTATGAAATCAAGTTTGATTATGTACATGAGGAATGATAACGAAAAGGTAATAGGCTACCAATTTGGTCATTATTGAGTGAATAGCTTAAGGTGATTCAGTATGGTAGACTGAGGATAGACAATAAGAAAAGACTTGTTACAATAACTCATTGTCTTCGGCTTGGGAGTTAGTAAGAGCCAACTTGCAAGAATTTAATGGATAAAAATGCGTCAAGTGACGTTAAGAGGAGGTTAGGCATGTGTATTTGTGTGATGAGGAGCGTTGCGGCTCAAATAGAGAACATTGGCCAATTAACGTTTTTAAGCTCGGAAACTCAAACCTAAACGCTCGAAAAGGATTCTACTACCCGGATTAGTAGAATACAAGATCCCAAAGGCTAGAAATTTACATTGATACTCTTAAATAGTCTAAGTGATTGATGGTTACCGTTATCGCTTGTGACTAGGTTATATTAGCTAGGGATAGGGATCGTGCTCGGGATTGCCATACGCTATCTGCTCGTGACTCAAGGTAAGAAAACTATCTATGCACGTAGAGTAGGGTATGGCCCGATTATCTGTGTGTAACATCCCAAATTTGCCATTAAGGCTGAGTGCCTTGGTTACTGTGACAAGAGGGCATAATTGGATCTATATGGAGAATTAATTGGATATATGGGCGATTATGCCATATAAATGGTTTATATGGTAATGTTAATATTTATGCATGCGGGCCCATTTTTATAAATTGGGGCACATTTGTAATTTTTGACCCGTTGAGGGTATATTTGTAATATATATGCTTTATGAGTGAGACCATAGTATTGTGGAGATATATTTTAGATGCGTGGTCTGAGGCGATCCTAGTGGGCAGATTAGTGGAATGGTCACAATGGGGTTAGATACCCAGCTCGGGGTGAGCTTAAGGGTATTTCGGTAACGTATTGCGTAGTCGAGAATTATTGGGTAACAGGTAGTTATGTGGTGATTATCTAGGTATTTCGAGGTTAATCGAGAATCTATAAGGCTATTTGAGGATTATCGGAAAATGGAACACAAAGATGATTTTTCCCTTGAAGGCATTAGTAAGTCTTGATCTAGGGGCCTTAGGAAGTCTAGAGGCAACCAGAAAAAAAAAAAAAAAAAAAAAGCCTCTCCTTCCCTCTCTCTCTATTAAGTTCTCTTTTCCCCCTTGATGTGCTTGGGGCTCTTGGGGATTTTTGAGGTGGATGTTGGGGAAATTAAAGGAGCTGAGGCTAGGATTGGTGGAGGTTCAGCTTTAGGGTCATAATTCTTGTTAAGGTAAAGTTCAATTATGTTTTGATTAGGTTTGATTTGGTTTTTAGAGTGCTCTAGAGTTTTGAGTTCAATGATAGGGATTTAAAGTTTTGTTGAGGTTTTAGCTTAGTTTTAATGGTTATATGAAGGTTATATTGTGTTACTATAAGATTAAGAATTTATTATGATGTTTGCTTGAAGTTGAGGACTGATTTTAAAGATTTTAGCTTGGGGAAAATGTAGGAAATTCTGAGTTCGCGGGGTCTCATTGCACCGATGCTCTTGGAGTGTCGCGGCTCACATGAACTCAATGGCCTAAGGAGGTTCACTAAACTGCCTTAGCGTCGCGGTGCTAAGTTGGTTGCGTCGCGGCGTGTGTCTAGGGAAAATTGTGGTTTGGCTCTCTGACTCGTGGAGGGGGCACCATGGCTCAAATAAGGATCACTAGCCAATTAAGGTTTTTGAGCTCGGGAGCTCGAACCTAAAAGCTCGGGAAGGATTCTACTACCCGGTTTAGTGGAATTCGAGATCCCGAAGGTTAGAAATATACCTTGAAACTCTTGAATAGTCTAAGCAATTGATGGTAATCCATTATTGCGTTGTGACTTCGTTATACTGCTAAGGCTCAGTAATAGGGATCGTGCTTGGGATTGCCATACGCCATCTGCTCAGGACTCAAGGTAAGAAAATTGCACCCAGGTTATGATCGGGGCTCGGACCCCTATTAATAAATATGAGTATGAGTATGACTATATGTGAGAATATGGTTATAACTGTATTTGAGAATATCTAGTAGGACATGCTTGTATATGATGCATCTGATTGCGTGTTGTGCAATATACATGTGATTATATCTATTCTAAAGGTCGACCTAAAGGTGTTGGGGCTAATAACAAGCGTGTGGAACGCAGCCCAGCCTAAGCGTATCAAGGTCGGCTATAAGACCAGAGGACTCGTCTTAAGGGTGTCGGGTTTGAACGTTATACAAATAAACAGAAGTGTTGATTGCACTTAACTAACTGTATTGATTGTTAAGACTAGATTATGTGTTTGATTGAGCAGATTATCACTGCTAAGCTTAATTCTTATATCATGTTGCTGATTGAATTTATTAATTTAAGTTTTACTGTTGCTCAATTGTACTTGTTGATTTAAGTTTTCTTGCCGAGCCTTGACTCACGGGTGCTACGTGGTGCAGGTAAGGGCAAGGGAAAGTCGAACCAGCCATGAGTTGGAGAGCTTCAGGGTGGTGTGCACATATGCAGCCTACTCGACCACCACGGCCAGGATAGCCTTGGCGGAACTAGGGTTGAACCATGTTTTGCCACTTAGGACGGCTAATTTGTATTCCATTTGTCTTTTATCAGTCTGTAACCACTTTTTGGGATCCCATGTATAAACTTAACATTTTAATGAAAAATAATTACTTCGTTGACCAAAATTTTTAATACATAACCTTGATTTAGTCTTTAATTACACATTTAAGTCCAAATGACTCGCTTAGCCAGTTAAGCATTGTTTTAAACACACAGTGTAATGGTCTTGGCTGACCAGGGAATTACAACTTGGTATCAGAGCGGTCTAGGTTTAAGAGTTCCTGATGACTGGCTGGGCATGTATACTCACCGCTAAAGATAAGCTCGACTCATGGTTTGATATCTAAAATGTGACTATGTGTTTAATTATTTAAATTGAACCTATGTGCCTTATCTACATGCTAGAATAGAGAGCAAGTTTTATATAAATGTATTTTGTGGGAGTAAGACTTAATAATTGATACATGAACGCTATATACTTGCGTCTTGGTATGCATATTGTACGTGGCTATTGTGTTGTTTGGCCATGCCCGTGGAATAGTTCTGGATATGAATATCAGGGCTGATAGGTTAAGTCATTGACTACGGACAAATTAAGAAATTATGTATCCAAGGCAGTCAACTGGACCAGGCATTGTTAGTATGGGGGTTGTGGATGATAGTACGAGACAGAACCCTCCATCTTCCCCTAGAATTGGCAGCAGATGTTTGCTGACATGCAAGCAAGATTGCAAAATCAGGAGAAAGAAATTAGGTTGTTGAGATAGCGGGTTCCGTCAACGCTGCTCCGTATGTTTTGACAACAATGACACCAGTTTCGGTTAAGCCTGAGGGTGGAAACATATGGGAATTATTGTATGAAGATTCCAGAAACATTATCCTCCAGTTTTCGAAGGAGGCTTGGATCCATTCAGAGCTAAACAGTGGATGGGCATGATTTGCTCCATCCTTGACTATATGGGAGTGGTAGGCAATGATAGAGTGGCTTATGCCACGTATATGCTGCGTGAGGATGCCCAAACATGATGGGAAGTGGTATCCCAGACCTAGAATGTCGTCATGATGGGTTGGGAGGAGTTCTAACAATTGTTCAACGAGAGGTACTATTGTGACGCAATTCAAACTACGAAGACCAATGTGTTTATGAACTTGGTTTAGGGTAGTAAGACAGTGACAGAGTATATTAGTGAATTTGATGGGTTCGCCAAATTTGCTTTTGATTTGGTACCAACTGATGTGGCCTGGTAGAAGCGATTCATTTGAGGATTGAACTTTGGGATGGCCTAGAGCATTAGGATCGCTCTAGTACATGAGATTTCTACATACGCTCAGGTAGTAGGGAGGGCCCTTGCTATAGAGGATGCATGTGATGATACATGGAGTGAGAGTGTCGTAGGGCAGGAAGCTCAAGCAATGGTATCCCCATTTGCGAGATCAGGTAGGGGCGGAGGCCCCAGTAACCAGAAAAGAAAGACCCCTGATACTTTTATAACTCCTAGTCCTAACAGAAGGGGTCATAGTATTTTGGGTGGTCGTCGGGGCGGCAATGAGGTCAGGAGAAGTTATCTAACATGGTAGGTGCAGGAGACGCCATCTGGGAGAATGCCGATCGAAGGCATGTTTTCTATGTGGAATAGTTTGGCACTTCAAGAATGATTGCCTGAGGCCGAAGAAAGAATAACCAAGGAGTGAAGTTAGCTCAACTCCAGCTCGAGTGTTCGCCTTGATGCAATCAGAAGCTGAGGCTAGTCCTTCGAAGGCGGTAGGTGAACTTCCTAGTTCCCGTTCTTTTATATTGTGCTGAATGAGTCTGATACTATGTATCTCTTAGAAGAGACATAGATAGGTGGCACATGTTGTATGATTATTACGTTATGGGGCTTGAGACTTTAGTGTCCATCGGGGGAAATTGGTAATTTCCAAGAGATGGGTCAGAGTATTATTAGTAGATAGTTAGTCGTGCTAATTGATTGAGCTGGTTATATGAGGATTTTAATATGATCCTGGGTATGGACTAGTCTGCCAAATAAGGGACAACCATGGACTGTAAGAAAGGATGGTGAATTCTGAGTTTAAAAGGGAAGGATCTGGTTACGTTCACGAGATGCCTAGCTATTGTGGTAGGTACCACTAGGGTTATGTCAATTAGACTAAATGAAAATTGGATCGGCTAGTGAGGTTTCAAGTGGGTTTATAAAGATTCGCTGGGATCGCTATCGCATCAAGGAATTGAGTATGACATGGGATTAAGGTAGGGATAGAACCGATATCAGAGACATCATGAAGAATGACACTAGCTGAGTAGAAAGAATTAAAGGTTCAATCGAAGAAGTTATTTGACTTGAGGGTTGATCAGACAGAGCTTCTTATCATGGGACATGTCAACACCGTTTGTTAAGAAGGGTGACAAGTTTGTGAGAATGTGTAGCGCATATGGATAGTCGAATAAAGTAATTGTCAAGAATAGGTACCCATTGCCAAGAATAAAGGATTCATTTGCCCAGTTGTAAGGTAGGACAAAGCTCTTAAGAATTGACCCTCGATCTGGTTATTACTAGTTGAGGATATTACCTCTCGCACCAAGTAGGATGTGATTGATTATCAATGAAAGCTCTTGAACTGACTAATGCTTCAGCAGCCCACATAAACTTAGCAAGTAGAGAATATAGGAATGGTGTGGACAAGTTGTGCTTGGATCGATCGAGAATATTTTGGATTACTTCTGATTAAGAACAGAACATGAGTAACATTTTTTCGCCGATACTGTCGAGGCTAAGGAAGCGGGGAGTTACAGGTAAGGTTCCAGAAGGGATAAGTTTCAATTTCTCCAGAGGATATTCAAGGTCACATTATGGGAAGTGATGGGATCATGTATGATGTAAGTAAGATAGAAAAAATAAGAAATTTGCTAAAGGAACACCTTAGAGGTTAGAAGCACAGTGAGACTTGCGAAATACATCGGGCTTTTACTTGAAGCATCTTCGAGGACTGCCATGCCCTTGAATGAAGTAATGTAGGAACTTAAAGTTTATATGAATGGTTAATTGTGTGTCGGATTTTCAGAAGTTGAAATAAAGGTTGATTAGCACGCCATAGTATTAGAATATGCATGTGATGGACTGATACAGAAGGACGGTATGATGGACACTGTCCTTGCTAAAAATGTGGATTTATAGTATGGTGCGTCAAGGACTAGGGTACGCTCGTGTGTAGAATGAAAAGGTAATTGTTCATGCTTCACAATGGATGAAGGGATAAGAACATAGATGTTCTACACGGGACGTTGAGTTGACAATAATGCTAGATAGCCATAGTTAGGGTGAGGTGACGACGCTTATGGAAAAGAAGTGCGTACACCAGCATGAAAGTTAAAGCGTTTTGTCACCCATAAGGGGGTTGGCCATAAGACAAACTCACATTGAAATCCTTTATTGCTTAGTGAAAACTAATGTTGAGGCTGACACCTTGAATGGGAGAGGTATGTGCCAATTGTATGATTCATAATGGACTACAGTAAAGTCATGTTAGGTAACGACCGGGATTGGTATAGAATTTGTGATCGATAATTGGCAGACATACCTCTATGAGCAATGAAATACAGAAAGAAGATCTTGTAGGAATGGTTAAGAATCCTACCATTTTAGTATGGATAGGTTAAGATATGAGGATCGGATGAGTGATCCGATGGATTGCATCCAAGAAGTTTGAATGGGTATTAAGACCTAAAATTTGTATACCGGGAGGCACACTGCCTAATATTTTAACAAATGAGAAATGATAATCAGAAGCCAGAAGGGCTATTATGACTCTAGGGGTATCCTGGAGTGAGTATGGAAGGATATAAGTATGAACCGTAAGGGTGGATCACCTTGCATTGCAAGTGAGATGAGTGGATACGAGAAGTTGTGACTTGACATATTAGGTTAACACACTCTGGTTTGTGTGAGCAAGATATCATAAGAATGAGTATGTGCGAAGGGAGACCGTACGTCTCCGTGGGACACCGAAGTTGATAGCATCGGAGTGAGACCCTATATTTCCCAAGTTATGGAAAAGGGTCATAGAGGGCGATGAGTATAAGATTGGAATTGTGAACTATTGATTACCTTCAGACAGACTGATAACCTAAAGGAACGACTCAGACTTTAAGCATTTTACCTCAAATAGGTAAGTTTTCAGAACAGTGAGGCAAATATGTTCCCTTGATTTGATTAACACGGTGATGAATGTCAGTCGACAGCTAGAGTGACTCTGAATAAGATATAGTGAGATAGGGAACGAGAAGTACTCATTCTGGGAAATGAAAAGAGGGATAGGAAGTATCCTAGTTCAGAATCGGTTCGGAGGACCAATGAAGTTATTAAGGATTGTTAGGGCAAAAGTGTCTGCTTTATTAAAAGAAAATAAGTGTTAATAAATTTAAATATTGGAACGTGGAGTTCCAGGATTGGAGATGTTGTACTTCTCCGAGTATTGTGGACTAAAAAGGATAAGATAGTCTGGAAAAGAAAGAGGAGTTTTGACTCTAGATTGATAGACTTGTGAGATCCCAACAAGGATTAGGCCAGGGGCCTACAGATTAGCCTTACCCCAGCATGGGTAGAGGCTCATAAGGTGTTACTGGTACCGATGTTAAGGAAATAAGCGTCGAGTACTACCCTTGATTGGGTAGAGACCCTGGAATTTCAATGGGATTTATTGTGTAAGGAAAAGCCAGTGGAAATCCTTGATAAAAGAGATAAAGTCTTACAGAATAAGACTGTCACTCTAGTGAGGGTGTTACAAGAGATATCAAGGTAAAGGTCTTGACTCAGAAGTTATAGTCAGATTTGCGAGATTAGTATCTTGAGACATTTGAATAAATTTCGAGGATGAAATTTCGATAAGGAGGGGTTGTAACGTCCTGAATTTGCTATAAGGCTGAGTGCCTTGATTACTGTGCTAGGAGAGCATAATTAGATTTATATGTGGAATTAATTGGATATATGGGAGATTATTCCATATAAATGGTTTGTATGGTAATGTGAATATTTATGCATGTTATGTGTATTAAATATGCATGCAAGCTCGTTTTTGTAAGTTGGGGCACATTTGTAATTTTTGACTCGTTCAGGGTATATTTGTAATATATATGCTTTTTGAGTGACACCACAACATTATGGAGATACATTTGAGATGCGTGGTCCAAGGCGATCCTAGTGAGTGGATTAGCGGAATAGTCACAACGGGGTTAGACACTCGACTTGGGGTAAGCTTAGGGGTATTTCGGTAACATAGTGCGTAGTCGGGATTTATTGGGTAACAGGTAGTTATGTGGTGATCATTTAGGTATGTCAGGGTTAATCAGGAATTTATAAGGCTATTTGAGGATTAGCGGGAAATGGGACACAAAGACGATTTTGCCCTTGAGGGCATTACAGAGTAAGTATTGATCTAGGGGCCTTAGGAAGTCTAGAGGAAACTAGAAAAAAAAAAAAAAAAAAACAAAGCCTCTCCTTTTCTCTCTCTCTATTCAGTTCTCTCTTTTCCCCTTGATGTGCTTGGGGCTCTTGGGGATTTTTGAGGTGGATGTTGGGGAAATTGAAGGAGTTGAGGCTAGGATTGGTGGAGGTTCAGATTAAGGGTTGCAATTCTCGTTAAGGTAAGCTTCAATTGTGTTTTGATTACGCTTGATTTGGTTTTTAGGGTGCTCTAGAGTTTTGAGTTCAATGATTGGGATTTTAAAGTTGTGTTGAGGTTTTAGCTTAGTTTCAATGGTTATATGAAGGTTATATTGTGTTGTTATAAGATTAAGATTTAATTATGATGTTTGGTTGAAGTTGGGGATTGGTTTTAGAGATTTTAGCTCGGGGAAAACGCAGGAAAAGTGCAGGAAATTCTGAATTCCCAGGGTCGCGCGCGCTGCTGTTTTTGGAGCGCTGCGGCCTGCATGAACTCAGTGGCCTAAGGAGGTTCATTGAACCGCCTTAGCACTGCGACGCATGTATAGGGAAAATTGGGGTTTGACTCTCTGACTCGTGGAGGGTCGCAATGCTTGTGAGTAGTGCCGCGACTCAAATAGGGATTACTAGCCAATTAAGGTTTTTAAGCTCAGGAACTTAAACCTAAAGGCTTGGGAAGGATTCTACTACCCGTTTTGGTGGAATTCAAGATTCCGAAGGTTAGAAATATACCTTGAAACTCTTGAATAGTCTAAGTAATTGATTGTAATTCATTATTACGTTGTGACTAGGTTATACTGCTAAGGCTCGGAAATAGGGATCATACTCGGGATTGCCATACGCCATCTTCTCGGGACTCAAAGTAAGAAAATTGCACCCAAGTTGTGATCGGGACTCGGAACCCTATTAATAAATATGAGTATGACTATGACTACATGTGAGAATATGGCTATAACTGTATTTGAGAATATCCGGTAGGGCATGCTTGTATATGATGCATCTGATTGTGTGTTGTGCAATATACATGTGATTATATCTATTCTGAAGGTCGGTCTAAGGGCGTCAGGGCTGATAACAAGCATGTGGAACACAACCCGGCCTAAGCGTATCAGGGTCAGCTATAACACCAGAGGACTCAGCCTAAGAATGCCAGGCTTAAACGTCATACAAATAAATAGAAGTGTTGATTGCACTTAACTAACTGTATTAATTGGTAAGATTGGATTATGTGTTTGATTCAGCATATTAAACCTGCTAAGCTTATTGCTTATATCCTGTTGCTGATTGAATTTATTAATTTAAGTTTACTGCTTATGTAATGTTGCTCATTTGTACTTGTTGATTTAAGTTTTCTTGTTGAGCCTTGGCTCACGGGTGCTATGTGGTGCAGGTAAGGGAAAAGGAAAGTCGGACTAGCCATGAGTTGGAGAGCTTTAGGGGTGGTGTGTACATATGCAGCCTACTCAACTGCCACAGGTGGGATAGCCTGGGAGGAACTAGGGTTGAACCCTGTTTTTCCGCTTAGGACGACTAATTTGTATTTCATTTGTCTTTTATCAGTTTGTAACCACTTTTTGGGATCCCTTGCATAAACTTAATATTTTAATGAAAAATAATTACTTCATTGACCAAATGGTTAATACCTAACCTTGATTTAGTCTTTAATTACACATTTAAGTCTAAATGACTCACTTAGCGAATTAAGCATTGTTTTAAACACACAGTGTAACGGTCTTGGCTAACCATGGCGTTACAATGTGGATTGTCTGTTGTGTTTGATTTGTTATGCATTTATTGAAATGAGTTATTTTATATGCTATGCTGGTGAAGTTTTCTTGCTGGACCTTGGCTCACGGGTGCTCTATGGTGCAGGTAAGGGTAAGGAAAAGACCGACCAACCATAAGTTGGAGGGCATGGAGTTGTGTGTACATGTTTGGCCTATCTGGCCGCCATGGTTGGGGTACTTTTGGGGAGCACATTGTAAATGTCTGATTTTGTCGCCTAGGTCGACTGTACAGTAACTTTGAGTTGTAAATATGTCTTAAACAATATTTTGGGATCCCAATGTAACTCTTTTTATGATCTTAATAAAAGTTTAAACCTTTTATATGAAAGTTTGATTAAATGAGTCTTTATGTTAATTTGATTACACTTTTGGCTCTAACACCTTGATTAGCGAGTAAAATACACATTTCCAAATCACATGGTAACGACTCTAGGGTAGTAAGGTGTTACAGAGATGGTGGTGTCGCGCCTGGGCCCACGCTCAGATAGGGCTCTCGAACAGAGCTGGTGTCTCGAATGGGTGGGGCTCGAGTGGAGCTAGAGTCTCGAACGGTTGGGGTCTGAAACAGTTGGGGTCTAGAACGGTTAGAGATAGGTTTGGATGGTGGGGCTCAGGCAGAGTTGGGGTCTCAAACAGTTGGGTTCAGTTGGGGTCGCTGAAGTTGGAGGGGATTACGCCAGCTAGAGTTGGAGGGGATGGTGCGGCTGGGTTTTGGAGAGATAATCGGTTTGTTTGTGTGGCTGGGTTTGGAGAGAGAAAGAGTTTGTGTGGCTGGGGTTTGAGAGAGAGAGAGAGAGAGAAGAGTTGAATGCTAATTTTATAATAGTACCCCTGTTTGGCTGATGTGTTTTGGTTTTAAATTTAGTTCTCATATTTAGTTAGCTAGTAATTGTGTTTCTCATACTTTGTTTTTTTCTTTAATAAATTTTCCCATACAAATTAGCAAACGTATAATCTCCATATCTTTGCACAGTGATGCCATAAAAGCCACATGTTTTAAAAATTCCCATATAACAATAGCAGTTATTAATTCGTTTCATCTGTTCTTTTCTCTAATAAGTGTGAGAGTTTTTTTTTCTTGTTGTTTCTGGCTATAGGATCCCTTTCCAAGCGACGCCATTTCAATAATTTTGTTATTTAATTTTATCATTTTCATTGGCAGCGTATATTACGGTTAACATTTAAATATTATTGTTTTATGCATTAGAAAGAGTATTGCTAAGTGGTATTAATGGTGTCCAATACCACTTGATATAACATATAGTTATTAGGGTAATCTAGTATCGAGTCTCACATTTTTTTAATTTAAAATATAATGTGTGAAACCTGATACTAAATTTCACTAATCAATGTAAAGTGGTATTGGGTACCATAGGTGTAATATATCAATGCTCTGTTAGAAATGTTGTGACTATTGAGTTTATATGTATTAGAAATGTTATAATATAAAACGGTGTTAATTTTTAGGTGTTAAATTAAATAGAAAACAAGAAATTTTAGTTAAAACAATAATTGCTAGAACACAATAATGATTTAATTAAGATATATTGAGAGATAATTGAATGCAATAAATTATTCCATCATTATAATGAAAGCCATGTATGGTTCTAGCTTTTCATGCACATAACAAAAATATTAGTTTAGCTTTTCATAAAAACGTGACCGGACCTTGTATTTTGTTAAATGATAATTCAGACCTTCTATTTTACAAAATTGATCAAAATAGTTCATAGACCCAATTTTGGTTAAAATATATTCAAATATAATATTTTATTCTCAACTCCTTGATCACATTCTTCGCTATTTTGAACTCATTACATCTTCAACGACCCAAAAATTAATCTTATAATTGAAAATATTTTAACAAAAATAAAGTCTAAGGTACTATTTTAATCCATTTTGAAAACATAGGTCTAAATTGATATTTAACAAAACACGGGTCAATCGCGTATTCGGGAAAAACATAAGGACCAAAATAGTATTTTCTATACATAAATTTGGTCAAAACTATAATTTTAATTTGATTTTTGTTTATTTAATTAATTTCTAAAATGAAAGGTGTTTTGGTCATATGTAAATTTTGTTTGACCAAAATTTGCATCACCTATTTTATAACGTGATGCTCACCAATCAACTAATTTGTTTGTTTATGCTACCAAATAAACAAATGATAAGTTGTAAAGCAATCTTAGTAAAGCATGTCCTTAGTCTAGACAATACATTTCTCTCGATGAACACATATATATAAGAAAATTCTATTGTAGGGGTGTTAGTTTAAACCCTATCGGTATGGGTATTTCTATTTCTGGCATGTAGATAAATTGTAACCCAAAATTTTGTTATATGATGTACATTGTAGTATAACAAGCATCCCACCAGTTTTCGGAAAATTCGATTAATGTACGATGTCCAAAACAGAGTTCAACTGCATGCGTGTTTTTTTTTATAAGCGCACAACTAACCATTTTAAACTCTTGTTTTCGATATTGTAAAGTATTCCATATTTTTTTAAAACTAGTTGGATGCCCTATTATAACTAGGAAAAGTACCAGTTTGGCACCTGTATTTTTCCTGAATACTCAATCGGCCCCTGTTTTTGTTAAATGACAAATCAGACCATTTGTTTTGTAAAATGGAACAAAATGATACCCTGAGCCCGATTTTGATCAAACAATTTTTTAATATGACTAAAATACCCTCGTGTGTTTTGAATTAATGAAATTATTAAATAATTAAAAATTAATTTTAAAATAAAAAAATTATAAAAACTATACACTTTTCTCTCATCCAACTTCTCTTCTCTTCCCTCTCCCGATCTCCCTCACCCTTACCTAGGAAATATGCATTTCCATCATCTTTTCCTCCACTCTCTCTCTCTCTCTGAGTCACGGGTCACGAAGTAACCTTATGGTTCATAAGTAACGAGTCACAAAAATATGTCTTTCGTCGAGTCACGAAGTAACCTTATGGTTTCTAATCTCGCCTCTCTTCGAGATCGCACTAAGGGTTTCAGATCTGGGGCTTAAATGAGGTTGGAGGGCCAGTAACTTAGGCTCGATAGCGAAGGGGGCAAAGGTTCAACAACTTGTTGCTACGAATGGCCATCATCAAGTAGATAGAGGAAACTCATCAACAACTTGCTTCGTCCCTCCCACGGTCGAGATCTGCGTTTATGAACGAATGGTGTCGAGGAGCTTTGTCCCTCCCATGGTTGACATCAAGTAGCACTGAATCTGAGTTCGAGATGGAGATTAATCGAGGATAGATCTGGTTCTTGGAGATTTAGGTACAAAGGGAGATTGGTCAGAGGACAAGTATGGTTTGTTGTGATGGTTCTTAATGATACTTTGTTGTGATGGTTCTTGATAATGATATTCTTACCTATAAACACATACTAATCTTCACAATTATACTACTTTTTTTTATAATTATGAAATTATTAAGTAAAGCTCATTAATTTTGGAGTTTATTTTTCACCTGACTATGTACACTTGAAGTTATACATTTTGGTGATATAGATATGGGGTTTGAATGTTTATATTTATTTGGGTAATTTCAAATCTTAAATGTGGGCATAATTGCGATGATGATGAAAAGTTCTTAATGAAGAAGATGAATAGTGTTTTGAGAAAATGTATTTTTAATTATTTTTGAGTTTGTTTAATTTTTTTGCTTGAAAAGATTAACATGTTTGTGTTAATTTTTTCTTATTTCAAATTGTTTCTTAATTATCTTTTATTTTAAAATTAATTTAATTTATTTTTAATTATTTAATTAATTCATTAATTAAAAAACTTAAAAGTATTTTAATCATGTTTTGAAAATTTATTTGACTAAAATTAGGTTTATACTATTATTTTATTCTATTTTACAAATTAAACTAACATCCCTATTATAACCATTAAGACCATTGAGAAGTCTTTATAAAATTGCCTTCCTCAAGCTCCAACCCTATACATATATACGAGACAACTTGGCCGCCTCTCATAGCTCATATCTCTTTCGTTCCTTCGCCATAGATCGAATCTACTCTGTCCTTCGCCATAGATCGAAACGAAACCCTAATTCTCGTCTTCCGTCATTACAGTTACAGGTATCACTAGCTCTCTTTTATTTAAAATTTCAACTTTCTTATAATTTTTAACTCATCTATTTTTTTTCTTATAAGTAGGGCAGTCTTTTTTTTTTTTTGTTGCTTAAATTCATCTATTTTCTTAGAATTTATTTTGTTTCGATTCTTTCAATGTTCCGATTTTGTTATTAAATCGTCGATGTTGGTTTTTATTTTTTATTTTTAAGAATAACATGTTGTATTACCCACAGAGCATTGATTTGATATTATTGGGTTTTAGTATTTTGTGTTTGGCAAATATGTTTAATTTGAGTTAACTTTAATGAATCAGCTATTGTTAATTCGCTTTTCTAGAATTTTTATTTTTTTACTTTTAGCTTTATTTTATTGTTCCAAACAATGTTTTGCAATAGGTAAAGTAGCCATTGGGATTTTTATTACTCGCCGTTTTGTATTCTTATTAAGGACTTAATTTATTGTCATGCATTATAGTAATGCAGTATGTTATATTTAAGTTAACAAATGCATGGCTGAGTAAAATTCTCTTGCATGTAATAGGTGTGTGTTGATTTATTTTTTGTACACTTGTTCTTTCCACAATTTAATTTTGTGTGCAGTAGCTTGTATTGAGTATGTCTACTAGATTACCTTTTCAAAATTCTTTATTTTTTCTCAGCCATGCTTGTAGAGTTACCTAGTGTTTTAGACTGCCTTTGGGTTATTATTCACTATCTTACATTCGTTGTTGTCCTAATCACCAATTGTGATCTTTGTGTTGTTCCTAGTGTAGTGCACCACGTCCAGTGTACACTTCTTTAAAAGCATTTTTTTTTTTATAGTTTTTCAGTGGATTTTTTTAAACCTTGTAATTATCAGAAGTATTTATATATTTGCAGTTCTAATTCCAAACAATTCTCTTGTCTAACATTGCAGGTTATCTGTTATCTGTTGCTTTTCAAGGTGAAGTTGTGAACGTTGTAGTTTCTTTTATGTCAGAACAGGCCATATTCTTTTTGGAAACAATTGGGTTGCTGGGTGAGTATTGTCCCTCATCAAGAAAAAAGAACAGGTCCTTATCGAAAGTTGTTGGCTGTATGCATCTCGGGCCATTTGAGGAATACTCTTGGTGTGGTTGCAAGTGTATGCAACCTTTTCTGGCTGCTGAAGATCAATCCATTTTTGTTGAGAGAATCCTAGAAGCAAACACTTTGGCTGATACTCTACATTCCCGCCATTCTCTGCTGTGACACTGACATCCACTTTTACCTAAATTCCAACTCTATTTCTGAAGTGAAGATGGCTTTACAGAACATAGGTGCTGCAAATAGTGATGATGCCTTCTACCGGTATAAGATGCCCAAAATGATTACGAAAATTGAGGGCAGGGGAAATGGCATCAAGACAAATGTTGTCAACATGGTTGACATTGCAAAGGCTTTGGCAAGGCCAGCATCTTACACTACAAAGTATTTTGGTTGTGAGCTTGGAGCCCAGTCTAAATTTGATGAGAAAACTGGAACTTCTCTTGTCAATGGGGCGCATGAAAGTGCTAAGCTAGCTGGACTTCTTGAGAATTTTATAAAGAAATACGTCCAGTGCTATGGTTGTGGAAACCCAGAAACTGAGATAGTGATTACAAAAACTCAGATGCTCCAACTGAAATGTGCTGCATGTGGGTTTGTGTCTGATGTGGATATGAGGGACAAGCTTACCAGTTTCATTCTTAAGAACCCACCTGAACAGAAGAAGGGATCCAAAGACAAGAAGGCAATGAGAAGAGCTGAGAAAGAACGAATGAAGGAAGGAGAGGCTGCTGATGAGGAGCAAAAGAAAGTGAAGAAGGATGTGAAGAAGAAGGGCACATCATCAAAAGATAGCACTGCCAAAAATAGCTCTTCCAGAAAGAAAGCAAGTGGATCTGATGATGATCATTCATCACCTCCGCACAGCCATGCTGATGAGAAGGAAGAAATTGATGACGATGATGATGTTCAGTGGCAAACTGATACATCCCTCGAGGCAGCTCGCCAGAGAATTCAAGAGCAGTTGAGTGCTGTAACAGCTGATATGGTTATGCTCTCTACAAACGAGCCAGACAAAATGACCAAGGCCGCAACCATAACAAGTGATAATGCTCAGAATGGAAACTCAGTTGCTCCAGTGAAACTTCTTGATGAACTGAAAGCAAACATAAAGAAAGGCGCCTCAGCCAATCAGCTGCAGTCCCTTCTAGCGTCTTCTCCCGAATCAGCTCAGGAAAAGATGACTCTTTTGTTTGAGGCACTCTTTGACGGTGTTGAGAAAGGGTTCACAAAGGTACTGGCCAAAAATAAAAATTACATTGCTGTAGCTACTGCTCAGGAGGGATGTCAGCTGCTATTACTTAAAGCTATTGAAGCTTTCTTCAAAAGGTTGACATCTAGTTCGATGAAAGAAGTTGCACTGGTTCTAAAAGCATTGTACGATGCAGACATCCTTGAGGAAGAGTGCATATTGCAGTGGTTTGGTGAAGGATCAAAAGGAGGTAGCAAAGAGTCCCAGATTTGGAAAAATGCTCAACCCTTCATTGATTGGCTTCAGAGTGCTGAGTCGGAAACGGAGGATGAATGATTATGAGTTCTGTTTTTCTTTTTCCGAGTCTTGAATTATTTGGTGTATTGTGAGAAAAACTTAATATCTCTGAGTGTGGTACTAACAGACTTCTCTTAGTATTATTATTGTTTTAATGTCTGTTGCCATTGCTAAGCTGTTGCTAGTTCTACTTTGTATGTTTTGTTGTATTGGGAGTTCTTGAGTGGTCTACGTATGGTTGTAATAGTGTTCTACTTTGAAGTGCTTTTTCATAAATCTCATTTCTTTTGTGCCCTTGATCTATTCTATTTTTTTTTTGGGATAAAGTTGTTTAATAATCTTAACCTAAGATTGAATATGAAAAACCTTATATATATATATTTATTGCGAACCCGTGCGGTGTTGAAAGTTTTAGTCATTTAGAATATCTTACAAAATTTCTTAATGTTCAAATTTCTTAATGTTCAAATAGTTTGTTGCACGTGTGCACTAAAAATAAGCATGCGTGGAAAATTCAACTATTTGAATTGTTTTTTTGTATATTTATGGGATGTTCTAAATAACTACAATATACACTATGATAGTGAAAAGTTAGAATTTATAAATGTCCACATAACGAAACTAAATTTTGTCAACACCGGTGTTGACAAAACACTGTCACTAATAATTATGATGATGTAGTAACATAGTGACTTGATATAGCAAGTCACCGACAGGTAAATATTTTTTTCTACATTAATTTCGAATTTAGTTTTTTTTGCTATAATTAATGTTGTTTCCAACCAATGAAAGACACTAGCTATATTTAGAAATTGATATGCATTTGAAAAATGAAAAGTTTGCAATATTATATTTTCATAATAGATACACTTTTTTTATCAGGTAACCCTTGAAAAATTTGAAAAAATCAAAATTTATTTTTAAAAATATTAATTAACAACTATACATATGGACCATTGATATTAATCTAATGATTAATATTAAAGTAATCATCCATGGATAATAACCATTAAGAGTGCACCCAAATATATATTCAAAACAATATATATATATATATAGTAGAAAGCATAAAATCATGCAAGTATGAGAATATTACTTGTTGGCGCGGTTCTTCGGCAACAAATAATTATACGAATAAACGGGAAGGATTAGTGCTAGATAATGAATCGTAATATGTAAATATTTATGTGTTAAACTGGCGAGAATAGTTTAGGGGGAAGGTTATAACTCCTTTCCTTTTAGGTGGTTCGAAGGTTAAAATATCTCTAGTCCACCAGTCAATATTATTGATATATCTCTGGTATTCCTCACAGGGTGTTTCTTTACAAATTAGAAGTCAATTCTTTGCAATGCCCAGGGTCTCCATATTTATAGGGAGAGGACACCTGGGTGTTGGCAAATGGGGTCATCCCGTGACCTTCCTACCCATCATGTCACTTATGTGACACTTATGATTAATTCCTAAAACCTGACAATGAAGTGTTGTCTAATCAATTAGTAAGGGGGATAATGGGTCGCATGGCCCAAACCAGTCGTGGGGTGCCTGAACACGCACGTTTATGCTGCGTGTCCGAGAATTCAGGAATGGAGTAGACACGTGATGTCTGATATGCGCACGTTTACATTGCGTGTTTGACCTTATAAAGGGTCGGAGGTGTCAGCTCCAGGTCGTACCTCGAGCTTGATGTAGTCCTAGCTCATGGTGCCCACATTGCTGACCCGATGCCTTCGAGTATTCTTACTAAACCTTTGACTACCTCGAGCTAAAGAGGTATAGACTCGTAACAGCAGCTCCGGATAGGTGGCTTCCACGTGGCTGATTGGATTATGCCCTTTTCCAGCGCGCTAATAACCCGTGGATGTTTAGGGCGTACATTTGCCCCCAAGCCCCTGCTCGTGGCATATGACGTCATCTGTGGCCACAGTGGGGGCTTTTAGGCTTCCTTGTCGACTCTTCATGTCCCGCCCATCGCGCTGGTATCGGACACGTGGAGCATCGTGGTTGGTGACGGTCCGTCTTCCGAGAAACGCATTAAATGGCCTAGCCTATCTTCGGCCGTCGTTTCGTCTTTCGAGTTATGACCCTCGTATCCCACATCAAGACGATCGAACGACCCTCATTCTTTTTCCTTTTACGTATATATAAGGTTGGCCACCTTTCGCATGAGCCACCTTTTATTTGAAAAAATTTCTCATCTTCTCTCTTCTCTCTTCTCAGTTTCAAAACCCTTTTTCCTTCCGGTCACTGTTCCAGACGATCTTGAGTTCCAGACACAAGGGTTTCTCCATGACTCCGGTTCCAAAGATTCCACCAGGATTCCAACTCCTACGCTATTTTCAGTTTTTACGCAGCAAAAAGCTTCTGTAAGTCCTCTACTTGCTATATGCTTTAAATGTCTCCATTTTTCTTTGCTTAGGTAAACTCTCTTCTTAGCCGCATATTGTAGGTTGTTTTTCTTTTGTTTTTCTTTTTGGCTGGTATTTTGTGCATAGGTTTTTATCCTAGGGGTATTGACCATAGGAAAGAGAATGCTTAGGAACATGACGCATAGGACAAAATTCTGCGGTGATTTTTCTGGGTAATCTTTTTAAATGCCTGTTTGGAGAGAGGAAGGCAACAAGTTTCTAAGGTGCAAAAACCGGGTAGCTTAGGGGCCACGCTTTCCAGGCAGTTTTGCCTTCTGAAACTTTCCCTCCAAGGCAAACATTATCCTGACCCTCCTGACACACAGATCCATAGCAATCGGGGACCCGTTGGGAGCATAGGCGTGTGTTCATAGAACCGCGTGGCCTCACTCACCGCGGGCTGAGATTACCTCAGCCCGTGTAAAGGAAACCATTCTTCGTGCTAGATTCTTTCTTATGCTTAGGTCGCCTTTTCTAAACTTTCTTCATCTTTGTTCGTTAGGCGACCAGATGGGATCCAGGAAGAGTATGCCCAAGAAGAGTGCCGCCAGCTCATCATCCCAGCAGGCCAGCAAGGGGAAAGAGGTGGCAACAGACTCCCCCATCCCCCACTTCGGTCCCATCGTGGAGAAGGAGGTTGAGGTGGGACCTGACGCCTTCTTCAAGGCCGAGAAGATTGCCTCGAAGGTTACAACCCATGGGAAAGTCAATAAGATCATGCTTTTCCAAAACATCGAGATAGGGAAGGGTGCTCTGGTCGCCCGTCCTCCCCTTGAGGGCAAGCGGAGCTGTGCACCGCTCGATGAGGAGTTCACGGCCTGGAGCAACGAACAACTCAAGGCCAGGGCCTTTCTTCCCCTGGACCAGTACTTCGCGGATTTCCTGAACTTCGTGAAGCTGGCCCCCTTTCAACTCCCCCCTAACTCCTACCGTCTGTTAGCGGGGTTGAAGTATCTATTCCTGAAGCAGGAATGGGAGGTCCCTACACCGGCAGACATCCTCTACTTTTTCTGCCTCAAAGCCAGCCCGGATCAACGGGGGCGAGGTGACGGGTTCTACTACTTGACCCATTTTCCCAACTCTATTGCGGTCATCGAGCTACCCAGCCACCACAATGACTTCAAGGATCAATTTTTCATGTCGACGGGGTTCCGCAACTACGAATACCATTACTTCAACCGTCCTCGTAAGTTCTATCTAACTTCAGCTCGCAAGATCGTCGCTGATTAGTTTCTTCCATACGTTATTGACTTGAGTACTATCGTGCAGCTATTTTTGCGAGGACGGCTAAATCGGTGACCCTCAAGGGTCAATACGAAACCTTGGCAAGGCTCCCCCCAAGTGAAAAAGGCTATCGCCAGCTCGTGTCTGATGAGACGATGCTGGCATGTAAGTTAATTTCTCTGGGCCAGACTCTGGCCTTGAGGAGGTCGCGGATCATCCCCGCAGCTCGCGAGATGGCGCCTATCCCCAAGGAGGAGGCCGCGGATGACGACGAGGATGAGGAAGACGAGGTGCCCCTCTTGCGCGGGAAGCAGGCTCTTGAGGTCGCCCAGGAGGCCAATGTAAAGCGAACCCAGTCCGGGGCAGCAGCCGACCTCTCCGGCCAAGGTAACCCTTACTTGTTTAGGGATTTAGATAGGGCCGCCACAGACCTACGGCTTGCTAGGTTTAACCCCAGCCAACTCGTTCACCGCCACCGAAATGACCCAGATCGTAACATCACTCTACTCCAGTGTGTTGACCAGCTAGTGTTGCGTCATGACATGGGCCGCCCTAGGGGCACTGTAGTAGTAGATAAAACCCTAGCCTTTAGGTCGGCCTTTTTTGAGGAGTACGAGACCAACCTTAGGTCGTGGCCCTCCCTTCTGGAGGGTGTAGTAGCTCCGGGGCTTAGGCAGTATGTAGAGGAGTCTAGTCCTGAGGCGGATCTGGACCCAGAGCCTCCTCTCATTTGTGAAGTTATAATCTTAGACTCCCCCGTAGAAGCTCTGCGGCCGAAGATCTTGACGATAGATTCCTCCTCTAGCTCGGAGGGTAGAACCTTTTTCAATACACTCTAGATTTTTTGTGATCAAAATATTTTTACATGCATACTGACGATTCGTTGTCTTTGTTTCAGGCGAGGAGATGTTGCAGCTTGGGGACAACATTCTGTGATCTATGTTCCAGGGGGGAAATCCTTCCTCCGGGTCGTCCGGGCCCTTGGTGAAGAGGCTCCGGCTGGCCAAGAAAACTCCTGGGATTTCCTCCAAGTCTCCTGCCAAGGGGAAAAGCCAAGGTCCTTCCGCCATAGAGAAGGTGCCTCCACCCCCTCCTGCAGTAGAGAAGATGGATCCACCTCCCCCGTGACCTTCTGTCCCTACCCGGGAACAGGAGGTCCCAACCGGGACCTTGCCAGCTCTGACTCCCGCCGTGTGCGTCCCGGTTAATCCTCAAGCCTTGGAGAAAATCCCCGAGGCCTTTCGGGGGACGATTTACGAAACCGCGACCTACATGGTGGACCACTGCTACAACGCCACTCTGAGGGACTTGCGGGAGATCGAGACGAGGAGCCCCAAGAATGTGATGGAGTCTTCACTGGGGATGACCCTCATGGTAAGTTTGCTTTACCACTGGTTCTCTTTGTTTTTTCTAAGGAACTTGCCTTATTATCTTTTTGTTTTGCAGGTGGCTTTGGCTCTCCACCGAAGCATATCTCGATCCAGGGCCAAGATTGACGAGATCAGGGGCGAGCACCAGGCTGCCTAGGCCGCCCTCGCGTCCGCTCAACAACAAGAGCAGGATGCCAAAGCTACCTTGGCGACTGCCCGGGAAAGTGAGAAGGTCATGCAGGCCGCCATGGTTGTTGCGCAGGCCGACCTGGAGGCATCCCGGGCCAAGCTGCTGGAGGCCGAGGCTACCAAGGTTGCCCTAGATGCCACGAAGGTTGAACTTGAAGAGGCCAAGGCCACCCTTGTGGCTGAGAGGGCATCTTCCAGCTCCTCCATGGAGACCATGCTGTATCATTGCTGGGCCTTCAACCAGGATGGTGACTTTTCCTTCCTAGGGCCGGAGGTGTGGGAGTCCTTTTTGGAGAAGTTCAAAAATCGTCTTCAACAAGAGGCGCCCTCTGAGACTGGGGAGACTTCCACTGCAACCGAGCAGGACGTTGAGGGGGTGACTTCGTCAGAGCGGCCTGGTGGGGCTTAGGATTTTCTGCTCCTTTTTCTCTTATTATTATATTTGTAACTTTACATTACGAGGTTTTTTATCCTCGAGACAATTGGTTTCCTTATATTTATTTTAATCTATTTATATATATATTTTTGGTTTACTTTATTGTTACTCCTCTTTAATGCATTTGGTGAGAACTTACTTTCTGTTGGTGTTGTGATTGACATCTCATGCTTTTTGGGAAAAACATCTATTAATCAATTTGAACCAACTTCTAAGTTTTTAGGACCTAGTTGTATCCAGGACATTAATTTTAAAAACTTAGTTCGTGTTAATCCTTTATCGATATCTCGCGCTTTTTGAGAAAAACGTCGATTAATCAATTTGAATCAACTTCTAAGTTTTAGGACCTGGTTATATCCAGGACTTGGAGGAATCCCGGGCCAAGCTGCTGGAGGCCGAGGCTACCAAGGTCGCCTTGGATGCCGCGAAGGTTGAACTTGAAGAGGCTAAGGCCGCCCTTGTGGCTGAGAGGGCATCTTCCAGCTCCTTCATGGAGGCCATGCTGTATCATTGCTGGGCCTTCAACTAGGATGGTGACTTTTCCTTCCTGGGGCCAGAGGTGTGGAGTCCTTTTTGGAGAAGTTCAAAGCTCGCCTTTGACAAGCGGCGCCCTCTGAGACCGGGGAGACTTCCACAGCAACCGAGCAGGATGCTGAGGGGGTGACTTCGTCGGAGCGGCCTGGCGGGGCTTAGGATTTTCTGCTCCTTTTTCTCTTATTATTTTATTTGTAACTTTACATTACGAGGTTTTTTATCCTCGAGACAATTGGTTTCCTCAGATTTATTTTAATCTATGTATATATATATTTTTGGTTTACTTTATTGTTACTCCTCTTTAACGCATTTGGTGAGAACTTACTTTCTGTTGGTGTTGTGATTGACATCTCATGCTTTTTGGGAAAAACATCTATTAATCAATTTGAACCAATTTCTAAGTTTTTAGGACCTAGTTGTATCCAGGACATTAATTTTAAAAACTTAGTTCGTGTTAATCCTTTTACGATATCTCGCGCTTTTTAAGAAAAACGTCGATTAATAAATTTGAATCAACTTCTAAGTTTTAGGACCTGGTTATATCCAGGACATTAAGTTTAAAAACTTAGTTCGTGTTAATAATTTACTGATATCTCGAGATTTTTTAGAAAAACGTCGATTAATCAATTTGAATCAACTTCTAAGTTTTCGGACCTGGTTATATCCAGGATACTAATTTTAAAAACTTAGTTCGGTGTTAATCCTTTACTGATATCTCGCGCTTTTTAAGAAAAACGTCAATTAATCAATTTGAATCACTTCTAAGTTTTCGGACCTAGTTATATCCAGGATATATGCCCCCCCAAGCAATCAGGAAAGGATCTTTCGTGGTTACTTAACGTACATCCACAAACATATACGATAATGTAAAAAGATTAACTCTTTTTTTTTTTTTGATCAAGAAGAATAAAAGAGCTTCATTGAACAAATGAACCAATCGGATTACAACCAATACACAGATACAAAAACTAAACCAGTCTAGAACTGGCCAAACCAGCTATTAATTACACAGAAGATTACGAATATACATTTGATCTTGAGTTGAATTAAATCTGTTAGACACTAAGTAAAGTCTATGTTTAGTAGTAAATTTAATTTCCTAAACCAGAGACCAAACAGAGGAGGAGTAACCATCAAAAAAGCACCTGTTTCTATTGGCCCATAAGCTGTAAATGACTACTGCAAACACCATGTTAACTATACTAGACTTAGTACCACTCCTAGCCCTTGTAAGCCAAACCAGCCAGCAATTAAAATCCAAAGGCCAAGCTGCAAATCCCAACCATTTGAATATAATATCTACCAGCCGAGAGGAGAGGATACACTCAAAAAACAAGTGAGCATGACTTTCCTGATAGCAATCACAGACCGGGCAAGACAGTGAGTTCAAAGGAATATGCAGCCTATTTAGGTTATACCTAGTTAGTAACTGTGAGTTAACCACCTGCCAAAGCATAAACCTGTGTTTAGGAAGGATAATTTTGCTCCAAACAGTCCGAGAATACTCAACTTTTTGCTGAATCAGAAGACTATTATACAGTTTCGAAGACAGAAACTTCCTCTACACACCAGCAGCTGAAATGGCAGCTGAACTGAAGTAATTCTTTAGATGACATAATTTCCGCCAGTACCAGCTACAATCACCTTTTAAATCATAGTTCTAGAAGTTCTTTTCTTTCAAGTAAATGGAGTTAATCCACTTAACCCACAGTAAGTCTGGTTTGGAGGATAAGGCCCAGATGTACTTAGCCAGAACAGACCGGTTCCACAAAGATCCATCTCTAAAACCCAAGCCACCATAAGTTTTAGGAAGGCAAACCTTTTGACAAGAAGGGATGTGTAATTTACTCCTTTGCCCAGAAACGCCCCACAGAAACCCTCTACAAAGTCTTTCTATTTCCTTGACTACACTTTGGGGCAAAACACAAATAGACATCCAGTAGTTACGAAGCCCAAGTAAGACAGAGTTTATAAGTTGAATCCGGCCAGCAAAGGAGAGATGTCTACTAGCCCAATTCTGAATCTTCAGCCTAAACTTCTGAATTAACACCTCACAATCTGCATGTTTCCATTTTGAAGGCCTCATTGGAACCCCAAGATACCTTAGGGGAAAGGAACCCACTGAAAGGTTAATCTCTTGAGAGATCCTGTTTCTGTCCGAAATAGAGACTCCTCCGAAAAAAATTTGAGATTTACTAGCATTGATGTTCAAACCAGAGGCAGTAGCAAAATCATCAAGAACCCTCTTAACACTCCTAACAGCTGGGAGTGTACCCTTGCAGAAAATAAGCTCGTCTGCAAAACACAAGTTAATGAGCTTAAGACTCTTGCACATCGGATGAAAACGAAAGAGGGAGTTAAGCGCTGCATGTTGAAGACTTCTAGACAAATACTCCATGATGAGAACAAATAAAAGAGGTGACATAGGATCACCCTGTCTCAGCCCCTTCTCCCCTTTAAACTTGCCTTGAATTCTACCATTCATCACTAGAAAATAGGTGGTATTCCTAACACAAGACATAACCCAGCCTATGAACTTCATGGGGAACTTTAAAGCTTTTAACAAGTCTTCAAGAAACAACCAATCTACAGTATCATAAGCCTTGCTCAGATCTATCTTTATGGCGCATCGCGAAGAAGTGGAAACTCTCCCATAATTTTAAATAAGGTCTTGAAAGATCATGATATTGTGGGCTATTGAACGACCTTGTATGAAAGCTCCCTGATTGGATTGAACAATAACAGGCAGAACAACAGCCAACCTCTTACAAATCAACTTAGCCATGCATTTATACAACGTTGAGCAGCAAGGTATAGGCCTATAGTCGACAGCTCGGGAAGGATTAACAACCTTTGGAATCAATGAAAGGGTTGTTTCATGAAGCTTAGATGGGAAACTGCCAGACTCAAAACAGTCAGAGACAGCAGAACAAACCTCTTCACCTATATTACTCCAGACAGCTTTAAAGAAGCCAGAACCATACCCATCAGGACCTGGGGATTTAGTAACTGGAATACTAAATAAAGCCTCCCGAATTTCCTTCTTAGAGAAAGGTCTCAAAAGCAATACTTGCTGCTCAACTGAAAGTTCCGGACCTAACTCAATATGCTGGATATTAACCCTGCCTGAAGCTAAGCTTGGACTGCCTAAACAACCTCTGAAATGGCCCAAAAAATGAGAGACCACTTCAGTATAATTATCAATTAACTGCCATTCCTCCGTCATATAAGAGACTATCCCATTCTCAGCTTTACGCTTCTTTAAAAACGCATGAAAAAAAGAGGTGTTCAAATCACCTTGTCTTAACCAAGTTATTTTACTCCTCTGAATTAAAAAGCTCTGATATAACCTCTCCTGAACAGAAAACTCCCCTGCTGCACTCCTCTCAGCCTCTTAATAACAAGAATCATGGGGATGAGCTTGAGCTTGCAGCTGAGCTACTTGATAAGAATCTTTGGCCTTATGATAGTTAGCTTGTAAATCGCCTACTCTGTCCTTATTAAAAATTTTCAGGCAATGTTTTAGCCTCAACAGCTTGAGAAAAGTCGTATTTATACCAGAAGCTGTAATTGGGGCTCTCCAGCTTTTTAACACCAACTCAGAGAAATCAATGTGATCTGCCCAGTAATTGTAAAATCGAAAAAGTTTGGAACCCAACTTCTCAGAATTCTGAATGCTAACCAGACAAGAGCAATGATCCGAGATGCCTTCCCACCTAAATATAGCTGTAGATTGAGAAAACAAATCAAGCCATTTTTCATTGCTCAAAGCATGGTCTATTTTCGAATATATCCTTGTGGCACCATCTTGGTTATTAGACCTCGTAAAATAGGAGCCAATATTCCGTAGAGGTTCAACATGAGCACCTGCCAGCCAGTTTAAAGAGTCAGTTAATTCAGAGTCTGAAACAACCTTGCCTCCAGATCTGTCCTTGCCTGAAAAAGGGGCATTAAAATCCCCTAGATATAGCCAATCTTTAGGCATGTGATAAGGTCTTTGTAACCCTTCCTAAAGACACCTCCTACCCTCAATCGAATTGAGACCATAAACAAAGGTGACCCCAAACTCTTGCTGCACTCCCATCACCTTCACCAGACAGTGAACTGCTTGAGAGGATTCCTCTAAGATGATGGTTTTAACAAACAATCTTCTCCACATAACTAAGATACGACCTTCAATGATGGAACTAGTGTGTAACGACCCAAATTCACTAATAAGGCTTAAGGGCTTTGATTAGTGTGCCGGGAGGGCATGATGAGAATTATGTGTGATGATTATGATTTTAAGCATGTGTATATGATATGTGAATTATATTATGTGATAATTATGATATGTGAATTGTACTGTGTGGGTGCTGTGATACAAATGTGATGCACGTGCCGGGACGGTCCTAGAAAACTAGATAATGGTAACTGGTGATTTGGTAACCTGCGTAACTGTTAGTAACCATAGAGAGTAACAGGTTTTATGGGAAAGTGGTAGAATTGCAAAGTTGATGAAAGGACAGGTATGCCCTTGAGGTCTAGTTAGTAAAGGATATAAATGGAGGGTTAAATTAGTCTTTTGGCAGGGAATAGATGAGTAAGAGCTGAAGGAAAATACAATACGTATAACACTTGGAGAAAGGGGCTTTATGCTGAATGTTGGAGACCTAGAGGAGCAAAACTAAGATGGAAGGGAGAAGCTGAATTTAGCTCTTGGAAGGAGAATTAAGGAGTGATTGAAGTTGTCAAGCAAGCTTAGACCAAGAATACTCAGAGGTAAGATTTTGGTTATGGTATATCTAAGTTTCAAGTCTGATTTTTGGTTGATAAGTGTGAATTGAAACAAATTGGTGGCTGGTTTTGTATGAACTCAGAATTGGGAAATCAAGGGGGAAGGAGGTTTAGAGCTGGAGGTTGGACTCACCACTCAAGGTAAGGTTTCTGTGTGATTATTAGGCTTGTTTCTGTTAAGGTATAGGGAGTTTGGAGTGTGGTTTGTGTTTGAGTTCAAGCTGTTCTTAATTTTCTGGTTTGAGTTGTTAAGTGTGAAATTCAAGAGTGGATTTTAGGATTGAAGGTGTGAGTGAGCTTGGGCATGATGTTTTTGGGTTGTTGTGAGGTTTATTAAGGGTTTAGAGTTGATTTTGGGACTTAGGATGGAGTTTGGGGTGAGTTGGAGTGAGTTAGGCTCGGGAAAAACGCGAAGGAAAACCCAGAAATCTGGGTCTGCGATGGTGTGCCGCGGCACAGCTTTTGCTTGCCGCGGCCTAGGGGTCTCTGGTGTTGGGTGCCGCGGCACAAGGAATGTGGTGCCGCGGCACAAGGCAAATTTCAGGGTGTTATATTTTGCAATTTTTGGCCTTTGCTCCGGGGGTTCGGGGGATGTCTCCGGGGTGTTGTTCTAAGGTTTTGGGGGTTCCGAGAGTGTGGGTTAGGTACCGGGAAGGTAGTCTTGGATTGGTTAATGACAAAGAATATTATGTTTGTGTTGTGATTAGGACTTTGGAGAGGCTCGAGGTAGAGGACCGTGCTTGTGGCTACGTGGCATCGGGAACCAGTAAATTGAAAGGTAAGAAAGCTGCACCTGAGTATGTGGTTAGGTTGGGACTAAGTGTTCCCTATGTTTGTATGCATTATTATGTGAATATGAATAATCATGTGGACACGATGGGACTAAGAGTTCCCTATATTTGTTTATCATGTCGTGAGATGGTGTTATTACGCCATGGGACATGCGATTACCGGCCTAAGGGTGTCGGAATCATTATTTGCGCACTGGGGCGCGGCTCAGCCACTGGGAGCTGAGGCAGCTTGTTTATCACTGAGCTTGGTTAAGCTGGCCAGAGTCAGTGAGTATTACACTGGGGGCGGCTCTATTGAGCCGAAGACAGTGTGCCAACTAGAGGGTGCGACTAAGGGCGCCAACCCTGAATGTTATTTGATGGGTATGACAATCTATTAGTTATGAACGTGAATATTGCGCTATGATTATAGTTGATTGACTGTCTGGATGACAACTGCTATTACTGATTGGATAAATGTATGAGATGTTGAATTCTTGGTTGAGCATTGTGAAATATTTGCTAAGTGTTGCTGATCTTACTATGTTATCATGCTTTCTTGCTGGGCCTTGGCTCACGGGTGCTACGTGGTGCAGGTTAAGGCAAGGGCAGGCTGGACCAAGCCCGAGGTGGAGAGCTCCAAGGTGAAATGTACATAACTAGTTGTTCGATCACCACGATCGAGGAGTGGACCAGGACAAGGACTACCTAACTGCTCGTTTTTGCCTTAGTATGGCCAGTCAGTGTATTTAAACTTTGTAACTTTTGTAAATGGCTTTTAAACTGTCGTTTTTGGGATCCCATGTAAATAAACAATGCCTAGTAATGAAAATATAACTTTTGAGACCAAAACACTTTTAACCCTAGTTCCTCCACTGTTTCAGTAACACGATTTTACTTAAATAACTTGATTAGCAAGTCTGGCACCTTATAAACACACAGTGTAACGGTCTTGGCTATCCAGGGCGTTACATAGTGTGATAATTCCAGTTCGGAAAATGGCTTTCCATGAATTTACTTATTTTACAACCCCTTAGTTTAGTCTCTAAAAGACCACAAATTCCCACTTTATATCTACTACATAAAGCACTAACTGGGCTATGTTTATTGACTTTATTTAGCCCTCTAATATTCCAACTTAAGATATTGCAGCTATCCATTGGAGGAGATAGGATTGGAACTGCCTTCCTTGTTATTCACCACTGATTCTTGAAGAACTTAAAACTTGTTCAGATTCTTGTTTTTATGACCAGCATTATGAGCATGAGTGACTAATCTCTGTCCCTCCTTAGCATGAGCAGCAACACATTTTGGGGTTCGCCACAGTTGAGTAACCTTACCTCTAACATTAGTTTCAGCCCTAGTCTCATCGCCTGAGAGAAAAGATTCATCTGGCTCTACTTGATCTTTGCTCTTTTCTGAACTCGCCTGAACCACACCTTCTTCCAACTGTCCTACCTGATGTTCTCCAGGTCCCTGCTCCTCCTCCGTTTGGGGCTCTATTTCTTTCCTGACCCATTGAACTTTCTTCTCTTTCGTACATTCTGCCATTGAGTGCCCAAAGCCAGCACATGTTTTACATTTTATCGGTAGCCACTCATACTCAACCCCCTGCTCCATGATCTGACCATGTTCATTAATGAACTGAATGCTTTTCGGAGGATTATCCGTAATTTCCATCTCAACCAAAACTCGAGCAAATTGAACACGAGACCGTTCCCTTGTAAACTTGTCTACCATTATCGGCCTACCTATGGTGCTCACTAAAGCACTGAGACATTTGCTACCCCAATATTGGAGCCCCAAATCTTGAAGGCGAATCCAAAGGGGAACAGAGCGAACCAGACGAATTGCACTCAAATCCGCCGTCCATGGCCGAACTATAATCGGTTTTCTATCAAAATGGATAAGGCCATTTTCAAGGACATGCTCCCTTGTAGCATCATCATTGAACTTTACCATAGTGAGGCCCATCGTCATTCTAGCTATCTGAGCTATCCCTAGGTGACCCCAAACCCTCTTGATGAATCCTTCAAAGACAGCCATAGGTGGGTTGGCACCTAACACCATGCATATCACTGCCGAACTCCAATTTGCGGATTGCATTTTAACCTCCTCAGCATCGATTTGAGCAAACTTCCATCCTTCTCTAAATATTGGTTCAGTGAATTCAAGCTTCTGATATGAAAATGAGAGATTACCAGCCTGTAATTTCTGCCATTGCTTCTGAGCAGAAGCTTGATAGTCATTCGCATCCACCTTGTCTGCCCACGACATTTGTTTAGAGGTCGATCCAGCCTGGTCTATCCCTTCGAATTGAACTTCTTGAGGATCTAAATATCCCAACCCTGAGAACTAGTCAAAATGACGTTCACCGACTCCTTTAGTTCCTTCTTCATTTACCCCTGTTATAGCAAATTCTTTGTCTTCCTCCACTAGATTATTGTCCAGGCCATCAATTGGCAGCTGCTCTTCCAGATTCAGCTGTTGATCTTGCTCTCCTACTGGAGAAACTGGCTTCCGTAGTGGTTTCTTCTTCTTTGCCATGGGAGAGGGAAAAACCAGCACTCAAGCTGAAGGGATTAACTCTTATTTCTTAATAAACAAAAGTGGCTTTTCTAACTATGCCTTACAAATATATTACTGATAATATTTCTTTAGGTGTATAGCGTTCCAAGTCCGTGGGACTGCTTCTCCGTTAAGACGAGCTAGCTTGAAGGTTCCTTCTTTCACGACCTCCGTTATTTGATAGGGCCCTTCCCAGTTTGGTCCCAACACTCCGTCCTTGGGGTCCTTACTGGCCAAGAAGACTCTTCTGAGTACCAGGTCGCCAACGCTAAAGACACGTTTCTTGACCTTTGAGTTGAAATAATGAGTGATCTTTTGTTGATAATGTGCGAGATGCAGCTATGAAACTTCTCGTTTTTCGTCAATTAGGTTGAGGGATGCGCAAAGCAATTCGTCATTCCGTTCTTGGGCAAATGTCTGGACTCTATGCGAGGCTACCTTTACTTTGATAGGAAGGACTGCCTCACTCCCGAAAGCCAGGGAGAAAGGAGTATGACCCGTCGAAGTTCGGTGCGAGGTCCAGTATGCCCACAGTACCTGGGGAAGCTGTTCGGGCCAAACTCCCTTGGCTTCATCCAGTCTCTTCTTAAGGCTTTCTTTTAGCGTCTTATTGACAGCCTCGACCTGCCCATTGGCTTGGGGATAGGCCACGGAGGAGAAGCTTTTAACAATGTCCTGCCTCTCGCAGAATTTGGTGAAGAGGTCGCTATCGAACTGCGTCCCATTATCCGACACGATCTTCTTTGGCAGCCCGAATCGGCAGACAATACTCTTGACCACAAAGTCGAGGAATCTCTTTGAAGTGATCATCGCCAGGGGCTTTGCTTCTGTCCACTTCGTGAAGTAGTCGATAGCCACCACCGCGTAGCGAACTCCTCCCTTTCCAGTAGGGAGGGCACCAACCAGGTCAATCCCCCAGACCGCGAATGGCCATGGGGACGAGATCATCTTCAGCTCGACCGGAGGAGCCCGGTCAATCGTGGTGAATCACTGGCACTTGTCACACTTTCGAACGTAGGAGATCGAGTCCTTTGACAGAGTGGGCCAATAATACCCTTGCCTTAGTATCTTCAGGGACAGGCTTTGCCCCCCAGTGTGATCTCCGCAAAAACCCTCGTGCACCTCTTGCAAAATGGTCTTCGCCTCGCTTGGCAGAACACACTGTAGGAGTGGTAAAGAGTGTCCACGCCGGTATAATATCCCATCTATCACTGTATACCTTGGATCCTGGTAAAGTATCCTCGCGTCATTTCTCCCCTCGGGTAACTTTCCTGCTGTGAGATACTCGAGGAGGGGAGTCATCCAGGTCGGTCTGGCGTCAATCATCTCGACCTCCGCCCTGACTTCCTTTATGCTCGGTCTTTCCAAGAACTCTACCGAAATGAGCCCCAAAGTCTCCACCTCCCCGGAGGTAGCGAGTTTTGCCAAGGCGTCTGCGTGGCATTCTACTCCCGAGGTATCTGCTCGATTGAGCCGCGCTCAAATACGGATAGCTCTTTCTTTACCTTGGCCAGGTAAGCAGCCATCTTGGTTCCCCGTGCTTGGTATTCTCCTAACACTTGGTTTACCATGAGCTGGGAATTGCTGTAACACTGGATGGAGTTAGCCCTCAGCTCCTGAGCCACCCTTAGCCCCGCCAATAAAGCTTCGTATTCGACCTCGTTGTTGGACGCTTTGAATCCGAATCGTAATGCTGAGTGGAATCGATGTCCCTCTGGGGATATCAATATGATTCTAGCCCCGGAGCCGTTCTCGTTAGACGATCCATCTACGAAGACCTTCCATGAGGCCTAAGCTGACTTTTCTACAGGATCTTCTCGGAACCCTGTGCACTCTGCCACAAAATCAGCCAGGGCCTGGCTTTTTATTGCAGTTCGCGGTATGTACAGTATCTCAAATTGGTTGAGTTCTGTTGCGATATTTTTGCTATGCAAGTGCACACAGTCGCAATTTGTAATAAAATGGTAAAAACCAAGTATCGTCCTCAAGGACTGAATTATCAATTACCAGTCAATTAACTTCTCTTTCTATTTGATCAATTAAAATTGTTGATTTTGGTAGACACAGTAAAAGAAACTATAAAGTTCAGAAACAATAATTGAAAATTAAATGGAATAACAACTAATAGGAAAACTTTTAATTTAACCACTGAAGAAACAATTAGGATATTTAATCTCACCAACTATCCTCCCTATCATTCCCTAATGCAAAGTATGAGTTCTTCTTCTTTTTGCCTAATTCAATTAACAAGTTGATACAACAACCTATAATCATACTATGAATTATAAAATCAACCTAGGTGACAATTTCCTATATTTCTATGGTAAATTGAACCACAAAGGTAGCATTAAACTTGACAACTTAATAAACAGTTACACAATTAATTCAGATACTTTCGTTCCAAATTAGAATTATGTCCAATATAACCACAGCAGATTCAAATCTCACTTCTCAGATTTTGACTTAAAAACATATATATATGACTATAGATGGCCAATCAATAATCAGTCTATAAGAACAGGTTATATGGAATTGAAGAAGATTGAAGAAGAAGAGAATTGAAATTGCATTAGTTCATAATAGGGATTCAAGTGATTCAATTAAACATCCTAAACAGAAAATTAGTTCATAATCATAATGCTAATCACAACAAAAATTAAAGATAACATCAGAAAGTAGAAGAAAAAAAACATGTAGATAAAAATACTCCAAGCCTTCAGCCTTCAAGCAAGAACTTCTCCCCTCGTCCGTACGTCCTTCTTCTCTCTTTTTTTCGCCATATTAAAACCTAGGATTCAATTTTTAAAAGACGCGGGCCGCGGCTCTACATGCACCATGTCGCAGCCCGTGTCTAAATTCCTGGGCGAAATGTTCTCTCCATGCCGCGGCCCTAGTCAGCCATGCCGCGGCTCGTGTCGACGAATTCTGGGTTGATGCCCATCTATGCCGCGACCTTCTCTAGCCATGCCGCGGCCCATGGATCTCCTTCAAAACAATGGTTCTGTTTCACCACCTAGCCGCAGCTCTACTTTGCTCATGCCGTGGTTCTTAAGGGATTTCTCAATTTTTCAAGTTTTCATCCCAAAAATTCACCAACACTTCCAAATTATGTTGAGATCCATTCTTTCTGAAAATATGTTGAAAAACTTGGTTATTTCTTCTCTTTCTTTGACATTTTCCTCCAAGTGCTCAATTCTTCTTGATATTCACAAAGACAAACAAACAAAGCATAAGCCCGCACTAAATGAAAGAAAAACGAAATAAAAGACTACTTAAAACATCACCTAAACATGACAAAAACTAGACTCAACAAATTCGATAGCCCACTTCAATAGACGCCTCGATGCTTCAGGTTTCTGCAAAACCTGCCTTAAAGGCTGATCGGTTGTGACGTGTATTGAGTGGGACTGGAAATATGGCTTGAGCTTTCGGGAGGCCGTAATAAGGCAGAAAGCCATCTTTTCCATCAACGGATACCGGGATTCAGCTCTGAGAAGCCTCTTGCTGATGTAATAGACTAGCTTTTGAGATCGGTCTTCTTCTCGGACTAATACGGCGCTAGTTGCATCTTCCGTGACAGCTAGGTAAAGGAAAATAGGCTCTCTTGCTGTTGGTTTGGATAATACCAGTAGCTCGGCTAAATGTGCTTTCAGGTCTAGGAAGGCACGTTCGCATTCCTCACTCCACTCGAATTTTTTATTTCCCTGGAGCAGGTTGTAGAATGGCAAACACTTGTCGGTAGATTTAGAAATAAACCGATTAAGGGCCGCCACCCTTCCTGTCAGACTTTGAACGTCTTTTCGCGACCGGGGTGAGGGCATCTCGAGTAGCGACTTGATATTATCGGGGTTCGCTTCTATTCCTATGGTATTGACAATGAAATCCAGGAATTTTCCTGAAGCGACCCTGAAAGTACACTTTTGGGGGTTTAGCCTCATGCCGTATTCTCTCAAAATCTTAAAGCATTCCTCTAGATCGGAGACATGGTTATCGGCAGTTTTCGACTTGACCAACATGTTGTCAACATACACTTCCATATTTTTCCCGATCTGATTGGTAAACATCCTATTTACCAACCTCTGGTACGTAGCTCCTGCGTTTTTCAGCCCGAAAGGCATGACCTTGTAACAATAAATGTTAGTTAGGGTAATGAAGCTAGTGTGTTCCTAGTCTGCTGGATTCATGGCGATCTGGTTATAGCCCGAGTATGCATCCATAAAAGACATGAGCTCATGCCCCACTGCTGAGGGTGAGGATCCGGGATTTCCCCGGGCGATCGGCTGCGATGGGAAGGGTCGACGGAAGGAGGATTTCTCTTACTGCTCCCATGAGCCGGAATGTCTCAGACTGGACGGGGAGGAGATGGGTATCTTATTGGTGATGGGGGATGCCTAACTGGTGACACGATCCTAGTCCCGTCAAGGCGGATTAAGCTAGGTCGCGACCGCTTTGCTCTACCATCCCCCGCGTCCTGTGCTCGGCGGTCTGATCGTGGTGTAGGACGGCTGGCCGGGGCGGGCTGTCATCGCGAGCCCTCCCTGGATCTCCTTCACGAGCTACCTTGGGCCTTCCTGGGCGCACTCGAGGGTGGAATCGAGTTAGGAGTTGAGGTCCGGACCGATCAACTGAATTGCTGATCGACCCTAGGAAGTTCCTCAAATACAGTTTCCTGGTGGTGCGACGTGGGAGTAGAATTTGATGTCGAGGGTCTGACCGGCCGACTGGGCCTGGACCAGTTACCCCGGTGGGACTTATGAGTCCCACCACGCCTCTTTCCGACGTTAACGTCGGTTGTAAGAGGGGGTAATCGGGCCAAAACCTCTTCGATCTGCTTGTTTGCTTTCGCCAGCTGACTCCTCAACTGTGCATTTTCCATTTCTACCGCTGTGTAGAAATTCGGGTTCGGATTGGGCGGCTGGGGAGCCGAACTTCCAGTGTCGTCTTGGGCCATTGGCTTCTTTCTCGGTCGCTGCTGAGCCTCAGGGTTTTGCTCATCGGATATGGCAGCATGGTGGGTCTCCTTCCCATCACGTTGATCCGCTTCGTTACCATGCCTTGAGCGAGTAACCACCATGATTGGGTTTCTGCAATAGCACCAATCTAAATCCTCTCAATGAAAGCACCAAACTGTTGACGCGGTTCTTCGGCAACAGATAATTATATGAATAAACGGGAAGGATTAGTGCTAGATAATGAACCGTAATATGTAAATATTTATGTGTTAAATTGGCGAGAATAGTTTAGGGGGAAGGTTATAACTCCTTTACTTTTAGGTGGTTCGAAGGTTAAAATCCCTCTAGTCCACCAGTCAATATTATTGATATATCTCCGGTATTCCTCACAGAGTGTTTCTTAACAAATTAGAAGCCAACCCTTTGCAATGCCCAGGGTCTCCATATTTATAGGGAGAGGACACCTGGATGTTGGCAAATGGGGTCATCCCATGACCTTCCTACCCATCATGTCACTTCTGTGACACTTATGATTAATTCCTAAAATCTGACAATGAAGTGTTGTCTAATCAATAGGTAAGGGGGATAATGGGCCGCATGGCCCAAACCACTCGTGGGGTGCCTGAACACTCACGTTTATGCTGTGTGTCCGAGAATTCAGGAATGGAGTAGACACGTGATGTCTGATATGCACACGTTTACATTGCGTGGTTGACCTTCTAAAGGGTCGGAGTGTTAGCTCCAGGTCGTACCTCGAGCTTGATGTAGTCCCAGCTCGTGGTGCCCACACTGCTGACCCGATGCCTTCGAGTATTCTTACTAAACCTTTGACTACCTCGAGCTAAAGAGGTAGAGACTCGTAACAGCAGCTCCAGGTAGGTGGCTTCCACGTGGCTGATAGGATTATTCCCTTTTCTAGCTCGCTAATTACCCGTGGATGTTTAGGGCGTACATTACTGTTTACCGAGTTTTTTAGAAACTAGAATTATGAGAAGTAAGAGAGCTAAAAAGAAAGGATTGAAGATAAACAAAAAAAGTTTTTACGTGGTTGGGGCGTTAATGAGCCTTAGTCCACGAGTCTATTGTATTAGAGCTTAGAGAGCTTTTACAATGGAGTTTTCTGCAAGTCTGAGCAGAGTAATTGCTTACAAGAGAAAATTCGGGGATCCCTTCTACAGTGCACAACTGGTTCTATTTATAGTCAATTAGATGCAATGGGCTTATGACGGACTAATCCGGGCCCAATAGGGATATAATCATGGTTTTCTCGCTAATGGAGGCTTAATACAAAGGACTTTGCTAAATAATACACATTAATCAGGGCCCATTGGGTCGACTTGGGCATAACTAAGCTTTACAATTGATAGCGGTACGTAGCCTCAGACTGGTCCGTGTGGGCTTCTAAGGAGATCCCGGGGACATGATTTGCCAGAGTAGTGGCAGTATTGCTCCCCAATAACGGCGTACATTCCGTATGTAACCTCTTCTGTAGGTTAGTTGAGGAAACCAAACTACGTGTTTCTCGGGAATGTGTCAATGTTAGTGAAGTTCAATCCTGCCCACATAGATGCCAGGTCTGGGTTCATTTACTAACATCCCGATCCATTTTCCAGGACCCTTGTTCGTTTACTAGAGCTTGGGTTTATTTACTAACGTCCCAGTCAATTCTTAGACTGTTGAGCTCGCCACCCTTACTCACATCCCAGATGATGCCATTAGGTTGGAACCGGGAAGATGAGTTGGGTCCGCATCTTGGTTCTGATTCCCTCGCTATGGTGGCGCCCATCGAACAATGTTTGGCTTACTGACGATTGGACCACTAGGACTTTCTTCTTCCTTGTCCATTGGGCTTAGGCTGGGCCTTTGATCTCTTCGAGAGAGCCCACGAACCCATTATGTCGTGCCACGCGTCCAGGGGAAAAACGGGGATAACATTTACCCCCCAAGTCTTCGTTTGTGTTAGCACAATGGAGACTTGCTTCATTCTCCTGGATCAAATCCTAATATCCCGGTTTGTTTCCCAGAAGACAGGTTCATTTTCATGGGGACACTCGATTAATCTTGCATGGAGGAGGTTTGCATCAATGTCCTTGATCAAATCCCAATAGCCCAGTTTGTTTGCCAGAAAGCGGGTTCATTTACTTCAGGGCCATTTGGGTGATCCCCGTTCTTTTGAATTCACCATGTTTTATATACGTGTCCCTCAGTAACTGGTGCGTCTATACCACTCGCGCCTTGCAGATTTGGAAATAATTTATTTGATTGTCACAGTAACCGATGGTTGTCAGCGTGACTTCTGAAGCATCCCGTCTGCACGAAAGATGTTGATAGGGTACTTGAGTGGGCTATTTAATGCCTTTGTACCATCTGGGACCGTTGAAAATTTCTTAATGTGGATCGTTGGATCAGGTGGGCACGGATCGTGAATTGGCGAACCCACGATTTGGTGCTTGATGGGGCTAATTAAAGCCTATGTGTTGTCCGGGACCGTTAGATGAGGACAATCATTCTGAACCGTTGGATAAAGCAGTGGGTCTTAGCCCTATAAATACCCCCAAAGTTTCATTCACAACTTTACACGTCATAACAACCAGAGCCAAACGGACCTTTTCGTGTCTGAGTTTGCTGACGAAATTTTCCGACGACTGCTTCATCTCTGTTATTGTGTCTTTCCAACTCAGCCTTTTTCTGCACGACCATCAGACGGTTTGGTCCTGGTCCAACTAGTAGACGAACTCTTGTATCGCCTTCATCAATTCAAGGCCGAAATCTTGCATGTCCTGTCGCCAGAGACTCTACGACTTTCAGGTTCAATGCCTCACAGTAAGCTCTCTGGTCCTTTGCCTCAGTTTATTTCCTTTTCTTTTTTGCTTTGTAGTATTACCTCTACGACCATAGGATTGTTAGAGTTGGGGCCACCGTGTAGGGTGGTTCTAAGTAGGATGGTGTAGGTCTGTAGTGTACACTGTCTAGGTAATTTCTCTGGTAGAATCGTCTCGGGTCACTTCAGACTTTCTGAGATTGATTCGGAAACATTAGAGAAAAAACTTTCACTCCTAGTTCCTGACCAAGGCTCTTGGGATATCCATTGATCCCGGATCTGGGTTTGGAGGGGACTTCTCCAAGCAGTTTTAGGTGAAACCCCTGTACCTTAACCAATTTTCTTGGGTTTTGGTGCTGACTGCTTGGTTTTTGTTTCCTTTGTTGTCTCCAGATCCGTGATCATGAGTCATGGCGTCACTCTTCACCTGGAAGACTTCGTGAAATTGGGCCCCATTGTCTTGGAAGGACGCCAGCTGTAGCGACCCAAATTTTCTAATAAGGCTTAGGGCCTTGATTAATGTGCCTGAGGGGCAATAATTATTAATGAATATGTGATTAGAAATGCATGTTTAGGTGAATTAAATATGCATGTGGGCCCCATTTGGTTGTTAGGGGCATATTTTTAATTTTAGCTCGTTGAGGGCATAAATGTAATATTTGTATATGTTGTAATTGATACCATGTGTGGGTGGTGATATAACTGTGATGCACGTTCCGAGACGGTCCTAGGGAGCTGTTTTGCTAAAAGTCACAACGAGGTCAAATACCCGGCTCAGGAGGAGCTTAGGGGTATTTTGGGAATATTATAAAGTGTTCGGGAATTACTGAGTAGTCGTTAGTAAGTTCAGTAATGGTTTAAGCGTGTCGAGATTAAACGAGGATCTTTAGGTATACTCGAGGACTTAGCGGGAATTGGGTGAAATGACGGAATTTCCTTTAAGGTTAGGATAAGAACTTTATTAAGGGGAAAGGGTAAAGTGGAAATTTGGCCTTAGGAGGGAATTAACTTGGCTGAGAGGAGTTAGTCACATTACTTATACTTAGGCTATTCAAGAATTTTTTGCTGGGAATATAGAGGGAACCAAGAAGCAAAAGGGAAGGGGAAGAAGGGCTAGTTTCTTGGGACCAAGGAAGGAGTTTAGGGCTAAGATTGGGGCAACTAGAGCCAAGCTTAGGCCAAGATTAATCCAGAGGTAAAGATTCATCTCTGAAATTTAGTTTTCTTGCAAGTTTTTTTTAGAGTTTGGGTTGAATGCTGAAAGTTGGGTTTTGGCTTAGTAATTGTGAAATTCAGCTTGAGAATCAAAGGAATTAAACTTGGAGCTGGATTTGGAAGAAGCTCAGAGTCGAATTTCAGTTTGAGGTATGAATTTTGTGCATCTTTGAAGTTGATTGCTGGTGTGGTTTAAGTTTTGTAACGTCTGGTTTAAGTTTTATGAAGTTTTAAACCAATTTATGAATCATGGGTTTGAATGTGTGTTTGGGCTTGTTATTGATGTTTTGGAGTTGCCATATGGTCTATTTTGGATTTTGGAATGAATTCGGGATTTAGATTTGTCTTGGCATTGATTTGGAAGTGTTTTGGCTCGGGAAGATGTTGGGAAAAAATCAGTTTTCTGGGTTCGCGTATGGGCGCCACATCCCTGTTCTTCCGTGCCGCGACGCTATGATGCATCAGGGGAAGGGCACCATTCTGGGCACCACGACCCCTATAGGGTGGTGCCGCAGTGCTAGGCCAAATTCTGGGCAGTGGAAAAATGTGTTTTGGGGTTTCGGCCCAGGGGGCTCGGGGGATGCTTCCGCTACCTTGTGGGAGGAAACGGGAGGTCCCGAGAGCATGAGATTGGTTCCGGTTGATGATTATAAATTGGTTAGTAATGAGAGTGCTATGTATGTGTTGTGACTAGGTTTTCATCGAGGCTCGGGTTAGAGGACCGTGCTCGAGATTTCGGTGCTCAAGAAGCTCCATGCACAGGTAAGAAAACCGCTGTACCCATAGAGCAGGGCGAGGCCCCATAGTAGTGTTGCAGGGCACGACCCTATATGATTATATGCAGGGCATACCCCATTGATTATGTTAATATATGTTTAAGTGTTTGATTAATTATGCTATGTATGCAAATTTGTAAATGATCAGCAAGAGCCGGGAACGGTGAAGGCCAAGAACGGCAAGGGCTGGGAACGACGAAGGCCGAGAACGGCAAGAGGGCCGGGAGCAGCATTTAGCACGCGGAGTGCGGGTTGCTAGGGTAAGACCCTAAATGATACCTGGGATATCTTTACGATGTAGACTGTGAACCCAGTGCCTGGTAAAGTGCCTGGGACGGCATGGCCGTACGTGTTTAGCCTGTTGGCGGATTTGTTATATGCCAAGTAATTGATATGCATATGCTATCTATTTGTGTGGAGTTTTCTTGCTGGGCTTTGGCTCATGGGTGCTCTGTGGTGCAGGTAAGGGCAAGGAGAAAGTCGTCCAATCATGAGTATGGAGAGCATGAGGCGATGCGTACATGTCTGGTCTGCCTGGCTACCACGGCCAGGGGTATTTTTGGGAGATGCTTTGTACTAAATCGTACTTTGTCATTTAGTCGACTTAAAACATATTTTGAGCTGTAAATATTTATAAACAGTATTTTCAGGATCCCTAATGTAAAACACTTATACTTTTCAATGAATGTTTACATTTTCAAATTATGTGATTTTAATACAGATTAGTTACACTTTTGAGTTAAATGATTTGTTAGCTAGTTAAGTGAACATTTTAAACTCACTTAGTAACGACTCTAAGGTAGTAGGGCATTACAACTTGGTATCAGAGCGAGCCAAGGTTTATGGTTCCTGGAGATTGACCGAACGTGTACGCTCGCTGTCAGTGACAAGCTCGACTCAGGGTTGGTTGGTAATGATTGACTTATATGTTGAATATGTGTTTATATGCTTGTTTTCCTGCTTATGTCATATAGAGCATGATGAATGAGTTAACTTATGCATGATGCCAGGGCATGGCCCGTTGAGTGTTATATGTTATTGGTATGCTATGTGGATTGTTGTTTGTGGTTGACTGATGTAATTGGGAGGTGGTTTTGGATGTTGTTATCATGCTTGATGAGCGGCGTCGTTGATTGCAGGCAGATTTATTGAGATGCCTCGACAATCATCGAGACTCCGCGGCAGTAGGGCCGAGGATGACAACCAGGGTCAGGACCCTCCACCTGCCCCACAGAATTGGCAACAGATGTTTTCCAAAATGGAAGCAAGATTGCAACGAACAGAAGAAGAACTTTGACAGTTGAGGCAGCAGACCCCTCCACAGGTCACTGGGTTGCCAGTTCAGCAGGTTGTGGCACCAGTGCCGATTCTGCCTGTGATGGAGAACAGGTGGGAACCTTTGTATGAAAGGTTCAGGAAGCAGCATCCTCCCACCTTCGAGGGAGGACTAGACCCACTGCGGGCAGAGCAGTGGATGAATATGGTTTCCTCTATCCTAGATTTCATGAGGGTTGAGGGGAACGAGAGGGTAGCCTGTGCTAGTTACATGTTTAGAGAAGATGCCCGCATCTGTTGGGATTTAGTGGTTCAGAGAAGGAATGTGGTAGTTATGACTTGGGAAGAATTCAGGAATATCTTCAATGAGAAGTATTACAGTGTTGCAGTACGAGCTGCGAAGGTTGACGAGTTCATCAACTTAACTCAGAACCGATTGACTGTGACAGAGTATGCCCTGAAATTTGATCGATTGGCGAAGTTTGCGCTAGATTTAGTACCGACAGATGCGACAAGAAGAGACAGGTTTGTACGGGGATTGAACGTTATGATCGCCCGTAATGTGAAGATCACTTTGGATCCAGAGACTACTACCTGTGCTCAGGTTGTAGACAAAGCCCTTACAACTGAGGGGGCCAAGGACCAGATCTAGAGAGAGAGAGAGCGTCGTTAGGCGCGATGCCAGGAGGACAATGCCTCCTTTTATTGGATCTAGTTGGGGTAGTGGCCCCAGTGAGCAGAAGAGGAAAGCCCCAGATTCCTTTGTTCCTCCCAGTTCGGATAGGAGGGCACGGGGTGCTTTTAGCGGCCGTCAGGGCATAGGTGACAATTGGAGGAGCTTTCCAGTGTGTCCTCAGTGCAGACGATGACACTAGGGTGAGGGCAGGATTAGGGCCTGTTTTGTCTGTGGGAGTGCCAATCATTTGAAGAAGGACAGCCCACAAGCCAGGAAGGAGGAGCCGAAGCAGGGTGACAGTCTCGCTCCTGCTAGAGTGTTTACTTTGACTCAGACTGAGGCAGAGGCTAGCCCCTTAGTTGTGACAGGTCAGATTTCTAGTGCTGGTTCTTTGTATACCGCATTGATTGATTCAGGAGCTACCCATTCATTTGTGTCTGCTAGAGTGATAGATCAGCTGTGTAGACCTAGTGCTTTGCATGCTAGGGGTTTTCAGACTTTGTTGCCAACTGGGGAACTGGTAGTCTCTAGGAGATGGATTAGAGCTTTACCAGTAGAGGTAGATGGTAGGGAATTGTCTATTGATCTGATTGAGCTTGCGATGGATGACTTTGATATGATCCTAGGGATGGATTGGTTATCGAAGTATGGGGCGATGATTGACTGCAAGCGCAGGATGGTGACTTTTGAACCAGAAGGGGAGGTACCCTTTGTGTTTGTGGGCACAGTCAGTGGACCACGGGTATCTATGATTTCAGCGCTGAAGGCAAGAGATCTGATGCAGGAAGGTTGCATAGGATTTCTAGCCAACGTTGTGGACACCTCTAAGGTCGTGACGGTCGAACCGAGGGAGACCATATTGGTATGTGAGTTTCTAGATTTATTTCCAGCACACCTGTCAGGGTTTCCACCGCAACGAGAGATTGAGTTTGTCATTGAGTTGGTGTTAGGAGTGGAGCTAGTATCTAGGACACCATATAGAATGGTTCTGGCAGAGTTGAAAGAGTTGAAGATTCAGTTACATGAGTTACTGGACTTAGGGTTCATCAGACCGAGTTTCTCGCCATGGGGTGCTCCAGTGTTGTTTGTCAAGAAGAAGGATGGATCCCTTAGGATGTGTATTGACTACAGGGAGCTGAACAAGTTGACTATCAAGAGCAGGTATCCACTGCCTAGGATCGACGATTTATTTGACCAGTTACAGGGAAGTACAGTGTTTTCTAAGATTGATCTCCGATTAGGTTACCATCAGTTAAGGATCAAAGAAGAGGACATACCAAAGACCGCTTTTCGCATGAGGTATGGACACTATGAATTCCTGGTCATGTCCATTGGATTAACCAATACCCCAGCAGCTTTTATGGATATGATGAATAGGGTTTGAAAGGACTATTTGGACAAGTTTGTGATTGTGTTCATCGATGACATTCTGGTGTATTCTCAGTCAGAGATAGAGCACGAGCAACATCTACGTTTGGTGTTGCATCAGTTGAGGGAGCATAAGCTATATGCTAAGTTCAGTAAGTGTGAGTTTTGGCTACCGCAAGTCACGTTTCTGGGCCATATAGTCAGTAAGGAGGGGATTCTGGTTGACCCAAGTAAGATTGAGGCAGTGAGAGATTGGCCTAGACCGAGCAACGTTCCAAAAGTTAGAAGCTTTCTGGGGTTGGCAGGATATTATCGGCAGTTTGTTGAGGGGTTCTTTAGGATAGCTACACCATTAACATAATTGACAAAGAAGAAGACAAAGTATGTTTGGACAGATAGATGTGAGAACAATTTTAGAGAATTAAAGCGGCGATTGATCACCGCGCCAGTGTTAAGTCTACCGACAGACAATGAGAAGTTTGTGGTTTACTGTGACGCTTCTAGACAGGGTTTAGGGTGTGTGCTGATGCAAGCTAGTAAGGTGATAGCCTATGCATCGAGACAATTAAAGGAGTATGAACAGAGATATCCCACGCATGATCTGGAGTTGGCAGCGGTGGTATTCACACTTAAGGTTTGGAGACATTATTTATATGGTGAGAAGTGTGAGATTTACATCGATCATAAGAGTTTGAAGTACTTCTTTAATTAGAAGGATCTGAATATGTGCCAGAGACGGTGGCTAGAGTTGGTTAAGGATTATGATTGTGGTATCCTATACCATTATGGGAAGGCTAACGTAGTGGCTGATGCATTGAGTCGGAAAGGCCCAGGACAGTTGTTTAGTTCGAGACAAATATCTGATAAGCTAGCTGAGGAGATGACTAGAGCAGGTATAGAGTTAGTGGTTGGTCGGTTAGCCAACATCACTCTTCAGTCTACACTCCTTGAGAGGATCAAGGAGGCGCAGGGGAGGGACTCCCAGTTGAGAGGTCATAGGGAGAACGTCTTAGTCGGGGCGGCTAAGGACTTCTCTATCTCGGAGATGGGGTTAATGAAGTACAAGGATTGGATTTATGTTCTGATGGACTCTAATATTCAGTGGGAGATCTTAGATGAATCGCATACCACTCCCTATTCCTTACATCCAGGTACGACAAAGATGTATCAAGATCTGAGAGCTTTGTATTGGTTGTAAGGCATGAAGAGGGATGTGGTGGATTATGTGGACAAGTGCTTAACCTGTCAGCGGGTCAAGGCTGAACATCAGAGGCCAGCAGGGTTACTGCAGCCTCTAGGGATTCCAGAGTGGAAGTGAGAAGATATTACCATGGATTCGTGGTTGGTTTGCCGAAGACTGTGGGACAGCATGATTCAGCGTGGGTGATTGTGGATAGGTATACCAAGTCCGCCCACTTTCTACCGGTAAGGACGACTTATACTGTGGAGCAGTCTACTGAGTTATATGTGAAGTAAATTGTTCAACTTCATGGGGTTCCAAGGTCGATAGTATCTGACAGTGACCCCACCTTACCCTCCAAGTTTTGGGAGAGTCTGCAGAAGGCTATGGGCACGCAGTTGCAGTTTAGTACCGCTTATCATCCTCAGACAGATGGATAGTCTGAGAGAACAATTCAGATACTGGAGGACATGCTACGAGCATGTGTGCTAGATTTCAGGGGATCTTGGAGTAATTATCTCCCTTTGATTGAGTTTTCGTACAACAATTCTTACTAGGCGACTATCGGAGTGGCTCCATATGAGATGCTTTATGGAAGGAAGTGCAGATCACCTATCCATTGGGGTGAGATGGGTGAGAGGAGTTATTTGGGTTCTGAGATGGTTCAGAGGACCAATGAGGCAATTGAGAAGATTAGAGCTCGAATGCTCGCCTCCCAGAGTCGCTAGAAGAGTTACTCAGACCTGAAACGCAGTAGCGTAGAATTTCAGGTCGGTGACCATGTGTTCCTTAGGGTCTCACCTCTGAGAGGAGTGAAATGGTTTGGCGTTCGGGGCAAGCTGAGCCCTAGGTTTGTTGGCCCCGTCGAGGTTCTGGAGCGGGTTGGGGAGGTAGCTTACAGATTGGCAATGCCTCCAGCCTTATCAGGGGTTCATGATGTATTTCATGTGCCCATGCTCTGGAAGTATGTATTAGATTCTACGCACGTCTTGAGTTATGAGAACTTGGAGCAAGATCAGGATTTGTCATATGAAGAAAAGCCAGTACAGATTCTCGACCGGAAGGACAAAGTCTTGCGGAGCAAGACCATCGCCTTAGTTAAAGTGCTGTGGAGAAACAACAAAGTTGAGGAGGTGACATGGGAACTTGAATCAGATATGCGGGAGTGGTATCCCGAATTGTTCAGGTAATTTCGAGGATGAAATTTCTGTAAGGAGGGGATAGTTGTAGCGACCCAAATTTGCTAATAAGGCTTGGGGCCTTGATTAGCGTGCCTGGGGGGCAATAATTGTTAATGAATATGTGATTAGAAATGCATGTGTTAGGTGAATTAAATATGCATGTGGGCCCCATTTGGTTGTTAGGGGCATATTTGTAATTTTAGCCCGCTGATGGCATAAATGTAATATTTGTATATGTTGTGATTGATACCACGTGTGGGTGGTGATATAACTGTGATGCACGTTCCGAGACAGTCCTAGGGAGCTGTTTTGCTAAAAGTCACAACGGGGTCAAATACCCGGCTCGGAAGGAGCTTAGGGGTATTTTGGGAATATTATAAAGTGTTCGGGAATTACTGAGTAGTCGTTAGCAAGTTCAGTAATGGTTTAAGCGTGTCGGGATTAAACAAGGATCCTTAGGTATACTCGAGGACTTAGCGGGAATTGGGTGAAATGACGGAATTGCCCTTGAGATTAGGATAAGAACTTTATTAAGGGTAAAGGGTAAAGTGGTAATTTGGCCTTAGGAGGGGATTAACTTGGCTGAGAGGAGTTAGTCACGTTACTTATACTTAGGCTATTCAGGAATTTTCTGTTGGGAATATAGAGAGAACCAAGAAGCAAAAGGGAAGGGGAAGAAGGGCTAGTTTCTTGGGACCAAGGAAGGAGTTCAGGGCTAAGATTGGGGCAACTAGAGTCAAGCTTAGGCCAAGATTAATCCAGAGGTAAAGCTTCATCTCTGAAATTTAGTTTTCTTGCAAGTTTTTTTTAGAGTTTGGGTTGAATGCTGAAAGTTGGGTTTTGGCTTAGTAATTGTGAAATTTAGCTTGAGAATCAAAGGAATCAAGCTTGGAGCTGGATTTGGAAGAAGCTCAGAGTCGAATTTTAGTTTGAGGTAAGAATTTTGTGCATCTTTGAAGTTGATTGCTGGTGTGGTTTAAGTTTTGTAAGGTCTAGTTTAAGTTTCATGAAGTTTTAAACCAATTTATGAATCATGGGTTTGAATGTGTGTTTGGGCTTGTTATTGATGTTTTGGAGTTTCCATATGGTCTATTTTGGGTTTTGGAATGAATTCGGGATTTAGATTTGTCTTGGCATTGATTTGGAAGTGTTTTGGCTCGGGAAGATGTTAGGAAAAACCCAGTTTTCTGGGTTCGCGTATGGGTGTTGCGGCACTAGGATGCATCAGAGGAAAGGCACCATTCTGGGCGCCACAGCCCCTATAGGGTGGTGCCGGGGTGCTAGGCCAAATTCTAGGCAGGGGAAAAATGTGTTATTGGGGTTTTGGCCTAGGGGGCTCGGGGGATGCTTTAGCTACCTTGTGGGGGGAAACGGGAGGTCCCGAGAGCACGGGGTTGGTTCTGGGAGATGATTATAAATTGGTTAGTAATGAGAGTGCTATGTATGTGTTGTGCTAGGTTTTTAGTGAGGCTCGAGTTAGAGGACCGTGCTCGAGATTTCGGTGCTCAAGAAGCTCCATGCACAGGTAAGAAAACCGCTGTACCCATAGAGCAGGGCGAGGCCCCATACTAGTGTTGCAGGGCATGACCCTATATGATTATATGCAGAGCATAGCCCATTGATTATGTTAATATATGTTTAAGTGTTTGATTAATTATGCTATGTATGCAAATATGTAAGTGATCGGCAATAGCCGGGAACGGTGAAGGGCGAGAACGGCAAGGGCTGGGAACGGCGAAGGGCGAGAACGGCAAGAGGGCCAGGAGCAACGTTTAGCATGTGGAGTGCGGGTTGCCAGGATAAGACCCTAAAGGATACTTAGGATATCCTTACGGTGTAGACCGTGAACCCAGGGCCTAGTAAAGCACTTGGGACGACATGGCCATACGTGTTTAGCCTGTTGGCGGATTTGTTATATGCCGAGTAATTGATATGCATATGTTATCTATTTGTGTAGAGTTTTCTTGCTGGGCTTCAGCTCATGGGTGCTCTGTGGTGCAGGTAAGGGCAAGGAGAAAGCCGTCCAACCATGAGTATGGAGAGCATGAGGCGATGCGTACATGTTTGGTCTACCTGGCTGCCACGACCAGGGGTATTTTGGGAGATGCTTTGTGCTGAATCCTATTTTGTCGTTTAGTCGACTTAAAACATATTTTGAGCTGTAAATATTTATAAACAGTATTTTCGGGATCCCTAATGTAAAACACTTACTTTTCAATGAATGTTTACATTTTCAAATTATGTGATTTTAATACAGTTTAGTTACACTTTTGAGTTAAATGCTTGGTTAGCTAGTTAAGTGCACATTTTATACTCACTTAGTAACGACTCTAAGGTAGTAGGGCGTTACACCAGACTCCCACGGGCAACACATGGGAGATGGATGGGGAGAAAAAGAGTTCCGGAACTACCGGATGCTGGTCGCCTTGGAGAAGCATTTGGGAGAAGAATCGACTCTCGGACTCTTCTACAACCTGCTGGCCAAAAGGAAGAGAAGGCCCACACCAGCGTGGGCGAGTTTGGTGCCTGAAGTGTAGGCCACATAAGTGCGGGATCCACGCTCTCGCTTCATAAATACTTCGCGCGATTCCTAAATTTCATGGGAATCACACCGTTCCATCTTCTGCCCCAGGCCTACTAGCTGCTCGCAGGGTGGCGCATCTTCTATGCGTCAAAGGAGATCCCAGCACCCACCCTCGCGGAGGTGTTGTATTTTTACAAGATGGAGCCGCAACTTAATGTCAAAGACAAGACCCGAGATGGCTTCTACAGATTGAAGTTTCGCAGTAACTATTCGGCTCCTTGCAGCACCTAGAAGCACCCCTCGGATGTCAGACACTAATGGTTCATGACATTCGGGTTCCTCCTGGAGAAAAATCCCACGTTGGTGCTCGACTTCCAGCGCATGGGTAAGTTGTTTTCCCCCTTGAATCTTTTGGTTTTCCTTTTATTTTTTTTGTCTCCCACTCACATTCCTGGGAAACAGGACCGTACGCCCAGACTCTCCTCACCAAATCGATCCTAGACCGGAAGAAGTACTACGCCACCCTTAGCGCTGAGGAGCTGGACGTTGGGGGCTTTGTGACCCCGGACAATCTCTGGTTGGTTGGGATGCTTGCCGCCAACCAGACAATAGAGGCCCCTATCCTCCGGGGGCTGCAATGTGAGAGGGATCCCACCCTGAGGGAGGAGTTGGCCCTCATTCATATCGAGGCTGTGGAGGCCATGGCCATGGCAGACGCAGAGAAGAGGAAGAAAGAGCAGGCTCGCCAAACAGAGAGGGCTGCATCCGAAGAACTAGATGCCCTTATCGAGGGGGATCATCCTAATACTGGGGCTCCCGGAGCCAGCATCTCGGGGCAAGGTAATTCACCTTTGATTTTAACTTATGCTCCTCACTTTGAGGACTTAGTTAGGGATAGGAAAATGTACCGAGACTACTTGATCGGGTCCATCAGAGAAGTGGGGATTCCATGCCCCATTTACCTGGATACGCTAACCCTCATATACTCGTCCGGGTTCCTACAGTACGGTAATTTTCTAGACCTAGACGACATGGAGGATCGCATTCATTCCTTTGCCCTAGGGGAGTTGAGTCATGCCCGTTCTTTAGATAAGGGTTCCTCCTGGAGGACTTTAGACCTTGTCATTTGCTTTAATTTTTGACTCCCGTCTCCCCTTCATACACTTTGCTTATTAATTTCTCCGTTTATTTCAGGTGATTCAGAAATGTCTAACGCCATGGACAAGATGAAAGAGAAGATCGAGGCCAGGGCGGCTGCGGCCAAGGCGTCAGTGAAGAAAACCGACAAGGGCCTGGCCGCGAAAAAGGTCATAGAGCTGGTACTCGGGGGTTCCAGGCTAGTCCCGGATGTTTCTAAGAGGGTTCCAGCTGCGAGTTCATCCATGGTAGTGCCCGCTGAAATGATCTCGCCCAAGCTGCTCCTTAGCACTTTGCATGAACATGAGTCGAATGTTTGGTCCTGGTTCCAACGGCCGGGACCACTAGAGAAAGGGTGTATAAGGCATTTAGCCTGTTCGGGGACTCGTGTTCAGGTCTTGACGGCCTGGACCATTTCAGACTTATCAATATGACTTAGCTTTTTTATCCTGATTTTGTAGTTTGGGCTCCAACGACCTGGACCGTTAGAGATTCCTTTTGGATAGGACTTAATTAGTTAACTTGCTTTAATCCTGATGTTCAGGTTCCAACGGCCTGGACCGCTAGGTAGTTATTAACTATCGTCAGATTTATTTGTCTTGATTCTGATGTTCAGGTTCCAATGATCTGGACCATCAGAGATTAGTTGATTAGCTTATTTCGAACCTAGGGGTCAGGTTCCAACGGCCTGGGCCATTTATAAGTCTAATTTTAAACAACTTAGACCTAAGACTCACGTTCCAATGGTTCTGGGCCATTATAAAGGAGACATGAACAAGGATTCAGTTACTTGAGACCATGTTGGGTCAACCGTTTTTTAGGTATTTTGTACTCATGGACCATGTATGTCCAAGTTAGGACTGGACCTAAGTCGTACGTCCTATTGGGTTTTATACCCCTCGAACCATGTATGTCCAGGTTAGGACTAGGCCTGAGCCTTGCGTCCTGTTGGGTTTTGTACCCCCCGGACCATGTATGTCTGGGTTAGGACTGGGCCTGAGCCTTGTGTCCTGTTGGGTTTTGTAGCCCTTGGACCATGTATGTTCGGGTTAGGACTGGGCCTGAGCCTTGCGTCCTGTTGGGTTTTGTACCCCCCGGACCATGTATGTCCGGGTTAGGACTGGGCCTTAGCCTTGTGTCCTGTTGGGTTTTGCTACCCCCAGTCTATATGGTCCGGATCAGGACTAATCTTTGCGTTTTGCATCCTGTTTTGTTTTTATTCCTGGACTTGTTCGTATAGATGGTCATACCCCCTAAGTGATCGAAGATTGTAGTCTTGGGTCACTTTTCAGAAAAAGAACGAAGACGGACGCGAACTTTTATTTCTTTATGATGTTTTGTACACACCATTTTTATTAAGTAAGATATTGCCCTGGGGTGTACATCGTTTACAAGAAAAATTAATAACAGAATCAGGCCCTCCCGACTACTGATAGTACCGGCGGAGGTGTTTTGCGTTCAAGGCCCTTGGGACCTCTATTCCGTCTAGTCACTTTAAGCGATACGTTCCCAGACATACTTCATTTTGGATTTTGTAGGGTCCTTCCCAGTTTTTTCCTAGAAACCCCACTCCCAGATCTTGGATTGCAAGGAAGACTCTTCTAAGGACTAGATAATCAGTTTCAAATTTTTTACTTTTAACTTTAGAGTTAAAGTGCCTGGCGATCTTTCCCTGATACATCTTCAGCTGAACCTGAGATTCTTCCTGGATCTTTTCAATGAGATCTAAGGATTCTTGGAGTAAGGTGTGGTTCTGGATGGTATCATACGTGTCTGGTCTGTGAGACGAGACTGTCGTTTCCAGTGGGATGACCGCTTCACATCCGTATACCATTGAGTAGGGAGTATGTTTGGTAGACGTTCTTTCTATGGTTCGGTATGCCCATAGGACGCATGGCAGTTCTTTCGGCCACTTGCTCTTGCAGGCTTGAAGCTTTTTATTTAATGTCCCCTTCAAAATCTTGTTCACGACCTCTGTTTTCCCATTTGCTTGAGGCCTAGCGACCGTGGAGAAGCTTTTGATGATGCCATGTCTTTCACAGAAGTCAATGAAGTGGACGCTGTCAAATTGCTTCCCGTTCTCGGACACGATTTTGTGTGGGAGGCCATATCGGCATACAATGTTGTTGATGATGAAGTCCAAGGCCTTTTTGGAGGAGATGGTGCTCATAGGTTCTGGCTCGACCCACTTAGTGTAGTAGTCGATAGCAACGATGGCATACTTTACACCACCTTTCCCGGTTGGGAGCAATCCTACCAAATCGATTTCCCACACTGCAAAGGGCCAGGGAATGATCATCAGGGTTATTTCCGTTGAAGGGGCTCACAGGATCTTTGCGTACTTTTGGCACTGTTCGCACTTGTGGACGTAATCAACACAATACTTCTTCATCGGTGGCCAAAAATATCCTTGCCTTAGGATTTTCTTGGACAAGCTGAGTTTGGTTGTGTGATCTCCGCAGAAACCTTCGTGCATGATTGCACTCATTTCTATCCCAGACACGCATCAGAGATATGGCATGGATAACTCCCTACGTTATAGTTTGCCATCCACCATGACATATCTGGGAGCCTGGTACTGAAGCTTCCTGGCGGCCGCCCTGTCTGCAGGCGACCCCGCCCCCCCGTGGTTAAGTAGTGGATGATAGGGAACATTCGGGATGTGGAGTAATCTATAGCGTTGATTGCGGGGGCCTGATTACTAGATGCGGGAAGATGATTGATCGGGACAAGCCTCGAGAGTTCTGCTTCAACATCCGTGGCCAACTTTGCCAATGTGTCTGCAAACACATTTTGTTCCCTGAAGATTTGGCGGATGAGATATTTCTTGAAGGATTGGAGTAACTCCGGGGCTCGCGTCATGTAGGCGACTATCCTTTCCCCTTTTTTTGGTATTCCCCCAAAATCTGCCTGACCACCAATTGGGCGTCGCTGTAGACTTCTATACTTGCTGCCCCTACCTCCCAGTCCAAACGTAATCCGGCTAACATGGCTTCATGCTCGATCTTGTTATTCGATGCTTCAAATTGGAAACGTAGGGTGCTCTGCAACTGATATCCCTGAGGGGATATTAAAATGATCTCGACCCAGGCCCCACTTTCATTCGAGGCTCCATCCATGAAGACCTTCCATAGAGGTGCGACGAGGTCGATGGGCTCTTCATCTTCAGAGATCCCGTTACACTCCACGATGAAGTTGGCCAGGGCCTGTCCCTTGATGGAAATCCTGGGGACATATGCAATGTCAAACTGACTAAGTTCCATGGCCCACTTCAAGAGTCTTCCTGATGATTCAGGTTTCTGTAATACTTTCCGCAGGGGATGGTTTGTTAATACCTTAATGGCATGGGCCTGAAAGTAAGGTCTCAGCTTCTGGGACTCAATCAGTAAGCAAAATGTTAATTTCTCGATTAACGAGTATCTGGACTCTGCGCCCAACAACCTTTTACTCACGTAATAGACTGGGAGCTGGACCTTTCCCTCTTCCTGCACTAGTGTGGCACTGATGGCATGCTCAGACATGACCAGATATAGGTATAATGACTCCCCATCCACTGGCTTCAACAAGATTGACGCTTGGGCCAGATGTTCCTTCAACTTCTGGAAGGCCTCTTTACATTTGGCCGTCCATTCGAACCTTTGGCTTCTGCCAAGGATATTAAAGAATGGGATGCACTTGTCCGTGGAATTCGAGACAAAATGACTTAGGGCCGCTATTCTTCTCGTCAAGCTCTGAACGTCTTTGTGCTTCCGTGGTGAGGGCATTTCGATCAGTACTTTGATCTTGTCTGGGTTGGCTTCTATTCCTTGTGAGCTTACCATGAAGCCCAAGAACTTTCCGGATGCCACGACAAAGGTGCACTTCTTATGGTTCAACTTCATCCCATACTTCCGAATGATGGCAAATGCCTCTGCCAGATCATCAGCGTGTCCCTCGGAATTCTTGGACTTGACCAGCATGTCATCTATGTAAACCAACATGTTCCTTCCTAATTGGGTGCGGAACATCCTGTTGACCAGCCTTTGATAAGTGGCTCCAGTGTTTTTGAGCCCGAAGGGCACGACAATGTAGAAGTACACCCCCTTGTTCGTTTGGAAGCTGGTGTGTTCCTGGTCTGCTATGTGCATTGAGATTTGGTTATAGCTGGAGTAGGCATCCATGAAACTCAACATTTCATATCCGGATGTTGCATCTACTATTTGATCGATCTGGGGCAGAGGGAAACAGTCTTTGGGACAAGCCTTGTTAAGGTCAGTGAAGTTGATGCATGTTCTCTGTGGATGCTCAAAATTCCATACTTGTAAAATATCCAAAGCATGTGCTAAGGTTCCATAAATTCTTAAGTACATACCCGTGCCTCCGCGGGGCGCCTTGCACCACCATCGCCTCGCGCACCTAGGTCACTGCCGCAAGGAGACAAGTGTTTCACGACCCCCAGGACGCCCCAAGACGCGCCGCGCTGTCGTCACCTTGCGAGGCCCTTATGCCCTCGCCTTGCGCACCAGCCATGCCAAGGATCATGCGGCCTTGCCCCGCGCACCAGCCACGCCGTGGGCCTCGTGGTGGCCTCGCCTTGCGCACTAGCCATGCCGAGGGCTCACGGCCTTGCCCCGTGCACCATCCACACCGAGGGTCTCACGGCCTTGCCCCCTGCACCAGCCGCACAGTGGGCCTCGTGGTGGCCTCGCCTCGTGCACCAGCCACGCCGAGGGTCTCGTGGCCTTGCCCAATGCACCAGCCGCGCAGTGGGCCTCGTGGTGGCCTCGCCTCGCGCACCAGCCATGTCCTTAGGGGCCTCGCGAGAGATGGCCTCGCCACAACCCCGTCCTTAGGGGGCCTCGCGAGACATGGCCTCCACTAAGTGTCTCGCGTCCTTAGGGGGCCTCGCGAGACATGGCCTCCACTAAGAGTCTCATGTCCTTAGGGACCTCACGAGACATGGCCTCCACTAAGCGTCCCTCGTCCTTAGGGGCCTCGCGAGGGGTAAAATCAAGGACCTCTTTAACACATGATTAAGGAAGGATAGGGGAAACCTCATAGCGATTCGACACGAAGTAAGAAGAAGTATAGAGCGTACTTGCAAGCTAAGATGAGTTAGAGTACGGACACAAGGCCCATGCCAGACAAGTAGTGGTCGTACAAGTGAGGTACCTGTTGTGGTCCTCACCAGCCCATCTTTGACACTTGTACTAGGCGAGTAGTGGAGGCACAATCGAGTACTAAAGTGGGGGTGCTCCCATAAACTCTGACCATGTACTTGAGCCGACACCACTACAAATGATACCACTCTCCTGACAATGTACTTGTGTACAATCTAGTCCCCTAGACCAAAATGTATCAGGGGCCATTAGAGCCCACTATAAAGGGAACCCCTCTTCAACATTGAAGGGGGTTGGAAAAAACATTGTAGCTTTATACCAAGAGAAATACAAGTTCCTTTCTCCAATATTCTTTCTGCAACTATTTTCTAATTTTCTTATTAGATTCGTGAAGTTTTTCATTTTTAAGATATATACTTTGATTTTTTCTAACTTAACTTTGTTGATGAGTTCTCATTGTCAATAGTTTGGGGCCGTCTGTGGGAAGAATAAGTGTCAAGCCACTGTTCTTCCATTGATTGTGTCAGGAAAAAATGCCAAGATATTGAGAGCCACGAGAGGTGGAGGTCCACCTTGATGGAGATCAGCTGAAAGCCTCGATAAAGAATCCTCCTCCACCCAAAAATGTGGAGGCCCCAAAGGAGCCTGAGGTTCACGAAGATGAAAGGGAGGCCTCATCCCCGGCCGTCCCACCTGATGAGAATCATCCAAGGTCAACAGCTGCCCTTGCAAGAGATGCCGGTGAGTTACTGCCCCTAAGGTCGTCGCAGGTGTCGAACTCCAGCCGACAAGATCCGAGCCCATCGACGGGTAGACCTGACAAGCATCTCCGAGTCCATTCCGTGAGCTCGAGTTCTAGATCTCGATTTTATGAAGAGGAGATACGTGAACTGTACCGTAAGAACCAAAGGCTATAAACCACCTTAAAGAACATGCAAGAAGTGTGATTGGCCTGCTACAAGGGAAATCATACATATCTCTCCCTAGGCGAAAAGAGAGAGGTCAAGAGGGGGCAGAAACCACAGTCCCAGTGGACAATGGAGGACTCGACTCTCCACCAGTAATACCCCCCAGACAAAGTAGCACAAACGTCCTAGACCACCGAAGCAGCCCCAGAGGCCAGAGTAGAAGAACAATGCTGGCCCTCGTAACAAAGTCAAAGTCACCTCAAGGAAAACACCCTCAGATTTACGAGAGGAACTCAACAAGAAAATGGCGGATAAAAGGACTACACCTCCTATGGTGCCCCGGGAAGGCAAAGGAAAGGGAGAGGCTAACCCGTCCATGTTGAGAGACTCCTTGAACAAGAGGAGACAAGACCTAGACACAGAAATAAGGAGCCTCCAGAGCAAGATCATCACCGCATCTGGAGGACAAGCCATTGAGGACGAGTTCGACCATGAATCACCCTTCATTAAGGAAATCCAAGCCACCCGGCTCCCAGCCAACTTCAAGGAGCCTCATATAACCCCATATGAAGGAAACACAGATCCCAAGTACCATCTGGACACATTTAACAATCTGATGAAGTTAAGGGGGATTAGTAGCGGAGCCAGGTGCCATTGCTTTGCTGTCACATTGAAAGGACCTGCGTACAAATGGTTCAAAAGACTTTGACTAGGGTCCATCAGGTCTTGGCAACAATTTTCTAATTAATTTCTCCAAAAACATCACGCCGTGCGTGATTACACAATGCCAGGCACTAGCCTCACTAATATAAAGCAAGGTGAAGGAGAGAGCTTGAAGAGCTACAACGATAGGTTCAACATGGAGGCGGATAAAGTGGGAAGCTTGACCATGGGAGAACTCAAGATGGCGATCTCGGCCGGAGTGCTCCCAGGCAGTAAGCTTTGGGATAACATGCTCAAAAGGGAGGTCACAGACTTAGACGATTTCTACGAGCGAGCGCAAAACTACATTCGTGTCGAAGACGATCATGAGAACTTGATGGCATCACGTGTCAAGCACCCAGCCCCTGAAAGTTCGAATGACAAAAAAATGAAAAGGTTATACGAAGGCCCAAGAGATGACCACCAGAGGAAGCACAAACACGGAGATAACCCTAGGCAAACATCCCACACCTTCTACACCGACCTAACGCATACTAGGGAGCATATCTTCATAGCAAACGAGAATCAGGTCCCCTTCAGGAGACTCCCACCAATGAAGAGAGATCAGTCAAAGAGAGACCTTGGAAAGTATTGTTAGTATCATAAATACATTGGCCACACCACCATGTAATGCACTCATTTAAAGGCGGAAATAGAGGAACTCATACGCATGGGGAACTTGGGAAGATACGCCCGAAGAGAAAATGAAAGACCAGGTGATAAACCACCCTCGCCACGATCGTGAGATGTGGCCCCAGAGGTGCAAGGAGAGATGAGAATGATCTTTGGAGGACCAGGATTCAGAGGAGAATCGAGAAAAGGGCGAGATAGGTACGCCAAGGAAGCAAGACGAAGCCCACCCTCATGCATGTTAAACTTAGAACAATGACCCTCGAAAAACTTTAAAGGGGAAAATGATTCAGTAACCTTCAGCGAAGAAGACGTGTGAGGCATGCATTTCCCTCACAATGACCCCTTGGTGTTGACAGTTCAGCTTGCAAACATGAGGGTACATCGGGTCCTGGTGTATAGCGGAAGCTCCATAGACATCCTATATCGCCCAGCCTTAGAGAAGATGGGACTGGGTATCAGAAACCTAAAGCCTTGTAACACCACCCTGTATGGGTTTACTATAGACTCGATACAACCTCTGGGTACGATCGAGTTAGCCCTCACCATGGGAGAGTCGCTCAGACAGACCACTGTGATTACAAACTTTGTCGTAGTAAGCTGCTCCTCGGCCTTCAACGTGGTATTAGGGAGACCCTCCCTAAGAGAATTGAAGGCGATAACCTCTATATACCACTTGACCATAACATTCCCAACTCCTGGGGGGTGGCGAGAGTGAAAGGGGACCAGAAAGAAGCAAGGGAATGTTATAACATGTCCCTTCACACAACCATGAGACCGCCAGAACTTATGGCGATGGTAGTGCATGGGAGCACAAACCTGAGAGAGTTCAACCCCAAAATCACCGAGAAGATCAGAACCGATGGTTAAAGCTCCACTTTTAGTATGAACATCAAAAGAGTTACCACAGTTAACCCCCCCAACAACTACGAATTAAAGGGGTAACTTAGATGCCCTGATACTCTCCTTATTTTTAATGAATTTGTTTCTTATTGACATGTCACACTCCTCATTTACATGAGCACGCATCTAAATCTTGTGTACCTATCACCAATTGGAATTATCAAAGTGCATGAGCAAAATGATCAAAATGCCCGACGAGATAAATCTCGCCAACCACTTGGGGGACAGAGTACACAGCCAAAAAGGGTCCTAAAAGAGACCCTTATAAATATATATATGGAAGAAAACCTTGCAATGCATCTCTCGAGTTCACAAGGATTAGCTACCCTTATGAACATCAAGAGGGTCAAAAAGTCCTACAGGAAGAGCCTCCTAATAAAGGCTGATACCTCCACGAGAGGAAAAGCCTTAGGAAGAGCCTCCTAATAATGGCTGATGCCTCCACGAGAGGAAAGACCTCAGGAAGAGCCTCCACCAATAAGCCTAGAACGGCCACCAAGTTGTCTAGCCAAAAAAGGTCCTAAAAGAGACCCTTGCAAAAATAGTACTATGCATAATGACGAGAAGGACGCTTCTCGCAAAAAATAATAAGCGCGCGCAAAAATATATAAAAGGATAACTAGATCCCAAAGGGTCAATATATCCTTATAGATACAATCAAGAGGCACCATAGAGAGACTTATCAAACCCCTTTGTATGGGCTCTTAAGTACCTCAAGCCTGATAAATAAAAAAGTATATGTAAAAAAAGATAACCTATCGAACCCCATTTTGTGGGCTCAAAAGGACCTCAAACATAGAGGAACAAAAGAGAATGATCACATACCTATATATATATATAAAAAGAGAGTTTCGATAATGTGACAGGACTTAGAGAAATTAAAAACAAAATAAGGCTCAAATGAGCATACAACCACACTGAACTGAACGATAAAAATTGCAGAAGTGAGATCTTAAGGCCTCCCGCCGCGAGCGTTCCACTCGGCCACCTTGGCGACGGCATGCTCACCAAAGAAGGAAAAGTCGAAGGAAAGATTATGCCTCCATAGGCTATAAAGGATGCGCTCTGTGGATTTATATTCAACCTCAGCTGCATTCGCCTCTAGGAGGGTGACCTTCCCCCGCATTGTGGTAGCCTCAGCTTCTGCACCTTCAAGAGCAGCCTCCAGACGAGCGACCCTCTCATGCAACATTACAGCCTCAGCCTGCGCCCTCCTCCACCTTTTCGAGGACAAATAGGCCTTCACTAAAGCCTTCTCCAAACTGAGCTTGGTATCAGTAAGCTCCCTTTCAAGCTCCTGAACTTTGACCGCCAGACGGTCTCTCTCAGCATTCGACGAAGAGAGGTCTTGCGCTGTGTCGGCGAAGCGTTGGGCCACCAGAGAAGCCTGCGAGAAACCAAAAACAAAAAATGGTGAGGAAACAAAGAACACGAAACAAAAAAAAAAGAAAGGGAAAAAGAAGAGAAGACCAATGTAAGATGAAGAAACTCACCCAGGCTGTGGAATGCAGAAGAGTATCCCCAAACTCCGTTACGGAAAAGTTTTCAAGACCTCTCTACTCGTCCTCAGGAATACCCTCAGCGACATGGGTATACCTTTGCCCGTAAGAGGCCACCATGCGACGCACCCAGGGCGTCCCCCCCAAATTAGGGGTGCTCGGGTGAACGGGAACTGACGACCCACTCGTCAAAGGAGGAGGAGGCACGAAAACACCCGGAAGATAGAGCTCTGAAGGACCAAGATTGGTAGGAGTATAAGGCATGTTGTCGTACTCCTCAGTGAAGGGCACGACGAAACCCCTTGGCATGGCCTGTGGACCACGGGAGTGAGAGGCCACGCCGTGGTCCACAGGGGAAAAAGGAGGACACCCCCCGGGAGGCAAAAGTGACCGGGGTGGGCGTCTGGGTTATGGGGAAACCTCCTCAGGCACACACTCTGCATCACCCCCATCCCAGTGAGGCTCAACTAAAATTGCCTTTTTCCTCCGCTAAAAAATATGCCACAACAACTCAGGCTCCGAAACTGTGGATAGCTTGTAATGGTTGAGGTTGGTCACGGTGAAGAGACGGGCAACCATTTTCTTAACAGGGTCAGCATCGAGAAATCTATCCACCGGATCCGCCTCCGACTCAGAAACGTCGGGAATGATAAAGTTCTCTACACAATCAACACAGTTGCCAATATGAAGATAAGTTCCAAAATAGTAAGTTCAATATATATATAAAAAAAACTTGAAGTACTTACTAGGAGATGAGCGAAAGTGCTCATGAACAGAAATGAGACCTTTCATGAAGAAGAAGTCTTGCTTCCAGGTCCCTGGGTTGGACACAGAACCCTCTATCTAGGAGACTTGAGAGTTGGCTTTCTACAGGAAATAAAAGCCTTTGGATTTAGGAGTGGGCATGAGGTTGTACATGAAATGCACCTTTTTGAGTCGTGGGAGGATGCCCGTTAAGCTCCATAAACGCCATATAGAGGCAGCTCAAAGTCAGCCAGCTGTTGGGTGCCAACTGGAGCGAAGCAAGGTCGAAATGGTTGAGAACCATGATGAAAAATGGGTGTAATGGAATTGTACCACCCGCCTTCAAGATGTGCTCACTCATGGCCACATAGCCCTGAGGAGGGTTATCAGCCCGACACTTGTTCGAAGGAACATATAGTGTATACTCCTTGCCAACATGGTATTTCTCTGCTAATTCCAGCAATTTATTTTTAGACACATTGGACACTATGGTAGATGCCAACAGGGGACCAGAAACTGGCTTCTCATGAGCCACCTATCCCCGTACTCTCTTTGACATATCCGCAAAACCAAATGAAAAAGGTGAGGTAGAAATATGGCACTTTACCCTCCATTTTTTCTTCCTAGCAAGGGTCTTCCACCGAGGCACTGAGTGTGAAAGCGCTAAGCAAGAGTAGATCAAGAGCAGGGGTTGAGGAGAGCCTGGGATGACCCCATGAAAATCATAAGGGGAAAACGGGGCAGGTGGTTTAGGTGGGAGATTTCCCTCCATAAACTCCAACTCCATCTGCAGATCTAAAAGGGTCACCCTAAGGTTCGCTATATGGTCGTTAAGGTCAAGGTGGAAACATACTCCGTCGCCCCTTAGAACTGAGTCTATTTCGCTCTCCACCACCCATATTTTATGTCTAAGTCTCGCCATATGCTCAAGATGACGTGTACGGGCCTGCCTCAAAGTATCATAGTCTTGGTGAGGGTTATCTTCTGGGGACTCCAAGTCTGAAGATAAGTCTACAAAGTCGACCCCCGGAGGAGCACCGGATGATCCTTCACATGCCATGGGACCTCGTCTCATAAGTAATTAGGGTTCACGTATAAATGAGAGGATTGTTACAAAACACAAAGGAATGGACTCAAAGCCTCTAGGCACAAGCGCTCTAAATGACCAACTACGGGGTATGAACGAGGGCATGTAACTGGGTTAACTCACGACGAGCTCTGGCCAAAGCAACCCATCCCGAATGGTGCTAATTTAGACCCAGTAAATATAAGGGAGAAAGAAAGTATACCTCAAGTAAGTAAAATCGAGCGCTGTCGTGGTCAAAAGGAGGCCGAGGGTCAAAAGCACAGTGTAACGCTCTACTACCTTAGAGCCGTTACTAAGTGAGTTTAAAATGTGCATTTAACTTGCTAATCAAGAATTTAGGTCAAAAGTGTAACTAAACTGTATTAAAAACCACATAATTTGAAAATGTAGTCATTCATTGAAAACTATAAAGCATTTAACATTTGGGATCCCAAAATACTGTTTATAAATATTTACAACTCAAAATATGATTAAAGTCGACTACACGACAAAATAAGATTCGGTACAAAACATCTCCCAAAAAATACCCCTGGCCGTGGCAACCAGGTAGACCAGACATGTACGCGTCGCCTCACGCTCTCCGTACTCATGGTTGGTCAATTTTCCCCTTGCCCTTACTTGCACCAAAGAGCACCCATGAGCCGAAGCCCAGAAAGAAAACTCCACACAAATAAATAACATATGCATATCAATCATTCAACATATAACAAATCCGCCAACAGGCTAAACACATACGGCCATGCCGTCCCAGGCGCTTTACCAGGCCCTGGGTTCGTGGTCTGCACCGTGAGGATATCCCAGGTATCCTTTAGGGTCTCACCCTGGCAACTCGCACTCCGCGTGCTAAACACTGCTCTCGGCCTCTTGCCATTCTCAGCCTTCACCGTTCCCGACCCCTGCCGTTCTCGGCCTTCACCCCCTGCCGTTCTCGGCCTTCACCCTCCCGGCTCTTGCCGTTCATTCACATATATGCACACATAGCATAATTAAACAAATACTTAAACATGTATTAACATAATCAATGGGGCTCTGCCCTACACACAATCATATAGGGTCGTGCCCTGCAACACAACTATGGGGCCTCGCCCTGCTCTACGAGCACATAAGTTTTCTTACCTTTGTCCCAAGCTTCTTGAGCACCGAAATCCCGAGCACAGTCCTCTAATTTGAGCCTCGTTGAAAACCTAGTCACAACACATACATAGTAGTCACCTTACTAACCAATTCATAATCATCTTCCGAAACCAATCCCTTGCTCTCGGGACCTGCCGTTTCCCCACACAAGGTAGCGAAAGTATCCCCCGAGCCCCCTGAGCCAAAACCCTAAAAACCCAAAATCCCATCTCCTGAAATTGGCCTAGCACCACGACATGGAAGAATAGGGCCGCGACGCTCATACATGAACCCAGAAAATTGGGTTTTTTCCAACATTTTTCCCGAGCAAAAACTCTTCCAAATCAATACCAAGGTACACCCAAGTCCCAATTCAACCTAAAACCCCAAATAAATAGTATGGCAACTCAGAAACAACAACAATAAGCCCAAACACAACAATCAAACCCAAGAATCACCTAGTGGTTTAAAACTCCACAAACTTAAACCACACTTTACAATATTTAAACCAACTTTCAGAAATCTTAAACCACACCAGTAAATAAAATTCAGAGACACACAAAATTCTTACCTCAAGCAGGGATTGAACCTTGAGCTACTTCAGAGTCCAACTCCAAGCTTAAATTCTTTGCTTCCCTAGCTGAATTCTCACAATCACTAAGCCACAAATCAAGTTTTCAGCATTCAACCCAAACTCTTGAAACATGCAAGGAGACTCAAAATCAGAGATGAAACCTTACCTCTGAATTAATCTTGACCTATGCTTGACTCTAGCTGCCCCAACTTCAGCCCTGAATTCCTTCTTTGATCTAAAAGAAAACTAGCTCTTCTTCTCCTTCTTTCTAACTTTTGGTTCTCTCCAAACTTCCAGCAGAAAACTCTTGAATACGCCTAAGTGTAAAATAACATGAATGACTTCTCCTCAGCCAATGTTATCCTCTCCTAAAGCCAAATTACCATTTTACCCTTTCCTTTAATAAAATTCTTATACTAACCTCAAGGGAAATTCCGTCATTTCATCCAAATCCCGCTAAGTCCTCGAGTATTTCTATAAATCCACATTTAATAACGACATACCAAATTATTGATAAGCTACTAACCATTACCCAATAATTCCCGAACACAAGTTATATTCCCAAAATACCCCTAGGCTCCTCCCGAGCCGGGTATTTGACCCCATTGTGATTTTCTAGCTAAATAGCTCCCTAGGACCGTCTCGGATCGTGCATCACAAATATATCACCACTCACACATGGTGTCAATCATAATATATAAAAATATTACATTTATGCCCTCAGTGGGCTAAAATTACAAATACGCCCCTAACAACCAAATGGGGCCCACATGCATATGTAATTCACCTAAACATGCATTTCTAATCACATATTTATCAAATTCACATATTAACAAAGTAAATCAATTATTGCCCTCCAGGCATGCTACACACCGTCACAGTCAAAGAGAAGCAAAGGGTTGAAAGTACGCGTCTGCAAAAACAAAGGAAAAGGATGTTTTAGTCCCTCAGTACCTGCATGAAAATGAGCAAAAAAGAAATGAACACAAATAATAAAAGAAAAGGATAACAAAAGTGAGGTGGTGAGGAATCGAACCCCTTACCTCTTGAAAGGAGTAAGGATCCCAAAACCACTAAGCTAAAGAGATAAAGTGTGAATGCTAGGCTAGACATGAAGGCCTGTTTATAAGAACCAAAGAGAAGAGTCTACCAGAGCACCTAAAGGTCCACTCCTAGAATGGGGGGCAACTGTGGATGCTAAAAATTCCATACTTTTAAAAGATCCAAAGCACGTACTAAGGTCCCATAAATGCCTAAGTACATACTCGTGCCTCCGCGGGGCGCCTCGCACCACCATCGCCTCGTGCACCTGGGTCACTGCCGCAAGGAGACAAGCATATCGCGGCCCCCAAGATGCCTCGCGAGGCCCTTATGCCCTCACCTCGCGCACCAGCCACGCCGAGGGTCTCGCAACCTTGCCTCGTGCACCAGTCGCGTCGTGGGCCTTGTGGTGGCCTCGCCTTGCGCTCTAGCCACGTCGAGGGTATCGCGGCCTTGCCTTGTGCACTAGCCGCATTGTGGGCCTCGTGGTGGCCTCGCCTCATGCAACAGCCACGTTGAGGGTCTCGCGGCCTTGCCCTGCGCACTAGCCGCGCTGTGGGCCTCATGGTAGCCTCGCCTCGCGCACCAGCCACGCCAAGGGTCTAAAGGCCTTACCCCGCACACCAGCTGCGCAGTGGGCCTCATGGTGGCCTCATCTCTCGCACCAGCCACGTCCTTAGGGGCCTCGCAAGAGACGGCCTTGCCACACCCCTGTCCTTAGGGGGCCTCGCAAGACATGGCCTCCACTAAGTGTCTCGCGTCCTTAGGGGGCCTTGCGAGACATGGCCTCCACTAAGCGTCTCGCGTCCTTAGGGACCTGATGAGACATGGCCTCCACTAAGCGTCCCTCGTCCTTAGGGGCCTCACGAGGGGTAAAATCAAGGACCTCTTTAACACATGATTAAGGAAGGATAGGGGAAACCTCATAGCGATTTGACACGAAGTAAGAAGAAGTACAGAGTGCACTTGCAAGCTAAGAGGAGTTAGAGTACAAACACAAGGCCCATGCCAGACAAGTAGTGGTCGTACAAGTGAGGTACCTGTTGTGGTCCTCACCAGCCCATCTCTGACACTTGTACTAGGCGAGTAGTGGAGGCACAATCGAGTACTAAAGTGGAGGTGCTCCCATAAACTCTGACCATGTACTGGAGCCAACACCACTACACCTAATACCACTCTCCTGACAATGTACTTATGTACAATCTGGTCCCCTGGACCACAATGTATCAGGGGCCATTAGAGCCCACTATAAAGGGAACCCCTCTTCAACATTGAAGGGGGTTGGAAAAAACATTGTAGCTTTATACCTAGAGAAATACAAGTTCCTTTCTCCATTTTTCTTTCTGCAACTATTTTGTAAGTTTCTTATTAGATCCGTGAAGTTTTTCATTTTTAAGATATATACTTTGATTTTTTCTAACTTAACGCCGTTGACGAGTTCTCACCGTCAACATTCTGCATGTTCCGTTTGGCTTTGGTACCAACACCGGATTGGCCAGCCAAACGGGATACAAGGCCTCCCAAATGAAGTTGATTGTGGACAACTTCTCAACTTACAATTTGAGGGCCTTGACCTTCTCTACCCCTAGAGGTCCCCACTTCTTCCGGATTGGAGTTGCATTCACGTCAACATTCAGGGCGTGACATATGACGTTGCGGTCAATTTTGGTCATGTCCGAGTGGGACCAGGCCAAGACGTCCTGGTTTTCTTTGACTCGGGCGACAATGGCAGCCCTGACTTCTGAGTTTAGGTTTCTCCCAACCCGGATCACTTTGGTCGGGTAGCTGTCACTGATACACACCTCTTCTACCTCCTCCATGGGTTCTAGTGCCCTGTCCGCTCCTATTCGTGGGTCCAATTCATCTTCCTCCCAGACCATCCTTTGCGCCAGATGCGGCGGTAGGATTGGATCAACGTTCTCTTCCTAAGAGGTTCTTCGCAGACCATGTGAATTGGTCGGGCAGAGATGTGATAACACTTTTGGGCACTCTTCTGATCTCCTCGGACAGTTCCCACCCCTCTATTGTTGTAAGGGAATTTCATGCAAAGGTGGCAGATGGAGGTGATGGCGCCAAAATCGACCAGTGCAGAATGTCCGAAAATAATGTTGTAAGTGGGGGGCAGTCCACCACTACGAATGTGAAAAACTTGAACGAGCCCTGAATCTCATTCCCCAAAGTTACGGACAGTTGGATCTTCCCCATCAGGAGTAGTGAATCCCCATTGAAGTCGTAGATATGCGTTGGGCATGAGGCTAGATCTACCTCAGTCAAGCCAATTTCCATGAAGGTTGGATTGAACAGCACATTGACGGAACTTCTGTCATCTACCAATACCTTGGACACCATTTTGTTGGCGATTTAGGAATCAAAGACCAAAGGATCATGATGTGGGAAGTGGACATTCCAGGCGTCCTCTTCTATGAACGTGATGGGTAAGTTCATCAACTTTGGGCGTTGTGCCAAAGTCTGGACCAAGGTGCATACCTCATGGTCATGGTCAAGTTCACTGAGGTAGCATTTCTGATCATTTTGGGACGATCCTCCCAGATGCGGTCCTCCTGATATGGTGGCCACATGACTATCTATCCGTGGAGGCGCGGTTCTGGAAGGATATGGCATTCCGGGCCTGGGTGCCTGCACAATCGGGGCCCCCTGAGGGGCCTGTGCTCCTGGATTTGAAGCGTACCCTCCTTGGGGAGTTTGTTACGATCCAGGTGCACTTGGGGCCGTAGGTTGTCCAGGAGCTGCTGGCAGTCTCGGAACTCCCACTGGCATTCTGACCCATTGGTGGAGATGCCCTCACTTGATCAGATTTTCAATTTCGACCTTCAGTTGATGACATTCCTTAGTCGTATGACCCACGTCCTTGTGATAGGCACACCTTTTGTTGGTTTCCCTTAAGTTCTTTCCCCCTTTAAACATGGGGGTGGGTTTCCGGTAATGGACTGTATTCCCCGTCGCCAGGTATATGTTCTCCCTAGTGTCCATCGCATTGGTATATTTTGTATATTGGGGTTTGTAACCCCTTTTGCCCTTTTTTTAGGGCTAGGATTAGTTCTTTCCCTTGCCCGATCTCTTCCCCTTGGAGGGGTTCACGCTTGCCTCCGTTCCCCCCAACTTAAGAGAGGGGATCCGGCTCTGATCCCGGCCTGGAGAGATTGGGCGAAGGAAAGAACCAAGCGTGAACCCCTAGAGGGTGAACCACCCTCCTTGGGGAAGAGATCACCTGAGCGTGAACCCTTGGAGGGTGAACCAAGTGTGAACCACCTTGTTGTGCTGCATATCGTCCTAGAGAGGGGATCCGGTTTTGATCCCGGCCTGGAGAGCCACCAAGCGCTGTCCATCGTCCACTTTGGTTTTTGATACTTCCTCCGTGAAGCACTGGATATAGGCCCTGAGGGTCTCTGTGGGCTATTGCTTGACATTTGCTAAGGCACTAATCGGCATATCCATCTTCATGGCGGCCACAAATTATTTGCAAAATGCCGATTGCAATCCGGACCAAGATTGGATTGATCCTGGTTTAAGTCTTTTCCACCACTCCTCTATGGGTCAGGCAAGAGTGATTGAAAAACACAGGCATTTGTCGTTGTCGTAGACGTGACCTACAGTCATCAGGTGGTTGTAGGGGGACAAGTGATCCCTAGGGTCTGCGTTCCCGGTGTAGGCGAGTAAGTTCGGCATTTTGAACCCTTTTGGTAGCACCACATCTAGGATGTGTTTGGCGCATGGATCTTTTTCCTCCTCTTTGGAATCAGAGCCTCCTCCCTCTTGTTTCTGGACCAAGCGGTCCGTGACTTTCTTTAATGCGGCCAATTGTTCCATGAACAATTTGGCCATTACATTGTCCAAGGGGACTCTTTCGTTCCTCCTATCATTGAGGTTATTCCTCAGATCGCCCCTTCGGGGGAAAATCTTCTCCTTGCGGGCCTGTTCCTTTCGGGCATTTAGCCCATTGCGTAAGTCTATCCAGGAAGAATCATCTCCTGAAATTATGGCTTCCGGATCTTCCGCGTGTTGGTGTCCTCTGTGATCCTTGTTCACGGAGGCATTGGGATGAAAACGTTGTTCCCGTCCGGTCTGTCTAGGGACAGTCCTGGGCTTTGAACCCTGCGGGCGCTTCCCTTGCGGATCGATTAGATGATCCCATCCTAGGACAGGACACATCCGTTCTTTCCTAGGGAGCTGCCCTGGGTTCGCCCCAGTTTTCGGAACGGGATGAGTTTTCCTCTGTGGGTTTGCTTTTCCCACAGGATCAGCGACCTTGGCTTTTCCTTTTTCTTGAGCCGGATTCGACGGGCCGTCTCCGGGACATGGTCCCGGAGGAAGGATTGGGCTCGTGTTCTTAGGCGCGCCGGTCCTAACTGATGTGGCTGATAGTTGCATTCCTAGAATTAGAACGGTCGGAGGATTTGGTGCCAATCCTTGGGCAACAATGAAGGCCTGAAGAGCCAGGAGGGACTCTTGCATCTGGTGGGTGGCCTCTTTTTATTCAGCTATCCTGGCCTATTGATCCAGGACTTATTGTCTAAGACGGACCATTTCTGGGTCCTCCTGTTTGGTGTTCATGTCATCAGGACTAACATCTTCGGCATCGTGATCCGAATATTCCTCTTCATTCTCTTCTTCTTCTTATTCTTCTTCTTCTTCTTCTTCTTCTTCTTCTTCTTCTTCGTAGTAACCCTCGTCGCAGTCATCCCCGTCCTTAAAGTTCTAGGAGTCGTCAGGCAGGAGCTCCTGATAGGGTGTTCCCTCAGGTTGGTCCTGAGGGAATGGTTGGTTGGGCAATGGTTCTTCATTGCCTTGCTGTTGTTCGTGAGCATGATCGAATACGGTGTGCCTGGTGTTCACCATTGATGCAGATGTTCAAGATCTTTTCAAGATTTCTTCGGCTCTCAATGAAAGCACCAAAATCTTTATCGAGTTTTTCGGAAACTAGAATTATGAGAAGTAAGAGAACTAAAAAGAAAGGATTGAAGATAAACAAACAAAGTTTTTACATGGTTGGGGCGTTAATGAGCCTTAGTCCACGAGTCTATTGTATTAGAGCTTAGAGAGCTTTTACAATGGAGTTTTCTGCAAGTCTGAGCAGAGTAATTGCTTACAAGAGAAAATTCGGGGATCCCTTCTACAGTGCACAACTGGTTCTATTTATAGTCAATTAGATGCAATGGGCTTATGACGGACTAATCCGGGCCCAATAGGGATATAATCATGGTTTTCTCGCTAATGGAGGCTTAATACAAAGGACTTTGCTAAATAATACACATTAATCAGAGCCCATTGGGCCGGCTTGGGCATAACCAAGCTTTACAACTAACAGTGCTACGTAGCCTCAGATTGGTCTGCATGGGCTTCTAAGGAGATTCTGGGGACAGGATCCTCCAGAGTAGTGGTAGTATTTTTCCCCAATAAAGACATACATTCCATATGTAACCTCTTCTATAGTTTAGTCGAGGAGACCGAACTCCGTGTTTCTCGGGAATGTGTCAGCGTCAGGGAAGTTCAATCCTGCCCACCCGGATGCTAGGTCCGGGTTCATTTACTAACGTCCTGGTTCGTTTACCAAGACCTAGTTCATTTACCAGAGCTTGGGTTTATTTACTAACGTCCCAGTCCATTCTTAGACTGTTGAGCTCGCCACCCTTACTCGCATCCCGAATGATGCCATTAGGTTGGAACCAAGAAGATGAGTTGGGTCTGCATCTTGGTCCCAATTCCCTCGTTATGGTGGCGCCCATCGTACAATGTTGGGCTTACTGACGATTGGAACACTAGGACTTTCTTCTTCCCTGTCCATTGGGTTTAAGTTGGGCCTTTGATCTCTTTGAGAGAGTCCACATACCCATTATGTCATGCCACGCGTCTAGGGGAAAAACGAAGATAACAATTACATAGACACGTAAATACAATAATAGAACCATTAGAGTACTTACGAGTTGCGTAGTGGAACAATAACTACACCCTTTGGATTCCCTAACCTTCTGTCCTTGTTGAATGCTATGTATTTCAAGGAATCCAAACAGCTTTGAAACAAGACCACAGTCTTCAAAGTCTTTCTCTAAAATAGCCTAGTGTTTGTGTGGCCAAGTCTCAACACATTACAAGACAATTCGTAGAGAGAAAACTAAGAAGGAGTGGGTGGCTAGGTATAGAATATGAGTGAATTTTTACTTTGTCAAATTCTTCTGACCTAATGCATTCTATAACATTAGTATATATAGGAAATTAGCCAGGACATAAAATAAGTTTTAAGTTTTAATTTCTAATTTTTTATTTTTAATTATTTAATAGTTATAATTAATTAAATATTTGTCAAAATTAACCAATTATAATTTTGATCTTTATTTGATTCATTTTATTAATATTAATACAAATTTATCAATATTAACAAAATTGTCTCAATTGACTATAATACTCTCATTTTGAGACTTTTGATTGCATTTTTCGCTATCAACCTAATCTAAGAACTCGACAGAAATTAGAAGAAAATAACATAGAGGTTTTACGTGGTTCAGGCTATAAAAGAGCCATAGTCCACGAGTCTTTGGTATTAGTGAGTTTGAAGCTTGATTGAGAAATCTTCAATGGAATCTCATACAACATATATATTTCTCTGAGTTTACAATGCTTAACTAGCTAAAGTTATGAACCCTTTACAAGGAAATACCTCAGCTCTATTTATAGAGGTTTGGGTCACTAATGCCCTTAATAAACATTTAATACACATTCCCCTATCATTTGGGGAGTAAATTTCTAATTAACTACATATCAATGCACTAACAAAGACTGTGGGCCCATGCAGATCGCACAGGGCCCATTTGCAAAAAGTTTTCCACCAACTTCATGGGGAACATATATCTGACCATGTCAAGATACGGTGCACGTTCACCCATGCCAGGCGGCGTTGTGGGAAATGTCGATTTTCGAGGGTACGAACTCGACCCAACTAATCGAGGATCGCCAAAAGTTGTCAAATGAACTTATGGTGGGCCACAGTTGTGGCAATTGACACTTGGCAGCTACTCTGGGTCCAAGAACAAGAATCTTAGACCTGAGGGATTAGCGAATGAAGAGAGTGAGGACTGTCTTAATGGTTCTCGGGGCATGACCTTACTTGGAGACATCCGCATTTTGGAGATGGGTCACGGAACGTGGCCTTGCCTGGAGACATCTACACCTCGGGGACGGACCTCGGTACGAAATCTCACCAACACTCAAGGTGCTTAATTACTCCTTTAATGAATGTCATGTGTCCTCTGGTGAAAACACGGACAACAAAGATTTTGCAATAAATTCCTTAAAGTTTCTTCTATTTCTTTTCTCACAAAATATCAATAAATAATTTAACATTATTTATTTCCATTGAACTAGTCAATATGATATTTTAATTATTCAAGACTACTATGTTCATTTTAATAAGAGATGACATGGGGACCATGGATCCATGAACTCAAGCTCCAATAAGTTACTGTGATTTTATTTATAACAAATAAACTCACTACCTTATTAATTCCCCGTGACTCCACTATACACTCAGAATTGTACTATCGAATTCATAGAACGCTTTACACCAAATGTAAATACATTATCCATTTTTATAACCATAAACGTCATTCAATCATCTATAGATGATCTACTAATGAGATGGGTGTAAATTACCGTTTTACCCCTCATTGGTATCTTATCCTTAACTCCCACTAAGTTCTTTGTAAATGATATTTCCGTAAACTTAATTACAGAAATTAGTACTCTATCATTTAACACTTGAACCAAGCTATAAGGAAATCATTATTTCACTTCTTAAACATAAGTTATAGATTTCATGTCTATGATAAATACTCTTACTTAATTATACTACCAAATCTCCAATATGTAAGTATGAGCTAGTTCGTAGGGTTAGCTGGTAACGAACAAATCAAAAGACTTGAATAATACAATTAGTAGAATATTAATCACTATGAATTAAGATTGAATTGATATTTGGTCAACGTTATGATATGATTAGATTAGATAATAATGATACTTACTTATCTTATCAATAATCAATATTTGTCCACTCCAATGTAACAAAATACATCTGATCTTATCTACTTGGTCAATATCCTGGATAGGACATCACACCAGATGTGTAAGTAGATCTTATCGTAGATTACCGAATCAGTAAAAATCCAGTGTACTAACTTAATCTTAGGACAAAATGCTTTTGAACATATAATTACAATTACAACCCACTATGACCGAGTCACTATATTTGTAACTATACATATGTTCAAGATTTTATAAACATTTGTAATAATAATAATTAATCATGTAATAAAACATGTAAACAATGCAACTTGATTGAACCAAATGAACTACTTTATTGATAATGAATAAATTACATAAGAAATGTGGTTTTATTAGGGCATAAAACCCAACAAACTCCCACTTTCCCTTTTAAAACAAATGCAACATTTCTCTCAAATCCATTCCCTCTATATGCTTTAGAAAAGTTGTCTCTCCCAGTGTCTTTGTGAAGGGGTCTGCAAGATTGTCCTCAGATGCAATCTTCATCACCTTTACTTCTCCCCTTGCCACATATTCTCTGATGATGTGGTACTTCTTCTCTATATGCTTCGCTCTCTTGTGGCTCCGAGGTTCTTTCGAATTGGATAAATACAAAATGAGGGGTTTATCCATTTCTAGAATAACACCAAGATCCATATAGAACTTCCTCAGCCATACTATTTCCTTAGATGCCTCAGAAGCAACTATGTACTCAACCTCCATGGTAGAATCTACCTTTGTGGATCGCTTAACGCTTCTCCATATCACAGCTCCACCCTCAAGAGTAAACACCATTCCCGAAGATGACTTCCTGCCATCAACATTAGTCTGAAAATCAAAATTGGTATAGCCTAGCAGGTTTAGAACTCCACCCGAGTAGACTAACATATAATTCCTAGTTTGTCGAAGATATTTCAGTATGTGCTTGACCGTTATCCAATGTTCCCTTCCTGAGTTTGACTGGTATCTGCTCATAACTCCCAATGCATGGCAGATGTCCGACCTAGTGCACAACATATCATACATTAGACTTCCAACTACAGATGCATAAGGAATCTTTCTCATATCATCTTCCTCTTCAGGAGTCTGTGGAGACTGCTTTTTAGAAAGATGGATTCCATGTCGAGACAGTAAACGTCCTTTCTTTGAATCTTTCATAGAGAAACACTTAAGCACCTTATCTATGTAAGCTGCTTGAGATAGAGCCAAAGTTTTGTTCTTTCTATCCCTCAAAATCTGAATACCAAGAACATAACTTGCTTCACCCAAGTCCTTCATATGGAATTGAGTTCCCAGCTTGTTCCTTATGTCTGATAATTTCTTGACATTGTTTCCAATCAGCAAGATATCATCCACATAGAGAATCAAGAATACCACAATGTTTTTTTTCCTTAAGTTGGTAAACGCAAGGCTCATCAACATTCTGCTCAAAACCATAGGTTTTAATGATTTCATTAAACCTTAGATTCCAGGAACGTGAAGCTTGCTTAAGTCCATAAATAGACCTATTAAACTTGCACACTTTCTTTTCTTGTCTAGTTACTTTAAACCTTTTTGGTTGATCCATATAAATGGTTTCATCTAGGTTCCCGTTAAGGAATGTTGTCTTGACGCCCATTTTCCAAATCTCATTATCAAGAGCTGCAACTATGGATAAGAGTATGCAAATAGATTTTAGCATGGCCACCAAAGAAATTTTTTCCTCATAGTCAACTCCTTCTCTCTGGGTATAACCCTTTGCCACGAGTCAAGCCTTGTAAGTCTCAACCTTTCCATCAGCTCCTCTCTTCTTCTTGTAGACCCACTTGCACCCAATGGCCCTAAAGTCACTAGGTGCTTCTACAAGATCTCAAACGAAGTTAGAGTACATGGAATCTGTTTCTTGTTTCATGGCTTCAAGCCAAAGATCATTATCAGCACTACCCACTTCCTGTTTGAAAGACAACAAATCATCGTCATGTGTGTCCCCAACGACCATGTTGGTTTCACCATCCATACGATAGCGTATCGGGGTACGAGAAACCCTCCCACTAAGACGAGGCACTGTAACTGTCTGAACTGGAACTATGGTTTCTTGTTTTTCCTCGTTAATCTCGACTTGTGTCACTGGAGGAATATCAGTAGGAATATATTTGTTTCCATTAACTTGCGTTGATGAAATCGAAATAGTAGGAATACCCAAGTTAGATTGAAATTCTGCCAATACTACTTTGCTACGAGGTTTGAAATTAGACATGTAGTCCTCTTCAAGAAAAGTAGCGTTTGTAGAAAGAAACACTTTCTTATCTTGTGGCCTATAGAATAGATCACCCCGAGTACCTTTAGGATAGACAAAAAACAAGCAAACTTCAGTTCCCAGTTCTAGCTTTCCTTCCTTTTTCCTCAAGACGTGAGTGGGACACCCCTAGATTCTATTAGGTTCACAACCATTCCATAGTTCTAAGGGTGTTTGGAGATAGCTTTAGAGGACATGAAATTTAAAATGTCAGATACAGTATGTATGGCATGTCCCAAAAAGAGATTGGAAGAGTTGAATAACTAATCATGGATCGAACCATTTCCATTAACGTGCGATTCCGACGGTCTGCAACACCATTTTGTTGCGGAGTACTCGGGCTAATTGATCTTGGAACTGTATATCCATGTATTCTCCACCCTTATCAGACCGCAAGATCTTTAATGTCTTAAATAATTAGTTTTGAGCCATTGCAATGAATACCTTAAACTTCTCAAATGTTAAATATTTCCAATGCATTAGGTAAAGACACGAGTATCATGAGTAGTCGTCAATGAAAGTGACGAAATACTAATAACAACCCCTTGCTTGAACATTCAGAGGTCCACAGACATCTCAATGACCCAGCCCTAGTGTTTCTATGGCCCTTTCTGTAACACCATGAATAATCAAGGCCGTTACACTGTGTGATTATAAAGGTGCAAAACTTGCTAATAAAGTCATATAGTTGAAAACATAACCCTAAAGTCAAAATCAGGTTAGGGTTAAAAGATTTTGGTCATAAACAAGAAATTTCTCATTAAAATAAACGTTTAATACATGAGATCCCAAAACAGGTTTTAAAGGACAATTTACAAAATTTCAAAGTTTATGTACAATCATAAGCCACTCTAATGGAAAAATAGGCACTTTAGGTTCTCCTGTCCCTGTACCATCCCTCAGCCGTGGCGGCCAAGCAGCTGACCATGTACATTCTGCCCCAGAGCTCTCCAAATCAGGACTGGTCCACCTTGCCCTTGCCTTTACCTGCACCACATAGCACCCGTGAGCCAAGGCCCAGCAAGAAAACCATAATGCATAAACGATTTAGATAGACAAATAGTCCACAAGGCTGTTAACCAGGTAATCAGCATGCCGTAACAGTCATTTCCTCAGAGAGGTCAAACAATTATTCATAAACCAATCATCCCAGTATTAAGCAAGTTATAATCATCAGACAACAATAATAACATATCAATATTCATCATACAATACTCAAGGTTGGGGTCCTTAGGCTGCACCCTCTATTTAACCCACTGTCTCCGACTCACTTAGGTCGGGCCCAGTGATTATTAAGCTATCCTCAGCTACCAATGATTGAGTCGTGTCCTGTGCGCAAATATCAATTCTGGCACTCTTAGGCCATTTATTTCATGCTCTCATGGCATATCATATTCATACAATAATTACATTCAAATATAGGGAGCCCTTAGTCCCAACAATCACACATGGGTGCGGTTTTCTTACCTTTAGTTCTGAGTGCTTTGGTTAAAAGAGATGACCCTTGAGCATGATCTTGTTTCGAGCCCTAGCATACACCTAGTCACAATCGTAAAGTAGAACCCTTATTAAAATTCAATTTCGCAACCCAACTTCGGGACCAATCCCAAGCTCTCGGGAGGCCTAATTCCACCAAACAGGGTGGTGGAATCGACCCCCAAGCTAAAACCCTAAAATAATTCCCAAAAACCAAGTTCTGGAGGTAGGGTAGCACTACAGCGCTACAAGAGGGTGCTACAGCGCTACAGACAGAAACCCAACCCCCAGGAACACAGCCTAGCGCTACAGCACTGCAACCCGAACATGCAAAAATTCTGGGTTTTTCCATCGAAGTTCCCCAAGCCAAAACTCCAAACATCTATCTCAAACCTCAACCAAACTCAAAATTAAACCTATAACTCACTATATATCACCCAAAACCACCTAACAACATCAAAAACTTAGCTAATAACATCATCAAACATAGAAGACCAAAATTGAGCTTGAAGCTCAAGAACTTCATCTGAAAACAAAAATACCCAGATAATCAAGATCAGAAATTGTTACCTCAGCTGAGTGAATCCGACCCTAGGTTGCCTTTAAATCCCTTCCAAACTTTAGTTCCTCCAATCCCCAAGCTTAGGTCCTTAAATTCCCATTCAAAATCCAAATTCAGCGATCATCCTCAACAAAACTCATAAATCTAAAAAAAAACTTAAACCTTACCTTAATTTGGAAGCTAATTCCAGTTGAACTCCTTAGCTACTCCAAGGATCAAAGTCTCAAGATCTAGCCCAGACTTTCTCTGAGTTCTCAGCTTCAAAATCCACAAGAGAATGTGAGAGAGAGAACACATCATGAAGGATAGAGAGAGGTAAGTTGAGTGATCTGTTTTCCTTCCTTTTCCTTCACAGATTCTAACACTTTTACCACTTTCCACTAAAGTCTAAATGAACAGAGTATATTAGTTATCCCCCTTAATAATCAAACCCTATTACCCTCCCAACTAAACTAAACCTTTCAATCAAACCAAGGATATTTTGGTCATTTGCTCCCAATTCCCGCTAATTCCTCAAGTGTCCCTATTATTTATCACTTAAATCATGTCATCTAATTAATCACCAATCATTTTCCCCAATGTCTAATAATCTCCAATATATCTCTCAAATTCCCAGAAATACCCCCAGGCTCCCCCCGAGCAGGGTCCCCGTTGTGACTATTTCGCTAAACCGCTCACTAGGATTGTCTCGAGCCATATGATGCAAATATATCCACATAATAATGTGGTCTCAACAATTAACCACAAATAATAACATTTATGCCATCAACAAGCCAAAATTACAAATATACCCCTATAAGCTAAATAAGGCCCACATGCTTATTAATACTCATAAACATGCATTTCATACATCCATATAATCATATAAGCATGATTATCACATAATCATGCATTTAATCATTTAAATCACACATAAACCAATTATGCCCTTCCGACACACTAATCAAGGCCCTTAAGCCTTATTAGTGATTTTGGGTCGTTACAACTACCCCCTCCTACTGAGAATTTCATCCTCGAAATTTTACCTGAATGACTCAGGATACTTGTCCTGCATTGCTGACTCAAGCTCCCAGGTTGCTTCCTCGACCCTGCTATTCCTCCATAATACTTTAACCAGAGGAATCGTCTTGTTCCATAGAACCTTATATTTCCTGTCTAAGATCTAAACTAGGCACTCCTCATAAGACAAAAGTATGCAATTTCAAGTCTTCATACTTCAACACATGTGTTGTATCTGAGACATACTTTCGAAGCATAGAAACATGGAATACGTCATGAACTCTCAACAACGACAGTGCAAGGCTAACATGTAGGCCACCTGTTCGATCCTTTCCAAGATCTCAAAAGGTCCAATGAATATAGGGCTCAGCTTTCCCTTCTTTCCAAATCTTCTCACCCCTCATAGTGGTGAAACTCGCTAACATGTGGTCCCCAACCTGAAATTCCGCGTCCCTACGCTTGGGATCAACGTAGCTTTTCTGCCTGCTCTGTGAGGCGAGCATTCGAGCTCAGATCTTCTCAATAGCCTCATTAGTCTTCTGAACCATGTCCGGTCCCAAATACTTCCTCTCACCCATCTCATCCCAATGAATGGGTGATCTACATCTCCTCCTATATAACATCTCATATGGAGCCACTCCAATCGTTGATTGATAACTGTTGTTATAAGAAAACTCAATCAATGGGAGATACTTATTCCACGATCCCTCAAAGTCGATCATGCATGCCCTAAGCATATCCTACAACACCTGAATCGTCCTCTCAGACTGTCCATCAGTCTGAGGATGAAAGGTCGTGCTGAACTTCAACTGAGTCCGCATAACCTTCTGCAAACTACCCCAAAACTTGGAGGTAAAAATAGGATCCTGGTTCGACACAATAGACTTAGGAACCCCATGGAGACGTATGATCTCCCTCACATATAACTCTGCATACTGATCCACAGTATAAGTCATCTTCACTGGAAGAGAATGAGTCGACTTGGTGTATCTGTCCACTATCACCCACACCGAGTCATGAAGCCCCACTATCCTGGGTAAATCTCCCATAAAGTCTATCGTAATATCCTCCCATTTCCACTTGGGAATACCCAAAGGCTGAAGCAACCCCGCTGGTCGCTGATGCTCAGCTTTCACCTGTTGCCAAGTCAAACACCTGGCCACGTACTCTACTACATCCTTCTTCATCCCAGGCCACCAATACAACGTTCGTAGATCATGATACATCTTTGTGGTACTCAGATGAAGTGAGTACGCTGTAGTACAAGATTCATCTAATATCTCTCGTCTGATCCCCTCATCAGTCGAAACACAAATCCGACCTTGATACCACAACAAACCAACCTCAGAAATAGAATAGTCCTTAGTTGCTCCCGCTAAGACATTCTCTCTAACCTCTTGTAACTGTGCATCTATCAACTGACCTTCCTTAATCTGTGCTAGCAGGGTCAATTGCAAAGCAATGTTGGCCAACCGACCCACCGCCAACTCTATCCTCGCTCTGGCCATCTCATCAGCCAACTCCGTCGATATCTGAGTGGAACTAAATAACTGCCTCGAGCCTCTCCGGCTCAATGCATCTGCCACTACATTGGCTTTCCCTGGGTGGTAAAGAATGTAACAGTCATAGTCTTCTACCAACTCTAACCAACGCCTCTGCCTCATGTTCAGGTCCTTCTGCGTGAAGAAGTACTTCAAACTCTTATGATCGGTGTATATCTCACGCTTCTCCCGATACGGGTAATGCTGCCAAACCTTCTGTGCGAATACCACTGCTGCTAACTCCAAATCATGGGTAGGATACTGCTGCTCATACTCCTTCTGCTTTCGTGACGCAAAAGCTATAACCTTCCCGTTCTGCATCAACACACAACCCAAACCCAACCTTGACACGTCGCAATAGACCACAAACTTTCCTTCCTCCGAAGGAAGACTCAGCACAGGTGTAGTAATAAATCATCGCTTCAATTCTTGAAAATTGTTCTCACACTTGTCTGACCAGACAAACTTCAAATTATTCCGTGTCAATTCTGTCATCGGTGCAGCAATCTTTGACAACCCTTCCACAAATCGTCTGTAGTAACCTGCTAACCCGAGGAAACTCTGAAATTCTAAGGCGTTCCTTGGCCTTGGCCAATCTCAAACTGCCTCCACCTTAGATGGATCTACCTTAATACCATCCTTGCCAACTATGTGTCCAAGGAATGTCACTCCTGGTAGCCAAAACTCACACTTCTTAAACTTAGCGTACAAATGATGCTTTCTTAATCTCTACAAAACCTGTCGAAGATGTAGCTCGTTCTCTGCCTCTGAATTGGAGTATACTAAAATGTCGTCGATGAAGACAATGACGAATTGATCCAAGAAGTCCTTGAACACCCTATTCATTAAGTCCATGAAGGCTGCTGGGTCATTGGTCAAACAAAACGACATGACCAAAAACTCATAGTTCCCATACCTCGTTCAGAAGGCCGTCTTCCGTATATCCTCATCCTTGATCCTCAGCTGGTGATAACCAGATCAAAGATCAATCTTTGAAAATACCATCTTTCCTTGCAGTTGATCGAACAAGTCATCGATCCTTGGTAGAGGGTACTTATTCTTGATGGTCAACTTGTTAAACTCTCTGTAGTCTATACACATTCTTAGAGTTCCGTCCTTCTTCTTCCCAAACAAAACCGGAGCACCCTATGGCAAGTAGCTAGGCCTGATAAAACCTAAATCCAGAAGTTCCTGTAGTTGTATCTTCAATTCCTTCAGTTCTACCGGTGCCATTCTATATTGTTCCCTCGACACTGGCTCTGTCATTGGCACTAACTCAATGACGAACTGAAACTCCCTGTGTGGCGACAACCCTGGTAAATCCTCAGGGAACACATCCAAGAACTCACGAACTAATATGTTCTCCTCCGGCCTTGCTGGTAACACTCTAGTAGTATCCACCATACTAGCCAAGAAACCTATACACCCTCCCTGTAATATGTCTCTAGCTCTCAGCACTGATATCATGGGAATGCGGGGTCCACATACCGCACCCACGAAAACAAAAGGATCCTCTCCCTCCGGCTCAAAGGTCACCATATTCTTCCTACAATCAATGGTAGCCCCATATCTAACCAGCCAATCCATGCCCAAAATCATGTCAAAGTCCTCCATGCCTAACTCAATCAAGTCTACTGACAACTCCCTACCATCAACCATCACTGACAGTGCTCTAATCCACCTCCTAGAAACTACTAGTTCCCCTGTAGGCAATATAGTCCCAAACCCCGTAGTACAGTACTCACTAGGTCTACACAGTTTATCAACCACCTTACTAGAAACAAATGAATGTGTAGCACCAGAGTCAATCAATACAGTAAAAGGAGAGCCAGCGCTAGAAAGCTGACCTGTCACCACCGAGGGACTAGCCTCAGCCTCTGCTTGCGTCAAGGTGAACACTCGAGCAGGAGTCAAGCTATCCACCTTCCTTATTTATCCTTTCTTCACTGTTGGACAATCCTTCTTGAGGTGTCCCACTATTCCACATACGTAGCAAGCCTTGGCCCAACATTTGCCCGGATGGAGTCTTCTGCACCTCATGCACTCTGGGTAACTCTTCCATGTGTCACCACCTCCCTGGAGGCCACCCTGAACACCTCGACCCCTCTTATCAGGACCAGCAGCAGTCGAAGTGTCAAGGGTCTTCCTCTTTAAATCACTGGGGCCCCCCCTTTACCAGATCCTGAATATGGTGGCACCGTCTTGCGAACCTCCCGTCTCGCAGAATTCTCCCTCCAAATCTTGTTTTTTGCCTCCTCAGCGGTAAGAGACTTCTCAACAGCCTGGGCATAAGTCGTCCCCCCAGGTACTGTTGTAATTCTCACATCTCAGGCTATCATAGCATTAGGCCCTCTGATAAATTTTTCCTACCTAGCTGCATTGGTAGGCATAAGATCTGGTGTGAACTTTGCAAGTCTATCGAACTTTAGGGCATATTCTGTAATTGTCATATTGACCTGCACCAATCCCACAAATTCATTTACTTTTGTTGCCCTGACGACAATATTGTATTACTTCTGACTAAACAGGTCCTTGAATCCATCCCAACCCAGAGTAGTAACATCTCTAGTCTGTGAGGCCACTTCCCACTAGATGCAGGCATCCTCTCTCAGCATATATGTTGCACAGGCCACCCTGTCATGACCCTCTACCCTCATAAAGTCTAGGATAGCGGTAATCACACTCATCCACTGTTCGAACTTCAGTGGATCAGGTCCCCCTCAAAAGTTGGAGGATGCTGTCACCTGAACCCTTCATACAATGGCTCCCATCTGTTCCCTACTTCCAATGGCTGAAAAACTGGTGCCATTGCAGGTGGCACAATAGGTGTAGCACTCCCTGACGGAGCCTGCTGTCTCAGTAAATGGATCTGTTCTTCTTGGCTCTGAAGCCGGGCTTGCATATCTGCCATAATCTGTTGCCAATTCTCAGGAACTAGCGGAGGCATCTGGCCTTGGTCATCATCTCTAGTATCAGACCTAGTGCTGACTAGTCGTGTATATCGTCTTGGATGCATAGCTATCCAAGTTAATCTGCAATCAATGACTCGACGATCAGACTATGATGACAGGGTAATAATCCTTCCATAATCCACCATTGAAACTCAATCATTTACAAACAATGAAGATATAACAGTTTATCCAAATATTCATCCACATGCAACAACAATTCTAATAAGCATGCCTCAATATCATCACACAGCAGTCAAGGGCCAGGCCCTATCAATATATCATGCTCCCTATTAGTCAAACAGATAACTGCAATCATATTTCTTTCCAATCGCTTAAGCATATAAACATGCATATACAATTACCAAACCCTGAGTCGAGCTTATCTTTAGTAGTGAATGTACATGTCCCACTAGTCTTCAAGAACCCTTAAACCTAGAATGCTCTGATACCAAGTTGTAACACCTTGAATAACAAAGGTCGTTACACTGTGTGATTATAAAGGTGCAAAACTTTCTAATCAAGTCATATAGTTAAAAACGTGACCCTAAAGTCATAATCAAGTTAGGGTGAAATTTTTTTGGTCATAAACAAGAAATTTCTCATTAAAATAAACAATTAATACGTGGGATCCCAAAACAGGTTTAAAAGGACAGTTTACAAAATTTCAAAGTTTATGTACAATAACAAGCCATTCTAATGGCAAAATAGGCACTTTAGGTTCTCTTGTCCCTGTACCATCCCTCGGTCGTGGCGGCTGAGCAGCGGACCATGTCCATTATTCCCCAGAGCTATCCAACTCAAGACTGGTCCACCTTGCCCTTGCCTTTACCTGCACCACGTAGCACTCGTGAGCCAAGGCCCAGCAAGAAAACCATAATGCATAGCATAAACGATACAAATAGACAAATAGTCCACAAGGTTGTTAATCAGGTAATCAGCATGCCATAACAATCATTTACTTAGAGAAGTGAAACAATTATTCATAAAGCAATCATCCCAGTATTAATCAAGTTATAATCACCAGACAACAATAATAACATATCAATATTCATCATACAATACTCAAGGTCAGGGCCCTTAGGCCGCACCCATTATTTAACCCACTGTCTCCGACTCACTTAGGCCGAGCCCAGTTATTATTAAGCTATCCTCAGCTATCAATGACCGAGCTGCGTCTTTTGCGCAGATAACAATTTCGACACTCTTAGGACGTTTATTTCATGCTCTCATGGCATATCATAATCATACAAAAATTACATTCAAATATAGGGAGCCCTTAGTCCCAACAATCACACGTGGGTGCAGTTTTCTTACCTTTAGTTGCGAGTGCTTTGGTTAAAAGAGATGACCCTCGACCACGATCCCATTCTGAGCCCTAGCGTACACCTAGTCACAATCGTAAAATAGAATCCTTATTAAAATTCAATTCCACAACCCAACTTCGGGACCAATCCCAAGCTCTCGGGAGGCCTAATTCCACCAAACGGGGTGGTGGAATCGACCCCTGAGCCCCCAAGCTAAAACCCTAAAAGAATTCCCAAAAAGCAAGTTCTGGAGGTAGGGTAGCACTACAGTGCTACAAGAGGGTGCTACAGCGCTACAAGAAGAAACCCAGCCCCCCAGGAACAGAGCCTAGCGCTGTAGTGCTCCCAGCCTAGCGCTACAACACTGCAACCCAAACATGCAAAAATTATGGGTTTTCCATCGAAGTTATCTGAGCCAAAACTCCAAACATCTAACCCAAACCTCAACCAAACTCAAAATTAAACCTATAACTCACTATATCTCACCCAAAACCACCTAAAAAGATCAAAAACTTAGCTAATTGCATCATCAAACAGAGAAGAGAAAAATTGAGCTTGAAGTTCAAAAACTTCATCTAAAAACCAAAAAACCCAAATAATCAAGATCAGAAACTGTTACCTTAGCTAAGTGAATCTGACCCTAGGTTGCCTTCAATTCCCTTCCAAACTTTAGCTCCTCCAATCCCTAATCTTAGGTCCTTAAATTCCCATTCAAAATCCAAATTCAGAGATCAACCTCAACAAAACTCATAAATCTCAAAAAATCCTTAAACCTTACCTTAATTTGGAAGCTAATTCCAGCTGAACTCCTTAGTTACTCCCAGGATCAAAGTCCCAAGACCTAGCCCAGACTTTCTCTGAGTTCTCAACTTCAAAATCCACAAGAGAAGGTGAGAGAGAGAACAAATCATGAGGGAGGGAGAGAGAGAGAGGTAAGTTGAGTGATATGTTTTCCTTCTTTTTCCTCACAACTTCTAACACTTCTACCACTTTCCACTAAAGGCTAAATGAACAGAGTATATCAGTTATCCCCCTTAATAATCAAAATACCATATTACCCTCCCAACTAAAACTAAACCTTTTAATCAATCCAAGGGTATTTTGGTCATTTGCTCCCAATTCCCGCTAATTCTTCGAGTGTCCCTATTATTTATCACTTAAATCCCATCATCCAATTAAGCACCAATCATTTTCCCCAATGTCTAATAATCTCCAATATATCTCTCAAATTCCCAAAAATACCCTAGGCTCCCCCCGAGCCGAGTATAAACCCCCGCCATGACTATTTCGCTAAACCGCTCACTAGGATTGTCTCGAGCCATATGTTGCAAATATATCCACATAATAATGTGGTCTTAATAATTAAAGAAAAATAATCACATTTATACCCTCAACGGGCATAAATTACAAATATGCCCCTATAAGCTAAACAGGGCCCACATGCTTATTAATACTCATAAACATGCATTTTATACATCCATATAATCATATAAGCATGCTTATCACAAAATCATGAATTTAATCATTTAAATCACACATAAACCAATTATGCCCTCCCGGCACACTAATCAAGGCCCTTAAGCCTTATTAGTGATTTTGGGTGTTACACTTTCTCCTTTTGACAAGAATGGATGCTTGATCATTTTACCCTCGAGACAAGATTCGCAGATAGTTAGGTCACCCATTATGTAACGATCCAAAGTTACTAATAAGGCTTAAGGGCCTTGATTAGTGTGCCGGAGGGCATAACTGGAAGTTATATGAATTAAAGGTGAAAATATTTGATTATGTGATATGCATGATCCTATGACTATATGGATATGCGGAATGCATGTTTATGACTATTAGTTAAGCATGCGGGCCCTGTTTAGTCTATAAGGGCATAATTATAATTTTGGCCATTAGGGCATAAATGTGATAAACTGTTGAGACCACATTATTATGTGGATATATTTATATTCATAGCATTCGACCCGAGACGATCCTAAGGAGCCATTTAGCCAGAAATTCACAACGAGGTCAAACACCCAGCTCGGGAGGAGCTTAGGGGTATTTTGGGAATATTATAATGTGTTCGGGAATTATTGAGTAATGGTTAGTAGCCTGTTAATAATTTGGTATGTCGGGATTAAATACAAATTTATAGGAATATTTGAGGACTTAGTGGGATTTGGGTGAAATGACGGAATTGCCCTTGAGGTTGTATAAGGATTTTATTAAGGGAAAGGGCTAATAGGTAATTTGGCTTTAGGGGAGGATAACCTTGGCTGAGAGGAAGTCATTTACGTTTCTTTTTATACACTTAGGCTTATTCAAGTTCTGCTGGAAGTTTAGAGAACCAAGAAGCTAGAAGGAGGGGAGGAGCTAGTTGTCCTTGAGATCAAGGAAGGAATTCAAGCCTGAGATTGGGGCAGCTAGAGTCAAGCATAGGCCAAGAGTAAACCAGAGGTAAGGCTACATCTTCTCTTTTGAGTCTCCTTGTATGTTTTAGAGAATTTGGGATAAGTGCTGAAAATTTGATGTGTGGCTTGGTGATTGTGAGGTTCAGTTGGGAATCAAGGGAATTAAGCTTGGAATTGGATTTGGAGGTGGCTCAAGGTTGAATCCCTGTTTGAGGTAAGAATTTCGTATATCTCTAAAGCTTGTTTGCTGGTGTGGTTTAGATTTTCTGAAGGGTGGTTTAAGTTTTATAAAGGGTGGTTTAAGTTTTGTGAATTTTGAGCCACTAGGTGATTGTTGGGTTTGATTGTGTGATTGGGTTTGTTGCTATGATTTTTGAGTTGTCATACTGTTTATCTGGGGTTTTAGGTTGATTTGGGACTTGGGTGTACCTTGGGGTTGGTTAGGAAGAGTTTTTGCTCGGGAAATATGTTGGGAAAAACCCAGTTTTCTGGGTTCGCGTATGTGCGCCGTGACCCTGTTCTTCAGCGTCGTGGCTCTAGGTTGAATGAGGGGATTATGACTATTCTGGGCGCTGCGGCTCCTATAGGGTTGTGCCGCGGCACTAGGCTAAATTTAGGAAAGAGGAATTTGAGTTTTTAGGGTTTTGGCTTAGGGGGCTCGAGGGACGCTTTCGCTACCTTGTATGGGGAAACGAGAGGTCCCGAGAGCATGGTATTGGTTCTGGGAGATGATTATGAATTGATTAGTAATGAGAATGCTATGTATGGTTGTGACTAGGTGTATTCTTGGGCTCGGGGCAGGATCGCGCTCGGGGGTCGACTTTCTTAATCAAAACACTTGGAATTAAAGGTAAGAAAACTGCACCCGTTTATGTGGATAGAATGAGACTAAGTGTTCCCTATATTTGTATGCATTGTTATATGATTGAGATAAACCATGTGAATATGTTGGGACTAAGAGTTCCCTATAATCATATGAATGTCATGAGGTGGTATTATGCCATGGGGACATGTGATAAACGACCTAAGAGTGTCGGAATCAATACTTTCGCATAGGACGCGGCTCAGCCACTGGTTGCAGAGGACAGCTTAATAATCACTGAGCTCGGTTTAAGCGGGCCGGAGTCAGTGGGGTGAACTGTAAAACCCTACTTCCTTAGAGCCGCTACTAAGTGAGTTTGAAACGTGCTAATCACTCGCTAATTGAGGTTTTAGGTTAAAATGTGTAGCCAATTAAAATTCAACTTGCTTAAATAAGATTTTGGTATAAAAAGTCGGTTGTACTTTTAGATCATGAAAAGGGTAACATTGGGATCCCATTTATATTATCTGAAAACATATTTACAACTCAAAAGGTTACTTAACAGTCGGCCTAAGCGACAAAATCAATGTTCATGACCAGTTCCTCAAAATACCCCAGCCGTGGCGGCCAGTTAGGCCAAACTTGTACGCACCACTCGATGCCCTCTAACTCATGGTTGATTAATTTTTTCCTTGCCCTTACCTGCACCACAGAGCACCCGTGACCAGCAAGAGAACCTTAAAGCACAACATACTATAATTTATCTCAGCAAAAAAACACTTATTTAAACCGTTAATAGAATACGAAAGGCACAGTAGCACAGCAACATCATACTATAGCAGAACAACAACACATAGGAACATAAAAATAACATCATAGCAGCATATTAACATATAAGAATCATAGCACAACATCTTAGCAGCATGATATCGTAGTAGTTCAGTAATACAATAGCACATAACGAAGCAGCCAACAAGCTAAGCACATAGTGGTCATGCCGTCCCAAGTGCTTTACCAAGCCCTGGGTCCGTGGTCCACACCGTGATAATATACCAGGTATCCTTTAGGGTCTCGCACTGGCAACTCGCACTCCGCGTGCTAACGCTGCCCCCGGCCCCTTGCACTAGCTCTACGGGTACAAGCAGTTCTCTTACCTGTGTCCCGAGCTTCCAAGTATCGATATCTCGAGCACAGTACCCTAGTCTGAGCCTCGCCGAAACCCTTTGAGCTTGATTAAGTCCCTGAATTAGTCCTCTAAGTTCCAGCTTTGAATCCCTCCTTAGCTTCCAAGAAAATCATCTATCTTCCTCCTCTTCTTTACTTACCTTTTCTTTTCTTCTAGAGCTTCCATAAACAATTCTGATATTTTCCTAAGTGAAGAAAATGTGGATGACTTATCCTTAGCTAAGTTTATCCATCCTCAAAGCCAAATTACCCTTTTGCCCCCCTTAAACCTATCCTTAACCCTTAAGTAACCCCAAGGCAATTTAGTCATTTCCCAAATCCCGTTAAGTCCCCAAGGCAACATAGTAAATTTCCCCAGTATTCCCTCCTAAACATTCTAACCTCAAATATATCTCCAAATATTTATTTTTATAACCCTATAATCCCATAAAACGTCTAATGCCCGAAATACCTCTCGACTCGCCCCGAGTTGGGTATTCGACCCCGTTGTGACTTTCTTGCCAAACAGCTCCCTAGGACTGTCTCGGATCGTGCATCACAAATATATCACAATATTCACAATTATCACATTTATGCCCTCAATGGGATAAAATCACAAACATGCCCCTAAAAACCGAACAGGGCCCACATGCATATTTAATTCACCTAAACATGCATCTATAATCACATACTCATAAAAATTCACATATTATAATAATAAATCACTTATTGCCCTCCAGGCACGCTAATCAAGGCCCTAAGCCTTATTAGCACATTTGGGTTGTTACACCTATCCCCTCCTTACAGAAATTTTGTCCTCGAAATTTATTCAAATGTTCCAGGGTAATAATCCCATGACCTCGGCTATGACCCAAAAACTAGATTCTCCACATTTTCATTACTTGCAATACTAACACCAGAAGAATGATCTAAGTTGTATGTTTCCATCTCTTGTGTTTAGGTTTTTACCAACTTTCTTTTGTACAACCAATTCCTCTAAACCTCTAGGACCTCCTTGCCTGATCAGGGGTAGTACTCACACTTCTCCCCTTAATTGGTACCGAAAATATTTCACGAGTCTTTACCCTCCCATGTTGGAGTAAGGCTAGCTGTAGGCTCCTAACCCAATCCTTATTAGAATCTTGCAAATCTATCCCAACTGAGGATCAAAATTTCTTCCTCCTTTCTCCAAACTCTTTTACCCTACTCAACTCACAATATTCGGTGAAGTACATAATCCTTAGTCTTGGAATCCTATGTTTCCATACTCAAATTTGCAAACTCTACATCCTTCGGTAAGGTAAACATCCAAACCTTGAGTTATTCTTCCAAGTGAGCCACGTATAATTGTAACAGTTAATTCCAGGTTTCCCCCATATACTCATCACCTTTTATGACCCTTTCCCAAACATGGGAACCCAAAAGTCTCAACCTAACATTGTCGACTTGGTGTCCAGTGGGGAGATATGATCTTCTTCTATACATACCCCCTCTTTGACATCTTGCTCACACCAACCATCGTGCGTCAATCCAGTAGATCTGGTCATATATTTTTGCATTCACTCACCTTACCTACAAACTATGGTGATTTACCTTTTACGGTCCATAGCTATACTTCTTCATATTGACCTTAGGATATCCTAGAGTCATAATAGCCCTTCTGGCTTCTAATCATCACTTCCCTCTTACCAAAAGATCAAATCATGGGCCTCCCAGTACTCGACTTCCTGGATACACTAATTGTAAAGAGGTAACCCAAAGCTCATTCCGTGTCTTATCTTCAATACCAGCACCCACCGAATCATTCACCCAACTCACATATCCTAACTTATCTGTGCTACGCCGATGAAATTCTTAACCATTTCTTAAAAAATCTTCTTCCTGTGTTCAATTGTTCGTTCCTAGAGGTGTACCCGTTATTCATCAATCCCAAGCTTCGGGCCAATCTCAATCATTTCTCCCTCCTTACTGTGGCTAACCAACACCAGTTGTCAACTTAACTTCCCATGTAGAACATCTAAGTCCTTAGCCATGCATCTGTTATAGGGTTCGGACGATTACTCCTTTAATGTGTACATGGGCGCACCCCAGTCCTTGATGTACCATATTAACACCCCATGTTCCAAACAAGGACGGTTCCCACCATGCCTTCCCCCTGTACTCAACCGTTCTATGCATACCCTCATACCACGATGTCCAGATCAACCCCCTTATTCCTATCTCTGGAAGTCCATCACACCACCTTCCACACAAACAAATTCCAGATTTCTATATTACTTCTATCTAGGGTATAACCATCCCCAAGGACGTCTCAAATAGAAGTTGTGGTGCCTCACCAGTCCCACAGTGTTTCTTTAGCAATTGCCTTGCGGTCTTAATCCTGGCTGATTCATGCGTAAACCCATCACTTCCCATTAGATAACCTTAACTATCAACTAGAGAATTCATAGTTTATCCTTTCTGAAATTTCACCTGCAATCTCTACTTCCCCATCCTCGGTGATGACAACCCAAGAATTCCCATATTCTGTTCTTAAATGAAAATAGTCCCAAACCATTCCTGCCAGAGTTACATATAACTTTCCTAAATAAATCCTTCATTCTTAGCAGCGGATAACTGCTCCTAACAATTGCCCTGTTTGGCTTCCACATACAGCATATACTCTTGCAGACTTGACCTTCTTCTTAACTCATGACGTTGGCATGCCCTGTTGTAAAATGTTCTGTCTCATCACCTTTAAGTTAAGAAATTCCCTTGATTGAACCCTTAAGTTTATCTGTTCAATTAACATCATTCTTCACAATGTCTCTGGTGGTAGCTCTATTCCTGCCTTATTCCTGAAGTACGCTTTATGCCCTAGTCATGACAACAATCCTAACAAACCCTTGTATATCCATTGAAATTCCACTAACCCGTCCAATTCCCTTTGATCTCCTTAGCATAACCTTAGTGGCACCTTCCACTGCGGCTAGACACTCCAAAGTCATAGTCGAGTCCCCTTATCAGCCAACTGATTCAAACTTAGGACTATATTAGGGCCATCGCATAACTATCCCAACCAATTCTTACCATAATTTTTCTCTCTGTACCACTCTGTTTCATTCCTTAGTAACTACCCACTTTTATCAAACACAACATCTTAAGCCCCATAATATTATGTTCATTCGGTAGGTATTCCATGTCTATATCTCCATTAAAAGGTACGTAGCACCAAGCTTAATTAACATAATATAACGAACAAAAACTAGAAAACCAACCTGTCATTTCTGAGGAACCAACTTCGGGCTCTGGCCGCCCCCAGGTAGACTCTCGAACCGAGGTCAAGCTATATGTACCTCTGGATTCTTCTGTCTTTGATTCTGGGCAATACTTCATGATGTGCCCAACTACTCCACACAAAAAACATGTCTTCGCTCGACACTTACCCAAATGGCGTCTCCTGCACCTAACACACACTGGATAACTTCTCCAGGCCTCATTGCCGCCCTGGAGACTGTACTGAACATCAAGCCCAACAGTGGTAGAGTTATCAAAGGTCTTTCTCTTATGACTACTAGGTCCTCTGCCCCTACCTACTCTCACAAATCGAGGAACCCTTGCCTGAGCTTCTAGCCCCACGGTAGCCTTGCTCCGTATCATAGCTCTTGCGTCCTCCATGGCAAGGGCCTTCCCTACCATCAGAGAATAAGTAGAAACCTCATGAACTGGAGCGACCCTAACTCTATGAGCCACCCTAGGGTTTAGCCCTCGAACGAATCATTCCTTTCGGGCTACATCTGTTAGCACCAAATCAAATGTGAACTTGGCTAACTCATCAAATTTATCAACATATTCTGCCACCGTCTTACTGCCTTGAAACAAGTTCATAAACTCATTGGTCTTCAAAATTCGGACTGCGTCACCATAGTACCTCTCGTTGAACAATTGTCGGAACTCCCCCCAACCCATCATAACAACATTTCGGGTCTGTGATACCACCTCCCACCATGTTCGGGCATCCTCCCGTAACATGTACATTGCACAAACCACTCTATCATTGCCTCCTGCTCCTATATAGTCAAGGATGGAGCTAACCATGCCCATTCACCACTCAGCTCCGAACGGATCTAAGCCTCCTTCAAAAACTGGAGGATTAAGCCTTTGGAATCTTTCATACATCATTTTCCACCTGCCTCCCCCATCAGGCTGAACCAAAACTGATGCCAATGCCGTCGAAACACACGGAGCAACATTTCTGGGTGGAACCCACTGTCTCAACCACCTAATCTCTTCCTCCTACTTTTGTAACCTAGCCTACATATCAACGAACACCTGCTGCAAAACCCCAGGAACAGATGGAGGATTCTGGTCCCAAATACTATTTGGGATCCCAGTATTAACAATGCCTGCACCCCTTGATTGCCCCTGATGCATAACTTCTAGATCTGTCTCCAGTCAATGACTCAATGCATCAGATATGATCATTCCTCCCGGAAACACTCCCGAGCATGGCCAGGAAAACAAAAGGAATAACAAGCACATATATATATTGTGAATGCTCCCTGCATTAACAAGTAGATAAAGTAATTCTATTAAGCAATTAGAAAAATATTTCATTCAATACCAACCGACCCTGAGTCGAGCTTGTCTCTGGCAACGATCGCGTAAATGTTCAGTCAATTTTCCAGGAACCATAAACCTTGGCTCGCTCTGATACCAAGTTGTAACGCCCTACTTCCTTAGAGTCGTTACTAAGTGAGTTTGAAACATGCTAATCACTCGCTAATCAAGGTTTTAGGTTAAAATGTGTAGCCAATTAAAATGCAACTTGCTTAAATAAGATTTTGGTATAAAAAGTCGGTCGTACTTTTAGATCACGAAAAGGGTTACATTGGGATCCCATATATATTATCTGAAAACATATTTACAACTCAAAAGGTTACTTAACAGTCGGCCTAAGCGACAAAATCAATGTTCATGACCAGTTCCTCAAAATACCCCAGCCGTGGCAGCCAGTTAGGCCAAACTTGTACGCACCGCTCCATGCCATCTAACTCATGGTTGATTAATCTTTTCCTTGCCCATACTTGCATTACAGAGCACCCATGAGTCAAGGCCCAGCAAGAGAACCTTAAAGCACAACATACTATAATTTATCTCAGCAAATAAACACTTGTTTAAACCGTTAATAGAATACGAAAGGCACAGTAGCCCAACAGCATCATACTATAGCAGAACAACAGCAGATAGGAACATAAACATAAACATAGCATCATAGCAGCATATTAACATATAAGTATCATAGCACAACATCTTAGCATCACGATATCATAGCAGTTCAGTAATACAACAGCACATAACGAAGTAGCCAACAAGCTAAACACATAGCGGCCATTCCGTCCCAAGTGCTTTACTAAGCCTTGGGTCCGCGGTCCACACCGTGAGGATATCCCAGGTATCCTTTAGGGTCTAGCACTGGCAACTCGCACTCCGCGTGCTGACGCTGCTCCGGGCCCCTTGCCGTTCTCGGCTCTGTTGGAAATGTGCCCTGAAAGCATATGTAGTAGACATTGTTTTTTGAAATAAATAAATAAATTGAATTTGTTATGCATATATTTTATGGACTATATTATTCTATGATAATATTATGTAAATATCAGGAAAATTCCTAAGTTCAAGTATGTAATCTCAAACACGTATTAGTATGAGAGGATTGTGTTTGAGATAAATGAACTTGAATAGTTCGCAGTAAAATAAAGTTATGGAATCTCTAGATTAATTACTGCAAGTACGGTCCACTAGTATTATGAATACATGTGATCTAGATCCGGATCACTAGTGTGGAAGGACACTTTAGTGGAGGTGCTTTATATATTATAGAATATATAGAACTGGACCAGATATGTTTATTAATACTTAGTTAAATACCGTTTCGAAGTATTAATTAAATATATCAACTGATGATCATATACAAATAGATCTTAATCCTGAAGTTACTATGAACTCCTGTTTATGTTATATGAGTTCTTTGATTCACTTGTTAGGGTCTGTCAGAATGATCAGGCTAAAAGCTTTTGTTTTGGGAACTCATTAATATAGATGGCTGGGGACATAGTATACAGATATGGAATCTATACCTTCTCGCAAGAGATTGAATAATGGTTCTCTTAAGGGTTGACTTTTGGGACTGAAAGGTTATTGAGCTCAAATTCATAATTTGGTTATGAATTAACCTTCACTAGTAGAGTCAATGGTACTTAAGGAAACAAGAGATAATTAAAAGGGTAAAACGGTAATTTTATTCCCGATTAATTATGAACCATTATTAGAGGGTCAAGTTGTATGCAATGATTATATCAATGGACGCTTTATGATTATAAAATACTCAGTAAATGAAATGTCTATAATTACAAGAGTGCAGTCTCATATTTATAGTGGAATAATCATGAGATTAATAAATTAAGATTATTTAATTAAAGAGTTTAATTAATAATCTCAAATTTATTGGAGCTTGGAATTATAGGTCCATAGGTCCCCATAGCGGCTCTATCAACACTGTTCAAGGTAAGAGTTGATATGAAGGGAAAATAGTTTAAAGACATATTTAGGAAGAAATTTGTTCTTCAGGCCAAATATGCAATTATATGATAATAGTGATTAATTAATTAATTACAAATTAGTTGTAGTTAACAAAATTAATTAATATTTAATTATTATATATAATTTTTGAAATTATATTAAATAATTAAATTAAATTTCGAAATTTAATTAAATAATTAATTAATTGTAATTTTCGAAATTATGATTAATTAAATATTTATTTTCGAAAATTTTGGGTTTAATTAATTAATAGAATTAATTAAATATCTTTATTTGAGTGGGAGAAAATAATCTGATAAGTTCAAATTGGATTTGAATTTAAAAGATTGATATTTATTCAAATAATTAATTATATTTGATAATTAATTAAAAAGATAATTAATTTGAATTCAAATTTGAATTAGTTATCAGGTTGTTAGATCTTATCTGACAAAGTAATTTGAATAAATAATTAAATAAAATTTGAAAAACAAATATCCCTAGAAATTAGGAAGCTACACGTTCACACACAGTCCAGGACTGTGTGTGGCGTGTAGCACCAGTATTTTTCAGGGATGGGATTTTCAATTTTATTTATTTAATTAATTAATTAATGGATAATTCGAATATCGTTTTCTTGGATTTTTTCATTAATGGAATAATTAATTAATTAAAATTAAATTGTAAAATGGTTACAGTTTTAATTTTTTAAATTTTGAATTTTTTCTGATAAGTATGACTGATCAGAAAAATAGAAAGATAAGACAATTAAGAACATTCGCTCTGTGAAAAATAGAACGATAGTTTTCTCTCTTCCTGAAAATAAAGAACCAATTCTCAGGCCTATTCTCTTGATCTCATGAGTTGAGTACATCAAGAAGAATCACAAATAAACTATCCTTCATTCTCTAAGTGCCCACACATTTCTTGAGGTGTAGAGAACGCTTTGGAAGATCTTGGTGTGAGTACTGGGAGCGGCTTGGATAGGAAGATCGTTCTATATACGAAAAGATAGCAAGGACACTTGATAGGCTTCAAGAGGTATGATTTCTATTAGTATCTTGTTTATGATTAATGTATGTATATTAATGGATCCGCATATTTAAAGGTAGTTTAAATATGTTACAAAAATTTTGTTGTACACTGGGCCAACCACACCACCTTTCCGCTGCGTATTAGGAAACTCGTTCCTAACAGGCTCTTGCCTCTCCCGGCTTCTGCCACTCCCGACTTTTGCCGATCAGTCACATTCACATATATGACATGGCAAACCATAAGCAATACACACAGTACAACACACCACGTAGCTCTACGGGTACAAGCAGTTCTCTTCCCTGTGTCCCGAGCTTCCAAGTACTGATATCTCGAGCACAGTCCCTTAGTTCGAGCCTCGCCGAAACCCTTTGAGCTTGATTAAGTCCCTGAATTAGTCCTCTAAGTTCCAGCTTTGAATCCCTCCTTAGCTTCCAAGAAAATCAGCTTTCTTCCTCCTCTTCTTCTCTTACCTTTTCTGTAACGACCCAAATTCACTAATAAGGCTTAAGGGCCTTGGTGAGTGTGCCGGGAGGGCATGATGGGAATTATGTGTGATTTTTATGATTAAGACGCATGATTATGATTTTAAGCATGTTATATAATTATGTGAATTGTGTTATGTGATAATTATGATGTGTGAATCGTACCACGTGGGTGCTGTGATACCAATGTGATGCACGTGCCGAGACGGTCCTAGAAAACTAGATAATGGTAACTGGTGATTTGGTAACCTGCGTAACTGTTAGTAACCATAGAGAGTAACAGGCTTTATTGGGAAAGTGGTAGAATTGTAAAGTTAGGAAAAGGACAAGTAAGCCCTTGAGGTCTAGTTAGTAAGGGATATAAATGGAGGGTTAAACTAGTCTTTTGGCAGGGAATAGATGAGTAAGAGCTGAAGGAAAATACAATATGTATAACACTTGGAGAAAGGGGCTTTATGCTGAAAATTGGAGACCTAGAGGAAGAGCAAAACTAAGATGGAAGGGATAAGCTGAATCTAGCTTTTGGAGGGAGAATTAAGGAGTGATTGAAGTTGTCAAGCAAGCTTAGATCAAGAATACTCAGAGGTAAGATTTTGATTATGGTATATCTAAGTTTCAAATCTGATTTTTGGTTGATAAGTGTGAATTGAAACAAATTGGTGGCTGGTTTTGTATGAACTCAGAATTGGGTAATCAAAGGGGAAGGAGGTTTAAAGCTAGAGGTTGGACTCACCACTCAAGGTAAGGTTTCTGTGTAATTATTAGGCTTATTTCTGTTAAGGTTTAGGGAGTTTGGAGTGTGGTCTGGTTTGGGTTCAAGTTGTTTTTAATTCTCTGGTTTGAGTTACAAAGCATGAAACTCAAGAGTGAATCTTGGGAATAGTTGTGTGAATGGGCTTGGGTATGATGTTTTTAGGTTGCTGTGAGGTTTATTAAGGATCTAGAGTTGGTTTTGGGACTTAGGATGGAGTTTGGGGTGATTTGGAGTGAGTTAGGCTCGGGAAAAACGCGAAGGAAAACCCAGAATTCTGGGCCTACGAAGGCGCGCCGCGGCACAGTTTTAGCGTGCCGCGGCACGAGGCCCCTGACTTGCTGGGTGCCGCGGCACAATAAAGCTGTGCCGCGGCACAAGGCCAATTTCAGGACATCAATTTTGGCCCTTTGCTCCGGGGGTTCGGGGGATGTCTCCGGGGTATAGTTTTAAGGTTTTGGGGGTTCCAAGAGTGTGGGTTAGGTTCCGGTAAGGTAGTTTTGGATTGGTTAGTGACAAGGAATGTTTTATTTGTGTTATGATTAGGACTTTGAAGAGGCTCGGGGTAGAGGACTGTGCTTGCGGTTACGTGGCATCGAAAACCAGTGAATTGAAAGGTAAGAAAACTGCATCCGAATGTATGATTGTAATGGGACTAAGTGCTCCCGAGAGTTGTATTGTGTCAATGTTGGTATTATGCCAAGGGACACGTAAAAGCGGTCTAAGAGTACCGTACATGATTTTAGCGCACGGGGTGCGAATTGGCCACTGGGAGCCAGAAACAATAGGATAACAGAGGGAGCTGTCTGTGAGCGCTAGCCCTGGTTATCATCTGTACATTATGTATTATGAGCTGAGATGCTTAGTATATGAAATACTTGACTGATGATATACTTGAGTTTATGAGATGCTATATGTGTAATTGACTTGTTTGCTAGTTGTTCATGCTCTGTTGTTGCTGTGTTTTCTTGCTGGGCCTTGGCTCACGGGTGCTTCGTGGTGCAGGTAAGGGCAAGAGCAAGCTGGACCAGGCCTGAGGTGGAGAGCTCAGCGGTGAAATGTACATAGCCAGCTGTTCGATCACCATGGTCGAGGAGTGTGTCAGGACAGGGAATTACCTAACTGCTCGTTTTTGCCTTAATATGGCCAGTCAATGTATTTAAACTTTGTAACTTTTGTAAATGGCTTTTAAACTGTCATTTTTGGGATCCCATGTAAATAAACAATGTTTAGTAATGAAAACGTAACTTTTGAGACCAAAACACTTTTAACCCTAGTTCCTCTACTGTTTCAATAACACGCTTTTACTTTAATGACTTGATTAGTAAGTCTGGCACTTTATAAACACACAGTGTAACGGTCTTGGCTATCCAGGGCGTTACATTTTCTTTTCTTCTAGAGCTTCCAAAAACAATTATGATATTTGCCTAAGTGAAGAAAATGTGGATGACTTCTCCTTAGCTAAGTTTATCCATCCTCAAAGCCAAATTACCCTTTTGCCCCCCTTAAACCTATCCTTAACCCTTAAGTAACCCCAAGGAAATTTAGTCATTTCCCAAATCTCGTTAAATCCCCGAGGGCAACATAGTAAATTTCCCCAGCATTCCCTCCTAAACATTCTAACCTCAAATATATCTCCAAATATTTATTTTTATAACCCTATAATCCCATAAAATGTCTAATGCCCAAAATACCTCTCGACTCGCCCTGAGTTGGGTATTCGACCTCGATGTGAATTTCTAGCCAAACAGCTCCCTAGGACTGTCTCGGATCGTGCATCACATATATATCACAATATATACAATTATCACATTTATGCCCTCAACGGGATAAAATCACAAACATGCCCCTAACAACCAAACGGGGCCTACATGCATATTTAATTCAACTAAACATGCATCTCTAATCACATACTCATAAAAATTCACATATTATAATAATAAATCACTTATTGCCCTCCAGGCACGCTAATCAAGGCCCTAAGCCTTATTAGCAAATTTGGGTCGTTACTTGAACACTGGGCTTGGCCTAAGCGAGCCAAAGACAGTGAGTTAAATAGAGGGTGTGGCCTACGGGCATTGACTCTAGTTGTTGCTTGACATGTATACTATTGTTAATTGTTGTATATGATATGTTGAATATCTGGAAACTTTATCATTGGTTATTGACTGATGTCGTGGATTGAATGAATGCTATGGCTTGCTGGGTAATTGATTAATGTCTTGTAAATCCATTGGTTATGCTCTGTAAACTACTTAGTTACTGTTATTGATTGTGCTATGATATTATGTTTTCTTGCTGGGCCTTAACTCACGGGTTCTACGTGGTGCAGGTAAAGGCAAGGGTAAGATGAGTTGACCATAGGTTAGAGAGCTCTAGGGGCGAGGTGTACATTGTCAGCTGCTCGGCCGCCATGGTCGAGGGATTGTACAGGGATGAAAACCTAAAACGTGTATTTTTCCATTAGAGTGGCTTAATTATTTATTTGATTTGGAAATTCTGTAATTATGTTATTTAAACCCTTATTTGGGATCCCATGTACCAAAAATTTATTTTAATGAAAATTATTCCCTTATAACCAAAATCTTTTAAACCTAACTTTGTTGATTTCGTTAGATTCACGTTTTTATTTAAATGACTTGATTAGCAAGTCTCGCACTATTTCAAACACACAGTGTAACGGTCTTGGTTATCTAGGGCGTTACAACTTGGTATCAGAGCGTCCTAGGTTTAAGGGTTCCTGAAGATTGGTTGGACATGTACACTCGCCGTTAAAGACAAGCTTGACTCAGGGTTCTGTAATTGAATATATGAGATTATATGCTTAAGTTCTTGATTGAAATATGAATGTATTATGTTGTATGATTATTGGGAGCATGAGAAACTGATAGGGCCTGGCCCTTGACTATTGTGTGATGAGATTGAGGCATGCTGATCAGCATTGCTATTGTATGTGAATAAATATTTGGATAATGGTTTGCATATTGATTGTATATGGTTAATTGGCTGAATTGAATTTATATGTTGTACCTGTTTATTGGTTTGTAAGAAGCATGATAGAGTGTGAGTATACTTGGTTGTAATAAAATTTGGTAGCTAAATGCGTAGAATTGTGGATTAGTGTCTATTATGCTTTATGTGTGCATGATTGTTATGGTTATTTGGAATTGGTTATGGATTGGTTCGGAGTGTGAACCTCAAGGTTGTGGAGTTTAGTCAGCAGTGGCGGATGAATTCAAATTGTTTGCATCCAGAATGGTTAAGTGGACTTGGCATTGGATCATAGGGGGGTGCAGATGATAGTCGGGGTTGGAAACCTCCATCTGCCCCTGAAAGTTGCAGGAGATGTTCGCTAGCATATGAGTAAACAGCTAAGACTATATGAACAGCAGAACAACAGACTTTTCTGGAGAAGGAGTTGCTTTGTATACTTTGACAGTGAGGTTACTAGTGTTGGTTAAATATAAGGATACAAACATATAAGAGTACTATATGGAAGGCTTAAAAGGTGTTATCCACTGGTTTCGAGGAAAGTTTGAATTTACCTAATAATTGGTCAGTGGATGGGCAAAGCTAATATCATATTTGGTTATATGCAGATGAGAGGTAATGACTAAGGGATTGTGTTAAGTATTTGTGGCAGAAGGATGCCTGGAAATGGTACTCAGACCGAGATATTGGCATGATGGGTTGGAAGGAACTCAGATGGTGATTTGATAAAAAAATAAAGAAGTTATAAAAACATAGTTTGAGCTACGGAGACTAATAGGCTTATAAGCTTGATTTGGAATGATAAGGTAACAACAGTGTATGTCAATGAGTTTTGTGAGTTGGGTAATTCATTTGGGAAATTGATACAGGCGAATGTAGCTGGAAATGATGACTCCTTTGAGGATTAAACTCTAGGATGGTCCAGAGCGTCAGGGCCGCTCCAATGTATGAGATTTTCATTTGTATTTAGGCAGTAGAGAGGGCCATGTTATTTAAGTTTTGTGGAATGGGGTATAGAGCATGAATGCCATAGAGCAAGAGATGCAAAAGGCAGTACTTCCATTGGTGAAATTTAGTAAGGACAGATTCCCGGTAATTAAGGTAGAAGAACCCCGGACAGTTTTATGGCTCCTGGTTTTGACAGGAAGGGGGTCTGATTTGAAAAATAGCCGCCAGGACTGATGGGAACTAGTAAGGTTATTTAGTATGCACCAGAGGCAAGGGACGCCACCTGGAAAGGTGTCAGGTGAGGGTATAACTTCTACATGGAATGATTCGATATGTTAGGATGGATTTCCCATGATTAGGGAATGGAAGACTGGAGTGCCTTGTTACGTTCGAAGCCTGAGGCTAGTTCCTTGGAGACGATCGATTGACTGGATGGTTCACGTTTTTGGTTATATAACGAGCTGGAAGAGTTCAGTGTTGAGAATGTCTCAAGAAAGATTCAGATATAGAGAAGATGCCTTAAGGATACTGTGCAATGGGTTGAAGGTATTAGTACTTGTTGAGGAGGAATTAGAAACTCCTGGAAGAGGAATTGGAATATAAGTAATAAAGAGGTTTGTAGTGAGAGCAATAGAGCTCGTCGTATGGGAACCTTGATATGAGACTAAGTGAGAGTCAATTTGTTAAGAGACAACCATGGATTGTAGGGGATATCACTTGGATAATATTAATTGGATTGATGGGAACTAAGCTGATCAGTAGGGATTCAGATGTGTATACAAAGAAGGATTGGGTACGCTTCAGGATCGGGCTACATGTAGGTTCGATATTAGGGACATTATGGAAAATGGTATTGGTTTGACAAAAAGAATTACTGAAGCAGTCGAAGAAGTTTGACCTCGGGGTGAATCAGACAGAGCATCGTATTGTGGGAATTGTTGTCATCGTCTATTAAGGATGAAAAGTTTAAATGCCCGGTTACAAGATAGGACAATGTCTTCAAGAATTGATCCACGATCTGGTTATTACCAGCTGTAGATCAAGGAAAGAGACATTTCAGGAATTACTACTTGTACCAAGTGAGGTGTAATGAATTGATAACAAAGGTTCTTAACTGGTTCAAGCTTCAGCAACACAGGTAAGTTCTACAAGCAGAAAATATAAGAACAGTGTGGAGAAGTCTGCTTCAGGTTTATTGGCGGTATGTTGGGTTACTCTCTAGTTGGAAGTGGTATGCGAATGACTACTACGCTGATGATGTTAGTACTAAGGAAGCAGGGTCTCCATAAAGTGTCAGTTTGGTCTCGCCAAGGGTATTCAGAATGATGCTACATGAAGAAAAGGGGACAGGTATGAAGAGATTTGATCTGAAGTTACAGAGAAGCTACTGAAGAGCGTTTGAAGGATAAGGAGTACAACAAGACTAGTAAACGCAACATTTAGTACGTAAGTATCTTTGCAGGAAACTACACCAGAGATTAGAAGGATAGTAAAACTTGAAGTTAGACTGAATGGATAATGTCAGATCAGAAGTTTAGAAGACAGAGTGAGAATTGTTTAGCGCTGGGTGATGTAGGAATATGTGTGTTATAGTTGAATACAGAAGGGAAGCATGAAGGACCTAATTTTTTATAAAGATGTGAGACTGTGAGTGGTACATCACAGATTGAGACGCACCCAGGCTTAGACTGACGAAAGGATGTATCGAGCCTCCGGGAGGTAAAAGAATGGGAACATGGTCGATATACATGGAACATTAAGTTGGCGGTGTATGTATAGCGTAAGGTATTTGAGTGTTTGGACATTTGTAAGAAAAATAACCTTGAGACCAAGATTTAGTGAAACGTAATAGATGGATGATTGATGTTAGGAATCCTCGACTTCATGAGGAGGGGATTTAGTTGGAGGCAGATCTCTTACTTGGGAGGTGTACGTCACCTGAACAGAATTCCACAGGCTACAATGGAATGGACAAGGTAACGATTGAGGTTGGTATAGCATTGGATGAGTGGTCTGATGGGAGTTTGGCATGGAGATGAAAATTCTCACTGGTGTCGTTCCACCTCCTAGGGTAGGTTGTACCAAGAGGTCTAAGTGAATGATAGAATCTAGTATACTTGGATTTTGGAAGGTAAAGTGATATGGTGGTGGATCATAGGAATGGACCATATTAGACTATAAGTAAGGTAATTGGACAGGGAAAGTTATAACTCAGCTGAATGAGTTAATGTAACTTGGTTCAGGTGAACTGGTAATGGGACAGAGCATTGATAATGCTAAGTTGAGACCCTATAGTTTTCCAAGTCTTGGAAAAGAACTAGAGAACGAAGAAAATAGAGTGGGAACCTGGAATTATTGATTGTACATGGAATAGCAATCTGAGGACTTAACAATTATGTTAAGGGATTAAGCGTTGAGTGTGCGAATATTTGGGATATTAAGGAAAGTGAAATCCTTGAGGAGATAGTCACGATGATGAATGCTGGAGTACGGCTAAGGTGACATGGCATAGGACATGGTAAGATAAAAAGCAAGGAGTACTATGGGAAGTAAAGAAGTGAAAGATAGTGGATACTACGGTTCAGTATTGGGTTAGGGGAAAACCAAAGAGGTTGTTGGAAATTCTTAGGCAGGAGTGTCTGCCTATCTGAAAGGACATAAGAACTTGTAAATTGTTAACTTTGGAATACAAAGTTCCAGAATGAGAGAATTGAATCTCTCCAAGTAAGTGTAGCCAAGGAAAAGTATGTTATTCTGGGAAAAAAAAAGGGAGTTCTGACTTCCGATTCAACAGGAATTCTGAGGTTGTACCAAGGGTTAGGCCGAGGGCCTATAAGCTGAACTCACCCTGGTAGGGGTGATGACTCATAAGTATTTTAGGTATCGGTGATAAGACAATGAAGCGATTTTTGTGAACTAAACAGACTCTGGAGTTTCTGCAGATCTTATGTGCAAGCGAAGGTTAATGAAAGTATAGTTATCAAACAAGATCTTGTGGAACAAGATTGTTACTCTCGTAGGAGAGTTATCGAGGAATAAGAGTAAAGGCATTGGACCTTGGGAATTATAGTCAGAGGTACGAGGTTTACTATTTGATGTGCTCGAGTAAATTTCGAGGATGAAATTTTTATAAGGAGGGGATAGTTGTAACGATCCAAAATTACTAATAAGGCTTAAGGGCCTTGATTAGTGCGCCGGGAGGGCATAACTGGAAGTTATATGAATTAATGGTGAAAATATATGATTATGTGATATGCATGATCCTATGACTATATGGAATGCATGTTTATGAGTATTAGTTAAGTTGGGGGCCCTGTTTAGTCTGTAAGGGCATAATTGTAATTTTGGCAGTTAAGGCATAAATGTGATAAACTGTTGAGACCACATTATTATGTGGATATATTTATATTTGCAGCATTCGACCCGAGATGATCCTAAGGAGCCGTTTAGCCAAAAAGTCATAACGGGGTCAAATACCCGGCTCGGAAGGAGCTTAGGGTTATTTTGGGAATATTATAATGTGTTCAAGAATTATTGAGTAATGGTTAGTAGCCTGTTAATAATTTTGTATGTCGAGATTAAATACGGGTTTATAGGAATATTTGAGGACTTAGTGGGATTTGGGTGAAATATCATAATTGCCCTTGAGGTTGTATAAGGATTTTATTATGGGAAAGGGCAAATAGGTAATTTGGCTTTAGGAGAGGCTAACCTTGGTTGAGAGGGAGTCATTTATGTTTCTTTTTCTACACTTAGGCTTATTCAAGTTCTGCTGGAAGTTTAGAGAACCAAGAAGCTAGAAGGAGGGGAGGAGCTAGTTGTCCTTGAGATTAAGGAAGGAATTCATGGCTGAGATTGGGGCAGCTAGAGTCAAGCATAGGCCAAGAGTAAACCAGAGGTAAGGCTTCATCTTCTCTTTTGAGTCTCCTTGTATGTTTTAGAGAATTTGGGTTAAGTGCTGAAAATTGGATGTGTGGCTTGGTGATTATAAGGTTCAGCTGGGAATCAAGGGAATTAAGCTTAGAATTGGATTTGGAGGTGGCTCAAGGTCGAATCCCTGTTTGAGGTAAGAATTTTGTATATCTCTAAAGCTTGTTTGCTGGTGTGGTTTAGATTTTCTGAAGGGTGGTTTAAGTTTTATAAAGGGTGGTTTAAGTTTTGTGAATTTTGAGTCACTAGGTGATTCTTGGGTTTGATTGTGTGATTGGGTTTGTTGCTATGATTTTTGAGTTGTCATACTGTTTATCTGGGGCTTTAGGTTGATTTGGGTTCGCGTATGAGCGCTGCGGCCCTGTTCTTCCGCGCCACGACTCTAGGTTAAATCAAGGGATGGTGACTATTCTGGGCACCGCGGCCCCTATAGGGCTGTGCCGCAGCGCTAGGCTAAATTCAGGAAAAGGGAATTTGAGTTTTTAGGGTTTTGGCTCAGGGTGCTCGGGGGACGCTTTCGCTAACTTGTATGGGGAAACGAGAGGTTATGAGAGCATGGGATTGGTTCCAGGAGATGATTATGAATTGATTAGTAATGAGAGTTCTATGTATGGTTGTGACTAGGTGTATTCTTGGGATCGGGGCAGGATCGCGCTCGGGGGTCGTCTTTCTTAATCAAAACACTTGGAATTAAAGGTAAGAAAACTGCACCCATTTATGTGGATAGAATGAGACTAAATGTTCCCTATATTTGTATGCATTGTTATATGATTGAAATAAACCATGTGAATATGTTGGGACTAAGAGTTCCCTATAATCATATGAATGTATAAGGTGGTATTAAGCCACGGGGACATGTGATAAACGACCTAAGAGTGCCTGAATCAATACTTGCGCACAGGTCGCAACTCAGCCACTGGTATCTGAGGACAGCTTAATAATCACTGAGCTCGGTTTAAGCGAGCCGGAGTTAGTGGGGTGAACACTGGGCTTGGCCTAAGCGAGCCAAAGACAGTGGTTTAAATAGGGCCTAGTTGTTGCTTGACATGTATACTATTGTTAATTGCTGTATATGATATGCTGAATATCTGGAAAATTGATCATTGGTTATTGACTGATGTCTTGGATTGAATGAATGTTATGGCTTGCTGGGTAATTGATTAATGTCTTGTAAATCAATTGGTTATGCTCTGTAAACTACTTAGTTACTGTTATTAATTGTGCTATGATATTATGTTTTCTTGATGGGCCTCGGCTCACGGGTGCTACGTGGTGCAGGTAAAGGCAAGGGTAAGATGAGTTGACCATGGGTTGGAGAGCTCTGGGGGCGAGGTGTACATTGTTAGCTGCTCGGCCACCACGGTCAAGGGATTGTACAGGGACAAAAACCTAAAATGTGTATTTTTCCATTAGAGTGGCTTGATTATTTATTTGATTTGGAAGTTCTGTAATTATGTTATTTAAACCCTGATTTGGGATCCCATGTACCAAACATTTATTTTAATTAAAATTATTCGCTTATAACCAAAATCTTTTAAACCTAACCTGTTGGTGTCATTAGATTCACATTTTTATTTAAATGACTTGATTAGCAAGTCTCACACTATTTCAAACACACAATGTAACAGTCTTGGTTATCAAGGGCGTTACACATTGTGAGTTCCCTCAAAGGCCTAGCCTTTTATAGTCTTTTGATCATATCATAGTTAATATGACAAATTCGGAGATACCAAAGACACATCATGTTATTGTTATTGATCTCTTTGTCGTTTGGCAGTCCTAGATCTAGCTACCTTAAATAACTCGTTATTAATAGCGGAGGGTTCGATATGTCCTAAAAGGTATAGCCAGTTTTCCATACATCCAACATACAATTCACATCCATTCAATGAAATTGATACATTAAAACTTGCGAAAGTTACAGCAAAATATTGTTGATGTAATAAAGAAACTAAAATTAAATTTTGACTAAAGTTTGAAATAAAATAAACATTATTTAAAATAAATATTTATTTCTAAAATTTAAATGAGCTTGTCCTCTTGCTTCAACATTTACGAACGCTCCATTTCCGACTCTAAGCTTCAACTAGCCTTCCTTTACTAGTGTCCAATTGCTAAGTAGCTGCAAAGAAGTGCATAGATGGTTCGTGGATCTAGAATCTATAATCCATACATAATTATCATCTTCCAAAACACTTGCATCAAACACAAAAGATTGACAATTACCTTGGGTTCCTCTAGCCTTGAGAGTTGGGCAATCCTTTTTCCAATGCCTAGTCTCCTTGTAGTGGAAACATGCTCCTTTGGCTTTCTTAGCACCAGATTTTTCCCCAGCAGGTTTTGCAGCACCTCCAGCTGGTTTTGTAGTAGCTATGGCCTTTCCCTTCTTGTTCTTTCTCTTATTCCTCTTGTTTCTCTTTGAGGATGAAGCTAAGTTAGCTTCTTCAGGAGCGGCCTTAGTAGCAGCAATAGGCTTCTTGTCATGTCCCTTACTTGGTCCACCATTGATACCTTCAAAAATTTGAAGCTCATTCATGAGTTGAGTCATTTCATACTTCAATTTTTTTAGTAAGTAGTTGGTGGTGAATGGAAGAAAACTGGGAGCAAGACTATTCAAAATAAGCCCTACTTGAGTTTCCTTGTCTCTTGTGGCTTGCAATTCTTTTTCCTGAAAGTAGTTCATCATCTTGATGAAGTGATCACGAACATGCATTCTAGGCGCCATCTTGGCATTAACATACTACTTTGTTTCCTCGAAACGAGCTTGTCCAGATTTGTGTCAGGACATTTTCTGAAGCTTCTCCATGATTTCATAGGTAGTTTCGACATCCTCCAGCTTCGTCCTTAGCGTGTCCGACATGTTAGCTAGCATGTACGCCTTGGCTTTGTTGTTGGCAGTGAGCCAACGCTCATACTTCTCCCTTAATTCTTTTGAAGATAAATCACCAGGGACGTCATAACAAACTTGGAGTTGTCGTCGATCAACACAATGTTGATGTTTGAATTCCATTTGGGAAAATTCTGTCCAATGAAAAGTTCCTTGGAGAGAAGGGAGATAATGGGATTCGACATAGAGCTACAATTGTCAATAAGTAGAAATCAATGTGTTGTTTAACAAACATTTAATCACATAAATATTCAGAAATAGTTCAAACATATAAAATATGCATAAAAAATTCACTTAGTTAAATAGAGAAAACATCTCAATTAATAATAGTCTAAAACTATTATTAATAACCTTCCTATTCGATTAAAGTCACGAAATCCAATTATTTCGAACTTTATGAACTAGACCCACAGTTTCGATTATTATAGACTTATTTCTCATAGTCACTGTAGGGATGAGTCTATAAGGGTTTGATCTATAACTGTCTATCCTAAGAAATTGGGAAAATACTCAATTGGTACCCTGTGTTTTATGGAAATACATACTTGGTACCCTATGTTTTCAATAGTACTCATCTGGTACTCTGTAATTTGAAATCGTACATATTTGGTACCCTAGACTTTAATTATATCAATATGACCAAATTGTCCTCAATTATATGAGTTTCAAATTCAAATTTAATTAGTTAATTACATATAATTGATGACCAATTTGGTCACATTGATAAAATTTTATTGTTCGAATTTGAGTCCGGGATGCCAAATATGTAAAATTTTAAATTACATGGTACCAGATAAACATTATTGAAAACATAAGGTACCAAGTTTGTATTTTGATAAAACACAAGGTACCAAATAGTTATATTCCCTAAGAAATTTAACCTTGTTAAAAGTCTAGTGAACGCCATCCGTAGGGAGACGTAACCAAAGGACCATAGGGTCCCACTAAACTCTAACCTTGTAAAATTAACGGTGAAGATCGAATTTCAAAAATTAAAACTCATTATTTTAATTTAGTATTTTCCTTGTGAAATTTATAAAACTAGGTTTTTTATATTATTTAAAATAAATAATAAACCTTAGTAGAAATTTCTTTTAATTATAAAATACCCATTTAAATCCACTTTAAATATTTAGAGTTACTGTGTTCCTAATCAATTAATTTAGGCTCAACTAGAATTAACCTAATACAATCAAGTCTAACTTAGGTAAATAGGCTTTAACAATTTGCGCTTGCTTGTAGGAGGGTTGGGTTCAGTATGTCGTTCCCACTACAAGGCCCCCTAACTTCCATACATAACGCAAAAGACATGAATTTAAACCTTCATTTTATTGATTGTTATTCAATTGATTAGGTCCAATTTAGTAATGCAAAGCAAATTGACCTTCACAAGTGGAACCAACCACAAGAGAGGAATTTAAAATTTACATGTTCAATTGGGCCCAAATAAAACCTATCAAGTTTATGACCCGTTTTATTTTATATTTTTCCCATTATCTAAAAATGGGGCGTCACTATAAGCCCATCAACTAAGCAGAAATTTACAAAAATGACAATTATAATGATGCATGACATGTTAATTAATTGGATGGAACTAGCATATAATCTATATTGCGTGTTACTAATTTATGCATGCACACATTTATTACCAAAATAAATGAATAGCTAAAAAAAATTAATTAATCAATTTCATGAAATCAATCAATTAGTTAATCACAATTAATTTTAATTCAATCAATCTAAAAATATTTATCAAATTAAAAATTAATTCAATTGTTCCCATTTAAAAAATATCATTATTCTCTTTTGAGAAAATAAATTATCAAAAAGGATATTTACTTGCTGGAAAAATATACCTTTTATTAAGAAATTAAATATACAATCCAAAATAAATATATTTGTTTAATTGCCTCACATATATAAATATATATTTGTTTCCCAAAAAAACATTGCAAAAAAAAATTCTAAAGCTACATTTTTTTTAATTGATCTCACTTAAAACATATACATAATATTACATATAAATATATATGATGATCCTTAAAAACAAACTTTTCATCCGAACTCAAGCTCTAATAAGTTACTGTGAATTTATTTATAACAAATAAACTCACTAGCTTATTAATTCCTCGTGAGTCCACTATATACTCAGAATCGCACTCTTGAATTCAGAACATTTACACCAAATGTAAATATGGTATCCATTATTATAACCATAACCATCATTCAATCCTCTATAGATGATCTACTGATAAGACAGATGCAAATTACCATTTTATCCCTCATTGGTATTTTATCCTTAACTCTCACTAAGTTCCTTGTAAATGATATTTTCGTAAACTAAATTACAAAAATGAGTACTATATCATTTAACACTTGAACCAAGCTATAAGGAAATCATTGTTTCACTTCTTAACACAAACGCTATAGATTTCATTTCTATGATAAATACTCTCACTTAATTATACTACAAAATCTTCAATATGTAAGTATGAGCTAGTCCGCATGGTAAGCTAGTAATGAACAAATCAAAAGACTTGAATAATACAATTAGCAGAATATTAATCACTCAAAATTAAGATTGAATTGACATTTGGTCAACGTTGTGATATGATTAGATTAGATAATAACGATACTTACTTATCTTATCAATAATCAGTATCGGTCTAGTCCAATGTAACAAAATACATCCGATCTTATCTACTTGGTCAATATCCTAGATAGGATATCACACCAGATGTGTACGTAGATCTTATCATAAATTAACGAATCAATAAAAATCCAGCATACTGACTTAACCTTAAGACAAAATGCTTTTGAACATATAATTACAATTGTAATTCATTGTGACCGAGTCACTATAATTGTAACTATACATATGTTCGAGATTTTATAAACGTTTCTATTAATAATAATTAATCATGTAATAAAACATGTATACAAGGCAATTTGATTGAACAAAATAATTTCTACTATTTTATTGATAATGAATGAATTACATAAGAAACGTTGTTTTATAAGGGCATAAAACCCAACGACATTCACATGTACGCACATGGCCAATCATGACATTTGCTTACGATGTGGTCTCTCACATCAAAATTTGGTTTGTACCTTATTTTGTGATTTTTAAATTATTATTATTGTATTTATTTTTTCATAGAAAAGAAAAAAATATTTTTCATGTAATTAAAAATGTGTCAATTACTCAATCACAGTCAATCATTTGCGTCCCCCATGCTGTCAGTCTCATCTTCTCTTCTATTTTCTTTTTCCATCCACTTCACTTTTATATTCTTCTCAATTATCCATGTGCTCCTGAGATACGATGGGGTTTAGGAGAGAATTTGTTCATTAATTGCTTCGATCACCGATTTGTTTAGGTTTGTATTTAGTCCAAATTTTATTTTACGTATGTCGTCTTTTCTTGCACAACATTGTTTTAGATGGAATATAGATATGGTTTCTGCTATCTTTCTCCATCGGCTTGTGCATGTGATCCTGAACTATGTTGGGGTTTAGGATGCATGAATATCACGGGATCTTTTCATTACATGCTTCGATCATTGATGACTACTTTTGTAGGAAAAACATATATAGGATCTTGCTTATTATCATGTGATTTCTCATTTAATCAAAACAGAAATAAAATTCCTAGAACATCCATCCATTAAAATTATACTATAAACACAAAGATAAAGTAAATTACTTATTTATGTGCAACAGAATTAATGTGACTCCACCATTTTAATTCTCTATCATTTTGTCCTTTTCTTATTGCGAGGAATTGCCAAGAACTATAATGCTTATCAAAACACAACCATAATCTTCCTTGCCAATCTTTGATCAAGCCTAACTAGTATGGACAATTTTCTAAAAAAATGAGATAGATTTAGAAGAGAAGAAGAGATAGTGGCTAGAAGAGTGTAATTCTATGATTTTCTATTACTGAGCACTTACCAAAACTTGTCTTCTGAAAACCCTAGCTATAACATTATATTTATAGATACAACCTAGGGTTTATTTTCCTAATTAAATTAATTGAAAAATAAAATGTAAAGAAAGCTCATCATGGGCAGGCACACCATGTGGGTTTGGCTTATGATGTGTGTCTTAAATTTAAGGCCTCATGGACTCAAATTCAAGACTAATTTATTTATCTATTTTATAATTAATTAATTAAATCCTTATTCAAATTAACTATTTATAATTTTAAAATTGATTTAATATTATTTATTAATATTAACACCAATATTTTACAATAACTCTCTTCTTTTTTCTAATTTATAATCCATGCAAATATCACAAAATTGACCTAGTCAATTCGATATTCTAAATAGATAATTAAATAAATTATTTGAGACATTTAGACTTGATTTAATCAAAGACGGTATGGGGACCATGGATCCATGAATACAAGCTACAATAAGTTCTCGTGAGTTTATTTTAAAAATAAATTATCTTAGAACTTATTAATTCCCCATGACTCCACTATAGACTCGGAATTGGACTCTTGAATTCATAGAAAGTATTTCAAGTAACGTTAATACCTTATCCATTTTTATAATCATTACCATTGCTCAGTCCTCTATCGATGACCTACTAATGAGTCATGTGAATTTTACCGTTTTACCCCTCATTTGTATTTTATTTTCAACTCCTACTAAGTTCCTTATAAATAATAATTCTGTAAATTTAATTACAGAAATGAGTACACAATCATTTAACCATTTGAACTAAGCAATAAGGGAAATCATTTTTTCACTTCTATTACAAAAGCTATAAATTCCATGTCTATGATAAATACTTTCATTCAATTTTACACCATTGAATCTCCAAGATGTAAGTATAGGCTATGTCGTAGGGAAAGTTTTTAATGAACAAGTCTAAAGATTCAGATAATATAATTAAGGGTTTTTTTCAACTACAGTCTCCATTCATTGCACTTTCTAACACTTAGGTCCCGAAAGTTAATTTTGTATCAGTTAGGTCTCCAATCTTTTCAAATCGTATTATTCAGGTCCCTAAATGCTATTTTTATTTTTTTCTTTCAAAATACATAAATAAAATATAAAAAATGGCGAATCAATCTTAAAAATAATTGAACTACTTAATTTATGAAAATACCAAACATGACATTGAAAAAAAAATTCATAACATTTTAAAAAAAATTTAATAGTTTTACAAATTAAATTAATTTTTCATTAAAAAAATTCTTACTTATATATTTTTTAATATTAATAACTGAACTATCATGAGATTATCAATATTTATCATGTACATATTTATTTTTATTTTGTAATTTTTTTTCAATAATGCAACTTATAACTAATCATATATATATATATATATATGTATATATGTACACAGATAATTTTATATACACTATTAAGTTTTTTTTTTAAATGTATGAAATAAACAAGCATAAACATAATAAAAATTGATAATATCAAGATAATCTAGAGATAATATAGTTATTAATATTAATTATAAAACAACAATGTATGTAATAATTTTTTTAATGAAACATTAATTTAATTTATAAAAATAAAAAATATTAATTTAATTTTTAAAAATGCCATGAAAATATTTTTTCTCATGTCATGTTTGTTATTATCATAAATTAAATGTCCAAATATTTTAAGAATGATTCACCATTTATTTTGTATTTTTTTATGTATTTTGAAAGAAAAAGAAATAAAAATAGCATTTAGGGACCTAAATGATACGATTTAAAAAGGTTGGGGACCTAACTGATACAAAATCAACTTTTGGGATCTAAATGTTAAAAAGTATAAAGAATGGGGACTACACCTGAAAAAATCCTATAATTAATAGAAATATTATCACTTATAATTGAGATTGACTTAACCTATGGTCAACATTGTGAGACTGATTAGATTTGATAATAACAATACTTATTTATTTATCCATAATCAATATCGATCCTAGTCTGATGTAGCTAGATGCATCTGATCTTATCTATTTGAATAATATCTTGGATAAGACACCACATCATTGTGTAAGTGGATCATATCGTAGATTACTAAATCAATGAAAATCATTTGCACTAATTTAATCTTAGGATTAATTTTTTTTTAACATAGAATTACAATTATAATCCACTGTGACCTAGTCACTATAATTGTAACTAGTTACACATGTACATGATTTTATAGACCTTTTTATTAAATAAATAATCATGTATTAAAATACGCGAGCAATGCATTAATAAACAAAATAATTTATATTGTTTATTGATAATAAAATGTATTACATAAGAAATATAGTTTTACAAGGGCATAAAACCCAACGAACTCCCACTTTAACTTTAAAAAACAATGATTCATGTCTCTTAAACTCATTCCTTCCATATGCTTCACAAATGCGCTATCTTCTAATGTCTTTATAAAAAGTGTTGGATTAGTGCCCTTTAAAGCATATATAATGAACAATATTTTATGAAATAAATAATTGAAATGAATTTTAGCGTATATTTAGTGTTTATTATTATTATTATTATTATTATTATTAAAATAATGTTATATGAATATCAGAAATGTAATACCTCGCGTTTCGGACATCGGGTAGAATTTTGGTTGCAGGAAGTTAATTCTCGAGAACTCTTATATTTCCAAGTATGTGAATACTTATAAGAGATATTTGTATGTTTTGTATGCATGTTATGTTTTTATGTATTAGCCATTATGTGATAAGATTGGTTTTTCGATTAAATCAAGACCTTCGGTCTCGGACCGGGTCAAAAACCCTTAACGAGTAAAAATCTCAGATAAAATATTTTGTGAGAAAACAATTATGGAAAATGAAGAAAATTGAACAAACACTATAATAAAAGTTGGAAAATGGAAATGAAATTTTATGGAAATTTCCAATTTCTATGGCATTTTTAGTAAAATGCTCAATTCGTCTAATTATGTGATTATGACAATATAAATAATTTTGAATTAAATGATGGACATAAAAAAATTTATCTATGTGTGTGACAATATTTTTAAAATATGGTCACCAATTTTTATTAGGATTAATTTTTCCAGAAACTATGTAATAGTAGGAAAAATTAAATATAAGATGGAAATTTAAAAAAAAAAGGACTTGTGTTTAAAAGCTTGGCTTGGAGAGAAAAAAAATGGGAGGGCATTTTGGTCTTTCTATAAGGGCGGCCACAAGTAAATTAAATAGTCTTTTGTATATTTTTTTATTTATTTAATTATGTAATCACTACACACATTTTCTTAAACCCCAAGTTAAACTAGAGAAATTCAAAAGCCTCTCTTCTTCTTCTTCTTCTTCTTCCACTCCAATCACAACAAAAAGAAAAGTCAGACCCTTTTCTCTCCACTTTCCCCTCAAAATTTCATGCTCCCTCTCTCTCTCTCTAAGGAAAGGAAGAGCCTCCATTGAAGCTCCTAGGCTCATCTTGAAGAAACAATTCACAAAAGAGGTAATGTTCACAAAAGTTTCTTTTATTCTCCCTTATGCCGAACCTAGGCTCTCTTTTTCCTCTTTTTTTCTGAGTATCCACTCTTAAAAACACTATTTGATCTTTGATATAGAACCTAGGATTGTTGCATGCCAGATATGTACATGCCCCCACCTAAGCTCTCCAACTCATGGCTGGTCTAGCTTTCCTTTTGCCTTACCTGCACCACATAGCACCCATGAGCCAAGGCTCAGCAAGAAAACTTAAACATGTGTATGAATAGTAAATATAGATTCCAAATACATATCTAGCATGCCCAATAGTAATAACCTACTCATTCATGCATACAATTACAAATAAACGATCATTGGATCAATTTGGGGCTCGCTGCCATAAATAGATGACCATAGAGTCAACCCGGGGCCTATGCCCTAACTATGTGACCATAGAGTCACCTGGGGCCCTTGCCCTTAGCTCTGAGTAACTAGCCATAGAGCTAGCCAATCACTTTGTTTTATCAAAGACCATAGGGTCAGCCAACGTAATAGTATGTCCCTGATTGGGCCTAAGCCTTTCGACCAGCGCGCTATTGCTGCCCTTGACTAATAATTCAAGCCTTGAACCAGGTATTCAGATACATATACGGAAACAGATAAGCATAATTCAGACAATACAAGTATGCATACATATTAATTATATAACACAACCAATGAAATGCGAACATAGTAATAACTATGTTCCTTAACGGGGCCAAGCCCTAACTATGCAGACTATGTGAACAATCATATAACACTTAGCCAGAAATTGAGCATTCAAGCATGTTTAATCAATGAGCACAAACATAACTCAATCACATTCATTCTCAAGGGCCCGAGCCCTATTCATAGTTATAATCAACAATTGGGCCAAGCCCTAACCACATATATCACGTATTAGGTGCAGTTTTCTTACCTTAGGTTCGAGTACAACGTAATAATAAAAACGACCCTCAAGCACGATCCTTTCCTGATCTTTAGCGGTACCTTAGTCATAACCAAATAAATGATATTCATCAATATCGAGTAGATAAAGGCTTCCAGACCGAGTCCTAGCCACTAGGACTTCGAATTCTACTAAACTGGGCAGTAGAATCAATCCCGAGCCCTTAGGTTTGAGTTCTCGTTACTCAAAACCTAACCTGGCCAAAGTTGCCCTGGCGGGCCGTGACTTGACCCTGAGGGTCGCGGCGCACCTCCCAAAATATAAAGCCCTCTATCTGAAATTTGAGATACGGGCCGCGACTTTCCCTTAAGGGTCGCGACACGCCTCTGAAACAGAAACCACTCCTGGGCCCTGGGTTCACACGGATCGCAGTGCCCCAAGAACAGGGTCGCGATGCAACCCTACAAACCGAAAATTCCTAGTTTTATCCTCGGCCAAATTCTACCAAAACCATCCCAAACAATTCCTAGAATCATAATTCAATCCCCATAACAACATCAACATAATACCAGCAACAAAACCCAACCTAAAACTTGACTAAAAACTCACCAAAACTCACAATCAACCACTTTAGCGCAAAGCTCAAGAACACCTTAAGAACTCTAGAAAATCATGATAGAATTCAACTAAACAGGGACTACAACTTACATCATCTATGTTAAATGATCTCTTAGATGCATCCAATCCAATCCTAGATTCAAGCTTTCAATTTCCCAAGTTTTTAACCTTTATTCCCCTTAGTTTCCTGAAGAAATCCACACCAAAAATTGAGAGAGAGAGTGAGAGAGAGAGAGGGTCGATTGGGAGAGAAAGAGGGAGCTGAGTGTTTGTATTTTGTGTGGTTTACTTAAGGTTCAAGTAAACTTAAGCAAATCCTGAGGCTCGGGGTACCAAAAATGTCCCCGAAGGAAAAATGGTTAAAATCCTCATATTCTCTCCTAATCTCACTAACTCCATATATATCCTCAAATATTTATTCCTATTACCTGATAACCCAATAACGTACTAGAATCCCAAAATACCCCTTGACTCACCCTGAGTTGGGTATTGCGTCCCGTTATGACTTTTCCGCTAACTTGCTCCCTAGGATTGCCTCGTGCCGAGTAACCCAAATATATCCACATAATAATGTGGTCTCACACATATATCACATATATGCACATATATTCCATATATACCCATAACGAGCCAAATTACGAAAATTGTCATTCTAATAAGAAACATGCCCACATGCATATTTAATACACCTAAACATGCATATCTAGTCATATTATTATATAACTCACATAATCACATAATTACACACATATATATCACAAAAACATATCATTTCCATAAATTGCCGTCTTGGCCCCCTAATCAAGGCCCTAAGCCTCATTAGTTAATTTGAGACGTTACAATAGAAGTCAAACTCAAAACTTTAATACAAGGGTAAAATCTTGACTCTTTACCTTAAACCTTTTTAAATGATCCTACCATCTGAGTTTTTGGGTCATGTTTGGTGTTAAAACAGGTGGGTTGATGATTTTTATTGCTTTTATTGCTGTTTGATTTGTATGCATGCAAGTTATGGTTGTTTAGTAGTGGAAATCCAAAGTTTCCATAGGCTTTGTTGAAGATAGCTTGCTGCCAAAAAAGTTACAGTAGCTTCCAACTAGTTTTACAGTGCCTAAATGACCTATTTTATAAACGGGGTTTTCAATAATGAATTATTTAGGAAGAATAAATTATTTTAGCATCTTTAACCACGAAAAATATTTTGTATAACTCAAGTTACGAGCATTTTGGGATTTCATGTGCAATCTGAAATGTTGACTGACAGTTTTAACACTGAGCCTTTGAGAAACGATTTGAATTGGGTTAAACTAATTATTTGTGGCTGAAATTTTAACTGGACACTTTTAGTATATTAAATATAAACCATATGAAACAGTTTCTAAAAATTCACTATAGGTTGGGAGTTATAATTTTTCTAAGTTGGAAGATTAAAACTGCAATTTCTGTAAAATGTGGACAGCTCAAACTAGAGTTTTGAGAACGAATTTCACCTTGAAGGAGAGCTCTGTTTTGCTGAAATTTTGTGTAAACATTTTTTTTATACCAAAGTTTAGACCTCTATAGTCTCATAGCAAAATAGTAATCATTTTAGGAATGGCGGCGTTCCAAAGTTGGGAATTCCTCATAGAATGGATAGTTATCAACACTTACAAAATATTAGGGTTTGCTACAATAATTGGTTATAAAACTTTTTTCCACAATTTCATTAAAAGTAGATTTTCAATTTACTCTTAAACATGATTAAAAAAATATTTTTCTAAATTGTTTATCTTAAGATTTACTTTAAATTAAGTAAAGGGGTCCAATTGCCCACTTTTGAAAAATGACATTTAAAATTGATTTTCTTTATAATGAGCAAACTTATTTTTAAAAAAAGGGTTACCATTTTGATTAGGCTTACCTTAAAATAATTTTTTTTTTTCAAAAAGCAGTCTAATAACTTAAATAAGTCTTCATTGGTAAAAAAAATGATATTTTTGACATTTCTTTACCCAAAAAAACTTTGAGTAAAGTTTATTGGTGTATTCGGTAATTTAACGATCTAAGTAAACCAAAATTTTATTAAAATAAATTCTCTTGAAGAATTTATATATATATATATAATGGAACTTATAACTAGTTTCTTAGAAATAATCAACAAGCGCTATTTTTTAAGATAATAAAAGAGATATTTCTTAGAGAGATTAGTTAATGGCGATTTTTACAAAAACTTGTAAGAACGTTTTAATTAGACCCCGCCACCATTAGAAGTAGGACTCCGCGAACTCATTAATGACTTCGAATACTAAAGACTTTTACCTAGAGACTAAGATAGATATGGATCGGATTTTCAAAGTGGCTTTGGAAACTAGTTTTCCCCAACACTTAGAGGCTGTTTTTTTAAATGTTTAAATGAGTGTTGGAAATATGGTATGACTTAACAAGAGTTGAGTGTTAGATTTTTAATGCCCCGATTGTTAAACAAACTTTCTAAGATAATTGTCATAATTAATCTGAAACGTTGTTTGTGTAACGTCCCAAGTTTGCTAATAAGGCTTAGTGTCTTAATTAGCGTTTCGGGAGGGAAATAACTGGTTTAGTTATGTTAATACGTAGATTAAATGATCATGTGATTAGAGATGCATGTTTAGGTGAATTAAATATGCATGTGGGCCCATTTTGGTTAATAAGGGCATATTTGTAATTTTGGCCCATTGAGGGCATAACTGTGATTATGTATGTGTTGTGCTTGATAGCACAAGATTGTGATGATATATTTGTGATGTGTGATCTGAGACAGTCTTAGGAAGTAGAATAGCGAAATAGTCACAATAAGGTCGAATACCCAACTCGGGGTGAGCCTAGGGGTATATTGGGAATATAACACGAGTTTGGGGTTACCGGGTAATGGGTAGTGATTTAGCAATTTGGGTATTTCGGGATTAAATGGGGATTTATCAGACTACTCAAGGAATTAGCGAGATGTGGCAAATGACGGGATTTCCCTTGATGGCATTAATGGACTAATGATATACTTAGGGGCATTTTGGACATTATGTAGCTAAGGATAGGGTTAAGCTGATCAAAACTCTAGAACTAAGGAGAAACAAAAACATAAACATAAACCTCAGCATTCCCTCTTTCTCTTTCTCGTGTACCTCTCCCCCTCTCTTTGGTGTGTTTGAAGCTTTGGTGAATACTTGAGGATTAGGCTGAGAATTGAAAGTGGGAATTAGGGGAAAACAAGCTAAAGGTGTTGGGGAATTGGCTCAAGGTTGAAATCATCACAGAGGTAAGGATTCTGATATTGAATTCTTAAGTTCTACTGTAATTTCTTAAGCTTTTCTTAGGTGTAAGGTTTGCTCTGATTTTGAGGTTTGAGTCAGAATATGAGATGGATTTTGGGATGCTTATACTGACTAAGTTTCCTAGACATGAATATTGAGTTTAATTCTAAGTATAGGGGTTGAATTGGGTGTGATTTGGTGAGTTGGGATGAGGAAAACGTAGTGGAAAATGCATGGATTTCTGGGTTTTGGGGCTCGAGCCGTAGCCTTGTTCATCAAGCGTTGCGGCCTGCATGAACTCAGAGGCTTGGGAGCCTCGAATTTTTCCCAGGTGATGGGGCGCAGGCTGAGGCGCGTCGCGGCTCATGTCCCTTTGATGAGAGCCCAAGGTTCTCTGACATGTGGCGCAACGCGGCTCTAATGGGCTGGGTCGCGGCTTAAATAGGAAATGTTGTCCAATTGAAGGGTTTAAGCTTGGGAACTCAAATCTTAAGGCTCGGAAAGGATTCTACTACCCGTTATAGTAGAATTCGAGGTCTCAGAGGCTAGTATGTTATTCTGAAGGCTTTTAATTGATGTAGAACATGATGGCTATTTATCATTACGTTGTGACTAGGTTTCACCGCTTAGGCTCGGGATTAGGGATCGTGCTCAGGATCGCTTTGGGTTGTTAGCTCAGGACTCAAGGTAAGAGAATTGTTTGTGCCTGTAGAGCTATGTTGTATTTAGTGTTGTGTGTATTGTTTATAGCCATTATGTCATACATGTGATTATGACTGATTAGCTAAGGCTGGGAGCGGCAGAGGTTGGGAACGACATATGGTCGGGAGCAACAAAGACCGAGATCAGCGTTAAGCATGATGAATCCAAGCCCCCTGGGCGAAACCCCCTAAGGGTGTTGTACACATGATCTGAATTTTCTGTATGCAAGTATACGTAGTCGTGTCAAGTAGTAAATTCTGGAAGAACGGATATCGTCCCACAGAGACTATCTCCCAAGTACCACTAATTGATTTTCAAATTCTATTTGGTTAATTAAAATTTAAGTGAACAATTAAAAATAAAAGAAATACTATAAACTACGAACCAAAATTAAAGAACTGGAAACAAAACAATGAATCACTACTTAAAAATCGATAATAAAAATCCTAGGAATTAATTTCATCAACTGTTCATTCTATTAATTTTAATAATCGATTCTAAATCTCTTCTTTATATTCTAATAGCAGGTTAATATAATCGATTCCTATTCTTTCTCAAGATATAAGATCTCAATCTATATGCAGGTTTTCTACATTTCTGTGATAAACTTGAACATATAAAATGCATTAAACATGGAAACCTAATTACTACACAAGTCATACAGGTACTTTCGTCCAATATGCACCCTATGTCTATACAATGATAGCATATTCAATTTTCATCTTTCGAATTTTGAATCAAAACCATTAAATCAAGCAAATAGTGATCAAGTATTTACTAGCATTAAACACACATCATATAGATTAGAATAGAAAAGAAGTATCAATAGAAAATCATAATAAAATTAAATAGAATCTCAGTGACTACATTAATTCCTAGGTAAAATAAATTAGTTCATAAATACCATGATGAAATAAACTGCAAATAATTGTTCATAAAATTAACCTAAAGAATTCAGATGAAAAACAGAGAAAATAAATACAGCAGCCTCTTTTAATCTAGGGTTTTTAAAACTGAGACTCCTCTCCAAAATCACAGAATAATGTTCCTTAAATAGTCTTTCAAGATTCCCAAGTGAATAGACCATTTTTCCCTTCAAAAAGTGGTTTAAAATCTGCAAAACGCGTTGATAGCGCTGTAGTGCTAGCTTTTGGGCGCTGTAGCGCTATTAATAGTGCCCAAATGCCTCAAAATTTGGTGTACTAGCACGGTAGAGCTAGTATTGTAGCGCTGTAGTGCTACTCTTCAATTCTTGATAGCGTTGTAGTGCTCGTTTTGTAGCGCTGGGGCGCTACTTCCAGAATAGAACGGAAACTCGTTTCGAACAGCCTGCAGCGTCAACTCATTGTATTTTGATCATAACTCCTTCGATATAACTCCGAATTGAATTATTCAAATATATATAGAAATATAAGAGAAATATCTACAACTTCTATTTCTAGAAGTGTATCCAGAAAGTGAGTAAATCATGGTCAAAATGCGCCTTGAAGTCTTAGACTTGCGTTATAGAGCATAAACGACGTGTGTTGAGCATCTTCAATGTAGTATTTTCCACACATAATGTCTTGAAACTCCAAAATCAACACGAAATCCATCTTATTTATCATATTTAACATGTTTCTTCTCATTTCACTCCATATTATGTACTTGACCATTAAAACCTGAAACAAGCATAAATTTGTGCTAAACAATCCTAAATAACTAAAAACATAACATAAAACAATCTCTAAAACAAACCTAAAATGAACCTAACAACACACCCGCTCAGTTAAGACCGCAGACTTGGTGCTTGATACCGCACCCCGATCGATGAAGGCCGCTGTTGTGCTACTGTACTGTTGTGCTGTTGTGTATTCCAATAGAAACTTGTAAATTGTTTGTTGTCTTTGATTAAGTATTTATTTGTTTAAATAAATTACTGTATGTTGTACTTTGAAGTTCTCTTGATGGACCTCGGTTCATGGATGCTCTGTGGTACAGGTAAGGGCAAGGAAAAGGTCGATCAACCATGAGTTGGAGAGCATGGGACGGTGCGTACATGTTTGTCCTACCTGGCCGCCACAGTTAGGGTATTTTTGAGGAGCGTGTTATAAATGTTTGGTTTTGTCGCTTAGGACTGTAAAGTAACTTTTGAGTTGTAAATATGTTTCTAAACAATATTTTGGGATCCCAATGTAACACTTTCATGATTTAAATGAATGTCCAGCCCTTTTATTCCAAAATCTTATTTAAATGAATCTTCATTTTAACTAACCACACTTTATAGTCTAATACCTCGATTAGCGAGCTAATGGCACATTTTAAAATCACATGGTAACGACTCTAGGGTAGTAGGGCGTTACAACTTGGTATCAGAGTGTGCCAAGGTTTATGGTTCTTGGAGATTGACCAAACATGTACGCTCGTTGCCAGAGACAAGCTCGACTCAAGGTCGGTTGGTATTAAGTTAAATATTTGTCTAGTTGCTTATCTGAATTGCTCTTATCTATTTGTTAATATAGGGAGCATGAGCATTATACATTTGTGTTTTGGTATGCTTTTTGTATATGGCCATTGTGTTGTCTGGCCCTGCTTGGGGATTGGTTTCGATGTGACCACCATATCTGTTGAGTCATTGATTGGAGAAAGATTTAGAAGTTATGCATCCGAGGCAGTCAAGTGGAGCAGGCATTGTTATTGTTGGGGTTACGAATAGTAGTCGGGGCTAGAATCGTCCATCTGCCCCCTGGGATTGGCAGCAGATGTTCGCTGACATGTAGGCTAGACTGCAACAACAAGAAGAAGAGATTAGGTAGTTGAGATAGTAGATCCTATGAGGGAACGTTACTCCGTGTGTTTCGACGACAATGGCATCAGTTTTGGTTCAGCCTGAGGGTGGAAATGTTGGAGATATGCCCTGAAAGCATATGTAGTAGACATTGTTTTTATGAAATAAATAAATAAATTGAATTTGTTATGCATATATTTTATGGACTATATTATTCTATGATAATATTATGTAAATATCAGGAAAATTCCTAAGTTCATGTATGTAATCTCAAACACGTATTAGTACAAGAGGATTGTGTTTGAGATAAATGAACTTGAATAGTTCGCAGTAAAATAAAGTTATGGAATCTTTAGATTAATTACTGCAAGTATGGTCCACTAGTATTATGAATACATGTGATCTAGATCCGGATCACTAGTGTGGTAGGATACTTTAGTGGAGGTGCTTTATATATTACAGAATATATAGAACTGGACCAGATATGTTTATTAATACTTAGTTAAATACCGTTTCGAAGTATTAATTAAATATATCAACTGATGATCATATACAAATAGATCTTAATCCTGAGGTTACTATGAACTCCTGTTTATGTTATATGAGTTCTTTGATTCACTTGTTAGGGTCTGTCAGAATGATCAGGCTAAAAACTTTTGTTTTGGGAACTCATTAATATAGATGGCTGGGGACATAGTATACAGATATGGAATCTATACCTTCTCGCAAGAGATTGAATGATGGTTCTCTTAAGGGTTGACTTTTGGGACTGAAAGGTTATTGAGCTCAAATTCATAATTTAGTTATGAATTAACCTTCACTAGTAGAGTCAATGGTACTTAAGGAAACAAGACATAATTAAAAGGGTAAAACGGTAATTTTATTCCCGATTAATTATGAACTATTATTAGAGGGTCAAAGTTGTATGCAATGATTAAATCAATGGACGCTTTATGATTATAAAGTACTCAGTAAATGAAATGTCTATAATTACAAGAGTGCAGTCTCATATTTATAGTGGAATAATCATGAGATTAATAAATTAAGATTATTTAATTAAAGAGTTTAATTAATAATCTCAAATTTATTGGAGCTTGGAATTATAGGTCCATAGGTCCCCATAGCGGCTCTATCAACATTGTTCAAGGTAAGAGTTGATATGAAGAGAAAATAGTTTAAAGACATATTTAAGAAGAAATTTGTTATTCAGGCCAAATATGCAATTATATGATAATAGTGATTAATTAATTAATTACAAATTAGTTGTAGTTAACAAAATTAATTAATATTTAATTATTATAAAAATTTTCGAAATTGTATTAAATAAATTAATTTTCGAAATTTAATTAAATAATTAATTAATTATAATTTTTTGAAATTATAATAAATTAAATATTTAATTTCGAAAATTTGGGTTTAATTAATTAGTAGAATTAATTAAGTATCTTTATTTGAGTGGGAGATAATAATCTGATAAGTTCAAATTGGATTTGAATTTAAAAGATTGATATTTATTCAAATAATTAATTATATTTGATAATTAATTAAAAAGATAGTTAATTTGAATTCAAATTTGAATTAGCTATCAGGTTGTTAGATCTTATCTGAAAAAGAAATTTGAATAAATAATTAAATAAAATTTGAAAAACTAATATCCCTAGAAATTAGGAAGCTACACGTTCACACACAGTCCATAGACTGTGTGTGGCGTGTAGAGCAGTATTTTTTCAGGGATGGGATTTTCAATTTTATTTATTTAATTAATTAATTAATAGATAATTCAAAAATTGGATTTTGGATTTTTTCATTAATGGAATAATTAATTAATTAAAAATTAAATTGTAAAATGGTTACAGATTTAATTTTTAAATTTTGAATTTTTTCTGTTAAGTATGACTGATCAGAAAATTATTCAGAGAAGAAGAAGAAGTGAAGAGAGTGAGACTACTCTGAACATTCGCTCTGTGAAAATAGAACGATAGTTTTCTCTCCCTGAAAATAAAGAACCAATTCTCAGGCCTATTCTCTTAATCTCATGTGTTGAGTACATCAAGTAGAATCACAAATAAACTATCCTTCATTCTCTAAATGCCCACACATTTCTTGAGGTGTAGAGAACGCTTTGGAAGATCTTGATGTGAGTACGTGGAGCGGCTTGGATAGGAAGATCATTCTAAATACAAGAAGATAGCAAGGACACTTGATAGGCTTCAAGAGGTATGATTTCTATCACTATCTTGCTTATGATTAATGTATGTATATTAATGGATCCGCATATTTAAAGGTAGTTTAAATATGTTACAAAATTTTTGTTGTACACTGGGCCAACCACACCACCTTTCCGCTGCGTATTAGGAAACTCGTTCCTAACAGGAAACAAGTGGGAATTGTTGTATGAAAGATTCCAGAGGTATTATCCTCTAGTTTTTGATGGGGGATTAGATCCGTTCAGAGCTGAATAGTCGATGGGCATGGTTAGGTCCATGTTCAACTATATAGGAGCAAAATGCAATGATAGAGTGGCTTGTGCCACATACATCCTGCGGGAGGATGCCAAAACATGGTGGGAAGTGGTATCCCAGACCCGAAATGTTGTTATGATGGGTTGGGAGGAATTCATACAATTTTTCAACGAGGGGTACTACTGTGACGCAGTTCGAATTGCGAAAACCAATGAGTTTATGAATTTGGTTCAAGGTAGTAAGATAGTGACAGAGTATGTCAATGAATATGATGGGTTAACCAAGTTTGTTTTTGATTTGGTACCGACATATGTAGCCCAGAAGGAACTTGAGGGTTCAACCCTGCGGTGGCCCATAGAGTTAGGATCGCTCCAGTCCATGAGATTTTTACCTACGCTCAAGCAGTAGGGAGGGCCCTTGCTATAGAGGACGCAGGAGGTGAGATATGGAGCGAGGGTTCCGTGGGGCAGGAAACTCAAACAATGGTACCTCCATTTGCGGAAGTAGGTAGGGGCAGAGGCCCCAGTATTCAAAAAAGAAAGACCCCTGATAGTTCTACCACTTTTGGCCATGACAGGAGGGGTTATAGTATTCAGGGCAGTTGCTAGGGTGGCAACAAGGTCTGGAGAAGCTATCCAGTGTGTGTTAGGTGCAAGAGACACCATCTGGGAAAATGCCGAGCGAAGGCATGTTTTCTGTGTGGAATAGTTGGGCACATCAAGAAGCATTGCCCAGAATCGAAGACAGAAGAACCAAGTAGTACAGATAGCTCGACCTTAGCTCAAGCGTCCGTCTGGAGGCAACCAGAGCCCGAGGCTGGTCCCTCAGAAATGACAGGTTGGACTTCTAGTTCTCGTTCCTTTATATTGTACTGATAGAGTTTGGTGATACGTACCTCTTAGAAGAAATATAGACATAAGATACTTACCAGATGAATATTACACTATGGGGCTTGAGATTTCTCGTTTACTAGGAAAGTTGGTAATTTCCAGGGAATGGGACAGAGTATTACGGGTAGAAGATTAATAGTAAGAATTGGTTGGGATTGTTATATGATGACCTCGGTATGGTCCTAAGTATGGATTAGTTTTCCAATAAGGGACAACCATGGACTGTAAGAGAGAATGGTGACTTCCGGGTTTAAAAGGAGAGGACTCGGCTGCAATTACGATATGCCTAGTTGTTGTGGTAGGTACCACTAGGGTTGTGTCAATTAGACCAGACTGGATTGGTCAGTGGGATTTCAGATGGATTTATAAGGAATTTTGAGGATTGTTGTCGCGATTAGAAAATTGAGTGTGCTACAGGAATAAGGCAAGAATAGAACCAGTACCAGAAACACCATGAAGAATGACGCTAGTTGAGAAGCCATAATTAAAGGTTCAATCAAAGGGGTTACTTGACTTAAAGGTGATCAGAAGTAGCATCTTACCATAAGACATATCAATGCCATGGGTTAAGGAGAAGGCCAAGCCTGCGAGTATATGTAATATATATGGAAAGCCAAATAAGGTAATTGTTAAGAATAGATATCCACTGCCGAGAGTGAATGGTTTTTTTGGACAAGTCATATCTAGCTCAATCAAGAATGTATTGGACTACTTTCGGTTAAGAATAGAATATAAGTAAAACATGTATTAATACTACTGAGGCTGAGGAAGCAGAGATCACAGGTAAGGCTCCAGAAGGGATAAGTTCCAATTTCTCCAGATGATATTCAAGGTCACATTATGGGAAGTGACAGGATTGCATAAAATTCAGTTAGGATAGAGACCGTAAGGAAATTGTTAAGGGAGCGCCTTAGGGGACTAGAAACACAGTGAGACTGGTGAGACACCTCGACTTTTACCTGAAGCATCTTCGGCGACTGTTATACCCTTGATTAAAGTAATATAAAAATCTAAAGTTTGTATGAATGGATAGTTGTGTGTCAGATTCCCAGAGACTAAAATAAAGGGTTGATTCACATGCCATGGTATTGGGATATGCGCGGGATGAACTCGTATAGGAGGACGGTGTAGTGGACACTGTCCTTGCTTAGAACATGGAATATTAGTGCGGTGCGTCAAGGATTAGGGTACGCCCGTATATACACTGGAAGAGTGATCGTTTTTACACTGGATGAAGGGATAAGGACTTAGATGTTCTACATGGGATGTCGAGTTGACGGCAATGCCGGTTAGCCACGATTAGGGTGGAGTAATGACTGGGATTGGTCCGGAACCCGCGATTGATAAGTAGCAGATATACCTCTATGAATAAATGGTGAAACACCGAAAGAAGATCTTGTAGGAATGGTTAAAAATCCTACCGCTTTGGCATAAATAAGTTAAGATATGCGAATCGGATGAGTGATCTGAAGGAAGATGGTGTTTAGGAGAAGATGCAGGGCAAGCCTTTGGTTACCCCTTTACGATTACGGTATCCAGGGAGTTGAATAATGGGAGGCACACAACCTAATCTTTTGGTAAGTGAGAGATGATAATCAGAAGTCAGAAGGGATATTATGACTCTAGGGCATCCCGAAGTTAGTACGAAGGAATATAGTTACAGACCCTAAAGGTGGATCACCTCAGATTGCGGATGAGGTGAGTGGATGCAAAAAGTTGTGACTTGAACTATTAGGTTAAAACACTATGGTCGGCGTGAGTGAGATATCAAAAGAGGGAGTGTGTACGAAAGGAGGTCGTATATCCCCACTGGACGCCAAAGTTGACAGTGTTAGATTGAGACCCTTAGGTTCCTACGTTTGGGAAAAGGGTCATAGAGGGTGGTGAGTATAAGGTTGGAATTTGGAATTAATGGTTACCTTTAGACCATGGATAACTTGAAGGAATAACTTAGACCCTGAGTGTTCTACTTTGAATATGTGAGTTTTGGGATCTTGAGGTAAATACAATCCCTGGAATGGATTGTCACGATGATGAATGTCGATAGACAGCTAGAGTGGCTCTAAGTAAGATATTATGAGATAGGGAACGAGAAATACTTATTCCGCGAAAAATGAAATCAGGAACAGAAAGTATACTGGTTTAGAGTGAGTTTGAATGACCAGTGAAATTATTAAGGATTGTTAGAGTAGAGTGTCTACTTTTATGAAGGATATAAAAGTTCGCAAATTTTAGTATGGGAACGTAGGGTTCCAGGATTGGAGACTTTGTGCTTCACCGAATATTGTGGACTAAGAAAGGTAAAGGAGCTTGGGAAAGGAAGAAGGAGTTTTGACCCTAGATTTGGATAGATCTAAAAGATCCTAATAAGGGCTAGGCCAGGAGCCTACAATTTAGCCTTACCCCAGCATGGGTAGCAGCTCATGAGGGGTTATTGATGTAATTGCTAAGGGAAAAAGTGTTGAGTACTACCCCTGATCGGGCGAAGAGGCCCTGGAATTTCAGGGGGGATTTATTGTGCGAGTAAAAGCTAGCAGAACTTTGAACACAAGAAATAAAGTTATACAGATTAAGACTAGCCTTAATAAAGAGTGGGTAATTGTAACATCCCAAATTTGCTAATAAGGCTTACTGCCTTTATTAGCATGTCGGGAGGGAAATAATTGATATAGTTATGTTAATACATGGATTAAATGACAGTGATTAGAGATGCATGTTTAGGTGAATTAAATATGCATGTGGGCCCATTTTGGTTAATAGGGACATATTTATAATTTTGGCCCATTGAGGGCATAACTGTGATTATGTATGTGTTGTGCTTGATACCACAAGATTGTGGTGATATATTTGTGATGTGTGATCCAAGAAAGTCCTAGGGAGCAAAATAGCAAAATAGTCACAACGAGGTCAAATACCCGGCTCGGGGTGAGCCTATGGGTATATTGGGAATATAGCACGAGTTCGGGGTTACCGGGTAGTGATTTAGCGATTATTTGGGTATGTCGTGATTAAATGGGGATTTATAGGACTACTCGAGGAATTAGCGGGATGTGACAAATGACGGGATTGCCCTTGATGGCATTAAAGGACTAAGGATATACTTAGGGCATTTTGGACATTATGTAGCTAAGGATAGGGTTAAGCTGATCAGAACTCTAGAACTAAGGAGAAATAAAAATAGAAACATAAAGGGAAATTTGAACTTTTATGCTTAACGGGGTGTTGTAATTCAAAAAAATGCTAGGCATTTTTATCATTACAAAATAATGCCAAAACTTTTAACAGTAACCGAAATGCCCCTGTCACAAAAAAATTTCCCCCACTTTTGATTCTCCTCTTTCTCTCTCCACTATCTCACTCTCTCTCTCTCTCGGTTCATCTCCCCCCCCCCCCCCCCGATACCCATCTAGAACCATCGAACCCAATCGGAGAAGCCCACCTCGCCGCCGTCGAACCACCGTCTGGCCTCCGTCCACTTCTCCATTGAACCTCTGAAGCACTGTCCTTGTCGAAGCATCGAGACCCTGAAGCACAACCCCTCTGCCCTCGTCGAAGCACAACCTTTCCGCCTTCGTCGACCGCGTCTCTTCTCCTTCGCCCGCCTCCGCGCCTCTTCTCCTCCTTATCAAATCACAAAGGCGAAGGTCGATTTCCCTTGATTTTTTTTTTGTGTGAATGTTGTATACTTTACGAGTGTGAGCATATTGATCTTGTAACGACCCAAATTCGCTATTAAGGCTTAAGGGCCTTGAATAGTGTGCCTAGAGGGCATAATGGGATTTTGTGTGTGTCTTTAATGAGTTAAATGCATGTTATATGACTATGTGATTATCTGAGATGCATGACTATGTGAATTAGTATGCATGTAGACCTGATTATCTTAGAAAGAGCATAATTGTAATTTGGCCATTTTGGGCATGACTGTGTTGATATCTGTGATCTGTGACTCGAGACGATCCTAGAGTGAGCGAGTTAGCGGAAAAGTCAAAGCGGGAATTTATACCCGGCTTAGGTTAAGCCCGGGGAGTTTAAATGAGAATTTGGAAAGTATATTGAGGTTAATCTTGATGATGAGGAATGTATATTTGGTGATTTATCAGGTATTGGGTAGCAAGCGGGAAATTATTAGGAACACTTGAGGAATTAGTGGGAATTTGGATAATATGACTAAAATGTCCCTACATGGGCAAAAAGGTTTAGAATTATTAGGAAGGGCATTTTGGTTTTTAGGCTTGTTAGAGATAAGTTAAAGGGAGCTTTATACTCAGTGGAATTGGTAGAAAAGAGTTAAGGCTGAAAAAGAAAGAAAGAAGGAAGAAAAAGAAAAGAGAGAGAAAACATAGGGGTTTTGTTTCAAAGGAACGGTTTGTGGTTCTCCCACCATTTCCCTTCATTTTTCTTGGAGTTAAGCTCAGTGGAGAGCAAGGGTAGGCTGAGCATCAAGGATCCTAAACTAGACTTGAGGATTGGCAAGGGGGTTAGCAAGAACACATCAGGAATTTGAGGTAAGTTCTTGGAAATTTCAGTTTTAGGGTTTGTCTGGTTTGAGCTGTGTTTTTGAGCTAAATAGATGGGGATTTTTGGGAAATCAGGCCAAGATTGAGAAGGAGAAAGCTAAGGAGGTCTAGGGTTCAACTCAAGGTCGAATTTCCATCCACGGTATGATTTCTAAGACCTTATCTTTGATGTTTGAATGAATTTCTGGTTTTAGGGTTCATTATGGTATATCTTGAGTTTTAGGTTGCTTGAGCTTGGGGTATGAGTTCTTGGGATGATTGGGATGAGTGTGAGGTGTTGATAAGTTTGTTTTTGGGCTTGGGAAAGATTTGGACAAGTTTGGGGTTGAAATGGTAGAAGGAAATCGCAGGAAGCGATTTTGGGTGTTGCTGGTCTGCAACTAGCGCTACAACGCTAGTCTTTTGGCGCTGTAGCGCTAGGCCCTGTTTCTGGGGAGGTGTGGTTCTGCTTGTAGCGCTACAGCGCCCTCTTTAGAGCGCTGTAGCGCTGCACTGTTCACAGAAAGGGATTTTTGGGCTTTTGTTGAGGGATTTTGACCTAGGACTCAGGGCTCGATTCCACCACTTTGTTTTGGGGATCTAGGACTTCCCGGGGGCTCGGGATTGGTCCCGAGGCTAGGTTTTGGACTTGAGGTTTGGTATTGACTTTGACTTATGGATTTTTCTTAGGTAAGAGCTAGGGCTCGAGTAGGATCGTGCTCGAGGAGTCAGGTGATCAAGGCTATCGAATTGAAAGGTAAGAAAACCGTAACACCCGAGATTAGGGCATGGGCCCACAGTGTTATTGCAGGGCATGGCCCTAGATTGTATTACGTGCAAATGTATAACCTTAGATGAATTATTAAATGCTTGAATGATTATTTTGAAATGTATTGTATGGGCGATTATAATGAAATGAACGGCTAAGGCCAAGAGCGACGAAGGCCGGGGACGGCCTTGGGGCCGGAAGTAACACTTAGCACATGGGGTGCTTATAGCCAGGGTGGGACCCAATGGATACATGAGTTATCCTTACGGTAAGGACCGAGACCCCAGGCTTTGTTAAGGCCTCTGGGGCGGCATGGCCGTGCTTGTTCAGTCTGATGGTTTTCCTATTTATCAGTGGATTATATGTCAGCTATATTTTATGCATATGTTATGTACTATTTGGGTTTTCTTACTGGGCTTCGGCTCATGGGTGCTCCGTGTTGCAGGTAAAAGCAAAGAGTCAGTCAACCGGCCATGAGTATGGAGAGCGTGGGGGCGGCGCGTACATGTTCGACCTGCCCGACTGCTTTGGTTGGGGGCATTTTGTATATGGCTGTATTAACCTATTCTTTTGATGGTTAACCAAATGTAAATCTATTTTTGAGTTGTAAATATTTTGTAAACCTTATTTTTGGGATCCCAGATGTTTAATACTTAACGTTTTCAATGAAACTAAACATTTTCAAAGAGTACAACCTTAAACTCTGGTTTAATCACACTTTTGGTTTTAGAAACCTCGTCTAGTCAATTTGATGCACAATTTCCGTTTTAAACTCACTTAGTAACGGCTCTAAGGTAGTAGGGCGTTACAGATCTGATTTGTTTGAGTATTTTGGAATGGGTATGTTGAATAACGAGTGTGAGCTTTTGCTTTGTTTATTTGATGTTGCTCGATGGTTTGATGGGCATCATTGGGGGTTCAATGAACATCGATGGGTAGTCATTTAGGGGGTTCGATGCATACTCGATGGTTGTTAGACAGTGCTCGATGCATGCTCGATTGGGTTCGATAGGTTAGGTCATTTGGGGTTTTAGGTTTATGCTTCTGTGATTTGATGCATGCTTGATTATGGTTCGAGCATGCTCTAGGGTTGTTCGATAGGGTGGGTCTTAGGGGTTCCAGGAGCGGGTTCGATGGTGATTCGATGCATGCTCGATGGATGTTTGATGGGGTAGTTTTTTATGGAAATGTCCAGTTCAATAGAGGTTCAATTGGTGTTCGATGGGTACTTGATAGTGGTTTGATGGTTGCATATATGTTTATTTATGAATTTTTCACGTGGCTTTAATTGTATTATTTTTATTTTTATTTTTTGCAGATGCCGAAGTTTCTTTTTCCCTTGACAGATCACTTTCCGGGTCGAGTCACATATAGGGGTAATGGTTACTTTAAAACAATCAAGGACAAGTTTGAGGAGCTCGGGTTGATAGAAAGGGTGAAGGAATCCCCTTTCAAACAATTTTTCGTGGCTAAGAAGTTAGACTTCTCTACATGTCTCATACATCAATTAATGTTGCATAAGATCTAGTGCGACAAAGAGGATGAGTTGCATTTTCATTTGGGATCTAGACCCTGTATATTTGGTAGAGGCTAGTTTGCTTTGGTTATGGGGATGAACTTCAGTTTTGGGCCATCTTAGACTGATTTGAAGAAACACTTGAATAGTGACCGCTTAATCAAGGAGTACTTTAATGATGAAGAAATGGTGAAGATAATGCATTTTGAGGCTTCTTTAAAAAAACTGCACTGTAGTTGAAGATGCCTACAAGTTGGGCCTATGTTTCTTTGTTGAGGGGGGTTTTACTCACGAGAGGGCAAGTTAAATGTCTAGATAGATTCGCTGAAGATAGTGGAGGACACTGAGTACTTCTTTACTTACCCATGGGGGAAGGTGTCTTTTAACAAGCTTATGGATGCATGTCAAAAAGACATGCATCATGAGAAGAGGAACTTTGAGAAGAAGAAGAAGGAATTTAAGGGGAAACAAAAAGAAGCAAAATACTGTTTGTATGGTTATGTCCCTGTATTGCAGTATAGGGCATACGAAGCCATCTAGCAGTTTGCACGTGAGTATGGTATTAACCATGGAAACCAGTTTCTAAGGATGCTCAGTTGGTCGAGCAATAAGGAGCGTCCTATTTCGAAGGCTGACCTTGCACCAATGTTCAATAAGATGAGTGTAAGTTCTTCTATATTATTTCAAAATACAGTATTCTTTGGTGGTTTCAAACTAACTTAATGCTTTGTATTTGATGCAGTTGATTGTGTTGTCCATGTTGAAGCCCCAGCCTTCAGAGATAGATTATTATAGCGCTCTGACTGAAGGTGATGCTCCCTTGTATCCCGGGTTGGGCCAAGAAGAAGAGGTAGAAACTCCCACTAATTTTGAGAAGGTGGCGGAGATAGCTGCTGAGGTTGCGAAGGCATCCAATATTTTTGTTGATGGCCCTGATGATGAGGATACCCCAGTCCCCATCGGCCCCACACCCTCGGCCCCGGTCCCATCGGTACACCTCAGTCTTGATCAACCTGATTTAAGGGAGGTGTTGGAGAGGTTGGAGCGAGTTTAGAGTCATCAGGATACCATCCTAAAGAACCAGACGGATATCATGGATGTTGTTAATAAGATCTTGACATTTATACAAGATCTTCCAGATGATTCTGATTCCGACTCACTTGACCTCCCAGATGATTTTGTCGTACATGACATAGGCACTCCTCCCCCGATAGTACTCACAGCAAATCTTGAGACCCCATGTGTTGCTATTATAGAACCTGGGGATGTTTCTGGTGTAGAGTTTGAATTGGCCAAGAGGAAAAGACACAAACCTAAGAAATTTGAAGACTACACCGACCCAACCAGGAAGAAAGCTCGTGTGGATGCGATTAATGACGTGCCATTAGTCCTTGACCCTCTGAAGAAGCCACTTGCTACAAAGTACAGGACGGTCGGCAAGTGGTTGCTTGGAGATATTCCAAACAAGACGAAGAGGGATGTCTAAACTGGTGTGTATGGTCTGAGTTAGTTTCTGACGATGAAGACACCACAGTTTTGGATCGATGATGGGGTGAGTAATTTTATTAATATCTGTTATCTGGTATTAACATTGGGTTCGATAGGGTTCGATGTTGGTTCGATAGGGGTTCGATGTGGGTTCGATAGGGGTTTGATGTTGGTTCGATGGGTAGAGGCAGATGGTTTGGTTCTAGTAGCTTTAAATGGAGTTCGATAGGGGTTCGATGTGGATTCGATGGGTAGAGGCAAATGGTTTGGTTCTAGCAGATTTAAATTGAGTTTGATGGGGTTCGATAGGGGTTTGATTGGTAGAGGCAGATGGTTTGGTTCTAGTAGCTTTCAATTGAGGTTGATGGGGTTCGATGGGTAGAGGCAGATGGTTTGGTTCTAGTAGCTTTAAATTGGATTCGATGGGGTTCGATAGGCATTTGATGGGTAGAGGCAGATGGTTTGGTCCTAGTGGATTTAAATTGAGGTTGATGGGGTTTGATAGGGATTCGATGTTGGTTCGATGGGTAGAGGCAAATGGTTTGGTTCTAGTAGCATTAAATTGGGTTCAATAGGGGTTCGATGGGGTTTCGATGGGTAGAGGCAGATGGTTTGGTTCTAGTAGCTTTAAATTGAGGTCGATGGGGTTCGATGGGTTTGATAGGGGTTCGATGGGTAGAGGCAGATGGTTTGGTTCTAGTAGTTATAAATTGGATTTGATGGGGTTCGATGGGTGGTTCTAATGGGTTTAAACCATCAATGGGTTTCGATAGGGGTTCGATGTTGGTTCGATGGGTAGAGGTAGATGGTTTGGTTCTAGTAGCATTAAATTGGGTTCGATAGGGTTTCGATGGGTAGAGGTAGATGATTTGGTTGTAGTAGCTTTAAATTGAGGTCGATGGGGTTCGATAGGGGTTTGATGGGTAGAGGCAGATGGTTTGGTTCTAGTAGCTTTAAATTGGATTCGATGGGGTTCGATGGGTAGATGGTTTGGTTCTTGTGGCTTTAAATCATTGATGGGGTTCGATGTTGGTTCGATGGGCAGAGGCAGATGGTTTGGTTCTAGTAGCATTAAATTGGGTTTGATAAGGGTTCGATGGGGTTTCGATGGGTAGAGGCAGATGGTTTGGTTCACGTAGCCTTAAATTGAGGTCGATGGGGTTTTATGGGTAGGGGCAGATGGTTTAACAATTGTTTTCCTATCATTTTTGCAGCATATTGATGCGGCCAAGCATATGCTACGTAGGCGTCGACAGTTCTATCCCGGGGCGTATCGGCAAGATGCTATTGTGTTGAATATTATGTTCTCACAAGTGGTACCAGCCCACTATGATGCATATCAGAATGCCAAGGAAGCGGATAAGAAAAGGCTTTTGTGGGATTTAGATGTGATGTCAATGATAACATGAATTGACAATCAATTTCTAGCATCGTGGAAGGGAGTAGACACTGTATATTGGTGCCATAACTACCTTCAAGCGTATTGGTTTGCAGTTGAAGCCTCCATTTCTACTTGGACTCTGAATGTTTATGATTCAGACGTGACAGTGATAAGTGCTAAACAACTGCAATCCTTTATGAAGTCATGGTATACTTTGTTCCCATCGTTGTTATTGCAGTCACAACTTTTCAAGGACGACCCTCGGTTGACGATTCCACCTGGAGCTAAAAGATGCAAAGAGTTCAATGTGCACCGCATTCCAGTTGATTCAGTACCCCAAACCAAAGTCAGGTAATCAAAATTCTAGTTTTTCTTCAAGTTTTTTAAATTAAATTCTATGTTGATTTTGTTACTAATGCAGTTTATGTTTTGTTCACAGTGGAGATTGTGGTGTGTACGCCATCAAGCACATCGAGCACTTATTGGGTAGGCTACCACTTCACACGATCTACGATGACAACATGGAGTTGTTCAGAAACAAATGGATAAATTGACTTATGGTATCAGAATGTTAGACATTGAACATTCTCTTCTTGTTATATTTCTTTACTTAAAATTTAAGTTATTAAGAAAATATTGTGTATCGAGCATGCAAATCATTAACGACAATTAGCAGTAAAAATCCAAGCGAGCAAAATTCATTAACGACAATAAAAAAACAAACAAAAAAAAACCTTCAACTTCAAGTTTAAATAAAATACAACAAAAATTAAACTCAAAGCCAAGCTTTGCATGAGGACTTGTTGTGGCCACGACCACCACATCTACTACACTTACGCATTTTCACATCTTTTTCCCTGTCGGATGGCCAACGGTTTGTCCTTGGTCTTCCTAGCTTTGGCTTCTTTGGATGACCAACTTGTTGTTTCTCTATGGGTACACCAACTACCATATTCTTAATGTCATCTGGAAGTATCCAGTCATCCTTGTTCCCAGTTGGGTAAATGGTTTCTTTGTACGAATTCCTCCATGGCTCAATGGTGTAAAATGGTGAACACAAAGAGTAAAAGGTTCACCCCACGCTCTATAGCTACTACAGCTGCATGGAGACAAGGTGTGCCTATGAGCTGGAATACCCCACATGAGCATGATTTCGTCATCAAATTCACCTTAGCATCGCTGTCTGCACCAGTTACAAGAAACTCGAATTGGCCAAGGGCATATACATTCATGAACCTTCCTTTGTCAGCATTGTTCGATACATCTGCCTCCATCAGGGTGGATAATTTGGTGGTAGTCTTCTCTGTCACACTACGTCGTTCAGAAAACCAAGACTATAGTGTGAACCAAGTGAATTCCAAAAAAATTGTAACTGGAAAGGTTCTTGCATCCTTGGTCTTGTTGTTGAAGCTTTCAGCGTAGTTGCTTGTCATTATATTGTATCGTTTTCCAGGAAAGAAAGGACGAGACCACTTATCAAAACCAATTCCCTCCAAATAGGCAGCTATGGGAGGATCCATTCGCTTAATATTTTCAAAATGCTTTAGAAATTTGGTCTTCTTCCATGCATAGGCTACTGCCCACATCTCACTGTGACAGTGATCAATCTTGAACTTAGCTTTCACATTCATATTGATGTGATGGTAGCATGCACCGTGGTAGGCATCAGGAAAGACAGCCTCTAGAGCATGAATAATACTAGCATGCCTATCTAACACGAAAGCCAAGTCATCAACGTTCCCAATGGCTTCCTTCAACTTCATCATGAAATATTTCCACGAGTTATGGTTCTCACTATCCACCAACCCGAACGCAATTGGATATAAATGACTATTCGCATCCAAAGCAACAGCACATAGCATATGGCCATCGTACTTATTCTTCAGGAACGTGCCACCCACACATATCACTAGACGACAAAATCTAAATCCCCTCCTACAAACTCCAAGGGAAAAGAAGCAATATAGGAAACGACCATCTTCAATGACAAAATCAGTAATTGTACCTAGATTCTTTTGCTGCAACATGTGCAAGTAGGATGGCAACTTGCAATACGAATCTTCATATGTCCCCCTAACATACGTAAGTGCCTTCTCTCTACATCTCCATGCCTTTTCATAACTTATATTAATACCAAAAGTTTTCTTCATATCCTCCTTTATGTTGTTAGCCATGTAACTAGCCCATCAACTGCGTATTTGTTCTTTATGAGGTGTCCAACGACCCACGGTGCAGCTTAACGATGACCTTTTTGTCGCACTTCTAGTGAGCATGTGTGTATGCTCTTGTATACCGTGATCTCAAACATGGGGGACATTGGTAGTTTTTTCCCTCTCAGTCTCCAACAACAGTCAGGATCTTTGCATGTGATATACCACACGTCAGTACCAAACTTTTTCACCATATACTCAAAGTTATTCTTCATTGCAAATAGAGCAGCTTTGGTTTTTAAATCAATCTTGTCCTCAAAAGTATTCCCAACATATATTTCTCCCATTGGTGCACCAGATGATGAGGAAGGGAATTTAGCATATGCCTCAATATCTTCTTTTGTAAACATTGGGGCACTCCATCTGGTGTGATCTTCTCTTGATACAATTGTCTCCCTCCATCCAGTGTTATCTTCTGTCCTACCAGGTTGATTACTGCTTCTAGCAGGTGTTCGGCATCCTTGAGTTGGGAGGTGTGCCTGTGCAAGAGGCAGTCCTGACTCTTCTTCTACTTGTTGGGCTTGGGAAATGTCTAACTCCTCATTTGAAACATCTGCACTATAATATGATTCATCCTCGTAACCATCATCATTATCTTCAAAGCAATTACCAACTGGATCATCATTCACATAGGGATCGTACTCATATGCCTCAAGCACACCTGTGGGAACTCCTTGTGGTATATCAAGCTTAATAGTAGCCATCGGATCAATAAATGGAACAAAAGTTCCATCCTCACTAAGATTCTTATAACTACTACTTGCAGGAGATGGACCGACACTGGTCGTGTCTTTTTTGTTCACACTAGGAGAAGGATCTAATATGACATTCTTTTTAACTGGAGTCACACATAAGACTATCCATTCTTTCAAGCTTATTCCTAAGAATACACGAACTTGATGATCATTCCTCAATTGAACCGGTGCAAATGGTTGGTCGCCGCATACGTATGGCACCTCGAGTTTCAATTCATACACCTCTCTATCCACTTGAAATGTCTCATGGAGTATGTCAAGTAGTTGCAAGTAAGTGACATCATTCTCTACTAGTAGTTGCAAGTAGTTGCATACGTATGGCACCTCGAGTTTCAATTCATACACCTCTCTATCCACTTGAAATGTCTCATGCAGTATGTCAAGTAGTTGCAAGTAAGTGACATCATTCTCTACTGGTATCACTTCACCTTAAGCATCCTTAAAATACCATTTCCTACCATCTATTTCCAAAACACAAATACAATTAGCTGAAAAACAGATGGTAGGAAATGGTATTTTAAGGATGCTGAAAAACATGACCATCGAGCCTGCATCGAGCCTCCATCGAGCATGCACGAAATAGTGATAATGCACATTACCATCGAGCTTGCATCGAGTAACAATAGAGCAAGCATGCAACCGTAAAAAATGATGTGTTATCGAGCCTGCATCGAGCAGGCATCGAGCCTCCATCGAGCATGCACGAAATAGTGAGAATGCACATTGCCATCGAGCTTGCATCGAACAAGTATCGACTAACAATCGAGCAAGAATGCAACCATAAAAAATGATGTGCCATCGAGCCTGACTCGAGCAGGCATCGAGCATGCACAAAATAGTGAGAATGCACATTACCATCGAGCTTGCATCGAGTAGGCATCGCGTAACCATCGAGCACAACATGCAACGTAAAAAATAATGTGCCATTGAGCCTGCATCGAGCAGGCATCGAGCATCCATCGAGCATTCATGAAATAGTGAGAATGAACATTACCATCGAGCACCCATCGAGTAGATATTGAGTAACCATCAAGCACAACATGCAACCGTAAGAATTGATGTGACATCGAGCAACCATCAAGCACAACTCAAACCCAGAAAATTTCCAGAAAACGCAGATCGATAAAAAACCAAAAATATGTGCAAATATTGCTCAGATCTATTCGAAATGTCCAAAAAGTTTAAAGGAAACATCACTAATCCAAGTATTTAAGAAAAAATTGCTTACCCATAAGATTTTTCTCCAAGATTCCTCAACCCTTACTTTGGTCTATATCTCTACAAATGGCTTCCTTCGTAGGGGGTTGCTTGACTTCCTTCTACCGTGGTGCTCTTAGTGGCTGTGTGAGGTGAGGTGAGTGAAAGAGAGTGAGGAAAAAACAAGAAGAAGGAAGAGAAGAGGGAAGATAGGAGATAGTTGTGATAGGGGTATTTTTGGAATGCTAAAATGAATTGGCATCATTTTTAAATGATAAAAATGCCTAGCATTATTTTGAATTACACCACCCCATGAAGCATAAAAACTCAAATTTCCCAACATAAACCTCAACTCTCCCTCTTTCTCTCTCTCGTGTACCTCTCCCCCTCTCTTTGGTGCGTTTGAAGCTTTGGTGAATACTTGAGGATTAGGCTAAGAATTGATCTGGGGACTTGGGAAAAACAAGTTGAAGGTGTTGGGGAATTGGCTCATGGTCAAAATCATCATAGAGGTAAGGATTCTGATATTGAATTCTTAAGTTCTACTGTAATTTCTTAAGCTTTTCTTAGGTGTGAGCCTTGTTTTTCTTAGGTGTAAGCTTTGCTTTGATTTTGAGGTTTAAGTGAGGATATGAGATGGGTTTTGAGATACTTATACTGACTAAGTTGCTTAGACATGAATTATGAGTTTAATTTTGAGTATAGGGGTTGAATTGGGTGTGAATTGGTGAGTTGGGCTGAGGAAAACGTAGTGGAGAATGCATGGATTTCTGGGTTTTGTGGCTCGAGCCGTGACCCTTTTCATCAGGCCCCGTGGTCTGCATAAACTCAGAGGCTTGGGAGCCTCGGATTTTGTCCAGTCGTCGTAGCGCAGGCTGAGGCACACCGCGGCCCGTTTCCCTTTGATGAGAGACCAAGGCTCTCTGACATGTGGTGCGTTGTGGCCCTAATGGGCTGGGACACAACTCAAATAGGAAATGTTGGCCAATTGAAGATTTTAAGCTTAGAACTCAATTCTTAAAGCTCGTGAAGGATTCTACTATCTGGTATAGTAGAATTCGAGGTCCCGGAGGCTAGTATGTTATTCTAAAGGCTTTTAATTTATTTAGAACGTGATGGCTATTTAACATTACGTTGTGACTAGTTTTTACCGCTTAGGATCGGGATTAGGGATCGTGCTCGGGATCTCTTTGGATTGTTAGCTCGGGACACAAGGTATGAGAATTGTCTGTGCCCGTAGAGCTATGTTGTGTTTAGTGTTATGTGTATTGTTTATAGCCATTATGTCATACATGTGATTTTGACTGAACGACTAAGGTCGGGAGCAGCAAAGGTTGAGAGTGGCAAAGGCTGGGAGTGACAGAGGTCGGGAACGACAAAGGGTCAGGAGCGGTGTTAAGCATGATGAATGTAGGTCACCAAGGCAAGACCCCCTAAGGGTGTTGTACACATCCGCTCGGTTAAGACCGCGGACTTGGTGCTTGATAGTGCACCCCGATCGGTGAAGGTCGTTGTTGTGCTATTGTACTGTTGTGCTGTTATGCTGTTGTGCTATTGTGGTGTTGTGTATTCCAATAGAAACTTGTAAATATTTTGCTATCTTTGATTAAGTATTTATTTGTTGAAATAAATTATTGTATGTTTTACTTTGAAGTTCTCTTGTCGGGCCTCAGCTCACGAGTGCTCTGTGACGGAGGTAAGGGCTAGGAAAATGTCGATCAACCATGAGTTGGAGGGCATGGAGCGGTGCATAGATGTTTGGCCTACCTGGTCGCCACGGCTGGGTTATTTTTTAGGAAGATGTTATAAATGTTTTGTTTTGTAACTTAGGTCAACTATAAAGTAACTTTTGAGTTGTAAATATGTTTCTAAATAGTATTTTGGGATCCCAATGTAATACTTTCATGATTTAAATTAATGTCCAACCCTTTTATTCCAAAATCTTATTTAAATGTGTCTTCATTTTAACTAACCACACTTTTTGGTCTAATACCTCGATTAGCGAGCTAATGACACATTTTAAAATCACATGGTAATGACTCCAGGGTAGTAGGGCGTTACAGTATGGATTCACTACAGTGTCACCTAAGCGGGAAGGTTCACCTCTTGATAAAGACATTCCGCAGACAAACGCTAAGAAATCCAAGTAATTTAATCTTGACTTTGTTGGCTACAACATGAAACGTGTTAGTGTATTGTCTGTTATAGTTCTTTAAACTAGATTGTTAAAGGCTGAATTAGAAATGGCTAGGGAGTACTATTAAGTGTATAGAATGTTCCAATAAAATCCAGTGATTATTAGATCGTACTGGTATTCGAGCTGATGACCGGGGTAGGGGAAACACGGTCGAATGTCTGTTGATTTATGACGGTGGTAGGGGGTGCACGGTAGATTGACTATGGACTGATCACTGGGGTAGGTGAAACACAGTTGAATGTCTGGTTATTTTTAACCATGGTACTCAGAGGGGAAACACGGTTGAATGTCTGTTGATTTGTAACTGGGCTACCAAGATGTTTAATTGTTGTATTATTGTGAAATCCAGTGTGTATACTGGGATTGCGTTATTATAAATCCAAAGATTACTAGGTAATACTGGCACTCGAGATGGTGACTGTGGTGAGGAGAAGTACGGTCGACCAATGAAATGTTTAAAATCAAGTAGTAAGCACCTGGTGAATTTTAGAGGTTGTGATCTAAGAGGTGCCCGAACACCTCATTATATTTTTGTAGCTTATCAGTGTTTTTTGTAGCCATTGTAGAATGGTGTTATGCATTTATATCTTATATCTGCTTGTTATGAGATTTTTTGTGTGCATGTTGATTTTGAATTTAGTTGGTTGTTCGGTACAACTAGGCTAATGATGTGGTTTGAATTTTATACCTTGTTTGATAGGGTTCGGAAGTTATCTGATACCCTAATGACTTATGCTTCAGTTACTCTTAATAGAACCCTGTCCTTGGGTTGTAGTATGTTTTTGTTTGAAAGATTAATCTTACTAAGCTTAATTGCTTACCTAGCTATCCATGTTGTAGGTAAGGGCAAGGTGCAGTAGTGAGTGACGGGTTCTGCTTGTCGAAGTGTACATGTGGCTTAAGGATTGAAGAAAAAACTCCAAACCGTACAAGAGAAAAGGCTCCTGTTTTCCCTTCTTTTTTTCCTTTTCTTTTGTCTCAATCCTTTTTTCAGACCTTTACTGCCTTCTACACATTCCACTAAGGCATAAAGCATTATAATCCTTATCCCTGCCTTTAACACAAATGACCAATTTGCCCTCCCATTAATCCTAAGCCATTAAATCATTCTAAGGGCGTTTTGGTCATTACACCCAATTCCCGCTAATTCCTCGAATGTCTCTAATATTTACTGCTTACTTCCCGACACCTAACTAATCACCAATTATATTCCTCAATATCAAAATAGGCTCCAATATATTTCCTAAATTCCCAAAAATACCCCCAGGCTCCCCCCGAGCCGGGTATAAATTCTTGCCGAGACTTTTTCGCTAAACCTCTCACCAGGACCGCCTCGATTCACAAGTTACAAATATATCCACATAATAATGTGGTCTAAACAATTTATCACAGGTATATACAGTTATGCCCTCAACGGGCCAAAATTACAAACATGCCCTTCTAACCTAATCAGGGCCTACATGCATACTAATACACATAGTCATGCATCACAGATATCCAATTAATCATATAACATGCTTTTAATCATTAAATCACATATAATCCACTTGTTCCCTCTCGGCATGCTAATCAAGGCCCTTAAGCCCTATTAGTAGATTTGGGTCGTTACAGATGATCTTATGACTTGATCTATACCTCGATATCAAAATAACTATATATCTTACTTCCCAAGTGTTTAGAAAATCTTAGATTGGAAAAGATTTTATCCCAAAACCCAAGTGTTTCTCTCTATAGTAATCTTAGCAACTTGAAGGCTCTGAAGAATACTTGAAGAATGAAGAAAATGGCTAAGTACTAGGTCCTATTTATAGAGTTCAAGGAGTGAAACTAACCCCTTTTAATTTAAATAAATAAATGAATATAGAATGAAAAAGATTTGAATTTTCATTCAACAGATGCCCATAACTCGGTCTAAATTGTTCAAAGGCAGGTCCAAGTGGTTAAGGCTGTTTTTAAATTTAAAATCCTCAAGATTCAAAAATGCACTCCCAGGGGCGATATATCGCCTATCCTGGGCAATATATCGCCTAGACCATTTTCCCAAGCCCCGTTCGTTGATTCATGCGAAATCGACGATTTTTTTCGTATCTTCCATAGGCTATATATCGACCCCTAAGGCTGCGATATATCGGCATACGTTGATATGTAAAACATGTATTTGCACTTTTTCATCATATTTTGAATTGATTAAATAGCTTTGACTGAGTCAAAACGTGATCCTAACAGCTGCTGGAAGGTTCTAGAGCTTCTAGATCTTTCTTTTAATTAAAATATTCATCAAAAATACTTAAATCCTTAATAAACATGATTAGGATAAGTGTCATGCTCTTATTAATTATATCTAAACCTTAGGTTATAATGAATAATATTTCTAGGATCAGCAATATTAATCAAATCTTATGTTATAATTAATATTTCTAAACTATAGGTTAAACTTATAAAATCCATAATTGTTGCTATGAGTTTCCAACTAAGTCCCGGCTTGAACCAAAATCCATGGAAACTAACATACTACAAACTACACTAACTACAACTACTATCTAGCTAAGTAAAAATTCTGGGACACTACAATTCTCCCCTACTAACAAGAATTTTGTCCCTGAAATCTACTTACCAAACAATTCCGGATACCGTGCTAACATGTCTCCCTCAAACTCCCACATTGCCTCCCGTTCAGAACTATTACTCCATAGGACCTTGACTATCAAAATAGTCTTAGACCGTAATTCCTTCATCCCTCTATCTAGGATGCTAACCAGTCGTTCCTCGTAACTCAAGTCTTTCTGGAGTGCTATCGTGTCATACTTGAGGACGTGAGATGGGTCTGACACATATCTATGCAGCATCGAGATGTGAAATACATTGTGGCTATCTGCTAGAGCTCGCGGTAAGGCTAATCTATATGCAACTGTTCCCACATTGTCCAATATCTCAAAAGGACCTATAAACCGGGGACTAAGCTTGCCTTTCTTCCCAAACCACTTCACACCTTTCATAGGAGATATCTTTAAGAAGACTTGATCTCTGACTTTGAATTCCACATCACGCTGCTTGGCATCCGCATAACTTTTCTGTCGGCTCTGAGCAGCGAGCATACACTTTCTAATCAACGTTACTGCATCCTGAGCCACTCTAACAGCTTCGGGTCCAAGAAGTTGTCTTTCTCCTACCTCGTCCCAATGTAACGACGATCAACACCTCCTTCCATAAAGTAACTCATAGGGTGCCATCCCGATTGTTGACTGGTAGCTATTGTTGTAGGAGAACTCTATCAACGGCAAGTACTTATTTCATGATCCTCTTAAATCAAGTACACAAGCGCGTAGCATATCCTCTAAAATCTGAATCGTACGCTCGGACTGACCGTCTGTTTGAGGATGAAAAGTTGTATTAAGACTTAACTTAGTACCCATGGCTTGCTGTAAACTTCCCCAAAATCTCGATGTAAACACCAAACCTCTATCGGATACTATGGTTTTAGGGATTCCATGCAGTCGTACTATTTCTCGGACATAAATGTTTGCATGCTGGTCTGTTGTGTACATAGTCTTGACAGGCAGGAAGTGAGCTGACTTGGTTAGTCTATCTACTACTACCCAAGCTGAGTCGTGCTGCTTATTTGTTTGTGGTTGTCCTGTCACGAAGTCCATGGCTATGTCTTCCCACTTCCATTCTGGGATACTAAGTGGCTGCAATAAGCCTGCAGGGTGCTGATGTTCTACTTTCACTTGCTGGCATACTAAGCATTTAAACACATATTCTGCTATGTCTTTCTTCATTCCCGACCACTAATTCAATGTCTTAAGGCCGTGAGCCATCTTGGTCGACCCTGGGTGAACTGAGTATGGAGTATTGTGTGCCTCTTCTAAAATCTCCATCTTAATTCCATAGTCATTTGACACACATACCCGACCTTTATATCTCAAGAACCCCTGTCCCGATAAAGAGAAATATGTGGCCTTGCCTTCTTTGAGTGCAGCTATGTGAGATAATAACGTGTCATCATGCCCTTGCCCGATCCGTATATCTTCTAACAGACTTGACTGGATGGACAAGTTAGCCAGTTTACCAATGACTACTTCTATTCCGGCATTGATCAGCTCTTACTGAAGTGGCTTTTCTATTCTGGATATTGCTGCTAGATTCCCATAACTTTTTCTGCTTAGTGCATCAGCAATTACGTTTGCTTTTCCCAGGTGGTATAGGATTTTGCAGTCATAATCCTTTACTACTTCTAACCATCTGCGCTGCCTCATGTTGAGCTCCTTCTGCATGAAGAAATACTATAAGCTCTTGTGGTCTGTATAAATTTTACATCGTTCTCCATAAAGATAGTGGCGCAAGATTTTCAATGCGAAGACCACCACTACTAACTCCATATCGTGTGTTGGATGGTGTTGCTCGTATTCCTTTAGCTGCCTTGAGACGTAGCCTATCACTTTGTCATTCTGCATCAGCACACAACCCAAACCTTGCTTCGACGCATCACAGTATACTACAAACTTATCATTGGGTGTAGTACACAAAGTACTAGTGTTGAGCATAACTTATCCCTAAGTAACTGGAAACTCTCTTCATGTATATCCGTCCAGTTGAACTTCTGCTGTTTCCAGGTCAGGTTGGTAAGCGGAGTGGCTATCTTAGAAAAGCCCTCTACAAACCTCCGATAATAGCCTGCTAGCCCAAGAAAACTTCTAACTTCTGACGCATTCTTAGGTCTTGGCCAATCCTTCACAGCCTCTCCCTTAGCTGGGTCTACAGAAACTCCGTCCTTGGATACTATGTGGTCATGGAACGCTACTTGCAAAAGCCAAAATTCGCACTTCTTGAACTTGGCATAAAGTTAATGCTCTTTCAATCGCAGTATGGTCATTCTTAAATGTTCCTCGTGCTCGTCTTCGTCCTTGGAGTACACCAAAATATTGTCGATGAACACTATGAAGAATTTTTCCAAAATATCGTCGATGAACACCAAAATATCGTCTTCGTCCCAGTCGATTGTCATCATGGTGCTCACTCGTTCAATGCATGATTATGAGATAGAACAGCCTGGTGGGCAGGAGGCCCATCATACTGCTGTTCCAAATGAATGTGGCCCTGAGATTCAACAACGTTTGAGAAAACAACCGGTGGGTCATGGTGACACTGAGAGTTCGGCGTCATTACCACCGAATCCAAATCTAAACTATCTAATAGTCGTTGAGTTGGAAAACATGCAATTGAGAATCCATCTCGCTAAGGCAAACAGGCAGATTGAGGAGGTTTTGGCCCGATTACCCCCTCTTGTAACTGACGTTAATGTCGGAAAGAGGCAAAGTGGGTCTGACAAGTCCCACAGAAATAATCGATCCAAACCAAATCGATCAGTCAGAACTGCCACTCCAAGTTCTGTACCGCAACCGGCATAGGGGTCGTTAGCATGTCAATTGGCCAGTTAGGACTACAACCCCAAGTTCGGTGCCTTCTTCACAGGTCCCCAGGAATGCCCATGGAAATCCACGAGGAGGGGCTGGAATAGGCTCACAAATACCAAACGTTCCAACCAACCCTCATACATTGCGATTGGATCGTCAGGCACAGAGAACTAGAGACATTGGAGTAGAACATAGGCGAGCTAATTTAGTCCACCCTGATGGAACGAGGATAGCCTCATTGATAAGGCACCCCCCATCGCCTATAAGACATCCGACACCACCTCGTCGTCAACGGGACATTCCATCTTATGGAGACAGTAGGAGGAATCCTTCCCCATCTACCAATATGTACGTCCCATGAACACGTGTCAAAAATCAAGATCCTCGATCACAACCGCGAGGTGTAAGTTTCGCAAACGAGAGTTACTGGACTGAAATTCATCGTAGCAATAGGTCAGATGGTGACCTAAGAAATCAGTTGAGTTCAGCACAGAGCCCTCGATACAATCCACAACCCGATTTGTGCGATCTTCTGAATTCGTAGATAAAAAATCCAATTCGGAATGAAGATATTAGCTATACTCGACAAGAAGGAGGTTCGTCCATAGTACGCGATAATGGGAATGCCCCACAAAACCAAGCTCGAGCTTGGAGGGACAATAACCCATCAAACGCATATGACAGGATGGGAGCTGTTGAACAGCCCCCAAGTAACCTAGGGACTAGGGACCAAAATCTTGAAAGACTAGCTTTGATGGAAGAGCAAATGAAGATGATTTTATCTGGAAAAGAAAAAGACAATTGCAACTCAGAAGACGAGCTCGAGCCTTTCGCTCCAAATATTACGGCGACCACATATCTGGTAGGCTTTAAAATGCCACACTTGTCAAAATTTGATGGAGATGGAGATGGAGATCCGTCAGATCACATCGGAATGTTTAACACCATGATGATGGCTCACAATGTCGGGCTCTATATAATGTGTATTTTATCCCCTGCAACTCTGGTCGGGCCAGCTAGGCAGTGGTTTAAGCAATATAAGTGGCATTCCATAAGCTCGTGGAAGAAGTTTTCCTCTGATTTCAAAAAAGCATTCCGAGCTTCACAGGAAGCTCAGGTTGATACTGATTCATTAGCAAACGTAAAACAGCAACCTGGCGAGACGTTGAAGGCATATCTAAGTAGATTCACCAATGTCGCTGCACGGGCTAGGGATGTTGATGACAACTCTAAGCTAATGGCTCTAAGGACAAGAATCCTCATTTGGCATGCACTAGCAGTGGGGCCCAGAAGAGGTACATTAATGAACTGAAGTCCCATAACGGGATGGAGTTCGTCCTGAAACAACAGTTATCGAAATAGTAAAACCAATCATTTTCACAGAAGAGGATGATAGCCACGTCCAATTCCCACATAACAATCTGTTGGTCATAACCATTTAGCTCACCAACCGGAGGGTCCGAAGAACACTAGTAGATAATGGAAGTTCTGTGAATCTACTTTTTAGGTCCACCTTGGAAAAAATGGGGTTACTTTTCACTGATTTGAAGGAGACTTCAATGACTCTGTACGGATTTTTTGGTGAAGGGTCGACAACCATCGGGACGATCAGATTGGTGGTAACATTGGGAGAAGACTCGTGAACTGTTTCCAAGTTACTTGAGTTCATAGTAATCGATTGTTTAGCTGCGTATAATGTAATTTTGGGCCAGCCTGCGCTGATGGCGTTTGAAGCCATAACCTCTATCCGCCACCTAGCAATAAAATTCCCCTCAGCCACGGGAATATGCACAGTTAGAGGTGATCAGCTAGCTACCAGAGAATGCTATAGCATTTCTATGAAGGGAAAATCATAACCCGGGCAGCAAGCAATGGTCATAAATGACGGAGGTGAGGAGTCCTAGGAAGTTGAAGCTACTTGTGGGACAGAAGAACCTCAGCGAAAATAGGATAGTGACGTCGCCCAACGCAATGATATTAACCCGCGGATAGGTGAGGACGGGTCAGAACTCCAAGCCATAGAGGAGCTCGAGGAAGTAAACATTGACCCCAAAGAGGCTTCAAGAGTCGTAAAGATTGGGAAGAATCTTGACAATAAAAGGAAGGAGCTGGTCCATTTCTTACAGGAGAATCTGGACGTTTTTGCTTGGTCACATGAAGATATGGTGGGAATAAGTTCGAATGTAATCATGCACACCTTAAATTTGGACAAGAACGTGCCTGTAAAATTCCAAAAACGGAGACGCTTGGGGATGGTCCAGGCTGAAGCTCTTGAGGAAGAAGTAGCTCGACTATTAAAATGCAGGTTTATCCGCGAGGAAAAATACCCAATTTGGGTCGCCAATCCCGTCTTGGTCCTGAAGCCAAATGGGAAATGGAGGACCTGTATCGACTTCTTCGATCTGAATAAAGCTTGTCCCAAGGATTGTTTCCCACTGCCAAGGATTTATTAGTTGGTAGATGCCATGGCAGGTCACGAGCTCATGTCCTTCATGGACGTATATTCCAGATATAACCAGATCGCTATGAATCCAGCGGATCAGGAACATACTAACTTCATGACCGAACATAACGTATACTTTTATAAAGTTATGCCATTCGAGTTGAAGAATGTCTGGGATACATATCAACGTTTGGTCAACAAGACGTTCGCTAATCATATCGGGAGAAATATGGAAGTGTATGTCGATGATATGCTTGTCAAATCAAAGACTGCCAATAACCATGTGTCTGATCTAGAAGAATGTTTTGGAATATTAAGGAGGTATGACATGAAGTTGAATCCTCAGAAGTGCACTTTTGGAGTGGCATCTGGAAAATTCCTGGGATTAATAGTCAACACAAGGGGGATAGAGGTGAATCCTGAGAAAATCAAATCACTGTTAGAAATGCCCTCACCTGGGTCATGTAAACAAGTTCAAAGTCTGACTGGAAGGGTGGCGGCTTTGAATTGTTTCATTTCAAAATCTACTGACAAGTGTACGCCATTCTACAACTTGCTCAGAGGAAACAAAAAATTTTACTTGAATGAGGAGTGTGAACAGACATTCCTCGACCTAAAAGCGCACCTAGCCGAGCCACCAGTGTTATCTAAGCCTATGTCCGGAGAACCTCTATTTCTTTATCTGGCCATGACAGAGAATGCAGTCAGTGTCGTGTTTCCAATCTGAGTCACGATACCCATAGATAGAAAAATTGGCATTCTATCTGATATTGGCTTCTAGGAAGCTCCGACCATATTTCTAGTCCCATTTAATCAATGTCATGACCGACCAACCTTGAAGGCAGGTTTTGCAAAGACTTGAAACGTCAGGACCTCTGTTAAAATGGGCTATCGAACTTAGCAGATTGAGATATTGAACATACCATGGACCTCAATCAAAAGTCAATCCCTTGCTGATTTTATGGCTGAATGCACTGGGTTTCAAGAGGAGCTCTTGAAGGAGCCAGTGCAGGAGTTATGGAAAATCTTCGTGGACGGATCATCAAACGAGAACGGATTAGGATCTGGGATAATCTTAATCTCACCAGAAGGGCATCGATTTCACACAGCTCTGAGATTCAGATTCGAGGCATCCAAAAATGAAGTCGAATATGAGGTCTTACTAGCATGGCTGAGAGTGGCAAGGGAGCTCAAAGCGAAAGCTATCTAATGCTGTAGTGATTCTCAGTTCGTGGTCAATCATGTATTGGGAGAATAACAAGCTCGAGGTACCAAGATGGCAACCTACCTAGCTAAGGTAAAGGAAGAATTGTCTAAATTTGAGTACAGTTCTGTTGAACAGATACCCTGCGAGCAGAATTCTAATGCTGACGCCTTGGCACGGCTTGCCACCAAAAAAGAAGCTGAAACGTTGAATGTGGTGCTGATGGAGTTCTTGGAAAGCCCGAGTGTGATAGAAGGAATGATAGAGATCAAAATGATCGACGTAAGACCGACCTGGATGACTCCCATAATGGAATACCTCACAACAGGAAAGCTACCTGACGACAGAAAAGACGCAAGAAAAATATTTTACCAAGCACCGCGATACGTAATAATAGATGGGACCTTGTATTTTTATGGTCATTCATTGCCTCTCCTACAATGGTTCTAACTGAGGAAGCCAAAACCATTTTACGAGAAATACACAAAGGCTTTTGTGGAGATCATGCTGGGGGGAAAAACCTAGCACTGAAGATATTGAGGCAGCGCTATTTTTGGCCCACTTTATCGAAAAACTCAATCTCGTGTGTTCAGAAGTGCGACAAATGCCCGCATTTCACTATGATTACCCAAGCTGCTCTGATCAAGCTAACAATGATGTCATCCCCATGGCCATTTGCGGTATGGGGAATCAAACTAATGGGCTCCTTGCCTATGGGAAAGGGGGGAGTTTGTTACGCGGTGGTGGTGATTGATTATTTCACGAAGTGGGTAGAAGTCAAGCCTCTGGAAACTATCACTTAAAAAGAGTCCTGGACTTCGTGGTGAAGAGTATTATATGTCTGTTTGGGCTTCCTAAAAAGATCGTGTCAGACAATGGGACACAGTTCGACAACGATCTCTTCACTGACTTCTGTGAAAAATATGGTATCGCTAAGAGCTTCTCCTCAGTAGCATATCTGCAGGCCAACGGGCAGGTCGAGCCTGTAAACAAAATCCTCAAGGCAAGCCTGAAGAAGAGGTTAGACGAAGCCAAAGGATTATGGCCCAAGCAACTCCCGCAAGTACTTTGGGCCTACCAAAATTCTCACAAGACCACCATGGGCATACTCCTTTTTCCCTGACTTTCAAAAGTGAGGCCATGCTTCCAATCTAAGCAATGGTAACTACTCACAGACAAAGGATGTTTGATCAAGAACAGAATAATGGATTACTTAACTTATCCCTCGATCTGATCGAAGAAAAACGAGAGGAATTGCAACTACAGCTCGCCCATTATCAACAAAAGATCACTCGCTATTTCAATTCAAAAGTCAAAAGTCGTATACTGGGGTTAGGCGACCTAGTTCTCTAAAGGGTCTTTTTGGAAAATAAAGATCCCAAGGACGGTGTATTAGGCCCGAACTGGGAGGGACCATATCAGGTCGTTGAGGTTTTGCACGAGGGAACTTTCAAGATAGCTCGACTGAATGGGGAAATAGTCCCAAGGACTTGGAATGCTCTGCATTTGAAAAAGTATTATCAGTAGTACCACCATCAATGTAAGGCTTATTTATAAAAGTCATTTTGATTAAATAATAAATGGATTGTTAAATAACTATTGCCTAGTGTTGTATTAGCCCGTGTTCTCATATTTGGAGAAGCAACCAAGAAAGTTTATACATTCTAGTTACTTAGGGGCACATAACCCGAGGTTGGTAGAATTAAGCCTGCTTGATAAAAAAACACTTAGAAGCTTGGAAAAATTGATTATTCAATGGCTTTTTAGAAACTCAAGTTTTTAATAAACCTAGCGTGAACTAAGTTTAAATCATTTAAAACCCTGGACGTAACCAGGTCCGAAACTTAGAAGCTTGGAAAAATTGATTATTCAACAGCTTTTTAAAGCTCGAGTGTTCAATAAACCTAGCGCGAACTAAGTTTAAATCATTTAAAACCCTGGGCGTAAATAGGTCAAAAACTTGGAAAGTTGGGAAAATTGATTATTCAAGGGCTTGTTAAAGCTCGAGATATCAGTAAACCTATCACAAACTAAGTTTAAATTATAAAAAATCCTAGATATAACCAGGTTCAAGGCCTGATTCTTAACAGGTACAATACAAATAAGCAAACGAAACTTGGATATAACCAAGTTTGATAAAATCTATCTTGATCTAAAAGTCAATTCCTAAAATCTCGAATGTACAAGAGTCTAAGGATTCAAAAACATAAGAAGATAATAAAGGAAAGACAGGTGGATTAAAAGATAGATATACGTTGAAATAAAACAAATAAATTACACGAGGATAAAAGACCTCGAATTGACCCCGAAGGCAATTGTTTAATATCAAAAAAATTGTTAAACAATTACAAAGGAAATAAAAAAAAAAAGGAGAGATCATTGGGCTCCACCAGCTCGCCCCACAGAAGTGACCTCCTCGCCATCTCCCTCCGTCGCTCCAGAGGCCTCACCAGTTTCTGAGGGTTCTTGCAGGAACTGGTCCTTGAATTTAGCAAGGTACAGATCCCACAACCCAGGCTCCATAAATGAGAAGTTTCCATCCTGATTGAAGGCCCAGCAATGGTATAACATCTCCTCCATGGCTGATGAAGATGCCACATTTTCTTCCTTGGCCTTAGCTTCAGCCTCGAGTAGTTTTCCCTTGAGCTCACCATTCTCATCGTGAAGACGTTCAGCAAGATGATTCGCCTCGGCGGTCTAAGCTTGGGAGGAAGATAGCACAGTCTTCGCGGCCTGCTCGCTCTCCTGGGAAGAGGTGAGAGTAGCCTGGGTAGCCTTCTCATTCTTCTGAGCATTTGCCAAGGCGACTTTGGCAGCCTGCTCATTTTCCTTGGCAACGTCCAGCTCAGCCCGGAGTTCATCAGTTCTAGCCCTAGCGCGAGCTATGCTGTGGTATTGGGCCAGGACAGACTACAAAATAACAAAACAAGTCAAAGATATAATATGAGAAAAAAAAAACAAAATCACCACCAAGTATGGGAAAGGAACTCACGGTGAAATTCATCCCCATGGCGGACTCAAGAATGTTCTTGGGGCTGCGCTCCTCAATGGTCCTCAGGTCCCTCGAGCTGGCTTTATAAGCGTGACCCACCATGTGAGTCGCAGTCTCATATATGATACCCCGGAAGGCCTTAGGGATCTTCTCCAGGTCTTGGGGGTCAATTGGTATTCGGACTATGGGGGCCTCGACTTGAATAACTTGGACAGGAGGAGGCACGAATCAAGGTGGGGGAGGAGGAAGCTGCCCAACAGTGACATTAGCCACTAGAGCTGGCTCCCGAGTCGAGCCCATGTCCTTATTCTTGGCGGGGGACTTTGAAGTGTTCCCCGTTGCGGGGGTGGTCTTCTTCGCCACCCAGAGCCACTTCACGATGGGGCCCGCGCCGACTTTCTTAGCTTGGAAAGCAGTTCGTAGGTCGGGAGCTCCTGGTTGTTCCATCTCTTCGCCTAAAAAGAACAAAAGGAGTTAGTTCACAAAAATAATGTTTCAAAAAGCATTTATAAAGAAAGAAAGAAAACAAAGATCCTACCCTCCGGGCTAGAGGAGGAATCTATTATCACCAGCTCGGGTGTTTTGATCGGGATAGGCACGACCTCCGACCTTGGAACTAATGGAGGAGAAGGGTAATCTACAGTTAATACTTATTGGATCCTAAGGGGTTCAAGTCCTTCCTCAGGGCTGGACTCATCTACGTATTGTCTGAACCCAGGGGCAAATGCACCCTGGAGTAGAAAAGGTCAAGACCTACGGTTTGTCCTGTATTCTTCAAAAATGACATTTCTAAAATTTAGGGTGTTGTCAACTATGATTATGCCTCTAAGATAACTATTGTCATGGTGTACCACTAGGTGGTCTACGCACTGGAGCAGGGTTACATTTAGATACGAGTTGGAAGGATGACGGTGGACGAGCTGATTTGGATTATAACGAACTAACCTAAAATCGGCAACAACCCTATCTAATTCCCTAAAGGGGTATGGGTTACCTTGGCCGGAGGGGCTGGCTGCTGCGCCAGGGGGAAGACTGGATAATTTTTCATATTATCCCCCGAGGGTCACAGATTTTCCCGTCCTCGCAAATATGGTTGCACAAGAAACAAAATCAATTAAAACATGTACAAAAAAAAAAGAATGTTTTAAGGAACAAAATTCACGAGCTGAGTTCATAAGAGTATAAGACTTACGAGGATGGTTGAAGTACTGGTGTTCGTAGTTCTTGAAGCCATTCGACATAAAGAATAGATCTTTATAGTCATTTGGATGGCTGGGAAGCTGGATGACGGGGGCGGAGTTGGGAAAGTGCATGAGGTAGTAGAATCTGTCACCTCGCCCTCTCTGATCAGGGTTAGCTTTGAGGCAGAAGAAGTACAATATGTCCGCCGGAGTGGGGCCCTCCCACTCGTGCTACAGAAATAAGTACTTCAACCCGGCCATAAGCCTATAGTAGTTTGGGGGGAGCTGGAATGGAGTCGGCTTCACGTAGTTTAGAAAGTCCGCGAAATACTGGTCCAAAGGAAGGAATGCGTCGGCCTTCATGTGTTCGTCACTCCAGGTCGCATAGTCATCTTGAAAGGGGGCACAGCTCTACTCCCCCTCAAACGCAGGTTGGACAAGAAGAGTGCCAGATCCTACTTCGGTATTATGACTCAATAGGACTTTGTTGACTTTCCCTTGAGTTGTGATTTTCGAGACTATATGCTCAGCCTCGAAATATGCGTTGGGATCGATCATGAGCTCCTTCTCCACCACCAGACCAAACTGCGTGATGGGAGACTCAAAGGCGACCTGCTTTCCTTTGTTCTTCTGATGAGAGGACGTGCTCGAGGCGTTCTTCTTCAGAGCGTTCTTCTTTTGAGGATTCATCAAATCGCCTGATGACAAAGCAGCCTAATTAGTAGGCGACCTAAGATGATCTATATCTATGACGCGATAGTACGAAGAACAAAATGGGTTATTTTGGTTGTACAGACTAAAGTTATCCTCAACCCCATTGCGTGATGCCACACGATGTCCTAGGCCATGCGCCTCAGTTTCTTAAGAGTCCCCTGGTATTTAGGGATCCATGTGTCAGAAACGTCAGGCCACTACTTTCCTCTGAAAAGCAGCTTTGTGCAAAATTGCTTAAGGAATCGTAACCCTTAAGCTACCTGGTTTTAAACCTAGAAACCTTACGATTTTTATGCCCCAAACAGGTATTTTTTTAAACCTATTTGATTTTAGAACTACCCCAAATTAACCCAGAAAATTACCCTGTTTTATGAATACCTTCATATTTGGTTTCACTTATGGAGTCTAAAGTCGAAGCTCATTCCCTATTGACGTTCACAAAAAGCCTAACAATACCTAGTGATGAATATTACAAAAAGAAAAAAAAATGTTGCTGGATCATTAAAGATTGAGATACTTACAGGAAGTCTGTTCGTCAACGAGAGGATGTAGACTCGGATTACAGAAAGCTCTTGGAAAGCTTCTAAGAATCTGAGCACAACAAATCATCATGGAAATTCTGGGGAAGAAGGAGGAAATTTGAAAAATGGTATTTTCTTGAATACAAAGGTGGTAAGGTCTGAGGCTGGTCACCCTATTTATACGAAAACCATGAAAATTGATCTTGACGGTTCGATGGGATTGATTCGAGATCCAAGGGTCAGGGTCAAACAGACCACATGGCAACAAAAAGTTGATAAGACAATTATTACAGTCATCGAAACCCGAACAGACATCAATTGCAATAGGCCACATGTTCAGTACTCGAGTAGTGGGCAGGCATGGTTTTACGCAACAGAAGTCTAAAAGTCCCTACTGTGTAGGTCAGAAAGTGATGACATCAAACACGAGCAGGGACTTGGGGGGGGGGGGGGGGGGAATGTTGTACCCATTTTAGCACGAGTTCATTCGTTCAGCTCGGGTATAGCTGGCAGATAGATACACGGAGAGATAACCGAGGGGAATAATATCTGCTTGTTATCCATGTGGACATTTTTAGATTCATAGTGGGCATGCGTGAATATAATCGTCCTGAGTTTATCCCGAACTAAGGGTGCAATGGTTGTGAAGCGCGAGCTCAAAATATTAAATAGTTGTCGAAGCACGAGCTTGGAGGAGATATCCAGATCGTGGTAATTCTAGTATATTGCATAGTCAAGGATCCCCAGAGACTCGGGATCCCTTTATACGTTTATTTATGACCAGGTTGTCATACTTATTATCTGAGATAGCAGGAACCTGTTATCAAATCATATCCCAATATAAATGGGAATTATTTGTATTAAATGTAATTATTATGTAAATACGTGATTGACTCACGCAGTTATCCAAACCTATCCATGAAATCCCCCTATAAATACTAGGAACATTGGACAGCAAAGGGAGACCATTATTCTGTAATACCAAAACTCTATCAAAATAGAGAGAGAAACAACAATAATATTGACTCATGGACTAGGTGGATTTTAACCACTAAACCACGTAAGAGTTATGTGTTCTTAAGTGAATTTTGTTTATTGTTCATTACAGTTTATTATTAAGCACTAATCTACCTTATTATTTCTTAATACATTGTTGGCGAAAAACTGCGTCAACAAGTTTTTATTTGTAAAATAATTAATTAAGTAGCATTATTTTTATGAGACTAATTATTCTATTTCAATAAAAAGATGGTATAAAGAAACTTTTCCAACTTAGTTAAAATTATGATATTTATGAAAATGTGGTAACCTTGGGATATCATTTTTAATTTGTCCACAAAGTTAAATATGTAATTATTTTATTTATCCATATGGTAAAGGGAGTGAGAACCAAATTTGTTTTATCTTAAATAATAACGTTAAATTATTATGTTAAATTATTTACTATTAATTATTTTAAGAGAAAAAGAAATAGAAAATGGGTCACTATACTTTTGTTTTATCTTATTTTAATTTAAATTGGTAAATGGGATAAATACTTGATAAATGACAACTAAAATGAAATAATTCTTTTAGTTATATTTTAAGTACGATTTTAATATAGCCTTGCGATATAAAAAAAAAGTTGGTAAAATATTTTTGTTTAATGAACTTTATGCAAATTCTAAGAATTTAAATGGACTAAAACCGACCAACTACGTATGCATGTTACATGCAAGCTTAGTTTTACATTCAAATATGCGCCATTTGGTTTAAGTGTATGATTCTTGTTTTGCAAACATTGAGAATTCACTAGTAGACTTAAGTTTATTCTTTTATGATTTTATGTGAAATTGTTGAATGTTTATAGTATGGTGCAACATGTGCCACGTGTTCATGGCCCTTGCCCACATGGGGTATGTATGTTGGGTATGTGTAATCTTGCTTAATATTAAGATGAACATTTGATTGTGATTCTAGGCTCGTTTTGAAGTACCCCGCACTTTATTTTTGCTTGGACTTGAGGTAAGGAAGTTAGCTAGAATTTTCTATGAAATATATTATGAAAAGTATGAACTATTATTGTTGCAAGAGTTATTGTGTTATGAACTAATATGTTGCAAGATGTTATTGTGTTATGGAAAGTATGAGCTTGGTAAGCTAAAGTGTTATGAAAAGTATGAGTTACTATGTTAGGTTATGAATTGTTGTATGTCTGCTTGAATGTTGTATGAAAAGTAGTAGGTTGTTAGTATGTTGAACGCGACACAACAAATGAGTTACTAAGGATATGACATAACTCGTAGGGTGGACGCACCGAGGTTATCCGAGGACAAGAGTTCTTATTTACCTCATAGATGAGTTATTAGCGGTTTATGTTTTTGCTGGTTACCTTATAGATGTTCTATTAACGCATCCAAGGGATCATCTACAAAAGAGGGGCACTCCTGTGGCCCATAAAACAACATTGGGTGTTGAGAGAAATACTGGCAGAGCATCTTTAGGCCCTCCTTTGGTGGGTCACGGCGTGGCATGGTACCTTAAGGAGGATTTGGATTTTTCCACCTTGAAATACGTTGTCTATGAGTTCATGGAGTACTTTGACTTCCAACGAATGGAGATGGTCCTGGTTTGAAATGGCATATGAGAATTGGAGGAAAGGTTGGAGGTCGTTCATGACGAAGAAGGTGAGATGGTGCTCCGCAAGCTGTTATTTGCCATCCCAGAGGTTGATGATAGGAGAAAGATTTTAGCAACCACTCCCGAGTACTTCCACATTTCAGAGGATATCTTTTTCTACAATTCAGGGGATGAGTCTATAATAGAGGACTAGAGTCCTTTTCAAAATTCCTCTAAATATTTCTATTTAAACAAATGGGACTTTCACAAAGACCCTTGAAAACTTTTGGATTATTATGGTTATTTTGGGATGTTTTTGGATGTTTTGATTATGGGGTACTTTTGAGTAACTATGGATATTTATAAGTTCTATTTATAATTTTCACTCTCTTTGCAAACTCTAGATGATGTATGGATATAAGTATGCATGGAAACCTTTACAATTAGCCCTTAAGTAATCAAAACACTATGCGTTTATCCTCTTTTTATAATTTTATTTTGGTGCTTTCATCATATCGACAAGAGGAAGAGGTGGAAGGGGAAGAGTTCGAGGAAGAGGTGCCTTTGCAAACCCGAATGTTGTTGAGATCCCTGACTTGAGAATGCCACCAGCCCAACCAGTAGCACCAATTATGGATTTAGGTGCAGAGATAGCATGGTTAAGGGAGCAGTTAAGGCAAAGGGACGATGAGTTGGCCCAACCCAGGCAAGTACCCAAAGTACTGTTGGCATAGCCCAAGCCTCCAATACTACCACCTGCACCATTGCCAATGGCTTACAGTTTTGAGCCAATCTATGAGCATTTTAGGAAACGAGCCCCATCTATCTTCAAAGGGAAAGCCAACTCTATGGTGGTGGAAGATTGATTGAAGTCAGTAGAGGCTATCTTTGACCACATGGACCTGAACGACCATCAAAGTGTTTCTTGTGTAGCTCACCTACTCAAAATGAATGCAAGGATATGGTGGGGCATGGTGAAACAAACTCACGACCTAATCATTATGACCTGGGCAGATTTTGTTCAAGCGTTTAGCAAAAAGTATAACAGTGCAACTGTACTGGCAACAAAGGTGGATGAGTTTGTGACCTTGGTTCAGGGAAACCTTTTTGTTATCTATTATGCTCAGAAATTTGATAGGTTGGCGAGGTTTTCACCTGAGATAGTACCAACTGAGGTCATGCGAGTCCAAAGGTTTATGAGAGGACTTAAGCCCATGATTGATAGAGATGTCAAGATGACCACTGCAGAAGTGGTTAGTTACGCTGAGGTTTTGGATAAGGCTCTAGATGCAGAATTCTTGGAGGACCGCATATGGAAGGATAGTGCTGCAATAAGGGAGGCCAATAGAAACAAGGGTTTCCACGAGGGCAACAAGCGGAAGACCCATGAGGGATAGAGCAGTGGCAATGATAAGAGGCCTAAACCCCCGGCCTTGAATGGAAACAATCATAGCAACCGTAACCACCACAACAACCATAACAGTCACAACAATGGTCATAACTACGAAAACCACCAGAACCACAAGGTTGAATACCCTACTTGCCCCAAATGCTTGCCCTCCATATCTAGGAGACTGTCAAGCAGGAACCAACAAGTGTTACAAGTGTGGTCAAGCGAGCCATCTAAAGAAGGATTCCCCTTAGTGGAGAGCAGGAGCAAGGAAATGTAACAATGGAAATCTAGTGCCAGCAAGAGTCTTTGCCTTGACTCATAAGGAAGCAGCAAACAGTAACACCGTCGTCACAGGTCAGCATCCTATTTCGGGTATGATATGTAGAGTCATCATCGATTCCGGAGAAACTCACTCTTATGTTGCTACAAATGTAATTGATAAACTGGGATTACCTTGTAAACTGTTTGAGCATAGTTTTAGTACCATGTTACCATCAGGAGACATTATGTCGTCAACTAGGTGGTTACAGTCAAGTTCCATAGTAGTTAAGGGTAGAGAGTGCTCAGCAGACCTCATAGAGCTAGACATACTAGATTATGATGTTATACTTGGCAAGGACTGATTAGCCAAATACGGAGCAACGATAGACTATCAGAGAAAGACATTAGATTTTAGACCTGAGGAAGGAGAGCTCTTTTCTTTTAAGGGAGAAGTGACAAGATTTCATACACCTATCATATCTTCATTAGAAGCTCAAAACATGATGCAGCATGGGTGTTGAGCATTTTTTGAAAATATTGTGGATAAGACTAAAGAGACTGAGCTAAAACCTGAGAATGTTCACAATGTTTGTGAGTTCCCAGAGGTGTTTCCCAAGGACTTACCAGGTTTACCCCCTGACAGAGAAATTGAATTTGTGATTGAACTTGCACCAAAAACAGCACAAATATCCAAAGCACCCTACTGAATGGAAGTTCTGTTTTTAAAAGAAAGATGAAAGTATGAGGATGTGCATCGATTACCGAGAACTCAATAAGGTCACAATTACGAACAAATATCCTTTGCTTATGATAGACGACCACTTTGATCAACTGCAAGGGGCAGTAGTGTTCTCAAAGACTATGAGAGCAACTTTATGATAAGTTCTCTAAGTGTGAATTTTGGTTGGAACAAATGACTTTCCTAGGGCATATAATGTGCAAGAATGGAATATCAGTGGATCCAGCAAAGATCAAGGCCATTAGAGACTTGCACAAACCCAAGAATGCCTCAGAGGTTCGAAGCTTCTTAAGGTTAGAAGGTTACTACTTGAAGTTCATCGAGGGTTTCTCTAAGATTGCCACACCCTTGGCCAACTTAACTCGCAAACACCAAAATTTCATATGGACTGAGAAGTGTGAAGAAAGTTTTCAGACTATGAAGGATAAGTTGATCTCCGCAATGATCCTTTGTGTTCCCACAGAGGGTGGGAAGTTCATCGTGGTGTATTGTGATGCATCTCAAAATAGTTTAGGTTGCATATTGATGCAAAATGGGAAAGTGGTAGCCTATGCCTCGAGGCAGCTTAAAAACTATGGGCAAAGATATCCCACTCATGATCTTGAATTAGCAGTAGTGGTGTTCGCACTGAAAATATGGAGGCATCACATTTATGGAGATAAGTGTGAGATAAACATCGATCAAAAAAGTCCGAAACACTTCTTCACCCAGAAAGATCTAAATATGAGACAACAGAGGTGGTTAGAATTAGAAAAGGACTACGATGGAAAAATTCTATACCACACAGGCAAGGCCAATGTGGTGGCCGATGCATTGAGTAGGCGAGGACATAGAAGTGTCTCAGTTCTGAACACAATAGAGACACATTTGTAGAAAGAAATTATTAAGGATGGTATTGAAATAGTGATAGGAGGCCTAGCAAACCTCACTCTACGGTCCTCCCTATTAGAACAGATTAAAGAAGGGCAAAAGATAGGTGAAGCCCTAATTAAACAAGAGGCTTTGGTACAAGAGAATGGCAGCGGTGACTTCGCCATGTCTAACAGAGGATTGTTGCAATATAAGGATAGGATCTGTGTGCCAAAAAATGATGAAATTAAGGAAAGTATTATGAAAAAGGCGCATACAACACCCTATTCCTTACATCCAGGGTCGACTAAGTTGTACCAAGACCTTAAGGCATTGTATTGGTGGCAGGTGATGAAGAAAGATGTTGCTGAGTTTGTTGCTAGATGTTTGACATGCCAGTAAGTGAAAGCAGAACACCAAAGGCCAGCAGGGCTACTTCAACCACTTTACGTTCCGGAATGGAAATGGGAAGACATAGTAATGGATTTTGTGGTAGGGTTACCTAGGACTACAAAACAACATGATTCTACTTGGGTAATAGTAGATAGACTCACTAAGTATGCTCATTTCCTGCTAGTTAAGACCACCTACTTGGCAGATCAGTACGTAGAATTGTATGTTAGCGAGATAGTGAGACTTCATGGGGTTCCAAAGTCGATTATCTCTGACAGATGGTTAGTGTTCACATCAAACTTTTGGAAGGGATTGCAGAAAGCTATGGGTACAAAGTTGAAATTCAATACCGTTTTCCATCCCCACATTGATGGGCAATCTGAGAGGACTATTCAGATTCTAGAAGATATGTTGAGATGTTGTGCTTTTCACTTTTCAGAGTCTTGAAGTTGATATTTGCCCCTGATGGAGTTCTCCTATAACAATAGTTATTGGTCCGCTATTAGAATAGATCCCTATGAGATGTTTTATGGGTGCAAATGTAGATCTCTCTTGCACTAGGATGAAGTTGGAGAGAAGTAGGTTTTAGGCCCTGAGGATGTTAGGGAAGCCACTGAGGTGATAGAGAAAATTTGCCAAAGGATGCTTACTACTCGAAGTAAGCAAAAGAGCTGCGCAGACCTTAAGAGAAGGGACATCGAGTTTTCAGTTGGCGAGTATGTGTTCTTGAGAGTCTCGCCAATGAAGGGTATTATGTATTTTGGGAAGAAAGGGAATTTGAGCCTGAGATTTATAGGTCCATTTAAGATTTTGGACAGAGTTGGGCAAGTTGCGTACCATTGTCCACTGCCCCCAGCTCTAGTCAAAACGCATAACGTCTTTCATATCTTGATGTTGTGTAAGTATCTAACAGATCCCTCTCTTGAGTTATGAGCTGTTGCAGCTGAAGCAGGACCTGAGTTACGATGAACAGTCAGAGCGTATCATCGAAAAGGGAATAAGGGAAGTGAGATCCAAAAGGATTCCATTATTTAAGGCCATGTGGAAGAATAGTACGGAGAGATAGGCAACATGGGAGATGGAGGAAGACATGAGAGAAATATACCCTGAGTTATTTGGTAAGAAAGAATTTTTGGGACAAATTCCTTTTAAGGAGGGTATATTGTAGCGCACCAATTTTTTATTTATTTTAATTGTTGTTTATATTAAATTAATTGTTTCGTGTTAAGTGTTAGAATTTTATTTTTAAATTGTTTGAATTGTTTGGTAGAAAATAAATGATTGTATTTTGTTAATTAATAAATTTATTTTATTATAAATATGAGTACTTGAGTTTTGGTTGTGTGCACCAAGGAGCATGGTTAATAGAAATGCACCCTAGTACTTGTGTGTGTCCATGTGCATGGTTGCATGGTGAGCATGTAATAGTTTTTCCCATGCATTATTTTGTTTTTAATTATTTTATTCTTTCTTCTATTTTATTTAATTAATTAAGGAGAAAAAAAAAAGAAAAGGGAAAGAAACAGAGTGAGTAGCGTGTAGAGAGAGTGGAAGAGCATGGGTTGCATTTCCTTATTTGTTCATGTCATCTTCTTCTTTGATTTATTCTTTTTTTTTTTTTTTGTTAATCGATTTTAAGCAAAAATTAAGGGAAATGAAATTGGGAAAGTTACCCATTCACATTAGGAGGTTAGGGTTAGACCACTTGGGTATATAAAAAAGAAAATAACATGAGCCTTGGGGACTCATGTGTGACCGACGGTAGAGGAGAAGAAGGAGGGAGAGAGAGCTTGACCTAGAGAGAGAAAGTGACATGAAATAGAGAGAAAGAAATAGAGAGGGAGAAGGAGAGAGAGAGGGAGTGTGTGAACTCGTGGGAGAGAAGAGAAGAAGAGAAAAAGGGATTTCAATCCCTAGGTATGTCTTGGTTTGCTTTTGGTTTATATTCTTAAGTCTGGTTCTTCTCCTCAATTCTAAGAGTTTGTTTCTTTCTTCTCCTTGTGATGTTGTTTCGAAATCCCTATCGGTGTCAAGGTTCCTTTTTGCTAGGGTATTCTTGATTCCATAATCAAGAGAGGTAATGGATTCTCTCTTATTTTGTTTGATTTGGTGTTGATCATGGTTTATGTTTTTGAAGTATGGATTGATATGAAATTTCTAGCCTTGTTGTGGCTTTGTTGTTATTTTAATTATTGTTATGCTTTGATGGTTGTTGTTGAGAGGAGACATGATTATGATATAAGGATTGTTGGATGGTGTATAGTTGGCCTAGTGCATGTTTTAGGCTCTTAATGTTGAATCTTTTGATTTGATAAACATGCTTGTGGAAGTGGGTATATGGTTTTGATGTATTATAGATCAAAGCATGCTAGGTTTTTAAATGTGTTGTGCTTACGTTTTTGGTAACCTAGGGCTTTTATGTATAGTACAAATATTGTTTTATGTATGTTCATTGTTTTGAAAATAGAAACATGTTAAGATTTCTTATCTTTTAGCATGTTTGCTTTTAATTCTCTTCCTACCATGTTGTCACTTGTATTCTTAGAAATATGCTAGGATTTGCTTTGGGTTTTGGAAACAATAAGGATTAGAAACATGCTATGGGTTTTCAGCCTAGGTTTCCTTGTAACATGTTGTAGTTATTTTAATCATGGAAGCAAGCCAATGATTTAGTTGTCTAGATTATGTTAGAATTTCTTTTTTGGTAAGTAGGAGTTGTAGAAACCCGCTAGGTGATGGTTTTAACATGATTAAAGGTGTTGTTTAGATCAATATATGTTTGTTATCGTTTTTTATTTGATGGTGATGATCAATCAATGATTTTAAAATGCACAAGTTATACCTCAAAGTAATATTTTGAACTTAAATAAACAAAAGATATTTTATTTCACATTTTTATCTAATTAAACACATGCAGTTTTTTTTTTTATACTTTGTGAAAGAAAATATGGTTTTACTTAAATTATATGATCTTAAACAAATAAAAATGATTTCTGGAAGTATTGGTTTATTAGGAGGACATGTCTTTTGAAATAAAATAAGTAAAGTGTGTGCTCAAATAAATTAAACCCTAGGTTATATACATGAAAAATGCAATTTTCTATACTTTAAAATATGGAATATTTCAATTAGAATAAATCAATTTTTATTTGTAAAATAATTAATTAAGTAGCATTATTTTTATGAGACTAAGTATTTTATGTAACAACCCTCAAAATATACAAGACCAAATCATGCGGAAATTTAAAAAAATTTACATTTAAATCATTGTACCAAAAAATCTATATAAAAAAAACTTTTAAAAGATCGTGTACGCACACTTTTAGTTTAACAACGGAATTACAACTACTCTTTTATAGAGTTAAAGCAAAACAAATATCATAAAATAAATAACAATCTCCTAGAGTTTCTTTTGAAAATAATGTTTCGTCAAAAACCTCTCTTGGTCAGGCCACATGTACATATCCACAAGCAGACTCCGGCGCTCACTGCTCCACTTTGCTTACCTACAACATGAAACAACTAGGTAAGCAAAAACGCTTACTAAGAATAGCCTTACAACACAAGTATACTAAACCCAGTAACGGGTGGACCTAAGGTAGTTATCATTACCAGTCATTAGGGTATTGGATAAATATCAACCCTATCATACAATTCTCAAACAATAGCCAAATCAGAAATCAAATACATTGATCGTACTTAACAAACAACGTTACACATATCATGATAACTTGCACTAAGAAAATTCTGAGAACATACAATATAGATAACCATATCTGAACAATAACTTTAGTTGTTTCTAACAACCAACTTCACACACAACACAATAACCTGAACTCAGAAAATTCCCAGAACATACAATATATCACTCATATCGCAATATCTTGTACTCAGAATATTCAAGATATATTTAACACACATCATGACTAAGCAATTAAATCATCAGCAAAGGGATCCGGGCCTAAACTGGGTTCCAGCATTTATGTCCTGACTCTAACCCAGACTATATTACCATTGTCCTGGCTCCAACCCGGACTATATTTTTACCATGTCCTGGCACCAACCTAGACTATATTACCATTGTCCTGGCTCCTACCCGGACTATATTACCATTGTCCTGGCTATAATCCGGACTATATTTTACCATGTCCAAGCTCCAACCCGGACCATATTACCATTGCCTTGGCTCTAACCCGGACTATATTAACATTGTCCTAGCTTCAATCCAGACTATATTACCATTGTCATGGCTTCAACCCAGACTATATACATACCATGTCCTGGCTCCAACCTAGACTATATACTTACCATGTCCTGGCTCCAACTCGGACTATATATTTACCATGTTCTGGCTCCAACCTGGACTATTTTACGTTAGGGTTCTGGCTCCAACCCGAACCTACTTACCATTTAGCTGTAGAATGCCAAAGCATAGCGAGAGTAGGCATTAATCATACCTTGGTCTTAATGACCCAAACAAAACTATTGTAATCTACTACTACAAGCACACATTAGTATATTCATGTTGTAGCCAACAAAGAGAAAGACTAACTTACTTGGAGTCCTTAGCTCCCAGATGGATCTTTAATATCGCTATTCGTTTTCCCTTTCACGGTTACTGTAATTAATACAGTGTACTCAAATTAAACTATGGCATACTTTTATAGCTAATATTCTATGATAGTTACATGCAATAACGTTATCTTAGAGACTCTATACTATAGCCTCGTATACTCCTTGCAGTGTATAATGCCGAATTTCATTTCAGTCTTTATAGTATCATGAGAAATCGGCCTCACCGCAACTTGCTCTCCGTGTTGTACATCTTAATATTCTTTAACTAGAGAACTCTCTTATCGGATAACTCATATTTTGGTTTTGGGAAAAAGGAGTTATACTCAGCTCCTATCTTTAGAAAAATACCAACTTGTCGTCCTCTCACGAAAGTTTACCGTTTTCTATCATTTACCAAAATACCGCATTTTCATCCTTTTCAAATAATATATGACAATGTTATCCCATTCTCTTAAAGACTCTACAAAAACTCAACTCCCATTCTTACAATTTTTTTATCCATAACCTAGGATCTCTTTTTACGTTATTTTTTACAAGAAGGGCAATTGGACTCATAACTGAAAAATGGTAAAAATAAAATTTTTAATTTAACTCATACTGATTTGGAATTGGTTAAGTCTCCAAAACCTTAGTTATCTTTACAAAGGATTATTTCTTTTAGTTTCCAAAACATTACTTCCACTATTTAACTTAAGGGGTAAATTCTCCTTTTTAAAATTTTACCCTAAGTTGAGTTTTGGGAAAAAAAAAACCCTTAAAATATCTTTCACGTGGTCTGTGTCATAAGGAAGGGAACTAGGTGAAAGCCTCGTGTCAAAACTTGTTTTAGGTTAAGAGAACTAACCTCCCAAAAATCATTTTTCGTTAAGGTTCGAAATTACTACCTTTCAGTTTTTAGGGATGAAAAATTATTTCTCTTAAACTGTGACACTTTTTTCTCTAAAATATTATAGAATTCCATATATACATCTTAAATAATTCCTCTCAAAATTTCATAATTTTTGGGATGACAAAACTCATTCAAATTTGTAAAGTAATCTGGGCAGTGCCTGCTGCCTGGAAGTTTTTCCCAGATTTTAAGGTAACTTTGAAATTTTATTTCTCTTACACTGTAGCCCAATTATTTCTAAAATTTTACAGGGATCTTTAAACATGTGTAATTAGCTTCCTATAAAATTTCATAATTTTTGGAATTATAAAACTCAACTGAATGTTTAAAGCCATCTAGGCAATGCTTGCTGCCCAGATGTTTTGTTTCCAGATTCTAGGTAAACTTTTGAAAACTCATATCCCTTATACCTTAACACATTTTCCTCTACAATTTTACAGTGATCATTATACATGTTAAAAATATTTCCCTACCAAATTTTATAGCTTTTTGATTAGTAAAACTTGTTCAAAAGTCAAAACAATCTAGGTAGTGCATGCTGCCTTGAAATTTTCTAGATTTATATCGAAATGCCAAAACGTTCATAACTCGGGATTAAATATACATTTTTATGATTTTCAAAAGCTTGTCATCAAGTTCTCACAAAGAAATATACAACAAGATAATTATTTTTCACATACAGAGGCAGTGGGGTGCGATCTGACCCGTTGGAAGCAAGACCACGAAATTTTTGCAGCATGCATTTTTACATAACCTAACAATAATAAGCATTTATAGCATAACCCTAGTTACATGCATGCATTCAAATCATCATACCACACATAAATATCAACCTTAAGCATAGAATAAGCTCAAAAACTATTGAAATGCCCTATACAACTAGATCTACAAGAATCACAACAAAACATAAAGAACTCAACCATAGATTCTACCATTCGAAGCCATAGCTTGGAGATGTGTTCCTTAGCTCCTCAACGCCTTTCCTTAGTGCTCTAAACTCTCAAAACCAAGAAATAAGTTCCACATGAATATTTTTTAAAAAAGGATTAGGGTAGAAAACTTAGATGAGGAAGAAAACATGCAAACTACCAAGATTTCTTACCTTGCCTTTGCTAGATCACCAAAGTGCTAAATCCTTGAGGTACTACCTGTACAAGCCTCTCTTGAACCCTAGAACACGAGATCAAAGGCTATTAGATCACATGCATGCAACATAAACCCTTAGGGTTTTGGGTTTGAAGAGGAAGAGAGGAGAAAAAATAGAGTAGGGTTCGAAACTTACTCTTCCATAGTGTGCTTTTGAGCTTCTCCCTCATTCAATGGGGAAATTAGTGATCTTGGCTCATAGAGATAAAAATGGCAGCAATGGAGGGTAGAGAGAGACTAGGGCTTCAGTTTTGGGGAGAGAGAATGGAGATAGTTATTTTCTTGAGGGAAAAGAAAATTTTAAAAAAAAAATGATTAGATGTGTAAAAGGGAAATGATTGGGGTTTAGCCATTGAGTTGGTAAGGCTCTTACTCTTCCTAGGGTAGGTGTCCTAGGCTCTTGAGAGCCCTATGTCCTAGCCCTATTGCCCACTCCTCTCTCTCTCTCCTCCCTTGGAAAAGACATTTATGCCCTTGCTCCTCTTTACCTCTTTCCATAGACACTCAAGGGCCCTTTTGTAATTTTACTTATCTAAAATTCCCTAAATTTTACTCTATAGTTTTTAAATATCTCCAAGCTTAATTAAGTAAATTAAATGTGATCGAAAAAATAAAATTTCATATATCACATAATTTTGGTAATTTTATCATATTAACCAAAATGCCCTTCAAGGTCTGAGCAAGAAATTCTCATTCTTAAGCTTGGTTGATTGGAATTCAAACCTCAATCAATTTTCTTAAACTTATTGGCTCGATTATAAAGTCTCAGTTGCCATACAAAATTAATATTTTTATGCTATTGTATTTCCTATTTCATTTATTCTGAGATTTTTCTCCCATTAGGCTTTTACCCCTTGGTCCGAGACCAAATCTTTCTTTACATAAAGCTAGATCATTTACCGGATCAGTACAGTGGCTATAAAATTCACTAAACATTGAAAATCTGTATAGTATCATTTATCAAAATAATATTTCACACAGTTCTTCACCGTCTCCAACCGGCTACTAACGAGAGTTCAAAACATAGGATGTTACAATACCTACAATTTATAAGTTTCGTCCCTGAAACTAAAAACAGATGGGGTAGCCGCTCCCACATCTCAACTTTTGTCTCCCATATCGCCTCTTCTATGTCGTGGTTACACCACTGCACCTTCACCAAATGTATTGTTTTGTTTCTTAACACCTTGTCTTTCTGATCCAGAATCGCGACCGGATTTTTCCTCATAGCTTAGTTGAGGATCTATACTAAGTTCATCGTAACTTAGCACATGAGTGGGGCCGTTCACGTACTTCCTTGAGGTTGACACATGGAATACATCATGAACTCTAAAGAAAGTGAGCAGAAGGGCTAGTCGGTAAGCCCCATTTCCAATGTGTTCCAAAAATTTTGAACGGTCCTATGTACCTAGGGCTCAACTTGCCCTTTTTCTCGAACCTCGTAGCTCCTCTCAGTGGAGCTATCTTTAACAGTACCTTGTCCCCAAATTCAAATTCTAAAGGTCTCCATCAACGATCACCATACTTGCATTGGCGATCTATAGAGGTCTGTAGCCTTTGACGAATTGACCTAATGTCCTCCGTAGCTTGGTCCACCTCTTCTAATCCCAAGAATTTCCTCTCACCAGTCTCATGCTAGTGGATTGGGGATCGGGACTTTCTTTCATATAATACCTCATACAGAACCATTTTTATGGAGTCATGATAACTATTGTTATAGGCGAACTCAATTAATGGAAGTTTTATACTCCACGAACCTTGAAAATCTAGCACGCAAGCTCTTAACATATCTTCCAAGGTCTAAATTTTTCGTTTGCTCTGGCCACCCATCTGTGGGTGGAAAGCAGTACTAAACTTGAGTTTAGTTCCCAATCCCATTTGTATTCTCTTCCAGAATGTTGAGTAAAATCATCCATCACGATCGAACACTATAGAGATGAGAACCCCATGTAATCGCACTATTTCAGCAATGTATAAGTCTGCCAACTTATCTGCACCGTCTATGGTCTTAATGGGTAAGAAATGAGCAAAAAAATTTAGTCTATCCACGATAACCCATATTTCATCATGCCCCTTCGGGGTGTGTGGTAACCCAGTAACAAAGTCCATGGTGAGCATTTCTCATTTCCACTCTGGGATCTCTAGCGGCTACAATAACAATGCAGGTTGCTAATGCTCTGCCTTGGTTTGCTGACACATCAAACAGTGTACCACATGTTCCGCTACATCTCTCTTCATTCCTACCCACCAAAAGTATCCTTTGAGATCCTGATACAGCTTAGTGGTTCCTGGGGCCATAGTGTAAGGAGTATTATGAGCCTCATAAAAGATTTGTTTCTTGATCTCCTTGTCATCATGCATGCATAATCTACCCTTGAAACCCAACACTCCATCCTCCGAGATGTGTAACCCTGGTCGCATGTCTTTCTTAGTCTCATGTTGTAACGTACCGGATTTTCAAGACTCGATAATGCGAAATATAAACATTTTCATGCAACAAAATGTCTCAAAAATCCGTATAAAAAAAAAACTTTTTAAAATCCGTATGGCCATACTTAACATTTAATACAAACATAATTTATGAAAAGTACAATGAGCCTAGTTTATGAAAATAACACAACATTTTCCAAAAACAAAACGGCTTCCCAAAAGGTCGGTCAACATGTACATTCACAAGGTAGACTCCAACGCTCAATGCTCTGCCTTGCCCTTGCTATTACCTACAACAGGAAACAACTAGGTAAGCGAAAACGCTTAGTAAGTTCAACTTTAAAACAAAAGCATGCAGAGAAGACAGGTGGTCACTAACCAAGTTACTGTCCACAGATAACAATAGCTCACAAAAATTAGGGTTCTGGATCCATCCGAACCCTATGCAATCAATTTCAAGAACGCAAAAGCGTCCTAGCAAACTTATGGTCATGCCTGATAACCAATGACAAACTATTTCATATAAATAGATAAATCCCTGCACTCAAAAAATCCTAGAGCAAGCAGATATAATATATCACAACTATTATTCGAGACCAACACTCGGCAATTCCAACAATTCGGGCGTATCACACTCTCTTGCATAAATGCTAATATGCAAGAGAGAATCGAGTCTCAACACTAATATCTAGCCAATAAATATCCCCATCAAGGGTAACTATCGAGCTACCTAGGGCATTGCTACTTATCCAAGAGTAAATCCCTCACAAGGGTAACTTCAAGTCACCTAGGGCATTGCTACTATTCAAGAGTGTAAGCAAAGTTACATGGGTTTACAGAGACTTCTATGTTAATCAGTTGTGCTGGTGAGCAGTTGCCCCTAGGGTGTTCAGCCTCACTCAAACTTGGTGACCCCTAGTTTCTCTAGGCACTCTCACTGAATGGCCAATATTCACAGCTACTATCCTGGAATAGCTTATCAAAGCACTTGCTTGGGTTCTAACCGTTCACTGATTAAGTAAGCATGAGGGCCCCTAGGTCCCATTCATTTTGGTGCCCCTAGGTTTAAACCAGCAATCCTCACCTCTTGGCCACTCGTCGCAGTAATGAACTGGACATAATAAAATCAAGCAATGTGATGGGGATCAGCCATCTAGAATATGACGGATATCTACCGGTCATATTTTCTGAATCAGCACCAACTAGACTAACGCCTCTAAGAAACTTTCTACGACAGTGTATATATGTGCATGTGTCTCTATACTAGCATACAATACAATAGTCGTTTCATGTTGCAGCCATACAATAGAAGTTGACTTACTTGGAGTCCTTTGCTCCCAGCAAGATTTCACCCTCCAATGTATAATCCAGTTATGCTTAGCCAATACTGTAATTATCCATGTAGTATGCTCGGATTAATTACGGCACTTCATAATTCATTATTATCATTTTGGGCAGTTTGATCATTTTAAAAATCATTTGTAAGGATTAATGATCCTTATTTGGTTTTAAACTCATTCAAGAAATTCATACTCAAAAATTTGAGGCTAAACCCCAAGTCTCAAGAAGACCTATCCTATGGTCTTGATACCTAGGCTCCAGCATCACAATAGTATTTTCCCACAATCCGCTAAAAATCTTATTATTTAAAAGTATCGCTATTAACTCGTACTTTCAACAAGTCAGTTAAATATATAGAAGATTTTAGCTGGTATTATATCCAGAAAATACTAATTAAATTCCTTGATTATTTTTTAAAAAAATAATCTTTAATTTTCCTTTTATTTTTCTTAATGTTTTACTCTCTAAAAACATGTTTAAGGAAACAGCCTAATTTTAACTTAATTAGGAAAACCGTTAAAAATTTCTTATCTTCACTAGTTAATTTTTTTATGTCAATTAATCAAGTTTACTTACTAGAAAAATAATTTACTTAATTATTTTCTCAAAATATAGGGGTTTAAACCTTCTTTTAATTTATTAACTTATTAAGAAATTAAATCTTTTATTTTTAGAAAGAATAAAAATTCTTTAATAAAATTAATTCTCACTAATCTCAAAGTGGTATTTTAGGTCAAAATATGTTTTCAAGACTTACCAAGTTTTTATCTTGCAATAAGCAAAATTTTACTTTTTATCTTAAGTTCCAAAATCTCATTTTTACACTAAGTGTGAAAATCTCATTTTTCTTATTTTTAACTACATACTTTGTTAGGTCATAACTTGAAATTTACTTACCTAATTGTTACCAAAATTTCCCAATTCAATATTTGGTATGCCATTTAGGTCTTCGTAAAATCTTAGGTCAAAATGAGCATTTTTTATTGGTGAAAATATTATCCAAACATTGAGGTAAAAATGACATTATTTTCAAGTCCTTATTTTTTCCAAACTTTGGTACTTAATAACTCTCAAACCGTTCATTATTTGGTTACCAAATTTTACAGTGGAATACTAGGTTATTCCAAGAATATGTCTACCAAATTTTAGAAAAAACTGGGTTCATTTGACCTATACAGTGGCTGTCCAAACTTGGTCCCGAATTTAAGAATACGAAAAAAACAGTATTTTACCTAAACTTTGAAATAGCATAACTCACTCATTTCTAAACGTTTTTTAGTGTTTCAAAAGCTCAATATTATGTACTCCATCTCGAAAACATCAAAGTATAATTTAATTTTACAAAATAAATATATAGTGGATGCTTGACCCCTTGGAAGTCACAGCTCAAAACTTGTATTTTTGTTTTAGGGTTTTCAACAAAACCTTTAGGGATTTTGGTCCCTATTTTCAAAAATCAACACACAAGCATCATAAAAATTATAAAGTAACTACCATAGCCTTATTACATCACCAATAAGAAACTTTAAGCATTAAATATACAAAATAATGCTTAAAAATAAAAACCATACAATAACAACCATAAAAAGTAAACTTTTTACCTCTTGTTGTTCTTGCTTTAGGTTTTGATGTTTCTACTAGCTTTAAATCCTTAAAAACTCTTTCAAAACCTTAACCAACTCCCCCAATAACATAGATAGTTAGCTATTGAAAGACCTATGGTTAAAAACTTTACAAAAGTCAAGTTTTTTGAAACTTTACCTTAGAGAACTCTTCCTAGACCAAAGCTTAAGCTTCCAAGCTTTCTTAGTGTTCTTGATGGTTGAAAAGGGAGAGAAAACATGAGAGAGAATTTTTTTTAACAAGATGAGAGTAATAGAAGAGTATAGGGTCGGTTGGGTGAGGGTTTTGATGAGCATATCAACTAAAAAAAAATATCTAAACACTTGAGTGTTCTTACCTTTATCACTTTGTCTCACTAACCTTTATTTAAATGTGATTAAAACCTAATCAATTTGGTCCACACAACTAACATCCTCACATGGTCGGCCACCTCTTTTCTATATATGTATTTTTTTTTTTAAAGGTTAATAAATATTTCCTAAGAAGAAAAATCCAAATTGATTTTCTATAACCTTTTTCACTCATATAAAGTTTTAAAAATAAAACTTAACATATAATAATTAAATTAAATGCCTCTCACATTTAAATTAATAAATCACACAATACAATTTAAACTAAAGTCCATTTATAAAATAAAATTCCCCAATTCGGTAAAATTAACCATTTAACACAAAATACCCTAAAATTTCCATTTCCTCTTAGGTTTATTATTTTTTACCAAAATTTAATTATTATGAATGTATTTTATGCCCAAAATATATTTTCCATAGTTTTACATTTTATTTTCTGAGATTTTTACCCGATTAGGGTTTTTGTGTCGGTCTAAGACCGAAAGTCTTATCTTGACTTTTAATCACAAAATTCTTAATTTTTCTAGCAATAACTCATGGAAATAAATTCCAAACAAATATAATATTATTTAAAATAATATTCTTAACTCAGGGAAAAAAATATCCCGATCTGAGTCGTTTAAAGGTACCCGAAACGCATGGCGTTACACATGCACCAGTCGTTGGATCCACGGATCTGCGAGTTGTCCCCCTTAGATCGCTTCTGTGATCGTGGGTTTCACATATAACTTTTCCAATCTTCCCACTACTATCTCCAAATCCAATTTGGTGATATCGCAAACGTAATCGTTGAACAATTCTAACCACCTTTGTTATCTCATGTTTAGCTTTTTCTGGGTGAAGAAATATTCCAAACTTTTTTTATTCATGTATATGTCGCAGTGGATCCCGTAGAGATAGTTTCTCCATATCTTCAATGCGAACACTACCACTGCTAACTCCAAGTCGTGAGTTGGATAGTTTTTCTCATAATTTTTTAGTAGTTGGGAGGCGTACGCGATCACTTTCCCGTGTTGCATTAGTACGGCTACAAGTCCTTGACATGATGCATCGCTATAAATAACATAACCCTCGGTACGCTTTGGAATAGTGAGTACGGGAGCAGTCATTAATATGGTCTTTAGCTCTTCATAACTCTGTTCGCACCTGTCCGTCCACTCAAATTGACATTCTTTCGGGTTAGTGCGCTCATAGGTGTCGCTATTTTGGAACACCCTTCCACAAAGCGCCTATAATACCCTGCCAGGCTTAAGAAATTGCTAACTTCTTGTGCATTCTTCGGGGCCTTCCATTGCTTTATTGCTTCGATTTTGGCTGGATTGATTGAAATCACGTGCCCTAGGAAACTTACTTGAGTCAGCCAAAATTTTCACTTGGAGAATTTGGCGTACAACTTTTTCTCGCGTAATCATTGTAAAATCAGCTCTAGGTGCTTGGCATGTTCTTCCTAGTTTCGTGAGTGTACGAGTGTATCGTCTATAAACATGATCATGAATTTTTCTAGATACTCACCCAGTACCCTATGCATAAGATCCATGAATGTCACAGGTGCATTGGTGAGTCCAAAAGACATCACCACAAACTCGTAGTGGCCATAACGAGTTTAGAATGCGGTCTTGGGAATATCTGATTCCTTGACCTTCAACTGGTGGTATCCGGATCTCAACTCGATCTTCAAGAATACCGATGCTCCTTGGAGTTGATCGAATAGATCATCAATTATGGGCAATGGGTATCGGTTCTTGATCGTCACTTTGTTGAGCTCGCGGTAGTCTATACACATTCTCATGGAGCCGTCTTTCTTTTTCACGAACAATATTGGGGCTCCCCATGGAGAATGACTTGGTCGTATAAATATTTTTTCTTGGTAGTCTTGTAATTATGCCTGTAGTTCTTTAAGCTCTTTCGGTGCCATCTAGTATGGTGCCTTTGAAATAGGTGCAGTGCCTGGAATCAACTCGATCTCAAACTCGACTTCTCAGTCCGGGGGTATCCCTAAAAGATTCTCAGGAAACATTTCTGGAAATTTTCACACCACTGCTACCTCAGTTGGTTGTATCTTAGACTCCGTATCCTTGTCTATTACGTTCTCCAGGCAGTCGATACATCCATCGTTTAGTAATTTCCTAGCCTTCAAGGTGGAGATTATAGTGAAATTCTTCTCATGGGTTGTGCCTTGGAACATGAACGATTCTTCCCCAGGTGGGTTAAAAGTCACCTTTCTTTGTTTGCAATTCACCACCGCCCCATATTTCATTAGCCAATCCATACCAAAAATAACATCGTACTCATGTAAATCTAAAACTAGCAAATCCACGGTCAACTCCTGACCTTCTACCCAGACTAGTACGACTCTAACCCAAGCTCGTACTATCATTTCCTCCCCCGAAGATAATGATACACCAGACACATTTTCCATAGGCTCAGGCTTCCTATCTATCTTATCAACATAAGATGTAGAGATAAAAGAATGGGATGCACCAGTCCCCATTAATGCATATGTTGAGTTATTATCCACAAGAAGTTGACCTGACACCATGTCGGGAGTCCCAGCTCCTTTATCACCTTGGGTGAGTGCATAGACTCGCAGTGTAGTTCCTATTGGCTTTGGTTGGTTGTTTCCTCCATACTGACTATGAATCAGGTAGTGCCTAGAGAAATGACCTAGCTTTCCACAGGTGAAGCAGTTTTTGTTGTTGCACTTGCCTGGGTGGCACTGATAGCATTTGTTGCATTGTGGCCAATAGTCATTTTCTCTCCTTGGATGCTTATTGAAGTTCGAACTTTTCCTTGGTGGCTCCATTCTCCGTTTATTATTTCCACCATTGGAAAATCAAGAGTTTCCTGGAGTATTGGTCTTCCCCACACTTCTATTGCCTCTATATACAAACCTTCCAGAAGGGCCGCTCTAGTTACTAGAGTACCTTCCCTAGTCATTGGAGACATGTGCTCGTTCTTCATCCCTGTAGGGCTCTTTCTTCTCTTGTACCAACCATGACTCTTGGGGATTTTCTCGCTCCACGGCTTCATCATAAGTGTCCGAGCTGGTCTTCCCGGTATCCACAAAATGAGTTATCTCTCTTTTCAATCCCTTCATGAATTTATGTACCCAGTTGGCTTCACTATGTACCAGATCCGGAGTAAATCTTTAGAGTTGGTCAAACTTGCACAGGTACTCCTATACGCTAGATGACCCTTGGACTAGGTTGGCAAACTCAACCACCTTCCGATCTATCACTGTCTGGTTGTAGTACTTGGCATTGAACAGGGTTAGGAATTCTTCCCATTCCATCTGTGCAACATCACACCCCTTCCTAGCAATATCCCACTAGATGTGGGCATCCTTCCTCAACATATACACCACATAGATTACCTTTTCCCTTTCGATAACCGCCACAAAGTCAATGATTCTCTCCAGCATGTTGACCCATTATTCAGCCATCAGGGGGTCCGAAGTCCCTTCGAACACATGTGGGTTTTGCCTGCTAAACCATTCCGAGATCGGTTTCGGTTATTCTGTTCCAGGTGCATTCACTGGCAGATTTGCTCCCACCAGTGGGTCTTCTTGCACCAGGAGTTCTTGTTGTTCGGGAACGTCTTCCCGAGGTGCGGGGTTGTGTGGCACTTTCATAAATCTTCGCATCAATGCCTCAAACATTTGAGCGTTTGCCACATTCTGCTCATGCATAGTCCTTCTTAGATCTTCTATCTGAGTTGCCAGAATAAGTTCTGGTTGTGCTATTTGTTTGTGGCCTCTCCCTCGGCCACGACCCCTTCCTCTGCCTCGACCACGACCTAAATCTTGGTCAACGGTCGCTCTCTCGACTAGGTCTAGTGGATTAATAGCTCATCCTCCCCTAGCTCGAGTGTTCGAAGCCATCGCGAGTCTTTATACGACAATGTTTAAAACATGTAACTATAAAAGTTCCCCATACACAAGGAAAAGAGAAAGGAAAAGAAAATAATAACGATTCAACTCAAAATAGATAGTCATAACAATCAGGGCTTTACCCTAGCCATGTGAAATGATCATGACAGATCATGCTATAAATTTTTAGTTAGTAGAACGATAAATACAAAAAGAAGAGAACCCTAGCTACACGTCGGGTTTCTACATCTTCCTACTAGAGCTGCAAGAAAGCCCTACAACTTAGTAGGTTTGCCAAGTCTTTACCAAAAAGTATCAACAAGACCCTCACAACATAACCTAATCTAGGCTATCCATCAGCATATCCAACTCTATGTCAGTATACTCGTCCGACTGCTCCTCCTCAGAATCTAACGCCTCACCTCGAGGTATGCTATCAACCAAGGAGATAGACCAATCCATGACCCAACCGCTAGCTCGATCTGCATACGGAAGTCATCCCATGTGCCGCGAACCAACTGCTAACATCTGTGACAAAACCATATATGTGTCGAGCCTCTCAGACAAGTACTGGCGTATCGCACTCTCCGTCGCTCAGGTGTGTTGGCCATATCAAAGCTTCTATCATGTAATGCGCCCATTGTCAAATGACACGCCGATGTCGTTGATTGTACTCGAAGCGTCAAGAATTCTCATTATTAAAGACTCTATAGTAATCGATCCTAGGCGTAGGGATCATGGGTAGGTTTCCTATCATAAGGTCCTATCTCACGTGTATCGACCATAACCTACAATTTATAGAATTGAGGTAAATAAAAGAAAACAAAGGAGACAGATATGAAAAGATAGTACTTACAGTGAGTGTCGGTGTATCTTGCAGAATGTACATGTGGGTTTGTCTACAGAATCGGCTCAACTCGAAATCTGATACCACTTGAGACGACCCTCAAAATATACAAGACCAAATCATGCAAAAATATAAAAACTTTTTACTTTTAACTCATTGTACCGAAAATCCATATAAAAAAAACTTTTAAAAGATCGTGTGTGCACACTATTAGTTTAGCAATGGAATTACAACTACTCTTTTACAGAGTTAAAGCAAAACAAATGTCATAAAAGAAATAACAAGCTCCCAGCATTTCTTTTCAAAATGGTGTTCCATCAAAAACCTCCCCAAGTCGGGCCACATGTACATATCCACAAGCAGACTCCGACGCACATTGCTCCACTTTGCTTTTGCACTTACCTACTACATGAAACAACTAGGTAAGCAAAAATTCTTAGTAAGAATAGCCTTACAACACAAGTATACTAAACGCAGTATCGAGTTAACCTAAGGTATTTATCACTACTGGTCATTAGGGTATTGGATAAATTCCAACCCTATCATACAATTCTCAAACAATAGCCAAATCAGAAATCAAATACTTTGATTGTACCTCACAAACAACGTTACACATATCATGATAACCTGCACTAAGAAAATTCTGAGAACATACAATATAGTTAACCATATCCAAACAATAACTTTGGTTGTTTATAACAACCAAGTTTACACATAACACAATAACATGCACTCATGAAATTCCCAGAACATACAACATATCACTGATATCGTAATAACCTGCACTAAGAATATTGTCATAATTTCAATATATACTTAACACGCATCATGACTAAGAAATTAAATCATCAGCAAAGGGATCCAGGCCTAAACCCTGTTCCAGCATTTATGTCCTGGCTCCAACCCTAACTATATTACCATTGTCCTGAATCCAACCCTAACTATATTTTTACCTTGTCCTGGCTCCAACCTGAACAATAATACCATTGCCCTGGCTCCGACCCGGGCTATATTACCATTGTCCTGGCTTCAACCCGGACTATATTTTACCATGTCCTGGCTCCAACTCGAACCATATTACCATTGCCCTGGCTCCAACCCATAGTATATTACCATTGTCCTGGCTTCAACCTGGACTATATTAACATTTTCCTGGCTTCAAGCCGGACTATATACTTACCATGTCCTTGCTCCAACCCAGAATATATACTTACCATGTCCTGGCTCCAACTCGGACTAGTTTACGTAGGGTTTGGGCTCAAACCTAAACCTACTTACTATTTAGCCGCAGAATGCCAAAGCATTGCAAGAGTAGGCATTAAGCATACCCTGGACTTAATGACCCAAACAAAGCTAGTGTAATCTACTACTACAAGCACACACTAGTATATTCATGTTGTAGCCAAGAAAGAGAAAGGATAACTTACTTGGAGTCCTTAGCTCTCAGCTGGATCTTTAACACCGCTATTCACTTTCCCTTTCGCGGTTATTGTAATTAATACAGTGTACTCGCATTAAACTATGGCATACTCTTATAGCTAATATTCTATGATAGCTACATGCAATAACATTCTCTTAGAGACTCTATACTATAGCCTCTTATACACCTTATAGTGTATAAGGCTGGATTTCGTTTCAGTCTTTACAGTATTAGATGTGTGTCGTATACCACAAAAAATTTAACAATTATTTTTCTTTCAATACTTCCAATTATTTCAGTATAATAGCAAGCACAGGTCCAACCCACGAGGACTATCGTTCACTTTTTTATTCAATAATTAGCACTAATTTAGATTTCGAACTCAAAATTAAAAAACATAAACTAGAAAGCAAATAAAGATTGATATTACGTTATTAAGAAACAGTTAAAGGTTAATCTCCACCCTCAACAATCATTCCCAATCACTAATAATAAATATTATTCCAATTTCTCAATTAAACTATTAACCCTGCAGATAACGCTGAAGCAGCCAATTATCCCAATCTCCCTATTACAAGTAATCAAGGTAAAACGCTCAATAATTAACTCTTTTAGCCAAGCAATAAATATATGAAGCATAAAATCTATTTAACTTAGGTAAAGCATTAAATCTTATGGAGACAAGTTAATCTAGGCAATAAATTAATGAAGCATATAATTCATTTAACCTAGGTTCTATTTTCCATCACAATCAACAATTCTTTTGACATTACTATCAATTGCAATTTATCACATAAACTTAAAATCTTAAACTATTAGGTGAGTAGTAATTCTAAGATGACAATTGAACAATGTAAAACATTATTTGTTAGCCACCTAACAAGAAATCACAAAATTCATAACATTCAATTGGGAAAAATAAAAACAATTTAATGTTGAGAGAAATTAAAGAATAATACTCATTATCAACAATTATGAATTCATGTCTCGGGCTTTTGAATTAATCCTTAACCTAAAAAGAATCTACTCCATAATAGCAATCATAATCACAAACATAATTATAATTAAAATTAAAGAGATTAAGGGAAGAAAAGAAACTAGATTGATGAACAATAGTGTTGTAGTCTTCTCTCCAGCCCTTTCTGAGTTTTTTTCTCTAAAAAAAATCGTAATAAAACTTAATCTCCAATTAACCCTAATAATCTTGTATAGTCCCCTTTAAATTATATTTTAAATGTAATTAAAAATCTAAAAACAGCGTCGCAGGCCGCAGCCTGAATTTCTGCGTGTCGCGGCCTAAAACGGAATATAGGCAAAATTGGTCATGCAGGCCGCGGCTTGAAAAATCTGGGCAACGACCCAACTTCACTTTTCTACACAGTAGGCAGCGACCTACTTTTTCTGGGCAGCGGCCTGACTGGAACATGCAATATGAACGTCAATTCCAATTAATGTGTAGCGGCCTGAATTTTATGGGTTGCGGCCTATCTTCAATTTCTTCAATTCTCAAACTTTGAGAGCTTGTACGGTACCACCACTTCAATACTTTAATCCTGAAAGCCTTCAATGCTCCTAAAACTTCATTTTAACCTCATCTCAGCGAGTCTTTTTCGATCTATGATTCATAAACTACAATTGCCATCAAAATGTCATATTTATCATAATAAAATACAATGTAGAAAATATGTTGTAGACTCATGAAACCAAGTTAAAACTACTATAAAAAATTCTATCATAACACCATACAAGCATGGAAAAACTTATCAAATATTAATAAAAAAAATGACCTTATCAGTATCATGAGAAAATCGGCCCCACCGCAACACTTTCTTTGTGTCATGCATCTTAATATTCCTTAACTAGAGAACTCTCTTATCGGATAACTCGTATTTTGGTTTTTGGAAAAAGGAGTTCTACTCAACTCCTATCTTTAGAAAAATACCAACTTGTCGTCCTCTCACGAAAGTTTACCATTTTCTATCATTTACCAAAATACTGCTTTTTGACCATTTACAAATAATATATGACAATGTTATCCCATTCTCTAAGATTCTACAAAAACCCAACTCCCATTCTTACCTTATTATTATCCATAACCTAGGATCTCTTTTTACGTTATTTTTTAAAAGAATGGCAATTGGATCCTTAACGTAAAAATTGTAAAAATCAACTTTTAATTTAACTCATATTGATTTGGGATTGGTTAAGTCTCCAAATCCTTAGTTATCTTTACAAAGGATTATTTCTTTTAATTTCCAAAACTTTACTTCCACTATTTAACTTAAGGGGTAAAGTCTCATTTTTAAACTTTTTCCCTAAGTTGAGTTTTGGAAAAAAAAAAACCCTTAAACTATCATTCATGTGTTCAGTATCATAAGTACGGGAACTAGGAAAAAGCCTCACGTCAAACTTGTTTTAGGTTAAGAGAACTAACCTCCCAAAAATTATTTTTTTTCGTTTAGGTTCGAAATTACTACCTTTCAGTTCTTAGGGCAACCTTGGAAAAATTATTTCTCTTAAACCGTGCCACATTTTTATCTAAAATTTTATAAAATTCCTTGTAAACAAATTATCTAATTCTCTTCAAAATTTCATAATTTTTGGGATGGCAAAACTCATTCAAATTTGTAAAGAAAACTGGGCAGTGCCTGCTGCCCAAAAGTTTTTCCCAAATTTTAAGGTAACTTTGAAATTTTATTTATCTTACACCGTAGCCCAGTTCTTTCTAAAATTTACAGGGACCTTTAAACGTGTGTAAATTATCTTTCTACAAAATTTCATATTTTTTGGAATTATAAAACTCAACTGAATTTTTAAAGCCACCTGGGCAGTGCTTGCTGCCCAGAAGTTTTGTTTCCAGATTCTATGGAAAATTTTGAAAATTCATATCCCTTATACCTTAACAAATTTTCCTCTAAATTTTTACAGTGACCCTTATACATGTTTAAACTAAATTTCATAGCTTTTTTATTAGTAAAAGTCGTTCAAAAGTCAAAACAATCTGGGCAGTGCATGGTGCCCAGAAATTTTCTAGATTTACATCAAAATGCCAAAACGTTCATAACTCGGGTTTAAAATACATTCTTAAGATTTTCCAAAGCCTATCATCTAGTTCTCACAAAGAAAAATGCAACTACACAATTATTTTTCACAGAAAGGGGCAGTGGGGTGCGATCTGACCCGTTGGAAGCAAGACCACGAAATTTTGGCAGCATGCATTTTTATACAACCTAACAACAATAAGAATTTCTAGCACAACCCTATCCACATGCATTCATGCAAATCATCATACCACACATAAATATAAACCTTATGCATAAAATAAGCTCAAATACTATTGAAACGCCCTATACAACCAAATCTACAGGAATCACCACAAAATATAAAGAACTCAACCATAGACTCTACCTTTCAAAGCCCTAGCTTGGACATGTGTTCCTTATCTCCTCAACACCTTTACTTAGTGTTCTAAACTCTCAAAACCAAGCCCCATGTTCCATGTGTAGATTTTTAATAAAAGGATTAGGGTAGAAAACTTAGATGAGGAAGAAAATATGCAAACTACAAAGATTTCTTACCTTGAGGTACTACCCGTACAAGCCTCTCTTGAACCCTAGAACACGAGATCAAAGCCATGCATGGCTATTATCACATGCATGCAACATAAACCCTTAGGATTTTGGGTTTGAAGTGGAAGAGAGGAGAAAAAATAGAGTAGGGTTCAAAACTTACTCTTCCTTAGTGTGTTCTTGAGCTTCTCCCTCATTCAATGGGGAAATGAGTGCTCTTTGCTTATGGAGAGAAAAAAGGCAGCAATAGAGGGTAGAGAGAGACTAGAGCTTCAATTTTGGGGAGAGAGAATGGAGATAGTTATTTTCTTGAGGGAAAAGAAAATTTAAAAAAAAAATGATTAGAAGTGTAAGAGGGAAATGATTGGGGTTTAGCCAATGAGTGGGTAAGGCTCTTACTCTTCCTAGGGTATGTGTCATAGGCTCTTGATTGCCGTAGGTCCTAGCCTTGCTGCCCACTCTCTCTCTGTCCTCCCTTGGAAAAGACCTTTATGCCCTTGCTCCTCTTTACCTCTCCCCTTAGACACTCAAGGGCCGTTTCGTAATTTTACTTTTCTAAAATTCCCTAAATTTTACTCTATAGTTTTTAAATATCCTCAAGCTTAAATAATTAAATTAAATGTGACTCAAAAATAAAATTTGTCACATATCACATACTTTTGGTAATTTTATCAAATTGACGAAAATGCCCTTAGAGGCCCGAGCAAGAAATTCTCATTCTTAAGCCCAATTGATTGGAATTCAAACCTCAATCAATTTTCTTAAAGTTATTGGCTCGATTATAAAGTCTCAGTTGCCAAACAAAATTGATATTTTTATTCCATAGTATTTCATATTTCATTTAATATGATATTTCTCTCCCATTAGGGTTTACCCCTTAGTCTGAGACCAAATTTTTCTTTGCATAAAGATAGATCATCTACCGGATCAGTACATCGGCTATAAAATTCACTAAACATCACAAATTCATATAATATCATTTATCAAAATAATATTTCACATAGTTCTTCACCGGCTCCAACTGGCTACTAACGAGTGTTCAAAACACGGGATGTTGCATTTTATTTGAATAAAAAGATGGTATAAAGAAACGTTTTCAACTTAGTTAAATTTATGATATTTATGAAAATTTGGTAGCCTTGGAATATAATTTTTAATTTTTCTACTAAGTTAAATGTGTGATTATTTTATTTATCCGTATGGTAAAGGGATTGAGAACCAAATTTGTTCTATCTTAAATAATTACGTCAAATTATTATGTTAAATTATTTACTATTAATTATTTTGTGAGAAAGAGAAATAGAAAATGGGTCAATATTCTTTTGTTTTATCTAATTTTAATTTAAATTGGTAAATGGGATAAATACTTGGTAAATGACAACTAAAATGAAATAATTCTTTTAGTTATATTTTAAGTACGATTTTAATATAGCATTGCAATATAAAACAAGTTGGTAAAATATTTTTGTTTAATAAAATGTACGCAAATTCTAAGAATTTAGAGGGACTAAAATCTACCAACTTCTATGTACATTTTAAGATTTTTCCCACGTATGCATGTTACATGCAAGCTCAGTTTTACATTCAAATATACGCCATTTGATCAAGTGTATGATTCTTGTTTTGCAAACAATGAGAATTCACTAGTAGACTTAAGATTATTCTTATATGACTTTATGTGAAATTGTTGAATGTTTATATATAGTATGGTGCAACATGTGTCATGTGTGCATGGCTCATGCACACGTGGGGTATGTATGTTGGGCATGTGTAATCTTTCTTAATATTAAAACAAACATTTGATTGTGATTATAGGCTTGTTGTGAAGTACCCCACACTTTAGTTTTGCTTGGACTTGAGGTAAGGAAGTTAGCTAGAAAATATGCTATGAAAAGTATGAACTATTATTGTTGCAAGAGTTATTGTGTTATGAAAAGGATGAACTAATATGTTGCAAGATGCTACTGTGTTATGGAAAGTATGAGCTATGGTATGCTAAAGTGTTATAAAAATTATGAGTTACTATGTTAGGTTATGCATTGTTGTATGTCTGCTTGTATGTTGTATGAAAAGCAGTAGGTTGTTAGCATGCTGAATGCGACACAACAAAGGAGTTACTGAGGATATGACGTAACTCATAGGGCGGATGCGTCGAGGTTATTCAAGAACCGGAATTCCTATTTACCTCATAGAGGATATCTTACCAGTTTATGCTTTTGCTGGTTACCTCACGATGTGACATGGACAATAGGGGTGCCATGATCACATGATGTATGATTATGAAGTCTTATGATGATGATATGACTATGAACTGAATATGATATGGTTATGATATGATATGTCATGAGTTTAAGATATGTATGTAGTTTTCCTAAATTGTTGTATTTTTTGTTTGTACTTCCTTACTAGGCTTTTAACTCACCCCCTTACTTTCCCCTTTTCAGGTAGGCAATAGGGTGTCTCCTTGGCAGGCACCTTGAGGTGGGAAGTTTAGATGTCTGGGCATGTATGACGCGGGATGTCCCATGAGCGATTAACGATCTAGATGAGCGCCAAGAAATTTTATGAATTTATGTGTCATGGTTTATGTTTTATTTACGCCAGTGGGACTTATTATTTTATTTTATCTTCAAAGACTGCATAAACACACTACATTTTTATTTTAAACTATTGGGCTCAAATTACATGTTTGACAAGGCCCACTAAACCTTTTCTCTAAAATGGTATTTTTCTAATAAATATGAGTTGAGCAACGTTTTTACAAAGTAAATAGTTAGGGCGTTCTTACACTAATGAGTAAGAAATGTAACAATAAAATTTCTCAAGTTAAAATCTTTTTAGAAAATAAAATATTTGAAACTAGCTGAAATATAAATATTTTTCTTTTTAAAATTACAATTTAGTCAAATTTATTTTCACTTTCCATGTGTAAAATATATTTACATTTTTCCTTGATCACCATATAGGAATTAATAATTAAAAGAAATTTTTGGTTCTTCGTTAAAATTAGGGGAAATTCTTTACATTTTGTTGCATATGATTGTTCATTTCTAAACAATACAATTAATGAACTTCAGGTTCACTATAATTTGTGTTTCACTAAACTTTTCAACATATAAAACCATTTTTATATGCTAGAGAATGAAACAATTTTAATATCCTTTAAAACATATAACAGTATTGATGCTTCAGGAGTCTCTATTAAATTTTTTGTAATATTATGTTCAACAACATTATATTTCACAATTTTCTCTATTCAATGGTGTGTGTGCTTAAAAGCACTTTTTTTTTAAATATAAATAACTTCATCATTCATTCAAGTTAAAGCATAATGATAATAATCATATTTTTTGTAGTCAAATAGAATTAATCATAATATGAATATATCAATCATTTTTTTTCTCATTTTTTTTCCAATAAGTGGTCAAATTTATTATGAAATAAATCATTCTTCATTCTTATCACTTGATATATTAAATATAATTAAATGTACGACTGGTAGATATTCACAATTAGATAGAAATTGCACGACTTGTACATAAAAAAATATTTAACTTTAGCTATCAATTGTGTTAAGGTTTCATCAAGAACCTTTTCAAATAATATTTGTAGCTTTTCTAATAATTTGAGGAATATAATCATATTTATTTTGACCAATGATAAAGTTTACTATAATACTAGTAATTTAGAAATTCACTTCTGGGAATGTGTAAAAGTAATTGACATAAGTAGTGACTATATATTTGTCTTATCACCAATAATTATTTAAGTATCATTCACTTCAGGGAATAATATTTAAAATACTTTACTTGCTTGAAGCAATAATTAACATGACTAATATATGAAATATTAGTATTCTTTTAAATGAAATTTCATTTCCTATCATTCTCTTCGGGTAATGATGTTTAAATATGTACTATAAAATTGAAATACATGTTAATTTCTTCATTATATAATTCACATATATTCAATTCATCAATAATAATCAAAGGTACTCTCACCTAGAATATCTTGTCCTCTTCATTTTTTTTCAATCACGTTCATCACTATTTCATATTTTGATATTTTAATGCAATTTTCTTAAAATTCTTTTGGGACTTAAAAAAACAGTCTCCAATTGCATCAATCATAACATATTTCAATATTCTTTAGTTGTGTTCATAGATGCAATATTATTGACAAATATGAAATATTCACTTCGGGGAATGTTTGCTAAAATATCACAAATCTTTAGCAATTATATTTCTTTTTCAATATTGTCAAAGAGCACATAAATATATATTTATCTTTAATAATATATATAGGGACTACAACGCATCCACTTTTATGACAACACCGATACATCTTTTTTCTATTTTCGGCACCTGGATAGATATAATACCAAAAAAAAATTATATGAAGGTGTACATTGTAGCTATCTAGAACATCCTAAAAATTTTCAAGAATATCTGAATAAATTATGCTATTGAAAACAGGGCTCAAACAGCTTGTTGCACTCGTGCTTATTTTTTTTGTATACGCGTGTAAAAGTCAACTGTTTGAACCTTGTTTTCGGCACTATAAATTATTCAGAATTTTTCAAAAATTTGCAGGGTGTCTTAAATGATTACAATGTACACTGTCATATAAAAAAATTAGAAAAAATTATCGAGGTGTAAAAATCTCAAACTGGTTGCATCGGTGTTGTTAAAAAAATTGAATGCACTGTTGTAACGTCCTCCTAATCCAGGACCATTACGTTATGTGATTATATAGTGCTTAACTCACTAAATGAGTCATTTGGACTTAAAACATGTAATTGAAACTAACCATAGGTTCAGGTACTAAAAATTTCGGTCAAAATTTAACCATTTCATTAAAAGAGTTTGAGTGCAATACATGGGATCACAACAGAGTTTAAAACTGTTACAAACTCAAAATGAATACAAAAGCCGACCTAAGAGGAAAAATCAAGGTCCAACCCTAGTTCCAACTAATACCCTCGGTCGTGTCTTTCGAGCAGGCCGCATATGTACATCCTGCCCCTGAAGTTCTCCAACTCATGGCTGGTCCAACTTTTCTTTTCCTTTACTTGCACCATTTAGCACCCGTGAGCCAAGGCTCAGCAAGAAAACATAATCATGCTCATAAGCAGTAAATCATCAGATCACATAATAATATTTAGCATGCCTAGTAGTAATAACCCCACTTGTGCATGCATTCAATCAAGATAAGTGACTACATAGCCACATCAGGGCCTATTGCCTAATGCTCTGTACAACCAGCCTTAGAGCTGGCCAAGCGTACCTAGCGCTTATTATTTCAGGCAGCCATAGGTTCGTTCAAGCGTATATCTCGCTTCCGGGTTAGCTTAACCACATCGATCGGCGTTCAGCACACTATTGTCGCCCTCTACTCATAAGTCAAGCCTTTAAACCCTCAACTTATAAGCTGAGCCTTGTAAACCCTCAACTTATAAGCCGAGTCCTTTAACCGGATATATCTTCGACTAATAAGTTGAGCTTTTAATAAGATACCATAGACAGGTCCCTGACTTATAAGCTGGGCTTTTAATAATATACAGTGGATAAATCCTCGACTTATAAGGTCAAATATAATCGATAACCCTCGACCTATAAGTTGGGCCTTTCAATTAGATTTAACAGAGATGACCATCAACTTATAAGCTAAGCTTTTCAATCAGGCATAACAGACAAGCAGTCATTACTTAACACATGTATATACAGTGCAATCAACATGTTTAATAAAACATTCTAAGCATGATTATAACCATGTTCTATAATCGGGCCCAAGCCCTAAACACAGACTGGGTGTAGTTTTCTTACCTTAGGTCCTGTGTGAATAGCGTATGACAACCCCGAGTACGATCCTTTCCTCCTCAGCCTAACGGTTCACCCTAGTCACAACCATATCAAGGAATAATTATCAGAAAATGAACTAATAAAGGCTTCTGGACCAAGTCATAGCCTCCGGGACTCTGAATCCTAGTAACTCGGGTAGTAAAACCATTCCTGAGCCCTTAGGTTTGGGTTCCCAGCTCCAAAACCTACTTTCTAATTATTTCCCAATTTGAGCCACGGCGCCCCCCATTAAGGGTCGCAGTGCTAAACAAGTCAGAGAGGTTGCGCCACAGGGCCAAGGCGGTTTGAGGCACACCCCTGTTCTTTGAGTTCATGAGGGCCGCGACGCTCCAAGAACAGCGTTGCGTCGCGTCCTGTGAACCCAGAAAACTAGCGATTTTAAGAATCGCAAACCTATCCAAAATCATCCCAAAACACGATTTTAACAAGTTTCGACCATAATAATGGTCCCAGCAGCTCATAAATACAGTAAACCAACCTTAAAACTCAACCGAACATCAAAAATTCAATAAACTTTAAAACATTTAAAAAAAAAAAACCACACCAAGAACTCAAATAATTGAGTTACCTCTGATGGAATTCGATTCCCAGTTGGATCCTAAGTTTAAACAGCTTCCAACTTGCCCGATTCTCCTTAAAATTCAAGTTCTCTTCCAAAATCTCAAAGCTTACCAAAATACCCCTAAGGCAAAACTTCTCTCTCAAAGCCCACTAAGGGCAAAATCATCATTTATACTCCAGTCTCACATTATACTTATAATCCCAATTAATTTCACCAAACTCGGAATATCACTATTTTTCCCAAAATATGACTCATACTCTAATGAGTCCCGGTAACTCACTGAATTACCGAAATACCCCTTAGCTCACCCCGAGCCAGGTATAAATCCCTCGTTGTGACTAAACTGCTATCTTGCTCGAAAGAACCGACTCCTACTGAATATCTCAAATACATCCACATAATAATGTGGTCTCAATCATATAATCACAATTAGACCCTCAACGGGTCAAAATTACAAATATGCCCCTTTAAATAAAAGCGAGCTTGGATCTCACATTGAATACACTTAATCATGTATAATCAGTCATACAATAATATAACTCATGCAATCTACATAATCACATAAATATTCAATTAATTCATATATAAACACATAATATTCCAATATTGTCCTCCTGGACCCCAAATAAGGCACTAAGCCTTATTAGGAATTTTGGGACATTACAACTGTATTCGTTTCCTATTACTATATATATATATATCTTGATCAATAATTATAATGATTAAAATCACTTTTGCATAATCTTTGGGATCTATGCAAGATCTTATATGAAGGATCTATAATAACTTTTTTTCATTATGTCATAGATATTGGACTTTACAATTTCTAAGGTAAACATTATAAATATCTATAAAATAAACATTATAGAGAAATCAAGATCAAATATGTGAGATAATATTAACACATACATAAATATAATCACATTTATGATAGTAAGTCATTAAACTCATATAATCACAATGGTGAAATAACAACGGATATATTTGCAAGTTTTATTATCAAAATATACAATATGGTAATAATATAAATTTACATTCGCAACAAAAGATCTTTACCTCAATGAAATATGATGACTAGAGACTTGATGATGAATTTTGATATCAACAGAGTATGGTAAATGAAGATTGAATCATCAAGTTCAAATTCTAACGAATGATTATCGCTAGAAACCCATGATAAAATTATGAACCTACAATCAATCATAGTTAGAGAATCGTGATGATAACATGTTATAAAACTATTAATATTACTGAAATATAAAGTATAAAGAAAAAATAGACAGAGTAATAGAGAGATGTAAAGAGAGAGCGGATCTCTTGAGTATTACTTCAATTGGGGTGAACCTTTTTTATACAAATATATATAATCTAAGAAAATCAAGTAATTACCATCAGGGCCGGCCCTGGGCATAGGCGGGCTAGGCCCGTGCCTAGGGCCCACCCCTACCCAGGGCCCAAAAATATCATGTAAACTCTTAAGTGTGTTCAAAGAAAAAATAAATAAATAAGGCCCAGCAGCCTTTCCTTCCCAGCCGGCGTATAAAATCTAAAAATGCAAGACGTATAATATTTAAGTAATATATTGAAATTTATAAGTTTATGTAATGAATTATTGGTTTGGAATGTATTTATATTACTAAATATTAGTTTAATTTTATTTAAAATTACATAAAAAAAATGACATATACAAAAGGGTCCATTTTTTTCAAATTTATTAAAACCGTCTTAGGCCCAGTTTTTTTCAGGGCTGGCCCTGATTACCATAAATACAATTAAGAATTTATGTTGATATTTAACTTTGGGTGACCTAGTGATTCTCCATTGTTATGATATTTGACTAAGGAATTCTCCATTATTATGGACATCTATATATATATTAATAATATGTATAACAAATTTTAATTATTTAAATAGTTATAAATAAGGATAATTTGGGTATTGTCAAACATTTGTTGACCAAAATTCAGTATAAGATATCATTTTAATGAAACACAAGTACCAAAATGTATATTCCCTTTTATTGATTCTAATTATATTATGTGTACCATTTAGAAGTTTTAATTTTATAGAATACGCTAGAGATACTAAAGAAAATCAATAATAATATGTGCATCAAAAAGGACACTAACTAATGTAATATTGTTTTTACAAATAGCAGGTCTTGTCTGAAATATATGTGATTAATTAAAAAAAAAACTATCTATTGGTGTGGTGTAATGATTTGGTGCATAATTTTAGAACAAATATCATTACTCAAAGAAAATGCATCGGTTTTACCGTGTGGAGCTCATATTGACCAATCAATTTCTTTGTTCGTTCAAACTCTTCCTTGTTTTAGCAATTAACAATAAAGTCGACTACCAAACGAGTTGAGTGTTCATCTTATATTAATTTTATTGTCTTCAATTCTTGTAATTATAACAAAGCGACTTATTTAGATGGAACAAATCACTCAATCAACCTATTAAAATATTTATATACATATATAAGGTTTATCATATTCAATCTTAGGTTATTCAACCACTTTATCCCAAAAAAAAAAGCACAGAATAGCTCAATATCAACCGCACCCAAGAAATAAAAATCACAGAATAGCTCCAACATCAACAGCACACAAGAAATGAGGATTGTGAAAAAGCACTTCAAAGTAGAAGAGTACTACAACCATACGTAGACCACTCAAGAACTCCCAATACACAAAACATACAAAGTAGAGCCAGCAACAGCTTAGCAATGGCAGCAGACATTAAAACAATAATAACAATAATACTAAGAAAAGTCAGTAAGTACCACACGCAGAGATATTTAAGGTTTCATTACAGGACAAAGAAAAACAAAACGCATAATCATTCATCCTCGGTTTCTGACTCAGCACTCTGAAGCCAGTCAATGAAGGGTTGAGCATTTTTCCAAATCTGGGACTCTTTGCTGCCTCCTTTTGATCCTTCACCAAACCACTGCATTATGTACTCTTCCTCAAGGATGTCTGCATCGTACAATGCTTTTAGAACCAGTGCAACTTCTTTCATCGAACTAGATGTCAACCTTTTGAAGAAAGCTTCGATAGCTTTAAGTAATAGCAGCTGACATCCCTCCTGAGCAGCAGCTACAGCAATGTAATTTTTATTTTTGGCCAGTACCTTTGTGAACCCTTTCTCAACACCGTCAAAGAGTGCCTCAAACAAAAGAGTCATCTTTTCCTGAGCTGATTCGGGAGAAGACGCTAGAAGGGACTGCAGCTGATTGGCTGGGGCGCCTTTCTTTATGTTTGCTTTCAGTTCATCAAGAAGTTTCACTGGAGCAACTGAGTTTCCATTCTGAGCACTATCACCTGTTATGGTTGCTGTCTTGATCTTCTTGTCTGGCTCATTTGTAGAGAGCATAACCATATCAGCTGTTACAGCACTTAACTGTTCTTGAATTCTCTGGCGAGCTGCCTCGAGCGATGTATCAGTTTGCCACTGAACATCATCGTCGTCGTCAACTTCTTCCTTCTCATCAGCATGGCTGTGTGGAGGTGATGAATGATCATCATCAGATCCGCTTGCTTTCTTTCTGGAAGAGCTATTTTTGGCGGTACTATCTTTTGATGATGTGCCCTTCTTCTTCACTTTCTTTTGCTCCTCATCAGCAGCCTCTCCTTCCTTCATTCGTTCTTTCTCCGCTCTTCTCATTGCCTTCTTGTCTTTGGAGCCCTTCTTCTGTTCAGGCGGGTTCTTAAGAATGAAACTGGTAAGCTTGTCCCTCATATCCACATCAGACACGAACCCACATGCAGCACATTTCAGTTGGAGCATCTGAGTTTTTGTAATCACTATCTCAGTTTCAGGGTTTCCACAACCATAGCACTGGACGTATTTCTTTATAAAATTCTCAAGAAGTCCAGCTAGCTTAACAGTTTCATGTGCCCCGTTAACAAGAGAAGTTCCAGTTTTCTCATCAAATTTAGACTGGGCTCCAAGCTCACAACCAAAATACTTTGTAGTGTAAGATGCTGGCCTTGCCAAAGCCTTTGCAATGTCAACCATGTTGACAACATTTGTCTTGATGCCATTTCCCCTGCCCTCTATTTTCGTAATCATTTTGGGCATCTTATACCGGTAGAAGGCATCATCACTATTTGCAGCACCTATGTTCTGTAAAGCCATCTTCACTTCAGCAATAGAGTTGGAATTTAAGTAAAAGTGGATGTCAGTGTCACAGCAGAGAAATGCGGGAATTTTCGTAATCAATGGATGTCAGTGTTTGCTTCTAGGATTCTCTCAACAAAAATGGATTGATCTTCAGCAGCCAGAAAAGGTTGCATACACTTGCAACCACACCAAGAGTATTCCTCAAATGGCCCGAGATGCATACAGCCAACAACTTTCGATAAGGACCTGTTCTTTTTTCTTGATGAAGGACAATACTCACCCAGCAACCCAATTGTTTCCAAAAAGAATATGGCCTGTTCTGACATAAAAGAAACTACAACGTTCACAACTTCACCTTGAAAAGCAACAGATAACAGATAACCTGCAATGTTAGACAAGAGAATTGTTTGGAATTAGAACTGCAAATATATAAATACTTCTGATAATTACAAGGTTAAAAAAAATCCACTGAAAAACTATATAAAAAAATGCTTTTAAAGAAGTGTACACTGGACGTGGTGCACTACACTAGGAACAACACGAAGATCACAATTGATGATTAGGACAACAACGAATATAAGATAGTGAATAGTAACCCAAAGGCAGTCTAAAACACTAGGTAACTCAACAAGCATGGCTGAGAAAAAATAAAGAATTTTGAAAAGGTAATCTAGTAGACATACTCAATACAAGCTACTGCACACAAAATTAAATTGTGGAAAGAACAAAAATACAAAAAATAAATCAACACACACCTCTTCCATACAAGAAAAATTTACTCAGCCATGCATTAAATACATAATAGTGCACTACAATAATGCAAGACAATAATTTAAGCCCGTAATAAGAATAAAAAACGGTGAGTAGTAAAAACCCAATAGCATTGTTTGAAACAATAAACCAAAGCTAAAAGTAGAAAATAATTTTTTTAGAGAATGGAATAAACATATATAATACCCATTGCCAAAAATGAAATACTAAAACCCCAATAAGATCAAATCAATGCCATGTGGATGGTGAGTACTTACATACATAACAAGAGATCATATATGCATATACATACACAAATTGATATCTCTATTCATCTGAAAAAAAAAAAAGCATCACTGCCTTCATTATTATCGATTTGAAAAGCAAAACCCAAGAAAATTGTAATCCATGGTACCATACAATAAAATTAGCTATGGTATAGGTTTTTTTTTAGCTCATCATACCATCTATTTTAATAAAGAAAATAAAATTTAAAAACCAAAACGTATCGTCATCCCATCACAATAAACCAGAGAGAAATATCAAGAACAAAATAACATTTGGTTCAGGCATACATTTTACGAAATCACAATACAACGTTTTATTCTTATAAAAATAACTAATATAAACCCTAACATCGGCGCCTTAATAAATTGAGTAAACAAACATAATCGGAACAAAAAAATGCGTTGTAAGGATCGAAACAAAATAAATTCACAGGAAATAGATGAGTTAAAAATGATAAGTTGAAAATTAAAATAAAAGAGGTAGGGGTACCTGCAACTGTAATGACGGAAGACGAAAATTAGAGTCTCGAATCGATCTCTAGAGAGAGAGAGAGAGAGAGAGAGTCGATCTATGGCTAAGGAAAGAAAAAGATATCATCTATGAGAGGCGCTCAATGTCATATCTTATATATGTAAAGGGTTGGAGCTTGGAGATGGACAATGGCAATTTTAAAAAGTCAGAGTAATTGGAGGTAAAAATGACTAAGATTTTTAAAATTAGCACTTTAATATATAACACTTTTTTTTTTACCATATAAATACGTTAAGTGTCAGGTAATTACATACACCTCAATTTTTCATTGGTCCACCTATTTTATTTTTTTTATTTTTCATTTGAAATATCATTTAAATATTTAAAAAAAATTATATTCAATTAAAAAATAAAAAAAAATCAAATTTCACTTAAATTAAATTTAAACAAATAAAAATTAATAAACCGATTTTAATCAATTAAATTATCTACATGTTCTTCAAATTATCAAATCAACATCAGATGTTAAAACAAATTAATTATTTCATCTTCTTCATTTGAACAATCTATTCATATTCCAATATTGACAATCAATCTCACTATTTTCTTCAGCATCAAGTTTGATTTATAAAAAAAAAAAGAACAAAAATATGAACAATACAAAAAAATACCGAAAAATATGAATAATGAACATAGAAAAGTATAGAAAAATCATATTTGCTAGTCGAACCACCCCGACGCCGCCCAACCCCTTCAAATCTTCTCTGTCCCCAACCTTTAGCTTCGTTCGTGTTAATCCAAGAAACCAGAAAAGAAAAGAAAAACCCAAATGAAGAGGAAGCCAGATCCATTTAGACCCCTTCAAAGCCTCAGATCCATTTGAAGCCAGATCTGAAGCTTGTCTTCTCCGGCTCTGACCCAAGCCACGAACCAGCCCATCGACAACTCTGCTCCTCCTCAGCTGCTGCCCAGATCCCCACTTCTGCAAACTTCGAGCCTTTGTTGTCTTAGAAGAAAATGAAGAAGAAGAAAACAAGGAAGAAGAAGACCCTAACCCAAACCTCATATGTTGCCTAGATCCGTCGCCAGATTAATAAGAGGGAAAATGAAGCTTCCCCAGAAATCGTCCTCCTTAACCTAGGGGTATCTCAGGGTTGAGATTTAAGGAATGTTGGGGAAGAAAAAAAAGAAAAGAGAACAAGTATCGGGTTGAGAAGAAAGAGAAGGAAACATAAAAATATAAAAAATCTGGCTTTTTTATTTGTTTTTTATTTTTTTCAATTTTTTAATATTTAAGTTTTGAATTTAAAATAGATTTTTATTTCTTAAATATTTTAAATGAATTTTTTAAATAAAAAATAAAAATAATACACCAGGACCAATCATGTGATGCCACATAAGCATTGCCCTTGCATTTAATGGTGAGGTACCTACAGTTGTCAAGGAAATGTGACGGAAGGTATTTATGGCGTAAAAAAAGAGTTAGGTATTAAATTGCTAATTTTGAAAAAACTTAAGTATTTTCGCCACTAATTACTCAAAAAATTATAATCACAAAAAAGCAATTTTGAAAAATAAAAATATATTTTCCAACAAAGAAACAACGTGTTTTATTTTTTAAATTCATACGATAATATTAACAATAATGATATGTGCACCAAAATTATACACACAAATATTACACCAACTGGTTTTTTTTTAAAAGAGTTGGTCCCGTCTGAAATGAATATAATTGATTAAAAGAAATTGTCACGTTACTTTGTAGAATATTTTGATGCATAATTTTAGTACAGATATTATTACTCTAATATTAACTTCAAATAATAGAACAAGGAGTCACCCTTGAGGAAAAGAAAACAACTAAAGGAGACACAAAAAATTGCATCACTAAATTATTATCTTTTTGTTGATAAAATCACTAAGATCAATTTAATACCCACTTAATACGAAAAATAGCACCACTATTTTTATGATTAGTTTAAATAAAAATATTAATATAAATTTAAATATTATAAAATATTATTATTATAATAATATTTTATTAATTTTTTTTATTTAGTTTAAATAAATAAACAATAATATAACATATTGAAATAAAAATTAAACCAAAACATTACTTATGATTTTTTTAAATGATATGATAACATTTTAGATTACAAACTACCTTTCTAACTCAAGATGTCAGCCTCCACATTAGTTTTCTCTAAGTAATAAAGGATTTCAATGTGAGTCATTCACTAGTTCCCACTAGTGCCTTTGTCTCATGGCCAACTCCCCTATGGGTGACAAAATGCTTTAACTTTTATGCTAGTGCCACACTTCTTTCCCATAAGTGTCGTCACCTCATTCCAACCGTGGCTTTCTGGCATTACTGTCAACTCAAAGTCCCTTATAGAACATTTATGTTCTTATTCCTTTATCCACTAGGAAGCACGATCAATCCCATTTTCTGTCTATACATGGGCGCACCCTAGTCCTTGACACACCGCACTATAACTCCACGTTTTAAGCAAGGACAGTGTCCACCGTATCGTCCTCCTGTATCAGTCCATCACCTGCATATTATAATACCATGGCATGCTAATCAACCTTTAGTTCAACTTCTGAAATTCCAGTACGCGAATGTCCATTCGGACAAACTTTAGGTCCTTACGTTACTTCAGTCAAAGGTATGGCAGTTCTCGAAGGTGCTTCAAGTAAAATTCGATGTGTTTTACCAGTCTCACAGTGCTTCTCACCCCTAAGGCGTTCCTTTAGAAATTTCCTTACGACTTCTATCTTAACAAATGATACACAATCCCATCACTTCCCATAATGTGACCTTGAATATCATCTAGAGAAATCAGAACTTATCCCTTTAGATCCTTACCTGTAATCCTCACTTCCTCAGCCTCAATAGTATCAACACAAGTATTACTCATATTCCGTTCTTAACTGGAAGTAGTCCAAAACATTCTCAATCGATCCAAATATGACTTGTCCACACCATTTGTAATGCCCTGAAATCCCAAATGCGGTTCAATGGCTGGATTAGTAGGCCGGGAGGGCCATAATTGTTTCATTATGCCATTAAATGATTATATACATGTTTATGTGAATTATATTATAATATGATGTTAAATGCATGCATGTGACATTTGGTTATTAGGACATTTTGATAATTTGGCCCGTTGATGGCATATTTGTGTATTTTGGTGCATATTGTGATGTATGGATGAGATCCCATTATTATGGGGATATATTTGAGCTATTCGGCATGAGACGGTCCTATATTGCAAATTAGCGGTTTTTTCATAACGGTGTCAATTATTGGGATATTGGATAATGGGAATGTTTATTTGATGATAAATTGGGAGTTATTGAGATTATGAGGAAATTTTGGGAGTTTTGACTATTTTTCCCCCAGGGATGTTTTTGGGACCCCGAGCATTAGGTTTTATTTGAGGTTACTTAAGCCTGAAGTAGTCTGTCAGAAAGAAACCGTACGTTAAAAACACTTTTTCTCTCTCCTGTTAACCTTTGTGATGTTCGTGGCAATTTCGAAGAAACCTTGAGTTCTAGGAGTCTGAATCAAGCGAGGATCAAGGTATAGCGATCCTAGGAAAGATTAGAAGCTTCTTGACCGAAGGATTTAACGAGAAACAACCCAATCAGAGGTAATCTAAGCTTTAAGTTTTGAGTTTTTAGAGTTTCTAAGCTTTGAATTGGATTTTGTGAATCGATGAGATTTTGATTCGTTTGAGCCTAGGGATTTGATGATTTTGGATCATTGGGATGTTTGGAAACTTTGATTTATGGATTTGGAAGTGTTTAGGTATGTTTTTGGAAGGTTTAAAATGGAGAAAAATGAGGTTATGGCAGGTTCCAAGGTGGGGGCCGCAGCCCTGTTCTTGGGCACCGCGGCCCAAGCTCTAAGAAGGAGGAGGTGAAGTTTGGGCGTGCTGGGGGCCGCGAAACTGAGTAGTGGGCGCTGCGGAATTTTCTCTTGGTGTGGTTGGGGGTCGCGGCTCAAGGTTCTAGGGACGCGACTCATGAAGGGTTTTGAGGCTAATTGGGTGTTTTGATCATGGGAACTCAGTTTTAGGCCTCAGGATCGTTCTTACTACCTGGATTAGTGGGATTCGATGTCCCGGAGGCTAGATCTTGGTTCGGGAACCTTTGTTATTCATTTTATTGATGATGTCCCATATTTGGTTATGACTAGGTGACCGCTAAAGGACTAAAAGTCAGATCGTTCTCAAGGGTCGTTCTTTTATTCATTCTCGCTCGAATCAGAGGTAAGAAAACTGCACCCTATATGTGACATGCAGGGTTATTGTAGAGGCATGTTGGTTGTTAAATGTGGACATTGATTGCATATTAAATGCTTAGCAAAGCTTGCTTACTTGTGTATGGTACTGACTAGTTAGGGTCGGCATTGGTCGCGTATTACTGACCTGAGAGTCAGAAACGGCATAAGCGTCATGAATGCAGGACTGATAAAAGATTAGATATAATCGATATCAACATTGAATGACTCTAGGAGCATTAATGCTAGACCGACCCTAAGGTTGATGAAAATTATAAGCGCTTTACTAGTCTAAGACTAGTTACTCAGAGTCAGGGCCAAAGGCCTAGGTGAGAGCTTGTCACATGGCTAGGGAACGGAATCCCATGGTTGTGACTCTATGGTCACAAGGTAGGTTATGTTGGTGACTAGTTCATCAAGGACCTATCCTGTTTAAGCTAGTGAAAGGATCACTTATTTGGAAAGCCCCGGTGACCCTATCGTCACATGGCTAATGGTAACAGAACCCATCTTAGTGACTTTTGCGACTGTCACTCCTCTGTTTTGAACTGAAAGTCCTGAATGATTATTATGATCATTGTTGATATTTTATTTATGTTGTATTGAGTTTTCTTGCTGGGCTTTGGCTCATGGGTGCTATGTGGTGCAGGTAAAGGGAAAGAAAAGTTCACCCAGCCTTGAGTGGAGAGCTTAGGTGGTGATGTGTACATATGCGGCCGCTTGACCACCACGGCCAAGGAGTTCTCAGAGGAACTAGGGGGTTTACCCTATTTTTGCCGCTTAGGTCGGCGGGTTGTGAATTTAAACTGTAATGACAATTTTGAGTTGTAAATAACTTGTAAATGTTTTGATGGGCCCATGAACAGTTTTATGTTTTAAATAAAATATATCCTTTCATTTTGATTGGTTTTCCACCTTAACCTATTAATAACACCTAGCAGCACGTTTTTAACCAAAGAACTCGGCTAGCGAGTTAAATTCACGGTTCATCGTTCACTGTAACGGTCTTGGGGTAACCAGAGCGTTACACCATTCCTGTACTCTCTACTTGTTTAATTTACATGGGCCGCTGAAGCATTGGTCAGTTCAAGAGCCTTCGCTAAAATCCATAACATCATACTTGGTGCGAGAGGTAATTCTTGGAATGTCTCTTTCCTTGATCCTTAGTTGGTAATAACCAGATCAAGGGTCAATTCTTGATAGCATTGTCCTACCTTGCAACCGGGCAGATGAATCCTTCATTCTTGGCAATGGGTACCTATTCCTAACAACTACTTTACTTGGCTATCCATATGCAGTACACATTCCCCTAGACTTGGCCTTCTTCTTAACAAATGGTGTTGACATGTCCAATGGTGAGATGCTCCGTCTGATCAACCCTCAAGTTAAATAACTTCTTCGACCAAACCTTTAATTCTTTCTGCTCAGCTAGCTCCATTGTGCATGATGTCTCTGATACCAGTTCTATTTATGCCTTAGTCCAGTAGCACACTTAATTCCCTAGACGCGACAACAATCCCAACGAATCCTTTTAAACCTATCTGAAACCTCATTGGCCAATCCAGTTTCCCTCTGGTCTAATTGATATAACCCTAGTGGTACCTACCACAATAACTAGTGATAACTCTACAAAATAGAGTTATTTTACCACTTTTTATGTGCTAATTGTTGCTTAATTCTTGAGTTTTTAATTAACTTATTAAGTTTTTATGTAATTTTTAATTTATTAGTCTTATTGTTGTTTTCTAGATTTTTATATGTTTTATAGATATTTTATTATAATATGTTGTAGTTTAATTATTTGAAATTTGTGTTGATAGATTATAAGTTGAAAAAAAATGTGATTTTATTGAACTTAATTCCCAAAGTAAATTAAATTTCAATTAGTATTTTCATGGACTTAATTTGAGTTATTTTATAATTGAAAATATTTGATTCTAATTTATTTACTTATTTTTTAGGGAGTAAGTTGTATTTTTTTTGGCTTTGAAAAGAAAAGAAGGGAAAAAGAGAGTGGCAAATTTGAAAGAAAATAGCATGAAAAGTAGCATTTGTCAACTCTGCCCAAGGCCCAATTCGGCTGGCCACCTGCCAGGCCCACGGCCCGAGCCCAGCTCCCACCTGCTCCTGCTGCCTGGCCCAATCCGATGCATCCCTTCCCAAGTTCCTTCAGCATCTCACGCCTGAAGCCTCCACGCCAGCTCTTCATCAACAAAGCAGCCACTTCTCTCCACATATAGCATCCTGAAGACTTCCCAGCCTGCTCCCACCGAAGCCCAACGTGGCCCATTTCATCCCTCCAGGCCCAATCGAAGATTTGCATTTTTGTTTAATTCTTGCCAGTTAGAGCATTAGTGTGGAGAGTGTGATTACCTACTCTTGCCCAGCCCAAAACATCTCATCACACAGCCACAAATAAGACAAAAATAAAATCATGTTTTTTATTCTCAATATTTTTCACTCAAATATCAATTCACTCTTCCCTATTTTTCTTACCTAAATAAACATTCCTAATTTATTTTTTACCCTGGCTTTTTACTAATCTTTTACCCAACCAAACATTTCATCTTTCCAATACTCTTACACTTACTCTATTTATCCTACCACTTCCCAACACAATTAAATTAATCAATTTATTTATTTTAATTTGATTAATTTAATCTCCATATTTTTCCTATAAATAGTCTTGTAAGACCATTTGGGGAGCTCTTCTTCTTCATCTTTTCAACATCTTCTACACATATTTTTCTCTCTTCTTTTCACTATTTTCTCTCTACCATTTTCATCTTTTGAAGAGCATGTCAAGTATGTTATTTTGTAATTTTTATTTCAATCTAGTTATGAGCTTCTAATCTTTTTCAAAGGTTATTAAGATGATGATGAAGCAAAATGTAACTAGATAGTATTTTTTGTTGTAGGTTGATTTCCCATTTGTACAACATTGTTTATGGATTTTTCTATCAAAGATATGCATTTTTCATCTAGTGTTGATTGTTAAAGCATATTACACTTAGTTCTTCATTATGCAAAAATATGATATTATTTGATTAAATGTTTTTCATTAAATTGTTCACATCTAATTCTTAGAGCATAAGTATCATATTTTGCATAAACATAATCTCTTTGATTTTTTGTAGTTTCATTAGGTTGTAACACAACTAATGCTTAGAAATTATATCTTATATAAGTGAAGAAAAATCCTACATTTTTGAAAGAGTAACTTGTGCTTGAATAGAAAATATATTTTGAAAAAATATATAGTGTGATTTATTTCAACTATATCAAAACTTGGGAATCAATATACTTATAAATACTATTGAACTTGCATTTTGTGGATTCTAAAATCTTAATAATCTTATTTTGCATATCTCATTTGAAAACCATTTTTCTATTTAATCTTAAATCTTTTTATTACTTGTCTTTTATTTTTCTAAAACAAAATCTCATCAAATATTTGGAACTAGGTTAGAATATTCTTGCTTTGTTTGAAATAGTTTCTTTTGATGTTAGTCAACTCCCATGGGTTCGACCTTGTACTTACATGAACATTATATTCCGAAACGATTCGTGCACTTGCGAGTTTAATTATTAAAACACCATTTTTTGGGATCAACAAGTTTTTTGGCGCCGTTGCCGGGGAGTTGCAAGAAAGAAACGATCTTTCTACAAGGTAAGTAACATTCTTCCCCATAGCGTAATAATCATATAGTATGTACCACCTATCTATGCCTCTACTAAGAGATATGTAGCACCAGACTCAATCAACACAATATAAAAGAACGAGAACTAGAAAACCAACCTGTCGCCTTTGAGGGACTAGCCTTGGGCTCTGACGGCATCAAGGCAAACACTCGAGCTGAATTCGAGCTATCCACACTCCTTGGTTCTCCTTGCTTTGATCTCGAGCAATCCTTCTTGAAGTGCTCAAATATTCCACATATAAAACATGCGTTTTCTCGACATTCTCCCAGATGGTGTCTCCTGCACTTGGCACATACTGGATAACTTCTCCAAACCTCGTTGCCACCCTGGCGGCCACCTTGAAAACTATGACTCCTCCTGTCAGAACCAGGAGTAGTAGATTTGTCAAGGGTCTCTCTTTTCTGGTTACTACGACCCCCGCCTCTATCTGATCCCACAAATTGGGGGTGCCATTGTCTGAGCTTCCTTCCCTATGACATTTTCACTCCATGTCTCATCTTCTGCATCTTCTATAGCAAGGGCCTTCCCTACTGCCTAAGCATAGGTAGAAATATCATGTACTGGAGTGATCCTAACTCTTTGGGCTACACCAAAGTTCAATCCTTGAATGAATAGTTCCTTCCAAGCCATATATGTTGGTACCAAATCAAAAGTGAATTTGGCCAACCAATCAAATTCCTTGACATACTCTGTCATTGTCTTACTACCTTGAACCAAGTTCATAAACTCATTGGTCTTTGCAATTTGAACTGTGTCACAGTTGTACCTCTTGTTGAAAAATTGTCTAAATTCCTCCCAACTCATCATGACAACATTTCGGGTATGGGATACCATTTCCCACCACGTTCGGGCATCCTCTCGCAATATGTACGTGGCACAAGCCACTCTATCATTGCCTATTACTCCCATGTATTCAAGGATGGAGCTAATCATGCCCATTCACTGTTCATCTCTGAACGGATCCAAGCCTCCTTTGAAAACTGGAGGATAATGCTTCTGAAATCTTTCATACAATAATTCCCATCTGTTTCCACCCTCAGGTTGAACCGAAACTGGTGTCAAAATATATGGAGCAACGTTCCCTAATGAAACCCTCTGTCTCAACCACCTAATCTCTTCCTCCAGATTTTGCAGTCTTGCTTGCATGCCAGCAAACATCTACTGCCGATGCTCAGGGGTAGATGGAGGGTTATGGCCTCGACTATCATCCACAACCCCAATATTACCCATGCCTGGTCCAATTGACTTCCTTGGATACATAATTTCTGAATCTGTCCGCAGTCAATGACTTAACCTATCAGGCATGATATTCATATCTAGAACTATACCACGAGTAGGGCCAAACAACACAATAGCCACATACATTATGCATACCAAGACACAATTCTATAATGTTCATACACCAATTATCAAGCCTTACTCCCACAAAATACATTTATATACATCATGCTCTCTATTCTAGCATGCAGATAAGGCACATAGGTTCAATTTAAACAATTAAACACATAGTCATGTTATTGGATACCGAATCATGAGTTGAACTTATCTTTAGCGGCGAGTGTACATGCCCAGCCAGTCTTCAGAATCCCTTAACCCTAGACTGCTCTGATACCAAGTTGTAATGCCCTAGTTAACCAAGACCATTACAATGTGTGTTTAAAAGAGTGCTTAACTCGCTAAGCGAGTCATTTGGACTTAAATGTGTAATTAAGGACTAAATCAAGGTTAGGTATTAAAAATTTTGGTCAATGAAATAATTATTATTTTTTCATTAAAATATTAAGTTTATACACGGGATCCCAAAAACTGGTTACAGATTGATAAAAGAAAAATGGAATACAAATTAGTCATCCTAAGTGGCAAAACAAGGTTCAACCCTAGTTTCTCCCAAGCTAATCAGGCCATGGCGGTCGAGTAGGCTGCATATGTGAAGCTCTCCAACTCATGGCTAGTCTAGCTATCCCTTTCCCTTACCTACACCACATAGCACCCGTGAGCCAAGGCTCAGCTAGAAAACTTAAATCAATAAGTATAAAAGAGCAACAGTATATAAAAAGTAAACTTAAATCGATACATTTACTAAGCAACATGACATAAGTAATAAGCTTATACCTAATAATTAGCTCAATCAAACACATAATCCAATCTCAATTATCAATATAGTTAGTTAAATGCAATCAACGCTTCTGTTTATTTGTATAACGTTCAAGCCCAGCGCCCTTAGGTCGAGTCCTCTAGTCTTATAGTCGACCCCGACACGTTTCTGTCGGCCCAGTTCCCTTAGGCCGACCTTCAGAATAGATATAATCATATATATATCATGCAACCCGCAATCAGATGCAGCATATACAAGCATGCCCTACCAGATATTCACAAATACAATTATAGCCATATTCTCACATATATTCATAGTCATACTAATATTTATTAAGAAGGGTCCGAGCCCCAATCACAACCTGGGTGCAGTTTTCTTACCTCGAGTCTCGAGCAAATAGCGTATGGCAATCCCGAGTATGATCCTTATTCCCGAGATTTAGCGGTATAACCTAGGCACAATGCAATAATTGATAACCATCAATCACTTAGACTGTTAAAGAATTTCAAGGTATATTTCTAGCCTTCGGGATCTCGAATTATACTAAATCGGGTAATAGAATCCTTCCCGAGCCTTTAGGTTTGAGTTCCCAAGCTTAAAAACCTTAATTGGCCAATGTTATTCATTTGAGCTGTGACGCCCCTAGCAAGCGTCGTGACCCTCTACAAGTTAGAGGGTCCGAGCCCTCATTTCCCTAGACACGCACCACGGCGCACCCACCCAGCCCCGCAATGCTAAGGTAGTTTAAGGAACCCCCCTAGGCCTCTGAGTTAATGCAGGTCGTGGTGCTCCAAGAATAGTGTCACGACGCAACCCAGAAAACCTAGATTTTCTAGCATTTCCCTGTGTTTTCCCCGAGCCAAACTTATCAAAATCCATCCTATACAAGAACCCAAGCCACAATTGATTCCCAAAACCTCAATAATATTCTCATGACAACACAAATACAGCAAGAACTAGGCCAAAACTCTACTCCAATCTATAACTCAATCACAAACCTAAAAAAACTCAAGAAAATATTAACTCATCAGAAATTCAGCAAAACAAAGTAAGTAAATCTTACCTCAACTGGACAATTTCGAACCCCTAGCTACACCCCTTAACCTCCCAACTTTATGCACTCTTCCAAGCCCTCAACTCCAAAATTTCTTCTCCAAAATTCAAGGAAACTCCTAAGTTCCTCAAGGGAGATAAAGAGAATCGAAATAGAGAAAGAGAGAGAGAGTGAATAGCCTAAGTGCTTCTTCCCTTTTTTGCCTGAATCTTAAACCTCCTAAGGCCCCTAGAAGACTAAGGTAGTCCAAGGCCAAGAAAATGACCTTAATGCCCCTTATCCAAGAATTCCCACTTCAAAGCCCTCAAGGGTAAAACGGTCATTAGCCGCATTTCTCACTAATCCTCAAATTGCGCTATAAATCCTCAATTAATCCTAACATACCCAACTAATCACCAAATAGCTACTGGTTACCCGATAAATCCCAAATACTCACTAGGTTTCCCAAAATACCCCTAGGCTCACCCCAAGTCGGGTATTTAACCATGTTGTGATTATTCAGCTAATCCGCTCACTAGGATCGCCTCAAACCACACATCACAAATGTATCCCGATAACACTAAAGTCTCACTCATAACACTACATAATACAAATATACCCTCAACAGGTCAAAAATTACAAATATACCCCAATTTACAAAATCGGGCTCACATGCATATTTAATACACATAAACATGAATAATTATTCACATTACCATATTAATCATTTATACCGCATAATCACACATACATTCAATTAATTCCACATATAAATCCAATTATGCCCTCCTAGCACAGTAATCAAGGCACTCGACCTTAATAGCAAATTCAGGATGTTACATGTTACATTTGTGATTTATAAAGTTATTGTATTTTTATTTTTCTAAGACTATAGACAATGTTTTGGTTTAATTTTTAAAAAAAATATGTTATAGTCATTCTTTTATAATATATGATATTGTTTATTTATCTAAAATTTCTTTAGAAAAAAATTGCAAGTTATTCAAGAAAAAGAGAAAAAAAATGTTCAATACAATAAAAGTGTAAAAAAAAAATACTTGCAACAATTCAAGTGTCAGGGAAATATTAAGATTGAAAAGAAAAAGGAGATTATTTGTGAAATTGTTGGGAAATATTTGCAAGAGACTAAAGTAGAAGAATTTTTTTTTATGTCATGGTGTGATTTGAGCCTAAAAACTGTCTTTTTCATCTACCTTTAACATTAGCCATACATTATAAGTCTATTAAGTCCTTATTTGATAATTAATTTTATTAGATAGACAAATGATTTTCTTAATAATTAGAGCATTTATTGACTAGATAGTTTAATGGCCTATTTCGTAAGATGATTAAATCTTGTTTAATGATTTAAATGCTTAATGAGATTAGTAATTATTATAATATCATTTGGTAAATTAATTTAATTAATTAAAAAGCATAGGATGTTTTGAAAAAAAAAACATATTCTAAAATATCCTACGGTCTCCATTATTAGTTAACACCGATGTTTCATGGAATGTGCCTCAAGGCGCCTTTGTTTTCACCTACCTAAGGAAGGTTTCTGGCTATGTTATTATTCAAGGTTAACTTCTATATAGAATAGGATTGATGATGTATTTCAAGTTTGACTGACCCTAAGGCATACTCTTGAGTTAAGTCATTAATCTAAAATAATGCGTTACACTCACAAAGCTTAACTAGGCTTTCAAGTGGACTAGTTAATCTTGACCAAACAAGCAATTGTTTCATAAGTCAAAAGAGAAAATAGTTGATTTTATGTAAAGACCCGACTATCTTAAAGACCTCAAACCTTTAAAACTACTAAGACATAACTACTATCTTTTGGATACATAAATAAAATAATAAAACTTTATTATAGAAAATCCAAAAATACGGGATCCCATTATTTATACATAAAATCATAAAGAAAATTAAACCTTTATTTTAAATATTCAATTACTAAATGCGAAAATCATAAATACATAATAAAAAGACTCAAATGTCAATGTCATCCTTAATCGATTCCATTGGTCCATTCCTTTAGTTCTCACCCAATACACATGCCAAAGCCACCTAGGATCTGTCCCGCCTTCCATGTTCATTTACCTGTACAATCTAAATAAAAAGGAATAAGCTTAATGCCTAGTAAGGAAAAACTACTAAAGCATAACATAAAACATAAGACATAAAATATAAAACATAAAAATGGACTACAATATTAATGGCCATTAACTCATTACCATAGTATGTGATAGAAACCGCTATAGTCCTCTTGCTACTATTTAGAGGTAGGTTTAGACACAATTATAGTCTACGATAATGATAAAAATCTCGGGATTTGCTATCTAAGCAACCATATTTCCCAAGTGACCAAAGACATATAAAAAACATACATACAAACACATAGCACATAAAATCTAACTTATTTTCCTTATAAAAAATTGGGGTATTGGAGACAAGTGCAGGATTGGAAACTCCTATAACCAAATAGTAAAACCATAAGTTTCCTAAAGAAAAGAAGATCTAAACCATCAAGTTAAGAACTTACCGAAAACCTTAAGTTTCAAAGAAATCAAGCACCTAACCAAAAACCATTATAACGAGTTAGGATTTGAAGTAAAATAAAAGAATAAGAGGAATAGTAATGAACTATACATGTGGATTAAGAGTACCTTAGATCGCTTAGAGCTTCGATCTATACCTCAATACTGAAATCACACTCTAGCTTACTTCCCAAGTATTTAGAAAAGCTTATATTTGAAAGCTTTTAACCCCAAAACCCTAGTGTTTCTCTCTAGAACGAAATTGGCAGCTTAGAGGCTCTGAGAAGTGTTTGAAAGATGATGCAAATGGATGAGTGAAGGGTCATATTTATAGAGTTCAAGGAGTTAAACTAACTTCCTTTAAAATGAATAAATAAATTAATAAAAAAATAGAATTTTCTGCTCAATAGATTCCCAGAACTCGGTCAAAAAATTTCAAAAGCAAGTCTAAGTTGTTGAGGGCTGTTTCTAGCTTCGGATTCCACGAAGTTTCAAAATAGGCTGATGGAGCCAATATATCGCCCCATTTTCCTAAGGCTCCGTGGTTTCGTTCGCGCGAAGTCGACGTGTTTTCTGTATCAACATAGGCGATATATCGTCCCCTATAGCTGCGATATATTGACTTACACTAATATATTAAATCACATTTTTGCACATTTTAAGCACACTTAAAGTTGTTTAAACCACTTTGACTGAGGGAAGGTTCTAGACTTCCTAGGTTTATCCTTGATTGTTTTATTCATCTAAAATCCTTAAATCCTTAATAAACATACATGTGACAAATGTCACATTCTTAATTATTGTATCTAAAACTTAGGTTATAATAAGTAATATTTCTAGGAACAGCTTCAATAATTAAACCTTATGAAAAAATTAATATTTCTAAACTATAGGCTAAACTTATAAAATCCATAGCTATCTCTATGAGTTTCTAAATAACTCTTGACTTAAACCAATAACCACGAAAACTAAAATACTATTGTAAAAGATACTACTATCTAACTAAGTAAAATTCTGAGGCACTACATTTCAAGTTTTCACTTATGAATTTGAGAAATGTCTCAAAATTAATGTTAGATTAGTCTAACCTACCTTAAGGCTGGTCCATTAATTTTTTAAATTAATTTATCGCAAAATTAGTAATGATTCTTTTTTATGTGTATTTAAATTTGTTGCATTCATGCATCATATTTACTATTAAAAAAATTATTGGTATTCATAATATATGCTAAATTCATTTTGTGATACTATTTATTTATTTAAGCAATCATGCCAACTCTCAAACATACCCCTGATATCTTCCTCAAAACTCTCACATTTGATCTAAATGACATGCATTATTGGTTTTCGGGAATGATGATCGTTCTCAAAACTAAAAAGTTAATAAATGCGATTGTTGAAGAGTCCCCATCAGTTCCATCCTTTTCACATTGTTATGAAGAACATGAAAAATATAGTGATTGGGGTAAGTCCAATCATTTGGCTCGCTATAGCTTGCCTAACGAAATGATAGGAAAATATATAGATATCGATAATGCCTATGATATATGGCACTCGATTATAGACAAAGTTGAAGAAGCTACAATGTTTAATCATTTGAAAGAAACAAAGGTAAATATGATTTACATATATTTTTTATGGTGATTATTGTACTCACACATGCCACTGACTATATTTTTGTTCTTCATAGCAGGTTAAGAATCTTTCCACAAAGAGGATAACTGTGCGCTAGATGTTGGATAGAGATGGAGCATGATCATTAGTTTTATTTGGAATTTTAATTTTGTTAAGAATAATTTATAAAATTTTAGACTGTTCTTTTTTTTTAATATATAGAAATTTTAGATTTCTATTTAGAACAAGAAAATTAATATCTTAGAAAATTTTATTTTATGATTAGTAATGTGATTATTAATTATGAACTTTATTATTTCTATGTTGCATGAACAAGGTTTTGATATTTCTTTTAATAATAATTCTAATATTATCTCAAGATCTGGTATTGAAATATGTCATGAAAAATCCAATGATGGGTTGTATAAACTTAAGGCAAAAGAGCAATCTATATACAACTCTAAAATGTTTACAGTTGCAAACCCAAGATCTATTAAACGTCTAAAAACTGATTTTGATAGTGAAACATATCTATGGCATTAAAGATTGGGGTATATTGGTTTGGATAGAATTAACAGACTAGCAAATGAGGGACCTTTAAGAGAATTAACTGTTGGTTCTCTTCCAATCTGTGAATTCTATCTGGAAGGCAAGATGACCAAAAGACCTTTCTCTACAAAGGGTTCAAGAGACATAGAACTACTCCAACTAGTACACACTGATGTGTGTGGACCACTTAATGTGCAAGCTAGAGGAAGGTTTGAATATTTTGTCACCTTCATTGACGATTAGAGAATATATAGAACTGGACCAGATATGTTTATTAATACTTAGTTAAATACCATTTCGAAGTATTAATTAAATATATCAATTGATGATCATATACAAATAGATCTTAATCCTGAAGTTACTATGAACTCCTGTTTATATTATATGAGTTATTTGATTCACTTGTTAGGGTCTGTCAGAATGATCAGGCTAGAAACTTTTGTTTTGGGAACTCATTAATGTAGATGGCTGGGGACATAGTATACAAATATGGAATTTATGCCTTCTCGCAAGAGATTGAATGATGGTTCTCTTAAGGGTTGACTTTTGGGACTGAAAGGTTATTGAGCTCAAATTCATAATTTAGTTATGAATTAACCTTCACTAGTAAATTCAATGGTACTTAAGGAAACAAGAGATAATTAAAAGGGTAAAACGATAATTTTATTCCCAATTAATTATGAACCATTATTAGAGGGTCAAGTTGTATGCAATGATTATATCAATAGACACTTCATGATTATAAAGTACTTAGTAAATGAAATGTCTATAATTACAAGAGTGCAGTCTCATATTTATAGTGGAATAATCATGAGATTAATAAATTAAGATTATTTAATTAAAGAGTTTAATTAATAATCTCAAATTTATTGGAGCTTGGAATTATAGGTCCATAGGTCCCTATAGCAGCTCTATCAACACTATTCAAGGTAAGAGTTGATATGAAGGGAAAAATAGTTTAAAGACATATTTAAGAAGAAATTTATTCTTCCGGCCAAATATGCAATTATATGATAAAAGTGATTAATTAATTAATTAAAAATTAGTTGTAGTTAACAAAATTAATTAATATTTAATGATTGTATAATTTTCGAAATTATATTAAATAATTAAATTAATTTCGAAATTTAATTAAATAATTAATTAATTATAATTTTTGAAATTATAATAAATTAAATATTTATTTTCGATAATATTGAATTTAATTAATTAGTAGAATTTATTAAATATCTTTATTTGAGTGGGAGATAATAATCTGATAAGTTCAAAATTGGATTTAAATTTAAAAGATTAATATTTATTCAAATAATTAATTATATTTGATAATTAATTTAAATTTGAATTAGTTATCAGGTTGTTAGATCTTATCTGACAAATTAGTTTGAATAAATAATTAAATAAAAATTAAAAAACCAACATCCCTAAAAATAGGGATGCTACACGTGCACACACAATCCATGGACTGTGTGTGGCGTGTAGGGCTATTTTCAGGGATAGGATTTTCATTTTTATTTAATTAATTAATAAATAATTAAAAAAATATTGGATTTTGGATTTTTTCATTAATAGAATAATTAATTAATTAAAAAGTAAATTGTAAGTTGGTTACATATTTATTTTTTAAATTTGAATATTTTCTTTTAAGTATGACTAATGAGAAAATATTCAGCTATCTGTGACAACTCAGAACATTCACTCTGTGAAAAATAGAACAATAGTTTTCTCTCCTTGAAAGAATAAAGAACCAATTCTCTGGCCTATTCTCTTGATCTTGTTGAGTACATCAAGTAGAATCACAAATAAACTATCCTTCATTCACTAAGTGCCCATATACTTCTTGAGGTGTAGAGAAGGCTTTGGAAGATCTTGGTGTGAGTACGTGGGAGCGGCTTGGATAGGAAGATCGTTCTAAATACGAAAAGATAGCAAGGACACTTGAGAGGCTTCAAGAGCTATGAATTCTATCCTTAACTTACTTATGATTAATGTATGTATATTAATGGATCCACATATTTAAAGGTAGTTTAAATATGTTACAAAAATTTTGTTGTACACTGGGCCAACCCCACCACCATTCCGCTGCGTATTAGGAAACTCGTTTCTAACAAGAAAATCCCAGAGCAAGCAGATATAATATATCACAATATAATTCGAGACCAACGCTCGACAACTTCCAACAATTCGGGCATAACACGCCCTCCAGCATAAACGCTAACAGAACCGGATCTCAACACTAAGATCTAGCCAATAATTATCCCCATCAAGGGTAACTTTCGTGTTACCTAGGGCATCGCTACTTAGCCAAGAGTAAATCACTCACAAGGGTAATCATCAAGTTACCTAGGGCATCACTACTTATCCAAGAGTGTAATCGAAGTTACACGTTTTACAGAGACTTCTATGTTAATCAATGGTGTTGGTGAGCAGTTTCCCCTAGGGTGTTCAACCTCACTCATACTTGGCAACCCCTAGCATCTCTAGGCACTCTCACTGAATGGCCAATATTCACTTCTGTTATCCGGGAATAACTTATCAGAGCACTTGCTTGGGTTTTAACCGTTCACTGATTAAGTAAGCATGAGGGCCCCTAGGTCCCATTTATTTTGGCGCCCCTAGGTTTAACCAGCAATCCTCACCTCTTGGCCACTTTTCGCAGTAATGAACTGGACATAATAAAATCAAGCAGTGTGACAGGGATCAGTCGTCTAGGATATGATGGATATCTACCGGTCATATTTTCTAAATCAGCACCAACTAGACTAACGTCTCTAAGAAAATTTTCTACGACAATGTATATATGTGCATGTATCCCTATACTAACATACAATACAATAGTCGTTTCATGTTGTAGCCACACAATATAAGTTGACTTACTTGGAGTCCTTAGCACTCAGCAGGGTTTCACCCTCCAACGTCCAGTTCAGTTACGCTTAGCAAATACTATAGTTATCCATACAGTATACTCGGATTAAGTATGGCACTCATAATTCATTATTATTATTTTGGGCAGTTTGGTCATTTTAATAAAAATCATTTGTAAGAATAAAGGATCCATATTTGGTTTTAAACCCATTAAGGAAATTCATACAAAAATATTTGAGACTAAACCCTAAGTCTCGGGGAGACCTACCCTATGGTCTCGATACCTAGGCTCGGGTATCACAATAATATTTTCTCACAATTTGCTAAAAATCTTTTTCTTTAAAAGTTCTGCTATTAACCCGCAATTTCAACAATCTGTAAAATATATAAAATATTTTAGCCGGTATTATATCCCGAAAATACTAATTAAATTCCAAAATTATTTTTTAAGAAAATAAACTCTTAATTTTCTATTTATAATCTCTAAAAACCGTTTTAAGAAAATTGCCTAATTTATCTTAATTAGGAAAACCGTAAAAACTTTCCCATCTTAACTAGTTAATTTTCCAAAATCAATTAATCAAGTTTACTTACTAGAAGAATAATTTACTTAATTATTTTATCAAAATATATGGTTTTAAACCCTTTTTTAATTTATTAACTTATTAATAAATTGAAACTTTTATTTTTAAAAAGAATAAAAAGTTCTTTAATAAAAATAACTCACACTAAACTCAAAGTGGTATTTTAGGTCAAAATATGTTTTCAAGACTTACCAAGTTTTTATCTTGCAATAAGCAAACTTTCACTTTTGTAGTGCACCAAAATTTTATTTTTTAGTTATTAAAATTTTGTGTTTTATTTTATTTAAGTGTTAAGTGTGGTGAATTGTTTTATTTATATGTTTGTTTATTTTATTTTATTTAATTGTTAGAATTGTTGGAAGAATTTTTGTGAAATTAATTGTTAAATGATATGTAATTATTATTATTATTATTATTTTTTACAATGTGATTATGTGAGATTTGGTTGAATGCACTAAGGTGCATGGTAGGTAGTGATGCACCCTAGTGATTTAGTGTGTGCAAGTGCATGGTAGCATGATGCACATGTGTAGAATTTTCTACACATTTTTTTATAGTTTCCTTATATTAGATTTAATTGATTATTATTATTAAAAAAATAAAATAAAATAAAAAGAAAGGGAAATTGATGGTGGACGTGTAGCATAGTGGGAATGATATTGGATTTTTTTCCATATTTTTCTATAAGAAAATAAATTAAATTTGAGGATAATAGTTATTTTGGGTAAGGTGTGATCATGTTCCTATTATCTATCAATTTTAATAAAATCAAATAAATAAAAATTAAAGGGAGATAATAGAAATAGGAAACTTACCTTTTTCTTTTAATTGGGTCATTATGGGAGAATTTGGATAAAGGGGGAATGGAAGAGGGGAAGAGTGTAACGCCCTACCACCTTAGAGCCGTTACTAAGTGAGTATAAATCGTGCAATTAACTCGCTAAACGAGATTCTTAGAACAAAAGTGTGACTAAGCTAAAATCAAAGTCATAATCTTTGAAAATAGCCTCATTTCATTGAAAATTATAAAAGTTTAACATTTGGGATCCCAAAATACAGTTTAGAAATATTTACAACTCAAAATGTAATCACGGTCGACTAAACGACAAAATCCAGTTTATACATTCATCTCCCAAAAATGCCCCTGACCGTGGCAGTCAGGCTGACCAAACATGTATACACCGCCTCGTGCTCGCCATACTCATGATTGGTTGATTTTCTCCTTGCCCTTACCAGCACCACAGAGCACCCGTGAGCTGAAGCCCAGCAAGAAAACTTACAACAGACAACATATGCATATCAAACACTTATTAGTTAAACAGGCCATCAACTGGCTAAACACATACGGCCATGCTGTCCCAGGCGCTTTACCATGCCCTGGATTCGCGGTCCATACCGTGAGGATATCCCAGGTATCCTTTAGGATCTATCCTAGCAACTTGCACTCCGCATGCTAAACGCTGCTTCCGACCCTGGCCCCTTGCCGCACACGGCCTTGCACTCCACGTGCCTATCACCGTTCTCGGCCTTTGCCGTTATCGGTCTTCACCGTTCACGGCTCATGCCGTACAATCATCACATTCACATATGATAAAGCTAATCAACAAGCTAAACATACATAAACTCAAACAAAGGGTCAAAACCCACAACACAGTCATATAGGGTCGAGCCCTGCAACTCATGCTCTACGGGAAACAGTAGTTTTCTTACCTGTGTCCCGAGCTTCTTACGCACCAAAGTCATGAGCACATTCCTCTAACCTGAGCCTCTCCGAAAACCTAGTCACAACACATTTAAAACATTCTTTAATACTAACCAATCCAAAACCATTTCCCGGGACCAATCCCATACTCTTGGGACCTCCAATTTCCCAAAACAAAGTAGTGGAAACATCCCCCGAGCCCCCTGGGCAAAAGCCCTAAAATGGAAAATTTATCCTGCCCAAAAATAGCCTAGCACCGCGGCACTACCCACTGAGGGCCGCAGCGCCCAGAAGGGCTCCTGATGCCTGATGCTGCCTTGCGCCACGGCACCGAAGAACAGGGCCTCGACGCCCCTACGTGAACCCAGAATTCTTGGTTTTCCCCTGCATTTCCCCAAGCCAAAACACTCCTAATTCAACCCCAATGCATACCTAAACTCCAAAATCAATCCAAAACCTCAAATAAACCATCTAGCAACCTATAAACACCAACAACAAGCACAAACACATAATCACACCCATAACTCACACTTTGGTTTCAAATTTCAGAAGTTTAAACCAGAAACTTAAACCAAAGCTTATAAAACTTAAACCATGCTTCAAAATTCTTAAACCACACCAGAAACAAACCTCAAAATTGCATAGAATTCTTACCTCAAGTGGAAAATTCGACCTTAAGCTTCCTTCAATTCCAGCTTCAAGCTACATCCTCTTGTTTCTCAAACTGAATTCCCACACAAACCAGCCACAAACCAACTTTCAATTTTCATGCTCACACTCTAAAAATCAAGCTTAGAAACTTAAACAAAACAGAGATAAATTCTTACCTCTGAATAATTCTTGGCCTATACTTGGTTTTAGTTGCGTCAAACCAACTTAATTCTCCTCCTAGGTTTCACAATTCCAGCTCCCTTCCTTTTTCCTCCTTTCCTTCTAGGTTCTCCTCAAACTTCCAGCAAGAACAAGAGCTTCTAGGTGTAAAATGTGAATGACCTTTTCCCTCAGCCAAACTTATCCAAATCCCTGCCAAAAGACCACTTTACCCTTCCATCTAATTCCCTTTCCTAATTAAACCTCAAGGGCATCCTAGACGTCTCATATCCCTCACAAATATACCATTTTCTCACCTAGAATAGTTATACTTAATGGTTACAAATGCTCACTCAAGTTACTAAAATACCATTAACCATTAACCATTAACCATTAATTAAAGTCCACAAACCCAATTAATAAAATTCCAAGAATACCCCTAGGCTCCTACCGAGCCGGGTATTCAATCCCGTTGTGTCTTTTAATCTAATTAGCTCCCTACGACCGTCTCGGCACATGCATCACAATTATATCACCATTATATCATATAAATCACATATTCATTAAATTCACATAGATTAACACAGTATAACAATTATTGCCCTCCAGGCACACTAATCAAGGCTCCAAGCCTTATTACCAAATTTGGGTCGCTACAAAGAGAATTATGCTCATTCAACCCCACGGCTAGAGAGAGAGAGAGAGAGAGAGAGAGAGAAGGAGAAGGAGAGGGTTTGAAAAACCCTAGGTATGTTCTAATCTATTGGTGTTTTAAATATTTGAATACGAGTCTTCTCCTCTTCTCTAATCTAAGAATATTTTGTGGTTTCTTTCTTTGGTTTTATGGTGTTCGAAAATCCTCTATAGGTGACAAGGTTTTTCCTGCTAGAGTAATCTTGATTCAACAATCAAGAGAGGTAATAGTTTTTCTTAACCTATATTGGTTTGATGAGTCTATCATTGGTGTTGATTTTGTGTTGTTTAATGGTTTGGTCAATATAGGTTGGTGATGAGGAGGTTATGTTTGGTTTTATTTCTCATGAAAAGTATATGGTTTGTTAAAGAGACTCATGAGATTGATTCAGAGATTATGTGTTTGATGAGATTTATGTGAAGGTTGTATTTTATGTTTATGTTGCTATGATCACTTTAAAACCATTGATTTATGTAAGAATATGCAATGATGATGATAGATGCATGCTAGGTTTCATGTGAAGATAGATGAGAATTTTGTGATATTTTGTGGTGAATCTTGGGTGTTTCGGCCTAGGGGTGAGTTCAATCATGATTGTTTTCCTTGCATGTTTTAAAATAATTGTGATTTTAGAAACATGATAGGTGTATATGATATTATGTATCAATAAATTATGGTATGCATGAAAAATGATAGAAACATGTTAGGTTTAATATAAAGGCATAAATGAATATTGGTGTTTATGTTATTAATGCATGTTGTTATTATTGTTTTGTTGGATTGCATGTATGAACTCATTGGAAATAGAATAAGGTTTTGTAAGGTTGTAATTGAATATGCGTTAGTTATTTTTCTTTGAATTATTTGTATAATAAGAGCATGTTAGTATTTGTAATTTATTTGTGCTAATTAGATATGTATGATTTTGTATGAATTTTTGAGAGTAATGAGATAAAAGATAAAATTCATGATGAATTATGCTTGTTGATTTTGTGATTAATTGGTGAAAAGATTGATGAAATAATGACGTGCATGCATAAGAAATGTCTCTAATGATATGTTGTATTTGTGGAATAAAATGATGTTTTAATTTACACTTAAAATGATAATTTTGCACAAATAATTACCTTCAGTTATTTTTTTTATATATTTTGATGAAAATTTGTGTTTTAAAAATGAAGGAATGGTGATTTTATGATAAATTTGATTGCTGGAATTTTTGTTAAAAAAATTTAAAGTGTGTTTCAATAAAAGGAATTTGATTAGTATTTTGAAATAAATTAATACCCAAAACTATGGTAAAATTAAAAGTGATATTTTTAATATAATATGAGTGGTTATTTTACAAGTTATGATTTTTCTTTAATTTGAGTAAGAAAAATGTTGAATTTAATTCACTTGTGATGTTTAAATAAATTGAATGGTGGCTGAAAGTTTAGTTTAATAAGTTTAAAATAATTATTTGATTTTCACATATGAATTTATGTTACACAAAATTAAGTCTTAAAATAATTCAAGCAAAATATATTTTTCCCACACCTAAAACTTATATTTTTCTCACATCAATTATGTAATTCTATTAACTTAAATTAAATTGTTATTTTCTAAGGAAACATGATAATCATAGGTATTTTAAATAAATTTCAAGCCTTTGTTATTTCTTTGTAATTTGAAAATAATAAATGGATTTATCACATATTTTTTTAAATGGCTAAATAAAATTATTTTATGAAATAAAAATAATGTCTTGAGAGATTTAATCAACCTAGTAATTTTAAGAAAATAATTAATAGTAAACAACGCATGTTACAAGTCTATTATTTTTAAAACGATAGAAGTAAGCCGCGTAGTATTATCGTTTTAAACGCCACATTTACGCTACGTTCCCACGTATGCATGTTACACGCAAATTCACTTTTATGTCCAAAATTATGTCTATTATGCAACCATGTAGATTTTATAGAAGGATCATGCATGCAATATAAGTAGAATGTGCATTATTCTTTTATGACCTTATGTGTAACTATGCATATTTGTATGTTGTGAGTAACTCTCACCATGTGTGCATGACCCATGCACACATGAGTTATATGAATGGGCAAAATAGTGTCTATGTGAAGCTAAGGAATGTTATTTTTATATAGGCTCGTTGAGAAGTTATTGTTTTACTTAGCTTGGACCTGAGGTAAGGAAGTTAGATATAATTTTGCTTGTTATGCTATGAATGGTAAGATTGTTTGTATGAATGAAAGTGTTATGATACCTTGCACTATGAATTATGAAATTCTTTGATATGATGATATGTTGGATTGTATGTTGTATGCTATGAATGGATGTTAGCGTGATGAACGCGACACATCAAAAAGGGGTTGCTAAGGATATGAAGACGTAACCCGAGTTAATAAGGATATGAAGACGTAGATCAAAGGGCGGACGCGCCGATGTTATTCAAGGACCAGAGATCCTATTTACCTCAAAGGGTGACATGGACAAGTTAGCGAGCCATGTTCACAAGGAAATGTTTATGATGATATTACGATGTGTTGTTATGATGATGATGTTATGATGTTTATGATATGATGATGATGTTATGTTGACGTTGTTGACTGCGTTTTTAACCAACGACGTGAGAACGTCAAAAACGACAAACTTTCAAGAGAATTCAAACGACACAGACAGTTTAATAAAGAAAATAAAGAACACACAATTTTTATAGTGGTTCAGCCCCAATTAGTTGGTAATAGCCTAATCCACTTAGAGATTTGATTATTTTATCCACACTCAAGATCAGATGAACAAGTGTCAACTGAGTTTCTTTAGTGTAAATTCTCAGAATACAAAAGAGTTCTCTCTCAAGAAAACGCACTTTCTCTCTCTAGAAAACTCAGACCAAAAATTCAAATTCCAAAAAGTCCTTTTCTGATCCTATCAACCCTCTATTTATAAGCTTGGGATCAGGAACTGATATCCCCCTAGCATCGGGATAGTTTATTATTCGTATTATATTTAAATTACAAGAAATATTCAAAATACAACAGAATTCTCAATTTAAGCGAAGAATGAGAGATTCCTGTGTATGCCCAGTCCGAGTCTTGCTGAAGCCGTTTCTGGGAATTTGACGCAGTCTGGTCTATTTGGTTGATGAATATCATCTTCTGGTCGAACACATGCATGTTGGATACATACAAGTGCTGGTCGGACATATGCATGCCATTTCTTTATTTGGACAACCATGCACTTGCTGGACATATGCATAAAGACCAGACCTTTGTCTCTCCTCGGACATGCGTCCGACCACGCCCTTAGACTGCTCCTCAAACCAAAGTCCGACCACACTCCTTGGGCCTCTCCTCGAACCAAAGTCCGACCACACCCTTGGGCTCTCCTCAGACCAAAGTCCGACCACACCCTTGGGCTCTCCTCGGACCAAGGTCCGACCACTCCCTTGGGCTCTCCTCAGACCAAAGTCCGACCACACCTTGGACCTCTCCTCAGACCAAAGTCCGACCACACCCTTGGGCTCTCCTCGGACCAAGGTTCGACCACTCCCTTGGGCTCTCCTCGGACCAAAGTCCGACCAGTCACTTGGCTTGGAAACGACACCTCTCATGCAGTCAAAACTCTTCATTGATGTACTGGGCTGCTGCTAAGCCAGATCACCCAACTATTCCTTGCCACTTGTAATTTCTATCGCCATGTCATCACTTTCAAATTTTTGGGATAACATTTTCCCCCCAAGTTTATTATATGATACTTCACATAATAAACTTTTTTCTCCACAGTTGACGGCATTATAAAAATTAACTGTTCATCTTCCCGCCATGCAGCAGACCACAACTTACAGGCCACGATCACTGCAAAATACTGCCCATGATCGTGGGGAGAAAAAATAGCCCCGGAATTCCAAGGGTCCAAAAATAAGTAATAACTCCCACTTTTTTCCTTTAAATAACCCCTACACTTACACATTCTTCTTTACACAAGAAAATCACATTTTTTAAAAACCTCTTTTTTTTTCTTCTTCTCTCTTGGCCGAAACCCCTTGTCTTCTCCTTCCTTTGGCCGAATCTTCAAAGGACTTCAAGGGAAGCTCTCCATTTCTTGAAGCAATCTCCAAGCAAGTCAGAGGTTCTCCAAAGTTGAGTAATTCTTCTTCTCCATGCCTTTACATTGTTATTATTTTTTCAAAAATTTTCATGAAAATCCATGTTGTGGCCGAAACCCCATTGAGAGTTTTTTTGTTGGATTTGTTCATGAATCTCATAAGAATGCTTGTATAATGTGTTGGGTGGATGTTTTGAGGGTGTTTGTATTATGGGTAACCCAACATTACTCTCAATTTCATAGGAATTTCAAGAAAAATAGGTCAATTTGGTATAAACCATGATTATGGGTTTTGGGGTTTTTGATAGCATAGAGGGTTTCAAGAATATGAAAAAACTTTTCAACTTCCCTATTTTGATCTTGTGTTTGTATGTTTGGATGAGATATCATGTTTATGATAGGGAATATAGAACTTTGCTCTTTCAAATTGGGTCTTGTTTTCAGCTCAAGGAAAATAGTGGAACTTTTGGTGAGATTTTGGGTATGAAAAATGGGTAAGTTTAGGGGTATGGCCGATCGGGCACTGTGTTGTTTTCTTTTTAAAAATCATGTGGTCTGATCGGACCACATATATGCTCTTCGAACCACATTGCATCCGACCGGACTTCCCTTGGGCTCCTCGGAAGTCCACGGCTCGGACACAGGTTAGGCACGGTCGCCCGACACTCCTCGGACAGGAGTCACGCCAGTACAGCCGCTCGGATAGACTGACCCAGATGCACGGCTGCTCAGACGCCCCTCCGCTCGAACGCATGCCTTGCTGCTTGGACGCCTCTCCACTTGGACCCACACGCTCTAGGCACTAGGCGTACCACGGCACCCCTTGGCTCCTCGGACGCTTCTCCTAGGGCGTCTTAGGCACCTGACCGGACCAAGCATGGCATTCTACATGCCATGCTTTTTAAATATTTTTTAGGCACCTTTAAGCACTAAAAATCTTTTTTCCATGCATGCTATACTTTTTCCACTTAGATAAATTTTTCTAAGTATAAAAATAAATTTTGTTCTTGTTGGATTTTATCTGTATGGTTACTCACCTCCCCATTTTTTATTTATTTTTGTAGATGAATCGCTCTGATTATAGGGGAGGTGACAACCATACGGACTCCGATACTTCTATCCCACAGTCAATTGAGACTCCCCTAAACAGCGATTCCTCATCAAACTCTTCCACTAGTCGTACTCCCGAGGATCGCCTTCGTCGCTTCAAGCGGATCCTTCCCCGCTCAGCCCTGTATTTCATCCACGAGGAACAGTTTCTCCAACAAGCTTCACAGTTGACTATGAGGGTGAAGAAATCTAATATACTTCCCCAGGACCAAGATCCACAAGTTGCCCGCAGAGCGGTGCAGAAGGTGGTGGAGCGCAGTGACGCCCGCACTGCAACTCCTTCAGGATCACCCTCTCAGAAGTTTTCCACCGTGATCCAGAACTTGGCCATTCAAAAGCCACGGAAGGGGAGAGAAGAAGAACCTTCCTGGTTCACTGTCCAGCCTTCAAAACTTAACCCCGGGTCGTTCCACAAACACATCGAGGCTTTGGGTTTGAGTGGGGTGAACGTGATATGCCCGGGCTCTCATCAGAGAGCCAATAGGCCCGGTGGAGCATACTGCGTCTGGTCCAGGCATCATATCCACACAGGAGCGACACTTCCATTACACCCCTATTTCCGGTCTATAGCAGATTATTTCAATGTCTCCCCATTCCAGATCGCACCGAATGGGATCCAGACATTGTCCGCACTATATATTCTCTACTTTCTGCAAGGTTGGGATGAGCCCACCCCTCATGAGGTGCACTATTTGTTCGACTTTAGGACCAATCCCACCCACAACAACACGGGCTTCTTTCACTTTTATCACAGGCAAAGGGGGATTACATACCTCAGCGGTATCGCTCACAAGTCGAACCCCGGGAAATATTACAGAGAATATTTCCTCACATCAGACATCAAGGGCAACAACTTGGCTTTTACACATGCGGGTCCGTTCCAGCGACCCTTGCCTACTGAAGGGATGTTCAATCAAGCGGAGGCGTTGGCTAGCATGAGTACCGAGGAGAAAGACGTGAAAAGATTGGTCACTGTGGACTACCTTCAGATGGTGGGCCTGATACCGTGTGACCAAAATATGGCGATGGAAAGTACCACTGGGGAGAACAACACGACTGATCCGTCCAATGCGGGCACGGAGATAGTGACTGACCAGTTTTCTCCTGGATCCTCTCCACTTTCTCATAGACCTGGTGACCTTGTCCTTAGGAGCCTCAGCCTGAGCCTCAACACAGATCTGCTATTCCTGCTCAGTCCGGGAAAGGAAAAGCCATCCTGATTGAGAGAGAACTTAGCTCATCTTCGGATGACGAGGATGACTTCATTGATCAGATTCTCAACTCAGGTCTAGTAGTCATAGGAATATATTTAATAACTTGGTGATTCGAGACTAATAAAATTGTAGTAGTAATATACTTATCTACATTTTATTATATATATATGTATTTTTTCTAACGAATCTCATGTTTTCCTCTTTTGCAAACTCAGAGATGTTCAGACATTGCATCGTTCCTCCTGCTCCAAAAAGGAAGTCTGGCGAAGGAAGTGGTCTCACTCCTCCGAGGAAGGTCCCGAGGGCAGTGCCTCCAAGCTAGGGGAGACAACCTGAGGGGTCAGTGATGATCCCGTAGTTGACCCCTTCGTCACTTCCTCCACCAGCGAGCCTAACTCCCCCAGGCCCGTCCGGCCCGAGCGAGGTGCTCCGAGCTGTTGACACCAAACTCAGGGGGCAGGTGATCAGACCCTCCATGATTCATCGACGATTCAAAGCTTTGAATCTTTTCCTCGACTCAGCGTTGACGTTGTCCTAGACAGAGGGATTGCTCAGCTGACAAATGTAAGTACTCTACCACAAGATAGATTGTTACTTACGTTAATGCTTTGTAGTAACTTTTTGTTTTTCATGCAGACGCTTATGACTTTCTGTCATGCCCAGCAGTGATCAGTCGATTATAAGGAGTTGATCAAGGTCCTAAACGATCAACTCGTGGAGGCTCGAGCGAAAACGGACGCTCTTCAGTCCAAGCTGGAACAGGCAGAAAAGACTGTGACTGAGCAAAATGAGTCTCTCAAGGGGTTGGATGATGGGAATGATCAGCTAACGCAAGCCAACAAATCCTTGACTGATCGGCTAGACAGACTGACTCGTGAGAACGAGGGCTTAGCTCGCGAGAACGAGGGACTGATTAGCGAGAATGAAGAGCTGAAGCAAGAGAAGGAGGCTGATCTAACCCGCTATGAGGAGACCTGCTTCAACTGCTTCTACCAGGTGTGGAAGCTAAATAAACCCCTCAAGCTCGACTTTCTGACCGATGAGATCCAGGCAGAGGACCTCGCCAGATGTGAGGCCAGGGCTGCTGAGGAAGCTGCTAATCCTACTGACCCTGCACCTGCCTCCTCTACACTATCATTCCGAGCGAGAGGAGCAGCTAAAGCCGAGGAGGGAGTTGATCAACCTACCAGAGCAGCACGCCAGTGGCTCCTCATCCTGCCAGAGTGCTCCTGCATGACCAGTGTAGTCCTACCAGTTTTTATCATAGTTTGTTTTATTTTTTATACTTTTGCTCGTATGATTGAGCTTTTTGGCACTTGCACTTTACTTTTCTTTTTTGGCTAGCTTGAAACTTTTAAGTCTTTTTACATTTAAGACATTACAAGTTTATTGTGAATAGTAAAGTTCCTATATGTCTTCAATTTCACATGAGTACTTAGTTTTCTAACTTAGAAATTCTAAACATTTCATAAGTCCATACTAAATATACTTCCTCATGCTCTTATTGCTCTAACATTTTATGAGCATAACTTTTATTACCACACGAATATCTGTTTCTAACTTAAATTTTTTTAAAAATTCCAAGTTACTTAAGCTTTGTCAAACAAGTTAGCTTAATGTCCTTTTTAGACTTCCAAATTTACAAGTCAGCCCAAAAACAGATATCTTTGCTCGTGCTCTTATTTCCTGTATTGAAGTGCACACCAGTATACTCTATGTGCCCCCCAAGTGATTGAGGGTTAAAAAATCCTTGATCACTTGCTACTTGACCGAATTTGTCCGAGCAGTGACTACTCGTGAAACACATAGAATATACAAACATATTTAAGCAGTTAACCACTACAAAAACATGCAACTATTTAAACGTTGGTCTTTCATCTCATGATATCGACCAGTTGAACACTGTCCGGTATATATGTATTTTCAGTTTTTTAGAAGACCTGTTTTGTTTAAATGATAATGACAGTTGAACACTGCCAAGCAAGAATAATCAACACATATGCAAAATTTGTAGCAAGATTCGACCACGCTGATCGTGATCTCTTTTATTACTTGTAATAATAAATGAAAAAATGTGTCTAACAACGAGTTTCAAACAAAATAACATTGTTCAAAATAACATGACTGGTTAGCAACTAGCCAGTCTATAAACAAAAACTTAAATAACAAGTTAAGCACTTGATACAAAGCCACTACTCTGTAAGCAGTATTTATTGATAATATTTCCTCAAGTGCTCGCCGTTCTAGTAATTCCTGATCAGCTCTCCATTCAACCAAGCCATCTTGTAGGTGCCGGGTGGCAAGACTTGCTCAATTTGATATGGTCCTTCCCAGTTTGGTCCTAGCACACCAGCTGCTGGGTCTCTGACAAAAACCTTTCTGAGGACCAAATCTCCGACCTGGAACTTTCGATCTCGAACTTTGGAATTGAAGTAGCGCGCCACTTTTTGCTGGTGAGCAGCAACTCTCAGGTTTGCCTTCTCTCTTCTCTCCTCGAGGAAGTCCAAGGATTCTGCCAACAATTGATGATTCTCCTCTTGGTTGTACATGGTCCTTCTATGAGATGGTGGGTCTATCTCCACAGGTATCATGGCTTCATACCCATATGCCAAAGAAAATGGGGTATGTCCAGGTGCTGTCCGAGCAGTAGTCCTGTATGACCAAAGTACTTCTGGTAATTCTTCCGCCCAAGCACCCTTAGCTCGCTCCAGGCACTTTTTCAGAGTGTCCTTCAGTGTCTTGTTTACCGCTTCAACCTGCCCATTAGCCTGTAGATGGGCTACCGAGGAGAAACTTTTTGTGATGCCATGCCGAGTGCAAAAATCGGTAGATATGTCGCTGTCAAATTGGGTGCTGTTGTCAGACACTATCTTCTTAGGCAGATCATAGCGACATATTATGTTCTTAACCACAAAGTCCAACACTTTCTTCGATTTGATCATGGCTAATGGTTCGGCCTCAGTCCACTTAGTGAAATAATCTACTGCAACCACTGCAAACTGTACTCCTCCTTTCCCTTTGGGCAACTTCCCGATCAGATCAATACCCCACATTGCAAAAGGCCATGGACTTTGCATTTGCTTCAAGACGTTTGGGGGCGCTCTGGGCACTTTATAAAATCTTTGGCATTTGTCACACCTCTTCACATATTCCATAGAGTCCTCGTTCATGGTAGGCCAGAAAAATCCTTGCCGCAAGATCTTTTTAGATAGACTCTGCCCCCCAGCATGATCTCCACAAAACCCTTCATGCACCTCAGCTAATAAATTCTTTGACTGGTCGAGAGTTATGCACTTGAGTAGAGGTAAGGAATACCCTCTTCTATACAACACCCCATCCATCATGGTGTACCTAGCAGCTTGCCTCATAATCTTCCTTGCTTCATTACGTTCCTCTGGGAGGGTCCCTTGCTCAAGATAAGTGATGATGGGGGTCATCCAGGTGTCAGCTATCGTGATCGGCATGGCCTCTTGTTCATCAATGCTCGGCTCCGCCAAGTATTCTACCGGTACTATATTTAGAGTTTCGGTGTCTTTTGCACTAGCTAGCTTTGCCAGAGCATCTGCATTAGAGTTTTGCTCTCGTGGTACTAGCTTGATGGTATACTCCTCGAACTGTGCTAGCAGATCTTTGGTCTTGTTTAAGTATGACACCATGCGTAGGCCCCTTGCCTGGTACTCCCCCAAGACTTGGTAGACCACCAATTGGGAATCACTATTTACTTCCACCGACCGGGCACGTACATCTCTGGCCAGTCGCAAGCCTGCTAGGAGGGCTTCATACTCCACCTCATTGTTAGAAGCATTGGATTCGAATCTCAGTGCACAATGAATTCAGTGCTTCTCTGGTGTGACTAATATAATTCCAGCCCCTCAATGATGCTCATTTGACGACCCATCAACAAAAAGTTGCCAAGTAGGAAGTTCTTCTTTTTGCCCAGTGACACTCTCTTGCTGGTCTGGAACATCAGCGATCCCGGTACATTCAGCGATGAAATCTGCCAAAGCTTGGCCCTTAATAGCAGTCCTTGGCTGGTACTTAATTTCGAATTGGCCTAACTCAACAGCCCATTTAAGTAGCCGACTAGACGACTCCGGCTTCTGTAAGACTTGGCATAGAGGATGGTCAGTAAGGACCTTAATGGGGTGTGCCTGGAAGTATGGCCGCAATTTCCGTGATGCGAGTACCAAGTAGTAAGCCAACTTCTCGATCACGGGGTACCGGGACTTTGCTCCTATCAATCGCTTGCTAACATAATACACCGGGTGTTGCACTCTATCCTCCTCTCGTACTAAGGCAGCACTAACAACATGCTCCGTGACTGCTAGGTATAAAAAGGAGGTCTTCTCCATCAACTAGCTTAGAAAGGACAGGAGGTTGGGCCAAATGCTCCTTTATGGCCTGGAAAGCTTGCTCACATTCTGCAGTCCACTCAAACTTCTTGCCTCCTCTAAGCAAGTTAAAAAACGGGACGCACTTGTCCGTTGATTTCGAAACGAACCTGCTTAGAGCCGCAATTCGCCCAATCAAGCTTTGTACATCCTTTATTTTAGCTGGAGACTTCATTTCTATGAGGGCCTTTATCTTTTCTGGGTTTGCCTCTATTCCTCGGGAGTTCACAATAAACCCAAGAAATTTTCCAAAACCCACTCCAAATGAGCACTTGAGGGGGTTTAACTTCATGTTGTACTTTCTCAGTATTGCAAAGCACTCCTCTAAATCCCGCACGTGCCCTTCAGCTTCCTTTGACTTCACCAGCATATCATCTACATATACCTCCATGCTCTTGCCGATTAAGTCACGAAACATACCGTTCACCAAACGCTGATAGGTAGCCCCTGCACTCTTCAGTCCAAAGGGCATGACCCTATAGCAGTATAGTCCTATATCTGTTCGGAAGTTGGTATGCTCTTCATCAGGAGGATGCATGCTGATCTAGTTGTACCCTGAATATGCATCCATGAAGGACAATGTCTCATGACCAGAGGTTGCATCTACCAACTGGTCTATTCTCGGTAAAGGAAAGCAATCCTTTGGGCATGCTTTGTTCAGATCAGTAAAATCTACACAAGTCCTCCACTTTCCGTTGGGTTTGGGCACCAATACTGGGTTTGAAACCCAGGCAGGGTAGTATGCTTCCCTTATAAACCCATTCTCCTTTAACCACTCTACTTCCTCCTTAAGAGCTTTTGCTCAATCCTTGTCAAGCAATCTCCTCTTCTGCTGCACTACTGGATAGCTTTCATCCACGTTGAGCACGTGGCTGATCACAGTTGGTGAGATACCCACCATATCCTTGTGAGACCAGACGAAGACATCTTGATTCCTTCGCAAAAATTCTATCAGCTGTGCTCTCACCTCTACTTTCACCTTTTTCCAATTTTGACCCCTCTCGTCGGGTCATTATCATCTATAAGGACCTCCTCTAACTCTTCAGACGGTCCCACATCACTTTCATAATCCCCAAAGCGAGGATCAAAGTCCCTTCCCTCACTTTGGGCAACGCCCTATTTGGTGACTTCATCACCGGATGGGGTCTTCTGCTCTTTTAAACCAAGAGTGCTCTCTTGGCAAAACTCCTCTAACATCTCTTCATCGGTTACAACTGCAAGACTCTGGTCGACATCCATCTTGTCCACCTCCTCTTTCTCAACACATACAATCATATTGCTCTCCTTGGCCCCCTTCTTTGCCTTAGCTACTGAGGCATTATAGCACTCCCTAGCCTCCCTCTGGTCTCCTTGGACACAGCCTATGCCAGCACTGGTCGGGAATTTCATAGAAAGGTGCCAGATTGAAACTACCGCATGTAAGTTTGTGAGCAGTGGTCGACCAATAACCACATTGTAGGCGGACGGGCAATCAACAATCAAAAACTCGGTCATTACAGTTTCATGCTTGGGAGCTTCCCCCGTCGTGACTGGCAACTTGATTGTCCCAGCTGGTGACAATCCTTCTCCAATAAACCCATAAATGACTTAAGAGCACGACTTCAAGTCATTGACAGATAGCTTCATCTTCTCGAAGGATGACTTATAAATAATGTTTACAGAGCTCCCTGTGTCGACCAGACATCTCTTCACTTTCATATTAGCAATTTGGACTGTCACAACAAGAGGGTCATTGTGAGGATACCTCACGTGTCGAGCATCTTCTTCAGTGAAAGTGAGGGACTCACTTTCATATCTTGGGTTCTTCGGTGGTCGCTCCTCCACCGTCATGACTTCGGAGGTGGATGCCGCATCCAATCCGTGACGAAGGGTGCGAGGATACCTCTCCCTCGCCTTGTTGCTATCTCCAGCAAGATGTGGTCCTCCACATATAGTATCTAGTGGGAAGTCCACAGGTTCAGGTTGCAAAGGTGGGGATCGTTGCCGCTTGAACCCAGGATTTTTGTTGCTCCCCTCTCCTTGGGTCTTTTCTGCTCGATACTTTTTTAGCTTCCCCGACCGGAGGAGAAACTCTATCTCATCTTTGAGATGATTACACTCATTCGTGTCGTGACCATAGTCTCCATGGAAGTGACAGAACTTGTTCATATCTCTCTTACTCATCTCTTTCTTGATTGGTGGGGGTTTCTGGTAAGGGACCTCTTGATGGCTGGCCAAATAGATCTCCGCCCGGCTCGCCGAAAGAGTGGTGTAGTTGGTGAATCGAGGTTCATACTTAGTAGGCTTGTCTTTTGGTCCCGACTTAGCCTTCTTCTCACTGTGGAGGTCAGACCCGTTATTCCCACGTTTCTTACCACCACCTTGATCATTCCCACCATTCTTGGGGGGATCATTCGACCCGTTCGGATTGTTCAATCCATTTTCTCCCTTCTCAATTGCATCATCCAACTTCATGTACTTGTCTGCCCGGTCTAAAAATTGTTGTAATGTTGAAATTGGATGACGATGGATGCTGTCCCACAAAGGACATCGATAGATAATGCCAGAAGAGATCGCCACCATCTTCCCCTCATCTCCAACCGTAGTAGCTCGGTTAGCTTCTCTCATGAGCCTTTGAATGTAGTTCTTGAGAGACTTATCTTTTCCTTGCCTAATATCCATCAAGTGATTGGCATAAACAGGAGGGGTTCGAGCAGTACTAAACTGCCTGCAAAACTCCTTTCTAAAACTCTCCCAAGAAGTGATGGAGTCTGGTTTAAATTTCCAGTACCACTCCTAGGCAGTGTCTGACAATGTGGTGGGGAAGACCCTGCAGCGATAGTCATCACTCACCCCGAGCAGCTCCATCTGATCTTCAAACTTCCCAACGTGTCTTACCGGGTTTGTCTTTTCTGTATAAACTGGCAGTACCGATGCTTTGTATTTCGCTGGTGGTTGAGCTGCTCTAATTCGAGCATAAAAAGGGCTGCCACTTTTGTGGTCTACCGGATCAATCGCAGCTGGTTGTTTTGACAAACTCTGAACTGCTGCTATTAAAGCATCAAGCTGGGCTTGGATGCCTGGGGCCATCGCTGGGGACTCACTTTCAGGACCGCCTGGTCGGGTGTTCCTATCCGGCAAACCATCATCGAGTATTTTTACTCGACTGGTAGGATGGATTGGCTCTTGCCCTTCGACCGGGACGGTCCTCCTTCTATCATCAATGATGTCCCTCAGGTCCTTCTGAGCAGTGTGCTTTCCCAACCGATCGAACGCCGTACTCCGAGTCTTCTCGGATGGTTTGCTGGGTGAAACGTGCTCCTTGCCACTACACTGGTTGGGATGCCGTGGTGGTCTTCCTGTCTAGGCTGGTCGATCCTCTCCTCCTGGATGGTTATTATTATTCTTCTCCTTAGAATTGTTAGTGTGATGACTATCAGCTTCATCACGCCCATGCCCATCTTTGAAGTGGGAAGTCTCATTGCCACGAGGAGCTTTATTATGCTCCTGCTTAGGAGGTGTTTTCTTGCTGCCTGACTTGTGACTCCCTGACCTGGAAATCTCTGATTGGTGGCTCCTTGAGGGGGTTTTGGAGTTCCCCTTTTGAGTTGAGGTAGTGCGCGATCGGACTCCGTCCTCCTCATGACCAGGTGGGTTACTACCACCCCTGCCTGGTCTATCAGTTTTCTTATGACCAGCTTCTGTGGTCCTTGCCTCTGTGGTGGCTGCCACCCTAGGTACAACCTGGGCATTGGCTCGGGTCAGCTGCGTAGCTGCCTCCAGAGCGAGTGCAGCTTCGCGATGTCGCCTGTCGGTCTCCTCCTGCTGTCGACGGATCTCCTCACTCCTAGCGTCCATCTCCCGTTTCTACTGCTCGAATGCAGCATTCTGCCTAGCCATTTCCTCAGCGAACGCCTCCTGCCTGGCGTTGAACTGAGCCATCTTCTCCTGGAAGGCGCTCATGGCTTCCTGGAGCTCTTCAACCTCTGCTGCTACGTCCTCGAGCACAACTCTAGGCTCAGTTTCACGATCTTGAACGCTAGGACCCTTTGATCTAGCATGCTCTTTAAAGGAGCTCGTCTTCTTGGAGGCTGCATTGGTGTTCTTAGGCGCCATATTGCTTCAGGGACCGTCTGTTCTTCTCTTCAGGCTCTCAATGAAAGCACCAAAATGTTGACTGCGTTTTTAGCCAACGACGTGAGAACGTCAAAAATGACAAACCTTCAAGAGAATTCAAATGACACAGACAGTTTAATAAAGAAAATAAAGAACACACGCAATTTTTATAGTGGTTTAGCCCCAATCAGTTGGTAATAGCCTAATCCACTTAGAGATTTGATTATTTTATCCACACTCAAGATCAGATGAATCAGTGTCAACTGAGTTTCTTCAGTGTAAATTCTCAGAATACAAAAGAGCTCTCTCTCAAGAAAACGCACTTTCTCTCTCTAGAAAACTCAGACCAAAAATTCAAATTCCAAAAAGTCCTTTTCTGATCCTATCAACCCTCTATTTATAGGCTTGGGATCAGAAACTGATATCCCCCTAGCATTGGGATAGTTTATTATTCGTATTATATTTAAATTACAAGAAATATTCAAAATACAACAGAATCCTCAATTTAAGCGAAGAATGAGAGATTCCCGCGTATGCCCAGTCCGAGTCTTGCTGAAGCCGTTTCTGGGAATTTGACGCAGTCTGGTCTATGGTTGATGAATATCGTCTTCTGGTCGAACACATGCATGTTGGATACATACAAGTGCTGGTCGGACATATGCATGCCATTTCTTTATTTGGACAACCATGCACTTGCTGGACATATGCATAAAGACCAGACCTTTGTCTCTCCTCGGACATGCGTCCGACCACGCCCTTAGACTACTCCTCAGACCAAAGTCCGACCACACTCCTTGGGCCTCTCCTCGGACCAAAGTCTGACCACACCCTTGGGCTCTCCTCGGACCAAAGTCCGACCACACCCTTGGGCTCTCCTCGGACCAAGGTCCGACCACTCCCTTGGGCTCTCCTCGAACCAAAGTCCGACCAGACCTTGGACCTCTCCTCGGACCAAAGTCCGACCACACCCTTGGGCTCTCCTCGGACCAAGGTCCAACCACTCCCTTGGGCTCTCCTTGAACCAAAGTCCGACCACACCTTGGACCTCTCCTTGGACCAAAGTTTGACCACACCCTTGGGCTCTCCTCGAACCAAAGTCTGACCACACCCTTGGGCTCTCCTCGAACCAAAGTCTGACCACACCCTTGGGCTCTCCTCGGACCAAGGTTCGACCACTCCCTTGGGCTCTCCTCGGACCAAAGTCCGACCAGTCACTTGGCTTGGACACGACACCTCTCATGCAGTCAAAACTCTTCATTGATGTACTGGGCTGCTGCTAAGCCAGATCACCCAACTATTCCTTGCCACTTGTCATTTCTATCACCACGTCATCACTTTCAAATTTTTGGGATAACAGACGTGAATATATTTATGTTTATGATATTTACGCCATTATGAAAATGATACTATGATGTATAAAGATGGATGAATATGTTTGTGTTTTGTTGTGTTTTTCTTGCTTGTTGTTTGTACTTACGTACTGGGCTTTTAGCTTACCCCCTTAATTTCCCTTCCAGGTAGCAAATAGGTTTCTCTATGGCACGAATGGTGATGTGGGGAGTTCTATCGTCGTGGTGTGTATGGCATGGGGGCATCCTATGGACGAGAAATGATCAATTAAAACACCATTTATCTTTTAATAATGTCCTGTTTAATGGGACTTTTCAAACTTATCAGTGGGACTTGAACTTTTGGTTGTTTTAGAACTTTGCATGGAAATTGATATTTTCTTTTAAAACTATTGGGCCCAACTTGCATGTTTTTAGCAAGACCCCACTAGGATTTTATATTAAGTGGCTTTTCTCTCATAAACTTATGAACATGTGAATGTTTTACAAAGCACTAGAGTAGGGCATTCTTACAAATGGTATCAGAGACGGTCACCCATGTTTACAAGGACCCTCCCCATACACGCTAAAGATGGCAAAATCTCACATCACCGCGTCATAAGTATTTGTTTATGTGCTATTACTTGTTTCTATTTTACTTAATTTTGTATTAGTTTCATAACTGTAGTAGTAAGGTTCCTCCTGTATTGAAAAAGACTAAGAAACAATTTCTCATGGAGATCTGCGCCATACCCAAAGTCCAGCTTGAAGAGAATCCCTATGATTGGCAGATAGCGATTCTAAAAATAGCAAAGGAGGTTTGTGATCGCATTCAGGGAATCATGAACAAAAGGGGAGCCTTGCTATGGCCCATATAGCAATTTTGGGTGATGAGAGAAGCATTGTCGATGTACTTGGAGGCTCTTCATCAGTTGAATCGATCATGGAATGATGTTGTGCCAGAAGATCTAGAGTTTAGCACCATGGAGTTTGTAATTTGTGATTTTCTGGTAAATTACGATTTTAGTCGTTTGGAGCTGGTGTTAGTAAAGACAGAAGATGGAGGAATAGAAGAGCATTTGGAGACGGTGCATGACATGGAAGGAGAATTGGCAGTTGAGGAAGTATTGCGAGCTATACCACGTCTGACAGCTAGAATGGAGATAATGGCGAGCGCTCCCGGCTATTTCCACATCCCGGAGAACGTTTTTTATTATAGTTCAGGGGACGAGTCCACCGTTGAGGACTAGAGTCCATTATGTAATCGTCGCATGGGGTGCTAATAAATAAGATGGGATAATAATAATTTTCTAAGACCTTAAGGGTCTGATTGGTTCGCGATTAGAAATCTGTATTTTTGAAAAGTGAGATTCTAAAATGAAAATCTGAATTTAGTGACTAAAATCATGTTTCTGAAAATGTGATTGGTTCAATGTCAGTAAACTGTTTTTTAGTTTTAAAAAAATAAATCTGTGATTGGTATTAAATTTGAAAATATAACATAAACTGAATATATGATTGGAACAGCTGAATTTGAATATTATTTTAATTTTATATATTTTATATACACATGTTGTATAATATTAAATTTTGATTTATCAATAGATTTAATTAAGTAAAATTTAATTATATTGATAAATTAAAATTTAATAATAATTATTGATTAAATTTATAACAATATTGCATTGTCATCTATAAAAATACCAGCATAACTTATTTTTGAATCGTGCATAAATGTCATAAAATGTTCCATAAACACCTTATTATTAGTGGGAACATACTCAAGTCATAAAAATTGGCAACAAAAAAAAAAAAAAACAAGCAATGATACAAAGGATAGGAGTAAAGAGAACAAACAAATCATGATTTTGATTTTAAGTTTTTGGAGAAAAAATCACAAAACAGAGAAAACGCAAAATTGTTGTTTTCTAAATTACAACACATAATTAGAATTCTGATTAGGATATAGTTTTCAAAAACAATTTACCAATCAAATATTTTGGTAGGTCCCACAAATTTTAAATTTTCAAAAACATAAAATCATTTTCAAATCCCCAACCAATCACACCCTAAGGGATTTATGTTTTGGTTAATTAAACACTTTTTTGGATTGTTTAATTTTGGAATAATTTGAACATTTTGAATGCTATGGATATTTTGTTGCAAACTCTAAATGATGTGGTTTGAATGTATGATTTTGCAAATATCTATCAAACCAATATGCAATGTTCCTTCCTTATGATTTTCCTTTGATTGCCTTAGAACTTCATCATGTCGACTAGAGGAAGAGGAAGAGGCAGAGGAAAGGGTGCCTCCACAAGGTTTGAAACTACGACCACCCCTAACGTTGAAATGCCATATGTTCAACCTGCAGGTCCAGCAGCACCATCTGTGGACCTGGCAGCAAAGGTAGCAAGGTTAAGAGAACAGTTGAGGCTGAGAGATGAGGAATTAGCACAAGCTAGACAAGCACCGCAAACATCCCAAACGCCCCAAGTACCCCAAGTACCAGTGGCGCAACCTCAGCCACCAACGCCACCACCTGCAGCTTATGGGTTCGAACCAGTGTATGAACGCTTCAGGAAACAAGCCCCACCAACTTTTCAGGGAAAAGCTGATCCAATGGTGGCAGAAGATTGGTTAAGATCGGTTGAGGCTATTTTTAATCATATGGAGTTAGATGATCGCCAAAGGGTTTCCTGCGCAGTTTATTTACTTAAGATGGATGCACGAATTTGGTGGGACGTGACTAAACAGACCCGTGATCCGAATACCATGACTTGGGCAGAGTTCCTCCAAGCTTTCAGTAAGAAGTATTACAGTTCAGCGGTGCTAGCAACTAAGGTTGACGAGTTTATAACTCTAGTACAAGGGAATCTGTCAGTCACTGATTATGCACATAAGTTCGATCGATTGGCTAAATTTGCTCCTGAAGTGGTGCCAACTGATGCATTGTGAGTCCAGAGGTTTGTAAGGGGACTCAAACCGATAATCGCAAGGAACATTAGGATGACCAGTGCTGAAGTGGTCAGTTATGCAGAGGTACTAGATAGAGCTCTTATAACTGAATATTTGGAAGAACGGATATGGAAGGATAATGCCGCTAGAAGAGAGAACAACCAAAACAAGAGTTTCCATGAGGGCAACAAGAGAAAGGCTAATGAAGGGCAAAATAGTGGCGCTGATAAAAGACCCAGACCTCCGGCCACGAATAGTAACAATCACAACTCTCAGAACCATAGCAACCGCAATAATCGCTTCAATGACCTGAACCATGGGAACCAACAAGGCAACCGAGTAGAGCATCCTATTTGTCCTAAATGCTCAAAAAGATACCTAGGAGAATGTCAGGCCGGTACCAAAAAATGTTTCAGGTGCGCCCAGACAAGACATTTGAGAAAGAATTGCCCACAATGGAAGGCAGGATAGAATAACAACAACAATCTGGTGCCAGCAAGAGTTTTCGCCTTAACCCAGAATGAAGCGGCCAACAGCAACACAGTAGTTACAGGTCAGCTCCCTATTTTTGGTACAATGTGTAGAGTCTTAATTGATTCTGGAGCGACTCATTCTTATGTTTCCATGAATGTGATTGATAGACGGAATATGCCTTATAAGATGTTTGAACATAACATTAGTACATTGTTGCCATCGGGAGATATGATGTAGTCAACTAAGTGGTTACCGTCAACACCTGTAACAGAATAAGGCAGGGAGTGCCCAGCAGATCTTATAGATTGAGTATACCAGATTATGATGTCATACTCGGCATGGATTGGTTATCCAAACATGGGGCTACGATAGGATATCGAAAGAAGACCGTAGAGTTCAGGCCAAAGGAAGGAGAGGTCTTTTCCTTTAGAGGCGAAGTAGTAGGTTTTTGAACACCCATAATATCTGCACTGGAAGCACGGAACATGAGGCAACATGGTTGTTCGACGTTCCTGGCCAGTGTGGTGGATAAGTCCAAGGAGTCATAACTAAAGCCAGAAAATGTACGTATTGTTTGCGAGTTCCCAGAGGTGTTTCTCGAAGAATTACCAGGACTACCCCCAGACAGAGAAATCGAGTTTGTAATCGAGTTTGCACCTGAAACTGCACCGATCTCTAAAGTGCCCTATCGAATGGCGTCGATAGAGTTAAAGGAACTTAAGAACCAGCTACAGGAGTTGTTAGATAAGGGGTTCATAAGACCTAACCATTCGCCATGGGGAACACCAGTCCTATTTGTGAAAAAGAAGGACGAGAGTATGAGGATGTGCATTGATTACCGAGAACTCAATAAGGTCACCATTAAGAATAAATATCCTTTGCCTAGGATAGACGACCTTTTTGATCAATTGCAAGGGGCAGCAATGTTCTCGAAGATTGATCTGCGATCTGAGTACCATCAGTTGAAAGTGACAGAGGGAGACATTGCAAAGACGGCTTTCAGAACTCGCTACGGGCACTATGAATTCTTAGTGATGTCCTTTGGACTCACCAACACCCCAGTAGCGTTTATGGACATGATGAACAGAGTATTTAAGGATTTCTTGGACAAGTTTATGGTAGTATTCATAGATGATATCCTCATTTACCCAAAGACCAAGGAGGAGCACGAGGAACATTTGAGGCTGACTCTGAACAGGTTGCAAGAACATCAGTTTTACACCAAGTTCTCTAAATGCGAGTTTTGGCTGGAACATGTAACTTTCTTAGGGCACATAGTGTCTAAGAGTGGGATAGCAGTAGACCCATTGAAGATTGAGGCCATTAGAGACTGGCCCCAGCCAAAGAATGCCTTAGAAGTTCAGAGTTTCTTAGGGTTGGCAGGTTATTATAGGAAGTTTGTCGAGGGTTTCTCGAAGATTGCCACCCCGTTGACCAACTTAACCTGCAAACATCAGAAGTTTGCATGGACTGAAAAATGTGAAGAGAGTTTTCAGACCATGAAGGATAAGCTGATTTCTGCGCCTATCCTTTGTGTTCCCACTGAGGGCGGGAAATTTGTGGTGTATGGTAATGCATCAAAGAACGGCTTGGGATCCATGTTGATGCAAGATGGGAAGGTGGTAGCTTATGCTTCCAGAAAACTCAAGGATTATGAGCAACGTTATCCCACTCATGACCTTGAATTGGCAGCAGTAGTGTTCGCACTAAAGTTATGGAGACATCACCTGTACGGAGAAGTGCGAGATATACACCTACCATAAAAGTCATAAATACTTTTTCACACAAAAGTAACTAAACATGAGGCAGCGAAGATGGTTAAAATTAGTGAAGGACTACGATTGTGAGATTCTATACCACCCAGGCAAGGCCAATGTGGTTGCAGATGCTCTAAGTAGGTGGGGACATGGGAATGTCTCGACACTACGTACAATAGAGATGCCTCTTCAAAAAGAGATCATAAATGCCGACATCGAAATTGTGACAGGAAGTTTGGCGAACCTCACATTGCAATCCTACCTATTAGAACAAATTCGAGAAGGACAGAATTTGGATGAAGCCTTAGTGAAACAAGAGGCTTTGGTACAAGAAGGTGGCAGCAGCGATTTCACAATGTCTAATGGTGGATTGCTGAGATACAAGGATAGGATTTGCGTGCCTCACAATGCTGAAATTAAGGAAAGTATTATGAAAGAAGCGCACACAACGCCTTATTCCTTGCACCCAGGGTCCATGAAAATGTACCAAGACCTTAAGGCATTATATTGGTGGCATGGAATGAAGAGGGACATTGCTGAGTTTGTTGCTAGATGTTTGACATGCCAGCAAGTCAAAGCGGAACACCAGAGGCCAGCAGGGTTGCTTCAACTACTCTACATTCCTGAATGGAAATGGGAGGATATAACAATGGATTTTGTGGTAGGGTTGCCTAGAACCACCAAGTAGCATGACTCGGTGTGGGTGATAGTAGATAGACTCACTAAGTCTGCCCATTTTCTGCCAGTCAAGACCACATACTCGACAGATCAATATGCTGATTTGTATGTTAGGGAGATAGCGAGACTTCATGGGGTGCCAAAGTTGATAATTTCTGATCGTGGATCAGTTTTCACATCAAACTTTTGGAAAGGGCTATAGAGAGCTATGGGATCAAGACTAAAGTTTAGCACCGCGTTTCATCCTCAGACCGATAGCCAGTCTGAGAGGACTATTCAAATTTTAGAAGACATGTTGAGGTGCTGTGCTTTGGACTTTTCAATCTTGGAACTGATATTTACCCCTAATGGAGTTCTCATATAATAATAGTTACCAAGCTACTATAGGGATGGCTCCCTATGAGATGCTATATGGGCATAAGTGTAGATCTCCTTTGCACTGGGATGAAGTTGGGGAGAGACAGATTTTAGGCTCTGAAGCAGTTAGGGAAGCCAGTGAGGTGATTGAGAAGATTCGCCAAAGGATGCTTACCACAAAGAGTAGGCAAAAGAGCTACGCTGACCTTAAGAGAAGGGACATCGAGTTTTCAGTGGGCGAGTATGTTTTCTTGAAAGTCTCGCCGATGAAAGGTGTTATGTGTTTTGGAAAGAAAGGGAAGTTAAGCCCTAGATATATAGGCCCATTTGAGATTTTGGACAGAGTAGGGCAGGTTTGCGTACCGTTTAGCACTGCCCCCAGTATTAGCTGAAATGCATAACGTCTTTCACATCTCGATGTTGCGTAAGTATGTGTCAGACCCCTCTCGTGTTTTGAGATATGAGCCGTTACAGCTGAAGCAGAACCTGAGTTATGATGAACAGCCTAAGCGCATTATTGAAAAGAGAATCAAGGAATTGAGATCCAAAAGGATTCCACTAGTTAAGGTCTTGTGGAAGAATAGTATGGAACGAGAAGCAACATGGGGCTTGGAGGAAGACATGAAAGAAAGATACCCTAAATTATTTGGTAAGAAAGAATTTCGGGACGAAATTCCTTTTAAGGAGGGTATATTGTAGTGCACCAAATTTTTTTTTTTTTAGTTATTAAAATTTTGTGTTTTATTTAAGTGTTATGTGTGGTGAATTGTTTTATTTAAATGTTTGTTTATTTTATTTAATTGTTAGAATTGTTGGAAGAATTTTTGTGAAATTAATTGTTAAATGATATGTAATTTTTTTTTTTTACAATGTGATTATGTGAGATTTGGTTGAATGCACAAATGTGCATGGTAGGTAGTGATGCACCCTAGTGATTTAGTGTGTGCAAGTGCATGGTAGCATGATGCACATGTGTAGAATTTTCTACACATTTTTTGTAGTTTCCTTATAGTAGATTTAATTGATTATTATTATTAAAAAAATAAAATAAAATAAAAAGAAAGGGAAGTGATGGTGGACGTGTAGCATAGTGGGAATGATATTGGATTTTTTTCCATATTTTTCTTTAAGAAAATAAATTAAATTTGAGGATAATAGTTATTTTGGGTAAGGTGTGATCATGTTCCTATTATCTATCAATTTTAATAAAATCAAATAAATAAAAATTAAAGGGAGATAATAGCAATAGGAAACTTACCTTTTTATTTTAATTGGGTCATTATGGGAGAATTTGGATAAAGGGGGATGGAAGAGGGGAAGAGCATTATGCTCATTCAACCCCACGACTAGAGAGAGAGAGAGAGAGAAGGAGGAAGAAAAGAAGGAGAAGGAGAAGGAGAAGGAGAAGGAGAGGGTTTCAAAAACCCTAGGTATGTTCTAATCTATTGGTGTTTTAAATATTTGAATACGAGTCTTCTCCTCTTCTCTAATATAAGAATATTTTGTGGTTTCTTTCTTTGGTTGTATGGTGTTCGAAAATCCTCTATAGGTGACAAGGTTTTTCTTGCTAGAGTAATCTTGATTCAACAATAAAGAGAGGTAATGGTTTTTCTTAACCTATATTGGTTTGATGAGTCTATCCTTGGTGTTGATTTTGTGGTGTTTAATGGTTTGGTCAATATAGGTTGGTGATGAGGAGGTTATGTTTGGTTTTATTTCTCATGAAAAGTATATGGTTTATTAAAGAGACTCATGGGAATGATTGGGAGATTATGTGTTTGATGAGATTTATGTGAAGGTTGTATTTTATGTTTATGTTGCTATGATCACTTTAAAACCATTGATTTATGTAAGAATATGCAAGGATGATGATAGATGCATGCTAGGTTTTATGTGAAGATAGATGAGAATTTTGAGATATTTTGTGGTGAATCTTGGGTGTTTCGGCCTAGGGGTGAAGTTCAATCATGATTTTTTTACTTGTATGTTTTAAAATAATTGTGATTTTAGAAACATGATAGGATGTATATGATATTATGTATCAATAAATTATGGTATGCATGAAAAATGATAGAAACATGTTAGGTTTAATATAAAGGCATATATGAATATTGGTGTTTATGTTATTAATGCATGTTGTTATAATTGTTTTGTTGGATTGCATGTATGAACTCATTGGAAATAGAATAAGGTTTTGTAAGGCTATAATTGAATATGTGTTAGTTATTTTTCTTTGAATTATTTGTATAATAAGAGCATGTTAGGATTTGTAATTTATTTGTGCTAATTAGACATGTATGATTTTGTATGAATTTTTGAGAGGCATGAGAAAAAAAGATAAAATTCATGATGAATTATGCTTACTGATTTTGTGGTTAATTGGTGAAAAGATTGATGAAATAATGACGTGCATGCATAAGAAATGTCTCTAATGATATGTTTTATTTGTGGGAATAAAATAATGTTTTAATTTACACTTAAAATGATAATTTTGCACAAATAATTACCTTCAGTTTTTTTATTTTATTTTATATATTTTGATGAAAATTTGTGTTTTAAAAATCAAGGAATGATGATTTTATGATAAATTTGATTGCTGGAATTTTTGTTAAAAAAATGTAAAGTGTGTTTCAATAAAAAGAATTTGATTAGTATTTTGAAATAAATTAATACCCTAAACTATGGTAAAATTAAAAGTGGTATTTTTAATATAATATGAGTGGTTATTTTACAAGTTATGATTTTTCTTTAATTTGAGTAAGAAAAATGTTGAATTTAATTCACTTGTGATGTTTAAATAAATTGAATGGTGGCTGAAAGTTTAGTTTAATAATTTTAAAATAATTATTTGATTTTCACATATAAATTTATGTTACACAAAATTAAGTCTTAAAATAATTCAAGCAAAATATATTTTTCCCACACCTAAAACTTATATTTTTCTCACATCAATTATGTAATTCTATTAACTTAAATTAAATTATTATTTTCTAAGGAAACATGATAATCATAGATATTTTTAATAAATTTCAAGCCTCTGTTATTTCTTTGTAATTTGAAAATAATAAATGGATTTATCACATATTTTTTTAAATGGCTAAATAAAATTATTTTATGAAATAAAAATAATATCTTGAGAGATTTAATCAACCTAGTAATTTTAAGAAAATAATTAATAGTAAACAACGCATGTTACAAGTCTATATAGAAGTAAGACGCGTAGTATTATCGTTTTAAACGCCACATTTACGCTACGTTCCCACGTATGCATGTTACACGCAAATTCACTTTTACGTCCAAAATTATGTCTATTATGCAACCATGTAGATTTTATAGAAGGATCATGCATGCAATATAAGTAGAATGTGCATTATTCTTTTATGACTTTATGTGTAACTATGCATATTTGTATGTTGTGAGTAACTCTCACCATGTGTGCATGGCCCATGCACACATGAGTTATATGAATGGGAAAAATAGTGTCTATGTGAAGCTAAGGAATGCTATTTTGATATAGGCTCGTTGAGAAGTTATTGTTTTACTTAGCTTGGACCTGAGGTAAGGAAGTTAGATAAAATTTTGCTTGTTATGCAATGAATGGTAAGATTGTTTGTATGGATGAAAGTTTTATGATGCCTTGCACTATGAATTATGAAATGCTTTGATATGATGATATGTTGGATTGTATGTTGTATGCTATGAATGGATGTTAGCGTGATGAATGCGACACCTCAAAAAGGGGTTGCTAAGGATATGAAGACGTAACCCGAGTTACTAAGGATATGAAGACGTAGCTCAAAGGGCGGACGCGCCGAGGTTATTCAAGGACCAGAGATCCTGTTTACTTCAAAGGGTGACATGGACAAGTTAGCGGGCCATGTTCACAAGGAAATGTTTATGATGATGTTATGATATGTTGTTATGATGATGTTATGATGTTTATGATATGATGATGATGTTATGTTGATGTGAATATGTTTATGTTTATGATATTTACGCCATTTTGACAATGATACTATGATGTATAAAGATGGATGAATATGTTTGTGTTTTGTTGTGTTTTGCTTGCTTGTTGTTTGTACTTCCTTACTGGGCTTTTAGCTCACCCCTTACTTTCCCTTCCAGGTAGCAAATAGGTTTCTCTATGACATGCGTGGTAATGTGGGGAGTTCTATCGTCGTGGTGTGTATGGCGTGGGGGCATCCTATGGATGAGAAACGATCAATTAAAACACCATTTATCTTTTAATAATATCATGTTTAATGGGACTTTTCAAACTTATCAGCGGGACTTGAACTTTTGGTTGTTTTAGAACTTTGCATGAAAATTGATATTTTCTTTTAAAACTATTGGACCCAACTTGCATGTTTTTAGCAAGACCCCACTAGGATTTTATATTAAGTGGCTTTTCTCTCATAAACTTAAGACACATGTGAATGTTTTACAAATCACTAGGGTAGGGTGTTCTTACAACTTTTTACCTTAAGTTCCAAAATCTCATTTTTACACTAAGTGTGAAAACCCTATTTTTCACATTTTTAACTACATACTTTGTTAGTTCATAACTTGAAATTTACTTACCCAATTGTTACCAAAATTTTGGTATTCCATTTAGGTCTTTGTAAATTATTTGGTCAAAATGAGCATTTTTGATTGGTGAAATTATTTTCCAACAATGAGGTAAAAATGACCTTATTTTCAAGTCTTTATTTTTTTTCCCAAACTTTGACACTTAATAACTTTCAAACCATTCAGTATTTTCTAACCAAATTTTACAGTGGAATACTAGGTTATGCCAATAATAAGTCCACCAAATTTTAGAAATACTAGGTTCATTTTCCCTATACAGTTGCTGTCCAAACTTGGTCCCGAAATTAAGAATACGAAAAAATAGTTTTTTTTACCTAAACTTTAAAATAGCATAACTCACTCATTTTTAAACATTTTTGAGTGTTCCAAATGCTCAATTTTATGTACTCAATCTCAACAACATCACAGTACAATTAAATGTTACAAAATCAATATACAGTGGGTGCTTGACCCCTTGGAAGTCACAGCTCAAAACATGTATTTTGTTTTAGGGTTTCCAACAAAACCCTTGGGGGTTTTGTTCCCTATTTTAAAAAAAATCAGCACACAAGCATCATAAAAATTACAAAACAACTACCATAACCTTATTACATCACTAATAAGAAACTTTAAGCATTAACTATACAAAAAAAATGCTTAAAACTAAAAACCATACAATAACAACCATAAAAAGTAAACTTTTTACCTCTTTGTTGTTCTTGCTTAAGGTTTGGATCTTCCTATTAGCTTTGGATCCTTCAAAACCCTTTCAAAACCTTAACCAACTCCCCCCAACAACATAGATAATTAGCTAATGAACAATCTATGGTTATAACTTTACAAAAGTCTAGTTTATTGAAACTTTAGCTTAGGGAAAAACCCTTCCTAGACCAAAGCTTAGCTTCCAAGACTTCTTAGTGTTCTTGAGGTTGAAAATGGAGAGAAAACTTGAGTGAGTTTTCAAAAAAAGATGAGAGTGTTTGTGAGAGTATAGGGTGGGTTTTGGGGGGATAGAAGGGTTTATACAACTCTAAAAAATATTCTAAAAACACTGAAGTGTTTTACTATCCACTTGGTGCCTTTAACCCTTATAGTTAAAATGAGATTTAACTTAAAACCATTTGGTCCACCCAAATAATTTCCAACATGGCCGGCCACCCCTTTAATTATATATGTGATCATATATTTTTTTTATATATATAAAGGTTAATTAATATTTCCCAAGAAGAAAAATCCAATTTGACTTCCTATAACCTTTTTCACTCTTATTAAGTTTTAAACACAAAACTTAACACTAAATAATTAAATTAAATGTCTCTCACATTTAATTTAATTAATCACACAATAAAATTTAACCTAAGGTCCATTCATGGAATAAAATTTCTCAATTCGGTAAAATTAAGCATTTAACACAAAATGCCCTAAAATTTCCATTTTCTCTTAGGTTTATTATTTTTTACCAAACTTTAATTTTTATGAATGTATTTTATGCCCAAAATATATTTGCCATAGTTTTTCATTTTATTTTCTGAGATTTTTACCCGATTAGGGTTTTTGTGTCGGTCCAAGACCGAAAGTCTCATCTTGACTTTTAAACACAAAATTCATAATTTGGCTAGCAATAACTCATGGAAATAAATTACAAACAAATATAATATTATTTAAAATAATATTCTTATCTCGGGGAAAAAAATATTGACCCGAGTCGTTTCAAGGTACCCGAAATGCAGGACATTACAAGGTAAATCACTGAAAGTTCTTCGATCTGATCGAGGAGGATAGTAACTAGATTATGAATTCCAGGACCACCTGCGTGAGCATGGAATTCAATCCCAACTCACTGCACTAGGAACACTACAACAGAATGGTGTTTTTGAAAGAAGGAACAAGACGTTATTAGACATGGTTAGATCCATGATGAGTTACTCATCATTGCCATTGTCATTCTGGGGCTATGCCATTGAATGTCATTCCTTCCAAGTCTATCAAGAAGACACCATTGGAATTATGGAATGGTACTACACCTAGTTTACATCATTTTTCGTATTTGGGGGTGTCCAACACATGTCCTGAGAGGAAAGACTGGAAAACTGGAATCTCACATTGAACTGTGCATGTTTGTGGGATATTCCAAAAAGACTATATGTAACGCCATAGAAATCCAAGACAGTTACACTGTGTATTTTAAAATATGCTAGACTCTCTAAACGAGTCTTTTGGCCATAAACGTGTAACTAAACGTAATTAACAACTTAGAGTTAAATTTTTTGGACAAAAGGAATAGTCATTTCATTAAAACATTAAGTTTGTACATGGGATCCCAAATAAACATTTAAAAAGGTTATTAACAACTTAAAAGGTTAAAGCAAGTCGGCCTAAGTGACAAAATAGGGTTTAACCTTAGTTCCTTTGAGAAACCCAAGCCGTGATTGTAATGACCCAACTATTTCTAAGACCTTGGACCATTAAAACTACTAGACGTAGCTACTATTTTTGAGAAAACATACATAAGAAAATAATCATAACTTTATTAAACCCCAAAATAAATATTGTGCAAGTTAGAAAATAAGATGTAAAATATGGTATGGGTACCCATTGCTTAATAAAACATAAAATCAATTGTTCAAAAACTAAGTGCGGAAAAACATAATTCAAAAGACTAAAATAAATGTCATCCTCGATCGACACGCAGTCCATTCATTCCATTCATCCTTAACACACAAGCCAAGCTGCCAAGAATCCTTCCACCTCCATGATCATTTTCCTGCATCACACTAAAAATAAAGGAGTGAGCCTAATGCCCAACAAGGAAAATCTACTAATACATAAATCATAAATATAAAACTATATCATAAACATATACTAGAAAACATATAACTATAAAAATATATATCATATAGGACTACAATGGCCATCATTCTTCTTGGGGCTTGCTAGCTAGGCAAATCATATGCCCATAAATTTGTAGGGCTTGTTATCTAAACAAGTCATATAAATTTGTGGGGCTTGTTATCTAAACAAATCATATGCCCAAGGATTATAAAACATATTCTTGGGGCTTGTTATCTAAATAAGTCATATGCCCAAGGACTATAGAACATATTCTATACATATACATATACATTTCATAAAATAAACATATCATAACATAAACATAAACTTATCATAACATATCATAACATATAAGCACATAAAATCTATCCTATTTTCCTTACCAAAAGCCAGAATATTTGGGAACAAGAAGGGGATTAGAACACTCTTATAAATCAACAATAGAAATGGTGAGAATCTCTAAGAATAAAGATGAATATGAGAACTAAACCATCAAGAATAAACTTACCAAGAAGAACCTTAAGTTTCAAGAACTTAAATACCTAATCAAGAATCAATAACAAGAGTTAGGATCTAAATAAAAGAAATAAAAGAAACTAAAGAAAACTATAGAATCATAAAGAACTGGACTTAAGGAATAGGAATACCTTGAATGACCTTATGGATTGGTCTAAACCTCAATACCGATATCACACTATTTCTCACTTCCCAAGTGTTTATAAAAGATTAAAATGATAAAGCTTTAACCCAAAACCCAAGTGTATCTCTCTAAAGTAACACTAGTACCTTGGAGGCTCTGATCAAATGCTTGAAGAATGAAGAAAATGGCAGAGCACTAAGTCCTATTTATAAAGTTCAAGGAGTGAAACCAACCCCTTTTAATTTGAATAAATAAATGATTATAAAATGAAAAAGATTTGAATTTTCGTTCAACTGACGCCCAGAACTCGGTCAAAATCATTCAAAGGCAGGTCTAAGTGGTTAAGGGTATTTTTAAAATTCAAAAATCAAACTTTCAAAAATACACTCATGGAGTTGATATATCGCCCCCCCCCCCCCCCCCCCCCCCCATAGGCAATATATTGCCTCCTCCTGTATTCCCGAGCCTCGATCGATCATTCGTGCAAAGTCGACGTGTTTTCTGTATCTTCCGTAGGCGATATATCGGCCCCTATGCTGCGATATATCGACATACGTGGATATATTAAACACATATTTGCACTTTTTCTGCATAATTTAAATTGGATAAACAACTTTGACTGAGTCGTAATGCAATCCTAACAGCTGTTGGAAGGTTCTAAAGCTTCTAGATCTTTCTTTTATTAAAACTATCCATCAAAAATACTTAATTCCTTACTAATCATAATTATGACAAGTGCCACACTCTTATTAGCTCTATCTAAACCATATGTTATAACAAATATATATCTATGACCAGCAATACTAATAAGACCTTATGTTATAATTAATATTCTTAAACTATAGGTTAAACTTATAAAATCCATAACTGTTGCTATGAGTTTCCAACTAAGTCCCGACTTGAACCAAAATTCATGGTAACTAGCATACTACAAATACTACTACTACTACTACTACTACTACTACTACTATCTAGCTAGGCTAAGTAAACATTCTGGGACCTTACAGTGATGGTCAAGCAGCCGCATATGTACACGCCGCCACCGAAGCTCTCCAACTCATGGCTGGTCCAGCTTCCCTTTCCCCTTACCTACACCACATAGCACCCGTGAGTCGAGGCTCAGCAAGAAAACTTAAACATGCTCATAAGCAGTTAACAACATATTACATAATCATAATTAGCATGCCTAGCAGTAATAACCCTACTCATGCATGCATTCTATTCGGATAAGTGACTATAGTGTCACACCGGGGGCCAGTTGCCCTAGATTACTGACAATAGAGTCATACCTGGGCCCGTTACCCTAGGATAAGTGACTATAGAGTAACCCTGGGACCCATTTCCTAGAGGCTGTATAACCATCCTTAAGGCTGACCAAGCGTACCTAGCACTTTAATTTCCAAGTGACCATAGGGTCGGTCAAGTGTATACCACGCTCCTGATTAGGCCTAACCATATTGGCCTGCGCTTAGCGCGGTATTGCCGCCCTTGACTTATAAGTCAATCCTTCCAGCCAGCGCTCAACGCGCTATTGCCGTCCTTGACTTATAAGTCAAGCCTTTACAATCAGATAATTGATAAGTATACATTAAATATCACAAGTATGCACAACACAATTAACATGTCTAATAAAATACTCATAACCATGTTCAATAACCAGGCTAAGCCCTTACCACATATATCACGTATTGGGTGCAGTTTTCTTACCTCGGTCCAAGCATTGGATAGATAAAAATGGCCCTCGAGCATGATCCTGCCCCGAGCCCTAGCAGTAACCTAGTCACAACCATAAATAATATCCTCATTATGATTCAATCACATAAACAAACTTCGGGACCAATCCCGTGCCTTCGGGGTCTCCACCTCCACCCATCGGGGTGGTGGAATCATCTCTCGAGCCCCCAAGTTCTTCCCAAGCTCTAATAGTGAGGCTTGTTGACATTGGCATAGCACAGGGGTGCCCACAGATAGGGCAAGGGCACCCAAACAAAAAAGAGAGCCCCCTAGGACCTCCACTGGATAGTGCAGGGGCATCCAGCATAAGGGTAGGGGTGCCCAAGCCAAATAGAAAGCCCCCCAAAGCCCTCCCTTACATAGCGCAAGGGCGCTACTATGCGAACCCATAAATTATGGGTTTCCACTTGTGTTTTCTCCGAGCTTAACCCATGAAAACTCACCCCAAGTGCCCATCCAAGCCAAAAATGAGTCCCAAAATTAGCATAATTCAACTTAAGCAACACAGTGACACAAAAAACTCAACCAAATTCTCACAAAAACTAAAAACCTAAATCTTGAGCTTCAAAGCTCAAGAACACCTCAAGAACATAAGAAATTCATAGAAAACAAAGGAGAGTTCTTACCTCTATCTATTAAGCTGCAACCCTAAGCTGCCCCTTAATCCAAATCTTAGCTCCAAGCCTTCAATTCCCAAGCAAATCTCCTCTAAAAATAAAAAACTCCCCAAGTGTTCAAGAGAGAGAGAGAACTACTATTTTGGTGTTTTGTAAACTCTAGAGGTTTCCTTCTCAGCTGACTAAGTTATCTCATGGACAAGGGAATTGACCAAAATGCCCCCAGCCCTCAGCCAAGCTCTTCAATGCCCTTAAGGGAAAATTAGTCATTTGCCACCACTTTCACTAATCTTATATAACACCACATTTTCCAATTAATTCTAATGTCCCCAAGTAATCACTAAATAACTTCTCATTATTCGATAAATTCTGGTAATGTACTAAATTATTAAAATACCCCTGGGCTCACCCCGAGCTGAATATTTGACTCCGTTGTGACTAAATCGCTAACTTGTTGACTAGGATCTCCTCGTGCCGAATAACCCAAATATATCCACATAATAATGTGGCCTCAATCACAAAATGCATATATTTACAAATATGCCCTCAATTTGTCAAAATTACGAAAATATCATTCTAATAAGAAATGGGCCCACATGCATGCGTTATACACCCTAAACATGAAAATATAGTCATATAATAATATAACTCACATAATTCATATAATCACGCATATAATCATAAACATGAACATAATTAATTCAATTATTGCCCTCCTGGCCCCCTAATCAAAGCACTAAGCCTTATTTGGGAAATTGGGACGTTACACTAGAGGTGGTATATTTTATAGTCCTAAAGAAAAATAAAATATTTGTATCAAAAAATGCTACTTTTCTTAAATATGACTATATTAACAATCACAAACCTCACAGTAAGGTTGTACTGGAGAAGATAGTCTCAGATCAAATAATAAAATCACCAAATCTTTCCAATGAACAATGACAAGATGACACCACAAGTTCTAGTCAAAACAATAGAGAGCTTCGTCGTAGTAGGAGAGTTGTTAGGCAGCCAACCCACTATGAACATGAAGTTTAGATGCTTGTGTCTGACACAAAAAAAGATGATCCATTGACATACAGAGATGCAATGGAAGACTCTGGCAAAGAAAAATGGCAAGATGCCATGAACTTGGAAATGGAATCGATGTATTCTAATTTTGTCTTGATTCTTGAAGATCTTCCTGAAAATGTTAAACCTATTGGTTGCAAATGAATATTCAAGAGAAAAAGAGGAAAGGATGGGAAAGTGGAAACTTTCAAAGCTAGGCTTGCAGCCAAGGGTTACACTCAAAGAGAAGGGGTAGATTATGAAGAACTTTTTCTCTAGTAGCCATGCTTAAATCCATCCACATACTCTTGTCCATAGTTGCTTCCATGGATTATGAGATATGTCAAATGGATATTAAGACAACTTTTATGAATGGCAATCTTCACGAAACCATTTATATGTCTCAACCAGAAGGGTTCATAGTAAAAGGTACATAGTAAAAAGTTTGCAAGCTTCTTAGGTACATTTATGGACTCAAACAAGCTTCAAGATCTTGGAATCTAAGATTTGACGACACAATCAAAACGTATGGTTTTGAACGAAACATTGATGATTAAAAAATCAAAGATGGCATCGTGGTATTCTTGGTTCTTTACATTGATGACATCCTACTAATTGGTAATGACGTGGGAACATTGAAAAAGTAAAGAAATGGCTAGCCGAACAATTTCAAATGAAAGATTTGGGAGATGAAAACTATGTTCTAGGCATACAGATCCTTCAGGGTCATCAAAACAAAGTTTTGGCTCTATCTCAAGCTACTTATAAAGAGTTTTAATTAATAATCTAAATTTATTGGAGTTTGAAATTAGAGGTCCATAGGTCCCCGATATGGCTCTATCAACACTATTCAAGGTAAGAGTTGAACTTCGGAAAAATCAGGAAAAATGCATATTTGGAAGAAATTTGTTCTTTAGGGTCAAATATGTAATTGAGACAAATTAATAAATTAATAAATTATTAATTATATATTTCAAAAATTATATTGGTATTTTTGAAAATATCATTTAAATAATTAAGATACTTAATTCTAAATTAATTAGCTTTATTTATTTAAATAATGTGAAAAAGATATTTCTGATAATTCAAATTTTATTTGAATTTGAAATGATATTTATTCTTTATTTAATCTGATAAATAAGTTATCTAGTTTAATTATTTTTGAATGAATAATTATTAAATAGAATTTAAAAGAAAATGGTTAGAACACATCTCTGAAATCAGGGATGTTTTAGACGCCAACTACAATGCATGCACTGTATTTGGCGTGTAACAATGTCAAAAAATGGGTTTTGGATATTTATTTTATTTATTTAATTTTATAATAATTGATTTATAATTTGAATTTTGAATTTCAAAAATTTAATTAATTCTTTTATAAATCTATCATATGGAAATAATTTTTTTAAGACTTTTGATAGAAAGAAAATAGATCGTATTATTTTCTCTATCCCTCAAATCTATATCAGATGTAATATTCTAAGATCTCATGTGTTGAGAATATCTTGTGAATCATAAATTTTTCCCTACCATAACTCTACATGCCCAAACACGTCTTAAGGTGTAAAGATACATCTTGAAAGATCTTGGTCCTGAGTATTTTGAAGAAGTGCTTTGGATTGGATGTTAATTGGAGATACAAAAAGATAGCGATGATTCTTGATAGTTCTTCAACTGGTAAATTCTCATCGTTTATTTCTCTATGATTAATGTATTGTGTGTTAATGGATCTGATTATTTAAATAATTTTTTTTGAAATCTTTGGGCCCAACACCCTGTGCTTTCTGCAGCGCACATGGTAAACTAGTTACATCATCAACCTCCATAGCGACTGGGAGGAGCTCGTTGGGGGGGGAGGGGGGGCGCTCAGGACCTGATGGTCAGCATCTGATCCTTGCAGATTTGCTTGCAAGCCACCATGGTGGTATCATTCACCACCACCCGAAACTCTTTCTCTTTGCCGGGAGCATAGACCAAAGTCTCATATTGACCTCCGAGGGTTTCTGACCGCTTCGTTCTCTTATATATAGTTGCACAAGATAATAACTTGATCAGAATATGTTTAAACTTGGTTAAGAAAGAATTCAATAAGCTAAGAAACTTACGAGGACAATTGAAATATTGATGGGTGCAGTTCTTGAACCCATTTGACATATATAATTGATCCTTTTAGTCATTCGGGTGCTTAGGGAGGTCGATGATGGAGGTTGTGCTGGGGAATCTGGTGAGGTAGTCCAAGCCATCACTTTGTCCCTTTGACTCTAGATTGGCCTTGAGGCAAAAGAAATACATGATATCAGCCGGGGTGGGGAAGTCCACTCGTTCTTCAAAAATAAATACTTTAACCCCGCTAGGAGTCGTTACGTGTTCGGTGGGAGCAGAAACGGTGCTAGTTCCACGTAGTTTAAAAAATCTACGAAATACTAGTCCAGGGGAAGAAAGGCAACTGCCTTCATGTGTTCATCACTCCAAGCCCCAAGTCATCCTGGAACGGGGTGCAGCTCTGCTCTCCCTCCAATGAAGGGCAGACAACAAGTTCAAGTTTAAGAAAGAATTCAAGTACAAAGTTCAAGAAGATAAAAAACTTATGAGAACTATTGATGTAACGACCCAAAATTGCTAATAGGGTTTAGTGCATTGATTAGCGTGCTGGGAGGGCATAATTGGATATATGTGTGTTTAATTGGTTAAATGCGTGACTATGTGGCATGCATGATTTATGTGATTATGTGAATGCATTATATGCATGTTTATGAGTATTAGATATGCATGTGGGCCATTTACTGTTTATAAGGGCATATTTGTAATTTTGGCCCGTTAAGGGAACAAATGTGATTATATGTGATAAATGGTTGAGACCACATTATTATGTGGTTGTATTTTTAGTATATGGCTCGAGACAATTCTAGTGAGCGGATTAGCGAAATAGTCACCGCGGGGTTTAATACCCAGCTAAGGGTGAGCTTAGGGGTATTTTGGGAACTTTGAATATATCTTGGGATTTATTGGGTAACAAGTGAGCTTTTGGTAATTAGTTGGGCATGACGGATTTAATTGGCAATTGGTAGAATGACTCGAGGAATTAGCGGGAATTGGGGGGCAAAATGACCATTTTTCCTATAAGGGAAAATAAGAGGCTAAGTTAACACCAAGGGCAGTTGGGACTTTTTGGTCAAAGGATAAGCTTAATATGATTTAGGAAAAACAGCCAGAACTTACCTGATAACTTTAGAACTCCCCCTCTCTCACCATAAACATTTTCTCTTTCCCTCTCTAGAACTCAAGGGGAAATTATGAGAATTGAAGGAGAAAAGCCAGGGATTCAAGCTGGGAATTAAACTAAAGATAGCTGGGAAATCAAAGCTAGGAAACTGAGTAACTATTAAGGATCTAAGCTACGAATTTAGGTAAGATTTCAGGTCCTAATCTGCTAAATTTTGTTGAATCATTGTTGAGTTTCGAGCTTGCATAAATTCTGGGTTTTGGCTGATTTTGGGTGTTTAATAGGAATTGGTTTATAGGCTAGTTATGATGTCTAGGTTGTGATGATGAAATTCTGGATTCAATTCTGAGTTTGGATGAAGGTTTGGGTTGGATTTTAAGGTCAAGGCTCGAGGGAAACACTGAAAAAAAGGGAATTTCTGGGTTTGGGGCCTGGGGTCACGACCCTGTTCTTCAGGCGCCGCTGCTCGTGTGCTTGAAGAGGCTGGATGCCTCTATTCGCCAGGCATGCTGCGACCCAGGGGGTGCAAGTCATGGCCCATGCCCTCCAGCAGGGAGGGCCTGGCCTCTGTCTAAGGGGCAGGCTGCGACCCTTAAGGGTAAGTCCCGACCCTAAATAGAAAACAAAGGGTAGCTAAGGTTTTCGGCTCGCGGATTCAAACCTAAGCGCTCAGGACGAATTCTATTACTCAGTTTAGTAGAATTCGAGGTCTCAGAGGCTGGTATTTGTTTCCTAAACATTTATTTGGATTAGAAATTGATAGTTACCCATTGTTATTGTTTCCTAAACTTAGGTTGGAAACAAGTGGGAGCCACTTTATGAACGATTCAGGAGACATCATCCTTTAACCTTTGAGGGAGGACCAGATCCACTGAAGGCTGAATAGTGGATGAGTATGAACTCCTCCATCCTGGACTTTATGAGGGTGGAAGGTAATGGCAGGGTGGTCTATGCCACCTATATGCTTAAAGAGGATTCCCGTATTTGGTGGGAGGTGGCATCACAGACTCGAGGTGTTTCTTTTTTGAGTTGAGATGGGTTCATAGATCTGTTCAATCAGAAGTATTACAATGTTTCCATCAGGGCAGCATGACAGTTACTGAGTATGCCTTGAAGTTTGATAGGCTAACGAAGTTTGCACCAGACTTAGTACCTACAAATGCGACCAGACAGGACAGGTTTGTTTGAGGGATTAATGCTATGATTGCCCCGGATGTGAGGATTACATCGGTACCTGGGCAGACGACTTATGCCCCAGCTGTTGAGAAGGCTCTTACTGCTGAGGAGGCAGAGAATAAGATCTATAAGGAGAACGTTGCGAGACGAGATGTTCACAAGGTAGTGCCTCCATATAGAGGGTCTGGTAGGGGCAGAGGCCCCGATGATCTGAAGAGGAAGACCCCTGACACCTCGACCACTGCTGGTCCTGATAGGAGGGGTTGAGGTGTCCATGGTGGCCGCCAGGGAGGCAGTGAGACATGGAGGAGTTATGCAGAGTGTACAAGATGCAGGAAGTGCCATCCGGGTGAATGTCGGGAAAAAGCTTGTTACTTTTGCGGGGTGGTTGGAAACCTCAAGAAGGATTGCCCAACATCGAAAAAAAGAGGAACCAAGGAAGGTGGATAGCTTGAATCTAGCTCGAGTGTTCACCTTGACTCCATGTCGAGGCTAGTCCCTCGGTAGTGATAGGTCAGCTTTCTAGGGTTGGCTCTTCATATACTGTACTAATTGACTTGGTGCTACACATTCATTTGTTTCTAGTAAAGTTATTGATAGATTGTGTAGACCTAGTGAGTACTATACCGCGAGGTTTGGGACCATACTACCTACAGAGGAGCTGGTAGTTTATAGGAGATGGATTAGAGCACTGCTAGTGATGGTAGATAGTAGGGAACTATCAGTTGATTTGATTGAGTTGAGTATTAATGATTTTGATATGATTTTAGGAATGGATTGGTTATTCAGATTTGGGGCCACTATAGATTGCAGGAAGAAGATGGTGACCTTTGAGCCCAAAAGTGAGGACCCCTTTGTTTTCGTGGGTGTCGTGCATGGACCCTGCATTCCCATGATATCAACATTGAGGGCCAGGGACCTGTTACAAGGAGATTGTGTAGGTTTTCTAGCTAGTGTGGTGGATACCACTAGAGTTACGCCAGTAGAGCCGGGAGAGACCAGATTGGTACGCGAGTTCTTGCATGTGTTTCCTAAGGATTTACTAGGATTGGCACCACACAGGCAGATTCAGTTCGTTATTGAGGTAGTGTCAGGTATAGAGCCAGTGTTGAGGGTACCATATAAAATGGCTTCGGCAGAGTTGAAGGAGTTGAAGATACAGTTGCAAGAGCTTCTAGATTTGTGGTTTATCAAACCTAGCTTCTTGCCATGGGGTGTACCTGTTTTATTTGTGAAGAAGAAGGATGTGACTCTGAGAATGTGTATAGACTACAGGGAGTTGAACAAGTTGACTATCAAGAACAAGTACCCCCTTCCGAGGATAGATGACATATTCGATCAGCTGCAGGGTAAGACAGTATTCTTGAAGATTGATCTTCGATCTGGTTATCACCAGCTGAGGATCAAGGATGAGGATATTTCGAAGACGGCCTTCCGTACGAGGTATGGGCATTATGAGTTCTTGGTCATGTCGTTTGGTTTGACCAATGCCCCATCAGCATTTATGGATCTGATGAACAGGGTGTTCAAGGACTTCTTGGATCAGTTTGTGATTGTCTTCATCGACAACATCTTGGTTTACTCCGGTTCAGAGGCAGAGCATGAGCAGTATCTCCGACAGGTATTACAGAGATTGAGAGAGCATCAGTTGTATGCTAAGGTTAAGAAGTGTGAGTTTAGGCTGCCATAAGTGACATTCCTTGGACATATTGTTGGTGGAGATGGGATTAAGGTGGATCCAGCTAAGGTATAGGCAGTTAGGGATTGGATGAGGCCAAGGAACACTTCAGAGGTTAAGAGTTTCCTTGGGTTGGTAGGATATCACAGACGGTTCGTGGAAGGATTTTCGAAGATTGCCACACCGATGATAGAATTGACACGGAAGAATCAAAAGTTCACCTAGTCAGAAAAGTGTGAGAATAACTTCCAGGAATTGAAGCGACGGTTGATTACTGCTTCTGTGTTGAATCTTCCTTCGGAGGGAGGAAAGTTTGTAGTGTACTGTGACACATTGAGGTTAGGGTTGGGATGCGTGTTGATACATAATGAGAAGGTTATCTCCTATGCATCACGACAGTTGAAGGATTATGAGCAGCGGTACCCTACCCATGATCTGGAGTTGGCAGCGGTGGTATTCGCACTGAAATTTTGGCGACATTACTTGTATGGAGAGAAGTGCGAGATATACACCGATCATAAGAGCTTGAAGTATTTCTTCACCCAGAAGGACTTGAATATGAGACAGAGATGCTGGCTGGAGTTGGTGAAGGACTATGATTGTGATATCCTTTTCCACCCAGGGAAAGCCAATGTAGTGGCTGATGCACTGAGCCGGAGGGGCCCAGAACAGTTATTTAGCTCTAAACAGATATCAAAGGAGTTAGCAGAGGAGATGGCTAGAGTGAGGATAGAGTTGGTCGTGGGCCGGTTGGCCAATATTACCTTACAGTCGACCCTTCTAGAGAGGATAAGGGAGGGTCTGATGGATGACACACTATTGTAGGATGTTAGAGGGAATGTTCTAGCTAGAGTGGCTAAGGATTATTCCATTTAAGAGACTGGTTTGCTATGGTACAAGGATCAGATCTATGTTCCAAAGGATATGGGTATTAGACGAGAGATACTTGACGAATCTCATACTACACCCTACTCACTCCATCTAGGCACCACAAAGATGTATCAGGATCTACAAACTTTATATTGGTGGCCTGGGATGAAGAAGGATGTAGTTGAGTATATGGCCAAGTGTTTAACCTGTTAGCAAGTGAAGGCTGAGCATCAGCGACCAGCAAGGTTGCTACAACCTTTAGGTATTCTCGAGTGGAAGTGGGAAGACATTACTATGGATTTTATGGGAGGTTTACCCAGGACAGTGGGGCTACATGACTCGGTGTGGGTGATAGTAGACAGATACACCAAATCAGCTCACATTCTGCCAGTGAGGACAACCTATACGCGGATCAGTACGCGGAGTTGTACGTGAGGGAGATTGTACGTCTTCATGGGGTTCCTAAATCTATAGTATCAGACCGGGATCCCATATTTACTTCCATGTTTTGGGGTGGTCTGTAGAAGGCTATGGGGACTCAGTTGAAGTTCAATACAACCTTTCATCCTCAAACAGACAGACAGTTTGAGAGAAAAATTCAGGTATGGGAAGACATGCTTAGAGCGTGTGTGTTAGACTCTTGGAGTAAGTACCTCCCGTTGATTGAATTTTCGTACAACAACAGTTATCAATCAACGGTTGGAGTAGCTCCATATGAGATTTTGTATGGAAGGCAATGTAGATTGCCCATTCATTGGGGTGAGATGGATGAGAGGAAGTATTTAGGACCAGAGATGGTTCAGAAGACTACTGAAGCTATTGAGAAGATCCGAGCTTGAATGCTCGCTTCATAAAGCAGACAGAAAAGCTATGCTGATCCTAAGTGTAGAGACGTGGAGTTCCAAGTAGGGGACCATGTCTTTCTACGAGTTTCACCATTACAAGGGGTAAGGAGGTTTGGGGAAAAGGGAAAGCTTAGCCATAGATTCAGAGGACCTTTTCAGATTCTAGAAAGGATCGGGCAGGAAGCTTATATATTGGCTTTGCCACCATCGTTATCAAGAGTTCATGACGTATTCCACATCTCTATGCTTTGGAAGTATGTCTTAGATATGACTTATGTGTTGAGATATGAGGATCTGGAGTTACAGACAAATTTATCATATGAGGAGCGACCAGTACAGGTCCTAGATAAAAAAGATAAGGTTTTGAGGAACAAGACGATTCCTCTAGTCAAAGTATTATGGAGGAATAGCAGGGTCGAGGAAGCGACCTAGGAGCTTGAGTCAGCTATATGGGATCAGTATCTCGATTTATTCAGATAAAATTCGATGACGAAATTCTCAGTAGGAGGAGATAGTTGTAACGACCCAAAAATGCTAATAGGGTTTAGTGCCTTAATTAGCGTGCCGGAAGGGCATAATTGGATATATGTGTGTTTAATTGGTTAAATGCATGACTATGTGGCATGCATGATTTTTGTGATTATGTGAATATATTATATGCATATTTATGAGTATTAGATATGCATGTGGGCCCTTTACTGTTTATAAGGGCATACTTTTAATTTTGGCCCGTTAAGGGCACAAATGTGATTATATATGATAAATGGTTGAGACCACATTATTATGTGGATGTATTTGTAGTATATGGCTCGAGACGATCCTAGTGAGCAGATTAGTGAAATAGTCATCGTGGGGTTTAATACCCGGCTCGGGGTGAGCTTAGGGATATTTTGGGAACTTGGAATATATCTTGGGGTTTATTGGGTAACAAGTGAGTTTTTGGTAATTAGTTGGGCATGACGGAATTAATTGGAAATTGGTGGGATGACTCAAGGAATTAGCGAGAATTGGGGGGCAAAATGACCATTTTGCCCTTAAGGGCAATAAGAGGCTAAGTTAACACCAAGGCCAGTTGGGACTTTTTGGTCAAAGGATAAGCTTAATATGATTCAGGAAAACAGCCAGAACTTACCTGATAACTACAAAATTCTCCCTCTCTCATCATAAACGTTTTCTCTTTCCCTCTCTAGAACTCAAGGGGAAATTATGAGATTTGAAGGATAAAAGCTAGGGATTCAAGCTGGGAATTGAACTGAAAGTAGCAGGGAAATTAAAGCTAGGCAATTGAGTAACTATTGAGGCTCTAAGCTACGAATTTAGGTAAGGTTTCAGGTCCTAATATGCTAAATTTTGCGGAATCATTGTTGTAACGACCCAAAATTGCTAATAGGTTTTAGTGCCTTGATTAGCATGTCGGGAGGGCATAATTGGATATATATATATATGTGTGTGTGTTTAATTGATTAAATGCGTGACTATATGACATGCATGATTAATATGAATATGTGGATATATGATATGCATGTTTATGAGTATTAGATATGCATGTGGGTCATTTACTGTTTATAAGGGCATATTTGTAATTTTGGTTCGTTATGGGCATAAATGTGATTATATGTGATAAATGGTTGAGACCACATTATTATGTGGATATATTTGCAGTATATGGCTCGAGACAGTCCTAGTGAGCGGATTAGTAGAATAGTCACGGCGGGGTTTAATACCCAGCTCGAGGGAGCCTAGGGGTATTTTGGGAATTTAGAGAATATTTTGGGATTTTTTGAGTAACGGGGAAGTATTTGGTAATTAGTTGGGCATGATGGGATTAATTGGTAAATCTTAGGAACGCCTGAGGAATTAGTGGGGAATTGGGATAAATGACCATTATGCCCATAGAAGCAATAGGAAGGGCTGTGATAACTAAGGGTATTTTAGTCTTTGTTAGATAAAGATTGGGTTTAGCTGAGGCTCTAGGATTGATTAGAACTCACTAGAATCATCAGAATGTCCTCAACTCTCTCTTTCTTTCCTCTTATACGAATTATCTCTCTCTCCTATACTTGGAAGCTAAAGGGAAATTAAAGGAGAAAGGCTTGGGTTAAGCTGGGGAAAGTGTGGAATTGAAGCTGGTAGAGGGCAGAAAGTTTTTGAGGATTCAAGCAACAATTAAGGTAAAGGTCCTGTCTTTGTTTTGCTAGAAATTTAGATTATTAGGTTGGAATTGGATTGAATTTTGGGTGATGAATTATTGTTGAATTGGGATGGTAGCCTCAGTAAGATTCTTGATGTTTTATGTTTAAGATATGTGATTAAGAGTCCTAGACTCGTAGCTGAGTTTGGTTTTGTTTAGGGTGCTTGTTAAGGTTGAATTTTGAGGTTTTGGTTGGGAAGAGTGCTGAGAAAACCCAGAAAATTCAGGGTTCGCGGGGGTGCCCCGCGACCCAGTTCTTGGGCGCTGCAACCTGCATGCCCAGAATTCTCAGGATGGCTGGTGACTTGAGGGTGCGCTGTGTCATGGGCCGCCAACTTCGATACTCGAATTGACAGAACGTGCGGCACTTGTTAGCGCTCTTAGCTAGCAAGTTTGCCTAGAATTCACACCTGCGGCAAGCAAACTCAATGGTTAGCCACGTTACAAGTCTCACACAAGTAAGAGAAATTATGAAGCGGGAGCAAGCACGAGGCAAGCTATCCAGAGACAACATCCCACATAACAACCAGAGCATACAACGTAGTCAAGTGGCACGCAATGGCCCAACGAAGGTAACAAACAAGCAACACATAGACCATAAAGAAAGCATACACAAAGGGACATGGCAAAGCATCATTTTATTCATATAAGGCCTTGATAGGGCAAGGGAGTACACAGCTTAAGCCCCTATCTGCTGGTGGCCATGGTGCTTCCTTAAGTCACCAGGTCACCTCCCCCTAAGGAGCTTTCTAAGGAAATGAAGTCTTCCGAGGAACATATATGATTTTTGTCTGGGAGACATATGCATAATTACAAAAGTGCCATCCCCTACCCATGAGGTTACTTGGTGCAAGACTTGACTAATGATCAAGCACCAAGGCATGCTCATATATACAAAATGGTCCCCTGGAGGTGTGTCATGACGCAGCACGTCACACTCTCCCCCACTTAAATCTTCAGCGTCCTCGACGAACCTACCCCTTGCTGATCTTCAATCTTCTGCGTACGCTTGTGCAAGTACTCCACCCTTTCCCAGCAAATTTCTTCATCTCCGAGCCCTTTCCACTTCACCAGAAACTCTTTCTTCTTCTTTCTGTCCATGACCACAGTCCTCTCTGCTAGGATTTCTTCAGGTTGTCTTCTACTTCGTGGCTTGACGCTGACTCCTTCTCTGGTAGACTGGTTGCACGCTAGATCTTCTAGATCTTCATGATACGGCTTGAGGTTGCTGACGTGCAAGACTGGGTGTATCTTCATCCATTCTGGTAAGCTGACTTTGTAGGAGGTCAGGCCCACTTTCAAGATGAATGGAACATGACCCTCGTATTTGCGGACGATCTAATGTCCTTATTCCCTCAGAATCTCAGTTGTTCGGGCCTCAGCTTGATCATCACTAAGTCGCCTGCTTTGAATTCCAACGGTCGTCTCTTCTGATCTGCCCACTTCTTCATTCTCTTTGATGCCTTCTCCAAATAGGCTCGGGCAATCTCGGTGGTTTTCTTCCAATCTTTCGTGAAATTAAAGGCTCTCGGATTTCCTCCTCGATACTCATCCACTGTGTGGGGTAACAGCGGTTGCTGACTGTTAACAACTTCAAAAGCGCTTTTGTTTGACGAAGAACTCTTTTGAGAGTTGAAACAAAATTGAGCTACGTCTAGTAGTTGCGGCCAATTCTTTTGGTTGGCACTGACAAAATTCCGCAAGTACTCTTTCAGCATCCCATTGAATCTTTCAGTCTGTCTGTCTGTCTGAGGATGGTAGCTCGAGGAAATATTTAGTTGTGACCCCAAAAGGTTGAATAACTCGGACCAAAAGGTCCTTGTGAATCTTCCATCACGGTCACTAACTATATTTTGGGGTACTCCCCAATACTTAACTACATACTTGAAGAAAGGTCTCGCTGTCTCTTCCGCCGAGCAATATTTCGACATCGGTATGAAGGTTGCATACTTTGAAAATCTGTCCACGATCACTGAGATCGCACTTAAGTCTCATGTCTTTGGTAAACTAGTAATGAAGTCAAGCGACACACTCTCCCATGGCTGACTTGGGACTAACAAAGGTTCCAACAACCCTGGCGTCTTGTGTCTCTCCACTTTGTCTTGCTGGAAGGTGAGACAGGTCTTAGTATACTCCACGATATCGTCGCGCATTTTTGGCCAGTAGTATCCCTGCTTCAATAGGGCATGAGTTCTCTACCACCCTGGATGACCCGCCCACAAGGTGTCGTTACACTCACTCATTAGTGTCCTCCGAAAATCTCTCGTCTTTGGAACGTATAAGCGGCCACCCTTGGCCCACAAAAGATCATCTTCTACCCAAAATTGGCGAGTCTTCCCCTCTTTTGCGAGATTCATGATGGTCTTCACCACCAGGTCTTTCACCAGGTTCTCCTTAATGTGCTCTTAGAGTGGAGTGGTCACCATGCTAGCTGACATATTTGCTAGCAATTTTAGAGCTGCTAACTCAGCTTTGCGACTCAGGGCATCAGTTGCCTGGTTTAGACGGCCCGCCTTGTGTTCGAAATGAAAGTCGAATTCTGCTATGAACTCCTGCCATCGTGCTTGTTTAGGGGTAAGCTTTGGCTGGGTGAGGAAATGACTCACCGTAACATTATCTGTTTTCACCACAAACTTCGACCCCAACAAGTAGTGCCTCCACACTCGTAGACGAATGAATTACTGTGAGAAGCTCCTTCTCTTGTGCAGTGTACTGCCTCTCTACCTCTGTGAGTTTGCGGCTTTCATAAGCTACGAGGTGGCCCTCTTGTACAAGTACCCCTCCCAAAGCATAATCAGACGCGTCTGTCTGCACTTTGAAGGGCCTACCGACATCTAGTAAGGCGAGGATAGGATCTCGCATCATGGCTTCCTTCAGACTCTTAAATGCTTCGACACATCTATCGGTCCACGTCCAAGTTACACCCTTCTTCAATAACTCGGTCAAGGGTGCCGCCCTTCTTGAATAGCCCTCTATAAATCTTCGATAATAGTTGGCTAAACCAAGGAAAGAGCGTAATTCCTTCAAATTGGTGGGGGCCTTCTATTCTTGAATGGCCCGCACCTTCTCTAGATCCATGCAGATCCGACCACGTTCGACTATGTGGCCTAGGAACTTGATTCTCTCTTGTGCGAAGGAGCACTTTTCTCGCTTCACATAGAGTTGGTTCTCTCTCAATTTCTGAAACACTTGAGATAAGTGTCGTTGATGTTCTTCTATTTTGGAGCTATAGACCACAATGTCATCCAAGTAGTCTACCACGAACTTGTCTAGGTACTCCTGGAAAACTTGGTTCATCAACGTACAGAATGTGGCTGGTGCGTTTGTCAACCCAAACGGCATGACTCGGAACTCGAGTGCTCCATATCGAGTCACACACGTTGTCTTCGGCTCATCCCCTTCTTCTATCCGCACTTGATAGTAGCCTGATCTCAAGTCCAGTTTCGTAAAGAATTTCGCTCCACTTAACTGGTCGAATAAGTCAGTGATCAAGGGGATGGGGTACGTATTATGCACTGTCACCTTATTGAGAGCCCGATAATCAATACATAGTCTTAATCTCCCATCGTGCTTCTTCTAAAATAGCAGGGGCGCACCAAATGGTGCCTTCGATGGTCTGATGAAGCCTGCCTCTAGTAATTCCTTCAACTGTTTCCTCAGTTTTGCTAGTTCAGGGGGTGCCATCCTATAGGCCGCCTTTGCAGGTGGTTTGGCTCCTGGCGCCAGCTCAATCTGGTGATCAATCCCTCTTCTAGGTGGTAAGGCTCTAGGGAGTTGATCCGGCATAACATCCCTATACTTCTCAAGACCATTCGAATTTCTAGTGGGATGACTTCATCCACCGTATCCTCGTATACTGTGGGTAGGATAATATACGTGGGCTCTTGTTTTCTCACGCCCTTCTTCAATTGTAAGGCTGACAGCAACTTGGTTTCTGGGGGCTGCTCTACTTTAGCAAGCACCACTGCAGGTGTCTCCCCCATTATGAGTAAGCTTCCCATAGCTGGGATGGGAATGGCTCCCTTTTCCGTAAGGAAGTCCATACCCAATATCACATCAAAGTCGTCCATTCGCATGACCACAAAGTTAGTCTGCCCCTCCCACGAGTTGATCTTCATGTTCACCTTTTTAGCCATGCTGGTTGTGGCCAAGGCTTCTGAGTTAACCCCTTTCATGCGGCCATGGTCCTTCTCCCATTTCAGTCCCAGACATTTAGCTTCGATCTCTGAAATGAAGTTGTGAGTGGCGCCCGTGTCGATCATCACACTTCTGGCCATTTTACCGTTTAGAGTGGCGTCCACATACATTAGTCCCTTTCCAAGGGTCTTCTTCACTTTCGCACCATGTTTCTTGAGAGCATTCAGCATCCGGAGGGCACCCATGTGCGTATACTCCTCCTCCTCCTCTTCGTTGGTTTGTTCCCCTTGGGCAAATGACGCCTGGAGGGCACTCATCTTGGATTTATGAGGACACTCTGTTGACTTATGAGGTCTGGTACAGATCCAACATGTAAGAGGCTTCTTGAACGGGGTGTTACTACCTTCGTTAGGAGAGTTAGACTCCACACTCCTTTTCTCTCCTCCCCCACTCTTGCTCTGCCAAGACTTCCCAAACTTTTTACTCCCAACATTACTTCCACTAGTCGACGGATTGGTCTTCTTGGATTGAAGGTTCCCTGATGAGTAATCAGGTAGTCATTCGGTAGCAGCTTGAGCAGTGGCTAGGTCAGCCACTCGTTGTCTCTCGAGCTCTTGCTTTGCCCAAGGCTTCAGACTTTCTAAAAACGCAAAGATTTTGTCCACTTCGGACATGTCTTTGATATCCAGCATCAACCCAGATAATTTCTTCATGTATTCTCGGATTGTTCCAGTGTGCTTCAACTCTCTCAACTGGCGTCGAGCTATGTAGGCAACATTTTCAGGGAGAAACTGCGTCTTCAACTCTCTCTTTAGATCTTCCCATGTTACTATGGTGCATCTGCCATTCTGAATGTCGTCATACTTCGTCCTCCACCACACTTTGGCATCTGCAGACAAGTACATCATTGCCATGGTGACCTTGCCATCTTCGGATTCAGCTCTCACAGCTCTGAAGTAATGCTCCATATCAAAGAGGAAGTTCTCTAAGTCCTTCGCGTCTCTAGCCCCACCGTAGGGCCTCAACTCAGGGACTTTTACTCTCCCATATTCCATGCCAATGGGTCCAGTTGCAGGCTGATTCCCAACCGCCCTCATGGTGAGGTTAATCTTGGTGTTCATCTCCAACATCTCATCCTTCAATGCCTCAACTGACCCTCTACAATTCTCTACGAGGTCATTTAATGCTTCTTGTAGGTCCTTCACTGCTCGTTCCACTGCCTCAATACGTTCCTCCCTCTGAGGACTATTGGATGTACTTGAAAGGTTTTCCCTCCACTCAATTGCAGTTATGCGGGCTAGTAGATTGGTTGTATCCCGCTCCAACACATCCACGCGGTTTTGTGCGTTAGTCGTCTCCTGTTCTAGCCTAACAAAGCTAAGATCCCTGACTCTTTCGGCCAGGCCGTCCAGCTCTCCAACGCGCCTCTCCAATGCTTCAATCCGTTGAGTGTTGCTCACCATCATGCAGGGTCACCAAGCTTTCTCAAACTTAGCTCTGATACCAACTGTCATGGGCCGCCAACTTCGATACTCAAATTGACGGAACGTGCGACACTTGTTAGCGCTCTTAGCTAGCAAGTCAGCCTAGAATTCACACCTGCGGCAAGAAAACTCAATGGTTAGCCCTGTTACAAGTCTCACACAAGTAAGGGAAATTATGAAGTGGGAGCAAGCTCAAGGCAAGCTATCCAGAGACAACATCCCACACAACAACCAGAGCATACAACATAGTCAAGTGGCACGCAATGGCCCAACGAAGGTAACAAACAAGCAACACATAGACCGTAAAGAAAGCATACACAAAGGGACATGGCAAAGCATCATTTTATTCATATAATTCCTTGATAGGGCAAGGGAGTACACAACTTAAGCCCCTATCTGCTGGTGGCCATGGTGCTTCCTTGAGTCACCTGGTCACCTCCCCCTAAGGAGCTTTCTAAGGAAATGAAGTCTTCCCAGGAACATATATGATTTTTGTCTGGGAGACATATGCATAATTACAAAAGTGCCATCCCCTACCCATGAGGTTACTTGGTGCAAGATTTGACTAATGGTCAAGCACCAAGGCATGTTCATATATACAAAATGGCCCCCTGGAGGTGTGTCATGACGCAACACGTCACACGCTGCGACCCTAGGGGCAATTCATAGCCCGCCTCCCCCAGATGCATGAGGTTGTGTCTCTGACTTGAGGTGCGTCGCGACCCTCAAAGTCAGGTCGCGGCCCGCCTAGATCATTTTGACCTAAGTTAGCTTTTAGGCTTGGGGAGGCACGAGAATTCAAACCTAGGAGCTCGGGACGAATTCTACTACCCGGTTTAGTAGAATTCGAGGTCTCGGAGGCTAGTTTTTGTTTCCTAAATATTTATTTGGATTAGGAATTGATGGTTACCCATTGACACTGTGACTAGGTTTATCGCTAAGGCTCATGACTGAGGATCGTGCTCGGGACCGTTCTTTATTATTTGCTCAGGATTCAAGGTAAGAAAACTGCACCCTTGTGGTTGTGAACAAGACTGAGGTTCCCAATAATTAAATATGTGTACTATGTAATTGTACGATTGTTATGTATATGAGAATGAACGACCTAAGAGTGCCGGGGCTGATGATAAGCGTACTAAAAGCAGCTCGGCCTAAGCGAGCCCAGGTCAGCTAGATAAACAGAGGGCTCAGCCTAAGCGTGCCAACCCTGAACATTTGTGTAACTGGCTAAGATATGAACATGAGATTATATGTTTACCTTTGGTTAGTTTAATGCTTGTATTCTGTTATATAATTGAACTGGTTGATTTTAAGTTGATTGAATGCCACTGCTACTATATGTATTTGTCGTTTTTAGTTTTCTTGTTGGGCCTTGGCTCACGAGTGCTATGTGGTGCAGGTATAGGGAAGGGGAAACTGGACCAACCATGAGTTGGAGAGCTCAGGGGGCGAAGTGTACATAGTCAGCTGCTCGACCGCCATGGTTGAGGGATAGTTACAGGGACAGAGCTCTAAAACTTGTATTTTGCCATTAGTCTGGCTTTTGTTGTATTAACTTTTGGGCATTGTAATTACCACATATACCCTGTTTTTGGGATCTCATGTATCAAACATCCATTTCAATGAAAATTAACCGTTTATGATCAAAATCTTCTTAACCCTAACCTGCTAGTTGACCTTAGGATCACATTTATGTTCAAACGACTTGATTAGCAAGTCTTGCACTATTTTAAAATACACAGTGTAACGGTCTTGGTTATCCAGGGCATTACAATTGTTGAGTTTAGAGCTTGCATAAATTCTGGATTTTGGCTAATTTTGGGTGTTTAATAGGTGTAAGAATTGGTTTGTATGCTAGTTATGATGTCTAGGTTGTAAAGATGAAATTCTGAGTTTAATTCTGAGTTTGGTTGAAGGTTTGGGTTGGATTTTAAGGTCAAGGCTCGAGGGAAACGCTGAAAAAGGAGGGAATTTCTGAGTTTGGGGCCTCGGGTCGCTACCCTGTTCTTCAGGCGCTGCGACCTATGTGCTTGAAGAGGCTGAATGCCTCTATTCGCCAGGTGCGCTGCGACCTAGGGGGTGCAAGTTGCGGCCCGTGCCCTCCAGCAAGGAGGGCCTGGCCTTTGTCTAAGGGGAAGGTCACGACCCTTAAGGGCAAGTCGCGGCCCTAAATAGGAAATAATGGACAGCTAAGGTTTTAGGCTCGGGGATTCAAACCTAAGCGCTCGGGACAAATTCTACTACCCAGTTTAGTAGAATTCGAGGTCCCGGAGGCTGGTATTTGTTTCCTAAACATTTATTTGTATTAGAAATTGATAGTTACCCATTGTTATTGTGACTAGGATTATCGTTAAGGCTTAGGACTAAGGATCGTGCTCGAGACCGCTCTTTATTTATCACTCGGGATTCGAGGTAAGAAAACTGCACCCATGTGGTTGTGAATGAGACTGAGGTTCCCAGTAATTGAATATATGTATTGTGTGATTTTATGGTTGTTATGCATTATATGAAAGTACGACCTAAGGGTGCCAGGGCTGATGATAAGCGTATTGAACGCAACTCAGCCTAAGCGAGTCGGGATCAGCTAGATAAACAGAGGGCTCGGCCTAAGAGCGCCGACCCTGAACATTTGTACTACTGATTGGGATTCATCTTGAGAATATATGTTTACCATTGTTTAGCTTAATGCTTGTATTTTGTTGAATAATTGAACTGGTTGGATTAAAGTTGATTAAATGCTACTGTTGCTAGATGTGTTTGTTGTTTATAGTTTTCTTGCTGGGTCTTGGCTCACGGGTGCTACGTGGTGTAGGTAAAGGCAAAGGGAAATTGGACCAACCATGAGTTGGAGAGCTCTGGGGGCGGAGTGTACATCGTCAGCTACTTGACCGCCACAGCCGAGGGAAAGTTACAAAGAATAGAGCTCTAAACTGTATTTTTCTATTAGACTGGCTTCTATTGTAACAACTTTTGGGAGTTGTGTTTATTAATTATACCCTATTTTTGGGATCCCATGTATCAAACATTTTATTAATGAAAATTAACTGTTTATGATCAAAATCTTTTAACCCTAACGTGTTAGTTGACTTTAGGATCACATTTACATTCAAACGACTTGATTAGCAAGTCTTGCACTATTTTAAAATACACAGTGTAATGGTCTTGGTTATCCAGAGCGTTACAATTGAAATATTGATGGGTGTAGTTCTTGAACCCGTTTGACATAACGAATTGATCCTTTTAGTCATTCGAGTGGCTGGGGAGGTTGATGGGGAATCTGGTGAGGTAGTAGAAGCCATCATCTTATCCCTTTGACTCTGAATTGGACTTGAGGCAAAAGAAATACATGATATCAGCGGGGTTAGGGACGTCCCGCTCGTTCTTCAAAAATAAATACTTCAACCTCGCCAGGAGTCAATATGAGTTCAGGGGGAGCTGGAACAGTGCCTATTCCACGAAGTTTAAAAATCTACGAAATACTAGTTTACGAGAATAAAGGCACACGCCTTCAAGTGTTCATCACTCCAAGCCCCAAAGTTGTCCTGGAGTAGGGTGCAACTCCACTCTCCTCCAACGGAGGGCGGGAAACAAGTACTTTGGAGCCCATCTCAATTCTATGACTTAGTAAGATTTTGTTCTCCTTACCCTGGGTCTTTATTCGAGATTTGATATGCTCGACCTTGAAGAAGGAGTTGGGGTTAACCACGACCTGCCTATATAACATTGGACCGAAGTGGGGAATATGGGTCTCAGAAGCAATATGCTTACCTTTATTCTTGTTTTGAGAAGAAGAGCCTGCCACTGACTTTCATTTGGTTGGCCATAATTTTTTTTTTCTTGGTGACAAAGCGGCCTGTTAGAGGCGACCTAAGATATAACCTCACAACGATGATAAAGGAAGGAAGCCCGGAGTTTTGGATTCAATTTATTCGACCTAAGATGTCTACGAGCTAAAATTTCCCCTAACGCTAATACGTGTAAACCATAACGTCGAGAAACCCCTGATACTTCAGGATTCGTGTGTCTGACCCATTACCTTTTTGGAAAGTGATTTAATGCAAAACCACTCAAGAAACTGTAACCCTTAAGCTACCTAGAACTCAACCTAAAAAAAAATCCTCAAATCTTCAAGTTCATGTATTCAGACGTTCCTCTTTCAAACTCAGAAATTGGCCTATCTTTTTTGGTGCATTGTCCCTAGCCATTCCTAATGTTATCGATCTCGGTCACATATAAAGCCCAAACTTAACTCACACTAGACCAAAACAGGCAAAAGGAAATATATTGGACAATTTTATAAAACTTATCAGAAAATAAGAAAATGAGATATAAACCAGATATAAAGATACTTACAGTTTGGTTTCTCGAATGAGGAAGTGATAGCATGGACGGGGTACAACTGGCATATAGGCGTATGAAGAAAGTCAGATGCTGGCTTTGAAGTGAGCAGCTTGAGTCAAACTTGATAGCTTATGACAACCAGATAGTCTCCAGATCGCTTCTTGCACCAACAACTTAGTCTGAGATGTATGCCACCCAGATTGCATTCGTAAAACTCTAAACATGACCCGTGCCAATTCAGATTAGTCTTACAACATCCAACTCGAAGGAAGGGTTCAGCTCACGGAAGCCTGGTCATGATGCACAGTGAAGGATCCCAAAAGACTCAAAGATTCTTTATACGCCTCATAAAGGCCCAGATTTTATTATGCATTTATTACCCGATATAACAGATATAAATTTAATAGGTAATCATATATTTATGTAAATGGGAAGTTACCCAAATTTTTCAATTAGAATGTACGGTTACCCAAAATAGTCCATGAGAATCTCTTATATATACAAGGGGAATAGACAATTAAAGAGATCGACTTTCTATATGCAAAAACTCTGTTGAAATTGTCATAAACAATTTAATCTAGAGTCCTAAATAGATCAATAAGAGTGATTCGTAGACTAGGTGGATTTTAACCACTAAACCATGTAAAATTGTGTGAGCATTTCACATTCTTGTTTTTTTGCTACTTTTTATACATTCGGTATACAAAAAACCCAATATCTCTATTGTTAGATTTCTAAATCCCTTGTTGTTGAAAAACTACGTCAATAAGTTTAAATAAAAATTTGTTATTATATAAGGGTGTGATTATATATTTTTTAGTTTTTTTTTAGCTTTTTTAATATAAAAATAAATAAATATTAGGGAGTGAATGTTTTTATTATTAGATTTTTAAAATATTTTATTAGTGAAAATGAGATTAGGGAATAGAAAATTGTTAGATAGTTAATTAGTATTTTTTTTGTTCAAATGCATTCTTTGTTGGTTTGGTAAAAATTATGTAAAAAATTATTTTAAGTAGATTATAGAACCTATAACATGTATTTTATATTACCTTTATGTTAATTATTTTTAGTTAGTCTTATGTTTTTAGCTAAATAAGTATGAAAAATTATACTTTAATAGTATATTTTTGCAATTAGATTTAATATGATTTAAGATATTTTCGGTATGTAATTTGACTTTTAGTTATAAAAATGTGTTTACAATGTTCTATTGTTTGTTCTGGGTATTTTTTGCATGTTGTTTGCAAGTTTTTTTATTTTTGGGATAGATGAAAATATAGTTGTTATGCTGCTGATTTTTTTTATATAGATTTAGGATATATACTAAAATGTTTAATAAAATCATTTTTCAATAAAACAAACATTTAATCGATTTCATTGGTGAGTTAATAAGTAAATTTAATAATTTTGTTAATTATGATGAAAATAAAATTTATAAATGTTAGTGAACATTTTCACTAAAAAATTTAGACCCGTTCGGTGAATATTATGAGTGTAGATCACAAGAGAAGGTGCTAGCGTAATTTTAATATATATATTTTTCAGATATGGCTAACATTATTGCTCAATCTCATAGGGATGATGGTGGAGGATGCGATCCTCCTCGTAGACTGTCAGATATCCCAGCTGATTGTGAATGAGGTAATAGATTATGCATTGATTAAGTTATTAAATTTTAACACTTAATATATATGAATTTAGAAATATCAAGCGTGGACGCCACAAGGGATTGAACATGCGAGAAAAAAGGGAAGAGTTTGGGCTTCCTCTCCCACTCGAGTGGGATGTGAGAGGAAGAACATATAAAGAGATCAGAGATTACAACTCATATTTCTCGAGAGAGCTAGGATTACTTGTTTGACAATATGCAGATCCAAACTGTACTCAATGGTCACAAGTACCAAAGGCCTCCAAACAAAGAATACTTGCACATATGGAGGTAAGGCATTTTTATATTTATATTTATTCTATTTAATTATATATCATATTTACTAATAAATGTTTATAATTTAGGATGATTTTTTTGATATTGAGCGTACACGATATGGACTGGGGCACATGCCTAGGGTCTTGAGAGGCATTGATACATCATGTGCCAAAAAGTATTCTGATTGAAAGCACAATATTAAGAAACATTTAACGAATAATGGGCTAGGAAATCGTTATGGTGGTTGTACATATACACAATGGCAAAAATTCATTGAGTTTTACTGACGCCCAGGCATTATGGTATTGATTTTTTTTTAAGTTAACTCTCTTAATTTAATATATTACTAACACTAACTTTTTGCAGAAATGTTCCGAGGTCAACAAGGAAAATAGGAAGAAACTAAAAGAGCTCAGATACGGAGGTTGTCAGTCCATCCCAACGTTGCGCTACAAAAAAGTGAGTTAATTAATTTTTTTTTAAGTTTGTTTTTCTTATTTATGTTTAATTTAAAAAAATATGTATACGTGGCAACACAATTTAGGGACTAGGCAACTTGAGTCGATCCCAGTTACCTGTATGGATACTCACCACAAAGTAGGCACATGTCCTTGGTACAAACTGTCTTCGAAAAATGATGTGGCCACCATAAAGGATATGTTGTATCCTTAACATAATGGACCAAGCTCAACTTACTACTGATCCTCCACAAACTAGAGATGAAGATATTGTTGAGATGAGAGAGCGTCTTCTACAATTAGAGGAACATTCAAACTCATTGTATCACCCCGGGATCTCAATGTGACCCACCACCACCTGATGATCTCGATGTTGGAGAACCGAGTCAGTAGGAGGACTTATGTATGAGTTTTATCTTTATAGACTATTATATTTTAATCTTTAGGACAACTCTTTATTTGAATTGATAAAACATACCCTTATGTTTTTATTTAAATGTTTAATACAAGTATTTTAATTTTAATCTAACATTTTAGTTTTCATACAAATTAAATCAATAAATAAATTAAAGTATAAATAAATAAATAGGCTATACCGAGGACATATTTAATGTCATTGGTAGAAGTTGACGTCTACCGACGAGGCTGTACTGAGAACATTCCACCGAGAACATGTTCTCGGTATAGCCCCTACCGAGAACATCCGAGCTTCTGCCGACGACTTTTGTTCTCGGTATAGGCCCAATTTTTTGTAGTTCATGGTTGTAGTCTTAATACTAAATTTTAATTAATAATTTTAAAAATTAGAGGATTTGATTGACAAGATTGAATTTAAAACGAGAAAATTGTAACATGGTATATAATTGTTTACCGAGTTTTTCGAAAACTAGAAATAAGAGTTGGAAAGAAAGGATAAAAGATGGACAATCACACTTTTTACGTAGTTGGGGCATTAATGAGCCCTAGTCCACGAGTCACTAGTATTAGGCTTTAGAGAGTTTTAGAAATAGAATTTTTCTACAAGCTTTAGCAAAGTTTTTGCTTACAAGAGAAATTTTGGGATCCCTGCTACAGTGCACAACTGATTCTATTTATAGGCAGTCAAGTAGCTTGGGTCAGACTAATATGGGCCCAATAAGAATGTAATTACAATTTGCTCGCTAACGGAGCCATAATACAAAGAAAGTAACATAATTAGATGTTGTTAATTTGGGCCCATTGGACCGGCTTAGGTGTGGCCAAGCCTTACAGCTGCCCATTGAACTTTGGCACAGACTGGTTCGTGTGGGCTACTAAGGGGATCTTGGGGACAGGATCTATCAGAGTAGTGGCAGTACTATTTCTTAGGAACAGTGTACGTTCCATGCGTACCCTTTTCTACAGGTTAGTTGACGAGACCAACTGCCAGATTTCGTGGGGACGGGTCAGCATCAGGGAAAAATAGGCTTGCCCTATCTGGAAGTCTAGTTCGGGTTCGTTTAATATTGTCTCGGTTCATTTACAAGAGTCCTAGTTCGTTCACCAGGACCTGAGTTCATTTTCCATGGTGGACATCGTGATGGTTGAGATCTCCTCTGGAATCTTGATAAGGTCCATCTCCAGTGAATAGTTAGTCTGCCACCTTAATTAGCATCTCGGAGGATGTAGATTGCTCGTGGCCGGGAAGATGAGTCAGGCCTGCATCTCAGTCCCAGTTCCTTCATTATGCTCGCGCCCATTGAATGTTGTTGGGCTCGATAGTGTTTGGGCTATCATGGTTTCCTCTTTCCCCGTTCATTGGGCTCAAGATGGGCCCGGACCTCTTCTGAGGGCCCACGAACTTGTTGGGTCATGCCAAGTGTCACGGGTGGAAAACAGGGATAACATTTACCCCCCCAAGTCTTCATCCGTGTTCGCATGGTTGAGACTTGCCTCACTCTCCCGGATCAATCTCAAATATTCTGGTTCGTTTACCAGAAGTCGAGTTCATTTACTTGGGGGCCATTTGGGCGATCCTCTTCCTTTCAAATTCCCAACGCCTCAGACACATGTCTCCTAGTTGATGGTGCATCTACGCCACTCACAACTAAAAATCTAGAAAGAATCTTTTAATTTCCTAGGTGACCGATGGGTGTCAGCGCAACCCTCGGATGCCCCGTCTGTATGAAAAGGCTATTTTGGGGTACTAGAGTGGGTTGTTTAATGCCTCTGCATTATCCGGAGTCGTTGGATGGGGATAGTTTTGAGACTTTCATTATGGACCGTCAGATGAGGTAGGTGCGGATTGTGGATTGACAAATCCACGGTTTGGAACTCGATTGGGCCAGTTAATGCCCCTGCCTAATTTGGGATCGTCGGATGAAGTTAATTTCAGCATCTTCATTGCAGACCGTTGGAGTGAACAATAACTTGTCTTCCTATACATACATCAACAGGCTCATTTTCACATTTTACTCATCCTAAATACTGAGTCTAGAGAGCAGAGGAAAAAGCTTTGTATGCTCATAATTTCTAACAAGATCCTCCAATGATTGATACATCTTTGTGCTCATCTGTTTCTGGCAAGACCTCTTTCCATTCAACCAGCAGAAAATTTTGTCCCGATTCTCACATCTGGGAGTGTCGACGAACTAATACATCATCTCCTGAGGTTCAAGAATGAGATTTAGCCGATGTTGTCGCCCGAGATTCCACGAATCCCAACTCCAATACCCCACAGTAAGTTTTCTGGTTATTTTTCTCCTCTTGTTTATTCCTTTTTGGTCATTTTTATTATCATGTTGTCTCTACAACTGTAGAACCATTAGGGTCGCGACCACCGTGTAGGGTGGTTTTAGGTAGGATAATGGTGAAAATGAAGAGTAGGGTGTTTTGGTGATACCTCATACCATACAGTTTGGTTGTTTCAGATCAATTCGGACGCCTAAAAACAGTTTGGGTAAATTAGAAAAACTTTTGGCCTTTAGTTCTTGACTTACATCCTGGGATCTCTATTGGTCCCGGATCTGGGTTCAGAGGGGACCTCTCCAAGCAGTTTTAGGAGAGTCCCCGTACCTCAACCAATTTTCTTCGATTTTCGTGCTAACTGCTTGGTTCTCGTTTTCCTTGTCGCTTCCAGGTCCCTGATCATGAGTCACGGCATTACTTTGTACGTAGAGGACATTTTCCAAGCAAGCCCCGTAGTCCTGGAGGGGACTAAGCTTCCCACTAGCAACACATGGGAGTTGGAGGAAGAAAAGAATGAGTTCTGGAATTACCGGATGCTGCATAAGCTGGAGAAGGCCCTTGGAGTAGAGTCGACTCTGGGAATTTTTTATAACCTACTGGCCCGAAAGGAGGAGAAGGCTCATATCGAAGTAGGCATGTTTAGGGCCTAAAGCATAGGCCAGGCACTACTGGTTCATGACATCCGGGTTCCTCCTAGAGAAGAACCTGTGTTGGACTTCCAACACGTGAGTAAGTCTTCCTTCTTCATTTTTTTATCTAGCCATTATTTTGTTTACTGGACACTCACGATCCTGGAAAACAGGTCCATATGCTCAAACTAGGCTCAGTAAATCGATCCTGGATCAAAAAAAGTTCTATGCCACTCTTAGTGTCGAGGAGCTGGATGTGGGGGCTTCGTGACTACGGAGAACCTTCGGCTGGTCAAGTTGATTGTCGTGAACTAGTCAATAGATGTTCTTAGCTTCCGAGGGTTGCAATGCGAGAGGGATCCTGCCCAGAGGGAGGAGCTAGCCCTTATCCACATCGAGGAAGTAGAGGCTGCGGCCAAGGCGGACATGGAGAAGATGAAAAAGGAGTAGGCCCATCAAGCGGAGAGGGTTGAATCTGATGAACTGGACACCCTTCTCGAGAGGAGGCAGCCTAACACTGGAGCTCCCGCGGCTAGTATTTTGGGGCAAGGTAAAATGCCTCCGATTTTAACTTATGCCCCTCATTTTGAGGGCTTAGTTAGGAATAGGCAACAGTGATGGGAATATTTTACCGGGACTTTTAGCAACGTGGGGCTTCCTTGCCCCATCGGTATAGACACACTGACCCTCATGTACTCGTCTTGGTTCCTTCAATATGATATCTCTTTGGACCCGGATGACATGGGGGACTGAATTCGTTGTTTTGCACTAGGGAGTTGAGTCGTGCCTATTCCATGGATAAGGGTTCGTCCCGGAGGACTTTAGACTTAAGTGTTTCTTTTATTTTTGTCTGTTGTCCCCATTCCTTTACTTTACTGATCAATTTTCTTTTTTTTTTTCTGTCTCAGGTGATCCGGATATGTCAAATCCAGTGGCCAAAATGAAACAGATGATCGAGGCCAGGGCAGCTATGGCCAAGGCTTCAACAAAGAGAGCTACCAACTTGACCCAAAAGAAGATCATAGAGATGATACTTGGGGACTCAGAGCCAGTCCAGGAGGCTTCCGAGAGAGATCCAGCTACGGGCTCCATTCCTATGGCACTCATCGAACCAATTCTGCCACAGTCTACCCCTCTCCAGGTTATTAAATTGGAGCATGAGCCTTCTAAAGGAGCGGGGGCGGACATGAGGAAAGCGGAATCGGCCACCGCGGAGTCTCCGAAGTGGGCCAAGAAGGCCAGGACCAAGGATCCTGCCCTGGCTGAGGAGTATTCCTCTGGGGAAAGCCTCATCGTCTTGAAGGAGGTTCCGGAGGCTCCCAGGCTTTCCATCAACCTAGCCCTTCTTGAGGAAAGGGACTTGATCCTCCAGGAAGAAAGGATGAAGATGGTGTCCCGGGCTTAGGATGAAGCTTGGGACCAACGAGACGAGGTTGCTCGGGCCTTGATCATCCGGCAGAAGGTGGAGTTTTCTAATTGTCCGGAGGCCTTCAATGCTCCCCCAACATATCGCGGGCTGATTGATAGCCAAGATCAGGTTTCAGCCTAAGTTGGGGCAGGACACGACCCCTCTTGCTGCAGACTTGTTAGCCTAGGTGAGGACTACCATGTCCACCCCTCAGCTCAAGTGGTACAACACCTTGGCAAGCCAGGATGCCCTCTTTGTCTCCCAGGCCATTCATCATCAGGCTACTACGGTAAGCCATATGTTCGTTTTGTCTTTTCTTTCATCCTCATTATTTCTTGTGAATTTTCTAACTTTGATTTGTTCTAAGATGCCATGTTGGCTCCTAGGAACGTGGAGCTGGTGGCCGAGATGGCAGTGAAGCTGGAGATGGCCCAGATGGAATTGGAGGGGGGTCGTTAATTAGCGGGAAGCTGTCAGGGAGGCCCTTGCCTAGGAAGCTTCTCGGGTAAAGGTTGAGCATGAGGAGAGGTTGCACGGGTTCAGGCTCAGCCCGAGGAAGCTTTGTCCAGGAAAGACACTGAACATAAGAAGCTGGTGGATGACTTTGAGGTGGAGCTATCTCGTGTTTGTGTCTCGGAGGATTCGACCAAAGCCCTTTTGGAGGCGGCTGAGGCCCAACTTTGCCAGGAGCGGAAAAAGGTGGCAAACCTTAGGTCTCGAAACCAGGCTTTGGAGGCCATGGTCCAGGTAGAGATGAAGCGGATCGAGGAGGCTCGCCAGGAGAAGGAGCAAGCTGGCGAAATGTTGGTGATCTCTTTCGACGAGGCCATTTACATGGCCTCACTCCAAGACAAAAATATGAATCTTATCCTCTATCCGGATCTGAGTGCAAAGAGGGCTGAGTTCGAAGTAAGGAGAAAAGTGATGTGGCGCTCCTAGCTGGGGACCAACAGACCGAGAACGCTCTGGACGTGCTGGATCAAAATGAAGCCCAGGCCTGATCCTTTGTATTTTAGGTAGGGCTTCCTTTCTCCTTTCTGTTTTTGTAACTGTATCACTTTATGGACACAAATGCGTCCAAGACAATTTTTTATTTGTCTGCACTATTATATTGGTTTCATTTTCTACACAATGATTCTTGTTTTGCATTCATTTATTTTTCCTCAAAATTCACTAAGTGTTTTATCACTCTGCATGAGTCTGGCTTGAATACTGAATCCTGGTTCCAATGGCCAGGACCATTAAGGGAAATATTGTAGAAGGTATTTAACCTGTCCTGAGACCCACGATCGAGTCTTGATGGCCTGGATCATCTTGGACTTAACCAATATAACTTAACTGATTTATTCTGACTCTATGGTTCAGGTTCCAATGACCTGGACTACTATGGATTGTTTAGATATGACATAATTAATTAACTAGTTCCAAACCTGAGGTTTAATTTCCAACGGTCTGGACCATTAAGGAGTTATCAATTGTCGTCTGATTTATTTGTCTTGACTCTTGATGGACCCAAAACGGGTATGTTTAAAAATTTATATATCGCAAGCGCACGAATCGTCCATATAGAATAGTGATCGTAAGCAAGGATGTCGAACCCAAAAGAGTTGTCTAAAATCGAAAATGAAACAATTTTAAATCAAAAGTAATAAATTCTATCCTAGTTCCAAAGATTGATAAGTTTTAATATTATGAACATAAAATAAAAGATTGAAAAATAAAGCTATTTAAGATAATGAAAATAAACCAATAATGAGTTGAAAATAAGTGATAAAAGAAAAGATTATTAATATATTAGAATCCACAAAATGTAAGTTTAATAATATTTATTAGTATATTGATTCCCAAGTGTTAGTGATAGTTAAAATAATTTAAACTATCCTCTTTCAAAAAGATTTATAATTTTAAACACAAATTTCTTATAAAAAGATAGGATTTTTCTTCACTTTTCAAAATTATAATTTCAAAGCATTTAGTGTAAATCAATCTAATAAAATAACAAATAAATCAATGAACATTATTTATAAGGCAAAACATAATATTTTTGTTCTAAGCATGGATGTGTACAATTTAATGACACATCTTACACAAAGAATATTATGTTTATGCACTAATGAAGAACAAAGTGTAAATATATTCTAACAATCTAAAATACAAGATATTTAAGATGAAAGAAATATATGTAGAAGAAAAATCCATAAACTTTTTTGTATTACAATGGAAATCAACATACAACATAAATATTATCTAGTTACAAGTTGCTTCATCATGATCTTAATAATCTTATGAAAAAGATTAGAAGCACATAACTAGAGTAGAAATTACAAAATAAAAGACATACATACTTGCAAAATGCTCTTGAAAAACCCAAATGGAAGAGAGAATGGTAGAGAGAAAATGAGAGAAAAATATGGTAACCAAAAACATTAAGCACCCCCAAAATGGTCTTCAAAACCCTTATTTATAGCCAAAATGAGATTATTAAAATAATCAATTTAAATTAAGTAAATTGATTAAATTAATAATAATATGGTAAATAGGAGTAAATTGTAGGAGTGATGATGATTTTGGGGTAAAAAGTGTGTAGAAAATGGGTAAAAATGTGACATTTTAGACAAGGGGACAATAACCAAATTTATGGGCTCAAGAGGTGTTTGTGGGCTTTGGTGGCTGAGTGTGGCTGGGAAGGAGGCAAGGCAGGCGTGTGGGAGGCTTGTGCCAGGCGTGTAGGTGCTGAAGGCGTACGGCTGGCGCAAGGAGGCAGCTGGGCCGTGGGGTTAGTGGGATGGTGAAGTGATGAGGGCATGGCTGTGTGTTGGAGGCAAGCATGTGAGGAGATGCTTGGGCCGTACGAACGGGCTGGGCAGTGGGACAGGCCCACGGTTTGGGCTGGGTTGAAGGCAAGGCCCAAGGTTGCCTTGGCTGGATGCTTGCTGGAGTGAGCTGCAGGCGTACGGCTGGGGGTGTAATCGTGGAAGGCAGCAGGCTGAATGGAAGACAGCTGGCGGCAGCTGAGCCTTGGAGGAGATGAAGGCTTCGGGCCTGTGGTGGCTGGGCAGTGGGAGCTTCTAGCGTGGGCCTGGGCCTTGGGCCAAGCTTGGGTTGGCTAAACAAACTTCAAAAATGCCATTATCCATCTCTTTTTTCAGCAAAAATGACACTCTTTATCTTTTTTTTCTTGCTTTTCAAGAGCAAAAATACACCAAAATCCCTAACAAAATAAACATAAATTAAATCAAATTCAAATATTTTCAATTATAACATAAATCATATTAGTTCATTGAAAATATTAATTAAGACTTAATTTAATTGAACATTTAGTTTCACTAAAACAACATTTTTTATACCTCAAACTAAACAACATTAATTCAAATAATTAACCACAATATTTTACAACAAAATAACTATAAAAACACACAAAATTATATAAAATCAAAATAAGACTAATAAATTTAAAAATACTTAAAAACTTAAATAAGTTAATTAAAAACTCAAGAACTAAGCAACAATTAGCATATAAAATATGGTAAAATAACTCTATTTTGTAGAGTTATCACACCCCCAAACTTAAAGTTTTGCTAGTCCTCAAGCAAAAGAAAAATTAAAATACACATATATATATTTTTTATTAGTGATATAAAAATAATTTTCTCAAAAATTGCACAATGAAAATAAATCTCAGAAATTAGTATGAATAAAAGTTCAGCTTATGTAATTAATTAAATTGTCAATTTTGCTTTTAGAAAATAGGTTTTCATTAAAATTATTTTTCACTTAAACTTATAGGAAATAAGAGTGTTTATGAAAAATGTAATTTTTGTTACAAGCAAAATTGACCCTATAATTAAAAACAAAGCTTAAAAATTATTCATATTTTTAAGAGAATTAATTTCAAACTCAATCAGAATTTTTATCATTGAAAATGAAAAATATCACCAATTTTTTTTTTAAATAAATTATTTTTTTCGAATTTTTATGAAAATGAACAAATAAATAAATAAAAAATTAACAAATCAACAACATATAAATAAATAATTTTTTTTTTTTTCAAACAAACATAAATAACATAAATAAAACACAAAACATACACAATAAAACATAAATAACATAAATAAAACACAAACATACACAATAAAACTCGATACCCCCAAACTTAATTTAAGCATTGTCCTCAATGTGTCAAAATATAAATATAAATTAAAATTGACAAGAGTGTAAGATTTAGAATGGTCGTACCTCGATATTGTGCATTGCGAAGAGAGAACAAGATACAACTAACAAAAATTAAATCACACATAAAACAACAATACAAATAAAACACAAGTTATCAAGATCACATAGGAATTAAAGAGCATGGTAAACAGGGTCCTCAAGGAGTATCTCATCCACTTCATCAGATTTTAATTCTAAAAATGGTTTTAATTTTTGTCCATTAACTTTAAATATATCACCATTTTTAGGATTTTCAATTTCAATAGCTCCATGTGGAAAAACAATACGAACAATGTAAGGACCGGACCACCTAGAGCGTAACTTTCCCGGGAATAAATGCAAACGAGAGTTGTATAAAAGGACTTTCTGACCTGGATAAAAATCTTTTCTCAAAATATTTTTATCATGGTAAAATTTCATACGATCCTTATATTTTTTTGAATAGTCATAAGCATCATTCCTAATTTCGTCTAGTTCATTTAGTTGAAGCTTTCGTTTCTCACCTGTTTTGTCTAAAGAAAAGTTTAACTGCTTAATTGCCCAAAAGGCTCTATGTTCTAACTCAACAGGTAAATGGCATGCCTTCCCATACACAAGTCTGTAGGGTGACATGCCAATGGGCGTTTTGTACGCGGTACGATACGCCCATAATGCATCAATGAGTCTTAAGGACCAATCTTTCCTAGTTGGATTCACAGTTTTTTCTAAAATGTGCTTAACTTCCCTATTAGACACTTCAACTTGACCGCTAGTTTGTGGGTGATATGGTGTTGAGACTTTATGCGTAATGCCATATTGTTTCATCAAATGTTCAAATGGCCTATTACAAAAGTGTGTACCGTTATCACTAATGATAGCACGCGGTGAACCAAAACGGGAAAATATATTTTCTTTTAAAAACCGAAGCACAACTTTGTGGTCATTAGTGTGGCATGCAATAGCTTCAACCCATTTAGACACATAATCAACTCCAACAAGTATATAAAGATTACCAAAAGAGTTAGGAAATGGTCCCATAAAATCAATGCCCCAAACATCAAATATGTCAATAATAAGAATAGGATTTAAAGGCATCATGTTTCTTTTAGTTAAACTTCCTAACTTTTGGCAACGTTCACAAGCTTTACAATAAACATATGTATCATGAAAGATAGTAGGCCAATAAAAACCACATTGTAAAACTTTAGCAGCTGTTTTCTTACCACTAAAATGTCCTCCACATGCATGATCATGACAGAAAGATATGATTTTAGATTGATCATAGTTTGGAATGCATCTTCTAATTATTTGATCAGGGCAGTATTTAAACAAGTAAGGATCATCCCAAATAAAGTTTTTCACCTCTAAATAAAATTTAGATTTATCATGCTTAGACCAATGAGATGGTATTTCTTTAGTGACCAAATAATTAACAATATCAGCATACCAAGGCAAGGAAGAAACATGCATCAATTGTTCATCAGGAAAAGTTTCAGTGATAGGGGTGGAATCATGTATAGTTTCAACAACTAGTCTAGATAAATGATCAGCAACAACATTTTCAGATCCTTTTTTATCACGTATTTCTAAGTCAAATTCTTGTAAAAGCAGGATCCAACGGATCAAACGAGACTTAGCATCTTTTTTTGATAAGAGATATTTTAATGCAGCATGATCAGAGTAGACAATAATTTTAGACCCAAACAGATAAGATCTAAATTTCTCCAATGCAAAAACAACAGCAAGCAATTCTTTTTCGGTTGTGGAGTAATTTAATTGAGCATCATTTAAATTTTTGCTAGCATAGTAAATTACATGAGGTATTTTTTCAAGTCTTTGTCCTAAGACAGCACCTATAGCATAATCAGAAGCATCACACATTATTTCAAAAGGTATTTTCCAATCAGGAGGTCGAATAATGGGTGCAGTAGTCAACAAATTTTTTAATTTTTCAAAGGCAACATGGCAATTACTATCAAAGACAAAAGCATTTTCTTTTCCAAGTAAATGGCATAAAGGCCGAGAAATTTTGCTAAAGTCTTTTATAAATCTTCTATAAAAACCGGCATGGCCTAAGAATGATCTAATTTCTTTCACAGTTTTAGGTGGAGGAAGTTTTGAAATAAGGTCAACTTTAGCTTTATCAACTTCTATTCCATCAGATGAGATTACATGACCTAAAACAATTCCTTTTTTAACCATAAAATGACATTTTTCCCAGTTAAGCACAAGGTTTTTCTCTTTGCAACGAATTAAAACAAGTGAAAGATGGTGCAAACATTCATCAAAAGAGGAACCAAACACAGAAAAATCATCCATAAATACTTCAAGAAATCTTTCAACCATGTCAGAAAAAATCGAAATCATACACCTTTGAAAAGTCGCAGGTGCGTTGCATAATCCAAAAGGCATGCGACGATAGGCAAAAGTCCCAAAAGGGCATGTAAATGTAGTCTTTTCTTGATCTTCTGGGGCAATGGGGATTTGGTTATATCCCGAATACCCATCAAGAAAGCAATAATATGCATGGCCAGCTAATCGTTCAAGCATTTGATCAATAAAGGGTAATGGAAAATGATCTTTTCTAGTAACGTTATTCAGCTTTCTATAATCTATGCACACTCTCCACCCCGTTTGTACTCTAGTAGGGATTAATTCATTTTTCTCATTTTCAACAACTGTGATCCCAGACTTCTTAGGCACAACTTGAACTGGACTAACCCATTGACTATCAGAAATAGGGTAAATGATACCTACTTCTAACAATTTTATGACCTCTTCTCTAACTACTTCTTTCATATTTGGATTTAGCCTTCTTTGACATTCCCGAGAGGTTTTAGCATTCTTTTCTAGATGGATTCTATGCATACATATGGATGGGCTAATTCCTTTAATGTCTCCAATGGTCCAACCTATGGCTTCTTTATGTTTTCTAAGGACATCTAACAACTTGTTTTCTTGTTCTTTATCTAAAGCAGATGCTATGATAACAGGTAAGGTTTCAGATTCTCCTAGAAAAGCATATTTTAAATTTTCTGGCAAAGGTTTAAGGTCTAACTTTGGAGACTCAGAAATTGATTGAACATGACCTAAGGGTGAAAAAGGTTCAACTTTGGTTTCATGTAAGGGTATAGACTCTACCAAAGAATTCACATCATCATTAGAGTCATCAACATGTAAGTTCATACCAAAGTATTTTTCACAAAAGTCAAGTAAGTCATTTCCATCATCTTCACATATACTATCTATCATGTTAACTTCATGTATTTCCTCACACTCAACAGATTTAGCAACATTAAAAACATTCAATTCAACAGTCATATTTCCAAAAGATAATTTCAAAACACCATTACGACAATTTATGATTGCATTAGATGTAGCTAAGAATGGTCTACCTAGAATGATAGGAATTTGAGCATGCATGTTTTCTACAGGTTGAGTATCAAGAACAATGAAGTCAACAGGAAAATAAAATTTATCAACTTTTATCAAAACATCCTCTATAATGCCTCTAGGAATTTTCACAGAACGATCGGCTAATTGAAGAGTTATAGAGGTAGGTTTTAGCTCACCAAGACCAAGTTGCTTATAAACAGAATAAGGCAATAAATTCACACTAGCACCCAAATCAAGTAAAGCTTTGTTAATAAAATGATCACCAATAATGCATGAAATTGTGGAACACCCAGGATCTTTATATTTAACAAGACTCTTATATTGAATAATGGAACTAGCTTGTTCAGTTAAAAACGCCTTTTTAGGAACATTAGTGTTTCTTTTAACAGTACAAAGATCCTTCAAAAATTTAGAGTAGGCAGGAATTTGTTTAATGGCATCTAAGAAAGGGATATTGATACTAACTTGTTTAAAAACTTCTAAGATGTCATTATATTGGCTGCCTTTTTTAATTGGAAGTAATCTTTGTGGGAATGGGGCTTTTGGAATGAAAGGATGGATTGGAGTTTCTTTGTTGGATGAGTCATTGAGATTAGAACTAGGAGGCTGACTCTTTTCTTTTTCTTTTTCGTTTTCAACCTCGGGTATGTAATCGGGTTTGACAATTTTCTTTCCAGACCTAAGAGTTGAAATTGATTTGACTTCTCCATTATGACTAGACTTTCCTATCTCATATTGACCTTTTGGATTAGGGATAGGTTGACTAGGGAATGTTCCTTTTTCTCTATCAGCTAAAGCAGTGGCGAGTTGTCCTACTTGTGTCTCGAGTTTGGTAATAGATTGAGATTGATTTTGTAGGATTTGTTGGGTGGATTGCATAAATTGTTGTAAAGTATCTTCTAAGGAAGGTTTTCTTTGTTGCGGATATCGTTGATTTTGTGGGGCATGAGCTTGGTTTTGTGTGTTGTATTGGTGCCCTTGATTCATTTGGGGTTGGTTTTGTCTCCATGAAAAGTTTCGATGGTTTCTCCAATTTGGATTGTAGGTGGACGAAAATGGGCTATCATTTGGTTTCCCATAAGTATGAAGTGCATTGGCCTCCTCAGAAAAGGCTTCTTGGTAGGAAGGACATGATTGGGCATTATGGCAAGGACTAGAACATATAGAACAAACATCTTTTCTTGGTTGTATTGGAGAATTTATAGTTTGGCTTATGGCTAAAGCTTCTACTTTTCTCGCTAATTTGTCTAAGGATGTTCTTAAGTCTAATTCTTCTTTTACTTCATACCTTCCTCCTCTTTTTGGTGAATTAGTTGACCTAGACCTAGGATCAAAATAATTCCATTGTTGTGAATTGACAGATAAATCTTCAAGGGCGTCCCACGCCTCTTGTCCTTGAAATTTTAAAAATTTTCCAGTATGCATAGATTGAATCATTTGACGATTAGAGGGAGTCAAACCATCATAAAAATATTTTACAAGTCTCCATTTTTCAAAACCATGATGAGGACATTTTAATAATAAATCTTTAAATCTTTCCCAACATTCATAAAACTCTTCATTATCTTTTTGAAAAAACTCGGAGATTTCTCTCCTTAGACTATCAGTTTTAGACATTGGAAAAAATTTCAACAAGAATTTATTATAAAGTTGATCCCAAGTAGTTATAGACCCAGTGGGAAGGGAATTTAACCAAGCTTTTGATTTGTCTTTTAATGAAAAAGGGAACAATCTTAGTTTGACCGACTCATCAAAAAAAATTTGAAATTTAAATGTTGAGCAAATTTCTAAGAAATCTTTGACATGCATGTAAGGATCCTCTCTATCTAACCCATAAAAAGATGGCAATAATTGAATGATTGCGGGTTTAAGCTCAAAATGAGTAGCAGAAGTAGTAGGTAAAACAATGCATGAAGGAGCATTAGATGAAATTGGTGCAAAATATTCAAGCAAAGTCTTTTCAGGCACAACATTTTCATCAACAATATTAGCAGTAGGTTCCATGATGCTCAAATTTTTACTAACACTTTCAATTTCAAATAAAGATAAACGTCTTTTTACTAATCGTTTTTTAGAGTTACGTTCCCAATGATGCATACAATTTTCACAAACAAGGCAACAAGGATAATCTCAAACAAGCAATTTTCTGATGTGGAAGATCAGTTAAAACCGCAACCACAGAGCATACTTAGAATTTTTAGAGATTTCACAACAATATAATTCTTATGGTTTACTTGTCCCCAGGCCTATTTGATTCCACTTACTCGCGCACTACTAACAACTCCCCGAGGTTAATTAGTAGAGGCGGATGGGAATTTTGGTCAAATTTCCTTTAAGCAAGAATTGCTTATGGTGAAAGGACAAGATTTAGGTTTCTCTTCTTTTTTTTTCAAGTATTTTTCACAATATTAAACTAAAATATTAAAGAAGACAAAGAAAAATAAGGCAAAAATTAAATAAGACTAAAATTTAGGCAAGAGTAGGGAGGCATAGCATGCCATCAACCATAACTAAAATAAGGTAAAAATTAGGAGGCACAAGTGCCATCAACTAAAATATAAAATAAAAGACTAGGAGGCAAAATTGCCATCAACTAACTAGGAGGCAAAATTGCCATCAACTAGTAATTTGCGGAAATTAAATAAAAGAAAAATTACAAAAAAATAAATAAAGAAAATTACAACAAATGTTAGGAGGCACAAGTGCCGTCAACTAACAAAGATATAAAATTACAACAAAATTATAACAAAATTAGGAGGCACAAGTGCCATCGACTATAAAAATTAAAAGGATAGATAGGAGGCACAAGTGCCGTCAACTAAAAAAAACAATAAAATATATATATATATATATAAGTAATTTTTTTTTTTTAAGGGTGGTAGAACCGTCCCAAATTTTCTTTTTATCTTTTTTTTTTAGATTTTATAGATATATATTTTTTTAGTTTTTTTTTTAAGTGCAAAAATTAAAATAACTAGTAGAAGAATTTACTAACCTTGAGATAATTTTCGTTTCTTTTCTCTTGCAACTCCCCGGCAACGGCGCCAAAAACTTGATGGACCCAAAACGGGTATGTTTAAAAATTTATATATCGCAAGCGCACGAATCGTCCATATAGAATAGTGATCGTAAGCAAGGATGTCGAACCCAAATGAGTTGTCTAAAATCGAAAATGAAACAATTTTAAATCAAAAGTAATAAATTCTAACCTAGTTCCAAAGATTGATAAGTTTTAATATTATGAACATAAAATAAAAGATTGAAAAATAAAGCTATTTAAGATAATGAAAATAAACCAATAATGAGTTGAAAATAAGTGATAAAAGAAAAGATTATTAAGATATTAGAATCCACAAAATGTAAGTTTAATAATATTTATTAGTATATTGATTCCCAAGTGTTAGTGATAGTTAAAATAATTTAAACTATCCTCTTTCAAAAAGATTTATAATTTTAAACACAAATTTCTTATAAAAAGATAGGATTTTTCTTCACTTTTCAAAATTATAATTTCAAAGCATTTAGTGTAAATCAATCTAATGAAATAACAAATAAATCAATGAACATTATTTATAAGGCAAAACATAATATTTTTGTTCTAAGCATGGATGTGTACAATTTAATGACACATCTTACACAAAGAATATTATGTTTATGCACTAATGAAGAACAAAGTGTAAATATATTCTAACAATCTAAAATATAAGATATTTAAGATGAAAGAAATATATGTAGAAGAAAAATCCATAAACTTTTTTGTATTACAATGGAAATCAACATACAACATAAATATTATCTAGTTACAAGTTGCTTCATCATGATCTTAATAATCTTATGAAAAAGATTAGAAGCACATAACTAGAGTAGAAATTACAAAATAAAAGACATACATACTTGCAAAATGCTCTTGAAAAACCCAAATGGAAGAGAGAATGGTAGAGAGAAAATGAGAGAAAAATATGGTAACCAAAAACATTAAGCACCCCCAAAATGGTCTTCAAAACCCTTATTTATAGCCAAAATGAGATTATTAAAATAATCAATTTAAATTAAGTAAATTGATTAAATTAATAATAATATGGTAAATAGGAGTAAATTGTAGGAGTGATGATGATTTTGGGGTAAAAAGTGTGTAGAAAATGGGTAAAAATGTGACATTTTAGACAAGGGGACAATAACCAAATTTATGGGCTCAAGAGGTGTTTGTGGGCTTTGGTGGCTGAGTGTGGCTGGGAAGGAGGCAAGGCAGGCGTGTGGGAGGCTTGTGCCAGGCGTGTAGGTGCTGAAGGCGTACGGCTGGCGCAAGGAGGCAGCTGGGCCGTGGGGTTAGTGGGATGGTGAAGTGATGAGGGCATGGCTGTGTGTTGGAGGCAAGCATGTGAGGAGATGCTTGGGCCGTACGAACGGGCTGGGCAGTGGGACAGGCCCACGGTTTGGGCTGGGTTGAAGGCAAGGCCCAAGGTTGCCTTGGCTGGATGCTTGCTGGAGTGAGCTGCAGGCGTACGGCTGGGGGTGTAATCGTGGAAGGCAGCAGGCTGAATGGAAGACAGCTGGCGGCAGCTGAGCCTTGGAGGAGATGAAGGCTTCGGGCCTGTGGTGGCTGGGCAGTGGGAGCTTCTAGCGTGGGCCTGGGCCTTGGGCCAAGCTTGGGTTGGCTAAACAAACTTCAAAAATGCTATTATCCATCTCTTTTTTCAGCAAAAATGACACTCTTTATCTTTTTTTTCTTGCTTTTCAAGAGCAAAAATACACCAAAATCCCTAACAAAATAAACATAAATTAAATCAAATTCAAATATTTTCAATTATAACATAAATCATATTAGTTCATTGAAAATATTAATTAAGACTTAATTTAATTGAACATTTAGTTTCAGTAAAACAACATTTTTTATACCTCAAACTAAACAACATTAATTCAAATAATTAACCACAATATTTTACAACAAAATAACTATAAAAACACACAAAATTATATAAAATCAAAATAAGACTAATAAATTTAAAAATACTTAAAAACTTAAATAAGTTAATTAAAAACTCAAGAACTAAGCAACAATTAGCATATAAAATATGGTAAAATAACTCTATTTTGTAGAGTTATCAACTCTGGTGTTCAGGTTCCAATGGTCTGGACCATTGGAGATTAGTTGATTATCTTATTTCAAACCTGAGGTTCAGGTTCCAATAACCTGGGTCGTTTATAAGAATAACTATAATCAATCTAAACCTAAGATTCACGTTCAATGGTTTTGGGCCATTGTAAGGAAAACATGAATAGGGACTTGGTTATCCGGGACCACGTTAGGTCTGGACCAAATTTTAGGAGTTGGTTTTTGAACCCCCGGACCATATAGGTCCGGGTTAGGATTGGGCTTTGAGCCCTGCATCCTTTTGGATTTTTAACCCCTTGGACAATATGGGTCTAGGTTAGGACTGGGCTTGGAGCCTTACATCCAATTTGTTGGGAGTCAGGTTTTGAAACCCCCCCCCCCCCCCCCCCCCGGACCATGTGGGCTCGGGACTGGGCTTTGAGCCCTACATCCTATTTGTTGGGAGTTTGGTTTTGAACCTCGCCAAACCATGTGGATTCGGGTTAGGACTGGGCTTTGAGCCTTGCATTCTATTGGGTTTTGAACCCCCAGTGTTGACTTGTGAAATTGGCCAACAGTTGTATGTGCAGTATACGACACATTTTGAATGAAATACATTGAATAAACGATAGAGTACGATTATCTTAAGTAAACACATAGGAATTTTATAGTGGTTCAACCCTATTCTAATGAACAGTAATAACCTAATCCACTTAGTCTTTAGTATTGAATTACTCGATCGACAATTACAAGTACAAACTGATGAATTCTCTTGTTAAAAATATTTTTCTCCCAAAATTCTAGAAAAAGAGATCTAAGGGAAAAAAGTCCAAAAGTCCCCTTTATGAAGCCCTAGGTCCTTTATTTATAGCACCAGGGGCTGTTACATGATCAGTAGTACTGAAGATCGTGGCTTGGTACACAATTATCAGGTAGTGGAGATACGTGTCCACCTCCCCATGATTATGAGATCGTGGGTCTTCTCGTTGTTTCTCTAGATCGTGGTGGATAATGCACGATAGAAACCTCTGAGGAAGATGTTAAGTCTTTGTTGGTATGTGAGACTTAGGTGCTAGGCCCGACGACCCGAGCTTGGGTGCTAGGCCTGTGACCTTCTGGGTGCTGGACCTGTTGATCCTCTGGGTGCTAGGCCTGTCACCTTCTAGGTGCTAGGCCTTTTGATCTCAGTTTGAACGAGACTGAGTATTTCTCAGTGAAGTGTACTTCGGGGTTTGAGTCGACCACCCTATGAAGAATAGGGTGGGCTGACCACCCAGGTGGTTCTTGAGCATATCAAGCTGACCACCCTAGAGGTTGGGGTCAGGTCGACCACCCCTAGGGATCCTTAGACATACTGGGGTCGACCACCCCTGGGGTAGAGGTCAGGACGACCACCCCTAGGGCTCTTGGGCCTGCTTAGGCCAACCACCCCTAGGGGTAGGGGTCAGACTGACCACCTCAAGGGGGTTTAGGCTTGGTCGACTTCCTCATAGGTCCTGGACCCATCTTTTTTGCCCGTCGGTCTTTTCTCAATACTTTGTCATTTTTTCCTGATTTGTGATGTCACGTGTTGCATTCTCATTTGCCACATCATCCTCGTATTTTTGAGGGATAATACCCAGTCTATATGAATCTGAATCTAGATTACGCCCCGAGCATTGCATCCTTTTTTGTTTTTAATCCTGGACTTGTATAGATGGCCTTACCCCCATGTGACCAAAGAGTGTAGTCTTAGGCCACTTGTAAAAATTAAAGACAAATGCGAACTTTTTCTTTCCTTACAATATTTCTTATGGTGTTTTGTGCACACCATTTTAATTAAAAAAGAAATCGCCCTTGGGTGTCCATTGCTAGAAATAAAAAATGTCAGAAAAACTAGAATTATATCCTCCCGACTACTGATACTACAGACAAAGGTGTTCTACGTTCCAGGCCCTTGGGACCTCTGTTCCGTCTAGTTTCCTTAAGCGATACGTTCCCGAACATACTTCGTTTTGGATTTCATAGGGTCCTTCCCAGTTTGGTCCCAGAACCCCCACTCATGGATCTTGAGATGCAGGGAAGACTCTTCTAAGGACTAGATCGCTGATTTTGAACCTCTGACTCTTAACTTTAGAGTTAAAGAGCCTGGAAATCTTACCCTGATACATCTTCAGCTGCACTTGTGATTCCTCCCAGATCTCTTTGATGAGATCTAGGGATTTCTTGAGTAAGGCGTTGTTTCGGACAAGATTGTATGTGTCTCGTTTGTGAGATAGGACCACTGTTTCTACTCGGATGACAATTTCATATCTGTACACCATTGAATAGGGAGTATGTCTGGTTGACGTTCATTCTGTGGTCCGGTAGGCCCATAGGACGTGGGGAAACTCTTCCAGCCACTTGCTCTTGCAGGCTTGTAGCTTTTTCTTTAATGTCCTTCAAAATCTTATTCACGACCTCTGTTTGCACGTTTGCTTGAGGCCTTGCGACCTCAGAGAAGCTTTTGATGATGCCATGTCTTTCACATAAGTTGGTGAAGTGGACGCTATCAAATTACTTCCCATTATCGAACACGATTTAGTGAGGGAGGCTGTATCGGCACACAATGTTGTTGATGACGAAGTCCAGGGCCTTTTTGGAGGTGATGGTGCTCATAGGTTCCGTCTCTACCCACTAGGTATAGTAGTCAATGGCTACGATAGCATATTTTACTCCACCCTTCTCAGTCGGGAGGGATCCTACCAAATCGATTCCCTAAACTGCAAAAGGCCAGGGACTGGTCATCAGGGTTATCTCCGTTGGAGGGGCTCACGGGATCTTCGCGTACCTTTGGCATTGTTCACACTTGCGGATGTAATCTACACAATCCTTCTTCATTGTTGGCCAGAAATATCCTTGCTTGAGGATCTTCTTGGACAAGTTGAGTTCGGCCGTGTGATCTCCGCAAAAGCCTTCATGCATTTCATGCATGATTGCGCTCATTTCGGTCCAGAATACGTATCTGAGATAGGGCATGGACAACCCCCTACAATAGAGTTTTCCATCCATCATGACATATTTGGGAGCCTGGTAGTGAAGTTTTCTAGTGGTAGCTCTGTCCGCGGGCAATTCCACAGTGGTTAGATGTTGGATGAGAGGGCCTATCAAGGACGTAGAATAATCGATGGCGTTGATGATGGTGAGGGCTTGAATACTGGGCGTGGGTAGATGGTCGATCGGGACTACTCCGGAGAGTTCTGCTTCAACATCCATGGCCAATTTTGCCAATGTGTCTACAAACAAATTATGTTCCCTGGGGATTTGGCGGATGAAGTATTTCTTGAAAGATTGGAGTAACTCTCGGGTTCACGTCACGTAGGCAACCATCTTCTCCCCCTTTGTTTGGTACTCCCCCGAAATCTGCTTGACCACCAATTGGGAGTCGTTGTGGACTTCAATAATCACTGCCCCTACCTCCCGAGCCAAGCGTAGTCCGACCAGCATGGCCTCGTGCTCAGCCTCGTTATTTGATCCTTCGAACTGGAAACATAGTGCGCTTTGCAACTGGTGACCTTGAGGGGATATCAAGATGATCTCGGCCCCGACCCAATTTTCATTGGAGGCTCCATCTACAATGATTTTCCACAAGGGCATTATGGGGTCGACGGGTTCTTCATCTTTGGTTATCCCGGTGCATTCTAAGATGAATTCGGCCAGGGCCTGTCCCTTGATGGAAATCCTGGGGACATACGCAATGTCAAACTAGCTAAGCTCCATGGCGCACTTCAAAAGTCTTCCCGATGATTTAGGTTTCTGTAGTACTTGTCGTAGGGGATAATTCGTCAGTACCTTGATGGTGTGGGCCCGAAAGTAAGGTCTCAGCTTCCTGGAGGTGGTCAGTAAGAAAAATGTTAGCTTCTCGATTAAAGGGTATCTGGACTCTGTGCCCAACAACCTTTTGCTTACAAAATAGACTAGGAGCTGGACCTTTCCCTCTTCTCGCACTAAAGCGGCGCTAATGGCATGTTCTGACGCTACAAAATACAAGTACAATGGCTCCCCATCCACTGGTTTTGACAAGATTGGCGCTTGGGCCAGATGTTCCTTCAATTTTTGGAAAGCCTCTTCACACTCAGCCATCCATTCAAACCTCTGGTTTCCACGAAGTACATTGAAGAATGGGATGCACTTGTTCGTCGAATTCGAGACAAAGCAGCTCAAAGCTGCTATTCTTCCCATCAAGCTTTGAACGTCTTTGTTTTTGTTCGGGTTGGCTTCTATCCCTCTCGAGCTTACTATGAAGCCCAGAAACTTCTCGGATGCCACACCAAAAGGGCATTTTTTGGGATTCAACTTCATCCCATACTTTCGGATAATGGCAAATGCTTCTGCCAGGTCGTCCGTGTGTTGGATCGCGGTCTTGGAATTAACCAACATGTCGTCTATATAAACTTCCATGTTCTTCCCTAACTAGTTCCGGAACATCCTGTTGACCAGCCTTTGATAGGTGGCCCCAACATTCTTTAGCCTGAAGGGCATGACAATGTAACAGTATACACCCTTGTCCGTGTGGAAGCTGGTGTGTTCCTAGTCTACTATGGACATTAAGATCTGGTTGTAGCCGAAGTAGGCATCCATGAAGCTCAGCAACTCATACACCAATGTAGCATCCACCATCTGGTCTATTTGGGGGCAGAGGGAAGCAATCTTTCAAGCAGGCCTTTTTAAGATCCATGAAGTCGATGCAAGTCCTCCATGTTCTGGTTGGCTTTGGTACCAACACTAGATTGGCTAGCTAGATGGGATATAAGGCTTCCCAGATGAAGTTGATCAAGTACAACTTCTCGACTTATAACTTGAGGGCCTTTGCCCTTTCCACGCCTAAGGGCCTTCGCTTCTGTCGGATGGGAGTTGCGTTCTCGTCAATGTTCATGGCATGACATATGACGTTGCGGTCGATCCCGATCATATCTGAATGAGACCAAGCCAGGATGTCATGGTTCTCCTTCACCTGGAAAATTATGGTAGCCCTGACCTACGACTTTAAGTTTCTCCCTACCCAAATCACTTTGGTCGGTCAGTGTCACCAATGCACACCTCCTCAACTTCCTCCATGGGCTCTAATGCCCTATCCACCTCTATCAGCGAATCCAATTCATCATCCTTCCATACCACCCTCCGTGCAAGCTGTGGTGGTGGAATTGGATCAGTGTTTTCCTCTTCAAGAGGCTCTTCACGAACCATAAAAATTGTTCAGTCAGAGACATGATAACACTTTTGAATGCTCATCTGATCTCCCGTTACAGTTCCCACTCCTCCATTATCACATGGGAACTTCATGCAAAGGTGGCAGATGGAGGTGATGGCGTCGAAGTCGACTAAGCAGGACGACAGAAGATCACGTCGCACGCAGTGGGGCAATCTACCACTGCGAAACTGCAGTACTTGAATGAGCCTTGAACCTCGTTCCCTAGCATCATAGGGAGTTGAATCTTGCCCATTGGGAGCAAGGAATCCCCATTGAAGCCGTAAATCTGCGTAGGGAAGGAGGCTAGGTGCGCCTCCATTAGCCCAATAGTCGTGAAGGCTGGCTTGAATAGGACATTGATAGAGCTCCCATTGTCCACCAACACTCGAGACACTCGTTTGTTGGCGATTTGGGCGTCAATGACCAAAGGGTTGTGATGCGGAAAGTGAACATTCCAGACATCCTCCTCTGTGAATGTTATGGGAAGGTTCATCAGCTTGGGACACTGGGTCGGAGTCTGGACCAAGGTGCACACCTCATGGTCGTGATCGAGCTCGCTAAGATACCTTTTATGATTGTTTCGAGACGGTCCTCCTAGGTGCAAGTCTCCTAATATGGTGGCCACGTGGCCATCTACCCGAGGAAGAGCGATTCCGGGAGGATATGGTGGAATTTTGTGCCCAGGAGCCATAGGGCCTCTGGTTGATTGCACTGTTAGGGCCCCTAGAGAGGCCTATGCTCCCGATCCAGGAGCGTACCCTCCCTGAGGAGTTCGATACGACCCTTGGGCACCCAGGGCCAAAGGTTGTCCAGGAGCTACTGGCAGTCCTGAAACTCTTGTTGGCATCCTGACCCATTGGTGGAGATGTCCCAGTTTGATCAGATTCTTGATCTCGTCCTTCAACTGACGACATTCTTCGGTCGTGTGGCCCACGTCCTTGTGGTAGGCACACCTTTCACTGGTGTCCCTTGAATTATTTCCCCCTTTGAACATGGGGCTTGGTTTCCGATAATGAACTACATTTCCCATTGCAAGGTAGATGTTTTCCCGGGTGTCCACCAAATTGGTATACTCTGTGTATTAGGGCTCGTACCCCTTCTTTCCCTTCTTTGAGGGATCGAATTGGTTCTGACTTTTGCCCAATCTCTTTCCCTGTGAGGGGTTTATGCTTGCCTCAACTGCTTCGACCTAAGGTTGTTGGGTGTGGCGTGCCGCCCCTTTGGCACACCCACATGGGGCCATTTTGTAAGTGAGCATGCCTTGGTGCTTGATCATTAGTCAAGTATTGCACCAAGCAACCTCGTGGGATAGGGTAGTGGTAGTTTTGTAATTATGCATATGTCTCCCAGACAAAAATCATATATGTTACTAGGAAGACCTTGTATCCCTAGAAGGCTCCTTAGGGGGAGGTGACCTGGTGACTTAGGGAAGCACCATGGCCATCAGCAGATAGGGGCCAAAGTTGTGTACTCCCTTGCCGTATCAAGGATATATATTAATAAAATGATGTTTATCCATACTTGCCCCTGTATGCTCCCTTGTTGCTTATGTATTACTTGTTTATTATCTTCGTTGGGCCATTGCGTGCCACTTGCCTTGTTGTGTGCTTTGTGTTGTGTGGACGTTGCTTTGTGCTTGCTCATACTTTGTTATTGCCCGTTGCATGTCTGCGATGTATATGTGGCTAACCATTGAATTCGTTTGCCTGTAGGTGTGTGTTGTAGGCTGACTTGCTAGCTTGAAGTGTCTGCAAGTGCCGCACGTTCCATTTACTTGGAGTACCCAAATAGCCGGCCCATGACAGTTGGTATCAAAGCCAAGTTAGAAAGAGCTTGGCAAAACACACTAATGGTAAGCAACACTCAGAGGATCGAAGCACTTGAGAAGCGTGTGGGGGAATTAGATGGCTTGGATGAAAGGGTTAGGGATCTTTCCTCTGCAAGTCATAAATCTGGATCGTCAGATGCAAGCAATCGCATAGCTGCACTAGAGAAGGAAAATGATGTTCTCCTATCCAGAATAATCTCATTGGAGCAAAGAAACACTCCAACAAGTACTTCTGTTTCCCCTCGGTGGGAAGAGCGTATTGTGGCAGTGGAGCGCATGCGGAAGGAACAACAGGTTTCCATAAATGACACTACGGAAGATTGCAGGGAGGCAGTTGGCGTGCTCAGAGAAGAAATGGTTAAGTTAATTGCCATGGTAAACCTAACCATGTGAGCGGTTGGGAATGCCCCTGCAACTGGGCCAATAGGTATGAAATATGGCCGAGTTAAAGTGCCTGAGCTGAGGCCCTATAACGGGGCCAGAGACGCAAAGGACTTGGAAAATTTCCTCTTCGACATGGAACACTATTTTAGAGCCGTGCGTGCCGATTTAGAAGAAGGAAAAGTCGCCATGGCTACCATGTACTTGTCTGGGGATGCCAAGGTGTGGTGGAGGACAAAGTACAACGACATAGAGAATGGTAGGTGCACCATCACATCTTGGGTAGACTTGAAGAGAGAGCTAAAGATGCAATTTTTGCCAGAAAATGTCGCCTACATGGCTCGACGCCACTTGAGAGAGCTTAAACAAGTCGGGACAGTCTGAGAATATGTGAAGAATTTTTCGAGACTAATGCTCGATATTAAGGACATGTCCGAGGGATTTAAACTATGGGCCAAGCAAGAACTTCAAAGACAGCGTGTGTCTGACCTAGCCACCGCTCAAGCTGCTGCTGAACACTTAACAGACTACACTCTGGAGAGCAGCCTACCAAAAAGAGCTACCCCTCCAACCAGCTCAAGTAACGCTGGGAGTAAGAAGTCTGGGAAGTCATGGTAGGGCAAGAGTAGGGGAGAGAAGAGGACAGCAGAGTCCAGTTCTTCCAGCGGTACAGATGTTGCTACAGGGAGGAAGCCGCTAGCTTGTTGGCTCTGCAAAGGTCCACATAAGTCGGCAGTTTGCCCTTACAGGAGCAATTTTAATGCCCTCATTGGCCAAGAAGAACAGGGCGAAGGAGAAGAGGAGGATGAAGAGTACGCGCACATGGGCGCTGTCCGCCTGTTGAATGCTCTCAAAAAACATGGCAAAAAAGGGAAGAAGGCCCTGGGGAAGGGGCTAGTGTTCGTGGATGCCACCATCAACGACAAGTCCACCAAAAGCGTGATGATCGACACTGGCACCACCCATAACTTCATCTCAGAACTCGAAGCAAAGCAACTGGGACTAAAACTGGAGAAAGATGCAGGCCGTATTAAAGCGGTCAACTCCAAGGCCTTGGCCACAACTAGCGTGGCTAAAGGTGTAAAAGTTAAAATTGACACGTGGGAGGGACAGAATGACTTAGTGGTGGTCCATATGGACGACTTCGATGTAGTTTTGGGGATGGACTTTCTAACCGAGAAAGGTGCCATCCCAATTCCTGCCACTGGGAGTTTGCTCATAATGGGAGAGACTCCTTCGATGGTGCCCGTAAAGGTGAAACCACCCCCTGGTGTGAAGCTTCTATCAGCTTTACAGTTCAAGGAGGGTGTGAAGAAGTAGGAGCCCACTTATGAAGCAGTACCCACCATGTTCGAAGAATCAGTGGAAGAGATTGTTCCACTAGAAATTACCAAGGTCTTGAAGATGTATGGGGATGTGATGCCAGATAAACTCCCCAAAGCCATGCCACCAAAGAGGGGGATTGATCACTAGATAGAGCTGGTGCCGGAGGCGAAACCTCCAACAAAAGCGCCTTACAGAATGGCACCCCCTGAGCTAGAAGAGTTGAGGAAACAACTAAAAGAGTTATTGGAGGTAGGCTTCATCAGACCATCGAAGGCGCCATTTGGCGCACCTGTGCTATTCCAAAAGAAGCATGATGGGAGCTTGAGACTGTGCATTAATTATAGGGCTCTCAACAAGGTGACAGTTCGCAACACCTACCCCATCCCTATGATCGCTGATTTGTTCGACCAACTAAGTGGAGCCAAATACTTCACAAAGTTGGACTTGAGATCGGGCTATTATCAGGTGAGGATCGCAGATGGGGATGAACCAAAGACAATGTGCGTTACTCGATATGGATCATTTGAGTTTCGAGTAATGCCATTTGGGTTGACAAATGCACCTGCCACTTTCTGCACACTGATGAACAAAGTATTCCACGAGTATCTAGATAAGTTCATGGTGGTGTACTTAAATGATATCGTGGTTTATAGTGCCATGATTGAAGAGCATCAAGAACACTTGGCTCAAGTGTTTCAGAAGTTGAGAGAGAGCCAGCTATATGTGAAGCGTGAGAAATACTCATTTGCACAGGAGAGCATCAAGTTCCTAGGCCACGTTGTGGAACGTGGCCGAATTCGTATGGATCTGGAGAAGGTGAGGGCAATCCAAGAATGGAAAGCCCCCACAAACGTGAAAGAACTCTGCTATTTCTTGGGCCTAGCCAACTACTATAGACGATTTGTGGACGGATACTCAAGAAGAGCAACACCTTTAACCGAGCTGCTGAAAAAGGGTGTGACTTGGGCATGGACTGACAAGTGTGCTGAAGCATTCAGGAGTTTGAAGGAAGCCATGATGAAGGATCATGTTCTTGCCTTTCTAGATGTTAGCAAGCCCTTCAAAGTACAGACAGATGCCTCATATTATGCTTTGGGAGGGGTACTAGTACAAGAAGACCACCCGGTAGTATATGAGAGTTGCAAGCTGTCTGAAGCTGAGAGGCGGTATACTGCCCAGGAGAAGGAACTCCTCATAGTTATCCATTGCTTGCGAGTGTGGAGACATTACTTGCTAGGGTCAAAGTTTGTGGTGAAGATGGATAATGCAGCGATTAGTCATTTCCTTACTCAGCCGAATCTGACCCCTAAGCAGGCTCAATGGCAGGAGTTCGTGGAAAATTTGATTTCCGTTTTGAGCACAGGGCAATACGCTTGAACCAGGCAGCTGACGCCTTGAGTCGCAAAGTAGAATTGGCGACTCTAAAGATCTTGGCTAGTTTGTCGGCTAGTGTGGTGAACACTCCACTCAAGGAGTGCATCAAAGAAAACCTGGGGAAAGACCCAGTTGTCAGAACCATCCTGAAGCTCGTAAAAGAAGGCAAGACTCGCCAGTTCTGGGTGGAGAATGATCTTCTGTGGGGCAAAGGGGGTTGCTTGTATGTTCCGAAAGCTGGAGATTTTCAGAAGACATTACTAAGCGAGTGTCATGACACCTTGTGAGCAGGTCATCCAGGGTGGCAGAGAACGCATGCCCTTTTGAAGCAAGGATACTATTGGCCACAAATGCGAGATGATGTAGTGGAGTACACCAAGACCTGTCTCGTCTGTCAGCAAGACGAGGTCAATAGGAATAAGACACCTGGGTTGTTGGAACCGTTGTGAGTCCCAAGCCGACCATGGGAGAGTGTGTCGCTTGACTTTATAACCAGTCTACCAAAGACAGGGGATTTAAGTGTGATCTTGGTGGTCGTGGACAAATTCTCGAAGTACGCAACATTCATCCTGGTGTCGAAGTACTGTTCGACAGAGGAGATAGCCCGAAAATTCTTCAAGCATATTGTCAAATATTGGGGAGTGCCCCAGAACATTGTTAGTGACCGAGATGGAAGATTCACTAGGACCTTTTGGTCCGAACTATTCAGTTTCTTGGATCACAACTGAACATATCCTCGAGCTACCATCCATAAACAGATGGGCAGACAGAAAGATTCAATGGGATGTTGGAGGAGTACTTGCACCACTTTGTCAATGCCAATCAGAAGAATTGGCCGCAACTACACGATGTAGCTCAATTTTACTTCAACTCTCAAAAGAATTCTTCATCGAATAAGAGCCTTTTTGAAGTTGTTAATGGACAGCAGCCACTGTTGCCCCACATAGTGGACGAATACCGCGGTCGGAACCCGCGAGCCTTACACTTCACAAAATACTGGAAGAAAATGACAGAGATTGCCCGAGCTTATTTAGAAAAAGCATCACGAAGAATGAAGAAGTTGGCAGATCAGAAGCGCAGACCACTGGAGTTCAAAGCAGGTGACTTAGTGTTAATCAAGCTGAGGCCCGAACAGTTGAGATTCCGAGGAGACAAAGACATCAGACTCGTTCGCAAGTATGAGGGTACGGTCTCAATCATCTCAAAAGTTGGCCTAACATCCTACAAGTCGACCTACCAGCATGGATGAAGATACACCCGGTCCTTCACGTCAGCAACTTGAAGCCGTATCATGAAGATCCAGCAAATCCAGAGCACAACCAGTCAACCAGAGGAGGAGTCATCATTTAGCTAAGGAGCAAGCGTCAACCTGAAGAAATCCTGGTGGAAAGGAAGGTCACCACTAACCGTAAAAAGCATAAGGAGTATCTGGTAAAATGGAAGGGGCTCACAGATGACGAGATCAGTTGGGAGAGGGCGAAAGACTTGAAGAAGCTCACGCAGAAGATTGATGATCTACAAGCTACTTTGTCAAGGACGCCAAAGAATTGAGTGGGGGAGAGTGTGGCGTGCTGCCTTTTTGGCACACCCACATGGGGCCATTTTGTAAGTGAGCATGCCTTGGTGCTTGATCATTAGTCAAGTCTTAGACCAAGCAATCTCATGGGATAGAGTAGTGGCAATTTTTTAATTATGCATATGTCTCCCAGACAAAAATCATATATGTTACTAGGAAGACCTTGTATCCCTAGAAGGCTCCTTAAGGGGAGGTGACCTAGTGACTTAGGGAAGCACCATGGCCATCAGCAGATAGGGGCCAAAGCTGTGTACTCCCTTGCCCTATCGATGCTATATATTAATAAAACGATGTTTATCCATACTTGCCCCTGTATGCTCCCTTGTTGCTTATGTGTTACTTGTTTATTATCTTCATTGGGCCACTGCGTGCCACTTGCCTTGTTGTGTGCTTTGTGTTGTGTGGACGTTCCCAGAAATGACTTGCTTTGTGCTTGCTCATACTTCGTTATTGCCCATTGCATGTCTGCGATGTGTATGTGGCTAACCACTGAGTTTGTTTGCCTGTAAGTGTGTGTTGTAGGTTGACTTGCTAGCTTCAAGTGTCTGCAAGTGCCGCACATTCCGTCTACTTGGAATACCCAAATAGTCGGCCCGTGACATTGGGCACCACCGAGAGCGGCATTGTACCTGGTGGGTTCCACTCCATACCCGGAGAATGGGGTTGATGGAGCATATCCCGTCGAAGTGGGCCCATAGATCGTCGGGGTCATGAATGGCATCCCAAGGGTTCCGGCGGATTTGGATGCCGCTGGGGGTGCCAGATAGATATTTGCCAGATACTGCGCTCCATATCCAAGGAAAGTTTGTGTTGTCGACTGGGTTGCTGGCTGCCACCCAAAGACTTGGATTCGAGCCTCCTCCTAGTTGATGAAACCTTGTGCCCTTCTGATGAATTATTCAAGGCCGCCTTGTTGTGTTGCTTTTCATCCCATAGAGGGGACCCAGCTCTAATTTCAGACTAGAGAGCTACCAAGCGTTGTCTGTCATCCACCTTAGTTTTTTAGGCTTCCTCCGTGAAGCGTTGGATGTAAGCCCTAAGAGTCTCCGTGGGATGATGTTTGATGTTGGCCAGCGCACTGACTTCTATGTCCAGCTTTATGGCGGCCACGAACTGTTTACGAAAAGTTGATTACAATCCGGACCAAGACTAGATCGACCCTGTAGCACGACATCTAGGATGTGCTTGGCGCATGGTTCTTTTTCTTCTTCTTCAGAGTCAGAACCTCCGCCTTCTTGCTTCCGGACCTGGCGGTCTGCGACCTTTTTAAGAGCGACTCAGCCATGGGAGGGCGCCGCGGCGCCCAAAGCAAGGGTCGCGACGCGTGATATGTTTGGGAAGGCATGGGTTCTGTTTTGAGGCTAGGGTCGCGGCTAAGCTTCAAGGGCCGCAGCCCTTGGTTGCACACATGAGCTTTTGAGGGTTTTAGGCACGGGAAAGTGGTCTAGTATGCTCGGGATTGATTTCACCACCGTGCTTGGTGGAATTCGGATTCCCGGGAGTTAGTTTTATAACCAGAAACCTATATTCGAGTATTAATGGAACCCTATACTTTGGTTGTGACTAGGTGATAAAGGCTTAGGCTCGGGAACGGATCGTGCTTGAGGGGCGTTGCTCGTAATTCAATAACTGTACAGACTAAAGGTAAGAAAACTGCACCTGGTTGAATATATGTGACGGGACTAAGGGCTCCCTATTGTAAACGCTTGAAAAGATGGTATTATGCCATGCAAGCCATTTAGTGAACCAATGGCCTAAGGGTGCCAAGGGTTTCACTAGCGCACAGGGCGCGACTCGGCCACTGGTAGCCGAGGACAGCTTATTATGCATTGAGCTCGGTTTAAGCGGGTCGGAGTCAGTGGGTTAAACAGAGGGTGCGGCCTAAGTCGTCGGCCCTGAATATTGTGTGATATGAGTGTAACATGTGATTGATTGTATCTTGAATCTGAATGTACGTACTGAATATCTATTGTGGATAATTTGATGGGAATACATGCATAATGAATTAACTGTCTGTTATCATTGATTGAGTTGTATAAGATGTTTTCTTGCTGGGCCTTGGCTCACGGGTGCTACGTGGTGCAGGTAAAGGTAAGGGCAAGTTAGATCAGCCTTGATTGGAGAGCTCAACGAGCAGAATGTACAGGGCAATTACCCGGCCGCCACGGTTGAGGTTTAGGCAGGGACGCGAGACCTGAAAACTGTCTATTTTGACTTAATATGGCTAGTGATTACTCATGTACTTTTCGGAGTCTGTAAACTTATTTTAACTCTGTTTTCTTATGGGATCCTGTGTTTATAATAGTTTAAATATATGAAATGAGTCTTTTGAGACCAAAACCTTTTTAACCCTAGCTCTTACATGTTTAGTGACACGTTTTTAAAATAATGACTTGATTAGCAAGTCTTACACCTTTATAAGTACACAGTGTAACAGTCTTGGCTATCCAGGGCGTTACAACTTGGTATCAGAGCGTCCTAGGTTTAAGGGTTCCTGAAGATAGCCTGGACATGTACATTCACTGCTGGAGACAAGCTCAAATCAGGGTTTGGTAATGTGCATATGTGTGCTTATGTGCCTGAGATGAGCTATGAATGTTGTTATTTACTGAATTACTAGGAAGCATGAGATACTGATAGGGCCTGACCCTTGACTGCTCAGTGAAAATATTGAGGCATGTTTATTAACATCGTCGTGCATGTAAATGAGTATATGGATGATTAATTGTTTATAGTGCATGGATGAATGCTTGTTTTATAGTTGTTGTGTAATGGGATTGAGGGCGTGCTTATTAGCAGCCAGTTTATGAGAATGGATGCTTATATGTTGGTTATCTGTGGTTGATTATGCTCTATTGATGAGTTTTGGAGAAGCTTTTACCCTGTCATCGTGGTCTGACCGCCGAGTCATTATTTGCAGATTGACTTGGATAGCTATGCGTCCAAGAAAATCCGCACGACTAGCCGGCACTAGGTCCGGGACCGGTAGTGATGATCAGGGCCAGATTCCCCCGCCATTCCCTGAGAACTGGCAGCAGTTAATGGCAGAGATGCAGGCTCGATTACTGAGTCAGGATGAGCAGATCCGTATTCTGCGACAGTAGGCTCCATCAGGGAGTGCTGCCCCTATAGTACCACCTGCAGTGGTACCAGCTGTGTAGCCTGGGGAGGTTGTTAACAAGTGGGAACCGTTATATGAGCGGTTCAGGAAGCAGCAACCCCCAATTTTCGAGGGTGGACCGGATCCGTTGAAAGCCAAGCAGTGGCTAACCATGATTACAATAATTCTGGATTTTATGAGAATTGAGGGGCAGGATAGAGTGGCCTGTGCCACTTATATGTTGAGGGAGGATGCCCGCATTTGGTGGGAAGTGGCATCGCAGACCAGGGATGTTACCACTTTGACTTGGGAAGGTTTTAAGATTTATTTGGCCAGAAGTACTATAATGTAGCTGTCAGAGCAACAAAGGTTAATGAGTTCGTGAGTTTGGTACAGGGCAATATGACTGTTACTGAGTATGCCCTGAAATTTGATAGGCTTGCGAAGTTTGCACCAGATCTTTTGCCTACTGATGCTGCTAGGCAAGATCGTTTTATGAGGGGGCTTAATGATATGATAGCCCGGGATGTCAAGATCACAACGGTACCTGGAGGAACAACTTATGCCCAGGCCATTGAGAGGGCTCTTACCGCTGAGGAAGCGGAGAACAAGATATGGAGGGAGAGCACAGTGAGGCGTGAGGGCCGCAGGGCGGTGCCTCCTTATTCAAGGGCAGGTAGGGGTGGAGGTCCCAGGGACTTCAAGAGGAAGACTCCTGACACTTCGACCGCTGTGGGTACTGATAGGAGGGGTCGGGGTGGTCAGGGTGGTGGCGAGGCATGGCGGACCTATCCAGAGTGCCCGAGGTGTAGAAGACGCCATCTGGGCGAGTTTCGGGCTAAGGCATGTTTCGTGTGTGGGACAGTGGGGCATCTTAGGAAAGACTGCCCAACGGTGAAGAAAGGTGAAGCGAGAAAGGTGGATAGCTTGACTCCAGCTCGAGTATTCACCTTGACTCAGGCGGAGCCTGAGGCTAGTCCCTCAGTAGTGACAGGTCAGCTTTCTAGTGATGGCTTTCCTTTTACAGTGTTGATTGATTCTGGTGCTACACATTCTTTTGTTTCCAGTAGAGTGGTTGATAGATTGTGTAGACCTAGTGAGTATCGGACTGCAGGGTTTGGGACTTTGTTGCCTACAGGGGAACTGGTAGTCTCTAGGAGATGGGTTAGGGCACTACCAGTGATGGTTGATAGTAGGGAACTCTCGGTGGATCTGATTGAGCTAGATATGGAGGATTTTGATATGATTCTAGGGATGGATTGGTTGGCTAGATATGGGGCTACGATTGATTGCAGGAAGAAGATGGTTACTTTTGAGCCTGAGAGCGAGGACCCTTTTGTCTTTGTGGGTGTGGTGTCTGGACCCTGCGTACCTATGATTTCAACATTGAGAGCCAGAGACTTGCTGCAGGGAGGATGCATAGGTTTTCTGGCTAGTGTAGTGGATACCGTTAGAGTTATGCCGGCAGGGCCGGGAGAGACCAGATTGGTGTGTGAGTTTTTGGATGTCTTCCCTGAGGATCTACCAGGGTTGCCGCCGCATAGGGAGATTCAGTTTGAGATTGAGTTGGCACCGGGGACAGAACCAGTATCAAGGACACCATACAGAATGGCACCAGCAGAACTAAAGGAGTTGAAGATACATTTGCAAGAACTTCTGGATTTGGGGTTTATCAGGCCTAGCTACTCTCCATGGGGCGCTCCAGTGTTGTTCATCAAGAAGAAGGATGGGACTTTGAGGATGTGCATCGATTACAGAGAATTGAACAAGTTAACTATTAAGAATAAGTACCCTCTACCAAGGATTGATGACTTGTTCGATCAGCTGCAAGGTAAGACGGTGTTCTCAAAGATTGATCTTCAATCTGGTTATCACCAGCTGAGGATCAAGGATGAGGATATACCAAAGACGGCCTTCCGGACACGATATGGGCATTATGAGTTCTTGGTCATGTCTTTTGGTCTGACCAATGCCCCAGCAGCTTTCATGGATCTGATGAACAGGGTGTTCAAGGAATTTTTGGATCAGTTCATCATTGTCTTCATCGACGACATTTTGGTATACTCCAGTTCAGAGGCAGAACATGAGCAGCATCTCCGACAGGTTTTGCAGAGGTTGAGGGAGCATCAGTTATACGCCAAGTTTAAGAAGTGTGAGTTTTGGCTATCTAGGGCGTTACAACTTAACTGCTTCTACCTTGGACGGATCCACCTTAATCCATTATGTCCCAACTATATGTCCAAGGAAGGTCACCTCTGGTCAGAGAAGTGCGAGAACAGCTTTCAGGAGTTGAAGCAACGACTTATTTCTGCGCCTGTGTTGAGTCTTCCTTCGGAGGAAGGAAAGTTTGTGGTCTATTGTGACGCGTCGAGGATGGGTTTAGGCTGTGTATTAATGCATAATGAGAAAGTTATAGCCTATGCATCTCGACAGCTGAAGGAGTATGAGCAGAGGTATCCGACTCACGATTTGGAGTTGGCAGCAGTGGTATTCGCACTAAAGGTGTGGCGACATTATCTGTATGGGGAGAAGTGAGAGATATACACCGACCATAAGAGTCTGAAGTATTTCTTCACCCAGAAGGATCTGAATATGAGGCAGAGACGTTGATTGGAGTTGGTTAAGGATTATGATTGCGATATCCTTTACCACCCTGGGAAAGCCAACGTGGTGGCAGATGTGTTGAGCCGGAGGGGCCCAGGACAGTTGTATAGTTCCACCCAGATCTCGAGGGAATTAGCTAATGAGATGGCCAGGGCAAAGACAGAACTGGTGGTGGGCCAGTTAGCCAATATCACTTTGCAGTCAACCCTGTTAGAGCGGGTCAAGGAGGGTCAGTTGACAGATGTGCAGTTGCAGGAAACTAGGCAGCAGATTTTAGCAGGAACTGCTAAGGATTATTCTATTTCTGAGACAGGTTTGCTTCGGTATCAGAGACGGATATGTGTTCCGGAAGATGAGGGGATTAGACGGGAGATATTGGATGAGTCTCACACTACGCCGTACTCACTTCATCCGGGTACCACGAAGATGTATCAGGATCTACAGACATTATACTGGTGGCCCGGGATGAAGAAGGATGTAGTTGAGTATGTGTCTGGATGTTTGACATGTCAACAGGTTAAGGCTGAGCATCAGCGACCAGCGGGATTGCTTCAGCCTTTGGGTATGCCAGAGTAGAAATGTGAGGATATTACGATGGATTTCGTGGGAGGATTACCCAGGACAGTTGGACTTCATGACTCGGTGTGGGTAATAGTGGACAGATACACCAAGTCAGCTCATTTTCTACCAGTGAGGTCGACTTATACCGTGGAACAGTATGCAGAACTGTATGTGAGGGAGATAGTTCATCTCCATGGGGTTCCAAAGTCTATTGTATATTATCGAGACCCTATCTTTACCTCTAAGTTCTGGGGAGCTCTGCAGAGAGCCATGGGGACTCAGTTGAAGTTTAGCACAGCTTTTCATCCTCAGACTGATGGGCAGTCTGAGAGGACTATTCAGGTATTGGAGGACATGCTTAGGGCATGTGTGATTGACTTCAAGGGTTCGTGGAGTAAGTATCTCCCATTGATTGAGTTTTCATATAACAACAGTTGTCAGTCCACGATTGGAGTGGCTCCTTATGAGATGTTATATGGAAGGAAGTGTAGATCACCCATACACTGGGATGAGATGGGTGAGAGAAGGTATTTGGGGCCAGATATGGTTCAAAAAACTAATGAGGCCATTGAAAATATTCGAGCTAGGATTCTTGCCTCGCAGAACAGACAGAAAACTACGCTGACCCTAAGCGTAGGAACGTGGAGTTCCAGGTTGGGACCACGTGTTTCTGTGAGTTTCACCGTTGAGGGGTGTGAGGAGGTTTGGAGTGAAGGGCAAGCTGAGCCCTCGGTTTGTTGGACCCTTTGAGATCCTAGAGAGGGTTGGGCAGGTGGCTTATAGGCTGGCCTTGCCACCGTCACTATCAGGAATTCATAACGTGTTCCATGTCTCTATGTTGCGGAAGTATGTTTCTGATACAACACATGTGCTGAGGTATGAGGATTTGGAGCTACAAGCAGACTTTTCCTATGAGGAGAGACCAGTTCAGATTTTGGATTGGAAGGACAAAGTTCTGCGGAATAAGACGATTCCGTTAGTGAAAGTATTATGGAGGAATAGCGAGGTCGAGGAAGCGACCTGGGAGTTAGAGACGGCGATGCGGGATCAGGATCCCGAGCTATTCAGGTAAATTTCGAGGACGAAATTCTCAGTAGGAGGGGATAGTTGTAACGACCCAAATTTGCTAATAAGGCTTAGGGGCCTTGATTAGCATGCCGGGAGGGCATAAATGGGATTAGAGTGGATATTATTGACTTAAATGTGTGAATATGTGATTAATGTTGATTATATGATAGTTGATGATATTATGTGATAATATGAAATAAATATGTGATATATGTAAGAACCACATTATTATGTGGGCAGGTTCGCAGAGCACGACTCGAGACGATCCTAGGGTTAGATAGCGGGAAAAGTCACAACGGGACTTAAGATATGACTTTGGGCAAGTCAGGGGTATTTTAGGTATCGGGTAGTGGTTTGGACTATCGGGTTACGAAAATAAATATATGGAGATATATTTGAGGTTAGGATGTCTAGGCAGGAATATTGGGGGATTTTACCGTTTTGGCCTCGGGGACGGTTCCGGCACCCCGAGCCGTGGGATTGACTTAGCAATAAGATGGACTTAAGGAAACTTTTGGAAGAAAGATAAACCGACTAAAACTCTTTACCTCAGTTCTCTCTCACTCTCAAGGAAAACAAAGGGAAGGAAAACACTGAAATTCTAAGGGAAAATCAGCTGAAGCTTGGAGGATTGAGAGATTAATCTAGAGGCTTAGCTCAGGAACTAATCAAGACTAAGGTAAGGGTTAAGCCATGTGTTTTCCAGAAGTTTAATCTTATGTACCAACTGGTTATTGAGATGCTGTCCAATTACTGATTAGGGTGGAAATTGAGCTAGGAAAATTGGGAATCAGCTGGAATTTGGCTAGAGGAAAGGTTCTGTTGACAAGGTAAGCTCTTCTCCATGAATTAGAGGTTTGAGTTTGGGTTCTTGACTAGTTAGTTTTGGGTGTTTAAGTTCTTGGGTTTTATAAATTAAAAAGAGAATTCTAGTGTAAGTTGGGCTGGGTTTTCTGTGGAATTGTGATGCTTTAATCATGTTAAAAGTGTTGGGATTGTTGGGTGTTGAAGTAGGGAGCTTAAGAGTGGTTTTGGCTGAGGATTTGAGCCTTGAACTGGTGGATTTTCTGGGTTCGAAGGGAAGGGTCGCGGCTCTGTTCTAGAGCGCTGCGGCCCTAGGATGAAAAAGGGCCAAGGAGGCTCGGCCATGGGAGGGCATCGCGGCGCCCAAAGCAAGGGTCGCGGTGCGTGTTATGTTTGGGAAGGCATGGGTTCTGTTTTGAGGCTAGGGTCGCGGCTAAGCTTCAAGGGCCGCAGCCCTTGGTTGCACACATGAGTTTTTGAGGGTTTTAGGCACGGGAAAGTGGTCTAGTATGATCGGGATTGATTTTACCACCGTGCTTGGTGGAATTCGGATTCGCGGGAGTTAGTTTTATAACTAGAAACCTATATTCGAGTATTATACTTTGGTTGTGACTAGGTGATAAAGGCTTAGGCTCGGGAACGGATCGTGCTTGAGGGGCGTTGCTCGTAATTCAATAACTGTACAGACTAAAGGTAAGAAAACTGCACCTGGTTGAATATATGTGACGGGACTAAGGGCTCCCTATTGTAAACGCTTGAAAATATGGTATTATGCCATGCAAGCCATTTAGTGAACCAGCGGCCTAAGGGTGCCAAGGATTTCACTAGCGCACAAGGCGCGACTCGGCCACTGGTAGCCGAGGACAGCTTATTATGCATTGAGCTCGGTTTAAGCGGGCCGGAGTCAGTGGGTTAAACAGAGGGTGCGGCCTAAGTCGTCGGCCCTGAATATTGTGTGATATGAGTGTAACATGTGATTGATTGTATCTTGAATCTGAATGTACGTACTGAATATCTATTGTGGATAATCTGATGGGAATACATGCATAATGAATTAATTGTGTGTTATCATTGATTGAGTTGTATAAGATGTTTTCTTGCTGGGCCTTGGCTCATGGGTGCTACGTGGTGCAGGTAAAGGCAAGGCAAGTTAGATCAGCCTTGATTGGAGAGCTCAGCAAGCAGAATGTACATAGCCAGTTGCCCGGCCGCCACAGTTGAGGTTTAGGTAGGGACGCGAGACCTGAAAACTGTCTATTTTGCCTTAATATGGCTAGTGATTACTCATGTACTTTTGGGAGTCTGTAAACTTATTTTAACTCTGTTTCTTATGGGATCCCATGTTTATAATAGTTTAAATATATGAAATGAGTCTTTTGAGACCAAAACCTTTTTAACCCTAGCTCTTACATGTTTAGTGACACGTTTTTAAAATAATGACTTGATTAGCAAGTCTTGCACCTTTATAAGTACACAGTGTAACGGTCTTGGCTATCCAGGGCGTTACATGTCATCTCCCGAACTGATTGGTTCTGGCTCTTCTCCGCATTTTCACCCTTTGTGATCCTTGTTCATGGAGGCACTAGGATAAAGATGTCATCCATAATCATCCTGTCTGGGGACGTTCCGTGGCTTAGTACCCTGTGGGCGCTTCCCCTGTGGATCGTTCGAATGATCCCGTCCTGGGACAAGATTCATTTGTTCTTTCCTAGGAGATTGCCCTGGGCTAGCCCTGGTTTTTGGAATGGGATGAGCCCTTTTTTGGGGGTTTGTTTTTTCAACAGGATCATCCATTTTGGCTTTCCCTTTTTCATGAGCAAGATTCGACAGCCCGGCTCCGGGATGCAGGGATGGTCCCGGAGGAAGGATAGGGGTAGCATCGTTGGGCACGATAGTCCTTATAGGTGGGATAGGCGGCTGTGTTCCTAGGGGAGGGACGACTAAAGGATTGCCTGCCAATCCTTGGGCAGCAATACAGGTCTACAGAGCTAAGATGGACTCTTACATATGGCGGGTGGCCTCTTGTTGTTCAACTATCCTGGTTTCTTGATTCAAGACCTATTGTCTCAAATGGACCACCTCTGGATCCTCCTGTTCAGGATTCATGTCCTTCTCGTTAGGATCAACGGGGTTCTCGGCCTCGTGATCTTCATACTCCCCTTCGTCTTCCTCGGAATAGCCTTCGTCGTAGTCACCCCCTTCCCTGAAGTTCTGGGAGTCGTCAGGCAAAGGCCTTTGATAAGGCATATCCTCGGGTTGGCCTTGAGGAAATGGTTGACTGGGCAATGATTCTCCATTCTCTTATTGTTACTGGTGAGCAGGATCAAACAAGGTATGCCTGGTGTTCACCATTTTTGCAGATGATCAAGTTTTACTCAAGCTTTCTTTAGCTCTCAATGAAAGCACCAAAATGTTTACCAAGTTTTTCGGAAACTATAAATATGTTATGAAATAAGAGCTGGAAAGAAAGGATAAAAGATGGATAATCATAGTTTTTACGTGGTTGGGTCGTTAATGAGCCTTAGTCCATGAGTCACTGGTATTAGGCTTTAGAGAGTTTTGACAATGTAGTTTTTCTACAAGTTTTAGCAAAGTTTTTGCTTACAAGAGAAATTCTGTGATCCCTCCTACAATGCACAACTGATCCTATTTATAGGCAGTCAAGTAGCTTGGGCTGGACTAATCTGGGCCCAATAAGGATGTAATTACAATTTGCTCGCTAACAGAGCCATAATACAAAGAAAGTAACATAATAAGATGTTGTTAATCTGGGCCCATTGGGCCAGCTTAGGCGTGGCCAAGCCTTACAGCTGCCCATTGCATGTTGGCACGGACTGGTCCACGTGGGCTACTAAGGGGATTCTGGGAATAGGATCTGTCAGAGTAGTGGAAGTACTGTTTCCTAGGAACAGTGTACGTTCCATGTGTACCCTCTTCTTTAGGTTAGTTGAGGAGACCAACTACCGGATTTCGTAGAGACAGGTCGGCATTAGGGAAAACTAGGCTTGCCCTATCTGGATGTTTGGTCTGGATTCGTTTACTAATGTCTCGGTTCATTTACTGGTATCCTGGTTCATTCACTAGGACCCAAATTCATTTTCCAAGGTGGACATCGTGATGATGGAGATCTCCCCTGGATTCTTGATAAGGTCCATCTCCAGTAAACAGTTAGTCTGCCACCTTAATTAGTATCTCAAAGGATGTAGGTTGGTTGTGGCTGGGAAGATGAGTCGGCCCTACATCTTAGTCCTGATTCCTTCATTATGTTCACGCCCATTGAATGTTGTTGGGCTCGATAGTGTTTGGGCTATCAGGGTTTCCTCCTTCCCCATTTATTGGGCTCAGGATGGGTTCGGACCTCTTCTGAGAGCCCATGGACCCATTGAGTCATGCCACGTGTCACGGGTGGAAAACATGGATAACAATAATCAATGAACAAAAACTCTAATAATAATAAAGGAATTATAAAGAAGGGGAAGTACTACTACATCACATTAATTTGTTTTAGTACATAGCTTTGCACATAACACAAAACTACATCATCATCTTCACGACGAGATGTATAATCGTGAGAGGATTTGTTTAGTGATCTCTACCACATGAAAAAGAAGAAAGCCAGAAGAAATAGGCACACTACACATCATAAGTAGAAGAAACCCTAGAGCCAAACTTGGCCTAATGTTCATCAAATAATTTTGCAACAACGCTATTCCTTCGTAAACATCCTGTATGTAGTACACAAAGTACTGCTTCTCCCACTCCATCCATTCTGAACGAGGTCCATTTTTATCAGCTTTATGATCACCATCAATCTCCAACTGCTTAATCTCCTGAATACGCAATCGGAGCACTATCATGCTCTCATCCACAAGCCTTGATCCCCCGTAATCTCGACCTTTCGCGTCTCCACTAGCGCATGCCCTCACGCCGCTAAGCCGTCTCCGCTGCGGCAACACGAGCTGAAACGAGTACCCTTGGCATACTTTTGGGAAGAATGTTGTTAGTTTCGTCGTCGTTGCCATATATATAAATTAATAATTCAGATTTTGGTGCCAAAATAATTAGACTTATGAGCTGTGATGATGAAATATTTTGATTCTGCGCTTAGTTAGCTTCGCATATATGTATATATTTATATATACTCAAGGATAAGATAGTTTACATGACAAAGATACGCAACTTATAATAAGAGAAGTTGTAAAGCGCGTTGTGAATAACACGTGGCACACTACGCGTATGTGCCACGTGTATATTAGGAAACCTAGGGAACGTGTGGAGGTTCCGTGTGTGCTATAAATAACTCCACGATGATGACGAGGGTGAAGTTAATTTGGGTTTAGAGATGAATTGTCACCTTGTTAATTATGAATCTATGATGTGCCCTACCTTTGGATGATTCATTGTATCAAAATAAATATAAACAATAATTATTTAACAAACATATTGTGACATGTATATATATGTAAGCATTTTATTATTCATACTTCCATATACATTGCTTGGAAGGGACCTTTTGCGGTGCATAAAAAGTAATGCAAAACTGATGTATTTAATCATTTCATGTCTATTAATCAAAGTTTAATATTTTATTACTTCTTTTTATAAAAGTAAAAGCTACTTGAGTAGCCGAGTTTTCTGCACTGAATTATGATTAATTAATGGGTAAATGCATATTTTTTTTATTAGTTGTTTTATCAAAATATGAATTCGGTACAATGTATTTATGATAATTATTCATTGATATCTTTTATTTGCAAATTGTATATATTTTGTTACCTTATGTGTGTCTAAATTTCTAATATTATGATATTACCCCAAATTTATACTTTATCTAATTTTTATAGTTTTTGTTATTTTTAATTGATCTAAATATATTTTATGAATTAATAATCAAAATAAAAAATAATTTTTATTTATAAAACATTTACTAAAATAAAAAAACAATTTAAAATATAGTTTTTATTTATTAAAACTAAAGTCAAAGTTTAAACTAAATATAATTGTAATAAACAAAACTAAAATAAATTAAAACCATTAACTAAAAATAATTAAAATAAATTAAAACCCTAAATCTAATCGGTTTCCCACATATTTTTTTGCTCTTCCTTTTCCTTATCTTCTTCTTCCTTCAACCCCTGCTCCACCCACTACCCAACAACCCCGACTGATCCACCACCTCGCACCCAAACAAACTTGCTCCAACCCACCCGGCCCTGTCGCGTTGTCTAAAACTCTAACCTACATAGCCCCGTTATGTGGTCTTCCTCCACCCAGATGTATCGGGGTCGAGCCTTCCTCCTTGGATGTCAACTTGATCTTGCAATTTGATTTAGGACAAAGGGCTCTGCGAGAACCAAGGTATGAGGTCATGGAGGGCAACTCCCCAAGGCACACGACATCATGGGTTTGGATATGAGTTTGTGGATGAGGAGAATTCTATTTTTTTTTCGTTTAGACCAATTTGTGTTATTAGAGTGGAGATGTTTAGATTTTGTTCGTTAGTTGGACAATGGGTTTCATTTCAAAATAAATCTAAGTTTGTAAATTATTTGTGAATTAATCAGTAATTTGTATATATGTTATGAACATATAAACAGAAAGTTAAAATTCCACATGAATATTTACATCATTAATAAAAATGCATTTTTGTTTTTAATTAAATAATTATAATTTTAATCTAACATTTGTTTTGTTTAGTTTAAAAATATATAATTTTTATTATATTTTAAATCATGTTTATTTAATTTTTAATCTCTACGTTTTATATAAATATTTTTTCATTTTAGTTTTTATTTTATTAATTTAGAAATTATATTTAAATCAATTAAGAATAACAAAACCATATAAAAATTAGATAAATTATTAAAATTTGGGGTAATATCGGAATATTAGAAATTTGGACACACATAGGGTACCAAAGTATGTAGGATTTGCAAATAAAGGGTATCGATTGATAATTATCAGAAACACAAGGTACCAAATTTGTCTTTTGATAAAACACAAAGTACTAAATGAGTATTTATTCTTAATTAATTATTTAGTTATAAATGTATTTCTCTTTTGGCTAAACATCATTTTAGACCTTGTGTTGTGCAAAAATTATCGATTAAATATTTTGTTATGTTAAATCATAATTCGTACTCTATGTTTTACAAAATAGAATAAAATAATTATTTCATCTCTATTTTGGTCCAAAAAAAAAATTAATGTGACTAAAATACCTCATAATTTTAATTTTAATTTTATTTTTTAAATATTATTTTATTAAAAATATTTTTTGATTAATAATTAAAAGAATTTCTTTTTGAAAAAATAAGGGTCTGATTGGTTCGCGATTAGAAAACTGTATTTTTGAAAAGTGGGATTCTGAAATGAAAATCTGAATTTAGTGACTGAAAACATGTTTCTGAAAATGTGATTGGTTTAATGTCAGTAAACTGTTTTTGAGTTTTAAAAAACTGAATCTGTGATTGAGATTAAATTTGAAAATATAACAGAAACTGAATATGGGATTGGTTTAGCTGAAAGTAAATTTTAATTATATTGATAAATTAAAATTTAATAATAGTGCATTAATTAAATTCATAACAATATTGCATTGTCATTAACTTTGATTTTTTTTTATATTAAAGTTATATTTTTTTAGGACATGATTGATTAGTGATTTGAAAATTGTATTTTGAAAAAGTATGATTCTGAAAAAATAATCTAGATTTAGTGTCTGAAAATATGTTTATGAAAATGTGATTGAATGTATTGTCCGTTAACTATTTTTTAGTTTTATAAAATTGAATAATTTTTTGGTAGAAAATCTAAAAATTGAATATGTAATATATATATATTTTATTTTTGGTATAATAATAATTGAAGTGAAAATATTTTTTTATTTATTTGTTGTAATTTTTATTTGATCAATGATTTTTTTTAGCAAATATATTGTAAATTAGAATTCAATTATATTCTGTTATATAATTTTATAATTAATTATTTTACTAAATTTATATAGATAAAAATTTTAAAAAGTAGATTGACTTGTAAAAATGACAAAAGAAAAAAAATCAAGACTATAAGAAAAATAAAAGAAAATTAACAAGATTTTTTTTTTTTTTTAAATAGTAAGATTATACTGAAAACATTAAGGGACTAATTGGTAGTTAATTCAAAAATATAATTTTAGAAAATTATTTTCAAATCAAATGATTTGAAAATATTGAATTTAAAAATAAATTATAATTTTTTGAGATCTTGAATGGTTGGGTGTTTTTAAAATTTAAAATCTATAGAATAGAAAGAAAACAACAATTTGTTGTTTTCTCTTTTGCTGAAGGATTTTAACTTAGTTTTCAAAAATGATTTTTTTTATTTTCTAAAACAAGTGTGCCAATCAAGTTTTCATTGCTGTTTTCATTTTTTAAAATCTGAAAATGATAAAACTGTTTTTGAATCCCCTACCAATCACACCCTAAAATTCATTAAATTAAAAGATAGCAAACCCTAAAATATTTAAAAATTAATTCTTCTTCTTCATGATTTTATCTCTCTTTCTCTCCCTCTTCTTTCTACAGGCGGAGTGGGCTGCTTGGAGATGGGGTTGAGGGTGGGGATCGAATGGTAACACATGGATCTAGTGGGTTAGGGATGGCTGGAGACAGAGCTGAGGGTCAGGTTGATCGGAGGAAGAATGTGGGGTTCTTAGAGACAGGGTGGAGAGTCGGGGTTGAACTGAGAATTATAGCACTAGGCTTCACCTACAGATTATGCTCATTTCGATATGAAACTGGAGAAAACACTCGGCCAGCAACAAACTTAGATCTACTTTGTTTTGATTGACTCGTCCCTCTCCTCTCTCCCATAACTAAGCCTCACCCCCCTCCATCTCTCATATCTCCGTCCATTTTATGACCACCTGAGCTTGAGCTATTTGGAAATAATTTCCTTGGATAATGTAAAACTAATAACAGCCATATCTAGATTTGAACCTCACAACCTCACTGAACCAAACCCAACATATATATATATATATTTTTTATAGTTGTTGTACCAATGACAATTTTATGCTTAGAAGTCCTAGACCTAAGAATGGAGGTGACCTGGTTACAAATGAATTAATTGGCGTATGGGGTTTCTGAAATCAAAATCCAGTCTTGGGGTTTCTATGAATGACTATTGGGAATTTTTGTTTAAAATCAGGTCTGCTTTGGGGGATGGGGACAACAACTGGCGTTATGGGCTGAGGGTTGGGGACGACAACTGGTACTCTGGACTGGGAATGGATATTGGCGTGGACGAAAATGAAGGGAACGACGGGAGAGAGAATGAGGGAGAAGAGAACAGAGAGAGAAAAAATGTTTTTTTTAATATTAATTTAAATTCGTTAAGTATTAAATATTTATTTTTAATCATTTTAGATGTTCTTTAATTATTAACTAGTTTAGTTTAAGGGTATTTTCGTTGTATTCAAAAAAAAAGTTTGATGAAAATTAGGTTAGAGAATTATTTTGTTCCATTTTGCTAAATATAAAGTGTGAATTATTATTTAATAAAATAAAATATTTTATCCATAATTTTTGCACAATACATAATCTAAAATAATATTTATCCTTATATTTTCCCCTTGTAATCTTGTTTCCAAAAATCTATATGTAGACAAATATTATCAAGCTAACTATATATTGCGTTGTTGTACTAAATATACATAGGGATGTATTAAAAAAATACTAATAATGTATCATATGTTAGAGAAAATCATATTACTTTAATGGAAATAATACAATACTATGCAAAAAATTACTATATACAAGATGATAGATAAATAAGTGTTACAACTCTATTGTAAAAATACAAGTAAATAGAGAAAGATGATGGTGACTATAAATATAGATAGATACAACTCTGCAAAAGATACAAATAAACCAGAGAGATGTAGAATAAAATAAGCAAATAGAAAATACAATTATAAGCATAACAATCCAAATAAATATATGAATGTTGATGCAGTTTTTCGCCAACAGTATATTACGTAATTAGTTGGAATAAATTAGTACTTAAGGATAAACCAGAATAAGGATAATAACACTTAAGGATGCTCGGAATGAAATATTAAGAACACTCGTTCCTTTTTACGTGGTTCGGAGGCTAAAATCTCCCTAGTCCACGAGTCGATATTATTACTGTATCTCTCTATATTTTGGCAGAGTATTTGCATTACAGAGAAAAGACCCAACCCCGTTTCCTATCCAAGGTCCTGGTATTTATAGAAGAGCCATCCTAGGATAGGTGTTGGGGTGAACACGTGAATACAAATCCTTTATGTGACCCCGTCTTGCACAAATGATGAATATTACAATATATATTAATGTATGGTCTAATCATTAGGTAAAACTGATCATGGGTCGTCAGGCATAATCGGACATGTGATGTCTGATCATGCACGTTTATGTTACGTGTCCGAGAATTCAAGAATAAATGGACATGTGATGTCTGATTACGCACGTTTATATATAACGTATCCAAGTTTATAAAGGCTCTTGGAAATGGCAGATCTTCAACGTACCCCGACCTGGACGTAACACCAGCTCGCGTCTAGGATGTTGTGCTTTACCTGCGTCTCAAGTTCGTGTCCTATTGCTTCGTATTCATCAGCTCACGTTATTTGCCCGGGGAGTCTCAATGTCTTTGCAGAGGATATATCAATCCGTGGATGATCTAGTACTGTCCTTGGCTAGCCAGCTGTACTCGAGCTGCCTAAAAGACCCGGGCTGAATATCAGGGTGTACATTTGCCCCCCAAGTCCTTGCCCGTGTCTTATGACGTCATCCTCTGACTGACATGGTGGGGACTTTTAAACTTCTGTTGCGATTATCCATGTTTGCTCATTACTTGAGTACTGGTGTAATGACCCAAATTTGCTAATAAGGCTTACGGCCTTGATTAGTGTGCTTGGAGGGCAATAAGTGATTTATTTTCATAATATGTGAATTTGTGTGAATATGTGATTAATGATGCATGTTTAGGTGGATTGAATATGTATGTGGGCCCCGTTAGGTTATTAGGGGCATGTTTGTAATTTTAGCTCGCGGAAAGCATAAATGTGATAAATGTAAATAATTGTGATATGTTCGTGATATATTTGTGTTGCACGATCTGAGACAGTACTAGGGAGCGGTTAGCTGGAAAGTCACAGCAGGGTCGAAAATCTGACTCGGGGTGAGTCAAGGGGCATTTCGGGTATTAGACATTTTATGGGGTTATCGGGTTATGGAAATAAATATTTGGAGATATATTTGAGGTTAGAATGTTTAGAAGGGAATATTGGGGAAATTTACCATTTTTCCCTCAGGGACGTTTTTGGTACCCCGAGCCTTGAGGTAACCTTAGGAACTTGAGTTAAGTAAAACAAAACCAAAAGAAGCCTTTAGAAAAAGAAAAAAAAGAGAAACTGACCCTCCCTTCTGAACTCTCTCTCTCTTGGAGTTTCATCCTTTGGAAGCTTGGGGAAACCTTGGTGAATCTAATCAAAGACTAAGGAATTTTAGTTGGGATTTTGGGAGCTAGAGGCTTGGAGCATAGAGAACTGACTTCGGAATTCACTTCAGCTTAAGGTAAGCTTTAATCTCAGTGCATTGTATTGAGTAGCTGCTGGTTTTTCTTAGAGTTTGCATGTGTGTTGGGTGGAGGATCATTCTTGAGAATTGATGAGGTTTAGGGCTAGTTCTTTGTTAGGTTTTGTTGTTGAATCTATAGTATAACCTCTGTGATAATTAGTTTGGATTGTTGGCTTGATTTTGGGGTTAATTGGATTGGTTTTTGAGGTGAAAATGATGAGTTTTTCTGGGCTCGAGGGGTCGGGTCGCGGTACTGTTCTTGCTCAGCCGCGGCCCCTTAGAACATAGGGGCGTCTGGAATTGGAGGCACGCTGCGGCGCCCTTTAGGAAGGGTCTCAGCGCGTGTAGGCTGACTTGAGGCAAGGCCTCGGGTTGAGCTGGGGGCCACGGCATGAGTTCCTATGGGCGCGACACTTAGTGCATTTTTGGGTTCTAGAGAGATTTTAGGCTCGAGAATTCAATAGTTAAGGCTCGGGATGGATTTTATCACTTGCATTGATAGAATTCAATGAATAGGAGACTAGAATTATGACCCAAAGCTATTCAATGGATTAGAACTTGATGGGTGGAAATTGTTAATGCGTTGTGACTAGGGTTTCAGCGAGGCTCGGACTAGGGGACTGTGCTCGGGACATCAGTGCTTGGAAAGCTTGGGACACAGGTAAGAAAACTACTATTCCCATAGAGCTTGAGTTGCAGGGCACGACCCTTAATGATTGAGTTGCAGGGCTCAGCCCTATATGATTGTGTTGCAGGGCGTAGCCCTTTGATTGAATTTATATGTGTTTAAGTATCTGTTTAGTTATATTATGTGTACATATAAATGAATGAATGCGATGGCCGGGAATGGCGAAGGCCGAGAATGGCAAGGGGTCGAGAGCAGTGTTTAGCACGCAGAGTATGAGTTGCCAGGGTGAGACCCCAAAGGATACCTGGGATATCCTCACGGTGCGGACCACGAACCCAGGGCCTGGTAAAGCGCCTGGGACGGCATGGCCATACGTGTATAGCCTGATGATGGCTTGTTTATATGTTAAGTGCTTGATATGCATATATTATCTACTTGTGAGGGTTTTCTTGCTGGGCTACGGCTCACGGGTGCTCTATGGTGCAGATAAAGGCAAGGGGAAAGTCAACCAACCTTGAGTATGGTGAGCGTGATGAGCGGCGCGTACATGTTTGGTCTGCCTGGCTGCCACCGCCAGGGGCACTATTGGGGGATGATTATACTAAACTTAAATTTTATCGTTTAGCCGACTCTGGTTATATTTTTGAATTGTAAATATTTCTAAACAATATTTTTGGGATCCCAAATGTTAAACACTTTATAATTTTCAATGAATGGTTTAGTTTCAAGTTTATGACTCTGATTATGGTTTAATTACACTTTTGTCCTAAAACCTCGATTAGCGAGTTAATTGCACATTTTAAACTCAATTAGTAACGACTCTAAGGCAGTAGGGCGTTACAACTTGGTATCAGAGCGAGCCAAGGTTTATGGTTTTTGGAGAATGACCGAACATGTACGCTCGCTATCAGTGGCAAGCTCGACTCAGGGTTGGTTGGTAATAATTGAATTGTATGTCTGATTATGTGCTTAAATGCCCTGTTTGCCTGCTTATTCCATATAGAGCATGATGAATGATTTAACGTATGAATGATGTCAGGGCATGGCCCGTTGTGTGTTATATGCTATCTGTGTGTTATGTGGATTGTTGGTCATGGATGACTGATGTGATTGGGAGGTGGTTTGGATGTTGTTATCATGCCTGATGAACGGGGTCATTGATTGCAGGCATATTTGTTGAGGTGCCTCGACAATCATCTAGACTCCGCGGCAGTCAGGCCGAGGATGATAACCAGGGTCAGGTCCCTCCACCTACCCCATAGAATTGGCAAAAGATGTTTGCCGAAATGGAAGCAAGATTGCAACGAACAGAAGAAGAGCTCCGATAGATGAGGCAACATGCCCCTCCACAGGTCACTGGGTTGCCAATTCAGCAGGTTATGGTGCCAGTGCCAGTTTAACCTATTGTGGAGAACAAGTGGGAGCCTTTATTTGAGAGATTCAGAAAGCAGCATCCTCCCACCTTTGAGGGTGGACCAGACCCACTGCGGGCGGAGCAGTGGATGAATATGATTTCCTCTATTCTCAATTTTATGAGAGTTGAGGGGAACGAGAGGGTAGCTTGTGCAAGCTACATGTTCAGAGAGGATGCCCGCATCTGGTGGGATATAGTAGTTCAGAGGAGGAATGTGACAGCTATGACCTGGGAAGAGTTCAGGAACATCTTCAACGAGAAGTAATATAGTGTTGCAGTCCGAGCTGCAAAGGTTGATGAGTTTATCAACCTGACCCAGAACCGGTTGACCGTGACAGAGTATGCTTTGAAATTTGACCGATTGGCGAAGTTTGCACCAGATTTAGTGCTGACAGATGCGGCAAGAAGAGATAGATTTGTACAGGGATTTAATTTTATGATCGCCCACGATGTGAAGATCACCTTGGATCGAGAGACTACTACCTATGCTCAGGTTGTAGACAAGGCCCTTACTGCTGAGGGCGCCGAGGACCAGATTTGGAGAGAGAGCGCTGTTAGGCGCGATGTCAGGAGGACAGTGCCTCCTTTTATTGGATCCAGTCGAGGTAGTGGCTCCAGCGAGTAGAAAAGGAAGGCCCCAGATTCCTTTGTTCCTCCCAGTTCAGATAGGAGGGCACGGGGTGGTTTTAGTGGCCATCAGGGCGGAATTGACAACTGGAGGAGTTTTCCAGTGTGTCCTGGTGCAGACGACGACATTAGGGTGAGTGCAGGATTAGGGCTTGCTTTGTCTGTGGGAGTGTCAATCATCTGAAGAAGGATTGCCCACAAGCCAGGAAGGAGGAGCCGAAGCAGGGTGACAGTCTCGCTCCTGCCAGGGTGTTTACTTTGACTCAGACTGAGGCGGAGGCTAGCCCCTCAGTTGTGATAGTTCAGATTTCTAGTGCTGGTTCTTCTTATACTACATTATTTGATTCGGATGCTACTCATTCTTTTGTGTATGCTAGAGTGATAGATCAGCTGTGTAGACCCAATGTTCTGTATGCTAAGGGTTTTCAGACTTTGTTGCCGACTGGGGAACTGGTAGTCTCTAAGAGGTGGATTTAGGCTTTACTAGTAGAGGTAGATGGTAGGGAATTGTTTGCGGATCTGATTGAGCTTGCGATGGATAACTTCGATGTGATCCTAGGGATGGATTGGCTATCGAAGTATGGGGCAATGATTGACTGCAAGCGCAGAATGGTGACCTTTGAATCGGAAGGGGAGGTACCCTTTGTATTTGTGGGAACAGCTAGTGGACCGCGGGTACCTATGATTTCAGCACTGAAGGCTAGAGACTTGATGCAGGGAGATTGCATAGGATTCCTAGCGAATGTTGTGGATACCTCTAGGGTTGTGTCGGTTGGACCGGGGGAGACCAAATTGGTATGCGAGTTTCCAGATTTATTTCTAGCAGATCTGCCAGGGTTGTCGCCGCAACAGGAGATTGATTTTGTTATAGAGTTGGTACCAGGAGCGGAGCCAGTATCTAGGATACATTACATAATGGCTCCGATGGAGTTGAAGGAGTTGAAGATTCAGTTGCAGGAATTACTGAATTAGGGGTTCATCAGACTGAGTTTCTCGCCATGGGGTGCCCCAGTGTTGTTTGTCAAGAAGAATGATGGATCTCTTAGGATGTGTATTGACTACAGGGAGCTGAACAAGTTGACCATTAAGAATAAGTATCCACTGCCTAGGATTGACGATTTGTTTGACCAGCTGCAGGGAAAGACATTGTTTTCTAAGATAGATCTTCGGTCAGGTTACCATTAGTTAAGGATCAAAGAGGAGGATATACCAAAGACCGCTTTCCGCACGAGGTATGAACACTATGAATTCCTGGTTATGTTCTTTGGATTAACCAATGCCCAGTAGCTTTTATGGACATGATGAATAGGGTTTTCAAGGACTATTTAGATAAGTTCGTGATTGTGTTCATCGACGGCATTCTGGTGTACTCACAATCAGAGATAGAGCATGAGCAGCATCTACGTCTGGTCTTGCAGCGGTTAAGGGAGCATAGGTTATATGCTAAGTTCAGCAAGTGTGAATTCTGGTTACTACAAGTTACATTTCTGGGTCATATTGTCAGTAAGGAGGGGATTCTGGTCGACCCAAATAAGATTGAGGCAGTGAGAGACTGGCCTAGACCGAGCAGTGTTCCTGAGGTGAGGATTTTTCTGGGATTGGCAGGGTATTATTAGCGGTTTGTTAAGGGGTTCTCCAGGATAGCTACACCATTGAAAGAATTGACAAAGAAGAAGACAAAGTATGTTTGGACAGGCAGATGTGAGAATAGTTTCAAAGAGTTGAAGCTGCGACTGATCACCGCGCCAGTATTGAGTCTGTCGACAGACAACGAGAAGTTTGTGGTTTATTGTGAAGCTTCCAGACAGGGTTTAGGGTGTGTGCTAATGCAAGCTGGGAAGATGATAGCCTACGCATCGAGGTAGTTAAAGGAGTATGAGCAGAGATATCCCACGCATGATCTAGAATTGGCAGCGGTGGTATTCGCACTTAAGATTTGGAGACTTTATCTATATGGTGAGAAGTGCGAGATATACACCAACCATAAGAGTTTGAAGTACTTCTTTACTCAGAAGGATCTGAATATGTGCCAGAGACGGTGGCTGGAGTTGGTTAAGGATTACGATTGTGACATCCTATACCATCCTGGGAAGGCTAATGTAGTTGCTAATGCATTGAGTTGGAAAGGCCTAGGACAACTATTTAGTTCGAGACAGATATCTGATAAGCTAGCTGAGGAGATGACTAGAGCGGGTATTGAGTTGGTGGTTGGTCGGTTAGCCAACATCACTCTTCAGTCTACTCTCCTTGAGAATATCAAGGAGGCACAGGGGAATGATTCCTAGTTGAGGGGTTACAGGGAGAACTTCTTAGTCGGAGCGGCTAAGGACTTTTCTATCTCGGAGATGGGGTTACTGAAGTATAAGGGTCGGATCTGTGTTCCGATGGATTTAGATATCCAGCGAGAGATCTTAGATGAACTGCATACCACTCCCTATTCCTTACATCCAGGTACAACGAAGATGTACCAGGATTTGAGAGCTTTGTATTGGTGGTCGGGCATGAAGAGGGATGTGGTGGATTATGTGGCCAAGTGCTTAACTTGTCAGCAGGTCAAGGCTGAACATCAAATGCTAGCAGGGTTGCTGCAGCCTCTAGGGATTCTGGAGTGGAAGTGGGAATATATCGCTATAGACTTCGTGGTTGGTTTGCCAAAGACCGTGGGACAGCATGATTCGGTGTGGGTGATTGTGGATAGGTACACCAAGTCTGCCCACTTTTTACCAGTCAGGATGACTTATACTATGGAGCAGTATGCTGAGTTATATGTGAAGGAAATTATTCAACTTCATGGGGCTCCAAGGTCGATAGTATCCGACAGGGACCCCACCTTCACCTCCAAGTTCTGGGAGAGTCTGCAGAAGGCTATGGGCACACAATTATGATTTAGTACCGCTTATCATCCTTAGACAGATGGTCAGATTGAGAGGACGATTCAGATATTGGAAGACTTGCTACGAGCCTGTGTGCTAGATTTTGGGGGATCTTGGAGTAAGTATCTCCCTTTGATTGAGTTCTCGTACAACAACAGTTATCAGGCGACTATCGGAGTGGCTCCATATGAGATGCTATACGTGAGGAAGTGCAGATCACCTATCCATTGGGATGAGATTGGTGAGAGGAAGTACTTAGGTCCTGAGATGGTTCAGAGGACCAATGAGGTGGTTGAGAAGATTAGAGCTCGAATGCTCGCCTCCCAGAGTCGGCAGAAGAGTTACTCAGATCTGAAATGCAGGAGCGTGGAGTTTCAGGTTGGTGACCATGTGCTCCTTAGGGTTTCACCTTTGAGGGGAGTGAAACAATTTGGTGTTCGGGGCAAGTTGAACCCTAGATTTGTTGGCCCCTTCGAGATTCTGGAGCGAGTTGGAGAGGTAGCTTATAGATTGGCGATGCCTCCAGCCTTGTCAGGGGTTCATGATGTGTTTCACGTGTCCATGCTCCGGAAGTATGTGTCTGACTCGACACATGTTCTGAGTTATGAGTATTTGGAGCTGGATCAGGATTTGTCTTATGAAGAGAAGCCAATTTAGATTCTCGACCAGAAGGATAAAGTCTTGCGGAGCAAGACCATCGCCTTGGTAAAAGTGCTGTGGAGGAACAACAAGGTCGAGGAGGCGACATGGGAACTTGAATCTGAGATGCAGGAACGGTATCCCGAGTTGTTCAGGTAATTTCGAGGACGAAATTTCTATAAGGAGGGGATAGTTGTAATGACCCAAATTTGCTAATAAGGCTTAAGGCCTTGATTAGCGTGCCTGGAGGGCAATAAGTGATTTATTGTCATAATATGTGAATTTGTGTGAATATGTGATTAGTGATGCATGTTTAGGTGGATTGAATATGCATGTGGGCCCCGTTAGGTTATTAGGGGCATGTTTGTAATTTTAGCTCGCAGAAAGCATAAATGTGATAAATGTGAATAATTGTGATATGTTCGTGATATATCTGTGTTGCACGATCCGAGACAGTCCTAGGGAGTGGTTAGCTGGAAAGTCACAACGGGTTCGAAAATCTGACTTGGGTGAGTCGAGGGGCATTTCGGGTATTAGACATTTTATGGGGTTATCGGCTTATGGAAATAAATATTTGGAGATATATTTGAGGTTAGAATGTTTAGGAGGGAATATTGAGGAAATTTACCACTTTTCCCTCGTGGACGTTTTTGGTACCCCGAGCCTTGAGGTAACCTTAGGAACTTGAGTTAAGTAAAACAAAAAAAAAAAAAAGCCTTTAGAAAAAGAAAAAAAAGAAAAGAAACCGACCCTCCCTTCTTAACTCTCTCTCTCTCTTGGAGTTTCATCCTTTGGAAGCTTGGGGAAACCTTGGTGAATCTAATCAAAGGCTAAGGAATTTCAGCTGGGATTTTGGGAGCTAGAGGCTTAGAGCTTAGAGAACTGACTTCGGGATTCACTTCAGCTTAAGGTAAGCTTTAATCTTAGTGAATTGTATTGAGTAGCCGCTGGTTTTTCATAGAGTTTGCATGTGTGTTGGGTGAAGGATCATTCTTGAGAATTGATGAGGTTTAGGGCTAGCTCTTTGTTAGGTTTTGTTGCTTAATCTATAGTATAACCTATGTGATGATTAGTTTGGATTGTTGGCTTGATTTTGGGGTTAATTTGATTGGTTTTTGAGGTGAAATGGTGAGTTTTTTGGGCTCGAGGGGTCGGGTCGTGGCACTGTTCTTGCTAAGCCGCGGCCCCTTAGAACATAGGGGCGTTTGGAATTGGAGGCGGGCCGCGGCGCCCTTCAGGAAGGGCCGCAGCGCGTGTAGGCTGACTTGAGGCAGGGCCTCGGGTTGAGCTGGGGGTCGCGGCATGAGTTCCTAGGGCTGCGACGCTTAGTGCATTTTTGGGTTCTAGTGAGGTTTTAGGCTCAGGAATTCAATAGTTAAGGCTCGGGATGGATTTTATCACTCGGATTGATAGAATTCAATGTTCCGGAGACTAGAATTATGACCCAAAGCTATTCAATGGATTAGAACTTGATGGGTAGAAATTGTTAATGCATTGTGACTAGGGTTTCTGCGAGGCTCGGACTAGGGGACTATGCTCGGGACACCGGTGCTTGGAAAGCTTGGGACATAGGTAAGAAAACTACTGTTCCCATAGAGCTTGAGTTGCAGGGCTCGACCCTATATGATTGTGTTGCAGGGCGTAGCCCTTTGATTGAATTTATATGTGTTTAAGTATTTGTTTAGTTATATTATGTGTACATATAAATGAATGAACGACGATGGTCGGGAACGGCGAAGGTCAAGAACAGCGAAGGCCGAGAACGACAAGGAGCCGGGAGCAGCGTTTAGCACGCGGAGTGCAAGTTGCCAGTGCAAGACCCCAAAGGATACCTAAGATATCCTCACGGTTCGGACCGCGAACCTAGGGCCTGTTAAAGCGTCTGGGACGGCATGGACGTACGTGTATAGCCTGATGATGGCTTGTTTATATGTTTTGATATGCATATATTATCTGCTTGTGAGGGTTTTCTTGCTGAGCTATGGCTCACGGGTGCTCTATGGTGCAGGTAAAGGCAAGGGGAAAGTCGACCAACCTTGAGTATGGTGAGCGTGATGAGCGGCGCGTACATGTCTGGTCTGCCTGGCTGCCACGACTAGGGGAACTATTGGGGGATGATTGTACTAAACTTAAATTTTTTCGTTTAGCCGACTTTTGTTATATTTTTGAATTGTAAATATTTCTAAACAATATTTTTGGGATCCCAAATGTTAAACACTTTATAATTTTCAATGAATGGTTTATTTTCAAGTTTATGACTCTGATTATGGTTTAATTACACTTTTGTCCTAAAACCTCGATTAGCGAGTTAATTGCACATTTTAAACTCACTTAGTAACGGCTCTAAGGCAGTAGGGCGTTACAATTGGACACGTGGAATGTCACGATTGGCGTCTGTTCAGGTTTCGAGGTTTGCATTAATGGTCTGGCCACCTCTTTGCCGTTGTTTCGTCTTTCGAAACACCACCCTCGAATCGTGCACTAGTTTGATCGGACGGTCCTCGCCGCTTTATGCCTTTTACGTATAAATAAGGTTGGAAATTTCTAGTGTTTATCACCTTCCATTTGAAACCTTTCCATATTTTCTCTCTTCAGCCTTTACAACCTTCTTCTTTCTCAGAGGAAAACAAAAATCAATTGCGGCAAAGCTTCTGGAAAACTTCAGAAACCCACTCGCTCAGGAGTCTTCCAAGCTTCTTCCTTGCAAAACTTGTTTCTCTCGACTGGAGAACATACTGTAAGTCTTTTGGTTTTGTTGAAATTTTTCTTTTACTGGCTTTTGGGTTTTCTTCCCCTCTTTTTTTTTTTTTGGTATCACGCCTATCCGCACTTCTCCGTAGTCAATTTTAGGTAGTTCTCCATAGGTTTTTGGCACATAGGCTTCGATTTAGGTTTTTGGAGTAGGCCTTAAAATATCCCTAGAATTGTGATGTTCATACAACTGGGTGATTTCTGGGAAAATCTGGGCAACTCACGGGAGATTTTAGGAAATACCCACCCAGGATATAGAAGATGAAAAGTTTTTAGGGTTCGAGACTAGGTTGCTTAGGGGATACGCTTCTTGGGCGGTTTTGCTCTAAACCGCTTCCCCAGGAGGGTAGTGACCTGATTTTCTGACACACGAATCCTTAAACATCAGGGGTCTGTTGGGAAACCTAGGCGCGTAGCATAAGTAGCGCATGGCACCACATCGCAGGCTGAGATTGCATTACCTCATGTGTTAGAATCCTCAGCCTTTCTTTATTATTTCTTGCCTGTATAAAAATTCTAGGTCACCCACTAAGAGTTCCATCGTTCTTATTCGATGGGCGAGCTAATGGCACCCAAGAAAGGCGCATCCAAGAAGAACGTAGCTGGCTCATCGTCTCAACGAGCCAATAAGGGAAAAGGGGTTGCCTCCGAATTCCCCATCCCCCAGTTCAGCCCCGTGGTGGAGGAGGAGGTTGTAGTCAGACATGATGCCTTCTTCGAGGCAGAGAGGATAGCCTCCAAGATAACGACCCAAGGAAGGGTCAACAAGATTATGCTGTCCCACAACATCGAGGTCGGGACTGGCGTCCTAATCGCTCGACCTCCGCTTGAAGGGGAATGGAGCTGCACCCCACTCCAGAACAACTTTGCGGCCTGGAGTGATGAGCATCTAAAGGCAGGGGCCTTCCTTCCCCTCGAACAATATTTCGTCGACTTCCTCAACTACGTGCAGTTGGCGTCGTTCTAGCTCCCCCTGAACTCGTATTGGATGTTGGCGGGGCTGAAGTACCTTTTCTTGAAGCATGAGTGGGAGGTCTCCACCCCTGCGGACATTCTCTACTTCTTCTACCTCAAGGCCAGCTCGGATCAGCGGGCGCGAGGCGACGAGTTCTACTATCTAACCCGATTCCCGAACTCACCCACAGTCATCGAGCTCCCCAGCCACCCCAACGACTTTAAAGATCTGTTCTTTATGTCGAATGGGTTTCGGAACTGCGAACACCGATATTTCAATCGTCCTCATAAGTATTCTTTCCCTCCATAGTTCGTGGAATTATTCTTTTCATACTTAGTCTTCAAGCATGTATACTGACTGGAGTATCTTCATGCAGCCATTTTTGCGAGGACGGCCAAATCAGTGACCCTTGGTGGTCAATACGACACTTTGGCGGGGCTTCCGTCTAGGGAGAAGGATTACCGCCAGCTCGTGTCTAATGACACGATGTTAGTGTGTAAGTTGATTACCGAAGGCCAGACTCTGGCTTTGAGGAGGACTCGGGCTAACCATCCGGCCGCTTGCTAGCTAGCGTCCATCCCCGAAGGGGGTGCTGAGGCCGAGGTGCCGCTCGTGCAAAAGAGGCGAGCTCCTGAGGCCGCTCGGGATCTAGACGTGGGACGAGCTTCATCGAGGGCTGCAGCCGGCCCCTCCGGCCAAGGTAACCCGTACCCCCTTTAGGGGCTTAGATAGGGATGTCGCTGACCTTAGGCTAGTTAGGTTTAACCCAAACCAGCTCGTGCACCATCACCCTAATGACCCCGACCGTAATATAACTCTGCTCCAGTGCGTGGATCACTTAGTGGTTCACCACGACATGGGCCATCCTAAGGGAACTATAGTCGTAGATGTTGGATTAGCTTATACAGGATCTTTATTTATTTTCATGTATATATAATATTAAACAAATTAATACGAGATAGCCTAAAACATGTTTCTAAAATTGAATTCAAAGAGAAACAAAGAATAGAATACTTACAGTATGCGTAGCGGAATGAAAGAGTCCTTCCTTTAGTTTCTCTAACTCTTGTATCCTCTCTGTCGCAGAGTATTATCAAGAAATTGAACCGTTCTTCTAATTTCTTCACAGTCTTTCAATGCATCCTTAGAATCACCTAGACTAGTGTGGGAAATTCTCAACACATGAGATAGATATAGAGAGATGAAGAGAAATTAATCAAGAGGCTTAGAAAAAGACTTGTGTTTAGAGAGAATCTAAAACTATTAGAAAATATGACTTGTGACTTATCAGACTTGTGTTTTGACTTCTCTCTAAGCACTCCTTTTTCATAGACTCAATTAGGCCATTAATTTAATTAAAAAAATCAATAAAATAATATCAATTTTAAAGCCCTAGGTCGAAATTATCATGGGCTTTAGGCCCGTGAAATTTCCTATTTGATTATAAGCCCATTGGACTTAAAATCAAGGTCTGTATTATTTTCTATTGATTTAATTAATTAAATAATTATTTAAATCCTTTACCGAATTAATTATTTATAATTTGAACATTGATTTAAACTTATTTATTAATTTAGATACCAATTTATCTTAATTAATAAATCTGCCATAATTTCTCTTTTCTTCTCAAAATTACACAACTCTGTGAAACTATCCAAAATTGATCTGGTCAACTTTGATAATTCTAATTGATAATTAAATCAATTAATTGAGACTATCTAGATGATTTTATCTAAGGCACAAAGGGGACCATGGGCCTATGAAATCAAGCTCCAATAAGTTATCATAAATCTAACAAATAAATTTACTAACTTATTAATTCCTCGTAACTCCACTATAGACTCAGAATTGCACTCTTGAATTCATAGAATGCTCTATAACAAATATAGATACGCTATTAATTATCCATGTTACAACCATAATTTTCATTCAATCCTCTATAGACGATCTACAATGAGATAGGACTAAAATATCGTTTTACCCTTCATTGTATTTTATCCTTAAAACACTTAGTTCCTTGTAAATGATATTTCAGTAAACTAATTTAATTACTGAAATGAGATCTCTATCATTTAACACCTTGAACCAAACAAAAAGGAAACCATCATTTCACTTCTTCATCAGAAGCTATAGATGTTCATATCTATGATTAACACTCCCACTTAATTGTACTACTGAGTTCCCAAGATGTAAGTGTGGGCTAGTCCGTAGGGTAAGCTGGTAACTAACAAGTCAAAGAACTCAAATAATACAATCAGTTAGAATACTAACCACTCAGAATTGAGATTGAATTGACCTATGGTCAACTATATGATATGACTAGAATAGATAATAACGACATGTTTACTTATCTTATCAACTGTCAATATTGATACAGTCCGATGTAACATATACATCCGATCTTATCTACTTTGCTAATGTTCTGGAAAGAACATAACACTGTAATGTGTAAGTAGACCATATCGTAGATTGGCAAGTCAGTGTAAATCTTGTGCACTGACTAATCTTAGGACTAACTTATTTTGAACATATAATCGTATTTATATTCCACTGTGAGATTATGTCACTATAAATACGATTAGTTATATGCTCTGGATTTAATAGAAGTTTATATTAAACAAATAATTATGAAAATAAAACATGTGAGCAAAGTGATTGACCAAGTCAAAAAATGATTTCTATTCTTTTATTGATAATAAATGAGATTACAAAGAATTTGGGTTTTATTTAGGGCATAAAAACCCAACAGTAGATAACACCCTCTCCTTTAGGTCGGCCCTCTTCGAAGAGTATGAGACCAACCTTAGGTCGTGGCCCTCGCTTCTCCAGGGTGTCTTTGCCCCTGGACTTGGGCAATATGTGGAGGAATCCAGCCCCGATGTAGAACTTGAGCCCGAATCTCCCCAAATCCAAGAAATTATAGACTTAGGTTCCCCTTCTCCCATAGCAGTTCCAAGGCCGGAGGTCGTGGCAATAGACTCCTCCTCTAGCTCGGAGGGTAGGACTTCTTGTTATATTACATATACGTTCTTAGGTACACTGAGGAATTCGTACACACACTTACGTACTTCCCATTCTTTTTCAGGTGAGGAGATGGCACAACAAGGGGTTCCCGACATCCGCGCGATGTTCCAGGAGGGGAAATCCAGCTCAGGGCCTGATTACTCTACAAAATAGAGTTATTTTACCAGTTTTTATGTGCTAATTGTTGCTTAATTCTTGAGTTTTTAATTTATTTGTTAAGTTTTTAAGTAATTTTGAATTTATTGGGTTTATTTTGATTTTTATATATTTTTGTGTGTTTTTATAGTTATTTTGTTGTAAAATTTTGTAGTTAATTATTTGAATTATTGTTGTTTAGTTTGAGGTAAAAAAATGTTGTATTATTAAACTTAAATGTTAAATATAAATTAAGTTATAATTAATATTTTCAAAGAATTAAATTAATTTATTTTATAGTTGAAAATATTTTATTATGATTTATTTTATATTTATTTTGTAGAGAATTTATGGCATTTTTGGGGTTTGAAAATTCAGAAAAAGAATGAAAAGTGGTATATTTGAATAGAAATGAAAGAGCAAAATGAATGCCCTTTCACCTGCCATTCAGCCCAGCGTGGCCCAAGCCTTTTTCAGCTGGGCCGCACCTACCTCGGCCCGCTAGCTGCCACTCCAACACGCCAGGCCCAGCCATTTCCTTCAGCTCACCCCCGTGCCTCCAATCCAGCCACTGCCTCAGCATCTAGCCTCCAGCAAAGCTCCTCCCAGCAATCAACGCCAGCACCATCCCAGCCAAAACCACCCAAAGCTCCACGGGCCCAGGCCCAAAATGCCCCTGCCTCCTGAAGCTCACCCAGCTGCTGCCAAAACAGCACAGGCCCGTGTCCTCCAAGCCGCCTGCCTCCCCAGGCCTAATGCAATCAACCCAGCAGCTGCTGCCTTTGGCCCATCAACTCCCTGCCAGCCCACGCATGGCCCAATCGGCCCAAATACCATCCATGCCACCAGCTGCCAACACCCACCAAAGCCACCATTTTTTGAGCTCAACAAAAGCTTACTTTTGTACCCTTGTCCCCTTTGCCAATAATACCATTTTTTACCCAAACTTTTCTACACATTTTACCCCAAAACATCATCATTACACCCAATAATTTACCCCTATTTGCCATATTATTATTAATTTAATAAATTTAATTAATTTAAATTTATTATTTTAATACTCTCATTTTGGCTATAAATAGGGAATTTTCAAGACCATTAAGGGTGCTCAATTTTGGGGGAGGTCTTACCAAAAAATTTATATACTTTCAAACCTCTCTATTCTCTTCATCTTTTTCTTCTTCTTCTTCTTCTTCTTGGTTATTTTTCTATGTATTTTTAGAGGAACAATTTGGGGGTTTTCCTCCAAATTTTCCTAAGTTATGTTTGTAATTTTTTTTATTTGTATTTTCTATTCTAGTTATGAGTTTCTAATCTTTTTAAGATTATTAAGGTGATGATGAAACAATCTGTAACTAGATAGTGTTTATGTTGTATGTTGATTTCCCATTTTGTGCAACAAAGTGTATGGATTTTTCTTGTTCAAATATCTTCTTTCATCTTAAATATCATGTATTTTTTATTGTTAGCACATATTTACACTTTGTTCTTCATTAGTGCAAAAACATAATATTCTTTGTGTAAGATGTGTCATTAAATTGTACACATCCAATGCTTAGAACAAAAATATTTTGTTTTGCCTTATAAATAATGTTCATTGATTTATTTGTTATTTCATTAGATTGATTTACACTAAATGCTTTGAAATTATAATTTTAAAAGTGAAGATAAATCCTATATTTTTATAAAAACTTGTGCTTAAATAGAATATCTAATTTGAATAAGTGATGGTTTGATTAGTTTCTACTATTACTAGAACTTGGGAATCAATGTACTTTTAAATATTATTGAACTTATATATTTTTTTTTGATCAAGAAGAAAGGATAACTTCATTAATCAAACCAACAGTACAATCAACACAACAGTAATACAACAACAAGAGACTAAGCTACAGCCACTCCAAAACAACCAAACACCAGTAAACAAACCAAATAACAATACAAACCAGTAACACTAACTACAGAGGCTAATAACAACAAGCCTCACCAAACTAGCCAATACAACAGAAAAACTGGGAAACTAACAGACCAGCTAAAACATCAAATTGTTGCAGCAAACTGAATTATAAAACGATGCTCCTTAGCAGAAAGGTTATGCTTTTGAATACTGAACAGCCGATGATGAAGAATAGCCTTAATTTCCGCAGCTATGCTCATTGCAGATTTAGAAGATAACTCAAATATGCAATTGTTACGATTTTTCCAAATGCTGTAAACAGTAGCAACTAGAATCATAGTTGCAATCTGATGAAGGAACACAAACTTCCTGCTGGCTAACCAAACTCTCCAACTGTCAAACTCAGCAGGCTAACCATTCCCATCTAACCAGTCACAAACATGAGCCAACACCTGCTTAGACAGTGAGCAAACAAAAAAGAGATGGGCATGACTCTCATCAACCTCTCCACAAACAGGGCATAAAGGAGATTCTATATGCACTTTGAACCGACTCAGATTGTCAAGAGTGAGTAGATGAGAATTGACTACTTGCCAAAGCAGAAACCTATGCTTAGGTAGAGATAGCTTACACCAAACAACCTTGTAATAGTCCACCTGCTGAACCTGAAGAGAGCTGGAATAGATTCTGGCAGGACAAAATTTTCTTGAAGCACCAGCAGCCATTATCTCATCCCTGCTATATATGCTCCTAAGGTTACACAACTTACGCCAGTACCAGCTGGTATCTGGGAGCACCTTATAGGACCAGAAGTCAGTTCCTTTTAAATAAATGGAGTTTATCCATTTCACCCACAGAAGATCAACTTTCTCAGATATAGCCCAAATAAACTTGGCCAAAATAGCATGGTTCTATTTTTTACCATTCCTGAAACCGAGCCCCCTTAGAGCCTTAGGCAAACAAACCTTATCCCAAGAGGCTACATGAATCTTACATCTATTTCCATTGACTCCCCAAAGGAACCGACGACAAAGTCTCTCAATTTCCTTTATGATGCTTTGGGGAAGCACAAAGATACTCATCCAATAGTTCCTTAATCCAAAAAGGACCGAGTGAATCAATTGCATTCTACCGGCATAAGACAGATGCCTACTATCCCAAGTGTGAAGATTCCTCTTAATTTTCTGAATAATGACATCATAGACCTCATGCTTCCACTTGGTTGGTCTCATTGGCACACCAAGATACTTTAGGGGAAAAATTCCCTCTAACAGGTTCATTTCAGCAGCCAAAATCCTTTTTCCAGCCTCCAAAATGCCTCCAAAATAAATCTGGGATTTGTTCTCATTTAAGTGCAATCCAGTGACAGAACCAAACTCCCTAAGCACCCCCTTTATCACCTGAACTGAGGACAGAGAACCTTTACAGAAAATAAGCAAGTCGTCAGCAAAGCATAAGCTAATAAGCTTGAGGCTCTTACACATGGGATGAAACCTAAAAGCTGAATTCTGAGCTGCAAATTGGAGGCTACGGGTCAGATAATCCATCACTAGGACAAATAAAAGAGGAGAAATCAAATCCCCTTGGCGAAGACCCTTTGCACCTCTGAACTGGCCTTGAATCCTGCCATTCAGTATTAGTGAATATGAAGTTTTGCACAGGCAAGTCATTATCCAGCCTATAAATCTAGCTGGGAAGCAAAGAGCCTTTAAAAGCTCCTTAATAAACCTCCAATCAATTGTATCATAGGCTTTACTAATATCAATTTTTATCGCACATCTTGGGGAAACAACCGATCTATTATAGTGCTTAATAATATCTTGACAGATGAGAACATTATGAGCAATTGAACTTATATTTTGTGGATTTTATTATCTTAATAATCTTTCTTTTACTATCTTGATTTCTATTATTAATTTATGTTTATATATTGTCTTTAATTTCTTTATTATTGTCTCTTATTTGATTTTCTTGTCACAAATTCTCATCAATCTTTGGAGCTAGGTTAAAATTTATTAATTTTGGTTTAAAATAGTTTTCTTTTCGATTTTAGACAACTCCTTTGGGTTCGACATCCTTGCTTACACGATCACTATTCTATATGAATGATTTGTGCGCTTGCGATTTATAAATATTTAAAACATACACGTTTTGGGCTCATCAGGGCCGCTCGTAAAGAAGCCCTGGTTCTCATCCAAGAAAGTGCCACCCACGGCAGGAACGACCTCCAAATCCTCGGCTAAGGGGAAAGGCCAGAGCTTGACAGCTTCAGCTGCTGCGGCTCAAGCCAAAAGGGGTCCGCCTCCACCTCCTCCCCAGTTTCCTTTTGTTCTTTAAGACAACACCACTTGATCCCCCAGCTCCGATTATCCCTGCCACCACCGTATGCATCCCGGTCAATGCTCAGGACCTGGAGAAGATTCCAGACACCTTTCGGGGGACCATCTATGAGACCGCGAACATTTTTACAAAGCCAACCCTAAGGATTTGAGGGTGATTGAGGAGAGGAGCCCGGAGAACGTCATGGAGTTAGCTCCGGGAATGAACCTCACAGTACGTCCACTTTTCTTAGTCGAACACACTCTTTCGATTATATTCCAGTATGCGTCTAACTTGTTTTCTTACTCCTTGCAGGCGGTATTGGCTCAACACCGTAGCATAGCTCGGACCAGGGCTAGGAATGAAGAGCTTAAGGCCGAGCTCCAGACCACTCAGGCCGCCCTGTTTGCTACCCAAGATGCCCTCGCAGCTGCTCAACAAGGCGAACTACGCGCCAAAGCTGCCCTAACAACGGTCCAAGAAGGTGAGCAAGCTGCAAAGGCTGCCTTAACAGCGGCCCAGGAGGGCGAGGAGACTGCGAAGGTTTCCCTGGCTGCCCTGCAGGCCGAGCTCGCATATGTTAAGGCCAAGCAGTTGGAGGCGGAGGCTGCTACCAAGGAGGAAAAGGCAGCCTCAATATCCTCCATGGAGAGTATGCTATATCATTGCTGAGCCTTCAACCAAGAAGGAAACTTCTCCTTTATTCCCCCTGATGTGTGGGATCTCTACCTTGAGAAGTTCAAGGCCCAGGCACAGCAAGAGCAGTCCGAGACTGGGGAAACTTCCATCGTTGGCGGGCAGGAGACCGAGGGGGTGACGTCCTCTGAGCGCCTTGGAGGGGCTTAATTTTCTTTTGCCTTTGTATATTTTTACACTTTTTTTTGTAAATATTTGCCATTTTTGGCTTGGTACGAGGTTATTTTCCTCGAGATAGTTTATTTATAATTCCAATATCTACTTTTTATCTATTCCCTAATTTTTTTTCTTATGTTCATGACTTGTACATTCAAAATCTTAGGAAATGACTCTTAGGTCGAGGTAGATATTTTACTTTTGGCTGTGACGAAAATTATTGTTGATTTATATCCTACCTGTTAGGTACCAGGCCTTGGACCCAGTTGTATCTGGGATTTTGAATGTTCCAAACTTAGTTTTCGTTAGGTTTTATCGTTATCTCGAGCTTCTGAGGAAGCCACTGGATCTTTAAATTTTGCTAACTTCCAAGTTTTGGACCTGGTTGTATCTAGGATATTAAATTAAAACTTAGTTCGTGTTAGTTTTATGACACCTCGTGTTTTTTAGAAAAAACACTAGTTAATCAACTTTACTAACTTCCAAGTTTTGGACCTGATTGTATCCAGGATTTTTAATTAAAACTTAGTTCGTGTTCCAAGTTTTGGACCTGGTTGTATCCAGGATTTTTAATTAAAACTTAGTTCGTGTTAGTTTTTTGACACCTCATGTTTTTTAGAAAAAAACACTGTTTAATCAATTTTACTAACTTCCAAGTTTTGGACCTGGTTGTATCCAAGATTTTTAATTAAAACTTAGTTCGTGTTAGTTTTTTGACACCTCGTGTTTTTTAGAAAAAACACTGGTTAATCAACTTTACTAACTTCCAAGTTTTGGACCCGGTTGTATCCAGGATTTTTGATTAAAACTTAGTTCGTGTTCCAAGTTTTGGACCTGGTTGTATCCAAGATTTTTAATTAAAACTTAGTTCGTGTTATTTTTTTTGACACCTCGTATTTTTTAGAAAAAACACTGGTTAATCAATTTTACTAACTTCCAAGTTTTAATCCCCTTCTCGGGTTATATGCCCCCCATGTAATTAGAAAGTGAACTTTCCTGGTTGCTTTGGACCAACGCTATCATCCGAACTACCACGTAGATGAAACCATACAAAGACACAAGAAATACACAACGATTGTTTTATTTCTTAAATTAAATGGCTTTTATAACTAAGCCTGACATAGACAGGTGGTACGATCATTGATAATACTTCTTTAGGTGCATAGCATTCCAGGTCCATGGAACTGTTTCTCCATTAAGTCGAGCCAATTTGAAGGTTCCCTCTTGTATGACTTCTACTATTTGATAGGGCATTTCCCAGCTCGGACCCAAAGTACCATCCTTGGGGTCCTTGCCTGCCAAAAATACCCTTCGGAGTACCAAGTCTCCTAAACCAAAGACACACCTCCTGACCTTTGAATTAAAATAATGAGTGATTTTTTGCTGGTAATGCACGAGCTATAGCTGCAAATCCTCTCGTTTTTCATCAATTAGGTTGAGGGACATGCTGAGCAACTCATTATTCCGCTCCTGGCTGAAGGTCTAGAGTCTGTGCGTGGCTATCTTTGTTTTGACGGGAAGGACGACCTCACTTCCGAAAGTCAAAGAGAAAGGGGTGTGCCCCGTAGAAGTTCTGTGGGAGGTCTGGTATGCCCATAGCACCTGTGGTAGCTGCTCAGGTCAGACTCCCTTGGCCTCGCCTAACCTTTTCTTAAGGCTCGCTCTGAGTGTCTTATTCACGGCCTCGACCTGCCTGTTGGCCTGCGGGTAGGCCACCGAAGAGAAACTCTTAATTATGCCATGCCTCTCACAAAATTCGGTGAAGAGATCGCTATTGAACTGGGTCCCATTGTCCGATACGACCTTTCTTAGTAGTCCGAATCGGCAAACAATATTCTTGACTACAAAGTCGAGGACTTTTTTTGAGGTGATTGTTGCCAGGGGCTCTGCTTCCGCCCACTTCGTGAAATAATCGATTGCCACCACCGCATAGCAAACTCCTCCTTTTCCTGTGGGCAGGGCTCTAATTAAGTCAATTCCCCATACCGCGAATGGCCACAGGGATGAGATCATTTTCAGCTCGACTGGCGGAGCTTAGGTGACTGTGGCAAAACGATGGCACTTGTCACATTTTTGGACATAGAAGATGGAATCCTTTGATAAAGTGGGCCAAAAGTATCCCTGCCTTAATATTTTTAAGGCAAGGTTTTGCCCCCCAGCGTGATCCCCACAGAAGCCTTCATGCACTTCCTGCAAAATAGTTTTGGCTTCCTCTAGCAGAACACACCACAGTTGAGGTAAGGAATGGCCACGTCGGTACAACGTCTCATCTATGATGGTATACCTTGGAGCTTGATAGAGTATTCTTCTCGCGTCTTTTCACTCATCAGGTAACTTCCCTGTGTAAGATACTCTATTATGGGAGTCATCTAGGTCGGCCTGGTATCGATCCTCTCGACCTCCATCGTACTCTTTGCCATGCTCGGATTCTCCAAGAATTCCACCGGTACTATGCTCATATTCTCGGCTTCCTTGGAGGTAGCGAGTCTAGCCAAAGCGTCGGCATTGGCATTCTGCTCGCGAGGGATCTGCTCGACTAGGCCATATTCAAACTCGGACAGCTCCTTCTTTACTTTGACTAGGTAAGCCACCATCTTGGCCCCTCGTGCTTGATATTCCCTAGACACTTGGTTTACCGCGAGCTGGGAATCGTTGTAGCATTGGACGACCTTGGCCTTCAATTCCTTTGCCACTCTAAGCTCAACCAATAAGGCTTCGTACTTGGCTTCGTTGTTGGACGCCTTGAACCTGAACTGCAGCGTGGAGTGGAAATGATGCCCTTCTGGAGATATTAAGATGATCCCAGCCCCATACCCATTCTCGTTAGATGAACTGTCCACAAAGATTCTCCATAATTCCTTCACTGGTTCTCTCAAGGGCTCCTCCTGGAATCCACTGCATTCAGCCATGAAAATCAGCCCGGGCTTGGCTTTTGATTGTAGTTTGGGGTACGTATAGTATTTCAACTGGCTGAGCTCAACTGCCCATTTCAGAAGATGTCCCGATGCCTCAGGTTTATGCAGTACCTGCCTTAAAGGCTGATCGGTCATGACGTAGATTGAGTGGGATTGGAAATATGGCCTAAGCTTCCTGGTGGCCGTAATAAGGAAGAACACCATATTTTCCATTAGGGGATACCGAGATTCAGCTCCGAGAAGCCTTTTGCTTATATAATATACTGGCTTTTGAACTCAGTCCTCTTCTCGGACCAACATGGTGCTGGCTGCATTTTCCGTCACAGCTAAATAAAGAAAAATGGGCTCTCCTGCCATTTGCTTAGACAACACTGGTGGTTCAGCCAAATGTGTTTTTAGATCGCGAAACGCCTGTTCACATTCCTCAGTCCATTCAAACTTTTTGTTTCCCCGGAGCAAGTTATAGAATGGCAAACACTTGTCAGTGGACTTAGAGATAAACCGATTAAGGGCTGCCACTCTTCCTGTCAGACTTTGGACATCTTTATGTGACATGGGCGAAGGCGTTTCTAGTAGAAATTTGATTTTGTCAGGGTTCGCCTCTATCCTTTTGGTATTGACTATGAACCCCAGAAATTTTTCTGATGCCACTCCGAAAGTACACTTCTGGGGGTTTAATCTCATGCTATACCTCCTTAGGATCTCACAACATTCCTTCAGATCGAAAACATGGTTATCGGCAGTTTTTGATTTGACCAGCATATCATCTACATACACCTCCATGTTTTTCCCAATCTGATCAGTGAACATTCTATTGACCAATCTCTGGTAGGTAGCCCCATCGTTCTTCAGCCCAAAGGGCATGACTTTATAACAGTAAACGTTGGTTGGAGTCATAAAGCTAGTATGCTCCTAGTCCACGGGGTTCATAGCGATCTAGTTATATCCAGAGTATGCATCCATGAAGGACATGAGCTCGTGCCCCGCGATGGCATCCACCAATTGGTCAATCCTTGGCAAGGGGAAACAATCCTTGGGACAGGCTTTTTTCAAATAAGAGAAATCGATGCAAGTCTTCCATTTTCCATTTGGCTTTGGGACAAGGATAGGATTGGCGACCCAGATCACGTATTTAGCCTCGCGAATAAAACTGCATTTTAAAAGCCGAGCTACTTCTTCTTCCAGGGCCTCAGCTCGGGTTATACCCAGACGCCTTTGTTTCTGGGATTTCACAGGCATGCTTTTGTCCAAGTTAAGGGTATGCATGATGACATTCAGGCTGATCCCTACCATGTCTTCATGAGACCAGGCGAAAACATCTAGATTTTCTTGTAGAAATTTTACCAGCTCTGCCTTTCTCTCAACGTCAAGATTTTTCCCGAGCTTGACAATTCTCGAAGCATTTTTGGGATCGATGTTTACTTCTTCGAGTTCTTCAATAGCCTGGAGCTCGGACCTATCTTTGCCTATTTGTGGATCAATATCATCACTCGGGGTGGTTCCCCTGCCACAGACTTGCTGAGGTTCTTCCATCCCAAGATCAGTTCTTACTTCCCGGGATTCCTTGCCTCCATCCTGCACGGCCATCGTCTGCTGCCCGGGTTGCGATTTTCCCTTCATGGAAATGCTATAGCATTCCCTGGTAGCAAGCTGATTGCCTCGGATAGTACATATTCCCATAGGTGAGGGGAATTTGATCATGAGGTGGCAGACAAATGTTATGGCTTCGAATGCCATTAGCGTGGGTGTACCCAAGATTGAATTGTACGCGGTTGGAAAATCGACGACCACAAACTCGAGCAGCTTGGAAATAGTTCGCGGTCCCTCACCCAAGGTTATCACTAACTCGATCATTCCAATAGCTGTCGACCCTTGCTGGAAAACCTATACAGCGTCATGGAGGTTGCCTTCAGCTCGGTCACAGATAATCCCATTTTCTCTAGTGTGGACCTGAATAGCAGGTTCACAGAACTCCCGTTATCACCTAGTGTCCTCCTAACTCTTCGATTGGCGAGCTGGATGGTTATGACAAGAGGATCGTTATGTGGGAACTGGACATGACTAGTGTCTTCTTCAGTAAAACTCATTGGTTGTTTCTCCAATCATTGTTGTTTAGATACACGCTGCTCCGGGACGAACTCAACTCCATCGTGAGACCTTAGCTCATTGATATACCTCTTATGGGCACCTTTGCTCGTGCCTGCCAGATGGGGGCCTCCGGAGATGGTAGTTATCTCTGCCCCTGTTATCGGAGGAGGGGTATCCAAATTCACCTGAGCTCTGGTCTGATTTGCGAGAACTTCCGGAGCTAATTGAATGTTTTGCCCAGTGAACTGATTAGGAGTGACTCGATTCCGGGCATACTGAGCCAAAGGTCCGGCCCTGATGAGGGTCTCTATCTCATCCTTCAAGTGCCTGCAATCATCAGTGTTGTGACCGATGTCATTGTGGAATCAAATTTTTTTTGAAGGGTCTCTCTTCGCCTTTTGATTTTTTAGAGGCTCCGGCTTTTTCCACGGAAGGCGGGCAGAATTTGCCAAGAAAATGCGCTCTCTAGTATCCGTGAGGTCGGCATAAGTCGCATAGATCGGTTTGAACTTCTCCACGGGCTTGTTTTTCTTTGAACCGTTCTGGCCACCCTCACCACTTCCCTTCCTCTTGCTACCTCCCCCTTGGTTATTCTGGGTAACGATTTGAGCCATAGTTGCAATGTCCATTACCGCTCCAATGGGCTGGGCAGGGACTTGGTTGGTTCTTGCGACCGAAGCTCGCGCCTCTTCCAAGTTGATCACCCTCTGAGCTTTGTTCAGGAACTCATCCACGGTGTTGATGCCCTTTCTCTAGATTTATTTCCATAGGTGGCCCCCAACAAGGATTCCTGTCCTCATCGCCATAAGCCTAGAACTTTCATCCGCGTCTCTAGCTCGCGTAGCAATATTGGCGAACCTTCTCAAGTAAGCTTTCAGAGGCTCTCCGAGTTGTTTCTTTATGTTTGCAAGGGAGTCTGTCTTGATTTGAGCCGCCTGGGAAGCCCGGAACACCTTCTTGAAGTCAGCGGAGAAGCTCTTCCACGAGTTGATAGAATTCTTTTTGTATTTCTTAAACCATTGCCTAGCCAGTCCGACTAGAGTCGAAGGGAATACCAAGCACCTCAACTCAGGTCCGATGTTGTGGGCCATCATCAGAGTATTGAACATTCCCAAGTGGTCGGACGGATCTCCATCTCCATCAAATTTTGATAAATGGGGCATCCTCAAAACTCGGCGGGTATGGTGTTGTTGCAATGTTGGGGGCGAAGAGCTTGAGCTCACCCCTCAAGTCATATTCATCTTTTTCCTTCTCTGATAGGAGTCTTTTCATTAGCTCCTTCATCTAGGCTAACCTCTCGAGGGTTGGGTCCTTAGTTCCCTGGGGCTGTTCAACAGCTCCCCTTCAATCGTACACTTTTGGCGGGTTATTGTCCCTCCAAGTTCGAGCTTGGTTTGGTGGGACATTCCTGTTATCACGTACTTCTGAAAGACTTCCCTCGTGGTGAGTGCCACTGAATCCATTGCGAGCTAAATTTCTCCTTTGTGAGTTTAGGCGATCTCGTAGATCGGTCTGCGGATCAACTTGAGGGTTCTGCGCTGAGCTCAGCTGATATCTCAAATTTGCGCCAGTCCTATCACTTCGACGACCCTCCGTCCAATAGCTCCCATTAGAAAAACTCATAGCTTGCGGGCGAGGATGAGGATCCGAGACATTTCCGTGTGCTCGCGGAGCATGAGTAGGGGTAGCGGGAGGAGGATTCCTCCTGCTGTTTCCGTAGGTGGGAACGTCTCGAGAAAAACGAGGTGGGGATGGATGCCTTATCAGCGATGGAGGATGTCTACTCAGTGAGGCGATTCTCGTCCCATCAGGTTAGAACAAATTAGCTTGCGGTCACTCTGCTCCACCATTTCTGATTCCCGGTGTTTGGCGATCTGGTCGCAGTACAGGGAGGTCGGTTGGGATATGCCGTCTTTGCGAGTTTGCCCTTGACCCTCTACGTGGGTTTCCATGGGCGCTCCTGGGTGCACTTGACAGTGGTGCTGAACTTGGACATGAGGTTCTGACCAACCGGCTGGCTCGTTGACGATCCCTAGGAAAGTTGTCAAACGAGGTTTCCTGGTGATCTCATGACATGGGCGCAGAACTTGGGGTTGAGGTTCTAACTGATCAACTTGGCCTGGGTCGACTATCCCGACGAGACTTATGAGTCTCACCTTGCCTCTTTCCGACGTTGACATCTGTTGCAAGAGAGAGTAGCCGAGTCAAGACTTCCTTGATTTGCTTGTTTTCCTTGGCTAGATGGCTTCTCAATTGCATGTTCTCTAACTCCTCCGCAGTTAAATAATTTGAGTTTGGATTCGGTGGCAGAGGCGCTGAACTTCCCGTTTCTTCGTGGCCCATCGATTACTTTCCCGATCGCTGCTAAATTTCTGGGATTTGTTTGTCGGAAATAGCAGTATGGTGAGCCTTCTGCCCACCATGCTTATCAGTTTCGTTACCGTGCCTTGAACGAGTGACCACCATGATGAATTTTGTTATGAATCTTTTTCACTAGCACTAATTTGCAGCTCTCATTGAAAGCACCAAACTGTTGACGCAATTTTTTGCCAACAGTATATTACGTAATTAGCTGGAATAAATTAGTGCTTAAGGATAAACCAGAATAAGGATAATAAAACTTAAGGATGCTCAGAATGAATATTAAGAACACTCGTTCCTTTTTACGTGGTTCAGAGGCTAAAATCCCCTAGTCCACGAGTCGATTTTATTACTGTATCTCTCTATATTTTGGCAGAGTATTTGCATTATAGAGAAAAGACCCAACCCCCTTTCCTATCCAAGGTCTTGGTATTTATAGAAGAGCCATCCCAGGATAGGTGTTGGGGTCAACACATGAATACAAATCCTTTCTATGACCTGTCTTGCACAAATGATGAATATTACAATATATATTAAGGTATGGTCTAATCATTAGGTAAAACTAATCATGGGTCATCTGGCATAATCGGACATGTGATGTATGATCATGCATGTTTATGATACGTGTCAAAGAATTCAGAGATAAATGGACATGTGATGTCTGATTACGCACGTTTATATATAAGGTATCCAAGTATATAAAGGCTCTTGGAAATGGCAGATCTTCAGCGTACCCCGACCTGGACGTAACGCCAGCTCGCATCTCGGATGTTGTGCTTTACTTGCGTTTCCAACTCGTGTCCTATTGCTCTGTATTCATTAGCTCGCGTTATTTTCTCGAGGAGTCTCAATGTCTTTGCAGAGGATATATCAATTCGTGGATGATCTAGTACTGTCCTTGGCTAGCCAGCTGTACTCGAGCTGCCTAAAAGACACGGGCTGAATATCAGGGCATACAATGAGGTAGAAAAAATAGAAATAGAAGAATAAAATAAGAACAAGAACAATATAAAGAACTCTCACACTCACACAAACAAAGTGTAGAGTAGTGGGGATCACCAATTTGAACATGGTTCAAGACCTTTGCCCAAAAGTTTATTTTCCCATATTCTCTAAGCACTAAGGGAACTCAAAAAATGGAAATAAATCTCTGGAATTATCAAGTCTTTGGTGAATTTCTAACCAAGTGCTCTAGTGGATAGAAATGGTATGTCTTGCAAATGAGTATTGCGCTATTATTTATAGAGTTTTGAGACACCCTTTGAATTTCAAATTCCACCAACCCCCTAGGTTGTTATCAATGTTTAATTGGATATTTATGGAATTAAAATGAAGATTTAGGAGTTACTTGGGATGTTAAAATCGTTCAAATTGAAAGAAAAAAAGGAAAAATGAGATTTGACTGCCAACACCCTAGGACACGGTCTGGGGCCTGTGATGCTTGTGTCCGCGACCTGAAGGCTATTACAGCCTCCCAATTTTGCACCTTTTTCCTAAACGTCACAATACATTTCTCACATGATTTTGTAACCTTCATACACATAATGAGAGTTAAAATATATCTTGTAACGACCCAAAATCACTAATAAGGCTTAAGGGCCTTGATTAGCGTGCCGAGAGGGCATAATTGGTATATGTGTGATTTAATGGTTTAAATGCATGATTATGTGGCATGCATGATTAATATGATTATATGACTATATGACATGCATGTTTGTGAGTATTAGCTATGCATGTGAGCCCTTTATAGCTTATAAGGTCATATTTGTAATTTTGGCCCGTTGAGGGCGTAAATGTGGCTATATGTGATAAACTGTTGAGACCACATTATTATGTGGATATATTTACAGCATATGGCTCGAGACAGTCCTAGTAAGCAGATTGGCAAAATAGTCACAACAGGGTTCAATACCTGGTCGGTAGGGGCCTAGGGATATTTTTGGGAATTTAGAGAATAATTTAGAAATGATTGCACGTTGAATAAATAATTTGTAATTAATTAGATGACGTGATTAATTGGTAAATATTAGGAATATTTGAAGAATTAGCGGGAGCCAGGGGTAATGACTATTTTACCTTCAATACCCTTAGATGATTAGAAGACTTGAGGGGCATAATGGTCATTTTGTTAGGCAGGGGACAAGTATAGAAATCCTTAGGATTAACTCAAAAAGTGGTAGAAACATCTCAATTTCCCTCATCTCTCTTTCTCACGGTTTTCTCTCTCTCACCCTCTCTCAATTTGAACATTGAAGCTAAGAAAACAAAGGGGCATAACCTTAAGCTTAGGTTGGAGTTCTTTGAAGGAAAACGGAAGAAAAGCTAAGGGGGTTCAAGCTAGGAATTTGAGCTGGAAAACAAAGAAGAATTCAACCATATTTGAGGAAAGTTTTGGTCTCTTAATTTGCTGAAGAATTTAGCATAATTGGGTAGAATTGAGCTGAGTAGTCTTGAAGCTTATAGTTTGTACAATTTTGGGTTCTTAGGTATGTATTGAGTGTTGAATTTTGGTTTAATTGGGATAGTGATTGAGGTGCGATTGTTAAGGCTTTGGTGTCTAAAATGTATGATTTAACCTTGAATTCGTAGCTAGTTTGATGTTGAATTGAGGAGGTTTGTTTAGGTAAAATTTTGGGTTTAAGTCTTGAGGTACCTGGCTGGGAGAAGCATGTGAAAAACCCAGATTTTCTGGGTTCAAAGGAGGTGTGTCATGACCCAGATCTGGGGTGCCGTGGCATGTGTAGCCTTAAGGCCCTGGGGATGCTCTCTGAGATGGGGGCGCGCCGCGACTCACTAGGCCAAGTCGCGACCCGCCTCCCCCTTTGGCTTTAGTATTTGCTCTCTGACTTGGGGGCAAGTCGCGACCCACTAAGCCAAGTCGCGACTCGCCTGGGGATTTTAGCCTTAGAATTGTTTCTAAAATTGTTAAGGCTCGGGGATTCGAACCTAGGTTCTTAGGACAATTTCTACTACCCGATTTAGTAGATATTGAGGTCTCGGAGGCTAGTTTCTGTCTCCTAAGTATTTATTTGGGTTGGAAGTTAATAATTACCCTTTGGCCACTTGTTGGAAACTTTATACATGATCTTCATTTATTTTCCTGTAGATCTAATATGAAACAAATTAATATGAGATAACCTAGAACATGTTTCTAAAATTGAATTCAAAGAGAAACAATGATAAGAATACTTACAATATACACAACGGAATGAATGAGTCATTCCTTCAGTTTCTCTAAGCCTTGTATCCTTTATATCATAGAGTATTATTAAGAAACTGAACTGTTCTTCTATAATCTTCATAGTCTTCCAAAGTATCCTTAGAATCACCTAGACTAGAGTGGGCAATTCTCAACACATGAGATAGATACAGAGAGAAGAAGAGAAAATAACAAAGAGGCTTGGAAAATGACTTATGTTTAGAGAGAATCTAAAACTATCAGAAAACCAGTGATTAAACTTATCTATCGTCTTCTATCTAAGCACTCCTTTTATAGACTCAATTATTCCATTTAATTTAATTAAAAAATCAATAAAATAATATCCAATTTGAAGCCCTAGTTCGAAATTATCATGGGCTTTAGGCTTGTGAAATTTCTCATTTTATTATAAGCCCATTGGACTTAAAATCAAGGCCTGTATTATTTTCTATTGATTTAATTAATTAAATCATTATTTAAATAATTTATGAAATTAATTATTTATAATTTTAACCTTGATTTAAACAAATTTATTAATTTAGATACCAATTTATCTTAATTAATAAATCTGTCTTAATTTCTCTTTTCTTCTCAAAATTACATAACTCTGTGAAATCATCCAAAATTGACCTGGTCAACCTTGATAATTCTAATTGATAATTAAATAAATGAAATTGAGACTATCTAGATGATTTTATCCAAGGTACAATGGGGACCATGGACCTATGAAATCAAGCTCCAATAAGTTATCATAAATCTAACAAATAAATTTACTAACTTATTAATTCCTCGTGACTCCACTAAAGACTCGGAATTGTACTCTTGAATTCATAGAATGCTCTATAACAAATATAGATATGCTATTAATTATCCATTGTTACAACCATAATTGTTACTTAATCCTCTATAGATGGTCTAAAATGAGATGAGACTAAAATACTGTATTACCCCTCATTGTATTTTATGCCCTAGTTAAAACTCAAATTCTTTGTAATCTCATTTATTATCAATAAAAGAATAGAAATCATTTTTTGACTTGGTCAATCACTTTGCTCACATGTTTTATTTTCATGATTATTTGTTTAATATAAACTTCTATTAAATCCCGAGAATATAGCTAATCGTATTTATAGTGACGTAATCACAGTGGAATATAAATATGATTATATGTTCAAAAAACGTTAGTCCTAAGATTAGTCAGTGCACAGGATTTACACTGACTTGCCAATCTACGATATGATCTACTTACACATTGTAGTGTTATGTTCTTTCTAGAACATTAGCAAAGTAGATAAGATCGAATGTATTTGTTACATTAGACTGGATCGATATTGACAGTTGATAGGATAAGTAAACATATCGTTATTATCTATTCTATTCATATCATATAGTTGACCATATGTCAATTCAATCTCAATTCTGAGTGGTTAGTATTCTAACTGATTGTATTATTTGAGTTCTTTGACTTGTTCGTTACCAGCTTACCCTACGGACTAGCCCATACTTACATCTTGGGAACTCGGTAGTATAATTGAGTGGGAGTGTTAATCGTAGATATGAACATCTATATCTTCTAATGAAGAAGTGAAATGATGGTTTCCTTTTAGTTTGGTTCAAGGTGTTAAATGATAGAGATCGCATTTCAGGAATTAAATTAGTTTATTGAAATATCATTTACAAGGAACTAAGTGTTTTAAGGATAGAATACAATGAGGGGTAAAATAATATTTTAGTCCCATCTCATTGTAAACCGTCTATAGAGGATTGAGTGACAATTATGGTTGTAACAATGGATAATTAATAGTGTATCTATATTTGTTATAGAGCGTTCTATTAATTCAAGAGTGTAATTCCGAGTCTTTAGTGGAGTCACGAGGAATTAATAATTTAGTAAATTTATTTGTTAGATTTATAATAACTTATTGGAGCTTGATTTCATAGCCCATGGTCCCCACTGTACCATGGATAAAATCATCTAGATAATCTTATCAACTGTAACAAATACATTCGATTTTATCTACTTTGCTAATGTTCTGGAAAGAACATAACACTGTAATGTGTTAGTAGATCATATCGTAGATTGGCAAGTCAGTGTAAATCCTGTGCCCTGACTAATCTTAGGACTAACTTATTTTGAACATATAATCATATTTATATTCCACTGTGATGACGTCACTATAAATACGATTAGCTATATGCTCGGTGTTGACTGCGTTTTTAGCCAACGACGTGAGCACGTCAATAACGACAAGCCTTCAAGAGAAATCAAAACGACAACAAACGGTATAAACAAGAAAAGTAAAGAACACATGAGATTTTTATAGTGGTTCAGCCCCGATTATCGGTAATAGCCTAATCCACTTAGAGTTGTGATTTATAAATCTATACTCAAGATCAGATGGACTATGCCAACTGAGTTTCTTCAGTATAAATTGTGAAAATACAAGAATTCTCTCTAATTTCAGCACTTTCTCTCTCTAGAATAGACAGACCCAATTTTATCTCTCTAGAAAGAATAAGCAGAAGGGGCCCTCTCTCATCTCATAAGCTCTCTATTTATAGAGATGGGATCCTCAACTGATATCCCCTTATAATAGGGATATTTTACTATATTTATTATATTTATATTACAAATAAACATTCAACATTCAAAATGTAACAAACTCCCCATTTGTGGGAAGAATGAGAGATTCCCGCGCATGTTGTTGAAGTTGTATCTGACTTAGTCTCCTCTAGCTAGTTGGTCCACCTCCTACTCACTACCCATGCAAGGGCTGGTTGAACGTGCATGGTGGTAGGTTGAACGTCACCTTGGACAACATTGAGGCAACCTCACCTTGGACAACATTGAGGCAACCTTCTTTAGCATCTCCCAAACATGTCCGATCGAACATTGTATAGACTTTCCTTATGAAAGTCTAAGTCTCCATTCTCTTGCATGAGACTCCTCCTCCTTAGCTATTTACCTTGGACACGTTCGAGCCAACACTTAGAAAACCTTGGGAGGCTTGCCTCCTACACACCCTTGGGGTCTCCTAGGACCACACCCTCCTTGGGGTCTCCTAGGACCACATCCTCCTTGGAGTCTCCTAGGACCACTCCCCTTAGCTCTCCTAGGAGGCACTCTCCTAGATGCATTCTCCTTAGCCTCCTAGGATGCATTCTCCAATTTTTGGGTATAACATTTGCCCCCCAAGTTTATTATACGATTTCCCTCGTATGATAAACTTTTCTTCTAGCAAAATGTTCTCGAGGTCATCCAAAGCTCCTATCCGGTTGATAACTTTCACGTAAACTCCCATGACAGAACTTGTCTTGAACTTTCCTTGTGATTTCTTCAAACTCTATTTTCTTGATGTAATGAAAATATAAGCTCCCTTTGTATATGTTGCAAAAACATCATAGTATAGAGGCAGGTTTTTGAATATCCTCGATTTGGTTGCGCTAGGATTAGAATTTCGGTGATTAGAATTTTTTTTTTTTTTTTTTAAGCATCGTGATCCGATCGGATGCTAGGACTAGGGCCCTTGAACAAGATTGTTCGATCGGACACATGCATTAGGCTCCTTGGACATGCTCGGCTTGCACCATGCAAAACATGGTCTCCTTGGATGTGATCCGATCGGACCTGGACACTCTTCTTGGCATCTTCAACCATGTCCGATCGGACAATGCACTTTTGGCCCAAAACTAACTCCATCTTTTGGCTTGTATGGGACTTCTCCTCTGACTTGCTCCGAGCCAACCATTTTGGAACACATGCATGGCCTCCTCGGACATGGTCCGATCGGAGCTTTCATGACATGGTTCGATCGGGCAAAGCTTGACCAAGGAAACGTCCAGCCTTCCTTCACGCGAGCCCAGCGTGAATTCCCCCAGGATGTCCGATCGGGCATGGGAGTTTAAGGGGGTTCAAAGTCTGCTGCCAAGTCGGGCATTTCAATGCAAAGATAGGTAAGTGTGGTCCGATTGGACTACACAATTGCCTAAAGTTTTCAATGCCCGATCGGAAGTGATCACTCGCCTCGTTCAAAGAAATGCATGCCTCAAGCCTTAACAACAGCCCACCATCTCCGATCGGATGCAGCCTAGTTGTTCGGACACCAACACTTAGACGCACACGGGCCTACCTGAACACTTATGGCATCCGCTTTGGCTCTCCTCGGTCATGTCCCAGCTACAAATTTTTGGAAGCCCAAACTAAGGTCCGATCGGACTCTTTGTGGCTTCTCCTTGGACCATGTGATCTGAACTAATCTCCTTGAAGCTCACCTCGGATAGGTCCGAGCCAAGCACTAGGATCCTCCATCCATGTCCGATCGGACATTGCGTGACCTCGGCCAAAATCTAGGTCCTTTGGCGTGGTCCGAGCCATCTTTTTCTTGCCATCTCCTCGGACCAAAATGGTCCAAGGCACCTCTCCCATGGCATGTCCGATCGGACATGACACCCTTCTCCTCAGACCAAAGTGGTCCGAGCCTATCTCTTTCAAGCAAGGTCCGATCAGACCCTTGGCACACATGGGTGAGCTTCTCTCGAACTGGTCCGATCGGAGCTTTCCATTTAGGGACTCCTCAAGTTAAGGTCCGAGCCAAGCATTTTGGAGCTCACCAAGCTTAAGTCCGAGCCAATTCCTTGGCACACATGCATGACTCTCCTCGGACATAGTCCGATCGGAGATATTCAACATGGTTCGATCGGAGATATGCAACATGGTTCTCACGGCCTTTCCTTGAACCAAGGTCCAAGCCAATGTCTTGGCTTCTCCTCGGACATGGCCCGAGCCAAGCATTTGGCTCCTCCATCAAGGTTCGATCGGGTACTTTGTGGCCTCTCCTTGGCCAAGATCCATCTACTTGGACGCAGCTGGGTTCCTCGGACTAGATGCATCTCCTCGGACAAATGCTCCCCATTCCGATCGGATATAATGTAGCTTCCAACCACTCAAGTATGTTTCTCCTCCTCAGATGCAGCACCTTAGGCACCAATATTTCTGGGCCTAGATCCTTGGACGTAGGCGAGATGCTCCTTGGATCAACATGCATCCGATCGGCCGTCTCAAGGTATGCTTTGACATCACATTTTTCAAACACTTTAAGCATCTGTATTGATCGTGAGCATGGTCAAACAGGCATAAGTCGTGTTGACATGAATGCAATGCAATGCATGGAACAGTAACCAGCCTTTTAAGCATGCACATCCGATCGGACATAGGCAGCATCCCCATTTGGACGCTTCTCCTTGGAACTAGACACACCTTTCGGACCAAACATGGTATACTCCATGCTATAATTTTTCCAAACATTTCACCTTTAGGCACTCTTAGGACCTTTTAAGAAAGACCATCGAAGCACCTTTGTTCGAGCCTCCCAAAATTATTTTGAGAGATTGATTTTTCTCAATAAATCTTGGTGAAAACTTGACTTCTCCTCCCAAGGAGAAATTTTCACCATGTAGCAATTATTTTGCACGTATTTGTTTGATTTACTCCAGGGAAGTCGATTGGTGATACATGCTTAGCCTACCAGGGAAGTTGTATCTGCTCTCCTGAGCAAGAAAACTTTGCACCTGGTGAGCTAAACTTGTAGCTGTTGGCATTTAGACTTTACTTCTCCTTGTTAACTTAAAACATTCTAAGTCTCCTCTAGACTTAAAAAGTTATAAGTTTTTTGTGAAGAGTAAAGTCACTCTGGTGTATGCCTTAGATTTTCGCATGAGTACTTAGTTTTCTAACTTAGAAATTCTAGACATTTTATAAGTCCATGCTAAGTATACTTTCTCACACTCTTATTGCTCCAACATTTTATGAGCATGATGTTTATGGTCACACGAATATCTGCTCCTAACTTGAAATTTTAAAAATTCCAAGTTACTTAAGCTTTGCCAAGCAAGTTAGCTTAATGGCCTTTTTGGACTTCGAAAATTTACAAGTCAGCCTAAAAACAGATATATTACCTCGTGCTCTTATTGCCTGTGTTAAGTTATATACCAGCATACCCCATGTGCCCCCCAGGTGGTTGGAGGTTGAAAGACCCTTAGTCACTTGCTACATGACTGAATCTGTTCGAGCAGTTAACTACTCGTGAAACACATAGAATATATGGAAAATACTCAAGCAGTTGAACACTGCTTGAACACATCGACCAGTTGAACACTGCTCGGATAACTAACACACATGCATATTTGTAGCAAGAATCGACCACGCTGCGCGTAGTCTCTTTTATTACTCGTACATTAAAAATGACAAAACATGTCTAGCAACGAGTCTTAAACAACCAAAATTGTTCAAAATAAAATGATTGGTTAGCAAATAACCAGTTCATACACCAAACTTAAATAACAAGTCTAAAAAACTCGAAACCAAGCTACCACTCTGAAAGCGGTATTTAAAAATAATATCTCCTTCGACGCTCTATGTGCACGCCACCCCAGTGATTCCTGCTCCTAGCACTCCTCCTTAGCATACTCCTCCTCTTGCTTCGTTGCTCTCCTCAGCTAAGGGTGGACCTCCACATATAATGTCTACGGTGAAGTCCACGGGTCCAGGCTGCAAGGGTGGAGATTTTTGTCGCTTGAATCCGGAGTTGCTTCTACCTCCTTCTCCTTGGGGTGTCTCTGCTCGGTACTTCTTCAACTTGCCCGACCGGAGAAGAAATTCTATCTCGTCCTTGAGGTGGTTGCATTCATTTGTGTCGTGACCATAATCTTCATGGAAGCGACAATACTTGTTCATGTCTCTCTTCCTCATCTCTCTCCTGATGGGTGGAGGCTTCTTGTAAGGAACCTCCTCTTGACTAGCAAGATATATCTTTGCTCTACTGGTTGAGAGAGTGGTGTAGTTGGTGAATTGAGGCTCATACTTGGTTGGCTTCTCACTTGAATCCACCTTTGCCTTCTTTTCTTCATGGTGGTCAGACCCATTACTTCTACGTTTCTTTCCACCATCACTAGGAGAGTCACTTGGTCTGCTTGGGTTGTTTATGCCATTCTCCCCTTTCTCTATTGCATCATCCAAATTCATATATTTTTCCGCCCGGTCAAGAAATTGTTGAAGTGTTGAAATTGGATGGCGATGGATGCTGTCCCATAGAGGACTCCGATAAATTATCCCAGCAGATATAGCAACCATCTTCCCTTCGTCTCCTACAGCAGTTGCTCTATTGGCTTCTCTCATGAACCTCTGTATATAGCTCTTTAGAGACTCATCTTTTCTTTGTTTGATATCTGCCAAGTCGTTGGCATAAACTGGTGGAGTCCGGGCAGTGCTAAATTGTCTACAAAACTCCTTCCTGAATGACTCCCAAGAGGTAATGGAGTTTGGTTTAAACCTCCAATACCACTCTTGGGCATTGTCCGTCAAGGTGGTGGGGAAGACTCTACACCGATAGTCATCACTCACCCCGAGTAGTTCCATCTGGTCCTCAAACTTCCCAACATGTCTTATCGGGTCTGCCTTTTCGGTATAAATTGGCAGTACCGGTGCTTTGTACTTTGCTGGTGGTTGGGCTGCTCTTATTCGAGCAGAGAACGGGCTGCCACTCCGGTAGTCTATCGGATCTATCTCGGAAGGTCGCTTTGACAAACCTTGCACTGCAGCTGCTAGCATGTCAAGCTGGGCTTGGATAGCTGGTGCGACTGATGAGGTTCCAAGGTTTTGACCGCCTGGTCGGGCATTACCATCTGGCACGCCACCGTCAAGTATTTCTACTTGACTGGTAGGACGGTCCAGATTTTTCCCTTCGACCGGGACGGTCCTCCTCTTGTTGGTGATAACGTCCCTCAGATCCTTCTGAGAAGCATGCTCTCCTACCCGATCAAACACCGTACTCTTCGATTTCCCAGTGGGCTTACTACGTGGGACTTCATCTCTCCTGCTACGCCGCTGGTCGGGGTGCAATGGAGGCTTCTTGGCACGCTCTGGGCAGTGTTCTCCTCCTTGTGGGTTGTGGCCCTCCTTTTCCTTGGATTGGCTGGTTGGATGACTATCAGCCTCATCCCCACCATGCCCATCTTTGAACTGAGAGGTCCTCTTCTCTCTAGGAGCTTTATTTTGCTCCTGCCCAGGTGGAGTCTTTTTACTGCCCGATCGGTGACTTCTGGAGGGGGTTCTAGAGTGCTCCCCTTGGGTTGAGGTAGTGTGCGATCGAACTCCATCTCCCTCACTAGGTGGGTTATTACCACCCCTCCTTGGTCTATCATTACTCCTACCACCAGCTTCTGTGGTCCTTGCTCCTGGAGTGGGTCCTCCTCGTACTGCAGCTTGAGCATTGGCTCGGGCCAACTTGGTAGCAGCCTCCAAAGCAAGCGCTGCTTCACGATGTTTCTGGTTGACCTCCTCCTGTTGTTGTCTGAGCTCCTCACTTCTGGCCTCCATATCGCGTTTTTGCTGCTCTAAGGCAGCTCTCTGCCTGGCCATCTCTTTAGCAAACGCCTCTTGCCTAGCGTGGAATCGTGCCATCTCCTCCTGGAAGGCCCCCATGGTCTCTTGGAGCTCTTCAACTCCTGGAGTCACATCCTCAAGCATGACCCTAGGTTCATTCTCATGATATTGTGGGCAAGGACCTTCAGATCTAGCAGGTTCTTTAGAGGAGTTCGTCCTCTTGGAAGCAGCAGTGGTGTTCTTAGGCGCCATCTTGCTTCAGGGACCGTCTGTTCTTCTCTTCAGGCTCTCAATGAAAGCACCAAAATGTTGACTGCGTTTTTAGCCAACGACGTGAGCACGTCAATAACGACAAGCCTTCAAGAGAAATCAAAACGACAACAAACGGTATAAACAAGAAAAGTAAAGAACACATGAGATTTTTATAGTGGTTCAGCCCCGATTGTCGGTAATAGCCTAATCCACTTAGAGTTGTGATTTATAAATCTATACTCAAGATCAGATGGACTATGCCAACTGAGTTTCTTCAGTATAAATTGTGAAAATACAAGAATTCTCTCTAATTTCAGCACTTTCTCTCTCTAGAATAGACAGACCCAATTTTATCTCTCTAGAAAGAATAAGCAGAAGGGGCCCTCTCTCATCTCATAAGCTCTCTATTTATAGAGATGGGATCCTCAACTGATATCCCCTTATAATAGGGATATTTTACTATATTTATTATATTTATATTACAAATAAACATTCAACATTCAAAATGTAACAAACTCCCCATTTGTGGGAAGAATGAGAGATTCCCGCGCATGTTGTTGAAGTTGTATCTGACTTAGTCTCCTCTAGCTAGTTGGTCCACCTCCTACTCGCTACCCATGCAAGGGCTGGTTGAACGTGCATGGTGGTAGGTTGAACGTCACCTTGGACAACATTGAGGCAACCTCACCTTGGACAACATTGAGGCAACCTTCTTTAGCATCTCCCAAACATGTCCGATCGAACATTGTATAGACTTTCCTTATGAAAGTCTAAGTCTCCATTCTCTTGCATGAGACTCCTCCTCCTTAGCTATTTGCCTTGGACACGTTCGAGCCAACACTTAGAAAACCTTGGGAGGCTTGCCTCCTACACACCCTTGGGGTCTCCTAGGACCACACCCTCCTTGGGGTCTCCTAGGACCACATCCTCCTTGGAGTCTCCTAGGACCACTCCCCTTAGCTCTCCTAGGAGGCACTCTCCTAGATGCATTCTCCTTAGCCTCCTAGGATGCATTCTCCAATTTTTGGGTATAACACTCGGGATTTAATAGAAGTTTATATTAAACAAATAATCATGAAAATAAAACATGTGAGCAAAGTGATTAACCAAGTCAAAAAATGATTTCTATTCTTTTATTGATAATAAAATGAATTACAAAGAATTTGGGTTTTAATTAGGGCATAAAACCCCAACAGTTCTAGGTTATCTCATATTAATTTGTTTAATATTAGATCTACATGAAAATAAATAAAGATCTTGTATAAGTTTTCCTAACAGGGTGTCATATTGATGTGGACACCACCCAAACCCAAGGTCGTTCACTAGCCTTTAAACTATAGTAAATTGTATACTTTGAGGTCTAACCAAATTCTAGTATTTACTACTGCTCTTAAGAGGCAATGAGCTCTTCCTCCACCACTGCTGGTGATTTCAACCCGCCTCATTGTAAATGTGGCATTGAGGTAGATACAATCACCTCCTGGTCTTATGATAATTATGGTAGATGATTCTATGGGTGTGCAAACTATGTAAGTAACACGAAATTCATATAGCAGTAATCTCATATAGCATTGTCTAATGTATTTTATGAATAATATTTTTTTTTACTAATAGTTATTTGTTTCCTTTATACACTTCCAAAGGAGAAAAAATAAGGCTTGTCGTTTTTTTCCAGTGGATAGATGGTGAGATGTGTGACAAAGGGAAGAAAATTATTCCTGGTTTGATTAGAAAGCTAGACAAACAAGTAATCAATTATGGAGCTGCTGGGGTGACTAGGGCACCGGGGGCCCTAGGAGCTTCTCGAACTCCTTTGGAAGGCATAGTAGTGGGAGCTTCTCGAACTCTTTTATAATGCATAGTAGTGGGAGCTTCTCAAACACCTTTAGAGGGCATAACAATGGGAGCTTTTTGGTATTGGGTGGTGGTAAAGGTAACATCTGCACATGACAATAACCCAAAGAAAAGAGGAAACAACAATTTTGGCATTTTAGTTGTGAAAATGCAATCTTAATATGCTAATGAAAATAAAAGAGGGTCTAGATGTTAAAGAATGAAAAGGTCAATTCGAAATTTGCAGCTCCACAATTCAAAACAATGAAGGAGATAAATAAATAATAAAATAAATAAATATATATTTATATATATGACTGCCTTTGGACACTCACCTCAATAGTCTCATAACCTCCTTTACGGTCGATGAAAAGCACAAATTTCTTCATAGTGGTCTTATCCCAAAGTGCAATCGGGGGGATACTCTTATCTATCTTCCCACGAGGCCACAAAGCTCTATCTATGAACATTAACTGCAGCCACGAAAGAATGTAAAGTAGCATTCATAAGGATCAATTTAGGCTCTAAATCACCATTTGAACGCATTGGGCTTAAGTCACTTACCTGCAGGAAGAGCGAACAACCAGGCATGCAATGAATCTCTCCACGCTTCAAACGTTGAATCTGCTCATAGAGAAAGTTGAGGGTGTGTGTCACCCAATTGAAATTCTTAATAGACTTTGCATTACATACAATGGATAGGTATGCTTTCTTAACACGATTTTTCAATGTTGGACAAAGAACGGCTGCAATTACGAACAATACGTAACACATGAGAAAGAGCTCGTCTGCTGTCTTGCTCCGTACAATTACTTTGTAATGCCCTGGGTAGCCAAGACAGTTACACTATGTGTTTATAAAGGTGCAAGACTTGCTAATCAAGTCGTTTAGTTGAAAATGTGTCACTAAAGCCATTATTGAACTAGGGTTAAAAGATTTTGGTCATAAAAGATACATTTCATTTAGATACACACTTCATACATGGGATCCCAAAAGAAATAGAGTTTAAAGGATAATTTACAAAAATTTCAGGGTTTTATACAACTACAAGCCACTCTAAGGGAGAAATAGACATTTAAAGTTCTTCTGTCCCTGCCCATCCCTCGACCGTGGCGGTCGAGCAACTGACTATGTACATTCCACCTCTAGAGCTCTCCAATCAGGGTTGATTCAGCTTACCCTTACCTTTTCCTACACCACGTAGCATCCGTGAGCCAAGGCCGAGCAAGAAAACCATAACATCATAGCATGATCAATGTCAATAATCAAATAATTCATTAAGCATAACCATATATTCAGCACTCCATTGCATTCACATAATCAGTGAAAATAATCAGTTGATCCACAATCTAACATCTAGATATTCAGTATATCATATTCATCAAATTAATATCAATAACCATGTCATACAATAACCAGGGTCGATGCCCTTAGGTCGCACCCTCTGTTTATTCCACTGACTCCAGTCCGCTTAAACCAAGCTCAGTGAATATTAAGCTGTCCTCAGCTACCAGTGGACGAGCTGCGTCTGCCAGTATTAAATCTGACACTCTTAGGCCATTTATTTCATGTTCACATGGCATAATACAATCATACAATATTGCATACAAGTATAGGGAACCCTTAGTCCCAACATAGTCACACAACCAGGTGCAGTTTTCTTACCTTTAATTCTGAATGCTTTGGTTAAGAAAGTCGACCCACGAGCACGATCCCATCCAAAGCCCTAGTGAACACCTAGTCACAACCATGATAAATATTTCCATCAATAATAAGTGAATAAAGGTTCCCGAACCAAGTTCTAGCCTTCGGAACATCGAATTCCACCAAACATGGTAGTGGAATCAATCCCGAGCACCCTAGGTTAAGTTCCCGCACCTAAAACCTTCTCAAAGCCAAAAATTCCTTTAAAAGTCGTGGCCCTATATCCCCCATGTCACTGCCCACCTCCAATCAGAGGCCCAGCCTCCCCATGCAACAGACACGTGCCGCGGCCCTAAGCTCTCCATGCTGCGACCCGCCCTTCCTTTTGCTCCCATCTGTTCTAGAGGGCCGTGGCACACCAAGAACAGAGCCGCGGCCCGACCCCTTTGAACCTAGAAAAATCACCATTTTCAACAACCAAACCTCAATCAAATCAACCTAAAACCATCCCAATGACATAATTTAACTATCACAAACACCCTAACATGTTCCCAGCAGCAAAACCCAATAGGAACCTAGCTTAAATCCTCATCCAAAACTTCAATTCGATATTTAACATCAAAAACCCAAGAACACTAAAACTTAGCCAAGAACTATAGAATTAAACGTTTAAAATCATAATTCAAAGCTTACCTCAATTGAAGATTAAATCCACCAAATTGCTACTGAGCTACTCCCCGAAATTCCAGCTCAAATCCTTGAGTTTCTAGCCCAAATTTTCCCTTGGTTTCCACAAGTTAACTTGAGAGAGTTTCTAGAGGAAGTAAGACTGAGAGCGAGAAGAGTCAGTTTTGGCAAAGTTCCATCTGTTTCCTTTGTTTTGTTTTATCTAACTTAAGTTAATCCCAAGGCTCGGGGTACCAAAAACGTCCCAGAGGGAAAAATTGTAAATTTCCCCATTATTCTCTCCTAAACTCTCTAACTTCAAATATATCTCCAAATATTTTTTTTCATAACCTAATAACTCAATTAAACATCAAATATCCAAAATACCCCTTGACTCGCCCCGAGTCAAGTATTGGGTCCTGTTGTGACTTTCCCGCTAACTGACTCCCTAAGATCACCTCGTGCCGTACGCTGCAAATATATCCACATAATAATGTGGTCTCAACCATTTATAACATATAATCACATTTATACCCTCAACGGGCCAATATTACAAGTATGCCACTTTAAGCTAAACTGGGCCTACATGCATACTAGTACCCATAAACATGCATTTCATAAATCCATATAATCATATAAGCATGCTTATCACATAATCATGCATTAAATCATTTAAATCACACATAAAACAATATGCCCTCTCGGCACACTAATCAAGGCCCTTAAGCCTTATTAGTGATTTTGGGTCGTTACATACTTTCTCCAAGTCATCGATTGTAGTGGCTTTCTTATGCATGTTGAAATTCAAATCACAGTAAGGGTTGTAGTGATTCTTCTTAGGCAATTTAATAGGGGTACCGCCATCCCTAATCCCCATAACATGTTCGAAAAGATACGACTTCAAATCTATGATCGTGGTACCCATAGTGAGTACCCTCCCGCCATCATCAGTCTGATCAACTAACCACCTAGCTAACTTGCTCTTCACACAGTCCATCTTCAAATCCAACATTGCACCAAATCCAATATTCCTCAGTGCCTTCTTTTGTTCAGCACCCAATATTCTTCCTAAAGCCACAACCCTTTCAGAGTTGCACTTGCAATGGAACGTCTTGTTATCTTTCGGCTTTTCCTTTTTGATAACCATCCCATATTCAGCCTTCTCCTCAGGGGGAATGGCTTCAAAGATTCCACCCAACTTAGTACGAACCTGTGAAATAAAACATAAAAAAGCCCAAGTCAGTTTTTATTTTAATAAGATTACACAGGTAAAGCACACATATATCTTTCAATTGAATGCTACTTAAGTTTACATACTTGATAAACTTTGAGTTCAGGATGCAACTGTTTATATTTGTCATAGTTTTTACTCCTGCAAAACAACCAAGGGAAACAGGTGGCTGTCAAGAATGTGTGGTGCAATCTTTGTGATTTAAAATATACTCATAGGAAATTCGGGAATGCATAACGCTTCTTAACACTGGGAGATGATTTTTGACTGTATGATTCAGTACAAGAGTTGGAATGTGTTTCCTCGCTCAAACTTTTGCTAGTTCCAATCTTCCTTTTTGAACTTCTAGTCATTTTGCATGCTGATCAAACAAAGCAATAAATAGTTGGTTAGTACTTATTATAAACTCTTTAGATAATAGAACTCTACCAATTACTATAATCAAATAATTAGTGTCACTAAATTTATTTTACATTTCTAGTTGTGACTGTAGTGAAATAAGAGTTGTAGCTAATAATATTAATAGTCAATAAAACTCATTGACAAAAATCAAGAACTTCAAGGTTTGAGCAAGGACCTCAACACGGATGAACCCTCTCTCAAAGCAGTATAGATGGTCCCTACAGCTGAAGGAGCTTTAATCTGCCGTGTGATCTATCAGCATTTAACCTTCAAATGGAAACTGATCAGAAATATTTTTAGCCAATAATCATCAATGTGAAAATTAAAAACACCACCAAGTATATTCACATTAATTTAAAAATATTGAAAGATGCTAAATTTTTCAGGGGATATCATGCACAGGGAAAAACGGTTTCAAATATTATCAATCAAAAGCTAGGGTCTGCAACATATTGATTTTGTATACTCTTGAAATTTGATGAATCCACAGGTACTAAAACCTTAAGTCATTAACTGAAGCATTATGAATTTTTAAATTATATATTAAGAGAATGATCATAGATTTGAAGCATTGTTAAAGAGAAAATATATTCTTCATCGAAGCCTTAAATGTAAAACTCAAATTCCATTGGGAAAGCCAGACAGAAAAATTAATGCACGACCCATTAAAAAAGAAAAAGAAAAGAAAAGAAATAATCATTGTGTCTTTCAAAGAAAAAAATATTATATATATATTTAAACTTTGGCAAAATAATTTTTCAAAATCACAGCCATGTCACTCCTGGCAGCATACGCCTGTTAACAAAAAAAGTCAATTTAACCTATCTCACATGTTTGCAATGCATGCGCCATCACACAATGTAGCAAAAAAAAGCAAATTGCTTTCTCAAACCCATGGACGTGTCACGTATACCAACAGAGATACAAATGAAAGGGAAATTATACTCCTACTACAGTTTCTACAGGAGTTTTTCATCTTGTGAAATTAATTTGTTATTATACAACACTCGCATGCAGGATATTCCATACCTTCTACCATGTACCTAAACAATCCACCACTGTTGATCTCTAATAATGCTGTCAAAATACACAAATATCCATTTCTCCTTATACACTCACTTAACCATCCTACATCTTGAAGTGGGAATAAAATGTTTTTATGGTACAAACTCAAATAAGTAATTTGAATAATTATTGCATTACCTGGCTTATAACAGTTGAGTTTAGCTTCTCTTTTGGTCTATTGATGCAAATATCTAGAAGATCAAACCTGCATGTAAAGAAGACATACCACTCAAAACCGAATGTTTCAATAATTAGAAATATTTTAGCCAATAATCATCAACTTGAAAATTAAAAACACCAGGAAGTATATATACATTAATTGAAAAATATTGAAAGATGCTAAATTTGTCAAGGGATATCATGCACGACGAAAAACAGTTTCAAATATTATCAATCAAAAACTAGGGTCTGCAACATATTTATATACTCTTGAAATTTGATCAATCCACAAGTACTAAATCCTTAAGTCATTAACTGAAGCATTATGAATTTTTAAATTATATATTATATTTGAAGTATTGTTAAAGTGAATATATACTCCTCATCGAAGCCTTATGTGAAACTCAAATTCCACAAATACAAATTAAGATCAAGCTTCATCGCAGCTTCAAAAAATTATAATGAGTAGCGTATATAAATATAATGCCGAACAAAAGAAGAAAAAAACATAATTTTGAGATTACATTGTAAAGTATTCATTAAATCATAGGCATATTCCCTATTTCCCAAGCCGGAAGATTGGCAATATTTCAAGTGAAAATACAAGATAGAAAATCCATTTTAGTATACACACTACATTGCATGCAAGATTATTTCTAAGAAAAACATTTACCCAAAACTATATAACAACAATCAAACCAAAACACACAAAAATAAATAAAAAGAAGAGGGTAAAAAAGAAACCTTAACCGAGATGAAAATGGAGCTTCATCAAATCTCTTGGAGTGGAAAAAAACTACTAAACCAGCTGCAACACAAGCAAAAGAACGAAAACAAGGTCAACTCTGTAAATGAAAATTGCACTTTTAAGAAGAAATTTTTTTTGCCATTACCAAAAACTAGAAATGGAAAGCTTCGAAATGGTTTAACTGATGAAGAAGAAGGGATTTCACCTTTAATGAGAATGAGGGCAATTTCTGATGAGAGCTTTGAACCATTGCCTTCCTTTGTGAGAATGAGAGCTTCAGACCATTTCCTTTGTGAGAATGAGAATGACATGTCCTGCCCCTTCACAGCTCCAAAATGGTTTACGAGAAGAAGAGAGCTTCGAACCGTGCCTTCCTTTGCGAGAATGAGAGCTTCAGACCCTTTCTTTGTGAGAATGAGCGGAAAGAAATGGTTTATGTGTAGAGTAAAGTGAAGAAGATAAGAGAGGAATGGTAGTTAGGGATGTGACCAGTTGCATTTACCAATACCTACGTCATTTACACTAATTATATTATTTAACTCTCAATTTAAAACCAACCATTGAATGCATTTGTAAACTAAATCTAACGGGTAGGGTCAAAGAATGGATTGAATTGTTCTTGTGAAAGCTCTAATATATATATATAAAAGATACATTAAATATATTATATATAATATCACGTACCAATACGCGACTTACGTAACTAACTAACATACTCGGTCTTCGGTTCCTTAACCCACTTCCAAGGACAACTGAACGATGACCACCATTTAATGGGAAACACCACCTCCGTGTCCTCCGTTTAACGCGAGCCACCACCCTCCAGCCTCCAACATTCAGCAGCGGCTCCATTACAAGACGAGACATTTGACGTCTGTCGAATACGAGATACTCTCGGATTGGTTCTGCGCTTTCGACACCCAACTTCATGGTCTCCTTGCCGAGCTTCTCGTTGTTGTTGTTGTCGTAGCTCCATCTCGGACCTTGAATTCGCCATGGTCCACCACCTCAGACTGTTGTGCTTCTCCTTGGACAGTTAGCTTCACTATGGCTGGCATGGTCCGGCAAAAATGAGCCTTGCAATGCTCGACTTTAATGCCAAGAGTATGCTGCCACTTGAAAATAACAAAAATGTTTGCTCCCAACGTCGTTGCTTAAGGCAACATATATGCTGGTTTTAGGCTTGGGCCTGAAGTGGTATTTTTGAAATATCACTTAGCCCAAGTGTTATTTTTATAGAAAAATAAACCAATTATTATTTTTAAATTTAGTTTAAAAATTAATAGAGTTTATGAAATACCAATTAAGTCCAAATATTATATATGAATAATTATTTGGTCCAACGTTATTTTTATGAAAAATAAGACCTAGTGGTAGTTCTGAAATAAAATTTAAAAATTATGGTATTTTTGGAATACTTATTAAAGATAGATTTTAATAATTTTTAAATAATGAGTTTTACTCATTGGATCTTGGACGAGTTATGGAAGCTCAAGCATCATGGAGAAGAAGTTAAAGACCATTTTTTTTTTGTAATAGATTAGATTTATTTTATGGTTTGTAATTATCCTTAGAGACTCGGTCAAATTCAAAATGTGGTTTATTCTATGCTTATTTATTTGATTGATAACATGTTTATGCATATAACATGTCTACATGAATCTCATACAGTTTATATTTAAAGCATGCATCTTGTTTGATTAGAAATATTTTTAAATAGGATCAACACAATTGATTATTTTTTTATGTTTAATGTGAATAAAAGGAAACACATAATTAATTAAGTTTAATAGTTAAACTTGATAAGTCGTCACACCTAAAAGGAATTTACTTTTAGTTAGGCTCACAAACAAAAATTAATAAATGTGGTTTATTAATAATGTAAATGACATCAATTATAATTTAGGTTCACCTAATAGTTTTAGGGTCAATTTAAAATGTTTGATGAACCTAGGCCTAATATGATTGGTAATTAAAGTCACTTACATATCTAAAATTAATTAGATTAATTTAAAAGTACATTTATTCTAAAATAGTAAGTGGGAGAAGGTTGACATCTCATTGTGACCTATGGTCTCCATTGCTCGTACAACACAGTGAGATATGGTTTGGGCCTCGAGGTGGCTTTGTTTCCGTCCCCCTAAGAAAGGTTTCTAGCCATATCAATATCAAGGTTGACTTCTTTCGAAGATAGGATAAAATGATGTATTTTAGGCTTGACCGACCGTAAAGCGACAATCTCTAAGTTAAGTCACTAACTCTGAAATAATGGGTTACACTTACAAAGATACAATTAAGCTTTTGTAGTGAATAATTGTGTCTTGACCAAACAAACAGAACCTTATTATTAAAAGAGAAAATATGGGATATTTTAAGTTTTATATATAAGGATGAGAATGTCTCATAAATAGTTTGAAATTAATATGATCGAGCCTAAGGCGGCACATTAATTGTCGAGTTGTTTTATCGTTGAATAGTAATTGTTAAGTTTATATGTTTTATATGTTGCTTTCATGCATCACATTTACTATTCTAAAACATTGATATTTATATTTGATTGTATTAAAAATATTTAGTTTATTAAATTCCAGCTATCATAATTTCTCTCAATAACCTTGTTATTTCTTTACTTAACAAACAAAAATTAAATGGTGATAATTTCATTAGATGAAAATTGAACATTAATTTTGGTATTAATGTTAAAATCATAAGTTTGTCATAAAAGTGGAATGTCCTCAAGTGTTAGTTGCCACAAAGGCTCATGAAGGAAAGAGAAGTACCTAAATTTGATGTGATCTAATGAAAATGCTCGTTATTGCTTACTCTATAGCATGGATAATGTTCCTTATGAAGTAACGTTGAAATGAGAATTGCATATATGATATGAGAATCTATACATGCTATGTTAGAAATAAATGGCGAATTAAAGCCAAGAATTTTTATTCAATCTTCAATCTTGCAAAGGAAACAAAAAGTAAATTTGATTTACTTGTTTTAAAGCCTTTTAGTGGGAGGTGTTTTTTCATCATGGATAGTTGATTCAGGAGCCACTAATCATGCTTATTATTCTTTATGGAAACTTAGTTCTTTAAATAAGTTTGTTGAAGGCAATGTGAACATGAGAGTTGGCAGTGATGTCATTGCTTCTATAAAGGTAATGGGACCAATCTGTTTAATTTTAAAATAGATTTATTGTTTTGAACAATAATTATTTTAATATCATATAAAAATTTGATTTCTATATCTCTTTAGATTGGACAAAATTTTGATGTTTCTTTTATTAATAATAAGATTATAATTTAAGAGAATGATAAATTGTCATAAAAAATAATCTAATGGATTGTGTCTCTGAAAACATATTAAATGACCGACAAATAATATGGAATTATTTAAAGTGGTTAATCCTAGATTAAACAAATGACATAAAGTTTCTCAAAGTGATGAAACATATGTTTGGCGTCTTATGTTAGTACATATCAATCTTGATAAGATAAAATGGTTAGGATATTCCTTTAAGAGTGTTAACAATTAACACTCTTCTGGTTTGAGTTTCCTATCCAGAAAGATAAATGACCAAAGAGCCTAATAGCAACTTCAACTAGTACATAGTGGCGTTTGCAGTCCTTTCATTGTACAAGCAAGAGGAGGTTATGAATACTCGTCACCTTTATTTACAATTATTCAAGATACGTATATTTATGCCTAACTCAAAGGAAATCTAAAACTTTTAAGAAGTTCAAAGAATTCCAAGCAGAAGCTAAAAGTTATTAGGGAAATAACTTATAATACTTTGATCAGATCGAAGAGGTGGATACCTTGATTTGAGTTCAAAGATCATCTGCTAGAGAATTGAATTCTATCCCAACTCACAGCACCTGAAACACCACTGCAGAATGGTGTTGCAAAGAGGATAAATTGAACCTTATTAGATATGGTTAGGTCATTGTTAAGCTACTGATCGCTACCACTCACATTTGGTGGATATGCACTTCAAAGAGCGATATATATTTTGAATGTAGTTTTTTCAAGTTTGTGAAAGACACCTTTAGAGTTGTGAAATAGCACTAAAGCTAGTTTATGCCATGTTCGCATATGGGGGTGTACCACTCACATTTTTTTTTTTAAAACAAAGACTGGGAAGTTGGACTAACGGATTGAAGTTTGCATATTTGTTGGCTATGCTTCCTAAAAGGAATGTTACTTTTATAGCTTTAGTAAGGAAATAGTCTTTGCAACCTTTCTCGAACATGACTAAAAGACAAACTTTAAAACTCAAAATAAAGTTGTACTAGAGGAAATTGGATTCAGATAAGATTAGTTATTTGTATCACGATGTGATGTACGACATCAAGAAACCACTGATTCTAGTTAGAATACCTAAGTGCCTTGTCGTAGTGGGAGGATTGAAAGACAACTTGTTCACTATGAACACGGGAAATGAAGTGTAGTGTTAGACACAAACTAGGACAATCCATTTACTTTTGAGAAGGTAATCGATGATTCTGACAAAATGCCATGAACCAAGAAATGGAATTAATGTATTCCAATTCTATGTGGAAACTTGTAAGATCCACCTGAATAAGTCAGGCCCATTGAATGTAAATAGATCTTCAAGTAGAAAAGAAGATGTATACTTGAAAGTACAGACTTTTGGAGATAGACTTGTAGCCATGCTCAAGTCTATACACATTCTTTTATCTATTGCTCTTAGTATTGGACTATGCGATTTGGAAAATGACTGTCAAAATAGCATTTCTGAATGACTATTGTGATGATACCATGTATATGGTCAACCAGAAGGGTTCAAGGAAAAATATCAAGGACAAAAGATTTGTATGTTGTTAAGGTCCATCTATTGAACTAAAGCAAGCATCTAGGCCTTGGATTCTTAGATTTGACAAAACGATGAAAACGTTATGTTTTGAACAGAATGTTGATGAATTGAGTGTATATAAACACATCAAAGATAAGAAGGAGGTTGTTGTGAGAATTTTGAACTACGCAAGTATGCGCAATCGTAACAAGTAATAAAGTGATAAATCAAGTATCGTTCTCATGAAGACTATTATTAACTATCAAAAATTAATCTTTGATTCTAATTGATTCGACAAATAATGAATTCTGAATTTATAAAACTAAAGGAATAAATCAATAAAATAGAGCAACAGAGAACTCAATACTAAATATTAATTCAATGGAATAAGAATTAGGGTTATTAACTTCATCAACTATCCACCTATGTCTCTCTAATGTGAATTTAAGAATTCTTATCTCTATTGTGATAGCGAATTACAATGGTAAATTATATTCTTATTAGGACTTATAACTCTCTACAATAAGCAAATCTCCTACATCTCTATGGTAAATTAACCTATCGCAGGCATTGAACACGTAATCCCTAAGCTACAAAAATTATATGGGTACTCTTGTCCAATGTAAATTTATGATTATTTGACTATAGCATATTTATCTTTCACTTCTCACATCTCAGGTTAAAATCATATAATCATGTAAATGGTGATCAATCATTCACAAGCATTAAACACAAGACAAATAATTCACAATATTGATAGAAAATTCATAAAAACTTAATTAGATAATCATATGGTTTCAATTAACACCCTGAATAAGAAATTAGCTCATGCTAAACATAATCAAATCTATCAAACTAAATATAAACATCACTACAAGAGAAAGTAAATGAAGAAGAAGAAGAAGAAAAAGAATGATAGAACTAGATGATCTCCAAGCTTTTGCCTCCACAAAAATGTTTCCTTGAGTCTCTCCTTTTGGTTCCCCTCTTTTTGGAAATCGTCATAATCTTTTGTGCTTTGAACATGAAATTCCAATTTTTCCACAGCTTAAAATGCCCTAATATGCACATTGACTGCCTTAGGCACCGCGACCCCATATGTTTGTGCCGCGGCCTGTGTCCATGATTCATAATTGTCTCGTCTCTGACTTAACTAGCGTCGTGGCCTTACTATGTATTTTTCGTGGCTCTAATTTCTAATTAATAGTGCAGTGACTCCAAAAGGTTGTGACACGAACCTCGTTTTCCCAGAACCTTCAACTCTCTGTTTCATCGCAGCGCCGCGACTCTAATGTCCAATTTTTGCCAATTTACTTCTTTTTGCGGCCAAACATGGTCTTTTCATAAATTCTTCCATAAATCTCAAACTATTAAAAAAAAAAAAGCAACAAAAGCATCATATTGCACAAACATAACTAAATAAGCTCAAAAATTCCCTAAAATAACTCTCTAAAACACTATAAAAACTACTCTATCAGAGGTTTCAACATTGATTATATTTTACTCGTTGGGAATGATGTAGAAATATTAACAAGTGTTAAAGAAATGACTAGCTGAGTAGTTCCAAATGAAAGATTAGGAAGGAGTAATCTATGTTCTAGGCATTTGGATCCTAAAGGATCATTAGAACAAAGCTCTGACTCTCTCATGCATTTTATATTGATAAGGTGCACATGCATTTTAATATGCAGAAATCCAAGGAGTACTGTCCTAAGACACCTTGTGAGGAAAAAGATATGAGATAGATTCCCTATGCCTCAGCTGTAGGCACTCTAGTGTATCTCATGTTGTATACAAGACCTAACATTTGTTATGCAATAGGGATGGTTAGTCATTATCAATCCAATCAAGGATTGGAGTAAAGTACGTTCTCAAGTATCCTTGGAGAACGAGAAATAATATATTGGTATACTCAAGTATAAACCTGGAACCCAATGGATTCACTAATTCTGATTTTCAAGCAAACAGGGATGGTCAAAGGTCAACATCGAGGTTAGTGCACTAGGTGACGTGACTCTCATGAAGATAACATCAGAACATAACCATGTGATTTGTTCACCAAAGACTTAATATGCCAAGTCTTTTGAGTGTCTTGTACTAAATATGGGGTTTAAGGAGAGGTCTCATTTGCTTTAGGGCAAGTGGGAGATTGTTGGGCATAGTACACTTAAAGCAATGAAAGTAGTTCGTTACTTATGAAATTTATAAAAGAAATATTTTATATAATTAATGTTTATTATTATTGAATAATATTTAGATAAATATCATCAAATTCCTAATTCATTAATGTAGCTATAATAATGTATTCGTACAAGAGGATTAAGATTATAGATAATGAATTAAATAGTCCGCAGTTTATATTAAAGTTATGGAATCTTTAATCAAAACGTTATTGAATATAATAATAGATAATATCTATTTTAATTGAATTAATTAAAATTGTTTTAATTAATAAAATCCTAGATGACTAATATAAATATATATTATTATATTTCTCTAAAAAAGATACAGATCATAACATTCAATTTTTGACTGAAACAGAGAGTTTTTTCAAAGAGAAAAATAATGAGAGAAAAAAATTGTTTCAACCATTTTCTTTTCTCAAACTCCATTGATCTCATGTGTTGAGAATATTAATGGCATCCTAGATTTTCTTATTGAATCTCTATGTGCCCACACACGTTCTGTTGTGTTGAGATTACGATCTGAAAGACTTTGGTGTGAGTCTTATACGCATGGGTAGGATGATCGAAATTATACAAGAAGATAGCAAGGAAACTTGATAGGCTTCAATAAGTAAATCTTCTTCTGTTAGATTAATATATATAAATCCTAGGATCGCTTATATAAAATTGTTTTATATACAAATTTTTTAAATCTACTGGGGCCATAAATTGCATTCCGTTGCGCACTCAGAAAATATGTTTCCAACACCAGTAACCTTTATTGAAGAAAAGCTGAAAAAAGTAAGTTTGTTGCATAATGATGAGCTGGTGATTCGATGCAAGTAAGTGATTTCCAATTGGGGCGCATGTTGGTTGATGGAGGAAAAAGTGCCGACATGTTGTTTCTGAAAGCTTTACAGAAGATGGGCATAGAAGAATCATGCATTAGGCCATCCATAATACTAGTAATTTCTTTTAGTAGCACACGAGTATACCCTCGGGGAGCGATATATTTTATTGTGGTAAATGTACACTCGGGATATAATGCCATCATGGGTCGAGGGTGGACTCATAGGATGCAAGGAGTTGTCTCCATACTTCAACAAGTGATGAGATGCCAATCTTTCAGCGGTAAATACACAATAGACATCAAAGGCTGACAGAAGCAGGCAAAAAGTATTGTACCTTGATGAGTGAAGTTAGTAACGTCAGCATTGAGCCTTGTTCCTAGGATGAGCATGCTCAATAGCAATTAGAGTGCAAGTTCCCAGAGTATTTATGGATCATAAAAGAAGAGGAAGAGCAACATGTGCCATGAAGTACAATCGATGAATTGGAAGAAGTAGTGTTAGATTTGGAGGATCCGAGTAAAACAGTGCTGGTACATGCACACATGGACAAAGAAGAAAAGTAGAAGATGATAAATTTCTTAAGGAAACATAAAGAAACCTTCACGTGTACTCCACAAGACATGCCAAGAATAGATCCCGAAGTGATGATTCATAAACTCAACTTGTCAAAAGACTTTTTTTGCAGTTATGTAGAGGGCCACGTACTTCACACTAGAAATAAACCAAGTCGTAAATGAGGAGGTGGACAAGCTATTGAAGGTAGGGTTCATAAAAGAGTGCCATTATCCATAATGGATCTTAAACCTAGTGATCGTACCAAAGAAAATTGAAAAAAGCGAGTGTGCATAGATTTTACAACCATGTCGGACATGTAACACGATTTTATATTGTCAATAAAATTAGTAGAAATCATTTAGTTTGACAACCGTGTTGCTTGCTTGTTTTATTACATGATTATTGGAATAATACAAATTCTTATAAAATCTCGAACATATGGATGGTTACAATTATAGTAATTAGGTCATAGTGGATTATAGTTGTAATTATATGCTCAAAAGAACGAGTCCTAAGATTAGATCAATGCAATTGGGTTTTCACTCATTTGGTAATCTACAATATGATCTACTTACACATTCAGGGTGTGATGTTATATCCAAGGCATTGACCAAGTAGATAAGATTGGATGTATTTGGTTACATCGGACTAGGACCGATATTGATTATTGATATATAAATAGGTATTGTTGTTATCGAATCTAAACAATCTCACAACGTTGATAATAGGTCAAGTCAATCTTAATTCTGAGTGATAATATTCTGCTAATTATATTATTTAAATCTTTTGACTTGTTCATTACCAACTTACCCTACGGTCTATCCCATACTTACATCTTGGAGATTTAGCAGTGTAATTGAGTGGGAGTATTATTCATAGATATGAAATCTATAACTTCTATATGAGAAGTTAAAATATGATTTCCTTAATTGCTTTGTTCAAAAGATTAAATGATTGAGATCTCATTTTTGTGATTAAGTTCACGGAAATATCATTTATAAGGAACTTAGTGGGAATTAAGAATAAAATACTGATGAGGGGTAAAATGGTAATCTGCACCCAGCTCGTTAGTAATTCATTGATAAAGGATTGACTGAATGTAATTGTTATAACAATGGATAATGTATTTATGGTTTGGAAAATACGTTCTATGAATTCAAGAGTTCAATTCCGAGTCTATAGTAGAGTCATGAGGAATTAATAAGGTTGTGAAATCATTCGTAAATAAATTCACTGTAACATATTGGAATTTGATTTCATGGATCCATAGTCCCCGCATCACCTTTGAGTAAATCATCTAGAATGTCTCAATTAATTGATTTAATTATCAATTAGGATTTTTAAAGTTGACTAGGTAAATTTTGAATTTTTTTACAGAGATATGAGATTTGGAGAATAAAATAGAATCTTTGGGGAAATTTATTAATATTGATACATTGGTGTCAATATAAATAAATAATATTAAATCAAGTTTCAAATTATAATAAGTTAATTTGAATAAGGATTTAATTAATTAATTAATTAAAAGATAAATAAATAAAAAGGTTTTGGATTTAGGCCCAATTGGGATTTAAATTCAAAACAAAGAGATTGGGCCCATGTCCATTTGTGGGAGCCCCTGACTTTTATTTTTGTTTATTAATTTTAATTAAGTTATATTTAAATTTAAATAAAGCCCATTAATTTGCCTATATAAAGAATATGATATCTAGGGTTTTCAAGAAGTTAGTCTCAATTGATTCATGGGGTAAGTGAAAACTAGACAATCTAATCCTTTTCTTGGCCACTCACTCTCTTCTTCTCTTCTAGATCTCTATTTCATGTGTTGAGAACCAGCCCACACTAAATCTATGTTGATCAAAGCCTTGGTGAGGAAGATTATGTTGATGATCTAGTTCAATCTCTTGATGATACTCTTCTACAAAAAGGAATCAAGGGTTAGAGAGATTGAAGGAAGGAGTCATTCCAATTTCGCTGCGTAATGTAAGTTTCTTTACTCTGTATTGTATCAATTTCATAGGAGATTTTGACGGCAGAAACTCGTCAATGATGTTAGGTCGGAAAACCCAAAGGTTAGTAAGAAGATAGTTGGATAAGAACTTAGAATAGACTTGAGGAGAAATAAATGCAGTATACAATGGAGTAAACATTCATATATTGCTTTATAGCCTCAGTATACAATGAATTTTCCCACCCCTTAGTTTGAGGGGTGGAATCCTCTTTATAGCTTGGCTCTAATGGCCTTGGATATAAGGTGGTCCCAAGGGACAAGAAAGTACTTAGGTATGCTGTCATGGTAGTGGCACATGTTATGGTGGAGCAGAGGGTTGTGGTGTCGATGTTGATGAATGGTCAGAAGCATGCAGGTTATGCCACCACGTCTCATACTAATTTGTACCACCACTACTTGTCTGAAACGGATGTTAGAGTCATGCATGTATCTTCCTCAAGATCATACCTCTCGTACCCGTATGTGTGTCTCGTACCCGATGGTCCTTCTAACGTTTCTAAGACATATCTTTTCTCCTAGTTCCCTTGTATCCTGCTAAGTGTGGGAAATCTCGCACGTCATCAAGATTAACATACCTAGCTTCCTTCAGCAATTCTAGTTTGATACCAAATGATGGTTAGGCTCTTACTAGTTCCCCTCATATGATGAGGCAAGGCGACTTTCGCGGGTCTCCATCCAGGCAAGACATGAGGCCTCGCATGGACCCTTGAGCGCAAGGCACATCGTCTCACATGGCGAGGCTTATGGGCCTATGGCGAGGCATGCCTTTGGCTAGGGATGCGTTGGCAAGTGGCATGCGGTCCTATGCGCGAGGCCTTGGGCGTGGCTGAGGCGTCTTCACGAGACCCAGGCACGAGGCGCTGGGCGTGGCCGAGGCATCTTCACAAGATCCAGGTGCGAGGCACTGGGCATGGCCGAGTCCTCTTCACGAGACCCAGGTGCGAGGCACTGGGCGTGGCTGAGGCATCTTCACGAGACCCAGGCGTGAGGCGCTGGGCATGGCTGAGGCATCTTCATGAGGCCCAGGCGTGAGGCGCTGGGCGTGGCTGAGGCATCTTCACGAGACCCAGGCACGAGGCGCTGGGCGTGGTCAAGGCATCTTCACGAGGCCCAGGCGCTGGGCGTGGCCGAGACATCTTCACGAGGCCTAGGCGCAAGGCGCTGGGCGTGGCCGAGGCATCTTCACGAGGCCCAGGCACGAGGCCCTGGGCGTGGCTGAGGCGTCTTCATGAGACCCAGGCATGAGGCGCTGGGCATGGCCGAGGTGTCTTCACGTGACCCCAGGCGCGAGGTGCTGGGTAGGGCCAAGGAATCTTCATGAGACCCAGGCGCGAGGCGCTGGGTGTGGCCGAGATGATCTTTGCAAGATCCTGGCACGAGACGCTTGATGCCTCGTGTGATAGTCTTGCAATGCGAGTGGGCCTTACGGGGCTTTAGACTTGAATGCTTTGGACCTTTTATCGGTGTGTAATTCTTGTCTCCCATTAGCATGGAATGACTTTGTGAGGCCTAGGGTCTTAAAATTAATAACCTTCTACCTCTATCTCGTACTTGGCGCCTTCAGTGCCCCTTAGCCGCTTACTTCAATAAGGGACCAGACCTTTTTTCCTTGGTGGATTTTTGGTATCCACACTTGCCCCCAAGTCTATAGGGAGACCTTTAGGAGATCTTGTAGACTCTTCTCTTTTTTTTTTTTTTTGTATTTATTATGCTCGAGGTCCTTTTGAGCCCATGCGAAGGGGTTTGATATGTCTCTCTTTGGTGCACCTTGATTGTATCTATTAGGATATGTTGACCCTTTGGGTTCTAGTCATCCTTTTATATACTTTTGTGCGTGCTTATTATTTCTTGCGAGAAGCGTCCTTCTCGTCATTAGGCATAGTACTATTTTTGCAAGCGTCTTCTTTGAGACCCTTTTTGCAAGCGTCTTCTTTGAGACCCTTTTCATAAGTGTCTTCTTTGAGACCCTTTTTTGGTTTTTGGGGTGATCTCCCCTCGGGTCGGGACCTTTACAGGGAGATGGTCCTTGTGCAACCTCGCGAACACCTATTTTCAAGGCCCTTTTTTTCCCTTGGTAAGGCAACTTAGTCGATCTAAACTTGGGGATCTCTTTGGGCTCCCCTTTTGTCTTCTACGATGCGGTCCTTTTGTAGGATGGGTTTGTTCATGAAGAGGTAATTTTTGAGGGACCTTTTGACTTTTTTTTTTTAGATTCTATAAGGGTAGCTAGTCCTTATAGATTCAAATGTTGTCTCATAAGGTTCACTGCTCTCACATATATGTATCATAAGTACTTTTATATGTATATGTGTCACAAGGCCAGACGCTTGTTTCGCACTTGACCAAGCACCTATTGAGGCTCTTGAGGCTAGGCACCTATTTTGCACATGACTAGGTGCTTGTTGACGCTCACAAGGCGAGGCACCTATTTCGCATATGGCTAGGTGCATGTTGAGGCTTCCGAGGCTAGGCACCTATTTTGTGCATGGTTAGGTGCATGTTGAGGTCGTTCTCTCCCATATGCTTTAACAATTCTAGATCTCTGGAATCAACTAGGCGACTTCTTTGGATCTTTATGGGGGCCGGTTGCGATGATTTGATGAATCATACTAGCTTTTTCTTTGAAGCCTTTTCGTAGTCCTCTTCCAATTTTCAACTTGATCAGCGACTCCTCCATCACGGCGTTCTCTTCTACACAGAATCTTCAGAAGTATTAGTAGAAGGGTGACTGGAGGAAGGTTCACTTCCCTCAACATGCAAGTTCTTATGGCCCTCTTCCACATGCATGTACTTTTGTGCTCTTTCAAAGAAGTCATCTAAGTTTGTAACCTCTCTCTTGAGCATGCTCCCCCATAACTTGCTTCTTGGACGAACTCCGGCTGTAATAGCCATCTTGAGCTCCGCTTTAGTTGAACTTCCCAACTTTGTAGCTTCCATATTGAACCTATGGATATAGATCTTCAAACTTTTATTCTCGCCTTGTTTTATGTTAGCGAGGCTGGTAATTGGCATAACGTAATCACAGACTGCATGGTGTTGCTGAAGAAATTCACTAGAGAATTGCTGCCATGACTTGATCGTTCCTGGCCTTAACCTCTTGAACCACTTGTACGCAACTCCTTTAAGTGTAATGACAAAGCAATGACACTTTGCTTTGTTTTTGACCCCTCTTAACCTCATCAAGTTATTGAAGGAGTCTAAGTGATACTTTGGGTCTGTAGTACCCTCGTACGAAGTCATGCGAGGCTCTCTGAAGCTGGTGGGGATTTGCTCAACCTGGATCTCCCTTGTGAAGGGCGAATCATGGTCAAATTCTACATCACCTCTGTGACCCCCAGGTGCAGTGATAATCTTGTCTCAAGGGATTTGCATTTCGATGTCTAGTTCCCTCCTCTTTTTGCTTAAGGAGTCCTGCAGGTTCTTAGACTGAACCCTTGCTTTAGTTGTGTCCTTTGTGGGAGCTGCGAGGGGTGCCGTTTTTATTTCTGGCCTCTTCCCATTGAGGTTTTCTCTTAGGCCAGGGGGCGCCTCCTTTGAGGTGACTTCAGCTTCGTTCTTACGACTATCGGCATCCCTCTGCCTTTGCTCTTGGGGGTACTTCCTCAGCCTAGGTCCCTCATGGTACTTTGTCTTGGGAGTGTTGCTGGTGGAAATTCAGGTTCTCGCATCATCTATGGGGACAGTGGTTTCCCCTCTTTCTCGCTCTTTCTCTTTATGCTTCGGAAGGGGTATGCTTGAATTTCCTTGCAGAAGGTTGTTTAAAACCTCCTGCATATTTTTTAGTATGGTTTCCAGCCTTCGATTCTTTTTGTGTAACTCGCGAATCTCGTCCTCGTAGAAGCGAGTCCTTGAGCTGGAACTCACTGAGTGTACTCGAGGACTCTTGCCTGGCTTGTGCGTCGAGGGACCCTGGTCTTGGTGGCCAGAGCGTGGTGCCACCAAGGGCCAGGGATGTGGGTGCACTAGCGGCTCTGAATGACCTCCGTCGGGTCGGATAGCCGGGGATGATGCTTCCTTCTCCTCCCTTGGGGGAGGAGGTTCCTTCAGCATATCTCCATGCTCAGGCGGAGGAGGGTCTTTCCTAGAACCCTTTAGTTGTTCTCCGTCCAGGTGAACCACAACATCTTGTAGTTCCCGTAAGCGTTTTGAACGCCTTGGCATCTTTGTTTGTTGGAAGTGATGAAAGAACTTCGGCTTGACGCTTGTTCTTCCCACAGACGGCACCAAACCATTAACAGCAGATACTCATCAACGATGTTAGGTCGGAAACCCAAAGGCTAGTAAGAAGATAGCTGGATAAGAACTTAGAATAGAATTGAGGAGAAATAAATGCAAATCAACAATGGAGTAAACATTCATATATTGCTTAATAGCCTCAGTATACAATGAATTTTCCCACCCCTTAGTTTGAGGGGTGGAATCCTATTTATAGCTTGGCTCTAATGGCCTTGGATACAAGGTGGTCCTAGGGGACAAGAAGGTAATTAGGTACGCTGTCATGGTAGTGGCACAAGTTGTGGTGGAGTAGAGGGTTGTGGTGTCGATGCTGATAAATGGTCAGAAGCATGGAAGTTATGCCACCACGTCTCGTACTAATTCGTACCACCACTACTTGTCGGATACGGATGTCAGAGTCATGCCTGTATCTTCCTCAGGATCGTACCTCTCGTACCTGTATGCATGTCTCGTACCTGATGGTCCTTCTAACGTTTCCAAGAAATATATTTTCTCCAAGCTCCCTTGTATCCCGCTAAGTGTGGGAAAGCTTGCACGCCATCACGATTAACATACCAAGCTTCCTTCACCGATTCCAGTTTGATACCAAATGGTGGTTGGGCCCTTACTAGTTCCCCTCATATGACGAGGCAATGCGCCTTTCGCGGGTCTCCATCTAGGCAAGACATGAGGCCTCGCATGGACCCTGAGTGCAAGGCACATCGTCTCACATGGCGAGGTTTATGGGCCTATGGCGAGGCATGCCTTTGGCTAGGGATGTGTTGGCAAGCAGCATGCGGCCCTATGCACGAGGCGCTGGGCGTGGCTGAGGCGTCTTCACGAGACCCAGGCGCGAGGCGCTGGGTGTGGCCGAGGCGTCTTCATGAGACCTAGGCGCAAGGCGCTGGGCGTGGCCGAGGCATCTTCACAAGAGCAAGGCTCGAGGCGCTAGGCATGGCCGAGGCATCTTCACGAGGCCCAGGCACGAGGCGCTGGGCGTGGCCGAGGCGTCTTCACGAGACCCAGGCGCGAGACGCTGGGCGTGGTCGAGGCGTCTTCACGAGGCCCAGGTGTGAGGCGCTGGGCATGGCCGAGGCGTCTTCACGAGGCCCAGGCACAAGGCGCTGTGCGTGGCCGAGGCATCTTCACGAGACCCAGGCGTGAGGCATTGGGCGTGGCCGAGGCATTTTTATGAGACCCAAGCGCGAGGCGCTGGGCGTGGCTGAGGCATCTTCACGAGACCCAGGCGCGAGGGGCTGGCCATGGCCGAAGCATCTTCAAGAGACCCAGGCGCGAGGCGCTGGGCGTGGTCGAGATGATCTTCGTGAGATCCTAGCGCGAGGCATTTGATGCCTCGTGTGATAGTCTTGCAATGCGAGTGGGCCTTACGGGGCTTTAGACTTGATTGCTTTGGGCCTTTTACCGGTGTGGAATTCTTGTCTTCCAATTGCATGGATTGACTTTGTGAGGCCTAGGGCCTTGAAAATATTTTGCCTCTTGGTGGCACATAATAACCTTCTGCCTCTATCGCATACTTGGTGCCTTCGGTGCCCCTTAGCCACTTGCTTCAATAAGGGACCAGACCTTTTTTCCTTGGTGGATTTTTGGTATCCATAGAGCTTGTTCTAGGAATTTACATGTTTATTTGATAATATGTAAATTACATGAAAATAAATAAAGATAATGTATATGAAATTTCCAACAGATAGATGATATGACAGAGGCCACCTCAAGGTATGAGCAAATGAGCTTCCTCGAAGCTTATTCTGGATACAATCAAATCCCAATGGGAACGAAAGATAGGATTCATATGACATTAATTACTGAAAGAGAACTATATTGCTATAAAGTAATGCCCTTCAGAAGAATGCGGGAGATACCTATCAAAGGTTAATGAACAAAGCTTTTGTCAATTAGTTGATATGGTTGAAAAGTCAAAGAGAAAAGAAGAACATCTGGAACACTTGGTGGAATGATTTACAGTTTTAGACAAATACTAGAAGAAGTTGAATCCAACCAAATGTGCTTTCATGATAGATTCTAGCCAGTTCCTCGGGCACATTGTAAGGAAGAGTGGGATTGAGGCCAACCCAACACAAATCCAGTTGTTCGCGGAGCTAATAGAACCTAAGAACTTGAAAGACGTTCAGAAGATAATAGGAAAGATAGTTGCCTTGAGTCGTTTCATTTCAAGGATGCCAGATAAGTGTCAACCATTCTTCCAATGCATAAAAAATAATTCAAAGGCCTTATAGGGAACAAAATAGAATATTGTGTTTGTGCATTTAAAAGAATACCTCAACTTGCCGCATAATCTTAGTGCGCCCATGCCTCACAAAGAACTCTACATGTATCTAACAGTATCAAAGGTTGAAGTAAGTTCAGTATTATTGAGGGAGGAAATGGAAAACAAAGGCCAATATTCTATACAAGTATAATGTTATTGGATGCTGAAACCAGGTATAGTATGATGGAGAAGCTTGTCTTGGCATTGATAACCTCAAAAAAGTAGTTGAAGAAATATTTTGAGAGCCATTCATTCACAGTTTTGACAGATTTGATCCTGAAGCATATATTGTCAAAGTCGGATCTGTCAGAGAGAATGGCCAAATGGGCAATCGGTTTAGGGGCATATGGTATCAGATACCAGACTAAAAAGGCACAAAAGGGACAAGTACTAGCAAACTTTATTGTAGTGATAAATTCTTTCAAGCCTGAAAAATTAGAAGAGATGCATATACAAGAAGAAAATTGGATTTGGACAATGAGCCATGATGGTTCATCCAATGCACTGGGTTCTGGGATCGATGTAGTGCTTGAGGCACCTTTAGGGTTGCGAATAGAGGCAACACTAAAGCTAGAGCAACAGAAGAAAAATAATGAAGTGAAGTATGAGGCTCTGATTTACGGACTCGAATTGACTGGAGGCATCCGAATTAAGAAGATACAAATTAGAGCAGATTCAATGTTGGTAGCAGTGCAGATCAATGGTAAATACAATACAAAAGGATCTCACATAAATATTTACGTAGACATTCACAAAAGTAAAACAACATTTTCCACGCTATTTGATCTCACACAGGTTCTAATGGAGTTGAATAAGAGGGTGGACAAACAGGCTAAGAAAGCTTCAATGGGTCAATGTACGAGGCAGTCCAACATTACAATAAGTACTAAACAAGAGGGAGCTATCGTCGCCTTGATGGATGTAGAGCAAGAATGTTGGATGGACCCTATAAGTCGATATATACAGGAAGGGATCACACCCGAAGATAAAGAGGAAGCTTGTAATTTATGAGTAGAAGCATCAAAGTATTTTATGATCAATGGTCCGCTGCACCGAAGATATTTTCATTGACCATACTTAAGATGCTTTTGACCCACAGAGGCAATAAAATTATTAGAGGAAATACATGAGGGGGTATGTGGTAATCACACAGGTGGAATGAGCCTCGCACATAAAGCTTTTACAGCAAGCTATTATTGGCCATATATGATGACAAAGGCGATACAAATGTGACAAATGCCAAAGACATGCTCTTAACTGGCTCAGCAGTTGCATTTGATCATGGCCCCTGGCCATTTTCCAAATGTGGAATGGATATAGTAGGGGAACTCTCTTGAGCAGTAGGAAGAAATAGGTGGGTGATGTTACTATCATGCCCTACTAATCAAGGATCGTTACGATGTATGTTTAAAAATAGTATAGGACTCGCTAAACGAGTCATTTGGACTCACACGTGTGTTTAAATTAACTAATGGTTCTGGTATTAAAGATTTCGGTCAAAAAGTTATTTACAACTCTAAGGATTACAAAATAAGTCGACCTAAGTGGAAAAATAGGGTCTAATCCTAGTTCCTTTGTGATATCTCAGTTGTGGTGGTGGAGCGGACTACATATGTACACGCTCCCCTTAATACCCTCAAACTCATGGCTGGCCAAGCTTCTTCTTACCCTTAGCTGCACCACATAGCACCCGTGAGCCAAGGCTCAGCAAGAAAACCTAATTAAACCAATTTAGATAGTTCGCTGAATATAAACAACACACGTAACAGTAATAACTGTACTCAAACATGCACATTATACAAGTATGCGATCACAGAGTCACATAAGTGCATATAACACTTTTATTTATTCAAGTGGCATCTGAGTCAGAAAAGTGCATACTGCACTCCTAGGGTGGCCTAGCCATAATGGCATGCATTCTGCATGCATAGTGCTAACCGCAACTTATAAGCCGAGCTTTCAAATCAGGAATAATCAACCATATAATCTATTTATCATATAATAAAATATAGCACATTCAGGTATGCTTATTCATATATTCACAGGCATAACTATAATCATGCTCGTTAACAAGGACCTGAGCCCTAATCACAACCAGGGTGCATTTTTCTTACCTCGAGCTTCGTGTGAATGATGAAATGACCCCGACCACTATCCCTGACCCGAGCCTTGCGGAAACACTAATCACAATACAAGTATACATTCATAAGGAATCAACCCTAGATTTTGAGTTCCAATCCGAACTCTAATTCTCAGAACCATTGTTCCCAGTTAACGGGGCGTTAAAAACATCCCTTGAGCCCCCAAGTAGGCTCTCAAACCAAATTCCCAAGCCCTTGGGCCTTACTCTCAAAGTTCAGCAAAACAACTTTTCGGGGCACCTAGCGCGGTCATGCCCATAGAAAAATTGGGCTTTCCAGGACATTGGCACGGTCGCGCCCCAATCCACTAGTCCCTAAATCAAATTTCAATTCCCCAGTTTCTGGGACATTAGCGTGGTCGCGCTAGGTCGCCAGAAACACAAATCAAGGCCAGAACATAAGTGTTCTTCCCCAATCTCCCAAATCGCAATCCCCTGCGAAACTAGTCCCAGAATTCGTCCAACACAGGTACTTCCAGCAAGATTTTGACCATAAAAGACCCCATACAACCTAAATGAACTGTCCACAACACTAAATAACCACAGAGAAACAACAAAACCTCCTTAAAACCCAAAATCATACTTTAAATTCAAGAACATTCAACAACACTAAAAAATCAAGAAAGAGCTCAAAGGAATGGAAGCTTACCTCTGAATAATCACAACCCTAAGCTGCCTCCTACTCCAATCCCAACTTCAATCCTCCAATTTCCAAGCTTTTCCCCCTCAAAAAATCACAAAATCACCAAGAGTTTCAAGAGAAAAAGAGAGGAACAAGAGAGAGGATGTGTGGCTGCTATTTGGTGTTTGTAAACTCTTTAGGTTTCCTTCTCAGCTGACTAAGTTATCTCATGGGCAAGGGAAATGACCAAGACGCCCCTAGCACTCACGTAAGCTCTTCAATACCCTCAAGGGAAAAATGATCTTTTGCCTTGAGTTCCACAAATCCTCAAATTATCTCATAATTTCCTCTACACCAAGAACTTACCAATTTAATTCATGTTACTCAATAAATCTCGGTAATTTACCAAATTACCAAAATACTCCCAACCTCACCTCAAGCCGAATATTTGGCCTCGTTGTGAATTTTCTGCCAAATTACTCACTAGGATCGCCTCATGCTGAGTAACTCAAATATATCCACATAATAATGTGGTCATAATCATAAATCACATATATTTACACTTATACCATCAATGGGTCAGAATTACAAAAATGCCCCTCTAATAAGAAACGGGCCCACATGCATATTTAATACACTTAAACATGCAAGCATAGTCATATCATCATACCATTCACATAATTCACATAATAATATACCCATACACAATAGATACCTAATTAACTCCATTATTGCCCTCTTGGCCCACTAATCAAGGCACTAAGCCTTATTAGGGAAATTGGGACGTTACAGTTACCAACTAATTATTTTACTAAATGGGTGGTTGCAGAGGCTTATGTAACAATGGGGAAAGCAGACATAATAGATTTTGTATGGAAGCACATAATCAGCTTGTTTCAGATCCTAATGGAAATTTTTGTAGATAACAACACATCATTTCAAAATGCAAAAGTGCAGAAGGTCTGCGATAGCCTAAAGATCAAACATAGTTTTTCCTCTATTAGTTATCTGTAAGAAAATGGACAGGTCGAGGCAAAAAAGAAGGTCATTTTCACCAATATTAAGTGCTTTGGGCATATAGAATTACTAAAATATCATCAATATGGGAATCTCCGTACTCGATGGTATATGGAACCAAGGTGATCATTCCAACATAGGTGGGTCTACCCACACTCCGAACAAAGATTGCCTCTGATGAAGCAACAAATACGATGCAAATAAACCACAACTTAGATCTGTTGGAAGAATTTAGGTAGGTGGCGCAGGTCAGAACTTCCAAGTACTAGAGCCTAGCCGAGAAGTAGTATGCAAAGCGGGTGAATCTGAGGAGCTTCAAAAAGAATGATTGAGTGCTTCGAAGAGTAACAAGGAATCAAATGAAGCTTGAGCCAAATTGGGAAGGTCCTTTTCAGATTGTAGAAGTGATGGGAAAGGGATCATACATATTAAAAGAAATACATGGGGGGAAGAGAGTCCCCAGGATCAAGAACGCAATGTCTTTAAAGTTGTATTACTTTTAGTACTTACTGTATTAGCAAGAATTGAACAATTATGATCAAGAAAATTACAAAGATACTTATGCAATGAATTAATTCTGATTAATACTATCCTTTTTAACATGCTGATTGTTGGTTCCATATGGTGTTTTTTTTATGATGACTTGGTATTTTTGGAATATAATGTTTTATGTGCAGGAAACACTAAGAGATAATCATGATAGCATTTGTAGTAAATCTTTCAGAAAATTCCTCACATAGTGTGATGATAAAAAATAAAATCCTTGTGTATAAAATGGTCAAAAAACAATCTGAAACTTCCTAGATTACTAAGAAGAATCAACCAGCATGCATTGGAATGGTGACGAGGCATTAAATGTGTCTAATAATGTGGTTGCAACTGTTCTAGATTTATTAAAATGTTAAGTCTGGGGATATCTCTTGAAGTATGCCTATAAAAGTAAGGTTTTAGGTGCACGAAGAAAGGCAACGAGAAACACAAAGCTAGAGAAAATTGGGGAAAAGAGATCAAGTATGAGAAAGATACTAGGCAAGCGAGAGAAACACAAGCATAAAGCTAGAGTGAAACAGTGGTCTGTAAAATACAGAGTGAAGAAATTTTCAAAGAGTATAAAAGGAAAGAAAAGTGGAAAGAAATAGTACTCAGTTAGAGATCTGTTAAAAAGGCTCTCAAATAACTACTAAAGATCAATCAACATCAGGTATAATGGGGGTGAGGATTAATTCCTCAGCACGAACACCAGTCAGGGTCGGGTATGCGGAGGAAGAGGCTCGCCATGTGTGGTTTGGGAGGCAGATGCCTTAGGTTGCCTGCAATCTTCTTATATGAAGGGAACTCGCAGGACTTCCTATGAGATCCCAAGGAGGATGACTGCTTGCAAGATGGAATGAGACAACCAAGCCAACAAATGGACCACAACGAAGGGGAAGCAGCCCAGAGCCGGTGGGCTGGGATCAGCACTCCCACTCCCAATGGAGTGGCAGAAGGCCAAATTAGGAGTAATAGGATTGAACATATCCTTGAAAATACACTCTACTCGGCAAAACTCATTGGCCTTCGCACCATCTGAGAGGGATATGTTGGTGTCTTTATGTTCATGCAAATGGAGTCCATCCAGCCAAAATATTTCACCCCCTTTGGGTTACAACTAGCGAGCAAGGAAGATCTCTGGATTTTAGTGGACACACATTAGTAGAACTGAGAAGGCAGCTCTCTTGGGTACTCTCCCCTTCTGCTACGGACAGTAAAAGAATTTTGAACCTATACACAGGAGCAAGAAGAGAATATAAGGTGTAGGGAATTGTGGATCCCAACAAACACTCCTATTGCACTGGGCAAAACAATGAAGATCCTACAAGTTGAAAAAGAGGAGCGGACAGAAGATATAGCTTGGAGAAGCTACATAATCAAAAGGCAAGAAAGTTCGAGTAGCAGAACCAAGTTGGCCAAAGAAAGTTCGAGTAGCAGAAGTATATAGAAAAAAGAGATATTGGTGTAAATATATGATACTAAATTTAGCCTTATTGTTGTATTTTACAGATGAGTTTGAATGATATAAAGAAAGTTTTATGACAAGAAGTGTCAAAAAAATCATTCCAAAGCATTCCTCTAATATTTCCTATAAAGCTTCATTTTGATAAATAATAGTTAAAGATAAAGAACGAAGTAAAGAATTAAACGTGCATGAGGATGTAGTGACCCGACTAACTTAAAGACGTTGGACCATTAAAACTACTAAGACATAACTATTAATTTCAAATTCATACATAAAATAATAGATCTTTATTAGAAAATCCAAAATACGGGATCTCATTGTTATTACATAAAAACATAAAGAAAGCAAAACCTTTATTTTAATTGTTCAAATACTAAATGCGGAAAATCATAAATACATAATTAAAAAGACGCAAAACATAAACGTCATCCTCAATCGTTCCCAACAGTCCATTCATTTAGTTCTTGCCCAATACGCATGCCAAAGCTGTCATGAATCCGTCTCGCCTTCCATGCTCATGCACAATCTAAATAAAAAGAAATGAGCCTAATGCCCAGTAAGGAAAAATTACTAAAACATAAGACGTAAAAACATAAATCATAAAGCATAAGACTACAAATTAATGGCAATTAACTCATTACCGTAGTATGTGATGGAAACCTTCTAGGTCCTCTTGCTACTATTTATAGGTTGGTTTAAACACAACTATAGTCTACAATAATGATAAAAATCTTGGGATTTGCTTATTTGCTATCTAAGCAACCATATTTCCTGAGCGACTACAAACATAAAAGCAACATACATACAAACATACACATATCATATAAACATAATCATAACACATAAAATATAACTTATTTTCCTTACAAAAAATTGGGGTATTGGAGACAAGTGCTGGATTAGAAACTCCTAACACCAAACAGTAAAAGTCATAAGTTTCCTAAAGAAAAGAAGATGAAGAGAAGATCTAAACCATCAAGATAAGAACTTACTGAAAACCTTAAGTTTAAAGAAAATCAAACACCTAACCAAAAGCCATTATAATAAGTTAGGATTTGGAAGAAAATGAAAAGAATAAGAGGAACTATAATGAACTAAACCCGAGGATAAAAATATGTTAGATAGCTTAGAACTTTGATCTATACCTCAATACCTAAATCACACTCTAGCTTACTTCCCAAGTGTTTAGAAAAGCTTATATTTGAAAGCTTTTAACCCCAAAATCCTAGTGTTTCTCTGTAGAACAAAATTTGAAGCTTGGAGGCTCTGAGAAGTGCTTGAATGATGATGCAAATGGTTGAGTGAAGAGTCCTATTTATAGAGTTCAAGGAGCGAAACTAACTCCTTTTAAAATGAATAAAAATTGAATTTTCTGTTCAACATATACCTAGAACTCAGTCAAAATCGTTCAAGACAAAGTCCAAGTTGTTGATGCTGTTTCTAGCTCAGATTCCACGGACTTTCAAGATATGCATGTGGAGCCGATATATCGCCCCTATAGGCGATATATCGCCTCCCCCATATTCCCGAGGCATCGTGGTTTCGTTCATGCGAAGTTGACGTGTTTTCCATATCAACATAGGCGATATATTGGCCCCTATAGCTGCGATATATTGGCTTATGCTGATATATCAAACACGTTTTTGCACACTTTCAGCACAATTGAAGTTTGTTAAAACAACTTTGACTAAGTAATACGATATCCTAACAACTGAGGGAAGGTTCTAGACTTCCTAGGTTTATCCTTGATTAATTTATTCATCTAAAATCCTTAAATCCTTAATAAACATACATGTGACAAGTGTCACATTCTTAATTATTCTATCCAAACCTTAGGTTATAATAAATAATATCTCTAGGACTAGCTATATTAATCAAACCTTATGATAAAATTAATATTTCTAAACTATAGGCTAAGCTTATAAAATCCATAACTATCTCTATGAGTTTCTAACTAAATCCCGGCTTCAACCAATAACCACGAAAACTAAAATACTACAACACAAGCTACTACTATCTAGCTAAGTAAAATTATAAGATGCTACAGAGGATTAGAGGATTGAACGAAAAGAGAAAATGGCAGAGATGAAAAAAGGCATTTAAAGAAAGACTGAGGTTACTCGTATGAATGAAAGTGAAAGTGACACGATAAATGTGCAGACAAAAGTCGTTGCAAGGATTGAAATTAAGCAAAGAATAGCGTAAAGAGACAAAGACGAGGCATTAAGAATGAGAATACGAGCCATAAAAATGTTGAGGCATGCAAAATAAGAGGCTGGACGATTTTAGCAAGAACAGAACAGACCCAACAATTTTGGCTCCTGAATAAAGAATAATGAGAATTGAATAAGAGGCTACATAAATTTGAAGTGAAGAGAACATAACTAACGAAGCTTATCTTATGAGTAGTAAGAGATCGAGGCGAGTTTAGTCCATGCATAAAGTATATTGTGAGTTTAGTATGAGCAAGCAAAGAATCAAGAGAACACGTCAGACCATACAAAAGCAGAACTAAAATGGAAAATGAATAATTCAAAAATGAAAGTGCAGTACAATATTTATCTACTTTGGATAGAGTAAAACGACAAAGCAAGAGATAATGACTTTCAAGAAAGTGGCGAAAAGCACTAGGGCGTTATGAGATTATCTAAAGTTGAAAGAACCGACCAGTATGAAAGACAATAAAATCAATTAATGAAGCGCGATCTGTAGGATCGCAGAAGTGGATATATAAGCAGAGGTAACCAAGATGAGGACGATGATAAGCTCCATAGTTGATCATAATATGAAATTTTGCTGTTGAGCTAATGTAGAGAAATAGTTCAAAAAAATGAGCAAGAGCAAAAAACTATATTTACACAATATAAAGTTCCGCTGTTGAGCGATTAGTGAAAAATGATCTAAAGTGGAAAAGAGGCAAGCATTACATAGCCTCGACATGATTAATGTAATTGATTACTTGAGCCATGCTGGGCGGGAGTAACTGGTCAATGAATACAATGATCAAAGATGTATGATTGATATTATATGAGCCAAATTGGGCATAATCGAGTTATAGCTAGTGATGTACCATGATGATATTATGAGCATGATTTTAAATAAATGTGTGATTCAGAAAGCATGTTGTAAAAACCTACAGTTGGCTAACTTATTATAGGCATTTTTTTAATATTACTCAATCAATGTTATTTAAGTCTCACAAAGTCAATTGTCAATTAATTAAAGATTTTTATGGTAATAAATATATTTGATTATTTCCTTAATTGTGTGATTTAAAATATGTGTATTTATACAACCTTAAATGAAATAAATTATTAATATTATTCTTATTGTTTCCCATATTGATTCTGATATAATCGTTTGAGATTTTTGAAACATAAGTTGGTGGGTTGTTTTGTTTTCATAAGTCTATCTAGGTGCATGTTGAGTTGTATGATTGCCTAATTGGCTGGGCAATCTAGGAATCCGACAGATTTTCCATTCAGGGATATTCTCTTCCCTGATTTTGTAGGTTGGGAAAAATGAACTTCTGCATGCTACAAATAGAAGTTTTTGCAGCCAAGGAAAATTGACATCTTCACAGACCATGAATGTAATTTGTATGTGAAGAGTGAAGTTTGTATTTCTGAGATTAAGAGTGGAAATAATTAGTCTTGTATTTGAGTGCTTGTTGCACTATTTGTTAATACATTTCAGTCTTTAGGATTCACGGTATTATTTCGATTGTGATTACTTCTACAGTCTTCGAGAGAAGAGTTAATTTAAGTATTTCTATGGGAGGAAGAAAGAAACAACGTCTTCAGGAGAAGAGCCAATCAAGTCTTTCTTTAGGAGGACGAAAGCAATCAATCATCATTGAATGGAGTTCAAGTGAAGAGTTGATTATTGTAGAAATAAGATTAGTATTGGAATACAAAAGAGTGCGACAACAATATAGAGGGAATCTAATTTTGTATAAGTCATTGCTTTTGTATTTGTGATCATTACTAATAAGTTTTCTTCTCTGACTGTGGCTCCATGGACAAGGGTAACCGAACCATATAAAAATCTCCTGTGTTGACTTTTATATTCTCGTGACTATCCTGTTTAAGCGTGATTCATCACCATTCAGTTGTGATTAATCAGATTGTCTGTTTGACCTATTTGCTTATTACACTTTTGCAATTAAAATAAGTTGATAATTACATGGTAAATAATTAAGAAAAACATAATTAAAATTGGTATCAGAGCCAGGTTACTAAACTCTTAGTGATATCTTGTGGTTATCCATTTTGGTGTGTTTCCTACAATGTCTTTCTTTGCAAAAGGAGGATTGGTATCACATGCCTCATTGTTGAATGATACAAATTATCCTTAGTGGAAGGTCAAAATGAGAGCCTTTATCAAAACAATTGGTGAGAAGGCTTGGAGGTCGATCTTATCAGGATGGACAACACCAGTTGACACAGATGCGAAAACTAGTGTGACTACGTTAAAACCTGGAGTAACTTGGACAACTGAAGATGGAAAATTGTCAAGTTACAATAACTATAGAAGGTCATATCAAACTAATCTCTTCTTGTGAAATGACCAAGGAAGCTTGGGATATTCTTCGAATTAAATTTGAAGGTACTACTGAGGTAAAAAGATCTAGACTTGTTATGCTAACAACTAGATTTGAAGAGCTTAGGATAACAGATTTTGAAACATTATCTGAATTTTATGAAAAACTTTTTGATAGTGCTAATGAATTTTTTTGTTCTATGTGAAAAATTAACTAATGCTCAGATAGTCAGAAAAATTGTTAGAGTCTTGCCTGACAGGTTCCAAGCTAAAAGAAGAGGTGAAAATTTTGGATACCTTGAAAGTAGAGGAATTGATGGGGTCACTTCAAACATTTGAACTCAATCAACAAATGTGCCAAAAAGACAAACCTACTGTTGTAAAAGAAAAGATAGAAACCTTGAAATCTTCTAAAGAAGGCTTAGATGAATAAAATGATGATGAAATGGAATTGCTATCAATAAATTTCAAAAAATACATCAAGAAAATTGGCAGCAAGAAAATTCCACCCAACTCATCTAAAGGTAATTTCTCTAAATCCTTTGAAACTAACAAAAAGGGAATTCAGTGCAGGGAATACGATGGTTTTGGACATATTCAAGCCGAATGTGCTAACACCTTGAAGAAGAAAAAAGGATTAGGTGTAACATGGAGTGATTAATATTAAAAAATTAGTGACGATGAAGAATCCAACAATCTTGCTTTAATTTCCTTTGTCATGTCTGGCTTCCTTTCTCTGTGTAGGAAAAAGACAAACTAGTTTGTCTAAATGGTTTGGTCTCACCAGTTGATAGTTTAGATTCTAATTTCGATTCATCTGAATTAGACACAGATTTACTACAAGAGTATTACAAACATATGTATTCTCAATGGCTGAAAGTATGTTTTGAAAAATGCATAGTGACAGGTAACAATCTTAATCTAGAGAAAAGGATTGAGGAACTCAAAATCTGTGTGGCCAATTATGAATGAGAGATAGTATTAAAAGGCAGTGAAATTAAATATCTCTCAAAAGAACTTGATCACATATTAAAGGGCGTTAAGATGCTTAATCCTAGTTCTGCAATATTTGATGATGTTTTGCGTGCAAGTCAAAAGGCTGGAAACTGTGGAGGATCTGGGTTGGCTAAATCTAAATCCAAAGAAAAAGTTACAGTGCTTAAATGTAGAATTTTGCCTATTTCTCATAACTTTGTTTCTGCAGGATCTGCTCTTTCATCTGAGGTCTCCTCCTCACAAATTGATGCTTCTATCAAAAGACAATCAAGTGAAAGTAAAATTGTATCCAAACAGGAAACAAATCATCTTGTTCCTATTTATCATTTTTGTGGTGTTAAAGGTCATATCAGACCAAGATGCTTCACCTTGTTGAATCTATTCAAAACAAATTAGATGAAATTAATGAATCCAAAATGATTTCATCCACACAAATTTTTTCCAAAAAGGTTTGGGTATAAAATTGGGAAATGAAATGCTTAATAAGTTTATCCTGTCTTAGATCATGCTCCTCGAACGCTTGGTATTTTGATTGTGGGTGTTCTCCTCACATGACAAGTGATAAAACCATTCTCATTGAACTTAAGCCTATGAGTTGTGATGCTATTACTTTTAGTGATGGTGTTGCTATTATGATTGGTTAAATAATGGTGGAATTGGTTGGGCATGAAGAGGAGAAAAAACAATAACGATTTCACAAAAGTCAACATGTGAGAGTTGACGTTTGGTATTTGCATTTATAAATCATCTTTTTGGGTCCAAAGTGTTTCTTTGGAGTATATGAGAGTACCCAAAAAGTTTGGGAGCATTTGGGGATGTTTTGAGAAATTTTTTGGAGTTCCAAGTCAGTGGCATCGGTGATGTGAGAGGCGACGCGTCACTCATTTATGAATTGAGCACCCAGGCAACGTGTTGCCTGGGCTGTTCGTACAGATTCGTACAGTGATGTGTTTTGGCTCCAAAATTAAAATTAAAATGCTCTAATCTCATTGGTTGAGTCTAATGAGGTTTCTATACTATTTAAAGGTTCATTTGAGTTAGATGGTGACTTGATCACTCACCTCTCTCTTTCTCTCTAGCTTTCAAGATTACTAGTTTACTCCAAGATCTTCATCAAGAAAGCTTGACTTCTATGAAGATTCAAGGCTTGTGAATCCCAATCTCATTCCATTGTTGTACCTTCAAGAAATTCCAAGGAGAAGACTAGGAGTATAGATTTTTGGACAATAAATCTTCATTTGTGTCAAGCCTTGTAACATTTGTGGTTCACATAAATCATAGTCTTGTGATTTTATGTTTGAAGGTTCTTCTTCAATAAAGGTATACTCTACACTTGTTTATTTTTGTATACATACTTTACAATTATCTTTCATTAGAGTTTAGATTACTTGTGATTATTGCTTTGAGTTGTAATAAAAAACCAAGGTTATAAGCCTCTAATCCCCCAACAATCAAAAATCTCTATTTCTAAACATTTGTTTTGTATCAAAGTTTGTCTATATCTAAGGTTTATCTACTAACCATAGCTATGGAAGAAAGCTCATCAATCTCATCCGTCAAGTTCATGTCCCAAGATTTAGTGAGACTAGATAGATTCGATGGATCAAATTTTTTTGTTGGCAAGACAAGATCAAGTTTCTTCTCACAATATTGAAGGTGCACTAGATTCTTGACAAAGATTTGAAGACTTTGGAGCCTCCAAAGGATGATGACTTACAAGAAGTGATTAAAGAAAGGAAGATTATTGAAGAAGATGAACTCATTTGTAGAGGCCACATACTCAATGCTCTGTCGGATCGTCTCTATGATCTCTACTAAACAATACATCGACAAAGGATGTATCGCACCAAATTTTTTTTATTTAAATTTTGTGCTTTATTTGAATTTATAAATTGTTAAATGTTAATTGTATTTGAATTGTTTGGTAGAAAATAAATGATTTGTATATTGTTAATTTATTTATTTAATTTATTGTAAATATGAGTACTTGAGTTTTGGTTGTGTGCACCAAGATGCATGATTAGTAGAAGTGCACCCTAGCACTTGTGTGTGTGTAGCTGTAGAGTTTTAGTTTTCGTGGATATTGGTCAAAGCCGGGATTTAGTTAGAAACTCATAGAAATAGTTATGGATTTTATAAGTTTAACCTATAGTTGAGAAATATTAATTTTATCATAAGGTTTGATTAATGAATATAAAGCTAAGAATATTATTTATTATAACCCATGGTTTAGATAAAGTAAATAAGAGCGTGACACTTGTCACAACCATGTTAATTAAGGATTTAAGTATTTTTTATGAGTAGTTTAATTAAAAGAAAGATATAGAAGCTCTAGAACCTTCCATTATCTGTTAGGATCACATTTTACTCAGTCAAAGTAGTTTTAATCAATTTCAAATTATCCTAAAATGTACAAAAACGTGTTTGAAATATCAGCGTATGCCGATATATTGCAGCTATAAGGGCCGATATATCGCCTATAATTGATACGGAAAACACGTCGACTTCGCATGAACAAAACCACAGACCCTCGAGATCATGGTAGGGGAGATATATCGCCTACCCTAGGCGATATATTGGCTCCAGTGGCGATATTTGAGTTGTTCGTAAAATTCTGAACTAGAAACAACCCTCAACAACCTTGACTCGTTCCTGAACGTTTTTGTCTGAGTTCTGGGCATCTGTTGAACAGATAATTCAAATTTATTCATTTTTAATCATTTATTTATTCATTTTAAAGGAGTTAGTTTCACTCCTTAAACTCTATAAATAGGACCCTTCACTCATCCATTCTATTCATCATTCAAGCACAGTTCAGAGCCTCCAAGCTGCTAAGTTCGTTCTAGAGAGAAACACTAGGGTTTTGGGGTTAAAGCTTTCAAATCTAAAGCTTTTATAAACACTTAGGAAGTAAGTTTTTGTGTGATTTTCGGTGTTCGAGGTATATATTGAGGTTCTAAGCTATCCAAGGTATTCATTATCTTCAGGTTTAGTTCACTATAGTTTCTATTATTCTTTCATTTTTCTTTAAATCCTAGCTTGTGATAGTGACTTTTGGTTAGGTGTTCAATTTCTTTGAAACATAAAGTTTTCAATAAGCTTCTATCCCGATGGTTTAGATCTTCTCTTCATCTTATTTTCTTTAGGAAACTTATGGTTTCTTTATGTTTGGTTTCAGAAGTTTCAATCCCGCTCTTGTCTCCAATATTCCGGTGTTTGGTAAGGAAAATTAGATAGTTCATTATTATGACTGAGTTTATGTAGTTTATGATATAGTTTATGTTTGTATGACCGAACATTTCAAGTACAATAAAGGGGTAAGTGTGTCTGGACCTAAGGTGTCCAATGATGTATGACGGCCTATGTCCGGTAGGCTCGGTTGCCAAAACTTTATGACGGACCTAAGTGATGTCTGGTGTATGACAGACTTATGTCCGGGGCTTAATTGCCACCTCTGTATAAACACTTATCTTTTTATTATATCTAACTTGTTATTATGACCTATAGTTATGATTATGACTTCTGAACCATAGTTATGATTATGAGTATGACTTATGACTTATGATTTATGATCTATGACCTATGATTTATGACTATGATATGATTTAGGTTATGATATGACTAGGATTTATTGTTTAGTGATTAGTATAAATAAGTTTGTTTATGACTGGTGAAATTTATGATCTGTTTGATTATATGACTAACTCTTGTTTGTATTTTCCGTACTGGGCTTAGAAGCTCACTCATTATGATGTTGTTATTTCAGGAAATTAAGGATAGAAAGGCTGGTGGCGAGTGGGACCTAAGAGCTTCATGATGTACTCGTGGGGACCATATAGTCGAGGAAGATCAAGCGAGCCTATTTTTATAAAAGCATATTATTTTAAAGTTTTACTTAAATGTTGCTCATTTTTGTGTTAAAGACAATTATTTTATTTTTGTAAAACCATGGATCCAAGTATTTATGTTCAAGTTTTTATTCAATAAAGGAGCAATATTTATGAATTATGATCCAACGCTGTGTTCTCGGTAATCTATGAGAAATTAGGGCATTACAGTGTGTGCATGTGCATGATTGCATGGTGAGCATGCAATAGTTTTCCCATGCATTATTAAATTTCTTCTCTTTATTTTCCTTTTATTTTATTTTTATTTAATTAGAGAAAATAAGATATTTAAGAGGTGAGGTATTCCACCAATTTTTAAAAATTAGGAAATTTAAAACAAGAGAAAGGGAGAGAGATTGGCATGAGGGACTAGTAGAGGGCAAGGGTGGACTTGTTTCTATTTTTAGGACGATTAAACTTTAGTAAGAATCATGGAAAATGGGGAAAGTCCACCATTTGAATTATGAGAGAATAACTGTGGATTAATAGGCAAAATAAAGGGAATATTACAATTACGAAATTTCCTTTTCTTTCCTAGCTCTGGGGTTCAGCCATTAGGGACTATATAAAAGATGGTTGAGAGCTTGCATGCTCTTGGTGGCTGCAGACTAAAGAGAGAAAATGAGGGAGAGGAGAGTGCGTGAGGTAGAGAGAGAAATAGAGAGAGAGAGAGATAGAGCTCGAAGGGGAGAGAAAGGAAGAGGAATAAAGGGATTTCAAAAATCGTAGGGTAATGTTCTAGTACTCATTTTTTTTTTTATTTCTTTTTTTTTTTCATCTTCCTCTCCATCTAAGCTATAAGAAATATCATGTATTTCTTGGGTTTTGTTTTAACATAGGTCTTGAAGTGCCAAAAGGTTGATCAACTTTGTAGGTTTTTTATTACTATCAAGGAGGTAGTGGACTCTAGCCTTGTTATTGTCTTGTTGTTATTTTAATTGTTGATTGTTTTTTTATATGTTTGATTTCCTATGTGTGTTTATGGTTGTTCTCCATGTCTTTATTTTTTTTCAAATCCATAAGAAACATGCCAAGGATTTTGTTTATGGGTTTGGAGGGTTGAATATTGCTTGATGCCTATGGGGTTCGGCCTAGGGTGTTTAAAAAGGATTGTGAGTATAGTTGATTTTGTTGTTGTTAGATCTTTTGTTTGTTTATTTTATCTTGATATTAGAGACATGATTATATTAGTTTTGATGTTGTATCATCTAGGGTTTTCGAAAATCCTTGTGGGGATCCTATGTTTATGTTGCCATTAGTATTTTCATTCTAGTGATCTATTTGTAAGTATGCAAAGATGATAATAGATACATGCTAGAGATTGAGTTTTGGATTTGTTGTTGTTGAGCATAAAGGTTTCGACCATGGGTGTATATTGTGACCTAGACTTGTTTGATTTATGGTTGTTAGTGTTACATGTTTAAATATGGTGTGAGGTGAATATGAGTGTGTCTATGCTTGCTGATTTTATTATGCATTCTATTGAAATATATAAATAATTTTGCAAGAGAACCAATCATGTTTTGTAATTCACATTTTAAAACAAAGACAAGCAAAATGGGTAAATTTCACATGTAAATATGTATATTTTCCTTCATCCAATGCATGCAGTTTTTTTTACAAAGTTTGTGAAAGAAACTATATTTTTTTTATGCTTACAAATTTAATTATTAAGAATTAATGTAAGAGATCTTTGCTGGAATTTTTTTTAGTTTCTTGAGAAAAGTTTCTTTTAAATAAAAGATATAAAGTATATGCTCAAATAATTAAGTCTTAGACTTTATATATGAAAAAAATGCAATTTTCAACACTTTTAAAAATGTAATTTCTCATTATTATTATTATTATTATTATTATTTGTAAATAATTAACTAAGTAAAACTATTTTAAAATGGGACTAAGTGATTTATTTGAGTAAATGGGTTGATAGTTTGGATTTTTCCAACTTATTTTTAAATTTAATAACTTAGATGTAAAATGTAGTGACCTCAAGGTCTTAAATTGTTACAAGATTAAATTATTTATTTATTCTATTTATTAAATTAGATATTATTATAAAGAAAATGAGTATATATATTATTAAGAATTAATTAATTATGTTAAATTAATTATTTTGTGAGAAATAGAAAAGTTGTCATATTTTATCTTTATTTAAAATAATAATTGAGATTTTATTATTTTAAAGCAAATGTGACTTAGGTGCTAATTAAATAAATAATTTTGTGAAATAAAATGCTAGAATAAAATCTTATGATCTAAGGAAGGAATATGATAATGTTAACAATTGGTACACTAATTTTTGCTGAATTTTTTTAAGCCGCAACAAAATGAACACGTATAATCTATCAACTTCAACCTTAGTTTTAAGAACCATCCCACGTATGCATGTTACATGCAAGTTTGCTTTTATGCTCAAATATATGCTATTTAATCAAATGCATGGTTCCTAATTTGGAATCATTGAGAATTACTTAGTAGAATTGACATTATTCTTTTATGATTTTATGTGACGTTGTATGAATAGAGTTGTGGTGCAACTCGCTACAAGAAAAAATGCTTTTAATAACACCACAAATGTGTTATCAAAACATACCATAACACTTTTTGATGTGTTAAGACCGACTATGTTATCATAGGTCAGGGTACTTTACATAACACTTTATTATTGTTTTACAGATGTGTTCGTTGACAACACAATTTCTGTGTTATTTTAATAAATAGATAAGTGTTTAATTATGTTATTTATAGTCGATTATATAACACATTTCAATACTTATAAATTTGTGTTATACTACACTTTAGTATAACACTTTTTTTGTGTTATACTACAATTTAGTACAACACATTTTTTGTGTTATACTATACTTTAGTATAACACATTTTTTGTGTTATACTACACTTTAGCATAACACATTATTTGTGTTATATTAGCTCAGATAAACATAATCTTTTTTTACTTACACAAAACTAGGAAAACAAATATGAAAGTTGAAGCCAAATAAGGTAACATAAATAGATTTTTATTAATTACTCAAATGTAATTACAATATTTAGTCTACTAGTCTAGGCTTAAGAAATCATATTACAACATAATTTATGCCCAATTCATATTCCTTTATCCCTAAATACAAAACAAGAAATGTATACAAAAATTTGTGAAATACATTCTTCCATTCTAAAGGCCTCAACTACAAATGTTGTCAAGAATTGCTCCAAAGAAATCATCTCAATATACCTGCACATTGTAAAAAAAAAGTCCTTTTATTATTAAGAACACAAGACTTAAGCTAGTTTCCACCTGTAAGCATATAGAGTAAATCAACTTGAAAGAAATTATCTAGTTTTCTCCAAACTCACAGGATTAAGACCAAGCAGCTTTTGATTGGCTAGAGCTACAACCTAGAGAGAAGAAGAACAAATATAAATGAATGAAAAAAAAATGCTTACTAAATTAGGAACAGTATAGGGATTACAAGTACTAAAATCTTACAGAAAACACTTCATTTATTTCATAGTAATCAATCTGAGAAGCATCTAAACCAGCATTTGAAATAGCTTTTGGTATCACAAGGGCTGGAGCAGTTGTAAAGAATTCAGGTGCCTGCAAAGATAATCCTCTTTGAGCTATGTTTCAGCAACAATAAAATAGAACTAGGAAGCCAATTCATTGGAGTACATGAGCTGCATCAGCATAGCCCTTAATCTTTGCAATTACTTGCAATCCAAGTTGAAGTGCCTTCTCTCCACTCACTAGGAGTTACCTCTTAATATTCTAAGCTCGGCTTTATTCTTTGCATCAATATCTCGATGGCTTTGCAGTTTCTTTGAAAGTGTTATGCTTCAAAAACAGGTCAGTAAATGCCACCCTCAAGTTCTTAACCTCTCTATCTAATTCACTTGGTGTCCTTTGCCTTCAAGATCCTAGAAAATGGAGTAGGATCCACCAAAAACTGAGATAAGTCTACAGATCAGTGCTTGAAGTATAATACAAAAATAAAACTATAAAACCCACATAGCTCTTACCATTTTCTGAAAGTTTTTTCAAGACTACAGTATGTATTCCATCTTTTAGATACGACAAATTGTCAACAGCAGCATCTAAATTACTTAAGATGTTCTTAGTCTATTCAGAGGCTCTCTGTTGATCACCTTCCATCTGTTTAGGAAGGTCACATAAAGATGAACTTTCTGTTGCACTAGTTTCCGTAAGACGACTAAGAAAAGCCTCATGAAAAGTAGATTCAGATTCATCTTAAATACAGTATAAAACTTCCTTATCAACAAACACTTCAAACACTATTTCCCTTATGTCACTTCCTATTTGCAAGCATGGGTTATAGAGCCCTTATAGGTGCAAAACAATTAAACTTGTAACTAAACTATACTAAATTTCTATGACTAGAATGATAGTAAATGTAGAAGCAAATATTACATCCTTATGTTAATAAAACAGATCTAATGATCCATAGCACAAAAACCAATTGTTATCTTAAAAAATAAAAAACCAATTGTTATCCACAACTTAAAATACAACAAAAAAAATTTAGTCCCATAAGAAAAAGCATTCACTGCCCAAAATAGAGGTAGAGATTAGCTAACTTGTGTATATTTCAAAGCATCTATTCAAACCAATCACGTCACAAGGCATCGGTTGAGTTGGATTTAGGAATAAGGATTGATTTCTCTGTATTTTAAATACCATGCCATTTCTAACTTCCTACAGCTTTAAACAAACAGCACAGCTAAAAGACTTTCAGTTGACAAACTAAAAATAACTAGGAAGCAGCCAATATGGAATAAACACCACAAGGCAAAACTAGAAAACTGCATGATCTCAAATAAAGATGCATAAACGTGATAGGCGATCCTAACAGACGAACAAGAAAAGAAGCTCACCATATCAAAGCCATCTTAATAGGTGTTGTGAGACAAGACGTAAACACATCTGCAGGAAATTCAGCACTTTGTGGAAGAGTCTCATGTGCTTCACAAGCTCCAAGTAGAATGCAATCCCTTGTGGATCCAGAGGAGCTAGAAGCAACCCAATCATGAAGCTGCCAAACCATCAAATCAAGTCACTATATTTACAAATATATTTATATATAAATATCTGAATTACAGATAATGAATTCATGTCACGTAGCACCTTAATTATCAATACATATATCAATTCATTATATGTTTTGAGTTAAAGCTTTACCTCAATAAAAGCATTCACAATATTCCCCCAGCCGCAGAGCAATCAAAAACATATATGGAGGGTGTCTTCAACCAAGAATCAAGGTCACTGATTGGCAAAGGGGTATACTGTGTATAACTCTGCAGTACCAATAACATTGGTGAGAAACCAAGCAAGACTCTAGTGATTGACCTTAAATTAAAGAGTCATAAAAGAGTTTCAAAGAAATAGAAGACCTTATTGAAAACCCAAATTTCACCACTAATGTTTCAAATGCTAATTAAATAGAAATTTACAAAGGAACAATGCTGCATAAATATCCAGTTTTGACATTAGACTCCAAAAAATAACTTAGCAATCCCAAAAAAGAGTCAATATCTAAATGAGATACAAGTAAACAAAGTAGTCAAATACTAAAAAATATGACTAGTTTCGTGAGTTAGGACTGTGATAATAATGGTTGTGTGGTCACTATCAAACTCTCTCATTGACAAGTTTTTTAAATGAGGCTATCCAAACAGTAACTAAAAATGCAAAAACTTGATAGAAAACCTCAACACATGAACACATGTCAAGTCTTCAGAAATATGCCATTAATTAAAAAGTTCCAGCTTGTTCTTTAAGTACTTTTTTTTATCACTGATGAGAAGGAAAAAAGTTAGTTCATCTAATTCTCTTTAAAGACTTATTACAAATAGTTTCAGGGTTTAATCTAATATTTTGTATCCATTCATGATAAGCACCCAATTAATGAATAAACTACATTTATACAAAGCAAAAAGAAAAAGGAAAAAGACTCACATCTGGAACGACAATCTAAGCATCAGAGTTCTCAATCAGTGGGGCATTAGATGAAAAGCTTCGATTTCCAGCGCTGGCAAATTGAAGTTAAACCTCATTAACCAGTAAGAGCTTGAGTGCTCTAGAGAAGGTTTCTTCAGCGTCATTTGAGAATTCCATATATATATATAGGCAGAACAACATGATAAAGCACCAGTCTCTACTTAATCCTTTCTTTGCTAAGCACAAATTATCATGTCAGATAAAATATTTTGCACTTGCAGAACCGTGCTACTTAATCCTTTCTTTGCTAAGCACAAAATATTTTGCACCTAAGCATATTTTGAGTGTTGAATATATTCAATTAGCATGAGAAAAAATATGTCGTTAGTGAATATGGATGATAATTATAATAACAGATAAGAAATAGTACTTAGATGGTTTACGAAATAAGTTCAGTTCATAATTATGCATCCAGTAACTTTATTTTAGCTAAGTTGAAATCTTGAAGAGTCAAAAGATGTCATCAGCTGTGCTGGCACAGATTTTGCTAATCCTGTTCACTTACTTTCTTTTCCCATTTCTGTACATCAGGCAAAATAATGATACATTAACTACAGAAGACTCCTGTGTGCCTAATTTGTCAAAAAAAATTCCTGCTAAATATATTATTTATGTTCACCTTCCTAATGTTATTTTATGCTACTTGCCCAAAGCCATGTTGTTAATAAACGCACTTTGTTAGCATACGAATCGCTGAAGAGTAATTATGAACCAAAATTACAGATAGAATTGATACATCGGAGATGAATTACATATCATTCCTCATGATAGACTTACTCATTTGTGAAGGCAAATATTGTTGAGTAAGGCCGATAATGACTTAGGAGCACAACCATACATCTTGTTAACTCAGTATGCATTACTTTGACAGCTTTCAATGGATATCTTTGTCATAATCACAAAATTAGACGGCAGATATGTAAAATAAAAGAAAGGAAATGACAAGACAGAAAATTTGCATCAGACAAGAGGACAAAGTCATACATAACTGATAACTCTAAAGTGTCTAAGAATCATTAACATTTTTTTAACTAGAGAATACTACTATAATTATTTTTGTGGGATACACATTACTACAAAGAAAGCAAAAAATTTAGAAAACAAACATATTTATTGAGTTTTGATAATACTTTTTCAATAGCCATTGCACATTGGAAATATATTAAGAGGCCACCCAAGGCCAAATGAATTAGTTAACTTACTTTCCGTGGGCAATTTCTCCAGAAAGCATGACCGCATCAGCACCTTCCCGTGAGACACTACCACGAACCCTCACCACCACCACCATCACGCCTAAAAACCTGCATAACGCAAACACAAACAGAAGAAAAATAATTAGAATAGCTCGTCCACAACCAAGAACCATCGTCAACCTAGAGGAGGAAAAAGAGAAAAGCAAATAGAATCAAACTTAGTGACTAAATTAATAGAATCAATTCTCATTAATGAAGTAATGATACAAAAGAGTATATATACAGAAAAGACCAAAACTAATAAAGTAACTAATCTACAAAATAACAATAATTAGTTACAATGAACAACTAACTAACAAAACAGTTAGTGTTGTTGGGAAAGCATTATATGGGCATATTTGTTGTAATGTGATATTTTAGTGTAATATATGGGCATAATTGTTGTAGTGTTGGCATAATGCATAACAACATTTCTAATAAATGGCCCGAATACAAGCAGATTTACAGAAACATAGATAACAAAATTTAAAGCATTAAAGAGATATGCCTTTGACCAAACACCTTAACTACAACCACTATATAGCCAGAATAAACCCAGAAGAAAAACTGGTAGGAGCTATGAACTAGGCTCATGGAAATTGGGAAAGAAAATAAGAATTTAGCAACAAGCTATTAAGTTATTTTCACCCTCATCATCAAATAATGGTAGAATTTAAGTTTATTGCAGTATTTCTTGATACAAGATATGATGATCAATTAGTGAACCTTAATCAGTAACATCAGCTACAAAAATAGCTTAAGAAAAGCTTGTTAAGAGCTTACAAAGAGATTCAGAATGCGATCTTTCATTGTATCAAATAAGCACCATTATCCCTTTCCACAAATATTCAACTAAGCAGCTATATTTTAGGCAAAATTTTAGGACATTCATAAACAAAACGAATCAGATTGGCATGGAATACTTGAATGTTTAATCTCCACTTACAAACATGGAAGAGCGAAAACTGAAGTATTCTTCAAACAGAATTGAAGGCAGTCACATACCCTGTGACTGGATCAATAAATTTAACATTTGAAACATGAAGAGGAGCTTCAACCGTAAAGACCCCACCTTCATGACCTTGGCCTTGCTTGATATGCTTCTTAACCTGCAGACAAGAGAAGTTCATCATTATCAAACACTGTAGTCTTATCCACAAACTTCACTCAGACAACATCACCACACAGATCAAATAACCACAGAAAATATTAATATAATAAAATATACTTGAGGACATTCAAGATACTTAATCTAATTACCTGAATATTTCAGGGGGGAGAAAAGAAAAAGCCAAGCAATTATAATCAATAAAGATAACCCATTTCAAAAATATCAACTAAAGATAACTATGGAGAAGCAATAAAGAATCAACACAGTCATAATCAAACCCAAATATAGACCCTATTGCCCGACATAATGTTGAATCAAATTGGAAAAACAAAATATATAAGAGGTCACTAATAAGTCTTAGAATTGATCCCTTAAAAAGTCTTACAAAGGCTGCCCTCTCTTACCTAAAGTATTGTGACCAATTTCGGCTCTAGGGCATTTGATTTGCCATATTTAATTTTTCTATATAATTCCAGTTAAAATTTTATATTTATTTATTAATTTTACTTAAAATCGAACATAAACAGATCAAATATTGATTAAGACTATTCAAGTGTGGATTTCTTCTAAGAACTTGCTTGTTATTATAATGATTAACCATTATGTGAAAAAAGATAGATATTACATGGGCATTGATAATGATAATTCATAGTCATACATTATTGAGTCCTTGATATGTGCCTCTACATTAATTTCACCTCATTTTGTAACTTTTTCCACATACCCTTTTCATATAAAGCTAAATTATAAATCAAACTAGCTTTTTTTTTTATAAATAGCTTCATATATATGCATTATCAAAGAAAGAAAGTTTTTTTTATGATAATTTTGAGAATTCCTTGTCTTATAATTGACCTTTAGGATATGAAGAGGATAAGTCAATTTCCAGTAAAGTTTTAATAATAGTATGTGCAGTATCTATCTATGTAAATAAATCTTGATTCAGTCTAGGAAGCAAACACTTGAAAAAGGGATTACTTTGAGCCAAGATTAGTAGAGGTACAATACTTATTTTACCACATTTCTGGAATCTATACTATGCTAGGGAAAATTGTGTTTCGATGAATAATAATAATAATGAAAGAGATCCAAGAGAGAAAATGATTTCTCTTTTTTCATCACTAGACATTTTTATGCTTCATTTCTTAAAGTTTAAGGATAATCTTGATAAAATTTTTTTATTGTCTAATGAATTATCCAGAAACAAATTGTTTGTTCATTTTCTAGCTCATGGATCATGATACTACTTACTTAAAATTCAAAAAATTGAAACTAATCATTTTCTAGCTCATGGATCATCGTATGCCATTTGCTTAAATAACAGAAGAGTGAGTTTAGATTGGCTAGAAACTAAGTACAAGACACAAGCAAGCATTGAAAATAGAGAATAAGAAGATAGTCCAGTCAAGATGCCTAACCATCGAACCGATATGTAGACAGAATGTCAAAACCATAAGGATCACAATCTACCAAGCAATATGCCGGGAGATGCAGAGTATCAATAAGCAGAAGCAAAAACCTAGACAATGTTTTTGCAGCTTAGGAGAAATTAATAGAGCTAAAAGTACAAAGATATTCATCTTATTTTATTTACAAAAATAATGATATTTCTACCTTCTCGTAGGAATATCAGGATAACCTTGACCCTGTAACAAAAAAAACAAGACAATACAAGTCTCTCAAATCACCTTTTGAAGGAGCCCAAAAAAACAAGACAATATTAGTTATCAATTGAATAATTTGCAAATGAAACACAACAAAATGCCCAAAAATCTAGCTGAAATGCTAAAATGCCCAAAAATCAAGCTTAAATGTTCAAAAAATCAATCAAAACTTGGGAGTAATAATCAATCAAAAAAGCAACAGATTATTGGGTAAATAAATCACATCATTCATATAAAAATACCTCAGCCATCACAATAAAACAAATAATTACCCAATGAAAGCAAAAGACAGATTCAAGCCCATAATTCAAGCCTTATCATATTAAACCATTCACAACCCCTTAATGAAAGTTTATAGTCCCTAAACACAGATTAAAACTATATAAAACGCCCCACAAATTTTAAAGAAATGAATATCAGTAAGGGAAAAAAAAACCAACTCTTTATTAGCAGTTACTCCACAAAAGTGGTGTAGAAGATACTCCAAACTATTTCTCTCCAATTTCAGTACCCTTGAGGCTTGAGGCAAAGAATTAAGAGAAACACAATTCAATAATGAAATAATAGCAGATAAATGTTTAAATAATTAGTAGGTGGAGGCGTTTCAAAATTTAGAAGAGTAACAGCACAGCTCACATATACTAAAAACAAACTCAATTTCAAATAACACTTGAAAGCATGCTCTTGTTGCAGACCTAACTTGAGCCAGTCCAATGCAATAATAGCTAAAAGAAATTGAGAAACTTACAATGAATTTGAAGTCATGCAGATCTATGTCAAATTACAATTGTAAAAGGGTTCTTTCATGGTTTCATATGACCACTTAAAGGCTAAAACATGAAGAAAAGGATTCTCACTAGCTTGTTGGGTTTCTCAAGAATCAGATATGATCAGCCTGTCCAAAGCTTCACCTACATGCCTCATTGTTGGTCTATTCTCAGGACTAGTTTGAATGCAAGCCATTGCAATCTTAATAACTCCAATAATCTCGTCGTCCTTTTCGGCATCTTGGACTAAATAAGGGTCTAAAACATCTGAGAGAGGCTTCTTCTCTTCAATGCAGAGCTGAATCCAATGAACCAAATCCATTTCAGAGGAACCTACTTGGACTATGGGCAATCTGCCAGTAATCATTTCTAGCAGGATAACACCATACGAATAAACATCCCACTTCTGGGATGGTTTCACCACTTTCAGTGCTTCCGGGGCAATATAACAAGATCCCAAGTTAGTAGTAGTGGTAGTAGAACAAGCAACAATAGTGGCATCAGAAGGTGCACTCTTTTGTGGCCTGTCTTATGACTTATCTGTGGCCATTCGACTAGATTGCAAGGTGGGAGAACCTCCAGCAATATTAGCAAGACGACCGAGTCCAAAATTAGAAATTTGGGGTTCCATGTTTTGTCCAAGAAGAATGTTATTAGGCTTCAAATCACCATGAAAATATTTCTTGGGGCTGAACTCATGGAGATAGACCAAACCTTTAGCAATTCCTTTCATGATTTTTAGCCGAACAGACCATGATAGGGGTGTGAATGACTCTGTTCCAGACCTCCCTGATTACATGAAAAGAAATCAAATTGATCAAAATATGAATACCACAAGACCTGTGATCAATCAAACTCCAAAACCAGAATCAAAATAATTAAATAATTCATGAGCACAAGTCAGATAATGGGATATGCTGAAACTTACCATGAAGTGCAGTGGAAAGATTTCCATTGGAAATGTAATCATATATGAGCAGCTTCTCATCAACAGACCAGTAGTAAGCTTTCAAAGTTACAACATTAGGATGCCTTATCAAGGGCTCTAAGTCTCTTCCACTGAAGAATTGATGCAGGAATAGACCCATTAAGAAAATTTTGAGACAAATCTAAAGTTTGAGACCCGTGCTACAGGTAAATCTGTTATACACATTCTTTCCAGCAATCGCGCACTGAATACCCTGGAGCCTGGCAAATCTACTAGACCTGGAGACAATGACCAAAACCCAATAAGACAAATGGTTCAAATCTAATATTCATTACTATTCGATGAATCTGACATTTGAAAGAAACTTTACAGCTGTATATTGACTAAAGATTCAACCTTTACATGATTTTTCTATTCTTTCTTTCTTTATTTATTTACTTTTAATACTTTCGGATCCTCAGATTCAACTTCATGCTTTATTACTCAAATTTATATTAAATTAGAGAAAGAAAAAAAAACATGATATCGATCTTCGTGTTAAAATTTCAATCACCAAAACCACAAACAATAGATAAAACTTTACATATATACATATGATATTTATGAAGCATAGATTAACCTGTTAAAGATGATGGAAAGTGTCTCGAAATTTTCAGGGTCCTCCAAGAAGAACTTCAACTCAGAAGCTCTCTTGGTGGAATTAAACCTCACAATCGGTGCTCTGGTCATGTCGTCCCTCAACAACACGCTGGTAGCCCCACCAGACAAATGGATAGCCTTACAACCTCTATTTGTACACGCAATCAAACAACCCTCCATAGTTGCCATCGAGCAACAACGGACCTGCGATCCCCACCGGAATCTGGACGTACCCAACAGGCATTTTGCAGCACTGCCCCAAAATAGATTCGTAATCGAACCCTTCCAATGTTCTTAGACCGAAACCGTCGTTGTTGAACCGGCCGGAGCTAGCTGGTCTCACGCAGGGAAGAAGAAGGCTTGGCCGCACACAGGGAAGAGGAGAAGAAGAGCTGGCCTTCGGTGTCGTCGTTCGCCTCTGGTGTCGTGTGAGGGCTTGGGTCCGCGTGGTCGAAGCTTCGACGGGTCTGGTGGGAGAAAGAGAGGAGAGAGAATGATGAGGAAAAAGGAGAAAGAATTGAAGGGAATGAATTGGGTCTCTTGGGTCTCACATATTTTCAGGTCTTGAAAAAAAAAAAGCTAAGTGTGGCGGGATGGTGAATTATTACCGCCCTTTTTTCATAAAGTGGCCCAATATATTACTCTAGCATAACACTTTTTTATTAGTATTATATTCGTGTGTTATGGAAATGGGTATTTGGTGTAGTGACTTGTGCCACGTGTGCATGACCCATGTACATGTGGGGTATGTGTGTTGGACATGTGCAATATTACATGATTTTAAGATAAATGCTTGATTGTGATTCTATGCTCGTTGTGAAGTACCCCGCACTTTATTTTTTTGCTTGGACTTGAGGTAAGGAAGTTAGCTAGAATTTTCTATGAATTATGTTATGAAAGATATGAACTATTATGTTGCAAAGTTATAGTGTTATGGAAAGTATAAGTTATGGTAAGCTAAAGTGTTAAGAAAATTATGAGTTACTATGTTATATTATGGATTGTTCTATGTATGCTTGTATGTTGTATGAAAAAGCAGTAAGTTGTTAGCGTGTTGAACGCGACACAATAAAGGAGTTACTAAGGATATGATGTAAAACAGCCATGCTCATATGAAGTATGAAGTATGAATATGATACGATATGATTAAGAAATGAATATGATATGGTTATGATATGAGTTTTACGCTATGTATGTAGTTTTCCATGTGTTTCTTAAAATTGTTGTGTTTGTTTGTACTTCCTTATTGGTCTTTTAGCTCACTCTCTTACTTTCCCCCTTTCAGGTAGGCAATAGGGTTTTCTCCTTGTCTAGGAATGTATGACGCGGGGTGTCCTATGAGCGATTAATGATCAAGATGAGCGCCAAGAAAGTTTATGAACTTATATGTTATGGTTTATGTTTTATTTTCGTCAATGAGACTTGTTATTTTTATTTTATATTTTTTAAAGACTACATAAAGACACTATATTTTTATTTTAATACCTTTTGGCCCAAATTGCATGTTTTATTAAGGCCCCACTAAACATTTTCTCTAAAATGATATTTTTCTAATAAATATGAGTTGAGCAACGTTTTACAAAGTAAATAGATTAGGGTGTTCTTACAAAGGAGATTTGGAAAGCTCTTGAGAAGAAGTACAAAACAGAAAGAAAAAAAAAAGTACCAAGAAATTCATCATAATTCAATATATGGAATATAAATTCTTTGATGGTACCCTTACTCCCCAAAGTACCTGAGCTTCAAGTTATTGTGAATAAGTTGTTTACTCTTAAGATAACATTGTGGGAATCCTTCATTGTGGGAGGGATTATAACTAAGTTACCTCCATCTTGGAGAAGCTATAAAAATAAGATCCTCCATAAGAATGAAGAGATATCTTTGGAAGAGATCTTGAAGCACCTAAGGACTGAAGATGATTCTCTTTCGAGAGACAAGTGTATGGAAGAGTCCAATGTTGGGACATCCAAGATTAATGCCATAGAGAAACCCTCTCAATCCAAAGGGAAGACTCACAAGAAACCCCAATCAAAGAAGGATACTTACCTAGCCCCTAAGAAGAATGAATGGTAATTCAAGGGTGTGAGAGGCCCTTGTTTTGTTTGTGGCAAGAGTGGCCACATGGCTAGGGAGTGCAAGTATCGAAATCCCCATAACCATGGATCCAAGGTCAACACAACCAAAGAGGAGTTGGTTGCTACCTTGAGTGAGGTGAATTTCATCCAAGGGAAAGTGCAAGGATGGTGGTATGACACTTGTGCCACCATTCATGTAACTTATGATAGATAGGTCTTCAAAACCATTGAAGAATCAAGAGATGGCCATGAGATCCAAATGGGTAATGAGCATAGATCCAAGGTGTTGGCCAAGGGGATGTTGATCTTTACTTCACATCTAGAAAAAAGTTTTTATTGACCAACGTGTTGTATGTTTCAGATATGAGTAGGAATATTGTGAGTGGGCACATGTTGAGGAAACTGGGCATCAAAGTGGTGTATGAGTCTGGCAAGCTAATTCCATCCAAGGGGGAACTACTTTGTCGGGGAAATGGTATGTATGTGATGGGATGATTAAATTGCGTACTTTGTTGTGTCGCGTTCAACACGCTAACAACCATTTACATATCATACAACATACAGAAATACATGCAATCCAGTAGCATCAACACCAAAGGATATACATGTTTCATCAAATTTCACCATATCAATTAACAACAACATTTCATACTTTATATCACAAGGTATATCATCATACAGAGCATTTATCTTCATACAAACCAATCTTACAATTCATAGCACAAATAAACAAAAATGATATCTAACTTCCTTACCTCAGGTCCGAGCAAAGCAAAAATTGACAAACTTCACAACGAGCCAATAACCATAATCAAATAGCATTCTTTAGCATCACATAAGACTTTCTTGTGGCATGGGCCATGCACACATGGTGAAATCTACACATATTTTTCACACATGCTTATTTTACATATAAAATCACCAAAAGAATAATGTAACTTTTACCTATTATACATTCATGGTTTCCATGTAAAAATCATAGGGTTGAATATTAGACATATTTTTTTAACGTAAAAGTGCATTTGCATTTGCATGCGACATGCATACGTGAGAACGTTGTTAAAAAGTGATGTTAAAAACGATAATTTCTACCCACTTATTTCTATCATTTTCAAAAATAAGGATTTAGCAACATAATTTCTCACCATTATTTATTTCTTGTAAATCCCTAAGATTATTAAACCTCTTAAGACATTATTTTTATTTCATAAAAATAATTTATTTAGTCATAAAAATAAATAAATCTATTTATTATTTTTAAATTACATAGAAATAACAAAAGCTTGAACTATATAAGGTACTTATAAATATTATGCTTCCTTTAGAAAAATAACAAATTTTATTTAAATTAATAAAATTACAAAATTGATGTGAGAAAAATATAATTTGCTTGTATTATTTAAGACTCAATTTTATGTAGTAAAAATTCATATGGAATAATCAAATAAATATATTTTAATTTATTAAACTAAACTTTCACCCACCATTTAATTTATTTAAAAACTCACAAGTGAATTCAATCTCAACATTTTTCTTAATTAAATGAAAGAAAAATTATACTCATTAAAATGTGAACATTCAAGGTTACATTTAAAATACCATTCTTAATATTTATATAGTTTAGGGTGTTATAGTATTTCAACAAACACACAAACTTTCTTTTATTTAAAAGACTTTTCATAATTTTTACCAAAAATTCCAGCAACAAAATAAACCTTCAAAAATCACCATCTTGGAATTATAACTCATATTTTCTCTAAAATTATATAAAAAGAAATTGTAGGTAGTTATTTGAGTAAAAATATCATTTTAATGTGAATTAAAATTCCCTTTTAATTTCTTAAAAGCATCATAGCACTTGCAAAATCATTTAAGCATGCAAAGCATTATTTTCATCATATTCTAAGTCATTTATACACAAAAATCAGCAAGCATAACAAGTCATGAAATTCATCTCTTACATCATGTTTCACAAAAATTTACACAATAATTATTCATGTTTAATTAACACAACACTAGCATGTACCTATTATCATATTGTAAATCTAAGAAAATCCCTAACATCACATAGACATTCAAATCATAGGCATGCTTCATGATCAATCATACACACATATGAGACAATAACCTAGGCCGAAACCCTCATGAATTAAACATAAAAATAAAACCAACATTCTCATAAACATATTCATCAACTTTCATGGATTCAATAACAAAAAATCCAAATTAATTATCATGCAAAAATTTACATGGGATGTAGAGTCCAAGAACTTTACTTAGCTAATTATTTAGTAGTATTATAGTATGTATAGTATTATCTTTGTTACTGTGGATTTTTGGTTCAGACCGAGAATTATTTGGACACTCATAGTAGTACTTATATATTTTCTAAGTTTAACCTATAGTTTAAGAATATTAAGTATAACCTAAGGTTTGATTATATGACTGATATTAAGAGTAATATTTGTTATATTATAAGGTTTAGATATCAACCAATAGGATTTTAAGCACATGTTATGAATGGGTAATTAAGGATTAAGTATTTTTGAGGATTAAATTAAATAAGGGTAAAGTTTGAATGTTATAGGGTCAGTCAGCAGCTTTGAATACGTTGAAGGCTTAGTCAAGGCTGTTTACTCCATTCAAACTTAGCTAAAAATGTGTAATTTCGTGTTTAAATATTCAGCGTGTGCCGATATATCGCAGCTATAGGGGGCGATATATCGCAGCACGTAGATACGGAAAACACGAGATGATGCACGGTCGCCTCGGGCATACTGGCCCAGGCGATATATCGCCTCCTCCAGCATGTTTTCAAACATTTTTTAATTCTTTTCCTTTCATCCATTCAAACTCCTTCATAAGTCCAGCATCTTTTGAACAAGTCTTCAGCCTCTGCTGAACGATTATTCAAATTATTTTCACCTAAAAAGCTATTATTTTTATTCAAGTAAAATCAAGATACTTTCATTCCCAAACTCTATAAATAGGACCTAGTACGCAGCCATTATTCACCTTTTTACTCTAAGTTCAGAAGCTGCAAGTGCTAGAAGAGTGTGAGAGTTAAACACCTGGGTTTGGGAAAATCATAAGCTTAAACATCATAAGCTTATCAAACACTTTGGGAAGTGAGGTTCTATAGTATTTCGGTTGTGGTGTAGATTGGTCTTTCAAGTCTTTAAGGTAAACCAAGACTCGAGCTCATTGTTTTATGTTATTTTCTTTCTCATAGCCTTCTATTCAGTTCCCTAACCTCATTCTTATTTTGGTTAGGAAAACTAAGTTCTTGAGCACATAAGTTTCGGTAAGCATGTTTTTCAAATGGTTTAGTCTTTCCATCCCTTTCATTTCATCTCTTTTCTTCTTTAGACTCACTCTTTCTAATGGTTATTAGGAGTGTTCCAAAAAGTCCCAACTCAGTCCACTTATCCCGGTAACTTTGGTAAGGAAAATAGGCTAGAATCAATATGTTATATGCTTATGTTATCTTATGTTTTATGTTATTAAATGTGTTATGATATGTATGCATGTATGTTTGTAGGCTTGGGCATATGACCCATATGACTAACAAGACCCCAAATGGGTTATGGGCATATGACCTACTTAGCTAGTAGGACCCCACTAATCCCATGGGCATATACTTGTTTAGTCTATGGGACCCCAAGTAATAATGGCCATTATAATAAGTGTATGTTATATGTATTATGTTAAGTCTTTATGTTTCTTATGAAATTATGTTTATGACTATGTGTTAGATTTTCCTTGCTGGGCATTAGGCTCATTCCTTTTTGTTTTATGTGCAGGAAAATAGCTTTAAGAGGCGGTAAGATTCGTGGACGCTTAGAGGATGTGTATCGATGGTGAATGGAGTCAAGGGGCCGAGCGTTATTCGATTCGAGGAAGTAGTCTCGTTTTACCTTTTTATGGTTTTACATGTATTTTCCGGATTTCTTATGTAATGTCTTTTTATTTTAAATCATGTTTTGTTTTAAAGACAATGGGATCCCATATCCTTCTTAGTATTTTATTTTGTAAGTAACTCTTATTTTTACAAGTTACTCAATAAAATTATGGTATTTCCGCAAAAATGTAAGTTTATGTATAGTTTCGTTAATGGTCCAAAAGTCTAGATTAATGGGTCATTACATGGGATCCTAGAACATGGATCTAACATAAAAATTAAAATAACAAAAATTACAAAGAGGATCCCTATACATGCGTAGGCCGAAACCTATAATGAACATGAACATAGAATACCAAAATCATCATACATCATATTCAAGTATTTCAAAGACCACCTAGATCAACACATAGCAAAAATTCAAATAGGAACCAAATCACCAACAATCTATTAGATATCAACACAAAACAAAAACAAAACTAATGATCAACTACCTCCTTTGATAGAGTTTCAAAACTCAATTTGGCCACCACCCTTGAATCACTTCCCTAAGGATTTCGAACATCACAAGAAAAGAAAACCACAAATTATTTTCTTAGAATCTAAAGAAGAAGATGATTCATGGCTAAGGATTAAAAGAAAAAAACAAAACATAAGCACATACCTAGGGGTTCTTTTTGAAACCCTACCCTTCTTTCTCTTCTCTTCTCCTTCTTTCACTTCTCTCTCTCTCTCGAATTTTCGTGGCTCTCCCCTCTCTCTCTTCTTCTCTTGAATTCTGCAACACCAAAGAAAAAAATGGCTCCTCTATTTTCTTCTTTCCCTCTTTATCCAACCTAAGGCAATTAGTAGCCTAAATGAAAACGGGTAAGTTTCCTATTTGTGTTTATTTTCATTTATTTTGTTTTATATTTGATTTTTTTCTTAATTGTAGAAAAATAAGAATGCATAAAGATGACAACATCTTTTCCTATTTTATCTAATGGTCCTCCAATCAAATTATTCTAAGACCAAACCAATTAGGAAGGAAAAATCCCTCATTTCCCACTCTCCTACACGCCACTTCTCCTTTCCACTTCTTTATTTTTATTTTTTAAAATTAAATAATAAAATAAATCTAATAAAAGGAAACAATAAAGTGTGTAGAAAATTCTATACAAGTGCACCATGCAACCATGCACATGCAAACACTCAATCACTAGGGTGCATCACTACCTACCATGCATCTTGGTGCATTCAACCAAAACTCAATTATTCACAAATTAAAAATAAATAAATAAATAAACAATTAACAATTAAATTCACAAAATTTTACCAAACAATTCTAAAAATTAATTTAAACAAATAAATAAAATAAATCACAACACTTAACAATTAAATAAAATAAAGCACAAAATTTAATAAATAAATAAAAATTGGTGTGCTGCAATATACCCTCCTTAAATGGAATTCCTGAAATTCTTTCTTACCAAATAATTCAGGGTATCTTTCTCTCATGTCCTCCTCCAACTCCCATGCTGCTTCTCATTCTGTACTATTCTTTCACAGGATCTTAACTAGTGGAATCCTTTTGGATTTCAGTTCCTTGATTCCCTTTTCAATAACATGCTCTAGCTGTTCATCATAACTTAGGTCCGACTCGTAACTCAAAACATGAGAGGGATCTGACACGTACTTACACAACATCGAGATGTGAAAGACATTATGTCTTTTAGCCAGTGCTGGGGGCAGTGCTAAACGGTATGCAACTTGCCCTACTCTGTCCAAAATCTCAAATGGACCTATATATCTAGGGCTTAACTTCCTTTTCTTTCCAAAACGCATAACACCCTACATCGGCGAGACTCTCAAGAATACAAACTCACCCACTGTAAACTCGATGTCCCTTCTTTTCAGGTTAGCGTAACTCTTTTGCCTACTTTGCGCGGTAAGCATCCTTTGTCGAATCTTCTCAATCGCCTCACTGGCTTCCCTAACTGCCTCAGGGCCTAAAATCTGTTTCTCCCCAACTTTATCCCAGTGTAAAGGAGATCTACACTCATGCCCATAAAGCATCTCATAGGGAGCCATCCCAATAGTGGATTGGTAACTGTTATTATAGGAGAACTCTGTTAGGGGTAGGTATCAGCTCCAAGACTCTAAAAAGTCCAAGGCACAGCATCTCAACATGTCCTCTGGAATCTGTATAGTTCTCTCAGACTGCCCATCGGTCTGAGGATGAAACGCACTGCTAAACATTAGCCTTGATCTTATAGCTCTTTGTAGTCCCTTCCAAAAGTTTGATGTGAACATTGACCCTCGATTGGAAATTATCGACTTTGGAACCCCATGAAGTCTCACTATTTCACTCACAAATAAATCTACATATTGGTCCGCCGAGTAGGTGGTCTTAACTAGTAAAAATGGGCGGACTTAGTGAGTCTATCCACTATTACCCAAACAGAATCATGCTGCTTTGTGGTCCTGGGTAACCCTACCACAAAATCCATTGCTATATCCTCCCATTTCCATTCTAGAACGTAAAGCGATTGAAGTAACCCATGTGGCCTTTGGTGTTCTGCCTTAACTTGCTGGCATGTCAAACATCTGACAACAAACTCAGCAATACCCCTTTTCATACCAGGCCACCAATACAGCGCCTTAAGGTCTTGGTTCATCTTCGTCGACCCTGGGTGCAAGTAGTAGGGTGTTGTATGCGCCTCTTTCATAATACTTTCCTTAATCTCGCCATTATAAAGCTCACAAATCCTATCCTTGTATTGCAGCAATCGACCGTTGGACATGGTGAAATCACTGCTACCACTTTCTTGTGCCAAAGCTTCTTTCTTCATTTGGGCTTCATCCACTTTCTGTCCTTCTCTAATTTGTTCTAGTAGGGAGGATTGTAATGTGAGGTTCTCTAGGCTTCCTGTCACAAGTTTGATGTTGACGTTTATAATCTCCTTCTGAAGAGGCATCTCTATTGCGTTCAGTGTTGAGACGCTTCCATGTCCCCGCCTACTTAATTCATTAGCAACAACATTAGCCTTGCCTGGGTGGTATAGAATTTCGCAATCATAGTCTTTCACTAATTCCAACCACCTTCCCTGCCTCATATTTAGTTCCTTCTGCACGAAGAAGTATTTCAGACTTTTGTGGTCAGTGTAGATTTCGCACTTGTCCCCGTATAGGTGATGTCTCCATATCTTTAGTGCGAACACCACTGCTGCCAACTCCAAATCATGAGTGGGATATCGTTGCTCATAATCCTTGAGTTGTTTGGAAGCATAAGCTACCACCTTCCCATCTTGCATCAACACACACCCTAAGTCATTCTTTGACGCGTCACAATACACCACAAATTTCTCGCCCTCTGTGGGAACACAAAGGATAGGTGCGAAAATCAACTTATCCTTCATGGTCTGAAAGCTTTCTTCACCTTTCTCGGTCCATGCAAGCTTTTGATGTTTGCGGGTTAAGTTGGTCAACGGTGTGGCGATCTTTGAGAAACCCTCGACAAACTTTCGATAATAACCTGCCAATCCTAAGAAACTTCAAACCTCTGAGGCATTCTTCGGCTGGGGCCAGTCTCTATTGGCCTCAATCTTGGATGGATCTACTGCTATCCCATTCTTGGACACTAAATGCCCGAGGAAAGTTACTTGTTCCAGCCAAAACTCACACTTAGAGAACTTAGCGTATAGTCGATGTTCTCGTAGTCTTTTCAGGGTCAACCTCAAATGCTCCTCATGCTCCTCCTTGGTCTTCATGTAGATAAGGATATCGTCTATGAACACTACCACAAACTTGTCCAAATATTCCTTAAATACCCTGTTCATCATGTCCATGAATGTTGTTGGGGCATCAGTGAGTCCAAAAGACATCACTAGGAACTCAAAGTGTCCGTAACAAGTTCTGAAAGCCATCTTCAGAATGTCTTCCTCTTTCACTTTTAACTGATGGTACCCGGATCACAGATCAATCTTTAAGAATATTGCTTCCCCTAGGCAAATGATATTTGTTCTTGATGGTGACCTTATTGAGTTCTCGGTAATCGATGCACATTCTCATTCTCGCGTCCTTCTTTTTCACAAATAGGACTGGTGCTCCCCATGGCGAGTAACTAAGTCTTATGAACCCCTTGTCAAACAACTCCTGTAACTAGTTCTTAAGTTCCTTCAACTCCGCAGGTGCCATTCGATAGGGATCTTTAGAGATTGGTGTTGTCTCTGGTGCAAGTTCGATCACAAATTCGATATATCTGTCTGGGGGTAATCCTAGCAACTCCTCGAGAAACACTTCTGGAAACTCACAAACGATATGCACATTTTCGGTTTTAATTCTGGCTCCTTAGATTTATCAACCACACTAGCCAGATATGTTGAACAACCATGTTGCATCATATTCTGTGCTTCTAGTGCCAATATTATGGGTGTACAAAAACCTGCTAATTCTCCTTTAAAAGAAAAGAGTTCCCCTTCTTCTGGTCTGAACTCCACAATCTTTTTCCGACAGTCAATTGTTGCTCCATGTTTGGATAACCAATCCATGCCAAGTATGGCATCATAATCGGGTATACTTAATTCTATAAGGTTTGTTGGGCACGCCCTGCCCTCTATTGTTATAGGCGTGGATGGTAACCACCTAGTTGACAACATCATGTCTCCAGACAGTAACATCGTACTAAAATTATGCTCAAACAGTTTACAAGGCATACCTAACTTATCAATCACATTCATGGAAACATAAGAGTGAGTCGCTCCAGAATCAATAAGAACTCTACACATCATACCAGATATAGGGAGCTGACCTGTGACTATGGTGTTGTTGTTGGCTGCTTCATTCTGAGTTAAGGCAAAAACCCGTGTTGGCACCAAATTATTGTTGTTGTTCTGTCTCGCTTACCATTGTGGGCAATCTTTTCTCAGATGTCCTACCTGATCACACTTGAAACATTTGTGGTGTTAGCCTGGCATTCTCCCAGGTGTCTTTTTGAGCATTTAGGACAAGTGGGGTGCTCTACTCTGTTGCTTTGGTGATTCCCACGGTTCTGATCATTATAGCGACTGTTGCGATTGTTAGGGTGGTTCTGAGTTTTGTGACTATTGTTATTCATGGTCGGGGGTCTCTGTCTCTTATCAGTGCCATTATTCTGCCCTTCATTAGCTTTCCTCTTTTTGCCCTCATTGGAGCCCTTGTTTCGATGGGCCTCTCTTCTGGCAGAATTGTCCTTCCATATTCGATCCTCCAAGTATTCTGCCTCAAGTGCCTTATCTAGTACTTCGGCATAACTGACCACTTTAGTAATAGTCATCTTAACGTCCCCAACAATCATAGGCTTGAGTCCCCTCATGAACCTTTGGACTCGCAGAGCTTCAGTTGGTACAACTTCAGGAGCGAATTTTTCCAACCTATTGAACTTTTGTGCATAATCAGTGACAGATAAATTTCCCTAAACCAAAGTCACGAACTCATCTACTTTGGTTGTCAACACGGCTGCACTGTAATACTTCTTGCTAAAATCCTGGACGAATTCTGCCAAAGTCATGGTATTCAGATCACGGGTCTATTTAACTACATTCCACCATAAACGTGCATCCAACTTGAGTAAATGGACTGTACATGAGATTCTCTGGCGATCATTTAACTCCATATGATCGAAGATAGCCTCGACTGATCTTAACCAATCCTCCGCCACCATGGGATCAAATTTTCCTTCAAAGGTTTGTGGGGCTTGCTTTCTGAAACGTTCATACACCGGCTCAAACCCATAAGTCACAGGTAGTGGTGCAGATGGTGGTGTTGGTGGTTGAGGCTGCGCCACTGGTATTTAAGGTACTTAGGGCATTTGGGGAACTTGGGGCACTTTCCTAGCATGTTCCAATTCCTCATGTCTCAGTCTTAGTTGTTCTCTCAACCTTGCTACCTCTGCAGCCAGATCCACAGATGGTGCTGCTGGAGCTACAGGTTGGACTGATGGCATTCCTATGTCAGGAGTTGTCGTGGCCTTAGACCTTGTGGAGACACCCTTTCCTCAGCCTCCTCCTCTTCCCTTGCCTACTCTTCCTCTAGTCGACATTATGAGATTCTAAGTCACCAAAAGAAAATCATAATGGAGGATAATTGCATAATGGTTTGATAGATATTCGTGAAAATCATATATTCAAATCCATGTCATTTAGAGTTTGGAAGAGAAAAATATTAAACCATAGTATTCAAAGTGTTCTAAATTATTCCAAGATTCAAACAACTCATAAAGTGTGTAATAACCAAAAACATAAATCCTTAGGGTCTTAAAAAAATCTAATCTTATTCATTAACGTTTCATGGAACGATCTACGCGACGGACTCTAGTCCTCAACTATGGACTTGTCTCCTAAGCTATAAACAAAGATGTCCTCTGGGATGTGGAAGTAGTCGGGAGCGCTTGCCATCACCCTCATCCTAGCAGTCACTTGTGGAATGGCATGAACTACTTCCTGATGTGCCAAGGCTCCTTCCAAATCATGTGCCGTCTCCAAACGCTCCCCCATCTCTCTGTTATCCATCTTTACCATAACCAGCTCCTGACGACTAAATTCGTAGTTGTCCACAAGATCATATATCGCATACTCTATGGTGCTAAAGTCCAGGTTGTCTTGAACGAAATTGTGCCATGCTACATCTAACTGGAGAAGGACCCCAGAGTACATCGACAGTGCTTCCCTTAACACCAAATATTGCTCTCTAAGCCATAGCAATGCTCCTCTTTTGTTCATGATTCCTTGCATACGATCGCAAGCTACCGTCATTGTTTTCAACACCACAAGTCTCCAATCGTTGGGGTCCTCCTCAAGCTGGACCTTGGGTATTGCGCGGATTTCCTTAAGTAGCTGTTTCTTAGTGGTTTTTATAATAGGAGGCATCTTACTATATTGTAGTAACAAAACTATAAAATTAAATAAAATAGAAACAAGTAATAGCACATAAAACAAATACTTACGATGCGGTGAGGTGAGGTGAGATTTTCCCATCTTTAGCGTGTATGGGGAGGGTCCTTGGAAACATTGACGACCGTCTTTGATACTATTAGTAAAACCACCCTAAACTAATACTTTGTAAAAACTTCTTCATGCTCATAAACTTATAGAAGAAAACCACTTATTATATAAAAATTTCAATGGGACCTTGCTAAAACATGCAAGTTGGGCCCAATAGTTTAAAATAAAATAAAAGTTCTCATGCAACGCTTTAAAAATAAATATAGTTCAAGTCTCACTGACAAGTTTGGAAATCAAAATAAAAACATAACATCATCCTTTAAATTTTGGCGTTTTAATGTTGATCGTTTGTTCGCCCATAGGATACCCCCACGCCATACACACCGTGACGTCAGAACTCCCCACATCACCATGCGTGCCAATGAGAAACCCTATTTGCTACCTAGAAGGAAGTATGGGGGTGAGATAAAATCTCAGTAAGGAAGTACAAATAACAGACAAAGAAAACACAACAAAACGTAATCTTATCGTAAGACTCCTACAAAGTCATATACATACATCATCATACATTGCACTTAACGTCATCGTCATACATCGTTATCATGAATCATATATCATAAACATATTCAAACATCATCATCATAAACATTATCATCATAAGCATCATCATCAATCTTTGTGAACATGGCCCCCTATCTTGTCCATGTCACATCTTGAGGTAAACAAGAGACTCTGGTCCTCTAATAACCTCGACGCGTCTGCCCTATGAGTTACATCTTTATATCCTTAGTAACCCGGGCTACGTCTTAGATCCTTAGTAACCCATTTGTTGTGTCGCATTCAACACGCTAACAACCATTTACATATCATACAACATACATAAATACATGCAATCCAGTAACATCAACACAAAAGGATATACAAGATTCATCAAATTTCAGCAGATCAATTAACAACAACATTTCATACTTCATATCACAAGGTATATCATCATACAGAGCATTTATCTTCATACAAACCAATCTTACCATTTATAGCACAAATAAACAAAAATTATATCTAACTTCCTTACCTCAGGTCCGAGCAAAGAAAAAATTGACAAACTTCACAACGAGCCTATAACCATAATCAAATAGCATTCTTTAGCATCACATAAGACTTTCTTGTGCCCAACTCATATACCCCATGTGTGCATGGGCTATGCACACATGGTGAAATCTACACATATTTTCCAAACATGCTTATTTTACATATAAAATCACCAAAAGAATAATGCAACTTTTACCTATTATACATGCATGGTTTCCAAGTAAAAATCATAGGGTTGAATATTAGACATATTTTTTTAACGAAAAAGTGCATTTGCATTTGCATGCGACATGGATACGTGGGAACGTTGTTAAAAAGTGATGTTAAAAACGATAATTTCTACGTGCTTATTTCTATCATTTTCAAAAATAAGGATTTAACAACATAATTTCTCACCATTATTTATTTCTTTTAAATCACTAAGTTGATTAAACCTCTTAAGACATTATTTTTATTTCATAAAAATAATTTATTTAGTCATAAAAAAATATAATAAATCCATTTATTATTTTTAAATTGCATAGAAATAACAAAATCTTGAACTATCTAAGGGACTTATAAATATCATGCTTCCTTTGGAAAAATAACAAATTTTATTTAAATTAATAAAATTACAAAATTGATGTGAGAAAAATATAATTTGCTTGTATTATTTAAGACTCAATTTTATGTAGTAAAAATTCAAATGGAATAATCAAATAAATATATTTTAATTTATTAAACTAAACTTTCACCCACCATTTAATTTATTTAAAAACTCACAAGTGAATTCAATCTCAACATTTTTCTTAATTAAATGAAAGAAAATTATACTCATTAACATGTGAACATTCAAGGTTACATTTAAAATACAATTTTTAATATTTATATAGTTTAGGATGTTATATTATTTCAACAAACACACAAACTTTCTTTTATTTAAAAGACTTATCATAATTTTTACCAAAAATTCCAGCAACAAAATAAACCTTCAAAAATCACCATCTTGGAATTATAACTCATATTTTCTCTAAAATTATATAAAAAAAATTGTAGGTAGTTATTTGAGAAAAAAATATCATTTTAATGTGAATTAAAATTCCATTTTAATTTCTTAAAAGCATCATAGCACTTGCAAAATCATTTAAGCATGCAAAGCATTATTTTCATCATATTCTAAGTCATTTATACACAAAAATCAGCAAGCATAACAAGTCATGAAATTCTACATCTTGTATCACAAAAATTTACACAATAATCATTCATGTTTAATTTACACAAATTTAAACACAACCCTAGAACGAACCTATTATCATATTGTAAATCTAAGAAAATCCCTAACATCACATAGACATTCAAATCATAGGCATGCTTCAAGATCAATCATACACACATATGAGACAATAACCTAGGCCGAAACCCTCATGAATTAAACATAAAAATAAAGCCAAAATTCTCATAAACATATTCATCAACTTTCATGGATTTAATAACAAAAAATCCAAATTAATTATCATGCCAAAATTTACATGGGATCCTAGAACATGGATCTAACATAAAAATTAAAATAACAAAAATTATAAAGAGGATCCCTATGCATGCATAGAACAAAACCTATAATGAACATGAACATAGAATACCAAAATCATCATACATCATATTCAAGTATTTCAAAGACCACCTAGATCAACACATAGCAAAAATTCAAATAGGAACCTAATCACCAACAATCTATTAGTTATCAACACAAAACCAAAACAAAATACTCACTTTGGCCACCACCCTTGAATCACTTCCCTAGGGATTTCGAACATCACAAGAAAAGAAAGCCAAAAATTATTTTCTTAGAATCTCAAGAAGAAGAAGATTCATGGCTAAGGTTTAAAACAAGAAAACAAAACTTAAGCACATACCTAGGGGTTCTTTTCGAAACCCTTCCCTTCTTCCTCTTCTCTTCTCCTTCTTTCTCTTCTCTCTCTAGAATTTTCGTGGCTCTCCTCTCTCTCTCTCTCTCCTTCTCTAATTCGGCAGCCCCAATGAAAAAAATGGCTCCTCTATTTTCTTCTTTCCCCCTTTATCCAACCTAAGGCAATTACTAGCCTTAATGAAAAATGGTAAGTTTCCTATTTATGTTTATTTTCATTTATTTTGTTTTATATTTGATTTTTTTCTTAATTATAGAAAAATAAGAATGCATAAAGATGACAACATATTTTCCTATTTTATCTAATGGTCATCCAATCAAATTATTGTAAGACCAAACAAATTAGGAAGGAAAAATCCCTCATTTCTCATTCTCCTACACGCCACTTCTCCTCTCCTCTTCTTTCTTTTTATTTTTTTAATTAAATAATAAAAATAAATCTAATAAAAGGAAACAATAAAGTGTGTAGAAAATTCTATACAAGTGCACCATGCAACCATGCACATGCACACACTCAATCACTAGGGAGCATCACTACCTACCATGCACCTTGGTGCATTCAACCAAAAATCAATTATTCACAAATTAAAAATAAATAAACAATTAAAAATTAAATTCACAAAATTCTACCAAACAATTCTAACAATTAATTTAAATAAATAAATCATAACTTAACAATTAAATAAAATAAAGCACAAAATTTAATAAATAAATAAAATAAAAAGTTGGTGCGCTATATTAATTCTATTACTTTGTGGCATGATAGACTTGCTCATATAAGACATAGTACAATCAAAAGAGTTATCAAATGTGGTTTGATTGTATGACTCAATCTCCAGCCGTTTCAAATACATTTAATTAATAAAACAATTTAAAATATTAATCAAATTTAAAATACAACAAAATAGGCTATTATTTTGGGATATCTTAGAAAAATCCTCCAGTAGTTACGGACATTTCTGATTGGAGATGTTCCAGAGATTCTGCTAGAGAAGTTACTGGTCAGTAAGTTCCTGAAATGCAACCAGGGAACTTACTGATCAGTAAGTTCATGAACTGCTGCTAGGAAACTTACTGGTTAGCAAGTTCTTGAGATGCTGAAGTCTCTGGTCGACATGTTTTTTGAGATGCTCTTTTGAAGTCTCTAGTTTGCATGTTCCCGACCAGAGGTAACCACTCCTGCAACCACTAGCCAGTAACTTTCTGACCAATAATGAAATATAAGCTATGCCCAGTAGGTCATTTTCTAATCCCTTACAATCCCTCTGGTCGACACAGATTTTGATCATCAATTCGCCACCTAGTATAAATATATTGCCACTTGTCACCTCATTTTGCCAAGTCATTACATTGATTTTTTGGGATAACACCTTGCTTATCTCTTGTCATAGTCTAAACCTAATTCCTCTAAAGAAGAATCAAATTTCACCATATAAGATATAGGATGGAAAAAGGCCCAACCAAGGGTATCCCAAAGTGTGGGGGTTCCTTTTGTTAAGAAACTTATACAGTATCTTTATTTATTTTCATGTAGATGAGACAACCTAGAACATGTTTCTAAAATTGACAGCAGAATGAATGAGTCCTTCCTTCAGTTTCTCTAACCTTTGTTTCCTTTATTTCACAGAGTATTCCAAGAAATTGAACCGATCTTCAATTTTCCTCACAACCTTCCAAAGTTTCCTTAGAATCACCTATACTAGAGTGGGCAATTCTCAACACATGAGATAGATACAGAGAGAAGAAGAGACAAGAACAATAAGGCTTAGAAAAGGACTTATGTTTAGAGAGAATCTAAAACCTATCAGAAACTTGTGTTTCAAAAATCTGAACTTATCTTGTGTTTTCAACTTTTTATTAACATTACTTTTATAGACTCAATTCGGCCATTTATGTAATTAAAAAATTAATAAAATAATAGTCAATTAACAGCCCTAGGTCGAAATTATCATGGGCTTTAGGCCCGTGAAATTTCCCATTTGATTATAAGCCTATTAGACTTAAAATCAAGGCCTGTATTATATTCTATTGATTTAATTAATTAAATAATTATTTAAATCCTTTATCAAATTAATTAGTTATAATTTGAACCTTGATTTAACTCATTTATGAATTTAGATATCAATTTATCTTAATTAATAAATCTGCCATTATTTCTCTTTTCTTCTCAAAATTGTATAACTCTATGAAACTATCCAAAATTGACCTGGTCAACTTTGATAATTAAATAAATTAATTGAGACTATCTAGATGATTTTATCCAAGGTACAGTGGGGACTATGAGCCTATGAAATCAAGCTCCAATAAGTTATCATAAATCTAACAAATAAATTTGATAACTTATTAATTCCTCGTGACTCCACTAAAGACTCGGAATTACACTCTTGAATTCATAGAACGCTCTATAACAAATATAGATACATGATTAATTATCCATTGTTACAACCATAATTGTCACTCAATCCTCCATAGACGGTCTACAATGAGATGGGACTAAAATACCATTTTACCCCTCATTGTATTTTATATTTAAAACACTTAGTTCCTTGTAAATGATATTTCAGTAAACTAATTTAATTACTGAAATGAGATATCTATCATTTAACACCTTGAACCAAACTAAAAGGAAACCATCATTTCACTTCTTTGTCAGAAGCTATAGATGTTCATATCTACGATTAACACTCCCACTCAATTATACTGCCAAGTTCCCAAGATGTAAGTATGGGCTAGTTCGTAGGGTAAGCTGGTAACGAACAAGCCAAAGAACTCAAATAATACAATCAGTTAGAATACTAACCACTCAGAATTGAGATTGAATTGACCTATGGTCAACTATATGATATGACTAGAATAGATAATAACAGTATGGTTACTTATCCTAGTAACTGTCAATATTGGCCCAGTCCGATGTAACAAATACATCCGATCTTATCTACTTTGCTAATGTTCTGGAAAGAACATAACACTACAATGTGTAAGTAGATCATATCGTAGATTGGCAAGTCAGTGTAAATCATGTGCACTGACTAATCTTAGGACTAACTTAATTTGAACATATAATCATATTTGTATTCCACTGTGATTACGTCACTATAAATACGATTTGCTATATGGTCGGGATTTAATGGAAGTTTATATTAAACAAATAATCATGAAAATAAAACATGTGAGCAAAGTGATTGACCAAGTCAAAAAATGATTTCTATTCTTTTATTGATATTAAATGAGATTACAAAGAAATTGAGTTCTAATTAGGGTATAAAACCCTAACACCTTTCTTATTGCAAGAGCACGGAGCCTTAAAGGACAAAGTTGGGTCCAAGGGCCATCAAATGTGTATTTGTAGGCTATGCCTCAAATAGCAAGGCCTATAGGCTATTTGACTTGGAGTCTAATGTGATAATTGAATTATGAGAAGTTGAGTTATTTGAGAATATTTTATATAGTGACAATAAGCCTCAAGAACCAACCTCACTAGAAGGAACTCAAGAGGAGTTACCTTCAAGGGTTGTAGAGCAACCGATATTTCCTAAAAGAAGCCAAAGACTTAAAGATGGTGGATCACAAAATAAAACCTCTAAAGTGGAGACTCTTTACCTAGTAGAGGGAAACCACAACGGAGACACTTGGAAGAATACTATGGTACTTCAAGTCGGAGGATGATCCTAAAACTTTCCAAGAAGTTATGTCCTCTAGAGACTCTAACGTTTGGAAAGAGGCAATAAATGATGAGATGGACTCAATTATGTCTAACCAAACTTGGGAGATTTTTGATCTACCACAAGGATCAAAGTCAATAGGTTGCAAGTGGGTATTTCAAAGAAAATACAACACTAATGGGACCATCCAAGCCTATAAGGCAAGATTGGTGGCCAAAGGGTTTAGAAAAAAGGAGGGCATAGATTATTTTGGTACCTATACACACGTATCAAGGACAACATTATAAGATTATTGTTTACCCTATCATCAATACACAACCTATATGTTCATCAAATGGATGTCAAAATGGCATTCCTAAATGGAAACCTTGATGAAGAGGTGTACATGGAACAACCAGAAGGATTTTTTCTAAGGGGAAATCAACATAAGGTGTGTAAGCTTGTTAAATCATTATATGGTTTAAAGCAAGCACCAAAACAATGGCATGAGAAGTTTGATGAAGCCATTGTTTCTAATGGATTTAGACACAATAGTTCGGACAAGTGCTTATACTCTAAGACTTGTGATGACTATGTCATCTTAATGTGTCTATCTATTGATATTAAGTAATGACATGAAAGACATAATAGAAATGAAGAGGTTTTTATCTTCTAATTTCAAGATGAAGGACCTTGAAGAGGTTGAGAAAATGCTTGACAAGTTTGGTAATCTTAATATCAAATAGGCAAACACACCCTCCGATTCAAGTCTAAAGCTTGAAAAGAATGAAGGGAGTGTGGTGGCTAAACTAGAGTATGCAAGTGCAATTGGTAGTTTGATGTATGTTGCACATTGTACTAGAGCAGGCATTGCATTTGCAGTTAGTAAACTAAGTAGGTTTACTAGCAACCCAAGTATCGTACATTGGAAGGTCGTGGAAAAAATATTTGGATACCTTAAAAGAACCAAAGAGGTATGCCTCCAATATTTTAAGTTTCCTAAGATACTTGAGGGATATTCCGACGCAAGTTGAATATCTGGTGTAGGAGATAATCTCTCCACAACCGGTTGGGTGATCACCCTTGGTGGGGTGTCGTTTCTTGGGGATCTAAGAAACAAACATGTACATGTCACTCAACCATGGAGTCAGAGTTTGTAGCTCTAGTGGCAACTGACAAAGAGGCTGAGTGGCTAAGAGATCTCATGTTGGAGATACCAAAAATTATGGTTGATGTATCGACAATTTTGATACATTGTGATAACCAAGCCAGTTTGATTAGAGCTTACAACAAGATATATAATGGAAAGTCTAGACATATAAGTTTAAGACATGATTGTGTGAGAGAAGTGATTGATAAGAGTATCATAACAATTTCCTATGTGAAATCATGTGAGAATTTATTGTATCCATTTACCAAACCTCTTTGGCAAGTTCCACAAATAGAGGGATGGAACTAAAACTCCTTGACCAATAGAATCCCCAATGATGGCAACCCAACTCAAAACTTGTATACATCAAGTGTAGAGTTCAATGGGTAAGAACAAGTCATTGATAAGGGAATAATCTCAACATTAACAACTTAAAGGTCCCATCAAGGATGCATTAATGTTGATTGTTACCGGACATGAGGGTTAAGCCATGAGACTTTTAATGAAATTTAGTTGAAGAGCAACAAGCATCTCTAAAGGTAGTAAAGATGTTGTAAGAATTTCACCTGTGTTAACCTAGAGGTGGCGCCACATGTAACGACCCAAAATTACTATTAAGGCTTAAGGGTCTTAATTAGTGTGTCGGGAGGGCATAATTGGTTTATGTGTGTGATTTAAATGATTTGATGGATGATTATGTGATAAGCATGCTTATATGATTATTTGGATATATGAGATGCATAATTATGAGTATTAGGATGCATGTAGGCCCTAATTAGATTAAAAGGGCATATTCGTAATTTTAGCCTGTTGAGGGCATAAATGTAATTATTTGTGATAAATTGTTGAGACCACATTATTATGTGGATATATCTGAAGCGTGCGACTTGAGGCAATCCTAGGGAGCCAGTTGGCGGGAAAGTCACAACGGGACCCAATGCTTGACTTGGAGCAAGTCAAGGGGTATTTTGAATATTTGAGTTATCGGATTATGGAAATAAATAATTGGAGATATATTTGAGGTTAGGAAGTTTAGGAGGGAATATTGGGGAAATTTACCATTTTGCCCTCGGGGACGTTTTTGGCACCCTGAACTTTGGGATTAATTTAAGTGGACTAAATAAGATAAAACAAAACCAAGGGAAGGGAAGGCAGTAGAAACACCTAAACTGACTATTCCCTCTTCTCTCAACTCACTCAGTATTTTCTCTCAAGGAAGCCATTGGAAATCAAAGGAGGACTTAGCTAGAGATTCAAGAATTTGATCTGGGACTTTGGAGATTAGCTCAGGGTTAGCTAGAGGATCTAATCAAGGATTGAGGTAAGTTCTGAGTTACATCTTTGGTTATTAAATTCTGTAGTTTGGTTGGGTTCTAAGTGTTTATGGATTTTTGATATTAAAGGTTGAATTAAGGCAGAAGACTTGGGAGTTAGATCAACAATTGTTTGGTGGACTTGTTCTTCAGTAAAGGTAAGCTTGTAATGATAGTTTAGCATCTAAATTCTGTGTTTTCTTAACGGGGTTTTGGTGTTTATAAGTTTATGGGTTTTAAGGATTAAAGTGAGACTTTGATGAGTTTCTAAGCTAGGTGTTTGTTGGGTTTTGTTGCTGGAAACACGTTAGGATGGTTGTGATAGTTGAATTGTATCATTGGGATGGTTTTGGGTGGATTCGAGTGAGGTTTGGTTGTTAAAAATGGTGGGCTTTCTGGGTTCGAAGGGGTCGGGTCGCGGCTCAGTTCTTGGAGCGGGCCGCGGCATGGGGAATGCGGGGACGCGGCCCGTGTCTATTTTTGGGCGAGGCCGAGCCTCTGGAAGGAGGCGGGCCGCAACATAGAAGGCTTGGGCTGCGGTTCTTAAGGGTAGATTTGGCCCTAGGGAGGTTTAGGCACGGGAACCTAGCTTAGAGTGCTTGGGATCGACTCCACCAACATGCTTGGTGGAATTCGATGTTCTGAAGGCTAAATTTTGGTCTGGAAACTTTTATACAATTATTATTGCTGGAATCCATTATCTTGGTTGTGACTAGTTGTAAGCTAGGGCTCGGGAAACGGATTGTGCTCAAGGGGTCATCTCTCGTAATCATAACACTTGGAATCAAAGGTAAGAAAACTGCACCCTGTTGTGAGTTTATAATGGGACTAAGGGCTCCCTATATTTGTATGCATTATATAAGATGGTATTATGCCATGTGAATATAAAACAAACGGCCTAAGAGTGTCAGAGTTTATATTGGCGCACAGGGCGCAGCTCAGCCACTAGTAGCTGAGGATAGCTTAATATTCACTAAGCTCGGTTTAAGCGGACCAGAGTTAGTGGTGTAAACAGAGGGTGTGACCTAAGGCGTCGACCCTGGTTATTATATGATTAGTAGCTGTTGCTATGTGTCAAATATGATATGCTGAATATCTGAGTATTGATTGTGAATTTATTGGTTATGTCTATTGACTTTGTGTGTATATCATGGTCTGCTGATTATATGATCATGCCTAAAGAATTATTTGGTTTTCGTCATTGTTTATGCTATGATATTATGGTTTTCTTGTTGGGCCTTGGCTCACGGGTGCTATGTGGTGCAGGTAAAGGCAGGGGTAAGCTTGATCAGCCCTGATTTGGAGAGCTTTAGAGGTGAAATGTACATGATTAGCTGCTCGGCCGCCACGATTGAGGAAGGGACAGGAACAGGAGGACCTTAGATGTATGTTTTGCCCTTAGAGTGGCCAATTGATGTGTATACTCTGGAATATTTTATAAACTGTCCTTTAAACTTTATTACTTTTGGGATCCCATGTATAAAACGTTTATCTTTATGTAATGTATCTTATTGACCAAAATCTTTAACCCTAGCTCAGTAATGGTTTTAGTGACACGTTTTAACTAAATGACTTGGTTAGCAAGTCTTTCACCTTTATAAATACACAGTGTAACGGTCTTGGCTATCTAGGGCGTTGCAACTTGGTATTAGAGCGTCCTAGGTTTAAGGGTTCCTGAAGACCAGCTGGATATGTACATTCGTCGTTAAAGGCAAGCTCAGTTCAGGGTTTGGTAAATGTGTATATGTGTTTATATGCTTAAGTAATTGGAAAGAATTATGATTATTGTTATCTGTTGGATTAATATGAAGCATGAGATACTGATGGAGCCTGGCTCTTGACTGCTGTGTGACAATATTGAGGCGTGCTTATTAGCATAGCTATGCATGTAATTGAATGTTTGAAATGATTATTTGCATATGATTTATAGATGGATGAATATATGGAAAGATGTCTATCTCTTGATTGCTTATAATTGATTGTGTTCCAATGGTGGACTATGGAAAGATTATTACCTTGTCATCATAGTCTGATCGCCGAGTCGTTGATTGTAGATTAACTTGGATAGTCATGTGTCCAAGAAAATCCATGCTACTAGCCGGTATTAGATCTGAGACTAGAGATGATGACCAGGGTCAGAACCCTCCGCCAACCCCTGAGAACTGGTAGCAGATTATGGCAGAGATGTAAGCGCGGCTTCAGAGCCAAGATGAACAGATCCGTCTTTTACGACAACAGGATCCATCAGGAAGTGCTGCACCTATTGTGCCACCTGTAATGGCACTAGTTATTCAGCCAGTGGAAGTTGGAAACAGGTGGGAGCCATTGTATGAGTGGTTCCGGAAGCAACAACCCCCAATTTTTGAAGGAGGACCTGATTCATTGAAGGTCGAACAGTGAACAGTGGATGACTATGATTACTACTATCCTGGATTTTATGAGGGTAGAAGGACATGATAGAGTGTCCTGTGCCACAAATATGTTGCGAGAGGATGCCCGCATCTGGTGGGAAGTGGCCTTACAGACTAGAGACATTACTACTTTGAGTTGGGATGGATTCAAGGACTTGTTCAGTCAGAAGTACTATAATGTTGCCATCAGGGCAGCGAAGGTTAATGAGTTTGTGGGATTGGTGCAGGGCAACATGACAGTTACTGAGTATGCCCTGAAGTTCGACAAACTTGCAAAATTTGCACTAGATCTTGTGGCTACAGATGCAGCTAGGCAAGACAGATTTATCAGAGTGCTTAACGCTATGATAGCCCGAGATGTGAGGATTACAACAGTACCTGGAGGGACGCTTATGCCCAGACTGTTGAGAAGGCTCTTACTACTGAGGAAGCAGAGAATAAGATCTAGAGAGAGAGTGGCGTTAGGGGGGAGGGCCGCAGGGCGGTGCCTCCCTATTTTGGGTTTGGTAGGGGTGGAGGCCCCAGTGATTTGAAGAGGAAGACCCCTGATAATTTGACCGTTGCTAGTTCTGATAGGAGGGGTCGGGGTACTCAGGGTGGCCATCAGGGAGGCGATGATTCATGGAGGAGTTACCCGGAGTGCACAAGGTGCAGAAGACGCCATCTGGGCGAGTGTCGAGCCAAGGTCTGTTATGTGTGCGGGGTGGTAGGAAACCTCAAGAAAGATTTCCCAACAGTGAAGAAAGGGGAAGCAGGGAAGGTGGACAGCTTGACTCTAGCTCGAGTGTTCACCCTGACACGGGCAGAGGCCAAGGCTAGTCCCTCGGTGGTGACAGGTCAGTTTTCTAGCACTGGCTCTCCTTTTACTATATTGATTGAATCTGGTGCTACACATTCATTTGTTTCTAGTAAGGTGACTGATAGATTCTGTAGACCTAGTGAGTACCGTACTGCGGGGTTTGGGACTATACTGCCTACTGGGGAACTGGTAGTTTTTAAGAGGTGGATTAGAGCAATGCCAGTGATGGTTGATAGTAGAGAACTTTCAGTAGATTTGATTGAGCTAGATATGGAGGACTTTGACGTGATCTTGGGTATGGACTGGTTGGTCAGATACAGGGCTACTATTGACTGCAGGAAGAAGATGGTGACTTTTGAGCCGGAGGGCGAGGATCCCTTTGTTTTTGTGGGTGCGGTATATGGACCCCGCGTACCCATAATTTCAGCATTGAGAGCTAGAGACTTGTTACAGGGAGGATGTATAGGTTTTCTGGCTAGTGTGGTGGATACTGCTAGGGTTTTGCCAGCAGGGTCGGGAGAGACTAGATTGGTTTGTGAGTTCTTGGATGTATTTCCTGAGGATCTACCAGGACTGCCGCCGCACAGAGAGATTCAGTTTGTTATTGAGTTAGCATCGGGGATAGAACCAGTATCAAGAGCACCATATAGGATGGCACCGGTAAAACTGAAGGAATTGAAGATACAATTACAGGAGCTTCTGGATTTGGGGTTCATTAGGCCATGTTACTCGCCATGGGGTGCTCTAGTTTTGTTTGTGAAGAAGAAGGATGGGACTTTGAGGATGTGTATAGACTACAGAGAATTGAACAAGTTGACTATCAAGAATAAGTATCCTCTACCAAGGATTGATGACTTGTTTGATCAGCTACAGGGAAAGACGGTGTTCTGAAAGATTGATCTTCGATCTGGTTATCACCAACTGAGGATCAAGGATGAGGATATATCGAAGACGGCCTTCCGGACGAGGTATGGACACTACGAGTTTTTGGTCATGTCATTTGGTTTGACCAATGCCCCGGCAGCCTTTATGGATCTAATGAATAGAGTGTTTAAGGATTTCTTGGATCATTCTGTTATTGTCTTCATCGATGACATCTTAGTGTATTCTAGTTCAGAGGAAGAGCACGAGCAACATCTTCGACAGGTCTTGCAGAGGTCAAGGGAACATCGATTATATGCCAAGTTTAAGAAGTGTGAATTTTGGCTACCATAAGTGACATTCCTTGGACATATTGTTGGAGGAGTAGATGGGATTAAGGTGGATCCATCTAAGGTGGAGGCAGTGAGAGATTGGCCGAGGCCAAGGAACGCCTCGGAGGTACGAAGTTTCCTCAAGTTGGCAAGCTACTACATACAGTTTGTGGAAGGATTCTTGAAGATTGCTGCACTGATGACAGAATTGACACGGAAGAATCAGAAATTTGTTTGGTCGGAGAAGTGTGAGAATAGTTTCCAAGAGTTGAAGCGACGACTTATTACTGAACATGTGCTGAGTCTTCCTTCGGAGGAAGGAAAGTTTGTGGTTTATTGTGTCGCATCGAGGTTGGGCTTGGGTTGTGTGTTGATGTAGAACGAGAAGGTTATAGCTTATGTGTCACGGCAGCTGAAGGAGTATGAGCAGCGATATCCTACCCATGATTTGGAGTTAGTAGCGGTGGTATTTGCACTAAAGGTTTGGAGACATTATCTGTATGGAGAGAAGTGCGAGATATACATTGATTACAAGAGTTTGAAGTACTTCTTCACCCAGAAGGATCTGCACATGAGGCAGAGAAGTTGGTTGGAGTTGGTAAAGGACTATGAATGTGACATTCTTTACCAGTCATGGAAAGCCAATGTAGTGGCGGATACATTGAGCCGGAGAGGTTCGGGGCAGTTATTTAGTTATGTTCAGATTTCCAGGGAGTTGGCTGATGAGATGACCAGGGCAAGGATAGAACTGGTGGTAGGCCGATTGGCCAATGTTACTTTGCAGTCGACCCTGCTAGAGTGGATCAAGGAGGGTCTATTGGTGGATGCGCAGTTACAAGAAGTTCAAGAAAATGTCTTAGCAGGAGTAGATAAGGACTATTCTATCTCTAAAGTTGGTTTGCTACGATATCAGGGACGGATTTGTGTCCCAGCTGATATGGGGATTAGACGAGAGATATTAGATGAGTCGCATACTATGTCGTACTCACTTCATCTGGGTACCACGAAGATGTATCAAGATCTACGGACATTATATTGGTGGCCCGGGATGAAGAAGGATGTAGTGGAGTACGTGGCTAAGTGTTTGACCTGTCAGCAGGTGAAGGCTTAGCATCAGTGAACAGTAGGGTTGCTTCAGCCTTTGATTATTCCCGAGTGGAAATGGGAGGATATTACTATGGATGTTGTAGGAAGTTTACCCAGGACTCTGGGGCTTCATGACTCGATGTGGGTGATAGTGGACAGATACACCAAGTCAGCTCATTTTCTTCCAGTGAAGACGACATACACAGTGGATTAGTATGCAGAGCTATACGTGAGGGAGATCGTATGTCTCCATGGGGTTCCTAAATCTATTGTGTCAGATCAGGATCCTATCTTTACATCCAAGTTCTGGGGTAGTTTACAAAAGGCTATGGGAACTCAATTGAAGTTTAGCACAGCTTTTCATCCTCAGACTGATGGACAGTCTGAGAGGATGATTCAAGTATTGGAGGATATGCTTAGGGCGTGCGTGATTGATTTCGAGGGATCATGGAGTAAGTATCTCTCGTTGATTGAGTTTTCATACAACAATAGTTACCAATCGACGATTGGAGTGGCTCCCTATGAGATGTTGTATGGGAGGAGATGTAGATCACCCAGTCATTGGGATGAGATGGGTGAGAGGAAGTATTTGGGGTCGGACATGGTTCAGAAGATGAATGAAGCTATTGAGAAGATCTGAGCTAGGATGCTTGCCTCACAGAGCAGACAAAAGAGCTACGCTGATCCTAAGCGTAGAGATGTGGAGTTCTAGGTTAGGGACCACATGTTTCTTCGAGTTTCACCACTACGAGGAGTGAGGAGGTTTGGGAAGAAGGGCAAGTTGAGCCCTATATTATTGGACCTTTTGAGATCCTAGAAAGGATCGGATAGGTGGCTTACAGGTTAGCTTTGCACCATCACTGTCAGGAGTTCATAATGTATTCCGTGTTTCTATGCTTCAGAAGTATATTTCAAATACAACACATGTATTGAAGTATGAAGATTTGGAGTTGCAGACAAATTTGTCTTATGAGGAACAACTGGCTCAGGTCTTAGATCGGAAGGATAAGGTTCTACGGAATAAGACAATTCCGCTAGTTAAAGCGTTGTGGAGGAATAGCAAGGTCGAGGAAGCGACCTGGGAACTTGAGTCAGTAATGCGGGATCAATATACTGAGTTATTCACGTAAATTTTGAGGACGAAATTCTCAGTAGGAGGGGATATTTGTAACGACCCAAAATTACTATTAAGGCTTAAGGGTCTTAATTAGTGTGTCGGGAGGGCATAATTGGTTTATGTGTGTGATTTAAATGATTTAATGGATGATTATGTGATAAGCATGCTTATATGATTATTTGGATATATGAGATGCATAATTATGAGTATTAGGATGCATGTAGGCCCTGATTAGATTAAAAGGGCATATTCGTAATTTTAGCCCGTTGAGGGCATAAATGTAATTATTTGTGATAAATTGTTGAGACCACATTATTATGTGGATATATCTGCCATGCGGCTTGAGGCGATCCTAGGGAGCCAGTTGGCGGGAAAGTCACAACGGGACCCACTGCTTAACTCGGGGCGAGTCAAGGGGTATTTTGAATATTAGATGGTTATTTGGGTTATCAGGTTATGGAAATAAATAATTTGAGATATATTTGAGGTTAGGAAGTCTATGAGGGAATATTGGGGAAATTTACCATTTTGCCCTCGGGGACATTTTTGGCACCCCGAGCTTTGGGATTAATTTAAGTAGACTAAATAAGATAAAACAAAACCAAGGGAAGGCAATAGAAACACCTAAAACCGACTCTTCCCTCTTCTCTCAGCTCACTCAGTATTTTCTCTCAAGGAAGCCATTGGAAATCAAAGGAGGACTTAGCTAGAGATTCAAGAATTTGAGCTGGGACTTTGGAGATTAGCTCAGGGTTAGCTAGAGGATCTAATCAAGGATTGAGGTAAGTTCTGAGTTACATCTTTGGTTATTAAATTCTGTAGTTTTGGCTGAGTTCTAAGTGTTTATGGATTTTTGACATTAAAGGTTGAATTAAGGCAGAAGACTTGGGAGTTAGCTCATCAATTGTTTGGCGGACTTGTTCTTCAGTAAAGGTAAGCTTATAATGATAGTTTAGCATCTAAATTCTTTGTTTTCTTAACGGGGTTTTGGTGTTTATAAGCTTATGGGTTTTAAGGATTAAAGTGAGACTTTGATGAGTTTCTAAGCTAGGTGTTTGTTGGGTTTTGCTGCTGGAAACATGTTAGGATGGTTGTGATAGTTGAATTGTATCATTGGGATGGCTTTGGGTGGATTCAAGTGAGGTTTGGTTGTTAAAAATGGTGGGTTTTCTGGGTTTGAAGGGGTCGGGCCGGAACTCAGTTCTTGGAGCGGGCAGTGACATGGGGAATACGGGGCGAGGCTGAGCCTCTAGAAGGAGGCGGGTCGTGACATAGAAGGCTTGGGACGTGGCTCTTAAGGGCAGATTTGGCCTTAGGGAGGTTTAGGCGCGGGAACCTAGCTTAGAGTGCTCGGGATCGACTCCACCACTGTGCTTGGTGGAATTCGATGTTCTGAAGGCTAGAACTTGGTCCGGAAACCTTTATACAATTATTATTGATGGAATCCCTTATATTGGTTGTGACTAGGTGTAAGCTAGGGCTCGGAAAACAGATCGTGCTTAAGGGGTCACCTCTCATAATCATAACACTTGGAATCAAAGGTAAGAAAACTGCACCCAGTTGTGAGTTTATAATGGGACTAAGGGCTCCCTATTCTTGTATGCATTATATAAGATGGTATTATGCCATGTGAATATAAAAAAAATGGCCTAAGAGTGTCGGAGTTTATATTGGAGCACAGGACGCGACTCAGCCCCTGGTAGCTGAGGACAGCTTAATATTCACTGAGCTCGGTTTAAGCGGACCGGAGTCAATGGTGTAAACAGAGGGTACGACCTAAGGCGTCGACCCTGGTTATTGTATGATTAGTAGTTGTTGCTATGTGTCAAATATGATATGTTGAATATGTAGGAAAAACTCATTGTAGGATCTTTATTTATTTTCATGCAATTTACATATTATCAAACAAACATGCAAATTCCTAGAACATGCTCCTATGAAATTGATACAAATACAGAGTAAAGTAAAAACTTACATTACGCAGCGGAACTGGAACAACTCCACCCTTTAATCTCTCTAACCCTTGATTCCTTTCTATAGCAGAGTATTATCAAGAGATTGAACAAGATCAGCAACACAGTCTTCCTTACCAAGCCTTTGATCTACCTAGAACTAGTGTGGGCTGGTTCTCAACACATGAGATAGAGATCTAGAAAAGAAGAAGAGATTGTGGCTAAGAAAGGATTAGAGTGTCTAGGTTTTCACTTACCCAAATCAACTGAGACTGACTTGCTTATGAAAACCCTGGATATCATATTCCTTATATAGGCAACTTAATGGGATTTATTTAAATTTAAATTAATTAAAAATAATAAACAAAAATAAAAGCCTTGAGCTGCCATAAATGGACTTGGGCCCAATCTCTTTGTTTTGAATTTAAATCCCAACTGGGCCTAAATTCAAAACATTTTATTTTTTTTAATTAATTAATTAAATCCTTATTCAAATTAACTAATTATTATTTGAAACTTGATTTAATATTATTTATTTATATTGATACCAATTTATCAATATTAATAAATTTACCCAAAGATTCTCTTTTATTCTCTAAATCTCATATCTCTGTAAATTTTCCAAAATTGATCTAGTCAACTTTAAAAAATCCTAATTGATAATTAAATCAAGTAATTGAGACATTCTAGATGATTTACTCAAAGGTGATGCGGGGACCATGGATCCATGAAATCAAGCTCCAACAAGTTACCGTGAATTTATTTACGAATAATTTCACTACCTTATTAATTCCTCGTGACTCCACTATAGACTTGGAATTGAACTCTTAAATTCTTAGAACGTATTCTCAAAATCATAAATACGTTATCCATTGTTATAACCATTACAATCAGTCAATCCTCTATCGATGACTTACTAACGAGCTGGGTGCAAATTACCGTTTTACCCCTCATCAGTATTTTATCCTTAACTCCCACTAAGTTCCTTATAAATGATATTTCTGTGAACTTAATCATAGAAATGAGATCTCAATCATTTAACCTTTTGAACAAAGCAATTAAGGAACTCATCTTTTCACTTCTCATACAGAAGTTATAGATTTCGTATCTATGAATAATACTCCCACTAAATTACACTAATAAATCTCCAAGATGTAAGTATGGGCTAGACCGTAGGGTAAGCTGGTAACAAACAAGTCAAAAGATTTAAATAATATAATTAGCTAAATATTATCACTCAGAATTAAGATCGACTTAATATATGGTCAACGTTGTGACATTGATTAGATTTGATAACAACGATACTTATTTATCAATCAATAATCAATATCGGTCCTAGTCCGTTGTAACTAAATACATCTGATCTTATCTACTTGGTCGAAACCTTGGACAAGACATCACACCCTGAATGTGTAAGTAGATCATATCGTAGATTGCCTAATCAGTGAAAATCCAATGCACTGATCTACTCTTAGGACTCATTCTTTTGAACATATAATTACAACTATAATCCATTGTGACCTAGTCACTATAATTGTAATTATCCATATGTTCGGGATTTTATAAATGTTTGTATTATTTCAATAATCATGTAATAAAACAAGCAAGCAACACAGTTGTCAAACTAAATGATTTCTACTACTTTTATTGATAATATGAAATCGTGCTACATGTCCGACATGGTTTTATAAGGGCATAAAACCCAACAGAATATCTGAGTATTGATTGTGAATTTATTGGTTATGTCTATTGCCTTTGTGTGTATATCATGGTCTGCTGATTATATGACCATGCTTAAAGAATTATTTGGTTATCGTCATTGTTTATGCTATGATATTATGGTTTTCTTCCTGGGCCTTGGCTCACGGGTGCTACGTGGTGCAGGTAAAGGCAAGGGTAAGCTTGATCAGCCCTGATTTGGAGAGCTTCAGAGGCAGAATGTACATGATTAGCTGCTCGGCCGCCACGGTTGAGGAAGGGACAGGAACAGGAGGACCTTAGATGTCCGTTTTGCCCTTAGAGAGTCCAATTGATGTGTAAACTCTGGAAAATTTTGTATATTTTCCTTTAAACTTTATTACTTTTGGGATCCCATGTATAAAACGTTTATCTTTATGTAATGTATCTTTTTGACCAAAATCTTTAACCGTAGCTCAGTAATGGTTTTAGTGACACATTTTAACTAAATGATTTGGTTATCAAGTCTTGCACCTTTATAAATACACAGTGTAACGGTCTTGACTATCCAGGACATTACACCACATCTCAAGAGAGTAGGAGTTTTCTCTCCGATGGTTCATAAATGGATCAAGCACCAAGAAATAAAAGTGTTAAGCGTGAAAAGTGGAAAATACATGAGTAATCTGATAGAGGTGTGTGAGACATTACTGGTTTTTATCACTAGGAATGTTGGGTTCAATCTATTAAGAATACCTTAGCATTTTCTCTCCGGGTCTTTTGGTACAAGGCGACACATCGCCTGGTACTAACTGGCACATCGCCTGGTACTAAGCGACACATCGCCTGGTGTTAGGCGACGTGTCGCCTGGGCTGTTCATATGAATCCATACCATGATGTGTTTTGGCTCGAAAATTAAAATTAAAATGCTCTAATCTCATTGATTTATTCTAATGAGATTCCTATACTATTTAAAAGGTTCATTTGAGTTAATTGGTGACTTGATCACTCATCTCTTTCTCTCTCTAGCTTTCAAGATTAGTAGTTTCTCCAAGATCTTCATCAAGAAAGCTTGGCTTGTATGAAGATTCAAGGCTTGTGAATCCCAATCTCATTCCATTGTTGTAGCTTCAAGTAATTCCAAGGAGAAGGCTAGGAATATAGATTTTTGGATAACAAATCTTTATTTGTGTTAAGCCTTGTAATCCACATAAAAGCATAGTCTTGTGATTTTATGTTTGAAGGTTATTCTTTAAGAAAGGTCTACTTTACACTTGTTTATTTGTGTTTATTTACTTTAGAATTATCTTCTATTAGAGTTTATATTACTCGTGATTATTGCTTTGAGTTGTAATACAAAACAAAGGTTATAAGCCTCTAACCCCCAACAGTTGTAGGGAAAGTTCTTAGCAAATGAACTCTAAACATTGAAGGATTACCGAAATTGAAAAAAAAAATTCTTTTAGTAGAAGGACTTAAAGCTAATCTCATTAGCATAAGTCATATTTGTGATCAAGGATTTGTTGTAAACTTCTCTTGTGATGAATGTGTGGTCCTTGATAATAAAGAAAATAATATGAGGAAAGGTTTTCATTCTATTATTAGCTGTTACACTTTGTCACAAAACATGACATGACATTTGGTTGTGAAAAACTCTAACGAGTTGTGGCATGAGAAACTCGGACACATTAATTTTAATAATTTGAAAAATCTCTTAAATGCAGGTCTTGTTCGTGGTTTGCCCAAATTGGGAAAACAGAGTTCAGGATAGTGTGAACCATGTCAACTTGGTAAGCAACTCAAAAAGACACACAAAGGTATATCAGATATTAATACTTCAAAGGTACTCGAATTACTTCATATGGATCTCATGGGTCCCATGTTAGGGTTTATGCCCTAAAAGCATGTGAAAATATATTTTATTGATTTAAATAAAAGTACAAATTTATTATATTTGAATGTTATAACTATTGTTTGGATAATTTGTATAAATATCATCAAATTCCATATTCATTTATGAGAATATGATCTTGTATGAGTACAAGAGAACTAAGATGGTTGCTAGTACGATTTACTAGGCATATGGGATGTGAGTAGTCTAGATTCAGACTACTGATGTGGATAGACATCTTGGTAAAGGTGTTGTATATAATAGTGATTATATATGACAGGACCGATATGAATTAATTATCTTTATAAATTTACCATTTGCCATAAAGATTTAATTCATGTCATAATAGATGATCATTTGTAGATCAGTGTACATCTTGTGTTATCATGAACTCTTGTATATGTTTACTGGATCTTTTAATCCATTCATTAAGGTCTCTTGAAATAATGAAGCTAGTGACTTTTGTTTTGGAGATTCAATATTGTGAATGGCTTGGAACATGATTTTACAATAATGAAATCCATGTTTTCCTAACGGATCGAATATTAGTTCCCTTAAGGGTTAATTCTGGGACTGGATAGTTATTGAGCTCAAATCTATAATTTGATTATAGATTAATTATTCACTAGTAAATTAATGGAACTTAAGGAACAAGAGATAATTAGAAGGATAAAACAGTAATTTTGACTAGCTCTAATTAGTGAACCAATAAATGGAGGACAGAACTACATTTATGGATTACATCAATGGACTACAAGAAAATACTCTGTAAATATAATTCTATAAATACTTATAGTGCAATTTCATATTTATTATGGAGTAATAATGGAATTAATAAATAAGATTATTGAATTAAAGAGTTTAATTAATAATCTAGTTTATTGGAGCTTCGTATTATAGGTACATGGTCCTCTACACCGTAAGGGTAAGGATGTCACAAGAAAGATTAATTGAGAAAAATGACTAAGTTGCAAAGGAATTAATTTTCCATGACAAGGATATAATTATGTGATAATTATGGGCAGTTATTAATTGTGAATTAATTAAATTAGTTTTTATTAGAAAAACTTATATCAGTTAAAATAAATATTAATCATGTTTGGATTAATATTTGGAAGAGTTAATTATTATCTTATTATAAGATAATTATTTAAAACTGGTAGTTTTTAAGATAATGTTAATTTCGAATTAACTGATATTTATTTGAGAATAAATATGTTATCTTAAAATTAAATAAATAAACAAATGAAAAAATCGGGGATACCTCAATAGTAGCACCACACATGTATGCCACATCATCACTGGGATTTGAATTTGGAATTTCAAATTAATTTGTTTATTTAATTATTCTTTTCAATATGAGTTAAATTAAATAATTAAAATGGTTATAACTGATCAATTTTTTTAATTTATTAAAGAATATTAAAATAGTTTTAATTAGGGTTGTACATCAGTTGGGTTGGCTAGGTTACAACATATTATAAGTAACTCAATATAAACATTGGGTTGTAATTATAGAGTCCTAGAATTTTACTTAGCTAGTTATATAGTAGTAGTAGTAGCAATATCTAGAAGTAGTTAGAGTATGTTAGTTACCATGGATTTTGGTTCAAACCGGAACTTAGTTGGAAACTCATAGCAATAGTTATGAATTTTATAAGTTTATCCTATAGTTTAAGAATATTAATTATAACATCAGGTATGATTAATATTGCTGGTCTTAGGTGTATTATTTATTATAACCTAAGGTTTAGATGAAGCCAATAAGAATATGACACTTGTCATAAGCATGATTATTAGGGAATTAGAGTTTGTTATTTTATGGTTAGTTAAGATAATTGTGGATTAGGTTGTTATTTAGATAATTAAATAGATTTTCCGTAACTTTAGAGTACTATAACTTCCGACCTATTTTTGACCCAGTTATATTATGAATATCAAAAAATAGTATTTCTAAAAAGTTGTATATAATTGAATTATCTTTCTGACAATATAAATATGGTCTAAATCAGAGTCTTATAACTCTAGTTATGTTGAATTTACTATAGGTGCGTTTAGAGTTACGAGATTTAGGAAGTTAGAAGTTAGGATTCTATTTTTTTTTTTAAAAAAAAACAAGCTTTGACTCCTTAGACCTACTTCTGAACGATTTGACCTAGTCCTAAGCCTTTGACTGACGAATATTCAAATATTTTCATTTAATATTCATTATTTTTATTCAAAGCCAAAAAGAAGATATTTATTCCTAGAACTCTATAAATAGGACCTAGTACCCAGCCCTTCCTCTCATTCTTCAAGCTGTGATCAGAGACTCCAAGGTGCTAGTGAGACCATAAGAGAGATAAACACTTGGGTTGGGGAAAAACTTTGCCATTATTAAGCTTTATAAAATACTTGGGAAGTGAGGATTAGTGTATTTCTATAACGCCCTGGTTACCCCAAAACAGTTACGGTGAACCGGAAATTTGACCCATTGCTTGAGTCATTTGGTTAAAAACGTGTTCTAAGTGTTATTAACAGGTTAAGGTGAAAACCAATAAAAAGGAAGGATATGTTTTATTTGATACATAAAACTGTTCATGGACCCACAAGAACATTTACAAGTTATTTACAACTCAAAAAGGTCATTACTGTTCCAAAATTTCAAACCCCACCGACCTAAGCAGCAAAAATAGGGTAAACCCCCTAGTTCCTCTGAGAACTCCTTGGTCGTGGTGGTCAAGCAGCCGCATATGTACACATCACCATCTAAGCTCTCCACTCAAGGCTGGGTGAGCTTTTCTTTCCCTTTACCTGCACCACATAGCACCCATGAGCCAAAGCCCAACAAGAAAACATAGCATTATATGTAAACATCATCAAGTGCTTATCATTATAATCACACAGAGCTCATAGCTTTCAAACAGATGAGCGAATATCATGTGAGGTTCTAGTAAGCCATACTGAGTGACTGACAAGCAGGTCACTAATTCAAATATAAGAGTGGATGTTGGGTTGTAGAGTCCAAGAACTTTACTTAGCTAGTTAGATAGTAGTATAATAGTAATAGTAGTAGTATTTTTATGACTGTGGATTTTGGTTCAGACCGGGATTTAATTGGACACTCATAGTAGCACTTGTAGATTTTCTAAGTTTAACCTATAGTTTAAGAATATTAATTTTAACCTAAGGTTTGATTAATATGACTGATATTGAGGGTAATATTTATTATATTATAAGGTTTAGATAAGACCCAATAAGATAATAGCACATGTCATGTGTATGTTTAATAATGATTAAGTATTTCGAGGAATAAATTTATTAAGGTTAAAATTTGAATATCCTAGGGTTAGTCAGCAGCTTTGAAAACGTTAGAGGGATTAGTCAAGGCTGTTTACTCAATTCAAATTAAGCTAAAAACGTGTAATTTCGTGTTTAAATATTCAGCGTATGCCGATATATCGCAGCTATAGGGGGCGATATATCGCAGCACGAAGATACGAAAAACACGAAACGTTGCACGATTGCCTCGGGCATACTGGCCCAGGCGATATATCGCCTACAGGGGGCGATATATCGCCTCCTTCAGGGCATTTTGAAACATTTTGAAAATGTTTTCCATTCAAATCTTCAACCTCTTGATAAGTCCAGCATCTTTCTGAACGAGTCTTCAACCTCTGCTGAACGATAATTCAAAAGTTTTTCACTTAAAAAGTCATTATTTTTATTCAAGTTAAATGAAGATCTTTTCATTCCTAAACTCTATAAATAGGACCTAGTGCCCAGCCATTTATTCATTCTTCAAGCTAAGTTCAGAGGCTGCAAGTTGCTAGGTTATTGTGAGAGTGTAAACACTTGGGTTGGGAATTATAAGCTTGATCACTATAAGCTTACCAAACACTTGGGGAAGTAAGGTTTATTCACATTTTGGTTCAAGGTTTAGATTGGTCATATAAGTCTTCAAGGTATTTCCAAACTCTAGTTCAATTGGTATTATTTTCTTTAAGTTCCCGTAGTCTTCTACTCAGCATTCTAACCTTACTCTTTATTCTTGATTAGGAAATCTAAGAACTTGCACATAAGTTTTTGGTAAGTATATTCTCAATGGTATAGTTCTTCCATTCTTTTCATCCCTTTTCTTCAATATACTCACCCAGTTATAAATGGTTTTTAGGAGTGTTCCAAAGTCCCAACTCTATCCTCATATCCCGGTAATTTTAGTAAGGAAAATAGGATAGGATTTATGTGTTATATGATTTTATATGCTATCTTATGATTTTATGTTATGTAATATGCTATGTTAAGTATGTTTGTAGACTTGGGCATATGACCTATACAACTAACTGTTGGGTTTTATGCCCTTAATAAAACCATTTTTCTTATGTAACACGTTATTATTATCAATAAAAGAAGTAGAAATCATTTTGTTTATTCAATTGCATTGTTCGCTTGTTTTATTACATGTTTATTCAATTAATACAAACATTCATAAAATCCTGAACATATGGATAGTTACAATTATGGTGACTAGGTCACAGTGGATTATAGTTGTAATTATATGTTCAAAAGAACAAGTCCTAGATTAGATCAGTGCATTGGATTTTCACTGATTAGGAAATCTACGATATGATCTACTTACACATTAGGAGTGTGATGTCTTGTCCAAGGCATTGACCAAGTAGATATGATCGGATGTATTTGGTTACATCGGACTAGGACCGATATTGATTATTGATTGATAAATAAGTATCGTTGTTATCGAATCTAATCAATATCACAACGTTGACCATAGGTTAAGTCGATCTTAATTCTGAGTGATAATATTCTGCTAATTATATTATTTAAATCTTTTGACTTGTTCGTTACCAGCTTACCCTACGGTCTAGCCCATACTTACATCTTGGAGATTTAGTAATGAAATTGAGTGGGAGTATTATTCATAGATATGAAATCTATAACTTCTGTATGAGAAGTGAAAAGATGATTTCCTTAATTGCTTTGTTCAAAAGGTTAAATGATTGAGATCTCATTTCTGTGATTAAGTTCACGGAAATATCATTTATAAGGAACTTAGTGGGAGTTAAGGATAAAATACTAATGAGGGGTAAAACGGTAATTTTCACCCACCTTGTTAGTAAGTCATTGATAGAGGATTGACTAACTGTAATGGTTATAACAATGGATAACGTATTTATGCTTTGGAAAATACGTTCTATGAATTCAAGAGTTCAATTCCAAGTCTATAGTGGAGTCACGAGGAATTAATAAGGTAGTGAAATTATTCGTAAATAAATTCACGGTAACTTATTGGAGCTTGATTTCATGGATCCATGGTCCCCGCATCACCTTTGAGTAAATCATCTAGAATGTCTCAATTAATTGATTTAATTATCAATTAGGATTTTTTTTAAGTTGACTAGGTCAATTTTGGAAAATTTATAGAGATATGAGATTTAGAGAATAAAAGAGAATCTTTGGGTAAATTTATTAATATTGATAAATTGGTATCAATATAAATAAATAAAAATTAAATCAAGTTTCAAATTATAATTAGTTAATTTGAATAAGGATTTAGTTAATTAATTAAAATAAATAAATAAATAAAAGGTTTTGAATTTAGGCCCAATTGGGATTTAAATTCAAAATAAAAGTATTGGGCCCAAGTCCATTTGTGGGAGCCCAAGGCTTTTATCTTTTTGTTTATTAGTTTAATTAATTCAAAATTTAAATTTAAATTTAAATTTAAATAAAGCCCATTAAGTTGTCTATATAAGGAATATGATATCTAGGGTTTTCATAAGTTAGAATCAGTTAATTCATTGGGTAAGTGAAAACCTAGACACTCTAATCCTTTCTTAGCCACTTTCTCTTCTTCTTTTCTAGATCTCTTTCTCATGTGTTGAGAACCAGCCCACACTAGTTCTAGATTGATCAAAGGCTTGGTGAGGAAGACTGTGTTGCTAATCTAGTTCAATCTCTTGATAATACTCTGCTACAGAAAGGAATCAAGAGTTAGAGAGATTGAAGGAAGGAGTTGTTCCAGTTCCGCTGCGTATTCGTAAGTTTCTACATCATTGTGTTTATGTTAATTTACGAATCTAATGTTCATATGTATGTCGTGTTATTCTATGTTTCTATTATGTGTTTGGAAATATAATAGGAAGCATGCATCTAGATTTAAATTTCAAGATCCTACACTAACAAGCCCCAAATAGATTATGGGCATATGACTTGCTTAGCTAGCAAGCCCCACTAATTTAATGGGCATATGACTTGTTTAGTTTATGGGACCCCAAGTAATAATGGGCATTATAGTATGTATGTGACATAAGTGTTATGATATGTTTTATGTTTCTTTATGAAATTTATGTATATGGTCTATGTGTTAGATTTTCCTTGCTGGGCATTAGGCTCACTCCTTTTATGTTTATATGTGCAGGAAAATTGCTTTAGTGGCGGGAAAGGTTCTTGGAAGCTTGGGGAATGTGTATTGAGGCGGAATGTATTCAAAGAGCCGAGAGTTTCGATTCGAGGATGAAGTCTTTACTTATGTTTTTATGTGTATTTTTCCGCACTTATTTATGTAATCTCTTTTAATTACAATTATGTTATGTTTTGATTTTAAACCAATGGGATCCCATATCGTAACTTAAATTTTATGCAAGTTTAACCTTTATTTTTACAAGTTTTTAATAAAGTTATGATCTTTTCACTTGTAAGTTCTATTAAGGATTAGGGTCTATGTGTAGTTTTCATTAATGGTCCAAAGTCTAGAGTAGTTGGGTCATTACATGGGTAAGCCACTAGCCTCCAACAAATGAGAGACTAATGGGTAAGTCTCTATTTTAACAAGTGAGCGACTGATGGGTAAGCCACACAAGCGCTTATAATATTCATCGAACTTGAGGTCGGTCCGGCATTAATGCTCTTTGAGTCATTCAATGCAAAAATTCGATTAGATCTAATCTTTATTGGCTTGCGTTGAGTACGCTAAGGTCGTCCTGACTAATGAGTCAGCGCAATGTGACCAGTGCCCAGTACCACTGCCGAACCTGACTAATGAGTCACAACTTCACAGTTGATACTAACACCTTTGCCAAATCTGACTAATTAGTCAGTACCATGCACAAGTGAGCAACATTTGCTAAACACCCAATATTCAATCCATGTCCACATTTACATAACCAACATGCCTCATGAATAACCATGCATGTCACATCTGGGGTGCAGTTTTCTTACCTCTGATTCGAGCTAGAATGAACAAAAGAACGACCCTTGAGAACGGTTTAGCTTTTAGTCCTTTAGCGGTTACCTAATCATAACACATTATAGGATACCATCAATAACATGATAATCAAGGGTTCTCAAACCAAGATTTAGCCTCCGAGACATCAATCCTCACTAATCCGGGTAGTAGGAGTGATCCCGAGGCCAAAACATGCAAATGGGCTCAACCCTGCTAAAGAGCCGCGGCCCTGGAACCTTGTGCCGCGGCCCCCAGAAAATCCAGAGGCAAGCGCCGCGGCGCCCAATACCAAGGGCCGCGGTGCCCAGCGCAAACAGAACCCCCTCCTTCAACCCCGAGCTAGGGTCGCGGCGCCCAAGAACAGGGCTGCGGCCCCCAACCCTGGGCCATTCCCAAATGTGTTTTCAACTTCTCAAAACCTCCAAAATCATACATAAACATTCCCCAATCATCAAAACAAGGCTCCCAAGCTTCCCAATGCATCAAAACCCTCAAAACCCAAGGTTCAAACGAATCGAAAACTCAACAATTCACATAGTCCAATTCAAAGCTTAGAAACTCTAAAAACTCAAAACTTTAAACTTAGATTACCTTCGATTAGGTTGTTTTCTATCAAATCCTTCGATCAAGAAGCTTCTAATCTTTCCTAGGATCGCTATGCCTCGATCCTCACTTGATTCTGACTCCTAGAACTCAAGATTTCTTCAAATATGCTTCGAGTGGCAAAAATGAACTAACGAAGGAGAACAAGAGGTTTTCTAATCGTACGTTCTATCTGACAGCTACTTCAAGCTTAAGTAACCTCAAATAAAACCTAATGCTCGGGGTCCCGAAAATACTCCCGGGGATATTATAGTCAAAACTTCCAGAATTTCACCCTGATCTCAAATATTCCCAACTTATCATCAAATAAACATTTCTATTACTCCAAAATTGACCCCGTTATGACAAAACCGCTAATCCAATAAACAAAATCATCTCATGCTGAATAGCTCGAATATATCTCCATAATGATGGAATCTCATTCACAAATCACACCATGCACCCAAATACACAAATTTACCCTCAATGGGCCAAATTATCAGAACATCATAATATTTCAAATGTGGACCCACATGCATGCATATATCATCATATTATAATATAATTCACATAAACATGCATATATTCATTTAATGGCATAATTAAACAATTACGGCCCTCCCGGCCAACTAAACCGCCACTAAACCACATCGGAGAATTCGGGGCATTACAATTTCGGTATTGAAGTTAGACCAATCCATAAGGTCAACTAAGGTATTCCTATTCTTTAAGTCCAATTCTTTAAAACTCTTTAGTTTTCTTAGTTTCTTTTATTCAGATCCTAACTTTCGTTATTGGTTCTTGATTAGGTTCTTGGAACTTAAGTTCTTTCTTGGTAAGTTTCTTCTTGATAGTTTAGTTCCACATTCATTCTTTATTCTTTAGAAATACTCACCATTTGTATTGTTGGTTTTTCCATTGTTCCAAATCCCGTCTTTGTTCTCAAATATCCCGGTGTTGGTAAGGAAAATAGGATAGTTTCTATATGCTTATATGTTATGTTATGTATAATATGTTATGATAAGTTTATGTTATAATATGTTATGTTATGTTTTTTTTATGTTTTCTAGGGCTCATAGTTTCTTAGCTAGCAATCCCTAGTGTTTATCATTTTCATGGTTTAGAGTTATGGTTTACCTTACCTCAGATATTAGACAGGGGACCTAGATGGGTTATCATATAGTACCATGTGATCTAACCTACCTCAGATATTAGACAAGGGACCTAGATGGTTTTTCGCATACCATGAGTTAATGGCCATTAATATTTTAGTCTTATATGATATATGTTTTTATAGCCATATGTTTTATAGTGTATGCTTATGATATATGATATATGTTTTTATAGCCATATGTTTTATAGTGTATACTTATGATATATGATATATGTTTTTATAGCCATATATTTTATAATGTATGCTTATGATATATGATATATGTTTTTATAGCCATATGTTTTATAGTGTATGCTTATGATATATGATATATGTTTTTATAGTCATATGTTTTATAGTTTATGTTTATGATGTAGTTTTATGCTTATGATATATGATGTATGTTTTTAGTAGGTTTTCCTTGTTGGGCATTAGGCTTATTCCTTTATTTTTAGTGTGATGTAGGAAAATGAATCTGGAAGGCGGAAGGATTCTTGGTGGCTTGGCTTGTGTGTTGAGGATGGATGAAATGTGTGGACTGCGTGTCGATCGAGGATGAAGTTATTTATGTTTAGTCTTTTAGAACATGTTTTTCCGCATTTAGTTTTTTTTTTAACAATTGAATTAAAGTTTATGTTTTTCTTTTAAACAATGGGTACCCATGCCATATTTTCTATTATTATGTATTTAATACAATATTTTGAGATTTAATAAAGTTATATTATTTCTTATGTATCTTTCCCAAAATAGTAGATATGTCTAGGAGTTCTAATGGTCCAAGGTCTTAGAAATAGTTGGGTCATTACAGTTGGTATCAGAGCAATGGTCCATTTGCATGAAGTTCTCCTTGATACACACGCTCAAGCTCCGAATCTCACCGCCAATGTAAGTGATTTTGTTATAGTTGTTATGATTATGTGTTTAGTTAACGTTTTAACCCCTATGTTTTCAGTTAAGAATACCTGTAAATTAGTTTATTTTCCTTATTATCTTTGCATTTATGATTGTATATAGTGAAAACTTTTTTTTCCAAATTAATATCAGTGTTATTTTTTAATGACATGTATGAGTTTGATTTTATTTTACAATCATAATAAATAATAAATCTTATAAATAATGACCAAGTTCGGTGAGGATGGATACAAATCAATGGATCGGGTTCTATATTGAGAGTTAGGGGGCCATAGAAGTGAGAACGATTTTACTAATCCTAGCCCTCCCTCAATATGGTTAACTTTGGAACAATGATGAGTTTCGAGCCTGAGAATTAAGTCATATAAGATAATTAGAAACACACACTTAGAAAATAATAAAGATGGCTTATTTTTCTAAGTTTAGAAACATACCTTAATTATAAAGAAGACTTATATAATTTTTTCATAAGAAGTCATAATTAATAGGTCCGAGTTATGTTTGCTTATATTAAGTTTTTGCCTTAGAGCCTATTAGGGTAAGTTCTAATATGATTTCTCGGCTATTAGAACTTTTCCGAAGATATCGCTCAGAAGGTCTGCATGCACAAACGCTAATGTCTCCAACGCCGCTCCTGAGAGCAATGAAGCCCTTCCAGTTCACAGAAAAGAAGCGCGTGCTACCACTACTACAACTCAAAGTGCGCCAACGCCGCCGCCGATGGACATCACCGCAGAAATTGTCTGGCTATGACAACAAGTGGAAGAGCTGCTACAATGACAACAGACTCAGCCACAACCACATCCTCAGCATAGCAACAATAATAGGCAGAAGAGAAAGCATCTCGATAGTAAGCAGGCCAATGGTGACAAAAGAATGCGAGCAAGTGATAATCCAGGTTATGTAGAATACCCGCAGTGCTCCAAATGCCAAAAGAAACATCTTAAGGAATGTCGTGCAAATACCAAGGAATGCTACATGTGTGGCCAGGAAAGTCATCGAAAGAAGGAATGTCCCCAGCTCAAGCAGAAGGAGAAGAGGGATAAAACGATGGTTCCAGACCAAAGACTTTGCCTTGACCCAGGGAGGAGCCCATGTTAGTAACAAAGCAATTACAGGTCAGATTCCTATCCTCGATAGTATATGTTCTAGTATCGCTTGATTTGGGAACAACATACTCGTATATCTCGTTAGGAATGATAGAGAAATTAGACAAACCTTGTAGAACTAGGTTTGTGACATAGTTGCCTTCAGGTGAAGTAGTCCTATCATCACAAATAGTACAGGGCGTACCGATCAAAATTGAGGACGTAGAACTAGAAGGAGACCTGATAGAGTTAGAGATCAAAGACTTCGACGTAATACTAGGCATGGATTGGCTAGCAAGGCATGGCACAACCATCGACTGCAGACGTAAGCAAGTGATGTTCGAGACTCCTGATGGTCAAAAACTATGCTATATGGGAAAAATTTAGGACTACGTACGCCGCTTATTTCATCTCAAAGCTCAGAGGATGGTAGAAAAAGGATGTCACACATTCTTAGCCAACGTCATGGATGTGGTAAAGGAAACACCACTAAAGGTTGGAGACGTCCGCATTATAAAGAAATTCCCAGAGGTATTTCTTGACGACTATCAGGATTTGTCGCCGACACGGGAGAAAGACTTCACAATCGAACTAGTACCGAGCACCGAGTCTATTTCAAAGGCACCATACCGGATGGCTCCTACCGAACTCAAGGAGTTAAAGATACAGTTAGAAGAACTCTTAGACTTGGGTTTCATTAGACCGAGCCATTCGCCATGGGGAGCACCGGTACTATTTGTGAAGAAGAAGAAGGTCGGAAGCATGCGGATGTGTATAGATTATCGCGAGCTGAATAAAGTGACAATTAAGAATAAGTACCCGCTACCCCGGATTGACGACTTGTATGATCAACTTCAAGGAGCGACCATGTTTTCAATGATTGATCTACAGTCCGGGTATCATCAGCCCAAGGTACGAGAAGAGGATATTCCCAAGATAGCTTTTAGAACTCGCTATGGACATTACGAGTTTCTAGTTATGTCCTTTGGTCTTACCAATGCTCTAGCCGCGTTTATGGATTAATGAATAGGGTCTTTTGGACAAATTCATCATAGAATTCGTCAACGATATGTTGGTGTACTCAAAGGACGAAGCTGAGCACAAGGAACATTTAGGGATGACCTTGTTACTTTACGCCAAGTTTACAAAATGTGAATGTTGGCTTTCGCAAGTAATGTTCCTCGGGCACATAGTATCCAAGGAAGGAGTTGTTGTAGACCCATCTAAAGTAGAGGCTGTGAAGGAATGGCCAAGACCAAAGAACGCGTCCGAGGTAAGAAGTTTTCTGATACTAGCAAGCTATTATCGGAGGTTTGTAGAGGATTTTTCTAATATAGCCACTCCGCTTACTAGCCTAACCCGGAAACAGCAAAGGTTCAACTGGACGGATAAGTGTGAAGAGAGCTTCCTACCGACAGCCAATGACAAGTTTTTAGTCTATTGTGATGCGTTGAAGCAAGGATTGGGTTGTGTGCTGATGTAGAATGACAAGGTGATAGCCTACGCCTCAAGGCAGTTGAAGGAGTACGAGCAACAATATCCAACAATATGGAGTTGGCAGCGGTGGTTTTTGCGTTGAAAATATGGCGCCATTATCTTTATGGAGAAAGGTGTGAGATTTATACGGACCACAAAGGCTTAAAGTATTTCTTCACTTAGAAGGAGCTCAACATAAGGCAGCGCATGTGGTTAGAACTAGTGAAGGATTATGACTGCAAAATCCTATACCACCCGAGAAAGGCAAACGTAGTTGCTGATGCGCTAAGTAGGAAGAGCTATGGAAGTTTAGCATCGTTAGCTGGAATAGAAAAGCCACTACAGCATGAGCTGATCAATGCTGGAATACAAGTAGTCATTGGTAAACTGGCTAACTTGTCCATCAAGTTAAGTCTGTTAGAAGATATACGGATTGGGCAAGGGCATGATGACACGTTAGTAGCACATATGGATGCAGTTAGAGAAGGGAAGGCCACAGATTTCTCAATATCTAGTCAGGGGTTATTAAGATATAAGGATCGGGTATGCTTGCAAAATAATCAAGGGATTAAGGTGAGAATTAGAAGAACACATGATACCCCATATTCAGTTCACCTGGGATCGACCAAGATGACTCACGACATTAAGGCAATATATTGGTGGCCAAGAATGAAGAAAGATATAGCGGATTATGTGTCTAAATGTTTAGTATGCCAGCAAGTGAAAGCAGAACATCAACGGCTTGTCGGCTTATTGCAACCATTTAGCATTCCAGAATGGAAATGGCATTAGGCTCATTCCTTTATTTTAGTGTGATGCAGGAAAATGAATATGGAAGGCAGAATGATTCTTGGTGGCTTGGCTTGTGTGTTGAGGATGGATGAAATGTGTGGACTGCGTGTCGTTCGAGGATGAAGTTATTTATTTTTAGTCTTTTAGAACATGTTTTTCCGCATTTAGTTTTTTTTTAACAATTGAATTAAAGTTTATGCTTTTCTTTTAAATAATGGGTACCCATGCTATATTTTCTATTATTATGTATTTGATACAATATTTTGAGATTTAATAAAGTTATATTATTTCTTATGTATCTTTCCCAAAATAGTAGCTATGTCTAGTAGTTCTAATGGTCCAAGGTCTTAGAAATAGTTGGGTAATTACAGTAATGGGTGTCGTATGCCGTATCAAATTTAAATATATATTATCAATCACTAATACTAGCTACTTCAGGATAGCAGTAAATAATGGTCGAAACCATGAGGACTATGATCAAATTATTATTCAAAATAGGAACTAAACAGAAATTAGAAATGAGTTTTAATTTTAAAAACTAAAAAAATAAAATAAAATAATGATCAAAGATTATATAACTAAGGATAAAACGATATTAAAGAAATAGTCAAGAATTACTCTCCACCTTCGACAATCAATCTATCAACAATGACAAATAATATTCCTTCTTCCCAATTAAACTATTAACACCGCAGATAACACTTAAGCTGTTAATTATCCCAATTTTCCTATTATAATTAATTAAATCTAAGCACTCTTAATTAATCATTTTTACCCAGCAATAAACTCATTAAGCATGCGATCTATTTAACCTAGTAAAAGCATTACACTTTATGGAAACAAGTTAATCTAGGCAACAAATTCATTAAGCATGTAATTCATTTAACCCAGGTTCTATTTTTCGTCATAATCAAGATATTTGTCACAATATCCTATTTGTAATTTATCACTCTATTTAGATCATAAACTATTAGGTGAATAGCACTCCTAAGATGATAGTAGAACAATGCAAAACCCTAATTAGCGGTCGTCTAAACAATATTTTACAAGATCTATGACATTCAAGTAGAAAAATAGAAGCAATTTAATATAAGGGAATAAAATTCATCAATGCATTCAAGATCTCATGTCTAGGGTTTTGAAATAACCCTCAACTACAAATAAAACTACTCCATAATCACATTCATATTCACAAACATAAATATTCAATGAAAATAAAAGAGTTTTGAGAATAAAGAAAAACTAGATTGAAGAATGTATATGCTGATGTCTTTTCTCCTCCTCTGCTGCTCTAGCCTCAAAATTCACAATCCAAAGTTATGATAAAAGTTAACCCTAACCCATTTTATAGCCCATTCAAAAATACATTTAAAATTCAAAAATGAAGGAAAAATCGATCGCTAGTCGCGTCCAATGTTTCTTGGCAACCGCGACCACTGGAACATGTATTTTCCAGAAAATCAGGCTCTATCCGTGGCCTGGGACATTTCTAGCCATGGTCGCTGGGCTTTGTTGGTGTGGTCGCAGCCTGTGATGTGGCTGGCCGCGGCCATAGCATTTTTTTCGTTTTTTCATTTTTCTTCAACTGCAGCCACTGACGGTATTTTAAACATAACTTCTTCGATATAGCTTAGAATTGGACAATTCAAAAATCTATGCAAATCTAAGATAAATATCTAGAACTTTCATTTCTTGATAGATTTCCAAAATAGTACTAGAAAATTATCGAAATCAAGTGTGAAATTTCAGACTTGTAATTCCGAGTTTAACCATTGCTTGTAAAACATCCCAAATTAATTCTTTTTCATCCAAATGTCTTGAAAACCTAAAAACACAAAATAAACTAATTAAACATATATAAATAAATAATCAAGTGCATAACCACAGAATAATAATGAATTAAAAATAGAAAAATTCGATACTTATCGAATTCCCCCACACTTGACATTTTCTTGTAACACATAAGCAATGGTTTTGTCGAAACCGCTAGTTGTCTCAAAATTTGATCAAACAAATAAGTCATAGGAATAATTTGAATTCCACATTCCTCATAATTTCAACTCAATGCCAGTTACCGCTTAAACTCGATCAATTTATGATTATGCACAATCAAACTTACCAAAACACAAACATTCGAATCAATTTACACATGTCAAAGTATGTTTTAAAGTCTCTTGTATAGTAAAAATTTTCATGAAAAGCATCCACTCCATAGAAATTAAGAAATTATTCTCCACTAATGTAACCACACATAATCAAGAATCAAAAGTTCTTTAAAAGCTTGTAATGTAAGGCTAAGGTTAAAGACTGATGAAAAATGAATACTTAAGCTTTAATCACACCATAGCCTATATTTTTTTCTATTCTCTAGATCTTTCCACAAATTTCTCATACAATTTAAGAAAATACAAATTCTTTCCTATTTTTTTTTCACATCGATCAAACTATTTTCCCCCACACTTATACTTTTACAAGCGTTTCTTCTTCTTTTTTTTCAATGCAAATTTTTTTTTCATTTTTTTTCCTTCTTTTCAACTTCATTGGGAGAAATATTATATCATATAAATTCACATTACAATCTAACAAACCAATACAAATTGTACCCTTCTTGCAATCCATAACCCAACCCACAAAATCAAACATTCATATAAAACTATGGTTTTGCATTGTTGTTATTATAGTTGTTGCTCCAACTGGTCTGAGGTTGACTCTGCTGTCTAGGCTCAGGCTTACTGGCTTCCTCTTTACTTACATTAGCCTACAACCTCTCTACTTCTATTGTCGTTTCAAGAACATCGGCATACGTAGTATTTCCTGGGTTTGCTAGCTTAACCCCCAGCTCGATCTTAGGTTGAAGTCCTCTAACAAACTTGTTCACCCTCAGAAAATCAGTTGTAACCATCTCAGATGCGAACTTTGCTAAGCGGTCAAACTGATGAGCATACTCTGCCACTGATAAACTTCCTTGCTTCAAGTTGGCAAACTCCTCAACTCTTGAAGCGAGTATAGCCAAATTGTAATACTTCTTGTGGAACAGCTCCACGAATCGAGTCCATGTCATGGTGGCAACATCATGCGATTGCTGGACCAAGTCCCACCATATCCTGGCATCCTTCTTGAGCAATGACGAGACGCAGGATATTCAGTCTGCATTACTGAGATTCATGTGCGTCAAAATTGGCTCCACATTCCTTAGCCATTCTTCTGCCTCAAAGGGGTCTGTAGTCCCTTCGAAGTTTGGAGCGTGCTGTTTGCGGAACCTCTCATACACTAGCTCCATGTGCTATACTGGATATGGCGCATAGTTCTCCACTGACCATCCCCCATATGGACCAACTTGTTGGAGTGCTGAGGCCATTTGTTGTGGCTACGGCTGCGGTTGAGGCGGAGGCTGAGTCTGAGGCTGAGTCTGAGGCTGAGCCTGTTGTCGTTGCTGCTACAAAAGTTCCTCGACTTGATGTCGCAGTCTGGCGATCTTTGCATTGTTGTCAGCTGGCGGTGCTGGCGCGTTGCAGCTAGCAGTAGCACGCACTCCCCTTCTGCGAACTGGAGGGGCTTCATTGTTCGATGGAACAGTGTTGGAGGCGTTTCTGTTAGTGCGTGCAGATCTTCAGAGCAACATCGTAGCAGAGTTCTAACAGTTGAAAGAAACATGTTAGAACTTTACCTAATAGGCTCTAAGGCAAAAACTTATTCTAAAACAAACATATCTCAGACCTATTGATTATGACTCATTATGAAAATTTTATAAGTCTTCTTTATTATTTAGAGTGGGTTTCTATACTTAGAAAAACAAGCCATCTTTATTTTTCTAAGTTTGTTTCTAATCATCCTTTATGACTTAATTCTCAGGCTCGAAACTCATCTTTGTTCCAAAGTTAACCATATTGAGGGAGGGCTGGGATCAGTAAAATCGTTCCCACTACTATGGCCCCCTAACTCTCAATATAGGAACATGGTTCATTGATTTGTATCCACCCTCACCGAACTTAGTCATTATTTATTTTATTTATTATTTATTATGATTGCAAAATATAAAAAATCAAACTCATACATGATAACAAAATAACATGATATTAATTTGGAAAAGAGTTTTTCACTTATTACAACCATAAAACAAACAATAAATAAAATAAACAATGAAAACTAACTATTCTAAAAATCAGGATCTTCTACATCCGATCCTTCATCTAGCATATCATCATATAGTTCTTCATAATCTTCATTATCATGTGCCTCAAAATGTCCTCTAGGAAGGTTTGTAAAAATCTTATGTTTTTGCTCATTTGTAAACTGAAATTCTGATTTTGCAGTGAACCTAACTAAGAGAAAGTAGTATCTCATTGCTGCTGGCAGTTCATCTTCATCATCCATTGTTTCCCATATTTCCTCTAAGGCTGCTATTATGGGATGAAAATCTCTAAACAGTCTAATTACTAATACATATTCTTCCGTTGCTCTCATCATGATTTGCTTAGACTCTTGAAGGTGACTTATTTCTTTGTGGAACAAAAGCAGTCTTCGAGTGATTCTTTCTAGTGCTCCTACGGTGTTTCTTGGTTCCCTTATTCTTTTTAAAGCCTTAATGGCTCGGATATCCTCATTGGTTAATGCTTCGTTCATACTTAACTAAAAACATAAATACTAAAATCGTTAGCTATACACATAAGCAAAATAACTATAACTTAAATACTTACTTGGCAGTCAGATTCGGAGCTTTGAGTGTGTGTATCGAGGAGAACTTCATGCGAAGGAACTGTTGCTCTGATACCAACTGTAATGACCCAACTACTCTAGACTTTGGATCATTAACGACAACTATACATAGACACTAATCTTTAATAAAACTTACAAGTGAAATGATCATAACTTTATTAAAAACTTGTAAAACAAATGTTAAACTACATAGGATTTAAAGTAAGATATGGGATCCCATTGTTTTAAAAGAAAAACATAACATAATTGTAAATAAAATTGATTACATAATAAAGTGCGGAAAAATACATATAAAACCATGAGTAAAGAAACTTCATCCTCGAATCGAACTCTCGGCCTTTTGACTCCATTCTGCCTCAATACACATCCCCAAGCTTCCAAGAACCTTTCCCGCCATCAAAACTATTTTCCTGCACACAAAAACATAAAGGAGTGAGCCTAATGCCTAGCAAGGAAAATCTAACACATAAAATTCATAATGCAACATAAAACATATGTCACACATACTATAATGGCCATTATTACTTGGGGTCCCATAAACTAAACAAGTCATATGCCCATTAGATTTGTGGGGCTTGCTAGCTAAGCAAGTCATATGCCCATAAATTTATTGGGGCTTGTTAGTTATACAGGCCATATGCCCAAGTCTACAAACATACATAACATCACATAAATCATAGGTTAATCATAACACATAAATTATAAGATAACATATAACATAACATATAGAATCCTATCCTATTTTCCTTACCAAAAGTACCGGGATATGAGAACAGATTTGGGACTTTGGAACACTCCTAAAAACCATAAATGGAAGGGTGAGTATACTAAAGAGAATGAGATGAAAAGAATGGATGAACTATACCATCAAGAATATACTTACCAAAAACCTTATGTTCAAGATCTTAGATTTCCTATCCAATAATAAAGAATAAAGTTAGGATGTTGAGTAGAAACTATAAGAACTTAAAGAAAAATAAAACCAAAATGAACTAGAGTTTGGAATACCTTGAATGCTTTTATCACCAATCTAAACCTTGAACCGAAATGTGCTATAAACCTTACATCCCAAGTGTTTGGTAAGCTTATAATGATTAAGCTTATAATTCCCAACCCAAGTGTTTACACTCTCACAATAACCTAGCAACTTGCAGCCTCTGAACTTAGCTTGATGAATGAATAAATGGTTGGGTACTAGGTCCTATTTATAGAGTTCAAGAATGAAAATATCTTCATTTAACTTGAATAAAAATAATGGCTTTTTAAGTGAAAAATATTTGAATTATCGTTCAGCAGAGGCTGAAGACTCGGTCAGAAAGATACTGGACTTATCAAGAGGTTAAAGATTAAAATGGGAACGTTTTCAAAAATATTCAAAAGTTCATTGAAGGAGCCGATATATCACCCCTTGTAGGCGATATATCGCCTGGGCCAGCATGCCCGAGGCTCGTCGAGGTGCTCGTGCGAAGTTACGTGTTTTTCGTATCCCCGTACTATGATATATCGCCCCCTATAGCTGCGATATATGGGCATACACTGAATATTTAAACACGAAATTGCACATTTTAAGTTTAATTTTAATTAAGTAAACAGCCTTGACTAAGTCCTCTAACATTTTCAAAGCTACTGACAGACCCTAGGATATTCAAATATTACTCTCAATAAACTTATTCCTCAAAAATACTTAATTATCTTTAAACATACACATGACAAGTGTTACTTTCTTATTGGGTCTATCTAAACCTTATAATATAATAAATATTACCATCAATATCAGTCATATTAATCAAACCTTAGGTTAAAATTAATATTCTTAAACTATAGGTTAAACTTAGAAAATCTACAAGTGTTACTATGAGTGTCCAAATAATTCCCGGTCTGAGCCCAAAATCCACAGTCATAAAAATACTACTACTATTACTATTATACTACTATCTAACTAGCTAAGTAAAGTTTTTGGACCCTACAATAAAGAAAAAACTAGATTGAGGAATGTATATGCTAATGTCTTTTCTCCTCCTCTGCGGCTCCCGCCTCTAAAATTCACAATCCAAAGTTATTATAAAAGTTAACCCTAACCCATTGTATAGTCCTTTCAAATATACATTTAAAATTCAAAAATTAAGGAAAAATCGATCGACGGCCACAACCAGTGTTTCTTGGCGACCGTAGCCACTGGAACATGTATTTTCCATAAAATTGGGCTCTAGCCGCAACTTGGGACATTTCTGGCCGCAGCCTCTAGGCTTTGTTGGTATGGCCACAGCCTGGGATGTGGCTAGCCGTGGCATAGCATTTTTTTTCATTTTTCTTCAGGTGAAGCCACTATGGTATTTTAAACATAACTTCCTCGATATAGCTTGGAATTGGACGATTCAAAATGCTATGGAAATCTAAGGCAAATATATAAAACCTTTGTTGCTAGGTTGATTTATAAAAGAGTAGTGGAAAATTATCAAAATCAAGTGTGAATTTTCAGACTTGTAATTTCAAGCTTAACCATTGCTTGTAAAACATCCCAAATTTATTCTTTTTCATCCAAATATCTTGAAAACTATAAAACACAAAATAAACTAATTAAACATATATAAATAAATAATCAAGTACATAATCATAGAAGAATAATGAATTAAAAATAGACAAATTCGATACTTGTCAGGTTGCAAATATCCAACTATAACTCGCCCAAATAAGAAGAAAAGAAGTTTAAACCACCCAATGGTTTTTGTGGTTTGGTTGGGTTAACCCACTCAAACCAATCTTCAATAAATATTTTTTTTAGTGTTCAAATTATCAAATTCAAGCTTGAAAATATTTTTCTAAATTTATTGTTAAAAACTACGAGGCAAACATTAGTTGTTTAAACATTAATGACAAAAGTATTGTACATTCATCCTTAAAATAAAAATAAAATATAAATAGTCTAAATTCTAGAGTTCAACTCCAAAGACCAAATACAATACATCAAAATCAACCACCATAAATTCCAAGTTCAAATACACAATAGTCCAACCATTATACACAACACAACCGGTCCAAAGTTAAAATAAAATAGTCCAACCATTAAACATAAGACAACTAGTCCAAAGTTCAAATACTAAACAGTCTAATCATTAAACATCACACTACCAGCTCATGATTCCATGAAAATGATTATAAAGTACTAGGAATACGAGTAGTGGTAGTAGTGTCAGTTCCAGTTGTTGCAATACATGATTCATCTAGTAAAAATAAAATCAATACATATTTGAAACCAATATTTATAAAGATAAAATAAGCAAAATGATAAATTTATCATACCTAACTCAACTTGCTCGGATGTCGCCAAATCCTCGATGTATTGTCTCAACAAAATAGGAGCATCATATTCACAAGTCAACCAACTCTTTGAGAAAATTAAAGCCTCAACCATTTTTGGTGACAAAGAACTTCTAAATGGATCAAGTATCTGTTGTCCAGTAGAAAAGACTGAGTCAGAAGTGACTATATACATTTGAACAGCTAATATATCTTTCGCAATGTGAAAGACAATTGAATACTTATTGTTATTCCTTTTCCACAAATCTAGAATATCAAAATCCGCATTCTCAAGTAGCTTTTCATTTCTATCATCAAGATAATCATCCAAATCATTACTAGCTACTTCACTAGAAACAAACTTCAGCTTGATAAGAAATGATGTGCTACTTGAACTTCCACTTACGATGGTGACATTTTCACTTGCTTGTTGATCATTGGAAGAATTAGGAAGCAGAACATTGTTATGATAAAATGCATACAAACTAGTCATTATATTCTCAACTTTTTTTTTATCATTTTTCAGCTTTAATTGGGTCATAGAAATACATGAACCCATTCTGAACTACATCATGTTTGAATCTTGGATCCAAAATTTAAGCAATATACTGCAACAGATTTGCCTTCTCAACATTGCCCCAATACTTGTTGAACTTCAGTAGCATGGTCTCTACCACTTTTCTCATCAACTCATTTGTACTTGTCTTCATTTCATTGAGCTCAACATGAACTGCAAAAATCTCTTGCAAGAAAAGATTTGATGTTACATACAATGACCCCCTGAACTTCAAAGTAAGTTCATAAAAAGCTTTGAGAAACTTAACAAATACATTAGCATTGCTCCAATCATTAGCTTCTGGTGGGCCATCCCCTTTTTCTCCATTGGCTCTTTCTTTTTCAAAATAATTTGTGTAATTTGCATCCCCTTCCATATAACTAAAAACCATCTTAAACTTTAATTCTGCTTCTAGGATCTTGTATGTGGAGTTCCACCTTGTCACCATATCTAAACATAATAAATCTTTTTATTCTACATTTGCATCTTTACAAGCTTCTTTAAACAGCTTCAACCTAGATGGAGAAGATCTCATATATCTTACTACATTCCTTATGATATAAATGGCATAAGATATGTCTTTTAAACCATAAAAAACAACCAAGTTCAAAATATGCACACAGCAGAGCATATGAAACATCTCTCCATCCAAAACTAAAGCATTCTACTTTTCTGACAAACATTCATTTACCTTTCTTAAAGCTACATCATTTGATGTGGCATTATCAACTATAATAGAGAAAAGCTGAGTAATTCCCCAATGATTGAGACAATTTATTAGTTCTTTTGCCACCATATCACCTTTGTGGCTAGGAACTTGAACGCATTTTCCAATTATTATCAATCTATTGAGCAGTCAAGCACATATAGCTAATATTTTGTATGAAAGTCCAAAAATCAGTAGTTAAAGACAACCTTTGATTGACAAAAACATTTCACAATTTTTTCTTTTCCTTCAAAAACAATTGGTAGATATCTCGAGCAATTGTAATTCTTGAAGGAAATTCAAATTTAGGACAAAAAATGACTATCAAGCAAGCGAAACCATTTGTCGTCAATATGCCTAAAAGGAAGCTCATCAATAATAAAGTACTTTCTCTCACTATACCTTGACTAAACTTTGTTGCATGAGCCCCACTTGAGTTAACTTCAGATATAGGAGTCTTCTTGGTAAAATGATCAGCTGTCATGGCTTGTTGCCTATTCCCCTCTACGAATGGTCTAAATTGACACTTCTTACACTTTCTCTCAACGTGACTCCACAGGGTACTAGTCCCACAATTGGAATTGGCTGCGTAATCAGCTGTACAATAATTACACTTTGCTTTCTCTCGCTCTTGTTCACGTCCCTTTAATTTTTTCTTAACCATAGTAAAGTGATTCGCAATAGATGATGTTCTTTTCCCTTGACTTTTCCTTTTCTATGGTTTCTCAATTTTAACAAGCCCTTCTGCATTTTCTATATATTTAATCCATTTTCCACCATGACATCCACATTTTTATCTTCATTTTCCATATGTAATTATCTGCAAAATAATATGGCATACACATTATAAACTAAAAGTATATGATAAAATAGCAAAACATAAAGTGAGATCAAAAGTATGAAGTTTATTGTAACGTCCCAAATTTGATAATTAGGCTTGGTGCCTTGATTAGTGTGTCGAGAGAGCAATAGATGATTTAGTTGCATTATTAGTTGAATTAATTATGATATATGTGTATCATTATTTGATTTCTTGAGTTATGTTATAATATGACTAGGTATGCATGTTTAGGTGTATTAAATATGCATGTGGGCCCGTTCTGATGAATAATGACATATTTGTAATTTTGGTCGTGAAGGGCATAAATGTAATTATGTGTGTTATGACTGAGACCACATTATTATGTGGGTATATTTGCAATATATTGGGCTCGAGGTGGTCCTAGGGAGCGGATTAGCATAATAGTCACAACGGGGTCAAATACCCGGCTCGGGGTGAGCCTGGGTGTCTTTTGGGAACGCAGTGTGTTTTCGAGGTTGATCGGGCAACGAGTAGTTATTTAGCAATTATTTGGGTATGTCAGGATTAATTGGTGATTTATAGGACTACTCGAGGAATTAGCGAGACTGTGGCAAATGACGGGTTTGCCCTTGGAGGCATTAGAGGACTAAGAATAAGATTAGGGGTTTTTTATTCTTTTAATGTTAAGGGTAGACTTAGGCTTAGAACCTTGAGGAAGCAAGGAAAACAGGAGAAATATTCAGTTTCCTTCCTCTTTCTCTCTCTCGTGTATCCCTCTCTCTCTCTCTCTCTAAGGCTTGGGAGGCTTTGGATTTTTTGAATAGGAGGCTCTGAAATTTAAGGCTGGGTATTGGGGAATCAAGCTAGGAGCAGGAGTTGGGACAACTGAGGACCAAAGTTACTATTGAGGTAAGGTTTAAGGCCAAATTTCTTTGTGAAATTTTGCTGCTAAGTTAGGTTTTGAGCTGAGATTAGTTTTAGCATGATTTGTAGAGTTGGGATAGGATTCTTGGTTATTTTTTGGGGTAATTATAATGCCTATGTTGTATGATTGGGAGTTCTAGATGTAATTATAGGTTTATTTGTTGATTAGGATGAGTTTTGGAGATTTTGGCTCGAGAAAAGCAGGGGGAAATTCTGGGTTTCGAGCTCGAGCCGCGGAACTGCTCTTCAATCATCGCGACCCGTGTGCATGGAAGGGCTTGGCGATTTTTTGAAATCGCCCAAGCGCCGAGGCGTGGGTTGGGGCGCATTGCAGCCCATGTCCCCCAGGAGAGAGCCTTGATCTCTCTGACTTGTAGCACGCCACGACCCTATGGGTTGAGCCGTAGCTCAAATAGAGAAAAATCGCCAAAATAGGTTTTTAAGCATGGGGACTCAAACTTAAGGGCTCGGGAAGGATTCTACTACCCAGTTTAGTAGAATTCTAGGTCCTAGAGGCAAGTATATTATTTTGAAGCTTTTAATCGGTTTAGATTGTGATGGTGATTTATTATATGTTGTGACTAGGTTTTACTGCTAAGGCTCGGGGTTAAGGATCGTGCTCGGGATCACCTTGTACTATCAGCACGGGACTCAAGGTAAGAAAAGTGTATGTACTTGTAAAGCAGGGCATGGCTCGATTATCTATGCTTGTATTGTGCTTAGTGTTAGGTGTTTAAGTCTGCAAATATTATGTTATTTATATATATATATTGTGACTAAGCAGCAAGGGTCGGAATCGGCAATAAGCATGATGAATGCAGGCTGCCATGGCATGGCCATCTAGGGTGTTGTATTCATCTGCTCAGTTAGGACCATGAATCTGGTGCCTGGTAATGCACCTTGAACAGCTTAGGTTGTTGTTGTGAATTGTCTGTTATGTTTGTTTAATTATGGACTTGTTGAAATGAGTTGTTATATGCTATGTTTGTGGAGTTTTCTTGTTGGTTCTTGGCTCACGGGTGCTCTATGGTGCAAGTAAGGGAAAGGGTAAGGCTGACCAAGCATGAGTTGGAGGGGATGGAGCGGTGCGTACATGTTTGGCCTACCTGGCCGCCACGTCTGGGGTAGTTTTAAGGAACGTAGTGTAAATGGCTGATTTTTTAGTCTAGGTCAACTGTATAAAGACTTTTGAATTATAAATATGTCTTAAACAACATTTTAGGATCCCATGTAACTTTTCTATAATCCTAATGAATGTTCAAACCTTTATATGCAAATTTCACTATATTACTTTAATTTAATCACACTTTTGGGTCTAACACCTCGATTAGAGAGTCAAATGCACATTTTAAAATCACATGGTAACGACTCTAGGGTAGTAGGGTGTTACATTTACTAAAAATGACCTAAGTTACAAAGAAGCATAAGAAGAAATAGGTCAATAGAGTAAGAATTCTTCAAAATAAAATTGTCCAACTACAAGTTTGGTTTACTAGATTTCAAAGTGAATCCCAATATATACTTAGAAAATTTACCAGGTATGGTAAATAATAATAAAGCCAGCTTCAACAACTATATACTTTATTATGATGTAATTTTGTTTTCAGTTTCACCACTAATTTTTTGTATATATGTCCAAGACATGGTCCCAAAAATGATATAATACAACCATTTGCAAGCTTGTTCTATAAGCATATAGTGAAAATTTGGAGAATGTATTAAGAAATAATAAACAATGAATGACAAGGTAAACTTTAAGATTAGTTAAAGTCACATAAAAAAAATTGATAAATAACAAGGATACTCAAGAGAATCTTATAGAATATATCTAGATGGGGATTTATCATAATTGCACAGATGGTAATTGTCAATACTGTTTTCATTGTCCCAAGTAAATCACCACAAGGTTAAAAGGATATGCTTAACTTCCAACTTGTGTGATTGGTTACTTAATTAAAAATATTTTCTCTCTTGCATAGACAACAATAATGAGTAATGAAGACAAAGAAAATATGACAGGGAAAGCAAATGACTAGTTATTAGTAGTCACCATCCCTAAAGTTTAAAGGCGGTAAGAATATTGAGAAAATGATTATATGTATATATATATATAACATCAACCAATCTAAAGGTATATGTAGCATCCCAAAACTCATAATAAGGATTAGTTTGTTGATTTGTGTGTCTGAAGGGCATAATTGGAAATTATGTAATTAAAATTATATATATTTGTGATTATATGAGTTATATTATGATATGACTGTTTATGCATGTTTATGTGTACTAAATGTGCTTAAGGTCCTGCTTTTGTTAAAAAAGGGTATTTCTGTAATTTTGACCCGTTGAGGGTATAACTGTAATTTTATATGTTGTGCTTAAGACCACATTATTATGTGGATATATTTGTGATATTCGGCATGAGTCAATCCTTTCGAGCAATTTAGTGGAAAAGTCACAATAAGGATAAATACCCAACACGGGGTGAACCAAGGGGTATTTTGGTAATTTTACACATTTTGGGATTTGTTGTTAAATGAGAGCACTTGGTCGGAAATAAATTTTATTTGATGAATGGGTTGATTAATTTTAGGTTAATGGTATAATTTGAGTTTTAGTGGGAAATTAGGCTAAAATGATCAAAATGCCCTTGGGATTTATTGGGGGGTTATTTGAGCTGGGGGAAATTTGGTCATTTGACCACTAGTATAGGAAAAATTGGCCTAAGTGCATAGGACCACTTCACATACACGTTCTTAGCTCTTTCTCTCTTCCATTTGGTTATCTTAAGGACCACTTCCGAGGACACCAAGCTTAAACAATGGTCCAAGATTGAATTGAGGGATTTGTTAAGGGAATTGAAGTTTGTTGGAGGGAATGGGAGCTGTCCAAGACACACCTACATAGAGATTTTTGAAGTTAGAGGTAGAATTGTTTAACTTTAATTCTTTTCCCTTGAGTTTTCTTGTGCTCTTGATGAGATTTGAGGGTTAATGTCAGTTTTGGAAATTTGGTGTCTCTAGGGGGTTTATGTGTTGTTGTTGTTGATGGTGGGGATGTCTTAGCAACTGTTCTAAATCTTGGAATTAGGCTTGGAACTCAGAAAATTGGACTTGGATACTCAGATTTTGGGTAAGTTTTTAAAGTTCAAAGCTCAAATGGTAATTATTGGCATCTTTGTGTTTTTGGGTGTTTTAGAGGTGTTTTAATGTTGTTCTAGGATTATAATCTTTATTGTGGTCGAATTGTTGCGTAAATTATGTTGGGAATTTGTTTTGGGGTCGAGATATTGGGATTGAAATGCACGGAAAAAGTAATTCTAGGTTCTCGTAGAAGCGTTGCGGCGCTTAGGTTTGAGAGTCGCGTCGCGTCGAGTATGAGTTTCTTCGAGGGTGGGTTTGCCCTCGGACCGTCATGGCACCGCATCTCTAAATGGGGGAATTTTATAGGGAAATTTCTCTATTTGTTGATGCATCATGGCTCAAAATGCACAAATTTTAGAAGGGGTTTTCTCGGTTCATTCAAGAGTTGTTGCGTTGTAAGGCAGCGTCGCGATGCTAATGCAATTTTAGGGTGCAGTTGTTTAGGGTTTATGGGAGTTACTTAAGAGCCTCGAGAGACAATTCTGATATCCCGTTTAGTGGAATCCGAGGTCCCGAGAGCTAGGGAATAGTCTTGAGGCCCATTATCAAAATTAGTTCTTGATAAACGTATCGTTTATGTTGTGACTTGGGTTTCTGCAAGGCTCGGGAAAAGGATCGTACTCGGGGTCACTTCGCTATTTACTCAAGACACGAGGTAAGAAAACTGGAACTTGCACCGAGTGTAGGGCATGTGCCCTGATTATGGAACACGATTATGACTGTGCCTTGAACATGTTTAAAGCTAAATGATTGCTCTGTATGTGCATTTATTGATACATATAATTATTTGTGATTGATCGGCTAGAGGTCGTTATCAGTGATATGCATGCGTAATGTAGGTCCCAATTTAATACCGCGGTGTGGTTCTATTTTGTGCAAAACAGCTCCTCCATCAGTTTGGAGCATCTATTCCTCATATATGCCATTAAGGCAAAAAGGCGAGATGCCTCTTTTTCCCTTGTTTGATATCTTGGTTGTGCAAACGAGCTCATGTGCATATTGGGGCATTAGAAAGAAAGCACTATAAAACGGGGCATATCACACTCTTCAACATTGAGTGTGTGCTAAAGTTCAAGAGCCCGATCAGCACCCACATGATGATGAGCCCACCACTAATGTTGAGGATAATCCCTCTGTCTCTGTGCCTCCGAATGTTGAAGCTCGCCTTGCTTCTCATGCCTCCTCTAGTGGTGCTCCTGTGATTGACCCTCACCACATTAATATGATGGAAATGATGCACTTTATGCATCAGCAGTAGCAGACTTACTGGCACTATGCCCAAGTGCGTGACCGATCCATAGAAAGCATACTTGAGAGGAATTTCACCGAGCCCTTCAAATTCTAGCCTCAATTCTCATATAACATCCTACCACCATGGAGAGGAGTTAGCATCGCAAATGCAAAGGAGACTAGCAATGAGGATGCCAATGGTGGCGATCAGTGATAGGAGTGAGTGTTCTCTGTCTTATGTTTTTATTTAGTTTGTATTTGGATTGTTTCTTGTTGTTGTTGTTCTTTGCTGTTTTGTGTTGGATAGCAATGAGGACATTGCTTTCTCTTAAGTTTGGGGGGTGTTGCTTCTAATTGCTATTGTGTCATCTTAATTTCTTGCATTTTTTTCTTAAGTTTTAGATGTTGTTTAGGGTTGTTTTCTATTGAGTCTAGAGTCTAGGTTGTAATGGAATCAATTTTTATATTGGTTGTGTTTAAGTGTGGGGTAGCTCGATGATAGAATTTTAGAAAAACAAAATTGCAATATTTGTTAACTCTTGTGTATTGGTGAGCATTTAGTACATAAATTTTTTGGTGCTAATTCAATCATAGTGAGAATATGTCCTAATTGAGTGTGCATAGTTTGGCCATGAAATCCCTCAACCTAGATTAAACTAAGTATTCATGAAGGTTTAAGTTTTTAGAATTGGCTTGATAATTCCCTTAAGGCGAAATCCTAGGAGGCTTAATGATTTAGAGAGGATTTAGGCAATTTTCTTGGATCGTTTGAGCTTTTCATGCCTACCTTATAATTACTATCCCTAGTGATCTAACTTTGAGCTTATTGGCCTATTTTGTTCATATAACCTCAACTTGATAGCCAATCCCATTTTGAATATCCCATTTTCATTCCTCACCAAACCTTAGGTTTTGTTTGTAATGGATACCATTTAAGATAAGTTTGGGGGTGTGATAACTCTAGAAATTAGAGTTATTTTTATGCTTTTAAACTTAGATTTTTATCAAGAAAATAGTGGTCTAGGATGTTTTGTAGTGTCTTTATTTTAGTTAATCAAATATAATAAGATAATATTAAATATTAGTATAACACTGGAAAAATATATCCTAAATTGTTAAATTTTGTCTTGGCAGGTGTTTGGTAGAATTTTGGATATTTTGAAAGAAGTTAAAGCTTGAAATGGATTTAGGAGAATGAAATGTTGTAGCAAGGAAGGAGCATCGTGTGCTTCCAGCCAGCTATTTGGAAAGCCCATGTGGGAGTCTTTAAATTTTGTCTTATCTATCTCAGTTTTTTAGCTTTGATTTTGGGCTGAGTGCTATTAATGGGTATTGGGACCTTGCATTACTTTGGGTCCATTATCTTACAAAGAGAAGAAACACAAAAGAAGGAAGATATGGCCCACGTGGGAAGAGGGGACAATGAGAAGAAGACCTAGTTGCATCATAAGGAATTCCTTCCCAATTTGAGCATACACATACATCAGAGGGAATAGGATTCAACAGCCTGGTACAAGGAAAACAACCATTTTTGGAGAGCTTAAATTGTGAAGAGCATGGGGACGAGGCTAGGAGACAAAGCTACTTGGAGACATCATATTGGCTTGGCAATCTTACCCTACTCTCTTATTTTTTTTCTTGAACTATTCCTTTAAATTCTGAATATGGGCTATTGTTATTTGAGTGTATTTGAAGTCTTAACCATGAACTAACTTTTTAATAGCTAGGATAGTTGAAGAACTCTATTATGTAACTTTTGGGTACTTTGATAGTAATGCTAATATGTTAATTGTGCTTCATTCATTCAAGTGTGTTTCATGTTTAATTCTTGCTTTTGATTGATCACCATTAGTGAGTAAATAAATTGATTATGACTGCTGAAAAGAGTGGTAATTGATGGACCTAAAACTTGAAGGATGCAAGATTTAATGTTTTTCAATTTAAGTTTGTAAAGGTATAGAAATGTATCTTTGCCTTGCATAATCTTAAGGAATTGATGCTTGAATATAGATTCTTAAAATTAAATTGGCATAGGAGTATGTGAGTTTGATTAGAGGAATAAAACCATAATGATTTCGACGGAAACTTATGGAAATTGATTGGAATTCTTGATTACCGAACTGCCAGTTTGCCACATCATTTAAATAGCATTATTGCCAGAGTTTGCATAGTAGAGGGATTTAATTATCCTAACTTGTCATTCCATCATTGTTAATCTTTGTTAATTCCTTTTTAATTTGTGTTTGATAATTTTGTGATTTAATTTAGTTTCTCATTAGTTTAATTTTCAATCTCAAAGATTCACATAATTTAGTTTCTTATTTAAAGCCATTTTGTTGATTTTTACTTTTGAAATTTGTGAATTAGCAATCCTTAAGGACATGATATCTGGTACTTGCTACTGTATTACTTGTTGTTGATAGTGGACATTTCCACTTAGCTTTAATTTACATAACAGTAGTTGAGAAAGCTCTTGCTGCTGAGGGGGCAGAGGACAAGATTTGGCACGAGAGTGCCGCTAGGCGTGATGCTCGGAGGGTGGTACCTTCATTTACTGGATCTGTTAGGGTTAGAGGCCCTAGTGACCAAAAGAGGAAGACCCTAGACACTTTTACTACTTCTGGTCCAAATAAGAGGGGTTGGGGTACCCAGGGTGGCTGCCAGGGCGACAATGAGGCATCAAGAAGTGATCTAGTGTATGTCAGGTGCAGGAGGCGCCATTTGGGAGAATGTCTTGCTAAGGCATGCTTCCTTTGTGGGGTAGTGGGACATTTCTAGAGAGACTGCCCATAACTGAAGAAAGAGGAATAGAAGAAGGGTGACAGTTTGACTCCAGCTCAAGTATTCACACTGACCCAGTCAGAGGCTGAGGCTAGTCCCTCGGTAGTGACAAGTCAGATTTCTAGGGTTGGCTATACTTATTTTGTATTGATCGATTCTGGTGTTACACATTCATTTGTTTCTAGTAGAGTTATTGATAGATTGTGTAGGCCTTGTGATCTCTGTGTTGTGGGGTTTGGGACCTTATTGCCTATTGGGGAATCGGTAGTTTCTAGAAGGTGGATTAGATCTATACCAGTAGAAGTGGATAGTAGAGAGTTGTTAGTAGACCTGATTGAACTAGCCATGGAGGACTTTGATATGATTTTAGTCATGGATTGGTTAGCCAAGTATGGGTCGACCATATACTGTAAAAGGAGGATAATGACCTTTGAGCCTGAGGGAGAAGACTCATTTGTGTTTGTGGGTCCTGTGAATGGGCCTCGCGTTCCTATGATCTCAACACTGAATGCTAAAGACCTATTGCAAGGAGGTTGCATAAGATTCCTAGCGAGCATAGTGGATACTGTTGGGGTTTTATGCCCTAATTAAAACTCAAATTCTTTGTAATCTCATTTTATTATCAATAAAAGAATAGAAATCATTTTTTGACTTGGTCAATCACTTTGCTCACATGTTTTATTTTCATGATTATTTGTTTAATATAAACTTCTATTAAATCCCGAGCATATAGCTAATCTTATTTATAGTGACGTAATCACAGTGGAATATAAATATGATTATATGTTCAAAAATAAGTTAGTCCTAAGATTATTCAGTGCACCGGATTTACACTGACTTGCCAATCTACGATATGATCTACTTACACATTACAGTGTTATGTTCTTTCCAGAACATTAGCAAAGTAGATAAGATCGGATGTATTTGTTACATCGGACAGGATCGATATTGACAGTTGATAAGATAAGTAAACATACCGTTATTATCTATTCTAGTCATATCATATAGTTGACCATAGGTCAATTCAATCTCAATTCTGAGTGGTTAGTATTCTAACTGATTGTATTATTTGAGTTCTTTGACTTGTTCGTTACCAGCTTACCCTACGGACTAGTCCATACTTACATCTTGGGAACTCGGTAGTATAATTGAGTGGGAGTGTTAATCATAGATATGAACATCTATAGCTTCTGATGAAGAAGTGAAACGATGGTTTCCTTTTAGTTTGGTTCAAGGTGTTAAATGATAGAGATCTCATTTCAATAATTAAATTAGTTTACTGAAATATCATTTACAAGGAACTAAGTGTTTTAAGGATAAAATACAATGAGGGGTAAAACGGTATTTTAGTCCTATCTCATTGTAGACCGTCTATAGAGGATTGAGTGACAATTATGGTTGTAACAATGGATAATTAATAGCGTATCTATATTTGTTATAGAGCGTTCTATGAATTCAAGAGTGCAATTCCAAGTCTATAGTGGAGTCACGAGGAATTAATAAGTTAGTAAATTTATTTGTTAGATTTATGATAACTTATTGGAGCTTGATTTCATAGGCCCATGGTCCCCATTGTACCTTGGATAAAATCATCTAGATAGTCTCAATTAATTGATTTAATCATCAATTAGAATTATCAAAGTTGACCAGGTCAATTTTGGATAGTTTCACAGAGTTGTATAATTTTGAGAAGAAAAGAGAAATTATGGCAGATTTATTAATTAAGATAAATTTGTATCTAAATTAATAAATAAATTTAAATCAAGGTTCAAATTATAAATAATTAATTTGATAAAGGATTTAAATAATTATTTAATTAATTAAATCAATAGAAAATAATACAGGCCTTGATTTTAAGTCCAATGGGCTTATAATCAAATGGGAAATTTCACGGGCCTATAGCCCATGATAATTTCGACCTAGGGCTTCAAAATGGCTGTTATTTTATTGATTTTTTAATTAAATTAAATGGACTAATTGAGTCTATAAAAGGAGTGCTTAGAGAGAAGATTTTAGAGACGACAGATAAGTCACAAGTCAGATTTTCTGATAGTTTTATATTCTCTCTAAACACAAGTCATTTTCTAAGCCACTTTGTTATTTTCTCTTCTTCTCTCTATATCTATCTCATGTGTTGAGAATTGCCCACACTAGTCTAGGTGGTTCTAAGGATACATTGGAAGATCGTGAAAAAAATAGAAGATCAGTTCAGTTTCTTGATAATACTCTGCGACAGAAAGGATACAAGAGTTAGAGAAACTGAAGGAATGACTCTTAATTCCGCTGCGTATACTGCAAGTATTATATTATTTGTTTCTCTTTGAATTCAATTTTAGAAACATGTTTTAGTCTATCTCGTATTAATTTGTTTAATATTAGATATACATGAAAATAAATAAAGATCATGTATAAGCTTTTTCCAACAAATACCACCAGGAATGTGCTAGTCAGGCCGGCAGAGACTAAATTGGCCTGTGAGTTCTTAGATGTGTTCCCAAAGGTTCTACCAGGGTTACCACCGCATCGGGGGAATGAGTTTGTCATTGAGATGGCTCCGGGGAAAAAATCATTACCTAAAGCACCATACAGAATGGCTCCAACGGAATTGATGGTACAATAATATGAGTTACTTGATTTGGGATTCATTAGACCCAGCTTTTCACTGTGGGGTGCGCCAGTGTTGTTTGTTAAGAAGAAGGATGGGACACTAAGGATGTGCATTGACTACATGGAGTTGAACAAGTTGACTATCAAGAACAAGTATCCACTGTTGAGGATGGATGACTTGTTTAACCTGTTGCAGGGTAAGACAGTATTCTCCAAGATAAATCTTCGATTTGGTTATCACCAGTTGAGGATCAAAGATGAAGATATCCCGAAGACAGCCTTTTACACAAGGTATGGGCATTATGAGTTTCTGGTCATGTCCTTTGGGTTGACCAATGCCTCAACAACATTTATGGATATGATGAACAGGGTGTTCAAGGATTACTTGGATAAGTTTGCGATTGTCTTCATTGATGACATACTAGTCTACTCTCAGTCAGAGACAGAGCACGAGCAGCACCTCCAATTGGTACTACAGAGAATGACGGAGCATAGGTTATATGCAAAGTTTAAGAAGTCCAAAATCTAGCTACCTCAGGTGACCTTTTGTTGGTCACATTGTCAGTAAGGATGGAATTATGGTAGATCCAGCCAAGATTGAGGCAGTGAGAGATTGGCCAAGGCTCAAGAGTGCCATAGAGATTAGGAGTTTCCTGGGATACTATCGGCGTTTTGATGAAGGGTTCTCAAGGATTGCAATGCCATTGACAGAGTTAACACGCAAGAACTTGAATTTCGTTTGGACTAACAGATGTGAGAACAATTTTCAAGAGTTGAAGTGGTGGTTGATCCCCACTCCTGTATTGAGTCTTCCTTCAAATCAAGGGAAGTTCATAGTGTATTGTGATGCTTTGAGGCAGGGGCTAGGTTGTGTTCTAATGCAGGCTGGTAAGGTAATTGCCTATGCCTCAAGACAGTTAAAGGAATATGAGTAGTGGTACCCTACTCATGATCTAGAGTTGGCGGCAGTGGTATTCGCAGCGAAGATGTGACGACATTATCTGTATGGGGAGAAGTGCGAGATTTATACTAAACATAAAAGTTTGAAGTACTTCTTCACATAGAAGGATCTGAACATGCAACAGAGACGTTGGTTGGAGTTGGTAAAGGATTATAACTGTGAGATTCTTTATCACCCAAGGAAAGCCTACGTTGTAGCAGATGCTCTGAGTTGGAGAGGTCCAGGACAGGTGTATAACTTATAGCAGATATCCAGAGAATTGTCAGAGGATATGACTAGAGTTGGGATAAAGTACATTGTGGGTAGATTGGCTAACATTACTCTTTATTCTACACTCCTTGAGAGGGTAAGAGAAGCTTAGAGTAATAATCCTCAGTTAGAGAAGCACTAGGAAGACGTCCTAGCTAGAGTGGCTACGGACTTTACCATTTCTGAGACAAACATGTTGAGGTACAAGGATCATATTTGTGTTTTGATGGATGCTGGTATTAGACAAGAGAATATGGATGAGGCTCATACTAGTCCTTATTCATTGCACCCAGGCATGACAAAGATGTATCAGAATCTAAAATATTTGTACTGGTGGTCAGGAATGAAGAAAGATGTAGTTAAGTGTGTGGAAAAGTGCCTAACATGCCAACAAGTGAAAGTTGAACACCAGAGGCCAGCAGGGTTATTACAACACTGGGAATCCCTGAGTGGAAGTGGGAGGACATCACCATGGACTTTGTAGGCAGATTTCCTAAGACAGTGGAGCAGCATGACTCAGTATGGGTGATCGTGGATCGATATACCAAGTCGGCTCACTTTTTTCCAGTAAGGACGAATACCACTATGGATCAGTATGCGGAGTTGTATGTGAAGGAGATTGTATGTCTCCATGGGGTTCCAAAATCTATACTATCAGATCAAGATCCCATCTTTACCTCCAAGTTTTGGGGAAGCGTGTAGAAGGCTATGGGTACTCAGTTAAAGTTTAGCACAACTTATCAGCCTAAAAAAAATGAACAATCTGAAAGGACGGTTCAGATACTGGAGGACATGTTTAGGGCATGTGTATAGGATTTCAAGGGGTCCTAGAGTAAGTATCTCCCCTTGATTGAGTTTTCCTACAACAATAGTTATCAGTCAACGATTGGAGTGGCTCCATACGAGATGTTTTATGGTAGGAAGTATAGATCACCCATTCATTGGGATGAAATGGGTGAGAGGAAATATTTGGGTCCTAAAGTGGTTCAGAGGACCAGTGAGTCCATTGAGAATATTAGAGCTTGAATGTTTGCCTCACATAGTAGATAGAAAAGCTACGATGATCCTAAGCATAGGAATGTGGAGTTCGAAGTTGGGGACCACGTTTTCCTCCAAGTTTCACCAATGAGAGAAGTGAAATGAATTGGGAAGAAGGGCAAGTTTAGCCCTAATTTTGTAGGACCTTTTGAGATCTTGGAAAGGATTGGGCAGGTAGCCTATAGACTGGCTATGCCTCCAGTTTTGTCAGGAGTACATAACGTGTTTCATGTATCGATGCTTCGGATATATGTATCAGATACAACTCATGTGTTGAGCTATGAGGATCAAGAGCTACAAACAAATTTATCCAATGAGGATCAACGTGTTCAAGTTTTGGATAGGAAGGACAAGGTCTTGAAGAACAAGATAATTCCTTTAGTTAAAATAATATGGAGGAACAACAAGGTCGAGGAAGTGACTTGGGAGTTAGAGTCGAATATGCGGGATCAATATCCCGACTTGTTTAGGAAATTTGGACGACGAAATTTCTATTAGGAGGGGATACTTGTAGTGTCCCAAAACTCCTAATAATGATTAGTTTGTTGATTAGTGTGCCTGAAGGGCATTTTTAGTTTCACCACTAATTTTTTGTATATATGTCTAAGACATGAGCCCAAAAATTATATAATATAACCATTTGCAAGCTTGTTCTATAAGCATACAGTGAAAACTAGGATAATGTATTGACAAACCATAAACAATGAATGAAGAGGTAAACTTTAAGCTTAGTTAAAGTCACATGGAAAAAATTGATAAATAACAATGATACTCAAGAGAATCATATAGAATATATCTGGATGGGGATTTATCATAATTGCACAGATGGTAATTGTTAATACTGCTTTCCTTGTCCCAAGTGAATGACCACAAGTTCAAGAGGATAAGCTTTACTTCCAATTTCTGTGATTGGTTATTTAATTAAAAATATTTTTACTCTTGCATAGATAACAATAATGAGTAATGAAGACAAATAAAATAGGATAGGGAAAGCAAATGACTAGTTATTAGTAGTCACCATTCCTAAAGTTCAAAGGCGGTAAGAATATTAAGAAAAGGAATATATGTATATATATAACATCAACCAATCTAAATATATATGTAGCGTCCCAAAAATCCTAATAAGGATTAGTTTGTTGATTAGTGTACTTGGAGGGCGTAATTAGAAATTATGTGATTATAATTATATATATTTGTGATTATATGAGTTATATTATGATATGATTGTTTATGCATGTTCATGTGTATTAAATGTGCTTAAGGACTCGCTTTTGTTAAAAAAAGGCATTTCTGTAATTTTGACCTGTTGATGATATAACTGTAATTGTATATGCTGTGTTTGAGACCACATTATTATGTGAATATATTTGTTATATTCGGCACGAGTTGATCCTTTCGAGCAATTTAGTGGAAAAGTCACGACAATAATAAATACCCAACTCGGGGTGAGCCAAGGGGTATTTTGGTTGTTGACTGCCTTCTTCGTTATCAACTAAATCTTAGAGTATAAAGAAAAAAATATAAAAGAACACAAGAGTTTTTACGTGGTTCAGGCTATAAAAGAGCCCTAGTCCACGAGTCTATGGTATTTAGTGAGCTTGAAGCTTGTTTTAGTAAGTTTCAATGGTGGTTCTCAAGTAGCGTATATATTGCACTGAGTTACAGTGTTTCTCTCTCTAAAAATCTGAACCCTCTACAAGGAGATACCCCAACCCTATTTATTATAGAGGCTAGGGTCATTAATGTTAATCATCTATCATTCATACAAGATCCCCCCATCCTAGGGTATTAATGTTGAGTTAATACAAAAAATGGCTACACTAAAACAAAGACTACGATCCACGCGGATTCTACGGGGCCCATTGCAGAAAGTCACGCACCAACTTTATGGGGAACATATATGTGACTGTCGAGGTGCGGTACATGTTTGCCCATGTCAGGCGGCGTTGTGGGAAATGCCAATTTTTTAGTGTAGAAACTCGAAACCACTAATTAAGGCTCACCAAAATTTGTCAGATGATCCTCTGGTGGCCCACACCCGCAGTGACTGACACCTGACATCAACTCCAGGTCTGAGGACCAAAATCCTAGACCTGAGGAACGGCCGGGTGAAGAAGGCCTCTCGGGACATGACCTCACCTGGAGACATCCTTGCCTCGAGGGCAACCCTTGGGGCATGGCCTCACTCTGAGACATCCATGACTTGGAGACTGGCTTGGGATGTGGCCTCACCTAGAGACATCCTCACCACAAGGGAAGAGCTCGGGGCATGAACTCACTTGGAGACACCCACGACTTGGCCGGACTAGATTTCCTGGAGGAGCTCACACTTCAAGAATTTCATGACTTGTCGCTAATTACTCCTAATTGCCACGTGTAACACCCTACTTCCTTAGAGTCACTACTAAGTGAGTTTAAAACGTGTCATTAGCTCGCTAATCGAGGTTTTAGGTCAAAAGTGTGACTAAACTGAGGCAAAATTCTTTTAATGACATTGAATATAAAATATCTGGTTATTCATTAAAACATGAAGAGTTAAACATTTGGGATCCCAAAATACCGTTTAGAAAAGAATATTTTACAACTCAAAATACATTTAGGGTCGACTAGGCGACAAATTCAAGTCAATACAATGCATTTTTCCCAAAATAACCCTGGTCGTGGCAGCCAGGTAGGCCGAACATGTAGTCGTCGCTCCACGCTCTCCATACTCGCGGTTGGTTGACCTTTCCTTTGCCCTTACCTGCACCATAGAGCACCCGTGAGCCGAAGCCCAGCAAGAAAACTCAACACAAAATAATTTACATATGCATATCTATCAACAGGATATAACAAAGCAGCCAACAAGCTAAACACATAGCGGCCATGTCGTCCCAGGCGCTTTACTAGGCCCTAGGTTCGTGGTCTTCACTGAGAGGATGACTCCAGCATCCTAGGAGGGTATCGCCCTAACGGCCTACAATCTGCGTGCTCAACACCGTTCCCGACCCCTTGTTGTATTCAACTTCCTACCATTCTCGGCTATCGCCGTTTCTAGCCTTCGTCGTTCCCGGACTTCGCCATTCATTCACAAATATTCACTATATAGCATAGTTTCAACAAATATTTAAACACATACTAAACATAGACAATAGTGCTATCCCTACAATTCAATCAATAGGGTTGTGCCCTACAATACAAGCAATAAGGCCATGCCATGCTTTAAGGGTACAACAATTTTCTTACCTGTGTCCCAAGCTATCTGAGCACCACAATCCCAGCACAATCCTCTAACACGAGCCTCGTTGAAAACCTAGTCACAACATATTTATAATAGCCATCCATCAAGTTATAATCCAATAAATAGCCTCAAGACATAAATATAGACTCCGGGACCTTGGATTCTACCAAACTAGGTAGTAGAAACCATCCCGGGCCTTAACTTTTGAGTTCTCGAGCTAAAAACCTTCAAACAGCCAAAATTATGCATTTGGGCCATGGCCCAACCCCCCTTAAGGGTCGCGGCGCGCCCCAAGTTAGAGGAAAAATGCCTCTCTGCTGAGAGACATGGGCTGCGGCACCTAAACCTTGTGCCGCGGCGCCTGGGAAATTTTTGACAAAGTCCCCTGGCCTATAAACTCAAGCGGGCCATAGCGCCTGATGAATAGGGCCGTGACTCGAGCCCGAACCCAGAAATTCCCCTGCGTTTTCTCAAGTCAATTCCTCAAGAATCAACCCAAATCAATACCTAAACCCATAATTAGCCCTAGATTTCTTATCGTTACAGCTATAGTAGTCTAGCCATCCTATAAACAATATCATGCTTTCTTCGAATAACCAAAAACCAAATCACAACTCAGCTCATATACTGTAACTCCCTGGATAGCCAAGACCGCTACACTGTATATTTATAAAGGTGCAGGACTTGCTAACCAAGTCATTTATTGAAAACATGATATTAAAACCACTAATGAACTAGGGTTAAAAAGTTTTGGTCTCAAAAGTGTACATTTTATATAACAAAACATTTTACACATGGGATCCCAAAAAGGAACAACGTTTGAAGGTCAATTTACAAAATTTCCAAAGTTTAAACAACTACTAGCCAGGCAAAACAGACATTTCTGGTTCCCCTGTTCCTGTCTTCCCCTCAACCGTGGCAGCTAAGCAGCTGGTCATGTACATTCAGCTCATAGAGCTCTCCAAGTCAGGGCTGATCAAGTTTGCCCTTGCCTTTACCTGCACCACATAGCACCCGTGAGCCAAGGCCCAGCAAGAAAACATAATATGCATTGCAAACAACAAAAACAGATGAATAATCCTTTAAGCATGATCAAACACTTAACACTCATATTAATTACATAGCACGTATTCAGAGTCAAAGATGCAACTAAACATTAATAACAATCAAGTTACATGATAATCAGAGCCGACAACTTAGGCCGCACACTCAGTTTACCCCACTGACTCCGGCCCGCTTAATCCGAGCTCAGTGCATAATAAGCTGTCCTCGGCTACCAATGGTCGAGCCGCGCCTTGTGCGCTAGTGTAACCTTGGCACTCTTAGGCCGTTGGTTTACTGTTTATATGGCATAATACCATCCTTTCAAAGCATACATATTAGGGAACCCTTAGTTCCATTACAAATACACAACCGGGTGCAGTTTTCTTACCCTTAATTTCCACATTCACTGACTACGAGCGATGACTCTCGAGCACGATCTGCTTCCCGCGCCCTAGCTTAACACCTAGTCACAACCAAGGTAATGGATTCCATTAATATTCAAATAAAGGTTTCCGGGTACAATGCTAGCTTTCGGGACATCGAATTCCACCAAACACCGTGGTGGAATCGATCCCGTGCACCCTAGGTTAGGTTCCCGCGCTTAAAATCCCCAAAAGATAAAAAATGCACCTAAGGGTTGTGGCCCCTGAAACCTAGCCGCGGCCCGCCCCTGAAAAAGAAACCAAGCCTCTCTGAAGGCAGACACGCGCCGCGGCCCTGCCCTGTGGCACCGCGGTGCTCCCCTTCAATAGAGCCTCCCTAGCTCCTTTGCTTCGTAGGGCCGCAGCGCTCTAGAACAAAGCTGCGGCCCAACCCTCCGTGCCCAGAAAATCCACCATTTCTAACATCCTAACCTTATTCAAAACCACCCCAAAGCACCCTAATACCAAAACCCATTAATCACAAGACTTTTAGCATGATCCTAACAGCATAATCCAACAGAAATCCAGCTTAAAAACCCCTCAGAATCGCATTTTGATTTCTAAAACCCAACATCTCAAAAACACAAAAACCAGTCATGCAAACTCAGATTTTAACCTCTAAATTACGAAATGAAGCTTACCTTCTTTGATGAACCACTTCCTTAACAATTTCTAAGCCAAAACCCAAGCTTCTCAGCTCCAATTCAGTCCTTAAATATCCAAACCATAAACACCCTTAATATTCAATCAAAACTCATAATTCTAATCCTCAAACATAAAACTCAATTCTTACCTTGGCCTTGGTTGAGTGTTCCTTGGTTAGAGCTGAGCTAATTCCTCAAACTTCAGTTCAAATCCTCTGAATTCTAGCTAAAATTTCTAAGTTCTGTGTTTTTCCTTTGAGAGAGAAAAAGAGAGGTGGAGGGAAGTGTCGATATAATTTGTTCTACTGTTTTCTAAAGCCTCTTAAGTCTATCCTTAAGTGATTAAGCTAATCCCAAGGCTCGGGGTACTGGAAACGTCCCCGAGGGCAAAATGGTAAATTTCCCCAAAATTCCAGCCTAAGCTTCCTAACCTCAAATATATCTCCATATATTTATTTCCATAACCCGATAACCCAAATTACCCCTTGACTTACCCCAAGTCAAATATTAAGCCCCGTTGTGACTTTCCTGCTAACTGGCTCCCTAGGATCGCCTCAAATCGCACGTTGTCGAACTACTTACATAATAATGTGGTTCTCACAGATATAACATTTAACCACATTTACATTCATATAACCAAGCAAGCATGCTTATCATATAATCATGCATTAAATCAATAAATTCACACATAAACCAATTATGCCATCCTTGCACACTAATCAAGGCCCTTAAGCCATATTAGTGATTTTGGGCCGTTACAACTATCCCCTCCTACTGAGAATTTCGTCCTCGAAATTTACTTGAATAGCTCGGGATATTGATCCTGCATCGCTGCCTCTAACTTCCAGGTCGCTTCCTCGACCTTGTTATTTCTCCACAACACCTTAACTAACAGAATCGTCTTGTTCCGTAGAACTTTGTCCTTCCGATCCATAATCTGAACCGGTCGCTCTTCATAGGACAAATCTGTCTATAACTCTAAGTCCTCATACTTCAGCACATGTGTTGTATCTGAAACATATTTCTGCAACATGGAGACATGGAATACATCATGAACTCCTGACAGCGATGGTGGCAAGGCCAACATGTAAGCTACCTGTCCAATCCTCTCTAGGATCTCGAAAGGTCCAACAAAAAAAGGGCTCTACTTGCCCTTTACTCCAAATCTCCTCACCCCTCTTAGTGGTGAAACTCGCAGAAACACGTGGTCCCCAACCTGGAACTCCACGTCCCTACGCTTAGGATCAGCGTAGCTTTTCTGTCTACTCTGCGAAGCAAGCATTCTGGCTCGAATCTTCTCAATAGCTTCATTAGTCTTCTGAACCATATTTGGTCCCAAATAATTCCTCTCACCCATCTCATCCCAATGAATGGGTGATCTACACTTTCTCCCATAAAACATTTCATAAGGAGCCACTCCAATCGTGGACTGATAACTGTTGTTATACGAGAGCTCAATCAACGGAAGATACTTACTCCAAGATCCCTCAAAATCAATCACACATGCCCTAAGCATGTCCTCCAACACCTGAATCGTCCTCTCAGACTGTCCGTCAGTCTGAGGATGAAAAGATGTGCTAAACTTCAACTGGGTCCCCATAGCTCTCTGTAGAGCTCCCCAAAACTTGGAGGTAAAGATAGGGTCTTGATCAGATACAATGGACTTTGGAGCCCCATGGAGATGAACTATCTCCCTCACATACAACTCTACATACTGTCCCACCGTATAAGTCAATTTCACTAGCAGAAAATAAGCTGACTTGGTGTATCTGTCCACTATCACCCACACCAAGTCACAAAGTCCCACTGTCCTGGGTAGTCCTCCCACAAAATCCATTGTGATGTCCTCCCACTTCCACTCTGGGAAGACCAGAGGCTGAAGCAATCCCGCTGGTCGCTGATGCTCAGCCTTTACCTATTGACATGTCAAACATCTAGCCACATACTCTACCACATCCTTCTTCATCCAAGGCCACCAATATAATGTCCGTAGATCCTAATACATCTTCGTGTTACTCGGATGAAGCGAATATGGCGTAGTGTGAGATTCATCCAGTATCTCTCGTCTGATTCCCTCATCTGCCGAAACAAAAATCTGCCCCTGATATCGAAGCATACCAGCCTCAGAAACAGAATAATCCTTAATTACCCCTGCTAAGATGTTCCGCCTAACCTCCTGAAGCTGCGCATCTACTAATTGCCCCTCCTTGATCCTCTCTGGCAAGGTCGACTGCAAGGTAATATTAGCTAACTGGCCCACCACCAATTCTATCTTTGCCCTGGCCATCTCATCAACTAACTCTCTTGAGATCTGGGTGGAGTTGTGCAACTGTCCTGGGCCCCTCCTACTCAACGCATCTGCCACCACATTGGCCTTCCCTGGGTGGGAAAGGATATCGCAATCATAATCCTTAACCAGCTCCAACCAACGCCTCTGTCTCATATTCAGATCCTTCTGAGTGAAGAAATATTTCAAACTCTTGTGGTCAGTGTATATCTCGCACTTCTCCCCATACAAATAATGCCGCCAAACCTTCAGTGCAAATACCACTGCTGCCAGCTCCAAATCATGAGTAGGATATCGTTGTTCATACTCCTTCAGCTACCGCGATGCATAAGCTATAACTTTCTCATTCTGCATCAGCACGCAGCCTAAACCCATCCTCGATGCATCACAGTAAACCACAAACTTTCCTTCCTCCGAAGGAAGACTCAGCATAGGTGCAGAAATAAGCCGTCGCTTCAACTCTTGGAAACTGTTCTCACACTTCTCTGACCAAACAAACCTCTGATTATTTCTTGTCAATTCTATCATCGGTGAAGAAATCTTTGAAAATCCCTCCACAAACTGCATGTAATAACCTGCCAACCCAAGGAAACTCCTCACCTATGAGGCGTTCCTTGGCCTCGGCCAATCTCTCACCGCTTCCACCTTGGACGGATCCACCTTAATCCCTTATACGCCAACTATATGTCCAAGAAAAGTCACCTCTGGCAACAAAAACTCACACTTCTTAAACTTGGCGTATAACTGATGCTCCCTTAACCTCTGTAAAACCTGTCGAAGATGATGCCCATGCTCTGCCTCTGAACTGGAGTATACTAGAATGTCGTCGATGAAGACAATGACGAACTAATCCAAGAAGTCCTTGAACACCCTGTTCATCAAATCCATAAAAGCTGCCGAGGCATTGGTCAAACCAAAATACATGACCAAGAACTCATAGTGCACATATCACATTTGGAAGGTCGTCTTCGGTATATCCTCATCTTTGATCCTCAGCTGGTGATAACCAGATCATAGATCAATCTTTGAGAACACCGTCTTTCCCTACAGCTGATCGAACAAGTCATCAATCCTTGGTAGAGGGTACTTATTCTTAATAGTCAACTTGTTCAATTCTCTGTAGTCTATACACATTCTCAGAGTCCCGTCCTTCTTCTTAACAAACAACACTGGAGCTCCCCATGGAGAGTAACTAGGTCTGATGAATCCCAAATCCAGAAGCTCTTGCAGCTGTATCTTTAGTTCCTTCAACTCTGCTGGTGCCATTCTATACGGTGTCCTTAATACTGGCTCTGTCACTGGTGCTTACTCAATAACAAACTGAATCTCCCTGCGTGGCGGCAATCCCAGTAGCTCCTCAGGGAATACATCTAAAAACTCATAAACCACCCTGGTCTCTCCCCGCCTTGCTGGCAACACCTTGGTAGTGTCCACCACACTAGCCAGAAAACCTATACATCCACCCTGTAACAAGTCTCTAGCCCTCAACGCATAAATCATGGGTACGCGGGGTCCACACACCGCACCCACAAAGACGAAAGGATCCTCGCCCTCAGGCTCAAAAGTCACCATCTTCTTCCTGCAGTCAATAGTAGCCCCATATCTGACCAACCAGTCCATCCCTAAGATCATATCAAAATCCTCCATGTCTAACTCAATCAGATCTATCGAAAGTTCCCTACTATTAACCATCACTGTCAGTGCTCTAATCCATCTCCTAGAAACTACCAATTCCCCTGTAGGCAACAAAGTCCCAAACCCTGTAGTCTGATATTCACTAGGTCTACACAATCTATCAATCACTTTACTAGAAACAAAGAAATATGTAGCACCAGAATCAATCAATACAGTAAAAGGAGAGCCAGGGCTAGAAAGTTGTCCTGTCACTACCGAGGGGCTAGCCTCGGCCGTTGCCTGTGTCAAAGTGAATACCCAAGCTGGAGTCAAGCTATCCACCTTTCCTGCTTCACCTTTCTTCACTATTGGGCAGTCTTTCCTGAGATGCCCCACTGTTCCGCACACAAAACAAGCTTTGGCCTGACATTAGCCTAGGTGACGCCTTCTGCACCTTGGGCACTCTAGATAGGTCCGCCACGCCTCGCCGCCACCCTGACGGCCACCCTGACCACCCCGACCCCTCCTATCAGGACCAGCAGCGGTTGAAGTGTCAGGAGTCTTTCTCTTGAAGTCATTGGAGCCTCCGCCCCTACCTGTCCTTGAATAAGGAGGCATCACTCTTCGACCGTCGCGCCTCACCACACTTTCCTTCCAAATCTTGTTCTTCGCTTCCTCAGCAGTAAGAGCCTTCTCAACGGCCTGGGCATAAGTTGTCCCTTCAGGTACCGTTGTAATCCTAACATCCCGGGCTATCATAGCATTAAGCCCCCTGATAAATCTATCTTGCTTAGCAGCATCAGTAGGCACAAGATCTGGTGCAAACCACGCAAGCCTGTCAAATTTTAGGGCATACTCTGTAATAGTCATATTTCCCTGCACCAAACCCACAAACTCATTAACTTTTGCTACCCTAACTGGAACATTGTAGTATTTCTAGCTAAACAAGTCTTTGAAGCCTTCCCAACTCAAAACAGTAACATCTCTGGTCTGCGATGCGACTTCCACCAGATGCGGGCATCCTCTCTCAACATATATATGGCACAGACCACTCTGTCATGCCCCTCAATCCTCATAAAATCCATAATAGTAGTAATCATAGCCAGCCATTGCTCAGCCTTCAACGGATCTGGTCCACCTTCAAAGATTGGGGGTTGCAGCTTCCTGAACCGCTCATATAACGGCTCCCACCTGCTCCCAATTTCTCCCGACTGTACAACTGGTACCACTGCATGTGGTACAATAGGGGTAGCACTCCCTGATGGAGCCTGTTGTCGCAGTAGACGAATCTATTCATCTTGGCTTTGTAATCGAGCTTGCATATCTGCCATGAGTTGCTGCCAGTTCTCAGGGACTGGCGGAGGAATCTGGCCCTGGTCATCACCCCCGGTCCCAAACCTAGTGCCGGCTAGTCGCGTAGATTTTCTTGGACGCATAGCTATCCAAGTCAATCTGCAATCAACAACTTGGCAATCAGACCATGATGACAGGGTAAAAGCTTCTCCAATACCCACCAAGGGAACATAACCAAACACAAACAATCAAAATATGGGCATTTATCCACATGCATCGGCTGCTAATAAGCATGCCCCAACATTACCACACCACAGCTAAGATAAAAGCATTCACCAATACACAATATGCAGTTAATCATCCAAATATTCATTTACATGCACAGCAATGCTAACAAGCGTGCCTTAATATTTTCATACAGCAGTCAAGGGTCAGGCCCTATCAGTATCTCATGCTTCCTAGTAATCTAATGAATAACAACATTCATAACTCATTCCAGACATACAAGCATATATACACATATTCACATTAGCAAACCTTGAATCGAGCTTGTCTCTAGCGGCGAATGTACATGTCCAACCAGTCTTCAGGAACCCTAAACCTAGGACGCTCTGATACCAAGTTGTAACGCCTGGTTAGCCAAGACTGCTACACTGTGTATTTATAAAGGTGCAGGACTTGCTAACCAAGTCATTTATTAAAAACATGATATTAAAACCACTAATGAACTAGGGTTAAAAAAATTTGGTCTCAAAAGTGTACATTTTATATAACAAAACATTTTACACATGGGATCCTAAAAAGGAACAGCGTTTGAAGGTCAGTTTACAAAATTTCCAAAGTTTAAACAACTACTAGCCAGGCAAAACAGACATTTCTGGTTCCCCTGTTCCTGTCTTCCCCTCAATCGTGGCGGCTGAGCAGCTGGTCATGTACATTCAGCTCACAGAGCTCTCCAAGTCAGGGCTGATCAAGTTTGCCCTTGTCTTTACCTACACCACATAGCACCCGAGGCCCAGCAAGAAAACATAATATGCATTGCAAACAACAATAACAGATGAATAATCCTTTAAGCATGATCAAACACTTAACACTCATATTAATTACATAGCACGTATTCAGAGTCAAAGATGCAACTAAACATTAATAACAATCAAGTTACTGTTAGGATAAAATGTTTTGCCTCAATGGAAATTGATAATAATATTACAACTCTATGCAATATATTACAAATAAATAATGTTTGATTAAATAAGATTACAACTCTATAACTGAAAATACAAATAAACTAAAGAACAAGAATAAGAGAAGAAGAATAGAATGGTGAAAATACAACTTAAAGCAAAATGTTACAAGTAAAGTAAAATGTTTGAAATAAAGAAAAGAAGATTACAACTCAAAACAAGAAATACAAATAAACAAAAGAGAAGAATATGAAGATGAAGATAAATGGAATAGAAAGAAAGAACAAACAAACTAAAAAGAAGCAACTCTCACTCACACTACCAAAGTGAAGAGTGTTGGGGATCACCAACTTGAACAAGGTTTGAAACCTTTGTCCAAAAGCTTATTTCCCCCTAACTCAAGCACTAAGGGATCTCTCGCAGATTATAGGAAATGCTTTCTGGAATTATCAAGCCTCAAGGTGTTTCTAGCCAAGTGCTCTAATGGATAGAAAATGTTGTGTCTTACAAGTGAGCTATATGCTCCTATTTATAGAGTTTAGAGACACCCTTTGAATTTCAAATTCCACCAACCCTCATGGTTGTTACCAATGTTTAATTGGATTAATATGGAATTAAAAAAGAGATTTGGGAGTTATTTGGGTTTTTTGAGCCGTTCAACAAAGATTGAAAAAACTGAAAATTGGTCAGTTTTTTGGCCTGTGGCCGCGGCCACTAGTCTCTGTCCCACAGGCTGCGGCCACCAACATTCAGTGGCCGCGCCCACCGACCAATTTCAGCACTTAAAAATGTGTTGTTTTTCCAAACGGTTCCAAACCCTCCCAAATGATTTTGTAACTCCCAAAACACATTATTGGGGTTAAAATCATTTCTCTAACAGCCATATCACATATGGCTTTATGAAATTCATCTCAATATTGTGGAACAACAATTTTACACAATAAAGGGTAATATTTGGAAGTTACAAATTTGTAACACCAAATATGTTACATTATTTGGATATATCTCATATATCTAAATATTGCAACTCTCTATTATATGTTACAATATGTGACACACTTTGTCACATTTATTTAATCTAAACATTATATTATAATATAATATAATATAATATAATATTACATTATATTATAAAATAATATAACATTCTCCCACTAGATTAAATAGTCATCTATTGTAACACTTATTTAATCAATCATTATATTTTGAAATATAACATATCCCCCACTTGATTAAATAAGAACTCTCTCTTATAGGAGTCATTGCATTAGTGCATAAAGCAAAGTGTTTTTCAACTTGAACTTTACTATAGTGTAATTATCACAAAATTTGTCGAAAATTAGGTTATACTAGGCATTGAACCATCTTTCATGATGACAAATCGGTGATAACACACACACCTTTGCGATGTTCACTTGAGACTTCTATGTCTCGCTTTGCACCGTTAATGGTCATGTGCACTTTCCATTCATGGACGTTCTTGAGAATACTCCCAATTCTCATGAGAGGCGGCACCACCCCTAGGTCCATACAGGTAGAATTCTTACAGTATTTTGTTACCAAAAATACTTGTCTTTACAAGACTGAATTCTATTAAAAAACCTTTCGGTTTTAACCCTCCACTTGGTAACACACAAGTACTCAATATCTCATATGGGACTTGTTTTGAGTACAACTAATATTCACTTGATTGACTTGTTATTACCTATTGAACCTAACACTAGTTGAATAACTAGTGTTAAGACAGGTTACCATCAATCGTGAATCTCTTTAGGGAGTTTAAGTCCCATCCCTCGAGATGATGCAGCCACTAAATCCCTCGTTAGTGGCTTAGTGAAAGGATCCGCCAAATTTTCACTTGTTCTCACATATGATATTGAGATGACTCCTCTTTGAATCAATTCTCTTACATATCCATGTCTTAGACTAATGTGTCTAGACTTCCCATTATACACTCCGCCGTATGCTCTAGCCAATGTCGCTTGGCTATCACAATGTATCGATATAATAGATACATTATCTTTGATTAGGGGAATCTCTATCAACAGATCCCTTAACCATTCAGCCTTTTTGCCAGTAGCAGCTAGAGTTATGAACTCTGCTTCCATAGTGGAATGAGATATACAGGTTTGTTTCTTGGAACCCCAAGAAATTTCACCTCCACCAAGTGTAAATACCCAACCAGTTATAGAAAAGTTGTCCCCAAGATTGGATATCCAACTTGCATCTATATATCCTTCTAATATCGAAGGAAATTTGGATTAGTGAAGGCTTAGTCCTTTGGTTTTCTTGAGATAACCTAGGACTCTTCCAATTGCCTTCCAGTGATCCACACTTGGATTACTTGTAAACCTACTAAGTTTACTTACCGCAAATGCTATATCAGGTCTAGTACACTGGGCAGCGTACATTAGACTCCCTATAGCACTAGCGTACTCCAATTGAGCCACCGCTCTTCCTTCATTCTTCTCTAGTTTTACACTATGATCGAATGGAGTATTGGCATCTTTAACCTTGAGATGGTTAAATTTGTTCAATACTTTCTCAACGTAGTGGGCTTGTCCTAGCACAAAATCCCCACTATGTTTCTTTACTTTGATACCGAGTATGGTATCAATTTCTCCAAGATCTTTCATCATGAAGGTTGATGATAGAAACCTCTTCGTTTCTTCTATCCCTTTCATGCTATTACTTAGAATAAGCATGCCATCCACATATAAGCAAACAATGATCACATATCCCTTACAAGTTTTGGAATACAAACACTTGTCTCCATTGTTATGTCTAAACCCATTAGACATGATGGCTTGATCAAATTTCTCTTGCCATTGCTTAGGAGCTTGTTTCAATCCATATAAGGATTTTACAAGTCTACAAACTTTATGTTCATATTTTGGTAGGACAAACCATTCGGGTTGTTCCATATAGACCTCCTCATTGAGGTCACCATTAAGGAATGCCGTTTTGAAATCCATTTGATGAACATACAAGTTGTGTATAGAAGCTAAAGCGAACAAAATTCTTATAGAAGTTGTTCTTGCAACAGGCGCATAGGTATCGAAATAATCGATACCCTCTTTTTGCCTAAACCCTTTAGCTACTAATCTAGCTTTAAAGGTTTTGATAGTGTCGTCAGTGTGGTATTTTCTCCTAAATACCCACTTACACCCAATTGGCTTAGACCTCGGTGGGAGGTCTACCAATTCCCAAGTGTTATTGGAAAGAATTGAATCCATCTCATCATTGATGGCTTCTTTCCAAAATGCACTATCTCTCGATTGCATAGCTTCTCTATAAGTCTTAGGATCATCCTCAACGAGAAGTACAATAGGAATTTTCCTAATGACTTCCTCTCCATTTCCTTCTACCATGTAGAATGAAATTCGTTGAGAATCTATCTCATCCACTACTAGACTTTTATGATTTTTAAGCCTTTGACTTCTTCTAGGTTCAAAGGGTTGCTTTACATCCTTTTGAGAATTCTCCTCTTGAGAATCAACTTTGGATGTAGAAGCTTGAGAATTGTTCTCATATAACAAATTCTCCTTTAGAGATGTTGAAGCTTGAGAATTGTTGTCACATAACATATTCTCAAAGAACTCAACTTCTCTAGATTCAATCATAATATTAGACTCTAAGTCTAATAGCCTATAAGCTTTGCTATTGTTGGCATAACCAACAAAAGCACACTTTATGGCTCTTGAACCTAACTTTGTTCTATTAGGTTCGTTTTTCTTGCAATATGCAAGACACCCCCACACTTTGAAGTACCCTATGTTGGGTTTTCTTCCTTTCCATAACTCATATGGAGATATCTCATTTTTCTTCATCGGTATTCGATTAAGAATGTGACAAGCGGTTAAAAGCGCTTCACCCCATAAGTTGAAGTTCAACTTAGAAAACACCAACAAAGAATTTATCATCTCTAGATAAGTCCTATTTTTCCTTTCGGCAATACCATTGTGTTGTAGTGTATAAGGTGCAGTGCACTCATGAATTATACCATTTTCTTCACAAAATGTATTGAATTCATTAGAGAAGTACTCTCCTCCTCTATCACTTCTTAGCACCTTAATCTTTTTATTTAGTTGATTTTCAACTTCTAATTTATACAATTTAAAAGCATCAAAAGTTTCATCTTTATGCTTTAAAAGAAACACATAGGTATATCTACTAAAATCATCTATAAAAGTAAGAAAATACATTTTACCACCTCTAGTTAAAACACCATTTAATTCACAAAGATCACTATGGATTAAATCTAGTAAATTAGATGATCTTTCTACACTAGGAAATGGTTTCTTAATCATTTTCGCCTTAACACATGTTTCACATTTACCATAGTTTTTAATATTGCATGCAATCATACCACATTTTACTACTCTTTTCATGGTAGAAAAACCTATATGCGATAGTCTAAGATGCCACAAAAATAAAGAATCATACTCAACAATATAGGCGGAATTAGCATTTTTATTGATAACATTGAAAGTTACATCATTGGTGCACAATTTAACCATACCCTCACAAGAGTACCCCTTTCCCAAAAATACATTTGATTTGGTAAGTATAAGTTTACCGGACTCAAAAACGGCTTTAATGCCGGGCTTGCCAAGCAAATCACCACTTACCAAGTTTCTACTCATTTCGGGAACATAAAGTGCATTCACTAATGTAACTTTCTTGCTGGAGGTGAAAAAGACTTCAACGATACCTTTGCCAAGTACCTTGGATTTGCCCTCATTGCCCATTTGTATTTCATGGTTGCCCTTTGACTCTTCAAAGGTCTTGAACAATGATTTGTCATAGGTGACATGGACGGTGGCACATGTATCATACCACCACCCTTTCACCTTGCCTTGGACCGCATTCACCTCACTAAGGGTAGCAACTATGTTTTCCTCTTGAGTTGCGTTCACCTTAGGTCCTTGTTGGTCTTTTCTATGCCTACACTCTCTAGCATAGTGACCCTTTTTCCCACACACAAAGCAAGGACCTTTCTCACCCTTAAACTTGTTTGGGTTGGTTTTTGGACCCAAAGGTTTCTCATTACCCTTTTTCCCTTTGTTTTTGGGATGTTTTGGTTGTGACACCACATTTGCTTTGGAAGTCTCTCCATTAGACCCCTCCACAAGTTTATCTCTACATATCGATTCCTCTTCGATTCGAATATGCTTTTGGATCTCCTCCAAAGAATAATCCTCATTTTTATGAAGGATTCTTTTCCTATAGCTCTTCCAAGTTGGTGGTAATTTAGCCACTATAGCACCAACGTGAAAGGCCTCAGGAAGCTCAATCTTTAACACTTTCAATTTATTAACAATAATTTGAAATTCATGAATTTGAGGAAGAATAGGTTTATCACCAAAAAATTTGAAATCGAAGTATTGAGATATAAAAAACTTGTTGGTACCTTCCTCTTCCGCCTTAAACTTTTTCTCAAGTGCATCCCATATCTCCTTGGCCGATTTGGTCTCGGTGTAGAGATCATAGAGCCTATCGGATAGGGCGTTAAGGATATGACCCCTACAAAGAAGGTTGTCCTCCTCCCTCTTCCTTCTCTTCTCCACCTCCTCGGGAGTGTCTTTGTTGGATGGCTCGGCTAGAGGTGCCAAGGAAGACTCAAGGATGTTGGCAATTTTGAGAGTGGTTAATAGAAACCTCACCTTGTCTTGCCACCTAGTAAAATTGGATCCATCAAACCTATCCAACCTTACTAGGTCTTGGTTCATGATCTTGATTGTCTCCCCTTCCATTGAAACAAAAAAGGGATAAGCTTTTGAATGTTAGGAAAAAAAAATTTGCCTCAATGGAAATTGATAATAATATTACAACTCTATGCAATATATTACAAATAAATAATGATTGATTAAATAAGATTACAACTCTATAACTGAAAATACAAATAAACTAAAGAACAAGAATAAGAGAAGAAGAATAGAATGGTGAAAATACAACTTAAAGCAAAATGTTACAAGTAAAGTAAAATGTTTGAAATAAAGAAAAGAAGATTACAACTCAAAACAAGAAATACAAATAAACAAAAGAGAAGAATATGAAGATGAAGAGAAATAGAATAGAAAGAAAGAACAAACAAACTAAATAGAAGCAACTCTCACTCACACTACCAAAGTGAAGAGTGTTGGGGATCACCAACTTGAACAAGGTTTGAAACCTTTGTCCAAAAGCTTATTTCCCCCTAACTCAAGCACTAAGGGATCTCTCGCAGATTATAGGAAATGTTTTCTGGAATTATCAAGCCTCAAGGTGTTTCTAGCCAAGTGCTCTAATGGATAGAAAATGTTGTGTCTTACAAGTGAGCTATAGGCTCCTATTTATAGAGTTTAGAGACACCCTTTGAATTTTAAATTCCACCAACCCCCATGGTTGTTACCAATGTTTAATTGGATTAATATGGAATTAAAAAAGATATTTGGGAGTTATTTGGGTTTTTTGGGCCGTTCAACAAAGATTGAAAAAACTGAAAATTGGTCAGTTTTTTGGCCTGTGGCCGCGGCCACTGGTCTCTGTCCCACAGGTCGCTGCCACCGACCAATTTCAGCACTTAAAAATGTGTTGTTTTTCCAAACGGTTCCAAACCCTCCCAAATGATTTTGTAACTCCCAAAACACATTATTGGGGTTAAAATCATATCTCTAACAACCATATCACATATGGCTTTATGAAATTCATCTCAATATTGTGTAACAACAATTTTACACAATAAAGGGTAATATTTGGAAGTTACAAATTTGTAACACCAAATATGTTACATTATTTGGATATATCTCATATATCTAAATATTGTAACTCTTTATTATATGTTACAATATGTGACACACATTGACACATTTATTTAATCTAAACATTATATTATAATATAATATAATATAATATTACATTATATTATATTATAAAATAATATAACAGTTACATGATAATCAGGGCCGACAACTTAGGCCGCACCCTCTGTTTACCCCACTTACTCCGGCCCGCTTAAACCGAGCTCACTGCATAATAAATTGTCCTCGGCTACCAATGGCCGAGCCGCGCCCTGTGTGCTAGTGTAACCTTGGCACTCTTAGGTCGTTGGTTTTCTGTTTATATGGCATAATACCATCCTTTCAAAGCATACATATTAGGGAACCCTTAGTTCCATTACAAATACACAACCGGGTGCAGTTTTCTTACCTTTAATTTCCACGTTCACTGACTACGAGTGACGACTCTCGAGCACGATCTGCTTCCCGCGCCCTAGCTTAACACCTAGTCACAACCAAGGTAATGGATTCCATTAATATTCAAATAAAGATTTCCGGGTACAATGCTAGCTTACGGGACATCGAATTCCACCAAACACGGTGGTGGAATCGATCCCGTGCACCCTAGGTTAGGCTCCCGCGCTTAAAATCCCCAAAAGATTAAAAATGCACCTAAGGGCTGGAGCCCCTGAAACCTAGCCGTGGCCCGCCCCTGAAACAGAAATCAAGCCTCTCTGAAAGCAGACACGAGCCGCGGCCCTGCCCTGTGGCGTCGTGGCGCTCCCCTTCGGCAGAGCCTCCCTGGCTCCTTTGCTTCGTAAGGCTGCAGCGCTCTAGAACAGAGCCGCGGCCCAACCCTCCGTGCCCAGAAAATCCACCATTTCTAACATCCTAACCTTATTCAAAACCACCCCAAAGCACCCTAATACCAAAACCCATTAATCACAAGACTTTTAGCATGATCCTAACAGCATAATCCAACAGAAATCCAGCTTAAAAACCCCTCAGAATCGCATTTTGATTTCTAAAACCCAACAGTTCAAAAATACAAAAAGGAGTCATGCAAACTCAGATTTTAACCTCTAAATTACGAATTGAAGCTTACCTTCTTTGATAAACTACTTCCTTAACAATTTCTTAGCCAAAACCCAAGCTTCTCAGCTCCAATTCAGTCCTTAAATATCCAAACCATAAACACCCTTAATATTCAGTCAGAACTCATAATTCTAATCCTCAAACATAAAACTCAATTCTTACCTTGGCCTTGGTTGAGTGTTCCTTGGTTAGAGCTAAGCTAATTCCTCAAACTTCAGTTCAAATCCTCTGAATTCCAGCTAAAATTTCTAAGTTCTGTGTTTTTCCTTTGAGAGAGAAAAAAGGAGGAGGGAAGTGTCGGTCTAATTTGTTCTACTGTTTTCTAAAGCCTTTTAAGCCTATCCTTAAGTGATTAAGCTAATCCCAAGGCTCGGGGTACCGAAAATGTCCCCGAGGGCAAAATGGTAAATTTCCCCAAAATTCCCGCCTAAGCTTCCTAACCTCAAATATATCTCCATATATTTATTTCCATAACCCAATAACCCAAATAATCATCTAATACCCAAATTACCCCTTGACTTACCCCAAGTCAAATATTAAGCCCCGTTGTGTCTTTCCCACTAACTGGCTCCCTAGGATCGCCTCAAATCGCACGCTGCCGAACTACCCACATAATAATGTGGTTCTCACAGATATAACATTTAACCACATTTACATTCATATAATCATACAAGCATGCTTATCATATAATCATGCATTAAATCAATAAATTCACACATAAACCAATTATTCCATCCTTGCACACTAATCAAGGCCTTTAAGCCATATTAGTGATTTTGGGCCGTTACATATACCACTTCCAATTTCCAGCAAAATTCATAGAGAATTCAGTATGAAATCTTGCCTCTATTACAGATTCGGCCTGAGAAATTCCTATACACTTCAAACCCTCAATCCTTCAGTCCCTTAGCCTAACATCCACAAGACTTCCTCCAAAATCCTCAAACACCATGAGAGAGAATCGGTGGAGAGAGAGAGAACCAAAACTGAGTATTCCTTCTATTTGCTTTTTCCCTTCTAACCCCTTAGCAGTCCAAGAAATATAAGCATATCTCTTGCCAAAAATATAAAATACTCGTTAAGCTTGTCCTAAATCCTTAAGTGACCCAAGGGCAATTCCATCATTTGCCTTATCCCGCTAATTCCTCGAGTATTCCCACAAATCCCTATTTAACCCTAACATGTCCAAATCATTACCAAACTAATACCCATTACTCAATAATTCCCGAACACATATAACATACCCAAAATACCCCTACGCTCATCCCGAGCCGGGTATTTGACCCCGTTGTGACTTTCTAGCTAAACTGCTCCCTAGGATCGTGCATCACAAATATATCACCACTCACATGTGGTATCAATCACAATATACACAAATATTGCATTTATGCCCTCAACGGGCTAAAATTACAAATATGTCCCTAATAGCAAAATGGGCCCCGCAAGCATATTTAATTCACCTAAACATGCATTATAATCACATAATCATCGAATTCACATATTAACGTAATTAAATCAATTATTGCCCTCCAGGCACGCTAAACAAAGTTCTGAGCCTTATTAGTGAATTTGGGACACTACACCACATGTCGGGTGGTGAAAACACGGACAACATTTGCCCCCCAAGTCTTCACTCATCCTTGGACAATGGAGACTTAGACTAAGGAGTAATTCAAAAAGGTCTTCGAAGGGAGATGCTTGGGCTTCCTCTAACTTCACTCTGAAAAGTCACTCCACGTGTTGACTCCCTATTGTTGGGCCCATCAATCCGTGCAATTAATGAGGAGTCCCTTCCACTACTCAACATCTACTTCGTACCCTAGGTGTCCTTTCGCTCCATACCCAAGGTGCCCTTTTCTAAAGCTAATGATCACGATCTGTGCCTTTTAGATTCTGACCGTTGGATTGTTCTAAGTACCTATGTCGTAGGTAATCTGGCGGTCAGGGTCAGATTGCTTCCACCCTAAGTTTTACGAGTATAAAAACTTGATGACCTCCTCTCAGCAAGCACTCTTACCATTCAAACTCCAGAAGTCTCTTTTTTGTCTCAAGTTTCCCAATCCTTCAACTGTTCTTGAGATTCTTCTGCGATTCTAGACGGTTGGTGAGAATCTTCATATTTTTGGGTGAACGGCAAGTAATTCTTCAACATACGAACTCATTTCAGCACTTATCGACATTATATATCGAGTAAGTATTCAATGGTTTTATGTGTTCGTTGAGCTTAATTTGGGAGTTTAGATGCATGCTTACGAATGAGCTTTTTGTGGTATTTGGGGGGTTGTTTTGACCTTCTATAGGTTTTTTTAGGCACATTTCGGTGTTAGAAGTGGTCAAAATGGCTTACAGCACACCTTAGGCAACATTTGCCTTTTTGGACATTCGACCAGAATCTGGAAAATTCCCAGATTCTGACGGTGTTCATAATTTCTGGTGGTGTTCTCCGGTGCCAATTCTTTGGCCCCGAGGACACCCCTCGTCCTTAGAATTTCTTCTCTCTTCTCCCCGATCAATTGTCTTAGGGATTCTCATTTTGACCCATCTTTCTTTGGGGAAAGGCGCTAACTGCTTGGCCTGTTGTTTCAGATGTCCAAGGAGCTCCACCAACTACACACACAAGGGTTCTACGCCTTCGACGCTGAAATCTTACAGATCGCCCGAGAAGTTGGGCAACACCCCGAGAAGGGGAAACAAATGGCTAGTAGTAGTCAAGCCATCGTAGTACGAGAGGACCCTGCCCAATGGCGACAAGACCCCTCTGAGTTGGCATCTCGAAGGAAGAAGCCAATGCAGGTCCGATGCCGACGGACAAACCCTGCACCACTACAGGGTTCGAGGTGGAGGCAATCCCCAATGAGCTCCGAAAGCGAGGTTCCTTGGAGAAGATTCTCACCCACTACGGGGTGGATACCCATGAGATGTTGGTGCACCTATCTCGAGTGGACGAGAGGGCGCACGAAAGCATCCATGGGCTCGGGCCCTGGAGTACCTCTCATCTCCAGGCTAGTGCAACCCTACCATTACACCAGTACTATGTCGACTTCCTCAAGTTCATCAGCATAGCCTTTTTCTAGCTGTCCCCGAATGGATATCGGGTGATGGCCGGGCTTTATGTTCTGATAGGAGATAGAACTAGCCCACACCTTCCCCAGCTGAGATATTGTATATCTACAGCTTTTGGCAGTGCCCGAAGAAGGGGGACCATGATGGGTACTACACCCTGATGAAGCACACAATCCCTGGGAAAGGTTACAAGGCTCCGAGCGAAAATGAGAACCACGCTTGGGATTACAAGGATCACTTCTTCTGGGCGAGTGGTTTCCTAATGAGGACTTATCCCACCTTACTCCTAGACTTTGCTAGAGTTGGTAAGCATTTTTGTCCTCGCATAGTTTCATCTAATAGTTTCCCACTCGTAATTGATCCTTAATCTTAAAATGTCTCATTTCAGGTCCCTATCATCGTACACCTTTCATTGACTCCTTCGATGAAAGGCTTAAGGTGATGAACACTATCAGTAACGAGGAGTTGGATCTCACCTTCCTCATTACGGATGCCCACCTTTGGCAGTATGGGCTACTGCGGGAGGGGCAAAGTATAAGCTCGGTGGTCCTCACCAGATTCTGGAACTCGAAGTAATTACGCCACGAGGCGAGGCTCCACACAGACTATATGGCGGCTAAGGCGCAATTTATACACATGAAACGCCTTCGTGAGGAGCATGCAGAGAGCATCCTCGCCATCAAGGTCATCGCAGAGGCAAAGGAAGATGAAGAGCTCGAGGCAAGGATCAGGTCATCTTCCATGCCCTAAGGTAAATCCCCAATTGTTCTTCATTATACTAGGCACGTATGGGAGGGAACTAGTCCCAACCATTCTTTATTTTTGCCATCACTCCATGAATATGGACAAATCTTGGGACGTCGCTGGTCTGAGGAGGAGTACCAAGACTATCAGGACCTCATTGACGTATTCCTCTGCCATCCGAGGAGGAAGAAACACCCCTAATTTTCTGTGCCTCTTGGCAATATGACGACTATGTATGCCACTTGGTTTTTTTAATACAAGGCCAATCTAATGCAGAAGATGGGTCTGCTCATCCATGAATTCCCCCATTCTGTCCTCCACTCAAAGAAGTCTGATCGCGGTGGGACCCTCGAGGAGATTTATACTGAGTCTCGCATGCATTTTACTTATTTTTGTTGTTTTCCTTCCCTTCCGAAGGTCTAACCAGTTTGTCTCCTTTGTGCAGAAAGTGTGGGCCTGTTCGAATTGGTCAGGTCAAAGCATTAGAGGGTGTTGGGACCCTCTCAGATAGATCTCCCGGCAGCATCAACCACGACGTCCACGCCCCCGACTGCTACAACCTCAACCCCGATGGTCCCAGTAGCCCCTGCAGCTACTCCACCGGTCCTCACCCTGAGGATGGTGACTCTAGATGAGGTCATTGACCTTGAGGTTTCCTCCTCTCAAGATAGGGAATCCTCTAGGATCGGTAAGGAAATCCCTTCTAAGGTGCCTAACTCCCATCCGATCAGGGTACCTCGATTGATAGTCTTCCCAGAACACTATGATGGGGAAGACTTTGAGAAGCATAAGTGGGTTGTTGAGTACTACAATGCCCATATCAATGAGGGTGGTGAGGACTTCAAACTCCTTGCTGAGTTTTTGCACCAGGGCCGGCCGGAGGGTCTTGTCGCTCCTCTTAGCCATGAGGAGTTGAAGCCTCTCCTCGTAGGGAGAGTAGGAAAGAAGGTTTCTCCACTCGCCGTGGAGCTTCTCCATGGGATAGAGGGGTCCCTGTGTGAGTTACCTTTTCATAGCATCGCCCATTATCGCAACGACAATGAGGTTTCACTGGTAGCCACCATTCTCTTGTAAAGGTAAGTCTTCAAATGTTTTTCTCAATTCATTGTCTATTTCTTCATCTTTTTATTGATCTGATATTCTAATTCAGCACAGACTATGGCTCTCAATCAATGGCTCAGTGACATCATACTGATGTGGTCCTATGAGCTGTAAGAGGCTTGAGCAGAGCTGGTCAGACTCAGGAAGAGCTGGAACGGTTATGGGATACCGCAGTCCCTTTGGAGGAGCACTCGCAACTCCAGAAGGAAGTGGAGGACACGAGGGGCCGTGTCCGCGAAGTGGAGAGTCTACTGGCCACCGAGCGATCGAAACTATCCATCCTGGAGGACAATTCCTCCATGTTGTTAGAGGACATTGCGAGTCGCACCCGGGTCATGGAGGAGGAGCTAACTAAGGCTCGTGAGAAGCTCCGGCTAAGCCAGGTAGAGTCTTTGGCCCGCGCTGAGGAGCTGATCAAGGCCAGGGAGGATGTTGCATGGGCTACTACTCATGTTGAGCTTGCCGCCAAAGAGGCTGAAGACCTCTGTCACTGAGTAGAAGAACTAGAGAAGGATCTCAACATGATTGCGGACGATACACTCTTTGTTGCGTGGCAAAGCAACAGAGATATGGATCTCTCATTCACCAAGGAACCCAGCATGTGGAAAATTCTTAAGGCATGCCTTGAGGCGGAGGAGGACAGGGCAGCCCAGGAGAGGGAAGTTTCAACGATGGGTCACATCCTTGAAGATGACCCTGTGATTGAGCTAGTGGCAGAGGTGCCTTTAGGCCAAGGGCCTCTGTAATTCTGACTTGTATAATACATTTTTAGCTAAGTCTGTCGTAATGACCCAACTACTCTAGACTTTTGGACCATTAACGAAAACTATACATAAACACTAATTTCTTAATAACACTTACAAGTGATAAGATCATAACTTTATTAAAACTTGAAAAAACAAAGGTCAAACTTACATAAAATTTAAGTTAGGATATGGGATCCCATTGTTTTAAAATCAAAACATGACATAATGATAATTAAAAAGAGATTACATAATAAAATGCGGAAAAATACATATGAAAACCATAAGAAACAAAAACTACATCCTCAAATCGAAACTCTTGACTCTTTGAATCCATTCCGCCTCAATACACATTCCCCAAGCTTCCAAGAACCTTTCCCGCCACTAAAACTATTTTCCTGCACATATAAACAAAAAGGAGTGAGCCTAATGCCCAGCAAGGAAAATCTAACACATAGTCCATATACATAAATTTCATACGAAACATAAAACATATCATAACACCTATGCCACATACATACTATAATGGCCATTATTACTTGGGGTCCCATAAACTAAGCAAGTCATATGCCCATTAGATTAGTGGGGTCTTGCTAGCTAAGCAAGTCATATGCCCATAATCTATTTGGGGCTTGTTAGTCATATAGGTCATATGCCCAAGTCTACAATCATACTTAACATAACATATTACATAACATAAAATCATAAGATAACATATAAAAGCATATAACACATAAATCATATCCTATTTTCCTTACCAAAATAACCGGGATATGAGAACTGATTTGGGACCTTGGAACACTCCTAAAAACCATTTATAATAAGGTGAGTATATTGAAGAAAAGGGATGAAAGTGAAGAAGGAACTATGCTATCAAAATATACTTACCAAAAACCTTGTGCTTAAGAACTTGGATTTCCTAACCAAGAATAAGAATAAGGTTAGAATGAGTAGAAGACTATGAGAATTTTTAAAGAACATAATACAGAAATGGACTAGAGTTTGGAAATACCTTGAAGACTTATATGACCAATCTAAACCTTGAACCGAAATGTGAATAAACCTTACTTCCCCAAGTGTTTGATAAGCTTATAATGATCAAGCTTATAATTCCCAACCCAAGTGTTTACACTCTCACACTCACCTAGCAACTTGCAGCCTCTGAACTTAGAGTAATAGATGAATAAATGGTTGGGTACTAGGTCCTATTTATAGAGTTTAGGAATGAAAAGATCTTCATTTAACTTGAATAAAAATAATGGCTTTTTAAGTGAAAATAATTTGAATTATCGTTCAGCAGAGGCTGAAGACTCGTTCAAAAAGATGCTGGACTCATCAAGAGGTTGAAGGTTTGAATGGAGAACGTTTTTGAAAACTTTCAAAATATGCTGAGAGGGGCGATATATCGCCCCCTGTAGGCGATATATCGCCTGGGCCAATATGCCCGAGGCAATCGTGCAACGTTTCGTGTTTTTTGTATCTTCGTGTTGCGATATATCGCCCCCTATAGCTGCGATATATCGGCATACGCTGATTATTTAAACACGAAATTACACATTTTTAGCTTAATTTGAATTGAGTAAACAGCCTTGACTAAGCCCTCGAACATTTTCAAAGCTGCTGACTGACCTTAGGGTATTCAAATTTTAACCTTAATAAATTTAATCCTCAAAATACTTAATCATTAATAAACCTATGCATGACATGTGCTATTATCTTATTGGTTCTTATCTAAACCTTATAGTATATTAAATATTATCCTCAATATCAGTCATATTAATCAAACCTTAGGTTAAAATTAATATTCCTAAACTATAGGTTAAACTTAGAAAATCTACAAGTACTACTATGAGTGTCCAAATAAATCCCGGTCTGAACCAAAAATCCACAGTCATAAAGATAATACTATTATTACTATAATACTACTATCTAATTAGCTAAGTAAAGTTCTTGGACTCTACATCTGCATGCCATAGTTTATTAGGGAATAGACAATCGCTTGAGCCCTCGAACACTATTGTAACTTTTTTCTCATGTAAACCTAGGCAGCTTGCACTACTTTATTGCCATGATTTCTTTATTGTTATCAAACTGACATTTAATAAATAGGAAACATGGACTTTATTAATACAACTCAATGTAACGTAACTCACGAGAGTCCTAAGTCGTGGACTTAGGTCCTGTGCTTGAGTCTTGAAGACTCGAGTCTTTATCGAATTCTCTTAGTACTTAGACAATTTTTAGGCCTTTAGGCTCATGGTCCTCAAGAGTAACTTTAATGCAAAGTCAAGTGACACTTGACACGGCCCTATGTCCCTGAGTTTCAACTGCTCAGGATGGGGTCAGCCTGTGGTACTTAGAGCTTGAGGATCTTCCTATCAGTGTCTAGACGCTTATGCATTTAGTGTTTCTTCTTAGGCTCGCGGTCCTAAGAGTAAATTTGATGTGGGGTCAAGTGAGGGCACTTGACTATCCTACGCCTTTGAGTTTCAACGACTCGGGCTTTGAGGAGGTCTGTTTCCACTATAGGGTTTTGCCTTAGTGCTCAATGCTTATGACATTTAGTGTTGTCTTCTAGGCTCGATGTCCTTGAAAGCAACTTTAATGTCTTCTTGTGTTACCAAGTCCCAATGACTCGGTCCCTAGGAGGTCATTCGCACTAAGCCACCTACCCCCCGGATACGTGGCCACCGGTGGGTTAGCTTGGGCCTTTTGATTTGCCCCCCGAGTACACATCTCAGGACATAATCATGTGGAAGTCATGAACTCATCATCCTAGTTTCAGGCAATCAAGTTCCCCGCCCTTAGACTTGGAATTTCTCGACACTCAAGTTTTAGCACTCAAGTTTTAGCTCCGAGATCCAATTACTCGAGCTTTCGTTTGCATTTCAAGATCATAGGACTAGGTTATTGCTCCCTGGGCACAATGTCCATGGGAGGTGACCAAAGTTTGTTCTCGCGCTCCTTGGGTTTTTTACTCTTTGTCGATTCTTGACTCTGAGTGGTAGTGACTCAGGCCCCCATTCACATATCGAGATTGAGGGACTTGGTTGTCGCTTTTCAGGCACGGAGTCCATGGAAGGTAACCCTAAGTCCACTCTTACACTATTTTGGGGAAATTATTACAAGGCTCTACATAGTATTCTGTTTAAGTCTTAGGCGACTTAGGCTTGTGCCTGAGTACTGACGACTCGAGCTTCCGGTCACATCTCGAGGATTAGGATTTGGTTATTACTCCTCGAGCTCGCGCTGTCCTCGGGATAATATGCTAAATCCAATCTCGCGTTACTTGGATCTTCTTGGCATTGGGTATTTCTCAGGCCAGTTAGCTATGAGGTCTCATGACATTAGGGATGCTTCACTTGTTGACTAGCTTAGCTTCCCAAGCCATCGACTTCCTAATGCTATTTTTTCTTGCGGCCTATTGGACTTGGTCAATGCTCCTTGGGCCCAATGTCCATGGGTAGTAACCTAATTCCATGCCTCAAGACCGAGTACAAATGGCTTGGTCTTCTGTTTGATTCTCGAGATTAAGGGATTTGGTCAGTGCTCCTCGGACGCAATGTCCACAGGAGGTGACCTAAGTTTGTTCTTGTGCTACTAGGATTCTTAGTATCCCCCTAGACACTAAGCTTACCCCGCTCTGAACAAGCTTGTTTTCTTAGGTTGCGGACTCAAGACTTTAGTCTCCTAGGTTATTCTATTTTCGAGACACTAACATTAGGTTTACTTCGCTTTTGACAAGCTTAGCTTCCTACGTCTAACTCTACGAGGCTTCCCTAACTCCATGCCCTCCCCCCCCCCCCAAGTGATCAGAGACTAGTCTGTGTTCACTTGTCCAGGCCAACAAGCAGGTGCTCTACGAGTAGTACATACAGAATACAGGAAACTAAAAAATATAAGCAGAATCTCTTGAAAAAATTTACCCTTTTTTGTCTACACGATTTCCATTATTATGCTTGGAGGCTACAAGGAGATTACAAAAATTAATAAATTTACTGCTCTTATCACTGGTAATACCAGTGTAGATGCTTGGCATTCCAGGCGTGGGGTATTAATTCTCCACTCAGTCGGGGTAATTTGTATGTCCCCGAACATACAACACTTTTGACTTGGTATGGGCCCTCCCAATTGGGTCCCAGCACTTCCATGCGGGGGTCTTAGGTGGCTAAGAAGAATTTTCGCAACACTAGATCTTCGACCCCAAACTTTCCATCCTTCACTTTAGAGTTGAAATACCTGGCCACTTTCTACTGGTAGGACACTACTCAAAGTTTAGAAGCTTCATGGAACTCCTCCACAAGGTTCAGGGACTCTTGGAGTAAAGTGTGGTTTGTGGTCGAATCATACGTATCTCGTCGGTGCGTGGAGATTGCTGCCTCAATTTGGAGCATGGCCTCATACCCATATTCCATTGAGAATGGCGAGTGGCCAGTGGAGGTCCGAGCAGTAGTGCGGTAGCTCCACAATGCCCTAGACAGCTCCTCGGGCCAAGCACCTTTTGTTTATTCAAGCCTTTTCTTCAAGGTGGCTTTGAGCGTCTTGTTGATTGCTTCCACCTGACTGTTTGCCTGCAGGTGGGCCACAGAGTAAATGCTCTTCATAACCATGTGTCGCTGACAGAAGTCTGTGAACACTTCGCTATCAAATTGCAAGTCGTTGTCGAAGATTATTTTCCTCGAAAGCCAGTAGCGGCAAACGATGTTCTTGATTGTGAAATCTAGTGCCTTCTTAGAAGTGATTATAACGAGTGGCTCGGTCTCAACCCACTTCGTGAAGTATTTGGCCGCCACTATTGCATACTTCACCCCTCCTTTACCTAATGACCCGATAAGTTCAATCTCCCAGACAGCAAAGGGCTAAGGGTTGGTCATCAAGGTGGGCTTATTTGGAGGAGCTCGAGGTATATTGCCAAAGTGTTGGAACTTGTCACACTTCTTAACATAGTCCATCGCGTCTCCATTCATGGTAAGCCAAAAATATCCTTGTCTCAAGATTTTCTTGGCGAGGCTCTACCCCTCGCCGTGGTCCCCGCAAAAATCCTTATGCACTTCTCAGAGTATTAGATTTGCCTCTTTCCTGGACACACATCGGAGCAAGGGAAACGAATATCCTCACCTCTACATCTTGTTGTCCATGACAACATATCGTGGCGCCTGGTAAAGCAGCTTCTGGGCTGCTTTCATATCCTGTGGTAATTCCCCGAAGACAAAATATTTCACTATAGGCTCCATCCACACGTGTGGGAGATGGACTGCTTTCACTTCCTCGGGGGCTGAAATGCTCGGAGAAGCTAAGTGGTCAATGGGGACTACATTGATGAGTTTAGCATCCTTAGTGGTTGCCAACTTGGCCAGTGCGTCAGCTTAGAGTTTTGTTCTCGTGGCACTTGTCGGATGGTGAATGTTTTGAAGTTGTGTAGCATTTCTTGGGTTTTTGCCAAGTAAGCGGCCATTCTTGTCCCCCTGGCTTGGTATTCCCCGAGTACCTGATTAACTACAAGCTGCGAGTCACTGAAAATTTTGAGGCTCTCGGCTTTGAGCTCTAGTGGTACTCGGAGACCAGCAATGAACGCCTCATGCTCTGCTTCATTGTTTGAGGTGTCAAACCCAAACCTCAGGGTGTTGTGGACCTTGTGCCTCTCGGGGGATACCAAAATGATGCCTACCCCAGCACCATTTCATTCGACGATCCATCAACATATAGCTTCCACACGGGCCCAACCTATGGAGCGTCCCTAGGTCTCTCGTGGTTTCTCGTGCACTCGGCGATGAAATCTGCCAATGCACGTCCCTTTATGGCAATCCTTAGATGATAGGTGAAGTCAAACTGACTAATTTCGATATACCACTTTAGGAGTCTTCCAGATGACTCCGGCTTTTGGAGGATCTGTCACAAGGGATGGTTCATGAGGACCTTTATGGGATGCGCCTGGAATTAGGGCCTTAGCTTCCGAGAAGCTACCATTAGGCAAAAGGTCAACTTCTCCATGAGTGGGTACCTAGACTCCGCTCTGAGGAGTCTCTTGCTTACATAGTATACAGGATGTTTGACGTGACCTTCCTTGCATACTAAGGCAGCACTGATGGCACTCTCTGAGATAGCCATGTAAAGCAGGAGGGGCTCTCCGTCTACGATCTTCGACAAGAAAGGTGTAACGCCTTGTGTTTCGAGTACCTTTAAACGACTCGGGTCAGGATTGTTTTCCCTGAGTTAAGAATATTATCTTAAATAATATTATATTTGTTTGGAATTTATTTCCAAGAGTTATTGCTAGCCAAATTATGAATTGTGTGATTAAAAGTCAAGATAAGACTTTTGATCTTGGATCGACACAAAAACCCTAATCGGGTAAAAAAAATCTCGAAAAATAAAATGAAAAACTATGGAAAAAATATTTTGGGCATAAAATACATTCATAAAAAAGTTTGGTCAAAAATAATAAACCTAAGAGGAAATGGAAATTTTAGAACATTTTGTGTTAAATGCTTAATTTTTGCCGAATTATGGAATTTTATTCTATAAATGGACCTTAGGTTAAATTGTATTGTGTAATTAATTAAATTAAATGTGAGAGATATTTAACTTAATTATTATGTGTTAAGTTTTTTTAAAATACTTTATAAGAGTGAAAAAGGTTATAGAAAAGTGATTTTAGCTTTAATCACATTAAAGTAATGTTAATGACACAAAGTGACATAAAGTAAAATCACTCAAGTGTTTTAGATATTTTTAGAGTTGTCTAAGCTCTTCCAACCTCCCAAAACCGACCTCCATTCTCTCCTCTCACTCTCATCTTGTTCAAAAAATTCTCTCAAGTTTTCTCATCATTTTCAACTACCAAAAACCCTAAGAAACCTTGGAAGCTTAAGCCTTGATCTTGGAAGAGTTTCCCTAAGGTAAAAGTTTCAAAATTTGACTTTTGTATAGTTTTTAACCATAGATCTTTCAATAACTAACTATATATGTTGTTGGAGGAGTTGGTTTAAGGTTTTGAAAGGGTTTTTGAAGGTGATAAAGCTAGTAGAAACATCAAAAATCCAAGCAAGAACAACAAGAGGTAAAAAGTTTACTTTTTATGGTTGTTTTTGTATAGTTTTATTTTTAAGCATTATTTTGTGTATTTAATGTTTATTATTGGTGATTTAATAAGGCTATGGTAGTTGCTTGATAATTTTTATGATGCTTGTATGTTGATTTTTGAAAATAAAGACCCAAAATCCCTAAGGGTTTTGTTGAAAACCCTAAAACAAAAATACAAGTTTTGAGCTGTGACTTCCAAGGGGTTAAGCTTCTACTATATACTGATTTTGTAAAAATAAATTGTACTGTGATATTTTTGAGATGGATTATATGAATTGGAGCTTTTGAAACACTCAAAAACGTTTAGAAATGAGTGAGTTATGCTATTTCAAAGTTTAGGTAAAAAACTGTTTTTTCGTATTCTAAATTTTGGGACCAAGTTTGGACAGCCACTGTATAGGGAAAATGACCCAGTTTTTACTAAACTTTGGTGGAGATGTTCTTGGTCTAGCCTAGTATGCCTCTGTAAAATTTGGTAACAAAATACTGAACAGTTTCAGAGTTATTAAGTGCCAATGATTGGAAAAAATAAGGACTTGAAAATAAAGTCATTTTTACCTCAATGTTTGAAAAATATTTTCACCAATCAAAAATGATAATTTTGACCTAATACTTTACAAAGACCTAAATGGCATATCAAAGATAGAATTGGAAAATTTTGATAACAATTGGGTAAGTAAATTTCAAGTTATGATCTAACAAAGTATGTAGTTAAAAATGTGAAAAATGAGGTTTTCACACTTAGTGAGAATTATTTTTATTCTTTCTAAAAATAAAAGACTTAATTTATTAATAAATTAAAAGAGGGTTTAAAACTCTATATTTTTATAAAATAATTAAGTAAATTATTTTAGTAAGTAAACTTGATTAATTGACTTCGGAGAATTAACTAGTCAAGATAAGCAATTATTAACGGTTTTCCTAATTAAGTTAAAATTAGGCTATTTTATTAAAACGATTTTTAGAGATTAAAACCTTAAGAAAAATAAAAGGAAAATTAAGAGATTATTTTCTTGAAAAATAATTGAGGAATTTAATTTGTATTTTCTGGATATAATACCGCTGAAATCTTTTATATATTTAACTGACTTGTTGAAAGTACGGATTAATAGCAGAACTTTTAAAGAATAAGATTTTAGTGGATTATGGTAAATACTATTGTGATACTCGAGCCTAGGTATCGAGACCATAGGATAGGTCTCCCCGAGACTTAGGGTTTAGTCTCAAATTTTTGCGTATGAATTTCTTGAATGGGTTTAAAACCAAATAAGGATCTTTAATCCTTACATATGATTTTGAAAATGACCAAACTGCCCAAAATAATAATAATGAATTATGAGTGCCATAATTAATCCGAGTATATTGTATGGATAATTACAATATTGGCTAAGCATAACTGGATTGTACGTTGAAGGGTGAAATCCCACTAAGAGCTAAGGACTCCAAGTAAGTCAACTTCTATTGTTTGGCTATAACATGATTGCTCATTTTAATACTCCATCTAAATAGCTAGTGAGAGTTTGGAAGTCAATTACCCTCTCTAATTCTTTTTCTTTTTCTTTTGCAGATCTAAAGACTTTAGATCGATGTTATCAAATCAATGGTTGGAGGTATAATTTATCGATCTCCTTTATTTTTGTAACGATCCTATACAGTTTTATTCTGCATATTAGGATTGTTAATGCATCTAGATTATATTAATCTTACATTTGGTATCAAGAGCCAAATTTACCTCTGTCTTGATTTTATTATATGCATAAATAAATATATATATTTGCATAATATGTATATATGTATATATAATGGCTGTGTACTCAAAAAAATTTGTTTGGATTGTTTTACTGCATATTGTTGTTAGGATTGTTTTAGTTTATCAATTTCTAACATATTTTTGTGCATTAAAACTATAGAATAAATATGTGTTAAAAGCTTTGAGTTTGGCCAATGGTTCAAAATTTGGTTCTTAAATTCAAATTCATTTTTAATGCTATTAGAAATCCTCTAGCTTATGTTTTCTAATGATATATGTGTTGGTTTTTATTGATCAAATCAGAGATTATGCGCAGTTGAACAACAATCAAATTTTTAGATTAATCCCATAAGATTTCTAGATCTACTTCTTCACACTCATATATATATTGAATCAAGGACAAGAATAGAAAAATTACCTCAAGTCCTTCCTTGCTGCTATCTTTTTGTATGGTTGAATCCTTGAGATCTCACACCAAGATCTTCCAAAATGTTCTCAGGCACACAAAGAACGAGTGTGGGCTCGCTATACAAATAATAGGCAATAACTATTTATCAGATGTTCTCAGCACATGAGATCTGATAAAGTTTGGACCTAGGTTTTGTGAAGAACAATGATTTTAGTTTTTGTCACTGTTCTCTTTCTCTGTGAGAGATTCCTAGATATTTTTCTATCCCTGAAAAATTACGTTCTGTGAAAACTGATATCCAATATTTAATAATATCCAATATATTAAAATATTTGCTATTTTAAACAAATTCAAAATAACTGATCAGTTATCAGATTTTTGTTTAAATAATAATATTTTAATCATATTAAAATATCTCATTATTTATTTAATATTTAAATAACTAAAATTGTGGAATCAAGAGACTAAGTCCATCTCTTATGCGTGTAGCACAGTGCCTGTGCACTGTGCCAAACGTGTACCACATGCCTGTGCAGGCATGTGATTTTTCCCAATTTTTATTATTATTTAAATACCAAAAATCCCAAAAATAAATTAATTCAAAATTAATTATATTTTTGTTAAATCAAATAATTAATTAATTACACATAATTAAACAATAATTATGTTTGATACATAGAAAAATATTTTACTTATCACATAAGTCCTTTTTTTGCCCATTTTTTTGTATTTGTCTTTGACAGTGATTGTTTGAGCCATTTCGGGGACCATGGACCTATAACATTAAGCTCCAATAAATTGAAACTTAATAATTAAACTCTTTAATTATAATAGTTAATTTATTAATTCTGATATTACTCCACTATAAATTCAGAATTACACTATTTATGTTATAGATATACTTTTACATAAATCTTTTTCTTAAGTCGTCCATTGATATAACCATCTTACAATAGTTCAACCCTCTAATTAATTAGTTCATAAATTAGAATGGGAGAATTGCCATTTAACCTTTCTAATTTACTTCTTATTCCTTAAGTACCATTAATTCACTAGTGAATAATTAATCTATAATCCAATTATATATTTGCGCTCAAAATCATTCAGTTCCAGAATTAACCCTTAAGGGAACTAATATACGATCCGTTAGGAAAGATTAGATTCCGTATTGTAGATACATGTTCCCAGCCATCCATGATATTAAATCTCCAAAACAAAAGTCGCTAGCCTCATTCTTTGAAGAGACCTTAACGAATGAATCAAAAGATTTAATAAACATGAACAAGAGTTCATGAACACTCAGGATTTAGGTTGATCTATAAATGATCATCAGTTATGATATGAATTACAAGTCTTTATTGTTAAATGGTTTTTGGATAAAGACTTTAATTCATATCGGTCCATGTCATATATAATCATATTATACAAAGCACATTTACCGAGATGTCTTACCACATCAATAATCCGAATCTAGATTATTTGTATCATTATGATACTCAGTAAAACGTACTTACAACTCCAATTAAAGAATTCTATAACTTTAATTTGTTGTTGTTGACTATTTTTATTCATTCATGTGATCTTAATTTTCTCGTACTAATACAATATCACATCCTCAATAATGAATATGGAATTTTTCTAATATTTACAAAATTATTCAAACAATAATTTAACAATCTAAATATGACAATAATAATAAAACATTGTATTTATTTATTCACAGAAAAAACAAATGTTTTTACATGCTTTTAGGACACACTCCTAACAATATGCATAAAAAGCGAGTTTTTGAAACCCTTGGAAGCATTCGAATATTCATTGAAAATTTTGGTTTTTTATTCAAATATGTTTTTTGATCTATTTGAGTACTAGGAATACTTTGGTTTATATTTTCTAGTTATATTGTGCATAAAAATCGAGTTTCAAACTCATGACAGTCGTTTAAACCTTGAAGAACCCGGTTATGGCCAAAAATAATTTTTGATATTAATATTCATTTTTTAGTTGTTTTTTATGCAAACAAATGCCATGGATCTCTTTATACATGTATTTCGGTTTGATCTGGGCTGAAAATTAAAGAATTTGACGTCAAAAATGGCTATTTCCGACTGGGTTACCATTTCGAGTGTAGCAACCCGAGTAGAGAAGAATCGGGTCATTTGACCCAGCTGAAGGTTGAATATGGGGGGGGGGGGGGGGGAACAACATGTCGTTTCCCCCCTGAAGCGCGTAAAATGACCTGTCGACAAGACAAACGACAACAAACAAAGGGAAACGACATGTTGTTTCCACAAGGCAGAATTTAAAAAAAATTAAGAAAAATCTAAAAAATTAAAGTTTTGTAAAATATTTTGGAATATTATTCTTTCTTGATTTCTACATTATTTTAGGCAATAAATTTAATTTTAATTATGCATATAATTTTGGTAATTTATATGTTATTTAGAAATTAATTAAAATGTGCAAATTTTGATTTGGTATATTTATTGCATGATTTATTCAATTTTCATTGTGCATGTAATTAGAATAATTGTGTTATTTTGGGTATGTAATTACATTTAATGTTTTACAATTGAGTTTTAGTACAATTATTTATTAACTTACCAAATATTGTGTAATTGATTTATTGCCTTATTAAGTATTAATTTTTTAAATTAATTCTGCCATTTATTTATTGATCGAATTATTGCATTTATATTTTATCATATATATAAATGTATATTATTATACTAATTTGTATGTATATTTATGTTTTAATTCATGCAATATTTATTATTAGTGCAATTAATTTTAAGATATTATATGTATAATTTTATGGTTTTAATGTATGATATATTTCATATTTGTGCTAGATATATTAAGCTTATAGTTAATATATGGATTAGTTAAATAATATTTAGCATATTAAGATTCATAAAATTATATAATTAATTAGATTAATTACTCAGATAGAATAATTAAGTTATGAATAATACATAAACAATTTTTGTGGTTAACATGAGAAAGCATGAAACTGAGATAATGCTCAATCTAGAACGGTTTTTAATGATCTTCGGACGACCACACTAGGAGTACTCTTAGTGATTGTCTATTATGTTGCTGCATAATTGTTTTTGGGAATTAAATAGAGCCTAAAACATAATCTCTAGTGAATCATATAATTTTAAATAGTTAGGGAGTAGCCACAACATATTTAATTATATAAAATTATATATTAAGCTTATTAGGATCACATAATGGACATAAATTGCGACTGGTTATGTAGATATAATAATTTTACCTCATGGTGATTTTATTATGTTTATATAATTAATTAAGATATTATATTAAATTAATTTTTTTTAATCTACCCACATGAATTATGATAATTAATTTAATAGTTTAATCATAAAGTTTATTTAGATAGAAATATCAAACCTTAAGTTTTTCCATTGTTTGATAAATCTATCATAATGTCATTCAATCTTATTAAATTAAAATTTTAGCCCACATGAAATTTTTGTTTGATTAGATTTCATATTCAACATGTTTATATATTGGTAGCAACATGGTTTCATCAAGCCTTAATTCTTTAAATTCTTAAGTTTGTAATCTTATTCATGTAGTTTCTTAATCCGCCTCTAGTTTTGCTACTATCCTAACCAGAGTTCCTGAGCTTAGGGGTGACAATTTCAAAATATGGAAGGAGAGAGTTCTTTTTCATTTATGATGCACAAACATGGACTACGCAATCACGAATGATGAACCTGCTGCAATCAAGAAGAACAACACTGATGATGAGATCGCGTTGCGTAACAAATGGGAGCGATCCAATCGTCTGAGTATCATGTTCATCATGACGAAGATACTTGTAGGAATGCATGGATCAGTGGAGCATCATGAAAAAGTCAAAGACTTGATTAAGGTCGTCGACGATCAGTACAACACCTTTGACAAGCCCCTTTGCAACACTTTCATCATCAAGGGTCACTGGAGTTAAAGGCGTACATGAGCACATCACCAGGATGAGAGACATCACTATACAACTAAAGAAGTTCGATGTGATGATAGGTACTCACTCCTGGTTCTTTACATTCTTAACAATCTTCCCTCCCAATACATGCCTTTCAAAATTTCCTACAACACACATAAGGACAAATGGAGTATCAATGAACTGATAAACATGTGTGTACAAGAAGAAGGAAGGTTGCTGATGGAGCAAGGAGAAAGCGCTCACATGGCAACTCAAGGATAGCCTAAAGGTCCATCCAAGAAGGACAAGGGGAAAAAGAAAATACCTCCCCAAGTTGACATAAAAAATGATTCCAACAAGTGTTTTTTTTTTCTGTAAAAAGAAAGGACATGCGAAGAAGGAATGCGCCAAGTTTAAGTAGTGGATGGAGAAGAAATGGTTTGTAAAACCTAAGGAAGTTAGTGGGAAGTGAGCAAAGCATCTTATCTGGAAACAAGATGGGCTCGCATGTGGAGGTTGTAGGAACATGCAGTTTAGTTTTAAGTAGTGGTTTTATTTTAAAGTTAGAAAAGACCTTTTATGCTCCAATTTTTTCTAGAAACTTGATTTTAGTTTCAAGGCTTGTACCTTTTAGTTATTCATTTACATTTTCAAACAATTATTTTTAATTTATTATATAAATATGAATGTGTTGGAAATGGTATTTTGTCCGATGGTCTTTACTGCATTAGTTTACAAAATGACACCACTCGTAATATTATGCATGTTTACGCTGGCAATAAAAGATGTGTTATTAATGAGGATTTTTCTACATTATGGCACCGGAGATTGGGACATATCTCCATTGATAGGATTAAGAGGTTAGTAAAGGATGAGGTACTTAATACCTTAGATTTTACTGACTTTGATACTTGGGTGGATTGTATTAAGGGAAAACATACTGACTAGTCTAAGAAAAGTGGTGTCCATATGAGTTCTAAATTATTAAAAATCATACATAAAGATATATGTAGTCCAGATATGGACACATGTGGTAAAAAATACTTCATCTCCTTTATAGATGATTACTCACGTTACATGTATCTCTACTCACTTCATAACAAAAGTGAAGCATGGATGTCTTTAAGAAATTTAAAGCTGAAATGGAGAAACAATGTGTTATCCCCAAAATTTTAGTTCGATGATGTGGCAATCAGAAGTGACAAATGGCAATGCATGGTCATCAAGCGACACATTAATGGTCAATATATGTGTTGAACAAGGAAAGTGCAAAGGTTAGAAAATGACCTACGGAGTTGTGATATCACTAGTCGGAAGATAGTTTTACCTGGTCAGGAAATAATTCACCCGACCAGATAGGAATTTAACTGGTCAGGAGGGAGTCTTATTGACCAGACACATTGGAAGGGGTGTTTGTCCGACCAGGAAAGGGTTTAACTAGTCAAGAAACGATTTACCCGACCGAATAGGAATTTTGTCTGGTCAGGAGGGAGTTTTACCCGACCAGACACATCAGAAGGGCAATTTATCCGACCAGGTAAGGATTTAACTGGTCAGGGAGTGTTTCACCCGACCAATTACATCATAAAGGGGTTTCACCCGACCAGTTACCTCAGAATGGGGTTTCACCTGACCAGTTTCCTTAGAAATGGGTTTCACCCGACCAGTTACCTCATAAAGGGGTTTCACCTAACCAGTTTCCTCAGAAAAGGGGTTTCACCCGACCAGTTACATCAAAAAGGGGTTTCACCTGACCGGTTTGCATCAGAAAGGGGTTTCACCCGACCAGCTATGTCAGATTGAGGAGTGTAGCCGACCAGATGTGTCAGAATCTCAGGAGTTAACTGCCTAATGACTTCTTTACAGAATCTCAGTAACAACTTCAACCTGAATTGCTCATACCTACCACGCGAATCTCTCAGATATCTCAAGTAATAGCTATATTGTTGTAATTTGAATTTGTTTATTACTTTATTAATTAAAGTTGGTTGAAACAACCAAGGACCCCGTCAAAATGAGATATTTTTCAAGTACGATCCATGAGCCTATAAATAAAGGGCTCATGACATCATTTTAGGGGATATGATCTTTTCAGAGACTTTTAGACTCTCTAATTTTGAGACTTTGGTACTGTGACTTGGGACATTCTTGGGGCATTTTCTGAGAAAGCTTAGAGAGAGAAAGCTTGTATACTCTAGAGAGAGAAACTCTGTATTTTTCTACTTACACTTAAGAAACTCAGTTGGCTTAGGTTCATCTGATCTTAAGTGTGGGCTACATATATCATAACTTCAAGTGGATTAGGCTATTACCAACAAATTGGGGCTGAACCACTATAAAATTGGCCGTGTCGTTTTTATTTTCTATTCAAGGCTATTGTCTTCACTGTCGTTTTTGCGTCTACTCGTCATTGGCCAAAATCGTGGTCAACACAATGCAATAAGCAAATTAAGATAGTGAGATTAGATAAAGGTGGAGAATATTATGGTAGAAATACTGAGGATGGACAAGCACTTGGTCTGTTTGTGAGGTTTCTTGAAGAAAATGGGAATGTTTCCTAATACACCATGTCGGGTACACCCCAGCAAAATGGTGTTGCAAAAAGAAGAAACCAAACATTATTGGACATGGTGTGGAGTATGCTTAACAGCAACTCCAAACTTCCTAAATCCTTGTGGACTGGAGCTCTAAAAACGGCTATGTACATATTAAACCGTGTTCCAACCAAGGCTGTCTTAAAAACGCCTTTTGAATTATGGAAAGGTTGGAAACTGAGTTTTCAACATGTATGCGTTGGGGATGTCTGTCTGAAGTTAGGGTGTATAATCCACAAGAAAAGAAAGTGGACCCTAGGACCATTAGTGGGTATTTCATTGGATATGATGAAAGGTCCAAAGGTTACAATTCTACTGTCCATCTCATTTCACTAGGATTGTGGAATCAAGAAATGCAAAATTTCTTGAAAATGACTTGATTAGTGGGAATGATCAATCAAAGGACTCAAATTTTGAGAAAGATCATTTAGAACCTTCTACCTCAGCATTAAGATTGTTCAAAACACCCCTCAAGTTCAAACGGATGTTGAACAACCACAACAAGTCAATGAAAATCCACAAGTCGATGATGAAGTTCAAATGGATTAAGTTGTTCATGAATTACCTACAGTTGATGAACAACCAGCTGAACCACCAACTCCCCAAGAGCCTGCTGGTGTAGCATTAAGAAGATCCACTAGAATGACAAAACCGACTATTCCTAGTTATTACATTGTGTATTTACAAGAATCTGACTACAATATTGGAGCCAAAAATGATCCAGGAATGTTTTCACAAGTCATGGATAGCCAAGAATCGAGACTGTGGTACAATGCCATGAATGAAGAAATGTATTCTATGAAGAGCAATGAAGTTTGGGATCTTGTTGAGTTTCCTAATGGGGCAAGGGTCATTGGGTGTAAATGGGTCTTCAAAACAAAGAAAGATTCATTAGGCAACATTGAGAGACACAAAGCAAGACTCGTTGCTAAGGGATTCACTCAAAAGGAAGGAATTGATTACACGGTGACCTTCTCTCCTATTTCCAAGAAAGATTCCCTTGGATTAATCTTAGCATTAGTTGCTCATTTCGATTTAGAGCTACAACAAATGGATGTGAAAACTGCTTTCCTAAATGGTGACCTAGAGGAGGAGGTATACATGAAACAACCAGAAGGATTCTCCAGTGATGGTGAGCACTTGGTATGCAAGCTTAAGAAGTCCATCTATGGATTAAAACAAGCATCCCGCCAATGGTATTTAAAATTCCATGATGTCATCTCTTCCTTTGGGTTTGAAGAGAATGACATGGATTAATGTATATACCAGAAGGTCAGTGGGAGTAAGATTTATTTTCTTGTTTTATATGTGGACGATATTCTACTTGCAATCAATAATAAATGTTTTCTCCATGAGGTGAAACATTTCCTCTCGAAGAACTTTAAGATGAAGGATATGGGTATGTCATTGTCATTAAGATCCATCAAGATAAACATCAATGTATCTTAGGTTTATCTCAAGAATCTTACATCAACAAAGTTTTAGAGAGATTTCAAATGAAGAATTGTTCACCAAGTGTTGCTCCTATTGTTAAGGGTGATAAATTAAATTTGAGCCAGAGTCCAAAGAATGATTTTGGAATGGAAGAAATGAATAAAATCCCCTATGCTTCTGTTGTTGGAAGCTTAATGTATGCTTAAGTTTGCACAAGATCTGACATTGCATTTGTTGTCGGAATGTTAGGAAGATACCAGAGTAACCCGAGATTAGACCACTGGAGAGCTGCAAAGAAAGTGATGAGGTACCTCCAAGGTACTAAGGAATACCAACTGATGTTCAGACGAACCGACAATCTGGAAGTAGTTGGCTACTCATATTCAGACTTTGCTGGCTATGTTGACTCACGTAAATCAACCTCTGGTTGCGTGTTTATGTTTGTCGGTGGAGCTGTGTCATGGAGGAGTACCAAACAGACATTGACCACTACTTCTACTATGGAGGCCGAGTTTGTTTCTTGTTTTGAGGCTACATCACATGGTGTATGGCTAAAGAGTTTCATTTCAGGCCTTAGAGTTGTAGATTCTATTTCTAGGCCGTTGAAAATGTTCCATGACAATTCAGCTGCTGTATTCATGGCTAAGAACAACAAAAGTGATAGTCGAAGCAAGCACATCGACATTAAATACTTAGTTGTTAGAGAACATGTTACAGAAAATAAAATGGTCATTCAACACATAAGCACTGAATTGATGATAGCTGATCCTTTCCCAAAAGGCTTGCCACCTCATAAATTCAAGGATCGTGTAGTGAACATGGGACTTGGTTCCCTTGTGTAGTTTTTATTGTACAACTAAGGTTATTATCAGTGAAACTCTTATTTTAATGTTTTATCATATTTTTGCGCATTTTTAATTTTATTTGAGAAAATTTTATCTTCATAGGACCTGAATAAACATAGGGTTTATTCATTAAGTTGCATCGCCGCATAAAGTTTATTGTTGAGTAATAAATACATTGTAATACATGGAAGATAATACTTGTCATAAAAGAAGACCTATCGCTATGATTCATGTGTTTGTTGCCTAACAAGGATAATCATTGGGCCTAAGTGATACTTTAGTTTAAATGCAGACCAAGAGGGAGAATATTAGAATATATTATTATATTAATTAGTATTATAAAAAACCATTAATTCTAAATAAACTCAATATTGTGATTAATTGACATATATTCTCAATATAGTCAGCATTTAAGATAGTTACTCAATATTGAGTTACCCAATATTTTATATCTTATTGATTGTCAAATATTATGACATTAATTATGGTAGAGACCTTAATGGAAGGTCTCACCTATATAAATATAGGGTTTTGGTCCCCAAGCTCATTGCTCTTTCTAATACTCCATCTAAAGAGCTAGTGGGAGCTTGGAAGTCCATTACCCTCTCTAATTATTTTTCATTTTCTTTTGCAGATCTAAAGACTTTAGATCGAGGTTATCAAATCAATGACTGGAGGTATAATTTATCAATCTCCTTTATTTTTGGAATGATCCTATACAGTTTTATTCCGCATATTAGGATTGTTAATGCATCTATATTATATTAAGCTTACAGTCTTGCGATTTTCAAGAGAGTTATTGTTGTCTTTGATTATAATCGTTGCTACACAATCAGATCGCCATTGTTGTTGTTGCTTTCAGATCAAAATGGTTGTAGTTGTGGTGTTGCTTTCAGATCGAGATCATCTATAGTTGTGGTGTTGTTTCAGATCGAGATCTAATGTAGTTGTGGTGTTGTTTCAGGTTGAGATTGGCTGTAATCGGTGCCATGGGCCGCCTGAGAATGAGGGATCTTGCCGTCTGCGAATGGGAGAGCAAACAATATTTTTGTAAATAAAACTTGTGTCGTACAAAAGTTTATTATTCCCCTGTGATAGTAAAAAAATGTTTTTTTAATAGTATTTGGTTATTAGATATAAAATCCCTTAATTTTATGGCAACAATTTTTTATTTCCTAATTTGCATTCTTCGTTTGGATGAAAAACATGAAGATAAAGCCAACTCAGCGTCAGCAGCTTCATGCCGCACTAGAGTGATCCAATATGTGGTTCCGCACGTTCCACCACTTCTTCGTTCATTTCCAATACTGATCGTGAAACACCATGAGTAGCAGGATGTTGAGGTCCAAAATTCAAAGTGAAATTTTTTATTTGCTCGTTCCTAGTCATCATGGGAAAGAAAGGTAGAAATAAGAAAGAGGTTATTCCTTACCAGTACTAGCAACAACATCTCCTTGCGTGCGAGAGACTTCTATGCTAGTCGTTATTCCCGACATTGTTATGAAAGAAAGTGTTAGACTCATCTTACAGGTGTTCCCTAATGAGGGATTTTAGGAGATTAGGGTTCTCCTTTATCTCCTCCCTCATCCGCGGAAGGTTTCAGTATCCATCTCCGCAAATATTTCCAGATCTTGAGATAGAAAGTTCTCTGCGACACTGGAATAGATTTTTGCCAATTCCGGAAAGTGAACAGACAACCGCCCTTTCCCCTTCTCACAATGTTCTTGAACTTGCTCAAGAATCAAAGTGTGAATGGATTTTTCGCTTGAGCTTATTCCCGAACTTGATGGGATCGACGTGGGGAACTTCCACCGGTTCTGGAGCCAGCGGGTTCTGAATGACCTTCCTCTCACGGTTAAAAGAGTGGTTAACCATCTCGAATAAATCCATATCGTCCATCCGAAAAACGTGTCTCAACTACAACATGGTTGAGTGATTTATCCATAGCGGATTGGATTTTTTGTCCTTTAGCAAAGAGAATGCATTTAGGGTGCATGTAGGACCATCCATTCCCATTCGAAATGTCAGCGAAAGTTAGTAGTAGCCATCCACTGATAAGAAATATAGGATGACGAAAATACCCCTTCCCATAATAAAATTCCTATAGTCCGGTAAGTGTTGGCCTCTCCGGGGCCACAGGAACTCTTTGTGGCTCGCATTTCACTTCTCTCTACTCATTGCCCAGGTCTCTCTCTCTTTCTCTCTTCTTCAAATTCTGTATGTTAGAGTCGTTAGACCCCCCTCTCTCACTTTTGAACGGGACCGTTCTAAAGCTTCGTTACTGGTTACCTTACCGAGTGGACTGGATTTTTTCTTGCTTTCATACCAAATTCTCAGCACACCTAAGCTGTTTATTCAACCACTGCACTATTTTCCTATGTGGGTTAATTTTCTTTTTCATGTTTAAGTTCTTTGTGACTGGAGATTTTTTCATTTCTCTTTGTTTTGACTATTGGTCACTACCGTTCTGATTTATATATGACTTCATTGGAAATTATGATGCCCTTTACCGTGGTGTGTGTGTGTATGTAAATTATATTATAGTTTATGATCCATCACATGTGTGAACTCTTTTAATTGTTCATGTTAACTTTACTCTATCAAATTAATATTGTTTCTTAATATATAACATGTATTTTCTTCAATTCTAATTGATTGAGAGATATTCCTTGAACCCTGATACTGACATAGCTTAGGAATAATGATGTCTAGTTGCTTTCAAGTTTCTAACAAGGGTTATATACATAGAGCCTTCATGTACACCGGTAGAGATGTAGTTTCTCAAGCACATGGGTGCCCTTGACATATGATTGTAAAGCCCTAACATGTTTTAGTGCATTGACCTCTTTTGGATGGAAGTAGCTATTTGGAATCTCACAGCCTATTTTGAAAACTCATAGACAGCTTCATTCCACACCTGATTTTGCAGTCCCTAATTCAGAGCCATATACCTCTATCTACCTGCAATTGGGTTGGCAGTGCTTCACATGCATGTAATTTAATATTGTCTTTCTATCAGTACAGTGAGTGTAAATTTTTTATTTCTTGGTTGATATTGAGACATTATAATTCCTTTAATTTTGTATGATGAACTATGTGAATTCGTCAGTCACAACTTTAGCACACTATTTTGGACTTATATAAGAGACATTTATGATTTCACTGCTGATTATGGAAGTTTAAATCTTTAATATGTATCCTGAAGCAAGGACATAATTTGAGTGATTACGTAATTGTAGTATATAGATTTTATTTAATTATGCTTTAAGTAAGTTTCTATGTGCTGTAAAGTTCATATTGAATATAGTATCCATGTCTCTAATTTTTTAAAATACTCACAACATATACATGATAAGTAAGATTGAATTCTTTATCGTTTTTTCTCTACAGATTAATGCTGTCTTGAGGTGAAGATTTCATTAGGCCCTCTTCAATCTCGTCATAATTTTTCCAATGGCACTTATTTCAAGCAAGGTCTCTAGCAACTCTGCATCAACTAAGATTGCAACTCTTCCTAAATCACATGGAATTCTAAAATCATTTTCTAAATCAATGCAACAAAGTAGATTACAATTTACAAGTCAATCAGGTGAACCAACACAACTAGGCCACCAATGTCTCTCGACAAAAATATTATGTTTTCCCAATGGTGCTTTGGGGCACAGAAATGGAAAACCATTGAGTTTCACTGTTTCGAAAAGGCCCTCCATGTTATGCAGGTCAAGAGGCACTCAAAACTCTAGAAGAAAAGGAGGTCTTCGAACTTGTGATGATCATGAAATAAATAGGTAAGATAAAATAGTCTTTACTGTCCATAAAGAAATGTTGATGTGCTTGAGAGTTTAATTATAAAAACCTAGTCATTGTTTCTTGAACTATAGTTATAGCTGGCATTTTGGTTTTTGATTTTTCATAAAACGGTTGCCAAATTGGATATTTCATTAGTTCTACAGAACATAAATACCAAGGGGCTCATTTTTGCTTTTGGGATGGGTAATTTCTAACTTGGTATTAAACTTAAAGGTCTTGAGTGCAAATGTCCACAACTGCACTCCCCAAGTCATGCCTGCATTGTCTTCTCAAAGTTTTCCCTACTTTCCAATTAGTGGACCTTCTAAAATGTATTTATTGCTTCTTTTTTAATATATTCTTGTGTTATACATTTCTAATTTACATTCGACCATACATGTAGTCACATGTGGAGTGTCGTACCTAATAGCTTTTGAGAAGGATGTCAAACTAGTATGACTTGAAGAGACACGCGGCAACATTTTTTCGGTTCAATACGCCATGGGCAACTAATTCCTATATCTGAAGTTCTGTCGATTAGCTTATCTTGTATTCTAAATGTGATTCTAATTATTTGTGATTTATTGTTCTTAATAAATATGCAAGAGCCTAGTTATGAGAAAATGAGGAAGAGAACAATAACCTTGTATTAGTTATGTTATTTGAAATGAGGATTTCAGATATTTATATACTATTCTGATAGCTTAGTTTATACGCGAAACTTACTTATTCATCTAGTTTTCTTTTCTTTTCATATTTTTTGTGTTTTTGCTTGTAATTTCTTGGTATTCAAAGGGTAAAGAACAAAATTTCAAAGCTGGAATTGGTATCATGTGATTGTCATGATTTGACTCAAAAGACTAATCTAGCTGTTACGGAAATTTTCTCCTGATCTCTCATCATATGATTTTGGTGATTGCTCATATCATAAAGTCCAATGCTGCTACTGCTTATAATGTTTGAAAGCTTAACTAATTGAAGTAGAATGAAGCAAATTCTTGTTGTTTTTTTTTTGGCAATAAAAAAAAAAGTGTTACTTAATTGGCCACAAGTAGTGCTTAACAAATTTATGACTGAGTAAAATGTTTAAAAAGGTTTTTAAGAGAAAAAAGGCTCTTGAAGACAAGGTGATATTTTTAAATTTTCTGCACATTTTGTGATAACTCATTATGTTTCTTCTTATTTGACAAATGTTTTCTTGCATGCATATTGCCTTTATTGTTATTATGATTATCATCCAGTAAATATAGTCTCTCTCTCTCTCTCTCTCTCTCTCTCTCTCTCTCTCTCTCTCTTTTACTTTTTCTTTTTGCACTTAATCAGCAAATTATTACTTAACAAGTTCTAGTAAAAGTTTCCATAATTGTTTGTTCACTTTAAATTTTCTTTATAGAACATTATTTAACTATTACATAAAAAACTGGCTTTTATAACCATGTTTGCATCTTTATGCTTCTAATTTAAAAGTATTGAGCTAGAAGATGTCACATTCAATTTTTATTCCAAATATCTTTTATTAACACTTCTACCATATCAGTGAACAAATTGAAGATGATCAAGCAGCTTTACCTGCGAGAAGTAGACACTCCACAAAGGGCTTAGCTGAAGCTTGTAAATTTGTATACAATGACGCCAAGTTTGTCAATGAAAGGGCTCGCAATGACATCATCTTGCTTTCACGGTAGAATTCAACATTTGTATTTATGTTTCCTATTAAAAGCTTTTAATATTGATTATCAAAACCTATCTCTGTACTTTTCTGAGAATTATCTTTTAAAAGAGTAAGGAACTAGGAAGTACATGAAATTTGCATTAAAGGGTCTTTGTCATTGGTTATGCTCAATGATGTTAGAATCAGTGTTTGGCATTAACATTCTTTTAATTCGCCATTAACTCACGATTATCAAATTTAAAGATTCAATTGTTATCATCAGTGGCATAATGAGATTGGATGCCCGTGCACGACAAGGCGTTGCTATTCTTGGGTCTGAGTTTCTTAAGCTTGATGGTAAACTCTTTAAACTGGGTCATAAAGTTTTCAACTGCACCTTTTAAACAATAATTTTTGCTAACAATGTATGATTTTCATAGTTTTCATCTTCTGTTGGTAGCTCGAGCAAGAGAGGACACTGAAAAACTTGACCGTAATGTGAAGAAGAAAGCAGAACGCCTTCATCATATTGCTACAGTATGTATAATTCTAGTTTACTTGGTGGAGAAGACATGCTCATTTATTTTTTGTTCATCTTTGGCTGTGCTAAAATTTTGTAGATCTTGAAGGACAAAGCAGAGTCAAGATTGAAAACTGCAGCTGATAAACATTGGAGTGATGGAGCCTTAGAGGTGCATGTTTTGTCTTTAAACTGCTATTTATCAATTGCATCTTAATCCATGTGATGTCACAGAACCACACTGAAGGAGAAAAAAATTTAAGTTTAAAATTTGTTTGATTGTCTATGCATAATGAGTCAATATTCATGTTTAGTTGGCTAGAAACGGATTTGTTTTGTGCAGTTTTTCTTTATGTTGTATTAGGTTTACCTTTTGCAACATTATCTTGATCTTGTAGCACATAGGTTCTTTTGTGTAGATGCATTGATAAGTGTTATCCAGATTTCCGGATAGCGTTTAGATTGATACCCTCGGGGAAGCAGAATTACCAATGTCGTTCACGGTAGGCGACCAGAGCTCGCGGATGGACAGAAAGGCTTCGCCTCTCCCGTTTAGTGTTCGGATTACTCTTCCAAGCAAACGCGACACGGAGGCTCATCAACCCTCACGGACTCCCGAAGGGGTATTCTTCGGGGAAGCTCCTTCCAGGAGAAGCTCTTCGAGTAGTCTTCGCGGAAACAGTTCCGTGCCTCGCACGGAACAAAACCAAACGGTCGAGTCATGGAGGAGGCATATTTGGAATGATATCCACCTGACACAGGATCCCGCCTGACACGCCCGACAGGTCAAAGCCGCACACATCCCAGCACGCCTAAGGGTACCTTTTCGCCTACTGTTCCGCTGACAACTTGGAAAAGACGGCTGACTTTGTGTGTTCCCCATACTTTCACGTAAATGTACCCACATAGAGTCTTGAAGCCATGCTACTACAGTAATTGTATCCCCTATTTATGGCTGGTGTAATTAAGACTCATGTATGTAGAGAAAAACCCTAATAAAAAACCCTAGCTATAAAGACCCCTTCATTTTACAAGAAGAGGGACGACCAACAAATCACATAGCAAGAACTCTACTAAAATCTCTCTAGCTTCATCTTCTTCAAAAGAACCTGAGAGAAACATTGTGAGTGTGTGAAGTTCTTGTACACCAGCCATCTTACTGTAATCCTTTCCAAGTATAATAACATCGACTCGTGACTAGGGCTTGTTAACGCCTGAACCACGTAAAAACATTGTTTGTTTAGTTACATTTTAGTACTTCTACAGTTCTTATCTTTTTATTATTCTGTTTGTATTCGTTTCCGAAAAACTCGGTAAACATTTTGGTGCTTTCATTGAGAGCTGTAGGAAGTTGTTAGTCAGCTCTTTTTCTGTGTACGTTTTTTGTATTCACTTCGTGCTAAAGAGATGGTGACTACGAGAAAATCCGCGGTTGACAAAAATGCTAGGGTCAACCCCGATACTGTGATGGAAGATGCGGTGCAAACCGAACCCTTGGACTACCAAGGTGAAGACCCGACATCCCGCCAAGATCGGGTCAGTACCGAAGATACGACATACTTAGAAGACGAAGAAGAGTATGTCCAAGACGGTTATTACAAGGACGGCTGCTACTATGAGAAGGACCCAGAACTGGTCCAAGTAGCCGAAGAACTGGAGGTCACCAAAGCCAAGCTTGCTGAACAGGAGCGCCTCTCCGAAAAAATGCAGCGCATGATGGAGCGCCTCCAAAGCAAGTTCGGAGACCTAGGCGACTCGGACGAGGACGCCTCTGTTTTAGGTGGTGCTGATGCCGCTATGCCGGATCCAGCCGCTGCTGGACCATCCAAAGCCGCCCCTAACAAGGGCAAAGAAAAAGTTGGAGAGCCTGTACGCGCTAACGCCCCTGCACCTCCTAAAGGCGTGAATCACCAGGCCGACTGCCCCCCCCGCGCGCAGAAGGTCTCTGGCGCTCCTAAGCCCAGACGTCCTTCAGCCCCAAGGGGGCACTCCGTGCCTAAAGGGCCCGGTGCTAAGGCACCCAGGCCTAGGGGAAGGAACAACCGCCCCAGTGATTCCGTCAACCAGGACGGTCGGGCTGCCAACTCGCTCTCCGAAGATAGCTGGTCCACGGTGGACCTAAGAAGAAGGTTGGAGGCCAAGTATGAAAAGGCCAAAGGAGAAAAGGCCTGGCCTCGCGGAGATGACCTCCGAAATCATATTAATGACAAGCTCCGGGGACGTGACCTCCCGGAGAGTGATACGAAGAGGCTCGAGGAACAGATTGCTGCCTTGACCAAGCTGGTCCGACAGCAAAGTGGGGCCCTGTCAGACTCTGAGGAGGAAGACCCGGAACCATGTATTCGGAGGATCGCGGAAACGTCCCTCCCGGATAACTTCAAAATGCATCACATAGAATTATATGATGGGAGGACAGACCCGCGTACCCACCTAGCTAAATACAACAAAATGATGCAAGTGGCGCGTGTCAGTGAGGACGCCAAATGCATGTGCTTCTCACTCACCCTTACCAAGTCCGCGGAGGACTGGTGGAAAAGATTAGCTCCCGGATCAATCCACAGTTGGAAGGAGCTACAGTCCGCATTCAGGAGGCAGTTCATTGCTGCCCGCGACCACGACATGGAGGTTGGTTCCTTAACCAACATCAAGCAGCAACCCAATGAGAACCTCAAAGCTTTCATTCAGAGAATGATGGAAGCTGCTGCAAAGACCAAGGTCAGCGATGACATGAAGCTGATCGCCCTTCAATCGGGCCTTACTGTCGGCTCCCTGCTATGGGGGGAAATGTAAAGGAGACGGGCAGAAACGCTGTCCGAATTCATGTCAAAAGCTCAGGGAATAATCAACCTTGAGGATGCCTACCAGCAGGCCTTTGGAGTTCCCCCGGCTCCAACGCCTTCCGTGACTGCGCCGAGCTTTGCTTCGCAAGCTCCCGCACCAGCCCTCACGCTTCCAGGAGCCCAATTCACTCCAAGTGTGTATGGGCCTTCTGCGTCTGCTCAGACGCCGAGTCAAACCCATTTCTCTGGGTACGGAGCTGTACAAACCGGATGTAGTATCGCTCCTGGCATGCCGCAGCCGCAAGCGGAAGGCCCAGAACGAAATTTGAGCCAATCGCGGAGCAAACGAAGCGGAAGAAACTCCAACCGGGGAGACCATTCAAAGAAACCCCGGAAGGACTATGAGCCCAAGTTCACGGAATATACCAGTTTGATAGACTCGCGAGAGAATGTCTATCGGGCGACCTGTAATATGGTCAACTACAGGAAGCCCCCGAAAGTGTCTCACGGAGGAAGGCGTCCGCGAGACTCCAATAAGAGGTGTGAGTTCCACGGAGACGTGGGGCACACCACGAACGAGTGCCTTCAGCTGAAGGATGAGATCGAGTCCCTGGCAAGAGCGGGACACCTCGGTCAGTGGGTGAGGATACCCATTATCTATCCCGGACAGGGGGTAGTTCACGGAGCTGCATGTTCCCCGGGACAGAGGGGGACCGCTAGCGCTCCTGGAGCCGGTCACCCCCAAGCTCCCGGGTCTCAGTTCCCAGCGCTTCCTGCTCCACCCGCTCCGGCACCCATTGCCTTGTTGGCTCCAGGACCGGGCAACCCATATCCGCCCGGCCTTGCTCCGCCACCCGTTGACGGACACGTAGCCACCATTTCCGGAGGACCGCACCTTGCCGGAAGCACCCGCAACTCCCAGAAGAGGTACTTGAGGGAGTTAGAACACACTGGGGAGATGTGCGCCTTGGTTCAATCACCCGCTCAACGTCCCCGAATGATGGACCTTCCCATCACCTTCACGGAGGACGATGCTCGACATGTGCACTTCCCCCACAACGATCCCCTCGTGGTGGAAGCCCAAATTGCCAATAAGAAGGTCTCACGGATCCTGGTCGACAACGGAAGTTCTGTAAACATCCTCTTCAAAGCGGCCTTCCACGCGATCGGATTAACCGAGACAGACTTGACCCCATGCCCCATCCAGCTTCAAGGGTTCAATGGGGATGCACTCATGCCATTAGGCAAAATTCAACTTCCAGTCACTCTCAGGGGAGAAAGCGACGCCTGTGCCTTCAAGCACAGCACATTCGTGGTGGTCGACTGCCCCACGGCGTATAATGCCATCCTAGGCCGACCGGTCCTAATAGATTGTGGGGCCATAACCTCGATACGCCACTTATGCTTGAAGTTTCCATGCGACGATGGGCGTATCGGCACCCTCCGAGGAGACCAGGGAAGTGCACGGAACTGTTATAACGTCTCCGTCCGATCCGTCTACACGGTCCAGGAGACGGTTGTTGCCATTCCTTTGGCGGAAGAATTACCAGAAACTGGGGGTGCTCAAGAGGCATACTTTGACGAACTCGACCCAAGAGTGGGAATCGAGAAAGCGATAGAGCCGATGGAGGAAGTCGAAGAGGTGATCCTCAACCCGGGAGATCCCACCAAAGTCATTCAGGTGGGGAAAAACCTGCCGTCGGCCATTCGAGATAAGATCGTGGCCACTGTGAAGAATAATCAGGATATCCTGGCGTGGTGCCACGCTGATATGACGGGGATTAATCCTAATGTTGCGTGCCACGCACTCAACATAGACCCATCTGCAACTCCGGTTCGCCAAAAGAGGAGGCCGTTAGACCCAGTGAGGGCCGAAGCCGTCAAAGCTGAAGTGGACAAGTTGATGTCCATAGGCTTTCTCCAGGAGTCACACTATCCCGTGTGGTTGGCCAACCCAGTTCTGGTCCCGAAACCCGATGGGTCCTGGAGAATGTGCATTGACTTCACGGACCTAAACAAAGCCTGCCCGAAAGATTGTTTCCCTCTTCCGCGAATCGATCAGATGGTAGACGCTACTTCCGGGTACGAACTCTTATCCTTCATGGATGCGTACTCCGGATACAACCAGATCAAGATGCATGTCGCGGACCAGGAACACACCAGCTTCCTCACGGACAAGGGTGTCTACTGTTACGTGGTTATGCCTTTCGGTTTGAAGAATGCTGGGGCGACGTACCAGCGTCTAGTAAACAGGATGTTCAAGGACCAACTGGGGAGGAACATGGAGGTGTACGTGGACGACATGTTGGTAAAGTCCAAGACCTCCGGGGACCACAGTGACGACCTTGAGGAAGCTTTCGCCGTGATCCGAAAGTACGGGATGAAACTGAATCCAAAGAAATGTACTTTCGGGGTCTCGTCTGGGAAGTTCCTCGGTTTCATTGTCAGCTCCCGCGGAGTGGAAGCCAACCCTGAGGAAATTAAGGCGTTCATAGATATGCCTTCCCCCCGGAAGCATAAGGATGTCCAGAGCGTTACCGGAAGGATAGCTGCTCTCAGCCGCTTCGTATCCAAGGCCACTGACAAGTGTATCCCCTTCTTCAATGTGTTGCGAGGAAACAAGAAGTTCGAGTTGACCCCCGAATGCGAAGCAGCCTTCCAACACCTAAAGGAACATTTAACCCGAGCTCCCATTCTGTCCAAACCTGTCGAAGGAGAGGCGTTGTTCTTATACTTAGCTGTGACTTAGCACGCAGTGAGTGCCGCTCTCGCCCGGGAAGATGGCCGTATCCAGCTCCCTGTGTATTACGTAAGCAAGAGGTTATTGGACGCCGAGTCCAGATATTCAATGATCGAAAAACTCTCCCTCTGCTTGCTAATTGCTTCGCGGAAGCTAAGGCCATATTTCCAGGCGCACACCATCAAAGTACTCACCAATCACCCTCTCCGACAAGTCTTGCAAAAACCCGAGTCTTTTGGCAGATTGCTTAAGTGGGCCATGGAACTGAGCCAGTTCGACGTCCACTACCAACCACGTGTTTCCATAAAAGGTCAAGCTCTCGCGGACTTTATTGTGGAATGCTCGGGAATGAATGACCTCCCGGAAGATCCTGTCCCGGAACTTCCCACCTGGAAGGTCTACGTAGACGGAGCCTCAAATGAAAAAGGAGCTGGAGCAGGGGTCATCCTAATATCCCCCCAAGGGCATCAGCTCCAGAGCGCCATCCGTTTCGCGTTCCCAGCATCCAACAACGAGGCAGAACACGAAGCCATGTTAGCTGGATTACGACTGGCCAGAGAAGTCGGAGCCCAAAAAATCGAAGTATACAGCAACTCCCTACTTGTGGTAAACCAAATATCCGGGGAATACCAGACAAAAGGCGAAAAAATGGCTGCCTATGTGTCTCTCTCCCGCGGCCTACTGCAGCATTTCAAAGGCTACCAAATCCGCCAGTTCCCCGGGACCAGAACTCACTCGCGGACACGCTGGCCAAGCTTGCAACAGACCCGGAGATCGAACAGTATGGCCTGGTGCCCATCGGGCACTTAGAAGCACCCACTACCGAGACACAGAGGGTAAATGCCATCATCGACCATTCCCACTCCTGGATAGGACCCATCCTCAGATTTCTCACCACCGGAGAGCTCCCCACTGATAAAGCTGACGCAAGGAAGCTCCAATATCAAGCTCCCCGATACGTGGTTATGGATGGAAAGCTTTACCGCAGGGGGTTGTCCATACCCTTCCTTAGGTGTGTTGCCGGAACCGAAGTCAGCACCATCATCCATGAGGTTCACGGAGGCTTCTGTGGCGATCATACCTCCGGGCTGAGCCTCTCCAAAAAGATCCTTTGACAAGGATACTTCTGGCCCACCATGAAGAAGGATTGTGTGGATTATGTCAGGAAATGTGAGCAGTGCCAGAGGTACCCCAAGGTTCCGCGAGCGCCGCCTACAGAAATTACCTTAATGACCAGCCCCTGGCCGTTCGCCGTTTGGGGCATTGACCTAGTAGGTTCCCTCCCAACTGGAAAGGGTGGAGTGAAGTATGCTATAGTCGCGGTAGACTACTTCACCAAATGGGCTGAAGCTGAACCTATGAACACGGTCACATCTAAAAAAGAACTGGACTTTGTCATCAGGAATATAGTGTGTCGTTTTGGGCTTCCACGAAAAATTGTGTCCGACAACGGAAAGCAATTTGACAGTGAACACTTCACGAACTTCTGTGCTTCGCATGGAATTATCAAAAGTTTTTCCGCAGTCGCCAGACCCCAGGCTAATGGGCAAGTGGAGGCTGTAAACAAAATATTAAAGACCACGTTGAAGAAAAAACTTCAAGCCTGCAAGGCTCACTGGCCGGAAGAACTTCCGCGAGTACTTTGGGCCTATCGCACAACAGAAAGAACTTCAACCGGACACACCTTATTCCATTACCTTCGGTTGCGAGGCCGTCATCCCAGTAGAGACTGTGATCCCCTCTCACAGGCAGGACACCTACGACCCTACCCGGAACCACGCCCTTCTCCAGGAGTCCCTGGACATGATCGAAGAGCTCCGGGAGCAGTCGCAGGTCCAACTAAAAATGTACCAAGGCAAGATAGCCCGACACTTTAACACAAGAGTCAAGAGCCGTACATTTGAAGTTGGGGATCTTGTCCTACGGAGAGTATTTCCTGCTACGCAGGATCCGGGAGTGGGAGTCCTCGGACCCAACTGGGAAGGCCCCTATGAAGTCCAAGAAAAAGTGGGCCATGGGACGTATCACTTAAAGAGACTCGACGGATCTAAAGTCCCGCGCGCCTGGAACGCGGAGCACCTCCGCCGTTACTACCAGTAGGCTCCGGACCATCTAGTCGGAAGTCCTTGGTGAAATTAGCAAAAGTGAAAAATGTAGAAATAATCCTCCTTGTTGTAAAACACGTGCCTAGCAGGCTAATTTAATGAAACACGGAGAGATTCACTCCACTTTTACTGCACTTTTTATCCCTGTGTTAAAAGCTGCGTTTTAACAAGTGACCACGCGGTCCGGAGACGTCCGGACCCCACGCTCACTTGGGGGGGTATACATGGCTAAGGCATAGCCATACGCCCCTTGAACAAAACATACACAGAACACCACTTATGTGCTAGCATTGTGTTTGAAATTTTTAAATTGTTTGAAATGTTTAAATTGTTAAGCTTAGGTTTATTTGTTGCCATGAACATGCTTGCATTATGTGTCATATGTGCATTATGTGCTTATGTGAAAATTGTCATTGAAATGCCTGCCAGTATGTATCATGAAAATCATCTCCTGTGTAGCCCAGTGATGGACAGGACTGGGGGTTGAGGCACGTATATAGAGCTACGCCGAAACACCCCCAACTCCCAGACAAGTCCTTTGCAGGATACTCCGCGATCGCTGTAGAGCTTTGCTTCGCAAGCTCCAGCTCCGGGTCCCGCAAGGCGAAAGATGGCAAGATCCGCGACCGTTGTAAGCCTTGCATCGCAGGCTCCAGCTCCGGATCTCACAAAATAATGCATGACGAGCTCCTCGACCATTGCAAGTTTCAGCTCCAGGAGCAGACATGGTCGATCCCCCACTCAAAGCAGGCCTTGCTTCGCAAAGCCCCTGCTCCGGGATCACACCTGGTGGGCGTGGCGATTTCCCCGACAGCAACGAGCCTTGCCTCGCAGGGCTCCATGCCAGGTCCCTGAAGTCAGCCACCATTAGGTTCGCAACAACAGTTAGTTTTGCTTCGCAAAGATCTAACCTTAAGTCTAGCGACGCTCACCAAAAGAACTCCCGTTCCAAGCCATGGAACGGCTCACCTTAAGCAATCCCAGCGAACAGTATAACTACAAGTCCCGGGATTGGTTATTTGCCTTAGGAAAGCTAAAGTACGGTGAAAGGAGCCTGGCCGTTGGAACCAGGAAACCTTCGTAACCTAGAAACTACGTGAGAAAAGACATCAGCCGTTAGAGCTTCAAGTGGGAGGTGCATAGGTTCTGGCCGTTGGAACCAAAACCTCATGCGCTCCTACAACAGTTTCTACCGTATAAAAGTCTACCCTAAACGCAAAGAAAAGTAAAGAACTCGGCAGAAAAGAAAGGAGAATGCTATCATTATGGCAAATATGTCTGCAATGAGAAAAAAGTACAAGGAGCATCGCCCCAAAGAAAAACTCAAATGAAAAGTAATTAAAGATAAAACCCCTTCAAGCATTGGGGGTGGTTGCAGCTTCCACGACCGCGGCCTCAGGGACATCGGCTTCAACTGAGGCTGGTGGAGTCGGCTCATTGGAAGGCGGAACTTCGTCACGAGAAGGTTCAGAAGTCCCCGCCTCTCCGGGATCTCCTGCCTCAGGGGCTTCAGCACGTTCGTCAATGTTGTAAGTTTGGACGTACACCTCTGGGCCTTGATCCCACACCTGTAGCTTCTCCCTCATGGCGTCGGCATCCTCCCCCAGATAGCCTAGTACCTCCGGGTTCACTTTCCAGAGTTGATGCATGAGGGCCACATGCGATATATTTATCGTTCTGTTCAGTATCACCTCGGCATCCTCCTTCTCCTTCAAGCGCTCCGCCTCGGAGGTTGCCAGCTGTGCCTCCGCGACAACTAATTGAGCCCTTAGTTTGTCCATCTCGGCCTTGGAGACATCCCGCTCTCCCTTAAGAGAATCAATCTCCTTGCGCTGCTCCCTATTTTGGCTCAGCACGGATTGCTTCTCGGTCACATGCCCCCTGGCAGTGAATTGCAAGGCCCCGATCTCCTTATCCTTCTCGGCAAGCCCCAACTCCAGCATAGACACGAGATCCTTGCTCCTCTTATGAAATTGCTCCTCCTCGTGCAGCTTACTCTGAAGAGTGGAATATTCCTCTTGCTGCTTAAGGAGGAGATCATTTTTTGATTGCAAGCGGGCTTCCAAGGTGTCCTTCTCCACCCTGGCTTGGGACAGCTCTTCCCGGAGCTTGGAGTTTTCGGCCTTCATCTCATCCGACCGCTGTTTGAACTCATTCTCTGCCTTGGCCCGGTACTCTTGATATTTGGCAAGATATTTCTTGTCCACCTCTCCCTCAGTCGTGCGCCGGACTTGATCAATCTTCTCCGAAGCCTCCAAGGCCTGTTGGGTCAGATTCTGCTTCTCCGCCTCCAAGGCCTGGCGAGCCAGTTGGCTCTCCTCCAGCTGAACCAGAACTGCACCAACCTCCCGGAACGAGCGTTCCGCGATCATAGAGGCTTGCAAAGAAAGACAACAGAATGAGTTAAACCGGACCAAAAGACAGATGATCCCGAAACACAACAACTGACGGCTTACCCCGGACAATTGCTGCTTCACGGCATGTGTCAGCAACAACGGATCCTTACTGCTACTGATGGCCAATTTCTCAGAATTGAGCTCGCACAAGCTCAGGGCCATGTCCTCCATCATCTCCGCTCCGAACGGCGCCAATGCACGTCCAAGCCTAGGCACCAGCCTCTTCTCCAAGGCTGGGCCATCCAAAACCGCTCCAGCCGGGTGAAGAGACCTCACCCCCTCGGCCAACTCGGCTCTCTTCACGGCAGACAAGTTGTCTGCCCTTCCCTGGGTAATGGCCTTCTCAGCCTCCAACTGTCTCTTCAAAAAATTGTCGGCCCGTCTTACACCCTCCAGGAGGGCAGCGGGAAAACGGGTTGGTTTCTGCGGGAAGTGGAACTTCAGGCCAGGTAGAGGAAGGTTTGTTGGCTGAGAAGAAGGAGACCCCGAAAGGGTGGACCCCTTGTGGGCTGGAGGAGGAGGCAGACGGGGTATTGAGGCCCCGGTCTGTTGCTTTTGCTGCTGCGGCAGCGGAAGTAATTGCCTTTGTTGCTGCTGCTGGTTTGGATGTTGTTGTTGCTGCTGCTGTGGCGTTGGTGATTGTCTCTGTTGTTCTTGTTGCTGCTGTTGTTGTAATTGTGGTTGCTGTCGTTGCTGTTGTTGTTGCCTTCGACCGGGAGAAGAGTGTCTAAGGCGTTTCTTGTTAGCGCCCTCAGCATCTTCTCCGGGACGCTTGCTCACCCCAGTTGTCTTCACGGGGAACACAAGCCCTTCCCCGTCGCTGCTGCTACTCGAGACCATCATAGTCTCGGAAGGCCCGTCAGCAGGAAACTTCTCTACCCCCGGAGACACTTGCGCTTCGCCACTTGTCTTCTTGGGGGTGGCAGCTTTACCTCCCCTACCAGCCTTGGTCTTCCGTCCTTTCCCCGTGGACGGGTCTTGGCTGGTGGCAGCCTTCTTAATGAGCAAAGTAACCCTCCCCAACATCTTGGCTTCTGGATACTCTGCAAGAAACATACAAAACAAGGTTAACGAACCAACAAGCAATGAGAAAGAGGATAAGCAGAAGACAAGACAATCAACAACATAAAATCACAAGCAAGCCCGCCAGCAGGGAACAAGAAACAAGAAAAAGAAAAGTTTGAAAGGGACGACCATGCACGAGAAACGTGGATGGCCTTCCCCGAGCAAAACAAAACACCGCTTCCTGCTCCAGGAAGCTCCCGTACTCCTTGAAGTCCGGGAATGACATGCTGAGGGAAGAAGGGTCAACCATGATGACACCTTCTGGCAGACTACCGTCACTCAGACACCCGAGGAGCTCATCTACCCTATCGCAATATCTGTCAAAGGGTATCCTACGCGGATCTAGCCTAAGGAAGCGGGGATCGAACCCGATCTGAGAGGTCCGGGAAACCTCAGACAGGCTGGGGGTGTGGATCAATCGAAAACTAGTCTTACCTCTCCCGGAGGTACTAGCCCCCGGAGCCCCTTCGTTAGGGTAAGCCGCGGCGTGGCGAGCCTCGATCTCCTCTTCCTCCGGCTGGGGGTCGGGGAACCTCTCCGCCCAACTAGGAGATAAAGTATTCTCGTCCCGGGCTGATTGGGTGATCACCTTGGACAGCTCCAGGGCAATCTGCTCCCGGATGTCAGCTGACACCTGACTTTGCCCCCTGCCACTCACTGGCTCGATGTTTTGAAAAGAGGCGAGTAGCCCATACTCCCTCAACGATTCGGAGGTCACAAGTCCCTCCACTTTCAACTCTTCCTCAGAAAGCCCTTCGTAGAACTTGGACCTCCTTATCATCTCCGCGCAGCGAGGTGTCCGCGGAACGACTTCTGCAAAATTCAAATACGAGCATTGGAGATCCTCCCAAAAGGCAAATCAAACGCCAAAAAAAAAAAAAAAGTTGAAAAGGAGAGGAAGGAGCACTTACCAGGGATTTTGAAGTCCAAAGATAGGGTTGGCACCCTCTTCAGCGGGAAGCCAGTCGTCAGGAACCAATACTCCCGAAGGTCTGGAACCCTCGCGGTATGACAGGTGGGGCACATCACGTCCGGGTGCCTTTCCAGCCTGTAAAACCCTACCTTGTCTGAATGACCCCTCATAGGCTGAGACTTCAACCCGTAGAAGTACAGCACCTCCTCCGGGGTAGGAGCTTCCAGTTTCCGGGACTTGCAAAAGATGAACCACCCCGCTAGGAGCTTGTAGCTAGGAGGAATCAACTGGAAGGGGGCAATCCCCGCCTTCACACAGAAATTGGCAAAGTAACTTCTTAGGGGCAAGTGCGCCCCACACACTATGTGTGCCCAGCTCCAGGCACCAAAGCCCTCGTGACTCTGGCTAGCCGACTCGCCCAGCACCGACAGACGGTGCCACATCAGACCTGGGATGTTCTTCAGGCCTGCCTCGGAGGAATACAGCTCCAGCATGCCATAATTCCTGAAAAGGTTCGGCTTCTGGTCCATCTCCCAGATTGAACTATTGGAAGTCGGTGGGCTAGCCGCGACCACTTTTGTCTTTCCTTTCCCCTTTGCGCCAGCGACAGGGGAACCCTTCTCCTGGGCAGAATCAGCCTCCACCACAGCGAGGAGTTGTTCCTTTGAGATGTTCGTCACTGAACAAAAGAAACAAAGAAGAAAACACTCTAAGCAGTCAGCACCCTTGTCATACCCTAGTGGTATCAAAGGCGTCGGGGAGACCCTCCCCGAAAACTGCTTGGAGAGGCTCCCACCGAGCTTGCCGAGGGGTTGGCACCAGGCCACCCGAAGGGCAGCAAGGAACCAGACTCAGACTCCGAGCCTAAGCCCACCAAAAGAAGTGTTTTTCCAGAGAAAGACACCCTAAAGGCGTTCATGCTTATGCCCTAAAACAGCAAAACAAGAAACGACTTTCCAAACGCAAATCGTCAAAGCATGCAAAAAAGGCTACTTATCGACTCACATCAATCACATGCCTACCAAAGCCCTATTCACGCATGCACATAGGCGATAATGGCAGAAACCTCTACTCTAACAACTACCAACAACCTAAGGTTTGGGAGGAAAGAGCAAGGTAGAAATACTTACTGATATTCGGGTAGTTGGGGGTTGAAGGAGTAACTGGATCACTGCACAGCACGATCGCGAGAAGTAAAAGCTGCAAAGACGAACAGCGATTCAAACCAGGAACTTCGGCGAATAAACCCACTGCCAAATCAAAAGAAAAGTTTCCAGATCCTTACCAAAAGAAGTGGCAAGTTCGAAGGAACGGAAGCTGGGAAGCCTGAGAGTTCGAAGGTTTGGAAATCTGAAAATCCGAAAGATAGAGAATTTGAAAGCGTAAAGAGGAAGAAAGGTCCTTTCACTCGTTTTTATAGCAGGGAAGAAGTCGCTTCGAATTCCTCAAACGGACGGTCCTGATCTTCCCATTCCGTGTGCATCGGATCCAACGGCTGGAGATGAAGCGACGATCCTATTTATGACTCCTCGGATGGGAATAAAGTATTTATTTCCCATCATTATACCACCTCGGGCCCGGAGTACCATTAAAAACCGTCAAATCATTACTCAGATGACTGACGCACGCATACTCAACCAGTCGCCTCACACACACGTCTTGGTCGCAGAACCATCCCCAGCATGACGCGTGGTCCTTGCCGCACTTGAGTACTTGAGTTCAAACAAAAGAAATTCCCTTTCTTTTTCATACTAATGTTCAGGCAGGAAAAAGGAACCCTTCCGGGAGCATAGAAGGTGGCCCCTCGCCTAATCTAAGAAACCGAAGTACCCGGAGGACTGTACAAGCTCCCGGACCTCTCAAAGCTCCGTGACCTTGGGGGGTAAATGTTATCCAGATTTCCGGATAGCGTTTAGATTGATACCCTCGGGGAAGCAGAATTACCAATGTCGTTCACGGTAGGCGACCAGAGCTCGCGGATGGACAGAAAGGCTTCGCCTCTCCCGTTTAGTGTCCGGATTACTCTTCCAAGCAAACGCGACACGGAGGCTCATCAACCCTCACGGACTCCCGAAGGGGTATTCTTCGGGGAAGCTCCTTCCAGGAGAAGCTCTTCGAGTAGTCTTCGCGGAAACAGTTCCGTGCCTCGCACGGAACAAAACCAAACGGTCGAGTCATGGAGGAGGCATATTTGGAATGATATCCACCTGACACAGGATCCCGCCTGACACGCCCGACAGGTCAAAGCCGCACACATCCCAGCACGCCTAAGGGTACCTTTTCGCCTACTGTTCCGCTGACAACTTGGAAAAGACGGCTGACTTTGTGTGTTCCCCATACTTTCACGTAAATGTACCCACATAGAGTTTTGAAGCCATGCTACTACAGTAATTGTATCCCCTATTTATGGCTGGTGTAATTAAGACTCATGTATGTAGAGAAAAACCCTAATAAAAAATCCTAGCTATAAAGACCCCTTCATTTTACAAGAAGAGGGACGACCAACAAATCACATAGCAAGAACTCTACTAAAATCTCTCTAGCTTCATCTTCTTCAAGAGAACCTTAGAGAAACATTGTGAGTGTGTGAAGTTCTTGTACACCAGCCATCTTACTGTAATCCTTTCCAAGTATAATAACATCGACTCGTGGACTAGGGCTTGTTAACGCCTGAACCACGTAAAAACACTGTTTGTTTAGTTGCATTTCAGTACTTCTACAGTTCTTATCTTTTTATTATTCTGTTTGTATTCGTTTCCGAAAAACTCGGTAAACAGTAAGGTTTGGTCTAATAATGTTAATCTAAATTTGTTCTTTACCTTTAGGAAGTTAGTGAGAATGCTAAATAAGAAGCTATGCATAATTATAAATACTTACATTAGGCCAAAGGTTCAACAAAATTAGAACAGGTTGTGAGTATTATTTCCAGTGGCAAATTTGATCAAATCTCTGGATCTCACAGTATGGAGCTTCTTCTAAAACATTATCCCATTCTGTAAAAGAGTAAGAAGCTTGACAATGTCAGAGACTAATTAATAACTAGAATGATAGCATGAAGTTGTAAAATTTTATTATGTGCCTCGGAACAGAAGAAACAGCAAATGGACAGAAGATGCAGTTTAAATTGGAAGATTAGTGTTGCATCTAAGGGGGAAGGGGAAGTGAAAGAAAAACTAAAAGAGGGGAAAATAAATTAAAATTCCTAGATCAAATTCAAAAGCAGTAGTGGTTATATTCAGCAAAACAATTTTATAATATATGCTTAACTGTTCCTCTTTCTGTTGTTAGTGTTTTTCGATAAGACTCTTGGTACATATTGTAACTGTAGAACGTTGATTCTAACATTGCCTTTCTTTTAGGCTGATTTGCGGCTCGCTGATTTCCGTGCTAAGCAGCGTGCAATGGAAGATGCTCTAATGGCTTTGGAGGTGATTTTGTTTATTTCTTTCGAATGAAATATCTTTGGCATGACTAATTATTTTGTAAGCAATTTACGTTTGTTATGGAAACAATATTTAAATGTTCATTGTGTAAATATGCAGCTTGTCAAAAATGTCCATGATATGATGGTTAACCAAATGTATAAATTGTAAGTCTTTATGCCATCCTTCCTTGCGACTTTCCACTTCAACATTGGCATAAAACATATTATGAAGCCTAATGTCTGACATGTTAGCACCCAGTCCTCTTGGTAGGGAAAGTGGATCTCTTTCAGCAACTGACATGATGAATCGTATAATGCTTGAAAAGAACGGTAAAACCAGTGAGTACTTCCCTGGAGAAGTATCTACTGATCGGATAACTGCAATTCAGGTTCATAATGGCTACCCTTTCCTTATTTGCTAAATTTCTCTGCAAATTTGGAAATTCATTCTTGTAAATTGGCACATGTGCAGGAAGCTTATTGGAGTATGGCATCTGCTCTTTCTGAAGCTGATGGAATTGATTACACTGATCCTGAAGAGGTCCAATTTACTTTCATGCTACTGATCCCTTACTGAGCCCTGAAATATCGATTTGGTAATTGTTTTGTTTTACTTACCTATTCTTTGTACTTGGAGTAGCTCGAGTTGTTGATCACAACTCTCATAGATCTAGATGCAATGGATGGAAAAAGTAGTGTTTCATTATTGGCAGAATGCTCAAGCTCTCCTGATGTCAATACTAGGTAAGCTATTCAAGTTCCATATAATTGTATTTCCAGAATAATTTGATAGAATAATTTGATATCTTCGACTAGTTAAATAGAAACCATTAATTTGAATCAACATAGAGCTTTGTGTAAGTGTAATAGTTGAGAAACAAATGTCTGACGACCATTAATTCTAAGATGCTGCTATAGATTGCATTATCAAAAATAGAATTTAAATATTCATATAATATGAAAATGATCTACATTTTTGAAGTGTCTCACTATTACAAATCGTTTATGACAAAAATCATGAGATCCATTTAAAAACTAATTGGTGATTAGTGGAGTTTCTCATGTTCTTATAAATGACTCAATATTCTTATACTTGTTTTATGTGGAATACCATTCTCCAATATCCCTCTCAAAATGGTGGCTATTTTTTGCTCACTAATCTTGAATCACCAGATCATAAGTGGTCATTTCTTAGTTTTTATTGACTTAGCTATTTGGATCTCAAATGTCTTGTTGCACTATGCGGATTTCATGTGACTTTTTAAAAAAAAAACAGATAGGCTCACTATTTGGATCGGTGTGGATCAAATGCATGCTAGGGATATAGCTCATGATACCATGACAGGAATTATGGTGATTCATCTAAAAACCAAAACTAATTGATTAGTGAAGTTACCCATATTTTTATAAATGACTCGATATTCCTATATTTGCTTGATGTGAGACACCATTCTCTAATAGTTAATTGATATACACAACAATTGAGATGAAAAGAAATTTGCCTCAAGTCACTTGTATTGAATTTGGAAAAATCAAGTCTAGCATTCGAGAGGCTAGAAACTCTCCTAGAGCAAGGCTCAATTACAAAACATCAGAATAGGTTCCCGATTCTATGCACTACACTAAAAAAGCAACATTCTCTTCAATCCGAATGTCTAACCGAAAATAGGAATTATCCCCAAACTACCCTTGCTGAAACACATAAAGGAAATACATATAAAAAACAATTACATGTAAAATATGTAAATAAAGCAAAACGCTATTATTGCCTATGTGGTCTTTCTCCTAGCATATGTAAATCAAATATGTGGCTTATCAATACTTTCCCCCCAAACCTTCACCTTGTCCTCAAGGTGAAATTCTGAAAATAGAGTTTGAAGCAGCTGGTAATCTTCCCAAATAGCTTCAAAGGAAGGCAGATTCTTCCATTGGATGAGGACTTCCGAAGCACCTTGAGGGCCTCAGGATTGTGGGAGAACGCCTAAAAGAGCAGCAAGCTCCACCAAAAATCGGAACTCATTAGTGAGCTGTGGTGGGAGGAGAGTGGAAGAATGGGATTGGCCCTTTGCTCTATGGAGTTGGGAAATCACCACAAATCCATGGTGATTTCATCCCAAACACAAACTAGCAGTGGGATAGGCTATAACAATCCAACAGGTGTAGTTGACAAGTGCTTGTTACGCTGACAAACCTCACATTCCACCGCTAGGTGCGAAATATTAGAGCGCATTCCCACCCAATATAGCTCAGAAGCAATGTGCTGATAAGTGCGGATCTCCCCAAAGTGTTCCCGAATTGGAGAAGCATGAAACTCCTTGAAAATGAGGGGCAAAAGAAGAACGGGGCAGCACCAACCTATCTTAATAATAGAGCAACTTGTCACGAATTGAAAAGCCTTTGTGTTCTACCTGACCTGTAGAAATATCCTGAAGGATGCGAGCGAGGAATCATCAGTCAACAATTCAGATTGGAGTGCATCCCAATCCTGTCATTGTGGGAGGGTCGGCTTCCTGGAAAGGGCATTCGCTGCCTTGTTGAGCAGGCTAACCTCATACTGAACGATGAAGTCATAGCCCAATAATTTGCGCACCCAATGCTGGTATTCAGCTCCGATAACTCGCTGCTCCAAGAGGAACTTTAGACTTTTCTGGTCGGTTTGCACTACAAACTTTCGACCCATTAAATAAGGGCGCCACATAGTAACGACAAAGACGATGGCCATGAGTTCCTTTTCATAAGTGGATTTCTGGCGAGCATGTTGGCTCAATATCTAATTGTGATAAGCAATTGGTCTATCCTTCTGCATGAACACCGCTCCCACCGCAAAGCCCGAGGCATCCGTGTCAATAAAGAAGAGTTTGGAAAAGTTAGGCATAGCCAGACAGGTACCCGTGTCATGGCATCCTTCAGTTGTTGGAAAGCGGCAACTTCAGTCCAATGAAAACCATCTTTTTGGAGTTCGGTGAGAGGCCAAGCAATTTGTCCATAGCCTTGCACAAATTTGCGATAGTAGTCGGTCAGCCCCAAATATCCTCATAACTGAGTAAGATTCTTGGGCGTTGGTCACTTGGTCACTTGGTCATTGCCTGAATTTTGGATTGATTCACGGCCACCCCTTGAGCAGAAATAACATGACCCCAATAAGCCAATTGTGATTGGCCAAACTCGCATTTTTTCTGATTGACAAATAGATGATGTTGTTGAAGGACATCAAACACTTGCTGTAAATGAGTAACGTGAGTAGACGGATTGGAGCTATAGACCAAGATATCATCCAAGAAAACCAAAACAAATTTTCGCAAAAATGTCAGGAAAATATTGCTCATGAGGGACTGGAATGTCGAAGGAGAATTGTAGAGGCCAAATGGCATGACAAAGAATTCATAGTTGCCGTCGTGAGTGCGAAAAGCCGTCTTGTGTTCATCACCGGCAGTCATGCGTATCTGATGATAACAAGACTTCAGGTCTAACTTAGTAATAATGGCTGCACCGTGGAGCTCATCGATGACGGGAATAGGGAATCGATTAGGAACAATCTTTATTCAAGGCCCGGTAGTCTACACAAAAATGCCAATTACCATCGCACTTCTTCACCAAAAGAATGGGACTCAAAAAAGGACTTGAGCTAGGACTTATAAGTCCGGCAGTGAGCATGTTGCGAATCAACCTCTTAATTTCATCTTTCTGGAATTGAGGGTATCGGTAGGGACCAACGTTGATGGGTTCAGTGCCATCTTTCACAACAGTGGAATGCTCATTGCCACGGATGGGTGGAAGACCCGCTGGGAATTGAAACAAATGGGAATAGTGAGAACTGGGGATAGCTCGACTGGATTGTAGGAGCAATCTTTGAGTTGAGGGTGTCGTTTACATCAGCCTCCAAGTGACTAAGCTCAACATTCACTCCATGCCCTTCATGCTGAATTGTTCGCAACATAGCCTTGAGAGAGATGAGGGTCTTGCGAGGGAGGGATCTCCTCTGAGCATGATTGTGTGAGTGCCGAGAGTGAACTTCATGACCTGAGTTTTCCAATTAATATAGGTGCCACTGATGGTCACCAACCATTGAATACTCAGAATCACATTTGTGCTGCTCAAAACCAAAGAAATAAAATCTTCCACAATCTCAAAATCTAGAAAATGCAACCGGACACCATGACAGATTCCTGTCGTAGGGACATGCTTGCCATTTTCGAGTTGAACCCCATACCCAGCCGTAGGAGAAACAGGTAGTTGTAGACTCTCAATCAAAGCATGAGAAATGAAATAATGGGTCACTCCTAGGTCAATCAACACCACCACCTCTTGATCACCTACACAACCTTGTACATGCAGGGTCTTTGGGTTTGTCAACCCAGCCACAGAATTCAAAGAAACCTCCACCGTCGGGGTGGGCTTGACCAAATCCAGGTCAGCCTCCAGTACCTCGTTGAAAGGCTCCTCCTCCTGAATAGCACACTCAACTCACGTTTCTTACACCAATTGCTTGGGGAAAATTTCTCATTGCACAAATAACAGTCCTTTCTCATGCTTTTGCTGAAGCTCGTCGGCAGCCAATCAGCGGAAATCACCTCGAGAAACAGTCGCCGATGATACTGAGGCAGACGAGGTCAATGAACGATGGCTGCCCAAGTCGATAGATTTGTTCGTCCAACAGAATTGGCTCCCAGCAAAACTTGATTCATGCGTGCCCAAGCCCCAAGATGGTGGGTCGATCTTATCCTAAATCATTTGGGCCAAGTCCGTGGCTTGCCTAAGTCCAACGGGCCTTAGTGGGCGAAGTTCCTCTTTGATGGCTGGATGAAGGCCACAAAACAAACTTTAGAAAAATCATTTAGCGAAGTAGCTTTGGTAATGAATTGCCGTCGGTATTCCGCCATTGTACCCTCCTGTCGAAGATCTATCCACTACCATGCAAACTGCCATCCATCGTGGCGCGAAACTACTTGAGCAACAACCCATGCATCTACGTCCAAGACAAAATAGCTCGACGTTTATGCTCCCATTGATTCAAGAGGAGGGCATCATCCTCAAAAGAGATGACAGCTACCTCTAATTTCTCCATCTCATAATAATGTTGCAGGTCAAAGAAACGCTAGACCTGCAATAACCATCCAAACGAATTATCGCCAAAAAAAATGGGCATCTCCAGTTTCCGATACTTGTGTCCAGGGAGACTGGAAGTGAGCATCAAGTCGGAATCCACCATGGGCGAGGAATGAGTCACAGGGCTGGCTGTTGTGGCTGCTGCCAGTGCCGTTATTGATGAAGAAACGCCCTTCAACGCCTCCTGCTGTTTCAAAAGCTGCGCCAAACAGTCCTTGACGGTGGCCATATCTCCCTGCAAGCCACCTACAGCCTCCTCCATAGTGTCCATCCCCCAGTCCTTTTCTTGGTCATCGTTACTGCGCTGATACCACTTTGATATACACAGCAATTGAGATGAAAAGAAATTAGCCTCAAGTCACTTGTATTGGATCTGGAAAAATCAAGTCTAACATTTGAGAGGCTAGAAACTCTCCTAGAGCAAGGCTCAATTACAAAAATACCAGAATAGGTCCCCCGATTCTACGCACTACACCAATAAAGCAACATTCTCTCCAATCCCAAGGTCTAACCGAAAATAGGAATCATCCCCAAACTACCCATGCTGAAACACATAAAGGAAATACATATAAAAAACAATTACAGGGAAAATACGTAAATAAAGCAAAACGCAATTGCTGCCCATGTGACCTTTCTCCTAGCATATGTGAATCGAATACGTGGCTTATCATTAACATGTATAAAAGGCTGATGGTACGGTCTCCCTATGCATATAATCTTTAGTAATAAAATCATGTGTATGTTAAGATCTTGTTGAACATTTCCTTTTGTTATAAATGTAAATTGTTCTTTGTTTTCTGCAAAATAGGAAAGCATTGGCTAATGCATTGTCTGTAGCTCCATCCATGTGGACTCTTGGTAATGCAGGCATGGGAGCATTACAGGTGATTATGATGGTAGTAGACAACAATTAATGTTCTTGGTCTCATGATTCCCAAATCAAATTATATTTGTTTGTTTCGTTTTGCAGAGACTCGCTGAAGATAGCAACCCGGCAATAGCTGCTGCTGCATCCAAGGCTATCTATGAGCTGAAGAAACAGTGGGAAATAGAGGAAGGTGACAGCTGGAGGTTTATGGTGAACCAAAACATTATGAAACAAGGAAGTGAAGAAGCTGACAATGATACAGATATAATTTGAGAAAGTGTTCAGAAATTTCTGCTGTAAATATCCAAGTGAAGCTCTAATTAATCATAGGAGAAGTCCACTAATCAAAAAAATAAAAATAAATAAGTAGTGCTGTGCTGATATATGAAGAAAGTGCTGTCATGTGTTTCAAAAGTTCTTTCTTTTGATTATTTTATTCCCTAAACTTTACACAACTGGACAACTTTTTTTCCCTTGGTTACTTACCAAGAAACTTGGGCTTCATATATAAAGCGCACCTTATTTATATAATAGAAATGATTATTTATTTATTTTGTAATTTTTCTTTATAGTTAATGATCTTGTACTATGCTAAAGCTTGTATAGTTAATATTCCCAAATTGGGGATTTGACAAACATAAAAAATTTAATTGGAAGCTTCTTTAATATGCTAAGTGATAGGAGAGATGCTGACTACATGGATTCAACTCAACTTCTTTTTTCCAAATTTTAGTTATAATCTCAAGTGTCTTGTGATAGAGCTTCCCTCACTTATGTGTGCACAAGGAGAGGTAAGGGTGGGAAGAATGTAAGTCAGTAGTTGATTGTAGTTGATGGGGCACGACAGAGAGTTAGTTAGAGTGGAGTTAATTGAGTGTGTGAGGGGATGGACTTTATGATGTGCTACTGAGAGAAAGAATAAGTTAGTGGAAAGTTAGCTATTGTGGTGTGGAGAAATTGGTAGGTTGTAAACCTTGAGAGAGAATTCAGGCTCTCGAATTCCTGATTATCCAATACAAACGTTCAGATCACTTTTGTTTTATATTTTCTAGCTATCTGTTCTTGGTACCATAGCCAATCTGTTCCTACATGGGTCCAAAGAAGGATGCTCAAATGGAAATTTTGGAGGAAAGATTTCTAACTATCTGTTCTTGGTACCATAGCCAATCTGTTCCTACATGGGTCCAAAGAAGGATGCTCAAATGGAAATTTTGGAGAAAAGATTTGAATCGATACAGTCTAAATTTCATCGTGAGACGGCGGAGGTTCGCTCGGACTTTCAGAAGTTTCCGACATTGATGTTCAATGTATTCTGACATTGGAGAATAAGATTGACTTTGTGGTGGGTCATCGTGCGCAGCTGCTTCAGGCCACAGGACGTCGAACCACCGAGACCACAGTTGTCAGAGAGGACCATCAACGTCGCGCGGTTGAAGGGGACGGGTCATCAACTCGTGCTAAGTCTTCTAGGGACCAATCGAATCCACCACAGCAAACCTAGTAAGAACTCTTTGGGTTTGCAAATTGTTTTGGTCGTGATTATCGACCCTCTCAGATGGATTTACTGTTGTTCTCCAGCGACAATCTAGAGGGATGGATCTAGAGCGAAACGATACTTTTTACTGAATCGATTGTTGGAAGCTTATATGTTGGAGGCGACAATAATTGGGTTGGAGGGAGATGCTCTAACTTGGTTTGTAACGCTCTGGATAACCAAGACCGTTACACTGTGTGTTTAAAACAGTGCAAGGTTTGCTAATCAAGTCATTTAAATAAAAATATGAATCTAAAGTTATAAACAGGTTAGGATTAAAAGATTTTGGTCATAAACAGATCGTTTTCATTAAAATGAAAGTTTAGTACATGAGATCCCAAAATAGGGTTTAGAGGATATATGTACAAAATTTCCAAAAGTTATAAATAATCAAGGCCACTCTAATGACAAAATACACATTTTAGGTTTCCGTCCCTATACAATACCTCGATTGTGACGGCCGAGCAGCTGACAATGTACACCTCGCCCCTAGAGCTCTCCACCCCATGGTTGAACCATCTTATCCTTGCCTTTACCTGCACCACGCAGCACCCGTGAGCTGAGGCCCAGCAAGAAAACCATAATATCATAGCATAATCAAATAATTCACAAGACATTAATCAATTATCCAGCAGGCCATAGCATTCACTTAATAAGTGATAATAATCGATAAATCAACAATCTAACATCCGGTATTCAACATATCATATTCATCAAATTAACAACAGTAGACATATCATACAATAACTAGGGTCGACGCCCTTAGGCCGCACCCTCTGTGTTAACCCACTATCTTCGGCTCACTTAGGTCGAGCCCAGTGCTTAACCCACTGACTCTGGCTCGCTTAGGCCAAGCTCAGTGATTATTTAATTAACCTTAGCTACCAGTGACCGAGCCATGTCTTGTGCGCAAATATTAATTCTGGCACTCTTAGGCCGTTTATTTCATGCGTACATGGCATAATACCATCATACAACATTGCATACAAGTATAGGGAACTCTTAGTCCCAACATAGCCACACAACAAGGTGCAGTTTTCTTACCTTTGATTCTGAGTGGGGAAGGTGAACTGGTTCCGAGCATGGTCCCAAGCCTCGAGCCTTGGCGATAAACCTAGTCACAAGGGCCATTGATATCTATTAACTTCCAATCAGAAATAAAATACCCAGGGAACAAAAATTAGCCTTCGGGACCTCAATTTCTACTAAACCAGGAAGTAGAAATTGTCCCGAGCACCTAGGTTCAAACTCTCGAGTCCTAACAATACTTGAAATACTTCCAAGACTAAACTTCCCAGGCGGGTCGCGACTTGCCCCAAGTTAGAGAGCAAGCTTTCAAGCCAAAGGGGAGGCGGGTCGCGACTTGGCCAGGCAAATCGCGGTGCGCCCCCAAGTCAGAGAGCATCCCAGGCCAGAAGGGCCACACGCGCCGCGGTGCCCCATGCCTAGGTCGCGACGCACCCCCTTTGACCTAGAAAATTCTAGGTTTTCCTCCTCCTTCTTCCTGCCAAGAATACCCAAGACAAGCCCATAATTTTCCTCTCAATTCAACACTAACCATCTATGAATTTCAAGCTTAAATTCCATATTTCTAATCACCAAAGCTTTAACAATTATACAACAATCATTATCCCAATTCAGTAGTAAATCACACTCTCATTAGCACCTCAAATCCAACTCACAACTAAATAACAAAACCATACTTAAACAAGCTTAATCGTCAACATAATTTCAGCAAAAATTCAAAGGTTCTAACTAGAATCCTTACCTTAAGTGGCCCCCAAATTCTTCACAAATTCTTAAAGTATTTCCAGCTTGTTCACCCAAATTCCCTCCTGTTTTCAGCTTCAACTCCAGCTTGATTTCCCCTCTAATCCATCAAAGCTCACCACCCCAAAGACAAGTCTAGGCCCCTTTGTTCCTTAGCTTCAAGTTCCCTCAAGCTCCCACTTCCTTCTTCAACTCAAGAATTCAGTCACCAAGTGAGATAGAGAGTAGCCATGAGGGAGAAGGAGAAAGAATGAGTTGAGTGTTTCCTTTGAATTTTCTACCACTTTCCACTATATTCCAATAAATATGAATATATCCCCTTATTAGCCAAAATACCCATTTATTCCTCCATATACTAATTGACCCCTTAATCCATTAATCACTCTAAGGTATCATGGTCATTGCTCCCATTCCCTCGAATTCCTCAAGTGTTCCTAAAATCCACCAATTAATCCTATCACCCAATTAATTACCGACTATTTACCCAATGTCTAATAATCCCCGATATATTTTCTAAATTCCAAAAAATACCCCTAGGCTCCCCCAAGCCAGGTACTAATCCCCACTGTGACTATTTTGTCAATCCGCTCACTAAGACCGTCTCGAGCCATATACTGCAATTATATCCACATAATAATGTGGTCTTAACAATTTATCACATATAATTACATTCATGCCCTCAACAGGCCAAAATTACAAATATGCCCTTATAAACTAAACAGGGCCCACATGCATATTAATTCCGCATTTAATCATTTATTCACATAAATATCAATTATGCCCTCCCGGCACACTAATTAAGGCTCTTAAGCCTTATTAGTAATTTTGGGTCGTTACAAATATCCCCTCCTTATGACAATTTCTTCCTCGAAATTTATTCGAACACATCAGGTAATAAACCTCATACCTTTGATCATAATTCCAAAGTCTAATTTCTTTACTTTTAATCCTTTAATAACACTCTTACTAGAGTGACAATCTTGCCCTACAAGATTTTATCTTATAACTATAATTTCATTAACCCTTCCTTGCACAAAAAATCTGCTGAAACCCCAGGGTCTGCTTATCTCATCAGTTGTAACGCCCTGGATAGCCAAGACCGTTACACTGTGTGTTTATAAAGTGTCAGACTTGCTAACCAAGTCAGTTAAACAAAATCGTGTTACTGAGACTATAAAGGTACTAGGGTTTAAAATGTTTTGGCCTCAAAAGCCACATTTTCATTAAGAAACATTATTTGTTTACACGGGATCCCAAATATACAAGTTTAAAGATCGTTTACAAAATTTATAAGATTCAGATACAATAACTAGCCATACTAAGGCAAAACAAGCGGTTAGGTAATCCCTGTCCTGATCCACTCCTCGACCATGATGATCGAACGGCTGGCTATGTACATTCCACCTCGGAGCTCTCCATCTCAGGCTTGGTCCAGCTTGCCTTTGCCTTTACCTGCACCACGCAGCACCCGTGAGCCAAGGCCCAGCAAGAAAACACAACAACAGAGCATAAGCAATCAACAGACAAATCCATATCCCACATCGCATCACAAGTTCTCAAACATGTAATCATTCAGCATGACCAAGTATTCAACATACTAAGCATATCAATTCATATCACATATCACTGCACAAATGATAACCAGGGCTAGCGCTCTCAAGCTGCTCCCTCTGTTATCCCACTGGCTCCGGCCCGCTTAAGCCGAGCTCAGTGAACATTCTTTGCTACCAGTGGCCAAGCCGCGCCCTGTGCGCAAATACTATGTACGACACTCTTAGGCCGCTTTACATGTCCCATGGCGTAATACCATCATTGACATGATACAATTCTCGGGAGCACTTAGTCCCATCATAAACATATAATCGGGTGCGGTTTTCTTACCTTTCAATTCACTAGCTTTGATCCCTTGTCTCCTTAAGCACGATCCCCCTCGAGCCCTAGCGCTCACCTAAACACAATCATGGCCAAAGTCATTATCAAACCTCAAGTCCAAAACCTAGCCCCGGGGTCAATCCCAAGCCCCCGGGAAGTCCTAGTTCCACCAAACAAGGTGGTGGAATCAAACCCCAAACCCTTGGTCAAAAACCCTTGCAAATAACCCTAAAATCCCTTTCTGAAAACAGGGTAGCGCTACAACGCTCATGGGAGGGCGCTACAGCGCTACAAATAGAAGCCAAAGTCCCCTCAGCATTATGGCCTAGCGCTACAGCGCTCTAAGGCTAGCGCTGTAGCGCTAGTCACAGACAGACCAGCACCAATTTTTCTCTTCTGCGATTTTCTCGAACCAACCTCAACCAAAACTCTTCCAACTCCTTCCCAAACTCAAAAACAACCTTATGACCATACTCCACTCATCCCAAGCACCCCAAATACCTAGAACTCAAACACATGCATCCACAAACACAGAATTCACCATAGTCACTCCTAAACTCTAAAACCCAACAGAAACCAGCTAAACATCAAAGTTAGAGCTTAGAATTCATACCTTTGATAGGATTTCGACCACAAGCTGTCTCTAGATCTCCTTGGCTTACTTTTCCTTAATCTTTGCCCTGAATTTCCCCGAAGTTCCCCATCAAACTCAACTTATACACCATAATTCAGAAACCAAACCAGCAACAGAAGAATTTACAGAACCTTACCTCAAGTGATGGCCTAACCTTGCTAAACCCTTGTCAAATCCTCAACCTTAGCTCAGTAACCTTGTGGCTTAATTGGACTAGCTCCCCTCTGAGTTCTACTCCAGAAATCCTCACGAAATTGGTGAAGGAAGCTTGAACCGATTCAGAAAACTCCCTCTGTTTTCTCTCTTTCTTTTCCTTCCTTTTTCTTCTTTTTCAGACTTCTACACCTTTCTACACTTCCCACTAACATAAAGCCTTGGTAATACTTAACTCCTGTAAAGCAAATGACCATTATGCCCTCCCTATTAATTCTAATCCTTTAGTCCACTTAAGGGCATTTTAGTCATTTTACCCAATTCCCGCTAACTCCTCGAGTGTCTCTAATATTTCCCGCTTAACTCCCGATACCTAATTAATCACCAAGAATATTCCTCAATGTCAAGATAGACCCAACATATTTAATAAATTCCCACTTATACCCCCGAACCGGGTATCGATCCCTGCTATGACTTTTTCGCTACTTTGCTCACTAGGATCGTCTCGAGTCACAGATCACAGATATATCCACATAATAATGTGGTCTCGACAATTATCACATATAACAAAGCAGTTATGCCCATAATGACCAAAATTACGATTATGCCCTTCTAACCTAATCAGGGCCTATATACATACTAATACACATAGTCATGCATCTCAAATAGTCAAATAGTCACATAACATGCTTTAAATCATAATCATGCATCTTAATCATTAAAACCACACATAATTCCCATTATGCCCTCCAGGCACACTAATCAAGGCCCTTAAGCCTTATTAGCAAATTTGGGTCTTTACATCAGCGGTCATTTTCCCCGTCTTGTCATTGACGCCAGTAATACTCATAAGCCACCACCCATACTAGGGTAGGGCTAGCTTGTAGGCCCTCGGCCTAAACCTTGGTACGATTACAGAATTCTTATCAAATCGGGAGCTGAAACTCCCCTTTCTTCCTCAGAATATCATACTCTTTCTTGTATACACTACTTGGAGAAATACAAATCTCCCGTCCTAGAACTTCGTGTTCCAAAGTTTACAACTTGCGAACTCTTATGTCCTTTCAAATAGGCAGATACTTCTGCCTTAAGAATTCCAACAACTTCATTGGTTTTCCCCCTGAACCAATACTGAACCATAATACCCAATGCCTTTCATTTCTTTACTTAGAACCAGTGCTTCTTGCTTTCTATCTCACCATATCTTATGCCGTGTCATCTTGGCTGTAATCCAACATTCATGACTATGACTATTTCATCAAGGGACTAAACTTTCCTTAATATCCCAAGCATTTGCACATTCAATGCATAATTCCTTAGAACAACCATTAATTCTTCAGATTGCCATTCTCTTTGTAGATAACTACTAATTTTAGGTTCTAACCTTATTCCCCTCGTTCTCTAAATTCTTTCTAGAACTTAGAAAATTAAAGGGTCTCAACCCAGCACTATCAATTACCATGCCACATCACCCATTCACACGAACTAAAATGTGTTAACTCAATATGCTGAGTTGCAACCTTCCCTGTCCAATCATCTCACTTGTAGTCTAATGTGGCCCACTCCTACAACCCACCACTATACCATTTTACCTTTCAATACGCAAATTTTAAACCTTATCATCCATTTAAACTTCTTGACCAACATATAATTAAAAAGGTAATACAATGTTCATTTAGGACTTTCATATCCACACCAAATTCCATCGAATCTTAACTCATATTATACTGGTAGGGTTCTTCACCATTTCCACAAGATCCTCACTCTGGATTCCATTGTCCAAAAGATATATCTGTCCATAACCAATCACAGGTACTATACCAATCTCAATCGTTACCTTGTCTAACCTTACTATAATCCGTGGTGTCCTATCCAATCGGCTTAGACTCTCCCAAGTAAGGGGTCAACTTCCAAATTAAATTTTCCTCCTTGTACAATCAAGGGTTCCTAACATAAATCACCTATTAAGTCTCACTGAATCTTGGTCTCATGATTATCTTTCTTACAAATGACCTAACGCTCAAACCCCTTGCGTTATGCATTCACCATTAACTTAATGTTCCATGTATACTGGCCATGTTCCCATTCTTTCACCTCCCACGAGGCACAAACCATCATCCCTTCAGTTTATAACTGGGCGTGTCTCAGCCTTTGATGCACTGCTTACAATTTCATGTCTTAACAAAAATAAGGCCCTTCATGTTACCCCTCCGTATCCACCCATTACATGCAGATTCCTATATCACAGAGTGCTAACCAATCATCATTCTGTCTTATGAAAATCTGATACAAAATCACCCATTCAGTCTAACCTTAGGTTCTTCTGTCATTCCAATTTTTGGTGTAGCTGTCTTCAAAGATACTTCAGGTAGTAGATGACATGTTCACCGGTCCCACTGTGCTTCTTATTCCTCCGATGTTCTTCAGTAACTTCTTTGTGGCTTCTGACTGAATCTCTTCATACCGGATCCCTTCTCTTCCTGTAGCGTGACCTTGAATACCCTTGGCGAGATTGAAACTGACACCTTCTAGAGCCTTACCTGTGATCCTGCTTCTTCAGTCTTGGTATCATCAATGTAGTATTCGTTCACATTTTGCTTCTAACTGGGGAATAGTCCAACATATCGCCAATGAACCTGGATGTGACTAGTCCATACTGTTCCTATACTTTCTGCTTGTCGAACTTACTTGCGTTGCTGAAGCTTAAATCAGTTAAGAACCTTTACTAATAATCCATCACACCCCATTGGGTACAAGTAATAATTCCTGAAATGTCTCTTTCCTTGATCCTCAGCTGGTAATAACAAGATCGAAGATCAATTCCTAAAGGCATTGTCCTGTCTTGTAACCGGGCATTTGAACTCTTCATCCTTAACAGGCGATGTCAACGAATCCCATGATACGATGCTCCGTCTAATCCATCCCTAAGTCAAATATTTCTTCAACTGAACCAGTAATTCTTTCTGCCAAACCAATACCATTCTTCATAATATCCCTGATACCGAATCTATCCATAGCCCAATTCTGAAGCATACCCAACAACACCTTACATACCCATCTGAATCCCTACTGACCAACTCAGTTTTCATTTAGTTCAACTAATATACTTCAAGTGATATCCCTACAATCCATGGTTGTCTCTTAACAAATTAGTTCCCACTACGGCTCATATCAAGGCTCCCATGTGACGAGCTCAATTACTTTCACTACGAACCTCTTTTTCATTTGCATTCCAACTATTCTCTTAGAAGTTTCTAATTCATCCTCAACAACACACTAATATCTCAAACCCCTCGTACAATAACCCTGAGACATAAACTTTATATCTAAATTTCTCATGGGAGATACGCAATATCAAACTCTTTTAAGCTCGTTATATAACCAAGAACGAGAACTATCATGTCAACTGGTCACCTCCGACGAACTAGCCTCGGGCTTCGAATGTAACAAGGCATTCCAGTCTCCCATTCTATAATCCTGGGCAATCCGTCCTAACACACTGAACCATTCCATGTAGAAAACATGCCCTTACCTGACGTCTTTCCAGATGGCGTCTCCTGCTTCTGATGCATACTAAATAACTTCACTAGGTCTCAATAATGTCCTGACGACTATCCTGTAAACTAGACCCCTTCCTGCAAAAACCAGGAGCCATAGAACTATCAGGGGTCCTTCTATTCCGATTACTGAGCAATCGCCCTTACTAAATCCCACAAATGGGAATACTGTCATCTTCATTACTTGCTCTTCGGCATTCACACTCCATACCTCATTCCATACATCTTAAATAACATGGCCCTCCCTGCTGCCCAAGCACAGATGAAAATCTCATGCACTGGAGCGACCCTGATGCTCTGGGCCATCCCAGAGTTTAATCCTTAAATGAATCATCATTTCCAGCTACATCAGCTTGTATCAACTTCCAAAGCGGATTAACCAACCTACCAACTTATTGCCATATTTTGTTGTTGTCTTATCATTCTAAACCAAGTTCATAAACTCATTAGTCTCCGCAGCTCCAACTACTTCATAGTAATCTATTTGATCAAATCCATGTCTGAGTTCCTCCCAACCCATAGTGCCGACATTTCAGGTCTGGGGTACCAATTCCGAGCATCCTTCTGCCACAACTACTTAGTGCAACCACTCTCTCACGACCTATCATCTTCATATAATCAAGGATGCGATTAGCTATGCCCATCCACTGATTAATTCTTAGGGTAAATCCAAACCTCCCTCAAAACTAGAGGATAATGCCTTCTAAGCCTTCCATACAGTAATTCTTATCTATTTCCACCCTCTCAGGTTAAACCAACGCTGGTACTATTACTGTCAAAATATACAAAGCAGCTTCCTCCCAGCAAAACCCACTATTTCACCCCTCTAATCTTTTCTATCAAACCTCACAGCCTTACTAACCTACCAGCGAATGTCTGCTGCGACTTTCAGAGGCAGATGGAGGGTTCCAACCCTAGCTATCATCTGCTACCCTCGCTATGACAATATCAGGTCCACTTAACCATTCTGAACGCAAACAATCTGAATTCATCCGCCATCACTGACTAAACCCCCTAGCCCTGATGTTCATACCCAGAACCATCCCACGGCCAGGTCCAAACAACCACAATAATCATGCACACATAAAGCATAATAAACACCAATCTACAATACTATGCATTTAGTTATCAAATTTCATTGCTACTAGGTACATTCACAATTACCATGCTTTCCATATTCCAATAAACAGGTATAACATATAAGTTCAATTTAAACAATTCACCACATACAATCAGTATACAAACCATTATCCAAATATTCATCCACATGCAATAGCAATGCTAATCAGCATGCCTCAATTTCATCACACAATAGTCAAGGGCCAGGCCCTATCAGTATCTCATGCTCCCTATTAATCAGACAACTTAATACATTCATATTTTCATTCAAACACTTAAGCATATAATCTCATGTATTCAATTACAAAACCCTGAGTCGAGCTTGTCTTTAGCAGCAAGTGTACATGTCCAGCCAGTCTTTAGGAACCCTTAAACCTAGACCGCTCTGATACCAAGTTGTAACGCCCTGGATAACCAAGACCGTTACACTATGTGTTTAAAATAGTGCAAGACTTGCTAATCAAGTTATTTAAATAAAAATGTGAATCTAAAGTTATAAACCGGTTAGGATTAAAAGATTTTGGTCATAAACAGATCGTTTTCATTAAAGTGAAAGTTTAGTACATGGGATCCCAAAACAGGGTTTAGAGGACATATTTACAAAATTTCCAAAAGTTATAAATAACAAGGCCACTCTAATGGCAAAATACACATTTTAGGTTTCCATCCCTGTACAATTCCTCGATCGTGGCGGCTGAGTAGCTGACAATGTACACCTCGCCCCCAGAGCTCTCTAACCCATGGTTGAACCATCTTGCCCTTGCCTTTACCTGCACCACGCAGCACCCGTGAGTCAAGGCCCAGCAAGAAAACCATAATATCATAGCATAATCAAATAATTTACAAAACCTAGTCACAAGGGCCATTGATATCTATTAACTTCCAATCAGAAATAAAATACATAGGGAATATAAATTAGCCTTCGGGACCTCAATTTCTACTAAACCGAGTAGCAGAAATTGTCCCAAGCACCTAGGTTCAAACTCTCGAGTCCTAACAATACTTGAAATACTTCCAAGACTAAACTTCCCAGGCGGGTCGCGACTTGGCTCAGCAAGTCGCGACTTGCCCCAAGTTAGAGAGCAAGCTCCCAAGCCAAAGGGGAGGCAAGTCGCGACTTGGCCAGGCAAGTCGCGGTGCACCCCCAAGTCAGAGAGCATCCCAGGCCAGAAGGGCCACACGCGCCGCGGCGCCCCCTGCCTAGGTCGCGGTGCACCCCCTTTGACCCAGAAAATTCTAGGTTTTCCTCCTCCTTCTTCCTGCCAAGAACACCCAAGATAAGCCCAGAATTTTCCCCTCAATTCAACACTAACCATCTATGAATTTCAAGCTTAAATTCCATATTTCTAATCACCAAAGCTTTAACAATTATACAACAATCATTATCCTAATTCAGTCGTAAATCACACTCTCATTAGCACCCCAAATCCAACTCAAAACTAAATAACAAAACCATACTTAAACAAGCTTAATCGTCAACATAATTTCAGCAAAAATTCAAAGGTTCTAACTAGTATCCTTACCTTAAGTGCCCCCCAAATTCTTCACGAATTCTCATAGTATTTCTAGCTTGTTCTCCCAAATTCCCTCCTGTTTTCAGCTTCAACTCCAACTTGATTTCCCCTCCAATCCATCAAAGCTCACCACCCCAAAGACAAGTCTAGGCCCCTTTGTTCCTTAGCTTCAAGTTCCCTCAAGCTCTCACTTCCTTCTTCAACTCAAGAATTTAGTCACCAAGTGAGATAGAGAGTAGCTGTGAGGGAGAAGGAGAAAGAATGAGCTGAGTGTTTCCTTTGAATTTTCTACCACTTTCCACTATATTCCAATAAATCTGAATATATCCCCTTATTAGCCAACATACCCATTTATCCCTCCATATACTAATTGACCCCTTAATGGTCATTGCTCCCAATCCCTCTAATTCCTCAAGTGTTCCTAAAATCCACCAATTAATCCTATCACCCAATTAATTACCGACTATTTACCCAATGTCTAATAATCCCCGATATATTTTCTAAATTCCCAAAAATATCCCTAGGCTCCCCCAAGCCAGGTACTAATCCCCACCGTGACTATTTTGTCAATCCGCTCACTAGGATCGTCTCGAGCCATATACTGCAATTATATCCACATAATAATGTGGTCTCAACAATTTATCACATATAATTACATTCATGCCCTCAATTGGCCAAAATTACAAATATGCACTTATAAACTTAATAGGGCCCACATGCATATTAATTCTCATAACCATGCATTTAATCATTTATTCACATAAATACCAATTATGCCCTCCCGACACACTAATCAAGGCCCTTAAGCCTTATTAGTAATTTTGGGTCGTTACATGGTTTCAATGGGAGAACGAGCGGTGCCCAATTTCTTCTTGGGAAACTCTGAAAAACTTGTTTTTGTTGCGATTCCGAGCAGTTCCGGTAGGCTCCTTGTCGGAAGAGTTGTTGTCTATGCATTAGGACACCACTGTGAAAGATTATCAGATTAAATGGGAGGCCTTAGCGTCTCGTGTTCCAGATGTTTCAGAGCATATACACGAGGGCAGTTTCATGAAGGGGTTGAAGGAGGAGATTAAGGATGCCTTGCACATATTACAGCTCATGGGGCTTGGCCCAAATCATGGAGACAACCCAACAAATTGAGGAGAGCCATCAATTGGGTTCAATGGGCCAGCCTACACGAGTAGTAGGATTGAAATTTAACATTAGCCCTATCCTTCCTTTTTGTCCAAATTTTAGTCCATTCTTAGCCAAATCGACACCGACTACGACATCATCAACACCGGTATAGCCCCTTCCAGTTCAGCAAAACCTGCTGTAGCTCCGCCTACGAAGTGATTGACAGAGGTTGAGTACTAAGACAAAAGAGCTCGTGGGGTGTGTTTCAAGTGCGACAAGAAATTCCATAGAGGCCATGAATGTGAACAAAAAGCTTTACAAGTCATTTTGATGATGGAAGAGGATGAATTTCCATCTCCTATGAACTCTCTCCACCACGTACTCCAGAGTCCTCTACCGAAAGTATAACAAAAGAAACATTGGCCACTCTTTTTCTAAATTCTTTGGTAGGAATCACGTCAGCCCATACCATGAAATTGGATGACCACATTGGACAACAACTAGTCATGGTGTTGATCGATAGTAGAGCTACTCATAATTTCATGTCCATGTGCATCGTCTCGGCAGCGGGGCATACCAGTCACGACTACCTCTTGTTATGGGGTTCTCTTGGGCACAAGTGGAAAAGTAAGAACAGAGGCTTTTGTAGCCAAATTGAATTGGATTTGTGAGCGTTGATAGTGGTTACTCATTTTTTACCTCTAGAATTAGGCGGGGTAGATGTCATATTGAGAATCAAATGGCTGTAAACATTGGGCAACATGCAGGTCAATTGGTGTTCAATGGTGATGAAATTTAAGATGGGAGGCACTTGGGTTACTTTGCAAAGTGATCCCGGCCTTTGCAAGTCTCAGATATCCTTGAAAGCTATGATTCATACAATGCAACATGAGGGTCAAGGATTTTGGGTTCAATTGGGAACTTTGGCAGTGGGACAGAATGAGGATAGAGGCTTCATACCACATGTGGTTACTTCCTTGTTGCAGAGATTCGACGATGTATTTCAGATGCCTCCAGTCTTCCGCCAATCAAAGCTAGAGAACATACCCTTACTCTACGTGAAGGTCTCAGGTCTGTGTCAGTTTGACCTTATCGTTATGCTCAAACGTAGAAGGATGAAATAACATGTTTGATGACTGAGATGTTGAAGGAAGGTATCGTCCAACCCAATACCAGCCCATTTTCGAGTCCCGTTTTATTGGTCAAGAAAAAAAATGGGAGTTGACGTTTTTGTGTTGATTATAGAGCCCTCAATCGAGAGATAGTGGTAGATAAGTTTCCCATTCCGATCATCGATGAGTTGTTGGATGAGCTACGTGGAGCCACTGTTTTTTTCCAAACTTAATCTGAAGTCAGGGAACCATCAGATTTGGATAGTTGTTGCCGATGTTGAGAAGACAGCCTTTCGTACACACGAGGGACACTATGAGTTTTTGGTCATGTGTTTTGGCCTTACTAATGCACCAGCCACATTTCAAGCTCTCATGAATGAGGTATTTCGCGATTTTTTACACAAATTTGTGTTGGTATTTTTCGACGACATTTTGGTGTTTAGTCCATCTCAGGAAGCTCACATTAGACACTTGGAATTGGTGTTGGAACAATTACAACAACATCAATTGTATGCCAATAGAAAAAAGTGCATGTTTACTCAGCCTAGTGTGGAATATTTGGGCCATCTTACATTAGAAAAAGGCGTAGCATCTGACCCTACTAAACTTCTTGCAATGGTGGATTGGCCAGTTCCAAAGACTATTAGGCAACTAAGGGGATTCCTTGGACTTATAGGGTATTATCAAAAATTTGTTCGTGGATATGGCAGCATCGCACGCCCACTCACTGATCAGCTGCGAAAAAACACTTTCAGTCGGAGGCCTAAGAAGCTTTTATCAACCTCAAGCAAGCAATGTGTTCTGTTCCAGTTTTGGCTCTACCAGATTTTCAACTCCATTTATCATTGACGCGGATGCTTCCGGGTCTGGTTTAGGGGCTGTATTAATGCAAAACCAGCGCCCTATAGCCTTCTTTAGTCAAGTTTTATCATCCTGAGCTTGCAGGAAGTCATTCTATATGAACGAGAACTAATGGCCATTGTGTTGACTATTAAAAAATGGAGGCCTTACTTGTTGGGTCAAAAGTTCCTAGTGTGCACAGATTAGCGGAGCTTGAAGTACCTTTTGCAGCAGAGACTAGTCGTTACTGAACATCAAAAGTGGCTTACAAAGCTATTGGGGTATGACTTTTATATTCAATATAGATCAGGCCTTGAAAACAAATCCGCAGAGGCTTTGTCTCGCATTCACTAGGAGATGTCTTTTGTTGCCATTTCAACTCCTACTATCTTATCTATATCGGATTTACAAGCTCATGTTGCGGCTGATCCACATATGTCCAAGATTATTCATGATCTGAGTTTGGGCTGAGATGGGAAGGGATATTCTATGCAGCAAGGTTGTTTGAAGTTTCGAAGGCATTTGGTGCTGCCGTCTTCTTCTTAGGGGTGTACACGGTTTGGTTTGGTGCGGTTTAGAAGAATTTTGAAACCAAACCGCTCATACGGTTTTTTCAAAATGAAAAACCAAACCAAACCATTAAAATTAAAAAACCAAACCAAACCATAAATAAACGGTTTGGTGCGGTTTGGTTTGGTTTTAACCATATAACTAAATTATTAAAATTTTAAACTTTTTTTATTATAAAATAATTAACTAAATAATTGTATTTAAATAATAATAATTTTAGCTTTACTTTTAAGACCATAAAAGTCTACAAGAAGCTTATTTTCTTTGTTGTTGTAAGTGTAAGTATTTTGAATCATTTTATAGAAGTGGGAAAAAGAAATGTTTACTTTCTAAACAATGTGGGACTTTACATTTCTCTTTTTTTAGTTTTGGAAATTTGTGCATGTATTAAATACTACTAAAAACATATCATAAACAATTAAATTGTGTTGGCTTGGATGGTTTGGTAGATTTTATATTAACTTAAGTGTAGGGGTTCAAATCTTTGAACCATCATTTCTAAAAACTATTTTTTTTAGAAAAAATCACGGTCCGGTCCGGTTTAATTGGTTTTAAAAAATTAGAAACTGTGACCAAACCATTAAAGTTGAGCGGTCCGGTTAAAACCGAACCATCAAAAACGGTTTCACCGGTTATGGTTTTTGGCGGTTTGGTGCGGTGCGGTTTGGTTCCAAACCACGGTTTACGGTTTATATGAACACCCCTACTTCTTCTCCTTTCATTCCTACGTTGCTGTAAGAGTATCATGGTAGTCATGCAAGGGGCCATTCTGGAGTGTTTAAGACATTTCAATGACTTGTAACTGATTTGTATTGGCAAGGAATGCGAAAGGATGTTAAAAAATGTGGCTAAATGCGCCACATGCCAACAAAATAAGTATTTGGCTCAGTCACCAATAGAATTATTACAATCCCTTCCGATTCCCGAGCATATTTGAGACGATGTGTCCATGGATTTTATAGAGGCGCTGCCTATGTCTAATGGATTTGATAGTATCTTAGTGGTAGTGGATCGTTTAAGAGAGTACAACCATTTCATTTTACTTAGACATCCTGTCTCCGCCATCACTGTGGCTACAATATTTGTTAAGGAAGTCGTTAAACTCCACGACATTCCACGCTCCATAGTGTCGGATCGTGACAAGATCCTTATGAGTTGCTTTTGGAAGAAGTTGTTATGTCTCTAAGGCACGGTACTCAAGCACAACATGACGTACCACCCACAACCAGACGATCAAACAGAGGTCATAAATCATTTCCTTGAGACCTATTTGCATTGCTTTGTGAGTTCCAAATCGAGCCAGTGGGAAAAATGGATACCTTGGGCCGAGTATTGGTACAATATGTCATATCACTCCTCCGCCGGCATGACACCTTTCTTGGTTGTATATCGCAGAGAGCCACCACCCTTGATTCGATTTGAGAAATCTGGCATTACTACCAAGTGAGATTTTGAATATTTTTTCTGTGTGTTATTATCTCAAAGATAGGGAATATATATACAACCTAGAATCTAACCTAATACATACAAATAGCTAATTCTAGAAAGTACACTATTAAAATCCCCTAATTTTAGAAAGAATAAATATACAAAATATTTGGTATTAATACCGAATTGATTCCTATATACAGCTGTGGTCAACTTCCTAATTACTGAAATAAATCTACACTCCCCCTCAAGCTGGGTTGTGTATATCAAACATCCCAAGCTTGCACATTAAATCTTCAAAACTGGTTCTTGGGAGAGCTTTAGTGATGATGTCGGCTGTTTGAAATCTTGATGGAGTATAAATAGCTTGAACAATGGCATTCTCAATCTTCTCAGTGATGAAGTTTCTATCTATCTCAATATGTTTAGTCCTGTCATGATGAACATGATTTTTTATAATACTGATGGCAGCTTGATTGTCACAAAATATTTGGATAGACTCTTCTGTAAATACTCCCAGTTCACCAAGTAACTTTTTCAGCCAAATTCCCTCACAAATGCCGAGAGCTAGAGCTCTAAAATCGGCTTCAACTGAGCTTCTGGAAACAACTGTCTGTTTCTTACTTCTCCATGTTACTAGATTACCCCAAACATAAGAACAGTAACCTGAAGTACTCCTTTTGTTTGTTATATCTCCTGCCCAGTCTGCATCAGTGTACACTCTGATTTCCTTATTTTCATTCTTCCTGAATAGCAGACCTTTTCCTAGAGTCATCTTGAGGTATCTTAGGATTCTTGTAACCGCTTCCACGTGTTCCTCTGTTGGATTATTCATGTATTGACTCACCACACTAACAGGAAAACCAATGTCAGGTCTAGTGTGAGATAAATAAATAAGGCGTCCAACTAGCCTTTGATATCTCCCCATGTCCACAGGGGTCTGATCTGTCCCCGAGCCAATTTTCTTGTTCGAATCCATTGGACTTGAGGCTGGTTTACACCCAAGCATTCTTGTTTCTTTGAGTAAGTCTAGAACATACTTACGTTGAGAAACAAAAATGCCATGTCTTGATCGTTGATGGACCCAAAACGGGTATGTTTTAAATATTTATAAATCGCAAGCGCACGAATCGTATATGGAATATAGTGTTCGTGTAAGCACGAGATCGAACCCAAAGGAGTTGTCTAAAATCGAAAAGAAAACTATTTTAAACCAAAATTAATAAATTCTAACCTAGCCCCAAAGATTGATGAGATTTTTGTAGAATGAAAATAAAATAAAAGATAATAATAAAGAAATTAAAGACAATATATAAACATAAATTAATAATAGAAATCAAGATGGTAAAGAAAGATTATTAAGATAATAGAATCTACAAAATATAAGTTCAATAATATTTAAAAGTACATTGATTCCCAAGTTTTAGTGATAGTTAAAATAAGTCAAACTATCATTTTCCAAATAGATTTATAATTTTAAGCACAAATTACTTCTAAAAAGATAAGATTTTTCTTCACTTTTCAAAATTATAATTTCAAAACATTTAGTATAAATCAATCTAGGACAAGATTTAAGTTTTTTTTTTCTTTTCAAGTATTTTTTTTCATAATAATATGATAAAAGACAACGAAGAATAAGGTAAAATTAAATAAGACTAAAAAATTAGGCAAGAGTAGGGAGGCATAGCATGCCATCAACCATAACAAAAATAAGGTAAAAATTAGGAGGCACAAGTGCCATCAACTAAAACATAAAATAAAAGACTAGGAGACCAAATTGCCATCAACTAGTAGCTTGCAAAATAAAAAAATAAAAATAACAACAAGATAAATTACAATAAAATTATAACAAAATTAGGAGGCACAAGTGTCATCGACTAAAAAAATTAAAAAGATAGATAGGAGGCACAAGTGCCGTCAACTAAAAAAACAATAAATATAAATATATATAAGTAAGTTTTTTTTATGGCTGGTAGAACCGTCCCAAATTTTCTTTTTATCTTTTTTTTTTTTAGTTTTTTTTAAGTGCAAAAAATTAAAATAACTAGTAGAAGAATTTACTAACCTTGAGATAAATTTTGTTTCTTTTCTCTTGCAACTCCCCGGCAACGGTGCCAAAAACTTGATGTACCCAAAACAGGTATGTTTTAAATATTTATAAATCGCAAGCGCACGAATCGTATATGGAATATAGTGTTCGTGTAAGCACGAGATCGAACCCAAAAGAGTTGTCTAAAATTGAAAAGAAAACTATTTTAAACCAAAATTAATAAATTATAACCTAGCCCCAAAGATTGATGAGATTTTTGTAGAATGAAAATAAAATAAAAGATAATAATAAAGAAATTAAAGACAATATATAAACATAAATTAATAATAGAAATCAAGATGGTAAAAAAAGATTATTAAGATAATAGAATCCACAAAATATAAGTTCAATAATATTTAAAAATACATTGATTCCCAAGTTTTAGTGATAGTTAAAATAAGTCAAACTATCATTTTCCAAATAAATTTATAATTTTAAGCACAAATTACTTCTAAAAAGATAAGATTTTTCTTCACTTTTCAAAATTATAATTTCAAAGCATTTAGTGTAAATCAATCTAACGAAATTACAAATAAATCAATGAACATTATTGATAAGGCAAAACATAATATTTTTGTTCTAAGCATGGATGTGTACAATTTAATGACACATCTTACACAAAGAATATTATGTTTTTGCACTAATGAAGAACAAAGTGTAAATATGTGCTAACAATCCAAAATACATGATATTTAAGATGAAAGAAAATATTTGAAGAAGAAAGTCCATAAACTTTATTGCACAAAATGGAAAATCAACATACAAAATAAACACTATCTAGTTACATATTGTTTCATCATCACCGTAATAATCTTAAAAAGATTAGAAACTCATAACTAGAATAGCAAATACAAACTAAACATTACAAACATAAATAGGAAAATTTGGAGGAGAAACACCCAAATTTTTCCTCTAAAAACTCATAGAAAAACGACCAAAAAGAAGAAAAAGATGAAGAAAATTGAGAGGTTTTGAAAGTGTAGAACTTGTGGTATTGTAACCTCCTTCAAAATATGCACCACAAATCCCTTATTTATAGCAAAAAATGAATATTAAATTAATCAATTTAAATTGATTAAATTAATTGAATTAATTATAATATGGAAAATAGGGGTAAATTATAGGGTGTAATGATGATGTTTTGGGGTAAAATATGTAGAAAGTGGGGTAAAAAGTGACATTTTTGAACATAGGGGACAAGAGTACATTGTGTCATTTTTATGGGCTCAAGAAAAAAATTGCTTTGTGGCATGCTTTGCTGAGGGGCAGCTGTGAAGTGCTGGGCCTTGTGTGGTTGGGCCCAGATTGTGGAGATAAGCTGCTGGAGGTGTGTTGGCTGAAGCAATGGTTGATGGAGTGCATCAGGTGGAAGCTTCGGGTGGCAGGCAGCTGTTGGAGCTTGGCTAGGCAGGGGCGTTGGGAGTGAGCCAGACGGGTGAAGGAAGGCTGAAAGGAGAGGCTGAGGCGTGTGGGCCTGGTGAGAGATGGGCCGAATGGAGGCTTGTGAGGCAAACAGGCCGAATACTGCAGGAGAAATGGTGGGCCAGGCAGCTGGGAAGCAAGGGCTTCAAAAATGACATTTTTAGCTCTTTCTTTTCAGTTTTGCCAAATTCTTTTCTTTATTTTTCTTGGCTTTTCAAGCACCAACAATACAACAAATTCCCTACAAAATAAATATAAAATAAATCATAATAAAATATTTTCAATTATAAAATAAATCAATTTAATTCTTTGAAAATATTAATTATAACTTAATTTAATTCAACATTTAGTTTCAATAAAACACACATTTTTTTACTTCTAACTAAACACAAATAATTCAAATAATTAACTACAATATTTTACAACAAAATAACTATAAAAACACACAAAAATATATAAAATCCAAATAAACCAAAAAAATTCAAAATTACTTAAAAACTTAATAAATCAATTAAAAACTCAAGAATTAAGCAACAATTAGCACATAAAACGTGGTAAAATAACTCTATTTTGTAGAGTTATCAATCGTGCAATTTCCATGCCAAGAAAATATCTGAGATACCCTAGATCTTTAATCTCAAATTCCTTTGATAAGAAACTTTTCAACCTTACTAGTTCCTCCTTGTAATCGCCTGTTAATATTATATCATCAGCATAAACAATTAGGATAGCTATCCTTTCATCTGAGTCGAGTTTGACAAACAATGTGTGATCCGCCTGACATTGAGTATAGCCATTCTGAATGATTGACTTAGTGAATTTTCCAAACCATGCTCGTGGAGATTGATTAAGGCCATATAGAGATTTTTTGAGTCTACATACTTTATCCTGGTTGGATGAATTCTCAAAACCAGGTGGAATATCCATATAGACTTCTTCTTCAAGATCTCCATTTAAGAAAGCATTCTTAACATCTAGTTGCTGCAGTGGCCAGTCCTGGTTTGCAGCAAGAGAGAGAAGAACACGAATGGTGTTGAGTTTAGCAACAGGTGCAAAGGTCTCTATCCCATAAGACTGAGTAAAACCCTTGGCAACCAAGCGAGCTTTAAACCTCTCAATGCTACCATCTTCTTTATGCTTAATAGTGAATACCCACTTGCATCCCACGGGTCTCTTCCCAGTTGGAAATTTTGTGATTTCCAAAGTTCCATTCTTCACCAGGGCGTTGATCTCATCTTGTACAACCTTTTTCCAACTAGGATCAATCAGCGCCTCTTGAATTGTATGGGGAATCTGTACACTGTCAAGAGTAGAAACAAATGCCTGATAGGATGGAGATAAGATTTTGTAGGACACAAAGTTACCAATAGGATGTTGAGTACAAGCTCGAACACCTTTTCTTAAAGCAATAGGCAGATCGTCATTTATATGAATAACATTATCATGACTAGGATTACTCGAACCTGAATGTATTTCTGGAGGATGTGGATCCAGTTCCGATTCATGGTGGCACTCAAGATGTGTTTGATCTTTTAATTCTTTGTCAGATTTTTTCCTTCTTTGGTAGACACGGATCTCTTTAGGTTCTTGTTGTTGAGGCTCAATAGTCATAAGTGGATCTTGATTTTCTATGACGTGGGAAGAACTAGATGGACCTTGATTTTCCATGAATGAAGAAGTCGAAGAAGTGTCCTTGACTGGATTGGAAAATTGATCGAGAGGTGGAGTATGAGTATGAGTACCCAGAATAATGTCAGTATGGGTACCTGGAATACTCTCCCAAAGATGAGATTCATTTACATTCTCCCCCTGAATCTAAGATTTGTAGTAAGCATGTTTTTCAAAAAAGGTTACATCCATAGAGTTATAAGTTTTTCGAGTAGTAGGAGAATAACACTTATAACCCTTTTGATGGGAGGAATAACCAATAAAGATACATTTGATAGACTTAGGATCTAACTTACTATGATGTTGTGAATAGAGATGGACAAAAATAGTGCATCCAAAGATTTTAGGGTCAACAAAGCTAATGAACTGAGTATGAGGGAATAGTTGCAAAAGAGTTTGACAAGGAGTTTGAAATTTTAGCACCTTGGATGCATCCGATTGATGAGGTATGCAGTAGTAAGAATGGCATCACCCCAGAAGAATTTGGGAACATGAGTCCCAAACATGAGAGACCGAGAAACTTCAAGGAGATGTCAATTTTTGCGTTCAACAATTCCATTTTGCTGAGGAGTATCAACATAAGAACTTAAGTGAATGATGCCTTGTTGTATTAGATAAGGACCAATAACAGAATTAAAGAAGTCTTTGGCATTGTCAGTTTTGAGAATTTGAATCTTTGTGTGAAATTGTGTTTGAATCATAGAATGAAAGCGCTGAAATATTTCACTCACTTCTGTTTTATTTTTCATGAGAAACACCCAAGTTAATCTCGTGTGATCATCTATAAAAGATACAAACCATCTTTTTCCCAATATAGTGTTGACCCGTGAAGGCCCCCAAACATCACTATTAATTAATGAAAAAGGTTTGGATGGTTTATATGTTGATCTAGAATAACTATTGCAAGTGTGTTTTACAAACTGACAAATTTCACAGCAAAAAGAGTTTGGATTTTTATTAATAAATAAAGAGGGAAACATTTTGACAAATACAAAAAATTTGGATGACCAAGACGATAGTGCCATAACATAATATCACTATCTTTATTAGAACAAGAAATTGATTGATTATTCAAAGAAAGCAAACTAAACTTTTGGGCTGTGCTAGTAGATTGAGTTTCATTCCTTAGAACATAAAGACCAGAACACATCTCAGCACTGCCAATCTTCTTCCCCGAATCCAAGTCCTGAAACACACAAAGATTTGAGAAAAATTTAGTCACACAATGGTGGTCACGAGTAAATTTACTAATAGAAAGTAAATTACAATCCAATTTCGGTACATAGAGTATAGAAGTGAGGGTTAGGTCCTTATTAATGATGACTGAACCCAAACCCTCAACTTTAGAGAGTGTACCATCAACAATTTTGACAGTATGATTTCCTGTACTCAAGTGAAGCTCAGAAAAATTTGATGCATCTCCTGTCATGTGATCTGAGGCCCCGGAATCAAGAATCCAAGATTTAGTAGTTCTTTTATTGAAAAAATAAGCTACTGATTTATTACCTCGTTCTGCCAACATTCCAGTACCATGAGTGGCAGTCAACAGAGTGGAGGACTGACTTAGAAGCTTTTGAAGGGCCTCAAGTTGAGCTTTAGTGAATGGAGCTGACTTAGTTGCCTCACTTTTTCCTTCAGCTGCGAAACTAGTAGTGGCAGCAACATTCCCCCTACTCTCACAATCACCCCAAGACTTTGGCTTCCAATTTGGAGGCTTTCCATGGATTTTCCAGCACGTTTCTTTGTAGTGTCCAGGTTTTCGGCAGTGATCACACCAGGGGCGCCCCTTAGTTTGACGAGTATCAGGGGTAGCTTCATGGAACTGTCTTCCGGCAGCAAAGGCAGATGATTCTTGATCTGAAAAAGAATTTTGAGAACCCATCATAACCTTTTTCCTACTTTCTTTAAGACGGACTTCAGAAAATGCTTCTTTGACCTTAGGAAGTGGCTTGGTGCTCATGATTCGACTCCGCACTGCGTCAAGATTTTTGTTAAGGCCATGAAGAAATTTGAAAGTTCTCTTTCTCTCCACAATAGTACGATATAGAGTAGTGTCGTCACTGCATTTCCAAGCATATTCTTCAAATAAATCCAGCTGCTGCCAATACCGTGTGAGAGTGTTGAAGTATTGCGTGACTGAGGTATCATCATGGCGGAGATCGAACAAGGCAGCTTCGATTGCAAAAAGTTTTGAGGTATTTTCATAACTTGAATAAGAATCTTTGACAGCATCCCATAATTCCTTTGCTGTGGCATATAAGAGAAAATTTTCTCCTATATCATTGTTCATAGAACTGATCAACCATGATTTAATCATGTGATTATCAGATTTCCAAGCTTTGAATGTAGGATCATCTTGTTTTGGAGCAGAGATTTCACCCGTGAGATACTCCTCCTTGCCTTTTCCACCAATATACATCACCACAGATTGGGACCATTGAAGATAATTGTTCCCATTAAATTTGTGACTGGTAACCAGGGAGATAGCTTCATTGCCGTGAGAGGGAGTTGGAGTAGAGAGGGGCTGATCTAGTGAGGGAGCTGATCTAGTGAGGAGGTCTTGGAGGTTACCTCTGAGATGGAGCTGTCTTTTTCGTCAGCCATGGTAGTCAGAAAATAAGGACAGAGATGGATCCACGGAGAAGAGGAGAAAAAAAATAAAATTGGAGAGCTAGGCAGCGGAACCTTGCTCTGATACCAAGTGAGATTTTGAATATTTTTTCTGTGTGTTATTATCTCAAAGAGAGGGAACATATATACAACCTAGAATCTAACCTAATAAATACAAATAGCTAATTCTAGAAAGTACACCATTAAAATCCCCTAATTTTAGAAAGAATAAATATACAAAATATTTTGTATTAATACCAAATTGATTCCTATATACAGCTGTGGTCAACTTCCTAATTACTGAAATAAATCCACAGTTTCAGATGTGGAGGAGCAGCTTCGGGCTCCAGATGACATATTAGATATACTAAAAGTGAATCTGCACTAAGCTCAACAGAAGATGAAGGCACAAGTTGATAAAAAGCGCCGAGATGTGCATTTTGAGGTGGGAGATTTAATGTACGTCAAGTTGAGGCCTTACCATCAGCGGTCCTTGGCTAAAGCTACAATATGAAGCTTTCTCCTAGGTTTTTTTTTTGGCTCTTTTCCAATCATCAAACGTATTGGGGTTGTTGCCTATAAGCTTCAGTTACCACTAGGTTCACGGTTGCACCCCCGTTTTCCACGCCTCTTTGCTTCGTTCTGCTTTAGGACCATAGCAACAGGCTATTGCCTTACCATTGGGCCTGACCGCTGAGATGGAGTGGACATTGGAACCTAAGCGAGTGCTCAACATTCGGCCAGGGACTCAGAAGACACCACCACAAGAGTTCATTCAATGGACCATTTACCTGCCTTTGAAGCTACTTGGGAAGACTTGACTACCATTCAGGAGCAATATCCTCATTTTACCTTGAGGACAAGGTGAGACTTTGGGCAGGAGTACTGATAGACCCTCCCCTCACTTATGTGTACACAAGGAGATGTAAGGGTGGGAAGAATGCCAAGTCAGCAGTTGATGGGGACACGACAGAGAGTTATTTAGAGTGGAGTTCATTGAGTGTGTGAGGGGTGCATAAATTTATGATGTACTACTGAGAGAAAGAATAAGTTAGTAGAAAATTAGCTATTGTGGTGTGGAGAAATTGGTAGGTTGTAAACCTTGAGAGATAATTCAGCTCTCGAATTCTTGATTATTGAATACAAGAATTCAGTTCACTTCTGCTTTCTATTTTCTTGCAGGAAGCTCCTATCATCTTGCAGAAGCATATATTATTACATTAGCATGCAAAAACTCCAACTACTTCTATGTGATTTTTTTTTAGGTTGGGTTTGGGTTTTGTTTGTATAAGACAAAATACTTTTGGCATGATCACTATGTCAATTTAATCCTAATTGTATTAAATTAAAGACTAAATAGATTGGCATATGAACATAATTAAACTGATAAATATCCTACAGAAGAGAGAAAAATATGAAAAGAAAAGTTAAAGAACAGACTTCATTATTCATATAAAAGTAAGAATGTATAAAATCAAATGGATTCTTTAAGGGTAAAATTCTCATTCTCCAGGATAGATATTGGGAGAATAAATATTGCCATTTCTGATTTTATCATCGTCTCTAGGATTTATCCATTCCAATAATTTAATAAACTTGAGATTAGTGATTATGATGTGTTGGGTCCTAGCTAATGATGAGCTCCAAGAATCATTTGAGTTACAAGAGAGAAGTGAGTCAAGCGTGTTGTAAGGCTGAGTTTGGGGACCTTTTCAGTTGGGTGTCTAGAGAATGGGGTTTAGTTTCCTCAGCTTTAGGTTCCTGTGGGGACTCTTATATTATTGTCTTCTCTGGCAGTGGCGCCCATTTCTACACTATACTAAGTGATTATGTGGCTCTGCCTTGCCTCTACTTTTCATATTATTTTATTTATTTTAGCTCTCTTTTTCTTCTCCTATTATTTCCCCGGTTAAGCTTTAGGCTTTTCTCTTCTTTCTCCTCCAATCCTCCAATTTTCAATTAACCAATAGTTTGGTAAGCTTTTAGATGGACTTTTGAAACAATATTCCATACAACCATTCAACTTTTCAAAAGTAAAAGAAAGCAGAGAGAGGTCCAAAAGAGCAATAGGAGGAAAGGAAAAAAAAAAAAAAAAAGCTGAGCTTACTCTTAGAGAAACAGAGACTTTGATCCCACACAACATCATTAACCATGTTTGTTCATTTCATTAAAAAATAATAATAAAATAAAATGGAAAGCTCCCAACTCGCTATCACAGTCTCATCACTTTTTCTTTCAACTGAGCCCTTTTCCTCATGCTTGCCACTATTTGACACCCATGTTTCATCATTCCGTAGTCCCCACATTTTTCTTTAAGAAAAATTAGTCCTATTCATTTAACTTTTATGTTATTATTGTTTACGCCTAATTGTTTATCACAACATATCATGTGGCCAAAATGGTTCTTTGGAGTCGTGAGTGTACTAAACGTGTGAATGATATTAATTAATTACTAGTCTAGTCTAGGGATCTAAAGACTTTAAAGGTTGCAACCAACACACTGCTAAAAAAATACGCTTGCTCTAAATGTATCTGGTTAGACTACCTTGTATTTTGACCCAAAACAAAAAATTCGCATGAGAAAAGAGAAAGATGAACCCAGCAAAAGACAGATGTTAACAGAATTAAAGTTGTAACTTGTAAGCATATTAATAATAGTGATTATAAAACTATAGAGTTGTAGTCTTGTAGACCCCACCACCTTCCAAAAAGAAGGAAGAAATAACTTTAGATAGGCTCCTCTTACCGTTACCATTAGCTTGTTTGGACATTTTTTTTCTTAAATAAATATCAATTCATGCAAATTCATTTCTAATCATGTCCTCGCAACGATTTTCAAGCCTCCTCTGTATAATATAATATAACATGTTGCCTTTTATTTTAAAGTATCTGAAAATAATTACTTTTAGGTGTAATATACTGTGGTCACCAAAAAAAAGATCTTATTACCTTTTTCTTTTCTTTTCTTTTTTCTTAAAATGAAATAAGTAAATGAATAAAATTGTAGCAATACTGTTGTATTTGTAATGCAACAAAAACAGTACAACATATGGAGAAGCATATCTTTCTCTTTAACATAGAAAACTCTCTTTTCCACTGACTTCTGCTCTCTCTAGATAGATAGATTGATAAATAGAACAAATAAACAGAAGCAAAATCCATGGCTGCCAACAGGTTTGCAACCATGCTTCACAGAAACGGTGCCCACAAACTTGTGCTGCTTCTGGTTTATGCAGTCCTTGAATGGGTGTTGATAATGCTCCTCCTCCTTAACTCTTTGTTCAGTTACTTGATCACCAAGTTTGCTAGCTACTTTGGCCTTCAAAAGCCATGTTTATGGTGTTCAAGAGTTGATCACATATTGGAACCAGGAAAGCACAACAGATCATATGTTACAGATCTCCTCTGTGATAGCCATGCTGCTGAGATATCCCAACTTGGGTTCTGCTCCAATCATCGAAAACTGGCAGAATCAAGTAAAATGTGCTGGGATTGCTTGGCTTCTCAACCGAGCAGTAATGACAAGCTTTCAAATGATAATGATGATGAGGAGGAGAATGTTTTGAGGTGCTGCTGCTGCAATGAGAGCTTGAGTAGGAAACAGAACTCGGATTCTTACTTATTGTTTAGGCCTTCTTGGGGATCTTTGGAGTATGCTCAGAAAGGAGGTTTGGCTATGGAAGCTGTGGATGATGATGATGGTGAGAACGACAATGGAGGTGAGTTTCTGGGGAGAATACTTTCTGATAAGCTAAAAAAACATGAGAGTAACAATGGAGAAGAACATGATGAGGCAGAACTTGTTACAGATGAACATCAATTTCCTTCTAACGTTTGTAGCTTTAACTCGAGAGATACCATGGAAGAAGATTGTCTAAGCTCCTCATCAATGTTTATATGTTATGAGAAGGAAGCAATGGAAGATAGCAAAGGAGGTTCTTTTGACATTGCACGACAAGGTTCTAATGGAAGCAGTGAGATTGTTCAGCACTGCTCGGATTTTCCTATTGTCCAGTGTCCAGAAGAAGAAAATGATTTGATTGAAGATGTTCAATGCACCTCTACCAATAGTCTTAGAATATTTGGCATCAATCATAGATTGATTCCTGTTGAGTTGATTGATTTTTCAACTCAAGCAGACCGAGGAGGCAGCAGCTTAAAAGAAGAAAACCTGAAAGAGAATGGTAATCACCAGGATGAAAAATTATGTTCTCAATCAAGGATTTTGTCACAGCTCAAAGTCTTTGGAGAGGGATCAATAGACAAGACGAACAAGAGTGACAGCAAAAAAGCTGGAAATCTGGAAATGGTCATGGCTGTAGTTGATCAATCTTCCGTCAGAGATGTTGCTGAGAAAAAACAAAAATTGGTTAGCATGGAAAGTGAACTTGATTGTACTCAAGAAGTGCATGCCATACAAATCAATGAGAATGAAGCAACAATGGTAAAACCGAATAACATTCCAGGTACAAGGAAAATGTTTTTTTTTTTGCTTATTTGTGTACCACATTGTTCTATAATTAGGCATGGCTGGTTTTTTCTCATGCTAATCTGTTTGATCTAATGGTAAGAAACAGCAGCTGAGAATAAAAAACATTCTTTGGGTGATTTGAATGAATCGAAGACATTGGAGCGAGCTCATTCATCTGATTTTGCTGCTGATCAAGAACACTCTCCTGTAAACCACAATGATATTGAAACTTCTAGTAAGGCCCCTGAAGCATTCATGACTCAGACTGACCTTGGTAAACCTCAATTTGATACTGTAATTACTCTATAAATCAATAGGATACTAATGCAAAATCTGCTGAATCTCATAAAAGGTTTCTAATACAAAAATGGTTTTGGGTAGGTCTGAAGCATACTGAAAAACCTAAAGAACAAGAAACAATGAGTTTCTTTGACATGAATCAAGAGAGGAGAGATCACTCATGCATTCTTTCAGAGCCTAGTGGAGTGAAGGAAGACAAATTTCCTGACACGCCAACTTCCACTGATAGTCTATATCACTTGGATAAGAAAATGCTACTTTCTGAAAAAAGAGATTCAGGGGCGAAGGAATCCTTAGATGGAAGTGTTTTAAGTGAGCTGGAAGGTGGTGATGGAGCTATAAGCATTGAACACCTTAAAACAGCACTGAAATCAGAACGAAAAGCATTAAGTGCTTTATATACAGAATTAGAAGAGGAGAGAAGTGCTTCTGCAATAGCTGCAAATCAAACTATGGCAATGATAACAAGGCTTCAAGAAGAGAAGGCTGCAATGCAGATGGAGGCATTGCAGTATCAGAGGATGATGGAGGAACAATCTGAGTATGACCAAGAAGCCTTGCAGCTGCTCAATGACCTCATGATCAAAAGAGAGAAGGAGAAGGAAGAACTTGAAAAAGAACTAGAAGAATATCGAAAGAAGGTACTGGAATATGAGGAAAAAGAGAAAATGAGGATGATTAGAAGGCTTAGAGATGGAAGTGTAAGAAGTAGGAATTCTTCTGCTTCTTGCAGCCATACATGGGATAGCGATGGCCTATCTATTGATCTAAACCGTGAATCAAGAGATGAAGATAGCAGCATCTGTGGCCACCAGGAAAACAGTAACGACATCAGCACACCAGCTGAGGCAGTTCAAAATTTAGAGGAAATAGCACTAGACTGTGTGAAGCACATAAGCATTCTTGATGACTCTTTGACTGAATTTGAGGAGGAGAGGTTGTCTATTCTGGATCAGCTAAAAGCATTGGAGGAGAAGATAATCCAACTGGGAGGAGAAGACGAGGGATTTTCCAATGATCTTAAACTGATTGCAGATTCATCCAGGTCAAACATAGAAGACTCTGAAGGGAACCGTGATTTTAGCAGTACAGGAGACAATGGGATATCAGATGGTTATCCGATGAATAATTACTACAATGAGAGGAAGACATACATGGATTCCATGGCAAAGAAGCTCCTTCCACTTCTTGATGCTGCAGGCGATGAGCATGATGAACATTTCATAAATGAAGAAAACCTCAAATCAAAATCTGTTGATATACAAAACTCCTCGGCTTCCATGTTTGCATTGGACAGCAACAAAGTAGGCATTGAAGAGGAGGTGGATCATGTCTATGAGAGGCTACAAGCTCTTGAAGCAGACCGGGAGTTCCTCAAGAATTGCATGAGCTCCATTAAAAAGGGAGACAAAGGGATGGATCTTCTCCAAGAGATTTTACAGCATTTAAGGGATCTAAAATACATTGAAGTCCAAATGAGGAATACTAATGAAGATGAAGGTGTTGGTGAAGTGGCATTTAAGTAATATAATGGTAAGATTTTCACTCTCTCTCCCTTTCTCTTTTCCAAATATGAGCTACTTTTTGCTGTTTTAAGTATAATTTATGTTATTATAACTTACACCGTGTACTCCTCTAATCCAATTTTATCAAATTAGGACAGCATACATGGACAGAGCATATTTTTTGTCTCAATACTAGAAAAACTATTAGAGTAGATGTGTAACTTGTTATTTCAATAAATGCAGATGCAACCAGCTCAGGTTTGATTACGTCTCTTTTAAAGAATTCAGTGGAAAGGGCTTGTGGATTGACATTTAAATGGTGTAGAGAGAAATTTTTGGGTAATACTACTTGCTTAAATGGGTGATGGGAATGCAGGCTAAAGAAATGAAGAATCCATGTTTGTTTGCTTTCAGAGTTCGTTCTTTAAATTATAATTAAAATCTTATTGTAAAGTCCACAAGTTTCAGAAACACTACATCCAACGAAAGTGAAGATGAGGTAAAAAGCGTATGCATTAACTGAGTTTGGCTTTTGTTAATGATTTATGTACACACACATGCCCATGCATATGCACATACTTCACAAATTTTGTTTATACAATTTGTTTTCATTATTTAGTTCTATATCTTTGGCTTACATAAGTAATTGAGATTGAGAAAAACATTAAATCAATATAACATTAATATTCTGAGTATAATTTTGCAGTACTGCCATATTACTAATGAAGGGCGTAGCAGTTTGTTAGTTAAAAAGTATTGTCATATATTATTGAACTAAGAAAAGAAAGATTACATTTGTCCAAGACTAACTCCTATGTACGATTTAGCTTTGTTATATAGAACAAGCATCATTGCGGTTAACTGTATTAACAGATACTACGGTGATGGACAGAAGTTCTTAAACCACGTATGCACAACTAATTATTATACAAAATTCCAAATTATGGATTCAGAAATGACCATATTCTGAACGAGAACAAAAATCAGTGTTTATTCATGTGTCTTTCAATCAGAAAGGAAGTAATCTTCTCTTTTATTATGACAAGACATTTAATCATCATTACATGTGTTTAGAAAGGCAGAAAATTCAATCATCATTACGTGTTTAAAAGTTTTGCAACGATTGACATGTATTTAGAAATGAAAATGTGATCTGAGAATGAGATCTTGTGCCTCATGTTCTCCACAAACCAAAGTAATTAATCACGTCTCCAAGCACCAAAAAAGATCAATGGCCTTACAACCAAAATTCCCATGGCTATGCATGAAATTAAAAATCTTTTCTACGCTGCATTCCTCCTCCCTTTTCATCACTTCTTCTGCATTTCACAAAGTTAGTTACCAAGAATTTCTTGCTAGAAGCATCCATTGGAATTTCTTCTCATATAATTACTTGTTTGACAAGTTCAACCTGAACTAAGTTTTCCTGACAATTATTTTAACTATGTTGTTGAGGCCAAATTCAGTATATTTAATTCATAGCCACTTACCAGTTAAAGATTTCTTTACTTTGGGATCCGTCAGTCCTTGCTTATTTTTTCACCATCCCCTTCTTCTATCCTATTTCATTCCTTTTATTTCCCTTATCCTATACTTATCACCTTATTCTTTCTCAGGTGTCATTATTCCGTGTTCTGTATGGCGCGTGTATTCTCAATTTACTATTCGGAGAAGATTTGAATTATATTTCTCATCCACTCGATCTATGTTTCCCTCGGTCATCTAGGTAATAATCTTCGGACTGAGGTCCCGTCCTTGCCATGCAGCTTGGTCAGATATAAATCAATCAAATTATCCTCAATCAATCGAAACCAATTCAATTACAAAAAGCTAGATATTTAATTATAATCCGATTGAATTAAATTTAAAAAGTTAGATATTAATTAAATTAGATTAGTTAGCCGAAGAATATGTGAAAATTCAATTAGCAACATATCAAATCCAATTTACTTAGTTTTAAAGTTGTAAATATTGTCTATAATTTTAATAAAAGCTCATTCACTATATATATATATATATATATAAAATATCTAAACAGACATAGATATATATATATATTTATATAACTACATGACTTATATATAAAATACAATAATATTTAAAAAAAAAATTAATAATAGAAATAAAATAAGAATAGAAAAAAATCATACTGTAGTATACATTTATTTTTAGTTTCTAATGTATCTCTCAATGTCTTTTGGTGAATTTGGGGAAGAAAAATAGCTACAATCACTTGATAAAAAATAAGCTGTCACACAAATTTATAAGATAAAAAAAAGAACATGTTTGTCTTTATTATTTTTTAAATAAATATGATTTAATTATTTAAATTATCATAAAATATCTTAAAAATATTCTATTTTTATTAATTAATTAATTAATTTTTATTTAAGTTTATGTTTGTTCTAGTTTTTGAATTTGGCAGTGACAACAAAAGATTATATATTATATGTTTAATATAATATTATTAAGTTTATGTTTAATTAAATTTTATTTAAGTTATTAAATATATGGTTTTATTATTTTTAAATAATTATTATTGTAAAATATCTCAAAAATATCTTTGTTGACTGTCTTTTTCGCTATCAACTTTTTAAAGAGAGGTTAAAGAAATAACTATAAGAACATAAAGATTTTTACGTGGTTCATGTTATAAAAGAACCATAATCCACGAGTCACTAGTATTAGGGAGATTGCAAGCTTTTATATTGTCTTCTTAGGAAGCATTTAGATTGCTCTGAGTACAAGTAGTTTTCTCTCTAAAAAATCGAACCCTTTACAATGAGACTTCCAACCCTATTTATAGAGGTTGAGGTCATTAATGTTAATCATAAACAATTAATACACATTCTTTCCATAATTGGGGGATTAATACACTTCAATGCATTGGGCTGCATTGAATAGAGGCTACGGCCCAGGCGAGATTTGCGGGGCCCATTGCAGAAAGATAATCACTTTACAGGGGAACATGCCCCTGGGACTGTCAGGGCATGTTGTACAAACACCCGTGTCAAGCGACGTAATGGGTGTGCAAATTATCGAGTCGTACACTCGACAACACTGTTGACGGATCACCCGCAAAAGTTGTTGGACGATCCTCTGACTCTGAAAACATGCACCCACTGACACGTTGCTCCACCTCCTAGATCCGAGAACTAGCATCTTGGGTCTGGGAGGCGATAGAGATACGAGACCCCTTGCCTTAACTGTCCGAGCTGGAGAACCTCCATCTCCGAGCCCTAAGATCAGCGAGTAGTTCACCAAGACACCTACTGCCCCATTCGGATAAAACCTTATCTATGAGGATCCTTTCTCCGACTACAGGCCTTGGGCAGTAACATGCCCCGAGGATGTCGACAAACATCCTAGCCAGCCACTGGGGGTTGCCACGTGTCAGCGGTGAAAAATAAAGACAACATTTGCCCCCCCAAGTCTCTGCTTGTCCTCAGATAGTAGAGACTTCCAATTGAGGAAGTTTTGAAGAGTCTTCGGATAGTAAACGTTTGGACTTCCGCTGATGTCACTCTGAAAAGCAGAACCACGTGTCCACGCCCCATTGTTGGGCCCATCAGTCCGTGCATTTAATCAGGGGTCACCTCGATATCCCAAACGTCTACTCTGAGCCAGAGGTGTCTTATCCCAAAGAAAACAATGATTGCGATCCACGCCTTTTGAACCCTGACTGTCAGATTATTTTAATAAATCTACTCATCTGACGGTTGTGGGAGTGCTGCCTCTCTGATACGTTTTACTAGGTATAAAAACCTAGAAAAACCTTCAGTATCATACTACAACTATTCGGAAATCACGAACCCTCCCAGTGCACTTTCTTCTCTCTCATCTTCAACCCCTTCTTGGAGTTCTGGACGACTGGCGTGAATCTTTTTACTTTTGGTCAAACGACAAGCAATACTTCAAGGATAGGACTCGCCTCAGCACCTACCTTTGTTTTATCTCAGGTAAGTATCTTTGACCCACTTTCCTTGGTGTGTGTTTGGTGTTTTTCAATATATTTTTAGGAATGGTCGTAGTGTAGAATTTTGGAGTCTGTTTTTCGTTTTCACAAGTCGTTTTAGGCATATTTTGACATTAGGCTCGTTCGAAATGACCTTCAAGAGTCTTTTCTGTTAACTTTGTGTTTCTGGGCCTATGACCAGAATTTGGGAATTTTCCAGATTCTTGTAGGTTCATCTCCTCCGGTTTGTCCTTAGGCGCCGGGGATGCCTTGCATTTCCAAAACTCTCATTTTCCTCCCGAGCAGTATTCTTAGAGTCGTTTGTGTTTTGGCCATCTTTCCTTCAGTCAGAATGCTAACTTCTTGGTTTTTTTGTCTCAGATGTCCGAGGAACTCCAACAACTACATGAACAAGGATTCTATCTCTTCGACCAGGAGCTCTCGGAAATGGCACGCACACGAGACGCTCCAAAAGTCAGCGCATGGACGGGGGCCTGAGAGCAGAGCGGGGAACAAGTCGTCTATCCCGATCTCCAGGTGGTGGTGGGGCTTGTAGTGTCCGAAGACTTGGGGCTCACCGTGGAAGAGGTAAACAAAGCCCCCATCCCACACCATTTGCAAAGGTACAAGGGTGATGCGTTCGAAGCAGAGGATTATTGCACTTTTCTCTGACATCCCGACGCTCTGGTGGCGATCACGAGGTACTATTCCCTCGGAGACAAATGCCTCATCTGCCTCTGTCGGGAGTCCGAGAGGCCGCATCGCAACGTCTACGGCTTGGGCGCTTGGAGCCAGGCTCACTTGATGGCAGGGGCTACCTTTCCCCTCAAGCAATACTCCACAAACTTCCTGAAGTTCGTAGGCATAGCTCCCTTCCAGCTTTCCCCCCAACGACTATAGAGTGCTCGCGGGGATGTACATTTTGTACTGGAAGCAGAAATGGCCTGATCCCTCACCAATCGAGATTCTCTACTTCTTCAGTTTCAAAACCACTCCTCGGAAGAAGAGCTCCAAGCGAGATGGATATTACTCCTTGGTGAAGTACCCAACTTCATCATTCAGCTACAAGGCCCCCCATCATAATGAGAATCACGCTTGGGACTACAAGAATGCCTTCTTCTTCACAGACAACTTCCTAACCCGTAGTAATCTGACCCTAATTCTCGACTTCGCTCTAGTAGGTGAGTATCTTTCCGAACGCACTTATTCTTTGCCTCACTAGGGTCTTTCTATATTTGATACTTAGTCATTTCGTTTTGAATAGGTCCCTTCCCCAGAACCCAATATGATCAGCTCTTTGAGGATCATCTTCAGGCAATGAAGGCTCTTCCTGACCGAGATTTGGACCTTAGCATCCTTGTAACAGAGTCGAATCTCATTAGGTCAGGGCTTCTCAGCGTCGAACAACGAATAAGCATCCTGGAGTTGACCAAATACCGCCAATCCAAAAAGTCTCGGGAGTTGGCATCTCGCCATATCAACTACATAGAAGGGTTGGCAAAAATAGCGTTTCACAGACGATTTGCGGAGGAGAGGCTGGTGAACGCTCGAGCCATAGAAGAGGCACGAGAGGCCCAAGAGGACCAGGAGCTCGAGGAAGAGCTTCAGGCAGGGATGGAAGCTTCCCACCCGGACTCAGGTAACTCACCTCTTGTTCTGATGTCTGCTTCCTGAGTAGGTGATAGGATAAGTCCCGGGCATGTCTGTGCTTCCCCAACACTCCTTCGTTATGGTCAAATCTCACATTGACGTTGGACTAGGGAAGAATTCCAAGACTACCTAGATCTCATAGATGTTTACCTCCACCACCTTAGGAGGCAACCTACCTCCCGTGGGTTCGTACCCTTAGACCGAGTGACATCCTTGACCTCAAGATGATTTTGCCAATATGGCTCCAATATTAGCTGCGATGCAAGGAATATAATAGTACACCTTCATTGTTTGCACCGAGGCTTAGCTCACGGTGAGCCTCCGAGTAGCTTATTCTATTGTATTATGCTTTTGTAGTATGCATGCTAACCGTTTGCCTTGTTCCTATAGCTTACATGGGATTGGCGGACATTGCTTGATCTAACTTAAGGTTGGGAGCGCCCCCTAGCTCTTTGGTAGGAGAGGGGTCATCACATCCTCGGGAGCAACCTAATCCCTCTCCTTCGGCCAAGAAGCAGAGAGTTTCCACTCCTCCCGTGGAGTCCCTTATAGTTGTCCTACCCCCGGTGGTGGAGATCCCCTCCTCACCCAGGTCAGACAAGGCGACACAAGATGTAAGACCGGAGGTGGCACAAGAGGTAAGGTCGGAGGGTATATCCGAGTCGGACCAAGGGCGGTCCATGACTCGGAGCAGGAGGTGGTGCCACCCCAAATCCGTCTCCTTGTGTATCCTGAGAAGTACGAGGGGGACTTGTTGGAGTAGTATATGAGGATGCTTCAACACTTCGAAGTCAGGCGGGAAGAAGGTAACAAAGCCTTGCACGAGACAGTTGAGGTCCTCCGACAACTCAAGCCACCCCGAGAGAGGCCCATGGTCCCCCTAATCGGTCGGGCTGAGCTAGAGACCTTGTTCTCCGCTAAGTTAGGAGACATAGTTGCCCCTCTCGCCGCCAAGCTCCTTCAGGGGGTCAGCTCCACCATGTGCAAGTTGACCGCCTGAAGCTTCTCCCAAGTTGGCGATAGTAATGAGGCATCTCCCATGGCCTCGTGTCGGTACGCTTCTGTCCGGGTAAGTTAATCACTCCCGCGCTTGGATTCAACTTAACCAAATGTTATTGAGCTAACACATTTGTCTTACTCTGTTTTTTGTTTTACAGTCCGCCTTATCCTGCCAACGCCTAGGAGACATTATGATGGAGAAATCATATAATCTTCGGAGATCCCAGGGTAAGATTGCCTCCCTCAAGGAGAAAACAAAGGGTTCTCGGGAAGAACTTGCCCGAGCCAGCGCTGCTCTCGAGGCAGAGTGAAAACGCTCTCGGGAGCTCGAGGAGACCCTACAGAAAGCATCTGAGGATTTGCAGTAGGCCGAAAGGGAAAAACAGGTGGCCGTTAACGGCATGCAATGAGCCCAGGAGGAGGCCAAGAAAGATAATGTTGAGATTGCCCGGGTGGCCTTGGAGAATTCTCAGCTCCAGGAGCAGGCTAAGGAGGCTACCGATCGAGTTGAGCTAGCCGAGAGGAAGACCCTCCAAGCCATGGAGATGAATAGGTCTGCCATGTGCCAGGTGGAGAAGCTTAAGCAGGAGACCGAGTATATTGCCGAGGATGCCTTTTATGTAGCTTGGTACCACAATCAGGACATGAACCTGGACTTCACCAGGGAGCCCGAGAAATACAAGTTCCTTTTCAACGAGTGCCTCCGAGCTTCCCAAGCTGCCAAAGCAACCCTAGCTGCTGAGGCAACCCAGACGAGTGGTGCCCCGAGCGAAGATCTGGTCATTGAACTGGTGGCGGAGGTTCCCGAAGACCGAGTATAATTTTTGCATCCGGGCCTGTGTGTCACAAACTTAGTGGGGGTATAAAAAATCGCTCGAACACCGAGCATACTTGTAATTATTTACCCATTTAAGAATTATGTGACTTGCACTACTTTTTATTTGGTTTGGTTCTATGAATTCACCGTAACTTATATTGTCACGCGAATAAGCACTCAAACCATTTTTAAACTCTTGGTTCTATACATTCAGCATAACATGAAGGTCACGAGAACAAGAACTCACACTTGTTTTTTAAAAACTTGGTTCTATAAATTCAACGTAACACGAATGTCACGAGAACAAGAACTCACACTTGTTTTAAAAAACTTAGTTCTATAAATTCAACGTAACACGAATGTCACGTGAACAAGAATGCACACTTGTTTTAAAAAACTTGGTTCTATAAATTCAACGTAACACGAATGTCACGAGAACAAGAATGCACACTTGTTTTAAAAAACTTGGTTCTATAAATTCAACGTAACACAAATGTCACGAGAACAAGAATTCAAACTTATTTTAAAAAACTTGGTTCTATAAATTCAACATAACACGAATGTCACGAGAACAAGAATTCAAACTTATTTTAAAAAACTTGGTTCTATAAATTCAACATAACACGAATGTCACGAGAACAAGAACTCATATTTGTTTTTTAAAAACTTGGTTCTATAAATTCAACGTAATACGAATGTCACAAGAATAAGAACTCATATTTTTAGACAACGGGTTATCGCCTTTAGTCTCTTGTAGGTCCAGTCCTAGAAGTAGCCTTGACACAAAATTTACCACAAGATTTTATTCATCGTCTCAAGTCACTATGTCCCAAAGGCTCGGGCCTCCAGGGGTCCTGGCATGTGAAAACAGCTGGCCCCGAGTGTGCACTACTCGAGAGGCCAGGGGTTTCGACACTACCCCTCGAGTGCATACCTACTTTCTAGGTTGTGTTCTCGGGTGGTGAGGTTATGGAGATGCCCGGGTGTAGGCTTCCCGTGTATCCATTTGTATCGTACAAATTAGGATTTGATTATTACTCTCTAGGTACGCGCTGTCCTCGAGAGGTAACCTAAATTCCTGACTGTTATACCGACTTTTATAAATATGGGATATAGTGATACTAAGGGCGCTTTGCTTGTCGACTAGCCAAGTTTCCCGTATCACGAATTTCCCAAGGCCAAGTATGGGTACTTGGCCTTCTGTTCGCATCTTGAGATCAAGAGACATGGTCAAATCTCCTTGGGCTCGGTGTCCGCAGGAGATGACCAATCTATTCTCGCACTACTTGGGTTATCTAGCTCTTAGGTACTAAGCTTAGTTTTGCTTGGAACAAGCTACCTTCTAGGCTAGACTTGGTTAGTTTCTAAGACTTTCTATTCTTGGGATGGAGATGCTAGGCTTACTCCTAGATCGTTCCTTGCGAGGTGCAGTGCTACCCTAACCCATGCCCCCAAGTGATCGGAGACTAGTCTGCGGTCACTTGTTCAGATGCAGGTGCTCTTTACACAACATTAATAAAAATATAACGGAAACTAAAGAAAAAGATAAGCAAAACAAACCGATTTCTTACCGTATTTTATTATATACACAGTTTCCATTATATGTGCCCGGAGGCTACAGGGGGTGTTACAGAAATAAACAATGTTTGTTGCCGATGCTACTGGTAGTACCGGCGAAGATGCTTGACATTCCAGGCATGAGGAATTAGTTCCCCACTAAGTCGGGATAATTTATAGGTTCCCAAACATACAATGCTCTCGACTTGGTATGGGCCCTCCCAGTTGGGTCCCAACACTTCTGCACCTGGATCCTAGGTGGCTAAGAAGACTCTTCGCAACACCAGGTCCCCGACCCCGAATTTTCTATCCTTCACTTTGGAGTTTAAATATCTAGCCACCTTCTGCTAGTATGATGCTACTCGTAGCTGAGAAGCTTCACATAGCTCCTCCACGAGATCCAGGGACTCCCAAAGTAGGGCATGGTTCGTGGTTGGATCATACGTATCCCGTCAGTGCGTTGAGATTGCTGCTTCAACCGGGAGCATAGCCTCGTAACCGTAGGCCATCGAGAAGGGAGAATGGCTGGTGGAGGTTCAGACAGTGGTATGGTAGCTCCATAATTCCGTAGGTAGCTCCTCAGGCCAAGCTCCTTTTGCCTACTCCAGCCTTTTCTTCAAAGTGGACTTGAGCGTCTTGTTCATTGCCTCCACTTGTTCGTTGGCCTGCAGATGAGCTACGGAAGAGAAGCTCTTGATGACACCATGCCGTTGACAAAAGTCTGTGAATACTTCGCTGTGGAACTGCAATCCGTTGTTAGAGACTATCTTCCTCGGAAGCCTGTACCGGCAAACGATATTTTTTATGACGAAGTCCAAAGCCTTTTTGGAGGTAATTATTGCGAGCGGCTCAGCCTCGACCCACTTCATGAAGTAGTCGATGACTACTATGGCATATTTCACCCCTCCTTTCCCTGTAGGCAGAGACTCGATAAGGTCGATGCCCCAAACGACAAAAAGCCATGGGTTGGTCATTTGAGTCATTCAGAGGTGCTCGGGGGATGTTGGCGAAGCGCTGGCATTTGTCGCATTTCTTGATGTAATGCATCGCGTCTCCATTCATGGTGGGCCAAAAATATCCTTGCCTTAAGATCTTCTTGGAAAGGCTTTGCCCCCCAGCGTGATCACCGCAGAATCCTTCATGTACCTCTCACAGTATTAAACTAGCTTCTTGTTTGGACATGCAACGAAGCAGGGGAAATGAAAAGCCTCATCTGTAAAGATTATTATCCATAACTATGTACCTCGACACCTGTTACAACAACTTCCGAGATGCCTTCTTGTCTTGGGGAAACTCCTCGGAGACTAGGTATTTAACTATTGGCTCCATCCACCCATCTTGGGTTGTACTATTTCCACCTCGTCTGGAGCCAAGATACTCAGAGACTCCAAGTAGTCGATGGGGACCACATTGATTAAATCGACGTCTTTTGTCGTAGCCAGCTTTGCCAGGAAGTCTGCATTAGAATTTTGCTCCCTCGGTACTTGCCGAATAGTGAAATTTCAGAAGTTGTGCAGAATTTCTTGAGCCTTTGCCAATTATGCTGCCATTTTTGTTCCCCGGGCCTGGTATTCTCTGAGAATTTGGTTCACCACGAGTTGGGAATCGCTAAATATCTCGAGTCCTTCGGCCTTGAGCTCTAGTGCCACGTGAAGTCCAGGGATTAAGGCTTCGTACTCTGCTTCGTTATTAGAGGCGCTAAACCTGAAGCAAAGAGCACTATGCACTCTATGCCCCTCAGGGGAGACCAAAATAATTCCTGCCCTTGCACCATTCTCGTTTGAAGACCCATCCATGAACAACTTCCACACCGGTCCAACCACTGGGGTGCTCTTGGCTTTCTTTAGATTCCCAGTGCACTCGGTGATGAAATCGGTGAGTGCTTGTCCTTTTATGGCAGTCCTCGGGAGGTAGGTGATGTTGAACTGACTTAACTCCACCAAAAATTTCAAGAGCCTTCCCGAAGACTCAAGCTTCTGAAGGACTTTTCTGAGCGGGTGGTTCATGAGGACCCTAATTGGATGCGCTTGGAAGTAAGGTCTTAACTTCTGGGAGGACACCATCAAGCAGAGGGTTAGCTTCTCCATCAATGGGAACCTTGATTCCGCCCTGAGGAGTCTCTTGCTGATGTAATAGATGGGGTGTTGAACACAGCTTTCCTCCCTAACCAATGCGGCGCTAACGACATCTTTCGACATAGTCATGTAGAGTAGGAGGGGTTCTCCGTCCACTGGCTTGGACAGGATCAGAGGTTTTGCCATGTGCACCTTGAGCTGTTAAAATTCCCGTTCGCACTCTTCTGTCCATTCAAATCTCTGACTCCCTCGGAGAATGTTGAAGAAAGGGATGCACTTGTCCGTTGCTTTGGAGACAAAACGACTCAAAGCTATGATCCTCCCCGTTAGGCTTTGAAAATCTTTATGCTTTTGGGGAGAAGGCATCTCGATTAAGGCCTTGATTTTTTTTTTGGGTTTGCCTCAATTCCTCGAGCGCTTACAATGAAGCCTAAGAACTTGCTGGAGGCAACCCCAAATGTGCACTTTTGGGGGTTGCGCTTCATCCCAAACCGGCGGAGCACCGCGAAGACCTCAGCTAGGTTGCCTATGTAGCGTCTCAGAATTTTACTTAGCTAGATAGTAGTAGTAGTAGCTTATAGTATTTTAGTTTTCTTGATTATTGGTTCAAGCCAGGATTTAGTCGGCTCCCTTTGGCATATTTGAAATTTCGTGGAATCTGAACTATGTGGTGCAGGTAAAGGCAAGGGTAAGATGAGTTGACCATGAGTTGGAGAGCTCTGGGGGCGAGGTGTACATTGTCAGCTGCTCGGCCGCCACGGTCGAGGGATTGTACAGGGACGGAAACCCAAAACGTGTATTTTTCCATTAGAGTGTCTCCGATTGTTTATAACATTTGGAAATTCTGTAGTTATGTTATTTAAACCCTGATTTGGGATCCCATGTACCAAACATTTATTTTAATGAAAATTATTCGTTTAGAACCAAAATCTTTTAAACTTAATCTGTTTATGTCTCTAGATTCACATTTTTATTAAAATGACTTGATTAGCAAGTCTCACACTATTCCAAACACACAGTGTAACGATCTTGGTTATCCAGGGCGTTACAAGAAACAGCCCTCAACAACTTGGAATTGCTCTTGAACGTTTTTGACCGAGTGGCATCTGTTGAGCAGAAAATTCAATTTTTATTCAATTATTTATTCATTTTAAAAGGAGTTAGTTTCACTCCTTGAACTCTATAAATAGGACCTTTCACTCAGCTATTTGCATCATCATTCATGTATTCTTTAGAGCCTCCAAGCTCCTAAGTTCGTTCTGAGAGAAACACTCGGGTTTTGGGGTTAAAAGCTTTCCAATCTAAGCTTTTCTAAACACTTGGGAAGTAAGAAAAAGTGATAGTTCGGTATTAAGGTGTAGATCAAAGTTCTAATCTATCCAAGGTATTCTTTATCCTCAAGTTTAGTTCATTATAGTTCCTCTTATTCTTTCATTTTCTTCAAAATCCTAACTTGTTATAATGGCTTTTGGTTAGGTGTTTGAGTTTCTTGAAACTTAAGGTTTTTTGTAAGTTTCTTATCTTGAAGGTTTAGATCTTCTCTTCATCTTATTTTCTTTAGGAAAACTTATGATTTTTACTGTTTGGTTTTAGGAGTTTCCAATCGCTCTTGTCTCCAATATCCCGGTTTTTGGTAAGGAAAATAGGTATGTATGTATGTATGTATGTATGTATGTATGTATGTATGTATGTATGTATGTATGTATATGTTTTATGTTGTAGTCACTTGGGAAATATAGTTGCTTAGATAGAAAATAAGCAAATCCCTAGATTTTTTTATCATTATCGTAGACTATAGTTATGATTTAACCTACCTCGAATAGTAGCAAGAGGACCTAGATGGTTTCTCATATACTATATTGTGTTTAAACCTACCTCGGATAGTAGCAAGAGGACCTAGATGGTTTCTAGCACATATTATGGTAATGAGTTAATGGCCATTAATATTGTAGTTCTATGTTTTATGATTTACGTTTTTATGTCATACGTTTTATGATTTATGTTTTTACCTTTTATGATTTATGATATGTTTTTAGTAGATTTTCCTTGTTGGGCATTAGACTCATTCCTTTTTATTTTAGATGGTGCAGAAAAATAAGCTTGGAAGGCGGGACGAATTCATGGCAGCTTTGGCATGTGTATTGGGAGTGGACTGAATGAATGGACTGATGGGAAAGATCGAGGATGACGTTTTGTTTAAAGTCTTTTTAATTATGTATTTATGTTTTTCCGCATTTAGTGTTTGAACAATTAATTAAAAGTTTTAGTTTTCTTTATGTTTTTATGTAATAACAATGGGATCCCTTATTTTGGATTTTTATAATAAAGTTCTATTATTTTATGCATGTATTTCAAAATAGTAGATATGCTTAGTAGTTTCAATGGTCCGAGGTCTTAGAGTTAGTCGGGGCATTACAGTTGGTATGAGAGCCACTATTCATATGCATGAAGTTCTCATTGATACACACGCAAAAGCTCCGGATCTAACTGCCAATGTAAGTGTTTATGTTATGAATGTTATGTTATGTATGCTAATAGCTAACGCTTTATTCATTATGTTTATAGTCAAAATTAATGGAGCTTTTACCTATCAAGATATCCGAGCCATTAAGGCATTAAAAAGAGTTAGAGAGCCAAGGGATACAATATGAGTGCTAAAAAGAATCACTCAGAGATTGATCATATTTCACAAGGAGATAGTTCTCCTTCAAATCACTAGGCAAATCATGATGAGAGCTATGGAACAATTTGTCCTAGTAATTAGGATTTTTAAGAATTTTCCTACTGTAGTTTCAAAATTGGAAGAATTATGGGAGACTATGGATAATGAAGATGATTTACCGGTAGCCATGAGATGTTATTTTCTTATACTTAGGTTTACCTATAGGTTTGAGTTTCAATTCACTAATGAACAAAAGCATAATATCTTAATGAATATTCCCTGAGGTAGTTTCGAGGCTCATGATAATGATGATTATGAAGAAATAAATAATGATATGTTAAATGAAGGGTCAGATGTAGAAGATCCTGATTTTTAGAAATTCTACCCTAGATTATTATTAGTATAGTTTCTTTATTTATTTTGAATTTATGGTTGTAATAAGTGATTTTTTTTCCAAATGAATAAAGTTGTTATTTTTGAATGGCATGTATGAGTTTGATTTTTTCTACAATCATAATAAATTTAGAATAAATTCAATAAATAATGTCTGAGTTCAGTGAAGGTGGATACAAATCAATGGATTGGGTTCTGTATTGAGAGTTTAGGGGGCCATAGTAGTGGGAACGATTTTACTGATCCCAGCCCTCCCTCAATATGGCTAACTTTGGAACAACGACGAGTTTTGAGCCTGAGAATTAAGTCATATAGGATGGTTAGAAACAAACTTAGAAAATAATAAAGATGGCTTAATGTTCTAAGTATAGAAACACACCCTAATTTATAAAGAAGGCTTACATAATTTTTCATAAGAAATCATAACTGATAGGTTAGAGTTATGTTTGCTTAGAATAATTTTTTCCTTAGAAACTATTACGGTAAGTTCTAATGTGTTTTCTCAACTGTTAGAACTTTACTAAAGATGTCACTACGAAGGTCTACATGCACGAATGGAAATGCCCCCAACATCGCCAATGAGACTCATGAAGCTCCTCCAGTCCGAAGAAGGGGAACATGTGCTACCAATGCTGCTGCAAATAGAAATGCACCACCTCCAGTTGACAACACCACTGAGATTATCCGATTACGACAACAAGTGGAAGAACTGCTGCAGCAACAAAGACAACAGTCTCAACCACAACCGTAGCCTCAGCCTCAACCAGCAGCTTAAACACCCCGGAAAGGGAAGAACATAGGATATCCATATGGGGGATGGCCGGTGGAAAACTATGCACCTTATCCAGCTTAGTACATAGAGCCAATCTACGAGCATTTCCATAAGCATCACGCTCCAAACTTTGAAGGGACAACCGACCCCTTTAAGGCAGAATAATGGCTCAGGAATGTAGAGCCTATTCTAGCACACATGAACCTCGGTAATGCGAATCACATATCCTGCATTTCCTCTCTACTGAAAAAGGATGCCAGAATCTGGTGGGATTTGGTACAGCAGACTCATGACTTACCACCCTGACTTGGGCTAAATTTGTGGAGCTATTTCACAAAAAGTATTACAACTCGGCAGTTATTGCTACGAGGGTGGAAGAATTTTCCAGTCTGAAGCAGGGAAATTTAACGGTAGTTGAGTACGCTCGACAATTTGACCGTCTAGCCAAGTTTGTACCAGAGTTGGTCCCAACCGATTTCTTGAGGGTTACCAAGTTCACCAGGGAACTCAGACCCAAGATTGAGTTAGGTGTAAAGCTGGCAAATCCTGGAACCACTTCTTACGCCAATGTTCTGGAAACGACTATAGAGGTGGAAAGGCTCCAAGCAAATATTAGTAAGGAGGAGGCCAGCAAGTCTAAACCCAAGCAGCAAAATTAGACACAGAATAGTCGATACCACAACAATAACCAGCATAGCAATAATGGGCAGAAAAGAAAGCATCCTGATAATAAGCAAGCCGACGTTGACAAAAGAGCACGGACTAACAACGAAAATAATAGGTCGGGTTATGTAGAATACCCTCAGTGCTCCAAGTGCCAGAAAAGACATCTTGGGGAGTGTCATGCAAACACCAAGAGTTGTTTCAATTGTGGCCAGGAAGGTAATTGTAAAAAGGATTGTCCACATCTCAAACAAGAAGAAAAGAGGGACAACATGATGGTTCCAACCAGAGTCTTCGCCTTGACCCAAGGAGAAGCCGAAGCTAGTAACAAAGTGGTCACAGGTCAGCTTCCTATCTTTGATAATATATGTTAGTATTGTTTGATTCAGGAGCAACACACTCGTATATCTGGTTAGGAATGATAGAAAAATTAGACAAACCTTGTGAAAGATTTATAACTAGGTTTGTTACGGAACTGGCTTTAGGCAAAGTAGTTTTATCATCACAAATAGTATGAGGAGTACCGATCAAAGTCGAGGGCACGAAACTAGAAGGATACCTGATAGAGCTAGAGATCAAGGACTTTGACATAATATTGGGCATGGACTAGCTCACAAGGCATGGCGCAACCATCAATTGTAGACGCAAGAGTGTTAAACACTTGGGTTAGGGTTATAAGCTTTATCATTTTTAAGCTTATTAAACACTTGGGAAGTAAGGTTCATAGTGTGTATTTCGATTTCGAGGTGTAGTACGGTCATAGTTGTAGAGTCCAAGAAATTTACTTAGCTAGTTAGATAGTAGTAGCAATAGTAATAGTTGTAGTATTTTTATGACTGTAGATTTTGGTGCAGACCGGGATTTAGTTGGACACTCGTAGTAACACTTGTAGATTTTATAAGTTTAACCTATAGTTTAAGAATATTAATTATAACCTATGATTTAATTAATATGACTGATTATGAAGGTGATATTTATTATAATATAAGGTTTAGATAAACCCAATAAGGAAATGACACTTGTCATATGTATGTTTAATGAATAATTAAGTATTTTGAGGAATAAATTTATTAAGAGTAATATTTGAATATCCTAGGGTCTGCTAGCAGCTTTGAAATCGTTAGAGGACTTAGTCAAGGCTGTTTACTCAATTCAAATTAGGCTGAAAATGTGCAATTATGTGGAATAATATTTTAGCGTATGCCGATATATCGCAGCACTAGGGGGCGATATATCGGCTCATGTGCATGATTTTTAAATTTTTTTGAAACCGAGCTTAATTTATTCTTTAAACCTCTTGATAAGTCCATAATCTTTTTGACTGAGTCTTCAGCCTCTGCTGAACGATTATTCAAATATTTTTCAATTAAAAAACCATTATTTTATTCAAGTTAAATGAAGATCTTTTCATTCTTGAACTCTATAAATAGAACCTAGTGCCCAGCCATTTATTCATTCATCAAGCTAAGTTCAGAGTCTGCAAGCTGCTAGGTTGTTTTAGAGTGATAAACACTGGGGTTGGAGTTATAAGCTTTATCCATATAAGCTTAATAAACACTCGGGAAGTAAGGTTCATAGTATATTTCGGTTCGAGGTGTAGTTCGATTATAGAAGCATTCGAGGTATTCCTTCTTCTAGTTCCTTTCTGTGTTATTCTTATAGTTTTTCTACTCAAAATCCTAACTCATATTCTCTATTTTGGTTAGGAATCTAAGATCTTGAACGTAAGATTGTTTTCGATAGTATAGTTCATTCATTTCATCCTTTTTCTTCAGTACACTCACCTTTCTATTATGGTTTTTAGGAGTGTTCCAAAGTCCCGATACTATTCTCATATCCCGGTATATTGGTAAGGAAAATAGGATAGGATTTTATATGTTATATGTTATCTTATGATTTATGTGTTATGAAATGTTATATTATGTATGTTGGTAGACTTGGGCATATGACTTGTATAGCTAACAAGCCCCAATAAATTTATGGGCATATGACTTGCTTAGCTAGCAAGCCTCACAAATCTAATGGGCATATGAATTGATTAGTTAACAAGCCTCAAGTAGTATAATGGCCATTATAGTATATATGGCATATGTTTATGATACGCTTATGGTATATGTTATGACATGTTTTTAGCATATGATATGAATTTTATGTATATGATTTGTGTTCTTGTGATAACTCTAGAAATTAGAGTTATTTTACCACATATTTTAAGCTAAAAATGATTTAGTTCTTAAGTTTTTAATTAAATTATTAAGTTTTAATTACTTTTTGAATTTATTAGCTTCATTTTAATTTTTATAGATTTTTATGTATTTTTATAATTATTTTGTTGCAAAATATTATATATATATTTTTTATATAAATAAATAAATGAGTATTGTTGAACTTAAATGTTAAATTAAGTTATAATTAATATTTTCAAAGAATTTATATGAATTATTTATAATTGAAAATATTTTATCATGACTTAATTTATATTTATTTTGTAGGAAATGGTTCTATTTTTTGTTCTTGAAGAGCCAAGAAAGAGTGAAGAAAAGAAAAAAGAAATAAAGAGGAAAAAAGTGTTATTTTTGAAGGAATGAAGCCAACCAAGCACCAGCCCAAGCCAGGCCCACGCCTAGATTCAGCCCAGCTTGCTGCTCCTCAGCCAACGCCTGGCCTCCTGCTTGCACCATCCGTGCCTCACCTCCTCATCAGCACCTGGGCCCGAGCCCAACCTCCTGCTGCCACCACAGGCCCACGGACCCAGCTCCATTCAGCCTTCCTCCTTGCTCCAGCATATGCCAGCTGCCTCCCGAAATCACCCCACACGGCCCAGCATTCCTCCTCAGCAGCAAGGCCCACGCCTGCTTCTCCTTCCAGGCCCACCACAGCCCCACGGGCCTTAGCATTCAATCAACCATCGGCCAGCACCAACAATTCCCCAGCCACAACCCAACACAGCCACCAAAAGGCTAAAAACCATATTTTTTCCCAATGTTCTTTTTTTTTTCTTTTCACTATAATATCAATTCACTCTTCCCTATTTTTTCTTACCTAAATAAACATTCCTAATTCATTTTTTTACCCTAGTTTTTCACTAATCTTCCATCCAACCAAACATTTCATCTTTCCAATAACCTTACACTTACTCTTTTTATCCTACCACTTCCCAACACAATTAAATTAATCAATTTATTTATTTTAATTTGATTAATTTAATCTCCATATTTTGCCTATAAATAGAGTCTTGTAAGACCATTTGGGGAGCTATTCTTCATCTTTTCAACCTCTTCTACACTTCATATTTTTCTCTCTACCATTTTCATCTTTTGAAGAGCATGTCAAATATGTTATTTTGTAATTTTTATTTCAATCTAGTTATGAGCTTCTAATCTTTTTCAAGATTATTAAGATGATGATGAAGCAAAATGTAACTAGATAGTATTTTTTGTTGTATGTTGATTTCCCATTTGTGCAACATTGTTTATGGATTTTTCTATCAAAGATATGCATTTTTCATCTATTATTGATTGTTAAAGCATATTACACTTAGTTCTTCATTATGCAAAAATATGATATTCTTTGATTAAATGTTTTTCATTAAATTGTTCACATCTAATTCTTAGAGCATAAGTATCATATTTTGCCTAAACATAAGCTCTTTGATTTTTTGTAGTTTCATTAGGTTGTAACACAACTAATGCTTAGAAATTATATCTTATATAAGTGAAGAAAAATCCTACCTTTTTGAAAGTAACTTGTGCTCGAATTAAAAATGTATTTTGAAAAAAAATATACTGTGATTTATTTCAACTATATCTAAACTTGGGAATCAATATACTTATAAATATTATTGAACTTGCATTTTGTGGATTCTAATATCTTAATAATCTTATTTTACATATCTCATTTGAAAACCATTTTTCTATTTAATCTTAAATCTTTTTATTACTTGTTTTTATTTTTCTAAAACAAAATCTCATCAAATATTTGGAACTAGGTTAGAATCTTCTTGCTTTGTTTGAAATAGTTTCTTTTGATGTTAGTCAACTCCCATGGGTTCGACCTCGTACTTACACGAACATTATATTTCGAACGATTCTTGCACTTGCGAGCATAAATATTAAAACACCCTCTTTTGGATTCAACATTAGGTTTTCCTTGCTGGGCATTAGGCTCATTCCTTTATGTTTATATGTGCAGGAAAATAGCTATGGTGGCGGAAAGGTTCTTGGCAGCTTGGGGGTTGTGTATTGAGGCTAGATGGAATCGATGGACTGAGAGTTCGATTAGAGGATGAAGTCTTTAAGTCCTTAAATCATATTTTCTATGTATTTTTCCGCACTTAGTTTTGTAATTGATTTATTTAGATCATGTTATGTTTTATTTTTAAAACAATGGGATCCCATATCCTAAACACATTTTTATGTATTCAAACCTTTTTCTTTATCTGTAATGACCCAACTACTCTAGACTTTTGGACCATTAATGAAAACTATACATAAACACTAATTCTTAATAACACTTACAAGTGATAAGATCATAACTTTATTAAAACTTTGAAAAAAAACAAAGGTCAAACTTACATAAAATTTAGGTTAGGATATGGGATCCCATTGTTTTAAAACCAAAACATGACATAATGATAATTAAAAAGAGATTACATAATAAAATGTGGAAAAATACATATAAAAACCATAAGAACAAAAACTACATCCTTGAATCGAAACTCTCGGCTCTTTGAATCCATTTCGCCTCAATACACATTCCCCAAGCTGCCAAGAACCTTACCCGCCACTAAAACTATTTTCCTGCACATATAAACAAAAAGGAGTGAGCCTAATGCCCAACAAGGAAAATCTAACATATAGCCATATACATAAAAATTCAAAATGCGACATAAAACATACTATAACACTTATGTCACATACATACTATAATGGCCATTATTACTTGGGGTCCCATAAACTAAGCAAGTCATATGCCCATTAGATTAGTGGGGTCTTGCTAGCTAAGCAAGTCATATGCCCATAATCTATTTGGGGCTTGTTAGTCATATAGGTCATATGCCCAAGTCTACAATCATACTTAACATAACATATTACATAACATAAAATCATAAGATAACATATAAAAGCATATAACACATAAATCCTATCCTATTTTCCTTACCAAAATAACCGGGATATGAGAACTGATTTGGGACCTTGGAACACTCCTAAAAACCATTTATAATAAGGTGAGTATATTGAAGAAAAGGGATGAAAGTGAAGAAGGAACTATGCTATCAAAATATACTTACCAAAAACCTTGTGCTTAAGAACTTGGATTTCCTAATAAAGAATAAGAATAAGGTTAGAATGAGTAGAAGACTATGAGAATTTTAAAGAACATAATACATAAATGGACTAGAGTTTGGGATACCCTGAAGACTTATATGACCAATCTAAACCTTGAACTGAAATGTGTATAGAACCTTACTTCCCAAGTGTTTGATAAGCTTATAATGGTCAAGCTTATAATTCCCAACCTAAGTATTTACACTCTCACACTCACCTAGCAACTTGCAGCCTCTGAACTTAGAGTAATAGATGAATAAATGGCTGGGTACTAGGTCCTATTTATAGAGTTTAGGAATGAAAAGATCTTCATTTAACTAGAATAAAAATAATGGCTTTTTAAGTGAAAATAATTTGAATTATCGTTCAGCAGAGGCTGAAGACTCGTTCAAAAAGATGCTGGACTTATCAAGAGGTTGAAGGTTTGAATGGATAACGTTTTTGAAAACTTTCAAAATATGCTGAGAAGGGCGATATATCGCCCCCTGTAGGTGATATATCGCCTGGGCCAGTATGCCCGAGGCAATCGTGCAACATTTCGTGTTTTTCGTATCTTCGTGCTGCGATATATCGCCCCCTATAGCTGCGATATATCGGCATACACTGATTATTTAAACACAAAATTACACATTTTTAGCTTAATTTAAATTGAGTAAACAACCTTGACTAAGCCCTCTAACGTTTTCAAAGCTGCTGACTGATCTTAGAGTATTCAAATTTTAACCTTAATAAATTTAATCCTCAAAATACTTAATCATTAATAAACCCATACATAACATGTGCTATTATCTAATTGGTTCTTATCTAAACCTTATAGTATAATAAATATTATACTCAATATCAGTCATATTAATCAAACCTTAGGTTAAAATTAATATTCCTAAACTATAGGTTAAACTTAGAAAATCTACAAGTACTACTATGAGTGTCCAAATAAATCCCGGTCTGAACCAAAATTCCACAGTCATAAAGATAATACTATTATTACTATTATACTACTATCTAACTTAGCTAAGTAAAGTTCTTGGACACTACATTATCTAATAAAGTTATGATGTTTTCATATGTACATTTTCTTATGATTAAGTATAGTAGTTATTAATGGTCCAAGGTCTAGAATAGTTGGACCATTACAATAGCGCATTCAAAGGTATTCCTATTCCTAGTTCCTTTGTGTATGTTTCATTAGTTTTTATAGTTTTTCTCTACTCAATTCCTAACTCACTGTTTTCATTCGTGGTTAGGCATCTAAGTTCTTTGAACTTGAGGTTTCTTGTCGGTAAGTACCTTCTCGGTGGTTTAGTTCATTCCTTTTCATCTCTCTCTTTTAGAATACTCACCTTTCTATTAATGGCTTTTAGGAGTGTTACAAAATCCCGTCCTTGTTCTCACATCCCGGTATTTGGTAAGGAAAATAGGATAGTTATTATATGCTTATATGATTATGCTATAGTATGTTTTATATATGTTATGATATATGTATGTTTTGGGGCTTATAGTTGCTTAAATAGCAAACCCCAACACTTTTATGTTTTTGGGGCTTATAGTTGCTTAGCTAGCAAACCTCATTGTAGTATGAGGCTTATAGTTGCTTAGTTAGCAAACCCCAATGATTACCATGTACATGGGTTAGAATTATGATTTATGTTTATAGTGAATGTTTATATGTTTATAGTTTATGTTGCATGGTTTTAGTAGATTTTCCTTGCTGGGCATTAGGCTCATTCCTTTGTTTTATATGTGCAGGAAAATAGTTATGGCGGCGGTAAGATTCTTGGCAACTTGGGATTATGTATTGAGGGAGAATGGATTTGGTGGACTGCGTGAACGATTTGAGGATGAAGTTTCTTTTAGCCATTTTATTATGTTTCTATGTATTTTCTGCACTTTGTTTTGTAATGAATTTTAAGATTTAAGTTATGTTTTATTTTCAAATAATGGGATCCCATATCCTAACCGAATCTTTATGTATTTCAACCTTTGCCTTACAATGTTTTTTTAAAGTTATGAATGTTTCACATGTATGTTTCCTTAAGATTAGTATCTATGTATAGTAGTTATTAATGGTCCAAAGTCTAGAATAAGTTGGGTCATTACAGTTGGTATTAGAGCAACGGTTCATTCGCATGAAATTCTCCTTGATACACACACTCAAAGCTCCGAATCTGACCGCCAAGTAAGTGTTTAAGTTATAGTTATTATGTTTATATGTATAGCTAATGGTTTTAGTCTTTATGTTTTCAGTTATAAATGAACGGAGCATTAACTTATGAGGATATCCGAGCCATTAAGGCTTTAAAAAGAATTAGAGAACCAAGAAACACCGTAGGAGTGCTAGAAAGAATCACTCGAAGACTACTTTTGTTCCACAGGGAGATAGGTCACCTCCAAGAATCTAAACAGATCATTGTGAGATCAACAGAGCAATACGTTTTAGTAATTAGACTTTTTAGAGATTATCCTACTGTGATTGTAGCCTTAGTAGAAATTTGGGAGACGATAGATGACGAAGATGAATTGCCGGTAGGTATGAGATATTATTTTCTCATACTTAGGTTCACCTCAAAAATGGAATTTTAGTTTACAAATAAACAAAAACATAGAATTTTTACGAATCTTCCTCGAGGGAATTTTGAGGCACAAGAAAATGATGACTATGAAGAGATAGATGAAGGATCAGATGTAGAAGATCCCGATTTTTAGAATAGACTAGTTTCATTGTTTATTTTAATTTATTATTTGTTTTCTTTTATGATTGTAAATAGTGAAAACTTTTTTTTCCAAATTAATATCAATGTTATTTTTGTTAACATGTATGAGTTTGATTTTCTTTTGTAATCATAATAAATAATGACTAAGTTCGGTGAGGGTGGATACAAATCAATGAACCAAGTTTCTATATTGAAAGTTAGGGGGCCATAGTAGTGGGAACGATTTTACTGATCCCATCCCTCCCTCAATATGGTTAACTTTGGAACAAATATGAGTTTCGAGCCTGAGAATTAAGTCATATAGGATGATTAGAAACAGACTTAGAAAATAAAGATGCTTATTTTTTTAACTATGGAAACCCACTCTAATAATAAAGAAGACTTATATAATTTTCATAAGAAGCCATAATTAATAGGTCCGAGTTATGTTTGTTTAGATTATGTTTTTTCCTTAGAGCCTATTAGGGTAAAGTTCTAACATGTTTTTCTCAACTGTTAGAACTCTATTGAAGATGTTGCTCTGAAGATCTGCTCGCACCAACAGAAATGCCTCCAACGCTGCTCCGGTGAACAATGAAGCCCCTCCAGTTCACAGAAGGGGAGTGCGTGCTGCTGCCAGCTGCAATGCACCGCCACCACCGCCAGTTGACAACACTGCAGAAATCGCCAGACTACAACAAGAAGTTGAGGAGTTATTGCAGTAACAGTGACAATAAGCCCAGCCTCAGACTCAGCCTCCGCCTCCCCCGCAACCACAGCCGCAGCAAATGGCCTCGGCACCCCAACAAATTGGTCCATATGGGGGATGGCCAGTGGCGAATTATGCGCCATATCCAGTTCAGCACATGGAGCCAGTTTATGAGTGGTTTCGTAAGCAACACGCTCCAAAATTTGAAGGGACTATAGACCCCTTCGAGGCAGAAGAGTGGCTAAGAAACGTGGAGCCAATCCTGACGCACATGAATCTCGGCAACACATACTGCATATCCTGCGTTTTGTCTCTACTCAAGAAAGATGCCAGAATATGGTGGGACTTAGTCCAGCAGATGTATGATGTTGCCACCATGACTTGGACCCAATTTGTGGAGCTATTCCACAAAAAGTACTATAATTCGGTTGTCATTGCTTCAAGAGTTGAGGAGTTCACTGGCCCAAAGCAAGGGAGTCTATCAGTGGCTGAGTATGCTCGGCAGTTCGACCGATTAGCTAAATTCGCACCAGAAATGGTTCCAATTGACTATCTGATGGTATCCAAGTTCGTTAGAGGACTTTGACCAAAGATCGAGCTAGGGGTTAAGCTAGCAAACCCAGGAAATACTACATATGCCGATGTTCTAGAGATGACAATGGAAGTAGAAAGGCTGCAGGCTAATGTCAGTAAAGAAGAAGCCAGTAAGCCTGAGCCTAGACAGCAGAGTCAACCTCAGACTAGTCAGGACAACAACCATAACAACAACAACAATCAATCCAGCAACAACAATAACGGTCAGAAAAGAAGGCATCCTAACAATAAGCAGTCCGATAGCGATTAAAGGGCATGGACAAACAATGGAAGTAGTAGGTCGGGTTATGTAGAGTACCCGCAGTGTACTAAGTGCCAGAAGAAATATCCTGGTGAATGCCGGGCAAACACCAAGGGATGTTACAACTGTGGTCAAGAAGGACACCGGAAGAAAGAATGTCCTCAGCTCAAGACAGAAGGGAAAAAGGAAGATAAGATGGTTCCTGCCAGGGTATTTTCCTTAACCCAAGGAGAGGCTGATGCTAGCAATAAGGTGGTCACAGGTCAGGTTTCTATCCTCAATAATATATGTTCTGTATTATTTGATTCAGGAGCCACTCATTCATATATCTCGTTAGGAATGATAGAAAAACTAGACAAACCTTGTGAAAGATTTAGAACTAGGTTTGTAACCGAGTTGCCTTCGGGCAAAGTAGTTCTATCATCACGGATAGTACGAGGCGTACCAATCTTGACGTAGAACTAGACGGAGACCTGATAGAACTGGAAATCAAATACTTCAACGTGATACTAGGCATGGAATGGCTAGCACGGCATGGCGCAACCATCGAATGCAAACGCAAGAAAGTGACGTCCGAGACTCCTGACGGCCAGAGACTATGCTTCATGGGACAAGTTTCAGGACTACGCACCCCGGTAGTATCATCTCTCAAAGCTCAAAGGATGATAGAAAAAGGATGTCAAGCATTCTTAGCCAGCATCACAGATGTAGTAAAGGAAACACCGCTTAAAGTTGGAGACGTCCATATTGTAAGAGAATTTCAAGAAGTATTTCCTGATGACTTACCAGGGTTGCCGCCGACTCGGGAAATTGACTTCACGATAGAATTAGTACCGGGCACCAAGCCTATCTCCAAGGCACCATATCAGATGGCACCTATAGAGCTCAAGGAGTTAAAGACGCAGCTACAAGAACTCCTAGATTTTGGTTTCATTAGACCGAGCCATTCGCCATGGGGAGCACCGGTTCTATTTGTGAAGAAAAAGGATGGAAGCATGCAGATGTGCATAGACTACCGCGAGCTGAATAAGGTAACAATTAAGAATAAGTACTAGCTACCCCGGATTGATGACTTGTTTGATCAACTCCAAGGTGCGACCGTATTTTCAAAGATTGATTTACGGTCCGGGTACCATCAGCTCAAGGTGCGGGGAGAGGATATTCCTAAGACAACTTTTAGAACTCGTTATGGGCATTACGAGTTCTAAGTTATGTCTTTAGGTCTTACCAACGCTCGAGCCGCATTTATGGACTTAATGAATAGGGTCTTTAAGGACTACTTGGATAAATTCGTCGTAGTGTTCATCGATGACATCTTAGTATACTCCAAGGACGAAGTCGAGTACGAGGAACATTTGAGGTTAATCCTATCGCGACTAAAGAAGCGTCAACTCTACGCCAAGTTCAAGAAATGTGAGTTTTGGCTTTCGCAAGTGGCGTTCATCGGGCACATTATATCCAAGGATGGAGTTGCAGTAGACCCATCCAAGGTAGAGGCTGTGAAGGATTGGCCAAGACCAAAGAACGCATCCAAAGTAAGGAGCTTTCTGGGATTAGCAGGTTATTATCGGAGGTTCGTAGAGGGTTTTTCTAAGATAGCCACTCCGCTCACCAACCTAACCCAGAAACAGCAAAGATTCAACTGGAATGATAAATGTGAAGAAAGCTTCCAGTTGCTTAAGGACAAGCTATGTTCAGCACCAGTACTTTGTGTACCAACACCCAACAGCAAGTTTGTAGTCTACTGCGATGCGTCGAAGCAAGGGTTGGGTTGTGTGCTGATGCATAATGATAAGGTGATAGCCTACGCCTCACAGCAACTGAAGGAGTACGAGCAACGCTATCCAACTCACGATATGGAATTGGCAGCGGTGGTCTTTGCGTTGAAAATCTGGTGCCATTATCTTTACGGAGAATGGTGTGAGATTTATACGAACCTCAAAAGTTTAAAGTACTTCTTTACTCAGAATGAGCTCAACATGAGGCAGTGTAGGTGGTTAGAGCTAGTGAATGATTATGACTGCGAAATCCTATACCACCTGGGAAAGGCAAACGTAGTTGCCGATGCGCTAAGTAGGAAGAATTATGGAAGCTTAGCAGCACTAGCCGGAATAGAAAAGCCGCTGCAACAGGAGCTGATCAATGTCGGAATAGAAGTAGTTGTCGGTAAGCAGGCTAATTTCTCTATCCAGTCAAATCTGCTAGAAGATATAAGGATTGGACAAGAGCATGATGACACATTAGTAGTGCATAGGGATGCAGTTCGAGAAGGTAAGGCCACAGATTTCTCAATATCAAGTCAAGGGTTATTGAGATATAAGGAACGGGATGCGTGCCAAATGATCAAAGAATGAAGATGACGATTCTAGAAGAAGCGCACAATACCCCGTACTTAGTTCACCCAGGGTCAACCAAGATGACTCACGACATCAAGGCAATATATTGGTGGCCAGAAATGAGGAAGGACATAGCGGAATTTGTGTCTAAATGTCTAGTATGCCAGCAAGTGAAAGCAGAACATCAGCGGCCTACAGGCTTATTGCAACCGTTTAGCGTACCAGAATGGAAATAGGACGATATAGCTATGGATTTCGTGATGGGTTTGCCACGAACAAGTAGGCAGCATGATTCAAATTGGGTAGTAATAGATAGACTAACCAAGTTCGCTCATTTCCTGCCTGTTAAGACTTCATACACAGCAGACCAATACGCAGATATCTATGTCCAAGGGATAGTAAGGTTGCATGGAATCCCCAAGACAATAGTGTCAGATAGAGGATTGGTGTTTACATCAAGATTTTGGGGAAGTTTATAGCAAGCCATGGGTACTAAGTTATGTCTTAGTACAACTTTTCATCCTCAGACAAACAGTCAGTCCGAGTGTACGATACAGATTTTAGAGGATATGTTATGCGCTTGTGTACTTGATTTTGGAGGATCATGGAATAAGTACTTACTGCTGATAGAGTTCTCCTACAATAATAGCTACCAGTCAATGATCGGGATGACACCTTATGAGTTACTTTATGGAAGAAGGTGTCGATCGCCATTACATTGGGACGAGGTAGGAGAAAGGTAGCTTCTCGGTCCCGAAGCTATTAGAAAAGCTCAAGAAGCAGTAGCGCTAATTAGAAAGCATATGCTCGCTGATCAAAGCCGTCAGGAAAGCTATGCGGATGCCAAGCGACACGATGTGGAATTCAAAATCGGAGATCAAGTCTTCCTGAAGATATCTTCTATGAAAGGCATAAAGTGGTTTGGGAAGAAAGGAAAGCTTAGTCCCTGATTTATAGGTCCTTTTGAGATATTGGACAAAGTGGGGGCAGTTGCATATAGATTAGCCCTACTGCCAGCCCTAGCAGATAGCCACAACGTGTTCCACATCTCAATGCTACGAAAGTATGTGTCATACACATCTCACGTCCTCAAGTACGATATGATAGCACTCCAAAGACTTGAGTTACGAGGAACGACCGGTTAGCATCCTAGATAGAGGGATGAAGCAGTTATGGTCCAAGAGTATTCCGATAGTCAAAGTCCTATGGAGTAATAGTTGTGAACGGGAGGCAACGTGGGAGTTGGAGGAAGACATGCAAGGAAGGTATCCGAAATTGTTTGGTAAGTAAATTGCGAGGACGAAATTCTTTTTAGTAGGGGAGAATTGCAGAGTCCAAGAACTTTACTTAGTTAGTTCGGTAGTAAAAGTAGTAGTAATAGCTAGTAATAGTTGTAGTATGTTTATTACTGTGGATTTTGGTTCAAGCCGGGACTTAGTTAGACACTCGTAGCAACACTTATAGATTTTATAAGTTTAACCTATAGTTTAAGAATATTAATTATAACATAAGGTTTGATTAATATAACTGATTATTAAGATGATATTTATTATACTATAAGGTTTAGATAGACTCAATAAGAGAATGACACTTGTTGTGTGCATGTTTATTAAGAAATTAAGTATTTTTTAGGAATAGTTTATTAAGAGTAATATTTGAAAATCCCAGAGTCTGCCAGCAGCTTTGAAATCGTTATAGGACTAAGTCAAAGTTGTTTACTCAATTCAAATTAGGCTGAAAAAGTGCAATTACGTGTATAATATTTCAGCGTATGCCGATATATCGCCACTCGGGGAATATGAAAAATACATAACTTCGCACGAACACTTCGACGAGCCTCAGGAACATAAGCCCAGGTGATATATCGCCTACCATGGGCAATATATCGGCTCTAGGGAATTATTTTTGAATGGTTTTGAAACCGATCTCATTTTATTCCATAACCTCTTGATAAGCTCAGAATCTTTTTAACCGAGTCTTAAGCCTCGGCTGAACCATTATTCAAATGTTTTTCAATTAAAAAGTCATTATTTTTATTCAAGCTAAAATAAAATCTTTTCATTCTTGAACTCTATAAATAGAACCTAGTACCCAGCCATTTATTTCATTCTTCAAGCTGAGTTCAGAGCCTTCAAGCTACTAGGTTTACTTTAGAGTGTTAAACACTTGGGTTGGGGTTATAAGCTTTATCATTTTTAAGCTTATTAAAAACTTGGGAAGTAAGGTTCATAGTGTGTATTTCGATTTCGAGGTGTAGTACGGTCATAGTGCATTCAAAGGTATTCCTATTCCTAGTTCATTTGTGTATGTTTCATTAGTTTTTATAGTTTTTCTCTACTCAATTCCTAACTCGCTGTTTTCATTCGTGGTTAGGCATCTAAGTTCTTTGAACTTGAGGTTTCTTGTTGGTAAGTACCTTCTCAGTGGTTTAGTTCATTCCTTTTCATCTCTCTCTTTTAGAATACTCACCTTTCTATTAATGGTTTTTAGGAGTGTTCCAAAATCTCGTCCTTGTTCTCACATCCCGGTATTTGGTAAGGACAATAGGATAGTTATTATATGCTTATATGATTATGCTATAGTATGTTTTATATATGTTATGATATATGTATGTTTTGGGGCTTATAGTTGCTTAAATAGCAAACCCCAACACTTTTATGTATTTGGGGCTTATAGTTGCTTAGCTAAAAAACCTCATTGTAGTATGAGGCTTATAGTTGCTTAGTTAGAAAACCCCAATGATTACCATGTACATGGGTTAGAATTATGATTTATGTTTATAGTGAATGTTTATATGTTTATAGTTTATGTTTATGTTTATGTTTCATTCTTTTAGTAGATTTTCCTTGCTGGGCATTAGGCTCATTCCTTTGTTTTATATGTGCAGGAAAATAGTTATGGCGGTAGTAAGATTCTTGGCAGCTTGGGATTGTGTATTGAGGGAGAATGGATTTGGTGGACTGCGTGAACGATTCGAGGATGAAGTTGCTTTTAGTCATTTTATTATGTTTCTATGTATTTTCCACACTTTGTTTTGTAATGAATTTTAAGATTTAAGTTATGTTTTATTTTCAAACAATGGGATCCCATATCCTAACCGAATCTTTATGTATTTCAACCTTTGCCTTACAGTGTTTTTTAAAGTTATGAATGTTTCACATGTATGTTTCCTTAAGATTAGTATCTATGTATAGTAGTTATTAAGGGTCCAAAGTCTAGAATAAGTTGGGTCATTACACACTATATTGGTGGACGGGAATGAAGAAAGACATAGGAGAGTATGTGTCCAAATGCTTAATATGCCAGCAAGTAAGGGGGAACATCAGCGACCCGCAAGCTTATTGCAACCACTTAGTATTCCAGAATGGAAGTGGGAAGACATAGCCATGGAATTCGTGACAAGATTACCATGAAGAAATAAGCAACACGACTCGACTTGGATTGTGGTAGATAGACTCACTAAGTCAGCTCTCTTCCTGCCTATCAAGACTACATACCTTGCGGACTAGTACGCAAACATCTATGTTCAAGAAATTGTACGACTACATGGAATCCCTAAGACCATAGTATCCGATAGAGGATCAGTGTTTACATCGAGATTTTGGGGAAGCTTGCAGCAAGCCATGGGTACCAAGCTAAGTCTCAGTACGACATTTCATCCTCAGACCGACGGACAGTCCGAGCGTACCATGATTTTAGAAGATATGTTGCACGCTTGTGTACTAGACTTTGTAGGATCGTGGAGTAAGTATTTTCCACTTATATTGTTATCCTACAATAATAGCTACCAGGCAACTATCAGTATGGCACCCTATGAGTTACTTTATGGAAGAAAGTGTCAGTCGACATTACATTGGGATGAGGTAGGACAAAGACAACTTCTTGGACCCGAAGCTGTTAGAGAGGCTCAAGACACAGTGGAGATGATTAGAAAACTATGCTCGCTGCTCAGAGTCGACAAAAGAGTTATGCGGATGCCAAGCAACGAGATGTGGAATTCAAAGTAAGAGATCAAGTCTTTTTAAGAATATCTCCTATGAAAGGAGTGAAGTGGTTTGGGAAGAAAGGAAAACTCAGTCCTCGATTTATAGGTCCTTTTGAGATATTGGACAAGGTGGGGCCAGTAGCATATAGATTAGCCCTACCGCCAACTCTAGTAGATAGCCACAATGTGTTTCATATCTCGATGCTACGTAGATATGTCTCAGACCCATCTCACATTCTCAAGTATGATACGTTAGCACTTCAGAAAGACCTAAGTTACGAGGAACGACCGATTAGTATCCTAGAGAATGGGATAAAGGAATTACGGTCTAAGAGTATTCCGATAGTCAAGGTCTTATGGAGTAATAGTACAGAACTGGTGGCAACGTGGGAGTTGGAGGGAGACATTCGTGCACGGTATCCGGAATTGTTTGGTAAGTAAATTTCAGGGATGAAATTCTTTTAAGTAGGGGAGAATTGTAGTGTCTCAGAATTTTACTTAGCTAGATAGTAGTAGTAGTATCTTGTAGTATTTTAGTTTTCATGATTATTGGTTCAAGTCGGGATTTATTTGGAAACTCATAGAATTAGTTATGGACTTTATAAGTTTAACCTATAGTTTAGAAATATTAATTTTAACATAAGGTTTGATTAATATAGTGTTGGAAATGTGCCCTGAAAGCATATGTAGTAGACATTGTTTTATGAAATAAATAAATAAATTGAATTTGTTATGCATATATTTTATGGACTATATTAATCTGTGATAATATTAAGTGAATATCAGGAAAATTCCTAAGTTCATATATGTGATCTCGAACACGTATTGGTATGAGAGGATTGTGTTTGAGATAAATGAACTTGAATAGTTCGCAGTAAAATAAAGTTATGGAATCTTTAGATTAATTACTGCAAGTACGATCCACTAGTATCATGAATACATGTGATCTAGATCCGGATCACTAGTGTGGTAGGACACTTTAGTGGAGGTGCTTTATATATTAGAGAATATATAAAACTGGACCATATATGTTTATTAATACTTAGTTAAATACCGTTTCGAAGTATTAATTAAATATATCAATTGATGATCATATACAAATAGATCTTAATCCTGAAGTTACTATGAACTCCTGTTTATGTTATATGAGTTCTTTGATTCACTTGTTAGGGTCTGTCAGAATGATCAGGCTAAAAACTTTTGTTTTGGGAACTCATTAATATAGATGGCTGGGGACATAGTATACAGATATGGAATCTATGCCTTCTCGCAAGAGATTGAATAATGGTTCTCTTAAGGGTTGACTTTTGGGACTGAAAGGTTATTGAGCTCAAATTCATAATTTAGTTATGAATTAACCTTCATTAGTAGAGTCAATGGTACTTAAGGAAACAAGAGATAATTAAAAGGGTAAAACGGTAATTTTATTCCCGATTAATTATGAACCAATATTAGAGGGTCAAATTGTATGCAATGATTATATCAATGGACGCTTTATGATTATAAAGTACTCAGTAAATGAAATGTCTATAATTACAAGAGTACAGTCTCATATTTATAGTGGAATAATCATGAGATTAATAAATTAAGATTATTTAATTATATAGTTTAATTAATAATCTCAAATTTATTGGAGCTTAGAATTATAGGTCCATAGGTCCCCATAGCGGCTCTATCAACACTATTCAAGGTAAGAGTTGATATGAAGGGAAAATAGTTTAAAGACATATTTAAGAAGAAATTTGTTCTTCACGCCAAATATGCAATTATATGATAATAGTGATTAATTAATTAATTACAAATTAGTTGTAGTTAACAAAATTAATTAATATTTAATTATTGTATAATTTTTGAAATTATATTAAATAATTAAATTAATTTCGAAATTTAATTAAATAATTAATTCATTATAATTTTCGAAATTATAATAAATTAAATATTTATTTTCAAAAATTTTGGATTTAATTAATTGGTAGAATTAATTAAATATCTTTATTTGAGTGAGAGATAATAATCTGATAAGGTCAAATTGGATTTGAATTTGAAAGATTAATATTTATTCAAATAATTAATTATATTTGATAATTAATTAAAAATATAATTAATTTGAATTCAAATTTGAATTAGTTATCAAGTTGTTAGATCTTATCTGACAAAGTAATTTGTATAAATAATTAAATAAAAATTGGAAAACCAATTTCCCTAAAAATTAGGAAGCTACACGTCCACACAGTCCATGGACTGTGTGTGGCATGTAGGGCATTTTCAGGGATGGGTTTTTTCATATTTATTTATTTAATTAATTAATTAATGGATAATTCAAATTTTGGTTTTTGGTTTTTTTTTCATTAATAGAATAATTAATTAATTAAAAAGTAAATTGTAAAATGGTTACAGATTTATTTTTTTAAAATTTGAATATTTTCTTTTAAGTATGACTAATCAAAAAATTATTCAGATAAGAGAGAGAGTGTGAGACAACTCTGAAAATTCGCTCTGTGAAAAATAGAACGATAGTTTTCTCTCCTTGAAAATAAAGAACCAATTCTCAGGCCTATTCTATTGATCTCATGTGTTGAGTACATCAAGTAGAATCACAAATAAACTATCCTTCATTCTCTAAGTGCCCACACATTTCTTGAGGTGTAGAGAACGCTTTGGAAGATCTTGGTGTGAGTATGTGGGAGCGGCTTGGATAGGAAGATCGTTCTAAATATGAAAAGATAGCAAGGATACTTGATAGGCTTCAAGAGGTATGAATTCTATCCTTATCTTGTTTATGATTAATGTATGTATATTAATGGATACGCATATTTAAAGGTAGTTTAAATATGTTACAAAATTTTTTTGTTGTACACTGGGCCAACCACACCACCGTTCTGCTGCGTATTAGGAAACTCGTTCCTAACATATAGCTGGTCCTAGAAATGATATTTATTATAACCTAAAGTTTATATAGAATAATTAAGAATGTGACACTTGTCACATGCATGTTTATTAAGGATTTTAGATGAATAAATTAATAAAGGATAGATCTAGAAGGTCTAGAACTTCCAGCAGCTATTAGGATCATGTTTTATTCAGTCAAAGTTGTTTTAACAAACTTCAAGTGTGCTGAAAGTGTACAAAAATGGGATTAAAATATCAGCGTATGCCGATATATCTATCTCCTATGGTGATACTGAAAACATGTCGACTTCACATGAACGAAACCACGGAGGCTCGGGATATAGGGGCAGGCGATATATCGCCTATAGGGGGCAATATATCAGCTCCCTTTGGCATATTTGAAATTCCATGGAATCCGAACTAGAAACAACCCTCAACAACTTGGACTTGCTCTTGAACGTTTTTGACCGAGTTCCGGGCATCTGTTGAGCATAAAATTCAATTTTTATGTAATTATTTATTCATTTTAAAAGGAGTTTGTTTCACTCCTTGAAATCTATAAATAGAACTTTTCACTCAGCCATTTGCATCATCATTCAAGTATTCATCAGAGCCTCCAAGCTGCTAAGTTCGTTCTAGAGAGAAACACTAGGGTTTTGGGGCTAAAAGCTTTCCAATCTAAGCTTTTATAAATACTTGGGAAGTAAGATAAAGTGATATTTTAGTATTGAGGTGTAGATCAAAATTCTAATCTATCCAAGGTATTCTTTATCCTCAGGTTTGGTTCATTATAGTTCCGCTTATTCTTTCATTTTCTTCAAAATCCTAACATGTTATAATGACATTTGGTTAGGTGTTTGAGTTTCTTGAAACTTAAGGTTTTCGGTAAGTTTCTTATCTTGATGGTTTAGATCTTCTCTTCATCTCATTTTCTTTAGGAAAACTTATGATTTTTATTGTTTGGTTTTAGGAGTTTCCAATCCCGCTCTTGTCTCTAATATCTCAATTTTTGGTAAGGAAAATAGGTTAGATTTTATGTATGTATGTATGTATGTATATGTTTTATGTTGTAGTCACTTGGGAAATATAGTTGCTTAGATAGAAAATAAGCAAATCCCAAGATTTTTTTTATGATTATCGTAGACTATAGTTATGATTTAACCTACCTCGAATAGTAGCAAGAGGACCTAGATGGTTTATCATATACTATATTGTGTTTAAACCTACCTCGAATAGTAACAAGAGGACCTAGATGGTTTCTATCACATACTAAGGTAATGAGTTAATGACCATTAATATTGTAGTCCTATGTTTTATGATTTACGTTTTTACGTCATACGTTTTATGATTTACAATATGTTTTTAGTAGATTCTCCTTGCTAGGCATTAGGCTGATTCATTTTTATTTTAGATGGTGCAGGAAAATAAGCTTGGAAGGCGGGACAGATTCATGGCAACTTTGGCATGTGTATTGGGAGAGGACTGAATGAGTGGACTGATGGGAAAGATCGAGGATGCCATTTTCTTTAAAGTGTTTTTAATTATGTATTTATGTTTTTTCACATTTAGTGTTTGAACAATTAATTAAGAGTTTTTTTTTCTTTATGTTTTTATGTAATAACAATGGGATCCTGTATTTTGGATTTTTATAATAAAGTTCTATTATTTTATGCATGTATTACAAAATAGTAGTTATGCTTAGTAGTTTTAATGGTCCGAGCTCTTAGAGTTAGTCGAGGCATTACAACCTACATGATCTAGGGCGGTCCGGGACTTAACCAACATATCGTCCACATAGACCTCCATGTTCTGCCCCAACTGGTTATTGAACATTTTATTAACCCGCCTTTGGTAAGTGGCGCCGAAATTCTTCAACCCGAAAGGCATCACAATGTAACAATAGATACCCTTGTCGGTTCGAAAGCTAGTGTGCTCCTGATCAGCGACATGCATGGATATTTGGTTATATCCCGAGTATGTGTCCATAAATGATAGCAACTCATAATCGGAGGTGGCATCGACCATCTGATTTATCCTGGGGAGTGGAAAACAGTCCTTTGGACAAGCCTTGTTATGGTCCGAAAAATCTATGCATGTCCTCCAAGTGCCATTTGGCTTTGGAACTAGGACAGGATTGGACAGCCACTTGGGACATTGGGCTTCTCGGATAAACCCATTGGAGAGAAGCTTGTCAACCTCGGCCTTAAGGGCCTTTTTTCGAGTTTGTTCAAACATCAGTTGCTTCTGCTGGATGGGAGCAAAGCTAGGGTTAGCATTCAAGGCATGGCATATGACATTTGGATCAATGCCAGTCATGTCAAAATGTGACCATGCGAACACATCTTGGTTCTCTCGGAGGAAGACCACTAACGCTTCTCGGACATCCATTTTCAAGCCTCCCCCAACTTTCACCTTCCTATCGGTGGTGGAGGTATCTAGAACAACCTCCTCTATTTCCTCTATTGGTTCGATGGACTTCTCCTCTTGAACCCTTGGGTCTAACTCGTCAGGCCCCGAGTCCTACATAGCTCGTACCTCTGGGGTCTTGAAGCTCTTGGAGATTTCCTCCTTTACCATCATCACAGGAGCCTTGAGGGAGACATTGTCGCATTGTCTCACCTCCTTTTGGTCACCAAAGACTGTGTCGATTCCTGCAACCATGGGGAATTTCATGCATAGATGACGGATGGAGGTGACTGCCCCGAACTCCATCAGTGCTGGTCGTCCCAAAATGGCATTGTATGTTGAGAGACAATCCACCACCACGAAGGTGCAGTACTTAAAAGCTTGGCGAGGTATCTCTCTGAGTGTCACTGTGAGCTTTATCTGTCCCATTGGGATGATGGTTTCTCCCGAGAACCCATAGAGTGTTGAGGCGCTCGAGGACAGGTTTGTTGTAGTCAGCCCTATCTTCTCGAAGGCTAATTTAAACAGAATATTCATCGAAATCCTGTTATCTACCAGAATCTGCGCCACCATTTTGTTGGATATTTGGCTCTCAATCACCAACGGATCGTGATGCGGGAAATGCACTCTTCGAGCATCGTCTTCAAAGAACATTATTACTTGGATAGTCATTCGCCGCAATTGGGTCAAAGGCAGTACCTCATTGTCATGGTTCAAAGCTCACGCATACCTATTCTGCGAGCTTTGTGAGGTGCCCCCAGGTGAGGTCCTCCTGCTATGGTTCCTACCCGCCCATTTACTGGAGGAGGCCCTTGGGTTGCTGGATGTTGGGGACCTACAAGAGTTGCTATCGGGACCTGAGGTGTGGCAGGCGGGCGCGCCAGTCCAGCCACAAGTGGCTGTGTTTGACGCGGTACACCCTTAGCATACTGATGGAGGTGTCCCAGCGTGATGAGGTTCTCAATCTCATCCTTGAGCTGGCGACATTTGTTAGTGTGATGCCCTATGTCGTTGTGGAAACGACAAAATTTACTAGAGTCCCTTCTATCCCTGTCTCTTTGAATGGGTTGTGGCTTCTTGTAGTGCACATGTTTTTCCGTGGCCACAAAGATGTTCTCTTGGGAGTCCACCAAGCCAGTATATTCGAAATACTGCGAGACATACTGCTCGCCTGATGCGACTCTCTTCTCGGGCTGTGAGATTCAACTTCCCCTGGGTTTGCGTCCCTTACCCTTCCCTCCATGCCTTTTGCCATTGGGAGGTTGACTAGATTCAGCCGAATGGTATGGGGATGACAACTCCAGCACTGAATGCAAGCTGAAAAGCGTTGTATCCAGTGGGCGCTGCTCCAAACTCTGCCGGAGACATACCAAATCCAGGAGTAGACATGGAGCTATAACCTAAAGGGGCAGCGCTCTGGCTAGGTTGGGCTCCCAATGACCCCTGCTGAATGTGAACATAGGGGGAGTATTGGATCCTCGAGGCCATGGGACCAGTGTAATGCCCCAAATTTCCTAATAAGGTTTAGGACCCTGATTAGGAGGCGGGAGGGACATAATTGATTTATTGTGTTATTAAATGATAATATGCATGTTTAGGTGTATTAAATATGCATGCGAACCCATTTATGAGTAATTGGGTGATTTTCATATTTTGGCCATTTCGGCCATATTTGGCATATATGTGATATGTGTGTGGTGCTTTATTATTATTTGGTTATGCCAGGGTTACTCAGCACAAGATGATCCTAGGAGGTAAGCTAGTGGGAAAGTCACAACGGGATATATTCTTGACTCGGAGTGAGTCAAGGGGTATTTAGAGCATTACCGGGTTATTGGGTAATGGGAATTAATATTTGGTGATAAATTGGGAGTTAGTAAGATCAGGGGGAAATTATGGAGGTTTTGACTATTTTTCCCCGGGAGTGTTTTTGGGACCTCGAGCGTTAGGATTTGGTTGAGGCTACTTAAGCTTGAAGTAACCTTTTAAAATAATAAAAGAACGTTCTGTACGTTCTCTCTCCCTCTAAGTTTCCTTTTCATCTCCCGATCGTATTTTCGAAGGTACCTTGAGTTCTAGGTCTCGGATGCAAGCGAGGATCAAGGCATAGCGATCCTAGGAAAGATTAGAAGCTTATTAGCTGAAGGATTTAGTTGAAAACAACTCAATTGGAGGTAATTCAAGTGTTAAAGCTTGAATTGGACTTTGTGTTTTGATGAGTTTTTGTTAGATTTGAGTCTTGGGTTTTGTTGGTTTTGGATCATGGGGATGTTTGGAAACTTTGATTTTTGAGTTTGGAGATGTTTGGATATGTTTTTGGGAGGTTTTAAAAGGTTGAAAACAGGGAAAAATGGCTGGTCCGAGGTTGGGCCGCGACCCTGTTCTTGGGCACCGCGGCCCAAGCTTGAAGAAGCAGGTATAGGTTCTATTTAGCCTGAGGGTCATGACGCTTGCCGGGAGGGCCGCGACGCTTGGTGCTGTTTATGGAAAAATTGATGTTTTGGTTAGGGGAACTCAAACCTTAGGCCTCGAGATCGTTCCTACTACCCGGTTTAGTGGGATTTTATGTCTCGGAGGCTAGGTCTTGGTTCCAAGAGTGGTTTTAGAACTTGAACTCATTGGATCACCATTTATGGTTATGACTAGGTTATCACTAGAGGCTTGGAGTAAGGATCAAGCTTGTGGCTCATTTATTGGCAACCTGTGCCTGGACCAAAGGTAAGAAAACTACACCCTGTGTATATATATGACATGCATGGTTATTCTTGATGCATGTTGGATGTTTAAATGTGACATGAATGGTTATTGTTGAGGCATGTCAAGTGATTAAATGTGATGCATGTGTTGCACGAGAAACATGTGGTTAGGGCATGTTATGAATATTGAATATGAGCTTGTTCAGAGCTTGAGCCTCTGTGATTATGCATGGTCCTAATTATGCTAGTAGTTGTTAAGTAAGCATGTTGAATGCCCTATATTTGGATACTTGACATATGATATATGTTTGGTAGCATTGCTTGCTTGTGTGTGTGGCACCAACTGTTCAGGATCGGCACTAGTCACGTATTACTGACCTGAGAGTCAGAAATGGCATAAGCGTCGAGGACGCAGGGCCGAATGAAGATTAGATCTAATCGATATCAGCGTTGAATGAATCATATGGGGTATTAATGCTGGACCAACCCAAAGGTCGATGAAAATTATAAGCGCTTGTCTAGTCTAAGACTAGTTGCTTAGAGCCAAGGCCAAAGGCCTAGGTGACGGTTTGTCACATGGCTAGGGAGCAGTACCCCATGGTTATGACCCTATGGCCATGAGGAAGGTTATGTTGGTGACTAATCATCATGCACCTATCCTGTTTAAGCTACTGAAAGGATCACTTATTTATATTGGGAACGAAACCCACCTTAGTGACTTGTACCACTGTCACTCTTTTATTCAGGGCTATCAGCCAGGTATGGTTACCGGAACCACCAGTGATAAACCACTTATCTGATTGTGATTGACTTGATAGTCATCCAACTAGAAGGGCAGGATTCCTTATCCTGGATACCCATCATTACGTGGATTTGTTTGCCTGCTTGATTAGGGCTATATTTGTGAGGCGTGTGCCTTATGATTTGATGACATGTTATAACTGTCATGAGCATATTGAGTTTTCTTGCTGGGCTTCGGCTCACGGGTGCTATGTGGTGCAGGTAAAGGAAAAAGAAAGCTGGACCATCCTTGAGTTGGAGAGCTTAGGTGACAATGTGTACATATGCAGCTGCTCGACCGCCACGGCCGAGGTTTGAAGGAGATGAGCTAGGGTTTAACCCTGTTTTGCCACTTAGATCGGCCTATTGTAAATATTTTCCTGTAATAGACCTTTAAATTGTATTTTTTTGCGATCCCAATGTATATTATAAACGTTCTAATGAAACGTTATATCTTAACCAAAATTTTCAATCCCTAAACTGCTAATCATACTTAGTTACACGATTTTGGCCAAATGACTCGATTAGCGAGTTTAGCACTGTATACAAGGTGCACCGTAACGCTCCTAGGAGTTAGGGCATTACAACCAGGAGCGGCTGAGGCATGGAAAAGGGCAGATGCTCTGAATGCCCCGATCTGGGCGTCTTCCCAGCTGATGTATTCTTGAGCCCGACGAATGAAGTTGTCGAGACGCCAACATCCCCTTCGCTGGAGATCATTCCAGAGTGGGGATCCCACGTGAATGCTAGCCTTCAACACCATCAGTTGTTGGCCATCATTGACCCTCTTATTTCTTGTCGCTTCTTCTTTGAAGCATTTGATGTAGGCATTGAGGGTCTCAAACGGTCCTTGCTTGATGTTGGTCAAGGCATTGACCTAAAAGCTTACCTTGTAATGACCCAAATTTTCTAATAAGGCTTAAGGGCCTTGATTAGTGTGTTGGGAGGGCATAATTGGATTATATGTGATTTAGTGATTAAACGCATGTTATATGACTATTTGAATATCTGTGATGCATGACTTTGTGTATTAGTATGCATGTAGGCCCTGGCTAGGTTAGAAGGGCATAATCGTAATTTTGGCCTGTTGAGGGCATAATTGTATATATATATATATGATAAACTATCGAGACCACATTATTATGTGGATATATTTGTAATCTGTGACTCAAGACGATTCCAGTGAGCGGTTTAGCGAAAAAGTCACGGCGGGGATTTATACCCGGCTCGGGGCGAGCTTGGGGGTATTTATGGGAATCTAGAGAATATATTGGAGTCTATTTTGACATTGAGGAATATAATTGGTGATTAGTTAAGTGTCGGGAAGTAAGTGGTAAATATTAGAGACACTCGAGGAATTAGCGGGAATTGGGTGAAATGACCAAAATGCCCCTAGGTGGATTAAAAGGCTTAGGAATTATGGGAGGGTATTGTGGTCATTTGGCTTATAAGGGATAAATGTTATTAGGCTTTATACTTAGTGGATTGTGTAGAAAGGGCTGGAATTCTGAGGGAAAGAAAGGAAAGAAAAGAAAGAAGAGAAGGAAAAAGGGAAAGAAAAACAGGGCAATTTCTAAGGTCGGTTTGGGACTTCCTCACCTTTTTCTTCTGGAGGTTTGAGGCTAGAATCCAAAGGAGCTTAAGGCTGAGATTGTATGCTTGAGGTCTTGATCAGGTTGGGGAAACTAGCTGAGGTTGTTCATCAGTTGAGGTAAGACTTTGAGGTTAATATTTCAGTTCCCGATTTTGGTGTTGAGCTGGTTTTTCTAAGAAAAGTTCTATGGGAATCCTAGGGAGTTGAGGCTGAAGATTTGCGGAGGAGAAGGCTAAGCAAGAGTGGGAGAAAACCTAGGCTAAGCTCACCCATCAGAGGTAAGGAACTTTAGTTTCAAGCTTTGTGATTTCTGTGGTTTTGTTGAGTTTATGAGTTTTAGGTCCAGCTATGGTGAATTCTTTGATTAGGGGTGCATGTGATTGAATTATGTGTGTTTGGGATGTTTAGGATGAGTGGAGGATGTTGGTAGGCTTGTTTTTATGTTTTGTTGAAGTTTGGAAGAGTTTTGGTAAGGTTTGGCTCGGGGAAAATCGAAGGAGGAAAAGGCAGGAATTGTTGTGTTGTGACTAGTGCTACAACGCTAGCCATTAGGCGCTGTAGTGTAGGATGAGTAGTCTGGGGCACCTTAGGCTCTTTTTGTAGCGCTGTAGCGCTCTGTTTAGAGCATTGTAGCGCTACCCTATTTCCAGAAAGGGGTTTTTGGGTTATTTTCAAGGGTTTTCACTCGAGGGTTCAGGGTTTGATTCCACCACCCTGTTTGGTGGAATTAGAGCTTCCCGAGGGCTCAGGATTTGTCCCGAGGCTAGGTTTTGGGCTTGAGGTTTGGTGATGATTCTAATCTATGGTTGTGACTAGGTGCACGCTAGGGCTCAAGAGGGATCGTGCTTGAGGATCAATTGAACAAAGCTAGCGAATCTAAAGGTAAGAAAACTGCACCCAGTTATGTGTTTGTGATGGGACTAAGTGCTCTTGATATCTGTATAACGTCATAGATGGTATTACACCATGGGACATGTGACAAATGGCCTAAGGGTGCCGTAAATTATACTTGCGCACAGGGCGCAGCTTGGCCACTGGTAGCCGAGGACAGCTTAATATTCACTGAGCTCGATTTAAGCAGGTCGAAGTCAGTGGGATAAATAGAGGGTGCGACCTAAGGGCATTAACCCTAGTTATCATATGTGGATTGATTGTTGATATGAAATGACATACGTGGTATGCTGAATACTTGATTAACATGAATGCTTAAACTGTTGAGTACATGCTTATACGGTATGAGTTATCTGATTGTCTGTTGAATGATTGTGCTCTGTTGTGGTGTTTTCTTGCTGGGCCTTGGCACACGGGTGCTATGTGGTGCAGGTAAAGGCAAAAGCAAGTCGGACCAATCCTGAGATGGAGAGCTGCGGGGCTGAATGTACATAGTCAGCTGTTCGGCCGCCACGACCGAGGAGTGGAACAAGACGAGAAATGCTTAACTGTTTGTTTTTCCTTAGAGTGGCTAATCACTGTATTTTAATCTTGAATCTTTTGTAAACAGTCTTTAACTTATTACTTTTGGGATCCCGTGTAAAAAGAAGATATTTATTTATAAGAAATGTAGCTTTTTAGACCAAAATCTTTTAACCCTAGTTAATCTATAGTTTCAGTAACACATTTTGAATTAAATGACTTGATTAGCAAGTCTTGCACCCTTATAAACACACAGTGTAACGATCTTGGCTATCCAGGGCGTTACAACTTAGTATCAGAGCATCCTAGGTTTAAGGGTTCCTGAGGACTAGCTCGACATGTACATTTGCCGCAAAAGCCAAGCTCAACTCAGGGTTTGGTAAATTATGTATACATGACTATGTGTTTAAATGATCTGAATGAAATATGAGTGTTGATATCTGCTTCGTTAATAGGGAGCATGAGATACTGATAAGGCCTGGCCTTGACTATTGCATGATGATATTGAGGCGTGCTTATCAGCACTGCTATGCATGTGAATGAATATATGGGTGAATAATTGGATAAATTATTACACTTTGATTGCTTGTGAATGATTGGGGTTCCAGTGATGGATCATGAAAGGATTATTACCTTGTCGTCATAGTCTGATTGCTGAGTCGTTGATTGTAGATTGACTTGGATAATTATGCGTCCAAGAAAATCTACACGACTAGCCAGCAGGTCTGAGACTAGAGATGATGATTAGGGCCAGACCCCTCCGCCAGTCCCTGAGAACTGGCAACAGCTTATGGCAGACATTTAGGCTAGGCTACAGAGCCAAGATGAACAGATCCGAATTCTGCGGCAGCAGGCTCCATCAGGGAGTGTTGCCCCTATTGTGACACCTGTAGTGGTACCTGTTGTACAACCAGTTGAGGATGGGAATAGATGGGAGCTGTTGTATGAGCAGTTCATGAAACAGCAGCCCCCGATCTTTGAGGGAGGACCTGATCCACTGAAGGCTGAGCAGTGGATGACTATGATTACTACCATTCTGGACTTCATGAGGGTAGAGGGACATGAAAGAGTGGCCTGTGCCACATATATGCTGAGGGAGGATGCCCGAATCTGGTGGGAGGTGGCATCACAGACCAAAGATGTTACTACCTTGACCTGGGAAGGATTCAGGGACTTATTTAGTCAGAAGTACTATAATGTTGCCATTAGGGTAGCAAAGGTAAATGAGTTTGTGGGGCTGGTTCAGGGCAACATGACAGTTACAAAATATGCCCTAAAGTTTGATAGACTTGAGAAATTTGCACCAGACCTTGTGCCTACCGATGCAGCTAGGCATGATAGATTCATTAGAGGGCTTAATGCTATGATAGCCCGAGATGTGAGAATTACAACAGTACCTGGAGGGACAACTTATGCCCAGGCTGTAGAGAAGGCTCTTACTGCTGAGGAAGCAAAAAATAAGATATGGAGACAGAGTGCAGCGAGATGGGAGGGCCGCAGGGCGGTGCCTCCATATTCTGGTTTTGGTAGGGGCGGAGGCCCCAGTGATTTGAAGAGAAAGACCCATGATGCTCCGACCATTCCTGGTTCTGATAGGAGAGGTTGGGGTACTCAGGGTGGCTGTCAAGGAGGCGGTGATGCATGGAGGACTTATCCTGGGTGCACGAGGTGCAGAAGACGCCATCCGGGCGAATGTCTGGCTAAGAACTGTTATGTGTGCGGGGTGGTGGGACACCTCAAGAAAGACTGCCCGACAATGAAAAAGGGAGATGCGGGGAAGGTGGACAGCTTGACTCTAGCTCGAGTGTTCACCTTGACGCAGGCAGAGGCCGAGGCTAGACCCTCGGTAGTGACAGGTCAGTTTTCTAGTGCTGGCTCTCCTTTTACTGTATTGATAGACTCTGGTGCTACACATTCGTTTGTTTCTAGTAAGGTGATTGATAAACTGTGTAGACCTAGTGAGTATTGTACTTCAGGGTTTGGGACTATTTTGCCTACGGGGGAACTGGTAGTATCTAGGAGGTGGATTAGGGCACTACCAGTGATAGTTGACGGTAGAGAGTTGTCGGTAGATTTGATTGAGCTGAGTATGGAGGACTTCGATATGATTTTTGGTATGGATTGGCTGGTTAGATATGGAGCTACTATTGAATGCAGAAAGAAGATGGTGACCTTTGATCCAGGAGGCGAGGACCCCTTTGTTTTTGTGGGAGCGGTGCATGGACCCCGTGTACCCAAGATATCACCACTGAGAGCCAGAGATCTGTTACAAGGAGGTTGTATAGGTTTTCTGGCTAGCATGGTGGATACCACCAAGGTTTTACCAGTAGGACCGGAAGAGACCAGATTGGTTTGCGAGTTCTTGGATGTGTTCCCTGAGAACTTGTCGGGGTTGTCACCGTGTAGAGAGATTCATTTTGTCATTGAGTTGGCGCCAGGGACAGAGCCAGTGTCGAGGGAACCATATAGGATGGCACCAACAGAATTGAAAGAATTGAAGATACAGTTGCAGGAGCTTCTGGATTTGGGGTTTATCAGGCCTAGTTACTCGCCGTGGGGTGCTCCAGTCTTATTTGTGAAGAAGAAGGATGGGACTTTGAGAATGTGCATAGACTACAGGGAATTGAACAAGTTGACTATCAAGAACAAGTACCCCTACCAAGGATTGATGACTTGTTCGATCAGCTGCAGGGTAAGACGGTGTTCTCAAAGATTGATCTTCGATCTGGTTATCACCAGCTGAGGATTAAGGATGAGGACATACCGAAGATGGCCTTCTGAACAAGGTACGGGCATTATGAGTTTCTGGTCATGTCGTTTGGTTTGACCAATGCCCTAGCAGCCCTCATGGACCTAATGAACAGGGTGTTCAAGGATTTTCTAGGATCAGTTCATTATTGTCTTCATCGACGCATCTTATTGTATTCCAGTTCAGAGGCAGAGCACGAGCTTCATCTTTGACAGGTTCTTCAGAGGTTGAGGGAGCATCAGTTGTACGCCAAGTTTAAGAAATGTGAATTTTGGCTACCAGAAGTGACATTCCTTGGACATATTGTGAGCACAGATGGGATTAAGCTGGATCCGTCTAAGGTGCAGGCAGTTAGGGATTGGCCGAGACCAAGGAATGCCTCGGAGGTGCGGAGTTTTCTTGGTCTAGCAGGTTATTACAGACGGTTTTTGGAGGGCTTCTCGAAGATAGTGGCACCGATGATAGAATTCACACGGAAGAATTTGAAATTTATTTGGTCAGACAAGTGTGAGGACAGTTTCCAAGAGCTGAAGCGACGACTTATTTCTACACCCTTGTTGAGTCTTCCTTCGGGGGAAGGGAAGTTTGTTGTTTACTGCGATGCATCGAGGTTGGGTTTAGGCTGTGTGTTGATGCAGAATGAGAAGGTCATAGCTTATGCATCATGACAGCTAAAGGAGTATGAACAGCGGTATCCTACCCATGATTTGGAGCTAGCAGCGGTGGTATACGCACTGAAGATTTGGCGACATTATTTGTATGGGGAGAAGTGCGAGGTATACACTGGCCGCAAGAGTCTGAAGTATTTCTTTACACAGAAGGACCTGAATATGAGACAGAGGCGTTGGCTAGAGTTGGTGAAAGATTATGATTGTGATATTCTTTACCATTCGGGGAAAGCCAACGTAGTGGCGGATGCATTGAGCCGGAGAGGCCCAGGTCAGTTATACAGTTCTACCCAGATCTCAAGAGAGTTAGCTGATGAGATGGTCAGAGCGGGAATAGAGTTGATAGTGGGCCGATTGGCCAATATTACTCTGCAGTCGACCCTGCTAGAGCGGATTAAAGAGGGACAGTTGGTAGACGCTCAGTTACAGGAGGTGAGAGAGAATGTCTTAGCGGGAGTAGCTAAGGACTATTCTATTTCTGAGGCTGGTTTGCTTCGGTATCAAGGACGAATTTGTGTTCCAATTGATGAAGGGGTTAGACGAGAGATACTGGATAAGTCTCATACGACATCGTACTCACTTCATTCGGGTACCACAAAGATGTACCAAGATCTACGGATGTTATATTGGTGGCCCGGGATGAAGAAGGATGTGGTGGAGTACGTAGCCAGATGCTTAACCTGTCAACAGGTGAAAGCTGAGCATCAGGGACCAGCAGGGTTGCTTCAGCCTTTGGGTATTCCCGAGTGGAAGTGGGAGGATATTACGATGGATTTCGTGGGCGGTTTACCCAGGACGGTGAGACTTCATGACTCGGTGTGGGTGATAGTGGATACACCAAGTCAGCCCATTTTCTTCCAATGAAGTCAACATATACTGTGGATCAGTATGCTGAGTTGTATGTGAGGGAGATCGTACGTATCCATGGGGTTCCTAAGTCTATAGTGTCAGACCGGGATCCTATCTTTACTTCCAAGTTTTGGAGTGGTTTGCAGAAGGCTATGGGAACTCAGTTGAAGTTCAGCACAACCTTTCATCCTTAGACTGATGGACAGTCTGAGAGGACGATTCAGGTGTTGGAGGATATGCTCAGAGCGTGTGTGATTGACTTCGAGGGATCATGGAGTAAGTATCTCCCGTTGATTGAATTTTCATATAACAACAGTTACCAGTCAACAATTGGAGTGGCTCCCTACGAGATGTTATATGGGAGAAAGTGCAGATCGCCCATACATTGGGATGAGACGGGTGAGAGGAAGTATTTGGGGCCAGATATGGTTCAGAGGACAAGTGAAGCTATAGAGAAAATCAGAGCTAGGATGCTCGCCTCACAGAGCTGACAGAAAAGCTATGTTGATCCCAAGCGTAGAAACGTGGAGTTCCAGGTTGGGGACCACGTGTTTCTTCAGGTTTCACTGTTGCGAGGAGTGAGGAGGTTTGGAAAGAAGGGCAAGTTAAGCCCTAGTTTCATTGGACCTTTTGAGATCCTGGAAAGGATTGGTCAGGTGGCTTACAGGTTAGCCTTGCCACCATCGTTGTCAGGAGTCCATGACGTATTCCATGTTTCTATGCTTCGGAAGTACGTCTTAGATGTGACTCATGTGTTGAGGTATGAAGACTTGGAGTTGCAGACAGATTTGGCTTGTGAGGAACAACTGATTCAGATCTTGGATCGAAAAGACAAAGTACTACGGAATAAGACGATTCCTCTTGTTAAGGTATTGTGGAGGAATAGTGAGGTCGAGGAAGCGACCTGGGAGCTTGAGACAGCGATGCGGGATCAGTATCCCAAGTTATTCAGGTAAATTTCGAGGACGAAATTCTCATTAGGAGGGGATAGTTGTAACGACCTAAATTTACTAGTAAGGCTTAAGGGCCTTGATTAGTGTGCCGGGAGGGAATAACTGGATTATATGTGATTTAGTGATTAAACGCATGTTATATGACTATTTGAATATCTGTGATGCATGACTTTGTGTATTAGTATGCATGTAGGCCCTTATTAGGTTAGAAGGGCATAATCATAATTTTGGTCCGTTGAGGGCATAATTGTATATATATATATGTGATAAACTGTCGAGACCACATTATTATGTGGATATATTTGTAATCTGTGACTCGAGACGATCCCCGTGAGCAGTTTAGCAAAAAAGTCACGACGGGGATTTATACCCGGCTCGGGGCGAGCCTGGGGGTATTTATGGGAATCTAGAGAATATATTGGAGTCTATTTTGACATTGAGGAATATAATTGGTGATTAGTTAAGTGTCGGGAAGTAAGTGGTAAATATTAGACACTCGAGGAATTAACGAGAATTGAGTGAAATGACCAAAATTCCCCTAGGTGGATTAAAAAGCTTAGGAATTATGGGAGGGTATTGTGGTCATTTGGCTTATAAGGGATAAATTTTATTAGGCTTTATACTTAGTGGATTGTGTAGAAAGGGCTGGAATTCTAAGGGAAAGAAAGGAAAGAAAAGAAAGAAGAGAAGGAAAAAGGGAAAGAAAAACAGGGCAATTTCTAAGGTCAGTTTGGGACTTCCCCACCTTTTTCTTCTAGAGGTTTGAGGCTAGAATCCAAAGGAGCTTAAGGCTGAGATTGTATGCTTGAGGTCTTGATCAGGTTGGGGAAACTAGCTGAGGTTGTTCATCAGTTGAGGTAAGACTTTGAGGTTAATATTTCAGTTCCTGGTTTTGGTGTTGAGCTGGTTTTTCTAAGCAAATTTCTGTGGGAATCCTAGGGAGTTGAGGCTGAAGATTTTAGGAGGAGAAGGCTAAGCAAGAGTGGGAGACAACCTAGGCTAAGCTCATCCATCAGAGGTAAGGAACTTTAGTTTCAAGCTTTGCGATTTCTATGGTTTTGCTGAGTTTCTGAGTTTTAGGTCCATCTATGGTGAATTCTTTTATTAGGGGTGCATGTGATTGAATTATGTGTGGTTGGGATGTTTGGAATGAGTGGAGGATGTTGGTAGGCTTGTTTTTATGTTTGGTTGAAGTTTGGAAGAGTTTTTGTAAGGTTTGGTTCGGGGAAAATCGAAGGAGGAAAAGGCAGGAATTGTTGTGCTGTGACTAGCGCTACAGCGCTAGCCATTGGGCATTGTAGCGCTTGGCTGAGTGGTCTAGGGCGCCTTAGGCTCTATTTGTAGCGCTGTAGCGCTCTCTTTAGAGCGTTGTAGCACTACCCTATTTCCAGAAAGGGGTTTTTGGGTTATTTTCAAGGGTTTTCGCCCGGGGGTTCGGGGTTTGATTCCACCACCCCGTTTGGTGGAATTAGAGCTTCCCAATGGCTCGGGATTGGTCCCGAGGCTAGGTTTTGGGCTTGAGGTTTGATGATGATTCTAATCTATGGTTGTTACTAGGTGCACGCTAGGGCTCAAGAGGGATCGTGCTTGAGGATCAATTGAACAAAGCTAGCGAATCTAAAGGTAAGAAAACTGCACCCAGTTATGTGTTTGTGATGGGACTAAGTGCTCTCGATATCTGTATAATGTCATAGATGGTATTACGCCATGGGACATGTGATAAATGGCCTAAGGGTGTCGTAAATTATACTTGCGCACAGGGCGCGGCTTGGCCACTGGTAGCCGAGGACAGCTTAATATTCACTAAGCTCGGTTTAAGCAGGTCGAAGTCAGTGGGATAAATAGAGGTTGCGACCTAAGGGCATTAACCCTAGTTATCATATGTGGATTGATTGTTGATATGAAATGACATACTTGGTATGCTGAATACTTGATTAACATGAATGCTTAAATTGTTGAGTACATGCTTATGCGGTATGAGTTATCTGATTGTCTGTTGAATGATTGTGCTCTGTTGTGGTGTTTTCTTGCTGGGCCTTGGCACACGGGTGCTACGTGGTGCATGTAAAGGCAAAGGCAAGTCAGACCAATCCTGAGATGGAGAGCTGCAGGGCTGAATGTACATAGTCAGCTGTTAGGCCACCACGGCCGAGGAGTGGAACAGGACGAGAAATGCTTAACTGTCTGTTTTGCCTTAGAGAGGCTAATCACTGTATTTTAATCTTGAATCATTTGTAAACAGTCTTTAACTTATTACTTTTGGGATCCTGTGTAAAAATAAAATGTTTATTTATAAGAAATGCAGCTTTTGAGACCAAAATCTTTTAACCCTAGTTCATCTATAGTTTCAGTAACACGTTTTGAATTAAATGACTTGATAAGCAAGTCTTGCACCCTTATAAACACACAGTGTAACGGTCTTGGCTTTCCAGGGCGTTACATACCTTCTGAACCCCTATGAACTGTCTTAAGAAGGCAGATGATAACTGTTGCCACGTCTGAATGGACCCTTGTCGGAGCTTCTTAAACCATTCATCTACTGGTCCTGTCAGGGTGAGGGGGAACACGTGACATTTTGCATCGTTGGAGACACGATGCACTGAAATTAACCTGTTGAACTTGGACAAATGGTCTGTGGGATCCCAACCGCCATCATAAGCTGGTATGAACGACATCTTGAATCCCAGAGGTAGCGGGACTTCAACAAGGTGAGGAGCACATGGCTCTACCTCCTCATCTTCTGAGTGAGACTCGTGGCCTTGCCGCCTGGCCATTCTGAGCATTATTCAGATCAGACTTTCTAATTCTTCTCAGAGTGAGTCGTGATCCAGGTTGATGCTGTGTGCTGGGCAATCCCTTCTCCGAGCGTTGAGATTGTCCGGAGATCTGACGGGCCTCTACCAGCAGGCTCACGTACTCTGGCCTTATTACACCTTCTAGCATTGAGGTTGTCTCATAGGTTAGCTTGTCCTCGAAACGTACCGTTATCTTCTAGGTAGGCCACCTCAGTTTCTCCATCGTACTCGTTCTCGTTTACCGAGATACTGATGCCCCGTTTCCGATTCTGTGGGGCATTCCTCGGGCGATTATTCCTGTGGGACTGTTTAGTTCCCAAAGGGATACCAGCTCCAGGCTTCATGTGGGTCGTATGAGTGCGCCGGGGCGGAGGGCCCTGAGCTCTACGGGCGCTGTCTGTTTGGCGGTGTCCTTGGGCCCTTGCTTCATTACCCTTACCAGTTTGCTGCGGAGGCGGGTGGCCTTCAGGCTCTTTACGAGCCCTCTTATGCTTGGAAGCAGGGTCAACATTGGCCTTTCCTTTACCATGTTCCTACGGTGGCACTGAGCCTCCAACTCCTACTGGGTGCCTGGTGGGCACCTCAATTGGCGGATCCTGCGCCTCAGCAGCCGGGTGCTCAGGAGGCACATCAGTTGTGTTGACAGGTGGCACTTCAATAGGGTGTGCAGGTGGCACACCTGTTGGGTGCCCAGCTGGTGCGTTGCCGTTGGGGTCCACTCTCAACCCTTAGGCTGCAAGAGTGGCCTTCATGGCAAGCACCATCTCCTGAAGGGCAGCGATGTTACCCTCTTAAGCATCAAGCTTTTGTTGTTGGGTAGCCACCTGCTCGCGGAGCACCATCACCTTCGACGTCTCTTTTGCCTCCGTGGGCTGAGGATATTCATCCTCATAATACCCTTGGTCGACATTATTGTCCTCGCCGTCATACTCAGCATACTCATTGTAGTCCTCCATCATCTTGGGTACATCCTGAGGTGGTTGCCTACTGGTTTCTCCTCCTTCAACTCCGACACTTCATCTGTAACGTTTCTTTGTGTAGTCACCATGGTTGTGAATGTTTCAAATGCTTTCTTCAAGCTCTCAATAAAAGCACCAAAATGTTGACTGCCCTTTTCGCTATCAACTCTTATAAGAGAGGTTAAAGAAATAACTATAAGAGCACAAAGATTTTTACGTTGTTCATGTTATAAAAGAACCCAATCCACGAGTCTCTAGTATTAGGGAGGTTGCAAGCTTGTGGTTGCAAGCTTTTATATTGTCTTCTCAGGTAGCGTTTAGATTGCTCTGAGTACAAGTAGTTTTCTCTCTAAAAAACCGAATCCTTTACAATAAGACTCCTAACCCTATTTATAGAGGATGGGGTCATTAATGTTAATCATAAAAAATTAATACACATTCTTTCCATAATTGGGGGATTAATACACTTCAATGCATTGGGCTGCATTTAATAGAGGCTACGACCTAGGTAAGATTTGCGGGGCCCACTGTAGAAAGGTAACAACTTTACAGGGAACATGCCCCTGGGACTGTCAGGGCATGTTGTACATACACCAGTGTCAGGCAGCGTAGTGGGTGTTCGAATTGTCAAGTCGTACACTCGACAACACTGTTGACGGATCGCCCACAAAGGTTGTAAGACGATCCGCTGACTCTGAAAACCCTCACCCACTAACACGTTGCTCCACCTCCTAGATCCGAGAACCAGCACCTTGGGCCTGGGAGGCGATAGAGATATGAGACCCCTTGCCTTAACTGTCCGAGCTGGAGAACCTCCATCTCCGAGACCGAACATCGGCGAGTAGTTCACCAAGACACCTGCTGCCCCCTTCGGATAAAACCTTATCTATGAAGATCCTTTCTCTGATAACAGGCCTCGGGAAGTAACATGCCTCAAGGATGTCCACAAACATCCTAGCCAGCCACTGGGGGTTGCCACGTGTCGGCGGTGAAAAATACGGACAACAATCTTATTTTAATTTTTTTAATTAATTAATTATTTAATTTTATTTAAGTTTAAGTAATGAATACAATCTAGCGTTAAATATAAGAATATTCTGTTAAAGTTAACGAAAAAAAATAAAAACCGTTCAAACCAAGAATTTTCGTTATCTACACACTTTTTATATAGAAGAGATATTCTTTTTATATAGATATATATTATATTAATTATAAATATATTTAATTTTCTTAGTTTTTAGCACTTTTGAGATGTTATTGTTGTTGTTTTCATGTTATGTTACTATGTTAGCACTTTAGTTATTGGTTTTAAGACATTATTAGTTTTAAATTTTAATGACTATATTATAAACTTAATATTTCAACGACTTAATGTGGCAATTGTAAGAACTAAATAGTGTTTAGTTTTTTTTTTTTGTATTTTTTTTTCATTTGTTAATTTCTTTAATATTAAAATTTAAGTTTGGATTGGAATTTTAGGCCAAATCGGATTGGATTGGATGATGATTTCCAACATCCAACATTTAATTGAATTGGATTGGTTAGGGGTAAAAATGTTTGATCAGATGAGCACCCCTACTCGGATGATCTTTTGATTGCCTTCTACTTCCTATCCTAGCTTGGATAAGACTCTTCTTGTATGGACCACTCTCGGTTTTATTGGCCTCCTTGCTTTGTATATCAATTGAGGTAATTACGTAGAATATAGACTTTTTTTTTTTCAATCCTTTTATAAATATTGACATTTTAAAGTTTTTCTTAATTTATGACTATGTTCTAACTTAAACTAATTGTGTGGAAAAATAATTTCAAAATTTAATTTTTTTTTTTAAATAAAGCTATAATTTATATATTAGTTTAGTATTTTGTTAAAAAAAAATATTAGTTTAGTATTTAGTTATTTGTGTTTTTTTTCGTATTCTTGTCATACATCCTATTTTTAAAGAATTTTTTGTGATTATGTATCTATTGTTTAAATATCATTTATGTTTTTTTTATAAACTCTTTTTTTTTTAAATGTTATACCGATTTTCTGCATGATGACATGGCAGATGATGTGGCAATGAACGTATCAAAAAGGCACAATTCAGGCCTGACCAAAACGGGTCCTTGCCGTTTTCAGGACCCTCACCCATTTAAGGATCCTCGCCTACTTCAGTGGGGGTGCCCTCGCCCACTTCAAGGTACGAGCATAGTCCCAGTCGAGCAAGACTACTTCACTCGTGTTGCCACCTCGCTAGTGAGATCAGAAGGAGGGTCATCACCCACTTGGGTCCTCGCCCAGTCCAGGGTCTTTGCCCACTTTGGATAAGAGAGACCCTCACCACTTTCATGGTAAGGTGGCCCTCTCCACTTTCAAGGTAGGAGGTCCTCTCCACTTTTGAGCTAGAAGGTCCTCGCCACTTTTAAGCAAGAGGCCCAACCCTCACCACTTTGAGCTAGGAGGTCCTCACCACTTTCAAGCTAGGAGGCCCTTGCCACTTTTGAGGGAGGGGGTCATTGCCCATCTCAACATACAACCGAGGTTTTTGCTTTTGGTACACTTGGCGAAAGTAAACGCAAACGAACTCCATTGCCCCATTTGGTGGGTACAAAGACCTGAGGCATCTCCTCAACTTTTGAGAATTGGCCGGAACAGGAAACAATTTTTTAACTCCAAACTCCACTATCTTGTCTTGTACAAATACACAAATGTAACTCAATTTTAGAGAGGACGGTTCACTTGACAAGATAAAGAAGTTCCATTCCTGAGAGAACTTTTATGTAAACACATGTAACCAAAGCCAAAGGGCAGTAGGAAACTCCGATTACTCTATTTGACTGAATTCTATAGCCCTACATCTCATACATCAATAAAAATAATTAAGTGGATGTAGGTCATCTTTTTTTTAGGTTGAACTACTATAACCCTTTTCTTCATTTCTTACTCTTTTAAGCAATTATTACACATTAATCATATATCACACACTTGAGTCTTTCTTACAAATTTGTTCATAATTATTCTTTGTGTGTTTGACGAAAAAAAAGTCAACAATTTACATTGTAAAAGACTTGATAGACCATTTAGTTTTTTTTTCTCATTTTCTTCTTCATAGTACCCTATTACAATTTCAATCATTTTCCATCATTTCTCTTCTTTTCCTATAATATGTTCACGATACTCTATTACGATATATAATGCTCCATTTCAAAAGATAGAAAGAAAAAAAATAAGAACTTTAATTTACATAAGCACAACTTATGGTCAAATTTAAAAAAATGCTAGTCTTAACACACAAAGTTCATAATCATAACAGTCAATGTTACAAGTGAGCTTGTGTTTTGAAATCCATGATTGAATTCTTTTCATATGATGGTGAGCTTGTGCTCTTCTAGTCACCAATTTGCTAGGCTGAAAAACAGATTTGATAGTGTGATAAATTAGAAAAAATATATATATAAACTTATATTTTTACATTAAGACCAAAAAAAAAAAAAAAACAAGGAGATAAGCTCAAACCCATAGGCTATTTAGAAAGTTTTCATGCATACGAATACGTATGTTGGCATTAACTATGTCAATACTTTATTTTGATTTGAATGTATAAAAAATGTTAAAATATATATTATAACATGTTAATAAAAGTAGTTGATATAGAAATAATAGTACATCGTAGCTAGGAATATTGTTAAGGAATGTTCTTTATCTAAAATGGTATGTTCATGTTTATTTATTTATTTTGTATTTTGTTGTTGATTCTAATATGGATTACAGAGTACTAAGTTACTTTTTGTTGTTGTCTTTTTTATTCTTGAAATTATTTTATGTTACTTTTATGGTGTCCAAAAAGTACCAAGTTACTTTTTATTGTTGTTTTTGTTAATTTTATAGATTCGATAGTACCATATTACTTTTTGTTGTTGTCTTTGTTATGCTTGAAGTTGCTCTAGGTTACTTTTATGGTGTCTAAAATATACTAGGTTACTTTTTGTTGCTGTCCTTTGTTAATTTTATAGATTGCAAAGTAATATGTTACTTTTTGTTGTTGTCTTTGTTAATTTTATAGATTGTAAAGCAAAGTACCAGATTACTTTTTGATGTTGTCTTTCTTATGTTTGTAATTGTTCTAGGTTACTTTTATGGTGTAAAAAAAGTACTAGGTTATATTTTGTTGTTGTGTTTGTTAATTTTATAGATTGCAAAGTACCAGATTACTTTTTGTTGTTCTTTTTGGTAGTGCCTTTGTTACTTTTATCAATTGTCAAAGTACCAGGTTACTTATTTTTGTCTTTTTTTTTTTCATAATCTTAAATTGGGGTAACCTGGTTACTTAAATCATATATATCACTCATGTTATTTCTCTGTTTTAGTACCAAGTTACTTTTAATAGTTTAGTTATTCAATTAGTTAGTACCATGTCACTTTTTATTTGTTGCCTTTATTATGATTGTAATTGTATCTCGGTTACTTTTATAGTATTTAAAAAAGTCTCAGATTACTTTTATAGATTGCAAAGTACCATGTTACTTTTTGTTAGTATCTTTGTTACTTTTATCGATTACAAAGTACGAGGTTACTTATTTATGTTTATTATTTTTATTTTTTTGTTATCTCAGATTGAGGTAACCTAATACCTTAAATCATATGTTTTATTATTTATCTGTTCTAGTACCAAATTTTTTTATTTGCATAGTTATTAAATAAATATGGATAATGTAGTGCCTTAAAACTCACATCAAAATAAAAAAACAAAGATAGAGAATTTCTGTGATGGTAACCAATCACCCATAAAATTGAAACATATTGTTGTTGGTATTGGTTGTGTAAATCAAAGTGTGCAGCGGAAGAGTGACAATACATTTTTTAACCAATAACAGATCCAAGATCACATATATACTCCTACATTAAATCAAGGTTCATAAACATAGAATCATACCTCTCGTAGTCTATCAAGATTCATTATTGTCTTTTCGCAAATGAATAACGAACATCCAATCCAATGAGACAGCCTTGAGATCCACACCAAGATCTTCCAAGCCAATCCTCAACACACAAGGACGTGTGTAGGGACATAAAATATAGATGACAAATTTTAGACTCTCTTAATGTTCTCAACACATGACATCAAGAGAGGTTTGGAGATGACAAAGACTTTGATAAAGTATCATAGCTTTTGAGGTTTTCTTAAAAGACTGATAATCTGTGTTGCTTCTTTTAACGATATTGTACGCCCTAATTTTCCCACGGGCTGATTAGCGAGCTGAGATACGGCCTAATCATGACTACTATGTGGACATCCCCAAGACCGGAGCTGCCATCGTAAGGTCCTACCTCCTTAGCTCGAGGTAACCTAAGGGTTCGCCAAGTTGCTTAAGGACTGTCTGGACTCTGAGGGCAACAGGTCGAGGGAAGCATCCAGCTCGTGGTACGAGCTGGAGTTGGAGGCTGTGACCCTTTATAAAGTCAACCACGCAAGGTAAACGTGCATATATCAGACATCACGTGTCTGATATATCCCTGACTTCTCGGACACGCAGCGTGGACGTGCGTATTCAGACACCCACGACTGGGTTGGGCCGTGCGGCCCATTATCCCCTTACCTATTGATTTGACCACACTTATATGTCAGGTTTAGGAATTAATCATGAATGTCACAGAGTTGACATGATAGGTAAGAAGGTCACGGGATGACCTTCTTACCAACTCCCAGGTGCCTTCTCCTATAAATATGGAGACCCTGGGAGTTACAAGGGGTTGGATTCTATTATGTAAAAAATACCCTGTAAAAGAATACCAAGCATATAGCAATAATATTGACTGGTGGAGTAGAAGGATTTTAACATTTGAACCACCTAAAAACGTATTTTGTGTCACCATTCCATTTCCAAGATCATTCATCTATTTCGGTTCAACATAAACACTAATCCCTTTCTCTTTCTTTTCTTAATTACCTGTTGGCAAAGAACCGCGTCAACAGTTTGGTGCTTTCGTTGAGAGCAAGTTAGATTGGTGCTGTCGCAAACATCCAACTATGGTGACCACTCGATCCAGACACGGTAACGAGACGGAACAACATGATGGGCAGGAGGCTCGTCATGTCGCCATCCTTGACGAAAAAATTCCTGAAGTCCAACAGTGGCCAGGAAAACAGCCAGCGGGCCAAGATGACACTGGAAGTTCGGCGCCCTGGCCACCTAATCCAAACCCATGTTATTACACGACTGTGGAGATGGAGAATGCTCAGCTGAGGAGCTAGCTAGCAATAGCTAATCAGCAGATCAAGGATGTGCTGGCCCGACTACCCCCTCTCACAACCGACGCTAACGTCAGAGAGAGGCAAGGCGAGGCTCCTAAGTCTCGCCGGGGTAATCAGTCCAGGCATAGCCGCACGGACAGACCTCCGACAGCCAAATCCATTCCTTCATCGCACCATCGAGAGGCAAACTTCGGAGAAATGCCTAGAGCCGAACAACAGCAATACAGCCGTTCGGTCAGAACTTCAACTCCTAGCTCCCAACCAGCCTCAAGCGCGCCCAGGAGAGCTCGAGGAAATTCCAGAAGAAGATCCGGGGAGGGCTCACAGCATCAGCCCGTCCCCAATAGCCGTCCTGCGCCTCGTCCAGATCGCCAAGCGCGGGACCCGCAGGTTGGCAGGGCCGAAAGGCCCCCACCTAACTTGATTCGTCCTGACCGAACCAGGATCGCCTCTCCGGTCAGGAATCCCCTGTCTCCAATCAGATATCCATCTCCTCCTCGGTCCGTCCGAGATATTCCAGCCTACGAAAGTAGCAGGAGAAGCCCGCCATCAGCTGAACCTTCCCGACGTAGTAGGGCGCCGAGGGAAAGCCCAGATCCTCACCGCCAAAGGCGGACTCCGAGTCTATCTAACAGGAGCTACTGGACCGGCAGTTGCCGAAGTGACCTTTCTGGCGGAGACCTGCGTCAGCGTCTAAGTTCGGCACAAAGTCCACAAACCACTCAGAGAGGCGACCTGTGAGATCGCCTTAACTCTCATAGAGGGGAACAAGTAGGAGGTGACAACCATGCTCGCTCAGGGGGAGCCCTGTCCGAAGTACGTAACGGCGGGAATGCCCCAAATAACCTATCTCAAGATAGGAGGGGCAATAACCCACCAAATATGTACAATGGATCCAGAGTTGTTGAACAGCCCCAGAATAACCAAGGAAATCAGGACAAAACCCTCGAGCGCCTAGCTCAGATGGAGGAGCTGATGAGGAAGCTCCTGTTGGAGAAAGAGAAAGATGAGTACGATTCGGGGGACGAGATGGAGCTCTTCGCCCCCAGTATAGCAGCAACGGTGTACCCACCTGGTTTCCGTATGCCGCACCTGTCCAAGTTCAATGGGGACGGAGACCCGTCGGATCATCTGGGGATGTTCAACACCCTGATGATGGCCCACAACATTGGCCCCGAGCTGAGGTGTTTAATCTTTCCTTCCACACTGACTGGACCAGCCAGGCAATGGTTCAAGCAAGGCAAAAGATAGTCAATCAGCTCCTGGAAAACTTTCTCGGCTGACTTCAAAAGGGCATTCCGAGCCTCCCAGGCTGCCCGCGTTTAGGCCGACTCTCTGGCTAACGTGAGGCAGCAGCCCGACGAAACTCTGAAGGCTTACCTGAGCAGGTTTGCAAACGTCGCTGCTCGGGCCAGAGACGTGGATGACAGCTCCAAGCTCATGGCCATGAGGACTGGAATCCTCGTCGGAGGGGAACTCTAGAAAGATATACAAAGAAAGGGAGTTAGCTCGGTGAACGAATTCCTAAACAGGGCCCAGGAATGGATCAACTTGGAGGAGGCTGAAGCCTCAGCTGCAGGGACTAGCCAGGTCCCTGATCAGCCCGCTGGAGTGGGGATTGAGGTCGTGACAGCGACCCAAAATGTCACACAGAACAACCAGCTCGGAGGAGGCAAAAGAAAGGGGAATGGCGAAGGCAGCCAGCACGACCCAAAGAAGAATAAGTCCGTAGACAAGTTCAAGCCCGTCTTCGCGACTTATACAGAGCTCACCCAGTCTAGGGAGAACATCTTCCTGGCGAACTCTACTTGCCTCCCCTGGAAGAGGCCAGAGCCATTGAAGCACCAGAAGGGGAAGAGAGACACCTCCAAGTTTTGCCATTTTCACAACGATGTTGGCCACAATACTGATGATTGTAGGCATTTGAAATATGAGATCGAGACTCTCATCCGAGCCGGCCCCTTGGCTCAGTATGCGCGGAATAAGATTTCAGCAAGTCGACCTGCTCCAGAAGTCCCGGTCAGTCAGCCCGGGTCTCGGGTAGATCAGGACGTCCCTCCTCCTGTGATAGGAGGGGAGATATCCACCATATCTGGAGGTCCGCATATGGCTGGCACGAGCAGGGGTGCCCAGAAGAGGTACGTAAACGAACTCAAGGCGCACAATGGAGTAGAGTTCGTCCTGGAGCAGCGTCTGCCAAAGCAACAGCGATTGGAGAACCAACCGATCATCTTTACGGAGGAAGATGCGGGCCATGTCCAGTTCCCTCACAACGACCCTCTGGTCGTGGCAGTTCAGCTCGCTAACCGGAGGGTTAGGAGGGTGATGATCGATAATGGGAGCTCGGTCAACCTTCTATTCCAGTCCACGCTGGAGAAGATGGGTTTTGTAGAGTCCAAGAACTTTACTTAGCTAATTGTTTAGTAGTATTATAGTATGTTTATTGTTATCTTTGTTACTATGGATTTTTGGTTCAGACCGGGAATTATTTGGACACTCATAGTAGTACTTATAGATTTTCTAAGTTTAACCTATAGTTTAAGAATATTAAGTATAACCTAAGGTTTGATTATGTGACTGATATTAAGGATTATATTTATTATATTATAAGGTTTAGACATCAACCAATAGGATTTTAAGCACATGTTATGAATGGTAATTAAGGATTAAGTATTTTGGAGGATTAAATTAAATAAGGGTAAAGTTTGAATGATATAGGGTTAGTCAGCAACTTTGAATACGTTGAGGGCTTAGTCAAGGCTGTTTACCCCATTCAAACTTAGCTAAAATTGTGTAATTTTGTGTTTAAATATTCAGCGTATGCCGATATATCGCAACTTTAGGGGGCGATATATCGCAGCACGTAGATACGGAAAACACGAATCGATGCACGGTCGCCTCGGGAACAAAGGTCCAGGCGATATATCGCCTCCACCAGCATGTTTTCAAATACTTTTGAATCCTTTTCCTTTCAGCCATTCAAACTCCTTCAACAGTCCAGCATCTTTTGAACGAGTCTTCAGCCTCTGCTGAACGATTATTCAAATGATTTTCACCTAAAAAGCCATTATTTTTATTCAAGTAAAATCAAGATATTCTCATTCCCAAACTCTATAAATAGGACCTAGTACCCAGCCATTATTCACCATTTGCTCTAAGTTCAGAAGCTGCTAGTGTTAAGTGAGTGTGAGAGTGTAAACACCTGGTTTGGGGAAAAACTATAAGCTTAAACATCATAAGCTTATCAAACACTTTGGGAAGTGAGTTCTATAGTATTTCGGTGGAGGTTAGATTGATCTTGCAAATCTTTGAGGTAACCAAAACTCTAGTTCTTTTCTGTATTATGTTTCCTTTCTCTTAGTCTTCTACTCAATTTCCTAACCTCATTCTTATTTTGGTTAGGGAATCCAAATTCTTAAGCACTTAAGTTGTGGTAAGCATATTTTCTTTTAATGGTTTAGTCTTCCTATTCTCTTTCATTTCATCTCCTTTCTTTAGACTCACTCTTGTTCATTATTGGTTTTAGGAGTGTTCCAAAAAGTCCCAACTCAGTCCATTTTATCCCGGTAACTTTGGTAAGGAAAATAGGCTAGAATCAATATGTTATGTGCTTATGTTATCTATATGTTTTATGTTATTAAAAGTGTTATGATATGTATATGTGTATGTTTGTAGGCTTGGGCATATGACCCATATGACTAACAAGACCCCAAATGGGTTATGGGCATATGACCTACTTAGCTAGTAGGACCCCACTAATCCCATGGGCATATGCTTGTTTAGTCTATGGGACCCCAAGTAATAATGGCCATTATAATAAGTGTATGTTATATGTATTATGTTAAGTCTTTATGTTTTCTTATGAAATTGTGTATATGACTATGTGTTAGATTTTCCTTGCTGGGCATTAGGCTCATTCCTTTTTGTTTTATGTGCAGGAAAATAAGCTTTAGAGGCGGTAAGATTCGTGACGCTTGGAGGATGTGTATCGATGATGAATGGAGTCAAGGGGCCGAGCGTTAATCGATTCGAGGATGTAGTTTCGGTTTTATGTCTTTTTATATGTATTTTCCGCACTAATTATGTAATGTTTTATTATTTTAAATTATGTTTTTGTTTTAAAGACAATGGGATCCCATATCCGTTTTGGTATTTACTTTGTAAATAACTCTTATTTTGCAAGTTATTCAATAAATTATGGTATTTTCGTAAAAATGTAAGTTTTATGTATAGTTTCGTTAATGGTCCCAATAGTCTAGAGTAGTGGGTCATTACAGGTTTGACTGTCGCCGAGCTGAAAGCGACCTCCATGATGCTGTATGGTTTTTCGGGAGAAGGACCAACAGCTATAGGGACTATCGAGCTGGTGATCACCCTAGGAGAAGGACCTCGGACTGCCTCCAAACTCCTCGAGTTCATGGTCATCAACTGCTCCGCTGCGTACAACGCAATTTTGGGACGACCCACACTCATAGCCTTTGAGGCCGTCACTTCCATTCGTCACCTCGCGATGAAATTCCCTACTTCCACGGGAATATGCACTGTCCATGGCGATCAGCTCGCTGCCAGGGAATGCTACAGCATTTCCATGAAGGGAAAATCGAAACTCGGGCAGCTAGCAATGGCCATCCAAGGTGGTGGAGAGGAATCTCAGGAAGCCTTAGCTGGTCCTGAGATTGAAAAACCTTCACGGATGGTCAAGCTCGGGAAAAACCTCTGTAGCAAGAGGAAGGCGGAGCTGACTAGATTTTTGCGGGATAACCTGGATGTGTTTGCGTGGTCACACGAGGATATGGTGGGAATTAGCCCGAGTGTCATCATGCACACCCTTCATCTGGATAAAAGCGTTCCTTCGAAGTCCCAGAAGCAAAGATGCCTAGGAACAACCCGGGCTGAAGCCTTGGAGGAAGAAGTAGCCCGGCTCAAGAAATGCGGCTTTATCCATGAATCCAAGTTTCCAATTTGGGTCGCCAACCCCGTGCTGGTCCCAAAGCCCAACAAGAAGTGGTGGACCTTCATCGACTTCTCCGACCTGAATAAAGCCTGCCCCAAGGATTGTTTTCCATTGCCACGGATTGACCAATTGGTGGATGCCACGGCGGGGCACGAGCTCATGTCCTTTATGGATGCGTACTCAGGCTACAATCAGATCACCATGAATCCGGTGGACCAGGAGCACACCAGCTTCATGACCTCGACTAACGTTTATTGTTACAAGGTCATGCCATTCGGGCTGAAGAACGCCGGTGCTACGTATCAAAGGTTAGTAAATAGAATGTTCGCAAACCAGATCGGGAAGAACATGGAAGTGTACGTTGATGACATGCTAGTCAAGTCAAAGACTGCCGATAACCATGTTTCCGACCTGGAGGAATGCTTCAAGATACTACGGGAGTATGGCATGAGGCTTAATCCACAGAAGTGTACTTTTGGAGTCGCGTCGGGAAAATTCCTGGGTTTCATCGTCAATACTCGAGGAATTGAGTCAAACCTTGACAAGATCAGATCATTGCTCGAGCTTCCCTCACCCAGGTCGCGCAAAGATGTCCAAGGCCTGACAGGAAGGGTGGCGGCCCTCAATCGGTTTATTTCAAAATCCACCGACAAGTGCTTGCCATTCTACAACCTACTCCGAGGAAATAAGAAGTTCGAGTGGACAGAAGAGTGCGAAAGCGCTTTCCTCGACCTGAAGGCACATCTGGCCGAGCCACCCGTATTATCCAAACCAAAAGCAGGAGAACCTCTTTTTCTCTACTTAGCTGTCACGGAGGATGCAGCCAGTGCCGTATTAGTCCGAGAAGAAGACCAGGTTCAGAAACCAGTCTACTACATCAGCAAGAGACTTCTCGGAGCTGAATCCCGGTACCCGTTGATGGAGAAATTGGCGTTTTGCCTTATCACGGCCTCGCAAAAGCTCAGGCCGTACTTCCAGTCCCACTCAATACACGTCATGACCAATCAGCCTTTAAGGCAGGTTTTGCAAAAACCTGAAGCATCGGGACGTCTGTTAAAGTGGGCCATCGAACTCAGTCAGTTCGAGATTTTGTACACCCCACGAACTGCCATAAAAAGTCAGGCCCTGGCCGATTTTGTAGCAGAGTGCACAGGATTCCGGGAGGATCCTGCAGAAGACTCACCCCAAGTCACCTCGTCCCAGGCGTCATGGAGGATCTTCGTGGATGGTTCATCCAACGAGAACGGCTCGGGAGCTGGAATCATTTTGATATCCCCTGAGGGACATAGATTCCACTCGGCGCTGAGATTCGGGTTCAAGGCCTCCAACAACGAGGCTGAATACGAAGCTTTGCTAGCCGGGCTGAGGATAGCCCAGGAACTGAAGGCGGTCTGCGTCTAGTGCTTCAGTGACTCCCAGCTAGTGGTAAACCAGGTTCTGGGCGAATATCAGGCACGAGGATCCAAGATGGCTGCCTACCTGGCAAAGGTAAAAGTTGATTTGTCCGCGTTTGGGCAAGGCTCAATCGAGCAGATACCTCGGGAGCAGAATGCTAACACCGACGCTCTTGCCAAGCTCGCCACCTCCGGGGAAACGGAGACCTTGGGGTTAGTGCCAATAGAATTTTTGGAAAAACCAAGTATAGAAGAAGTCCGGACGGAGGTCGAGATGATCGACGCTAGACCGACCTGGATGACCCCCATCCTTGAGTATCTCACCGAGGGAAAGCTACCTGAAGGGCGCAATGATGCGCAGCGAGTGTTGTATCAAGCTCCCAGGTATACGATAGTAGACGGGGTGCTGTACCGACGTGGACACTCCCTACCTCTCCTGCGATGTGTTCTTCCAGGCGAACCAAAGGCCATCCTGCAGGAAGTGCATGAGGGTTTTTGTGGGGATCACGCTGGGGGGCAAAGCTTGGCCCTAAAGGTCCTGAGGCAAGGATATTACTGGCCCACTCTGTCCAAGGATTCGATCTCTTATGTCAAAAAATGCGACAAGTGCCAACGGTTCGCCTCAGTTGCCCGAGCTCCCCCAGTCGAGCTGAAGATGATCTCTTCCCCATGGCCGTTTGCGGTTTGGGGAATCGACTTAGTTGGCGCCCTCCCTACTGGAAAAGGCGGGGTCTGCTACGCCATGGTGGCCATCGACTACTTTACGAAGTGGGCTGAGGCAGAACCTTTGGCAACGATAACTTCCAAAAAAGTCATCGACTTCGTGGTTAAGAGCATTATCTACCGATTCGGGCTACCCAAGAAAATCATTTCCGACAATGGGACTCAGTTCGACAGCGACCTCTTCACCGAATTTTGCGAAAGGTACGGAATTGTGAAAATTTTCTCCTCCGTGGTCTATCCTCAGGCGAATGGCCAGGTCGAGGCCATCAACAAGACTCTAAAGACGAGCCTCAAAAAGAGACTAGACGAAGCGAAGGGGGTCTGACCAGAACAGCTCCCCCAGGTTCTCTGGGCATACTGGACCTCACATCGGACTCCTACGAGTCATACTCCTTTTTCCTTGACCTTTGGGAGTGAGGCAGTCCTCCCCGTGGAGATTAAGGTACTTTCGCATAGGGTCCAGCCATACGACCAGGATCGCAACCACAAGCTACTTTGCACAGTGGATCAGGGTTGTATCCAGGTCCGGATCACGTCAGTGGCGTTGGACGATCTGTTTGGGATTATACCTAGCTAGCCGGGGGTCAGCAGTGGCCCTATCTAAATTCCTAAACATATAAGGGTTACCTTGGCCAGAAGGACCCGCGGCTGCTCCGTACCGGATCCTCTCCTCGTCCGTTCTTTGGGCGACCTCCAGCGCCCGCTTCCTTGTCCTCACGAGGGGCACTTCGTCCTCCTCATCCTCCTCATCTTCATCCCCCGCGACCTCCTCCACGATGATAGACCTCGTATCGCGGGCTGGGGGAAGCACCCGGGACCTCCTCAGGTTCAGAGTCTGACCTTCGGAGATCAGCTTACAGGCCAACATCGTCTCGTCTGTCACGAGCAGAAGATAATCCTTTTCACTGGGGGGCAAGCTCGCCAGTGTCTCGTACTGGGCCCCGAGGGTCACAAATTTCTCTCTCCTCGCGAAGATAGCTGCAGAGTCATCCTAAGTCAGAAATGGATATAGGGGAAGCTAACCAATACTTAACTTACGAGCTAAGGTTGAAAAGCACTTACGAGGACGATTGAAGTAGTGGAGCTCGCAGTTTCGGAACCCTGTCGACATAAAGAATTGATCTTTAAAGTCGTTGGGGTGGCTGGGCAGCTCAATGACCGTAGTCGTGTTGGGGAACCGGGTTAAGTAATAAAACCCGTCACCTCGCCCCCGCTGCTCCGGGCTGGCCTTGAGGCAGAAGAAGTACAGGATGTCCGCAGGAGTGGGGACCTCCCACTCCTGTTTCAGGAACAAGTATCTCAACCCTACCAACAAACGATAAGAGTTGGGGGGGGGGGGGGGGGAGCAGGAATGGGGCCAACCTCACGTAATTGAGGAAGTCGGCAAAATACTGATCCAGCGGAAGGAAGGCCCCCGCCTTGAAATTCTCGTCGCTCCAGGGCGAGAATTCCTCATCAAGCGGCGCGCAGCTCCGCTCGCCCTCTGCGGGAGGTCGGGCAATCACGGATTCTCTCCCCAGCTCGATCTTGTGGGAGAGGAAGATCTTGTTTACCTTTTCCTGGTTGGTAATCTTTGAGATGATCCTCTCCGCCTCAAAGAACGAGTCAGGGGCCACCTCGAGCTCCTGTTCCACCGCTGGCCAGAAGTTGGGGATCGGGGATTCAGCCATCACCGCCTTTCCTTTGTCTTGTTGGGAGGTCGAGCTGCCAGCGGTCCTCTTTGGAGCATTCTTCTTCGGTGCCATCTGGTCGCCTAGCGAACAAAAGAAAAGATTTCAGAAAAGGCGACCTAAGCATGAGGAAGAATCAAGAGTGTTCTTTGCACGAGCTGAGGTAAGTCCAACCCATGGAGAATGAGACCACGCGGTTCTATGAACACGCGCCTGTGCTCCCAAAAGATCCCCGATCACTCGAAATTCGTGTGTCAGGAGGGTCAGGATAGAATTTTCCTTGGAAGGAAAGTTTCAGTAGGCAAGGAAGGCAAAACCGCCTATGAAGCGTATCCCCTAAGCTACCCGGTTTTGCACCCAAAATACTGAATACTTTAAACCAGCATACCAAAAATCCTACCCAGAAATTTTCCCCAGAAAATGCATCCTGTTGATGCTCATAATCTCATCAAGAGAAAATATGAGGCTGAGGCAAGGCCCTTGGGCCACCGTTGTCTCGGGAAGCCATCGTACCATCACGACACGAGTCTAGGTTCGTTCCTCATGGAGTCGATGCCAGGTGGCCCACATTGGCAAGGCATAGGTGCCAAGGCTCAGTAGCCTCGCGAGGCCCATCTCGCCCGTGCACCTCATCTCGGCCATACGCGAGGCCCATCTCGCCCATGCACCTCGCCCGTGGCCCCGCCTCGCCATCTTGGCTCAAGTGGCCTCGCTCCGGAGTGGCCTCGCCCGTGGCCCCGCCTCGCCATCTTGGCTCAAGTGGCCTCGCCCCGGAGTGGCCTCGCCCGTGGCCCTGCCTCGCCATCTTGGCCCAAGTGGCCTCGCCCCGGAGTGGCCTCGCCCGTGGCCCCGCCTCGCCATCTTGGCTCAAGTGGCCTCGCTCCGGAGTGGCCTCGCCCGTGGCCCCGCCTCGCCATCTTGGCCCAAGTGGCCTCACCCGTGGCCCCGCCTCGCCATCTTGGCTCAAGTGGCCTCGCCCGTGGCTCCGCCTCGCCATCTTGGCCCAAGTGGCCTCGCTCCGGAGTGGCCTCGCCCGTGGCTCCGCCTCGCCATCTTGGCTCAAGCGGCCTCGCCCGTGGCCCCGCCTCGCCATCTCGCCCCTGATCATGCGTGAGGAGGAGGGCCTCGTGAACAGCTAGAGAGTCGCACCACCGAGGGAGCCACACCACCAAAGGAGCCGCACCACCAAGGGGGTCGCTAGGAGGGCGTCTCGCTACACATCCTTAGACATCCGTCAAGGCCACATGCCTATCAACCAGACTCGTGAGTGATCTTGGAAGGCTTCAGGCATCTCGTGCCAAGGACCCAAGATCTCCACCTCACGCCAGGACCATAACACATACCCAGGGTCCCATTCCTTACACCTTGAGACCCCTATGCTTAGAGGCTCCAGTACAAGTCTAATGGGGCATACTTGTACGACCTAGTACTGAGTACGGATACCAGTGCCAGTGAGACTCCTGGGGTAAGAGTCATGGTCCGTACGTCTACGGCCAAAGGTCAGAGCCGACACCACTACCTCCTGCGCCACTACACCTGCCACCACTCATCAGACATGGGTACAGACAAGTAGTGGAGGCATTCTCCTGACACCTGCTCCTGTGCTGGATGTACGACCACAACCTCTGAAGCCACTCCCCTGACATAGTACTTATGTACCCCATGGTCTCCTGGACCACTATGTACCTAAGGCCATTAGAGCCTACTATAAAATGAACTCTAAGACCACCTGAAAGAGGGTTGGAAATTTTACTGTAGCAAAGGCTTGAGTGTGAATGAAAGACTGGATTCTCCATTATTGTTCTATCATTGTTCTTGAGTTATTGCTTTGATTTCTATAGCTTTTTTATTGACGATCCTAACTTAATAATTTCTTCCAACTCAACTTAGTTGATGAGTTCTCACCGTCAACAGTTTGGCACCGTCTGTGGGGATGTTAGTTTCAAGCTACTGTTCCACCATTGTTTCCGGCAAGAAGAAGATGCCAAGACGTTCAAAGCGACTGAGGGAGCCACGGGAGGTAGAGGTTCACCTGAACGGAGTCTAGCTGAAGGCCTCCATGAAGGACGCTCCTCCACCCAGAGACATGGAGCCCCCGAAAGACCCTGAGGTTCACGGAGGTGATAGGGTGGCCTCGTCACCAGCCGCTCCACCTGGAGGAAGCCCTCCGAGAGCACCACCGGTAAATGCTAACGAGTTCCCTCCTCCAAAACCACCGCAGGCACCGAACACCGACCGGCAGGATCTGGGCCCCTCAACCCGTAGGCATGATAAGCATCCCCGGGTCCATTCCGTGAGCTCGAGTTCGAAGTCTCGGTTCTATGAAGAGGAGATGCGTGAGCTCCACCGTAAGAACCAAAGGCTGGAAACCACCTTGGAAAACATGCAAGAGGTCCTGAACGGCCTGCTGCAGGGTAAGTCGAGCGTGACCTTGCCTAAGAGGAAGGAGAAGGGCAAGGATGGGGTGGAGACCACTATACCGGTAGATGATGGGAGAACCCGACATTCAACCAGTAACACCCCCCGAACGAAGCAACGTGATCACCCTGAACTGCCTAAGCAGGTCCAGAAGCCAACGTCGAGGACCAACGCCGCCCCTCGCAATGAGGACGAGGTCACCTCTAAAAGAGCACCCTCAGACTTGCGGGAGGAGCTCAATAAGAAGAGGGCGGGCAAAGGGACCACGCCCCCTGTGGCGCCTCGAGAAGGCAAAGGAAAGGCAGATCTTAGCCCGTCCGCTTTGAGGGACACTCTCAGCAAGAGGAGGCAGGACCTAGACACGGAGATGAGGAGCCTGCGGAGCAAGATCGTCACTGCGTCAGGCGGCCAGGCCTTTGAGGAGGACTTCGACCATGAGTCGCGCTTTGTGAGAGAAATTCAGGCAATCCAGCTTCATGCTAACTTTAAGGAGCCCAATATGACCCCCTACGAAGGGAACACGGATCCAAAATACCACCTGGATGCGTTTAATGATCTGATGAAACTGAGGGGGATTGGAAGTGGTGCCAGGTGCCATTGCTTCGCTGTTACTCTGAAAGGACCCGCCTACAAATGGTTCAAAAGACTAAGGTCGGGGTCCATCAGGTCCTGGCAGCAGTTTTCTGACGAATTCCTCCAACAGCACCATGTCGTGCGGGACTACACGATACCAGGTACCAGCCTGGCCAACGTGAAGCAAGGGGAGAATGAGAGCCTGAAGAGCTACATTCACCGGTTCAATATGGAGGCCGCAAAAGTGGGGAGCCTAACGCGCCGAGAGTTAAAAATGGCCATTACCGCTGGAGTGCTCCTAGGAAGCAAGTTGTGGGACAACATGTTGAAAAGGGAAGTCACCGACTTAGATGACTTCTATGAGAGAGCGCAGAAGTACATCCGTGTGGAGGATGGCCATGCAAACCTAAAGGCGGGGAAGGAGGAGCCCCACGCGAAGCCCCCTACTAACGACGGGTCAAATGTAGCGAAGAAGAAAAGGACGTACGATGGGTCAAGAGATGACCAGCAGAGGAAAACCAAACGAGGGGGTGATCATAGGCAAACGACTTATACCTACTATACGAACCTCATAGATACCAGGGAGCATATCTACATCACCAACGAAGATCGAGTTCCCTTCAAAAAGCCCCCACCAATGAGAAAGGATCGGTCCAAAAGGGACCCCAGTAGATACTGCCAATACCACAAGGACATCGGACACACAACGGCAGAGTGTATCCATCTGAAGGAGGAAATTGAGGAGCTCATCCGCCGGGGACACCTGGGCCGCTATGTCAGGAGAGAGAGGCAAAGGCCAGAGGACGAGCCAGCGGCACCCTAGGCACAAGAGCGAGCTCCAAAAATACAGGGGGAGGTCTGAACCATTTTTGGAGGTCCAGGATTTGGGGGAGACTCTAGGAAGGGGCGAGATAGATATGCAAGAGAGGCTCGGCGAAGTCCGCCTCCCTGCGTCATGAGTTTAGATCAGCGACCCCCAAAAAGCTTCAAGGGTGAAAACGACTCGTAACATTCACCGAGGAAGATGCGCGGGGGGTACACTTTCCCCACAATGACCCACTGGTGCTGACAGTTCAATTGGAAAATATGCGTGTGCATCGAGTCCTAGTGGACAATGGGAGCTCGGCAGACATCCTATATCACCCTGCCTTGGAAAAGATGGGACTGGGCCTTCATCATCTGAAGCCCTGCCAGTCGTCCCTATACGGATTCACAGGGGACTCAGTGCAACCCCTTGGAATGATCGAATTGACGCTTACCATGGGGGAGCAACCCCGGCAGACTACAGTCATGTCTAACTTTGTTGTAGTAGATTGTGCATCAGCTTTCAACGCGGTATTGGGGAGACCCTCCCTAAGAGAATTGAAAGCCATAACTTCAATATATCATTTGGTTGTCAAGTTCCCGACTCCGGGAGGGGTCGATAGTATGAAGGGAGAACAGAAGGAGGCGAGGGAGTGCTACAACACCTCACTCCGCGCGCCTGCGAAACCGCGTGAGCCAATGGCCATGGTGATACATGAGGCGCTGCGTATGCCCACGGGGGGTCCGCAGGAGCTGGACCCTCGGGTCGTGGATGAGTCAAGAGCAGAACTCATAGAAGAAGTAGAGGAGGTTACGGTGACGGAGGAACCCCTAAGGAAGTTGAAGATAGGGAGAAGCCTGCAAGGTGGCGTGAAGGAGGAGTTGATGAAATTTTTGAAAGATAATCTAGACGTGTTCGCATGGAGTCATGAGGACATGGTGGGTATAGACCCCAGTGTGATGTGCCACCACCTGAATATCTCCCCAGAGGCAAGACCCGTCAGGAAAAAGAGGCGGGCGCTAGACCCAACAAGATACGCAGCATTAAAAGAGGAGGTTGACAAGCTGAAGGCCAACGGGTTCATCCGTGAGTCTTTCTACCCTGTGTGGGTATCGAACCTAGTACTCGTGCCGAAGCCGAATGGGAAATGGAGAACTTGCGTCGATTTCACGAACCTGAATAAAGCTTGTCCTAAGGACAGATTCCCACTTCCCAGGATAGATCAGCTAGTAGATGCGACGGCAGGACATGAGTTACTGAGTTTCATGGACGCCTACTCAGGATACAACCAAATCCCAATGAACCCAGCAGATGAAGAGCACACGTCATTCATTACAGACAAAGGGCTCTATTGTTACAAGGTGATGCCCTTCGGGCTCAAGAACGCGGGAGCCACCTATCAGAGGTTGGTGAATAAAATGTTCGCCAACCAAATAGGAAGGAATATGGAGGTGTATGTGGACGACATGTTAGTGAAGACCAAAGAAGCAACAGAGCTCAACAAGGACTTGGGTGAGATGTTCGACACACTCAGGAAATACCGGATGAAGTTGAACCCAGCCAAGTGCACCTTCGGGGTATCCTCAGGAAAATTCTTGGGCTTCATGGTCAATTCCAGAGGCATCGAGGCCAATCCTGACAAGATAAAGGCACTAATAGAGATGAGCCCGCCAAAGAATAAGAAGGAAGTGCAGTGCCTAACGGGAAGGGTTGCGGCCCTTAATAGGTTTATCTCAAGGTCCACCGACAAGTGCCTCCCATTCTTTGACATCCTCAAAGGGAGCAAAAAGTTCGCTTGGGATGAAAAATGTGAGGAAGCATTTGTCAAGTTGAAAGAGCACCTGGGGAAGCCACCCCTGTTGGCAAAGCCAGAGAAGGGCGAGAAGCTGCACCTGTACTTGGCGGTGTCTAAGCATGCCATCAGCGCAGCCTTGGTTAAAGGAGAGAAGAAGCAGCAACGACCCATATACTATATCAGCAAGCGTTTGGTGGACGCAGAGAACCGGTATCCAGAGATCGAAAAATTGGCCTATGCATTAGTAGTGGCTTCGAGGAAGTTGAGGCCTTACTTCCATGCACATACCATTGAAGTCCTGACAGATAGTCCTTTGAGGTAGTTCTTGCATAAACCTGAGACCTCAGGGAGGCTGATGAAATGGTCGATCGAGCTGAGTCAATTTGACATTGTATACACCCCAAGGGCTTCCATCAATGGACAGGTGCTTGCAGATTTTATAGAAGAGCTCACCCATCAGCCGAATGAAGGAAGGAATGAAGAAGGGGAGCAGCGTGTTATGGAGGAAGAGCTAGGAGGTTTAGAGGAGTGGAGTTTGCATGTCGATGGGGCGTCTAATGAAGGAGGATCTGGAGCGGGCATAATGATGACTGGGCCCGAGGGACACAGAATGTATTGCGCAATCCGATTTGGGTTTGAGGCCTCCAATAATGAGGCAGAGTACGAGGCACTCCTGGCTGGCCTGCGTTTAGCCCAGGAACTGAGAGTGACGCGCCTTCATATCTTCAGTGACTCTCAATTGGTAGTATGCCAGGTAAAGGGGGAATACCAGGCGAGAGGACCCAAGATGGCAGCTTACTTGGAGAAGGTGAAGGGCTATCTGGGACGGTTAGTGGCATATGATGTAGAGCAAATCCCCAGAGAAAAGAATACCCATGCCGATGAACTCGCAAAGCTGGCGTCTACCAAGGATGGTGATATCTTGGAGTCAATACCCGTGGAGTACTTACCCAAGCCCAGCATCGAAGGTGCGGACGTGCACATGATTAGTGTCCCAGGGGAGTCATGGACCGAGCCAATCAAGAGGTACCTAGAAGAAGGAACCTTGCCTGCAGACAAAAACGAGTCCCGGAGGTTGGTGTACATGGCCGCAAGATACACCCTGGTAGATGGGGTCCTTTACAAAAGAGGATTCTCAATGCCACTCCTGCGGTGTGTAGAAGAAGAGGAGGCGTTGAAAGTGTTGCATGAGATACATGAAGGAGAGTGCAGCAACCACGAGAGCGGACCCTCCACAGCTAGGAAGGCCATGAGACAAGGATACTACTGGCCCTCCATGGAGAGAGATGCGCATGACTTTGCCATGAAATGCGACAAATGCCAGAGGCACGCCAACTACCCTAGGAAACCCCCAAGTGAACTGACCAGCCTGACCAGTCCCTGGCCCTTCGCTATCTGGGGAATAGACTTGATCGGCGCTCTTCCTACAGGTAGGGGTGGAGCGAAATACGCAGTGGTGGCAGTGGACTATTTCACTAAGTGGGTAGAAGCAGAACCCCTTGTGAAGATAACCGCCAAGCACATCACCTCTTTCGTCAAAAAATTCATTGTTTGTAGATATGGAGTACCCTACAAAATTATTTCCGACAGTGGTACCCAATTCGAGGGAGGAGCTTTCAATGAATATTGTAGGGAAAGGGGCATAAGGAGGAGTTTCTCCGCGGTTGTGCACCCCCAGGCCAATGGGCAAGTGGAGGCCAAAACAGGGTCCTTAAGAAGAACTTGAAGACAATGCTAGAAAAGATGAAGGGAGCCTGGGTAGATGAGCTACCAAATGTGATGTCGGCTTACAGAACCACCCCACGCACGACTACTGGGGAGTCCCCATTCTCCTTGGCCTATGGGTGCGAGGCCGTGCTCCCAGTCGAGATGCGAGTTGAGTCCCACAGGGTACAGGCATATGGAGACGAGGCCAACCGCATAGCCATGGCCGAAAGCTTAGACATGCTTGAAGAGAAGAGAGAAAAAGCACAAATGAGGGTGGCAGTATACCAGCAACGCGCCGCAAGGTACTACAATTCGAGGGTGCGAGAGAGAACTTTCAGAGTTGGTGACTTGGTGCTAAGGAAGGTGCTCCCTAACACACGAGACCCAGGCGCAGGAGTGCTGGGGGCGAATTGGGAGGGGCCCTACCAGGTGGCTCAGTGCATACCCCCGAATACTTACAAGCTGGCGCGCATGGACGACACCATCATACCCCGAGCATGGAACGCGGAGCACCTGAGGAAGTATTACCAGTAAGGCGCCCACGTCCAATGATGAAAGGACAAGTGTTGCATGCTGTCTTAATATGATAGGGAGAAATCAAAGAGGTTACTTAGATAGCCTCCTGAGTAGGTGTGAGTCTTTTTATTTTTGTTTTCTATGAAAATCTCATATCTACCGTTGCAACTATTTGTATGAGACTGTGATGAATGAAACTGCATGTTATGGGTGAAACTGTTCGCAACCTCATGTATTATTTTCCTTCGCTGCGTGGGCATCAGCCAAAGTGCCTGCCGAAATAAATTTCACCAGACACTTGGGGGGCAGGATAGGAGGCGACAGCAGGCGGCTAGCAAAGGGAACCTAAAAAGGGCCCTATAACGAAGGATCCTAAAAAGGGACCCCTTGCCCTCCTAAAAACGAGGCCCCTAAAAAGGACCCTCTACCAAGAGGACCCCTAGCCTTTCTAAAAAGGAGGCCCCTAAAAAAGGACCCTCTACCAAGAGGATCCCAAAAATGGCCCTCCATTAAGAGGAAGTGACGCAAAAACAAAAGGACCCCCTATACTAGGGTCTTAAACGAGGTCCATACAGGGCATCCCTTGGGATCACGAGGATTAGCTACCCTTGTGAACACCAAGGGAGGCCATAGGGACTTACAAAAAATGTATAGTGATGATAATAATAATAAGTCTAGAGCGGCCACCAAGCCGCCTAGCCAAAAAGGGTCCCAAAGGAGACCCTTGCAAAAATAGTACTATGAATAACGACGAGAAGGACGCTTCTCGCAAAGAAATAATAAGCGCGTGCAGGAAAAACATAAAAGGATAACTAGGACCCAAGGGGTCAAAATATCCTTATAGAAGCAACCAAGAGGCACCAAAAGAGGTCCCAGTGAACCCTCTCGCATGGGCTCCAAAGGACCTCCAGCCTGGTAGATAAAAGAGGGGAACCAACCAAACCCCATCATACAGGCTTAAAAGGGCCTCAAATGCAATAGAACAAGAAATAAACAGCAACATATGTATTTATACATTAGAAAAAAAAAAAGAGTTCTTGAGATAGTACAAGAGTTACCAAAAGAAAAGTAGGAGTGATAATAGTATTACAAAGTAAAAAAAAAAAAAAAAGCAAGACTACTTCAAGGCCTCCTACAATGGGCACTCCACAAGGTCACTCGGGCAACGGCCTGTTCGCCAAAAGAGGAGAAGTCGAAGTTGGGATCCTGCCTCCAGACATTGTAAAGAGCACGATCTATAGACCTGCGCTCGGTGGTGATCCTCTCCGCCTCCAAAGAAGCCCTCGCCGCCTCCAAGGAAGCCATCTCCGCCTCCAAGGAAGCGTTCTTCTCCTGAGCCGACTGTAGTTCGACCCTAAGGGCCTCGGCTTCGGTCTCCAATTGGGAAACCCTCTGCTGCGGCGCAGCCGCAGTTTTTTTGACCCCCTGGAGCTCGCGCTTCAAGCGTCTAGCCTTGCCCTTTAGCTCCTTGATCTTGGCCTTCGCTTTCTTCCTCTTTGAGAGCAAGTTGGCAGAATTAGTTCGGGCCTTTGACAACTTGACCTTTATTTCGTTAAGCTCATTTTTTAGCTCCTGGACCCGGGCCATGAGGCAGTCCCTCTCAGCAGTAGATGCGGAGAGGATGCCGGACGTGTCAGCATACTGAAGAGACATGGTGTAGATCTGCACAAGAAAGTCAATGGCGTCAGCGATAAGTAACAAAAAGAAAAACACAGGCACATCTATACATAATACTAATCGACGCAAGGTGCAAGAACTCACCCAGGCCGCGGTGCGCCTTAGGGTTTCCCCAAGGTCTGGTTGAGTCACATTCCCTAGACCCCTCCAGTCGGAGACAGGGAGGCCCGAGGCAATTTGAATATAACGCTGCGCATAAGACGAGGCCATCCTAGTCACCCAAGGCTCCGCCTCCGTACTGGGAGCATCTTGTTGGACAGGGACGGACGACCCACTCACCGAAGCAGGAGGGGGCGCAGGGAAGGAGAAAAATTGAGACCCTGGTAGATTGGAGGGGGGCTCCGCAAGGTCGATGAAATCAACCCCCGGTGGTCCAATGTCATGAGGAACCTGAGGGAAGGCGTCGCAGCCATCAAGGCCAGGGGGAGCATAATATCCCGCTGCGGCCTGCTGGCCCTGAGGTTGAAAGGCCATGTCCTGGTCGAAGGAGCCATAGGGGGGGCGTCCCCTGGGGGACAGGGGGCGCTAATGAGATCCCCCACATTCGAGGGGGGCATCCTCCATCTCCTCCTCGGCCTCACCGTCGTGTAGGGACGGCTCAGCCGGCATAGCCATAGCCTTCTTAGACCCAGTAACTGACCACAGGAGCTTGGGGTCAGAGACCGGGGACAGCTGGTGGCGGTTGAGGTTCGCCACAGTAAATAGGACCGCCGCCTTCTTCAGGGCAGAGTCTGCACTAATAAGGTTGTTTATAGCCACTGCCTCTGGCCCAATGATCGAAGGATCAGCAAATTGCTCTGCATGATCCACGCCAATGTCAGTACAAGCAAGAGTACGAAACAGTAAGTTCTAACAAGAAGAAAAGAAAGACCACGGCACTTACTAGGGCCGGCGCGAAAGTCTTCACGAACAGAGAGAGGGCCCTCTACCCAGAAAAAGTCTTGTTTCCAAGACCCTGTGTTGGACACTGAGCCCTCTATCAAGGGGAGCTTGTTGTTGGCCTTCTGCAGGTAGTAGAAGCCCTTGGAATTGTGCATTGCCATGAGGTTGTACAGGGAATGCACCTCTTGCGCCGTCGGGGCGCGTTCGACCTTTTCCTTGAACCAAATGAAAAGGCAACTTAGAGTCAACCAATTGTTGGGTGACAGTTGAAGAGGGGCCAAGTCGAAGTAGTTGAGAACCGCCACGAAAAATGGGTGCAAAGGAATGGTACCACCCGCCTTCAAAATATGCTCACTCAAAGCCACATGACCCTTCCTAGGGTGGTCGGCCCGGCATGCCTCCTGAGGAGCATATAGGGCGTATTCTGGAGCAACACGGTAGTGCTTCACGATCTCCTTCAATTTGTTCGGAGACACATGTGACACCAGACTGGACGCCAGTAGAGGGGCGTCGTCCTCTTCCTGGACGGACACCTGTCTGCGTGCTTTCGGCATATCTGCAAAATCAAAATAAAGATGTGAGGAAGAGGCAGAACACTTAACCCTCCATTTTTTCTTCCTAACAAGAGTTTTCCATCGAGGGAGCGATGGCGGAAGCACTAAGCTAGGATAAACTGAGACTAGGGGCTGGGGAGAGGAGCTAGCAGCCCCATGACCGTCATCAGGCGAGGAGGGAGTGGGAGGTTCTGGCAGAATGTGTCCCTCCATAAATTCTAACTCCCACCAAAATTCAAAAAGGGTCGTCCTAAGACGTGCTATATGGTCACTAAGGTCCAGGGGTGAAGGTCCTTCGTCTCCTCTCGACACCGAGTCAATTTCGCTCTCCACCACCCAAATTTTACGCCTAAGTTCGGCCATGCACTCAAGGTGGCGGATGTGGGCCTGCCTTAAGGAGTCATAGTCCTGGTGAGGGTTGTCCTCAGGGGACTCTGAGTCTGAGGACAGGTCAATAAACTCAGCCCCTGGAGGTATGTCGGACGGGCCGTCACTGGCCATGAAACCACGTCCCAACAGCAAAAAGGGGTTCGCGTATAAATGAGGGGATGGCTACAAAACACAAAGGAATAGGCTCAATATCTCTAGATGCAAGCGTCCTAAGTGGCCCACTACAAGGTATATTTAAAAAAAAGGGGGGGGGGGGGGCATGTATGTGGTCAAACTCACTACAAGCTCAAGCTAAGGTACCCCATCCCAAGTAATGCTAGTTTGGACCCGATAAAAAATATATATATATAAAAAGGAGAAGGAAAGAAAATATACCTCAAATGGTTACGAGAGCGAAGCTGGGGTCAAGAGGAAGTCGAGGAGCCAAAAGCACCAAAGGGGCGAAAATGCACGTCTGCAAAAATAGGCAAAAAGGATGTGTTAGTCATAAAATAGACACACCATAAAACTAGCTCATATGTAAAAAAAAAAAATGAAACTATGGAAAAAAATGGGGTTGTGGAGGATTGAACCCCTTACCTCTTGAAAAAGGAAGGGCTCTCCAAACCAATAAGCCAAAGGAGTTAGGTGAAAATATTAGGCCATGCATGAGGGCCTATTTATAGGAATCAAGGTGAATAGTCTACAAGAGCACCTAAAGGTACTCTCCTAGACTGGGGGGCAAGTGTTGATGCTCATAATCTCATCAAGAGAAAATATGAGGCCGAGGCAAGGCCCTTGGGCCACCGTCATCTCGGGAAGCCATCGCACCATCACGACACGAGTCTAGATTCGTTCCTCATGGAGTCGATGCCAGGTGGCCCACATTGGCAAGGCATAGGTGCCAAGGCTCATTAGCCTCGTGAGGCCCATCTCGCCTGTGCACCTAATCTCGGCCATACGCGAGGCCCATCTCGCCCATGCACCTCGCCCGTGGCCCCGCCTCGCCATCTTGGCTCAAGTGGACTCACCCCGGAGTGGCCTCACTCGTGGCCCCGCCTCGCCATCTTGGCCCAAGTGGCCTCGCCCCGGAGTGGCCTCGCCCGTGGCCCTGCCTCGCCATCTTGGCTCAAGTGGCCTCGCTCCGGAGTGGCCTCGCCCGTGGCCCCGCCTCGCCATCTTGGCTCAAGTGGCCTCACCCCAGAGTGGCCTCGCCCGTGGCCCCGCCCCGCCATCTTGGCCCAAGTGGCCTCGCTCCGGAGTGGCCTCGCTCCGGAGTGGCCTCGCCCGTGGCCCCGCCTCGCCATCTTGGCTCAAGTGGCCTCGCCCCGGAGTGGCCTCGCCCGTGGCTCCGCCTCGCCATCTTGGCCCAAGTGGCCTCGCCCGTGGCCCTGCCTCACCATCTTGGCTCAAGTGGCCTCGCCCGTGGCTCCGCCTCGCCATCTTGGCTCAAGTGGCCTTGCCCCGGAGTGCCTTCGCCCGTGGCTCCGCCTCGCCATCTTGGCTCAAGTAGCTTCGCCCGTGGCCCCACCTCGCCATCTCGCCCCTGGCCACGCGTGAGGAGGAGGGCCTTGTGAACAGCTAGAGAGCCGCACCACCAAGGGACCCGCACCACCAAAGGAGCCGCACCACCAAGGGGGTCGCTAGGAGGGCGTCTCGCTACACATCCTTAGACATCCGTCAAGGCCACATGCCTATCAACCAGACTCGTGAGTGATCTTGGAAGGCTTCAGGCATCTCGTTCCAAGGACCCAAGATCTCCACCTCACGCCAGGACCATAACACATACCCAGGGTCCCATTCCTTACACCTTGAGACCCCTATGCTTAGAGGCTTCAGTACGAGTCGAATGGGGCATACTTGTACGACCTAGTACTGAGTACGGATACCAGTGCCAGTGAGACTGCTGGGGTAAGAGTCATGGTCCGTACGTCTACGGCCAAAGGTCAAAGCCGACACCACTACCTCCTGCGCCACTACGCCTGCCACCACTCATCAGACATGGGTACAGACAAGTAGTGGAGGCATTCTCCTGACACCTGCTCCTGTATTGGATGTACGACCACAACCTCTAAAGCCACTCCCCTGACATAGTACTTATGTACCTCATGGTCTCCTGGACCACTATGTACCTAAGGCCATTAGAGCCTACTATAAAATGAACTCTAAGACTACCTGAAAGGGGGTTGGAAATTTTACTGTAGCAAAGGCTTGAGTGTGAATGAAAGACTGAATTCTCCATTATTGTTCTATCATTGTTCTTGAGTTATTGCTTTGATTTCTCTAGCTTTTTTATTGACGATCCTATCTTAATAATTTCTTCCAACTCAACTTAGTTGACGAGTTCTCACCATCAACACATCCTATAAACCATGCTCCTAAATGGTTTTCTACTGCAAAGATACCCTAACCTAAAAGGCTTTCACCCTTCATTCCCACAAAACCCAGCAAACCCTTGCATGCGGCTACAGTAAATATTTACCTAAGCTACAGTGAAAATAATTTCAAAACATGCACAGTCAGGAGACTTACAAAGTGTTTTAGTTGAGAAGAGGGTGAAGGGATCGCCTGGGTTGGGGCTTCGCCGGAGCAGTTGGTTCCAATGCTTCGAAGGAGTCTTTGCACCTGAACTTCTTGAACGCTGGGAGTGGCAGTCGGAAAGAAGAGGGTTTCTCTTTTGAAGATAATGAAGAGAGAAGAAGAAGAAAATTTCTGAAATTTTTCAAATGAACGGGTGGCCCATGCGTAAGGTGGCCACCCCTTTTATATACGTGAAGGGTCACGTGAAGAGGTCCATTGGATTGCCCTGATGTGGGATCCAAGGCCCTCCACTCGAAAGACGAAACGACGGCTGGGTATAGGCTAGGCCATTAAATGCGGTTCTCGGAAGACGTACTGTCACCAACCACGATGTTCCACGTATTCGGTGCCTGCGTAAAATGTGGAATATGAAGAGTTCTTGGGGAAGCCTAAAAGCCCCTACTGTGGCCCTGTGTGACGTCGAGCAGCACGAGCAGGGGCTTGGGGGGCACATGTACGCCCTGATTTTCCCACGGGCTGATTAGCGAGCTGAGATACGGCCTAATCATGACTACCACGTGGACATCCCCAAGACCGGAGCTGCCATCGTAAGGTCCTACCTCCTTAGCTCGAGGTAACCTAAGGGTTTGCCAAGATTGCTTAAGGACTGTCTGGACTCTGAGGGCAACAGGTCGAGGGAAGCATCCAGCTCATGGTACGATCTGGAGTTGGAGGTTGTGACCCTTTATAAAGTCAACCATGCAAGGTAAACGTGCATATATCAGACATCACGTGTCTGATATATCCTTGACTTCTCGGACATGCAGCGTGGACGTGCGTATTCAGACACCCACGACTGGGTTGGGCCGTGTGGCCCATTATCCCCTTACCTATTGATTTGACCACACTTATGTGTCAGGTTTAGGAATTAATCATGAATGTCACAGAGTTGACATGATAGGTAAGAAGGTCACGGGATGACCTTCTTACCAACTCCCAGGTGCCTTCTCCTATAAATATGGAGACCCTGGGAGTTACAAGGGGTTGGATTCTATTATGTAAAGAATACCCTGTAAAAGAATACCAAGCATATAGCAATAATATTGACTGGTGGAGTAGAAGGATTTTAACCTTTGAACCACCTAAAAATGTATTTTGTGTCACCATTCCATTTCCAAGATCATTCATCTATTTCGGTTTAACATAAGCACTAATCTATTTCTCTTTCTTTTCTTAATTACCTGTTGGCGAAGAACTGCGTCAACAGATATATTATTTAAACTTTATAAACCTAAAATTAATCTAACAAAATTAGACTCAGTCAAAACTGATTAGGTTTTTAAAATTTTAAATTATTTAATAAATTTTTTAATCAAATTAAAATAATTATTTAATAAATAATTCAAACTCTTAACAATTAAAATTTGAATCAAACAAATTGGGTTGTGACATGTGGCACACGTTAGTCACTGCGCAAGCACAATGTCTAGGCATGTGGCAGTGGCACACATGTGCCTCCCCAATTTTATCTAATTTATTTATTTAATTAATTAGACAATACATTTATGCATTAAAGCAATATAATATTTCAAAAATGCATAAATATCAGTTAATTCAAAATTAAATTTATCTTATAATTAAAATAATTTATTATCATAAAATAAATTAATATTTTTCTCTCTCATTATTAATTACCTCAAAGTTAATTAATATTTAATACAACTAATATATATTGTTCAAATAAAACATATTAGTTTATTTAATTAATTAATTACACATAATTATCACACAATTATAATTTAGTCCTCGAAAATTAATTCCTTGACAACTAAGTCATTTTTCTCCTTTAATTTGTCAATTATTTCCTCCTCATTGATAGTGTAGTATAAAGGTGACTTGGGGACCATGGACTTATAATACTAAGCTCCAATAAACCAGATTATTAATTAAACTTTTTAATTAAATAATCTTATTTATTAATTCTATTATTAGTCCACTATAAATATGAAATTGCACTCTTAGTTATTATAGAATTATATTTACAAAATTATCTCGATTTGTCCATTCATATAATCACTTCATGGAGGTTTGTCCTCCAATTTATTGGTTCGCTAATTAGAGCTGGTCAAAATTATCATTTTACCCTTCTAATCAACTCCTGTTTCTTTAGCGATATTAACTCACTAGTGAACAGTTAATTTATAAATATTTATACATTTGAGATCAATAACTATTCAGTTCCCAAATTAACCCTTTAGAGAACCAAAATTTGATCCGTTAGGAAAGCTTGGATTCCACTCTTGTAAGATCATGTTCCCAGTCATTCATACTATTAAATATCAAAAACAAAAGCCACTAGCCTCATTATACTAAGAGACCTCAATGAGTGAATCAAAAGACTCAATAGACATGAGCAGGAGTTCATGACTACTCAAGATATAGAATGATCTACATATGATCATTTTTTTATATGAATTAAATATTTATGGCAAATGAGATGTTTATAAAGAAATTAATTCATATCAGTCTAGCCATATTTAATCTTATACAAAGTACATTTACTAAAATGTCTATCCATATCAACAATCCAGATCTAGATCACATGCATTATAAAAATAATGCTTGGTAAACCATACTAGCAACCATTAATTAAAGAATCCATACTTTAATATGTTGCTGACAATTTTATTCATTATCTATGATCTTAATCATCTCGTACTCATACAAGATCATACTCTCATTAATGAATATAGAATTTTCTGATATTTATAATTATTCAACAATAATTCACATTCAATTATAAAGAAATGTACTTTTATTTAATTCCAAACAAAAAATGTCTTATTACATGCTTTTAGGGCACCAATCCTAACAATTGTGCTTTTGGAAACAAAGAAAATAGTGAGTTTTAACAAATAGTACCTTGGCAAGAAAAGCTTCTCATGATAATATTTTGTGAAGCCTGCTTTGTATTGGAACCACCACGTGTATAAATAAAAAAACAAGTATATATGATTTCATCTAAACACGTAGATTTTTCTCTAATAATATAACGTCCTAAAAATGCTAATAAAGTTTAATGCTTTGATTAGCGTGCTGAGAGGGCATAATTAGATATACATGCGATTAATTGATTAAATGCATGACTATATGGCATACATGATTTATACAATAATATGAATATATTTATATACATGTTTTTTAATATTAAATATGCATGTGGGCCTGTTCTTTGTTATAAGGGCTTATTTGTAATTTTGGCCCGTCAAGGGCATAAATGTGATTATATGCATTAAATGGTTGGGACCACTTTATTATGTGGATATAATTGCAGTGCTCGGCTCGAGGAAATCCTAGTGAGCATGTTATCCCTAAAAAATACAAGGATGACGTGGCGAATGAGAATGTGACACGCGACATCACAAATCAGGGAAAAACGACAAAGTATTGAGAAAAGACCGACGAGCAAAAAGTATAGGTCCAGGACCTATAGGAAAATCGACGAAGACAATACCCCTAGGGGTGGTTGGCCCAAGCAGGCCCTATACCCCCTAGGGGTGGTCGGCCTAAGCAAGCCTTATACCCCCTAGGGGTGGTCGGCCTGACCCTACCCTGGGGTGGTCGGCCTAATATGCTCAAGGACATTAAGGGTGGTCAGCCTGACCCTATCCTCCATAGGGTGGTCGACCTAAACCCCCAAGTACACTTCACTGAGAAGTAATTACTCTCGTTCAAATGAAGATCAACAGACCTAGCACCCAGAAGGTCACAGGTCCAACACCCAAGCTTTGGTCGTCAGGCCTAGCACCTAAGTGTGACATACCAACAGAGACTTAGAATTTCCCAGAAGTTTCTATTGTGTATTATCCACCACGATCTATAGAAACTAGAGAAGACCCACGATCTCATAATCGTGGGAAGGTGGACACATATCTCCACTCACCATGATCGTGTACCAAACCACGATCTCCAGTACTACTGATCGTGCAACAACCCCTGGATACTATGAATAAATGACCCAGGGCTTCATAAAAAGAACTTCTTTTTTAAGGGGACTTCTTTTGGAACTCTTTTTTGGACTGGAAAAACTCTTCTGAGAAGTGAATTACCGAGTTCATACTTGTAATTTTTGAGTAACTCAATACTAAAGACTAAGTGGATTAGGTTATTACTGTTCATCAGAATAGGGCTGAACCACTATAAATTTCTGTGTGTTTACTTAAGATAATCGTATTCTGTCATTTATATTACTTATTTCGTTTAAAAGGTGTCGTATATTGTACATACGACCGTTGGCCAATTTCACAGGTTAACAGAGGAGATTAGCGGAATAGTCACAACGGGGTTTAATACCCGGCTCGGGGTGAGCTTAGGGGTATTTTGGGAATTTAGTGAATATTTGGGGATATATCGAGTAACGGGTAAGTATTTGGTAATGAGTGGGGCATGATGAGACTAATTGGGAATTTTTAGGATGACATGAGGAATTAGCGGGAATTGAGGCTAATGATTGTTTTGCCCTTATGGACAACAAAGGGGGCTGAGTTAGTATAAAGGGCATTTTAGTCATTTTAATTAAGAGATATAGTTAGAAAGTATCAGACTTAGGCTAGAACATATCAGAACACTCCCCATCACTCTCTCTCTCTCTCTCTCTCTCTCTCCCTTTGGAGTGCTTTGAAGCTGAAGGAATTCTTGAAGAGAAACCTTGGAATTGAGCTGGGAAAATCTGAAGAAATTAATCTAGGACCAGTCAGGGAATTGCTGAGGATTGAGGCTATTAACAGAAGTAAGAATTATGTCTTGATTCTTGTGGAATTCAAATTTTTAGGATGAGTTTGACTGGGTTTTTGAATGTTGATTGATTGCTGATTTGGGATGGTAATTGTAGTAGGATTTTGGGTGGTTTTTATGCCCAGACTGTGTGGTTAAGAGTCCTAGACTAAATTTTGGGTTTGGTTCTAGGGTTCAAGGGGTTTTTGTTGAGTTGAGTTGGGTGAAAATGCAGAGAAACTGATGGACCCAGAATGTGTATGTTTTAAATATTTATATCGAAAGCGCACGAATCGTTCATATAGAATAGTGATCATGTAAGAAAGGATGTCGAACCCAAAGGAGTTGTCTAAAATAAAAAAGATACCTATTTTAAACCAAAATTAATAAACTCTAACCTAGCTCCAAAGATTGATGAGATTTTTGTATCAAGAAAATAAAATAACTAGATAATAATAAAGATATTAAAGTAAGAAAAATAAATAAGATAGGAATTGTAAACAAGTTGTAAGAGAAAGATTATCAAGATAATAGAATCCACAAAAGATAAGTTCAATAATATCTATAAGTACATTGATTCCTAAGTTTTAGTAGTAGAAATTAATCAGACTATTACCTATTCAATTTAGATATTCTTTTTAAGCACAAGTTATTATATTAATATAGGATTTATCTTCACTTTTACCAATATAATATCAAAGTATTTAGTGTGAATCAATCTAAAGAAACAACAAATAAATCAATGAATATTATTTATAAGGCAAAACATAATATTTCTGTTCTAAGCATTTGGTGTGCAATTTAAGGGCACACCTTAATCAAAGAATATTATAATTTTGCACTAATGAATAACAAAGTGTAAATATATGCTAACAATAAAAAATACATGATATTTAAGATGAAAGAAAATATTTGAAGAAGAAAAATCCATAAACTTTATTGCACAAATGGGAAATCAACATACAAAATAAATACTATCTAGTTACATATTGTTTCATCATCACCTTAATAATCTTAAAAAGATTAGAAACTCATAACTAGAATAGCAAATACAAACCAAAAATTACAATCATAAATAGGAAAAATTGGAGGAGGAACCCCCAAATTTTTCCTCTAAAAACTCATAGAAAAATGACCAAATAGAAGAAAAAGATGAAGAGAATGGAGTGGTCTTGAAAGTGTAGCAATTGTGTAGTGTAACCTCCTCCCAAAAATGGTCTTCAAATCCCTTATTTATAGCCAAAAAAGTGTTTAAAATAATCAATTTAAATTGATTAAATTAAACTTTAAAGAAGAATAATATGACATGTAGGGGTAAAGTTTAGGGTGTAATGATGAATTTTGTAGTAAAATGAGTAGAAAAGTTGGGTAAAAATGTGGCATCTTTGGACATAAGAGGACAAGGGGACAATGAAACATTTTTTGGGCTCAAGAGAGCCAAAACAGGTGGTTGGTGGCTTCTGGGCCGAATTGGGCTTCTGGCAGGTGGCTGGGCCCGGTGGCTGCTGTTGGGAGCAGGGGAGGCACGGGCCTAGCAGGGAAGGAAGCAGCTGGGAGGCATTGGGCTGAAATGGGGCAAGCGGGCCCGTGAAAGAGTTGGACGCCTGGGCTGAGTCACGTGTGCTTCAGGCTTGTGGGTTGGTGGAGGAGAACGAGCCCAATCCGCGGCTGGGCCAGGGGCAAGAGTGTAGGCGGGCCCATGGGTGGCTTTTTTTGGCTTGGGCTTTCTCAAATTTTCCATTTCTTTTCTTTTATTTTTTTCAAATCTACCATTTTTCTTTTCATTCTCTTTTCTGAATTTTCAAACATCAAATTGCCACAAAATTTCTGCAAAATTATCATAAATTAAATTAAAACTAAATATTTTCATTAATAAAATATACAACATAAACCTCATGAAAATATTAATTAAAACTTAATCTACTTTGACATTTAAGTTCAATAAAATAACATTTTAACTTTTAATCTAATAAAACTAATTTCAAATAATTAAACTACAACATATTACAATAAAATAACTATAAAAACACACAAAAATCTATAAAATTCAAAATTACTTAAAAACTTAACATTAATTAGCTTATAAATAGTGGTAAAATAACTCTATTTTGTAGAGTTATCAAAAACCCAGAGAATTCTGGGTTCACGGGGGCGCGTCACGACCAAGTTCATGGGCGCCGCGACTCGCGTGACCCAAAAGGCCCTGGGGGCTTGTTGACTTGTGGGCGCACCGCGACCCTAGGGGGCAAGTCGTGGCCCGCCTCCCCTCTAGGACAAGAGGTTGGCGCCTCTAACTTGGGGCGCACTGTGACCCTTATGGCTAGGTCACGACCCGCCTAGGCAGCAATAGCCAAGATTTGTTTTTAGGCTTGGGGACTTAAACTGAGGCGCTCGGGATGAATTCTACTACCCGGTTTAGTAGAATTCAAGGTCCCAGAGGCTAGTATTTGATTTCAAAGTATTTAATTGGATTAGATTTTAATAGTTATCCATTGTCGCTTGTGACTAGGGTTACCGTTAAGGCTCGAGATTAAGGATCGTTCTCGAGACCGCTCCACTTCCTCCGCTCAGGACTCGAGTTAAGAAAGCTGCACCCGAGTTGTGAATTGGACTAAAATCCCCTGTAAATGAACATATGTGTTCTGTAACCTATATATTTGTTAAGTGTGATGTGAAAGTACGGCCTAAGGGAGCCGGGGCTGATATTGAGCATACTAAACGCAGCTCGGCCTAAGCGAGTCGGGATCAGCTAAATAACCAGAGGGCTCGGCCTAAGAGCGTCGACACCTGAATATTTGTATTAAGATTGAATTATATGTTTGGAAGAATCTATTTATTGTTGCCTAATTTGTTGCTTGTACTTTGTTGTTGGTTGAACTAGTTGATTTAAAGTTTACTATGCACATTCTGTTGTTGTATATGCTTGTTGAATTTGGTTTTCTTGATGAGCCTTGGCTCACGGATGCTACGTGGTGCAGGTAAAGGCAAAGGAAAGTTGGACCAGCCATGAGTTGGAGAGCTTTGGGGGCGGTGTGTACATTGGCAGCTGCTCGACTGCCACGGCCGAGGGATTTAGAGGGACTAGAGCCAAAATCTGTATTTTTCCATTTAGGATGGCTGCAGTTGTATTAGCTTTTGAAGGTTGTAACCACCATGTAAACATTACTTTTGGGATCCCATGTATCAAACTCTTATTTTAATGAAAGTCAACCAATTTACGATCAAAATCTTTTAACCCTAACCTACCAGTTGACCTTAGAAACACATTTACGTTCAAACAACTTGGTTAGCAAGTCTTACACTATTTCAAACACACAGTGTAACGGTCTTGGTTATCCAAAGCGTTACAACTTGGTATCGGAGCGGTCTAGGTTTAAGGGTTTCTGAAGACTGTCTGGGCATGTACACTCGCAGCTAAAGACAAGCTCGACTCAGAGTTCAGTAACCATATATATGATTATATTGTACCCTGATTTCAGCACGAGTCCTTCACTTAGATCGGGTATAGCTGGCAAATAAATATATGGAAAGAATAACCAAGAAATCCATTTATTATCCACGTGGGCAGATTAGTTTACACATTGGTCATACGAGCTAGGGATACGGAGGTTGTGAAGCTCGAGCTTATGATATTCAAATGGCTGTCGAAGTACGAGCTCAGAGAAATATCCAGCTCGTGGTAACTCAAATATATTGCGTACCCGCGGATCCCCAATGACTCGGGTACTTTTATATGATTATTTATGGCCAGCCTGTCATATTTAATGTCTCAGATATTAGGAGACCATTTACTTTTTGATCAAATCATATCCTGGTATAAATGGGAATAGTTTATATTAAAGGTAATAAATATGTAAATCTGTGATTGACTCACGCGGTTACCCAAACCTGTGCATGAAATTTCTATATAAATACTGGAAATATTGGACAGGGAGAGGGACGATTATTCTGTAATACAAAAACGCTGCCAAAATAGAGAGAGAAACAACAATAATATAGACTCGTGGACTAGATAGATTTTAACCACTGAACCACATAAAATATTTGTATTCTTGTGAATTCATTTCATCTTTCGGTTTGTTACTAAGCACTAATCAACCTTATTATTTCTTAATACATTGTTGGCGAAAAACCGCGTCAACAGATTATATGTTTGAATGTTTAAATGAAATATAAATGCTTTATCTGCACGTTTATTAGGGAGCATGAGATATACTGATAGGGCCTTGACTGTTATGTTGATATGATAGGGCGTGCTTATTAGCATTGCTACTGTATGTGAATAATTGTTTAAATGTCTATTTGCATATTGATTGTGTATTGTTGGTTGAGTTTTGGCGTTAGACCATGGAATGAATATAAACCTATTACCATTGCCTGACCAGCCGAGTCATTGATTGCAGATAAACTTGGATAGTTATGCGTCCAAGGCGATCGATTCGACTAGCCGGCATCGGGGTCGGGGCTTGAGATGATGAGCAGGGCCAGACCCTTCGCTAGTCCCTGAGAACTGGCAGCAGTTGCTTGCTGATATGCAAGCTAGACTTCAGAGTTAGGAAGAAGATATTCACCTTCTGAGGTAGCAGGCTTTGTTACAAAATGCTGCACCTAACTTGCTACCTATTGTGGCACCAGTCGTACAACCACCTAATACTGGGAATAGGTGGGAGCCACTTTATGAAAGATTTAGAAGACAGCGTCCTCCAATCTTTGTGGGAGGACTAGATCCACTTAAGGCTATACAGTGGATGAGTATGATCACCTCCATGCTGAACTTTATGAGGGTGGAAGGTAATGACAGGATGGCTTGTGCCACCTATATGCTTAGAGAGGATGCCCGCATTTGGTGGGAGGTGGCATCCCAGACTCAAGATGTTTCTACTCTAAGTTGGAATGAATTCAGAGATTTGTTCAACCAGAAATATTACAACATTGCTATTAGGGCAGCAAAGGTGACTGAGTTCATTGGGCTAGTACAGGGTAGCATGACCGTTACTGAGTATGCCCCGAAGTTCGACAAGCTAGCGAAATTTTCACCTGATCTAGTGTCTACAGATGCAGCTAGGCTGGACAGGTTTGTTCGAGGGCTTAATGTTATGATAGTCCGAGATGTGAGGATCACATTGGTACCTGGGGAGACAACTTATGCCCAGGTAGTTGAGAAGACCCTCACTGCTGAGGAGGCAGAGAACAAGGTTTGGAGGGAGAACGCTGCGAGACGGCATGTTCGCAGGGCAGTGCCTCCATTTAAAGGGTTTGGTAGGGGTGGGGCCCCAGTGATCAGAAGAGGAAGACCCCTGACACCTCAATCACTGCTGGTCTTGATAGGAGGGGTCGGGGTGCCCAGGGTGGCAGTGAGACATGGAGGAGCTACCCAGAGTATGCTCGATGCAGGAATTGCCATCTAGGCCAATGTTGGGAAAATACCTATTATTTGTGTGGGGTGATTGGACACCTCAAGAAAGATTCTGTGACGTTGAAGAAAGAGGAACTAGGGAAGGCAGGCTGCTTGACTCTTGCTCGAGTGTTTTCCTTGACACATGCAGAGGCTAAGGCTAGTCCCTCGGTAGTGACAGGTTAGCTTTCTAGCATTGGCTCTTTGTATACTGTATTGATTGAATCTGGTGCTACACATTCATTTTTTTCTAGCAAAGTGATTGATAGATTATGTAGACCTAGTGAGTATTATACTGCGGGGTTTGGGACTATACTGCCTGCAGGGGAACTGGTAGTTTCTAGGAGATGGATTAGAGCACTGCCAGTGATGGTGGACAGTAAGGAGTTATCTGTAGATTTGATTGAGTTGGGTATGGATGGTTTTGATATGATTTTTGGGATGGATTTGCTAGCCAGATGCGGGGCCACTATAGATTGTAGGAGGAAGATGGTGACGTTCGAGCCAGAGGGTGAGGACCCCTTTGTTTTTGTGGGTACTGTGCACAGTTCCTACATTCCTATGATATCAGTGGTGAGGGCTAGAGACCTATTACTAGGAAGTTGTATAGGTTTTCTAGCTAGTGTGGTTGATACCACTAGAGTTAAGCCAGTGGGGCGAGAGATACTAAACTGGTATGCGAGTTCTTGGATGTGTTTCCTGAGGAGTTATAGGGATTGCCATCGCACAGGGAAATTCAGTTCATTATTGAGTTGATGTCAGGTACAGAGCCAGTATCGAGGGCACCATATAGGATGGCTCCAGCAGAGCTAAAGGAGTTGAAGATACAATTGCAAGAGCTATTGGATTTGGGATTTATCAAACCTAGCTTCTCGCCATGGGTGCTCTGACTTTATTTGTGAAGAAGAAGGATGGGACTTCGAGAATGTGTATAGATTACAAGGAGTTGAACAAGTTGACTATCAAGAACAAGTACCCCATACCGAGGATAGATGACCTGTTCAATCAGTTGCAGGGTAAGATGGTATTCTCAAAGATTGATCTTCGATTTGGCTATCACTAGCTAAGGATCAAGGACGAGGATATTCTGAAGACGACCTTCTGAATGAGGTATGGGCATTATGAGTTCTTGGTCATGTTGTTTGGTTTGACCAATGCCCCAACAACGTTTATGGATCTAATGAACATGGTGCTCAAGGACATCTTAGATCAGTTTGTGATTGTCTTCATCGATGACATCCTCGTTTACTCCAGTTTAGAGGCAGAGCATGAGCAGCATCTTCGACGGGTATTGTATAGATTGAGGGAGCATCGGTTGTATGCTAAGTTTAAGAAGTGTGAGTTCTGGTTACCAAAGGTAACATTCCTTGGACATATTGTCAGTGGAGACAAGATTAAGGTGGATCCGGCCAAGGTAGAAGCAGTTAAGGATTGGCCAAGGCCAAGGAATGCCTCGAAGGTTAGGAGCTTCCTTGGACTAGAAGGATATTATAGACGGTTCGTGGAAGGGTTTTCAAAGATTTCCACACCATTGAATGAGTTGACGCGGAAGAACCTGAAGTTCACATGGTCAGAAAAATGTGAGGGTAGTTTCCAGGAGTTGAAGCGACAATTGATTATTGCTCCAATTGATTATTGCTCCAATACTGAGTCTTCCTTCGGATGGGGGCAAGTTTGTAGTGTACTGCGACACATCGAGACTGGGATTAGGATGTATGTTGATGCATAATGATAAGGTTATTGCTTATGCATCGCGGTAGCTGAAGGAATATGAGCAGTGATACCTTACCCATGATTTGGAACTAGCAGCGGTGGTGTTCCCAGTGAAAGTGTGGCGACATTATTTGTATGGAGAGAAGTACGATATATACATCGATCATAAGAGTTTAAAGTATTTCTTCACCCAGAAGGACCTAAACATGAGACAGAGATGTTGGATGGAATTGATGAAGGACTATGACTGTGACATCCCCTACCACCTAGGAAAAGCCAATGTAGTGGCAGATGCTTTGAGCTGTAGGGGCCAGGGGCAACTGTTTAGCTCGAAGCAGATATCGAAAGAATTAGCAGAGGAGATGACTAGAGCAAGGATAGCGTTAGTTGTGGGTCGGTTGACCAATATTACTTTACAGTCTACCCTTCTGGAGAGGATAAGAGAGAGTCAGATGGGTGATGCACAGTTACATGAGGTTAGAGGAAATGTCCTAGCTAGAGTGGCTAAGGATTATTCCATTTCAGAGACAGGCTTACTACGATACAAGGATCGAATCTGTGTTTCGATGGATATGGGTATCAGATGGGAGATTCTTGATGAATCCCATAATACACCATACTCACTCCATCCAGACACCACGAAGATGTACTAGGATCTACTGACTTTATATTGGTGGCCTGGGATGAAGAAGGACGTGGTTGAATATGTAGCCAAGTGCTTAACCTGTCAGCAGGTAAAGGCTGAACACCAGCAACAACCAGGGTTGTTACAGCCTTTGGGTATTACTGAGTGGAAGTGGGAAGTTATTACCATGGATTTTGTGGGAGGTTTACCCAGGACAGTAGGGCAACATGACTCAGTGTGGTTGATAGTAGACAGGTACACCAAGTCAGCTCACTTTCTGCCAATGAAGATGACCTATACTATGGATCAGTATGCAGAGTTGTATGCGATGGAGATTGTATGTCTCCATGGGGTTCCTAAATCTATAGTATCAGACTGGGATCCCACATTTACCTTCAAATTTTGGGGTGGTTTACAAAAGGCTATGGGAACTCAATTAAAGTTCAGTACAATCTTTCATCCTTAGACAGACGTATAGTCTGAGAGGACGATTCAGATATTGGAAGACATACTTAGAGCGTGTGTGCTGGACTTCGAGGGGTCTTGGAGTAAGTACCTCCTATTAATTGAATTCTCATACAATAATAGTTATCAATCAATGATTGGAGTAGCCCCATACGAAATGTTATATGGAAGGAAATGTAGATCACCCATTCATTGGGATGAGGTGGAGGAGAGGAAGTATTTGGGACCGGATATGGTTTAGAAGACCAATGAAGCTATTAAGAAGATCCGAGCTCAAATGCTCGCCTCCCAAAGCAGATAGAAAAGCTACGCTGATCCCAAGCGTAGGGACGTGGAGTTACAGGTCAGAGACCACTTGTTTTGCGAGTTTCACCATTGCAAGGGGTGAGGATATTTGAGAAAAAGGGCAAGTTGAGCCCTAGATTTGTTGGACCTTTTGAGATCCTAGATAGGATCGGGTAGGTAGCCTACATATTGGCTCTACCACCATCACTATCAGGAGTTCACGACGTATTGCACATCTCAATGCTTCAGAAGTACGTCTCAGATACTACCCACATATTGGGGTATGAGGATTTGGAGTTACAGACAAATTTGGCATATGAGGAACGACCAGTTCAGATCCTAGACAGAAAGGATAAAGTTTTGAGGAACAAGACGATTCCTTTAATCAAAGTTTTGTGGAGGAATAACAAGGTTGAGTAAGCGACCTGGGAGCATGAGTCAGCTATGCAGGATTGGTATCCTAAGTCATTCAGGTAAGTTTCGAGGACAAAATTTTCAGTAGGAGGAGATAGTTGTAACATCCCAAAAATGCTAATATGGTTTAGTGCCTTGATTAGCGTGTCGGGAGGGCATAATTGAATATATGTGTGATTTACTAATTAAATGTGTGACTATGTGGCATGCATGATTTATATGATAATATGAATATATTTATAAGCATGTTTATGAGCATTAAATATGCACGTGGGCATGTACCTATTTATAAGGGCATATTTGTAATTTTGGCCCGTTAAGGGCATAAAAGTGATTATATGTGTTAAATGGTTGATACCACATTATTATGTGGATATATTTGTAGTATACGACTCGAGGCGATCCTAGTGAGCGAATTAGTGGAATAGTCACAGCAGGGTTTAATACCCGGCTCGGGGTGAGCCTAGGGGTATTTTGGGAACTTAGAGAATATTTTGGGGTTTAATGAGTAATGAGTAAGTGTTTGGTGATTAGTTGGGCATGTTGGAAATAATTGGGAATTTGTAGGATGACTCGAGGAATTAGCAGGAAACGGGGTAAATGACCATTATGCCATTATGGGCAATAAAGAAGCTGAGTTAATTTAAGGGGTATTTCTGTCTTTGGGTTAAGGGTATACTCAAATACTTGAGGAAATGACCAGAATCATTAGAAATACTCTCAAACACTCTCTCTCCCTTTCTTGTGCTATGAAGCTAAAGGAAACCCTTGAAGAGAAAGCTTGGTTTAAGCTGGGAAAAAGTCTGGGAATTAAAGCTTAGAGATTGAAGAATTGAGCTGGAAATCTGGGGAAAAGTAAGCTAGGAGCAGTCAAGGAATTTCTGAGGAGTTAAGCTATCAACCACGGTAAAACTTTAGATTCTAATTACTGAATTTTGGTTGGGTTTGAATTTTTTTAGGGGTGCTTGAGTTGGTTTCTGAATTTGGGGTTTAAGGGAGACTGAACTAGTGTTATAGGTTGTTTGTGTATAGAATGATGAGGTAATATTGGAAGTTTTTGGACCTAGTTTGGCTTGAGTACATGTTTGGGGTCGAAATCTATGGCTATGAGTTAGGAAAATATGCATAAAACCCAGGGATTTATGGGTTCACGGGGACGCGCCGCGACCCAGTTCATGGGCGTTGCGGCCCGCGTGCCCCAGAAGGCCCTGGGGGGTTGCTGACCTGTGGGTGCACCACGACCCTAGGGGGCAAGTTGCGGTCCACCTTCCCCCTAGAGAAAGAGGTTAGTGCCTCTGACTTGAGGCACGCTACGACCCTTAGGGCCAGGTCACGGTCCGCCTAGGCAGCCATAGTCTAGGTTGGTTTTTAGGCTCGAGGGTTTTAACCTAAGCACTCGGCACGAATTCTACTACCCGGTTTAGTAGAATCTGAGGTCCTAGAGGTTAGTATTTGATTCAAAACATTTAATTGGATTAGATTTTTATAGATATCCATTGTTGCTTGTGACTAGGGTTACCGTCAAGGCTTGAGATTGAGGATCGTGCTCGGGACCGCTTCATATCCTTTGCTCGGGACTCGAGGTAAGAAAACTGCACCCAAATTGTGGATGGGACTAAGATTCTCTGTAAATGAGCACATGTGTTATGTAATTTGAATATCTATTATGTGTGATGTCAAAATACGACCTAAGGGAATCGGGGCTGATGTTAAGCTTACTGAACGCAGCTCGGCCTAAGCGAGCCGAAATATGCTAAATAACCAGAGGGCTCGGCCTAAGGGTGTCGAGCCCTAATTATCTATATTAAGATTGATGTATATGTTTGGTTTACACCATTGTTGTTTCTTAGTTTGGAATTTATATTCTATTGTTAATTGGACTGATTGGTCTAGGTTTGCTATATATACTTTGTTGTTATCTATGCTTGTTGATTAAAGTTTTCTTGCTGAGCCTTGGCTCACTGGTGCTACGTGGTGCAAGTAAAAGCAAGGGAAAGCTGGACCAACCATGAGTTGGAGAGCTTTGGGGAGGAGTGTACATAGGTAGCTGCTCAACCATCACGGTCGAGGGAGCTTAACCTTGTATTTTTCCATCTAGATTGGCTATTGTTGTATTAACTTTTGAGGGTTGTGTCTACCATGTAAATACTATTTTTGGGATCCTATGTATCAAACTCATATTTTAATTAAAATTAACCATTTTATGATAAAAATCTTTTAACCCTAACCTGCCATTTAACCTAGAAACACATTTATGTTCAAACGACTTGACTAGCAAATCTTGCACTATTCTAAACGCTCAGTGTAACGGTCTTGGTTATCCAGGGCGTTACACTCGTGTTCTCTCTCTCTCCCTTTGGAGTGCTTTGAAGCTGAAGGAATTCTTGAAGAGAAACCTGGGAATTGAGCTAGGAAAATTTGAAGAAATTAAGCTAGGATCAGTCAGGGAATTGATGAGGATTGAGGCTATTAATAGAGGTAAGAATTCTTTCTTGATTCTTGTGGAATTCAGATTGTTAGGATGAGTTTGACTGGGTTTTTGAATGTTGATTGATTGCTGATTTGGGATGGTAATTGTAGTAGGATTTTGGGTGGTTTTTATGCCTAGGTTGTGTGGTTAAGAGTCCTAGACTCAATTCTGGGTATGGTTCTAGGGTTCAAGGGATTTTTGTTGAGTTGAGTTGGGAGAAAATGCAGAGAAACCCATGGATTTATGGGTTCACGAGGGTGCGTCGCGACCCATTTTATGGGCGCCGTGGCCCGCGTGACCCAAAAGGCCCTGGGGGCTTGCTAACTTGTGGGGGTGCCGCGGCCCTAGGGGGCAAGTTGTGGCCCGCCTCCCCTCTGGGACAAGAGGTTGGCACCTCTGACTTGGGGCGCACCATGACCCTTAGGGCCAGGTCACGGCCCGCCTAGGCAGCCATAGCCAAGATTTGTTTTTAGGCTCGGGGATGCTTGAGGACTTAAACCTAAGCGCTCAGGATGAATTCTACTACTCGATTTAGTAGAATTCGAGGTCCCAGAGGCTAGTATTTTATTTCAAAGTATTTAATTGGATTAGATTTTGATAATTATCCATAGTCACTTGTGACTAGGGTTACCAATAAGGCTCGAGATTGAGGATTGTGCTCAGGACCACTCCACTTCCTCCACTCAAGACTCGAGGTAAGAAAACTACACCCGAATGTGAATGGTATTGAGATCCCCTGTAAATGAACATATGTGTTCTGTAACCTGTATATTTTTTATGTGCGATGTGAAAGTACGAACTAAGGGAGTCGGGGCTGATATTGAGCATACTGGACGTAGCTTGGCCTAAGCGAACCGGGATCAGCTAAATAACCAGAGGGCTCGGCCTAAGAGAGTCGACACCTGAATATTTTTATTAAGATTGAATTATATGTTTGGAAGAATCTGTTTACTGCTGCCTAATTTGTTGCTTGTACTTTGTTGTTGGTTGAACTAGTTGATTTAAAGTTTACTATGCACATTTTGTTGTTGTATATGCTTGTTGAATTTGGTTTTCTTGTTGAGCCTTGGCTCACGGGTGCTACGTGGTGCAGGTAAAGGCAATGGAAAGTTGGACCAGCCGTGAGCTGGAGAGCTTTGGGGGCGATGTGTACACTGGTAGCTGCTCGACCGCCACAACTGAGGGATTTACAGGGACTAGCGCCAAAAATTTTATTTTTCCATTTAGGATGGTTGTAGTTGTATTAGCTTTTGAAGGTTGTAACCACCATGTAAACATTATTTGTGGGATCCCATGTATCAAACTCTTATTTTAATGAAATTCAACCATTTTACGATCAAAATCTTTTAACGCTAACCTACCATTTGACCTTAGAAACACATTTTCGTTCAAACGACTCGGTTAGCAAGTCTTGCACTATTTCAAACACACTGTGTAACAGTCTTGGTTATCCAGGGCATTACAAGTAGTGTGGTGAGTATAGTAGCTAGACTTGAGAGAAAGTATGGCTTATACACTAGCACGTGGCTACAAGGTGCAAAAAATACCAAGAGGTGCAACTCAATCAGCAAGTGGTGTGAGTATAGAGGAAAAAGGGCATTTCTTTTTAGAGCATATTCTCTAATAAGTATAAAGCATGAAGATTTTTGTTATTTATTTTATCAACCTTACACAAGAGCAGGCATCATAACAAGTAGTATATTAAAATCCATCCCACATAGACTAATCTTTAAGTTGTTAATTACCAAAAACTAATTTTCTTTCAAACGGGTTTATGGCTGGTTCTGGGTGGGCGGTCGCGGCCCTGTTCTTGGGCGCTGCGACCCTAGCTCAAAGAAGCAGGTGGAGCATTTTGGCCTTGTTGGGCGCCGCGGCCCTGGGTATGGGGCGCCGCAGCCCTTGCTCCTGTTGTGGCTGGGGGCCGCGGCTCAAGGTGCTAGGGTCGCGGCTCTTGGGTGGTTTTGAGCTTGTTTGAGTGTTTTGACCTCTAGAACATGGTTTTAGGCCTCGGGATTGTTCCTACTACCCGGATTGGTGGGGATTGATGTTTCGGAGGCTAGATCTTGGTTTGGGAACCTTTATTATTCATGTTATTGATGGTGTCCCATATTTGGTTATGACTAGGTGACCGCTAAAGGGCTAAAAGTCAGATCGTTCTCAAGGGCCGTTCTTTTATTCATTCTCGCTCGAATCAGTGGTAGGAAAACTACACCCTATGTATATGACATGCATGATTGCTGTTGAGGCATGTTGATTGATAAATGTGGATATTGATTGCATATTAAATGCTTAGCAGAGCTTGCTTATGTATGGTACTGATTAGTCAAGGATGGCACTGGTCGCATATTACTGACCTGAGAGTCAGAAATGGCATAAGCGTCCTGAACTCTGGGCTGATTAAAGATTAGATATAATCGATATCAGCGTTGAATGCCTCTAGGGACATTAATGTTGGACCGACCCTAAGGTCGATGAAACTTATAAGCGTTTGACTAGTCTAAGACTAGTTACTCAGAGCCAGGGCCTAAGGCCTGGGTGACTGCTTGTCACATGGATAGGGAGCGGAATCCCATGGTTATGACTCTATGGTCATGAGGTAGGTTATGTTGGTGACTAGTCATCATGCACTTATCCTGTTTAAGCTAGTGAAAGGTTCACTTATTTGTGAAGCGCTGGTGACCCTATCGTCACATGGCTAATGGGAACGAAACCCACCTTAGTGACTTTTGCGACTGTCACTCATCTATTTTGGACTGAAAGTCCTGAATGATGATTATGATCATTGTTGATACTATATTCATGATATATTGTGTTTTCTTGCTGGGCTTTGGCTCACGAGTGCTATGTGGTGCAGGTAAAGGGAAAGAAAAGCTCACCCATCTTTAAGTGGAGAGCTTAGGTGGTGATGTGTACATATGCGGCCGCTTGACCACCACGGCCAAGGAGTTCTTAGAGGAACTAGGTGGTTTACCCTATTTTTTCCGCTTAGGTCGGCGGGTTTGTAAATTTGAAACAGTAATGACCATTTTGAGTTATAAATAACTTGTAAATGTTTTTTATGGGCCCATGAAGAGTTTTATATATTAAATAAAATATATCCTTTCCTTTTGATTGGTTTTCCACCTTAGCCTATTAATAACACTTAGAAGCACGTTTTTAACCAAAGGACTCGGGTAGTGAGTTAAATTTCTGGTTCACCGTAACTGTTCTGGGGTAACCAGGGCGTTACAGGAGCGGTCTAGGTTTAAGGGTTCCTGAAGACTGGCTAGACATGTACACTCACCGCTAAAGATAAGCTCGACTCAGGGTTTGGTAATTGTATATATGTGATTATATGCTTAAATGTGTGAATGGAACATAAATGCTTTACTATATGATTAATAAGGAGCATAAGATACTGATAGGGCCTAGCCTTTGACTGCTATGTGATGATAATGAGGCATGCTTATTAGCATTGTTGTTGCATGTGAGTGAATATTTGAATGATTATTTGCATTTTGATTGCTTGTGGTTGGTTGAGTTCCAATGGTGGACTATGGGAAGATTGTTAACCTGTCATCATTGCCTAACCACCGAGTCGTTGATTGCAGATAAACTTGGATAGCTATGCGTCCAAGACGATCTATAAAACTAGATTAGTATGCGAGTTCTTGGATGTGTTTCCTAAGGATTTACCAGAACTGCTGCCGCACAGGGAGATTCAGTTCGCCATTGAGTTAGTTTCGGGGATAGATCCAATGTTGAGGGCACCATATAGGATGGCTTCGGTAGAACTGAAGGAATTGAAGATACAGTCGCAAGAGCTTCTTACTTTGGGGTTTATCAGGCCTAGCTACTCGCCATGGGGTGCTCCAATTTTTTTTGTGAAGAAGAAGGATGGGACTCTGAGAATGTGTATAGACTACAGGGAGTTGAACAAGTTGAGCTTCAAGAATAAGTACCCCTTACCAAGGATCGATGACTTGCTTGATCAGCTGCAGGGAAAGACGATGTTCTCATAGATTGATCTTCAATCTAGTTATCACCAACTGAGGATCAAGGACGAGGATATACCAAAGACGACCTTTTGAATGAGGTATGGACATTATGAGTTTCTGGTCATGTCGTTTGGTTTGACCAATGCCCCAACAGCAATCATGGACTTGATGAACAGGGTATTCAAGGACTTCCTAGACCAGTTTATGATTGTCTTCATCGATGACATCTTGGTTTAGTCCAGTTCAGAGGTAGAACATGAACAACATCTCTGGCAGGTATTGCAGAGATTGAGAGAACACTAGTTGTATGCCAAGTTTAAGAAGTGTGAGTTTTGGCTACCAGAAATGACATTCCTTGGATGAATTATTGGTGAAGATGGAATTAAGGTGGATCCAGCTAAGGTGGAGGTGGTGAGAGATTGGCCGATACCAAGGAACGCCTCGGAGGTTAGAAGTTTCCTTGGGTTAGCAAGTTATTACAGATGGTTTGTGGAAGGGTTCTCGAAGATTGTTGCACCGATGACAGAATTGACACGGAAGAATCTGAAGTTCGTCTGGTCAGACAAGTGTGAGAATAGCTTCCAGGAATTGAAGCGACGACTGATTACTACTCTGGTGTTGAGTCTTCCTTCGGAGGAAGGGAAGTTTGTAGTATACTGTGATGCATCCAGGTTGGAATTAGGATGCGTGTTGATTCAGAATGAAAAGGTTATTGATTATGCGTCATGACAGCTGAAGGAGTACAAGCAGTGGTATCCTACCCATGATCTGGAGTTGGCAGCTATGGTATTCGCACTTAAAGTGTGGCGACATTATCTGTATGGGGAAAAGTGGGAGATATACACCAATCACAAGAGTTTGAAGTACTTCTTCACCTAGAAGGATTTGAATATGAGGCAGAGACGTTGGCTGGAGTTGGTGAAGGACTAGGATTGTGACATCCTTTACCATCCAGGGAAAGCCAACGTAGTGGCAGATGCGTTGAGCCGGAGGAGCCTGGGACAGTTATTTAGCTCTGCATAGATATCGAGAGAGTTCGCAGAGGAGATGTCCAAAGCGAGGATAGAGTTGGTAGTGGTTCGGTTGGCCAATATTACTCTACAGTCGACCCTGTTAGAGAGGATAAAAGAGGGTCAGTTGGTAGATGCACAGTTGCAGGAGGTTAGAGGGGATGTCTTAGATGGGGTGGCTAAGGATTATTCCATTTCAGAGACAGGGTTACTACAGTATAAGGGTCGGATTTGTGTCCAAACTGCTATGGGGATTAGACGAGAGATACTCGATGAATCCCATACTACACCATACTCACTCCATCCAAGCACCACGAAGATGTATCAGGATCTATGGATGTTGTATTGGTGGCCTGGGATGAAGAAGGATGTGGTAGAGTACGTGGCCAAGTGTTTGACCTGTCAGCAGGTGAAGGCTGAGCATCAGCGACCAGCGGGGTTGCTACAACCTTTGGGTATTCTTGAGTGGAAATGGGAGGATATTATGATGGATTTTGTGGGAGGTTTACCCAGGACAGTGGGGCTTCATGACTCGGTGTGAGTGATAGTAGACAGTACGCCAAGTCAGTTCACTTGCTGCCAGTGAAGATGACCTATACTATGGATAAGTATGCAGAGCTGTACATGAGGGAGATTGTACATCTCCATGGGGTTCCCAAGTCCACAGTGTCAGACTGGGCTCCTATATTTACCTCCAAGTTTTGGGGTGGTTTACAGATTGCTATAGGGACTCAGCTGAAGTTCAGTACGACCTTTCATCCTCAGATCGATGGACAGTATGAGAGGACGATTCAGATATTTAAAGACATGCTCAGGGCGTGTGAGATAGACTTTAAGGGGTCTTGGGGTAAGTATCTCTCAATGATTGAGTTTTCATACAACAATAGTTACCATTCAATGATTGGAGTAGCTCCATATGAGATGTTATATGGAAGAAGGTGTAGATCACCCATTCATTGGGATGAGATGGGTGAGATGAAGTATTTGGGACCAGAGATGGTTCAGGAAACTAATGAGGCTATCGAGAAGATCCGGGCTCGAATGTTCGCTTTGCAAAGTAGACAGAAAAGTTGCGCTAATCCTAAGCGTAGGGATGTGGAGTTCCAGGTAGGGGACCACGTTTTTCTGCGAGTCTCACCATTGCGAGGGGTGAGAAAGTTTGGGAAAAAGGGCAAGCTGAGTCTTAGATTCATTGGACCTTTTGAGATCCTGGAGAGGATCGGGCAGGTGGCCTATAGATTGGCATTGCCACTGTCATTGTCGGGAGCTCATGACGTATTCCACATTTCTATGCTTCAGAAGTAGTCTCAGATATGACTCATGTGTTGAAGTATGAAGATTTAGAATTGTAGACAGATTTTTCTTATGAGGAGCGACCAGTTCAGGTCTTGGACTGGAAAGACAAGGTTCTACGGAACAAGATGATTCCTCTAGTCAAAGTATTGTGGAGGAATAACAGGGTCGAGGAAGCGACCTAGGAGCTTGAGTCAGCGATGCGGGATCAGTATCTCGAGTTATTCAGGTAAATTTTGAGGACAAAATTCTCAGTAGGAGGGGATAGTTGTAACGACCCAAAATCACTATTAAGGCTTAAGGGCCTTAATTAGTGTGTCGGGAGGGCATAATTGGTATATGTGTGATTAAGTGGTTAAAATGCATGATTTTGTGGCATGCATGATTAATATGACTATATGATTATGTGATATGCATGGTTATGTGTATTAGATACGCATGTGGGCCCTTTATAGTGTATAAGGGAATATTTTTTATTTTGGCCCGTTGATGGCATAATTGTGATTATTTGTGATAAATTGTTGAGACCACATTATTATATGGATATATTTGCAGCATATGGTTCGAGGTAGTCCTAGTGAGCGGATTAGCAAAATATTCACAGCGGGGTTTAATACTCGGCTCGGGAGGAGCCTGGGATATTTTATGGGAATTATGGAATATTTGGGATTTATTAAGTAATGAATGAGTATCTGGAAATTAATTGGATAACGGGATTAATTGGTAGATATTAGGAACACTTGAGGAATTAGCGGGAACTGGGAGCGGAATGAAAAGGGCAGAAAATTTAGGCCTTACGATTTCTCTCACCATCTCTCATTGTGCTTTGAAGCTAAGGAATGAAAAGGGCAGAAAACTTAGGCCTTAACCTGGAATTCTTTGAAGGAAAATTGATAGGAAGGGAGAGTCTTGAGCTGCTGACGGATTTAAGTTGGATTTTATAGTAGGGTGCTAGAGATTTAAGTTGTATTTGAGGTAAGGATTCAGACCTTTGATTATGTAAATTCATCTTGTTCTTGTGCTAGGATTTAGGATGTTAAGATTGGAGATTGGACTGGGTTTTGAGTAGTGAATTGTTGATCAATTGGAGTATTGATTTTAGTATAATGGTTAGGAATTTTATGTTTAAATATGTGATTAAAATCCTGAACTCGTAGTTGGGTTCGGTTCTGGTTGAGAGGCTTTACTGGGTTTGAGTTTTGGGGAAATTGGCTGGGAGAAGTGTGAAGAAAATCCAGAATTTCTAGGTTCGAAGGGGCGCGCTGTGACCCAGCTCTGGGGCATCGTGGCGCGTGTACCCAAAAGGGCCTGGGTATGCTCTTTGATTTGGGGGTGCGCTGTGACCTTAAGAGGAAAGTCGTGGCCTGCCTCCCCTATGGCTTGGGTTTCTGTTCTCTGACTTGAGGGCAAGTCGTGACCCCTGGGGCCAGGTCGCGACCCGCCTGGGGTTTTTTGCCTTAGGTTGGGTTTTAGGATAGTGAGGCTTGGGGGGCTCGAACATAGGCGCTCGGGACAATTTCTACTACCCGGTTGAGTAGAAATTTAGGTCCTGGAGGCTCGTTTTGTCTCCCAAGTATTTATTTGGATTAGAATTTAACAATTACCCATTGGCCACTATGATTAGGTTTATCACCAAGGCTTAGGACTGAGGATCGTGCTCAGGAACGTTCTATTATCTCTGCCCATAATTAAAGGTAAGAAAATTGCACCCTTGAGTGGTTGTAACGGTTGTGAGATTCCCAATAATTGAACATATATACTATATGGTTAAATGATTGATTTGGCATATGAGAATGAACAGCCTAAGAGAGTCGGGGCTGATAATTTGCGCACATGACGCGACTCGGCCACTGTGAGCTAGGATAAACACTAGACTTGGCCTAAGCGAGCCGAAGGTAGTGGTGTAAACATAGGGTGCAGTCTAAGGGCGCTGACCCTGAATATTGCATATTGATTGAGATAAATTGCTGAATGTATATGTTTATTGATATTAGTTTGATGTCCATGACTTGATGAATATTTGGATGACTGTGTTATGATTGATTGAATATCATCTCTGATTATGTTTTGATGTTATGGTTTTCTTGTTGGGCCTTGGCTCACGAGTGCTACGTGGTGTAGGTAAGGCAAGGGTAAGATGGATCAACCATGAGTTGGAGAGCTCTAGGGGCGAGATGTACATTGTCAGCTGCTCATCCGCCATAGTTGAGGGAAAGTACAGGGACAGAACCTAAAATTTGTATTTTTCCATTAGAATGGCCACTGGATTGTATATAATTTTTGAGAATTTTGTAACTTTGTCTCTTAAACCCTGTTTTCGGGTTCCCATGTACCAAACATCTATTTTAATGAAAATTGACCATTTACGATCAAATTTTTTTACCCTAACCTAATTGTTGACTTTAGGACCACACTTTTAATCAAATGACTTGATTAGCAAGTCGTGCACTATTTTAACTACACAGTGTAGCGGTCTTGGTTATCCAATGTGTTACACCCGACTAACTTAAAGACCTCGGACCATTAAAACTACTATGACATAGCTATTATTTTTTAATACATACATAAAATAATATAACTTTATTAGAAAATCATAAATACGGGATCCTATTGTTATTACATAAAATCTTAAGGAAACAAAACCTTTAATTAATTGTTCAAATACTAAATGCGGAAAAACATAAATACATAATTCAAAAGACTTGAAACAAAACTTCATCCTTAATCTTTCCCATCAGTCCATTCATTCAGTTCTCGCCCAATACACATGCCAAAGCTGCCACGAATTTGTCCTGCCTTCCAAGCTCATTTTCCCGCACCATCTAAAATAAAAAGGAATGAGTCTAATGCCCAGTAGGGAAAAACTACTAAAACATATCATAAGTCATAAAACGTAAAACATAAATCATAAAACGTATGACGTAAAAACATAAATCATAAAACATAAGACTACAATATTAAAATGGCCATTAACTCGTTACCGTAGTATGTGATAGAAACCATCTAGGTCCCCTTGCTACTATTTAGAGGTAGGTTTAAACACAAATATAGTATATGATAGAAACAATCTAGGTCCTCTTGCTATTATTTAGAGGTAGGTTTAAACATAACTATAGTCTACGATAATGATAAAAATCTTGGGATTTGCTTATTTGCTATCTAAGCAACCATATTTCCCAAGCAACTACAACATAAAACATATACATACATACATACAATCATACATGCATACATACATACATACATACATACACCTAGCATATAAACATAATCATAACACATAAAATCTAACCTATTTTCCTTGCCAAAAACTGAGGTATTGGAGACAAGTGCGGGATTAGAAACTCCTAATATCAAACAGTAAAAATCATAAGTTTCCTAAAGAAAAGAAGATGAAGAGAATATCTAAACCATCAAGATAAGAACTTATAGAAAACCTTAAGTTTGAAGAAAATAAAACACCTAACCAAAAGCCATTATAACAAATTAGGATTTGGAAGAAAATGAAAAGAATAAGAGGAACTATAATGAACTAAACTTGAGGATTGAGAGTACCTTAGACAGCTTAGAACTTCGATCTACACCTTAATACCAAAATCACACTCTAGCTTACTTCCCAAGTGTTTAGAAAAGCTTAGATTTGAAAGCTTTTAACCCCAAAACCCTAGTGTTTCTCTCTAGAACGAAATTAACAGCTTGGAGGCTCTGAAAAGTGTTTGAATGATGATGCAAATGGCTGAGTGAAGGGTCCTATTTATAGAGTTCAAGGAGTGAAACTAAATCCCATTAAAATGAATAAATAATTGAATAAAAATTGAATTTTCTGCTCAACAGATCCCCAGAACTCGGTCAAAATCGTTCAAGAGCAAGTCCAAGTTGTTGAGGGCTGTTTCTTTCTCAGATTCCACGGATTTTCCAAACATGCAAGTGGAGTCGATATATCGCTCCCTGTAGGTGATATATTGCCTCTCCCATAGTCCCAAGCCTTCATGATTTCGTTCGTGCGAAGTGGACGTGTTTTCCTTATCAATCATAGTCGATATATCGACCCCTATAGCTGCGATGTATTGGCATACGCTGATATATCAAACATGTTTTAGCACACTTTTAGTACACTTGAATTTTTTTAAACCACTTTGACTGAGTAAAACATGATCCTAATAGCTGAGGGAAGGTTCTAGACTTCCTAGGTTTATCCTTGATTAATTTATTCAACTAAATTCCTTGAATCCTCAATAAACATACATGTGACAAGTGTCACGTTCTTAATTATTCTATCTAAACCTTAGGTTATAATAAATAACATTTCTAGGACTATCTATATTTATCAAACCTTTGATAAAATCAATATTTCTAAACTATAGGCTAAACTTGTAAAATCCATAACTATCTCTATGAGTTTCCAACTAAATCCTGGCTTGAACCAATAACCACAAAAACTAAAATACTACAGCACAAGCTACTCCTATCTAGCTTAGCTTAAGGTCTCGATCAACCACTCTCATTGGCATTGAAAATTTTTCAAGGCTCTTTTATCCTCAATGTTATCCACCCAATCTATTTGCAAACAATTTTCAGCTTTGGATTAATCTTTGCGCACACAAAACACAATGAATGTTTCGTACTCATCTTCATTGTTACGGCTCAGTTGACCTTTGGCTACATTAATCACCACATTCCTAGTTTCTAAAAATGTCCTACCTAAAATTATAGGTATGTCTTAATCTTCTTCCATATCTAACACAATGAAATTTGCTAGCAATATTAACCTACCAACCTTTATCAACAAATCTTCAAGAATACCTCTTGGATAAGTCAGAGATCTGTCTGCCAATTGGAGTGTGATAGATATTGTAACGTCTAAATTTCCCTAATAAGGCTTAGTGCCTTGATTAGGGGGCCTTGAGGGTAATAATTGATTTATTATGTGATTATATGCATGATTACATGAATTATGTGAGTTATATTATAATATGACTATATTTGCATGTGTTAGGTGTACTAAGCATGGATGCGGGCTCGTTTCTCATTAGAAGGGAATTTTCGTAATTTTAGCTCGTTCAGGGCATATTTGAATACATATATATGTGTTATATGATTGAGACCACATTATTATGTGGAAATATTTGGGTTCTTTGGCACGAGACGATCCTAGGGAGCAAGTTAGCGATTTAGTCATGACGGGCCAAAATACCTGACTCAGGGTGAGCTTAGGTGTATTTTGGTAATTTAGTACATTACTGGGATTTATCGGGTAATGGGGAATTGTTAGTGATTATTTGAAGATATTGGAAGTAACGGGAATTATGAGGCGTTAGTTGAGATTAGCGGAAAATGTGGCAAATGACGATATTTCCCTTGGGGGCATTAAATGAGTAAGGCTTGATCAAGGGGCACTTTGTTCTTTTCATTCCTAGTAGTGACTTAGTCACTAGAGTCCTTCACAGGCAGGAAACCAAAGGAAAAACAACATTCAACACCTCACTCTCTCTCTCTCTCTCTTTCTCTTTCCTCTCTCTATCTCTTGAGGAGTTTTGATCTTTTAAGGAGAAAAAGCTTAGAATTGAAGGGAGTTGAAGCCAAGGATTGAATTGGAAACAAGTCAGGGGTCATAATTCTCAGTGGAGGTAAGATTGTGCTCTAGTTTTTGGAAAAATTCCGATGTGGTTTAAGTTTGGTTAAGTTTTAAACTTATGGTTGGGTTTTTATTTGGGTTAAGGATTTAACTTGGTTTTTGGGGTGTTTGTGTTGCTTATGATGCATTATTGAGAGTCTTAGACTCATTTGGGACCTTGGTATAATTTTGGGAGGAGATCTTGTGAGTATTGGCTCGGAGAAAATGGTGGAAAAACCCAGATTTTCTAGGTTCATGCAGGGGCATCGTGCCACTGTTCTTCCGAGCCGCGGCACTAGGGTGGTCCATAGCAAGGTGGCTCTGGCTAGGTGTGACGGCATTTGTTAGGCTGTGCCGCAGTTCTAGGCCATTTTTATGAGGCCTAGGTTTTGTAGTTTTAAGGCATAGGCCCATGGGCTCAGAGGATGGTTTCACCACGCTATGTGGTGGAATTGGAGGTCCCGAGAGCACAGGATTAGTCCCGGGGTTAATTTATGAAATTAAATGGTAATGAGAATTTTATTTATGGGTTGTGACTAGGTTACCGCTAGGGCTCGAGAGAGGATCATTCTTGGGAGTCGTGCTTGCTTGCGCTTGGACCAATGGTAAGAGAACTATACCCAATACGTGACATATGTGATTAGGGCTCATCCCGGTTGTTAAGTATAGATTTGATTATGGTTTGAGCCCCTATGAATGAGCATGATTATGATTATGCTTGTGATTGATTGATTAAGCATGCTTGAATACTTTGTACCTGGATAATTGTTAAATGATGTGTGCTTGTTTGCATTATCTGATTGAAAAGAATTGACTTATAAGTCAAGGGCGGAAGTAGCGGTGTAACGACCCAAATTTGCTAATAAGGCTTAGGGCCTTGATTAGCATGCCTGGAGGGCAATAAGAGAATTATTGTTTAATATGTGAATTATTGTTATAATACGTGACTTGTGTGAATATGTGATTAGTGATGCATGTCTAGGTGAATTAAATATGCATGTGGGCCCAGTCTGGTCATTAGGGGCATGATTGTAATTTTAGCACGTTGAGGGTATAAATATGATAATGGTGATATATTTGTGATATATCTGTGTTGCACGATCCGAGACAGTTCTAGGGAGCGGTTAGCTAGAAAGTCACAACGAGGTCGAAAATCCGACTCGGGGTGAGTCGAGGGGTATTTTGGGTATTAGACATTTTATGAGGTTCTCGGGTTATGAAATAAATATTTGGAGATATATTTGACGTTAGAATGTCTAGGAGGGAATATTGGGGAAATTTACCATTTTTCCCTCGGGGACGTTTGCGGTACCCCGAGTCTTTAGGTAATCTTATAGACTTAAGTTAAATAAAACAAAACATAGAACCATTTGGAACTCTCTAAACCGGCCCACTCCCTCTCCCTTACTATGTTTCTCTTCTACTCTTGGAGGCTTAGTGACATCTTGGAGGTTCTACTTGTGAAAACCAATTGGAAGTAAGGAATCAAGCTAGAGCTTTGGAGGCTAGGAGCTTGGGGCTTAGGAGATCAACTCAGAGAGATCAACTCAGAGACCCAATTCAACAAGGGTAAGTCTTAAATTATAAGGATTGTGTTTGGAATTTTTGGTGGTTTTCTTAGAGTATGCATGTGTGTTGGGTGAAGAATTGAATTTGAGTTTGAGGAGGTTTTTGGCTTAAGTTCTAGTTGGGTTTTGTTGCTGAATCTATAGTATGATCTCTGTGATAATTAGTTTGGATTATTGGATTGATTCTAGGGATAATTGGACTGGTTTTTGAGGTGGAAATGGTGAGTTTTTCTAGGCTCGAGGTGTCGGGCTGCGGCCTTGTTCTTGCTAAGCCGCGACCCCTTAGAACTTGGGGCGTCTGGAATTGGAGGCGCGCCGCAGCGCCCTTCAGAGAGGGTCGCGGCGCGTGTGGGCTATTTTGAGGCAGGGCCTCGGGTTAAGCTGGGGGCCGCGGCATGAGTCCCTAGGACCGCGGCGCTTAGTGCATTTTTGGGTTCTAGAGGAGTTTTAGGCTCGGGAATTCAATAGTTAAGGCTCGGGATGGATTTTATCACCCGAATTGATAGAATCCAATGTCCCAGAGACTAGAATCATAATCTAAAGCTATTTAATGGATTAGAACTTGATGGTAGAAATTATTAATGTGTTGTGACTAGGGTTTCGGCGGGGCTCGAATTAGGGAACTGTTGTAGTGACCCAAATTTGCTAATAAGGCTTGGGGCCTTGATTAGTGTGCCTAGAGGGCAATAATTTCTATACTGTATAAATTTATGTGAATTTAATGAATATGTGGTTAGAATTCATGTTTAGGTGAGTAAATATGCATGTGGGCCCCGTCTGGTTGTCAGGGGCATATTTGTAATTTTAGCCCGTTGAGGGCATAAATGTGATATATGTGACATAATGGTGATTTATTTGTGATGCACGTTCCGAGACAGTCCTAGGGAGCTGTTTAGCTAAAAAGTCACAACGGGGTCAAATACCCGGCTATGGAGGAGCCTAGGGGTATTTTGGGAATATTATAAATTTAGTTTGGGAGTTTTGGGTAATGGTTAATGGCACTTTGGTAACTTGGGTAACTATAGGTAACTCTTGAGGATAGTTACTTTAAGTGAGAAAGAGGTATTTTTGTAAGAGGATAGGAAAGGTTTAGGTTGCCCTTGAGGATTAGCTAGAGTATAGGTTAGATGGGAGGGCAAATGGGTAATTTGGCTTTAGGAAGGGATAACTATGGCAGAGAGAAAGTCATTCACATTTTCTACACTTAGACAAAATTCAATTCTTGCTGAAAGTTAAGGAGAAGTTAAGAAGCAAGAAGGAAGGAAGGGAATCTCTGAATTTTGTTGAATCAAGAGGGGAGTCAAGGCCAGAAAACTTAGAGGTTGTTCTACATATTGAGGTAAGGAAATTCTGAGTAATTATGTTGTAGAATTCAGCTAAGAATGTTATGGTTTGAGAATTGAAGTGTGTGTTTTGCTTGGTGGATTCTTGGGGTGAATTGTGGTTAGGTTCAGCTTGGATTTAGTGAGTTAAACTTGGAATTTGATTGGGAAAGCAGCTCAAGGTCGAATCTCCACTTGAGGTAAGAATTCCATGCATATTTGAAGTTTATTTCTGGTTTGGTTTAAGATTTATGAAGGCTGGTTTAAATTTTGCAAGGGCTGGTTTAAGTTTTGAGAATTTTGAACTATTAAGTGATTTTTGGGTTTGATTGTGTATCTAGGCTTGTTGTTGATGTTTATGAGTTGTTAGATGGTTTATTTGGGGTTTTGAATTGAATTTGAGACTTAGGTATGCCTTGGTATTGATTTTGGTGTGTTTTGGCTCGGGGAAAACGTTTGGAGAAACCCAGATTTTTGGGTTTGCGAAGGGGGGCCGCGGCCCTATTCTTCTGCACCGCGGCGCTAGGCTGCATCAAGGGAAGGGAGCCACGCTGGGCGCCGCGGCCCTTAAGGGCTAATGCCGCGGCACTAGGCCATTTCTAGGCAGGGGGAAATTTCAGTTTTTAGGCTTTTGCTCAGGAGCTCGGGGGACGCCTCCGCCACTGTGTGGGGATCCGGGAGGTCCCGAGGGCTCGGGATTGGTTCCGGGAGATGCTTTTGAATTGGTTAGTAATGGGAGTGCTATTTATGTGTTGTGACTAGGTTCTCAGTGAGGCTCGGATTTGAGGATCGTGCTTGAGGGTTCAGTGCTCAAGAAGCTCGGGACACAGGTAAGAAAGCTGTTGTACCCATAGAGCAGGGCGAGGCCCCAAAGTTGTGTTGCAGGGCACGGCCCTATATGATTATGTGTTGGGTGTAGCCCATTGATTATGTTATTATATGTTTAAGTTATGTTTTAATTATGTTGTGTATGCATATATGTGAATGATCGGCAAGGGCCGGGAACGGCAAAGGTCGAGAATGGTGAAGGCCAGGAACGGCGAAGGCCGAGAACAGCAAGGGACTGGGAGCAGCGTTTAGCACATGGAGTGCAAGCTGCTAGGGTAAGACCCTGAAGGATAACTGGGATATCCTTACTGTGTAGACCGCAACTCAGGGGCCTAGTAAAGCTCCTGAGACGGCATGGCCGTATGTGTTTAGCTTGTTGACAAATTGGTTATATGCTAAATGGTTCATATGCGTATATTATTTGTTTATGTGGAGTTTTCTTGCTGGGCTTTGGCTCACGGGTGCTCTGTGGTGCAGGTAAGGGCAAGGAGAAAGTCAACCGACCATGAGTATGGAGAGCGTGACACAGCGCGTACATGTCTGGTTTGTCTGGCTGCCACGGCCAGGGGTATTTTTGAAAGTTGTTTGTAAAGAACCCTATTTTTTCGTATAGTCAACTTAAAGTATATTTTGAGTAGTAAATATTTATAAACAGTATTTTGGGATCCCAAATGTTAAACCTTTTATGATTTTTCAGTAAATGGAATTATTTTCAAAGTTTATGACTCTGTTTGTGGTTTGATTACACATTTGCCTTAAAACCTCGATTAGCGAGTTAGAAGCACGTTTTAAACTCACTTAGTAACAGCTCTAAGGGAGTAGGGCGTTACAACTGTGCTCGAGACATCGCTGCTTGGAAAGCTCGGGACGCAGGTAAGAAAACTACTGTTCCCATAGAGCTTGTGTTGCAGGGCTCGGCCCTATATGATTGACTTGCAGGGCTCGGCCCTATATGGCTGTGTTGAAGGGTGTGGCCCTTTGATTGAATTTACATGTGTTTAGATGTCTATTTAGTTATATTATGTGTGTATATAAATGATGGAACGGCGAGGGCCGGGAACGGCGAGGGTCGGGAACAGCGAGGGCCGGGAACGGAGAAGGCCGAGAACAGCGAGGGGCCGAGAGCAGCGTTTAGCACGCGGAGTGCGAGTTGCCAGGGCGAGACCCCAAGGGATACCTGGGATATCCTTACGGTATAGACCACGAACCCAAGGCCTGGTAAAGCGCCTGGGACGGCATGGCCATAATTGTATAACCTGATGACGGCTTGATTCTATGTTAAGTGTTTAATATGCATATATTATCTGCTTGTGAGGGTTTTCTTGCTAGGCTTTGGCTCACGGGTGCTCTATGGTGTAGGTAAAGGCAGGGGGAAAGTCGATCAACCTTGAGTATGGTGAGCGTGATGAGCAGCGCGTACATGTCTGGTTTGCCTGGCTACCACGACCAGGGGTGTTTTTTTTGGAGATGATTGTACCAAACTTGATTTTGTCGTTTAGTCGACTTTGTTTATATTTTGAGTTGTAAATATTTCTAAACAATGTTTTTGGGATCCTAAATGTTAAATGCTTTATAATTTTCAATGAAAGGTTTATTCTCAAGTTTATGACTCTGATCATGGTTTAGTTACACTTTCAACCTAAAATCTCGATTAGTGAGCTAACTGCACATTTTAAACTCACTTAGTAATGACTCTAAGGAGGTAGGGCGTTACAAGCGCATTGAGCGCTGGTCGAAAGAATTGACTTATAAGTCAAGGGCGGCAATAACGCGTTGAGCGCTGGTCAATATGGTTAGGCCTAATCAAGAGCATGACATGCGCTTGACCGACCCTATGGTCGTTGGAAAATTAAACCGCCAAGTGCACTGGACTAGCTCTAAGGCTGGTTATACAGAGGATAGGGTAGTGGGCTCCGGGGTGATTCTATAGTCCCATGTCCTAGAGCAACAGGCCCCGGTATGACTTAAAAGTCATTTATTTAGGGAAACGGCCCCGGGGTGACTCTATCGTCACGTATTTAGGGCAACGGGCCCCGGTGTGACACTATAGTCACTTATCTGAATAGAATGCATGCATGAGTATGGTTATTACTGCTAGGCATGCTATTTTTTATTCTATAATATGTTGTTAACTTCTTATAAGCATGTTTAAGTTTTCTTGTTGAGCCTTGGCTCACGAGTGCTATGTGGTGCTAGTAAGGGGAAAGGGAAGTTGGACCAGCCATGAGTTGGAGAGCTTAGGTGGCAGCGTGTACATATGCGGCTGCTCGACCACCACGACCGAGGTTTCTCAGAGGAACTAGGGTTAAACCCTATTTTGCCGCTTAGGCCAACTTGTTGTAAATTTTGAATTGTAATTATCCTATTAAACGTTATTTTGGGATCCCATGTATGCAATTAAACATTTTAATGAAATGGTAATTCTTTTTTACCAAAATTTTTAACGTTGAACCATTAATCACGTTTATGGCCAAATGACTCGTTTAGAGAGTCTAGCACCGTTTAAAATACACAATGTAATGGTCTTCACTATCTAGGGCATTACAAATACTGACTTTATTTCCCCCAAACCTAGCTTCTGATATATAGAACAGGGCATAAAATTGCTACTTTCTCCCAAATCACATAAAGCTCTTAAGAAAAATTGAGTCCCAATAGTACAAGGAATAGTAAAACTTCCTGGATCTTTGAGCTTTGGAGGAAGCTTCTTATGTAGAATTGCACTGTACTCCTCATTCAATGGCACCATCTCATTGTCCTCCTAGTTTCTTTTTCTGGATAAGATCCTCTTCATGAACTTCGCATAGCTTGGAATTTGAGCTAGAGCATCGGCAAAAAGGAATGTTAATATGAAGTTTTTTGAAAACTTCCAAGAACTTGGAAAACTGTGGGTCTGTACTCTTCTTTTGTATGTGCTAGGAAAATGGTGGAGGAGAATAAATTGGCTTCTTTGGTGTAGTCAATTCTTCTTGAAACTTCTTTTGCTCTTCAACACCCTCATCCTTTACCAACTTACTATTAACTTTATGAGATTCAAATTCATCCACCACATCATCTATCTTTCTAGTATTACCTTCAATACCCTTGCCACTTAATGGTCTTACATTGCTCAAACTTTTTTCTTCCAGGATTCATTTCTTGTAAGAATGTCCTAAACTATTTACTTTGTAAAACGTCGCTCAGTTCATATTTATTAGAAAAATACCATTTAGAGAGAAGTTTCAGTAGGGCCTTGTCAACACATGCAATTTGGGCCAAATAGTTTAAAATAAAAATATATTGTATTTATGCAATCTTGAAAATAAAATAAAATATGAAGTCCCACTATGACGTAATGAAAACATAAACCATAACATAAAAGTTCATAAACATTCTTGGCGTTCAATTAAATCGTTAATCGCTCATGGACACCCTGCGTTATACATGCCTAGACATCAGAACTCCTCACATCACAATGCGTGCCAAGAAGAAACCCTATTGCCTACCTGAAAGGGGGAAAGTAAGGGGTGAACTAAAAGCCCAGAAATGAAGTACAAACAAAATACAACAATTTACAAGTAACACAAAGAAATCTACGTGCATATCGTAAACTCATGGCATGTCATAATAAATCATAATCATAAGAGTTCATACACATAAGCATAATCAGACATCATGTGATCATGGCACCCCTATTGTCCATGTCTCATCATGAGGTAACCAGTAAAAGCATAAACTGGTAAACCTCCTCTATGAGGTAAACAAGAATTTTGGTCCTCGAATAACCTCGGCGCATCCGCCCTATGAGTTACGTCATATCCTTAGTAACTCCTTTGTTGTGTTGCGATCAACACACTAACAACCTACTGCTTTTCGTACAACATACAAGCAGATATACAAAAACTCATATCATAACATAGTAACTCATACTTTTCATAACACATTAGCTTACCATAGCTCATACTTTTCATGACACAATAGCTCTTGCAACATATTAGCTCATACTTTTCATAATATAATTTCATAGAAATTTCTATCTAACTTCCTTACCTCAAGTCCAAGCAAAAATAAAGTGTGGGGTACTTCATAACGAGCCTAGAATCACAACCAAATGTTCATCTTAATATCAAGTAAGATTACACATGCCCAACATACATAGTCCACGTGTCCATGGGCCAGGCACACGTGGCACATGTTGCATCACACTATAACCATTCAATAATTTCACATAAAACCATAAAAGAATAATCTCAAGTCTACTAGTTAAGACTCAATGTTTGCAAAACAAAAATCATGCACTTAATCAAATGGTGTACATTTGAACGTAAAACTTAACTTGCATGTAACATGCATACGTGTGACGACTTTAAAAATGTACTTTGAAGTTGGTAGATTTTAGTCATTTTATTTCTTATTAAATTCATAAGATTTAGCAAACAAACATATTTTACCAACTTGATTTGTACTGCAATACTACATAATAAAGTTTTACTCAAAATTTTATTACCAAGAATCGTTTTATTTTAGTTGCTATTTTACCAAATTTAAATTCCATTTATTATTTTAAATGGACATAAAATATAGTAACTCTTTACTATTTTCGTTTTTTCACAAAATAATTAGTTTAGCAGAATTTACTTAATATTGAATAATTAAACACTTACTCACTTTACCAAATAGATATCAAATTAAATAATAATTTAACTTTGTAAAAATATTGATATCTGAAGGTCACCATATTTTTCATATAAGTCATAATTTAAATAATTTGAAAAATCTCATTTATACTCCCTTTTTCTCAAATAAAATTTCTTAGTCCAAAAATATAATGTTACTTAACTAATTATTTTTTCAAATAAAAACTGCATCATTATAGATGAGATAATACATATTTAAAGTGTAGAAAAACACAATTTTCATGTATAAAATCTAAGACTTTAATTACTTAAGCATATACTTTATAATTTTAATTTAAAAGAAACTTTATTTCAAGAAACTAAAAATTCCAACAAGCATTTTATTACATTAATTTTTTAACAATTAGATTTGTAAGAATAAAAATGTATAGTTTCTTCCACAAAAAAAAAAATTATGCATTTGATTGAAGAAAGTATATTATTAAGGTTTGAAAAATCATCTTTTACTCGTATTAGTTCTAAAATATGCATCTTTTAAATTGTTGATAAATTACCACAAACATAAACCAAAATTAAGCAAGCATGCAAACAACAATTAAATCATTCAATACCACACTCACAAGGTCGAAACCTTCAATGCACAACTCATGAAAATAACACCAATAAACTTATTCAAAATCAATTTTTTCTAAAATAACAACAAGGGACAACATAAACTCATCACCCTTCTAAAATGTCAATGCCGAAAATTACATAGCATGTTTCGAGTATCCTATTTTCATTATTCTTTCATTACTAAAACTTCAAGATTTTTTGGAGCAATAATAATTTAAATATTACTCCTTAATAATAAAACAATATCAAAATTCTTAAAAGATCTTTGAACACCCATTTCCAACATTAATTTTTTTTAAAAAAACAATATTCAAATCAAAAGAAAATCTTAACAATCTATATGAACCCTAGATTACAAAACATAGATACAACACATAAACAACCCCAGCATGCTCTCTAAGAAATGATAAAGATTAAACCTACCACAATATCATACCCTAACCGAACCCTGTATGTTCAAGGCATCAACCAACCTTCCAAACCCATAAACAAAATCCTTAGCATGATTCAAAAATAATATCGAAAACAATCATTAACAACAAAACAACTTCTCAACCAAAGCAAAAATAACAACTCATCATCAATTTTCAAAAGACTGAGAATTCTCATTACCTTCTTTGATAGTGAATCAAAAACACAAAATTATGATCAATCCTCTTGGACATCAAGGGGTTTTCGAAACCACCAAAAAAGGAAAAAGAAAAAAGAAAACTTAGTGATGAGGAGAAGACTAATCTTAGGGAATCAAACAAAGCCATACCTATAGAGATTTTCTAACCCTTCATCTTTTCTTCTTCCCCTCCACAATTTTCCTCTCTCTCTCTCTCTCTCTCTCTCTCTCTCTCTCTCTCTCTCTCTCTCTCTCTCTCTCTCTCTCTCTCTCTCTCTCTCTCTCTTTCTTTCTTCCTTCTCTCTCTACCTCGCGCACTCTCCTCTCTCTAGCCATCGGCCACAATCCACAAATGAGCATGGGAAGTCCTCCTCTTTCCTTTTATCTCCCAAAGCCTAAACCTAAGAGGTTAACTACTAAGCTAATGGGAAAATGGTAAGTCTCAAATCCTAATTTCCTTGATTTTTGCATGGGAATCAATTAGGATAATGGTGGCAATTAAAGGGAATGTGTCAACATAACAAAAAGGGAAACTCACTCTTGATTCCCTCTCTCTCCCTTAGCCGATCCCTCTCCCATTCTCTCTCTCTTTCTCTCTCTCTTACTCGGCCACACTACTATTTCCCATTTTCATCTTTCTAAAAATTAGTACAAATCTACTAATAACTTACCTCTTTATTTTTCTTAATTAATAAATAAAATAAAAAAGGAAAAGATAATACACTATGCATGTTCACCATGCTTACATGCACATGCACACACACAACTGCTAGGGTGCATTTCTACTAACCATGCACCTTGGTGCACACAACTAAAACTCAAAAGTTCCTAAAATAAAAAATAATTAAATAAAACAATGAGCAAAATTAATTTCACATAATTTCTACCAAACAATTCAATTAAAATTCTAACATTAACAATTAACAATTAAATTAACATAAACTAACAATTAAAATAAAATAAAAAATTTGGTGCGCTACAATATACCCTCCTTAAAAGGAATTTCGTCCCGAAATTCTTTCGCACCAAATAACTCGGGGTATCTTTCTCTCATTTCTTCCTCCAGCTCCCAAGTTGCCTCTATCTCCATACTATTCTTCCACATGACCTTAACTAATGGAATCCTTTTGGATCTCAGTTCCTTGATTCCATTTTCGATGATACGCTCAGGCTGTTCATCGTAACTCAGGTCCTATTTCAGCTGTTAAGGTTCATAACTCAGAACATGAGAGGGATCCGACACGTACTTACGCAACATTGAGATATGAAAGACGTGATGTGTTTCAGCTAGTGCTGGGGGCAGTGCTAAACCATACACAACTTGCCCAACTCTGTCCAAAATCTCAAATGGATCTATAAATCTTGGGCTCAATTTCCCTTTCTTCCCAATACGCATAACACCCTTCATTGATGAGACTCTTAAGAACACAAACTCGCCAACTGAAAATTTGATGTCCCTTCTCTTAAGGTTTGCGTAGCTCTTTTGCCTACTTTGAGTAATAATCATCCTTTCACAAATTTTCTCAATCGCCTCCCTGGCTTCCCTAACAACCTCGAGGCCTAAAATCTGCTTCTCCCCAACTGCATCCCAGTGCAAGGGAGATCTACATTTGTGCCCATAAAGCATCTCATAGGGAGCCATCAAAATAGTGGATTGATAACTATTGTTATAGGAAAACTCCATCAGGGGTAAGTATCGCGTCCAAGACTCCGAAAATTCCAAAGCACAACATCTCAACATATCTTCTAAAATCTGAATAGTCCTCTCAGACTGCCCATCGGCCTGGGGGTGAAAAAAGGTACTGAATTTCAACCTTGTACCCATTTCCTTCTGCAATCCCTTCCAAAAGTATGATGTGAATACTGACCTTCTATCAGAGATAATTGACTTTAGCACCTCGTGAAGTCTCACTATCTCACTAACATACAATTCTACGTACTGGTCCATTGAGTAGGTGGTCTTAACCGGCAGGAAATTGACGGACTTAGTGAACCTGTCTACTATTACCAAAGCATAATCATGTTGTTTTGTGGTCCTAGGTAATCCTACCACAAAATTCATCGATATGTCTTCCTACTTCCATTCCATAACATAGAGTGGTTGAAGTAGCCTTGCTAGCCTTTGGTGTTCTACTTTCATTTACTGACATATCAAACATCTGGCAACAAACTCAGCAACATCTTTCTTCATTCCATGCCACCAATACAATGCTTTAAGGTCTTGGTACATCTTTGTTGACCCTGGATGCAAGGAATGGGGCGTTGTATGCACCTCTTTCATAATACTTGCCTAAATCTCTTCATTGTTAGGCACATAGATCCTATCCTTATATCGCAACAATCCTCCGTTAGACATAGGGAAGCCACCGCTACCACTCTCTTATACCAAAGCATCTTGCTTCATTAGGGTTTCATCTACCTTATTGTAACGCCCTACTTCCTTAGAGCCGTTACTTAGTGAGTTTTAAGACAAATCAGTGTGCAAAGATCCCGCTAACCGAGGTTTTGAAACGAAAGTGTGACTAATTAAAAGTTAAGGCTGTAATATTAGAAAAATGCGTTGTTTCAATAAAACTCATAATATTAAACATTGGGATCCCAAAATAAGGTTTGAAAACTATTTACATCTAAAAAAATGAGTTCACAGTTGATAAATCATAAAAATCATAGATTATTACAGCCATTTTCAAATAAACCCCCAACCAAAGCAGTCGGGCAGGCCAAACATGTACGCGTCGCTTCACGCTCTCCGTACTCATGGTTGGTTGACTCAGTCATTGCCCTTACCTGCAACACAGAGCACCCGTGAGCCGAAGCCCAGCAAGAAAACTCATGCAGAACATAACATATGCAATGTATACAGTTTATCATAACAGATAATCCACAATAAACAAGTCAATCATTAGACTAAGCAAACACGGCCATGCCGCCCCAGGACCCTTACCAAAGCCCTGGGGTATCGGTTCTCACCGCGAGGATAACTCATGTATCCCTTGGGTCCCACCCTGAATATAGCATCCCATGTGCTAGGTGTTACTTTCGGCCCACGGCCGCCCCGGCCTACGCCGTACTCGGCCCACGGCCGCCCCGGCTTACGCCGTACTCGGCCCACGGCCGCCCCGGCTTACGCCGTACTCGGCCCACGGCCGCCCCGGCTTACGCCGTACATTTCATCATAATCACATATATAGTACATTCGAAATAAACATTCACACACATCACGGTTCATTTCAGGTTAAACATTTACACATAATACAATCCGGGGCCACGCCCTACAATCATCTCATCATGCAACATGCAATAAAGGGCCATGCCCGACCATCACACTACGGACCCACGCCCTATCCTACGGGTGTTATAGTTTTCTTACCTGTATTCCGAGCTTCCTGATGCACTAAAGCCGCGAGCACGGTCCTCAAGCACGAGCCTCACCAACAACCTAGTCACAACACACAAGAAACATCCCTCAATACTAATCAACCCAAAACCACTTCCCGGGACCAATCCCGCACTCTCGGGACTCCCAAATCCCTAAAACAATTCACCGGAAACATCCCCCGAACCCCCGGAGCAAAAGCTCAAAAATGCAACTTTTGGTGCCCTGAAAATGGCCTTGTGCCGCGGCACAAGAAAGTTGTGCCGCGGCACCCATCAGACAGGGGCTCCTTGCCGCGGCACGAAAAAGCTGTGTCGCGGCACGCCTTCGCAGACCCAGAATTCTGGGTTTTCTCCTGCGTTTTCTCCGAGCTAAAACCTTCCCAATTCATACCAAACCAATACCCAAACCCCAAAATCAAATCCAAACTTCATATGACCCATCTAACAACCCATAAACATCATCAAAGCAATCAAACACACAATCAAATCCCCAAAATCCACATCCTTGATTTAAATTTCAGAAAATTAAAAACTCAAAGTTCAAACTTAAACCATGCTCAAATCTCTTAACCCATAACATAATCAAGTCTTAAATGTGAATAAACTCCTTACCTCAAGTAGAGAATCCCTTCCCCAAGTTCCCTTGATTCATCTCCTAAGTTCCCACTTCAGCCCATTTTCCTCTTCTTCTTCTTCTCTTCCTTGCCCTAACTCTCCTCCTCTTCATTTTAGCAAAGCCAACATATATCCTAAATGCCCAAACCGTGACCCACTAAAAACCCAGCTGAGAATTGTCTATAACCCTTGCCAAATGACCATTTTACCCTTTCCTACTAATCCTCCTTAGCTAAACCTCAAAGGACACTTAAGTCTTTTCATTTCTATTTCATTTCTACCACTTTTTACCTTAAAACTTGTTACCCACAGCAGTAACTAATGGTTACCCAGGTTACTAAATCTCCAATAACCATTACCCGCTAAATCTCAACTTAGCCATAAAATTCCCGAGATACCCCTAGGCTCCTCCCGAGCCGGGTATAGAAATCCCGTTGTGACTCTTAAGTTAACTAGCTCTCTAGGACCGTCTCGGCACGTGCATCACAATAATACAACCACACCCACGTGGTACAATTCACAGAATACAATTATCACATATCAGTACAGTTATGCCCAACATGGCCAAAATTACAATTACGCCCTTCTAACACGATCCGGGCCTACATGCATACTAGTAAACATAGCCATGCATCTCAGTTAAACAAATAGCCAAATAACATGCTTTAAATCATAACCATGCATTTAACTCATAAAATCACAAATAAATCCCAACCTGCCCTCCTGGCACACTAATCAAGGCCCTTAAGCCTTATTAGCGAAATTGGGTCGTTACAACTATCCCCTCCTCATAAAAATTTCGTCCTCGAAATTTATCCAAACACATCAGTCAGCAAACCCGCAACTCTGACCCTGAATCCCAAGGTCCACCACCTTTACTTTAGTTTCCAACAACTCTCTTCCAGGCGCAACAATCTTGCCCCACAAGATCTTGTCTAACGGCCATACACTCGATAGCCTCTCGTTTACACCGCAACCCTGCTGAAGCCTCAAGGTCTGCCTAGATTACAATGACCAATTCATTGTCTTATTCCTGATTCCATAGATACTCAAACGTCATCACCTCTACAAGGTGGGATCAGCTTGTAGGCTCCGCTGGCCTAACACTTAGTACCACTTCGAAATTTTATGCTGAATCAAGAGTCCGAACTCTCCCTTCTTTCTCTGGACACCTTACAGATCCTCGTCTGTTATTACGCAGAGATACAATTCTTTCCTTCCGGAGCTTTATTTCCTCATAATTTAACAATTCACAAGCTCTTTATTCTTTCAGATAGGCAGACACTCCTGCCTTAAGAATTCCAACAGCCTCTCTGGCTTCCTCTCTGAGCCATTGCCAAATAGTAGTATCCACTATCCTTCACCTTTCACCATGTCCTAGGTCACGTTACATTAACAAGACACCAGCAACTGCCACCACGGCTAATTCCTCAGGGATTACACTTCCCTTAATACCTCAAGTATTCGCCTACTCAGCGCTCAATCCCTTAAGATATCTGATAAACTTTCAGACTGGCATTTTACTTGCAATCAACTGATAGTCCCAGGTTCCCACTCTGTTCTTTTTCGTCCTCTAGGCCCATTCCAAAATTTAAACTACTAAAGGGCCTCAATTCAGTATCATCGACGTTCTATCTCGAAACCAGTTCACTCGACCCAACAACATTAACTCCCTCAACTGAGTTAAAACTCTTCATGTCCAAACAATTTACTCAGGGTCTAAAGTGGTCTATTCCCATGATACACTACCACATCACCTAACCCCTCAGGGTCCAAAGGAAAACGCTATTTTCCGGCACCCGCTCGACCCTCCCGGTACGACGTACCCTAGGAGGTGGAATGATATCCATTCAGAATTCTCGTTCATAAACCAAATCTAATTGGATCCTTCATCCATTCCTGGTATCCTACTGTACCACCATGACAGGGTCCTTCCCTGTTTCAACTCAAGTCAACACTTCGGATTCCATAGCTCAGTGACACTCACCAGCTAACCCTTACCTATTAACATCATGCCGATCTCAGTCGTTGCTTTGACCACCCCAATATAATCTATGGCGCTATTCCCCGACTGACACGCGCCTTACCGCTAGGAGTTCCGCCTCCAATTAAATTTCCCCTCGTCCAATCGAGACTCAAACACTGATCATCAGTCTGTTACTTTTCACCACAACTGGGCCTCAACGTTAACCTTCTTACTAATACCCAAAACTCAAGTACCTTATGCCATACACAACAGTCGACTTAACGTTCCAAGTGTATCAACCATGATCCATTCTGTCGCCTCCCGCAAGGTTCGATCCACCCTCGCGCCAACTGCGCCTGGGCGTGCACAATCCGTGATGCACTCCCACATTTCCATAACCCTACCATGGATCAAGTCTTTTATGAAATCGCTCTTTACTTAACCAAATCACACGCATACTCCCGCATTAGCAGATACTAAACAATCACACCTTGTCTTCTGAATTTCTTTCTGATTTGATACCACTCAGTCCGTCTAACCTCGAGTTTACTGTTCCCCTCGCCTCTGATGTAGTTGTCTCCCGGAGATGCTCGTGCAGTAGATGACGCGCTTACCAGTCTTGTTATGCCTTCAATTCTTTGAACGTTCTTCATTAGCTTCTTTGCGGCTTCAGATCAATTCTTCTCTTACCTGTCCTTCCTCCTTGTAGCTCTAATCTTAGTACTCCTGACGACTCTCAACCAACAATCCGTAGAACCTTACCTGAGACTCTGCCTTCTGGGTACAAACGTCTTTCGCATAATCATTGCTCACCATTTCCGTCTGGGAGTAATCCACATGTACTGCTCGTGAGCTTGAAGGGACTTACCCATACCGTTCACGCATTCTCAGCCTAAAGAGCTTACCTGTGCTGCTGTAGCTTGAACCATTCTAGAATCTTTGTTACCAACTCCTCACTCCCAACCCGGTGCAGAATAGAAAATTTTCCGAAATGTCTCTATCCTTGGTTTCCAACTGGCAATAACCAGGTCGTAGATCAACTCTTGGAGACATCGTCCCCACTGGTACCCAACATTGTACTTTTCGTTCAAACCCGACGATGCCAACAATCCCCGCAGTATAACACACTGGCTACACCAGGCTCAGATTCCTTCAATTGCTTCGATAGACTTTCTGTCGTCCAAAACCGTCTTTTACAACATTCCCTATACCAATCCTATCCGTAGTCTGACCTTGAAGTATTCCCTAAATCTTCCTTTGCATACCCACATAATTTTCCCACTGATCAGCTCCGTCTCCTTTACGTACTCCGGATGACATCCTCAACAATCCATCTGCCAGAGTTTCTAATTCCTTCTCAATAAGTATCACTGTCCTCAGCCTCTCGAATGGCACCATAGAGGCACCCTCTCTATGTCCATCACCCTCTCGGAGCATTCGAAACACCGAATCCTTCCAGTTCGCTACATGACCAAAGCATAAGCTCGTCAGATACATACTCACCCTTGAGGACTCGGCCTCGAACTTTGAATGTATCGCTGCACTCTGGTTCTCCGTTCCCTCACCATGGGAAATCCATCCCAACATCTCGAGTCATTCTACGTAGAAGTCATGCCCTCACCTGACCTCCTCTCAGGTGGCATCCTCTTCCTCATATGCATACCAATTAACCTCCTGGTTCCTGTCGCCATCTCGATATCTACCTTTTCAATCAGGCTTCTTTCAAATCTCAAATTAGGTGCCCAAGCACTGTCTGGGGTCCTTCTATCTCAACAATCGAGAATCCAACCTCGCTGCGTTCTATCAACAAAAGTACCGTCTTATCAGTCAGACTTTTCCCCTTTTTCTTGGCAATCCAAAAGCCACAACATTATCCGGGGTTCTTTCAACTTGATTATCACGAATCTATCTTCACTAATTCCATCAAAGGAAGCACCGCCCTTGCGGCTCTAGCACTCATGCTCTATACATCAACCATCAGTTCCTCAAACAATATGGCCCTCTCCGCCATCCACATGCAGACAAAAACTCTTTCCTCAAAGCAGCCCAAATGCCTTAGGCTATTTCAGATCTCATGCCCTTAAATGGGTCGCCACCAATCCCAGATACATCCATCTGTATAAATTTCCGAAATGAACTATCCAAATCACCAAACCCATTGATCTACGCTGTTGTTACCCCTAACAGTCCAAACCAGACTCACACATTTGCCCGTCTCCACGGTTCTAATCATGTCTTTAAAATCTCTTCTAACCATTCATCAACTAGGTTCTTTCCAACCCATTAAGCCAGTACCTCCGCCCGAGTACCAAATCCAGGCATCTCCCTGCCTCAATGTTTAACACAACCCTCTAATCAGGATCTCTCATCCTCTTAACCAAGGGTGGAATTAACTCTGCTCATCTATTGATAAATTCCTTGTCAACTCGAACTCTCCTCAAAACCCGAGGTTAACACCCTTTAAGCCTTTCATGTAATACCCTTATCTGTCCATACCGCACAGTAGACCAACACTGGCCACCTTACTGTTAAAACATCGAAATCAGCTATTTCCCCAGAGAAATCTGCTGCTCATCTATCCCGTCTCAACTAACAACTCCACAGCTACCCACACACTAGTGACCCTCTGCTGCTACACTCAGGGGTAACTGGAGATTTCAACTCCAACTTATATCTAAAACCCCCTTTTCAACACAATATCAGGTCCCCAAACCCTTCTAGGAACCAACAACACAATTCCACCTGTCAAAACTGACCCAACACCTGAACTCTGGGGTTCCTACTCTGAACCAAACCACCACTAGGTCCAAATATCCACAGGTATAATGCACACACAAGCATATACTAGGTCAAGTCCACAATGATATACATATGAATTTAATTCAGAAAACTAACCACATACGCTCAATATGCGAACCATTATGCCAATTTTCATCCACATGCATAATAATGTTATTCAGCACACATTGATCTCAACATGCAACAGTCAAGGGCCAGGCCCTATCAGTATCTCATGCATATGTCATCTCATTCCTCATGCTACATATAAATAAGCAGGCAAACAGGGCATTCAAACATATATTCAAACATGTCAATCATTCATACCAACCAACCCTGAGTCGAGCTTGTCACTGACAGCGAGCGTACATGTTCGGTCGATCTCCAGAACCAATAAACCTTGGCTCGCTCTGATACCAAGTTGTAACGCCCTACTTCCTTAGAGCCGTTACTTAGTGAGTTTTAAGACAAATCAGTGTGCAAAGATCCCGCTAACCGAGGTTTTGAAACGAAAGTGTGACTAATTAAAAGTTAAGGCTGTAATATTAGAAAAATGCGTTGTTTCAATAAAACTCATAATATTAAACATTGGGATCCCAAAATAAGGTTTGAAAACTATTTACATCTAAAAAAATGAGTTCACAGTTGATAAATCATAAAAATCATAGATTATTACAGCCATTTTCAAATAAACCCCCAACCAAAGCAGTCGGGCAGGCCAAACATGTACGCGTCGCTTCACGCTCTCCGTACTCATGGTTGGTTGACTCAGTCATTGCCCTTACCTGCAACACAGAGCACCCGTGAGCCGAAGCCCAGCAAGAAAACTCATGCAGAACATAACATATGCAATGTATACAGTTTATCATAACAGATAATCCACAATAAACAAGTCAATCATTAGACTAAGCAAACACGGCCATGCCGCCCCAGGACCCTTACCAAAGCCCTGGGGTATCGGTTCTCACCGCGAGGATAACTCATGTATCCCTTGGGTCCCACCCTGAATATAGCATCCCATGTGCTAGGTGTTACTTTCGGCCCACGGCCGCCCCGGCCTACGCCGTACTCGGCCCACGGCCGCCCCGGCTTACGCCGTACTCGGCCCACGGCCGCCCCGGCTTACGCCGTACTCGGCCCACGGCCGCCCCGGCTTACGCCGTACATTTCATCATAATCACATATATAGTACATTCGAAATAAACATTCACACACATCACGGTTCATTTCAGGTTAAACATTTACACATAATACAATCCGGGGCCACGCCCTACAATCATCTCATCATGCAACATGCAATAAAGGGCCATGCCCGACCATCACACTACGGACCCACGCCCTATCCTACGGGTGTTATAGTTTTCTTACCTGTATTCCGAGCTTCCTGATGCACTAAAGCCGCGAGCACGGTCCTCAAGCACGAGCCTCACCAACAACCTAGTCACAACACACAAGAAACATCCCTCAATACTAATCAACCCAAAACCACTTCCCGGGACCAATCCCGCACTCTCGGGACTCCCAAATCCCTAAAACAATTCACCGGAAACATCCCCCGAACCCCCGGAGCAAAAGCTCAAAAATGCAACTTTTGGTGCCCTGAAAATGGCCTTGTGCCGCGGCACAAGAAAGTTGTGCCGCGGCACCCATCAGACAGGGGCTCCTTGCCGCGGCACGAAAAAGCTGTGTCGCGGCACGCCTTCGCAGACCCAGAATTCTGGGTTTTCTCCTGCGTTTTCTCCGAGCTAAAACCTTCCCAATTCATACCAAACCAATACCCAAACCCCAAAATCAAATCCAAACTTCATATGACCCATCTAACAACCCATAAACATCATCAAAGCAATCAAACACACAATCAAATCCCCAAAATCCACATCCTTGATTTAAATTTCAGAAAATTAAAAACTCAAAGTTCAAACTTAAACCATGCTCAAATCTCTTAACCCATAACATAATCAAGTCTTAAATGTGAATAAACTCCTTACCTCAAGTAGAGAATCCCTTCCCCAAGTTCCCTTGATTCATCTCCTAAGTTCCCACTTCAGCCCATTTTCCTCTTCTTCTTCTTCTCTTCCTTGCCCTAACTCTCCTCCTCTTCATTTTAGCAAAGCCAACATATATCCTAAATGCCCAAACCGTGACCCACTAAAAACCCAGCTGAGAATTGTCTATAACCCTTGCCAAATGACCATTTTACCCTTTCCTACTAATCCTCCTTAGCTAAACCTCAAAGGACACTTAAGTCTTTTCATTTCTATTTCATTTCTACCACTTTTTACCTTAAAACTTGTTACCCACAGCAGTAACTAATGGTTACCCAGGTTACTAAATCTCCAATAACCATTACCCGCTAAATCTCAACTTAGCCATAAAATTCCCGAGATACCCCTAGGCTCCTCCCGAGCCGGGTATAGAAATCCCGTTGTGACTCTTAAGTTAACTAGCTCTCTAGGACCGTCTCGGCACGTGCATCACAATAATACAACCACACCCACGTGGTACAATTCACAGAATACAATTATCACATATCAGTACAGTTATGCCCAACATGGCCAAAATTACAATTACGCCCTTCTAACACGATCCGGGCCTACATGCATACTAGTAAACATAGCCATGCATCTCAGTTAAACAAATAGCCAAATAACATGCTTTAAATCATAACCATGCATTTAACTCATAAAATCACAAATAAATCCCAACCTGCCCTCCTGGCACACTAATCAAGGCCCTTAAGCCTTATTAGCGAAATTGGGTCGTTACAACTATCCCCTCCTCATAAAAATTTCGTCCTCGAAATTTATCCAAACACATCAGTCAGCAAACCCGCAACTCTGACCCTGAATCCCAAGGTCCACCACCTTTACTTTAGTTTCCAACAACTCTCTTCCAGGCGCAACAATCTTGCCCCACAAGATCTTGTCTAACGGCCATACACTCGATAGCCTCTCGTTTACACCGCAACCCTGCTGAAGCCTCAAGGTCTGCCTAGATTACAATGACCAATTCATTGTCTTATTCCTGATTCCATAGATACTCAAACGTCATCACCTCTACAAGGTGGGATCAGCTTGTAGGCTCCGCTGGCCTAACACTTAGTACCACTTCGAAATTTTATGCTGAATCAAGAGTCCGAACTCTCCCTTCTTTCTCTGGACACCTTACAGATCCTCGTCTGTTATTACGCAGAGATACAATTCTTTCCTTCCGGAGCTTTATTTCCTCATAATTTAACAATTCACAAGCTCTTTATTCTTTCAGATAGGCAGACACTCCTGCCTTAAGAATTCCAACAGCCTCTCTGGCTTCCTCTCTGAGCCATTGCCAAATAGTAGTATCCACTATCCTTCACCTTTCACCATGTCCTAGGTCACGTTACATTAACAAGACACCAGCAACTGCCACCACGGCTAATTCCTCAGGGATTACACTTCCCTTAATACCTCAAGTATTCGCCTACTCAGCGCTCAATCCCTTAAGATATCTGATAAACTTTCAGACTGGCATTTTACTTGCAATCAACTGATAGTCCCAGGTTCCCACTCTGTTCTTTTTCGTCCTCTAGGCCCATTCCAAAATTTAAACTACTAAAGGGCCTCAATTCAGTATCATCGACGTTCTATCTCGAAACCAGTTCACTCGACCCAACAACATTAACTCCCTCAACTGAGTTAAAACTCTTCATGTCCAAACAATTTACTCAGGGTCTAAAGTGGTCTATTCCCATGATACACTACCACATCACCTAACCCCTCAGGGTCCAAAGGAAAACGCTATTTTCCGGCACCCGCTCGACCCTCCCGGTACGACGTACCCTAGGAGGTGGAATGATATCCATTCAGAATTCTCGTTCATAAACCAAATCTAATTGGATCCTTCATCCATTCCTGGTATCCTACTGTACCACCATGACAGGGTCCTTCCCTGTTTCAACTCAAGTCAACACTTCGGATTCCATAGCTCAGTGACACTCACCAGCTAACCCTTACCTATTAACATCATGCCGATCTCAGTCGTTGCTTTGACCACCCCAATATAATCTATGGCGCTATTCCCCGACTGACACGCGCCTTACCGCTAGGAGTTCCGCCTCCAATTAAATTTCCCCTCGTCCAATCGAGACTCAAACACTGATCATCAGTCTGTTACTTTTCACCACAACTGGGCCTCAACGTTAACCTTCTTACTAATACCCAAAACTCAAGTACCTTATGCCATACACAACAGTCGACTTAACGTTCCAAGTGTATCAACCATGATCCATTCTGTCGCCTCCCGCAAGGTTCGATCCACCCTCGCGCCAACTGCGCCTGGGCGTGCACAATCCGTGATGCACTCCCACATTTCCATAACCCTACCATGGATCAAGTCTTTTATGAAATCGCTCTTTACTTAACCAAATCACACGCATACTCCCGCATTAGCAGATACTAAACAATCACACCTTGTCTTCTGAATTTCTTTCTGATTTGATACCACTCAGTCCGTCTAACCTCGAGTTTACTGTTCCCCTCGCCTCTGATGTAGTTGTCTCCCGGAGATGCTCGTGCAGTAGATGACGCGCTTACCAGTCTTGTTATGCCTTCAATTCTTTGAACGTTCTTCATTAGCTTCTTTGCGGCTTCAGATCAATTCTTCTCTTACCTGTCCTTCCTCCTTGTAGCTCTAATCTTAGTACTCCTGACGACTCTCAACCAACAATCCGTAGAACCTTACCTGAGACTCTGCCTTCTGGGTACAAACGTCTTTCGCATAATCATTGCTCACCATTTCCGTCTGGGAGTAATCCACATGTACTGCTCGTGAGCTTGAAGGGACTTACCCATACCGTTCACGCATTCTCAGCCTAAAGAGCTTACCTGTGCTGCTGTAGCTTGAACCATTCTAGAATCTTTGTTACCAACTCCTCACTCCCAACCCGGTGCAGAATAGAAAATTTTCCGAAATGTCTCTATCCTTGGTTTCCAACTGGCAATAACCAGGTCGTAGATCAACTCTTGGAGACATCGTCCCCACTGGTACCCAACATTGTACTTTTCGTTCAAACCCGACGATGCCAACAATCCCCGCAGTATAACACACTGGCTACACCAGGCTCAGATTCCTTCAATTGCTTCGATAGACTTTCTGTCGTCCAAAACCGTCTTTTACAACATTCCCTATACCAATCCTATCCGTAGTCTGACCTTGAAGTATTCCCTAAATCTTCCTTTGCATACCCACATAATTTTCCCACTGATCAGCTCCGTCTCCTTTACGTACTCCGGATGACATCCTCAACAATCCATCTGCCAGAGTTTCTAATTCCTTCTCAATAAGTATCACTGTCCTCAGCCTCTCGAATGGCACCATAGAGGCACCCTCTCTATGTCCATCACCCTCTCGGAGCATTCGAAACACCGAATCCTTCCAGTTCGCTACATGACCAAAGCATAAGCTCGTCAGATACATACTCACCCTTGAGGACTCGGCCTCGAACTTTGAATGTATCGCTGCACTCTGGTTCTCCGTTCCCTCACCATGGGAAATCCATCCCAACATCTCGAGTCATTCTACGTAGAAGTCATGCCCTCACCTGACCTCCTCTCAGGTGGCATCCTCTTCCTCATATGCATACCAATTAACCTCCTGGTTCCTGTCGCCATCTCGATATCTACCTTTTCAATCAGGCTTCTTTCAAATCTCAAATTAGGTGCCCAAGCACTGTCTGGGGTCCTTCTATCTCAACAATCGAGAATCCAACCTCGCTGCGTTCTATCAACAAAAGTACCGTCTTATCAGTCAGACTTTTCCCCTTTTTCTTGGCAATCCAAAAGCCACAACATTATCCGGGGTTCTTTCAACTTGATTATCACGAATCTATCTTCACTAATTCCATCAAAGGAAGCACCGCCCTTGCGGCTCTAGCACTCATGCTCTATACATCAACCATCAGTTCCTCAAACAATATGGCCCTCTCCGCCATCCACATGCAGACAAAAACTCTTTCCTCAAAGCAGCCCAAATGCCTTAGGCTATTTCAGATCTCATGCCCTTAAATGGGTCGCCACCAATCCCAGATACATCCATCTGTATAAATTTCCGAAATGAACTATCCAAATCACCAAACCCATTGATCTACGCTGTTGTTACCCCTAACAGTCCAAACCAGACTCACACATTTGCCCGTCTCCACGGTTCTAATCATGTCTTTAAAATCTCTTCTAACCATTCATCAACTAGGTTCTTTCCAACCCATTAAGCCAGTACCTCCGCCCGAGTACCAAATCCAGGCATCTCCCTGCCTCAATGTTTAACACAACCCTCTAATCAGGATCTCTCATCCTCTTAACCAAGGGTGGAATTAACTCTGCTCATCTATTGATAAATTCCTTGTCAACTCGAACTCTCCTCAAAACCCGAGGTTAACACCCTTTAAGCCTTTCATGTAATACCCTTATCTGTCCATACCGCACAGTAGACCAACACTGGCCACCTTACTGTTAAAACATCGAAATCAGCTATTTCCCCAGAGAAATCTGCTGCTCATCTATCCCGTCTCAACTAACAACTCCACAGCTACCCACACACTAGTGACCCTCTGCTGCTACACTCAGGGGTAACTGGAGATTTCAACTCCAACTTATATCTAAAACCCCCTTTTCAACACAATATCAGGTCCCCAAACCCTTCTAGGAACCAACAACACAATTCCACCTGTCAAAACTGACCCAACACCTGAACTCTGGGGTTCCTACTCTGAACCAAACCACCACTAGGTCCAAATATCCACAGGTATAATGCACACACAAGCATATACTAGGTCAAGTCCACAATGATATACATATGAATTTAATTCAGAAAACTAACCACATACGCTCAATATGCGAACCATTATGCCAATTTTCATCCACATGCATAATAATGTTATTCAGCACACATTGATCTCAACATGCAACAGTCAAGGGCCAGGCCCTATCAGTATCTCATGCATATGTCATCTCATTCCTCATGCTACATATAAATAAGCAGGCAAACAGGGCATTCAAACATATATTCAAACATGTCAATCATTCATACCAACCAACCCTGAGTCGAGCTTGTCACTGACAGCGAGCGTACATGTTCGGTCGATCTCCAGAACCAATAAACCTTGGCTCGCTCTGATACCAAGTTGTAACGCCCTACTTCCTTAGAGCCGTTACTTAGTGAGTTTTAAGACAAATCAGTGTGCAAAGATCCCGCTAACCGAGGTTTTGAAACGAAAGTGTGACTAATTAAAAGTTAAGGCTGTAATATTAGAAAAATGCGTTGTTTCAATAAAACTCATAATATTAAACATTGGGATCCCAAAATAAGGTTTGAAAACTATTTACATCTAAAAAAATGAGTTCACAGTTGATAAATCATAAAAATCATAGATTATTACAGCCATTTTCAAATAAACCCCCAACCAAAGCAGTCGGGCAGGCCAAACATGTACGCGTCGCTTCACGCTCTCCGTACTCATGGTTGGTTGACTCAGTCATTGCCCTTACCTGCAACACAGAGCACCCGTGAGCCGAAGCCCAGCAAGAAAACTCATGCAGAACATAACATATGCAATGTATACAGTTTATCATAACAGATAATCCACAATAAACAAGTCAATCATTAGACTAAGCAAACACGGCCATGCCGCCCCAGGACCCTTACCAAAGCCCTGGGGTATCGGTTCTCACCGCGAGGATAACTCATGTATCCCTTGGGTCCCACCCTGAATATAGCATCCCATGTGCTAGGTGTTACTTTCGGCCCACGGCCGCCCCGGCCTACGCCGTACTCGGCCCACGGCCGCCCCGGCTTACGCCGTACTCGGCCCACGGCCGCCCCGGCTTACGCCGTACTCGGCCCACGGCCGCCCCGGCTTACGCCGTACATTTCATCATAATCACATATATAGTACATTCGAAATAAACATTCACACACATCACGGTTCATTTCAGGTTAAACATTTACACATAATACAATCCGGGGCCACGCCCTACAATCATCTCATCATGCAACATGCAATAAAGGGCCATGCCCGACCATCACACTACGGACCCACGCCCTATCCTACGGGTGTTATAGTTTTCTTACCTGTATTCCGAGCTTCCTGATGCACTAAAGCCGCGAGCACGGTCCTCAAGCACGAGCCTCACCAACAACCTAGTCACAACACACAAGAAACATCCCTCAATACTAATCAACCCAAAACCACTTCCCGGGACCAATCCCGCACTCTCGGGACTCCCAAATCCCTAAAACAATTCACCGGAAACATCCCCCGAACCCCCGGAGCAAAAGCTCAAAAATGCAACTTTTGGTGCCCTGAAAATGGCCTTGTGCCGCGGCACAAGAAAGTTGTGCCGCGGCACCCATCAGACAGGGGCTCCTTGCCGCGGCACGAAAAAGCTGTGTCGCGGCACGCCTTCGCAGACCCAGAATTCTGGGTTTTCTCCTGCGTTTTCTCCGAGCTAAAACCTTCCCAATTCATACCAAACCAATACCCAAACCCCAAAATCAAATCCAAACTTCATATGACCCATCTAACAACCCATAAACATCATCAAAGCAATCAAACACACAATCAAATCCCCAAAATCCACATCCTTGATTTAAATTTCAGAAAATTAAAAACTCAAAGTTCAAACTTAAACCATGCTCAAATCTCTTAACCCATAACATAATCAAGTCTTAAATGTGAATAAACTCCTTACCTCAAGTAGAGAATCCCTTCCCCAAGTTCCCTTGATTCATCTCCTAAGTTCCCACTTCAGCCCATTTTCCTCTTCTTCTTCTTCTCTTCCTTGCCCTAACTCTCCTCCTCTTCATTTTAGCAAAGCCAACATATATCCTAAATGCCCAAACCGTGACCCACTAAAAACCCAGCTGAGAATTGTCTATAACCCTTGCCAAATGACCATTTTACCCTTTCCTACTAATCCTCCTTAGCTAAACCTCAAAGGACACTTAAGTCTTTTCATTTCTATTTCATTTCTACCACTTTTTACCTTAAAACTTGTTACCCACAGCAGTAACTAATGGTTACCCAGGTTACTAAATCTCCAATAACCATTACCCGCTAAATCTCAACTTAGCCATAAAATTCCCGAGATACCCCTAGGCTCCTCCCGAGCCGGGTATAGAAATCCCGTTGTGACTCTTAAGTTAACTAGCTCTCTAGGACCGTCTCGGCACGTGCATCACAATAATACAACCACACCCACGTGGTACAATTCACAGAATACAATTATCACATATCAGTACAGTTATGCCCAACATGGCCAAAATTACAATTACGCCCTTCTAACACGATCCGGGCCTACATGCATACTAGTAAACATAGCCATGCATCTCAGTTAAACAAATAGCCAAATAACATGCTTTAAATCATAACCATGCATTTAACTCATAAAATCACAAATAAATCCCAACCTGCCCTCCTGGCACACTAATCAAGGCCCTTAAGCCTTATTAGCGAAATTGGGTCGTTACACTTATGCCTTTCTCTGATCTGTTCTAATTGGGAGGACTATAGAGTGAGGTTTGCTAAGCCTCCTGTTACTAACTTAATACCAGCGATAATAATTTCCTTCTGCAGAGGTGCCTTTATTATACTCAGAGCTGAGACACTTCCATGTCCTCGCCTACTTAATGTATTAGCCACCACATTGGCCTTGCCTGGGTGGTATAGAATTTCGCAATCATAGTCCTTTACTAATTCTAACCACCTCTGTTGTCTTATATTCAGCTCTTTCTGGGTGATGAAGTAGTTCAGACTTTTATGATCGATGTATATCTCAAACTTATCTCCATAAAAGTGGCACCTCCATATTTTTAGTGTGAACACTACTGCTGCTAGTTCAAGATCATGGGTGGGGTATCTCTGCTCATAGTCCTTGAGTTGTCTCGAGGCATAGGCTACTACTTTCACATTCTACATCAACACACACCTCAAGCCATTCTTAGATGCATCACGATACACCACGAACCTCCCTCCCTCTATGGGAACACAAAGGATCGGTGCAGGTCTCAACTTATCCTTCATAGCCTGAAGCTTTCTTCACACTTCTTGGTCCATGTGAACTTTTGGTATTTGCGAGTTAGGTTTGTCAAGGGTGTGGCAATCTTAGAGAAACCCTCGACAAACTTCTGATAGCAACCTGCTAACCCTAAGAAGCTTCGAACCTCTGAGGCATTCTTAGGTTGGGGCCAGTCTTTAATGGCCTCGATCTTCACTAGGACCACTGCTATTCCATTCTTGGACACTATATGCCTAGGAAGGTCACTTGTTACAACCAAAATTCACACTTAGAGAACTTAGCATAGAGTTGGTGCTCTTGTAGTCTATTGAGGGTCAACCTCAAATGCTCATTATGTTACTCCTTAGTCTTTGAGTAGATAAGGATATCGTCTATAAACACCACTACATATTTATCCAAATAATCCTTAAACACTTTGCTCATCATGTCCATGGATGTCGTTGGGGAACCGGTGAGTCCAAAGACATCACTAAAAATGCATAGTGCTCGTAACGGGTTCTAAATGTTGTTTTAGGAATATCTCCCTCCTTCACCTTTAGCTGATGGTACCTAGATCGCATATCAATCTTTGAGAACATTGCTGCCACTTGTAGTTTATCAAAAAGGTCATCTATCATAGGCAAAGGATATTTTTTCTTAATTGTAACATTATTGAGTTCTCAGTAATCAATGACATTCTCATACTTTCGTATTTCTTTTTCACAACTGGTGCTCCCCATGGCGAATGACTAGGTCGTATGAACCCTTTGTCCAAAAATTCTTGTATCTGGGTTTTGAGTTCTTTCAACTCTACAAGTGCCATTTGGTAGGGTGCTTTGGATATTGGTTCTGTTTCTGGTGCAAGTTCGATCACAAATTCAATTTCTTTGTTCGGGGTTAGATATGGTAAGTCTTTGGGAAAAACCTCCGGGAACTCACAAACGATGTGAACATTTTCTGGTTTCAACTCACTTTCTCTAGACTTACCCACAACATTTGCCAAAAATGTTGTGCATCCATGATGCATCATGTTCCGAGCTTCTAATGTAGATATGATAGGTGTACAAAATATTGTCACTTCTCCCTTAAAAGAAAAAAGTTCCCCTTCCTCAGGTCTGAACTCTATTGTCTTTCTTCAACAATTTATCGTTGCTCCATATTTGGATAACCAGTCCATGTCAAGTATAACATCATAATCTGGTATGTCTAACTCTATGAGGTTTGCTGGGCACTCTCTGTCCTCAACTACTATGGAAGCTAACTATAACCACCTAGTTGGTGACATAATGTCCCCTGATGGTAACATGGTGCTAAAACTGTACTCAAGCAGTTTAAAAGGCAATCCCAGTTATCAATTACATTTAAAGTAACATAAGAGTGAGTTGCTCCAGAATCAATGAGGACTCTACATATCATACCAGAAATAGGAAGTTGACCTGTGATGACAGTATTACTGTTGGCTGCTTCCTTTTGAGTCAAAGCAAAGACTCTAGCTAGCACTAGATTGCCATTGTTTCCTTGCCTTACTCTTTCTCTCCACTGTGGGCAATCCTTCTTGAGATGACCTGCCTGACCAGACTTGTAACACTTGTTGGTGCCTGCTTGATAGTCTCCCAAATGTCAGTGTGAGCATTTAGGACAACTGGGGTACTCATCTTTGTGGTTGTAGTGGTTTCCACATTTATGACCATTTTTGTGATTGTTATGGTTGTTGTGGTGGTTACGGTTGTTATGATTGTTTCCATTCGAGGTCGGGGGTCTAGGCCTCTTGTCATTGCCACTGCTCTGTCCCTCATGGGCCTTTCTCTTATTGTCCTCATGGAAGCCCTTGTTTCAATAGGCACCCCTTCTTGCAGCACTATCCTTCCATATGCGGTCTTATAAATATTCAACATCAAGAGCTTTATCCAAAATCTCAGCGTAACTAACCACCTCAGCATTAGTCATCTTCACATCCCTTGCAATCATGTGCATTAGTCCTCTCACAAACCTTTAGACTCGCATGGCCTCAGTTGGTACTATCTCGGGTGAAAACCTTGTCAACCTATCAAATTTCTAAGCATATTCAGTGATAGGAAGGCTTCCTGAACCAACAACAACACTATAATACTTTTTTTCTAAACACTTGCACAAAGTCTTTCCAGGTCATAATGTTTAGGTCACGGGTCTGCTTCACCACATCCCACCTTATCCTTGCATCCATTGTGAATAAGTGAGCTGCACATGAAACCCTCTGATAACTCTACAAAATAGAGTTATTTTACCACTTTTTATGTGCTAATTGTTGCTTAATCCTTGAGTTTTTAATTGATTTATTAAGTTTTTAAGTAATTTTGAATTTATTAGGTTTATTTTAATTTTATAGATTTTTGTGTGCTTTTATAGTCATTTTGTTGTAATATGTTGTAGTTTAATTATTTGAAATTTATATTGTTAAGTTAGGAATAAAAAGATGCAATTTTGAGCTTAAATGTTCAAGTAAATTAAGTTTTAATTAATATTTTCATGGAACTTATGTTGTATATTTTATTATTGAAAATATTTTGTTTTAATTTAATTTATGTTTATTTTTGTAGAGAAGTTGTATTTTTTTTTTTTTGGGTCTTGAAAAAGTAAGAAAATGAATAGAAAGGTGGCATTTTTAAGGGAAACAAGGGAACAAAATGGTATTATTGAAATACCAAAGAAGTCATGGCCCAAGCCCACGTTCAACTCCATCATCTCTTCCTGCGCCAGCTGTCGCCTCCAAGCTTCCTTCAGCATATCATGCTGCCAGCTGTCCCATTTGCATCATCCTGAAGCTTAGCCAGCCTTCACATAATGAACCAGCCCCCAAAGCCACGCTTGGCACACCACGTCCAGCAGTTTCTCCAGCAGTCACAGCCCAAGTTCTCCACGCCTGCTGTCCACATGCTCCATCACTCACCCATCCTTCAGCATATAGCTTCCTCACCAAATGCCAACTTCCCAGCCGAAGGCCCACGTTCATTGCTGCCCCCACACGCCCAAGACTGCATGAGTCTCCTTTGGACATGCCTCTTCCTTCAAGCCAATTGCTTCAGGCCCAAGAGCAATCCAAAGCAGCCCAAATGCCAAGGCCCAAGTCAACCCTGCCACAGCCACAAAAAGACCCAAAAATCACATTTTCATTCCCAATATTTTTCACTCAAATATCAATTCACTCTTCCCTATTTTTCTTACCTAAATAAACATTCCTAATTTATTTTTTATCCTAGCTTTTCACTAATCTTTTACCCAACCAAACATTTCATCTTTCCAATACTCTTACACTTACTCTATTTATCCTACCACTTCCCAACATAATTAAATTAATCAACTTATTTATTTTAATTTGATTAATTTAATCTCCATATTTTGCCTATAAATAGAGTCTTGTAAGACCATTTGGGGAGCTCTTCTTCTTCATCTTTTCAACATCTTCTACACATATTTTTCTCTCTTCTTTTCACTATTTTCTCTCTACCATTTTCATCTTTTGAAGAGCATGTCAAGTATGTTATTTTGTAATTTTTATCTAGTTATGAGCTTCTAATCTTTTTCAAAGATTATTAAGATGATGATGAAGCAAAATGTAACTAGATAGCATTTTTTGTTGTATGTTGATTTCCCATTTGTACAACATTGTTTATGGATTTTTCTATCAAAGATATGCATTTTTCATCTAGTGTTGATTGTTAAAGCATATTACACTTAGTTCTTCATTATGCAAAAATATGATATTCTTTGATTAAATGTTTTTCATTAAATTGTTCACATCTAATTCTTAGAGCATAAGTATCATGTTTTGCCTAAACATAATCTCTTTGATTTTTTGTAGTTTCATTAGGTTGTAACACAACTAATGCTTAGAAATTATATCTTATATAAGTGAAGAAAAATCCTACCTTTTTTAAAGTAACTTGTGTTTGAATAGAAAATGTAGTTTGAAAAAGTATAGTGTGATTTATTTCAACTATATCTAAACTTGGGAATCAATATACTTATAAATACTATTGAACTTGCATTTTGTGGATTCTAATATCTTAATAATCTTATTTTACATATCTCATTTGAAAACCATTTTTCTATTTAATCTTAAATCTTTTTATTACTTGTCTTTTATTTTTCTAAAACAAAATCTCATCAAATATTTGGAACTAGGTTAGAATATTCTTGCTTCGTTTGAAATAGTTTCTTTTTATGTTAGTCAACTCCCATGGGTTCGACCTCGTACTTACATGAACATTATATTCCGAAATGATTCGTGCACTTGCGAGTTTAAATATTAAAACACTCTCTTTTGGGATCAACACCCTCTGAGTCATTTAGCTCTATATGGTCAAAGATAGCCTCCACTGACTTCAACCAATCTTCTGCCACCATAGGATCGGCTTTCCCTTCGAAGTTAAGTGGAGATTGCTTCCTAAAGCGTTCATAGCTAGCTCAAAACTGTAGGCCATTGGTAATGGTGCAAATGGTGGTACTGGAAGCTCAGGTTGTCTCAACAGTACTTGGGGTGCTTGGGGTGCTTGTTGGGCTTGGGACGACTCTTCGTTCCTCTGCCTTAACTATTCTCTCAACCTTGCATCCTCTGCAACCAAATCAACAGCTGATGCAGCTAGGTCTGCTAGCTGAGCCGGTGGCATTCCCATGTCAGGGGTTTCAGCAGTAGTAGGGTTTGTAGAGGCACCTTTTCCTCGTCCTCTTCCCCTTCCTCTACCACCTCTTGTGCCTCTTCCCCTTGTCGACATGATGATATTATAAGGTGCCAAAAGAAAATCATAAGAAATGATAATCGCATAGTGTTTTGATTACTTAAGAGCTGATAGTAAAAGTTTCCATGCATACTTATATCCATACAACATCTTGAATTTTCACAGAGAAAAAATAGATAGAACTTATAAATATCCAAAGTTTTCTCAAAAGCACCCCATAAATCAAACATCCAAGAAAATGTCTAAACATAACCATAGTGATCCAAAAGTTTGCAAGGGTCTTTGTGGAAGTCCCATTTATTTAAATATAAATATTTGGTGGAATTTTGAAAAGGACTCGAGTCCTCTACTGTGGACTTACCCCCTAAATTTTAGTCAAAGATATCCTCTGAAATGTGGAAGTACTTGAGAGCGGCTACTAAAGTCTTTCTCCTATCACCCACCTCCAAGATGGCATGTAACAGTTCGAGGAGTGTCGTCTCACCTTCTTCGTCATGAACGGTCTCCAACCTTTCCTCCAACTCATGTTCATCATTCTGAACCAGGACCATTTCCATTCATTGGAAGTTGAAGTACTCCATGAACTCATAGACAATGTACTTGAAGGTGACAAACTCCAAATCCTCCTCAATGGTGCCACGCCATTCCGTGACTCATCAAAGGAGGGCCTCAAGATGCTCTGCAAATACTTCTCTCAGTACCCAATGATGTTTTATGGGCCACATGAGTGCCCTTCTTTTGTTGATGCTTGGATGCATTCACAGATCATTTTCATCTTCTTTAGCACTGTAATTCACTAGTCTCCATAACTGGTAACAACTTCTCCCTTAGTTATTTCCTGGATCTCCTTAAGTAGTTGTTTCTTGGTAGTCCTAATAATAGGAGGCATATTTTCTATACTACTGTTACAAAACTAGTTATTTAAAATAAAGAAAGCTAATAACAATTAAAACAAATACTTACGACACGGTGAGGTGAGATTTTCCAGTCTTTGGCATGTATGCTGAGGGTCCTTGGAAACATGAATGATCGTCTCTGATACCATTTGTAAGAATGCCCTGAACTATTTACTTTGTAAAACGTCACTCAGTTCATATTTATTAGAAAAATACCATTTTAGAGAAAAGGTTCAGTGGCAAAACATGCAATTTGGGCCTTATAGTTTTAAATAACAATATAGTGCCTTTATGCAATCTTAAAAATAAAATAAAATATAAAGTCCCATTGTGACGAAATGAAAACAAAAACCATAACATAAAAGTTCATAAACTTTCTTGGCGTTCAACTAGATCGTTAATCGCTCATGGACACCCCGCGTCATACATGCCTAGACATCGGAACTCCCCACATCATAGTGTGTGCCAAGAAGAAACCCTATTGCCTACCTGAAAGGGGGAAAGTAAGGGGTGACCTAAAAGCCCAGAAAGGAAGTACAAACAAAATACAACAATTTACAAGTAACACAAAGTAATCTACGTGCATATCATAAATTCATGGCATGTCATAATAAATCATAATCATAGGACTTCATAAACATAAGCATAATCATACATCATGTGATCATGCACCCCTATTGTCCATGTCACAACATAAGGTAACCAGTAAAAGCATAAACTGATAAACCCCCTCTATAAGGTAAATAAGAATTCTGGTCCTCGAATAACCTTGGCGTGTCTGCCCTATGAGTTACGTCATATCCTTAGTAACTCATTTGTTGTGCTGCGATCAGCACGCTAAAATCCTACTGCTTTTCATACAACAAACAAGTAGATATACAACAACTCATATCGTAACATAGTAACTCATACTTTTCATAACACATTAACCTACCATAGTTCATACTTTTCATAACACAATAGCTCTTGCAACATATTAACTCATAATTTTCATAACATAATTCATAGAAAATTCTAGCTAACTTCCTTACCTCAAGTCCAAGCAAAAATAAAGTGTGAGCTACTTCACAACGATCCTAGAATCATAACCAAATATTCATCTTAATATCAAGTAAGATTACACATGCCCAACATACATACCCCACGTGTGCATGGGCCATGCACACGTGGCACTTGTTGCATCACACTATAACCATTCAATAATTCCACATAAAATCATAAAAGAATAATCTCAAGTCTACTAGTGAATACTCAATGTTTGCAAAATGACGTACATTTGAACGTAAAACTTAACTTGCATGTAACACGCATACGTGGGACGTCTCTTAAAAATATACTTTGAAGTTGGTTGATGTAGTGTAATGCCCTGGTTACCCCAGAATAGTTACGGTGAACCAGCAATTTAACTCGCTACCCGAGTCCTTTGGTTAAAAATGTGCATCTAAGTGTTATTAACAGGCTAAGGTGGAAAACCAATTAAAAGGAAGGGATATATTTTATTTAGAACATAAAACTGTTCATGGGCCCATAAAAACATTTACTAGTTATTTACAACTCAAAATGGTCATTACTATTTAAATTTACAACCTGCCGACCTAAGCAGCAACCCTAGTTCCTCTGAGAACTCCTTGGTCGTGGTGTTCAAGCGGCCGCATATGTACACAGCACCACCTAAGCTCTCCACTCAAGGCTGGGTGAGCTTTTCTTTCCCTTTACCTACACCACATAGCACCCATGAGCCAAAGCCCAGCAAGAAAAATACAATAACGCATGAATATAATATCAACAATGATCATAATAATCATTCAGGACTTTCAGTCCAAAACAGATGAGTGACAATTGGAAAAGTCACTAAGTGGGTTCAGCCCCCTTTAGCCATGTGACGATAGGGTCACCGGGGCTTTACAAATAAGTGATCCTTTCACTAGCTTATCAAGATAGGTGCTCAATGAACAGGTCACCAATATAAACTATCGCAGGACCATAGAGTCATAACCGTGGGATTCCGCTCCCTAGCCATGTGACAAACTGTCACCTAGGCCTTAGGCCCTGACTCTGAGTAACTAGCTTAGACTAGTCAAACACTTATAAGTTTCATCGACCTTGGGGTCGGTCCAACATTAATGCTTTAGAGTCATTCAACGCTGATATCGATTAGATCTAATCTTTTATCGGCCATGCGTTTAGGACGCTTATGCCGTTTCTGACTCTCAGGTCAGTAATACGCGACCAGTGTCATCCCTGACTAATTAGTGCCATACACAAGTAAGCAAGCTCTGCTAAGCATTTAATATGCATTCAATGTCCACATTTATCAACCAACATGCCTCAACAACAATCATGCATGTCATATACACAGGGTGCAGTTTTCTTACCTCTCGTTCGAGTGAGAAATAAAACAAGAACGACTCCTGAGAACGATCGACCTTTTGGTTCCTTAGCGGTTGCCTAATCATAACCAATTACAACCTCCATTAATGAAAATCAACAATGAAAGGGTCTTGACCTAAACCCCACTCTCGGGACCTCGAAACGTACCCTCATGGTGAGTCGATTCGATCCCGGGCCTTAAGGATTAAAACCCCGAGCCAAAAACCCTTAAAAACACTCAAAACGGGATTCTAAAGGAACAGAGTAGTGCTACAGTGCTGCTCACTAGCGCCCCAGCGCTATACTCAGAACCCCAAACTTCCCAACAGAACACTGGGTAGCACTGTAGCGCCCTCTGGTGGGCGCTGTAGCGCTACACCCAGCCAGAAACTCCCCTGAAACCTCTTCCTTCAACTCATTCAATTCCTACTCGATTCCAATGCTTCCAAACCTCATTTTTGGTGCCAAATGAACCCAAAAACCATCCTCACATGCCTCAAGAATCACAACCACAAGAACCCTAGCCAAAACTCCCAACAAAACCAAACATCCAACCTAGGAATCTCAACTGAAAACCAAAGCTAAAACAGAGCAAACCAGGGAATTTAATGGCTAGAAACTTACCTCAAGCTCAGATTATGATGCTCTTCAATGGTGGAACACACTCCCAAGCTCTTAAGACTTACTTCCCAAGCTTGAATCCTCAAGTTAGGCTCAAAAATCCAAAGAAAAAATGAACAAAAACAGGTACGGGAGAAGCTCTAAAAGTTACTCTATTTTCTCTTCTTTCTACAGCCTTCAATGGCTTATATCTATCCTTGGGGTGAAAAGACCAAAATACCCCTAGGTCATATAAGGGTTCCTAAAGGCTCCCAAGGGAAAATTTGACATTTCCCACCTATTTCGTTAATCTAATTAATGCTCTCCAATTCCCGCTATTCTTGATATTCTCAAACACCAATAATACACATATCATTACCCTTTAATTCCTAGCAACGCTCTAATCATTAAAATCACCCCGAGACTCACCCCGAGCCCCGAACTTAAACTTGTTATGACTAAATCGCTAATTAATATTCAAAGATCGTCTCATGACGAATAGCTCGAACAAATCCACATTATAATGTGGTCTCAACAATAGGTCACCGACATGCATACAAATATACAATTACGCCCTCAACGGGCCAAATTACCAAAACACCCCTGTAATGAAATGTGGACCCACATGCATGCATTTAACATCATATTATAATATACTTCACATAAACATGCATATTATCAATTAATGGCATAATTAAACAGTTATGGCCCTCCCGGCCTACTAATCCAGCCATTAAACCGCATTAGGGATTTCGGGGCATTACATGTAGAGTCCCAGAACTTTACTTAGCTAGTTAGATAGTGGTAGTAGTAGTAATAGCAAGTAGTAGTTATAGTATGTTTATTACTGTGGATTTTGGTTCAAGCCGGGACTTAGTTGAACACTCACAGCAAAACTTATAGATTTTATAAGTTTAACCTATAGTTTAAGAATATTAATTATAACATCAGGTTTGATTAATATAGCTAATTATAAAGATGTCATTTATTATACTATAAGGTTTAGATATGATTAATAAGAACATGACACTTGTCGTGTGCAGGTTTATTTAAGGATTTAACTATAGTTTAAATAGAAAGAAAGTTCAAGAAAGCTCGAGAATCTTCCAAGACCAATAAGATCATGACATTTGTCATAACCTTGTTTATTTGAGGATTTAAGTGGATAAATCAGAAATAGAGGTTTCTAGAAGCTCTAGACCCTTCCAAAACCTACTGGAATCTCGTATTACTCAGTCAAACCTGTTTTATCATTTCAAATTAAGCTAATAATGTGCAATTACGTGTTTAAAATATTCACATGTGCCGATATATCGAAGCCTAGGAGTCGATGTATCGCCACACAGGGAATATGAAAAACACATGAACATCACACAAACACATCGACAAACCCTCGGGATATAAGCCCAGGCGATATATCACCTACAATGGGTGATATATCGGCTCTAGCGTTACATTTTCAAATGATTTTGAAACCGAGCTCAATTCAACACTCAACCTCTTGATAAGCCTCTGAACGTTTTGACCGAGTCTTAAGCCTCTGTTGAACGAATATTCAAATATTTTTCAATTAATATTCATTATTTTTATTCAAGCTAAAAGAAGATATTTCCACACCTTGAACTCTATAAATAGGACCTAGTACCCAGCCATTTCTCTCATTCTTCAAGTTGTGTTCAGAGCCTTCAAGCTGCTAGGGTTACTATAGAGTGATAAACACTTGGGTTGGGGTATAAGCTTTATAAAAACTTCGGAAGTAAGATAATAGTGTGTTTTTCTATATCGAGGTGTAGTTCGGTTCTAGTACATCCAAAGGTATTCCTATTCCTAGTTCATTTCTGTATGTTTCTTTAGTTTCCTTTAGTTTTCTTTACTCAAATCTTAACTCATTGTTTTCCATTCTTGGTTGGGTATTTAAGTTCCTTGAACTTAAGGTTTCATTTCGGTAAGCTTCTTCTTGGTGGTTTAGTTCATTTCTTTATCATTTATTTCTTTTAGAAATACTCACCTTCTTGTTATTAGTTTTAGGAGTGTTCCAAATCATGCCTTGTTCTCATAAATCCCGGTTTTGGTAAGGAAAATAGGATAGATTATGTATGCTTTTATGTTTATGCTATGATATATGTATGCTATGTTTTTTTTAGTTTTTAGCATATCATTGTTTAGATAACAATCACATAATTTATTTAGATAACAAACATATAACTTGTTTAGATAACAAGTCCCAATAGTGTATTCCTTGGGCATATGATTGTTTAGATAACAAGCCTTATAAATTTATATGACTTGTTTAGATAACTAAGCCCAGTAAATTTATGGGCATATAATTGCTTAGCTAGCAAGCCCCAAGAAGTGTGATGGCCATTATAATGCATGTTTTATAGTCATATGTTTTGTAGTCTTATATTTATGTTTTACGATATATGTGCTAGTAGATTTTCCTTGCTGGGCATTAGGCTCACTCCTTTATTTTTATGTATGCAGGAAAATAGTTATGGCGGCGGAAGGATTCTTGGCAGCTTGGGGTTGTGTATTGAGGAAGAATAGATTCAATGGACTGCGTGAACGATTCGAGGACAACGTTATTTTCAGTCTTTTTAATTATGTTTCTATGTATTTTCCGCACTTGGTTTTGTAAACAAATGGGATCCCATACCCCGATTTTATGTATTTCAACATTTATTTTAGAGTTTTTAATAAAGTTATGAATGTTTTGTATGTATGTTTTCTTAAGAATAGTGTCTATGTATAGTAGTTTTAATGGTCCAAAGTCTTAGAATTAGTTGGGTCATTACAGCTGATTTTAGGCCTTTTATTTCTTATTAAATTCATAAGATATAGCAAACAAACATATTTTACTAACCTGATTTGTACCGTGACACTACATAATAAAGTTTTACTCAAGATTTTATTGCCAAGTGTCATTTTATTTTAGTTTCTATTTAAATAAATTTAAATTCCATTTACTATTTTAAATGAACATAAAATATAGTAACTCTTTACTATTTTCGCTTTTTTCACAAAATAATTAGTTTAGCATAATTTACTTAATATTGAATAATTAAGCACTTACTCACTTTACCAAGTAGATAACAAATTAATTAATAATTTAACTTTGTAAAAATATTGATATCTCAAGGTCACCATATTTTTCATATAAGTCATAATATAAATAATTGGGAAAAATATCATTTATTCTCCCTTTTTCTTAAATAAAATTCTTAGGCCAATAATATAATGTTACTTAACTAATTATTTTTTCAAATAAAATATGCATTATTATAGATGAGATAATACATATTTAAAGTGTAGAAAAACACAATTTTCATGTATGAAATCTAAGACTTTAATTACTTGAGCATATACTTTATAATTTTAATTTAAAAGAAATGTTATTTCAAGAAACTAAAAATTTCAGCAAGCATTTTATTACATTAATATTTTAACAATTAGATTTGTAAGAATAAAAATGTATAGTTTTTTCCACACAAAAAAAAAACTATATGCATTTGATTGAAGAAATTACATTATTAAGGTTTGAAAAATCATCTTTTACTCGCATTAGTTCTAAAATGTGTATCTTTTAAATTGTTGATAAATTACCACAAACATAAACCAAAATTCAGCAAGCATGCAAACAACAATTAAACCATTCAATACAACATTCACAAGGTCGAAACCTTCATGGCTCTACCTTGCGCACTCTCCTTCTCTCTCTAGCCAGCGGCCACAATCTGCAAATGAGCATGGGAAGTCCTCCTTCTTTCCTTTTATCTTCCAAAGTCTAACCTTAAGAGGTTAACTACTAAGCTAATGGGAAAATTGTAAGTCTCAAATCCTAATCTCTTTGATTTTTGCATGGGAATCAATTAGGATATTGGTGGTAATTAAAGGGAAGGTGTCAACATAACAAAAAGGGAACCTCTCTCCCATTCCCTCCCTCTCCCTTAGGCGACCCCTCTCCCATTCTCTCTCTCTCTCTTACTCGGCCACAATACTATTTCCCATTTTCATCTTTCTAAAAACTATTACACATCTACAATAATAACTTACCTCTTTATTTTTCTTAATTAATAAATAAAATAAAAAGGAAAAGATAATACACTATGCATGGAAACCAATGCATGTTCACCATGCTTACATGCACATACACGCACACAACCGCTAGGGTGCATCTCTACTAACCATGCACCTTGGTGCACACAACTAAACTTAAAAGTTCTTAAAATAAAAAAATAATTAAATAAAACAATTAACAAAATTAATTTTACATAATTTCTACCAAACAATTCAATTAAAATTCTAACACTTAACAATTAAATTAATATAAACTAACAATTAAAATAAAATAAAATGTTGGTGTGCTACATCTCAGTATCACTAGGCAATGTTCCTTAAGGATGGTTATTAATAGCACTAGCTAAATTGCCCATTTGCATCTCCAAGGCTCTCATTGATGCGCTTTGACTTTGAATTAGGGCATTTTGGTTTTGACTAACCACATCAATCTTTTGCATGTATTGAAGAAGAAGAAGATCCTCTGTAGATGGCTTCTTTTCATTCTCTTGTGGTTGGTTGTTGCTGAAATCTTGGCGGTGCATTTGGTCTAAATGGCATATTAGAAACTGAATTGTTACTCCACAAAAAATTAGGATGATTCATCTAACCAGAATTGTAAGTATTTGAGTATGGGTAATTTTGCTAACGGTTTTGATTCCCAACAAAATTAGCAACTTCCTGCTATGATCCATCATGATAAATCAGTGGGCATTGACGACTAGAATGACCTCCACACAAGTCACAAAATATTCATATTTTTTGAACTTGCGGTGCAGACTGCACAGATTGTTGTTGACCGATAGATAACTTTTCAATCTTCTTATTCAATGCTTCAAGTTGTGACACCATTTTTTGCAGAGGACGATGTCAATTGATCAACTTCATAAATACCAACTGCTTTTCTAGAACTGACTCTATCATGGGATCTACAATTATTGGAAATCAGATCCTCTAATATCTCAAATGCATCCTCAGGGTATTGATTCATTAACGAAACCCTAGCAACTCCATCAACTTGGGTAGCACATTGTAAAGTCAACCCATTATAGAATTTTCATCTGGTCAGAAAGTCCATGGTGTGGGCATTTTCTCAAAAGATCTTTAAACCTCTCGTAAGCTTCATACAATGATTCCATGTCTAGTCGTTGAAAGTTGTGAATCTCTCTAATCAATATTTCAGTTTTTGCAAGAGAAAAATACTTGTTCAAAAAATTCTCTACAAGTTGACTCCAACTAGTGATAGAATTCCTCAGTAGTGAGTTTAGCCATTCTCTTGTTCATCCATCAAAAGATCTACTAAAAAGCCTCAACCTAATGGTCTCTTCAAAAACACCATTAGTCTTAAAATTATCCACAATCTCCAAAAAGTTCCTCAAATGAGAATTTGGATCTCCATTTGGAAGGCCATTGAATTTGTTCTCTCTAATGGCTTGCATGGTAGCCGAGTCTACATGAAAATTATTGGCCTTAATTGCTGGCCTTGCAATACTCAAATGTATGCCATCAAAAGAAGGCATAATATAATCTTTGATCCACAGGCACCTTTGAACTTCATGATCAGCACCTGCTCCATTATCAGCCCCTTATGGGTTGTCAACCCAAAGTGGGTCAACATTAGGAGGTTGACCATCGTTAGCATTGTCTCCTATATCTATCGATTGAATTTTTGCTTGTCTCACTTTCTTTCTATTTTCCTTGGCTGTATTTTCAATCTCAAGGTCAATCAGAATAAGAGTAGATGATCTCAATCTGCGCATACAATGTCAACTTTCTTCAAAATAAACACAAAAGTTAAAAACTTGATCTCAAAATACTAAATAATGAATTAATATCAACAAAGAAATTCTTAAAGATTGGTCTTCGACAACGATGCCAAAACTTATTATTGATTTTATCAACCTCACGCAAGAACACGTATTGTAGCAAGTAGTATATTAAAATTGATCCCACAGAGACTAATCTTTAAGTTGTTAATTACCAAACACTATTTTTCTTTCAATCCAAGTTAAATAATAATCAAAGAAACTAGAAAATTAAAATAAAACTCAAAGAAAAATAACACAATTAGAAATCAAGAATTTCAAGAATTAAGAATTCTAGGTCTTTAATTTCCCCCTATGTTCTTCCATAAGCAACTTTCACCATCTTGATTCTAATGTTCTAATTGCTAGTCTAGGGTTCTTAAGTATTCACAAGGTTTTCCCAAATCACAAGTGAATCTAATCAATAGATTAATTCCAATATTCCTATAAAGAATTTCAATCTATAAATAGCATTAATTTTAGCCCTAATTTGACTACCTAGGGTGATTATGTATATTCCTATCCTAAACACAAATCAACATAACACATGTCAATCCTAGGTTATATTGATTGTGTCTAATTTAGATTTTCTCTTCCAAGTTCCACCTAAATTACTAATTCAATTTCAAAGTTGATCACTCTTTGAAAAGCATTAAGCACAAACCAATATAAACAATTAATATGAACATCAAAATAAAGAATTAAACTGAATATTTATTTATAAATATAGGGTTCCATTAAAGTCCTACAAAAATAATTTTAGTTCATCATCTCAAAACAAGATACCAATGATAAAATAAAGAAGAAGAAGAGTATGTAGATCCATCTTCAATCTTCAAAATCCATCTTCAATCCTCAAAATTCTCTCCAAGAAATTTCTCTCCACATTTAGATTTGATCTCTTATGTATCCCCAAAGTAATGTAATTAAAATCACCCAAATTCTGGTTTCAAAGTCACTTTTATAGGTAGTAATCGTGACTCCCGATCTCTTGTCGAAAACCCCCGTGAGATCGGAAAAAACAAACAAAACTATGGGCTTACGTCAGCCTCTGTTGTGCCCACATCACTTACAGTCGATCTCACAGCAATGCTTGGAGATCTCATGGCAACGCTTCTGTAACTCAGAATTGAGATTTTGGTTTTCCTGATCCGAAGTTGTTCAATAAAATGCACATAACTTCTTCGTCCAAACTCCAAATACGATGATGTAATGACCCAAATACTCTAGACTTTGGACCATTAATAAAAACTACACATAGACCCTAATCCTTAACAGAACTTACAAGTGAAAAGATCATAACTTTATTAAAACTTGTAAATACAAATGTTAAACTTACATAAAATCTCAAGTAGGATATGGGATCCCATTGTTTTAAAATCAAAACATAACATAATTGTAATTAAAAGAGATTACATAAATAAGTGCGAAAAAATACACATAAAACCATAAGTAAAGACTTCATCCTCGAATCGAAACTCTCGGCTCTTTGAATCCATTCCGCCTCAATACACATTCCCCAAGCTTCCAAGAACCTTTCCCGCCACTAAAGCTATTTTCCTGCACATATAAACAAAAAAGAGTGAGCTTAATGCCCAGCAAGGAAAATCTAACATATAACCATATACATAAAATTCATAATGTAACATAAAACATATCATAACACTTATGTCACATACATACTATAATGACCATTATTACTTGGGGTCCCATAAACTAAACAAGTCATATGCCCATTAAATTAGTGGGGCTTGCTAGCTAAGCAGGTCATATGCCCATAATCTATTTGGGGCTTGTTAGTTGTATAGGTCATATGCCCAAGTCTACAAACATACTTAACATAGCATATTACATAACATAAAATCATAAGATAACATATAAAATCATATAACACATAAATCCTATCCTATTTTCCTTACCAAAATAACCGGGATATGAGAACTGATTTGGGACCTTGGAACACTCCTAAAAACCATTTATAATAGGGTGAGTATATTGAAGAAAAGGGATGAAAGTGATGAAGGAACTATACTATCAAAATATACTTACCAAAAACCTTGTGCTCAAGAACTTAGATTTCCTAACCAAGAATAGGAATAAGGTTAGAATACTGTGTAGAAGACTATGAGAACTTTAAAGAAAATAATATAGAAATAGACTAGAGTTTAGGATACCTTGAAGACTTATATGACCAATCTAAACCTTGAACCGAAATGTGAATAAACCTTACTTCTCCAAGTGTTTGGTAAGCTTATAGTGATCAAGCTTATAATTCCCAACCCAAGTGTTCACACTCTTAATATAATAACCTAGCAACTTGTAGCCTCTGAACTTAGAGTAATAGATGAATAAATGGCTGGGTACTAGGTCCTATTTATAGAGTTTAGGAATGAAAAGATCTTCATTTAACTTGAATAAAAATAATGGCTTTTTAGGTGAAAATCATTTGAATTATCGTTCAGCAGAGGCTGAAGACTCGTTCAGAAAGATGTTGGACTTATCAAGAGGTTAAGGATTTGAATGAGAACGTTTTTGAAAACTTTCAAAAATTCACTGAAGGAGGCGATATATCGCCCCCTGTAGGCGATATATCGCCTGGCCCAGTATGCCCGAGGCAATCGTGCAACGTTTTGTGTTTTTCGTATCTTCATGCTGCGATATATCGGCATACGCTGAATATATAAACACGAAATTACACATTTTTAGCTTAATTTGAATTGAATAAACAGCCTTGACTAAGCCCCTTAACGTTTTCAAAGCTGCTGACTGACTATAGGATATTCAAATTTTAACCTTAATAAATTTATTCCTCAAAATACTTAATCATTACTTGACATGTGCTATTATCTTATTGGGTATTATCTAAACCTTATAATATAATAAATATTACCCTCAATATCAGTCATATTAATCAAACCTTAGGTTAAAATTAATATTCTTATACTATAGGTTAAACTTAGAAAATCTACAAGTGTTACTATGAGTGTCCAAATAAATCCCGATCTGAACCAAAAATCCACAGTCATAACAATAATACTACTATTACTATTATACTACTATCTAACTAGCTAAGTAAAGTTCTTGGACTCTACAGATGTAACAACATGATTTAGAACATTGAGAAAGAACTCTACAACTTCTGTTACATGATCTTTGCCCATAAAAGGATCCAATCATGGTTAAATTCATTATTTAAGTCTCAGCTTTGCGTACATTAAATCCAAGCCAATATAAAACTCCAGCAAAACTTATTAGATTAAGCTCAAACTTCATATTTTTCCTGAGTTTTTCAACATTAACACAAAATCAATTATTAAAACAAAACTTAAATAAAATAAACCTAAAACACACTAATACTAAGACAAACCCTAACGAAAAAGTAATAAAAATAACTATATTTTATAGAGTTAAAACACCCCCAAAACTTAAGATTTGGCTAGTCCCTAGCAAACATAACGACACACTAACACACTAGCACAAACACAAACACAACACACGAGCCATGATTTAATCACAAGTATAATTGGTCTCAAAGATCGCACATGCATATAATTCCAAGAAAAATTTAGATTCCACATCAATTAGAATTTCAATTCAAATTATGATTATGTCCCAAACTCAAATTTCATTTATATGTACACACAATTAATATCACCCATTCCCTAGTACCTAGATAAACTTATACACAACAACTTTTTTTTCACAATATCACTCGACAAGCTTATTTTCAACCCAATCTCAACTAATATAAGTAACCACAAAATCAATGATCAATAGGACTTTATTAGGCTTGTAATAAATGGCTTAGGTTAAGGTGGATGACAAAGACGATTTTATGCTCAACTTACTCCACAAGCATAGAAAACCTTGAACTAACAACTTGTTCTACACTTTTTCGTTTCCATTCTTCTTTTCTCGAAATTCACCATTTGTTTTTCAAAAGAAATATATATCCCCAAACTTATTTATTTCTTTCTATAATTTTCTTCCTTTTTTATTTTTTATTGAGGAGAATTTCTAGAGAAGTATATATAACTTTTTTTTTCAAACACCACACTTTTCTTTAAAATTCACAATTAAACCTTCTTTCATTCTTCAATAGTACAATCCCAATAAAAATGCAATGTATGCCCATGGTGCAAACAAGGATAAGAGGAATTACTTGTAGGTGATAAGGCTGTAGTGTAAAATATGGGTAAACCAAAGAAAAGATGTACATCATCACGCTCAAAAAAATTTGACTAAGGATACAAAATTTATTACAGTTAGCTTCAAAGGCTCGATCAATCAAAAAATGGCCTTCATCATTTCCCTTAATTTTGTGAAACCTATTTGCCTCAATTGACTATCAAATAAGCTCTAGAGTGGTAATTTCTTCATATTATATCATCATGCATGAACCTTCTCTAAATACTAACAACTAGGTGATCTCAATCATGCACAATTTATAATTAGAAACAATTTCAAGCAATAATCATAATAAGAGTAAAACACACAATTTTCATATTAAATCCATAATTTCCTGAAATTATATTAATCATAATCAAACTTTCATCATCAACCTACTACTTTTTGACTTAATCATACTCAACTACAACTAAAACAAACTAAACACAATCTAAACAAACAAGGACACAACATAACACAACTAAACAATCATAACGAACACGACACAAAAGTGTAATCTACCCTCCCAAACTCATAAAACACATTGTCCTCAATGGTGTTAAGAAAATACAAAACAAAAGAAAAAAAACTAATAATAATAATAATAATTGTAGCATCCTAAATTTGCTAATAAGGCTTAGGGCCTTGATTAGCGTGCCTAGAGGGCAATAAGTGATTTATTATCTTAATGTGTGAATTTGATGAATATGTGATTAGAAATGCATGTTTAGGTGAATTAAATATGCATGTGGGCCCCATTTGGTTGTTAGGGGCATGTTTGTAATTTTAGCCCGTTGAGGGCATACATGTAATTGTTGTGATATATTGTGATATATCTGTTTTGTACGATCCGAGACAGTCCTAGGGAGCGGTTAGCTAGAAAGTCACAACGGGGTCGAATACCCGACTCAGGGTGAGTCAAGAGGTATTTCGGGCATTGGATGTTTTAAGGGGTTATCGGGTTATGAAAATAAATATTTGAAGATATAATTGAAGTTAGAATGTTTAGGAGGGAGTATTGGGGAAATTTACCATTTTGCCCTTGGGGATGTTTTTGGTACGCTGAGCCTTTGAGGTAACCTTAGAGACTCAAGTTAAGAAAAAAAAACAAAAGAAGTGTTCAGAAACTAAGGGAAACCGACCTAAGCATCTCTCTCTCTTTCTCTCCTTCGGTTCTCTCCCTTCTCTCTCTTGAATTTGAAGATTTTGATGAATTAGAGAATTGGCAAGCTTAGCTCTTAAGGGATTGAAGTTGGCTGTGATTAAGGGTTAGTTCAAGGGCAAAGCTAACAGTTAAGGTAAGGATTCTAGTGTTTAATTAACTAAATTATGTTTTAATTTCTGCTGGTATTTCAGAGTTTTGCATGTGAGCTAGGTGAAGAATCATTCTTGAGTTTTAGATGAGGTTTGGGGTTAATTCTTGTTAGGTTTTGCTGTTGAGATTGTAGTAGAGCTTCTGTGATGATTAACTTGAATTGTTGGGTTGATTTTGGGGTAAATTAGCTTGGATTTGGAGGTAAAAATGGAGGATTTTTCTGGGTTCGAAGGGTCGGGCCGCGGCATTGTTTTTGCTGAGCTGCGGCCCTTTAGAACAAGTTTGAGGCCAGGGAGAAGGGTGGGCCGCGACACACCCTAGCTTAGGCTGCGGCGCGCATAGGGTGTTTTTGGGGGATTGGTTTCTGGTTGAGGCGGGTCGCGGCATGGGTTCATGGGGCCGTGGCACTTAGTGTGTTTTTTGGACTCCAAGGAGGTTTTAGGCTCGGGAATCCAAAAGTTAAGGCTCGTGATGGATTTTATCACCCGAATTTATAGAATTCAAGGTCCCAGAGACTAGAATTATGACCTAAAGTTATTTAATGGATTAGAACTTGATAGATGGATATTTTTTATGTGTTGTGACTAGGGTTTCAGCGAGGCTCGAACTAGGGGACTGTGCTCGGGACATCGGTGCTTGGAAAGCTTGGGACACAGGTAAGAAAACTGTTGTACCCGTAGATCAGGGCAAGGCCCTATAGTTTGTATTGCAGGGCACGGCCCTATATGTTTGTGTTGCAAGGCGTAGCCCCATTGATTATGTTAATACATGTTTAAGTACTTGTTTAATTATGTTATGTGTGCATACATGTGAATGAACGACAAGAGCCAGGAACAGCGAAGGCCGAGAACGGCGAAGGCTGAGAATGGCAAGGTTGAATACGGCAAAGGGGCAGGAGCAGCGTTAAGCACGTGGAGTGCGAGTTACCATGGTGAGACCCTATAGGATACCTGGGATATCCTCACGGTGTAGACCGCAAACCCAGGGCCTGGTAAAGCGCCTAGGACGGCATGGTCGTATGTGTTTAGCATGTTGACGGTCTTATTATGTGTTTAATGATGGATATGCATATGTTATTTGCTTGTGTAGAGTTTTCTTGCTAGGCTTCGGCTCACGGGTGCTCTACGATGCAGGTAAGGGCAAGGGGAAAGTCGACCAACCACGAGTACGGACAACATGAAGCGACGCGTACATGTTTGGCCTGCATGGCTGCCACGGCCAGGGGTATTTTTGGGAGATGTTTGTATTAAACCTAAATTTTGTCGTTTAGCCGACTTTAGTTATATTTTTTAGTTGTAAATATTTCTAAACAGTATTTTGGGATCCCAAATGTTAAACACTTTATAATTTTCAATGAATGGATATACTTTCAAATTATGTGACTTTGTTTATGGTTTAGCTACACTTTTGTCTTAAAACCTCGATTAGCGAGTTAACTGCATGTTTTAAACTCACTTAGTAACGACTCTAAGGAAGTAGGGCATTACAATAATAATAAAGAAAAGATCAAGGACAACTCTCTCAAAATTAAGCATGGTCACAAGCATTCTCAGCATATGTAAATTCATTGGTGTCCTGTGTAGCGCGATATTGATGGAGGTGGATTTACATAAAAAAAATAAAAAATTCTTAGTGGACTTACAGAGGTGAAGGGTTCCATTAATCTTGTGGTGAGGGTGGAGTCGGAGGTATCGAAAACAATAGTGAGCTAGTTTTGGACAGTAATAAATATAAAAATGGAGTTGTCGGAGATTGGTATTCAATGAGAGGAGGATAATTCGGGGTTCCCCATTATGGATGATGAAGTTAACTTTTTTTTTTTTTTTTAAATTATTATGCCTCATGGAAAAGTTACTTATATAAGGAATCCTAAAAATTCCAAATTTATAATATTTACTTCCCATTTCCATATCTTAATTAATTTTATAAAAAAATCATATTAATCTAAAACCTTATTAAAAGTTTGAGATTTATTAAAACAATCTCTTATTGAAAAGAAAAAATAAAAAGCCACAAACTTAGTAGTATAACTTAAGGTGGAAAAAAAACAAATTTATGGTATATATGTTTAAGAGTGTGGTGTATTTTTTATTTGTATTATGATATATCATATTTGATTACATCTTAAAGTGAAAAAAAAAATTATGGTTTATAAGTTTAACAACATGGTATATCCATTATTTGTTCTATGGTATATTAGAGTTAACTATAATTCAAAGTGAAAAAAAAATAAAAGTTTGTGGTATATAAGTTTGATAGCATAATATATCATTTTTTGTACTATGGTATATAAAAAGTTGTCTGTAACTTAGGATGCAAAAAAAAAAAGTTTAACATCATGATATATCTATTATTTATGGTATGGTGCATCAAAATTGACTATAATTTTATGGTAAAAAATAAAATAAAAACATGATTAGGGTATAGACTATAGCCATTAGCCATAGTATACATTCAATATAAGAATTAAAATTGGCACCCAACATATTCTTGCACCGAAAATGAGCATTTACACCTAAAAAAGGACGCACTCATACCTATTCAATAGAAAATAACAAATTTGAGAAGTAGTTTAAGGATCATTAAACCCGAAGCTATTGCCAAAATTTAGTTTTTTTTTAATTTTCTTATTTGAATATGTGCAAACATATACATTTTGGGAGTAGGGTGTCCGAGCTAACACTAATTCTACAATATAAAATACTAATATATCATGCTAGTATATTAATTGAACAACAACACTTAAAAACCAAAGAAAAAAAATCAATATAACTTTAAAATATAATTAACTGAACAAAATTAATATAGACATACCATGATATTAAAATATTTAGAATGAAAGAGTATAAATGTAACTTGTTATATATATATATATATAAATTATACTTGCTAATGTCTAGTATTAGGGTAAACTTGAGAACTACCCACTTTTAAGAGTAGTTAACTAAAATTAGCACTAAATATATTTAGTTAAACTTAACACATTATTATTATGAGACTTCCCAAATTACCCTTATTTGAGCACATAGTTCTAAGTGTAGCTGTAGTATGTATTATATGTGTAATATTATAGTTGAATTGGAAATACATTCTAATTGTAGTGTGTCATTGTTGACCTGTGAAATTGGCCAACGGTCGTATGTACGATATACGACACCTTATGAACGATATAAATGTAAATATACGATAGAATACAAATATCTTAAATAAAACACACAGAAATTTATAGTGGTTCAGCCCTGTTCTGATGACAGTAATAACCTAATCCACTTAGTATTTAGTATGGCTGAGCATCGGTCGGTTTGGGCAGTTTTTTCATATTCTTAAATCCATAATTTGGTTTTTAGTCCGGATTGGTGCGATCCAAAAACCGACTGACCAAACTTATTACTGGAAAAAACCGACCGTTTTGGATCGCAGTTTGGTCGACTAAACCGACCAAACCAATTTTTATTTATTTTTCATAATTTTTGAGAAAATTTAAGTTAAAAAAAACTAAAAAAAATGGATTGTTGGAATCCATTTTTGAGCTTTTTTTTAATATGAAAATGATTCATTTAACTTGTTAACTTGAAGGTTCAAAACCTAAATACATAGAACATAGTTACATCCACAAATTTGATAGTTTGAAACATAATTAAAAGTCCATAAGCATAACCTCAAATCACAACACATTATCAAAAGTCCAATGTTATTATCCAATCCAAAATAACACACAATTAAAACCAAAGGCCTGCAACCACAAATCACAATACATGGTTAAATTTTAAACTTAAAGTCCAAAGTCCATAGTACAATACAACACAAATTAAATCTAAGTCTTGGTCCACTACAACACAAATCAAGTTCAAAAGAGTAGATGGAAAACAAAGTCCAATCCAAAATCCAACGTTCATTTCATGGTTGTATCAAGCAACTATGACAACATGCTCCTAAGACAAAAGAAATAATAAAATTATAATGTATGACACATGGTACATAATACTTTTAAGAGAAATAAAGATACTAAACTACAATCTTATAATTCAACTAGCTACCTTGATATTTCAGTTGTTTTTATCCGTCCCACTCCAGCTCTGAGATTCACTGCCAAGATTCTCAGGAACATAGGTAATACATGACCCACCATATTACTATATGCTAGACACAATTTACATTTCAGAAAACAAATCAAATGTAAACACAATTTATCATGTGAATGATCTATTTACATATTTATATAACTAGATCATGAACAAAAACTACAAGATTAAAATGGCCAAATATCAAAATTAAAAAAACTAGATCATGCTTTCATTTCCAATTAAAAACACAAGAAAAGCACAAGATATTAATTCAAAACAAGTAAAATAGAGAGTTTATGAATCTTTGTCACTGAGAAAGTATCAACTTAATGTTCACTAATCACTAATCATAAATATCAACCACAAGAATAAGTAAATAACCTCGTCAATTCAAAATTTCTAAGTCTAATAGAAACAAAAGAATTAAAATAAAAATAAAAAACTCTAACTATAACTTAATCCAAGTAATAACCAACATTTAACAAAACATAATATATCCAAAAAAAAATACAAAAACTTAAAACTTAGTCAAAAGAAAGTAAAACAATAATGAATAAATAACAGAACAGAACACAAACTAAATCAATAAACATCAATAATTTTGTTGATGATACACGATTGTAATAAGCAATTCCATTTTAAAATTCTTTTGGTTAATATTTATTTATTTATTATGCTGGACCTGTAGGTTTTAGGCAAAAGCCATTTTGTACATGTGAACTTATTTACAATAACATAATAATGAATAAACATACACAAATTTACAATAACATAACAGAACACAAATGAAATCAATAGATAAAAAAATAAAAGAGATAAACTAAGAGAAAGAGATTTATACCACTCTTTTAGCCATGAGCCTCTGTGAAGCAAAGGGACTCGAACCCGGAGTGCCACCGGAGAAGGATGACGCAGAAAAGGAGTAACGTCGGAGAAGGAGAGCCTTAGACTTAGAGTGTCACCGACTGTACTTGTGGTGGGCTGTGAGAGTACAACTTCGAGTGATATCGTGAGAGAGAGGGCTGAGTCGTGAGCCACTGTGAGAGGATAGGATAGGGAGGGTTGTTGTCGACTTCATGACCGTGAGAGGATAGGGAGGTGCTGGCTGGCGTGAGGCAGAGGGAAGGGGAAGGGGAAAGGGAAGAGTTAAGCCCAGCCGCCAATGCAACAAAGGGAAGAAAGAGAGAAGAATGACTGAGAGAGAATAAGATAGAAAGAAAGAAAGAATCAGGTGGTGCCCTACCTTTTTGTTTTTTCAAAATTATATATTTATTTAATATATTTAATAATTATATAATATTATATGCATATATTATATATACGGTCAAACTGAAAAATGTGAAAAGCATATAATTAGGACAATGTTCAGTCGGTTTCGGTGTGCTCGGTCGGTGCACCACTGATTTTCAAACCGACCAAACAGTGTCGGTTTACACCGCCAACGATTTTTTCGGTGTCGGTTTAGTTGGTTTTGCTTTTTTCAGTACTCAGAAGGTCGGTGTACTCGATTTTTTCGGCTTTCTGGATTTTATGCTCATCCCCTAGTATTTAGTATCGAATCACTCAATTGACAATTACAAAGATGAACTGAAGAGTTCACTCGTCACAGATTTTCCTAGAAGTTAATGTTGGTTTTTATAGATCAAATCAGAGATTATACGCAGCAGAACAACAATCAAAATTGCTAATTTAACCCCACAAGATTTCTAGATCTACTTTTTCACACACATATATATATTGAATCACAGAAATGAATAGAAAATTACCTCAAGTCCTTCCTTGCTGCTATCTTTTTGTACAGCAAAAATCCTTGAGATCTCACACCAGGATCTTCCAAAATGTTCTCAACACACAAAGAACGAGTGTGGGCTCGTTATACAAAACAATAGGCAAGATCTATTTATCAGATGTTCTCAACACATGAGATCTGATAAAGTTTGGACCTAAATTTGTGAAGAACAGTGACTTATGCTTGTAGCACTGTTCTCTTTCTCTCAGGGAGATTTCACGATATATTTTCTATCACTGAAAAGTATCACTCTGAAAAACTGATCTCCTATATTTAATATATCCAATATATTAAAAATAAATAATATTAGTTATTTTAAACAATTTAAAAATAACTAATCAGTTATCGGATTTTTGTTTAAATGATAATATTTTAATTGTATTAAAATATCTCATTATTTATTTAATATTTAAATAACTAAAATTGTTGAACCAAGATCCTTCTAGAACCTTCTTGTGCGTGTAGCACAGTGATTGTGCAATGTGCTATGTGCTACACGCCCACCTCATGCCAGGGAGGGCATGTGATTTTTCCAAAAAAAATTCATTATTTAAATACCAAAAAAATCCCAAAAATAAATTAATTCAAAATTAATTATATTTTTGTTAAATCATATAATTAATTAATTACACATAATTATACAATAATTATGTTTAGTGCATAGAAAAATATTTTACTTATCAAATAAGTCCTTTTGCCCATTTTTGTATTTATCTTTGTCAATGTTTGTTTGAGTCATTTCAGGGACCATGGACTTATAACATTAAGCTCCAATAAATTAAAACTAAATAATTAAACTCTTTAATTATTATATTTAATTTATTAATTCTGGTATTTCTCCACTATAAATTCATAATTGAACTCTTTATGTTATAGATATACTTTTACAGAAATCTTATTTTAAGCTGTCCATTGATATAACCATCTTACAATAGTTCAACCCTCTAATTAATTAGTTCATAAATTAGAATGAAATAATTACCATTTTACCTTTCTAATTTACTTCTTATTCCTTAAGTACCATTAATTCACTAGTGAACAACTAATCTATAATCTAATTATAGATTTGAGCTCAAAATCATTCAGTTCCAGAATTAACCCTTAAGGGAACCAATATACGATCTGTTAGGAAAGATTAGATTCCGTATTGTTGATACATGTTCCCAGCCATCCATGATATTAAATCTCCAAAACAAAAGTCATTAGCCTTATTCTATGAAGAGACCTTAACGAATGAATCAAAAGATTTAATAAACATAAACAGGAGTTCATGAACACTCAGGATTTAGGTTAATCTATAAATGATCATCAGTTATGATATGAATTACAAATCTTTATTATTAAATGGTTTTTGGATAAAGACTTTTATTCATATCGATCCCTGTCATATATAATCATATTATATAATAAAGCACCTTTACAGAGATATCTTACCACATCAATAATTCGAATCTAGATTATTTGTATCAACATGATACTCAGTAAACCGTACTTACAACCCCAATTAAAGAATTTGATAACTTCAATTTGTTGTTGACTATTTTTATTCATTCATGTGATCTTAATTCTCTCATGTGATCTTAATTCTCTCGTACTAATACAAGATCACATCCTTAAATAATGAATATGGAATTTTTCTGATATTTACAAAAATTATTCAAACAATAATTTAATAATATAAATATAACAATAATAAAACATTGTATTTATTTATTCATTGAAATAATAAATGTCTTCTACATGCTTTTAGGACATACTCCTAACAGTTAATCCAAATGATCGATCCAAAAGTCTCTCTAAAAAACCATCCCAAAACCATCCCCCTTCAATGAAGCCATGTGTCCTTTATTTATTGTACCCAAGGGTTGTTACATGATCAATAAGACTGGGGATCGTGGTTTGGTACACGATCATTGGGAGTGGAAATACGTGTCCACCTCCACATGATTATGAGATCGTGGGTCTTCTCGTTGTTTCTCTGGATCGTGGTTGACGATGCACGATTGAAACCTTTGGGAAAACTCTAAGTCTTGGTTGGTCTATGAGACTTAGGTGCTAGGCCCGATCACCCGTTAGAGCTTGGGTGCTAGGCCTATTAATCTTTTGGATGCAAGGCCTATTGATTTCAGATCAAACGAGCGTGAACTTTATCCACCGAAGTGTATTTGGGAGTTTAGGCCGACCATCCCAAGGGGTTGGGCTCAGGCTGACCACCACTAGGGGGCTATGGCCAGGCCGACCACCCCTAGGGGGTTTAGGTCTGGTCGACTTCCCTATAGGTCCTGGACCTATCCATTTTTGTTCATCGGTCTTTTTCAGTACTTTATCGTTTTTCTATGACTTATGATGCCACGTGCTGCAATCTCATTTTCCATGTCATCTCTTGAATTTTGAGGGATAACATTTGCCCCCCAAGTTTATCGTATTGTGTCCAACATTACAGTGAACTTAATCTGGCCCAAGAAACATATTGTAGCAGTACTTTAACAGCAAAGTCTCTTGGGACATTACGTAGTACTTTATCAACTATTGATCATTTTCTTAGCATGTATTATTCAAGGATTCTGATCCTAAAAATAGCTATGTTTTTCAAAGAATTTGAATCGTAAAAACATAATTTGTTTTTCAAGGAATTTTTTTAATTCTTAAAAACGATAATATTTTTCAAGCAAAATTGTAATTCCTAAAAATAATCATATTTTTCAAGGAAAATTAATTTCCTAAAAATCTAATATATTTTTCGAGGAATTTGGAATTCCTAAAAATATAATATATTTTTCAAGGATATTAATTCCTAAAAATACAAAATATTTTTCAAGGAATTTAAATTCCTAAAATTACAAGATATTTTTTAATGAATTTGAATTCCTAAAAATATGGTTAGCTTGAGAGGCTATAAGTAGGGACTCACTCATTAGATCCCTGACCCATGCGCCTCCTTCATGGAAATTCTGAGCTGTGGAATTCTCCAATTCTTCATCAACTCTGCGTATCTTCTCTTGGGTAAGTATTTTCTCACAATCTTTATGTTTTTGATGAATCTGTCTGAATTTCCTTTCTTTGCTCTATTTTGATTTAAAACAACTGACTTGTTTGAATAAAAAAACTTGTTTTCAATCAAAGACTGGCTTGATCCTTGTTTCTTTTTGCGTGATGCTCTAGGGTTTAGAGGTATGTAGTCCAACCACCCATAGATTTTCCTTAGCCTGAGCGATTTTTAGGCCTACAAATCTCATCATAGGCTGACCACCCTTAGGGTTTACCTAGCTTGTGCAATTTCTAGGCTTACAAATCCATCATAGGCCGACCACCTTAGGGTTTCTATGGCTTGGGCGATTTCTAGGCCTACAAATCTCATCATAGGCCGACCACCCATAGGGTTTCCCTAGCTTGTTCGATTTCCAGGCCTTCAATGCCCATCATAAGCCGCCCACCCCTAGTGTTTCCCTAGCCTGGGCAATTTACAGGGTTTTAGATCTAGGCATAGGCGATTTCCAGGGTTTAAGATCCAAACATAGGCGATTTCCAGGATTTTAGATCCAAGCATAGGTGATTTCTAGGATTACAAATCCAGGCATAGGCGATTTCCAGGGTTACAAATCCAAGCCTAGATAGCATTTCTTATGCCCTGGGCGATTTCCAGGATTCCCAGGCCTAGGTGGTCGGCCCAATCCTTAGCATAGGTCGACCACCATATTCACTGGGCGATTTCTAGGGACCCAAAATCTAGGGTGGTCGGCCCAATCATAGGCCAACCACCCAGGACCCTTAATTTTTTTTTCCTTTTTATTGATCTCCGTAGGGTCTTCCTTGTTCTGTATGATTTATTGGATAGTTCAACCTTAGCCCTCTGGCATTTTTTCTTAAGTTTGCGTCCTAGGGTGGTCGGCCTAAGGTGGTAGGTCGACCACCTATGACCTTTCCTTCCGATTTTGTAAGCCTAGGGCCTAGGTCGACCCTCCTTTGTGACTTCGATCAATTTTTCCTTTAATTTATTCACTTTTTCTCCTTAATAACGGATATGACCCCAGCTACTAGCCTATATGGTTTGTGGTAGGGAGATTCATTACGTCGATATACTAACTTTACTTTTTATCCTTTCTTTTTTGCAGATGTCTAGCTCATCTTCATTTGACAAGTCTTTGAGCAAGCGTACTCCCCAAGAGTTGTTGGAAAGGATGAAAAGGACTCTCCCTCGTTCCGCTCTATATTTATTCAGTGAAGAAGATTTCTTGAGAAGGTATAGCCCGATGGCGAGAGTAAAATAGACAACTCAAAAACTTTCCGAAGATGATCCTCACATTGCCAAACACATCACTCAAGTCTCTTCGCCTAACTCTTCTCAAATCTTTTCTCAGCATAGTACTCCCCATGGCTCTCAGGGCACATCTCATCGAGGCCATTTCTCTCAGTGGAGTCTATCTGGTCAACGAGACTCCTCGCAACGCCCTTCTCACCGGGATACCAGTCAGGCTCCCCATCACTCTTCTTCTCAGCAAGAATATACTGAGGGATCTCATCGCCATGTTACTCACCCTCAGGAGTGTTCTATTCACAAGTTCCAACCGAAGGTGGCTCGCACTTCTCCTAAGAGCAAGACAGTCTTACCAGCTGCGCAGCAAAAGAAGAGACAATCGAAAGAGTTCTATCCATCAGATTCCGAGGCCACCTTTGCTAGTGAGATCATATGGAAACCGGTTGAGAAGTCTCACCCTGCTGATCATGAGGTGGTTTGGTTCAAAGGGGTTGCCTCTGACATGACTAAATAGAAGGTAAAGAACTTAAGGAAGGTCTTCGACCTTTCTGGTGTTTCCATCACTATCCCTAGTTCGGACGACAGAGCTGAGGACCCCCCTTTGGGTATGTGTGCTTGGACACGCTCTGCCATTAAGTCTGGCACCCTACTTCTTCTTCATCTGTATTTCCGGAGCGTGGCAGATTATTTTGGTATTAGTCCCTCTCAGTTGGCTCCCAACGCTATCTTGGTGTTATCTGCATTTTACATTATCTATCATTGTAGAAAATGGCTGCTCTAGTACCTCATGAGATCCACTACTTATTTGATCTGAAGTTGAACCCTTCTAAGCACAACTCGGGGTACTTCCACTTCCACCATTATATGAGTGAGGGTATCGACACCTTCTTCGAAGAGATATCTGGAAACAGCAAGGCGTTTAGATACGCCGACAACTATTTATTCACTAAGGATGCAGAGGCCAACTACTCCAAGTTTAAGCATGTTGGGCCTTTTTATAGACCGCTCCCGACCCAGGCCATGACTATTAGGGCTAAGACATTGATTGCCATGACCCCTGAGGAGAAGAACTTCAAGGTTCTCGTTACTTCAGAGAACCTTAGGAAGGTCAGATTGTTTCCTTCTACTGTCTCCAATGTTCCGGATGGAGATGGTCCCGAGCCCGTGAACGCCATAGACTCCCCGTGGCCTATTCATATTAAGGACGTACCCTCTTCGTCCATGCTAGTTGGAAAGGAGGGTGATGAGGTGGGTGCATTCGCGCACTCACTGCTTGCTTCAGATGACTTTGATGAAGTCATGTTCGAACCCAAATCTCATACAGAACATTTGACACTTTTATCATCTTTACTTTATGTTTCCTCTATGTTTGATATCCTGCTAATATTTTATTTTCCTTTTCAGGTTCAGATATGTTCGGCTTTGTTCACATCCAACAAAGGTCGACTCCAACCGAGACTATCCCTACCGTTCGAGCGACCAAGAGGGCCAGAGTTGAGCTTGAGTCGATAACAGAGGTGTCTCCCGAGGTGCCTCCTTCGGCTCCACTGGCGCCTAGTCCTGTCGTAGAGGTAAAGCCATCCTTTCCCATGTCGGTTCCACCCAGTATCACTGATGTAGGTGTTGGGAATAGTGCCCTCAAAGCAATTGTAGTTGACAAGTGTTTTGAATTAAATAAATAATTGAATTGAATTATTATACATATAGACTATGTCTGATATTATATGATAATATTAAGTGAATATAAGAAAATTCCAAAGTTTATCTACGTGGTCTTAATCTCATATTGGTATGAGAAGATCGAGATTAAGATAATAAACTTAAATAGTTCACAATAAAATAAAGTTATGAAATCTTTATATTAATTACTGCTAGTACGGTCCACTAGTATTATGAATACATGTGACCTAGATCTGGGCTGCTAGTGTAGTAGGACACTTTAGTGGAGGTATTTTGCATGTTGAGAGTATGTAGAACTGGACCAGATGTGATTTGTTAATACTTGTTTAAACACCGTTTTATAGTATTAATCAAACACATCAAACGATGATCATATACACAATGATCTTAATTCTGAGGTTACTATGAACTCCTATAGATGTCATATGATCCTTTGATTCATGCGTTAAGGTTTTTTTAAATGATCAGGCTAAGAACAATTGTTTTGGGGACTCAATGATGTATATGGCTGAGGACGTAGTTTAACAAATATGGAATCTATACCTTCTTATAGATTGAATAATGGTTCCCTATTGGGTTTGACTTTTGGAAATGAAAAAGTTATGAGCGCTCATGTCGCAAACTTGTTGTGACACAACCTTCACTAGTAAAGTCAATGGTACTTTAAGAACAAGATATAGCAAAAAAGGTAAAACAGTAATTTTATTCCCTTTTAATTATGAACCATTAATAAAGGATTAATGCTGTATGTAATGATTATATTAATGGACATTTTATTCTTAATAAAGTACTCAATAATTATATGTCTATAATTATCAAGAGTTCAATCTCATATTTTTAGTGGAGTAATCATGAGATTAATAAATATGATTATTTAATCAAAGAGCTTTGATTAATAATGTAATATTTATTGGAGCTTGATATTATAGGTCCATAGGCCCCCATGGTGGCTCTATCAACATCATATCAAGGTAAGAGTTGATACAAGGGTATAACTATAATTTGGGAATTTGAGAAGAATTTTATTCTTCGGGTCAAGTATGCAATTATATGATAAATGAGGTTGAATAATTAATTTTAAATTAATTATTAATTTAGAAAATATATTTATTAATTTAAATATATATAAATTTCGAATTTCATATATATATAAATAAATTAATGAATTTTTTAAATTAATTTTTTTATTTGAGTGGGAGAAAATAAAATTGGTAAGTCAAAAATAATTTTTTGATTTATTTAATTTTAAAAGATAATGATAATGATGATCATCAATTTGAATTTAGAATTTAAATTTTGAAATATGGTTGTCATATTTTCCTTAAAAATATAAATACATTATTTTGTGGGAGATTGATTTAGTTAAATAATTAAATAAAAGAAAAATGCAAAATTCCTGAAAAGGGAATAGCAGTACACGCCTCACACAATCCAAGGACTGTGCCATGCGTGTACTACTTGTACTGATATTGTATCAGTGTAGTTTTTATTTTATTTATTTAAATATTTAATAATTTGAAAATAGTTCTTTTTCAAATTTGGTAAGTTAGATATTTACCTAAATCAAATCTTATCATCATTATTATATTATATTATATTAGGAATAATAAGGTAATATAAATCTCTATATATATGATATAGAAGAAGAAGAGAAAAATACACACAAGACAAGATATCAGACACAACACAATACACAATTCAGAATAGTTCTCAAAGTTTTTGTCTGACAAAAACTCTTTATTTCTTCTTCTTCTTTATTGTATTAATTCTCATACCATAATCCAAGTTCTCATGTGTTGAGAAATACTTGTGATTCCTAAAATACAAATTTATGTTCTTTATGTGCTCACACCCATCTTGAGATGTAGAGAACACTCGAAAGATCGTGGTTTGAGTACTCAAAGCTTTGGATAGGAAGATCGATAAAAATATGAAAAGACTTAATGACACTCGATAGGCTTCAAGAGGTAAAAATTTATGTTCTTGATTTTTTGTGTTTATATGTTGTATATAAATATATTGTATATTTATATACATATTTGTTTCATGATTAATAGTATTGTATGATAATATTTCTGGATTATTTTCTTGATCATATAAATTGTTTATATGATTAATGAATTTTATTTTATTGTTGTTGTTCATATACAAAACAATGGGCCCACTACGCAAAGTATTCACTACGTGCTATGAATGATTTTCCAACAATTGTTACCAGTGCAAGCCATTAATCTATAATATTATTAATTGTTGTGTGGGATTATATGCATTTTTATATTATATGTGATATATGTTTGAATGGATGGATGTTTATTTTCATGATGATAGATTCTTAAGGGTTGTTTATTATGGTGCTTTTGGGTTTAGGAATTGTTCTTAAATTTCTAGATAAAATATGTAAGCAAATTTGAGGCATAGGAATTTTGTAATTTTTTGTTTGAAAATTCTGGGTTAAAAACTATGTGATGGCCCGAGCCCGAGCCCTGAGCCCAAGCTCGACCTCGAACTGCTGCCAGGCACCATGCCTGCTACCCAGTCCGCACCTGCGCACCAGCCCATGCACGCCTGCACGTCGCGCCTCTCTGCCCCGTCGCGCCCCTGTGCTGCAGCCCGAGCCCAGTCGCACCCCTTGCACGTGCCTCCTTGCTGCCTAGTCGCGCCTCCTGCGCACCTCAGTCACGGGCCACCCCACTCCCAACCGGACCTCCAGCTGCCACTGCCCCTTGGTACAACACTTAGGGTGTTGTTACCATAAATATTTTTTTAAATTATTCATTTAATTAAAAATCAAAAATTGAATTAAAATTATTTTAATTTGGTAATTTCTAAAATTGAAATAATAGTGTTTATTTACCTTAATTAAAAATGTTTTAATTATTGTCCTCCATAATTAAAATTGTTTTAATTAAAATATCCAAAATTAAAATTATCTTGAATTTTATTTTATTAAAATTAAATTGTTTAATTTTATTTTTGAATTAAATTACCCAAATTCAAATTGGGCCTTAAAAACTTTTGGGTGTTAAAACCCAAAATTTAATTATTTTAAAAGCTTGTTTAAAATAATTAAAAAGTTTATAATTCAAAATGGATATGGAAAAGGGGTGGCGTTGGCTCAACGAGACTACATCTCAAAGTTGAAGATCAAAGTGCTCTTCATCAAGCCTTAAGTTAGTCTAGGTTACATTTTTCATGTATATTTTTGCAAGTGTTGTAATTTTTCTAGAAATACCCAAAAGTTATCATACCCGGATTTATTTTATTTATTTATTATAAATGTTTGAATGTGATTAAAATGTTTAATATTTTTTCATGTATTTAGCATGTCATTCATATACTCACACAGTATGCAACTAGCATGCATTACGTTCATGTAGAAACATGCTATTAGGAACGTCCTATATTTTTGTTATATGTTTATATGTGATAATTCATATAATAATAAATTTAGTCTTAATTAGTTAAGATGGTAAATCAAAATTAAAGTTGTTTAATTTGTTGTTTTAATGAAAATGTTTTATTAGAATACAAATGATATTCTCTTAGTTAAAGCAAATTAGAATTAGAATTAAGAGCACAATTTTTGTTTTGGTTTTGGTTAATTGGATTAGTAATTAATAGAATATCATTTGGTAAAAATAATTAAATTTATTTTTACAACTAAATTAAAAAATATTGATTTTGTGAAAAACACACTTTTTCCAAAATAGTGAGTGGGAGAGGAAGTTATGACAATAAGTTTCATGGTCTCCATTATTGGTTGAACACCGAGAGGCATAGGAAGGGCCTCGTGTCGCCTCTGTTTGTGGCCTCCCTAAGGAAAGGCTTCTGAATATGTTTATTTTATCTCAAGGTTGACTTCTCTTATGAGAATATAATTAGTGATGTATTTCAAGTTTGACTGGCCCTAAGGCACACTCTTGAGTTAAGTCCTTGATTGAAAATAATGGGTTACACTCCAAAGGTGTATCTAGGCTTTCGAGCACGACTAGTGCATCTTAACCAAACTAACGGTAGTTCATAAGTCAAAAGAGAAAATGCATTTTTAAGTTTTCACTTATGAAATTTAGATTTGTCTCAAAATTAATTTGGGGTTAGTCTGACCTACCCTAAGGCGTTCCATTAACTTTTCAAATTAATTTATCGTGAATTAGTATATTTTTTATGCGTTTTTATATGTTGCATTCATGCATCATTTTTACTTTTCCAAATAAAATCTTATATTTATTATATGTTTTAATTCATTATATTTTATTTATTTATTTCCAGCAACAATGGTTAATCCTCTTAATCCTGATCAAGAACCTCAAAATGAGAAAGAACCAGTTGATTCTCGTAATGACTTCCTAAGTACTTTTCATTTAGACTTCAACAATCTAGATGTTTGGTACAGAAACATACACATAATTCTAGATGAACTAAAGGTGTATGATGCAATCATTGATGTGCCTCCAAATGAGCCATCAACTTTATCTGATTATGATAGTCATAAAAAATATGCGAATTGCATGAGATTTGATTATTTGGCTCGTCATTGCATACTAAAACCTATGCCAGACGATATTAAATTGGGATATGTGAACCTCAGATCTACATACGAGATATGGGAAAGGATTAAAAGAGATTCTTTCGATCACTTAAGAGGTTTGCAAGAAGAAAGGGTAAATATGATTTGCTCATCTCTTTTTAACATATTTGAATAGTTGATTCAATTTTTTATGCTACCATATTTTTGTCTTGTTTTCAGGAAGGCATTATTCAAGAAAAGAAAAGAATGTGAAAGAAAAACAAGAAAATGATTGCAGATTGGTAGACCAAGAGATAACTGACATAGAAATTAGTTTTTCATTGTCAACTTTGTATTAAGTTCTTTTGTCTAGGAACTATGTTTTTAGATTCCTTATTTGATGAATGAACACGTTTAGTATTTCTTTTGATTAATAAATTCAATTATTATTTTTTGAAATATACTTGTTCCACCTATTTCATCAATGAGTATAAACGATAATTATGAATTGTTTATTATTGTAAAAATCATAGATTTAATAAGACATTTTTATTCCAATCCCAATTAAGTAAAACATATATGTGAATTATTTTTTGGATTGGTTTGTAATTAATTAGACACATAAAACAAATAAAATACAGACTTTTATTGCAACCATTCAATGGTTCTCTCCCTATTTATATAGTCTGTTAATTAAAGTTAACCAAAAGACCTTTCTCTAATAAAGGCTCAAAAATCACATAATCGTTTAGCTATTACATAGAGATGTATGTTTAACCTTTTTATGTTCAAAGCTAAAAGAAATAATAAATAGTAAGTCAATATTGATTGACATTTATTTTAGATATGTTTAACTTTGATCAAATGCAAAGAAAATTTCTAGAAATTTTGATGCAACATTCAAAGTAAAGTCACTTAGAGACTTGTTTGATCATCAAAAGGAAGTGTAAACTCGAATTTGGAATTCAAGTAATTTGCATGTGAACTTGAAATTCAAACCCAATTCACATACAACTGGAATGCTAAGCATAATTAGTTTTTTTTTAAATAGAATATAATCATATTAGATAAGATTAAATAGATAATGAGAAGTCATTATCGTCTTTATTATTTCTATAATTTTAACACTTGTTATACTCTGTACATGGTTGATTGTACAACATCGAAGACTTAGAAGTTGGGGTTCACATGTGGTTATATGAATAAATTGAAAATTTTCCATTAAGTCATTTAGTGAAGCAGTTTAATAATCATAAAAGATTACAAAAGATTTTGTATCTCTTTAAATGCTACTTTAATGAAGCATGATTATTATAATCACTGTATTTTCTAGTTAAGTTGTACTAGAAATAATGACTACAAATCAAGTAAGCGCGTTACCAATAATTAACAATGATCAAACCAAAGAATATCACAAATTCTGTAAAGTATTGTTGTAGTGGGAGCGTTAGTTAGTAACTACTCCATTACAAATGTAAAGATAGTTAAATTGTGTTTAACACAATCTAATTATACTTCATTCTCATACTAGTATATGAAATGAAAAAGTTTTTACATAAAACAATGGTTGAAACACCATGAATCAAGAATTGAAATTCAGAATTTTATGACATCTGGACTCTTGAACATCCAACTAAAGTTCATTGAACTTCAGTTTGAAACAGGATATTCAAGATGAAGAGGAGAACAGAGGAAAGTACAAACTTTTCAAAGTTAGGCTAATAGCCAAAGGTTCTGAACAGTCAGAAGAATTTATTACTTGAATAAATGTCTTCTACTGTAACCAAACTTGAATCTACTTACCTACTCTTGTCCAGTGCTTTATGCATGGATTATGAGATTGATTTAAATGAACGTCTATGTAGTCTTTATTGGAATGGCTGACATGAAAAAATCATTTGAAGATCTCGACCAGAAAGATTCTGTTGTGATTCTTATTCTTAACATTGACAACATTCTAATCATTAGGAATGGTGTAGGATAACCATCAATAGAAAAGAAATGGTTAGCTGAACATTTCTAAATATTGGATTTAGAAAAGCCAAGAATGTTTTGTACATTCAATTCTATAGAGATTAAAAGAACAATCCTTAGGCTCTATCTCAAGCAACTTATATAGATAAGAAGCTTAAATATTTTAGTTTACAAAATCCAAGAAAGACTTTTTTTCCTTCCCGGTAAGGAGGATGTATAATCTAAATAATAAATGTTCATTTATTCTTTTACTAGAAAAGAGGACATGAGACAACATTCCTACAACTCAGTGATAGACTGTTTAATGTATCGAATGTTATATTTTCGAATTGGCATTTGCTAAACAGTGGGAATAGTCAGCAGTTATCAATCCATTATGGATTGAGTCATTGAATAATTATAAGGAGTTAGTTTTGAGTATCTTAAATATAATAGAGATTATATGTACGTGCATTTAGGCAGAGACCTAAAATCCAATGGATCATCTGATATTAAATCTTCAAGATTGATATCAGAATCAGATTCCATAACTATAGAGGAAACACATTAATATAAAAATGTGTTATTTCAAATTTATATGTTTCACCACAAAAGCTGATATATAACAGCTACGAGCAGTTAAATAAACTATTTGATTTAGTTAAGTTCTTTGACATTCTGGAAATGTTTTCAGACTAGAATAAACAGCTAGCATCTCATTGCGAAAGCAATGGAGATACAACTATTCTACAAGAACTAGAAATCAAGAGAGGGTAAAACACATGTAATGAAGTATCATTCAATTTAAGATAATATTACACAATTGATATAATAATCTTGAAGATAACTTCAAAACAGTTTCTTACAAAACCATTAGAAAGACTTTGCTAGAAAAAATCTATCAGGAGAATATGATTGACATATTAAAAAAGATGCATCAATTTGTTTTAGGGCAAGTGGGAGATTGTTGGAAATGGTGCACTTAAAGCAATTGTAGTTGACAGGTGTTTTAAATGAAATAAATAATTGAATTGAATTATTATATATATATACTATGTCTGATATTATATGATAATATTGAGTGAATATCAGAAAATTCCAAAGTTTATCTATGTGGTCTTAATCTCATATTGGTATGGGAAGATCGAGATTAAGATAATAAACTTAAATAGTTCACAATAAAATAAAGTTATGAAATCTTTAGATTAATTACTGCTAGTACGGTCCACTAGTATTATGAATACATGTGACCTAGATCCGGGTTACTAGTGTAGTATGACACTTTAATGGAGTTATTTGTAGAATTGGACCATATGTGATTTGTTAATAATTGTTTAAACATTGTTTCATAGTATTAATCAAACACATCAAACGATGATCATATACACAATGATCTTAATCCTAAGGTTACTATGAAATCCAATATATGTCATCTGATCCTTTGATTCATGCGTTAAGGTTTGTTAGAATGATCATGCAAAAAACAATTGTTTTGGGGACTCAATGATGTATATGGCTGGAGACGTAGTTTAACAAATATGAAATCTATACCTTCTTATAGATTGAATAATGGTTCTCTATTGGGTTGACTTTTGGAACTGAAAAGGTTATGGGCGCTCACGTCGCAAACTTGTTGTGACACAACCTTCACTAGTAAAGTCAATGGTACTTTAGGAACAAGATATAGCTAAAAGGATAAAACGGTAATTTTATTTCCTTTTAATTATGAATCATTGATAAAGGATTAACGTTGTATGTAATGATTATATTGATGGATACTTTATTCTTAATAAAGTACTCAGTAATTATATGTATAATTATCAAGAGTTCAATCTCATATTTTTAGTGGAGTAATCATGAGATTAATAAATATGATTATTTAATCAAAGAGCTTTGATTAATAATGTAATATTTATTGGAGCTTGATATTATAGGTCCATAGGTCCTTAGGGTGACTCTATCAACATCATATCAAAGTAAGAGTTGATGCAAGTGTATAACTATAATTTGAGAATTTGAGAAAAATTTTATTCTTCGTGTCAAGTATGCAATTAATTGGGGTTGAATAATTAATTTAGAATTAATTATTATTTTTAAAAATATTTATTAATTTAAATATATAAAAAATTTGAATTTCATATATATAAATTAATTAATTAATTTTTTAAATTAATTATTTTATTTGAGTGAGAGAAAATAAAATTGGTAAGTCAAAAATAGTTTTTGATTTATTTAATTTTAAAAGATGATGATAATGATGATCATCAATTTGAATTTAGAATTTAAATTTTGAAATATGGTTGTCAGCTTTTTCTTTAAAAAAATAAATAACTTATTTTGTGGGAGATTGATTTAGTTACTTAATTAAATAAAAGAAAAATGCAAAATCCCTGAAAAGGGAATAGCAGTACACGCCTGACACAATCCAAAGACTAAGCCATGTGTGTACTACTTGTACTGATATTATATCAGTTTAGTTTTTATTTTATTTATTTAATTATTTAATTATTTGAAAATAGTTTTTTCAAATTTGGTAAGTTAGATATTTACCTAAATCAAATTCTATTATCATTATTATACTATATTACTATTACTATTATTATTAGGAATAATAAGGTAATATAAATCTCTATATATATGATATAGAAGAAGAAGAAGAAGAGAGAAATACACACAAGACAAGATATCAGACACAACACAATACACAATTCAGCATAGTTCTCAGAATTTTTGTCTGACAAAAACTCTCTATTTTTTCTTCTTTATTCTAGCAATTCTCAAACCATAATCCAAGTTCTCGTGTGTTGAGAAATACTTGTGATTCCTAAAATACAAATTCATGTTCTCTAGTGCTCAAACACATCTTGAGATGTAGAGAACACTTTGGAAGATCGTGGTTTGAGTACTCAAAGCTTTGGATAGGAAGATCGATAAAAATACGAAAAAACTCAAGGAGACTTGATGTAACGCCCCAACCTCCAGGGACCGTTACGGTGTGCCTTGTAAACAGTGCTAAACTCGCTAATCGAGTCATTTGGCCAAAACCGTGAACTAAGTATGATTAGCGGTTTAGGGATTAAGAACTTTGGTTAGGATGTAACGTTTCACTAGAACGTTTAATATATACATTGGGATCCCGAAAATAAAGTTTCAGAGTCTATTACAGAAAATATTTACAACAGGTCGTTCTAAGCGGCAAAACAGGGTTCAACCCTAGTTCCACTTTAAACCTCGGCCGTGGTGGACGAGCAGCTGCATATGTACACTTCATCACCTAAGCTCTTCAACTCAAGGATGGTCCAGTTTCCTCTTGCCTTTACCTGCACCACGTAGCACCCGTGAGCCGAAGCCCAGCAAGAAAACACAATAAGGCATGATATAATATCAACAACGATCATAATAACCATTTAGGGCTATCAGTCCAAGCAAATAGGTGACAATAGCCGAAAGTCACGATAATGAGCATAGCTCCCTCTAGCCATGTGACGATAGGGTCACCAGGGCTTAACTGATAAGTGATTCTTTCATAAGTTTGATCAGGACAGGTGTATGGTGAATGGTCACCAACATAACCTTCCTCCCGACTCTAGAGTCGTCCTATGGACAGCGTCCCCTAGCCATGTGACAAACAATCACCGGGGTCATATACCTTGGCTATAAACATCTGGTCATAGACCAGGAAAGCGCTTATAAGTTCTTCGACCTTAGGGTCGGTCCCGCACTAATGCCATGGAGCTATTCAATGCATGATCATCGACCTTAGGGTCGGTCTGGCATTAGTGCCTTAGAGCCACTCAATGCACGATTCTCGACTTTAGAGTCGGTCCAGCATTAATGCCTTGGAGCCATTCAATGCATGATTCATCGGCCTTAGGGTCGGTCTAGCATTAATGTCATAGAGCCATTCAATGCGTGATTCTCAACTTTAGAGTCGGTCCCTGACTAGTCAGTGTCATACACAAGTAAGTCATGCCGCCAATCATATATCACACGTTCCATATCCATAAACAAGGTATTCAGCATGCTCACTAAACAGGTATTAGTACAATTAGGACCATGCATAAACATAGAGGCTCAAGCTCTGAACGATATCATTCTCAGTATACAAAGCATGTCCTAATCACATGTGTCTCATGCATCATATGCAATATATCCAGCAATCCAACATGCACCAATAACAGCCATGCCTGTCACGTTTAATAGTCAACCAACATGCATCAAGAATAGCCATGCATGTCATACATAATAATCGACCGGCATGCATCAATAATAACCATGCATGTCACATATACACAAGGTGCAGTTTTCTTACCTCAAAGTCGAGCTAGAACGATTAAAAGAACGACCCTTGAGAACGATCAACTTTTAGTCCTTTAGCGGTCACCTAGTCATAACCATATATAAGGTATCATCAATAAAAATGATCAACATAAGTTCCCAAACCAATATCTAGCCTCCGGTACATCAATCCCCACTTAACCGGGTACTAGGTTTAACCCCGAGGCCTATGGCTTGAATCCCCAAGCTAAAAACATGTTTTTGATCAAAATGGCCTTATGGATCGCGGCCCTCCCCTGCTGCGCCGCGGCGCGCCCTCAAACAGAAAGGGCTCCCCCCTGCAGACGCCAAGGGTCGCGGCGCTCAGCCCAGACCAGGCAAAAACCAGCACGCGACCTCAGTTCTTCCCCTGTGTTTTTCCTCCAAACATACAATTAAACCCCCAAACAACACCCTTAGCTCACCCTCATCAAATCCCAATCAAACCAACACAAAAACTCCCTTTGATTCCCACTTCCCACATCAAAAACCATGAACTGAAAACTAAAAGGAAAACAGAGCACCACCTGAGATATGTGACTAGAACTCACCTTGAAACCAGTTTTGAATCCCCTTTAATGGCTGAAACAAGTTTCCTAGCTGTCACCTTTGATTTCCTAGCTCAAAACCTCAAGATGGCCTCAAGAACACCAAAGAAGGGATGGTGAGGGATGGTGTACGGGAAGGGAGAAGAGAACTCTGTTTTTCCCTGTTCTTTCTACTGCCCTCCTAAGTCATATATATCTAAACTCCAAATGACCAAATTGCCCTTAAGTCACTTAAAGCCTCTAAAACCATTTCAAGGGTAGAATTGGAAATTTTCACTTATCCCGTTAATCATAATTAACGCTTCCCAATTCCCGCTATTCTCAATATTCCCAAATACCAATAAATCATATCCCATTACCCTTTAATTCCCGGTAATGCTCTAATCATTAAATTCCACCCCGAGACTCTCCCTGAGCCCCGAACTTAAACCCATTATGACTAGACCGAACACTTGCATCTCATGATCGTTTCATGTCGAATAGCTCGAACCAATCCACCTTATAATGTGGCTATATTAATTAATCACAACCGTGCACCCAAAATACTCAATTACACCCACAGTGGCCAAATTACCAAAATACCCCTTGTAATAATAAATACTCCCATATGCATGCATTCATCACCATATAATAATATAATTCACGTAAACATGCATGAAATCATTAAATACTATAATAAATCAATTATGGCCCTCTCGGCCTCCTAATCAAGGTCCTAAACCTTATTAGGAAATTTGGGGCATTACACTTGATAGGCTTCAAGAGGTAAAAATTAATTCTTGATTTTTTGTATATTTATATGTTGTAAATTTTCATACATATTTGTTGCGTGATTAATAGTATTGTATGATAATGTTTCTGGATTGTTTTCTTAGTCATATAAATTATTTATATGATTAATGAAATTTTTTTATTGTTGTTGTTCTATTGTTCATATACAAAACAATGGGCCCACCATGCAAAGTTTTCGTTGCATGCTCTGAATGGTTTTCCAACAGCGGGTGCCTCCTCCTCTGCGCCTGCTCCCTTATTTGAACCACACTAGTCTGCCATACGGAATTTAGGTACCATTATGGACCAAGCGTCCCATCTAGAGTAGACAACAATGACCTTTAATGGGATTGAGAATGAGGACTTGAGCACCATCCTCACAAAGTCACTCCATGACATTCAGAGTGTAATTCCTCTAAAGTTTTCTTTCTGTCTGGTTGACTTGTGTGTTGATGTTATCTAACACTTGTATGTTTTTTGCAGGCGTTGATATTGGTCTCCCATGTCTGTGATAAGTCTGTGGAGTATACCTCTACGTTTTCCAACCTTCGCTCTAAGTTTGAAGCTGTCCGCCAGAAGGTACTGGATCTTAGGCGTGTTCTTGGCTCTAGGAATGCAGACATTGCTTTGAAAGATGAAGATATCAGCACTCTCCGCAATATCATGGAGCTAAAACAACAGGAATTGACTGAGTTGACCCTCAGAGTAACCCAGGTGGAGGGGAAACTTGCCGATCAGCTTAAACAGTCTGAAGCTGAGAAAGAGAAGCTGAATGCTGAAATGGACCAACTGCAAAAGGATGCTCTTGTCGAAAAGGACCAAGAGGACAAGGCTGCCCAAGACAAGGCACGAGAGGAGTATTCAGAGATCGCCTTCTCTTGCTTCTACTTGATCTGGAAGTCCAACAAAAATATGAACTTTGATTTCCTCCCCAAGAAGATGTAAGCGAAGGAGCTTAAGAAGTGTCTGGCTCGTGAGGCTGCCGAGGCTCAGGGTGGTCTTTTAGATGATACTCCTCGTCCTAGTTAGTATTCTTTTGGTCTTTTATTCTTTGTCTTTCCTTTTGTGCCATTGGTGAGGCACCTTGTACTTGACAGTTTTTACATACGAAATTTTATGCCTTTATGCATTTTTGTTACGAGTACTCAGCATATTGATTGAAATTTTTTATTTCCAATGCTTACTAAGAATATCAACTCACAACCCTCATTGGTTCAGGTATCAATATACTCTGAACACATGTATTTCACGTGTCATACTAACCTTACTCATTTACGTTTTTTATGCTAACAATTATGGTAATGTGAGTAATACGATACTTCACCAAGTACCACGAACAAAAATGATAAGCTCGACCACCCCATGGATGATAAGACGACCACCCAATAGGGTTGATGGTATGGTCGACCACCCTATAAGGGACTTGGCTAGGAGTCTCCCTACCAATGCCTTTTTTGTTTTTGTTTTTTGCACTTTCGGAACATATGTTGAACAAATGTCCTAGAAAAACTTGAGCTTGCTTAGTACTTAGGGTCACGTCCTCATTCCTTGTGTATACCCTGGTCAGTATGTACTATATGCCCCCCAAGTGATCATGGGTTTAAAAGCCTTGGTCACTTGATACTTGACCATGTCGTGCTTTAAGCGTTTAGACACATAATACTATCATTTTCACCCAATGATACAAGCAGCAAATGATTGTCCCTCATTGGTAGTCGGGTGATGGTTTCATACTCAGTAGTAATGATACCTATACACAAATGCATATTATGTAGCAAGTGTCGATCACAATCTACGTAATCTCTTGTGTACACGTTATAATGATTGTAGACAAAAATGTCTAAGTTGGACCAATCAGGTCTTGATGGGCTAATCGAGCCTGTAACGAGTCTTAGATCAAATTATTGATCGGTCCCTCAAGGACCAAATTCGATTATGATCCGATGATGGCGACTGGTCTTCGGACTAGTCTCTTTTGTTGATCGTATGGGTCGATAAGTTCCTCAAGAACCAGGATCAAACATGATCAAATAATTTGGCGACAAGGTCCAGGATCGGTCTCTCTTGTTGATCGTGGGGGTTGATAGGTTCCTCAAGAACCAGGATCGAACATGATCAAATAATTTGGCGACAAGGTCCTAGGACCAATCTCTCTTTTTGGATCTATGGGTCGATAGGTTCCTCAAGAACCAAGATCGAACATTATCCATAATGGCGACAGGTCCTCGGACCAGTCTCATGTTTGGATCTTATGGGTCGATAGGTCCCTCAAGGACAAGGATTGAACATGATCCATAATGGCAACAAGTCCTCAGACTAGTCTCTTGTTTGGATCTTATGGGTCGATAGGTCCCTCAAGGACCAAGATCAAACATGATCCATAATGGCAACAGGTCCTCGGACCAATCTCTTGTTTGGATCTTACGGGTGGACCATAATCGAACATGATCCGATGGGGTTGACAGAACTAAAGTGACCAATCCCTCGTTCAAAGAAATTTAAAGAATTAGGCGAAACTTAAGAAATCAAATTCATTCATTTATCATAAGCATAATGACTATTACATAGATAATTCAAAAATAATACAATTGCAAATTAAAATTTGTGTTGCCACTGAACAGCTTCACTGATAGTACCGGTGGAGGTGTTCGACATTCCAATAGTTTTTTATTAGTTCTCCATTCAGTCAAGCTATCTTGTATGTCCCTAGTGGGATCACCTCCTCCATAAGGTATGACCCTTCCCAATTAGCCTAGTACCCCTGTTGCAGTGTCCTTAGTGTTTAGGAACACCCTCCTGAGTACTAAGCCTCCAACTTGGAATTTTTGATCTTTCACTCTGGAGTTGAAGTATCTGGCCACTTTTCGCTAGTGTGCTGCAACTCTGAGACTTGCATTTTCTTATCTTTCTTCGATTAAATCGAGCGACTCTTCTATTAGTTGATGGTTCCTCCCTTGATCGCATGTCTCTCGTCCATGCGTGGAGGAGTGAGTTCAACTGGCAACATAGCTTCATACCCAAACGCCGAAGAGAATGGTGTATGGCTTGTTGTTGTTCGAGTCATTGTTCAATGTGACCATAGGACCTCCGGAAGTATTTCTGGACAGGCTTCTTTGGCTTGTTCAAAGTGTTTCTTCATAGTGTCTTTGATAGTCTTGTTCACTGCTTCTACTTGACCATTGGTTTGGGGGTGTGCTACCGAGGAAAAGCTCTTTGTGATTCCATGCCTCGTACAAAAGTCGGTGAACACATCACTATCGAATTGAGTCCCATTGCCCGAGACTATCTTCTTTGGTAAATCGAATCGACATATGATATTCTTCACCACAAAGTCTAAGACTTTCTTCGAGGTGATGGTGGCGAGTGGTTCTGCTTCTGTCCATTTGGTAAAGTAGTCTATGGCTACAACAACAAATTGGACTCCTCCCCTTCCCGTGGGTAGCTTCCCGATCAAGTCGATTCCCCATACAACGAACGGCCAAGGGCTTTGCATTTGTGTTAGTACGATACTTCACCAAGTATAACGAACAAAAATGATCAGCTCAACCACCCCATGGGTGATAAGCCGACCACCCTATAGGTTGATGGTCTAGTCGAACACCCTATAAGGGACTTGGCTAGAAGTCTCCCTACCAATGCCTTTTTTGTTTTTGTTTTTTGCACTTTCGGAACATATGTTGAACAAATGTCCTAGAAAAAATTGAGCTTGCTTAGTACTTAGGGTCATGTCCTCATTCCTTGTGTATACCTCGATCGGTATGTACTATATGCCCCCCAAGTGATCATGGGTTTAAAAGCCTTGGTCACTTGCTACTTGACCATGCCTTGCTTCGAGCGTTTAGACACATAGTACTATCATTTTCACCCAATGATGCAAGCAGCTAATGATTGTCCCTAATTGGTAGTCAGGTTGTAACGCCCTACTACCTTAGAGCCGTTACTAAGTGAGGTTAAAATGTGCAATCAACTCGCTAAACGAGGTTTTTAAAACAAAAGTGTGATTAAGTGAAAGTCCAGGCTGTAATCTTTAAAGAAAAGTACTCTATTTCATTAAAAACTCAAGAGTTTAACATTCAGGATCCCTTAGTTCAGTTTACAAAATATTTACAACTCAAAACAAGTTTATAAGTAACTAACCATCAAAACTAGGGTTTTTACAGCCATTCCTCAAAAATATTCCCAACCAAAGCAGTCGGGCAGGCCAAACATGTACGTGTCGCCCCCACGCTCTCCGTACTCATGGCTGGTTGACCTTCTCTTTGCCCTTACCTGCAACACAGAGCACCTGTGAGCCGAAGCCCAGCAAGAAAACTCACACAGTACATAACTTATGCATAATATACAATCATTATAGCAGATATCTCAAATCTAGTCAGACAGTCCATATAAACTAACACATATACGGCCATGCCGTCCCAGAAGCGTTACCAAAGCCTGGGATCTCGGTCTACACCGTAAGGATATCCCATGTATCCATTGGGGTCTCACCCTAGCCACGAGCACTCCATGTGCTAAGTGGTATTCCCGGCCCCACTGCCGTTCTCGGCCTTCGCCGTTTCCAGCCCTTCGCCGTTCATTCAGCTATTCCCACATTTAGCATACCCAAATAGCAAACAAATACATAATCACACATGTAGTGCTACATCCTAGCAATAATACAATCTAGGGCCGCGCCCTGCAACAAAACTATGGGCCCAAGCCCTGCTCTACGGGTGCTACAGTTCTCTTACCTATATCCCGAGCTTTCGATGCCCCAAAGCCGTGAGCACGGTCCTCTAACCCGAGCCTCTCCAAAAACCTAGTCACAACACACATAAAACATCCTTTAATACTAATCAATCCCAAAACTACTTCCCGGGACCAATCCCACACTCTCGGAACCCCCAAATCCCTAAAACAATACATCGAATACATCCCCCGAACCCCCAGAGCAAAGGCTCAAAATTGCAAAATCCTATGTTCTGAAAATGGCCTAGCGCCGCGACGCTGCCCTAGAGCGCCGCGGCGCCCAGCAAATCAGAGAGTCTCCCCTGCTCAGAAACAGCCTCGCGCCGCGACGCCCAAGAACAGGGCCGCAGCGCACCTTCGCGAACCCAAAAATCTGGGTTTTTCCTCTGCATTTCCCCGAGCCAAAACACTCCCAAATCATCCCAAACTCACACCTAAGCCCCAAAACCAATTCAAAACCCCAAATAGACCCTTCAACAACCTATAAACATCATAACCTAGCTCAATTACTCAATCACACCCAAAAATCCACTCTTGAGTTTCATGCCTTAGTAATTCAAACCAGAAAGTTAAAAGCTTAAACCCAAACCCAAACCACACTTCAGATTCCCTAACTCATAACAGAAATAAACTTTACAATTACATAGAATCCTTACCTTGAATGAAGAATCCAACCTCTAGCTTCCTTGCTTCCAGCTCCAAGTCAAGCCTTATAATCCCACAAGCTGAATTCCCACAAAACCAGCCATAATTATCCTTGAATTTCCATTCTTCCTTCTAAAATCAAACTTAAAACTCAATAAAACAAAAGCAGTTCTTACCTCAGAACAATTTTGGACTAAACTTGATCTTGGTTACTTCAAATCTCTCAATTCTCCTCCTAGGGCTCAAGTTCAGCTTCCTTCTTCTTTTCCCTCTTTCTTTCTAGCTCTTTCTTCCAAATTCAGCATAAACTAAAATATAACCAAGTATAATGCGTATTCCCCTCTCCTTCAGCTGGAACAATCCAAATCCTTACCTAATGACCATTCTACCCTTCCTTTGATATCCCTTTCCTAACTAAACCTCAAGAGCTCTTTTGTCACTTCTTATCCATTACAATTCTACCATTTCTCCATCAAAACCTGTTACTCTCAACAGTTACTAACAATTACACAAGTTACCAAATTACCAGTTACCATTATCTCACAAGAACTAAATTACAAAATCCCCAAAATACCCCTAGGCTCCTCCCGAGCCGGGTATAAAATCCCGTTGTGACTTTTGAGTTATCTAGCTTGCTAGGACAGTCTCGGCACGTGCATCACATTAATATCACCACACCCACGTGGTACAAATCACATAACATAATTATCACATTTATGCCCTCAACAGGCTAAAATTACTAATTTACCCCTATCATGCAACCGAGGCCCACATGCATATTTATACTACCTAAACATGCATTCTAATCACATACTCATTTAAATTCATATATCATCATATTAATTCACTTATTGCCCTCCAGGCACGGTAATCAAGGTCCTAAACCTTATTAGCAACTTAGGGTGTTACACGGGTGATGGTTTCAGACTCAGTGGTAATGATACCTATACACAAATGCAGATTGTGTAGCAAGTGTCGATCACAATCTATGTAATCTCTCGTGTACTCGTTATAATGATTGTAGACAGAAATGCCTAAGTTGGACCAATCAGGTCTTGATGGGCTAATCGAGCCTATAACGAGTCTTAGATCAAATTATTGATCAGTCCCTCAAGGACCAAATTTGATTATGATCTGATGATGGCGACTGGTCTTCGGACTAGTCTCTTTTGTTGATCATATGGGTCGATAAGTTCCTCAAGAACCAGGATCAAACATGATCAAATAATTTGGTGACAAGGTCCAGGACCGGTCTCTCTTGTTGATCGTGGGGGTCGATAGGTTCCTCAAGAACCAGGATCGAACATGATCAAATAATTTGGTGACAAGGTTCTAGGGCCAGTCTCTCTTTTTGGATCATATGGGTCAATAGGTTCCTCAAGAACCAAGATCGAACATGATCCATAATGGTGACAGGTTCTCAGACCAGTCTCTTGTTTGGATCTTATGGGTCGATAGGTCCCTCAAGGACAAGGATTAAACATGATCCATAATGGCAACAGGTCATCGGACCATTCTCTTGTTTGGATCTTATGGGTCGATAGGCCCCTCAAGGACCAGGTTCAAACATGATCAATAATGGCGACAGGTCCTCAGACCAATCTCTTGTTTGGATCTTATCGGTGGACCATAATCGAACATGATCCAATGGGGTTGACAGGACTAAAGTGACCAGTCCCTCGTTCAAAGAAATTTAAAGAATTAGGCTAAACTTAAGAAATCAAATTCATTCATTTATCATAAGTATAATGACTATTACATAGATAATTCAAAAATAATACAATTGCAAATTAAAATTTGTGTTGCTGCTGAACAGCTTCACTGATAGTGTCGATGGAGGTGTTCACCATTCCAGTAGTTTTTTATTAGTTCTCCATTCAATCGAGCTATCTTGTATGTCCCTTGTGGGATCACCTCCTCCACAAGCTATGACCCTTCCCAATTAGCCTAGTACCCCTGTTGCAGTGTCCTTAGTGTTTAGGAACACCCTCCTGAGTACTAAGTCTCCAACTTGGAATTTTTTATCTTTCACTCTAGAGTTGAAGTATCTGGCCATTTTTCTTTGGTGTGCTGCTACTCTGAGACTTGCATTTTCTCGTCACTCTTCGATTAAATCGAGCGACTCTTCTATTAGTTGATGGTTTCTCCCTTGACCGTATGTCTCTCGTCTATGCCTTGTGGAGTGAGTTCAAATGGCAACATAGCTTCATACCCAAACGCCAAAGAGAATGGTGTATGGCTTATTGTTCGAGTCATTGTTCAATGTGACCATAGGACCTCCGGAAGTATCTCTGGACAGGCTCCTTTGGCTTATTCAAAGTGTTTCTTCATAGTGTCTTTGATAGTCTTGTTCACTGCTTCTACTTAACCATTGGTTTGGGGGTGTGCTACCAAGGAAAAGCTCTTTGTGATTCCATGCCTCGTACAAAATTCGGTGAACACATCACTATCGAATTGAGTCTCATTGCCCGAGACTATCTTCTTCGGTAAACCGAACTACACCAAATACCACTTTCCACAACACATATATATAAGTTTATTAAAAAAGTATTATAATATCTAATGTAAAAATAAAAGCGGTAAATAATAGTGAAAGTTAAAAAAAAAAAAGCGGGCTTTGAAATTGTTAGGTGGCAAACTAAAATGAAATGTTGTGTTAGACTTTCCTTTTCCCTCTTCCCGTTCTATTCTCTAAACCTAAACCCAGAGCTCTCATTTTTTTCCTCTATTCTACCCATCTTCTCTTTCCCCATTCCAGATATGCATTATCACCCTCTACTAAAACAAACCCAACCGCCTCTGTCCTTTATCTTCCTCTATTTTTACTCATCTCTTTCTCATTTCATTCCGAAGAACTCAATCGCTATCACTCCTCTCTCTCTGAATCTCACTCTCTTCTCTTCACTTTGGGCATGCAACAGAGACGTTGGGCATGGGTGGACCGTTCGTGTGACAGCCGTGAGCGATGCCTCTTTCTCGGAGCGACAACCCAGGCAAACGGAGGAAAGGTGCTAGTTCTTTGCCATGGTGTGAAGGAGAATAGTCAATTGATTAAGATGAAGCACAATTATATATATTTTCATTGTTTATATATATTTGAATATCATATATTTTGGGAATATACTTGTGATTTGTTCCTGGTAGAAAAAACTTTTAATCTATTTCACCTCAAGGAATTTTTAAGAATGAGTATATATCCCATTTCTATACAGAATTCTCTTCTATTAGGAGAACAAAATCGCATTCATGAAGCACAATGGAACTCAAGATAGTTATGACAATGTCTGTAAAATTGTTCTTCACTTTGTCAGCACTCAATAGAGGAATTCATATGCAATATATGGTGTCTTTATCCTAATTTTTCTTTTAAAACTACAAAAACAAAGAATCATTTGAAACACTTGGGGATTTTGGTACCGATGGGTCTCCGAAGCCTGCTTTGTTGGGTTTTTCTTGGACCTCTTGGCTGATCTTGTGCCATAAAACTTGCTTGAAGACTAGCCCTTGTGGGATCCATATGTTTTTTTTCTTTATATTTCATTACTTTTTGTATCATTTTTTTCCTCCTTTATTTTTTTCTTTTCGGGTTATAAATTTTCTTGATTGAGTAGTTTAGTAAGATCGGTTATATATCTTCAGAAGCAAAGATCATATTAATTGACACCAAAAGACATCATTTGATAAACCCAACAAATTTAAGCTTGATTGTTGGTGTTATCTGTAGAATCTAGAAAGGTGTGGAATCTTTAAAATTTTCCAAGAGAATTTAGTCATTCAGACTTTGGATTCAGGCTTTCTCTAAACCATGTAAACATTGAAGATTAGTAGTGATTGAGGTAGGCTGGCTGCAATGGGCAAAGGCACAGGGCTGGTGGTCAATCGGACTCTGCTGTTGAGGTTCAAGCCTTGGCCGCCGGAAAAGTCCCTCCTGATTGGTTTTCTTGGAGTCCTCCTTTTGAAATTATGAACTTAGTTTCTTCTTTTTAGTATTGTAAGTTTTATCATATTAATAGACAATCAAATGCAGTTGCTTATGGCTTCTGGTTTTTGTAACCTCAGGGAGGGACCCTACTATGGTCTCGTTGCTCTGTTATTTTTAATATATAGATTTTCATGAGTAGTTTAGTTCATTGTTAAACTGGTTAGCCCATAAATGTTATGTCTTTTGCCTTATTCTTGAGAGGTAATGCATGATTCCATATCTTGTTTTTTCTAAAAAAAAAAATATAATAGTTGTTGAGTTTTGTTTTATTTTGGTCTCTAATTAATCTAACAAGTTCAGAGTTTCTGACCCCCAGTTAAATTCAACTGCTTGTTTTTTATTGCAAATCTTAACACAAACCAGATAGTCTTAATACATCTATTCTATCAATAGATGCTGCTTGGGCCATTGAATGATACTAATTCTGTCGTACTTTTGATTGTGTCTACAGGTTTGATGGCTTCACAAGCACATTCCAAGATAAACTCTTTAAAGGCTATGACATGGAGATTCATAATCAAATTTTCTACACAACAATGTATTCTTGTGTTCTCAGCTTGACTGGTAAGATCCTTATTGCCTTTACAATTATTTTAAGGCATTTTCTCGACATAGTAATTAAATCTCGAAGTCAAGGAAGAACATATTTGTTATATTTGAAGTACTTAAATTGGTTACAAATCCTTCTTCTAATCATTGTTAGATTGTCTTTTTTATTGACCCTTGATCACTACTGGACTGAGCTTTGTGGTTGGGGAGTAGGGGGCTGAGAAGTTTGTTTGAAATCTCCCTTGACTCTCTCACAAACATACTTTTCATTTACATACCAGTACTCCTTTTACGTTTTTATTTTTAATTTCTCCACTTTTCACTTCGATAATGGCTCATCTTTATGTTACTCTTCAGGTCTAATTTTACATAGCCATTTCTTGTTGTTAATAAAATTTGTCTCACACCATAATGAATTTGTCAACTATGAGTGATCATTAGTTCATTCAACTCATTAACTAAGATAACTTTTATTTGAACACTCACCACAATATGCGTAGATATTAGTCTGACTCCATATATACATGATTACAAGGCTTACAAAGTCTTGAATGCGATGATGTCAATGATATATATAATATTCAATATGCAACAAATATGGGTATAAAGTAATTAAATATGCTTTGTAGTTATTTTTGGTTAGGTTACACTAAAAATGGGTAGTTATCAACTTATCCCATATTTTTTCACAGCCAAATCTTTAGCAGCTGAATTGTGTGGTTTTGTTAACATAGTTTTTTAATCTAGTAAAGTGAAAATTTAATATTGTAGCATTTATTATGAAATGGTTTTGTTAACATAGTTTTTTACTTTATTAAAAAAAACACAGTTTTTTACTTGCATGCTTTTCTTTTTATTGAAAAGAAAAGGAATCATTATTACTCCATGGTATTACTCCATGAAAAGAAAAGATTATGAAGCAGGTTCTTCATATTCTCTGGTTCCATTGGAGTCTATAGCACAATTTTTAGAGACGTTGATATGTTGCATTGAGTTTTTTTATGCACTTGGGTTGTACAGAGTTTGTTCTGCATTATGCCAATAATATGCTATTGGGGTTGCTTTTCTGTGAAAATAGATTAAGATATGTGGGATTGTGGCCTCTGTTTCAATGTGCAACATAAAGCTTCCTGCTCATATATGCTAGAGATTATGAGCTCTTGATAATTGTTACTATAGTAGTAGATGAGTATTTTTCTTTATTTTGTCGCTGTTAAAAAAGTTGAGAGGCAACCAGAATATTTTTATTTCAATACCATGTGAATAATAGTTTTATTATACAGAGAATAACTAAAAATTAATCATTTCCCTCTTGTTCAATTTGCTAGGATGGTTCGTGCAACGGGCTACAACATTATGTTGCCCTGGGAAGGGACAAGGTACCCAACATCTCTTTTATTCGAGTTAAATAAAAACACAGAGTGCAAAAGCTGTAATATAAAGGCTGTTTTCTTGGAATTTGTGAATCCTTCTTGTCTACCTAATTTGCAGCATGTTCTTTTTATTTTTTATTTTTGTACGAAAAATTATATTGAATATAATGCATCAAATGAATCTGTACTCACTAAAATCGCATCTTATAAATTTTTTTCCTATTAACTAAAAGTTGTCTTTTATTTGTCATTTTTCAGTTGGGAGCAGCTGCAGTAAATCTTGTTGTAGGAGACAAACCTACTGATGTCTACTCAGGAATAGCTGCCAGGTATCTGCTACTTTCTCTTATTGTAATAACTATTTACAAGTTAGAGCTAATGATCTCCAACTTATAGTTGTGTGACTGCAACAAACATGTAATAAACCCATTAGATTTCAAGATAGCGTAGTGACCACGAACACCTGTGAAATAGTAAAATGTAGTTAGCTATTTGATACAACGTCATGTCTGTGTGTTACTGTATTTGTGATATTTATAAAACTCGGGGACTAGTGAACTTGTTGAGTTAAGCATTTCAATATTTGTTGCATGAAGTATTATGAGCTAGGGTCCATATGTACTAGGTTTGCTGGGTGTTTTTACCCTGGTCACTATGTGGCCAGTTGTGGTAACTGAAGGTGCAGGAAAGTAAAGTTGTAATACTATGGTTTTAAACTTGCATCGGCTGCTAGGTAATACTTATTCACTAAGATTTTTGGTCCTTCATATATTCAGCAAGTTATGCATGTGTCAACTGGGGTTATAATTCCTTTTTCCCAAATATATGCAGTATATTAGCAAGATAATTATATGTTGTTGCATGTTGGTTGGTAATTAACTTATATGGGTTTAGAAGCTATTTGCACTACATATTGGACCCTTCTTCTCCTCTTCTCTGTGTGCAGCCAAGCCTTCTTCTTCCCGGCGTGAGACCAGCTAGCTCCATCCAGACTTCAGTTCGGGCATTCTTCGTCACCCAGCCACCTTCTCCAGCCAAGAGCCATGCAAGCCGAGCATTTCAGTATTTTGGTATTTTTCTCTTTTTTTTCTGTGATGAGTTTTTTTCTACAAAATAACTTATATTTCAATAAATTTGATTGAGTATTACTGATTTTGTTGAAAATGTGTGTATTTGATAGTGGTGTTCCATTATCAGTGATTCATTTGTGAGAATGGAAATGTTTATAAAATATACAATTTAACTATATAATTAATGTAGTTATGATGTTTGATTGAATGTTTGAATGAAAAAAAAAAGCTATAGACATCTATTTATTTGATCTATGTTTGATCTATATTTAAAGTGACTGGTTATTATCGTTGAGGCTGATTCTTAAATTTTCTCTTATAAGGGATATATGGTGTTCTAAAGTGTTTCATAATGTAGGATGAGTGGTTTACCCAAGAGGGGTAGCTCAAATAGTCAAGCATATGGTTTGCTTTTACAAAGTCTGAGGTTGATCTCTCTGGGTACCTACATATCATACATTCCTAGTCTGTATTTTGTAGTCTCCAAATATTGTAGAGTTAGGCGGAGAGCCTAGTTAAGAAATAATAATAATGTAGGAAGAGGGGCTATTAATTGAGTGCGCCCTTAAAGAACATTGTAACGCCCTGGATAGCCAAGACCGTTACACTGTGTGTTTATAAAGTGCCAGACTTGCTAATCAAGTCATTTAAATAAAAATTGTGTTATCGAAACTATAAAGGAACTAGGGTTAAAAGTGTTTTGGTCTCAAAAGCCACATTTTCATTAAGAAGTATTATCTGTTACATGGGATCCCAAAAATAGTGAGTTCAAAGACCATTTACAAAAGACACAAAGTTCATGTACAACAACCGGCCATACTAAGGAAAAATAAGCAGTTAGGTGATCCCTGTCCTGGTCCACTTCTCGACCGTGGCGGTCGAACCGCTGGCTATGTACATTTCACTTCGGAGCTCTCCACCTCAGGCTTGGTCCAGCTTGCCCTTGCCTTTACCTGCACCACGTAGCACTCGTGAGCCAAGGCCCAGCAAGAAAACACAATAACAACAGAGCATGAACAATTAGCAAACAAGTCAAAATCCCACATTGCATTACATAGTCTCTACCATATCATCAATCAGTATAATCAAGTAATCCACATACTAGGCATTTCAATTCATAATATACACAATTCACAAATGATAACCAGGGATAGCGCCCTCAGGCTGCTCCCTCTGTTATCCCGTTATTCTTGGCTCCCAGTGGCCAATTCGTGCCCTGTGCGCTAAAACCATGCACGGTACCCTTAGACCGCTTTTAAATGTCCCATGGCGTGATACCAACATTGACACGACACCATTCCCGGGAGCAATTAGTCCCATCTCAATCATACAACCGGGTGCAGTTTTCTTACCTTTCAATTTACTAGTTTCCGATGCCACGAGGCCGCGAGCACGGTCCTCTACCCCGAGCTTCTCCAAAGACCTAGTCACAACACAAATGAAACATCCTTGTCACTAATCAATTCAAAACTACTTCCCGGAATCAATCCCACACTCTCGGAACCCCCAAATCTCTAAAACAATGCACCGAAGATATCCCCCGAACCCCCGGAGCAAAGGCTCAAAATTGCAAAATCTCATGTCCTGAAATTGGCCTAGCGCCGCAGCGCAGCCCTGTAGGGCCGCGGCGCCCAGCAAGTTAGAGCTGCGGCGCCCCGCAAGTCAGAGAACTTGCCCTGCCCAGAAACAGCCTCGCGCCGCGGCGCTCCTTCGCGAGCCCAGAAACCTGGGTTTTTCCCCTGCGTTTTTCCCGAACCCAAATCATTCCAAATCACCCCAAACTCCTACCTAAGCCCCAAAACCAACTCAAAACCCCGAAAAGATCATACCACAACCTATAAACATCATAATCTAACTCAATCACACAACTATTCTCAGAATTCACACTTAAGTTTCAGATTTCAACACTTAAACCAAAACTGGAGAAAAGCACAAACCAGACCTCTAAATCCTTAAATCATAACAGCTACGAGATTGCAAACATGTTTAATACCCTTATCTCAATCAGATATTCAACTTGAGCTTCCTCCAATCCAAGCTTTGAACTGAATTTCTGTTAGACAAACCAGCTGAGTTTTCATGCAAAACAAGCCACAAACTTGCTTCAATTCATGCTTATCCTCCAAAAACCAGACTTGAGACTTAAACAAATCATAGATAGACCCTTACCTCTGAGTAATCTTGGCCTAGGCTTAGCTTAATTGCCTTGAATCATCAAAATTCTCCTCTTAGGTCTCCCAACTTCAGCTTCCCTCTTCTTCTCCTTTCTTCTAGATTTTCCTCCAATTTTTAGCATAAACCAACTTCCTAAGTGTTATACGTAATTATATTATCCTTCAGCTGAAACCCATCTATCCACTGCCAAAAGACTACCTTATCCCTCCACTAATATTCTTTCCTAACTAAACCTCAAGGGCATACTTGTCCTTTTACTAGCTTTACAATTCTACCACTTTTCCAACAAAACCCGTTACTCTCTATGGTTACTAACAGTTACATAAGTTACCAAATCACAGTTACCATTATCTAACTTTCTAGGACCGTCTCGGCACGTGCATCACATTGGTATCACCACACCCACGTGGTACAATTCACCTAGCATAATTATCACATAACATAATACACATAGTCATATAACATACTTAAAATCATAATCATACATCTTAATCATTAAAGCCACACATAATTCCCATTATGCCCTCCAGGCACACTAATCAAGGCCCTTAAGCCTTATTAGTGAATTTGGGTCGTTACAACTATCCCCTCCTAATGAGAATTTCGTCCTCGAAATTTACCTGAACAACTCCGAATGCTGATCCTGCATAGCTGTCTCAAGCTCCCAGGTCGCCTCCTCGACCTTACTATTCCTCCACAGCACTTTAACCAGAGGAATTGTCTTATTCCGCAACACTTTATCCTTCCGATCTAGGATCTGAACTGGTCTTTCCTCATAGGACAAGTCTGCCTGCAGCTCCAAGTCCTCATGCCTCAACACATGTACAGTATCAGAAACATACTTCCGCAACATAGAGACGTGAAACACGTTATGAACCCCTGATAAGGACGGTGGCAAGGCCAGCCTATACGCCACCTGCCCAACCCTCTCTGGAATCTCAAAGGGTCCAACAAACCGAGGGCTCAGCTTACCCTTCACTCCAAACCTCCTCACACCCCTCAACGGTGAAACTCACAGAAACACGTGGTCCCCAACCTGGAACTCCACGTTCCTACGCTTAGGGTCAGCGTAGCTTTTCTGCCTACTCTGAGACGCGAGCATCCTAGCCCGGATCTTCTCTATGGCCTCACTTGTTTTCTGTACCATATCCGGCCCCAAATACTTTCTCTCACCCAACTCATCCCAATGAATGGGTGATCTACACTTCCTCCCATATAACATCTCATAGGGAGCCACTCCAATCGTTGACTGATAACTATTGTTGTATGAGAATTCAATCAACGGAAGGTACTTACTCCATGAACCCTCAAAATCAATCACACATGCCCTGAGCATATCCTCCAACACCTGGATTGTCCTCTCAGATTGTCCATCAGTCTGAGGATGAAAGGCTGTACTGAACTTCAACTGAGTTCCCAAAGCTTTCTGTAAACTACCCCAAAACTTGGAAGTGAAGATAGGATCCCGGTCTGACACTATAGACTTAGGAACCCCATGGAGACGTACGATCTCCCTCACGTACAGCTCAACGTACTGATCCACAGTATAGGTCGACCTTACTGGAAGAAAATGGGCTGACTTGGTGTATCTATCCACTATCACCCATACTGAGTCATGAAGTCCTACTGTCCTGGGTAAACCTCCCACAAAGTCCATGGTAATGTCCTCCCATTTCCATTCAGGAATACCCAATGGCTGAAGCAACCCTGCCGGTCACTGATGCTCAGCCTTCACCTGCTGACAGGTCAAACATCTGGCAACGTACTCAACCACATCCCTCTTCATCCCAGGCCACCAATACAAAGTCCGTAGATCCTGATACATCTTCGTGGTACCCGGATGAAGTGAGTACGGCGTCGTATGAGACTCATCTAGTATCTCTCGTCTGATCCCCCCATCAGCTGGAACACAAATCCGTCCCTGATACCGAAGTAAACCAACCTTAGAAGTAGAATAGTCCTTAGCTATTCCCGCTAAGACATCCTCTCTAACCCTTTGTAACTGAGTGTCTACCAACTGTCCTTCTCTGATCCGCTCTAGCAGAGTCGACTGTAGAGTAATATTAGCCAACCGGCCCACCACAAACTCTATCCCTGCTCTAATCATCTCATCAGCCAACTCCCTCGAGATCTGAACAGCACTATATAACTGACCTGGACCTCTGCGGCTCAATGCCTCAGCCACCACATTGGCTTTCCCTGGATGATAAAGAATATCACAATCATAATCCTTTACTAACTCCAGCCAACGCCTCTGTCTCATATTCAGGTCCTTCTGTGTAAAGAAATATTTCAAGCTCTTATGGTCAGTATATACCTCGCATTTCTCCCCATAAAGATAATGCCGCCAAATCTTCAAGGCAAAGACCACTGCTGCTAACTCTAAGTCATGAGTAGGATATCGCTGCTCATACTCCTTCAGCTGTCGTGATGCGTAAGCTATAACCTTCTCATTCTGCATCAACACACAACCTAAACCCAACCTCGATGCATCGCAATAAACAACAAACTTCCCTTCCCCCGAAGGCAGACTCAACACTGGCGCTGTAATCAGTCGTCGCTTCAATTCCTGAAAACTGTCTTCACACTTGTTTGACCAGATAAACTTAAAATTCTTTCTTGTCAATTCTGTCATGGGTGCTGCTATCTTCGAGAAGCCCTCTACAAACCGCCTATAGTACCCTGCTAATCCCAGAAAGCTCCGTACCTCCGAGGCGTTCCTTGGCCTCGGCCAATCCCTAACTGCCTCTATTTTAGACGGATCCACCTTAATCCCATCTGCACCAACAATGTGTCCAAGGAATGTCACTTCAGGTAACCAGAACTCACACTTCTTAAACTTAGCATACAACTGATGCTCCCTCAATCTCTGGAGAACCTGCCGAAGATGGAACTCGTGCTCTGCCTCTGAACTGGAATACACCAAGATGTCGTCGATGAAGATTATAACAAACTGATCTAGAAAATCCTTGAACACCCTGTTCATTAAATCCATAATGGCTGCTGGTGCATTAGTCAAACCAAAAGACATGACCAAGAACTCATAATGCCCATACCGCGTCCGGAAGGCCATCTTAGGTATGTCCTCATCCTTGATCCTCAGCTGGTGATAACCAGATCGAAGATCAATCTTTGAGAACACCATCTTACCCTGCAGCTGATCAAACAAGTCATCAATCCTTGGTAGGGGATACTTATTCTTAATTGTTAATTTGTTCAATTCTCGGTAGTCAATATACATTCTCAGAGTCCCATCCTTCTTCTTAACGAACAAAACTGGAGCACCCCATGGTGAATAGCTAGGTCTGATAAACCCCAGATCTAGAAGCTCCTGCAGCTGTATCTTTAACTCTTTCAATTCCGTCGGTGCCATCCTATATGGTTCCCTCGACACTGGTTCTGTCCCTGGTGCCAACTCAATAACAAACTCAATCTCCCTACGCGGCGGAAACCCAGGCAAATCCTCAGGGAACACATCCAAGAACTCACAAACTAATCTGGTGTCCTTCGGTCCAACTGGTGAAACTCTGGTGGTATCCACCACACTAGCCAAAAAGCCTATACATCCACCCTGTAGCAAATCTCTGGCTCTCAATGTAGATATCCTGGGTACGCGGGGTCCATGCACCGCTCCCACAAAGACGAAGGGATCCTCGCCCTCTGGCTCAAAAGTTACCATCTTCTTCCTACAGCCAATGGTAGCTCCATATCTAACCAGCCAATCCATACCTAGAATCATACTCAACTCAATCAAGTCTACTGATAACTCCCTACCATCAACTAACACTGGCAGTGCTCTAATCCACCTCCTAGATACTACCAACTCTCCTGTAGGCAATATAGTCCCAAACCCTGAAACACTATACTCTCTAGGCCTACACAGTCTATCAATCACCCTATCAGATACAAATGAATGCGTAGCACCAGAATCAATCAAAACAGTAAAGGGAGTGCCAGCACTAGAAAGCTGACCTGTCACTACCGAGGGACTAGCCTCGGCCTACGTCTGCGCCAGGGTGAACACTCGAGCTGGAGTCAAGCTGTCCACCTTTCCTGTCTCTCCCTTCTTCACTGTCGGGCAGTCCTTCCTGAGGTGTCCCACCACCCCACACACATAGCAGGCCTTAGCCCGACATTCGCCCGGATGGCGTCTCCTGCACCTTGTGCACTCTGGATAAGTCCTCCACGAATCACCGCCTCCCTGACTGTAATGACCCCAAATTCGCTATTAAGGCTTAAGGGCCTGGAGTAGTGTGCCTGGAGGGCATAATGGGATTCTGTGTGTGACTTTTATGAGTTTAATGCATGATTATGATTTAATGCACGTTATATGAATATTTGATTATTTGTGATGCATGACTATGTGAATTAGTATGCATGTAGACCTGATTGTCTTAAAAAGAGCATAATAGTAATCTGGCCATTTTGGGCATGTTTTGTGTTGATATCGGTGATCCATGACTCGAGACGATCCTAGAGTGAGCGGGATAGCGGAAAAGTCAAAGCGGGAATCTATACCCGACTTGGGTTAAGCCTGGGGAGTTTTAATGAGAATTTGGAATCTTGATGATGAGGAATGTATATTTGACGATTAACCAGGTATTGGGTAGCGAGCGGGAATTATTAGGAACACTTGAGGAATTAGTGGAATTTGGGTAATATGACTAAAATGCCCCTTTATGGACATAAAGGTTTAGAATTAGCAAGGGAGGGCATTTTGGTCATTAGGCTTGTAAGAGATAAATTAAAGAAGGGCTTTATACTTAGTGGATTTAGTAGAGAAAAGTTATAGGCTGAAAAGAAAGAAAGAAGAGAAAAGAGAAGAGAGGGAAAGCTGAAGGGTTTTTGCTCCAAAAGAACGGTTTGTGGCTCTCCCAACCAATTTCCTTCATTTTCTTGGAGTCAAGCTCAGTGGAGAGCTAGGGTAGGCTGAGCATCAAGGATCCTAAGCTAGGCTTGAGGATTGGCAAGGGGTTAGCAAGATCACATCAGAAATTGAGGTAAGTTCTTGGGGATTTTCTGTTTTAGGGCTTGACTGGTTTGGATTGTGTTTTTGAGCTAAATGGATGGGGTTTTTGGGGAAAACAGGTCAAGGTTGTGAAGGTGCAAGCCAAGGAGGTCTAGGGTTCAATTCAAGGTCGAAATTCCACCCACGGTATGATTTCTAAGACCCTATCCTTGTTGTTTGAGTGAATTTTCTGGTTTTTGGGTTCATTGTGTTAGATTTTGAGTTTTGGGTTGCTTGAGCTTGGGATTGAGTTCATGGGATGCTAGGGATGAGTGTGAGGTGTGGTTATGTGTGTTTTTGGGTTTGGTCTGGCTGCAACTAGCGCTACAGCGCTAGTCAGGGGGCGCTGTAGCGCTAGCCCCTCTTCTGGTGGGGTGGTTCTGCTTGTAGCGCTACAGCGCCCTCTTTTGAGCACTGTAGCGCTGCACTGTTCACAGAGGGGATTTTTGGGCTTTTATGAAGGGATTTGACCTAGGGTTCGGGGCTCATTTCCGCCACTTTGTTTTGGGGGTCTAGGACTTCCCGGGGGCTCGGGATTAGTCTCGAGGCTAGGTTTTGGACTTGAGGTTGGTGATGACTTTGACTTGTGAATTTTGCTTAGGTAAGCGCTAGGGCTCGGGTAGGATCGTGCTCAAGGAGTCAGGTGATCAAGGCTACCGAATCTAAAGGTAAGAAAACCGGAACACCCGAGAATAGGGCATGGGCCCACTGTGTGATTGCAGGGCACGGCCCTAGATTGTATTGTGTGCAAATGTGTAATCTTAAATGAACTATTGTATGTTTGAATGGTTATTTCATAATGCATTATATGTGTGATTATAATGGAATGAACGGCTAAGGCCGAGAGCGGCGAAGGCCGGGTACGGCCGTGGGGCCGGAAGTAACGCTCAGCACATGGGATGTTATAGCCAGGGTGGGACCCAAGGGATACATGAGTTATCCTACGGTGAGGACCGAGACCCCAAGCTTTGGTAAGGCCTCTGGGGCGGCATGGCCGTGCTTGTTTAATCTGATGGTTTTCCTATTTATCAGTGAATTATGCCAGCTATATTATTTGCATATGTTATGTACTATTTGGGTTTTCTTGCTGGGCTTCGGCTCACGGGTGCTCCGTGTGGCAGGTAAAAGAAAGGAGTCAGTCAACCGGCCATGAGTATGGAGAGCGTGGGGGCGGCGCGTACATGTTCGGCCTGCCCGACTGCTTTGGTTGGGGGCATTTTGTAAATGGCTGTATTAATCTATTCTTTTGATAGTTAACCTGGTGTAAATCTATTTTTGAGTTGTAAATATTTTGTAAACCTTATTTTGGGATCCCAAATGTTTGATACTTAACGTTTTCAATGAAACTAAACATTTTCAAAGAGTACAGCCTTAAATTCTGATTTATTCACACTTTTGGTTTTAGAAACCACTTAGAGTCAGTCAAGAGCACGATTTCTATTTTTAAACTCACTAAGTAACGGCTCTAAGGTAGTAGGGCGTTACACTGACGGCCACCCTGAGTACCCCGACCTCCTCTATCAAACCTAGGAGCGATTGGAGCATCAGGAGTCTTTCTTTTCAAATCACTGGAGCCTCCGCCCCTACTAGAACCAGAGTGTGGAGGCACCGCCCTGCGACCCTCCCTTCTAGCTGCACTATCCCTCCATATCCTATTCTCCGCTTCCTCAGCGGTCAAAGCCCTCTCCACGGCCTGGGCATAAGTAGTCACTCCAGGAACTATGGTAATTCTTACATCTCGGGCTATCATAACATTCAGCCCTCTAACAAATCTATCCAGCCTGGCTGCATCAATAGGCACAAGATCTGGTGCGAACTTCGCAAGTCTGTCAAACTTCAAGGCGTATTCTGTCACTGTCATACTGCCCTATACCAGCCCCACGAACTCATTCACTTTCGCTGCCCTGATGGCAACATTATAATACTTCTGATTGAACAAATCCTTAAACCCTTCCCAAGTCAATGTAGCCACCTCTCTAATCTGTGATGCCACCTCCTACCAGATTCGAGCATCATCCCTCAACATATAAGTGGCACAGTCCACCCTGTCATGTCCTTCCACTCTCATAAAATCCAGAATGGTAGTGATCAAAGTCATCCACTGTTCAGCTTTCAATGGATCTGGTCCACCCTCAAAGGTCGGGGGCTGTTGCTTCCTGAACCGCTCATACAATGGTTCCATCTTGTTCCCAACATCAACTGGCTGTACCACAAGTACTAGTGCCGGTGGCACAACAGGGGCAACACTCCCAGATGGAGCCTGCTGCAGAATTCGGATCTGCTCGTCTTGGCTCTGAAGCCTAGCTTGCATTTCTGCCATTAACTACTGCCAGTTTTCAGGGACTGGAGGAGGGGTCGGGCCCTGGTCATCATCTCTAGCCCCTGACCTGCCGGCTAGTCGTGTGGATTTCCTTGAACGCATAACTATTCAAGTCAATCTGCAATCAACGACTCGGCAATTAGGCTATGATGACAGGGTAATAATCTTTCCATAATCCATCACTGAAACTCCACGCATTCACAAGCAATAAAAGTATAGAAATTTATCCAGTTATTCATCCACATGCACAGCAATGCTAATAAGCACGCCTCAACAACATCATGCAATAGTCAAGGGCCAGGCCCTATCAGTATCTCATGCTCCCTATTCATCAAGCAGATATCAACAATCATATCTCACTCAAATCAGTTAAGCACATAATCACGCATACACAATTACCAAACCCTGAGTTGAGCTTGTCTCCCGCAGCGAATGTACATACCCAGCCAGTCTTCAAGACCCATAAACCTAGGACACTCTGATACCAAGTTGTAACGCCCTGGATAGCCAAGACTGTTACACTGTGTATTTATAAAGTGCCAGACTTGCTAATCAAGTCATTTAAATAAAAATTGTGTTATCGAAACTATAAAGGAACTAGGGTTAAAAGTGTTTTGGTCTCAAAAGCCACATTTTCATTAAGAAGTATTATCTGTTACATGGGATCCCAAAAATAGTGAGTTTAAAGACCATTTACAAAAGACACAAAGCTCATGTACAACAACCGGCCATACTAAGGCAAAATAAGCAGTTAGGTGATCCCTGTCCTGGTCCACTTCTCGATCGTGGCGGTCGAACCGCTGGCTATGTACATTTCACTTTGGAGCTCTCCACCTCAGGCTTGGTCCAGCTTGCCCTTGCCTTTACCTGCACCACGTAGCACTCGTGAGCCAAGGCCCAACAAGAAAACACAATAACAACAGAGCATGAACAATTAGCAAACAAGTCAAAATCCCACATTGCATTACATAGTCTCTACCATATCATCAGTCAGTATAATCAAGTAATCCACATACTAGGCATTTCAATTCATAATATACACAATTCACAAACGATAACCAGGGCTAGCGCCCTCAGGCTGCTCCCTCTGTTATCCCGTTATTCTTGGCTCCCAGTGGCCAATTCGCGCCCTGTGCGCTAAAACCATGCACGGTACCCTTAGACCGCTTTTACATGTCCCATGGCGTGATACCAACATTGACACGACACCATTCCCGGAAGCACTTAGTCCCATCTCAATCATACAACCGGGTGCAGTTTTCTTACCTTTCAATTTACTAGTTTCCGATGCCACGAGGCCGCGAGCACGGTCCTCTACCCCGAGCTTCTCCAAAGACCTAGTCACAACACAAATGAAACATCCTTGTCACTAATCAATTCAAAACTACTTCCCGGAATCAATCCCACACTCTCAGAACCCCTAAATCCCTAAAACAATGCACCGAAGATATCCCCCGAACCCCCGGAGCAAAGGCTCAAAATTGCAAAATCTCATGTCCTGAAATTGGCCTAGCGCCGCAGCGTAGCCCTGTAGGGCCGCGGTGCCCAGCAAGTTAGAGCCGCGGCGCCCAGCAAGTCAGAGAACTTGCCCTGCCCAGAAACAGCCTCGCGCCGCGGCGCTCCTTCGCGAGCCCAGAAACCTGGGTTTTTCCCCTGCGTTTTTCCCGAACCCAAATCATTCCAAATCACCCCAAACTCCTACCTAAGCACCAAAACCAACTCAAAACCCCGAAAAGATCATACCACAACCTATAAACATCATAATCTAACTCAATCACACAACTATTCTCAGAATTCACACTTAAGTTTCAGATTTCAACACTTAAACCAAAACTGGAGAAAAGCACAAACCAGACCTCTAAATCCTTAAATCATAACAGCTACGAGATTGCAAACATGTTTAATACCCTTACCTCAATCAGATATTCAACTTGAGCTTCCTCCAATCCAAGCTTTGAACTGAATTTCTCCTAGACAAACCAGCTGAGTTTTCATGCAAAACAAGCCACAAACTTGCTTCAATTCATGCTTATCCTCCAAAAACCAGACTTAAGACTTAAACAAATCATAGATAGACCCTTACCTCTGAGTAATCTTGGCCTAGGCTTAGCTTAATTTCCTTGAATCATCAAAATTCTCCTCTTAGGTCTCCCAACTTCAGCTTCCCTCTTCTTCTCCTTTCTTCTAGATTTTCCTCCAATTTTCAGCATAAACCAACTTCCTAAGTGTTATACGTAATTATATTTTCCTTCAGCTGAAACCCATCTATCCACTGCCAAAAGACTACCTTAGCCCTCCACTAATATCCTTTCCTAACTAAACCTCAAGTCCTTTTACTAGCTTTACAATTATACCACTTTTCCAACAAAACCCGTTACTCTCTATGGTTACTAACAGTTACATAAGTTACCAAATCACCAGTTACCATTATCTAACTTTTCTAGGACCGTCTCGGCACGTGCATCACATTGGTATCACCACACCCACGTGGTATAATTCACCTAGCATAATTATCACATAACATAATACACATAGTCATATAGCATACTTAAAATCATAATCATACATCTTAATCATTAAAGCCACACATAATTCCCATTATGCCCTCCAGGCACACTAATCAAGGCCCTTAAGCCTTATTAGTGAATTTGGGTCGTTACAAACATAGTGTAATAAAGTTGTGGTACATCTTATAGGGTGCTCAAATTTTGGCCCAGCCTGAAGAACTTGTCCAATTCAAGCAAAAAATGTACTAAATAACAGGGTCGAAGAGCTGTGCCGCCTTTTAAGCCTAGAAACCCAAAGCCTGGCTTGGTAACAGGCCCTGAGTTTTAGTTACCTGTTGGGCCGAACCAACGCATGAGAATTATTTATTTTATAAGGTTTTTACAATGTATAAATAAAATTCTAGCCTTTATAATGTTAGAAGAGGTATATTCAATGGAGTATATCAAAAACATGTATGTGACAGTTTTTTTTATTAATTGAATATGTTTGGATATTAATTTCATTGATTCCTTTAATTATCATTGAGCTCTGAAATTCATTATATGTTTTTATACCAATATGTTTCTTGATTTTGCTTTTGGAATTGGATGAAGCTGCAATGCAAAATGTATTCCTAAAGTCCCTTGATAATTATATAAAGTGGTGCAACTACTTGTGCATTCAGCCTGTTTGGAACAAGTATGCATCTCAATTTTTTTTTCTATATTATTCATATGATGCTACTCAACTTTATGTTATATTTTTATTTGGATTAAGGTGATTGACACTTGTAAAATATTTTGATGATATTCAGTTCTGAAGTTATTGTCAAGGAAAAGAAAATACTATTTGTTTCCTTGTACTTTCTGATATGGGGTGAAGCAGCCAATGTCAGATTCATTCTAGAATGCTTGTGCTACATATTTCATCATGTAAGTCAACCCTCAAGCGGTGTATGCAATTTCTTAGAAACAGTGAATTTAACTTTTTTTTTCTCCCATAGTGGAATGCATTATTTGTTTCTATGTACTCTTTCTCCTTGTTCTCTCTAATTGAAGTTGGCTGAGTTTTTTCTTGGTTGTACACAAATTGAAGAAGATATGTGATATTGATTCTGACATTTGTATTCTATAGAGTATTTCATTCTAGGTTCGTATTTGATAATTTTAATATGGTGGTTGGTTTCTCTGGATTCAGCTCTTCTAATCATTTGGTAAAAATCATTCAAATTTGTTTTTGATTCCTATAAAAAGAAGTAATGGGAGATCCTTATTTTTTTTCACCAATGAAGCCCAGAGAAAAGTTAAATATTTAATTTTTCCCTACAAAGAAACCATATCATACTCTGTTCCTTAAAAAATTGACTCTGATTCTAGTAGTGCCATCATGCCAATGCATGATTTGATTTTGATTATAGCTTTATAGAACTAGTAGTAGCCATTTTCATGGCTCATATTCTGAGGGATATTTTTTAAGAGCTTTGCTTTCCTTTTAGTCATTACAGAGATAGCAAAACTAGGAAAGTTTAAAGATTGTTTGTTCTAACATTGTTCCTGTGTATAATTTTCTATCGAAAGGAAGAGTCAAGAAATCAGTTTGATTAAAATATTGGTATATTGTTACAAAAATAGCATTACTGTTTTTGAGTTTTTTTAGTCTTGGGATGGTACAATTTACAATGTCATAAAGTTGAGGCAAATTACTAAGGAGTTGTTTTAGACTTATTTATTTTGGCAAATCAGTTTGGATGATGATTTATTTTGGTTTCATGGTTTATAGGAAGCAAGAGCTCTACTAGGAAGACTTGAGTATCAAAAGGGTAACGTAGAAGCTGCACTTCATGTATTTGAAGGAATAGACATTGCTGCAGTGACTCCTAGGATGAAAGGATCCATTTCTAGAAATGTGAACAAAATAGACGCCGTTCACAGAGTGATTCTGTCCCACCTATCTCCATGCACGCTGTTAGTCTGCTCCTTGAAGCTGTTCTTCTCAAAGCAAAATCATTGCAAGGCCTTGGACGATATGAAGGTATTTCCTTTACCTAACTGTAATTTCATTCTTAGTTCATAGCTTTAGAATTCTGTTTCACATTATTGCTGCTGCTGTCTAGTACTAGTCAAAGTAGTTTTTCTTTTCATGTGACAACACTACTTCATGCTTCTCTTGCAGAAAAATTGTGATGTGTTAGACCCAAACTGCTAACCCAAGAGATCTAGCTATGGGTTACCTGAGGACAAATTTATATTTGCTTGTTTTAACCAGCTATACAAGATGGATCCTGATATTTTCAATACATGGTTAGTCGAGTGTTTATATTTGCATAACTTTGAATTGATTGAATCACAACAATGACTATACTGATTCATGTGTCGATAAATGCAGGTGCAACATCCTTAAGCGAGTACCAAATAGTGCACTTTGGCTTCTCAGATTTCCTGCTGCTGGCGAGTCGAGACTCTGCAATTGTACTGCCATTTTACCATTTCTCAAGATAAATCATTTACATGCATAATATTTGAATTCTTCTTTGTTATTTATATTTCATAATGTAGTAATGGGTATTTATCTTACAAAGGAAAGATAAATCAGTAACTGATAAACTATTGGTGTTCCAGATGCTGTTCAAAGAGGTGTACAACCAGATCAGATTATTTTCACAGATGTTGCCATGAAGGGTGAACATATCAAGCGCAGTGCTTTAGCAGATTTATTCTTGGACACGTAAGCATTCTTAATACTTTTTTTTCTATTTTTTTATTATTAAAGTGTATTTATCTTAGTACAATACAATATGTAACTTTATTTTGACATTTGATGTTGCTATTGCTGGTTGATTTTGCTATTGCTGTTTTGTTCCTTTATTTATTTTTGGTGGTGTGTGCTCTGTAGCATTGCATTTAGTTAGCTTAATATTTAGCTCATATTTTCTTGAGTCGTTGCACCAGAATTCCCTTAATCAAGAGCCATATTCTGTCCCAAGGACAATACTCATCTTTTAGTTAATTCCACTTGTATCTTGATCAGGTTATGAAGTAATTTTTTTTTTATTATCTATATCGTGTTGTGACTTACTCATTACTCAAAGCCTATTGTGAAAATAGAAATTGTGAAGCTCCAAGAATATGAAGAGACTTTGATTGCATCTTTAAATCTTTATCATTATTTTCATACGGCATTTATCATTTATTTTCCTTCAATCAATGGTTTATTATTAAGAGAAGTCTATTACTCTGAATTAGATTATCTTCTTCTCCAACTCTTTGGACCTAGGGAAAAAAACTGTAGTCATTGTCCTCCTCTCCTTCTCTCCTCTGATTTCTCATTTTCCCTTTTTTGTAGAATTAATGATGCTTTTTTGGGCATATTTTATCTGCTTTAGTTTGTTTTGAAAATATTTGAGTGGCAATTGACTGTGTTAGTGTGGCAGAGTTAGGCATTTTATATTAGTAAGTTTGTGAGCTTCAAATTTAGGGAGGGAGGGTTCCAATTCTCTTGAACACTTGGAAACATTGTTTACTGATATCTATTAGTAAGTAAAATAATAGTCTACCATATTTCTCTCTCTTTAAAAAAAATAAAACCAAAATTATAAAAGGGAACTGGGGTGAATGAATCTACATCTTTAGATCGTGGAAGCACTCTTGTTACTCTACTTTTGATCTCAATGAGAACCTAATAGAAAAATTCTTTCATACAAAATTGATTTTTTCTGTTTCTAGTGTGTGTGGCGCACTTTATCTTAATGTTATGTTTATGCATTTTTACAATCTCTACGTTGTCAAGATACCTATATCATTTCTAGAAATAGCAGCTTGTATGTTATTATCTTATTTCCCCACTAGTTTTATTCCAAATATAGGAGAGTGAACAAGTTAAAAGGATGTCTTCATTTAATCATTTTCTTATTATTTTTCCCCATATTTAATATTTTCCAATTATACATGCTTCTTATATTTCACCATATTTAATATGTTACAATTATACATGCTTCTTCTATTTCAAGCATCTCAAATGTGTGCACCAAAGAATGTGAAACAGGTGATTGCCCCACATTATGGTTCATGAGTTTTTTTATTTTAAGTTCTGGATTGGATATTTTTTTTCTCTGTTTCTCTCTTCATTTTATAGACTTATTATTTGTTGTTGGTTGAGATTAATGAGTTTGTTCTGCATAACTTTGACCAACATTTAAAACTAAATGAAGAAAAAAATAGAAGAAAATTTTTGGCCTCATTCTTGTTCTTATGGCTAGAGACCAATTTTCATGTTGTCGAGTAATAAAATTTTAGTATAATATTTTTCTTTGTAGAGTAATAAAATATTTATTCATTCATTGCCTTTAGTTTTTTCAAGCTACTCAAAAAGCTCCATAGCTGTATGGCACAATTATTTAGTGATGTTGGACTATTGGCTAATAATAATAGCTCTTTTTTTTTTATTTCTGGAGTTAGAAATGTTAGTGCTTGGCATAATTATAAATAATATATATTCTGTGTTTTAGGAGCAAGATATTGTTTATTAAGATTGCTTATTTATCATTGAATGCCTTTATATATCTATATATATGTTTGTTCAACGTTTTCTACAATAAATCTCAATAATGATGTGTTTATATAATAAACAAATTTTGACCTACGTATTTTTGCATGATGTTGAGTAATGATTCTATGTGAACTATAGTAGTCTAAAACAGGGGACAAATTAATCCTATTGGGTTCTAGCTTTAGTTGTCTCATTAAGTTCATGTATGTTTTTGCTTCTAATGGAACAATAGACTTTTTGCTTAGCTAATGATTAAATGATTCTTTTTCTTTTTTTTTCTTTTCTTTGTTTTTGTCTTGTGAATCCTTTTTCATTGGGATATTAACTTTGTTGTTCTTGTAGTGTCCCACGTGGGGCTCTTGTAGTCACAACTAGTTTAATGCTTTATCTATGTGCATAGACTGCCAATACAAGTGATTGCCAAAGAATATAACTCATACATTATTGTTGTTGGACATCATTTCTCTAACTAATTTTCACAAGAGATTTAAATGTTTCTATAATATATGTGAAATTTGGTTATCTGTTTTGCATTTGACATGTACAAAATTAGTTTAGGTGGTGTCTTGAATCATATCTACTTGTTTTGTTTGTCTAAATAGTTCATATAAAAAATTATAAAAAAAGTTTCTAAATGTATATTGCTCTAATATGGCATTGATATATATTGTAGTGCATAAGCTCTAGTTTCTACTACAGTAGATAGACACAATTGAGATTCTTGGAAGGAAATAAGAAAGTCATTGAAAGTAGGGTTCACAATTATTTTCTCAGACAATGCCAAAGGATCCTTACTTTCTATATATATGATATGCATGCAATTGCTTTTCTCATTTACATATATCAATTTTAGGATTCTCATGATATTGTTAGAGTTATTAGTACAACTAATTGATGTAGAATGAGTTTTGCATGGATAAAATTCTAGTGTGAAAAGAGTTTGGGAGCTGTCTCAAATTTCGGAAAGAAAACTGAACACCCTAGCTGTTCTTTTCATAATTTAAATGGTATTAGTCAATGTAATCCTGAAGATTTCTGTTGTCTTTCCAAAACCCAGATCATTGATTCTAAGTTTCAATCTGTAAAAAGACAGTGGAAACTACAGTAGGATCTTTGGGTTTTGGAAAGACAACAGAAAATCTTACTGTAGTTTGAGAAGCATCAACAATGTGTGAATTGTTATAATTTGAGTGTGCTAGTTCTTCTCAACTGTGTATAGGGTTGTAATCTCAAATTGTTGATGCTTAATAAAGACTTATGGTGTAATCTCATATTCTTGTGCATTATTACATTTTATTCTTCTTACTGTGTTACTGTTATTCTTGTGAGCTAGTTTTGCTAATATATGTTTGCCGAAAGTTTGAGCAAATTACTAAGGAGTTGTTTTTAGACTTATTTATGAACTCATGATAAGATTAACCCCATAAGTTCCCTTATGCTAATATTTTGAAAAGAGAGAAATAAAAATGGAACAAAGAGAGAGAGAGTGACAATTGACAAGATAATAAACTTTTATTTCAATTTTCATAGTACTGGGTTGAATGGGCCACACACAAAGGGATTAAAGTATCCCATCAGATAATGCCCATTAGATGTATAAATTTAACGAATTTGTATTGAGTGAGGAAGATTATCAGACTGATTTGAGTCGTAATTGTAAAGTAGGTTTTAAAGGACATTTTGTCTGAGAAATTAAGAACTGAAGTTTTTGTAAAACCTTGAAGTAAAGTAATGACGATATTGCTTTCATTATTAATTACACAACTTGATGCATATCTTCTTCTATCTAAATGATCTTTTTTGGCTTTTCTTGATATGAGAATTAACACTAACTATATTAGTGTTAATTCTCATATCTAAATGATCTTTTTTGGCTTTTTTGGATATTATGCTTATTTTTTGTGTGGTTATATGACAGATAGTTGAGAAAAGGTTATGATTTCAGAATAACTGGAGGATGAATTTTTGCTCTTTATACTACATGGATTCATCATGGTAAACTTCTGGTTTTTGTGGACATCACCCTGAGTATAATAATACTTAATCATATAGAGTTTGTAATGATTTTTAATTTTAGTAGCAGATTTTAGTAATCAACTCAAAAGTGGTGATTTTGTGGTATGAAGGCTGGCTTAAGTTGGTTGATAAGCCTTTGTTTCTCAACTATCTCAGCAAACCAAGTGCTTTGGATGATTACATCAATTTATAATCTGATAAATTAAAGGAAGATTAATTGGTGAAAATAGTTTCTTTTTTTAGTGTTGCAAAATAGCCATATTCTTTTAAGCTTTCTGAAATGACCTCCATATAGGCTTTGGATTTTATCTTGTTTACTTTGATCTTATTTTTTTTCTAGTTAATTTTGGATGTAATGTATTTTGCGTTTGGTTTTACATATTCGTCTTGGATTGACTGAAAACCAACCCAAAATATATTAAATCCAAACTCTTATAAGAGGTACATTTTCATACTCAAAAAACAACCAATGTCCTATAATTTAGTGTTTGGTTTCTTTGTTTGCTTTGGTGTAGTTGTGAATTCATTATTTTGTATGTGGTGTCATTTCTTGGATATAATTTCCATAGGATTTTTCTTGAAGTAATTTGTGATGCTAGATAATAACAATAAAATATTTCTTTGTTTATTTTGCAGATGTGACAAGCGAAGTAGAAAATGATACTTAATTTTGAAGGCTTTGTGTTAGGCAGCTGTAGAACATTGTGTTGAAAGTAGTAACTTGTCACTAGGTTGAATATTTAAGACTCCTTGAATACTTAAAGAATATTTTGTTGTTGATGATAGTGTTGAATGTTTTAAACTAATTTATGGATTGTTAATACAATGTTGAATGTTTTTACTTTTTGTTATTTGAAAATCAAGTTCATTTGATGATGCTAATATATATTAGAAAGCTAATTTTAATTATAAAAAAATTAAAATATAATAGAATAAATTAGATTTATAAAAATGAAATATATAATGAGAATTTAAGCTTATCTAAATATTAAAATAATACGAAAATTGTGTTATAATATCTATTACAATAACATTTTTTATGCAAAGAATTGTGTTATGCAAACTTCATTATATAACACAAATAATGTGTTATACTAAAGTGTAGTATAACACAAAAAATGTGTTATACTAACACAAATTTATAAGTATTGAAATGTGTTATATAATCGACTATAAATAACATAATTAAACACTTATCTATTTATTAAAATAACACAGAAAGTGTGTTATCGTTGATAGTATAATAACACATCTGTATAAAAATGATAAAGTGTTATGTAAAGTACCCTGACCTACGATAACATAGTCGGTCTTAACACATCAAAAAGTGTTATGGTATGTTTTGATAACACATTTTCGGTGTTATTAAAAGCATTTTTTCTTGTGGTGGAATCGACATATGATATTCTTCACCACAAATTCTAAGACTTTCTTCGAGGTGATGGTGGCAAGCGGTTCTGCTTCAGTCCATTTGGTGAAGTAGTCTATGGCTAGAACAACAAATTGGACTCCTCCCCTTCCCATGGGTAGCTTCCCGACCAGGTCGATTCCCCATATAGCAAAGGGCCAAGGGCTTTGCATTTGTGTTAATTCATTAGGTGTCGCCCGGGGTATCTTGGAGAACATCTGACATTTGTGGCATCTTCTGACATACTCCATCAAGTCTTCATTCATCGTCGGCCAGAAGTATCCTTGCCTTAGGATTTTCTTTGATAGGCTCTGCCCCCCAGCGTGATCTCCATAAAACCCCTCGTGTACCTCGATCATTAATAGGTTTGGCTAGTCTGGTGTAACGCACCTTAGCAGTGGTAGGGAGTACCCTTGCCGGTACATGACCCCTTCGACTATCATATATCGTGTAGCTTGTCTCACCAACTTCCTTGCTTTGTTCCGATCACTAGGTACTACTCCTTGGTTGAGATAGTTAATAATAGGGGTCATCCATGTATCTCCTAACTCAAATGGTGCTCGGTTATGCTTATTTCCACCAAGTATTCGACGGGAACGACATTCAGAGTGTCTGCGTCTTTGGCACTGGCAAGCTTGGCTAAGGCATCAACATTAACATTCTGCTCCCTTGGGACTTGTGTAATCGAGTATCTCTTGAATTGTGCCAACAAGTCATTCACCTTGTTCAGGTATTGCACCATCCTAAGTCCCTTGGCTTGATACTCCCCCAGTACCTGGTACACTACTAGTTGGGAATCGCTGAATATCTCCAGGGATTGTGCGTGCACATCCTGAGATAAGTGTAATCCTGCTAGCAATGCCTCGTACTCAGCCTCATTGTTTGAAGCACTGAATCCAAATCTGAGAGCGCAGTGGATTCGATGATTCTCTGGAGTGATAAGTATGATTCATGTGCCTGAGTTTTGTTCATTGGATGCTCCATCAACAAATAGCTTCTATTTGGAGTATCTCCTTCCTTCTCGGTATCTCCATTCTCCAATTGGTAGGAAGGGTCTTCAAGGTTGGTGCCTTCAGCTATGAAGTCTGCCAATGCTTGTCCTTTTATCGCCGTCCTCGGATGATAAGTGATATCAAACTGTCCTAACTCCACCGCCCATTTGAGTAATCGTCCCAAGGCCTCTGGTTTCTGTAGAACTTGCCGTAGCGGTTGATCGGTTAGGACTCGGATCAAGTAAGCTTGGAAGTATGGACGCAACTTCCGAGAGGCGATTACTAAACAGTAGGCTAACTTTTCAAGAGGGGAATACCTAGACTCCGCACCTACTAGCCTTTTACTGATATAGTACACAGGGTGATGTACCATGTTCTCTTCTTTCACCAAAGCAGTGCTAATTTCATGCTCGGTGATTGCCAAATAGATGAATAGTACTTCACCATCTATTGGCTTCGCTAGGACGGGAGGTTGAGCGAGATACTCCTTCAAGGCTTGGAAAGCTTTCTTGCATTACTCGGTCCATTGGATCTTCTTGCTGCCCCTCAATAAGTTAAAGAAGGGGACACACTTGTCCATAGACTTCGATATGAACCTACTAAGGGCAGCTACTCTCCCTGTTAAGCTTTGCACTTCTTTGATTGTGGTAGGTGACTTCACGTTGATCAATGTTTTGATCTTCTCGGGGTTAGCCTCGATTCTACGTGAATTGACTGTGTACGAGAAACTTACCAGAACCAACTCCAAATGAGCACTTGAGAGAATTTAACTTCATGCGATACTTTCTAATTATTGCAAAGCACTCCTCCAAGTTTTGAACATGCCCTCTAGCTTCTTTAGACTTGACCATGACATCGACATATACCTCCATATTTTTGTCGATCAAGTCTCAGAACATGCCATTCACTAAACGCTGGTAGGTGGCTCCTGCGTTCTTCAAGCCGAATGGTATTACCTTATAACAATACAATCCCTTGTCTGTCTGGAAGCTGGTATGTTCCTCGTCGGGAGGGTGCATACTTATCTGATTATACTCAGAACATGCATCTATGGATGAGAGTATTTCATGACCTGCAGTTGCATCGACCAGTTGGTTTATTCTGGGTAGTGAGAAGCAGTCTTTGGGGCAGACCTTGTTCAGATCTATGAAGTCCACGGATGTCCTCCACTTCCTGTTTGGTTTGGGGACCAACACGGGTTTTAATACCCAGTTTGGGTAGTAGGCCTCCCTTATAAAAAAAATTTCCTTGAGTCGCTCGACCTCCTCCTTCAGGGCTTGAGGTCGGTCTTCGTCAAGTAGTCTCCTCTTTTGTTGCATCCATGGGTAGTTTTTGTCCACATTGAGGACATGGCTTATCACGGACGGAGAAATTCCAACCATGTCTTTATGTGACTAGGGAAAGACGTTCTGGTTCTTCTTCAAAAATTCTACCAACCGTGCCTTAATTTCCACATTTAGTTCCTTCCTGAATTTGATTACTCTAGTCGGGTCCTCCTCATCTAGTAGGACTTCATCAAGATCTTCGACTGGTCCTACCCCAATGACATCAATCCCAAAGCGAGGATCGATGTCGTTTCCCTCTCTTTGAGAAACTTATTATAATAACAAATCTTTGTTAAAAGGAGCTCCCGGCTCCAGTAGAGTGTTTCCTTCAATGTCAACTTCCATGTTGACAACCTCATCAGTTCCTTCATTCCTTTCGCAACAGGTAACCACCATGTTGTTTATGCATGGTCCTTTTTTTGCTTTGACCACCGACGTGTTATAGCATTCTCGTGCCTCCCATTGGTTACCTTGTACGCATCATTGCTCTGCGCTTATGGGGAACTTCAAAGACAGATGCCAGACAGACACTGTTGCGTGTAATGCCATCATAAGGGGTCTCCCGAGCACTACGTTGTAAGCCAATGAGAAATCTACCACCAGGAGCTCTGTCATCACAGTCTCGTGCCTAGGGGCATCCCCACCATGACCGGTAGTTTGATAGTTCCTGCTAGTGCTAGGCATTCTCCTGTGATCCCATATATCACTTGGGAGCAAGGTGTCAGGTCCTTGACCGTGAGCTTCATCTTCTCAAGGGATGATTTGTAGATAATATCTATTGAGCTTCCCATATCCACCAAGCATCTCTTCACTCGAGCATTGCACAATTTGAACGGTAAGGACCAAAGGGTCATTGTGGGGGTACCTCACGTGTCTGGCGTCATCCTCTGTAAAAGTGAGAGTTTCACTTTCATACTTCAGATTTTTTAGAGACCACTCCTCAACTGCTATGCACTAGGAAGACTCCCCTACCTCATGTCTTAGGGTCCTTGCATATCGCTCACGAGCGTTGTTATTGTTGCCTGTTATGTGGGGCCCCCCACATATGGTTTCCAACGTGAAGTCCACAACCGCTGGCTCCAGTGGTGGACTCATTTGCCTTCGGAACTCTAGATTCCTGCTTGGGGTTTTGGTCTTGACTCGGTACCTCGAGAGTTTTCCTAATCGGGGTTTCGGTCTTAACTCGACCTCTCAGATGTCTGACCTTCCTCTCCTGTGTCATTTTGCCTGTCCCCCCGGGAGGGGGCCTTCGGGTTGGTAACACTCTTACTCCGAGAGGAAGTGTTATTCTTCTTAGTCATGGAGGAGGCAATCTTGGACTGCACCTCTTTATCCTGTCTCTGGGAAAGTGGCTCTGAGAGCGTCCTTGGGGTTCAACTCCTCCCTTGAGACTCCCTGTTACTGCTGTCACACATCCCTGCTATTTTTGGTCTGAGCCTCCCTCTTCACCTGAGCAGCAGCTTCAGCATTAGCTCGGGCTAACTGGGTAGCCGCCTCCAGGGCCACAGCAACCTCCTAGTGCCTCCGGTCAGCTTCCTGCTTCCTCTAGATCATCCTCTAGACCTGCTCATCTATCTCCCACCGCTGTCATTCCATAGTCGCCCTCTGGAGGGTGATTTCTCCAGCAAAGGCATCCTGCCTCACCAGAAATTGCGTCATCTCCTCCTAGTGAGTGTCATATGGATCCTTCACATTAGGTTAATCTCCAACCTCCACCTGAGGTTTGTTAACGGGATCGACGGGAACCTGAGTGGTGGAATCCCTGGGAGCCGTCTTCTTCGTCTGACTGGATTTTGGAGACATTGTAAAACTGATGAAAGTGTGTTTTTTGATTTCGTACTCTCAATAAAAGCACCAAAATGTTGACGTATGAAATTGGTCAACAGTCGTATGTACAATATACGACACCTTTTGAACGATATAAATGTAAATATACAATAGAGTACAAATATATTAAATAAAACACACAGAAATTTATAGTGGTGCAGACCTATTTTGATTAATATTAATAACATAATCCACACTTAGTATTTAGTATTGAATCACTCAATTGACAATTACAAAGATGAACTGAAGAGTTCACTCGTCACAAATTTGCCCAGAAGTTAATCCAAATGATCGATCCAAAAGTCTCTCCAAAATACCATCCCAAAACCATCCCCCTTAAATGAAGTCTTAGGTCCTTTATTTATAGTACCCAGGGGTTGTTACATGCTCAGCAAGACTGGGGATCGTGGTTTGGTACAAAAATGGTACAGGGGTTGTCATCTCTTGAATTTTGAGGGATAACAGTCATATATATATATGTGTGACAACTATATTTATAGGATTATATTCAATCTATGAAAAATTATTCTTCAAAATGTAAACATCAAGGCTTAAAATCTAAATCACAACTCTTTAAAATTTAAACCACAATCCTTTAAAATATAAACCTCAACGCATAAAATCTAAACTATGATCCTTTAAAAGTTTATTCTCAAGGCTTAAAATCTAAACCACAACTCTTCAATATGTAAACCACAAAACTTAAAATATAAAACACAATGCTTAAAATTTAAACCATAAGGCTTAAAAATTAAATCACAACTCTTTAAAATTTAAATCACGACTCTTTAAAATTTAAACCGAAAAGCTTAAAATCTAAACCACGACCATATAAAATATAAATCACCGTCCTTTAAAATCTAAATCACGACTCTTTAAAATTTAAATCACGACTCTTTAAAATTTAAATCACGATCCTTTAAAATTTAAATCATAAGACTAAAAATTTAAACCACAAGGCTTAAAATTTAAACCACAACCATATAAAATATACACGATGATTCTTTAAAATTTAAATCACTAGACTTAATATATAAACTACAAGACTTAAAATTTAAACCACGACTTTTTAAAATTTAAATTATAAGGTTTAAAATCTAAACTATAAGACTTAAAATTTAAATCACAATGCTTAAAATCTAAACCACGACCATATCAAATATAAATCATTATCATTTAAAATCTAAATCACGACTTTTTAAATTTGAAATCACGAATCTTTAAATATTAAATCATGACTCTTTAAAATTTAAACTACAAGACTTAAAATTCAAACTACAAGGCTTAAAATCTAAACCACGATCATATAAAATATAAATCATTATCCCTTAAAATCTAAATCACGACTCTTTAAAATTTTAATCGCGAATCTTTAAAATTTAAATCACAACTCTTTAAAATTTAAATCATAAGACTTAAAATTTAAACCACGACTTTTTAAAACTTAAACCACAAGGCTTAAAATTTAAACCACGACTCTTTAAAATTTAAACCACAAGGCATAAAAGTTAAACCATAAGGCTTAAAATTTAAATCATGACTCTTTAAAATTTAAACCACAACGCTTAAAAGTTAAACCACTAGGCTGAAAATCTAAACTACGACCATATATAATTTAAACTATGATCCTTTAAAATCTAAATCACGTCTCTTTAAAATTTAAACCACGTCTCTTTAAAATTTAAACCACGAGTCTTTAAAATTTAAACTACAAGGCTTAAAATTTAAATCACGACTCTATATAATTTAAACCACAAGACTTAAAATCTAAACCATGACCATATAAAATTTAAACAATGATTCTTTAAAATCTAAATCATGACTCTTTATAATTTAAACCACCAGTCTTTAAAATTTAAACCACGGCTCTTTAAAATTTAAACCACAAGGCTTAAAATATCAATCATCATAAGGCTTAAATTTTAAACCACAACACATAAAATCTAAACTACGATCCCTTAAAAGTTTCTTCTCAATGCTTAAAATATAAATCACAGCCCTTCAATATGTAAACCACAAAACTTAAAATATAAAACACAATGCTTAAAATTTAAATCATAAGACTTAATATTTAAATCACGATTCTTTAAGATTTAAATCACGAATCTTTAAAATTTAAATCACGACTCTTTAATATTTAAACTGAAAGGCTTAAAATCTAAACCACGACCATATAAAATATAAATCATCATCCTTTAAAATATAAATCACAACTCTTTAAAATTTAAATCACAAATCTTTAAAATTTAAATCACGACCCTTTAAAATTTAAACCATAAGACTTAAAATTTAAATCACGACTCTTTAAAACTTAAACCAGAAGGCTTAAAATTTAAATCATAAGGCTTAAAATTTAAACCACGACTCTTTAAAATTTAAACCACAAGGCTTAAAATCTAAACCACGACCATATAAAATATACACGATGATTATTTAAAATCTAAATCACGACTCTTTAAAATTTAAACTACTAGTCTTTAAAATTTAAACCACAAGACTTAAAATATAAGCCACAAGGCTTAAAATTTAAACCACGACTTTTTAAAATTTAAATTATAAGGCTTAAAATCTAAACTATAAGGCTTAAAATTTAAATCACAAGGCTTAAAATCTAAACCATGACCATATAAAATATAAATCATTATCCTTTAAAATCTAAATAACAACTTTTTAAATTTGAAATCACAAATCTTTATATTTTAAAACATGACTCTTTAAAATTTAAACCACAAAACCTAAAATTTAAATCACAAGGCTTAAAATCTAAATCACGACCATATAAAATATAAATCATTATCCCTTAAAATCTAAATCACGACTCTTTAAAATTTAATCACGAATCTTGAAAATTTAAATCACGAATTTTTTAAATTTAAACCACGACTCTTTAAAACTTAAACCACAAGGCTTAAATTTTAAGCCACGACTCTTTAAAATTTAAACCACAAAGCTTAAAATGTAAACCATGATCATTTAAAATTTAAATCACGACTATTTAAAATTTACACCACTAGTCTTTAAAATTTAAACCACGACTCTTTAAAATTTAAACAACAAAGCTTAAAATATAAATCATAAGGCTTAAAATTTGAACCACAAGACTTAAAATTTAAACTACGACGTTTTAAAATTTAAACTACAAGGCTTAAAACTTAAACTACTGGGCTTAAAATCTAAACCACGACCATATATAATATAAAACATGATCATTTAAAATTTAAACCGCATGGCTTAAAATTTAAATCATAAGACTTAAAATTTAAATCACCACTCTTTAAAATTTAAACTAGAATGCTTAAAAGTTAAACCACTAGGCTTAGAATCTAAATCACGACCATATAAAACCTAAACCATGATCATTTAAAATCTAAACTACGACTCTTTAACATTTAAACAACTAATCTTTAAAATTCAAACCACAAAACTTAAAATTTAGACCACAATCCTTTAAAATTTAAACCACAAGGCATAAAATTTAAACCACGACTCTTTAAAATTTAAACTACAAGGCATAAAAGTTACACCATAAGGCTTAAAATTTAAATCATGACTCTTTAAAATTTAAACCACAACGCTTAAAAGTTAAACCACTAGGCTGAAAATCTAAACTATGACCATATATAATTTAAACTATTATCCTTTAAAATCTAAACCACAACTCTTTAAAATTTAAACCACTAGTCTTTAAAATTTAACTCACGACTCTATATAATTTAAACCACAAGGATTAAAATCTAAACCATGTCTCAAAAGTTAAACCAATAAGCTTAGAATCTAAATAACGGCCATATAAAATATAAACTATGATCCTTTAATATCTAAACCATGACTTTTTAAAATTTAAACCGCTATTCTTTAAAATTCAAACCACACGGCTTAAAATTTAAACGACGACTCTTTAAAATTTATCCACAAGGCTTATAATTTAAACTATAAGACTTAAAATTTAAACCACGGCTCTTTAAAATTTAAATCACAAGACTTAAAAGTTAAACCTTAAGGCTTAAAATTTAAACCACGATTCTTTAAAATTTAAACTACAAAGCTTAAAAGTTAAACCCCTAGGTTTAAAATCTAAACCACGACCATATAAAATATAAATCATGATACTTTAAAATCTAAATCACGGCTCTTTAAAATTTAAATAACTAGTTTTTAAAATTTAACTCACGACTATTTAAAACTTAAACCACAAGACTTAAAATTTCACCATAAGGTTTAAAATTTAAACCACGACTTTTTAAAATTTAAACTATAAGGATTAAAAGTTAAACAACTAGGCTTAAAATCTAAATCACGACCATATAAAATATAAAACATGATAATTTAAAATCTAAACCACAACTCTTTAAAATTTAAACCACAAGGTATAAAATCTAAACCACGACTATATAAAATATAAACCATACATTTAAAATCTAAACCGCGACTCTTTAAAATTTAAACAACTAGTCTTTAAAATCAAACCACAAGACTTAAAATTTAAACCACAAATCTTTAAAATTTGGCTAAAGTGTCTTGCTTGCAACAATCTTTAAAATTTGGCTAAAGTGTCTTGCTTGCAACAATCAAATCCAGAGACAGACAAGTTTAAGATTAGCACTGTCTTGGGAGGAGGAGGAGGTCGGATTGCCTGATATGCCCAAGCAAGAATGCCCACCAACAATAAAGTTAGTACTTCCTTAAGCAACTCTGAAAGATAATTATACTGTGTAATGTGTGTAATGTGTATGAAAAACAAACATATACCAAATCCATATATTAGAAACTATCATTAAGAAATGCATAAAAATTGAGTGAATTTGATTTGAGGTTGACTGATCTCTGGTGGATTAAAAAAAACTTCTCTCTCTCTCCGTAGTTTGTATATCTTTTTATTTTATATACAAATCATTGTCTTCTTGCTCATTCACAAGTTCTTTGATATTATTTCAAGCTTTCGAGAAAGAATATAGGAGTACAAAGGACTTAATAAGGTCTGAAAAGGAAAATTGTCTGAAGCCAAAGCTACCGGAAATTCTATAAAAATCCAGGGGCACAGGTATGAAAAATTCATATGCTTGTTGAACATTTGTATACAATAGGCATCACTATGATGAGGATGATCATTAATACTGTAGTTTGAATCTTGAAACTTGCATTGTTGTTTGCTTACTGCTTTGCAGGATATGGTAGCTCTTTCTGATTCTTTACAACTCACTCATAAGTGCATTCTTAATTCCTTTTATGGATATGTCATAAGTGAGTTTTAGCAATTTTCTTTGTTTCCAACTACACAATATATATACTTTTTGCTAGTGATTTTCTTGGTCTTATAGAGGTGCAAGATGGTACTCTATGGAAATGGCTGGAGTGGTTACATATACTCGGGCTAAAATTATTCAGAATGCTCGCATGCTGGTTGAAAAGATTGGAAAGCCACTTGAGCTAGATGGTACAGATGGTATTTGGTGTGCATTTCCTGGAACTTTTCCGGAGAATTTTACTGTCAAAACTAAGTATGTATAACTCTTGGTCTCATCTTAGTAGTACAAAGGCCATGAGTTTGAGCACTTTTTTACTTTCAAAACTAAGTATGTATAACTCTTAGTATCATCTTAGTGGTACAAGGGCCATGAGTTTGAGCACTTTTTTGGATGCATTACCTACATTGTCTTTAAGTTGACAATATACTGGTCTTGTTTATCTAAAGATGCTTACTCTGTGGGAAACAAATGTTTCAGACTTGAAGAAGAAGCTGACCATCTCAAATGTTTTGATTTAGTTTATTACTATAATATGGTTTTCTGTAGGCAATGATTATTCCAGCTTCAAAAGAAGTGGGAATTTTGATTAAGAAGCAATATGCAGTTTTCAATGATGATGGGACCCTTGCCGAACTTACAGGTTTTGAAATTAAGCGTAGAGGTTAGCTGAAGCTCATCAAAGTTTTCCAGGTATCCCTATCCTATCTTGTCCTATGTTGTGTGTTTATACCTAGAATTAAATGAGATTTATCTTCTTCCCTCTGTATTAGCGCTTCTTTTCAAGGGCTGGCTGAGTTAAATAGTATCAAAATATTCATTTGTTGTTTTGGTTATCTAAAACAGATACAAGATGGATTATCAACCCTTCAGGATGCCTTGAAAGCTGGATTTGAAGATTTCAAGGTAACACAACAAATTTTCAAGAATATCCAACAGATCTTCCTAAAGTGAGATCTTAAATTAGAAACTTTGTCTACATCATCATCACTTGTTCCTTCCTCGTGGAGGGAAGGAAGTATGTGTATATCTGTGTTCTGAAGCTAGAGTAGTTTGAAGTTTTCATGAATCTAGACAAGCTTGTCACTGAGTTTATGTTTATGTAACATAAAAGTAGAGTTAAAACTTACTAAATGCCTACATTTATTAACACTCTTACTGAAAGATTCAGATGTCTAGAATCACATGTCCATAATTTAAATTTCATTCCAGTCTATCAGAAGAACTCTACAACTAATCTGAGAATTGTCCAACTATTTATGGTTTTTGTAAACCAAAAGCAACGAGGACTTTCATCAAAACAAAACAAACAATAAAAACACTATATAAAAACAGAATTATTCATTTGATGTTTGACGAGGACTTTCATCAAACAAATGGAGTGCAAAATATTAAACAAAACTCTTTTACATACCTCACTACAAGAAAGCAAGCTTCCAAAATGGCTTGGAAATCGAAAGTCAGCTCTGTCGTTGGGGAAGAAAAAGAAACAATAGTCTGCTTCAATATAGGGTTTGGAGTTTGTCAATGGAACAATCGGGAGTATGGCTCTGTCGTGGGGGAAGAATCGCGCTGCAGTCTGGTTCGATGGAGTCGCCGTCACCGCCGAAATACTTGCGCGGTTGCCGAATAATCGCCAATGCCGAAGACAGGGGAAGCACAAAGGTGGTGGTGGGGAAGCTTGTCGAAGACAGGGGAATCTCGAAGGTGGTGTTGGGGAAGCTCGAAAGTCGGAATGGAGAGAAGGTGGGGGGAATCGTGAGAAGAAGGGGAGAATAGACTTTAAAAGGGTATTATGGGAAGAGTAATTAAAAAACTGGGTACAAATCAAAAAAATTTAAAACGTAGGTGAAAATAGATATCACTCTCTAAAACAGGGCATTTGGCCTAATTTTTACCTAGTATTAAGAAAGTGTGTTGGGCTATTTTTAAAAAAAATTCAAATATGAATATTTATTTAATTAATGAGTGATTTTTTTCTGAAGAACTTTTTTATAATTATTTTATATATCAGCATCGGGTATAGTCATTATCCTTCGTACGAGAGGAAAAGCTTCTTCCTTCATTCTTTATTTCTACTCTTTTGTAACCAAAAAAAAATTGTCTATAAATTAAAGTAAATTGCTTCTAAAATGCGGGTTTCAGAATTTAACCACGCATTGGTTTTTCTACGGCAAGGATGTTAGTGAGTTCTAACTTTTGGGCAAATCTAGGACTTATTTCTGTTGGAACAGCTTCAATCGTCTAGCATTCCTTTTCTGGAAAGTTGTGAATTTTTCACTAACAGTGAGTAAAAGCAAAAGTATACATTGTAAACTAAAGCTAAAGATATGTAAACCAAAACAAAAATGGCATACATAGAACCAACTTTAATAAATGGGATAAAGAGATAATAAACCTTATATTTTGTTGTACATGAGATTTTTCCACAAGCATGAAGCTGTCCAAGCCTGTTTTGTTTCAAAATCTGATCTCAGCAGGATTTGTGCTCCTCTTACTAGCATACAAAAAGGATTCTGAAACAGTATACAACACGGAATTTATACTCTCTTCACACTATAATTATCACGTCAAACTCAGTAGTCCTCATGTGGTTGGTTCATTGCTGATGTTATAATTCCTCCACTTCAATTGAAAATCCACAATGGCATCTTTTAATAAGTACCAAATTCTCCTCATCAAAACATTGGTCTTCTGTCAAGAATACATGTTGGTGTTCTTTTGGCAAATCGATGGATGGAGTATCTGACATTTTCATGTCCACGTCTCCTTGCTGGCATCTAACAGAGTGGTTAACATCCTGATTTGCACTGACATGCACATTTGAGATATTACTCGTGGTTTGGATGTCTATGGAAGCCTGTGACGACAAACTTTTCCCATAACGGTCCTTGATCCTTTTCCGAGTAACAATGGATGACAGAAGCTGATACCAGTGAGATATTGCCTCCCTTTCATTCCTTTTCTTCTCTTCAGCCTCTTTTCTTCCTTGTTCTTCCCTGTATGCCTGGACAGGAAGTAAACTAGTTAAGTTTCACAATTTTTTCTTTCTAGATGAAAGGAATTGCATATAAAGTTAATTCAATATACAAAATCTATTAAAATTTCATACATTTAAAAAAAAATTCACCAAAAATACATAATTAACAAATTGTGAAGTTAATATTCTCTATAGGTGGAATTAAGAACTAAAGAATGCAAAAGGGGAAAAAGAAACATAAAAATTAATTCCAGTGACGAATCATGAATATATATATACATTTATACATATATCAAGAACCAGAATTCACTCTTAATGTGTCTGTATGGTTACCTCTAGCATCACATCCCTGAACTCGGCACAAACTACAATACCATCAAAGACAGGATAAGATTGACCATTTCTGAATTCAAAGCCAACCATTGCAGGTGCATAATCGATTTCCAGCTCCCTGGCAATGGAAAATACTCTTGGCAACCTTAAATGCACAGTTCCTGGTGGGAGGCACTTCTCAGACCACACCTCCACTTGACCACGTTCATTCTGTGACAATGACATTTAACTCTGTATATAAGAAGTCCATCTAGAGCTGGAGCTTGAACAAAGCAAATTCAGTCCCAATAAAAGAAAAGGAAAGACGGGAAACTTATTAAGTGGCAGCGTTCATCCTCAAGCTATACTCAAAGGTGATAACAGATGTAATAGAATATTCTAATGCTAATGTTAGTATAATTTCACAACATGGACTATAAAAGAATAGAATGAGGACCTATTAAGTGTGCAAAAGATTGGGGGTGAAAACATGAGAAACTCGTAATTGATTGTTGATTCAACCCCATCTAGAATTTTAATATGCATAATCAACTAAAGGTATAGAAAAGAACCTTTGGCACTAATCCATTAACAGCATGTGGCAACTGTAATGGTTCCAGTTGCCATTTTCCATACAGTTGGAGTGTTCCTTCAGAGTTATCCCTGGCACAATCATCATCTTCAAAAGATTTTACTTTTTGAAGCTTCCTAGAATATTTCAATTCCTGGGAAATGTAACAATGATTAAAAGCTTACAAAACTGGTTCAGTTTAATGCCTCAGATAACAATCCAAAATTGAATCATCCACAACAGACCTTTACAGGGAGTTCTTTGACTTTAACTTGCAATGCGTCTCGCAGCCATCTGTCTTTCGTTTTGAGTGTTTGAACACATGCTCGAGGATAGACTGGATGACCAGAACAAAAACCAAGAATGGGACCCTTTGGATGAAGTACCTGATACTTGTTAAGCCATTTTTCAATAGCATATAGGTGGTGATTTTTATATGCCTACAAATAAAAAATAAATTAATAAATGCTACTTATGACTGAAAATTTGCAAATACTAGACTTAATTATTGTGGTAATCAAAACCCTAATAAGTTGCTAGAAACCTGTTGATTTGTCGGAAGTGGCTCAGTCAAAGCTCTGGTTTCCAACTCCATGTCCTCAAGAGAGCTTCTTGAAGCATTCACAGAATTTCTCAAAGAAGATTCCGCACCAGTTTTCTCACCACAATCTTTTGAGACTTCAAGGCCAGACTTCCCAAGCAAGACAGGATTGTTGGGAAAATTTTCATTGTTCAGATTTTCTGAAATTCTCACTGAATTATCAGGATTAAATGAGGCATCTTCGTGGTCATTTTTTAAATGGACCATGCCACAGGTTGCTCTTGACTCGATATCTCTCAGCGGTGCCAAGACTGCATCCCACCAAATTGAGTTGACTCGTTTTGATGCTATCTTGTACCACTGCATACAATACCTGCAATGATCAAACATCAGCTAGACTATTTGTCATGTTTCATGGGCTCAATTATCTATAGTACTTGGCCAGCAGGAACCTCTAAATACTAGCATAGCATTAACTTGGCAAGCTGAAAATTTGCAATCTTTAATTAATTGATTTATTAAATTTATATATATAGAAAACAAAACTATTGATAATAAGTGCATCATACAACTAAAGAAGAAGAGCTTAAGCAACACACATAGAGGTACACTCACACAAAGCAAAAACCAGCAAACCCAGAACATAGCTAAAAAACCAGAAACATACATAAAAATCTACGAACATAAGCAACTAATCATAACAAACACTCTCAACCCCTCACATATCAGGAAAAAACTTTTGAGGCAAACTCTTTGACAATCTTTAACCATACGGTAATCTAAAGCTTAATCCTTTACCAAATCTACTCCATCTCATTCTCCTTATCTTAAAAAATCCTACAACTCCTCCCAAGCCAAATTGTACATATAATAGCCCATACACCACATCTCCATATAATGTTCCCTTTCTAATCAAAGCCTTTTAAGAAGTCTTGGACCATCACCTCATAACTGCACCCACAATGTCCTTGCAAACTGACAATGTAAGTAGAAGTGAACTGTAGACTAAAACACTCAAAAAGAAAGGATAACTTTCTGATATTTTATTTCTGTACACTAATTGTGTAATTAAACAAATGCAGGGTTCCCTAGACAGGAAATAAATCATAGAATAAAGGTAGTAGATAATTCCTATTAACTAATTTTCTAAAAATACTGAAACAATTATTACAATAACTATTATACAGCTTTACAAGAATCATTCCTGAAATGGATTAGAGTTTCCTACACTCCCCCTCAAGCTGGTCTAAAGATATCCTCCATAGCCAACTTGCTATTTAGAAAATCAAACCGTTTTTTGTATAGCCCTTTCGTGAAGATATCTGCTACTTGCTCTCTAGTAGGGATGTAAGACATTGTGGAAAATATATTCTGATATATTATTTCTTTGAGAGCTCTGCCATTTAAATAGGCACTTTACAAACTATAGACTAATTTGGTATTAAATACCAAATATTCTAGGGTAATTATAATGGTACTAAATCAACCTAAAATCCTCCAAAATAAGAAAAAATATATTGTGTACAGATTGGTTTCCCATTCTTGAGAGATACCGAATTAATTAAAATAATAACAGAAAATAAAAAACAATATTTTCTACACCCTCCCTCAAGCTGGTGCATAGAGATTCCAAGCTTGAAAACAATCTCATTAAAACTGTCTTTCGATAAGCCTTTAGTCAGAATATCAGCCAACTGTTGTTTGCTGGGAACATACACAACACATAACTCTTTCTCTTCAATTTTTTCTTTAATGAAGTGTCTATCCACTTCCACATGCTTCGTCCTATCACGATGAACTGGGTTATGTGCAATGTTGATTGCTGATTTGCTGTCACTATATAACTTTTAAGGCTTCGTTCTTTGAAGTTTCAGCTCTTCAAATATACTTTTAATCCAGATTAGCTCGCATACTCCTTGAGGAAGAGCTCTAAGTTCCGCTTCTGCACTACTTCGAGCTACTACTGACTGTTTTTTACTTCTCCAAGTAACTAAGTTCCCCCAAACTTTGGTACAATAGCCAGTTGATCTTCTATCCTCAACTGATCTGCCCAATCAGCATCGGTGAATGCCTCAACACCTCGTTTTTCATTTTTCTTGAACAATAAGCCAGTCCCAGGTGTTTTCTTTAGGTAACGTAAGATTCTGTACACAGCTTCTAAATGTTCTTCAAGAGGATTGTGCATGTATTGACTAACCAGGCTCATAGCGAAAGCAATGTCGGGTCGGGTATGAGACAAGTAGATTAGTTTACCCACTAATCGTTGATACATTCCCTTGTCTACCGTCTTCTCTTTCGTATTCTTTTTGCACTTGCCTTTTGGTTCAACTGGAGTTGCTACAGGTTTACAACCACTCATTCCGGTTTCTTTGAGAAGATCCAGAATGTATTTTCTCTGTGATACATAAATTCCTTGTTTAGTCCTTGCCACCTCCATACCTAGAAAGTATTTCATAGGTCCAAGGTCTTTCACTTCAAACTCCTGGGCTAGTACACCTTTAAGCTTGTCTTGCTCTTCATAATCATCACCTATTATTATCATATCATCGACATAAACAATGAAGATACTCACCTTACCCTCTTGTGAGTGTTTGAAAAACAGTGTGATCAGATTGAGCTTGTTTGTAACCATGCCTTTTTATCACCTGATTAAATCTTTCGAACCACGCCCTTGGAGACTGTTTTAGACCATAGAGAGATTTTTTCAAATGACATACATTCTCTTTTCCATATCTGTCTTCGAAGCCTGGAGGAATTCTCATATAAACTTCTTCCTCCAAATATCCATTGAGAAAGGCATTTTTGATGTCTAGCTGCTGTAAGGGCCAATCTAGATTGGCAGCAATAGATAACAGGACCCTCACATTATTTAGCTTTGCAACAGGAGCAAATGTCTCGTTGTAATCTACACCATGTGTTTGAGTGAACCCCTTTGCAACTAGTCTTGCCTTGTACCGGTCAATTGTTCCATCAGCCTTGTGCTTAACTGTAAACACCCATTTACACCCTACCACATGTTTATCTCTAGGCTAATTAACAATTGTCCATGTGGTGTTGGCTTCTAACGCCCCAATTTCGTCATACACTGCTTGCTTCCATTCTTTTTGTGCAAGTGCCTCGGCAATATCCTTGGGAACTACCACTTGCTCAACTTTTGACAGGAAGGCTCTATAGTGAGGAGTGAGTTTACTATAGCAAACATATCTGGACATTGAGTGTTGAGTACAACTCCGAACTCTCTTTCTTTTGGCAATAGGTAACTCAGACTCAGGTTCAATCACACTGGAAGACTCAACATTAGGAATATTATCAAGTAAAATAGGTTCAAGAGAAGGATTACTTACATCAGGAGTAGTCTGTGGATCAGATTCATGAGATGTTGGAGCATTAGTGGACTGTATTACTTGATGATGTTTTGGTCGCCGAGAGTAGACTAAGAGCTCCTTAGTCTTAGGTGGCTGAGATTGTTGTTGCTCAGATGAGGTTGGAAACTCCGAAATTTCAGGAAAAGCCTTGGGAAGACAGGTATCCCAACTAGAAATATCACTCACTGTCCCTCCCTGAAGTGAAAGGTTGGGATAAAAGGGTTTTTCTTCATGAAATGTAACATCTATGGAGACATAGAGACGACGAGTAGGGGGATGATAGCACTTGTATCCCTTTTTTGTAGAAGAATAACCCAAAAAGACGCATTTAAGGGCTCTAGGATCAAACTTAGATCGGTTTGGACCGAGAACATGAACATAAGTAACACACCCAAATGTTTTCAAGGGAAGATTAGAAACCAGCGGTGTATTTGGATATACCTTGAGAAGCATAGATAGAGGAGTGCGAAAGTTCAACACTCAAGAGGGCATTCTATTAATAAGATAGGCAGAAGTGAGGATAGCCTCACCCCAAAAATGTTTTGGAACTGAGGTTGTGAACATAATTGCTCTAGCAATTTCCAATAGGTGTATTTTTTCGTTCAGCAATCCCATTTTGTTGGGGTGTGCCTGCACATGAACTTTTATGCACAATGCCATGAGAAAGAAGATAATCACCTAAGATTGAGTTGAAATATTCAGTTCCATTGTCAGTGTGTAAGACTTGGAGATTTGCATTGAATTGATTTTTGACCATAGAGTGGAAATTTTTAAAAATCATGGCAGCATCAGATTTGGATTTAAGCAAAAACACCCAACTAACACGTGTGATCATCAATAAAAGTGAAACCATTTTGTATTTGTAGTATTGGTTATTCTAGATGGTCCCCACATATCACTATGAATAAGATTAAAAGGCTGAGTTGATTTGTAGGGGATAGAACGAAAAACAGCACGTGTATGTTTGGCGAATTGACAAATTTCACATTTAAGTAAGCTCAAGTCTTTATTCTGAAACAACTTAGGAAATAAATATTTTAAATATGAAAAACTAGAGTGACCTAGCCTATAATGCCACCGAATTATATCATTATTATTGGCAGAAATACAACCAGAAATAAAAGCGTTATCAACTTGAGCAGGAGGAAACGGATCAAAGTAATACAGCCCGCTACATGCCTTCGCATTCCCAATCATCTTCCCCGAGGACATATCCTGAAAATTACAACCAAGTGGTGAGAACGATCATGGGTTATTTTACTGACAGAAAGAAGATTACAGGAAAGATTGGGAACATGAAAAACATCATGGAGTATAATGGAAGATGATAATGTAATAAATCCTTTACCAGCCACAGAAGAAAGAGAACCATCAACTATTTTAATTTTGAGTACCTGGGCAAGGAGTTTAAGTGGTAAAGTGACTGGACTGACCAGTCATGTGGTTTGAAGCCCTAGAGTCTACTATCCAGGCAGATTTTTGAGCATTGAAGGCAGCAGAGGTACCTTGAGTGGAAGTAGACGAAGGATCAGATGCGGAAGCATTGGTTGTCGTGCTCAATAGCAGATGGAGTTGAGTGATTTGGGCTGGAGAAAATGGGAAAGGCTCGGGTGGTGCTGCTGTCAAGGCCTGGCTGTCAGAATTGTTACGATTAGAGGATTGAGATTTCCAATCAGCAGGTTTCCCATGAATCTTCCAACATGTCTCCTTGGTATGACCAACCTTACTGCAGTGAGTACACCAGATACGATCACGACGAGTCCCTCGAGAATCATCACTATTATTAGGATGTCGGGCAGCAAGAGCAGATTGCTCAGTTTCAGCAGCAAGAAGGGAACCCATCATGACTCTTTTGCGACTCTCCTCCCTACGAGCCTCTGCAAAAGCTTCACGAATGGTGGGAAGAGGATTTTTTCCCAAGAGACGACCACGTACCTCATCAAGGTCTCGGTTAAGTCCATGGAGAAAATCAAAAAGTCTCTCTCGATCAAGCATTTTTTGATAAAATGAGGCATCAGCAGAACATTTCCATTCAGGAACATAAAATAGATCAATCTCTTGCCAAAGATTAAAAAGAACACCATAATATTGAGTTACCGTAAGAGAGTTTTGTCGCTGGTCCCGAAGCTGAGATTTGAGTTCAAAAACTTGAGTAGAATTCTCCAAATCTGAGAAAGCTTCCTGAACAGTTTCCCATATTTCTTGAGCAATGGAAAGAAACAAATAAGTCTTACCAATATCCACCCCCATTGAGTTGATCAACCACGCCATGATAAGAGAATTCTCGGACTCCCATTTGTCATAAGATGGATAGGCAGGTTCAGGAGCAGCAGTAGAACCAGTCAAATACCCCAAGCGTCCGCGACCACGCAGGTACATCTTCACGGATTGGGACCATTGCAAGAAATTCTGACCATTCAATTTGTGGATGGTAATTTGGAGAGAGTTTTGGTGATCCAATGAAGAAGAAGAGGCATTAGAAGAGCCCTTGTTGATGGTGGAGTCGGCTGTGGTATCATCAGAGATGGTGGGATCAAGTAAGGTGGCCATGAGGAAGAAGAGAAGGCAGCGATATTGAAGAGAAAAAAAAGGGCTGCAATTTCTGAGGGTAGGCTACGATTTCTGAGGGAGAAAAAAATTGTGATTCCTTAGGGTGAGGGTATTGGCTCTGATACCATGTGGAAAATATATTCTGATATATTATTTCTTTGAGAGCACTGCCATTTAAATAGGCACTTTACAAACTATAGACGAATTTGGTATTAAATACCAAATATTCTAAGGTAATTACAATGGTACTAAATCAACCTAAAATCCTCCAAAAAAGGAAAAAATATATTGTGTACAGATTGGTTTCCCATTCTTGAGGGATACCGAATTAATTAAAATAATAACAGAAAATAAAAAACAATATTTTCTACAGACATACACACCAGTCCATTCTTTATCTTCTCCTTAATAAAATGCTTATCCACCTCAACATCATTTGTGCAGTCATGAAGCACTGGATTGTGAGCAATTGCGATTGCAGCCTTGTTATCACAATACAATTTCATAGGAAATGATTGTGATGACTTTAGTTCTTCGAGCAATCTTCTTATCCATAAAATCTCACACATGCCGTGAGCCACAACCCTAAACTCAACTCCAACATTACTTCTAGACATTACATTTTGCTTCTTACTTTGCCATGTAATTAAGTTACCACCAACAAACAAGCAATAGCCTGAGGTAGATCTTCAGTCTACTATGCTTCCAGCCCAATCAACATTTGTATATGCTTCGATTTTCAGATGTCCCCGAGACTTGAACAAGAGACCTTTCCCAGGTGTTCCCTTTAGATATCTTAGAATCCTGTAGACGACTTCGAAGTGCTTTGGTCCAGGTGAATGCATAAACTGACTTACCATGCACACAGAGAATGCTATGTCTGGCCGTGTGTGCGATAAATAAATTAGTCTCTCAACTAATCTCTAATAACGCTCCCGGTCATTGACATTTTCTACTTCTGTGAGCTGGTGTTTCAACAGGTTTGCGATACACCACCAGCCCATACATCTATATTAGGAAGATATGGTGATTGATAACAGATTTGAGAATGGGACATTTAGGGAAAGTTGGTGATTTAAGTTACCTATTTTATTTGTTTTGTTTCTGTTTTGATTTCAGCTTTGTTAGGAAAGTTTAAGGGATTAAATAAGATGAGATGGGAAGGGTTACGGCATGCTGAAATTGATATATTTGAGCCCTAAGCTGGAGAGAAACCAGGTCTCTTGAATATCCTAGAAGTGTTTCTTTATATTTCTGGTATTTTAATAAAAAAAAAATCCCTTTATTTCCTAGCTATTTTTCTAGTTTCATGAGAAACACTACTGTAGTGTATCAATTGGCGCTCTGAGATCGAAGCCATGGTAACCAAGATGGAGTCTCGTGTAGAAGCAATGGAAGAGATGATAGCAACATTACAGACCGAGATAGGTTCCATGAAAGAGGATTTGCAAAAGTACCCTGCGCTTGAACAGGGGATGGCCACTTTGGTTAGTCGCCTTGATCAATTTATGTGCAGCCATGAGGAACGCCGACCACCACCAGTGGTGGTGGAGGGACGGGACCATGCATCCACTGCCGGGAAAGGGGTTGTTACTTCGAGAAGACCAATCGGAATCAGTGGTAGCAGTTTTGAGTCAGGAGGGTACCGTGAGACCACCACTCCGAGATGGGATATTACACCCCGTCGGATTGAACTCTCAACCTTTGATGGTGAGAATTCGGATGGTTGGCTTCTTATGGCGGAGCGATACTTTTCTATACATCGCATGACTGATGCGGAATCTTTGGAGACGGCAGTGATCAGCCTTGACGAAGAAGCACTCATCTGGTTCAAATGGGAGCACCGCCGACGACCATTTGGGACTTGGGAAGACCTGAAAACTCAGATGATTCGTCGATTTCGACCTCTTCCAGCAAGATCTATGTATCGCAAATTTCTGGCTTTGAAGAAGAGTACCATCCGGGAATATCGAAAGTGGTTTGACTTACTCACTAGACGGCATCTCAGTGCAAGTTTTGGAATCTACTTTTCTTAATGGGCTTCAATCAGATATAGGTCATGAGGTGACTATACTTGGGCCTAGTGGGCTTGAACAATCTATGTTTGCTCATGTTAATTTTGGCAACATGAGCAAATGTTTTTTGGTGGTCTATTCCATAGGTTTGAGTAAACCCTTTAGCCACAAGCCTAGCTTTGTACTTTTCAACACTTTCATCAGTTTGGCTTTTTGTTGTGAAAACCCATTTGCATCCTACAATTTTTTTCTCCCTTGGTAATTCTACAATCTCTCAAGTCCCATTTCTTTTCAAAGCATTCATTTCCTCAAACACTGCCAATTTCCAACTCGGTTCACCTAATGCTTCTTGTATGTTTCTAGGCACAACAAGTTCTGAAAATTTTGTAGTAAATGCTCTATAAGTTTCAGATAGGTGATTGTATGAGATGTATTTGGCAATAAGGTGTTTAGTACTGGCACAAGTTCCTTTCCTAAGGGCAATGAGAAGATTACCTGATTCAGATGTTTCTGGGACCGATTCTAGAGTAGGTTCAAGTGCAAAATTAGAATTCAAGTCGGGTTGTGATGGCAAAATAATATTTGGAGATAAATTAGTAGGAATGAAAGAAGAAATAGCTGGAATACTTGGAGGACCATCGCTCAGGGCTTCCGCTTGACCATGTGCAGGAATGATTAGATGGTCTCTACTTCATTCAGAGATATTTTTTCTTGAATAAACCACAGGCTCAAGGTTGTTGCGATTTTTAATCAATCGCAGCATTTCTTTTTTTGACAAACCAATTGCAGATTCGTATTCAGTGAGTCTAGTTTCCTTGAGAAAAATATCAAGAATAGTTTTAGGTAAAGGTTCAATAATTTCCAAAAAAATTGGTTCCCTAAATTCTCCCCTGGATTAAATTTTTGGAGAAATATGAAGTATTTTCTAAAAAAGAAACATACATAGTTGTGTTGACACGTTTAGTAATACATAGTTGTGTGAACACGTTTAGTAATAGGATTAAAACACTTATACCCTTTTTTATTAAGAGGATATCCCATAAAAATACATTTTTCAGCACTTGGATCTAACTTAGACCTAGATCTTTTTGGAATGCGAACATAGGCAGTGCAACCAAATATCTTCAAAGGTAATTAAGAATTAATTCTAGATTCTGGAAAAAACTTTAATAAAAATTCCAACGAAGTAGTATATTGTAAAACCTTTGTGGGCATTTTATTTATTAAATAAGATGCAGTAAGAATGGCATCGACCATAACTATTTTGGAAAATTCATATAAAACATCATAGCACGAGCTATTTCTAACAAATGTTTATTTTTTTGTTCAGCTATTCCATTATGTTCAGGTGTATCTGGACATGTAGAGTAATGCAAAATACATTTTTCTTTCAAAAAAATTCCCAAGGATTTATTGAAACCCTGTTCCACTATCAATTCTTAAAATACTGATTTTTGTTTGAAACTAATTTTTGATCATTTTGTAATAGTCTATAAAAATTTGTTCAACTTCAGATTTTTCCCTCATTAAATATACCCAGCAAAGACAAGTATGGTCGTCTATAAAAGTAACAAGCTATTTTTTTCCTAAATTGGTGGTAACCTTTGAAGATCCCCAAACATCACTATGAAACAGATAAAAAAGTTTTGAAGAATGATAAGATGTTTTAACATAAGATTATCGTTAGCTCTTGGCCAATAAACAACTTTCACATTGAAAAGATAAAAGATTCAATTTTTTTTAAATATTGTTGGAAACAAATGTTTTAAATAAGAGAAACTAGAATGACCCAATCTATAATGCTAACTATTATTTGATCATGAACAGAAAGAGAACTAATGCTCCTAAACTCTTGAGCAATTTCATTACTAGATATCTTATCTTCAAAATAATAGAGACCATTAATAGAAAAGCACACAACACTTAGAATCCCTAGATAATTTGCTGACAGATAAGAGATTATAGGTAAGTTTAAGAACATGGAGGCCAGATTTAATATCTATCCCCTTAGAACATTTTTCTTAGACCTTTTCCTGCAATAGGTGAGAAATTACCATCAGCTATCCTAACATTTTTATTACCTGAACAAGGTATATAAGAATCAAAAAGATTTAGAGGAATTGGTCATATGGTCAAGATGCTCCGGAATTAATTATCCACGGAGTAGATGATTTGAAAAGGAAATTAAGAGCATGTATTTCATTACCTGTGTGTGCAATAGAAGCAATAGGAATACCATATGAGAACGAGTTGGATTTCAGCATTACATGAAGATGATCCATTTGCTCCTTGGTAAATGGGCTGGTCTCGGCTTCATTGGCAATGGGGATGGCACGACCTGATCTTTCTGCTTTGCTCTTCTAGTTTGCAGGTTTCCCATGGATTTTCCTACAGATTTCTCTGGTTTGGCGGGGTTTATGGGTTTATTATAGAAATCACACCAAACCCTTGGTTTCTCATCAAACTTATGCAGATATGTGGTGGTTCTATTATAGCCTCCTCCCATGGTTGCCAAAGCCGAACCTTCAATAGCAGCTCCAAGGACCTTACGTTACACTCCTCCGACTCTACTATCTTCTGACTTCCGAGAACACCTCACCTATAGGAGGCAAGGGTTGCCTTCCAATAATTCTCCCCCTTACCTCAATCAAACTCAACATGGAGTCCAGTCAAGAACTTGTAGATTTGGGTTTTCTCAATTGTTTTCTTATGATGTTTTCCATTTTCGGCAGATTTCCATTCGTAGGTATCGAAGAGGTCCAGATTTTGCCAAATTCGTTTCAACACATTGAAGTACTTTGTAACACTGTCCTCCCCTTGTCGTAATTTACCAAGTTTGAGATTCAACTCAAATATCTGAGATCGATTCTCCAGATCAGAATACATCTGAACTACATTCTCCCAAAGTTCCTTCGCCGTGGGATAGCACATGTAGTTGGTGCTAATCTCTTCCTCCACAGAGTTAACGAGCCACGCCATTACTATGGAATTCTCAGCATCCCAGTTCTCATAGGTTGGATCCTCCTCTGCTGGCACCTTCTTATCACCCGTCAAGTTCCCCATTTTCCCACGGCCTCTTGTGTACATCCATCTCATAGTTATCACCATTCGGGCGAATGGTGGTGATTTGGGTAGAATGGTCTGCGGAACAGTGGTGGGATTGGCTTGAATGTTGGTGGATTCATTTGAGACGTCTGACATGATGAAAGAGATGAAAAAAAAAAACAAAAAGAAAAAAAAAACAGGGGAATAGGGTTGGAGAGATGCGGCTTCTCTGATACCAACTCGAAAAGAAATGATAACTTTCTGATATTTTATTTCTTGTACACTAATTGTGTATTTAAACAAATACAATGAAGGGTCTCTTCTCTTGATCTTATTCAGATTCCCACAGACATTTATGAGGCTTTAAAAGATCCTAAATGGAAGATTGCAATCGATGAAGAAATGAATGCTCTTGAGAAAAATGGTACTGGGTTTTCACCGAGTTGCCTGAAGGAAAGCGCACAGTTGGTTGTAAGTGGATTTTCACCGCCAAGTATAATTCAGATGAGAGTATCAACAGATTCAAGGCTCGATTGGTTACCAAGGGGTTCACTCAATCATATGGTACTGACTATCAGGGGACCTTTGCTCCTGTTGCCAAACTTAATACAGTAAGAGTTCTGTTATTACTTGTTGTAAATTGCGATTGGCTTTTATATCAGTTGGACGTAAAAAAATGTTTTTTTGAATGGGGAACTCGAAAAAGAAGTCTATATGGAAATTCCACCAAGGATGAAGAAACACTCTAGTGGTCAAGTAGTGTGCAAGTTGCTCAAATCTCTTTATGGCTTGAAACAATTGAAAAATTTGCAAAGTTAGTTATCAAACATGGATATACTCAAAGCCAGGTTTATCATACTCTATTTTTCAAGTTCTCTTCAACAGGGAAGCTAGCAATTCTCATGGTCTACGTGGATGACATAATCTTAACTGGAGATGACTTAGGTGAAATTTCAGATCTCAAAAGACTTCTTGCCTCAGAATTTGAAATCAAAGATCTAGGAACCCTCGAATACTTTCTTGGTATGGAAGTAGCCCAATCGAAAGATGAAATTGTTATATCTCAGAGAAAGTATATCCTAGATCTTCTGAAAGAAACTGGAATGATTGGGAGCAAGTCGGTTGACACTCCAATGGATCCAAAATTGAAAGTTAATCGAAGAGAGGATTCAACTCCAGTGGAGAGGGGGTGTTATCAAAGATTAGTAGGAAAATTAATCTATCTCTCTCATACTAAACCTGATATCACCTTCCCTGTCAACATTGTGAGTCAACATATGCACAGTCCTTGTGAGGAGCACTTGGAAGCAATGTATCGTATTCTAACGTATCTGAAAATGACACCAGGTCTCGGTTTGCACTTCAGAAAACACAACAACCAAGACTTGGAAGTTTACACAGACTCTAGTTGGGCGGGAGAGCTGATCAACAAACGATCAACCAGTGGTTATTGCACCTATGTATGGAGTAATTTAGTCACTTGGTGCAGCAAAAAGCAGTCTGTAGTCTCAAGGAGTAGTGCAGAATCAGAATATCGTGCTTTGGCCTTAGGTATTTGTTAAGGATGTGAATCAAAAGGCTTATGAATGAATTGAAGTTTGACTCTCCCGAGTCCTTTAAAATGTAACGTGATAGTCAAGCTGCAATTAGCATTGCTAAAAATCTAGTTCACCATGACAGAACTAAACATGTTGAAATAGACAAACACTTCATTTCTGAAAAGGTGAATTCAAAAATAATTGAGTTCAACTACATTCCTACAAAGAAACAGAGTGTCGACATCCTAACAAAGGCCCTACCAAGAAGTCTTGAAGAATTCAATTCCAAGCTGAGTTTGTATAACACATACAACTTAGCTTGAGGGAGGTGTAGAAATATTAGATAGGCATATATTTTATCCTATTGTAAATACCTAGAGTATATTGTGCAGCTAAGTTTAGGTTGTAATTTTTTCCTTATTTTTAGTTGTTCAGCCTTTATATATATATATAAGTCATTCTATTCATCAATAAAATCAGAAGATTAGAAGTATTATTCACACAAAAACTACACAACTGATCTCTAAAACATACACTCAAAGGATTTCCTCCAAAAAAGACAAAGTAATAACTGGCCACTCCAACTTTACAGCCAATCAACTCAGCCAAAGACAGCACAAATTCATCTTGAACGTTAACACCTAACAATGTACTCTTGCTCATATTTATTCTCATTCCAGAATCCATACAGAATACCTTCAAAATATGAAACAAACTCTTGTTCATATTTATTCTCAGCCCAGAAACCATAAAGAATACCTCCAAGATCTGAAACAAATTCATGAAACACCACCTCAGCCTCCTAAAAAATATTACGTCTGCAAATTGCAAATGTGAAAGAGACTAAACATTTCTACCCACTTAAAAACCTTTATAAAACCATTTATCACAGCTGTATTCAACATTCTACTGAGATCATCAGCTTCCAGAGTAAATAAGAAGGGTAATACAGGATAAGAGTTTAATCACAAACATTTGTTCACAAAATATATATTAGGAGGCAATTCCTAGAGCAATTATTACCCCATTAGAGTATAGATGCACAATACACATGAAATTTTCCAATAAGTTATTGAAGCAGTACTAGTACCTAAATGCATAATGAAAATACGACGCCCACTAAATATGATTCGAACCTATTGCTTGATAAAATTAACACGTAAAAGGTATGAAGGTATGGTATGACTTGATAACAAAATAAATTAAATGCAGGATCTATGTCTCAAAACATGCGAGTAATGGGCATGCAAAATTAGGGACAAGAAAAACCTTCGTGTCACATCTTTAGCACCATTCCCTGCAAAGGCAACTGCATATCTCAAAGATGTTTTGCATGCAGCAGCTATAGCTTCAACCTTCTGCTCTCCATCAATAATAGCATTAATAGCATCAACATGCACCCACTTTCCAGTCAAGTTCTCTCCATTGCAGTGTACTTCTGCCCAATACAGAGGAGACCCCACTCTTTTCGATCCAATTGCAGTGGATATTACATTGGAACATGATTCTTCACAAACAATTTTTTTCCTTCTCTTGGAAAGTGAAGAGAAAGTAGACAAATTATTGTCTACATTGTTCGTAAGTGAATGTATTTTAGTATCTGCAGCTCCAACTGCTGTTGAAGAAAGAGCCATTTCCATCTGCAACTCAAACTCAAGATCCCCTTTTCTCTTTGATCCTTGAGATTTTTGGGCAGGACATGCCTCAGAAGAATCACGCTTCGACTCACAAGCTAATGAACAATCACGTGACACATGTTTATTGTTCAAGTCATAATTAGTGGGAAAGTTTTGGGGTTGAGTGTTGCTTGTTAAGTAGCAGTTCTTAGTTCTGCGTGAACTCCTTTGTGAAGTTTCATACACGCTCTGACTGGGTGAAAATGATTTGCCAGGAGATGCAGACACCTCACTTTGTCTAGCAACCATTGGAGTTGAATTACTGAAGATACCCTTACATGATCTGCTTGAATCGTGACTAAAATAATCAGACTTTTCTCCATCTGGTTTTAAGGAGGTGACATCCAAAATGGACACAAACCTGATTTGAATACATATCATTTATCAGTAAATACAGTGTTACTTATATTTAACATCAGTGTTACTTATCATTTGAACAGAGCAAATTACTAAAGTCACAAAGTAAACATATGAAACTTGATTATACATACAGAAATAATCTAATAAACAAAAACACAGAAGCAAATCAATAATACAATTTATTTCCTTAGCTAATCCATTGACTACCATAATATTTCCTTTTTAATTATTATTTTCTTTCAATAAGAAACGAGGCTGATATTATCTATATAAAATATAGGGGCAAAAGATGACAAGCTATCTTTAATTACAGTCAAAAACTTCTATCACTACTTAACGGAAAAAAAAAAGTATCCTTAAAATAATTATAGTATTTCAAGAAGCACCTCAGTGTTTAATCCAACTCCAAACCATACCTAGATCCCCCACACTGTCTTTGAAAATTTTAAAGTAGAACAGCATTTGTCAATAACATATAACTAAAATGATTAAATAAAGACATGTAAGGTATTCCAGTAATAAATACATTTATTTTTAATGAGTCCACTCCACACTTTTAATGAGTATCTAAATCAAACTAATCCAAGTCTGGTTCCTATTCCCATACAACATCAGCCTCACAATTCCTTCTCTTTTAGTCAAGAAGCACCTTAGTGTTTAATCCAACTCCAAACCATACCTAGATCCCCCACACTGTCTTTGAAAATATTAAAGTAGAACAACATTTGTCAATAACATATAACTAAAATGATTAAATAAAAACATTTAAGGTATTCCAGTAATAAATTCAATTAATTTTAAATGGGCCCCTCCACACTTTTAATGAGTATCTAAATCAAACTAATCCAAGTCTGGTTCCTATTCCCATACAACATCAGCCTCACAATTCCTTCTCTTTTAGTTAAGGATTACTAAACAGGCTTGACTTAGACTTGACAATGGCAAAAAAAAAAAGCCAAAGATAATGGCCAAAGTCTCCTACAGCAACATAATTTTAAAATAAGGTACACATTTGAATTGGTACTGATTCCGACAATGATGATCATGAAGATCACCATGGCATTGTGATGACGAAGTGGTAATAGCAATTGTTAGAATTAATTTGGTGGCCAAATAGCACGACAATAAAAGAAAATTGCATAAATTTCCAGATGTTTCATGAGATTAAAAATTATACATTTAATTCCAATACAAATTAATGGACACCTTTGGAAAGAGAAAATTTTATGCAATGGCTTTCTAAATAAACTATTGTGCCTCTGCATGTAAGGTGAAAATATCAGAGGTTCAAAATTTCTATATTTCTATATATCTTACAGATGATATGAATCATGTAGAAACCAAAAATTGCATGTAATAATCATGTTTTAAGTTTTTACAAACACAGTTCTTTAAACTGTTTTTTTTCATACAAACAGAATCACAGGCATGAAATTTTGTAGACGTTGAAAATTTTCACATTACCCAAAACTCATATAACTAAATTTCCCAATGACTTTTACCTTCATAACAGCAAATTAGAGAACTCTGCCTTGAGCTTATATTATCCATACAACACTTCAAATGTATAAATAAAATTTTTAAATCTGTAGGAAATTTCAGTGACTTCTCAGTCAAATTATCTTTCACAAATCTATACTTGCAACTTTTAAGCTAAGAAATGACATACTTGAGGTCATAACTAACATATGAGAAAAAAACAAAAAAGTTAGCAATTTTCTAATAAATGCCAAAGAACTTTATACACCCTGATGATAGTTCTTTGTATGAGGAGCATGCATCACATTTATAGCCTAAAATATCACATAACAGAATGTGTTAGGAATTCTCCCTGCAAAATGGATTAGAGCAGTAATGGAAGAACAAAGAGTGAAAGAAAATCTGTATAATTGCTACCCTGGAGTTCGAGAGCCAGGAATCTCTCCCAAAGCTGGTTACAGCTACCAAATTCTCCACACCCTTCCTTATTCTATTACTCACTCGGTACACCATAAGTAGGGATGTAAATGGGGCGGGTCTGCCCCGCCCCGCCCCGATTAGTTTCTTAGAGCGGGGCGGGTCGCCCCACCCCGGCTTAATCGGGGCGGGTCTACCCCGCCCCATTTGCCCCATTTAACTTTTCTTTTTTTTTTAAGAAATATTAAATTATAATTTTAGAATTTTCCCCAAGCCTAAATATTATTTTTTATTGTAATCTTTATATTTTACACTTGGTATCAACTACACCATCAAATATTATATTTTGTTTTTTTATTTTAACATTTACAAAATAAATACAAGAATAAGGATGAATTATATAAAACATATTTTTCAATATTTATAATTCTTTCTAGTCTATATAGAATTAAAAATATTCTAAACCACATATAAAATGTCAATTTTACGTACTATGTATATAAGTAGCATGAGAGAATTGAGTTAGAGTATAAAAAAAAAAAAAATTGAGGCGGGGCGGCCCCGCCCCGTTTAAATTCCTAGCGGGTCGGGGCTGCCCCGCCTCGCTTAAATTCATAGCGGGGCGGGGCGGGGCGCCGCCCCGCCCCGAATTCCGCCCCGTTTTTACCGGGGCAAAGATGCCCCGGCGGGTCGGGGCCCCGCCCCGCCCCGCCCCGCCCCGCCCCGCCGCCCCATTTTGCCATCCTTAACCATAAGCCATGTACCCTATCCCCATAGAAACCCTTCCCACATAACTAACTATCAGCCACGTGTGCTTCCTCTATCTTACATCTCCTTGTGTACACATAGGTGAGAGGAGGTCTATCAATTCCCCTGTCCAAAGTCTTACCTTGTCCTCAAGGTGAAAGTTTGGAAACTGCTGCTGAATAACATCGAAATTTTCCCAAGTGGCCTCAAAATCTAGTAAGTTCACCATCTTAATCAAAGTTTGTGGCTGCTACTTGTGAGTTCCTGAGCGAATATCTAGCACTTGTTCTGGCTCCAAAATCCATTCCAACTCGGGTGTCAGATCGCTAGAAAGGTCCGTAGCCACCTGTTGTGATCTGAGAGCTTCCCTTAATAATGAAACGTGGAATACTGGATGTATCCCTGAGTCGGGTGGCAGCTGCAACTTATAAGCTGCTGATCCAATGCGATCTAACACCTGGAATGGTCCAAAAAATCGTGGAACAAGCTTCTCATTCTTTTGTTTGGCGAGGGACCGCTATCTATAAGGTCGGAGCTTAACATACACCAAATCACCAACTTCAAAGTGCACCTCTCGCCGCATCGGTCTGCTTGCACCTTCATTTTCTGCTGAGCTCGCTGAAGGTTTATCTTAAGCAATTCAAGCACTTCATCCCGAGAATGAAGTGTTTGCTCCACTGCGGATTCTCTAGTGTTGGCGGGCTCAAATCAAATTAATGGGGGCAGAACACGATGGTACAAAGCTTTAACAGGAGTCATTCATGCAGCTGAATGATGTAGACGTGTTATACCAATACTCGGCCCAAGGCAGCCACTTTGCCCATTGCAGTGGTTTGGAGCTCACAAAGCAACATAAATATGTTTCAAGACAGCGGTTAACCACCTCAATCTGTCCATCGGATTGTGGGTGGTAAGAGGTACTGTGCTTCAAGTTCGTACCTTGTAAACGGAAAAGCTCCTTCCAAAACAAGCTGAGAAAAATCTTATCACGATCCAAGACAATGGATTGAGGAATCCCAAGAAGCCTAACTATCTCACGAACAAATACAATAGCTACTGTAGTTGTTGAAAAAGGGTGGCGAAGCGCAATGAAATGCCCATACTTAGTGAGACGATCGACCACTACAAAAATCGAATCAAACCCATTAGATTGCGGAAGGCCTTCTATGAAATCAATGGAAATATTTTCCCAAACTTGGTTTGGAATCGACAATGGCTGCAACAACCCAGCCAGAGATTGTGCCAAATATTTGTTTTGCTGACAAATGGCACACTCAGCCACAAACTTCTGAACATCCCTTCTCATTCCTTGCCAATAAAGATCACCAACCAATTGTTGGAAAGTTTTAAACACTCCCGAATGTCCCCCCACATTGCTACTATGGTATTCTTGTAGTATCGTAGGGATAAATGGAGATGATAATGGTAAGACGAACTTGCCACGAAACTTCAAACAACCCTAATTGCAAGTATACCCTTCACTAGCTTGACCAAGTTGCACTTCCTTGATAATCTTTGACAAGTGGGGGTTGGCCAAGACATGGGCTTGCAAATCCGGAATTGAAATGACTGTAGGGACTGATATAGCAACCAGCTCACCCTCTAGAGGCATGCGGGATAAGGCATCAGTCGCCTTATTTTCCAAACCCGCTCGGTATTGGATATCAAAATCATATCCTAGAAGCTTGGTGAGCCATTTTTGGTGTTCTGAAGCTACTAGTCGCTGCTCTAGTAAGTACTTTAAACTCCATTGGTCCGTTCTCACCAAAAATTTCCTTCCTAACAAGTATGGATGCCACTTTTGTATTGCCAATACAATTGCCATCAATTCCCTCTCATACACCGACTTGGTACAGGTCCGAGAGATAACACCTGACTATAATAAGCAACGGGGCGCTGCTGCTGCATTAGCACAGCTCCCAAACCCGACCCCGACGCATTAGCTTCCAACACAAATGGGGCGAAGAAAACTTGACGTGCTAGCACAGGTACTAAACACATGGCTGCCTTGAGACATTCAAATGCTTCTTGAGCCTCCTGATTCCATCCAAATACATCCTTGCATAGTTGATCTGTCAATGGTCTCGCAATCGTGCCATAACCTTTAACAAACTTGCAGTAGTACCTTGTGAGCCCCAAAATCCCGCGCAAATCCCTCAGGGATCTCAGAATAGGCCACCCCTCCATTGCTTTGATCTTGCTCAAATCTGCTGAAACACCTTCTGCCCAAATGACGTGACCAAGATACTCAACTCTTGGCTGCGTAAAAAGACATTTCTTTCTGTAGAATTATGTAAATATCTTGTATTTATTTGGTATCAATTCTTTAAGGAAAACGAATTATCTTATTTCCTAATATATTGTATATTCCTTATTTTTAGGAGATTAGTTGACCTAGGTTAATTGTATAGCTTAGCCTATAGTTTTCTGATGTAATCTGCCTATTAATAGGCAATTCTCTTTGATGAATAAAATATCAATTATTCAAAACTACTACATGGTATCAGAGCGGGGTGGTTTTAATCGCAATATTTTTTTTTTTTTCATTCTCTTTCTTTTCTGCCCTAATCACACCAACCTCTTTCCACTCATTCTTTCTCTAAATCGTACCAGCCCTTCTCCTCTGTTCATCTTTTCACGCATCACTTTCACCATGGCTACTGGAAAAGAAAGCCTAAACTCAGATGCATCCTCCTATCCATCAACCCTCTCTAATCCACATGCATCAATCGGTTCTTCATCTCACAGTAATGATGTTGTTTCTTTGGTCACCAGCCATAATTATCTTCAATGGTCACAGTCTGTAATGATGTATATCGGTGGAAAGGGGAAGGAGGAATATCTCACAGGGGAGATTGAGACTCCAAAATCAGATGATCCAAAGTATAAAACTTGGAAAATAGATAATCACATGATCAAATCCTGGCTGGTTAGTTCAATGAATAATGATATAGGAGAAAACTTTCTTTTATATTCGACAGCCAAGGAACTTTGGGACGCTGTCAAAGATTCTTATTCTCATTCTGATAATACATCAGAATTATTTGAGATTGAAGCCGCTCTTTACGATCTCCGCCAAGAAGATACTACAGTCACACAATATTTTAACACTCTTGCTCGTTTTTGGCATCAATTGGACCTATGTGAAACCTATTCTTGGAAGTGTGCAGATGATACTACTCTATACCGGAGTATTGTAGAGAAAAGGAGAACTTTCAAATTTCTTCATGGTCTCAATAAGGAACTTGATGCTGTCAGGAGTAGGATCATGAGTATCAAGCCACTTCCGACAGTCAAAGAAGCATTCTCTGAGGTTCGACATGAAGAAAGCAGAAAGAAGGTCATGATGGGCGCTTCTCCTCTTCCATCTACTCAAGAGTCATCTGCTCTTGCTGCAAGAGGACTAAGAAGGGTCGACCGTGGTGCGATCACTGTCGTAAACCTGGGCATTTCAAAGAAACATGCTGGAAACTTCATGGAAAACCTGCTAATTGGAAGCCGAAATCATGGAAAGACAGAGAGTCACGGGAATGTCGCTGCCATTTTAAATACTGCTGCTGCTGAAGGGAAAGGGGACACATCTGATTCATCACCGTTCACTAAAGCACAGTTAGAGGCACTTCAGAAACTCCTAAGTCTCCTAAGTCAGTCACACATCGCTGCAAAGCCGAATACTACACCTGGTACAGGGCTGTTGGCCATGAAAGGTAACCATTCAGTAGCTTTTATTGTCAATAAAATGACTACTAACCCTTGGATTCTTGATTCGGGAGCATCAGATCATATGACAGGAGATGCAAATATTTTTTCTGAATTTCACACAAGTCCAGAGCATCATACAGTGAAAATTGCAGATGGCACATCCTCTAAGGTTGAGGGTTCTGGTTCAGTCAACATAAATCAGAACCTAACTCTCACTTCTGTTCTCTATGTGCCTAAACTGGATTGTAATTTACTGTCTATTAGTAAATTTACTCGTGACCTAAACTGTGTGACTAAGTTTTACTCAAATTTGTGTGTTTCAGGAATTGGATTCGGGGAAGATGATTGGCAGTGCTAAGATGTGTTCTGGGCTCTATATCCTACAAGATGACACTCCATCCGTTAGAACAACTCAGAAATTCAGTTTGTTTTCTTTAAATAATCAGTCTATTTCAAATAAAGATAGTGATATTATGTTGTGGCACTATCGTCTTGGTCATCCGAATTTTCCATATTTGTCAAAAATGTTTCCCTCCTTATTTATTAATAAAAATCCAAACTCTTTTTGTTGTGAAATCTGTCAATTTGCGAAACACACTCGAAATACCTATTCTAGAATACCATATAAATCTTCCAAACCTTTTTCATTGATCCATAGCGATGTGTGGGGTCCCTCACGTGTAAACAATATAACTGGACAAAATTGGTTTGTATCTTTTATCAATGATCATACTAGATTAACTTGGGTGTTTCTCATAAAATCAAAATCAGAAGTGAAATTTTTAAAAAATTTCATTCTATGATTCAAACTCAGTTTCTTACTAAAATTCAAATCCTCAAGACCAACAATGCCAAAGATTTCTTCAATTCTATTCTCGGTCCTTACCTCACACAACAAGGTATTCTACACTTAAGCTCTTGTGTTGATACTCCTCAACAAAATGGGGTTGCTAAACAGAAAAATAGACATCTCTTAGAAGTTGCTCGTTCTCTCATGTTTTCTACTCAAGTTCCCAAATATTTCTGAGGAGAAGTGGTTCTTACAGCCACCTATTTAATCAACCGAATGCCATCCCGAGTACTCAACTTTCAAACTCCATGTCACACAGTTTTGCAATCATTCCCTCATACGAAATTCATTAGTCTTCTTAATCGTAAGATCTTTGGTTGCACAGCCTTTGTTCATCTTCATTCTCAAAATCGTAGTAAGCTAGACCCTAAATCTATCAAATGTATTTTCCTTGGTTATTCCTCTCATCAAAAGGGTTATAAATGTTATTCGCCTATAACTCCGAAAATGTATAACACTATGGATGTCACATTTTTTGAAAATCATGCTTACTACAAATCTGAGATTCAGGGGGAGAATGCAGGTGAATCTCATCTTTGGGACACTATTCCGAGTATTATTAATACTTCATCTCCGAGTATTCACCATGAGGATTCTTCCAGCTCTCAAGTCATAGAACATCAAGTTTCATCTTCCCCTAAATCCTTAGGTTCCCAAATCATTGAAAACTCTCCAGGTCCATCCATGGCTCTTGCACCTTGTCAAGAACCAGAAATTCGTGTCTATACGAGAAGAAAAAAATCTAGTAAAGATATAGAGCACACCACATCTGGAGGACCACCATGCATCGGAACCGGATCCTCATTCTCCAGAACTCATTCAGGTTTAAGTAATTCTAACCATGATAATGTTGTTCAAATAAATGATGATTTAGATTTGCCGATTGCATTGAGAAAGGGAGTTCGTGCATGTACAGAACATCCTATTGGCAATTTTGTATCTTACAAAACATTATCACCATCCTATCATGCGTTTGTCTCTGTTATTGATAATATACAGATTCCTCACACAATTCAAGAGGCTTTGACTGATTCTCGATGGAAAGAAGCTGTGGAAAATGAGATTAGTGCTTTGGTGAAAAACAGTACTTGGACAATCACAAGTCTACCACCTGGGAAGAGATCCGTGGGTTGCAAGTGGGTCTTTAACGTTAAACACAAAGCAGATGGGAGCATTGAGAGGTTTAAAGCTCGCCTTGTTGCTAAAGGCTTCACTCAGTCCTACGGAATCGATTATCAAGAAACGTTTGCGCCTGTTGCCAAGCTTAACACTGTACGTGTACTGTTATCCCTTGCTGCAAATAAAGATTGGCCCCTACACCAACTTGATGTGAAAAATGCATTCCTGAACGGTGACCTTGAAGAAGAAGTTTATATGGGCATTCCGCCGGGCTTCGAGAACTCTTCCAATCAGGACAAAGTGTGCAAACTCAAGAAATCTTTGTATGGTCTTAAACAATCTCCACGAGCATGGTTTGGCAGATTCACTAAAGCAATCATTCAGAATGGGTATACTCAATGTCAAGCAGATCACACTTTGTTTGTTAGATTCTCATCAGATAAAAGGATAGCTATCCTAATTGTCTATGTGGATGACATAATACTTACAGGTGACTACAAGGAGGAGATGGAGAGATTGAAAGATTTCTTATCTAAGGAATTCGAGATTAAAGATCTTGGGTATCTTAGATATTTTCTTGGCATGGAAATTGCTCGATCAAGACATGGCATATTTGTTTCTCAACGTAAGTACGTTCTAGACTTACTGAAGGAAACAGGAATGCTTGGATGCAAACCTGCCTCAACCCCAATGGACTCCAACAAGAAAGTGGGTTCAGGAAAAAACATGACACCAGTAGACAGGGGGAGATATCAAAGGTTAGTTGGACGCCTGATCTACCTATCTCATACTAGACCTGACATTGGTTTTTCAGTTAGTGTTGTCAGTCAATACATGAACAATCCTACTGAAGAACACATGGAAGATGTTACTAGAATCTTAAGATACCTCAAGATGAATCCTGGGAAAGGTCTTCTATTCAAGAAAAGTGATAGCAGAGAGATCAAAGTCTACACTGATGCAGACTGGGCAGGAAACGTAACAGACAGGAGGAGTACTTCAGGATACTGTTCTTATGTTTGGGGTAATCTAGTGACTTGGAAAAGTAAGAAACAATCAGTGGTTTCCAGAAGTTCAGCTGAAGCAGAATTTAGAGCTCTTGCTCTAGGTGTTTGTGAAGGGATTTGGCTAAAAAGATTATTGAGAGAACTAAGACTATTTGCAGGCGAGTCCATAAAAATGCTTTGCGATAATCAGGCTGCTATTAGTATTGCTAAAAATCCTGTTCATCATGATAGGACAAAACATATTGAGATAGATCGACACTTCATCATTGAGAAGATTGAGAGTGCCACAGTTCAAACTATCTATACTCCATCAAGACTTCAAACAGCCGATGTTCTTACCAAAGCCCTTCCTAGAATTGTCTTTGATGAATTAGTGTGCAAGCTGGGAATGTTTGATATACATAACCCAGCTTGAGGGGAGTGTAGAATTATGTAAATATCTTGTATTTATTTGGTATCAATTCTTTAAGGAAAACGAATTATCTTATTTCCTAATATATTGTAAATTCCTGATTTTTAGGAGATTAGTTGACCTAGGTTAATTGTATAGCTTAGCCTATAGTTTTCTGATGTAATCTGCCTATTAATAGGCAATTCTCTTTGATGAATAAAATATCAATTATTCAAAACTACTACACTTTCTGTTTGCATAAAGTTGATGTTGTTGAAGCCTATATAGTACCAACTCCAAGTGTTCCATATGGGCTTCCATGGTGGGGTTGTACAACAATATATCATCAAAGAAAACGAGCACGAACTTCTTCAGAAAATCACGAAATACCTTGTTCATGAGGGCTTGGAATGTAGTTGGAGCATTAGTGAGGCCAAATGGCATGACAAGAAACTCATAGTGTCCCTTGTGAGTCCAAAAAGACGTCTTTTCTACATCTTTTGGAGGAACTCTAATCTAATGTAACCCAACTAAAGATCCAACTTCGAAAAGATAATAGCCCCATGATTCATCCAACAGCTCATCTACAACTGAAATAGGAAATTTGTCAGCCACCATTTCACGATTTAGAGCCCAATAATCAACGCAAAACCTCCATCTGCCATCTTTTTTCTTAACCAAGAGTATCGGGCTTGAAAATGGACTCGTACTTGGTTGCACGATACCGGTTTGTAACATTTCTGCCATCAAACGCTCAGTCTCATCCTTTTGCACCTGATCATATCGATAAAGACCCACTGAAATCGGACCAACCCCTTCACGGAGTGTTATGGTATGTTCTCGAGCACGTTGTGGTGGTAGTCCTTGTGGCATATTGAAAACTGAATCATACTGCTGCAACACCCCTGAAATTTCCTCTAAAATGTGTCATTCGCCATCCTTGGTGTCCCCTGTTAAATAGCTCAATTGCACCCAATACCCTTGTCCTTCTTGCACACTGTTCTGGTCATTACTTCAAGGGAAATCTGAGATTTACAGAGGCTTGGATCACCTTGCAAAGTGACCCATGTACTAGCTACCTCAAATCTAATCACCATAGATCGCCAATTAACCTACATATTTCCCAACGTCTCCAGCCACTTAATGCCGAGAATGACATCTGCTCCTCCTAAATCCAGTGGCAATAAATCAGTGACAACTTGTAGTGTTCCTAAATCCAACTTCACTTGAGAACAAATGCCTTCAGTTCTAACTTTGCTTCCTGTCCCCAACAAGACTATAACAAGTGGTAGCCGTGAGTGGTAGCTGAGCAGCATTGACCACATCAGTGGAAATAAAGTTATGGGTTGCACCACTATCAATGAGGATCGTTACTTGTTGCTAGCCAATCTTTTCAGCCAACTTCATTGTATGAGCTGATGAAATTCCCACAAAGGAATTTAAGGATAGTGTAGCCAATGTTTCTTCAGTTGCATCCTCAGAAGAATCTGGGGAGGCAGAGGAGAATCAAAATGGACGGGTGCTTCTTCGTCATCCATCATTAACATTACCTGAAGAAATTTCTGCACACATTCATGGCCTCTGTGAAACTTCTTGTCACACTTAAAGCAAACACCCTGAGCCCATTTATCTTGGTATTCAACTTCCGCAAGGCGTCAGATGGGAGATTGTTTGGCCTATGAAGACACTTTCGCAATCGTTGCATTTGGTTGGGCCGTCGTGGCTAGTGGAGGACAGTGCGATGGAAGTAAGTCTGGTCAAAAACGTAGTGAGGGGAAATCGGGGCATTAAGATAGGGCTAAGAGTGGGTTTTGGGTTGGATGTCTTTGGATGAGGGCTCGTAGCTAACAACTGATGGCCTTCTTCTATCCTTTTGGTCGTTTCCATGATCTTGGCCAAGCCCACAAGTTGCAAGATGTGAAGGGGACCTTTGATATCCTTCAATCCTTTCACGAAGCTTCCCACCAGGATGTGCTCGGGTAAGCTGATGACCCGAGATGCCAAGGCTTCTCACTTAACACGGTACTCCTTCACAGTGGTGTCTTGAACTACAGATAACCATTCCTTAGCTGTGGACCCTTCCGGAACTGTGCAAAATCTCAGCAGCAACATCTTCAAAGTCATCCATGAAGTAATCGGCCTCCTTTGATTTTCCCACTGAAACCATGACAGAGCATCCCCCTCTAATCCAATTATAGTTGCTTCCAACATATGGGCTTCAGACAAACAGTTCGACAAAAAATAACGTTCTATTCGAAAAGTATCCGAATTGTCCCCTGAAAACAGCGGCTACTCCATACGTGGTGGTCGATAGTCTCGACAGTACTAGTGGTCGGAGTAGTGCCACGGATCGCCCGTCTGTGAGGGTGGCTGAGGAGTAAGGCGCGGTTCAAACGCGGGCGATACTAATGTCGAAGAAATCTCGAAGTCCACGGCCTTTCGCTACTGATCGTTACTTGCAGCGGTGGCCTCTGCTCTCGGCTGCCCAGAAGCTAGGAGCATCTGGGTCATAGGACCGACGATGAAGTCCATCTTCTGCATTGACACAAATTTGGACTTTAGCGTATCCATTTCCTACGGTAAGTGCTGGATCAAACTCCCATCAATTCCGATCGAAAACCCAGCTGCAAGTTCTCCAATCGCTCGTCAATAGCTTCCAACAAGATGTCGGTCCCATGGGTTAAGGGCTCTGATACCAATTTGTTAGGAATTCTCCCTACAAAATGGATTAGAGTAGTAATGGAAGAACAAAGAATGAAAGAAAATCTGTATAATTGCTACCCTAGAGTTCGAGAGCCAGAAATCTCTCCCAAAGCTGGTTACAGCTACCAAAACCTCCATACCCTTCCTAACACACTTCCCTTCCTTAATCTATTACTCACTCGGTACACCATAAGCCTTGTACCCTATCCCCATACAAACCTTTCCTGCATAACTAACTATCAGCCACATGTGCTTCCCTCTTTCTTACCCCTCCTTGTGTACACATAGGTGAGAGGAGGTCTATCAGAATGTTTAGGAAGAGATAATTATTTATAGTATTAATTACCAAAAAAATAATACATTAATGAAAGCAAAAACTATCAAAGAAAGATCAATATTAATTTATAATTATCATACCTGGATGTAAGATTCAAAGCTCTAAACAATGCCACTGACAACGCAGCAATCTGTAAAGAAAAGCAAAGTTCTTGTGTGAGCGTATCATTTTGATTCCCTAGGGCTAAACAATAACCAATACGAACTTAATACATTAACCTCATGTCATCAACATGGATAAACAATAATCCAAACAACAGGAGTTACATGTAATTATTATCACAAGTTCACAACTTACGATAATCTAGTATTAAATTAAAACCATTACGACATTCACATTATCTTCTTAGAACAAAGGCCAGGAAGATTTATGGTACGCTAGAAGTATCTGTTTGTCACCAGAGTGAACAACCATTTCGACGCTTACTCCATACTATTACTCTATACCTTAAGAAAATAGTTTACATGCTTAGAATTGATAATATAACCAGAAGAATTCAAAAAGGCTAAAAAAACATATCAAAGACTACCTCTTCTGAAGTCCCTTCACGAGTTTCAAGAGCAAATGCCAGAGCCGAATGAAATGAGATTTTCACATCAGTTAAACTTCTAACATGAAAATTATCTCGAAACTGCAAATTTTGGTGAGCAGGCATAAAGATAAGTTGAGTCATAAAGTTGCATCAATATGTTGTGTTCACATTAAGAAACATAAATAATGGAACAATACCCAAAGGATAAGAGGATGCAAATCCTTTGCAGTTAATTTTGCAACCGTTGATATATTCAGCAAGTGCTTAGGAAGAAGAGAAAGTAAAGCGGCCTGCATCATAATAATTCTCTGTCAGATACAAATATAATAGTAAATAAATAACTATTCCTAAGTAATATGAAAATTCAGAGGAGATAATGATAACAAGATAATAAAATAATGATAACAAGATAATAAAGAGACAGCCAATGTATTAGAGTTCCACACATGGAAACAATATGGGAAAGATAGTAAATATAAAGGGGTTACTCCACCCTTGACCTCTATTTGGGACCCTGTTTTGTCATGTTTTTAATTCTTTAACCTGCTTCAGATGACGCATAACCCACAAATTTCCTGACACGTATACCCCACCACAAACTCACATTAGTACCCAATTAAACCCAAAATTCCCCTCAAGTCACATATCGTCTTTGGAACCAGCCATGAGAGCATAGCAACCAACTTGGCGGGATTGGCTGCAACTCCTTCCGCTGAAATAATATCGTATAAATACTCCAATCGAGGCTAGGCAAATAAACACTTCCTGTGATCAGCATACAAGTGGTGTTGATGTAAACAGAAAAGAACTATTTCCAAATGTCGAGTGTGGTCCTCAAAGGATGGGCTATAAACTACAATGTTGTCAAAGAAGACCAACACAAACTTGTGTAAAAAAATCCCTAAAAACTTCATTCATCAATGCTTGGAAATTGGCCAGGGCATTAGTAAGGATGAAGGGCACAACCAAAAACTCATAATGGCCCTCGTGGGTGCAAAAAGCAACCTTTGCAATGTCACTAGTAGCAAAGTGAATCTGATGGTAACCGTGTTTAAGGTTTCTTCTGGTCGGCTCATATTAGCCTGTGCTTTATTACAGGTAGTCATTTCCCCCGTCCAACTTAGAAATCACAATGGCACCATGAAGTTTGTCCAACAACTCATCCTAAATCAAAAATTTATCGGCATAGTTTTGCGATTCAATGCATGATAATAAGCACACAAGCGATTGCAGTCGTCTTTCCTTTTACCCAACAAAACAGAGCTCGAGAAAGGGTCGTGCTTCGTCGAATAATGTTTGCTTGCAACATTTCAGCAACCAATTTTTTTATCTCATATTTCTGAATTTGGGCATTGTGGTATGGCCAAACATGAGACAAATGGTGTGCTCCCAACCATGAGAGATGGCCCGTAGGGCATGTGAAAGACAGCATCGAAGTGATCAAGTTATAGTTGAATCTCAACCAAAATAAGAAAAGAGGAAGAATCATTGTCTGGTTCCACCACCAATGTTCCCAACTTCAACAAATACTCATGGACCTCATGGTGAACTGTGCACATTATTGCCTTGAGTGAAACTTGAGTGACACACAAGTTAGAACCTTGTAACGTCACCCTATGTTTCCTTGAGTGAAACTTGAGTGACACACAAGTTGGATCCTGGTAATGTCACCCTAGATCTATTGAAGGAGACAGGAATGCTAGGTTGTGAGGTTGTTGGCACACCTGTGGAATCAAGCTATAAAAAACATTTAAGAGGAAAGCATTATTGTTGACAAGGGGGATATCAACGCCTAGCAGGTAAGAATCTCAAACTTAGCAATGAGAGTGCTCGGCGACAATTTGGCTGCAATCGATATAGCAAAAAAAATCTAATACATCATGATAGAACTAAACATGTGGAACTAGATCGTCATTTTATTTTCGAGAAGATTGAAGAAGGGGTGCTCAATCTAATTCATACTCCAACAAATTCTTAGAAAACTAATGTTCTTACAGAAGCTCTTCCAAGAATCAAATTCGACAATCTAATATCAAGCTAGGAATGATTGATATCTACCTCCCAACTTGAAGGGAAATGTTGAATGTTAAATTTATTTCTAGGAGATTTATTTCTCTTTGTAGCTTTATTCTTAGAATAATGATAAAAGGATCTCTAGATCTGAAATCTCCTTGTTGATTTGATGTAAATAGTTTTTTATATATAAATCCCTGATTTTAAGGAATTATTTTATAATGTAATAAAAGAGAATTAGTGGCAGATTTGTGGTCAAACTTCTATAAATTATGTACTATTCCCTAGTCTAAATGGTAGAAAAATACTACGCATTACTAAAAAAAATCCAAATTATGATATCCTAACATAAATACACTTTTGATTAGCTTAGAAGATGATCGTATGACAGTTATCATATTTTAATCATTATCATTTACAATAAACAACCTGAATAAGAGAATCATCACAAGCTCGGTCAATCAATCTTCCCCGTCCAAGTAAGCAAAGTAAATGAACCTTATGAACAATCTCAGCAATTTCCTGCAGCAAAACAATGAACTTTTAACGTATTAATAAGGTGGAAAAATTATCTACAAAAATGACAGCAAACAGCTTATTATTGGATGTATATCACCTTATCTTCTGCAGTAACTCTGTGAATAGGTTTCCGCCTCACAGAATCTGGTGTCTCGTTAAATTCAATGGTCACTTCGTGATTACTTGCAGGATCAAATGTCGGAATTGATCCATCTTCCCAATCTAAATCATCTATTTCTGCCCTGTTTTCTGAAAGAGTGCATTGTAAACTTTCCTCATCAACTTTATATTCCGTGTTGCCAGATGTATCTCTACAACAACCATCAGCCTCCAAAACAGCTGATTTGACGCTCGAATCTATATCTTGCTTGCCATCTTTTTTGGACCCACTTCCTTGCTGAAATAATATCGAACAAATAAAAAAATGCAAACGCTTCCACAATTTAAGTTACTGAAAGAAAGTTCCACGTCTCTTAAGGCTCCATTGTGGACATAACATCAATAAAATCCAATCACAATACACAATTTTAGTAGCTAATTCGCCATTTAGAAAAGTCTAGATATGATTCCGTATAAATTAGCATGAAACACTATTGATAACTAAATAACTAATCAAATAAGTCAATAGGACAAACCGTGCTACTTAAATCACATTGCTGTAGATTATTATCATTTTTCTTTGTTCCCCTGGAGCCTCGTTTGTTGGAACGTCTCAGAAGCCTGCCAACAGCGTCCTGTGATTTTTCAGCAAGAGTTCCTGAAATCATGTACATGGATAAGTTAGTTACAAGTCAATCCAGAAATCAGTTACTCTTCGCTTTTAAGAACAAACCATTGTCATTGAGAATCTCTAAAGAGCTTCTGCTTTCAGAATCACGTATAGGTCTTGTTGAAGTGTCCGTGCCTGCATGAAAGTATTACACAAATAATTATCAAAACATGAAGAAAACAAAAACAAGTGTATGCATGAATGAACGAATGCAATGGAACTGTAAACTACATTCCAATGTATTGGTGGCAGTTTATGGTTAACTTCTCTGTCTTGCTTGCAAATATCAAAGTCTACCATTATATTAGATTTTTTAATACTCATTTAAATTAAACAAATAAATACCTAAACTCATTCTTGCTTTTCCGTCAAACTTTATGATCATGTTTGGTATAGTATTGGGTATAATAGTATTTAACTACAAGTTAAATAATCAATAAGTAATACTACACTAAGATAAAATGAACATTTTAAGTTAGCAATTCCTCATGTTATTCCATATTAACTTCTGAACAGCCAAACTAACAGCTCATTTACTCTCACATGAACTCGTAGCATTTTTTAAACTGATGCAAATAACACTTATTTGGGTCTCAAATCAAAACAGAAGGATCAAAGCCCTATAACCCTCAACCCAAATCATCACCATATAACTAACAACCTAAGTGGGGCCTCTTCGGTTTCGAAGAAAAACATAGCATTTCGTCTTAACTTTTTTGTATTTTATTTTTCTCGGAAAGCGAACAGAGCAGTGAAGGAGACAAAAATGGAAATTGGCTTTGGAGAGAAGCAAGAAGGTAAATTTACCTGATGATGATTTCTTCCTGGTACGCATTTTGTTTGCAGAGGAAGAAAGAGAAAGTTGCGCCTAAAATTGGGTCAGTTGGCTTTGGCGGTTCCACTCATATGCCTCTTCACTCTGGAATTAAAAAATAGAATAAAAAAGTGTTACACCCAAATTTGACGTCTACAACTAGCTAATTACACCACATTTTTTGCGACCCAAAAAAAAAAAAACTTACTCACATTTTTCTAATTTTTTTTATTGTAGTATTCATAAAAATACATATAAATAATACATATTTTAAATATTTAAATAAAAAATATAATATAAATATTTTACAGTTACAGTTTTTTTCTAAAATTTATATATTATTTTTTAAATAATTATAAAAACAAGATAAAATAAAATCATTGAACTCAACAAAAAAAAATTAAAAATTGTTAAAAATGATTTTAAAAATTAATATTTTTAATTAATGGGGTGCCGATATATTCTTAAGATGCAAATATATAATACCTAAAACCTACACCCCCATTTTATTTATTAAAATATATTTTTTTTATAAATACACCCATCTATATTTCCAAAATTAGATCTTATTTAAACACCCCACATCCATTAAAATTTTTGCTAATAATATATAAAAAAAAAAAAAAAGTAATGTGTCATTCAAACAAACAAAAAAATCTATAACTTGATTTTTTAAAAAATAAAATTTTTTATCAATATTTTTTTAAATGAAAATTCAAAATTTTATTAATTATCAATTAACAAGAGAAATGTACTTAGGTGATAGCCACATGCAAACAAGACTTACATAATTTTTTCTTTGATTATTTTTATTAATACGGACATAATATTTTAATTTAATAACTATAAAGTATTTATTGTTAGGATTAGTGTCTTAAAAGCATGTGAAAAGACACTTTTATTTATTTAAATAAAAGTACAATTTTATTCTATTTGATTATCAAAATTATTGTTTAAATAATTTATATATAAATATCAAAAAAAATTATATTTATTTATGAGAATATGATCTTGTATTCGTATGAGAGAATTAAGATTGTATATAACAATTAAAATAGTCATCAAAGTATGAAATATTTAAGGGAAAATATCATTTTGGCCCCTGTTTTTCATGAATACGCGATCGGCTCCTGTGTTTTGTTAAATGATAATTCGGATCCTGTGTTTAACAAAATAGATCAAAATAGTACCCTAGACCCAATTTTGGTCAAAATATTTTCAATTATAAGATCAATTCTAAGGTCGTTAGTGATGCGATGAGTTCAGAGAAATGACGAAAGTGGCTGAGGAGTTGATAATGAAATATTATATTTGAATTTTTTTTTACCAAAAATGGGTATAAGGTACTATTTTGATCCATTTTGTAAAACACATGGTATGGATTGTCATTTAACAAAACATAGAGGTCGATCGCATATTTGAGAAAAATATGTTGGGAATAGTGCTCTTAAAGCAATTGTAGTTGACAAATGTTTAAAATAAAATAAATAATTGAATTGAATTATTATATATATAGACTATGTCCAATATTATATGATAATATTAAGTGAATATCAGAAAATTCCAAAATTTATCTATGTGGTCTTAATCTCATGTTGGTATGGGAGGTTCGAGATTAAGAAAATGTTTACTCAAAAAAGGACAACCTGATGACGTGGCAGAATTAACTTAGAGAGGCTCCAGGTGGCAACAAGCAGGCGCCTGCACGCCAACGCTTGCTACCTTTGCAGCTTGATCCCGTAGTGGGCACTTTACTCACCATCTGTAAAGGCCCGCACCTCGCGAGAAACAGCGGAAAGGCAAGGTAATGATATGCTCGGACCCTACGCCACGATCAGGACATCGAGATAATGACTGTGGAGGATCGGGCATCAAAGAAGGCTCGGTCAGAGGACGGTGAAATAACCTTCTCTGATAGCGACACCCAGCATGACCGGTTCCCGCATTCTGATCCGTTGGTCGTGGATGTTCAAATCGCCAACATGATGGTAAAGAGAGTACTGGTCGATACAGGGAGTTCAGTAAACATCATGTATAAATCTTCGCTGGAATGCATGAAGTTGTCCGTAAAGGATTTGGAGCCCTGCAACCAAACAATATACGGCTTCTCTGGTGAGGGACTTGCCCCAACAAGGTCAATCAGACTTTCAGTAACAGCAGGTACAACGCCTGCTACCAGGACATTACTCGCTACTTTCATAGTAGTCGATTGTCCTTCGGCATATAATGTTGTAATCGGAAGGCCCATACTGGTTGACTTTCAGGCCGTCACCTCAATATGGCACCTGGCCATGAAATTCCCGACAGACGCATGGTTAGGACGCGTGTTGGGAAATCAGAGGGAAGCAAGAGAGTGCTGCAATGCCTCGATCACTAAGGCCAAGAAGGGAACGCCGAGGAGCACTCCCCCAGAAAGGTTGCAGATGGCCATAGATACACAAGCCCAATCAGGTGATGAAATCACCAAATAGAGTGTTGCCCAAAGTGAGGATAGAGACTTAGATCCTCGCTTTGGGGATTTTGAAGAAGATGTTGGACCCGTCGAGGACCTTGAAAATGTCCAACTTGACGAAAAAATTCCGACCAGAGTTGTAAAGGTCGGTAAAAATTTAGAAGCAACAAGGAAGCGCGCACTGGTGGAATTTTTAAGAAAGAACTAGGAAGTTTTTGCCTGGTCACATAAAGACATGGCTGGGATAGATCCTGCAGTCATTAGCCATGTCCTGAACGTTAACAAAAGCTTTCCACCCGTGCAACAGAAAAGGAGGCTGCTCGATAAGGACAGATCGAAAGCCTTAAAAGAAGAAGTTGAAAGACTGAAGGAGAATGGGTTCATCAGGGTGGCGTTTTATCCATCGTGGGTCTCTGATCCAGTACTGGTTCCCAAGCCTAACGGCAAATGGCGAACCTATGTGGATTTCACAGACCTTAATAAAACCTGCCCAAAAGATTGCTTACCACTCCCAATGATCGACCAGCTAGTCGATGCAACTGCGGGACATGAGATCCTCTCTTTCATGGATGTATACTCAGGATACAATCAGGTCAATATGCATCCCCTGACGAGAATCACACTAGTTTTCGGACCGATACATGGTTATACTGTTATAAAGTAATGCCCTTCGGACTAAAAAACGCTGGTGCGACTTACCAGTGACTAGTTAACCACATGTTTAAGGAGTTAATTGGAGTAAACATGGAGGTGTACGTGGACGACATGCTGGTAAAGTCGAAAAAGGCAGAAGGACATGTGAAGGATTTACAGGAGTGTTTCAATGTTTTGAACAAGTTTCAGATGAAGGTAAATCCTCTCAAATGTTCCTTTTGAGTAGGATCAGAGGAATTTTTGGGATTCATTGTCAATTCAAGAGGAATCGAGGCCAACCCCGAAAAGATCAAAGCCCTAATCGACATGAAATCGCCGGTGAAAATCAAAGATGTGCAAAGTTTGACTGGAAGGATTGTCGCACTCAGTATATTTATTTCAAAGTCGACGGATAAATGCGTCCCTTTCTTTAATCTACTTAGAGGCAACAAGAAGTTTGAGTGGACTAGAGACTGTGAACAGGCTTTTCAAGCCTTAAAGGCCCACATGGCACAGCCTCCTGTCTTATCAAAGCCTATAGATGGAGAAACTTTGTTCATTTACCTGGCGATCACCGAATATGATGCTAGTGCGATACTAGTAAGAGAAGAAAAAATGCGTGCAAAATGTAATGACCCAACTACTCTAGACCTTGGACCATTAACGAAAACTATACATAGACACTAATCTTTAACAAAACTTACAAGTGAAAAGATCATAACTTTATTAAAACTTTTAAAAACAAATTTTAGACTTACATAAAATCTCAAGTAGGATATGAGATACCATTGTTTTAAAAACAAAAACATAACATAATGGTAATTAAAAAGAGATTACATAAATAGGTGCGGAAAAATACACATAAACCATAAATAAAGACTTCATCCTCGAAACTGAAACTCTCGACTCCTTGAATCCATTCCGCCTCAATACACATTCCCCAAGCATCCACGAACCTTTCCTGCCACTATAGCTATTTTCCTGCACATATATATATAAAAACAAAAAGGAGTGAGCCTAATGCCCAGCAAGGAAAATCTATCACATAGTCCATATACATAAATTCATAAGAAACATAAAACATATCATAACACTTATGTCACATACATACTATAATGGCCATTATTACTTGTGGTCCCATAAACTAAGCAAGTCATATGCCCATTAGATTAGTGGGGTCTTGCTAGCTAAGCAAGTCATATGCCCATAATCTATTTGGGGCTTGTTAGTCATATAGGTCATATGCCCAAGTCTACAATCATACTTAACATAACATATTACATAACATAAAATCATAAGATAACATATAAAAGCATATAACACATAAATCATATCCTGTTTTCCTTACCAAAATAACCGGGATATGAGAACTGATTTGGGACCTTGGAACACTCCTAAAAACCATTTATAATAAGGTGAGTATATTGAAGAAAAGGGATGAAAGTGAAGAAGGAACTATGCTATCAAAATATACTTACCAAAATTATTGTGCTTAAGAACTTGGATTTCCTAACCAAGAATAGGAATAAGGTTAGAATGAGTAGAAGACTATGAGAACTTTAAAGAATATAATACTGAAATGGACTAGAGTTTGGGATACCTTGAGTACTTCTATGAGCAATCTACACCTTGAACCGAAATGTGAATAAACCTTACTTCCTAAAGTGTTTGATAAGCTTATAATGATCAAGCTTATAATTCCCAACCCAAGTGTTTATACTCTCACACTCACCTAGCAACTTGCAGCCTCTGAACTTAGAGTAATAGATGAATAAATGGCTGGGTACTAGGTCCTATTTATAGAGTTTAGGAATGAAAAGATCTTCTTTTAACTTGAATAAAAATAATGGCTTTTTAAGTGAAAATAATTTGAATTATCGTTCAGCAGAAGCTCTCGTTCAAAAAGATGCTGAACTCATCAAGAGGTTGAAGGTTTGAATGGAGAACATTTTTGAAATCTTTCAAAATATGCTGAGAAGGGCGATATATCGCCCCCTGTAGGAGATATATCGCCTGGGCTAGTATGCCCGAGGCAATCGTGCAACGTTTTGTGTTTTTCGTATCTTCGTGCTGCGATATATCGCCCCCTATAGCTGCGATATATCGGCATACGCTGAATATTTAAATACAAAATTACACATTTTTAGCTTAATTTAAATTGAGTAAACAGCCTTGACTAAGCCTTCTAATGTTTTCAAAGCTGCTGATTGATCCTAGGGTATTCAAATTTTAACCTTAATAGATTTATTCCCCAAAAATACTTGATCATTATTAAATATACACATGACATGTGCTATTATCTTATTGAGTCTTATCTAAACCTTATAGTATATTAAATATTATCATCAATATCAATCATATTAATCAAACCTTAGGTTAAAATTAATATTCCTAAACTATAGGTTAAACTTAGAAAATCTACAAGTACTACTATGAGTGTCCAAATAAATCCTGGTCTGAACCAAAAATCCACAGTCATAAAGATAATACTATTATTACTATAATACTACTATCTAACTAGCTAAGTAAAGTTCTTGGACTCTACACAAAAAACGGTGTATTATGTAAGCAAAATGTTAATCGGGGCAGAATTAAGATATCCTCCCATCGAAAGATTAGCCTATTGCTTAATTTTGGCCTCAAGGAAATTACGTCCTTACTTCCAAGCCCATCCCATCACAGTCTTAACTGATCAGCCTCTTCGGCAAGTTCTACAAAAGCCAGAGGATGCTGGACGTTTGTTGAAATGGGCAGTCGAACTCGGGAAGTTCGATATAACATATTCAATGCGAACAGCAGTAAAAGGACAAGTCTTAGCTGATTTTATTGCCAAATTCACTGAGCTCCCAGAAGACGAGCAGTGCGAAAAACCTAGTGCGCCTGAGCCCCAAGTTGAAGCTCCTTCGTGGAAGTTATTCACGGACGGATCGTCCAATGAATCTCACGCAGGAGCAGGAGTGATATTGATAATGCCAGAAGGGCATCGATTTCACTGCACTATTAGGTTCAATTTCACCGCTTCAAACAATGAGGCCGAGTATGAAGCACTCCTCGCTGGGCTGAGGTTGGCCAAAGACATGAGTATAAAAGTGCTGGATATTTACAGTGATTCACAGCTGGTAGTGAATCAGGTCTTAGGGGAGTATCAAGCACGAGGCTTGAAAATGGTGGCCTACCTGAACAAAACTAAAGATCTGTTGGCGCAATTCGAGAAATACACCCTCCAGCAAATACCTCGAGATCAGAATTCAAACGCAAATGCCTTAGCTAAACTCGCGAGTGCGAAAGATGCTGACACTTTAAATATAGTGCCAGTGGAGCGGCTACGCGAGCTGAGCATACGAGCAGATGAAGCCAGTATGGAGGTACGGTTAGAAGATACATGGATGGCACCGTACTTGGAGTATCTCGCTAGTGGCGTACTACCATCAGATAGAAACAAAGCCAGGACTCTTCAGCGACAGGCTGTTAGATACATTCTGGTCGATGGTGTTCTGTACCAAAGAGGATACTCCATGCCACTGCTCAGATGTATTACATCAGAAAAGGCCAAAGAGCTGATGAAGGAGGTACATCAAGGCTTCTGTGGAGATCACGCTGGGGGCAGAGCTTATCAAAGAAGATTCTGAGGCAGGGTTATTTCTGGCTGACTATGAACGAAGACTCAATGGAGTTTGTGCGAAAATGTGACAAGTGTCAGAGGTTTTCCAAGATCCCACGCGCAACTTCTAATGAGTTAAAGCAGATGCAAAGTCCGTGGCCCTTCGCAATATGGGATATTGATTTAATTGGGCCCTTGCCAACAGGAAAATGTGGAGTAAAATACGCAGATATAGCAGTCGACTACTTAACCAAATGGGCCGAAGCCGAGCCACTCGCTACCATAACGACAAAGAAGTTGCTTAACTTTGTCATCAAGAACATTGTTTGTCGATATGGATTGCCTCGAAAGATCGTCTCAGACAACGACACCCAGTTCGACAGTGACCTATTCACAGACTTCTGCAAGAGGCATGGAATCATCAAGAGCTTTTCTTTAGTTGCGCATCCACAAGCAAATGGGCAAGTCGAAGTAGTAAATAAAACACTAAACGATACCCCGAAGAAATGACTCGAGGAAGCTAAAGGAGCATGGCCAGAACAGCTGTCTGAAGTACTTTGGTCGTATAGAACGGCTCATCGAACAGCGACAGGCCATACCCCATTTTCCGTAGTATACGGGTATGAAGCTATGTTTCCAGTCGAGTTAGATCCGCCTTCAAATCGAAGAATCACATACGACCAGGACCAGAATAGCCAACTATTGATGGAGTCCTTAGACTCGGTTGAAGAGAAACGAGAGAAAGCCCAACTCCGAGTAGCTGTGTACCAGCAAAAAGTCGTCCGGTACTTTAACTCAAAAGTAAAAGAAAGAAAATTCAACGTCGGAGACCTAGTACTTCGATGAGTTTTCTTAAACACCCGCGACCCGGCTGCTGGAGTACTCGGACCAAACTTGGAAGGACCTTACCAGATTGAAGAAGTCCTTCATCTAGGCATATACAAACTTACACACTTAAATGGAGATCTCGTTCTGCGCTATTGGAACGGAGAACACCTGCGCAAGTATTATCAGTAAACAGTTCTTCTTAAAGGACTGGCTTGTATTAATTTTTACTTTTTACAAGTTTTGAAAAAGGGTTAGTCATGTTGTATGACTAATCGCTTATAAGTGTAAGATCTTTTAAAGATCACTCGTAAAGACATGTTTAGTTCATTTTAATACAAGAATTATAAGGGACTGTGCGCAGCCAGTCATTCTTGCCAAACCTTTGTAAATTTTTACAAGTATTTGTTCATTACGTGTGTTGTTTTGCTGTATTACATGTGTTGTATTTTATACCGAGCAGTAATGTTCGCACAGGTCGTAGTCAAGGCAAGTGACCAAGGACCTAAAGCTCCTCAGTCACTTTGGGGCATATAAGGTACATCGATAGCAAAGCATACCAAGAGGTATGTAAACACATGAACAAAATAAGTGAAAGCATGCTACGGTACTTAGAGTATTTTTCAAAATTTATATTTTGTTAAATCAAACCAAAGTACTATGCTAAGTTCGGTCATGCGAACAGATGTTATAATAAGCAGAAATATTATAATATCAAAGAGAATCCTTTTACACCGCAAGCAGTACTGCTTGGATGTAATTGTTCAAAAGTAAAAGTAAAATATGCTGCCCATGTAGCAAAATTAAAAAGAAATCAGTCTTTGCATCACGAACCGTAGGTCGTGTAATTAAAGAAAAGTAAAAGAAAAAACTTTATGGAGCTTGAGGAGCAGGAGGATCCTGTGGAGCATTCTGATTGACCACGTCCCCAGCAGCTTCTCCTCCCTCCACTCTGGCGGCCGACAGAATGTCTGGGGAAGCAGGGACCCTGGCTCTCTCTTCGGCAGCCAACCGAGCAGTGCAGCGGGCTATCTCAGCCTTCTTGGCGTCCTCTGGAAGGTAGTTGAAGTTGACACTTTGGTTATGTTTCCAAAAATCATAGAAACACCGAAGTGTCGCGTTCTTATACCTCTCCAGGTCCTTGGCATTAGTGAGCTTAAGCTGCTCCACCTAGCTCTGAAGGACAGCAATGGTCGTGTCCTTAGCAAGATGCTCCTCCTTAAGTTTTTTGACTTCACGCCATTGGATTCTGCTAGCATCTTGATAGTCATCCATGTGCTTTCTGGTAGTTTCCAAAGAAGCTTGCTTTTCTGCCAGCTCCGCTACCAAAGCATCCTTCTGCTGGGTGACTAACTCCAGCTCCCCAGCATGCCTAGCCTCCGTGGCTTGAAGCTCCTCAATAACCTTCGTTCGAGACTGCTCGATGCTGACACCAGCGCGGGCACGAGCAGCAGTCATTGTCAGTATGGCCTGCAATTAAATAATAAGAGTTAGGCCATCTGAAAAGAAAGAAAAATCAAGACTATAATCACAAAAAGGGAAAAAGTGCTTACACTGGCCACTTCATTAAGGGCCCTGTTGAGGATCTGGTCGACCCCTATGTTTTCAGCCTCAGCCATTGCCTCCCTGCAACGGTCATGCTTCAGGATATGGGCGAGGCGATCCTTGGCCCCAGGAAGTTCGGCTTGCTGGGCCTGTTCTTTTGGAGCCACGGGCGAAGGATTTGTGGCAGCAGACGGGGTCTCCTTCTCAGCAGGAGCGGAAGGTTGGGTAGACGATTGGCCAGAGGACTCGTCCTTTGGGGGATCAGCTGCTCGACTCTTCTTGGCCGAGGGTGCTTGGTTGGACTCGCCATCGTGTTTCCTGGCCGATTTCCTCCTTCGGACCAGGGGAACCTCTTCCTCCTCCTGAGTATTATACAGGTTGAAAACGTTGGCGGAGGCCATGTCTGCAGAAAGAGATAAACATGCAGATAGTAAGCTAAAAATAGATGACAAGTTATGGCACATTAGAGAAAAGACAAAGAAAATTACAAAGTCCAATACCCGAGCTATTACTACTTGTCGCTACACTATTGACTCTACTAGTCATACACTCACTCTCTGGCACGAAGAAGTCTGGCCCTAGATTTGGAGTATATGTAAAATTGCAGTCCCCGTCAAATAAGTGACAGAGAATTGGCAAGCTATTTAAAAGCGAAATAATAGTACCATTTTCGTCTGAAGACTCATCCAAGTCTACGACAGTCTCTGCTGCCTTTTGTTTCCCTTTCCCTTGGGGGGCAGAAGGCCTTTCTGCTGAGGGGGCGCTAGTCGGTTCTCTGATCGTAACCCCAGTCGGTCTCCTTCGAGGAGGGGACGCTGGAGGTTGCTGCTCGGGATGCCCCTCGGTAATGGCGTCAACCACCGTGGGTTCCCTCATTCCCTGATGAGGGGTCAGGAGGCCAGACAGCCTCAAGTTTTCATCAGTGATCAGAGACTTAACGCTTTTTTCAGCGTCAGTCATTCTGGCCAGTGTGTTGGACCTCAACACCATGTCTGGTGTTGGGTTTGGGTGTAACCATGGTCCTGAAAAGCATAAGATATTTTAGAGAAGTACAAGGAGAATCGCTAAGTAAAAACATCGACTAGTAGAAAAAGGATATTTACCTCCTTGAGCGAAAACCAAGTTGTTTGTAGTCATGTCGGGCATGAGGAAATACTCCTGACTGTATTTCCCCACGTTGGAGATGTGGGTGGTGTCACTCAGGAATGTTCGGGTTGTTTCCAGGTGACAAAAATGAAAAAAGCCCGTCCCGGACTGTTGAGGGTTGAACTTAAGGTCAAAAAGGAAGTTGACCTCGTGAGGAGTAGGCTCTGGCCATTTTTTAAGTTTGTAAATGATATAGAGTGCAGCGAGCATTCTATATATCCATTGGGAGTAATTTGGAAGGGGGCGACACCGAAGTAGTTCGCCACCCCCTGATAAAAAGGATGAAGAGGAAAGGTAGCCCCCGCCTCTATATGATACCTCGACCAGGCGTTGTAAACGCCTCCAGGCAAGTTAGCCATCTAGTCCGCAGTGGGGATCTTGAGATTGACCCCAGTGAGGGGATACTTCATGAGATAATTAGCCAGCATTCTAGGGGTCACCTGGCTGAGGGGAGAGAGATACCACTCGACATCAGGAAGGGTTGAATGCCGAGGGCGAGCCCTGACCTGAATGCGAGGGTCCGGGACAATGTTTTCTCGACCGCTGGTCGAGGGAACCCTAGCCTGCGAATCAGGCTGGGCAGGAGGATTTGGATTGTCTTCGGGATTTGATTTCTTTTGGCGAGGAGATTTGAAACGGGCCATTCTGGATGATGATGGTTGAGTTCTGGAAGAAGAGAGTCTTGAGAATGGAATCGCGTGAACGCGTTGAGAAGGCTGTTCTTCACCTTCAAGCAGTTGCGCAAGGAGATCGTCTTCGATAGGCCGCTCACCTCCCCACAAATCTGGCATTAAAGTCTGCGGACAGAAAAATGGGGAGGTGAGGATGGAGAGTCTAGAAAGATGGTTAGAATGACGTTGGTCGTGTATAAAAGTCAAATTTTTATACAACAGCATTCTAACGAAAGCTAAAATTTTCCACATGAACAGTTTGAAAAACAAATCAAAAAGTGAAAGCAAAAAGTTTTTTGAAAAAGCTTTTTCAACTCGTATAAGGGCGAGAAAAACTGAGTTTTTCAACTAGCATAAAAATCGAATTTTTACTTCGGTTTTACGTCCTAAATTTATGATCTCGACTATCAAACTGATTCACAACTCCTAAATGGCAAAGATACACCATCCTATCTAGCATCACTCGATAAATCCCCTACTTTCATGCATCTCAACCCAAGAACACAGACAATGCCAGAACCTAAAAGTTAACTCACAGCGGCATGCATAGCGAAAATAAAGAGTAGAATAGTTCTGGAACTTACCGAAGCAAAGACTATGGAGGTTGGAAGAAAGTTCAAGCGTAAGCGAACGAACGGTGGTTCTTGAAACGTTGAAAGATGATCTTCAGAGAGAATGAAGGTTCTGATTTAGGGTTTCTTGAAAGAGAAATAACTTGCGTAAAAAGAAAAAGAAGGCTCTGAGAAGGCTATATATATTTTGTATGTGGCATGAAAAAAGAGGTAATCATCAGTTTCCTCTTTTCGAAGCATGTGGAAGGGTGATAGCCGTCAATAGGTTACTTGGGAACCGAAAAGCCATGATTAGACAGGGGTAGGTCACTTTTTCCAAGAATGCACGAACTACTCTGACAGATCTGGTGGGGCAATCGAAGAGTCGTTTTCCTTAAAGTTTATTTATTGTTGGTCGTAATAAATAAACTTGGGGGGCAAATGTTATCCAAAAATCAAGCACGAGTGACGTGGCAGACGTTTTTAAACACGTGGCTGATACCTGGCAGAAGTTTTGTTCAACCATCGACTAGTAAGATTCTCCTGGCGTAACATTTGAAGTTTCTTTACGACCAGCATGGTCGTACACTCCGCATATTTCAAGATGTTATTGGGTAAATCATAATCAATTCCGAGATTATCTCCTATGATTCCTGATTATCCGATTAATTATGAGAGAATATCTGTAACAAATTCATGTAATCCTCCTTGAGCCTATAAATAGAGAGAAATAGCTCAAGGGAGGGACTTTTGGCTTTTAGTTGATGGAAGCTAAACACTTACAAGAGAATTAGAGCTATTGTATTACGATTGTATTGTTTATCTCTCTCAGGCTTGTGAAACTCAGAGAACTCTAGTTCTTTGATCACTCCTTTGAGAGCTCATATCAATAATAGCTTAAGTGGATGTAGGTCATTACCAGTTCTTGGGACCGAGCCACTATAATTTATTGTGTTCTTTACTATTTTTGTCATTAAATCTACTCCAACACATCTATCCACTTCAAGCGTTTCACTCCGTGTTAGTTGACCAAATCGAGGGTCAACAGTTTGCAAACCAATGTGGAGTGTAGGGTTTTCGTATATAACCTGCTCTAGTACATTGAAGCAGTATTATCGATTAGAAGGTGAAGAGTACTTCTTCTTACACTAGATAATGTTTAAAGGAGGGTTTTTGTTCGTTAAAAAACTAGTGAGCAATTTTAGATACACTTAAATTGGTCCTTTTATTGTAGACTCTTAAATTTGTTAATTTCAATCTGAAATCTTGTAAGTTATTGTGAAAAACCAACATGAAATATCAAATCATTTTTACTCTTAACTCAATCAATTTTACTCTCATATCTTGCAATTTTTATGCTCAATTTGTTTTGCTAAGCTATATATGGATTCCATAATCTGGTTTGTTTTTCTAGTTATGCTGAGCAATTTCAATTTTATGGTGAAGTTCAATATGGTTACATTATTTCTATTCGATAAACCAAAGCTGATTTGATTTTATTAAGTAAAAAGTATATATTTGATAATCTGATTTTAAGTTTGACTCTACTGTGTTTACTTATAACTTGTTCTTTGTGCTTCTAGTTTTATGAAATATAAAATATACTTTAGATTATTGGACAAAGGAAATTCAACACTATCATTAAGTATTTGTATATCTAGAGTCATGTGCAATACTGATTTGTTGTTATTGGTTCCTAATAATGCAAATATTGGTTTTTTATTTGCTTTCTACATTGATACATTGATAATGAATAACTCTATTTGTGTTCTTTCCTTTGTCTTGTTTGTGATATTTTCATTGATATTAACACACACACAGTCATTGATATGTCAATCAAGTAGAGGATTTTGACCAAGGAAGATTTTGAGTGCGGGAACTTAAACCTAAGAGTTCAGGATCGATCTTACTATCCGGTTTAGTAGAATTCGATGTCCTGGAGGCTAGGACTCGGTCCGGAAGCCTTTATTCGCCCGTTGACATAATTCTATACTTGGTTGTAACTAGGTTATTGCTAGGGGCTTGGAACCAGGATCGTGCTCAAGGGTCATTCATTCTTATAGCCTGTGCAGGGACCAAAGGTAAGAAAACGACACCCAATACGTGATGTGTGTGATTAAGGCTTGACCTTTGAGAATATGCATGATTATGATAAAGCTTGTAATTGTTGATCAAGCATGTTGAATGCTCTGTATCTGGATATTTGATATATGATATATGCTTGTCTGCATTATTAGATTGACTTATGAATCAAAGACGGTAATAGTGCTGAGTGCTGATCGGATTGCATTGACTTATAAGTCGAGGGCGGCAATAGCGCACTGAGTGCTAGTCGATATGGTTAAGTCTAACTAAGAGCTATCATACACTTGTCCGACTCAATGGTCGTGGAAAACTTAGCGCTAGGTACGCTGGGCCAGCTCCAAGGCTGGTTACATAGAGGATAGGGCAATGTGCCCCAGGGTGACTTATTAGTCTCATATCTTAGGGTTGGGCTCCGAATTTGACTTATAAGTAAAGAACGACATTAGCATGCTGAGTGTTGATAAAAAGCATTGACTTATAAGTTAAGGGCGGCAATAGTGCGTTGAGTGCTGGTTGATATGGTTAGCCTAACCAGGAGCGCATCATATGTTTGACCGACCTATTAGTCATGGAAAAACTAAAGCCCTAGGTACGTTGGGCCAACTCCAAGGCTGATTATACAGTGGATAGGGCAAAGGGCCCCAGAGTGACACATTAGTCCCATATCCTAGGGCGCTAAGCCATACTATGATTCATTAATCATGTATTTTAGGCAACGGGTCTGGGTATGATTCATCAATCATTTAATTAGGGCAGCTAATCCCATATGACACTGTAGTCATTTATATGAGTGGTATGCATGCATGAGTAGAGTTATTATTGCTAGACATGCTTATTATGATTTTGTAATATGTTATTAACTGCTTATGAGCATGTTTAAGTTTTTTTGTTGAACCTTGGCTCACGGGTGCTATATGGTGCAGGTAAAGAGAAAATGAACCTGGACCATCCTTGAGTTAGAGAGCTTCGGTGACAATGTGTACATATACGGCTGCTTGACCACCACGGCCGGGGTTTCTCAGAGGAACTAGGGTCAAACCTTATTTTGCCGCTTAGGTCAGCAGTTTTAACTTTTCAATTGTAACTAATCTTTTAAAATGTAGTTTGGGATCCCATGTATGGAAGTAAATGTTTTTAGTAAAACGATTGTACCTTATAAGAAAAAAAATTAACCATAAACCATTAATCACGTTTAGTTACACGGTTATGGCCAAATGACTTGTTTAGCGAAATTAGCACTATTTGAAATACACAGTGTAACAGTCCTTGATTAGGAGGGCGTTACAAATACTTTTTTAACAGATCGAATATTGGTTCCCTCAAGGGTTAATTCTGGAATTGAATAATTATTGAGCTCAAATCTATAATTTGATTATAGATTAATTATTCGCTAGTGAATTAATGTTACTTAAGGATGAAGAGTTAATTAGAATGGTAAAACGTTATTTTTGATATCTCTAATTAACGAACTAATAAATGGAAGACAATATTACATTTATTGATTATATCAGTGGACTACAAGAGAAAATTCTGTAAATATAATTCTATAAATACCTAGAGTGTAATTTCATATTTATAGTCGAGTAATCATAGAATTAATAAATAAGATTATCAGATTAAATAGTTTTATTAATAATCTGATTTATTGGAGCTTCGTATTATAGGTTCATGATCTCTAGATCACTTCTGTCATACACTGTCAATGATAAGGATGTCAAAAGAAAATTTTGTTGCGATGACTTAATTACAAAAGAATTAATTTTCCAGGGCAAGAAAATAATTATGTGATAGTTATGGGTAATTGATTAATTATGAATTAGTTAATTATTTAACTATATAGTTTTTATTTTGAAAAATTATATGTTAAAATTAATATTAATTGTAATCTCTTAAGTTTGCTAATAAAGTTTAGTGTCTTGATTAGTGTGTCGAGAGAGCATAATTTGATATATATATGTGGAATTAATTGATTAAATGTATGACCACGTGACATACATGATTTATATAGTAATATGAATATATGTGCATGTTTATGGGTATTAAATATGCATTTGGGTTCGTTCTTGTTAATAATAATATATTTGTAATTTTGACCGTTGAGAGTATAAATGTGATTATATATGTTAAATGATTGAGACCACATTATTATGTGGATATATTTGCGATATTCGGCTCAAGGCGATCTTGGTGAGCGGATTAGTAGAATAGTCACAACGGGGTTAAATGCCCAACTTGAAGTGAGCCTAAGGGTATTTCGGGGACTTAATGCGTATTTGAAATTTATTGGGTAACGAGTAGTATTTTGTGATTATTTGAGCACGTCAGGATTAATTGAGAATTTATAGAACCACTTGAGGATTAATGAGAAATGTGGTAAGTGACGGGTTGCCCTTGAATGCATTAAGAGGCTAAGGATAAGTCCAAGGGTATTTTGGTCACTCTCTAAGCTTATGATAGACTTAGGTAACTCTGAGAAACAACCAGAAACCCAAAGGTAATCTCCCAACTCTCTCTTTCTCGTTTCTCTCTTTTCTTCTTGGTGCCTTGGTGGGTTTTGATCTTTGGGAAGGAAAGAGCTTGGGAATCTGTGGATTGAAGCTGTGATTGGAGTAGGGAGTAGTTCAAGGTCGTAATTCATAACTGGAGTAAGCTCTAATTGTTCTGATTAAGTTTTTGGTCTCATTTCTTGAGTGTTTTGGAGTGTTGAACTTAAGGGATTAAGTTCGAATTGTAATTGTAACACCCTAAATTCCCTAATATTGTTTAGTGCCTAGATTAGGGGGCCGTGAGACAATAATTGAATTAATTGAGTACTTATTGTTATATTATTTTATAATATAATGTAATATTATATTATTTTATAATATAATGTTTTAGATTAAATAAATGTGACAAAGAGTGTCACATATTGTAACATATAATAAAGAGTTACAATATTTGGATATATCCAAATATGTAACATATTTGGTGTTACAAATTTGTAACTTTCAAATATTGCTCATTATTGTGTAGATTTGTTGTTACACAATATTGAGATGAATTTCTTAAAGTCATATGTGAAATGACTGCTAGAGATATGATTTTAACTCCAATAATGTGGGGGTTACAAAATCAATTAAGATTGATTTGGAGCCGTTCAGAAAAACAACACATTTTTGTGTGCTGAAATTGGTCAGTGGCCGCGGCCAGGGGTGTTGGTGGCTGCAACCTGGGGAACAGAGACCAGTGTCTGCGGCCACAGAGGCTTGACTGACCAAATATTTTCAATTTTTTTGAACGGCTCCAAAAACATAAATAACTCCCAAATCTTATTTTTAATTTCATAAACATTCAATTAATTATTGGTAACAACCATGAGAGGTGGTGAGATTTTAAATTCAAAAGGTGTCTCTAAACTCTATAAATATGAGTCTATTACTTACTTGTAAGACACAACTTTTCTATCCATTAGAGCACTTGGCTAGAAAACACCTAGAGACTTGATTATTTCAGAAAGCAATTTCTAAAATCTGTGAGAGATCCCTTAGTGCTTGAGTTAGGGGCAATAAGCTTTTGGACAAAGGTTTCAAACCTTGTTCAAGTTGGTGATCCTCAACACTCTTCACTTTGGTAGTGTGAGTGAGAGTTGTTTGTTCTTTGTTTCTTGTTCTTTTCTTTTATTCTAATGCTTTTCATCTTCATATTCCTCTTATCTCGTTTACTTGTATTTCTAGTTTAAGAGTTGTAATCTCTCATCTTTTTTGTTACAAACATTTTACTTTATTTGTATCTTTTTGTTTAGAGTTGTATTTCTCTATTCTCTTTTTCTATTGTTTATTTGTATTTTCAGTAATAGAATTGTAACACTATTTAATCAATATTATTTATTTGTATAATTTTGTCTAGAGTTGTAATATTTCTTACCATTTCCATTGAAATAACATATATTTTCCTAACATTCAAAACCTTATTTCTTTGTTTGTTTCAGTGGAATGTGAGACTATCAAGATTATGAATCAAGACCTAGTGAGTTTGGGTCCAATTTCACTAGATGGCAAGACAAGGTGAGAGTTCTCTTGACCACTCCCAAGATCGCCTACATCCTAGAGTCCACCCTTGAACCTCTCTCAACGCCATCCGACAAGTGCACTTCCGAGATGGTGGAGAAAAGAAGGAAGAGGGAGGAGGACAATCTCCTATGTAGGGGTCATATCCTCAACGCCATTTCTAATAGGCTCTATGACCTCTACACCGAGACCAAATTGGCAAAGGAAATATGGGATGCACTTGAGACAAAATTCAAGGCGGAAGAGGAAAGTATCAAAAAGTTTTTGATATCTCAATATATTGATTTCAAGTTTTGTTGGTGATAAACCTATTCTTCCTCAAATACATGAATTGCAAATAATTGTTAACAAAGTGAAAGTTTTGAGGATTGAGCTTCTCGAGACTTTTCAAGTTGGTGCTATAGTGGTTAAATTACCACCAACTTGGATGTGCTATAGGAAAATAATCATTCATAAAAATAAGGATTATTCTTTGGAGGAAATCCAAAAGCATATTTGAATCGAGGATGAATCAATATGTAGAGATAAACTTGTGGAGGAGTCTAATGGAGAGGCTTCCAAAGCAATTGTGGTGTCACAACCAAAACATCCAAAGACAAAGGGAAAGATAAGAAGGGTAATGAGACATCCTTGGGTCCAAGAACCAACCCAAACAAGTTTAAGGGCGAGAAATGTCATTACTTTGTGTGTGGGAAAAAGAGTCACTATGCTAGAGAGTGTAGGCATAGAAAAGACCAATAAAGACCTAAGGTAAATGCAAATCAAAAGGAGAATATAGTTGTTACCCTTAGTGAGGTGAATGCGATCCAAGGCAAGGTGAAGGGATGGTGGTATGATACATGTGCCACCGTCCATGTCATCTATAATAAATCATTGCTCAATACCTTTGAAGAGTCAAATGGCAACCATGAGATTCAAATAGACAATGGGGGCAAATTCAAGGTATTTGGCAAATGTACCATTAAAGTCTTTTTTACTTCCGGCAAGAAAGTAACTTTAGTGAATGTACTTTATGTTCCTGAAATGAGTGGAAACTTGGTAAGTGGTGATTTGTTTGGCAAGCCCGGCATTAAAGCCGTTTTTGAGTCTGGTAAACTTATTCTTACCAAATCCAATGTATTTTTAAGAAATGGGTACTCTTGTGAGGATATGGTTAAATTGTGTACCGATGTAACTTTCAATGTTATCAATAAAGATGCTAATTTTGTCTATATTGTTGAGTATGATTCTTTATTTTGTGGCATCTTAGACTATCTCATATAGGTTTTTCAACCATGAACATAGTAGTAAAATGTGGTATGATTGCATGTAATATTAAAAATAGGGGTGGCAATTCGTGTTATCGTGTCATAATCGTGTCGACACGATTATGACACGGCACGATTAGAGTAAACACGTACACGGCACGATTATCTTAGCGCGTCACACGTGTCAACACGATAACACGTTTAATAAATTTTTCATTTGACACAAATCTAGGGCTAACAATTTTCGATACGACACGATGACACGACTCGAAAACGACACGAAATAAATGGGTTTGGGTGACACATTTAATTTTCGTGTCATAATCGTGTCGACACGTTTAACACGTTTATTAAACGTGTCATTTTCGGGTCAACCCGCTTAACCCGAAAATGACACGCTTAAGACACGTTTAAGATTATATAAACATTTTAATTTATTTATATTATGTTAATCGTGTCAATTTCGTGTCGTGTCATTACACGTTTAATTGTGTATTAATCATGTCAGTTTTAGATTTGTGTCAAATGACAAATTTATTAAACGTGTTATCGTGTCGACACGTGTGACCCGCTAAGATAATCGTGTCGTGTACGGGTTTGGATTTCTGACACGAATAATAATCGTGTCGTGTACGGGTTTACTCTAATCGTGTCGTGTCATAATCGTGTCGACGCGATTATGACACGATAACACGAATTGTCACCCTTACACAAATCTAAAACTGACACGATTAATACACAATTAAACGTGTAATGACACGACACGAAATTGACACGACACGAAATTGACACGATTAACATAATATAAATAAATTAAAATGTTTATATAATCTTAAACGTGTCTTAAGCGTGTCATTTTCGGGTTAAGCGGGTTGACCCGAAAATGACACGTTTAATAAACGTGTTAAACGTGTCGACACGATTATGACACGAAAATTAAATGTGTCACCCAAACCCATTTATTTCGTGTCGTTTTCGAGTCGTGTCATCGTGTCGTATCGAAAATTGCCAGCCCTAATTAAAAACTATGGTAAATGTGAAACATTTGTTAAGGAAAAAATGATTAAAAACCCATTTCTTAGTATAGAGATATCATCTAATTTACTAGATTTAATCCATAGTGATCTTTGTGAATTAAATGGTGTTTTAACTAGAGGTGGTAAAATGTATTTTCTTACTTTTATAGATGATTTTAGTAGATATGCCTATGTGTTTCTTTTAAAGCATAAAAGATGAAACTTTTGATTCTTTTAAAGTATATAAATTAGAAGTTGAAAATCAACTCAATAAAAATATTAAGGTGCTAAGAAGTGATAAATGAGGAGAGTACTTCTCTAATGAATTCAATACATTTTGTGAAGAAAATGATATAATTCACGAGTGCACCGCACCTTATACACCACAACACAACGGTGTTGCCGAAAGGAAAAATAGGACTTATCTAGAGATGATAAATTCTATGTTAGTGTTTTCTAAGTTGAACTTCAACTTATGGGGTGAAGCATTGTTAGCTGCTTGTCACATTCTTAATTGAATACTGATGAAGAAAAATGAGATATCTCCATATGAATTATGAAAATGAAGAAAACCCAACATATGGTACTTCAAAGTGTGGGAGTGTCTTGCATATTGCAAGAAAAATGAACCCAATAGAACAAAGTTAGGTTTAAGAGCCATAAAGTGTGTTTTTGTTGGTTATGCCAACAATATTAAAGCTTATAGGCTATTTGACTTAGAGTTTAATGTTGTGATTGAATCTAGAAAAGTTGAATTTTTTGAGAACATGTTATGTGACAACAATTCTCAAGCTTCAACATCTCTAAAGGAGAATTTGTTATATGAGAACAATTATCAAGCATCTACATCCAAAAATGATTCTTAAGTGGAGAATTCTCAAAGGAATGTAAAGAAACCTATTGAACTTAGAAGAAGTCAAAGGCTTAGAAAGGAGAAAAGTCTAGTATTGGATGAGATAGATCCTCAGAGAATTTCTTTCTACATGGTAGAAGGAAATAAAGAGGAAGTCATTAGGAAAATTTCTATTGTACTTCTTGTTGAGGATGATCCTAAGACTTATAGAGAATTCATGCAATCAAGAAATAGTGCATTTTGGAAATAAGCCATCAATGATGAGATGGATTCCATTCTTTCCAACAACACTTGAGAATTGGTAGACCTCCCACTGGGGTCTAAGCCAATTGGGTGTAAGTGGGTATTTAGGAGAAAATACCATATTGACGTCACTATCCAAACTTTTAAAGCTAGATTAGTAGCTAAAGGATTTAGGCGAAAAGAGGGTATTGATTATTTCGATACCTATGTGCCTGTTGCAAGTACAACTTCTATAAGAATTTTATTCGCTTTGACTTCTATAAAGAACTTGTATGTTCATCAAATGGATATCAAAACGACATTCCTTAATGGTGACCTCAATGAGGAGGTCTATATGCAACAACCCGAAGGGTTTGTCCTACCAAGATATGAACATAAAGTATGTAAGCTTGTAAAATCCTTATATGGATTGAAATAAGCTCCTAAGCAATGACATGAGAAATTCGATCAAGCCATAATGTATAATGGGTTTAGGCATAATAATGGAGACAAGTGTTTGTATTCCAAAACTTTTAAGGGATATGTGATCATTGTTTGCTTATATGTGGATGACATGCTTATTCTAAGTGGTAGCATGAAAAGGATAGAAGAAACGAAGATGTTTCTATTATCAACCTTCAAGATGAAAGATCTAGGAGAAGTTGACACCATACTTGGTATCAAAGTGAAGAAACATATTGGGGGTTTTGCGTTAGGGCAAGCCCACTATGTTGAGAAAGCATTGAACAAATTTAACCATCTCAAGGTTAAAGATGCCAATACTCCATTCGACAATAGTGTAAAACTAGAGAAGAATGAAGGAAGAGCGGTGGTTCAATTGGAGTACACTAGTGCTATAGGGAGTCTTATGCATGTTGCCCGATGTAATAGACCTGATATAGCATTTGCGGTAAGTAAACTTAGTTGGTTTACAAGTAATCCAAGTGTGGATCACTGGAAGTCTATTGGGAGAGTCCTGGGTTATCTCAAGAAAACCAAAGGACTAAGCCTTCACTACTCCAAATTTCCCTCAATCTTAGAAGGATATACAGATGCAAGTTGGATATCCAATCTTGGGGAAAACTTGTCCACAACTAGTTGGGTATTTACGCTTAGTGAGAGTGCAATTTCTTAGGGTTCCAAGAAACAAACCTGTATATCTCATTCCACTATGGAAGCAGAGTTTATAGCTCTAGCTGCTACCGGCAAAGATGTCGAATGGTTAAGGGATATATTGATAGAGTTACCCCTAATAAAAGAGAATGTATCCACTATATCTATACATTGTGATAGCCAAGCAACATTGGCTAGAGCATACAGCAGAGTGTATGATGGGAAGTCTAGACATATTAGTCTAAGATATGGATATGTAAGAGAATTGATTCAAAGATGAGTCATCTCAATATCCTATGTGAGAACAAGTGAAAACCTGTCATATCCTTTAACTAAGCCACTAACGAGAGATTTAGTGACTACATTATCTTGAGGGATGAGACTTAAACTCCATAAAGAGATTCACGATTGATGGTAACCTATCTTAACACTAGTTATTGAACTAGTGTTAGGTTCAATAGGTAACAACAAGTCAGTCAAGTGAATATTAGTTGTACTCAAAACTAGTCTCATCTGAGATGTTGAGTACTTGTGAGTTACCAAGTTGAGGGTTAAAACCGAGAGGTTTTTTAATAGAATTTAGTCTTGTGAAGACAAGTACTTTTTGGTAACAAAATATTGTAAGAGTTCTACCTATATGGACCTAGGAGTGGTGCTGTCTCTCATTAGAATTGGGAGTATTCTCAAGAACGTCCATGAATGGTGTTATCCAGATTTCCGGATAGCGTTTAGATGGATATCCTCGGGGAAGCAGAATTATCAATGTCTTTCACGGTAGATGACCAGAGCTCGCAGATGGACAGAAAGGCTTCGCCTCTCCCGTTTAGTGTCCGGCTTACTCTTTCAAGCAAACGCGACACGGAAGCTCGTCAACTCTCCCGGACTCCCGAAGGGATATCCTTCGGGGAAGCTCCTTCCAGGAGAAGCTCTTCAGGTTGTCTTCGCGGAAACAGTTCCGTGCCTCGCACGGAACAAGACCAAGCGGTCGAGTCATGGAGGAGGCATAGTTGGAATGATATCCGCCTGACACAGAATCCCGCCTGACACGCCCGACAGGTCAAGGCCGCACACATCCCAGCACGCCTAAAAGTACTATTTCGCCTACTGTTCCGCTGACAACTTGGAAAAGACGGCTGCCTTTGTGCATTCCCCATACTTTCACGTAAATATACCCACATAGAGCCTGGTAGCCAGGCGACTACGGTAATTGTATCCCCTATTTATGGCTGGTGTAATTAAGACTCATGTGAGTAGAGAAAAACCCTAATCCAAAAACCTAGCTATAAAGACCCCCTCATTTTACGATAGGGGGGACAGCCAACAGATCAGATAGCAAGAACTCTACTAAAATTTCTCTAGCTTCATCTTCTCCAAGAGAACCCGAGAGAAACACTGTGAGGTTGTGAGTTTCTTGTACACCAGCTATTTAACTGTTATTCTCTACAAGTATAATAACATCGACTCGTGGACTAGGGCTCGTTAACGCCTGAACCACGTAAAAACACTGTTTGTTTATTTACATTTCTGCACTTCTATAGTTCTTATCATTTTATTATTCCGTTCGTATTCGTTTCCGAAAAACTCGGTAAACAAATGGAAAGTGCACATGGCCATTAACGGTGCAAAGCGAGACATTGAAGTCTCAAGTGAACATGGCAAATGTGTGTGTGTTATTACCGATTTGTTATCATGGAAAGATGGGTCAACGCCTAGTGCAACCAAATTTTCAACAAATTTTGTGATAATTACACTATAGTAAAGTTCAAGTTGAAAAATAATTTATTTAATACACCAATGCAATGACTCCTATAAGAGAGAGTTATTATTTATTCAATTGGGGGATATGTTATATTTTAAAATATAATGTTGATTGATTAAATAAGTGTTACAATAGATAACTATTTAATCTAATGGTGGAATGTTATATTATTTTATAATATAATGTCTTAGATTAAAAATAAATGTGAAAAACAATGTCACATATTGTAACATATAATAGAGAGTTACAATATTTAGATATATGTGAATATCCAAATATGTAACATATTTGGTGTTATAAATTCAGTTACAAATTTGTAACTTCCAAATATTGCCTATTATTGTGTAGAATTGTTGTTACACAATATTGCGATGAATTTCTTAAAGCCATATGTGAAATGGTTGTTAGAGATATGATTTTAACCTCAATAATGTGTTTTGGAGTTACAAAATCAATTGGGAGTGGTTTGGAACCGTTTGGAAAAGCAACAGATCTTTGTGTGCTGAAATTGGTCAGTGGCCGCGACCATGGTGTTGGTGACCGCGGCCTGGGGAACAGAGACCAGTGACCGCAGCCACTGATACTCCTGGCTGCGGCCATAGAGGCTTGACTGACCAATTTTTCATTTTTTTTCAATAGTTTTTAAACGGCTCCAAAAACACAAATAACTCCAAAATCTCATTTTTAATTCCATAAACATCCAATTAATCATTGGTAACAGCCATGGAGTTGGTGGAATTTGAAATTCAAAGGGTTCTAAACTATATAAATAGGGGCCTATTGCTCATTTGTAAGACACAACTTTTCTATCCATTAGATCACTTGACTAGAAAACACCTAGATGCTTGATTATTCCAAAAAGCAATTTCCAAAATATGTGAGAGTTCCCTTAGTGCTTGAGTTAAGGGGAAATAAACTTTTGAACAAAGGTTTCAAACCTTGTTCAAGTTGGTGATCCCCAACACTCTTCACTTTGGTAGTGTGAGTAAGAGTTGTTTGTTCTTTGTTTCTTGTTCTTTTATTTTATTCTAATGCTTTTCATCTTCACATTCCTCTTGTCTCATTTACTTGTATATCTTGTTTAAAAGTTGTAATCTCTCATCTCTTTTATTACAAACATTTTACTTTATTTGTATTTTTTGTTTAGAGTTGTATTTCTCCATTCTCTTCTTCTAATTCTTCTATTGTTTATTTGTATTTTCAGTCATAGAGTTGTAACACTATTTAATCAATATTATTTATTTGTATAATTTTATCTAGAGTTGTAATATTTCTTAGCATCTCCATTGAAATAACATATATTTTCCTAACACTTATGTGTTATAAGTATTTTATTATATAAATTATGTGAGTTATATTATAATATGACTATATTGTCATATTTAGGTGTATTAAGAATGCACGTGGGCCCATCTCTTATTATAAGGGCATTTTCATAATTTTAGCATGTTGAGGGCATAATTGTGTTGGAAAAAGCTTATACAGGATCTTTATTTATTTTCATGTATATCTAATATTAAACAAATTAATACGAGATAGCCTAAAACATGTTTCTAAAATTGAATTCAAAGAGAAACAAATAATATAATATTTACAGTATACGCAGCGGAATTAAGAGTCCTTCCTTCAGTTTCTCTAACTCTTGTATCCTTTCTGTCGCAGAGTATTATCAAGAAACTGAACCGATCTTCTATTTTTTTCACGATCTTCCAATGTATCCTTAGAATCACCTAGACTAGTGTGGGCAATTCTCAACACATGAGATAGTTATAGAGAGAAGAAGAGAAAATAACAAAGTGGCTTAGAAAAGGACTTGTGTTTAGAGAAAATCTAAAACTATCAGAAAATCTGACGTATGACTTATCAAACTTCTTTTTTTTTTACTTCTCTATAAGCACTCATTTTATAGGCTCAATTAGGTCATTTTATTTAATTAAAAAATCAATAAAATAATAGCTATTTTGAAGCCCTAGGTCGAAATTATCATGGGCTATAGGCCCGTGAAATTTCCCATTTGATTATAAGCCCATTGGACTTAAAATCAAAGCCTGTATTATTTTCTATTGATTTAATTAATTAAATAATTATTTAAATCATTTATCAAATTAATTATTTATAATTTGAACCTTGATTTAAATTTATTTATTAATTTAGATACCAATTTATCTGAATTAATAAATCTGCCATAAATTCTCTTTTCTTCTCAAAATTACACAACTCTGTGAAACTATCCAAAATTGACCTGGTCAACTTTGATAATTCTAATTGATGATTAAATCAATTAATTGAGACTATCTAGATGATTTTATCCAAGGTACAATGGGAACCATGGGCCTATGAAATCAAGCTCCAATAAGTTATCATAAATCTAACAAATAAATTTACTAACTTATTAATTCCTCGTGACTCCACTATAGACTCGGAATTGCACTCTTGAATTCATAGAATGCTCTATAACAAATATAGATACGCTATTAATTATCCATTGTTACAACCATAATTTTCACTCAATCCACTATAGACGGTCTACAATGAGATAGGACTAAAATACCGTTTTACCCCTCATTGTATTTTATCCTTAAAACACTTAGTTCCTTGTAAATGATATTTCAGTAAACTAATTTAATTACTGAAATGAGATCTCTATCATTTATCACCTTGAACCAAACTAAAAGGAAACCATCGTTTCACTTCTTCATCAGAAGTTATAGATGTTCATATCTATGATGAACACTCCCACTCAATTATACTACCGAGTTCCCAAGATGTAAGTATGGGCTAGTCCGTAGGGTAAGCTGGTAACGAACAAGTCAAAGAACTCAAATAATACAATCAGTTAGAATACTAACCACTCAGAATTGAGATTGAATTGACCTATGGTCAACTATATGATATAACTAGAATAGATAATAACGGTATGTTTACTTATCTTATCAACTGTCAATATCGGTCCTGTCCGATGTAACAAATACATCCGATCTTATCTACTTTGCTAATGTTCTGGAAAGAACATAACACTGTAATTTGTAAGTAGATCATATCATAGATTGGCAAGTCAGTGTAAATCCGGTGCACTGACTAATCTTAGGACTAACTTATTTTGAACATATAATCATATTTATATTCCACTGTGATTACGTCACTATAAATAAGATTAGCTATATGCTCGGGATTTAATAAAATTTTATATTAAACAAATAATCATGAAAATAAAACATGTGAGCAAAGTGATTGACCAAGTCAAAAAATGATTTCTATTCTTTTATTGATAATAAAATGAGATTACAAAGAATTTGGGTTTTAATTAGGGCATAAAACCCCAACAAATTGAATATATGTATGGTATATGATTGTGACCACATTATTATGTGAGTATATTTGGGTTATCCGGCACGAGGCGATCCTAAGGGGCAAGTTAGCAGATTATTCATAACGAGTTCAAATACCCAGCTTGGGGTGAGCCTAGAGGTATTTTAGTAATTTAACACATTATCGGGATTTATCGGGTAATAGAGAAATTATTTAGTGATCATTTGAGGATATTGGAGATAACGAGAATTTATGAGTCGTTAATTATGATTAATGAGGAAAAGTGGCAAATGGTTTTAGGTCTTTTGGATAGAACTTGGCTTGACTCAGCTGGTTTGGAAGGTTGTGGAAAGCAGAGGAACACTCAGAAAACACAAAGGAAAAGCTCTCTCTCTCTCTCGTAGCTCTCATTCACTCTTCTTAGGGACTTGAAGATTTTGTGTTTCTTGAGGAACAAAGCTTGGGGATTGAAGGTTTGGTGTCTAGGATTAAGCTAAGAGAAACTTGGGACCAAAATTCAGCCACTAGATGTAAGAGTTTGCTCTGATTGTGAGTTTAATTCCTGGTGGTTTAAGGTTTTCTAGAATTTTAAACTTTGATGGGTTTTGGGTTTTGATTTGGATTTGAGTTGGTTATTGGGATGTATGGGATGCATATGATGTGTATTATTACTTTTGGGACTTAGTTGGGACTTTGGGGAAACCTTGAGATGATTTTGGAAAGTTTGGGTTCGGAGAAAACGCAAGAAAAACTCGATTTTTTTGGATTTGTGAAGGGGCGCCACGACGTTATTCTTCTGAGTCGCAATGCTGAGTTGATCCAGGGCAGGGGGCCCTGGCTCTGTGTCGCGGCGCCTGTACGGCTATGCTGCGACCTTAGGCCATTTTCAGGGCCTTTGATTTTTGTATTTTTAGGGCATAGGCCCAGGGGCTCGAGGGACGATTTCACCACCCCTCATGGGAGAATTGAAGGTCCCGAGAGCATAGGAATTGTCTAGGGATTCTATTATAGAATCGAATAGTAATAAGAATGTTATTTATGGGTTGTGAGTAGGTTACCACTATGGCTCGGGAGAGGATCGTTCTCGGGGGTCGTGCTTATTTGCTTGTGCTTGGACCAAAGGTAAGAAAACTGCACCCGATGCGTGAGATACGTGATTAGGGCTCGACCCCGTTGTTGAATGTATTATGATTAGGGCTCGACCCCGTTGTTAAGTGTATTATGATTAGGGCTCGGTCTCATTGTCAAATGTATTATGATTAGGGTTCAGCCCTGCTGTCAAACGTATTATGATTGGGGCTTGGCCCAACTGTTAAATGTAATATGATTGGGGCTTGGCCCAACTGTTCAATGTAATATGATTGGGGCTTGGCCCAGCTATTAAACGTATTATGATTGTGGTTGGCCCAACTGTTAAATGTAAACATGATTAGAGCTCGAAGGTAGCTAATGAGCATGATTATAATTATGCATATGTGTACCTGTGTTAGTACATTGTCATGTGTTGTATATGTGTATGATGAATGTGTTATAGGTATGTTTGTTCCCAGTTTGGAGGTTCGGCTTATAAGTCAGAAGTATGTCTATTGCACCTAACCAAGAGCTCGGTCTGCTAGTTGAGGGTATATTTGATTAAAAGGGGCTCGACTTATAAACCGATGGACAAAAAAGGCTCGGCTTATAAGCCAAGAGACTACATGGGCTCGGCTTATAAGCCAAGGGATTAAAAGGGGCTCAACTTATGAGTCGAGGGGTTTAGAAGGCCTAGCTTATAAGTCGAGGGTTTACAAGGCTCGACTTAAAAGTTGAGAGTTCACAAGGCTCGACTTATGAGTCGAGGGTTTGATGAGCCGTGATCGGCATTATACACGTTGAGCGCAAGCCGTTATGGCTAGGCCACCCTGGGAGTGCATTATGCATTTGACTGGCTCGCGTGCCAAAGAAATTAACTGGAGTGCATTATGCACTTGACTGGCTCAGATGTCATAGGAATGAACGGGAGTGTGACACACACTTGTGTGACCCTATGGTCACTTGCTTTTACAGTGTGTATGCTTGGTTTCAGTTATTATTGTTAAGCATGGTGTTATATTCTGTTGACTATCTGAATTTGTTAATATGTTTTCTTGCTGAGTCTTTTGGCTCACATGTGCTTTGTGATGCAAGTAAGGGTAAAGAGAATTCTGGCCAGCCATGAGTTGGAGAGCGTTAGGAGCGATGTGTACATATGCATTCTGCTCGACCGCCACGGCTGAGGTATCGTAGGGGAAACTAGGGTTGGACCCAATTTTGCTGCTTAGATCGGCTTATTTTGTAATCCCTGAGTTGTAAACAAAATTTTAAACTCGTATTTTGGGATCCTATGTAAAGACTAAAGTTTTCTTTTAATGAAAATGTTTATTCGTTGACCAAGATTTTTAATACATGAACCCTTAATGGCTTAATCAGATGTTTTAGTCCAAATGACTCGTTTAGTGTCTCGTACTAATTTAAATACACGTGGTAACGAACCCTCACTAGCAAGGCGTTATAGTAATGAGGTTTTTGGTTAAATTTTTGGGTTTATGTACTGCTCTGAGTGTAGTGAAGATGTTTTGGGGCTCAATTCTGAGTATACATGTTGTTTAGGATAGATTTTGGTGAATTTGGTTCAGGTAAAACATAGGAAAAGTCCCATAATTTTTGGGTTTTGGGCTCGAGCCGTGGCGCTATTCTTCAGGCGTCGCAGCCCGTGTGCATGGGATGGCCTTGGCGATAATCTGAAATCGCCTAAGCGTCACGACGTTGGTTGGGGCGCGTCGCGGCCCGTGTCTCTTAGGAGAGAGCCCCCTTGCTCTCTCACTTGTAGCATGTCGCGGCCCTTGGACCTGGGCCGCAGCTCTAATTCAGAAAAATAGCCAAAATAATATTTTTAGCTCAAAAACTCAAACCTAAGGGCTCGGGAAGGATTCTATTACCAGGTTTAGTGGAATTCGAGGTTCCAAAGGCTATGATATTATTATGAAGCTTTTAATTGGTTTAGGTTTTAATGATTATCCATTATTGCGTTGTGACTAGGTTATACCGCTAAGACTCGGGATTAAGGATCGTACTCGGGATCGTCTTATACTTTCAGCTCGGGACTCGAGGTAAGAAAACTGCACCCGGATTGTGATCGGGGCTTGGACCCCTGTAAACGAATATGATTATGCTGTGATTATATGTGAAAGTATGATTATACCTGTGTTTGAGAATATCTAGATAGACATGCTTGTTTGTGCTGCAACTGATTGCATATTCTGCAATCTATTCGTTTGTTTTTATTTGATATGAAAGTCCGACCTAAGGGAGCCGAGGCTAACGTTAAGAGTGCAGAACGCATCCCGACCTAAGTGTGTCGGGGTCAGCTATATAACCAGAGGACTCGGCCTAAGGGGGCCAGGCGTGAACGTCACTAAAATAAACAGATGTGTCATTTGCACTTAACTAACTGTATTGAATGCTGAGATTGAATTATGTGTTAGATTGAGTAGATTATTACTGCCTAACTCATTGCTTATGTTTTGTTATTGTTTGAACTAAATGATCTGAGTCTACTATTTATATATTTTTATTCATTTGTGTTTGTGATTTAAGTTTTCTTGTTGAGCCTTGACTCACGGGTGCTATGTGGTGCATGTAAAGGAAATGGAAAGTTGGACCAGTCGTGAGTTGGAGAGCTTTAGGGGCGGCGTGTACATTTGCAGCTGCTCAACTGCCACGACTGAGGGATCAACATGGGCTTGAGCCAACTTAATTTTGCTGCTTAGGCTTACCTTGTAATTATTTTAAAGTTGTATATGACTTGTACACACTTATTTTTGGGATCTCGTGTACCGACTCAATTTTTTTAATGAAAATAGCTATTTCTACATTCAAAATCTTTTTTAACCCTAATCTGTTAATTAACCTTAGTAACACATTTATCTCCAATGACTTGATTAGCAAGTCCAACACTATTCAAAATACACAGTGTAATGGTCTTGGCTATCCAGGACATTACATTATCTTGTTTAGATTAATATATAGAGAGAATAATAAATATCTTATTTAGAATATAATATTTATTTATTTAATTTAAAACTGATATTTTAAGATAAATTTAATTTTGAATTAACTGATATTTATATTAGGATTAATATATTGTCTTAAAAGTTGATCAAACAAACAAATGAGAAAAAGTAGGCAAACCTTAATTGATGTGGGTGACACACTCACTGTACAGTGAGTGTGTGGCGCCACACACAGCGATTCCTCATCCCTGGGATTTGAATTTTGAATTTCAAATTATTTGCTTAATCAGTTATTTAATTATTCTTTTTAAATATGATTTAAATAAATAATTAAATATAAATATCAGATCAGTTTAATTATCTTTATAAATGTGATAGTACGATACTTTCAGATGAAGGGTTTTCATTAAGGAATTTTTAAGCGATTAAAAATTAGACTCTCTTTCTCTAAGAAAAGTGATATTTTTCTATAAACCTGAAAACTATTCAATAGATCTTCTCTCAGTCAAATCTCTCTATATCTTATGTGTTGAGTACATCTAGAGAGTCGCAAAATCAACATTGTAAATCCTACGTACCCACACATCGCAAAATCAAATTTTTAGGGTTCTTTGAAAAAATTATTTCTCTTACACCGTAGCCTAGTTTTTTCTAAAATTTTACTAGGATCTTTAATCATATATTATTTAGTTTCTCTCAAAATTTTATAATTTTTTAGGACAGGGAAACCCATTCAAAATGTAAGACAACCTGGGCAGTGTTTGCTGCCCAAAAATTTCGTTTTCAGATTATTAGGGGAAAATTTGAAAAACCATTACTCTTTAACCATTTCTCATTTTCCTCTAAAAAATATTTGTGATCTTTATACATATTAAACTAACTGTTTACCGAATTTCATGGCTTTTGGCTCATAAAACATGTTCAAATTTTAAAACAAGCTGGGCAGTGCATGCTGCCCATAAATTTTCCAGATTGCATCAAGATGCCAAAAAGTTCATAACTTAGGTTCAAAAACACTTTTTTTTTTTCGATTTTCCAAAGCCTAAATCCAAGTAATAATCTAGAAATATGCAACCATATAAATTATTTCCACAAAAAGAGGTAGTAGGGTACGATCTGACCCATTGGAAGTCAAACCACGAAAACTTGGCAGCGTGCATTTTTACACATTCTAGCAAAACTAAACAAAACTAGCAAAACCCTAGCCACATGAATGCATGCAAATCAACAAATCAACCAAGCTAACCCTCAAGCATAAAATAAACTTCAAAAACCAACAAAATAACCTATAAAACTAGATTTAACATCAATAATAAAAAAATAACTCAAAAACCAACCATAAACTCTACCTTGTAGTTCTAGCTTGGAGATGAGATTCCTTAGCTTTTCAAACTTCCTCCTTGGATTATATACACTCAAACCGAGCCCCAAAGGTTCCACATGCAAATTTGTAAAAGAGTGTTAGGGTAGAAGATGGAGATGAGTGGAAAAACATAAAAATTCTAGAACCCTTACCTTTGTTTTCACTAGATCATAAAAAAGCCTTAACTTTGAGATTATCCTAGAACCACCTCTCTTGAACCCTAGAATACAAGATCCATGCCATGCATGACCATTAAAATCACATGCATGCATATCCATCCCTTAGGGTTTCAGATTTGAAGAAGAAGAGATGAGAAAAAAATGGATTAGGGTTCGAACTTACTCTTCCTTATGGTGTGCTCTTGAGCTTCTCCCCTTCCTTCAATGGAGAGTGAGTGCCTAAGCTTGAGGAGAGAAAATGGCAGCCATGGAGCTTAGGGAGCTCTCGGTTTTGGGGAGAAGAATGGAGAGAGCTATTTTTGTTTTCTTGAGGAAAAAAAGAAATTAAAAGAAATAATGATTGGATGTGTAAAAGGGAAATGATTAGTGGTTTTGCCAATGGGTGTGGTAGTCTCTTACTCTTCCTAGGGCAAGTTTCATAGACACTTGAGTACACTAGGGCATAGCCTAGCTGCCCATCACACCTCTTTCCACCTTGGGAAAAGACTAAAATGCCCTTGCCTCGTTTTAACTCACTTCTAATGCATTCAAGGGCCCTTTGGTAATTTCACTCTCCAAATTTAACTAATTTTTTTACCCTATAGTTTTTAAATATCTCCAAGCTAAAATAAAATAAATGTGACCAAAAGTAAATTTTGTCGCATAACACATAATTTTGGTAATTTACTCAAATTGACCAAAATGCCCTAAGAGGCTCGGGCAAGAATTTTCATTCTTAAGCCCGCTAGATTGGAATTAAATCCTCAATCAATTTTTCTTAAATTTACTGGCTCGACTATACAGTTCCAGTTGCCAAATATTTTTATGCCAAAGTATTCCTCATTTACCTAATCCGAGATTTTTTCTGTTACTAGGGCTTTCCCCTTAGTCCAAGACCAATTTTCTTTGCATAGGCCTAAGCCCTTTATCAAATTAGCACAACGACTATAAAATTAACGAAATAACATAATTTCACATAATATTATTTATCAAAATAATATTTCACAAAATTCTTCACCGGTGAGATTTCGTATTTTAATATTACCAAGTGATTTTAAATAAACAACTTAATTAAATGCGGAATAATGATTAAGTTATTTAGACAGATTTCAGTTTTGTTCACACCACATATGAAACTGTTTAAACAGAAGCAGAAAAACAAGTAAAAATTGAACACACGAGAATTTTTACGTGGTTCGGAAATCTTTTCAAATAACCTACATCCACGAGGCCACGCCCAGAGAATAAACCAATTAGTAAAGAAACAATGTGTACAAAAGCATTGACTTAAACAATGTAAGACTCCCTCTTAAACTATTGCAGCAATCTTGTTGTACTCTTCTCTACGAATCTGGTTTTGATGAAACGCTGATTCTCTTGATCTCCCTTCAAAGAATAGCGAGTGCACACTTCCTCTCGAAGTGAGACTTAGATAGAATCCTCTCCCGAAGATCCTTATGAACACGTTCACAATAGACACTATCTGTTTACAATGGACTAGATAGATATGCACAAGTACACTCAACACTCTCACAAAGATTAAGGTGAACAAACTTAATCTCTACAAATAAAGACACTCTTCAAAATAACACAATGTTTACAAATATTCAAAATGGAAGAGATAAAAATTCCAAAGGCCTTGGCAAGATATTTATAGGCATGGAAATCGTCCAAGGCCATCATTTTCTGATATCTTTGAAATCAATTTGCAAATTCCTTTGATTTGGGAAATCAGCCATCCAGATGAATTATGTGTCGACAGAAAAGGAAATTGATGAGTCAGCAATGTAATCAGTTTTATCTGGCAGAACGAACATGGTCATTTCTTTTGACCATGTTCATCTTTGACACCTTCTTTATTCCAGAATAAACATAATCCCTGAAAATAATCTCAAGATAATTGGAATACATATTTTTACCAAATATTGATTATTTGTGATAAATAAGGTAAAAAATATATTCACACTTAAAATATATTTTCACATTAGAAAATCAGATGAATCAATTTGATATTTAAACCATGAATCAATAAGGATATGCTACTGATTTTTCTTAATAAATTTAAAATATTTTGTCTAAATTAAAGTTAGCCAATAAAGGATTTTACAACCGGCTCCAACCGGCTACTAACGGTGTTCAAAATACAGGATGTTACACATATAAACTCATACTTTTCGTAACATAATTCAAGAAAATTCTAGCTAACTTCCTTACCTCAAGTCCAAGCAAAAATAAACTGCAAGGTACTTCGCAACGAGTTTAGAATCACAATCAAATGTTCGTCTTAATATCAAGTAAGATTACATATGCCCAACATACATACCCCACGTGTGCATGTGCCATGCACATGTGGCACATATTGCACCACACTATAAACATTCAATAATTTCACATAAAATCATAAAAAAGTAATCTCAAGCTGCCAGTGAATCCTCAATGTTTGCAAAACAAGAATCATGCACTTAATCAAATGGCGTATATTGAACATAGAACTAAATTTACATGTGACATGCGTACTTGAGAAAGTCTTTGAAGAGTGCATGGAAGTTGGAAGATTTTAGCCTTTTTAATTCTTAGAAATCGCATAAGATTTCATTAAACAAATATCTTACCAACTTTATTTATATCAAAAGGCTATATTAAAATCGTACTTTAAAATATAACTAAAAGAATCATTTTATTTTTAGTTGTCATTTTCCAAATATTAATCACATTTACTATTCTTAACTTAAATAAAATAATCACAGGAGTATAATTTCTTTTTTTTCTAGTTCTTTTTTTTAACAAAATAATTAATTTAACAAAATTAATTAATACTAAATAATTTAACATATTTATTTAAGAAAAAAAAATTGGTACTCACTCAGTTTGCCAAATCGATAAGTAAAATAATTACATCTTTTGTAGAAAAATAAAAGTTATATCTCAAGGTTACCGCATTTTCATAAATATCACAATTTTAATTATGTTGGAAAAGTTTTTTTATACCATTTTTTACTCAAATAAAATACTTAGTCTCATAAAAATAATGCTACTTGATTTATTATTTTAAAAATACATTATGCATTATTTTAATTAGAATATTCCATATTTTAAAGTATAGAAAATTACATTTTTCATGTATATAGTCTAGGGTTTAATCTATATGAGCATATGGAATTTTCTTTCAATAAAATAAAAATTCCAGAAAAAACTTTTATTTGTTTAAAATCACGTAATTGAACAAATCACTTTTTCTTTCACAAAATAATAAAAAAAAACTGCATGTGTTTCAATTAGTTAAAAGTCCCATTAAAATGAAGAAGAAAAAATTATCTCTTGTTTACACAAGTTATGTCTAAAATAATACACAAGTTGTTGCATAAAATATTATTTTCGGCATAACTTGTGTATTTTTAAAATCATTGATTGATCATCACCATCACAATAAGAAAAATTACAGCAAGCATAATTATTATAAAACACACTTTTAATCATGTTTAAGTTATCAACGGGCCAAATGACCGAAATGCCCATATGGAAGTGAACCTTGACGACTTAGGATTGTGTTCCACCATTGAAGAGGGTTCTAAACTAAGCTTGAGGTAAGAATCTAGCCATTAAAACTTTGGTTTGCTCTGTTTTTCTATTGGATTTCAGCTTAGATTTCTAGGTTGGATAATGGGAATTGATGGGAGTTTTTGGCTAGGGTTACTTGGGTTATGATGCCTAGGACTTATGTATGTGGTTTTTGGGTTCATTTGGGAGTCTAAATGAGGTTTGGAAGTTGGTTTTTCAGATTGGAAATGGTGGTGTCAAAGGAGGGAAAAACCAGGGTTGAAAACCCTGGTTGTAGCGCTACAACGCCTATCCATGGGCGCTATAGCACTAGCCAGGGGGTGTTTCACTCTGCCAATAGTGGTGGGGCGCTAGGGGGGTAGCGCTACCCTGCTCTTCCAGATTCCTATTTTGGGCACTTTTGAGGGATTTTGGCTCGGGATTTCAATTCCTAATGTTCGGGATCGAATCTACTCATTGTTTGGGTACAATTCGAGGTCTCGGGAGTGAGGTTTAGGTCAAGAACCTTTTATGGTTGATTTTCATTAATGGGGGTTATAATTTGTTATGTCTGGGTGACCGCTAAGGAATCAAAGGGTCGATCGTTCTCGATGGTCGTTCTTGTATTAATTCTCGCTCGAACCAGAGGTAAGAAAACTGCACCCCATATGTGACATGCATGGTTATTCATGAGGCATGTTGAGTGTTTGAATGTGGACTTTGATTGCATATCAAATGCTTAGAAATCTTGCTTACTTGTGAATGGCTTTGACTCATTAGTCAGAATCGGCAATAGTGTCAGTATTAACTGTGAAGCTGTGACTCATTAGTCAAGTTCGGAAATAGTACTGAGCACTGGTCGTGTGGTATTGACTCATAACTCAAGAACGGTCTTAGCGTGTTTAATGTAAGCCGAAAAGATTAGATCTAATCGACATCCGCATTGAATGACTCATCATGAGCATTAATGCCGGATCGACCTCAAGTTTGATGAAAACTAAAAGCGCTTGTCTAGTCTCATGACTAGTCACTTAAAGCCAGGGCCAGAAGGTCCAGGTGATTGCATCGTCACATGGCTATGGGTGCTAAGCCCACGTTAGTGACTCACTCATCAGTCACTCATCTGATTCAAGCTAGTGACTTATTCATCTGTCACTCATCTGTTTAAGCTAGTGACTTACTCATCAGTCACTCATCTGGTTTACGTTAGTGACTTGCTCATCAGTCACTCATCTGATTAGGGCTACAAACCCTAGCAAGGTTACTAAAACCTTGAAGTGATATCCACTCATCTGTTAAGGGCTATAAGCTTTGTATGATTATCATGATCATCATTTGAAATTATATACATGCAGTAGTGAGTTTTCTTGCTAAGCCTTGGCTCATGGGTGCTATGTGGTGCAGGTAAAGGGAAAGAAAAGCTCACCCAACCTTAAGTGGAGAGCTTAGGTGGCGATGTGTACATATGTGGTTGCTTGACCACCACGGCCAAGGAGTTTCTCAGAGAAACTAGGGGTTAACCCTATTTTTGCCGCTTAGGTCGGTAGGTTGTAACTTTTACTCTGTAATGACCATTTTGGATTGTAAATAACTTGTAAACGTTTTTATGGGCCCATGTACAATTTTATGTTTTAAATAATCATTTGCTTTTGATCGATTTTTTCACCTTAGCCTATTAATAACACCTAGATGCACGTTTATAACCAAATGACTCGATCAACGAGTTAAGCATAGTTCAAAGCTCATAGTAGCGTTTTTGGAGTAACCAGGGCGTTACAACTTGGTATCAGAGCATGCCAAGGTTTAGGGTTCCTGTAGACTGGCTGGGCATGTACACTCGTTACTAAAGTCAAGCTCGACTCATGGTTTGGTAACTATTTTTGTAGTTATATATTTAACTGCTTAAATATAGTATAAATGCTTTACCTGTCTACATGAGATACCTTGATAAGGTTGTGCCTTGACTACTGTATCATCGGCAAGAACGTGCTTATTAGTACTGATATTGCTAGAACATACTCATTATTATTGATCATTGTGAATTATCAATTGATACGTGTTAAATGTTAAATGCTATAATCATATATCCATCTGTATATATGTATGATTGTGGAATGTGGGTGATTATTTGCTTGTTCTTGAACCATGAGGCGGCAAGAGGTTTAGTTATCACTTCCTAACTGGTCGTATTGACTATTGTACCAATGTTTAAGTTGTAAAAAAAAATGATTCCAAGATAGACAGATTCATCAGCTGACTAGGAAGATCAAGGCCAGAATAACAGGTAGGGTCAAGAGAATGACCAGAGTCAGATTCCACAGCCAGCTCCTGATAACTGGCAGTAGTTGTTTAATGACCTGCAAACCACAATATTGAGGCAGGAAGCAGAACTCCGCCTCCTGAGACAACAGCAGGTTCCTGCAGGAACCAGTGTACTTGAGGCACCACCTGTATCAGTGCCAATAGTTAAGCAGCTACCTGAGGCTGGAAATAAATGGGAGCCTCTTTATGAAAGGTTCAGAAAGCAGCAACCTACAGTGTTTGAAGGCATTGCAGATCCTGCTAAAGCTGAGCAGTGGATGAGCATGATTACCACCATACTTGACTTTATGAGGGTGACTGGTAATGAGAGGGTGTCCTATGCCACGTATATGTTTCGGGAGGATGCCCGAATTTGGTGGAAAGTTATATCCCAGACCAGAAACAGCAATGCCCTGAGGTTGGAAGAGTTTCAGACTCTGTTCAATGAAAAGTATTATAATGATGCCATCAGGGCTGCAAAAGTTGAGGAGTTTATCAGATTACTTAAGGGAAGTTTATCAGTGACTGAATATGCTCTGAAGTTTGATAGATTGGCAAAGTTTTCCATGGAGCTGGTGCCCACTGATGGGACCAAAAGGGAGAGGTTTCTCTAGGGGCTACAGCCTAGATTAGCCCGGGACATTTATATCACCACTGTGGCTGGGGTTACTACCTATGCACAGGTGGTTGAGAAGGTGAGAGCGCAGAGAATAAGATTTGGCGAGACAGTGTAGCTGGAAAAGAGTTGAGGAGGACAGGTCCTCCATTTTTGGGTTTTGGTAGGGGTGGAGGCCCCAGTGATCAGAAGAGGAAGGCTCCTGATACCTTCCCAGGTCCAGGTCCTGATAGGCGACCACGTGGTATTTCAATGGGTCTTTAGGGTGGCAGTGAGACCTGGAAGACTTATCCTGAGTGCCCTAGGTGCAAGAGGTGCCATTTGGGAGAGTGTAGGGCAAAGTCCTGCTTTTTATGTGGGGCAGTGGGTCATTTCAAGAAAGACTGCCCAAAAGCAAGAAAGGAAGAACCCATAAAAGCAGACAGCTCGACCCCAGCTCGAGTGTTCGCATTGACACAAGCAGAAGCTGAGGCTTCACCCTTAGTAGTTACAGGTCAGCTTCTTAGTGTTGGAAACCCTTATACTGTTTTGATTGATTCTGGTGCTACACATTCTTTTGTTGCTAGTAGAATTATTGATAGACTGTGTAGACCATGTGATTATTATGCTGTGGGGTTTGGAACCTTATTACCCACTGGGGAGTTAATGGTATCCAGGAGATCGGTCAGATCTTTGCCAGTGACAGTGGAGGGAAAATAGTTGTCAGTGGATTTGATAGAGTTAGTTATGACTGACTTTGACATGATTCTTGGTATATATTGGTTAGTGAAGTATGGGGCAGCCATTGATTGCAGAAGGAAGATGGTCACCGTTGAGCCTGAAGGTGAGGATTCATTTGTGTTTGTTGGTACTGTGCATGGACCTCGCATACCTATGATTTTCAGTTTTGAGGGCTAGAGATCTATTGCAAGGAGGTTGCATTGGATTCTTAGCCAGTGTGGTGGACACCACTCAGGTCATGCCAGTGAGACCAGAAGAGACCAGACTAGTCTGTGAATTTTGGGAAGTGTTTCCAGAAGATTTACTAGGGTTGCCACTGCATAGAGAGATTGAGTTTGTGATAGAACTGGCACCAGGGACGGAGCCAGTGTCTAGAGCACCTTACAGAATGACCCCACCTGAGTTGAAAGAATTGAAAGTACAGTTGCAAGAACTATTGGATTTGGGTTTTATCAGACCTAGTTTCTCACCTTGGGGTGCACCAGTTCTGTTTGTGAAGAAGAAGGATGGTTCTCTGAGGATGTGCATTGATTACAGAGAACTGAATAAGTTAAAAATTATGAACAAGTTTCCTCTGCCAAGGATAGATGATCTGTTTGATCAGTTGCAAGGTAAAAGGGTATTCTCAAAGATAGACCTTCGTTTTGGTTATCATCAGTTGAGGGTCAAGGAGGGAGACATACCAAAGACTGCTTTTCACACTAGATATGGGCATTATGAGTTCTTAGTCATGTCTTTTGGACTGACTAATGCCCCAGCTCCTTTTATGGATTTGATGAACAGAGTGTTCAAGGATTATCTAGACAAGTTTGTGATTGCCTTCATCGATGATATTCTGGTTTATTCTCATTTAGAGTCAGAACATGAAAAACATCTGAGATTGGTTCTACAGAGACTGAGGGAGCACAGATTGTTGGCCAAATTCAAGAAATGTGAGTTTTGGTTATCTCAGGTATCTTTCCTTGGGCACATTGTCAGTAAGGAGAGGATCAAAGTAGATCCAGCAAAGATTGAGGCAGTCAGAAATTGGCCAAGGCCAAAGAATTCTTCAGAAGTGAGAAGTTTCCTTGGATTGTCAGGTTATTACAGATGTTTCGTGGAAGGGTTCTCTAAGATTGCTACTTCATTGACTGAGCTGACACGCAAGAACCAGAAGTTTGTGTGGTCAGATAGGAGTGAGAACAGCTTCCAGGAACTGAAGCAGAGGTTGATTACAGCTCCGGTTCTGAGTCTTCCAACAAATCAAGAGAAGTTTGTGATATACTGTGATGCTTCACATCAGGGTTTGGGCTGTGTTTTGATGCAGTCAGGGAAGGTGAACGCTTATGCTTCACGTCATCTGAAATAATATGAACAGAGATATCCCACTCATGATTTAGAGTTGGCGGTTGTGGTCTTTGCATTAAAGGTATGGAGGCATTACGTGTATGGGGAGAAGTGTGAGATTTACTCTGACCACAAGAGCTTAAAGTACTTCTTCACACAGAAAGACCTGAATATGAGACAAAGGCATTGGCTGAAGTTAGTAAAAGATTATGATTGTGAGATTCTATATCATCCAAGAAAGGCCAACGTGGTAGCTGATGCTTTAAGCCGGAAGGGTCCGGGATAGATTTATAGTGCAAGGCTGATAGCCAGAGAATTGGCAGATGATATGACCAGAGCTGGTATAGAGTTGCTGGTGGGCCAGTTGGCCAATATTATGCTACAGTCTACACTGTTAGAAAGGATAAAGGAAGGTCAGTTGGGTGATCCACAACTGATCAAGATCAGAGAGGATGTTTTTGGTGGAGTATCTAGAGATTATCCAGTGTCTGATTTAGGTTGTTGAGGTACAAGGGTCGGATATGTGTTCCATTAGACACTGCTTTAAGATGAGAGATTCTGGATGAATCTCATACTACTCCTTATTCTTTGCATCCAGGCACCACGAAGATGTATCAGGATGTGAGATTAGTGTATTGGTGGCCTGGGATGAAGATGGAAGTAGTGGAATATGTGGCTAAGTGCTTGACATGTCAACAGGTCAAGACTAAGCATCAGAGGCCAGCGGGGTTATTGTAGCCTCTAGATATCCTAGAGTGGAAATGGGAGGACATCACGATGGATTTCGTGGTGGGATTACCCAGGACTGCTGGTCAACATGATTCTATTTGGGTTATTGTGGATCTCTACACAAAGTCAGCTCACTTCTTACCAGTGAGGACTACATATACAGTTGACTAGTACGCAGATCTCTATGTGAGAGAGATCGTGCGCCTCCATGGAGCACCGAGGTTGATCGTGTTAGATCGGGACCCCACTTTTACTTCAAAGTTCTGGGGGAGTTTATAGAAGGACATGGGAACACAATTGAAGTTCAGTACTGCTTATCATCCTCAGACAATGGACAATTTGAGAGGACGATCTAAATATTAGAGGACATGATGCGAGCATGTGTGCTGGACTTTGGTGGATCCTGGAGTAAGTATCAACCTTTGATAGAGTTTTCCTACAACAAAAATTATCAGTCTAGCATTGGGGTTGCACCTTATGAGATGATGTATGGTAGGAAATGCAGATCTCCCATTCATTGGGATGAGACAGGAGAAAGGAGCTACTTGGGTCCTAAGGCAGTTCAGAGGACCAGTGAAGCCATTGAGAAGATTAGAGATCGGATGCTTCCTTCTCATAGTAGATAAAAAAAGTTATGCAGATCCCAAGCGCAGGAACGTAGAGTTCCAGGTGGGAGACTATGTTTTCCTTAGAGTCTCTTCATGGAAAGGGGTGAAAAGATTTGGAAAGAAGGATAAGCTGAGCCCTAGATTTGTAGGTCCATTTGAGATCCTGGAGAGGATTGGTCAGGTGGCTTACAGGTTGGCCTTACCACCGGCATTGTCAGTCGTGCATAACGTGTTTCATATTTCAGCTCTTCAGAGGTATGTATCTAATGTGACCCATGTTTTGAGTTATGAAGATTTGGAATGTAACGACCCAAAATTACTAATATGGCTTAAGGGCCTTGATTAGTGTGCTAGGAGGGCATAATTGGTTTTTGTGTGGAAATTTTCAAATTAACATGTGATTATATGATAAACATGTTTGTATGGCTATATGAATGTAAATGTGGTTGTATGCTATATTTGTGAGAACCACATTATTATGTGGGTAAGCCTGCAGCGTGCGACTCGAGGGGATCCTAGGGAGCTAGTTAGCGGGAAAGTCACAACGGGGCTTAATGTTTGACTTGGGGCAAGTCAAGGGGTAATTCGAGTATTAGACGATTATCTGGGTTATCGGGTTATGGAAATAAATATAAGGAGATATATTTGAGGTTAGGAAGCCTAGGCGGGAATATTGGGGAATTTTACCAATTTGCCTTAGGGGACGTTTTCGGTACCCCGAGCCTCGGGATTGATCTAATTAGCTAATATTAGATTAAGTAATCAGAAAGTAGTAGAACAAAAGACCCAAACCGACCCATGTTTTCTCTTATCCTCTCTTCTCTTGTCTCTCTCAAGAAGGCTATAGAAACCTAAGGTGAATCAGCTGGAATTTTGTGTTTTGTGCTGAATTTGTGAGGGATTAGCTTAGCTCTAACCAAGGAACACTCAACCAGGATCAAGGTAAGAATTGAATTTCATTCTTGAGCACTAGAGTTCTGAATTTTGGCTGAGAATTAAAGGTGTTTATGGTTTTGATGTTTAAGGGCTGAATTAAAGCTGAGAGGCTTGGGTTTTAGCTCAGAAGTTGTTAAGGAAGTGGTTCATCAAAGAAGGTAAGCTTCAATTCGTAGTTTAGAGCTTAAATTCTAAGTTTGCATGACTGGTTTTTGAGTTCTTTTGTTGCTGGGTTTCAGAAATCAAAGTGGAGTTCTAATGAGTTTCTAAGCTGGATTTCTATTGGATTATGCTGTTAGGATCATGCTAAAAGTTTTGTGATTAATGGGTTTTGGTATTAGGGTGCTTTGGGGTGGTTTTGAATAAGGTTAGGATGTTAGAAATGGTGGATTTTTTGGGCACGAAGGGGTGGGTCGCGGCTCTGTTCTAGAGCGCTGTGGCCCTACGAAGCAAAGGAGCCAGGGAGCACCGCGGCGCCACAAGGCAGGGCCGCGGCGCGTGTCTGCCTTCAGAGGGGCTTGGTTTCTGTTTCAGGGGCAGGCCGTGGCTAGGTTTCTGGGGCTGCAACCCTTAGGTGCATTTATTATCTTTTGGGGATTTTAAGCGTGGGAACTTAACCTAGGGTGCTCGGGATCGATTTCACCACCGTGTTTGGTGGAATTCGATGTCCTGAAAGCTAGCATTGTACTCAGAAACCCTTATTTGAATATTAATGGAATCCATTACCTTGGTTGTGACTAGGTATTAAGCTAGGGCTCGGGAAGCAGATCGTGCTCGAGAGTCGTCGCTCGTAGTTGGTGAACGTGGAAATTAAAGGTAAGAAAACTGCACCCGGTTGCGTATTTGTAATGGGACTAAGGGTTCCCTAATATGTATGCTTTGAAATTATGGTATTATGCCATGTAAACAGAAAATCAATGGCCTAAGAGTGCCAAGGTTACACTAGTGCACAGGGCGCGGCTCGGCCACTGGTAGCCGAGGATAGCTTATTATGCACTGAGCTCGGTTTAAGCGGGCTGGAGTCAGTGGGGTAAACAGAGGGTGCGACCTAAGTTGTCGACCCTGATTATCATGTAACTTGATTGTTATTAATGCTTAGTTGCACCTTTGATTCTGAATACATGCTATGTAACCCATATGAGTGTTAAGTGTTTGATCATGCTTAAAGGATTATTCATCTGTTATTATTGTTTGTGATGCATATTATGTTTTCTTGCTAGGCCTTGGCTCACGGGTGCTACGTGGTACAGGTAAAGGCAAGGGCAAACTTGATCAGCCCTGACTTGGAGAGCTCTGTGAGCTGAATGTACATGACCAGCTGCTCATCCACCACGGTTGAGGGGAAATCAGGAACAGGGGAACCAGAAATGTTTGTTTTGCCTTAGAATGGCTAATAATTGTTTAAACCTTGGAAATTTTGTAAACTGACTTTCGATCGCTGTTCCTTTTTGGGATCCCATGTATAAAATGTTTTGCTATATAGAATGTACACTTTTGAGACCAAAACCTTTTAACCCTAGTGTTGACTGCGTTTTTAGCCAACGACGTGAGAACGTCAAATACGACGAACCTTCAAGAGAATGTAAACGACAACAGACGGTATAAACAAGAAAAGTAAATAACACAGAATTTTTATAGTGGTTCAGCCCCGATTGTCGGTAATAGCCTAATCCACTTAGAGTTGTGATTTATAAATCTATACTCAAGATCAGATGGACTATGTCAACTGAGTTTCTTCAGTATAAATTGTGAAAATACAAGAATTCTCTCTAATTTCAGCACTTTCTCTCTCTAGAATAGACAGACCCAATTTTATCTCTCTCGAAAGAATAAGCAGAAGGGGCCCCTCTCTCATCTCATAAGCTCTCTATTTATAGAGATGGGATCCTCAACTGATATCCCCTTATAATAGGGATATTTTACTATATTTATTACATTTATATTACAAATAAACATTCAAAATTCAAAATGTAACAAATTCCCCATTTGTGGGAAGAATGAGAGATTCCCGCGCATGTTGTTGAAGTTGTGTCTGACTTAGTCTCCTCTAGCTAGTTGGTCCACCTCCTACTCACTACCCATGCAAGTGCTGGTTAAACATGCATGGTGGTAGGATATGCATGGTGGTAGGACATGCTTTGGGTGGGTTGAACGTGCATGGTTCTCCTCGAACATGTACTCTCCTCTAGCATGCCATGTTCCTCCTTGAACCAATCTCCTTGGCTTCTCCTCGGACCAAGGTGGTTCGAGGCAACTTCCTTGGCACCTCACCTTGAACGACATTGAGGCAACCTCACCTTGGACAACATTGAGGCAACCTCACCTTGGACAACATTGAGGGAACCTCACCTTGGACAACATTGAGGGAACCTCACCTTGGACAACATTGAGGCAACCTCCTTTAGCATCTCCCAAACATGTCCGATCGAACATTGTATAGACTTTCCTTATGAAAGTCTAAGTCTCCATTCTCTTGCATGAGACTCCTCCTCCTTAGCTATTTACCTTGGGCACGTTCGAGCCAACACTTAGAAAACCTTGGGAGGCTTACCTCCTACACACCCTTGGGGTCTCCTAGGACCACACCCTCCTTGGGGTCTCCTAGGACCACCCTCTTAGCCCTCCTAGGAGGCACTCTCCTAGATGCATTCTCCTTAGCCTCCTAGGATGCATTCTCCAATTTTTGGGTATAACACCTAGCACATTAGTGGTTTCAGTATCACGTTTTAACTAAATGACTTGATTAGCGAGTCCTGCATCTTTATAAACACACAGTGTAGCGGTCTTGGCCATCCAGGGCGTTACATGGAACTTGAGGCAGATCTCTCCTATGAGGAACAACCAGTTCAGATACTTGACAGAAAGGACAAGGTCCTCAGGAATAAGACGATACCTTTGGCTAAGGTATTGTGGAGGAACAGCAAGGTCGAGGAAGCGACCTGAGAGCTGGAGTCAGACATACAGATTCAATATCCCAAGCTGTTTAGGTAAATTTTGAGGACGAAATTTCTGTAAGGATGGGATAGTTGTAATGCCCCAAAATCCCTAATGAGGTTTAATGGTTGGATAAGTAGGCCGGTAGGGCCATAATTGATTTATTATGCCATTAAATGATTATGTGCATGTTTATGTGAATTATATTATTATACGATGTTAAATGCATGCATGTGGGTCCACATTTGATCATAGGGGCATTTTGGTAATTTGGCTCATTGAGGGTGTAATTGTATATTTGTATGCATGTTGGTGAATCATTGATGAGGCCACATTATAATGTGGATTTGTTTGAGCCATTTGGCATGAGACGGTCTTTGAGTGCAAGTTAGCAGTTTGGTCATAACGGGATTAAGTTCGGGGCTCGGGGTGAGTCTCGGGGTAATTTGGTGATTAGAACATTGCCGGGAATTAAAGGGTAATGGGATATGATTTATTGGTATTTGAGAATATTGGGAACAACGGGAATTGGAGGGTGTTAATTATGATTAACGAAATAGGCGGGAAAGGACAATTTTACCCTTGGGAGCCTTTAAAAAGACTTTAAATGACCTAGGGGCAATAAGATCTTTTCACCCTAAGGATATATTTAGCCATTGAAGGCTGTAGAACCTTGTCAAAAACAGAGTAAGCTTCTTCTCTCCCATACATCATTTCCTTTTCTTTTCTTCTAGGATTTTTGAGCTTTTTTTGAGGATCTAAGCTAAGGAAGTGAACCTTGAGGGCTTAGGATTGTGTTCCACCATTGAAGAGGGTTCTAAACTGAGCTTAAGGTAAGGTTTTAGCCATTAAAACTCTGTTTTTCTATTGGATTTCAGCTTGGATTTCTAGGTTGGATAATGGGAATTGATGGGAGTTTTTGGCTAGGGTTACTTAGGTTTTGATGCCTAGGACTTATGTATATGGTTTTTGGGTTCGTTTGGGAGTCTAAATGAGGTTTGGAAGATGGTTTTTCAGATTGGAAATGGTGGTGTCGAAGGAGGGAAAAACCAGGGTTGAAAACCCTGGTTGTAGCACTACAGTGCCCATCCATGGGCGCTACAACGCTAGCCAGAGGGTGTTTCACTCTGCCAATAGCACTGGGGCGCTAGGGGGGTAGTGTTACCCTGCTTTTCCAGATTCCTTTTTTGGGCACTTTTGAGGGATTTTGGCTCAGGGTTTCAATTCCTAAGGCTCGGGATCGAATCTACTCACAGTTTGGGTACAATTCGGGGTCTCGGGAGTGAGGTTTAGGTCAAGACCCTTTTATGGTTGATTTTAATTAATGGAGGTTATAATTAGTTATGACTAGGTGACCGCTAAGCAATCAAAGGGTCGATCGTTCTTGAGGGTCGTTCTTGTATTAATTCTCTCTCGAACCAGAGGTAAGAAAACTGCACCCTATATGTGACAGGCATGGTTATTCATGAGGCATGTTGAGTGTTTAAATGTGGACTTTGATTGCCTATCAAATGCTTAGCAATTTTGCTTACTTGTGAATGGCACTGACTCATTAATCAGAATCGACAATGGTGTCAGTATTAACTGTGAAGCTGTGACTCATTAGTCAAGTTCGACAATAGTACTGAGCACTGGTCGTGTGGTATTGACTCATAACTCAAGAACGATCTTAGTGTGTTTAATACAAGTTGAAAAGATTAGATCTAATCGACATCAGCATTGAATGACTCATCATGAGCATTAATGCCAGACTGACCTCAAGTTCGATGAAAACTAAAAGCGCTTGTCTAGTCTCATGACTAGTCACTTAGAGCCAGGGCCAGAAGGTAAAGGTGACTGCATCGTCACATGGCTATGGGTGCTGAGCCCATGTTAGTGACTCACTCATCAGTCACTCATCTGATTCAAGCTAGTGACTTGCTCATTAGTCACTCATCTGTATAAGCTAGTGACTTACTCATCAGTCACTCATCTGGTTTACGTTAGTGACTTGCTCATCAGTCACTCATCTGATTAGGGCTACAAACCCTAGCAAGGTTACCAAAACCTTGAAGTGATATTCTCTCATCTGTTTGGGGCTATAAGCACTGTATGATTATCATGATCATCATTTGATATTATATACATTCAGTAATGAGTTTTCTTGCTGAGCCTTGGCTCATGGGTGCTATGTGGTGCAGGTAAAGGGAAAGAAAAGCTCACCCAGCCTTGAGTGGAGAGCTTAGGTGGCGATATGTACATATGCGGCTGCTTGACCACCACGGTAAAGGAGTTTCTCGGAGGAACTAAGGGTTAACCCTATTTTTGTCGCTTAGGTCGGCGGGTTGTAACTTTTACTCTGTAATGACCATTTTGGATTGTAAATAACTTGTAAACGTTTTTATAGGCCCATGTACAATTTTTTGTTTTAAATAAAATAAATCCTTTCCAATTGATCAAGTTTTTCACCTTAGCCTATTAATAACACCTAGATGCACGTTTATAACCCAATGACTCGATTAGTGAGTTAAGCACGGTTCAAAGCTCACAGTAATGGTCCTGGAGTAACCAGGGCGTTATAGCAACCAACTCCTCTTGAGTTGTGTTAATTTTAGATCCATTGTTATAGGGCTTTCGATACTTACATTCTCTAGCCAAGTGACCACTCTTGCCACAAACAAAACAAGGTCCTTTCACACCCTTGAATTGCCCTTCATTCTTTGTTGGAGCTAGATGAGTATCTGTACGTCCTCCTAATCCAAGACCGTTACACTGTGTATTTTAAATTGTGTCAGACTTGCTAATCAAGTCATTTGGTTATAATTGTGCAACTAAGGTTAACATTAAGGGTTAGACTTAAAATTTTTGGTCAAAGGAACTATTGAATTTTCATTTAAAAAGTTTCATACATACATGGGATCCCAAAATATTACAAACAAATGTTTAAAAGGGTGTGTATACATAAAAAGTTACAATCGGCCGGCCTAAGCGGCAAAATTAGGGCTACAACCCTAGTTCCTCTGAGATATCCTCAACCTTGGTGGACGAGCAGCTGCATATGTACACACCACCAAAGTTCTCCAACTAATGGCTAGTCAAATTTTCCATTTCCCTTACCAGCACCACATAGCACTCGTGAGTCAATGCTCAGCAATAAAACTTAAACATGTGCATGAACAGAAAATACATATTTTTAGATACTTATCTAGCATGCCCAGCAGTAATAACCTACTCATGTAGGCATACAATTACAAATAAATGGTCATTGGACCATTCTGGGGCCACTGCCCTGAATAGTTAACCATAGAGTCAGCCCCGGGGCCTTATGCCCTAGATATGTGACCATAGAGTCACTTGGGGCCCTCACCCTTAGCTCTGGGTAACTAGCCATAGAGCTAACCAAACACTTTTGTTTTCCAACGAACATTGGGTCGGCCAACATAATAGTACGTTGTTGATTTGGGCCTAAGCCTTTTGACCAGCGCACAAGGCGCTATTACCGTCCTTGAATAATAAGTCAAGCCCTGAACCAGGTATTCGAATATAGATACAAAAACAGATATAGATAAGCATACTTCAGACATTACAAGTATGCATACATATTAATCATATAACATCATCAAGTAATTGCAAACATAGTAATAACCATGCTCCTTAATGGGGCCAAGCCCTAGCTACGCAAACCATGCGAACAGTCATGTAACACTTAATCAGATACATAATATTCAAGTATGTTTAATCAACAAGCGAAACGGAAACTTTAACATGTTCATTCTCAGGGGCCCGAGCCCTATTCGCAATTATAGTCAACAATCGGGTCAAGCCCTAATCACACATATATCACGTATTGGGTGCAGTTTTCTTACCTCAGGTCCAAGTATAGCTTAAAATAAGAACGACCCTTGAGCAAGATCCCAGTTCTAAGCCCCTAGCAATAACCTCTGCTGTGAATGATGCTCTCCTAACTGCAACCAGTCCTGAATCCTAACTCGAGCCTTCAATTCCCAAGTATTCAGCCAAGAATCTCCTTAATTCCTCAAGAACTTCACTCACAATTGGGAGAGAGTGAGAGTCGGTTGGTGAGTAGAGTGTTTTTTAGTGTTTTGTTTATTTCTTAAGGCTTAAGTAATCTTAAGCTAATCCCGAGGCTCAGGGTACCAAAAATGTCCCCGAGGGCAAAATGGTCAAAATCCTCAGTATGCCCTCCTAATCTCACAAACTCCAAATATATCCTCAATTATTCATTCCTGTTTCCCGATAACCCAATATTGTGCTGAATACCTAAAACACCCCTTGACTCGCCCTGAGTCAGGTATTGGGTCTCCTTGTGACTTTCCCGCTAACTTTCTCCCTAAGATCGTATCGTACTCAATAACCCAAATAAACTCACATAATATGTGTTCTCTCACATATATGCACATATATACAATTATGCCCATAACGAGCCAAATTATGAAAATTGCCATTCTAATAAGAAACGGGCCCACATGTATATTCAATACTCCGAAACATGCATAACTAGTTATATTATCATATAGCTCACATAATCACATAATCATACACAAATATATCATATAAGCATATAATTCCATAGATTGTCATCCTGGCCCCCTAATAAAGGCCCTAAGCCTTATTAGGTAATTTGGGATGTTACAACTATCCCCTCCTTACAGAAATTTCGTTCTCGAAATTTTACCTGAACAACTCGGGATACTGAGTCTGCATATCTACCTCCAGCTCCTAGGTCGCTTCCTTGACCTTGTTGTTCATCCATAATACCTTAACTAAAGGTATAGTCTTGTTTCTCAGGACCTTGTCCTTCTTGTCTAAAATCTGAACTGGCTGCTCCTCGTAGGACAAGTCTGTCTCCAGTTCCAAATCCTCATAACTCAATACATGAGTCCCATCTAACACATACTTCCTCAGCATGAAAATATGGAATACATTGTGCATACTAGACAATGCAGGGGGTAAGGCCAACCTGTAAGCCACCTGACCAATCCTCTCCAGGATCTCAAATGGTCCCACAAACCTAGGGCTCAACTTGCCCTTCTTCCCGAATCTCTTCACCCCTCTAGAGGTGAAACCCTAAGGAAGACATAGTCTCCCACCTAGAACTCCACCTTCCTCCACTTGGGGTCTGAATAACTCCTCTGTCTACTCTGAGACGCGAGCATCTGAGCTCTAATCTTCTCAATAGCCTCAGTCATCCTCTGCACTGCCTCAGGACCCAAATATTTCCTCTCACCCATCTCATCCCAGTGAATGGGTGATCTGCACTTCCTACCATATAGCATCTCATAAGGTGCCACTCCAATATCTGGATAGTCATCTCAGACTCACCATCGGTCTGAGGATGATAAGTTGTACTGAAATTCAGTTGTGTACCCATCTCCCTCTGTAAACTTCCCTAAAACTTGGAAGTAAAGATAGGGTCCTTATCCGACACGATAGACCTTGGGTCCCATGAAGGCGAACTTCTCTCTCACATAGAGATCTGCATATTGGTCAATCGTGTAATTTGTTCTCACTGGTAGAAAATGAGCTGATTTCGTATACCGATCCACGATGACCCAAATTGAATCATGCTGGCCCACTATCCTGGGAAATCCTACCACGAAATCCATCGTGATGTCCTCCCACTTCCACTTCAAGATATCCAGAAGTCGTAACAACCCTGCTAGCCTCTGATGCTTTGCCTTGACCTACTGACAGGTCAGGCACCTTGCCACGTATTCAGTCACATCCCTCTTCATCCCAGGCCACCAGTATAAAGCTTTCAGATCCTGATACATCTTCGTGGTGCCTAGATGTAGAGAATAAGAGGCTATATGAGATTCATCCAAATTCTCCCGTCTGATCCTAGTGTCCATCGCAACACAAATCCGATCCTTGTATCTCAACAAGCCCATGCTTGACACCGTATAATCCTTAGCTACTCTAGCTAGGACGTCCCCTCTAATCTGCCCTAACTGTGGGTCTTCTAACTACTTCTCCTTAATCCTCTCCAGAAGAGTAGACTGTAGGGTGATGTTGGCTAACAGGCCCACCACTAACTCAATTCCTACTCTAGTCATATCATTAGCCAACTCCGTTAATATGTGCCTGGTACCATACAACTGTCCTGGACCCTTCCGGCTTAAGGCATTTGCTACCACATTGGCTTTCACAGGGTGATAGAGGATCTCACAATCATAATCCTTTACCAGCTCTAACCAACATCTTTACCTCATGAAGAAGTATTTTAAACTCTTGTGGTCGGTGTATATCTCACACTTCTCACCATACAAGTAGTGTCGCCACACCTTCAGTGCAAAAACCACTGCTGCAAGTTCTAAATCATGTGTGGGGTATCTCTGCTCATATTCCTTTAGCTAACATGATGCATAGGCCATCACCTTCCCTGTCTGCATAAGAACACAACCCAGACCCTACCTTGAGGCATCACAATAAACTACAAACTTGTCCTGATCTGTAGGAAGACTCAGAACCAGAGCGGTGAGCAAACTCTTCTTGAGCTTTTGGAAGTTGTCTTCACACTTGTCTGACCATATGAACTTCTGATTCTTGCGTGTTAACTCTATCAGTGGTGACGCAATCTTGGAAAACCCCTCTACAAAGTGTCTGTAATAGCCTGCCAATCCCAAGAAACTTATGATCTCTGAAGTGTTCTTCGGTCTTGGCCAATCTCTGACTGCCTCAATCTTTGTTGGATCCACCATAATTCCATCCTTACTAACTATGTGACCTAAGAAAGTCACCTGTGGCAACCAAAACTCGTATTTCTTGAATTTCGCTTACAGCTTATGTTCTCTCAACCTCTATAATACCAATCTAAGGTGTTGCTCGTGTTCTGTCTTTGATTGTGAGTATATCAGTACATCATCTATAAAGATGATCACAAACTGATCCAAGTAATCCTTGAACACCTTGTTCATCGATTCCATAAATGTTGTTGGGGCATTATTCAATCCAAATCACATCACCAAAAACTCGTAATGCATGTCCCTGGTGCGAAAAGTTGTCTTCATTATATCCTCCTCCTTGATCCTCAGCTGGTGATAACCAGATCGAAGATCTATCTTGGAGAATACTGTCCTACCCTACAACTAATCAAACAGATCATCAATCCTTGGCAGAAGATACCTATTCTTGATAGTCAACTTGTTCAGTTCTCTATAATCAATACACATCCTCAAAGAACCATCTTTCTTCTTCAAGAAGAGAAGTGGTGCACCCCATGGCGAGAAACTGGGGCCTGATAAAACCCAAGTCTAGTAACTCCTGTAGTTGAACCTTTAGTTCCTTCAGCTCAGCTGGAGCCATCCTATAAGGTGCCCTAGACACTTACTCTGTCCTTGGCGCCAATTCAATCACAAACTCAATCTCCCTGAGTGGAGGTAACCTTGGCAGATCCTCTGGAAACACGTCCAAAAACTCATAGACTAATTGGGTCTGTCCTGGTCCCACTAGCATGACCTGAGTGGTATCCACCACGCTAGCTAAGAATCCTATGTATCCCCCCTACAATAGGTCCCTAGCTCTAAGTATAGATATCATAGGTATACATGGTCCATGCACAGTGCCAACGAATATAAAGGGGACCTCACCTTCAGGCTCAAAGGTTACCATCTTCTTCTTGAAATCTATCATTGCCCCATACTTTTCTAGCCAATCCATACCCAGAAATATATCAAAGTCAGTCATCACCAACTCTACTAAGTCAACTGACAATTCTCTACCATCCACTGTAATTGGTTGTGATCTAACACATCTCCTGGAAACTACTAACTCCCCAGTAGGCAGCATGGTACCAAACCCCACTGGATAAAAGTCACATGGTCTACACAATCCATCTATAATCCTACTAGCAACAAAAGAATGCGTAGCACCCGAATCAATCAAAACAGTATAGAAGGTTTCAGCACTAAAAAGCTGACTTGAACCACCGAGGGACTAGCCTCAGCCTCTGCCTAGGTCAAGGTGAACACCCAAGCTAGCGTCAGGCTGTCCACCTTCTTGGGCTCTTCCTTTCTAGCTCTCAGGCAATCCTTCTTCAAATTCCCCACACTACCGCAAACAAAACAGGCCTTCGCCCGACATTCCCCAATATGGTGCCTCCTGCACCGGGTACACTCCGAGAATGCTCTCCAGGTCTCACTGCCACCCTAGCAGCCCATCTATATGCCCCGTGGCCTCCTATCTAGCCCTGGAGCTGAAACTGTATTTGGAGTCTTTCTCTTTTGGTCACTGGGGTCTTCGCCCTTACCAAAGCTTGCAAATGGAGGTCCCGGCGTCCTAGAATTCCTTCTGGTCGCATTCTCATGCCAAATCTTACTCTCTACACTCTCAGTTGTAAGCGCTTTCTCCACAGCCTGTGCATAGGTGGTCAATCCTGGCATAGTAGTAATACGAACATCCTGGGCCATCATAGGCTGTAGCCCCTGGAGAAACCTCTCTCTTCTGGTCCCATCAGTGGTCACCAAATCCCTGACAAACTTTGCCAATCTATCAAACTTCAGGGCGTAGTCAGTCACTGTCATGTTACCTTGAAGTAACTTGCTGAACTCTTCAGCCTTAGTAGCTTTAACTGCGTCGTTGTAGTACTTCTCATTAAACAAAGTTCTGAACTCTTCCCATTCCATGGTGTTTAATGCTCTAGTCTGGGATACAACCTCCCACCATATTCGGGCATCCTCCCAAAACATGTAAGTGGCGCAGGCCACTCTCTCATTACCATTTACCCTCATAAAATCCAGGATGGTAGTTATCATGGTCATCCACTCAGCCTTCAGTGGATCTGAGTTGCCCTAAAAAATTGGAGGGTGTTGTTTCCTGAACCTCTCATACAGGGGTTCCCATCTATCTCTCCCTGCTTGGGGCTGCACTACCACTGGTACCTTTGGCTGTATCACTGCCGATACTGTGGTTTGTAGGTTCCCTGCTGGAACCTATTGTTGTCTCAAGAGGTGAATTTCATCTTCCTGCCTCTCTAATTTGGCTTGCATACCAGCAAGCACTTGCTGCCATTTTTCTGGAGCTGGCGGTGGGGCCTGGCCTTGGTCATTCCCTTCCCTGGCCTATATCTCTTGGCCAACCAACATTTTTGACCTTTGAGGATTCATACTGATATCTAACCCGCTCTGCAGTGATCAAATCGGTCGTTAGATTAGTAATAACTATACCTCTTGCCACCTGACAGTCCAAGATCAAACAGACAAACAAACATATGCAATGCTAATAAGCATTCCAACAGATAATATACTCATTCATGGTTCTAATAAGCACTTCCTGATATTCATCAGCAAATAACAATGCTAATAGGCATTTCTGGCATTGATAAGCAATTAACGATGCACATAATCACATTCAGATATTTATACACGTATAACAATGCTAATAAGCATGTTCTTTAATCCATGCTAGTGTTAACAGTGCTAATAAGCATTTCGTAGCCTATATGCAAATAATAACGCTAATAAGCGTATCTTGACCTACATGTCCACATAACAATGCTAATAAGCGGTTCCTTTGCATTCACAAGCAATAACAATGCTAATAAGCATGTTCTTTATCATTCATGCAACATTCAAGGGCCAAGCCCTATCAGATTATCTCATGCTTCCTAAACAAGCATGCAAATAAGGCATTTATATCATATTTAAGCAAGTAAGCACATAACCACATAAATAGTTAGCGAACCTTGAGTCGAGCTTGTCTTTAGTGGCGAGTGTACATGCCTAGCCAGTCTTCAGGAACCCTTAAACCTTGGCAGTTCTGATACCAAATTATAACATCCTTCTAATCCAGGATTGTTACACTGTATACTTTAAATTGTGTCAGACTTGCTAATCAAGTCATTTGGTTATAAACGTGCAACTATGGTTAACATCAAGGGTTAGGGTTAAATTTTTTTGTCAAAGGAACTATTGACTTTTTATTTAAAAAGTTTCATACATACATGAGATCCCAAAATATTACAAACAAATGTTTAAAATGGTGTATATACATAAAAGTTACAATCGGCTGACCTAAGCGGCAAGATTAGGGCTACAACCCTAGTTCCTCTGAGATATCCTCGGCCGTGGTGGATGAGCAGCCGCATATGTACACGCTGCCACCAAAGCTCTCCAACTCATGGATGGTCAAGCTTTCCTTTTCCCTTACCTGCACCACATAGCACCCGTGAGCCAATGCTCAATAAGATTACTTAAACATGTGCATGAACGGAAAATACAGATTTTTGGATACTTATCTAGCATGCTCAGCAGTAATAACTCACTCATGCAGGCATAGAATTACAAATAAATAGTCATTGGACCATTCTGGGGCCACTGTCCTGAATAGTTGACCATAGAGTTAACCCCGGGGCCCTATGCCTTAGCTATGTGACCATAGAGTCACTTGGGGCCTTCGCCCTTAGCTCTGGGTAACTAGCCATGGAGCTAACCAAACACTTTTGTTTTCCAATGAACATTGGGTCGGCCAACGTAATAGTACGTTGTTGATTTGGGCCTAAGCCTTTTGACCAGTGCACAACGCGCTATTGCCATCCTTGAATAATAAGTCAAGCCCTGAACCAAGTATTCAGATACAGATATAGATAAGCATACTTTAGACAATACAAGTATGCATATGTATTATTCATATAACATCATCAAGTAGTTGCAAACATAGTAATAGCCATGCTCTTTAACGGGGCCAAGCCCTAACTACTTAAACCATGTGAAAGTCATGTAACACTTAATCAGATGCTAGATATTCAAGTATGTTTAATCAACAAGAAAAACGATAACTTAAACATGTTCATTCTCAGGGACTCGAGCCCTATTCACAATTATAGACAACAACCGGGCCAAGCCCTAATCACACATATATCACGTATTGGGTGCAATTTTCTTACCTCAGGTCTGAGTATAGCGTGAAATAAGAACGACCCTCGAGCACGATGCCGATTCTGAGCCCCTAGCGATAACCTCTGCTGTGAATGATGCTCTCCTAGCCGCAAGCAATCCTGAATCCTAACCCGAGCCTTCAATTCCCAAGTCTTCCGCCAAGAATCTCCTTAATTTCTCAAGAACTTCACTCACAATTGAGAGAGAGTGAGAGTCGATTGGTGAGTAGCGTGTTTTTTTTAGTGTTTTATTTATTTCTTAAGGCTTAAGTAATCTTAAGCTAATCCCAAGGCTCAGGGTACCAAAAACGTCCCCGATGGAAAAATGGTCAAAATCCCCAGTATTCCCTCCTAATCTCACTAACTCCAAATATATCCTAAATTATTCATTCTCATTTCCCGATAACCCGATATTGTGCTAAATACCTAAAATACCCATTGACTCGCCTCGAGTCGGGTATTGGGTCCCATTGTGACTTTCCCGCTAACTTGCTCCCTAGGATCGTCTTGTGCCGAATAACCCAAATAAACCCACATAATAATGTGGTCTCTCGCATTTTTCACATAAATACAATTATGCCCATAACGAGCCAAATTAAGAAAATTTTCCTTCTAATAAGAAACGAGCCCACATGCATATTTAATACTCCTAGACATGCATAACTAGTTATATTATCATATAACTCACATAATCACATAACCATACACAAATATATCATATAAGCATATAATTCCATAGATTGCCATCCTGGCCCCAGCCCCTAATCAAGGCCCTAAGCCTTATTAGGTAATTTGGAACGTTACAATATCTTTCTTTGATTGAGGTTTCTTGTGACTCTTCCCTTTTGAATGAGAGGGTTTCTCTATGGCATCAGCCTTGGATGTCTTAACATTGGACTCTTCCATACTCTTGTCTCTAGACCGAGACTCCTCTTCATTCCTTAGGTGTTTTAGGATTTCTTCCAAATATATCTCTTCATTCTTATGGCGAATCTTCTTTCTATACCCTCTCCAAGATGGAGGTAGTTTGGCTATAATCTCTCCCATAATGAAGTGTTTCGGCAATGTTATCTTGAGGGTGGACAACTTATTCACAATAATTTGAAGCTCGTGAATTTGGGGAAGTAAGGTTTTAGCATCAAAGAATTTAAATTCCATGTATTGAGTGATGAGAAATTTCTTTGTACCTTCTTCTTCGGTTTTGTATTTCTTCTCAAGAGCTTCCCATATCTCCTTTGTCAATGTTGTATTTGTGTAGAGATCATAGAGTCGATCCAAAAACTCATTGAGAATGTTGCCTCTACAAATGAGTTCATCTTCTTCCCTTTTCTTCCTTTCTTTGATCACTTCTTAAGAGTCATCATCCTTTGGAGCCTCCAATGTCTTCAAATATTTGTCAAGGATGTAGTGAACTTTCAAAGTTGTGAAATGAAACTAGATCTTGACTTGCCATCTAACAAAGTTAGAACCATCAAATCTATCTAGTCTAACTAGATCTTGAGACATGAACTTTAGGGCTGATATTGAAGAGCTTTCTTCCATGACTTTGTCTAGCACAAAAACCTTTAGAAACACAAGAACTTTGACACAAAACAAAGGTTTAGAGATAGAGATTTTTGAATGTTGGGATTAGGCTTCACGAACCTTTGTTTGTATTACAACTCAATGACAAAATCATACAAGTAAATCAATCTCATAGAATAGTTAAACACAAATTACGTAAACACAATGGATAAATGTTTAGAGTAGACCTTCCTTGAAGAACAAACCCTAGGGACATAAAATTACAAGTTATGATTTTATGTGAGACATGAAAGTGACAAGGCTTGACACAAATGAAGATTTTTTCTCCAAAAATCTCTATTCCTAGCCTTCCTTTGAAGATGCTTGAAGCTATAACCAGTGGAATGAGATTGGTATTCATAAGCCTTGGATCTTTGAGAAAACTAGTAATCTTGGAGCTAGAGAGAGGGAGAGAGAGTTCTTCTTTAGTGAGACAAAGAGGTGAGTGATCAAGTCACCAATTAACTCATTTGAACACATTAAATAGTATAGGATCCTCATTAGACTTAACCAATGGGATTCAAGCATTTAAATTTATGTTATGGAGCTAAAACACGTAACCGTACGGACATTTCGTAATGGACCACGCAACGCATCGCCTGGCACCAGGCGATACGTCACCCTATACCAGGTGACACATTGTCTGGTGCTTCTCTCTCAAGGGTTTTGAGAGCCCAGGCAATGCGTCACCTCCTAGGAGGTGACGTGTCGCCGATGCCTCTGTAATACAGCTCTATGAGGTGTCTCAAAACTCCTCCAAATGCTCCCAAGCTTTTTGGGTACTCTTATATACACAAAATAAATATTTTGGACCCGAAAGTTTGATTTAAAAAATGTCTATACTCAAAGTCAACTTTCACATGTTGACTTTTGTGAAATTGTTATTGTTTTAGCACCTCTTCGTGCCTAAACAATTCCACCATGTATTTAACCAATCTCAACACAATATACATTAGCTAGAAATGATCAAGCTTTCAAAATGATGACATGGATGGTTGATTACTTGTACAAGCGTGTTCAAAATGTGGTCTACAGTTTATAAGGTAATTTGATTTTCCTCATCATGAAGCATATGCTACAATTTTCAATGAAGCTTACTTTATTTCTATTGCTGAATTTGGTGTAAAATGAGTATTTTAGTCTCTTATATAGGTTGTTTCTACTACCTAGACTTGTTTATTTAATAACTAGAATATTTTAGGTAGTAAGGACATATATTACATTTATTGTTGTTTGAAGAGCATAGACACTAGAACACACACTCAAAACAATAGTAAAAGAGTAGTCATCATATTCCAAATTACTAGATTACATAGATGCATTTTATCAAACACCTAGCAGTATGATTTTCTGAACATGAAAAAAAACTCACCATGATAATGATAATGGTCCTAGTGATAGTGGTAGACGAATGATTATTCTGTGGAGGGAGGTGCAGTGACAATAACATAGGCGACAATTCAAAAATTTGAAGAATTCAACAATTGGATGACAAAGTTAGGGTGTCAATGACAGAGGCACACATGGTGGCAGTGACAAGGTTGTGGTGGAGGCATGGTGGCGTCATGGTGGAGCTGTGGTGGAGGCGTGGTGGCAGAGTGGCAGTCGTAGAAGGTTGGAGGCTGGTTTGAGTTTATCGTGGTGGCTAGAGAGAATGGTAGAGGTTGGATATTGTTTTTGGAAGAGAACCATGTGGTCAAAGGTATTTTTGGAAGTGTCATGACAAAAATGGGTAGAATTACATTAAATATATTTAAAGGGTAAATTTAGTTAAGTAATTGGCTAATTTTCAACTTATCCCTACTTTATATATATATATTTATTAAAAAAATATTCAAACAACTGTAAGGACCTCTCCAAGTAACGTAAAGAGCCCAATCTTTTTTTAAGAATAAATAACATTTTTGCCCCCTAAACTTTTGACACTACCAGATTGTGCCCCCTAAAATATACGGTCTGTTAAAATTATTCCCTAAAATATTGGTACTACAGTGGTTGAGAGAGCATAGACTATATGCCAAGTTCAGCAAGTGTGAGTTTCGGTTACCCCAAGTAACATTTTTGGCCCACATTGTAAGTAAGGAGGGGATTATGGTGGACCCAAACAAGAGTGAAGCAGTGAGAGATTGGCCTAGGCTAATTAGTGTACCAGAGGTTAGGAGTTTCTTTGGATTAGCAAGGTACTATCGGTGATTCGTTGAGGGATTCTTCAGAATAACTACACTGTTGACTGAGCTGACGCGTAGGAAGACCAAGTATGTGTGGACATATAGATGTGAGAACAGTTTCAAGGAGTTGAAGTGACGACTGATCACCGCTCCGGTATTGAGTCTTTCATCAAACAATGAGAAGTTTGTGGCCTACTATGATGCTTTAAGGCAGGGTTTGGGGTGTGTATTGATGCAAGCCAGAAAAGTGATAGCCTACACATCGAGATAGCTGAAGGAGTATAAACAGAGGTATCCTACTCACGATTTGGAATTGGCAGCAGTGGTATTTGCACTGAAGGTTTGGAGGCATTATCTGTATGAAGAGAAGTGCGAAATATACACCGACCATAAAAGTCTAAAGTATTTCTTTACTCAGAAGGATCTGAATATGCGCCAAAGGCGTTGGCTGGAATTGGTAAAGGACTATGACTGCAACCTTTTATATCATCCAGGGAAGGTGAATGTGGTGGCCGACGCATTGATTTGGAAGGGCCCAGGGCAGTTATTCAGTGCGAGGCAGATATTAGAAAAGTTAGCTGAGGACATGGCCAGAGCAGGAATTGAATTGGTTGTTGGTTTGCTAGCCAATATCACTCTTCAGTCCACACTCCTTGAAAGGATCAAGGAAGTGTAGGAGAAGGATCCCCAGATGAGGAAACACAGGGAGGATGCCTTGGCTGGAGTGTCTAAGGACTATTCTATTTCAGAGATGGGTTTACTGAGGTATAAGGGTCAGATTTGCGTTCTGATGGATTCCGGTATCCAGCGAGAGATTTTAGATGAGTCTCATACTACTCCCTACTCTTTACATCCGGGTATGGTGAAGATGTACCAAGACCTGAGAACTTTGTATTGGTGGCCATGGATGAAGAAGGACGTAGTGGATTATGTGGCCAGGTGTTTAACATGTCAGCAGGTGAAGGCTGAACATCATAGGCCAACAGGGTTGCTGCAGCCTTTAGGGATTCTGGAGTAGAATTGGGATGATATCACTATGGACTTCATGGTTGGATTGCCGAAGACAGTGGGACAGTATGACCCTGTGTGGGTGATTGTGGATAGGTACACCAAATTAGCCCACTTTTTGTCTGTTAAGCAACTCATACAGTGGAGTAGTATGTTGAGTTGTATGTGAAGGAAATTGTGTGACTACATGGGGCTCTAAGGTTGATAGTGTCCGACAGGGACCCCACCTTCACCTCCAAGTTTCGAGAGAGCCTACAGAAGGTTATGGGCACACAGTTGCGTTTAGTACCACCTATCATCCTCGAACGGATGGACAGTTTGAGAGGACGATTAAGATACTGTAGGATATGTTGCATGCCTGTGTGTTGGATTTGGGGGGGATCTTGGAGTAAGTATCTCTTTTTGATTGAATTTTCGTATAATAACTCCTATCGGGCGACTATCAGAGTGGCTCCGTATGAAATGCTATATAGGAGGAAGTGCAGATCGCCCATCCATTGGGATGAGATAGGTGAGAGGAATTATTTAGGATCTGAGGTTGTAAAAAGGACCAATGAGGCGATTGAGAAAATTAGAGCTCGGATGCTCGCCTCCCAGAGTCGACAGAAGAGTTACTCAAACTTGAGACGCAGGAGTGTAGAGTTTCAAGTCGGTGATCATGTGAGAAACGATTTGGAGTGAGAGGCAAGTTAAGTTCTAGATTCTCCAGCCTAATCAGGGGTTCACAACGTATTTCATGTGTCCATGCTCTGGAAGTATGTATCAGATTCGACGCATGTACTGAGTTATGAGAACCTGGAGCTGGATCAAGATTTGTCTTATGGAGAGAAGCCAGTTCAGATTCTAGACTGAAAAGATAAAATGTTGCGGAACAAGACCATTTCCTTATTAAAAGTGTTGTGGAGGAACAACAAAGTGGAAGAGGCAACATGGGAGCTTGAGGCTGTGATGTGGGATCGATATCCCGAGTTATTCAGGTAAATTTTGAGGATGAAATTTCTGTAAGGAGGGGATAGTTGTAGCGTCCCAAATTTGCTAATAAGGCTTAGTGCCTTGATTAGCGTGTCGGGAGGGCAATAATTTATTTAATTATTCTAATACGTGGATTAAATGATTATGTGATTAGAAATGCATGTGTTAGGTGAATTAAATATGCATGTGGGCCCATTTCAGTTAATAGGGGCATAATTGTAATTTTGGCATGTTGAGGGCATAAATGTAAATTCTGTGTGTTGTACTTGAGATCACGAGATTGTGGTGATATTTTTTATGTGTGATCTGAGACGGTCCTAGGAAGCGGAATAGCAAAATAGTCACAACGGGGTCAAATACCTGACTCGGGGGGAGCCTAGGAGTATTTTGGGAATATAGCACGTGTTCGGGGTTACCGAGTAACGGGTGATTATTTAGTGATCATTTGAGTATGTCAGGATTAGATGGGGGTTTAAAGGATTATTCGAGGATTAACGGGAATGTGATAAAAGACGATGTTGCCCTTGGTGGCGTTAGAAAGGTTAAGGATAAGTTAGGGGCATTTTTGTCTTTTACACTATGGGATAGACTTAGGAATTCTGTGGAATAACCAAAACTCATAAATACACTCCCAACCTCTCTCTCTCTCTCTCTCCCACGTTTACTTTCTCTCTCTCTCTCTCTTGGTCTTTGGAAGGGTTTTGAGAACCTTGAAGGAATTTGCTTAGAAATTGAAGATTTGAGGCTGGGGATTTGGGGGAAATCAAGCTAAAGGCATTGGGGAAGTAGCTCAAGGTCGAAATCAACACAGAAGTAAGGTTTAGAGCAAGTTTTTTTGTGAATTTCTCTGTCTCTTTTAGTGTTTTGGGTTTTGGAACTTAGGTGTTGAATTTGGGTTGTAATGAGGTTTTGTTCAGTTTATTTAGGTTTATGTACTACTCTGAGTATAGTGTAAGTGATTTGGGGCTTAATTCTGGCATTAGAGTATGTTTGGATTGATTTTTGGGGGTTTAGAAATCTAAAAAAATGCTGGAAATTATGGGTTTGCGGGGTCGCGCCGCAGAGCTGCTCTTGAGCATCGCAACCTGCATGAATTTAGGAGGCCTTGGGGGATTTGCTGAGTCGCTGCAGCCCTAGGCAGGGCGTGCCACACCGCGTGTCTAGAGAAATCGAGAGATGGGCTCTTTGAATTGTAGAGGGTCGCGACTCTAAATGTAGGGGCGTCACGGCTCTAATTGAGAGCGTCGCGGCGCAAACAGGGGATTTTGGTCAAATTAGGTTGTTTAGCTTGGGAACCCAAATCTTAGGGTTCGGGAAGGATCCTACTACCCAGTTTAGTAGGATTCGAGGGCTCGAAGTCTAGAATAATATTCTGATGTTCTTATTTGGTTTAGGGCTTGATGGATTGTTATTATAGATGCATTGTGACTAGTTTTTACGTCAAAGCTCGGATTAGGGGATCGTGCTTGGGATCGCGTTAATCTATCAGCTCGAGACACAGGTAAGAAAACTCTTTCTGCCCATAGAGCAGGACATGAACCTATTATTTGTGTTTCAGGGCGTGTCCCTAATATTTGTGTTTAGTATATATGTGAATACTTGTAAATGCTATACTATGTTGTGCATGATTATGAATGAACAGCAAAGGCCGAGAATGGCAAAGGGCGGGAATGGTGAAAGCATGCTGAATGCAGGCCACTAGGGCGAGACCTTTTAAGGGTGTTATATCCACCCACTCAGTGAAGACCGTGAACCCAATGCCTGGTAAAGCACTTGGGTCGGCATAGGCCGCTATATTTGTAATCTTTTGGCTGTTTATGTTGTATATTATTGGATTGCGTTGTGATTTGTTATGTGTTGATTTTTCTTGTTGGGCCTTGGCTCACAGGTGCTCTATGGTGCAAGTAAGGGCAAGGGAAATGTCGATCAACCATGAGTTAGAGAGTGTGGGGTGGCATGTACAGGTTCGGCCTACCTGGCTGCCATGGTCGGGGTCTTTTTGCGTGATATGTTGTAACAATTTATTTTGTCTCTTAGGTTGACTGTATCTACATTTTCGAAACAACATTTTGGGATCCCAAATGTAAGACTTTTACAATTTTAATGAATGTCCAAATCTTTTATAACTAATGTTTAAAATGAGTCTTTATTCCAATTTAATCACACTTTTTAACCTAAAACCTCGATTAGCGAGCTAATGGCACATTTATAAATCACATGGTAACGACTCTAAGGTAGTAGCGCGTTACAAGGTGGCTATCCAATCCTGTTCTCGTGCCAAAGCCAAACAGCACCTGGAGGACTTGCATCGATTTCTCAGACCTTAACAAGGTGTGTCTGAAAGACTGCTTCCCGCTCCCCAAGACAGATCAAATGGTCAATGCCACCTCCAATTATGATCTATTATCATTCATGGACGCGTACTCGGGCTATAACCAGATATTCATGCATGTCGCGGACCAGGAGCACACTAGTTTTTGGATTGACAAGGGTGTCTATTGTTATATTGTGATGCCTTTCAGACTGAAGAATGTTGGTGCCATCTACCAGAGACTGGTAAACCGAATGTTCAAGAACCAGCTGGGGTGAAACATGGAAGTTTACGTGGACGACATGCTGGTCAAATCTAGCACATCTCCTGACCATGTAAGTGAATGGCAGAGGTTTTCTCGATGCTCTTCCGGTTTAGGATGAAATTAAATCTCCCCAAAAGTGCACATTTGGAGTTGCCTCTTGAAAGTTCCTAGGTTTCATTGTCAGTGCTCAGGGAATTGAGGCAAACCCCAAAAAGATCAAGGCACTCATCGAAATGCCATCTCCTTAGAAGCATAAAGACATTCAGAGCCTAACAGGAAGGATCACAGCTTCGATTCATTTTGTCTCCAAGGCAACAGAAAAGTGCATCCCCTTATTTAATGTGCTCTGAGGAAGTCAGAGAAAAGTGGTCGGAAGAGTGCGAACAAGCATTCCAACAGCTCAAGGCGCACATGGAAAATCCTCTGATTCTATCCAAGCATGTAGATGGAGAACCCCTCCTACTCTATATGGCTATCTCGGAGAATACTATCAATGATGCCTTTGTACGGGAGGAAGGTCGTGTTCAGCACCCCGTCTATTACGTTAGCAAAAGATTCCCCGGCGCAGAGTCTAGGTACCCGCTGATGGAGAAGTTAACTTTTTGTCTAATTATGGCTTCTCGAAAACTAATACCCTACTTCCAGGTGCACCCAATTAAGGTCCTCACAAACCATCCCTTCAGGCAAGTCCTTCAAAAGCCAGAGTCATTGGGAAGACTCTTGAAATGTTCAGTAGAGTTAAGTCAGTTTGACATCACATACCATCTGAGGACTGCTATAAAAGGTCAGGCATTGTCTGATTTCATCGCCGAGTGCACAGGGAATCATAAGAAGCCTGAAAGTGTCCCAGTGGTCAGACTAGCCTTGAAGTTGTATGTGGATGGGTCTTCAAACAAAAATGGTTTCAGAGATGGACTCATTTTGGTTTCCCCAAGGGGCACAGGGTGCACAACGCACTTCGTTTTGGTTTCAATGCCTCTAACAATGAAGCGGAGTACGAAGCCTTAATCATTGAAATCCTAGTGGCACTTGAGCTCAAGACCGAGGGCCTTGAGATTTTGAGTGATTCTTAACTCATGGTAAACCAAGTACTCAGTGAGTACCAGGCCAGGGGAACCAAAATGGAAGCGTGTCTGGCGAAGGCTTAAGAAATGTTGCATAGCTTCAAAAGATTCACTATTCAGCAGGTGCTGCGAGAGCAGAATTCCAATGCTGACGCCCTAGCTAAGTTGGCTACCACCAAAGACGCCGAATTAATCAATGTGGTCCCCATTGACTACTTGGCTTCTCCGAGCATCTCAACTCTTGACGAGGTGGAAGCTGTACAACCACAAGATGGGTGGATGGGGCCAATAGTAAAATATCTTGTTTTCGGGGAGCTGCCGCATGATAAGAAGGCAGCTCGAAAGCTGCTCTATCAAGCTCCTCGGTACGTAATCATGGATAGTAAGCTTTATCGGCAAGGTTATTCCTTGCCCTTGCTCTGGTTTATGTCAAAGCAATAGCCAGTCTAATACTTTGACAGGTACACGAGGGCTTTTGCGGGGACCACGCTGGGGGGCAAAGTCTCTCCAAAAATATTTTAAGGCAAGGATACTTTTTGCCCACCTTGAATGGAGATGCGATGGATTATGTCAAGAAGTGCGACAAGTGCCAGCACTTCGCTAACATCCCTCGAGCACCTCCAAATGAGCTTACGCAGACGACCAATCTGTAACGACCCAAAAGTGCTAATAGGGTTTAGTGCCTTGATTAGCGTGCCGAGAGGGCATAATTGGATATGTGTGTGATTAATTGATTAAATGCATGACTATGTGGCATGCATGATTTATATGATGATATGAATATATTTATATGCATGTTTACGAGTATTACATATGCATGTGGGCCCGCACTTGTTTATAAAGGCATATCTGTAATTTTGGCCCATTAATGGCATAAATGTAATTATATGTGTTAAATGATTGAGACCATATTATTATGTGGATATATTCGCGGTATACGGCTCGATGCGATCTTAGTGAGCAAATTAGCGGAATAGTCACAACAGGGTTTAATACCCGACTCGGGGTGAGCCTAGGGGTATTTTGGGAAACTTAATGTATATTTTGGATATATCGAGTAATGGGTAAGTATTTAGTAACTAGTTGGACATGACGGGGTTAATTGGGGATTTGTAGGACGACTCGAGGAATTAGCGAGAAATTAGGCAAATGACCGTTTTGCCCTTATGGGCAACAAGAGGAATAAGTTAATACCAGGGGTAATTAGGTCTTTTGGTTGAGGAATATAGCCAAACTTAACTCTAGGAACTAACCAGAACTATCAGAATTCTCAAACACTTCTGTAACGACCTGGGTAGCCAAGACCATTACACTGTGTATTTATAAAGGTGCCGAACTTGCTAATCAAGTCTTTTAGTTGAAAACGTGTCACTAAAACATTAATGAACTAGGGTTAAAAAGGTTTTGGTCATAAAAGATACATTTCATATAATTAAATGTTTTGTACAAGGGATCCCAAAAGAAACAACGTTTGAAAGTTAGTTTACAAAATTTTAAGGTATAAACATCCACTAGCCACTATAAGGGCAAAACAGACATTTATGGTCCTCTTGTTCCTGTCCCTCCCTCAACCGTGGCGGCCGAGCAGCTAGTCATGTACATTCTGCTTTCAAAGCTCTCCGAATCAGGGTTGATCAAGCTTACCCTTGCCTTTACCCGCACCACGAAGCACCTGTGAGCCAAGGCCTAGCAAGAAAACATAACATTATACCACAAACAACGATAACAATTAAGTAACTCTTTAAGCATGTTCATACACTTATCAATCCACATTAATCACATAACTCATAGACATAACCAGGAATCCACAAGTTAATACTCAGCTATTCAGCACGTCATATTCAATAGTTAACAATGATAATCAGATCATACAATAACCAGGGTCGACGCCCTTAGGTCGCACCCTCTGTTTACCCCACTGACTCCGGTCCGCTTAAACCGAACTCAGAGAATATTGAGCTGTCCTCAACTACCAGTGGCTGAGCCGCGCCCTGTGCACCAATGTAAACTCCAGCACTCTTAGGTCGTTGGTTTAATATTCTCATGGCATAATAACAACTTTCATAATGCATACAAGAATAGGGAACCTTTAGTCCCATTATAAATTCACAACCGGGTGCAGTTCTCTTACCTGTGTTCCGAGCTTCTTGAGCATCAAAAATCTGAGCACAGTCCTTTAACCTGAGCCTCACCGAAAACTTAGTCACAACACATACATAGCACTCTCATTACTAACCAATTCATAATCATCTCCCGGAACCAATCCCGTGCTCTCGGGACCTTCCGTTTCCCCACACAAGGTAGTGAAAGCGTCCCTCGAGCCCCCTGAGCCAAAACCCTAAAAACTCAAATTTCCACTTCCTGAAATTAGCCTAGCGTTGCGGCACAACCCTATAGGGGTCGCAGCGCCCAGAATGGTCCCCATCTCCTGATTCAACCTAGTGTCGCGGCATGGAAGAACAGGGCCGCGACGCTCATACACGAACCCAGAAAACTGGGTTTTTCCCAACATTTTTCCCGAGCTAAAATTCTTCCAAATCAACACCAAGGTACACCCATGCCCCAATTCAACCTAAAACTCCAGATAAACAGTATGGCAACTCAGAAACCACAGCAACAAACCCAAACACACAATCAAACTCAAGAATCACCTAATGGCTCAAAATTCACAAAACTTAAACCACACCTTATAAAACTTAGACCACCCTTAAGAATATTTAAACCACACCAACAATTAAACTTCAGAGATGAATGAAACTCTTACCTCAAGTAGAATTTCGACCTTGAGCTTCTTTCAAATTCAATTCCAAGCCCAATTCCTCTAATCCCCAGTTGAACCTTGCCAAGTCTTCACTCAATGATCCACAAAATAAACACAACCCAGCTCACACCCATAACATATCTAAACATAATCCAATCTAGAAACTGAATTAGAACTTACCTTTGAACCTAGCTCAGTCTCCCAAATCCTAGCCTTGAATCCCTCCCTTGAACTCATGAAAACTAGCTCTTCTTCTCCTTCCTTCTAGCTTGGTTCTCTCTAGACTTCCAGCAGGATATTCAATTTATGCCTAAATAAAAATAACGTAATTGACTTCTCATTAGCCAAAGTTATCCTCTCCTAAGACCAAATTACCATTTTTCCCTTTCCCTTAATAAAAGTTTTATACAACCTCAAGGGAAATTCTGTCATTTCACCTAAATCCCGCTAAATCCTTAAGTATTCCTATAAATCCACATTTAATCCTGACATGTCTAAACCATTACTAAATTACTAACCGCTACTCAATAATTCCTGAACACATTATAATATTCCCAAAATACCCCTAAGCTCCTCCCGAGCTGGGTATTTGACCCCGTTGTGACTTTCTAGCTAAACGGCTCCCTAGGACTGTCTCGGGTCGTGCATCACAATTATATCACCACTCACACGTGGTATCAATCACAGTATATACAAATATCACATTTATGCCCTCATCAGGCAAAAATTACAAATATGCCCCTAGCAACTAATTGGGGCCCACGTGCATTTCATATATCCATATAATCATACAAGCATGCTTAACACAGAATCATGCATTAAACTACTGAATTCACACATAAACCAATCGTGCCCTCCTGACACACTAATCAAGGCCCTTAAGCCTTATTAGTGATTTTTGGGTCGTTACAACTTCCCTCAACTATCTCCCTCTCTCATACACGACCTCTCTCTCCCTCTCTAGAGCCTAAGAAAAACTTTGAAGCTTTGGAGGAGAAAACTCAAGGAATTGGACTGGGAAAGTTTGGAGAATTAAAGCTAGGGCTAGTCAAAGGATTTCTGAGGAGATTAGGCTATCAACTGAGGTAAGATTCTGGCTGCTAACTGTTGAAATTCTAATTTTTTTTTTTTCTGGGAGTTTGCAAGCTTTTAAGTTCTAAAGGGATTTTAAGGAATTCTGGGTTTTGACAAGGATTTTGGGTTAGAATTTAAGGAAATTATGGTGAATTAAGTGGGCAATTGTGATATGGTGGTTGAATTCTTGTTATGTGTGTGTTGGGTTGGATTTGTAAAGAGTTAGATTGGGTAGAAATGCAAAGAAACCCAGGGGTTTTTGAGTTCACAGGGGGGTGCAACCCAGTTCATGGGCGTCGTGGCCCGCATGCCCCAAAAGGCCCTGGGGGCTTGCTGAATAGAGGGTGCGCCGCGACCCTAGGGGGCAAGTCACGACTTGCCTCCCCCTTGAAGCATGAGGCTGAAGCCACTGACTTGAGGCGCGTTGCAACCCTTAGGGCCATGTAACGCCCTAGATAGCCAAGACCGCTACACTGTATACTTATAAGGGTGCAGGACTTGCTAATCAAGTCATTTAGTGAAAAATGTGATATAAAAACCACTAATGAACTAGGGTTAAAAGGTTTTGGTCTCAAAAGGGTACATTTCATATAACTAAACAATTTTACACATGGGATCCCAAAAAGGAACAACGTTCAAAAGTTAGTTTACAAAATTTCCAGAGTTCAAACAAACATGAGCCACTCTAAGGGAAAAACAGACGTTTCTTGTTCTCCTATTCCTGTCTCCCTCTCAACCGTGGCGGCTGAGCAACTGATCATGTACATTCTGCTCTCAGAGCTCTCCAAATCAGGGCTGATCAAGCTTGCCCTTGCCTTTACTTGCACCACGAAGCACTCGTGAGCCAAGGCCCAATAAGAAAACATATTATATTATGTAACAAGCAACAATAACATTTGGATAACCCCTTAAGCATGTTTATAGACTTAACATACCACAATAATCACAAAGCATGAAGATTCAACCAAAGATTCAGCTAATCAACACCAAGCTATACAGCATAACAATTCACCAATCAATAATAACAATCAAATCACACGGTAATCAGGGTCGACACCTTAGGTCGCACCCTCTGTTTATCCCACTGACTCCGGCCCGCTTAAACCGAGCTCAGTGCATAATAAGCTGTCCTTAGCTACCAGTGGCCAAGCCGCGCCCTATGGGCTAGTGTAAACTTCGGCACTCTTAGGCTGTTGGTTTACTGTTTACATGGCATAATACCATTCTTTCAAAGCATACAAAAATAGGGAACCCTTAGTCCCATTATAAATCCACAACCGGGTGCAGTTTTCTTACCTTTAGTTCCCAAGTGTACTAACTACGAGCGATGCCTCTTGAGCACGATCCGATCCCTGGGCCCTAGATTAGTACCTAGTCACAACCAAGATAAGGGATACCATCAATAATCGTAAAAGGGCTTCTAGATAAAGTTCTAGTCTCCGGAACATTGAATTTCACCAAACACGGTAGTAGATTCAATCCCGAGCACCCTAGGTAAAATTCCCATGCTTAAAGTCCCAAAATCCCTTAAGGGTCGTGGCTCAAGCCACCCATGCCGTGGCATAGCCCCCCAACAGAGCCCATCTAGGCTCAGAACCAGACACGGGCCGCGGCCCTACTCAGACCATGCCGCGACCCCCCCTCCATCTCCAGCATCCATCAGCTTCAGAGGGCCGCGGCTCACCAAGAACTATGCCGCGGTCCGACCCCTTCGAACCCAAAAAAACCTCCATATTTGACTCTCAAACCTCACTCAAACCCATCCAAAACCATCCTAATTCCACAGCTTAATTATCCCAAAACTTCTCACATGATTCCAGCAACATAACCCAGCTGAAACTTAGCCTAGAAACTTACCAAAATCCCACTTAAATCTCTGAAACTCACTCACTCAAGAACACTAAAACCAGCCATAAAAACTCAGAATTCAAACACTAAATCACGAATTAGAGCTTACCTTCTTTGATGAACCAACTCCCTTAACAATTTATGAGCTAAAACCCAAGCTTTCTAGCTTCAATTCACTCCTTAAATTTCAAAACCATAAACACTTTAAAACCCAGCCAAAACACAGAATTAATCACCATGCACAAAGCTTATATCTTACCTCAGTTCTTAATTGAACTCCTTAGCTGAACACTGGACTAATCCTTCAAGACTCCAGCCCAAACAACTGAATTCCCAGTTGAATTCCTTAAGTTTTCTGTGGTTTTTCCTTGAGAGAGAAAGGGAGAAAGGGGGAGGGTCGGTTCCTTGTGTTCTACTATGTTATGAGATTTTACTTAGTCTATCCTTAGGTGATAAAGTTAATCCCAAGGCTCGGGGTGCTAGAAAGGTCCCCGAGGGCAAAATGGTAAAATTCCCCAGTATTCCCGCCTAAGCTTCCTAACCTCGAATATATCTCCAATTATTTATTTCCATAACCCGCTAATCTAAATAATCTTCCAATACTTAATATACCCCTTGACTTGCCCAAAGTCAAGTATTAAGCCACGTTGTGACTTTCCCGATAACTAGCTCCCTAGAATCGCCTCAAGTCGCACACTGCAGATTTACCCACATAATAATGTGGTTCTCACAATTAAAGCATGTAATCACATGTATATCCATATAACCATATTAGCATGCTTATCATATAATCATGCATTAAATCAATAAATTCACACATAAACCAATTATGCCCTCCCGTCACACTAATCAAGGCCCTCAAGCCTTATTAGTGATTTTGGGTCTTTACAACTATCCCCTCCTACTGAGAATTTCGTCCTCGAAATTTACCTGAATAGCTTGGGATACTGATCCCGCATCACCGCCTCTATCTCCCAGGTCGCTTCCTCAACCTTGATATTTCTCCACAATACTTTAACTAACGGAATCGTTTTATTTCGTAGAACTTGTCCTTCCGGTCCAAAATCCGAACCGGTCACTCCTCATAGGACAAGTCTGTCTGCAACTCTAAATCCTCATACTTCAAGACATGCGACGATTCTGAGACATACTTCCGCAACATAGAGACATGAAATACATCGTGAACTCCCGACAACGATGGTGGCAAAGCCAACTTGTAAGCCACCTATCCAATCCTTTCTAGAATCTCGAAAGGTCCAACGAACCGAGGGCTCAACTTGCCCTTTACTCTGAATCTTCTCACCCCTCGCAGTGGTGAAACTCGCAGAAACACGTGGTCCCCAACCTGAAACTCCACGTTTCTACGCTTAGGATCAGCGTAGCTTTTCTGTCTACTCTGCGAAGCAAGTATTCTGGCTCGAATCTTCTCAATAGCCTCATTTTTCTTCTGAACCATATCTGGCCCCAAATATTTTCTCTCACCCATCTCATCCCAATGAATGGGTGACCTACACTTCCTTCCATATAACATCTCATAAGGAACCACTCCAATCATGGACTAATAACTGTTGTTATATGAAAAGTCAATCAACGAGAGATACTTACTCAAAGACCCCTCGAAGTCAATCACACACGCCCTAAGATATCCTCCAACACCTGAATCGTCCTCTCAAACTGTCCATCAGTCTGAGGATGAAAGGCTGTGCTAAAATTCAACTGAGTCCCCATGGCTCTCTGCAGAGCTCCCCAGAACTTGGAGGTAAAGATAGGGTCTCGATCAGATACAATAGACTTAGGAACCCCATGGAGAACTATCTCCCTCACATACAACTCTGCATATTGTTCCACTGTGTAAGTTGACTTCACTGGCAGAAAATGAGCTGACTTGGTGTATCTATCCACTATCACCCACACCGAGTCATGAAGTCCTATCATCCTGGGTAGACCTCCCACAAAATCCATTGTGATGTCCTCCCACTTCCACTCCGGAATACCCAAAGGCTGAAGCAATCCCACTGGTCGCTGATGCTCAGCCTTCACCTACTGACACGTCAAACATCTGGCCACATACTATACCACATCCTTCTTCATCCTGGGCCACCAATATAATGTTCATAGATCCGGATACATCTTCGTGGTACCCGGATGAAGCGAGTATGGCAAAGTGTGAGACTCATCCAATATCTCTCGTCTGATCCCCTCATCTGTCGGAACACAAATCTTTCCCTGATATCGAAACACACCAGTCTCAGAAATAGAATAATCCTTAGTTGTCCCCGCTAAGACATGCTGTCTAACCTCCTGCAACTGCGCGTCCACCAATTGACCCTCCTTGATCTGCTCTAGCAGGGTCGACTGCAAGGTAATATTGGCTAACTGGCCTACCACCAGTTCTATCCTTGCCTTGGCCATCTCATCCGCTAACTCTCTGGAGATTTGAACAAAGCTAAATAGTTGCCCCGAGCCCCTCCGGCTCAGTGCATCTACCACAACATTGGCTTTCCCTGGGTGGTAAAGAATGTCACAATCATAATCTTTAACCAGCTCCAACCAATGCCTCTGCCTCATGTTCAGATCCTTCTGGGTGAAGAAATACTTCAAACTCTTATGGTCAGTGTATATCTAGCACTTCTCCCTATACAGGTAATGCCACCAAACCTTCAGTGCGAATACCACTGTCGCCAGCTCCAAATCATGGGTAGGATACCGCTGCTCATATTCCTTCAACTGCCGCGATGCATAAGCTATAACTTTCTCATTCTGCATCAACACACAGCCTAAACCCTTCCTCGATGCATCACAGTATACTACAAACTTTCCTTCATCCGAAGGAAGACTCAGTACAGGTGCAGTAATAAGTCGTCGCTTCAACTCTTGGAAACTGTGCTCGCACTTTTCTGACCAAACAAAATTCTGATTCTTCCGTGTCAACTATGTCATTGGTGAAGCAATCTTCGAGAACCCTTCTACAAACCGCCTGTAATAACCTACTAACCTGAGGAAACTCCTCACCTCTGAGGTGTTCCTTGGCCTAGGCCAATCTCTCACTGCTTCCATCTTGGTTGGATCCACCTTAATCCCTTCTGCACCAACCACGTGCCCAAGAAAAGTCACCTTAGGCAACCAAAACTCACACTTCTTAAACTTGGCATATAATTTATGCTCCCTTAACCTCTGTAAGACATGTCGAAGATGTTGCCCGTGCTCTGCCTCTGAACTGGAGTACACTAAGATGTCTTCGATGAAGACAATGATGAACTGATCCAAGAAGTCCTTGAACACCCTGTTCATCAGATCCATGAAAGCTGCCGGGGCATTGGTCAAACCAAAAGACATGACCAAGAACTCATAGTGCCCATACCGTGTTTGGAAGGCCGTCTTCGGTATGTCCTCGTCCTTGATCCTCAGCTGGTGATAACCAGATCGAAGATCAATCTTTGAGAACACAGTCTTTCCCTATAGCTGATCGAACAAGTCATCAATCCTTGGTAGAGGGTACTTATTCTTAATAGTCAACTTGTTCAATTCTCTGTAGTCTATGCACATTCTCAGAGTCCTGTCTTTCTTCTTAACAAACAACACTGGAGCGCCCCATGGAGAGTAACTAGGCCTGATGAATCCACAATCCAGAAGTTCCTGCAATTGTATCTTCAATTCCTTCAACTCTGTTGGTGCTATCCTATATGGTGCTCTTGATATTGGTTCTGTCCCCGATGCTAACTCAATAACAAATTGGATCTTCCTGCACGGTGGCAACCCTGGTAACTCTTCAGGGAATACGTCTAAAAACTCACAAACCACCCTGGTCTCTCCCGGCCCCACTAGCAAAACCTTGGTGGTGTCCACCAAACTAGCCAGAAAACCTATACATCCTCCCTGTAACAAGTCTCTGGCTCTCAATGTTGATATCATGGGTATGCGGGGTCCACACACTGCACCCACGAAGACAAAAGGATCCTCGCCCTCAGGCTCAAAAGTCACCATCTTCTTCCTGCAGTCAATAGTAGCCTCATAACTGACCAACAATTCCATTCCTAAGATCATATCAAAGTCCTCCATGTCTAACTCAATCAGATCTACCGAAAGCTCCCTACTATCAACCATCACTGGCAGTGCCCTAATCCACCTCCTAGAAACTACCAGTTCCCCAGTAGGCAATAAAGTCCCAAAGCCTGCAGTCCGATACTCACTAGGTCTACACAGTCTATCAATCACTTTACTAGAAACAAAGGAATGTGTAGCACCAGAATCAATCAATACAGTAAAAGGAGAGCCAGTGCTAGAAAGCTGGCCTGTCACTACCGAGGGACTAGCCTCGGCCTCCGCTTGTGTCAAGGTGAATACTCGAGCTGGAGTTAAGCTATCCACCTTTCCTGCTTCCCCTTTCTTCACTGTTGGGTAGTCTTTCTTGAGATGCCCCACCATTCCACACACATAGCAAGCCTTGGCCCGACATTCGCCCTGATGGCGTCTTCTACACCTCGGGCACTCCGGATAACTCCTCCATGGTTCACTGCCGCCCTGACGGCCACCCTGACCACCCCAACCCCTCCTATCAGGACCAACAGCGGTCGAAGTGTCAAGAGTCTTTCTCTTGAAACTACTGGGGCCTCCGCCCCTACCTGACCCAGAATAAGAAGGCACCACTCTGCGGCCCTCCTGCCTTACTGCACTTTCCCTCCAGATCTTATTCTCCGCTTCCTCAGCGATAAGAGCCTTCTCCACTGCCTGGGCATAAGTTGTCCCCCCAGGAACTGTCATAATCCTCACATCTCGGGCTATCATAGCATTAAGCCCTCTGATAAATCTGTCCTGCCTAGCTGCATCAGTAGGCACAAGATTTGGTGCAAACTTCACGAGTCTGTCAAACTTCAGGGCATACTCAGTAACGGTCATATTGCCCTGCACCAAACCCACAAACTCATTAACTTTTGTTGCCCTGATGGCAACATTGTAGTATTTCTGGCTGAACAAGTCTTTAAATCCTTCCCAACTCAAAGCAGTGACATCCCTGGTCTATGAAGCCACTTCCCACCAGATGCGGGTGTCCTCTCTCAACATATATGTGGCACAGGCCACTCTGTCATGCCCCTCTATCCTCATAAAATCCAGAATAGTAGTAATCATAGTCAGCCATTGCTCGACCTTCAGTGGGTCTGGTCCACCCTCAAAGATTGGGGGTTGCTGCTTATTGAAAAGCTCATATAACGACTTCCACCTGTTCCCAACCTCTCCTGGCTATACAACTGGTACCACTGCAGGTGGTACGATAAGGGCAGCACTCCCTGATGGAGCCTGCTGTCGCAGAATATGGATCTGCTCATCCTGGCTCTGCAGCCGGGCTTGCATATCTGCCATGAGTTGCTGCCAGTTCTCAGGGACTAGCGGAGGAATCTGGCCCTGGTCATCCCCTCCGGTTCCAGACCTAGTGCCGGCTAGTCGTGTAGATTTTCTTGGATGCATAACTATCCAAGTCAATCTGTAATCAACAACTAGGCAATCAGACCATGATGACAGGGTAAAAGCTTCTCCAAAATCCACCAAAGGAACATAACCAATCACAAACAATCAAAATATAGGCATTTATCCACATGCATCGGCTGCTAATAAGCATTCCCCAACCTTTCCACACAACAAATAATATATAAGCATTCATCCATACACAATATGCAGTTAATCATCCAAATATTCATTTACATGCACAGCGATGCTAATAAGCATGCCTTAATATATTCATACAGCAGTCAAGGGTCAGGCCCTATCAGTATCTCATGCTTCCTATTAATCCAATAAATAACAACATTCATAATGCATTCCAGACATACAAGCATATAAGCACATATACACATTACCAAACCATGAATCGAGCTTGTCTCTAGCAGAAAATGTACATGTCCAACCGGTCTTCAGGAACCCTTAAACCTAGAACGCTCTAATACCAAGTTGTAACGCCCTAGATAGCCAAGACCGCTACACTGTGTACTTATAAAGGTGCAGGACTTGCTAATAAAGTCATTTAGTGAAAAACTTGATACAAAAACCACTAATGAACTAGGGTTAAAAGGTTTTGGTCTCAAAAGGGTACATTTCATATAACTAAACATTTTTAAACATGGGATCCCAAAAAGGAACAGCATTCAAAAACTAGTTTACAAAATTTCCAGAGTTCAAACAACCATTAGCCACTCTAAGTGCAAAACAGACGTTTCTTGTTCTCCTGTTCCTGTCTCCCTCTCAACCGTGGCGGCTGAGCAGTTGATCATGTACATTCTGCTCTCAGAGCTCTCCAAATCAGGGCTGATCAAGCTTGCCCTTGCCTTTACCTGCACCACAAAGCACCCGTGAGCCAAGGCCCAGCAAGAAAACATATTATATTATGTAACAAGCAACAATAACATTTGGATAACCCCTTAAGCATGTTTATACACTTAACATACCACAATAATCACAAAGCATGAAGATTCAACCAAAGATTCAGCTAATCAACACCAAGCTATACAGCATAACAATCCACCAATCAATAATAGCAATCAAATCACATGGTAATCAGGGTTGACACCTTAGGTCGCACCCTCTGTTTATCCCACTGACTCCGGCTCGCTTAAACCGAGCTCAGTGCATAATAAGTTGTCCTCAGCTACCAGTGGCCGAGCCGCGCCCTATGCGCTAGTGTAAACTTTAGCACTCTCAGGCTGTTGGTTTACTGTTTACATGGCATAATACCATCCTTTCAAAGCATACAAAATAGGGAACCCTTAGTCCCATTATAAATCCACAACCGGGTGCATTTTTCTTACCTTTAGTTCCCAAGTGTACTGACTACGAGCGATGCCTCTTGAGCACGATCCGATCCCTGAGCCCTAGCTTAGTACCTAGTCACAACCAAGATAAGGGATACCATCAATAATCGTAAAAGGGCTTCTAGATAAAGTTCTAGTCTCCGAAACATTGAATTCCACCAAAAATGGTAGTAGATTCAATCCCGAGCACCCTAGGTAAAATTCCCATGCTTAAAGTCTCAAAATCCCTTAAGGGTCGCAGCTCAAGCCACCCATGTCGCGGCATAGCCCCAAAACAGAGCCCATCTAGGCTCAGAACCAGACACGGGCCACGACCCTATTCAGACCATGCCGGGGCCCGCCCTCCATCTCCAGCATCCATCAGCTTTAGAGGGCCGCGGCTCACCAAGAACTATGTCGCGGCCGGACCCCTTCGAACCCAAAAAAACCTCCATATTTGACTCTCAAACCTCACTCAAACCCATCCAAAACCATCCTAATTCCACAGCTTAATTATCCCAAAACTTCTCACATGATTCCAGCAACATAACCCAGCTGAAACTTAGCCTAGAAACTTACCAAAATCCCACTTAAATCTCTGAAACTCACTCACTCAAGAACACTAAAACCAGCCATAAAAACTCAGAATTCAAACACTAAATCACGAATTAGAGCTTACCTTCTTTGATGAACCAACTCCCTTAACAATTTATGAGCTAAAACCCAAGCTTTCTAGCTTCAATTCACTCCTTAAATTTCAAAACCATAAACACTTTAAAACCCAGACAAAACACAGAATTAATCACCATGCACAAAGCTTATATCTTACCTCAGTTCTTAATTGAACTCCTTAGCTGAACACTGGACTAATCCTTCAAGACTCCAGCCCAAACAACTGAATTCCCAGTTGAATTCCTTAAGTTTTCTGTGGTTTTTGCTTGAGAGAGAAAGGGAGAAAGGGGGAGGGCTGGTTCCTTGTGTTCTACTATGTTTTGAGATTTTACTTAGTCTATCCTTAGGTGATAAAGTTAATCACAAGGCTCGGGGTGCCAGAAATGTCCCCGAGGGCAAAATGGTAAAATTCCCCAGTATTCCGGCCTAAGCTTCCTAACCTCGAATATATCTCCAATTATTTATTTCCATAACCCGCTAATCTAAATAACCTTCCAGTACTTAAAATACCCCTTGACTTGTCCAAAGTCAAGTATTAAGCCCCGTTGTGACTTTCCCGCTAACTAGCTCCCTAGAATTGCCTCAAGTCGCACGCTGCAGATTTACCCACATAATAATGTGGTTCTCACAATTAAAGCATAGAATCACATGTATATTCATATAACCATATTAGCATGCTTATCATATAATCATGCATTAAATCAATAAATTCACGTATAAACCAATTATGCCCTCCCGGTACACTAATCAAGGCCCTTAAGCCTTATTAGTGATTTTGGGTCGTTACAGGCTCGGTCGCGGCCGCCCTAGGCTGACATAGCCTAGGTTAGTTTTTAGGCTTGGGGAGGCTCGGGGATTTAAGCCTAAGCACTCGAGATGAATTCCACTACCCGGTTTAGTAGAATTCGAGGTCCTAGAGACTTGTATTTGTTTCCAAAACATTTAATTGGATTAGAATTTGATAGTTATCCATTACTGCTTGTGGCTAGAGTTACCATTAAGGCTCAGGAATGAGGATTGTGCTCGAAACCGTTCTTTATGCAACGCTCGGGACTCAAGGTAAGAAAACTGCACCCAAGTGGTTGTGAATGGGATTGAGATTCCCTGTACCTGAACATATGTGCTCTATGAATTATTTATCTGTTATGTGTGATGTGCAGGTATGGCCTAAGGGAGTCGGGGCTGATGATAAGCGTACTGAACGCATCCCGGCCTAAGCAAGCTGGGATCAGCTAAATAACAAAAGGGCTCAGCCTAAGGGCGCCGACATCTAAATATTTGTATTACAGATTGAGTTATATGTTTGAAAGTATATGTTTATTATTGCCTAGAAAATACTTGTATTATGATGATTAATTGAACTGAATGGATTGAAGATTGCTATATACTCTTGTTGTTGTGTATGCTTGTTGATTATGGTTTTCTTGTTGAGTCTTGGCTCACGGGTAATACGTGGTGCAGGTAAAGGCAAAGAAAAGCTGGATCAGCCATGAGTTGGAGAGCTTTGGGGGCAGCGTGTACAACGTCAGCTGCTCAACCGCCACAGTCGAGGGATTTACAAGGACTAGAGCTCAAACTTGTATTTTTTCCATTTAGACTAACTACAACTGTATTAACTTTTGAGAGTTGTTTCTGCCATGTAAACCTTATTTTTGGGATCCCATGTATTACACTCTTATTTTAATGAAAATCAATCATTTTTCGATCAAAATATTTTAACAGAAACTTGTTAGATGACTTTAGAAACACATTTATGTTCAAACGACCTGAGTAGCAGGTCTTGCACTACTTTAATAGTGAAGTATTCTCGGACTTCTCTCAATGACATAGAGTTATCAAAAGCTTATCCTCTGTGGCCCATCCGCAGGGCAACGCACAAGTGGAAGTAGTTAACAAGATACTCAAGTACACTTTGAAGAAAAGACTAGAATAGGCAAAATGAGCTTGGCTCGAGGAGTTGCCTAGGGCATTGTGGAGCTATCGCACCACTGCTAGGACTTCCACCGGCCACTCGCCATTCTCCATGGCCAATGGATATGAAGCTATGCTCCTAGTTGAGGCAACAATCTCCACGCATCGAAAGGATACGTATGGCCCAACCACAAACCATGCTTTACTGCGGGAAACCCTGGAGCTCGTGGAGAAGCTCCGTGAAGCTTCTCAGCTTCGAGTAGCGTCCTACCAGCAGAAGGTAGCCAGGTACTTCAACTCTAAAGTGAAGGATAGAAAGTTTGAGGTCAAAGATCTGGTGTTGCGAAGAGTCTTCTTAGCAACTCGAGACCCCGGTGCAGAAGTGTTGGGACCTAATTGGGAAGGCCCATACCAAGTCAAGAGCGTTGTATGTCCAGGGACATACAAATTGGCCCGACTAAGTGGGGAGTTGATTACCCACACCTGGAATGTCGAGCATCGTCGCCAATTTTACTAGTAGTATGAGCAATGAACCTTGTTAAAATCAATAGTATCCCTTGAAGCCTTTGGGCACATTTAATGGAAACTGTGTATATAAAACACGGTAAGAAAGAAATTTATTGTGTGCTTATATTTTTTGGTTTCCTTTATTTTGTTAATGCTATGTATAAGAGCACCCGCTCGCTGGCTGTTGTGATAAATTAAAATTTGATTTTAAATACGCAAGTGCACGTAGTTACACAAGTAATACAATGATAAGTAAACCATCTCCACAGGGATTGTAAAATAGAAAAATAAGCAAAACAATTACTACACAACTTAAAAGTACTAAAAATCAAATGAGTTGTTTATAGGTTGAGAAAAATATTAAAAAGATGGAAATAATGAAATTAAAACTGAACTGAACAAGAAAATTGAAGGAAAATATATAGATTGTAAAGTTGACTTGAATTATTGATTCCCCTATATAAATCATCCCGAACCGGTTGCTGCAGCAATATTCTTGCAAAACTCCCAGATTAACAAGAATTCATTAAACACTCATAAAACTTTCCCAAATTTTATGACATTAATTCTTCTACCTAATTAAACATATTCCTATGCCAAATCAGATTTAAGAATGCAAATTCAAGGTTTAATTCTCCAAAAGTTACACAAGGCAAATAACACATCCCTATGTTACTTACTAACATAATCTAGCCTAGATTATGACTTGTGTCATCCAAGTTCTTTCCATTACATTTAACATTTCCAGCATTAAACATAATTAAATATCTTGCCATTGCTGGCCAAACAACAACAAGAAATTAATATAAACACACTTGAATGAACAAGAGAGATTTTACTAAAATAAAGTGCAAGAAATTACTAGACTATAACATAGGGTTCATCAACAATTCAAGCCACCTAAATATTAGTTCATGGCTGAGTTAATAAACATTAATCCACAATCAAAACAGCCAATAATATTCAGATTCAGAAATCACTTAGAAAATAATAAAATGGAGTTTAGAAATAGAAGAAAGAGCAAATAAAAAATGATGCTTGAGCTCTCTTTTTCCTTCTCCTTCTTCTTGCTGATTTCTGGTTCTCCTTCCTTCTTCTTGCTGGTTTTTCTTTCCAAAAATGGTTGTCTCCTCTTCTATTTCGGCTGATACTTCTTTAAGTGTATTATAGGTTTCCTCCTTTAGCCCCAAAAGTACAATATTGCCCCTCCTTGTAAAAATGTGAGTCTCTCTTTTCTTTAGTCATTTTCTCCCAATTTTTTACTCAAGCTTTCTGTACTTGCCACCTCAGCCACTATTCCAGCTCACCCATTGACTTGCCATGTGTTCTAGGTGCCCAAAAGCTGCTTGATCAAAATGCTTCAGCAAAATCTGCTTTGCTGCATAAAAACTAGATAATTCAGCCATCAAAAATTCAATTTAGATAGTTTCATATGTTAGTTCATTCTTTGTACAATATTTATTCATGAAACTATTATCTTCAACCCATTAGCTATTAAAAACTACAAAAGTAACTAAACTTAACTAAGATCATAAGAACTCCAAAGTTAGCTACAAAAGCTAAAAATAAACCAACAACACCCAAGATTTTTTCACAATTATAAGCTCAAAAGCACATGAAATAACTCTTTATTCAAGAGTTATCACACCCCCAAACTGACGATATTACTTGTCCTCGAGTGATGACTCTAAAAACAAAACACAAATAACAAAAAGACACAAAGGGCACAAACTAAACAACAAAAGACAAGGAAACAAAAAACAATAAAACACAACAACAGTGGACAAACTTTGATATGCCAATGGTAAAAAGGGGAAGGCTCTCGCGAAATTTTATTTTGAATAAAAGAAGCTAAATTTCAATCTTTCATAAGTTTTAAACCAAACTCTTCAAGCATTAATGTTGCTGCAAAAATATGAATCAAGTGTTTCACCCTTTAGTGAATGCATAGCTTTTCTTAAACAATTTCAATCACCAAAAATCAAGCTAGACCTTGGTCCTCAAGCTTAAATAATGTCTCCATAAGTTACTTAGTAATTTCCTTTCCACTAATGTAGACAAACACCACACCAAAGATCAATAGGACTTTATCAAGCTTGTAATGATAGGCTAGGGTGAAGGTAGGATAAGAGAGATAAATTTTGGTTCAAATCACCCTAAGCACCTCAACCTTTCTAGAACCTAAATACATAAATGCACACATTAATTTCCCCCAAAGAAAACCCCACAACATAATATAAATCTTGCCACTAGCCTTTATTACTAACATACAAAGACAAAAACTACAACAACTTTTCCTTTATTTGAAGAGTTACACCCCCAAACTTATTTACAAACATACATACTTTTTTCTTTCTTTTTCTTTTCTAATTTCTTTTTCTTTTTCTTTTTTTTAGATGCTTTGATGCAAGGGAGTGCACTCTTTAATTAATTTTTTTTTCTTTTTGGATGTTCTATATTTTATTTTGAAAAAAAATAAACAACTAGATGGCAAGAGAACAAGAAAAATGAGAATACACTCTCCCCCCAAACTTAAAATCAACATTGTCCCCAATGGTGAAAACAAGCAAAAGAAGAAAAGGAAAATGCTCACCCAATTTTGTCTCTCACACTCAACTCCTCTCAACCCCCAAAATACACAACTAATAAATCCTATAAATATCAAGTTGCTAAAAGGGTGTGGTGAAAAGAGGTGATTATATATATGTAAAGCTAAGTTAATGAGAGGCTAAGAAGGAAAAGTGACACTTAAGCTCAATGGGGTGACTAGGGATAAAAATGCATACAAGGTAGGCTTCAAAGGCTCAAACAGTCCAAAGATGGCCTAAATCATTTCATCGGTGTGGTATTGTCTAGGATTTCGCCTCAAGGAAAATCACTAAGTAATTCTAGAAACTTAAGCTCTAACAAGAAACTAGCTATTTCTAGGGTCTCAAAATTGTTTAATCAAGCTATGCACATACTAAAAAGAGAAACACTTTCATCAATCAATTGCTAGCAACATTCACAGCCAAAGAATTTAGTTAAAACTCAAGAAAGAAAGACATTCAGCTTCACTTAGATTGATTATATTTTGAAAGTTTTGCAAAGTCGTCATCGAGCCCCCTAATTAAACACTAATAAAGGCAAAGATTACCCTCAAAAGATTAACGAAACAATAGGACAATGACACAATAATAAGCAAGACAACACAAAAGAAACATAAAACAATAGACGATGAAAAGTAATTAACAAGATAGTCCAAAACAGAAATTAAATACAGAACAAAAGTTGGGTTAAAGAGGCTCCCCGCGCTTATTCTTCGGAGTCAGAATCCGAAGGAATAGGGTCATCATGAACAACCGGAGCAGTCCAAGCCTCCAAAATGGAGCTGGGGAACACCGGAAATGCAGCAGTCGGTTTGGTGAAGTTCCACTGAAGGGACTTGATGAGCGCGGCATCCCGCTGTTTGGCGTACTTCTAGTAGTCGTGCTGCTGAGTTTCAAGGGACACCAGAAGCCCAAGAAGTTCCCTCTGCTGAGAAATGAGGTCAATGAGTGTGGGAGCAAGGGGCAGAGCTGGTGGAGGCATGGTGGATGGCCCAGGTGCTGATCCCGACGCGCGGCTCTGACTAGTGATGGTGAAGTCGATGTCCCAGCGCTCAAAGAGTACATCCTCAGTGGAGGCAGAAGGCACCCCAATTCGAATGCAAAATTGTGTGATGAGTGATGGAAAGAACAACTTGCCCTTTTTCTTCTAGGCACAACTAACAATCTGCCTTAAGATCAATTTGCCCACATCAATACTCAAACTAGCTAGCATACAGTATAACAGAAGGGCCCGCTCCTTGGACATTGTAGTGTCATGTGTGGTAGGAAGCAAGCAGCATTTGAGGAAATGCAACTACACTCCAGCTTCAGGAAAAATAGAAATGTGCAATAAAGTATGCACACCACTAGAAGAGACACACCCCTAAGCACTGGGAGATGCGACAAGTTGCAGTGCCTTGTCAAAATCGTCTGGTGTAGGGACCAAGACCATATCATTATACACAGCGCACTCAACACTGGCCAACCCAAATAGTAAATTAATAGCCTCACCAGAAAAGGAGACAACCTTGCCTCGAACGATCACTTCAGAATTCTCAGAGGAGGCTATGTTGGCATAAAACTCTCACACCAATGGGATGATAGATGCTCTGGTTTTTTATAGAAAACCTCCCAATTGTGTTGCTCAATGACACTACTGACGAATTCAGGCACCTCAACAGTGGTGGGTAAGAATCCTTTTTCTAGGAGCAACTTCTTGGTCTTAATGGATTCATATTGTGCCCTGGCCTGAGCAGACACAAACTTCTTAGTGGGACCTGAAAGGACAGAGTTTTTCTTGGTGGATGGGGTTGGTACAACATTGGGTGTTGGCTGGGAGGCAGCATTGGTGGTAGTGGAGGTCTTTTGCTTCTTGGGATGAGGCGCGACTAATGCGAGTTTGGCAACTATTTTGGATTTGGGTCGAGTTGGTGTTGATTTAGTGGCTGGTGGGGTAGTGTTGGTGGGGGTAGGATCATTTATAGTTGCTGGGGAAGGCAAGAGTAATGGGGTAGTGGGAATTTGTGGGACTTTTGGTGGGGCAGTGGTGGGTTTTGATTTCTTTTTGGTTGGTGGTGGGACAGAGCTTTGTGTGGACTTCTTTTTGACTGGTTGTGGGAGGTTGGTTTAGATTTCTATTTGCCTTGTGGTGGGACAGTTGATGGTGGGACCTTAGTAATCTGTTTGCTTGGTGGTGGGGTAGGGGTTGGTTTGGATTTCTTTCTCTGAGCTCGTGTTTTGGTGGCCATATTTGTCAACAAGGTACTAGAGACAATACAAATCAGTCAACACAGCAACCCAATCACCCAAATATCAAGTACCCTACTTCTCAATGACACCTGAACAAAACTGCTCACTACAACAGATCACCTCAAAATACCAGATCAACAGAACAACAAAATACCATAACATCACAAGAGCCCTGAACAATATTGCCAATAAAATCTCCAATGGCTGCCCCCAAAATCAAATATGCACTGGCTAAGAGCCCAACAGTATTCACAGCAGAAATACAAGTGCCAAGTAACAATGTAGAATAAGAGGAGCAGTTACCCAGGAGCAATCTCTGAATCTGTGTTGCTGGTCAAAGCTGAGCAATGGGGGAAGTGAACCGTGCCTAAGCTCGGTTGGTGTATGCTCGGCTCGGGCTTGGATGCACCTGGGCACCAAGGCTTGGAGACGTCTGGGTTTGGTTTGGGCAATGCTCAATGCTAGCTAATGCTCGGATGCTCCTGGGAGGCCAAGTGGTGTTAGGCAAAGGACTTGGGTGCTGAGATCGTGCGAGATGACTGGTGGAGTGGTGTGGTCAATGCTAATCATTGGCTTGAATGCACCTGGGCATCAAGTGAGTCTCGGTGAAGGATTGTTGGACGGGGCTAGACGCCTGGTGAAGCCGTGCCTCTATGTGGTGCACCTGGAGTTTGTTGTGCCTTGAGTGCGCTTGGTGAGTGCACGCGAAGGTCAGCCACGCTTGGGTTCGAAGCTTGGGGTTCGCTCGATGGAATGGCGCTACTGCGTGGTGCGTTGAATAGAGCTGCGCCTAGGGCCGAAGGATGGTGGTGGTTTTCTCGGGTGCTTCTCGCAGGTGAGTCTAGGCAGAGGGTTAAGGGAAATGGGGAAGACGATAATGGGGAAATGGGCTATTTGGTTATTAGATGTACATATATATATTGTATATATGATATATATTTTATTGATATTATACATATATATTTCGTATAGTTTATAGTATATATATTTTTTATCTATATATTTATGTATGGAAGACTTCTCAGTGGTTACTACCCATAGATGGGTACTAACAATTATGATGATATAGCAACATAATGACTTGGTATAGTAAGTCACCAATAGGTAAATATTTTTTTTTTACATAAATTTCGAAGTTAGCTATTATTTTTTTGCCACAATTAATGTTGTTTCTAACCAATGAGAGACACTATCTATATTTAGAAATTGACATGCATTTGAAAAATGAAAAGTTTACAATATTATATTTTCATAATAAATACATGTTTTTCATCAGGTAACCCTTCCAAAAATTTAAAAAATCAAAATTTATTTTTAAAAATATTAATTAATAACTATAAATATGGACCATTGATCTTAATCCAATAATTAATATTAAAGTAACCATCCATGGGTAATAACCATTAAGAGTGCACCCATTTATGTATATGTATATATTTATATATTAATATATATTTTCTTTATTATTTTTTTCTTACAAATTTTTTTATATGTATATAGGTAGTAATATATATAAATATAATATTAAATATAGTAAAAACAAAATTTTTGTGTTTTTTTGTATACATATTAATATAGTATTATATATGTCTCTGAATGAATCCACGACCCAGGATTTTTACCTGCCCAGATCGCCACTATTTTGCCTAAGTTTTGCTTCTGCAACAAAAATTTGACGTAACTCCTCCATTTTTTCTGGAAATTTTTGCTCCCTGTTTACTGAAGCAAACGTTCCGCAAAACCATCAGGCCCCAAAATGACTTCCAAAACACCATTTGATTGCTTTCTTAACATCTGAAACACCAAAATTCACATAAAACCACTCCAAAAATATCACAATAAAATGGAATTAAATTTACAAAAATTAAAATTAAAAATAAAAATAATTAAAAACACTTATATATATATATTTTTTGTTTTTCTCTTATTTTCTTCTCTTTTTTTTTATATACATTATTATTTTACACTTGCTTCTTTTTGGGTTATCTTTCAATTAGTGCATGAATCACTTGACAACACAAAACAACAACGGCTTTAACGATCCTCCAAAGTGATGGAGGTCTTTTCGCAGTTGACCTTACCTCCCTAATAATGTTTCAGACGCTGCCCATTCACTTTAAATTCCCTTCCAGATTGATCTTCCCAAACTTCAATTGCTCCAAAGGGGTAAACTTTCACCACAGTGAATGGGCCAGACCAGCGGGACTTCAACTTGTCAGGAAACAACTTCAGGCGCGAGTTGAAGAGTAATACTTTCTGCCCCTTCTCAAAGACTCGATCTTGAATTTGCTTGTAACGCCCTGGGTAGCCAAGGCCGCTACACTGTGTGTTTATAAAGGTGCAAGACTTGCTAACCAAGTCATTTATTTAGAAACGTGTCACTGAAGCTATAATGGAACTAGGGTTAAAAGATTTTGGTCATAAAAGATACGTTTCATTTTAATAACATTTCATACATGGGATCCCAAAAGAAATTGAGTTTAAAAGACAGTTTACAAAAATTACCAGGTTATATACCGTTATTGGCCTCTCTAAGGGAAAAATAGACATTTAAGGTTCTCCTGTCCTGTACCACTCCTCGGTCGTGGCGGCCGATCAACTGACTATGTACATTCAGCCTCAAAGCTCTCCAACTCAGGATTGATCCACATTGCCCTTGCCTTTACCTGCACCACGTAGCACCCGTGAGCCAAGGCCCAGCAAGAAAACTATAATGCATAGCATAAGCGACAACCAACAGACAGATAATTCACAAACTGCTAATCAATTATTCAGATAACAAACTCATCACAATCATCAGTTTAAACAACAATAAACATATCACACTAAAATCCAGGGTCGGCGCCCTTAGGCCGCACCCTCTGATTATCCCACTGACTCCGGCTCACTTAGGCCGAGCTCAATGATTATGTACTTAACCTCAGCTACCTGTGGTCGAGCCGCGCCCTATGCGCAAATATTGATTTCAGCACTCTTAGGCCGTTTATCACATGTCCCCATGGCATAATACCATCTCATGACATCACATACAAATATAGGGAGCTCTTAGTCCCAACATAATCACATAACTGGGTGCAGTTTCTTACCTTTGATTTCGAGCGCTTTAATTAATTGAGACGATCCTCGAGCACGATCCCATTTGATCCCTAGCATACACCTAGTCACAAGCGCAACATGGAACCTTCATTAACATTCAATCCCGCAACCTAACCTCCGGACCAATCCCAAGCCCTCGGGAAGCCCTAATTCCACCAAACGGGGTGGTGGAATCAAACCCCGAGCCCCCAGGTGAAAACCCTAAGAAAATACCCAAAAATCCACTTCTGAAGGTAGGGTAGCGCTACAGCGCTACAAGCAGAAGAAAAATCCCCCAAACAACCCAGGCATAGCGTTGTAGCGCTCTACTACTAGCGCTACAGCGCTACAGACAGCATTGAAAATTCCCCTGAGTTTTCCTTCGAATTTCCCCAAGCCAAAACTCCCTGAAACCCCTCCAAACCTCAACTACACTTCAAAACAAGCCTACCATCCACTACATCTCATCCCACATAGCCCAACAACCTTAAATTTGGCCACATGCACCATAAAATAAAGAAAACAAGAATTGAACTTAACACTCAAGAACTCATCAGAAAAACCAGAATCAACCCAACAACTCAAATGGTCAAGCTTAGAAATCCTTACCTTTAATGGGGAATTCGACCCTAGGTTTCCCTCTAAGCCCTTCAAGCCTTTAGCTCCTCAGTTCCCAAAGCTTAATTCCCTTAACTTCCATCCAAAACCCAAGTTCAGAAATCAACTCTAACAAAGGACTGAAAACTCATCAAAACCTTTAAACCTTACCTCAATTGAGTAGTTGATTCCTGCTAAATCCTCTAGCTTCACCAAGGACCCTAGCCCCAAGCTCCAGCCTAAGCTTCCTCCGAGTTACATCTTCAAAAGTCTTCAAGGAGAGTGAGAGAGAATGTGATCGATAGGGAGAGGGAAAAAGAGTCTCTTTTTTTCTTCTTTCTTTCTTTCTTTCTATTTCTAACACATTCTACAAATCCCACTAAGGCCAAAAGCATAAATGTCCCTTATCCCCTTTTAACCATCAAATGACCATTTTGCCCTTCCATTTAAACCTAAGCCTTTAAACATTCTAAGGGCATTTTGGTCATTTGCTCCCAATTCCCACTAATTCCTCAAGTGTCCCAAATAATTACCGCTTAAATCCCGTCATCTAATTAATCACCAATTATTTTTCCCAATGTCAAATAGTCTCTAGTATATTTTCCCAAGTTCCCATAAATACCCCCAGGCTCCCCCCAAGACGGATATAAATCCTCACCGTGACTATTTTGCTAAACCGCTCACTAGGATCGCCTCGTGCCACAAGCTGCAAATATATCCACATAATAATGTGGTCTCAACAATTTATCACAGATAATCATGTTTATGCCCTTAACAGGCCAAAATTACAGATATGCCCTTATAATCTAAACAGGGTCTACATGCATACTAATACTCATAATCATGCATCTCATATATCCAAATAATCATATAGACATGCTTATCACATAATCATGCATTTAATCATTTAAATCACACATAAACCAATTATGCCCTCCTGGCACACTAATCAAGGCCCCTAAGCTTTATTAGTAATTTTGGGTCATTACATTTCTGGTCATGCCACCTCTTAGTTTTCTCCTTGTAAAACTTAGCATTTTCATATGAGAACAACCTCATATCTTCCAGCTCATTTAACTGTAACTTTCGAGCTTCTCCAACAGCTTGGAGATCCATATTCAACTTCTTAGTGGCCCAATATGCCTTATGCTCCAACTCAACGGGCAAATGGCAAGCTTTCCCAAAAACCAAACAATACGGTGACATTCCCAAAGGGGTTTTGAAAGTCGTTCTATAGGCCCAAAGAGCATCATCCAATCGCTGAGACCAATCCTTTCTACTAGGATTCATCACTTTCTCTTGGATTCCCTTGATCTCTCTATTGGATATCTCTACTTGACCATTTGTTTGAGGGTGGTAGGCTGTAGCAATCTTGTGTTTCACACTATATTTGGCTAACAAAGCTGCCAAAATCTTATTCACAAAGTGGGTGCCTTCATCACTTATAAGCACCCTTGGAGTGCCAAAACGGGTGAACACATGCTTACGTAGGAACTTCATGACCACCTTAGAATCATTAGTAGGACTTGCCACTGCTTCAACCGACTTAGAGACGTAGTCAACTGCCACCAAGATATACAAATTTCCAAATGATGGTGGAAATGGCCCCATGAAGTCGATTCCCCAAACATCGAACAATTCCACTTCAAGAATGCTATTCAAAGGCATTTCACTCCTTGCTGAAATATTTCCAACACGCTGGCAGCGGTCACATCTCTTAGCAAAATCATGGGCATCCTTGAAGATAGAAGGCCAAAAGTATCCCGATTGAAAAACCTTAGCGGTTGTCCTTTGCCCACCAAAATGTCCACCATAAGGAGCTGAATGACAATGCTCTAGTATGCTTGAAACTTCATCCTTAGGCACACAACGCCTCATGATTCGATTTGGACATTGCTTGTACAAATAGGGCTCGTCCCAATAATAAAATCTCACATCATGAAATAACTTCTTGAGCTGCTGCCTATTCAAATCAAGTGGCTGCAAACTACTCACCAAATAGTTGACAAAATCAGCGTACAATGGTGTAGTGACTTGGTTCACAACCAACAATTCTTCATCGAGGAATGTCTCTTTAATAGGCCCTTCATTTTGCTTTACACTTCCAGCTTCAAGTCTAGATAAATGGTCAGCCACTTGGTTCTCCGTTCCTTTTCTATCCCAAATTTCCAAGTCAAATTCTTGGAGAATAAACACCCATCGAATAAGTCTTCGCTTAGCATCCTTCTTGGCAATTAGATACTTGATCGCTGAATGGTCAGTGTAAACCACCACTTTAGTCCCCACAAGATAAGCTATAAACTTGTCAAAAGTAAACACCATCGCCAAAAGCTCTTTCTCGGTGGTGGTATAGTTCAATTGAGCAACGGCTAATGTCTTGCTTGCATAATAAATGGAATGAAAAATCTTCTCTTTTCGCAGCCCAAGTATGGCACCTGTAACGCCCTAAACTCCAGGGACCGTTATGATGTGCCTTGTAAATAGTGCTAAACTCGCTAATCGAGTCATTTGGCCAAAATCGTGTAACTAAGTATGATTATCGGTTTAGGGATTAAAAATTTGGTTCAGATATAACGTTTCATTAGAACGTTTATTAAATATACATTGGGATCCCAAAAATATAATTTAAAGGTCTATTACAAGAAAATATTTACAACCAGCCAGTCTAAGCGGCAAAACAAGGTTTAACCCTAGCTCCTCTCCTTCAAACCACAGTGGTCGAGTAGCTGCATATGTACACATCGCCACCTAAGCTCTCCAACTCAAGGATGGTCCAGCTTTCTTTTGCCTTTACCTGCACCACATAGCACCCGTGAGTCGAAGCCCAGCAAGAAAACTCAATATGCTCATGAACAGTAATAACATGTCATCAAATCATAAGGCACACACCTAGAAGATATAGCCCTAGTCAAGCAGGCAAACAAATCCATGTAATGATGGGTATCCAGGATAAGAAATCCTGCCCTCCTGAGTGATGACTATCAAGTCAATCTCAATCAGATAAGTGATTTAACACTGGTGGTTCCGGTAACCATACCGGGCTGATAGCTCTGAATAAAAGAGTGACAGTGGTACAAGTCACTAAGGTGGGTTCCGTTCCCTTTATAAATAAGTGATCCTTTCACTAGCTTAAACAGGATAGGCGCATGATGATTAGTCACCAACATAACCTTCCTCATGACCCTAGAGTCATAACTATGGAACAATATTCCCTAGCCATGTGACAAGCAGTCACCTAGGCCTTAGGCCCTAGCTTTGAGTAACTAGTCCTAGACTAGCCAAGCGCTTATAATTTTCATCGACCTTCGGGTCGGTCCAGCATTAATACCCCATATGAGTCATTCAACGCTGATATCGATTAGATCTAATCTTCATTCGGCCCTGCGTCCTTGATGCTTATGCCATTTCTGACTCTCAGGTCAGTGATACGCGACCAGTGCCGAACCTGAACAGTTGGTGCCACACACAAGTAAGCAATGCTACCAAACATATATCATATGTCAAATATCTTAATACAGGGCATTCAGTATGCTTACTTAACAACTACCAGCATAATTAGGACCATGCATAAACACAGAGGCTCAAGCTCTGAACTATCTCATATTCAATACTCAAAGCATGCCCTAGTCACATGTTTCTCGTGCGACACATGCATCTCATTTAATCACTTGTCATGCCTCAACAATAACCATGCATGTCACATTTAAGCATCCAACATGCATCAAGAATAACCATGCATGTCACATATACACAGGGTGCAGTTTTCTTACCTCTGATTCGAGCAAAAATTAATATAAGAACGACCCTTGAGAACGATTAACCTTTAAGCCTTTAGCGGTTACCTAGTCATAACCAAATATAGGACACCATCAATAAAATGAACATCAAAGGTTCCCAAACCAAGATCTAGCCTCCGGGACATCAATCCCCACTAATCTGGGTAGTAAGAACAATCCCGAGGCCTAAAACCAAGTTCCCGGGGCCAAAACACTCAAACGGGCTCAAACCTGACCAAGGGTTGCGGCCCTAACACCTTGGGCCGTGGCCCCCAGCCACTCCAGGAGCAAGGGCTGCGGCGCTCTACACCTAGGGTTGCGGCGCCCAGCAAGGCAAAAACCTCCCCAGCAGCTTCTTCGAGCTAGGGCCGCGGCGCCCAAGAACAGGGCCACGGCCCCCAACCCAGAACCATCCATAAACATGTTTTCCATCATCCCAAACACCCCAAAAACATACCTAAACACTTCCAAATCATCAAATCAAAGTTCCCAAGCTTCCCAATGATCCAAAACCATCAAATCCCGAGGCTCAAACGAACCAAAAACTCAACGATTCACAAAGTCCAATTCTAAGCTTAAAAACTTAAAACTTGAATTACCTCCAATTGAGTTGTTTCCAACTAAATCCTTCAGTTAATAAGCTTCCAATCTTTCCTAGGATCCCTATGCCTCGATCCTCGCTTGAATCCGATTCCTAGAACTCGAGATTTCTTCGAAAATGCTTCAAACGGTAAAATGAACTATCGGGAAGAGAAGAGAGGTTTTCTAACGTACGGTTCTATCTGACAAGCTACTTCAAGCTTAAGTAACCTCAAATAAAACCTAGTGCTCGGGGTCCCAAAAACACTCCCGGGAACATTATAGTCAAAACTCCCAGAATTTCCTCATGATCTCAATAACTCCCAATTTATCATCAAATAACATCCTCATAACTCAATATCCCAATAAAAGACCCCCGTTATGACAAAACTGCTAATCAATAATATAAGACCGTCTCATGCCGAATAGCTCGAATATATCTCCATAATAATGGGATCTCATTTACAAATCACAATATGCACCCAAATATACAAATATGCCCTCAACAGGCCAAATTACCAAAACACCCTAATAATCAAATGTGGACCCCCATGCATGCATATAACATCATATTATAATATAATTCACAAAACATGCATATTATCAGCTAATGGCATACTTAAATATTTATGGCCCTCTCAGCCTACTAATCCAGCCATTAAACTGCATTAGGGATTTCGGGCATTACAGCACCCACAACAAAGTCACTAGCATCGCACATCAATTCAAAGGGAAGAGACCAATCCAGAGCTACAATGATGGGTGCGGTGATAAGAGCTTTTTTCAAAGTCACAAATGCTTCTTGACACTCCTTGGTGAACTCAAATGCTGGATTTTTCTCAAGTAAGGAACAAATGGGCTTGTAAATCTTTGAAAAATCTTTTATAAACCTCCTATAGAATCCCGCGTGCCCCAAAAAGCTTCTAATCCCCTTGACTGTAGTAGGTGGTGGTAATTTTTCAATGACTTCCAGCTTTACTCCATCTACTTCTATGCCCTTGTTAGAAATTCTATGGCCCAACACAATGCCTTCTTGCACCATGAAATGGCATTTTTCCCAATTGAGTACCAAGTTTGTTTCTTCACATCTCGCCAAGACTTGCTCCAAGTTAGCCAAACAAGTGTCAAAGGACTCTCCAAATACTGAAAAATCGTCCATGAAGACTTCAAGAGACTTTTCCACCATATCTGAAAATATCGCCATCATACAACGTTGGAAAGTGGCGGGAGCATTGCACAGCCCGAATGGCATCCTTCTAAAGGCAAAGGTGCCATAAGGACAAGTAAAGGTAGTCTTCTCTTGGTCTTCTGGAGCGATGGAAATCTGATTATAGCTTGAATACCCGTCAAGGAAACAATAAAACTCCTTTTCCGCCAACCGATCAAGCATTTGATCAATGAATGGCAGTGAGAAATGGTCTTTCTGAGTAGCTTTATTCAGCTTCCGATAGTCCATACAAACACGCCACCCCCGTCACTTGTCGTGTGGGAATCAACTCATTATTTTCATTAGCCACCACCATGACTCCACCTTTCTTAGGAACACACTGAATTGGGTAAACAATTCCATAATCAAGCCACTTAATTATCTCTTTTCTAACCACTTCGTTCATGATAGGATTAAGCCTTTGCTGCTGCTCAACAAAATTATTACAGCAATCCTCCAACATAATTTTATGTATACAAAATGAGGGATGTATACCCTTAATATATGCCATGGTCCAACCAATGGCCCTTGTATATTTCTTCAAAATAGCCAGTAACAAATGCTCTTTTTCAGCTCCTAACATGGCTGAAATAATCACAGACAACGTCTCATTATCTCTCAAATAGGCATACTTCAAGTGATTAGGCAAAGGCTTCAACTCTAATTTTGGTGGCTCTTGAATAGAGGGCTTAGGAGGCATAAAATTCCCTTCCGACAAGTTCAATGACTCAAAAGGCCTCCTAAATTTAACAATGGGCTACTTTGACTCCGCCCATGTAACTTGGATTTCTTCCTCTTCACTTAAGTCTTCAAGCTCTTCAAGTGACCTCACCCCCATTCTATCTTTAAAAGCTTCCTTGTGGAATTTTTCAGCGACAATTGACTCAATTACACTTAGCCTAGAGCATTCCTCAATCTCATCTGAAAACTTCATAGCGTTGAACACATTGAAAGTCACTTGTTGGTCATTCACCCTCATAGTAAGCTCCCCTTTTTTTACATCAATTAAGGTCCTCTTGGTAGCTAAAAATGGCCTACCCTAGACAATAGGAACATCTCTATCCACTTTATAATCAAGAATGATGAAATCAGCCGAAAAAATGAATTTATCAACTTGCACAAGTACATCTTCAATTTTTCCTTCCGGGTGTGCCATAGAACGATCCGCTAATTACAAAGCGACTGTGGTTGGTCTTGCTTCTCCAATCCCCAACTTCTTGAAAATTGACATGGGCGTCAAATTGATACTAGCCCCCAAGTCACAAAGTGCTCTACCAACATCTCTACCACCAATAGAACAAGGAATTGTGAAGCTGCCCAGATCTTTCAATTTAGGAGGAATTTTATTCTTCAATATAGCACTACAACCTTCAGTCAAAGCCACCGTCTCAAATTCACCAAGCCTCCTCTTCTTAGTTAAAATATCCTTCAAAAACTTCACATAGTTGGGCATTTGCTCCAAAGCTTCCACTAACGGTATATTGATGTGAAGTTGTTTCAAAACATCTAAGAATCTCCATAATTGACCATCTCGTTGCTGCTTTTGAAAGCGTTGAGGAAATGGTGGAGGTGGCGTGCTCATAGGCTTCTCTGTAGCATTTTGCTGAGGAATTGTTGCAACAATTGCTTCAGGATCAGCATTTGAAATTTTCGAATTCACAGCTGTGTCCCTTGTCCACACTACTTTGGATTGAAGTGGGCTCGCTATTTCTCTTACAATTCTCATCAGTCAATTCCAGATTTTTACCATTCCTCAAGGTAACCGCCTTGGATTTCTCCTTACCATCTTTCCTTGGATTTTCGGTATCACTAGGCAAGGTGCCTTGTGGTCTATTCCTCACCTCATTAGCTAGCTGCCCCGATTGCATCTCTAAGTTCCTTAAGGATGCCACTTGGATCTAAATCACAACATCATTCTTGGCCATATATTCTTTCATTAAACTCTCCAAAGAGCTTGATTGAGACACTTGAGGAGGAGGTGGTTGAGCACTTGGTTGTTGTTGAGAAAACCCTGGTGGATATGTAGGCTTGTTTTGCATTGGTGCTCCGCTTGAACTAGCTCCTTGACCCCCCCCCCCCCCATGAGAAGTTTGGATGCTGCCTCCACCCGGGATTATAAGAGTTCAAATATGGGTTATTACGGTTGGCATTTTGATTTCCCACATAGCAAACCGAAGCGGGACTCGAAGGACAACTCTCAAATGTGTGCCCATCTCCACAATAAACACAAGATACATCAGCAACTTGTCCCATAGCAGCTAGTTGTACCATTCCTCCCAAACTCATGTTCTTGAGAAGGTTGGTCATTGAAGAAACTTGACCGGTCAAAGCTGTCAATGCATCCACTTCAAGTATACCAGTCACTTTTTGACTTGTTGAGGCTCTAGCATTGGACCATTGATAATTGTTGCTAGTTATCCTCTCCAAAATCTCACAGGCTTCATTGTAGGACTTAGAGAGCATAGCCCCATTAGCTGAAGCATCTACACACCATGCGAGTGGAAGAATTGAGCCCATTGTAGAAAGTTTCCATTTGTATACAATGTGGAATCCCATGGTGTGGGCATTTCCTCAATAACTCCTTGAATCTCTCCCAAGCCTCACAAAATGATTCATCTTCCAGCTGCTGAAATGACACGATTTCATTGCGAAACTTGGCATTTTTGGTGGGAGGAAGAACTTCTTCAAGAATTTTTCAGCCAACTCATTCCATGTAGTCACCGAGTCGGGAGGAAGGGTGTTTAGCCAAGCTCTAGCTCGATCCCTCAAATAGAAAGGGAACAATTTCAACCTTAGGGCCTCATCACTCACTCCTTGTAGCTTGAAAGAATCGCTCACCTCAAAAAATGAACGAAGATGAAGAGGAGGATCCTCAGTAGGCAGCCCACTAAATTGACCCACTGTTTGCAACATTTGGAACATCACGAGCATTAACTCGAATTGGGGTGCTTGAATTTCAGGCCTAACAATGCCCGGATTAAGCTCATTAAACATGGGGGCAGCATACTCCCTTATGGCTCTCTCTCGATCATCAGCCATAGCAATTGCGTTAGTGACATTATTAGCACCCTCAACTCCTTCAACCTCTTCAGCCATATTAAGGTGATTTTGAGCCCATTGTTCCCTTAGTCTTCTTCTAACTGTTCTTTCAATCTCAGGGTCAATAGGAGCTAGTTTAATGTCTTCTTGCTCGTTCATATAGTAAATCACCTGAGAAAACACAAGAGCAAGCAAACAAAGTCAGCTCAACAAAGAAAAATACATTGCAAGTAATTGATATTACAAAATTTTCTAATTCCAATCCCCGACAACGACGCCAAAAACTTGTTGTGATAAATTAATATTTGATTTTAAATACGCAAGTGCACATAGTCATACAAGTAATACAATGATAAGTAAATCATCTCCACAGGGATTGTAAAATAGAAAAATAAGCAAAACAATTACTACACAACTTAAAAGTACTAAAAATCAAATGAGTTGTTTATAGGTTGAGAAAAAATATTAAAAAGATGGAAATAATGAAATTAAAACTGAACTGAACAAGAAAATTGAAGGAAAATATATGGATTGTAAAGTTGACTTGAATTATTGATTCTCCCTATATAAATCATCCTGAACCGATTGATGCAGCAATATTCTAGCAAAACTCCCAGGTTAACAAGAATTCATTAAACACTCATAAAACTTTATCAAATTTTATGACATTAATTCTTCTACCTAATTAAACATATTCCTATGCCAAATCAGATTTAAGAATACAAATTCAAGGTTTAATTCTCCAAAAGTTACACAAGGCAAATAACACATCCCTATGTTACTTACTAACATAATCTAGCCTAGATTATGACTTGTGTCATCCAAGTTCTTTCCATTACATTTAACATTTCCAGCATTAAACATAATTAAATATCTTACCATTGCTGGCCAAACAACAACAAGAAATTAATATAAACACACTTGAATGAACAAGAGAGATTTTACTAAAATAAAGTGCAAGAAATTACTAGATTATAACATAGGGTTCATCAACAATTCAAGCCACCTAAAAATTAGTTCATGGCTGAGTTAATAAACATTAATCCACAATCAAAACAGCCAATAATATTCAGATTCAGAAATCACTTAGAAAATAATAAAATGGAGTTTAGAAATAGAAGAAAGAGCAAATAAAAAATGATGCTTGAGCTCTCTTTTTCCTTCTCCTTCTTCTTGTTGATTTCTGGTTCTCCTTCCTTCTTCTTGCTGGTTTTTCTTTCCAAAATGGTTTTCTCCTCTTCTATTTCGGCTGATACTTCTTTAAGTGTATTCTAGGTTTCCTCCTTTAGCCCCAAAAGTACAATATTGCCCCTCTTTGTAAAAATGCGAGTCTCTTTTTTCTTTAGTCATTTTCTCCCAATTTTTTACTCAAGCTTTCTGTATTTGCCATCTCAGCCACTATTCCAGCTCACCCATTGACTTGCCACGTGTTCTAGGTGCCCAAAAGTTGCCTAATCAAAATGATTCAGCAAAACCTAATAATTCAGCCATCAAAAATTCAATTTAGATAGTTTCACATGTTAGTTCATTCTTTGTACAATATTTATTCATGAAATTGTTATCTTCAACCCATTAGTTATTAAAAACTAAAAAATTAACTAAATTTAACGAAGATCATAAAAACACCAAAGTTAACTACAAAAGCTAAAAATAAACTAACATCACCCAAGATTTTTTCACAATTATAAGCTCAAAAGCACATGAAATAACTCTTTATTCAAGAGTTATCACTAGCCTAAACAAGTGAACGTAAACTAGTCTCCGATCACTTGGGGGGCATGGAGTTATGGCAGTGTCACGCCTCGCAGGGAACGACCTAGGAAACTAAGCTTTTCAAGCGGAGTAAGCCTAGTATTGCCATCCTGAGAATAGAAAAACCCAGGAAACTAGTCGAGTTTGGCCTAGGAGACTAAGGCTGTTCCAAGCAGAATAGGGCTTAGCACCTAAAAACTAGACATAATCTTAGTAGCGCGGGAACGGACCTACATCACCTCTCGTGGACATTGCGCCCGAGGACCTCTGATCAAGTCTTTGACCTCGAAATGCAAACGGAAGACTGAGTACTCCGTACTTGGTCCCAGGGCAGACTTAGGACGCCTCCCATGAACATTGCGACCAAGGAGTTATGCCCAAGTCCTCCGAATGCCTTGAATATTATTACATCGGGAAATCCATGTCATGGGGAGCTTGGCTAGTCAACGAGTGAAGCACCCCTTGTTGGGGTTTTATGCCCTAATTAAAACCCAAATTCTTTGTAATCTCATTTTATTATCAATAAAAGAATAGAAATCATTTTTTGACTTGGTCAATCACTTTGCTCACATATTTTATTTTCATGATTATTTGTTTAATATAAACTTCTATTAAATCCCGAGCGTATAGCTAATCTTATTTATAGTGACGTAATCACAGTGGAATATAAATATGATTATATGTTCAAAATAAGTTAGTCCTAAGATTAGTCAGTGCTCAAGATTTACACTGACTTGCCAATCTGCGATATGATCTACTTACACATTATAGTGTTATGTTCTTTCCAGAATATTAGAAAAGTAGATAAGATCGGATGTATTTGTTACATCGGAATGGACCGGTATTGACAGTTGATAAGATAAGTAAACATACCGTTATTATCTATTCTAGTCATATCATATAATTGACCATAGGTCAATTCAATCTCAATTCTGAGTGGTTAGTATTCTGATTGATTGTATTATTTGAGTTCTTTGACTTGTTCGTTACCAGCTTACCCTACGGACTAGCCCATACTTACATCTTGGGAACTCGGTAGTATAATTGAGTGGGAGTGTTAATCATAGATATGAACATCTATAGCTTCTTATGAAGAAGTGAAACGATGGTTTCCTTTTAGCTTGGTTCAAGGTGTTAAATGATAGAGATCTCATTTCAGTAATTAAATTAGTTTACTGAAATATCATTTACAAGGAACTAAGTGTTTTAAGAATAAAATACAATGAGGGGTAAAACGGTATTTTAGTCCTATCTCATTGTAGACCGTCTATAGAGGATTGAGTGACAATTATGGTTGTAAAAATGGATAATTAATAGCGTATCTATATTTGTTATAGAGCGTTCTATGAATTCAAGAGTGCAATTCCGAGTCTATAGTGGAGTCACGAGGAATTAATAAGTTAGTAAATTTATTTGTTAGATTTATGATAACCTATTGGAGCTTGATTTCATAGGCCCATGGTCCCCATTGTACCTTGGATAAAATCATCTAGAAAGTCTCAATTAATTGATTTAATCATCAATTAGAATTATCAAAGTTGATCAGGTCAATTTTGGATAGTTTCACAGAGTTGTGTAATTTTGAGAATAAAAGAGAATTTATGGCAGATTTATTAATTAAGATAAATTGGTATCTAAATTAATAAATAAATTTAAATCAAGGTTCAAATTATAAATAATTAATTTGATAAAGGATTTAAATAATTATTTAATTAATTAAATCAATAGAAAATAATACAGGCCTTGATTTTAAGTCCAATGGGCTTATAATCAAATGGGAAATTTCACGGGCCTATAGTCCATGATAATTTCGACCTAGGGCTTCAAAATGGCTGTTATTTTATTGATTTTTTTAATTAAATTAAATGGCCTAATTGAGTCTATAAAAGGAGTGCTTAGAGAAAAGTCAAAACATAAGTTTGATAAGTCACAAGTCAGATTTTCTGATAGTTTTAGATTCTCTCTAAACACAAGTCTTTTTCTAAGCCACTTTGTTATTTTCTCTTCTTCGCTCTATATCTATCTCATGTGTTGAGAATTTCCCACACTAGTCTAGGTGGTTCTAAGGATACATTGGAAGATCGTGAAGAAAATAGAAGATCGGTTCAGTATCTTGATAATACTCTGCGACAGAGAGGATACAAGAGTTAGAGAAACTGAAGGAAGGACTCTTTAATTCCGCTGCGTATACTGTAAGTATTCTATTATTTGTTTCTCTTTGAATTTAATTTTAGAAACATGTTTTAGGCTATCTCGTATTAATTTGTTTAATATTAGATATACATGAAAATAAATAAAGATCCTGTATAAGCTTTTTCCAACAACTGGCCTTAGAGCCTTTGGTAATCTTTATTTTCATGCATGAACATGTTTAAAATTGGACTATTTGATATGTTTGAATAATTGGATGGTTTTCATGTGTTTTATGAAGCATATTGATTTTATGTGAATTTTAGCAATTTTTAGGTTATTTTGTTGTGTTTTCTATGCTATTAATTTTTATATATGTTTTATTTTGTGTAAAACATGTTAAAAATTAATTAGAAAATGGTTTTGGTTTGAAAAATTGCTCAAAAAAAATTTTTGGAAAAATTTGGCCTGTCTTCAATGCGCGCGCGCGCCCACGCACACCAGCATGCTGAACAGTACCCATGAACAGTACCACGGGTACTATTCATCATTTTTTTTCAAATTTTTTTTTAAATTAAAATTTGTAGAAATAAATTATTTATAATCAAAACCAAAAAAAAAAATTTGTTTCATCATTTAATTTTTTTTTTTTGTAAAATAAAGATATTTTTGTTAGTTGGGATTTAAATAATTAGATATTTTCTACAAAGATTCAAATTCAAATTTCAAAATAAACTAACAATCTAATTTCAAACCTTTTAATATATTAAAATATTAGAATTATGATATCAGATATTTAAGATATTTTCATTTAAATTCTTGATATTTTTATTAAATATTTATTTGAAAATATAAATATCTTTTTATTCCATAGTTTTTTAATATTTAAATTATTTGAAATTTGAACATTGTTAGTTAGATATTTTTATGGAAATTTGAATTTGTTTAACTATTTGGGATATTTTAGGGTTGTTATAACTATTTGTATTTTATTATTTTTAAATAGTTAAAATATTAGATAATAGTTGTAACAATACAAGATATTTTGGAAAATAGTTAAGATATTGATTTTAAAATTTAAAATTGGTTAAATTTTGAAAAATATCATTTTTCAGCCAATTAATAAAATATTTTTTTAATGGGATTTAAATTAATTTTGGTTAATTGTTGATAAATCCTATTTAAATTAAATTAATATTTTTTTTTCAAATTAACCTAAAACCAAGTTGATTGTTGATAAACGAAATTTAAATTAACTATTGTTAATTGTTGATAAATTTCATTTAAATTGACTTATTTCTTGTAAAAATTTAATTAATTTGAATTTTTTGATAAATTCTAGATAATTAATTGTGGTATTTTTGCAAATGAAATAAATTGTGGCATTTTTGCATAAATTCATAGAATTGCTCATATAGTAACGTGATTAGGCCCATCCAATTATAACATGTCTGTTTGCACTATATGTGGTATTTTTGCAATTGGGCTTAGATGCATATAGTGGCCCATATGTTTGCTGGATATATGATATTTTGCCAAATAAAATATTCATAAAATGATAGGTTTTATTTGGGCCCATTAGAAAATGTAAAGTTTAAATTCATCTCTTGTGGGTGATTCCACTTGTGTAGGCTCATTTGCTTTGCATGACTATAGTGGGCCTAATCAATTAATAACAATTAATAAAACGAAGGTTTAAATTCCTGTCTTTTGGACCTTGTATGGAAGATAAGGGGCATTTGTAGTGGGAACGACATACTGGACCCAACCCTCCTCCATACAAGCCCAATTGTTAAGGCCCATTTACCTGAGTTGGACTTAATTGTATAGGTTCATTATATTAGTTAAACCTAAATATTGATTAGCAACAAATTAATTCTAAATTAATTCTAAATTAATTGAATTTGTTTCAATGTGACACTTTAGAATTAATAAGAAATTATAGGACTTTGGTTTTAAAAAAATTTTAATCTGTTTAATTTTTTTTTGGAAAACCATAGTCATTAATTTTCTAAAAATAAATAATAAAAATACTATTTTAATTTTATAATGAGCTCATTTTAAGAATTTTATTCGATCTCCACCGTTGGTTTAACATAGTCAATAGCTTAATGGGACCTCGAGGCGCTTTGATTCGTCCCCCTACGGAAGGTGTTCATTAGTTATTTTGACAAGGTTAGATCTCGAAAGATAGATAATTATAGGTCAAATTCTACTAGACTCACCCCTGCGGTGACTACTAGGATTAAATCTATGATTATCGAAACCGTGGGTCTAGCTCATAAAATAAGAGATTTTGTTTTCTTATTTTGATCGAATAGTAGGTTGTTAATAATGGTGTCCATTATTAAATGAGCTTACAACTCTATTTAACTAGTGGTATTTTTTACTCTCGCCAACCGGGACAAGGATATCATAGATTAGTTAAAAACCTAAAGAAATAAAGATATGATTGTTTTTGGTATTTTTTCTCATATCTTACATATTTTTTGTATATGTTGTGCTATTTCTTGAAATTTGTGTGAATAGAAGTTTTATTGAGCAAATGTGATTGATTTATATTTTATTGATAATTTGTAGTTTTAAGTTAAGTAGTGTCTGTGTATACTCCCATCCTTTCTCAACTTTTGATGGAGAAACTCACTGGAGAAAACCTCCTTAATTGGAAGTAGAATATCAACATAGAGTTGATTGGTGACAACTCTGAATTCGTCATAATTGAGGAATCCCCAGAACGAGCACCGTGTCTGCATGTTAGTGATGGCACCGTCAATGCTCGTGATGGTACCGTAAATGCTTGGATAGCACCAACTCTGCACGTTCGTGATGGCACCGTAAATTCTCGGATGGCACCGTGTCTGCACGTTCGTGCTCAACTCAACTATGGTCTGACGCAGCTCATGAACGAGCTTCAGATTATTGAACCTGTCATGGGTGGACCTAGTAAAGGAGGTGAAAATAAGACTATTGATGTTGCTGCACATCTAGCTAAGGCTGAAGCTAACCAAGCTTCGTCTTCGAAAGCTAGTTACAAGAGGAAATGTGGACAAATAAACAACCCTAAGCCTGCAAAGGCTGCAAAGACGGGTGCACAACCAAGTGCACAGACGCCTAAGGGGAAGAACAAGAAAAACAAGAAAGGTAAAGATAAGTGCTTTTACTCCAAAGAGAAGAGGCATTGGAAACGAGATTGCCCTAAGTTTCTAGCAGCGAAAAACAAAGGTAATGATTATAGTTCATTTATCTTGGAAACATGTGTTTTAGAGAATGATAAATCCGTTTGGATTAATGATTTTGGAACTACTAACCATGTTTGTAACTCTTTACAGCTTCTTGAATAGTGGGAGGAAGTGAACGAAGGCAGCTTAAAGCTTAGAGTTGGGAACGGAGCGTTCGTTAAGGTCCAAGCTAGAGGAATAGCTCGTCTGAAGTTCGGAAATAAATACTTAATTTTAAAAGTTGTATTTTTTATTCCGAATTTTAGTAGAAATTTAATTTCAGTTTCCATGTTGCAATTAGAATGATTTGTTATGACTTTCACAAGTTTTAATATATCTATTTCTTTCAATGGATCACAATTGTGTATTGCATGTTTGGAAAACGAGCTTTATATTCTGCGACCTAACGAACCCCTCGCTCTTAACAATGATTTATTCAAAGTAGCTAAACCTAGGACCAATAAATGTCAAAAGACCGATAACAATAATATGACGTATTTATGGCACCTGAGACTAGGTCACATTGGCTATGATAGGATTCAAAGACTTATAAAGGACGGACCTTTGAGGGAACTCACCTTAGGTGAATTACCTGTCTGTGAATCTTGTCTAGAAGGCAAACTGACCAAGCGTCCATTCTCTGCAAAGGGTGATAGGGCCAAAGAACCACTTGGTCTTGTGCATTTAGATGTTTGTGGACCTTTGAATGTACAAGCCAGGGGTGGTTTTGAGTATTTCGTCACTTTCATTGACGATTACTCTAGATACTCATGTCTTTACCTAATGCATAGGAAATCAGAAACATTTTCAAAGTTTCAGGAATTCCTAGCAATGGCTCAGAACCAATTAGGTAAAATGTTAAAGATCTTGCGATCTGATAGGGGTGGAGAATATTTGGATATGCAGTTCCAAGATCATTTAACTGAACTTGGGATTTTATCACAACTTACTGCCCCAGGTACTCCGCAACAAAATGGTGTAGCGGAACGCCGAAACAGAACTTTATTGGAAATGGTTAGATGCATGCTTAGTTACTCAACTCTACCAACTTCATTCTGGGGACATGCAATTGAAACTGCGAATGACATTCTCAATGTCATGCCCTCAAAATCAATCCCCAAAACACCTTTAGAACGTTGGAATGGTCGTGAACCTAGTTTACGCCATTATAGAATCTGGGGGTGTTCCGCTCACGTCTTGACGAAAAAGGAGGGAAAGCTAGAACCGCGAACTGAAGTTTGCATGTTTGTTGGCTATCCTAAAGGTACTCAGGGTGAACTTTTCTATAGTCATTCAGAAAAGAAAGTGTTTACTTCTACAAATGCTACTTTTCTAGAAAATGACTATGTTCAGAACTTTAAACCTCGCAGCAAAGTAGTTTTAGAGGAGATGGTTAAAGAATTGACTCCAAGCAATGTTCCATCGTCATCAACGCGAGTTGATGATGAAATTCTCACTCTTCATGTACAACCGACGCAAGTCGATTTAAATGAAGAAAGTACCACTGTTCCTGAGCAAACAGTCAAGGAGCCTCGTCGTAGTGGGAGGGTTTCTAGGAACCCAGTTCGCTATGGTTTGGATGGTGAAACCAATATGGTTGTTGGTGACACTAGTGATGATGATCCATTGTCTTTCAAATAGGCAATGGCTACCCTAAAAAGGAACTATGACTCAAAGCCATGAAACAGGAAATGGAGTCCATGTATTCAAATTCCATCTGGGATCTTGTGGAAGCACCTAGTGACTTTAGGGTCATTGGGTGCAAGTGGATCTACAAGAAGAAACGAGGTGTTGATGGAAATATCGAGACTTATAAAGCTTGATTAGTGGCAAAGGATTATACCCAAAGAGAAGGCGTGAACTATGAGGAAACTTTTAGTCCGGTAGCCATGCTCAAATCCATTCGCATTCTCCTATCCATAGTAGCCGCTCTCGACTATGAGATCTGGCAAATGGACGTCAAGACAGCTTTTCTTAATGGAAAGCTTGACGAAGTCATTTATATGGATTAGCCATAAGGATTTAAAGTATCTAGACAAGAAGGAAAAGTTTGCAAGTTGAATAGGTCCATTTATGGACTTAAGCAAGCTTCTTGTTCATGGAATCTTAGGTTTGATGAAATAATCAAAACCTATGGCTTTGAACAAAATATTGATGAGCCCTGTGTTTACCAACTAAAGGCAAATCAAATAGTGGTATTCCTGGTTCTTTATGTAGATGATATCTTACTCATTGGAAACAATGTTAAGAAATTATCAGATGTGAAGAATTGACTGAGCACTCAATTCCAGATGAAGGATTTGGGCGAAGCAAGTTATGTTCTAGGTATCCAGATCATCAGGGATAGAAAGAACAAACTTTTAGCTCTATCTCAAGCAGCTTACATTGATAAAGTGCTTGAACGTTTCTCAATGACAAATTCCAAGAAAGAGCATCTACCGTCCCGCCATGGAATTCATCTTTCAAAGAAGCAGTTTCCCCAGACTCCTGAAGAGGAAGATGCAATGAGAAAAGTTCCTTACGCATCTGCAGTTGGAAGTCTGATGTATGCCATGTTGTGTACTAGACCAGATATCTGCTATGCAGTGGGAGTAGTGAGCAGGTATCAGTCAAACCCAGGACTGGAACATTGGATAACAGTTAAGCATATCCTGAAGTAATTAAGACGGACTAGGGATTATATGTTAGTCTACAAGGGTGGTGTTTTGAACCCTGTAGGCTACACCGATTCAAATTTTCAAACTGATGTCGATGACAAAAAGTCTACTTCTGGAATGGTGTTTACTCTTGGGGTGGAGCTGTGATTTGGAGAAGCATAAAGCAGTCTACAATCTCAGATTCCACCATGGAGGCTGAGTACATAGCCGCATCAGAAGCAGCTAAGGAAATAGTCTGGCTAAAGAAGTTCTATTCGGATCTTGGTGTTATTCCAGAAATGGATAAACCGCTTGTGTTGTTTTGTGACAATATAGGAGCGATAGCCAACTCGAAAGAACCTCGAAGTCACAAAAGGAGTAAGCATATAGAAAGGAAGTATCACATTATTCGAGAATATGTGGCCAGGGGAGATGTGAAGGTTATGAAGATTGCAACTGAAGACAATCTTGCGGATTCATTTACAAAGACACTACCAGAAGCTACATTTGATAAGCATATCGAGGAAATGAGATTAGTAGAATTGAGGCATTAGTTTCAATTAGTGCAAGTGGGAGTTTGTTGGGGTTTTATGCCCTAATTAAAACCCAAATTCTTTGTAATCTCATTTTATTATCAATAAAAGAATAGAAATCATTTTTTGACTTGGTCAATCACTTTGCTCACATGTTTTATTTTCATGATTATTTGTTTAATATAAACTTCTATTAAATCCTGAGCATATAGCTAATCTTATTTATAGTGACGTAATCACAGTGGAATATAAATATGATTATATGTTCAAAATAAGTTAGTCCTAAGATTAGTCAGTGCTCAGGATTTACACTAACTTGCCAATCTACGATATGATCTACTTACACATTATAGTGTTATGTTCTTTCCAGAATATTAGCAAAGTAGATAAGATTGGATGTATTTGTTACATCGGACTGGACCGATATTGACAGTTGATAAGATAAGTAAACATACCGTTATTATCTATTCTAGTCATATCATATAGTTGACCATAGGTCAATTCAATCTCAATTCTGAGTGGTTAGAATTCTAACTGATTGTATTATTTGAGTTCTTAGACTTGTTCGTTACCAGCTTACCCTACGGACTAGCCTATACTTACATCTTGGGAACTCGGTAGTATAATTGAGTGGGAGTGTTAATCATAGATATGAACATCTATAGCTTCTTATGAAGAAGTGAAACGATGGTTTCCTTTTAGCTTGGTTCAAGGTGTTAAATGATAGAGATCTCATTTCAGTAATTAAATTAGTTTACTGAAATATCATTTACAAGGAACTAAGTGTTTTAAGGATAAAATACAATGTGGGGTATAACGGTATTTTAGTCCTATCTCATTGTAGACCGTCTATAGAGGATTGAGTGACAATTATGGTTGTAACAATGGATAATTAATAGCGTATCTATATTTGTTATAGAGCATTCTATGAATTCAAGAGTGCAATTCCGAGTCTATAGTGGAGTCACGAGGAATTAATAAGTTAGTAAATTTATTTGTTAGATTTATGATAACTTATTGGAGCTTGATTTCATAGGCCCATGGTCCCCATTGTACCTTGGATAAAATCATCTAGATAGTCTCAATTAATTGATTTAATCATCAATTAGAATTATCAAAGTTGACCAGGTCAATTTTGGATAGTTTCACAGAGTTGTGTAATTTTGAGAATAAAAGAGAATTTATGGCAGATTTATTAATTAAGATAAATTGGTATCTAAATTAATAAATAAATTTAAATCAAGGTTCAAATTATAAATAATTAATTTGATAAAGGATTTAAATAATTATTTAATTAATTAAATCAATAGAAAATAATACAGGCCTTGATTTTAAGTCCAATGGGCTTATAATCAAATGGGAAATTTCACGGGCCTATAGCCCATGATAATTTCGACCTAGGGCTTCAAAATGGCTGTTATTTTATTGCTTTTTTAATTAAATTAAATGGTCTAATTGAGTCTATAAAAGGAGTGCTTAGAGAAAAGTCAAAACATAAGTTTGATAAGTCACAAGTCAGATTTTCTGATAGTTTTAGATTCTCTCTAAGCACAAGTCCTTTTCTAAGCCACTGTGCTATTTTCTCTTCTTCTCTCTATATCTATCTCATGTGTTGAGAATTTCCCACACTAGTCTAGGTGGTTCTAAGGATACATTGGAAGATCGTGAAGAAAATAGAAGATCGGTTCAGTATCTTGATAATACTCTGCGACAGAGAGGATACAAGAGTTAGAGAAACTGAAGGAATGACTATTTAATTCCATTGCGTATACTGTAAGTATTCTATTCTTTGTTTCTCTTTGAATTCAATTTTAGAAACATGTTTTAGACTATCTCGTATTAATTTGTTTAATATTAGATATACTTGAAAATAAATAAAGATCCTGTATAAGCTTTTTCCAACACCCCTAGTGTCACAGGATACCATAGCTAAAAGGCCTGATAGAAATGCAGTGCCGAAAAGATCCAAGTAACGCGAGGTTGGATTTTACACACTCCCGAGGACAGGGCGCAGTTGGGGGCAGTGAACAAATCCTAATCCTCGAGGTGTGAACGGAATACCGAGTCACCAATACTCGAACACTAGCATAAATCGCCTTAAGACTTGAGTAGAATGCTTTGCGTGATATTGACCCTTAGAGCAAGATAAAGCCCAAGTAGCGTGAGTATGGACTGAGGTTGCCTCTCGAAGACACCGCGCCCGAGGAGCATGGACTCAGTCCTATGATCTCGAAATGTGAACAAAAGCTCGAGTCATTGGAACTCGAGGTGTCACGATATACCTAGTCCATGGACGTGAATTCATCCCCCTATGCTTCAGATGATGAGTGCACAATTTACACATGATTAGTTCTTGAGATGGTAAACTGGAGACTACGTTCCAAGGGGTAGATGGCTTAGTGTGGATGACCCCCCTTAAAGCCCTGAGTCATCAGAACTCGGGGACATGGGATGACATTAAAGTTACTTTCAAGGACATTAGGCTTGGAAGGCAACACTAAATGTCTTAAGCATCGAGCACTAATGGAGAACCTTATAGTTTAGTCCTCCTAAAGCCCGAGTCATTAGAACTCGAAGGTCTAGGATAGTCGAGTGCCCTCACTTAACACCACGTCAAAGTTACTCTTACGACCTCGAGTCTAAGATGAAACCCTAGATGCACAAGCGTCTAAACACGGGCCCTGTCCTGAGTCGTTGGAACTCTGGGATGTAGGACCATGTGAGTGACCACTTGACCTAGCATTAAAGTTACTCTTGAGGACCACGTGCCTACAGAACAACACTAAACGCATGAAAATTTCCTAAGTACTAAGAGAGTTCGATAAAGACGCGAGCGCGAGACCTGAGTTAGCGTCTAGAGGCCCTCACGATTTACAATTGCATTAGGGGGATAAAATCCCATATAAAGGAAACACATTGTATCACCTACACAAAATAAAAATAGATAAATTAATTGTTTATGGCACACAAGCCTAAATAAGTTGCGACAAATGCTCTGGGGCTCGAGCTTCAACTGCCCTCCGGAACCTCCTGAACCTCCTCCACTAGGTCAACGATTGGGTCTATTCTCGAGGCACTCCCTACCTGATGGGTCGTAGCTTGAATCACCTTCACAGCTTGAGTCACCTCGACTGCTTAGGCCGCCTCGGCAGCATGAGTCTCCTCGGCTACTTGGGCCACCTCAGCATATATAGTCGCCGCGGTAGCTTGGGTCGCCTAAGCTGTTTGGGCCCCTTCTGTAGCTTGGCCGCCTCAGCAGCTCAAGCTGCTTCCGCAGCCTGGATCTCTAGGAGGCGTTCTTTGAAGGGGAGTTTATACTTCTCGGGCTCTCCAGTAAAATCCAAGCTCATATCTTGGTTATGGAACCAGGCCATGTAGAAGGCGTCCTTAGCGATAGTCTCGACCTCCTTCTTAAGTTTTTCCACCTGACGCTGAAAAGACCTATTCATCTCCATGGTTTGGATGACTTTCCTCTCACTCAGCTCGGCCCGCGTCGGTAACCTCCTTAAGCTGCTCCTGAAGCTGGGAGTTTTCAAAGACCCATCAGGCGACCTCAACAATTGCTTTTTTTGCCTCCTCTTAGGCCCGTCGCATGCCTTTGGTGGCCTTTTGGGCAGCCTATTCAAGCTCCTGAGAATGCTTTTGCTCGGCTTCCAGGGCAGCCTGAACTCGAGCAAGCTCTTCCTGAGGGCCTCAGATCTTTTCCTTAAGGGCGAATACCTTGTCCTAGGACCACTGAAGTTGATAAGATTTCTCCATAATGATATCACCCAGGCGATTGCAAGCCAATGTGAACTACAAAAAAGGAGGAGATTAGCTCAAGCATTGTGGGAATAAAATGGAACATAGAGAATTAGTGACTTACCCGAACAGTGGCATATCGATATGAAGCCATAAGAGAGGCTACATTACTGTCGCCCAGAGCGAAACTGTGGGCGGTCAACTCACATGGTGGAGCTAAACCCTTGGAGGAGCTTGGCAGCGAGAGGGGTGACAACCTCCCCTAATTTGGTAGAGAATAGGGTTTCCAACTCAGCCCGACCGATTAGAGGAACAATTGGTCTTTATCTCAGAGGCTTCATTTGGCGAAGGGCCTCCGCGGTCTTATGGAGGAGCTTGTTGTCTTCCTCCATTCTTGCCTCGAAATGTTGAAGCATCCTCTAATATTGCTCTAGCAGGGCCCCCTCGTACCTCTCGGGGTATACTATAAGACGGGAACGGGGTGCCGCCTCCGCTTGGTCCGAGCCTTGGACCACTTCACCTGGCGTGGGGGAGTAAGGGATCTCCAAGACTGGGGACGGATCTGTCGCAGGAACTTCCGCAGGGGGAGTAGGAACCCTCTGCCTCTTGGCTGGTGGAGAGGGTTTTGGATCCTCCCAAGGACACGATGACCCCCCAGTATCCAAAGAGCTTGAGGGTGCTCCTAGTCTCAAGGCGAAATAGGCAATGCCAGCTAATCCCATATGATATGTGATTAGTGTTCAAAAGTATCATTTTATTAGTCTTAAAAGTTTAAAATTAATTAAGTTTTAATTAATATTTTCATGGATTTATTGTTATATGTTTTATATTTGAAAATATTAATTTTGATTTAATTTGTGTTTAATTTTCAGGAAATAAAATGTACTTTTTACACAAAGAAAAAGAAAGAAGGAAGAAAGAATTAAAAATGAAGAAATCCTCAAGAAAAATGGCATTTTTGACAAAAACTAGGCCCAAAACCAAGCCCAAACAACCTAGGCCCAAGCCAATAGCTGCTTTCCATGCCGAAGCCAAGCTGCTGACACACCTGACGAGCCGTCTGCCACCTGCCACGATCTGACAGCAGCCACCAGTCAGCCTGCACGACTGACGCGCCTGACATACCTGTCCCCCACGTTCTCCCATGCGCCTGACGCACTCAGCTGCCGAGCCAGTCAGATGCTGCCACATCGCCCAGATGTCCCCCACGTTGCAACACGCCAGCTGTCAAGCCAATCTGCTTCCGCCACGTGGCCTCCTTGTCTCCCACGGCTCAACAACATTTTCCCCACTTCCATAAGTTTTTGTAGCCATTTTCCCACTCTTTTGTACACGATTTTAACACAATTTGGGTCATATTTCCACTATAAATAGAGAAACAAATGGAGTAAAAAATCATCAGATTGTGGAATTAAGTGTGGAGAGTATAGTGAGAGAGAAAAGCATTTTTGTTCTTATTTTTCTTTCATTTCTTTTACATTACTTTGAGTGAAAACAATGTCTATTTTAGGCTAAATTCTCTTATGGAAAGGCTAGAGTGAAGTTCATGTTTCACATTATATTTTTAATATATTGATTCTTTATTTTGTTCTTCATTTCTATATCTTTGTTACAATTAAATTTATTTTCTTCTAATTTTTATTATAAATTTATTAGTGTCTTTTACATAAGTATAGTCACTCTCTTCTTATGTAATTTAGGCTTTTAATTTAATTTAGGATATTTTTTATATTATATGCTTTTTACTGCATTCTGTTATTGGTATTTTGTCGCTCTAAGGTATATAATATGATAGGTTTTTAAAATTAAAAGTTAGTATAATTTAATTAAAGAACATATTTTAAGGTGAGCTTTATTATATATATATTCCAACTATAATTAATGGTGTAGAATTATAGTTTAGTATAATGAATTAATTTTATTAAAATATATATATATATGTTTGCATGAATGAAACTTATGCCTTCCATATTTTCTTCCTGATTCTAATTCCTCGATTTTGTTTATTTAATGTTTACATTCTTTTTCAAAGTTTATTATTTCTGATTTACTAATCTTTCTTTTTACTTGTATTTTACCTCTATGTGGATACGACGTAGCTCGATTACTACTGCGACCGCTTAGGAGTTATTGGGCGATATCAATCTGTAATAAAAAATAGATGGTTAGTGCATATTCCAAAATAAGGTAAAGCAACATTGTAGGCTCCTCGGAGGCCCATAATGAGTTGTGTCTTGGTGTAGGCATTGAGGGTGTCTTATCCTATCTCCCGTCTCACAACTCAAGTTGGTGCCTTATTGGCATAACCAGTTAGATTTGAAAGACGTCACTCGGTCTAAGGGTACAAAGCCTCGAGGAGGTAGCTGCCTCCTCGGGCGGTGAAGGTATACGTTTATCAGGTCTAGATAGTCATGAAGCTCTTCCTTAGTCCAGCACTGATGCGTAATCTGGCCACAACGAAGGAGGGCAGGAGAGGCCCAAACGTGCTCGGGACTTGTCCTGTCCCCTACATGGGAAGCATGGTTTAGAGTAAGGGGCGATTTACCTGGGGCAAGATGAAAAACCTCCATCCTCGCCTGAAGTTCTTCCGCGAGCTCCCAGTTTTCCTGGGCTACCTCTACGACTCGCATGTTCTCCAGCCACTCCTATGCAAGCTACTTGTTCAAAGCCCTTTGAGCGAGCTCATCAACGTAATAGATATGTTAGAACGCCAACTCTCGAGACTTTTTGGACTGGCGATATTTAGTTCGTTCGAGGTTACTGATTTCAGTCCCATGCTGAGAAGCCCCAACCCGGCAAGATTGTCCTCCGTCACGAAGAGGCTGAGATCTAGATCTTGGTTGGGAGGGGATTTCATCTCCTGGAGATGATCCTCGAAGAGTTGGACATAAGGATTCTGACGGAAGGGGCCTATTTAGAGAAATGTCTAAGTACAGAACACGAAATAATAAAAAAAGAAACAGGAAAAATAAAATGATCGGAAAGATACTCACAAACTCTAGAGAAGTCGAGGATTAGGGTCGAGTTGTTATGGATTGAAAACTCATTCGTGAAGAAAAATGCGTCCTTGAAATCCCGAGAATGGTTCTCATTATGGTGAGGAGCGTTGTAGTCGAGAAATGAGGCGACATACTTCGCCAAGGCATAGTACCCATCTCGGTTAGGCTTCTTCTTCCTCGGGGTGGTGCGAAAGCTGTAAAAGTACAAGATTTTTTCCAGTGAAGGTGCAGGCCATTTTTGTTTCCAATATAAGACATACATCCCCGCGAGCACCCTGTAGGCGCTGGGGGAGAGTTGGGAGGGAGTTATCCCCACGTACTTCAGAAAGTCCACGAAGTACTGGTTTAAAGGCAGGGTGGCCCTGCCCATCAGGTGAGCTTGGCTCCAGGCGCCAAGGCCATTGAGGCTACGGTGTGCCCTCCTGATTTCTCGACAAAGACGCAGGAGACACTTATTCCCAATTGAATAGTACCTTATAATGGCCTCCAGGGCATCAAGGTGTCAGAGCAGAGTATGGTAATCCTCTACTTCGATCCATCACCCTCGTACATCTGAGTGGGGTGTGGAACTGGGGCTCTGTTGACTTCTTCCACGGTCAACCCCCTATGAGCTGATGATTTTGGCCTCTCTGCCATTGGGCCATTGGCACAAACAACCAGCTCCTTGGCTGGTTCTCGAACTTCTGCCCTCGCCCTATCCCTGAATGCGATTCTCCACAACGCCGCCTGACATGGGCAAACGTGCGTCGCACCCTGGTTAGCCAAGACCATCACACTGTGTACTTTAAATAGTGCTTAACTCGCTAAACGAGTCATTAGGTCATAAATGTGCATCTAAGTGTTATTAATGGGCCAGGGTGAAAATTTCAGTTAAAAGGAATGGATATATTTTATTTAAAACATTAAAATATACATGGGATCCTATAAAAGTGTTTACAACATTGTTTACAATCCAAAATGGTCATTACAGTTCAAAAGTTATAATCTGCCGACCTAAGCGGCAAAAATAGGGTTAAACCCTAGTTCCCTTGAGAAACACCTTGGCCATGGTGGTCAAGCGGCCGCATATGTACATGTCGTCACCGAAGCTCTCCACTCAAGGTTGGGTGTAACGCCCTACTTCCTTAGAGCCGTTACCAAGTGTGTTTAAAATCGTGCTTTCAACTCGCTAGTCGAGATTTTAATTCAAACCGTGTAACTAAGCCATAATTAAAAGAAAACATTAGAGAAAGTAGTTTTTTTTATAGCAAATCATAAAAGTTTGCACCTGGGATCCCAAAACATAGTTTAGAAAATATTTACAACACAAAACTGATCTGAGTCGACTAAATGACAAAATCTAAGTTCATTTACAAGCATCTCCCAAAATCCCCTAGCCGTGGCAGCCAGGCTGGCCGAACATGTACACGCCGCCTCACGCCTGCTGTACTCATGGTTGGTTGATCTTCTCTTTACCCTTACCTGCACCACAGAGCATCTGTGAGCTGAAGCCCAGCAAGAAAACCCATAATAGATAGCATATGCCAAACACAAGTCAAACATATAAACAGGCCACCAATGGCTAAACACATACGGCCTCGTCGTCCCAAGCGTTTACCAAGCCCTGGGTTCACAGACCACGCCGTAAGGATATCCCAGGTATCCTGTTAGGGACTCTCCCTGGCAACTCGCACCCCACGTGCTCAACGCCGCTCCCGGCCTTTTGCCGTTCTCAGCCTTGCACTCAATGTGCCTGATGCCATTCCCGGCCCCACGCCATTCTCGGTCTACACCGTTCCCGGCTCTCGCCGATCACACATATAATATCAAATATGATATATCAACAAGTACAGAATTCGAGCATAAACAGATAAAGAGCTATGCTCTGCAATTCTAACATATAGGGCTCGGCCCTGCATATCATTTCCATTCAACACACTGGGCTCAGCCCTGCACACAAGCTCTATGGAAACAGGGGTTTTCTTACCTGAGTTCCGAGCTTCCTGAGCACCGATGCCCCGAGCACAGTCCGCTAACGTGAGCCTCGCCGAAATCCTAGTCACAACACATTAACAATATCCGTCCATCAAATTCTAACCCAATAAATACCCTCGAGCCATAACCCTAACCTCTGGGACCTTGAATTCTATCAATCTAGGTGATAAAATCCATCCCGAGCCTTACCCCTTAAGTTCCCTAGCCTAAAATACCCTAAAAACCCCAAACTAGCACTTAAGGGTCGTGGCCCCACCCACTAGAGCCGCGTCTAGCCTCGAAATAGAGGCTAGCTCTTCACTGACCCCCACACGGGCCGCGGCGTGCCCAGCAGGCGCCGCGGCGCACATGAATCTCTCAGCCTCTCATGGCCGCACGCGCACGCGGGCCGCGGCGCACCCCTCCTAGGGTCGTGGCGCTCCACAGCGAACCCGGATTTCTACACCAGCTTTCCATCCTTCCTTCAAGCCAATTCCCAGCAAAACCAAGCTAACAATCCTAGTTAATAACACCATCATTCCAACTCAATTTCAACACCAAAACCCAATAGAAATCTACTCCAAAAATACAACTAGAACACCCAAAAACAGCCTAGATTCTACCCACATGCAAAGCTTGAAAACACAGCAGAAACTTGAACATAACTTCCATGAAAAAGCTTACCTCTTGCTGAATTTAAACCCCTAATGTTGAACCTTAATCCTCAAGCAAATCCCTAAAGTATCCCAGCTGAAATCCTCCTAACCTCCTAGCCAATTTCCTTTGAGTTCCCTTCAAGTTTAGCCTTAAAGAGTGAAAGGGAGAGAGACAAGAGCTATTCTTCAGTTCAAGGAGAATATGAGTCGGTTCCCTAAGTTTCTAAACAATTCCTCTATTTTGTTTTATTCAGCTTAAATCTATATGGTTACCTCAAGGCTCGGGGTACCAAAACGTCCCCGAGGGCAAAATGGTAAATTTCCCAAATATTCCCACCTGGACATTCTATCCTCAAATATATCTCTAAATATATATTTTCACGTCCCAATAACCCTATAACTTATCTACTACCCAGATTACCCCTAGACTCGCCCCGAGTTCGAATCTCAACCCCGTTGTGACTCTCTGGCTAACCGCTCCCCAGGACTGTCTCAGATCGCGCTGTACAGACATATCACACATATACAACATACATCTCATTTATCACATTTATGCCCCTAATATCCAGACGGGGCTCACATACACATTTAACTCAATTAAACATGCATCATAACCATATATACACATAAATTCACATATAACCATATTAAACCACTTATTGCCCTCCAGGCACACTAATCAAGGCCCTAAGCCTGATTAGCAAATTCGGGTCGTTACATTGGGTGAGCTTTTCTTTTCCTTTACCTGCACAACATAGCACCCGTGAGCCAAGGCTCAACAAGAAAACTTATTACTGCATGTATTCAATGTAAAATGATCATGTAATCATTCTGGGGCTTCAGCCCTAATCAGATGATGACTAATAAGTCAATCCTGGGGTCATGCGCCCTAAATAGATAAATAATGAATCATTCTGGGATCATGCGCCCTAAATAGATGACTTATGAGTCTCTCTGGGGTCCTGCACCCTGAATAGATGACTAATAAGTCTCTCTGGGGTCCTGCACCCTAAGCCATGTGACTATCAAGTCACTTGAACCTTTTTGGTCCTGACTCTAAGTAACTAGCCATAGACTAGCCAAGCGCTTAATTTTCTTCGACCAATAGGTCAGTCAAGAATTTAATGCTCATGTTAATTAGATCTAATCATTTCAGCCTGCGGTCAGAACGCTAATGCCGCTATTGACTCATAAGTCAATGCTATACGACCAACGCTCAGTACTATTGCTGATCATGACTAATAAGTCAGAACTTCCCGACCAGTACTAAACACCAATGTCGTTTCTGACTAATAAGTTAGTGCCATTCACAAATAAGCAACCTTGCCAAGCATTCACAATGCTGCCAATGTCCATATATAGAGCACTCAACATGCCTCATCAATAATCATGTATGTCACATACTGGGTGCAGTTTTCATACATCAAGGTCGAGCGTAAAATAAATAAAGAACGACCCTGAGAATGATCTTGTCCTTAGGCCCTTAGCAGTCACCTAATCATAACCAAATACGAAATCCCATCAATAAAATGAGTAATAAAAAGTTCATGGACTAAAATCCAGCTCTCGGGACCTCAAATCCTACTAAAATAGTTAGTAGATTCGATCACGAGTTTAGAGAATTGAAAACTCTCGCTTAAACCTTGTTAAAATCCAACCTGGCACAAAGAAGACAGGCGGGCCGCGACTTGATCTTGAGGGTCGTGGCGCGCCTGCCAAACAGATCCTAGGGGAGGCTCTAGGGTTCATCCAAGTCTCGAGTTGCATGAACTCGGTCACGACTTGACCCCGCGAACCCAGTGTTAGGAGTGTGTCCTAAAAGCATGTAAAAGACATTTGTTTTTAAATAAATACAATGGTTTATTATTATTGTTATATTTAGATTGTTAAATTATTGTTTGAATAATTTTGTAAATATCAGAAAAATTCCATATTCATTATTGAGGATGTGATCTTTTATTAATACAAAAGAATTAAGATCACATGAATGAATAAAAACAGTCAACAACAACAAATTAAAGTTATGGAATTCTTTAATTGGAGTTGTAAGTACGGTTTACTGAGTATCATAATGATACAAATAATCTAGATTCGGATTATTGATGTGGTAAGACATATCGGTAAATGTGCTTTATATAATATGATTATATATGTTATCCCCATTCCCTGCACGGGCTCGGGGCCTTCGTCCAGGCCCATTGCCAGAGGCCATGTAAGCGTGCGGGCACGGCCCAAGGCCTCTTGGTACGGAGTGTCCAAGGGGGAAGGGTATGGACCGGAGAGGCATGTCGGGGCCCTTCGGAGGGGTCCGGAATGTCCCTCCGGATCCGCCCCCCCGGAACGACAGTCCGGGCGATGTACAGAGCGTTCGGACCCTCGCGGCCTACACGTCCAGGTCCCGGACCCTGATATGGTCCGGGCCTATGGTAAATGAAGCAGGACGAGGGTAAACGAACCTGGATCACCTCACTCCCGGTTGAGGGGGCCAAGCGTCCAGGATCCTGAAGCCGCCTCACTCCACGTGGGCGTTGTCCCCACTTTTCGCCTGCAGAAAAGGTCACCTCGGGATTGCACGCCGATGTGTCAGGCCTGCGCAGCCAAGTACTCTGACTAGTCTTGTCTCCTGAATCTGCCTCGTGACTCGAAGTGGCCAGACCAAAAGTGTCGTTCTGTCAGGCGAGATGCCGCTCTAAGGTCAACCTGTTGGGCCTTAGCTGGCGTGGGATTTATGTATTTTGTATCTTTTGTATTGGGCCTCCACTAGAAAGGCCATTTATATCCATTTCTCCGATGGGCCTGGGTCGGACCCGACCCAGATCCGGTGTTCCCATAAGCCTATAAATATAAGCTATAGAACACTGTAAAAGTCTCTCCTTTCACGAAAAAGACAGGAACCCTGTCAATATATAGAGAGAAAACTCCATTGTAAAAGGTTCTTCAAGCTCTAATAATATAGACTCGTGGACTAAGGCTAGTTAACGCCCCAACCACGTAAAAACCCCGTGTTGATCTTCTGCTTTCATTATTATTATCTGTCCCGGTACAACCGACTCATGACAGTGGCCCATGTCAGCGACGACGGCAAATGCCTCTACTTCTCGATCACTTTGGGCGGTCCCGCCGAAGAGTGGTGGAAAAGGCTTAGACCGGGGTCCATCCAATCCTGGTCTGGGCTGCAGTCAGCATTTCGAAAACAATTCATGGCCGCCATGAGGATGGATATGCAAATCAGCGCTCTCGCCAATATTAAGCAACTTCCCGCGGAGACATTGAGAGCCTACATCCAGCGCTTTACTGAAGAAGCCTCCAAGACGAAAGTCGACGACGGACAGCACCTAGTGGCACTACAATCCGGGATTCGGGCCGGGTCCCCCCTTTGGGATGACATGCAGCGCAGCAAGGCCGCTACCTTGGAAGAATTCATCAGAAGGGCCCAAGGATTCATCAACTGGGACGAAGCTCAGATCCAGGCCTTCGGGTGGCCCCTGGCGCCTCATCCCATCTCCCAGACGATTCCGGGATATACGGGACAGATCTCGGCACAGTCCTACGCCACGCCCTCCATTGCCCCGGGATCGATCGTCACGCCCGGAGTCAGTTACACCCCTACGGTATACAGCCCTGCCACTTCGGGGTACGCCCCGGCCCAGTCAACCCACTTCTCCGGTTATGGCATCGCGCCGATAAGACACAGCATGGCCCCCGTCGTGGCCCAGCAGTCACAAACGGGAGTGACTGAGGCAAGCGTGAATCCTTCCCGGGGGAAGCGACCAGGCAGAGGCCAGAACAGGCCCGAACCGGCCAAAAAGGGGAAGAAGGACTACGAGCCCCAATATTCGGAATAAACCAACTTGGTAGACACCCGGGAAAACATCTATCTGGCGACAGAGAGGGCGGTCCACTACCGGAAGCCTAGCCCCATGTTTAAGGGGGGAAGGAATCCGAGAGACACCAGCAAAAGGTGCGCCTATCACAAGGACGTGGGCCACACTACCGACGAGTGTCGGCAGCTCAAAGACGAGATTGAAAATCTCATCAAGCTGGGGCACCTCCACCAGTGGGTAAGGATGCCCGTGGGAGTCCCCGGCGTGTCAGCAAGCCCCGGAAAATCCACGGCCCCAGGGACGGCGCGGGCATACCCCCCCCCCGGGAGGATATGCACAGGGACCTCCAGCGCAGGCCCCCCAGGGGGCCCTCACCGTGCCGGTTCCCGGCCCCGGAATGCCCTATCCCTCCGCGGCAGCACCCCCCAGGGTTGACGAGCATGTAGCAACCATCTCGGGCGGACCTCACCTGGGAGGGCCTTCAAGGAATGACCAAAAGCGCTATCTAAGCGAGCTGGACCACGACCAGGAAGTTTGCGCCCTTGTCCAGGCTCCGGCTCAGCGCCCTAAATTGATGAACCTCCCCATCACCTTCACGGAGGACGATGCCCGCAACGTCCATTTTCCGCACCATGACCCGCTGGTCATAGACGCCCAAATCGCCAACAAATTGGTGTCCCGCGTGTTGGTGGATGACGGAAGCTCCGTCAACTTGTTGTTCAAACCCGCCTTCACCGCCATTGGCCTAACGGAAGCGGATCTGGCGTCCTACCCGACCCAAATCTACGGCTTCAACGAAGATGCACTTCTCCCCATGGGAAAGATACAGCTGTCGGTCACGCTGGGGGGTGAATTGCAGCACTCGTTCAAGTTCTGCACCTTTGTTGTGGTGGATTGCCCCACCGCTTACAACGTCATCTTTGGCCGGCCCGCGCTGGTCGAGTTCGGGGCCATCACCTCCATCTGCCATCTTTGCATGAAGTTCCCATGCAACAACGGAGGGGTCGGGACTGTCCGGGGAGACCAAAAGAGCGCCCGGAAGTGTTACCATGTCTCCGCCCGGCCCATATACATGGTCCGGGAGGAGCCCTTCGAACCAGCCCCACTCCCTCCTGTTGAGCAAGTGGTCCATGAAAAGGATGATCTGGACCCGTGGATAGGGGACGATCGTGTCCTGGAACCAATGGACGAAATAGAAGAGGTGTGCATCAGCGAAACCGATCCGACCAGAATCATCCAAGTAGGAAAGAGCCTGCCGGCCGACATTCAGGCCGCCATCATCGCCCAAGTCCAGGGAAACAAGGACCTTCTGACCTGGTCCCACTCCGACATGATCGGGATCGACCGCAATATCATCTGTCACGCGTTAAGTATTGACCCAAACGTGATCCCGGTCCGCCAGAAATGCAGGCCTTTGGGAACGGAGAGGGCCGAGGCCCTTAAGCTGGAGGTGGAGAAGTTGTCTTCCATCAACTTCATACGCGAGGCTATGTACCCCGTGTGGCTGCCCAATCCTGTCTTGGTGCCGAAACCAATGGGACCTGGAGAACATGCATTGACTTCATGGACCTCAACAAAGCGTGTCCGAAGGACTGTTTCCCGCTCCCCCGAATCGAGCAAATGGTGGATGCCACGTCTGGGTACGAAATCTTGAGCTTCATGGATGCTTACTCCGGCTACAATCAGATCTCCATGCATGTGGCGGATCAGGAGCATACCAGTTTCCAAACCGACAAGGGCATCTATTGCTACATAGTCATGCCTTTCGGACTTAAGAATGCCAGAGCAACGTACCAACGGCTCGTCAATCGGATGTTTCGGGCCCAGCTAGGGCGGAACATGGAGGTATACATCGATGATATGCTGGTCAAATCTAAGACATCCCGGAACCATTCGGACGACTTGGCAGAGGCTTTCGCAGTTATCCGGAAGTACGGGATGAAGCTGAACCCTAAGAAATGCACTTTCGGCGTGGCTTCCGGGAAGTTCCTGGGCTTCATAGTGAGCTTCCGGGGAATAGAAGCCAACCCGAACAAAATCAAGGCACTGGTCGACATGGCCTCTCCCTGGAAGCACAAGTGTTGACCCAAACTCTTAAGTCTCCTTGTTTTGATGATTAACAAATATTTGATTATTATTTGTTACTAATGATTTGTTGATTTTGTAGCAAAAACCAAAGTGAATTAGCACTTCAAAGTCAAACTTATGACCAATGGCAAAATGGTCATTTTACCAAATTTTCCGGAAACGACTCGAAATGAACTTCAAGACTCAAGAAACTCAAGATAAAGGTTTAATTTCATTTCTTAGTCTTGTAAAGTGATTGCAAGTATACTTTAAGTCATAAGTATAAAATTTGGCTCACTCACGTACTAAAAAATGGTGATTTTTTAAAATGAGAAATAAAAATCCTAAATTCACTTTTAATAAAATACATCCCGATACGGTCGTAACGCAATTGGAATTTTTGAAATCGGATAAACGAGCTAAAAGTTATGAAGAATTGAAAAACGGGAAAATGGCACAATTCGGACTTTTGCTCTCTGTTTGCCATTCGGAATTCCGGATTGGCAACCGGAATTCCGGTTGCTTCCAGACTGGAATTCCGGTTCCCCATCCGGACTTCCAGTTCACGGCAGACAGCTTCGAAAATTAACTCCTAACGGCTATAAACGGCTAGTTTTTTCCCAAACTCTATATAAACTCATTTTTCACTCAAAGTTGGAGGTTGGCTGAGCATTTATTACATATACCAAACCAAATCCATTGATTTCAAAGAGCTTTCAAAGTTTAACTCATCCAAACAAATATTCACACACTTGAGCCAAAATTTGTATTTATTTCTTCTAAGTGTGCTTGCTAATCACTCTAGGTTTCTCATTGTATTATCATACTTCTAGAGTGATTTTTGCTTGTAATATCAAACACATTCCCATATTGTGATTGAGGTGAGGTTGGCACCGGTTTTGTAAACAACCCGGTTAGAGTGAGATTGACACTTCAACAATCCGAAAAAGAGGTTGATAGTCCTTGGTGGTGGAAAACTATTGTAAGAGGTTTGGAAATACCTTGGTGAAAAATTCCCAGTTGTAAGGGTTAGTCAAGCCCGCTAACTTGGCTCGATAGTTGAACTCAAAGCTAGGTCCATAGCTTTGAAGACCAAGGACGTAGGTGGCTTAGTTCTACCGAACCTTGTAAAATTCGAGAGTTTGCAATTTCTTAACCTTCAACTCTTTACATTACAAGTTTGATTATTTGCTATATCTATTTGATTGCCATATTATTTGCTTTTACTTGATAAATTTGATTTATTGCATAATTTGGCATATTAAGTTTTAAATTTCCGAAATTAGTTTAAATTTCCAATTCACCCCCCCCCCCCCCTCTTGGAAACATTTCTTGGGTTAACAATTGGTATCAGAGCAAGGGCTCATTTATTTGATTAGATTTCACAATCTAGAGCTTGGCGTTTCCAAGTAATTCACAAAATAACATGTTAGAAGGTTTAAGCACAACTAGAGCACCATTCTTCAATGGAGTAGACTTTCCCTATTGGAAAATTAGGATGGAAACTTATCTTCAATCTATTGATTATGATTTGTGGCATATAGTGTCTAATGGTCCTTACATTCCTAAACATGTCATTAATGGTAAAGAAGTTATTAAGACATATGAGGCATATGACGAAGAAGATAAGAAAATGCTTTCTAAGAATGCTAAAGCTAAATGTGTTCAAAAAAATTGAACAAGCCTCTACCGCTCATGATATGTGGAAAATGCTTGAAGTCACTCATCAAGGAACAAATGCTATGAAGGAAACTAAAATTCAAATTTATTCTACTCAATATGAGAACTTTAAGATGAAAGCGGATGAAACTATTGCTAACATGTATACTCGTTTCACTACTATCACTAATGGTTTGAATTCTCTTGGCAAGGTACTTTCACAAAAGGAGATGGTGACCAAGATTTTGAGAAGTCTCACCAAAGCCTATCAAGGCAAAGTGATTGCCATTCAAGAAGCCAAGGATCTCTCAACACTTCCCTTGGAAGAACTAATTGGTTCACTCATGAACCATGAAATTTTCAAGAGTGCACAAGAAGAAGAGGAGGTTGAGAAGAAAAAGAAGACTATTGCATTCAAGTCTTCCTCATCCCATGCCATTAGTGAGGATGATGAGGATAGCATGTGTAGTGACATGGAGGACTTGGCACTCTTCACAAAGAAGTACAAAAAGTTCATGAAATTCAAGAAGAACTTTGAGAAGAAGCCACATAGAGGAAATGACTCAAAGGAAAGGAAAAGCAAAGATGATCCACCGATTTGCTTTGAATGCAAGAAGCCTGGCCACATGAAGATGGATTGCCCAATGAGAAAGAAAAATAAATACAAAGGAAGGGCAATGTTGGCGGATTGGCTCAATAGTGATGAGGAGGACTCCGACAATGAGGAGAAGAATGAAGTAGCTAACATGTGCATGATGGCTCTTGATGATGGGGTAAGCATTTCTAGCCAAAGTGATTATGATAGTGAAAATGATGATGATAACTTAGAAATACCATATGATGAGTTGTCTAGTTCATTTAAGGATCTATTTAATGATTTTGGAAAATTGCTTGCTAAAAACCAAACTCTTAGAGAAAAGACCAACATGCTATTAAAAGAAATTGAGATTTTGAAATTAAATGAAAAAGAACTTTTAACTAAATCTCAATGTACTACTTGCTCCTCATATAAGAAAGAAATTGGAAAATTGCATGATAACATAAAAAGCCTTAAGAATGACATATATACTTTTACAAAAGGTAAAGAAGGCTATGAACTTATGCTAGGGAGTCAATCTTGTGGTTTTGGAAAAAGTGGTATTGGATATGATCCTAGTAGGAAACAAAAATTTTTGAGAAACTTCTTTGTAAAACCAACTAGCCTACCACACTTTACATGCACATATTGTAACCAAGATGGTCATACTATTTCATATTGTCATGTAAAGAGATATGCATATCTAGGCAAGACCAAATGGGTACCAAAGGGTTCCAAAACTAACAAGAAAGGACCCAAAGTTGTTTGGGTACCAAAGGCCAACAAATGATTTTATTTTTGTAGGAATCAACAAGGAAGAGCAAAAGCTTATGGTTCTTGGATAGTGGTTGTTCCAAGCATATGACCGGTGACCCATCAAGATTTTTGAGTTTTAAGAGCAAGGAAAGTGGCTTTGTCACTTTTGGAGACAATTCAAAAGGAAAAATCTTGGGCATTGGTGATATCGGTAACATATACTCTCCATGTATTAAAAATGTGCTTCTTGTTGATAACCTTAAACATAATTTACTTAGTATTAGTCAACTATGTGATAAAGATTTTCGTATTATTTTTGAATCCTCAAAATGCTCCATTGAAAATGCTTCAACCAATGAAGTTATTTTTGTTGGAGAAAGGAAGGATAATGTTTATGTTATTGATGTCGATTCCTTTGATAGCAAAAATAAATGTTTAACCGTTATGAATGATAATTCTTGGTTGTGGCATAGAAGATTAGGACATGCTAGTATGGATTCTATTTCAAAGTTGGTTTGAAAAGATCTTGTTGTTGGTTTGCCATCTATTCCTTTTGTTAAAGATAAACTTTGTGATGCATGCCAATTTGGAAAACAAATTAAAACATCTTTTCATTCCAAGAAAAAGATTTCAACCTCTAGACCTTTGCAATTGCTTCATATTGATTTATTTGGTCCTTCAAGAATTGCTAGTCTAGGTGGTAAATACTATGCATTTGTGATTGTTGATGATTTTTCTAGATTTACATGGGTTATATTTTTGAAACTCAAAAATGATGTTTTGGAAAATCTAGTTAAATTTTGTAAGAGTGTGCAAAATGAAAAAGGGTATTCAATCACCTCCATTAGGAGTGATCATGGTGGAGAGTTTGACAATGATGCCTTAGAATTGTTTTGTGATGAACATGGTTTTAACCATAATTTTTCGGCTCCAAGAACTCCACAACAAAATGGAGTTGTCGAAAGGAAGAATAGAACAATTCAAGAAATGGCTAGGTCAATGCTCAATGAAATCTCATTACCTAAATATTTTTGGGCCGAGGCCGTTAATACTTCTTGTTATATTTTGAACCGTGTTTTCATTAGGCCTAACATGAATAAAACCCCTTATGAGCTTTGGAAAGGGAGAAAACCCAACATTGGATATTTTAGAGTTTTTGGTTGTAAATGCTATATTTTGAACACCAAGGACAACCTTGGAAAATTTGATGCAAAATCCGATGTTGGAATTTTTATAGGTTATTCAACACATAGTAAAGCTTATAGAATTTATAACAAAAGAACTAATGTTGTTGAAGAATCTATTCATGTTGCATTTGATGAGTCTAACCCTCCTACAAGCAAAAGTGTAGATGATGATGTTGTAGGTTTGGGAGAAGAGGTTCAAAAGCTTGACATTGGAGAATCATCTAACGCTCCATCACAAACTCCCATAGAGGAACCACCCGAGGAAAAGGTAAATGAAAGCAAAGGTATGGATTCTAACCTCCCTCATGAGTGGAAGTTCAAAAGTGCTCATCCTATAGACCAAATTCTAGGTGATCCTTCACAAGGAGTCACAACTAGAAACTCCCTTAGAAACTTGTGTAATTTCATTGCTTTTATTTCTCAAATTGAACCAAAGAATTTTAAAGAGGCTGAGTTCGATGAATCTTGGCTTCTAGCTATGCAAGAAGAAATAAATCAATTTATTAGAAATGATGTTTGGGAGTTAGTTCCAAGACCGTCACACCAATCGGTGATTGGAACAAAATGGGTCTATAGAAATGAGGTAGATGAGCATGGGGTCATTGTGCGTAACAAGGCTAGATTAGTGGCCCAAGGTTACAATCAAGAAGAAGGAATTGATTATGAGGAGACCTTTGCCCCGGTAGCAAGACTTGAGTCCATAATAATGTTATTACCTTTTGCATGCCACAAAAATTTTGTCTTGTATCAAATGGATGTTAAAAGCGCTTTCTTAAATGGATACATTATGGAAGAGGTTTATGTCTCTCAACCCCCCGGTTTTCAAGATCACAAACATCCTAACCATGTTTATAAATTAAAGAAAGCATTATATGGTTTAAAGCAAGCTCCTAGAGCTTGGTATGATCGTTTAAGCACTTTTCTTATCTCAAATGGTTTTTCAATGGGAAAAGCGGATAATACACTTTTTATTAAAAGAAAATCAAAAGACATTATTATAGTACAAATCTATGTTGATGATATTATTTTTGGTGCTACTAATGATGTTCTTTGTGAAGAATTTTCAAAGTGTATGCATAGTGAATTCGAAATGAGCATGATGGGAGAGCTCAACTTTTTCCTTGGACTTCAAATAAAGCAACAAAAGAATGGAATATTCATAAGTCAATCCAAGTACATCAAGGATCTACTTCAAAAGTTTGACTTGGCCAATGCAAAGTCCATGAAAACCCCTATGAGCACCTCCATAAAGATGGACAAGGATGAAAGTGGTAAGGATGTTGACATCACCAAGTATCGAGGTATGATTGGTTCATTATTATATTTAACCACTAGTAGACCCGATATTTTGTTTAGTGTTGGTCTATGTGCTAGGTACCAATCATGTCCCAAGGAATCCCACTTAAGTGCCGTTAAGAGAATCTTTAGATACTTGATAGGCACAATGAATCTAGGACTTTGGTATCCTAAGAACTCAAACTTTGAAATCATTAGTTACTCGGATGCAGACTTTGCCGGTTGTAAGTCGGATAGGAAAAGTACTAGTGGAACATGTCACTTTCTAGGAAACTCTTTAGTGTCATGGTTTAGCAAGAAACAAAACTCGGTAGCCCTATCCACAACCGAAGCCGAATACATTGCCGCCGGTAGTTGTTGTGCTCAAATACTTTGGATGAAACAAACTCTTAAGGATTTTGATGTTGATTTTGAATGTACACCCATAAAGTGTGACAATACTAGTGCCATTAACCTCTCTAAGAATCCAATCTTGCATTCTAGAGCCAAGCATATTGATATAAGGCACCATTTCCTTAGAGACCATATCCAAAGAGGTGAAATTGTACTAGACTTTGTAAGCACTGAATTCCAATTAGCGGACATATTCACCAAGCCTCTTAGTGATGAGAGATTTAGTTTCATTAGAAGAGAGCTAGGAATGACCAACCTCAATGAAATATAAGGTTCACTAGCGACTTTAAATCATTGGTATCATATCTCTCTTTACTTATAAATTTATGCATATGTACTCTCAATATGATATTTACATGTTTCAAATGCATAAATAAATTAACTAAATGATATATGACCTTGTACTCCTTGAAAAATCAGATTATAGGTCATTTTGTGATTTTTAGGCATATTTTAGACATACTTTTTGAATTAGTACACACACAAATTTTTGCATTATTGATCATTATATATATTTATATGTTTAAACATGTCTAAATGAGTGAAATTAGTATGCCTATAGGTTCTAAATGGTTGAAAAATAGTTTGAATGCATTTCATGCATTTTAAATGTGCATTTTTAAAAGTTTTAAGCCTAAAAGAGGAATTTTGCCCAAAATGCTCAATTTTCATCATTTTTCGAAACCGTAACTTCCCACACCTCACATTTAACATTCTTGAGGCGTTGCAAAAAGAATTTTTCAATTTGGATAAATAAAACTCATTTTGGGTACGTTTCCAGTTTTATTGACTAAAATCGAAAAATCTACCCAAAATCTTCAATTTTCAACATTTTTCTGATTTTCTTGTTTGAGCATCTTCATTTTATCATATTTAAGGTTCTGGAAAAAGTTTCGGGTCATTCGGAGTAAAAACGAAGTTTTTAGACAACTTTTACGAAAAAGCTGCTGATATATGACCAACCGGAATTCCGGTTGGTTGGGCACATTCCATCCGGAATTCCGGATGAACCGGGAAGTTTAGTATTAAGGGTAAAAATAACTCTTTCAACCCATTTCTCTCATACAAAACACCCCACACATGATTTTACACTCATTATCTACCCAAATCTCTCAAAACTCACCCGTATTCTCTCTATTTTCATCATTTGGTAAAATAGATTTGGTCATCCACCATCATAGCATGTGCATCATATTCTTGTATATTTTTGGTTGACTTTGATGGTTATTTCAATCAATGGCTAGTTATGTGTTATCCAGATGTCCGGATAGCGTTTAGATTGATGTCCTCGGGGAAGAAGAATTGTCGATGTCTTTCACGGTAGGTGACCAGAGCTCGCGGATGGACAGAAAGGCTTCGCCTCTCCCGTGTAGTGTCCGGATTACTCTTCCAAGCAAACACAACACGGAAACTCGTCAACTCTCCCGGACTCCCGAAGGGGTATCCTTCGGGGAAGCCCCTTCCAGGAGAAGCTCTTCGAGTGGTCTCCGCGGAAACAGTTCCGTGCCTCGCACGGAACAAAACCAAACGGTCGAGTCCTGGAGGAGGCATATTTGGAATGATATCCGCCTGACACAGGATCCCGCCTGACACGCCCGCCAGGTCAGAGCCGCACACATCCCAGCACGCTTAAGGGTACCTTTTCGCCTACTGTTCCGCTGACAACTTGGAGAAGACGGCTGACTTTGTGTGTTCCCCATACTTTCACGTAAATATACCCACATAGAGTCTTGTAGCCATGCTACTACAGTAATTGTATCCCCTATTTATGGCTGGTGTAATTAAGACTCATGTACGTAGAGAAAAACCCTAATCCGAAACCCTAGCTATAAAGACCCCTTCATTTTACAAGAAGGGGGACGGCCAACAAATCACATAGCAAGAACTCTGCTAAAATCTCTCTAGCTTCTTCTTCTTCAAGAGAACCCGAGAGAAACATTGTGAGTGTGTGAAGTTCTTGTACACCAGCCATCTTACTGTAATCCTTTCCAAGTATAATAACATCGACTCGTGGACTAGGGCTCGTTAACGCCTGAACCACGTAAAAACACTGTTTGTTTAGTTACATTTCAGCATTTCTACAGTTCTTATCTTTTTATTATTCTGTTTGTATTCGTTTCCGAAAAACTCGGTAAACATTTTGGTGCTTTCATTGAGAGCTGTAGGAAGTTGTTAGTCAGCTCTTTTTCTGTGTACGTTTTTTGTATTCACTTCGTGCTAAAGAGATGGTGACTACGAGAAAATCCGCTGTTGACAAAAATGCTACGGTCAACCCCGATACTGCGATGGAAGATGTGGTGCAAAGCGAACCCTTGGACTACCAAGGTGAAGACCCGACATCCCGCCAGGATCGGGTCAGTACCGAAGATACAACATACTTAGAAGACGAAGAAGAGTATGTCCAAGACGGTTATTACAAGGACGGCTGCTACTATGAGAAGGACCCAGAACTGGTCCAAGTAGCCGAAGAACTGGAGGTCACCAAAGCCAAGCTTGCTGAGCAGAAGCGCCTCTCCGAAAAAATGCAGCGCATGATGGAGCGCCTCCAAAGCAAGTTCGGAGACCTAGGCGACTCGGACAAGGACGCCTCTGTTTTAGGTGGTGCTGATGCCGCTATGCCGGATCCAGCCGCTGCTGGACCATCCAAAGCCGCCCCTAACAAGGGCAAAGAAAAAGTTGGAGAGCCTGTACGCGCTGACGCCCCTGCACCTCCTAAAGGCGTGAATCACCAGGCCGACTGCCCCCCCGCGCGCAGAAGGTCTCTGGCGCTCCTAAGCCCAGACGTCCTTCAGCCCCAAGGGGGCACTCTGTGCCTAAAGGGCCTTGTGCTAAGGCACCCAGGCCTAAGGGAAGGAACAACCGCCCCAGTGATTCCGTCAACCAGGACGGTCGGGCTGCGAACTCGCACTCCGAAGATAGCTGGTCCACGGTGGACCTAAGAAGAAAGTTGGAGGCCAAGTATGAAAAGGCCAAAGGAGAGAAGGCCCGGCCTCGCGGAGCTGACCTCCGAAATCATATCAATGACAAGCTCCGGGGACGTGACCTCCCGGAGAGTGATACGAAGAGGCTCGAGGAACAGATTGCCGCCTTGACCAAGCTGGTCCGGAAGCAAAGTGGGGCCCTGTCAGACTCTGAGGAGGAAGACCCGGAACCATGTATTCGGAGGATCGCGGAAACGTCCCTCCCGGATAACTTCAAAATGCCTCACATAGAATTATATGATGGGAGGACAGACCCGCGTACCCACCTAGCTAAATACAACAAAATGATGCAAGTGGCGCGTGTCAGTGAGGACGCCAAATGCATGTGCTTCTCACTCACCCTTACCAAGTACGCGGAGGACTGGTGGAAGAGATTAGCTCCCGGATCAATCCACAGTTGGAAGGAGCTACAGTCCGCGTTTAGGAGGCAGTTCATTGCTGCCCGCGACCACGACATGGAGGTTGGTTCCTTAACCAACATCAAGCAGCAGCCCAATGAGAACCTCAAAGCTTTCATTCAGAGAATGATGGAAGCTGCTGCAAAGACCAAGGTCAGCGATGACATGAAGCTGATCGCCCTTCAATCGGGCCTTACTGTCGGCTCCCTACTATGGGGGGAAATGCAGAGGAGACAGGCAGAAACGCTATCCGAATTCATGTCAAAGGCTCAGGGAATCATCAACCTTGAGGATGCCTACCAGCAGGCCTTTGGAGTTCCCCCAGCTCCAACGCCTTCCGTGACTGCGCCGAGCTTTGCTTCGCAAGCTCCCGCACCAGCCCTCACGCTTCCAGGAGCCCAATTCACTCCAAGTGTGTATGGGCCTTCCGCGTCTGCTCAGACGCCGAGTCAAACCCATTTCTCTGGGTACGGAGCTGTACAAACCGGATGTAGTATCGCTCCTGGCATGCCGCAGCCGCAAGCGGAAGCCCCAGAACGAAATTTGAGCCAATCGCGGAGCAAACGAAGCGGAAGAAACTCCAACCGGGGAGACCATTCAAAGAAGCCCCGGAAGGACTATGAGCCCAAGTTCACGGAATATACCAGTTTGATAGACTCGCGAGAGAATGTCTATCGGGCGACCTGTAATATGGTCAACTACAGGAAGCCCCCGAAAGTGTCTCACGGAGGAAGGCGTCCGCGAGACTCCAATAAGAGGTGTGAGTTCCACGGAGACGTGGGGCACACCACGAATGAGTGCCTTCAGCTGAAGGATGAGATCGGGTCCCTGGCAAGAGCGGGACACCTCGGTCAGTGGGTGAGGATACCCATTATCTATCCCGGATAGGGGGTAGTTCACGGAGCTGCATATTCCCCGGGACAGAGGGGGACCGCTAGCGCTCCTGGAGCCGGTCACCCCCGAGCTCCCGGGTCGCAGTTCCCAGCGCTTCCTGCTCCACCCGCTCTGGCGCCCATTGCCTTGTTGGCTCCAGGACCGAGCAACCCATATCCGCCCGGCCTTGCTCCGCCACCCGTTGACGGACACGTAGCCACCATTTCCGGAGGACCACACCTTGCCGGAAGCACCCGCAACTCCCAGAAGAGGTACATGAGGGAGTTAGAACACACCGGGGAGATGTGCGCCTTGGTTCAATCACCTGCTCAACGTCCCCGAATGATGGACCTTCCCATCACCTTCACGGAGGACGACGCTCGGCATGTGCACTTCCCCCACAACGATCCCCTCGTGGTGGAAGCCCAGATTGCCAATAAGAAGGTCTCACGGATCTTGGTCGATAACGGAAGCTCCGTAAACATCCTCTTCAAAGCGGCCTTCCATGCGATCGGATTAGCCGAGACAGACCTGGCCCCATGCCCCATACAGCTCCAAGGGTTCAATGGGGATGCACTCATGCCATTAGGCAAAATTCAACTTCCAGTCACCCTCAGAGGAGAGAGCGACGCTTTTGCCTTCAAGCACAGCACATTCGTGGTGGTCGACTGCCCCACGGCGTACAATGCCATCCTAGGCCGACCGGTCCTAATAGATTGTGGGGCCATAACCTCGATACGCCATTTATGCTTGAAGTTCCCATGCGACGATGGGCGTATCGGCACCCTCCGAGGAGACCAACGGAGTGCACGAAGCTGTTACAACGTCTCCGTCCGATCGGTCTACACGGTCCAGGAGACGGTTGCTGCCGTTCCTTTAGCGGAAGAATTACCAGAAACTCAGGGTGCTCAGGAGGCATACTTTGACGAACTCGACCCAAGAGTGGGAATCGAGAAAGCAATAGAGCCGATGGAGGAAGTCGAAGAGGTGATCCTCAACCCGGGAGAACCCACCAAAGTCATTCAGGTGGGGAAAAACCTGCCGTCGGCCATTCGAGATAAGATCGTGGCCACTGTGAAGGATAATCAGGATATCCTGGCATGGTGCCACGCTGATATGACGGGGATTAATCCCAATGTTGCGTGCCATGCACTCAACATAGACCCATCTGCAACTCCAATTCGCCAAAAGAGGAGGCCGTTGGACCCAGTGAGGGCCGAAGCCGTCAAAACTGAAGTGGACAAGTTGATGTCCATAGGCTTTCTCCAGGAGTCGCACTATCCCGTGTGGTTGGCCAACCCAGTTCTGGTCCCGAAACCCGATGGGTCCTGGAGAATGTGCATTGACTTCACGGACCTAAACAAAGCCTGCCCGAAAGATTGTTTCCCTCTTCCGCGAATCAATCAGATGGTAGACGCTACTTCCGGGTACGAACTCTTATCCTTCATGGATGCGTACTCCGGATACAACCAGATCAAGATGCATGTCGCGGACCAGGAACACACCAGCTTCCTCACGGACAAGGGTGTCTACTGTTACGTGGTCATGCCTTTCGGTTTGAAGAATGCTGGGGCGACGTACCAGCGTCTAGTAAACAGAATGTTCAAGGACCAACTGGGGAGGAACATGGAGGTGTACGTGGACGACATGTTGGTAAAGTCCAAGACCTCCGGGGACCACAGTGACGACCTTGAGGAAGCTTTCGCCGTGATCCGAAAGTACGGGATGAAACTGAATCCAAAGAAATGTACTTTCGGGGTCTCGTCTGGGAAGTTCCTCGGTTTCATTGTCAGCTCCCGCGGAGTGGAAGCCAACCCTGAGGAAATTAAGGCGTTCATAGATATGCCTTCCCCCCGGAAGCATAAGGATGTCCAGAGCGTTACCGGAAGGATAGCTGCTCTCAGCCGCTTCGTATCCAAGGCCACTGACAAGTGTATCCCCTTCTTCAATGTGTTGCGAGGAAACAAGAAGTTCGAGTTGACCCCCGAATGCGAAGCAGCCTTCCAACACCTAAAGGAACATTTAACCCGAGCTCCCATTCTGTCCAAACCTGTCGAAGGAGAGGCGTTGTTCTTATACTTAGCTGTGACTGAGCACGCAGTGAGTGCCGCTCTCGCCCGGGAAGATGGCCGTATCCAGCTCCCTGTGTATTACGTAAGCAAGAGGTTATTGGACGCCGAGTCCAGATATTCAATGATCGAGAAACTCTCCCTCTGCTTGCTCATTGCTTCACGGAAGCTGAGGCCATATTTCCAGGCGCACACCATCAAAGTACTCACCAACCACCCTCTCCGACAAGTATTGCATAAGCCCGAGTCTTCTGGCAGATTGCTTAAGTGGGCCATGGAACTGAGCCAGTTCGACGTCCACTACCAACCACGTGTTTCCATAAAAGGTCAAGCTCTCGCGGACTTTATTGTGGAATGCTCGGGAATGAATGACCTCCCGGAAGATCCTGTCCCGGAACTTCCCATATGGAAGGTCTATGTAGACGGAGCCTCAAATGAAAAAGGAGCTGGAGCGGGGGTCATCCTAATATCTCCCCAAGGGCATCAGCTCCAGAGCGCCATCCGTTTCGCGTTCCCAGCATCCAACAATGAGGCAGAACACGAAGCCATGTTAGCTGGATTACGACTGGCCAGAGAAGTCGAAGCCCAAAAAATCGAAGTATACATCGACTCCCTACTTGTGGTAAACCAAATATCCGGGGAATACCATACGAAAGGCGAAAGGATGGCTGCCTACGTGTCTCTCTCCCGCGACCTACTGCAGCATTTCAAAGGCTACCAAATCCGCCAGGTCCCCCGGGACCAGAACTCACTCGCGGACACGCTGGCCAAGCTTGCAACGGACCCGGAGATTGAACAGTATGGCTTAGTCCCCATCGGGCACTTAGAAGCCCCCAGTACTGAGACACGAAGGATAAACGCCATCATCGATCATTCCCACTCCTGGATAGGACCCATCCTCAGATTTCTCACCACCGGAGAGCTCCCCACTGATAAAGCTGACGCAAGGAAGCTCCAATATCAAGCTCCCCGATACGTGGTTATGGATGGAAAGCTTTACCGCAGGGGGTTGTCCATACCCTTCCTTAGGTGTGTTGCCAGAACCGAAGTCAGCACCATCATCCATGAGGTTCACGGAGGCTTCTGTGGCGATCATACCTCCGGGCTGAGCCTCTCCAAAAAGATCCTTCGACAAGGATACTTCTGGCCCACCATGAAGAAGGATTGTGTGGATTATGTCAGGAAATGTGAGCAGTGCCAGAGGTACGCCAAGGTTCCGCGAGCGCCGCCTACAGAAATTACCCTAATGACCAGCCCCTGGTCGTTCGCCGTTTGGGGCATTGACCTAGTAGGTTCCCTCCCAACTGGAAAGGGTGGAGTGAAGTATGCCATAGTCGCGGTAGACTACTTCACCAAATGGGCTGAAGCTGAACCTATGAACACGGTCACATCTAAAAGAGCACTGGACTTTGTCATCAGGAATATAGTGTGTCGTTTTGGGCTTCCACGAAAAATTGTGTCCGACAACGGAAAGCAATTTGACAGTGAACACTTCACGAACTTCTGTGCTTCGCATGGAATTATCAAAAGCTTTTCCGCAGTCGCCAGACCCCAGGCTAATGGGCAAGTGGAAGCTGTAAACAAAATATTAAAGACCACGTTGAAGAAAAAACTCCAAGCCTGCAAGGCTCACTGGCCGGAAGAACTTCCGCGAGTACTTTGGGCCTATCGCACAACAAAGAGAACTTCGACGGGGCACACACCTTATTCCATGACCTTCGGTTGCGAGGCCGTCATCCCAGTAGAAACTATGATCCCCTCTCACAGGCAAGATACCTACGACCCTACCCGGAACCATGCCCTTCTCCAGGAGTCCTTGGACATGATCGAAGAGCTCCGGGAGCAGTCGCAGGTCCAACTAAAAATGTACCAAGGCAAGATAGCCCGACACTTTAACACGAGAGTCAAGAGCCGTACATTCGAAGTTGGGGATCTTGTCCTACGGAGAGTATTTCCTGCTACGCAGGATCCGGGAGTAGGAGTCCTCGGACCCAACTGGGAAGGCCCCTACGAAGTCCAAGAAAAAGTGGGCCATGGGACGTATCACTTAAAGAGACTCGACGGATCTAAAGTCCCGCGCGCCTGGAACGCGGAGCACCTCCGCCGTTACTACCAGTAGGCCCCGGACCATCCAGTCGGAAGTCCTTGGTGAAATTAGCAAAAGTGAAAAATGTGGAAATAATCCTCCCTATTGTAAAACTCACGCCTAGCAGGCTAATTTAATGAAACACGGAGAGATTCACTCCGCTTTTACTGCACTTTTTATCCCTGTGTTCAAAGCTGCGTTTAAACAAGTGACCACGCGGTCCGGAGACGTCCGGACCCCACGCTCACTTGGGGGGGTATACATGGCTAAGGCATAGCCATACGCCCCTTGAACAAAACGTACCCAGAACACCACTTATGTGCTAGCATTATGTTTGAAATTTTTAAATTGTTTGAAATGTTTAAATTGTTAAGCTTAGGTTTATTTGTTGCCATGAACATACTTGCATTACGTGTCATATGTGCATTATGTGCTTATGTGAAAATTGCCATGGAAATGCCTGCCAGTATGTATCATGAAAATTATCTCCTGTGTAGCCCAGCGATGGACAGGACTAGGGGTTGAGGCACGATCAAAGAGCTACGCCAAAACACCCCCAACTCCCTGACAAGTCCTTTGCAGAATACTCCGCGATCGCTGTAGAGCTTTGCTTCGCAAGCTCCAGCTCCGGGTCCCGCAAGGCGAAAGATGGCAAGATCCGCGATAGCTGTAGAGCTTTGCTTCGCAAGCTCCAGCTCCGGATCCCGCAAGGCGAAAGATGGCAAGATCCGTGATCACTGTAGAGCTCTGCTTAGCAAGCTCCAGCTCCGGGTCCCGCAAGGCGAAAGATGGCAAGATCCGTGATCACTGTAGAGCTCTGCTTAGCAAGCTCCAGCTCCGGATCCCGCAAGGCGAAAGATGGCAAGATCCGTGATCACTGTAGAGCTCTGCTTCGCAAGCTCCAGCTCCGGGTCCCGCAAGGCGAAAGATGACAAGATCCGCGACCATTGTAAGCCTTGCTTCGCAGGCTCCAGCTCCAGATCTCACAAAATAATGCATGGCGTGCTCCTCGACCATTGCAAGTCTCAGCTCCAGGAGCAGACATGGTCGATCCCCCACTCACAGCAGGCCTTGCTTCGCAAAGCCCCTGGTCCGGGATCACACCTGGTGGGCGTGGCGATTTCCCCGACAGCAACGAGCCTTGCCTCGCAGGGCTCCATGCCAGGTCCCTGAAGTCAGCCACCATGAGGTTCGCAACAACAGTAAGTTTTGCTTCGCAAAGATCTAACCTTAAGTCTAGCGATGCTCACCAAAAGAACTCCCGTTCCAAACCATGGAACGGCTCACCTTAGCAATCCCAGCGAACAGTATAACTACAAGTCCCGGGATTGGCTATTTGCCTTAGGAAAGCTAAAATACGGTGAAAGGAACCTGGCCGTTGGAACCAGGAAACCTTCGTAACCTAAAAACTACGTGGGAAAAGACATCATCCGTTAGAGCTTCAAGTGGGAAGTGCATAGGTTTTGGCCGTTGGAACCAAAACCTCATACGCCCCTACAACAGTTTCTACCGTATAAAAGTCTACCCTAAGCGCAAAGATAAATAAAGAACTCGGCAGAAAAGAAAGGAGAATGCTATAATTATGGCAAATATGTCCGCAATGAAAAACTCAAAATGAAAAATAAATTAAAGATAAAACCCCTTCAAGCATTGGGGGTAACTGCAGCTTCCACGACCGCGGCTTTGGGGGCATCGGCTTCAACTGAGGCTGGCGGAGTCGGCTCATTGGAAGGCGGAACTTTGTCATGAGAAGGTTCAGAGGTCCCCGCCTCTCCGGGATCTCCCACCTCAGGAGCTCCAGCACGTTCGTCAATGTTGTAAGTTTGGACGTACGCCTCTGGGCCTTGATCCCACACGAGTAGCTTCTCCCTCATGGCTTCGGCATCATCTCCCAGATAGCCTAATACCTCCGGGTTCACTTTCCAGAGTTGATGCATGAGGACCACATGCGATATATTAATCGTCCTGTTCAGTATCACCTCAGCATCCTCCTTCTCCTTCAAGCGCTCCGCCTCGGAGGTTGCCAGCTGTGCCTCCGCGACAGTTAGTTGAGCCCTCAATTTTTCCATTTCGGCCTTGGAGGCATCACGCTCCCCCTTAAGAGAATCAATCTCCTTGCGCTGCTCCCTATTTTGGCTCAGCACGGATTGCTTCTCGGTCACATGCCCCCTGGCAGTGAATTGCAAGGCCCCGATCTCTTTATCCTTCTCGGCGAGCCCCAACTGCAGCATGGACACGAGATCCCTGCTCCTCTTATGGAGTTGCTCCTCCTCGTGCAGATTACTCTAAAGAGTGGAATATTCCTCTTGCTGCTTAAGGAGGAGATCATTTTTTGATTGCAAGCGAGCTTCCAAGGTATCCTTCTCCACCTTGGCTTGGGACAGCTCTTCCCGGAGCTTGGAGTTTTCAGCCTTCATCCCATCTGACCGCTGTCTAAACTCATTCTCTGCCTTGGCCCGGTACTCTTGGTATTTGGCAAGATATTTCTTGTCCGCCTCTTCCTCAGCTGTGCGCCGGGGCTGATCAATCTTCTCCGAAGCCTCCAAGGCCTGTTGGGTCAGTTTCTGCTTCTCCGCCTCCAAGGCCTGGCGAGCCAGCTGGCTCTCCTCCAGTTGAACCAGAACTGCACCAACCTCCCGGAACGAGCGTTCCGCGATCATAGAGGCCTGCAAGGAAAGACAACAGAATGAGCTAAAGCCGGACCAAAAGACAGATGATACCAAAAAAAAAAAAAAAAAAAAAACATCTGACGGCTTACCCCGGACAGTTGCTGCTTCACAGCGTGTGTCAGCAACAGCGGATCCTTACTGCTACTGATGGCCCATTTCTCAGAATTGAGCTCGCACAAGCTCAGGGCCATGTCCTCCATCATCTCAGCTCCGAACGGCGCCAATGCACGTCCGAGCCTAGGCACCAGCCTCTTCTCCAAGGCTGGACCATCCAAAACCGCTCCGGCCGGGTGAAGGGATCTCACCCCCTCGGCCAGCTCAGCTCTCTTCACGGCAGACAAGTTATTTGCCCTTCCCTGAGTAACAGCCTTCTCCGCCTCTAACCGCCTCTTCAAAAAACTATCGGCCCGTCTTACACCCTCCAGGAGAGCAGCGGGGAAACTGGTTGGCTTCCGCGGGAAGTGGAACTTCAGGCTAGGCAGAGGAAGGTTGGTTGTCTGAGAAGAAGGAGACCCCGGAAGGGTAGACCCCCTTTGGGCTGGAGGAGGAGGCAGACGGGGTATTAAGGCCCCGGTCTGTTGCTTTTGCTGCTGCGGCAGCAGAAGTAATTGCCCTTGTTGCTGCTGCTGGTTTGGATGTTGTTGTTGCTGCTGCTGTGACGTTGGTGATTGTCTTTGTTGTTCTTGTTGCTGCTGTTGTTGTAGTTGTGGTTGCTGTCGTTGCTGTTGTGGTTGCCTTCGACCGGGAGAAGAGTGTCTAAGGCATTTGTTCTTAGCGCCCTCAGCATCTTCTCCGGGACGCTTGCTCACCCCAGTTGTCCTCACGGGGAACACAAGACCTTCCTCGTCGCTGCTGCTACTCGAGACCATCATAGTCTCGGAAGGCCCGTCAGCAGGAGACTTCTCTACCCTCGGAGACGCTTGCGCCTCGCCACTTGTCTTCTTGGGGGAGGCAGCTTTACCTCCCCTACCAGCCTTGGTCTTCCGTCCCTTCCCCGTGGACGGGTCTTGGCTGGTGGCAGCCTTCTTAATGAGCAAAGTAACCCTCCCCAACATCTTGGCTTCTGGATACTCTGCAAGAAACGTACAAAGCAAGGTTAACGAACCAACAAGCAATGAGAAAGAATATAAGCGGAAGACAAGACAATCAACAACGTAAAAGCACAAGCAAGCCCGCCAGCAGGGAACAAGAAACAAGAAAAAGAAAAGTTTGAAAGGGACGACCATGCACGAGAAACGTGGATGGCCTTCCCCGAGCAAAACAAAACACCGCTTCCTGCTCCAGGAAGCTCCTGTACTCCTTGAAGTCCGGGAATGACATGCTGAGGGAAGAAGGGTCAACCATGATGACACCTTCTGGCAGACTACCGTCACTCAGACACCCGAGGAGCTCATCTACCCTATCGCAGTATCTGTCGAAGGGTATCCTATGCGGATCTAGCCTAAGGAAACGGGGATCAAACCCCATCTGAGAGGTCTGGGAAACCTCAGACAGGCTGGGGGTGTGGATCAATCGAAAACTAGTCTTACCTCTCCCGGAGGTACTGGCCCCCGGAGCCCCTTCGTTAGGATAAGCCGCGGCGTGGCGAGCCTCGATCTCCTCTTCCTTCGGCTGGGGGTCGGGGAATCTCTCCGCCCAACTAGGAGATAAAGTATTTTCGTCCCGGGCTGCTTGGGTGATCACCTTGGACAGCTCCAGGGCAATCTGCTCCCGGATGTCGGCTGACACCTGACTTTGCCCCCTGCCACTCACTGGCTCGATGTTTTGGAAAGAGGCGAGTAGCCCATACTCCCTCAACGATTCGGAGGTCACAAGTCCCTCCACTTTCAACTCTTCCTCAGAAAGCCCTTCGTAGAACTTGGACCTCCTTATCATCTCCGCGCAGCGAGGTGTCCGCGGAACGACTTCTGCAAAAATCAAATACAAGCGTTAGAGATCCTCCCAAAAGGCAAATCAAACGCGAAGAAACAAAGTTGAAAAGGAGAGGAAGAAGCACTTACCAGGGATTTTGAAGTCCAAAGATAGGGCTGGTACCCTCTTCAGTGGGAAGCCAGTCGTCAGGAACCAGTATTCCCGGAGGTCTGGAACCCTCGCGGTATGGCAAGTGGGGCACATCACGTCCGGGTGCCTTTCCAGCCTGTAAAACCCCACCTTGTCTGAATGACCCCTCATAGGCTGAGACTTCAACCCGTAGAAGTACAGCACCTCCTCCGGGGTAGGAGCTTCCAGTTTCCGGGACTTGCAAAAGATGAACCACCCCGCTAGGAGCTTGTAGCTGGGAGGAATCAACTGGAAGGGGGCAATCCCCGCCTTCACACAGAAATTGGCGAAGTAACTCCTTAGGGGCAAGTGTGCCCCACACACTATGTGTGCCCAGCTCCAGGCACCAAAGCCCTCGTGACTCTGGCTAGCTGACTCGCCCAGCACCGACAGACGGTGCCATATCAGACCTGGGATGTTCTTCAGGCCTGCCTCGGAGGAATACAGCTCCAGCATGCCATAATTCCTGAAAAGGTTCGGCTTTTGGTCCATCTCCCAGATGGAACTATTGGAGGTCGGTGGGCTAGCCGCGACCACTTTCGCCTTTCCTTTCCCCTTTGCACCAGCGATAGGAGAGCCCTTCTCTTGGGCAGAATCAGCCTCCCCCACAGCAAGGAGTTGTTCCTTTGAGATGTTCGTCACTGGACAAAAGAAAGAAAGAAGAAAACACTCTAAGCAGTCAGCACCCTTGTCATACCCTAGTGGTATCAAAGGCGTCGGGGAGACCCTCCCCGAAAACTGCTTGGAGAGGCTCCCACCGAGCTTACCGAGGGATTGGCACCATGCCACCCGAAGGGCAGCAAGGAACCGGACTCAGACTCCGAGCCTAAGCCCACCAAAAGAAGTGTTTTTCCAGAGAAAGACACCCTAAAGGCGTTCACGCTTATGCCCTAAAACAGCAAAACAAGGAACGACTTTCCAAACGCAAATCGCCAAAGCATGCAAAAAAGGCTACTTATCGACTCACATCAATCACATGCCTACCAAAGCCCTATTCACGCATACACATAAGCGATAATGGCAGAAACCTCTACTCTAACAACTACCAACAACCTAAGGTTTGGGAGGAAAGAGCAAAGTAGAAATACTTACTGATATTCGGGTAGTTGAAGGTTGAAGGAGTAACTGGATCACTGCACAGCACAATCGCGAGAAGTAAAAGCTGCAAAGACGAACGACGATTCAAACCAGGAACTTCGGCGAATAAACCCACTGCCAAATCAACAGAAAAGTTTCCAGATCCTTACCAAGAGAAATGGCAAGTTCGGAGGAACGGAAGCTGGGAAGCCTGAGAGTTCAAAGGTTTGGAAATCTGAGAATCCGAAAGATAGAGAATTTGAAAGCGTAAAGAGGAAGAAAGGTCCTTTCCCTCGTTTTTATAGCAGGGAGGAAGTCGTTTCGAATTCCTCAAATGGACGGTCTCGATCTTCCCATTCCGTGTGCATCAGATCCAACGGCTGGAGATGAAGCGACGATCCTATTTATGACTCCTCGGATGGGAATAAAGTATTTATTTCCCATCATTACACCACCTCGGGCCCGGAGTACCATTAAAAACTGTCAAATCATTACTCAGATGACTGACGCACGCATACTCAACCAGTCACCTCACGCACACGTCTTGGTCGCAGAACCATTCCCAGCATGACACGTGGTCCTTGCCGCACTTGAATACCTGAGTTCAAATAGAAGAAATTCCCTTTCTTTTTCATACTAACACTCAGACAGGGAAAAGGAATCCTTCCGGGAACACCGAAGGTGGCCCCTCGCCTAATCTAAGAGACCGAAATACCCGGAAGACTGTACAAGCCCCCGGATCTCTCAAAGCTCCGTGACCTTGGGGGGTAAATGTTATCCAGATGTCCGGATAGCATTTAGATTGATGTCCTCGGGGAAGAAGAATTGTCGATGTCTTTCACGGTAGGTGACCAGAGCTCGCGGATGGACAGAAAGGCTTCGCCTCTCCCGTGTAGTGTCCGGATTACTCTTCCAAGCAAACACAACACGGAAACTCGTCAACTCTCCCGGACTCCCGAAGGGGTATCCTTCGGGGAAGCCCCTTCCAGGAGAAGCTCTTCGAGTGGTCTCCGCGGAAACAGTTCCGTGCCTCGCACGGAACAAAACCAAACGGTCGAGTCCTGGAGGAGGCATATTTGGAATGATATCCGCCTGACACAGGATCCCGCCTGACACGCCCGCCAGGTCAGAGCCGCACACATCCCAGCACGCTTAAGGGTACCTTTTCGCCTACTGTTCCGCTGACAACTTGGAGAAGACGGCTGACTTTGTGTGTTCCCCATACTTTCACGTAAATATACCCACATAGAGTCTTGTAGCCATGCTACTACAGTAATTGTATCCCCTATTTATGGCTGGTGTAATTAAGACTCATGTACGTAGAGAAAAACCCTAATCCGAAACCCTAGCTATAAAGACCCCTTCATTTTACAAGAAGGGGGACGGCCAACAAATCACATAGCAAGAACTCTGCTAAAATCTCTCTAGCTTCTTCTTCTTCAAGAGAACCCGAGAGAAACATTGTGAGTGTGTGAAGTTCTTGTACACCAGCCATCTTACTGTAATCCTTTCCAAGTATAATAACATCGACTCGTGGACTAGGGCTCGTTAACGCCTGAACCACGTAAAAACACTGTTTGTTTAGTTACATTTCAGCATTTCTACAGTTCTTATCTTTTTATTATTCTGTTTGTATTCGTTTCCGAAAAACTCGGTAAACATTATGTTTTCTTTGATTTTTGCCATTTATTTTGTGAATTCCTTTGCCATCCTTTTTGATGAATCAAAAGGGGGAGAAGTGATAGGATTATTTTTTAATGTTTGGCAAAACCTCAATATCTAAGACTAACAATGTTATTTGAACTTAAGTGATATATTGAGGGGAAGTTTACAAAATCATGCAAGGTAAAACTAAAAGGTAAATTTCTTTTATCCTTGCACACACTAAGGGGGAGCTAATCTAATATTCATATTTAAAAATATCTTCTTTCCCTTTTAAAATAATCAAATATTTGATATCATCAAAAAGAGGGAGATTGTTGACCCAAACTCTTAAGTCTCCTTGTTTTGATGATTAAAAAATATTTGATTATTATTTGTTACTAATGATTTGTTGATTTTGTAGCAAAAACCAAAGTGAATTAGCACTTCAAAGTCAAACTTATGACCAAGGGCAAAATGGTCATTTTACCAAATTTTCCAGAAACGACCTGAAATGGACTTCAAGACTCAAGAAACTCAAGATAAAGGTTTAATTTCATTTCTTAGTCTTGTAAAGTGATTGCAAGTATACTTTAAGTCATAAGTATAAAATTTGGCTCACTCACGTACTAAAAAATGGTGATTTTTTAAAATGAGAAATAAAAATCCTAAATTCACTTTTAAGAAAATACATCCCGATACAGTCGTAACGCAATTGGAATTTTTGAAATCGGATAAACGAGCTAAAAGTTATGAAGAATTGAAAAACGGGAAAATGGCACAATTCGGACTTTTGCTCTCTGTTTGCCATTCGGAATTCCGGATTGGCAACCGGAATTCCGGTTGCTTCCAGACCGGAATTCCGGTTCCCCATCCGGACTTCCGGTTCGCTGTAGACAGCTTCGAAAATTAACTCCTAACGGCTATAAACGGCTAGTTTTTTCCCAAACTCTATATAAACTCATTTTTCACTCAAAGTTGGAGGTTGGCTGAGCATTTATTACATATACCAAACCAAATCCATTGATTTCAAAGAGCTTTCAAAGTTTAACTCATCCAAACACATATTCACACACTTGAGCCAAAATTTGTATTTATTTCTTCTAAGTGTGCTTGCTAATCACTCTAGGTTTCTCATTGTATTATCATACTTCTAGAGTGATTTTTGCTTGTAATATCAAACACATTCCCATATTGTGATTGAGGTGAGGTTGGCACCGGTTTTGTAAACAACCCGGTTAGAGTGAGATTGACACTTCAACAATCCGAAAAAGAGGTTGATAGTCCTTGGTGGTGGAAAACTATTGTAAGAGGTTTGGAAATACCTTGGTGAAAAATTCCCGGTTGTAAGGGTTAGTCAAGCCCGCTAACTTGGCTCGATAGTTGAACTCAAAGCTAGGTCCATAGCTTTGAAGACCAAGGACGTAGGTGGCTTAGTTCTACCGAACCTTGTAAAATTCGAGAGTTTGCAATTTCTTAACCTTCAACTCTTTACATTACAAGTTTGATTATTTGCTATATCTATTTGATTGCCATATTATTTGCTTTTACTTGATAAATTTGATTTATTGCATAATTTGGCATATTAAGTTTTAAATTTCCGAAATTAGTTTAAATTTCCAATTCACCCCCCCCCCCTCTTGGAAACATATCTTGGGTTAACAACAAGGACGTGCAAAGCCTGACGGGGCGAGTGGCCGCCCTGAGCCGTTTCGTTTCTAAAGCCACGGATAAGTGCGTCCCTTTCTTCAACGTCCTTCGAGGAAGCCAGCGTTTCGAGTGGTCGGCCGAGTGCAAAGAGGCCTTCCGGAAGCTGAAAGAGCACCTGGCCAAAGCCCCTATCCTGGCGAAACCAGTAGAAGGAGAGCCACTGTATCTATACCTGGCCGTGACCGAGCACGCGATCAGCGCCGCGTTGGTGCGGGAGGAAGAAAGGACACAACTCCCGGTATACTATGTGAGCAAGCGGTTACTAGACGCCGAGTCTCGATACCCATTGATCGAAAAGCTAACTTTCTGCCTGTTGATGGCTTCCTGGAAGCTTCGACCTTACTTCTAGGCTCACGCCATAAAGGTCTTAACCAACCATCCCCTGCGACAGGTGTTGCAGAAACCCGAGTCGTCGGGAAGACTCCTGAATTGGGCAATGGAGCTGAGCCAGTTCGATATATCTTACGTGCCCCGGGTGTCCATCAAGGGACAGGCCCTGGCCGATTTCATCGTCGAATGTTCCGGGATTTCCCCGGAAGAAAATATTCCCGAAGCCCCCACGGCGCCGTGTGGAAAATCTTCGTGGATGGAGCCTCGAACGAGAATGGGGCTGGGGCCGGGATAATCTTGGTGTCACCGCAGGGGCACCAGCTACAAAATGCCCTCCATTTCCAGTTCAAAGCATCGAACAATGAGGCGGAGCATGAAATTGTCCTAGCCGGTTTGCGCCTGGCCCGAGAGGTAGGGGAGTGAACCTGGAAATTTACAGCGATTCCCAGCTAGTCGTCAAACAAATCTCAGGGGAGTATCAGACCAAGGGAGAGAGAATGGCGACATACGTGACTCAAACGAGGGAAATGCTCCAAACGTTCGCAGCGCATTCCATCCACCAGATCCCCCGGGAGAAAAATGTCTTCGCGGATAGACTTGCAAAGCTGGCAACCGACGCAGAGGCCTAGCTGGCCGGACTGGTTCCCGTCAACCATCTCCCCATCCTGAGCATCAGGGCTCCCACCGTCCACACCGTCGACCACTCCGCTTCCTAGATGGGACCGCTGATCCGATACTTGTCCACCGGGGAAGTTCCAAACGACCGGACCGCAGCCAGGAAACTCCTGTACCAGGCCCACCGGTACGTCATGATGGACGGAAAACTCTATCGCCGGGGACTATCCATGCCTTACCTCAGGTGCGTGTCCGGGACTGAGCTGAGTGCCATCATGCATGAGGAGCATGAGGGCTTTTGCGGAGATCACACGACCGAGCCCAGTCTGTCCAAGAAGATCCTGCGCCAAGGATACTTCTGGCCCACCATGAAGAAAGACTGTATAGACTACGTCCGCAAGTGCGAACAGTGCCAGAGGTACGCGAAGATCCCACGGGCCCCCCCGACAGAAATAACCTTGATGAATAGTCCCTGGCCCTTCGCAGTGTGGGGGATCGATCTTGTTGGATCCCTCCCGACCGGGAAGGGAAGGGTTAAATATGCCATTGTGGCTGTGGACTATTACACAAAATGGGTTGAGGCAGAGCCCATGAACACAATCACTTCCAAAAAGGCCTTAGATTTCGTCATCAACAACATAGTGTGTCGGTATGGTCTCCCCTACAAAATCGTGTCTGACAACGGGAAGCAGTTCGACAGCGCCCACTTCACAGATTTTTGCGAAAGGCATGGTATAGTGAAGAGCTTCTCCGCGGTTGCCAGACCTCAGGCAAACGGGCAGGCAGAAGCCGTGAAAAAAATCCTAAAAGGGACACTGAAGAAAAAGCTCCAGGGCCTGTAAGAGCAAATGACCCGAGGAACTCCCCCGCGTACTATGGGCCTACCGGACGACCGAGAGGACATCAATTGGACACACCCCCTACTCTATGGTCTATGGATGTGAAGGTCATCCCAATCGAAACGACCGTCCCGTCCCACCGACGCGACACATATGATCCCACCCAGAACCACGCCTTACTCCAGGAATCGCTGGATCTCATCGAAGAGATCCGGGAAGAGTCGCAAGTGCAGCTAAAAATGTACCAGGGCAAGATTGCGCGGCATTTCAACTCCAGAGTCAAGAGCCGTAAGTTTGAAACCGGCGATCTAGTCCTGCGAAGAGTGTTCCCTGCTACTCAAGATCCGGGAGTGGGGGTTCTGGGCCCTAATTGGGAGGGGCCATATGAGATCCAACACGAGGTATGCCCCAGAACGTACCGCTTAAAGCGACTCGATGGTTCAGAAGTCCCGCGCGCCTGGAACACGGAGCATCTCCGCAAATACTATCAGTAGTCCTAAAACTTTTCCCAGTTTAATATTTTCGTTGTAAACAATGTATGCCTCAGGGCGAATTTCTTTCGAACAATGGAAATGACGTGCACAAAATGTCATAAAGGGCTATTGTCACAACCATGCTAATCTTTCTCAAGTGACCCCAAACCCGTCTCCGCTCACTTGCAGGGGGTATCATCCCAGGTAAGAACAAAATACCTGGCGGGGCGCAAGCTTAGGCTAGTCCCAGCTCAGACCACAGTCCGGGAGACACAAACCCCAAGGCCGGTCCCACCCCGGACGAACGACGTCCGGGGGTATAAAAGAGGACCGAGCCCAAGGTCGGTCCCACCCCGGACGAACGACGCCCGGTGGTATGAAAAAGAGGACAGAGCCCAAGGCCGGTCCCTCCCCGGACGAACGACGTCTGGGGGTATAAAAGAAAGGATCGAGCCCAAGGCCGGTCCCACCTCGGACGGACGACGCCCGGTGGTATGAAAAAGAGGACCGAGCCCAAGGCCGGTCCCACCCCGGACGAACGACGTCCGGGGGTATAAAAGAGGACCGAGCCCAAGGCCGGTCCTACCCCGGACGAACGACTTCCGGGGGTATAAAAGACAGGACCGAGCCCAAGGCCGGTCCCACCCCAGATGAACGACGTCCGGGGGTACAAAAAAAAAAGTGGACCAAGCCCCAGGCCGGTCCCACCCCGGACGGACTACGTCCGGGAGTACATAAAAAAGGATCGAGCCCAAGGCCGCTCCCACCCCGGACGAACGACGTCCGGGGGTATAAAAGAGGACCGAGCCCAAGGCCGGTCCTACCCCGGACGAACGACGTCCGGGGGTATAAAAGACAGGATCGAGCCCAAGGCCGGTCCCACCCCGAACGAACAACGTCCGGGGGTACAAAAAAAAAGAGGACCGAGCCCCAGGCCGGTCCCACCCCGGACGGACTACGTCCGGGAGTACATAAAAAAGGACTGAGCCCAAGGCCGGTCCCACCCCGGACGAATGACGTCCGGGGGTATAAAAGAGGACCAAGCCCAAGGTCGGTCCTACCCCGGACGAACGACGTCCGGGGGTATAAAAGACAGGACCGAGCCCAAGGCCGGTCCCACCCCGGACGAACGACGTCCGGGGGTACAAAAAAAAAGAGGACCGAGCCCCAGGCCGGTCCCACCCCGGACGGACTACATCCAGGAGTACATAAAAAAGGACCGAGCCCAAGGTCGGTCCCACCCCGGACGAACGACGTCCGGGGGTATAAAAGAAAGGACCGAACCCAAGGCCGGTCCCACCCAGGACGAACGACGTCTGGGGGCATAAACCTAAAGAAGGACTGGGACTGAGGCTGGCCCCGCCCTAGACAAGTGATGTCCAGGGAAGTAAAATAAAGAGGATGGAGCTCAGGGCTCGTCTGACCCGGACAAATTGACCTCCGGGATATAAAAGCATCCGGTTTGCCCCAGGGCAAAGCCAGGGCCTAAAAACTGATAAAAGGAGAACAAAACTCCAGGTTAAACCAAGCCCCGAGGGCCCTGGACTGAGTGTCAGGACTAGAGACTTGGGAAATTAAGTCGTTGGGTCTAGTCCAGGCCGTTGGAACCGGACTAAACCCCTGCAATCAGTTAGTCGCGGCAACAAAATGAAATTTCTACTGAACAATGGAAGGAAGCTTTCGTAAAAACCAAAGAAAGTAGCAGTGTTTTAAATTTAATTACAAGCCAAAAACACTAATAAAAGTACAAGGCCGGGGGAACGGGCCTACAGCGCATCCACCCGGAGGTCCGCATCCTCCCTCTTCTTGGCCTCGTACTCGGCCCGCTTTGACTCAGGATCAAGGAAGACTAGGAGGTTCATACTCTTATCCTTGCACCAGGCCATGTAGATGGCCTCATCAAAGGTGACATACAGTAGGCCCTCAGCCTCCTCCTTTTCGTGGCGGGTCGTTTCATGCGCCGCCTTCTCCTGAAGCAGAGAGTCGCCCAGTTCGCAGACTCGGGCTTTCAAGGCCAGGATCTCCTCCTTGTCCAGAGCAGATTGGGCCGCGGCCATCTCCAAGAGTGTCGCCTGTTCATCGGCATCCTTTGTCTTACGGGACAGCTCCTCTTCCAACCCGACTTTGGCGCGGCCGAGCTCCTCGCGCTCTGCCTGCACACGGGCCACCTCTGCCTAGAAGCGGGCCGTCTCCCGGCCAAGGGTCTCCTTAGCGGCCTCCCTCTGATTCACAGCCACCTCCAACTCCACCTTGGCCGTCTCCATCTTTATGGCAAGCTCGGCCACCAGGTCGGCACTCCGTTGGGACAACAGATCAACCTGGAGCAAAGAAAAGTTAGAAAATAAAACCATCATCAACAAGTGACGGAAGGAGTATAAGAGAAGTAAAAGTTACCGCGGTGGCCTGGTGGCGGAGAGCCTGGGAGATGAACAGCACGTCCGGGTTGGCTATCGTGGCGTACCTCTTCAGGTGAAGGTTGGACATGGTGCTCCCAACCTGGTCCAGCAGATCAGCCGCCAGGGGGGCTGTGTCCTGGCCGAGCTTAGGGCGAAAGCCCGCTTCAGCGACTAGCCGGTCCACGATCGGCTGGGGAGTACTGAACTCGGCAGGACGATCCGAGAATTCGACCTGGCGACGGATCGTCAGGGCCTTGTAAGTGTCGTCCCTCCAGCACCGGTCGTTTTCCCAAGTCCGGTTGATCAGCCGGGACTACTCATCCCGCAGGGCTGACTCCCCTTCCTCGAGAAGAGTTGGGCGAAGGGGAAGAACTGGCGGTGCAGGGATTTCCTTCGTGGTCAGCCGACTCTCCCCGTGTGATTCTTCAGTCGAGCCTGCCCGCGTCGTCCGGGACCTCTTCCCGAGGTTGCCTTCCCCAGTGTCAGCTTCCAGGCCCCTCTTCCCGGAGCTTCGGCTGATAGCCGCGCCCTCCTCCAAATCAATCACGAAGGGCTGGTCAGAAGCGAAGTCTGTAGCAGGCTCCACAGCCTGGAAGGGAACCACGACCAGAGCTTCTTCGCCTGGACGGGGCTCCGTCCTGGGCGTTTCCCTGGTAAGGTGGGGCTCCGGGCCCATCACCTCGTTTCCCTTCCTGGCCGCCTTCTTGGCCACCCTGTCCTTGATGAGTCTCCTCATTTCGCTGGCCGGGTTTGACATGTCGGAGTCCTCTGCAAAAGTACAGAAAAAGGAGTTAGGACAGTAAACCAAACAGATGAAAACATACAAAGCAGTTAAAAACGACCCGGGACGAACCCTCGTCTAGGCCCCGGGCGAGACTCAATTCCCTTAAAGAAAATGAATGGACCCGATCCCCTATGTCGTCCGGGTTCAAGAAGCCCCCGTACTGGAGGAACCCGGGTAAGAACATTAGGACCTCTGAGCCTACGGGGACGGGAACTGAAGGCCTCATCTCCCCATCGACCCCAAACGCGGGGCCCGGGGGTACTAGCCTATCCCTAGCCAAGTCCCCGACTCGGGGAGCATACGTTAAGATTAAAGGGGAGTTACCTCACCCCGATACGCTAGCCCCGGGAGTCCCGACGTTTGGTAGGGCATCTTCGAAGAGCTCCTCCATCTCCTCTAAGGTGGCCACTTCCGCAGGGGGCTGTTTCTTCTTACGCTGGACCGCGTCGGCCCGCGCCGCTCTTACCACAGTGGCAATGTGGTCGAGGGCCAACTGTTCCCGGACGTCGACATTCTTCTCACAGGGAATGCCCCGAAGGTTCGGGATAACAATGGTCTGGGTGACCGCGAGCATCCCAACCAGCCGGAGATTGTCGTTCGTGATGTAACCCCCTATGTCCAGATCCTCCGCGGTCAACTTAGCATAAAATCTCCTCCTTTCCAGGATGAACTCGGTAAGGGGGGTTTGAGCAAAAGGCCCTGTCACCTGGAAGACATGATAAGAGACGAGTAGAAAAGATGAATAAAAGAGAGGTCCAAGGAAATACTTACCCACTCGCTGGAAGTCCAGCAACAGCGTGGGGTTCTTGTCCACGAGGAACCCGGACGTCATGAACCAATAATGCCTGACATCCGGGGGATGCCTCCAGGAGCTGGTAGGAGCAGGATAGCTGCTCCGCGGCTGCAGCCTGTAAAAGCCGTCCAGGGTCTTGTCCTTGACGTTAACCTGCGGCACCAGCTTGTAGAAGTACAAGACTTCCGCAGGGGTAGGCTCCGCGATCTCCTTTGCGGCACAAAACACCTTCCACCCAGCGAGCAGACGGTACGCTTGTGGCAGAAGCTGGAACGGTGCGATTCCCACGTATGTCAGGAATCGCACGAAATAGTCATGAAGCGGGAGCGTAGCTCCCGCGCTGATATGGCTAGCACTCCAGGCTCCGAATCCTTCCACGGACATATGCGCCCGCTCCTCGAGCCTGCGCAGGCGGTTGTGAAAGAGGCCCGGAGTTGATTCGATGCCCAGACGCTGCTCCAGGAGTAGTATCATCTGGTAATTCTGGAACGAGTTGGCCGTCACGTCCATTTCCCACCTGTTGCCCTTGGGCGTCTGGGATCCGGGAACGGTGACAGGGGCCTTATTGACATCTTCTTCATAATGGAGCGTAACGCCCGTTGCCATGGCTGACGATCTGGGAACACAGAAAGAAAGACCAAGCAGTCAGTACCTAAACCCAAGAATGTCGGTCAAGGTACGGGGGGTCTCCTAAGGAATTCTTGGAGTCCCGTCGGATCAGGACCGAGACTCCGGAGAGCCTCGGGACCTTGATCGGGAAATGAGACTACTAAGGCCTGCCCTTTTTCCGGGACGCATTCGGATACAGAGCAACCCGAACCAGGTGGCCTTCCTAGCAATTTCTAAGCATAGGGCCTAAACGCCCACATCAAAAGAACATCACAGGCTCATAAAGTTGTCAAGAGAGTTAGGAGAACTTACTGTGCGGTGTCGACCGTAGAAGATGATGGTGGTCCGACTGTAAGGACGGCAGAACCTCGTTCTTGAAGTGGCGCAGCCGGTGTAGTAGTTCGTCGACAGGACAAACCCGAGGTGCGTCGTCAGGTAGAAGAACAGAAGTTGGGGTTCTGGGGAACAGGCGGCGACGCAGAGCTAACAGATGGCGGTGTATGTCGTCGGCAATGTCGGACATGCAAAACCCAAGTAGTGTGAGTTTTCTTAAGCTGTTTCGAAGAGGTAAAAATGCCCAATGTGGATTTCATGGGGTATTTATAGTGGCCTTAGGCCCTGGCCCACGATCCAACGGACGGGTGTCTCTCCATCGGACAATCAGGAATCACGCAGGGACATTTATGAGTCCTTTCAGGTTGGATCCTCGTCGTTTTAGATCTGACGGCCCAAGAGTGACGGATGCCAAAGGTCGCCCCATCCTACGGTCCACCTCGTCCTAGGGGCATTAATGATGGCCCCCCGTGCGGATGGGACGCTTCGAGACATGTGCTGACACCCTAGCCTAGGCCTAGCAACCCTTGGGAGGGCTAGGCGACCTTTCAAGACCCGTGCAGCAATAGCCTGGTGACACGTGTATCCTTGTCGTAAAGCGGGACAAAGGTAAACGCCCCCGGACCGTGGTAAACGGTCCGGGCCAAGCATCCAACCAGTGCCGCGACCCTCTGCCTCGGACCCCCAAATTCGGGCAGGAACTGGGGAGGCAACCAAGCAAGCGCCTTGGGGACGATGCAACCCTCCACCTAGCAGGCCTAGGTGAAGGCTTGGGGGGTAAATGTTATCCCCATTCCCTGCACGGGCTCGGGGCCTTCGTCCAGGCCCATTGCCAGGGGCCATGTAAGCGTGCGGGCCCGGCCCAAGGCCTCTTGGTACGGAGTGTCCAAGGGGGAAGGGTATGGACCGGAGAGGCATGTCGGGGCCCTTCGGAAGGGTCCAGAATGTCCCTCCGGATCTGGCCCCCCGGAACGACAATCCGGACGATGTACAGAGCGTTCGGACCCTCGCGGCCTACACGTCCAGGTCCCGGACCCTGATATGGTCCGGGCCTATGGTAAACGAAGCGGGACGAGGGTAAACGGACCTGGATCACCTCACCCCCGGTTGAGGGGGCCAAGCATCCAGGATCCTGAAGCTGCCTCACTCCACGTGGGCGTTGTCCCCACTTTTCGCCTGCAGAAAAGGTCACCTCGGGATTGCACGCCGATGTGTCAGGCCTGCGCAACCAAGTACTCTAACTGGTCTTGGCTCCTGAATCTGCCTCGTGACTCGAAGTGGCCAGACCAAAAGCATCGTTCTGTCAGGCGAGATGCAGCTCTAAGGTCAACCTGTTGGGCCTTAGCTGGCGTGGGATTTATGTATTTTGTATCTTTTGTATTGGGCCTCCACTAGAAAGGCCATTTATATCCATTTCTCCAATGGGCCTGGGTCGGACCCGACCCAGATCCGGTGTTCCCATAAGCCTATAAATATAAGCTACAGAACACTGTAAAAGTCTCTCCTTTCACGAAAAAGACAGGAACCCTGTCAAAATATAGAGAGAAAACTCCATTCTAAAAGGTTCTTCAAGCTCTAATAATATAGACTCGTGGACTAAGGCTAGTTAACGCCCCAACCACGTAAAAACCCCGTGTTGATCTTCTGCTTTCATTATTATTATCAGTAAATATTACTTATTAATAGAGTTGCCGAAAATCTCGGTTAACAATATATGATAAGGACCGATATGAATTAAAGTCTTTATCCAAAAAACCATTTAACAATAAAGACTTGTAATTCATATCATAACTAATGATCATTTATAGATCAACCTAAATCCTGAGTGTTCATGAACTCCTGTTCATGTTTATTAAATCTTTTGATACATTCGTTAATGTCTCTTCAAAGAATGATGCTAATGACTTTTGTTTTGGAGATTTAATATCATGGATGGCTGGGAACATGTATCAACAATACGGAATCTAATATTTCCTAACGGATCGTATATTAGTTCCCTTAAGGGTTAATTCTGGAACTGAATGATTTTGAGCTCAAATCTATAATTAGATTATAGATTAATTATTCACTAGTGAAATAATGGTACTTAAGGAATAAGAAGTAAATTAGAAAGGTAAAATGGTAATTCTTCCATTTTAATTTATGAACTAATTAATTAGAGGGTTGAACTATTGTAAGATGGTTATATCAATAGATGACTTAAGATAAGATTTATGTAAAAGTATATCTATAACATAAAGAGTGCAATTCTGAATTTATAGTGGAGTAATATCAGAATTAATAAATTAACTATTATAATTAAAGAGTTTAATTATTTAGTTTCAATTTATTGGAGCTTATTGTTATAGGTCCATGGTCCTCGAAATGGCTCAAACAATCACTGACAAATGTAAATACAAAAAATGGGCAAAAAAGACTTATGTGATAAGTAAAAATATTTTTCTACGTATCAAACATAATTATTGTTTAATTAATTAATTATTTGATTTAACAAAAATATAATTAATTTTGAATTAATTTATTTTTGGGATTTTTGGTATTTAAATAATAATAAAAATTGGAAAAAATCACATGCCATCACTAGCATGTGGTACACGTGTAGCACAGTGCACAGTCACTGTGCTACACGCATAAGAAATTGTGATCAGTTTCTAGGTTTTACAATTTTAGTTATTTAAATATTAAATAAATAATGAGATATTGTAATTTGATTAAAATGTTATTATTTAAATAAAAATCTGATAACTGATTAGTTATTTTCAAATTGTTTAAAATAACTAAGATTTTATTTTAATATATTGGATATATTAAATATAGGATATCAGTTTTTCAGAACGTAACTTTTCATGGGATAGAAAAATATCTAGAAATCTCTCTCAGAGAAAGTGATGGCTGTCATGTACCACACAAATTTAACAATGATTTTTCTTTCAATACTTCCAATTATTTCAGTATAATAGCAAGCACAGGTCGAACCCACGAGGACTATCGTTCACTTTATTATTCAAGAATTAACACTAAAACTTAAAAGGGGATTTTGATTTTTAACTCAAAATTAAATAACATAAACTAGAAGCAATTAAAGATTGATAATACGATATTAAGAAACAGTAAAAGGTTAATCTCCACCCTCAACAATCATTCCTAATCACTAATAATAAATATTATTCCAATTTCTCAATTAAACTATTAACCCCGCAGATAACACTAATGCAGTCAATTATCTCAGTCTCCCTATTATAAGTAATCAAGGCGAAGCGCTCAATAATTAACTCTTTTATCTAAGCAATAAATCTATGAAGCATACAATCTATTTAACTTAGATAAAGCATTAAGTCCTATGGAAACAAGTTAATCTAGGCAATAAATTAATGAAGCATATAATTCATTTAACCTAGGTTCTATTTTTCATCACAATCAACAATTCTTTTGACATCACTATCAATTGCAATTTATCACACACACTTAGAATCCTAAACTATTAGGTGAGTAGTAATTCTAAGACGACAATTGAACAATGTAAAACCTTAATTAATTGGCCACCTAACAAGAAATTACAAGATTCATAACATTCAATTGGAAAAATAGAAACAATCTAATATTGAGAGAAATTAAATAATGATATTCATTATCAACAATCAAGAATTCATGTCTTGGATTTTGAATTAACCCTTAACCTAAAAAGAACCTACTCCATAATTGTAATCATAATCACAAACATAATTATAATTATAATTAAAGAGATTAAGGGAAGAAAATAAACTAGATTGATGAACAAAAGTAATGTAGTCTTGTAGTCTTCTCTCCAGCCCTTTTTCAGTCTTTTTCTCTCTTAAAACCGTAATAAAGATCCCCCTCAAATTAACCCTAATCATCCTTTATAGTCTCAATTAAATTCTAATTAAAAAGTAATAAAAAATATGAAAATGACGTCGCGAGCCGCGACCTGAAAAATGCGAGCTGCGGCCTAGAACAAAATCTGTGCCTAAATCTGTCCCTCAAGCAGCGGCCTGGAAATTACGCACAGCAGCCTGACACCCTAGGCAGCAGCCTGTCTGGAAGAAAAAATTCTAAAAGTGCAATTTCCATTTAAAGTGCCGCGGCTTACCTCCAATTTCTTCAATTCTTGATCTTAGATAGCTTCCACGTTGCCACCACTTCCACATTTCAATCTCGAAAGCTTTGAATACTCCTAAAACTTTATTTTAACTATACTTGCCATCAAAATGTCAGATTTATTGTTGAGCCCAAAAGAGGGTGTTTTAATATTTAAACTCGCAAGTGCACGAATCGTTTCGGAATATAATGTTCATATAAGTACGAGGTCGAACCCATGGGAGTTGACTAACATCAAAAGAAACTATTTCAAACAAAGCAATAATATTCTAACCTAGTTCCAAATATTTGATGAGATTTTGTTTTAGAAAAATAAAAGACAAGTAATAAAAAGATTTAAGATTAAATAGAAAATTGGTTTTCAAATGAGATATGTAAAATAAGATTATTAAGATATTAGAATCCACAAAATTCAAGTTCAATAGTATTTATAAGTATATTGATTCCCAAGTTTAGATATAGTTGAAATAAATCATACTATACTTTTTTTCAAAATACATTTTCTATTCAAGCACAAGTTACTTTAAAAAATGTAGGATTTTTCTTCACTTATATAAGATATAATTTCTAAGCATTAGTTGTGTTACAACCTAATGAAACTACAAAAAATCAAAGAGATTATGTTTAGGCAAAATATGATACTTATGCTCTAAGAATTAGATGTGAATAATTTAATGAAAAACATTTAATCAAAGAATATCATATATTTTGCATAATGAAGAACTAAGTGTAATATGCTTTAACAATCAATAATAGATGAAAAATGCATATCTTTGATAGAAAAATCCATAAACAATGTTGCACAAATGGAAAATCAACATACAAAAAAAAAAAAAACTATTTAGTTACATTTTGCTTCATCATCATCTTAATAATCTTGACAAAAGATTAGAAGCTCATAACTAGATTGAAATAAAAATTACAAAATAACATACTTGACATGCTCTTCAAAAGATGAAAATGGTAGAGAGAAAATAGTGAAAAGAAGAGAGAAAAATATGAAGTGTAGAAGAGGTTGAAAAGATGAAGAGCTTCCCAAATGGTCTTACAAGACTCTATTTATAGGCAAAATATAGAGATTAAATTAATCAAATTAAAATAAATAAATTGATTAATTTAATTGTGTTGGGAAGTGGTAGGATAAAAAGAGTAAGTGTAAGGGTATTGGAATGATGAAATGTTTAGTTGGATGAAAGATTAGTGAAAAACTAGAGTGAAAAAATGAATTAGGAATGTTTATTTAGGTAAGAAAAATAGGGAAGAGTGAATTGATATTTGAGTGAAAAACATTAGGAATAAAAACATGATTTTTTGGTCTTTTTTTGTGGCTGTGGCAGGGTGGGTTCGGCTGGGCATTGGAGTGTGATTGGGCCAGGCGGGCCTGGGAGTGCTAGGCCGAAATGGGGTTGCTGGCTGGCAGCTGTTGTGGGCTGTGTGATTGGGCCCGAATGCTGGAGATGAGAGCTGATGGCTGCTGAAGCAGCTGAAGGGAAACAGGCCTTGGCAGGTGGAAGGGAGCTGGCGTGGAGTCAAGCCAGGCGGAGGCATGCGTGGACTGAGGTGATTGGCTGAAGATGAGGAGGCGTGGGCGTGTGGTGATGTGCTGAAGGAAGGGGTAGCTTGGAGAGGCAGGCGTTGGAGGAAGCTTGGCTGGGACAAGGTGCAACAGCTAAATGTTGGGCCTGATTGGAGCTGGCTGGGCGGGCCCAGGAGGCTGGAGCTGTGGGTTGATGAGGCTTATGCCACTTTTCTTTGTTTCTTTCTTGAAAATGCCACATTTTACCTTTTTTTTTTCAGCTTTAAATCTTTTCTAACACCAATAAAACAACATACTCCCTACGAAATAAATCATAAACTAAATTAAATTAAATATTTTCACTAATAAAATATATCATATAACTTCCATGAAAATATTAATTAAACTTTAATTTACATAACATTTAATTTCAATAAAATCATATTTTTAGCATTCAACTAACTACACTAATTTCAATTAATTAAATTACAACATAAAACAATAAAATATCTATAAAAACATATAAAAATCTAGAAAATTACACTAAGACTAATAAATGCAAAATTACTTAAAAACTTAATAAATTAATTAAAAACTCAACAATTAAGCAACAATTAGCACATAAAAAATGGTAAAATAACTCTATTTTATAGAGTTATCATTTATCATCATAAAACGCAACGTAGAAAATATGTTGTAGAATCACGAAACTTAGTTAAAACTATTAAAAATGCTATCATAACACCATCCAAGCATAGAAAAACTTAACAAATATTAATACAAAGATGACCTTATCAGAAAGAGAACAGCGGCACAAACAAAAGCCACTATTCTTCACAAAACCTAGGTCCAAACTTTATCAGATCTCATGTGTTGAGAACGTCTGATAAATAGTCTTTTGCCTATTGTTTGTATAGCGAGCCCACACTTGTTCTTTGTGTGCTGAGAACATTTTGGAAGATCTTGGTGTGAGATCTCAAGGATTTAGCCATACAAAAAGATAGCAGCAAGGAAGGACCTGAGGTAATTTTTCTATTCATGTTTTTGATTCAATATATATATGCATGTGAAGAAGTAGATCTAGAAATCTTATGAGATTAAACTAACAATTTGATTGTTGTTCCGCTGCGTATAATCTCTGATTTGATCAATAAAAACCAACACCCAGCTCCCCTGCATTTTCCTCAATTCTAACTCAGTCAAATCTTCATCAAACCAATCCCAATATCACAATTAATCATTACCACAACATTACCACCATTCTAACAACAAAACCCAAGTTCTATAACACTTAAAACATCCTCAAACAGCCAATTACACAATCAAATATCATGCTTATAAACCATCTAAAACACAGAGTAAAAACTTGAGATTTAAACTGAAAATCCTTACCTCAATCCCAGAATTGAACCCTTTTCAATTGCTGATCATTAGCCTAAACTCTCAAGCCTTAAATCCTCATGTCAATCTTCCAGCCTAGCTTCAAAAATCCAATGGAAGAAAATAGAGAAAGATGATCGAGAGATAGAAGAGAGGGGAACTCTGTTTTTGCTGCCTATGTAATCTAAAACCTTCCTTGGCTGAACATATCTAATGATCGCAATGACCAAAATGCCCCTAGGCCATTTTAATTCCTCAAAGCCAACCAAATGTATAATTGTCATTTCTCACCTATTACGTTAATCATAATTAACGTCCTCCAATTTCCGTCACTCCCAATATCCTCAATTATTTAATAAATCATATCCCATTACCCGCTCATTCCCGGTAATGTACTAAGCATCAATTTACCCTTAGGCTCACCCCGAGCCCCGTAATTAACTCCGTTATAGCCAAACCGCTAACTTGCTTCCTAGGATCATCTCATGCCGAATAGCTCAAACATATCCACATAACAATGTGGTCTCACCCATATATCACATACACACACATAAATATAAATTTATGCCATTAACGAGTCAAAATTACGAAAATTCCCTTTTAATAAGAAGTGGGCCCACATGCATGCAATTATCATCAAATAATAAAATAACTTACATAATCATGCATATAATCACATAATCGCATATTAAATCAATTATGACCATCCTGGCCCCTTAATCCAGGCTTAAGCCACAATAGGGAATTTTGGACATTACACACTCTGACAGGTAAATATATGTTCCCCATAAAGTTTGTGTGTGGTTTTCTGCAATGGACCCTGTAGAATTCGCGTGGGCCATAGCCTCTATTGTAACACAACCCTCTGTGTATTAATTTAACATTAATGCCTTAATATTAATGTAAGATGATTAACATTAATGATCTCAGCTTCTATAAATAAGGCTGGGGTATCTCCTTGTAAGAGGTTTGATTTAGAGAGAGAGAGAGCCTTGTACTCAGAACAATATAAATACTGCCTGAGAAAACTCCATTGGAGTTTGCCTTTGCCTTAACAAGCTTCTAATTTCCTTAATACTAGAGATTCGTAGACTAGAGCTATTTTATAGCCTAAACCACATAAAAATTGTTGTGTTCTTATTTGTTCATTTCTTTAATATGTTATCTTTAGGTTGATAGCAAAGAATAATAGTATTTAAAAGGAATTTTCATTAATTTTAGTCTTTTATTGATTTTTTTTAATTTTTTAAGAAGTAATAAAAAAATAGATTTTTAAATTTTCATAATTAAATAGAGTATAATTTAATAGTTTGAAAATTTTGGGTAAAAAAATATTAATTATTTTATGCAAATTGTAATAAATGCTATATCTTAGGACACAATCTGATAGTCTAAAAAAATTCAATTAAAAAAGCGTTTATACTTTTTTGGACCATATGTTTTTTCTCATTACCTGTTTGGATATTTTGACAAAATACTTTTTGGACCTTATATTTTGTAAAATAGAACCCTAAACTCAATTTTGATGAAGAAAAAATTGAATATAACAACACAGTTTTTAAGCAGAATGATTTTATTTTTGTTCTGAATTATTAGTTTGATAAATTATTTAGTTAAAAAAATATTGACCAAAATTGAATTTAGAATTCTATTTTAACTATTTTATCACCAGAATCCAAAAGTAATTCATACAAATAAACACATGTCCAAAGAGTATAAACCCGTTAAAAAATCTTTTTTTAACCAGGAATGAGAGATAAATGATAAGCGAAATTGGCGTCTAAACCCTTTCTCCCTTTAGCAGTCGTGGGTCATTCATGAAAACGCAACCGCCATTCATCGAAACTTCTCTGTAAGCAGAAGCCTAAAGTTCTTCACTCCGCCTTTGCTCTCTCCCATCAGATATCAAACCTCTTCTCTTTTTCTTTTCCACTCTCATCTTCTCTCTGCTTATCATACAGGTATCTTTCGATTTAGATTCTATATTTCAATGCTAATTATTCTCTGGATTTCCTTCTTTTATGCTCTTTTAGGATCAGAGTTTTTCATCTTTTCTTCTTGTTTGTGAATCTCATTTGAGGCTAAACCAAAACTTAGGGTTTGTACGGTCATACCGCGTATTTTTAACGCATGTATATCTGGCTGCACAGTTAGGGTTTCGATTTTTTCTTTATTGATCTTATATATGTGACTATTTTTGTCTCTCTTTTCTTGTTGTTGTAATTACCCTAGCATGAATAACTTTTGAAGTGGACCCGTTTGTTTTGTTTTGTTCGGTTTGGCTTTGATTATGTTAAAAACTTGTGCTTTGATTCGTCAGATCTGGAGTGTACTGGTCCGCTTTTTTTTGTTTTTTCAGCTTCCCAATTCCAATATGATGAATAAGTTCCGTTGGTATCTTCATGTGCTGTAGTTCACCGGTTTTGATTATGCATATGCAGATGCTGATGTAAATTTCTTTTACTTGCAGGTTTTCTTTTTCAAAATCTTTTATTGTGTATTTTCTGTAACTGTTCCCCATCAATGACTACTCCTTTGGATATGTCACTTGATGATATGATTAAGAGCAGCAAGGGTAATCGTGAAAGAATTAGAGAAAGAGGTAGAGCCCGTCGAGGCCGTGGATCACGTGGGTCCTTTAATGGTGGTGGTCCTGCTGGAAGAATGACTGGGCCGGTTCGTAGGGGACCTCTCAGGGTGAATGCTCAGCCATCTGCTTACACCATTGCCAAGGCAAGCTCAAATCTGTAGATGCTTTTTGATATGCTAGACAATCTGATATGATTTAAAAACCCAAATAATAGAAACTCAAATTCAAAGAGGACTATAATTGATGGAGAAGCTCAATATGTCTGTCTCATCCACTAAAGCTCTGTCGTCCTCAGTGCATTTGTACCGTTATTTTTCTGAGCACTTTGCGGAGTGGCGAATTATCTTGTTATAAGCTGACGTTTCTTCTTTTCCCAATCTGGACTCTTTTCTCCATGCTTTCATCAGTCTATCCGCAGAACCAAGACCTTCCCATGGCAGCATGATTTGTTTGAAGATAGTATCAGAGCTGCAGGAATAACAGGCATTGAGATTGGCACAAAACTATATGTTTCCAACTTGGACAATGGAGTGACCAATGAGGATATAAGGGTACAACTTGAGCCACATTTTTTTCGTCTTAAGTTAAGAGCTTTCTATACCCGAATTTCTTGTAACATTGTCTTGAAATATGACTTGCAACTCAGGAACTTTTCTCTGAAATTGGAGACTTAATAAGATATGCAGTGCATTATGACAAAACTGGTCGCCCAAGTGTAAGTATTTATTTGCAGTGTTTAAATTTTTTATGCTTTGGCATTGTACTGTATTTCTAAATAAGATTGTTGATTATATGGAAAATTTGGTGGCATTATGGGTAACTTTACTTTGTCTCGATTTACAAATTAACATGACTGGGGTAAAGCTATAGAAGTTGTGTTGATGTACAAATTAACATGACTGGGGCAAAGCTATAGAAGAATTGGGATTATTTGGAATACTTTTGCTGAGTTGATGTCTTGATTGTTTTGTTTACTTGCTATGTGTACGTATGTTCAACTACATGCTTATGAAAAAGTATGCCCATTAACATCTGAGGAAATTTCTTAGAATTCTGTAGTTACATAATGGGTTGATAATTAAGAAAAACTTTTGATGACAATGCAGTTTTTGTTAATATTTAATTTAGTATGTATCATGTCAATAGCTCAACGGAACTATGTTAATTTTGACATTTATATGTCATTGCATTTGCTTTTGTACATTATTTGTTAATTAAGAATTGAAAGTCCGAGCAAAAGTTCTACAAAGGCTACAAAACACAAGCCAAATCTCCTTGCAAATAAGAAAAGCTCAACCCCTAAACTCAGGGTCATTATGAAGCCATATGGCTATCCTATATTTGATTTATCTCCAAATAACTTCTGTTTAATGATCAATATTCTCAAATTTTCTTTTATTTATTTCAACCATATTTACGACAAAAAAGTATAGCTGTCACATTCAACAAATTTCTTTTCCTTTTGCTGCACTGTAGACCAAAGCCACTTCCAAAGCTTCAGCATATGACTGAGGAATTACCCTGATTTAAACAATTCTTTAAGACTGTTGTCGTCTTCAGTTTTAGTTTTCCTTAACCCCCTAATATTCATTCCTGTTTTTTATGGGGGAAAAAAAATAAAAATTTAAGCACCCTTCATGAGCAGAGTCCATGATCCCGGGAAGAGAAGTGAGCCCTCATTCAACCAAGAGAGATCCAGCACTCTCATTTATGCTGAAGATCACTTGAAAGAAATGTCATTATGCAAGAACACATGTTCTTGTTCACAATATCGAGCAGATATTTAGATAATTAAGCACATTTTGACTACTGACATTCATATTAGGAGATAGCATTGAAGATTATTTTTACGAGTAAGCACAGAAAATAAACTTTGTTTGGTTCTAGAGTAGTTGCATACACTTTCTTGCATATCTTTGAGTTGGACATTTAAAATATCCTTAGCTTCATTTTACATCTTGTGATCTATGAAATTGTGGTCCATTGAATTGCCTGTCGAATTTTGATGTGCCCTTTTGCATAATTTGAGGTGGTGTAGGTTAGCTATAGTTTCAGGGTAGTTGCATACTCTTTCTTGCATTCATTTTACATCTTGTGATCTATGAAATTGTGGTCCATTGAATTGCCTGTCGAATTTTGATGTGCCCTTTTGCATAATTTGAGGTGGGGTAGGTTAGCTATAGTTTCAGGGTAGTTGTTTTCTGCCATAATTTCTGTTGGATTGATTATGGATCAATTTTTGTTTTCCTCAAAATTTCTTATTGTTCTTGATTGTCCATTTTTTACAGGGTTCAGCTGAAGTGGTGTATACTAGAAGAAGTGATGCATTTGCAGCATTGAAGCGGTATAATAATGTACTGTTGGATGGGAAGCCAATGAAGATTGAGATCATGGGTCTCAATTCAGAAGTTCCTTTAGCTCGTGTGAATGTTGCTGGATTAAATGGAAGGAAGAAGAGGACTGTGGTTATGACGTATGTATTCTTATCTCTGTTCTGGACTTACGGGTAGATTTTATATTTTATTTTAAATTTTTTTGCAGCTTCTAGTTGAGTTGATACACAATGTACTGTTTGTATTTTTACTATGATATTTTAGTTACAATGGTTGTTTTCCTGGTGTGTGTGATTACTTTTTTCTGGGGACAAGCTTGGGTTTATGGTGATTTGTACTCTAGTTATTTTCATAGTGCTTAAGAAAATTCTAACCATAGGGAAATTTCTTCATCTATATTCTTTTGAGTTTGTGTTGGAGAGTGTGGGGTTTCTGAAGGAGTGGGTTGTAGAGTTTAGGTACCCTTTTGTTGATGAACAATACTCAGATTTTCCTGACCTTTTATCTAGAAGACCCATGTTTCTTTGGAAGTTCGGGTCAATGTTTAAAAAAGCATTTTTGAGGCGTAGCAATATTGCTTCAAGGCTTACGCCTTGACTGAAGACACAGAGGCGTACGCCTCACAAAGTAACTGAGGCGGAAAACAAAGAGGCGCACGCCTCACAAAGTAACTGAGGCGGAAAACAAAGAGGCGCACGCCTCACTGGATCTGTTTTATATTAGGTTTATGTAAACCCTAAAAGGCCCAATTTGTGTTTTTTTTTATTTCTCTCCTTCACAGTAATGGGCTTTTACTTAAATAACTAAAAAAAGCCCAATAAAAACACATGTGATTACAAATAAAAAGCCCAATAATCCCTAAAACAAATAATTTTAGAAAACCTAATCACGCTTTCTGTACACTTAGCTATTGATGTCGTCACTCATTACTTTTCAATCATAGAAACAAAACAAACTAAAATAAAAAACATAGCTGTCTTGTTCCTTACATAGCTGAAGCTTTTTTTTTCCAAACATAAGGGAGAATTAAGGTATATTAAGTTTAACTTATATTTTTTTTTTCTATTATATATTTTTATTTCATAACTTTTGGTTGTTTTTTTTGTTATGTGTAGATAGTAAAATGATTAGAAACTAAAAAAAAGTTGTGATGGAGGAGGGTGATGGTGATGTTGATGATGAGTGGATTTTACAATATAACCGTACTTCAAGCAATAATGAATTGGAAGATGATTTCTCATAAAGTTTGTTCTAGGATAGTAGTATCTAAGATTCTAGTTCTAGATTTATCCTTATTTTAGAAATTTAGATAATTTATGAGATATTTATGATTGAGTTTTATGACACATTTTATGTTATGTTTGAGTTTTAGAAGACATGTTATGCTTTATCACTTTGAATCATTCATCCTTTATTTTAAAAATATATTTTTAATTAAATATTTGAGGCTTACGCCTCGCCTCACAAAGACAAAACGCCTCAAGGCTTGAATACGAAATTTTGAGGTGAGTATGGTTACTAATTTTTGATAGGCACATTACTTGTGATGTGATGCGGAAGAGAAGACCATATATGTCATTATATTTTAGATAGTAATTTTTTTTTATTTATTCACTTTTTGCAGAATGATTGGATATTGTCATAATTTATTTCGTCATTTCTTTTTCTTGGAAATTGTGGTCTAGATTGTTAAATGAGTTTAAATTGGTTCGGGTGAAACATAGAAGGTGAAAAAGTGAGCCTTTATGTATGCCTGCTTATACTAAAAGTGAGGATTTATTTGGAACTATAAGTAATTTGGCTTTTTGTTGGGGCAAAATAGCATTGTTTTGAAGAATGAAGAGGGAGAATTGGTTTTGCTGAGTCTTTACTGTCTGTAACACAGATTGATTTTTCTCTTGATAATGTTGTTTAGAATATTGATGTTGAAGTAATAAATAAGTCCTTAGGTTTTGTTCTTTCCCCCCTCTTTTCGCTGCCTTGTATGTTTTCCCCCTTTCTATTTTCTGCAAGCTCATATTCTTGGGCATGTAGATTGCAATTTAGATTCTATTTTTTCTTATACATCCCCCAGATGTTATTTGCTTGAATTGTTTTTTACTGTTTACACTTGCTAACCATGCAGGTCAGGACCTGGTCGTGTTGGTGGCCCTCCTATGGTTAATCGTGGTCCTGGGTAACTATTTGAATTTATGTTTATATTTATATATATATATTAAAGATACGAAGATAACTAAACTTGATTAATCTGTGGATGTTTGGATGTGTTTATTCTATTAATTTTCAAATGATTGAATTTGTCACAAGATGTCTTGGATGCATGGTAAAGCTGTGTTAAATTTCTAGATTGTGCACTCCTTGTTATAGTTGTAGATAATAAATTAGTTCATATGTTATTGTAGAAATAATACGTTAGTAACATAATGTTGTCAGGGACTAGTTGAGTTAAGCCACTTTGCACTGTGCCTTGCTATCACATAGACCTGGGATCCAATTCCTCAAGGTTTAGTTACATATTTAATAATTACAAATTGCTGGCTTTGCCACTTAAGTCTAGCTCAAGATGTTGGGTGTTTCTTTTTATTAAAAAAAGTTGCAAATTCCATGCTAATGTAAGGTTCTTGGAAGCTCTCTTGTTTCTCCCTTGATCTCACCAAGGGGACCTGGGTTGTGGTTTGTACAAACACTTCTAATTTTCTTGCCATCAGTAATTGATATTTGTAGAAAGTTTTTAGAGCTTTCTGTCAATTTTAAATTGGCCATTAATGTAAACAACTGATCAGCTCTTTTCATATTGATGTTCATCATCTCTCATATTGTCACACCATGTGCCAGACTCTATTGAAAATTTACCTGCCTTGGCCTAAACAACTTTATGCAGAAGTTTTTTTTTTTCATCTGAAGATGTTTTCTTTCTACATCTTTCTGCTATTTTTTTAGTCTTCACTCTAGGATAGTTTAAAGTCTTCAAAATGTAGTATTTGTCAGTTGTCATGATTTTGTCATATTAAGGAAGAAAAGGGGTATCTGCGGTGCATGGGAGAGATAAATAAACAAATTTGAAATAATGGATGTCAAATCTGTTCTTGGACTGCAACCATATCTTACTGCGGAATTTGCCCCACCTGACAATTGAAGAGTATAGATGGTTTATGCTTTTGTTAGTTCAGGGGACAGTTTTGAGGATAGATACAAATGTGTTAGAAGAGTACTAATTACTAGTTTTAAACTGAGGAATATAATTTTTTTTAGCTAACAAACTAAAGAATATAATTTGATATTTTAAATCTGGCCTTTATTTTTTTCTTATCTGAGCAATTGTCTTTTGCTTTTTTAGTGTTTCTGGATTTTCCAGTCAAAGGGGTCGTGGTGGACTAAGGAGTGGCCGTGGCCGTGGTGGTAGTAGTAATGGTGGAGGAGGACGAGGACGTGGAGGTGGTCGTGGCCGTGGTCGTGGCCATGGTCGTGGCCGTGGTGGTAGCAGCATTGGTGGTGGTGGTGGCCGTGGAAAGAAGAAACCAGTTGAGAAGTCTGCTGATGATCTTGACAAAGAACTGGATAGCTATCATGCCGAAGCTATGCAAACATGAAATTTTAGCTGATGAACTTTTTTAGAACTGATCCAGTGTTAGCTATAGGTGTACAAAGTGGCCATTGCTGTTGGTGCGTTTACTCTGCTTGTTTGTGGTTAAATGCCTCGGTGGTTTTTGTTCTAGATTTCTAAGCTTTAGTGAAAAGTGAATGTCGGGTAATTTTTCAACAGTTGGTTTGTTCCAAGGAATTGATGTGGGTGTTTATTTCGTGTTTTGATCTTCTGTTATTGTTATTTTTTATTAGCCGAAAATTGATCAGATGTACCCACTTTTTGTTTGATTAGATGGTATAGATCTTGCAAAGAAACCAAAATTTTCCTAGAAGGTAAAAATGTTAAAAAAATCAACCGAACGTACGATGATGGTAAGTTACTCTTGTTGACTGGTCCTTCGAAGCTTGAGAAGGATACAAGATGTAAACACATTTCTTTTATATACAAAACCTTTCCAAATAAATCTATGATTTGTTTTCTTAATTTTATTTATCGTCATTCGTATTTAGTCTAATTCTAATGCATTTGAAAATGCATATAGAACTTTTGTTTTTATGTTCTGTTTTGTTACGGGGTTTGGTATATGATATATGTGCCCCCACAAATTATATCCAAACAACTAATTATATTTACTTAAGATGAGTCTTATTAGATTAAAGTGGTTTGTCATATAAGTGTAATATTTGGATGTAACATTACCTTTATGACATTGGTAGAGTGGGAAGGAAACCATCTCTATATTTGTTTAGTGATATTTTTATTTTTTTTTCAAATATGTGGTAGTTCTCATAACATAATTAAATATTTTTTTTTGACATATCGGGGAAAGTTGGATTCGAATTTGGGACCTCATCTTTGTGAAGAGAGGTATAATACTATTAAGCTATTCTAATGATTACATTTAAAATTTTATTTTTGAAATAAAAAACAAAATAAATTATAATAAATATTAAAAAAATAATTCATATTTTAAAAGAAATCCCATATACTTGTACCAAATCTATAATATACTATTTGTTTGTTTTTTTTTTCAAATAATACATCAATAGGATTTTAATTTTTTTTTAGAGATTTAGCTTAAATTTAATGTGCATTTATCTTCTTACACATAAATAGATTTATTAATTCAATATTTAAAAAAAAAACAAATCAGGTATTCAACAAATTTATGATAAGCTATTCCAAAAGAGTTTACTTGCTCAAATACTTCCATACTAAAAAAGAATTTTAAAACAAAATGTCTTCATGACGAAAAGTCCATCAATGTGTTCATATTCTTCAATCGAAATCCAAAATCACAAATAAAAATCATATCAACATTATAAATTAACAATTACAAATATCTATTTCCATTATAATCACACACAATCAAAACCAAATTTACTAAAACTTAGCCTAACAAATATTAAATCCTAATCTATAACTAATGACATCCCCACTTTGATGAAAGTAATGACAAGCTAGCCAAGCGGCAGGAACAGTTGAAGATGACATGGATTAGAACAACTAGGGATGACAGATGAGGCAACTTAGAAATGACATCGCATGAGACGACCTTAGATCATTAAAGACGTTGATACATCTCCGATATTTAGGTCTTTAAATACGTGGAGAAATGGGATGGCGAGTTGTGGAAAATGGGGTGATGGCTGTGTGAGAAATGGGAAGGTAGATCCAAAAATGAATAGGAGAGAATGAATTTTAGGTTTTAGTTTTACTTTAATTTTTTAAAATTGAATTTTCTAGAAATTTGCAGCAAATTGTACAAGCTTTTAGATTTGTAGCACTTAAATTATCTAAGAACTTGATGTATTAATTTATTTTTGTGGAAAAGCTACCCAAGAATCCCAAAACAATACTTTTGTAGTTACCTCACGGGTATATTACCATTAGTTCTATCATATGTAACGGATGTTACATGCATATTTGTTTTGTTGGGAGTGCTTTCCCCCAAGCCTAATAACAAGGCCTAAAGTGGCACAAGAAGGCCCGACCTAGACCAATACCCAAGAGCAATGGCCTCGTGGATGGCCTGGCCCACTTGAGTAGCCATGCCTTGCGAACCCCACGTAGTATTTTATAAAGCTATATCAAATTGGTATCATAGCAATGACTTGGGGGGGTAAGATGGCACCGAAGAAAGGCAGGAAAGGAGGTTCAGACAAAGAAGAAAGCTTAGAATAAGTTGAGGATATAATGGACACCAAGATTCGGGCAGTGGAGGACAAAGTGGAGTTTCAGGGAAGAGATAATGTCGTTGATGGAGAAATTTTTTCAAGAACCTTCAAGAGCTGATGCTTGTCATATGCCATAGCAAATTTAAGTATTTATTATCTATCAATTATACAAGCTACCTCAGTATAGCAGTAAGAGGACTCAGATTCATATTATTATTTAAAATAAGAAAAAAAAAACAAAAAAATAAATAGGAGATTTTGTTTTAAAAACTAATAGCATAAAATAAAACAAAGATTAAAGAATTAGAATAATACGGCTTTAAAGAAATAGTTAAAGAATTACTCTCCACTTTCAACAATCAATCAATTAACAATGATAAACAATATTTTCTATTCTCAATTAAACTATTAACCCTGCAAATAACACTTGAGCAGTCAATTATCTCAATTTCCCTATTATAATTAATTAAAGTTAAGCGCTCTTGATTAATTAATTTTACCAAACAATTAAATTATTAAGCATGCGATCTATTTAACCCAGAAAAAACATTACACTTTGGGTTAATCTAGGCAACAAATTCATTAAGCATGTAATTCATTTAACCTTGGTTCTATTTTTCATCATATTTAAAATACCCGTCACAATACTTTAATTGCAATTTATCACTATACTTAGAACCCTATACTATTACGTGAATAACAATCCTAAGATGATAATAGAACAATGCAAAATTCTAATTAGCGACCGTCTAAACAATATATTACAAGATCCATGACATTTAAACAGAAAAATAGAAGCAATTTAATATAAGAGAATAGAAGGAATACAATTTATCAATGCATTCAAGATCTCATTTCTAGGGTTTTGAAATAACCCTTAACTAAAAAGAAAACTATTCCATAATCAAATTCATATTCACAAACATAAATAATCAATGATTCCAACTTGAACTGCAATTCACCAAAAAGAGAAGGCCTTTCCAATCAAAGGAGAAGGTCTTCAAAAAGAGTACAGTCTTGATAGTGCCAGTGATAATTCGTGAGATTCCTTCTGTTCAAAAAAAGATAAGAAAATAAAGATAAGTAAAGAGATTCATTCTATTTTTACTAATAGTAAATAGTCGTAATAGTCCCTGTTCCGTAATAGCCAGTGGACGAGGAAGAAAGTTTGACAGCATATCCTAAGAAGAAAGAAAAAATAGATTAAAGAATGTAAATGTAGATGTATTTTCTCCTCCTCTGCCACTCTAGACTCTAAAATTCGCAATCCAAAGTTATTCTAAGAGTTAACCCTAACCCCTTTTATAGCCTCTTGAAAATACATTTGAAATTCAAAAATTAAGAAAAAAATTAGTCACCGGCCGCGACCTGTGTTGTTGGTGGCTACGGCCGCTGGAACATGAATTTTCCAGAAAATCGGGCGCTGGCTGCAGCCTGGGACATTGCTGGTCGCAACCGATGGGCTCTGTTGGCGTGGACGTGGCTTGGCTGTGACAGTAACATTTTTTCAGTTTTTTTTCGTTTTTCTTCAGCTGCAGCCACTGACAGTATTTTAATCATAACTTCATCGATATATCTCGAAATTGGATGATTCAAAAAGATATAGAAAGCTAAACAAAAGATATAAAAATTGTATTTCTTGAAATATTTCCAAAATAATATTGGAAAATTATAAAAATCAAGTGTGAAGTTTCAAACTTGTATTTCCAAGCTTAACTATTGCTTGTAAAACATCTCAAATTCATTATTTTTCACCCAAATGTCTTGGAAGTCCTAAAAACACAAAATAAACTTATTAAAAAATATATAAATAAATAATCAAGTGCATAATCATAGAAGAATAATGAATTAAAAATAGACAAATTCGATACTTATCAAATTCCCCCACACTTGACATTTGCTCGTCCTCGAGCAAACAAAATAAAAACTAAACACATAAGCAATGGTTTTGTTGAAAGCGATGATTGTCTCAAACATTGCACAAACAAATCATTTATAAGAAAAATCTGAATTCCACATTCTTTAGAATTTTAACTTAATGTACAATCACCACTTAAACTCGATATTTTTAAATTTATCTGCAATCAAACTTACCAACTCTCATGTGTACGCCCTGGTTTTCCCACGGGCTGTTTAGCAGGATGAGCTTCGGACTAAACATGATTTAGTCCGAGGCTCCCACAGGCCAGAGGCTCTATTTTCAGGACGGGCCCTTTCTAGCTCGAGGGGGTCCTGTTTCCAGCTCGCTCTTGTTGCACCAGGAGCTGGGAACAACATCCGGCGACCACTGACGGATCAGCTCGGGTTATGGATTGCTCCGGTAGCGAGCTTCTCAGGAAGCTCTGACCCTATGGGAAGTCAACACGCAAGATAAACGTGCATAATCCTGCCATCACGTGTCCGATATCCCCCTGACTTCTCGGACACGCAGCAGGAACGTGCGTATTCAGCACCCACGGACGGGTTGGGCCGTGCGGCCCATTATCTCCTTCCATACTGATTAGACCACACTTGTGTGTCAGGTTTAGGAATTAATCATGAATATCACAGACTTGATATGACAAATGGTAAGGTCACGGGATGACCTCCCTACCAACTTCCAGGTGCCTTCTCCTATAAATATGGAGACACTGGGAGTTGATAGGGGTTGGAAAAATAGTCTTGTAAGAACTATATACTTTGTAAACCAATTACCCAGAAAAGATCAATAATATTGACTAGTGGAGTAGAAGGATTTTAACCTTCGAACCACTTAAAAACGTGTCTGGAGTCACCTAGTTCTTTCCACAAAGATTTCATATCTGTGACGGTTCTACTTTTAAGTACTAATCTCTTTCTCTTCTTCTCTTAATTATCTGTTGCCGAAGAACCGCGTCAACAGTTTGGTGCTTTCATTGAGAGCAAGTCCGATTAGTACTACCACAAACATACAACTATGGTGACCACTCGATCCAAACATGGCAACGAGACAGAACAACATGATGGGCAGGAGGCCCGCCATGTTGCTCTCCCCGATGAGCAAGTTCCTGAAGTCCAGCAAAGGCCAGGAAAGCAGCCGGCCGGCCAAGACGACACTGGTAGTTCGGCGCCCCGGCCGCCTAATCCGAATCCATGTTATTACACTGCGGTGGAGATGGAGAACGCTCAGCTGAGGAGCCAGCTAGCAGCAGCTGGTCAGCAAATCCAGGATATTCTGAGTCGACTACCCCCTCTCACAACCAACGGTAACGTTGGAGAGAGGCAAGGCGAGGCTCCTAAGTCTCGCCGGAGTAATCGATCCAGGCATAGCCGTTCGGGTAGACTCCCTGCAGCCAACTCCACCCCTTCAACGCACCATCAAGAGGCGAACTTCAGGGAAATGCCTCAGACCGAACAGCAGCAGTACAGCCGTTCGGTTAGGACATCAACCCCTAGCTCTCAGCCTTCCTCGAGGATGCCCAGAAGAGATCGAGGAAATTCCCAAAGGAGGGCCGAGGGGATCCGGAGACATCAGCCCGTCCCCGAAGAACGTCCAGTTCCTCGTCCAGCTCGCCCAGCGCGAAACCATCAAGCTGGCAGGGCCGAGAGGCCCCCACCAAATTTAGTCCGTCCGGACGGCACTAGGATCGCCTCTCCGGTCAGGCATCCTCCTTCTCCCATCAGATACCCGTCTCCTCAGCCCGTCCGAGACATCCCGACCTACGGAAATAGTAGGAGAGACCCGCCATCGGTCGGGCCTTCCCGGCGCAGCAGGGTGCCGGGGGAAGGATCAGGTCGGAGCCGCCAAAGACGCACCTCGAGCCTGTCCAGCAGGAGTCACTAGACCGGTAGTGCACGGAGTGATCTTTCGGGAGGAGACCTGCGACAGCGACTAAGTTCAGCACAAAGTCACCATAATACCCATGGAGGCGACCTTCGAGATCGCCTCAACTCTCACAGAGAGGATCGAGTTAGGGATGGTAGCCAGGCCCGCTCAGTTGGGGTCCGATCCGAAGTACGTAATGGCGGGAATGCCCCAAATGACCTATCTCCAGATAGGAGGGGCAACAACCCGCCTAATATGTACAACGGGTCCGGAGCTGTTGAACAGCCCCGGAATAACCCAGGATCTCAGGACAAAACCCTAGAGCGCTTAACTCAAGTGGAGGAGCTGATGAAGAAGCTCCTATCGGAAAAAGAAAAAGACGAATATGATTCAGGGGATGAGATGGAGCTCTTCGCCCCCAACATAGCAGCAACGGCATACCCTTCTGGCTTTCGTATGCCTCACTTGTCAAAGTTCAACGGGGATGGAGACCCATCTGACCACTTAGGGATGTTCAACACCCTAATGATGGCTCATAACATCGGGCCAGAGCTTCGTTGCTTGATCTTTCCTTCCACCCTAACTGGACCTGCCAGGCAGTGGTTCAAACAAAGTAAAAGGCAGTCAATCAGCTCCTGGAAGACCTTTTCGGCTGACTTCAAGAGGGCATTACGCGCCTCTCAGGCCGCCAGGGTCTAGGCCGACTCCCTAGTTAACGTGAGACAGCAACCTGGAGAAACGCTAAAAGCCTACTTGAGCAGATTTGCAAATGTCGCTGCTCGAGCCAGAGACGCCGACGACAGCTCCAAACTCATGGCTATGAGGACCGGGATCCTAGTAGGCGGAGATCTGTGGAAGGATATTCAAAGGAGGGGGGTCAGCTTAGTTAGTGAATTCCTTAACAGAGCCCAAGAGTGGATAAACTTGGAAGAAGCTGAAGCTTCAGCCGCGGGGACCAGCCAGGTCCTCGAGAAGCCCGCTGGGACGGGAACAGAGATCGTAGTAGCGACTCCCGACGTCATGCAGAGTAACCAGCCCGGTGGCGGCAAAAGAAAAGGGAATGGTGAAAACATCCAGCACGGTCAAAAGAAGAATAAGTCCGTGGATAAATTCAAGCCCGTGTTCACAACGTATACCGAGCTCACCCAAACCAGAGAGAATATTTTCCTGGCCAACGCTGCGCGAGTCCCCTGGAAAAGACCGGAGCCAATAAAGCACCCTAAGGGAAAGAGAGACGCTTCCAAATTCTGCCGTTTTCATAACGACGTCGGGCACAATACCGACGACTGCAGGCACCTCAAAGATGAAATCGAGACTCTCATCCGAGCAGGTCCGTTGGCGCAATACTCGCGGAACAGGGTCCCGACAAGTCGACCCGCTCCGGAGATCCCAGCCAGTCAACCTGGACCTCGGGTAGATCAGGACGTCCTTCCCCCCGTGGTCGAGGGAGAGATTTCCACCATCTCTGGAGGACCACACATGGCTGGCACGAGCAAAGGCGCCCAGAAGAGGTATGTGAATGAGTTGAAGGCCCACAATGGAGTGGAGTTTGTCCCGGAACAGCGTCAATCAAAACAACAAAGATTAGAGAAACAACCGATCACTTTCACGGAGGAAGACGCGAGACATGTCCAATTCCCTCATAACGATCCCTTGGTCGTAGCAGTCCAGCTCGCCAACCGGAGAGTAAGGAGAGTGTTAGTGGACAATGGGAGCTCGGTGAACCTCCTATTCCGTTCCACCTTAGAAAAAATGGGTCTGACCGTCTCCGAGCTGAAGGCAACCTCGATGATGCTATATGGTTTTTCAGGAGAAGGGTCAGCAGCGATAGGAACGATTGAGCTGGTGATCACCCTAGGGGACGAGTCCCGAACAGTGTCCAAACTACTCGAATTCGTAGTCATTGACTGCTCCGCTGCCTACAATGCAATTTTGGGCCGACCTACGCTCGTTGCTTTCGAAGTTATCACGTCCGTCCGGCACCTCGCCATGAAGTTCCCTACTTCAACAGGGGTCTGCACTATCAAGGGCGATCAGCTCGCTGCCAGGGAATGCTACAGCATTTCCATGAAGGGAAAATCTAAACCCGGGCAGGTGACGATGGCCATTCGGGAAGAAGAGGAATCACAAGGACCCAAGGCGGCCCCTGAGATTGAAAAACCTCGGGTTTCCGAAGACGAAAAGCTCGCCCTAAGCGAGGACATTGACCCCCGAGTAGGCGAGGACAGGTCCGAGCTCCAAGCTATTGAAGATCTCGAGGAGGTAGGCATCGATGAACAAAACCCGTCACGGACGGTTAAGCTCGAAAAGAACCTCTGCGATAGAAGAAAGGCGGAACTGACTGCGTTTCTGAAAAAGAACCTGGACGTATTCGCATGGTCGCACGAGGACATGATAAAGATCAGTCCAAGCGTAATCATGCACACGCTCCACCTAGACAAAAGCGTCCCTGCCAAGTCTCAAAAGCAGAGGCGATTAGGGATGACCCGAGCCGAAGCCCTTGAAGAAGAAGTGGCCCGGCTAAAAAAATGTGGCTTTATCCGCGAAGCCAGATTTCCCATTTGGGTTGCCAATCCCGTGTTAGTTCCAAAACCCAATGGGAAGTGGCGGACCTGTATCGACTTTTCCGACCTGAATAAAGCCTGCCCCAAGGATTGCTTTCCGTTGCCGAGAATCGATCAACTGGTGGATGCCACGGTGGGGCACGAGCTCATGTCCTTCATGGACGCGTACTCGGGCTACAATCAGATCGCGATGAATCCAGCAGACCAGGATCATACCAGCTTCATGACCCCGACTAATGTCTATTGCTATAAGGTCATGCCGTTCGGTCTTAAGAATGCCGGGGCTACCTACCAAAGGCTGGTAAATAGAATGTTCGCGGATCAGATCGGGAAAAACATGGAAGTGTACGTCGATGATATGCTTGTCAAGTCAAAGATTGCCGGCAACCACGTCACCGATCTGGAAGAATGCTTTAACATACTGCGAGAATATGGCATGAGGCTCAATCCTCAGAAGTGCACTTTCGGTGTCGCATCGGGGAAATTCTTGGGTTTCATAGTCAATACCCGAGGAATCGAGGCAAACCCCGACAAGATCAGATCATTGCTCGAGCTTCCTTCCCCCAGGTCGTGGAAAGATGTCCAAGGCCTCACAGGAAGGGTGGCAGCACTGAACCGGTTCATTTCCAAATCGACCGACAAGTGTTTACCTTTCTACAACCTGCTCCGGGGAAACAAGAAGTTCGAATGGACAGTGGAGTGTGAAAGCGCATTCCTCGACCTAAAAACGCACCTGGCTGAGCCACCTGTGCTGTCCAAGCCCAAGGTAGGAGAACCTCTTTTCCTCTACATGGCCGTCACTGAGGACGCAGCTAGTGCTGTTCTGGTGCGAGAAGAGGACCAGGCTCAGAAACCGGTTTATTACATCAGCAAGAGACTCCTCGGAGCTGAGTCAAGGTACCCGTTGATGGAAAAACTGGCGTTCTGCCTAATCATGGCCTCGTGAAAACTCAGGCCATACTTCCAGTCCCACTCTGTACACGTCATGACCGATCAGCCTCTAAGGCAGGTTTTGCAAAAGCCTGAAGCCTCGGGACGCTTGCTAAAGTGGGCGGTCGAACTCAGTCAGTTCGAGATTTTCTATACTCCCCGAACTACCATAAAAAGTCAAGCCTTGGCCGACTTCGTGGCAGAATGCGCGGGATTCCATGAGATCCCATCGGAAGACTCACATCAGCTCACCTCCTCAGGTTCATCGTGGAGGATCTTCATTGATGGCTCATCTAACGAGAACGGCTCCGGGGCCGGAATCATTCTGATATCCCCAGAGGGGCATAGATTCCACTCGGCGCTGAGGTTCAGGTCCTAGGCGAGTATCAGGCGCGGGGTCCCAAGATGGCCTCCTATTTGGCTAAGGTAAAATCCGAACTGTCTACGTTTGGGCAAGGGTCGATCGAACAGATACCTCGGGAGCAGAACGCCAATGCAGATGCTCTCGCCAAGCTCGCCACCTCGGGAGAGACAGAAACCCTGGGGTTGGTGCCAGTTGAGTTCTTGGACAAGCCCAGCATAGACGGAGATCGAGCAGATATTGGGATGATTGACATCAGGCCGACTTGGATGACTCCCATTGTTGAGTACCTCGTCGAGGGCAAGTTACCCGAAGGGCGCAACGACGCACGGCGAGTCCTTTATCAAGCTCCGAGATATACGCTAGTCGAGGGGGTGTTGTACCGACGTGGGCATTCCTTACCTCTCCTCCGGTGCGTTCTTCCAAGTGAAGCGAAGGCCATCCTGCAGGAAGTTCATGACGGATTCTGCGGAGATCACACTGGGGGGCAAAGCCTGGCCTTGAAGATCCTTCGGCAGGGTTATTACTGGCCGACTCTGTCCAAAGACTCGATCTCATATGTAAAAAAGTGCGACAAGTGTCATCGGTTCGCCGCGGTTGCCCGAGCTCTTCCGACCGAGCTAAAAATGATCTCGTCTCCCTGGCCCTTCGCCATTTGGGGGATAGATCTAATAGGCGCCCTGCCCACCGGAAAGGGCGGGGTCCGTTACGCCGTGGTAGCCATTGACTACTTCACCAAGTGGGCCGAAGCAGAGCCGTTGGCGACAATAACATCAAAAAAGGTGCTAGACTTCGTGGTTAAAAGCATCATATGTCGATTTGGCCTACCCAAAAAGATCGTCTCCGACAATGGCACTCAATTTGACAGCGACCTGTTCACCGAATTTTGCGAAAGGCACGGAATTGTGAAAAGCTTCTCGTCCGTGGCCTATCCCCAGGCGAACGGCCAGGTCGAGGCTGTCAATAAAACTCTGAAGGCAAGCCTCAAGAAGAGGCTAGATGAGGCAAAGGGGATCTGGCCAGAACAGCTCCCCCAAGTTCTGTGGGCATATAGGACCTCACATTGGACTCCCACGGGTCACACTCCTTTCTCCCTAACCTTTGGAAGTGAAGCAGTCCTCCCCGTGGAGGTGAGGGTCCTGTCGCACAGGGTCCGGTCCTACGGCCAAGACGAGAATCACGAGCTCCTATGCCACTCCTTAGACTTAGTGGATGAAAGGCGAGAGGATTCACAACTCCAGCTCGCCCATTATCAACTGAAAATCACTCGCTACTTCAACACTAAGGTCAAAAGACGTGCCTTTAGCGTCGGCGATTTGGTCTTGAGGAGAGTTTTCCTGGCCGGGAAAGATCCCAAAGATGGGGTTTTGGGACCAAGCTGGGAAGGACCATACCAGGTCATCGAAGTCATCAAAGAGGGAACTTATAAGTTAGCTCGACTTGGTGGAGGGGCGGTCCCGCGGACTTGGAATGCTATCCACCTAAAGAAATATTATCAATGAACATTTGTAAGGCCTAGAAGGTCACCTTCCATGTATAAATAAAAATCAAATGTTTCCCGTTATTTGCAAGTGTAATTTTAAAGTAACAACGAAAGACCCTTTCCCAGTTACTTGGGGGGCATATGGTACCTGGATATATCCAGGTCTCCTTAACGACTTAGGTGTTAATTTTTATCTACAGATAAGAGTTATCACAAACTAAGTCCTATCCTGGTCTTAACCAGGTCAGAAAACTTAGAAGTAGTTAACTAAAATTTGTTGACCGTGGTTCTTCTTTAAAAGAGCCTGGGATACGGATAAAAGTTGACGCGAACTAAGTTTTTTCAAAATAAGTTCCTGGTCTTAACCAGGTCATAAAACTTAGAAGTTAACAAAAATTTGTTGACCGTGGTTCTTCTTTAAAAGAGCCCGGGATACGGATAAAAGTTGACGCGAACTAAGTTTTTTCAAAATAAGTTCCTGGTCTTAACCAGGTCATAAAACTTAGAAGTTAACAAAAATTTGTTGACCGTGGTTATTCTTTAAAAGAGCCCGGGATACGGATAAAAGTTGACGCGAACTAAGTTTTTTCAAAACAAGTTCCTGGTCTTAACCAGGTCATAAAACTTAGAAGTTAACAAAAAGTTGTTGACCGTGGTTATTCTTTAAAGAGCCCGGGATACGGATAAAAGTTGACCCGAACTAAGTTTTTTCAAAATAAGTTCCTGGTCTTAACCAGGTCATAAAACTTAGAAGTTAACAAAAATTTGTTGACCGTGGTTATTCTTTAAAGAGCCCGGGATACGGATAAAGTTAACTCGAACTAAGTTCATAAAAATAAAGAGATGAATTCTGACCAAATGCATAAAAATATTTATGTAAAACTGGCTGAGCAAATTGTCTCGAGGCGGAAACGCCTCACATAAAAAGAAAAATTACAATAGAAAGAGTTCAAAATACTTAAACAAGAAGTGTCCTAAGCCCCATCAGCTGGCCCTTTGGAGGTCGCGGTCTCATCCTGCTCCGCCGCGGCAGAGGCCTCTTCAGTCTCCGATGGAGGAACCTCCTTATTCAGGCGAGCTTGAAGCTGCGGCAACAAGAATGCCCAGAGGTCCGGCGGCATGAAAGAAAAGTCCGCGTCTGGATTGTGGGACTAGCAGTGATAGAACAGGTCTTGTAAGGACTGCTCCGACACGACCCGCTCGTCTTTCAGGGCGGCCTGGGCTTCGGCCTTCGCCGCCTCAAGATCTGTCCGCGATGCGGCCAGGGAGTTTTTAATCTCCTGGTTCTCGGAGCGGATCTTCTCTAGCTCGGACGCGGCCAGGGAGTTTTTAAGCTCTAGGTTCTCAGAGCGGATCTTCTCTAGCTCGGCTTTAGAGGCCGCCAGAGCGTCTCTCGCCTCCTGAGACTCCTGGAGGGCGGTCTGGCGATCAGCTTCCAAACCCTCGAGCTGGGCCTTGGTCCTAACAATGCCTCTATAGGCGGCAGCCATGCCCTACAAGAAAAGAATGATAAATTAGCAAACTGGAAGGAAAAAGGCGGCGTGTGAGTGTTAAAGCCTTAAAAGAAGGGGGCACTTTACCGTTAAGGTCATGTCCATCGCAGACTCTATAACTCGGACCGGGCTCGTTGTTTCGATGGCCCGGAACTCCTTCTCCCTGATATTGTAATAGTGGCTGACGGCGTAGCTAGCCGACTCATACACCGTCCCCCGGAATGCTTCGGGCATCTTCTCCAGAGCCCGAGGGTCGACCGGGATACGCACGTCCGGGGCTGCCGCGGCCAGATTCCCGACCTCTATTACCCCGTTCTGGGCGGCCAGTGGAGATCGTTGGGGTGGCGGGTGCATGAGCCCTGTCCTGGCGACAGGGAGGTTCGCCCCCGCGACCTGGGATGGCGGGGCTTTCTCCTTCTCCTTAGCCGGGGATTTGGTGGAGGCCCCGGCCGAGCTCTTGGACTCGCGAAGCCTCTTTAACCTCGGCCCTGCTGGGGGATTCCCACCGAACACAACGCCCCGCAGACTATTCCCGGGCTGAGACATCTCTTCTGCCAAGAACAAAAAACATGGTTATTAGCAATCATGCAGAAATAAAGACAAAAGGTCCAAAGGCAATAAGAAAGCAAATACTAAGGGAACCCTACCCCCCGAGCTGGAAGAGCCTAGGATGATTATCTCGCGAACTGGCGAAGGTTCTAGGTCCGTTTCTGAATCGGGGCTGGACTCTTCTACGTACTGCCTAATCCCCGGAGCATAGATGCCCCTCTGGAGCGCAGGCCACGTGCGTAAATTGGTCCCGTACTCCTAAAAAATGACCGACCTAAAGGCTAGGGTATTATCTACTACTACGGTACCCTTAGGCCGACTCTCTTGGTTGTCCAGCACGAGCTGGTCAACGCAGTGGAGCAGGAGCGTGTCCAGGTCCGGATTCCTTGGGTGACGATGGACGAGCTGCCTAGGGTTGAACCTAACCAGCCGGGGGTCTGCAGTGGCCCTATCTACGTTCTTAAATAAGTAAGAGTTACCTTGACCGGAAGGACCCGCGGCTGCTCCGGATTGGGCCCTCTCCTCGCTCATCCCCTAGGCGACCTCCAAGGTCCTCTTCCTGTTCCTCACCAGAGGAACTTCCTCACCTTCTTCCTCGCCTTCGTCGTCTGCGACCTCCTCCGCGACGATCGGTCTGTTGTCGCGAGCTGGGGGAGGCCCCCGGGGCCTTTTCAAATTCAAAGTCTGATTTGGGAAAATCAGCCTGCAAAATACCATCGTCTTGTCCGTCACGAGCACGCAGTAGTCTTTCTCACTGGGGGGCAAGTTCGCCAGTGTATCGTATTGACCCCCGAGGGTCACAGACTTTTCGGTCCTCGAGTAGATGGCTGCAAGGTTGGTTGAAATCAGAAGTGGAATAAGGGACGAGCTAAAATAAGATAACCGTTAAAAGGCGAGCTAAATCAAGGATCACTTACGAGGACGGTTGAAATAGTGATGATCGCAGTTTCGGAACCCAGTTGACATAAAAAACTGGTCTTTGAAGTCGTTTGGATGGCTCGGCAGCTCGATCACTGCTGTTGTGTTAGGGAAGCGGGTTAAGTAATAGAACCCGTCGCCTCGCCCCCGCTGGTCCGGGCTGGCTTTGAGGCAAAAGAAATATAGAATATCAGCAGGAGTGGGGACCTCCCACTCATGCTTTTGGAACAAATACCTCAGTCCCGCCAGCAGACGGTATGAATTGGGGGGGAGCTGAAATGGGGCCAACCCCACATAGTTCAGAAAATCAGCAAAATACTGATCCAGGGGGAGGAAGGCCCCTGCCTTGAAGTGTTCCCCGCTCCAGGCCGCGAACGACTCGTCGAGCGGCGTGCAGCTCCGCTCCCCATCCGCAGCAGGTCGGGCGATCACGGAGGTCTTCCCCAGAGGAATGTTGTGGTTGAGGAAGACTTTGGTGATCTTTGCCTAGCTGGTTATCTTCGAGACGATTCTCTCCGCCTCGAAAAACGCGTCAGGGGCCACCTCGGCTTGCTTCTCCACCGCTGGCCCAAAGTGAGGAATTGGCGAGCTGGTCACCACCGCCTTTCCTTTATCCTGCTGGGAGGACGAACTTCCCACATTCTTCTGTGGCAGATTTCTCTTTGGAGCCATCTGGTCGCCTATCGAACAAAAGAAAACACTTTAGAAAAGGCGACCCAAGCAGGAGAGTGAAGCAAGTATTCAGTACACGAGCTGGGGTAAGCCCAACCCGTGGAGAGTGGTGCCACGCGTTCCAAGGAACACGCGCCTATGCCCCCAACAGATCCCAGATTACTCGGAATTCGTGTGTCAGAGGACTCAGAGTAAAAAATTGCCTTGGGGGGAAAGTTTCAACAAGCAAGGCATGGCAAAACCGCTTTTAAGGCGTATTCCTTAAGCTACCCGGTTTTTGCACCCAAAATTTCTAAGGATCCTACCCAGAAATTGTTCCTAAGAGAGAACCATGGAACCCGTATTCTAAGACGATGTCCCATGGCAAGTGTGCCCTAGTCTAAGAAGGGCTGTCACCCTCCATACCCGCGCGACCCAGAAAACCTCTGCATGTGGCTACAGTAATTTTTTTTGCCTAAGCTACAGTGGCATGCTTTCAAAAATAAACAAGGACAGGAGACTTACAGTATATGGTTAGGTGGTGAGTGAGGTTGCTGCGCTGGTAGGAGCTTCGTTGGCACAGTGGTCTCCGAAGTTTTGAAGGAACTCGGACGCCTAAGCTTCGTGAACGAAGAAGGTGAGAGCAATGGAAATAAGGGTTTTGTTCTTCGGAAGGTCAGAGAAAAGAAGGAAATTTGAGAGGTTTTGAATGGTAAGGTGGCCCGTGCGTGGGATGACCACCCCTTTTTATACACGGGAAGGATCACGTGTAAAAGGCCCTTGGGAGACCCTCCACTCGAAATGTGAAACGACGGCTGGACAGTAGGCTAGGCCATTTAATGCGGTTCTCGTAGAGTGTACCGTCGCCACCCACGGCGTTCCACGTATCAGACGCATGCGAAAAGCATGGAATGCGAAGGGTTGTGGGAGAAGTCTAAAAGCCCCTACTGTGGTCTCCCATATCTGACGTCATGAACCACGAGCAGGAGCTTGGGGGGCAGATGTACGCCCTGGTTTTCCCACGGGCTGTTTAGCAGGACGAGCCTCGGACTAAACATGATTTAGTCCGAGGCTCCCACAGGCCAGAGGCTCTATTTTCAGGACGGGCCCTTTCTAGCTCGAGGGGGTCCTGTTTCCAGCTCGCTCTTGTTGCACCAGGAGCTGGGAACAACATCCGGCGACCACTGACGGATCAGCTCGGGTTATGGATTGCTCCGGTAGCGAGCTTCTCAGGAAGCTCTGACCCTATGGGAAGTCAACACGCAAGATAAACGTGCATAATCCTGCCATCACGTGTCCGATATCCCCCTGACTTCTCGGACACACAGCAGGAACGTGCGTATTCAGACACCCACGGACGGGTTGGGCCGTGCGGCCCATTATCTCCTTCCATACTGATTAGACCACACTTGTGTGTCAGGTTTAGGAATTAATCATGAATATCACAGACTTGATATGACAAATGGTAAGGTCACGGGATGACCTCCCTACCAACTTCCAGGTGCCTTCTCCTATAAATATGGAGACCCTGGGAGTTGATAGGGGTTGGAAAAATAGTCTTGTAAGAACTATATACTTTGTAAACCAATTACCCAGAAAAGATCAATAATATTGACTAGTGGAGTAGAAGGATTTTAACCTTCGAACCACTTAAAAACGTGTCTGGAGTCACCTAGTTCTTTCCACAAAGATTTCATATCTGTGACGGTTCTACTTTTAAGTACTAATCTCTTTCTCTTCTTCTCTTAATTATCTGTTGCCGAAGAACCGCGTCAACATCATGCAACCGAATTAATTTGCACATGCCAAAATATGTTTCAAAGTGTCCCTTGTACATAAAATATGTATCATGAAAAACATCCACTTTATAGATATTAACCAATTATTCTCCACTAATATAAGCACACATAAACAAGAATCAAAATGTCTTTGTAAGCTTGTAATATGAGGCTAAGGTTAAAGACATGAAAAAAATATTTTTAAGCTTAAATCACACCATTGCTTATAATTACTCTATTATTTAGATCTTTCAAAAGCTTCCCTTACACTTCAAAAATACATAATCTTTCAATTTCCTTCTTTTCACATTGATCTTACTATTTCTCCCACACTTATACTTTTGCAAAAGTTCTCTCTTTTTTTTCTTCAATATTTCTCAATACAGATTTTTTCTGTTTTTTTTTTCTTTTCAATTTAACTTATTGGGAGAAATAGTAGTTCATTTACTTTTACATTATAATCCAACAAACCAATACAACTTCCCCTTTCTTACAATACAAAACAAATCCCATAAAATCAAACATTCATATAAAAACATGGTGTAATGGGTCACAATAAGAGATACAAATTTTAAGCTGCAAAGGTTTAGAAATTGGCTTCATAAAAGAAAAAGATTAGTCATTATGACTCAAAAATTGAAAAACTAGGGAATTAGATATCATGAGTAAGCTTGAAAGGCTCAAACGATCCAAAGAACATGCCTTAATCATCTTTCTAATCATGTGTACTTGTGATTTCGCCTCAAACAATTAATTAATGATTTCTAGAGTGGTCAAGACTATATATAAATAGATAATAGCATGCATAAATATTTCCAAATACTAGCGAAACGGTAAATCTAATTGTACAATTAATCAATGATTTCTAGAATGGTCAATACTATATATAATAGATAATAGCATGCATAAATATTTCCAAATACTAGTGAAAAGGTAAATCTAATTGTACACATTGTTTTAAAAAAAATGAAGATCAAGCTCAAAAACAACCACACAAGAGTTAAGCACACAATTCATGCAGAATTCATCAAGTTCCTAAACATATTCTTATCTCAATCAAAAGTTTTATCATTGACAGACAACTTTCAACACAACCATGTTTATGACAACCTAAAAACAAACTAAAAACAGCCAAACAACACAAACACAAATAACAACTAAAGAAATGACAAATAAAAATAAAAGAAGCAGTTTTCCCTTCCCCCACACTTATTAAGCATTATCCTCAAGGCATATATTAAATGAAAAATCAATGCAAAATAAAAAGATAAAGGTAAGAAAAACTCTCGCAAGTTTTCCTCAACTGAATGTTGCTCTCAAGATCTTTATGTTGGGTATTTCAATGAAGCCTCATTCCCTTTGATCTCACCAGAAGAATCAAATACATTGAATTTGATAACTTCACCATCAAATTCCATTGTCAGCGTTCTTGCTCTAACATCCAACTTTGTATTTATTGTCATCAAGAATGACCTCCCAAATAAAACCGCTGTCGAATTGGGTATTGATGCATCCCCCATTTCAAGTATATAGAAATCCGCTGGAAAGACGAGTCCATCAACCTTTACTAGAACATCTTCAACTACCCCTAAAGGGTAAGCATTTGTGCGAACGAACAGTTGAATAATAAGTCTTGTCTCCTTTAGTGGCCCAAGATTTAAGGAAGCATATGTTGAATATGGCATGACATTAATCGATACTCCTAAATCTATCATACACCGCTCAAACCTTTTATTCCCAATCATACAAGGAATTACAAAGGTTCCAGGATCCTTGCATTTTGGTGGCAACTTCTTTTGGAGAACAGCAGAAACATTCTCCCCCACACTTATCTTCTCATCACCCTTCAGTTTCTTCTTATTTGTGCACAACTCCTTAAGAAGCTTAACATACTGTGATACTTGCTTAATGGTCTTAAGGAGCGGAATGTTGATTTTAAGAATCACCTTATTTTCCTCCTCATTCTAAGATTTTGTCAATGTGCTCGAAAAAGGAGGAAGATGAATATACGATAGTTGTTTTGTGAAGCATGTTCTGTGATGATGAACCAACTGATGTGAAAGTTGTTAGGATTAATGTCCTAAAAATATGTAAGGAGAATATGATCTTGTATTAGTACGAGAGAATTAAGATCATATATAGTGAATAAAATAGTCAGTAACATATAAAAATATGGAATCTTTAATGAATGGTTACTAGTACGGTTTGCTAAGCATACGAGATGCAAGTAAGCTAGACTCAGATTACTAATGTGGATAGACATCTTAGTAAAGGTGCTGTATATAATATATATTATATATGACAGGACCGATGAGAATTAATTATCTTTATAAACTTGCCGTTTGACGTAAGGATTTAATTCTTGTCATAATAGATGATCATTTGTAGATCAGTCTAAATCCTGAGTATTCATGAACTCCTGTTTATGTTTATTGGATCTCTTGATTCACTCGTTAAGGTCTCTTATAATAATGAGACTAATGACTTTTGTTTTGGTGATTCAATATCATGGATGGCTAAGAACATAAATTACAATATTGGAATCCATGTTTTCCTAACAGATCGAATATTGGTTCCCTTAAGGGTTGATTCTGGAATTGAATACTTATTGTGCTCAAATCTATAATTAGATTATAGATTAATTATTCGCTAGTGAATTAATGGTACTTAAGGATCAAGAAGTAATTAGAAGGGTAAAACGATAATTTTGACCAGCTCTAATTAACGAACCAATAATGAAGGACAGAATTACATATATTGATTATATCAATGGACTACTAGAGAAAACTCTGTAAATATAATTATATAATTACTTAGAGTGCAATTCCATATTTATAGTGGAGTAATCATGAAATTAATAAATAAGATTATTAGATTAAAGATTTTAATTAATAATCTGGTTTATTAGAGCTTTGTATTATAGGTCCATGGTCCCCATATCACATTTTTCCTACACTGTTAAGGGTAAGGATGTTAAAAGAAAGATTTGTTAAGAGAAAGAACTAAATTGCAAATGAAATAATTTTCTAGGGCAAGGAAATAATTATTTGATAATTATGGATAATTGATTAATTATTTAACTCTATAGTTTTTATTTTGAAAAACTACATGTTAAAATTAATATTAATCTTGTTTGGATTAATATAAAGAGAGAAAAGAATAAATATCTTATTTATAATATGATATTTATTTATTTAATTTAAAACTGATATTTTAAGATAAAGTTAATTTTGAAGTAACTGATATTTATGTTGGAATAAATATCTTATCTTAAAAGTTGATTAAATAAACAAATGAGAAAATTAAGGCAACCCTAATAGGGCTGGGCGACACACACTGTACAGTACAGTGTGTGGCGCCTAGCATCAAGGATTTTACCCATGGGATTTGAATTTTGAATTTCAAATAAATTTGTTTAATCAGTTATTTAATTGTTCTTTTTAAATATGATTTAAATAAATAATTAAATGAAAATATCTGATCAATTTTAATTTGAATTATATTTTTAATAAAATAAAGATTATTGAATTAGATTAAATATCTTTATATAAATATGATAGTACGTGACTTTTAGAATAAGCTTTATTATTATTTTTGAGAATAAAAATATAGAATCTCTCTTTCTAAAGCGATAGTTTTCCCAAAAACCTGAAAACTATTCTAAACCTTCTATCTTCCAAACCTCTCTAGATCTCATGTGTTGAGTACATTTGAAGAGTCACATAAATCAACCTTTTGAACCCTACATGCCCACACACATCCTTGTGTGTTTAAGGATTGGTCTGGAAGATTAGGGTGTGAGCTTTTAGATTGCTGGATTGGAAGATCATTGATTTTATACAAAAAGATTCAAGGACACTTGATAGGCTACAAGAAGTAATGGCTGATCTGTTTTGTATGTGATTTAATATTTATATATGTATATGATCCTGACTGGTATTAATATTTATTAAAATGGGTCTATATATTTTGTTGTGTACCTTTGATTTGATCATTTAATACCAACAATTGGTACTAGAGCGATCTATACACACACACACATATATATATATATATTAAATGCTGTGTGAGTTTCTTGCATTTGTTATATGTATGTGGATATGTATATTGAATGGATGAATATGTTTTTTTAAATGTATGGGTGAATGATGGATCATTAATTAAATGGTGCTATTGGGTTAGGAATTTTATTGTTTTTTGTTTAAGCCATAAAGGGCATAGTTTTTTTTTGTAAATTTTATTTGTGAAATATGTATTTTAAAATTATGTACACAAGAGATGAGAAGGACCCAAGCCCAGCCGCATGAACTAACCTCGAGACTGGCCCGATCCCTAGTCGCGTGCAAGCCCCGCGGCTCCCTGCGCACACCCCGCGTGCACGCCCAAGATCCTAAGCCCCTGTTCCCGCGCGCACATGCCCCTGCCACGCCCCTACGCCCTGGTCTCCTGTCGCGCATGTTCTTACCGTGCACCCAACACCTAGCACCGAGCCCCTGCTGCAGCCATGCACCCGAGCCTAAGGCTCAATGGTGCCTCCGGCCCTAGGATAGCTAGGGCACCAATCTTGGTGCCCAAACCTTAGTTCCTATTTTTTTCGCAAAAATATTTTGTTTAATTATTTTTTAAATTATTTGAATTAAAAGTTTAATTATCTTATTTTATTTTATTATAAAATTAAATATCTTTTAGTTGATTAAGATATTTTAATATCTTAAGTTTAAATAATTATTTGAATTTGATTCTTTAATTATTTAAATTCAACTAATTTAAAAAGTTGAGAAAAATGGTTAATTAATTAAAAGTTAGTTTTAATTAAATAAATTAATTAGAAATTTTGTTTCTAATTAATAGGTTGGGCATAACAAAGTTCCTAAAGATTAGCAAGAAAGCCTAAAGGAGAAGATGAGCATTCTTGGGGAGTCTTGAAAGCTACATAGGCTTAGATTGCATTTTTATTTCTAATTTTTTCAAGGGTTGTAAATTTTAGAAATACCCAATAGTACTTGGTTCATCATTTTTTGTTTATTTGTTTATTTATTGTATTTATTTAAATAAATTTTCATTGATGTTTGATTGATAACATGGTCATGCATTAGTCAATTACATGCCATTCGTGAAACCCCACATAGTTTCTCATTAATCATGCATCTTTTAGAAACATGATTATCTAGGATTGTCCTATTTGTTTATATGAATTGTTTTGCAGAAATCAATTTCATGTAAACTACTAAGTATTAAATTAGTTAAAACTTGGTAACTCACACCACAATAAATTCAATAGATTTTATAGGCCTTTAAGATAACCGACTTTATGTAAAAAACGTTTAGTAAAGTTAGATGAATGTAATGGGTAATTATCAATATCACATTAATTATAGAAACAGACGCTTTTATAATTATAAATGTATTTTGTAATTAATTACATACATAGGGTTATTAATAAACTAGTATTAATTTGGAATTAATTGATTAGTTTAATAAAACACATTTAATCTAAAGTAGTAAGTGGGAGAAGGTGAACATCTCAATGTGATCTATGGTCTCCATTTTTAGTACAACACTGTGAGATATGAATAGGGCCTCGAGGCGGTTTTGTTTCCGTCCCCCTAAGGAGGGTTTCTAGACATATTAATACTAAGGTTGGCTTCTTATGAAGATAGGAAGGAGTGATGTATTTTAGGCTTGACCGATCCTAAGGCGACACTCTCTAAGTTAAGTCATGAATTCTGAAATAATGGGTTACATTTACAAAGATGAAATTAAGCTTTTGCGATGGATAATTGCATCTTGACCAAACCAGCAGTACTTTATATTTAAAAGAGAAAATAAATAGTTATTTTAAGTTTTAAATTATAAAGATAAGATTGTCTTATAAGCTATATGAATTTAACTTGACCGACCCTAAGGCGACACTTTATTTGTTGGGTAGTTTTATCATGGAAAAGTAAATGTTAGTTTATGTGTTTTAATTGTTTCATTCATGCATCGTGTTTACTTTAAAAAAACATTGATATTTTTTCAAATGATAATATTATTGTATTTTATTTATTTCAGTAATGTCGAACGATGGCAATCCAATAATTGCTTTACTATCACTTGAAAAACTTAATGGTGATAATTTTATAAAATGAAAATCTAGTCTAAATCTTATGTTAATCTATGAGAACCGCAAATTTTTTCTCACTAAGGAGTGTCCTGAAGAGCCCGCTGCCACTGCCCCAAAAAATGTTTGGGACAGGTATGATGCCTGGATTCAATCCAATAATAAGGCAAAGTGTTACATGCTTGTGAGCATGAATGGTGTTCTGAGAACAAAGAATGAACCCATGGAAACTGCTTTTGAGATAATAGATTCTTTGCAGGCCATGTTTGGGCAGCAATCTAATCAAAGTAGACATGAGGCTACTAGAACCTACATGACTACTAAGATGAAGAAAGGTGTTTCTGTACGTGAACATGTTTTGCACACAATTAACGTGATGCATGAAGTAGAAATACATGGGGCCATCATTGATGAGCGTACACAAGTAAGCATCATATTGGAATCGCTCACTCCTGCCTTTTTTGCGTTCACAACCAACTATATTATGAATAAGTTGGAATTCAACATAACTCAACTGTTGAATGAATTGCAGCCATTTGAGTCTCTTAACAAATCCATTACCAAAGAGACTGAGGCAAATGTGGTAGAGGAGAAACCTTCTGTACGCCCTAAATATCCACAGGCTATTAGTGAGCTGAGAAAAGGCATAGTTATATATGCTACGTGGATGTCATGTACCCGGAGCTGCTATTACAAGGTCCTACCTCTTCAGCTCGAGGTAACCTAAGGCTGAATGGAGATTACTAAGGCACCGGGTCAGTAGTATGGGCACCACGGGCTAAGGCTACATCAAGCTCGAGATACGAGCTTGAGTTGGCATCTCTGACCTTTTATAAAGTCAACCACACAATGTAAACGTGCATATATCAGACATCACGTGTCTGATCCATCCCTGAATTCTCAGACACGCAGTATAAACGTGCGTGTTCAGGCACCCACGACTGGGTTGGGCCGTGCGGCCCATTATCTCCCTTACCTATTGATTAGACCACACTTCATTGTCAGGTTTTAGGAATTAATCATGAATGTCACAGAAGTGACATGATGGGTAAGAAGGTCACAGGATGACCTCCCTTGCCAACCCCCAGGTGCCCTCTCCCTATAAATATGGAGACCCTGGGAGTTGCAAGGGGTTGGATTCTATTTTGTAAAGAAATACCCTGTAAAGAATATCAGAAAGATAGCAATAATATTGGCTGGTGGACTAGAAGGATTTTAACATTTGAACCACCTAAAAAAGTATTTGTGTTATCATTTTACTTTGAGATCATTCATCTATTACGGTTCATTATCTAGCACTAATCCCACTCTTTATTCTATTAATTATCTGTTGCCGAAGAACTGCGTCAATAGTTTGGTGCTTTCATTGAGAGGCTGTTAGATTGGTGCTATCGCAAAATACCCAACCATGGTAGTCACTCGCTCAAGACATGGTAACGAGGCGGACCAACGTGATGGGTAAGAGGCCCATCATGCCGCCATGTCCGATGATCAGAACCCTGAGGTTCAGCAGCGGTCGGGCAAGTAGCCACTGGGCCAAGACGACACTGGAAGTTCGGCTCCCCGGCCGCCCAATCCGAACCCAGATTTCTACACGGCGGCAGAAATGGAAAATGCTTAGTTAAGGAGTCAGCTGGCGAAAGCTAACCAGCAGGTTCAAGAGGTTTTGGCCTGACTGCCCCCTCTTATAACCGACGCTAACGTCAGAAAGAGGTAAGGCGAGACTCATAAGTCTCGCCGGGGTAATCGGTCCAGGCCCAGTCGGTCGGTCAGACCCCCAACATCAAATTACACTCCCACATCGCACCACCGGGAAGCCACTTTTGAGGAACTACCTAGGGACGAGCAACAGTACAGCCGATCGGTCCAGACCTCAACTCCCAGCTCACTTCTGCCCTCGAGCGCGCCCAGGAAGGTTCGAGGGAGCTCGCGAAGGAGATCCGGGGAGGGCTCACAACGACAGCCCGCCCCGGCCAGCCATCCTGTGCCCCGCTCAGACCGCCGAGCACAAGACGCGGAGGATGGTAGATCGGAGTGGCCACGACCTAACTTGATCTGCCCTGACGGGACTGGGATCGCATCCTCGGTCAAGCATCCTCCTTCACCAATAAGATACCGGTCTCCTCCCCGGCCAGTCCGAGACATTCCGGCTCATGGGAGCAGCAGGAGAAATCCTCCTTCTGCCGGACCTTCCCATCGTAGCCGGGCGCCTAGAGAAGTCCCGAATCCTCGTCCTCAGCGGCGGGCCCTGAGCTTCTCAAATGGAAGCTATTGGACCGGAAGCCGTCGAAGTGATCTATCCGGCGGAGACCTACGCCAGCGCTTGAGCTCGGCGCAAAGTCCTCAGGCCGCCCTTAGGGATGACCTCCGAGATCGCCTAAACTCTCGAAGAGGAGACCCAGTTGGAAACGGCAGCCGCACTCGCCAAAGGGAAGACCTGTCCGAAGTACGAGACAGTGGGAACGTCCCATATAACCTATCTTAAGATAGGAGGGACAATAACCCCCAAACACGTACAATGGATCTGGAGCTGTTGAACAGCCTCGGAACAACCAAGGAAGTCAGGACAAAATCCTTGAGCGTTTGGCTCAGATGGAGGAGCTGATGAGGAAGCTCCTATCAGAAAAAGAAAAAGATGAATATGATTCAAGGGACGAACTTGAGCTCTTCGCTCCCAGCATAGCAGCAACGGCGTATCCACCTGGTTTCTGTATGCCTCACTTGTCCAAGTTCAACGGAGACGGGGACCCATAAGATCATCTGGGTATGTTCAGTACCTTGATGATGGCCCACAACATTGGTCCTGAGCTGAGGTGTCTAATATTTCCTTCCACCTTGACTGGGCCGGCCAGACAATGGTTCAAACAGAGTAAGAAGCAGTCAATCAGCTCGTGGAAAACTTTCTCTGCTGACTTCAAGAGAGCATTCCGAGCTTCCCAGGCTGCCCGCGTCAAGGCCGATACCCTGGAAAACGTAAGGCAGCAACCCGACGAGCCTCTAAAGGCTTACCTAAGCAGATTCGCGAACGTCACTGCTTGGGCCAGAGACGCAGATGACAGCTCCAAGCTCATGGCTTTGAGGACTGGGATCCTCGTCGGAGGAAAACTCTGGGAAGAGATACAAAGGAAGGGAGTCAGCATCGTAAATGAATTCCTAAATAGGGCCCAGGGATGGATCAACCTGGAGGAGGCGCGAGCCTCAGCCACAGGAACCAGCCAGGCCCCTGAACAGCCTGCTGGAGTGGGAACGGAGGTCGTGACAGCGACACAAACCATTACACAGAATAACCAGTTTGGTGGAGGCAAGAGAAAAGGGAGCAGCGAAGGCAGCCAGCACGGCCCAAAGAAGAACAAGTCCGTAGAAAAATTCAAGCCAGTCTACGTGACTTATACCAAGCTCACCCACTCTAGGGAGAGCATCTTCCTAGCAAATTCTGCTCGCCTCCCCTGGAAGAAGCCGGAACCGTTAAAGCACCAGAAGGGTAAGCGAGACCCTTCCAAGTTTTGTCGGTTCCACAACGACATTGGCCACAATACTGATGATTGTAGGCACCTGAAGGATGAGATCAAGACTCTCATCAGAGCCGGACCCTTGGCTCAGTACGCACGGAATAGAGTTCCCGCCGGCCATCCAACTCCGGAAGTCCCGATAAGTCAGCCCGGGTCTCGGGTTGATCAGGACGTCCCTCCTCCCGTGATAGGAGGAGAGATCTCCACGATCTCTGGAGGTCCCCATCTGGATGACACGAGCAAAGGTGCCCAAAAGAGATACGTCAATGAACTTAAGGCTCATAATGGAGTGGAGTTCGTCCCTGAGCAACATCTACCAAAGCAGCAACGATTGGAGAGGCAACCAATCATATTTACTGAAGAAGATGCCAGCCACGTCCAGTTCCCACATAACGACCCTCTGGTCGTAGCTATTCAACTCGCTAATCGGAGGGTTAGGAGAGTACTAGTCGATAATGGGAGCTCGGTGAACCTACTATTCCAGTCCACGTTGGAAAAGATGGGTTTGTCTATCACCGAGCTGAAAGCCACCTCCATGATGCTATATAGATTCTCTGGAGAAGGATCGGTAGCAATAGGAACGATCGAGCTGGTGATCACCTTGGGAGAGGGACCTCGGACAGTCTCGAAACTCCTCGAGTTTGTGGTCATCGATTGTCTCGCCGCGTACAATGCCATTTTGGGTCGGCCTACACTGATAGCGTTTGAAGCCATTACCTCCATCCGCCACCTCGCACTAAAATTTCCCTCTTCCTCGGGGATATGCACGGTCCGTGGCGATCAACTTGCTGCTAGGGAATGCTATAGCATTTCTATGAAGGAAAAACTAAAACCCGGGCAGTTAACGATGACCGTCCAGAGCGGAAGTGAGGAATCTCAGGAACTTGTGCCTAATCCTGAGATTGAAAAACCTCAGAGTGCCGAAGGGGAGAATAGCATCTTAAGCGATGATATCGACCCCAGAGTAGGCGAGGATAAATCCGAGCTCCAAGCTATCGAAGAGCTCGAGGAGGTAAATATCGATCCACAAAATCCTTCGTGGATGGTAAAGCTCGGGAAAAATCTATGTGACGAAAGGAAGGCAGAGCTGATTAAGTTCCTGCAGGAAAACCTGGACGTGTTCGCATGGTCTCATGAAGACATGGTGGGGATTAGTCTGAACGTCATAATTCACACCCTCCACTTGGATAAGTGCGTGCTTGCTTGCGAAATCCCAGAAACAAAGGCGCCTGGGAACAACCTGAGCTGAGGCCCTAGAAGAAGAAGTAGCTCGACTCTTAAAGTGTGGTTTTATCTATGAGGTTAAGTTCCCGATCTGGGTCGCCAATCCTGTGTTGATCCCGAAGCCCAACGGGAAATGGAGGACCTGCATCGACTTCTCTGATCTGAACAAAGCTTGCCCCAAAGACTGCTTCCCCTTGCCGAGGATCGACCAATTGGTGGACGCCACGGCGGGGCATGAGCTCATGTCTTTTATGGATGCATATTCGAGCTATAATCAGATCGCCATGAATCCAGCGGACCAGGAGCACACTAGCTTCATGACCCCGACTAACGTTTATTGTTACAAGGTCATGCCCTTCAGGCTGAAGAACGCCGGTGCTACATACCAAAGGTTGGTAAATAGGATGATTGCCAACCAGATCGGGAAGAACATGGAAGTGTATGTTGATGACATGCTGGTCAAATCAAAAACTACCGATATCCATGTTTCTGATCTGGAGGAATGCTTCAAGATATTGAGGGAATACGACATGAGGCTTAACCCACAAAAGTGCACGTTCGGGGTCGCATCAGGAAAATTCCTGGGTTTCATTGTCAACACCAGAGGGATCGAGGCAAACCCAGATAAGATCAGGTCGCTGCTCGAGTTGCCCTCACATCAGTCGCGAAAGGACATCCAAGGCCTGACAGGAAGGGTGGCGGCCCTTAATCGGTTTATCTCAAAATCTACCGACAAGTGTCTGCCATTCTACAACCTGCTCCGGGGAAATAAGAAGTTCGAATGGACCGAGGAGTGTGAATGTGCCTTCCTCGACCTGAAAGCACATTTAGCCGAGCCACCCGTATTGTCCAAGCCAAAGGCAGGAGAGCCTCTTTTCCTTTACCTAGCTGTCACGAAAGATACAGCTAGTGCCGTATTAGTCCGAGAAGAAGACCGGTCTCAGAAGCCAGTCTATTACATCAGCAAGAGGCTTCTCGGAGCTGAGTCTTGGTATCCATTGATGGAAAAGATGGCTTTCTACCTCATTACGGCCTCCTGAAAGCTCAGGCCGTATTTCCAGTCCCACTCAATACATGTCATAACCGACCAGCCTTTAAGGCAGGTTTTGCAAAAACCTAAAGCATCGGGATGTCTGTTGAAGTGGGCTATTGAGTTCAGCCAGTTCGAGATTTTGTACACACCGTGAACTGCAATAAAAAGCCAGGCCCTGGCTGATTTTTGGCAGAATGCACATGATTCTGAGAAGATCCTGTGGAAGATCCAACCCCTGTGGAAGATTCAACCCAGGCTTCCATGGCCCAGGCCTCCTTAGTCCAGGCCTCATGGAAGGTCTTCGTAGGTGGCTCATCTAATGAGAATGGCTCCGGGGTTGGAATCATTTTGATATCCCCGGAAGGACATCGTTTCCACTCGGCATTGAGATTCGGATTCAAAGCATCTAACAACGAGGCTGAATACGAAGCTTTACTGGCCGGGCTAAGGGTGGCCCAGGAGCTGAAGGCCAGCTCCGTCCAATGTTACAGCGATTCCCAGCTTGTGGTAAACCAGGTGCTAGGAGAATACCAAGCACGAGGAACCAAGATGGCCGCTTACCTGGCCAAGGTAAAAAGCGAGCTGTCTACATTCGAGCGTGGCTCAATCGAGCAGATACCGCGGGAGCAGAATGCCAACGCAGACGCACTCGCAAAGCTCGCTACCTCTGGAGAGGCAGAGACTTTGGGGTTAGTGCCGATAGAGTTCTTGGAGAAACCAAGCATATAGGAAGTCGGGGCGGAGGTCTAGATGATCGACGCCAGACCGACCTGGATGACCCCCATCCTCGAATATCTCACAGCAGGAAAGTTACCTGTAGAGCGAAACGACGCAAGGCAGGTACTTTACCAAGCTCCAAGGTACACAGTGGTAGATGGGATATTATACCGGCATGGACACTCCTTACCTCTCCTACGGTGTGTCCTGCCAAGCGAAGCGAAGGCCATTTTGCAGGAAGTGCACGAGGGTTTTTGCGGGGATCACACTGGGGGGCAAAGCTTGGCCCTGAAGATATTAAGGCAAGGATATAACTGGCCCACTCTATCAAAGGACTCAATCTCCCGAGCTCCCCCAGTCGAGCTGAAGATGATCTCGTCCCCGTGGCCATTTGCGGTCTAGGGAATTGACTTGGTTGGCGCCCTCCCTACTGGGAAGGGAGGAGTCCGTTATGCGGTGGTGGCTATCGACTACTTCACCAAGTGGGCAGAAGCAGAGCCCCTGGCAATAATCACTTCAAAAAGAGTCATCGACTTCGTGGTCAAAAGCATTATCTGTCGATTCGGGCTGCCAAAGAAGATTGTATCAGACAATGGAACGCAGTTCGACAGCGACCTCTTCACCGAATTCTGTGAGAGGCATGACATTGTAAAAATCTTCTCCTCTGTGGCCTATCCCCAGGCAAATGGGCAGGTCGAGGCCGTCAATAAGACGCTAAAGGCAAGCCTTAAGAAAAGACTGGACGAAGCCAAGGGAGTCTGGCCAGAATAGCTGCCCCAGGTACTATGGGCATACCAGACCTCACATCGAATGCCGACGGGTCATACTCCTTTCTCCTTGGCTTTCGGGAGTGAGGCAATCCTTCCTGTCGAAGTAAAGGTAGCCTCGCATAGAGTCCAGGCATTTGACCAGGACCGCAATCACGAATTGATCTGCGCGTCCCTCGACCTGATTGATGAAAAACGAGAAGATTCACAACTACAGCTTGCACATTATCAGCAAAAGATCACTCGTTATTTCAACTCAAAGGTCAGAAAACGCGCCTTTAGCATTGGCGACCTGGTCCTCAGAAGAGTCTTCTTAGCCAGTAAGGATCCCAAAGATGGAGTATTGGGACCGAACTGGGAAGGGCCCTACCAAATAACCGAGGTCGTAAAAGAAGGAACCTACAAGTTAGCTCGGCTTAATGGAGAAGCAGTCCCACGAACTTGGAACGCTATCCATTTGAAGAAATATTATCAATGATATCTTTGTAAGGCTTAGTCACAAAAGCCATCTTTTGTTCATTAAGTAATAAGAATTAAATCTTTTTACATTATGGTGTATATTTGTGGATGTAATGTCAAGTAACCACGAAAGACCCTTTCCTAATTACTTGGGGGGCATATGTATCCTGGATATAACCAGGTCATCCTAAAAACTTAGAAGTTAATTCAAATTGATTGATCGATGTTTTTCTTAAAAAGCACGAGATATCGATAAAGGATTAACGCGAAATAAGTTGTATCCTGGATATAACCAGGTCGTCCTAAAAACTTAGAAGTTGATTCAAATTGATTGATCGATGTTTTTCTTAAAAAAGCACGAGATATTGATAAAGGATTGACGTGAACTAAGTTTTCAAATTAATGTCCTGGATTCAACCAGGCCCTAAAAACTTAGAAGTTAATTCAAATCGATTGATCGATGTTTTTCTTAAAAAGCACGAGATATTGATAAAGGATTGACGCGAACTAAGTTTTCAAATTAATGTCCTGGATTCAACCAGGTCCTAAAAAACTTAGAAGTTAATTCAAATTGATTGATCGATGTTTTTCTTAAAAAGCACGAGATATTGATAAAGGATTGACGCGAACTAAGTTTTCAAATTAATGTCCTAGATCCAACCAGGTCCTAAAAAACTTAGAAGTTAATTCAAATTGATTGATCGATGTTTTTCTTAAAAAACACGAAATATCAATAAAGGATTAACCCGAACTAAGTTTTTAAATTAATGTCCTGGATACAACCAGGACTTGTCTTAGAAGTTGGTTCGAGTTGATTAGCATGTTTTTTTTTCCCAGAAGAACATAAGCTGCCAATCACAACACCAACAAAAACTAAGATTATTACCAAATGCATAGAAGAGAAACAAGATAGAGGCAAAAATATGTAAATCAATTAAAATAAAGTTGAAAAAGTCAATTGTCTCGAGGTTGAAAAACCTCATAATATAAAGTTACAAAAAAAAAAAAAAGTGATAAAAGAAAAGGAGAAAAGTCCTACGCTCCGCCAGGCCACTTTGATGAGGTTGCTCCCTCGCCATCCTGCTCGGTGGCAGTGGAAGTCTCCCCGGTCTCGGAGGGTGCCTCTTGTTGAAGGCGAGCCTTGAACTTCTCCAAGAAGGACTCCCACGCGTCCGGCCCCAGAAAGGAGAAGTCACCTTCCGGGTTGAAGACCCAGCAGTGGTACAGCATAGCCTCCATGGAGGAGCTGGAAGCTGCCCTCTTCGCTGCCAGAGCAGCCTTGGCCTCTTCGGCCTCAACCTTCGCGGCGTCCAGTGTGGCCCGGGCAGCCTTTGCCTCCTCGAGCTCAATCTTCGCAGCGGCTAGGGCAGCCTTGGTGGCATTGGCCTCCTGCAGCTTGGTCCGGGATGCCTCCAGCTCGCTTTGCGCAGTGACCGAGGCGGCCTGCGCGACCCTCTCGTTTTCCCGAGCGGTTGCCAGGACCACCTTGGCGTCCCTTTCATGTTGTTGGGCAGTCGCGAGGGCGACCTGAGCAGCTTGGTGCTCACCCCTGATCTCCTCGATCCTAGCCCTAGACCGAGATATGCTCCGGTGGAGGGCCAGAGCTGCCTGCAAAACCAAAAGATAATAAGGCAAGTGCCTTAGGAAAAAATATATGATACAAATAAACAGGGAGAACCAATGGCAAAGCCAACTTACCGTGAGGGTCATCCCCAACAAAAACTCAATCACGTTCTCAGGGCTCCTTGTCTCGATCTCCTGCAGATCCCTCGGGGTGGCATTGTAGCAATGATCCACCATGTAGGCCGCGGTCTCGTAGATCGTCCCCCGGAAGACATCAGGGACCTTCTCCAAAGCCTGGGGGTTGACCGGGATGCGCACCTCGGGGGTCGTAGTTGACAAGGTCCCAAGGGGCACCTCCGGTTCCCGGATAGAGATGGGAGCTCGCGGAGGAGGCGGGGGAATCTTCTCCATGGCAGGAGGGGGTGGAGGCACTTTCTCCTGAGCAGCCGGGGCTTGGTTTTTCCCCTTCGCAGAAGACTTGGAGGTAGTCCCGATGGCTTTCTTCGCTATCCGAAGCCTCTTCACCATGGGCCCAGAAGCCCCGGAGGAAGGGTTTCCTCCTGGGAACATAGCTCGCAAGTCATTGTTCTCGGGCTGCGACATCTCCTCTATTGAAACAGACAGAAAAGCATTAATATACGTGTAAAAATATTTGTGCAAAACAACAAAAGAAAAGAAAGCAGATCTTAAGTATGTATTGAAAGGGGTCCTACCCTCCGAGCTAGAGGAGGAATCTATGGTCACGACCTCCGGCCCTAGAGCTTCAGCGGGGGAGTCTAAGATAACGACTTCACGGGCTAGAAGAGGCTCTGGGTCCGGATCCACCTCGGGACTGGACTCTTCTACGTACTGCCTAAGACTCGGAGCTACTACACCCTCCAGGAGAGAGGGCCACGACCTAAGATTGGTCCCGTACTCCTCGAAGAAGGCCGACCTAAAGGCCAAGGTATTATCTACAACTATAATACCCCTAGGACGGCTCATGTCATAACGCAGCACGAGCTGGTTGACGCATTGGAGTAGGGTGGTGTCGTGGTCTGGGTCATTTTGGTGGCGATGAACGGGTTGGCTGGGGTTAAACCTAGCAAGCCGTAGGTCGGCAGTGGCCCTATCTAAACCCCTAAACAAATAAGGATTACCTTGGCCGGAGGGGCCGGCTGCTGCCCCAGATTGGGCCCTCTCCACATTTACTTCTTGGGTGACCTCCAGAGCCCGCTTCCGCCGCACGAGGGGCACCTTGTCCTCCTCGTCCTCCTCCTCGCCCGCGGCCTCATCCTCGGGAATGGGCGCCATCTCGTGAGCAGGGGGAAGGGTCCGTGGTCTCCTCAAGGGCAAAGTCTGGCCCGGAGAGATTAACTTGCACGCCAGCATCGTCTCGTCGGACACGAGCTGGCGATAATCCTTTTCACTTGGGGGGAGCCCCGCCAAGGTCTCGTATTGACCCCCAAGGGTCACGGACTTGGCCATCCTCGTGAAAATAGATGCATGATAGTTTCTAAGTCAGGAATGAATAAAAAGGGGCTAATCAGCAATCAGCTTACGAGCTGAGAGTAGAAGGTACTTATGAGGATGGTTGAAATAATGGTGTTCGCAGTTGCAGAACCCTGTTGACATAAAGAACTGGTCCTTAAAGTCGTTGGGGTGGCTGGGCAGCTCGATGACCGCAGCCGAATTTGGAAAACGAGCCAGATAGTAGAACCCGTCGCCTTGCCTCCGCTGCTCCGGGCTAACTTTGAGGCAGAAGAAGTAGAGGATGTTCGCCGGCGTGGGGACCTCCCATTCCTGCTTCAGGAATAGATACTTCAACCCCGCTAACAGACGATATGAGTTAGGGGGGAGCTGGAAGGGAGCCAGCTTCACGTAATTTAAAAAATCCGCGAAGTACTGGTCCAATGGGAGGAAGGCCCCAGCCTTGAGATGCTCGTCGCTCCAGGCGGCCTATTCCTTGTCGAGTGGCGCGCAGCTCCGCTCACCTTCAAGGGGAGGTCGGGCATCCAGGGTGCCCCTCCCTATCTCGATGTTATGGGAAAGCAAGATTTTTTTGACTTTCCCTTGGGTGGTGACCTTCGAGGTGATCCTCTCGGCCTCGAAAAAGGCGTTGGGCCCCACCTCGACCTCCTTTTCCACGGTTGGTCCGAAGTTGGGAATTGGGGAGTCCGTGGCCACCTCCTTTCCTTTGTTGGTTTGCTGGGAAGACGAGCTACCAACACTCTTTTTGGGTGCGCTCTTCTTAGGTCCCATCTGGTTGCCTAACGAACAAAGAAGAAAATTTAGAAAAGGCGACCTAAGCATAAGAAAGAATCTAGCACGAAGTGTTTCCTTTACACGGGCTGAGGTAATCTCAGCCCGTGGCGAGTGAGACCACGCGGTTCTATGAACACGCGCCTGTGCTCCCAACGGGTCCCCGATTACTCGGAATTCGTGTGTCAGGAGGGTCAGAGTAAAAGTTTGCCTTGGAAGGAAAGTTTCAGTAGGCAACAGTAGGCAAAACTGCCTGTGAAGCGTGTCCCCTAAGCTACTCGGTTTTTGCACCCTAAGAACTGGTTATTCCAAACAGGAATAAATTTTTTTACCCAGAAAATCACCCGAGAAAGTGTATCCTATGAGTCATGCTCCTAAATGGTTTTTCCTATAGTCGATACCCCTAGGATAAAAACCTACGCATAAAATACCAGTAAAAAAGAGCAGAAGACAAGCAACTTACTGCATGCGATTAAAGAGAAAGTTTACCTAAGCAACAGTGAAGGAAGACATTTAAAACATGCATAAATGGAGGACTTACAGAAATGTTTTGCTGTGAAGAGACTGAAAGGGTCGTCTGGGTTGAAATCCTGTTGGGATCGCTGGTACCAGAGTCACAAAATAGCCTTCGTGTCTGAACCTCTGGAACGCTGGGAACAGTGACCGGAAGAAAGGAAGGATTTTGAGACTAAGAAGAAAGAAGAAGATGAGAAAAATTTCAAATGAACGGGTAGCCCATGCGAAAGGTGGCCAACCCTTTTATATACTTAAGAGGCCAAAGGATGAGGGCCGTTCGATCGCCTTGATGTAGGATACGAGGATCACTACTCGAAAGACGAAACGGCGACCGAAGATAGGCTAGGCCATTTAATGCGGTTCTCGAAAGACGGACCGTCACCAACAACGATGCTCCACGTATTCGATACCAGCGTAATGGGCGGAATGTGAAGAGTCCACAAAGAAGCCTAAAAGCCCCCATTGTGGCCCCAGGTGATGTCGTGTGCCACGAGCAGGGGCTTGGGGGGCAAATGTACGCCCTAAATATCCACGAGCTATTAGCGAGCTGAGAAAAGGCATAGTTATATCTGCTATGTGGATGTCATGTACCCGGAGCTGCTGTTACAAGGTCCTACCTCTTCAGCTCGAGGTAACCTAAGGTTTAATGGAGATTACTAAGGCACCGAGTCAGCAGTATGGGCACCACGAGCTAAGGCTACATCAAGCTTGAGATACGAGCTTGAGTTGGCATCTCTGACATTTTATAAAGTCAACCACGCAATGTAAACGTGCATATATCAGACATCACGTGTCTGATCCATCCCTGAATTCTCGGACATGCAACATAAACGTGCGTGTTCAGGCACCCACGACTGGGTTGGGCCGTGCGGCCCATTATCTCCCTTACCTATTGATTAGACCACACTTCATTGTCAGGTTTTAGGAATTAATCATGAATGTCACAGAAGTGACATGATGGGTAAGAAGGTCACGGGATGACCTCCCTTGCCAACCCCCAGGTGCCCTCTCCCTATAAATATGGAGACCCTGGGAGTTGCAAGGGGTTGGATTCTATTTTGTAAAGAAATACCCTGTAAAGAATATCAGAAAGATAGCAATAATATTGGCTGGTGGACTAGAAGGATTTTAACCCTTAAACCACCTAAAAAAGTATTTGTGTTATCATTTTACTTTGAGATCAGTCATCTATTACGGTTCATTATCTAGCACTAATCTCACTCTTTATTCTATTAATTATCTGTTGCCGAAGAACCGCGTCAACACCTTCAAACTCTGAGCAGAAATCCAAGAAGAGAAAGAAGAACAATGAGAAGGGCAAAGGAAAGGGCAAGAAGTCCAAGGAAAGCAAGAAGGCACCAAAAGCCAAGGAGAACAAGAATGAAAACAACTCCAAGAAGAAAGAACCAAAAGGAAAATGTTTCCACTATGGAGTTGAAGGTCACTAGAAGAGAAACTATAAGAAGTATCTCTCTGAGCTGAAAAAAGAAAGGTAAATATGATTTGCTTGTACTTGAAGCTTGTGTTGTGGAAGACGATATGTCACCCTGGTTTTAGATTCAGGAGCCACTAACCATGTTTGTTCTTCTATGCAGATACCTGAGTCATCAAGGGAGCTGGCAGATGGCGATGTGACCATGTGAGTTGGAAGTGGAGCTCTCATTTCAGCAAGAGCAAAGGGAACAATCCGTTTAAATTTTGGGAACAATTATTTAGTTTTGAACAATGTTTATTTTATTCCTGGATTTCTAAAAAATTAGCTTCTTTATCTATGTTGCATGAACAATTTTTTGTTATTTCTTTTAGTAATAATGAGATTGTTATTTCAAAGAATGGTTTCAAAATATGTCAAGCTAAACATAATAACAGACTGTATATGCTCAAACCAAATGAACGAACGCTCAATAATTTAGAATTATTTAAAGTTGCAAAACTGCAAGGTAACAAAAGACAAAAAGTTTCAAACGAGGATGACACATATCTTTGGCATCTTAGACTTGTTCATACAGGTCTAGATAGAATAAAAGATGGACCTTTGAGAGAACTAAGAGTTGAAACTCTTCCGGTTTGTGAATCTTGTCTAAAAGGAAAAATGAGCAAACGTCATTTCTCAGCGAAAGGAAATAGAGCCAAAGAACCTTTGGAGCTTGTACACAGTGATGTTTGTGATCCAATCAATGTACAAGAAAGAGGTTGGTATGTGTGCTTCATCACTTTTATTGATGATTACTCAAGATATGGTCATACTTACTTAATGCTTAAGAAAACTGAAACCTTTGGTAAGTTTTTAGAATTCAAAGGTGAGGTTGAGAAGCAGTTAGGTAAGACTCTTAAGACACTTCGATCTAATTGAGGTGGAAAATATTTGGATTTAGAATTGAAAGATTTCTTGTTGGAGCCATGGTATTCTATCCCAACTCACAGCATCAGGAACGCCACAGGAAAATGGTGTTTCTGAAAGAAGAAACAAGACCTTGTTGGACATGGTCAGGTCTATGTAACCTACTCTCCCCTTCCTCTCTCATTTTGGGGATACACACTTCAAATGGAGACTTACATTTTGAATGTAGTCCCATCTAAGACCATTAGCAAAACGCCACTAGAACCGCGGAATGGAAACAAACCTAGTTTGCACCATTTCTACATTTGGGGCTGTCCTGCTCATGTCCTTAGACCTAAATCAGGGAAACTTGAATCAAGGTTGGAAGTGTACATTTTTTTTGGCTACGCTCTAAAGACAAGAGGCGATTATTTCTATAGTCCCAAGGATCAAAAGGTATTTGTTTCCACAAATGCAACCTTCCTTCAACATGACTATATCAATAACTATAAACCTTAGAGCAAGGTAGTATTGGAGGAACTCACAGCTGATAAGATTCCATCACAATCATCTTCATCATTAAATGATAAACGACAAAACTAAGGAAACCATGATTCCTGGAAAAGAAACCCCGGTGCAATGTCGTAGTGGGAGGATTGTGAGACAACCTGTGTCGCTACGAATATGAAGCACATGTCCTTGTTTATGATATAGACAAGGACGATCCATTAACCTTTAAAGAGGCAATGGATGATCCTAAAAAAGAGAATTGGCAAGAAGCCATGAACCAAGAAATGGAATCGATGTATTCCAATTCTGTCTGGGAACTTGTGGATCCACCTGAAGATATCAGGCCCATAGAGTGTAAGTGGATATACAAGAAGAAAAGAGTTGTAGGTTGGAAAGTAGAGACTTTCAAAGCGAGACTAGTAGCCAAAGGTTACACTTAAAGAGAAGGTGTTGATGATGAAGAAACATTTTCTCCTGTGGCCATGCTCAAATTTATTCACATCCTCTTATCCATTGCGACTGCCAATGATTATGCGATATGGAAAATGGACATCAAGACAACTTTTTTAAATGGATATCTTGACGAAAGTATCTATATGGTACAACCAGAAGGGTTCATAAAGAAAAGGGAAGATCAAAAGGTGTGCAAGTTGCTAAAATCCATTTATGGATTAAAGCAAGCATCTAGATCTTGGAATACCACTTTTGATGAAACAATTAAAACATATGGCTTTGAAAAAAATGTTGACGAAGCATGTGTGTATAAATACATCAAAGGAAAAGTGGTGGTTTTCTTAGTTCTTTATGTTGATGACATTTTGCTCATTTGGAACTATGTAGAGACATTGTCAAACGTGAAGAAGTGGTTAGCCAAAAAGTTCCAAATGAAATATTTGGGCGTGGTGATCTATGTTTTGGGAATCCAAATCCTAAGGAATAGGAAGAACAAGCTCTAGGCACTTTCTCAGGCTAATTATATAGATAAGGTGCTTGAAAGATTCTCCATGGAGAATTCCAAGAAAGGTCAGTTACCGACCAGGCATGGAATTGCTCTCTCCATGAAACAATGTCCTAAGACACCTTAGGAGGAAGATGATATGAGAAAGTATCCCTATGCTTCAGCAGTTGGGAGTCTAATGTACGCTGTGTTGTGTACTAGGCCTGACATATGTTATGCAGTTATGATTGTAAGTCGTTATCAATCATATCCTAGTTTGGAACACTGGATTGCAGTAAAGCACATTCTCTAGTATCTTAGGAGAACGAGAGATTATATGCTTGTATATTTAGGGGGTGAGCTGAACCCCACTAGATACACTAATTCTGATTGCAATCATACAAAGACAGTCAAAAGTCGACATCTGGGTCAGTGTTCACTCCTGGTGGAGGAGTTGTTGTCTGGAGAAGCATTAAACAATCAAACACAACTAATTCAACCATGGAAGTCAAATACACAATGGCTTGTGAAGCAGCTAAGGAGGCGGTTTGGTTGAGGAAGTTCTACATTGATCTAGAAGTTGTTCCATGTATGGATAAGCCACTAATCCTGTATTGTGACAACAGTGGAGCAGTTGCTAATTCCAAAGAACTGAGAAGCCACAAGAGAGGAAAGCATACAGAAATGAAATATCATATGGTGAGAGAGATTGTACACCGAGGTGATGTGATTGTTATGAAGATAGTGTCAGAGCAGAATCTGGCTGACCCATTTACCATGGCACTTCATGCAAAGTTGTTCATGGGTCACGTGAGCAATAAAGGATTAAGGGAGATGCCTCACTTACTTTGAGGGAAAGTGAGAGATTGTTAGGATTTATGCCCTAAAAACATGTAAAGACATTTTATTGTATTTGAATGTTATAAATATTGTTTGAATTAATCATATAATAATATCAAGAAAATTCCCTATTCATTTATGGGAATATGATCTTGTATTAGTACGAGAGAATTAAGATCATATATAATGAATAAAATAGTCAGTAACATATTAAATTATGGTATTAGAATGGTAAAATGGTAATTTTGACCAGCTCTAATTAACGAACCAATTATGGAGGACATAACTACATATATTGATAATATCAATAGACTACTAGAGAAAACTCTGTAAATATAATTCTATAAATACTTAGAGTGCAATTCCATATTTATAGTGGAGTAATCATGAAATTAATAAATAAGATTATTAGATTAAAGAGTTTAATTAATAATCTGGTTTATTGGAGCTTCGTATTATAGGTCTATAGTCCCCAGATCACCTCCGTCCTACACTATCAAGGGTAAGGTTGTCAAAAGAAAGATTTGTAAAGAGAAATGACTAAATTGCAGAAGAATTAATTTTCCAGGGCAAGGAAATAATTATGTGATAATTATGGGTAACTGATTAATTGTGAATTAATTAATTATTTAACTATATAGTTTTTATTTTGAAAAACTATAGGTTAAAATTAATATTAATCTTGTTTGGATTAATATGAAGAGAGAGAATATAATAAATATCTTATTTACAATATGATATTTATTTATTTGATTTAAAATTGATATATTAAGATAAAGTTAATTTTGAATTAACTGATATTTATGTTGGGATAAATATATTGTCTTAAAGATTGATTAAACAAACAAATGAGAAAATTAGGGAAATCCTGATTAGGTTGGGCGACACACAATGTGCAGCACAGTATGTGGCGCCTAACTCACGAATTTTTCTCCCTGAGATTTGAATTTTGAATTTCAAATAATTTTGTTTAATTATTCTTTTTAAATATGATTTAAATAAATAATTAAATGTAAATATCTGATCAATTTTTATTTGAATTATATTTTTAATAAAATAAAGATGATTTAATTAGAATAAATATCTTTATATAAGTCTGATAGTACATGACTTTTAGAATAAGCTTTATTATTATTTTTTAGAATAAAAATATAGACTCTCTCTCTCTCTCTAAAGCAATAGTTTTCTCAAAAACTTGAATCAACCTTTTGAATCCTACGCACCCACACACGTCCTTGTGTGTTTGAGGATTGATCTGGAAGACCAGGGTGTGAGCATTCAGATTGTTGGATTGGATGATCGTTGATTTTATACAATAAGATTGACACTTGATAGGCTACAAGAGGTAATGCCTAATCTGTTTTGTATGTGATTTAATATTTATATATGTATATGAGCTGGTATTAATATTTATTAAAATAGGTCTATACATTCCGCTGCATAACTTTTGTAACGACCAAAATTCCCTAATGTGGCTTAAAGCCTGGATTAAGAGGCCAGGAGGGCCATAATTGATTTATTATGTAATTAAATGATTACATGCATGATTATGTGAGTTATATTATTATATGATGATAAATGCATGCATGTGGATCCACTTTTCATTGTAAGGGTATTTTGGTAATTTGGTCCGTTGAGGGCATATTTGTATATTTTCATGCATGTTGGTGAGGTATGGATGAGACCACATTATTATGTGGATATGATCGAGCTATTTGGCATGAGACGATCTTAGAATGCCAGTTAGCAGTTTGGTCATAACAGGGTTATTTACCGGGCTCGGGGTGAGTCTCGGGGCAATTTGATGATTAGTAAATTCCAGGAATTAAAGGGCAATGTGATATAATTTATTAACTATTTGAGAATATTGGGAATAATGAGAATTGGCGGACGTTAATTATAATTAACGGGATAGACGTGAAACGACGATTTTTCCCTTGAGGGCTTTTAAGAAGTTAAATTAGGCTTGGGGGCATTTTGGTCTTTTGACCTTAGGATATATTTAAACTAAAGGAAAGCTGTAGAATAAATAAGGCAAAACAGAGCCATGTCCTTCCTCTCCCATGATCATCTTTCTCCTCTTTTCTTCCTTTGGATTTTTGAAGCTCAATTTGAGGATTCAGGCTAGGAGATCAAGGTTTGGAGCTTAGGACCTTAGTTCAACCATTGAAGGGGGTTCATTTCAAAATTGGGGTAAGGTTTTTAGCCATTTTTTTTCTTCTAGTTTTGCTCTGTTTTTAAGTTAGTTTGAGCTTGAATTTTTTATTATAGAAGTGGCTATTTAAGGTGGTTTTAAATGGTTCAAAGCTTGGGTTTTGTTGGTTGAATGATGTATATATTGTGGTAATGCCTGGATGCGGTTTCTGGGTTGATTTGATAAAATTTAGATGAGGTTTGAATTGAGAAAATGGTAGGGGAGCTGGGATCGCTGGGTCAAGTCGCGACCCACTAGGCCAAGTCGCGACCTGGACCCAAGTCAGAGCCTCCCTGGGCTCTGTGAAGTAGGCGCGCTGTGACCCACCTTGGGCCAAGTCGTGACCCGCCCTTGGTTCTTCAGATGGTGCTCTCTGTCTTGAGGGTGAGTCGCGACCCACCCTTCCTTTTTGAACTAAGAAGGGTTTTTCAAGGGTTTTAGGCTCGGGGTTTCAACTCTTAAGGCTTGGGATCGAATTTACTAACCGTGTTAGTATGATTCGAGGTCCCGGGAACAAGGTTTAGACCATGGACCTTTTATGATTTATTTTTGTTGACCGCGTTTTTAGCCAACGACGTGAGAACGTCAAAAACGATAAAGCCTTCAACAGAAATAAAACGACACAGACGGTTTTTGAACAGAAAGTAAATAACACACACAATTTTTATAGTGGTTCAGCCCCAATATGTTGGTAATAGCCTAATCCACTTAGAGTTGTGATTATAGATCTGTACTCAAGATCAGATGAACTGAGCCAACTGAGTTTCTTCAATACAGATTACAAGAATACAAGAATTCTTTCAGATACAAGCACTTTCTCTCTCTAGAAAACTCAGACCCAAAATTTCCCCAAAAAGTCTCAAAAGAAGAAGCCCCTTTTCTAATCCCATAAGCCATATATTTATAGGCTTAGGATCATACATCTGATCTCCCTTAGAATCAGGATATTTTATTATATTCATTACATTTAAATTACAAAAATATTCAAAATGTAACAGAACACCAAATTTGTGGGAAGAATGAGAGATTCCCGCGTATGCCAAGATCGATTCTTGTTGAAGCCGTTTATGGAAATCTTGACGTAGTCATGCTCTATCTAGTTGATCCATATCACCTTCAATCTGGTCGAACACACCTTCACTGGGCAGATTGCCTATGTTGAAGTGCACGCCAGTATACCTTATGTGCATGCCAGTATACTCTATGTGCACGCCAGTTGAAGTGCACGCCTGTATACTCTATGACTGGGCAGTCATGCACTTAGCTGGTAAGACATGCACTTGCATGACATTTCTCTGGTCTAACATGGCATCTCTGGTCTAACATGACACATCTCTGGTCTAACAAGGCATCTCTGGTCTAACATGACACATCTCTGGTCTAACATGGCATCTCTGGTCTAACATGGCATCTCTGGTCTAACATGACACATCTCTGGTCTAACATGGCATCTCTGGTCTAACATGGCATCTCTGGTCTAACATGATACAACTCTGGTCTAACATGGCATCTCTGGTCTAACATGGCATCTCTGGTCTAACATGACACATCTCTGGTCTAACATGGCATCTCTGGTCTAACATGGCTTACTGAGCTACTCCTAAGCCAAGTCACTTTATCACAACTCTGAGGAGCCAATATATTTATTGACTTATTAATGTGTCTTTTACAGACCATGTACTGCCACTTGTCACCTCTATTGCCACATCATCGATCTCCATTTTTTGGGGATAACAATTTTATTAATGGAATTCCATATTTAGTTATGATTAGATGACTGCTAAGGAACTTAAGGATCGATCATTCTCAAAGGTCGTTCTTTTATTATTTCATGCTTGAACCAGAGGTAAGAAAACTGCACCCAGTATGTGATATGCATGGGTATTGATGAAGCATGTTGAGTGCTCTATATATTGACATTGATTGCATAGTAAATGCATAACAACTTTGCTTATTTGTGTATGGAAATGACTTATTGTCAGAGAACGAGAATGGTGTTTAGTATTGATCTTGATGTTGTGACTTATCAGTCAAGTTTTTGTGGTGATATGAGCACTGGTTGTATGGTATTCGCTTAAGAGTCAAGAACGACATTAATGTGTTTACCACGGGTCGAAATGGTTAGATCTAATCACCATGAGCATAAAATGCTTGACCGACTCTAAGTTCGATGAAAAATAAAAGCGTTGTCTAGTCTAAAGACTAGTTATGTAGAGCCAGGGCCAAAAGGCTCAGGTAACTATAATGTTACATGGCTTAGGGTTCGGAGCCCAAGTTTGTGACTCATTAGTCACTTATCTGATTAGGGTGCAAAGCCCAAGTGTGTGACTCATTATTCACCTACCAAGTGTGTGACTCATTAGTCACCTACCAAGTTTGTGACTCATTAGTCACTTATCTGAATAGGGCTACAAGCCCCAGCATGATTGCCAGAATCATTTATTGTTATTTACATTTCTGATTAGGGCTGCAAGCCCCATAATGATTACCATAATCATTTATTGATATTACATACATGCAGTAATAAGTTTTCTTGCAGAGCCTTGGCTCACGGGTGCTATGTGGTGCAGGTAAAGAAAAAGAAAAGCTCACCCAACCTTGAGTGGAGAGCTTAGGTGGTGATGTGTACATATGTGGCCGCTTGACCACCAGGGCCAAGGTGTTTCTCAGAGGAACTAGGGGTTAACCCTATTTTTGCCGCTTAGGTCGACGGGTTGTAATTTTTACACTGTAATGATCATTTTGGATTGTAAATAACTTTGTAAACACTTTTATGGGCCCATGTATAGTTTTATGTTTTAAATAAAATATATCCATTCCTTTTGATCGAGATTTTTCACCTTAGCCTATTAATAACACCTAGATGCATGTTTATAACCAAATGACTCGTTTAGCGAGTTAAGCACTATTTAAAGTCCATAGTAACGTTCTTGGAGTAATTAGGGCATTACAACTTGGTTTCAGAGCGTGCCAAGGTTTAGGGTTCCTGTAGACTGGCTGGGCTTGCACACTCGCCACTGAAGACAAGCTCGACTCATGATTTGGTAACTATTTATGTGGTTATATGTTTAACTACCTAAATAGAATATAAATGCTTTACCTGTCTACATGTAATATGTTAATAAACCTGGGCCTTGACTGCTTTATCATAAGCAATAACGTGCTTATTAGTACTGATATTGCTAGAACATGCTTAATTGCATTGTTATCTGATAATGGTTAATTTCTAAATGCTAAATGTTATGATCATGTCTCAACATGTTTATCTGTTTGATCTTGGACTGTGAGGTGTTAAGAGGTTCAGTTATTACTGCCTAACTGGCTGCGTTAACTATTACAGCAAGGTTTAAGCTATAAGAATGATTCCAAGGTAGAAAGACTCATCAGTTGGCCAGGATGAGCAGGGCCAAATTGACAGACAGGGTCAGGTAATGACCAGAATCAGATTCCTCAGCCAGCTCCTGATAACTGGCAGCAGCTGTTTGCTGATTTGCAAGCAAGAGTTATGAGGCAGGAAGACGAAATCCACCTCCTAAGAAAACAACAGGTTCCTGCAGGGAACGTTACCTGAGGCACCACTGGTAGCGGTGCCTACAGCTGAGCTGCTGCCAGAGGCTGGAAGCAAATGAGAACCTCTTTATGAAAGGTTCAGGAAATAACAACCTTCAGTTTTTTAGGGTAGTGCATATCCAACTAAGGCAGAGCACTGGATGAGCATGATTACCACCATCCTTGACTTTATAAGGGTGTCTAGTAATGAAAGGGTGGCCTATGCCACATACATATTTCGGGAAGATGCCTGAATTTGATGGGAAGTGATATCCTAGACCATAAATGTAACGCCCTACTTCCTTAGAGCCGTTACTAAGTGAGTTTAGAATGTGCAAATAACTCACTAATCGAGGTTTTAAGACAAAAGTGTAGCTAAACAATAAACAAAAGTCATACAATTTGAAAATGTAATCATTTATTGAAAATCATAAAGCGTTAAATATTTGGGAACCCAAAATACTGTTTTAGAAATATTTACAACTCAAAAATATAATCAAAGTCGACTAAACGACAAAATTAGGTTTAATACAAACATCTCCCAAAAATACCCCTGGTTGTGGCAGCCAGGCAGACCAAACATGTACACGTCACTTCGCGCTCTTCGTACTCATGGTTGGTCGACTTTCTCCTTGCTCTTACCTACACCATAGAGCACTCGTGAGCCGAAGCCCAACACCGCACAAGCAAATAACATATGCATATCTATCAATCAGCATATAATAAAACCCTCAACAGGTTAAACATATAACGACCATGCCGTCTCAGGCGCTTTACCAGGCCCTGGGTTCACGGTCTACACCGTGAGGATATCCCAAGTATCCTATAGGGGTCTCACCCTGGAAACTCGCACTCCGCATGCTTAACGCTGCTCCCGGCCCTTTGCCGTACTCGGCTCTCGCCGTTCTCGGCCTTCACTGTTCTTGGCTCTTGCTGTTCATTCACATATATGCACACATAGCATAATTAAACAAATACTTAAACATGTATAAACATAATCAATGGGGGGCTACACCCTGCAACACAATCATATAGGGTCGTGCCCTACAACACAAACTATAGGGCCTCGCCCTGCTCTACGGGTACAACCGTTTTCTAACCTGTGTCCCGAGCTTTCCGAGCACCGATATCCCGAGCACAGTCCCCTAGTCCGAGCCTCGCTGAAAACCTAGTCACAACACATCAACAACGTCCATCCATCAAGTTCTAATCCATTAAATAACTTTGGTTTATAATTCTAGTCTCAGGGACCTTGATTTCTATCAATCCGGGTGATAAAATCCATCCCGAGCCTAAAACCTCTTTGGATTCCAAAAACTCACTAAACGTCGCGACCCCAAGAACCCATGCCACTGCCCGCCTCAACCAGAAACCCCAACCCCCAAAACAGGGCATGCACGCCGTGGCCCAATCCATGGTGTGTCGCGGCCCGCCCTTCTTCCTGGCCTCCAAAGTGTTCTAGAGGGCCGCGGCTCAGCAAGAACAATGCCACAGCCCGACCCTTCGAACCAAGAAAAATCCTCCATTTTCACCACCAAAACCAAGCCAATTTACCCCAAAATCATTCCAACAATCCAATTCAATCACCACAAAAGTTCTATTATAGTCTCAGCAGCAAAACCTAACAAGAAGCTAGCTTAAAACTTCATCAAATCCCAAACTAAATCTTCAACCTCAAAAACTTAATAAAACTAAAACCCAGCCAATAACTTACATAATTTAATGGTTAGAATCACAGTTTAAAGCTTACCTTAGCCTCTGCTTGAATCCACAAGTTGAAACTGAGCTAATCCCCAAGTTTAGAGCTCCAATTCCTAGCTTAATCATCAAAGTTTCCCCTTGGTATGGTTTAGAGAAAATGAGAGAGAAAGAAAAGTGTTTGGGTCGGTTCCTAGTTTTCTGAACATATCCTTAGTTTTGTTTTACTTAACTTAGGTCCCTAAGGTTATCTCAAAGGCTCGGGGTACCAAAAACGTCCTCGAGGGAAAATTGGTAAATTTCCCCAATATTCCCTCCTAAACGTTCTAACTTCAAATATATCTCCAAATATTTATTTTCATAACCTGATAACCCCATAAAATGTCTAATACCCAAAATACCCCTCGACTCTCCTCGAGTCGGGTATTCGACCCCATTGTGACTTTCTAGCTAATCCGCTCCCTAGTACTGTCTCGGATCGTGCAACACGAATATATCACAATATTCACAATTATTACATTTATGCCCTCAATGGGATAAAATTATCGACATGCCCCTAATAACCAAATGGGGCCCACATGCATATTAAATTCACCTAAACATGCATTTCTAATCACATACTCATTAAATTCACATATCAACATAATAAACCACTTATTGCCCTCCAGGCACGATAATCAAGGCTCAAAGCCTTATTAGCAAATTTGGGACGCTACAACTATCCTCTCCTTACAGAAATTTTGTCCTCAAAATTACCTGAACAACTCGGGATACCGCTCCCGCATATCTGATTCAAATTCCCACGTCGCCTCCTCAACCTTGCTGTTCCTCCACAACACTTTCACCAAGGCGATGGTCTTTCTCTACAAAACTTTATCCTTCCGGTCGAGAATCTAAACAGAATTCTCCTCATATGATAGATCTTGGTCCAACTCCAAATTCTCATAATTCAGTACATGCGTCGAATCTGATACATACTTTTGGAGCATGGACACGTGAAAAACATCATGAACCCCTGATAAGGCTGGAGGCATCGCCAGTCTATAAGCTACCTCTCCAACCCGTTCCAGAATCTCAAAGGGGCTAACAAATCTAGGGCTCAGCTTGCCCTGACCACCAAACCGTTTCACTCCCCTCAAAGGTGAAACCCTAAGGAACACATGGTCACGACCTGAAACTCTATGCTCCTGCGTTTCAAGTCCGAGTAACTCTTCTAGCGACTCTGGGAGGCGAGCATGCGAGCTCTAATCTTTTCAATTGCCTCATTGGTCCTCTGAACAATCTCAAGACCCAAGTATCTCCTCTCACCCATCTCATCCCAATGGATAGGTGATATGCACTTCCTCCCATATAACATTTCGTACGGAGCCACTCCGATAGTCGCCTGAGAACTATTGTTGTATGAAAACTCAATGAAAATGAGATACTTACTCCAAGATCCCCCAAAATCTAGTACACATGCTCGTAGCATATCTTCTAGTATCTGAATCGTTCTCTTAGACTGTCCATCTGTCTGAGGATGATAAGCGGTACTAAACCGCAACCGTGTGCCCATAGCATTCTGCAGACTCTCCCAAAACTTGGAGGTGAAGGTGGGGTCCCTGTCAGATACTATTGACCTCGGAGCCCCATGAATTCGAACAATTTTCTTCACATACAATTCAGCATACTGCTCCACAGTATAAGTAGTCCTGACAGGTAAAAAGTGGGCGGACTTAGTATACCTATCCACAATCACCCACACTGAATCATGTTGTCCCACGGTCCTCGGCAAACCAACCACGAAGTCTATGGTGATATCTTCCCACTTCCACTCTGGAATCCCTAGAGGCTGCAATAACCCTGCTGGCCTATGATGTTCAGCCTTTACCTGCTGACTAGTTAAGCATCTAGCCACATAATCCACCACGTTCCTCTTCATTCCTGACCACCAATACAAAACTCTCAAATCTTGGTACATCTTCATCATACCTGGATGTAAGGAATAGGGAGTGGTATGCGATTCATCCAAGTTCTCCCGCCAGATATCATAATCCATCGGAACATAGATCCGACCTTTCTGCTTCAGTAATCCCATCTCCAAGATAGAAAAGTCCTTAGCCGCTCCGACTAACACACTTTCTCTGTGCCCTCTCAACTGGGAATCCTTCCCCCGCACCTCCTTGATCCTCTCAAGGAGTGTAGACTGAAGAGTGATGTTGGCTAGCTGACCAACCACTAACTCTATACCCGCTCTTGTCATTTCCTCAGCTAACTTATCAGATATCTGCCTTGAACTGAACACTTGTCTCGGGCCCTTCCGACTCAATGCATCAGCCACTACATTAGCCATGGTATAGGATATCACAATCATAATCCTTTACTAATTCCAGCCACCATCTCTGGCGCATATTCAGATCATTCTGAGTAAAGAAATACTTCAAACTCTTATGGTCGGTGTATATCTCACACTTCTCACCATATAGATAATGTCTCCAAACCTTAAGTGCAAATACCACCGCTGCCAACTCCAGATCATGCATGGGATATCTCTGTTCATACTCCTTTAACTATCTCGATGCGTAGGCTATCACCTTCCTGGCTTGCATTAGCACACACCCTAAACCTTGTTTGGAAGCATCACAGTAAATGACAAACTTCTCATTGTTTGTCGGCAGACTCAACACTGGAGCGGTGATCAGTCGCCGCTTCAATTCCTTGAAACTGTTCTCACACCTGTCTGTCCACACATACTTTGTCTTCTTCTTCGTCAATTCAGTTAAAGGTGTGGCTATCCTGGAGAACCCCTCAATGAACCGCCGATAATACCCTTCCAATCCCAGAAAACTTCTAACTTCAGGAACACTGCTCGATCTAGGCCAATCTCTCACTGCCTCAATCTTACTTGGGTCAACCAGAATTCCCTCCTTACTGACATTATGGCCCAGAAATGTGACTTGTGTTATCCAAAACTCACACTTGCTGAATTTAGTATATAACCTATGCTCTCTCAACCGCTGCAATACCAAACGTAGATGCTGCTCATGCTCTGTCTCTGACTGAGAGTACACCAGTATGTCATAAATAAATACAATCACGAACTTGTACAAATAGTCCTTGAAAACCCTATTCATCATATAGATAAAAGCTGCTGGGGCATTGGTTAATCCAAAGGACATAATCAGGAATTCATAATGTCCATATCTTGTGCGGAAAGCGGTCTTTGGTATTTCCTCTTCTTTGATCCTTAACTGATGGTAGCCTGATCGGAGATCAATCTTAGAAAACACTGTCTTTCCTTATAGCTGGTCAAATAAATCGTCGATCCTAAGCAATGGCTACTTGTTCTTGATGGTCAACTTGTTCAGTTCCCTGTAATCAATACACATCCTAAGAGATCCATCCTTCTTCTTAACGAACAACACAAGAGCACCCCATGGTGAGAAACTCAGTCTGATGAACCTCAAATCTAGTAACTCCTGCAACTAAATCTTCAATTCCTCTGCCGAAGCCATTCTGTAAGGTGTCCTGGATACTGGCTCCACCCCTGGCGCCAACTCTATAACAAACTTAATCTCCCGTTGTGGCGGCAACCCTGACAAATCTGCTGGAAATAAATTTGGAAACTCACATACCAATCTAGTCTCACCCGGCCCACTCGACACAACCCTAGAGGTATCCACAATGTTCACTAGGAATCCTATGCAACCTCCCTGCATCAGGTCTCTAGCCCTTAGTGCTGAAATCATAGGTACCCAAGGTCCACTAACTGCCCCCACAAATACAAAGGGTACCTCCCTTTCTGGTTCAAAAGTTACCATCCTGCGCTTGCAGTCAATCGTCGCCGAAAACTTCAATAACCAATCCATCCCTAGAATCATATCGAACTCATCCATCACTTGCTCAATCAGATCAACAGACAATTCCTTACCGCTATCTCTACTGGCAATGCTCTAATCCATCTCCTAGAGGCTACCAGTTCCCCAGTTGGCAACAAAGTCTGAAAACCCCTAGCATACAAAAGACTAGGTCTACACAGTTGATCTATCACTCTAGCAGACACAAATGAATGAGTAGCTCTCGAATCAATCAATGCAGTATAAGAAGACCCACCACTAGAAATCTGACCTGTAACAACCGAGGGGCTAGCCTCCGCCTCAGTTTGAGTCAAGGCGAACACTCTGGCAGGAGCAAGACTGTCGCCCTGCTTCAACTCCTCTTTCCTGGCCTCTGGGCAGTCCTTTTTCAAATGATTGATACTCCCACAAGTAAAGCAGGCCCTGTTTTGAGGGCTAGAGATCTATTTCAAGGAGGTTGCATTGGATTCTTAGCCAGTGTGGTGGACACCACTCAGGTCATGTCAGTAAGAACAAAAGAGACCAGACTAGTCTATGAATTCCTGGATGTGTTTCCAGAAGATTTACCAGGGTTACCACCGCATAGAGTGTAATGTCCTGAGATCCCTAATGTGGTTTAATGGTCGGATTAGTAGGCCGGGAGGGCCATAATTGATTTATTATGCCATTAAACGGTTATATGCATGTTTATTTGAATTATATTATAATATGATGTTAAATGCATGCATGTGGGTCCACATTTCATCATAAGGGTATTATGGTAATTTGGCCCGTTGAGGGCATATTGGTATATTTTGGTGCATGTTTGTGATTAATTGTTGAGGCCACATTATAATGTGGATTTTTTCGAGCTATTCAACATGAGACGATCTTTGAATATTAACTATCGGTTTGGTCATAAAGGCTTAAGCTCGGGGCTCGGGATGAGTCTCGGGGTGTTTCGGTGATTATAGCATTACCGGGAGTCAAAGGGTAACGGGATGTGAATTATTAGTATTTGAGAATATCGAGAATAGCAGGAATTGAAGGGTGTTAATTATGATTAACGAAATAGGTGGGGAAAGGACGGTTTTGCCCATGGGAGTCTTTAGAAACTTTTATTTGACCTAGGGGCATTTTAGTCTTTTTACCCCTAGGATTGATATGGGTTGAAGGCTGTAGAAAATAGAACCAAAACAGAGCTTCACCTTCTTCCTCACGTTCATCATCTTCCTCTTGCTTCCTTCGGAGTTTTTGATCCCAATTTAAAGAACTAAGCTAAGGAATCAAAGTTTGGAGCTTAGGACCTTAGGTGGCGTTTGGTTGGAGGTAATGAAAACAATGGAATAGGAATAGGAATAGTAATAGAATGGAATAGGAAAGGTAATGCGATTATGTTGTTTGGTTAGAATAATGGAATCAATGATTGAATACCTATTCTTATGTTTGGTTGACTATGGAATGATATAAATTTATTTTGGACAAAAATACCCAAAGTGCTTAAAATATGATTAATAAATTAAAATAAACATACTAAATATATATATATATATATAGATTTACCAACAATGACGTTACTTTTTTTTTTCATATTCTTTTTTTACAAAATAATATTTAATAATCCTACTTTTTTTAAGCATAATAATTCCACTTTTGAACACTACAAAATATTAAAATTATCAATAAGAATTTATTTTTGTGAAGTATTTTTTTAATGTCAAATGCAATTTACTTTAATTATCACTAAACACTATTTTATATTTTTTTAAAATAAAACAATATAATAACATAATAATGTTAAACTAAACATTATAACATATTTATATTCTAATAATCAAAAGAGTTTTTGATTACTGAGATCAAACTTTGTCCATGCACATGAAATATCACTAGAAATAGTATAAGTATTCATGTCCAATTACTCAGATCTATGCTCAAAGACAAACTAGTTTGCAAAATTATGAGCATAAAACATTACATCATATCCAAAAGATTATAATTTATATACTACTGAATGTCAAAGGCAATATAAATTGTCCTGCAAATTGTAGTAGAGCAAAGTGGACTAAACATGATCTTAGAGAGAGCCATCAAGAAGAAGTGTCACCCATTCATCCTTCTCATTATCTGGGACATTGAAAAAGTAAGAAACCAGAGCATTATCTTGCATAATCATGCGAGCTACCTTATGACGTTGAGTTGTGGTAAGTGTAGTGGTCCTTTATAACTCTTTCCCAAGTTGCATATGCTTTTCATTCATGTCTTCACCAATAGCTTTACTCAAACAAATAGAAGCTTTTTCAATTTCTCTTGCGATAATACAAGCTGATTGTGTGAGTGCATCTGAAAGTTCTTCATGATTTACAGTTTTCCTTTTCTTCTTTGAAGACCCATCTGATTGAGTGTGAGATTGAGCACCTCTTGTTGCTTCTGAAACAGACATAGATGGCACTTCATCCACATTGTTAGCATAGTTGAAATCATCTTCTCCAAGAGTAGTGTTTTCTTCTTCAGTTTGAAGTTCTTCACCAACATCTGCTGCAGTCTCAACATTTTTTCCAGTTGCACGATCCTTGCCAAAAACCATACATAAGTCATCATACCAAGGGAATGACTTGATCTTGAAGGGGGCTGCTTCTTTGTGACTTTGCATTTATACAAAATAAAAAAATCAGATACAAATAAATAAGCAAACCATCCTTGTTATGGATCCATCAACATCATAAGCAAACAATCATTCTTATGGATCCATTAACATCATAAGCAAAATGGCAGACCAAATACTATTATTTGAGTACCTGCAAATATGCTTCCCACACTGAATTTTCTACAGTAACAGTTTTTCTGTTGTTGTCCCACCCAAATCCGCTACAAAATGGTCCAGTCAACATTTCATGAACCACTTGAAAATGAGTCTTCAAAGTCTTCATTCTAGACTCAATGTGTGGCTTAGCTTGTATATCACATGCAGGCATCCGCTCCTTTAATTTCATCTCAAGAGCTCTAAGATGACCTGGCCTGAAATTTCCTTAAGCTTTAAACTTCCCTTCATTATTCAGTTCCATAAGTGCTTCAACCAAGTGTTTGTCTTCATCTTCGCTCCAAAATTTTTTATTTTGTCCTGGACCTCTTCCTTTTGAAGTCTCCATGTTGAAATAAGGTATCAAAATACTGTAAAACTAAAAACTAAAGCTGAAATATTGTAGTTGAATGAAAAAGAAACAAACAGCCATCAATAAAGAAATAAAAGTGAATGGATATACACACCAATAACAAAACATAAATTTAAAGATAAATTTTCCATTTCAAAGCAAGTGATATAAGTTTTTGGGGTGGTCAATTACACAAACAGTCAAATGAATTGGCATAGCCAAGTGAAACCAAATTTAGAAACCTAGACAATCATTGTGCATTTAATCTAAAAAATAAAAAAAACTAGCTTGCTCTCCTATGTTCTCTCCATTCGTTATACATCTCAAGTGCTAAATGATTTCTAAATGTTGTCCACCCTTCAGAAGCTTCAATACTTCTTATGGATCGATTAGCATCCATGCTATCTTCTTCGTCTCCACTATCACTCTCATTCTCTGGATGCATATCAGTATTATCAGTAGGCATTTCTCTCCTAATAAAATTGTGAAGCAAACAACATGCTAAAATGATTCGGTTTTGAGTCTTTATTGGATAGAATGATGGACTCCTAAGAATTGCCCATCGATTCTTAATTGCACCAAAACATCTCTCAATGACATTCCTAGCAGAAGAGTGCTTCATATTAAAAAACTCTTGTGGATTTCTGGGAGGATTCCCATCTTCCCATTGGTTGAGGTGATAGCGTTGGCCTCGATATGGAGCAAGAAATCTCTTACAATTAGTATATCCACCATCTACAAGGTAATAATGACCTAAAATAAAATAAAGATAAGGATTAAGTTGTCTCCTAAATGACTTATCCAAAAAAAATGTATAATCTAAAACACAAAGCATACCATTTGGAACACACAAACCATTTATTCTACGTATGGCATCACGTAAAACTCTACCATCTGCTGCAGAGCCTTCCCATCCAGGTAACACATATATGAATTGCATGTCTTGGGAGCATACACCTAAGACATTTGTAGCTATTTCACCTTTTCGAGTACGATATTTTGGTTTATCAGCCATAGGTACTCTCACTCTAATATGAGTTCCATATAGTGCCCCTAAGCAATTCTACCACATAATAAACAAATTTTTTTATTAGTATTTCAAACAAATAAAAATTTGTAGTGATTTTTAATTCAAGTAATATATAATATACCTTGAACCATTTCCACCTTTCATCTGTTGAGTTTTCAACAACCGGTTCAGGTCTTTTCAATAACGCTCCATGTAGTCGAATGATTGAATGTAACACATTGTGAAAAAACTTGGCTCCTAAAATGTTTTAGAGGAGTAGACACATTGTGAATTTCACCATGGGTTATGGTTCCTAAAATGTTTTATTCCTTTTGTTTGATAAATGTCTAGTATGAGATTAATTTTTGACATGTTTCTAATTAAAAAGTAGTTGTTCTTGATAAAGAATATGCATGACTCGACTCATGAAAAATGACCGATTTTCAACGTGTCTTTCAATAGATTTTGTATAGCATATGCACTTTTGTAATACTTTTAGTATATTAAGGATATTTGATTTTGATATAAGCTTAAGAACCTGTAGTTGGGAAAATGATATGAAATGAGTGGAGTTGATTATTTTCTAATTGTATTTTATATGGTTCCTCAACATTTTAGTATTCTCACTTGTTTGAACAAGTTTGATCTATACTAATATTTTGTCAAATTTAATTAAGCAATCATTAATTTCCTGTCTATGTTAAATCATAATTATTTTATGATTTTCAGCTGTATAACTCTAGTTAGTTGTTATATTTGTTACACTATTGATGTATAGCATACGGTTGTTAAATTGTTTTCAAGATATAAAGGGGAAGGCGCCTATGACACTGAAATATTTCTGTAATCATCAGTGGATTCTATGAGGTGGGTTCGTCCAGATAGCATCATATTAGGATGCTTTCAACTGGCTGAAGATGGAAGTGAAGAAAATTACTATGTACAAGTTATTAAAAGCAAGGGAGGGAAAATTTCTGATGTATGTATGCTTTAGCAATTCAGATTTTGTTTGGTAAATTTTAGCAAATTTCTGATGTGTATACACAAACCTTCAAAATTTGACATGGGCTATTATATGGTCACGTTCTTGTCCACTGGTAACAAACAACCTAACGAGTTATGCCCATATATAATCATTAATATCAAATGCTTTTTTCACTAGAATGGAAAATACATGGCTCAAAACGCCACTCCAGGCAAATTACATGTTTAAGTCTTAAACTCATGATATAGATTCAATCCATTTTGTTTTACACGAAAAAAAAGAAAAAAATATGCAAATAGGCATTCCATCAAACATTTGGTGCTCTTACTGAATTCATAGAAATAGAGATAAAGAGAGAGTACCACTGCAACATATTAGAAAAGCAGGAGGAAGAAGAGAAGAGTGTCTCTGACACGGACCTCCGACTGGGACGAGCAGCTACCTTCGACTGGGTGTGTTGCTTGCTGAGAGTGAGAATGAGAGATGGTTGTGTCGGATTGCTTGTGGTTTTTAGGGGTTGAGCAAGAGGAGAGTGAGATATCAAAATAAATAAAGCAAATAAGTAATAAATAAATAAATTGCAGGCATGAGAAAAGTCGTACCTGAGGAACTCAGTCGGTGACAAAGGAGCGAGTTGGAGAAGAAGACGAAGACCCAGATGATGGAGAGAGATGATGATAAGCAGTGGAATGGAATTATAATTCCACTGACTCAAAATTGGAAAAGTTATTCAGTTAGTTTAAGGGATAAGCATTACAAAGGAATTCTTTTCCAAACTTGTTATTTCCAACCAAACAAAAGAATCTGGCCCATTAACATTCCATTCCTTTCCTTTCTGGCCCATTACCATCAACCAAACGGGCCCTTAGTTCAACCATTGAGGAGGACTTAAATCTAGCTTGAGGTAAGATCTATCCATGAAACCTTAGTTATGCTCTATTTTTCTTATGGTTTTCAGTTGTGAAATCTACGGTGTTAGGTTGAGAATTAATGGAAGTTTTTGGAGGAAGTTCACTTGGGTTTTGAAGCTTGTATGGTGGGTAAGTTGTGGTAGTAATTAGGGGCTTTGCTTGGTGATGTTGGGAGAGTTTTAATGAGGTTTTAGAATGAGTTTGAAGGGAGAAAAACAGGGGTTTTGGCTGAGTTTCAGGTGGGGCCGTGACTCTGTTCTAGAGCGCTGCGGCCCAAGCTTAAGAAAATGAGAGGAAGAGGCTGAAGGGTCGCAGCATGGCCAGGGAGGGCTGCGGCCTTTAGTGGAATTTTGGCCAGAAATAGGTTTTTGGCTTGGGGATTCAAGACTTAGGCCTCGGGATCGATCCTACTACCCGGTTTAGTAGGATTTGATGTCCCGGAGGCTAGGTTTTGGTTCGAGAACCTTTGTTATTCATTTTATTGACGGAATCCCATATTTGGTTATGACCAGGTGATGGTCAAGAAATTAAAAGGTTGATCATTCTCAAGGGTCGTTCTAATATTAATTCTCGCTCGAACTAGAGGTAAGAAAACTGCACCCCATATGTGACATGCATGGTTATTCTTGAGGCATGTTGAATGTTTAAATGTGGACATGGATTGATTATTGAATGCTTAGCAAATCTTGCTCACTTGTGCCTGGTACTGACTGAATAGTCAGAATTGGCAAAGGTGTCAGTATCAACTGTGAAGCTGTGACTCATTAGTCAAGTTTGGCAGTGGTACTGGGCACTGGTCACACAGTGTTGACTCATAAGTCAGGAATGGCCTTAGCGTGTTCAACGCAAGCCAACAAAGATTAGATCTAATCGACATCTGCATTATATGACTCAGAAGAGCGTTAATGCCGGACCGACCTCAAGTTCGATGAATACTATAAGTGCTTGTCTAGCCAAAGGCTAGTTATTTAGAGCCACAGTGACTATTTAGTCACATGGCTGTGGGTGCCGAGCCCCATGTGACTTACCCAGCAGTCACTCATCTGTTTAAGCTAGTGACTTGCTCGTCTGTCACTCATTATGGTTTACCAGAACCTCAAGTGTTAAACCACTCATTTGATTAAGAGCTATAAGCTCCTTCATTGTTAATGTAACCACAAAGTGATATTCACTCATCTGTTCAGAGCTATAAGCTCTGTATGATTATCATGATCATCATTTGATATTATATGCCTGCATTATGTTTTCTTGCTGGGCTTTGGCTCATGGGTGCTATGTGGTGTAGGTAAAGGGAAAGAAAATCTCACCTAGCCTTGAGTGGAGAGCTTAGGTGGTGCTATGTACATATGCGATCGCTTGACCACCATGGCCAAGGAGTTCTCAAAGGAACTAGGGGGTTTACCCTATTTTTCCGCTTAGGTCGGCGGGTTGTAAATTTAAACTGTAATGACCATTTTGAGTTGTAAATAACTTGTAAATGTTTTTTTATGGGCCCATGAACAATTTTATGTTTTAAATAAATATATCCTTTCCCTCTTATTGGTTTTCCACGTTAACCTGTTAGTAACACCTAGAAGCACGTTTTTAACCAAAGGACTCGGGTAGCGAGTTAAATTCATGGTTCAACAATCACCGTAACGGTCTTGGGGTAACCAAGGCGTTACAAATTGGTATCAGAGCGTGCTAATGTTTAAGGTTCCTGTAGACTGGCTGGGCATATACACTCATCACTGAAGTCAAGCTCGACTCATGGTTTGGTAACTAGTTATGTGGTTATACATTTAACTGCTTAAATATATTATAAATGCTTTACCTGTATACATGAGACACCATGTTAAGATTGTGCCCTGAATAATGCATCTTTAGCAACTGTGTGCTAAATAGTACTGAAATTGATGGAATATACTCATTAGTATTGTTCATTGTGAATTATTATGTGATACATGTTAAGTGCTATAATCATGTATCTAATTGTATATTAGTATGGATGTGGAATATGATGATTATCTGCTTGTTCTTGGACTGTAAGGCGGCAAGAGGTTTAGTTATTACTACCTGACTAGCCGTATTGACTATTGTTTCAGCAAGGTATAAGTTGATAAGAATGAATCCAGGGCAGACAAATACATCAGCTGGCCAGAGTGATCAAGGCCAGAATCGTTATCCCCAAAATTTGAAAACGATGACGTGGTAATAGAAATGACAAATGGCAAGGAATGGTTGGGTGATCTGGCTTAGGAGTGCCCCGGTAGACCAGTGAAGAATGTTAACTGGCTAGTCAAGTGTCATGACCGACCAGGCATGACCTTGTCCGACCAGTCACATGTTTATCTGCCCAGGCATGACCTTGTCCGACCAGTCACATGTTTATCTTCCCAGGCATGACCTTGGCCGACCAGGCATGGCCTTGGCCGACCCGGCATGACCTTGGTCGACCGGTCATGACCATGTCTGCCCAGCCAAGTGCATGTTTGCCCAGTCAAGTGCATGTCTGCCCAGCCAAGTTCATGTCTGCCCAGCCAAGTGCATGTCTGCCCAGTCAGGTACGTGTCTGCCCAGTGAAGGTTTAGCCGACCAGCCTGAATGTGATATGGATCGACTAGACAGAGCAGGGCTACACAAGAGATCCCAGAAATGGCTTCAACAAGAATCGGTCTTGGCTTGCGCGGGAATCTCTTAGTTTATCCCATGAATATAATGTATTGTTATATTATGAATATTATTGTAAATTAAATATAATGAGAATAACAAAATATCCCGATTATGAGGGGCATCATCTGTACGATCATGGGCCTATAAATACAAGGCTCATGGCATCATAAAGAGGGCTTTGAGACTTTTTCGAATTCTAATTTTCTAGAGAGAGAGTACTTGTATCTTGAGAGAATTCTTGTATTCTTATAATCTGCACTGAAGAAACTCAGTTGACTCAGGTTCATCTGATCTTGAGTGCAAATCAATAATCACAAATCTAAGTGGATTAGGCTATTACCAACACATTGGGGCTGGACCACTATAAAAATCGTCTGTGTCGTTTATTTCTCTTGAAGGTTTTTGTCATTAGGACGTCTACACGTCGTTGGCCAAAAACGCGCTCAACAAGAATAATAACAATAATTAGGGTCAAGAGAATGACCAGGGACAGATTTCACAGCCAATTCCTGCAAACTGGCAGCAGGGTGGCAAAGGTTGAAGAATTCATTAGGCTACTTCAGGGAGGTTTGTCAGTCACTGAGTATGCCCTGAAGTTTGATCGTTTGGCAAAGTTTGCCTTGGAACTGGTGCCCACTGATGGGACTAGGAGGGAGAGATTTCTTCAGGGGCTACAGCCCAGATTAGCCCGTGATGTTCGTATTACCACTGTGGCAGGGGTTACTACCTATGCACTAATAACTCTACAAAATAGAGTTATTTTACCACTTTTTATGTGCTAATTGTTGCTTAATTCTTGAGTTTTTAATTGATTTATTAAGTTTTTGAGTAATTTTGAATTTATTAGGTTTATTTTAATTTTATAGATTTTTGTGTGCTTTTATAGTTATTTTGTTGTAAGATGTTATAGTTTAATTATTTAAAATTAATATTGTTAAGTAATGAGTAAAACGATGCAATTCTGAGCTTAAATATTATGTAAATTAAATTTTAATTAATGTTTTCATGGAAGTTATATGGTATATTTTATTAATGAAAATATTTAATTTATAATTTATTTTGTAGGAAAATTATTTCATTTGTGGCTCTTGAAAAGCAAGGAAATCAAAGGAAAGGTGGTACTTTTGAAATAAAATAACAAAAAAATGGCACATAAGCCTCAAATGCCCAGCTGCCTCCAACTAGGCCCAGCCCGTTTCTCTCCTTCAGCACCACCTATATGAAGCTCCAGCTGAAGCAATTCCCAGGCCCAACACTCCCTAGCCAGTCGTACGCTCCTGAAGCTTCCCTCCTGCTCACGCCTCCCTGCCCATCCATGACTTCCTCCAGCCAGCCAGCCACCAAAATGGCTGCCATTTTGGTTTATTTTTGAGCCCAACAAAGCAATTTGTCCCCTTGTCCCATTTGTTAAAATACAACATTTTTACCCCACTTTCTACACATTTTACCTCAAAACATTATTATTACACCCTATATTTTACCCCTATTTACCATATTGTAATTAATTAAATCAATTTAATTAATTTAAATTGATTATTTTAATACCTCATTTTGGCTATAAATATGGAGTTTTGAAGACCATTTAGGGTGTCAATTTTTGAGAGGAGGCTACCATACCAAAATTTCTACACATTCAAAACCTCTCTATTCTCTTCATCTTCTTCTTCTTTTTGGTTATTTTTCTATGTATTTTTAGAGGAACAATTTGGGGGTTTCTCCAAATTTTCCTATCTATGTTTGTAATTTTTTTGTTTGTATTTTCTATTCTAGTTATGAGTTTCTAATCTTTTTAAGATTATTAAGGTGATGATGAAACAATATGTAACTAGATAGTGTTTATTTTGTATATTGATTTCCCATTTTGTGCAACAAATTTTATGGAATTTTCTTCTTCAAATATATTCTTTCATCTTAAATATCATTTATTTTGGATTGTTAGCACATATTTACACTTTGTTCTTCATTAGTGCAAAAACATAATATTCTTTGTGTAAGATGTGTCATTAAATTGTACACATCCATGCTTAGAACAAAAATATTATGTTTTGCCTTATAAATAATATTCATTGATTTATTTGTTATTTCATTAGATTGATTTACACTAAATGCTTTGAAATTATAATTTTGAAAAGTGAAGAAAAATCCTATCTTTTTAGAAGTAATTGGTGCTTAAAATTACAAATTTATTTAGAAAATGATAGTTTGATTTATTTTAACTATCACTAAAACTTGGGAATCAATGTACTTTTAAATATTATTGAACTTATATTTTGTGGATTCTATTATCTTAATAATCTTATTTTACCATCTTGATTTTTACTTTTAATTTATGTTTATATATTTGTCTTTAATATCTTTATTATTGTCTTTTATTTTATTTTCATTATACAAAACTCTCATCAATCTTTGGAGCTAGGTTAGAATTTATTACTTTTGATTTAAAATAGTTTCTTTTCAATTTTAGACAACTCCTTTGGGTTCGATCTCGTGCTTACACGAACACTATATTCCATATACGATTCGTGCGCTTGCGAGTATAAATTTTTAAAACATACCCGTTTTGGGTCCATCATGCACATGTGGTCGAGAAGGCACTCACAGTTGAGAGTGCAGAGAACAAGATCTGGCGAGACAATGCAGCCAGAAAGGAGTTTAGGAGAGCAGGTTCTCCTTTTGTGGGTTATAGTAGGGGTGGAGGCCCCAGTGAGCAGAAGAGGAAGGTTCCTGACACCTTCCCAGTTCCAGGTCCTGATAGGCGGCCCCGTGGTATTTTAATGGATCTTCAAGGTGGTAGTGAAGCCTGGAAGACTCGTCCTGAATGCCCTAGATGCAAGAGGCATCATTTGGGAGAGTGTAGGGCAAAGACCTGCTATCTGTGTGGAGCAGTAGGTAATTTTAAGAAAGATTACCCTAAGGCAAGAAAGGAAGAACCCAAGAAAGCGGGCAGCTCGGCCCCAGCTCGAATGTTCGCATTGACACAAGCAGAAGCTGAGGCTTCTCCCTCAATAGTTACAGGTTAGATTCTTAGTGCTGGAACCCCTTATAATGTTTTGATTGATTCTGGTGCTATACATTCTTTTGTTGCTAGTAGTAGTATTGATAGACTGTGTAGACCCTGTGATTTTTATGCTGTGGGGTTTGGAACTTTGTTACCCACTGGGGAATTAGTGGTATCCAGGAGATGGGTCAGATCTTTGCCAATGACAGTGGAGGGCAGAGAGTTGTCAGTGGATTTGATAGAGTTGGTTATGACTGACTTCGATATGATATTGGGTATGGATTGGTTGGTGAAGTATGGGGCAACCATTGATTGCAGAAGGAAGATGGTCACCTTTGAGCGTGAAGGTGAGGATCCTTTTGTGTTTGTTGGTACTGTGCATGGACCTCGCATACCTATGATTTCTGTTTTGAGGGCTAGGGATTTATTGCAAGGAGGTTGCATTGGATTCTTAGCCAGTGTGGTTGAAACCACTCAGGTCATGCCAGTGAGACCAGAAGAGACCAGATTAGTCTATGAATTCCTGGATGTGTTTCCAGAAGATTTGCCAAGGTTGCCACCACACAGAGAGATATAGTTCGTGATAGAACTAGCACCAGGGACGGAGCCAGTGTCTAGAGCACCTTACAGAATGACCCAAACTGAATTGAAAGAATTGAAAGTACAATTGCAAGAGTTGTTGGATTTGAGTTTTATCAGACCTACTTTCTCACCTTGGGGAGCGTCAGTTCTGTTTGTGAAAAAGAAATATGGTTCTCTGAGGATGTGTATTGATTACAGAGAACTGAATAAACGAACAATCAAGAATAGGTATCCTTTGCCAAGGATAGATGATATGTTTGATCAGTTGCAAGGTAAGAAGGTTTTCTCAAAGATCGACCTTCGTTCTGGTTATCATCAGTTGAGGGTCAAGGAGGGAGATATACCAAAGATTGTTTTTCGTACCAGGTATGGGCATTATGAGTTCTTAGTTATGTTGTTTGGATTGACTAATGCCCCAGCTACTTTTATGGATATGATGAACATAGTGTTTAAGGATTATCTGGACCAGTTTGTGATCGTCTTCATCGATGATATTCTGGTATATTCTCAGTCTGAGTCAGAACATGAGCAGCATCTGAGGTTGGTTCTATAGAGACTGAGGGAACACAGATTGTTTGCAAAGTTCAAGAAATGTGAGTTCTGGTTATCTCAGGTATCATTTCTTGGGCACATTGTCAGTAAGGAGGGGATTAAGGTAGATCCAGCGAAGATTGAGGCAGTCAGAGATTGGCCAAGGCCAAAGAATGCTTCTGAGGTTAGAAGTATCCTTGGATTGGCAGGTTATTATAGGCTTTTCGTGGAAGGATTCTCAAAGATTGCTACTACATTGACTGAGCTGACACGCAAGAATCCAAAATTTGTATGGTTGGATAAATGTGAGAACAACTTCCAGGAACTGAAGCAGAGATTGATTATAGCTCCAGTTCTGAGTCTTCCAACAGATCAAGAGAAGTTTGTGATTTATTGCGATGCTTCTCACCAGGGTTTGGGTTGTGTTCTGATGCAGTCAGAGAGAGTAATTGCTTATGCCTCAGGTCAGTTGAAGGAGTATGAAAAGAGATATCCCACTCATGATTTGGAGTTGGCGGTTGTGGTCTTTGCTTTAAAGATATGGAGGCATTATCTTTATGGGGAGAAGTGTGAGATCTATACAGACCACAAGAGGCTAAAATACTTCTTCACCCAGAAAGACTTGAATATGAGACAAAGGCGTTGGCTGGAGTTAGTAAAAGATTATGATTGTGAGATTTTGTATCATCCAGGAAAAACCAACATTGTAGCTGATGCTTTAAGCCGGAAGGGTTTGGGGCAGATTTATGGCGCGAGGCTGATAGCCAGAGAGTTAGCAGAGGATATGACTAGAGCTAGTATAGAGTTTCTGGTGGGCCAGTTGGCCAATATTACGCTACAGTCTACACTGTTGGAGAGAATCAAGGAGGGTCAGTTGGGTGATCCACAGCTGGTCAAGATCAGAGTGGATGTTTTGGCTGGAGCATCCAGAGATTATATAGTGTCTGATTTAGGTTTGTTGCGATATAAGGAGCGAATATGTGTTCCGTTAGACACTACTTTGAGGCGAGAGATTCTGGATGAATCTCATACTACACCTTATTCTTTGCATCCAGGCACCACGAAGATGTATCGGGATGTGAGATCGTTGTATTGGTGGCCGGGGATGAAGAGGGATGTAGTGGAATATGTGGCTTAATGCTTGACATGTCAACAGGTCAAGGCTGAGCATCAGAGGCCGGCAGGGTTATTGCAGCCTCTGGATATCCTAAAGTGGAAATGGGAGGACATCATGATGGATTTCATGGTGGGGTTACCCAGGACTGTTGTTCAACATGATTCTATTTGGGTGATAGTGGATCGCTACACCAAGTCAGCTCACTTCTTGTCAGTGAGGACTACATATACAGTTGATCAGTATGCAGATCTCTATGTGAGAGAGATCGTGCACCTCCATGGAGCACCGAGGTCGATCGTGTCAGATCAGAACCCTACTTTTACTTCCAAGTTTTGGGGGAGTCTACAGAAGGCCATGGGAATACAATTGAAGTTTAGTACTGCTTATCATCCTCAGACAGATGGACAATCTGAGAGGACGATCCAGATATTAGAAGACATGCTGCGGGCATGTGTGCTGGACTTTAGTGGATCTTGGAGTAAGTATCTACCTTTGATAGAGTTTTCCTACAACAACAGTTATCAGTCTACCATTGGAGTTGCACCTTATGAGATGATGTATGGTAGGAAGTGTAGATCTCCCATTCATTGGGATGAGACAGGTGAAAGGAGATAATTGGGTCCTGAGGCAGTTCAGAGGACCAATGAGGCCATTGAGAAAATTAGAGCTCGAATGCTCGCTTCTTAGAGTAGACAGAAGAGCTATGCAGATCCCAAGCGTAGGAACATGGATTTCCAAGTGGGAGACTACTTCTTCCTTAGAGTTTCACCATGGAAAGGGGTGAGAAGGTTTGGGAAGAAGGGCAAAATGAGCCCTAAATTTGTAGGTCCATTTGAGATCCTGGAGAGGATTGGTCAGGTGGCTTACAGGTTGGCCTTACCTCCAGCGTTGTTAGCTGTGTATAATGTGTTTCATGTTTCAGCTCTTCGGAGGTATGTATCTGATGTGACTCATATTTTGAGCTATGAAGATCTGGAACTTGAGGCGGATCTCTCATTTAAGGAGCAGCTAGTTGATATCACCCAATAAACTCCTAAGCGGTCGCAGTAGTAATCGGGCTAAGTCGTATCCACAGAGAGGTAAAATACAAAATTAAAAGAAAGATTAGTAAATTAAAAATCATAAACTTTGGAAAAATGTGAATTTGAAAAAGAATATAAACATTAAATGAATAAAATCGAGGAATTAGAATCAGAAAGAAAGTATGGAAGGCATAAGTTTCATTCATGCAAACATATATATATTTTAATAAAATTGATTCATTATACTCAACTATAATTCTACACCATTAATTATAGTTGGAAAATATATATATTAAAGCTCACCTTAAAATATGTTCTTTAATTAAATTATACTAACTTCTAATTTTAAAAACCTATCATATTATATACTTTAGAGCGACAAAATACCATTGGCAAAATGCAGTAAAAAGCATATAATATAACAAATATTCTAAATTAAATTAAAATCCTAAATTACATAAGAAGAGCATGACTAGACTTATGTAAAAGATAATAATAAATTTAGAACAAAAATTAGAAGAAAATAAATTTAATTGTAACAACTATATAGAAATGAAGAACAAAATAAAGAATCAATATATTAAAAATATAATGTAACACATGAACTCCACTCTAGCCTTTCCACAAGAAAATTTAGCCTAAAATAGGCATTGTTTTCACTCACAAAAATGTAAAAGAAAAATATGAAAAACTAAGTGTTTTTCTCTCCAATACTCTCTACTATTCCCTTGCACAATCTGATATCATTTCCCTACATTTGGTCATCTATTTATAGTGAAAATAGGACCCAAATTGTGAACAATCGTGTACAATATAGTGGGGGAAATGGCTGCAAAATTGGAGCAAAGTGGGAAATATGCTACTGAGTCGTGGGTGACAAAGAGGCACGTGGCAGCCATTGGTTGGCTGGCGCGTCAGACGTGTCAGGGAGGCTGTCGGGCGCGTGGGGAGCTTCGGCAGGCTTGGTTGGGCACGTGGGGATAGATGCTGACGACAGGGGCAAGTGGCAGCAACGGGTTGGCTCGGGTGCTGGAGTGGCAGAAGTGGCAGCGACTCGTCAGGCTGATGGGACCCTCGGCGTCAGAACGTGTCAGTGTGGCAGGTGCGGCGTCAGACGTGTTAGGGAGGCTGGCGGCTGGCTGCTCGGCTTGGAGGCTTGGCTGGCTCGGCTCGGGTGGACGAATGGCAAGCTGCCATGTGGCAGCGTGGGAGAGCAGAATTTTGCTTGGGCTTTGGCTGTTTTGGGCTTAATTTTGGGCCATTCCATCTTCAAAAATGCCATTTTCTTCATGATTTCTTCAATTTTAATTCTTTCTTTCTCCTTTCTTTTTCTTTGTGTCAAAAATATATTTTATTTCCTAAAAATTACACACAAATTAAATTAAAATTAATATTTTTCAAATATAAAATATATGACAATAAATCCGTGAAAATATTAATTAAAACTAAATTAATTTTACACTTTAAGATTAATAAAATGATATTTTTGAGCACTAATCACTAGTCTAGATACTTGACAGAAAGGACAAGGTCCTCAGGAATAAGACGATACCTTTGGTTAAGGTATTGTGGAGGAACAGCAAGGTCTAGGAAGCGGCCTGGGAGCTGGAGTCAGATATGCAGAATCAGTATCCCGAGCTGTTTAGGTAAATTTCGAGGACAAAATTTCTTTAAGGAGGGGATAGTTGTAATGCCCTGAGATCCCTAATGTGGTTTAATGGTTAGATTAGTAGGCCGGGAGGGCCATAATTGATTTATTATGCCATTAAACGGTTATATGCATGTTTATATGAATTATATTATAATATGATGTTAAATGCACGCATGTGGGTCCACATTTCATCATAAGGGTATTTTGGTAATTTGGCCCGTTGAGGGAATATTGGTATATTTTGGTGCATGTTTGTGATTAATTGTTGAGGCCACATTATAATGTGGATTTGTTCGAGCTATTCAGCATGAGATAATCTTTGAATATTAACTATCGGTTTGGTCCTAACAGGCTTAAGCTCGGGGCTCGGGGTGAGTCTCGAGGTGTTTCGGTGATTAGAGCGTTACCGGGAATCAAAGGGTAATGGGATGTGAATTATTAGTATTTGAGAATATCGAGAATAGCAGGAATTGAAGGGTGTTAATTATGATTAACGAAATAGGTGGAGAAAGGACGGTTTTACCCATGGGAGTCTTTAGAAACTTTTATTTGACCTAGGGGCATTTTAGTCTTTTTACCCCTAGGATTGATATATGGGTTGAAGGCTGTAGAAAATAGAACCAAAATAGAGCTTCACCTTCTTCCTCACATTCATCATCTTCCTCTTGTTTCCTTTGGAGTTTTTGATCCCAATTTAAAGAACTAAGCTAAGGAATCGAAGTTTGGAGCTTAGGACTTTAGTTCAACCATTGAGGAGGATTTAAATCCAGCTTGAGGTAAGAATCTATCCATGAAACCTTAGTTATGATCTGTTTTTCTTATGGTTTTCAGTTGTGAAATCTAAGGTGTTAGGTTGAGAATTAATGGAAGTTTTTGGAGGAAGTTCACTTGAGTTTTGAAGCTTGTATGGTGGGTAAGTTGTGGTAGCAATTGGGGGCTTTGCTTGGTGATGTTGGGAGAGTTTTAATGAGGTTTTAGAATGAGTTTGACGGGAGAAAAATTGGGGTTTTGGCTGAGTTTCAGGTGGGGCCGCGGCTCTGTTCTAGAGCGCCGCAGCCCAAGCTTAAGAAAATGAGAGGAAGAGGCTGAAGGGTCGAAGGGCCGCGACATGGCCAGAGAGGGCCGCGGCCTGTGCTAGGAGATGAGGGGAGGCCGCCTCTGTTTGAGGGGCGGGCCGCGACATGGCCAAGGAGGGTCGCGACCCTTAGTGGTATTTTGGCCAGAAATAGGTTTTTGGCTTGGGGATTCAAGCCTTTGGCCTCGGGATCGATCCTACTACCCAGTTTAGTAGGATTCGATGTTCCGGAGGCTAGGTTTTGGTTCGAGAACCTTTGTTATTCATTTTATTGACGAAATCCCATATTTGGTTATGACCAGGTGACCGTCAAGGAATTAAAAGGTTGATCATTCTCAAGGGTCGTTCTTATATTAATTCTCGCTCGAACTAGAGGAAAGAAAACTGCACCACATATGTGACATGCATGGTTATTCTTGAGGCATGTTGAATGTTTAAATGTGGACATGGATTGATTATTGAATGCTTAGCAAGTCTTGCTCACTTGTGCATGGTATTGATTGAATAGTCAGAATTGGCAAAGGTGTCAGTATCAACTATGAAGCTGTGACTCATTAGTCAAGTTCGGCAGTGGTACTGGGCACTCGTCACACAGTGCTGACTCATAAGTCAGGAACGGCCTTAGCGTGTTCAACGCAAGCCAACAAAGATTAGATCTAATCGAAATTTGCATTAAATGACTTAGAAGAGTGTTAATGCCGGACCGACCTCAAGTTCGATGAATACTATAAGCGCTTGTCTAGCCAAAGGCTAGTTATTTAGAGCCACAGTGACTGTTTAGTCACATGGCTGTGGGTGCCGAGCCCCGTGTGACTTACCCAGCAGTCACTCATCTGTTTACTTGCTCGTCTGTCACTCATTATGGTTTACCAGAACCTCAAGTGTTAAACCACTCATTTGATTAAGAGCTATAAGCTCCTTCATGGTTAATGTAACCACAAAGTGATATTCACTCATCTGTAGAGAGCTATAAGCTCTGTATGATTATCATGATCATCATTTGATATTATATGCTTGCATTATTATGTTTTCTTGCTGGGCTTTGGCTCATGGGTGCTATGTGGTGTAGGTAAAGGGAAAGAAAAGCTCACCCAGTCTTGAGATTATGTAGTGATGTGTACATATGCGGCCGCTTGACCACCACAACCAAGGAGTTCTCAGAGGAACTAGGGGGTTTACGCTATTTTTGTTGCTTAAGTCGGCGGGCTGTAAATTTAAACTGTAATGACCATTTTGAGTTGTAAATAACTTGTAAATGTTTTTTTTATGGGCCTATGAACAGTTTTATGTTTTAAATAAATATATCCTTTCTTCTTATTGGTTTTCCATGTTAACCTGTTATTAACACCTAGAAGCACATTTTTAACCAAAGAACTCGGGTAGCGAGTTAAATTCACGGTTCAACGTTCACCGTAACGGTCTTGGGGTAACCAAGGCGTTACATAGAGAGATTGAGTTCATGATAGAATTGGCACCAGGGACGGAGCCAGTGTCTAGAGCACCTTATAGAATGACCCCAACAGAGTTAAACGAATTGAAAGTACAACTGCAGGAGCTGTTAGATTTGGGTTTTATCAGACCTAGTTTCTCACCTTGGGGTGCACCAGTTCTGTTTGTGAAAAAAAAAGGATGGTTCTCTGAGGATGTGTATTGATTATAGAGAATTGAATAAGTTAACAATTAAGAACAAGTATCCTCTACCAAGGATAGATGACCTGTTTGATCAGTTGCAAGGTAAAAGGGTATTCTCAAAGATAGACCTTAGATATGGTTATCATAAGCTGAGGGTCAAGGAGGGAGATATACCGAAGACTGCTTTTCGCACTAGATATGGGCATTATGAGTTCTTAGTCATGTCTTTTGGATTGAATAATGCCCTAGCTGCTTTTATGGATTTAATGAACATGTTGTTCAAGGATTATTTGGATCAGTTTATGATCGTTTTCATCAATGATATTTTGGTTTATTCTCAGTCAGAGTCAGAGCATGAGCAGCATCTGAGGTTGGTTCTACAGAGACTAAGGGAACACATACTGTTTGCAAAGTTCAAAAAGTGTGATTTTTGGTTATCTCAGGTAACTTTCCTTGGGCACATTGTTAGTAAGGAGGGGATTAAAGTGGATCCAGCCAAGATTGAGGCGGTCAGAGATTGGCCAAGGCCAAAGAATACTTCAAAAGTTAGAAGTTTCCTTGGATTGGCAGGTTATTACAGACGTTTTGTGGAAGGATTCTCAAAGATTGCCACTTCATTGACTGAGCTGACACGCAAGAATCAGAAGTATATATGGTCAGACAGATGTGAGAACAACTTTCAGGAACTGAAGCAGATGTTGATTACAACTCCAGTTCTGAGTCTTCCTATAGATCATGAGAAGTTTGTGATACACTGTGATGCCTCACATCAGGGTTTGGGTTGTGTTTTGATGCAGTCAGGGAAGGTGATTGCTTATGCCTCACGTCCGCTGAAGGAGTATGAAAAAAGATATCCTACTCATGATTTAGAGTTGGCGGCTGTGGTCTTTGCATTAAAGGTATGGAAGCATTATCTGTATGGGGAGAAGTGTGAGATTTATATTGACCACAAGAGCCTGAAGTACTTCTTCACATAGAAAGACCTAAATATGAGACAAAGACATTGGCTGGAGTTAGTAAACGATTATGATTGTGAGATTCTATATCATCCAGGAAAGAGGAACGTAGTAGCAGATGCTTTAAGCTAGAAGGGTCTGGGACAGATTTTTAGTGAGAGGATGATATCTAGAGAATTAGCAGAGGATATGAACAGAGCTGGTATAGAATTGCTGGTAGGCCAGTTGGCCAACATTACGCTTCAGTCTACACTGTTGGAGAGAATTAAGGAAAGTCAATTGGATGATCCACAGCTGACCAAGATCAGAGAGGATATTTTGGCTGGAGTGTCCAGAGATTATACAGTGTTTGATATGGGTTTGTTGAGATACAAATGTCAGATATGTGTTCCGTTAGACAATGCTTTCAGGCGAGAGATTCTGGATGAATCTCATACGACTCCTTACTCTTTGCATCCAGGCACCACGAAGGTGTATCAGGATGTGAGATCACTGTATTGGTGGCCTAGGATGAAGAGGGATGTAGTGGAATATGTGGCTAAGTGCTTGACATGTCAATAGGTCAAGGCTGAGCATCAGAGGCTAGTGGGGCTATTGCAGCCTTTGGATATCCTAGAGTGGAAATGGGAAGACATCACAGTGGATTTTGTGGTGGGGTTACCCAGGACTGTAGGTCAACATGATTCAATATGGGTTATTGTGGATCGATATACCAAGTCAGCTAACTTTCTTGTAGTGAGGACTACTTATACAGTTGACCAGTACACATATCTCTATGTGAGAGAGATCGTGCGCCTCCATGGAGCACCAAATTGATCATGTCAAATCGGGACCCCACTCTCACTTCCAAGTTCTGGGGGGAAGTTTGCAGAAGGCCATGGCAACACAGTTAAAGTTCAGTACTGCTTATCATCCTCAGACAGATGGACAATCTGAGAGGACAATTCAGATATTAGAAGACATATTGCGAGCATGTGTACTGGACTTTGGTGGATCCTGAAGTAAGTATCTACCTTTGATAGAGTTTTCCTACAACAACAGCTATCAGTCTACCATTGGGGTGGCACCTTATGAGATATTGTATGGTAGGAAATGTAGATCTCCCATTCATTGGGATGAGACAGGAGAAAGGAGATACTTGGGTCCTGAAGCAGTTCAGAGGACCAGTGAGGCCATTGAGAAGATTAGAGCTCAAATGCTTGCTTCTCAAAGTAGACAGAAAAGTTATGTAGATCCCAAACGCAGGAACTTGGTGTTGGGTTTTATGCCCTTATAAAACCATGTCGGACATGTAGCACAATTTCATATTATCAATAAAAGTAGTAGAAATCATTTAGTTTGACAACTGTGTTGCTTGCTTGTTTTATTACATGATTATTGAAATAATGCAAACATTTATAAAATCATGAACATATGGATAGTTACAATTATAGTGACTAGGTCACAGTGGATTATAGTTGTAATTATATGTTCAAAAGAACGAGTCCTAAGATTAGATCAGTGCATTGGATTTTCATTGATTAGGCAATCTACGATAAGATCTACTTACACATTCAGGGTGTGATGTCTTGTCCAAGGCTTCGACCAAGTAGATAAGATCGGATGTATTTAGTTACATCGAACTAGGACCGCTATTGATTATTGATTGATAAATAAGTATCGTTGTTATCAAATCTAATCAATGTCACAACGTTGACCATATATTAAGTCGATCTTAATTCTGAGTGATAATATTCTGCTAATTATATTATTTAAATCTTTTGACTTGTTCGTTACCAGCTTACCCTGCGGTCTAGCCTATACTTACATCTTGGAGATTTATTAGTGTAATTGAGTGGGAATATTATTCATAGATACGAAATCTATAACTTCTGTATGAGAAGTGAAAAGATGATTTCCTTAATTGCTTTGTTCAAAAGGTTAAATGATTGAGATCTCATTTTTGTGATTAAGTTCACGGAAATATCATTTATAAGGAACTTAGTGGGAGTTAAGGATAAAATACTGATGAGGGGTAAGACGGTAATTTGCACCTAGCTCGTTAGTAAGTCATCGATAGAGGATTGACTGATTGTAATGGTTATAACAATGGAAAATGTATTTATGGTTTTGAAAATACGTTCTATGAATTCAAGAGTTCAATTCCGAGTCTATAGTGGAGTCACGAGGAATTAATAAGGTAGTGAAATTATTCGTAAATAAATTCACGGTAACTTGTTGGAGCTTGATTTCATGGATCCATGGTCCCCGCATCACCTTTGAGTAAATCATCTAGAATGTCTCAATTAATTGATTTAATTATCAATTAGGATTTTTAAAGTTGGCTAGGTCAATTTTGGAAAATTTAAAGAGATATGAGATTTAGAGAATAAAAGAGAATCTTTGGATAAATTTATTAATATTGATAAATTGGTATCAATATAAATAAATAATATTAAATCAAGTTTCAAATTATAATTAGTTAATTTGAATAAGGATTTAATTAATTAATTAAAAATAAATAAATAAATAAATAAAAGGTTTTGAATTTAGGCCTAGTTGGGATTTAAATTCAAAACAAAGAGATTGGGCCCAAGTCCATTTATGGCAGCCCAAGGCTTTTATTTTTGTTTATTATTTTTAATTAATTTAAATTTAAATAAATCCCATTAAGTTGCCTATATAAGGAATATGATATCTAGGGTTTTGATAAGCAAGTCAGTCTCAGTTGATTTGGGTAAGTGAAAACCTAGACACTCTAATCCTTTCTTAGCCACAATCTCTTCTTCTTCTTTTCTAGATCTCTATCTCATGTATTGAGAACCAGCCCACACTAGTTCAAGGTTGATCAAAGGCTTGGTGAGGAAGACTGTGTTGCTGATCTTGTTCAATCTCTTGATAATACTCTGCTACAGAAAGGAATCAAGGGTTAGAGAGATTGAAGGATGGAGTTGTTCCAGTTCCGCTGCATAATGTAAGTTTTTACTTTACTCTGTATTTGTATCAATTTTATAGGAGCATGTTCTAGGAATTTGCATGTTTGTTTGATAATATGTAAATTGCATGAAAATAAATAAAGATCCTGCAAAGAGTTTTTCCAACACTTGGAGTTCCAGGTAGGAGACTATGTTTTTTCCTTAGAGTCTCGCCATCGAAAGGGGTGAAAATATTTGGGAAGAAAGGCAAGCTGAGCCCTAGATTTGTAGGTCCATTTGAGATCCTGGAGAGGATTGGTCAGGTGGCCTATAGGTTGGCCTTACCACCGGCATTGTCAGCTGTGCATAACGTATTTTATGTTTCAGCTCTTCGGAGGTATGTATCACATGTGACTCATGTTTTGAGTTACGAAGATCTAGAGCTTGAGGCAGATCTCTCCTATGAGGAACAACCAATCCATATACTAGACATAAAGGATAAGGTCGTGAGAAATAAAACTATACCTTTGGTTAAGGTATTATGGAGGAACAGCAAGGTCGAGGAAGCGACCTAGGAGCTAGAGTCAGATATGCAAAATCAGTATCCCGAGTTGTTCAGGTAAATTTTGAGGAAGAAATTTCTGTAAGGAGGGGATAGTTGTAACGACCTAAATTCCCTAATGTGGCTTCAAGCCTGGATTAGGGGGCCAAGAGGGCCATAATTGATTTATTATGAAATTATATGATTATATGCATGATTATATGAGTTATATTATTATATGATGATAAATGCATGCATGTGGATCCACTTTTCATTGTAAGGGTATTTTGGTAATTTGGTCCATTGAGGGCATATTTGTATATTTTCATGCATGTTGGTGAGGTATGGATGAGGTCACATTATTATGTGGATATGTTCGAGCTATTCAGCATGAGACGATCTTAGAATACAAGTTAGCAGTTTGGTCATAACGGGGTTATTTATCGGGCTCAGGGTGAGTCTCAAGGTAATTTGATGATTAGTACATTACCGAGAATTAAAGGGTAATGGGATATAATTTATTAACTATTTGAGAATATTGGGAATAACAAGAATTGGAGGACGTTAATTATAATTAACATGATGAACGGGAAATGATGATTTTACCCTTGGGGGCTGTTAAGAAGTTAAATTAGGCTTGGGGGCATTTTGGTCTTTTGACCTTAGGATATATTTAAACTAAAGGAATGTTGTAGGAGAAATAAGGCAAAACAGAGCCCTTTCCTTCCTTTCCCACGACATCTTTCTCCTATTTTCTTCCTTTGGATTTTTGAAGTTCAATTTGAGGATTCAGGCTAGGAGACCAAGGTTTGGAGCTTAGGACCTTAGTTCAACCATCGAAGGGGGTTCATTTCGAAATTAAGGTAAGGTTTTCAGCCTTTTTTCTTTCTTTCTGGTTTTGCTCTGTTTTTAAGTTAGTTTGAGCTAGAAGTTTTGATTATAGAAGTGGCTATTTGAGGTGGTTTTAAATGGTTCAAAGCTTGGGTTTTGTTGGTTGAATGATGTATATATTGTGGTAATGCTTGGATGTGATTTCTGGGTTGATTTGATACAAGTTTGATGAGGTTTGAATTGAGAAAATGGCAAGGGAGCTGGGATTGCTGGGTTAAGTCGCAACCCACTAGGCCAAGTCGCGACCTGGACCCAAGTCAGTGCCTCCCTAGGTTCTGTGAAGTAGGCGCGCCGCAACCCACCTTGGGCCAAGTTGCGGCCCGCCCCTGGTTCTTTAGATGGTGCTCTTTATCTTGAGGGTGAGTCGCGACCCACTAAGCCAAGTCGCGACCCACCCTTCCTTTTTGAACTAAGAAGGGTTTTTGGCTCAGGGTTTCAACTCGTAAGGCTTGGGAACGAATCTACTAACCGTGTTAGTAGGATTTGAGGTCTCGGGAACGAGGTTTATACCATGAACCTTTTATGATTTATTTTATTAATGGAATTCCATATTTGGTTATGACTAGGTGACCGCTAAGGAACATAAGGATAGATCGTTCTCAAATGTCGTTCTTTTATTATTTCACGCTTGAACCAGAGGTAAGAAAACTGCACTCAATATGTGATATGCATGGTTATTGATGAAGCATGTTGAGTGCTCTATATATTGACATTGATTGCATAGTAAATGCATAGAAACTTTGCTTATCTGTGTATGGAAATGACGTATTAGTTAGAGAATGACAATGGTGTTTAGTATTGATCCTGAAGCTGTGACTTACCAGTCAAGTTCAGCGGTGATATGAGCACTGGTCATATGGTATTGGCTTAAGAGTCAAGAACGACATTAATGTGTTTAACACAGGCTGAAATGATTAGATCTAATCACCATGAGCATGAAATGCTTGACCAACCCTAAGTTCGATGAAAACTAAAAACGCTTGTCTAGTCTAAAGACTAGTTACATAGAGCTAAGGCCAAAAGGCTCAGGTGACTGTAATGTTACATGGCTTAGGGTGCAGAGCCCAAGTTCGTGACTCATTAGTCACTTATCTGATTAGGGTGCAAAGCCCAAGTGTGTGACTCATGAGTCACCTACTAAGTTCGTGACTCATTAGTCACTTATTTGATTAGGGCTGCAAGCCCTAAAATGATTACCATAATCATTTATTGATATTACATACATGCAGTAATAAGTTTTCTTGCTGAGCCTTGGCTCACGAGTGCTATGTGGTGCATGTAAAGGAAAAGAAAAGCTCACCCAGCCTTGAGTGGAGAGCTTAGGTGGCAATGTGTACATATGCGGCTGCTTGACCACCATGACCAAGGTGTTTCTCAGAGGAACTAGGGGTTAACCCTATTTTTTCCGCTTAGGTCGGTGGGTTGTAATTTTTACACTGTAATGACCATTTTATATTGTAAATGACTTTGTAAACACTTTTATGGACCCATGTATAGTTTTATGTTTTAAATAAAATAGATGCACATTTATAACCAAATGACTCGTTTATCGAGTTAAGCACTGTTTAAAGTCCACAATAACGGTCTTGGAGTAACTAGGACGTTACACCTTTGATTTGATCATTTAATACCAACAGATTCTTGATTTTGTGACATTCTTGTGGGAGGTTGTTGAGGAAAAGGCCCATAAGCCTGTTATGCATCTGTTGAAGTTGGAGAATTCTATCATTCAATGCATTGATGAGATCTCCAATTGATGAATCTGAATATTGTGCCACGAACTCATTATATTCTGATTGAGTGTAGTAATTCAGCTCAACATATTGATTACCATCATAGAAAGTATTATAATATTCCTCCCATTATGAATTGTAATTGTTAGAATAAGGTTCATATTAATTCATTTACGGATCATAATAATGTTAATAGTACATTGCCATGTCTCAAACCAAGTTCTATGCAAACCCTGAAAACATCAACAACAACTAATAAACTGAGTTAGTAAAAAAAGAGAAAAAAAGAATAACAAATTAAATAAAATAGTTCCTGGCAACGACGCCAAAAAAGTTGATGCGTGTCATATGTTGTACCAAATTTAAGTATTTATTATATATTAATTATACCAGCTACTTCAGTATAACGGTAAATAGAGGTCTAACCCACGAGGACTACGATTCAAATTATTATTCAAAATAAGAAAAAAAAATTAAATAGGGGATTTGGTTTTAAAAACTAATAGCATAAAATAAAGAAAGATTAAAGAACTAAGAATAATACGATTTTAAAGAAATAGTTAAGAATTACTCTCCACCTTAAACAATCAATCAATAAATAATGATAAACAATATTCCCTATTCACAATTAAACTATTAACCCCACAGATAACACTTAAGTAATCAATTATCTCAGTTTCTCTATTATAATTATTTAAAGCTAAGCTTTCTTAATTAATCCTTTTTTACCAAGAAATAAACCCATTAAGCATGCGATCTATTTAACCCAGGAAAAGCATTACACTTTGTGGAAACAAGTTAATCTAGGCAAAGAATTCCTTAGGCATGTAATTCATTTAACCTAGGTTCTATTTTTCATCACAATTAAAATACCTGTCACAATACCTTAATTGCAATTTATCACTATACTTAGAACCCTAAACTATTAGGTGAATATCAATCCTAAGATGATAATAGAATAATGAAAAATCCTACTTAGCGGTCGTCTAAACAAGATTTTACAAGATCCATGTGTTATACCCAAAAATTAGAGATCAAGGACGTGGCAATAAATGTGACAAGTGGCAGTGCATGGTTAGTAAAAGACACGTTAATAGTCAATAAATACATTGACTCCTCAGAGTTGTGATAAAGTGACCCAGTAGACTGACGAAGAATTTGGACTGCTTGAAAGATGTCATAACCAAGCCATGTGCACCTTGGTCCTAGGAGGCTAAGGAGAATGCATCCTAGGAGAGCTAAGGAGAGTGCATCCTAGGAGGCTAAGGAGAATGCATCCTAGGAGGCCAAGGAGAATGCATTCTAGGAGAGCTAAGGGGAGTGAATCCTAGGAGAGCTAAGGAGGGTGCATCCGAGGAGAACTCAAGAAAGTGCTCCTAGGAGACCCCAAGGAGGTAGTCCGAAGAGAGCCCAAGGGACTTATCCAAGGTGAGATGCCAAGGAGGTTGCCTCGGACCTATCCGAGGTGAGATGCCAAGGAGGTTGCCTCAGACCTATCCGAGGTGAGATGCCAAGGAGGTTGCCTCGGACCTATCCGAGGTGAGATGCCAAGGAGGTTGCCTCGGACCTATCCGAGGTGAGATGCCAAGGAGATTGCCTCGGACCACCTTGGTCTGAGGAGAAGCCGAGGAGATTGGTTCGAGGAGAAACATGGCATGCTAGAGGAGAGTGCCATGTTAGAGGAGAGAAGTGCATGTCCCATCACCTTGGTCCGAGGAGACCCCAAGGATTTGGTCCGAGGAGAAACATGGCATGCTAGAGGAGAGTGCCATGTTAGAGGAGAGAAGTGCATGTCCTACCACCATGCACGACCGACCAAAAAGTGTATGTCCTACTACCATGCATGTCCGACCAGCACTTGCATGGGTGGTCAGTAGGAGGTGGATCAACTAGCTAGAGGAGACTAAGTCAAGATTCCCATAAACAACTTCAACAAGATATGCGGGAATCTCTCATTCTTCCCACAAATGGGGGGTTTGTTACATTTTGAATTTTGAATGTTTCTTTGTAATTTAAATGTAATAAATATAATAAAATATCCCGGTTTTAAGGGATACCGTATGTATGACCCTAAGCATATAAATAGAGGGCTTATGGGATAAGAGGGGGGGTTCTTCTGCTTCTTCTTTCTAGAGAGAGAAAATTTGGGTCTGTGTATTCTAGAGAGAGAAAGTGCTGATACTTGAGAGAACTCTTGTATTTTTGCAATCTGTACTGAAGAAACTCAGTTGGCTCAGTCCATCTGATCTTGAGTACAGATCTATAAATCACAACTCTAAGTGGATTAGGCTATTACCGAAAATCGGGGCTGAACCACTATAAAAATCTCTTGTGTGTTCTTTATTTTCTTTATTAAACTGTCTGTTGTCGTTTACATTCTCTTGAAGGCTTGTCGTTATTGACGTTCTCACGTCGTTGGCTAAAAATACAGTCAACACCATGACATTCAAACAGAAAAATAGAAGCAATTTAATATAAGGGAATAGAAGTAATAAAATTTATCAATGCATTCAAGATCTCATGTCTAGGGACTTGAAATAACCCTTAACTAAAAAGAAAACTACTCCATATTCAAATTCATATTCAGAAACATAAATAATCAATGAAAATAAAGAAGTTTTGAGAAGAAAGAAAAACTAGATTGAAAATGTAAATGTAGATGTCTTTTCTCCTCCTTTGCCACTCTAGACTCTAAAATTCATAATCCAAAGTTATTCTAAGAGTTAGCCCTAACTCCTTTTATAACCCCTTGAGAATACATTTGAAATTCAAAAATTAAGAAAAAAATCAGTCCCCAGCCGCGACCAGTGTTGTTGGCGGCCACTGGAAGATGAATTTTCTGAAAAATCAGGTACTGGTCACGGCCTGGGATATTGATGGCAGCGGCCGCTGGGCTCTGTTGGTGTGGCTTCAGTCTGGGATGTGGCTGTTGTGAATGTAGAATTTTTTCCCTTTTTCATTTTACTTCAGATGTAGTCGCTGACAATATTTTAACCATAACTTCATCGATTTAGCTCGGAATTGGACGATTAAAAAAGCTATGGCAATCTAAGAAAAATATATAAAACTTGTATTTCTAGAAAGATTTCCAAAAAAGTATTGAAAATTTATCAAAATCAAGTGTGAAGTTTCAAACTTGTAATTACAAGCTTAACCATTGCTTGTAAATCATCCCAAATTCATTATTTTTCACCCAAATGTCTTGGAAGTCCTAAAAATACAAAATAAACTTATTAAACATATATAAATAATTAATCAAGTGAATAATCATATAAAAATAAATAATTAAAAATAGAAAAATTCGATACTTTTCAAGAACCCTCCAAGATCTCATGGATTGAAGTTCTAGCCACTCCCACAAATTCGCACACTAGTAAATTAGACCTCAGTCCTAGAGGATGGGGAAACCTGCAGAGACCTCTATTTCCTGCCACAATATGGAGTAGTGACATGATTTGTACTAAGATATCTAGAAATGCCATCTTTTGATGGCACAAATCTAGATGGCTAGATCTTGAAAGCATATAGATATTTCTCTCTTCAACGATTTACCAATGAAGAAAATATTGAAGTTGCGGTTATTGGGTTTGAAGAGAAATCCTTAATTCGGTATCAATGGGAAAATATGTGGAGACCAATCCTTTTATAGGAGGATATAAGCTTATTGATACTTAATAAAGTCAGAGGAACTCAACATGGCTTGTTGCATGATAAATGTTTTGTTTTTGTTAAGAAGGGTCTGCTGATGAGTATTGTTAGCAATTTTTGGAGTTGCTTGCCCTTCTTGATGGTGTAACAGATATGATGGCACTCAATCAATTTCTAAGTGGTCTCAATCGCCCTATTCGAGAGGAATTGAGATTATTCGAACTCGACACATTGAATAAGGCCATGTATTTTGCGTTGAAAGTTGAGAATAAGTACAATTCCATTTTGGCACATGGGATACTACTAGCTATAATAAATTATTTTCTCCTTCCACCAGCACTGATTGAAGTACTGCTGCTCACACAACTCCCCCAATCGCGACTCACAAACCTTAGGGGCAATACTGACGGTTGACAGATTCAGAGTTACAAGAAATAAAAGACAATGAATTTTTATTGCTCTGATAACAAATGGGAATTCGGACATTGATGTCCAAAACGAGAATTATCAATTTTGTTTACTCATGATGAAGATAGTGACCAAGGGCAAGAACTAGAGGTCGATGACGAAGAACCACCAGAACAAACAATGGCATTGGAACTCGCTGAAATTTTTGAGAAGGTCGAAGTCTTCTTAAACTCAATTGCTGGATTAACTGCTCCAATGACAATGAAAATGAAAGGGACCATGGGGGAGAAAGAGGTAGTGGTCCTCATTGATTAGGAGGTGACACACAATTTTATTTCCATCAATCTCATACAGAAACTACTACTGCCTATTATGAAGCTAGTACTTATGGAGTAACAATGGGGTCAAGTGATATTGTTAAGAGCAAAGGCATTTGTAAGGGTGTGTTACTAGAAGTGTAGGGCTTGAATATTGTTAAGGAGTTCTTGCCTTTAAACTTGGGAAACTCATATATTATTTTGAGAATTCAATGGCTCGCTACTCTCAATATGACAAAAGTGAATTGGAAGCTCCAAATAATGAAATTTCAGCTCCGTGGACAGACCATTAATTTACGCGAGGATGTTTCGTTAGGGAAATACTTGGTCACCCTAAAGGCCATGATAAAGACACTCAAGAAGGAATGATCAAATGTTTTAATTGAATTAAATCAGATTGTTCTTGATGCTATTGACTCTACCTAAGATTTTGATTTTCTTAAGTAAGCTTTGGAGACCTATGAGTTGATTTTGCACATCCCACAAGGACTTGCACCCCTAATAGTGAGAGCACTCTATAGTCTTACAAGAGGGTACTTTTCCTGTTAGTGTGCATCCTTATAGATACCCACAGTTCCAAAAGGAGGAGATAGATCGATTAATAAAAGAGATGTTGCAAGCTGGGATTATTTAGTTGAGCCAAAGCCCATTTTCCAATCCAGTTCTTTTAATAAAAGAAAAAGATCATGGCATTTTTGCATTGACTATAGAGCCTTAAATTAAAGTCACAATTCTAGAAAAGTTTATGATTCCCATCATTGATGAGTTATTGAATGAGCTCCATGGTGCACAAATATTTTCCAAGCTGGATTTAAGGGCAGGGCACCACCAAATTTGAGTCAAGGTTGAGGATGTACACAAGACAACTTTCGAACACATGATGGTCGTTATGAGTTTTTGGTAATGCCTTTAGCCTTACCAATGCTCCAACAATATTTCAATTGTTAATTAATGATATTTTTTTCCTAATTTACACTAGTTTGTCTTGGTATTTTTTGATGATATTTTAGTATATAGCCCTATGTCAATAGAAAAAAGTGTGATTTTGGCAAACGAAAACTGGTTTATTTCGGCCACAACAACTTAGGTCATGGTGTACAGTAGGCTAATACAATCAAAGTAGAGGTAATGGTCAACTGGGCAGTTCCAAGAAACATTAAACAACCGAGAAGATTTTTGGGACTAACAGTATCACAAATTTGTGGCTGGGTATGCCCATATATCTTGACCATTAGCAGAGAAGCTCAAAAGAGATAATTTTTCTTGGATTGTCGTAGTAGAAGAAGCCTTCAAAAAACTCAAACTTGCCATGATGACAACTCTAGTTTTAGCTATGCCTAATTTTCCATAGCTCTTTATTATAGAGACAAATGTGCCGGAATATGGTTTTGGCGCGGTATTGATGCAATGTTGTTGGCCATTAGCTTTCTATAGCCATACTTTATAACCGTGGGAGCAACAAAAGTCAGTGTATGAAAAAGAACTCATGGCCATTGTGTTTGCCATCCTCAAGTGGCAACTCTATTTTTTAGGAAGAAACTTTATGGTCCGCATTGACCAATAAAGTTTTAAATTTTTATTGGAACAAGATTTTATCAACAATGACTATTAGAATTAGGTAGCAAGTTAATGGGCTAAGAGTTTGAAATCCACTATCATCTCAGAGCAAGCAATAGAGTGGTAGATGCTTTGTCTCGCAAGCTAGAGAATATGGAGTGTGGGTCCATATACAATTACCTCAGTGGAAGCATTGGGACAATTTCAGAAGGAATTACAACAAGATATCTTCATCAAAATCATCATAAACATGCTACAAACAGGGCAACAACACTACAATTTCACTTAAAAAAAGGCACTCTTTTCTATAAGGGTCACCTAGTCTTTCCACAACACTCCACATTAATAAGATATTCTAGCTTAGTTTCACAACTCTCCAATGGGTTTACTTAGAGGAAATAAAGGCATGCCAACCACTAATGGTCGAGGTGTATTGGTTGAGCATGAAGAGGGATGTCTTGCAATTTTTTCACCAATGCAATATCTGCTAGCAACAAAAATACCAAGCAACCACATCAACTGGGTTATTGCAACCCATCTCCTTACCCACAAAAGTTCGCGATGAACTCACAATAGACTTCATCAAAGGGCTGCCTAGATCTAATGAATGGAACACCAATGAATGGGACACCATATTGATGGTAGTGGATTGTTTAACTAAATATGCTCATTTTATTAGCTTGAAACACCCTTTTACAACAACTTCTGTAGCAAAAATGTTCTTACAAGAGGTGATACGTTTACATGGAGTTCCTCGGGCAGTCATCTCTGACAAACTGAAATTTCATTACTAACTTTTGGAACAAATTATTTAAACTACATGGAACCACTCTTAAGAGAAAAATGATCTACCACCCCCAAACCGACAACCAATCAAAGGTGGTAAACTGTACCTTGGAGACATACTTAAGATACTTTGCTACTGAAAAGCCGCAACAATAGTCCAAGTGACTGGTGTGGGTGGAATATTGGTATAACACCTTTGTTCATTCTCTTACAAAATGTACCCCATCCCGAGCTCTATATGGTCGTGATCCCCTTCCTTCGATAAGATACAATAATAGGACATCCCTAGTTTTAATCATCGATGCATTGGTTGGAAGATAGAGACGCCATCATCGTTGACCTTAGAATGCATCTACTTCATGCCCAACAGAAAATGAGACATTATTCATATTCTAAACATTACATAGTAGAGTATAACATTTGATATTGGGGGAGAGTCAGATTACACCACCACAATATTAAGAATCTACACACAAATATCCTTGACAGAGGCCAACAAAAGATTGAGTAAGAGGATGTAAACCCTAGTTTGTAGATCAAACTTCCTGGATCTTCTTGAAGCTTCAAATCCTTGCTAGAACACCACATTTGAACTTATTATTCTTCAATAAAACACAACCAAGGCTTATACACGAGGAGTATCACTGTCCAAATTCTATATTTCCTAGCCCTAAATGGATGCTTGAGGCCTTTCAAAGAGGAAATGGGAATTGGTATTGAACAAGCCTTTAAATTCACAAAGACAAGCACTTTCTTTATGTATTTCCTGGAGAAATCTTTAGATCTTGAAAGCTAGAGAGAGAGAGGTTAGAAAGAGATTTGAAAAAGTGATCAAATCAATCAAAACTCTATGAGAATTCTTTTATAATGTAGCACCGTCATTAGGTCTAACTAATAAGATTGAGCCTCAAAACATACCATTTTGAGCTGAAAACACGTATCTATACGGAAATGTCAGGCGACGTGTTGCTTGCTAGTGATGCGTCACCTGCTGGGCATCGCCTAAACCTTAGGGTTTCAGGCGATGCAACACCACTAGGGTGGCAATGCAATGCCACCTCAGTAGATGAAAACATTTGAAATTGACCTTAAACACCTCCAAATGCTTCCAAAAATTTTGGGCATCCTTATATACCTCATTGTATCACTTTGGACCCAAAAATAAAAATTTTAAGTGCCTACAATAGAAACTCAAATTTCACATCTTCACTATGTGAAAATCATTAAGTGTTTTATACCTAGCTTGTGTAACAACACTAAGTCTATTTATTTTAACCAATCATAACATTCCCCCACTTGGTTAAATACAAACTTCTACCTCTAGCTCAAAACAATATTGGTGCCTAAAGTAAAGTGCCTTTCGACTTGAACTTTACCTTAGTGAAAATACCACAAAGTATTATCAAAATCAATGGTTGCTTAAAAGCTTGAAACAAGTATTATTTATGATAAAATCAGTGATCCCTCACACACCTCCACTAGATCTTTTGTTTTCCCACTTTTTTCTCTTAGCACTCATATGGCCATGTGCTCATCCTTTCATGAACTTTCTGGGGAGAAACTCCAACTCTCATGAGAGGCGACACCACCTCTAATTTAACCTAAGTGAAGTTCTTAAAACATATTTGCTACATTTATAAATTCTTGTTGCACTAAACTGAACTTCATTAGAAACCCTAGGCTTAACCCTCACTCGGTAGCAACCAACACTAACTAACTTGGGTGGAACTCACAAAAGTTTTAGTGTTGAAGCCATTCATTTATCAATAAATTGTTCTTATCCATTTAACTATTTTCCTTGATTTTAACAAGGTTGGATTTGGGTTGCCATCATTGGCGAATCTCTTATTCTAGGAGTTTCAGTCTCATCCCTTTTGAAGTAGAACTTACTAACTCTAACGTCCCAAAATTCTTAATAAGGCTTAGTGCCTTGAATAGTGTGTCAGGAGGGCTTAATTGGGATTATATGTGATATTATATGATTTTATTGAATATTTATGTGATTATGTGAATTACATGAGTTATATTACAATATGACTGGTTATGCACTTTTAAGTGTATTAAATGTGCTTAAAGGCCCGCTTTTGTTAAAAAGGGGCATATTCGTAATTCTAACCCGTTGATGGTATAAGTGTAATTATATGTGTTATCTATGTGAGACCACATTATTATGTTGATATATTTAAGATATTCGACAAGAGTCGGTCCTTTTGAGCAAAGTAGCGGAAAAGTCACAACGAGGATAAATACCCTGCTCAGGGTGAGCCTAGGGGTATTTTGGTAATTGGGTGGATTACCGGGAATTATTGGAGTGTGAGTTATATTTGGGGAAAATATTGTTATTTTGAGGATTAGTGGAATTAATTGGGAATTTTAAGTGTGATTTGAGGTTTAGTGGGAATTGGTGCCAAATGACCAAAACACCCTTGGGGGTTAACTTGGAAGTTAGATAAGGCAGGGGAAAAATAGTCTTTCGCCATTGATATAGCTGAAGACTCAGATTAGGAAGAACACAATTTCATGTTCTCTCTTTCACTCTCTCCCTTTTCTCTCTTTGGGTTTTTGAAGAGATTCTCCTAGAATTCTAAACTTAGGGGTGATCTGAGTTGGAAATGAGTTTGTGGTTGAGGATTGGAGGCTACTAGGGGTGTCATCAAGTTAAGGGAATTAGAGTTACTACGGAATTCAGAGGTATGGAGTTCTATCCTTGGGGTTTACTTAAGTGTTATTGGTAAGTCTTTGAGTTTTTGTGTTTTAGGGTGTCTTTGAGGTTTTTGGCTGTTGTTTGCTGAGTGTTTAAGTTGCTAGAGGCGTTCTATGGTCGAAAAATTGTAGGAAATCTATTGAATTGGATTTTGGAGTTAGTTTGATTTCTAAAAATCGCAAATTCTAGTTTTTTGTAGTAGCGTTGCAGCGCTTGGGTTGAGCGTCACACTTCGCTTGAGTTTCTCGAGGGTGGGTTTGCCCTCAAACCGTCGTGGTGCCACGACTCAAAATGGGAAGAAATACTCTCGGCTAGTTATGGTGCCACGGAACAAAATGCAAGTTTTTCCTAGAGGACTTTTCGGTCTATTGCTGCGGCGCTACCAGGGGGCGCTGTGGTGCTAAAGCAACTTTCAAGGGATCTTGGTTTTGGGCTTTGGGAAAACCAGATCAGAGGGCTTGGGAACGATTCCACATTCCAGTTTAGTGGAATATGATGTCCCGAAGGTTAGGGCTTGATCTTAAAGCCCTTTATTGGAATTAGTTCTTGATGGAATTCCTTAATGTATTATGACTAGGGTTTACCGTTGTAGAGTCCCAGAATGTTTGCTTAGCCTAGTTAGATAGTAGTAGTAGTAGTTATTAGTATGTTAGTTACCATGGATTTTGGTTCAAGTCGAGACCTAGTTGGAAACTCATAGTAACAGTTATGGATTTTATAAGTGTAACCAATAGTTTAAGAATATTAATTATAACATAAGGTTTGATTAATATTGCAGGTCATAGAGATATTATTTATTATAACCTAAGTTTTAGATAGAACCATTAAGAGCATGACACTTGTCATAATCATGATTATTAAGGAGATTAAGTATTTTGATGAATAGTTTTAATAAAAGAAAGATCTAGAAGCTCTAGAACCTTCAAGCAGCTGTTAGGATCGTATTATGACTCAGTCAAAGCAGTTTATCCAATTCAAATTATGCTGAAAAAGTGCAAACACATGTTTAATATATCTACGTATGCCAATATATCGCAGCTTAGGGGCCGATATATCGCCTAACGGAAGATACAGAAAACACGTCGACTTTGCACGAACGATCGAACAAGCCTCGGGAATACTGCGGGAGGTGATATATCGCCTAGGGTGGGCGATATATTGACTCCATGGGTATAGTTTTGGAAGTATGACTTTTTGAATTTTAAAATACCCTTAACCACTTAGACCTGCCTTTGAAAAATTTTGACCGAGTTCTGGGCGTTAGTTGAACAAAAATTCAAATCTTTTTCATTTTATAATTATTTATTTATTCAAATTAAAAGGGGTTAGTTTCATTCCTTGAACTATATAAATAGGACCTAGTGCCAGCCATTTTCATTATTCTTCAAGCATTTGATCAGAGCCTCCAAGGTGCTAGTGTTACTATAGAGATATACACTTGGGTTTTGGGTTAAAGCTTTATTATTCTAAGCTTTTATAAACACTTGGGAAGTGAGAAATAGTGTGATTTTGGTATTGGGGTTTAGACCAATTCATAAGGTCATTCAAGGTCTTCCTATTCTTTAAGTCCAGTTCTTTATAATTCTTTAGTTTTCTTTAGTTTCTTTATTCAAATCCTTACTCTTGTTATTGATTCTTGATTAGGTAGTTAAGTTCTTGAAACTTAAGGTCTTTCTTGCTAAGTTTCTTCTTGATGGTTTAGTTCTCATATTCATCTTTATTCTTAAAGATTCTCACCCTTTTTTATTGTTGGTTTATAGGAGTTTCTAAATCTTGTTCTTGTTTCCAAATATCCCGGCTTTTGGCAAGGAAAATAGGATATATTTTATATGTTTATATGTTATGATATGTTACGTTATAATATGTTTATGTTATGATATGTATGAATATGTCTTGTAGTCCTTGGGGCTTATAGTTGCTTAGCTAGCAAACCTAAATGCTTTTACGTCGCCTGAGGCTTATAGTTGTTTAGCTAGCAAACCCCAATGTTTTTATGTTTCTTGGGGCTTATAGTTGCTTAGATAGCAAACCCCAAGATTACCATGATCATGGGTTAAAGTTGTGATATATGTTTTATAGTATGTAGTTATAATATAGTCTTATGCTTTTGATTTTTGATGTGTGTTGTTAGTAGATTTTCCTTGCTGGGCATTAGGCTCACTCCTTTATTTTTAGTGTGATGCAGGAAAGTGATTATGGAGGCGGAAGGATTCTTGGTAGCTTGGCTTGTGTGTTAAGGATGAATGGACTAAGTGGACTGCGTGTCGATCGAGGATGACGTTTATTTAGTCTTTTGAATTATGATTCTTTTGTAATTCCGCATTTAGTTTTGTGAACAATTGATTTAAAGTTATGTTTTTTTATGTTTTACAAACAATGGGTGCCCATGCCATATTACATAAGCCTTGGGGATTCCACTGATCCTCTATCTGATACTATCGTCTTGGGGATTCCATGCAATCGTACAATCTCTTAGATGTAGATGTCTGCATATTGGTCTGCCGTATAAGAAGTCTTAACAGGCAGAAAATGAGCTGACTTGGTTAGTCTATCTATGACTATCCAAGCAGAATCATGCTGCTTATTTGTCTTTGGCAGACCCGCCACGAAGCCCATGGCTATATCGTCCCACTTCCATTCCGGTATGCTAAGCGGTTGCAGTAATCCTGCAGGCCGCTGATGCTCTGCTTTCACTTGCTGGCATACCAGACACCTGGCCACCAATAGACTACCTTGATGTCATGAGTCATCTTGGTAGACCCTGGATGAACCGAGTATGGGGTGCTGTGCGCTTCTTCTAGGATCGTCTTCTTAATACTTTGATCGTCTGGCACGCATACCCGATCCTTATATCTCAATAAACCTTGATTGGATATTGAGAAATCTGTAGTCTTGGCTTCTCTGACTGCATCCATGTGCGTTGCTAGCGAATCATCATGTCTCTGACCATTTTGTATGTCTTCTAGCAGATTCGATTGGATAGACAAGTTAGCCAGCTTGCCTACCACCACTTCTATTCCAGCACTGATAAGCTCCTGTTGCAGTGGCTTTTCTATTCCAGATAAGGCTGCTAAGTTCCCATAACTTTTTCGGCTAAGTGCATCGGCAACTACGTTTGCCTTCCCCGGGTGGTATAGGATTTCGCAGTCGTAATCCTTTACTAATTCCAACCACCGGCGCTGCCTCATGTTAAGCTCCTTCTGAGTAAAGAAGTATTTTAAACTTTTGTGGTCCGTATAAATCTCGCACCGTTCTCCGTAAAGATAATGGCGCCAGATTTTTAACGCAAAGACCACCGCTGCCAACTCCATATCGTGAGTTGGATAGCGTTGTTCATACTCCTTTAACTGACGTGAGGCGTAGGCTATCACCTTGTCATTTTGCATCAGTACGCATCCCAATCCTAACTTTGATGCATCACAGTAGACAACGAACTTGTCGTTGGGTGTTGGGACACTAAGTACTGGGGTTGAGCAAAGCTTATCCTTAAGCAACTGGAAGCTTTCCTCACACTTATCATTCTAGTTAAACTTTTGTTGCTTCCGGGTCAGGTTGGTGAGTGGAGTGGCTATCTTAGAAAAGCCCTCTACAAACTTTCTATAGTAACCTGCTAGCCCTAAGAAGCTTCTTACTTCCGACGCGTTCTTTGGTCTAGGCCAATCTTTCACGGCCTCTACCTTCGATGGATCCACAGCGACTCCGTCTTTCGATATGATGTGCCCGAGGAACGCCACTTGTGAGAGCCAAAACTCGCATTTCTTGAACTTCGCGTAGAGTTGGTGCTCCTTCAATCGCGTCAAAATTATCCTCAAGTGCTCCTCGTGCTCCACTTCATCCTTGGAGTAAATTAAAATGTCGTCGATGAACACAACGACGAATTTATCCAAGTAGTCCTTGAAGACCCTATTCATTAAGTCCATAAACGCGGCTGGCGCGTTAGTAAGACCAAAAGACATAACCAAGAACTCGTAATGTCCATAACGAGTCCTAAAGGCTGTCTTAGGGATATCTTCTCCCTTTACCTTGAGCTGATGATACCCGGACCGTAGATCGATCTTAGAAAATACAGTCGCGCCTCGGAGTTGATCAAACAAATCATCAATCCGAGGTAGCGGGTATTTGTTCTTAATTGTTACTTTATTCAGCTCTCGGTAGTCTATGCACATGCGCATACTTCCGTCCTTCTTCTTCATGAATAGTACCGGAGCTCCCCATGGTGAATGGCTTGGCCTAATGAAACCCAAGTCTAGGAGTTCTTGTAGCTGCGTTTTTAACTCCTTGAGTTCCGTAGGTGCCATCCGGTATGGTGCCTTAGAGATAGGCTCGGTGCCCGGTACTAATTCTATCGTGAAGTCTATTTCTCTAGTTGGCGGCAATCCTGGCAAGTCATCGGGAAATACTTCTGGAAATTCTTGTATGACTCGAACATCTCCAACTTTGAGTGATGTCTCCTTCTCCACATTCGTGATGTTGGCTAAGAATGCTTGACATCCTTTCTCCATCATTCTCTGAGCTTTGAGAGATGATACTAACGGTGTGCGTAGTCCTGCAGCTTGTCCCATGAAGCACAGTTTCTGGCCGTCAGGAGTCTCGAACACCACCTTGTTGCGTCTGCAGTCGATCGTTGCGCCATGCCGTGCTAGCCAATCCATGCCTAGTATGATGTCGAAGTCTTTGATCACCAGCTCTATCAGGTCTCCTTCTAGTTCCTTGTCCTCAATCTTGATTGGTACGCCTCGTACAATTCGTGATGATAGAACTACTTTGCCCGAAGGCAACTCGGTTGCAAACCTAGTTCTAAATCTTTCACTAGGTTTGTCTAGTTTATCTATCATTCCTAACGAAATATACGAATGAGTGGCTCCCGAATCAAATAATACATGACATAATTTATTGAGGATGGAAACCTGACCTGTGACCACCTTGTTGCTAGCATCCGCCTCTCCTTGGGTTAAAGCAAAAACCCGAGCAGGAACCATCTTTTCGTCCTTCTTTCCTTCCGGCTTTTGCTGAGGACAGTCTCTTTTACGATGCCCTTCTTGACCACAGTTGAAACACTCCTTGGTGTTGGCACGGCATTCTCCAGGGTGCTTCTTCTGACATTTGGCACATGGCGGGTATTCCACGTAGCCCGACCTATTTCCCCCATTACTTGGTCGTGCCCTTTTATTGTTGTCGGCTTGCTTGTTGTCAGGATGCCTTCTCTTCTGTCCGTTACCGTTGTTGTTGGACTGACTGTTGCTGGACTGATTGTTGTTCCGACTGGCCTGAGGTTGGCTCTGCTGCCTAGGTTCCGGCTTGCTGGCTTCTTCTTTGCTCACGTTGGCTTGCAACCTTTCTACTTCAATTGCCGTCTCAAGAACGTCGGCATATGAAGTGTTTCCCGGGTTTGCTAGTTTAACCCCCATCTCGATCTTCGGGCGAAGTCCTCTAACAAACTTGTTCACCCTTAGATAGTCGGTTGGAACCAACTCTGCTGCGAATTTCGCTAAGCGATCGAACTGACGAGCATATTCCGCCACTGTTAAGTTCCCTTGCTTCAGATTGGTGAACTCCTCAACTCTCGTAGCAAGCACTGCTGAATTGTAGTACTTCTTGTGGAAGAGCTCCACAAATCGGGTCCACGTCATAGTGGCAGCATCGTGGGATTGCTGGACCAAATCCCACCATATCCTGGCATCTTTCTTGAGTAAAGATGAGACGCAGTATATGCGGTCAGCATTATTGAGGTTCATGTGGGCTAGGATCGGCTCCACATTCCTTAGCCATTCTTCTGCTTCAAAGGGGTCCGTAGTCCCTTCGAAGTTCGGAGCGTGCTGCTTGCGGAACCTCTCGTACACTGGCTCCATGTGCTGTACAGGATAAGGAGCGTAGTTCGTCATAGGCCATCCCCCAAATGGACCAACTTGTTGGGGTGCTGGGGCCATTGGCTGTGGCTGCGGCTGCGGTTGTGGCTGTGGCGGAGGCTGAGGCTGAGATTGAGCCTGTTGGCGTTGTTGCTGCAGAAGTTCCTCAACTTGCTGTCGTAGTCTGGCAATCTCTGCAGTGTTGTCAGCTGGCTGTGCCGGTGCGTTGCGGCGAGCAGTAACACGCACTCTCCTTCGGTGAACGGTAGGGACCGCATTGGTCGCTGGAACATCGCTGGAGGCGTTTCCGTTGGTGCGAGCAGATCTTCGGAGAGACATCGTAGCAGAGTTCTAACAGTTGAAAGATTCATGTTAGAACTTTTCCTAATAGGCTCTAAGGCAAAAACTTATTCTAAACAAACATATCTCAGACCTATTTATTATGACTTTTTATGAAAAATTATATAGGTCTTTATTTATTATTAGAGTGGGTTTCTATACTTAGAAAAACAAGTCATCTTTATTTTCTAAGTGTGTTTCTAATAATCCTATATGACTTAATTCTCAGGCTCGAAACTTATCTTTGTTCCAAAGTTAACCATATTGAGGGAGGGCTGGGATCAGTAAAATCGTTCCCACTACTAAGGCCCCCTAACTCTCAACAAGGAAACCAGGTTCATTGATTCGTATCCACCCTCACCGAACTCAGTCATTATTCATTTTATTTAGTATTTATTATGATTGAAAAAAAAAAATTCAAACTCACACATGATATTCAAATAGCATGTTTATTCATTTGGAAAAAAAAAAATTCACTTATTACAATCATAACATAAAAGTAAATAAAACAAATAAAAACTACTAATCTAAAAATCGGGATCTTCTACATCCGATCCGTCATCTAACATATCATCATCTATAGCCTCATAGTCATCATTATCATGAGCATCAAAATGCCCTCTAGGAAGGTTTGTGAGAATCCTATTCTTTTGCTCCTTGATGAATTGAAATTCAAATTTTGCGGTGAACCTAACTAAGAGGAAATAGTATCTCATTGCTAATGGTGATTCATCCTCATCATTCATTTCTTCCCATATTTCTTCTAAGGCTGCTATTACAGGATGGAAATCTTTAAACAACCTAATCACTAATACATATTTTTCCGTTGATCTTAGCATTATTTGTTTAGCCTCTTGAAGGCCACCTATTGCTTGGTGAAACAAAAGCAACCTTCGTGTAATCCTTTCTAAGGCTCCTACGGTGTTTCTTGGCTCCCTTATTCTATTTAAGGCCTTAATGGCTCGGATATCTTGGTAGGTTAAAGCTCCATTCATTCTTAACTGAAACATAAACACTAAAGTTGTTAGCTATACACATAGACAAAGTAACTTGTAACTTGTAACTTAAACACTTACTTGGCGGTCCGATTCGGAGCTTTGAGCATGTGTATCGAGGAGAACTTCATGCGAAGGAACCGTTTGCTCTGATACCAACTATAATGACCCACTACTCTAGACTAATTGGACCATTATCAAAACTATACATAAAACTTACATTTTTACAAAAATACCATAATTTATTGAGTAACTTGAAAAATAAGAGTTATTTACAAAGAAACAGAATACTAAGAAGGATTATGGGATCCCATTGTTTTTAAAACAAAACATGATTTAAAATAAAAGACATTACATAATAATGCGGAAAATACACATAAAAACCATAAAAACATAAAAGGAGACTATATCCTCGAATCGAATAACGCTCGGCCCCTTGACTCCATTCATCATCGATACACATTCTCCAAGCGTCACGAATCTTTCTGCCTCTAAACTTATTTTCCTGCACATAAACAGAAAGGAGTGAGCCTAATGCCCAGTAAGGAAAATCTAACACAAAGTCACATACATAATTTCATAAGAAAACATAAAGACTTAACATAATACATATAACATACACTTATTATAATGGCCATTATTACTTGGGGTCCCATAGACTAATCAAGCATATGCCCATGGGATTAGTGGGGTCCTACTAGCTAAGTAGGTCATATGCCCATAACCCATTTGGGGTCTTGTTAGTCATATGGGTCATATGCCCAAGCCTACAAACATACACATATACATATCATAACACTTTTAATAACATAAAACATATAGATAACATAAGCACATAACATGTTGATTCTAGCCTATTTCCTTACCAAAGTTACCGAGATTATGGACTGAGTTGGGATTGTTGGAACACTCCTAAAACCATAAGAAAGAGTAAGTCTAAAGAAAGGAGATGAAATGAAAGAGATGGAAAGACTAAACCATAGAAAACATACTTACCGACTTATATGCTTAAAAGCTTGGATTCCCTAACCAAAAGAAGAATAAGGTTAGGGGACTGAGTAGAAGGTTTTGAGAAAGGAAATAACATAAAAATACAGAAAAGAACTAGAGTTTTGGGTTTACCTCAAAGATTGCAAGATCAATCTAACCTTCACCGAAATACTATAGAACTCACTTCCCAAAGTGTTTGATAAGCTTATGATGTTTAAGCTTATAGTTTTTCCCCAAACCAAGTGTTTACACTCTCACACTCACTTAACACTAGCAGCCTCTGAACTTAGAGCAAATGGTGAATAATGGCTGGGTACTAGGTCCTATTTATAGAGTTTGGGAATGAAAATATCTTGATTTTACTTGAATAAAAATAATGGCTTTTTAGGTGAAAATCTTTTGAATAATCGTTCAGCAGAGGCTGAAGACTCGTTCAGAAGATGCTGGACTGTTGAAGGAGTTTGAATGGCTGAAGGGAAAGGAATTCAAAAGTATTTGAATTTATGCTGGTGGAGGCGATATATCGCCCCCTATAGGCGATATATCGCCTGGACCTTTGTTCCCGAGGCGACCGTGCATCGATTCGTGTTTTCCGTATCTACGTGCTGCGATATATCGCCCCCTATAGCTGCGATATATCGGCATACGCTGAATATTTAAACACGAATTTACACATTTTTAGCTGAGTTTGAATGGAGTAAACAGCCTTGACTAAGCCCTCAACGTGCTCAAAGCTGCTGACTGACCCTATACATTCAAACTTTTACCCTTATTTAATTTAATCCTCAAAAATACTTAATCCTTAATTACCATTCAAAACATGTGCTTAAAATCCTATTGGTTGATGTCTAAACCTTATAATATAATAATATAATCCTTAATATCAGTCACATTAATCAAACCTTAGGTTATACTTAATATTCTTAAACTATAGGTTAAACTTAGAAAATCTATAAGTACTACTATGAGTGTCCAAATAACTCCCGGTCTGAACCAAAAATCCAAAGTAACAATGATAACACTAAACATACTATAATACTACTAAACAATTAGCTAAGTAAAGTTCTTGGACTCTACAATAGCCTCTTCGAAGAAAGGAGTGTGGTATGTGCTCGTGTGGCTCTATGGCTGCATGGATGGATTGAATGTCTGGTTGAACTGGGTTATTACTACTAAGCATGCTAATTATGATTTATATCTTGTTGACTATCTTTTATATATGTTTGATTTTTCTTGCTGAGCCTCGTCTCACGGGTGCTACATGGTGCAGGTAAAGGCAAAGAGAAGCTGGACCAGCCATGAGTTGGAGAGCTTTGGGGGCGACATGTACATATGCGATTTGCTCAACTACCACAGTCGAGATTTCTTTTATGAATCTAGAGTTTCAGTTTATTTTGTCGCTTAGGTCAGCCATTTTTTACCTTGTTTATGTCTGTATTTGTTTATAAACTCTTTTTTGGGATCCCATGTACATACTGAAGCTTTTCAATGAAATGTAATATTCTTTTGGCCAAATTTTTAAATACCTAACCCTTTAATTTAATTTAATTACACGTTTAAGTCCAAATGACTCACTTAACGAGTTAAGCATCATTTTCAACACACAGTGTAACGGTCCTTGATTAGTAGGGCGTTACACTAATCTTCTCACAAGAGGTTTTGTAAATGGATTTGTTAACTTCTCACTTGTCTTAACATATGAGATTGATATGATCCCATCTTGAATTAATTATCTCACATATTCACGTTTTATACTAATATGCCTATACTTCCCATTGTACACACTCTTATATGCTCCAGCAAGAGTGGATTGACTATCACAATGTATCGAAATTTTTGATACCATATCCATAGTAAATGGGCTATCCAATATGAGATATAAATTCCTCTTTGATAGTTGCCACTAGAGCTATAAATTCTGCTTCCATGGTTGAGTGTGATATACAAGTTTGCTTCTTGGAACGCCAAGAGATAGCACCTCCTCCATGAGTAAACACCCAACCTGTGGTGGAGAGATTATCTCCCACTTCTGATATCCAACTAGCGTTGGAATATCCTTCAAGTATCCTAGGAAAGTTTGAATAGTGAAAGCTATATTCTTTTGTATTCTTAAGTGTTGACCCTCGTTTTGGTCAACTGACACGGAGTCAAATGCTTGATGTGATGGAAAGTGTTGAAATAGATCTAATGGAAAAAACAGTAAACGACACAACAAATTATAGTGGTTCGGCCCCACGAATTGGTAATGACCTACGTCCACTTAAGCTATTATTAATATTAATTCCCAAAGGAGTGATCAAAGAACTAGGGTTCTCTGAGTTTCACAAGCCTTAGAGGGATGAATAATACAATCAGAAGATAATAGCTCTAATTCTTTTGTAAAGCATAAACTTAACTCAGCCAAAAGTCCCTTCCTTGAGTTATTCTTCTCTATTTATAGGCTAAAGGAGGATTACACGAATTAGTTATAGATATTCTTTCCTAAATAATCAAATCATCAGGGATCATGGGAGATAATCTCGGATATGATTACAATTGTACAAGATTATCTCAAAATATACGGAGTATACGACCAGGCTGGTCGTATATAAAATCCAAATGTTACGCTAGGGGAATCCCCCTGGTCGATGGTCGAACAGAACCTTTGCCAAGTGTTAAAAATGTGTTGCCACGTCATCCACGCCTGTTTTTTGGATAACATTTTCCTCCCAAGTTTATTTATTGCGACCAGCAATAAGTAAACTTAGGAAAACAACCTTTCATATGCCCCATGAAATTTGTCAGAGCCCTCGTGCGTTTTTGAAAATCGTGACCTAATCATGTCTAATCAAGCCTTTTCAGTTTTCAAGAAACCACTCTGACGGCTGTTACACTCCCCTATGCTTCGAAAAAGGGAATTAATGATTATTACTTTTTGTCACATTTTGGCTTCTATAAGTAACCCTCTCATTCACCTTTTAACCTTTTACTTGCCCATTCCTGCCAAGAACTCTCAAGAACTCCATCCCAGAACTCATAACTTCGAAGGTCTCTCGTCACTTTGCTTAAGGGTTCTTTGTTTGCAAACCCAAAGCCGTCCCGTTTTAGAATCTCCAACCTTCATCCAGGTAATTTTCTTCATCTTTTAAATTCTTTGAGATGCCATGCATACTGCTTTTGAGTTCTGAAACTTTTTGCGTTCTTGAGTAGAAATTTGTGAGGATTCTGTGTATGCCATTGATGCTTGATAGGGTAGTGTATTTTTGCTCTATATAAGTTAGGAATCAGCTTGATAGTCAGGATCATAGGTTTAGGGCGTAAAATCGACGTAAAAATTCGATTTTTAGGCTAGTTGAAAAACTGGGTTTTTCCCGCCCCTTTGGAGTTGAAAAAGCTTCTTTTCAGAAAACTTTTTACTTTCACTTTTTGATCCGTTTTTCAAACTGCTAGCATAAAACTTAGTGTTTCGGTTAGAATGCTGCTGGTCGATAGACGCGAGCAACGTTATTCCAACTTTCAACATAAGTTCTCAGGCTGTGTGTCTTATCTCCTCCTTTGTCTGTTTGCAGTTCATATGCAAGACCCGTGGGGAGGAGAAAGACCCATCGACGGCGATATCTTAGTTCAACTGCTTGAAGACGAAGAACAACCTTCGACTCTAATACCAGATATTCCTTTTTCTCACCTTAACCTAAACACTTCCCCAGTTTCGACCCAAAATATGGCTCGCACCAAAACTAAAGCTTGAAAAAGAAAAACTCCCAACACTTCTCATCAGCCTACTACTGATGCTCCCTCGACCAGTGGTCGAGACGAAAATGCACCCGATCCAAATGTCTAAACGTATGCCTGCCCTCCACACGCTTCTCAGTCGTATGTCGAGTGGCATGTTGTCGCTGAGAGTAGGGTGACGATCAAGATGATCGCCAACTACTTAAATAAATACAATCTGACAGGGGTGACCCTAGTCAAACCTAACCCAGACCAAAGGGCTAATCTTCCTGGAGGTGATTACAGCGCCTGGTCACGGTTTCATGTTGAGGCAGGAGCCACTTTGCCTCTTCATGCATTCTTTCAGGGGGTGGCTAACTATTTCGGAGTTGCCCCCTTCCAAATTACCCCAAACAGATATAGAATGCTAGCTGCACTCTATATCATGTATAGCCAGAAAAAATGGCCTATGCCGTCGCCACATGAGGTCAACTACCTGTTCGACCTTAAGTCTAACCCCAACCAAGAAGGCACGGGGTTCTTCCATCTCTGTCACCAGGAAACCAGGCGCACATTCCTGACTGACACAACCCACATCTCAAACATGGGGAGGTACCACCAGGAGTACTTCCTTATGCCTGACCTGGTCGCAGACAATCTGGCCTTCGCTCGTGGAGGTAAAACTTTCACATCGCTGGCTTCTTCACTTAGTGTTTTTCCACCACAATGTCTTGAACTTTCAATGTGTTTCAGGCCCATGGCTGTGACCAAACCCAACTCCAAGGATGGATTCAAGGGTAGCACTCTTGGCCAGCATGTTAGATGCTGAGAAGAGTGTCAAAAACTTAGTTACAGAGGCTAACCTTAGGTTGGCTGGCCTCTGGGACCCTCAACCAACTATGAGTAGGCCTTTGGCGGGGAATGCTCGCGCCGAAGCAGAACCCGAGCAGCAACCCCAAATGTCTCCTCCACGGAGGAGACCAACTGGGGTTACGATCAGGGAACCTGTCGACACTCACCGAGCGGAGAGGCCCTTGGCTCCCAAAGGAAAAGGAAAGCAAAAGGCCGCCGAGCCTACCGAACTCTCTGACGACTCGTCGGATGATAACGGTACAGTAATTTTGCTTTTAAACCATTTGCCAATTCCCTGTCATCTGTTCGACGGGGATGGAAACTTTAAGAATGCTCCCATCTTAAACTCAGATTTCTTCCAAGCAGTAGGTAGTTCAGTAAATAATGTAGCGACCAATAGTTGTAGCGCGGGTACTTTACTTGTAATCTTTTCACATTCATTTTTTGGCCCTGTGTGACCATCTTGTCTCAATACCCGTGTTGTTTCCTTTTGTGCAGATATGGACTCTGAGGATGTGTTCGAGCACTACAGGGCTGATGCTGCCTCTTCTGGCCAGAAGAAGAGCAGCAAGAGGGCTCGAGGGGAGAGCAGTAAGACTGCCTCAAAGAAGGCCCGAACTAACGATCCTCCGGCTACCGCCCCTTCGAAGGAGAACTCACCGCCTCCAACACCCCTTGAGCAGTCGGCCTCAACTTCCGCCGACCAACAGCCTTGTCCTAAGGCTCCTAGCAGCCATACATTGCGCACTCCGCCCGAAGGCTCCCTGCCCAGCCTCGTGGTCAGCTCTGCTAGGGAGAGAAATACAAGCTCTCCAAACATAGACGCAGTCAGGCAGCCATAACTGAGACTACCTCTATGGAGGTTGATCAAGTTCTCAATAGAGGACTGAACGAGATAGTCAGCGTAAGTCAACTCCTGCTGATGCAGCATTTATTTTTTATTCCTTGCCTTTACTTTATCTTTTTCTATCTGTCTTCAGGGACTGCTGACCATAACCGCTGGCTGGCGCCGCGCTGGGGCGTTGGTGTCTCGGGGTAGGAACTTTGATTCCAGGCTCGCCGAGGCTAAGCAAGCACTCGAAGCTAAAAACAACGAGCTTGCTAAATAGAATGGAGAGCTGCTCGGGGAGAACATGGAGTTGTCCAAGCAGAAAGATGAGCTGCTCGAGGACAAAGCTACTCTGACCAAGGAGCTGCTGGAAACCCGAGACGCCCTGAAGAAAGCCAACGAATCTAGGGAAAAGTTCAGGGAAAGCACCAAGCTCAACTATCAACAAGATGTTCAGCTCGAGCTTGATCTAACCGCCAGCATGCAGGAGGTGGAGGAACTCGAAAAACGAGTGCAGGAGCTTGAGGAGGCTGGAGCCAAGAATTTGGAGAAGTACAAGGAAGCCACTCATCTATACTTCTATGAGTTCTAGAAGCACAATCGGGAGGCTAACTTTAGCTATCTGTCCGAACGCTTGAGGAGGACTCTAATGACACAGTGCGCCATTCGTCTGGAAGAAGAATAGAAGGCTGAAGTGCTTGCTTCCCCAGAGATTTCCCTGGCAATAGGGATAGATGGTGCAGACCCTGAAGCTGACCTAGCCATCGACCAAGGCCCTCCTCAAGACCCTCCAGCTCTTTAATCTTTTTTTTCTTCTTTTATCTCAACTACACGACCCACAGGTCGTGCTGTAAAGACAATTATTTTTTATTGCTACAAGGGCAGCCGTTTTACTTTTATTTGAACAGTTACATCCGAGCAATACTGCTCGTGGTGTAAAAGGATTCCTTTGACATTATAATATTTTTGCTTTATTATAATATCTGTTCGCATGACCGAACCTAGCATAGTACTTTGGCTTGATTTTTCAAAATGTAAATTTTTCAAAATACTCTAAGTACCGTAGTATGCTTTCACTTATTTTGTTCATGTGTTTACATACCTCTTGGTATGCTTTGCTATCAATGTACCTTATATGCCCCCCAAGTGACTGAGGAGCTTTAGGTCCTTGGTCACTTGCCTTGACCAAAACCTGTACGAACATTACTGCTCGGTATAAAATGCAAAACTTATAATACAGCAAAACAACACACGTAATGAACAAATACTTGTAAAAAATTACAAAGTTTGGCAAGAATGACTGGTTGCGCATAGTCCCTTATAATTCTCGTATTAAATGGACTAAACATGTCTTTACGAGTGATCTTTGAAAGATCTCACACTTATAAGCGATCAGCCATATAACATGGCTAACCCTTTTTCAAAACTTGTAAAAAGTAAAAATTAATACAAGCCAGTCCTTTAAGAAGGACAGTTTATTGATAGTACTTGCGCAGGTGTTCTCCATTCCAATAACGCGGAACGACATCTCCATTTAAGCGTGCAAGTTTGTATGTGCCTGGATGAAGGACTTCTTCAATCTGGTAAGGTCCTTCCCAGTTTGGTCCGAGTACTCCAGCAGCTTGGTCGCGGGTGTTTAAGAAAACTCCTTGAAGTACTAAGTCTCTGATGCTGAACTTTCTCTCTTTTACTTTGGAGTTAAAATATCGAGCGACTTTTTGCTGGTACGCAGCTACTCGGAGTTGGGCTTTCTCTCGTTTCTCCTCAATCAGGTCTAGGGACTCCATCATCAGATGGCTATTTTGGTCTTGGTCGTATGTGATTCTTCGATGTGAGGGCAGATCTAACTCGACTGGCAACATAGCTTCATACCCGTATGCTAAGGAGAATGGGGTATGACCTGTTGCTGTTCGATGAGACGTTCTATACGACCAAAGTACTTCAGGCAGCTGTTCTGGCCATGCTCCTTTGACCTCCTCAAGCCTTTTCTTCAAGGTATCCCTCAATGTCTTTTTTACCGCTTCTACTTGCCCATTTGCTTGTGGATGAGCAACTGAAGAAAAGCTCTTGATGATGCCATGCCTTTCGCAGAAGTCTGTGAACATGTCACTATCAAACTGGCCATTGTCCGAGACAATCTTTCTTGGCAATCCATATCGACAAGCAATGTTCTTGATGACAAAATCAAGTACTTTCTTTGTCGTTTTGGTTGCAAGTGGTTCAGCCTTGGCCCATTTGGTGAAGTAGTCGACCGCCACAACTGCGTATTTCACCCCACCTTTTCCTGTTGGCAAGTACCCGATTAAATCTATACCCCATACTGCGAAGGGCCATGGACTTTGCATCTGCTTTAACTCATTAGGAGCAGCCCATGGGATCTTGGAAAACCTCTGAAACTTATCGCATTTTCACACAAACTCCATCGAGTCTTCGCTCATGGTCGGCCAGAAATAACCCTGACTTAGAATCTTCTTCGATAAGCTCTGCCCCCCAGCATGATCTCCACAGAAGCCTTCATGTACCTCCTTCATCAGCTCTTTAGCCTTTTCTGGTGTAACACACCTGAGCAGTGGCATTGAGTATCCTCTTCGGTATAGAACCCCATCGACCAGGATATACCTAACAGCTTGTCTCCGAAGGGTCCTGGCTTTGTTTCTATCTGCTGGTAGTATACCGCTCGTGAGATACTCCAAGTATGGTGCCATCCATGTATCTACCAGCCGGACCTCCATATTGGTTTCCTCTGCTCGTATGATTGGCTCGCACAGTCGTTCAACTGACACTATATTCAAAGTGTCAGCATCCTTTGCACTCACGAGCTTGGCAAAGGCATCTGCGTTTGAATTCTGATTCCGAGGTATTTGCTAGAGGGTATATTTCTTAAATTGTGCCAACAGATCTTTGGTTTTGTTCAGATAGGCACCATTTTCAAACCTCATGCTTGATACTCCCCTAAGACCTGATTCACTACTAGCTGTGAATCACTGTAAATATCCAGCACTTTTATGCTCATGTCTTTGGCCAACCTTAACCCAGCGAGTAGGGCTTCATATTCGGCTTCGTTGTTTAAAGCGGTGAAATCAAACCTAATTGCGCAATGAAATCGATGCCTTTCTGGCGTTATCAATATCACTCCTACTCCTGCATGAGATTCCTTGGATGATCCGTCTGTGAATAGCTTCCACGAAGGAGCTTCAACTTGAGGCTCAGGCGCACTAGGCTTTTCACCCTGCTCGTTGTCTGGGAGCTCAGTAAATTCAGCAATGAAATCAGCTAAGACTTGTCCTTTTAATGCTGCTCGTGGTGAGTATGTTATATCGAACTGCCCGAGTTCGACTGCCCATTTCAACAAACGACCAGCAGCCTCTGGCTTTTGTAAAACTTTCCAAAGGGGCTGATCAGTCAAGATTGTGATTGGATGGGCTTGGAAGTAAGAACGTAACTTCCACGAGGTCAAAATTAGGCAATAGGCTAATCTTTCAATGGGAGGATACCTCAATTCGGCTCCGATTAGCCTCTTGCTCACATAATACACCGCCTTTTGTACGCCTTCTTCTTCTCTTACTAGCACCGCACTAGCAGCATATTCGGTGATTGCCAGGTAAATGAACAAAGTTTCCCCATCTATAGGCTTTGATAAGACAGGAGGTTGTGCCATGTGGGCTTTTAAGGCTTGGAAAGCCTGTTCGCAGTCTTCAGTCCACTCAAACTTCTTGTTGCCCCTAAGTAGATTAAAGAAAGGGACGCATTTATCCGTTGATTTTGAAATAAATCTATTGAGCGCGGAAATCCTTCCAGTCAAACTTTGCACATCTTTGATCTTTACTGGCAATTTCATATCAATCAGGGCTTTGATCTTTTCGGGATTAGCTTCGATTCCCCTCGAGTTGACAATGAACCCCAAGAACTTCCCTGATCCTACTCTGAAGGAACACTTGAGAGGATTTAACTTCATTTGATATTTATTCAAAACATTGAAACACTCTTGTAAATCCTTCACATGCCCTTCTGCCTTTTTTGACTTTACCAGCATATCATCAACGTATACCTCCATGTTTACTCCGATCAACTCCTTAAACATGTGGTTAACTAGTCACTGGTAAGTCACACCAGCATTTTTCAATCCGAAGGGCATTACTTTGTAACAGTATAGCCTTGTATCAGTCCGAAAGCTAGTGTGATCCTCGTTAGGGGGATGCATACTAATCTGGTTGTATCCTGAGTATGCATCCATGAAAGAGGGGATCTCATGTCCTGCAGTTGCATCGACCAGCTGGTCGATCCTTGGGAGTGGGAAGCAATCCTTAGGGCATACTTTATTAAGGTCTATGAAATCTACACAGGTTAGCCATTTTCCATTAGGCTTGGGAACCAGTACTGGATTAGAGACCCATGATGGATAAAACGCCACCCTGACGAACCCATTCTCCTTTAGTTTTTCAACTTATTCTTTTAAGGCTTTCGATCTGTCTTTATCGAGCTGCCTTCTTTTCTGTTGCACGGGTGGAAAGCTTTTGTTGATGTTCAGGACATGGCAGATGACTGCAGGATCTATCCCAGCCATGTCTTTATGTGACCAGGCGAAAACTTCCTGGTTCTTCCTCAAAAATTCCACCAGTGCGTGCTTGGTTGTTGCTTCCAAATTTTTGCCGACCTTTACAACTCTGGTCGGAAATTCTTCATCAAGCTGGACCTCCTCAAGGTCCTCGACAGGTCCAACATCTTCCTCAAAATCCCCAAAGCGAGGATCTAAGTCTCTATCCTCACTTTGGGTGACACCCTATTTGGTGACTTCATCACCTAATTGGGCTTGTATATCAACGGCCATCTGCAACTTTTCTGGGGGAGCGCTCCTCGACATTCCCTTCTTGGCCTTAGTGATTGAGGCATTATAGCACTCCCTTGCTTCCCTTCGGTTTCCCAACACGCGTCCTACCCCTGCGTCTGTTGGGAATTTCATGGCCAGGTGCCATATTGAGGTGACGGGCCAAAGGTCAACCAGTATGGGTCTTCCAATTAGAGCATTGTAAGCCGAAGGACAATCGACTACTATGAAAGTAGTGAGTAATGTCCTGGTAGTGGGTGTTGTACCTGCTGTTACCGAAAGCCTGATTGACCCTGTTAGAGCGAGTCCCTCACCAGAGAAACCGTAAATTGTTTGGTTGCAGGGCTCCAAGTCTTTGACGGAGAACTTCATTCTTTCCAGCGAAGATTTATACAGGATGTTAACTGAACTTCCTGTATCGACCAGTACTCTTTTTACCATCATATTGGTAATTTTAACATCCACGACCAGTGGATCGAAATGTGGGAATTAGACATGTTGGGCATCGCAGTCAGAGAAGGTTATTTCATCACCCTCTGTCCGAGCCTTCTTTGATGCCCGATCCTCCACAGTCATCATCTCGATGTCCTGGTCGTGGTGTAGGGTCCGAGCATATCGTTCCCTTGCCTTTCTGCTGTTTCCTGCAAGATGCGGGCCTCCGTAGATGGTGAGTAAGGTGCCAGCCACGAGGTCAGGCTGTAAAGGTGGCGAGCGTTGGTGTGTAGGCGACTGCTCGTTGCCACCTGGAGCCTCTCGTTGGGAAGCTCCCGAGGCCCGTACGTATCTCCTCAAGTGTCCTTGTCTAATAAGGAACCCGATTTCATCTTTTAGCTGGTTGCACTCGTTTGTATCGTGTTCGTAGTCGTTGTGAAAATGACAGAACTTGGTGGTATCCCTTTTCGAAATATCCTTTCGAATGGCAGCGGGTCTTTTGTAAGGCACACTGGAACTTGTGGCCTGATACACCTCTGCTCGAGACTCGACAAGGGCAGTGTAGTTGGTGAACCGTGGCTCATAACACTTGCCCTTAGCGCGCTTATTCTCGGAGGTAGAAGGTTCGTCATGGGGTCTCTTCCCCCCATTTTTTTCGTTGCCATTCCCGTTGCCTTTACCGTTGCCGTTGGGTTTTGACCCATTGGCGGCTTTGGCGGGGTCTTTAGTCCCCTTATCTTTGTTTGGGGGCTTTCCCTCGCTGGCAATGGCATCCTCGAGCTTGATGTATCGATCAGCTCGATCTAAAAATTCTTGGGTAAGTTTAACCCCATGCTTCCTGAGGCTACTCCAAAGGGGCGTACGGCGCCTAACTCCTGCAGTTAGGGCCATCATTTTTCCTTCGTCTCCTACTGCTTTGGCTCCAGCCACAGCTAGCATAAAACGTTGGACGTAGTCTTTTAGAGGTTCTCCTTCTTGCTGGCGTATCTCGACCAGCTGGTTTGCCTCAGTTGGGTGTACACGACCCGCATAGAATTTTCCGTAAAACTCCTTTATGAACTTCTCCCAAGATACAATACTTTCAGGAGGGAACTTAAAGAACCACTCCTGTGCAGCATCAGAAAGTGTTGCAGGAAAGATCCTGCACCAAGCATCTTCAGACACCTTCTGAATGTCCATTTGTATCTCAAACTTGTTGACATGAGATACCGGGTCACCATACCCATCGATGTTCGGCAGCGTAGGTATTTTAAACTTACTGGGAATCTTTGCCACATCGATCCTCTGAACAAAAGGAGTTCCCCTTCTCCTGTCGTACTCGATGTGTGACGTTCTTCCCCCGACCAGCTGTTGTACTGCTTGGTTCAGGGCATCTATTTGGGCCTAAACGGCTTCAGGAATTGCCGGGGCCTCTGGTGGCGGGGGAATGTACTCGTCATGCCGTTCCCGGTGATCATTGAGTACATCCCTTAAGTCGTCATCTCTTCGTCGTTGCTCGCTGGCTCCGAGCCGGCTAAAGACATTGTTCTGTCTGGGCTGCCCCCCAGCATTACGTCTCGCTTGCTAGTCTTCTCTAGGTGGTGGGCTTCTGCCTCCACCTCTCTCCTCATTCCTCCGACCGGCATTCCCTCTGCCTGATTCGGCCTCATTGTAGCCATGGCCATCTCTGAACCTTGATTGGCTATGGTGGGACCGACTGTCTCCTCGGTTGCCTCCTCGGGCTGGAACTTCCCAAGCGTTAGGGGGAGGCCTGCGCTGGTCGGTAGGTCCCCGTACATTATCATGCCGTTGGGGCCCCTGACCGCAGAGCCTGTCTCTGAGTTCCTTCTGTTGCCATAAGGATGATGTCCCCTGCTCGGTGGGTGCAGATCTTCACCCCCTAGCGTCTAGGGCTGTGGGGCTGCTGCCCGGCCCTATTCTGCCTTGGCTGTGGGGGATTACCTCGACCAGCCTGAGATGGAGGCTGTATCTCAGGGTCCCTAGGTGGGACATCATCTTGAGGCATTGGCGGGTGCTCCGGCCTTTGGGGGCTCGTTGGCTGTATTGGAGGGCTAGGATTGGGACCTCTTCGAGGTGGCCCATTTGAGGGTTGATCAGGCTGTGAGGCAGGTGCAGCCTGATTCCTAGCCAATTACAAGGCTGCTTCGATGGCTGCCATGGCCTCCCTCAGACAACAGTCCATCTCCACCTGTCTTTCACTCAGCTCTTGGCGCTGACGCTCTATTTCTTGCTGCTGTCGCGCCATAGTCTCCGCAGCACTTTCTTGACTGGCCCTCAGATTGGCCAATTCGTCTTGCAAAACTCCCAGGGTATTTCTCAGCGTTTCGGAGTCCAGTTCATCCTCATCAAATTCCAAGTGTGGCTCATTTTCAGCCATGTTAGGAGGAGGAGGTTGAGATGGTGCAGTGCCATCCGCCTGCCCAGTCTTCTTTGTTGTTTTCGCCATTAGTGCTTCAACAACCTCGTTTCAAGCTCTCAATGAAAGCACCAGAATGTTGACCCTCATTTTGGTCAACTGACACGGAGTCAAATGCTTGATGTGATGGAAAGTGTTGAAATAGATATAATGGAAAAAACAGTAAACGACACAACAAATTATAGTGGTTCGGCCCCACGAATTGGTAATGACCTACGTCCACTTAAGCTATTATTAATATTAATTCCCAAAGGAGTGATCAAAGAACTAGGGTTCTCTGAGTTTCACAAGCCTTAGAGGGATGAATAATACAATCAGAAGATAATAGCTCTAATTCTCTTGTAAATCATAAACTTAACTCAGCCAAAAGTCCCTTCCTTGAGCTATTCTTCTCTATTTATAGGCTCAAGGAGGATTACACGAATTAGTTACAGATATTCTTTCCTAAATAATCGGATCATCAGGGATCATGGGAGATAATCTCGGATATGATTACAATTGTACAAGATTATCTCAAAATATACGGAGTATACGACCAGGCTGGTCGTATATAAAATCCAAATGTTACGCTAGGGGAATCCCCCTGGTCGATGGTCGAACAGAACCTCTGCCAGGTGTCAGCCACAAGTTAAAAATGTTTGCCACGTCATCCATGCCTGCTTTTTGGATAACATTAAGGTATCCTAGAATCCTTTTGATAGCCTTCTAATGATTGATACTTGAATTGCTAGTAAACCTACTAAGTTTACTAACTGCATACGCTCTTGTGTAATGAGCGGCATACATTAGGCTCCCTATTGCACTTGCATATTCCAATTGAGCCATCACTCTTCATTCATTCTTTTCAAAATTTATGTTTGAATTGAATGGTGTATTTGCCTCTTTGATTTTGAGATAACTGAATTTGTCAAGCACTTTCTCGACATAATGGGTTTGACTCATTACAAAATCCCCACTATTTCTTCTAACTTTGATACCTAGAATGGTATCGACCTCTCCAAGGTCCTTTATTTTGAAGTTGGAAGATAGAAACCTCTTTGTTTCTATTATACCTCTCATGTGATTACTCAAAATCAAAATTATCTACATAAAGACACACTAATATGACACAGTCATCACAAGTCATAGAGTATAAGCGCTTGTCCGATTTGTTGTGTTTAAATCCATTTGAAACAATGAATTTATCAAACTTCTCATGCCATTGTTTTGGAGCTTGTTTCAAACCATAAAATGATTTAACAAGTCTACACACTTTATGTTCATTTCTTTGAAGAACAAAACCTTTCGGTTGTTCCATATAGACCTCCTCCTCGAGATCTCTATTTAGGAATGTCGTTTTGACACCGATTTGAGGAACATAAAAATTATATATATATATATAGATGATAAGGAAAATTATAATCTAATAGAAGTGGTTCTTGCAACTGGTGCATATGTGTCAAAGTAATATATTTCCTCATTTTGCTTGAATCCCTTGGCTACTAATCTAGCCTTAAAAGTTTGTATGGTGTCATCGGTATAGTATTTTCTTCTACATACCCATTTGCACTCAATTAGTTCTGACCCCTTTGGAAGGTCAACCGATTCCAAGGTGTGGTTAGACATAATTGAATCTATTTCATCATTTATTGCTTCCTTCCAAAAAGCGGAGTCCCTTGAGGACATAACTTCTTTGAAAGTTTTGGGATCATTATCCAATTGAAGTACTATTGGATATTATCAAGTGATTTCCTCATTATTTCCTTCTATAAGGTATAATGTCTCTATTTGAGAACACTTCTCACTTGATCCCAACTGTTTGAGTCTTTGGCTCCTTCTAGGAAATAGAGGTTGCTCACCAACCATTTTAGGAGTCTCCTCTTGAGGCTCTCTAATATGAGTAGGTTATATTAACTTGTTGTCATCACATGACATGTTCTCAAAGAATTCAAGCTCTCTTGATTCAATTATCACTTTAGACTCCAAGTCTAATAATCTATAAGCTTTGTTATTTGTGGCATTGATGGGTATCGTATATCATATCAAATTTAAATATTTATTTTATCAATCACTTATACCAACTACTTCAGTATAGCAGTAAATAAGGAGCCCACGATGACTATAATCAAATTATTATTAAAAAAAACGAAACAAAAATTAGACATGGGTTTTAATTTTAAAAACTGAAAAACATAAAATGAAATAATGATCAAAGATTAAATAACTAATGATAACATGATATTAAAGAAATAGTCAAGAATTACTCTCCACCTTCGACAATCAATCTATATACAATCACAAATGATATTCCATATTCTCAATTAAACTATTAACCCCACAAATAACACTTAAGCCGTCAATTATCTCAGTTTCCCTGTTATAATTAATTAAAGCTAAGTGCTCTTATTTAATCATTTTTACCCAACAATAAACCCATTAATCATGAGATCTATTTCACCTAGTAAAACATTACACTCTATGAAAACAGGTTAATCTAGGCAACAAATTCATTAAGCATGCAATTCATTTAACCTAGGTTCTATCTTTCATCACAACCAAGGTACCCATCAGAATATCCTAATTGCAATTTATACTCTACTTAGAATCATAAACTATTAGGTGAATAAAAATCCTAAGATAATAGTAGAATAATGCAAAACCCTAATTAGTTGGCCACCCAACAAGTTCTCACAATATTCATAGCATTAAATTAGAAAAATAGAAACAATTTAATTTCAGGGAATAAAAGGAATAAAATTTATGATTGCATTAAAGATCTCATGTCTAGTGTTTTGAAATAACCCCCAACTACAAAGAAAACTACTTCATCATCACATTCATATTCACAAACATAAATATTCAATAAAAATAAAGGAGTTTTGAGCAGAAAGAAAAACTAGATTGAATATTGTAGATGATGATGCCTTTATCTCCTCCTCTACTGCTCCAACCTCTAAAATTCGCAATCCAAAGTTATATTAAAACTTAACCCTAACCCCTTTTATATCCCATTAAAAATTACATTCAATAATCAAAATTTAAGAAAAATTTATATTGCAGGTCACGACCAGTGATTTCTGGTGGCTGCGCCCACAAGACTTTTCTGGGCATAGTACGTGCAACGACCGCGGCCCGTGATTCCTGGTGGACACGACCACAAACCTTTTTCTGCTCGCGTGCTTTTTCTTCATATTCTTCAACTTTAAGCCCAAACCTTGTGTGTAGGAACTTCTAAAACACTTCAAACTCATCCCAAACTTAATTTTCTTGAGCCCTATCATTGCACATCAATTCCTAACCACAAAAATACATCAAATTCATCAATAATACCTTATAAAATAGTTTATGGCTTAAAAATCAAAGACTCGTAAAACAAAGCTAAGAACACCTAAAAACACTATAAATTAACATAATCCAAATGCAAAAGGATAGAAAATATAATATCAAAAATGCCCTTATCAAATTCCCCCACACTTAGACTTTGCTAGTCCCTTAACAAAACAACTAATAAAAACTAAAAACTAAACAAATAAAAACATAAGCAATGGTTCTGTCGAAAGTGTTCGTTGTCTCAAAAATTGATCAAACAAATACGTCATAAGAAAAATGGGAATTCCACATTCCTCAGAATTTCAACTCAATGCCTATTCACCCTTTAAACTCGATCTATTTATGATTATGCACAATTAAACCTACCAAAACACAAACATTCGAATCAATTTATACATGCCAAAGTATGTTTTAAAGTCTCATATATAATAATATTTTCATGAAAAACATCCACTCCATAGACATTAACCAATTGTTCTCCACTAATGTAAAAACACATAATCAAGAATCAAAAGGTCTTTAAAAGCTTGTAAAGTAAGACTAAGGTTGAAGGTAGATGAAAAAGGAATATTTAAGTTTAAATCACACGATAGCCTATATTTTTTCTGTTCTCTAGATCTTCCCACAAACTTCCCATACACTTAAAAAATACATAATCTCTCCCTTTACTTCTTTTCACATTGATCTTACTATTTCCCTCACACTTATACTTGTGCAAAACTTTATCTTTTTCAATATTTCTCAATGTAGATTTTTTTTCTCTATTTTTTCTTTTCAATTCAACTCATTGGGAGAAATAGTAGATCATATACTTTCACATTATAATACAACAAACTAATACAACTTCCCCTTCTTACAATCCAAAACCCAACCCACCAAATCAAACAATCATATAAAACTATGGTGTAATAGGTCACAAAAAGGATAAAAAAAATTAAGTTGTAAAAGGTTTAGATATTGGCTTATAAAAGAAAAAGATTAGTCATTATGGCTCAAAAATAGGAAACTAGGATATTCAATTTCATAGGTAAGCTTGAAAGTCTCAAACGATCCAAAGAACATGCCTTAATCATCTTCCTACTTAGGATTTTGCCTCAAACAATTAATCAAGGGTTTCTAGAGTGGTCGAGACTATATATAAGTAATAGCATGCATAAATATCTCCAAACAATAGTGAAAAGGTAAATCTAATTGTACACACATTATGTTTAAAATTTGAAGATCAAGCTTAAGTAACAACCACATAAGAGTTAAGCACACAATTCATGCAGAATTCATCAATTTCCAAGGAGTAGTCTCATCTCAATCAGAAGTTTTATCATTGACAAATAACTTTCAACACAACCATGCTTATGAAAACCTAAAACAAACTAAAAATGAACAAAAACGACATAAAAAACAACATAAAAACAACGCAACATAATAAAAATAAAAACAAAGCAGTTCAATTTCAGTTTTTTTCCCTTCCCCAACACTTAAATAGTACATTGTCCTCAATGGAAAATAAAAGAAAAAGAAAAACTCCCTCAACTGAAGTAATTGCTCACTCATCAGGCATATCTGCCTAATCATCTTCAGCTTCCTCTTCGTTCTCGTCATCTTGCATGTAACAACCCAAATTCACTAATAAGGCTTAAGGGCCTTGATTAGTGTGCCAGGAGGGCATTACTGGAATAATTGTGATTTAATGAGTTATTATATGTTTAATGATGCTTATATGATAATTGATTATATTATGTGGTAATATGATATGTGATATATGCGAGAACCACATTATGATGTGGATGAATCTGCAGCCGGCGACTCGAGGCGATCCTAGGGCTAGATAGCGGGAAAAGTCACAACGGGGTATTATAATTAACTTAGGGCAAGTCAGGGGTATTTTAGGTATCAGGTAGTGATTTAGACTATCGGGTGATGAAAATAAATAATTGGAGATATATTTGAGGTTAGGGTGTCTAGGCGGGAATATTGGGGGATTTTACCATTTTGGCCTCGGGGACGGTTCCGGTACCCCGAGCCTCGGGATTAACTTAATGGATAAGTTAGACTTAAGGAAGCCTTTAGAAGAAAACACAAACCGACTAAGAATTTTCTCTCAGCTCACTTACACGCTCAAAGGAAACCAAGGAGAGAAAATACAGAAAACTTAAGGGAGAAGCAAGTTGGAATTCTGAGATTTGTAGAGTGGATTTGGAAGTCTAGCTCAGGGGTTTAATCAAGGAACTGGAGCAAGATTTAAGGTAAGCATCTAACTCTGTTTTCTGTGGTTGAATTATGAGTTTTAGCTGGGTTTTAGTTAAGTGCTGAAGCAAGTTTGGTTGTGATGTTCTAAGGCAGAATTAAGAAGGGAATTTGGGGACCTAGCTTGGCCACAACTTGGTGAAGTGATTCTACAACAAAGGTGAGTTCTAACTCCAAGTTTAGAGGTTCTAGATTGTGTTTGAGTGGCTGGTTTGGGTGTTTGTAGCACTTGGGTTTCAGAAATGGAAAGGAGAGGGTTAGAGTGTGATAGACTGTGTTTTCTTGGGAATTATGTTGCTTAGATCATGTTAAAGAAGTTGGGAGTTAATTGGTTTTGAGTTGGGGGCTTTGGGATATCTTAAGGTGAGGTTTGGAGATTGAAAATGGTGGTTTTTTCTGGGTTCGAAGGGTCGGGCCGCGGCATGGTTCTTGGTGAGCCGCGGCCCTTCAAGGTTGTTGCATGCTGAGGAAGGAGGGCGGGCCGCGGCATGGTCCAAGAAATGCCGCGGCCCTTACCTGTTTTTGTGCCTTGGATGGCTCTGTTTGGGGGCCATGCCGTGGCATGGGTGGCCTATGCCGCGGCGCTTAAGGGATTTTGGGATTTTAAGATTTTAGGCTTGGGAATTTAACCTAGGGTGCTCGGGGTTGAGTCTTTTACCATATTTGGTGAAGTTCAATGTTCCGAGTACTAGAACTTGGCTTGGAAGCTCATTTAAGGTTGTTAATGGTGTCTTTCTTCATGGTTGTGACTAGGTGTTAAGCTAGGGCTTGAGGATCGGATCGCGCTCAAGGAGTATCGCCCGTAACTAACTCATCTGAAAGCTAAAGGTAAGAAAACTGCACCTGGTTGATTATATGAGATGGGACTAAGGGCTCCCTATTGTAAAAGCTTGAAAGGATGGTATTAAGCCATGCAAGCCATTTAGTGAACCAACGGCCTAAGGGTGCCAAGGGTCTCACTAGCGCACAGGGCGCGGCTCGACCACTGGTAGCCGAGGACAGCTTAGTATGCACTGAGCTTGGTTTAAGTGGGCCAGAGTCAGTGGGTTAAACAGAGGGCGCGGCCTAAGTCGTCGGCCCTGATTATTATGTGATATGAGCAGTATATGTGGTAGAATGATTCTTGTATTGGATTGTATATGCTGATTATCTGTTGTGGACTATCTAGTGAGTTTACATGCATGCTAAGCTATTTGTCTGTTATTATTGTTTGAGTAATCTGTGATGTTTTCTTGTTGGGCCTTGGCTCACGGGTGCTACGTGGTGCAGGTAAAGGCAAGGGCAAGTTAGATCAGCCCTGACTGGAGAGCTCGGCGAGCAGAATGTACATAGCCAGGTGCTCGGCCGCCACGGTTGAGGTCTAGGCAAGGACATGGAACCTAAAGACTGTCTGTTTTACCTTAGTATGGCTAGTGGATACTTATGTATTTTTGGAAGTCTGTAAACTTATTTTAACTTTGTGTTTATGGGATCCCTTGTTTATTACAGTTTAAATATACGAAATGAGTCTTTTGAGACCGAAACCTTTTTAACCATAGATCTTACATGTCTAGTGACACGTTTTCAAATCAATGACTTGACTAGCGAGTCCTGCACCTTTATAAGTACACAGTGTAGCGGTCTTGGCTATCCAGGGCGTTACATTGCATCATGGGAATAGGTGGTGGATACGGCTGAAACCACTGTGGTGCAGGTGGATAGTTCGCCACCTCCATACCAAGGTGCATGACATTCATCCTAAAACAGACATCCTAGTAGCTGGCCCACTCAATCATGCGCTGCTGGTGTGCTTAGAATTCAGTTCAGTGAGCATGCAGATCTTGAGAGGTAATGTACAGAGATTCCTCCACAAGTGTCATATGGTCCACCAATGTCATATTTTTGGTTGATGGCAGTGGTTTAGCCTGAGTTTGAGAAGAAGAGCTCACCCCAGCAGTATCAGTGACTTTGAAACTAGTTATGGATGATCTACTTAGTACATGCATAGGCTACAGCAAAGGCTCAGAAGGATCCCATGTCACACCAGATTGAGCACACATGGTGGTAATGAGATGGGGATGATAGAACCACTTAGACATATGTCTGAAACTGCTCTGTATGGGTGACTTGATTATCCGCCCCACATCAATTATTTTACCATTCAAGATGGCATATAGAAGTATGGAAGTATCCACATTCACATCACTGGTATGTTTAGTTGGAAAGAAATTCACATTGATAAACTTATGCCATGCTTTTTCAATAACTCCCATTGCCTCTCGCTTAAACTTTATAGGTTGAGCTGTTTCAGTTAAGATCCATTGAGTGTTCAGTTTGCACAGAAATTGGATGATCTCATCAAAGTCGGGATTATCTACTATTTGGCTATACTTATCATTTTCAATTCTAGGAAGCCCATAAAACTTATTTATTTCCACACTTGAAAAATTCACATTGACCCCTCTCACTGTAGCCATAGACGTGACTTGAGAAATTCTATTGGCATAAAACTCTCTTACTATAGAGGTAACTGCAGCATCGGGCTAAGAACAAAAAATTTTCCAATTTATTTTCTCAATCTGCTCCACAATGGATGGGTACCAAAGCCTCTCTCTTCAATCATTGTTTTCTGCTTTACTACCGCATCTTGATAGCGTTTAAATGCCTCCTCGGAAATAAATTTGTTGGCATCAAATTGAACCCCAGATGAGAAAACACCTTTGATATTCTTTCTAAATCTCTTTGGTGTCATTCTTCACTTCAAAACTCAGTAACAAGCTTACTTTAAACAAATAATCAAGCACTAAGAGAACAATACAAGATATCCAAAAATATCAATTCAAACTCCTCTAACTACACCAACCAAGTATCCACTATGTAATGAAATATTTCCTCTTCAAAAATATTCAACCAGTTGCCCTTAAAACTCAATCACACTTCTCTTAGAATTTTTATCAAACACTTGGTAGGCATAAGCCAAACCAAGAGTTGAAAATATTGTTCTAGTAATCCAATCCCCCCAAAATTTAGAATATCACCAACACAACAACATAAACACTCAATCCAAGCCAATGATCACAATAGATAAGTAATTCATCCACCAAAAATCATAAAATCCAAAATTCCCCAATTCTTGTTCTTCAATATTCAAAACCCACAAATCAAACAATGAAGAGAAACTACATACTTATAATTGACAATAGAGAGTTTTGGAAGCTTGATTGTTTCAATAAATTGCCTTGAAACTACTTGGAGAACCTCAATTGCCAAATTCTGAATTATGGGGTTTTAGGTTTTGAAAGGGGAAATATGATAGATGATGGGAGTTTTGGTGAGAATATGTGAAAAATAGAAGAAAATGGAGATTGAGGGTTGGAATTATAATGGTTTTGGAGAAGAATTTGAGTGAAAATGGGTTTGAAATGATGGAATTTGGTGAAAATGGGAGAGTATATTCGGTAGGGGAGGCTTTGTTTTTGTGGGAAATGGGAAAAAATGACTTGGGGGTTTTAAAAAAAAATTGGTTGAAATCGTTCAATGTCCGCGGCCTGTGTTATTGGTGTTCGCGACCACTACTCTCTGTTCTCCAGGTCGCAGCCTGGAACAGGACTGGCCGCGGCCATAAGCCTTTTGGCCCAAAAATTCATATTTTTTTCACGATTCTTAAATACATAAAAAAATTAAAACTAAGTTCAAAAAGAAAAAATTACATGGAAAAATAAATTAATTAAAAATGTCTTAAAAATAAAATAAAATACATAAACTTTGGCTAAGTTTAACGTCGCTAGCTTGACAATAAGCCTTTTCATACTTCATCAACATATTCTGGATCAAAAAGGTGAATCACAGTAGCTTGTTCCTCCTCGATAGATTCATAATTAGGCTTCAATATCTGAACATTAACCTTGAGTATTTTTCCCATTGATGGACTAGTAATTTCTATCGCTCCATGAGGATAATGATGTCCTACTATGAAAGGTCCAACCCATCAGGATTTCAACTTACCCGGAAAGAGTTTAAGATGAGAATGATACAATAATAATTTTTGTTCTGCATCAAACGTCTTCCGAATAATTCTATTTCATTCATGAAAGGCCTTGGTCTTTTCTTTGTAAATCTTAGAGCTCTCATAAGCATCATTACGAATTTCCTCCATCTCTTGTAGTTGCAACATTCTTTGTTGACCTGTATTATCTATCTCCATATAACACTTTTTCATAGCCCACCAAGCTTTATGCTCTAATTCAACCGGTAAATGACAAGGCTTTCCATACACCAACCAATACGGCGACATACCAAGCAGTGTTTTGTATGCGTGCGATATGCCCATAGAGCATCATCTAGTCTTACACTTCAATCCTTCCTAGTTGGATTCATCGTCTTTTCAAGGATAGACTTGACTTCTCTATTCTATACCTCGACTTGACCATTCTCTATAAGTCACTTGATAGCGCCGAAATAAAGCTGCAATAGTTTATTGCAGATATGAGTACCTCGGTCACTAATTATTTCCCTTGTAGTGCCAAATTTCACAAAGATATTCGTTCTAATGAACTTGACGACTGTTTTAGAATTATCTGCTTTAGTTGCTTTTGCTTCCACCCACTTAGACACATAATCCACCGCTAAAAGAATATACTCAAAACTGAATGACGATGGAAATGGTCCCATAAAATCATTGCCCCATACATAAAAAATCTCAATAAGAAGTATGGGAGTTCGGGGCATTTTATTCCTAACAGTCATATTACCAACTCGTTGACAATGGTGACACGCCTTACAATATGCATATGAATATTTAAAGATTGTAGGTCAATAAAAACCAATGTCAAGTACTTTATGGGTTCTTTTTGGTCCAAAATGACATCCACAAGCATGAGAATGCGAGAAAACATGGATGGATTGAAATTCAGAATTGGGAACACACCTTCGAATGACTAAATTAGCGCAATGTTTCCATAAATAAAGCTCATCCTAAATGTAAAACTTAACATCATGCTTAATCTTGTTCTTTTGAGCTTGTGTAAGGTTTCCTGGTAACTCTTTAGTGGTCAAATAGTTAACAATATCAGCAAACCATGGAGTGACTTCTTTAAGAGCTAGGAGTTGTTCGTCGGGAAATTTTTCATTTAATGGCAAACTATCTTCTTCCGAATAATTCTACTTAAATGACCAGCCACCAAGTTTTCTGACCCTCTCTTGTCTTTTATTTTAAGATAAAATTCTTAAAGGAGTAAAATCCATCGAATAAGTCTGGGCTTCGCTTCTTTCTTAGCTAGTAAATATTTAAGAGCTGAACTTTATTTCCAATCAAGTAAGACCGAAACTTTTCTAGAGCAAAGATGACTGTTAAAAGCTCTTTCTCTGTAGTAGAGTAATTCAACTGAGCATCATTAAGAGTCTGAGAGGCATAGTATATAACATGAGGAACCTTACCAACTCTTTGCCCAAGGACCACTCCTACTGCATAATCACTAGCGTCACACATTATTTCAAATGGTAACTCCCAATTCGGTGGCTGAATAATAGGTGTTGATGTAAATGATTCCTTCAATTTGTTGAATGAAAACAAACATTTATCATGAAATTCAAAGGCCACATCCTTTTGAAGAAGATTTCATAATGGAGAAGCAATCTTTGACAAATCCTTTATAAACCGCCTATAGAATCCTGCATGACCAAGAAATGATCTTGTTTCTTTCACACTTGATGGTGGTGGAAGAGAACGAATGAGATCAATTTTGGCCTTGTCCACTCCAATCCCGTTTTCCAAAATAACATGCCCCAAAACAATACCTTGTTACACCATAAAGTAACACTTCTCCCAATTCAATACAAGATTAGTGTCAATACATCATTTAAGAACTAGAGTTAAGTTTTGGAGGCACTTATCAAAAGAATCACCATACACACTAAAATCATCCATAAACACTTCTATGATGTTCTTCTCTATGTAATCTGCGAAAATACTAACCATGCATCGCTGAAAAGTGGCGAGAGCATTGCATAATCCAAATTGCATTCGACAAAAAGCAAAGGTGCCAAATGGACATGTAAATGTGTTCTTCTCTTGGTCTTCAGGAGAAATAACAATATGATTATAACATGAATAGCCATAAAGAAAGTAGTAATAAGCATGTCCCGCTAATCTTTCAAGCATTTGATCGATGAATGGGAAAGGGAAGTGATCTTTTCGAGTTGCAGTGTTCAACTTTCTATAATCAATACAAACTCATCAACCTGTTTGGACTCTAGTGGGCACTAACTCATACTCATCATTCTTTACCACAGTGATGTTTGATTTCTTAGGAACTACTTGAACTGGACTTGCCCACTTGCTATCTGAAATAGGGTGAATCACACCCACATTTAAGAGCTTCAGTAACTCATTTTTAACTACTTCCATCATAGGTGAATTTAACATTCGCTGAGCTTCTCTAGAAGGCTTTGACCTCTCTTCAAGGAGAATATGGTGCATGCACATATTTGGGCTTATTCCCTTGATATCCGCTATGGTCCACCCTATGGCTGTTTTGTATTCCCGAAGTACCCTTATCAAACGACCCTCTTGTACTTGGGTAAGGTGTGTGGTGATAATGACTCGCAATGTCTCTTTCTCACCCAAGTAAACATATTTAAGAAGCTCAACTAGTGGTTTTAATTCACGCTTGGGTGGTGATTTAACAAATGGTTGAAGCTGCTCATGAGAAATAGGCAACTCTAAGAATGGTACCTCTTTAGAAACCTCTCCACCACTATTAAATGCAACCACCATATCCTTTACTTCAACAGTGACATCCTCTTTCTTCAAGTCTATTGGTTCCCTCAAAACAACATCTAACCCATCCTCTCCATGTAAATCAAGAATTCTTTGTGACAATGAGTCCAGAATATCAATTGAAGAAACTGAATGAACATCACTTGGATACCTCATAGCCTCAAAAATATTAAAGCGAATCACTTCACCATCAAACTCCATGGTCAAAGTGCCCTCATGAACATCTATGTTGGTTCTAGTTGTCTTTAAGAATGACCTTCCCAATAAAACTGGTGTAGAGCATGGAGCTGAGTCATCTTCCATATCAAGAATGTAGAAATTCGCAGGAAATACTAATTTATTTACTTTAACCAATGCACCCTCTACTACTTCCCTTGGATAGGCATTAGAACGATCCGATAATTGAATGATCACCCTTGTTTCTTCAAGTGGTCTAGAGGTATAAATAGAGTAATGCATTTCATTGATTGAAGCACCCAAATCTAACTTACATCTTTCAATCCTTTTACTTCCAATAGTGCAAGGAATAGTGAAGGTTCCAGGATCCTTACACTTTGGTGGAAGTTTCTTTTGAAGTACTGCTGAAATTTTTTCCCCCACAAGGAATAGTGAAGGTTCCAGGATCCTTAGACTTTGGTGGAAGTTTCTTTTGAAGTACCACAGAATTTTTTTCCCCACACCCACCTTTTCATTCCCTTTTAGCTTCCTCTTATTGATCCATAACTCCTTTGAAAACTTTTCATATCGAGGTACTTGTTTAGTGGCATCAAGTAAGGGAATGTTTACCTCAACCTTGCGAAAAGTCTCTAGTATTTCCTGTTTAGCTTCATATTTCTTTGTCTTTCTCAAACGAATAGGAAATGGAGGAGTAGTGACATAAGTGGGAATAGTTGGTTTAGGTTTGAGTGTACGATATATTTTTCTGTCTTTGTGAAAAATCTGGGTCTAAAACTTTGAAAACTTAATCACTAAGTCTCATTTTTAAAATTCTAGAAAACTCTTTTCTTTTTAATTTTTTTAATAATTGAATTAAATTCAAAATTAAAAATTTTAAAATTTTAAAAATTAAAAATTTTAATTATTAAATAAATAAAATTATCCTAGACTGAGTCATGGGACTAGGACTGGCGTGTAGCACGTGTCCATTTTTCAGGGCATGTGACTTAACCAATTTATTTAATAATATATTTATTAAAAAATAATAAAAAATCTAAAAACTGATAACCAACATTATCATATAAATATTTTAATTATCTGAATAAATTTTAAACCAATTCAAATCCAATCTGGATTATCATATTTATTTTTCACATCTTTTAAATAAATAAAAACTAATTAATTCAAAATTAATTATTTTTATCAATTATTAATTTAGAAAATCATAATTATTATTTAATAATAATTTTAAAAAATCATAGTTAATTATTTTTAAAAAATTTACAATTAATTAATTAATCTCAATTACATATTTTTCTAAAGAACAAATTTCTTCCAACTATGCCATTTCACTGATTTATCCCGGTTTTAACTCTTACATTGAACAATGTTGATAGAGCCACATTAGGAACCTATGGAACTATAATTTCAAGCTCCAATAAATTTAGATTATTAATTAAATCTCTTTAATATAATAACTATAATTTATTAATCTCAATATTATTCCACTAAAAATATGAGACTGCACTCTTGCAATTATAGACATTTATTTACAGAGTACTTTTTAAAGATAAAAATCGTCAATTGATTTAAGCATTACTTACAATTCAATCCTCTATTGATGGTTCATAATTAAAGTAGGGATAAGATCACAATTTTACCTCTTTAATTATTTCTTGTTTCCTTAAGTACTATTAACTTTACTAGTGGAGGTTGATTCATAAATTGACTCATTAATTTGAGCTTAATAACCTTCAGTTCCAAAAGCTAATCCTTAAGGGAATATTATTCAATTCTTCTGGAAAAGGTATCGATTCCATATCAGTATACTATTTTCCCAGCCACTTACATCAATGAGTCCCCAAAACAAAAGTTTTCAGCCTGATCATTTTGACAAACCATAACGAGTGAATCAAATGACTCAAATGACATAAACAGGAATTCATAGTAACTTCAGGATTGAGATCAATTTTTATATAATCATCTTATTGATATGTTCAATTATACTTAAAAAAACAAAACTATATTTAACTAAGTATTAATAACATATTGGGTCCAATTCGGTATAACCACATCATACAAAGTACCTCTACTAAGATGTCCTACTACATCACTAATCCAGATCTAGATTACATGTATTCATAATACTAGTGAATTGTACTAACAATATTTAATCCAAAGATTCCATATAACTTTGTTGTACTGTGAACTATTTAAATTCGTTCCCTATGATCTTAATCCTCTCGTACCAGTACAAGATTGTAGTCATAATAACGAATTTAAGAATTTTCTTATATTCATATATTATTCAAATAATAATAATAATAAACAATCAATATATGCAAAAAAAATCATCTCAATTATTTATTTCATAAAAACATTGTCTAATACATATGCTTTCAGGGGCACCAATCCTAACAGTAGGCACCGTCATTAGGTCTAACAAATAGGATATAGCCTAAAAACATACCATTTGGAGCTTAAAACACGTGTTGTACGGACACGTCAGGCAATGCGTCTTCTGCTGGGCACCGCCTAAACCCTAGGGTTTAAGGGGATGCAATGCCACCCCAACAGGTCAAAACCTCTTAAATTGACCTTAAACTCCTCCAAATGCTTCCAAACTTTTTGGGAATCCTTAGATACCTCATTGTATCACTTTAGATCCAATAATATAATTTTTAAGTGCCTACAATAGAAACTCAAATTTCACATCCTCACTATGTGAAATTATTAAGTGTTTTACACCTAGCTTGTGTAACACACTAAGTCTTTGTATTTTAACCAATTATAACATTTGAGATATGGTCTTTCTCAAGCTCAGGGTGTATTGACAAAATTCTTCGCCAAAATGAAGGTATGAAAAGCTAGAAACAAGGTTATATGGCCCATACAAGATCATAGCCAAGATCGGAGATGTGGCCTATTGTTAGGAACTTCCAAAGACAATCTCAATCCACTCTCTCTTCCATGTTTCACTAAAGAAAGCACACATCACTACAATGTCTTCGACCACTCTTCCTCCCCAACTATCCCCTAACTTAGAGTTGTTTGTCGAACCCAAGCGAAGTTCTCATTCAATGGAAGTCACTACTGAGTTTTGAAGCTACTTGGGAGGACTACGAGATGATTAACAATTAGTTCTTTGAGTTTCACCTTCAGAACAAGGTGAAAGTGTGGAATGAGGGTATTGTTAGACCCCTGATCAGGTACACCTACTCTAGGCGTGTAAAGCAAAAGTAGATAAACTTTTAATTTTATTGTTTTTTTGTTTTAAAGACAGCCAGGTGTCTTGGTTGCTGATGTGTTATGTTTAATGGAGTTGTCACGTCTCTTAGTATTGTTGTACCCCAAAATAAATAAGAACTGAATCACTCAGCATGAGGTACAACTAGAAGATAAGCGCATAGAGAAAGCATATATGTAGAACATCTAGCTAACTCTGGAGTGACCAACTCAAGTCAAACTTGACTGCTTACAACAACCAGATAGTCTCCTGATCGCCTCTTGCGCCAACAACCTAGTTTGAGATGCGTGATGGCTAAATCACCTTCTAGATACTCTGAAATTGGTCTATGTCAGGTTAGGTTAGCTCTTCGACATCTAGCTTGAAGGTAGTGTTCAGCTCGCGGAAGCCTGATCATGACGCATAATGAAGGATCCCAAAAGACTCGGAGATTCCTTATACGCTCATTAATGCCCAGATTTTATTTCACATTTATTACCTGAGATAATGTATGTAAATTCCATAGGCAATCATATCCCTATGTAAATGGGAGGTTATTCGAATTTGTTATTTACCATATTTATGTACGTGGTCACCCAAAGTTGCCCAGGAAAAACCCTCTATAAATATCAGGGGAATGGATAGAAGAAGGGATTGATTCTTGATATACAAAAACTCTGCTAAAATCGTAAGAAACAAATCCACCTAGATCCCTAAAGAGATTAATAAGATTGTCTCGTGGACTAGGTGGATTTTAACCACTGAACCATGTAAAAGTGTGAGTGTTTGTGATATCGTTCATTTTTTTAATCACGGTTTAGTAAAAAAGCATAATATCTCTATTTTCGAATTTCTTAATCCACTATTGGCAAAAAATCGCGTCAATATATTGATGTTTTTGTTGAGAGTTTATTAGTGCTTAATCCCCCATGCAAGTTTCACCCAACAGTCACCATGGTGGTCACCCAATCTATGCATGACAATGAGATGGAGTAACCTGGTGATCAGGGGGTGCATCGTGCGACCGTTTCAACCGGAGAAGGCCCAGTTGCTCAACACCGTCCTAGAAAGCAACATGTGGGCCAAGACGATACTGGGAACTTAGCATCACGCCCACCGAATTCCAATCCAAGGTATCTGACAGCCATCGAGATGGAAAATGCCTAGTTAAGGAGCCATCCCTTTAAGGCTAACAAGCGAATTGAGGAGATCTTGGCTCGATTACTCCCTCCTACAACCGATGTTAACATCAGAAGGAGGCAAAGTGGGTCGCATAGATCCCATAGGAATAATCGACCCAATCTCAGTCGATCTATCAAAACTACAACTTCGAGCTCCATACCTTCAGAGCAGAATCAACGAAATACTCAACCTAACAATACTCATAAGAACCATTGTCCCCATGTCAGTCGATCTGTTCAAACTGCGACCCCGAGCTCAGTGCCTTCTGAGCAAATTCCACGGAATGTTCAGAATGACACAATAGGGCGAGCTGGGACCAATTCGAGGAGTCAAAACACCCCAACAAATCCATATGTGCCACGATCAAAGCCTCCGACACAGAGAAATGGATTGGTCCTACCTCCAACCCAAGAGATTGGGGTAGAAGAGAGACAGGCTAACCTAATGTGCCCCGATGGGACAAGGATAGCTTCACCAATAAGACATTTGTCATCACCAATTTGACATCCAATGCCACCTCACCCACAGAGGAACGCTCCAGCTCGAGGGGATAGTAGGAGAAATCCTCCTCCCTTAGAGGACATCTATGTCCCATGGTCTCGTGCTAATAATCCAGGTCCTCAATCCCAGCCACGAGATGTAAGTTTCCCTAACGGAAGTTACTGGATGGAGAGCTAGCGTGGAGGCAGGCCTGAGAGCGACCTGAGGAATCATTTGAGCTTTGCACAAAGTCTTCATTCAGACCTACATTCTGATCTGTGTGATCATCTGAATTCACAAAGAAGATATCCAGTTCGTGGTGATGATTTTAGTTATACTCAGCATAGGGGAGATCCGTCTATCATACGCGAAAATGGGAATGTCCCACCTAATTAGCTCAAGCTTGGAGGGAAAAAAATCCATCTAACGCGTGCAATAGAATGGGGGTTGATGATCAGCTCCCAAATAACCTAGAGGCCAAGGATCAAACCCTCGGGCAACTGGCCTTGATGGAAGAACAGATGAAGAGACTCCTATTTGGAATATGAGTCGATGATTGTGATTTCAATGAGGAGCTCGAGCCTTTTGCTCCAAACATTGCAGCAACTCTGTATCCTGTTGGCTTTAGGATGTCGACCATGCCCGCATATGATGGAAATACTGACCTGCCCAACCACCTTGGGATGTTCAATACATTAATGATGGCCCACAATGTCGGGTTTGACTTGAGGTGTATCTTGTTCCCCGCAAACTCTGACCAGACCCGCCAGATTGTGGTTCAACTAGTACAAAAACACATTCAATCACCTCGTGGAAGAAATTGTCTTCCGAATTTAAGAGATAGTTCCGAGCTTCAAAGGAAACTCGCATTGAAGCCGATTCGTTGGCTAACATAAAACAGCAACCTGGTGAGTCCCTGAAGGCATATTTGAACCAGTTCACCAATGCAGCAACACGAGCTAGGGATGTTGATGATAACTCCAAGCTCATGGCAATGAGGACAGGGATCACGGTAGGAGGCGATTTATGGCAAGAACTCCAGCAAAAAATAGTAAAGATAGTAGATGAGTTCCTGGCCCGGGCTCAAGAATGGATAAATCTGGAGGAGGTGCAATCAGTTGTCGCAGGAACCAGCCAGACCCTTGTTCAGCCCACTGGAGCGGTGGATGATGTTGCAACTGCGGCTCAACCTGCTACCCAGAATAACCAAGCGGGCAAAAGGGGACTGGTGAGAGCGACTAGAATGGAACCAAAAAGAACAAGCCCATAGAAAATTTCAAGCCCATCTACATCACCTACACTGACCGATACATGAGAGCATATTTTCTTGGCAAACTCTAATCGTCTTCTATGGAAGAAGCTAGAGCCTTTGAGGCACCAGAGATCAAAGAGAGATCCCGCTAAGTTCTACTGATATCACAATGACGTTGACCATAATACTGATGATTATCGACAACTAAAGGACGAGATCGAAACTCTCATCTGAGTTGGACCTTAGCCCAATATGCTCGAAACCGAGTAATTCCCAATTAGCCAACAGGGAAAAATACTCATCTTGTTCCAGAAAATCCATTCAGTCAACCTCGGGCTCAAATAGACCAGGGGAACCAAGTCGTCCCCCCTCCAATAGTAGGAGGGGATATAACCACTATCACCGGAGGATCCCATTTGGCAGGCACAAGTAATGAGGCCCAAAAAAGGTACATACAGGAGCTAAAAACCCACAACGATACTGAATTTATTCTGGAGTAAAGGTTATCAAAACAACAGTAGTTGGAGAAACAACCAATCATTTTCATGAAACAGGACATTAGCCATATTCGGTTCCCGCATAATGATCTCCTGGTGGTAACTGTTTAGCTCTCCAATCGAAGAGCATGGAGGATATTGGTTGATAATGAGAGCTCGGTAAACGTGCTATTCAGGTCCACCCTAGAAAAGATGGGATTGTCCGTAACTGATCTTAAAGTTATCTCAATGACCCTATACGGATTCTCAGGAGAAGGAATGGAAACCATAGGGATGATCAGACTTGTAGTTACGCTAGGGGATGATACACAAACTGTTTCTAAAATACTCGAGTTCATCATAATCAATTATCCAGCCACATACAACGCAATTTTGGGACGATCCGGGCTGATGAATTTTGAGGCTATCACCTCCATCCGACACCTAGCGATGAAGTTCTCCTCAACCTCAGGTATATGTACTATGAAAGGAGATCAACTTGTTGCCAGAGAATGTTGTAGCATTTCCATGAAGGAAAAATCACAACCCGGGCAACAAGCAATGGTCGTTACTGAGGGAGGAGAGGAGCCTCGGGTAATGAAAATTGCCCATGGGGTGGAAGAACCTCAGGAAGGAAGTAATGAGGTCGCCTAGGAAGACAACTTTGATCCAAGATTAGGTGAAGACAAGTCTGAGCTCCAAGCGTTGGAAGAGCCCGAGGAAATTAGTATCGACCTAGAAGTACCTTCAAGGGTAGTAAAAGTTGGAAAATATCTTGGAACCGAAAGGAAGAAGGAGTTGGTTGAGTTTTTGAGAAATAACCTGGATGTCTTCGCCTGGTCACATGAAGATATGGAGGGAATCAGTCCGAATGTAATAATGCATACTATGAATCTGGACAGGAATGTGCCTACAAAGGTACAGAAATGAAGACTTTGGGGGAATGAGCGATTTGAAGCTTTAGAAGAAGAAGTAGCTCGCCTACTTAAGTGTGGATTCATCAGGGAAGAAAAATATGCGACCTAGGTTGCTAACCCTGTTTTTGTCCCAAAACCCAGTGGAAAGTGGAGAACTTGCATTGACTTCTCCGACCTCAATAAGGCCTATCCTAACGATTATTTTCCACTACCTTGAATCGATCAGTTGGTAGACACAACAGCCGGTCACAAGCTTATGTCTTTCATGGATGCATATTCTGGTTATAACCAAATCGCAATGAATCCTGCAGACGAAGAGCACACTAGCTTCATGACCGAGCATAACGTATACTGCTACAAGGTTATGCCATTGAGGTTGAAGAATGCGGATGCAACGTACCAACAATTAGTCAACAAAATGTTCGTTAACCAGATCGGGAATAACATGGAAGTGTATGTCGACGATATGATCATTAAATCAAAGACTACCAATAATCATGTATCCAACCTGGAAGAATGTTTTGGCGTGCTAAAAAAATATGACATGAAGCTAAACCCCCAAAAGTGCACCTTTGGGGCTCGTCGAGAAAATTTCTGGGCTTCATAGTCAACACAAGGGGGATAGAGGTGAACCTAGAGAAGATCAAGTCGTTGTTAGAAATTCCCTTGCCCAGGTCACGTAAAGAAGTACAAAGCCTAACTGGGAAAGTAGTGACCCTAAACTGCTTCGTTTCAAAATCAACTGACAAGTGTCTCCCGTTTTACAACTTGCTCTGAAGAAACAAGAAATTTGAATGGACCGAAGAATGCGAGCAGGAATTTCAACATCTGAAAAACTCACCTGGTTGAACCCCCCATACTATCAAAATCGGTAGCTGGAGAATGTTTGCTCTTATACCTACCAGAAAATGCGGTCAGTGCCGTATTAATTAAGCAAAATTAAAATTATAGAACTATGCCCTAATTAATTCAATTTTAATTTGCTATAATTACTAAGAATATCATTTATTTATTTAATAATTTTTTTTTATTAAATACTAGAAATTAAACAACTTTTAAAATCTATATCCACTCTTGAACTAGTTAAAACTAGATTTATTTTTATATGGTCCATCACATAAAGCACATAATCACAAAGGACAATCCTACGGCATGAATCTACTCATATGAGATGCATGCACAATTTTAAATATTGTGTGGGTTATATGTATGACATGTCAAACATGCATGATAAAGTATTAAACAATTTAATCACATTTAAATAAATAAATACTGACTAAATAAATAAATGCGGGTCAAGTGTCTTGGGTATTTCTAGAATAATTACAACACTTGCAAAAATATACATAAAAATGTAAGAAACTAAATAAGACCTAAAGAGATCTCTATCTTCAACTTTGGGCATTTACAAGTAGTCTTGATCCAGTAAGCCACTTATCCATTTAATTTTGAATTAAAATAACTTTTAATTATCTTAAACAAATTTTAAGAATAATTAACTTGGGCTTCAATGCCCAATAAATTATTAGGCCTAATTTTGAATTTGGGCTCATACAATTAATCCAAAATAAAACAATTTTAATTATGGGCTAAAATTAATTAGGCCCATAATTTAAATGAATAACAATGTGCAAACCCTAGGATTAAAAACCCTAGGGCTGGTGGCATAAGTAGGCTCGACATGAGGCATGCGGCAAGCAACTGGGAGGTGCGGCTGGGGCGCACGGGCTATTGGTGGTGGCTCGGCAAGGGCGAGTGGGGCTGGCAAGGTGCGTAGGAGTGAGGGCGTGCGTGGTTGGCGTAGGCGCAGGGGCACGCGGCTAGCGAGGTGCGCAGGGGCATAAGCGCACGGCTGGGTGAGGCTCGGGCTCCGGGGCACGGAACCCGGGGCTCGGGCTTTACAAAAAAATTTCAAATAATTTAATGCAGAAACTTAAATTACAAAAAAAATCCTATGCCCCAAAATGGCTTACATTTTTCATCTAGAATTTTAAGAACAATTCCTAAACCCAAAACACCATATAATTAACGACCCTTAAGAATAAACTATAATCATACATACATCCATCCATTCACATATATTACAATAACATAAGAATGCAAATTATGCCCACACAGTAATTAATGTATGCAGAGATTAATGACCACTCGGATACCAATTGTTAGGAACAAGTTTCCTAATACGCAACAGAATGGTGGTGGGTTGGCTCAGTGTACAACAAAAACTTTGTATCATATTTAAACTACATTTAAATATGTGGATCCATTAATATACATACATTAATCATAAGCAAGATAGGAATAGAAATCATACCTCTTGAAGCCTATCAAGTGTCCTTGCTATCTTTTCGTAATAAAAATGGTCTTCCTATCCAAGCTGCTCCCACGTACTCACACCAAGATCTTCCACAGCGTTCTTAACACCTCAAGAAGTATGTAGGCACTTAGAGAATAAAGGATAGTTGATTTTCGATTCTACTTGATGTACTCAACACATGAGATCAAGAGAATAGGCCTGAGAATTGGTTCTTTATCTTTTCAGGGAGAGATTGAAAAGTATCGTTCTATTTTTCACATAGCGAATGACTGTCTTCTATTTTCTAATAAGTCTTACTTAATATAGAAAATATTTAATTTAAAAAATAAATCTGTAAATAACTTACAATTTATCATTTAATTAATTAATTATCTTATTAATGAAAATATCCAAAAACTAATTTTTTGAATTATCCATTAATTAATTAATTAAAATTGAAAAATCTATCCCTGAAAATATGTAGTACACGCCACACACAGTCCATGACTATGTGTGGTCGTATACCACCCTAATTTTCAGGGATATTTGATTTTTATTTAATTATTTATTCAAACTACTTTGTCAGATATAAATCTAACAACCTGATAACTAATTCAAATTTGAATTCAAATTTAAATTAAATATCTTTTTTAACTAATCATCAAATATAATTAATTATTTGAATAAATATCAATCTTTTAAATTCAAATCCAATTTGAACTTATCAAATTATTATCTCCCACTCAAATAAAGATATTTAATTAATTCTACTAATTAATTAAATCCAATATAATTTCAAAAATAGATATTTAATTTATTATAATTTTGAAAATTATAATTAATTAATTATTTAATTTAATTTAGTTATTTATTATAATTTCAAAAATTATATTATAATTAAATATTAATTAATTTTGTTAATTACAACTAATTTGTAATTAATAATTAATCACTATTATCATATAATTGCATATTTTGGCCCGAAGAACAAATTTCTTCTTAAATATGTCTTTTAACCATTTTTCCTTTTATATGAACTCTTACCTTGAATAATGTTGATAGAGCCGATGTGGGGACCTATGGACCTATAATTCCAAGCTCCAATAATTTTGAGATTATTAATTAAATAATCTTAATTTATTAATCTCATGATTACTCCACTATAAATATGAGACTGCACTCTTGTAATTATAGACATTTCATTTACTGAGTACTTTATAATGATAAAGTGTCCATTGATATAATCATTGCATAAAAATTAACCCTCTAATAATAGTTCATAACTAATCGAGAATAAAATTATTGTTTTACCCTTTTACTTATCTCTTGTTTCCTTAAGTACCATTAACTTTACTAGTGAAGGTTAATTCATAACTAAATTATGGATTTGAGCTCAATAACCTTTCAATCCCAAAAGTCAACCCTTAAGAGAACCATTATTCAATCTCTTGCGAGAAGGTATAGATTCCATATCTGTATACTATGTCTCCAGCCATTGACATTAATGAGTTCCCAAAACAAAAGTTTTCAGCCTGATCATTCTGACAGACCCTAACGAGTGAATCAAAGAACTCATATAACATAAACATGAGTTCATAGTAACTTCAGGATTAAGATCTATTTGTATATGATCATCAGTTGATATATTTAATTAATACTTCGAAACGGTATTTAACTAAGTATTAATAAACATATCTGGTCCAGTTCTATATATTCTCTAATATATAAAGTACCTCCACTAAAGTGTCCTACTACACTAGTGATCCGGATCTAGATCACATGTATTCATAATACTAGTGGACCGTACTTGCAGTAATTAATCTAAAGATTCCATAACCTTATTTTACTACGAACTATTCAAGTTCATTTATCTTAAACACAATCCTCCCGTACCAATACGTGTTTGAGATCACATATATGAACTTAGAAATTTTTCTGATATTTACATAATATTATCACAGAATAATATAGTCCATAAAATATATGCATAACAAATTCAATTTATTTATTTATTTCATAAGACAATGTCTACTACATATGCTTTCAGGGCACAATTCCCAACATGTACTACGTGAGTAAAAGACTTCTAGGAGCTGAGTCCCAATATCCTTTAATAGAAAACTCACATTGTGCTTGATCTTGGCCTCGAGAAAACTCAGGTCATATTTCCAGTTCCACACCATCCACGTCTTAACTGATCAACCTTTAAGGCAGATCTTGCAAAAACCTGAAACTTCGAGATGTTTGCTTAAGTGGGCCATCAAACTCAGTCAATTTGAGATATTGTATATGCCACGCACATCAATCAAGAGTCAAGTGCTCGCTGACTCTGTGTGACGTCGTGTGTTTTTAACACACGTTAGTAGTCGGTTCGAGCCGATGAAGAATTATGTGGAATATTACTTTGATAAATGATATTATATGAAATTGTGTTATTTCATGAATTTTTATATCCGTTGTGATGATCTAGTAAAGGGTCTAGGCTTATGCAAAGAAATATTGGTCTCAGACTAAGGGGTTGTAACGTCCCAAATTTGTTAATAAGGCTTAGTGCCTTGATTAGTGTGCCGGGAGGGAAATAAATGATTTAATTGTATTATTATGTGATTAATCGTGATATATGTGCATCATTATTTGTTTATTATAATGTGAATATATATGCATGTTTAGGTGTATTAAATTTTCATGTGGGCCCGTTTTGGTTAATAAGGGCGTGTTTGCAATTTTTGCCCATTGAGGGCTTAAATGTAATTATGTGTGTGTTATTCTTGAGACCATAGTGTTGTTGAGATATATTTGAGATGAATGGTCCGAGGCAGTTCGAGAGAGAAGATTAGCGGAATAGTCACAACGAGGTCTAATACCCGGCTCAGGGTGTGCCTAGGGGTACTTTGGGAATTTAGCATGTGTTCGGGATTTACCAGGTAATAGGTAGCTATTTAGCAATTATTTCGGTATGCCAGGGTTAATTGGGGATTTATAGGATTACTCGAGAAATTAGCGAGAATGTGGCAAATGACAGATGTGCCCTTGGTGGTAAAAGGGCTAAGGATAGGATAAGGGGCATCCTAGTCTTTTGGAAAGGGATAGACTCACCCATTAGGAATTTGTAGAAAGAACCAAAACAGAAGGAATTTAGTCTCTCAACAGCTCTCTCTCTCTATTCGGTTCACTCTCTCTCCCTTAGTGTGCGTAGAAGTTTAGTGAAACTCTTGGAGAATTGGCTCAGGAATTGAGGATTTGAAGCTTGGGAACTAGGGATTGAAGCTGGAAGTGGAGCAACTCAAGGGGGATCGAATTCTCAGTTGAGGTAAGCCTATCTCTATTTCTTGATGAATTCCAGCCATGCTTTAAGTGTTTTTCTAGGTTTAAAACTTTAGTTCTGATTCTGAGTTTGAGGGTGTTTAGAGGGTTTTTTGATGACTGCTTTGTGGTAGTTTTGTATTGTTGATGAAATTTTGTGGTTAAAATGGGTTAGAAATTGTGTTTGGGGTGGATTGAGAAGGGTTTACGATTTTTGGAATCGCAGGAAAAACTGGGTTCGCGGGGTCGTGTCGCGATGCTGTTCTTGAGCGCCGCGGCCCGCATCAACCCAAAAGGCCTTAAGGGGGTTGCTGAATTGTCCAGGCATTGCGGCATAGGTTAGGGCACGTCACGGCCCGTGTCCCCCAGGAGAGAGCCTTAGGCTCTATGACTTGTAGCGCGCCGCGACCCTAGGGGATTGGTCGCGACTCTAATTGAACTCAAATTTAAGTGCTCGGAAGGGATTCTACTACCCGGTTTAGTAGAATTCGAGGTCCCGGAGGCTAAAATAATATTCTGAAGTTTTCAATTGGTGCAGGATTTGATGGATATTTATTATTAATACATTGTGACTAGGTTTTTTCGCTAAGGCTCGAGGTTAGGGATCGTGCTCGGGATCACTATTCTGTTAGCTCGAGACTCAGGTAAGAAAATTGTTTGTGTTCATAAAGCAAGGCATGGCCCGAATATCTGTGTTTAGTGTTATGTATGAATTTTGTAATTGTTATGTCATGTCTATGTGTTTGTGACTGATCGGCAAAGGTCGGGATCGACAAGGGCCAGGAATGGAAATAAGCATGTTGAATGCAGGGCACCATGGCATGGCCATCTAGGGTTCTGTATTCACCCACTTGGTTAGAACCGTGAGACTGGTAACGCACCTTGGTTGGCTTAGGCCATTGATGTGAATTGTCTATTATGTTTGTTTAAGTTATGTATTTACTGAAATAAATTGTCATATGTTATGTTTGTGGAGTTTTCTTATTGGGTGTTGGCTCACATGTGCTCTATGGTGCATGTAAGGGCAAGGTAAAGGCCGATCAAGCATGAGTTGGAGGGCATGAAGCGACGCATACATGTTTGGCCTACCTGGCCGCCACGGTTGGGGGTAGTTTTGAGGAACGTACCTTAAACATTTGGTTTTGTCGCCTAGGTCGACTGTATGCTAACTTTTGAGTTGTAAATATGTTTCAAACAGTATTTTGGGATCTCAATGTAACACTTTTGTGATTTAAATGAATGTCCAAACTTATATATTGAATTCTTATTTAAATGAGTCTTTACTTTAATTAATCACAATTCTTTGGTCTAATACCTAGATTAAAGAGTTCACTGCACGTTTTAAAATCACATGGTAACGACTATAGGGTAGTAGGGCGTTACAGGGGTAAACCCTAATGGTAGAAAAATCTCAGATTAAATAAAATAGGGAATACTATGGCATAAAAATATATTTTGGCAACGGGGAAATCTTTGGTTGAACCAATAAATTTTAAGAAAATTGATTGAGGTTTGAATTTCAATCAACCGTGCTTAAGAATGAAAATTTTTCTTGCTTTGGCATTTAAGGGCATTTTGGTCAATATGTTATCAATTGACAAAATTATTGGATATTGTGACAAATTTTATTTTTTGGTCACAAATTAAATTATTTAATTATGCTTGTAGATTTAAAAACTATAGGTTAAAAATTAAGGGAAATTTAGAGCACAAAATTAACAAAGGGCCCTTGAGTTCTTTATGTGTGAGGTAACTTAAGCAAGGGCATAAATGTAATTTCAAAAGGGAAGAGAGAGAGGTGGGCAGCATGGTCTAGGGGCAGGTCCTAGGGCTCTCATAAGCTAGGTTACATACCCCAAAAGCTAAGGAATGGAAAAACTCTCTTACCTTTTTTTCACAAGTTAAAGCTTAATCATTTTCTCTTATAACACTCTCTCTCTAGCTCTCCCTCTCTCCCAAAACAAATACACTCTCCTTCTCTATCCTCCATTACTGCAAAAATTCTAATCCTAGAAAGCTAGTACTCCTCTTCTCCATTGGAGAAGAAAAAGCTTCAAGAAGAGATTTCCTTGTCTATTGTAAGTATAATGTTCCCTTGTGCATTTTCCTTCTCTTCTCCTTCAAACCTGAAACCCTAGGGTTCCTTGTGCATGCATGTGATCTAAAATCCATGCATGGCCTTGTTCTTGTGTTCTAGGGTTCGAGAGAAGCCTTTACTAGTTGGATCTCAAAGTTGAGCACCATTGTGATCAAATAAAGCAAGGTAAGAGGTTTTTGTAAGTTTGGATGTTTTTGTTCCTCATCTAAGTTCTTCCTACCCTAATCCTTTCCTAAAATTCTGTATGTGGGAATTGAGGCTCGGTTTTGAGAGTGTAGAGCACAAATGGAAGTTTTTGAAGAGCTAAGGAATACATCTCCAAGCTAGGGCTTCAAAAGGTAGAAATCTATGGTTGTTTCTTTGAGTTTTGTGATGATTTTTGTAGATCTTGTTGCATAGGGTATTTCAATAATATTTGGAGCTTATTTTTTTATTAAGATTGAGATTCTGCTATATGATGAATTGCATGCATGCATGTGGCTAGGGTTTATGCTAGAAATGCTTGTTGTGGTTAAGTGTGACTAAAAATGCATGCTGCCAAAATTCGTGGTCTGGTTTTCAACGGGTCAGATCACACCCTACTACTTTTTTTATGAAAATAATTTGTGTATTTGTGTAGTGCTTTGAGATTACTTGACGTTAGGCGTTGAAAAATCACAAAAATGTATTTTTAAGCCCAGTTATGCACTTTTTGGCATTGTGATGCAAATCTGGAAAATTTCTGGGCAGCATGCACTTTCAGATTTCTTTATCTTTTGAAGGAGTTTTACTAATCTACAGGCTATGAAATTTGGTATAATGTTAGTTGATACATGTATAAGGGTTCCAGTAAAATTTTAGAGAAAAATATGATATAGCTAAAGAGAAACAAATTTTCAAAGTTTGCCCTAAAATCTGTTAAAAACATCTAGGCAGCAAGCACTACCCAAATTGCTTTAATTATTTGAATGGTTTTACTATCGCAAAATTTATGCAATTTTGGAGGAAGTTAGTTAAGATATGTATCAGGACCCCTGTAAAAATTCAGAGAAAATTGTGTCATTATTTAAGAGAAACAATTTTTTTTAAGTTTGCCCTAAAATATGTAAAGTAGTAATTTCGAACCATAATGAAAGTTGATTTTTGGAGGTTTGTTCTCCTAACCTAAAACGAGTTTTGACGCAAGATTTTCACCTAGTTCCTGTCCTTATGACACTGAATACGTGAACGATAGTTAAAGGGCTTTGTCCAAAAAAAAACTCAACTTATGGCAAAAGTTTAAAAATGGGACTTTATCACTTTAAATCAAATAGTGAAAGTAAAATTTTGGAAATGAGAAAAATGGTTCTTTTACAAAGGTAACTAAAGATTTGGAGGGTTAACTAATCCAAAATCAACTTGAGTTAACTAAAGTGTGGTTTTTACCATTTTATAAATTAAGGGTCCAATTGTCATTCTTTTCAAAAATACCACAAAAAGAGATTCTAGGTTATCAATAAAAATTTGGTAAAAATGGGAGTTTAGGTTATGAAGGACCTTTATGAACAAAGCGTAACTTTGTCAGATAATAATAGTTAAATGGTCAAAAAGTTGTATTTTGGTATATGATAGAAAGCGGTGAACTTCGTAAAAGATTGATTAGTTATGATATTTTTCTAAAGATGCGAGTTGTTAAAACTCTTTTTTCTAAAACCAAAGTACAAGTTATTAAATAAGAGAGTTCTTTATTGAAAGAATATTAAAGCACACAGTACGGAGAGCGTGTTATGGTGAGGCCAGTTTTCCTACGATAACTTAAAGACTGAAAAGAAAGCCCGACCTTATACACTATGAAGTATATAAGAGGCTACAATATAGAGTCTCTGAGAGTTTATTGCATACAGCTATTGTAGAATATTAGCTATAAGAATATGTCATAGTTTAATCCGAGTACACTACACTAATTACAGTAACCACCAAATAAAAAAATGAATAGTGGTATTAAGAATCCAGTTGGGAACTAAGGACTCCAAGTAAGTTAGCATTTCCCTTCTTGGCTATAACATGAATATACTAGTGTGTACTTGTAGTAGTATATTACACTAGTTTTGTTTGGGTCGTTAAGACCAAGGTATGTTTAATACCCTCTCTGGCAATGCTTTTTCATTCTGCGGCTAAATGGTAAGTATGTTCAGATTGGAGCCAGAACCTTAGCGTAATATAGTCCAGGTTGGAGCCCGAATCCCTTGTTGTTAATCTATTGATTAGTTATGATATGTGTTTTATATATCTTGAATGTTCTGGGAATTTTCTGAGTGCGGGATATCATGATATGTGTTATATATCTTGAATTTTCTGGGAATTTTATTAGTGCAGGTTATTGTGATATGTGTGAACTTGGTTGTTAGAAACAATCAAAGTATTTATTTCAATTATGCTTATATATCTTGAATGTCTGGGTTTTTCTAAGTGCAGGTTGTTATGATATGTATGAAAATTGGTTATTGGGTGCAACCAAAGTGATTGATTTTCTGTTATGATTATTACTTGTGAAATTGTATGATAGGTGTTGACCTGTGAAATTCACCAACGGTCGTATGTACAGTATACGACACATTTTGAACGAAATAAATAGAATATACGACAGAGTACAAATATCTTAAACAAACACACAAAAATTGTATAGTGGTTCAGCCCTATTCTGATGAACAGTAATATCCTAATCCACTTAGCTTTTAGTATTGAATCACTCGATAGACAATTACACTGATGAACAGAAGTATTCACTCGTTACTAATTTGCCCAGAGTTTCTCCCCAAATATCCATCCAATCCCCCTCAATGAAGCCTTGGGTCCTTTATTTATAGTACCCAGGGGCTGTTACATGATCAATAGTACTGGGATCATGGTTTGGTACATGATTATTAGGTAGTGGAGATACGTGTCCACCTCCCCATGATTATGAGATCGTGGGTCTTCTCGTCATTTCTCTGGATCATGGTAGACAATGCATGATTGAAACCTCTGGTAAAATGCTAAGTCTAGATTGGTCTATGAGACTTAGGTGCTAGGCTCGACGACCCTTTAGAGCTTGGGTGCTAGGCCCGTTGGTCCTCTGGGTGCTAGGCTTGTGATTTTCTGGGTGCTAGGCCTGTCGATCTCAGTCTGAACGAGCGTGAGTTTTACCTGTTTTTGGGAATGTAGGCCGACCAGAGGATAGGGTGGGCCGACCACCCCGAGGGGTTCTTTGACATGCTTGGGTCGACCACCGCTAGGGGTTGGGGTCAGGCCGACAACCCCTAGGGGTTGGGGTCAGTCCGACCATCCCTAGGGGTTAGGGCCAGGCTGACCACTCCTAGGGGTTTTTTAATATTTCAGGCCGACCACCCCTAGGGGTTGGGATCAGGCCGACCACCCCTAGGGGCTAGGGCCAAGCCGACCACCCCTAGGGGGTTTGGGCCTGGTCAACTTCCCTATAGGTCCTGGACCTATCTTTTTTGTTCATCGGTCTTTTTCAATACTTCATCATTTTTCCCTGATTTGTGATGCCACGTGTTGCTTTCTCATTCGCCACGTCATCCTTGGATTTTTGAGGGAAAACATTTGCCCCCCAAGTTTATTATAATGTGTTCAACATTATGATAAACTTGATCTTGGCCCGAGAAACATATCGTAGCCGTACTTTAATAGCAAAGTCCCTCGTGACATTACATAGTACTTTTATCAACTATCGATAATTTTCTCAACACGATTTTTTCAAGGATAATTGGTAATTCCTAAAAATAACTAGATTTTTCAAGAAAAATTAATTTTATAAAAATCTAGTATATTTTTCAAGGAAATTTGAAGTCCTAAAAATATAATATATTTTTCAAGGAGTGTGAAGTCCTAAAAATACAAAATATTTTTCAAGGATATTAATTCTTAAAATTACAAAATATTTTTCAAGGAATTCTAATTCCTAAAAATATAAGATATTTTTCAAGGAATTTGAATTCCTAAAAATACCAAATATTTTTCAAGGAATTTGAAATTTTAACCATACCAGATATTTTTCAAGGAAATTTGAATTCCTAAAAATATATGGTTAGCCTGAGAGGCTATAAGTAGGGCCTCACTTCTCACTTCCTTGCTCTATGCGCCTCACCCATAGGAGTCTCCAAGCCTGATTTCTCCAATTCTTCATCAAACTCAGATCTTTATTTGGGTAAGTACTTTCTCTTAATCTTACATCATTTAATTTAAATGTGCTTAGATTTAGAAGAAATACTTTGAATCTTTGAGGAATCTGTCTGAATCTTCTTGTTTTGTTTTATTTTGATCCAAAATAATTGACTTGTTCGAATCAAGTCTACGATTTCCCTAGAATTTCCTTAGCCTGGACGATTTACAGGGTTACAAACCCTAGCACATGCGATTTCACGGATGTAAAACCCTAGGCTGACCATCTCTTTGAGATCCATTAGCCTGGAGATTTCTAAGATTCCAAACCCTAGCATGGGCGATTTCCAAGGATGTCCATTCCCTCATGGGCCGACTACCCCTAGGGTTTCCATCATGGGTCGAGTACCTCTAGGGCTTCCCTTGCATTTCCCTTGCCTTATGCGATTTCCAGGGATGTCCATTCCCTCATGGGTCGAGCAGTGTTTACCTCATTCACCGCCGCCACACCCTTGGGCGACTTCTAGGGATCCAGGGTGATCGACCCAAGCATAAGCCGACCACCTGGGACTCGAAAAAAAAAATTTCTCTTCTCTTACTGGTCTCTTTGGGGTCTTCCTTGTACTGTACAATTTATTGGAGACTTGAACTTTAGTCCTCTGAAATTTTTCTGAGGCTTACATCCCTGGGGTGGTCAGCCTAAGGTGTTAGGCCGACCACCTATGCCCCTACTTTCACGCTTTATAGTCTTAGGAACTCGAGGTGGTCGGCCCAAGCTTAGTTTCACTGGGCCGACCCCCTATATAGGTTTTTTTCCTTGATTTCGTCATTTTTTCTCCTTAGAAATAGACATGCCCCCAACTACTGGCCTATCTGGTCCATGGTACGGAGCTTCATTATGTCGATGTACTAACTTTACTCTTTATTTTTCCTTCGTTGCAAATGTCCAGCTCCTCTTTGTCAGATAAGTCTGTAAGCGAGCATACTCCATAGGCATTCTTGAAAAGGTGTAGCCCAATGGCGAGAGTAAAACAGACATCTCGGCAAGCTTTTGAAGATAATCCTCTTATTGCTCGGCACATCACCTAAGGCTCTTTTCCTGACTCTTCTCAAATCTCTTCTCAGCATAGTACTTCCCGTGGCTCTTAAGGCACATCCCTGCGAAGTCATTCTTCTCAGCGAAGTCTGCCCAGTCAGTGAGACTCCTTGCAATGCCTTTTTCATCGGGATACCAGTCGGGTTCCCCATCACTCTTCTTCTCAGATAGAATATACTGAGGGCTCTCATCGCCAAGCTACTCATCCTTAGGAGCGCTCTATTCACAAGTTCCAGCGGACACGCTCTACCATCAAGTCTGGTGCTTTACATCCTCTTCATCCATACTTCCACAGCGTGGAAAATTATTTTGGTCCAACTTTCATTCTGAGCTTGAAGTTGTCTACCATGAGGGGCTAGACCTTAGGTGAGTTCTTGGCTTTAGGGATGCGGACATTGCTTTGAAAGACAAAGAGATCAACACTCTCTGCAGTACCGTGGAGCTCAAACAGTAGGAAGCGACCGAGTTGACTCTCAGGATAACCTAGATGGAGGGGAAACTTGTCGATCAGCTCCAACAGTCTGAAGCTGAGAAAGAGAAGCTGATTGCTGACATGGACCAACTGCGGAAGGATGCTTTTGTCGAGAAGGAGCAAGAGGTTAAGGCTGTTCGGGACAAGGCTCAAGAGGAGTGTTCAGAGACAGCTTTCTCTTGCTTCTACTTGATCTAAAAGTCTAACAAAGATCTGAACTTGGATTTCCTTCCCGAGAAGACGCGAGCAAATGAGATTAGGAAGTGTCTGGCTCGTGAGGCTACCGAGGCTCAGGGTGATCTTTCATATGATACTCCTCACCCTAGTTAGTCTTCTTCTGGTCTTTTACTCTGTCTTTCCTTTCATGCCATTGGTGGGGCACCTTGTACTTGACAATTTTTACATATGAAATTTTATGCCTTTTTGTTATGAGTACTCAGTGTATTGATTGAAATTTGTTATTTCAATGCTTGCTAAGTATATCAACTCACAACCCTCATTGGTTAAGGTATCAGTATACTCTGAACACATGTATTTCACGTGCCATACTAACCTTACTCTTTTATGTTTTTCATGCTAACAACCATGGTAATGTGAGTAGTATGATACTTCACCAAGTACTATGAACAAAACAGGTCAGGTCGACCACCCCATGGGTGATAGGCCGACCACCCTATAGGGTTGATGGATTGGCCGACCACCCTATAAGGGACATGGCTAGGAGTCTCCTCACCAATGCCTTTTTTGTTTTTGTTTTTTGCACTTTCGAAACATATGTTGAACAAATGTGCTAGAAAAACTTGAGCTTGCTTAGTACTTAAGGTCACGCCCTCATTGCTTGTGTATACCCCGATCGGTGTGTACTATATGCCCCCCAAGTGATCATGGGTTTTAAAAGCCTTGGTCACTTGCCACTTGACCATGCCTTGCTTTGAGCGTTTAGACACATAGTACTATCCTTTTCACCCAATGATACAAGAAACAAATGCTTGTCCCTCATTGGTAGTCGGGTGATGGTTTCATACTCAGTAGTAATGATACCTATACACAGATGCAGATTATGTAGTAAGTGTCGATCACGATCTACATAATCTCTCGTGTACTCGTTATAATGATTGTAGACATAAGTGTCTAAGTTGGACCAACCAGGTTTAGATCGGCTAATCGAGCCTGTAACGAGTCTTAGCTCAAATTATTGATCGGTCCCTCAAGGACCAAATTCAATTATGATCTGATGATGGCAACTGGTCTTCGGACCAGTCTTTTTTATTTTATCGTATGGGTCGATAGGTTCCTCAAGAACCAAGATCGAACATGATCAAATAATGGTGACAAGTTCATCGAACCAGTCTCTTTTGTTGATCATATAGGTCGATAGGTTCCTCAAGAACCAAGATTGAACATGATCAAATAAATTGGCGACAAGGTCCTCAGACCAGTCTCTTGTTTGGATCGTATGGGTCGATAGGCTCCTCAAGAACCAAGATCGAACATGATCCATAATTTGACGACAAGGTCCTAGGACCTGTCTCTCTTGTTGATCGTGTGGGTCGATAGGTTCCTCAAGAACCAGGATTGAACATGATCAAATAGTTTGGCAACAAGGTCCTTGGACCAGTCTCTTGTTTGGATCGTATGGGTCGATAGGCTCCTCAAGAACCAAGATCGAACATGATCCGATGATTTGACAACAAGGTCCTAGGACTTGTCTCTCTTTTGGATCGTATGGGTCGATAGGTTCCTCAAGAACCAAGATCAAACATGATCCATTAATTTGACAACAAGGTCCTAGGACCTATCTCTCTTATTGATCATGTGGGTCGATAGGTTCCTCAAGAACTAGGATCGAACATGATCAAATAGTTTGGTGACAAGGTCTTTGGACCTGTCTCTTTTTTGGATCGTATGGGTCGATAGGCACCTCAAGAACCAAGATCGAACATGATCCAATAGTTTGGCGACAAGGACCTAGGACCTGTCTCTTTTTTGGATCGTATGGGTTGATAGGTCCCTCAAGGACCAGAATCGAACATGTTCTGATGGGGTTGATAGGTCTAAAGGGCAAGTTCCTCATTAAATTTTTTTAAAAGAATTAAGTGAAACTTAAGAAATTAAATTCATTCATTCATTGAAGCACAATGGCTATTACATTGATTATTAAAAAATAATACATTTTCCTTTTGCTCAGCTATGCTTCTTTCTGCCAAGGATTCAATGGGAATGACATTCAGGGTGTCCGCATCTTTGGCACTGGCAAGCTTGGCTAAGGCATCAATATTGGCATTCTGCTCCCTCGGGACTTGTGTAATCGAGTATCTCTTGAACTGTGTCAACAAGTCCTTCACCTTGTTTAGGTACTGCACCATCCTAAGTCCCTTGGCTTGATACTCCCCCAGTACCTGGTACACCACTAGCTAGGAATCACTGAATATCTCCAGGGACTATGCATGCACATCCCAAGACAAGCGTAATCCTGCTAATAATGACTCATACTCAGCCTCGTTGTTTGAAGTGTTGAATCCAAATCTGAGAGCGCAATGGATTCGATGATTCTCTAGAGTGAGCAGTATGATTCATGCACCTAAGTTGTGTTCATTGGATGCTCCATCAACACATAGCTTCCATACAGGAGTATATCCTTTCTTCTCGGTGTCTCCATTCTCCGACTGGTAGGAAGGGTCTTCAAAGTTGGTGCCTTCGACTATGAAGTCTGCCAATGCTTGTCCTTTTATCACCGTCCTCGAATGATAAGTGATATCAAATTTTCCTAGTTCCACAGCCCACTTGAATAATCGTCTCGAGGCCTCTGGTTTCTGAAGAACTTGTCTCAGCGGTTGATCGGTTAGGACTCGGATCGAGTGAGCTTGGAAATATGGACGCAGCTTTCGAGAGGTGATTATTAAATAGTAGGCTAGCTTTTCAAGAGGGGGATACCTAGACTCTGTACCTACTAGCCTTTTACTGATATAGTACACAGGGTGTTGTACCCTGTTCTCTTCTTTTACCAAAGCAGTGCTGTTTGTATGCTCGATGATTGCCAAATAGATGAATAGTACTTCACCATATATTGGCTTCGCTAGGACAGGAGGTTGAGCGAGATGTTCCTTCAAGGCTTGGAAAGCTTCCTCACATTCCTCTGCCCATTGGATCTTCTTGCTACCCCCCAGTAAGTTAAAGAAAAGGATACACTTGTCCGTAGACTTTGATATGAACCTACTAAGGGCAGCTACTCTCTCGGTTAAACTTTACACTTCTTTGATTATGGTAGGTGACTTCATGTCGATCAATGCTTTGATCTTATATGGGTTAGCCTCGATTCCACGTGAATTGACTATGTATCAGAGAAACTTGCCGAAACTAACTCCAAATGAGTACTTAAGAGGCTTTAACTTCATGCTATACTTTCTAAATATTGCAAAGCATTCCTCCAAGTCTCGAACATTCTCTCCAGCTTCTTTGGGCTTGACCAACATGTCATCGACGTATACCTCCATATTTTTGCTGATCAAGTATCATAACATGTCATTCACTAAATGGTGGTAGGTGGCTCCTGCGTTCTTCAATCCGAATGGCATCACCTTATAATAGTACAATCCCTTGTCTGTCCGGAAGCTGGTATGTTCCTCATCGGGAGGGTGCATACTTGTTTGATTATACCCAGAATACGCATCCATGAATGAGAGTATTTCATGTCCTGCCGTTGCATCGACCAGTTGGTCTATTCTGGGTAGTGGGAAGCAGTCTTTGGGGCAGGCCTTATTTAGATCTGTGAAGTCCACGCATGTTCTCCACTTCCGTTTGGCTTTGGTACTAGCATGGAGTTTGATACCCAATCTGGGTAGTAGGCCTCCCTTATAAAACTGTTTTCCTTTAGCCGCTCGACTTCCTCCTTCACGGCTTGAGATCGGTCTTTGTCAAGCAGTCTCCTTTTTTGTTGCACCGGTGGGTAGTTCTTGTCCACATTGAGGACATGGCTTATCACGGATGGAGAAATTCCAACCATGTACTTATGTGACCAGGCAAAGACATCCTGGTTTTTCTTCAAAAATTCTACCAACCGTGCCTTAATTTCCACCTTTAGCTCCTTCCCGATTTTAATTAGTCTAGTTGGGTCCTCCTTATCTAGTAGGACTTTGTTAAGATCTTCGACTGGTCCTACCCCCACGACGTCATCCCCAAAGCGAGGATCGATGTCGTTTCCCTCACTTTGGGAAACTTGCTATAATAAAAACTCTTCATTAAAAGGAGCCCCCGGCTCCAGTAGAGTGTTTCTTTCAACATCAACTTCCATGTTGACAACCTCATCGGTTCCTTCCTTCTTTTTACAGCAAGTTACTACCATGTTTGTAACGCCCTACTTCCTTAGAGCCGTTACTAAGTGAGTTTTGAAGGCGAAATAGTGTGCAATGAACTCGCTAACCGAGGTTTTGAGCAAAAGTGTGACTAATTAAAAGTTAAGGCTGTAATCTTTGAAAATGCGTCGTTTCATTAAAACTTCTATCATTAAACATTTGGGATCCCAAAATAAGGTTTGAAAACTGATCATATCTTGAAATAAGGTTACAGTTAAGAAATCATAAAATCATAGATTATTACAGCCATTTTCGAATAAACCCCCAACCAAAGCAGTCGGGCAGGCCAAACATGTACGCGTCGCTTCACGCTCTCCGTACTCATGGTTGGTTGACTCAGTCATTGCCCTTACCTGCAACACAGAGCACCCGTGAGCCGAAGCCCAGCAAGAAAACTCATGCAGAACATAACATATGCAATGTATACAGTTTATCATAACAGATAATCCACAATAAAAGAGTCAATCATTAGACTAAGCAAACACGGCCAAGCCGCCCCAGAGCCTTACCGAAGCCTGGGGTATCGGTTCTCACCGCGAGGATAACTCATGTATCCCTTGGGTCCCACCCTGAATATAGCATAACACATGTATCCACCGGGCCCCGCCCTGATTATAGCATCCCATGTGCTAGGTGTTACTTTCGGCCCACGGCCGCCCCGGCTTACGCCGTACTCGGCCCACGGCCGCCCCGGCTTACGCCGTCCTCGGCCCACGGCCGCCCCGGCTTACGCCGTACTCGGCCCTTGCCGTTCATTTCATCATAATCACACATATAGTACATTTGAAATAATCATTCACACACATCATGATTCATTTAAGGTTAAACATTTGCACATAATACAATCTGGGGCCACGCCCTAACCTCGGGTGTTATAGTTTTCTTACCTGTATTCCGAGCCTCCTGATGCACTAAAGCCGCGAGCACGGTCCTCTAGCACGAGCCTCACCAACAACCTAGTCACAACACACAAGAAACATCCCTCAATACTAATCAACCCAAAACCACTTCCCGGGACCAATCCCGCACTCTCGGGACCTCTAAAACCTTAAAACAACACCCCGGAGACATCCCCCGAACCCCCGGAGCAAAGGCCTAAAATTGCCAAAAATGTGAACCTGAAATTTGCCTTGTGCCGCGGCACAACTTTCTTGTGCCGCGGCACACATCAGTCAGGGACTCCCTTGCCGCGGCACGAAAAACCTGTGTCGCGGCACGCCTTCGCAGACCCAGAATTCTGGGTTTTTCCCCTGCATTTTCTCCGAGCTAAAACCTCCCAAATCGTCCCAAACTCACACCCAAGCTCCAAAACCAACTCAAAACTCCAAATAGACCATACATCAACTCATAAACATCATAACCCAACTCAATAACACAATCACACTCAAAATCACCCATTTGATTCCAAATTTCAGAAAACTCAAACCCAAAGGCCAAAAACACAACCCAAGCTTGACAAACCTAAACCATGGCTTCAAAATCTTAAACCACAACAGAAAAGAAAACCCAAGGATGTTTAAAACTCTTACCTCAATCAAGAATCCAACCTTAAGCTTCCTTGGTTCATCCCCTTAGTCTTCAAGTTTCAGCTCCCTTCTTCTTCTTCATGCCCTAGCTTTTTCCCTCTCCTTCTTCTTCTCTTCAAATTATCAAAGCATCAAATGACCAAGCCCCAAACCGTGTACCCCTTAATACCCAGCTGCCATATATCCAATTCCCAGCCAAATGACCATTTTACCCCTCCTTGCCTATCCTTTCCCAACTAACCTCAAGGGCACTTAAGTCCTTTTACTTCTATTTCATTTCTACCATTTTCTATCTAGAACTTGTTACTCTCAGTAGTAACTAATGGTTACCCAGGTTACTCAATCACCAATAACCATTACCCGCTAAATCTCAATCTTAAACATAAAATTCCCGAAGTACCCCTAGGCTCCTCCCGAGCCGGGTATAGAAATCCCGTTGTGACTCTTAAGTTAATTTGCTCTCTAGGACCGTCTCGGCACGTGCATCACAATAATACCACCACACTCACGTGGTACAAATCACGGAATACAATTATCACATATATGCCCTCAGCAGCTAAAATTACAATTATGCCCTTCAAACACAATCAGGGCCTACATGCATACTAATACACATAGTCATGCATCTCAGATAAACAATTAGTCAAATAACATGCTTTAAATCATAACCATGCATTTAACTCATAAAATCACACATAAATCCCAACATGCCCTCCTGGCACACTAATCAAGGCCCTTAAGCCTTAATAGCGATTTTGGGTCGTTACAACTATCCCCTCCTCATAAAAATTTCGTCCTCGAAATTTATCCAAACACATCAATCAGTAAACTCGCAACTCTGACCCTGAATCCCAAGGTCCACCGCCTTTACTTTACTTTTCAACAACACCCTTACGAGAGTAACAATCTTGCCCCACAAGATCTTGTCTAATAGCCATACTCTCGATAGCTCCTCGTTTACACCGCAACCCTGCTGAAGCCTCAGGGTCTGCCTAGATTACAATGACCAATTCATTGTCTTATTCCTGATTCCAGAGATACTCAAAAGTCATCACCTCTACCAGGTGGGATCAACTTGTAGGCCCCGCTGGCCTAACCCTTAGTACAACTTCAGAATCTTATGCTGAATTAAGAGTCAGAACTCTCCCTTCTTTCTCTGAACACCTTACAGATCCTCGTCTGTTAAAATGCAGAGACGCAACTCTTTCCTTCCGGAACTTTATTTCCTCAACACTTATCAATTTACAAGCTGTTAATCCTTTCAAATAGGCAGACGCTCCTGCCTTAAGAGTTCCAACAACCACTTGGCTTCTCTCTGAACCGATGCCAAATCGTAGTATTCACTACCCTTTGCCTCCTACCATGTCATATGTCGTGTTACTTTAACAAGACACCAGCAACCGCCACCACGACTAACTCATCAGGGATTACACTTCCCTTAATACTTCAAGTATTCGCCTACTCGGCGCTCAGTTCTTTAAGATATCCGATGAACTTTCAGACTGCCACCCCACTTGCAATCAACTGATAATTCCAGGTTCCCACTCTGCTCTTTTTCGTCCTCTAGGCCCATTCCAAAATTTAAACTACTAAAGGGCCTCAATTCAGTATCATCGACGTTCTATCTCGAAACCAGTTCACTTGACCCAACAACATTAACTCCCTCAACTGAGTTAAAACTTTTCATGTCCAAACAATTTACTCAAGGTCTAAAGTGGTCTATTCCCATGATACACTACCACATCACCTAACCCCTCAGGGTCCAAAGGAAAACGCTATATTCCGGCACCCGCTCGACCCTCCCGGTACGACGTACCCTAGGAGGTGGAATGATATCCATTCAGAATTCTCGTTCATAAACCAAATCTAATTGGATCCTTCATCCATTCCTGGTATCCTACTGTACCACCATGACAGGGTCCTTCCCTGTTTCAACTCAAGTCAACACTTCGGATTCCATAGCTCAGTGACACTCACCAGCTAACCCTTACCTATTAACATCATGCCGATCTCAGTCGTTGCTTTGACCACCCCAATACAATCTATGGCGCTATTCCCCGACTGACACACGCCTCACAGCTAGGAGTTCCGCCTCCAATTGAATTTCCCTTCGCCCAATCGAGGATTCAAACACTGATCATCAGTCTGTTACTTTTCACCACCTCTGTGTCTTCAACGCTATCTTTCTTACTAATACCCAATACTCAATCACCTTATGATATGCATAACTGTCAACTTAACGTTCTAAGTGTATCAACCAGGTTCATACTTTCGTCTCCCGCAAGGTTCGATCCAACCTCGCGCCAGATGCGCTTGGGCGTGCACAATCCGTGATACACTACCCCCATTTCCATATCCTCACCACCGAACAGGTCCTTTATGCAATCATTCTTTACTCAACCTTAACACACACATATTCCATCATCGTCCGTAACCAATCAAATCTTACCTTGTCTTCTGAATTTCTTTCTGATTTGACACCACTCAATCCGTCTAACCTCAAGTTTTGCTGTCCTTCTCATCTCGGATGTAGTCGTCTCCGGAGGTGCTTGTGCAATAGATGGCGCGCTTACCAGTCTTGTTATGCTTTCAATTCTTCAGACGCCCTTCATTAGCTTCTTTGCGGCTTCAGATCAATTCTTCTCTTACCTGTCCTTTCTTCTTGTAGCTGTAATCTGAGAACTCCTGACGACACCCAACTAACACTCCGTAGAACCTTACCTGAGACTCTGCCTTCTGGGTACTAACGTCTTCAGCATAATAATCAGTTGCTCACCATTTCCGTCTGGGAGTAATCCATATGAACTGCTCGTGAGCTTGAAGGGGACTTGCCCACACCATTCATGCATTCTCTGTCTAAAGAACTTACCTGTGCTGCTGCAGCTCGAACCGTTCCAGAATCCTTGTTACCAATTCCTCACACCCTGCCCGGTGCAACCTAATCAATTCACGAAAAGTCTTTATCCTTGGTTTCCAACTGGCAATAACCAGGTCGTAGATCAACTCTTGGGGACATCGTCCCACCTTGTATCCAACATTGTACTTTTCGTCCTATCCCGACGATACTAGCAATCCACGCAGTATAACACTCTGGCTAATCCAAGATCAAATTCCTTCGATTGCTTCAATAGACTTTCTGTCGGCCAATCCGTCTTTTACAACATTCCTTATACCAATCCTATCTGTAGTCCGACCTTGAAGTATTCCCTAAATCTTTCTTTGCATACCCACATAACTTTCCCACTGGTCAGCTCTGTCTCCTTTACGTACTCCAGATGATATCCTCAACAATCCATCTGCCAGAGTTTCTAATTCCTTCTCCATAAGTATTACTGTCCTCGACCTCTCAAATGGCACCTTTGAGGCAACCTCTCTATGTCCATCTCCCTCTCGGAACATTCTCAACACCGAGCCCTTCTAGTTCGCTACATGCCCAAAGCACAAGCTCGCCAGTTAAATACTCATCCTTGAGGACTCAGCCTCGAACCTCGAATGTATCGGTGCATTCCAGTTCTCCGTTTCCCACACCATGGGAAATCCATCCCAACATCTCGAGTCATTCTACGTAGAAATCATGTCCTCACCTGACCTCCTCTCAGGTGGCATCCTCTTCCTCATGTGCATACCAATTAACCTCCTGGTTCCTGTCGCCATCTCGATAACTACCTTTTCGATCAGGCTTCTTTCCAATCTCAATCTAGGTGCCCAAGCACTGTCTGGAGTCCTTTTTACCTCAAAATTGAGAATCTGACCTCGCTGCGTTCTATCAACAAAAGTACCGTCTTATCAGTCAGACTTTTCCCCTTTTTCTTGGCAATCCAAAAGCCACAACACTATCCGGGGTTCTTTCAACTTGATTATCACGAATCTATCTTTACTAATTCCATCAAAGGAAGCACCGCCCTTGCGGCTCTAGCACTCATGCTCTATACATCAACCATCAGTTCCTCAAACAATATGGCCCTCTCCGCCATCCACATGCAGACAAAAACTCTTTCCTCAAAGCAGCCCAAATGCCTTAGACTATTCCAGATCTCATGTCCTTAAATGGGTCGCCACCAATTCTAGATACATCCATCTGTATAAATTTCTGAAATGAACTATCCAATTCACCAAACCCATTGATCTACGCTGTCGTTACCCCTAACAGTCCAAACCAGACTTAAACATTTGCCCGCCTCCACGGTTCTAATCATGTCTTTAAGATCTCTCCTAACCATTCATCATCTAGGTTCTTTCTAACCCATTAAGCCAGTACCTCAGCCCGAGTACCAATTCCAGGCATCCCTCTGCCTCAACATTTAACATAACCCTCTAATCAGGATCTCTCATCCTCTTAACCATGGGTGGAAATAACTCTGCCCGTCTATTGATAAATCCCTTGTCAGTCCGAATTCTCCTCAAAACCCGAGGATAACACCCTTTAAGCCTTTCATTTAGTACCCTTATCTGACCATACTTCACGGTAAACCAACACTTGAAACCTTACTGTTAAAACATCGGAATCAGCTATTTCCCCAGAGAAATCCGCTGTTCACTTATCCCATCTCGACTAACAAACTCCACAGCTTACCCACACACTAGCGACCCTCTGTTGCTGCTTCCAGGGATAACTGGAGATCTAAACTCCAACCTATATCTAAAAACCCCTCTGCAAACACAATATCAGGTCCCCAAACCCTTCTAGGAACCAACAACACAATTTCACCTGTCAAAACTGACCCAACACCTGAACTCTGGGGTTCCTACTCTGAACCAAACCACCACTAGGTCCAAATATCCACAGGTATAATGCACACACAAGCATATACTAGGTCAAGTCCACAATGATATACATTTAGCTTACCAAATTTCTTTCACCACTAAGTGTATCCACACTCATCATGCTTCATACAAGCCAGTAAACAGATATAACATATGAATTTAATTCAGAAAACTAACCACATACGCTCAATATGCGAACCATTATGCCAATTTTCATCCACATGCATAATAATGTTATTCAGCACACATTGATCTCAACATGCAACAGTCAAGGGCCAGGCCCTATCAGTATCTCATGCATATGTCATCTCATTCCTCATGCTCCATATAAATAAGCAGGCAAACAAGGCATTCAAACATATATTCAAACATGTCAATCATTCATACCAACCAACCCTGAGTCGAGCTTGTCACTGACAGCGAGCGTACATGTTCGGTCGATCTCCAGAACCAATAAACCTTGGCTCGCTCTGATACCAAGTTGTAACGCCCTACTTCCTTAGAGCCGTTACTAAGTGAGTTTTGAAGGCGAAATAGTGTGCAATGAACTCGCTAACCGAGGTTTTGAGCAAAAGTGTGACTAATTAAAAGTTAAGGCTGTAATCTTTGAAAATGCGTCGTTTCATTAAAACTTCTATCATTAAACATTTGGGATCCCAAAATAAGGTTTGAAAACTGATCATATCTTGAAATAAGGTTACAGTTAAGAAATCATAAAATCATAGATTATTACAGCCATTTTCGAATAAACCCCCAACCAAAGCAGTCGGGCAGGCCAAACATGTACGCGTCGCTTCACGCTCTCCGTACTCATGGTTGGTTGACTCAGTCATTGCCCTTACCTGCAACACAGAGCACCCGTGAGCCGAAGCCCAGCAAGAAAACTCATGCAGAACATAACATATGCAATGTATACAGTTTATCATAACAGATAATCCACAATAAAAGAGTCAATCATTAGACTAAGCAAACACGGCCAAGCCGCCCCAGAGCCTTACCGAAGCCTGGGGTATCGGTTCTCACCGCGAGGATAACTCATGTATCCCTTGGGTCCCACCCTGAATATAGCATAACACATGTATCCACCGGGCCCCGCCCTGATTATAGCATCCCATGTGCTAGGTGTTACTTTCGGCCCACGGCCGCCCCGGCTTACGCCGTACTCGGCCCACGGCCGCCCCGGCTTACGCCGTCCTCGGCCCACGGCCGCCCCGGCTTACGCCGTACTCGGCCCTTGCCGTTCATTTCATCATAATCACACATATAGTACATTTGAAATAATCATTCACACACATCATGATTCATTTAAGGTTAAACATTTGCACATAATACAATCTGGGGCCACGCCCTAACCTCGGGTGTTATAGTTTTCTTACCTGTATTCCGAGCCTCCTGATGCACTAAAGCCGCGAGCACGGTCCTCTAGCACGAGCCTCACCAACAACCTAGTCACAACACACAAGAAACATCCCTCAATACTAATCAACCCAAAACCACTTCCCGGGACCAATCCCGCACTCTCGGGACCTCTAAAACCTTAAAACAACACCCCGGAGACATCCCCCGAACCCCCGGAGCAAAGGCCTAAAATTGCCAAAAATGTGAACCTGAAATTTGCCTTGTGCCGCGGCACAACTTTCTTGTGCCGCGGCACACATCAGTCAGGGACTCCCTTGCCGCGGCACGAAAAACCTGTGTCGCGGCACGCCTTCGCAGACCCAGAATTCTGGGTTTTTCCCCTGCATTTTCTCCGAGCTAAAACCTCCCAAATCGTCCCAAACTCACACCCAAGCTCCAAAACCAACTCAAAACTCCAAATAGACCATACATCAACTCATAAACATCATAACCCAACTCAATAACACAATCACACTCAAAATCACCCATTTGATTCCAAATTTCAGAAAACTCAAACCCAAAGGCCAAAAACACAACCCAAGCTTGACAAACCTAAACCATGGCTTCAAAATCTTAAACCACAACAGAAAAGAAAACCCAAGGATGTTTAAAACTCTTACCTCAATCAAGAATCCAACCTTAAGCTTCCTTGGTTCATCCCCTTAGTCTTCAAGTTTCAGCTCCCTTCTTCTTCTTCATGCCCTAGCTTTTTCCCTCTCCTTCTTCTTCTCTTCAAATTATCAAAGCATCAAATGACCAAGCCCCAAACCGTGTACCCCTTAATACCCAGCTGCCATATATCCAATTCCCAGCCAAATGACCATTTTACCCCTCCTTGCCTATCCTTTCCCAACTAACCTCAAGGGCACTTAAGTCCTTTTACTTCTATTTCATTTCTACCATTTTCTATCTAGAACTTGTTACTCTCAGTAGTAACTAATGGTTACCCAGGTTACTCAATCACCAATAACCATTACCCGCTAAATCTCAATCTTAAACATAAAATTCCCGAAGTACCCCTAGGCTCCTCCCGAGCCGGGTATAGAAATCCCGTTGTGACTCTTAAGTTAATTTGCTCTCTAGGACCGTCTCGGCACGTGCATCACAATAATACCACCACACTCACGTGGTACAAATCACGGAATACAATTATCACATATATGCCCTCAGCAGCTAAAATTACAATTATGCCCTTCAAACACAATCAGGGCCTACATGCATACTAATACACATAGTCATGCATCTCAGATAAACAATTAGTCAAATAACATGCTTTAAATCATAACCATGCATTTAACTCATAAAATCACACATAAATCCCAACATGCCCTCCTGGCACACTAATCAAGGCCCTTAAGCCTTAATAGCGATTTTGGGTCGTTACAATGTTGTTTATGCATGGTCCTTTCTTTTCCTTGACCACTGACGCATTATAGCATTATCATGTCTCCCTTTGGTTACCCTGTACACATCCTTGCCCTGCGCTTGTGGGGAACTTCAAAGATAGATGCCAGATAGTACTACTTTGTTTAACACCATCAGGAGGGGTCTCCCGAGCACTCCATTGTAAGCTGATGAGCAATCTACCACTAGGAACTCTGTCATCACAGTCTCATGCCTGGGGGCATCCCCCACCGTGACCGGTAGTTTGATAGTTCCTACTGGTGCTAGGCATTCTCCTGTGAACCCATATATCACTTGGGAACATGACGTCAGGTCCTTGATCATGAGCTTCATCTTCTCGAGGGATGATTTGTAGATGATATCTATTGAGCTTCCCGTATCCACCAAGCATCTCTTCACTCAGGCATTAGCGATTTGAATGGTAAGGACCAGAAGGTCATTGTGGGGGTACCTCACGTGCCTGGCGTCATCCTCTGTAAAAGTGAGAATTTCACTTTCATACTTCGAATTTTTTGGAGATCGCTCCTCGACTGCCATGCACTGGGAAGACTCCCCTACCTCATGTCTTAAGGTCCTTGCATATCACTCACGAGCATTGTTACTGTTACCTGCTATGTGGGACCCCCCACATATGGTATCCAGTGTGAAGTCTACGGCCGCTGGCTCCAGTGGTGGACTCCTCGGCTTTCGAAATTCTGGATTCCTGCTTAAGGTTTCGGTCTTGACTCGGTACCTTGAGAGTTTTCTTGATCGGAGAAGGAATTCTATTTCATCCTTCAATTGTTTGCACTCGTTTATGTCGTGCCCATAATCATTATGGAAACGACAAAACTTATTCTTGTCCCTCTTTCCTTCTGGATGCAAGGGTGGTGGCTTTCGGTATGTTGCCAAGTAAATCTTAGCCCTTGATGTAGTCAGGACGTTATAATTAGTGAACCTGGGCTGATACTTAGGTTGTTTGTCAGCAGGTGCTGACTTAGCTTTCTTCTCTCCACCCTGCTCGGCACCTGAGGTATTCCTCTTCTTGTCATTGCCCCCACTGCCGCCTTGAGGGTTTGCGCCATTCTTATCTGCCTTGACGGTGGTCGAATGGTTTATGCATTTTTCTTCCTTCATGATAGCGTCATCTAGCTTCATGTATTTGTCTGCTCAATCTAGGAACTCCTAAAAGGTGTTGATGGGGTTCATGTGTATGTTATCCCACAAGGGACTACGATAAATTATTTCTGCCGAGATGGCAACGAACTTCCCTTCATCTCCTACTATGGATGCTCGGTTTTCCTCTCTCAAGAATCTCTGGATATAGTCCTTCAGGGATTCATCATACCCTTGCTTGATGTCAGCTAGCTGATTGGCATAAACTGGTTGGATCTGTCCTGCAGTGAAGACCTTGCAAAATTCCTCCCTGAACTGCTCCCAGGAAGTGATGGATCCAGGTTTAAATTTCCAATACCATTCCTGAGCTGAGTCAGAGAGAGTGGTAGGGAATATTCTACACCTATAATCATGCTCTACACCAAGTAACTCCATCTGATCCTCAAACATTCCAATGTGTCCTACTGGGTTCTCCTTCCGAATGTATATTGGGAGTTTCGAGGTCTTGTATTTTGGTGGTGGTTGAGCAGCTTGGATATTAGCATTGAAGGGACTCCCACTTCTATGAGTCAGCTCAATATTGGAAGGTTTCTTTGTCAAACCCTGAACAGCCATGAGAGTACATCTATTTGAGCGTACACTGCCGGTGGGATCGCTGCTCCAGGTGGGGTAGACGTCCCTGGTACCCCCTCCTGAGCGTTAGTCTTCCTGTTGACGACCTCCCTCATATCCTGAGGTTGTGCATCTTTCTGATCCTATCAAACACAGTGTTGGTGTTGTTCATTGGTTCCTTTCCCTTGCGAGACTGAGGGTGTAGGGGTGGTAGGTCCGCCTTGCACTTATTGGTGCGACCCTACCCCCGAGCCTCTCCTCCTACATGACTTTGAGACTTTGAGTGGCCATTTCCATTCATGTCATGCCTCTCCGATGTTTGACCCTTATCTCCTACGTTGTTCCGTCCGTCCCCCTGGGAGGGGGCCTTCAGGTTGGTAACACTCCTACTATGAGATGATGTGTTATTCTTTTTATTCATGGAGGAGGCAGTCTTGGACTGTGCCTCTTCATCTTGTCTCTGGGAAAGTGGCTCTAAGAGTGTCCTTGGGGTTTGACTCCTCCCCTAGGACTCTCTGTTACTGTTGTCTTGCATTCCTATTGCTTTGGCCTGAGCCTCCCTCACCGCTTGAGTAGCAGCTTCTGCGTTAGCTCGGGCTAACTGGGTAGCCACCTCAAGGGCCACAACAATCTCCTGGTGCCTTCGGTTAGCTTCCTGCTCCCTCTGGATCATCCTCTGGACCTGCCCATCTATCTCCTGTCATTGTTGTTCCATAGTCGCCCTTTGGAGGGAAATTTCTGCAGCAAATGCCTCCTGCCTCGCCAAAAATTGCGCCATCTCCTCCTAGTGAGCATCCTGTGGATCTTCTGCATCAGGTTGGTCTCCAACCTCCACCTAAGGTTCATTAATGGGATCGATGGGCTCCTGAGTGGTGGAATCCCTGGGAGTCATCTTCTTTGTCTAGTTGGATTTTGGAGGCATCGTAAAACTGATGAAAGTGTGTTTCATGATTTTGTACTCTCAACGAGAGCACCAAAATGTTGACATGTGAAATTGGTCAACAGTCGCATGTACAGTATAAGACACCTTTTGAACAAAATAAATAGAATATACGACAGAGTACAAATATTTTAAACAGACACACAGAAATTTTATAGTGGTCCAGCCCTGTTCTGATGAACAATAATAAGCTAATCCACTTAGCTTTTAGTATTGAATCACTCGATAGACAATTACACTGGTGAAAAAAAGTATTCACTCGTTACTAATTTTCCCAGAGTTTCTCCCCAAATATCTCTCTTATCCCCCTCAATGAAGCCCTGAGTCCTTTATTTATAGTACCCAGAGGTTGTTACATGATCAGTAGTACTGGGATCATGGTTTGGTACACAATTATTAGGTAGTGGAGATACATGTCCACCTCCCCATGATTATGAGATCGTGGGTATTCTCGTCGTTTCTCTGGATCGTGGTAGACAATGCACTATTGAAACCTCTGGGAAAATGCTAAGCTAGATTGGTCTATGAGACTTAGGTGCTAGGCTCGACGACCCTTTAGAGCTTGGGTGCTAGGCCCGTTGGTCCTTTGGGTGCTAGGCTTGTGATTTTTTGGGTGCTAGGCCTGTCAATCTCAGTCTAAACAAGCATGAGTTTTACCCATTTTCGAGAGTGTAGGTCGACCAGAGGATAAGGTGGGTTGACCACCCCGAAGGGGTCTTGGGCATGCTTGGGCCGACCACCCCTAGGGGTTAAGGTTAGGCCGACCATCCCTAGGGGTTAAGGCCAAGCTGACCACCCCTAGGGGTTTTTGAACATTTTAGACCGACCACCCCTAGGGGTTGGAGTCAGGCCGACCATCCCTAGGGGTTAGGGCCAAGCCGACCACCCCTAGGGGGTTTTTGAACATTTCAGGTCGACCACCCCTAGGGGTTGGGGCCAGGACGACCACCCCTAGGGGCTAGGGCCAGGCCGACCACCCCTAGGGGGTTTAGGCCTGGTCGACTTCCCTATAGGTCCTAGACCTATCTTTTTTGCTCATCGGTCTTTTTTCAATACTTCATCATTTTTCCTGATTTGTGATGCCACGTGCCGCTTTCTCATTCGCCACGTCATCCCTGGATTTTTGAGGGATAACAATAGGGTTGGAACTTATCCAATACCCTATTAACCAGTAGCTATATCTACCTTAGGTTGACCCGTTACTGGGTTTTAGTATACTTGTGTGTAAGGCTATTCTTACTAAGCATTTTTGCTTACCTAGTTGTTCATGTTGTAGGTAAGCGCAAAGGCAAAGTGGATTAGTGAGCGGAGTGCTTGTGGATATGTACATGTGGCTTGACCTGGGAAGGTTTTTAATGGATCACCATTTTGAAAAGAAAAAGTTGAAAGCTCGTTATTACTTTTGGGATAATTACTTTATTATAACTCTGTGGATGAGTATTTGTATTTTTTGTTTGCTAAACTAAAAGTGTGTGCACATGCCCTTTTTAAAAGTTTTTTTATATGGATTTTTGGTATGATGAGTTAAAGTGAAAGTTTTAAATTTTTGCATGATTTTTGGTCTTGTATGTTTTGGGCCATTACACTTTGTGGCCGAATGTACAGGTTTTCAGGACGAGCCAATGAGAGAAGCAGTGCAAGAGTTGTGGAAACTCTTCGTTGATGGATCATCTAACGAAAATGGATCTGGAGCCAGGATAATTCTAATCTCACCTGAGGGAGATCGATTCCATACAGCCCTAAGTTTTGGGTTTGAAGCATCCTACAATGAAACAGAATACGAAGCTCTATTAGCAGGATTACGAGTGGCAAAGGAACTAAAAGCAAAGGCGGTCCAGTGTTATAGTGATTCTCAGCTCGTGGTTAATCAGATATTAGGAGAATATCAAGCTCGAGGTATCAAAATGATGGCTTATCTCTCTAAGGTTAAAGATGAGTTGTCTGAATTCGAGTTCTGTTCCATTGAGCAGGTACCCCACGAGCAAAACTCCAATGATGATGCCTTAGCCCAACTCGCCGCCACCAAAGAAGCGGATGCATTAAACGCAATCCCAGTAGATTTCTTAGAACAACCAAGCATAACTGAAGAACCGGTTGAGGTCGGAGTGATTAACACAAAACCGCCCTGGATAACCCCCATAGTGGTATACCTCACAACTAGTAAACTACCAATGACCAAAAGGGCACAAGAAAATTGTTATATCAAGTCCCACGGTATGTTATGATTAAGGGAATTCTATACCGACAAGGGCATTCCCTACCCCTCCTGCGGTGTGTTATGCCCGAAGAAGCACAAACCATCCTACAAGAGATACATGAAGGCTTCTGCAGAGACCACGTTGGGGGGCAAAACCTAGCTCTAAAGATATTGAGACAGGGCTATTTTTGGCCTACACTCAAAAGGATTTAGCCTCGTATGTACAGAAATGCGACAAGTGCTAATGCTTTGCCACGATTGCTCGGGCAACGCCCATTGAGTTAACCATGATCTCATCCTGCTGGCCATTTGCAGTATGGGGGATCGACCTGATTGGTTCATTATCAACAGGAAAATGATGAGTTCTCTATGCATTTGTCGCCATCGACTACTTTACAAATTGGGTCGAGGTCGAGCCTCTGGCGACCATAACCATGAAGAGTGTCCTGGATTTTGTCGTGAACAACATCATGTGTCGTTTTGGCCTCCTGAAGAAGATCGTGTCTGATAACAAAACTCAGTTTGATAGTGATCTTTTCACAAACTTTTGTGATAAGTATGACATAATCAAGAGTTTCTCTTCAGTGGCGTATCTGCAAGCTAATGTGCAGGTCGAGGCTGTAAATAAAATCATAAAGGCGAGCTTAAAAAAGTAACTAGATGAAGCAAAGGGATTATAGCCCAAGCAGCTCCTACAAGTACTTTGAGCCTATAGGACCTCACATCGCACCTACACGGGGCACACTCCCTTCTCTTTAACCTTTAGAAGTGAAGTTATGCTCCCAACTGAAGCGCTAGTGACGACACATAGAAAGAAAATCTTCGATCAAGATCAAAACCACAAATCGCTCAACGCATCCTGGATCTAATCGAAGAAAAGCAGAAAGTCACAACTACAGCTTGCCCATTATCAGCAGAGAATTACACATTACTTTAACTCGAAGGTAAAAGGACGTAGACTCGAGTTGGGTGACTTGGTGCTTCGAAGAGTATTTTTGGCGAGTAAGGGTCCTAAAAATGGTGTATTGGAACTAAACTAGGAAGGACCGTACCAGATCGTGGAGATTTTACGTGAAGAAACATTCAAACTAGCTCGATTAAGTGGAGAGTTGGTACCACGGACCTGGAATGCTATTCATCTTAAAAAATATTATCAGTGATAGGACAGTTTTGTTAGTTTTTGATGTTTTCAGTATTTTTTCGTGTAAGGCTTGTTTGTAAAAGCCATTCTATTTAAAAGACATGGGATGACTACATGTTTATCTTATTCTCGCAATGTATCACGTACTCATTTTGTAAAAGCGACCTAGAATATCCATAAATTCTAATCGCTTGGGGGCGTATAACCCTCGACGAGTCTTTAAAAATATTTAGTGTGATTAGATAAAATTTGAAACTACTAATTTTGAAAATTGATTATTCAACACTTTTTATAGCTAGCTCGAAGTTTCAAAGAAATTCCAAATACGAACTAAGTTAGGAATATTGAAAGAAACAAAATTCAACTACAAACTCCTGGATAAAACTAGGTCCGATGCCTGATTCCTAACAGTTATAATGCTATTAAGCGGACAAACTCCTGGACATAACCAGCTCCGAGACCTGATTCTTAACAGGTATAACGCTATTAGGCGGGAAAATTCTTGGGTATAACCAGGATATCGACCAAAATTGATTGGTCAAGCCATCAGAAACCTATCTCTAAAAATAACCCCTATGATTGTGAGTGTGCAAGAACTTGAAATTCATAAGCTTATCAAGATAATAGATTAAGGGGAACAAAAATAGATCATAAAGTAATGAAAATGCACTAAACAAGTATATGCATATCACGAGGAGAAATAACCTTGAACTAAGCCCGAAGGCAATTGTTTTAGCTTGTGAAAGCATAATTACAAGGGATATAAAAAATCGAAATAAGAAGAAAAAAAAAGATGAGGGAGCCCTACAACGTCACTGAGCTCTGGTAAATTGCCCTTGTGATGACACCTCATCGTCACCCCCTCAGGAGCTCCAGAAGCATCCACGATCTCAGAAGGCTCTTGCGAGAGTTGGCTCTGGAACTTGGCAAGAGAACATCCCCAAAGTTATGCATCCATAAAGGAGAAATCCCCTTTCTGGTTGTATGCCTAGCATTGATATAGCATCTCCTCCAGGGCGTTCGTTGCTTCGGCAACATCTAGCTTCACCTGCTCAGCATCATGCTTTGCCTTCTCAGCATCCTCCTTGGCTTTAGCCTCGACCTCGAAAAAATTATTTTTTAGCACATTGGCCTCCTCAAGTTTCTTGTTGAGGCTGTCGACCTCAACCTGCGGCTGATCTCATCGTTGGCTCGCCTCAACAACCTGGTCTTTGTCTATTCGCTCTTTTTCTTGGGATGCAATCAGGGCGGCCTTGAGCTCCTCTCTTTGAGCTCAGAACCGGGCGATGCCACGAATTTGAGCTAAACAAGACTACAAAAGAAAGACGCATGACCGGATTAGCTCGCAAAAGTAAAAACAAAAAGGGAAATACTATAGAAGGAAGAAGGATAAGTCACAGTCAAGTTCATCCCCAAGGCTGACTCCAGGACATCCCCTGGGGAACGCTCCTCTATGGCCCTCAAGTCCTTGATGTTCTCTTGGTTAGCATGACCCACCATGTGGTTTGCCATGTCATGGAGGGGCCCTCAAAGCGCTTCTGGGATCCTTGCAACCTCAAGTGGCTTGACTGGGAGCTGCACAGATGGGGCTTCGCCCTGAACAACTTGGGGAATCAAAGCATGTTCGTCACGAGGACGAGGACGAGGAGCCTCATGAACGGTAACTGAAGTTACTAAAGCTAGTGGTGGTGTTTGTCGGTGCTGTTTCTAAGTGGAGTTGGCACCTTTATCCTTTGCAGGAGATTCGGTGGCAGCTCCGAATCTGGGGGGTACTCTTCTTTGATATTCTCGTCTTCTTGACTACGGGTCCAGTTTCGGCCCCACCACATTTGAAGGTGCCCTTCAGGTCCATATCTTCGTCTGCAAAAGGATGAGCAAAAAATTTAGATCCAAGAAATGATTAGTCAGGGTAATATAAGGAAAATAATAGAGCAAGAACCCTACCCTCCAAACTAGAGGAGGAAACTACTCTGATCGGTTATGGGTTACGAATCGGGCTGGGTAAAACCTCTAACTCTTGGACTATCAGAAGAGGGGGGGCTCCAATATTATTACGTTTTGGGTCCTATGAGGTTCAGGCTCTTCATCCGAACTAGACTCATGCGCGACCTGCCTAATACCCGAGGAAAAAGCACCCTAACGGAGGGAAGGCCACGACAAAAGGTTTGTACTGTACTCCTCAAAAATGGTGGATCTAAAGTGAAGGGTATTATTTACCACTACTATACACCGAGGGTAGCTATGGTCCTAGCGTACAACCAAGTGATCCACACACAGAAGGTCCGGATCAATCAGATGTCAACTCATGAGTCGTCATGGGTCGAATTGAACCAGCCTAAAACTAGCAGCATCTCGTTTTGATTCTCTATATGGGTTACCTTGGCCGAAAGTGTCGACTGCTGCCCTCGATTCAGCTCGGCCTTGGTCCGGATGTTGTCCATCTTTAGGGACTTTTATTTTGTGCACCAGCTGCAAGACCTCTTCTTCTTCTTTAGCATCTTCAACGACAGGGATGACTTCTTGAGGAGGAGGGAGCTAGGGGGAGGACCTCGAGCTCTAATGGCCAGCGTTTGATCTTTCCAGATCAGTTTGCAGGCCACTATGGTAGCATCATTAACTACCATCCAGAACTCCTTCTCCTTGGTAGGAATATGAGACAATGTTACATATTGACCCCCAAGGGTCTCTGATTGCCCTGCTCTCTTGTATAGAGCTGCACAAAGTAACAACTCAATCAGAAGATGTTTAAACTTGATTAAAAAAGAATTCTAGTACAAAGTTCGAAGAGCTAAGAAACTTACGAGGACGGTTGAGATACTGATGGGTGCAGTTCTTGAACCTATTTGACATGAAGAATTGATCCTTGTAATCATTCAGGTGGCTGGGAAGGTCGATGACAGAGGTCGTATTGGGGAATCTCGTGAGGTAGTAGAAGTTGTCACCTCACCCTTTCTGTTCGGAGTTGGCTTTGAGACAGAAAAAGTACATGATGTCAGCGGGGGTGGGAACCTCCCACTCGTGCTTCAAGAATAAATATTTTAGCCCTGCCAAAAACCGATATGAATTAGGTGGAAGCTGGAATGGCGCCAGTTCGATATATTTCAAAAATCTACAAAGTACTGATCCAAAGGGAGAAAGGCACCTGCCTTCAGATGCTCGTCACTCCAGGCTCTGAAGTCATCCTGAAGTGAAGTGCAACTCCGGTCTCCTTCCAACAGAGGTCGGGCAACAAGGCCCTCGGACCCCAATTCGATCTCGTGGCTTAGCAAAATTTTATTCACCTTGCCCTGAGTCTTTATCCGGGATTCGATGCGCTTAACCTCAAAAAAGGTGTTGGGGTCAACTACGATCTCCCTATCCACTACCGGGCTGAAGTGGGGAACATGGGTCTCAGATGCAATCTGCTTACCCTTTCTCTTGCTTAGGGAAGAAGAGCTCGTGACTGACTTCTTCTGGTGGGCCATGATCTAGCTCACCTGGTGACAAAGCGGCCTGTTAGAGGTGACCTAAGATAAAACCTTGCCACGGTGATAAAGGTACGGCGACTGGATGGTTTGAATTTGATTTATTCGACCTAAGATACACACGAGCTAAGATATCCCCTAGAGACAACGTGTGTGTCCATGCGCGTTCAGTGGCCACACGCTGTAAACTCGGGAAATCCCATGATACTTAGGGATTCGTGTGTCAGACCCAATACCTTTTTGAAAGCGGTTTAATGCAAAACCGCTCAGGAAATCGTAACCCTTAAGCTACCCAGAATTGAACCTAAAAGTCTTCCAGTTTTTACACATACACAGGCGATCCTCTTTCAAAACCCAAAATATTACCTGTTTCTTTATGCACATTATTTCTAATCATACCTAGTACTATTGTTTTGGCCTAACAAAAACCCCTATTAAACTCGAACATGACCGAAGTAAGAAACTATACTAGAAAATTTCCTAAAACTTATTGAAAAATAAGAGGGTGAAATTTAAACTGGGTATAGACATACTTACAGATTAGATGTTTGATCGAGGGAAGTGACGGTAGCTCCAAAGATAGTAGCCTGAAAGCTTCTGGAAAATGAGAGAATGTTGAAGGTGTTCTAAGAAGGAAATGGAAAAAAAAATTAATGCAAAGGTGGTGAGGTTTAGGTATGTTTCTCCTATTTGTACGTAAACTTCAAGAACCAATCTGGGCCACCTGATTAGGTTAGTTCGGGATCCAAGGGCCTAGATTAAATAACCCTTGTGGCGTAAAAAAGTTGACAAGACAGTTGTCATAATACTCAAAACTTGAACATGTAGCTATTACAGACTGACGCGTGTTTCACACTCAAGTAGTGGGTGGGCCCGATTTCACATAGCAGAAGCCTAAAAGCCCCTACTGTGCGTGTCAGAGGTGACGTCATGCACGAGCAGGGGCTTAGGGGGCAAATGTTGTACTCCAAAATAAAATTCGAACTGAATCACTCAGCACGGGGTATAGCTGGCAAATAAGCTCATGGAGAAATCGTACAGGTAAAACATCTACCTAACTCTGGAGTGAGCGGCTCGAGTCAAACTTGACAGCTTACGACAACCAGATAGTCTCCAGATCGCCTCTTGCACCAACAACCTAGTTCGAGATGCGTGATAGCTAAATTGCCTTATAGATGCTCTGAACTTGGCCTGTGTCAGGTTAGGTTAGCTCTTCAACATCTAGCTTGAAGGAAGTGTTCAGCCCACAGAAGCCTGATCATGACGCATAATGAAGGATCCTAAAAGACATAGAGATTCCTTATACACTCATTAATGCCCAAATTTTATTACACATTTATTACTCAAGATAACAGATGTAAATTCCATAGTCAATCATATCCATATGTAAATGGAAGGTTATTCGAATTTGTTATTTACTATATTTATGTACGCGATTACCCAAAGCTATCCAAGAAAAACCCTCTATAAATATCAAGGGAATTGATAGAAAAAGGGACTGATTCTTGATATACGGAAACTCTGCTGAAATTGTAAGAAACAATTTCACCCATAGCCCTAAAGAAATGAATAAGATTGTCTCGTAGACTCGGTGGATTTTAACCACGTAAAAGTGTGAGTGTTTGTGATATCATTCATTTGTTTAATCATGGTTTAGTAAAAAAGTCTAATATCTCTATTGTTTTATTTCTTAATCTACTGTTGACGAAAAACCACGTCAACAAGTGTCTTATTGGTTGGCTAAGTAGGAAATATGTTAGTCTTAGCCTACAAATAAGGAAGACTTAGACTTTGGATAGGTATTGACTCATTTTGTGTTTTGTTAGAGTAAAACTTACTCGAGGAGTTTCTCAAGTTTCTTTAATAACTTGAAATCTATTCATGGTTCAAGAACTGAACTGTGTACTGTGTACTAGGTCTTATCAGCTTCTTACATGCCAATTCTAATTTCCTTCTCTAGAAACCTTAAGCAATACTCAACTGGGTGGAAATATTGAATTTGGACAAAATTTCCTTAACTTTTCAAGCCTTCTTGGTCTTTTCTTGTGTTTTAGCATTAATGTTCATAGCTTTCTTCAACAAAAAAAATATCACTGAATAAAATGTCAAAAAAACTCAAATGGGATAATTTTTGCTACAGGAAAAATCACGTGATTGTATAATTTATTTGTCAATATTGTATATACACAACAAATGCACACATCACAAAATAATCATTTAAAAAATAGTATTTGCGGCATAAATATCCAATATTTGACATTTGTTATAGTTAATTACTTAATTTTTAATTTTTTTGGTAAAAATATTCAATATTCAATATATATTAAAGATAAATACCTAATATTTTTTCTTTACGGCAAAAATAGTCAAAATTTTTAAAACATTGTTTTTGTCAGTACCTCCTCTATTGGAGTTGTTAAATGTTGACTCATCATATATATATCACTCTGTAATTTTGATATTTTTATCCTCAAAATATGTATTTTTTTAAAATTTGAATTAATTTAAAAAATCTTTTTATTTCATTTTTCTAATTTAAAATATTTTAAAAAAAATATATGAAATAGACTGATTACAAAGTAACAATGTCAGTTTAATCAACATGTTTAACAGTTTTAATAAAAGTACTTACAGAAACAATGTTTTAGCAACTTTAGATATTTTTGCCTCAACGAAAAAAGATTAGATATTTATCTACAACATATATTAAATATTGAGTACTTTTGCCATAAAAAATAAAAATAAAATATTAGGTATTTATATGTAACATTAGGTCTTTAGGCCACAAATACCCCTTAAAAAAAATAGACCTGATCTGATGCCTCTCAAACGGTGTAAATCCTTATAAATTATGTTTTCCTCTGCTATGGTATGTTCTCTTGTTGTCAAGGGATTAATAGACGCGGTTCTGTATGATATAATCCTCGATAGATACATGATAAAATATACAAAACCTAGCATTTTGAAAAATGGCTAACAAAAGAACCAGGGATGAAACACTCAAACTAATCCTAAGCACAGGCAGGGAAGAGCATATATGGACGGTGCACTCAAACTAATCCTAAGCACAGGCAGGGAAGAGCATATATGGACGGTGCACTATTGTGTTGGGTCACTGGTATTACTAGTTTGTTGTACACTTCCAGACACTTTTTTCTTGTAAAGATTCTCAACTACTTCATCCCAGTTCGTCCTTCCCCGACCTGAGTTCAATACGGTTTCTGCAGAGTTTTCATTCTGACCATCGGAAGCTTCTGTATTTTGGTCATCATGAGGTTCTTCATCTGAAGTGGCAGCGTGAGGTATATTCAAACTAACAGCCCTTTCTAAAGCATCCTTGTGTTCTTTTTCAAAGGTCTGCAGCCTTTCAAGTTTTTGAACTTTTGGAGGCGTGGTTACGGTATCTGAACGACCTTCCTTCATTATCTGAAGGGCAATAAAACGATTAATCAGTAATTTTGGCAACAGTACCAAACCAATGACCCAAATCTCATAACGAGAACAGTCTCGTACTAAATTTCCTCAATTCATTTTGTTTCACTACAGAAATTTTCCAAATGAAAAAGATTGTTCTTCAGACAGTCATCTAGAGAGATGAGTCATGCCTTCTAGCATTGTTTTAAGATACAATTGCGAGGACTAGCTCAAGTAAAATTAATATACCACTCACACACCAAACTGCTTGAGTTGATTCAAGTGGCCATACTTTCTAGCATTTTGTTGTGAATTTAAATGCTATGAGCTTTTGTAGTGAATTTCAATGCTATGAGCTGAATGGAAGCAAAAGGGAATGAGAGAAATGGTTATTTACATATGAATATAACAGTGAAACTCCCAGCCAACAGCTCGTCAAGGACACATTTGACAAAAAGTAGAATGGCCTTAGGAAAGGAAAGGAAAGGAAATGAGAGCAGACAGAGAGTACTCTTCTCTTATTGTGTGTGGAACAAAGTTTTGCCTTGTTTTGTTAGAGGGAAAAGTGCATGGAAATAAAGATTTTTAGTTGTTAAATGATACTCTACCACTTGCGTGAATAATTCACCCCTAAAATTTCTTTAATATTTGAATTGATAATTAGTTAAAATTGAAAATTTGAAATGAATTGTCTAATATCTTTGAAATCTTTCCAAAAATAATTTCTATCAAACAACCACTCTTCCAAAATCTATCCAATAATTCCCTCACTCTTCTTCCTTCCATTTCTTCCTCCTACCGAACAGGAACATACTCTAAATGGCAAAAGACAATTAAATTAATCAAACCATATAAAGTGAATGAGCTCTTTGGGCCAACAAGCTAAGCAGAAATTTAAATGTATATCCAGATAGGTAACCGTTGAAAGGATTAAATAAAAGAAGGGAGATAATTCTTCTTTTTTCGCTCTGCAGTTAATATCGTTTCATGCAGTTAGAATTGATCAATAGTTTCCCATTTCTTTTCTTCAATTTGCAGGAGCGATAGACCCCAATTAGGTACACGCACTCATCAAATACACCTGGGCATTTATATTTCTGCTATTATCATTCAATAAAACAATCATATTTCTCTCTATATTCTGTCTGTTGCTATTGTTGTACCAAGGAATCTATAAGGGAGACCAAAAAGAAAAGTGAAACCAGTAGTTTTTAAAGCAAATAATTTGAAAACCAGAAAGAATCACCATTCTAAGAGAAGACCAATTTTAACAGAATTTCATATGAATCAAAAAATCTAATGGAATATGGGAGATATTACCTTAAACAATGCAACTTGATGAAAAATGAGGAATAGGAGCATACACTTTTACTGGTAGAACGATAACGAAAATTAACAGATGATGATACATAATAGTTATAGCTTAACAAAGTAATTATACTTACTCCTAAAGCCTTCTCTGCTTCCCTTTCTATCCAAATAAGTGCATGATCGGATGTGGCATTACATGATAACACTATATGCTCGAATCTCCCATCAACAGGAATGGCAGTCCTGACTTCTGGGGGATATCTCCCACATCTGTGAAAATACCAAGCAGTGAGCAATTGCCCAAGAGCAGTGCAGATAGTTTACAATCGATGCCTTTAAAATTGATATAAATATATATTAGGAAACCAAGACATCATATACAGTGCCTTCAATTTGCTCTGTACTTGGGGAGATTTTGAATGATAAATGCTACAGTATTTCCAGTGGCCATTTAGCAAAGGGCATTTCCTCTTCCCTTAGCATGTAGTGTGGAGGGCAAGGATTCAATTAGGGGCGGCAAAACAGGTTAGACAAGACAACACGACTCGAAACCCGCACGAAGTTAACGGGGTTTGGATTAACCTTAAACGGATTTGGGTCATTTTTGGGTTATCTGTCTAACCCATTTAATAAACAGGTCTGTCTAACCCATTTAATAAACAGGTCAGGATTGGGTTGGCATGCTTAATACGAAACTGACTCGTTAATGACCTATTTAAAATTACATATTTTAATTTATTATAATTTTTATTTAAAATAGGCGCTTAATTTGGAAATATGCTAATTTGTTTATATTAAATAAGTCATAAATGTGTTAAACGTGTCATAAATAGGTTAATTGGTTGATAGGTTGACTCAAATTTAACACGATCTTTATATAAACGGGTTACACGAGTCTTGTCAGGTCAACCAGTTTATAAACAGGTCGTGTTTGGATTTTAGTTTTCGACATGATTAATGAATGGGTTGAGTTTGGGTTAAGCATTTTCTTATAATACAAGAGCATCGATACGACACGAACACAACCCATGTATGCTAATTGTAACCCCTATTCTGTGTAAAAAGTAAAAAGCATAACTGCTTAAATTGAGATAACTATCTAGCTCATCTTTACTTTGATCAGTTGTTCTATAAAAATATTTGGGTTTAAAATTGCTGTGAGCTGTAAATTATAAACTAGGATAAAGGAAAAAGAAGCAAAAACCATCAACTCAAGCACAGTACATGTTAAGAGTTTTGATTTGAAAATTAAATAAAACGATCTAGATTATTAAACTTGATCAAAGTTAAATGCTTTGCTACCTGCAAAATTTTCGCTCCACAATATGGTACATTCTTCCTGGAGCATAAAGTCTTCGGGGGTCTCTAAGTTTTCTACCTTCTGGAATGAAGGTATCTCTTAAACACACCAAAAATAATAAGCAGGGCAAGCTGTCCAAAGCATCAAGGCCTGGTTTAAGAGATAATAAGAGATAATAATAATAATAATAATAACAACAACAATAATAATAATAATGGACTCCAATAAATCTATCTCCATAAACAATAATAAGCCAACCAACTAAAGACATGATGAAGAGAGAAGCATTCTAACCAGAAGACTGATTTGAATATATCTTCTAATGGAGTGGCTGTTCTTGGTAAGAAATCATCCTACACAAAAAGCAAAAATCATCTTAATGTGACATTGTGATTCTACTAAAGAAGGGTAAAATGATAGGTTGGAGAGACAAGTGGAGGAAATGAGTTATCTCAAAAACTAAAATCAAAATTAAAATCAAGTATCTGGCTAGGCGATGGATCTGATTTTTTTTCTTTCTTTTCTTGTAAATAACCATTTATTAGTTCAATTGCAGCTAATGAATCACCCAGGGCTGCTCTTTTACAAGGATTACGTGAAAATCTTAAGCTTCTATTATAGTTAAAGTGTTTGTGTGTGAAGCATTTCACGACTCTCTTCATAGAAGAAAGCATTTCAAGTTTTGTCTCTTTCGGCCGGTGGTGTGTTTTATGCTAAAAGAATGGCGAATCTATTGTTGATCATTTATTTCTGCACAGCAGTTTCTCTTTTGTTTAAGGATTAGAGTTTTTGAGAGAGGTTAGTCTCGATCACATTTTTTTAGAGGATTAGAGTGTTTTTTTGTAATTTTTTGTGTGCGAGTGGTTTCATCTTCCACACTTTCTATTATTCAGTCATTAATACAAGGATAGATTTTTATTTAATAAAAAATAAATAAAGGGGGGAGCATTATTAGAAAATTGCCTCCGTCTTTCTAGGGCCAAAACCTTAAACCAAGAGGACACTTTCAATTATAACTACTGCCGTCGAATCATATACTTCATGCAGTTATTTGTCACACTATTCCTTAAAAATTAATGAAAAAGAGGAGGAAAAAAAAGCGTGTTTCTTAATTCGTTTGGCGTATTGCTTTAAAAATGATAGGGTCCAACTCCAACATGAGAATGAAAAAATGACAATAATAATAGATTAAAATTACTAACACATCATTTTAATTTTGTGTGTGATTAGTGAATTTCCTTATTACTCTCCCTTGTCTAAATGCTACCATGCCCACGTTATTATTCAATTAAAAAAAAAAAAGTAGAACAAATATTAAGCAGAGAGAGAAAAAGAGAGAGTTGAAGCAAGCACCTGTAAGATGATGGATTGGATGACATCAGCATACTTAACGGCCAAATTGAGGGACATACACCGAGCAGGAGCAATCGCGTAGCACTGAACCTTACTCCTCGGAATCCCACCCAGTCGATCCCTGTGGTTGACCACAATTACCGTCAAAAGCGCGGCGACGCCGGACCCCAAAGAGTGCCCTGCGAACACCATCCGGTACTCCGAACCATTCTCCAGCCACAGACGCTTGAGCGTTTCAGACTCCTCGTTCAGAAGCCAAATGGCGGAGTTGAGGAGGCCATGGTGGACGTAACCGCCATCGAACATCTGCATACCGATTCGATTGTCCAAGAGAAGCTTGTAGTCACTCTCCTTGACCAGATTGAGGCCACGAATGGCGAGGACGATCTCGCGGTGCTCGTGATCGATATAGATGATGTAGGGAGGAGATCGGCCTTGGGTCTGCTCATAGGTGACTCGCTTGATGCGGCAGTCTGGGTTGAGGCTCTGGCCGGGGCGTGGGCAAAAGAATTGTGGGTATCGAAGATCGGGCTCATTGACCGCGAAGATAAGGCGGCATATGCGGGGAACGGGCTCGAACTCGCCGGCGGTGGCGTTGGGCCAGGTGGCGCTGTCGTCGGAGCCCACGTAGGTACAGCGTTTCCAGGCCCAACGCATACAGCCCAATATCAGCACGCACTCCACGCCACACGACACCGACATCGTTGTCGTATGAAAGAGAAAGGAGTTCGATTGTGTTTAAGGTGGAGGGAAGGAGGGAGGGCTGGGTCATACTCATGCCATTCCCATGGCCAATGGAGCTTTGAGCTACTCCCAAAGAAGGGTCATGTCATGTTGTGTGTGTAACAGTGTGAGCTCACATGGGAAAGGAAGTCACATTTGGGCAATACAGGTTGTGCTAGTCTGCCTCTGCCACACCGAAAATAAATAAATATTTTTATTAATTTATTTCTTTTTACTTTTTTTTTCAATATTATTATATTTATATTAACAAATTTATATTATTAATACTATATTATACATGTTTTTTAACAACTTTATATACATATATATATGGTAATTTTAATGTGGGGAACCCTATTTTTTTCCCACCCGTAGGGAAAATTTTGTGTCCGTCCATCAATGATCAAATGGTTGATATGCATATGAAACACCATATTTATGAAAGAGTTAAGCACAGGAAAATAGAACATATTATCCTAATCCCCTAACTTTTGCCCAACTTAATGGCGTGTTTTCTCTCTAAAGGTGGGGAACAATGGCATTTAAGTTTTGATTAGGAGGTACGGGCGTTATTGGAATATTAAATGAGTTATTATGAATGTTTAAGTATATTAAATGTGTGAAACAGACTCGTTTTTATTTAAAGAGGCAGTAATTTTGACATGTTAAGGGTATAATTATGATTATATGATATTATATAATTAAGACCACATTATTATGTCGATATATTTGAGATATTCAACAAGAGTCGATCATTTTGAGCAAAATAGCGGTTTAGTCACAACGAGAGATTTATACCTGACTCGATGTAAGACAAAGGGTATTTTGGTAATTAGGTGATTTACCATGACTCATTGGAGTATGAGTCGTATTTTGGGAGAATAGTAATATTCCGAATTTAGTGGAATTATCTGAGAATTATGTGTAATGCGGGATTAGAGAGTTAAATGACATTTTTTCCCTTGAGTGGCTTTGAGAAGGTTTTAGGAGAGTAAGGGCATTATGGTTATTTGGACCATGGGTTGTCTTAATCAGATGAGTTTATTAACTCAGATTTTAATAAAACACAAAACAATCTCTACCCTATCTCACGTCTCTCTCTCTCTCTCTCTCTCTCTCTCTCTCTCTCTCTCTCTCTCTCTCACTACGTTGATTAAAATTTGGAAAAGCTCTTGATCCTTTGAGTTTTGAGGCAAGTCTTGGTGGGATTGGAAGCTTATATGTTTAGGGAAACATTTGGGAATCGATTTCTAACAGAGGTAATTCAAGTCTTTGAGTTCTTAGTTTTGGTTTTTGAAGTTTTATTGAACTCTGAATTTTAGTTGAGTTTTAGGGTTTGTTTACTGTGTTTCTTAGCTGTTGGGACTATTATTATGGTAAAAATTATGTTTTGGGAAGGATTTGGGCTCAATTGCGATTGTTAGAATCGCTGGTTTTCGAGTTCGCAGAGTCGCGTCGCGGCGTTGTTCTTGGAGCGCCGTGGCCCTCGTGAACTCAGAGAAGTAGGGAGGTGCCTCGAACCACCTTGGTTGTAACGCCCTGAGTAGCCAAGACCGTTACACTGTGTGTTTATAAAGGTGCAAGACTTGTTAATCAAGTAATTTAGTTAGAAACGTATTACAGAAACTATAATTGAACTAGGGTTAAAAGATTTTGGTCATAAAAGATACATTTCATTTAAATAAACATTTTGTACATGGAATCCCAAAAGAAATAGAGTTCAAATGAAAGTTTACAAAATTCCAGGATTAATACAACTACTGGTCATTCTAAGGGCAAAATAGACATTTTAGGTTCTCCTGTCCCTGTACCATCTCTCGGCCGTGGCAGCCAATCAGCTGACTATGTACATTCAGCCCCAGAGCTCTCCAACTCAGGACTGGTCTACCTTGCCCTTGCCTTTACCTACACCACACAGCACCCGTGAGCCAAGGCCCAGCAAGAAAGTCATGTTACAGAACATAAACGATAATCAACAGTCAAATATTTCACAAATCATCACTCAGAAATTCAACAGGTCATATTGCCCACATAATCAAAGACATCAAACTATAAGCCAATAACCAATCATCCAGATAACAAACTTGTCACAATCATTAGTTAAACAACAATAAACATATCACACAATATCCAGGGTCGACGCCTGTAACGCCCCAACTCCAGGGACTGCTACAGTGTACGTTGCAAACAGTGCTAAACTTGCTAATCGAGTCGTTTGGCCATAATCGTGTAACTAAGTATGATTAGCGATTTAGGGATTAAAATTTTTGGTTAAGATATAACTTTTCACTAGAACGTTTACTGTATACATTGGGATCCCAAAAAAAATATAATTTCAGAGTCTATTACAAGAAAGTATTTACAACAGGCCATTCTAAGCGGTAAAACAGGGTTTAACCCTAGTTCCTCTTTCAAACCTCGCCCAAGTATTGGTCGAGCAGCTGCATATGTACACGTCATCACCTAAGCTCTCCAACTCAAGGATGGTCCAGTTTCCTTTTGCCTTTACCTGCACCACAAAGCACCCATGAGCCGAAGCCCAGCAAGAAAACTCATATGCTCATGAACAGTCATATCATGATATCAAATCATATCTGGCATGCCTAGCAAACATAGCTTTATCCACGCATGCGAATGAATTCAAACAATGCTGGGGTATCCAGGAAAAGAAATCCTGCCCTTCTGATTGGAGGACTATCAAGTCAATCCTAATCAGATGAGTGTTTCAACACTTGAGGTTCTGGCAAACCATGCTGAGTGACTGACAAGCACGTCACTGCGGGGCCGGTGCCCACAGCCATGCATATGATGATCAAAATGATCATACAGAGCTCATAGCTCTAATCAGATGAGTGAATATCACTTGAGGTTCTGGTAAACCATACTGAGTGACTGCCAAACAAGGCCTCAGTGCCCATAGCCGTGTAACGACCCCATTACCTGGGCTTCCCTACAATGGCTCTTATCAGATGAGTGACTGACAAGCACGTCACTGTGGGGCCGGTGCCCATATCCATGTAACCTAACGGTCACGGGGCTCGCTGGCCCTGGCTCTAAATGACTAGGCTTTGGCTAGACAAGCGCTTTTTAGTATTCATCGACCTTGAGGTCGGTCCGGCATTAATGCTCATTTGAGTCATTCAATGCAGAAAGTCGATTAGATCTAATCTTTGTTGGCTTGCGTGGAACACGCTAAGGCCATCCTGACTAATGAGTCAGCGCAATGTGACCAGTGCCCAGTACCACTGCCGAACCTGACTAATGAGTCACAGCTTCACAGTTGATACTAACACATTTGCCAATTCTGACTAATGAGTCATTACCATGCACAAGTAAGCATTGCTACCAAACATATATCATATGTCACACATCCAAAGATGAGGCATTCAGCATGCTTACTTAACAGTTGCTAGCATAATAATGATCATGCATAAACACAGAGACTCATGCTCTGACCAATCTCATATTCATCATTCATGGCATGCCCTAATCACATGTTTCTCGTGCATCACATGCATCACACTTAGTCATTCAGCATGCCTCAATAATAATCATATGCAAATGAGCAAGATTGCTAAGCATTCATTATGCTATCAATGTTTACATTTAAACATCCAACATGCATCAATAATAGCCATGCATGTCACACATGGGGTGCAGTTTTCTTACCTTGGGTCCAAGCACAGGTTACCAACAAATGAGCCACAAGCACGACCCTGATTCCAAGCCTCTAGTGATAACCTAGTCACAACCACAAATGGTGATCCAATGAGTTCAAGTTCTAAAACCAATCCTTGAACTAAAACTTAGCCCCCAAGACATCAATCCTCACTAATCTGGGTAGTAGGAATGATCCTGAGGCCTAAAACCATGTTCCCGGGGTTGAAACACGCAAACGGGCTCAAAAGCCTGCCTGAGCCACGGCCCTAGAACCTTGAGCCGCGGCCCCCAGCACAACCTAAAGCAAGGGCCGCGGCGCCCAGCAGGAAAAAATTCCTGCACCAGCTTCATCGAGCAAGGGCCGCGGCGCCCAAGAACAGGGCCGCGACCCAACTTCGGGGTAGCCATTTTTCTTAGTTTTTAACCTTTTAAAACCTCCCAAAAATATGTCTAAGCATTCCCAAATAAACAAATCAAAGTTTCCAAACTCCCCAATGATCCAAAATCTAAGGCTCAAACGAACCAATAACCCAACGATTCACAAAGTCCAATTCAAGCTTAAAAACTTTTAAAAACTTAAAACTTAAACTTGAATTACCTCCAATTGAGTTGTTTCCCACTAAATCCTCCGGCTAATAAGCTTCTAATTCTCCTTAGGATTGCTATGCCTCGATCCTCGCTTGATTCCGAGTCCTAGAACTCAAGTTATCTTCAAAAACGCGATCGGGAGACGAAAAGGGAACTTTTAGGGAGAGAGAATGTACAGAACGTTCTTTTTTATTTTCTTAAAATGTTACTTCAAGCTTAAGTAGCTTCCAATAAAACCTAATGCTCGGGGTCCCGAAAACACCCCTGGGGACATTATAGTCAAAACTTCCAGAATTTCCCCCTGATCTTACTAACTCCCAATTTATCACCAATTATTAATTCCCACTAAATACCCCTTGACTTACTCCAAGTCAAGCTTAAATCCCATTGTGACTTTCCCACTAGCTTACCTCCTAGTATCGTCTTGTGCTGGGTAACCCTGGCATAACCAAATAATAACAAAGCACCACGCCCATTTCACATATATGCCAAAAATGCCCGAAATGGCCAAAATATGAAAATCACCCAATTAATCACAGATGGGTTCACATGCATATTTAATACACCTAACACATGCATATTATCATTAAATAGCATAATAAAGCAATTATGGCCCTCCCCGCCTCCTAATCAAGGTCCTAAACCTTATTAGGGAATTTGGGGCATTACAACGCCCTTAGGCCGCACCCTCTGATTATCCCACTGACTCCGGCTCGCTAAGGCTGAGCTCAGTGATTATGTACTTAACCTCAGCTACCAATGGTCGAGTCGCGCCCTGTGCGCAATTATTGATTCTAGCACCTTAGGTCGTTTATCGTATGTCCCCATGGCATAATACCATCTTATGACACCACATACAAATATAGATAACTCTTAGTCCCAACGTAATCACAAAATCGGGTGCAGTTTCTTACCTTTGATTTCGATTGCTTTGACTAATGAAAGTGACCCTCAAGCACGATCTCGTCCAAGCCCTAGCATACACCTAGTCAAAAACATAACATAGAACCCTCATTACACATTAAATTCCATAACCTAACCTCGGGACCATTCCTGAGCCCTCGGGAAGTCCCAATTCCACCAAACGGGGTGGTGGAATCGACCCCCGAGCCCCCAAGCAAAAATCCTAAGAGAAATACCCAAAACTCATTTCTAGAGGCAGGGTAGTGCTACAGCGCCACAAGGTGGGTGATACAGCGCTACAAGCAAAGACAAAATCCCCTAGAAAAACCAGGCATAGCGTTGTAGCGCTCTAATGCTAGCGCTACAATGCTACTAGCAACACCAACAAACCCCTGGGTTTTTCCCTTCAAATTTCCCCGAGCCAAAACTCCATAAATCCCCTCCAAACCTCAACCAAACTTCAAATTAAGCCTACCAACCACTACATCTCATCTAACATGGCCCAAAAACATCAAACTTGGCCACATACACCTAAACCCAGAAAACAAGAAGTGAGCTTGAAGCTCAAGAATTTCATTAGAAAAACTAGAAACAACCCAGAAACTCAAATGATCAAGCTCGGAAACCCTTACCTTTAATGGAGAATCCGACCCTAGGTTTCCCTTAGTGCCCTTCCAGCCTATAGCTCCTCAATTCCTTAAGCTCAAACCCCTTAACTTCCATTTAAAAATCCAAATTCAGAATTCAAACTCACCAAAACTCAGAAATCTCAAAACAACCTTAAACCTTACCTTAATTTGAGAATTAACTCCAGCTAACCCTCTTGATTTACCTCAAGAACCAAGGTCCCAGCTCTAGCCTAAGCCTCCTCTGAGTTTACAGCTTCAAATTCACAAAAGAATGAGAGATAGACTACAATTCGTGAGAGAGAGAGAGAGATAGATCAAGTACTCTGTTTTTTTTCCTTATTTCTTTCTTTCAGCTTCTACTATTTTCTACAAATCCCACTAGGTCTAAAAAGGCAGAATAACCCTTATCCTTTTTTTAACCATCAAATGACCATTTTGCCCTCCCATTTAAACCTAAGCCTTTAAACATTCTAAGGGCATTTTGGTCATTTGCTCTCAATTCTTGCTAATTCCTCAAGTGTCCCTAATAATTACTGCTTAAGTCCCGTCATCTAATTAATCACCAATTATGTTCTCAAATGCTTAATAATCTCCAATATATTTCCCAAGTTCCTAGAAATACCCTCAGGCTCCCCCGAGCCAGGTATAAGTCCCTGCTGTGACTATTTCGCTAAACCGCTCACTAGAATCGCCTCGAGCCACAAGCTGCAAATATATTCACATAATAATGTGGTCTCAACAATTTATCGCAAATAATTACATTTATGCCCTCAACGGGCCAAAATTACAAATATGCCCTTATAATCTAAACAGGGCCTACATGCATACTAATACTCATAATCATGCATCTCATATATCCATATAATCATATAAGCATGCTTATCACATAATCATGCATTTAATCATTTAAATCACATATAAACCAATTATGCCCTCCTAACACACTAATTAAGGCCCTTAAGCCTTATTAGTAATTTTGGGTCGTTACATTGGCACAGCGGAGCTAGGCGGGTTACGCTACGGTGTATGTCCAGCAATTTTGAGCTCGGGGCTCTCTGCCTAGTTGAGAGGCCCAGCCCTAGTGGGGGGGGGGGGGGGGGGTGTCGCAGCTCAAATTGATGAAAAGTTAGAAATTAGGTTTTGAATTATGGGAACCCAAACCTAGGGCTCGGGAATGGTTCTACTACCTGGGTTAGTAGAATTCAGGGTCCTGGAGGCTAGGACTCAGTCTAGAAGCCTTCATTAGTTCGTTTCCTGTAGTTAGTCCTTGTTATGGTTGTGACTAGGGTGAACCGTTAGGCTCGGGAGGAAAGGACCGCACTTGGGGTCTTCATACGCTATTCACTCAAGACCTGAGGTAAGAAAATTGCACCCGGTTTGTGATTAAGGCTTGGCCCGGTTATCGAACGTGGTTATAACCATGCTTAGTTTGTTTTATTAAAGATGTTTGACTGGAGTGTGCATACCTGTGTTAAGTAATGACTGCTAATTTGTTATGTCCGATTGAAAAGCTTGACTTATGAGTCGAGGGTTATCTGTTATATCCGATTGAAAGGCTCGGGGGGGGGGGGGGGGGGGGGTGTCGCAGCTCAAATTGGTGAAAAGTTAGAAATTAGGTTTTGAATTATGGGAACCGAAACCTAGGGCTCGGGAATGGTTCTACTACCTGGGTTAGTAGAATTTAGGGTCCTGGAGGCTAGGACTCAGTCTAGAAGCCTTTATTAGTTCGTTTCCTGATTGTTATTCCTTGTTATGGTTGTGACTAGGGTGAACCGTTAGGCTTTGGAGGAAATGACCACACCCGGGGTCTTCATACGCTATTCACTCAAGACCTAAGGTAAGAAAATTGCACCCGGTCTGTGGTTAAGGCTTGGCTCAGTTCTCGAACGTGGTTATAACCATGCTTAGTCTGTTTTATTAAAGATGCTTGACTTGAGTGTGCATACCTGTGTTAAGTAATAACTGCTTATTTGTTATGTCTGATTAAAAAGCTTGACTTATGAGTTGAGGGTTATCTGTTATATCTGATTGAAAGGCTCAGCTTATAAGTCAATGGTTTATCGATTATATTTGACTAAAAAGTATGGCTTATAAATCGAGGATTTATCTATTGAATCTGATTAAAAGGCTTGACTTATAAGTTGAGGGCTTAAAAGACTCAGCTTATAAGTCGAGGGCTTAAATGCTTGACTTATGAGTCGAGGGCGGCAATAACGTGTTGAATGCAGGCCGATGTGGTTAAGCTAACCTAGAAGCGCAATATACACATGAACGACCCTATGGTCACCTGAAATATAAAGCGCCAGGTACGCTTGGCCAACCCTAAGGCTGGTTATACATGGAATATGGTAATGGGCCGAGTGTGGTTCTATAGTCACTTATCTGGAGAATAGGGCAATGGACCTTCGTGTGGCTCTATAGTCACTTATCTGGATTGAATGCATGTATGAGTAGGGTTATTACTGCTAGGCATGTTGATTATGATTCTGTAATATGTTGATTAACTGCTTAAAAACCATAAACAATGTTTAAGTTTAATTTTTCTTTTAATATGTTTATGTCATTCTTTTATATATGTTGTTTACTGAGATTTTCGGAAACTATATTAATAAAAAGTAAGCGAGATTAATGATATGGAATTTAGAAGATATAAACAAGATTTTTACGTGGTTGGGGCATTAATGAGTCTTAGTATACAAGACAGTTGTATTAGATCTTGGAAAGTCCTTAACAATGGAGTTTCTCTCTATGTTTTAGCAGAGTAACTGTATACAAGCCAAAGAGAGCTCCTTTCTCCAATGCTCTGTCACCTATATTTATTGGCTCACAGGAGCACCGGGCTTGGGCCGGGCTGACCCAAGCCCAACGAGGATATAAATACCCATGACTTCTCTATTGGAAGCCCAATACAAAGGATACAAATATAAAAGACAAACAATGATCAAAGCCCACTGGCCCAACCCAAAGCCTATATTTCACCCGACAAAATGGGGCTTTTGGTCTGGGCATTTCGAGTTACGAGGCAGATTCAGGGGACAAAATCAGTCAGTGTAGTGGCAGCGTAGGTCTGAACCAGCGTGCAATCCCGAGGTGGCCTTTTCCGCAGGTGAAAAGTGGGGACAACCCCCACGCGTCATGGGGTAGCTTCAGGGTCACGAATGCTTTTTCCTGCCAACCCTAAGGACTTGACTCGGGTTCGTTTACCTCTGTCCCTCTTCGTTTACCATTGGCCCGGATTGTTCACATAGGTCCTGGATCGTTTATCAGGCTCCGAGACCATTTTGCATACCTTTCGGCCGTAACCCCAAACAACTATATGTCTTCGGGATGACCGTCCCGGATCATCCTTCCTGGACACCGTCCGGGTCTAGACCCACACTTGGGCCGTCGTCGTCGATCATTCCCTGCCAAGCGGACCTGGGCTGAGCCCAGGCTCCAATTACCCAGTTAGTGGGCCTGGACCACTGTCCCGGGCCCAAGGCAGGAAATGGGGATAACATATATATAATATTGTTTATATATTTAAAATTTATATGATAATCATAAAATCTTAATAAATTTTTAAATAAAACTAAGTAAATGTGCATTGCACCTATATATATAAATATATACTTGGTAAAAGCAACTTACAATGCAAATTAACTTAGTTTTAGATTAAAAAAAATGTATTACTTTATTTTTATTACACTACTACAAAAAATGATTTTTAGGACTAGCATTGCGAGTCCTAAAAAAGTTTTTAAGACTCGCGGGGCGCGAGTCCTCTATTTGAGAGCCCTTAAAAACTGGGGTTTTTTAGGACTCGCGTTGTGAGTCCTAAAAAAATGTGCGAGTCCTAAAAGAAAGTTTTTAGGACTCGCATTGCGAGTCCTATAAAGTTTTATTATTAATTTTTAAAAAATGAATTGGTGGCCAAAGCTCTCGCCGGAGCTTCGGCAATAGCGGCGGCGCCACCACCGGCGATGGTGGTTCGAGAAAACAATGATTGACTTTCGAAGCCTAAGGCTCGGGGAACGTGGTGGTGGTTCTTTATGGAACGGAATGTGGTGGCCGGATTGGAGGTAAAAAGTTTTGGACTCCATAGATTCCGACGAACACCAAAAATGAAATCCGGCGACTTTTAACCCGATCCTTGGTTGGGTTTTGCTCGCATGAAAGTGTTGAGTACGATGGTGGTGGTGGCTCGACTCACAACGGCCCAAGGTGGTCGGAATCTAGTCGGAAACTTTGGGAAAACCCAAAACCGATCTTCTCTGTTGTCCATCTTAGGTGGCGCGTGAGGGCTCGAGCTCGCGGGGGTCGAAGCTTCGGTGGCCTCTGAAGCTCCCTGGTCTGCGCGTGTTGCAGGTGGCGGCGGGGAAGTCGGCGGTCGGGCTCGGCAAACTTTCAGGCGAGAGAGAGGGAAGGAGAGAGAGGAGAGAGAGAGGAGAGAGAAAGAAGAGGGGGCTGATAAGTGTGGGTTTGTTTTTTTTTTTTTTTTAATTTAGTTATTTATAAAACTTTAATTTTTTTTAGGACACGCATTAGTTTTTAGAACTCGCAAAGAAATTCTTTAAGGACTCTCAACGCGAGTCCTAAAAAGTCTAGGAGATTGGAAGGAATTTGTGATTTTTTAAAATTCAAATTTTTAGGAGACACATAAGTTTTTAGGACTCGCAATGAGTGTCCTAAAAAGATTCTTTAAGGACTCGCAAAAGTCCAGGAGGTGTTTTTTTAAAACCCAAAATCAAACTTTTTTAGGACACACAGAGGTTGCGAGTCCTAAAAAGTCCAGGAGGTGTTTTTTAAAACCCAAAATCAAACTTTTTTAGGACACACAGAGATTTTAGGACTCGCAACGCGAATCCTAAAAAGTCCAGAAGTTGTTTTTAGGACTCGCATATATGTGAGTGTCCTAAAAGGATGTTTTTGTAGTAGTGTTATGTTTTTTTAATTGCCATATGAATTTTAAATACATAAACAATATTATATATTATAAAAGAATGACATAAACATATTAAGAAAAATTAAACTAAAACATTGTCCGTAGCTTTAAAAAAATTAAAAACAAATAAGATAATTTTTATTTTAAAAAATAAAAAAAATCGTTAAACATAGAATCTATCAGATACACAGTTTTTATATATAAAAGATATGATTCATTCTAGTTTTGAAATTAAATACTTTTTTTTTAATTTTGTTTTAGAAAAAATACTTATGAATTTCAATATAATAACATATAAAAAAAATTGTAAATTAAAACTATCAATTTAAAAAATCTATTTGATCAAATTTTAATTATTTAATTTAAAAAAAATTAAAGCCTACAAAAAGTTATATATAAATATATATTATTTAATTAATGTTTAGAGCAATTAAAATAAGTAATTTCTCTTTTAAAAAAAAACTAAACGACAAAATAAGAAAATATGTATATTTATGTCTTATTTCACGATTACATATAAGTTTGGATAAACAAAATACATTATATGACAAAATAAATAATTAATAAAAGAAATAAAAGAATAAATTTAAGCACATAAATACTTTTCGATTATAGTTTTGAAAACATTATTTATAGAATAATTTAAATACTTTAATATAAAATTTTAAAATGTGTGATAAGAAACTATTATGATTTATTTTTTATTACGTATTTAGATTACTTTATTACTTTTTGTTTTTTTTTAAAAATTTATTTATTTTATTTAGATGACTTTAAAACTAACAATTTTAGAAAATAATAAAAAAATATTAAATCTAATGGAAAACAACAATTTCGTTAAACTCACATTTATAATATATAAAGATAAATATATACTAGGTAAATGCAACATATAAATACATTTACTGAGTTTTATTTAAATAATATATTGGTTTATTTTTATTATATTTTTTCATTATTATATAAAATTTAAATAAATAAACAATATCATATATAATAAAAGAATGATATAAACATATTATAAGAAAAATTAAACCACAACATTGTCTAAAGTTTAAAAAATAAAAAATAAAAAACTGTTAAACCAATAATTCGTTAGATACACTTTTTATATATAAAAATATGGTGCATTTTAGTTTTAAAATTAAATATTTTTTTCTAATTTTCTTTTAGACTAAAGATGTATGAATTCCTTATTAAAAAAATATGTATGAATGTCAATATAATAAAATATTTAAAAAAATATTATTTTATCAAATTTTATTTATTTAAATCAAAAAATTTAAAGCGAACAAAAAATTATATATAAATATATTATTTAATTAATGGCTAAAGAAATTAAAGTAAGTAATTTCTCATTAAAAAAAGTTATTTCACTATTACGCATATGTTTGAATGAACAAAATACATTGAATGACAAAATAAATAATTACTAAAAGAATAAATTTATGCACATAAATATTTTTCAGTTATATATTTGAAAACATATTTATAGAGTAATTTTTTGTGTCAGATAATTATAAAGTAATTTAAATACTTTAATATGAAAATTTTAAAATATGTCATCATAAATTATTATAGCTAATTTATTATTTATTATTTTATTTTTAAATTTATTTATCTTATTTTATTATTATTTTTTAATTTATTTACTTTATTTAAATGACTTTAAAACTAACTGTATTACAAAATAATAAAAAAAGTGTTAAATATATCAAAAAAAACAACAATTTTTATTAATGTTAAATTTATAATATATTGTATAAAGATAAATATATATTTCAAATCAAAATAAAATAAATCAACAAAAGTTATATATATGCACCCAAAAATGAATTCTGAGATTAATAACAACAAAACTTATCACCGAATGAATTAATTGAAAAATTATATATTCTTATTAGAGATTTAGTTATTTATGACTTTTCTAATGAACAAACATCCTCATCTCAAAGACTAATTAAACAATTTTTATTTAATTAATTAAACAAAAATAATAAAATGGTTTAGTTTTATTTAATTTAATTTATAATTTAGTTGTGTTTTAGACGATTAAAAAATATATAAGTAATTAATTTTAGAAAAAAAAATCAATTTTTTTGTTAATTAATTAAGAAATACAAAATAATACAAATGGAAAAAGATCATATATCCATCAACACACGCAAGCGCAACTCAGGTCACCATATTCTTTGTCTTACACACATTTGGTTTCACTTTGTAATATTCTTTGCCCATCAACACAAAACACTAGGAAATTCCAAAACATGATAAAATACATTCATTTAATATGTAATTTTAATTTCTTTTGAAAAATAAGAGCGTGTTCTAGTTGTATTCCCTTTCATGAATCATCACCACATGAGAAGTTTGTTTGACTCTCAATAAGAATCCACAAACGACGCCATAACTCCTTTTCCAAATAAAAAAAGCAACGCCCCTAATAAGAGGGGTGCACATCTGGTGAGTATCAAGTTCCAGTTTATCGGGTGTGAAAAAATGGTACTGAAGCCATCCGAGTGTATTGCAGATATAGACAGATTTGGATTTCAAGTGTTACGGGCGGGTTCAGGCGGGTGTTATCGGGTTTTGGATATCTTGGGCCTACAGTGGGCCTTGGGACGAATTTTAAAAAGAGAAGTTTACATATCAGAAAAATATATAGAGTTTCTAAATTTATGGGAAAAAAAATAATTGTACAAAATATGGTAAGTTTTGGAAAAAAAGTTTAAAATATGGTAAATAAATTACCATAAACTTAATTCTCTTATTTTCTCCTCTCTCTTCTCATTTCTTTCTTTCTCTTCCCCAATTCAATGTCCATCTCAGATTTCTTCCGGCGATGCTACCTCCGCTGCTGCCTCCGACGACGACGACGACGAACTGATTTTCTTCTTCTTCTTCTTCTTTCTTTCTTCTTTTTCTTCGTCTTCATTCTTTCTTATTCTTCTTCTTCTTCTTCTCATTTGGTCTTTCTTATTCATCTTTTTCTTTCTTCAAATCTAGTTTTCTTCTTTTTCACATCTGATTTTGAACTTCATATTTGATTTTTCTAGGTTTTTTTCTTTCTTTCTAAATCTGTTTAAGTAACCAGGTACTTGACTTCATATTTGATTTTTCTGGGTTTTTTTTTCTTTCTAAATCTGTTTAAGTAACCAGGTACTTGACTTCATATTTGATTTGATTTAAGAAATGTACTTAAGAAAAGTTGACTGCTATTATTTAGTGTAGACTAGGGTAGTATAAGAAGCTAGGTAGTTGAATATTTTAGGGTACTTTTAACATATGAAAGCTTAGGTTAGCTGATTAGTTTTTTTGGTTGAAAATGGCAAAAGTTGTCAAAAGGTTCTTCTCTGTGATGTTTAGATCAATAGGTTTAGCAGCCAAACATTCATCAAATAAGGTTCTAACATAAATATTTATGCGTTTATTAATTATTTAAAGAAATAGAACTAGAACGTTTGCTCAAAAAATGTATCGATAGGTTTACAAAATTTATTCAGAATACAAGTACAAGAAATAAAAAAACAAGCAAACAAAACTTTTGATTTTTCTGGGTTTTTTTTTTCCAAATCTGTTTAAGTAACCAGGTACCATGACGCCTGAATCATTTTATTCATATCATATTTTTTTTAGACCTAGGTGTAACCAGTTACAGTAGCGATTAATTTAGATTTTTTTGTTTAGATTTGATTTTGTTTTCACACCTGACTAAGTAACCAGGTACTATAGCAATTGGTTATTTTTTTTAGATTTGATTTTTTTTTCAAACCTCGCTGTAATCAGTTACGATTATCAATTTAGATTTTTTAGTAATGTGGCAGTAACCGGTTACTACTATCAATTTTAACTGTCATGGCAAGTACTCGAGTGAATTGTAACTGGTTACTGATAGATTTGGAAGAAAAAAAAAACAGATCAGAATACATCCAGTAAAGAAGAAGAAGAAGAAGAAGAAGAAGGTAACCGGTTACCCCTATTAAAATAACTGATTGATAACTAGTTACTGAGCCAAACCTAAAAAAAAACTCAGAAAATAAAAAATTAATCTGAAAAGTAGTAGTAGAAGAAGAAGAAGAAGGTGGTAACTGGTTACCCCTATAAAAAAATAAAGTAAGGGAATCAATTGAATAGTCTAAAACAGTAGTAGTAGACTTAGAAAAAGCGAGGTTAGTTTGGTCGTACAACAACTTACAATTACATTCATTTCATTTCTAGCCCAAGCCTTACACTTGCCGAAATTTCAGTTTGGTTTCTTAATTAAAGGCCAAGCAAGGCAACGTATTTTTTTTTTTATTCGTTAAGAAAAATAAAAATTAAAAAGACATAAATAAAACAAGAAGATGGAGGAGAAGAAGAAAGAGAATATGCCATTGTTGTAATGCTATGTTCTTCAGAGACATCCATCCATCCCTTCTTTCCTCCCTTCCTTCTCTCAGGTACCTTATCCTTCTTTTGATTCCCCATTCTCTATTTTTTCTCTGAAGATTTTGTTAAAGCAATGGTGTCTAGTCTGATTGAATATTGATTGCTCTTTTATTGGGTTTTCCTTTTCCAAGGTCGGTTCTGGTTTTTTTAGCTGAGAATAGAAAAAAAAAAAAAAAAGGAAAACAAAAGTAATGATTACCCCAATAAATTTATAATTATATATGTTTTTATAATATATTTGAGGAATATGTGTGTGGTTGGTTTCTGATTCATTTTTTTTGTTCTGATGGTCTTTCAAATAATTGTGCCACAAGTATGCAACTTAGTCAAAAGAAATGATAAAAATTAACACAAATAAATTAAAATTATAAAAAATAATCTCAAAATAATAAAAAATAGGTACCAAAAAAAGTATAAAAGATAAAATATGGTCTACAAATAAAGTTTTACAAATATATGGGAAAAAAACTCCCATAAAAATGTAAATAAAAAAAATATGCCATAAAAAACTTAAAAAAAAAAACTGCCATATTTTTCAAAGTTTATAAAAAATTCTAATTTCCTCTTTTAAAAAATATCATCTTTAAATTATAATTTTCACTACTTTTTTTAAGTTAAAAAAAAAATAGGAACATGGCCTTAAAGAGTGAAAATTCAAATTAGAGTCATTGGGTCTCATTAGTTTAAAATTTTAAATTGGAAGAGTTGGACCTTTAGTGCTAGTTATTTTGGATCTTAAAACTACACTACACTTGACACTTGTGGAAATTAGATCTGGTACCAATTTTAAATGATCCACTTTAATATTTCCCCACTATTTTTAACTCTTATTTTAGTACCCAAATTTTCAATTAATGTACCCATTATACCCCTTCAATTACATGTTTTTTTTCTCCTTAAACACGCTACAATTAGAATGCATTTCTAATTTAACTATAATATGAAAAATATAATACACATTGTTAACCCAAGATATGTTTCCAAAAGGGGGGGGGGTGAATTGGAAATTTAAACTAATTTCAGAAATTTAAAACTTAATATGCCAAATTATGCAATAAATCAAATTTATCAAGTAAAAGCAAATAATATGGCAATCAAATAGATATAGCAAATAATCAAACTTGTAATGTAAAGAGTTTAAGGTTAAGAAATTGCAAACTCTCGAATTTTACAAGGTTCGGTAGAACTAAGCCACCTACGTCCTTGGTCTTCAAAGCTATGGACCTAGTTTTGAGTTCCACTATCGAGCCAAGTTAACGGGCTTGACTAACCCTTACAACCGGGAATTTTTCACCAAGGTATTTCCAAACCTCTTACAATATTTTTCTACCACCAAGGTATTATCAACCTCTTTTTCGGATTGTTGAAGTGTCAATCTCACTCTAACCGGGTTGTTTACAAAACCGGTGCCAACCTCACCTCAATCACAATATGGGAATGTGTTTGATATTACAAGCAAAAATCACTCTAGAAGTATGATGATACAATGAAAAACTTAGAGTGATTAGCAAGCACACTTAGAAGAAATAAATACAAAATTTGGCTCAAGTGTGTGAATATGTGTTTGGATGATTTAAACTTTGGGAGCTCTTTGAAATCAATGGATTAGGTTTGATATATGTAATAAATGCTCAGCCAACACCTAATTTTGAGTGAAAAACGAGTTTATATAGAGTTTGGGAAAAAACTAGCCGTTTATAGCCGTTGGGGGTTACTTTTTGAAGCTGCCTGCCGTGAACCGGAATTCCGGTCTGGGAGCAACCGGAATTCCGGATGGCAGGCAGTGAGCAAAAGTTCAAAATATGCCTATTTTCCCGTTTTTCAATTCTTTATAACTTTTAGCTCGTTTATCCAATTTCAAAAATTCCAATTGCGTTACGACCGTATCGGGATGTATTTTCTTAAAAGTGAATTTATGATGTCTAGTTCTTATTTTGAAAAATCACCATTTTTAGCACGTGAATGAGCCAAATTTTCTACTTATGACTTAAAGTAAACTTGCAATTACTTTACAAGACTAAGAAATGAAATTAAACCTTTATCTTGAGTTTCTTGAGTCTTGAAATCCATTTCGGGTCATTTCCGGAAAATTTGGTAGAATGACCATTTTGCCCTTGGTCATAAGTTTGACTTTGAATTGCTAATTCACTTTGGTTTTTGCTACAAAATCAACAAATCATTAGTAACAAATAATAATCAAATATTTGTTAATCATCAAAACAAGGAGACTTAAGAGTTTGGGTCAACACACATTACAACAACACTTAGAACCATGTGCTCAAATAAGAGTAATTTGGGAAGTCTCATGATAATAATAGGTAAATTTCAACTAAATATATTTAGTGTCTAATTTTAGTTAACTACTCTTAAAAGTGGGTAGTTCTCAACTTTCCCATAAAACTTTTTTGTTTTAAAAAATATCATTTTTTACAATATGTAGTATTCTTTTTAAAAGATAATAAATCTGTAGTTGTTTGTCCAAATCCAAAATCTAACAGTATATGATCATTGTACAATGCCATATATCAATTACGAACAAACCAAAATCAAAATCCATTAGTCCATTACAAACTAAAAAAAAAAGAAGACTAAAGTCTAGTCCATTACAATTATTAAAAAAAAAAAAGGAAATTATATTTTATATGAGATTTTTAATAGAGTGTGCAAAAATATGGTTTTTTTTAAAAAAAAAAAGTTAATGTAGGGCTTTTTTTAAGATTTTTCATTTTTATGGGTTTATTTTCCCATATTTTTTTATAAAAGTTGGTTTAGGCCATAGTTTTACTCTTAATCAAGTTTTTATTAATTTGGAAAATTATGTTTGTAATTTGATTATTTTTTTAGCGTATTTGTTTTTTATATTATTTTTATATAACTAATTTTATATTAAATTTTTCTTTGGTTGTTTTGCAATTTTTATTTTATTTTTTTGTGATATGAATTGTGTTTATTATTATTTTTATTTATTATAAACAATTTTTTCCTTATTTTTATATTTTACGTTTTTTTTTTCAAATTCTAGGTATGGTAACTGTTGACGCGGTTCTTCGGCAACAGATAATTAAGAGAAGAAGAGAAAGAGATTAATACTAAAAGTAGAACCGTCACAGATAAGAAATCTTTGGGGAAAGAACTAGGTGACTCGAGACACGTTTTTAAGTGGTTCGAAGGTTAAAATCCTTCTACTCCACTAGTCAATATTATTGATATTCTCTGGGTAATTGGTTTACAAAGTATATAGTTCTTAAAAGACTATTTTTCCAACCCCTATCAACTCCCAGGGTCTCCATATTTATAGGAGAAGGCACCTGGAAGTTGGTAGGGAGGTCATCCCGTGACCTTACCATTTGTCATATCAAGTCTGTGATATTCATGATTAATTCCTAAACCTGACACACAAGTGTGGTCTAATCAGTATGGAAGGAGATAATGGGCCGCACGGCCCAACTCGTCCGTGGGTGTCTGAATACGCACGTTCCTGCTGCGTGTCCGAGAAGTCAGGGGGATATCGGACACGTGATGGCAGGAATATGCACGTTTATCTTGCGTGTTGACTTCCCATAGGGTCAGAGCTTCCTGAGAAGCTCGCTACCGGAGCAATCCATAACCTGAGCTTATCCGTCCGTGGTCGCCGGATGTTATTCCCAGCTCCTGGTGCAACAAGAGCGAGCTGGAAACAGGACCCCCTCGAGCTAGAAAGGGCCCGGCCTGGAAATAGAGCCTCTGGCCTGTGGGAGCCTCGGACTAAATCATGTTTAGTTCGAGGCTCGTCCTGCTAAACAGCCCGCGTGAAAACCAGGGCGTACATCTGCCCCCCAAGCTCCTGCTCGTGGTCCATGACGTCAGATATGGGAGACCATAGTAGGGGCTTTTAGACTTCCCCCACAACCCTTCGTATTCCATGCTTTTCGCAGGCGTCTGATACGTGGAACGCCGTGGGTGGCGACGGTACACTCTATGAGAACCGCATTAAATGGCCTAGCCTACTGTCCAGCCGTCGTTTCACATTTCGAGTGGAGGGTCTCCCAATAGCCTTTTACACGTGATCCTTCCCTTGTATAAAAGGGGGTGGTCATCCCACGCACGGGCCACCTTACCATTCAGAACCTCTCAAATTCCCTTCTTTTCTCTTTGACCTTCCGAAGAACAAAACCCTCATTTCCATTGCTCTCATCTTCTCCGTTCACGAAGCTTAAGCGTGCGAGTTCCTTCAAAGCCTTGGAGACCACTGTGCCAACGAAGCTCCTACCAGCGCAGCAACCTCGCTCACCATCCAACCATATACTGTAAGTCTTCTGTCCCTGTTTATTTTTGAAAGCATGCCACTGTAGCCTAGGTAAAATTTTTTTACTGTAGCCACATGCAGAGGTTTTCTGGGTCGCGCGGATATGGAGGGTGACAGCCCTTCTTAGATTAGGGCACACTTGCCATGGGACATCGTCTTAGAATATGGGTTCCATGGTTCTCTCTTAGGAACAATTTCTGGGTAGGATCCTTAGGAATTTTGGGTGCAAAAACCGGGTAGCTTAGGGAATACGCCTTAAAAGCGGTTTTGCCACGCCTTGCCTGTTGAAACTTTCCCCCCAAGGCAATTTTTTACTCTGAGCCCTCTGACACACGAATTCCGAGTAATCTGGGATCTGTTGAGGGCATAGGCGCGTGTTCCTTGGAACGCGTGGCACCACTCCCCACGGGCTGGGCTTACCCCAGCTCATGTACTTAATACTTGCTTCACTCTCCTGCTTGGGTCGCCTTTTCTAAAGTGTTTTCTTTTGTTCGATAGGCGACCAGATGGCTCCAAAGAGAAATCTGCCACAGAAGAATGTGGGAAGTTCGTCCTCTCAGCAGGATAAAGGAAAGGCGGTGGTGACCAGCTCGCCAATTCCTCACTTTGGGCCGGCGGTGGAGAGGCAAGCCGAGGTGGCCCCTGACGCGTTTTTCGAGGCGGAGAGAATCGTCTCGAAGATAACCGACCAGGCAAAGATCACCAAAATCTTCCTCAACCACAACATTCCCCTGGGGGTGGCCTCCGTGATTGCCCAACCTGCTGCGGACGGGGAGCGAAGCTGCACGCCGCTCGACGAGTCGTTCGCGGCCTGGAGCGGTGAACACTTCAAGGCAGGGGCCTTCCTCCCCCTGGATCAGTATTTTGCTGATTTTCTGAACTATGTGGGGTTGGCCCCATTTCAGCTCCCCCCCAACTCATACCGTCTGCTAGCGGGACTGAGGTATTTGTTCCAAAAGCATGAGTGGGAGGTCCCCACTCCTGCTGATATTCTATATTTCTTTTGCCTCAAAGCCAGCCCGGACCAGCGGGGGCGAGGCGACGGGTTCTATTACTTAACCCGCTTCCCTAACACAGCAGCAGTGATCGAGCTGCCGAGCCATCCAAACGACTTCAAAGACCAGTTTTTCATGTCAACTGGGTTCCGAAACTGCGATCATCACTATTTCAACCGTCCTCGTAAGTGATCCTTGATTTAGCTCGCCTTTTAAAGGTTATCTTATTTTAGCCCTTCCCTAACAGTACTTCTGACTTCAACCAACCTTGCAGCCATCTACGCGAGGACCGAAAAGTCTGTGACCCTCGGCGGTCAATACGATACACTGGCGAACTTTCCCCCCAGTGAGAAAGACTACCGCGTGCTCGTAACGGACGAGACGATGGTATTCTGCAAGCTGATTTTCCCAAATCAGACTTTGAATTTGAAAAGGCCCCGGGGGCCTCCCCCAGCTTGTGTCAACAGACCGGTCGTCGCGGAGGAGGTCGCAGACGACGAAGGCGAGGAAGAAGGTGAGGAAGTTCCTCTGGTGATGAACAGGAAGAGGACCTTGGAGGTCGCCCAGGGGATGAGCGAGGAGAGGGCCCAATCCGGAGCAGTCGCGGGTCCTTCCGGTCAAGGTAACTCTTACTTATTTAAGAACGTAGATAGGGCCACTGCAGACCCCCGGCTGGTTAGGTTCAACCCTAGGCAGCTCGTCCATCGTCATTCAAGGAATCCGGACCTGGACACGCTCTTGCTCCACTGCGTTGACCAGCTCGTGCTGGACAACCAAGAGAGTTGGCCTAAGGGTACCGTAGTAGTAGATAATACCCTAGCCTTTAGGTCGGTCCTCTTTGAGGAGTACGGGACCAACTTACGCACATGGCCTGCGCTCCAGGGGGGCGTCTATGCTCCGGGGATTAGGCAGTACGTAGAAGAGTCCAGCCCCGAGTCAGAACCGGACCTAGAACCTTCGCCAGTTCGCGAGATAATCGTCCTAGGCTCTTCCAGCTCGGGGGGTAGGGCTCCCTTAGTATTTTCTTTCTTATTGCCTTTGAACCTTTTGTCTTTATTTCTGCATGATTGCCACCTTGTAATAACCATGTTTTTGTTCTTAGCAGAAGAGATGTCTCAACCTGGGAATAGTCTGCGGGGCGTTGTGTTCGGTGGGAATCCCCCAGCAGGGCCGAGGTTAAAGAGGCTTCGCGAGTCCAAGAGCTCGGCTGGGACCTCCACCAAATCCCCGGCTAAGGAGAAGGAGAAAGCCCCGCCATCCCAGGTCGCGGGGGCGAACCTCCCTGTTGCCAGGACAGGGCTCATGCACCCGCCACCCCAACGATCTCCACTAGCCGCCCAGGACGGGGTAATAGAGGTCGGGAATCTGGCCGCGGCAGCCCCGGATGTGCGTATCCAGGTAGACCCCCGGGCTCTGGAGAAGATGCCCGAAGCATTCCGGGGTACGGTGTATGAGTCGGCTAGCTACGTCGTCAGCCATTTCTACAATATCAGGGAGAAGGAGCTCCGGGCCATCGAAACAACGAGCCCCGTCCGAGTTATAGAGTCTGCGATGGACATGACCTTAACGGTAAAGTGCCCCCTTCTTTTAAGGCTTTAACACTCACACGCCGCCTTTTTCCTTTTTTTTTTTCTTCCAGTTTGTTAATTTATCATTCTTTTCTTGCAGGGCATGGCTGCCGCATACAGAGGCATTGTTAGGACCAAGGCCCAGCTCGAGGGTTTGGAAGCTGATCGCCAGACCGCCCTCCAGGAGTCTCAGGAGGCGAGAGACGCGCTGGCGGCCTCTAAAGCCGAGCTAGAGAAGATCTGCTCCGAGAACCAAGAGCTTAAAAACTCCCTGGCCGCATCGCGGATAGATCTTGAGGCGGCGAAGGCCGAAGCCCAGGCCTCCCAGGCCGCCCTGAAAGACGAGCGGGTCGTATCGGAGCAGTCCTTACAAGACCTGTTCTATCACTGCTGGTCCCACAATCCGGACGCGGACTTTTCTTTCATGCCGCCGGACCTCTGGGCATTCTTGTTGCCGCAGCTTCAAGCCCGCCTAAATAAGGAGGTTCCTCCATCGGAGACTGGAGAGGCCTCTGTCGCGGCGGAGCAGGATGAGACCGCGACCTCCAAAGGGCCAACTGATGGAGCTTAGGACACTTCTCGTTTAAGTATTTTGAACTCTTTCTACTGTAATTCTCTTTTTTATGTGAGGCGTTTCCGCCTCGAGACAATTTGCTCAGCCAGTTTGACATATATATTTTTATGCATTTGGTTACAATTCATCTCTTGATTTTTATGAACTTAGTTCGAGTTAACTTTATCTGTATCCCGGGCTCTTTAAAGAAGATCTGCGTTCAACAAATTTTAGTTCACTTCTAAGTTTTCTGACCTGGTTAAGACCAGGAACTTATTTTGAAAAACTTAGTTCGCGTCAACTTTTATCCGTATCCCGGGCTCTTTAAGGAAGAACCACGGTCAACAAATTTTAGTTAACTTCTAAGTTTTCTGACCTGGTTAAGACCAGGAACTTATTTTGAAAAACTTAGTTCGCGTCAACTTTTATCCGTATCCCGGGCTCTTTAAGGAAGAACCACGGTCAACAAATTTTAGTTAACTTCTAAGTTTTGTGACCTGGTTAAGACCAGGAACTTATTTTGAAAAACTTAGTTCGCGTCAACTTTTATCCGTATCCCGGGCTCTTTAAGGAAGAACCACGGTCAACAAATTTTAGTTAACTTCTAAGTTTTGTGACCTGGTTAAGACCAGGAACTTATTTTGAAAAACTTAGTTCGCGTCAACTTTTATCCGTATCCCGGGCTCTTTAAGGAAGAACCACGGTCAACAAATTTTAGTTAACTTCTAAGTTTTGTGACCTGGTTAAGACCAGGAACTTATTTTGAAAAACTTAGTTCGCGTCAACTTTTCTCCGTATCCCGGGCTCTTTAAAGAAGAACCACGGTCAACAAATTTTAGTTAACTTCTAAGTTTTGTGACCTGGTTAAGACCAGGATAGGACTTAGTTTGTGATAACTCTTATCCGTAGATAAAAATTAACACCTAAGTCGTTAAGGAGACCTGGTTATATCCAGGTACCATATGCCCCCCAAGTAACTGGGAAAGGGTCTTTCGTTGTTACTTTAGAATTACACTTGCAAATAACGAGAAACATTTGATTTTTATTTATACATGGAAGGTGACCTTCTAGGCCTTACAAATGGCTCATTGATAATATTTCTTTAGGTGGATAGCATTCCAAGTCCGCGGGACCGCCCCTCCACCAAGCCGAGCTAACTTATAAGTTCCCTCTTTGATGACTTCGATGACCTGGTATGGTCCTTCCCAGCTTGGTCCCAAAACCCCATCTTTGGGATCTTTCCCGGCCAGGAAAACTCTCCTCAAGACCAAATCACCGACGTTAAAGGCACGTCTTTTGACCTTAGTGTTGAAGTAGCGAGTGATTTTCTGTTGATAATGGGCGAGCTGGAGTTGTGAATCCTCTCGCCTTTCATCCACTAAGTCTAAGGAGTGGCATAAGAGCTCGTGGTTACCATCTTGGTCGTAGGACCGGACCCTGTGTGACAGGACCTTCACCTCCACGGGGAGGACTGCTTCACTTCCAAAGGTTAGAGAGAAAGGAGTGTGACCCGTGGGAGTCCGATGTGAGGTCCTATAGGCCCACAGAACTTGGGGGAGCTGTTCTGGCCAGATCCCCTTTGCGTCATCTAGCCTCTTCTTGAGGCTTGCCTTCAGAGTTTTATTGATAGCCTCGACCTGGCCGTTCGCCTGGGGATAGGCCACGGACGAGAAGCTTTTCACAATTCCGTGCCTTTCGCAAAATTCGGCGAACAGATCGCTGTCAAATTGAGTGCCATTGTCGGAGACGATCTTTTTGGGTAGGCCAAATCGACATATGATGCTTTTAACCACAAAGTCTAGCACCTTTTTCGATGTTATTGTCGCCAACGGTTCTGCTTCGGCCCACTTGGTGAAGTAGTCAATGGCTACCACGGCGTAACGGACCCCGCCCTTCTCGGTGGGCAGGGCGCCTATTAGATCTATCCCCCAAATAGCGAAGGGCCAGGGAGACGAAATCATTTTTAGCTCGGTTGGAGGAGCTCGTGCAACCGTAGCGAACCGCTGACACTTGTCGCACTTTTTTACATATGAGATCGAGTCTTTGGACAGAGTCGGCCAGTAATAACCCTGCCGAAGGATCTTCAAGGCCAGGCTTTGCCCCCCAGCGTGATCTCCGCAGAATCCGTCATGAACTTCTTGCAGGATGGCCTCCGCTTCACTTGGAAGAACGCACCGGAGGAGAGGTAAGGAATGCCCATGTCGGTACAACACCCTCTCGACTAGCGTATATCTCGGAGCTTGATAAAGGACTCGTCGTGCGTCGTTGCGCCCTTCGGGTAATTTGCCCTCGATGAGGTACTCAACAATGGGAGTCATCCAGGTCGGCCTGATGTCAATCATTTCAATATCTGCTCGATCTCCGTCTATGCTGGGTTTCTCCAAGAACTCAACTGGCACCAACCACAGGGTTTCTGTCTCTCCCGAGGTGGCGAGCTTGGCGAGAGCATCTGCGTTGGCGTTCTGCTCCCAAGGTATCTGTTCGATCGACCCTTGCCCAAACGCAGACAGTTCGGATTTTACCTTAGCCAAATAGGAGGCCATCTTGGGACCCCGCGCCTGATACTCGCCTAGAACCTGATTCACCACGAGCTGGGAGTCGCTGAAGCATTGGACAGAGCTTGCCTTTAGCTCACTAGCTATCCTAAGTCCAGCTAACAAGGCTTCGTACTCTGCCTCGTTGTTAGACGCCTTGAACCCGAACCTCAGCGCCGAGTGGAATCTATGCCCCTCTGGGGATATCAGAATGATTCCGGCCCCGGAGCCGTTCTCGTTGGATGAGCCATCAACGAAGATCTTCCACGATGAACTTGAGGAGGCGACCTGAGGTGAGTCTTCTGATCAGATCTCATGGAATCCCGCGCATCCTGCCATGAAGTCGGCCAAGGCTTGACTTTTTATGGTAGTTCGGGGAGTATAGAAAATCTCGAACTGACTGAGTTCGACCGCCCACTTCAGCAAGCATCCCGAGGCTTCAGGCTTTTGCAAAACCTACCTTAAAGGCTGATCGGTCATGACGTGTACAGAGTGGGACTGGAAGTATGGTCTGAGTTTTCGCGAGGCCGTGATTAGGCAGAACGCCAGTTTTTCCATCAATGGGTACCTTGACTCAGCTCCGAGGAGTCTCTTGCTGATGTAATAAACCGGTTTCTGAGCCTGGTCCTCTTCTCGCACCAGAACGGCACTAGCTGCGTCCTCAGTGACGGCCATGTAGAGGAAAAGAGGTTCTCCTACCTTGGGCTTTGACAGCACAGGCGGCTTAGCCAGGTGCGTTTTTAGGTCGAGGAATGCGCTTTCACACTCTACTGTCCATTCGAACTTCTTGTTTCCCCGGAGCAGGTTGTAGAAGGGCAAACACTTGTCGGTCGATTTGGAAATGAACCGGTTCAGTGCTGCCACTCTTCCTGTGAGGCCTTGGACATCTTTCCGCGACCTGGGGGAAGGAAGCTCGAGAAGTGACCTTATCTTGTCGGGGTTTGCCTCAATTCCTCTGGTATTGACTATGAAACCCAAGAATTTCCCCGATGCGACACCGAAAGTGCACTTCTGAGGATTGAGCCTCATGCCGTATCCTCACAGTATGTTAAAGCATTCTTCCAGATCGGTGACGTGGTTGCTGGCAATCTTTGACTTGACAAGCATATCATCGACGTACACTTCCATGTTTTTCCCGATCTGGTCCGCGAACATTCTATTTACCAGCCTTTGGTAGGTAGCCCCGGCATTCTTAAGACCGAACGGCATGACCTTATAGCAATAGACATTAGTCGGGGTCATGAAGCTGGTATGATCCTGGTCTGCTGGATTCATCGCGATCTGATTGTAGCCCGAGTATGCGTCCATGAAGGACATGAGCTCGTGCCCCGCCGTGGCATCCACCAGTTGATCGATCCTCGGTAATGGAAAGCAATCCTTGGGGCAGGCTTTATTCAGGTCGGAAAAGTCGATACAGGTCTGCCACTTCCCATTGGGCTTTGGAACTAACACGGGATTGGCAACCCAAATGGGAAATCTGGCTTCGCGGATAAAGCCACATTTTTTGAGCCGGGCTACTTCTTCTTCAAGGGCTTCGGCTCGGGTTGTCCCTAAATGCCTCTGCTTTTGAGACTTGGCAGGGACGCTTTTGTCTAGGTGGAGCGTGTGCATGATTATGCTCGGACTGATCCCTATCATGTCCTCGTGCGACCATGCGAATACATCCAGGTTTTTCCGCAGAAATGCAGTCAGTTCCGCCTTTCTTCTATCGCAGAGGTTCTTTCCGAGCTTAACCGTCTGTGACGGGTTTTGTTCATCGATGCCTACCTCCTCGAGCTCTTCAATAGCTTGGAGCTCGGACCTGTCCTCGCCTACTTGGGGGTCAATGTCCTCACTTAGGGAGAGCTTTTCGTCTTCGGAAACCCGAGGTTTTTCAATCTCAGGAGCCGCCTTGGGTCCCTGAGATTCCTCTTCATCCTGAATGGCCATCGTCACCTGCCCGGGTTTAGATTTTCCCTTCATGGAAATGCTGTAGCATTCCCTGGCAGCGAGCTGATCGCCCTTGATAGTACAGACCCCTGTTGAAGTAGGGAACTTCATGGCGAGGTGCCGGACGGACGTGATAGCTTCGAAAGCAACGAGCGTAGGTCGGCCCAAAATTGCATTGTAGGCAGCGGAGCAGTCAATGACTACGAATTCGAGTAGTTTGGACACTGTTCGGGACTCGTCTCCTAGGGTGATCACCAGCTCAATCGTCCCTATCGCTGCTGATCCTTCCCCTGAAAAACCATATAGCATCGTCGAGGTTGCCTTCAGCTCGGAGACGGTCAGACCCATTTTTTCTAAGGTGGACCGGAATAGGAGGTTCACCGAGCTCCCATTGTCCACTAACACTCTCCTTACTCTCCGGTTGGCGAGCTGGACTGCTACGACCAAGGGATCGTTATGAGGGAATTGGACATGGCTCGCGTCTTCCTCCGTGAAAGTGATCGGTTGTTTCTCTAATCTTTGTTGTTTTGATTGACGCTGTTCCGGGACGAACTCCGCTCCATTGTGGGCCTTCAACTCATTCACATACCTCTTCTGGGCGCCTTTGCTCGTGCCAGCCATGTGTGGTCCTCCAGAGATGGTGGAAATCTCTCCCTCGACCATGGGGGGAAGGACGTCCTGACCTGCCCGAGGTCCAGGTTGACTGGTTGGGATCTCCGGAGCGGGCCGACTTGTCGGGACCCTGTTCCGCGAGTATTGCGCCAACGGACCTGCTCGGATGAGAGTCTCGATTTCATCTTTGAGGTGCCTGCAGTCGTCGGTATTGTGCCCGACGTCGTTATGAAAACGGCAGAATTTGGAAGCGTCTCTCTTTCCCTTGGGGTGTTTTATTGGCTCCGGCCTTTTCCAGGGGACTCGCGTAACGTTGGCCAGGAAAATATTCTCTCTGGTCTGGGTGAGCTCGGTATACGTTGTGAACACGAGCTTGAATTTATCCGCGGACTTATTCTTCTTTTGACCGTGCTGGCCGTTTTCACCATTTCCTTTTCTTTTGCCGCCACCGGTCTGGTTACTCTGCGCGACGTCGGGAGTCGCCACTACGATCTCTGTTCCCGTCCCAGCGGGCTTCTCGAGGACCTGGCTAGTCCCCGCGGCTGAAGCTTCAGCTTCTTCCAAGTTTATCCACTCTTGGGCTCTGTTAAGGAATTCACTAACCGAGCTGACCCCCCTCCTTTGAATATCCTTCCACAGATCTCCGCCTACTAGGATCCCGGTCCTCATAGCCATGAGTTTGGAGCTGTCGTCGGCGTCTCTGGCTCGAGCAGCGACATTTGCAAATCTGCTCAAGTAGGCTTTTAGCGTCTCTCCAGGTTGCTGTCTCACGTTAGCTAGGGAGTCGGCCTGGACTCGGGCGGCCTAAGAGGCGCGGAATGCCCTCTTGAAGTCAGCCGAAAAGGCCTTCCAGGAGCTGATTGACTGCCTTTTACTTTGTTTGAACCACTGCCTGGCAGGTCCAGTTAGGGTGGAAGGAAAGATCAAGCAACGAAGCTCTGGCCCGATGTTATGAGCCATCATTAGGGTGTTGAACATCCCTAAGTGGTCAGACGGGTCTCCATCCCCGTTGAACTTTGACAAGTGGGGCATACGAAAGCCAGAAGGGTATGCCGTTGCTGCTATATTGGGGGCGAAGAGTTCCATCTCATCCCCTGAATCATATTCGTCTTTTTCTTTTTCCGATAGGAGCTTCTTCATCAGCTCCTCCATCTGAGTTAAGCGCTCTAGGGTCTTGTCCTGAGATCCTGGGTTATTCCGGGGCTGTTCACCAGCTCCAGACCCGTTGTACATATTAGGCGGGTTGTTGCCCCTCCTATCTTGAGATAGGTCATTTGGGGCATTTCCGCCGTTACGTACTTCGGATCGGACCCCAACTGAGCGGGCCTGGCTACCATCCCTAACTCGATCCTCTCTGTGAGAGTTGAGGCGATCTCGAAGGTCGCCTCCCTGGGTAGTATGGTGACTTTGTGCTGAACTTAGTCGCTGTCGCAGGTCTCCTCCCGAAAGATCACTCCGTGCGCTACCAGTCCAGTGACTCCTGCTGGACAGGCTCGAGGTACGTCTTTGGCGGCTCCGACCTGATCCTTCCCCCGGCACCCTGCTGCGCCGGGAAGGCCCGGCCGATGGTGGGTCACTCCTACTATTTCCGTAGGTCGGGATGTCTCGGACGGGCTGAGGAGACGGGTATCTGATGGGAGAAGGAGGATGCCTGACTGGAGAGGCGATCCTAGTGCCGTCCGGACGGACTAAATTTGGTGGGGGCCTCTCGGCCCTGCCAGCTTGCTGGTTTCGCGCTGGGCGAGCTGGACGAGGAACTGGACGTTCTTCAGGGACGGGCTGACGTCTCCGGATCTCCTCGGCCCTCCTTTGGGAACTTCCTCGATCTCTTCTGGGCGTCCTCGAGGAAGGCTGAGAGCTAGGGGTTGACGTCCTAACCGAACGGCTGTACTGCTGCTGTTCGGTCCGAGGCATTTCCCTGAAGTTCGCCTCTTGATGGCGTGATGAAGGGGTGGAGTTGGCTGCAGGGAGTCTACCCGAACGGCTATGCCTGGATCGATTACTCCGGCGAGACTTAGGAGCCTCGCCTTGCCTCTCTCCAACGTTACCGTTGGTTGTGAGAGGGGGTAGTCGACTCAGAATATCCTGGATTTGCTGACCTGCTGCTACTAGCTGGTTCCTCAGCTGAGCATTCTCCATCTCCACCGCAGTGTAATAACATGGATTCGGATTAGGCGGTCGGGGCGCCGAACTACCAGTGTCGCCTTGGCCGGCCGGCTGCTTTCCTGGCCTCTGCTGGACTTCAGGAACTTGCTCATCAGGGAGGGCAACATGGTGGGCCTCCTGCCCATCATGCTGTTCTGTCTCGTTGCCATGTTTGGATCGAGTGGTCACCATAGTTGTATGTTTGTGGTAGTACTAATCGGACTTGCTCTCAATGAAAGCACCAAACTGTTGACGCGGTTCTTCGGCAACAGATAATTAAGAGAAGAAGAGAAAGAGATTAATACTAAAAGTAGAACCGTCACAGATAAGAAATCTTTGGGGAAAGAACTAGGTGACTCGAGACACGTTTTTAAGTGGTTCGAAGGTTAAAATCCTTCTACTCCACTAGTCAATATTATTGATATTCTCTGGGTAATTGGTTTACAAAGTATATAGTTCTTAAAAGACTATTTTTCCAACCCCTATCAACTCCCAGGGTCTCCATATTTATAGGAGAAGGCACCTGGAAGTTGGTAGGGAGGTCATCCCGTGACCTTACCATTTGTCATATCAAGTCTGTGATATTCATGATTAATTCCTAAACCTGACACACAAGTGTGGTCTAATCAGTATGGAAGGAGATAATGGGCCGCACGGCCCAACTCGTCCGTGGGTGTCTGAATACGCACGTTCCTGCTGCGTGTCCGAGAAGTCAGGGGGATATCGGACACGTGATGGCAGGAATATGCACGTTTATCTTGCGTGTTGACTTCCCATAGGGTCAGAGCTTCCTGAGAAGCTCGCTACCGGAGCAATCCATAACCCGAGCTTATCCGTCCGTGGTCGCGGGATGTTATTCCCAGCTCCTGGTGCAACAAAAGCGAGCTGGAAACAGGACCCCCTCGAGCTAGAAAGGGCCCGGCCTGGAAATAGAGCCTCTGGCCTGTGGGAGCCTCAGACTAAATCATGTTTAGTCCGAGGCTTGTCCTGCTAAATAGCCCGCGTGAAAACCAGGGCGTACAGTAACCAATTACTTAATTGATCTTTGACAATTATGTAAAAAAAAATCATAGAGCTAGGTTAAATAACATGTACCAGGAGGAGTAACCAGTTACCCTGAGAGGAGTAACCTTCTACCATAAGAGGGGTAACCAGTTACCATAAAATGGGCGATGGGTTACTCATATTAAATATGAAAAGAAACATCAAACCTGAATGAAAAAGTGGAAGAACACTTTATTAAAAAAGGGAAGAAGTAACTATAATTTTAGTAACATAGGTAGCTAGTTACTCCCAGAAATATACACACAAAGAATGTGAATGCAACCAGTTACCTCTAGAAATATACACACACATTTGAAGATAGAAATAAAAAATCAGATCTACCCCCTTTCCATTCTCTCCCATCTTCTTCATATAATTTTTTTTCTAGATTTGAATGTTCCTATCAGGATAACTGGTTACCCATTCACGTTTTCATATTTTTATTAATTTTCTTTCCAAATTTTGGTGTTCCTATAAGAGTTACAGTAAAAAAATGCTGAAAAAATTGATTTGATTTTTTTTACATATAGTAGAAAAAACTATAAAAAAAATTACAATAATAAATAAAAAAATAGTAAAATAATTATATAATGTTAAAATATGTGTGAAAAAAAAAGAAAAAATGGAATGAGAAAAGAATAAGTACAAAAAAAGGGACAAAAACTTAAGAAATAAAACTAAAAAAAATATGAAAAAAAAATGATGAAGGAAAAAAAATAGATGAATGAATAAAAATGAAAAAAATAAGAAGACAAAAAATGAATGAAAAAATTAGTAGAAAAAAATGAAGGAAAAAATAAAAAAAAAGAAAACTGAAAAATATGAAAAAAAAACTATATAAATGAAATAAAAAATAGATAAATTAATAAAAATGAAAAAGAAGAAGAATGGAAAAATAGAAAGAAAAAAATAATAAAAGAAAAAATTGGTAGAAGAAAAAATAAGGAAAAAAAAAATAACTGAAAAAATAATTAAAAGTGAAGGAAAAAATAAAAAATTGAAAAAATTAAATAAAATCACTTTCAAAATCAAAGAAAATATAATTATGATAAAAAATGTGATATTTCCATATTTTAGTTAGCTATTAATTGTATTTTATATACTTTAATTTTGTTTTTAATAAATTTTTCCATATAAATTAAGAAAAGTATAATTTATGTAATTTTGCACATTAATAGTATAAAAATCATATTTTTTAAAAATTCAAAAAAAAATAGAAAAGAAAAGCACAGTCCATCTCAATTATAAACCGAAACTTTTAATTTCAGATCAAAGAGTTAAAAATTATCATGACATTATCTCATTTTCTTTATTTTCCCTTCATATATACTGTTGTAATCCGTTTGGCTAGAAACAGAATCAAGTGTAGCAGTCTCTTACTGCTGTAAGAGTCTTTTGGCCATAATCAAATATAAAAATACAGTAAGGGATAAAAAGATACAAAAACATCATGATCAAAATTTCAAATAAGAACATAACGTCATTTTTAACAACAAAAAAATCATAGAAATAAAATTATATTCAAGCCTAAATTAAAAAAAAGAAAAAAGAAAGATAGACTTATAAAGAGAGAGAGACCTTGATAGCTTACCAAGATGGATCGATCTTTAAGATAAGAAAACAAAACACCGGCAATAAGAGAATAACAGAAAAAAAAAATACATGAACTCTGATAAATGGAAATAAAAGAACTCAAACTAACTTACAATGTTACTCATGAGAAGTTAATGTAATCATGGAGATTAGAGACTAGATAGATGAGTGAGGAAATAAAATGAGAGTAGATAAATACCACTGAGATGGAGAAGAGGCTAACGAGAGGGAGGGTGGCAAAGCTGAGATCGAAAGAAGATGGTGAGAGAGAGGGAGATGAGATTGAGAGAGAGTTGGAAGAGAATAGAGATGAGATTGTGAAGGATAGCTGTGAGAGAATAGATGAGAGGGAAGTGGAGGAGAGAAAGAAATTAGGGTTAGGTTTTCTTTGTTAAAACTTATATATAAATATATAATTATTTTTAAAATTATAGAAGTATCGGGTTTTGGGTTCAAACCCAAAGTCCAAAAATTTTAAAATGCTCATTGAAACCCGATCCAAAAATTTCGGATTTTGGATGGGTTTTAACCAAAAATTTCGAGGGTCCTACAAATTTGGTATTTTGGGTTCAGGCCAGGCGAATTTTTCAAGTGTTTTGTGCACCCCTACCTCACATAAGTCAACCAATTTCAATTTTTTATTTATTTTTCCTAGTGAAAGTTGCCTCCCTCAAGGAGAAACATCAAGCTTCGTATCAAAGCCAAATGGTGGACAAAAAAGTGTTGAATATTGATTTAAATTTATTATGATTTTTATTTATTGAGATTTTAATTTTAAGTAATTATTAATTTATGTAAAATGAGTGTCTTGTTGGCCAACTATTATTTGTGTGTGTGTAGGAGTGGATTTTTGAATGAAGTAAGAGCATGTGTGTTTTGAAGAGAATACGAGAATGAGTTTGTAGAGTGGTGAGAGTAAGTTTGAAGAGTGAATGAGTGAGAAGCAAATGTGTATTGAGATTTGAGTGGAGAGATTGAGTGAGTTTGAGTGTATGTAATATTGAAGTTTGAAGTGAAATAGATCTCTCGTTGTGAGTTTGGTGATTTTACCAAACCGAGTAAATTTCTTTGCTTCTTTATTATTTTGCTGTGCTTGAAATTTTCTTTTTTCCCAATAAGTGGTACCAGAACCAATGTTCAGATCTTCACTGCATATGTCAAAGAAGATGCCTTCCACAAAATTTGAGATTGAGCTTTTTGATGGAAAGAACAATTTCAGCATATGGCAAAACACGGTGAAAAATATTTTGGTGCAACAAGAGCTCCTGAAGGTGATGCAGGGAAAGAAGCCTGAGAGTATGAGTGATGAAGATTGTGAAGAGCTGTAGGCAAAAGCAGTAAGCACAATTCACTTAAATTTGCCTCCTGAATTAAAGTGTAGTGTCTTGAATGAAACACGTCCTTTTGAGTTACGGAAAAAGTTAGAGAAACTTTATATGTCGAAATTCCTAACAAATAGATTATATTTGAAAAAATAATTACATGATTTGAAGATGATTAAAGGGGATGATGTTAGGGATCATATAGATAGATTTAATAACTGCATAACTCAATTCTTAAGTGTAAAGGTCAAAATTGATGAAGAATATAAATATATTATTTTATTGGCCTCACTACCGAAATCGTATGAGACGTTAGTGACTACACTTTTAGTTGGAAAGACCACTTTAACAATGAGTGAGGTGTCAACTAATTTTTTGGAGACAGAGAGTATCAAGCTTTTGTGACAAGGTTAATATCAAATCGTGGTAGGAGTATGTTGAGTGGAAGTATGACGATAGAAGAGATAATTGCACTTAATCATGTTCTTGGAAATAAGTGGAATATTATTATTGTTACCAAAAAAGGACATGTTAGGAGGAATTGTGAAGAACTAGCCAAACATCTCGAAGTAATGAGAAATCAAGAATGCAGACATACTTCAGATTCTACTAATGTTGTTGATGAATGTTTTGAAAGTGATACTGATGTTCTTTTAGTCATTACTGATAAAAAAATTATGACTCTTAGATTTTGGATTTTGGTTGTTCGTTCCACATGTGCCCATATAAGGAGTGTTTTGATAATTATAAAGAATATGATGAATGTACTGTTTTGATGGGTAATGATTCTAGCTCTAAAGTTGTTGGAATAGGAGCTGTGAAGGTGAATATATTTGATGGTGTTGTGAGAATATTGACTGATGTAAGACATGTTCCTACGTTAAGAATGAGCTTAATCTCTCTAGGAGCCTTGGACACTTTAGGTTGTGACTATATTGCAAAAGATGATCTAATGGCTATTAAGAAAAGTGGCTTGGTAGTCATAAATGGTCAAAAAGAGTGGAATTTGTATAAATTAGTTGGGAAGACTATTTTAGGTGGAGCTGTGATGATGGAGCCAAGTCATAAAAGGCCATCATCTAATGTTGTTAGAGTGAAAGAATGCAAGAAGGTGGTGAAGTCTCCAAATACAGTAAGAGGTTATTTGAAGAAAGAAGACATCAACTCCTATAAGAGGAGTGAAACATTGAAGAATGTAAAGACGTGATCAAGTGAAGTTCAATGAGTATGAACTCAATGCATGTTTACTCTTATTGATGGTTTGAGTTTAAAGAATTTAAGTCAAGGTAGAGATTGTTGAGTATTCCCTCAAATTTATTACATTATTTATTTATAGAGTTTTTAATTTTGGGTAATTATTAATTTATATAAAATGAGTCTCTTATTACCCAAGTTTTGTAACTCTATAAATATGTATTATCTGTGTGTATGTAGGATTGGGTTTTTGAATGAGGAGAGTGGTGTGGGTTTTGAGGAGAGTATGAGAGTGATTTAATAGAGTGGTGAGAGTAAGTTTGAAGAGTGAAAGAGAGAGAAGCAAATGGTGTATTGAGATTTGGGTGGAAAGATTGAGAGAGTTTGAGTGTATGTAATATTGAAGTTTAAAGTGAAATACATCACTCTTTATGGGTTTGGTGATTTTACCAAACTGAGTAAATTTCTTTGCTTCTTTATTATTTTTTTTATGCTTGAAATTGTCTTTTTTCCAACAAAAAGAAATTAAGAACAACAATATGTTGGGGTTTTATGCCCTAATTAAAACCCAAATTCTTTGTAATATCATTTTATTATCAATAAAAGAATATAAATCATTTTTTGACTTGGTTAATCACTTTGCTCACATGTTTTATTTTCATGATTATTTGTTTAATATAAACTTCTATTAAATCCCGAGCATATAGCTAATCTTATTTATAGTGACGCAATCATAGTGGAATATAAATATGATTATATGTTCAAAATAAGTTAGTCCTAAGATTAGTCAGTGCACAGGATTTACACTGATTTGCCAAGCTACGATATGATCTACTTACACATTATAGTGTTATGTTCTTTCCAGAACATTAGCAAAGTAGATAAGATCGGATGTATTTGTTACATCGAACAAGACCGATATTGACAATTGATAAGATAAGTAAACATACCGTTATTATCTATTCTAGTCATATCATATAGTTGACCATAGGTCAATTCAATCTCAATTTTGAGTGGTTAGTATTCTAACTGATTGTATTATTTGAGTTCTTTGACTTGTTCGTTACCAGCTTACCCTACGGACTAGCCCATACTTACATCTTGGGAACTCAGTAGTATACGCCATTATAGAATCTGGGGGTGTCCTGCTCACATCCTGAGGAAAAAGGAGGGAAAGCTAGAACCGCAAACTGAAGTTTGCATGTTTGTTGGCTATCCTAAAGGTACTCGAGGTGGACTTTTCAATAGTCATTGAGAAAAAAAGTGTTTACTTGTACAAATGCTACTTTTATGGAAAATGACTATGTCCAGAACTTTAAACCTCGCAGCAAAGTAGTTTTAGAGGAGATGGTTAAAGAATTGACTCCAACCAATGTTCCATCGTCATCAACGCGAGTTGATGATGAAATTCCCACTCTTCACGTCCAACCAACGCAAGCCAGTTTAAACGAAGAAAGTACCACAGTTCCTAAGCAAACAGTCACGGAGCCTCGTCGTAGTGGGAGGGTTTCTAAGAACCAAGTTCGCTATGGTTTGGATAATGAAACCAATATGGTTGTTGGTGACACTAGTGATGATGATTCGTTGTCTTTCAAACAGGCAATGGCTAGCCCTGAAAAGGAACTATGGCTCAAAGCCATGAAACAGGAAATGGAGTCCATGTACTCAAATTCCGTCTGGGATCTTGTGGAAGCACCTAGTGACTTTAGGGCCATTGGGTGCAAGTGGATCTACAAGAAGAAATAAGGTGTTGATGGAAATATCGAGACTTATAAAGCTCGATTAGTGGCAAAGGGTTATACCCAAAGAGAAGGCGTGGACTATGAGGAAACTTTTAGTCCGGTAGCCATGCCCAAATCCATTCGCATCCTCCTATCCATAGCAGCCGCTCTCGATTATGAGATATGGAAAATGGACGTTAAGACAACTTTTCTTAATGGAAAGCTGGACGAAGTCATTTATATGGATCAGCCAGAAGGATTTAAAGTATCTGGACAAGAAAGAAAAGTTTGCAAGTTGAATAGGTCCATCTATGGACTTAAGCAAGCTTCTCATTCCTGGAATCTTAGGTTTGATGAAATAATCAAAACCTATGGCTTTGAACAAAATATTGATGAGCCCTGTGTTTACCAACTGAAGGCAAATCAAATAGTGGTATTCTTGGTTCTTTATGTAGATGATATCTTACTCATTGGAAACAATGCTAAGAAATTATCAGATGTGAAGAATTGGCTGAGCACTCAATTCCAGATGAAGGATTTGGGTGAAGCAAGTTATGTTCTAGGTATCCAGATCATCAGCGATAGAAAGAACAGACTCTTAGCTCTATCTCAAGAAGCTTCCATAGATAAAGTGCTTGAACGTTTCTCAATGACAAATTCCAAGAAAGGACGTTTACCATCCCGCCATGGAATTCATCTGTAACGACCCAAATCCGCTAATAAGGCTTAAGGGCCTTGATTAGCGTGCCAGGAGGGCATGATGGGATTTATGTGTGACTTTGATAAGTTAAATGTATGATTATGATTTAAAGCACGTTATATGACTATTTGTTTATCTGAGATGCATGACTATGTATATTAGTATGCATGTAGGCCCGGATCGTGTTAGAAGGGCATAACTGTAATTTTGGCCATGTTGGGCATAACTGCATTGATATGTGATGATTGTTGAGACCACAGTGGTATGTGGGTGTATCTATGATTTGTGACTCGAGGCGATCCTAGTGAGCGGGCTAGCGGAAAGTCGAGGCAGAGATTTATACCCGGCTCGGGGCGAGCCTGGGGGTATAAGCAGGAATTTAGAGAATATATTGAGATTAATTTTGATGATGGGGAATACTTATTTGATGATTTATCAGGTGTTGGAAAGCAACGGGAAAATATTAGAGACACTTGAGGATTAGCGGGAATTGGGTAAAATGACTAAAATGGCCCTACTTGGACAAAAGGATTTAGAATTAATAGGGAGGGAATTTTGGTCATTTTTCTTTTTGGAGATAGATTAAATAAGGCTTTACCCTTAGTGGGATTTATAGAGAAGTGTTGGCTGTGGAGAGAAAGAAAAAGGAAAGAAAGAAAAGAGAGAAAACAGAGGGTTTTCCTAATGGGGCGGTTTGTGCATTCTTGCACCATTCCTCTCCATTTTTCTTGGGGCAAAGCTCAGTGGAGAGCTAGGATAGGCTGAGCATCAAGAATCTTAAGGTTATACTTGAAGATTTGGCAAGGATTAGCAAGAACACATCAACTTTTGAGGTAAGTTTTTAGAGATTTCAGTTTTAAGGGTTTTGATGGTTTGAGCTGTGTTTTGAGCTGAGTTGATGGGAATTTTAGGGAATTTCTGGGCAAGCTTTGAGGATGGACAAGCTAAGGAGGTCTAGGGTTGAATCAAGGTCGAAATTTGCATCAATGGTAAGAATTCTAAGCCTTTAACTTTGTTGTTGATTGAATTTCTGGGTTTAGGGTTGTTCATGGTGAATTTTGAGATTTGGGTTGAATGTGCTTGGGTTTTGAGTTATTGGGATGCTTGGGATGAGTGTGAGGTGTTTATAAGCTTGATTTTGGGTTTGGAAAAGGTTTGGACAAGTTTGGGGTTGAATTGGTTGAAGGAAATCGCAAGAGGCGATTTTTGGGTTCTGCTGGGCTGCAACTAGCGCTAGTCAGTGGGCGCTGTAGCGCTAGCCCCTGTTCTGGGGGGTGTGTTCTGCTTGTAGTGCTACAACGCCCTCTTTAGAGCGCTGTAGCGCTGCACTGTTCACAGAAGGGGATTTTTGGGTTTTTGACGAGGAATTTTGACCTAGGGTTCGGGGATCGATTCCGCCACTTTGTTTTGGGGATCTAGGACTTCCCGGGGGCTCGGGAGTGGTCCCGAGGCTAGGTATTCGGACTTGGGGTTCGGTGTTGACTTTGACCTATGTTTGTGCCTAGGTGTGCGCTAAGGCTCGAGTGGGATCATGCTCAAGGAGTCAGGTGATCTAAGCTATCGAATTGAAAGGTAAGAAAACTATAACACCCGTAGGATAGGGCATGGGCCCATAGTGTGATTGCGGGGCACGACCCTATATTGTATATTGCATGATGAGATGATTGCAGGGCACGACCCTATATTCTGCATTACATGTTAGGGTGTAGACTTAAATGAATTGATATTTGTTTGAATGTTGTTTGAGTTATGCTATATGTGATTATGGTGGAATGAAACGGCTTGGAGCCGAGAACGGCAATGGAACCGAGAACGGCGAAAGGCCGAGAACGGCAGCGGGGCCGGTAGTAACACTTAGCACATGGGATGCTTATGGTCAGGGTAGGACCCAATGGATACGTGTGATATCCCTACGGTGAGGACCGAGACCCCAGGCTTTGGTAAGGCTTCTGGGGCGGCATGGCCGTGTTTGCTTAGTCTAATGGTTGACTTGTTTATCTGTGGACTATCTGATATGATTAACTGTATATTTTGCATATGTTATGTACTGCATGAGTTTTCTTGCTAGGCTTCGGCTCACGGGTGCTCTGTGTTGCAGGTAAGGGCATAGATTGAGTCAACCAACCATGAGTACGGAGAGCGTGAAGCGACGCGTACATGTTTGGCCTGCCCGACTGCTTTGGTTGGGGGTTTATTCGAGAAATGGCTGTAATAATCTATAATTTTTATAACTAATCAACTGTAAGCTTATTTCAAGATGTAAATAGTTTTCAAACCTTATTTTGGGATCCCAAATGTTTAATACTAGAAGTTTTAATGAAACGACGCATTTTCAAAGATTACAGCCTTAACTTTTTATTAGTCACACTTTTGTTTTAAAAACCTCGGTTAGCGAGTTCATTGCACACTGTTTTGTCTTAAAACTCACTTGGTAACGGCTCTAAGGTAGTAGGGCATTACAACTTGGTATCAGAGCGAGCCAAGGTTTATTGGTTCTGGTGATCGACCGAACATGTACACTCGCTGTCAGTGACAAGCTCGACTCAGGGTTGGTTGGTATGATTGATTAACATGTCTGAATATATATGTTTGAATGCCTTGTTTGCCTGCTTATCTATATGGAGCATGAGTAATGAGTTGACATATGCAGGAGATACTGTTGGGCTGTGCCCTTGACTATTGCATGTTGAGATTAATGCGTGCTGAATAACATTATTATGCATGTGGATGAATATTGGCATAATGGTTCGCATATTGAGTGTATATGGTTAATTTTTCTGAATTAAATTCATAAGTTATATCTGTTTATTGGCTTGTATGAAGCATGATGAGTGTGGATATACTTAGTAGTGATAAAATTTGGTAGCTAAATGTATGACATTGTGGATTTGACCTAGTATATGCTTGTGTGTGCATTATACCTGTGGATATTTGGATCTAGTTGTGGGTTGGTTCGGGGTATGAACCTCAGAGTTCAGGAGTTGGGTCAGTTTTGACAGGTGAACTCGTGTTGTTTGTTCCTAGAAGGGTTTTGGGGACCTGATATCGTGTTAAAAAGGGGGATTCTAGATATAAGTTGGAGTTGAGATCTCCAGTTATCCCTGAAAGCATCAGCAGAGAGTCACTAGTGTGTGAGTAAGCTGTGGAGTTTGTTAGTTGAGATGGGATAGAGGAACAACAGATTTCTCTGGGGAAATAGCTGATTTCAATGTTTTAACAGTAAGGTTACCAGTGTTGGCTTACTGTGAGGTATGGACAGATAAGGGTATTATATGAAAGGCTGAAAGGGTGTTATCCTTTAGTTTTGAGGAAGGTACGGGAAGACAAGGAATTCATTAGTGGATTGGCAAGGTTAATTCCACCCTTGGTTAAGAGGATGAGAGATCCTGATTAGAGGGTTGTGTCAATTATTGAGGTAGAGAGATGCCTGGAAACGGCACTTGGGCTGAGGTACTGGCTTAATGGGCTGAAAAGAACTCAGATGGTGATTGATAGAAGAGGTTTTAAGGACATGATTTGAACCGTGGAGACTGGTGGGCTTATAAGTTTGGTTTGGACTGTTGGGGGTAACAACAGTGTAAATCAATGGGTTTGGTGAATTAGATAATTTATTTCGGAAATTTATACTGATGGATGTATCCGGAATTGATGGCGACCCATTTAAAGATTGAACTCTGGGATAGTCCAAGGTATTTGGGCCGCTCTGATGTAAGAATTTATCGCCTGCATGTGGATGGCGGAGAGGGCCATGTTGTTCGAGGAACTGATGGTTGATGTATAGAGCATGAGTGCTAGAGCTGCAAGGGCGGTGCTTCCTTTGATGGAGTTAGTAAAGAGATAATTGTGATAATCAAGTTGATAGAACCCCGGATAGTTCTGTGGCTTCTAGTTTTGCCAGAAAGGGGGAAAGGTCTGGCTGATAAGATGGTACTTTTATTGTTAGAATGCCGCAAGGAAGGATTCTCAATTTTTGAGGTAGAAGGACCCCAGACAGTGCTTGGGCACCTAATTTGAGATTGGAAAGAAGCCTGATTGAAAAGGTAGTTATCAAGATGGTGACAGGAACCAGGGAGGTTATTTGGTATGCACATGAGGGAGAGGATGCCACCTGAGAGGAGGTCAGGTGAGGGCATGACTTCTACATAGAATGACTCGAGATGTTAGGATGGATTTCCCCATGGTGAGGGAAACGGAGAACTGGAATGCATCGATACATTCAAAGTTCGAGGTTGAGTCCTCAAGGATGAGTATTTAACTGACGAGCTTATGCTTTGGGTATGTAACGAACTGGAAGGACTCGGTGTTGAGAATGCTCCGAGAGGGTGATGGACATAGAGAGGTTGCCTCAAAGGTGTTATTCAGGAGGCTGAGGACAGTAATGCTTATTGAGAAGGAATTAGAAACTCTGGCAGATGGATTGTTGAGGATAGCATCTGGAGTATGAAAATGAGACTGAGTGGAAACTGGGCTGACCAGTGGGAGAATTATGTGGTTATGTAAAGAATATTTGGGGGTACTTCAAGGTCGGACTACAGATAGGATTGGTATAAGGAATGTAGTAAAAGATGGTTTTGGTTGACAGAAAGTCTATTGAAGCAATCGAACGAATTTGACCCTGGTGTAGCCAGAGTGTTATACTGCGGGGATTGTTAGCATCGTCGGGTTAGAACGAAAAGTACAATGTTCGATACAAGAAAGGACGATGTCTCCAAGAGTTTATCTATGACCTGGTTATTACCAGCTGGAAACCAAGGATAGAGAAATTTCGGGAAATTGTCTAGTTTGCACCAGGTAGGATGTGAGGAGCTGGTAACAAAGACTCTAGAATGGCTCAAGCTGCAGCAGCACAGGTAAGTTCTTTAGGCAGAGAATGTGTGAACAGTTTGGGCAAGTCCCCTTCAAGCTCAAGAGCAGTACATGTGGATTACTCCCAGACGGAAATGGCGAGCAAATGACTATGCAGAAGATGTTTGTACCCAGAAGGAGGAGTCTCAGGTAAGGTTCTACGGAGTGTTAGTTTGGGTGTCGTCAAGAGTACTCAGATTGGAGCTACAAGAAGAAAGGACAGGTATGAGGAGATTTGATCTGAAGTCACAAAGAAGCTAATGAAGAACGTTTGAAGAACAGAAAGCATAACAAGACTGGTAAGCGCGTCATCTATTGCATAAGCACCTCCGGAGACAACTACATCAGAGATGAGGAGAACAGTACAACTTGAGGTTAGACGGACTGAGTGGTGTCAAATCAGAAAGAAATTCAGAAGACAAGGTAAGATTTGATTGGTATCGGGCGATGATGGAATTTGTGCGTGTTATGGTTAAGTATAGAGTGATGGCATAAAGGACCTGATCTATGGTAAGGAGATGGAATTGGGGGAGTGTACCACGATTTGGGCACGCCCAGGAATTAATTGACGCGAGGATGGATCGAACCTTGCGAGAGACGAAAGAATGAACCTGGTTGATACACTTGGAATGTTAAGTCGACTGTTGTGCATGGCATAAGGTACTTGAGTGTTGGGTATTGATAAGAAGGTTAACGTTGAGACCCAAAGGTGGGGAATAGTAACAGACGGATGATCAGTGTTTGAAATCCTCGATTGAAAGAGGGGAGATATAATTGGAGGCGGAACTCCTAACTGAGAGGCGTGTGTCAGTCAAGGAATAACGCCATAGACTGTAATAGAGTGGACAAGGCAACGACTGAGATTGGCATAACGTTAGTAGGTATGATTAGCTGGTGAGTGTCACTGAGCTATGGAATCTGAAGTGTCGGCTTTGGTTGAAGCAGGGAAGAACCCTGCTAAGGTGGTACAAGTTAGGATACCAGGAATGGATGAAGAATCCAATTAGATTTGGTTTATGAATGAGAATTCTGAATGGATATCATTCCACCTCCTAGGGTACGTCGTACCGGGAGGGTCGAGCAGGTGACAGAATCTAGTGTTTTCCTTTGGACCCTGAGGGGTTAAGTGATGTGGTAGTGTATCATGGGAATAGACCACTTTAGACCTTGAGTAAAGTGTTTGGACAGGAAAAGTTTTAACTCAGTTGAGGGAGTTAATGTTGTTGGGTCAAGTGAACTGGTTTCAGGATAGAACGTCGATGATACTGAATTGAGGCCCTATAGTATTTTAAATTTTGGAAAGGATCTAGAGAACGAAGAGAACAGAGTGGGAATCTGGGATTATCAGTTGATTGCAAGTGAAATGGCAGTCTGAAAGTTTATCGGATATCTTAAAGAATTGAGCGCTGAGTAGGCGAATACTTGAGATATTAAGGGAAGTGTAATCCCTGATGAGTTAGTCGTGGTGGCAGTTGCTGGTGTCTTGTTAATGTAACACGACATAGGACATGATAAGAGGTGAAGGATAGTCAATACTACGGTTTGGATTTAGTTCAGAGAGAAAGCCAAAGAGGTCGTTGAAACTTCTTATGGCAGGAGTGTCTGCCTATTTGAAAGAATGAAGAGCTGGTAAATTGCTAAATTATGAGGAAATAAAGTTCCAGAAGGAAAGAGTTGCATCTCTGCGTAATAACAGACAAGGAATTGTATGGTGTTCAGAGAAAGAAGGGAGAGTTCTGACTCTTGATTCAACATAAAATTCTGAAGTTGTACTAAGGGTTAGGCCAGCGGGGCCTACAAGCTGATCCCACCTAGTAGAGGTGATGACTTTTGAGTATCTCTGGAATCAGGAATAAGACAATGAATTGGTCATTGTAATCTAGGCAGACCCTGAGGCTTCAGCAGGGTTGCAGTGTAAATGAGGGGCTATCGAGAGTATGGCTATTAGACAAGATCTTGAGGGGTAAGATTGTTACTCTTGTGAGAGTGTTGTTGAAAAGTAAACTAAAGGCGGTGGACCTTGGGATTCAGGGTCAGAGTTGCGGGTTTACTGACTGATGTGTTTGGATAAATTTCGAGGACGAAATTTTATGAGGAAGGGATAGTTGTAGCGACCCAAATCCGCTAATAAGGCTTAAGGGCCTTGATTAGCGTGCCAGGAGGGCATGATGGGATTTATGTGTGACTTTGATAAGTTAAATGCATGATTATGATTTAAAGCATGTTATATGACTATTTGTTTATCTGAGATGCATGACTATGTATATTAGTATGCATGTAGGCTCGGATCGTGTTAGAAGGGCATAACTATAATTTTGGCCATGTTGGGCATAACTGCATTGATATGTGATGATTGTTGAGACCACAGTGGTATGTGGGTGTATCTATGATTTGTGACTCGAGGCGATTCTAGTGAGCGGGCTAGCGGAAAGTCGAGGCGGAGATTTATACCCGGCTCGGGGCGAGCCTGGGGGTATAAGCAGGAATTTAGAGAATATATTGAGATTAATTTTGATGATGGGGAATACTTATTTGATGATTTATCAGGTGTTGGAAAGCAACGGGAAAATATTAGAGACACTTGAGGATTAGCGGGAATTGGGTAAAATGACTAAAATGGCCCTACTTGGACAAAAGGATTTAGAATTAATAGGGAGGGAATTTCGGTCATTTGGCTTTTTGGAGATAGATTAAATAAGGCTTTACCCTTAGTGGGATTTATAGAGAAGTGTTGGCTGTGGAGAGAAAGAAAAAGGAAAGAAAGAAAAGAGAGAAAACATAGGGTTTTCATAATGGGGCGGTTTGTGCATTCTTGCACCATTCCTCTCCATTTTTCTTGGGGCAAAGCTCAGTGGAGAGCTAGGATAGGCTGAGCATCAAGAATCTTAAGGTTATACTTGAAGATTTGGCAAGGATTAGCAAGAACACATCAACTTTTGAGGTAAGTTTTTAGAGATTTCAGTTTTAAGGGTTTTGATGGTTTGAGCTGTGTTTTGAGCTGAGTTGATGGGAATTTTAGGGAATTTCTGGGCAAGCTTTGAGGATGGACAAGCTAAGGAGGTCTAGGGTTGAATCAAGGTCGAAATTTGCATCAATGGTAAGAATTCTAAGCCTTTAACTTTGTTGTTGATTGAATTTCTGGGTTTAGGGTTGTTCATGGTGAATTTTGAGATTTGGGTTGAATGTGCTTGGGTTTTGAGTTATTGGGATGCTTGGGATGAGTGTGAGGTGTTTATAAGCTTGATTTTGGGTTTGGAAAAGGTTTGGACAAGTTTGGGGTTGAATTGGTTGAAGGAAATCGCAAGAGGCGATTTTTGGGTTCTGCTGGGCTGCAACTAGCGCTAGTCAGTGGGCGCTGTAGCACTAGCCCCTGTTCTGTGGGGTGTGTTCTGCTTGTAGCGCTACATCGCCCTCTTTAGAGCGCTGTAGCGCTGCACTGTTCACAGAAGGGGATTTTTGGGTTTTTGACGAGGAATTTTGACCTAGGGTCCGGGGATCGATTCCACCACTTTGTTTTGGGGATCTAGGACTTCCCGGGGACTCGGGAGTGGTCCTGAGGCTAGGTATTCGGACTTGGGGTTCGGTGTTGACTTTGACCTATGTTTGTGCCTAGGTGTGCGCTAAGGCTCGAGTGGGATCATGCTCAAGGAGTCAGGTGATCTAAGCTATCGAATTGAAAGGTAAGAAAACTATAACACCCGTAGGATAGGGCATGGGCCCATAGTGTGATTGCGAGGCACGACCCTATATTGTATATTGCATGATTAGATCATTGCAGGGCACGACCCTATATTTTGCATTACATGTTAGGGTGTAGACTTAAATGAATTGATATTTGTTTGAATGTTGTTTGAGTTATGCTATATGTGATTATAGTGGAATGATACGGCGCGGAGCCGAGAACGGCAATGGAACCGAGAACGGCGAAAGGCCGAGAACGGCAGCGGGGCCGGTAGTAACACTTAGCACATGGGATGCTTATGGTCAGGGTAGGACCCAGTGGATACGTGTGATATCCCTACGGTGAGGACCGAGACCCCAGACTTTGGTAAGGCTTCTGGGGCGGCATGGCCGTGTTTGCTTAGTCTAATAGTTGACTTGTTTATCTGTGGACTATCTGATATGATTAACTGTATATTTTGCATATGTTATGTACTGCATGATTTTTCTTGCTGGGCTTCGGCTCACGGGTGCTCTGTGTTGCAGGTAAGGGCATAGATTGAGTCAACCAACCATGAGTACGGAGAGCGTGAAGCGACGCGTACATGTTTGGCCTGCCCGACTGCTTTGGTTGGGGGTTTATTCGAGAAATGGCTGTAATAATCTATAATTTTTATAACTAATCAACTGTAAGCTTATTTTAAGATGTAAATAGTTTTCAAACCTTATTTTGGGATCCCAAATGTTTAATACTAGAAGTTTTAATGAAACGACGCATTTTCAAAGATTACAGCCTTAACTTTTTATTAGTCACACTTTTGTTTTAAAAACCTCGGTTAGCGAGTTCATTGCACACTGTTTTGTCTTAAAACTCACTTGGTAACGACTCTAAGGTAGTAGGGCGTTACATCATCTTTCAAAGAAGCAGTCTCCCCAGACTCCTGAAGAGGAAGATGTAATGAGAAAAGTTCCTTACGCATCTGCAGTTGGAAGTCTTATTTATGCCATGTTGTGTACTAGACCAGATATATGCTATGCAGTGGGAGTAGTGAGCAGGTATCAGTCAAACCTAGGACCAGAACATTGGATAGCAGTTAAGCACATCCTGAAGTATTTAAGACAGACTAAGAATTGTATGTTAGTCTACAAGGTTGGTGTTCTGAACCCTGTAGGCTACACCGATTTAGATTTTCAGACTGATGTCGATGACAGGAAGTCTACTTCTGGAATGGTGTTTACTCTTGGGGGTGGAGCTATGATTTGGAGAAGCAAAAAGCAGTATGCAATCTCAGATTCCACCATGGAGGCTAAGTACATAGGTGCGTCAGAAGCAGCTAAGGAAATAGTCTGGCTAAAGAAGTTTTATTCGGATCTTGGTGTTATTCCAGAAATGGATAAACCGCTTGTGTTGTTTTGTGACAATACAGGAGCGATAGCCAACTCGAAAGAACTTCGAAGTCATAAGAGGAGTAAGCATATAGAAAGGAAGTATCACATTATTCGAGAATATGTGGCTAGGGGAGATGTGAAGGTTATGAAGATTGCAACTGAAGACAATCTTGCGGATTCGTTTACAAAGACACTACCAGAAGCTACATTTGATAAGCATATCAAGGAAATGAGATTAGTAGAATTAAGGCATTAGTTTCAATTAGTGCAAATGGGAGTTTGTTGGGGGTTTTATGCCCTAATTAAAACCCAAATTCTTTGTAATTTCATTTTATTATCAATAAAAGAATAGAAATTATTTTTTGACTTGGTTAATCACTTTGCTCACATGTTTTATTTTCATGATTATTTGTTTAATATAAAATTCTATTAAATCCCGAGCATATAGCTAATCTTATTTATAGTGACGTAATCATAGTGGAATATAAATATGATTATATGTTCAAAATAAGTTAGTCCTAAGATTAGTCAGTGCACAGGATTTACACTGACTTGCCAATCTACGATATGATCTATTTACACATTACAGTGTTATGTTCTTTCCAGAACATTAGCAAAGTAGATAAGATCAGATGTATTTGTTACATCGGACAGGACCGATATTGACAGTTGATAAGATAAGTAAACATACTGTTATTATCTATTCTAGTCATATCATATAGTTGACCATAGGTCAATTCAATCTCAATTCTGAGTGGTTAGTATTCTAACTGATTGTATTATTTGAGTTCTTTGACTTGTTCGTTACCAGCTTACCCTACGGACTAGCCCATACTTATATCTTGGGAACTCGGTAGTATAATTGAGTGGGAGTGTTAATCATAGATATGAACATCTATAGCTTCTGATGAAGAAGTGAAACGATGGTTTCCTTTTAGTTTGGTTCAAGGTGTTAAATGATAGAGATCTCATTTTCGTAATTAAATTAGTTTACTGAAATACAAGGAACTAAGTGTTTTAAGGATAAAATACAATGAGGGGTAAAACAATATTTTAGTCCTATCTCATTGTAGACCGTCTATAGAGGATTGAGTGACAATTATAGTTGTAATAATGGATAATTAATAGCGTATCTATATTTTTCATAAAGCATTCTATGAATTCAAGAATGCAATTCCGAGTCTATAGTGGAGTCACGAGGAATTAATAAGTTAGTAAATTTATTTGTTAGATTTATGATAACTTATTGGAGCTTGATTTCATAGGCCCATGGTCTCCATTGTACCTTGGATAAAATCATCTAGATAGTCTCGATTAATTGATTTAATTATCAATTAGAATTATCAAAGTTGATCAGGTCAATTTTGGATAGTTTCACAGAGTTGTGTAATTTTGAGAAGAAAAGAGAAATTATGACAGATTTATTAATTAAGATAAATTAGTATCTAAATTAATAAATAAGTTTAAATCAAGGTTCAAATTATAAATAATTAATTTGATAAATGATTTAAATAATTATTTAATTAATTAAATCAATAGAAAATAATATAGGCCTTGATTTTAAGTACAATGAGCTTATAATCAAATGGAAAATTTCACGGGCCTAAAGCCCATGATAATTTCGACCTAGGGCTTTAAAATGGCTATTATTTTATTGATTTTTTAATTAAATTAAATGGCCTAATTGAGTCTATAAAAGGAGTGCTTAAAGAGAAGTAAAAACATAAATTTAATCACTGGTTTTCTGATAGTTTTAGTTTCTCTCTAAACACAAGTCATTTTCTAAGCCTCTTTGTTATTTTGTCTTCTGCTCTCTATATCTATCTCATGTGTTGAGAATTGCCCACACTAGTCTAGGTGGTTCTAAGGATACATTGGAAGATTGTGAAGAAAATAGAAGATCGATTCAGTTTCTTGATAATACTCTGCGACAGAGAGGATACAAGAGTTAGAGACACTGAAGGAAGGACTGTTTCATCCCGCTGCGTATACTATAAGTATTCTATTCTTTGTTTCTCTTTGAATTCAATTTTAGAAACATATTTTAGGCTATCTCGTATTAATTTGTTTAATATTATAGATATACATGAAAATAAATAAAAATCCTGTATAATTTTTCCTAACACAATAGGCCTAAAACAGTAAACCTACAACATTAAATTGAACCATAAAATATAGCAAAAACACTAACAACTAACTAAACATTAGGAAAATAAAATTTGAATCCAAAAGATTTGAGCACACGACTCAACCTCCAAAAGACAAAGACGCCAAAGAAATGCAAACTAGAAAATAGCTTCCACCTCATCATGAAGGCCAACTGGAGCCACCTCTTTTTAAGAGAGAGTCATTATGATGTTGATTCTGAGTGTCCATTTGGCTAGGTTATGCGCTACCCAATTGCCTTTTCTATGAATTTTCAGTATTTCCCACCGTTCAATGTTGGGTGACAACAAAGGAAACTAATCCACAAGCACCTACAAGTTAAGAGAATGATGATTGTTGTAATTGGGAGAGAGGGTCGTGACAACTTCTTGGGCATTTGATTGGAAGATGACATGGTCCCAGACAGTGATGCTCAACAGCTAGCTTTGCCCCTTTGAGAACACCTTGGGCGTCCACATGTTGCGGGTTCATTTGTGGGATGGTTTTAGTGTAAAGCATGAGATACTTTGCTTGCCCAATCCCTGGCAAAACAACAAGCATTGTAGAGTTTCTGGTGCGTGTCGTTAGCTGTACCAAATTTAACTATATTTTTCTTTCTAATTTTACCAACTACTTTAGTATAGCAGTAAATAAAGGTCGAAGCCACGAGGACTAATATTCAATTTGTTATTAGAAATTAAAAACAAGAATTAAAAAAGGGATTTCAAACTTTGAAAATTAAAAATAACATAAAATAATGAACAAATCAATATGATAACAATAATTTTAAGTAACAGTTAAGAGCCAATTCTCCACCTTCAACAATCATTCATGATTAACAATGATTACCATTATTCCATATTCCGATTTAAATTATTAACACCGCAGATAACATATAAGTAGTCATTATCCCAAATCTCCATATTGTACTTTATTAGGGTAAATAACTATTTGTTACCATGTGTTTTATCGACATACAAACTTGGTACCCTATTTTCAATAATGCACATTTAGCACCCTGTAATTTGAAAATGTACATATTTAGTACCCTGAACTCAAATTCGATTGATAAATGTTTATCAATATGACCAAACTGTCCTTAGTTATACGTAATTAAGTAAGGGAAATTTCATGGTCTATGCTTACTAGTATACCATATTTCAACCATATGAAAAAATTAATAGGCTTCCCAAATATATGTCATTTTGTAAAATTTTAACTATAGTGCCCCTCTCATTAAACTCCCCCTCTTTCTCTCTCAAACTATCTTTCTTTGCCATGGCAGCCCCACCACCTCCCCACGCCCGGAAGCTCATCTTTCTCTCTCATAAATTGTCTCTCTTTCTCTACTTTCTCCTTCTCTCTTCTCATGACCATCTAAACACAAAGAAAAAGTGAAACCCACAACCATTGAAGCACCCATGATTAATTTTTGTGTTCTACATAAAAAATTTAAGGCTTTAAATATTCTTAACATGTAGATCTCAAAAAAAATACCAAGATTAAAAAAAATAAACTAAAAATAACATCTAAGAAAAAAGTTATGCTTCACCAAAATTTTCATCAAATATCAGTGCGGAGCATCGTAATGCATCACAGAAGCAATGCATTTGCATCGTTTTGGGCCAAAAAAAATCAAGTTCTTGTAGATTCATTGTAGAAGCATCACATTTGCATCATTTTTGGCAAAACTCAAGTTTTTGTGGATGCATCACATTTTCATCGTAGAAGCATTGCTAAAGCATCGCATCTGTGTTGTTTTTGGCCAAAAATAAATATTTCATGAATGTATTCATGAAATTGCATCATTTTTGGCCAAAAATAAAGATTTGTATCGCTTCTGCGATGCATTCATGAAATTTTGATATTTGGCCAAAAACTATGCAATTACAATGCTTTGCGCTGAAATTTGACGAAAATTTTGATGATGCATAACTTTTTTGATTAGATGTTAGTTTTAGTTGAGTTTTTTTAATCTTGTATTTTTTTTAGATTTACACGTTTAGAATATTTAAAGCCTTCAATTTTTTATGTTGAACACAAAAATTAATCATGGGTGGGTTTCTTTTTTCTCTTTGTTTTCATATGGCCGTGAGTAGAGAGAAGGAGAAAAGAGAGAAAGAGAGATGACTTGTGAGAGATAAAGAGGAGCTTCCGGCTATGGGGAGGTGGGGGTGGTGGTGGTGGGGCTGCCATGGTAGAGAGAGATAGTTTGAGTGAGAGAGAGAGAGAGCAATGGGGGTTTAATGAGGGGCACTATAGTCAAAATTTTACAAAATGACAAATTTGTCACATTGTTGAAATATGATATACTTGTAAACATAGACCATGAAATTTCCCTTAAGTAATTAAATTTAAATTTTAAACCCATATAATTGAGGGCATTTTTGTCATATTGCTATAATTTTATTGATCAAATTTGAGTACAGGGTACCAAATATGTACGATTTCAAATTACAGGGTACTTGATGAACATTATTGAAAACCTAGGGTACCAAGTCTGTATTTTGGTAAAATACATGGTACCAACTGAGTATTTACCCACTTTATTAAAGTGAAGTGCTCTCAATAAATTATTTTTAGGGTATATAACCATTTGGTACCTTGTGTTTTATCGAAATACATACTTAGTACCCTATGTTTTCAATAATGCTCATTTGGTACCTTGTAATTTGAAATCGTACAAATTTGGTACCTAGGACTCAAATTTGAACGATTAAATTTTATTAATATAACCAAATTTCCCTAAGTTATATGTAATTAAGTAAATAAATTTGAATTTGAAACACATATAATTGAGGACAATTTGGTCATATTGATCAAAATTTAGTTCAGGGTACCAAATATGTATGATTTCAAAATACAGGGTACTAGATGAGTATTATTGAAAATATAGGGTACCAAATATGTATTTCGATAAAACATAGGGTACCAAATAAGTATTTACCCTTCTTTTTACTAAACAACCTAATGGAAAAGAACCTTAGATTTAATTTATCAAAACATTAATTTCTATGGAGACGAATTAATCTAAGCAACAAACGCAACAAGCGTGCGATTCATTTAACCTAGGTTATACTCTTCATCACAATTAAAAGCACCATTTACATAATTAAAAATTATCACAAAAATCTAGAGTTCTAAACGATTAGGTGAATAGAAACCCTAAGATGATGATAAACTAAAGCAAAATCCTATTTATGGGCCCTCTAAATAAGATTAAAATAATAATCATAAAATTAGGCATAAAAGAATATAAGCAATTCAATATCAAGGAATATAAAGAATAATAATCATCATTGAAATCAAGAACTCATGTCTAGGGTTTTGAAATAACCCTTAACCTAGAAAGAAACTACTCCATAATCTCAAACATGATCAAAATCATAATTCGAAATAATAGAGTTTTAAGAAGAAGAAGAAAAACAAGAATGTTGATGTAGAAGATGAAAAATTCTCTTCTCTCCCAAGTTCTGTCTAAGTTTAAGTGTAATGCCCTACATCCTTAGATCCGTTACTAAGTGTGTTTAAAACGTGCAATTAACTCGCTAACCGAGGTTTTAGATTAAAAGTGTAGCAAAACCATAATAAAAGTCATATAATTTGAAAATGTAACCATTCATTGAAATTATAAAGCGTTATACATTTGGGATCCCAAAATACTGTTTAGAAATATTTACAACTCAAAATATGATTAAAGTAGACTAAACGACAAAATTAGGTTTAATACAAAACATCTCCCAAAAATACCCCTGGCCGTGGCAGCCAGGCAGGCCGAATATGTACACGCCGCTTCATGCTCTCCATACTCATGGTTGATCGACCTTTCCCTTGCCCTTACCTGCACCATAAAGCACCCGTGAGCAAAAGCCCAGCAAGAAAACTCCACACAAGCAATCAACATATGCACAACTATCAATAAGCATATAACAAAGCCACCAACAGGCTAAACACATAACGGCCATGCCGTCCCAGGCACTTTACCAGACCCTGGGTTCACGGTTTACACCGTGAGGATGTCTCAGGCATCTGAGAAGGGTCTCACCCTAGCAACTTGCACTCCGCGTGCTTAACGTCGCTTCCGGCCCTGTGCCGTACTCGGCCTTGCACTCCACGTGCATGATGTCCTTGCCGACACTTTGCTGTACCCGGCCTTGCCATTCTTGGCCTTCGCCGTTCTCGACCCTTGCCGTACATTTACATATATGCAACACATAGCATAAACTTAACAAACACTTAAACAAATACAAGCATACACAATAGCGCTACGCCTTGCATCACAAACACATAGGGCCATGCCCTGCAACACAAACTATAGGGCCATGCCCTGCTCTATGGGTACAACCGTTTTCTTACCTGTGTCCCAAGCTTCCCGAGTACAGTCCCCTAGTCCGAACCTCGCTGAAAACCTAGTCACAACGTATCAACAACATCCATCCATCCATCATGTTCTAATCCAATAAATAACTTTGGGTTATAATTCTAGTCTCCGGGACCTAGAATTCTATCAATCCGAGTGATAAAATCCACCCCGAGCCTTAAATTTTGGATTCCCGAGCCTAAAACCTTCTTGGGGTCCAAAAACCCACTAAGCACCGCAGCCCCAAGGCCCTATGCTGCGGCCCGCCTCAACCAAAAACCCAACCCCCAAATTTAGCCTATGCGCGCTGCGGCCCAACCTATAGGGCACCGCGGCCCACCCCTCTTCCTGGCCTCCAAACCGTTCTAGAGGGCCGCGGCTCACCAAGAACAATGCCGCGTTCCGACCCTTTGAACCCAGAAAAATCCCCCATTTTCACAACTAAAACCAAGCCAATTTACCCCATAATCAATCCAACAACTCAATTTAATCACCACAGAAGTTCTAGAATAGTCCTAGCAACACAACCTAACAAAAAGCTAGCTTAAAACCTCATCAAATCCCAAATTCAATCTTCAACTTCAAGCACTTAAGAAAGCTAAAAACTCAGCCATTAATTACAGAATTTAAAGACTAAAATCACAGTTCAAAGCTTACCTTATCCTCCGCTTGAATCCATAAGTTGAAACTGAGCTAATCCCCAAGTTTAGAGCCCAAATTCCTTGCTTAATCTTCAATGTTTCCCTTGGTAAGGTTTAGAGAAAACAAGAGAGAGAGGAAAGGGAGATAGGGTCGTTTGCTAAGTTTATGATGTTAGAGAATATATGTTATTGGCTCAATGGAAAAGGTAAGATAATACAACTCTATGAAAAATATTACAAATAAATAATGATTGATTAAAAAGAGTGTTACAACTCTATAACTGAAAATACAAACAAACAAAGAAAGGAAGAGGAAGAAGGAGAAGAAGAGAATGGTGAAAGATACAACTCTAAACAAAAGATTACAAGTAAAGGAAAGGTGTTTGAAACAAAAGAAAAGAAGATTACAACTCTAAACAAAAGTTACAAGCAAATAGAAAATGAAAATATGAAGAAAAGAAATAGAGAAAAATGCAAGAACAAAATAATAGTAAACTCTCACTTACACAACCTAAGTGAAGAGGGTTGGGGATCACTAACTTGAACAAGGTTTAAAACCTTTGCCCAAAAGCTTATTTCCCCTAACTCAAGCACTAAGGGATCTCTCACAGATTTTTGGAAATGCTTTCTGGAATAATCAAGCCTCAAGGTGTATTTTCCAGCCAAGCGCTTTGTGGATGGAAAATGGTGTGTCTTACAAGTGAGCATTAGGCTCTTATTTATAGAGTTTGAGATACCCCTTTGAATTTCAAATTCTACCAAACCCCATGGCTGTTACCAATGTTTAATTGGATGTTTATGGAATTAAAATGAATATTTGGGAGTTATTTGGGATGTTCAAACCGTTCAATTTGGAAAAAACTGAAAAACCATATAGGCTGTCAGGCTCACTAGCCGCGGCCAGGATCATCTGTGGCCGCGGCCACTGGTGTAACAACCCAAAATCACTAATATGGCTAAAGGGCCTTGATTAGTGTGCCGGGAGGGCATAATTGGTTTATGTGTGAATTTATTAAATTAACGTGTGATTATATGATAAACATGCTTGTATGGTTATGTGAATGTAAATGTGATTATATGTTATATTTGGGAGAACCACATTATTATGTGGGTAATTCTGCAACGTGCGACTCGAGGCGATCCTAGGGAGTTAGTTAGCGGGAAAATCACAATGGGGCTTAATATTTGACTTGGGGCAAGTCAAGGGGTATTTCGGGTATTAGATGATTATTTGGGTTATCGGGTTATGGAAATAAATATATGGAGATATATTTGAGGTTAGGAAGCTTAGGCGGGGATATTGGGGAATTTTACCATTTTGCCCTCGGGGACGTTTCCGGTACCCCGAGCCTCGGGATTGACTTAATTAACTAAGGTTAGACTATGTAAAACAGAAAACAGTAGAACAAGAAAACCAAATCGACCCATTTTTCTCCTCTCTTCCTTCTCTTCTCTCTCTTAAGAAAACTACTAAAACCTAAGGGAATTCAGCTGAGAATTTAATGGTTTGGGCTGGAATCTTGAAGGTTTAGTCCAGTGTTCAGCTAAGGAAAATCAACCAGGATTAAGGTAAGGGCTAAATTACACTCTTGATCATTAGAATTTTGAGTTTTGGCTGAGTGTTAAAAGTGTTTATGGTTTTGATGTTTATGGACTGAATTGAAGCTGAGAAGCTTCGGTTTTAGCTCAGAAATTTGTTAAGGAAGTGGTTCATCAAAGAAGGTAAGCTTCAATTCGTAATTTAGAGTTTAAAGTCTCACTTTGCATGACTGATTTTAGAGTTCTTGAGCTACTGGGTTTTAGAAATCAAAATGGGATTTTAATGAGTTTTTAAGCTAGGATTTTGTTGGATTGAGTTGCTAGAATCATGTTAGGAGTCTTGTGATCAATGGGTTTTGGAATTAGGGTGCTTTGGGGTGGTTTTTAGCAAGGTTAGGATGCTAAAAATGGTGGTTTTTCTGGGCACGAAGGGTTGGGCTGCGGCTCTATTCTAGAGTGTCGCGACCCTGCGAAGCAAGGAAGAGCCAAGGAGGCTCTGCAGTGGGGAAGCGCCGTGTCTGTGGTTAGAGAGGCCTAGCCTCTGTTTTAGGGGCGGGCCACAACCCTTTAGGGTATTCTTGATCTTTTGGAGGTTTTAAGCGCGGGAACCTAACCTAGGGTGCTCGGGATCGATTCCACCACTGTGTTTGGTGGAAATCGATGTCCCGGAAGCTAGAACTCCATCCGAAAATATTAACGCGATTATTAATGGTACTCCCTATCCTGGTTGTGACTAGGTATTAAGCTAGGGATCGGGAAGCGGATCGTGCTCGAGAGGCGTCGCTCGTAACTAGTGAACTTGGAAATTAAAGGTAAGAAAACCTGCACCCGGTTGTGGATTTATAATGGGACTAAGGGTTCCCTACTTTGTATGTTTTGTAAAGGATGGTATTATGCCATGTAAACAGTAAACCAACGACCTAAGAGTGCCAAAGTTTACACTAGCGCATAGGGCGCGACTCGGCCACTAGTAGCTGAGGACAGCTTATTATGCACTGAGCTCGGTTTAAGCGGGTCGGAGTCAGTGGGATAAACAGAGGGTTCGACCTAAGGTGTCGACCCTGATTATTATGTGATTTGCTTGTTATTATTGATTGGTGGATTGTTATGCTGTATAGCTGGGTGATGATTAGTTGACTCTTTGGTTGAATCTTCATGCTTTGTGATTATTGTGGTATGTTAAGTGTACGAATATGCTTAAAGGGTTATCCAAATGTTATTATTTCTTGTTATGTAATATGATATGTTTTCTTGCTGGGCCTTGGCTCACGAGTGCTTCATGGTGCAGGTAAAGGCAAGGGCAAGCTTGATCAGCCATGATTTGGAGAGCTCTGAGAATAGAATGTACATGATCAGCTGCTCAGCCGCCACGGTTGAGGGGAGACAGGGACAGGAAAACCATAAACTTCTGTTTTGCCTTTAGAAAGGCTGGTAGTTGTCTGTACACTGGAAATTTCGTAAACAGACTTTTAAACGCTATTTATTTTGGGATCCCATGTGTAAATGTTTAATTATATGGAAAATATCTTTTGAGATCAATACCTTTTAACCCTAGCGCATTAATGACTTTAGAATTCATGTTTAAAACTGGTTGGCTTGATTAGCAAGTCCTGCACCTTTACAAATACACAATGTAGTGGTCTTGGCTATCCAGGGGGTTACAACTGGCCTCTGTCCCCTAGGCTGCAGCCAGGGAAAGACAGTGGCCGCGGCCACAGCCTAGTTTCAGCACAAAAATTATCATTTTCCAAATTGTTCCAAAACGTCCCAAATCCTTTCCCACATGATTTTGTAACCTCCAAACACCTATTGGGAGTTAAAAACATGTCTCCAACAACCATATTTCATTATGGCTTTATGAAATCCAATCTCAAATATGTAACATATAATATACACATTATTGGGTAATATTTGGGAGTTACAAATTTGTAACTCCAAAATATGTCACATTTGGGCACACACATGTGTCCAATTTTGTGACTCTCAATAATATGTTACAAGGTGTGAAAAATCACATTTTGTCACATTATTTAATCTAATATTATATTATATGAAATAATATAACATTCCCCCACTAGATTAAATAATCACTTTTTGTAACATTTATTTAATCAATCAAACATTATATTAAAATATATTATTCCCCCACTTGATTAAATAATTACTCTCTATAGAAACCTTTGCATTGGTGCATAAAGTAAAATGTCTTTCGACTTGAATTTTACCTTAGTGTAATTATCACAAAGTTTGTTGAAATTTTAGTTGTCGAAGCATTGAACCACTATCCCTTGATAACAAACCGGTGATAACACACACACCTTTGTTGTGTTCACTTGAGACCTCAATGTCTCGCTTTTGCACCGTTAATGGCCATGTGCACATTCCATTCATAGATTTTTCTTGAGAATGACTCCCAATTCTCATGAGGGGCGGCACCACCCCTAGGTCTATATAGGTAGAACTCTTACAATATTTTGTTACCCTAAAATACTTGTCTTTTCAAGACTGAGTTCTATTAAAAAAATCTTTCGGTTTTAACCCTCATTTTGGTAATACACTAGTACTCATATCTCAGATGGGACAAAATTTGAGTACTACTACTATTCACTTGATTGACTTGTTATTGCCTATTGAACCTAATACTAGTTTGGTGACTACTATTAAGATAGATTACCATCAACCGTGAATCTCTTTAGGGAGTCTAAGTCCCACCCCTTGAGATGTAGAAATGATTCCATTTGAATCATTTCTTTTCTCATGCATGCATACTTAGACACTCTCATTATTTTATTCAAACTTTGTTGCTAGCCATAGTTTGATTAAAATAGTTACCCCTTCAAAATAGTGATTTTGACCATAGTCAACACCCCCACTATTTTATAATTTTATATCCAAGATAAACATTTTCCTTGAATATTAATTCTAGAAACCTCTTTGTTTCTAAAATTCTCCTTTATGTTTTAAATTGATGCCTTCTTGAATCAAAATATTACAAACAATGACTTTAGACACCAAATATGTCTAGATTTGTTCATTCTATACATATATAACCAATGTGATTTAGAATGTGGAATTCCAAATCACCTATTTGATAGAATGAACAAATTAATCAATTAATTAACAACAAAATAAATTGATTAACTTTGGAGCATCACCCCCACATTTCTCACATAGTGACAATAAAATATCACTTTAAAATAGAAATCTCTTCATTTCTAATAAGTCATTTATCCTCCAAGATAAATCTAGACTTATGATTCTCAAAGTTCATCATGAATCCTTAAGCTACATGATAAACACTCAATAGATCAAGATAAAAAACCTCAATGTTTATCTTGATTCATTTACTTGCTAAAGCAAGACACACTTCTTTCAAAGCAACTTTTACTTAGTCTCTTGCTTTTATGTATTTCACAAAATAAAAATGTGAACACAAATATAATGTGAGAATTTCTCAAACAAATAATCACATTATGAAATAATAGGTCTACACTCTTACCTATTATTTTAACACGTTCATTTTGAAACTTTGTTAATGTCTCTCACAAATGTCTCATAGCAAAATAAAGAATTATCATAGAATAATACTTTAATTTTATTGATAGCTTTCAAGAGTACAAGCTTTATTACAAAATAAATTTTTTCCCAACAAGGCACATAAACATGGTAATCATGCTAGGATCTCTTCTTCCTTTTCTATAGCATTTACCCCATTCTCACGTGGGTCCTTTCGGTACCTACATACTCTAGCATAGTGTTCGGGTTTTCCACAAACAAAACAATGACCTCTCACGTCTTTGAATTGTCCATGATCTTTCTTTGGACCTAAAGGGTTCCCACTACCCTTTTTGTTGTTGTTGTTGCCCTTTGGATGCTTGTGTGAAATCGCATTGACCTTAGAAGTCTCATCTTTAGACTCATTCACACCCTTGTCTCTTATTCTCGATTCCTCTTCAATTCTAATGTGTTTTTGGATCTCTTCCAAAGTGTAATCCTCATTCTTATGGAGGATTCTTTTCCTATAGCACCTCCAAGTTGGTGGTAATTTTGCCACTATTGCACCAACTTGGAAGGCCTCGGGATGCTCAATCTTGAGAACTTTCAACTTGTTTAAAATCACTTGTAACTCATGAATTTGAGGTAAAAGAGTTTTCCCATCAATGAAAGAAAATTCAAAATATTGAGAAATTAAGAACTTTCTTGTACCTTCTTCCTCAGCCTTGTAATTACTCTCCAAGGCATCCCAAATCTCCTTTGCGGATTTGGTATTGGTATAGAGGTCATATAGCCTATCAGATAGGGCATTAAGGATATGACCCCTACAAAGAAGGTTGTCCTCTTCTCTCTTCCTTCTTTTCTCCACTTCCTCGGGAGTATCTTTGTCGGATGGCTCGGCTAGAGGTGCCAAGGATGACTCAAGGATGTAGGCTATCTTGAGTGTTGTCAAAAAGAATTTCATCTTGTCTTGCCACCTAGTGAAATTGGATCCATCAAACCTATCCAACCTCACTAAGTCTTAGTTCATGATCTTGATGGTCTCCCCTTCCATTGAAACAAAAAAGGGTTAAGCTTTTGATTGTTAGAGAATATATGTTATTGCCTCAATGGAAAAGGTAAGATAATACAACTCTATGCAAAATATTACAAATAAATAATGATTGATTAAAAAGAGTGTTACAACTCTATAACTGAAAATACAAACAAACAAAGAAAGGAAGAGGAAGAAGGAGAAGAAGAAAATGGTGAAAGATACAACTCTAAACAAAAGATTACAAGTAAAGGAAAGGTGTTTGAAACAAAAGAAAAGAAGATTACAACTCTAAAAAAAAGTTACAAGTAAATAGAAAATGAAAATAAGAAGAAAAGAAATAGAGAAAAAATGCAAGAACAAAACAATAGTAAACTCTCACTTACACAACCTAAGTGAAGAGGGTTGGGGATCACCAACTTGAACAAGGTTTAAAAACTTTGTCCAAAAGCTTATTTCCCCCTAACTCAAGCACTAAGGGATCTCTCACAGATTTTTGGAAATGCTTTCTGGAATAATCAAGCCTCAAGGTGTATTTTCCAGCCAAGCGCTTTGTGGATGGAAAATGGTGTGTCTTACAAGTGAGCATTAGACTCCTATTTATAGAGTTTGAGATACCCTTTTGAATTTCAAATTCCACCAACCCCCATGGCTGTTACCAATGTTTAATTGGATGTTTATGGAATTAAAATAAAGATTTGGGAGTTATTTGGGATGTTAGAATCGTTCAATTTGGAAGAAACTGAAAAACCATATAGGCTATCAGCCTTAGTGGCCACGGCCAGGATCATCAGTGGCCGCGGCCACTGGCCTCTGTCCCCCAGGCCACGGCCAGGGAAAGACAGTGGCCGCAGCCACAGCCTAGTTTCAGCACAAAAATTGTCATTTTCCAAATCGTTCCAAAACGCCCCAAATCCTTTCCCACATGATTTTGTAACCTCCAAACACCTATTGGGAGTTAAAACATGTCTCCAACAACCATATTTCATTATGGATTTATGAAATCCAATCTCAAATATGTAACATATAATATACACATTATTGGGTAATATTTGGGAGTTACAAATTTGTAACTGATTTTGTAACTCCAAAATATGTCACATTTGGGCACACACATGTGTCCAATTTTGTGACTCTCAATAATATGTTACAAGGTGTGACAAATCACATTGTGTGACAAATCACATTTTGTCACATTATTTAATCTAATATTATATTATATGAAATAATATAACATCTGAGTGTTTCCTAAGTTTGTCTTACTTATCCTAAGTCACTTAAATTACCTCCAAGGCTCGGGGTACCGAAATCATCCCCGAGGGCAAAATGGTAAATTTCCCTGATATTCCCTCCTAAACGTTCTAACTTCAAATATATCTCCAAATATTTATTTTCATAACCCGATAACCCAGTAAAATGTCTAATGCTCGAAATACCCCTTGACTCGCCCCGAGTCGGGTATTGGGTCCCGTTGTGACTTCCTAGCTAAACTGCTCCCTAGGACTGTCACGGATCATGCATCACAAATATATCACCACTCACACGTGGTAAAAATCACAATAATCACAAATCTTGCATTTATGCCTTCAACAGGCTAAAATTACAAACATGCCCCTAATAACCAAATGAGGCCCACATGCATATTTAATTCACCTAAACATGCATTTATAATCACATATCCATCAAATTCACATATTAATATAATAAATCACTTATTGCCCTCCAGTCACGCTAATCAAGGCCCTAAGCCCTATTAGCAAATTTGGGACGCTATAACTATCCCTTCCTTATAGAAATTTCGTCCTCGAAATTACTTGAATAACTCGGGATACCGCTCCTGCATATCTGATTCAAGTTCCCACGTCGGCTCCTCAACCCTGTTGTTCTTCCACAACACTTTCACCAAGGCGATGGTCTTGCTCCGCAACATTTTATCATTCCAGTCGAGAAGCTGAACTGGCTTCTCCTTATATGATAAATCCTGGTCTACCTCCAAGTTTTCATAACTCAATACATGTGTAGATTTTGATACATACTTTCGAAGCATGGATACGTGAAAGACATCATGAACCCTTGATAAAGCTGGAGGCATCGCCAATCTGTAAGCTACCTCTCCAACCCATTCCAAAATCTCAAAGGGGCCAACAAACCTAGGGCTCAGCTTGCCCCGAACACCAAACTGTTTCACCCCTCTCAAAGGTGAAACCCCAAGGAACACATGGTCATCGACCTGAAACTCTACGCCCTTGCGTTTCAAGTTCGAGTAACTCTTTTGGCGACTCTGGGAGGCGAGCATTCGAGCTTTAATCTTTTCAATCACCTCATTGGTCCTCTAAACCATCTCAGGACCTAAGTACCTCCTTTCACCCTTTTCATCCTAATGGATAGGTGATCTGCACTTCCTCCCATATAACATTTCATACGGAGCCACCTCGATAGTTGCCTGGTAACTGTTGTTGTATGAAAACTCAATCAATGGGAGATACTTACTCCAAGATCCCCCAAAATCCAATACACAGGCTCGTAACACATCCTCCAATATCTAAATCGTCCTCTCAGACTGTCCATCCATCTGAGGATGATAAGCGGTACTAAACCACAACTGCGTGCCCATAGCCTTCTGCAGACTCTCCCAAAACTTGGAGGTGAAGGTGGGATTCCTGTCAGATACTATCGACCTCGGAGCCCCATGTAGTCGAACAATTTCCTTCACATACAGCTCAGCATACTGCTCCACAGTATAAGTATTTCTGACAGGTAAAAAGTGGGCAGACTTGGTATACCTATCCACAATCACCCACACTGAATCATACTATCCCACGGTCTTCGGCAAACCAACCACAAAGTCCATTGTGATATCCTCCCACTTCCACTCTGGGATCCCTAGAGGCTGCAATAACCCTGCTTGCCTATGATGTTTAGCCTTTACCTGCTGACAAGTTAAGTACTTGGCCACATAATCTACCATGTCCCTCTTCATTCCCGACCACCAATACGAGGCTCTCAAATCTTGGTACATCTTCATCGTACCTGGATGTAAAGAATATGGAGTGGTATGCAATTCATCCAAGATCTCTCACCGGATATCAGAATCCATCGGAACACATATCCGACCCTTGTACTTCAGTAATCCCATCTCCGAGATAGAGAAGTCCTTAGCCGCCCCGACTAAGACACTCTCTCTATGCCCTCTCAACTGGGGGTCCTTCCCCTGCGCTTCCTTGATCCTCTAAAGAAGTGTAGACTGAAGAATGATGTTGGCTAACCAACCAACCACCAGCTCTATACCCGCTCTAGTCATCTCCTCAGCTAACTTATCAGATATCTATCTCGAACTGAACAATTGTCCTGGGCCCTTCCGACTCAATGTATCAGCCACTACATTAGCCTTCCCAGGATGGTATAGGATATCACAATCATAATCCTTTACCAATTTTAGCCACCGTCTCTGGCGTATATTTAAATCCTTCTGAGTAAACAAGTACTTCAAGCTCTTATGGTCGGTATATATTTCACACTTCTCACCATATAGATAATGTCTCCAAACTTTAAGTGAAAATACCACTGCTGCCAACTCCAGATCATGCGTGGGATATCTCTGCTCATACTCTTTTAGCTGTCTCGATGCATAAGCTATCATCTTTCCGGCTTGCATCAGCACACACCCTAAATCCTATTTGGAAGCGTCACAATAAACCACGAACTTCTCATTGTCTGTCGGCAGACTCAACACTAGGGCAATGATCAGTCGCTGCTTCAATTCCTTGAAATTGTTCTCACACCTGTCCGTCCATACATACTTAGTATTCTTTCTCATTAATTCAGTCAACGGTGTGGCTATCCTAAAGAATCCCTCAACAGACTGCCGATAATACCCTGCCAATCCTAGAAAACTCCTAACTTCTGGAACACTGCTCGGTCTAGGCCAATCTCTCACTGCCTCAATCTTACTTGGGTCAACCAGAATCCCTTCCTTACTGACAATATGACCCAGAAACGTGACTTGTGGTAGCCAAAACTCGCACTTGCTGAACTTAGCATATAACCTATGCTCTCTCGACCGTTGCAATACCAAACGTAGATGCAGCTCATGCTCTGTCTCTGACTGAGAGTACACCAGTATGTCGTTAATAAACACAATCATGAACTTGTCAAAATAGTCCTTGAAAACTCTATTCATCATGTCCATAAAAGCTGTTGGGGTGTTGGTTAATCCAAAGGACATAACCAGGAATTCATAATGTCCATATCTTGTGCGGAAAGCGGCCTTTTGTATGTCCTCCTCTTTAATCCTTAACTGATGGTAACCTGATCGGAGATCAATCTTAGAAAACACTGTCTTTCTTTGTAGCTGGTCAAATAAATCATCGATCCTAGGCAGTGGGTACTTGTTCTTAATGGTCAACTTATTCAGCTCCCTATAGTCAATACACATTCTTAAAGATCCACCATCCTTCTTCGTAACAAACAACACTGGAGCACCCCATGGCGAGAAACTCGGTCTGATAAACCCCAAATCTAGTAACTCTTGCAACTGAATCTTCAATTCCTTCAACTCTTCTAGAGCCATTCTATAAGATGTCCTAGATATTGGCTCTACCCTTGGTGCCAACTCTATAACAAACTCGATCTCCTGTTGTGGTGGCAATCCTGGCAAATCTACTGGAAATAAATCTGGAAACTCACATACCAATCTGATCTCACTAGGTACAACCAACAAAACCCTAGAGGTATCCACAATGTTTGCTAGGAATCCTATGCAACCTTCCTGCATCAGGTCTCTAGCCTTTAGTGCTGAAATCATAGGTGCTCGTGGTCCACTAACTGTCCCCACAAATACAAAGGGTATCTCCCCTTCTGGTTCAAAAGTTACCATCTTGCGCTTGCAGTCAATCGTCGCCCCATACCTTGATAACCAATCCATCCCTAGAATCATATCAAAGTCATCCATCACCAACTCAATCAGATCAACAGATAACTCTCTACCATCTATTTCTACTGGCAATGCTTTAATCCATCTCCTAGAGACTACTAGTTCCCTAGTCGGCAACAAAGTTTGAAAACCCCTAGCATACAAATCACTAGGTCTACACAGCTGATCTATCACTCTAGTAGATACGAATGAATGAGTAGCTCCCGAATCAATCAATTCAGTATAAGAAGAACCAGCACTAGAAATCTGACCTGTCACAACCGAGGGGCTAGCCTCAGCCTCAGTCTGAGTCAAGGTGAATACTCTAGCAGGAGTGAGAATGTCGCCCTGCTTCGGCTCCTCTTTCCTGGCTTGTGGGCAATTCTTCTTTAGATGATTGACACTCCCACAGATAAAGCATGCTCTAATCCTGCACTCCCCCTGATGTCGGTGTCTGGACTGAGGACACACTGGGAAACTCCTCCAGTTGTCACTTCTGCCCTGACGGCTACTAAAAGGACCCCGTGCCCTCCTATCCGAGCTAGGAGAAACAAAAGAATCTGGGGCCTTCCTCTTCTGTTCACTGGGGCCACTACCCCAACTAGATCCGGTCAAAGGAGGCACCGTCCTCCTGGCATCGCGCCTAGCAGCACCCTCTCTCCATATCTAATCCTTGGCCCCCTCCTCTGTAAGGGCCTTGTCCACTACCTGAGCATATGTAGTAGTCTCTGGATCCAAAGTTATCTTAACATCACGGGCGATCATGACATTCAACCCCCGTACAAACCGATCCCTTCTTGCCGCATCATTCGACACCAAATTCGATGTGAACTTCGCCAACCGATCAAATCTCAAGGCATACTCAGTAACTGTCAACCAGTTCTGAGTCAGATTGATAAACTCTTCAACCTTCGCAGCTCGGACTACAACACTGTAATATTTCTCATTAAAGATGCTTTTGAACTCTTCCAGGTCATAACAGCAACATTTCTTCTCTATGTCACCACATCCCACCAGATGCGGGCATCCTCTCTAAACATGTAGCTGGAATAAGCTACCCTCTTATTCCCTACCACCCTCATAAAATCCAAGATGGAGGAAATCATATTCATCCACTGCTCTGCCTGCAGTGGGTCTGGTCCACCCTCGAAGGTGGGAGGATGCTGCTTCCTGAACCTCTCATACAAAGGTTCCCACCTATTCTCCATAATAGGCTGAACTGGCACTGGTGCCACAGCCTACTGAACTTGCAACCTAGTGCCCTAAGGAGGGGCCTATTGCTTTAGCGGTCGAAGTTCTTCCTCTGTTCGATGCAGTTTATCTTCCATTTCGGTAAACATCTGTTGCCAATTTTGTGGGGCAGGTGGAGGGTCCTGACCCTGGTTGTCATCCTCGGCCCTACTGCCGCGAAGTCTAGATGATTAACGAGGCATCTCAACAATATACCTCCAATCAACGACGCCGCTCATCAGGAATGATAAAAACATCCAAAACCACCTCCCAATTCACAACAACCAACCATAAACAACAGTGCACATAACTCAAATAACATACAACACTTAAGGGGCCATGCCCTGGCATCATGCATATGTTAACACATTCATCATGCTCTATATAAAATAATCAGGCAAACAGGGCATTTAAACACATAATCAAGCATATAATTCAATCATCACCAACCAACCTTGAGTCGAGCTTGTTATTGACAACGAGCGTACATGTTTGGTTAATCTCCAGAAACCATAAACCTTGGCTCGCTTTGATACCAAGTTGTAACGCCCTACTTCCTTAGAGCCGTTACTAAGTGTGTTTAAAATGTGCAATTAACTCGCTAACCGAGGTTTTAGATTAAAAGTGTAGCTAAACCATAATAAAAGTCATATAGTTTGAAAATGTAACCATTCATTGAAATTATAAAGCGTTATATATTTGGGATCCCAAAGTACTGTTTAGAAATATTTACAACTCAAAATATGATTAAAGTCGACTAAACGAAAAAATTAGGTTTAATACAAAACATCTCCCAAAAATACCCCTGGCCGTGGCAGCCATGCAGGCCGAACATGTACACACCGCTTCACACTCTCCGTACTCATGGTTGATCGACCTTTCCCTTGCCTTTACCTGCACCATAGAGCACCCGTGAGCCGAAGCCCAGCAAGAACACTCCACACAAGCAATCAGCATATGCACAACTATCAATAAACATATAACAAAGCCACCAACAGGCTAAATACATAATGGCCATGCCGTCCCAGGCACTTTACCAGACCCTGGGTTCGTAGTCTACACCGTGAGGATGTCTCAGGCATGCGAGAAGGGTCTCACCCTAGCGACTTGCACTCCACGTGCTTAATGCCACTTCCGGCCCCTTGCCGTACTCGGCCTTGCACTCCATGTGCTTGATGTCGTTCCTGGCCCTTTGCTGTACTTGACCTTGCCATTCTCGGCCTTCGTCGTTCCCGGCCTTTGCCGTACATTTACAGATATGCAACACATAGCATAAACTTAACAAACACTTAAACAAATACAAGCATACATAATAGGGCTACGCCCTACATCACAAGCACATAGGGTCGTGCCCTGCAACACAAACTATAGGGCCACGCCCTGCTTTATGGGTACAACAGTTTTCTTACCTGTGTCCTAAGCTTCCCAAGCTCCGATATCCCGAGCACAGTCCCCTAGTCCGATCCTCGCTGAAAACCTAGTCACAACGTATCAACAACATCCATCCATCAAGTTCTAATCCATTAAATAACTTTGGGTTATAATTCTAGTCTCCGGGACCTTGAATTCTATCAATCCGGGTGATAAAATCCATCTCGAGCCTAAGATCTTCTTGGGGTCCAAAAACCCACTAAGCGCCACGGCCCCAAGGCCCTATGCCGCGACCCACCTCAACCAGGAACCCAACCCCCAAATTTAGCCTATGCGCACCGCGACCCAACATATAGGGCGCCGCGACCCGCCCCTCTTCCTGGCCTCCAAACCGTTCTAGAGGGCCGCGGCTCACCAAGAAAAATGTCGCGGCCCACCCTTCGTCCAAAAAAATCTCCCATTTTCACAACTAAAGCCAAGCCAATTTACCCCAAAATCATTCCAACAAGTCAATTTAATCACCACAGAAGTTCTAGAATAGTCCTAGCAACACAACCTAACAAAAAGCTAGCTTAAAACCTCATCAAATCCCATATTCAATCTTCAACTTCAAGGACTTAAGAAAGCTAAAAAATCAGCCATTAATTATAGAATCTAAAGACTAAAATCACAGTTCAAAGCTTACCTTATCCTCTGCTTGAATCCACAAGTTGAAACTGAGCTAATCCCCAAGTTTAGAGTCCAAATTCCTTGCTTAATCTTCAATGTTTCCCTTGGTAAGGTTTTGAGAAAACAAGAGAGAGTGGAAAGGGAGATAGGCTCAGTTGCCAAGTTTCTGAGTGTTTCCTAATTTTGTCTTACTTATCCTAAGTCACTTAACTTACCTCCAAGGCTCGGGGTACCAAAAACGTCCCCGAGGGCAAAATGGTAAATTTCCCCGATATTCCCTCCTAAACGTTCTAACTTCAAATATATCTCCAAATATTTATTTTCATAACCCGATAACCCAGTAAAATGTCTAATGCTCGAAATACCCCTTGACTTGCCCCGAGTCGGGTATTGAGTCTCGTTGTGACTTCCTAGCTAAACCGCTCCCTAGGACTGTCTCAGGTCGTGCATTACAAATATATCACCACTCACACGCGGTAAAAATCACAATAATCACAAATATTGCATTTATGCCTTCAACAGACTAAAATTACAAACATGCCCCTAATAACCAAATGGGGCCCACATGCATATTTAATTCACCTAAACGTGCATTTCTAATCACATATCCATCAAATTCACAAATTAATATAATAAATCACTTATTGCCCTCCAGGCACGCTAATCAAGGCCCTAGGCCCTATTAGAAAATTTGGGATGCTACATTAAGTCTCTCATAAACACAGTTTAAAGTTATTTTATATTTTTTCCTAATTTCCTTTTTATAGTCCCCCTTAATTGCATTTAAAAATACAATATAAAATGCAGGAATCATCCCTGGACCGGGGCCTATAATTGGGATTCAAAACCATAATGCAGGCTATAGTGTAGCCTAGGCTTTTCTCCACCGCGGCCTGGGGGCCTGGGATGACCTAGAATGTCTCCACCGCGGCATGGAGTCGCTGCCTTCTTCTCTTCAATACCTATGCAACCGAGATTTTCCTCAGCTGCAGCCACTGATGGTATTTTAGCCATAGCTTTTTTGATATAAATCATAATTGAACGTTTGAAAAGGCTATGGAAAGCTAAGAAAAATATCTACAACTTGTATTTTTAGGAAAAGTCCCAAAAGATTGTTAGAACAATGTAAAAATTAAGTGTGAAATATCAGGCTTGTAATGCTGAGCTTAACCATTGCATGTAAAACATCTCAAATTCAATGTTTTGGAAATCCTAAGAACACAAAATGAACTAATTAAACATATAAATAAATTATCAAGTGCATAATCATAGAAGAATAGTGAAATAGAAAAAGACAAATTCGACACTTATAAATTTCCCCTGTAGCCACGTCTAAATTGAGGATCATCAATGATTACGGAGGTGGTTGCAAAGTGTTCTGCACTATAGCATTAAAGTTGCCAAGGGTAGCATAATGATGCTAAATAATTTTCTTTTTATTGGCGTTATCCATGTCATATACATCCCAACCTAACCCGCCATGGATCATTTTGTTCCTCATTCTCCAAATTGAGTCCATAATAATAGATGCCCCCAACAATAAATCAGAGAAAGGAAGTGATGGGAGATGAATGTTGTCATTGTTGAAGAAAAAGAGCCACTCCCTCCAAGAGTAAAATTGCATTGTGCATGGTCTTAAGCTCCAATTACTACCAAACGACACTGGTTAGATCACAGCACGGTTCCAAAGAATATGCATTGAAGTTTCACACTTTATGTCACATAATTGGCAGGTCTGGTCGATCCCACCCATGACTAAGTATAGTTTGGTTCTAATTTTCAATTCATGTAACGTCTTGCGTTTTCGGGTACCTTTAAACAACTCGGGTTGGGATTTTTTCTCCGAGTTAAGAATATTATTTTAAATAATATTATATTTGTTTGGAAATTATTCTATGAGTTATTGCCAGCCAAATTATGAATTTTGTGATTTAAAAGTCAAGATAAGACTTTCGGTCTTGGACCGATATGAAAAACCCTGATCGGGTAAAAATATCAAAAAATAAAATGAAAAACTATGGAAAATATATTTTGGGCATAAAATACATTCATAAAAATTAAAGTTTGGTAAAAAATAATAAACCTATGAGAAAATGAAAATTTTAGGGCATTTTGTGTTAAATGCTTAATTTTGCCGAATTGAGAAATTTTATTCCATAAATGGACCTTAGGTTACATTTTATTGTGATTAATTTAATTAAATTAAATATGAGAAACATTTAATTTAATTATTATGTGTTAAGTTTTGTGTTTAAAACTTAATAAGGGTGAAAAAGGTTATAGGAAGTCAAATTGGATTTTTTCTTCTTAGGAAATATTTATTAACCTTTATATTAAAAAATATATATGATACATATATAATTAAAGGGGTGGCCGGCCATGTGGGAAATTATTTGGGTGGACCAAATGGTTTTAAGTTTAATCCCATTTTAACTATAAGGGTTAAAGGCACCAAGTGGATAGTAAAACACTTGAGTGTTTTTTGGATATTTTTTAGAGTTGTGTAAGCTCTTCTAACCCCCAAAACCGACCACACCCTCTCTCACGTTCACTATCATCTTTTTGAAAACTCTCTCAAGTTTTCTCTCCATCTTCAACCTCAAGAACACTAAGGAGGCTTGGAAGCATTTAAGCTTTTGTCTAGGAAAGGTTTTCCCTAAGGTAAAGTTTCAATAAACTAAACTTTTGTAAAATTTTAACCATATATTTTCAAATAGCTAATTATCTATGTTGTTGGGGGGAGTTGGTTAAGGTTTTGAAAGTTTTTTGAAGGAGCCAAAGCTAATAGGAAGATCCAAACCTTAAGCAAGAACAACAAAGTGTTAAAAAAATTACTTTTTATGGTTGTTATTGTATGGTTTTTATTTTTAAGCATTATTTTGTATATTTAACGCTTAAAGTTTCTTATTGGTGATGTAATAAGGTTATGGTAGTTGTTTTATAATTTTTATGATGCTTGTGTGTGGATTTTTGAAAATAGGGACCAAAACCCCCAAGGGTTTTGTTAGAAACCTTAAAACAAAATACATGTTTTGAGCTGTGACTTCCAAGGGGTCAAGCATCCACTGTATATTGATTTTGTAAAATTTAATTATACTGTTATGTTTTTGAGATTTAGTACATAAATTTGAGCTTTTGAAACACTCAAAAATATTTAAAAATGAGTGAGTTATGCTATTTCAAAGTTTAGGTAAAAAACTGTTTTTTCGTATTCTTAATTTCGGGATCATGTTTGGATAGCCACTGTATAGGGAAAATAAACCCATTTTTTTCTAAATTTGGTGGACATATTCTTGGCATAACCTAGTACTCCACTGTAAAATTTGGTAACAAAAAAATGAGCGGTTTAAAAGTTATTAAGTGCCAAAGTTTGGAAAAATCAAGGACTTGAAAATAAGGTCATTTTTACCTCATTGTTGGAAAATAATTTCACCATTAAAAAATGCTTCTTTTGACCTAAGATTTTACAAAGACCTAAAAGGCTTACCAAAAATGGAATTGGAAAATTTTGGTAACAATTGAGTAAGTAAATTTCAAGTTATGACCTAACAAAGTATGTAGTTAAAAAGAAATAAGGTTTTCACACTTAGTGTAAAAATGAGATTTTGGAACTTAAGGTAAAAAGTAAAAGTTTGCTTATTGCAAGATAAAAACTTGGTATGTCTTGAAAACATATTTTGACCTAAAATACCACTTTGAGTTTAGTGTGAATTATTTTTATTAAATTTTTTGAATTATTTTTAAAAATAAAATAATTAATTTATTTATAAGTTAATAAATTAAAGGAGGGTTTAAAACCCAATATTTTGAGAAAATAATTGAGTGAATTATTTTTCTAGTAAGTAAACTTGATTAATTGACTTCGAAAAGATTAACTAGTCAAGACGAGAAATTTTTAACGATTTTCCTAATTAAGACAAATCAGACAATTTTCTTAAAACTGTTTTTAGAGATTAAAACCTTAAGAAAAATAAAAGGAAAATTAAGAGTTTATTTTCTTTAAAAATAATTAAGGAATTTAATTAGTATTTTATGGATATAATACCAGCTAAAATCTTCCATATATTTAACCGACTTGTTGAAAGTACGGGTTAATAGCGATGCATTTAAAAAATAAGATTTTTAGCGAATTGTGGGAAAATACTATTGTGATACCCGAGCCTAGGTATCGAGACCCTAGGATAGGTCTCCCCGAGACTTAGGGTTTAGTCTCACATATTTTTGTATGAATTTCCTTAATGAGTTTAAAACCAAATAAGGTTATTTAATCCTTACAAATGATTTTTAAAATGACCAAACTGCCCAAAATAATAATAATAATGAATTATGAAGTGCCATAACTAATCCGAGTATGATGTATGGATAATTACAGTATTGGCTAAGCATAACTGTACTATATATTGGAGGGTGAAATCCTGCCGAGAGCTAAGGACTCCAAGTAAGTCAACTTATATTGTGTGGCTGCAACATGAAACGACTATTGTATTGTATGTTAGTATAGGGACACATGCACATATATACGCTGTTGTAGAAAGTTTCTTAGAGACGTTAGTCTAATGAGTGCTGATTTAGAAAATATGAATGGTAGATATCCGTCATATCCTAGACGGCTGATCCCCATCACACTGCTTGATTTTATTATGTCCGGTTCATTACCGCGACGAGTGGCCCAGAGGTGAGGATTGCTGGTTAAACCTAGGGGCGCCAAAATGAATGGGACCTAGGGGCCCTCATGTTTACTTAATTAGTGAATGGTTAGAACCTGAGCAGGTGCTCTGATAAGTTATTCCCGGATAACAACCGTGAATATTGGCCATTCAGTGAGAGTGCCTAGAGATACTAGGGGTTGCCAAGTTTGAGTGAGGCTGAACACCCTGGGGGCAACTGCTCACTAGCACCATTGATTAACATAAAAGTCTCTATAAAACCGTGTAAATTCGATTACACTCTTGGATAAGTAGTGATGCCCTAGGTAACTTGATGGTTACCCTTGTGAGGGATTTACTCTTGGATAAGTAGCGATGCCCTAGGTAACACGATAGTTACCCTTGATGGGGATATTTATTGGCTAGATCTTAGTGTTGAGACTCAGTTCTCTCTTACAGATTAGCATTTATGCTGGAGAGCGTGTTATGCCCGAATTGTTTGAAATTGTTGAGCGTTGGTCTCGAATTATATTGTGATATATTATATCTGTTTGCTCTAGGATTTTCTGAGTGCAGGGATATATATTTGTTGATAATATATAGTTGTGATATAATATATATGCTTGTTCTGGGATTTTCTAAGTGTAGGAATTTATCTGGTTATATGAAATAATTTGTCATTAATTATCAGGCATGACCATAAGTTTGCCAGGACGCTTTTGCGTTCTTGAAATTGATTGTGTAGGGTTTGAATAGATCCGGAACCCTAATTCTCTGCATGCTTTTGTTTTAAAGTTGAACTTACTAAGCGTTTTCGCTTACCTAGTTGTTTCTTGTTGTAGGTAAGAACAAGGGCAAGGCAGAGCAGTGAGCGCTGGAGTCTACCTTGCAAATGTACATGTGGACCGAACTTTTGGGAAGCCGTTTTATTTTTGGAAATGTTGTGTAATTTTCCTAAACTAGGCTCACTCTACTCTTTATAAAATATGTTGTAATTAAATGTTAACTATGGCCACATGACTTTTTAAAAAGCTTTTTTATACGGGTTTTTGAGACATTTTGTCAAATGAAAATATTTATATTTCCGCATTATCAAGTCTTGGAAATCCGGGTCGTTACAGTTCATTAGAGAGAATTTCTACCAAAGCATCTTGAAATGACACTGGAGCTTGCTTCCCCAAATGATGCTGCAAATAGGGTTATGGCTCCCATTCGCTATACTGATCCCCTGGAATACATAGTTGGATGATTTGACTGAAAAATCCCCCTTCTTGTGCCTGATCCACAACCATGAATTATTACCGTCACCATTGAAGACAATAATAGCTAGTGTAGTCTTAGTTACTCTGTTATGTTAGTTATAGGTGTTTTTTTTATAGTTTGTTAGAGACTGTTTTTATTGGTTAATCCTTGTAACTAATGTAGCTATTTCCTTCTCTTCCAGTTTTGGCTCCAATAACATTCGTCTAGTTCTTGCTGCTTTGGACATGGAGCCTCTTCTTTCCATCACTACTGTCGATAACTTCGTGATTCTTGCTCAAGCTCTGAATCACACTCTTCCGGTGAAGCATGATCAGATGAGTTATTATTTTTAGAAGGAACAAATGGAAAATGTTAGCTAAGCCAACGGTATTGATGATTTTATTGATGGTTCTGTTGTAGTTCTTTTCCAGGATCTCCCTGGAAATCAAGAATTATCGTCTGAATTTGTTCAATGGCATCGTAAGGATTGACTGATCCTTTCTTGGATCTTTTTGTCACTAACTCCTGAAATTATGTCTCAGATTGATGGGCATACTTCTACATCCATTTCCTAGAGTGCTCTACAATGTGTTTTTGCTAGAGCTTCAAAATATCGAATCATGCAACTAAGATTGCAATTGCAAACTATAAACAAAGGTGATCTTTCTACGATGGATTATGTTTTACGGGTCAAATGATATGTTGATTATCTTGTTGCCATTTTAGAGAGAGTCTCTAAACAAGGCCACATCCTGTATCTTCTTGGTACCCTAAGTGCTGATTACAACACGTTCGTGGTCTTAATTACCTCAAATGCTAATTCCACTACACTTGAGAATGTTGCGAGCTTGCTTCTTGCTCACGAAAATCATCTTCAAGAATAACAGACTATTGATGATGGCATCAATATTTTGACCAATGTTGCTTCAAGGTAGCCATACCAAAACTACAATCAGCCTCTAAATTCCAACAACAATTGTGACCCTCATCCTCAAACTCATACCAATGACACAAGGACTCCTATTGTTGGTCATAATACCAAGCCACAGTGCCAACTTTGTGGGGGACGTGGCCATGTTTCTCTTCAGTGTTATAGGCAATATGACCCATCTCTGCAGTACTCATCCTCTAATGCTTTTCCTCAAGTCATTGATGTTGCCTCTTCCCAATCATAAGAAGATGCTTGGATTCTTGACTCTAGGGCTTCTCATCATTTTACCCCACACATAGTAACTACGACTTCATACTCGGGTGATGATAAAGTAATTGTTGGTAATGGCCATAAACTTTCTATCTCTAATGCTGGTTCTACTAAATTTTCATGTTCAAATTCTGTTCTTACTCTTAACTGTGACTATCATGTTCCTACAATTTCTTCCAATTTGTTAAGTGTATCTAGATTGTGCATTGACAATGATTTCAATTTTTCTCTAATTCTTTCTATGTTAAGGACATTACTTTGAGGGGGGTTCTTCATCAAGGTCATCTTCATAAAGGCCTTTATCACTTTCAAGTTGTTTTTGCCATTCCACATGTCAAGACGTGTTTTCTTTCTCAGTTTACTTCCTCTTTTGATGTCAACTGTTAGACTTCAGTGTGTACATCGTCTAATTCAGATTCTTTAGCTTTTGTTGGGCATGTCCGATTGGGTTGCTCATTATGATGTTGTAAATTCTGTTCTTAAATAATGTAATATTCATTCCAAATTCAATAAAAGGTAGTTTTTTCTTCATGTTTATTTGGTAAAAGTCACAAGTTACCTTTTTCTGTATCTACTTTTAAATCTTCACAACCTTTAGAATTATTCTACTCTGATATTTGGGGTCTAGCATCATATTTGGTTGTTGATGGCTCTCATGATTTCATCATTTTTGTGGATGATTACTCTCATTTTGTATGGTTGTATCATTTACAGGCCAAAAGTCAAGCTTTTACTGTATTTAAACAATTTAAAACCTTGGTTGAAAATCAATTTTATACCACCATTAAATCTTTCCAAGCTGATGATGGTCGTGAATATAGACCATTTGCTTCCTATCTTATATCGTGTGGAATTTCTATAAGAAAACTATGTTCCTATACCTCGGCTCAAAATGGTCATGTAGAGCATAAACACATTCACATCGTCGAGTCTAGTTTGTCTATGTTAGCTCATTCCTCTCTTTCCATACATTCTGGTTATTTGCCTTTCGAGTTGCCATATATTTTATTAATCGGCTACCCACTATTTTTTGAATTTCTTTATAAAAGAAGTCTTGATTACTCTTTGTGTAGGACATTTGGATGCTTATGCTTTCCTTATCTCAGACAACATAATAAGCATAAAATTAAATTTTGGTTAGCCAAATGTTTGTTCTTAGGGTATAGTACCATTCATAAAGGTTATATATATGTGTCTTGATTTACTTTCTAGGTGTATGTATGTGAAATTTTGGTTTTTAAAGGTATTTCCAAGTGATTAATCCAACAACTTTTTATTTAACGTGGAAATATAAAAAGTTGACTGATTAATTAAAAATTTGATTGGTTAGAAATCCAAGTGGATTGATCAGATTGTTTACAAAGTACAAAAAAAAAAATGTAAAGTACAGAAAATTTAAATGACACACAAATTTTTTACATGGTTCAGTTTCCTTAGTCCACGGGGCCACGCCTAGAGAAGAAGCATGATTAGTAAGATATCAATGCTACAAAATACAATTGTCTTATGCAAAGATGGACTCCCTTTATTCTACTATCGCAAGCTTGATCATCGTCTTGTAATCACCATTTCTACACCTACAAAACTTGAACTCCCTTCAATGATGTGGTGTCAAACTTATCCAAAATATTTTTCTTGAATCTTCCCAAAACAAGTCTTCCATTTCTTAATTCCGAAGAAAGGCTTGTAAGAGTCTTCTCTCAAAGACAATGATAAACACAGTTGGTGTGGATGTGTAACATCTCAAAGTTCCTAATAAGGCTTAGTGCCTTAATTAGGGTGTCGGAAGGGCATTATTGGAATATTATGTGTTATTATATGATATTATGTGATTATATGAATTGCATGAATTATATTATGATATGAATGATTATGCATGTTGTGTAAAATGCTTGCTTTTATTTAAAGGGGCATATTTGTAATTTTGGCCCGCTGAGGGCATAATTGTGATTATATTGTGTTATATGATTGAGACCACATTATTATGTGGATATATTTGAGATATTCAGTAGGAGTTGGTCTTTTTGAGAAATATAGCGGTAGAGTCACAATGGGGATTAATACCTGGCTCAGGGTGAGCCAAGGGGTATTTTGGTAATTCGATGAGTTACAGGGACTCATTGGAGTATGAATCATATTTTGGGAAAAATAGTGATATTCTGGGATTGGCGAAATTAATTGGGAATTATAAATGTAATGTGGGAATAGAATGTTTAATGACCCTTTTGTCCTTGAGGGGCTTTGAGTGGAAAGTGGTAGGGTGAGGGTATTTTGGTCTTTTGGACAACTTGAGTAATACATGCTAAATAGCTGAGTTTATTAACTCAGAAGCAAATTTAAAATAGAACACCTGATTCTCTCTCTCTCTCTCCTCCTCCTCCTCTTTATCATGTATTCTCTCACTCTCTCTAAGTGTTTGAGTTTTGAGAAAACACTTGAATTCTAAAGCTTGGAAGCAAGCTTGATTGGAGAATTGGAAGTTGTTAAGAGTTCTAGCAGCTAGAGGATTCTAATTTGTTACAAGGAATCATAAGGTAAACTCTGTTTTCTTTAGTTTTAGTCTTAATTTAAGTGTTCATGGGAGAGGTTCGTGATTGGGTTTTAGTTGGGATTTGGTGTGTTTTAAAGGTTGTTTAATATGTTTCTGTGTTTCTGGGACCATTTCTGTGGTCGAATTGGTTTAAAATCGTGTCTTGGGACGATTTTGGGAGGATTTGTAATTTCTTGAAGCATTGCGACTTGCATGAACTTAGTTGAGGAAGGTGTAATGCTCTGGTTAGCCAAGAATGTTACATTGTATATTTTAAATAATGCTAAACTCACTAAACGAGTCATTTGGCCATAAACATGCAATTAAATGTGATTAATGGTCCAGGGTTAAAAATTTCAGCAAAAAGGGATAAAAATTTCATTAAAACGTTAAACTGTACATGGGATCCCATAATAAACGTTTACAAAGTTGTTTACAGTTCCAAAAGGGTAATTACAACTCAAAATTTACAACCCGCCGACCTAAGCGGCAAAAATAGGGTTTAACCCTAGTTCCTTTGAACAACCTTGGCCGTGGTGGTCAAGCAGCCGCATATGTACACGTCGCCAACTAAGCTCTCCAAGTTATGGTTGGTCTAGCTTTCCTTTCCCCTTACCTACACCACATAGCACCCATAAGCCAAGACCCAGCAAGAAAACATAAACATGCTCATAAGTAGTTAATAGTACATTACCAAACCATAATAAGCATGCCTAATCGTAATAACCCTACTCATGCATGCATACAATTCATATAAATGACTATAGTGTCATATGGGGCCAGCTGCCCTAAATAAAGTGATTAACTGAATCATATCGGGGCCAGTTGCCCATAACACATGATTAATTAATCATACTGGGGCCCAGCGCCCTAGGATATTGGACTAATAAGTCACCTCGAGGCCCATTGCCCTATCCTCTGTATAACCAGCCTTAGAGCTGGCCCAATGTACCTGGCGCTTAATTTTCCCATGAACATTGGGTCGAACAAGCGTATGATGCACTCCTGATTAGGCCTAACCATATTGACTAGCGCTCAACACGCTATTGTCGCCCTTGACTCATAAGTCAATGCTTTCGACCAACACCAAGCGTGCTATTGCAGTTCTTGACTTATAAGTCAAGTCTTTTCAATCAGATAATGTAGACAATCATATATCATATACCAAATATCTAGATACAAAGCATTCAACATGCTTAATCAATCAATCACAAGCATAATCATAATAGTGCACATTTACAGGGGCCAATGCCCTAATCAAATCTATATTCCACATTCGAGCCAAGCCCTAATCATGTACATCACATGTTGGGTGAAGTTTTCTTACCTCAGGTTCGAGTATAAAGTAAAATAAGAACAACCCTTGAGCACGATCCTGATACCGAGCCCCTAGCGATAACCTAGTCACAACCAAGTATAGAATCCCATCAATAACGAGTAAACAAAAGCTTCCAGACCGAGTCCTAGCCTTCGGGACATCGAATTCTACTAAACCAGTTAGTAGGGTCAATCCTGAGCCCTAAGGTTTGAGTTCCCGCACTCAAAACATACATTAGCCAAAAATCCCCATTTGCACCGTGATGCCTCCTATTAGGGTTGTGGAACCTCCACACTTAGGGCCACAACTCTCCACAAACAAAGAGTCCAGCCAAAATTCTCTGGTCACGGGTCGCGGCACGAACCTACTTCAAAAAACAGCCCTAACATCTGAATTCATGAGGGTCGCGGCGCCCAAGAATAGGGCTGCGGCGCGACCCCGTGAACTCATCTCAGTTCCAAATCCTCTCAAAACTCACCCCAAATCTATACCAAACTCACCATTCAATCACACAACATCCCTAAAATCTCCTATGCAACAAAACCCGCGTTTTCGATGGATCAAAAACTCATTAAACCGAAAAATCAAATTTAAAACTTAAGAAACTTAAGGAAACGATAACTCGAAAATTCAAAGCTTAAATTACCTCTGATTACGTTGTTTTCCCGATAATCCTCCGGCTATCAAGCTTCTAATCTTCCCTAGAATCGTTATGACTCTCACGTTGCTTGAATTCGAGCCCTAAAACTCGAGTTTCCTTTGAAAATGAAACGAGCGGTAAAAAGAGAGAACGGGAGAGAGAACAAGAGAGTTTGAATGTGTTTCTATTTATAATATGTTACTTATGGCTCAAGTAACCTTAACCAAATCCCAAGGCTCGAGGTACCAAAAACGTCCTCGGGGGTAAAATAGTCAAAATCCCTAGAATTCCCTCCTGGTGTCGCTAACTCAAAATATATCCTCGAATATTCATTCCCATCACCCAATATCTTGGCAATGTACTAAATACCCAAAATATCCCTAGTAAAGTATTGGTACCATTGTGACTTTTCCGCTAACTCGCTCCCTAGGATCGCCTCGTGCCGAGTAACCCAAATATATTCACATATATGCCAAATATACCCATAATGGGCCAAATTATGAAAATTTCCCTTCTGATAAGAAACGGGCCCACATGCATTTTTAATACACCTAAACATGCATATCAAGTCATATTATAATATAACTCACATAATCATACAATGATACACATAAATATCACATAAACACACAATTTTCAATAGTTTGCCATCCTGGCCCCCTAATCAAGGCCCTAAGCCTTATTAGGTAATTTGGGACGTTACAACTATCCCCTCCTTACATAAATTTCATCTTCAAAATTTTACCTGAATAGCTCGGGATACTGATTCTGCATATCTGACTCCAGCTCCCAGGTCCCTTCCTTGACCTTGTTTTTCCTCCATATTACATTAACTAAAGGTATAGTCTTGTTCCTCAGGGCATTGTCCTTCCTGTCTAGTATCTGGACTACCTGTTCCTCATAGGAGAGATCTGCCCCAAGCTCCCGATCCTCATAACTCAATACATGAGTCATGTCTGACACATATTTTTGAAGGGTCGAAATATGAAATACATTGTGTACGACCGACAATGCCAGAGGTAAGGCCAATCTATTGGCCACCTGACCAATCCTCTCCAAGATCTCAAATGGTCCCACAAATCTAGGACTTAGCTTGCCCTTCTTCCCAAATCTCCTCACCCCTTTTCATGGTGAGACTCTAAGGAAGACATAATCTCCCACTTGGAACTCCACATTCTTACATTTGAGATTAGCATAACTTTTCTGCCTGCTTTGAGAAACGAGCATTCGAGCTCTGATCTTCTCAATAGCCTCATTGGTCCTCTGAACTGCCTTAGGACCCAAGTATTTCCTTTCTCCTATCAAAGGAGCCACCCCAATGGTTGAATGATAGCTGTTATTGTAGGAAAACTCTATCAAAGGAAAACACTTACTCCAGGACCCTTCAAAGTCCAGCACACATGCTCGCAGCATGTACTCTAATATCTGTATCGTCCTTTCAGATTGTCCATCTGTCTGAGGATGATAAGCAGTACTGAATTTTAGTTGCGTACCCATAGCCTTCTGCAAACTTCCCCAAAACTTAGAAGTAAATGTGGGGTCTCGATTTGACACGATCGATCTCAGAGCCCCATGAAGGTGCACTATCTCTCTCACATAGAAATCTGCATACTGGTCAACTGTATAAGTTTTTCTCACTGGTAAGAAGTGAGTTGACTTGGTGTATCGATCCACGATAACCCACATCAAATCATGTTGACCCATGCTCTTGGGTAACCCCACGACGAAATCCATCGTGATGTCCTCCCATTTCCACTTTGGGATGTCCAGAGGCTGTAATAGCCCTGCTGGTCTCTGATGCTCAGCCTTGACCTATTGACATGTCAAGCACTTAGACACATATTTTGTTACCTCCCTCTTCATCCCAAGCCACCAATATAGCGATCTCACATCCTGATACATCTTTGTGGTGCCTGGATAAAAATAGTAAGGGATAGTATGTGATTCATCCAGAATCTCCTGTCTGATAACAATGTCCATTGGAACACAAATCCGACCTTTGTATCTCAACAAGCCCATATCTAACACTGTATAATCCCTAGACACTCCAGCTAGGGCGTCCCCTCTGATCTTTGTCAGTTGTGAATCACTCAACTAACCCTTCCTTTATCCTCTCTAACAGTGTAGACTGTAGCGTAATGTTGGCCAGCTGGCCCACCAACAACTCTATTCCAGCTCTGGTCATATCCTCTGCCAACTCCTTGGACATCTTTCTAGCACTACATAATTGTCCCAGACCCTTCCAGCTTAAGGCATCTGCCACCATGCTGGCCTTCCCTGGGTGATACAGGATTTCACAGTCATAATCCTTCACCAACTCCAGCCAACACCTCTGTCTCATGTTTAGGTCTTTCTGTGTGAAGAAGTACTTCAGACTATTGTGATCAGTGTATATCTCACACTTCTCCCCATAAAGGTAATGCCTCCATACCTTTAATGCAAAGACCATTGCTGCCAACTCCAGATTATGAGTGGGGTGTCTCTGTTCATTCTCTTTCAACTGGCATAATGCATAGGCAACCACCTTCCTCGACTGCATAAGAACACAACCCAAACCCTTTCTTGAGGCATCACAATACACTACATACTTCTCCTGATCTATCGAAAGACTCAGAATTGGAGCTGTAATCAATCGTCCCTTCAGTTCCTGGAAGTTATTCTCACACTTATCTAACCACGTAAACTTGTGATTCTTGCGTGTCATTTTAGTCAATGAAGTAGAAATTCTTGAGAACCATTCCACAAAACGCTTGTAATAACCTGCCAATCCAAGGAAGCTCCTGATCTTTGAGGCGTTCCTTGGCCTTGGTCAATCTCTGACTGCCTCAATCTTTGCTGGGTCTGCCTTGATCCCAACCCTGCTGACAATATGACAAAGGAAAGTTACATGAGGTAATAAGAACTCACATTCTTGAACTTTGCAAACAGTCTATGTTCCCTCAGTCTCTGTAGAACCAATCTGAGATGCTGCTCATGTTCTGAATCTGACTGAGAATAAACCATAATATCATCGATAAAGACGATCACAAAACGATCTAGATAATCTTTGAATACCTTGTTCACTAGATCCATAAAAGCAGCTGGGGCATTAGTCAACCCAAAAGGCATGACTAAGAACTCATAATGCCCATACCTGGTACGAACGGCAGTCTTCGATATATCTCCCTCCTTGATACTCAGCTGGTGATAACCCGATTGAACATCTATCTTTGAGAATACCATCTTACCCTACAACTGATCAAACAAGTCATCTATTCCTGGCAGAGGATACTTGTTCTTAATTGTCAACTTGTTCACTTTTCTATAGTCAATACACATCCTAAGAGAACCATCTTTCTTCTTTACAAACAGGACTGGTGCACCCCATGGTGAGATAAGGGTCTAATAAAACTCAAGTCTAACAACTCCTGCAGCTCTACCTTCAGTTCTTTTAATTCTGCTGGGGCCATTTTGTGAGGTGCCCTAGACACTGGCTCTGTCACTGGTGCTAGTTCAATAACAAATTCTATCTCTCTGTTTGGCGGCAACCCTGGAAAATCCTCTGGAAACACATCCAGAAACTCACAGACTAATCTAGTCTCCTCTGGTCCCACTGGCACAATCTGAGTGGTATCTACCACACTGGCTAAGAATCCTATGCATCCGCCTTGCAATAGATTTCTCGCCCTCAATATAGATATCATAGGTACACGAGGTCCATTCACAGTGCCAACAAATACAAAAAGGATCCTCACCTTCAGGTTCAAAGGTTACCATTTTCCTTCTGCAATCTATGGTTGCCCCATACTTCACTAACCAGTCCATACCCAGAATCATATCGAAGTCGGTCATAACCAACTTTATCAAATCAACTGACAACTCTCTGCCCTCCACTGTCATTGGCAATGATCTGACCCATATCCTACTAACTCCCCAGTGAGCAATAAGGTCTCAAACCCCACAACATAATAATCACATGGTCTACACAGTCTATCAATAATTCTACTAGCAACAAAAGAATGTGTAGCACCAGAATCAATCAAAATAGTATAAGGGGTTCCAACACTAAGAAGTTGACCTATGACTACTGAGGGACAAGCCTCAGCTTCTCCCTCTCACCTCTCCATCTCACGTTTTCCTCTCTCAAGAACCTAAGGGAATTTCTGAATTTTGAAAAAAAAAACCTAAGGACACAAATTGGGATTTGAAGCTGAACTTGGCTGGGTTAGACTAAGGAATAAAGATGAGTTTATGCAAGGATACTCTTGGAGAAACTAGGCTACAATTAGAGGTTTATTGCCAAGGCTCAGGACTGAGGATTGTGCTCGGGACCATTCTGTATCCTCCGCTTGGAATTCAAGGTAAGAAAATTGCACCCTTGTGTGGCTGTGTTGGGATTGAGATTCCTTGTATCTAAGTATATGTGTTGTATAACTGTGATATTGTTACACGAACATGAAATGAACGACCTAAGAGAGTCGGAGCTGATGACTTGCGCACAGGACGTAGCTCGACTACTGTGAGCCGGGGTCAGCTAGATAAACACTAGACTCGGCCTAAGCGAGCCGGAGTCAGTTGAGTAAAAAAAGGGCTCGACCTAAGGGTGTCGACCCTGAGCATTGCATATTGATTGAGATATATTGCTGAACGTACATGTTTACTGTTATTAGTTCGATGCTTATGACTTGTGAATTTTCGGATGATTGTCTTATGATTGATTGGTTGTTATTACTAATTATGTATTTGTTGTTATGGGTTTCTTGTTGGGCCTTGGCTCACGGGTGTTGCGTGATGCAGGTAAAGGAAAGGGTAAGATGGACCAACCATGAGTTGGAGAGCTTTGGGGGCGAGGTGTACATTGTCAGATGCTCGTCCACCACGGCCGAGGAGAAGTACAGGGACAAAACCTAAAATTTGTATTTTTTCCATTAGAGTGGCCACTGGTTGTATATAACTTTTGAGAATTGTAAATTGTCTCTTAAATCATGTTTTTGGGATCCCATGTACCGAATATCTATTTTAATGAAAATTGACCGTTTACGACCAAAATCTTTTAACCCTACCCTAATCGTTGACTTTAGGATCACATTTTTATTCAAATGACTTGATTAGCAAGTCCTGCACTATTTCAACTACATAGTGTAACAGTCTTGGTTATCTAGAGCATTACATTCTCACCCTCCCAAGATACATTGTTCCTATGAGCTTCAAGTATTGGAATCCTCATATGTTATCACGAATGACACACTTCGTTGTTCCCACCTATTTTGATTTAATACTAAATTGTTGTGAGGTCTTCTCTAACCTTCCTTGAATGCATGTTCAAGAGGTCCTTGACTCTGCATCTTGTGAGACCCACATGAAAAAGGAGCCTCGTTGGTGGCGCTTATCTTAGGGAAGGAGATAAGGCCTTTTCAACGAGGCTTGCGGCGTATGCTATGAGGCATGATGCCTCTGTGTGAGGCAAGGGTCTCACTTCACGAGATTGTTTCCCCGCGGTCCCCATGTGTCAGATGCCTCTGGCATGAGGCACCCTTCTAGGCGAAGGCGCCCTCCTGGCGCAAGGCCCCTCCAGGCGCGAGGTTCCTCCTGGTGCGAGGTGCCCTCCATGCGCGAGGCACCTTCCCAGGCATGAAGCGACCTCCTGGTGCGAGACCCCCCAGGTGTGAGGCGCCTTCCTGGCATGAGGCCCCTCCAAGCATAAGGAACCCTCCATGTGCGGCACCCTATGATGCCTTGGGGGACATGTAATGAAGGTCTTTTAAGAGTGGAAATTTTGTGGCGTCCACACTTTCTTGTTGGGTCAATTTTTTCATGTTCTCATAACCTTACTTATTTCAACACGGGATCATATATTTTTCCTTGTGGATTTTTGGCATCCACATAAATATATAGGCTGCCCCTACATATCAAATCTCTAATAACAAAATAGTCAACTTCACAAGTCAAACACATATTGTCTCCTCACAAAATAGGAATCATAGAGTCAAATCTCCCAAAACAACACCATTCTTCCAAAAACAACACATCTCCCCCAAAGACAACATATCTCTCTTTCATTTTTATTAACAAATTCCAAATAGAATGACATGCCACAAAATAAAATGCCAGAGTGTTAAACAAAATAGAAGAGATGGGAGGAATAGAAAATGAGATGATTAATGAAAAAAAAATAAAAAAAACAACATAAGAATCATGAATTAACTTTCTTTCATCCAAAGAGAAAAGTGGTATGAGCAATGTTGACCACGATTTTGGACAACTGCGAGTAGACACAAAAATGACAATAACCTTGAATAGAAAGTAAATAACACAAGTAATTTTTATAGTGGTTCAACCCTAATTTGTTGGTAATAGCCTAATCCACTTGGAGTTGTGATATATTTGACCTACACTTGAGATAAGATGAACCTGAGTCAACTGAGTTTCTCTAGTGCAAGTGAAAAGATGCAATGTGTTTTTCTCTAAACCTTCAATAAAAAATACTCCCAGAATCCGATCCCCCAAAATGATGCCATGAGCCATTTATTTATAGGCTCATGGATCGTACAAGAGAAATATCCCACTTTGACGAGGTCCTTCATTGTTTCAACAAATTTAATTAATAAATAATAAACAAATTACAAAAATATAACTATTATTCCAGGATGTTTCAGATATTCCTGCGGCAGTTGCGAATGATTCGGGTCAAAGCTGTTACTGAGGCTGTACCGAAGAGTCACTTAGAAGATAACTTATGAGATAATTGATCGGCATGGGCAAAGGATTGGGCATGGAACATACTGGTTGGCTAAGGCAAACACGCCTCTGGTCGGACATGTTTCATTTCTGGTCTAGCATGACATACTTCTGGTCTCAACCCTTCTCATGCCTTTAGCCAACTCATTGATAAAAGTGTGCTATCAAATGACACGTATCCATCCAATTGCCACGTCACTAAATATAAATATTTGGGGATAACATTTGCCCCCCAAGTTTATTATATGATTTTCTCATATGATAAACTTTTCCTACTCCTAGCAAGGATCCACAGTAAATTTATCAATTACTGTGTCCCAAAACTCCCAAAATAACCCTTGACATTCTCCCGCCTTTTTCAAATAATAAAATGTTTCAGTCATGAAAATGGCAGTTACTTGCTTGAAATCGTGGGAGAGAGAATACCAAGGGTTTTCAGGTGAGTGAAGAGTCTCCCTTCTCCTTCTTTAAATAGAGCCACGGTTTGGTCAAAACTTCCTCAAGCAAAAATAAAAAATCTCTTCCTTTCTTCTTGGCTGAACCCTCCTCCTTCTTCCAAGGTGTTTCAAGTTTCCTCAAGCAACTCCAAGATTTCTCAAGGAATCAAGGGCTCTTCAACACATTTGGGTAAGCTTCCCTTTCTTCATCTTTATTTTTAAGCTTTGTAAACTTTAAAATTTTTACACAAAACTTGTCTAGAATGCTCAATGCCGAAACCCCATTGTGAAACAACATTCTTGGATTTTTTCATGATGAATCTTGGTAGAATAAAGACTTTGTGGCTAATATATTGTAGTTTAGGTTTTGGGTTAGCCAATTTTTCTTTCAATTTCATGAAATTTTGCAAGAAAAATGATTTCCCACGTCACATTTTTACTCTAGGTTCATGGGTTTAAGAAGAACATATGAAATCCCTAAGAGACTTGTTGAACTCTTGAAATTCCACTTTTTGATCTTGTTTGCCTAGTTCAAAATCAAGAAAATAGGTTTATGGGCCATGCTCCTTAACCTCTATCCCATCAATCCGTGGCCTTGACCACTCCTAGCCGACCGGACACCCATTTGGTCTTCAAAACAAAAGTTTATTGGTGCTTTTATTTCCTGCTGCTCGAACACCCATTTTACTCCCCGGGAATACACGACAGAGCTCTTCGGATGTGAACCCCCCTCGGCATGATTGGCCCCTCGAACACACGGCTGAGCTCCTCAGATGTACGCACCCCTCAGCATGCCTGGCCCCTCAGACACGCAACAGAACTCCTCGGACGTATGCACCCCTTGGCGTGCCTGGCCCCTCAGACACGCAGTAGAACTCCTCAGATGTACGCACCCTTTGGTATGCCTATCCCCTCAAACACACAATAGAACTCCTTGGATATGCGACCTCCTCGGACACGCGACCCCTCGGCGTGCTGGCTCTTCGGATGAGCGACCCCTCGGTGTGCTTACTCCTCGGATGCGCGCACCTGCCAGCAGCTCCTCGGCTATGTGGCACAGCTGCTCAGGCAGATGGCCTAGCCACTGGGGGTACGCGGCACAGTCGCTCGGGCATGCCTAAAACATATGCTTCGAATACTTTGTTTAAATTTCTTGATAATATTATTACTTCCCTAAAAGGCTTTCTTTGGGGAAAATTGATTCCTCTTCTCAAAGAAAATATTTTCGCAGAGTAGTGTATATATTTTTTTGTTTTCATTCATTCTCTGTTTGGCTTACTCACCTCCCCTTATTTTTTTGTAGATGAATCATTTCGGCTATAGGGGAGGTGACAACTAGATAGATTCCGACACCTCAGCTCCCGCTTCAAGGGACACTCTTTCAAGCAATGATTCTTCCTCCAAATCTCCCAGTCGACGAACTTCTGAGGACCGTCTTTGTCTCCTTAAGAAAATCCTCCCACGATCGGCTTTGTATTTTCTTCATGAAGATTAGTTTCTTAAGCAACAACATCAACACCAACCAATGAGGGTAAAGAAATCTAATCGACTTCCTCAAGAACAAGATCCTCAGGTTGCTCGCAGAGCAACACAAAAGGTGGTAGACCGCGCACCCCATGTGGTAGATAATTTACTAGGAGAAGCCGAGATTGAAGCCTCTTCAAGACCTGTGCAAGATCGAAAAACTGGAAAATCATACCCAAACATTCACCACAGAAATTCAACAGACCGCATCATATAGGCTGAGGAACAAAGAAAATGCTGCGCCTTCCTGGTTTGTAGCTAAACCTTCTAGACTACACTCTAAAATGCTCGATAAACATATCGAAGCTTTGGGTCTAGAAGGAGTGAATGTGATATGCCCACGCCCAAAACAAAGAGCCAACAATCCTAGTGGAGCCTACTGCGCTTGGTCAAAGTATCATATATATGCAGGAGCTACAATCCCTTTGCATCCTTTCTTCAGATCAATAGCAGATTATTTCAATGTGTCTCCCTTTCATATTGCTCCGAATGGGATACAAGCCTTGTCTGACTTGTACGTTCTCTACCACTTCCAGAGTTGGAACCCGCCTAGTCCTCATGAGGTACACTATTTATTTGATTTTAGGACTAATCCTTGCCATAAGAACACATGTTTTTTCCACCTCTTCCATAGGAAAAAAGGGGTTAAGTACCTCCATGGTATAGCCCACAAATCAAATCCTGGGAAGTATTATACAAAATACTTCCTTACTATAGACATTAAAGCCAACAATCTGGCTTTCAAACATGCTGGTCCTTTCGATCATCCTCTTCCAGCCAGGGAAATGCACTCTCGAGCAGAAGAACTTGCCAACATGCCTTTAGATGAAAAGGACGTTGAACAGTTGGTCTCCTTGGAGAATCTTTGAATGGTGGGATTGTTACCAAACAATCAAGATATTGTCGAGGGTAGTACGACTGATGAAACAGAAACAACTGATCAGTCAAATGCTGACACTAAAGTAGTGACCGACCAGTTTTCTCCTATTCCATCCCCTCATCCACGCAGACCAGGTGGTCCTCTTATTAGAGAGCCTCCTTGTGAACACCCTTGCCAACCTGCCTTCCCTGTCAGGCCAGGAAAAGGCAAAGGTATCGAGTCCCATAGAGAGGACATCTCATCGTCGGAGGATGAAGATGAGTTTCTTAATGAAATTCTGAACTCAGGTCTTGCTGATAGTAATCACAATTGGATTTCATAATGAATATGCAAAATTTTCACTTGCTGCCTCTACTAACTTGCTTTTATTTTATGCAGATCCAACAATGTTTAAGCAATTCAACACCCTCGCTCAAAAAAGGAAGATTAGAGAAGGTAGCAGCTCAACTCCTCCAAGTAAGACTATAAAGACCATGCCACACATCCGGGGAAATCCATCCGACCAGCCATCCGTACGTTTGGGTCCTTCGTCACTTACCTTTTCTGCTAGTCTACAGACCACTCGGCCGACTTGCTTAAGCGAGCCTCTCCGTGTTGTTGATGAATAAGACAAAGATTTTTTAGACCATACTCTTCACCATGCAACTACAACTCAGACATTCGAGACTTCACCCCCCCAGAGCGTTGACGTAGTCCTCCATAAAGGCCTCGCTCAGATCATGAGTGTAAGTATCCCATGAGAAACATTGTCCTTTTCATTGATCATTCTTATTTTAATATGCCTTGGTTATTTATTTCAGGGTCTTATCACTGTTAGTCATGCCCAACGTCGAGCAGTTGACTATAAGGAGTTGATCAAAGTCTTGAATGATCAATTGGTGGAAGCTCAAGAAAGATCGAAACTTTAACCAAATCTGAAGAAGATCTTCAATCCAAGGTCGAGCAGGTGGAGAAGACCATTGCTGAATGGGATGGATCTCTAAGAGTGTTGGCCGACGAGAATAAGAAACGATTCCAAACCAACAAGATGTTGACTGACCAGTTGGAAAAAATGACCCGCGAGAATGAGGAGCTGAAACGAGAAAAGGAAGCTGATCTTGCTCGCTATGAGGAGATTTGTTTCAACTGCTTCTAATAGATATGGAAGTTGAACAAACCCCTCAACCTCGACTTTCTTTCAGAGGAGGCCAGGGGAGAAGGGCTTGCCAAATGCGAGGCAAAGGCTGCCGAGGAGGCATCCAATCCAGCTAGGGTCGTGCCTGCTTCTCCTGCTTTATCATTCCGGTCGGAGGATGTCCCCGATGCCGAGGACGGTGTTGATCAAACTGTCAACAACTTACTAGACCAGTGACCATACCCTAGCTAACCAGAGAGTCTCTTATCCGACTAGTAGACACTTATCTCAACTATCTTCTCATTTTGCTTATACTTTTGCAAAGGCATTTCACTATGCAGTAGTTATTATATTTTGCTCGTACGACCGAGATGTTGTCATTTATACTTTGCTTTTCTTTGCTAACATTCTAAGTCTTTTTAGACTTAAAACATTATAAGTTTTGTGTAACGCCCTAGATTGCCAAGACCGTTACACTGTGTGCTTATAAAGTGCCAGACTTGCTAATCAAGTCATTTAATTAAAATCGTGTTGCAAAAGCTACAAAGGAACTAGGGTTAAAAGCGTTTTGGTCTCAAAAGCCACACTTTTCATTAAGAAACATTATCTGGTTACACGGGATCCCAAAAATACAAGTTTTAAAGATCGTTTATAAAAGTTGTAAGACTCAGGTACAATAACCAGCCATTCTAAGGCAAAACAAGCAGTTAGGTAGTCCCTGTCCTGGTCCACTCCTCGATCATGGTGATCGAACAGCTGGCTATGTACATTTCACCTCGGAGCTCTCCACCTCAGGCTTGGTCCAGCTTGCCCTTGCCTTTACCTGCACCACGTAGCACCCGTGAGCCAAGGCCCAGCAAGAAAACACAATATCAACAGAGCACAAGCAATTATCAGACAAGTCAATATCTCACGTTGCATCACATAGCCTCAGTCAAATAACCATTCAATATAGTCAAGTATTCCACATACTAGGCATATTAACTCATAACATGCACAGTTTATAAACGATAACCAGGGCTAGCGCTCACAGGCTGCTCCCTCTGTTATCCCAGTGTTCATGGCTCCCAGTGACCGAATCGCGCTCTGTGCGCTAATAGTATGTACGACACTCTTAGGCCGCTTTTACATGTCCCATGGCGTGATACAAACATTGACACGATACACTTCTCGGGAGCACTTAGTCCCATCACAATCATATAACCGGGTGTAGTTTTCTTACCTTTCAATTCAATAGCTTTTATCCCTCGACACCTTGAGTACGATCCCCCTCGAGCCCTAGCGCTCACCTAGACACAATCATGGCCAAAGTCATCATCAACCCTCAAGTTCAAAACCTAGTCCCGGGGCCAATCCCGAGCCCCCGGGAAGTCCTAGTTCCACCAAACAAGGTGGTGGAACCAAACCCCAAACCTTAGGTCAAAAACCCTTGCAAATAACCCTAAAATCCCCTTCAGAAGGCAGGGTAGCGCTACAACGCTCTTGGGAGGGCGCTACAGCGCTACAGACAGAAGCCAAATCCCCTCAGCACTATGGCCTAGCGCTACAGCGCCCAAAGGCTAGCACTATAGCGCTAGTCACAGACAGCCCAACACCAAAATTTCACTTCTGCGATTTTCTTGAACCAACCTCAACCAAACCTCTTCCAACTCTTACCCAAACTTAAAAACAACCTCATGAACACACTCCACTCATCCCAAGCACCCCAAACATCTAAAACCCAAGAACATGCATCCACAAACTCAGATTTCACCATAGCCACTCCTAAGCTCTAAAACTCAGTAAAAACCAGCTGATCATCAAAGTTTAGAGTTTAGACCTTATACCTTTGATAGAATTTCGACTACAAGATGCCTCTAGAATCCTTTTGCTTGCTCCTCCTTAACCTTTGCCCTGAATTTCCCAAAGTTCCATTCAATTCAACTTAAACACCACAACTCAAAAACCAGAAACAGAAATGGATGAACTCTAGAATCTTACCTCAAGTGTTAATGAAACCCTGCTAAACCTCTGCCAATTCCTTAGTCTTAGGCCAGGATCCTTGATGTTTAGTTACCCCAGCTCTCCTCTGAGCTTTACTCCAAAAAGTCCTCAAAAAACAGATGAAGAAAGCCTGAACCGACTCAGAGAAACTCTCTCTGTTTTTCCTCTTTCTTTTCCCTTCCTTTTCCTTCTTTTTCAGACTTCTTTGATATTCTACAAATTCCACTAACATAAAGCCTTAGTATAATCTAACTTCTGTAAAGCAAATGACCATTATACCCTCCCTATTAATTCTAACCCCTTTAGTCCACTTAAGGGTATCTTAGTCATTTTACCCACTTCCCGCTAATTCCCGAGTGTCTCTAATATTTCCCGCTTAATTCTCGATACCTAATTAATCACCAATGGTATTCCTCAATGTCAAAATAGACTCCAATATATCCGCCAAACTCCCATTTATACCCCTGAGCTCACCCCAAGCCGGGTATAAATCCCCGCTATGACTTTTCCGCTACTTTGCTCACTAGGATCGTCATGAGTCACAGATCACAGATACATCCACATAATAATGTGGTCTCAACAATTATCACATATATCAAAGCAGTTATGCCCATAACGGCCAAAATTACGATTATGCCCTTCTAACCTAATCTGGGCCTATATGCATACTAACACACATAGTCATGCATCTCAAGTACTCAAGTAATCATATAACATGCTTTAAATCATAATCATGCATCTAAATCATTAAAACCACACATAATTCCCATTATACCCTCCAGGCACACTAATCAAGGTCCTTAAGCCTTATTAGTGAATTTGGGTCGTTACATTTTGTGTGAATAGTAAAGTCACTCTGATGTATGCCTTGTATTTTCGCATGAGTACTTAGTTTTCTAACTTAGAAATTCTAGACATTTCATAAGTCCCTGCTAAGTATATTTTCTCACACTCTTATTGCTCTAACATTTTATGAGCGCAATGTTTATTGTCACACGAATATTTTCTTTTAACTTGAAAGTTTGAAAAATTCCAAGTTACTTAAGCTTTGTAAAACAAGTTAGCCTAATGGCATTTTTTGACTTCGAAAATTTACAAGTCAGCCTAAAAACAAATATCTTAATTCGTGTTCTTATTTCCTGTGTTAAATTATATACCCCATGTGCCCCCCAAGTGATCGAGGGTTGTAAGATCCTTGGTCACTTGTTACTTAACGGGATCTGTTTGAGCAGTTATTACTTGTGAAACACATCGAATATAAAGAAGATATCTAAGCAATTGAACACTGTTTGAGCATACCGAGCAGTTGAACACTGCCCGATTTTGCCAATAAGTTAAACACTGTTCGAAAAACTAACACATATGTACATTTATAGCAAGGATCGACAACGCTGCGCGTAATCTCTTTTGTTACTCGTAATATTTAAAAAATGACAAAGTGTGTCTAATAACGAGTCTCACACAACAAAAATTGTTTCAAAATAATTGACTGGTTAGCACTGTAAAAGAGATAACCAGATTATAAACCAACTTAAATAACAAGTAAAACACTTGAATCTAAGCTACCACTGTAAAAGTGATATTTATTGATAATATTTCCTAAGGTGCTCGCCATTCCAGTAGTTTCTGACCAGCTCTCCATTCAGCCTAGCAAGTTTGTACGTGCCCGATGGAAAAACTTGCTCAATCTGATATGGTCCTTCCCAATTCGGTCCCAGCACTCCAACTCCTGAGTCTTTGATGAACACTCTTCAGAGAATCAAATCCCCCACTTGGAACTTTTGATCTTTGACTCTATAATTGAAATAGCGGGCCACCTTTTGTTGATGAACATCAACCCTTATGCCCGCCTTTTCTCGCCTTTCCTCGATAAAATCCAAAGATTCAGCCAGTAATTGATTGTTTTTATCTCGGTTGTAAGTACTTCTTTGATGAGACGGAGGGTCGATCTCGACTGGTATCATAGCTTCATAACCATATGCCAAAGAAAAAGGAGTATGGCCCATCGCTGTCTGGGCCGTGGTTCTATACGACCAAAGAACTTCTGATAACTCTTCCGCCCAACACTTTTTAGCTTGTTCGAGCTGTTTCTTTTGGGTGTCCTTTAATGTTTTATTCACGGCTTCCACCTGCCCATTTTCTTGTGGGTGAGCTACCAAGGAGAAACTCTTCGTAATACCATGCCTAGCACAAGAATCAGTAAATAGATCACTATCAAACTGTGTACCATTGTAAGATACTATCTTTTTCGGTAGTCCATAGTGACATATGATATTCTTCACCACAAAATCTAACACTTTCTTTGACGTGATTGTGGCTAATGGTTCAGCTTCAGTTCACTTAGTAAAATAATCCACAACAACAACTGAAAATTGCACTCCTCGTTTCCCTTTAGGTAACCTTCCGATCAGATCAATGCCCCATACTGCAAAGGGCCAGGGACTCTGCATTTGTTTTAAAATATTTGGAGGTGCTCTGGGTATCTTAGAAAACCTCTGACACTTATCACATTTCTTCACAGATTCCATGGAGTCCTCATTCATTGTAGGCCAAAAAAATCCTTGTCACAAAATCTTTTTAGAGAGACTTTGCCCCCCAGCGTGATCTCTGCAAAATGCCTCATGTACTTCGGCTAATAGGTTCTTTGACTGGTCGGGTGTCACACACCTTAGCAGTGGCATAGAATACCCTCTTCTATATAACACCCCCTCCATCATGACATATCGAGCAGTCTGTCTCATCATCTTCTTGGTATCATTACGGTTCTATGGTAAAGTCCCTTGCTCTAGGTACGTGATGATGGGTGTCATCCAAGTGTCATCTACAGTAATTGGCATTGCTTCCTGCTCGGCAATACTTGGGATTGCTAAGTACTCAACTGGTACTACATTCAGAGTGTCAGCATCCTTCTCACTAGCTAATTTTGCCAAGGCGTCTGCATTGGAGTTCTGCTCTCGTGGCACCAACTTGATCGTATACTCTTCAAACTGTGTTATCAAGTCCTTAGCTTTATTTAATTATGCCACCATACGCAAACCTCTTGCCTGATATTCTCCCAAAATTTGGTAAACCACCAGTTGAGAATCACTATTAACTTCGATTGACCGGGCGTGCACATCTCTGGCCAATCGCAGTCCTGCTAATAGGGCTTCATATTCTGCCTCATTGTTGGAGGCATTGAATCCGAAACTTAAAGCACAGTGGATTCGATGTTTCTTTGGTGTGACTAATATAAGCCCGACCCCTGCATGATGTTCATTTGAAGATCTGTCCACATAAAGTTGCCAGGTAGGGAAAACCTTTCTCTGCTCATCTACGTTTTCTGTTTCGTTGGGAACATCAGGAATTCCAGTGCATTCAGCAATGAAGTTTGCTAGAGCTTGTCCTTTGATGGATGATCGGGGTTGACACTCGATCTCAAATTGGCCTAATTCAACTGCCCATTTAAGTAAACGACCAGAGGTTTCTGGCTTCTGTAAGACTTGGCGTAAGGGCTGGTCGGTAAGCACTTTTATGGGATGTGACTGGAAGTATGGCTGTAATTTGCGAGATGCAAGCACCAAATAGTATGCCAGCTTCTCAATCATAGGGTACCTTGACTCTACTCCTATCAATCGCTTGCTGGCGTAGTAGACCAGATGTTGCACCCTATCTTCCTCCCGTATTAGAGCAGCATTGGCGGTATGTTCTATGACTGCCAAATAAATGAAGAGGTCTTCTCCATCAATGGGCTTGATAAAACTGGAGGTTGAGCCAAATGATTCTTTATGGCTTGGAATGCCTGCTCGCATTCTTCTGTCCAGTCAAATTCCCTGCTTCCTCTTAGTAGGTTAAAGAACGAGACACACTTTTCCGTTGATTTAGAAACAAACCTACTTAGAGTAGCAATTCGCCCAGTCAAGCTCTGTACATCTTTGGTTCTGGTTGGAGACTTCATTTCCATGAGTGCCTTAATCTTCTCAGGATTGGCTTCTATCCCTCGCGAGTTAACTATAAATCCTAGAAACTTTCTAGAACTTACTCCAAACGAGCATTTGAGGGGGTTCAGCTTCATGTAGTACTTTCTAAGTACTGCAAAGCATTCCTCCAAATCTCGTACATGCCCTTCAGCTTCTTTTGACTTTACCAGCATATCATCTACGTACACCTCCATGTTTTTGTCGATTAAGTTGCGGAACATGCCATTCACTAAATGTTGGTAGGTGGCTCCTGCGTTCTTCAAGCCGAATGGCATAACCTTTTAACAATACAACCCTACGTCTGTTCGGAAGCTAGTAAGCTCCTCGTCGGGAGGTTGCATACTTATCTGATTATAGCCCGAGCAAGCGTCCATGAAGGACAAAGTTTCATGACCAGAAGTTGCGTCAACTAAATGGTCTATCATCGGCAAGGGAAAATAATCCTTAGGACATGCTTTATTCAGATCGGTGAAGTCCACGTAAGTCCTCAACTTACCATTGGACTTGGGCACTAATACTGGGTTAGAAACCCAGGCGGGGTAATAAGCCTCCTTTATGAACCCGTTTTCCTTCAGTCGCTTGACTTCTTCTTTCAGAGCCTTCGCTCATTCCTTGTCAAGCAATCTTCTCTTCTGCTACACTGCTGGGTAGCTTTCATCCATGTTGAGCACGTGGTTGATCATAGTTGGTGAGATACCCACCATATCCTTGTGAGACCAGGCGAAGACATCTTGATTCCTTCGCAAAAATTCTACCAATTGTGCTCTCACTTCTAGCTTTAACTTCTTCCCAACTTTGACCACTCTGGTCGGTTCATTTTCATCTATTGGGACCTCCTCTAAGTCCTCCATTGGTCCTACTTCACTCTCTAAATCCCCAAAGCGAGGATCAATGTCCATTCCCTCACTTTGGGCAACACCCTATTTGGTAACTTCATCACCGGGTGAGGCTTGCTGCTCATTGAAACCAAGAGTACTTTCTTGGTTGGTAACTTTTAAAACTTTCTCCTGGTCGGCTACAATCATAATGCTATGTTGGTCGATATCCATCTCATCTACTTCTTCTCTATCTACACACACAATCATATTATTCTCCTTACCTCCCTTCCGTGCCTTAACTACCAAAGCATTATAACACTCTCTAGCTTCTCTTTGGTCTCCCCGGACATAACCTAGTCCTGCACTGGTCAGGAACTTCATGGAAAGGTGCCATATAGAAACTACCGCATGTAAGGCCGTGAGTAGTGGTCGACCAATCACCACATTGTAAGCTGACGAATAATCTACTATCAAAAACTCCGTCATGATTGTCTTGTGCCTAGGAGCGTCTCCTGTTGTGATCGGTAATTTGATTGTTCCTGCTGGTGACAATCCTTCTCCAGTAAATTCGTAAATAACTTGAGAGCATGGCTTCAAGTCATTGATGGATAATTTCATCTTTTTGAAAGACGACTTGTAAATAATATCCACAGAACTTCCCATGTCCACCAGACATCTCTTCACCTTCATATTTTCAATTTGGACTGTAATGACGAGTGAGTCATTATGAGGATACCTCACATGCCGAGCATCATCCTCAGTAAAAGTGAGAGACTCACTTTCATACCTTGGATTCTTTGGAGGCTGCTCCTCTACAGTCATGACCTCTGATGTTGATGTTGCATCCAACTCATGTCGAAGTGTCCAGACATATCTTTCTCTTTCTTTATTACTATCCCCAGCCAAATGTGGACCCCCACATATATTGTCTAAAGTTAAGTCCACAGGCTTGGGTTGCAAGGGTGGAGACCGTTGTCGCTTGAACCCAGGATTATTGTTGCTTCCTTCTCCTTGGGTTTTCTATGCCCGATACTTTTTTAACTTTCCCGACTGGAAAAGAAACTCTATCTCACCTTTGAGATGATTGCACTCATTTGTGTCGTGACCATAGTCTCCATGGAAATGATAGAACTTATTCATGTCTCTTTTACTTATCTCCTTCCTGATGGGTGGGGGTTTCCGGTAGGGAACCTCTTAATGACTTGCAAGATATATTTATGCCCAGTTGGCCGAAAGAGTGGTGTAATTAGTGAATCGAGGCTCATACTTGGTTGGCTTATCGTTCGGACCAGACTTATCCTTTTTTTCTTCATGGCAGTCAGACCTGTTATTCCCATGTTTCTTTCCACTATTTTTTCCATTTCCACCATTTTTAGGAGGATCAGTTGATCCGCCCGGATTGTTTAGGCCTTTCTCTCCTTTCTCAATTGCGTCATCCAATTTCATATATTTGTCTACTCGGTCAAGAAATTGTTGGAATGTTGAAATTGGATTGCGATGTATACTATCCAACAAAGGGCTCCAATAAGTTATACCAGAAGATATGGCAACTATCTTCCCCTCATCTCCGACAACAGTTGCTCGGTTGACTTCTCTCATGAATCTCTGTATATAATTCTTTAGAGATTCATCCTGTCCTTGTTTGATATCAGCCAAGTGATTGGCATAAACTGGAGGAGTCCGAGCAGCTCTGAATTGTCTACAAAACTTTTTCCTGAAATTCTCCCAAGAGGTAATGGAATTTGGCTTGAATTTTCCAGTACAACGTAGTAGGGAAAACTCTACAACGATAATCATCACTCACCCCGAGTAACTCCATTTGGTCTTCAAATATCCCAACATGCCTTATGGGATCTACCTTTTTTGTATATACTGGCAGCACTGGTGCTTTATACTTTGCTGGTGGCTGGGCTACTCTGATTCGGGCACAAAAAGGACTACCAATCCTGTGGTCTACTGGATCAATTACGGAAGGTCATTTCGACAAACCTTGAATTGTAGCCGTTAACGCATCAAGCTGGGCTTGGATGGATGGGGCGACCGTCGGGGGCTCAAGGTCTTGACCGCCTGGTCGTTCATTCCTATCTGGCGCATTATCATCAAGTATTTCTACTTGACTGGCAAGTTGGTTCAGATCTCACCCTTTGACCGGGACGGTCCTTCTCTTGTCACTGATGACATCTCTTAAGTCCTTCTGGGAAGTGCGTCCTCCTAACCGATCAAACACTGTGCTCTTAGACTTTTTAGAAGGCTTACTGCGTGGGACTTGCTCTCTCCCACTACGCTGCTGGCCGGGGTGTAGTGGAGGCTTTTCGGTACGTCCCAGGCAGTCTTTTCCTCCTTGTGAGTTGTTCTCTTCTTTTTCCTTTGATCGGTTGATGTGATGACTCTCAGCCACATCACAACCATGTCCATCTTTGAATTGTGAAGTCTTCTTATCTCGAGGTGTCCTGGTCTGATCTTACCTGGGTGGAGTCTTTTTACTGCTCGACCGGTGACTTCCTGATCTAGAAGAAGCTGATCGGTGGCTCCTGGAGGGGGTTCTAGAGTTCTCCCTTTGTGTCGAGGCAGTTCCGGAGTGGACCCCATCTTCCTCCCGACCAGAGGGATTACTCCTATCTCTGCCGGTCCCCGAGAATTGGCTCTGCCAGTGGTCCTTCGACCTGCATTGTTATTCCTTGCTCCCTGTGCGGATGTTCCTTGTGCTGCGGTCTGGGCATTGGCCTAGATCAACTGAGTGGCCGCTTCTAGAGTAAGTGCAGCCTCACGATGTTGCCGGTCGGCCTCCTCCTGTCGTTGCCTAATTTCTTCACTCCTAGCATCCATCTCCTGTTTTTGCTGCTCGAATGCAGCCTTCTGCCTAGCCATTTCCTCAGTGAAAGAATCCTACCGAGCATTGAATTGCATCATCTCCTCTTGGAAAGCGCCTATTGCTTCCTAGAGTTGTTCCACTTCCGGAGTGGTCTCCTCAAGAAAGATCCTGGGCTTAGTCTCAAGGTTTTGAGGTCCAGGACCTTCTGCTTTAGCAGGCTCTTTTGACACACTTGGCTTTTTGGAGGCCATGCTGGTATTCTTGGGAGCCATATTGGTAGGGTAGCAGTGTATTTCTTCTATTTAGGCTCTCAATGAAAGCACCAAAAATGTTGACCACAATTTTTCCCAACTGCGAGTAGACGCAAAAACGATAATAACCTTGAATAGAAAGTAAATAACAAAAGTAATTTTTATAGTGGTTCATCCCCAATTTGTTGGTAATAGCCTAATCCACTTGGAGTTGTGATATATTTGACCTACATTTGAGATCAGATGAACTTGAGTCAACTGAGTTTCTCCAGTGCAAGTGAAAAGATACAATGTGTTTTTCTCTAAACCTTCAGTAAAAAATACTCCCAGAATCCGATCCCCCCAAATGATGCCATGAGCCATTTATTTATAGGTTCATGGATCGTACATGAGAAATATCCCGCTTTGACGGGGTCCTTCATTGTTTCAACAACTTTAATAAATAATAAACAAATTACAACAATATAACTATTATTCCAGGATGTTTTAAATATTCCCACGGTAGTTGCGAATGATTCGGGTCGAAGCTGTTACTGAGGCTGTACCGAAGAGTCACTTAGAAGATAAATTCTGAGATAACTAGTCGTCATGGGCAAAGGATTAGGCATGGAACATACTGGTCGGATAAGGCAAACAGGCCTCTGGTTGGCCATGTTTCATTTCTGGTCTAGCATGACATACTTCTGGTCTCAACCCTTCTCATGCCTTTAGCCAACTCATTGATAAAAGTGTGCTATCAACTGACACGTATCTATCCAATTGCCATGTCACTAAATATAAATATTTGGGGATAACAAGCAAGATTAGTGATGCACTCATACAAAGACATATCTCAAAAATTGTTGGAACACAAAAAATGAACTTGGAAAACAGAATTTGCCATAGCCTGTAATTGTTTTGATGAATTAGATGCCAAAGTAGATGTAACAACTACGAATTCAGTAACAAGTAGATCAATTTCTTTTAAAAAACTCTCTTTCTAGATTCCGAGTCCATCGTTTGCACTAAAGTAGTTGAGGACTTCTCAATGTGCATCAAGAAGTTGTAAGAGAGAGAAAGATCATGTCTTGAGGGAAATAAACCATTGGGACAGAGCTTTGTGCACAATATGCTTCTTTGCCAACACTTTTTTGTTGGAAGCCAATATATCTAGCACCAAAAAAGTGGACTCACCACTTGAAGGATTGTCACCTCTAGTGTTCACCATTTTTTTTACTGCACAAAGATGTGAGAAAAGAAACACAAAAGAGCACAAACACATGCTATAAAAATATGAGCAAAGTAAGCACAAATGAAATTAAGCATGGAGATAAAATGCATGGCATTAAGGACAAATGTGAGAAGAATGATAGTAGTATTTGGAAAATGCTTATTTAAACTTCAATATGATTTATTTAAATAAAGAATAAAAAAATAACCCACAAAAGAGAATACACACAAAATGGGAAACGTAATCATGAAAAGGAATTAACTACATAAAGTCATTAATTCCCTATTTTCACAGTTGCCCTTTCCCTTTACTTTTATTTTTTATATAAAGTGTTGATGCGGTTTTTTGCCAATAGTGGATGAAGGAATCCGAAAATAGAGATATTAGGCTTTCGCTAAACCATAATTGGACAAATAAGAAATATCAAGTACACTCACACAATTTTTACGTGGTTCAGTGGCGAAAAAATCCACCTAATCCACGAGTCACTCTTAGTAATTTGTTTGGTTCTCACCGTGAAATTGTTTGTGACAATTTCACCAGAGTTTTAGTGTACAAAATGTCAATCCCCTTTACTGTCCATTCTCCCTTGTATTATAGGGAATTATGCCTGGACAGTTTTCGGTAACCATGCATAAATATGGTAACATACTTTTTTGGGTAACATCCCATTTACACAAATACATTAATGCCTATTGATTCTATGCCCACAATATCAAGTAATAAATACACAATAATATCTTAGCATTAATGAGTGTATAGGGAATCTCCAAATCTTTTGGGATACGTCACTATGCGTCATGATCAGGCTTCTGCGATCTGAACACTTCCTTCGAGCTGGGTGTCGAAGGACTAACCTAAACTAACACGGGTCATGTTCAGAATTTCACGAAGCCAAACTGGCTCTCTCGCGTCTCGAACTAAGTTGTTAGCGCAAGAGGCTATCTGAAGACTATCTAGTTGTCATAGGCTATTAAATTTGACTCGAGATGCTCACTCCAGAGCTAGCTAGATGCTCTATCTGTATGCTTTCTTCATACGCTTGTCTGCCAACTGTACCCCGTGCTGAGTAAGTCATATCGTATTTTTGGGGTAGAAAATTTTTCCCCCAAGCTCCTGCTCGTGCATGACGTTGCTTCTAACACTCATAGTAGGGGCTTTTTAGCTTTTGTTATGTGAAAATGTTCCTACCCACTCACTCGAGTATGGGACATGTGTCTGTCTATAATAGGCGCCTGTTCGAGTTTCGAGTATTGTGACATCTGTCTTGTCAACTTTTTGCTGCCGCTTGTTTTATTTAATCCAGGCCCTTGGATCTCAAACTGATCTAATCGTGTGGCCTAGATCGGTTCCTGAAGTTTACGTATAAATAGGAGAACCAGACTTAAGTCTTACCACCTTTTCATTAAAAAAATTTCCTCTTCTTTCTCCTTAGAATACTTTCAGAGCTTTCTGTATTCCCTCATTTTCCAGAATCTTTCAGGTCATTACCTCCAGTGCTGCTATCATTTTCTCGACCGAAAAACCAAACTGTAAGTATCTTTATATCCGGTTTAAATTTCATCTTCTTATTTTTTAATAAATTTTATGAAATTTTCCAGTATATTTTCTTACTTTTATTCTGTTTGAGTTTAGTGTGGATTTTTGTTAGGCCAAAAACAATAGCAGTAGACACGATTAGAAATAATACAAAAAAAAGGGGTAATTTTCTAGGTTTTTTGGGTTAGAAAGAGGAATGTCTGAATACATGAACTTGAAGATTTTGGGGATTTTTTTAGGTTTAGTTCTAGGTAGCTTAAGGTTTATAGTTTCTTGAGCGGTTTTGCATTAAATTGCTTTCCAAAAATGTACTGGGTTTGACACCCGAATCCTGAAGTATCAGGGGTTTCACGAGGTTATGACGAGTGGTTTTTGACTGCACGTGAACCCATGTATTTGAATTAGGTGAGAATCTAGTTCGTAGGTACCTTTGGTCGAGTAAACCGAACTTAAAACTCCAGGTTTCCCTCACTTCTAGTGTCACAACAAAGTTACATCTTAGGTCGCCAATAACAGGTCGTTATGTCACTAGTTGAACTTAATTATGGCCAACTAGAAGAAGAAAACAACTGCGAGCTCCTCATCTCACAACCAAAATAAAGATAAGGAGATCTCCTCCAAGACACCTATTCCTAACTTCGGCCCACTGGTGGATAGGTAGGTCGTGGTTGACCTCAACGCCTTCTTTGAGGCCTTGCATATTGAATCTCAGATAAAGACTTACCGTAAGGCAAACAAAATCTTACTGGGTCATGGGATCGAGACGGGCTCCAAAGTACTTGTTGCCCGCCCCCTGTTGGATGGAGAGCGGAGCTGTATCCCGCTCCAGGATGACTTTGGGGCTTGGACTAATGAGCACCTGGAGGGAGGTGCCTTTCTTCCCCTTAGATTTTTAAACTAAGGGGAACTGGCACTGTTCCAGCTCCCACCAAAATTGTATTGACTCCTGACGAGGTTGAAGTATTTATTTTCGAAAAATGAGTGGGATGTCCCCACCCCCGCCGATATTATGTATTTATTTTGCCTCAAGGTCAATCCAGAGTCAAAGGGGTGAGGTGATGGATTCTACTACCTCACCAGTTTCCCCATCACAGCCTCTATCATCGACCTCCCCAGCCACCCGAATGACTATAAGGATCAATTCTTCATGTAAAAAAGGTTTAAGAACTGCAATCATTGATACTATAACCATCCTCGTAAGTTTCTCATCTTCTCAAACTTTTCATTTGAATTCTTTCTTAACCAAGTTAAAACTTATTCTGATTGAGTTGTTACTTGGTGCATCTATATATAAGAGAATGAACGGAGCGGTCAGAGACCCTTGGAGGTCAATACGAGACTCTAGCCTGTGCTTCTGCCAAGGAGAAAGAGTTCTGGATGGTAATTAAGGATGCCACCATGGTGGCATGCAATCTGATCTACGAGGATCAGAGGCTGGCCATTAGGGTTCGAGACCTTCTCCTCAAGCTCCCTCCTTCCCATAAAATCCTCCCAGCCACTGAAGAGGTTGACGAAGAAGATGAGTTCGCACAGTTGGTGCGCAAAAGAAAGTTTCCTGAGGATGCACAAGATCCTGAACAAGGCTGAGCTGAATCGAGGGCAGCAGCCAGCGCCTTTAGCCAAGGTAACCCATATAGAGAAATGGATCAAGCTACTTCTAGTTTTAGGCTAGTCCGATTCAACCCAAGGAAGCTCATGAGTCGACACCCTGTTGATTCGGACCTGAATGTGACCCTCCTTAAGTGTGTGGACCAATTGGTTGTACGCCACGATCATAGCTACCCCAAATGTACCATAGTGATAGATAATACTTTATACTTTAGGTCCACTATATTTGAAGAATACGGTACAATCTTTTTGTCATGGCCTTCCATGTGTCATGGTGTTTTTACCCTAGGTATTAGGCAGGCTGAGCACGAGTCTAGTCCAGACGAGGAGCCTGAACCCCGAAGGTCTCACAATGTAAGAATACTAGAGTCTCCTCCTTATATGATAATCCAAGAGTTAGAGGTTTTACCTAGCCTGGTTTATAATCCAGAGCCGATCATAGTAGTTTCCTCCTCTAGTTTAGAGAGTAGGGTTCTTGTACTGTTACTCTTTGCTTTATGTTTTCTTGACTAATCGTTTCTTGGACATGACTTTTCTACTCGCTCTTTTGCAGACGAAGAAATGAATCTAAAGGAAGCCCTCAAGACTGGACCACATGTAAAGAGGCTGAGGGTTTCAAAGAAAACTGCTCTTGAAGCTTGAACTACCACCGAGTCTACTACAAAAGACAAGGGTGCTAGCTCCACCCAAAAGAAGCAGAAGCCTCAGCCCACAGTAGTCACGACCATGCTGGCTCCTCCACCAGCTCCTAGTGATCCCCATTCTGTCCCGCAGGTTGCCCAAACCGAAACCCCGACAGTCACCATCCCAGATCCCCTCCTTGGGGTGGAGAATTACCCAGAGCCCCTGCGTGGCTCATATCAGGAAATTGTGAGCCACATGATGAAGCAAGCGAGTGTGGTCAACATTAAAGAGTTGCAGGCTATTGAGTAGCGACCATCAACGACCATCCTTGGCTCTGTGTTAGGGATGGTTCTGACGGTAAGTACTATACTATTCTTCTTCTTCCAGACCCTTGGCTTCAAAAACTAACCCCTCTTTATCCTTTGTTTACAGTCTTGCATGACTCAGATCCGTGGCATCGCTCAGATCTGAGCTGAGGTTGACGAGGCCAGGACCACGTTGGGGGAGGCACAGGTCGCCTTGAAGGAAGCCAACACCACGAAGGCAACCCTGGATGAGGCCAACAATGCCCTAAAGACCTCGCAAGAATAAGCGAGTTTTCAAAGCCCAAGCCTTGGAGATGATTCGACAGTGGGACCAGCTTCAGCTCGAGGTTAACAATCTTAGGAAGAAGCTTGTGGAGGTTGACTGTCTCAAGCAGAGGCTTGCCAAGGTCAAGGCTAAAGCCAAGGAGGACACTGCTGAAGTGAAGAATTCTTTAGAAGAAATGTTTTATCGGGTTTGGGTGTATAACTAGGAAGGGGACTTCTTATTCCTGGATGTGGAAGTTTGGGGGCGCTACCTTGCCAAGTTCCAAGTACGGTTATCAAAGGAACCTGCAGATACAGCCGAGGCTTCCGGAGCTACGGAAGAGGCCAAGGAGGAGGGACCTCTCTTATAGATGTATATTTATTTATTTATTTTAGGACTGGAGCCGTTTGTTTGAAGGCCTTTAAGGCTGAGACAATTTCTCCTTGAGTTATTCATATACTTGTGTTAGTACATGTTCATTAATTTCTTATCTATTTTTGTTCCCCTTCACCTATTATTTTGTCATGTTTATGAACTTTAAGTCCTTGTACATTTGCATAGTCATAGGGGTTAACTTTAGATCGAGATGAGTGCCTGATGACTTGACCAGTTAATTATGGTCAATGACCTGGTTGATAAGTATATTTTTTTGTATAAAGTTTACCTTTCGACTTATCAGATTTTGTGTTCATAAGTAGTGTGTTTGGGGATAGTTAGAATCGTTTTGTTAATTTGTTTCATTTAATCAAAATCATTATTTTTAAGGATAATTGTATATTTTTGATGATTTTTGGTTGAATGATGATTTTGTAGGATTCTAACCATTGGAGTAAAGTGTTAAAGTGAAGAAAAATCGAGAAAAGAACAAAAGTACGAGAAATCTGAGAGCTTGCCGCTACAGGGAAAAGTCCCTGCCGCTACGAGGCAAGTCAGAGAGGTCCTTGCCGCTACAGGGAAAAGTCCCTGCCGCTACAAGAGAAACAGAGAGTCTCGTGCCGCGGCAAGGAAAGTTGCATACCGCGGCAAGCAAAGCCTATATCGCTTATCTGAAGTCTCGTGCCGCGGCAAGGAAATATGGCTGCCGCGGCACGCGTTAAAATTCAAATTCAAATTCGATTTTTCTTAATTTTTGGACGGGAAATAAAAGGGGGATTAGGTCATATTCGTGAAGGAAGTTTGAGATACACGATTTTAGAGAGAGAAACACAGAGAGAGCGGAGGAGAAGAAGGAGGATCGCATTCAACTTTTTCAATAGTTTTCTTCTTCTCTAAACTCTTCTATTCTTTGATTCTGGTTATGTTTTTAATCATGATTGTTGGCTAAGTTTCTTTTAGGTTAGGGGTTATTCAAAACCCAGACATGAATGTTTGATTTGAGATGTGAATATTGTTTTTGATTTCCATAATGTTAAATTGCTTCTATTCTTCTATGCCTATTGTATGAAATATTGTGATTCCTTGTTAGGGTGTACAACTAATTAGGGCTTGCATTATTTTACTGTCATCTTAGAATTTCTATTCACCTAATAGTTTAGGATTCTAAGTGTTTGTGATAAATTGCAATTGATGATGTGGTCAAAAGCATTGTTGATTGTGATGAAGAATAGAACCTAGGTTAAATGAATTAAATGCTTCATTGATTTATTGCCTAGATTAACCTATCTCCACTGTTGTTAATGCTTTTCCTAAATTGAATGAATCGTATGCTTAATAGGTTTGTTGTTTGGTAAGAAGAATTGATTATTGAGCGCTTAGCCGTAATTGATTGTGATAGGGAGATTGGGATAATTGACTGCTTAAGCGTTATCTACAGGGTTAATAGTTTAATTGGGAATCGGAATAATATTCATTATTGATATTCATGCATGATTGTCTGAGGTGGAGAATAATTCTTAACCATCTTTGAAATCGTTGTTAATCTCTTCTTGCTATCAATTGTTTTCTTAATTATTGCTTTTACTTTTACTTTCCAAAACCCCCCTTTCCAATTTAACTTTGTTAAGCTTTTGTGAATAATAAACTGAATATAGTTCCCTTGGGTTCGACCTCTATTTGCCGTTATACTAAATAATTGGTTTGAGAGTAAATAAAATATTTGTTAAATTTGGTACGCAATACGACACGCATCAAATTTTTGGCGCCGTTGCCGGGGAACTATTTAATTCTTTTTATTATTCATATTGGTTTACGCTTACTAACTTGATTTCTCTTGGCATCTCAGAGTTATATGTCTGGCGAAGACACTCAGAATAGGTTGGAGGCAATCAAACAGTATCTTGCTACTTCATCTTCTTCTCGGACTTCGCGGACTATTACTGATAATCCAAGGTAAGAGTTGAAATTGGAAAAATAAAGAAAATAGAATATTTGGAAGAAATTTGTTCTTTAGGGTCAAATATATAATTGAGACAAAATTGTTAATTAATAAATTAAATAATTATTTTTTTCGAAAATTATTTTGGTATTTTCAAAAATAACATTTAAATAATTAAGATAATTAATTTTGAATTAATTAACTTTATTTATTTAAATAATGTGAAAAAGATATTTCTGATAATTCAAATTGGATATGAATTTGAAATAATATTTATTCTGTAATTAATCTGATAAATAAGTTATCAGGTTTAGATATTTTTGAGTAAATAATTATTAAAAGAAAATGGTTGGACCACATCCCTGAAATCAGTGAAATCGCATGCACTATAGTTGGCATGTAACAAGGTCCAAGAATGGGTCTTGGATATTTCTTTTATTTATTTAATAATTGATTTATAATTTGAATTTTGAATTTTTGAATTTTGAATTTAAAAAATTTAATTAATTCTTTTATAAATCTATCAGATGGAAATAGCTTTATAAGACTTTTGTGTTGACGCGATTCTTCGCCAACAGATAATTAAGAAAAGAAGAGAAAGGGATTAGTGCTAATGTTGAACCGAAACAGATATATGATCTTAGAAATTAAAATGTGACTAAAGATACGTTTTTTAAGTGGTTCAAAGGTTAAAATCCTTCTACTCCACTAGTCAGTATTATTGCTATATACTGGGTATTTGATTACAGGGTATTCCTTACAAGAGATAATCCAACCCCTATCAACTCCCAGGGTCTCCATATTTATAGGAGAAGGCACCTGGGAGTTGGTAAGAAGGTCATCCCGTGACCTTCTTACCTATTGTATCAACTCTGTGACATTCATGATTAATTCCTAAACCTGACACATAAGTGTGGTCAAATCAATAGGTAAGGAGATAATGGGCCGCACGGCCCAACCCAGTCGTGGGTGTCTGAATACGCACGTTCCTGCTGCGTGTCCGAGAAGTCAGGGGCATATCAGACACGTGATGTCTGATATATGCACGTTTACCTTGCGTGTGTTGACTTTACAAAGAGTCATAGCCTCAAAATCCAGCTCGTTCCACGAGCTGGATACCTGACTCGACCTTCGGCCTTCAGAGTCCAGACTCAAGTCTTAGGCAATCTTGGCGAACCCTTGGGTTACCTCGAGCTAAGGAGGTACGACCTTTGACGGCAGCTCCGGTTTTGGGGATGTCCACGAGATAATCATGATTAGGCCGTAGCTCAGCTCGCTAATCAGCCTGTGGGAAAATCAGGGCGTACATCTGCCCCCAAGCCCCTGCTCATGGTATACTACGTCGTATAAGACCACAGTAGGGGCTTTTAGGCTTCCCCATGAACTCTTCACATTCCACATCTTACGCAGGCGCCTGATACGTGGAACATCGTGGTTGGTGACGGTACGTCTTACGAGAACCGCATTTAATGGCCTAGCCTATGCCCAGCCGTCGTTTTGTATTTCGAGTGGAGGGCCTTGGATCCCACATCAGGGCCATCCAACGGCCCTCTATACGTGACCCTTCACGTATATAATAGGGGTGGCCACCCTACACATGGGCCACCCTTTCATTTGAAATTTCTTAGAACTTCTTTCCTTCTTCTCTCTTCATCTCAGAAGAAAAAGAAACCCTCTTCTTCGTGACCGCCATTCTCAGTTGTTCAAGAAGCTCAGGTGTAAGGACTTCTTCAAAGCTTTGGAAGCAAACGCTCCGACGAAGCACCCACCTAGGCGACACCTTCATCCACCTCCCAGCCAAACACTGTAAGTCTCCTGACCATGTGTGTTTTGAAAATATTTTTCAATGTAGCTTAGGTAAATATTTACTGTAGCCACATGCAAGGGTTTACTGGTTTTTGTGGGTATGAAGGGTGAAATCCTTTTAGGTTAGGGTATTTTTGCTGTAGGAAAACGTTTGGGAGTATGGTCTACAGAATGCATTTTCTGTGGAAAATTTCTGGGTAGAAGTTTTGGTATTTTGGGTGCAAAACCGGGTACCTTAGGGGACACGCTTCACAGGCGATTTTGCCTTCTTTGCCTACTGAAACTTTCCCCCCAAGGAAAATTCTATCCTGACCCTCCTGACACACGAATTCCGAGTAATCGGGGATTTTTTGGGAGCACAGGCGCGTGTTCATTGAACCGCGTGGTCCCACTCTCCACGGGCTGGGCTTACCTCAGCTCGTGCAAATAACATTTGATTTTTCCTCATGCTTGGGTCGCCTTTTTTGAAACATTTTCTTTTGTTCGCTAGGCGACCAGATGGCACCGAAGAGGAACGCTCCCAAACAGAACGTCAGCAGCTCGGCCTCCCAGCAAGACAAAGGAAAGGCGGTGATGCCGGACTCCCCGATCCCCAACTTTGGGCCGACAGTGGAGCAGGAGCTCGAGGTGGCTCCTGACGCGTTCTTCGAGGCGGAGAAGATCGTCTCAAAGATTACCGACCAGACGAAGATCAATAAGATGTTCCTCTCCCACAACATTGGGCTGGGGAGAGCGTCAGTGATTGCCCGACCTCCCGCGGAAGGCGAGCGGAGCTGCGCGCCGCTTGACGAGGCATTCGCGGCCTGGAGCGGCGAGCATTTCAAGGCGAGGGCATTCCTCCCGTTGGACCAGTATTTTGCTGACTTCCTAAATTATGTGAAGTTGGCCCCATTCCAGCTCCCCCCGAACTCTTATCGGTTGTTGGCGTGGTTGGGATATTTATTTTTGAAGCACGAGTGGGAGGTACCCACTCCAGCGGACATTTTGTACTTCTTCTGCCTCAAGGCCAGCCCGGACCAGTGGGGGCGAGGCGACGGGTTTTACTACTTAACCCGATTTCCCAATACGGCTGTGGTTATCGAGTTGCCCAGCCACCCCAACGACTTCAAGTATCAATTCTTCATGTCGACGGGGTTCAGAAACTGTGAGCTCCACTACTTCAATCGTCCTCGTAAGTGTTTTTTTTATCCTTAGTTCGTAAGTTAAGTGTCGTTTTAGCTCCTCCCATATCCCTTTTTGACTTAGACTAATCCTGCAGCCATCTTCGCGAGGACAGAGAAATCTGTGACCCTCGGGGCCCAATACGAGACATTGGCGGGCTTGCCCCCCAGTGAGAAAGATTACCGTGTGCTCATAACAGACGAGACGATGGTAGCCTGCAAGTTGATTTTCCCAAATCAGACTTTGAACCTCAGGAGGCCCCGGGGGCTTCCCCCAGCCCGCGACACCAGACCCATTATCGTGGAGGAGGTCGCGGGAGATGAAGATGAGGAGGGCGAGGACGACGAAGTTCCCCTCGTGAGGAACAGGAAGCGGGCTTTGGAGGTCGCCCAAAGGACGGGCGAGGAGAGGATCCAATTCGGAGCAGCCGCGGGTCCTTCTGGCCAAGGTAACCCTTACATGTTTAGGAGTCTAGATAGGGCCACAGCAGACTCCCGGCTAGCTAGGTTCAATCCTAGGCAGCTCGTCCATCGTCACCGAAGTGATCCGGACCTGAACACAACCCTGCTCCATTGTGTCAACCGGCTCGTGCTGGACTACCAAGATAGCCGGCCTAGGGGTACCGTAGTAGTAGATAACACCCTAGCTTTTAGGTCGATCTTATTCGAGGAGTATGGGACCAACCTTCGGTCATGGCCATCACTCCGGAGGGGTGCCATAGCTCCGAGGCTTAGGCAATATGTAGAGGAATCTAGCCCTGAGTCAGCCTTGGACTCAGAACTTGCGCCAGCTCGAGAAGTAATCAACTTAGATTCTTCTTCTAGCTCGGGTGGTAGGATTCCCTTAGTATTCATATACTCGAATTTCTCTCTTTACCCCTTTTTTTTTGTTTTTGCATGATTGCTAACTCTCGTATTGACCATGTTTTTCTTTTGACAGAAGATCTGTCTTAGCCCAAGGAGAGCCTGCGAGGTGCGTTCTTCGGGGGGAACCCCCCAGCAGGGGCCGCCGGGCCAAGAATGAAGAGGCTCCGGACGTCCAAGCACGCCGTCGGGACCCCCGCCAAGTCTCCTGCAAAGGAGAAGGAGCAAGCCCCAGCCGCCTAGGTCGTGGGAGTGGTTCCTCCTGCTGCAGAGGGAAGCAACATGCCTCCACCCCCTCTGCGAGCTCCAGCCGCCACCCGGGACGCAGGAACGGAGCTCGGGACTTCGGTGATTGTACCCTCTGAGGTACGCATCCCAGTCAATCCCCAGGACCTGGGGAAGATCCCCGAGGCCTTCTGGGGAACGGTGTACGAGTCAGCGAACTACGTTGTCTGCCATATATACAAGTTCACCGAGAAGGAGCTCCGGACCATCGAGACAATGAGCCTGATGGGCGTGCTGGAGTCTTCACTGGCCATGGCCATGACGGTAAGCTAACTTTAACCTTTTTGTGGTTTTTATCATTACATTTTGCCCTATTTTTTCTTTCTCTTTTTTCTAAGGCAATTGTCTTTTCACCTTTGCAGAGCGCCGTTGCCCTTCACCGGAGCATCGCCAGGACCAAAACTCAGCTCGCAGGTCGAGTTGGAAAAAACTCGCTCGAAGGTCCAAGAGCTCGAGACCTCCCTTGCCACCTCACGGACAGACCTAGATGCCGCGAAGGCTGAGGCTCAGGCTGCCCGGGCCGCCCTAGAGGCCGAGCAGACAACTTCAGAAAAGTCCCTGGAAGACCTGTTCTACCATTGCTGGGCCTACAATCCAGACGCTGACTTCTCCTTCCTGTCAGCGAGCCTCTGGGAGCGCTTGCTGGTGAAGTTCCAAGCTTGCCTTGATAAAGAAGCCCCCTCCGAGGCCGGGGAAGGCTCTGGCGCAGTTGAGCAAGGCAAGACGGCGACCTCCAAGGGGCCACCTAGCGGAGCTTAGGGCGTTTCTTCTCTTGTGCCCTTCACTATTTTTTAATATTTTTTTGTGTAACCTTTGCATGAGGTGCTTCCACCTCGAGCCAATTTGATTCAACGCTTTTAATTGATCCTCTTTCTTTCCCTTACGCATTTTGGTTATAGTTTTTTGAAAAACTTAGTTCTCGTTAATCTTTTATCCATATCTCGAGCTCTTTAGGAAGAACAACGATCAATAGATTTAAATCAACTTCTAAGTTTTATGACCCAGTTATGGCCAGGAACTTAATTTGAAAACTTAGTTCGCGTTAACTTTTATCCATATCTCGAGCTCTTTAGGAAGAACAACGATCAATAGATTTAAATCAACTTCTAAGTTTTATGACCCGGTTATGACCAGGAACTTATTTTGAAAACTTAGTTCGCGTTAACTTTTATCCATATCTCGAGCTCTTTAGGAAGAACAACGATCAATAGATTTAAATCAACTTCTAAGTTTTATGACCCAGTTATATCCAGGATAGGACTTAGTTAGCGTTAATCCTTATCAATATGTCGCGTTTTTTAAGAAAAACAACGGTCAATCGATATGAATCAACTTCTAAGTCATTAAGGAGACCTGGTTATATCCACGTACCATATGCCCCCCAAGTAACTGGGAAAGGGTCTTTCGTGGTTACTTTAGATTACACTTGCAAACATGTACAAAAATCTGATTCTCATTAATACATAAAAAATGGCCCTCCTAGGCCTTACAAGTGAATCATTGATAATAGTTCTTTAAATGGATGGCGTTCCAAGTCCGTGGGACTGCCCCTCCATCAAGCCGAGCTAACTTATAAGTTCCCTCCTTAATGATTTCAATGACCTGGTACGGTCCTTCCCAATTTGGTCCCAAGACTCCCTCTTTGGGATCTTTCCCGGCCAGGAAAACTCTCCTTAGGACCAAGTCGCCGACGCTAAAGGCGCGCTTTTTGACTTTGGAGTTGAAATAGCGAGTGATTTTCTGCTAATAATGGGCGAGCTGGAGTTGCGAATCTTCTCGCCTTTCATCAACTAGGTCAAGGGAATTGCACAGTAGCTCGTGGTTGTGGTCCTGGTCGTAAGATTGGACCCTATGGGAAAGCACCTTAATTTCCACGGGGAGGACTGCCTCACTCCCAAAGGTTAGGGAAAAAGGAGTATGACCCGTAGGAGTCCGATGCGAGGTCCGGTATGCCCATAGGACCTGGGGGAGCTGTTCCGGCCAGACCCCCTTCGCTTCATCTAATCTCTTCTTGAGGCTCGCCTTTAGAGTCTTGTTGACAGCTTCGACCTGGCCATTCGCCTGGGGATAGGCCACGGAGGAGAAACTTTTCACAATTTCGTGCCTTTCACAAAACTCGGTGAATAGGTCGCTGTCGAACTGAGTGCCGTTATCGGAAACGATCTTCTTGGGCAGGCCGAATCGACAGATAATGCTTTTAACCACGAAGTCAAGCACTTTTTTGGACGTTATCATTGCCAAAGGTTTTGCCTCAGCCCACTTCATAAAGTAGTCGATGGCTACCACGGCGTAACGGACCCCGCCCTTTCCAGTGGGGAGGGCGCCAACCATGTCTATCCCCCAAACGACAAACGACCATGGGGACGAGATCATCTTTAGCTCGACTGGAGGAGCTCGGGCAACTGTGGTGAACCGCTGGCACTTGTCGCACCTTTTCACGTATGAAATCGAGTCCTTGGACAGAGTTGGCCAGTAATACCCTTGCCTCAGGACCTTTAAGGCCAAGCTCTGCCCCCCAGTGTGGTCTCCACAAAAACCCTCGTGCACCTCCTACAGGATGGCCTTTGCTTCATCTGGAGGAACACATCGTAGGAGAGGCAGGGAGTGCCCACGCCGGTATAACACCCCATCTACTATAGTATACCTGGGAGCTTGATAGAGTACTCGCCGCGCATCATTATGCCCTTCAGGCAGCTTTCCCTCGACGAGATACTCAAGGATGGGGGTCATCCAGGTCGGCCTGGAATCGATCATCTCGACCTCCGTCCTGACATCTTCTATGCTTGGTTTTTCCAAGAATTCTATTGGTACTAACCCCAAGGTCTCCGTTTCTCCAGAGGTGGCGAGCCTGGCAAGAGCGTCTGCATTAGCATTCTGCTCCCGAGGTATCTGTTCGATCGAGCCTCGCTCAAACACGGGCAGCTCAGCTTTTACCTTTACCAGATAGGCGGCCATCTTGGATCCCCGTGCTTGATATTCGCCCAGAACCTAGTTTACCACGAGCTGGGAGTCACTGAAGCACTGGACGAAGCTCGCCTTCAACTCCTGGGCTATCCTCAGCCCGACCAGCAAAGCTTCGTATTCGGCCTCGTTGTTGGAGGCTTTGAATCCGAATCTCAGCGTCGAGTGGAATCTATGTCCCTCGGGGGATATCAAAATGATTCGAGCTCTGGAGCCGTTCTCGTTGGACGAACCATCTACAAAGATCCTCGACGACGCCTGGGTCGAGGTGACTTGGGGTGAGTCTTCTGCGGGATCCTCCTGGAATCCCGTGCATTCTGCTATAAAATCGGCCAGGGCCTGACTTTTTATAGCAGTTCGCGGAATGTACAAAATCTCAAACTGACTGAGTTCGATCGCCCATTTTAACAAACGTCCCGATGCTTCAGGTTTTTTGCAAAACCTACCTTAAAGGTTGATCGGTCATGACGTGTATCGAGTGGGACTGGAAGTACGGTCTGAGCTTCCGCAAGGCCGTAATAAGGCAGAACGCCAATTTCTCCATCAACGGGTACCGGGATTCAGCCCCGAGAAGTCTCTTGCTGATGTAGTAGACTGGTTTCTGAACTCGGTCTTCTTCTCGTACCAACACGACACTAGCTGCATCCCCAGTGACAGCCAGGTAGAGAAAAAGAGGCTCTCCTGCTTTGGGTTTGGATAGTACGGGTGGCTCGGCCATTCGAACTTCTTATTTCCTCGGAGCAGGTTGTAGAATGGCAAACACTTATCGGTGGACTTGGAAATAAACTGATTGAGGGCTGCCACTCTTCCTGTCAGGCCTTGGACATCTTTTCGCGACCTGGGCGAGGGAAGCTCGAGTAGTGATCTGATCTTGTCGGGGTTTGCTTCGATTCCTCGGGTATTGACTATGAAGCCCAGGAACTTCCCGGACGCGACTCCAAAAGTGCACTTCTGTGGATTAAGCCTCATGCCATACTCCCGTAGTATCTTAAAACATTCTTCCAGGTTGGAAACATGGTTATCGGCAGTCTTTTACTTGACTAGCATGTCATCAACGTAAACTTCCATGTTTTTCTCGATCTGGCTTGCGAACATTCTGTTTACTAACCTTTGGTAGGTAGCTCCGGTGTTCTTCAGCCCGAACGGCATGACCTTGTAACAATAAACGTTAGTCGGGGTCATGAAGCTGGTGTGTTCCTGGTCCGCCGGATTCATGGCGATCTGATTGTAGCCTGAATACGCGTCCATAAAGGACATGAGCTCGTGCCCTGCCGTGGCATCTACCAGTTGGTCAATCCTTGGCAGTGGAAAACAATCCTTGGGACAGGCTTTATTCAGGTCGGAGAAGTCTATGCAGGTCCGCCATTTTCCATTGGGTTTCGGGACCAACACGGGGTTGGCGACCCATATTGGAAACTTGGCTTCACGGATAAAGTCGCATTTCTTGAGCCGGGCCAACTCTTCCTCCAAGGCTTCAGCTCGAGTTGTTCCTAGGCGTCTTTGCTTCTGGGACTTGGCGGGAATGCTTTTATCCAGATGAAGTTTATGCATGATGACACTAGGGCTGATTCCCACCATGTCCTCATGGGACCATGCAAACACGTCCAGGTTATCCCGCAGAAACTTAGTCAGCTCCGCCTTCCTCTTGCTACAGAGGTTTTTCTAGAGCTTGACCATACGTGATGGATTTTGCGGATCAATGTTCACTTCCTCGAGCTCCTCAATCGCCTGGAGCTCGGATCTGTCCTCGCCTATTCGGGGGTCAATATCCTCACTTAAGACGACATTTTCCACTTCGGCGCTTTGAGGTTTTTCAATCTCAGGATCAGCTAAGGGTTCCTGAGATTCCTCTTCACCATCTTGAATAGCCATTGCCAGCTGCCCGGGTTTAGATTTTCCCTTCATAGAAATGCTGTAGCATTCCCTGGCAGCGAGCTGATCGCCACGAACAGTGCATATTCCCGTGGAAGTAGGGAATTTCATCGCGAGGTGGCAAATGGAAGTGACGACCTCAAACGCCATGAGCGTAGGTCGTCCCAAGATCACGTTGTATACAGCGGAGCAGTCGATGACCACGAAGTCGAGGAGCTTGGAGACTGTCCGAGATCCTTCCCCTAGGGTGATCACCAGCTCGATCGTCCCTATTGCTGCTGATCCCTCTCCCGAAAAACCATACAACATCATGGAGGTTGCCTTTAGCTCGGCGACGGTCAAACCCATCTTCTCCAACGTGGATCAGAACAGGAGGTTCACCGAGCTCCCATTGTCGATCAGCACCCTCCTCACCCTCCGATTGGCGAGATGAACTGCCACGACCAAAGGGTCATTGTGAGGGAACTGGACATGGCCCGCATCTTCCTCCATAAAAATGATCGGTTGCCTCTCCAATTGCTGCTGCTTTGACTGACGCTACTCCAGGACGAACTCTACTCCGTTATGAGCCTTTAGTTCATTCACGTATCTCTTCTGGGCGCCTCTGCTCGTGCCGGCAATATGCGGACCTCCAGAGATGGTGGATATCTCTCCTCCAACTACGGGAGGAGGGACGTCCTGATCTACCCGAGGCCCGGGCTGATTGGCCGGGACTTCTGGAGCAGGTTGACTTGCTGGAACCCTGTTCCGCACGTACTGAGCCAAGGGGTCGGCTCGAATGAGAGTCTCGATCTCGTTTTTTAAATGCCTACAATCGTCGGTATTGTGGCCAACATCGTTATGAAAACGGCAAAACTTGGAGGTGTCTCTCTTCCCCTTGTGGTGCTTTAATGGCTCCGGCCTCTTCCAGGGGACTCGAGTAGAGTTAGCTAGGAAGATATTCTCCCTAGACTGGGTGAGCTTTGTATAAGCCGCGAAGACGGGCTTGACTTTGTCTACGGACTTATTCTTCTTTTGGCCGTGCTGACTGTTTTCGCCATTTCCCTTTCTTTTGCCTCCACCGGGCTGGTTGTTCTATGTGACGCTTTGGGTCGCTGCCACGACCTCCGTCCCCACTCCAGCGGGCTGTTCGGGGACCTGGCTGGTTCCCGCAGCTGAGGCTTCGACTTCCTCCAAGTTAATCCATTCTTGGGCTCTGTTAAGGAATTCGTTAACCGAGCTGACTCCCTTCCTTTGTATATCCTTCCAGAGATCTCCTCCGATGAGGATTCCAGTTCTCATGGCCATGAGCTTGGAGCTATCATCCGCGTCTCTGGCTCGAGCAGCGACGTTCGCAAATCTGCTCAGGTAGGCCTTCAGAGTCTCACTGGGCTGCTACCTCACGTTAGCCAGGGAGTCGGCCTGAACATGGGCGGCCTGGGAGGCTCGGAATGCCCTTTTGAAGTCTGCCGAGAAAGTCTTCCAGGAGCTGATTGATTGTCTTTTACTTTGCTTGAACCACTGCCTGGCAGGTCCAGTCAGTGTGGAAGGGAAGATTAAACATCTCAGCTCGGGGCCAATATTGTGGGCCATCATTAGGGTGTTGAACATCCCTAGATGGTCCGATGGGTCTCCTTCCCCATTGAACTTTGACAGGTGTGACATACAGAAACCAGATGGGTACGCCGTTGCTGCTATGCTGGGGGCGAAGAGCTCCATCTCGTCCCCTGAATCATATTCATCTTTTTCTTTTTCTGACAGGAGCTTCCTCATCAGCTCCTCCATCTGAGTCAGGCGCTCAAGGGTTTGGTCTTGATGTCCTTGGTTATTCCGAGGTTGTTCAACAGCTCCGGACCCATTGTACATATTTGGTGGGTTATTGCCCTTCCTATCTTGAGATAGGTTATTTGGGACATTCCCTCCATTACGTACTTCGGACAGGGCCCCCCCCTGAGCGAGCGTGGCCATATCCTCCTGCTGGTTCCCCCCTATGAGAGTTAAGGCGATCTCCCAGGTCGCCTCCCTGGGTGGTTTGATGACTTTGTGCCGAACTCAGACGCTGACGCAGGTTTCCCCCAGAGAGATCACTCCGGCGACTGCCGGTCCAGTGGCTCCTGCTAGTAGGCTTGGATTCCGCCTTTGGTGGTGAGGATCTGGGCTTTCCCTTGGCGCCCTGCTACGCCGGGAAGGTCCAGCTGATGGCGGGTTTCTCCTACTACTCCCATAGGCTGGGATATCTCGGACGGGCCGAGGAGGAGACGGATATCTAATTGGAGACGGAGGATGCCTGACTGGGGAGGCGATCCTAGTTCCGTCAGGACGGATCAAGTTTGGTGGGGGCCTTTCGGCCTTGCCAACCTGCTGGTCCCGCGCTTGGCGATTTGGACGAGGCGCAGGATGGTTGTTGGGGACGGGCTGATGCTGCGAGCCCTCCCCGGATCTCCTTCGGGAATTTCCTCGAGCTCCCCTTGGCGCTTTCAAGGATGGCTGGGAGCTAGGAGTTGACGTTCTGACCAAACGGCTGTACTTCTGTTGCCTGGCTTCAGGCATTTCTTCGAAGTTTGCCTCTCGGTGGTGTGATGAAGGAGTGGAGTTGGCTGTCAGAAGTCTATCCGAGTGGCTATGCCTGGACCGGTTACCCCGGCAATACTTAGGAGCCTCGCCTTCCCTCTCTCCGACGTTAGCGTCGGTTGTGAGAGGGGGTAGTCGGGCCAACACATCCTTGATCTGCTGGTTAGCTATTGCTAGCTGGCTCCTCAGCTGAGCGTTCTCCATCTCCACCACCGTGTAATAACACGGGTTTGGATTAGGTGGCCGGGGGGCCGAACTTCCGGTGTCATCTTGACCCACCGGCTGCTTTCCTGGCCGCTGCTGGGCCTCAGGAACTTGTTCACCAGGGGTGGCAGTATGAGGAGCCTCTTGCCCATCATACTGTTCTGTCTCGTTACCGTGCCTGGATCGAGTAGTCACCATAGTTGGGTGTTTGCGACAACACTAATCGAACTTGCTCTCAATGAAAGCACCAAACGGTTGACGCGGTTCTTCGCCAACAAATAATTAAGAAAAGAAGAGAAAGGGATTAGTGCTAATGTTGAACCGAAACAGATATATGATCTTAGAAATGAAAAGGTGACCAAAGATACATTTTTTAAGTGGTTCAAAGGTTAAAATCCTTCTACTCCACTAGTCAGTATTATTGCTATATACTGGGTATTTGATCACAGGGTATTCCTTACAAGAGATAATCCAACCCCTACCAACTCCCAGGGTCTCCATATTTATAGGAGAAGGCACCTGGGAGTTGGTAAGAAGGTCATCCCGTGACCTTCTTACCTATCGTATCAACTCTGTGACATTCATGATTAATTCCTAAACCTGACACATAAGTGTGGTCAAATCAATAGGTAAGGAGATAATGGGCCGCACGGCCCAACCCAGTCGTGGATGTCTGAATACGCACGTTCCTGCTGCGTGTCCGAGAAGTCAGGGGCATATCAGACACGTGATGTCTGGTATATGCACGTTTACCTTGCGTGTGTTGACTTTACAAAGAGTCATAGCCTCCAAATCTAGCTCGTTCCACGAGCTGGATACCTGACTCGACCTTCGGCCTTCAGAGTCCGGACTCAAGTCTTAGGCAATCTTGGCGAACCCTTGGGTTACCTCGAGCTAAGGAGGTACGACCTTTGATGGCAGCTCCGGTTTTGGGGATGTCCATGAGATAATCATGATTAGGCCGCAGCTCAGCTCGCTAATCAGCCCGTGGGAAAATCAGGGCGTACATTTTGACAGAAAGAAAATAGTTTTCTCTATCCTAGAAAACTGCTCAGACCTAATATTATAAGATTTCATCTGTTAAGAATAGCTTATGAATCAGAATTTTTTCCTTCCATTACTCGATGTGCCCACACATGTCTTGAGGTATAGAGATACATCTTGGAAGATCTTGGTCTGAGTATTTTGAAGAATTGCTTTGGATTGGATGTTCTTTTGAGATACGAAAAGATAGCGAGGATTCTTGATAGTTCTTCAACTGGTAAATCCTCTTCTTTTATTTCTCTATGATTAATGTATTGCATGTTAATGGATCCAATTATTTAAAGTTTGTTTAAATATTTTTTTTTTGGAAATCTCTGAGCCCAACACCCCATGCTTTCCACTGCGCACATGGTAAACCAGTTACCAACAGTGGCAAATTAGGCTAAAACATCAACATTTGAATTCTGCTCGCGGGGTACCTGCTCCATGGAGCAGAACTCAAACCCAGACAACTCATCTTTAACATTAGCTAGATAACCCACCATTTTGATACCTCGAGCTTGACACTCCCCCAACATCTGATTAATCACGAGCTAGGAATCACTGTAACATTGAATTACTTGTGCTTGCAGTTCTTTTGCCACTCGCATTCCCGCTAATACAACCTCGTAATCTGCTTCATTTTTGGATGCTTCGAAACCGAACCTCAAGACTGTATGGAGTCGATGTGCCTCAGGAGAGATCAGAATTAGCCCAGCTCCAGATCCATTCTCGTTAGATGATCCATCAATGAAGAGTTTCCACAATTCTTGCACTGGTTCTTTCATTGGCTCATCCTGGAAACCTGTGCCTTCTACCACAAAATCAGCGAGCGGTTGACTCTTGATTTTTTTTCGTGGCTTATATAATATCTCAATCTGACTGAGCTCAATGGCCTACTTAAGCAATCATCATGATGTTTCAGTTTTTTGACAAACATGCCTTAAATGTTGATCGGATAAGATGTGGGCAGTGTGGGACTGGAAATACGACCTGAGTTTTCTCGAGGCCAAGATCAAGCAGGTTGCGAGTTTTTCTATTAAAGGATATCTGAATTCAGCTCCTCAAAAGTCTTTTACTCACGTAGTACACCAGTTTCTGCACTCGATTTTCTTTTTGAACTAATACGACACTGACCGCATTTTCTGTCATAGCTAGGTATAAGAACAATTCTCCAACTACTAGTTTTGATAATATGGGGGGTTCAGCCAAGTGATTTTTTAGATGGTGAAATGTTTGCTCACATTTTTTCAGTCCACTCAAATTTTTTGTTTCCCTTGAGCAAGTTGTAGAACCGAAGACACTTGTTAGTAGATTTTGAAACAAAGTGGTTTAGGACTACCACTTTTCCAGTTAAGCGCTATACTTCTTTACGCGACCTAGGTGAAGGCATTTCAAGTAACGACCTGATCTTCTCTAGGTTCGCCTCTATCCCTCTTATGTTGACTATGAAGCCCAAAAATTTCCCTGAGGAAACCCCAAAGGTGCACTTCTTGGGATTTAACTTCATGTCATATTTCCTTAGCACACCAAAACATTCTTCCAGGTCTGATACATGGTTGCTGGCAGTATTTGATTTAACGAGCATATCATCGACATACACTTCCATGTTTTTCCCGATCTGGTTAACGAAGATTTTGTTGACCAGCCGTTGGTACGTTGCACCAGCATTCTTCAGCCCGAATGGCATAACCTTGTAGCAGTATACGTTTGCTCTGTCATGAAGCTAGTGTGCTCTTGGTGTGCATAGTTCATCATGATATGGTTATATTGAGAATATGCGTCCATAAAAGACACGAGCTCGTGACCGACTGTTGCATCTACAAACTGGTCGATTCAAGGTATTGGAAAACAATCCTTATAATAGACCTTATTGAGGTCGGAGAAGTCAATGCAAGTCCACCACTTTCCATTGGGCTTTGGGACCAAAACAGGGTTAGCAATCCAGGTCATATATTTTGCTTTCCTTATGAATCCACACATAAGTAACCGAGATACTTCTTCTTCTAAAGCTACTGATCATTCCTTCACCAAATGCCTTCATTTCTACACCTTTGCAGGCACATTCCTGTCCAGATTTAGAGTACGAATCATAACATTTGGATTGATTCCCACTATATCTTCATATGACCAAGCGAAGACGTCCGAGTTAATTCTCAAAAACACCACCAGCTTCTTCTTCCTTTCAGTTCAAAGATTCTTTCCAACCTTTACAACCCTTGAAGTTACCTCAGGTTTGATACTAGTTTCCTCGAGCTACTCAAATGCTCGGAGCTCAGACATATCTTCGGCTAATCTCGAATCAATGTCATCCTGTTGGGCGACCTCGTTATTGTTGCGAATTGTTCCTTTAAAGCAATTATAGTTGACAATGGTTTTAATGAAATGAATAAATGAATTGAATTGTTGTGTATATGTAGCTTGTGTACTATATTATTATTAATATTAAGTAAATATCAGAAAATTCTCAAGTTCATCTATGTGGTCTCAATGTCATATTGGTATGAGCGGATCAAGATTAAGATAATGGACCTAAATATTTTGTAGTAAAATAAAGTTGTGAAATCTTTATATTAATTACTGCTAGTAAGGGCCACTAGTATTATGAATACATGTGACCTAGATCGGGGTTACTAGTGTAGTAGGACACTTTAGTGGAGGTACTTTGCATATTGAGGGTATGTAGAACTAGACCAAATGTGATTTGATTATACTTGTTTAAATACTGTTTTGTAGTATTATAAAACACATCAATTGATGATCATATACAAACTGATCTTAATCCTGAAGTTACTATGAACTCCTATATATGTCATTTGATCCTTTGATTCATGCGTTACGATTTGTCAAAATGATCAGGTTAATAACTATTGTTTTGGGGACTCAATGATGTATATGGCTGGGGACATAGCTTAACAGATATGGAATCTATACCTTCTTATAGATTGAATGATGGTTCCCTATTGGGTTGGTTTTTGGAACTGAAAAAGTTATTGACGTCAAATTCATAACCAGATTATGAATTAACCTTCACTAGTAAAGTCAATGGTACACTAGGAATCAAAATATAATTAAAAAGGTAAAACAGTAATTTTATTCCCACTTAATTATGAATCATCAACAGAGGATTAATTTGTATGTAATGATTATATCAATGGACACTTTATGGTTTCAATAAAGTACTTAGTAAATATATGTCTTTAATTCTCAAGACTGCAGTCTCATATTTATAGAGGAGTAATCATGAGATTAATAAATATGATTATTGAATCAAAGAGTTTTGGTTAATAATCTTTTATTTATTGGAACTTGAAATTATTGGTCCATAGGTCCCCGGGGCGGCTCTTTCAACACTATTCAAGGTAAGAGTTGATACAATGGTCAAACTATGAATGAGCTATTTGAGAGAATATTTATTCTTCGGGATAAATATACAATTATGTGATGATTGAAGTTGCACAATTTAATATTACATTAATGCACTTTTCGAAATTGTGTAGAAATAAAAAAAAATTGATTTTAATCGATTATTTTATTGGGATATTAGCGCCAATAATACCCATTTCTTTTTCAAAAGTTGCACTTTAATACCCAAATTTTTTTTTTGGCGGTAATAAGAACTAAATCTATAATTTTGGTGCATTCGTTAGTACTCATCGTTAACTGTCCGTTAAATATCCACGTGGCACATTTTTATTAGTCTAATTGGTGGCGATAATACCAAAATCTTTTCAAAAGTTACACTTTAATACCCAATTTTTTTTTTATTGCGGTAATACATAAACCTACAATTTTGGTGTAACCGTTAGTACTCATCATTAACTGCCTGTTAAGTATCCATGTGGCACATATGAATTTTGGGATGATTTTAGACTAAATTATTTAAATTCTTTAAATATTATAAAAATTATTTTAAATTTTTAAAAAACCTAAAAGATTATTAAAAACTAATTAATTATATGGATTTTGGTATGATTTTGAGTTTCAATTTTAATTTGGGTTGTTTTGAATTTGTAAATTTTAGTTTTATTAATTAGTTTTTAATAATCTTTTAGAGTTTTTAAAATTTAAAATGATTTTGATAGTATTTAAAGAATTTAGGGATATTAGCGGCGAAAATACCCAAATCATTTATAAAGTTACACTTTAATACCTAAATTTACGAGTATAAAAATGTGTCACGTGGTACTTAACGGGCAAGTTAATAGTGAATATTAACGGTTGCACTAGAATTGTAGATTTAAGTATTATTACAGCCAAAAAAAATATTTGGGAATTAAAGTGCAACTTTTGAAATTTTTTTGGGTATTATTGCCGCAAATATCCCTATTTTATTTAAGTGACAAATGATGAATATGGATAGTCAAAATTTGTTTTGAATATTATATTTATTTAATTAATAATAAGCTGATAATGAAAATTCAAATTTTGAATTTTGAAATTCAAGTTGTTATGTTTTCTTTAAAAATATGATACCTTATTTGAATTTCTAATTATTAATTAATTTAAACAAATATGTATGAAAAATTAAGTCCTCCTTTAGGGAAGTGTTACACGAGCTTCCTACACTGCCCTATGCATGTACAACTACTAATAATGATCAGTTATTGGTTTTTTCATTTATTTAATTAATTAATAAAATATTTTGAAAAGGGTTTTAAAATGGACTGTAAGACTTTGTCTTTGATTAGAATTTATTTTATTATTATTAAGATGATCAATTTTATTTGATTATTATTATTAATACTACCTATGATAGAAAATTGGAGAACAAAAGTTTGTTGAAGAAGGGTTAGTAAAAGTGATTATTTTTTTTTCACAAAAGAACAACCTTTCTCTCTAGCCTATAATCAAGAGTCTCATGTGTTGAGAACACTTTTGATTCACAAATGTAATTCTTGTTTTCTATGTGCACACCCACATCTTGAGGTGTAGAGAACGTCTTGGAAGATCTTTTTGTGAGTACGCAAGCGAGGTTAGGAAAATCGAAATATATAAAAAAAGATACAAGGATTCTTGATAGGCTACAAGAGGTAAATCATTTCGTATTATTTTTACATATACATATTTTAGTAGATTAACATATTGCATATTAAATGATCCTCATATAAAGTTGTTTATATGAAATTTTTTGTTGTATACAATACTACCATTACCGCAATTTCCGCTGCGCAATAGGAACAATTCCTAACAATTGGTATCAGAGTCATCTTTAATCCATGCATATGTTAATTAATGTGTGGGTATCATATATATATTATGTGTAATATATGAATGGATGGATGTTTATGCATGAATTGTTTATGTTCTTAAGGGTTGGTTTTCATGGTTTGGGTTAGTAAAAGTTCTTAAATTTTCTAGATATACAAAAAATTGTAAGCCAATATGAGGCATTAGAATTTTGTAATTTATTTTTTTAAAATTTCAAGATAACATTCTCTTATGGCCCGAGCCACGAGCATGAACACCGAGGCCCAAGCCACCGCCCCTACGCCTAAGCCGTGCTCGCCCTTGCGCCTATGCCATGTGCGCCCCTGCGCCCAGGTCGTGCAAGCCCGTGCCAGCCGCCGTCCGTGTGCGCTAGCCACCACCCACGGCCGTGCCCTCCTCCACCATCATCCTCCCTAGCCGCCGCCCACCATGAAACACCCATTAGGGTTCGTATCATGCAAACCCTAATGGATGTGTAATTATCTATTTGGGCCATTTTGAGCCCAATATAATTAAAAGTGTTTTAATTATAATTTTTGAATTAATTATGGTGAGTCAAAATTCCAATTGGGCCTCAATAACTTGTTGGGTATTAAAACCCAAAGTTTGATTATCTTAAAATTATTTAAAATAATTATAATGTTATTTAATTCATAATGGATAATTAAAATGGTAATGGCCCAAAGACAAAAAGAGAAGGTCCAAAGATCAATGGAGTTGCTCTTCATTAGGCCTTAGTTAGTATAATTATTTTTCTGTATTTTTTGCAAGTGTTGTAATTTTCTAGAAATACCCAAAGCATCCAACCCACAGATATCATAGGTACACGGGGTCCATGCACAGTGCCAAAAAATACAAAAGGATCCTCACCTTCAAGCTCAAAGGATACCATTTTCCTTCTGCAATCTATGGTTGCCCCATACTTCCTTAACTAGTCAAAACCCAAAATCATGTCAAAGTCGGTCATAACCAACTCTATCAAATCAACTAACAATTCTCTGCCCTCAACTATCACTGGTAATGATCTAACCCATCTCCTAGATACTACTAACTCCCCAGTCGACAATAAGGTCTCGAACCCCACAACATAATAATCATATGGTCTACACAGTCTATCAATAATTCTACTAGCAACAAAAGAATGTGTAACACCGTAATCAATTAAAACAATATAAGGGGTTCCAACACTAAAAAGTTGACCTGTGACTACTGAGGGACAAGCCTCAGCTTCTACCTGTGTCAATGCGAACACTCGAGAGTTGTCCACCTTTCTTGGTTCTTCCTTTCTTGCCTTCGGGCAATCTTTCTTTAGGTGTCCAACTATCCTGCATAAAAAGTAGGCCTTTGCTCGACACTCTTTTATATGGTGCCTCTTGCATCTGGCGCACTCTGGAAAAGTCCTCCAACCCTTATTGATGCCTTGATGGCCTACCTGAATACCACGTGATCTCCTGTCAGGGATTGGAGCTGGAAAGGCATCAAGAGCTTTCCTTTTCTTATCACTGGGGCCCCCACCCCTACTTGAACTCTAAATGGAGGTCCCACCCTCTTAGTATCTCTCATGGCTGCGTTCTCGTTCCAGATCTTATTTTTTGCGCTTTCAGTTGTGAGCCCCTTCTCAACAACCTGTGCATATGTATTCACCCGTGGCACAGTGGTAATGCGAACATCCCTGGCTATCATAGGTTGTTACCCTTGGAAAAAACTCTCCCTTCTGGTCCCATCAGTGGGCACCAGTTCCCCAACAAACTTTGCTTATCTATCACACTTCATGGCATATTCAGTCACTGATGTGTTGCCTTGAAGTAACCTGCTGAACTCTTCAGCTTTTCCAGCCCTGATGGTATCATTATAACACTTTTCATTAAACAGAGTTCGAAACTCTTCCTAATCCAGGGCATTATCATTTCTAGTATGGGATATCACTTCCCACCAAATTCGAGCATCCTCTCGAAACATATATGTGGCACATGCCACCCTCTCATTACCAACCACCCTCATAAAGTACAAAATGGTGGTTACCATGCTCATCAACTGTTCGACCTTAGCCGGATCTACAGTACCCAAAAAAACTGGAGGGTGTTGTTTCACAAACCTTCCATAAAGAGGTTCCCATTTATTCTTAGCCTCTGGCAGCTGCTCAACTGTTGGCACCATCATAGGTGGTGCATCATAACCATATAACAATGTTCATAAACATTTCTTGACATACATGTATCTATGACAGTGCTAATGAGCGTGTCCTAACCTACATGTCCATATAACAATGCTAATAAGCATTTCTTTTGCATTCACAAACAATATCAGTGCTAATAAGCACCTCATTTTATATCATACAGCAGTCAAGGGCCAGGCCCTATGAGAATATCTCATGCTACCTAATAAGGAAGGGATATACGACATTTGTATCCTATTTAAGCAGTTAAACACATAACCATATAAATAGTTGCCAAACCCTAAGTCGAGCTTGTCTTTAGCGGCGAGTGTACATGCCTAGCCTGTCTTCAGGAACCCTTAACCTTGGCACGCTCTGATACCAAGTTGTAACGCCCTGGTTAGCCAAGACCATTACACTATGTATTTTAAATATTGCTTAACTCGCTAAACAAGTCATTAGGCCATAAACGTGCATCTAAATGTGATTAACGGTCCATGATTAAAAATTTTGGTAAAAAGGAATGGATATTTCATTAAAACGTTAAGTTGTACATGGGATCGCATAATAAATGTTTACAAAGTTGTTTACAGTTCTAAAAGGTAATTATAACATCAAAAGTTACAACCTACCGACCTAAGTGGAAAAAATAGGGTTTAACCCTAGTTCCTCTGAGAAACCTTGGCCGTGGTGGTCAAGCGACCGCATATGTACACATCGCCACCTGAGCTCTCCAACTCATGGCTGGTCCAACTTTCCTTTTCCCTTACCTGCACCACATAGCACCCGTGAGCCAAGACCCAACAAGAAAACTTAAACATGCTCATAAGCAGTTAATAATACATTACGAAATCATAATAAGCATGCCTAGTAGTAATAACCCTACTCGTGCATGAATACCATTCAAATAAATGACTACTACATCATATGGGGCCAATCGCCCTAAATAAATGATTAACTGAATCATATCGAGGCCCATTGTCCAAGTACATGATTAATAAATCACACTGGCGCTCAACGCCCTAGGATTTGGGACTAATAAGTCACCCCGAGGCCCATTGCCCTATCCTCTGTATAACCAGCCTTGGAACTGGCCCAACGTACCTCGCGCTTTAGTTTTCCATGACCATTGGGCCAGACAAGTGTATAATGTACTCCTGGTTAGATCTAACCATATCGACCAACACTCTATGCGCTATTGTCGTCCTTGACTGATAAGTCAATGCTTTTCGACCAGCGGTCAGCGCTATTGTCGTCCTTGACTGATAAGTTAATGCTTTTCGATCATCGCTCAGTGCTATTGCTATCCTTGACTCATAAGTCAAGCCTTTCTCAATTTTATAATGCTAACATGCATTTATCATATAACAAGTATCCATATATATAGAGCACTCAACATGCTTAATCAATAATCACATGCATAATCATAATCATGCACATTTACAAGGGTATAAGCCCTAATCAAATCTATATTCAACATTTGGGCCAAGCCCTAATCATGTACATCATATATTGGGTGCAGTTTTCTTACCTTTGGTCCAAGCATAAGTTATATATAAATGACCCGTTAGCATGATCCTATCTCGAGCCCTAGCGATAACCTAGTCACAACCATAAATAATAATCTCATAAGATTCAATCCTTAAAAACAAACTCCGAGACCACTCCCGTGCTCTCGGGACTTCCAATCCACCCAACGGGGTGATGGAACCATCCCCTAAGCCCCCAAGTCCTCCAAAGCCCTAAAAATGGGCTTTGCTGAAACTGGACAAGCGCTGGAGCACCAAGGACAGTGCTGGGGCGCCATCCAAGTCAGAGAACCACCAGTTGGCTTCCCTTGCCTAGCGCTAGGGCACCAGCCCTATAGCCCAGAATTCTTTGGTTTTCCCCTGAGTTCAAGTCATCAAAACCTCATCTAAACACCATCCAAACTCACAATTTAACCTCATAACCTCATCAATACACCAACCTCAACTAAACCCAAGTTAACACTTGATCAAAAACCCATCAACACACAAAAATCCATACTTGAGCTTTGAAGCTCAAGAACAACCTAAGAACACCCTCAAACTCAAAAAAAAAAGAAAAAAAAGAATCAAAGCAGGGTTAAAGCTTACCTTAGTGATGGATAACTTCCTCCTACTTTAATTCCTAGCTTGAATCTTATATTCCCTAGCCTTTTCCTCAAAAATCAAGATCAACCTCCAAGACTTTGAGAGAGAGAAGAGAGCTGATTTGTTGATAAACTCTGTTTTATGAGGTTTCCTTCACCCAAGGGAAAGTGTGACCAAGTCTCTACTTTTGACACCAAAAGACCTAATTTTCCCTAGGCTAAATCAATCTCTCAAAGCCCTACAAGGGAAAAAATTTCATTAGCCACATACCCCGTCAATCCTAATTAATGCCTTATAATTCCCATTGCTTCAAATATCCTCAAATAATTACCAAATAATTTCCCCATTACCCGATCTCGGTAATGTACTAAATTACCAAATTACCCCTAGGTTCGCCCCGAGTAAGGTATTTGACCTTGTTAAGACTAAATCGTTACTTTGCTCGCTAGGATCGTCTCGTGCCGAATAATCCAGATATATCCACATAATAATGTGGTCTCAATCCATATACACACAAATATACAAATATAGCTTAAACGACCAAAATTACAAAAATGTCATTCTAATAAGAAACAGGCCCACATGCATGCAAATACAACCATATAATAATAAAACTCACATAATCATGCATATTATTACATAATATTGCAATCAACCAATTATTGTCCTTCTGGCCCTTTAATCAAGACCCTAAGTCATATTAGGGAATTTGAGACGTTATAATATTCTACTCATTGGGAATGACATAGAAACATTATCAAAAGTAAAGAAATGGTTAGCTAAGCAATTCCAAATGAAGGATTTGGGAGAAGCCAAATATGTTTTAGGAATTCAGATCTGTAGAGATTGAAAGAACAAAATTTTGGCACTGTCTCAAGCAACTTATATTGATAAAGTGCTAGAACTCTTTGGCATGCAAAACTCCAAGAAAGGCACTATACCTACCTAGTCAGGAGTTAAATTGTCTAAAGAACAATGTCCACAAACATCTCAGGAAGAGGAGGACATGAGAAAATATCCCTATGCCTCTGTGGTAGGCACTCTAATGCATGCAATGTTGTGCACTAGACCTGACATCTTTTATGCAGTAGGGATAGTTAGTCGTTATCAATCCAATCCTCGGTTGAGTCATTGGACAACAGTAAAGAATATTCTCAAGTATCTCAGACATACTAGAGATTACATGCTTATGTATTTAGGTGGAGACCTGAACCCCACTGGATATACTGATTCTGATTTTCAATCATACAAAGATAGTCGAAAGTCGACATCCGGATCAATTTTCACATTTGGAGGAGGTGTTGTAGTTTGGAGAAGTATTAAAAAATCAAGTATTGTAGACTCCACCATGGAAGTCGAATACATAGCAGCTTGTGAAGCATCTAAAGAGGTTGTGTGGCTCAGGAAGTTCTATATTGATTTGGAAGTCGTTTCAGGCATGGATAAGTGTAATGAACCAAATTTCCTAATAAGGTTTATGACCTTGATTAGGAGACCAGGAAGGCCATAATTAATTTATTATGTCATTAAATGATTATATGCATGATTATGTGAATTATATTATTGTATGATGATAAATGCATGCATACGGATCCACTTTTCATTATAAGGGCATTTTGGTAATTTGGCTCGTTGAGGGCATATTTGTATATTTTCATGCATGTTGGTGAATTATGAATAAGACCACATTATAATGTGAATTTGTTCGAGCTATTCGGCATGAGAGGATCTTTGAATGCAAGTTATCAGTTTGGTCATAACGGGGTTAATTTCGGGGCTCGGGGTGAGTCTCGGAGTAATTTGATGATTAGTACATTATCGGGAATTAAAGGGTAATGGGATGTGATTTATTAGTATTTGAGAATATTGGGAATAACGAATATTGGAGGGCGTTAATTATGATTAACGGGATTAGAGGAGAAAGGACGGTTTTACCTTTGATAGCCTTAAGAGGACTTTAAATGACCTAGGGGCATTTTGGTCTTTTGACCTAAGGTTATATATCACTAGAAAGCTGTAGAAAGCTTAAGGAAACAGAGCATCTCCTTCTTTTTCTCCCGTTCATCTTTTCTTCCTCTTTTTCCATTGAATTTTTGAAGCTCCTTTTGAGGATTCAAGCTAAGGGCCCAAGCCTTGAGGGTTTAGGTTTGTGTTCAGCCATTGAAGAGGGTGTAATTCTAAGCTTGAGGTAAGTTTTTAACCATGGAAAAACTCTGGTTTTACTTTGTTTTATTATTGAGTTTCAGTTGGAATTTTGAAGTTGAAAGTTGAGAATTGATGGAAGTTTTTGGCAAAGGTTGATTGGGTTATGGTGCCTAGGACTTGTATGTTGGGTATTTGGGTTCATTTGTAAGTTTGGTTGAGGTTTGGAATCAGTTTGTGAAGCTTGGAAATGGAGAATTCGAAGGAGGAAAAACCAGGTTGAATCAGCCTGGCTCTAGCGCTACGACGCCCAAGGGAGGGTGCTACAGCGCTGTCCAGGGCCATTCATCCCTGTTTTTAGCGCTATGGCGCTAGGGGGGCAGCACTACCCTATTTTTCTAGGGTCCTATATTGGGCACTTTTCAGGGTTTTTGGCCTGGGGTTTCAATTCCTAAGGCTCGGGATCGAATCTACTAACCGTTTGAGTACGATTCGAGGTCCCTGGAGTGAGGTTTAGGTCAAGAACCTTTTATTGTTGATTTCATTAATTGGATTCCATATTTGGTTATGACTAGGTGACTGCTAAGGGATCAAAGGATTGATTGTTCTCAAGGGTTGTTCATTTGTTATTTCTCGCTCGAACCAGAGGTAAGAAAACTGCACCCTATATGTGACATGCATGGTTATTAATGAGGCATGCTGAGTGTTTAAATGTGGACTTTGATTGCATATTAAATGCTTAGAAATCTTGCTTATTTGTGAATGGCACTGACCTATGAGTCAGGAATCGGCAATGGTGTCAATATTGACTGTGAAGCTGTGACTTATTAGTCAAGTTCGACAGTAGTACTGAGCACTGGTCGTATGGTATTTGGTTATGAGTCAAGAATGGTAGTAGCGTGTTTAATGCAAGCCAAAAAGATTAGATCTAATCAACATAAGCATTGAATGAATCATCATGAACATTAATGCTTGACCGACCTTAAGTTCGATGAAATCAAAAGCCCTTGTCTAGTCTAAAGGCTAGTTACTTAGAGCCAGGGCCAGAAGGCCCAGGTGACTGCATCGTCACATGGCTAAGAGTGCGGAGCCCAAGTTCGTGACTTACTCATAAGTCACCCATCTGATTAGGGTGTAAAACCCAAGTTTGTGACTCCATAGTCACTCATCTGATTAGGGTGTGAAACCCAAGTTTGTAACACCATAGTCACTCATCTGATTAGGGTGTAAACCCCAAGTTTGTGACCCCATAGTGACTCATCTGAGTAGGGCGGAAACCCTAAGTTTGTGAATCCATAGTCACTCATCTGATTAGGGTATAAATCCCAAGTTTGTGACTCCATAGTCACTCATCTGATTAAGGTGCAAAGCCCAAGTTTGTGACTCCATAGTCACTCATCTGATTAGGGTGCGGAGCCCAAAGTGTGACTCACTCATCTGATTTGGGCTATAAGCCCCAGTATGATTACCAAAATCATAAAGCGATATTCACTCATCTGATTAGGGTACGGACGCTCGGTGCGTGATTTAATTGTCACTTATTTTAGATGGACATATTGGCCATCTATTTTCATTATGACTTGATAGTCATCAATACAAAAGGGCACGGCCCATAAACCATCTATACAAAGGGCAGGGCCCATAAGTCATTTATACAAAGGGTAGGGCCCATAACCATTATTTGGACTTAATTGCATGCATGAATAGGGCTATTATTGTTAGGCATGCCAATTATGACTTAGTAACATGTTATTAATGTTCATGAGCATATTGACTTTTCTTGCTGAGCTTCGGCTCGCGGGTGCTATGTGGTGCAGGTAAAGGCAAAAGAAAGCTGGACCATCCTTGAGTTGGAGAGCTTAGGTGACGATGTGTACATATGCGGCTGCTCGACTGCCACAGCTGAGGGTTTAAAGCAGAACTAGGGATAAACCCTATTTTTCCGCTTAGGTTAGTTGGTTGTAAATCTTTTGTTGTAATTAACCTTTAAATTATATTTTTTGGATCCCAGTGTATACAGTAAACGTTTTAGTGAAACGTTGTGTCTTAACCAAATTTTTTTATCCTAAATCGTTAAACATACTTAGTTACACAATTATGGCCAAATGACTCAATTAGTGAGTTTAGCACTCGATTATTATATTTATTTAATTAATAATAAGATGATAATAATAATTCAAATTTTGAATTTTGAATTTTGAAATTCAAGTTGTTATCTTTTCCTTAAAAAGATGATACCTTATTTGAATTTCTAATTATTAATTAATTAAAATAAATATGTATGAAAAATAAAATCCCCCTATTTTAGGGAAGTGTTACACGGATAGGGCTTCCTGGACTGCCCTATGTGTGTACCACTACTGATAATGATCAGTTATTGGTTTTTTCAATTATCTAATTAATTAATAAAACAATTTTAAAATGGTTTTAATATGGAATGTAAGACTATGTCTTTGATTATCATTTATTTTATTATTATTAAGATGATCAATTTTATTTGATTATTATTATTATTATTAATACCTATATATTCTATATGATAGAAAATAGGAGAACATAAGTTTTTTGAAGAAGGATTAGTAAAAGTGATTATTTTTTTCTCACAAAAGAAAAATCGGTCTCTTCAGCCTATAATCAAGAGTCTCATGTGTTGAGGACACTTTTGATTCAAAAATTTGATTCTTGCTCTCTATGTGCCTCTTTATGTGCCCACCCACATCTTGAAGTGTAGAGAACGTCTTGGAAGATCTTGGTGTGAGTACTCTAGCGAGGATAGGAAGATCGAAATATATACGAAAAGATTCAAGGATTCTTGATAGGCTACAAGAGGTAAATCATTTCATATTATTTTTACATATACATATTTTAGTTCATTAACATATTACATATAAAAGGATCCTCATATAAAGTTGTTTCTATGAAATTTTTTGTTGTATACAATACTACCATTACAATAATTTTTGTTGCGCACTAAGAACAGTTCCTAACAATTGGTATCGTAGCCATCTTTAATCCATGCATATGTTAATTACTGTATGGGTATCATACGCATTTTTTATATTATGTGTAATATATGAACGGATGGATGTTTATGTATGAATTCTTTATGTTTTTAAGGGTTTGTTTTCATGGTGCTTTTGGGTTAGTAAAAGTTCTTAAATTTTCTAGATATACAAAAACATTTAAGTCATTATGGGGCATAAGAATTTTGTAATTTTTTTTTAAAATTTCAAGATAACATTCTATTATGTCCCGAGCCACGAGCAGGAACCCCGAGGCCCAAGCCGCCGCCCCTACGCCCAAGTCGTGCTCGCCCCTACGCCTATGCCGTGCACGCCACTGAGCCCAGGCCGTGCGAGCCCCTGCCAGCCACAGTCTGTGTGCGTCGACCATCACCTACGGCTGTGCCCTCCTCCACTGTCGGCCTCCCTAGCCGCCGCCCACCATGACACTCCCATCAGGGTTTGTATCATGCAAACCCTAATGAATGTGTAATTATCTATTTGGGCCATTTTGAGCCCAATATAATTAAAAGAGTTTTAATTATAATTTTTGAATTAATTATGGTGAGTCCAAATTCTGATTGGGCCTCAATAACTTGTTGGGTATTAAAACCTAAAGTTTGATTATTTTAAATTTTTTTAAAATAGTTAAAAGGTTATTTAATTCATAATAGATAATTAAAGTGGTAATGACCCAAAGACTAAAAGAGAAGGTCCAAAGATTAAAGGAGTTACTCTTCATTAGTCCTTAATTAGTTTAATTATTTTTGTTTATTTTTTGCAAGTGTTGTAATTTTCTAGAAATACCCAAAGCAACCAACCCACATTTATTTATTTGCTTGAACATGATTAAATTGATTAATACTTTATCATGAATTATAACATGCCATACATATTACCCACACAATACATATATTACCCACACAATACATATTAAGCATGTATTTTTTTTAGAATCATGCTTATGATTGATTATATATTTTTATTTGATAATTCATATAATTAATTTATTCTTATTTAGTTAAGATGGCAAAAATAATTTAAAAGTTATTTATTTTCTTATTTAATAATTTTTTTATTAAATTAAATGGTATTCTACTTAAGAAGTAAAATAAAATCAATCTAGGGCACGATTATTTATTTTGCATAATCGGATTGGTATTTATTAGAATATCATTTGGTAAAAATTAATTTAATTATTTTTACAACCGAATTGAAAAATAATGATTTTGAGAAAAACACATTCTTTTAAAATAGTGAGTTGGAGAGGGAATTATGACAATAAGTCTCAAGGTCTCCATTATTGGTTGAACACCGAGAGACATAGGAAGGGCCTTGTGTCCCCTTCGTTTGCGACCTCCTTAAGGAAATGCCAAAGGGACAAGTGAAAGTGGTCTTATCTTGATCCTCTAATGCAATCTCAATTTAATAATAGCCAGAATAGCCATCAAGAAAGCAATAGAATGGATGGCCAGCTACACGTTCAAGGATTTGATCAATGAATGGGAGTGGAAAATGATCTTTACAGGAGGCGACATTTAATTTTCTATAATCAATGCACACGCGCCACCCTGTAACAATTTTTGTGGGGACAAGGACCCCTTTTTCATTTTGGATCACAATGACACCAGGTTTCTTGGGCACGACTTGAGTTGGACTGACTCATTTGCTATCAGCTATTGGGTAAATAATACTAGTGTCTAGCAATTTTAAAACTTCATTTTTTTACAACTTCTTTCATTGTGGGGTTCAGTCGCCTGTGAGGGTCTCTTCGAGGGATAGCCTCGTCCTCCAGATTGATTTGATGAGAGCAAATTAAAGGGCTAATACCTTTGATATCGGTAAGCGTCCAACCTATCACAGATTTATGCGTTCGCAGTAGCTTGAGTAACTGCAATTCTTGAGAATTTTGAAGGTTGGACGAGATGATAACTGGAAAGGTTTCATCGTCTCCAAAGAAGCATGTTTCAAACCCTCAGGAAGTTGGGTCAATTGAACAATTGGAACCTCTTCGGCTGAAGTTTTTGGCTGTGCCCTCTCACGAGGTAGCTCTTCAAAGCGAGGTTGCGAAAACTGAGGCGTTCTATTGTGTGAGTCTATGTGATCTGATATTGCAAGAGTAGACTGAATAGAACTGGGACTTTCGTTGTCACACAGACGGAGGAGTTCATCAAGATTATCAAAGTTGCTTCGCAATTGAACCTCCTTGGAAATTAAAGAGTCACTCATGAATGTTTGATAGCATTCATCATCTTTTTAGGGTTGTTTCCCAATGTGGAAGATATTGAATTCAAGAGTCATGTTTCCAAACGATATCTTCATTAGATCATTTCGACAATTGATCAAAGCATTTGCAGTAGCAAGGAATGGTCTTCCGAGGATAATAGGAATTTTAGACTCCATGTTTACCACAAGATTGGGTATCAAGAGTAAGAAAATCCACGGGGTAATAGAATTTTTCAATTTGAACAAAAACATCCTCAACAATACCCCTAGGTTTTTTGGTGGAGCAGTCAGCAAGTTGTAGCACAACAGATGTTGGCTTCATTTCTCCAAGACTTAGTTGCGAGTATACAGAGTAAGGCATGAGATTTACACTCACGCCAAGATCAAGTAAGGCTTGGCTGACTTCATGGGTCCCAATTTGGCAAGAAATGGTGGGACAACCAGGATCATTGTATTTCAGCGGTGTCTTTTGTTCAATCACCGCACTCTCTTGCTCAGTCAAGAAAGCAGTCTTCTTGACATGGTGCTTCCTTTTTGCAGTGCATTAGTTCCTTGATGATTTTGGCATAAGCGGGCACTTGTTTTATGATGTGAAGCAAAGGAAGATTAATCTTCTCTTGTGTCAAGTGCTCAAGGATTTCAGCTCGGTTATCAGGATGTTTCCCAATGGGTTTCAAAGCCTAGGGAAATGGTACTTTTGGAGAGGCATTGAGTGGTGGATTTTCATAAATGACTTTTGGAGTACTAGGAGAGTTGAATTTTATGGGTGGGTCTTGCAAAGTTTTACTGCTTCCAGTCGTGATGGCATTTAATTCCTTAACATTTTAATCATTAGAGTTTGAAGATTGGGCCATGTGTTGGCCTTGCACATTGAATTTTGGTTGGGAAGGTAGTTTTCCTTTTTCCGGAGTGGCCAAAGATTCAGTAAATTTTGAGAATTGAAATTTCATTTCCTTGATTTCTTCCATCATTTGGCGATTTAGTTTGGATTGTTTCTCTATGAATGCATGAAGAGTATTCTCGAGAGAATTTCATTGTGGATGAGCATTGTATTGAGGTGTAGAATATGCCTTTGATGGTTGAACTTGTTGCTCATTTCTCCATTGGCCTCCAGACGATTGAGCTTGGTTGGAATCTCTCCAACTGAAATTTGGGTGGTTTCTCCAACCAGGGTTGTACGTATGGGAGAATGGCTTGTTATATGCCCATAAGGCATTGCATTGCTCCTCATAAACCTCCCCCCCCCCCCCCCATTTCATTAAAAGTTAAGCAGTCCTTAGCTAAATGCTCCATCCTTCCACAAACAAAGCAAGGTTCTTGCGATTCTGCTTGAGCAATCATGTGCGGTTTCTTGCCATTTTTCGTCATTAAGATATCAAACTGCTTTTTCAAAGCTTCGAGTTGGGCCTTAACACTATCCTCTTCTCGAAGTTGATAGATCCCAGATGGTTTGTGCTGGTTGGTGCTATCAGTAGCACTTGGACCAGTCCAGGTGTGAGATTTTTTTGCGATTTCTTCGAGATATTCAATAGCATCGTCTGGCTATTTTTCATGGAATTCACCATTGCATAGCATTTCCACAGACTGGAGCTCACGACTCGTGAGGCCTTCATAGAAGTAACTGACCAAATGCCAATTCTCATAGCCATGGTGTGGGCACTGATTCAACAGATCTTTGAGTCTTTCCCAGACTTGATAGAACGTTTCATTGTCCTTTTGGGAAAATGTGGAAATCTTTCATTTTAGACTGTTGGTCTTATGGTTGGGGAAGTGTTTCAGAAAGAAGGATTTGGTCATTTCCTCCCATGTTCCAATAGACCAAGGTCTCAAAGAGTATAACCATCTTTTGGCTTTGTCCTTGAAGAAGAAAGGGAAGAATTTTAGTCGCACAGAATCAGCATTTGTAGCTCGGTTACAGAACGTGGCTACTTCTTCCTCGAATTCCCTAATATGCCCGTATGGGATTTCATTTTCCATTCCATGAAATGTGGGCAAGAGTTGAATCATGCCAGGTTTAAAGTCTAATGTCGGCATATTAGGAGAGAAGATAATGCATGAAGGCGTGGAGGTGCGAGTAGGATGGAGATAGTAATTGAGAGTTCTTGGTTGGATTTCATCATTGTGAGCCATTGCGAATGGATTATTATCAGCTAAAGTTTGTGGAGAAGCGGGATCGGTGGAAGGAGTTCCAAAAGGAGTGACAGATGAATTGGAAGAAGTGTCACTGGAAGTTTCGTGATAATTCATCCACTCTCGGAAATCAGAATTAGATTTATTTTATGTTTTTATTTATTTATTTATTTTTATTTTTTATTGTTTTTTTATTTTTTTTGTTAAACTTGTTCTCAGGTAGATTTGGAGGTTTTGGGGTGATCTCCAACGCCTTACTAGAACTCCTCGAGGTTACTGAGTAAGTATGGTGGATCACAAGTTAAACCTTTTCGACCAAGCAACCTTTAAGCAGAGTGAAATTGCTTATTTTGACAGAACAAGCTTGGTTTTCTTATAGTAATATGTTCAACAATGTAATAGTGCAAATTTATATGCTCAAAATGTTCCTAGGCTGATTGGGAATGTTGCGAAGGTACCGCTTTAGACCCACACTTGCCCAGAGAGAACTCCATGAGGTTCCCAAGTCAATTTGGAGGGTATTACTATCACAAACCTTATTTAACAACCAATCTTTCTAGACAAAACAATATCAGTTTCTACCATTTGTAATATTACACAATTGTTCCCAATACTAAGCGTTTTATGATTGAAATTTTATAAATAATTTTATGCAATTTTATGTTTTTTTTTTTGGAAAACCTAAATTCTAAGGAAAACTAAGGCAAAGAAAAAGAAAAGCCTAAACTAAGGAACCTAAAGCAATAAAATAATCAACACAAAAATAAAATAAAGAAAAGAGAATTGAAGTGAAGATAAAATAGCAAGCTTAATTCTATTTTTTTTTAAATATTTATTAAACAAAAAAATAAAAATAAAATTAAGAAAGATAAATGGAACAAAAATTAACTAAAAAGAAAAAAAATTATATATATTTATATGATTTTTTTTGTAACCAAAAGAAAGGAAAAGAAAAAATAAATAAATATTGTTGACCCTTGATTTGGCCGACGACACGGAGTCAAATATATGACAGAAAATGAGACGACAATTAAGAGTTTAATCTAATGGTAAAGAAGAAAATACCAACGATTTATAGTGGTTCGGCCCCAAAGAATGGTAATGACCTACGTCCACTTAGTGCTATTATTAATATTGAATCTCAAAGCCGTGATCAAAGAACTAGGGTTCTTGAGTTTCACAAACCTTGGGAGAATTACAATAAAACGATGGATAATCACACTATAGCTCTCTCTAAAAATATTCAGGAAAAAGATTAGAGATCAAAAAGTCCCTTCCTTGAGCTATTTCATGCATATTTATAGGCTCAAGGGGGGTACATGGGCCATTGGGCCTTAACCTTCCTTAATAACCACGTATCAAGGTAATAAAGAGGAAATATTCAATGTAATTATTATAGGATTACAATCTTATAAGGAAATAAACAGAATCATACGACCAGCCTGGTCGTACCTAAAAGTCAGCCTTGATGAAGCAATGTGCAGTTGGTCGATAACAGAACGGTACCGCCTCATTTCAATTCTGCCACGTGTCATCCATGTGTGAAAAAATACCTGCCACGTCATAAGTAACCGTTTTTTGGTAGACAAATATATATTTTTTTGTTTTTATGATTTTTTTGTTTTAATAATAATCAAATTAACTAAAAATTAGTAAATAAACATTAAAAAAAAACTATACTAACACAATATTCCTACCAACAAAAATACAAATAAAGTTACTAACATTTTGGTAAAAATTTCACTAAACATTTGAAAACTACCTCCTTGGCAACGACGCCAAAATTTGTTTAACGCCCAAAATGTGACTACCACTAAGTTATAGTTGTAGTAAAATCGGGTGGTCGATCCACAAGGAGGTAACCTAAAACCAAAAGATTAGTAGAAAATAACACAAAAAGTTAGTAACATGAAATAAATAAAAATGGAAATGAAAAGAGATTTGAGATTTTGGCGTTGTCTTTTTGATGAAATGATAAAATAAGATAAGTAAAATAAAAGTAAGGTGTAACCAAGAGTTTGAGAAATAGAAAGGTTTTAAGAATCGTCCATATACTTGTTTGGTTACTTAGTTACTTGATTTACAAAAATACACAAGTAAATAGTTCACATCCCAACATTTACTTGGAAAATCTAACATTAAAGTCCATATTCTTTTCTAACAAAAGTTCATTTGAGTTATAAAGTTCTTTACTTTAGGAGCACAATGTTAATCTTATGAAAAATCAAAAAATGAAAAAATACCTAAGGGCAATAATGCAAGAGAAGATGGGACATAAAATTATGTATCAATAGTACTTTTACTAATTAAAAGCACATAGAAAGAGCATGACTAATCCTATATACTATTAGTGCAAGTAAATAAAGATAACAAAATAGAGATGAGGATGAAAGAACATAAATAACTCAAATACATTATATTAAGAACATAGTAAATTAAAGTAGCAAAATAACATCACTAGCATATGGAATCATCACTAACCTTCCTAGGAAGATTAGGCCATTATGCTCATGATTCTCACAAAATTCTAAGAAGAATATATGAGAAGAAAGTGAGTAAAAATTTTGCTATATTTTCTTTACTCTAAAAATTACATACCATGTGAAAGAAAGAGTCCCTATATATAGATGGAGAAAATGACTAGAAAGAAATTAAACAACAAATGAGGGTTACACAATAAATCTGAAATATTAATAATAAAATATGATTTTGAAAAATCAAATCTTATTATTAATATTAACCTAGCTATTTTGGTGAATGTTCAATTTGCCTTTTTCTAAAACACCAAAAAAAATTGAGCTTTGAAGCTCAAAATAGAAATGTGCAAGACCTAACACCCACAAAATATGGGCTGAAGGTGGCTGGTGACAGAGGTGGGTTTGACCCAATCTGCAGCCAATGAAGAGGCGCCACGTGGGCGTTGGCTGGGAGAGGAGAAACTTGGTTGACCGGGTCAGGCAGGCGGATCGGGTTGGGGCTACATGCCGGTCACGCAGGTCAAGGCAGCTGCTGGAGAAGGCTGGGCGTGGGAAGCTCGCGGGTCGCCAGCGTGTCAAGGGGCTGGGTCGCACGCGAGTCAGAGGCAGCTGCAGCTGGGCTTGGGCGCCGCGTGGCGCACTACGATGGCGCGACCTGGCCCTGAGAGGGCTGGTGGCAGTGGTAATTGTTGGGCTTGGGCCAAATGGGCTGAGCTTCATTATTTTAGAAAAATATCATTTTCTTCACTTCTTTTTTTTTTTTCAGATTTAATTGTTTTATTTTCTCTTCATTTCGAAGTGCCAAAATACAACTTTAATTCCTACAAAATAACAATAAATTAAATCACAATAAAATATTTTCATTTATAAAATATATCATATTAATTCCATGAAAATATTAATTAAAACTTAATTTATTTTGACTATTAAAATCAATAAATGTGTATTTTTCACCACTAATCAAGGAGTAATTGGTGACAAGGCAAGTCATAAGGTTCTCGGAGTGTGACCTCTTTCAGGAAACCCAAACCGGGCAAGCCGTGTGTGTCTCCAAAAGAGGCCACGCCTCGAGGTGAGGATGTCTTCGTGTGAGGCCACGTCCCAAGCATGTCCCGATCCAATCTCTAGTTCTTGGATGTCTCTGAGCCAGGCCACGCCTCGATGTCTGTCCTCGAGGCAAGGATTTCTCCGGGTGAGGCCATGTCCCGAGCCAATCTCCGGGACATGGTTGTCTCCAAGTGAGGCCACGTCTCGAGGTCTGTTCTCGAGGCAAGGATGTCTCCGTAAGAGGCCACATTCCGAGAGGCTCTCCTCAATCGCCCATCTCCCAGGTCTAGGATTCTGGTCCTTGGACCTGGAGTGGCTGCTAGGTGTCAATCACTACGGGCATGGCCACCAGAAGATCAATTGACAACTTTTAGTGAGCCTCGATTAGTGGTGTCGAGTTCGTACACTCAACAATCAACATTTCCCACAACACCGCCTGACATGGGCAAACCTGTGCCGCACCCTGATAGTCAGAGATATGTTTCCCATAAAGGTTGTGTGCGACTTTCTACAATGGGCCCCGTGCGATCCGTCTGGGTCGTAGTCTATGTTTAGTGTAGCCCTTTTTGTATTAATTCAACATTAACACCCCAGAATGAGGGGATTGGTATTAATGACAGATGATTAAAATGAATGACCCCAACCTCTATAAATAGGGCTGGGATATCTCTTTGTGGAGGGTTGGGATTTTTAGAGAGAGAAACTCTACAACTCAATACAATATATATGCTGCCTGAGAACCACCATTGAAGCTTGCTCAAACGAGCTTCAAGCTCACTAAATATCACAGACTCGTGGACTAGGGCTCTTATATAGCCCGAACCACATAAATCCCATGTGCTATTTTATAGCTTGAACCACGTAAAACCACCCTGATGACTAGCCCTTGGCCCTTTGCTATCTGGGGGATTGACCTTATCGGGTCATTGCCCATAGGTATAGGGGGAGTGAAGTATGCAATAATGGCAGTCGACTACGTCAAGAAGTGGGTCGAGGGTGAGCCACTCGCTACAATCACTTCTAAGAAGGCCCTGGATTTTGTCATCAAGAACATCGTTTGCCGCTTCGGGCTCCCGAGAAAAATAGTCTCCGACAACGACTTGCAGTTTGACAGAGAGGTATTTACATAATTCTGTCAGTGGCACAGGGTTGTGAAGAGCTTTTCCTCTATGGCCCACCTGCAAGCAAACAGTCAGGTGGAAGCAGTCAACAAGACACTCAAAGCTTTGAAGAAAAGTCTTGAATAGGAAAAAAATGCTTGCCCCAAGGAGCTGCCTAGGGCATTGTTGAGTTACCGCACTATTGCCAGGACCTCCATTGGCACTTGCCTTTCTCTATGGCCTATGGGTATGGGGCCATGCTCCCAGTTAACAGCAATCTCCACGCATCGATGGGATACGTATGATCCGACCAAAAATCACACTTTACTTTGAGAGTCCCTAGACCTTGTGGAGGATCTCTGTGAAGCTTCTCAACTTTGAGCAGCGTCCTACTAGGAGGAAGTGGCCTGGCATTTCAACTCTAAAGTGAAGGATATAAAGTTTGGGGTTGGAGATCTGGTGTTGTGAAGAGTCTTTTTAGCCACTCGAGACCCCAGTTCGGGGAGTGCTGGGACCCAACTGGGAAGGCCCATACCGATTCGAGAGCTTTGTATGTCTGAGGTCATACAACTTAGCCCAACTGAATGAGGAATTAATACTCCACGCCTGGAATGCCAAACATCTACGCTGGCATTTCTAGTGATATGGGCAGTAAATTTATTAATTTTTGTAATCTCCTTGTAGCCTCCAGGCACAATTAATGGAAACCATGTAGACAAATATGGTAAATTTTTTCGAGAGATTCTGCTTATATTTGTTAGTTTCCTTTATTCTGTATGTACTGCTCATAGACCACCCGCTCACTGGCCTGGACAAGTGAACATAGACTAGTCTCTTATCACTTGGGGGGCATGGAGTTAGGGCGGCCTCGTAGAGTACCACGCCTCACAGAGGATGACCTAGGAAACTAAGTTTGTCAAAAGCGGAGTAAGCCTAGTGTCAATATCCCGAGAATAGAAAAACCTAGGAAACTAAAATGTCTTGAGTCCGCGGAGTAGGCTTAGCATCTAGGGACTGAAGACTAAGAATCCTAGTAGCGCGAGAATGGACTTGAGTCACCTTCCGTGGACATTGCGCCTGAGGATCACTGACCAAGTCCTTTGATCTCGAGATGCGAATGGAAGATCGAGTCATCTGTACTCGGTCCTGAGGCATGGACTTAGGTTACCTCCCATGGAAACTGAACCCGAGGAGCACTCACCAAGTGGCCGGTAGGCCGTAAGCAAATATAAAATCAGGAAGCCGATGACTTGGGAAGCTAATAAGCTAGTTGAAGAGTGAAGCGTCCCTAATGTCATGAGACCCCATAGCTAACTGGGCTGGGAGATACCCAGTGCCAAAGAGACCCAAGTAATGCGAGATTGGATCTATCATATTCTCCCGAGGATAGTACATGCCCAAGGAGTAATAACCAAATACCAATCCTCGAGATGTAACTGGAAGCCCTAGTCATCCGTACTCAGGCACGATCCTAAGTCGCTTAAGACTTAAGCAAAATACTCTACATAACCTTGCACTAATTGCCCCCAAAATAGCGCGAGAACAGACTTAGGGTTACCTCCCATGGATTCCGTGTCAGAGAAGTAATAACCAAGTCCCTCAATCTCGAGATGCGAGTTGAGGTCCGAGTCACTAGCACTCGGAGTCAGAAATCGACCAAGAGTGAAAAACCCAAGTAGCGCGAGAACAAACTTAGGTCACCTCCCGTGGACATTCTGCCTGGGGAGCAATGACCTAGTCCTATGATCTCGAAATGCGAATGGTAGCCTGAGTCATTGGAACTTGGAGTTAGACCTCGAGTGCTAAAACTTGAGTGTCACGAAAAACCTAGTCTTAGGTCTCGAGTTGTGTACTCAGGGAGATAATCAAAAGGCCCAAGTTGACCCACGAGTGACTATGTACTAGAGGGGCAGGTAGCTAAGTGTGAATGACCTCTTAGGGACCCGAGTCATTGGGAATTGGTAACATAGGAAGACATTAAAGTTACTTTCAAGGACATCGAGCTTGGAAGACGACACTAAATGTCCTAAGCGTTGGGCATTAAGGCAAAACCCTACAGTGCAAACAGACCTCCTCAAAGCTCGAGTTGTTGAAACTTGAAGAAGTAGGATAGTCAAGTGCCCTCACTTTACCCCTCATCAAAGTTACTCTTAGGACCGCGAGCCTAAGAAGAAACACTGAATGCATAAGCGTCTAGACACTAGCAGGAAGGTCATATAGCTCTAAGTACCGCATGGTGACTCCGTCTTGAGTCGTTGGAACTCGGGGATAGAGAGCCATGTCAAGTGTCACTTGACTTTGAGTTAAAGTTACTCTGAAAGACTATGAGCCTACAAAGGAACACTAACAAGCTAAAACTTGTCTAGGTACTAAGAGAAGTCGATAGAGACTCGAGTCTTCGGGACTCGAGCACAAGACCTAAGTCGACGACTTGGAACTCTCATGCGTTATGTTACAACGAGTTGAATAAAGAGAGTCCATGTTGGTGGCTTAGTGAGCTTCAATTCGATAATAATAGTATAATCATGGTAATAAAGTAGTGCAAGTTGCATATGTTTGAATGAAAAATTATTTACAGCAAGAGCTCCGGGGTTCGAGCGTTAATTGTCTATACCCTAATAAACTATGGCATGCATGCCTAAATTAGAGAGTCACACCAGGTGGCCTTCAAGGACCTCCTCCCCCAGGTCAATGTTTAGGTCAGCTTCCAAAGCCTCTTCAGCCTCGTGAGCCATAGTCTGAGCCATCTCCGTAGTTTAGTTTCACGTAGACGTTCCTCGAAGAGAAGTTTATACTTCTCGAGTTCTCCTGTGAAGTCTCTTGATTATGAAACCATGCCACGTAAAAGGCGTCCTTGTCAATTGTCTCAACTTCTTGCTTGAGCTTGTCCACCTAATGCTGAGAGGACCTGCTCATATCCATGGCTTAGATGGCCTTTCTCTCGCCAAGCTCAACTCTGTCGTTGGTTTCCTTGAGCTACTCCTGAAGTTGGGAAATCTCCAGGACTCCCCAAGCAACCTCCGCCATTGCCTTCTTTGCATCCTCCTTGGCCTTTTGCAACTCTTCGACGGTCATGAGGGCACCTTCCTCGAGCTCCCAAGAGTGTTTTTGCTTGGCTTCCAATGCGGTCTGAAGGCGAGTTAGTTCTTCTGGAGGGGCTCAGTTTTTTTCCTTGAGAACTGCTATCTTTTCATGGGCTCGTTGGAGTTCATATTGTTGGGAATTATGTCCTTAAAGAAATTGTAGTTGACAATGGTTTTAATTAAATGAATTGAATTATTGTATATATGTAGCTTATGTACTATATTATTATTAATAATATTAAGTAAATATCATAAAATTCCCAAGTTCATCTATGTGGTCTCAATCTCTTATTGGTATGAGAGGATCGAGATTGAGATAATGGACTTAAATAGTTTGTTGTAAAATAAAATTGTGGAATCTATAGATTAATTACTGCTAGTACGGTCCACTAGTATTATGAATACATGTGACCTAGATCCAGGTTACTAGTGTAGTAGGACACTTTAGTGGATGTACTTTGCCTACTAAGAGTATTGAGAATTGGACTAGATGTGATTTGATAATACTTGTTTAAATACTGTTTCATAGTGTTATCCCCGTTTCTTCCAAAATGTACAGACCCGCACTCTTAGTCCATGGGCCGCCTTCCTGGGAGTTAAGGCCCAGATCGGGCCCATTTCTTAAATCATTTCTTTTAAGCTCTCTAATCTTTTATAATTCTAGTTTCCGAAAAACTCGGTAAACATTTTGGTGCTTTCATTGAGAGCCTGAGAAAGTTTGAGTTGATCTTGAACATCTGCAACAATGGTGAACACAAGACACACCACTTTCGACCCTACTAACCAAGAACAAGGCAATGGAGAGCCACTGCCTAGCCAACCTCTTCCTCAGAGCCAACCTGAGGACACACCTCATCAGATATCCCAGCCTGACGAGTCGCAGAACTATGAAGGTGGAGCAGAGTATGAGGAAGATTACTATGAGGAAGAGGAGGGAAATGAGGGGGAATACCACGATCTTGAGGCTGAGGATCCAACAATCCCTGAAGAAGTAGACCCCAACCAAGAGGACCTGTAGGTGACCAAACTAGGACAACAAGTCCTGGACCAAGAGGCCAGGATTGCCGAACAAAAGGAAGCTACTCGACGGATGCAAGAGTCTCTCCAAGCCCTGCAAGCTTTCATAGCCACCCAAGGTTTGGCGGCTAGTCCTCCAGTTGTTCCGTCTCCAGGAACACATCTACCCCCTCCCCCGGATAGGAATAGCGCACCAGAAAATGCAAGGTCGATTCCTGCCCCGGGACAAGCTCCTGGACAGGGCCTGGTCAACCTAGCCCAAGAGAAAGGGAAGGCCAAAGCGGCCAACCCAGAGGGAAAAGCAAACCCTCAGAGGGAAGTCCCTCCCATCCAGAAAATTGGGACCTACCCCCGGCCGCTCCCTAGGAAAGAGAGGGTGCGTCCCGTCCCAAGACAGGGCCACCCAATCAATCTGCGAAGGATGCGTCCGCAGGGTACCAGGCCCCGGCCTGCCCCAGGGAAGACTGGACGGGAACGGTCTTTCCACCCAAGTGCTTCTGTGAATAAGGACCACCAGGGGTGCCAACATGATGACGAGCCAAACGCCTTTAGCTCCGGGGATGATATATCTTGGGTAGACCTGCGTGACGGGCTGAACGATCGAAAGGAACGGGCCCACAAGGAAAAGATCCTCCCCTGGGGAGGTGATTTGAGAAATAATCTCAATGACAGAAGGAATGAGAGAGTTCCCCTGGAAGATGGTACGGCCAGACAGTTCATGGAATAGCTGGCCGCCTTAAAAAAAGTCATAGACTGCCTGGTCCGCAAGCAGGAGGGTGAAGACTCTGATTTCGACGAGGAAGAAAATGAGCCCTGCGCCAAGCACATCCTGGATGTAGTGCTCCCCAAATGGTTCAAGATGCCGAATCTGCCCGCCTACACTGGGAACACCGACCCTAGAGATCATCTGTCGCGCTACAATCGGTTAATGACTGTAGCCCACGTCTGCGACAACAGCAAGTGCCTCTGCTTTTTGATTACTCTAGGCGGACCTGCAGAGGAATGGTGGAAGGGGCTCAAGCTAGGATCCATCCAATCCTGGTCTGGACTGCAGTCGGCTATCCGCAAACAGTTCGTGGCCGCCATGAGGATGGACATGCAGATCAGTGCCCTCGCCAGCATCAAGCAACTCCCCACGGAGACGTTCAGGGCCTACATCCAGCGTTTCACAGAGGAAGCCTCCAAAACCAAGGTGAACAATGGACAGTGTCTAGTGGCCCTACAATCCGGAATCCGGGCTGGGTCTCCCCTCTGGGACGACATGCAGCGCAGCAAGGCGGCCACCCTCAAGGAATTCATAAGGAGGGCCCAAGGCTTTATCAACTGGGAGGAGGCCCAAATCCAAGAATTTTAATGGAATCTGGAACCTCAGCCAAATGCCCAAACCTTTCCAGGATACTGGGTGCAGTATCCGGCCCAATAGTACCTGACTCCCCCAATAGCGCCGGGATCGGCAGCCGCGCCTGGAATAGCCTTTTTCGCGCCTACGATCTATGGCCCTGCATCTTCAGGATACACCCCGGCCAAGACTACCCCTTTGCCTGGATACGGAATCACGCCAGTCGGGTACAGTGCAGCTCCTGGCGGGGCCCAGCCGTCCCAGATGGGGGGAACTGAAGCAAGTGTGAATCCCTCCTGGGGAAAGAGATCCGGGAAGGGACAAAATTGGTCTGAACCATCTAAGAAGAGCAAGATGGGCTGCAAGCACCAGTATTCGGAGTACACCCACCTAGCGGATACTAGGGAAAACATCTACCTGGCCACAGAAAGGACGGTTCATTACCAGAAACTAGCTCCCATGTTCAAAGGAGGAAAGATCCCAAGGGATACCAGCAAAAGGTGCGCGTACCATAAGGAGGTGGGCATCACAATCGAAGAATGTCGGTAGCTAAAGGACGAGATCGAAAACTTGATTAAGATGGGACATCTCCACCAGTAGATCAGGTTGCCCGTGGAGTTTCGGGACTATTAGCAGTCCCTGGACATTCCATGATCCCGAGCACACCTGGAGCGTACCCACCTCCCCAGGGAAGATACACAAAGGGCCTGGGATCATAGGCCCCTCAGAGGGGCCTTGCTGTGCAGGCACCCGAGCCTAGAATGCCTTACCCGACCGGGGCCGCGTCCTCGCAAGTAGATGGTCAATTAGCCACCATCTCGGGGGGGCCCCATCTGGGAGGACCGTCCCATAATGATCAAAAGCGTTACCTCAGTGAACTTGATCATGACCATGAGGTATGCACCCTGGTCCAAGCACCGACTCAACGCCTGAAGTTGATGAACCTCCCCATCACCTTCACGGAAGACGATGCCCGCAACGTCCATTTCCCACATCATGACCCTCTGGTCATTGATGCCCAAATCACAAACAAGATGGTGTCTAGAGTGTTGGGGGATGATGGAAGCTTCGTCAACATCTTGTTCAAACCTGCCTTCATCACAATAGGCTTGACTGAGGCGGATCTGGCCTCGTGCCCAACCCAGATCTATGGCTTCAATGGGGATTCAATACTCCCGATGGGAAAAATCCAGTTGCTTACAACATCATTTACGGTCGACCTGCATTGGTCGACTTCGGGGCTATCACCTCTATCCGCCACCTATGCATGAAATTCCCCTGGGATAACGGAGGAGTGGGAACAGTCCGGGGAGATCAGAAGAGCGCACGGAAATGTTACCACATGTCCGCCCGACCCGTTTACATGGTCCGCGAAGATCCTCTTGAGGAAATCACCGATCCAATCCCGCCTCCTCCCCCGGCAAGACGGATTGTCCGGGAAGAGGATGAACTGGACCCGCGGATAGGGGAGGACCGCGATGGAGGAGATTGAAGAGGTGTGCATGAGTGACACTGACCCGACCAAGGTAATCCAAGTTGGGAAGAACCTGAAAGCAGAGGTTCGGGCCGCCATCATCGCCCGGGTGAAGGAGAACTAGGATATCCTAGCCTAGTCTCATTCAGATATGACCGGGATCGACCGCAATATCATCTGCCATGCCTTGAATATCGACAAGGATGTGACCCTGGTCCGACAGAAACTAGGCCCCTAGGGGCAGAAAGGGCGGAAGCCCTCAAGCTGGAAGTTGAAAAGTTATACTCGATCAACTTCATCTGAGAAGCTTTATATCCCATGTGGCTTGCCAACCCAGTGCTGGTGCCTAAGCTGAACGGGACCTGGAGAACATGCATCGACTTCATGGATCTCAACAAAGCTTGCCCTAAAGATTTCTTCCCGCTCCCTCGGATCGATCAGATGGTGGACGCTGTTAGGAGTGTGTCCTAAAAGCATGTAAAGACATTTGTTTTTTCTATGAATAAATAAATACAATGGTTTATTATTATTGTCATATTTAGATTGTTAAATTATTGTTTGAATAATTTTGTAAATATCAGAAAAATTCCATATTCATTATTGAGGATGTGATCTTGTATTAGTACGAGAGAATTAAGGTCACATGAATGAATAAAAATAGTCAACAACAACAAGTTAATGTTATGGAATTCTTTAATTGGAGTTGTAAGTACGGTTTACTGAGTATCATAATGATACAAATAATCTAGATTCGGATTATTGATGTGGAAAGACATCTCGGTAAAGGTGCTTTATATAATACAATTATATATGACATGGACCGCTATGAATTAGAGTCTTTATCGAAAAACCATTTAATAATAAAGACTTGTAATTCATATCATAACTGATGATCATTTATAGATCAACCTAAATCCTGAGTGTTCATGAACTCCTGTTCATGTTTATTAAATCTTTTGATTCATTCGTTAAGGTCTCTTCAAAGAATGAGGCTAATGACTTTTGTTTTGGAGATTTAATATCATGGATGGCTGGGAACATGTATCAACAATACAGAATCTAATCTTTCCTAACGGGTCGTATATTAGTTCCCTTAAGGGTTAATTCTGGAACTGAATGATTTTGAGTTCAAATCTATAATTAGATTATAGATTAATTATTCACTAGTGAATTAGTGGTACTTAAGGAATAAGAAGTAAATTAGAAAGGTTAAATGGTAATTCTCCCATTCTAATTTATGAACTAATTAATTAGAGGGTTGAACTATTGTAAGATGGTTATATCAATGGACGACTTAAGAAAAAGATTTCTGTAAAAGTATATCTATAACATAAAGAGTGCAATTCTGAATTTATAGTGGAATAATATCAGAATTAATAAATTAACTATTATAATTAAAGAGTTTAATTATTTAGTTTCAATTTATTGGAGCTTAATGTTATAGGTCCATGGTCCCCAAAATGGCTCAAACAATCACTGTCAAAGGCAAATACAAAAAATGGGCAAAAAGGACTTATGTGATAAGTAAAAATATTTTTCTATGTATCAAACATAATTATTGTTTAATTATGTGTAATTAATTAATTATTTGATTTATCAAAAATATAATTAATTTTGAATTAATTTATTTTTGGGATTTCTGGTATTTAAATAATAATAAAAATTGGGAAAAATCACATGCCTGCACAGGCATGTGGTACACGTGTGGCACAGTGCACAGGCACTGTGCCACACACATAAGAGATGGACTTAGTCTCTTGATTCCACAATTTTAGTTATTTAAATATTAAATAAATAATGATATATTTTAGTATGATTAAAATATTATTATTTAAACAAAAATCTGATTACTGATCAGCTATTTTGAATTTGTTTAAAATAACAAATATTTTAATATATTGGATATTATTAAATATTGGATATCAGTTTTCCCAGAAAAATATCTAGGATTCTCTCAGAGAAAAGAGAACAGTGACAAAAACAAAGGTTATTGTTCTTCCCAAAACCTAGGTCCAAACTTTATCAGATCTCATGTGTTGAGAACATCTGATAAATAGTTATTGCCTATTATTTGTATAGCGAGCCCACACTCGTTCTTTGTGTGCCTGAGAACATTTTGGAAGATCTTGGTGTGAGATCTCAAGGATTCAGCCATACGAAAAGATAGCAATAAGGAAGGACCTGAGGTAATTTTTCTATTCTTGTCCTTGATTCAATATATATATGAGTGTGAAGAAGTAGATCTAGAAATCTTATGGGATTAATTTTACAATTTGATTGTTGTTCCGCTGCGCATAATCTCTGATTTTATCAATAAAAACCAACAGACGCAACATCCGGATACGAGATCTTGAGTTTCATGGATGCCTACTCAGGCTACAATCAGATCTCTATGCATGTAGCGGACCAGGAACATACCAGCTTCCAGACCGACAAGGGGGTGTACTGCTACATCGTCATGCCCTTCGGACTCAAAAACGCCGGAGCCACCTATCAGCAGCTAGTCAACAGAATGTTCCGGGCCTAGCTGGGACGGAACATGGAGGTCTACATCGACAACATGATGGTTAAATCCAAGACCTCCAGCGAACATTCTGACGATCTGGCCGAAGCCTTCACGATCATTCGAAGGTATGGGATGAAGTTGAATCCCAAAAAATGCACCTTCGGCATAGCGTCCAAGAAGTTCCTGGGGTCATAGTAAGCTACCGGGGAATAGAGGCCAATCGGACAAAATCAAGGCACTGATTGAGATGCCCTCACCACGGAAGCACAAAGATGTTCAGAGCTTGACTGGGCGGATAGCTGCTTTGAGCCGTTTTGTCTCGAAGGTCAAGAACAAATGCATCCTTTCTTCAACATCCTTTGGGGAAGCCAAAGGTTTGAATGGTCGGCTGAATGCGAAGAGGCTTTCCAAAAGCTAAAAGAACATCTGGCCCAATCACCAATATTGGCGAAACTGGTGAAGGGAGAACCATTGTACCTCTATTTGGCCATGACTGAACACGCCGTCAACGCCGCGCTAGTATGGGAAGATGGGAAGGCCCAGCTCCCGGTCTATTTCGTGAGAAAAATGTTATTAGGTGCAGAATCACGATATCCACTTATTGAAAAGTTGACATTTTGCCTGCTAATCGCGTCTCGGAAGCTTAAGCCTTATTTCTAGGCCCATGCCATAAGAGTTCTAACCAACCATCCTTTGCAACAAGTGTTGCAAAAACCTGAGTCATCGGGAAGACTCTTGTAGTGGGCCATGGAACTGAGCCAGTTCGACATTGTGTACATCCCTAGAATATCAATCAAGGGGCAGGCCCTAGCCGACTTCATTGTGGAATGCTTCGGGATCACTGAAGAGGACGGTCACGTGGTTCCCGCAGCGCCCTTGTGGAAGGTTTTAGTAGACGGAGCCTCGAATTAAAATGGAGCAGGGGCCGGAATCATCCTAGTGTCGCCATAGGGACACCAACTACAAAACGCCCTGTGTTTCTAGTTCAAGGCTTTGAACAACGAGGCCGAGCACGAGGCCATGTTGGCCGGGTTGCGCCTAGCCTAGGAGGTAGGGGCCGCAATCCTGGAGATCTATAGCGATTTCCAGTTGGTTGTCAAAAATATCTCGGGAGAATACCAAACAAAAGGGGAAAAGATGGCAGCTTACGTGACTCAGACGTGAGAGATGCTTCAAACTTTTAAGAAGTACTTGATCCGCCAGATCCCTAGGGAGCAAAATGTGTTGGTGGACATGTTGGCAAAACTGGCCACGGATGCTGAGGCAGAGCTTTTCGGGCTAGTCCCGATCAACCATCTCCCCGTACCAAGCATTCAAACCCCTACGATCAATGCTATAGTCTACTCCACTTCCTGGACGGGACCCATCATCAAATACCTAACAATCGGGGGGGTTGCCCACGGACAGGGCAGCAGCCAGGAAGCTTCAGTAGCAGCTCCATAGATACGTCATGATGGAGGGAAAGCTCTATCGTAGAGGGTTATCCATGTCGTACCCTCGATGTGTGTCTGGGACTGAAATGAGCGTAATCATGCACGAGGTGCACGAAGGCTTCTACGGAGATCACACAGCTGGACTCAGCTTGTCCAAGAAAATCCTGCGCCAAGGATATTTCTGGCCAACCATGAAAAAATACTGTGTTGATTACGTCTGCAAATGCGAACAGTGCCAAAGGTACGCAAAGATCCCGCAAGCCCCTCCAACGGAAATAATCCAAATGACAAGTCCCTAGCCCTTCGCGGTATGGGGAATCGACCTAGTAGGATCGCTCCCGACCGGGAAAGGTGGTGTGAAGTATGCTATCATGGTCGTTGACTACTATACCAAGTGGGTCGAAGCAGAGCCTATGAACACCATCACCTTAAAGAAGGCCTTGGACTTCGTCATCAACAACATCGTGTGCCGGTACAGGCTCCCCTACAAGACTGTGTCCGACAACGGGAAGCATTTTGACAGCATCCACTTCACGAACTTCTATGAAAGACATGGTATCATCAAGAGCTTCTCTGCGATCGCCAGAGCTCAAGCGAACGGGAAAACAGAGGCCGTCAACAAAATCTTGAAGGGGACATTAAAGAAAAAGCTTTAAGCCTGCAAGAGAAAATGGCCAGAAGAGTTGCCCCGCGTACTATGGGCGTACCGGACCACCGAACGAACATCTAATGAACACACTCCTTACTCCATGGTGTATGGGTGCGAAGCCGTCATCCCAGTAGAAATAGTTGTCCCATCCCACAGGGGGGACACGTATGATCCCGCCTAGAACCACGCCTTACTCCAGGAATCCTTGGATCTTATCGAAGAGATCTGGGAAGAATTGCAAGTTTAGTTGAAGATGTATCAAGGCAACATCGCTCGACATTTTCACTCGAAAGTAAAAAGCCAAAGGTTTGGAACCGACGACCTAGTCCTAAGGAGAGTCTTCCCCGCAACCCAAGATCCAGGAGTGGGGGTTCTGGGCCTGAACTGGGAAGGGCCATACGAAATTAAACATGAAGTATGTCCGGGAATGTACCGCTTAAAGTGACTCGACGGAACTGAAGTCCCAAGGGCCTGGAACGCGAAACATCTTCGTAAGTACTATCAGTAGTCAGGAGAGCATTTTTTGGCTTTAAAGTTTCTTTATAAACAATGTATGCCCCAGGGCGATTTCTTGAATAATAAAAATGACGTGTACAAAACATCATAAAGAAATATTGTGAAACAATGAAAGTTCTCGTTCGCCTCCATAAGCGAGTGACCCAAGACCAGTCTTGGCTCACTAGAGGGGGGGGGGGGTGTATCTATTCACATGAGCAAGTCCGAGAACAAAAGCAAAACAGGACGCTAAATGCTCTTGGTTTGAACCAACTGATAGAAATGGAAGCCTAACTCCTAACGAAAGGGCACAAGGTTAACGCCTAATCCCAACCTGGAGATATGTGGTCCGGGGCTACAAACTATAGGACTTAAGGCTCAGGCCTAATCTAGGTCCGGACATACATAGTCCGGGAGGTGAAATATCCAGTAAGACATGTGGGCCAGCGCTAGTCCTAACTCGGACATGCGTGACTCGGGGATATAAAATACCTAAAAATTGGTTGACCAAGCGTGGTCCCAAATAACCAAATACCCGTCCACATCATCTCTGCAATAGCACAGGACTATTGGAGCGCGAGTCCCAGGTATAAGTTGTCTAAAATTAGTTTTATAAATGGCCCAAGCTGTGAGAACCTAACCCAGGTTTCAAAATAAGCTAATCAACTAATCTATGATGGTCTAGACCGTCAAAACTTGAACACTAGAATCGGGACTAATAGATTTAGTGATAATTATCAACTCCCTAATGGCCTAAGCCGTTTGAACATGAGCAACAGGATTAAATCGAGTTGATAAGTTAAAATCTAGAAAGATCTCGGGCAGTCCGGGCTATTGGAGCTCGTATTATAAAACCGGAATAATCTAGTCCAGGCCGTCAAGACCCAAAGACGGGTCACCAGAAGAGACATTTTCTGCAACTTTTCCCCAACGGTCCCAGCTGTTGGAACCGGGACCGAACATTCGACTGATTTACACAAGGTGGTAAAAACACTTAGTGAAAGTTTAATGAATGGAAACAGGAAAGCCTTATGCAAGAAATGAAGTAAATACGAATATAAAAATTTTCTTAGACGCATCCGCATCCATGAAAGTGTTAAAAAATTAGAAAAAAGAGAGAAAAACAAATAGAAGTCCCAGACCTAGGCTTCGCCGTGCCTTGATGCCTCCAGGTTGGCTCCATCTGCCTCTTCCTCATCTAAGGGTTCTGCGTCAGCTTTCTCCTTGGCCTCAAATTCGGCTCCTTTCGCGGTGGGGTCGGGGTAAAGCAGGAGGTTCATGTTCTTGTCCTGGAGCCAGGCCATGTAGATGGCCTCGTCAAAGGTGGCCTCCAGCAAGGCATCCGCCTGTTCCTTCTCACGACGGGTCTCATCGTGCACCTTCACCTCTTGTCGAAACAGGTCGTCCAATTCATGGACCCGAGACTCAAGACCGGTGGCCCTCTCCTGGTCCTGGATAGACTGGGCTTCGGCCGCCTCTTGCAAGGCCTTTACTCGAAGAAGCTTCACCTCCAGACTGGCCACCAGCTTGCTATTCTCGGCTTCTCTCTGGGACATGGTCTCTTCAAGTTAAAACTTAGTTCAGGCAGCCTCTTCGCGGTCTGCTTTGGCCTAAGCCACCTCCTTGGCCAGGGCTTCCTTAGCAGCTTCCTGCTATTCACGGCCGCCTCCAGCTCCAGTTGGCTCGTCTCCATTTTCATTGCAATCTCAGCCGCTAAGTCGGCATTCTGGTGAGCCAGTAGAGCATCTTGGAATGAATTTAAGTTAGAAAAATCTAAAGAACTAAAAATGCAAGAAGAAAAATAAGATGTAAATGGATAACTTACAGTAGTGGCCTGATGGTGGAGGCCCTGGGAGATGAATAGCAAGTTTTGGTTGTCTATTGTGGCGTACCGCTTCAACTGGAGGTTGGACATAGTAGCCCCCATCTGATCCAGCAATTCCGCAGCAAGCGGAGCCGTGTCTTGCCCCAGTTTGGGACGGAACCCCATCTTAGTAGCAATCTGGTCCACGATCGGCTGGGAAGCACTAAAAGCTGTTGGATGCTCTGAGAACTAGGCCTGACGACGAATCATCAAGGCCCGGTAAACCTCCTCCCTCTTCTCCCGACCATTCTCCCACGTCCGGTACACCAGTTTGGATCGTTCCTCCCACAAAACCGCCTCTCCCTCTTCGGGCAAAGCCGGATGGACGGGAAGCATTGCTGCTTCAGGAAGTTCCTGGGCGGCGAGTTGACTCTCCCTGGAGGATTCTTCTGCCAAGCCAGCGTCTTTGGTCTTGGACCTCTTCCTCCCTTTCACGGCCTCACCCGCACCCAAGTCCGCGTTTCTCTTCCCGGAACTCCGACTCACAAGCAGCTCCTGCTCCAGGTCGATTACCGAAGGATGGGCAGGGAAAGCTGGGACAGTTTCAGGGTGAACTGTTGTGATCGGGGCCGCGACTGAGGCCTCCCCAATGGAGTTAGGCTCCGACACCGAGCTCCCAAGGATCGCGTCTAGAGCTTTAGGCTTGGGCGCACCTTTGGTGGCTTTTTTGGCCGAAGCCTTAGCCTTGGCAGCCCGGACCTCAATGGCTTGCTTCATTTTATCTACGGGGTTGGACATGTCGGAGACTTCTGAAATGGATAAACAAAAAGGGAATTAGCAAAATAAACAAGTCAGGATGAGTCAGTAAAAAGAAAAATAAAGCTAAAAGAGCTCCGAGACGAACCCCTGCTTAAAACTCAGATCCGACTTAATTCTCCTAAGGTGAAGGAATGGACTCGATCTCCCATGTCATCTAGGCCAAGAAGTTCCCATATTGAAGAAACCCAGATGGGTATATGAGAGTTTCCTAATCTACAGTGATGGGAGACGAAGGTCTCTTCTCTCCAACAGCCCCGAACAAGGGGCCTCGATAAACTAGTCTATCCCTAACTAAGTCCCCAACTCGGGGAGCATAAGTCAAAAGCAAAGGTGAATTACCTCGCCCTGATACACTAGCACCGGGGGTCCTTGTGTTTTTCTGGGCCTCGTCGAAAAGGGCTTCCAGCTCCTCGGAGGTGGCACTCTCCCTATGTCGAGCCTGGTCCCTCTTCCTTTTTGCCGCATCCGCCAGAGCCGCGACTTCCACAGCCTTGATGTGCTCGAGGTCCTGCTCCTCCCTCAAGGCCGGATCTTTCTCACATTGTATCCCCCTGAGACTAGGGGCCCTGATCATTTGGTTGGCCGCCAACATCCTTACCACTCGGAGGTTTTCGGTGTTGACGTAGCCCCCTACGTCCAAATCTTCCGCGCTTAGCGTGGAGTAGGACTTCTTCCAGGCCATGATAAACTGGGTGAGGGGGGGTCTGGGCATAGGGCCCTATCATCCAAGGCAATATATTGAGAATGAGGAATAAAAAGTGAAAACATGAAAGAAACTAGGGAACGGGAAACCACTTACCCACTCGCTGGAAGTCCAACATAAGTGTGGGGTTCTTATCCAAAAGGAACCTGGATTTCATGAACCAGTAGTGTCTAACATTCGGGGGGAGCTTCCAAGAGCTGGTGGAGGCCGCATAGTTGCCATGAGGCTTTAGTCTGTAGAAGTCGTCCAGGCTCTTGTCCTTAGCATTAAGTTGCGGCTCCAACTTGTAGAAGTACAGCATCTCTGCAGGAATCGGGTCAGGGATTTGCTTCACTATGCAAAAGATGCGCCATCCCGCAAGCAATCGGTATGCTTGGGGCAAGAGATGGAATGGCACAATCCCCATGAACTTGAGGAATTGTGTGAAGTAATCATGAAGCGGGAGAGTGGCTCCTGCACTGATATGACCCGCGCTCCAGGCCCCAAATTTTCCCACGGCGGTGTGGGATTTTTCTTCCTTCCTGACCAGGCGGTTGTAAAATAGTCCGGGAGTCGACTCCACGCCCAAATGCTTCTCCAGGGTGTACAGCTTCCGATAATTTCAGAACAGGTTCTGCACCCCGTCCATCTCCCATCTGTTGCCACTGGAAGCCTTGTGTCCTAATAGAGTGAAAAGGGATGCTTGAACATGTTCTTCTGAATGGAGGGTAACGCCGGAAGTCATGGCTGATGATCTGGAAGCAAAACAGAACAAAACAAACAACCAAGCAGTCAACACCGAAACCCAAGAAGGTTGGTTAAGGCACAGGGGCTCTCCTACGAACTGCTTGGAAGAGTCCCCTCTGGATCAGGTTCGGGATCACCAAGGAACCGCGGAACCCTGATCGGGAACGAATAAGAAGGGATCTAGCTGAAGTTCTCCTAAGCCGGCATATTACTGCTTGTCCGGAAACCGCCCGAACCTGAGGAGATCTGGGACAGTCCGGACTTTTTTTTTCCTAACCCATTCTAATGCACCCAGAGCCAGCCTAAACATAGGCGAGCTCTAACAACCTAAACAGACAATTTTGACGATATGGAAAACTCAAGAAAATAAAAGCGAAAGTCAGGAAAACTTACTGGAAAAGGCTGGTCGTGAAACATGGTGTGTTTCCGACGACAGTGACGGTAAAATCGCGGCCTTGAACAGATGAAGGTGGCTCAAAATCTTGTCTATTGGACAGGGTGATGTCGTCTGCTCAGGCGAAGGTACGGAGATCAGGCGCGTCGGGAATAAGTGACGGCGAAGACAAAGTAGATGATGGAGAATGTCGTCGGCAAGCTCGGACATAAAAGGTCCTTTAAGCGTTTTTTTTCTTCTGAGAGTGTAAAGATGTCAAATGAGAATATGAGGTAATTTATAAGAACCAGAAAACTGTTTTGATCCAATGATTCGGCGCGATCCCCCCCCCCCCCCCATCGGATGGTCCTGGGTCGTGTAGGGACATTAATGGACCTACTCGAGTACTGGATCATGGTTCCTCAGAGGCATGATCTGCACCGCCCCGATCCAACAGCCCAGAAGAAGAGCGCCTCAAAGGTCGTCCCATCCAACGGTCCTCTTTGTCTCAGAGATAATGAGGACATTCATGCAGATGGGACGCTTTGTAAATTGGGATGAAATCTAACTCCCAACACAGTAACCAACAAAATGTTTGCTGACCTTTCAAAATCGAGTGCCATCAATGCGCCAGTCGCAAAGGGACACGTACGCCCTTCATGATGAAGCAGGGCAAACGAGAGGCCTCCAGACAGCCCTGAAGTAAATGAAACGGGGCTCTAGTAAACGAACCAGGTCCTGGTAAACGGACCATGCTTTTTGGATTCGGTCAGGACATTGAAATAGGCTTTCACTCCATGATCGTTCAGCAAACAGTGTTCCCCATCCACGGACCTGTCGCCTTAGAAACGAACCGGGAAGTGCTGAGATGGTCCGGGAGGGAGACAAGCCTCCACCGTGCAAGCCCAGATGAAGGCTTGGGGGGGGTAATTGTTATCCCCATTTCTTCCAAAATGTAAGGATCTGCACTCTAAGTCCATGGGCCACCTTCCTGGGAGTTAAGGCTCAGATCGGGCCCATTAGACAAAGGGAAAACGGATATTGGCAGCCTAGATCTCGGCAAGGCCCAAAGGGCATGCGGGAGTGTAAGTCGAGACCATCACCGGGGCAGGCTATATAAACCCAGGATTGCGTACTGGGATGTCCCCTGAGATACGGTAAAGGAGGTCGCGGCTCCCAAATTTGAGATTGGGCTGGGATCGCTATGGATAAACCCGGGTCCGGGTAAACGGACCAGGACCCTGGTAAATGGAGGAGGATGTTGGTAAACAGACCTGGGTAGGTTGGTCGAGTTTGGCGTGATAAAGTATCCCCGATACTGACACCGTCCCAAGAAGCGTGGAGTGTTGTCCCCGTAAGTGACCTGCAGAGGAGGCTACCTCGGGATTGTACGCCGTTGGTTCAGAACTGCACTGCCACTACTCTGACCGATCTTGTCCCCTAAATCTTCCTCGTAGCCCATAACACCCAGAGTGAAACACCAGTTTGTCGCATGTCTTATAGTAAGATCTTGTTTGGGCTGGCCCAATGGGCTTTGATTAATGTGTGTTTCATATTTCAATCCTTTGTATTGGGCTCCCATTAGAGAAGACAATGGTACTTACACCTTTATTGGGCCCGGACTAGCCTGGCCCAAGCCCAGTGTACTCGCGTGCCTATAAATACGAATAGTGGTGCATTGGGGAGGGGAACCTCGATTTCCTATTGTAAGTAATTACTCTACTCAAATTTGCAGGAAACTCCATTGTCAAAAGCTCTCTAAGCTCTAATACAATCGACTCGTGGATTAAGGCTCATTAACGCCCCAACCACGTAAAAACCTTGTTTACATTTCTTAAATCCTTTCTTTTAAGCTCTCTAATCTTTTATAATTCTAGTTTACGAAAAACTCGGTAAACACATTGTATTATAAAACACTTCAACTAATGATCATATACAAACAAATCTTAATCCTGAAGTTACTATGAACTCCTATATATGTCATTTGATCATTTGATTCATGCGTTACAATTTGTCAGAATGATCATGCTAAGAACTATTATTTTGGGGACTCAATGATGTATACAGCTGGGGACATAGCTTAAAAGATATGGAATCTATACCTTCTTATAGATTGAATGATGGTTCCCTATTGGGTTTGCTTTGGGAACTATAAAGGTTATTGACGTCAAATTCATAATCAGATTATGAATTAACCTTCACTAGTAAAGTCAATGGTACACTAAGAATCAAGATATAGTTAAAAGGGTAAAACGGTAATTTTATTCCCACTTAATTATGAATCATCAATAGATGATTAATTTGTATGTAATGATTATATCAATAGACACTTTATGGTTACAATAAAGTACTCAATAAATATATGTCTTTAATTCTTAAGAGTGCAGTCTCACATTTATAGTGGACTAATCATGAGATTAATAAATATGATTATTGAACCAAAGAGTTTTGGTTAATAATCTTTTATTTATTGGAGCTTTGAATTATTGATCCATAGGTTCCCGGGGCGGCTCTATCAACACTGTTCAAGGTAAGAGTTGATACAAGGGTCAAACTTTGAATGTACTATTTGAGAGAATATTTATTCTTCAGGATAAATATACAATTATGTGATAATTGAAGATGCACAATTTATTATTGCATTAATGCAATTTTCGAAATTGTATGGAAATAAAAGAAATTGATTTTAACCAATTATTTTATTTAAGTGAGAAATGATAAATATGGATAGTCAAAATTAGTTTTGATTATTATAATGGTTTAATTAATAATAAGATGATAATGAAAATTCAAATTTAAAATTTTGAAATTTGAAATTTAAGTTGTTATCTTTTCTTTAAAAAGATGATACCTTATTTGAATTTCTAATTATTAATTAATTAATTAAAATAAAAATGCATGAAAAATCAAATCCCCTTATATTACGGAGGTGTTACACGCATATGGCTTCCTACACTGTCCTATGCGCGTACTACTTCTGATAGTAATCAGTTATTGGTTTTTTATTTTATTTAATTAATTAATAAAATATTTTGAAAAGAGTTTTAAAATTGAATGTAAGACTTTGTCTTTAATTATCATTTATTTTATTATTATTAAGATGATCAATTTTATTTGATTATTATTATTATTATGATAATAATACATATATATTTTTTATAATATAAAATAGGAGAACATAAGTTTTTTCAAGAAGCATCAGAAAAACTGATAAACTTTCCTCACAAAAAGATAAACCTTTCTCTCTAGCCTATATTCAATAGTCTCATGTGTTGAGAATAATTTTGATTCACAAATTTTATTCTTGTTCTCTAAGTGCCCACACACATCTTGAGGTGTAGAGAATGTCTTGGAAGATCTTCGTGTGAGTACTCTAGCGAGGATAGGAAGATCGAAATACATTCGAAAAGATTCAAGGATTTTTTATAGGCTACAAGAGGTGAATCATTTCGTATTATTTTTTACATATACATATTTTTGTTGATTAGCATATTGCATATTGAAGGATCCTCATATAAAGTTGTTTATATGAAATTTTTTGTTGTATACCATTATCGCAATTTCCGCTGCGCACTAGGAACAGTTCCTATTACATATGACTTCTCCATCATGATATTTCCTAAGCATTGACAAGCCAAGGCGGACTGCATAAAATGAAAATTTTGTTCAAGAAGTGTGGTGGGTAAGCAAAATAAGTTCCTGAGAAGAGGTGACTTACTTGGACAGTGGCATACCGTCATGAAGCAACAAGAGAGGCCTTGTTGCTGTCACCCAACTGGGCAAATCTGTGGGTGGTCAGCTCACACATGGTGGAGCTTACCCCCTGGAGGAGCTCAGTCGTGAGAGGGGCAACAATTTACCTAGCTTGGCGGAGAAAAGAGTCTCCAGCTCAGCATGACCTATCGGAGGCACGATAGGTCGCTCTCTCGGAGGCTTCAGCTAGCGTAAGGCCTCCTCAGATTCATGAAGGAATCTGTTACCATCCTCCATCCTTGCGTTAAAATCTTGGAGCATTTCCTGGTACTGCAGCAGTAGGTCCTCGTCATACCACTTGAGGTATACTAGGAGTTGGGGGCGAGAATTCGACTCCTGTTGGTCCAAGCTTTGGACCACTTCACCAGCCTCTTGGGGAAAGTTTGCCGTGGGAACATCCCTGGGGGAGAGGAAACCCTCTGCCTCTTAGCTGATATTGGAGAGTTGGGATCCTCCCGAGAATGTGATGGTTCTCCGACGGCCGAAGAGGCTGGGGGCGCTCCCAGCCTTAGGGTTGATCGGGCAATATCAACTAGCCCCATGTGATCTGGAAAAACAAAGGAATTGTTAGCACAAATTCCAAAACGAAGACATAAAACAGTACTATAGGCTTCTCAGAAGCCCAGTTAGGTCTTGGTGCAAGCATTGGAGGTGTCTAGTTTTATCTCCCATCTCACAACTCAAGTTAGTGCCATATTGGCAGAACTAGTTGGAGTTAAAGGATGTCACACGGTCTATAGGTATAAATCCCCGAGGAGGTAACTGTCTCCTCAGGCAGTGAAGACAGACGTCTATCAGATATAAGTAATACTGATAATCTTCCCTAGTCCAATGTCGATTTGCAATCTGGCCACAATGGAGAAGGGCGAGAGAAGCCAGACATGCTCGGGACTTACCTTGTCCCCTACATGTGTGGCATGGTATAGAGTAAAGGCAGATTTACCTGAGGCAAGATGAGAAACCTCCATCTCTGCCTGAAGGTTCTCCTCAAGCTCCTAGTCTTCTTGGGCTTCTTGAGCTGCCTATATTCTCTAGTCGCTACTCCTGCAGCTGCTGGTTCAGCATCTCCAGGGCGCGCCCATCAATATAATTGATGTGACAGGATGCCAACTCCCGAGACTTCTTGGATTTGTGGTACTTGGTCAGCTCAAGATTGCTGATTTTTTGCCCCACGCTAAGAAGTCCCGACCAAATGAGGTTTTCCTCCATCACCAAAAACCTGAGCTCCAGGTCTTGCTCAGGGAGGGATTTCATCTCCTAAAGACCGTCCTAAAAGATTTGGACATATGGAGTCCGTCGAAAGGGACTTATTCAACAGTGACTAAGTAACGAACACGAAGTGATCAAAGAAAAAGAAAAAAGTTGATAGGGTGTAGATGGATCTCTTGATATGATTCTATTTCTATGATTAAATGCAAAATTTAATTTACTCCAGTATTGCTCTTCTGTTCTACATTGAATCATTGTTGCTATAATTGTGATTTAGATATTGTTACAATATATTATTATAATTAAGGCTATATTTAGATTGTGAAAATTATTACTCGAGAGGAAAATATTTAAACAATCCGGTAGTGGGTAGAACAACTTAGATTATGTGAGATTGAGAGATAAGCAAGGATATAGGTAGCCAAAATAGTTCTAGAATGTGAAATCGAGAGGTGAAATATTTAGAATTGTTTCTAGAGTGGAACTTAATGAAGGTAGGGATAAATTGCGTATAGAGACATAGACTAGTTGTCACTTACATATTCTTTATGTGGCACTCGAGAGAGGGTATAAAGATAAAATAACACTCTAGGTTCTTGAGAGTATTGGACTAAGTTAGGCACATTAATGATTAGAATTAGAATTGTTCGAGAGTGAAGTTGAAACCTTAACAATTGTTCTTATCTTGATTTTTTCCGTTTAATTATTCGTTTTCTGAAATTCATATTTTATTTATTTTATCATTATCTTTTGAAATTTATTGTTTAGATAAAGTTAGGATTTGGTATTCGCTATAGTTAATTAATTTAATTAATTTCAATCATTGCGGGACGATCTCAGTCTTTTGACTACTTTACTACTTGTTCGATTTGTGCACTTACAAGCATAATATTTATTTTTCGACATCGATGTATACTCGACCATGGCTAGTCGGATCCTGCGAAAAGAATGCTCAGAGTTAGTTAATGTAGAGATATTTATTAGATATTTCTTATTTTAGAAGTAAAATATATTACTTACGTGTTATTTATTATAGCTTGTTGTGCAAGTCATGTAAGGCCCACAACCCAATTATGTAAATTCCTAAGCCTATAAATAATTTGCTTAGCAAATCATTATTTTCTAAGCTATAATTCTCTAAGCTCTAGACAAAATGTTGGAAGCTATCATTTTCATTCTTTTATACATAGAGCATTGTGTCCTCTCAAGCTTACAAAATTTAGTTGATTCTAGCTCATCTGATCGTAGGTTTGAGATTTTCTACAGTAATAAAAGTCTCTATGTAGATGTAGGTCATTATCAACCTGGGTCGAACCACTATAAATTATTGGTGTCATTTATTATTTTATTCCAATTCTCATAATTTATATCATTATATTGGCTCAATGTTGTTGACCAAATCGATGGTCAACATAGGGTATTAATAAACTAGGTGTAACTTTTTATTAATTACCTTAGGTTAAATTCAGATTAAACTACTTGATGTGATAGATTTTATGGTGGGAAAATACCAATTGCCCACCCTCACTCTCACTCTCATTATCCCATTTGGTTCAACTTACTCGTTTCATTTTTTCTCTCTAAGAAAAACCAAAAAGAAAGAAAACCAAAAAAATGTTGAAGCTTTGAAACAAGGTTTCTTCTTCTTTCTTTCTTCTCTTGGCCGAACCACTAAAATCTTTTCTCTCCATTGTTATGAGTTTTAAGCTCACTTGTCTCCACTAAAATAAAAGTTTAGAGGTCCAAGGAGTTGCATGCAAGCTTGTTCAAAGGCTTCCAAGGGCGTGCATGTGATATAGAACACTCAAAGAGGTAAGCTAGCTTGAGTTTTTTTTTATTAGCTTCCTTTCCATATTTTATTGAGTCTATGAGTAATCTAACCTCTGTAATATTTGGGGGAGTGGTTTGAAGGAAATTGAGAAGCTAATAGGAGGTCCAATAAGTTAGAGAAAACCGAAATCCTAAAGCCAGAACACAAAAGGTAAAATTTTGTGATTTTGTACTTAGAAGAATGTATTACGTGTAATCTGAGTTTTTGTAATATTTTTGGTAGTTTAATCTCTTCCACATGATGTAATATTGATCATATTGGATCTGGTTGTTGCGAGCATGTTAGATAGTTTGTTGTGGTTAAGGAATTCAAAGTTCCTCTAGGGTTTGAGTGATATGCTTGCTGCCAAAGTTTTAGTCTTGACTTCCAAAGGGTCAAGAAATCCTTGAATGTGTTGTTCTCTGGAATTTGTTGTTACTATTGTATTATTTAGGAAGAGTAGATAATTTTAGACTATTAAAATGTTCAAAAAGCCTTTGTATTCAAAAAGTTATGGTCAATTTAAAAATATGGTGCAATTTAGAATTTTTTGTATTCACGATTTTAAGTCCAATTTTTGGACAGTAAGTTCACTAAGCAAAACAACTCCTTTTGACCTGAAATTTTGGAAGTACGTTCATGATATACCAAAGATTAAATTTGGAAATTTTTACAAAAATAAATAATAAAAGGTTAGAGATTTATAGCATGCCAAAGATTTTAAGAAATCTGGAGTTCAAAATTTGGTCAGTTTGACCTCTATTTTTAGAGACATTTTCACCAAGAAAAAAAAATGTTCTTTTTGACCTAAAATTTTGTGAGAACATTATTGATACATCAAAGTGGTAACCTAGAAACTTTGGTAAATAATTAACAAGTACATTTTAAAATATGAATTACCAAAATTTGGGATATAGACTAAAAATTGACGTTTTCACACTTACTAAAGATAAGATTTTTTTTGGACACTTAAGTAAGAAGTTAGACTATGTTTAGTATTAAAACTTTTTAACACTTAAAAATTAAATATTGTTATGATTAATTTGGAAATTGAAGAATTATTTTTAACTAGTGGGTTTATTTTTTTAATATTAAATAGGGTCCAAGTCCTAAAATTAAAAAAAAAAACAATTCAATCAAATTTTATTATTTTTAAACCTAATTTTTTATTTCTAGAATCAATTAACTTATAAGGATCATCTTTTTAATTATTTTCCCTATTTAAATAAAATTAACTTATTTTCTAAAAATGTTAAAATTCAAGTAATATTTTAGAATTATGAACTTAATAAACTTTTATTTTTCCACAAAAGAAAACTTATAAGATTAATTAATTTTTCTAATTTAAACAAACATTTTATAGGATAATTAATTAAATTGTTGAATTACTAATTTGTAAATAATCTCTAATTACTTAACCAAATTCCGTGCATAATCAGCTTTATTTAATCCAGTCAAAAATCCAAATATGTGAATTAAATGTACCTTGATGATCAATTTGTCATTCACCGTTAAATATGAATTATTTATGATTTTAACATTATGATGCAGTGAATTCCACTCACAACAAAACATCAAATAGTTTTCATGCAATTTTTTCCAACAACACATTACATAAATCAGTGATGGTATCGTGAATGGAAACGTTTTTAAAATACATATATATATATATATATATCACTCATTCGCTAGTTGGTCAAATTAAATTGATTCCTAAAAGCTATTGTCTTTAGCTCAGGATTTTTATATGTTTTCATTATCCAACTGTTTCGACAGTTGCTTAACAGATATCGATGACATCTGAGTTTGATGATCGACCACCCTTCAACTCACCTTTTTTTGTGAAAACTACTTTTGGCTTCTAGTTCCTTAGCAGGCGAAAAGGTTGTAACAAATTATTAATTTAACCAATAGAGTAGAGCAATCTGTTATTCTTTTCCCTCACGTTCATATATTTTCAATAGTATAAATAATGTCCCCACCTCATCTTAATTTTTAGGGATATTTACCATGAAAGTAGCTAAAGTTTTTATTGGCAGAAAATATATTTTTGTCCATGTTTCGGTATAATTTAGTATAGTTCTCTGCTTCCACTGTTAAATTCATTTGGGACATAGTGAAAATACCCAATAAAAAAATATTTGCGGTGAAAATACATAATTAAAAAGATATTTGAGGCAAAAATATTAAATTAAAGGAATATTTACAACGAAAGTATCCAAGTTATAAGTAGATTTGATGTCATATAGGTAGACTTAATGATGGAACATACGACTACACCAAAATATGGACGAAAAATACTTTCGCCATTAAAAAAATAACTTGAATACTTAAATGCTACAAACGTAATAATTTAAGTACTTTCAATGTAAATATCTATAATTTCTATTTCTTTAGTTTTTCTTCTTGACTTTTTTTTGTGAATTTTTCTTAATTAATTGGTTTTAGTTTTTATATGCGATCAATTTATTATTTTGTTGCTCAAATGTAATATAGAAATAAAATTAATATTCACTTTGTTGACTGTATTTTTCGCTATCAACTTAATAACATAACTTAAAGAAAATAAATAAGATAAACACCAAGAGTTTACGTGGTTCAGGTTATAAAAGAACCCTAGTCCACGAGTTTTTAGTATTAGTGTTCTTAAAGTATGAGATAGCAAGTGTATATATTGCTCTGAGTACAAAAGTTGTGAACTGATAACTCTAGGAATTCGAGTTATTTTTATGTTTTTAAACTTATAATTTTATCAAGAAAGAGTGGTTTATGGTGTTTTGTAGTGTCTTTATTTTAGTTTTATCAAATATTAAATATTAGTATAATAATGTTGGGAAAATCTCTAAAAAATGTTGGTTCATTATCTTGATAGGTGGTTTTTGAGTTTTGAGCAATTTGAGAAAGATTTGAAGTGTGAAGTGGAATAAGAATTTGAGGAATACTGTGGCAATGATCGCATCCTGGCAAATGCTCTACTTTGAGGGTCCACGTGTGAAGTTTTAAATTTATGGTATTTAACTTATTTTTGTTGTAATTATCTTGATTGGGCTGAAAGTAATTGATCAAAGAATATTTAGGCTTTTATTGTACCTGGTCCATTTGTGGTAAAGAAGACAAAAAAAAATAAAAAATTAAAAGATATAAAAAAAAAAGAGGCCCACATGACCCAAGGGAGGGGGAATGACCTATAGAAAGCAAGAGTCTTCTTTTTCCAAAAAGAGGATATAAAACTGGCAGAGAAGGAAATACCCAGCCGCCTGGTGCAATCAATAGACCCATTTTTGGCAGCCATTAATGTGAAGGAAAGAAGAGAGAGGAAGGAGAAAAGAAGGAAAAGCAAGAAGACAAACCACTTGAGACATCACTTGGGCTTGAATTTCTTACCATTATTTCTATTTTCTTTCAGTTTATTCTCTAAAATTTCAGATTATGGATTGTATTTATTTGTGTATTTTTGAGATTATGAGTACGAGCTAAACTCTAAATAGCAAGGATAATTAGAACCCTAATATGTGATTGTATTGACACTTTTATATTGATGTCTATGCAACTTCATGTTTATTCATTCAAATATTTATCATGTTTAATGCTTGCTATTGATTAATCACATCTAGTAGGTAATTGGGTTAATTTTTAATTCTGAAAAGGTTGAAATTAATGGACACACAATTTGAATGGTGCATGCTTGAACTCTTTGAATTCAAGATTGTAGTGATATAGACATATATTATTACCATGCATAGTCTTATGGAATTGATGCTTAAATTAAATCTTTGAAATTGAATTAGCATAAACATATGTGATTTAATTAAAAGATTAGAATCATAGTGCTTTGACGAAGCCTATGAAAGTTAACTAAAATTCTGGGCTAATAGACTTCCAGTTGCTGCAGCATCAGTCCAGCATCAATGTCAGAGTTGCATATTAGGGGGATAATTATTCTAGTTGCCATCATACCTTTTGTTACTCCTTGAATCAATTTTCCTGAGTTGTTTATTTTATTTTTCTGCATTTAATTAGTATTTAATTACTTAGTTCTTAGGCCAAAATCTTTTTAATTAATCTTAGTGCCTTTAAATCATTTTGTTAAAACTTAGTTTCACAATTAAAAACTTAAAGAAACAGTCCTTGTGGATACGATATCTGGTACTTGTTGTTGACAGTGTACACTTGCACTTAGCTTATTTTACGCAACATGAACCCTTTTACAATGGTTCTCTAGCCCTATTTATATAGGCTGAGGGTCATTAATATCATTTATTACAAATATTTCCCAATTATTTGGGCAGTTAATTTCTATTCAATCCCTCTGAATGTTCTAATTAAGACTGTGGGCCCATGCGTATCACACGGGGCTCAATTTGTAGGTTGCAACCCACCAACTTTACAAGAGACACGCCGTTAACACTGTCAGAATGCGGCTGCATGTTTTCCTGTGTCAGACGACGTTGTGGGAAGTCCAATTGTCGAGTGTACGAAATCGACGCCACTACTAGAGGCACTCATTAAGTTGTCAGACGATCTTGTGGTGGCCCAATGCTACAGTAATTGACACCTGGCGCTCCTTCCAGGCCCGATGACAAACCTCCTAGACCTGAAGGACTATCAAATCAAGAAGACGGGAGGATTGTTGGAGTGGTCCTCGGGACGTGGCCTCACTTGGAGACATCCACGCCTAAAAAGAGAAACACAGCTTGCTTGGATGATACTACACTCCGGAAGCTCTCGGTGAGCTCTACAAAACTTTATTATCTCTCGAGGAGCTCAGTTACTTCTTTAATTAAAGTCACGTGTCCAATGATGAAATCACAGACAAAATTTTCCCCCCAAGTCTTCACTTGTCCTCGGACAGTGGAGAATTTGTCTGAGAGGAGTAATCTCAAGGGTCTTCGAGAGGTGACTCTTGGGCTCTTCATGACGTCATACTAGAAAAATGTGAAACCACGTGTTGACTCCCCATTGTCGAGGCCATCATTCGGTGCAATTAATGAGGAGCTCGTTCCACACGCAAGACGTCCAATCCGTACACGAAGCATCCTTTCACCCTATATCTAAGGCTTACTTTTCCTATGCTAATGATCATGATTCGTGCCTTGATAATCGTTACCGTTGGGTCACGCTTAAGTGCCTAGCCTATAGGTGATCAATGATCGGGGTGGAGTTGCTTCCACCCCAAGCTCTTCGAGTATAAAATTCGAGAACCGCCGCTCACATACTTTCTTTGGCCATTTGAAATTTGAAAATACCAGAAACTTCAAACTCTCCCAAATATTCATCAATCCCAGACCCCAAAAACCTCATCGGTTCCTGCATTTTCGGCGACCTGCACGGCTAGAGGGAATCATCATTCTTCTAGTTGAACAACAAGAAATACTTTCGAGTCTGTACACAGCACAACACCTACAGGCACTTCATATCGAGTAAGTATTTCCGACCCGCTCTTGTTATAGGTTTTTTTTGTTGAGTGTTCAGTTGCATGCTAAGGGTTTGGATGTTTCTGGCATCTGGAGGCCTTTTTGGCCTATTTTTATTTATTTTGAGCCTATTCTAATGTTTAAAAAGGTCAAAATGGCCTATTCCACGCTTTATGCGTTTCTCCGCGTCTCTAGACATTCGACCGAAATCTAGAAGATTTATAGATTCCGGCGAAATTCATGAGCTTTGGTGGTGTTTCTCGGCACTAATCCGTTGGTTCTGAGGACACCTCAGTCCCTTAGCATCCTTCCTCCTCCACTCCCCGAGCAGTAGTCTTAGGGTTTCTCGTTTTGACCTATCTTCCTTCTGTTCAAGGCGCTAACTGCTTGGTTTTGTTTCAGATGTACGAAGAGCTACACCACCTCCACCAACAAGGATTCTATTACTCCGACCATGAGATATTGGAGATGGCTTGAGTCGCAGGATGACTTCTCGAAAAGAAGAAGCAAGTGGCTGCGGAGCAGATCAGGGACCTCATGGTGAGGGAAGATAACACTCCGGCAATGAAGAGGCCTATTCGAGTTGGTATCTCGGAGAAGGAAGCCAGTAAATATTATATTTTAATATAATGTTTGATTGATTAAATAAGTGTTACAAAAAATGATTATTTAATCTAGTGGGGGAATGTTATATTATTTCATATAATATAATATTAGATTAAATAATGTGACAAAATGTGATTTGTCACACCTTGTAACATATTATTGAGAGTCACAAAATTGGACACATGTGTGTGTCCAAATGTGACATATTTTGGAGTTACAAAATCAGTTACAAATTTGTAACTCCTAAATATTACCCAATAATGTGTATATTATATGTTACACATTTGAGATTGGATTTCGTAAAGCCATATGAGAAATGGCTAATAGAGATGTGATTTTAACTCCCATATTGTGTATGGAAGTTACAAAATCAAGTGGGAATAAATTGGAACGTTTTTTAAAAAACTGAAAAAAATTGTTGCTGAACTTGACTGAGGGCCGCGGCGCCTGGAACAAGCGCCGCGGCCCTAGTGGCTAACAACTTCTTTGAATTTCGGTTTTTATCCAATTTTGAACGTTTCCAGCAGCCAAGTAACTCCCAAATCTCTATTTTAATTCCATAAAACATCCAATTAAACATTGGTAACAGCCATGGGGGTTGGTGGAATTTGAAATTCAAGGGGGTATCTCAAACTCTATAAATAGGAGCCTAATGCTCACTTGTATGACACACCATTTTTCATCCACAAAGCACTTGGCTGAAAAATACACCAACAGGCTTGATAATTCCAGAGAGCTATTTCCTAGAGAGATCACATAGTGCTTAGAGAATAGGGGGAAATAAGCTTTTGGACAAAGGTCTTGAACCTTGTTCAAGTTGGTGATCCCCACTACTTTACACTTTGGTTGTGTGAGAGTTTGTTTGTGTTTTCATTCTTTTGTTCCTCTTGTTCTTCTTATATACTTTTATTATTATAGTATTGAGTTTGTAATCTTCTTCTTCTACATCTTTCTAGTTACTTGTATTTTGAGCAATTGAGTTGTAATATTTTAATTACCTTGTCTATTGTATTTTTGCATAGAGTTGTATATTGGTTTTTCCATATTTCCATTGAGCAATAATATATATTCTCTAACAATCAAAAGCTTATTTTTCCTTTTCAATGGAAGGAGAAACCATAGAGTTGTTGTGAGGATCCAAAGATGGTAAGATAAGGTAATGTTTTTCTTTGGTTTTCTTAGAAGATCTAATGGTTTTCTTATAGTGATAGAAATGAGAAGAAGAAAAGTTTATAAATGAGATTCATTGTTTTCTAATCTCCTTTGTTTTTTAATGGTTAGATTAGAAGATAATATAATATCTTGAGTTTTTGTTATATGTGATTAACATGTAAATAATCTAGTAGATTATTGGGTAGTATGCTAGCATGTCATAGAACTTATTTTGTGTTAATGGGAAATTATTAGAATGACAACTATGAGTTTTATATGACATGTATTAAATATATTGATTTTGTGAATCAATAGAAATGTGAAATCATGTGTGTATGATATTTGTAATTCATGTTTTCATATTAATAAAGAGTCATATTAGTATGATATTAGTCATGTATGTTGACAACTATGTGAAATCATAATCATGCAAACATCTGTGAGATGTTAATAGGTTTTATCCTATATTATTTTTAGTATGTAATTTGTGAATAAAAATAATAATATGAGAAATTAAATTCTCAATTAAAGTGTTGAGCATCTCAATTATGAGAAAAGAAAAGATGAACCTAAGGGGGTTTCATCTTTTGATAAGTGTCTTGCCATTGCAAGAAAAATGAATCAAAGTGGATTAAAAAATTGTGGGATGACATATTGACTCAATAGACTTATAGTCTAGAGTGTGGTCAAATAAAATATATTTGATAATTATTTAGTGACAATAATTCTTAAATATTCAATGAGGAGACATTTTCAAAATTGGAGAAGCAATTTTGAATCTTTACATCAATGATGAATAAAAGATAACTTTATTCATTTTGGTTAAAGATAATGATATGTTTAAATTAATCTTGATGAGGAGATAATTTTAAACAAAACATAAGAAATCAAAGTGTTTAAATAAATCAATGAGAGTTTATTTTCTTTGATTTAAAGTGTTTAAAAAATTGACATTTTGATTTTGATTTTGATGAGAAAATCAATGGATGTCAAATTGATGTTTTCAAAAGAATCTCAAAGAGACTCTTAGAAAATACACAAAAGTTGTTTAAGTGATTTTGAGATTATTTAGACAACTAAAAGTAAAAGTTGCTTTGAAAGAAGTGTGTCTTGTTTTAGCAAGTAAATAAATCAAGATAAACATTGAGGTTTTATCTTGAGAGTTTATCATGTGGCGTAGAGGACTCATGATGAACTTTGAGAATCATAGGTCTAGATTTATCTTGGAGGATAAATGACTTAATAGAAATGAAGAGATTTCTATTTTAAAGTGATATTTTATTATCACTATGTGACAAATGTGGGGGTGATGCTCCAAAGTTAATCAATTTATTTTGTTGTTAATCAATTGATTAATTTGGTCATCCTATCAAATATGTGATTTGGAATTCCACATTCTAAATCACATTGGCTATATGTGTATAGAATGAACAAATCTAGACATGTTTGGTGTCTAAAGTCATTGTTTGTAATATTTTGATTCAAGAAGGAATCAATTTAAACATAAAGGAGAATTTTAGAAACAAAGAGGTTTCTAGAATTAATATTCAAGGAAAATGTTTATCTTGGATATAAAACTATAAAATAGTGGGGGTGTTGACTATGGTCAAAATCACTATTTTAAAGGGGTAACTATTTTAATCAAATTATGGCTAGCAACAAAGTTTGAATAAAATAATAAGAGTGTCTAAGTATGCATACATGAGAAAAGAAATGATTCAAAAGGAATCATTTCTATATCTCAAGGGGTGGGACTTAGACTCCCTAAAGAGATTCACGGTTGATGGTAACCTATCTTAATACTAGTCACCAAACTAGTATTAGGTTCAATAGGTAATAACAAGTCAATCAAGTGAATAGATAGTAGTACTCAAATTTTGTCCCATCTGAGATATGAGCACTAGTGTGTTACCAAATTGAGGGTTAAAACCGAAAGGTTTTTTAATAGAACTCAGTCTTGAAAAGACAAGTATTTTAGGGTAACAAAATACTGTAAAGAGTTCTACCTATATAGGCCTAGGGGTGGTGCCGCCCCTCATGAGAATTGGGAGTCATTCTCAAGAAAAGTCTATGAATGGAATGTGAACATGGCCTTTAACGGTGCAAAAGCGAGACATTGAGGTCTCAAGTGAACATAGCAAATGTGTGTGTGCTATCACCGGTTTGTTATCAAGGGATAGTGGTTCAATGCTTCGGCAACCAAAATTTCAACAAACTTTGTGATAATTACACTAAGGTAAAATTCAAGTCGAAAGACATTTTACTTTATGCACCAATGCAAAGGTTTCTATAGAGAGTGATTATTTAATCAAGTGGGGGAATATTATATTTTAATATAATGTTTGATTGATTAAATAAGTGTTAAAAAAAGTGATTATTTAGTCTAGTGGGGGAATGTTATATTATTTCATATAATATAATATTAGATTAAATAATGTGACAAAATGTGATTTGTCACACCTTGTAACATATTATTGAGAGTCACAAAATTGGACACATGTGTGTGTCCAAATGTGACATATTTTGGAGTTACAAAATCAGTTACAAATTTGTAACTCCTAAATAGTACCCAATAATGTGTATATTATATGTTACACATTTGATATTGGATTTCATAAAACCATATGAGAAATGGCTGATAGAGATGTGATTTTAACTCTCATATTGTGTATGGAAGTTACAAAATCAAGTGGGAATAAATTGGAACGTTTTTGAAAAAACTGAAAAAATTTGTTGCTGAACTTGACTGAGGTCGCGGCGCCTGGAACATGCGCCGCAGCCCTAGTGGCTGACAACTTCTTTGAATTTTGGTTTTTATCCAATTTTGAACGTTTCCAACAACCAAGTAACTCCAAAATCTCTATTTTAATTCCATAAAACATCCAATTAAACATTGGTAACAACCATAGGGGTTGGTGGAATTTGAAATTCAAAGGGGTATCTCAAACTCTATAAATAGGAGCCTAATGCTCACTTGTATGACACACCATTTTTCATCCACAAAGCACTTAGCTGAAAAATACACCAAAAGGCTTGATAATTCCAGAGAGCTATTTCCTAGAGGGATCCCTTAGTGCTTAGAGAATAGGGGGAAATAAGCTTTTGGACAAAGGTCTTGAACCTTGTTCAAGTTGGTGATCCCCACTACTCTACACTTTGGTTGTGTGAGAGTTTGTTTGTGTTTTCATTCTTTTGTTCCTCTTGTTCTTCTTATTTACTTGTATTATTATAGTATTAAGTTTGTAATCTTCTTCTTCTACATCTTTCTAGTTACTTGTATTTTGAGCAATTGAGTTGTAATATTTTAATTACCTTGTTTATTGTATTTTTGCATAGAGTTGTATATTGGTTTTTCCATATTTCCATTGAGCAATAATATATATTCTCTAACAGTATGGGTCCCCTGCCAGGGGACAACACCTATACAACCAACGACTTCAAGATAGAAGAGATCCTAAGCAAGTTGAGACATCGGGGAGCTCTTAACAAGATCCTCTCCCACTACGGAGCGGACGCATGGGACATGCTGATGCACTTTTCCAGAGAGAATGAAAGGTTGAACGAGAGCGTACATGGCCTTGGAGTGTGTAGCGCTTCCCACCTCCAGGGGGAGTCGCGCTACCACTCCACCAATACTATGCCGAAAACCTAAAGTTTGTCGGCATTGTCCCCTTCTAGCTATCCACGAATGGATATCGGGTACTAGCAGAGATCTTTGTTCTGTATAGGAGACAAAAATGGCCCGCCCCTTCTCCAGCATAGATCCTTTACGTGTATAGCTTTCAAGCTTGCCTGAAGAAGGAGAATCACGACGGGTACTACACTTTGTTGAAGTATACGTATCCAGGCATATCCTATAAGGCTCTAAGCAGCAGCAAGAGCCACACACAGGACTACAAAGACCACTTCTTCTAGACAAGTGGCTTTCCCAAGTGGACCAATCCGACACTACTCCTGCACTTTACCGGGGTTGGTAAGTTTCTCCTCGATCTGCTTTCTATAAGTTGTCCTCCCTTTGTGGTTGCCTATGAGGAGTTGAGTCTTTTACACATCCCTTCTGTCGCACTCCTCATGTGATGCCTACCATGAGAGGTTCCAAAAAATGCAAACCCTCCCAGACGAGGAGATGAGCCTTGCCTTCCTCGTCACAGAGGCTCATCAACGCCAGTACTGTCTTCTTCATGAGGGTCATCACGTAAGCTCTGTGAGACTGTCCAGCTTCCGCAACTCGAAGAAATCATTGGTGGATGCCCAGATTCACTCGGAGTATGTGGTGGCGCAGTGCTCTTCCTGTACAACCAGAGGATGTGTGAGGAGCACGTGGAGACAGTGCTCGCTGTCCAGGCCACTACCAAGGCCCAAGAGGACAAGAAGCTCGAGGCGGGGATAAGGTATTTTTCTTTGCCTCAAGGTAAATCCCCATAATCCTTTATCATCCTAAGCATGTAGGGGAGGGAGTTAGTTCCAACCACATAGAGGTTTCACCATCGTTCCATGCCTCAAGGTAAATCCCCATAATCCTTGTTATTTTCTTGCATGCAGGTCATTTTCCTTTTTTTTCTTTTCTATATTGCCTTCCCTTCAAGTACTAACCGACTCCTTTTATTTTGCAGACAACATGGTCATGTCCTAGTTTATTTAGGAAAAACATCATAGGGTTTCAGAGCCCTTTCAAATTGAAGTTCCGACGGCACCAAGGGTGGAGCCTCCACCCCCGACAGTTGTTCCCCCACCCCGACGACCCCTGTAGCCACAATAGCCCCTGTGGCTGCCCCACTTATCCCTCCCTTAGGACCAGAGGTATCTGGAGAGGTCAATGACCAAGAGGGGTCCCCTTTACATGATGAGGAACCTTCTCGGAAGGGAAAGGAAATCCCTTCCTCCAAGGCGCTTGGCAGTCCTCCAGCAAGAGACCTTGCCTCGTCATCTTCCGTGAGCACTATGAAGGGGAGGAGTTGTAGAGGCATAAGTGAGTGGTTGAGTACTTCAATGCTTGCATTGACAAGGGAAATGAGGACTTCAAAGTCCTCATGGAGTTTTTGCGCGAAGACAGACCACAGATCCCGATGTCGCCTCCTAGTCGTGAGGAGTTGAAGCTTCTCCTTGCGGGGAGAGTGGGTGACTGAACAACACCACTAGCAGCGGAGCTTCTCCAAGGACTAGTGGGGTCCCTCTGCGACATGTAATCTTGCAGCTACACCTGTTGTGGTAGTGATAACGATATTACTCCTCGTTGTCTGCCACTACACCACTCTGTGAATAAGTACACTTGAATCTCTCAAAGTTTCTTTTTAGCCAAGTCCTTTCTTTGAGCTAACTATTTTTGTTGTGTAGGCAATGGCATTTTGTAAGAGGCTTGGGGATGTCATCACTACATGAAATTTTGAGCTCAAGGAGCTCAGGGAGATCTTAGTTCCACTAGAGGAGCATTCGCGGCTCCAGAAGGCCATGGAGGATTAGAAGACTCATGCCTCCGATCTGGAGACCCAATGGGCGATGGAGCGGTCCCAACTGTAAACTATTGAGGATACATCCTTGAAGTAGCTGGAGGATACAGCAGGATGCACCCATGCCATGGAGGAAGCCACCCGAAAGTGTCCAAGGAGGTTGCGATTGCTTGGGTTGAACTTCCCATCACCCGCGAGGAGTCATCCAAGCATTTTGCGGAGACCACCAAGCCCCGAGAGGAGGTTGCGCAGGCTGCTTCGTGAGCTGAGGCAGCCGCTATGGAGATCGAGGGCTTGAAGCTTCAAACTGAGGATCTGAAGCATCAAAATGAGGAGCTGACAAAGGTACTCGACATCATGGCCAAGGACACCTTCTACTTTGCATAGCAAAGCAATAGGGAGATGGAACAAGCCTTCATGGGGAGCCCAACATAAGGATGCTACTCGAGGAGCATCTTCGGGCAGATGAGGCCAGGGAGTCCAAGGTGCGAGAGGTCGCGGCAGCAGGCAGGACTCCTGAAGTCAATCCTGTGATTGAACTCGTTACATAGGTTCCCCCGAGTGAGTATGCCCTTGTAATTTTTTTTTTTTACTTTTGATAGGCCTACGTGCCATTAACTTTTGGGGTATATACAAGTTTATCGGCCAAGCCCCCGAGCACTGTTGTAAATACTTTGTCCTTATTTCTTTGTGAATGGTTATTTGTTGCACTATTCCTTTTCCTTCATTGCTTTATCACTCGACACATTTTTAGTGTTTTGTAATTGTGCAATTGGGTCTTACAAATTTGACAAGGTTTTAACGTCTAACTCAATGTCTTAACGCCGTGAGAATTTAACACCTTAATCTGTCCACTACTCATGGGCCTTAGTCTTCAAGACTTAGGACTTTATTTCCCTAGTTGGTTCAACTAGGGACTTGTGCTCAAGTTCTGGTGATTTGAGTCTCATCGACTGACCTAGTATTATGACGCTTTTAAGTAGTTAGTGTTGCTTCCTCGGATCGCGGTTATTGGGAGTAACTTTAGTGCGCTATCAAATGGGAGCACTCGACGTGTCCTTACACCCATGACTTCCAACAACTCGAGACTTAGGAGGTCAATTTTACTTAGGATTGAAGACAGAGTGTTACTCCTTAGGTGCATAGTCCTCGGGAGGGTACACTGGGTCATTTTTAAGCCTTCACCCCAAGTACAGATTACTCAGGTTTTGGAAATCAGCAATCCAATGCTAGTCCCTGGACATGGGGCCAGTTTTGCACCCTTCCAGGCCAGGCCTTGTGATCAAGTTTTCAGCAACTTGATGCCTACGCCTGAGTACGAGGGACTCGGGGCTTGAGAGCTGGTTACTACTCCTCAGGCATGCAGTCCTCGAGACATAACTCAAGTTCACCCATTAAGTGGGTTTTTTAGGTTTTACCAATGCTAGGTTTTACTAGGTCTCTCTGTTCTCGCAAGTCTTGACACTAGGCTTACTCTGGTCAAGTTTTTGGTAACTTGAAGCTTACGCCCGAGTACTGCTACCTCGGGCTTCCGCTCACTTTTTGAAATTTAGGAACTGGTTAGTGCTCCTCAGGCTCATGGTCCTAGACAGATAACTTTAAGTTCACTCTCGTGTTACTTGGATTTTTTCAATGCTAGGGTTTGTTCCCCTAGTTTTTTTATTTTTGGGATCTTGTGACACTTTGCTTACTCCGCTTATAACAAGCTTAGTTTCCTAGGTCATGGATCTTCCGATACTAGAGTTAACTCCCTAGGTTGTGACACTAGGCTTGCTCCGCTCATGATGAGCTTAACCTCCTAGGCTACTTTAAGCGTTACTCTTCGGACATGTGGTCCTTGAGAGGTTACACTGAATAGAGTTGCCCCTGGGTACTTTGCCTATTGGAAGTCGGAAACCTATAGCTAGTCCTCGGGACATGACTTAAGTTCTTTGCCCATAGGTTACTTGATTTTTTAGCCTGCTTATGCCATCCTTGACACTAGGCTTGCTTCGCTCATGATAAGCTTAGCTTCCTAGGTCATGCTCCGAGAGCCTGCTATCCTGTGAGGAGACCCAGCTATGCCACCCAAGTGATTGGAGACTTGTCTGTGCTCACTTGTCTAGGCCAGCGAGCGGGTACACATCGGGAAGCAAAATTACTAAACTAAACTTTAAAATACAAGTAGTTTCTCTAAATTTTATCTATCGTGTTATGCACACACGATTTTCATTAATTGTGACTGAAGGCTACAAAATGAATACAAAACTTAGAAAATACATTGCTTATGTTACTGGTAATACCGACGAAGGTGCTTGGCATTCCAAACATTGGGCAGTAACACCCCACCTAGTCAGGCCAGTTTGTATGTCCCTGGACACACGATGCTCTTGATTTAATACAAGCCCTCCAATTTAGGGCCCAATACTCTAGCACCAGGATCTGGAGTGGCTAAGAAGACTATTCGCAATACCAAATCTCTGACCCCAAAATTCCTACCCTTCACTTTAGAGTTGAAATATCTGGCCATGTTTTTCTAGTAGGACGCTACTCGAAGCTGTGAAGCTTCACGGAGCCCATCCACAAGGTCTAGAGATTCTCAGAGTAAAGTGTGGTTCGTGGTCGGATCGTACGTATCTCATCAGTGTGTGGATATTTCCACCTTGATTGGGAGCATGCCTCGTATCCGTAGGCTATTGAGAACAGAGAGTAACTAGTAGAGGTCCTAGCAGTGGTTCAGTAGCTCCACAATTCTTTAGGCAACTCCTCAGGCAAAGCATGTAACATCCCAAATTTGCTAATCAGGCTTAGTGCCTTGATTAGTGTGTCAGAAGGGCATAAAGTCAAATTGTGTGTATTTCTAGAATTATATGCATGATCTTATGAATTATGTGAGTTATATTATGATATGTGTTATCCAATAAATTAGCATTAGTGACATGGCAAGTAATCTTTGGACACGTGGCTGACACCTGGAAGCGTCTGCTAGAGTATCGATCAGAAAGCGCAGTAGAAGCAGGGTAAACCCGTGTTACCCGCGACCAGTCTGGTCGATGGTTCCGTGTACAAGGCAACATTTATGGGAAGATCTTTATGAGTCCCGAATTTATCTCATACAATCTTCTGAGTATCAAATGATTCAGGAGAGAATATCTGTAACAATCTTTTGTAATCCTCCTTGAGCCTATAAATAGCAAGAGATAGCTCAAGGGAAAGGACTTTTGGTCTTTTTTTGGCTTTTGAATCATTCGAAACTATAGTAATTCTCCAAGTAAACTTGTATTGTTCTTCAGAGGTTAGTGAAACTCATCGAACCCTAGTTCTTTGATCACTCTTCTGGTTTTATATCAATATCATTCTAAGTGGACGTAGGTCATTACCAGATCTTGGGGCCGAACCACTATAAATTACTGTGTTTTCTTTACTTTTGTCATTACGTTCTTCTCTATACATTCGTTTATATCAATCACGTTTTGACTCCGTGTCAATTGGCCAAATCTTGGATCAATATTCTGGTGCTTTCATTGAGAGATTGATTTATTGCTGTTGAGAAAACTAATGGCGAAAGCTGGAAGGAAAAACGGACAGGCGGCCGCCGCTGCACCGTCAAACCCGCCACCTCCTCCTCCTGGATTTTGAAGAGGAGGAAATGGACGATGCAACGCTGAAAAGTACTCTGGGCGCGTTGCAAGAAGAGCTGGCTAATCTGAGGGCCAGTCAGGAGACTGCCGCTGAAGTTATGGTGCGGCAATAGCAGGAGAAAGAAAGGCAGCGCGCGGAATTGAGCGAAAGGAAAGCAGAAGTGGATCGCCGCCGGAACGAAGCCATGGCAGCCCTGGAGGAAGCCTTGTTGTTGGCTAGAAATCAAGCTACACCTACTTCGCAGCCTGACCAACCGATGAATGGGCCACCCCAGAGGGGTCCTAATCCGAGCCCACCGATTCAGCCTTCAAGTCCGTAAAGGCCAAAGCAGCCTCAGATGCCTCATGAAGATGTCCCACAGGATCCTGAGGCGCAGCCACCATCCCATGCTGCTCGGGGAAATCCCCCGCAACAAAGGTAGAATAAGGTCGAGCATCAGCCTCGCAGCCCTAGACGCCATGGGGATGATGGGCCGAACATACCGAACAGAGGTCGGAACCCTCCTGGCAACAGGAGAGACTCAGAGTTAGGCTCTGCGGTCCGGGGCCCCCCAAGGCACGATGGTGCACGGGGACACCACGACCAGCGCAGACCACCCTCTAACGCTCGGGATGGTTCAGCCAGGAACGGGCATCGGGGGAACAGTCGATCTCACCATAGCTAGTCAAGGTTCAGAGATGGCCACGGATACAATGAGGTTGATTCAGGCAAGGGAAATGCTGGTGGGAGGAATGGAGAAAGAGGTAAAAGCAGGAGCCAAGTACCTCAAGATGACCAACCAAATAGACAGGATGCTGGGGGGCAACCCAGACAAAATAATGTCTTCAACCGGCTCGGTGGTAGCGAGCAGCGAAGAAGAGAAGAGGACCTGAGAGATGTACTCAATGATCGTCGCAAGAGGCATGGCGAGAACGTCCCCCCAGCAACAGAGGCCACCGCGATTCCTACCGCAGTGCAAGCCCAGATAGACGCACTCAATCAGGCTGTGCAGCAGCTGGTCGGAGGAAGGACTTCTTACATCGACCACGATAGGAGGAAAGGCACTCCTTTCGTCCAAAGGATAGCTAACGCCGAAACTCCTAGCAAGTTCAAGATGCCTACGCTCCCAAACTTTGATGGATATGGGGACCCAGTCTCGCATGTGAATAAGTTTGAGATTCAGATGGACATTCAGAAAGTGTCTGAAGACGCTCGGTGCAGGATCTTCCCTGCAACACTTTCTGAAGCAGTGCAGGAGTGGTTCTTTAAGTTCCCTCCTGCAAGCATAGTTTCCTAGGAAATGTTCGTAAGGGAGTTCTACGGGCAGTTCTATGCGGGCCGTGTGCACCCGACCGAAGCTAACCAGTAGGACGGAGAGTCAGTGAAGGATTACGTCTAGCGCTTTATGCGAGCGGCAGCTGGAGCAAAAACAGTAGGAGACGAAGGCAAGATGATGGCCATTACCGCAGGGGTTAAACGTTGCTCTCCCCTCTGGAAAAGTCTCCGAAAGGAAGGAGTTAAAACAACCCAGGAGTTCCTGGATCGAGCTGATCGTTACATCAAGCTCGAAGAGGCCATTGCTGATGATGGAAGACCGTCGAACAAGGGTAAGAAGGCCGCCGAGCCCGCCAATGGTTCCAAACCTAATGGCAACAGAAAAGGCAACGGAAACAGCAACGGTAATGGCAAGAATGGTGGAAAACGACCGTATAACGAGCCTTCCACCTCCGACAACAAACGAGCCAAGGGTAATCGTTATGAACCTAGGTTCACTAACTACACTGCCCTCGTTGAGTCTCGGGGAGAGGTTTACCAGGCCACAAGCTCTAGTGTGCCCTACAAAAAACCTGGACCCATTCGAAAGGATATTTCGAAAAGAGACACTACCAAGTTCTGTTGTTACCATAACGACTACGGACATGACACTAACGAATGAAACCAGTTAAAAGACGAAATCGAGTTCCTTATTAGACAAGGACACTTGAGAAGATACGTACGGGCCTCGGGAAATTCCCAACGAGAAGCTCCAGGTGGCAACGAGCAGGCGTCCACACGCCAACGCTCGCCACCACTACAGCCTGCCCCCGTGGCTGGAACACTCTTAACCATCTGTGGAGGCCTGCACCTCGCCGGAAATAGCGGAAAGGCCAGAGAACGATATGCTCGGACTCTGCGCCATGACCAGGACATCGAGATGATGATTGTGGAGGACCGTACATCGAAAAAGGCTCAGTCAGAGGAAGGATAGATAACCTTCTCTGATGACGATGCCCGACACGTCCGGTTCCCACATTCCGATCCGCTGGTCGTGGACATCCAGATGGCCAATATGATGGTGAAGAGGGTACTGGTCGATACAGGAAGTTCAGTGAACATCCTGTATAAGTTAACACTGGAACGCATGAAGTTGTCTGTAAAGGACTTGGAGCCCTGCAATCAGACGATATATGGCTTCTCTGGAGAAGGACTTGCCCCAGCCGGAATGATCAAACTCCCAGTAACGACGGGTACAGCGCCTGCAACAAGGACGTTACTCGCCACTTTTGTAGTGTTCGATTGTCCTTCGACGTACAACGCCGTTATTGGAAGGCCCATACTGGTTGGTCTGTGGGCCGTCATCTCTATGTGGCACCTAGCCATGAAGTTCCCAACAAACGCGGGAGCAAGACGCGTTTTAGGAAACCAAAGGGAAGCCAGGGAGTGCTATAACGCCTCAATCACAAAGGCAAAAAGTGGAACGTCGAGGAGCACTACCCCAGATCGATTGCAGATGGCAGTTGATACGCAAGCCCAATCAGGTGGTGAAGTCACCAAATAGGGTGTTGCCCAAAGTGAGGATGGAGATTTGGATCCTCACTTTGGGGATTTTGAAGAGAATATTGGACCCGTCGAGGACCTAGAGGAGGTCCAACTCGACGAAAAAGACCCAACCAGAGTCGTGAAGGTTGGAAAAAATTTAGAGCCTACCACAAAGCACGCACTGGTGGAATTCTTGCGAAGGAACCAGAAAGTTTTCGCCTGGTCGCATAAAGACATGGTGGGGATAGATCCTGCGGTAATCAGCCATGTCTTGGACATAGACAAAAAATTTCCACCCGTGCAACAAAAAAGAAGGCTGCTCGATAAAGATAGATCAAGAGCCTTGAAGGAAGAAGTCGAAAGACTTAAGGAGAATGGGTTTATCAGGGTGGCGTTCTATCCATCGTGGGTCTCGAATCCGGTGCTGGTCCCTAAGCCAAACAGCAAGTGGCGGACCTGTGTAGATTTTACAGACCTCAATAAAGCCTGCCCAAAAGACTGCTTCCCACTCCCAAGGATCGACCATCTGGTCGATGCGACTGCAGGACATGAGATCCTTTCGTTCATGGATGCATATTCAGGCTACAACCAGATTAGCATGCATCCCCCTGACGAAGATCACACCAGCTTTCGGACCGATACGGGCTTATACTGTTACAAAGTCATGCCCTTCGGACTGAAAAACGCAGGTGCGACTTACCAACGGCTAGTCAACCACATGTTTAAGGAGCTAGTCGGTGCAAACATGGAGGTATATGTGGATGACATGCTGGTAAAATCTAAGAACGCAGAAGTACATGTGAGGGATCTACAAGAGTGCTTTGATGTGTTGAACAAGAACCAAATGAAGTTGAATCCCCTCAAATGTTCCTTTGGAGTCGGATCAGGGAAGTTTTTGGGGTTTATAGTAAATTCAAGAGGAATCGAAGCCAACCCTGACAAGATAAAAGCCCTGATCGACATGAAATCATCGGAGAAGATCAAGGATGTACAAAGTTTGACCGGAAGGATCGCTACCCTAAGTAGATTCATCTCCAAATCAACTGACAAATGTGTCCCTTTCTTCAATCTACTCAGGGGGAATAAGAAGTTTGAATGGACGGGAGACTGCGAGCAGGCATTCCAGGCTTTGAAAGCTCATATGGCGCAACCTCCCATCTTGTCAAAACCGATCGAAGGAGAAACTTTGTTTATTTATCTGGCGATTACTGAAGTTGCTGCTAGTGCGGTGCTTGTACGGGAAGAAGAAGGCGTACAGAAAGCAGTCTACTATGTCAGCAAAAGGCTAATCGGTGCAGAATTAAGATATCCGCCAATCGAAAGGTTAGCATATTGCTTAATTCTAGCCTCCAGGAAGTTGCGTCCTTACTTCCAAGCCCATCCTATCACAGTTCTAACCAACCAGCCCCTTCGGCAAGTCCTCCAAAAACCTGAGGCGGCAGGGCGATTGTTAAAATGGGCAGTCGAACTAGGGCAGTTCGATATAATTTATTCACCACGAGCAACAATAAAGGGACAAGTCCTGGCCGATCTTGTTGCGGAATTCACCGAACTCCCAGACAATGAGCAGTGTGAACAGCCTGAAGCGCCCATGCCTCAAGACAAAACTCCTTCGTGGAAGCTATTCACGGATGGTTCATCCAACGAATCCCACGCTGGAGCGGGAGTGATATTGATAACGCCGGAAGGGCATCGATTTCACTGCGCAATCAGGTTCAACATCACTGCGTCGAATAATGAAGCAGAATACGAAGCACTCCTCGCTGGATTAAGAATGGCCAAAGATATGAGCATAAAAAAGCTCGATATCTATAGTGACTCACAGCTAGTCGTGAATCAAGTCCTGGGAGAATATCAAGCACGAGGCTTAAAGATGATGGCCTACCTGAATAAAACGAAGGATTTGCTGGCCCAGTTTACAAAATACACCCTCCAGCAAATTCCGCGAGACCAGAATTCGAATGCAGACGCCTTGGCTAAACTCGCGAGCGCGAAGGATGCGGACACCTTGAACATAGTTCCAGTAGAAAGACTGAATCAGCCGAGCATAGAAGTGGTCGAGGCCAGTATGGAGATACGTCTGGAAGATACATGGATGGCGCCTTATTTGGAGTATCTGACGAATGGTATACTGCCACTAGATAGAAACAAAGCCAGAACTCTGCAAAGGCGGGCCGCTAGGTACATACTGGTCGATGGTGTTATGTACCGAAGAGGATATTCGATGCCACTACTCAGGTGCGTTACACCAGAAAAAGTTAAGGAACTTATGAAGGAGGTGCATGAAGGCTTCTGTGGGGATCACGCAGTGGCAAAGTTTAGCAAAAAAGATTCTAAGGCAAGGCTACTTCTGGCCAACAATGAACGAGGATTCGATGGAATACGTACGAAAATGCGACAAATGTCAAAGGTTCTCCAAGATTCCATGAGCAGCTCCAAATGAACTAAAACAGATGCAGAGCCCGTGGCCTTTCGCAGTATGGGGGATAGATTTGATTGGATCCCTGCCCACAGGGAAAGGCGAAGTAAAGTACGCAGTTGTGGCAGTTGATTACTTCACCAAATGGGCCGAAGCTGAGCCACTCGCAACCATCACGACCAAGAAAGTTCTTGACTTCGTCATCAAGAACATTGTTTGCCGGTATGGTCTACCGAGGAAGATAGTTTCAGACAACGGGACCCAGTTTGACAGCGACTTATTCACCAATTTCTGGGAAAGGCATGGTGTTATTAAAAGTTTTTCTTCAGTCGCACACCCCCAAGTGAATGGGCAAGTCGAAGCCGTAAACAAAACTCTCAAAGACACCCTGAAGAAAAGACTTGAAGAAGCTAAAAGAGCGTGGCCAGAGCAGCTGTCTGAAGTCCTATGGTTGTATAGAACGTCCCACCGAACAGCAACAGGCCATACCCCACTTTCTTTGGCCTATGGATATGAGGCCATGTTGCCTGTCGAGTTAGATCCCCCCTCACATCGGCGCTTGACTTACGACCAGGACCAGAACAGCCAGCTAATGATGGAGTCCCTAGACTCGATCGACGAGATGCGAGAAAAATCTCAACTCCGAGTTGCTGCTTACCAGCAAAAAGTCGCCCGGTACTTTAACTCCAAAGTTAAAGAAAGAAAATTCAACGTCGATGACTTGGTGCTACGATGAGTTTTCTTAAATACCTACGACCCCACTGCCGGAGTGCTCGGACCTAATTGGGAAGGACCTTACCAGATTGAAGAAGTCCTTCACCCAGGCACATACAAACTTGCACGCTTAAACGGAGATCTCATTCCACGTTACTGGAATGGAGAACACATGCGCAAGTATTATCAATAAACAGTCCTTTTTCAAGGACTGGCTTGTGTAAAGATTTTCAATTTTTTACAAGTTTTGCAAAGAGGGTTAGCCACGTTGTATGGCTAATTGCTCGTATATGTAATGTTCTATTAAAGAATCACTCGTAATGACATGTTTAGTCCATTTTTAATACGAGAGTATAAGGGACTGTGCGCAGCCAGTCATTCTTGCCAACCTTTTTGAATTTATATTTACAAGTATTTGTTCATTACGTGTGTTGTTTTGCTGTATTACAAGTATCATTTTTCGCACGAACAGGAATGTTCGAACAGGCCATGGTCAAGGCAAGTGACCAAGGACCTAAAGCTCCTCGATCACTTGGGGGGCATATAAGGCACATCGATAGGAAAGCATACTCGCAAGGTATGTAAACACATGAACAAAATGAGTGAAGGCATGCTACAGTACTTAGAGTATTTTTCAAAATTTATGTTTTGTTAAATCATGCCAAAGTACTATGCTAAGTTCAGTCATTCGGACAAGTGTTATAATAAGTAAAAATATTATAACATCAAGATTTAAGCTTTTACACCGCAAGCATCGCTGCTTGGATGTAACTGTTCAAGTAAAAGAAAAAAGATTTACTGCCCGTGCAGCAAAGTTTAAAAAAGAAACTATTGTCTTTACATCACGACCCGTGGGTCGGTATCTAAGAAGAAAGGAAAAAATATATAAGAAAAAATCTTAAGAGGCATTCGGGACCGGAGGGTCCTGGGCAGCATCCTGGTTAGTCGCATCCTCGACAACTTCTTCTTCTTCCACACCAGCGACGCTTGGAGTGGCAGGGGTTGCAGCTCTTGCCTCCTCTTCGGCCAGTTGGGCAGCACATCGAGCCAACTCAGCAGTTCTAACTTCCTCTGAAAGGTAGCTAAAGTCAGCACCCTGATTATGTTTCCAGAAATTAAGAAACATCAGAGTGTCGTCCTTTTGTACTTTTCCAGATTCTTGGAGTTGTCGAGCTCCAACTGCTTCACCTTGCCCTCGAGGGTGACAATAGCCTCCTCCTTGGTCTTGAGTACCTCTCCCAGATGCTTGATTTCGTGAAGATGGGCTTGGTTGAAATCTCGGTACTTCTGCCTCAACTTGATTGTTGCATTCTTCACAGCTTCAGCCTCTGACAGCTTAGTCACCGCCGCATTCCTCTCTCAGACCATGGCCTCCAAATCCTTGGCATGCCTGGCCTCAGCAGCCGAAAGCTCCTCGACCGCCTTCACCTGATACCTCTCGATGGCTTTTGCCTTGGCCTGCTCTAGGTAAGCCTAGGCTCGGGTACGAGCAGTAGTGGCAGACAGCAAGGCCTGTAAATAAGGCAAAAAGGAGTTAGAACTTATCATGAGGACTAAAAGACTAAAGCTTGGAATACAAAGAAGTACTTACGCTGGAGATTTCGTTCAGAGCCCTGTTCAGGATCTAGTCAACAGGCAGCTCTTCAGCTTCAACCGTTGCGGCCCTAACACGGTCACCTTTGCCGATGCGATCGAGGCGGTCCCTGGCAGATCGAATGGCACGGCTCATGAGTCTGGCCCCAAGAGCTTCTTCACGAGAAAGCTGCTCTCTGGCAGGCGCAGCTGGAGGATTCGGCTGGGCAGGAGTAGTTTGCTGTTCAGAAGGAGCTGGAGGAGGAGTAGGAGTTCGCCCAGTTTGCGCGGGACTTTGCCCAGTTGGCGTGCCCTGAGGAGGATCTTCTGATCGACCCTTCTTGGCTGGAGGGCCTCGACTGGATTCACCAGTTCTCTTCTTAGGCTTCCGTTGGAGTTGAGGAACTTCCTCTTCGTCCTCAGCCTGGTACATGTCGAAGATGTTGGGAGTAGACATATCTGCATATATGTAAACACGGCAAGTTAATAAGAAAAGAGGCAGGTGAAAGTATGTTATGCAACAGAAATGAGGTAACAAAGTAAATACCCGAGCTACAACTACTGGTCGCTACACTATTGACTCTATTAGTCATATACTCATTATCTGGCATGAAGAAGTCTGGCCCAAGATTTAGAGCATATGTAAAGTTACCGTCCCCGTCAAACAAGTGACAGGGAATTGGCAAACCATTTAAAAGCGAAATAACTTTACCATTATCGTCAGAAGATTCTCCCAAGTCAACAATAGGCTCTTTGGCCTTTTCTTTCCCCTTGCCTTGGGGAGCAGAAGGCCTTTCTGCGGAAGGGCTACCCATGGGTTCCCTGATCGTAACTCCTGTTGGCCTCCTCCTAGGAGGGGGCACAGGAGGTTGCTACTCGGGAACCCCCTTGGCAGTGATTTCGTCCACCACGGACCCTCTAGTTTCATGGCGAGGAGCCAGGAGGCCAGACGACCTCAAGTTTGTTTCGGTTATCAGGGTCTTGACATTTTTTGCTGCGTCAGACATCCTGGCCAGAGTGTTGGACCTCAACACCATGTCTGGTGTTGGGGTCGAACGTAACCAAGGGCCTGAAAAACAGATTAAGTTTGAGAAAAATGAAAGGAAACGCTTTAGGTTAAAGTATCGACTAGTCGAAGACAAGCTCTTACCTCCTCGTGCGAAGGCCAAGTTGTTGCTGGTTATGTCTGGAGTAAGGAAATACTCCTTATTGTAGTGTCCCACGTTTGATATATGAGTAGTGCCACTCAAGAACGTCCGGCCGGTCTCCTGGTGGCAGAAGTGGAAGAAGCCTGTCCCGTTGTGCTGTGGGTTAGACTTAAGGTCAAAAAGATAGTTGACCTCGTGGGGCGAAGGTTCTGGCCATTTGTTAAGTTTATATAGGATATAGAGTGCGGCCAGCATCCTATATCCGTTTGGAGTTATTTGGAAGGGGGCGACACCAAAATAATTGGCCACCCCCACAAAAAAGGGATGAAGAGGGAGGTAAGCTCCCGCTTCAATGTGATACCGAGACCAGGCGCTGTTTGCACCTTCTGGGAGGTTAGCCCTCTGGTCTGCGGTAGGACGTATAATGGTTACCCCTGTTAGGGGGAATTTTCTGAAGCAGTTAGTGACCATTCGAGGGGTCACTGAACTGGCTGGGGAAGTATACCACTCGACATCAGGTGGATTCCGATGATGAGGGCGAGCCCTAGTTTGGATATTGGGGTCAGGAACGAGATTTTCTCGACCACTGGTCGAGGGAACCCTAGCCTGCGAATCAGGCTGGGCAGGAGAATTTGGGTTGCTTTCAGACTCAGGTCTTTTCTTGCCACTAGACTTGGAGTGGGCCATTGGAGAGGAAGGATGGGGTCTGGAAGAGGATCGTGAGAAAGGAATCTGGTGGACACGGTCAGCTGGTTGTTCTTCTCCCTCGAGCAGCTGGGCGAGAAGGTCGTCGTCGATGGGTCTTTCACCTCCCCACATATCTGGCATTAAAGTCTGCAAACAGAAGAATGGGGAGGTGAGGATATAGAACTTTAAAAGGCTTTTTAGAATAACGCTGGTCGAGTATAAAAGTTAAGCTTTTATACAACAACATTCTAACAAAACGCTAAATATTTATACACGAACAGTTTGAAAAACGGATCAAGGGTGAAGGTAAAAAGTTTTTCTGGAAAAGCTTTTTCAACTCTCCTTAGGGTGGAAAAAATTTATTTTTCAACTGGCTTAAAGATCGAAATTTTACGTCGGTTTTACGTCCTAAAAAGCATGATCCTGGATTTTAAACTAACTCATAACTCTACTTCGCCTACAAAACATTCTGTCTACAAACACCTTAAACCATAAACAGGAAGACTTAAACAGTACACCATCAGAAGCATGCACCACGAGAAATTAGAAGCATGGGGTTTTGAAAACTTACCGAGAAAAGTGGTCGTGGAGGTGGAAGAAAGGTCTTCAGAGACTAAGGAGCCCACGGTCTGAGTCTTGGAAGTGCAGGAAAACGGTCTCCAGAGAAGGTTAAAGCTCTGGTTTTTAGGGTTTTCTGCAAAGACAATGGCATGCGTAAAAAGAAAGAGGAGGCTTCGACGGTCTTATATAAGTTGTCTCTGATATAAAAAAAGTGTAATCATTAGTTTTCCTTTTTCAAAGTATGGGGAAACGGGATGGCCGTCGAAATCGTTTTTGGGGAACCGAAAAGGCATGATTAGACAGAAGCAGTTTGCTTTTTTCAAGAACACACGAAGGTTTCTGACACGTCAGGTGAGGTTACCGAAGAGTCGTTCATTCAAAAGTTTATTTACTGTTCGTAGTAAATAAACTTGGGGGGCAAATGTTATCCAATAAATTAGCATTAGTGACATGGCAAGTAATCTTTGGACACGTAGTTGACACCTGGAAGCGTCTGCTAGAGTATCGACCAGAAAGCGCAGTAGAAGCAGGGTAAGCCCATGTTACCCGCGATCAGTCTGGTCGATGGTTCCGTGTACAAGGCAACATTTATGGGAAGATCTTTATGAGTCCCGAATTTATCTCATACAATCTTCTGAGTATCCGATGATTCAGGAGAGAATATCTGTAACAATCTTTTGTAATCCTCCTTGAGCCTATAAATAGCAAGAGATAGCTCAAGGGAAAGGACTTTTGGTCTTTTTTTGGCTTTTGAATCATTCGAAACTATAGTAATTCTCCAAGTAAACTTGTATTGTTCTTCAGAGGTTAGTGAAACTCATCGAACCCTAGTTCTTTGATCACTCTTCTGGTTTTATATCAATATCATTCTAAGTGGACGTAGGTCATTACCAGATCCTGGGGCCGAACCACTATAAATTACTGTGTTTTCTTTACTTTTGTCATTACGTTCTTCTCTATACATTCGTTTATATCAATCACGTTTTGACTCCGTGTCAGTTGGTCAAATCTTGGGTCAACAATATGAATAGTGTTGCATGTTTAGGTGTATTAAGCATGCATGTGGGCCCGTTTCTTTTTAGAATGGTATTTTCGTAATTTTGACCCGTTGAAGGTGTATTTGTAAATATATATGTTTTGTGATTTAGAGAACATTATTATGTCTATATATTTGAATTATTCAGTACAAGATGACCCTAGTTTGAAAATTAGCAGTTTAGTCACAACGGGGATTAATACCCGGCTCGGGGTGAGCCTAAGGGTCTTGGCAATGGGCGTTTTGGTCATTTCACACCCATGGAATAGCTTAGTCTATTGGAAGCCTTCAGAGTGAGGATATCAGATAACACTAAAACACATTCTCTCTCTCTCTCTCTCTCTCTCTCTCTCTCTCTCTCTCTCTCTCTCTCTCTCTTTCTCTTGTTTTCTCTCCCTCCTTCTTAGTTTGGTTAAGTTCTTTGAATTTTTGAGGAGATTACTTGAAATTGGAGGCTTAGAGCAAAGAATTTGAGTAAGTTTATAACGTCCCAAATTACCTAATAAGGCTTAGGGCCTTGATCAGGAGGCCAAGATATAAATTTATGGAAATTATATGTTTATGTGATATATATGCGTGTAATTATGTGATTATGTGAATTATATGATATTATGACTCGATATGCATGTTTAGATGTATTAATATGCATGTGGGCCTGTTTCTTATTAGAAGGAAATTTTCGTAATTTGGCCCGTTATGGGTATATTTGGAATATATGTGTGAGACTACATTGTTATGTGGATATATTTGGGTTACTCGGCACGAGACGATCATAGGGAGCAAGTTAGTGGGAAAGTCACAATGGAACCTAATACCTGACTCGGAGTGAGGCAAGGGGTATTTCGGGTATCTAGTATATTACCAAGTTATCGGGTAACGGGAATGAATATTCGAGGATATATTTGGTGTTAGTGAGATTAGGAGGGAATTCCAGGAGTTTTGACCATTTTTCCCTCGGGGACGTTTTTGGTACCTCGAGCCTCGGGATTTGCTTAAGGTTACTTAGAGTCTAAGTAAACCTCAAAAAACACACAAAAAAAAATCAAAGGAAACGTTTAGCACTTTCTCTCTTTCTCTCTCTCTCTCTCTCTCTCTCTCTCTCTCTCTCTCTCTCTCTCTCTCTCTCTCTCTCGTTCAAAGACTTTCTTAAAATTCCTTGGGAAATCTTGCGGTTTAAGGAGAATCGAGGCTAGTTGAGGCTCGGGATTGCTTGGGGAAAGACTTACCATTGATTGGGGCAACAGAGGTAACGATTTGTAGCCCTAAATCTTTGTGTTTTCTGGATTTTAGTTAAGTTCTTGGAGTTTTAGAAACTCAGTTTTGAGTTGGGAATTTGAAGGGGTTTTGGCCAAGCTTTTACCTGGGTTTTGATGGTTTTAAGCTACTGAACTAATTAGGACCATTACTTTTGAGTTTTAGCTATATTGGGATAGGTTTATGGAGGGATTTGGCTTGAGCAAAACAGAGAAAAAAATGGGGTTTTTGTGTCGAGTCGCGGCTCTGTTCTTGGGGCTTCGTGGCTCACTTGAATGTTGGGAGAAGTAGGTGCCTTCGGGCCATTTGAGCTGCAGCGCCTGGTAGGGCGCGCCGTGGCGCATGTTGAAGCAAAGGAGAGCTTGGGCTCTCTGATTTGGGGCGGGTCGCGACTCCCTTATTTTGAGTCATGACGCTTGAAGGGTTTTGAGCCCCGAAAGGGTTTTTGAGTGTGGGAACTACCCGGTTAGTAGAATTCGAGTCCCGAAGGCTAGGACTTGGGCCGAATGCCTTTATTCGCTCGTTTTGATGAGATTCTCTATTGTTTGTGACTAGGTTATTGCTAGGAGCTCGGGACCAGGATTGTGCTCGAGGGTCGTTCTTAGTACACTTTGCACTCGGACCTAAGGCAAGAAAACTCCACCCAATATGTGATATATGTGTTTAGGGCTTGGCCTGGTTGTTGATTATAACTATGATTGGGGCTCGGGCCCTGAGAATGAATATGATTTAGGTTATGCTCAGATGCTCCATGCTGGATAATTATTTAATGAATGCTTGCCTTGTTTGCATGGGCAGGGTTCGGCCCCTTTAAGGAACATGGTTATTAATGTGGTTGTATTTGATTGGTTAAGATACCATGACTTATAAGTATGCATGCTTGTATTTTCTGAAGTATTCTTATTAGTATTTGTATCTATATCTGATTGGCTGGTTATCTGAATGTCTGATTAAAGCCTTGACTTATTAGTCAAGGGCGACAATAGCACGTTGCGCGCTGGTCAAGAGGCTTAGGCCCAATCAGGGACGTGCTATTACATTGGTTGACACTATGGTCGTTGGAAAACAAAGCACTTGGCTAGTTACTCAGAGCTAAGGGCAATGGCCCCAGGTGACTCTATGGTCACATAGCTTGGGCATAGGGCACCGGGTTGACTCTATGGTCAACTATTAAGGGCAGCGGGCCCCAGAATGATCCAATGATCATTTATTTGTAATTTTATGCATGCATGAGTAGATTATTAGTGTTGGGCATGCTAAATATTTATTTGGAATTTGTATACACTGTTCATGCACATGTTTAAGTTTTCTTGCTGAGCCTTGGCTCATGGGTGCTATGTGGTGCAGGTAAGGAAAAAGGAAAGCTAGACCAACCATGAGTTGGAGAGCTTTGGTGGCGGCATGTACATATGCGGCTGCTCATCCACCACGGCCGATGATATCTCAGAGGAACTAGGGGGATATCTCTTATTTTGCCGCTTAGGCCGGTTGGTTGTAACTTTTGATTTGTATATACCCTTTTAAACATCTGTTTGTAATATTTTGGGATCACATTATGTATTAAACTTTCAATTGAAAATTCAACGTTTCCTTTGACCAAATTTTTTAACACTAACCCTTGACATTAACCTTAGTTACACGTTTGTAACCAAATAACTTGATTAGCAAGTCTGACACTATTTAAAGTACATAATGTAATGGTCCTGGATTAGGAGGACGTTACAAAGGTGTAGCTTAGGGTTGAATTTCTCAACTAAGGTAAGGAATTATACTATGTTTCTGGTGAATTTTAAGGTTGGTTTTAGTGTTCACGAGTTTTAAACTGAAGGTTTAAATTTTGAGTTGTGGAGAGGTTTTTGCTTGGTTTTTAATGATAATATGCTGCTTATAATGTGTTGTGTTAAGTTTAAGAGTCAATTTTGGGTTTGGTTGAGGTTTGGGGATTGATTTTAGGGTTTTGGTTCTGAGGAAATAGCTGGAAAATGTTGGAATTATGGGTTCGCGTGGTTGTGCCGCGATGCTGTTCTTGGAATGCCGCAGCCCGCATGAACTTAGGGGCGCTGGGGTTCTTCTGAACTGCCTTGGCACCACGGTGTGTGCCCTGTGCCTTTGTGGTTTGAGGCTCTCTCCATAGAGGCGTGGCCAAGTTAGGTTTTGAGTTGGGGGGACTCAAACCTAAGGGCTCAGAAAGGATTCTACTATCTGGTTTAGTAGAATTTGAGGTCTCGGGGGTTAGAACTCGGTCCAGAAGCCTTTATTCGCTTATTATTGATGGTTATTCATTATTATGGTTGTGACTAGGGTTCACCGATTGGCTCAGGAGGAAAGGGTGGTGCTCAGGGTCGTGGTGCTTGTCTCGTTAAGGACCTAAGGTAAGAAAAGTGCACCTAGTTTATGGTTAGGGCTTGAGGCCGGTCTTTGAACATGGTTATAACTATAATTGAGCTATTTTTTTAAACATGTCTGACTGTATTGAGCATATATTTGATAAATGATTTATGCTTGTCTGTATTATCTAATTGAAAGGCTTGACTTATAAGTCAAGGGCGGAAATAGCACGCTGAGCGCATGCCAAAAGGCTTGACTTATGAGTCAAGGGTGGCAATAGCGTGCTGAGCGCAAGAAAAAAGGCTTGATTTATGAGTCAAGGGAGGCAATATCACGTTGAGCGCAGGTCGGCATAGTTAGGCCTATCCAGGAGCGTAACATACGTTTGAACGTCTTAATGGTCACTTGGAAAACAAAGCACTGGGTACGCTTGATTAGCCCTATGGCTAGTTATTAGTAAATAGGGCTACAGGCCCTGGTGTGACTCTATAGTCACTTAGATGGGTTATATGCAGGCATGAGTAGGGTAATTACTGCTAGGCATGTCAGATAAGATTCTAAAATTTGTTATTAACTGCTTATAAGCATGTCTATGTTTCCTTATTGAGCCTTGGCTCACGGGTGCTATCTGGTGCAGGTAAGGGAAAAGGGAAGTTGTACCTACCATGAGTTGGAGAGCTTCGATGGCGACGTGTACATATGCAACCTGCTTGACTACCATGGCTGGGGATTCAAGGAGGAATTAGGGTTGAGCCCTATTTTTTTCGCTTAGGCCAGCGTGTTTTGTATTAATCTTTTGAGTTGTAAATAACTTTTTAAATGTATATTTTTGGGATCCCAAGTACGAACTTAAACTTTTTAATGAAAGTAAAGATTCCTTTAACCAAAAATTTTAACCCTAATTCGTTAATTAATTTTATTTACACGTTTATGTCCAAATGATTTAATTAACATGTCCATCACGATTTTAAATACACAATGTAACAGTCTTTGCTATCCAGGGCATTACAACTTTGTATCAGAGCTGCCAAGGTTTAAGTGTTCTTGAAGACTGGCTGGGCATGTACACTTGCCATTAAAAACAACCTCGACTCAGGGTTTGGTAACTGTTTACGTGGTTATGTCTTTAACTGTTTAAATGAAATATAAATGCCTTATCTGCTTGCCTTATTAGGGAGTATGAGATATTCTGATAGCGTCTGACCCTTGACTACTGTGTGTTTGTTAATGATGTGCTTATTTGCGCTATCGCTGCTTGTGAATGCTAAGGAATCTCTTATCAACGCTGTTATATGCATATGTATTCGAGAAAATGCTTATTAGCATTGCTATTTTCTTCTGAATTATAAGAATCATTTATTAGCATCGTTATTTGGTTATAAATGTCAGAAAATGCTTATTAGCACTATGTTTGAGCATGAATATGAACTGAGATGTTTATTAGCATGACTGTTGAGTGTGAAAGCTATTGAAATGCTTAATAGCATTGTGATTGCTTGTGACTGCTTATCTGATTGATTTTGGACCGTAGGACGGCTAGAGGTACTGTTATCACTACTTGATAGGCTGAGTTAATAACTATAGATAAAATCTTGGAAGTATGCTTCCAAGATAGTCAGATTTATTAGCTGACCAAGAAATGCAGGCCCAGAAAAATAATCAAAATCAGGCCCCTCTGTCAGCTCTAGAGAACTAGCAGCAAGTGCTTGCTGATATGCAAGCTAGATTACAGAGGAAGGAAGAAGAGAACTACCTATTGAGATAGCAACAAGTTCAAGCAGGGAACGTTCCACCAGTAGTGCCTCCTGCATTGGTACCGGTAGTAGCACAACCACCAGAGGCTGGGAATAAATAGGAACCCCTTTTATGAAAGGATCATAATGCAGCACCCTCCAGATTTTTAGGGTATAGTAGATTCGGTTAAGGCCAAACAATGGATGAGTATGATGACCGCTATTCTGTACTTTATGGGGGTAGTTGGTAATGAAATAGTGGCTTGTGCCACGCATATGTTTCGGGGGGATGCCAAAATTTTGTGGGAAGTAATATCCAAGACTGGGAACGTGAAAACCATGGATTGGGAAGAGTTCGGAATCTTTTTTAATGAAAAGTACTACAATGATGCAATTAGGGATACAAAGGCAAAGGAGATTAATAGGCTGATACAAGGGAATATTTCAGTGACAGAATATGCATTGAAGTTTGACAGATTGGCCAAGTTTGCTGCAGACTTGGTGTCCACAGATGGGACAAGAGAGGAAAAGTTCCTTCAAGGATTACAACCTATGATAGATTGAGATGTTTGAATAACCATTATGCCTGGGGTGATGACATATGCAAAGGTGGTTGAGAAAGTCCTTACTACAGAGGGTGCTGAGAATAAGATCTGGCGCGGAAACGCAACTAGGAGAGATATTAGGAGGACGGGACCTCGATTTACAGCTTTTGGTAGGGGCGAAGGCCCTAGTGACCAGAAAAGTAAGGCTCTAGACACCTTGTCAGTTTCAGGCCCTGATAGAAGGCCAATGGGTATACATATAGTCTGTCAGGGCGACAATGAGGAGTGCGCTAGATGTAGAAGAGGCCATCTGGGGGAATGACGGGCAAAGATCTGCTTTTTATGCGGGATAGTGGGCCATTTGAAGACTACCTGAGAGTGAAGAAAGAGGAACCAAAGAAAGAAGATAGCTTGACTCCAGCTTGAGTGTTCGCATTGACGCAGGTAGAGACTGAGGCTAGACCCTTTGGGGAGTTAGTAGTTTATACAGGATTGATCAGATCACTGCCACTAGTGTTTGATAGTAGAGAGTTGTCAGTAGACTTGATTGAATTGGTTATGGATGATTTTGACATGATTTTGGGTATGGATTGGTTAGCTAAATATGGGTAGACCACAAGAAGAAGATGGTAACCTTTGAGCCTGAGGGTGAGGATCCCTTTGTTTTTGTTGGCTTTGTGCATGGACCCCGTGTACCTATGATTTCAGCATTAAGGGATAGAGACCTATTGCAAGGTGGTTGCAAAGGATTCCTAGCTAGTGTGGAGGACACCACTCAGGTCGTGCTGATGGGACCAGAAGAGACGAGACTAGTCTGTGAGTTTCTAGAGTATTTTTTCAGGGTTGCTGTCACACAAAGAGCCATACTTTGTTATTGAAATAGCACCAGGGACAGAACCAGTGTCTAGGGCATCGTATAGAATGGCACCAGCAGAGTTGAAAGAACTGAAGGTACAGTTACAGGAGTTGTTAGACTAGGGTTTTATTAGACCCAGTTTATCCCCATGGGGTGCGCCGGTCTTATTTGTGAAGAAGAAAGACGATTCTCTGAGGATGTGTATCGAATACAGAGAGATGAATAAGCTAAATATCAAGAACAGGTATCCACTACCAAGGATAGATAACCTATTTTACTAGTTGTAGGGCAAGACTGTATTTTCAAAGATTGATCTTTGATCTGGTTATCACCAGCTAGGGATCAAGGAGGAAGATATACCGAAGGCAGCCTTCTGCACCAGATATGGGCATTACGAGTTCTTAGTTATGTCATTTGGTTTGACTAATGCCCCAGTAACTTTTATGGATCTAATGAACAAAGATACCCCACTCATGATCTGGAGTTAGCAGTGGTGGTCTTTGCACTAATGGTATGGAGGCATTACCTTTATGGTGAAAAATGTGAGATATACACTAACCACAAGAGCCTGAAGTATTTCTTCACCCATCCATATTTTAACATGAGGCAAAGACATTGGCTAGAGTTGGTAAAAGACTATAACTGTGATATTTTATATCATCCAGGGAAAGCCAACGTGATGGCAGATGCCTTAAGTTGAAGAGGTCTGGGACAGTTATTCAGTTCAAAGCAGATATCCAGGAGATTGGCATAAGATATGACCAAAGCAGGGATATAGTTGGTGGTGGGCTAGTTAGCCAATATCACCTTGAAGTATACTCTTCTAGAGAGGATAAAAGAAAGTCAGCTGAATGATTCCCAATTGATGAAGATTAGAGGTGGTATCTTAGCTGGAGTGGCTAAAGACTATACGTTTTCAGAGATGGGTTTATTGAGATATAAGGGTCAGATTTTTGTTCCGATGGATGCCACTATTAGATGGGAGATTTTTTATGAATCTCATACTACCCCTTATTCTTTGCATCCAGGCACCTCGAAGATGTATCAATATCTAAAGACTTTATACTAGTGGCCTGGAATGGAGATATATGTGACTGAATATGTGGCTAAGTGCCTGATGTGTTAGCAGGTCAAGCTAGAACATCAGAGATCGACATGACTATTACAGCCTTTGAATATTCCATAGTGGAAATGGGAGGACATCACCATGGACTTTGTGGTTGGGTTGCCCAAGACAGTGGGTCAGCATGATTTTGTATGGGTTATTGTAGATCGATATGCCAAATCAGCTAACTTTCTACCAGTGAGGAAGAATTATACAGTTGACGAGTATACAGATCTCTATGTGAAAGAGATAGTACGTCTTCGTGGGGCTCCGAATTCGATTGTGTCAGATGAAGACCCCACATTTACTTCCAAGTTCTGGGGAATTTTGCAGAAAGCTATGGGTACCCAGTTTAAATTAAGTACAGCTTACCATCCTCAGACAAATGTTCAGTCTAAGAGGATGATTCAAATATTGGAAGACATGCTTCGAGCATGCGTTTTGGACTTTGAAGGGTCCTGTAGTAAGTATTTTCCTTTGATAGAATTTTCCTACAATAACAACTATCAATAGACCATTGGAGTGGCTCCTTATGAAATGTTGCATGGTGGGAAGTGTAGATCGCCCATTCACTGGGATGAGATGGGTGAAAGGAAATACTTGGGTCCTAAAGCTGTTCAAAGGACCAATGAGGATATCGAAAAGATTAGAGCTTGGATGCTTGCATCACAAAGTAGGCAAAAAAGTTATTCATATCTGAAGCGCAGGAACGCGGAGTTCCAAGTGGGAGACTATGTCTTCCTTAGATTTTCACCATTGAGAGGGGTGAAGAGGTTAGGGAAGAAGAGCAAGTTGAGCCCTAGTTTTTGGGACCTTTTGAGATCCTCGAGAGGATTGGTCAGGTGGCCTATAGGTTGGCCTTACCTCCGGTATTGTCGGGAGTGCATAATGTATTCCATATTTCGATGCTTTAGAAGTATGTATAAGATGGGACTCATGTATTGAGTTATGAAGATCAGGAGTTGCAGACAAATTTATCCTATAAGGAACAACCAACCCAGATATTAGACAGGAAGGACAAGGTCCTAAGGAATAAAAATATACCTTTGGTTAAGGTATTATGGAAGAAGAGTAATGTTGAGGAAGCAGCCTAGGAATTGGAGTCAAATATGCGAGAACATTATCCTGAGCTATTTAGGTAAAATTTCAAGGACAAAAGTCTTGTAAGGAGGCGATAATTGTAACATCCCAAATTTGCTAATCAGGCTTAGTGCCTTATATTATGGATGATTATATGAATTTTGTGACTTATATTATGATATGACTAGTCTTTCATGTTTAGGTGTATTAAGCATGCATGTGGACCCGTTTCTTATTATAAGGGTATTTTTGTAATTTTGACCCATTGAGAGTGTATTTGTAAATATATGTGTTTTGTGATTTAGACCTCATTTTTATGTGGATATATTTGAATTATTTAGCATGAAATGACCTTAGTGAGCAAATTAGTGGTTTAGTCACAACGGGGAATAATACACGACTTGGGGTGAGCCTAGGAGTATTTTTGTAATTTAGTACATTACCAGAATTTATTGGGTAATGGGACTTATTTGATGATTAATTGGGAAATATGGTGTTAATTGGGGATTTGTGAGAAATGGTGGCAAAAGACCATTTTTCCATTGAGGGCATTAGAGAGTAAGGGTTTAGGCAAGGGGCATTTTGGTCATTTCACTCCCATGGAATATCTTAGTCTATTGGAAGCCTTCAAAATGATAAAATCAGATAACACAATAACACATTCTCGTTCTCTCTCTCTCTCTCTCTCTCTCTCTCTCTCTCTCTCTCTCTCTCTCTCTCTCTCTCTCTCTCTCTCTCTCTCTCTCGTTTTCTCTCCCTCCTTAATTTTGTTAAGTTCTTTGAATTTTGGAGGAGAATGCTTGAAATTGGAGGCTTAGAGTGAGGAATTTGAGTAAGGTGCAACTTAGGGTCGAATTGCTCAGCTAAGGTAAGGAATTATACTCTGTTTTTGGTAAATTTTTAGTTTGGTTTTAGTGTTCTCAAGTTTTAAACTCAAGGTATGAATTTTGAGTTGTGGTGAGGTTTTGGCTTGGTTTATAATGATAATATGCTTCTTATAATGTGTTGTGTTGAGTTTAAGACTCAATTTTGGGTTTTATTGACGTTTGGGGACAGATTTTAGGGGTTTTGGTTTGGAGGAATGGCTGGAAAACGCTAGTATTCTGGGTTTACGGAGTTAGGTCGCAACGGTGTTCTTAGAGCTCCACAGTCCGCATGAAATTAGGGGCACTGGGGTTCTTTTGAACTGCCTTGGCGCCGGAGAGTTTGCCCTGTGCCTTTGTGGTTCGAAGCTCTCTGCCTAGAGGCACGTCGCGGCCCTTTAGGGGCGGGCTGCAACTCTAGTAGGGAAAAGTGGCCAAGTGAGGTTTTGAGTTGCGGCGACTCAAACCTACGTTAGAATTAATGCCCTAAAAGCATGTAAAGACATTTTATTGGTTTTAAATAAAAGTACAACTTTATTATATTTGAATGTTATAATTATTGTTTGAATTAATTATATATTAATATCAAGAAAATTTCATATTCATTCATGAGAATATGATATTGTATCAGCACGAGAGAATTAAGATCATATATAAGGCATAAAATAGTCAGTAACATATTAAAGTAAGGAATCTTTAATGAATGGTTACTAGTACGGTTTGCTAAGCATACGAGATGCAAGTAATTTAGAATCAGATTACTGATGTGGATATATATATTAGTAAATGTGTTCTATATAATAGAGATTATATATGACAGGACCGATGAGAATTAATTATCTTTATAAACTTGTCATTTGACGTAAAGATTTAATTCTTATCATAATAGATGATCATTTATAGATCAATCTAAATCCTGAGTAGTCATGAACTCCTGTTTAAGTTTATTGGATCTTTTGATTCACTCGTTAATATCTCTTAGAATAATGAGGCTAATGACTTTTGTTTTGGAGATTCAATATCATGGCACTACTACAAAAACACCCTTTTAGGATACTTTTTTTATGACACTCACCTAAATGCGAGTGCTAAAAATAGCTCCTGATCTTTTTAGGGCTCGCGGACCAAGCCCTAAAAACTGATGCATGCCCTAAAAGTTTGATTTGTTTTTAATAAACACCTCTTGGACTTTTTAGGGCTCACATTGCGAGTCCTTAAAGAATTTTTAGTAATAATAAAATTTTAAATAGTACATAAATATCATGAAATAGAGTTTGGTGTGGTGGTTTGCTACCCATTTAGCTTACTGTAGGTCTAGGGTTTGAATCTCATATTTACAATTTTGATTTTTTAAAAAACAATATATATGGAGTTACCAAGTTTTGAACCTTCACCCTATAAGTCAACTTAAGTCTTTACTATTTCACCAACACATCTTATTGATAAGTAAATGACTATCAAAATATTTCTATCATAATATACACACTTAATTAAATGGGGCTTTAAGTTAGAATTAAGTAGTTTAGGGTTTATTAATTTTTCAGATCTAAAAAACATAAAGAAAAAGAAGAGGAGAAAGGGGTTGGGTCCGGGTCGACGACGGCAGGGAGCTAGGGGGCTTAGTTGACGGCGTAGGGAGGGGCTCGAAGCTAGGCTGGGCTGGGCTAGGTCTGGGTCGATGATGCAGGGAGGGGTTCGGGAAGGGAAGGGTGGACCTCGGGAGTCGGGTGGTGGTCGACGGCGCAGGGGCGGGGCTCGAAGCTAGGCTGGGCTGGGCTAGGTCTGGGTCAACGATGCAGGGAGGGGTTCGGGAAGGGAGGGGTGGGGCTCGGGAGTCGGGTGGTGGTCGACGGCGCAGGGGCAGGGCTTGGTTGACGACGCACGAGCTCGAGCAGGGAGGGTTGGGCTGGGTTGACGGCTAGGGTGCTTGGGGTTGGGCTGGGATGGGGGTCGGGTGGTGGGCGACGGCAGCAGGGACGACGACTCAGGTTGTGGGCGATGGCGGCAGGGCCTGGGCTCGGGTGGTGGCATCGGGCAGGTATTTTTTTTATTAAATATTTTTTATTAATAATTATTTATATTTATTTTATATTTAAATGTTCTATTTAATTATGTATATTGTATTGAATTTTATTTTATTTTATTTTGGGTAGATTATGTTTTATGTTTTTAGGATATAGATTACCAATTTCAGATTTTTGAAATATTATGTGGGGATAATTTTTGAATTTTTATTTCTAAAACTCTAAAAATTATAGTGATTGTATATATAATATAGATAGTTATATATATATATGTAACACATTCTTTAAATCTTTATTTTTATAATAGATAATAATTTATTTCTATTTGTTTTTTTTCAACTAATTACAATCTTTTTTGTTATACTATGAGTTATTATTATTATTTTTATTTTTTGATTAGTTTAATTCTAATAATATATGATATAGTTGTTATTATTTTTATTTTCTCATTAAAACATGACACTAATTAACAAAAAAATAAGTGTTATTTAGGTTTTGAAAAGTTGCCATCAAAACAATATTTGTAGATATTTTATTGTTGGGTTGATGAGAATGTGTCGAAAAGTAAAGAAATGATTTATTATTTAAATTATACTTATGTGAAATTTTACAAAATTAAATATAATGTTGATATTAATGTGTAGGTTAATATTTTGACTCGTCTTAAAGCATTGGATTAGTAGTTGGCTTGCGAGAGGTATGTTGTATTTATTTATTTTTTTTAATATAAATTGATAACTTTAGTGGAGTTTGGATATCTTAGATATTCATATGTAGTGAAGTGTTAGATAATAATATTATACTTAATGGAAATATAGAAAAACCAAAATACAACTCTATGCAAAAAATACAATAGACAAGATAATATTGATTAAAGAAATATTACAACTCAATTGCTCAAAATACTAGAAAATAGAAGGATGTAGAATAAGAGGATTAAAAACTCAAAACAAAAATAATACAAGTAAATAAGATCAACAAGATCAAAAGAATGAAAATAAAACCAATAAAATGAACAAACTCTCACACAACCAAAGTGTAGAGTAGTGGGGCTCACCAACTTGAACAAGGTTTAAAACCTTTGTCCAAAAGCTTATTTCCCCTATTCTCTAAGCACTAAGGGATCTCTCTAAGAAATAGCTCTCTGGAATCATCAAGCCTCTATGGTGTATTTTCTAGCCAAGTGTATGTGGATGGAACATGGTGTGTCATACAAGTGAGCATTAGGCTCTTATTTATAGAGTTTGAGATATCCCTTTAAATTTCAAATTCCACCAACCCCCATGACTATTACCAATGTTTAATTGGATGTTTATGGAATTAAAATGAAGATTTGGGAGTTACTTGGGATGTTAGAACCGTTCAAATTGGAAAAAACTGAAAAAACAAGTTGGTTGTCAGCCTCACTGGCCGCGCCCAGGACTATCAGTGGTCATGGCCACTGGCCTCTGTCCCTCAGGCCGCGGCCAGGGAATGTCAGTGGTCGCGGCCACATGCTATTTTCAGCACAAAAAAGTCATTTTTCCAAAACGTTCCAAAATGTCCCAAATCATTTCCCACTTTATTTTGTAACCTCCAAACACCTAATGAGAGTTAAAAACATGTCTCCAACAGCCATATTTCATCATGGCTTTATGAAATCCAATCTCAAATATGTAACATACAATCTACACATTATTGGGTAATATTTGGAAGTTACAAATTTGTGACTAAATTTGTAACACAAAATATGTTACATATTTGGATATTCACATCTATCTAAATATTGTAACTCCCTATTATATGTTACAATATGTAACACTCTTTGTCACATTTATTTAATCTAAAACATTATATTATAAAATAATATAATATTACATTATATTATATTATAAAATAATATAACATTCATCCACTAGATTAAATAGTTATCTATTGTAACACTTATTTAATCAATCAAACATTATATTAAAATATAATATTCCACCACTTGATTAAATAATCACTCTCTATAGAAACCTTTGCATTGGTGCATAAAGTAAAATGTGTTTCGTCTTGAATTTTACCTTGGTGTAATTATCACAAAGATTGTTGAAATTTTGGTTGCCGAAGGACTGAACCATTATCCCTCGATAACAAACTGGTGATAACACACACACATTTGCTATGTTCACTTGAGACCTCAATGTCTCGCTTTTGCACTGTTAATGGCCATGTGCACATTCAATTCATAGACTTTTCTTGAGAATGACTCTCAATTCTCAAGAGGGGTGACACCACCCCTAGGTCTATATAGGTAGAACTCTTACAGTATTTTGTTACCCTAAAATACTTGTCTTTTCAAGACCAAGTTCTATTAAAAAAATCTTTCAATTTTAACCCTCATTTTGGTAACACACTAGTACTCATATCTCAGATGGGATAAAATTTGAGTACTACTACTATTCACTTGATTGACTTGTTATTACCTATTGAACCTAATACTAGTTTGGTTACTAGTATTAAGATAGATTACCATCAACCGTGAATCTCTTTAGGGAGTCTAAGTCCCACCCCTTGAGATGTAGAAATGATTCAATTTGAGTCATTTTTTTTTCTCATGCATGCATACTTTAAACACTCTCTTTATTTTATTCAAACTTTATTGCTAGCCATAGTTTGATTAAAAGAGTTACCCCTTTAAAATAGTGTTTTTGACCATAGTCAACACCCCCACTATTTTATAGTTCAATATCCAAGATAAACATTTGAATATTAATTCTAGAAACCTCTTTTTTCTAAAATTCTCCTTTATGTTTTAAATTGTTTCCTTCTTGAATCAAAATATTACAAACAATAACTTTAGACACCAAGCATGTCTAAATTTATCCATTCCATACACATATAGCCAATGTGATTTAGAATGTAGAATTCCAAATCACCTATTTGATAGGATGACCAAATTAATCAATTATTATCAACAAAATAAATTGATTAACTTTGGAGCATCACCCCCACATTTTTCATATAGTGATAATAAAATATTACTTTAAAATAGAAATTTCTTCATTTCTATTAAGTCTTTTATATTCCAAGATAAATCTAGACTTATAATTCTCAAAGGTTATCATGAGTCCTTTAAGTCATGTGATAAACTCTCAATAGATCAAGATAAAAACCTCAATGTTTATCTTGATTTATTTACTTGCTAAAGTAAGACACACTTCTTTGAAAGTAACTTTCACTTAGTTTCTTTCTTTTATATATTTCACAAAATAAAATATGTGAACACAAATGTCATGTGAAAATTTCTCAAACATATAATCACTAATTTTTACTTTTTGTTGTCTAAATAATCTCAAAATCACTTAAACAACTTTTGTGTATTTCTTAAGAGTCTCTTTGAGATTCTTTTGAAAATACTAATTTTATATCCATTGATTTTCTTATCAAAATCAATTTGAAGATGCCAATTTTTTTTAAACACTTTAAATCAAAGAAAATAAATCTTCATTGATTTATTAAAACACTTTAATTTCTTATGTTTTAGTTTAAAATTATCCCCTCATTGAGAGTAATTTAAACATATCACCATCTTTAACCAAAATGAATAAAGTTCTCTTTTATTCACCATTGGTGTAAATATTCAAAATTGCTTCTCCAATTTTGATATGTATCCTCATTGAGGCATTGAATATTTAAGAATTATTGTCACTAAATAATTCTCAAATATATTTCGTTTGACCACACTTTAGACTCTAAATCTATTGGACAATGTGCTATCTCATGTTTTGGATCCACCTTGATCCATTTTTCTCGCTATAGCAAAACGCAACCATTAAAAGATGTAAGCTCCTTAGGTTCATATTTCTTATCTCATAAAATGAGATGCTCATCTTTCAAATGAGAAAATTAAAAATTCTCAAATAATTTTTTTATTATTTACCAAATAAATGGTTACTAATCACATTAATAATCATATTATATGGCAAACCATGAAATCATGATAATTCACATCAATATATTTTTATATATTAACATAATTATGTCTCAATGCAAATTCACATAATTTGTCAACATATGTCAATCATATTAACATGCCTTTTATAAAATCTCAAAACATAATTTTCATATCAATGCAATACTATCTCACCCATAGCATATACATATAAGTTTTATAGTCCCTATATTATGAAAATCATGTCAAAAGTTCACTTCTAAGGATCACACATTAACTTTCAAAAAATAATGTCTCAACTATGTGACAATGTATCCATATTGTGTTAACATGTTAACAACTACACACTTATTCATATAAGTTTCCTTATTTCTATCACCACATGAAAGCCACTAGATCTTCTAAGAGAAACAAATAAGAAAATTATCTTATCTTACCATCTGTTCACAATGTCTCTATGATTTCTCCTTCCATTAAAAGAAACAAGGTTTGTAAGATTTTGATTGTTAAAGAGTATATATTATACTCAATGGAAATATGGAAAAACCAAAATACAACTCTATGCAAAAAATACAATAGACAAGATAATATTGATTAAAGAAATATTACAACTCAATTGCTCAAAATAAATTTATACGTCTCTATGCTTTCGGGGGGATGGAATTTCATCCAAGGCTTTGATCTTCTCGGAATTTTCCTCTATTACACGTGCGCTAACTATGAAACCCAGGAACTTCCCAGAGGCAACTCCAAAAGTGCACTTCTGAGATTCAACTTCACCCTAAATCTGTAGAGGACAGAGAACACTTCCGCCAGATCTCTCACATGATCGGGGGCTGTTCTGGATTTCACCAGCATATCATCTACGTAAACCTCCATGTTCCAACCCAACTATTTCTTGAACAACCGGTTTACCAATCTCGGATAGGTGGCATAAGCATTCTTGCGCCCGAAGGGCATTACTTGTTAGCAATACAACCCTTTGTTAGTCGGAAGCTAGTGTGCTCTTGATCTGCAACTTGCATGGAAATCTTGTTATACGCCGAGTACGCGTCCATAAAAAACAAGAGCTTGTACCTGGGGGTATTGTTGACCATCTGATCGATCTTGGGCAAAGGAAAGCAATCCTTTGGGCAAGCTCTGTTGAGGTCAGATAAATCTATACAGGTCATCCAAGTGTCGATTGGCTTGGGCACTAGGACCAGGTTAGACAACCACATCGGGTACTGAGCTTCTCGGATTAACCCATTCATGAGGAGCTTATCCAACTCCACCTTTAAAGCCAATGCTCGGGTCGAGTCTATCGTTCTTTGTTTTTGATGTATTGTAGCAACATTAGGATCAATGTTCAAGGCATGGTATATGATGTTCAGGTCAATGCATGTCATGTCAGAGTGAGACCACGAAAAGATGTCTTGATTGTCCTTGAGAAAACTCATTAAGGCTACTCAAACATTTGCCTTGAGATCTTTCCCAACCTTTATTTTTCTATCTGGGATGGAGGCATCAAGGATCACCTCCTCTGTCTTTTCCATGGGCTCGATAGCCCTCTCTTCCTGAACTCTGGGGTCCAGTTCATTGGACTGCTTTTCCCCTTGAACAGTCTGGACTTCCATCTCCTTGGGAGAAGACTGTTCAAGGGTTTCTGTCTCAATTACCATTACTAGATGCTTAAGGGACACATTGTAGCACTACTTGGCCTCATTTTGGTCTCCACGAATTGTGCCTGTTCCCGCCTTCGTGGGGAACTTCATGCAGTAGTGGCGTATGGAGGTTATAGCTCCAAACTTCACTAAGGTCAGACACCCCAGGATGACATTGTACGCGGAGGAGCAGTCCACAACCATGAAGGTGCAATACTTGAAGGCCTGGCGAGGCACTTCTCCAAGTGTCACTGACAGTTTTATTTGCCCCATTATGATGAGACCTTCCCCCGAGAACCCATAAAAAGTGGAGGTACAAGGGGACAGGTACCAGCGATCAACCCAATCTTCTCGTAGGCTGGCTTGAACAAGATGTTCACTAAACTCCCATTGTCCACCAGGATTCGAGCCACCATCTTGTTGGAAATCTGTCTCTCAACCACCAAAGGATCGTGGTGGGGAAAGTGTACCTTCTGAGCATCATCCTCGAAGAAAGTGATGACTTGGTCATTCATTTGGGGAATTTGTGTTGGTAACTGGGTTAGCGCAACCACTTCAATGTCGTGGTTTAGGGCCCAGGCATATCGAATCTGTGAGCCCCTCGATGTGCCCCCCAGGTGGGGTCCTCTGGAGATAGTTTCTACTCTCCCGTTCACCGGGGAGGTCCATAGGCTATCTGCTGGTGCAGGGACACAGTCACTTGGGCAGAGGGCTGTGGAACCACGTATGAGCATACTGGTGGACATGCCCCAATTTGAAGAGACTTTCGATCTCATCTCTAAGTTGCTTGCACTCGTTGGTGTGGTGCCCCACATCATTGTGAAAATGATAGAACTTAGTTTAATGTCTTTTCTCTTGATCCCTCCACATAGGTGGCAGTTTCTGGTAATGGACCTGCTGCTCAGTGGCCAGGAAAGTAATCTCCCGAGTATCCACCAGTTCCATGTACTCGGAGTATTGTAGAGCATACTTCTTGTCGGGAGTTGCTCTAGTTCTCTAGGGATTCTTGCCCTTGCCTTTTCCCCCATGTTTACTCCCACTGGGGGTCTCCCTGGGTGTCGTGGACTAGGCCAGAGTCGTAGCTCCGAATGAAAGTTGAAAAGAACTATATCCAGTGGGAACTGCTCCATAGCTTGTCGGGGTGGCGAAAAACTAACACTCGGCATAATGTTGAAACCAGCTGGTTGAACAGAAGGGTTGAATTGTGGAGCGCTCATAGCACTTGTTTGGGTCAGAGTGTATGGTGAGTATTGGGTTCTTGGGGCCACGACGTTTGGGAATAATGGAGCAGGCAAAGGGACTGGTACTCTGAACGCTCTAATTTGAGCCTCCTCCTAATTGATGTACTATTGCGCTCGATGTATGAAGTCGTCAAGCTTGTGGCATTGTAATGCCCTGGATAGCCAAGACCGTTACACTATATACTTATAAAGATGCTAGACTCGCTAATCAAGTCAACATTTTAAAAACGTGTCACTAAACATGTAAGAGCTAGGGTTAAAAAGGTTTTGGTCTCAAAAGACTCATTTCATATATTTAGACTATAGTTAGCATGGGATCCCATAAAAACAAAGTTAAAATAAGTTTACAGACTCCCAAAAGTACATGAGTATTCACTAGCCATACTAAGGAAAAACAAACAGACTTCAGGTTTCATGTCCTTGCCTAGACCTCAACTGTGGCGGCCAAGCACCTGGCTATGTACATTCCGCTCGCTGAGCTCTCCAGTCAAGGCTGGTCTAATTTGCCCTTGCCTTTACCTGCACCACGTAGAACCCGTGAGCCAAGGCCCAACAAGAAAACATCTTAAACAACTCAGTCAATAATAACAGACAGTCAACTTTTAGGCATGTAATCCCCATCAGAGAACCCACAACAGATATTCAGCACATACATTCAGATTCAAGATACAATCTATCACATATTACACTCATAACACATAATAATCAGGGCCGATGACTTAGGCCGCACCCTCTGTTTAACCCACTGACTCCGACCCGCTTAAACCGAGCTCAGTGCATAATAAGCTGTTCTCAGCTACCAGTGGCTGAGCCGCGCCCTGTGCGCTAGTGAAACCCTTGGCACCCTTAGGCCGTTGGTTCACTAAATGGCTTGCATGGCCTAATACCATCTTTTCAAGCATTTACAATAGGGAGCCCTTAGTCCCGTCACATATATTCAACCAGGTGCAGTTTTCTTACCTTTAGTCTGCGCAGTTATTGAATTACGAGCAACGCCTCTCAAGCACGATCTGTTCCTGAGCCTAAGCCTATATCACCTAGTCACAACCAAAGTATAGGGTTCCATTAATACTCCAATATAGGTTTCCAGTTACAAAACTAACTCCCGAGATTCCAAATTCCACCAAGCACGGTGATGAAACCAAACCCGAGCACACTAGACCACTTTCCAGTGCCTAAAACCCTAAAAAACTCATGTGTGCAACCAAGGCCTGCAGCCCCCAAAGCCTAGTCGCGGCCCTAGCCTCAAAATAGAACCACATCCACGCTGAACCACACACACGCCGTGGCCCTTGCCTTGGTCGCCGCGGCGCCCTCCCATGGCCGAGCCTTCTTGGCGCTTTTTCATCCTAGGGCCGCAGCGCTCTAGAACAGAGCCGCGACCCTTCCCTTCGAACCCAGAATTTACACCATTTCAAAGCTCAAAATCTCAGCCACAACCACCCCTAAGCTCCTTACTTCAACACCCAACAAATCCAACACCTTTAACATGACTTAAACAACTTAATTCCACATAAAACTCAACCCAACACACACTAATCTTCTCTTTTCAATTTCTGAAACTCAAGAGCTATAAACACTCAAACCAGCCATTCAAATCCAATTAAAAACCTCTAAACCATGAGTTGAAACTTACCACTTCTGTTGAATCACCTCACCAAGCCAAAGCCAAGCTAAGTCTCCAAGTTTTCTCCTTAATTCTGCCTTAAGACATCAAAACCATGCTTGTTTCAAAACTTAACCAAAACCTAGCTAGAACTCATAATTAAACCACAGAAAAGAAAATTAGATGCTTACCTTAATTCCTGTTTTAGTTCTTGATTTACTCCTGAGCTAGACCTCCAAATTCTCACCACAAATCTCAGAAATTCCAGCTTATTCCCCTTAAGTTTTCTATGTTTTTCCCTTCCCTTTGTTTTCCTTGAGAGTGAGAGAGAGCTGAGGTAAAGTTTTAGTCGGTTTGCATTTTTCTAAAGGCTTCCTTATGTGTATCTCACTCATTAAGTTAATCCCAAGGCTCGGGGTGCCAGAACCGTCCCCGAGGTCAAAATGGTAAAATCCCCCAATATTCCTGCCTAGACATCCTAACCTCAAATTTATCTCCATATATTTATTTTCATGACTCGATAGTCCAAATCACTACCCGCTATCTAAAAATACCCCCGACTTATCCAAAGTCATATCTTAAGTCCCGTTGTGACTTTCCCCGCTATCTGACCCTAGAACCGTCTCGAGTCGTGCTCTGCGAACCTGTCCACATAATAATGTGGTTCTCACATATATCATATATTTATTTCATATCACACTACCACATAATATCATCAATTATCACATAAACATTACTAAACTTATAATTACTCATTTAAATCACAATTGTTCCATTAATGCCCTCCTGGCACACTAATCAAGGCCCTTAAGCCTTATTAGCGATTTTGGGTCATTACAACTATCCCTTCCTATTGAGAATTTCTTCCTCGAAATTTACCTGAATAGCTCGGGATGCTGATCCAGCATCGCCGTCTCTAACTCCCAGGTCGCTTCTTCGACCTTGCTATTCCTCCATAACACTTTCACTAACGAAATTGTCTTTTTCCGCAGAACATTGTCCTTCCGGTCTAAAATCTGAACTGGTCTCTCCTCATAGGACAAGTCTGTCTGCAGCTCCAAGTCCTCATACCTCAGCACATGTGTTATATCAGAAACATACTTCCGCAACATAGAAACATGGAACACGTTATGAACTCCTGATAGAGATGGTGGCAAGGCCAGCCTATAAGCCACCTGCCCAACCCTCTCTAGGATCTCAAAGGGTCCAACAAACCGAGGGCTCAGCTTGCCCTTCACTCCAAATCTCCTCACACCCCTCAACGGTGAAACTCGCAGAAACACGTGGTCCCCAACCTGGAACTCCACGCTCCTACGCTTAGGGTCAGCGTAGCTTTTCTGTCTACTCTGCGAGGCAAGCATCCTAGCTCGAATCTTTTCAATGGCCTCATTAGTCTTCTGAACCATATCTGGCCCCAAATACCTTCTCTCACCCAACTCATCCCAGTGAATAAGCGATCTACACTTCCTTCCATATAACATTTCATAAGGATCCACTCCAATCGTGGACTGATAACAGTTGTTATATGAAAACTCAATCAATGGAAGGTAGTTACTCCACGAACCCTCAAAGTCAATCACACATGCCCTAAGCATGTCCTCCAATACTTGAATCATCCTCTCAGACTGTCCATCAGTCTGAGGATGAAAAGTTGTACTAAACTTCAACTGAGTCCCCATGGCTCTCTGCAGAGCTCCCCAGAACTTAGAGGTAAAGATAGGGTCCCGATCAAATACAATAGACTTTGGAACCCCATGGAGACGAACTATCTCCCTCACATACAGCTCTGCATACTGTTCCACGGTATAAGTCAACCTCACTGGTAGAAAATGAGCTGACGTGGTGTATCTATCCACTATCACCCACACCGAGTCATGAAGTCCAAATGTCCTGGGTAATCCTCCCACGAAATCCATCGTAATATCCTCCCACTTCCACTCTAGAATACCCAAAGGCTAAAGCAACCCCACTGGTCGTTGATGCTCAGCCTTAACCTGCTGACATGTCAAACATCTAGATACATATTCAACTACATCCTTCTTCATCCCAGGCCACCAGTATAATGTCCGTAGATCCTGATACATCTTCGTGGTACTCGGATGAAGTGAGTATGGCGTAGTGTGAGACTCATCCAATATCTCACGCCTAATCCCCTCATCTGCCGCAACACATATCCATCCCTGATATCGGAGCAAACCTGTCTCAGAAACAGAATAATCCTTAGTTGTCCCCGCTAAAACCTGCTGCCTAGTGTCCTGTAACTGCACATCTGTCAACTGACCCTCCTTGACCCGCTCTAACAGGGTCGACTGCAAAGTGATATTGGCTAACTGGCCCCCCACCAGTTCAATCTTTGCCCTGACCATTTCATCAGCCAATTCTCTCGAGATCTGAGTAGAACTATACAACTGTCATGGGCCCCTCCGGCTCAACGCATCTGCCACCACGTTGGCTTTCCGAGGGTGGTAAAGGATATCACAATCATAATCCTTAACCAACTACAACCAACGTCTCTGTCTCGTATTCAAATCCTTTTGAGTGAAGAAATACTTTAGACTCTTATGGTCGGTGTAGATCTCGCACTTCTCTCCATACAGATAATGACGCCATACCTTCAGTGCGAACACCACTGCTGCTAACTCCAAATCATGAGTCGGGTACCTCTGCTCATACTCCTTCAGCTGTCGAGATGCATAGGCTATGACTTTCTCATTCTGCATCAGCACACAGCCTAAACCCAACCTCGATGCATCACAGTAAACCATGAACTTCCCTTCCTCCGAAGGAAGACTCAACACAGGCGCAGAAACAAGCCGTCGCTTCAATTCCTGAAAGCTATTCTCACACTTCTCTGACCAGATGAACTTCTGATTCTTTCTTGTCAACTCTGTCATTGGTGAAGAAATCTTCGAGAACCCCTCTACAAACCGCCTGTAGTAACCAGCCAACCCAAGGAAACTCCGCACCTCCGAGGCATTCCTCGGCCTCGGCCAATCTCTAACTGCTTCTACTTGGACGGATCCACCTTAATCCATTCTGCCCCAACTATATGTCCAAGAAAAGTCACCTCCGGTAGCGAGAACTCACACTTCTTAAACTTGGCGTACAACTGATGCTCCCTTAACCTCTGTAAAACCTGTCGGAGATGCTGCTCATGTTCTGCTTCTGAACTGGAGTATACCAAGCTGTCGTCGATGAAGACAATGACGAACTGATCCAAAAAGTCCTTGAACACCCTATTCATCAGATCCATAAAAGCTGCTAGGGCATTGGTCAAACCAAAAGACATGACCAAGAACTCATAATGCCCATACCGTGTCCGGAAAGCTGTCTTCGGTATATCCTCATCCTTGATCCTTAGCTGATGATAACCAGATCGAAGATCAATCTTTGAGAACACCGTCTTACCTTGCAACTGATCAAACAAGTCATCAATCCTTGGAAGAGGGTACTTATTCTTAATAGTTAACTTGTTCAATTCTCTGTAGTCGATGCACATCCTCAAAGTCCCGTCTTTCTTCTTAACAAACAGTACTGGTGCACCCCATGGATAGTAGCTAGGCCTGATAAACCCTAAATCTAGAAGTTCTTGCAGCTGTATCTTCAACTCTGTCAGTTCCACTGGTGCCATCCTGTATGGTGTCCTTGATACTGGTTCTGTTCCCGGTGCCAACTCAATCTCAAACTGTATCTCCCTACACGGCAGCAACCCTGGTAGATCCTCAGGGAGACATCCAAAAACTCACACACCAACCTGGTCTCTCCCGACCCTGCCGGCATAACTCTAGTGGCATCCACCACACTAGCCAGAAAGCCTATGCATCCCACCTGCAGCAAGTCCCTAGCTCTCAATGCTGAGATCATGGGTATGCGGGGTCCAAACACTGCACCCACAAAGACAAAAGGGTCATCGCCCTCAGGCTCAAAAGTCACCATCTTCTTCCTGCAGTCAATCGTAGCTCCATATCTGGCCAACCAGTCCATCCCTAAGATCATATCAAAATCCTCCAAATCTAACTCAATTAAATCCACCGAGAGTTCTCTACTATCAACCATCACTGGCAGTGCCCTAACCCATCTCCTAGAGACTACCAGTTCCCCTGTAGGCAACAGAGTCCCAAACCCTGCGATCCGATACTCACTAGGTCTACACAATCTATCAATCACTCTACTAGAAACAAAAGAATGTGTAGCACCAGAATCAATCAATACTGTAAAAGGAAAGCCAGCACTAGAAAGCTGACCTATCACTACTGAGGGACTAGCCTCAGCCTCCGCCTGAGTCAAGGTGAATACTCGAGCTGGAGTCAAGCTATCCACCTTTCCCGCTTCACCCTTCTTCACCGTTGGGCAGTCTTTATTGACATGCCCCACTGCCCCACACACGAAACATGCCTTGGCCTGACACTCGCCCAGATGGCGTCTTCTACACCTCAGTCACTCTGGATAGGTCCGCCATGCCTCACTGCCACCCTGACGGCCAACCTGACCACCCCGACCCCTCCTATCAGGACCAGGAGCAGCCGAAGTGTCAAGAGTCTTCCTCTTGAAGTCACTGGGGCCTCCGCCCTTACCTGCCCCTGAATAAGGAGGCACCGTCCTGAGGCCCTCACGCCTCACTGCGCTCTCCTTCCATATCTTGTTCTCCACTTCCTCAGCGGTAAGAGCCCTCTCAATGGCCTGGGCATAAGTTATTCCTCCAGGTACCATTGTGATCCTGACATCCCGGGCTATCATAGCATTAAGCCCCCTGATAAAACGATCTTGCCTAGCAGCGTCAGTAGGCACAAGATCTGGTGCAAACTTCGCAAGTCTATCAAATTTTAGGGCATACTCAGTAACAGTCATATTGCCCTGTACCAAACTCAAAAACTCATTGACCTTTGCTGCCCTGACAGCAACATTGTAGTACCTCTGGCCAAACAAATCCTTGAAACCTTTCTAAGTCAGAGTAGCAACATCTCTAGTCTGCGATGCCACTTCCCACCAAATGCAGGCATCCTCCCTCAACATATAAGTGGCACAGGCCACCCTATCCTGTCCCTTAATTCTCATGAAATCTAGAATTATTGTAACCATGGTTAGCCACTGCTCGGCTTTCAATGGATCCAGTCCACCCTCAAAGATTGGGGGTTGCTGCTTCCTGAACCACTCATATAACGGTTCCCACTTGTTAACAACCTCCCCAGGCTGCACAGCTGGTACCACTGTAGGTGGTAAAGCAGGGGCAGCACTCCCTGATGGAGCCTACTGTTGCAGAATACGGATCTGCTCGTCTTGACTCTGTAATCGAGCCTGCATCTCAGCCATTAACTGCTGCCAGTTCTCAGGGACTGGCGGAGGAGTCTGGCCCTGGTCATCGCCCCTGATCCCGGACCTAGTGCCGGCTAGTCGTGAGGATTTCCTTGGACGCATAGCTATCCAAGTCAATCTGCAAATAACGACTCGGCAGTCAAACCACAATAACAGGGTAAAAGCTTCCCAAAACCCATCAATAAAACATAACCAACCACAAATAGCCAACACATATAAGCATCCATACACCATATACAATTAATAATCCATATACTCATTTACATGCACGACAATGTTAATAAACAAGCCTCAATATTTCCACGCAGCAGTCAAGGGCCAAGCCCTATCAGTATCTCATGCTTCCTAGAAATTCAGTGAATAACAACATGCATAGCTCATCTCAAGCACATAAGCACATAAACACACATATACACATTACCAACCCTGACTTGAGCTTGTCTCCAGCAGCGAATGTACATGTCCGAGCTGTCTTCAGGAACCCTTAAACCTAGGACGCTCTGATACCAAGTTGTAACACCCTGGATAGCCAAGACCGTTACACTGTGTACTTATAAAGGTGTAAGACTCGCTAATCAAGTCAAAATTTTAAAAACGTGTCACTAAACATGTAAGAGCTAGGGTTAAAAAGGTTTTCGTCTCAAGAGACTCATTTCATATATTTAGACTGTAGTTAGCATGGGATCCCATAAAAACAAAGTTAAAATAAGTTTACAAACTCCCAAAAGTACATGAGTATTCACTAGCCATACTAAGGAAAAACAAACAGACTTCAGGTTTCATGTCCTTGCCTAGACCTCAACCGTGGCGGCCAAGCACCTGGCTATGTACATTCCGCTCGCTGAGCTCTCCAGTCAAGGCTGGTCTAATTTTCCCTTGCCTTTACCTGCACCACGTAGCACCCGTGAGCCAAGGCCCAGCAAGAAAACATCTTAAACAACTCAGTCAATAATAACAGACAGTCAACTTTTAGGCATGTAATCCCCATCAGATAACCGACAACAGATATTCAGCACATACATTCAGATTCAAGATACAATCTATCACATATTACACTCATAACACATAATAATCAAGGCCGACAACTTAGGCCGCACCCTCTGTTTAACCCACTGACTCTGGCCCGCTTAAACCGAGCTCAGTGCATAATAAGCTGTCCTCATCTACCAGTGGCCGAGCCGCGCCCTGTGCGCTAGTGAAACCCTTGGCACCCTTAGGTCGTTGGTTCACTAAATGGCTTGCATGGCCTAATACCATATTTTCAAGCATTGACAATAGAGAGCCCTTAGTCCCGTCACATATATTCAACCAGGTGCAGTTTTCTTACCTTTAGTCTGCGCAGTTATTTAATTACGAGCAACGCCTCTCAAGCACGATCCGTTCCCGAGCCTAAGCCTTTATCACCTAGTCACAACCAAAGTATAGGGTTCCATTAATACTCCAATAAAGGTTTCCAGTTACAAAACTAACTCCCAGGATTCCAAATTCCACCAAGCACGGTGGTGAAACCAAACCCGAGCACACTAGACCACTTTCTCGTGCCTAATACCCTCAAAAACTCATGTGTGCAACCAAGGGCTGCGGCCCCCGAAGCCTAGCCGCGACCCTAGCCTCAAAACAGAACCATTTCCACGCTGAACCACACATGCGCCGCGGCCCTTGCCTTGGGCGCCGCGGTGCCCTCCCATGGCCGAGCCTTCTTGGCTCTTTTTCATCCTACGGCCACAGCGCTCTAGAACAGAGCCACGACCCTCCCCTTCGAACCCAGAATTTACACCATTTCAAAGCTCAAAACCTCAGCCACAACCACCCCTAAGCTCCTTACTTCAACACCCAACAAATCCAACACCTTTAACATGACTTAAACAACTTAATTCCACATAAAAATCAACCCAACACACACTAATCTTCTCTTTTCAATTTCTGAAACTCAAGAGCTATAAACACTCAAACCAGCCATTCAAACCCAATTAAAAACCTCTAAACCATGAGTTGAAACTTACCTCTTCTGTTGAATCACCTCACCAAGCCAAAGCCAAGCTAAGTCTCCAAGTTTTCTCCTTAATTCTGCCTTAAGACATCAAAGCCATGCTTGCTTCAAAACTTAACCAAAACCTAGCTAGAACTCAATATTCAACCACAGAAAAGAAGATTAGATGCTTACCTTAATTCCTGTTTGAGTTCTTGATTTACTCCTGAGCAAGACCTCCAAATTCTCACCACAAATCTCAGAAATTCCAGCTTATTCCCCTTAAGTTTTCTGTGTTTTTCCCTTCCCTTTGTTTTCCTTGAGAGTGAGAGAGAGCTGAGGTAAAGTTTTAGTCAGTTTGCATTTTTCTAAAGGATTCCTTATGTCTATCTCACTCATTAAGTTAATCCCGAGGTTTGGGGTGCCGAAACCGTCCCCGAGGCCAAAATGGTAAAATCCCCCAATATTCCCGCCTAGACCTCCTAACCTCAAATATATCTCCATATATTTATTTTCATGACCCGATAGTCCAAATCGCTACCCGCTATCTAAAAATACCCCCGACTTATCTAAAGTCATATCTTAAGTCCCGTTGTGACTTTCCCCGCTATTTGACCCTAGAACCGTCTCGATTCGTGCTCTGTGAACCTGTCCACATAATAATGTGGTTCTCACATATATCATATATTTATTTCATATCACACTACCACATAATATCATCAATTATCACATAAACATTACTAAACTTATAATTACTCATTTAAATCACAATTGTTCCATTAATGCCCTCCTGGCACACTAATCAAGGCCCTTAAGCCTTATTAGCGATTTTGGGTCGTTACAAGCATTCTCTTCTCTAGAGGTCATCCTATAGTGGGGAACCTACTCAGATGTCAGCTTGTAGGTCACTCAGCTGTTGGCCATCATCGACCCTCTTCGTCTTGGTTGCTTCTTCCTTAAAGTGTTTGATGTAAGCTTTAAGGGTCTCAGGTTGTCCCTGCTTTATGCTGGGCAAAGCATTGACCTTGAAATTCACCTTTTGCACAGCTATGGATTATCTTCAGAAGGAGGAGGAGAGTTGGTGCTAGGAGTGAATGGATCCAGGTTTGTGCTTCTTGAACCATTCATCTGCTGATCCAGTCAAGGTCAACGAGAAGATGTGGCATTTGGCATCCTTGGAGACATGGTGGATCGACATCAATCTATTAAACATTGAGATATGGTCGGCGGGATCCATACCTCCATTTTATGAATCGATGTTTGACATTTTGAAGCCTCGAAGTAGTGGAGCCTCCACAATGTGGGGAGCACAAGGCTCCCCATTCTCTTCCTTAGAGTATGAGTCGTGACCTTGTCTCTGGGCCATCTTTAGCATTATCATTTTCAAACTCTCCAATTCTGAGCAGAAAGGGTCACGATTTTGATTGGCACTCTGTGTTGGTTGTTCACTCCTTCGAGCATTGAGGTCGTCTCGGAGGTCCGGTTGTTGATGTCTCCCAGGATTATCCTTGGGAGCTGTCTTGCCCCTATAAGCATTCAAATCATCTTGCAGGTCAGGTTGGGCTTGGTTGCGACCTCCGTCTTCAGGGTGTCCTACTTCTGTGTTCCTATCGGAGTCAACATATTTGTTATCGACTGAGACATTGATCCCTTGTCTATTGGCAGATACATTTCTCCTGTTGGCCCTCTGGCTAGGGTGCATGTGATGCTAGCGAGGTGCCGATGGGACACCACCTCTAGACTCAACACGATTTGTTGCAACGCACCAAGGTGGAACACTCTGGGTTCCGTGAACGCTAGAAGCCTAGTGGTGTCCTTGGGCTCCACACCCTTGGTTATCATTGCCCTTCTTCGGGGGTTGAATTGTCTCGGAGGCCCGGCGAGTTCTCTTCCATCTATGAATATGATCTTTGTCTACATTGCCTTTGCCACGAACTTGTGGCATTAGATGGGCTCCACCTCTAGCTTGGTGCGCATGGGGCATGCCAGCTGCCGGATCTTGCACCACGCCAGTGGGTAGCTAAGGATGCATGCCAGCTGCGTTGACATGTGGCACTCCAGCTGGGTTCGCAAGTGGCACGCTAGCTGGCTACCTAGGTGGTACTTCGCCATGGGGGTCCACTCGCATCCCTTGGGTTGCCAAAGTAGCCTTCATGGCATTATCCATCTCCTATAGGGCAGCGATATTCCCCTCCTAGGCATCAAGTTTTTGTTGTTGGGAAGCCACCTGGTTGCTAAGCACCACCACCTCTGGCGGATCCTCTGTGTCCATGGGATGAGGATAATCCTCCTCATAGAACCTATCATTTTCGCTGTCGTAGTCGGCATTCTCATCGTAATCCTCCTGGGCCATCTCTGGGAGGTCATGTGGAGGTGGTTGGCTGGGTTCTCCCCCTTCAGCTCCGATGGGAGGAGCAGCGTCATCTAGAGCGTTTCTACACTTGGTCACCATGACTATTTCTTCAATCTTTCTTAAACCTCTCAATGAAAGCGCCAAAATGTTGACTGACTTTTTCGCAATTAACTTAATAACAGAACTTAAAGAAAATAAAGAAGATAAACACCGAGAGTTTATGTGGTTCAGGTTATAAAACAACCCTAGTCCACGAGTCTTTTGTATTAGTGTACTTGAAGCTTGAGATAGCAAGCTTCAATGAAGGTTTTCTTAGACAGCGTATATATTGCTTTGAGTAAAAAAGTTGTGAACCATTTTACAATGGTACCCTAGCCCCATTTATATAGGCCGGGGGTCATTAATCTCATTTATTACACATATTCCCCAATTATTTGGAGAGTTAATTGCTATTCAATCCCTCCGAATGTTCTAATTAAGATTGTGGGCCCGTGCGTACACACGGGGCCCAATTCGTAGGATGCAACCCACCAACTTTACTGGAGACACACCTCTGACACTGTCAGAATACGACTGCACGTTTTCTTGTGTCAGGTGGCGTTGTGGGAAATGCCAATAGCCGAGTGTACGAACTCGACGCCACTACTCGAGGCACTCGTAAAGTTGTCAGGCGATCTTGTGGTGGTCAACTGCTACAGAAATTGAAATCTGGCGTTCTCTCCAGGTCTGAGGACAAAACTCCTAGACCTTGAGGACTATTGCATCAAGAAGACGGGAGGACCGTCAGAGTGGTCCTCGGGATGTGGCCTCATTTGGAGACATCCACTCCTAAAAATGGAAACCCGACTCGCTAGGAGGATACTACACTCTGCAAAGCTCAGTTACTTCTCTAACTATTGCCACGTGTCCAATGATAAAATCACAAACAACCCACTTCATTTTATTTTATGATTTATTAATAACATCATATCTATAGTCATGAGGTATTGTCTCTATATATGTGTCTATGAGAAAAATAAGAGTTTTAATCTATATTAAAAAAAAGTATCACCTCTATAATCTACTAAAAAAAAATCACCAATAACTAATTACATCATGTAAATGATCACTCCTCGAGTACCATCTAATGCAATTGCCGTAAAAAAATTAGAGAAATTATACATTTATATCTTAAATTTTATATATACTCCACAAACTAATTAATACATCATATTTCATAATTTAATATTCATTTTTTTTTGTAAAAATACTCAGTGCTACTAAAATTGTATTTATGTCACTACCCAGTCCATTAGGTTTACTAATCGGCGACTCATCAAATATGTGTCGCACTGTTATTTGTCCAACTCATAAAGCTTTTTAAAAATTCATTTAAATTGAATTTAAAATAAAAATAAAAATAATTGTAAAAATATATTTTAAATAAAAACAATTAATTATATAAATAATTTAAAAAAAATTAAAAATTTATTAAATTTATTAAATATATTTTCATTTTTTTAAAACAATTAAAAAAACAAACCTTTTTTTTTCTTCATATCTCTCTCGATTCTACATCTTCTTCTCCTTGCTTCTATAGATTGAAATTATGTAGCTTAATCGAAGTGGCCCTGATTCTTGCTTCTTCTTTCTTCCTCTCCCTCCTCCTCCCCTTCATTCTTCTTCCTCTTCTTTTTTCCTTGTACAGATCTATTGTGATGCACGCACGGAGGTTGCACGGAGTCCCAAATCCTCCTGAAGTCGCCTTGGTTTACACGGAGGTCTTCGTAGGTGGTCTTTGACCATGGCTGCATCGACTTCACCTGTACATGCTATCGAAGGAGGCAAACGGCAAAGCGAGAAGGAAAATTTTTGACTTTTTTCTTTGAATAAAGCATTTCTAGGTTTTCCTTTTAAGGATTTTTTTTTGTCATGTTAGTTTGTTACTTTCTTTTGATGAAGATGGAAGATTTTGATAATGATGATGATATATGGGATTTGTTTTTATCAGAAAATGGTGTTTGGTTAATGGGAAAATAGTGAAAATGAGATAGAAAGTGACAATAATATTGTTTTAATTTTTGTTTCTGTGTCTATTTTCATACATAATTTGATTTTTATAATTTTAAATTAAATTATTTATTTTAAAATTAATACAAATGATTTTTAAATATATATATATATATATATGAGGAAGACAATTATGAAGTATGCCACATGTATATCAAATCACCACTTAACGGACCTAGCAGACTATGTAGTAATGGAAACACGGTTTTAGTGAGATTGAGTATTTTTCCTACAAATAAAAAATTGGATATTATATCGTAACAAACCAAAAACATTGGTTATTCATAAATTGAAAAATATAACTATTCAAAATTATACCCAAAATATTTCCAAGTCTTGAATTTATATCATTAAGAAAAATTAAAAATGACATAAAATTATGTGTACCTCATTCATACAAAAAATGGGAATTAAAATTTTTAAAATACGAAAAATAATTGTTTCTTATTTAAATAAAATATTATAAATTTAATTTAATCTCATGTATAAATTTATGAAATATTAATTAAAAAATATACTATTTTTTATATGATATTTGTTTACCCAAAAAAGATTTACCTGATGACATGGAAAAATTAATATGCACGTGGGATACACGTGACTGTTTAAGTGAGTACGTTCTGTTCAACCATCGACCATAGGAGAATTCACTCGGCAGAAGGCATATTTTATGGGCGACTAGTCTGGTCGCAATATTTCAAATATCCTCTATACATATGTAATCTCGCATTTATGTAATAATTGTGATTTATATTATTATTTATATACGCTTATATTAAATGTAATTAAGGCCCATCGGCCCATGAGGAACTCCTTGAGCCTATAAATAAGATTCAAAGGGTTCAAGAGAGATGACTTTTGACTCTGAGACTTTTGATCTTGAGAGGCTGAGAGAGTATTATAGTGTTTTTATCCACTAAACTTGTATTCACCTCCAAGCTTGTGAAACTCGTGAACCCTAGTTCATTGATCACAGGTTTTTGGAGTTCTACATTAATAAGAACACTAAGTGGACGTAGGTCATTACCATTACTTGGGGCCAAACCACTCTAAAACTCTGGTGTCATTTATCTTTTTGGCTTGAATTCATCTTGTTTTTATCGTTTTACTTGACTCCGTGTCATTGACCAAATCAAGATTCAACATTTTGGTGCTTTCATTGAGAATTGAACTCAAGACCTTCAAGAAGATCAAATGGCGAAAACAGCTAGGAAGACTGGGCAAACCTCTGGTGTTGTGCCAACCCAACCTCCTCCACAAGGCGTGGCTGAAGATGAGCCACAAGTGAAGTTGGAAGAGGAAGAGATGGATTCCGAAACTTTGAGAACAACTCTGACTATGTTGCAAGAAGAATTAGCCAATCTGAGGGCTAATAAGGAAAATGTAGCTGAAATAATGATGTTGTAGCAAAGGGAGATTGATAGGCAGTGCCAAGAGCTAAATGAGCGACAGACTGACATGGACTGCCGGTAGAGGGATGCCACTACTGCCCTAGAGGCAGCCATTCAGTTGGCCCGAAGACAGCCTGCACCGGCCTCCCAACTGGATCAGCCACCTAATATGCACCCTCAACAAAATACACAAATAGATCATCCCCAGCATTACCACAATCCACCTCAACCGGAGAACCCTCAGAGGCCGGAGCAACCCCCTGTTGCTCAACAGGATAGGTCGTTCCATGATCCTGAGCAGCAACTACCTTCTCACGCTAGTCGAGATAATCCCCAGCAGCAAAGGTAGAATAGAGCTAAGCAGCATCCCCGGAGCCCTAGACGTCAGACTGCTGAGGAAACCCACTGAACATGGGACAACGTCCTTCTGGAAGCACAAGGCAGGTTGAATTAGGCTTTGCGGTCAGGGGTCCCCCACGACATAATAATGCTCGGGGACCTACCGACCAACGCAGGCCTCCACCTGTTAGTCGGGACATGCCAGCAAGGGGAGGGGGAAATAGTGCGAACAACAGGTCGCATCGTAATCGATCACCATTTAGAGATGGTCATGACTATAATGAGGCGGATTCTGGCAGAAGAAATGCTGGTCGGCGGCAAGAAGAGAGGGGTGGAGAATAGAACCCTCCACCAAGAGAGAACCGACCAATGAGCCAGAATGCTGAGGGGTAGCCTAGACAGCCCAACGTCTTTGATCGACTAGGTGCGAGCGAGCAAAGGCATAGTGAGGAAGATTTGAGGGATGTTCTCAATGACAGAAGAGAAAGACACGACGAGTATGCCCCTCCAGCACCAATCGCTCCAATAGTACCAAACGTTGTACAGGCCCAACTCGATGCAGGTCGTCTGACAACTAGTGGAAAACCGGACATCCCATATTGAATTTCACTGGAGAAAGGGCACTCCATTTGTGCAAAGAATCGCGATGGTCGAGACTCCAAGAAAATTTAAGATGCCAGTCTTGCCCAACTTCACTAGATTGGAAGATCATGTATCTCACGTGAACAAATTTGAGACACAGATGGACATACAAAAGGTGTCAGACGACGCTCGGTGCAGAATCTTTCCAGCCACCTTGTCTGAGACTGCTCAGGGGTGATTTTTCAAATTCCCTCCGGCCAGCATAGTGTCTTGGGAAATGTTCGTGAATGAGTTTTACAAACAGTTTTATGCTGGTCGAGTACATCCGACCGAAGCCAATCAGCTGGTCGAGATACGCCAGAAAGAGGGAGAAACCCTGAAGGGGTATGTTCAACGATTCATGCGAGTCACTGCTAGGGCTAAGACGGTTGGCGATGAAGGAAAGATGATGGCTCTTACTACTGTAGTACGACACCATTCCTCCCTTTTGAACAGTTTGTGAAAAATGGGGTCAAGAGCACTCAAGAATTTCTAGACCGAGCAAACAGGTACATCAAGCTCGAGGAGGCCATTGCCAACGAAGGGAAGTCTCCCACAAATGACCAAAGTCCAAAAGAAGATCCCACAAAATCCACCAATGGGTCTGGGAAACCAAATGGCAACGACATAAATAATGGGAAAAACAAAGGAAAAAGGGCGAACCACGAGCCATCAACGTTTGAGAACAAGTGCCCAAAAAGTAACAGATACGAGCCGAGGTTCACTAATTATACAGTCCTAGTCGATAGCAAAGCAGGAATGTACAGGGCCACTAACACTACTGTTCCCTTCAGGCAACCAGCCCCAATCATGAAAGATATCTCCAAGAGAGATACTACTAAGTTTTGTTGTTTTCATAACGACTATGGTCATGACACCAACGAGTGCAACCAGCTTAAAGATGAGATTGAGTTCCTTATCAGACAAGGACACCTGAGGAGATATGTGCGGGCCACTGGAGGTTCTCAACGAGAAGCTCAAGGAGGCAACGAGCAGGCACTTATGTGCCAACGCTCAGCCCCTTTACAGCCAGCTCCAGTTGCTGGTACATTGCTGACCATCTGTAGTGGCCCACACTTAGCCGGTGACAGTGGAAAGGTGAGAGAAAGATATGCTTGAACCTTACGCCGTGACCAAGATATTGAAATGATGTACGTAGAGGAGCGAACTCCCAAAAAATCTTGAACAGAGGAAGAATAGATAACTTTCTCTTAGCTTAACGCTCAACGTGTTCGATTCCCCCATTCAGATCCTCTGGTCGTTGATGTCCAGATCACTAATATGATGGTCATGCGAGTATTGCTGGACACAGGAAGCTCAGTCAACATTCTGTATAAATCTTCATTGAAGAGAATGAAGTTATCAGTTCAAGATTTGGAACCATGCAGCCAAACCATTTAAGCTTTTTCTAGCGAAGGACTCGCACCAACAGGGTCGATCAGACTTCCAATCACAGCAGGAGTGGCACCTGCGAACATGGCATTACTTACTACTTTCATAATAGCCGATTGTCCTTCTGCGTATAATGTTGTGATTGGAAGGCCTATTCTAGTCAACCTGCGAGCCGTGACCTCAGTCTGACACTTGGCCATGAAATTTCAAACCGACGCAGGAGTGGGATGCGTGTTGGGAAACCAGCAAGAAGAGCGGGAATGTTATAATCCCTCGATTACCAAGGCAAAAAGAGGTGGATCGGGGGAAAAATTCGAGAAAAAGGTTGTTGTTGGCAAATGAAGTACAAGCCTAATCAGGTGAACAGGTCACCAAATAGGGTGTTGCCCAAAGTGAGGATAGAGACTTAGATCCTCACTTTGGGGATTTTGAAGAAAATGTGGGACCCGTGGAGGACCTCGGGGAGGTCCAACTAGAAGAGGCAAATCCGACCAGGGTTGTGAAAGTCGGTAAAACTTAGAGACAACACCAAGAAACAAACTGGTGGAATTTTTGAAGGAGAACCAAGAGGTCTTTTCCTGGTCGCATAAAGATATGGTTGGGATAGACCCGTCGATGATCAACCATGTCTTAAATATAGAAAAAAAAATTCCACCGGTGCAACAAAAAAGAAGGCTGCTCAACAAAGACAGATCGAAGGCGTTAAAAGATGAAGTTGAGAAGCTGAAGGAGAAGGGATTCATCAGGGTAGCATTTTATCCATCTTGGGTCTCTAATCCTATACTGGTTCCAAAGCCAAATGGCAAGTAGAGAACATGCGTGGATTTCACAGACCTTAATAAAGTCTGCCCGAAACATTGTTTCCCACTCCCGAGGATCGACCAGCTGGTCGATGCTACATCAGGGCATTATACTTTATCATTCATGGACGCATACTCTAGGTACAATCAAATTAGTATGCATCCACCTAATGAGGATCACACTAGCTTTCGAACAGATATAAGACTTTAGTGTTACAAAGTAATGTCTTTCGGTTTAAAAAACGCTGGTGCGACTTACCAACGGCTGGTCAACCATATGTTCAAAGAACTGATCGGCGTTAGCATGGAAGTATATGTCGATGACATGCTGGTTAAGTCGAAGAAGGCTGAAGAGCATATCAAGGACCTACAAAGATGCTTCAACATCGTGAACAAATATCAGATGAAGTAGAACCCCCTCAAGTGTTCCCTTGGTGTTGGATTAGGGAAATTTTTTGGATTCATAGTAAACTCGCGAGGAACCGAAGCTAATCCTGAAAAGATCAAGGCCCTGGTCGAGATGCAGTCACCTGCCAAGATTAAAGATGTTCGAAGCCTAACTGGGAGGATTGTCGCTTTGAGTAGATTCATTTCTATGTCAACGGACAAGTGCGTTCAATTTTTTAATCTACTTAGAGGCAACAAGAAGTTCGAATGGACAGAACAGTGCGAACAGGCTTTTCAGGCGCTAAAATCCCACATGTCGCAACCACCAATCCTGTCCAAGCCGGTCAACAAAGAAACTTTGTTCATCCACTTGGCAGTCATGGAGTATGCTGCTAGCGCTATTTTGATCAGAGAGGAGGACCACGTTCAAAAATTTGTGTACTATGTAAGCAAGAGGCTAGTAGGAGTAGAGTTGCAATATCCACCCATTGAGAAGCTAGCCTATTGCTTGATTCTGGCCTCCAGAAAGGTGTGACCATACTTTCAAGCTCACCCCATTGTGGTGCTCACTGACCAGCCATTACGGTAAGTCTTGCAGAAACCAGAAACCGCTAGTCGATTATTAAAATGGGCAGTCGAACTAGGGCAGTTCAACATTTCTTATTCTCCACGGACAGCTATGAAAGGACAGGCTCTAGCAGAATTTGTCACAAAATTCACTGGGACACCAATTAGTGAGTCGATGAAAGGAGCTGAAAGTCAAGATCAAGCTCCTTCGTGGAAATTGTTCGTAGATGGCTCTTCCAACGAGCACAATGCTGGAGCAGGACTGATCTTGATTACACCATAAGGACATTGGTTCCATTGTGCAATCAGATTCGACTTTAAAGCGTCCAATAATGAAGCTAAATACGAACCACTGCTCGCAGGATTAAGGCTAGCTAAGGACATGGATATAAAGTCACTTGAGATTTACAATGATTCCTAGCTAGTGGTTAATTAAATTATAGGATAATATCAGGCTCAGGGTCTCAAAATGGTTGCTTATTTAAACAAAGCAAAGGACTTATTGGCACAATTTGAAAAGTATACCCTCCAGCAAGTAGGTCACAATCAGAACTCGAATGCTGATGCCTTGGCCAAGTTAGCGAGCGCGAAGGATGCTGACACCTTGAACATAGTACCAGTTGAGCATTTGCCAGCACCGAGCATTCAAGCAGAAGAGTCTTCACTGGTGATTCAAGCGATAGACACATGGATGACGCCCATCATTAAATACCTTGAGCAAGGATTGCTACCAGCAGAAAGAAACAAAGCAAGGACTCTCCAGAGGCAGTTGGCTCGATTCATTCTGGTCGACAAAATTTTATATAGAAGAAGGTACTCGATGCCTCTGTTAAGATATGTTTCTAAGGAAAAGGCCAAGGAAATGATGCAAGAAATCCATGAAGGTTTCTGTGGAGATCACGTTGGGAGGAAGAGTTTGTCGAAAAAGATCCTAAGGAAAGGATATTTCTGGCCCACCATGAATGAGGACTCTATGGATTTCGTTCAGAAATGTGACAAGTATCAGAGATTCTCCAAGATACCTTGAGCAGCCCCAAATGAGCTCAAACAGATGCAAAGCCCGTGGCCATTCGTAGTATGGGGGATTGATTTGATCGGGTCTTTACTTGCAGGAAAAGGGAATGTTAGATATGCAATAGTTGCTATTGACTACTTTACAAAGTGGGCTGAGGCTGAGCAACTTTCAATAATAACGACCAAGAAGGTATTAGACTTTGTTGTCAAGAATATCGTGTGTCGATATGGGTTGCCAAGGAAGATTATCTCTGATAATGGCACACAATTTGACAGTGATCTTTTCAGTGATATTTGCGAGATACACGGGATTATAAAGAGTTTTTCATCGGTAGCTCATCCACAAGCAAATGGACAAGTTGAAGTCATCAACAAGACCCTAAAGGACACATCAAAGAAAAGGCTCAAAGAAGGAAAGGGAGCATGGCCAGAACAACTACCAAAATTCCTTTGGTTGTATAGAACATCCCATCGAACAGCAACATGCCATACTCCATTTTCCTTGGCCTATGGGTATGAGGCCATGTTTCCTGTTGAGCTAGGCCCACCATGACATAGAAGGTTGGCATAAGATCAAAGTACTAACGATCAGTTATTGATGGACTCCTTGGACTTGGTTGACGAAAGGCGCGAGCAAGCTCAACTTTGAGTGGCAGCTTATCAACAAAAGGTGGCTCGATGTTTTCATTCTAAAGTATGAGAAAGAAAGTTTAACGTGGGAGATTTGGTACTTAGAAGAGTTTTTCTCAACACTCGCGATCAAGTTGTCAGAGTGCTCGGACCAAACTGGGAGGGTCTGTATCAGATTGAAGAAGTTCTTCAACTAGGCACATATAAACTTGCTCGCTTAAATGGAGATCTCATTCCTCTCTATTGGAATGGAGAACACCTGCGGAAGAATTATCAATAAACAGTTCTTTTTAAAGAACTGGCTTGTATTAATTTCACTTTTTACAAGTTTATGAATAAAGGCTGGTCAATTATATGACCGGTCGCTTACAAGTGTAAGATCAATTTTTGATCACTCGTACAGACATGATTTTGTCCATTTATTACAAGAAATAAAAGGAACTATGCGCAGCCAGTTATTATTGCCAATTATTGTATCTATTACAAGTATTTGCTAATTACGTGTGTTGTTTTTCTATATTATCATTTTTATTATAAGTACACGAGCAGTAATGTTCGAACAGGGCTTTGTCATGGCAAGTGACCGAGCACCTTAAGCTCGTCAATCACTTGGGGGGCATATAAGATACCAAGTAAGTAAAGCATATCAACAGGTATTTGTAAACACATGAGAAAAATAAGGGAAATCATACTACGACATTAAGAGTATTTTTCAAAAAATTTGGATTTTGTAAGATCAAAACAAAGTGATATGCTAAGTTCGATCATACAAGCAAATGTTATAATAATGACAAATATTATAATATCATAACGAAATGTTTTACACCGCAAGCAATTGCTGCTCAGATGTAATTAAAAATTAAAAGGAAAAGTTGCCTTAGGCAGCAAAATTGTCTCAACATTACGAACCGTGGTTCGTATGTTCTGGTTACAAAAGAAAAAATATATATGTTAAATCATTAAGCAGCTGGAGGAGGATCTAGCTGGGATTGCTGGTCAACTATGGTCCCCGCCTCCTCTTCAACACCCCTGATGCCTATTGCCAAGGAGATTTAAGGAGATTCCTGGGCTTTCTCCTTTTCTAGGCGAGCAGCGCATCTCGCCAGTTTGAGTTGCCTTCCATGCTCAGGAAGGTAGTCAAAGTTTTCCTCTGGACTGTTCTTCCAAAACAGGTAGAAGCAATTGAAGGTTGCTCCTTTGAACTTCTCCAGGTTCCGAGCATTTTTTTCCCCGAGCAGCTTTACTCGCCCCTCCAGCTCGGTGGCTTCCTGCCGGCTGGCCACCAGCTCATCCTGAAGTTTGGACGCTTCTTTGAAGTTAATCTCCGAAGCTTCCTTGAACTAGTTTTTGGTAGCTGTAATTTTGGCCATCGCTTCTTGGATCTTCTTCAGCTCTTTGCTCATACAGGCGACCTTCTCTTCGCATGCTTTAGCTCTCTCCTCGCATGTTTTGATCTCCTCAGCATGCTTGCCATCAGTCTCCTCAGAGCGACGCCAACTAGTACTCATGGTCAGAATACCCTGCGATCAGAGAGAAAGTAACGATGTTAGTATCAGTGAAAGGGTGAGCTAGTCAACTAAAACACTACAAAGGTTGTAACTTACACTGAGTATTTCGTTTAGCTCGCGACTGAGAATCTAGTTGGTCTTCATGGTGGGGATGCTGCTGAAAGCTTCTTGGCTACGACGGTGTTTTGACAATTTCTGTAGCTTGTCGTGAGCTGAGCTATAGGCAGTGTTCAAAAGAGCCTCGACCTGAGTTTTTCTTGTTTGCTCAGGAGTTGTGTTGCGAGGAGCTGGAGGAGGGGTTGTGTCTTTGGAAGGTGTTGGTGCTGGAGGGTCCTCTGTTCGAGCCCTTTTCTTGGAGGGATCGCTACTGCTCTCCCCAGGGTGTCGTCTGCATCCTTTCTTCTTGCTCGCAGGAGCTTCGACGTCGATGTTAGTGTAGATGTCGAAGGCTTCTACGAAAGGCATGACTACAAAACAAAAACAAACAATCAGACAAGGAAGTTAAAGAAGCAATAAAATAATAGAAAGGTAAATTCTAAGTAGTATACCTGAGCTATTATTACTGGTCGATATATTATCAATAGAGCTACAGTTACACTCACTCTTTGCCTCGAAGAAGTCTGAATTAAAATTTCTGATTGTAAAATTAAAATTACCATCCCTATCGAATAGATGATAAAGGATAGGCAAGCTATCTAAAAGTGAGAGATTTATACTGTTCTCGTCAGAGGATTCAGATATAGTGTCGATGTATTTCAGCAATTTTTGTAATCCTGACATCCCGGGCTATCATAGTATTAAGCCCCCTGATAAATCGATCTTGCCTAGCAGCATCAGCAAGCACAAGATCTGGAGCAAACTTCGCAAGCCTATCAAACTTTAGGGCATATTCAGTAACGGTCATATTGCCCTGCACAAGACTCACAAACTCATTGACCTTTGCTGCTCTGACAGCAACATTGTAGTACTTCTAACTAAACAAGTCTCTGAAACCTTCCGAACTCAAAGTAGTAACATCCCTGGTCTACGATGCCACTTCCCACCAAATACGAGCATCCTCCCTCAACATATAAGTGGCACAGGCCACCCTATCATGCCCCTCTATCCTCATAAAATCCAGAATTACGGTGATCATAGTTAGCTATTGCTCGACTTTCAATGGATCTGGTCCACCCTCAAAGATTGGGGGTTGCTGCTTCCTGAACCGCTCATATAACAGCTCCCATCTTTTACCAACCTCCCCTGACTGCACAACTGGTACCACTGCAGGTGGTACAATAGGGGCAGCACTCCCTGATGGAGCCTGCTATCGCAGAATACAGATATGCTCATCCTGACTCTGTAATCGAGCCTACATCTCAGCCATTAACTGCTGCCAGTTCTCAGGCATTGGTGGAGGAGTCTGGCCCTGATCATCACCCCCGGTCCCGGACCTAGTGCCGGCTAGTCGTGTAGATTTTCTTGGACGCATAGCTATCCAAGTCAATCTGCAAATAATGACTCGGCAGTCAGATTATGACGACAGGGTAAAAAATTCTCCAAGATCCACCAATAGAACATAACCAATCACAACCAGTCAACATATAAGCATCCATTCTCATGCACTGGCTGCTAATAAGCACGCCTCCAATCTCATTACACAATAGCTATAAAACAGGAATTCACCCATGCACAATATACAATTAATCATCCCTATATTCATTTACATGCACGGCAATGCTAATAAACATGCCCCAATATTCTCACACAACAGTCAAGGGCCAGGCCCTATCAGTATCTCATGCTTCCTATACATCCAATAAACAACAGCATTTATAACTCATTTCAGGCACATAAGCATATAAACACATATACACAATACCGAACCCTGATTTGAGCTTGTCTCTAGCAGCGAATGTACATGTCCAGCCTGTCTTCAGGAACTCTTAAACCTAGGACGCTCTGATACCAAGTTGTAACGCCCTAGATAGCCAAGACCGCTACACTGTGTACTTATAAAGGTGCAAGACTTGCTAAGCAAGTCATTAGTTTAAAAACGTGTCGCTAAACATGTATGAGCTAGGGTTAAAAAGGTTTTGGTCTCAAAAGTTTCATTTTATATAATTAAACTGCTATTTACATGGGATCCCAAAAGAAACAGAGTTAAAAGTTGGTTTACAGACTTCCAAAGGTACATAAACAATTATTAGCCATACTAAGGCAAAATAGACAATCTTTGGGTCTCGCGTCCCTACTTAAACCTCAACCGTGGCGGCTGAGCAGCTGTCCATGTACATTCCGCTCACAGAGCTCACCAATCAAGGCTGATCAAGCTTGCCCTTGCCTTTACCTGCACCACGTACCACCCGTGAGCCAAGGCCCAGCAAGAAAACATGTGCAACACAAACAGTAATAACAGATAGCAAACTCACTAAGCATGAACCCTCATCAAGTAATCCACATTAACCATTCAGCATATACTCAGAATCATGGATGCAATAAAACACTTATAACATTCATATCACATAATAATCAGGGCCGACAACATAGGTCGCACCCTTTGTTTATCCCACTGACTCCGGCCCGCTTAAACCAAGCTCAGTGCATATTAAGCTGTCCTCGGCTACCAGTGGCCAAGCCGCGCCCTGTGCGCTAGTGTAACCCTTGGCACCCTTAGGCCATTGGTTCACTAATTAGCTTGCATGGCATAATACCATATTTTCAAGCATTTACAATAGGGAGCCGTTAGTCCCATTACAGATATTCAACCAGGTGCAGTTTTCTTACCTTGAATCTTTACGGTTTCGGATTACGAGCGACGCTCCTCGGGCACGATCCGTTCCTGAGCCTAAGCCTTTATCACCTAGTCACAACCAAGGTAAAGGATACCATCAACAAACTTAAATGAGCTTCTAGACAAAGTTTTAATCTCCAGAACATTGAATTTCACCAAACATGGTAAAAGATTCAATCCCGAGCACCCTAGGTTAAATTCCCAAGCCTAGAATCTCAAAATCCCAATATCCCTTAAGGGTCGCGGCATTAGCCAACCATGCCACGGCATGGCCCCAATCAGAGACCACCCAATGCCCAAAAACAGGTAAGGGACGCGACATTACTTAGACCATGCCGCGGCCCACCCTCCTTCCTCAGCATCCATCAGCTTCGAAGGGCCGTGGCTCACCAAGAACTATGCCACGGCCCGACCCCTTCGAACCCAGAAAAATCACCATTTTTAACTCTCAAACCTCATGCAAACTGACTCAAAACCACCCCAAATACACAACTCAATTATCCAAAAACTTCCCACAAGATTTCAACAACACAACCCAACTGAATCCTAGGCTAGAAATCCATCAAAAACCCATTTCAATTACTGAAACTTTCTAACCCAGGAACTCAAAACCCAGCCATGCAAACCTCGAATTTAAGCCTCTAAGTCATGAATTAAAGCTTACCTCTTCAGTTGGATCCTTTCTCTAATCAAAACCCAGCTAGTTCCCAAATATTTCCAGCTCAAATTCCACCCTAAACATCAATGGTACAAACACCTCAATACCCAGCTGAAACTCAGAATTTTTAAACCAAAGAGAGAGAAATCCCTGCTTACCTTAGTATTGATTCAATTCCTTGAATGAGTCTTGAACTAAGCCTCAAGATCCAGCCACATTCCCAGCTCAAAAGTCCCAGAAAGTCCCTGTTTTTCCCTTCCTTGTGCTTACCTTGAGTGTGAGGAAAGAAGAGCTGAGAAGAAAGTATAAGTCGGTTTATTTCTTCTGTCTACAACTTTCTATTTTTAGTAAGTTATCCTTATCACTTAGGTCAACCTAAGGCTCGGGGTGCCGGAAACGTCCCCGAGGGTAAAACGATATAATTCCCTAATATTCCTGCCTAGACTTCCTAACCTCAAATATATCTCCATATATTTATTTTCATAACCCAATAGTCTAAATAAATGCCTGATACCTAAAATACCCCTGACTTATCCAAAGTCAACTATTGTAATGACCCACTAATCTAGACTCTTGGACCATTATCAAACTATACATACAAATTCTTACTAAAACATACATTTGCGAAAATACCATAATTTATTATAAACTTGTAGAAACAAAGGTTACTTTCATAAAAATAAGTAGGATATGGGTACCCATTGTCTTTAAAACAAAAATAATCTTAAAGTGAAAAGAGTTACATAGAAAATGCGGAAAATACATGTAAAACCATAAAAAGTAAAACAAGACTACATCCTCGAATCGAATAACGCTCGGCCCCTTGACTCCATTCACCATCGATACACATCCTCTAAGCGTCACGAATCTTACCACCTCTAAAGCTATTTTCCTGCACATAAAACAGAAAGGAATGAGCCTAATGCCCAGCAAGGAAAATCTAACACATAGTCATAAACATAAATTTCATAATAAACGTAAAGACATATCATAACACTTAATACATACACTTATTATAATGGCCATTATTACTTGGGGTCCCATAGACTAAACAAGCTTATGCCCATGAGATTAGTGGGGTCCTACTAGCTAAGTAGGCATATGCCCATAATCTTTTTGGGGTCTTGTTAGTCAAATAGGGCATAAGCCCAAGCCTACAAACATACACATTCATAACATATTCATAACGTATCATATTTCATAACATAACACATAAGATAACATAAGCAATAAACATATAGATTCTATCCTATTTTCCTTACCAAAGTTACCGGGATATGATGGACTGAGTTGGGACTTTTGGAACACATCCGAAACTTATGTGCTTAAGAACTTGGATTCCCTAACCAAAATAAGAATGAGGTTAGGGGACTGAGTAGAAGGCTTTGAGAAAGAAAATAACATGAAACAAATGAAATAGAGTTTCGGGTTTACCTCAAAGACTTGCAAGACCAATCTAACCACAACCGAAATACTAAAGAACCTTACTTCCCAAAGTGTTTGATAAGCTAAAGATGATTAAGCTTATGACTTTCCCACCCAAGTGTTTAATTCTCACACTCTCCTAGCACTTGCAGCTTCTGAACTTAGAGCAAAAGGTGAATAATGGCTGGGTACTAGGTCCTATTTATAGAGTTTGGGAATGAAAGTATCTTGATTTTACTTGAATAAAAATAATGGCTTTTTAGGTGAAAATAATTTGAATAATCGTTCAGCAGAGGCTGAAGACTCGTTCAAAAGATGCTGGACTTATGAAGGAGTTTGAATGGCTGAAAGGAAAAGAATTCAAAAACATTTGAACATATGCTGAAGGAGGCGATATATCGCCCCCTGTAGGCGATATATCGCCTGGGCCAGTATGCCCGAGGCGACCGTGCATCGTTTCGTGTTTTCCGTATCTACGTGCTGCGACATATCGCCCCCTATAGCTGCGATATATCGGCACACGCTGAATATTTAAACACGAAATTACACAATTTTAGCTAAGTTTTAATGGAGTAAACAGCCTTGACTAAGCCCTCAACGTATTCAAAGCTGCTGACTGACCCTATAACATTCAAACTTTACTCCTTATTAAATTTAATCCTAAAAAATACTTAATCCTTAATCACCATTCATAACATGTGCTTAAAATCCTATTGGTTGATATCTAAACCTTATAGTACAATAAATATAATCCTTAATATCAGTCATATTAATCAACCTTAGGTTAAAATTAATATTCTTAAACTATAGGTTAAACTTAAAAAATCTACAAGTACTACTATGAGTGTCCAAATAATTCCCGGTCTGAACCAAAAATCCACAGTAACAAAGATAATACTATACATACTATAATACTACTAAATAATTAGCTAAGTAAAGTTCTTGGACTCTACAACTATTAAGTCCCGTTGTGACTTTTCCCGCTATCTAGCTCCCTAGGATCGCCTCAGGTCGCACACTGCAGATTTACCCACATAATAATGTGGTTCCCATATTTATAACATTTAATCACAATTCAACTTTCATATAATCACACAGGCATTCTTAACATATAATCATGTTTTAAATCAATAAATTCATACATAAACCAATTATGCCCTCCTGGCACACTAATCAAGGCCCTTAAGCCGTATTAGTGATTTTGAGTCGTTACAAAGGTCGTACTTCTTGAGATATTCCATCATCGTCCTAGCTGATATGACATTAGGAGGCGCAAGATACCATTCGACTTCGTCTTCGACTCGAGGACCGTCGCGAGTCCTGGCTTTGGGTTGAATTTAAGGAAATGCGAAGTTTATAGGCTGAGGATTAGTTAAAGGGTCCTCGGCGCGAGAGGCAGGTTGGTTAGAAGGCGAGTTGGTTGTTTTCTTCTTTTTACGAGCATTGTATTTCACGTGATTCATGTTAAGTTTACTAGTCGGAGGGTTTTGCTGTGAATATGGGAATTCAGAGAACAAAAGTGACGTCTTTTCTTGGTCCTCGAATAGCAACGCAAGAAGGTCGTCGTCTATTGGCCTCTCACTTCCCCAAGGATGTTGCATGAATATCTGAGAAGAGTAAAGGGGAAGTGAGAATCTACGACCAATAGATAGAAGAAGAAGTATAAGGATAACGTTGCTCGTGTATAAAATTTAAGCTTTTATATGAACGACAACATCCTAATATAAACACTCCAAACATGCGATCAGTTTGAAAAAACAGATTAAAAAGTGGAAGTGAAATTTTTTTTCAGATTAACTTGTCGACTCCGAAAACAGGCGGGAAAAACCCAGTTTTTTCCGAAAGCACAAAAATCGAATTTTCACTTCGATTTCGGGACCAAACACAGTACTCCTATTTTCCACATTAATTTCTAAGCCTCACCAAGTATTTTTTTACTACTTAAAACTCCTATCCTATCATGTTTCTGCATACAAACACGATTACCCAAAAAAAAATCTCAAGAACATTCAAAACTCACACCAAAAAACTTGTGAAATTCATTTTAGATTGTATAACAGAGACAAGGGGTTCAAAAAATTACTTGGGTTGCAGATTGCAAATGAGTCGCGGGTGTCGTTGCTTGGGGTTGATCGAACACGTCTCAGATCATCGAAGTTGGCTGGGTTTCCCTTGAGAGTTCTTCTAAGTTCTTTAGAGAGAAGGATTTGGTAAAAGGTAAAAAGTGGAAAAAGTGACTTATTTATACTGATCGTGGTGCAGTTAAAGAGGTAATGATTGGGGTAATTTTTCGATGCACGGGAAATCGTGTTAATCGTTGAAATATTTTTGGAAAATTGTAACAGTCATGATTGCTTACTTTTTCAAAAAGGTGGTGACAGACATGACAGGTCAGACGAAAAGTTGGTCGACTATGTTTATTATATGCTGGTCGTAATAAAATAAACTTGGGGGCAAATGTTTACCCAAAAAATATTTACCTGATGACGTAACAAAATTAATATGAACGTGGGATACACGTGACTGTTTAAGTGAGGACATTCTGTTCGGCCATCGACCAGAGGAGAATTCACTCGGCAGAAGGCATATTTTATGGGCGACCAGTCCAGTCGCAGTATTTCAAATATCTTCTATAAATATGTAATCTCGCATTTATGTAATAATTGTGATTTCCATTATTATTTAGATACGTTTATATTAAATGCAATTAAGGCCCATCGGCCCATGAGGAACTCTTTGAGCCTATAAATAATATTCAAAGGGTTCAAGAGAGAGGACTTTTGACTCTGAGACTTTTGATCTTGAGAGACTAAGAAAGAATTATAGTGTTTTTATCCATTAAACTTGTATTTATCTCCAAGCTTGTGAAACTCGTGAGCCCTAGTTCTTTGATAGCAGGTTTTTGGAGTTCTACATTAATAAGAACACTAAGTGGACGTAGGTCATTACCATTACTTGGGGTCGAACCACTCTAAAACTTTGGTGTCATTTATCTTTTTGGCTTGAATTCATCTTGTTTTTATTGTTTTACTTGACTCCGTATCGTTGACCAAATCAAGGGTCAACAATATTATTAAAATATATTATTTTAATTCTTTAATTCTATTTATTAAATTTTAGACTTAGTGAGCCCCCAATTCTAATTAAATTAAAATTCTAATCATTTTTACTATTACATTGAGCTTTTATTCTTTTATAATAATATTTATTGTTATCACAATATATTTTTTATTAAAAAAATCATATAATATAAAAGTTTATTGTATTTTTAAAAAAATATTTATTATATTAAGAAAAATTCAAATTTATCATTAAAATAATTTAATTCCCAAATTTTAATAAATGAGATATACAATTTTATTTTATTAATTTTTTTTTGAAGTATATAGGGTGTAATTGTAATAAGTATATTTTTTAATTTATAAAATATAGTGTATTTAATTTAGGGTGTATATATAAATTTAGAGGGAGTAAATTTAGAAATGGGTATCTTTATTTATTTTTCTATTGTTGACATTGGGAGATTCGAATTTATTACCTTTTTACGAGGAAAGCTATATTATCATCAGGCTATGCCTACAACAACATGCATTTATATATTTTGTTGGTGTAAAATATAACTCCACTAATAATCTTGATAAATAAATAATCTTTTTAAATAGATCTTTAATTAAAAAAATAAAAAATGCTCGCTCACGGTGAATAGAGATTAACCTTAAAATACTATTACCAATTATTAACCCCCTTATAATTTAGGTAGCCTACCAGATCAATAAATCAACTAAATATTTTTAACAATTTTCCACAGCCTCCGAAATATCTTGCATAGTAATTAATGAAGCTTAACCAAAATCATTAGCCAATGAAAGAAGGAAAAAATTAGTTATTATTGAATGTTCTTGAGGTTAAATTAACTTTGTAATTAATCAGTAAATAATAAAGTTGAGTACGACGTAATAACATCAAAATTAAAAGCCACGCATGGATCATACCTAACAAATTAAACTAACACTGCTGACTAAATTTTACACGAGAGTTGGCCAACTCCTAGACAGACAAACCACTAACCACCAAAAAGAAACTTCCAAAGTAATACAACGTACCCAAAACAAGAAAAAATAAGGACCCCTTATGGCCTAAAAACACAATAATAGTTTATATTCCTATGGTTCAGAATTCAATCACCTAACATGTAGAGACTTGAAGAATTAGCCAACGACCCCCAAAAGTGAAATTTAAAGAATAAAATAAAAGATTTGCAATATCTATATATATATATAGTGAGCTAGTGTAGATCTTGTTAATTATTAGGAGGTAATACTAATTTCTACAATTTAGTGAAATGAAAATGATGGGAGTAGTAGTAATGAGAATAGTAGCTCTTGTTGGCACCTTTGTTTTCGCATTCAATGTGGCCTTAGCAGCAACACCACCAATTACATTTGTGTTTGGTGATTCTTTGACTGAAGTGGGAAACAACAATTTTTTGCAGTACTCTCTTGCCAAATCCAATTATCCTTGGTATGGAGTTGATTATCCTGGTGGCCAACCTACTGGGAGGTTCAGTAATGGCAGAACTATTGGTGATATAATATGTATATATATATATACCCATCTCTAACACTTATCAACTACGTTATTATTTCTTTCTTTCTTTTTCCCAAATTCATTTTTATCTTATTAGGCATTGTTTGGAATGTAATACTAAATTTGTCTATGCAACATCAGTCAAGTTTTAGGTTTCCTTGATTTTCTAAACTTTAATTTATTAATTACTACTAATGCTTTGGTTTTTTTTTTTTTTTGGTTCCTTTTAATTGTAGCTGAGAAGCTGGGGATTTCATCACCACCGCCATATCTTTCCCTGTCGCCAAACGAGGATGCGATTCTTAAGGGAGTAAATTATGCTTCGGGTGGAGCGGGAATACTGAACGACACAGGCTTATACTTTGTACTAATTAATAAATTAAACTACCTTATCATCATGATATCATACGTTAAATTTACTAGTTAATTCTAATTAAACACAATGCCTATGTATTAATTACTTTGCCTTTTGCGCGTGCATGTACATATGTATAGATACAGAGACTAACATTCGATGACCAAATACAATACTTCCAAAAAACAAGAGAGGTTATAAAGTCTAAAATCGGAGTAGTGAATGCAACAAAGCTGTGCAATGAGGCCCTGTACTTCATCGGAATAGGTAACGTAGCTTTCTGGCTCTATAAACATTTAGATTTGCTTCTCTCTCTTTTTTATTTAATATAATTAATTAATCATTGTGTTGTGTTGTGTTGTTTCTTTTCTTTTTCTTTTGTTTAATTACAGGGAGCAATGACTATGTCAACAATTATTTACAACCTTTTTTGGCAGACGGTCAGCAATACACCCATGACGAATTCGTGCAACTCTTAACGTCCACTTTGGACAGACAACTTAAGGTAATTAAAAAGAAAAAAACTGCATACTGCTGTTTGTCGATTCAGAATCGAATTATACACGACATAATTGCAATTGGGTAGTTAATTATTTGAATTTATACCTTTGAGAAATTAATAATGAAGATATATGTGCGTACGTGGACACACAGAGACTGTACGAACTAGATGCTAGAAAAATAGTACTACACGGTCTTGGTCCACTTGGGTGCATTCCCTCGCAAAGGGTCAAGTCAAAAACAGGGCAATGCTTAAAGCGAGTGAACGAATGGGTGCTTGAATTCAACTCCAAAGTTAAAAGGCTCATTACCTCTCTAAATTCACGCCTCCCAAAAGCAGCCCTAATGTTTGCTGATACATATCCAGCCGTTTTTGACTTGATCTCCAATCCCACTGCCTATGGTAAACCAACTGCCCACTAGTAGTACTACTACTTCATCTTCTTTAATTCTTTATATCTATATATATATATATATAATAAACTTCCACAATTAATTAAATATATGTTTTTGTGCATGCAGGCTTTAAAATTTCAAACACGTCGTGTTGCAACGTAGACACAAGCATTGGAGGGTTATGCTTGCCCAATTCAAAGCTATGTAGCAACCGTAAGGATTATGTGTTCTGGGACGCATTCCATCCATCTGATGCAGCTAACCAAGTGCTTGCTCAGAAGCTTTTCTCTACTATGTTTTCTCATACGAATCACTCCCCTTCTTCTATTGCACCTCAACCTTCACCTGCTTAGTTCACTGCATAACCAAATATTTTTATATTTATATAAGTCGCATGATCATGATATGATGATCATGATTCATGAAATGTACCTACTTAATTAATTAGTCTATGGTGCATAACTACACTAAGAATTTAAGATATGCTTATTTTTAATTTACCTGAAATAAATGGCATTATGTATAACTGATGCAAACTATAAGAAGTAGTTAATTCAGCCTATATATTTGTTTACAAGCTTTGTAATGCCACGAAATAGTTTATTCATCCTATATTTGTTTACTAGCTTTGATATATAGATGATGTAAGATAAATATAGCTCCAAAATATAGAGAAAAAAATGCACTCCATTAGATGCCCTGCTTTCTCTCTCTCTCTCTCTCTCTCTATATATATATATATATTTACCTCATGCTCTATTCTGTTCTCCACTTTTAGAGAAGGTTATTCATACTTCAAACTTTTTTTAAAAAAATAATCTCTCTTCTCTCTATCATCTTTCTTTATTATATTATATTAAAATAAATTAAATATATTAAAAAATATATAATATTTAAATGATGTAGAGAAAATATAAATACACTATTGTATGATATAAGGTAAAAGATTGCTTTAAAATAGAAATTGTGGAGTTTTAGTAATGTATTTTGAAAGATAAAATAGAGAAGGAACTCTAATATTACAATTCCTGAAATTAGATTGATAGGCTACCGACAAATGTGCTCAGTAGAGCCCCTGTTCTTGTAGTGTTTGTAAGAGCACTCACAATAAATTATGTAAAATGAATATAGCTCCAAAATATAAAGAAGAAATGTTAAAAATGCACTCCATCAATGCCATACTCTATACTTTTTTTCTACCTTCTCTTCTCCACATTTAGAGAAGTCTATTCATACTTCAAACTTTTAAAAAAAAAAAATATCTCTCTTCTCTCTCATCTTTCTTTATTATTTTATATTAAAATAAATAAAATATATTAAAAAATATAATATTTAAATGATGTAGATAAAATAAAGAGATACTGATGTATGATATAAGGTAAAAATTTGCTATAAATTAGAAGGAAAATTTGAGTTTCTATGCTTAGTACAGACTCATAATTAAAAAATGTGTTGATCGCATTTTTGGCCAACGACGTGAGAACGTCAAAAACGATAAGGTCTTCAAGAGAAATTAAACGACACGGACAATTTTGAACAGAAAGTAAATAACACACAATTTTTATAGTGGTTCAACCCCAATACGTTGGTAATAGCCTAATCCACTTAGAGTTGTGATTATAGATATGTACTCAAGATCAGATGAACTGAGCTAACTGGGTTTATTCAGTACAGATTACAAGAATATAATATTTCTTTCAGATACAAGCACTTTCTCTCTCTAGAAAATTCAGACCCAAAATTTCCCAAAAGTCTAAAAAGAAGAAGAAGACCTTTCTAATCCCATAAGCCATATATTTATAGGCTTAGGATCATATATCTGCTCTCCCCTAGAATCGGGATATTTCATTATATTTATTATATTTAAATTACAAAAATATTCAAAATGTAACAGAACACTCAATTTGTGGGAAGAATAAGAGATTCCCGCGTATGCCAAGACCAATTCTTGTTGAAGTCGTTTCTGGGAATCTTGACGTAGTCTGTTCTACATGGTTGATGAATATCACCTTCTGGTCAGCCATACCTCTACTGGACAGTCACGCACTTGGTTGGTAGGACACGCACTCCTCTGGTCTAACATGGCACTCTGGTCTAGCATGCCATGTCTCTCGTCTAACATGGCACTCTGGTCTAGCATGCCATATCTCTCGTCTAACATGGCACTCTGGTCTAGCATGTCATATCTCTCGTCTAACATGGCACTCTGGTCTAGTATGCCATGTCTCTGGTCTAACATGGCACTCTGGTCTAGCATGCCATGTCTCTGGTCTAACATGGCATACTGGTCTAGCATGACACATCTCTGGTCTAACATGGCTTACTGAGCTACTCCTAAGCCAAGTCACTTTATCACAACTCTGAGGAGCCAATATACTTATTGACTTATTAATATGTCTTTTACGGACCATGTACTGCCACTTGTCACCTCTACTGCCACGTCATCGATCTCCAATTTTTGGGGATAACAAAAGGGAAATTTGAGTTTTTATGCTTAGTGATGGGTATCAAGTCAAAAAAATGCTAGGCATTTAAATCATTTTAAAAAAATGCTAATTCTTTTGACAATACCCAAAACACCTCTCTCATAATTTTTCTCATCCCTTCCCCTTCTCTCTTCCCTCTCTCTCCCTCAACCCATTCCTCTCAACTCCCTCTCTAGAAAAAAAAATCATGGGTAAGGTAAAATATCATAGAAATCAATGTAACGACAAGTATTCCTCACTTAGGACACTAAAATACTACATTTCGAACAGATCTGGGCATGATTTTTGGGTTTTTATTGCGATTTTTTTTCAGATCTAAAACTTTGAAATCTGCAGAAAATCGACGTGGTTCGATGATGCTCGATGCCACCTCGATGGGGCCTTCAAAATCAAGATTTTCATGAAAAAAAAATTGATGTTTATCGATGGTGTTCGATGCAATTCTTGCAAGATACGTAATTTTTCACTCGAGTGTCCGTTTGGGGTGATTTTTTTTATGTTGGGTATTTTTTCAAGATCTCCACATTTGAGATGTGTATATACACATTTGGGAAATGTAAATCTTGAAAAAAAATGACAAATGAAAAACATACCTCATGTTCAAGATATGTTTTGGTATGTTTTCAAGTTCTAAACTTTAAAAATGTGTATGTGAACATCTAAAACGTGTAGATCTAAAAAACATACCCAAAATAAAAAAAAATCATCCCAAACGGACACCCAATTGAAAAATTAAGTGTCTTACAAGAATTGCATTGAACCACCATCGAGCAACCACGAACCACCATTGAGCAACTTTTTCATGAAAATATTGATTTTGAAGGCCCCATCGAGCTGGTATCGAGCACCATTGAGCAACAATCGAGCAAAGTCAATTTTCTACATATTTCAGAGTTTCAGATTTGAAAAATAACTCAAAATCATGCCCAACTCGATGGTTGCTCGATGGTATTCGATGCTACCTCGATGGGGCCTTCAAAATCAATATTTTCATGAAAAATTTGATGTTACTCGATGGTGGTTCGATGGTTGCTCGATGGTGGTTCGATGGTTTCTCAATGGTGGTTCGATGGTAGTTCGATGCAATTCTTGTAAGAGACATAATTTTTCACTCGGGTGTCCGTTTGGGATGATTTTTTTTTTATTTTTGGTATTTTTTTGAGATCTACACGTTTTAGATGTTCACATACACATTTTCAAAGTTTAGAACTTGAAAACATACCAAAACATATCCTGAACATGAGGTATGTTTTTCATTTGTCATTTTTTTCAAGATTAATATTTCCCAAATATGTATATACACATCTCAAATGTGTAGATCTTGAAAAAATACCCAAAATAAAAAAAAAAATCACCCCAAACGGTCACCTGAATGAAAATTTTCATATCTTGCAAGAATCGCATCGAACACCATCGTACCTCCATCGAACCACCATTGAGCAACATCAATTTTTTCATGAAAATCTTGATTTTGAAGGCCCCATCGAGCTGGCATCGAGCACCATTGAACCATCATCGAACCACATCAATTTTCTATAGATTTCAAAGTTTCATATCTGAAAAAAAAAATTGCAAAAAAAACTCAAAAATCATGCCATGATCTGTTCAAAATGCAGTATTTTAGTGTCCTAAGTAAGGAATACTTGCTATTACATTGGGTTCTCTTATATTTTACCTTACCCGTGAATTTTTTTCTTGAGAGAGAATTGAGAGGTATGGGTTGAGGGAGAGAGAGGGAATAGAGAAGAGGAAGTGGATGGAAAAAGTATGGGAGGGGTATTTTGGGTATTGTCAAAAGATTTGACATTTTTTTTTAAATGATTAGAAGGCCTAGCATTTTTTTGATTTAGGACACCTCATTTAGCATAAAAACTCAAATTTCCCTTAAAAAATATGTTAGTGACATCAAAAAATGATGCTACTCTTTCAGCCTCTCTCTCTCTCTCTCTCTCTCTCTCTCTCTCTCTCTCTCTCTCTCTCTCTCTCTCTCTCTCTCTCTCTCTCTCTCTCTCTCTCTCTCTCTCTCTCTCTCTCTCTCGTAGAAAACTCCATGGGTAAGGTAAAGTATCATTTAAGACACTAATTACAAGTAAGTATAATGGCAAGTATTGTTGAGATTGATTAAGTACATGGTGAAATTGTTTAGGCACGAAGAGGTGCTAAAACAATAACAATTTCACAAAAGTCAACAAGTGGAAATTTACTTTCGGTATAGGCATTTATAAATCAACTTTTGGGTCCAAAATGTTTATTTGGAGTATATAAGAGTAGCCAAAAAGTTTGGGAGTATTTGGAGGTGTTTCGAGACAAGTCTTGGAGTGCCAAAATAGAGGTGTTGATGACGCATCGCCCTAAGCTTTGAAACCCTAGACTAAATAGACCAGGCGATGCATAGTCTGGTGCCAAGCGATGTGTCACCTAGGCTGTTACGGGGTGTCTGTACAGTTAAGTAATTTGGCTCCAAAACTTAAATGTAAATGCTCTAATCTCATTGTTTGAGTCTAATGAGGGTCTTATACTATTTAAGGGGTTCATATGAGTTAATTGGTGAATTGATTTGTAACGTCCTACTAATCCAGGATCGTTACACTGTGTGTTTAAAAAAGTGCTTAACTCGCTAAACGAGTCATTTGGACTTAAAATGTGTAATTAAAACTAACTCAAGGATTGGGTATTAAAAAAAATGGTCAAACAGTAACCATTTCATTAAAAAGGTTTAAGTTTCTACACGGGATCCCGAAAGAGTTTATAAATTGATACAAATACAACAAAAGGTCGGCCTAGGCGGCAAAATCAAGGTTCAACCCTACTTCCAGCAAGTAATCTCTGTCGTGGTGGTCGAGCAGGCTGCATATGTACACTCTTCCCCTAAAGCTCTCTAACTCATGGTTGGTCCAGCTTCTATTTCCCCTTACATACACCACGTAGCACCCGCGAGTCAAGGCTCAACAAGAAAACATAGGTAAACGCATAAACAGTTATTCAACAGATTTCATATCACAAATAGCATGCCTAGTAGTTATTACCAATACGTAGGCATGCATTCAATCTATTTAAGCAGCCATAGAGCCACACAGGTGCCCATCGCGCTATTCCCTTTGGAAAAGGCTATAGAGCCGGTGAAGCATGAACCAAGCGATTATAGAGCCGTGCAAGCGTATATCACACTTTTGGGTTGGCCCCGCCATAACGGCCTGCGTTCTGCATACATTTTTCGGCCATGACTTATAGGCCAAGCTAATCGATTAGATGTAACAAATAAGCATTCTTCATTCAATACAAATGTACACAGTGCAGTCAATCATGTTTAATCAAACATAACAGACATGGTTATAACCATGTTCAATAACTGGGGCTCGAGCCCTAATCTCATACCAGGTACATTTTCTTACCTCAAGCTCTGAGCACGCGAATCTAACGACCCTGAGTGCGATCCTTTCCTCCCAAGCCTAGTGGTATGCCCTTTCACAACCATAACAAGGAAAACTCATCAAGAATCGAACTAATAAAGGCTTACAAACGAAATCCTAGCCTCCAGGACCTTGAATTCTACAAAACTGGGTAGTAGAGCCATTCCGGAGTCTTTAGAGTTAGGTTCCCATGACCCAAAACCTCATATTCCAAATTTCCCATTTACATATGCGACGCCTCCCAGCTGCACTGTGGCCCCACACTAGGTCGATGGGCCTGCCTAATATCTAGGCAATTAGTGCCGCGACGGCCACCACTAAGGGTCGCGGTGCCAGGCTAGGTAGAGAACCCACCTTGAAATTTCCCTCAATTTGAGTCGCAACGCTACCCGTTAAGGGTACCGGCGCTAAGGCGGTCCGAGGCTACCCCTGCCTCGAAGATGTTCATGCAAGTCATGGTGCTCTAGTCAAGCGTCGCAGAGCTACCATGCAAACCCAGAAAACTAGCAATTTTCTAAAATCGCAATTGCCCCAAATCCATCCCAAAAACACAATTTTACACAGAATTGACCATTATAATGGTCCCACCAACACAAACAAGCAATAACCAACCACCCAAAGCCTCTAAAACACTCCCAAACAAAAAATTCAAGAATTTCTTCAAGAACTTAAAAAGGAAACTCAAAGCTTAAGGAAGTGAATTTACCTCTTTGAATTCAAGCTCCCCAACTGGTTTTCCCTAGCTTAGAATCTCCTAATCCTCAACAGCAAGCTTCCAAATCCATCAATCTTTATTCTAAATCTTGAATTCATAAGTTTGCCTCAAAACTTCCATGAACACACACACACAGGAGAGAGCAAGGGAGAAACAAGGGAGTGAAAGTGAGAGAGAGGGCAAGTGTTTTCGTTTTCTAAGTTAATCAACTCAGCTGGGCATATATCAATCAAATGGTCCAAAAGACCGAAATGCCCCCACTTCCCAACTTTCCTCTCAAAGCCCATAAGGGCAAAAGGGTCATTAGACACTCTAATCCCATTAAATCCCACATTACACTATAATTCTCAATTAATTCAGACATATACATATATAATTACTTCTCCCTGAATATGACTCATACTCCAATGAGTCTTGGTAACCTATCAAATTACTAAAAATACCCCTTGGCTCACCCCAAGCCGAGTATTAATCCTCATTATGACTTTACCGCTACTTTGCTCAAAAGGACCAACTCCTGCTGAATATCTCAAATATATCCACATAATAATGTGGTCTCAGTCATATATAACACAATATAATAACAATTATGCCCTCAGTGGGCCAAAATTACAAATATGCCTCTTTAAATAAAAACGAGCATTTATGCACATTCATTACACTTAAACATGCATAACAATTCTTATCATAATACAACTCATGCAATTCACATAATCACATAAATATTCAACTAAATCATATAATATTCTAATAATTGTTAGGAAAATATGTATTTGCATCAATGGAAATGGTAAGATAATGAAACTATATGCAATAACATTACAAATAAATATTGATTGATTAAATAAAGTTACAGCTCTATAACTAAAAATACAAATAAACAAAGAAAAGGAAGAAGAATAAGAAGAAGAGAATGGTAAAAGATACAACTCTAAACAAAAGATTACAAGTAAAGGAAAGATGTTTGAAACAAAAGAAAAGAAGATTACAACTCTAAACAAAAGTTACAAGTAAATAGAAAATGAAAATAAGAAAAGAAAAGAAAAGCAATAGAGAAAAATGTAAGAACAAAACAAAAGGAGACTCTCACTTACACAACCTAAGTGAAGAGTTTTAGGGATCACCAACTTGAACAAGGTTTAAAACCTTTGTCCAAAAGCTTATTTCCCCCTAACTCAAGCACTAAGGGATCTCTCTCAGATTAAAGGAAATGCTTTATGGAATTATCAAGCCCCAAGGTGTTTCTAGCCAAGTCCTCTAATGGATAGAAAATTTTGTGCCTTTCAAGTGAGCTATAGGCACCTAATTATAGAGTTTAGAGATACCATTTGAATTTCAAATTACACCAACCCCCATGGTTGTTACCAATGTTTAATTGGATTAATATGGAATTAAAAATGAGATTTGGGAGTTATTTGGGGTTTTTTTAGCCATTCAACAAAGATTTAAAAAAAACTGAAAAATTGGTCAGATTTACACCTGTGGCCGTGGCCAGGGACATCAGTGGCCGCGGCCACTGACCAATTTCAACATTTGAAAATGTGCTACTTTTCCAAACGGTTCCAAACCCTCCCAAATGATTTTGTAACCCCCAAAACACATTATTGGGGTTAAAATCATATCGCTAACATCCATTTCACATATGGCTTTATGAAATTCATCTCAATATTGTGTAACACCAAATTTACACAATAAAGGGTAATATTTGGAAGTTACAAATTTGTAACACCAAATATGTTACATATTTGGATATATCTATATATCTAAATATTGTAACTCTCTATCATATGTTATAATATGTGACACTCTTTGTCACATTTATTTAATCTAAAACATTATAATATAATATAATATTACATTATATTATATTATAAAATAATATAACATTCCCCAACTAGATTAAATAGTTATCTATTGTAACACTTATTTAATCAATCATTATATTTTATAATATAAAATATACCCCGCTTGATTAAATAAGAACTCTCTCTTATAGGAGTCATTGCATTAGTGCATAAAGCAAAGTGTTTTTCAACTTGAACTTTACTATAGTGTAATTATCACAAAATTTGTCGAAAATTTGGTTGCACTAGGCATTGAACCATCTTTTCATGATAACAAAACGGTGATAACACACACACATTTGCGATGTTCACTTGAGACCTCTATGTCTCACTTTGCACCGTTAATGGCCATGTGAACTTTCCATTCATGGACGTTCTTGAGAATACTCATGAGAGGCGGCACCACCTCTAGGTCCATATAGGTAGAATTCTTACAGTATTTTATTACCAAACATACTTGTCTTCACAAGATTGAATTCTATTAAAAAAAACCTTTCGATTTTAACCCTCAACTTGGTAACACACAAGTACTCAATATCTCAGATGAGACTTGTTTTGAGTACAACTAATATTCACTTGATTGACTTGTTGTTACCTATTGAACCTAACACTAGTTAAATAACTAGTGTTAAGATAGGTTACCATCAATCGTGAATCTCTTTAGGGGGTTTAAGTCCCATCCCTCAAGATGATGCAGCCACTAAATCTCTCGTTAGTGGCTTAGTGAAAGGATCTTCCAGATTTTTACTTGTTCTCACATAGGATATTGAGATGACTCCTCTTTGAATCAATTCTCTTACATATCCATGTCTTAGACTAATATGTCTATACTTCCCATAATACACTCTGTTGTATGCTCTAGCCAATGTCGCTTGGCTATCACAATGTATCGATATAGTATATACATTCTCTTTGATTAGGGGAATCTCTATCAACAGATCCCTTAACCATTCGGCCTCTTTGCCGGTAGCAGCTAAAGCTATAAACTCTGCTTCCATAATGGAATGAGATATACAGGTTTGTTTCTTGGAACCCCAAGAAATTGCACCTCCACCAAGTGTAAATACCCAACCAGTTGTGGACAAGTTGTCCCCAAGATTGGATATCCAACTTGCATCTATATATCCTTCTAAAATTGAAGGAAATTTGGAGTAGTGAAGGCTTAGTCCTTTGGTTTTCTTGAGATAACCTAGGACTCTTCCAATTGCCTTCCAGTGATCCACACTTGGATTACTTGTAAACCTATTAAGTTTACTTACCGCAAATGCTATATCAGGTCTAGTACATTGGGCAGCGTACATTAGACTCCCTATAGCACTAGCGTACTCCAATTGAGCCACCGCTCTTCCTTCATTCTTCTCTAGTTTTACACTATGATCGAATGGAGTATTGGCATCTTTAACCTTGAGATGGTTAAATTTGTTCAATACTTTCTCAACATAGTGGCATTGCCCTAACGCAAAACCCCCACTATGTTTCTTTACTTTGATAACAAGTATGGTGTCAACTTCTCCAAGATCTTTCATCTTGAAGGTTGATGATAGAAACCTCTTCGTTTCTTCTATCCCTTTCATGCTATTACTTAGAATAAGCATGTCATCCACATATAAGCAAACAATGATCACATATCCCTTACAATTTTTGGAATACAAACACTCTTCTCCATTGTTATGTCTAAACCCATTAGACATGATGGCTTGATCAAATTTCTCATGCCACTGCTTAGGAGCTTGTTTCAATCCATATAAGGATTTTACAAGTCTACATACTTTATGATCATATTTTGGTAGGACAAACCCTTCGGGTTGTTCCATATAGACCTTCTCATTGAGGTCACCATTAAGGAATGTCGTTTTGACATCTTCTTGATGAACATACAAGTTGTGTATAGAACTAATATGACCAAAATTCTTATAGAAGTTGTTCTTGCAACAGACGCATAGGTATCGAAATAATCGATACCCTCTTTTTGCCTAAACCCTTTAGCTACTAATCTAGCTTTAAAGGTTTGGATAGTGCCATCAGTGTGTTATTTTCTCCTAAATACCCACTTACACCCAATTGGCATAGACCCTGGTGGGAGATCTACCAATTCCCAAGTGTTGTTGGAAAGAATGGAATCCATCTCATCATTGATGGCTTCTTTCCAAAATGCACTATCTCTCGATTTCATAGCTTCTCTATAAGTCTTAGGATCATCCTCAACGAGAAGTACAATCGGAATTTTCCTAATGACTTCCTCTTTATTTCCTTCTACCATGTAGAATGAAATTCGTTGAGAATCTATCTCATCCACTACTAGACTTTTATGATTTTTAAGCCTTTGACTTCTTCTAAGTTCAAAGGGTTGCTTTACATCCTTTTGAGAATTCTCCTCTTGAGAATCAACTTTGGACGTAGAAGCTTGAGAATTGTTCTCATATAACAAATTCTCCTTTAGAGATGTTGAAGCTTGAGAATTGTTGTCACATAACATATTCTCAAAAAATTCAACTTCTCTAGATTCAATCACAATATTAGGCTCTAAGCATAATAGCCTATAAGCTTTATTATTGTTGGCATAACCAACAAAAGCACACTTTATGGCTCTTGAACCTAACTTTGTTCTATTAGGTTCGTTTTTCTTGCAATATGCAAGACACCCCCACACTTTGAAGTACCCTATGTTGGTTTTTCTTCCTTTCCATAACTCATATGGAGATATCTCATTTTTCTTCATTGGTATTTGATTAAGAATGTGACAAGCGATTAAAAGCGCTTCACCCCATAAGTTGAAGTTCAACTTAGAAAATACCAACATAGAATTTATCATCTCTAGATAAGTCCTATTTTCCCTTTCGGCAACACCATTGTGTTGTGGTGTATAAGGTGTAGTGCACTCGTGAATTATACCATTTTCTTCACAAAATGTATTGAATTCATTAGAGAAGTACTCTCCTCCTCTATCACTTCTTAGCACCTTAATCTTTTTATTTAGTTGATTTTCAACTTCTAATTTATACAATTTAAAAGCATCAAAAGTTTCATGTTTATGCTTTAAAAGAAACACATAGGTATATCTACTAAAATCATCTATAAAAGTAAGAAAATACATTTTACCACGTTTAGTTAAAACACCATTTAATTCACAAAGATCACTATGGATTAAATCTAGTAAATTAGATGATCTTTCTACACCAGGAAATGGTTTCTTAATCATTTTTTCCTTAACACATGTTCCACATTTACCATAGTTTTTAATATTGCATGCAATCATACCACATTTTACTACTCTTTTCATGGTTGAAAAACCTATATGCGATAGTCTAAGATGCCACAAAAATAAAGAATCATACTCAACAATATAGGCGGAATTAGCATTTTTATTGATAACATTGAAAGTTACATCATTGGTACATAATTTAACCATGCCCTCACAACAGTACCCCTTTCCCAAAAATAAATTTGATTTGGTAAGTATAAGTTTACCGGACTCGAAAACGGCTTTAATGCCGGGCTTACCAAGAAAATCACCACTTACCAAGTTTCTACTCATTTTGGGAACATAAAGTACATTCACTAATGTAACTTTCTTGCCGGAGGTGAAAAAGACTTCAATGGTACCTTTGCCAAGTACCTTGGATTTTCCCTCATTGCCCATTTGAATCTCATGGTTGTCATTTGACTCTTCAAAGGTCTTGAACAATGATTTGTCATAGGTGACATGGACAGTGGCACATGTATCATACCACCACCCTTTCACCTTGCCTTGGACCGCATTCACCTTACTAAGGGTAGCAACTATGTTTTCCTCTTGAGTTGCATTCACCTTAGGTCCTTGTTGGTCTTTTCTATGCCTACACTCTCTAGCATAGTGACCCTTTTTCCCACACACAAAGCAAGGACCTTTCTCGCCCTTAAACTTGTTTGGGTTGGTTTTTGGACCCAAGAATTTCTCGTTACCCTTTTTCCCTTTGTTTTTGGGATGTTTTGGTTGTGACATTGCATTTGCTTTGGAAGTCTCTCCATTAGACCCATCCACAAGTTTATCTCTACATATCGATTCCTCTTTGATTCGAATATGCTTTTGGATTTCCTCCAAAGAATAATCCTCATTTTTATGAAGGATTATTTTCCTATAACTCTTCCAAGTTGGTGGTAATTTAGCCACTATAGCACCAACTTGAAAGGCCTCGGGAAGCTCAATCTTTAACACTTTCAATTTGTTAACAATTATTTGCAATTCATGTATTTGAGGAAGAATAATTTTATCACCAAAAAATTTGAAATCAAAGTATTGAGATATCAAAAACTTTTTGGCACCTTCATCTTCCGCCTTGAACTTTGTCTCAAGTGCATCCCATATCTCCTTGGCCGATTTGGTCTCAGTGTAGAGGTCATAGAGCCTATCGGATAGAGAATTGAGGATATGACCCCTACAAAGGAGATTGTCCTCCTCCCTCTTCCTTCTTTTCTCCACCTCCTCGGGAGTGTCCTTGTCGGATGGCGTTGGGAGAGGTTCTAGAGTGGATTCTAGAATGTACGCGATTTTGAGAGTGGTCAAAAAGAATCTCACCTTGTCTTGCCCCCTAGTGAAATTGGACCCATCAAACCTATCCAAGCTCACTAGGTCTTGATTCATTATCTTGATGGTCTCCCCTTCCATTGAAACAAACAAGGGATAAGCTTTTGAATGTTAGGAAAATATGTATTTTCCTCAATGGAAATGGTAAGATAATACAACTCTATGCAATAATATTACAAATAAGTATTGATTGATTAAATAAAGTTACAACTCTATAACTGAAAATACAAATAAACAAAAAAAAGGAAGAAGAATAAAAGAATGGTGAAAGATACAACTCTAAACAAAAGATTACAAGTAAAGGAAAGATGTTTGAAACAAAAGAAAAGAAGAATACAATTCTAAACAAAAGTTACAAGTAAATAGAAAATGAAAATATGAAGAAAAGCAATAGAGAAAAATGTAAGAACAAAACAAAAGGAAACTCTCACTTACACAACCTAAGTGAAGAGTATTGGGGATCACCAACTTGAACAAGGTTTAAAACCTTTGTCCAAAAGCTTATTTCCCCCTAACTCAAGCACTAAGGGATCTCTCTCATATTAAAGGAAATGCTTTCTGGAATTATCAAGCCTCAAGGTGTTTCTAGCCAAGTGCTCTAATGGATAGAAAATGTTGTGTCTTTCAAGTGAGCTATAGACTCCTATTTATAGAGTTTAGAGACACCCTTTGAATTTCAAATTCCACCAACCCCCATAGCTGCTACCAATGTTTAATTGGTTTAATATGGAATTAAAAATGAGATTTGGGAGTTATTTGGGTATTTTAGCCATTCAACAAAGATTTAAAAAACTGAAAAATTGGTCAGATTTACACCTGTGGCCGTGGCCAGGGACATCAGTGGCCGCGGCCACCAACATTCTATGGCCACAGCCACTGTACAATTTCAGCACTTGAAAATGTGTTGTTTTTCCAAATGGTTCCAAACCCTCCCAAATGATTTTGTAACCCCCAAAACACATTTTTTGGGTTAAAATCATATCTCTAACTGCCATTTCACATATGACTTTATGAAATTCATCTCAATATTGTGTAACACTAAATTTACACAATAAAGGGTAATATTTGGAAGTTACAAATTTATAACACCAAATATGTTACATATTTGGATATATCTCATATATCTAAATATTGTAACTCTCTATCATATGTTACAATATTTGACACTCTTTATCACATTTATTCAATCTAAAACATTATATTATAATATAATATAATACTACGCTATATTATAAAATAATGTAATAATAATGCCCTCCCGACACCCTAATAAAGGCACTAAGCCTTATTAGGAACTTTGGGGTGTTACATGATCACTCACCTCTCTCTCTCTCTAGCTCCAAGATTAGTTATTTTCTCCAAGATCTTCATCAAGAAAGCTTGGCTTGTATGAAGGATTAAGGCTTGTGTATCCCAATCTCATTCCATTTTTGTAGCTAGCCTAATCCACTTGGAGTTGTGATATATATATCCTACACTTAAGATCAGATGAACTTGAGTCAACTGAGTTTCTTAAGTGTAAGTAGAAAAATACATAGTTTCTTTCTCTAAACTCTCTCAGAAAATGCCCCAAGAATGCCCGAAGTAACAGTCCCAAAGTCTCCAAACTAGAGAGTTTTTCTCAGTCTAAAAAGATCAGATCCCCCCAAATGATGCCATGAGCCATTAATTTATAGACTCATGGATCATACATCAAATATCTCCTTTTTACCAGGTCCTTCGTTCTTCCAACAGACTTTAATTAATAAAATTTAAATAAATTTAAATAACAATAATATAGTTATTATTCCGGGATATTTGAGAGATTCTCGCGACAGTTGAGAATGATTCGGGTTGAAGTTGTTACTGAGGACATAAGCAAGCACCTCTCATCGGCAAAGCACACCTCTGGTCGGTATAGGCAAAGCACTCCTTTTGTCTAGTATGACACATCTCTGGTCTAGCAAAACACTTCACTAGTCGACCAAACACTCCACTGGTCGGCCAAGCACTTCACTGGTCAGCCAACACACTCCACTGGTCGGCCAAGCACTCCACCGGTCGGCCAAACACTTCACTGGTCGGCCAAACACTCCATTGGTTGGCCAAGCACTCCACTGGTCGGCCAAGATAGGTGACTAGTCAGCCAAAAATCTTTACCAGTCGTACAGAAATTCTATCAAGTCGGTCAGATCACTTTATCACAACGTCGAAGAGCCAATACATTTATTGACTATTAATGTGCCATTTACTGACTATGCATCTCCACTTGTCACTTCTGATTGCCATGTCATCGAATTGAAATTTTGGGGATAACATTTGCCCCCAAGTTTATTATATGATTTACTCATATGATAAACTTTTTCTGTAGCAAAATGTTTTTGAGGTCATCTAAAAGCTTCCATCCGGTCAGTAACCTTCACTTTTGTAGTAAACCCACGACTTAACTTTTCTGTCCATAAAAACGGTAGTTATCAGTTTCCCATTTCCATTGCTCTTTCGGGCTCATGGGTATAGGATAACCATTGATGTTATCTTGAAGTTTGTTGAACCCTTGAAATTCAACTTGTTGATCTTGTTTGCATAGTTCAAAATTAAGAAAATAGGTTCCCCTTTTAGCCCATCAAACCCATAACCTTGGCCACTTTCAGCTATTTAGACTACTCAGATTCATGCCCGTACTTCCCAGACACACCAATCCAGCTCCTCGGATGACAAGCTCCTCAGATGGCCAGCCAGCATTTCCTCGGACGCCTCTTAACGCCTGACTCTTGGGACACACGAACCACAACTCTGCGGATGCGCCAGGCCCCTCGGATGCACACATGCCAGCCCCTCAGACACGCAGACAACAACTCCTTGGATGTGCACTCCAGGCTGTTCGAACGCAGCCCCAGCCACTCGGACGCAACCCACACCTGCTCGGACGCAGCCTCAGATGCTCGGACACAGCCCACACCCACTCGGACACAGCCCCAGCTGCTCGGACATAGCCCACACCCGCTCGGACGCAGCCTTCGGACATGCGCGCGGGCCTACTTGGGCACACTTGGCATCCGCTCGGCCATCAACCAAACGATCGGGCATATGGCTTAGCTATTTAAGCACATGCCTAAAACTTATCCCTCCAAACACCATCAAAACACCTTGTTCGAATCTCTCAATCAATCTTGGGGAAAATTGACTTCTCTTCTCAAAAACATTTTTCCACTATGTAGTATTTACTTTGCATTCATTTGATCGTGTTTGTTTGATTCACTCCAGGGACTCATCACTGTTAGTCACGCTTTACAACAGAGTTTCCTACTCGACCAGTGATATATGCTCAGCCGACCAGGGAAGTTGTATCTGCTCTCCCGACCAGGAAAACTTTGCACCTGATCAGCTAAACTTTGTACTTGGCCAATAGTTTACTCTTTTTTCATGTGAAGACAATTGTTGCTTAATAGCTTTGATATTTTTCTCGTATAGTCGAGTTGTTGGCATTTATACTTTACTTTTCTTTGCTAACTTGAAACATTCTAAGTCTTTTTAGACTTAAAAAGTTATAAGTTTTTTGTGAATAGTAAAGTCACTCTGATGTATGCCTTATATTTTCGCATGAGTACTTAGTTTTCTAACTTAGAAATTCTACATATTTCATAAGTCCCTGCTAAGTATACTTTCTCACACTCTTATTGCTCTAACATTTTATGAGCATAATATTTATTGTCACACGAATATTTGCTTCTAACTTGAAATTTTGAAAAATTCCAAGTTACTTAAGTTTTGTCAAACAAGTTAGCTTAATGGCCTTTTTTTACTTCAAAATTTTACAAGTCAGCCTAAAAACAAATATGTTTACTCGTGCTCTTATTGCTTGTGTTAAATTATATACCAGCATACCCCATGTGCCCCCCAATCGATCGAGGGTTGAAAGATCCTGGGTCATTTGCTACTTTGACCGAATCTGTTCGAGCAGTTAATTGCTCGTGAAACACATAGAATATATTGAAAATATTCATGTAATACCCTGGATAGCCAAGACCGCTACACTGTGTACTTGTAAAGGTGCAAGACTTGATAATCAAGTCATTATTTTAAAAACGTGTCACTAGACATGTAAGTGCTAGGGTTAAAAAGGCTTTGGTCTCAAAAGACTCATTTTATATAATTAAATTGTTACATACACGGGATCCCAAAAGAAACAGTGTTAAAAGCAAATTTACAGACTCCCAAAGATACATGAGTAATCACTAGCCATTCTAAGGCAAAACAGACAGTCTTTGGGTCACGCGTCCCTGCCTAAACCTCAACCGTGGCAGCTGAGCAACTAGCTATGTACATTCCACTCGCTGAGCTCTCCAATCAGGGCTGGTCCAACTTGCCCTTGCCTTTACCTGCACCACGTAGCACCCGTGAGCCAAGGCCCAGCAAGAAAACATCATATATTACACAATCAATGATATCAAACAGTTAAGTCATCAAGCATGATTTCTCATCAATTAATTCAGCACATATACCCAGATTCAAGATGCAATCAATCACTCATATCACATAATATTCAGGGTCAATGACTTAGGCCGCACCCTCTGTTTAATCCACTGACTCTGGCCCGCTTAAACCGAGCTCAGTGCGTAATAAGCTGTCCTTGGCTACTAGTGGCCGAGTCGCGCCCTGTGCGCTAGTGAAACCCTTGGCACCCTTAGGCCATTGGTTCACTAAATAGCTCGCATGGCATAATACCATCATTTCAAGCCTTTACAATAGGGAACCCTTAGTCCTGTCACATATATTCAACCAGGTGCAGTTTTCTTACCTTTAGTCTGTACGATTATTGATTATGAGCAACGCCCCTCAAGCATGATCTGTTCCTGAGCCTAAGCCTTTATCACCTAGTCACAACCAAAGTATAGGGTTCCATTAATATTCAAATATAGGTTTCCGGTTACATAACTAACTTACGGGGATCTGAATTCCACCAAGCACGGTGGTGAAACCAATCCCGAGCAAACTAAACTACATTCCTATGCCTAAAATCCTCAAAAGTTCATGTGCACAACCAAGGGCTGCGGCCCTTGAAGCTTAGCCGTGGCCCTAGCCTCACAACAGAACCAAGGCCAACCTTAACAAAGACACGCGCCGCAGCCCTTGCTTTGGGCGCCACGGCGCCCACCCTTGGCCGAGCCTCCTTGGCCTTTCTTCATCCTAGGGCCGCAGCGCTCTAGAACAGAGCCGCAGCCCTTCCCTTCGTGCCCAGAAAACCCACCATTTCAAAGCTCAAAACCTCAGCCAAAACCACCCCTAAGCTCCCTACTTCAACACCCAACATTTCCACAACTTATGCTACACATTTCAACAGAAATTCAGTCTAAAGGAACCATAGAAATTTCCCTTTCAATTCTTGAAACTCTAAGAACTTAAACACCCAATTTAACCAGCCAAAAACTCAAACCCAAATCATAAATTCATGAATTAAAGCTTACCTTCATGATAGAACCCTTCCTCTAACCAAAACTCAGTTGATTCCCAATGATTTCCCAGCTCAATTCCACCTTAAACAATAGTTGGACAGCACTTCAATAACCAATTGATACACAGAGTTAAACTTAAAAAAAAAACACATGGATTAACGCTTACCTTAGTCTTGATTTAGTCCTGGATTGTTTCTTGAGCTAAGCTTCAAAGTCCAGCTTAATTTCCCAGGTCAAAGGTCCCAAATTTCCCTCTGTTTTCCTTTGGATTCTCACTTAGCTTCTTCCCTTTGTTTTCCTTGAGAGAGAGAAGAAAGAGCTGAGATAAAAGTGTTTAGGTCGGTTTATCTTTTCCTTCTAAGGGTTTCCTTATGTTTGCCTTACCCACTAAGTTAATTCCCAAAGCTCAGGGTGCCGGAACCGTCCCCAAGGGCAAAATGGTAAAATCCCCCAATATTCCTGCCTAGACATCCTAACCTCAAATATATCTCCATATATTTATTTTCATAACCCAATAGTCTAAATAGCTACCCGGTACCTAAAATACCCCTGACTTGTCCAAAGTCATATTTTAAGTCCCGTTGTGACTTTTCCCGCCATCTGACCCTAGGATCGTCTCGAGTCGTGCTCTGCGGACCTGCCCACATAATAATGTGGTTCTTACATATATCACATGTTTATTTCATATTATCATTAAAACATTACTAAACATATAATTACACATTTAAATCACAATTAATCCATTAATGCCCTTCTAGCACACTAATCAAGACCCATAAGCCTTATTAGCGATTTTGGGTCGTTACAATTCGAGCAGTTGAACATTGCTTGAATGTATCGATCAGTTGAACACTGTTCAAATAATTAACACACATGCACATTTGTAGCAAGAATTGACCACGCTGCGCGTAGTCTCTTTTATTACTCGTAAATTAAAAAAGGACAAAACGTGTCTAATAATGAGTCTGAAACAACAAAAATGGTTCAAAAATTAAATGACTGGTAAGCAAATAACCAGCTCATAAACCAAACTTAAATAAAAAGTAAAACAACTTGAAATTAAGCTACCACTCTGAAAGCGGTATTTAGAAATAATGTATCCATAGACGCTCGTCGTTCCAGTGGTTTCTGATCCTAGCTCTCCCGCTCATGTCGACGTGTCTCGACATACCTCTCCCTTGCTTTATGCTATCCTTATCCAAGTGTGGACCTCCACATATAGTGTCTAAGGTAAAGTCGACAGGCTCGGGCTGCAAGGGTGGAGATCTTTGTCGTTTGAAACTAGGATTGTTGCTGCCTCCTTCTCCTTGGGGTGTCTCTCCCAGTACTTTCTCAACTTGCCCGACCGGAGAAGAAATTCTGTCTCATCCTTGAGGTGATTGCATTCATTCGTGTTGTGACCATAATCTCCATGGAAACGACAAAACTTATTCATATCTCTGTTCATCATCTCTTTCCTAATGGGTGGAGGTTTCTTGTAGGGAACCTCTTAATGACTAGAAAGATATATTTCCGTCTGGCTGGCTGAGAGAGTGGTGTAATTAGTGAACTGAGGTTCATACTTGGTTGGCTTTTCATTTGTACTCAACTTAGCCTTCTTTTCTTCATGGTGGTCAGACCCGTTATTCCCACGTTTCTTTCCACCATTCTTAGGAGGGTCAGTCGATTCGCCTGGATTGTTTATGCCATTTTCCTCTTTCTCGATTGCATCATCCAATTTCATATACTTGTCTGCTCGGTCAAGAAATTGTTGAAGTGTTGAAATTGGATTTCTATGTATACTATCCCACAAAGGGCTCCGATAAGTTATCCCAGTGGATATGGCAACCATCTTCCCCTCGTCTCCTACAGCAGTTGCTCTATTGGCTTCTCTCATGAATCTCTGTATATAATTCTTTAAAGACTCATCTTTTCCTTGCTTGATATCTGCCAAGTGGTTGGCATAAACTGGTGGAGTCCGGGCAGTGTTGAATTGTCTACAAAACTCTTTCCTGAATGCTTCCCAAGAGGTAATGGAGTTCAGCTTAAACTTCCAATACCATTCTTGGGCAGTATCGGATAATGTGGTTGGAAAGACTCTACACTGGTAATCGTCACTTACACCAAGCAGTTCCATCTGGTCCTCGAATTTCCCAACATGTCTAATGAGATCCTCCTTTTCTGTATATACTGGTAGCACCGGTGCTTTATATTTTTCCGGCGGCTGGGCTGCTCGAATCCGGGCACAAACTGGGCTGCCACTTCAATGGTCTATCGCATCCATCCCGGAAGGTTGTTTTGACAAACCTTGCACTGCAGCCATTAGCACATCAAGCTGGGCTTGGATGGCTGGTGCAACTGAAAAAGTTCCAAGATCTTGACCACCTGGTCGGGCATTATCATCTGGTGCACTGTCGTCAAGTATTTCTACTTGACTGGCAGGGCGGTTCAGATTTTGCCCTTCGACCGGGACGGTCCTCCTCTTGTTGGTGATAACGTCCCTCAAATCCTTCTGGGAAGCATGCTCTCCTGCCAGATCAAACATCGTACTTTTCGATTTTTCAGAGGGCTTACTACGCAGGACTTGCTCTCTCCCACTACGCTCCTGGCCGGGGTGCAATGGAGGCCTTTCGTTATGTCTCGGGCAGTCTTTTCCTCCTTGTTGGTCATTGCCCCCCTTTTCCTTTGACTGGTCGGTGTGATGACTATCAGCCTCATCATGACCATGCCCATCTTTGAATTGTGAAGTCCTCTTATCTCGAGGAGTCCTGGTCTGATCTTGCCTGGGTGGAGTCTTTTTACTGCTCGATCGGCGACTCCCTTATCTAGAAGTTTTGGATCGGTGGCTCTTGGAGGGGGTTCTAGAGTTCTCATTTTGCATCAAGTTAGTTCTGGAGCGGAGTTTGTCATCTGCCCGACCAGTCTGATTGCTTTGACTCCGGTCAGGTCCCCGAGAGTCCGTCCTTCCAGCAGGGGACTTCCGACTAGCGTTGTCCTTTCGTGCTCCTTGGGCGGCTGCTCGTGCCTCGGCTTGAGCATTGGCTTGGGCCAATTGGGTAGCCGCTTCTAGAGCAAGTGTTGCTTCACGATGTCTCTGGTCGACTTCCTCCTATCGTTGTCTGATCTCTTCGCTTCTGGCCTCCATATCGCGCCTTTGTTGCTTTAACGCAGCTCTCTACCTGGCCATCTCTTCAGCGAAAGACTCCCGCGCGATCATTGAATTGCATCATCTCCTCTTGGAAAGTGCTTATTGCTTCTTGGAGTTGTTTTACTTCTGGAGTGGTCTCCTCGAGAAAGACCCTGGGCTCAGTCTTTGGGTTCTGCGGTCCAGGACCTTCTGATCTGGCAGGCTCTTTTGATGTGCCTGAATTTTTGGATGCCACATTGGTATTCTTGGGCGCCATCTTGATATGATCGTCGTGTGTTTCTTCTCTTCAGGCTCTCAATGAAAGCACCAAAATGTTGACCACGATTTTGGCCAACAACGAGTAGACGTCAAAACTACAATAAACCTTCAAGAGAAAAATATGACACTGATAATTTTATAGTGGTTCAACCCCAATTTATTGGTAATAGCCTAATCCACTTGGAGTTGTGATATATATATATCCTACACTTAAGATCAGATGAACTTGAGTCAACTGAGTTTCTTAAGTGTAAATGATGGACCCAAAACGGGTATGTTTTAAAAATTTATACTCGCAAGCGCACAAATCGTATATGGAATATAGTGTTCGTGTAAGCACGAGATGGAACCCAAAGGAGTTGTCTAAAATTAAAAAGAAAACTATTTTAAATCAAAAGTAATAAATTCTAACCTAGCTCCAAAGATTGATGAGTTTTAATATTATGAACATAAAATAAAAGATTGAAAAATAAAGCTATTTAAGAGAATAAAAATAAAGCAATAATGATTTGAAAATAAATGTTAAAAGAAAATATTATTAAGATACTAGAATCCACAAAATGTAAGTTTAATGATATTTATTAGTATATTGATTCCCAAGTTTTAGTGATAGTTAAAATAATTCAAACTATCATTTTCCAAATAGATTTATAATTTTAAGTACAAATTACTTCTAAAAATATAGGATTTTTCTTCACTTTTCAAAATTATAATTTCAAAGAATTTAGTGTAAATCAAACTAATGAAATAACAAATAAATCAATGAACATTATTTATAAGGAAAAACATAATATTTTTGTTCTAAGCATGGATGTGTACAATTTAATGACACATCTTACACAAAGAATATTATGTTTTTGCAAAATGAAGAACAAAGTGCATATTATCTAACAATCCAAAATATGAGATATTAAAGATGAAAGACAAATATGAAGAAGAAAAATCCATAAAATTTGTTGCATTACAAGGGAAATCAACATACAACATAAATATTACCTAGTTACAAGTTGCTTCATTATGATCTTAATAATCTTAAAAAGATTAGAAACTCATAACTAGAATAGTAAATACAAACTAAAAATTACAAACATAAATAGGAAAATTTGGAGGTTGAACCCCCAAATTTTTCCTCAAAAAATACATAGAAAATAACAAAAAAGAAGAAAAAGATGAAGAGAATAGAGAGGTTTTGAAATGTGTAGAATTTTTGGTATGGTAACCTCTCCCCAAAAATGGACCCCCTAAATGGTCTTCAAAACTCCATATTTATAGCCAAAATGAGGTATTAAAATAATCAATTTAAATTAATTAAATTGATTAAATTAATTTAAATAATTATAATATGGTAAATAGAGGTAAAATATAGGGTGTAATAATGATGTTTTGGGGTAAAATGTGTAGAAAGATTTGGGTAAAAAGTGGTATTTTTAGACATAAGGGAACAAGGGTACAAAAGCATTTTTGTTGGGCTCAATAAGTGGGATAAAGCAGCTGGTTGGGTGGCTTGGGCGTGTTGGGGCTGCTTGCTGGCAGAGTGGGTTTCGGAGTGCTGGGTGGCAGGCGTGGGGTGAGCTGAAGGAGGTTGCTGCTGAGCCGAGTGGGTGGATTGGAGGCACGGGCCCAGGAGGAAGCACGGCTGGGAGAGTTTGCTGGGGGCTTCGTTGAGAGTAGCTTGCTTCATGGGCCTGGGATTGCGTGAGATTGCAAGCCCACGGTGGCTGGGAGAACTGAATAGGTGATGGGCCTTGGCTTTATAATCTTGATAAGATTTTTCACAAATCTTGACTTGACCAACTTCTTGGAATATATCTTTTTGTAGTTACCGCCAAAAAGTTTGTGATCTAAATTATTGACAATAATATACAAATTAAGCTACTGGTCATAGCCCTCCTAATATTAAATTATATCATACTTTTCAAAACTATTCAATTTAATTTGGTTATCTTTTAATTTGATCCCCTCTGGGTGGCTACTGAAGGAGCAGCTGGAGTGGTGGGCCTGGTTGGGCCGAAAGCAGGCAGATCCGGGCCTTTAGTTTTCAGCATTGCCAATTTTTTCTTTTCTTTCCTGAAAATGCCACACTTTTTCTTCATTTTTCTTGGCTTTTCAAACACCAATAATACAACATACTCCCTACAAAATAAACATAAATTAAATCATAAAAAAATATTTTCAACTATAAAATAAATCAATTTAATTCTTTGAAAATATTAATTATAACTTAATTTATATTAAACATTTAAGTTCAATAATACAACATTTTTTTACCTCAAATTAAACAATACTAACTCAAATAATTAACTACAACATTTTACAACAAAATAACTATAAAAACACACAAAAATATATAAAATCAAAATAAACCCAATAAATTCAAAATTACTTTAAAACTTAATAAATCAATTAAAAACTCAAGAACTAAGCAACAATTATCATAAAAATGTGGTAAAATAACTCTATTTTGTAGAGTTATCCGTAAGTAGAAAAATACATAGTTTCTTTCTCTAAACTCTCTCAGAAAATGCCCCATGAATGCCCCAAGTAATAGTCCCAAAGTCTCCAAACTACAGAGTTTTTCTCAGTCTAAAAATATCAGATCCCCCCAAATGATGCCATGAGCCATTTATTTATAGACTCATGGATCGTACATCAAATATCTCCCTTTTACCGGGTCCTTCGTTCTTCCAACAAACTTTCATTAATAAAATATAAATAAATTTAAATAACAATAATATAGTTATTATTCCGGGATATCCGAGAGATTCCCGCGACAGTTGAGAATGATTCGGGTTGAAGCTGTTACTGAGGACATAAGCAAGCACCTCTCGTCAGCAAAGCACACCTCTAGCGCACCTCTGGTTGGTATAGGCAAAGCACTCCTCTGGTCTAGTATGACACATCTCTGGTCTAGCAAAACACTTCACTAGTCGCCCAAACACTCCACTGGTCGCCCAAGCACTTCACTGGTCAGCCAAACACTCCACTGGTCGACCAAGCACTTCACCGGTCGGCCAAACACTTCACTGGTCGGCCAAACACTCCACTGGTCGGCCAAGACAGGTGACTGGTCAGTCAAAAATCTTTATCGGTCAGACATAAATTCTATCAGGTCGGTCAGATCACTTTATCACAACTCTGAAGAGCCAATACATTTATTGACTATTAGTGTGTCATTTACTGACCATGCATTGCCACTTATCACTTTTGATTGCCACATCATCGAACTGAAATTTTTGGGATAACAAAAGCATTTCCATAGAGAAGGCGAGGAATAGATATTTTTGGACAACAAATCATCATTTGTTTCAAGCCTTGCAACTTTTGTGTTTCACATAAAATTATAGCTTGTGATTTTTTGTTCCTAGAGTTTGTTCTTCAAGGAAGGTCAACTCTAAACTCTTATCTCGTTGTGTTTATGTAATTTGTATTTAACTATTCTCAAAGGTTGATTTACTTGTATCTTTTGTCTTTAGTTGTATCACAAACCAAAGGTTATCTATAGCCTAATCCCCAAAAAGTATCATTTAAGACACTAATTAATGCATTTCGAGAAGATATGAGCATGTCTTTTGGGTTTTTTTTCATGATTTGTTTTAGATCTGAAACTCTAAAATCTACCAAAAAATCAACTTTGCTTGATGGTTTCTCAATGGTGCTCAATGTCAACTTGATGGGGCCTTCAAAATCAAGATTTTCATGAAAAAAATGATTTTTCTCGATGGTTACTCAATATTGCTCGATAATTTCTCGATGGTACTTGATGCGATTCTTGCAAGAGGTGTAATTTTTAACTCGGGTGTCTGTTTGGGGTGCTTGATACTGCTCCACACGTTTGATATGTTTATATACATATTTGAGAAGTGTAAAACTTGAAAAAAAATACAAAAATTCACAACATACCTCATGTTTAAGACATGTTTTAGTGTGTTTTCAAATTTTAAACTTCTCAAATATGTATATACACATCTCAAACATGTAGATCTAAAAAAGATACCCAAATTAAAAAAAATCACCCTAAACAGACACCCGAGTGAAATATTATTTTTGGTATTAATATGAATAAAATCAGGGATGCAACGGAAGGTGGGGTGAGAAAATTTTAAAAAATCATTAATATTATGACAAGATCAATACATATATCTATACATTAAATCAACACATACAATGAAAATGAGATTACCTCTTGAAGCCTATCAAGATTTCTTGAGTCTTTTAGTAGAATCAATCAAGTTTCCTATCCAATGTAGACTCACACCTTAGCCTTCCAAGTCGTTCCTTAAACACACAAGAACGTGTGTAGGCACATAGGATTCACAGGTTGATTATTTAGGCTCTCTAGATGTTCTCAACACATGAGATTTAGAGAGTTTAGAGAAGAGAGAAGGCTTGTAGAAAGTTCTAGAATTTTCTGGTCTAGAAAATTCTATCGATAATTTTATGAGAGAGTAATAACACATTACAAGAAAAAGTACTTTTAGGGGCGACACTATCTGCGATGACAACTTGTCACTGCTATAGTGGGATTATTAGCTACGACAATAGCATGTCGCCGAAAATAATGTATCCTCTTATTTTTTTAACTCAGGAACAAATTTAGCAGCGTCACCTAAGGGAATTAGAATCCTTTGTTTTACAAAATGAATCAAATAGTACCATAAACTCGATTTTAGTTAAAATATTTTCAAATATAATTTTTCATTCTAAGTTTTCGACCACCTTCTTCGCTTCCATAAACCCTTCACATCGCCAACGTCCTAAGAATTGATTTTATAATTGAAAATATTTTGACCAAAATCAGGTCTAGGATACTCTTTTGATCCATTTTGTAAAATACAAGGTTTGAATAGTCATTTAACAAAGAATAAATAGGATTTTTGCCTCTCAAATTATTACCACTTTCAAATCATGCCCCCAAATTTTTTTCGCGTAACTAAAAATTATCCCCAAACTATTACAACTAAAAGTTGTGCCCCTCTGTCCAAAATTCGGGGGGCACATTTTGGTAGTTATAATAATTCAAGGACACGACTCTAAAATTCAATAATAATTGAGGGGGCACTACTCTACACCGGTGATACTTCAGGGGATGTGAAAAAAGTTATGTATCAATTCCTTTGTATGTCACGTCACCTCTTTTGGACAAGGGGATACGATTTGGTAGTGGTAATAGTTCGAGAGGAATTTTTAATAATACAAAAAATTCAAGGGGCACGATTTTAAAGTGATAATAGTTCGGGGGATAAGAATCATATTTATTATTTAACAAAACACAGGAGCCAATTACATATTCAGAAAAAACAAAAGGATCAAAATTGTATTTTTTTTCTTTTCAAAATTTATGTTGATTTTTTTTTTAATTTAGTAAAAATAAATGGGAGATTATTATAAAAATGTTAATTGGGCCATGCTATGCCAACTTTATAATTATTTAAACTTCATCTCATTCATTTTCGAGGAAATTACATTTTATATGAGATTTTTAATCAAGTTTGCAAAAATATGAATATTTTAAGAATTTTCATTTTTTATGGGTTTAGTTTCCCATATTTTTGCATAAAAGTTGGTTTATACCATAGTTTTACTCTTAATCAAGTTTTATTAATTTGGAAGAGTATCTTTGTAATTTGATTATTATTTTTTTAGCTTATTTGATTTTTTATATTAATTTTATATAAAAAAATTTATATTAATTTTTTTTGGTTGTTTTGCAATTTTTTTTGTAATATGAATTGTGTTTATTTTTTTTATTTATTATAGACATTTTTTTTCCTTTTTTTTAGATTGTACATTTTTTTTTCAAAGCATGGGTGAGGTAACCAATTACTTGATTGATCTTTCACACTAATGTAAAAAAAAATCCTAGAGCTAGGTTAAATAACATGTATCAGTAGGGGTAACCAGTTACCATAAGATGAGTGATGAGTTACTCATATTAAATATGAAAAGAAACATCAAATTTCAAGGAAAAAGAGGAATAACACTTCATTAAAAAAAAGGAAGAAGGAGTAACTATAATTTTAGTAACATAGGTGTTATCCCCAAAATTTCGTTTGATGACGTGGCAATCAAATGGGACAAGTGGCAATGCATGGTCAGCAAATGACACATTAATAGTCAATAAATTAGTTATTTAAAGAGGTGAAAAGGTTGAAAATTGACCTGAGGAGTTGTGATATTACTGGTCAGGAATAAGTTTGGCCGACCAGTGGTGTGATTTTCCATGCCCAACCATTGTTCCATGCCGACCAATGTTCCATGCCGACTAGTGGTGTGCTTTGCCTATGCCGACCAGAGGTGTGTTCTAGCAACTGGTGAGTTGTCTTGGTAAACCAATCATTTCGGGGATGGATTTGGTCGATCACGGATCATAATCTGAGAAGTTACCATCTAGTGACTCTTCAGGAAAGCCTCAGTAACAGCTTCAACCCGAATCATTCGCAACTATCGCGGGAATCTCTCAGATATCCCGAAATAATAGCTATATTATTGTAATTTGAATTTATTTATATTTTATTAATTAAAGTTGGTTGGAAGAACCAACGACCCCGTCAAAGGGACATTTCTGATGTACGATCCATGAGCCTATAAATAAATGGCTCATGGCATCATTTAGGGGGATCAGATCTTTTTGAGACTTGGGAATCTCTCTAATTTTGAGACTTTGAGACTGTTACTTGGGGCATTTTCTGAGAGAGCTTAGAGAGAGAAAGCTTGTATTCTCTAGAGAGAGAAACTCTGTATTTTTCTACTTACACTTAAGAAACTCAATTGACTCAGGTTCATCTGAACTTAAGTGTAGGATACATATATCACAACTCTAAGTGGATTAGGCTATTACCAACAAATTGGGGTTGAATCACTATAAAAATTTATTGTGTTATTTACTTTCTATTCAAGGTTATTGTTGTTTTTGCGTCTACTCGCAGTTAGCAAAAATCGTGGTCAACAATAGGTAACCAGTTATCGTAAAGAACCCAGATATATACACACATATCAAAGTGTGAAGGCAACTAGTTACCTCCAGAAATATACACACAAATAATGTGAAGGTAACCATTTACCACAGATCTGAAGATGGAAAAAAAAATAGATCCACCCTCTTTCTCTCTCTCCCATCTTCTTCTCTTCCCTCACCAAGAACCCTAGCTGTCGCCTGCCTCTCATTGCCAACCCTCCACTCCGACCACCTCCCTACATCACCTAAAAAACAGAAGAAAAAATTCAGATCTAGAAAAAAAGTCAAATCTGAAAATGGCAGAGGGGTGGCGATGGATCTCAGGATCAACGAGACTCTCAGATAAAGTCAACGACGAAGATGGAGGTGAGGGTTGGTTTGCGTCTGGGTGTTGGTTGTCGTGGGGATGGGCTCGGACTCACAGAGCTGGGTCACTTAGATTCTGGGTTCACACACCTGAGCTTGAAATTGCGCACGTTGGTGCGGCTATGGGATTCAGGTCACCTGAGATTTGGCAGCTCGCGAATGGAATCGCGCAGAGATGTTCGAATTGGGGTTGGGTTTGTGGGAGCTTATGACTAAAAGGAGGCTCGCGATTGGGGAGCTGGCTGTGCGCCTGGGTTGCACTACGCTAGGCACTCGGGTACTGAGTCGATGGCGCGACTGGGTGTTCTGGTCTGGGTTTCGTGGAGGTGCGCACCTAAGGTGAATCCTAGGTGGTGAGGGTGGGTGGACGGAGATGATGGTGGCGATGGTGAGCAGGCGAGTGGAAGACAAGGGAGGTGGCGGCTAGGGCAAAGGAAAAGAGATGAGAGATGAGAGAGAGAGAAAAGGGTTTGTGCGTCTGGGCTTGGAGATAGAGAAAAGGTTTGTGTGGTTAGGGTTTGAGAGAGAGAGAAGAGTCGAATAATAATTTACAATAGTACCCCTGTTTGGCTGATGTGTTTTGGTTTTAAATTTAGCTTCCATATTTAGTTAGCTAGTAATTGTATTTCTCATACTTTATTTTTTTCTTAAATAAATTTTCTTATACAAATTAAAAAAAGGCAAATTCTTTAGTCCCTCACGGAACTTAGTCCAACAAATGGGACCCAAAAAAATTGCCAAGTGTCAAGCTATTAAATTTTTTGGTGTTTTTATTATTAAATTTTTATACCTGATGAACCAATTATGTAAACCAGTTGTGAAAAAATCTGTTAGCATGGTCTGAAAAGTATGGCCAAAATAGTAATTTGCAGTAAAAAAAAGTCTACAGTGGAGGGCAATAAGGTAAAATTAGTATTGTGTTAAAAAATATTTACGATATTGGGAAAGTAATGTTTTGAGGCCAGTTAGTAATTTTTAAATGAGTAGGGAGGAATAACGTTTTATCTAAAAGTAATGAATTTCCCAGTAACTTATTTGCGCATAAGTAATCTTTTTATGTCGGTAAGTAATATTCAATAGAATGGTTAGTAATAACATAATAGCTGAAAGTAAAAAAATCGAAAGTAATTATTGGTGGTTTTTTTTGAGTAACAAATGAATTGTCTTAGTAATATTTCAATTTTGTTTGACTAGTTTAATGGTTAGAAGCATGAATTACCATTGATTATGTAGCTTTAGGTTGTATAGTTAATTTAGAATGAATTTTGGCCATTATATAATATTTGGTATGTAAGACTTTCTCTTTGCATAAGTAATTTTATAATCCCCTAATGTGTAACACAATTAGAGTACAAAGTAAGAGTACAATAATAATAATACAACTAAATGTACCATATTTAAGTGATAATAATTATATGGTTGCTCGATTAGGAGTCACTACTTCCTTAAAAAAAAGTGTGATTAAAATATTTCTGTCATAAATGGAGAATAAAAATTTAATCTCATATTATTTAAAAGATGATTAATTGATGAATTATCCCTACTATACTTTTGTAAGTTCATTTGACAAGTACGGTGAACTACATAGGTTTAAATTTGAAACTACATTGGCGGCTTAATTGACAAGGAAATTATTATTTTGTTATTGATTGCATGGAAGATGGAGTCAAGTAATTGGGATGTGTCGATTGTACGAATATGTCGTATTGGTGGTAGTAGAACATCCCCAATCACGGTTGCAATTAATATCGAAAGGAAAATAAAAAAGAGTTGCAAAAGGCACAAAGAACCAAAGAACACACACCATATTTGAATCACTCACTACTTACTTTCATGCTTTGGTTCATATCTACATTTAAAAATATTATCAAAAAGTTGAAAAACTAAATAAACAATAAGAAAGGTTTGACTTTATTATTTTGTAACTCAATCTCAAACCATGACACCGTTATTGGCAAATACAACTCATTGCTCCATGAATAAAAATCATGAACATGAAATATGAAACTACATTGAATTCAACTTCTCTTAACCCGACAATACAACAATAAAGTTAATTGATCCAATTGCTATATGTATAGTTATTCACTAATGTATTTCATAATCTCCAAGCAAAAATCAACTTTGATACCTCTAGAAGTCTCCAAAGGAAAATGGTGTAATACCTTCGCTGTTTTGGTCAAAGAAGGCTACATGTTGTTGGAGAACTGGCATGTTATAATATTTTTTAACATAACAGACCTTCCTCTCTGTTGTAGTAAATTGTGTAAGGCATTTTCTTGAACACCTATGATGCATTAAAAATGTTAAAGCTAAGAAATTATTGTTGTGAAACAAAATGACCATTTCACAAATGTATGCATGATTTGAATAAAAAACAAAGCATACACATACCATGCAAATCTATTCAACTTACTTTTATATACATTTTAGGTTAAAGCTTTGCTCACAGTCAAGATGAAACCAAATGAAATAATCAAAATGGATAAAAATAATATAAGACACAAAATGATGAGATATTTTACAAAGAATTGTACAAATAAACTGAGAAATGCCATTGAATAAAAATACTTAAAATACAACCACTATAACAAGATGTATTTATATATATGTCCGATGCAGTACTACAAAAATTCATGATTTTTTTGTTGCTAAAATGCTCATAATGAATTAAATGAAATGCAACCAAAACTAGGTGCCTTACAGCAAGCTACACGAAGCCCAACAGAGATAAAGCAAGAATGCATCTTAAATAACTAACATGCAATACTTACTGTCACATAATGCAAAAATGCATCAAAGACCGTTATACACCAGATGTGTATAAATAAATGCAAAATACAAATACATGGGTTTCACGTACAGTTGTTCATATTCTAGTATTTAAAAAGTTAAAAATATAATACAAAGGCAATTTTTTTTTCAAATTAAGAATCTAAAGATAACAATTAACATCTTAAATACTAAACTAACCCCAGCAAGCCAACATTTGTTTGATTAAAAACTATTATGATAAACCAAAAGTCAAATAGAAATTGACAAAACTTCTTCTCAAATTAGTCAAAGGAAAAGAAGAAGAAAGCACATCTCGGTCCGTGTCCAGATCCTCATAAAACTTTATTAAATATAAAAAGGAAGAAATAACATATTACCATATTCTACCAATGGACTACATGTAGAATGGTTAGTACTCACGGAAGAAAACACAATATATCTTTCATAATTCTTCTGAATACTAAAATTAACCATTGTATAAAAATTTTGTTCATCTAAAGAACATCAAAAACAATAATAATAAATCAATAATAAACAGAGAAAACTATACTAGAAAATCATTTGATTCTAATATTTAATTTAAAATGAAGAAGTACAATCATACTGACATAACAATAAAATCTTAAGATATATCCAACAATCAATAGTTCAAAGTTCCATATCAACACATCCAGGAGCCAAGATTCAAGACCATGCTCTTTGTTACCGTAATGAAGAACAAAAGAATACACAAAACACACAGCAAGAAAGGAGGGCCCTCTTAATTTAAAAACATGCAATTCTAAACAAATAGATTAGTAAGAAAGTAATTCATAAGTCCGAGAATATAAACAAAATTTTAAAATAGTCCTCAAATAGATTTCACTTAAGTTTGAGAAGACCCTCATTTGACATGACATTTGTTCACCACAAAATTATATAATCTTTCTTTTATCAAATCATATGTGGGTCTTTTAGAAGCTCCATATAACAAAATAGAATATCAGAATAATTAGTCTTTTTGTAGATTAGTTTTCAACTCAATCTCTACTCATAATTGAAACCTAGATTCATATATTTACAAAGCTCATTTTTTTAACTAACCAAGATTTATTTTCGCAATACTATAAAAGTAAAAAAAAATATTAATAAAATCTATGGAATGGAAATGAAACAAATAACAAAGAGATAAAAGAGACAAAGTTAGTGAAAGAGGGAAACAATGATGTGAGAGAGTGGAGACTGAGAGAAGAATAATAACCCTTCTTTGAGGGAAGAAGACAATGGTGATGGAGGAGCGACCGCAACAACAACGACAACCAATCACTAGCGCGGAGACGAGAATGGAGGCTTGAGGAAGAGGGTGAAGCATGAAGAAGAGGACACCGATGTAAGTAATAAGACAGTAGCCTTCAAAGACTGTAGAGCCGACCTCTACGCCCAACCTACAAAGCCATTCTAGCGATTCTTCAAGAATTTTTTGACTAAAATGTGATTTTGGAGTAGAAGGCAACAAATTTGGGATTTTAAATATATAATAGATATATGACAGAAAAAAAAATGGTTGCCAGTAACTAGGGGCATATAGGTATTTTGACACTTTTTATTCAACAGATGCAAATCTAACTGTTTAACATAAAAGAAAACACATCCAATAACTCTTACCTATTGAAGGACTAAGTCCTAAAAAAAAGTATAATCCTCATATTTTTGCATAATAATAACATAAAAACCATATTTTAAAAAAATTCCCTTCGTTTTTAGTATCATTCTAGTCTACAATAAAACTACTAATTGAGTCATCCTGACCACAAGCACATTTATTCAGCATGCCCAACCCCTCACGTTCTCATGCCTAATGTGTACGTATATCAACCATAAATTATATAAATATAAATTATTTTATTTTATTTTTGACAAACAATTCTTATATTTATTTTTTCATTTTTCTTTCCTTATACCAAACATGATTTTTTTTTTACCCTTTTTCACACATTTTTCTTATACTTTCTCTGTACCTTTGTTTCCCTACCAAAATCCAAACTCAAAATATAGCCATGGTTGTTGAGTTAAGAGAATGAGAGGTGTCGTTGTATGAATGCACCGGCCTGGTGGTGGTGGTCAATGATAAGGAAGATGACGAGACTTGGGGAGCATGGACCGAGGCCGACACCTTAGAATGAGAGATGACTTTTGGGCAGTGAAAAATGAGCATTTGGTGAGAGCTAGAGCAAAAAGCCAAGCCAATAACACAGGGCAATGCCCGAGATCTATAGAGATTATTAACGTGATACCATAAATATATATATATATATATTTTTTTTTTTTTTTTTAATTCCGTACATAATGATGATTCCGTATATATTGAAGTTTAAACAAAATACGGTATTTTATGTAAATTTTCCTCTCTTTTTTTCAACTTTATCCCAGACTTTATTATAATATTTTTTTGTTTTCCTTCTCATGTTGTTCTATCAATAATCAATTAGATCAAATGAAAAAAAAAAGTTGAAAAATTAGATGTTCGCACAAAATGTTTTAGGTGATTATAGTGGAGCTAATACAAAACGTGGTCCAATCCCCACGATGAATAGGTTTAGCTCTTCAATTTTTTCATGGTAGCCTGAGCGAGAGGAAGGAAAAAGAAGAAAAGAAAGCTCTGGTTGAAGTGAAAAAGAGACGTGTGAGAGAATTGTTTTAGTATAAATATTTTTAATATTTTAAATGCAAACTTAATAATACTTCTTTAAATTTAATGGAATAGATAATTAAAATAGAAAATATTAGACAAAATATTTTACATTGAATATATCACCCAAATCAAAATTTACGAGAATGAAATGTTAAAACAAGTATTTATAGATAATATATAGTAAAAAGGAATATTCTCTAAAATATAGAAAGAGATTTTTGTGTTTATCAAAAGAAAAAAAAAGGATGGATTTTATTTATGCCATTTGAACCATAGATTTTTCACCAATTCTGCACCGTTGAGTTTAGTTTGAATAACGTAAAAAGCTAGTTAACTTTGGTAGACATATACATCTAAATATATTCCGATTCCAAAACACGGATAACACATATCTCTAAAGACCTCTCAAACTTTAGAGTCTTCTACTTTTAAAAACAAAGTAATGTTATTCTTGTTCTCCTATGAAAAAAAAAAAAAAAGCTAAGGTTCCATATAGGTAATGAACTCTTCAATATTAAACAAAATAAAAACCAAAAGATTCCATTAGCATTGTAAGGAAAGAGATTAAGATTATTCAAGGAGAACATACAATATATTGTCTCACAGAATTAGTATTATTGTCATTATATTACTCTTTCATCATGCAACGTGTGAGAATGGAATTTTCAATTAGGGATGAAAGTATTGAGATGATTTATATATAAATCTCAGTGGGACATCAACTTCGAAGTAAAGGGATTATTAAGCCAGGCCTTCCAGCAACTGATTCCCTTCTGAGCAATCAGGTCCGATGACTTCCTATCTGTCAGCTGAAGCAGCTGCCTCTGCTTCTTGCAAAGCATAAAATTCCTCACTCCACTTCCTATCTTTGCCGAAGGATTTAATGCTATATATCCACACCCAAAAATTTAAAATTAAAAGTATTCAATTTAACATACAAACCAAAGTAAATCATCAAGATTACAATTTATAAAAAGTTAAGACCTTTCTTAGAGTAAATTTTTGTCTCTGTAAATTTGTAGTTTTTTTTAGAACAGTCAATTTGATTGATTAAGAACACAAAAAATAAAATGAATTAAACTACTTTTACATGCATAAATTATTAAATTTATGGTACAAGTACATGAATCCATGACTCGTATTTTCTTTTTCTTTGATACTAAAGAGACAGTATTTTTAATAAATAATGTCTCTCCATCACCATTCAGGCCACTTAAATAAAAAAATTATGAATTATACATGCAGTTGTCCTAAATTACAGAGAAGAACTCACTTTTAGCTTATAAACTTAAAAAAAATCCCCATTTTGATCTTTTAACTGTTGAATTTATTTTCTCCTTTAAATGAAACGAATAATAGTAATTTCACAAGAGTCCAAAATTGTGGGGAACAAACAAAATATTAAAATACGTTTTTGTTTTATATTATTAAAAAAACAAAAGAAGAAGAAATTATTGGCATAATTAAAATACTAAATGAATATTTATTATTATTGATGAGAATTAAAAAAAATCAAATTCAAAATTGCAGACAAGAAGACATGTAATTGAAATGTGTGTGAGAGAGAGAGATTACGATCAGATCCCGAGTTGGCGCAGTAGAGAAAGAAATGGTCGGAGTCCGTACCAAGAATGGGGAGTCGTCCCTCTCGAGCATAAGATTTAAGAGCATAGTCAATCACAGAACCAACGAGATCCTCCTCATTCACCACGAACCTCATCGGCCCTGCGCTTCCCAGCACATTCACCGTTATCAGCAACCTCTTCTTCTGAGTCTGAGACTGAGAATGAGACAGAGACTGAAACTCCACCCCCATCTTCTTCTTCGACATTTTTTTTCAACAAACGAAGAAGAAAAAATAGATAGGGAGATTGTAGAGACAGCCAGAGAGGGATTTGTTTCTAAGGATCAAGGCCGAGGCAGCGGTAGTACCAGGAGGAAGGCAGCGCGTGAGGAGTACGCGCAGCGACCCTCAGAGGATGAGAATGAAGTAGCAGAAGAAAGTGCATCAAGAAATGATGTTTGATAAAAGAGTAGAGATTGATGGGAGTTGTTGTGCTGAGGCTGAGGGCCTTTCCTTCTCTTTCTCTGTCTCTTTAAAAGTGAAAAGGTGCGAATCAGAGTTGAAATAGAAACCTTTGCCTTTTTTTTTTTTCTTTTTTATGTTTCGTTACTTTGTAGTATTATAATACAAACACAAATCACCACCGCTCTTTCAATAATTAAATATATACAATAATAAACCCAACATTTTGAGAAATCATTACTAACAAGGAAACGAAAAAAACAAATTGTTCATTTTACGTCAGTGCAGTTAAATATTTTTCTCAAAATAAAAAAAATTAACAATCAAAATTATTAAATTTATGGAAATAATAACCTCCTCAAGCGCTACTTAAAAATTCATCTATTTTCACTTTTACTAATGTTATCCACAATTAATGGAAGAATTAATAGATGTGTTAAAAAGACTTAAAATAAAATAAAAAATTAAACATAAAGAAATTTACAATATCATCCATTTGACACGCTTGATCTTCTTTAATTTTTTTTTTCTTTTTATGACATTTCTTATCGAGGAGATGTTACATTGTGACAATTCAATGTAGAAATCTCCTCGGAATGTCGTAGTTGGTCTTCTCCAAAATCTTTTATTTATATATGTATGATTGGTTGAGATAAGTTTTACATTTGAATCTTCTTGTTTTTGTTTCTCTCCTCTAAAGCTTTTTTGAGTTCTTTTAGAATAGATGATGTATATTTGACCACAATTTAGCGCTCATAAAATTAGATTCACGTGAAAGCTCTCATACACTATAAATAGTCATAGTAAGGGTAGGTTCTCCTTAAATAACTCATATTTCAAACAAATTATGTGTTGTAATTCCGTGATTATTAGGGTGTACGCGGTCTGGTTTGGGCGGTTTGAACACTTTTTAATACACCCGCCACAAGTGCGGTGTAGTAGCTAGGACACACCGTGCAGTGTGATTTCGTTGCACCAAATTGACCAGACCAAATCATTTTTTTGCTGTGTGGTTTGGGTGGTTTTCTACGGTGTAAGTGTGTTAAAAAATATGTGTGAGATGGAGACAGTGATAGGGAGGAGGCGCAAATGAGAAGAGAGAGGAAGGAGTTGTTGTCGTGTATGATGTGTTAGAGAATAAGGTTATACCCTAATATAAGTGGGCTTCTAATTTAAGTGGTCTCCTAGTTTCAGATTGGATTACTAAAAAATGGTAAATATGTAAAGTTTAATTTTTTTTTAATATATTTGTAAGTATACAGTGCGGTGTGGTGCAAACCAAAATTTTACACCGCCAAACCGCACACCGCACCGCGCGGTTTAGTTAAGAAACAAACCATACCGAACTATTCTACTTTTGACACCGCGGTTTGTGGTGTAGTGTGGTGCGGTGCAGTCAGTCGTCGCGGTTTGCCGGTTTAGATGCTCACCCCTAGTGATTATTACGGAAGTAAATTAAAGAATCAGAAAAACATGGCTTAAGAAAGCTTTGAAAATGTTATTGAGAGAAAACTAAGAAAAAAACACAATTAGTGGAAACTAATAATACAACAAACGACATATCTTTTATATAAGAGACAGGGGTACAACCGGGAAAAAAATGGGGAAAATACAATAAAGTAATATTATAATACAATAACAATAAACTAAATATCTGTATTAAAAAAAATAGTACTCTAATATGTCCCCTGAAGACGAGTCATAAATATTTATGAGACCCATCATTGACACTATCTTCAAAATGAGCAAGAAGAAGAGCTTCTGTGAGTATGTTTGCGATTTGATTGCGACTTGATACATGAAAGTATTTTAGAATTCCTTGGTTTATTTTGTCTATCACCAAATGGTAATAATATCTTTGTACAATATATTTTTATTTAAAAAATATTATAATGTTTTCGGTGGTGCTATGAAGGAGCTGTTTTTTTACCGTGGTTGTAACGTCCTACTAAACCAGAAAAGTTACACTATGTGTTTAAAATTGTGTTGGACTCGTTAAACAAGTCGTTTGGACTAAAACGTGTAATTAGGGTTAATTAAAAATTTGGTATAAAAAGATTTTGGTCAAACGATTGATATTGTTCATTAAAATATTTGGTATATACACTGGATCCTAGAAACAGAGTTTATAACTGATACAAACAGAAATAAACAATGTACATAACAACCGTCCTAAACGAAAAAACCACTAAACCCTAGTTCTCCCAAAAGAAGTCTCGACCATGGCAGTTGAGCAGGCCGCATATGTACATGCAGCCCCCGAAGCTCTCCAACTCATTGCTAGTCCAACATCCCATTGCCCTTACATGCTCCACGTAGCACATGTAAGGCCAGACCCAGCAAGAAAACTCAATTAAGCATAAAGACAATCAACAAATTACAATTTTAAATCACTTGCTTAATAATTATAAACAACGCTCAGCAATATTCAATCTATTTATGCGGCTATAGGACCACCCAAGTGCGCACAACACTTGTTTCGTTCAGGCATATATAAAGTCAGATAGGCGTAACTCACACTCCAGTCTCTTTTCAAGCGGCCATAGGGTCGTACTAGTGCATACCGCACTTCCAAATATAAACAGACATACATTACATACATAACTCAACTATGTAAAGCACATCTATTCACACTCAAACAAATAATTCAAGACAGAGTTATAGCCATGTTCAATCACAGAGGCTGAAGCCCTAATTTCAACAAGGATGCAGTTTTCTTACCTCGAGTTTCGTGCGAATGACGATACGGCCTTAATTACGATCCCAAGCCTTATGAAAATCTAGTCACAACATAAACATATTCGCATTAGGGATTGATTCTAAATCTCAAGGCTCCCCCTGAACCCCAGCTTATAGAGCTACTAGTCCCAATTTTCGGGACGTTAGAAACGTCCCTCGAGCCCCAAAGTGGGCCCCCAAATGGATTCCCAAACCTTTTGAGCCCTAATCCTAAAATAAGCAAAACTAGTTTTCGGGGCACTTGCGTGGTCGTGCCCACAAAAATTTTGAAGTTTCTGGGTCACTGGTGCGGTCGCGCCCTGCCTAGCGCAGTCATGCCTCAAACCTCAAAACCCCAAATCAAAACCCAATTCATAAGGTTCTAGGACCATACCGCGATCGCGCCTTTAATTACCCAGAAACTCAAGTGTTCTTCCCCAAATTCAAGAACCGCGATTCCCCTGCAAAACCATACATGAAACTTGACCAAAACATGTATTTCCAGCAGGCTACAGACTACAAAACACATCATATAACTTAAATAAATTGCTAACAACATCAAATTACCACAGAAACACAATAAAACATACCGAAACATCAAATTCTGCAATCACAAACCTATTTTGGCTAACTTTCCCAACTAGTGTCGCAACGCACCCCTGAAGGGTCGCGGCACACCTCAAGACATAGAGCCCTCAGCCTATAATCCCAAGGACACGCGGCGTGGTGCACCCCAACAGGCGTCGCGGCGCCAAGACAATTCAGGGAACCACTGTGGCTTCTGAGTTCATGCGGGCCACAGCGCAACCTCGCGAACCTAGTTTTTCAACATTTCTTTCTGAGCCAAAACCCTAAAAATACACCCCAAAATTGTACGAAACCCATAATTGAATTTAAGACTCTCAATAACACATCATAAGCAACATAAACACCCCCAAAGCCAAGTATAATCTTTAACCCAAATCAAAACCCAACCATAAGTTTAAAACGTAATCAAAACTTAAACCACATCAGAATTTCACCAAAAACTAGAGTACAATCTTACCTGAATGAATAATCACGACCCTAAGTTGCCTCCTACTCCAATCTCAGCTTCAATCTTCCAATTTCCAAGTTTTTCTTCCTCTAAATTCAAATGTTCCCCCAAGTGTTATGTGGGAGAGAGAGAGCAACAAGAGAGAAAGTGTGTGGGAGCTGAGAGATTTTGGTTTATGTTTTGAGTTTTTAAAGCTTCTAGCAAGCTAACTAAGTCACCCCATAGCTTGGAAAAGACCAAATTACCCCTTTGGTAAGGCCCTACTCCATTAATGCCCTCAAGGGCAAATTAGTCTTTTTCCACCATTTCACTAATCTCAAATAATACCACATTTTCCCAATTAATTATAATATCCCCAAGTAATCACCAAATAACTTCGCATTACCCGATAAATCCTAGTAATGTACTAAATTACTAAAATACCCCTAGACTCACTCCGAGTCGGGTATTTGACCCCATTATGACTAAACTGCTAACTTGCTCACTAGGATCGCCTCGTGCCGAATAACTCAAATATATCAACATAATAATGTGGCCTTAATCATAAAACACATGTATTTACGAATAAGCCATCAACTAGTAAAAATTACGAGAATGTCATTTTAATAAGAAACGGGCCCACATACATGCTTAATATACCTAAACATACAAACATAGTCATATTATAATATAACTCACATAATCATGCATATAATCACACAATTAACTCAACTATTGCCCTTTATGCCCCCTTAATGAAGGCAGTAAGCCTTATTAGGGAAATTGAGATGTTACACACCTCGCCTATGATAGCGAGAACAACTTTGCTTCATGGCAGTCCTCGCCCACCAAGCTTTCACGAAACTTGTCAGATGAGGGTCACCAACACCTTGAGGTCTCAAGGGTTCACAGATTTTAGCATACTTAGCCAAAAATCGAGTGCAAACGACTTACTGAAGCAGATGGATGGATTATACTTTTTAAAGGAACACTAGGGCCTGAAATAAACCCACATCTCACAGGGAATTAACCTAATCAAGAAATGGAGTGCCACCGACAGCTCCACCTTTCTTAGCTATAAATTGTATAAACGACTCCCATTTTAAGGAACCCTAGAGAGCATTCTTCTCATTCTTGTAATCTCAGCTACCTTAAGAACATATATTAATTATTGTGTAACTGTTCTTGAGTGTTCATAATTCATCAACAATACAATTGCCTAAAGTGGACGTAGGTCATTTTTTTGGGGGAAACCCACTATAAATTTTGTGTTTCTGTTTTTATTATCGCATTTAATTCCCCATCTTTGATTATTTACTCATCCAAAATATTCCTTTTAGAAATTTACGCGCTAACAACTCTCTCATATATTACTCTGTGTAGTTGACGAAAAACCTGATCAACACTCACCTTCAAAAGTATAATAATAATATCTGGACCGAAAGATCACATCATCAATTTTCACAACCTTGTGATGGTGAAGGAATCGGAGAGCTAAAAGCAATTCACAAGAAAATGCACATATACTACATACTGCTAATATTTAGGAATAAAATATGTTATTTTTAGATCATATTAATAGTCTCATATGCTCAAACACACATTATGGAGTAAATCAAAATCATTTTGATCACAAGGTGAACCCCAATTTAGTACTCAAAGAGAAATTGCACATTTATAGAAAAATATGTCAAATTACATCTATCTCAGTTTTTAAATAAAGTGGTGTATGTGGAAATAACAAAATCCATGCAATTCTCAAGTGGTTACTTCAAAGTTTCAAAGTCAACCACCATACTAATATTAATTCATAGATTCTTGACAAATGAAAGTTAACTTTTTATGCATGATAACATACTCAATATTAAAAAAATGCAATCCTATGTATACATAACATTTTCATGCTACTAATTCCCTTGTTTCCAAAAATACCCCTTTTATTATTTATTTCATCTCCCTTTCTAGTTCCTTCTTCTTCTCCCTCTATCACCATGGCCAAGGCCGACGCACTTTTATCACCATTCATCCACCTCCATTTTTTTTTCTTAGCTTTGTCCTCTCTCTTTCTCTCTTTCCTCCTCCATTTCCCCTCTCTCTTTCCCCCTCAATTTCTCTTCTCTCTTAAGTTATCCATGGAGATAAAAAAATATACCAATGATATTTTTTGATGATTTAAAACTTAAACCCACTAATAGTTCAATTAAGACACTAATTTATGCATTTCAAATAAATCTTAGCATGATGTTTTGGTTTTTTTCGCGATTTTTTGGTTTAAATAACACATAAAAATAATTATTACTAATTCCACAATAAATTAACTTAAAATTTTAATAGACCAGCCTTAGGGTAGGTCGGACTAATCTTAAATTAATTTTGAGACACTTCTTAAATTCATAAGTGAAAACTTAAAATCAGCTATATGAGCTATTGTTATTACCCTTTCTCCTACTCACTATTTTAGAATATGTTTTTTCTCAAAACATCCTATGTTTTTTAATTGATTAAATTAATCCAATTAATTTACCAAATGATATTCTAATAATTGCTAATCTCATTAAGCATTTAAATCATTAAATAATATTTAATCATCTCACTCAATAGCCCCTTAAATATCTAGTCAATAAATGCTCTAATTATTTTGAATATTATTTGATATCTAATAAAATTAGTTATTAAATAGGTCTTTGAAATTAACACTTAAAATCAATTCAAACGTGTTTCTACTCGATATGAGATGTATGCTTGAGTTAGATATACTGTGTGGGTAATATGAATGACATGTTATAATGTATGACAATGTTATTAAACATTTTTAATACATTCAAACATTTAAATAAATAAATAAAACAATAAATAAGTAAATAAATGTGAGTCGGGTGTTTTGGGTATTTCTAGAAAAATTACAACACTTGCAATAATGTACAAAATAAATAAAAATAAAACCAAGGCATCATGTAGAATCTCCATCTCCATCTTTTGGGTCTTCTATTATTTTTAGGACATCTAGCCAAGTTTGAATTATCCATGACTTCTATAATTTTAAACAGTCTTTTAAAATATTGAACTCGGTCATTTAGGTCCATTTTGAACTTGGGCCACTTAATTCATAATTTAATTAAAATTTTAAAATTACAATTATCAATTCCCACAAATTCAAGGAAACCAATAATCACTCTAGGGCTAGGGTAAGGAGCCAAGTGAATTTTAGGTTTGTAATTTTAGGGCTCAGCTTGGTGGGGCAGCTCAAAGAGCCACCAGCCACCAAGCCGCAAAAGCTCAGGCACAACTCGGCAACAAGGCGCAGCTGCGCATGGGGCAGGTGCGGGCGAGGGGTGTTACAGGCGTGCATCAAGCGCGGACAAGAGCTACACTAAGCGCGCATCATGCGTGAGCAGGAGTCGCACCAAGAGCGCATCAGGCGCGGGACAGGCTGCAGCATCAAGTGTGCATGGGCACGACAGGGAGGGGGCAACGGGGCTGGTGCGCCAAGAACCTGGGCTCTGGCTAGGGTTTTCCGAGAGGGTCTTGGCACCCTTTAGGGCTTGGGCTCGGGATTGCAAACTTTTGTAAATAATATTTAAATACAGAAAATTCAATTACAAAAATTCTATGCCCCATATGGCTTACAATTTTGTAGATCTAAAAAAATTAAGAACAATTCCTAAACCCAAAACACCATAAAATTAACAACTCATATGAACAAACATTCTTCAAAATAAACATACATCTATTCATCACATATTACAATAATATAAGAATGCATATTATACTCACATAGTAATTAATGCAGGCATAAATTAATGACCGCTCTAGTACCAATTGTTGGTAATCGGTTTACCATATGCGCAGCGGAAAGCACGGGGTGTTGGGCCCAGAGATTTCAAAAAAAAAAATTAAACAAACTTTAAATAATCGGACCCATTAACATGTAAAACATTAATCACAGAGAAATAAAAAGATGAGGATTTACCAGTTGAAGAACTATCAAGAATTCTCGCTATCTTTTTGTATCTCCAACGAACATCCAATCCAAAGCAGTCTTTGAAAGATACTCAGACCAATATCTTTTGTAACGCCCTACTACCTTAGAGCATTCTCATGTGATTTATAAATGTTTCATTAGCTCGCTAATCGAGGTTTTAGGTTAAAAAGTGTGCATTAATCAAAATAAAGGCTCACTTAATGAACATTAAGTAAAAAGAGTTGGTCATTCATTAAAATTCATAAAAATATTACATTGGGATCCCAAAATACTGTTTTGAAATACATATATAATCCAAAGGTACGGTACAGTCGACCTAAGCGACCAAAATCGAACATTTACCACATGCTCCTCGAAACAACCCCAGTCATGGCGGCCAGGTAGGCCAAACATGTACACACTGCTCGATGCCCTCCAACTCATGGTTGTTAGACCTCTTCCTTGCCCTTACCTCCACCAGAGAGCACCCGTAAGCCGAGGCCCAACAAGAGAACTTCAAGCACAACATACAACAATATACTTCAACAAATACATACCTAATCAGAACAACAAACAGTTACCAGTTCTTATTAGAATGCACAAAAATACAGCAGTATAACAACACAATAACACGATGGCATAATAGCCTAATAGTACAATAGCACAGCAGTACATCAACACAATAGCATAGTAATACAATAGCAGTACAGTAGCATAGTTGCGGCCTTTGCCGATCCAGGTGCACTAATAGGCACCAAATCTGCGGCCCTAATCGAACGGGTGTGTACAGCACCCTTAAAGGGTCTCGCCCTGGCGGCCTGCATTCAGCATGCTTAACGTCGATCCCGGCCCCTTTTTGCTTCCGGCTCTTGTCGTTCCTGGCTCTTGCCGATCAGGCACGATCACATGCATGCCATAACAACTATAACCAATACATACAACACTATACACCACACAACTCTATGGGTACAAACAATTCTCTTACCTGGTGTCCCGAGCTGACAATCCAAAGCGATCCTGAGCACAATTCCTAATCCCGAGCCTGAGCGGTAAAACCTAGTCACAATGCCATAACAAATAGATGTCCATCAATCTCTAATTAGTTTAGAATTTCTGATACAAATACTAGACTTTGAGACTTCGAATCCTACTAAATCGGGTAGTAGAATCCTTCCCGAGCCTGAACATATGAGTTCCTGAGCTTAAAACTTCAATTTGGTCACTTTTCCTAATTTGAGTCGCGGTCCACCCCCTAGAGCCGCGGCCCGCTGCAGGTCAAAGAGCACAACTCTCTCATTTGGCAGACACGGGCCGCGACGCGCCTTGCTTGCGCCGCGGTGCCTGGGCAAAACCAAAGGCTTCCCAGGCCTCTTCGCACACACAGGTCGCGGCGCCTGAAGAACAAAGCTGCGGCTTGAGCCCAAAACCCAAAAATCCTCAAGAATTTTTACGAGCCACCTCTCCAAAATCCACACAAATTAGAGTCTAGACCCAGAATTCAATCCACAATTCATACCAAAGCAGCGTAACTAATAAAGATACCCCAAATCCCACCCCATAAACTCATCAAAATTTAGAAATCATACCCTAAAGTTCAATCCCATAGAACATCTAAATTACCACAAAAAACTCAGTAGAAATTAGCAGAAATCCTCACCTTGATTACGTGATTATGGTCTAAACTAAACCCAATTACTTCTAGCTTCATGTTTCTTCAAATCCTCAGCCAATTCCTAAGGAATTCCAAGCTTCTCTTTGAATTTCAATAGAAAAATTCCTCCTTAGCCTTAAGAGAGAGAGAGAGAGAGAGAGAGAGAACCGTGAGGGAGAGAGAGAGGGAGCTGAGAGGTGTTGTGTCTTTCCTCTGTTTTCTGGTTAGTTCTACAGTATAGGTTAGCTTAAGTCATCCCCAGCTATAAAATATCCATAATTCCCCTAAGTCTATCTTTAGTCTTTTAATGCCACCAAGGGAAATTCCGTCATTTGCCACATCCCGCTAATTCCTCGAGTGTTCCTATAACTCCTCATTTAATCCCGACATACCCAAATAATTACTAAATAATTACCTGCTACCTGTTCAACCTCAAATACATCCTACATTTCCCAAAATACCCCTAGGCTCTCTCGAGCCGGGTACTCGACCCCGTTGTGACCATTTCGCTCCCTAGGATCGTCTCGGACCACACATCTCAAATATATCCCCATAACATTGGGGTCTCACTCACAATACAAACATAATTACATTTATACCCTTAACGGGCCAAAATTACAAACATGCCCCTGTTCACAGAAATGAGCCCACATGCATATTTAATACACACAACACATGTATGTCTAATCACATTACCACAAAATTAATTTATATCACATAATCACGCATATAATCCATTACTCGCTCATATAATCCTAATTAGGTCCTCCAGGCACTGTAGTCAAGGCACTCAGCCTTAATATTAAATTCAGGACGTTACATCTTCTAAGATGTATCTCTACACCTCAAGATATGTGTGAGAACGTAGAGTAATGGTAGGCAAATTTATGATTCAAAATCAACACATGAAATCTTGGAATATTATGTCTAAGACAAATTTCAGGGTTAGGAAAATATTACGATATATTTTCTTTCTCTTTTGAATATTCTTAAAATATTATGTATCTCTTGTAAAACTATTTTTTTTTTATAGATTTATAAAAGAATTACTTAAATTCAAAATTTGAAATTCAAACTATAAATCTATTATTAAATAAATAAAAGAAAAATATCAAGAACCAATTGAGTACTTTTAAATATATAAAAAAATTCTATCGATTTAATCACTACATACATTCAATCATCTATTAATGATTCATAATTAAAGTAGGAATTAATCATCGTTGAACCTCTTTAATTATATCTTGTTTCCTTAAGTACCATTAACTTTACTAGTGGAGGTCATAAACTGATTTATGAATTTGAGATCAATAACCTTTCAGTTCCAAAACTCAACCCTTAAGAAAACCATTATTTAATTCATCCCAGAAAGGTATAGATTCCATATCTGTATATTATGTCTCCAACCATCTACATCAATGAGTTCCCAAAACAAAAGTTTTCAGCTTGATCATTCTGAAAAACCTTAACGAGTGAATCAAAGAATTCATATGACATAAACAAGAGTTCATAATAACTTCAGGATTAAGATAAATTTTTATATGATTGGCTTATTGATATGTTAAATTAATACTTATAAAGTAAACGATATTATTAAGTATTAATAACATATCGGGTCCCGTTCATCTATAACCACTTTATACAAAGTACCGCCACTAAGATGTTCTACTACATCAGTAATCCGGATCTAGATTACATGTATTCATAATACTAGTGAATCGTACTTACAGTATTTAATCCAAAGATTCCATATAACTTTGTTTTACTACGAACTGTTTAAATTTATTCCCTACAATCTTAATTCTACCGTCCCAATACAAGAATGCAGTCACAATAACAAATTTTAGAATTTTCTGATATTCATATAATATTATTCTAATAATAATAATACCAAACAATATATGCCAAAATTCATTTTAATTATTTATTTCATAAAACATTGTTTAAAATATATTCTTTAAAGGGCACCAATCCAACAAGCTCAAAGTCAAGCAAACAATATTAGTGCAAAATAAGAAAAATAAATTGCAAAGTAATTAATAATACACAAAATTCTAATTTCAATCATTGGCAACGACGCCAAAAATTTGTTGTGGTATAATTTGATCAATTATGTGCAAGTGTACACAGTCACAAAACTAGTAATAAAGTGATAAGTATCAAGTTCGTCTCCACATGGATTGCAAATCAAAACTAAATGCGCAAATTAATTACCAAACAATTTCAATAGTAACCAATTTTTTTTATTCTTGCAAAAATAAAACTTCTTGAGATAAATTAAAAATGCTTAAAATAAACTAAGATACCAATCTAAAAGTGAGAGAGAATCAATTTGGTGAAATGGGCTGGAACTATTAAATTCCTCTATGTCAAGTGACCTGAACAGTTTGCTGCAGCAAAATTCTCAGAGTTAACAAGAATTCAAAATAAGTTCATAAAACTTTCCTAAATCCTATGGAATTAATTATTTTACCTAATTAAACAGATTCCTATGCAAATCAAGTTTAAGAATTCAATTTTAAGCTTCAATTCACAATTGTACAAAAAGCAAATAACAAATTCCTATGCTATTCACAAAACATAATCTAACAAGATTATCTACTTGTGTTATTCAAGTTCATCCATTATATTCAAACTTCCCAGCACAAATATAACTAACCACCTTGCCATTGATGGACAAACAACAACAAGAATTCATCATTCAGCACACTTGAATGAACAATGAGTATTTTTGCTAAAATAAAGTCCTAGAAATTAAAAACTAAGAGATATGGTGCATTAATAATCCAAGCCTCAAAATATCTAGTTCATCGCTAAATTAAGAAACACAAATACAAATTCAAATTTGTCCATGAGTAATCAACACACAAATACTGGATAAAATTAAGAAAAAAAATAACAAACAAAAGAGAAGAGAAGACAAAATGATGATGAAATGAGTGTATTCTTCATCTCATCTTCTTCTTTCTTCTTTTCCTTCTTTGTATTGCTTGGTTTCTCTCTGTACTTGGTGTTTATCTAACTAAAAATGGTTGAATGTACTAGAATGGAGGTTTCCCTTTCCTTCTCTTTCAGCTAAGGTACAAAACCCTATTTTCCCAAGTACAAAATGCCCCCCCCCCCCAACTCTCCACTCACGTGACTCTCCTTTCTTTTCTCTTGAAAATTCCCCAAAATTAGCTCTGTACGCCCTGATTTTCCCACGGGTTGATTAGTGAGCTGAGCTGCAGCCTAATCATGATTTTCTCGTGGACATCCCCAAAACCGGATCTGCCGTCATAAGGTCGTACCTCCTTAGCTCGAGGTAACCCAAGGGTTCGCCAAGCTTGCCTAAGAACTGAGTCCAGACTCTGAAGGCCGAAGGTCGAGTTAAGTATCCAGCTCGTGGTACGAGCTGGATCTGGAGGCTATGACCCTTTGTAAAGTCAACACACGCAAGGTAAACGTGTATATATCAGACATCACGTGTCTGATATGCCCCTGACTTCTCGAACACGCAGCAGGAACGTGCGTATTCAGACACCCACGACTGGGTTGGGCCGTGCGGCCCATTATCTCCTTACCTATTGATTTGACCACACTTATGTGTCAGGTTTAGGAATTAATCATGCCTGTCACAGAGTTGATACGATAGGTAAGAAGGTCACGGGTTGACCTTCTTACCAACTCCCAGGTGCCTTCTCCTATAAATATGGAGACCCTGGGAGTAAATAGAGGTTGGATTCTCTATTGTAAGAAATACCCTGTAATCAAATATCCAGTATATATCAATAATACTGACTAGTGGAGTAGAAGGATTTTAACCTTTAAACCACTTAAAAAACGTGTCTTGAGTCACCTTTTCATCTCTAAGATCATATATCTGTTTCGGTTCAACATTAGCACCAATCCCTTTCTCTTCTTTTCTTAATTACCTGTTGGCGAAGAACCGCGTCAACAGTTTGGTGCTTTCATTGAGAGCAAGTTTGGTTAGTGCTGTCGCAAACATCCAACTATGGTGACTACTCGATCCAGGCACGGTAACGAGACAGAACATCATGATGGGCAGGAGGCTCATCATACTGCCACCCCTGGTGAACCAGTTCCGGAGGCCCAGCAGCGGCCAGGAAAGCAGCCGGTGGGCCAAGATGACACCGAAAGTTCGGCCCCCCGGCCACCTAATCCAAACCTGTGTTATTACACGGCGGTGGAGATGGAGAACGCTCAGTTGAGGAGCCAGCTAGCAATGGCTAACCAGCAGATCAAGGATGTGTTGGCCCGACTACCCCCTCTCACAACCGACGCTAACGTCGGAGAGAGGCAAGGTGAGGCTCCTAAGTCTCGCCAGGGTAATCGGTCCAGGCGTAGCCATTCAGACAGGCTTCCGACGCCCAACTCCACTCCTTCATCACACCATCGAGAGGCAAACTTCGAAGAAATGCCTAGAGCCAGGCAACAGCAATATAGCCGCTCGGTCAGAACGTTAACTCCTAGCTCCCAACCATCCTCGAGAGCGCCAAGGGGAGCTCGAGGAAATTCCCGAAAGAGATCCGGGGAGGGCTCGCAGCATCAGCCCGTCCCCAACAACCGTCTTGCGCCTCGTCCAGATTGCCAGGCGCAGGACCAGCAGGTTGGCAGGGCCGAAAGGCCCCCACCAAATTTGATCTGTCCCGACGGAACTAGGATCGCCTCTCTAGCCTCCGTCTTCAATCAGATATCCATCTCCTCATCGGCCCGTCCGAGATATCCCAGCCTATGGGAGTAGTAGGAGAAACCCGCCATCAGCTGGACCTTCCCGGTGTAGCAGGGCGCCAAGGGAAAGCCCAGATCCTCACCACCAAAGGCGGACTCCAAGCCTATCTAGCAGGAGCCACTGGAGCGACAGTCGCCAGAGTGATCTCTCTGGGGGAGACTTGCGTCAGCGTTTGAGTTCGGCACAAAGTCATCAAACCACCCAGGGAGGCGACCTGCGAGATCGCCTTAACTCTCATAGGGGGGAACCAGCAGGAGGAGATGGCCACGCTCGCTCAGGGGGGGCCCTGTCCGAAGTACGTAACGGAGGGAATGCCCCAAATAACCTATCTCAAGATAGGAGGGGCAATAACCCACCAAATATGTACAATGGGTCCGGAGCTGTTGAACAGCCCCGGAATAACCACTGACATCAGGACCAAACCCTCGAGCACCTGGTTCAGATGGAAGAGCTGATGAGGAAACTCTTGTCAGAAAAAGAAAAAGATGAATATGATTCAGGGGACGAGATGGAACTCTTCGCCCCCAGCATAGCAGCAACGACGTACCCATCTGGTTTCCGTATGTCGCACCTGTCAAATTTCAATGGGGACGGAGACCCATCGGACCATCTAGGGATGTTCAACACCCTAATGATGGCCCACAACATTGGCCCCGAGCTGAGATGTTTAATCTTCCCTTCCACACTGACTGGACCTGCCAGGCAGTGGTTCAAGCAAAGTAAAAGACAGTCAATAAGCTCCTGGAAGACTTTCTTGGCAGACTCCAAAAGGGCATTCAGAGCCTCCCAGGCTGCCCGTGTTCAGGCCGACTCCCTGGCTAACGTGAGGCAGCAGCCCAGTGAGACTCTGAAGGCCTACCTGAGCAGATTTGCGAACGTCGCCGCTCGAGCCAGAGACGCGGATGATAGCTCCAAGCTCATGGCCATGAGAAATGGAATCCTCATTGGAGGAGATCTCTGGAAGGATATACAAAGGAAGGGAGTTAGCTCGGTTAACAAATTCCTTAACAGGGCCCAAGAATGGATTAACTTGGAGGAGGCCGAAGCCTCAGCTGCGGGAACCAGCCAGGTCTCCGAACAGCCCGCTGGAGTGGGGACGGAGGTCGTGGCCGCGACCCAAAATGTCACACAGAACAACCAGCCCGGTGGAGGCAAAAGAAAGAGAAATGGCGAAAACAGTCAGCACAGCCAACAGAAGAATAAGTCCGTAGACAAAGTCAAGCCCGTCTTCGCGACTTATACAGAGCTCACCCAGTCTAGGGAGAATATCTTCCTAGCTAACTCTACTCGAGTCCCCTGGAAGAGGCCGGAGCCATTAAAGCACCACAAGGGAAGAGAGACACCTCCAAGTTTTGCCGTTTTCATAACGATGTTGGCCACAATACCGACGATTGTAGGCATTTAAAAGATGAGATCGAGACTCTCATCCGAGCCGGCCCCTTGGCTCAATACGCACGAAACAGGGTTCCAGCAAGTCGACCTGCTCCAGAAGTCCCGGCCAGTCAGCCCGGGCCTCGGGTAGATCAGGACGTCCCTCCTCCCGTGGTTGGAGGAGAGATATCCACCATCTCTGGAGGTCCGCATATGGCCGGCACGAGCAGAGGCGCCTAGAAGAGAAACGTGAATGAACTAAAGGCTCATAACGGAGTAGAGTTCATCCCGGAGCAGCGTCAGTCAAAGCAGCAGCGATTGGAGAGGCAACCGATCATTTTTACGGAGGAAGATGCGGGCCATGTCCAGTTCCCTCACAATGACCCTTTGGTCGTGGCAGTTCAGCTCGCCAATCAGAGGGTGAGGAGGGTGCTGATTGACAACGGGAGCTCGGTGAACCTCCTATTCCGGTCCACCTTAGAGAAGATGGGTTTGAACGTCGCCGAGCTGAAGGTGACCTCCATGATGTTGTATGGTTTTTTGGGAGAAGGATCAGCAGCAATAGGGACGATCGAGCTGGTGATCACCCTAGGAGAAGGATCTCGGACAGTCTCCAAACTTCTCGAGTTCGTGGTCATTGACTGCTCCGCTGCCTACAATGCCATTTTGGGACGACCTACGCTCATAGCTTTTGAGGCCGTCACTTCCATTCGCCACCTCGCGATGAAATTCCCTACTTCCACGGGAATCTGCACTGTCCATGGTGATCAGCTCGCTGCCAGGGAATGCTACAGCATTTCCATGAAGGGAAAATCTAAACCTGAGCAGCTGGCAATGGCCATTCAAGATGGTGAAGAGGAATCTCAGGAACCCTTAGCTGATCCTGAGATTGAAAAACCTCAAAGCGTAGAAGGGGAAAATGTTGTCTTAAGTGAGGATATTGACCCCCGAATAGGCGAGGACAGATCCGAGCTCCAGGCGATTGAGGAGCTCGAGGAAGTGAACATTGATCCGCAGAATCCATCACGGATGGTCAAGCTCGGGAAAAACCTTTGTAGCAAGAGGAAGGCGGAGCTGACTAAGTTTCTGTGGGATAACCTGGACGTGTTTGCATGGTCCCATGAGGACATGGTGGGAATCAGCCCGAGTGTCATCATGCATACACTTCATCTAGATAAAAGCATTCTCGCCAAGTCCCAGAAGCAAAGACGCCTACGAACAGCTCGAGCTGAAGCCTTGGAGGAAGAGGTGGCCCGGCTTAAGAAATGCGGCTTTATCCGTGAAGCCAAGTTTCCAATATGGGTCGCCAACCCCGTGCTGGTCCCGAAGCCCAACGAAAAATGGCGGACCTGCATAGACTTCTCCGACCTGAATAAAGCCTGCCCCAAGGATTGTTTTCCACTGCCAAGGATTGACCAGCTGGTAGATGCCACGGCGGGGCACGAGCTCATGTCCTTTATGGACGCGTATTCAGGCTACAATCAGATCGCCATGAATCCGGCGGACCAGGAACACACCAGCTTCATGACCCCGACTAACGTTTATTGTTACAAGGTCATGCCGTTTGGGCAAAAGAACGCCGGAGCTACCTACCAAAGGTTAGTAAACAGAATGTTCGCAAGCCAGATCGGGAAAAACATGGAAGTTTACGTTGATGACATGCTAGTCAAGTCAAAGACTGCCGATAACCATGTTTTCGACCTGGAAGAATGTTTTAAGATACTACGGGAGTATGGCATGAGGCTTAATCCACAGAAGTGCACTTTTGGAGTCGTGTTCGGGAAGTTCCTGGGCTTCATAGTCAATACCCGAGGAATCGAAGCAAACCCCGACAAGATCATAACACTGCTCGAGCTTCCCTCGCCCAGGTCGCGAAAAGATGTCCAAGGCCTCACAGGAAGAGTGGCAGCCCTCAACCGGTTTATTTCCAAGTCCACCGATAAGTGTTTTCCATTCTATAACCTACTCCGAGGAAACAAGAAGTTCGAATGGACAGAGGAGTGCGAAAGCGCATTCCTCGACCTGAAGGCACATCTGGCTGAGCCGCCCGTACTATCCAAACCCAAAGCAGGAGAGCCTCTTTTTCTCTACCTGGCTGTCACTGAGGATGCAGCTAGTGCCGTATTGGTACGAGAAGAAGACCGAGTTTAGAAACCAGTCTACTACATCAGCAAGAGACTTCTCGGGGCTGAATCCCGGTACCCATTGATGGAGAAATTGGCATTCTGCCTTATCACGGCCTCACGAAAGCTAAGGCCGTACTTCCAGTCCCACTCGATACACGTCATGACCGATCAACCTTTAAGGCAGGTTTTGCAAAAACCTGAGGCATCGGGACGTTTGTTAAAATGGGCGATCGAACTCAGTTAGTTCGAGATTTTGTACACTCTGCGAACTGCTATAAAAAGTCAGGCCCTGGCCGATTTTATGGCAGAGTGCACGGGATTCCAGGAGGGTCCCGCAAGAGACTCACCCCAAGTCAGCTCGCCCCGGGCGTCGTGGAGGATCTTTGTGGATGGTTCATCCAACGAGAACGGCTCCGGAGCTGGAATCATTTTGATATCCCCCGAGGGACATAGATTCCACTCGGCACTGAAATTCGGATTCAAGGCCTCCAACAACGAGGCCGAATACGAAGCTTTGCTGGCTGGGCTGAGGATAGCCCAGGAGTTAAAGGCGAGCTCCGTCCAGTGCTTCAGTGACTCCCAGCTCGTGGTAAACCAGGTTCTGGGCGAATATCAAGCACGGGGACCCAAGATGGCCGCCTATCTGGCAAAGGTAAAAGCTGAGCTGTCCGCGTTTGAGCGAGGCTCGATCGAACAGATACCTCGGGAGCAGAACGCTAACGCAGACGCTCTTGCCAAGCTCGCCACCTCTGGGGAAACGGAGACCTTGGGGCTAGTGCCAATAGAGTTCTTGGAGAAACCAAGCATAGTGGATGTCAGGACGGAGGTCGAGATGATCGATGCCAGGCCGACCTGGATGACCCCCATCCTTGAGTATCTCGTCGAGGGAAAGCTGCCTGAAGGGCGTAATGATGCACGACAAGTACTCTATCAAGCTCCCAGGTATACTATAGTAGATGGAGTGTTATACCGGCGTGGGCACTCCCTGCCTCTCCTACGATGTGTTCTTCCGGGTGAAGCAAAGGCCATCCTGCAGGAGGTGCACGAGGGATTTTGCGGTGACCACACTGGGGGGGCAAATCTTGGCCTTAAAGGTCCTAAGGCAAGGGTATTACTGGCCAACTCTGTCCAAGGACTCGATTTCATACGTGAAGAAGTGCGACAAGTGCCAGCGGTTTGCCGCAGTTGCCCAAGCTCCTCCAGTCGAGCTAAAGATGATCTCGTCCCCATGGCCGTTTGCCGTTTGGGGGATAGACTTGGTTGGCGCCCTCCCCACTGGAAAGGGCAGGGTCCGTTACGCCGTGGTAGCCATCGACTACTTTACGAAGTGGGCTGAGGTAGAACCTTTGGCAACGATAACGTCCAAAAAAGTGCTTGACTTCATGGTTAAAAGCATTATCTATCAATTCGGCCTACCCAAGAAGATCGTTTCTGATAATGGCACTCAGTTCGACAGCGACCTGTTCACCGAGTTTTGTGAAAGGCACGGAATTGTGAAAAGTTTCTCCTCCGTGGCCTATCCTCAGGCGAATGGCCAGGTCGAAGCTGTCAACAAGACTCTAAAGGCGAGCCTCAAGAAGAGATTAGATGAAGCGAAGGGGGTTTGGCCGGAACAGCTCCCCCAGGTCCTATGGGCATACCGGACCTCGCATCGGACTCCTACGGGTCATACTCCTTTTTCCCTAACCTTTGGGAGTGAGGCAGTCCTCCCCGTGGAAATTAAGGTGCTTTCGCATAGGGTCCAATCTTACAACCAGGACCGCAACCACGAGCTACTGTGCAATTCCCTTGACCTAGTTGATGAAAGGCGAGAAGATTCGCAACTCCAGCTCGCCCATTATCAGCGGAAAATCACTCGCTATTTCAACTCCAAAGTCAAAAAGCGCGCCTTTAGCGTCGGCGACTTGGTCCAAAGGAGAGTTTTCCTGGCCGGGAAAGATCCCAAAGAGGGAGTCTTGGGACCAAATTGGGAAGGACCGTACCAGGTCATCGAAATCATTAAGGAGGGAACTTATAAGTTAGCTCGGCTTGATGGAGGAGCAGTCCTGCGGACTTGGAACGCCATCCATTTAAAGAAATATTATCAATGATTCACATGTAAGGCCTAGGAGGGCCATTTTTTATGTATTAATGAGAATCAGCTTTTTGTACATGTTTGCAAGTGTAATCTAAAGTAACCACGAAAGACCCTTTCCCAGTTACTTGGGGGGCATATGGTACCTGGATATAACCAGGTCTCCTTAATGACTTAGAAGTTGATTCATATCGATTGACCGTTGTTTTTCTTAAAAAACGCGAGATATTGATAAGGATTAACGCTAACTAAGTCCTATCCTGGTCATAACCGGGTCATAAAACTTAGAAGTTGATTTAAATCTATTGATCGTTGTTCTTCCTAAAGAGCTCGAGATATGGATAAAAGTTAACGTGAACTAAGTTTTCAAAATAAGTTCCTGGTCATAACCGGGTCATAAAACTTAGAAGTTGATTTAAATCTATTGATCGTTGTTCTTCCTAAAGAGCTTGAGATATGGATAAAAGTTAACGTGAACTAAGTTTTCAAAATAAGTTCCTGGTCATAACCGGGTCATAAAACTTAGAAGTTGATTTAAATCTATTGATCGTTGTTCTTCCTAAAGAGCTCGAGATATGGATAAAAGTTAACGCGAACTAAGTTTTCAAAATAAGTTCCTGGTCATAACCGGGTCATAAAACTTAGAAGTTGATTTAAATCTATTGATCGTTGTTCTTCCTAAAGAGCTCGAGATATGGATAAAAGTTAACGCGAACTAAGTTTTTCAAAAAAATTGTAACCAAAATGCGTAAGGGCAAGAAAGAGGATCAATTAAAAGCGTTGAATCAAATTGTCTCGAGGTGGAAGCACCTCATGCAAAGGTTACACAAAAAGTATTAAAAAATAGTGAAGGGCACAAGAGAAGAAATGCCCTAAGCTCCACCAGGTGGCCCCTTGGAGGTCGCTGTCTCACCTTGCTCAGCTGCGCCAGAGCCTTCCCCGGCCTCGAAGGGCGCTTCTTTATCAAGGCGAGCTTGGAACTTCACCAGCAAGCGCTCCCAGAGGCTCGTTGACAGGAAGGAGAAGTCAGCGTCTGGATTGTAGGCCCAGCAATGGTAGAACAGGTCTTCCAGGGACTTTTCCGAAGTTGTCTGCTCGGCCTCTAGGGCGGCCCAGGCGGTCTGAGCCTCAGCCTTCGCGGCATCTAGGTCTGTCCGCGAGGTGGCGAGGGAGGTCTCGAGCTCTTGGACCTTCGAGCGGGTTTTTTCCAACTCGACCTGCGAGGCCGCCAAGGCATCCTTAGCCGCCTGCAGGGTCGTCTGGTGCTCGCTCCTCATGTCCTCGAGCTGAGTTTTGGTCCTGGCAATGCTTCGGTGAAGGGCAACGGCGCTCTGCGAAGGTGAAAAGATAATTGCCTTAGAAAAAAGAGAAAGAAAAAACAGGGCAAAATGTAATGATAAAAACCACAAAAAGGTTAGTTAGCTTACCGTCATGGCCATGCCCAGTGAAGACTCCAGCACGCCCACCGGGCTCATTGTCTCGATGGCCCGGAGCTCCTTCTCGGTGAACTTGTATATATGGCTAACAGCGTAATTCGCCGACTCATACACCGTTCCCCAGAAGGCCTCGGGGATCTTCCCCAGGTCCTAGGGATTGACTGGGATGCGTACCTCAGAGGGTACAATCGCCGAAGTCCCGAGCTCCATTTCTGTGTCCCGGGTGGTGGCCGGAGCTCGCAGAGGGGGTGGAGGCATGTTGCTTCCCCCTGCAGCAGAAGGAACCGCTCCCACGACCTGGGCGGCTGGGGCTTGCTCCTTCTCCTTTGTAGGAGATTTGGCGGGGGTCCCGGCGGCGTGCTTGGACGTCCGGAGCCTCTTCATTCTTGGCCCGATGGCCCCTGCTGGGGGGTTCCCCCCGAAGAATGCACCTAGCAGGCTCTCCTCGGACTGAGACATCTCTTCTGTCAAAACAAAAACATGGTTAGTACGAGAGTTAGCAATCATGCAGAAACAGAAACAAAGGGGTAAAGAGAGAAATTCGAGTATATGAATACTAAGAGAATCCTACCCCCCGAGCTAGAAGAAGAATCTAAGTTGATTACTTCCCGAGCTGGAGCAAGTTCTGGGTCCGAGCCTGACTCAGGGCTAGATTCCTCTACATATTTCCTAAGCCCCGAAGCTACGGCACCCCTCCGGAGTGATGGCCATGACCGAAGGTTGGTCCCATACTCCTCGAATAGGATCGACCTAAAAGCTAGGGTGTTATCTACTACTACGGTACCCCTAGGCCGGCTGTCTTGGTAGTCCAGCACAAGCCGGTCGACACAATGGAGCAGGGTTGTGTTCAGGTCCGGATCACTTCGGTGACGATGGACGAGCTGCCTAGGATTGAACCTAGCCAGCCGGGGGTCTACTGTGGCCCTATCTAGATTCCTAAACATGTAAGGGTTACCTTGGCCAGAGGGACCCGCGGCTGCTCCGGATTGGATCCTCTCCTCCCCCGTCCTTTGGGCGACCTCCAAAGCCCGCTTCTTGTTCCTCACGAGGGGAACTTCGTCGTCCTATTCCTCCTCATCTTCATCCCCCGCGACCTCCTCCACGATGGTGGGTCTGGTGTCGCGAGCTGGGGGAAGCCCCCGGGGCCTCTTTAGGTTCAAAGTCTGATTTGGGAAAATCAGCTTGCAGGCCACCATCGTCTTGTCCGTTATGAGCACGCGGTAATCTTTCTCACTGGGGGGCAAGCCCGCCAGTGTCTCGTATTGGGCCCCGAGGGTCACAGATTTCTCTGTCCTCGCGAAGATGGCTGCAGGATTAGTCTAAGTAAGAAAAGGATACGGGAGGAGCTAAAATGACACTTAACTTACGAGCTAAGGATAAAAAACAATTACAAGGACGATTGAAGTAATGGAGCTCACAGTTTCTGAACCCCGTCGACATGAAGAATTGATCCTTGAAGTTGTTGAGGTGGCTGGGCAGCTCGATGACTGCAGCCGTATTGGGAAATCGGGTTAAGTAGTAAAACCCGTCGCCTCGCCCCCGCTGATCCGGGTTGGCCTTGAGGCAGAAGAAGTACAAAATGTCCGCTGGAGTGGGGACCTCCCACTCGTGCTTCAAAAATAAATATCTCAACCCCGCCAACAACCGATAAGAGTTGGGGGGGAGCTGAAATGGGGCCAACCTCACGTAATTCAGGAAGTCAGCAAAATACTGATCCAACGGGAGGAAGGCCCCTGCCTTAAAATGCTCGCCGCTCCAGGCCGCGAACGATTCGTCGAGCGGCGCGCAGCTCCGCTCGCCCTCCGCGGGAGGTCGGGCAATCACTGATGCTCTCCCCAGCCTGATGTTGTGGGAGAGGAATAGTTTGTTAATCTTCGTCTAGTCAATAATCTTTGAGACGATCCTCTCTGCCTCGAAAAATGCATCAGGAGCCACCTCGAGCTCCTTCTCCACTGCCGGCCCAAAGCGGGGGATCGGGGAGTCTGGCATCACCGCCTTTCCTTTGTCTTGCTGGGAGGCCGAGCTGCCGACAGTCTTCTGTGGGGCATTCCTCTTTGGTGCCATCTGGTCGCCTAGCGAACAAAAGAAAAGATTTTAGAAAAGGCGACCTAAGCATGAGGAAGAATCAAAGTGTTATTTGCACGAGCTGAGGTAAGCCCAGCCCGTGGAGAGTGAGACCACGCGGTTCTATGAACACGCGTCTGTGCTCCCAACAGATCCCAGATTACTCGGAATTCGTGTGTCAGGAGCGCCAGGATAGAATTTGCCTTGGGGGGAAAGTTTCAGTTGGCAAAGAAGGCAAAACCGCCTATGAAGCGTGTCCCCTAAGCTACCTTGTTTTGCACCCAAAATACCAAAACTTCTACCCAGAAATTTTCCCCAGAAAATGCATCCTGTAAACCATACTCCCAAACGTTTTCCTACAGCAAAAATACCCTAACCTAAAAGGCTTTCACCCTTCATACCCACAAAAAACCAGTAAACCCTTGCATGTGGCTACAGTAAATATTTACCTAAGCTACAGTGAAAAATATTTTCAAAACACACATGGTCAGGAGACTTACAGTGTTTGGCTGGGAGGTGGATGAAGGTGTCGCCTAGGTGGGAGCTTCGTCGGAGTGTTTGCTTTCAAAGCTTTGAAGAAGTCCTTACGCCTGAGCTTCTTGAACAACTGAGAATGGCGGTCGCGAAGAAGAGGGTTTCTTTTTCTTCTGAGACGAAGAGAGAAGAAGGAAAGAAGTTCTGGGAAATTTCAAATGAAAGGGTGGCCCATGCGTAGGGTGGCCACCCCTTTTATATACGTGAAGGGTCACGTATAGAGGGCCATTGGATGGCCCTGATGTGGGATCCAAGGCCCTCCACTCGAAATACGAAACGACGGCTAGGCATAGGCTAGGCCATTAAATGCGGTTCTCGTAAGACGTACCATCACCAACCATGATGTTCCATGTATCAGGTGCCTGCATAAGATGTGGAATGTGAAGAGTTCATGGAGAAGCCTAAAAGCCCCTACTGTGGCTTTATACGACGTAGTATACCACGAGCAGGGGCTTGGGGGGCAGATGTACGCCCTGATTTTCCCACGGGCTTATTAGCGAGCTGAGCTGCGGCCTAATCATGATTATCTCGTGGACATCCCCAAAACCGGAGCTGCCGTCATAAGGTCGTACCTCCTTAGCTCGAGGTAACCCAAGGGTTCGCCAAGCTTGCCTAAGAACTGAGTCCGGACTCTGAAGGCCGAAGGTTGAGTTAAGTATCCAGCTCGTGGTACGAGCTGGATCTGGAGGCTATGACCCTTTGTAAAGTCAACACACGCAAGGTAAACGTGTATATATTAGACATCACGTGTCTGATATGCCCCTGACTTCTCGAACACGCAGCAGGAACGTGCGTATTCAGACACCCACGACTGGGTTGGGCCGTGCGGCCCATTATCTCCTTACTTATTGATTTGACCACACTTATGTGTTAGGTTTAGGAATTAATCATGCCTGTCACAGAGTTGATACGATAGGTAAGAAGGTCACGGGATGACCTTCTTACCAACTCCCAGGTGCCTTCTCCTATAAATATGGAGACCCTGGGAGTAAATAGAGGTTGGATTCTCTATTGTAAGAAATACCTTGTAATCAAATATCCAGTATATATCAATAATACTAAATAGTGGAGTAGAAGGATTTTAACCTTTGAACCACTTAAAAAACGTGTCTTGAGTCACCTTTTCATCTCTAAGATCATATATCTGTTTCGGTTCAACATTAGCACTAATCCATTTATCTTCTTTTCTTAATTACCTGTTGGCGAAGAACCGCGTCAACAAGCTCATTGTCTCTGATTTTTGCCACCTCATCACTCCTTGCCAACTCAATTAATGACATGTCAAGTGTCTCTTCTTCATTTGCTAAAATTCCCCACTTGAATTCTAATTGAAATACTCCAACAAAATTTTCTTTGCTCCAGCAAAACCTAAAATTTAAGCACAAACAAAACAACTTAGTAACCAATTTAATTTTAATCTTTTTCCTTGGATAATCCATGCATAAATTCATTTTTTTCTACTTTCAGCTCTTAAAAACTAAAAAGACACAATAAACTCACAACACAAAAAGGACAAGAAATTAACTAAAAATAACAACAAAAATCTCTCACCACTCTTCCTAATTTTATATTTATAAGTTTAAAATCATCAAAATAACTCTTTATTCAAGAGTTATCAATGTTGTTTTCAATGAACTTGAGTCTCCTCACTTGAATGTTGAGAAGGGTAGTGTTTCAGATTGTGCATGCTCACATGTAGACATGGCTGATGTGACTGAGTTTGATTTTGAGCTAAGGAAAGATTAGAAAGAGGACAACAACTCATGTGCTCTCAAAACAGACAGAAATTTACAAGAAGCACAAACCGAAGTTGAACAACAGTCAGATTTGAGTGATTATCAATTGGCTTGGGATCGAACTAGAAGAACTATCAAACCTCCTTCTATGTTTGGAGAAGCAGATTTAATGACCTATGCACTAGCAGCAATACAACGTGAAGCGATTCAAGAGCCAACATCCTATGAAGAAACCATAGCAAGTAAACACGATAAAGAGTGGAAAGATACCATGCAAGAAGAAATGGCTTCATTGCTCTAAAACAAGACATGGGAGTTGGTAGGCAAACTAGAAAAAAACAGAAAGTAATTGCTTGTACATGGATTTTAAAGATCAAGGAAGGAAGTTCATCAGATGAACAAGTCAGATTTAAAGCAAGACTTGTGGCAAAGGGATTTACTCAGGTGGAAGGCATTGACTATGTAGATGTATTCTCTCCGGTTGTCAAGCACAAAACAATCTTAATGATGTTAGCCATAGCCACACAATAAAATTTGGAGGTTGAGCAACTCAATGTAAAACAACTTTCCTCAGTGAATTCTTAGAAGAAGTCATCTATATGGAGCAGTCACCTGGATTTCAGGTGGAAACAAGTGAAACAAAGAAGGTGTGCTTGCTGAAAAGGTCACTATACGAATTGAAACAAGCACCAAGACAATGGAACAAAAGTTCAACAATTTTGTTAAAGATATTAGGTTCTCAAGATCAAGTTATGACTCATGTCTCTATTTCAAGGACATCAACACCTCATATACAATTTTTCTAATACTGTATATCAACGACATGTTAATACTTGGGAAGGATTTGATCATTATTGAAGATATATAGAAGAAGCTGAAAATTGAGTTTGAAATGAAGGATCTAAGACCCGTTAAGAAGATCTTGGGCATTGAAGTTTTGAGACAAAGACATAAAGGAGTGATGCAACTTCACCAAAGTAACTACATCAGTAAGGTTGTGAAGAGATTCAACATGGAAAATGCTAAAGCTATTGTTGTACCCTTAGCTTCTCATTTTAACCTTTCAGCATACCAATGCCCTAAAAGTGAGCAAGAAAGAAAGGAAATAGATTCAGTTTCATATGTTGTTGCAGTTTGATGTACATCATGGTGAGTACACGACTCGATATAGCCCACACTCTATGTGTTCTAAGTCGTTACATGTCTAACCCTAGAAGTGAGCATTGGAATCCACTAAAATGGCTGCTAAGATATCTTATAGGAACTTCAAAGTTTGTACTAATCTATAAGAAGGCAATTGCAAAAATGGTCCTAAATGGCTATGTAGATGCTGACTTTGCATCAAACAAGGATACCAGGAGGTCAACTACAACCTATGTGTTTCAACTAAATCATAATTGTATTTGTTGGAAGTCACAACTGCAACAGGTGGTTGCATTATCTAAAACAGAGGCTGAGTCCGTGGCTACAACAGAGGCTTTTAAGGAAGTTATATGGCTACATGGAATTCTCCAAGAATTGAGGTTGTTAGAAGAAAAAGGAACAATCTATTCGAATAGCCAATCTTTGATCCATCTATGCAAGAACCCGGTCTACCATGAGAACAACAAACATATATACATACGTCTATATTGGATACGGGAGAAGATTGAAGACAAAGTTTTGGAGTTAGGAAAGTACCAACTGAAGATAATTCAACTGACTTAGGCACAAAAGCCTTACCATTCAGTCAAAGATCACTGTCGTAGCTTACTGAACATTGGAGAAGAATAGAATGCTCAGAAATTCATCACAAGGCTCATGATCCCGCTGTTGAGTATTAGAGAATTAATGTGGAGTTTGTTAGATCAATTCCCTAATACTCAAACACGTGTCCTTCCTATTTTTACAGCTGGTCTTAGTCGGTCAAAGATCTTTATTTTTCAAGGAAAGACTTTTCTAAATAAAAGGTGGGATCACATTCATTTTTGGGGTACACTCGCATTTCTTAGAGAGAGAAATAAAGGAGTTAGATAGAGAAGTAAGAAACATAAACACCAAGAAAAGAGAGATTTGTTCTGTGAGAGGTTATTGAGCTAAGCACCACTGTGAGAAAGTGTAGCTCGGGTGTACTAGGGTACTTGGGATTGAGTGTTCATCTTTGTACTGTGAGACAGTCAAAGTTCTTAACTGGGGAGGGTGTATTTCCTTTGTTCTCTGGTTAATAAGACTCTTGTGTTGATTTTCTAAAACTGGTTATAGGTTCAAGATCATCTTAGATCTTGTTCTGAACCAGTATAATTTGTGATGTTCCTTTAGTTTTTATGTTCTTACATTTCTTGTCTTTGATTTTTATGACTACCAAGTGCTTGTGATATTGTTTTCTAGGAGTTATTGTGTTGTGCAGATTGAATCTTCTTGTTGAAATCACAACAATAATTTACCACAAATTCATAGTATCCTAAACTATTAGGTGAAGAATAATCCAAAAATGTTGATAGACTATAATAAAATCCTATTTAGGGGCCTCTAAACAATATAAAAATAATAATCATGAAATAAGCATAGAATTGATAATTTCGCAAAATAGACAAAGGAGATTTGAGAGAGAATCAAAATGGAGGCTAGGTTTTCATTATGTCAAAAGAGATGAAAATAAGAGTACAAGAGCAACAAAATATATAGCCAAAACAATGAGAGGCTAAAAGACTAAACTACCCTTACATAATAATAAAACTTATATTATTAACATCCCCCCTCAAACTCACAATGCATTTGTGGGAAGCATCGAGAGTTTGCTAACTAAGAAACGAAAACGAGAAATAGTATGAGCCTTCATAAACAAGTCGGCAATCTGCATAGCGGAAGTGACAAATGGTAAAGTGATGGTCCCATTTTGATAGTGGTGACGAGTAAGATGACAATCTATCTCAATATGTTTCGTGCGCTCATGAAAAACGGAGTTGCGAGTAATCTGAATAGCACTAACATTGTCACAATGCATCGAAGTGGGATCTGAGAGAATAACACCCATATCAGCAAGTAACCAACGCAACCAAACAATTTCAGCGGTAGTGGAGGCCATGGCACGATATTCTGCTTCTGTAGACGATCGAGAGACAACAGTCTGTTTTTTACTCTTCCAAGAAATAAGAGAATCTCCCAAAAATATACAAAAACCAGTGGTAGATTTGTGATCAGTACAATCACCACCCCAATCTGCATCTGAGTAGGCACGTAACTCTAAAGTAGACGTAGATGGAAAAAGTAGACTCTGAAATTGAGTTCCCCGAAGATATCGAAGAATACGAAGCACAGCTGCCCAATGAACAGTAATGGGAGATGCAACAAACTGACTGAAAATGTGAACTGCATAAGCGATGTCTGGCCTGGTGATAGTAAGGTACACTAAGCTACCAACCAGAGTGCGATATAGAGAGGGATCTGCCAAGGCAACACCATCAGATGAAGAATACCTAGCATTAAGCTCAAGAGGGGTATCAACAGTGCGAGCATCAGAGAGACGAGCCTGATCGAGAATATCAGCAATGTACTTAGATTGAGAAAGAAGATAGCCACGAGAAGAGTAAGCTACTTCTATCCCTAAAAATTACCGTAGGGAACCCAAATCTTTCATCTCAAATTCACGAGTCAAGTGCATTTTCAACTCCGTTATCCCATTCGCATCATCACCGGTGATAATCATATCATCAACATATAAAGAGAGTAAAGTGCGGCCAGAAGAAGTACACCTAACAAAGAGAGCTGAATCATGTGCACTGGGGTGGAAGCCAAGAGAAGTTGTAGTGCCCTGAATTCTCCGTTGTGTTTAACGATGTGAACAGTAGGCCGGGAGGGCCATACTTGTTTAATTATGTTATTAAATGATAAAATGCATGTATGTGTTGATTATATTATGATATGATGTGAAATGCATGCATGTGAGTCCATATTTCTTTATACAGGGGTGTGATGGTAATTTGGCCCGTTGAGGGTAAATTGGTTATTTGAATGCATGTTGCTGATATAAATTGAGACCACATTATGATGTGGGTTTGTTCGAGCCATTTGGCATGAGACGATCAAGGAAATGTTAAAATGTCGGTTTGGTCATAACAGGCTTAAGCTCGGGGCTCGGGGTGAGTCTCGGGGTGTTTTAATGATTAGGGTGTTACCGGGTATTAAAGGGTAACGGGATGTGAAATATTGATGTTTGAGGATTTTGAGATTAGTGGGAATTGGGAAGCGTTAATTATGATTAACGGTGTAGGTGGAAAATGTCAAAATTGCCCTTGAGAGGTTTTAGAAGCTTTATTATGCCTAGGGGTATAATGGTCTTTTGGTATGTGGATATATATGATGTATGGATGGCTGTGAAATAGAACCCAAAACAGAGTTTGCTTCATCTTCTCCTTCCTGTACATTCATCTCCATAGTTCTCTTCTTTGGAATTTTGAGCTCAAGTGTGGAGCTAAGCTAGGAAAATCAAGGGGCTAAGGTTGTGGTTTTGGTTCAGCCATTGGAGAGGGTTCAATACTAAGTTTGAGGTAAGCTTTGATCATAACTTTTCTGGTTTTGCCCTGTTTTAAGTATAAGTTTCAGTTTGTGTTTTATGGAGGATTGTTGGAATTGATGGAGGTTTTAAGGGGTTGCCTTGGGTTATGATGAGGGAGAGTTTTGAGTGTTGTTTAGGGGTGTTAATGGGTGTTTGAGAGAGGTTTGGGTGGTGTTTAAGTTGGGTTTGAAGGGTTGGTTCTAAGTGAAATCGTAGAGGAAGAAAAACAGGGGTTTTGGCTGAAATGGGTGTTGCGCCGCGGCATGGCCAGGGTGTGCCGCGGCCCTTGGTGAAGGCTGGGTTTAGGCGCCTCTGTTTGAGGGGCGGGCCGCAGCATGGCCAAGGAGGGCCGCGGCCCTTAAGGCATTTTTGGCCAAAGAGAGCTTTTTGGCTCGGGGATGCAAGCCTAAGGCCTCGGGATTGAACCTACTACCCGGTTGAGTAGTGTTTGAGGTCCCGGAGGTTAGGTTTTGGTTTGGGAACCTTTTATTATTCATTTTATTGATGGAATCCCTTAATTTGGTTATGACCAGGTAACCGCTAAAGGACCAAAAGGTCGATCGTTCTCAGGGTCATTCTTTTATCTGTTCTAGCTCGGACCAGAGGTAAGAAAACTGCACCCCAAGTGTGACATGCATGGATATTCCTGAGGCATGTTGAATGTGAGAATATGGACATGGATTATATATGGAATGCTTAGCATATGTTTCTCATTTGTGCATGGCACTGACTTATTAGTCAGGTTTGACAAGGGTGCTAGTATCACTGTGAAGCTGTGACTTATTAGTCAGGTTCGGCAGTGGTATTGGGCATTGGTCATGATGAGCTGACTTATTAGTCAGGACGGCTTGGGCGTGTGTCACGCAAGTCAGTAAGATTGGATCTAATCGATTATTAGCATTGAATGACTCAAGGAGCATTAATGCCTGACCGACCCTGAGGGTCGATGAACAAAGAGAGCTTGGAGGCTAGTGGCTTACTCAACAGCCACTCTCCCGCTAAAATCATGTGATGATTCATTTGCTTGTTGAAAGCTTTATGTTCAGTATGATTATAATGATAATCATTTGATAATGTTATTGAGAAATGTTATGTTTTCTTGCTGGGCCTTGGCTCATGGGTGCTATGTGGTGCAGGTAAAGGGAAAGAAAAGCTCACCTAGCCTTGAGTGGAGAGCTGATGTGGTGGTGTGTACATATGCGGCCGCTTGACCACCACGGTCAAGATGTTCTCAGAGGAACTAGGGGGTTTACCCTTTTTTTTTGCCGCTTAGGTCGGCAGGTTTGTAAATTTAAAACAGTAGAGACCATTTTGTACTGAGAACAACTTGTTAATGTTTTGTTTAGCTCTGCAGAGCAGTTGTAATAAAATCTCCATTTCCTTTTCATTGGTTTTATGCCTTAACCCGTTAATTACACTTAGAGCACGTTTTTGACCAAAGGACTCAGGCAATGAGTCAAATTTCCGGTCCACCGTTCACCGTAACTGTTCTGGGGTAGCCAGGGCATTACAAAAGTAATCACGATGGAAAATTTTTCAAACCAGGCTCGGGGAGCTTGTTTAAGCCCATAAAGAGCCTTCTTCAATCTGCAAACTTCTCCTGAATTATGAGGAACACCTGGTGAAGGAACCATGTAAACTTCTTCTTGAAGAGTCTCGTTCAAGAAGGCGTTTTTAACGTCCATTTGAGAAATGGACCACTGTCGAGCTGACGCAACAGCAATGAGAGTATGAATAGTGGTATGTTTGGAAACTGGAGCGAAAGTTTCCTCATAATCCATCCCGTACTCCTGAGCAAAGCCTTAGCAACCAAACGAGCTTTGTACCGCTCTACTGACCCATCAGACTTAGTCTTGATCTTGTAAACCCAACGGGAACCAATAGCACGCTTCCCCACAGGAAGAGGAACAATATCCCAAGTACCTATCTTGTACAACGCAGAGAGTTCTTCAGCCATTGCCTGCTGCCAAAGAGGGTCAAGAATAGCCTCTTTATAGGAAGAGGGCTCAGAGAGTTGGTGAATAGAAGTCAAAAAAGAAGAGAAAGAATCAGAATAAGTGGAGTAGACAAAATCAGGTAACTGTGTGGACTTACGAATTCTTTGAGGGTAGCGAGGAGGAGGAGCAAGATCCACAATCTCAGAAGCATCTTGGGCAGTAGTAGGGACAGAAGGGACTTCGACAGGCTGAGAACCGACATCTGCAGAGTTAAGAGTATCAACAGTACAAGAATCAAATGGATCAATACTAGTGAGATCAGATTTGTGTAGATTGGGGGTGTCTGATGGAATAGAGTAGAAAGGTATATGCTCAAGAAACACAACATGACGAGAAACATAGAGTTTTTGACTAACAGGATCATAACATCGATATCTTTTTTTACCTTCACCATAACTAAGAAATACACAAAGAGTGGAACGAGAAGTAAGCTTACTACGTTCAACATGAGGACGGAGAACAAAACATGTGGAACCAAAGACTCTCAATGAAGAATAATCAGGAGCGTGACCATAAAGTTTTTCAAAGGGAGACAGACCTGAAGTGACAGATGACGGAATTCTATTGATTGAATGAACTGCAGTCAGAATGGCTTCCCTCCAGAACTCACTAGGAACATAAGCAGAAAATAAGAGAGAACGAGCAGTTTCAACAATGTGTCTGTGTTTTCTTTCGGCAACCCCATTTTGCTCTGGTGTATCGGTACAAGAGGTTTGATGTAAGGTACCATCTAAAGCAAGCAATTCAGAGAAACGATTGGAGGTATATTCACCACCCAGATCACATCGAAAACATTTGATAACAACATTATGTTGAGTTTTAACAAAAGCATGAAACATATGATAAATCGCGAGGAAATCAGAATGATGTTTCATAAGATAGACCCAACAAAAACGAGTATAATCATCAATAAAAGAGGCATAGTAACGTGATCCACCTTTTGTTAGAACGGGTGATGGCCCCCACACATCAGAGTGAATTAAATCAAAAGGTGCAAGAGAAACATAAACACTCTTATAAAAAGGTAAAGCAGAAAATTTTGCCAATTTGCAACCACAACAATCTGAAATATCATGGGTTTGTAACTTTCCTAATGCTCCTGTGGAAGCTAAGTACTTTAAACGTGAACTAGATACATGTCCAAGACGAGAATGCCATAAATAAAAACTAGACGAAGACGAACTTAAATGAAATGAAGACAAATTGACACTAGAAGCTGCAACATCAGGAACTCTCAGCTCATCTAAAATGTAAAGCCCCCCTGCCTACGGCCTGTCCCAATCAGCTTCTTGGAATGAGGATCCTGCACATAACAACAAGAATTAGAGAAAATAACTGAGAAACCAGAGTCACATAATTGACCAACAGAGACAAGATTCAAAGTAAGATTTGGAATATGATATACATCAGAGAATGACATTTTTGGAGTGCAAATCGAGCCAATCCCTGCTAATGGCATGGGAGTGCTATCAGCGGTCATGACAGATACAGAGGGTGCTGATTTAATGGACAAGAAGGAATTGGAATTAGGTGAAATATGATGTGAAGCTCCAGAATCAAGGACCCATATAGAGGAAGATATACCTGGTGTACTACTAGAAGGCAAACCTATGTGTGAGGAGGCTGACATGGCGTGTGGCTGCGAGGCAATGAACTTTTGAAACTGCTCTGTGAGTGTAGCAATAGAGGTACTAGGAGTGCTTCCAGAATCTGCAGGTGGAACAATAGCTGCCATGTTCGAAGACATAGAGTGAAGAGGTCAATGAGGTTGGTTGCCAGATTTCCAGTGAGGAGACTGATTCGGTGATTGCGCCCTGTTCAACAATTTGGGACATTGAGCCTTCCAGTGCCCCTTTTGCTTGCAAAAACTGCATTCATCGTAGCCAACCTTGGCTTGAGTCTTGTGTTGATTGTTGGAGGCTGGCCGATGAGGAACTGCAAAGACAAAGGGATTCGGAGAAGGAAGAATCCCTTTTTCCGCCCCCCTTTATCAACAAGAGACTTCAAGCGAATCTCTTCTGCTAACAACTCATTAACCACTGAATCAACCGACGGAAGAGGACTGCGATGCAAGATTGTGCCACGAAGACCTTCAAACTCATCTCGAAGAGCCATAAAAAACTGAACTAGATGTTGTGCGTCTCGCCGAGCAATGTAAGGGGCAAATGCCCGTAACTCCGCTAATTCAGTCAAAGCAAGCTGATCCCACAAATTAGACATAGCATAATAAAATTCTTAAATGTTCATGCTATTCTGTTGAAGGGCCTGAATGTCAATCTCCAACTGATACTGCTTTGCGAAATTAGACTGTGTATATAGTCTTTCCAAGTGCTCCCAAACTTCCTTCGCCGTCTCATATTTCGCCAATTGGATATCGATTAATTGTTGAACCGAGTTGTTGATCCAAGTGATGATTTTCGAATTGTTGGTATCCCAAAGATCCAACTGTTCTGCAAAGCTCTCATCCTTATCGTTCTTCGGTTTCGTGGAAGTTCCAGAAACATAACCCCACATATGTTTCCCTTTCAGAAAATTTTTCATAACATAATGTCAATACGAATAATGCTGCCCATTCAATTGCACATTGATGGACTGAAGTGAATCATCTTTTGCGCCAGCCATGTCGAACAATCGAAATCCAAATAAATAGAACAAAATGCGAAATCCCCAAGATTGGTGCGAAAACCTCAAAATCAAAGCCAACCAAATCAAGGATACTGAAGAACATTGCTCTGATACCATGATAATTTTGCAAAATGGACAAAGGAGATTTGAGAGAGAATCAAAATGGAGGCTAGGTTTTCATTATGTCAAAAGAGATGAAAATAAGAGTACAAGAGCAACAAAATATATAGCCAAAACAATGAGAGGCTAAAAGACTAAACTACCCTTACATAATAATAAAACTTATATTATTAACAAGAATAACATAAGTAATTTGATTTATGGAAATAGAAAAACAATAATATTATAAAATTCAAGAAATTATGTCTCCGGCATTGAATCACCCTTTACATAAATAAAATCTAGTCAGACATAATTGAGAAGTAAATACAATAATTCAATAGAGCAATTTAAGAAAGAGTAGAAGAAGAAAGAAAAATAATAAAATTGAATTATGCTTTCTCTGTCTCTCTCTTTCAGAATCTCTTTAGAATCTACTCTCTAGCCTCCAAAAGTCTACTAAAGTTGTACCTATGATCCTCTATTTATACCCCAAACTCAAATTAGGTCAAAACTATCTTTTAAATGCAAATGTAAAATTGAAATCGCAGAAGCAGCACCGTAGCCCCCAAAAGCTTCAACATCTTATATAATCTCTTCAAATGATCTTGTAGTGCCTAGTGACAATATTATTGTTGTAACTCTATGGAAATAACTCAAGATTAAATTACTCAAAATGTTGTGTAAGCTAAGATAAAGATCTACAACTTTTATATTTTGAGTTTTCCAAAATAGTGGTTGAACCAATGTCGAAATTAAGCTTTAAGTTTCAAACTTGTGCTACTAAGATTAAATGTCATATGTAAAACATCCTCAACTTAATAATTTTTACCCAAATGTCTTAGAATTCCTAAACACATAAAATAATCTAATCAAAATATATGTTTAAATATTCAAGTGCATATTCATAAAATAATAATAATTTTAGATAATTCAATACTTATTTTGTCCAGGATATGTTTTTGAAACATACTTTTATAATTTGTGACTTAACAAGGTATATTTTTCTAATATAGGTGCATACTAAACATAGTTATTCAAATTATTTCTCTTTATATTTAAATGAGTAATGATATGTGCACCAAAATTATGTATCAAAATATTATATCAACTAACAAAATAATTTATTTTAACCAATCACATTTATTTGACTCACTATTTAAAAAAAAAAAAATAGTCACATTAGTTAGTGTAATATTTTGATATATAATTTTAATGTTTATATCATTATGAGGAAATTATATTTTATATGAGTTTTTTAATAAAGTTTGTAAAAATATGGTTTTTTTTCAAAAAAAAAAAATTCTATAGCTTTTTCTAAGAATTCTCACTTTTATGTATTTAGTTTCTCGTATTTTTGTATAAAAGTTAGTTTATGTCATAGTTTTACTCTTAATCAAATTTCTAATATTTAGTTAGTTAACAATTGTGTTTCTAATATTTTATTTTTTTTCTTTAATAAATTTTCTTATATAAATTAAAAAATATATAACTCTTATATTTTTGCACAATAATAGCATAAATGTCATATTTATGAAAAATTCCAAACATTATTCTATTTCAAGATGACTTGCCGTGCCTTTGCTGTAGGTACTAGATAAGACTCCATTCTTGTCATACGTTCGTACAATAAATCAACTATGCTTACTCACCTCAAAAATAATGATTTGGGGTTTATTTATTTATTTTTCTTTCTTATAATCTACTACTATAACATTAAATATATATTTAATTATTTTATTTTTTAAAATAAATAAAATATTTTTAAAAAATATAATATTTAAATGATGTAGAGAAAAAAATAAAGAAGCTGATGTATGGTATAATGTAAAAGTTTGAGGTAAATTATAAAAAAAAATATGTTTTGGTGGTGTATTTTGTAATATACTTTCTCTATAATATTTAGTTAAAACTCACAAAAACAACTTCCATCAACTCATTTATACATATATTTATAATAGCTATGCACAAAGTCTAATTAATTCATATCTACATTTACATATCATTTTATATAATATTTTAATATTATTATTTTTCTTTATAAGTTTTCTCTCTCCCATTTAGTATATATATTTATTATTTAGTATATATATTTATTATTTCTTTTTTCTTTTTCAATTATTTTATTTTACTTTAATTAATAAAATATGTTTAAAGATATAATAATTAAATAATGTACAGAAATATATAAAAAAAAAACTGATGTATGGTATAATGTAAAACTTAGAGGTAAATTAAAAAAAAAAAGTGTTTTAGGAATGTATTTTAAAGAATGGAGTAGAGCATCCGTTGGGAGTGTTCTAAGAAGTAAATCTGAGGTGGAAGTTAACCAATGGGTTTTGATTCAGTAATATATAGCTAATTTTGAAACAGTTCTCTTTTAAAAGAATAATCACTTTGTAATACTATCAGTCATTTTCAGTTGCATTTTACTGACTCGTGACAAATTTCGGATGCAAAAAAGTAACCAACATTTCTAAAGAAAAAAAAACTAATACTAATGTATTAAGTTTCAAATGAGTTACCTTTATTCAAATAAGTTAATGTTGTGGCAAAAATCAATATATAGTCTAAAAATTTGAACTTAAGTTACTAAGTAATTTTTTTGTAATAAAAATCAGTAAGTAGTCTAAAAAGTTACACTTAAATTACTAAATAGTTTTTTGGTTGCAAAAACTATTTTTTTACACCAATTTTGTCTTATTTCAATTAATTAATAAAAACCTAAAAATAGAGAAGAGAGTGACAATCAATTATGTTGTTTTGGTAAGTGTAACGCCCTGGCTACCCAGAACAGTTACGGTGAACGGTGGACCAGAAATTTGACCCGCTACCCGAGTCCTTTGGTCAAAAACGTGCTCTAAGTGTAATTAATAGGTTAAGGTATAAAACCAATAAAAAGGAAATGGAGATTTTCATTACAAACTGCTCTAAAGAGCTAAACAAAACGTTTACAAGTTGTTCTCAGTACAAAATGGTCACTACAGTTGTAAAGTTACAATCCCGCCGACCTAAGCGGCAAAAATAGGGTAAACCCCCTAGTTCCTCTGAGAACTCCTTGGCCGTGGTGGTCAAGCGGCCGCATATGTACACAACACCACATCAGCTCTCCACTCAAGGCTATGTGAGCTTTTCTTTCCCTTTACCTGCACCACATAGCACCCATGAGCCAAGGCCCAGCAAAAAAACATAACACTTTTCAATAACATTATCAAATGATTATCATTATAATCACATTAAGCATAAAGATTTCAAACAAATGAGTGAACATCACATGATTCAAGAGGGAGAGTGACTGCTAGGTAAGCCACTAGCCTCCAAGTGCTTATTTCATTCATCGACCCTCGAGGTCGGTTGGGCATTAATGCTCTTTGAGCCATTCAATGCTAATGGTCGATTAGATCTAATCTCCGTTGGCTTGCGTGAACCACGCTAAGACCATTATGACTAATCAGTCAGCGCTATGTGACCAGTGTCCAGTATCACTGCCGAGCTTGACTGGTAAGTCACAGCTTCACAGCTGATACTAACACCTTTGCCAATTCTGGGTGACCAGTGTCCAGTATCACTGTCGAACTTGACTAATCAGTCACAGCTTCACAGCTGATACTAACACCTTTGCCAATTCTGTCTGAAGAGTCGGTGCAACGTGACCAGTGCCCAGTACCACTGCCGAACCTGACTAATCAGTCACAGCTTCACAGTTGATACTAGCACCTTTGCCAAACCTGACTAATTAGTCAGTGCTATGCACAAGTGAACAACATATGCTAAGCATTCCATGTTCAATCCATGTCCATATTACACAATCAACATGCCTTACAAATATCCATGCATGTCACATTAGGGGTGCAGTTTTCTTACCTCGGGTCTGAGCTAGAACGAATAAAAGAGTGACCCTGAGAACGATCGACCTTTTGGTCCTTTAGCGGTTACCTGGTCATAACCAAATTATGGGATTCCATCAATAAAATGAATAATAAAAGGTTCCCAAACCAAAACCTAACCTCCGGGACCTCAAACACTACTCAACCGGGTAGTAGGTTCAATCCCGAGGCCTTAGGTTTGAATCCCCAAGCCAAAAAGCCAATTCTGGCCAAAAAGCCACTAAGGGCCGCGGCCCTCCTTGGCCATGCCGCGGCCCGCCCCTCAAACAGAGGCGCCCAAACTCAGATTTCACCAAGGGTCGCGGCTCTCCTTGGCCATGCCGCAGCGCAACCTCCAGTTCAGCCAAAACCCCTGTTTTTCTTCCCTTACGACTTATCTTGGAACCAACCCATCAAACCCATTTTAAACACCATTCAAACCTCCAATACAATCCCTAAACTTGTTCTATATCACACCCGTAGCAAAACCCAAGACAAACCCCAACTAAAACCTCCATCAATTCCAACAACCCTCCATAAAACACAAGTTGAAAACTATTTTTAAAACAGGGAAAAACCAGAAATATAATGGTCAAAGCTTACCTCAAACTTGGTATTGAACCCTCTCCAATGGCTGAACTAAATCCACAACCTTAGCCTCTTGATTTCCTAGCTTAGTTCCACACTTGAGCTCAAAATTCCAAAGAAGAGAAACAAGGGATAAGAACGTACGGGAAGGGAGAAGCTCTCACTCTGTTTTCTTTCTGTTCTGTTTACTCTACAGCCTTCCAAGCTTCATATATATCCAAGCCAAAAGACCATTATACCCCTCGGTCTTTAAAAGTTTCTAAAGCCAACTCAAGGGTAATTTTGACACTTTCCACCTACACCGTTAATCATAATTAACGCTTCCCAATTCCCGCTAATCTCAAAATTCTCAAACACCAATAATTCACCTCTCGTTACCCTTTAATGCCCGGTAACACTCTAATCATTAAAACACCCCGAGACTCGCCCCGAGCCCCGAGCTTAAGCCTGTTATGACCAAACCGATGTTTAACATTCCTTGATCGTCTCATGCCAAATAGCTCGAACAAACCCACATCATAATGTGGTCTCAAATTATATCACCAACATGCGAACAAATAATCAATTTACCCTCAACGGGCCAAATTACCATCACACCCCTGTAATAAGAAATATGGACTCACATGCATGCATTTCACATCATATCATAATATAATCAGCATATACATGCATTTAACAATTAATAGCACAATTAAGCAAGTATGGCCCTCTCGGCCTACTGTTCACGCCGTTAAACACAACAGAGAATTCGGGGCATTACAGTAAGTTAGAAGGAGAGAAGACAATTATCCATGTTGTTTGGTATTTAAGGATAATTGGAGGGATAGAAAGTGATTTAATTATAAAAATACTATATCACCCATTATATTAAAGTTTTAAATTTTTAATTTTAATGTAGTTTCTTTCTCTCTCTTCCTCTCATCCTTCCACATATGGAAGGATTAGAATTTGTGAATTTGGAGAGAATCCGTTTGTGATAGAGTTTGGAATATGCTATTTGGATGGAAGTCCGGATTATTCTCTATGGGAAGTTGTAAGTACTTATTAAAGGTGTAATTTAAGCCATTCAGACTTATTTAATGAGCTTATTTAAGCTTCTTGTCTCTTAATCAATGAGTTGCATCGCATGAGTGCAAGATTTTGGTGGGGTGACTGTGATGTTAAGAAAAAGGTTCACTAGTGCAAGTAGGAAAGCCTTTGTTGTCATAAGAGCAATGGTGGGTTGGATTTAGAGACCTTTGGCTTTTTAACAAGGCCCTCTTCGTGAAGCAAGCTTGGAGAGCTTGTAATAACCCAACCTGAGGTAGAAATTAGACTGACTACCCAGTTTAAGGAGTTAAGTTTTAATTACACATGCATATTATATTGTAAAGGATCGATAGCCACTTTTAAATGTGAAATGTCTCTTGTATCCCCATCCTATATTATTTGTTTTCCTACTTTTGTTTTATTTATGAGGCTATTTTCGGTACTTCATTTATAAAAATAGGTACTTATGTAAAATATATTAAAGCACGTGGAATATTGGTTACACTACTAATAAAACCGAGTATTTCTCAAATAATCTCCAACCTGAGGCGTGTGTGCTGAAAGGATTTACTTTCCTCAGTCATCCTTTATGACAATTAAACAAACTTCTAGTGATTCGTATCTTTGGAGAAGCATCTTTTGGGGGATGGAATTATTCTTACATAGTGCACGCTGGCATGTAGGTCATGGTGTGATATATCCAATTACGCTGACAAATAAATGTTGAAGAAAGATGCCTCCCTATCCCATTCTGCCCGTGTTTTTGATGTAGATACCCATGTTAGTTCGTTCATGGAGATGACGGGTAGGTAGAATGAACAACTTATTAGATAGTCTTTTTGCGAAAGTGAAGCAAGGGATATTCTGTCAGCTCCCTTGTCTTTACACGCTAGATGTCACGGGCCAGCTATTTGGCTCTCCAAGTAGTCGGAACATGTGACACTTGATGACACTGCAAGCTAACAAGTCTAAAACTCATGCTTGCATGCAAACAAACTCATTGGTTAGCCATGAACACGTACCATACATGTGACGAGCAATAACGAAGTATGAGCAAGCACAAAGCAAGTGATCCCATAGATATGTCCACACAACACATAATCATACAACAAAGGCAAGTGACATGCGATGATCCAACGATGGCAACAAACAAGCAACACAGACAATGAGAAAGCATACACGAACAAGTATGGATAAACATCGTTTTATTATGACATTGATAGAGCAAAGAAGTACACAACTTAAGTCTCTGTCTGCTGGTGGTCATGATGCTTTCCTAAGTCACCAAGTCACCTCCCCTGAGGAGCATTCCTAAGTATAAATGTCTCTCCAGAAACATATATGATTTTTGCCTAAGAAACATATATATAATTTCAAGAGTATCACTACCTACCCATGAGATTGCTTGGTACATACAAGACTAATAATCGAGCACCAAGGCGTGCTCATACTATAAATGGCCCCATGTAGGTGTGCAAGAGGGCAGCACGCCATACTAGACACGATCAACTTATTTGGCACTATGAGGAATCAGGACACTATAAAGTTGAGAGTGGTTATTGGGCATTAATGCGTACGTCTAAATTTGGCCAAGCGTCTCCTTCAGATGACCATTCACGTTGGTGGCAATACTTTTGGGCTCTCAATTTAGTGCCACCGGTGAAGCTTTTTGTTTGGAGAGCATCTCTCAACTGGATACCTTCCAAGGCCAATCTTAAGAGACATGGAATGGGTATAGATATTGAATGTTCTCTATGTCATTGTTGTATGGAAACTACCCATCATGCCTTACTGGGGTGTCCTTCGCTGGACTGAACTTCTTTGAAAGTTGTCAAACACCAGCTCCTATAAGGAGCCCAGTGTCAACGGGTCCACCTGCTTCTCTACCACGATGGCAGCGTCCACCAAGTAGGCTTGTAAAAATAAATGTAGATGCTGGTCTTGATAGCAGCAATTGCAAAGTAGGCTTGGGGGTTATAATGCGTGATACTTGTGGTGCAGTCCTTAGTGCTTCGGCAACCCCCATGGTTGCTAGTTTTGATCCTCCATTGCACAGGCATTGGCTCTCCTTCAGGGTGCTTTATTGTGTACACGATTGGGATACTTTTCAATCATTATTGAATCAGATTGCAAAAGGGTTGTCCATGCAGCTGCAAACCATTAGGACTTATTTGTTTTTGGTAAAATTATGCAGGATTTTTTCAAAGTTTGTAGTTCCATGCCTGCTATGAGTGTTGTACTCTGTCCTAGAAATGCAAATTCTGTTGCACACTCGTTGGTAAAACTAGCTTTATCTTTGGAAGGACCAAAAGTTTAGTGGTCATGAACTTGTAATGGCTGAACTTCAGCCTTGATTATCAATGAAGTATTGCATTTTATTCAATAATAATAATAATAACAACGGAATCTAACTCTCTTTCCATACCTCTCCTTTCCTTACAAATCCACAAATCCTTCCTACTAAACAAAGGGTAAATTTCAAAAGACCACAAATTTCAAGTGAGTTTAACCATCCCATTTGTTAAGAAAAACCACAAAGTTCATGCCCGATCTAAAAACCACAATCCCGTATTTTTTTTTTAATTTCCTAAAGCTAGTAAAAAAAAAATATTCCTAATACTCGTTCATTCAATTAGGACTCCTATTTTTATGTTGGTAAAAATAAATGAAACATTTCAACACAACAAAATAATACACAGTATGCATTTTCTTGGCGATATGATTTTTTCGAATGAACTGAAAATAATAGTAGATGCACTAAATACGCAAAATCCATTAAATCTAAAAGGACCATTATTATCACAAAAGCCTCACCAGTGCAAACTGAAATGATGCACATTAGAAGAAATGTCAGATGTAAAATGGTTGGGTATATCTAATTCTAGTTACAAATTATACAAAGACTCATAGGTCACGGAATTTCACCGGACAATTAACAAGTTATTTATCATTAATCCTTCGCCAATGATTGGATATTCTGGAGAGAGCTGCCACTCTCCATCTACCAAGAACTTGATTTCATACTTTCCAGGTCTTAGCATCAATGTGGTTGAGAACTTAGTGTAAGAACCAGTATATTCTGAAGACAAATATTCTCCTTGGTTCCACCCATCAAAGCTGCCCATCACTTGGACACTCTAATATACCAAAAACAAGAATATGCTTTCACTATATTACAATGCACAATGTACTTTCACAAGAGAAAACAAGTACCAACTCACCTCTGCCATGCCATACCAAAATAAGGGAACCTCCTTGGACCGTGCAGCACCAACATCCTTGATCTGCTCCTCCAACTTCTCAATTACAGCTTCAAATTGCAATAAAGACACAAACAAATATTTAATAAAATTTCTAGCGACTTTAGAATTTTAAGAGCTACTCCACCAAATGGGGACAGAAACCTAACACATCAAATCAGATCCTGAAGTTACAAATCATAAGCACATGTTAACAAATATGCAATTTTCTTTGTACCAAAAACATTCTGTGTAAATATTTTTCCCAGTCAGATATATCGAGATCATTACTATCACATAATAACAGTAGAACATGAGGACATAATTCTAAACAATCATTAAAAATATCCAACATGACTATACCTTCAAGTCGGGAAAGTAAGTGAGATTGAATATATTTTCCATTGATCTTTCTTGAGCCCTCTGGAATGCCAGATTTGGCTATTTCTTCTGCAAGTTTGACTAATGCCTGTTCAAACAACTCACGATATTAAAAATGATCGAACATTATTTCACAAAGTGTAGCCTTAAAAAGATCTATTAACAATGTAATGCATGATGACAGAAGTCCAATGGATTTATATTTATATTAAATAATCAATTTCTTCAAGAGATCCATTTGGTCACCATGTGCTTGGCAAACATTTAAGTTTCAAAAATTCAAAAACATACAGCAAAATAATTTCTCTATGTCTAAGTAATGTAGAATCAAGATGCTTAATTTGACGTCCTTTTCGAAGGTGTCTTAAAAAAGATGTTGGGATGTCCTCAACACTAAATGATGTGTCTAGGGCATATATTGACCTAGTCAAAATGAAGAGTACAACATGCCTGGGAGACGAGATAAGTAAGTCTTCCTAAAGTTGATGATGTGGATAAAGAGAACATTACAATTACTCTATGTCTGCACCTTTTCACAACAGTATCCAACCAGTCCAAAATGTGCTATCTAGAGTTTTACAGCATAATTATTAATTACTAGCAACTCTAAACCCAACTATTTACTACTGATTCATAAATTATGGGGCACACAATCAAATAATGGCTGAAAAGGTAGGCCTCAAAAGGTGGCAGTTTTGGACAAAATGAAAATGTAAATGATCTGATGGGAGCGGGCATTCATTGTTATTTAGTGTGAAATTTTTTAGTACTGGTTTTGAGCAATAGGACATTTGATGCAGACATATGTGGTAATTATGGGCATAAAAACAATCTATATAAAGTATGCTTAAATTTCAACTCCTCTATGCTGTGCAATCCAGACGGAACACCCAAATGTGAATAATAACATTGACCTTGGAATTGCTCTGGTGAGAACAAAATATTCATGCAGAAAAGGAAGAGATAAGAGAAGATTGTGGTGGTACCTGAATTTCAAGTTCAATTACAGCAAGTTCACTTTTGAATTCCACCAAGGCTTCCTCCTTTATGTGCAACTGCAAAGATAACAGATAGAAGATTAAGGTTTACAGGATTTTGTTGCTGGTAAATTAAAAATGCCCTGCTTAGTAACCAAAAAGAAAAGGATAGAAAATGGAATGGATAGTCTTTATTGCATGCAAAATAGATAAGACCTGGACTCTCCGAATAAGAAAGAGCTTGTACACTTCTAAAATAATCAGATGGTCCCCAGTAGCTTCACTCCACTCTCCTCCAATACCCCCCTGCTAGACAATATTCTAAGTAACTATTTATCCTTTCAAAAAAATAACTAACTATTTATCCAATTTGCCAAATCCACCACACCACCCAAAAAGCCTCACTTTCCCACTATATAACCTTGCCCCATGCATACTTCTAAACATATTTCTTTGTCATAAACCTTACAGGAGCCCTTTCATTACCCCCAACCAATCCTTCACTTGCCCTCAAGGTGGAAATCTGGAAACCGTGAACATATAGCATCAAAGCTCTCCCAAGTTGCATCAAAAGATTGCAGATCCTTTCACTGAATAAGCACTTGAGGAACACTGGAAGTATGATATCCTGCTGGACGCACTCCAAGAACTGCAGCAGGTTCAACAACTAATTCCAAATCAGCATTTTATTGCAGTGGCAGCATAGGAGAAGAGTCTGAAACGTCTGAAACCCAGCAGTCTTGCAAAGCTGCGAAACATGGAAAAATGGGATGCACAGCTGAAGAAGCTAAATATTCCAGCTTATAAGCAACCTCGCCAACTTTAGACAGCACCTAAAATGGCCCATAATACCTTGCAGCTAGCTTCTCATTACGCATGGCTGGCTGCTAATGACTTCTGCATATAAGGCCTGAGCTTTACAAACACCATCTCTCCTACTTTAAATGAGAGATCCCTTGGTTTCTTATGAACCTGGAATTTTCATTCTCTGCTAAGCTCTAGAAAGGTGCATTTCCAAGTCGTCCAGGCAACCATCATGTTCCTCGAGCATTCATTCTACCGTGAAAACAGAGGTAGAATTGGAAGTGTAGCATGAAAATGAGGGAGGGTCATGCCCCCAACCACTTACCCCACTTTCTAGGCTGCTCCGAAACAAAACAGCTCAAACAGGTTTCCAAGTACCTGTTTACTATCTCAGTCATCCGTCAGTCATTTGTGGGTGATAGGTCATGTTGTGATGCAATTTAGTTCCTAGCAACCTGAATAATTTTGCCCAAGCATGGCTCAATAAAACCTTGTCTCTATCAGATATCAAATATAATAATAACATGCGGTATGCCATGTAAGTTGACAACATTCTTCTATAAATCTTCATCCACTGATCTAGCGTTGTATGGGTGTATGAGTGTTTGGGTGTTTGAGCTGAATAAAATAAGCACACTTAATCAAACGATGACAACAAAAATAGTGTCAACCCCATCTTACTTGGGCAACCCAACCATGAAATCCAATGTCAATCTTCCCAAACAAGCTTTGGTAACTGTACAGGCTGTAAAAGCTAAGCGGATGACATTGCTAAGTGTTTATTTTGCTGACATACTTCATATTTCTTGCTTGATACCGATTGATATGCCCTGCCCTGTTAAGGTAGTAACCAAAAAGAGAAAGATAGCAAATGGAATAGAAAGACTTCATTGCATGCAAAAAGAAAAGGACAAAGCTAATGAAGTATTCGAGAGACCTAGACTTTCCCAATGAGGAAGAGCTGTTGTACAACTCTAGAATGATCTGATGGTCCCAGTAGCCTCACGCACTCCACTCTCCTCAAATGACTCTGCTAGATATTATTCTATCTATCCAATTTGCCAATTCCACCCCACTACCCTAAAAGCCTCACATTCCCTCTATATTCTTGTCCCACACATACTTTTAAACATATTTCTTTCTCCTAGCATAAGTAAACCTAAAAGGAGGCCTATCATATATATCAAATTCAAGACAGGAGAGTGTCTTATGGACTCAAATAATAGCATCCTTATCTTTTCACTATATTTTCTCCCAGGAGCATATTACTTTCAAATCAGGAATACATGATAGTACATAAATTGATTGTGACATAAGTTACTGAGAACAAAAAGTAATTGTTTACCGAGTTTTTTGGAAACTATAAATATATTTAGAAATAAGAGCTAGAAAGAAATGCAAAGAAAGGAACAAGATCAAAGTTTTTACGTGATTGGACCGTTAATGAGCCTTAGTTCACGAGTCACTAGTATTGAGTTTTAGAGAGTTTAATAATGGAGGTTTTCTAAAAGTTCAGCAGCATTTATGCATACAAGAGAAAATCAGATCCCTGCTACAGTGCACAAATAACCTTATTTATAGGTGGTCATGTAGTTTGGGCCAGACTAATCCGAGCTCAATATGGATATAATCATAAGTGCTCTCTAACATAACTATAATACACGAGTGTAACATGATTACATGTTAATCTAGGCCCAATGGGCCAACTTAAGCGTAGTAGAGTTTTACAGCTGCCATTTGTATGTTGGTACGGACTGATCCGCGTGGGCTACCAGGGGGATTCTGGGGACAAGATCTGTCAGAGTATTGGCAGTACCGTTCCCTAGAAACATCCTACATTCCGTGCGTATCCCTTTCGACAAGTTAGTTAGAGAGACCAACTGCCGGATTTCTCGGGGACACATCAGCTGCATGAAGAACTGGCCTTGATCTACCCAGACACATGGTCCGGGCTCATTTACCAAGGTTCAGGTTCGTTTACCAAGGTTCGGGTTCTTCTACTAGGATGGTCATCAGCTAACGATGACGGATCGAAGGAAAGATCCTGGTAGTGAGTTGGATCGAGAGGATGAAACCGGAGACTTCATCCGGATCCCACATGGTGGGATCCGTCCCTTGGGATGGACTGTCTACCACAATGATCTAAACCCCAGAGGGTGGAGATTGGGTGAGTCCATGAAGTTGGTTCAGGCCTATGTCTCAGGTCTGAGCCCTTTACTATAAGATTATTCACCAGTCGTTGAAGCTAAGACGGGTCTGGGCCTCCAGGGCCTCTAGTTGCTCAGTATTTGATAGGCCTTGATCTCTCTTGAGGGCCTAAGAGGCCCACTTGACAATGTCACGTGTTCAAGGTGAAAATATGGATAACAGTATTCATCTCAAAATTTCCTTAGTAGATTTAGTTTATATAAAAAATTGGGCTATTCAAGTGCCAAAATTTTCAAGCATGTACAAAATATGGAGTATAGGATATTAAGGTCTATGTTCTTCCTTTCTCTCTCAAGCTCACCATTTCAATAGCTTCAAAAAGTAAAAAGTGTAAGCATATTATGTTTATTTTTATACCATTAACCCATCCATTTTTCTGTTAATTTTTTTTTTCAAAACCTAGCCTCCCTGCCTAACCCTACAATATTTGTGGACCAAGAAACTATAACAATTGTTGTGTAGGTACCTAGGAGAGAATTGAACCTCAGACCTTGTGGAAGCAAACCACATGCCTAACCATTTGAGCTATCCCTCTTGGGTTAATCCATCTTCTCTTTCACTCTCCATTTCAAATTTTACATCCAGGCCTTCAAGCTATAGTTTCTTCACAACCAAGAAACATGCTAAACAAACAAAACCTACATACAAATGACAACTTCAAAACTTATTATTGGGTTACTAATAATCACACATTTTCCACTATCATGTGATCATATTAAGTACGAACAGCATCCAACCAAATCCATGTGCATAATAGTAGAAGACAAAAGACAACGTGAGCTGGTGAAACGGAACTACTGCATGAATTGTACCTGCCGCTTGAGGAACCTGTTTTGTTGATTGGCTTCACTTAATTTTCTAAGAAGGTTTGCCCTTTCAGAGTCGGCCAGCAGAGCCTTCAGCTGTGATAAGTTTCAACACAGATTAACTATTACATTAGGAACTAAAGAACAGACAAATTAGTGGTAGTGGTGACTATTACATTGATAAGATTTATCGAATCTAATGATACATAAGTTTCAATCAGGTTCATGCGGTGACAATGTGCATACCTCGTTACTGCTAAATGGTTGAGCAAGAAGCTCCTCTGGTGAATCCTTAGATGCTGACTCTCCATTGTCAGAACTGATTTCTGATTCTAGAGATGAAGACTCCTCCACGTTAATAGGCATACAATACATCCTCTGACACGCATAATTCATATGATCCCTCCCAATAGAAGCTTGACACTGATTCAATCTCTGATGGCCCATCTTCAAATTCAAAGATGCCATATAATGTGGAAATTGGTGAACATTTTTCTTACAAAATGTTCCTGTATACCAGGACAAACATGGTACTTGTTTTACAAGACAGCACCTACACCAATTACGAAACAAGAAAGTACGATAAGCCGAACCGAAACAATGTCGAATCAAGTGATTCTTAAAATTCTTGAACCAAAAACTAATAAAGTATCATAGACAAAGCATAATACATCAATTCACACCAACAAATAACCTAAATGTCAAACCACATCATAGCTTGTGTTGAAAATATTTACTATGAGGAAAAAACAACTAAGCTATGTATTCAGTAAACATCAAAAAGACCTACCTTGCTGAACCCATCTCCATCTTGAAAATCCCACCTGAGAAAATAAATAAAATAATAATAATGAATAAGAGGCCCATCTCTTGAACGAAATAAAAGACCCATTAGTTAGACAAAGAAACTAACTTAGAAACAAAGCATTTGAAATCAAACCTGTGTAACAAAATGAAGTACACAAACAGAAATCAAATGTTGATCACTGTGAAAAACAAGTCCACGAAAGCATTTGACCAGTGAAACATAACGGTGATGCCTCTGCTCGTTGATAATGGAATCCGACTCAAGACCCAGAACAATGGTTTCTCGTTTATAAAGATAACAGAAAGAGTATAGTCTTTTTTATTAACCTCTTTTTGTTTTTTACAAAAGGGTTTCTTATTTATTCAGTTCAGGTTAGTGACTTAGTGAGACATGGGGATAATGATAAGGTGTACGAGAGGGTGCACCAATAGCACGCCAAAATGAAAATTTATTTCTGAAATTTTTTTTTTTCTTTTGTGGGAAAATGAAATTTTAGTGACATGCAAAATGGCCTATTTTTTTTTTAAATCATTTTGAACTTTGCATAATCGCCTCCAGCACTCCCCTAGTCAAAAAAATTTAGATAATTAAAAATTTTAGATAGATGCAATTTTGTAAAAAATTATCAAAATTATGTTAAAGTACAAAAACTTAAAAAAAATAAGTGTTAGACACTGTTTTTCGTTAACTCAAGAACATAAAATCATGGATTCAAAAATAGAGATATAATAAAATAAATAATACCATATTTTATAGTGGTTCGTCTCTCGTTACGTCCACTTAGTCACTTTTATTGATATTCAAGCTTGAAGAACCATAGTTTTCGGCAAACCTATGTTGTCAGTTATTCTACAATCCTCCTTCACATTGATATTACACAAGGACTTGTCTATATAATAATGGATTTTTGGCATTATGAATTGTCTCCCCTTATTTTTATCTCATCTCCTCTTATTTATAGAGGAATTTAGTATTGATATTAAAAGTGTAAATCAAAGATACGCAGCAGAATGAGATTTTTAAAAAAAAATTATTAATACCAATCACGATCATACATATATAGATATATTAAATCACATACAAATAGATTAGAGATTACTTCTTGAAGCCTATCAAGTATCTATGAATTTTTTTGTATAAATCAACGATCTTCCAAACTAATATTCAAACACACAAGGATGTGTGTGGACACGTAGCATTCAAAATGTTGATTTAGAACTCTCTAGATGTACTCAACACATGAGATATTGAAATGTTTGATTGAGAGAAGATATGTTGAATAGTTTTTCAGGTTTAGAAAAACTATCGCTTTCTTTTCAAATAGAGAGTTTGACCGTCTAAACTTTTTAATTGTTTAAAACAACTTATTCTTGAAAGTATCGCTTTTTCAGTTTTATAAAGATAATTAACTTAATTAATTAATATTTATTTTATTAAAATAAAACTGATCAGTTATAACATATTTAATTATTTAATTTTAAATCATATTTGAAAAGAATAATTAAATAATTAATTTTGAAATTCAAAATTCAAATCCCATAGATAGAAAATCCATGTGTGTGGCACCACACTCACTATTCATTGAGTGCGTCTCACCACACTATTAAGGTTATCCATAATTTTCTCATTTGTTTGTTTAATCAATATTTAAGATAATATGTTTATCCCAAAATAAATATATCATTTTAAAATAAATAAATAAATATCTTATTCTAAATAAGATAATTAGTAATCTATCTTTTTATATTAATCCAAACATGATTAATATTTCTTTTAATCTATAGTTTTTCAAAATAAAAATTATATAGTAAAATAATTCATTAATTCATAATTAATCAATTGTTCATAATTATCACATAATTATTTCCTTGCCTTAAAAAATTAATTCATTTGCAATTAGATTTTTCTCTCTACAAATCTTTCTTTTGACATCCTTACTATTGACAGTATAGGACAGAGGTGATATGGGGACCATAGACCTATAATATTGTTGACTCTCGATTTGACCAATGACACGGAGTCAAATAAACGATAAAGAACAAAAGGAAAACAAGAAGAGAATCAAATGGAAAGCAAAGAACACAAACGATTTATAGTGGTTCGGCCCCAACTAGATGGTAATGACCTACGTCCACTTAGTGTTCTTATTGATATTGAATCCCAATATTGTGATCAATGAACTAGGGTTCAGGAGTTTCACAATTCTTGAGAGGATTACAATCTCGGTGGATAATCACACTATGCTCTTTTCTCTAAATACCCAGATCAAAAATTCAAAAGTCTCTTCCTTAAGCTCTTTAATTCTTATTAATAGGCTCAAGGGGGTTACATGGGGCCAACGGGCCTTAATTACAATTAAGATCAGCGTATCAAGTAAATAAAAGGAAATATAATAAATGTAATTATTACGAGATAGCATATACAACAGGAAGTAAATGAAAGTATGCGACCAGATTGGTCGCACTTAATCGCGAGATTTGACTTATCAATAATTATCTGGTCGATGATTGAACAGAGTCCATCCACTAGAAACTGCCACGCGCCAGCCACGCAGAAGAAATTCTTGCCACGTCATCAAGAGCCATTTTTGGGTAAACATTTGTCCCCCAAGATTATTTTACTGCGACCAGCATAAAGTAAACTTAAGTGACCGACCTTTCGTATGCCCCATCAAATCTGTTAGAGTTGTCCATGCCTTGTAAAAAAAAGCAACTAATCATCTTTTTTCGGTTTCCCAAAAGTGGTCTGACGGCTATTGCACTTACCCACGCCTTGGAAAGTTACCCCATATGATTACATTGGTAACTGCTCCTCGATTAATATAAATAACCCCTTAGAATCCTTTTTCACTTTTTACGTTTAACCTTATCCTCAAGAACACCGAAGAACAAGGTGTAAAAACTCAGAAACTCAGACGGTCTTTGACGATCCTTGAAGTTCCTGCCCAGCCAAATCGACTTAGCGTCTCAGAAATTTACTCCAACTTCTATCCAAGTAAGTTTCTCAAACCTTTCAGTCGTTGAGATGCCATGCAATATCTGTTTTTCCTCCATTTATATTTTGAGCTCTTGAACATCTTTGAAGAAATTGTGTTTGGGGTAAATGGATATGTTAATCCGAACCCAATATGATAGGAAAATAACACTTTGCAGGGGTTAGGAGTCGGTTTGGTAGTTTGGATTATTAATTTAGGACGTAAAATTGAAGTAAAAATTGATTTTTAAGCTTGTAGAAAAACTGGGTTTTTTCCCGCCCCTTCAGAATCGAAAAAGATTTTCCTGAAAAACTTTTCACTTTTGATTTTTGATCCATTTTCCAAACTATTCGCATAGAACCTAGTATTTTTGTTAGAAAGTTGCTGGTCGTATAAAAGCTTAACTTTTATACACGAGCGACGTTATTCCAACTTTCACACTTCTTGGTCTTTTGGTCGTAGATTCTCATCTCCCTTTCTCTGCTCGCAGATTTTCATGCACGACCCGTGGGGAGGTGAGAGGCCAATTGACGACGACCTGCTTGCCCAACTGCTCGAGGATAAGGAACAACCGTCGTTGCTAATCCGGGAAATTCCTTTCTCTCGCAACCCTTCAGATAATCCCTCAACCAGCCCACAAAACATGGGTCGAGTAAAACATACCACTCACAAGAAAAAGAAAACAACCCCTTCTTCTGCCAAATAGCCTGCTCCTCAGGTTGAAAATCCTTCGACTAGCCCTCCACCCGAAAACACATCCCAGCCAGGAACCCAAGCAAAAGCCCAACTTCGGGACATCCTTCGACCAGAGGTCGAATGGTACGTGGTACCTCCTAGCAACATTACTGTTAGGATGGTAGGGAACTATCTCAAAAAGTACGGACTTTCTGGGATAACCCTAACTAAACCTTCCATCGACCAGCGGGTGAACTTTCCTGGGGGCACCTTCAGCGCCTGGTCGAGATTCCATAGTGTGGTAGGGGCAACCTTGCCTCTTCGTCCATTCTTCCAGGGGGTGGCCAACTATTTTGAGGTCGCCCCCTTTCAAATTACCCCAAATGGATATAGAATGCTCTCTGCTCTCTATATCTTATACAGCCACAAGAAGTGGCTTGTGCCTACACCGCATGAGATCAACTACCTGTTCGATCTCAAGTCCAACCCCAACCAAAACAACACTGGGTTTTTTCATTTCTGTCATCAGGAATTTGCTCGCACTTTCCTCAGTGAGACTACCTACAAGTCTAATGTAGGAAAGTACTTCCAGGAGTACTTTTTAACCACAAACCTGGTTGCCAACAACTTGGCCTTCACTGAAGGAGGTAAATTCTTTATTCACTGGTCGCTTAAATTCTTATAGTTTTTCTATGCATTCCTTAGAATTATAGTGCCCTTCAGGTCCATGGCGCCGACCAGCTCCTACTCCAGAAATGGAGATACGAGAAGCTTCCCTAGCCAGCATGAAGGACATAGAAAAAAGTGCAAAGAGCTGGTCACGGAAGCCAATCTAAGGCTAGTTGGTCTTCTGGCACCTCACCAGGATGTGAGGGAATCAACGGCGGGGAGTGCTACTGGTGGAGAAGTTCCCGAGCAGCACCAGGACGTGTCACAACCTCCGAGGAGGAGGACAACTATGGTGACAATCAGGGAACCCTCCAGCACCCCGCGAGCAGCTGCTCCCCCTACTCCATTGGGAAAGGGCAAAAAGAAAGTTTCTGAACACCTTGCGCCCATTGATGAATCTTCAGATGAGAACGGTACTGACATCTCACTCTTAGACAGTTTGTCCATTCCTTGTCATTTATTTGACGGGGACGACAACTTTAAATACACACCCAATTTAAATTTAGATTTCTTCCAGGCAGTGAGTGAGTGTAGCGGTAGTACAGTTAATAATGTAGCGACTAGTAGTTGTAGCTCGGGTATTTTTTACTTATGATTTCCTTGAACTTATTTCCTTGATTTAGTAGACACCTCCATCCACATTATCTGACTGTTCATTTCTATTTTGCAGCCATGTCATTTGAAGATCTGTTCGAGCTTTACAACGTATCTGCTGCACCTTCGAGCAAGAAGAAGGAGAGCAAGCAACACCGCACAGAGAGCAGCAAGGCTCCTCCGACGAAAAAGGCTCGGATTGGGGATCCTCCAGTAGAGGTTCCTTCAAAGGAAACAACACCCCCTCCGTCACCCCTCGACCAGACGTCTCCTCCAGCTCCAACCTATCAATCTTCCCCTCCAGCACCCGATTAGACACCTCCTCAGGCACCAACTAGCCAGACGCCTCTTGCCCAAACAAAAGACACCTTGACAAGCATCGTGCTCACTTCGGCCAAGGAAAGGTTGACTAAACTATCGAGGCATCGTCGCAACCAAGAGGCTATCACTAATACTGACTCCATGGAAGTCGACCATATTATTAACTGCGCACTGAATGAAATAGCCAGTGTAAGATATCACCACTTGCTGAGCTTTATTTATTTACCTTGTCATTTTCTGTCATCACCTTATCTCTTTATCTGATTGCAGGGAATGCTAACTATGACCGCCAGTTGGCGCCGCTCGGGGGCTTTGATCACTCAACTCCAAGCGTCTGAGGCTAAACATATTGAGGAGCTCAAGACGCCCGAAGCTAATCATACCGAGCAGCTTGAAGCAACCAAGGCCAAACATGCTGAACAGCTAAAAGCAATCGAGAAGGCTAACGCTGAACTGCTCGATCAGAAGGCCAAGTTGGCCTAAGATCTCAAACAACACCAGGCAACTTTAACCAAAGCCATTGAGACTAAAGAGAAGTATAAGGAGTCTTCTAAGCTTAACTACCAGGAAGCCAAAAAGCTTGAGGATGATTTGGTCATTAGTAGAAAGGAGACTGAGGGGCTAGAGGAACGCGTAAAAGAGCTCGAGGAGACCAATGCCAGCAATTTGGAGAGATACAAGGGTGCTACCTTCAACTGCTTTTACGCATTTTGGAAGCACAACCGCGAGGCTGATTTCAACTATCTTTCCGAGCGCCTGAGGCAATATCAAATAAACAAGTGCCTCGCTCACCTAGAGGAAGCGGAGAGAGCAAAAATCCCAGCCTCCCCTGAGATCTCCTTGGCCATGGGCATTGAAGGCGTAGAAGTGGAAGTTGGGGCCTCTGTCGACCAACCACCTCCTCAGGACCCTCCTGATGCTTCATAATTTTCTTGTTTTTCTTTAATTTTATCCTGTAGTCAAGACAATTTTTATTTTTATTGCTGCACGGGCATCTTTTCTTTTAATAGACAATTACATCCGAGTAGTAACTGCTCACTGGGTAAAGGATTTCATTTTTGATATTATAATATTTGTATTTTACTATAACATCTGTTCGCATGACCGAACTTAGCATAACACTTTGGTTTGATTTGACAAAATACAAAATTTTGAAAAATACTCTAAGTACCGTAGCATGCTTTCACTTATTTTGCTCGTGTGTTTACATACCTGTTGATATATTTTGCTTACTAGATACCTTATATGCCCCCCAAGTGATTGAGGAGCTTTAGGTCCTCGGTCACTTGCCTTGACCAAAACCTATTCGAACATTTCTACTCGTAGTATAGATTTTAAAACGATAATATATCAAAACAACACACGTAATGAGCAAATACTTGTAATAAATACAATAGTTTGCAAGATTGACTGGCTACGCACAGTCCTTTTTATTTCTCGTAATAAATGGGCAATCGTGTATGTACACATGATCAAGAATATGATCTTACACTTATAAGTGATCAGTCACAAGAATGACCAACCCTTGTTCGTAAACTTGTAAAAAGTAAAATTAATACAAGTAAATTCTTTAAGAAGAATTGTTTATTGATAGTACTTGCGCAGGTGTTCTCCATTCCAATAGCGAGGAATGAGATCTCCATTTAAGCGAGCAAGTTTGTAAGTGCCTAGTTGGAGGACTTCTTCGATTTGGTAGAGTCCTTCCCAGTTGAGTCCGAGTACTCTAACAGCTTGATTGTGGGTGTTAAGGAAGACTCTTCTGAGTACTAGATTTCCCACATTAAACTTCCTTTCTCATACTTTGGAGTTGAAATACCGGGCGACCTTTTGCTGGTAAGCTGCTACTCGGAGTTGGGCTTGCTCGCGCCTTTCATCAATCAAATCCAAAGATTCCATCAATAACTGGCTATTATTGTCTTGATCGTATGCTATCTGTCGATGTGATGGCAGATCTAATTCAATAGGCAACATAGCCTCATATCCATAAGCTAAGGAAAATGGAGTATGGCCCGTTGCTGTTCGATGAGATGTTCTGTATGACCAGAGGACTTCAGGCAACGGCTTTGGCCATGCCCCTTTTGCTTCCTCAAGTCTTTTCTTCAGAGTATCCTTCAGTGTTTTATTGACAGCCTCGACTTGCCCGTTTGCCTACGGGTGAGCAACTAAAGAAAAGCTTTTGATAATTCCATGTCGCTCGCAAAAATCCATGAACATATCATTATCAAGCTGCGTGCCGTTGTTTGAGACAATTTTTCTTGGTAATCCATAGCGACACACTATGTTTTTTACCACAAAGCCCAATACTTTCTTGGTCGTTATGGTTGCAAGTGGCTCATCTTCGGCCCACTTTGTGATGTAATCAATAGCCACCATGGCGTATTTGACGCTGCCTTTCCCTGTGGGCAAAGATCCAATTAGGTCTATACCCCATACTGCGAATGGGCACGGACTTTGCATCTGCTTTAGCTCATTAGGGGATGCCCGCAGAATCTTGGAGAATCTCTAGCACTTGTTGCATTTTCGAACAAATTCCATCGAGTCTTCATTCATTGTTGGCCAGAAGTATCCTTGCCTTAGGATCTTTTTCGATAAACTCTGTCCCAGCGTGGTCCCCACAAAAGCCTTCATGGACCTCTCTCATTAATTCTTTGGCCTTTTCTTTTGAAATACACCTGAGGAGTGGCATAGAGTATCCTCTTTGGTACAGAATTCTGTCGACCAAGATGAACCTAGCAGCCTGCCACTAAAGAATCCTGGCTTTGTTTCTGTCCATTGGCAACGCACCATGCGTCAAGTACTCAATGAAAGGTGCCATCCATGTATCCGCCGCCTAAATCACCAGAGAGGTTTCTTCTACTTGGATGCTTGGTGCGGACAGCCGTTCACAAGGTACTATATTCAGAGTGTCAGCATCCTTGGCACTCGCTAACTTGGCCAAATCATTAGCGTTTGAATTTTGGTCACGAGGTACTTGCAGGAGAGTATACTTTTCAAACTGTGCCAACATATCCTTTGCTTTGTCCAAGTAAGCAACCATCTTCAGCCCTTGGGCTTGGTACTCTCCAATAATCTGATTAACCACCAACTGGGAGTCATTATAGATTTCAAGTGACTTTATGTTCATGTCCTTGGCTAACCGTAAACCTACGAGCAGTGCTTCATACTCGGCTTCGTTGTTGGATGTCGTGAAGTCGAATCTAATCGTGCAGTGGAATCGATGTCCTTCAGGCGTTATCAAAATCACTCCGGCTCCAGCGTGATGTTCATTAGAAGAATCGTCTGTAAATAACTTCCAAGAGGGAGTTTGGTTGTGAGGCTCATGCTCTTCTATCTATTCATCATCTTGAAGCCCAATGAGCTATGCGAAAAAATTGGCCAGAGCTTGTCCTTTTATCACTGTTCGTGGCAAGTAAGAAATTTCAAACTGTCCAAGTTCAACTGCCCATTTCAACAAAAAACCAGCGGCTTCTGGCTTCTGCAAAACTTGCCGTAGGGGCTGGTCGGTTAGTACAGTGATGGGGTGAGCTTGAAAGTATGGCCGCAAATTTCTGGAGGCTAAAATCAAGCAGTAGGCTAATTTTTCGATTGGAGGATACCGCAGCTCTGCTCCTATTAGCCTTTTACTTACATAATATACGGCCTTCTGCACATTTTCTTCCTCCCTTACCAAGACAGCACTTGCAGCATATTCTGTGACCGCCAAATAGATGAACAAAGTTTCCTTTTCAACCGGTTTAGATAGAATCGGTGGCTGCGACATATGAGACTTCAAAGCCTGGAAAGCCTGTTCGCACTCCTCCCTCCATTCAAATTTCTTATTGCCTCTAAGTAGATTAAAAAACGGGATGCACTTATTTGTCGATTTGGAGATAAATCTACTTAGAGCAGTGATTCTTCCGGTTAAACTTTGAACATCTTTGATCTTTGTTGGCGATTTCATATCGATCAGGGCCTTGATCTTTTTGGGATTAACTTCAATTCCTCGTGAGTTTGCTATAAATCCCAAAAATTTCCCTAATCCAACTCCGAAGGAAAACTTGAGGGGATTCAGTTTCATTTGGTACTTGTTCAAGACATTGAAGCATTCTTGCCAATCCTCAATGTGTCCTTCTGCCTTTTTCGACTTAACCAGCATGTCATCTACATACACTTCCATGTTTGTACTGATCAGCTCTTTAAACATTTGATTGACCAATCGCTGGTAAGTTACACCAGCATTTTTCAAACCGAAGGGCATTACTTTGTAACAATAAAGCCCTGTATCGGTCCAAAAGCTAGTGTGATTATCATCAGGTGGATGCATATTGATCTGATTGTACCCAGATTATGCATCCATGAATGACAGGATCTCATGTCCTGCAGTGGCATCGACCAGCTAGTCAATTCTAGGGAGTGGGAAACAATCTTTAGGGCAGGCTTTATTAAGGTTTGTGAAATCCACGTATGTTCTCCACTTGCCATTCGACTTGGGTACTAGTACGGGATTAGAGACCCACGATGGATAAAATGCTACCCTGATGAATCCATTCTCCTTTAGCTTATCAACTTCTTCCTTCAGAGCCATTGATCTGTCTTTGTCGAGGAGCCTTCTCTTTTGTTTCACTTGTGGAAAGCTTTTATCTATATTTAGGACATGACTGATAACTGTTGGGTTAATCCCAACCATGTCTTTATGCGACCAGACAAAAACTCCCTGATTTTTCTTCAAAAATTCCACCAGCTTTTGTTTTGCTGTTGTCTCTAAGTTTTTACTGACTTTCACAACCCTGGTCGGAACTGCTTCATCGAGTTGGACCTCCTCGAGGTCCTTGATTGGTCCCACTTCTTCATCAAAATCCCCAAAGCGAGGATCCAAGTCCATATCCTCACTTTGAGCAACACCCTATTTGGTGACACAATCACCTGATTGGGCTTGTACTTCATTGGCTGTTTGCAACTCTTTTCCGGCGGCTTCCCTTGATCCACCTTTCTTTGCCTTAGATATCGAGGAGTTGTAGCATGTTGGAAATGTTCCCTGAAAGCATATGTAGTAGACATTGTTTTAATGAAATAAATAAATAAATTGAATTTGTTATGCATATATTTTATGGACTATATTATTCTGTGATAATATTATGTATATATCAGGAAAATTCCTAAGTTCATATATGTGATTTCAAACACGTATTGGTATGGGAGGATTGTGTTTGAGATAAATGAACTTGAATAGTTCGCAGTAAAATAAAGTTATGGAATCTTTAGATTAATTACTGCAAGTACGGTCCACTAGTATTATGAATACATGTGATCTAGATTCGGATCACTAGTGTGGTAGGACACTTTAGTGGGGGTGCTTTATATATTAGAGAATATATAGAACTGGACCAGATATGTTTATTAATACTTAGTTAAATACCGTTTCGAAGTATTAATTAAATATATCAACTAATGATCATATACAAATAGATCTTAATCCTGAAGTTACTATGAACTCCTGTTTATGTTATATGAGTTCTTTGATTCACTTGTTATGGTTTGTCAGAATGATCAGGCTAGAAACTTTTGTTTTGGGAACTCATTAATATAGATGGCTCGGGACATAGTATACAGATATGGAATCTATGCCTTCTCCCAAGAGATTGAATAATGGTTCTCTTAAGGGTTGACTTTTGGGACTGAAAGGTTATTGAGCTCAAATTCATAATTTAGTTATGAATTAACCTTCACTAGTAAAGTCAATGGTACTTAAGGAAACAAGAGATAATTAAAAGGGTAAAATGGTAATTTTATTCCCGATTAATTATGAACCATTATTAGAGGGTTAAGTTGTATGCAATGATTATATCAATGGACACTTTATGATTGTAAAGTACTCAGTAAATGAAATGTCTATAATTATAAGTGTGCAGTCTCATATTTATAGTGGAATAATCATGAGATTAATAAATTAAGATTATTTACTTAAAGAGTTTAATTAATAATCTCAAATTTATTGGAGCTTGGAATTATAGGTCCATAGGTCCCTATAGCGACTATATCAACACTGTTCAAGGTAAGAGTTAATATGAAGGGAAAAATAGTTTAAAGACATATTTAAGAAGAAATTGTTCTTCACGCCAAATATGCAATTATATGATAATAGTGATTAATTAATTAATTAAAAATTAGTTGTAGTTAACAAAATTAATTAATATTTAATTATTGTATAATTTTTTGAAATTATATTGAATAATTAAATTAATTTCAAAATTTAATTAAATAATTAATTAATTATAATTTTTGAAATTATAATAAATTAAATATTTATTTTCGAAAAATATTGGATTTAATTAATTGATAGAATTAATTAAATATCTTTATTTGAGTGGGAGATAATAATATGATAAGTTCAAATTGGATTTGAATTTAAAAGATTAATATTTATTCAAATAATTAATTATATTTGATAATTAATTAAAAAGATAATTAATTTAAATTTGAATTCAAATTTGAATTAGTTATTAGGTTATTAGATCTTATCTGACAAAGTAGTTTGAATAAATAATTAAATAAAAATTGAAAAACCAACATCCCTAAAATTAGGGAGGCTACACGTGCACACACAGGGCGTGTAGGGCAATTTTCAGGGATATGATTTTTATTTTTATTTATTTAATTAATTAATTAATGGATAATTCAAAAATTAGTTTTTTGATTTTTTCATTAATAGAACAATTAATTAATTAATTAAAAAGTAAATTATAAAATGGTTACAAATTTATTTTTTAAAATTTGAATATTTTCTTTTAAGTATGACTAATCAGAAAAATATTCAGATAAGTGAGACAACTCAATCTATTCGCTCTGTGAAAAAAATAGAACGATAGTTTTCTCTCCCTGAAAATGAAGAACCAATTCTTAGGCATATTCTCTTGATCTCATGTGTTGAGTACATCAAGTAGAATCACAAATAAACTATCATTCATTCTCTAAGTGCCCACACACTTCTTGAGGTGTAGAGAACGCTTTGGAAGATCTTGGTGTGAGTACGTGGGAGCAGCTTGGATAGGAAGATCGTTCTAAATACGAAAAGATAGCAAGGACACTTGATAGGCTTCAAGATGTATGAATTCTATCCTTAACTTGCTTATGATTAATGTATGTATATTAATGGATCCGCATATTTAAAGGTAGTTTAAATATGTTACAAAATTTTTGTTGTACATTGGGCCAACCCCACCACCATTCCGCTGCGTATTAGGAAACTCGTTCCTAACATAGCATTCCCTCGCTTCTCGTTGGTTTCCCAATACGCATCCTATCCCTGCGTCAATTGGGAATTTCATGGCAAGGTGCCAAACTGAGGTCACAGCTCGCAGGTCGACCAGAATAGGTCTTCCAATTACTGCATTGTACGCGGAAGGACAATCAACTACTATAAAATTAGTGAGTAATGTCCTGTTAGAGGGCGCAGTTCCTGTGGTAACTGGAAGTCTAATTGACCCCGTTGGTGCGAGCCCTTCGTCGGAAAAACCATAAATGGTCTGGTTACATGGCTCCAAGTCCTTCACGGACAACTTCATCCTTTCTAACGAAGATTTGTACAAGATGTTGATTAAGCTCCCTGTGTCAACCAACACCCTCTTAACCATCATGTTGGCAATTTGGACGTCCACGACCAGTGGGTTCGAGTGTGGGAATCGGACATGTTGAGCATCGTCCTCAGAGAAAGTTATTAACTCTTCCTATGTTCGAGCTTTTTTAGGCGCTCGATCCTCCACACCCATCATCTCGATGTCCTGGTCGTGGCGAAGGTATGAGCATATCGCTCCCTTGCCTTCCCACTATCTCCGGCAAGGTGTGGGCTGCCACATATGGTGAGTAACGTACCTGCCATAGGAGCTAGCTGTAAAGGTGGCGAGTGTTGGCGTGCAGGCGCCTGCTCGATGCCTCCTTGCGCCTCTCGTTGAGAACCTCCTGTGGCTTGCACTTATCTCCTTAGCCATCCTTGTCTGATAAGGAACTCAATCTTGTCCTTCAACTGGTTACACTCATTAGTGTCATGTCCGTAGTTGTTGTGAAAACGACAAAATTTTGTTGTATCTCTCTTGGAGATATCCTTCCTTATAGGTGATGGTCGCTTATAAGGGACATTAAAGGTGGTCGCCTAGTAGACCTCTGCTCTAATCTCGACAAGGGGCGTATAGTTGGTGAATCTTTGCTCATACCTATTGCCTTTGGGGCATTTATTTTCGGACATTGACGACTCATTGTTCGTCCTTTTTCCACCGTTTTTACCATTCCAGTTCCCGTTGCCTTTGCCATTGCCATTGGGTTTATCCGACCCGCTGGTGGCTTTAGAGGGGTCTTCCTTTGGTCCCTTGTCTTTTGCAGGCGATTTCCCTTCGTTGGCTATCGCATCCTCGAGCTTGATATACTGATTTGCTCGATCAAGAAACTCCTGGGTATTCTTCACCCCATTCTTTCTTAAGTTGTTCCAGACGGGAGAATGACGCCTTACCCCAGCAGTTTGGGCCATCATTTTCCCTTCATCTCCAACAGTTTTGCCCCAGCAGTGGCTTGCATGAAACGTTGGACGTATTCTTTTAAGGGTTCCTCCTCCTTTTGTCAAATCTCGACCAGCTGATTGGCTTTAGTTGGATGCACACGACCAGCGTAGAATTGTCCGTAGAATTCCCTCACGAACATTTCCCATAATACAATACTAGCAGGAGGGAATTTAAAGAACCACTCCTGCGCAGTGTCAGATAGGGTGGCTGAGAAAATCCTGCAACGGACATCGTCCGATACCTTCTGGATGTCCATCTGTGTCTCAAACTTGTTTACATGAGATACTGGGTCCCCATACCCATCGAAGTTCAGCAGTATTGGCATCTTGAACTTGCTGGGGGTTTCCGCTACAGCAATCCTCTGTACAAACAGAGTACCTCTCCTCCGATCATACTCGATGTGGGATGTCCAGCTTCCCACTAGCTGATGGACAGCCTGATTTAGTGCATCAATTTGGGCCTGCACAACGTCTGGGATTGCTGGGGCGATTGGTGCCGAAGGAGTGTGCTCATCGTGCCTCTCGCGCTTGTCTTTGAGCACGTCCCTCAGGTCATCATCTCTGCACCTTTGCTCACTAGCGCCCAACTGATCAAAGGCGTTATGCTGTCTAGGCTGCCCCATGACGTTCTGGCTCGTAGGCCTATTTTCTCTTGGTGGGGGGTTCCTATCTCCGCCTCTTCCTTCATGACCTCGACCAGCATTTCTCCTGCCAGATCCGGCCTCATTATAATCATGGTCGTCCCTAAACTGCAACAGACTATAGCGCGACCGGCTGGTCATGTTGTTTCCTCCTCTAGCTGGCATCTCACGAGTGTCAGGGGGAGGCCTGAGTTGGTCGGTGGGTCCCGTGCATTATTATGCTGTGGGGGTCCCCTGACCACAGAGCCTGACTCAGTGTGCCTTCTGTTAGCAGAAGACATTGCCCCCTGCTCGGTGGATTTGGCTCATCGACCACTGGGCGTCTAGGGCTTCGGGGAGGCTGCCCAGCCCTATTCTGCCTCTGGCGCCGAGGATTGCCTCGACCAGCTTGAGAAGGTGGCTGCTGCTTAGGATCCTGAATTGGGATATCCTGTTGAGTAGCAGGCGGTTGCTTCGGCCTTTGAGGGCTTGCCGGCTGAAGTGGAGGACTCGGGTTTGGGGCCCGGTTTGGTGGTGCGTTTGGTGACTGATCCGGTTGAGAAGCCGATGCAGCTTGTCCCTGAGCCAACTGAATGACTGCTTCTAAGGCAGCTGTGGCATCTCTCTGCCGGCGTTCCATGTCTGCCTGCCGCTCATTCAGTTCCTGATGCTGACGCTCGATTTCCCTCTGCTGTAGCGCCAAGGTCTTTGCCGCATTCTCTTGATTGGCCCTCAGATTGGCCAATTCGTCTTGCAACACACTTAGTGTTGTCCTCAGCGTTTCAAAATCTATTTCTTCCCCCTCGAAATCCAAGTGTGGCTCATTTTCAACCACATTTGGGGGAGGAGGCTGAGTGGATGCAGTGCCAGCAGTCTGCCCAGTTTTCTTGGATGTCTTAGCCATTTGATCTTTTTGAAGTCTCGAAATAATTCTCTCAATGAAAGCACCAAAATGTTGACCCTCGATTTGGCCAACGACACGAAGTCAAATAAACGATAAAGAACAAAAGGAAAACAAGAAGAGAATCAAATGGAAAGCAAATAACACAAACAATTTATAGTGGTTCGGCCCCAACTAGATGGTAATGACCTACGTCCACTTAGTGTTCTTATTGATATTGAATCCCAATATTGTGATCAATGAACTAGGGTTCAGGAGTTTCACAATTCTTGAGAGGATTATAATCTCGGTGGATAATCACACTATGCTCTTTTCTCTGAATACCCAGATAAAAAATGCAAAAGTCCCTTCCTTAAGCTCTTTAATTCTTATTTATAGGCTCAAGGGGGTTACATGGGCCAATGGGCCTTAATTACAATTAAGATCAGCATATCAAGTAAATAAAAGAAAATATAATAAATGTAATTATTACGAGATAACATATTCAAGAGGAAGTAAATGAAAGTAGGCGACCAGATTGGTCACACCTAATCGCGAGATTTGACTTATCAATAATTATCTTGTCGATGATCGAACAGAGTCCATCCACTGGTGTAATGCCCTGGATAGCCAAGACCGTTACACTGTGTGTTTATAAATGTGCAAGACTTGCTAAACAAGTCATTTAATTCAAAACTTGTTACGGAAACTATAGTTGAACTAGGGTTAAAAGATTTTGGTCTCAAAAGCTGCATCTCTTATAAATAATCATTTTCTTTTTACATGGGATCTCAAAATTAATAGATTAAAGGCTGTTTACAAAGAATTTAGATTTTAATACAACGATTAGCCACTCTAAGGCAAAACAGGTAGTTAAACATTTCCTGTCATGTTCCACTCCTTGGCTGTGGCGGCCGAACAACTGAATATATACATTCAGCCCCGCAGCTCTCCATCTCAGGATTGGTCCAACTTGCCCTTGCCTTTAACTGCACCACGAAGCACCCGTGAGCCAAGACCCAGCAAGGAAACACAATAACAAAGCATAATCAATCAATAGACAATCAGATAACTCATATCGCATAAGCACGTATTCAACAGTTTAGGCATTCATGATGATCAAGTATTCATCATACCAATTATATCACTTCATATCAACAATCAATCCATATATGATAACTAGGTTTAATGCCCTTAGGCCGCACCCTCTATTTATCCTACTGACTCCGGCCCGCTTAAACCGAGCTCAATGAATGTTAAGCTGTCCTCGGCTACCAGTGGCCGAGTCGCGCCCTGTGTGCAAGTATTATTTATAGCACCCTTAGGACGTTTATCACATGTCCCATGGTGTAATACCATCTATGACACTATTCAGATATCGGGAGCACTTAGTCGCATCACAAACACATAACCGGGTGTAGTTTTCTTACCTTTAGATTTGCTGGCTTTGATCGATTGATCCTCAAGCACGATCCCTCTCGAGCCCTAGCGCACACCTAGTCACAACCATAAATCAAAATCATCACCAAACCTTAAGTCCAAAACCTAGCCTCGGGACCAATCCCGAGCCCTCGGGAAGCTCTAATTCCACCAAACGGGGTGGTGGAATCAAACCCCGAACCCCCGGGCAAAAACCCTTGAAAATAACCCAAAAGCCCTTTTCTGGAAACAGGGTAGCACTACAGCGCTCTTTGGAGGGCGCTACAGCGCCCAAAGGCTAGCGCTGAAGCACTAGTCACAGAACAACAACTCCTACATTTCTCCTCCTTCGGTTTTCCCCGAACCAAACCTTACCAAAACTCTTCCAAACTTCAACCAAACACAAAAACAAGCCTACCAACATCCTCCACTCATCCCAAGCATCCCAAATACACATAACCCAATCATAGGCATCCCTAAACATAGAATTCACCATGGCTGGACCCAAAACTCAGAAACTCAGTAAAATCCACAGAAATCACAAAGCTTAAGCTTGAGTTCCTTACCTTTGATGGATGAGCTTAGCCTAGGTTGTGTCCCACTCTTGCTTAGCCTTATCCTCCTCAAATCTTCAGCCTCAACTCCCTAGAATTCCCATAGAATTTTGCTTAGGAAAACCAGCTCAACATCAATACTAGGAACTGAATACTACCCTGAACCTTACCTCAAATGAATGGATTGCCCTTGCTAAATCCTTGCTAATTCTTCAGACCAAACTAAGGACCTTCACCTCAAGCTTCTACTCTGACTCTCCCTGAGTTTCTATCCCAAAAGACCTCAAGAACTGTTGGAGAAAAGCCTAAACCGAGAGAGAGAGAAAGATAGACTTCCTATTTCTCCTTTTTCCTTCTTTTCTTTCTACACAATCCACTAAAGCATAAAGCCTGATAATACTTATCCCTTATAAGTCAAATGACCAATTTGCCCTCCCCTTTATCCCTAAGCCTTTAAATCAACCTAGGGGCATTTTGGTCATTTCACCCAATTCCCGCTAATTCCTTGAATGTCTCTAATATTTACCACTTACTTCCTGACACCTAACTAATCACCAATTATATTCCTCAATGTCAAAGTTGACCCCAATATATTCTCTAAATTCCTAGAAATACCCCCAAGCTCGCCTCGAGCCGGGTATAAATCCCCGCTGTGACTTTTTCGCTAAACCGCTCACTAGGATCGCCTTGAGTCACTGATTATAAATATATCCACATAATAATGTGGTCTCATCAATTTATCACAAATATATGCAGTTATGCCCTCAACGGGCCAAAATTACGATTATGCCCTTCTAACCTAATCAGGGCCTACATGCATACTAATACACATAGTCATGCATCACAAATATTCAATTAGTCATATAACATGCTTTTAAGTCATTAAATCACATATAATCCAATTATGCCCTCCCGACATACTAATCAAGGCCCTTAAGCCTTATTAGTAAATTTGGGTCGTTACAACTGGAAACTGCCACGCGCCAGCCACACAGAAGAAAATATTGCCACGTCATCAGGAGCCATTTTTGGGTAAACAAATACGAAGTGTTGGGAATTGTGCCCTGAAAGCATATGTAGTAGACATTGTTTTATGAAATAAATAAATAAATTGAATTTGTTATGCATATATTTTATGGACTATATTATTATGTGATAATATTATGTAAATATCAGAAAAATTCTTAAGTTCATATATGTGATCTCAAACACGTATTCGTACGGGAGGATTGTGTTTGAGATAAATGAACTTGAATAGTTCGCAGTAAAATAAAGTTATGGAATCTTTAGATTAATTGCTGCAAGTACGATCCACTAGTATTATGAATACATGTGATCTAGATCCGGATCACTAGTGTAGTAGGACACTTTAGTGGAGGTACTTTATATATTAGAGAATACATAGAACTGGACCAGATATGTTTATTAATACTTAGTTAAATATCGTTTCGAAGTATTAATTAAATATATCAACTAATGATCATATATAAATATATCTTAATCATGAAGTTACTATGAACTCCTGTTTATGTTATATGAGTTCTTTGATTCACTCGTTAGGGTCTTACAGAATGATCAGGCTATAAACTTTTGTTTTGGGAACTCATTAATATAAATGGCTGGGGACATAGTATACAGATATGGAATCTATGCCTTCTTGCAAGAGATTGAATAATGGTTCTCTTAAGTGTTGAATTTTGGGACTGAAAGGTTATTAAGCTCAAATTCATAATTCAGTTATGAATTAACCTTCACTAGTAAAGTCAATGACACTTAAGGAAACAAGAGATAATTAAAAGGATAAAACATTAATTTTATTCTCGATTAATTATGAACAATTATTAGAGGGTTAATTTGTATGCAATGATTATATCAATGGACACTTTATCATTATAAAGTACTCAGTAAATGAAATGTCTATTATTACAAGAGTGCAGTCTCATATTTATAGTGGAGTAATCATGAGATTAATAAATTAAGATTATTTAATTAAAGAGTTTAATTAATAATCTCAAATTTATTGGAGCTTGGAATTATAGGTCCATAGGTCCCCACAACGGCTCTATCAACACTATTCAAGGTAAGAGTTGTTATAAAGAGAAAAATAGTTGAAAGACATATTTAAGAAGAAATTTATTCTTCGGGCCAAATATGCAATTATATGATAATAGTGATTAATTAATTAATTACAAATTAGTTGTAATTAACATGATTAATTAATATTTAATTATAATATAATTTTTGAAATTATATTAAATAATTAAATTAATTTCAAAATTATCTTAAATAAATAATTAATTATAATTTTCAAAATTATAATAATTTAAATATTTAATTTCGAAATTTATATTGGTTTTAATTAATCAGTAGAATTAATTAAATATCTTTATTTGAGTGGGAGATAATAATCTGATAAGTTCAAATTGGATTTGAATTTAAAAGATTGATATTTATTCAAATAATTAATTATATTTGATAATTAGTTAAAAAGATATTTAATTTAAATTTGAATTAGTTATGAGATTGTTAGATTTTTATTTGACAAAGTAGTTTGAATAAATAATTAAATAAAAATAGAAAAATCAAATATCCCTAAAAATTAGGGTGGTACACGACCACACACAGTCTATGGACTGTGTGTGGCGTGTACTGCATATTTTTCAGGGATAGATTTTTCAATTTTATTTATTTAATTAATTAATTAATTGATAATTCAAAAATTAGTTTTTGGATATTTTAATTAATAAGATAATTAATTAATTAAAAGATAAATTGTAAATTGGTTACAGATTTATTTAAATTTTTTTTTTTAAGTAAGACTTATCAGAAAATAGAAAGAAGACACTCAAGTCATTTGCTCTCAGAAAAATAGAACGATACTTTTCAATCTCTCCCTGAAAAGATAAATAACCGATTCTCAGGCCTATTATCTTGATCTCATGTGTTGAGTACATAAAGTAGAATCACAAATTAACTATCATTTATTCTCTAAGTGCCCACACACTTCTTGAAGTGTAGAGAACGCTGTGGAAGATCTTGGTGTGAGTACTTGGGAGCAGCTTGGATATGAAGATCGTTCTTATTACGAAAAGATAGCAATGACACTTGATAGGCTTCAAGATGTATGATTTCTATTCCTATCTTGCTTATGATTAATGTATGTAAATTAATGGATCCGCATATTTAAAGATAGTTTAAATATGTTACAAATCTTTTGGTTGTACACTGGGCCAACCCACCACCATTCCGCTGCGTATTAGGAAATTCGTTCCTAACACGAAGCTCCAATAAACCAAATTATTAATTAAAATTTTTAATCTAATAATATTATTTATTAATTCCATGATTACTCAATTATAAATATGGAATTGCACTCTAAGTATTTATCGAATTATATTTATAGAGTTTTCTTTTATAGTTCATTGATATAATCAATAAATGCAGTTGTGTCCTCCATTTATTAGTTCGTTAATTAGAGCTAGTCAAGAATATCATTATACCCTTCTAATTATATCTTGATCCTTAAGTACCATTAATTCACTAGTGAATAATTAATCTATAATCAAATTATAGATTTGAGCTCAATAACTATTTAGTTCCAGAACTAACCCTTAAGGGAACCAATATTCGACCTGTTAGGAAAGTATGGATTCCATTATTGTAAATTATGTTCCCAGCCATTCGTGATATTGAATCTCCAAAACAAAAGTCATTAGTCTCATTATACTAAGAAACCTTGACGAGTGAATCAAAAGATCCAATAAACACACACATGAGTTCATGAATACTTAGGATTTAGACTGATCTACAAATGATCATTTATTATGATAAGAATTAAATCTTTATGTCAAACGAAAAATTTATAAAGATAATTAATTCTCATCGGTCATGTCATATATAATCTCTATTATATACAACACATTTGCTAAGATGTATATTCATATCAGTAATCGGAATCTAGATCACTTGCATCTCGTATGCTTAGTAAATCGCGTTAGTAACCATTCATTAAAGATTTCATACTTTAATATGTTACTGACTATTTTATTCATTATATATGATTTTAATTCTCTCGTACTAATACAATATCATATTCTCATGAATGAATAAAAAAATTTCTTGATATTATTATATAATTAATTCAAACAATAATTATAACATTCAAATATAATAAATTTATACTTTTATTTAAATCAATAAAATGTCTTGACATGCTTTTAGGGCATTAATCCTAACATTTAGGGTTACATTTAAATCATGGGCCTAAACTATTGGGCTTAACCCGTAAATAATACATTACAACATTATAATAACACAAATATAGTTGTATTTTGATAAATGGCGACTCTATCATTCGTTGATAATTCTGTTTGTATTTGGTAGCCTGTCATAAATGAACAGGAATGAATTATCAGGCACTCATGAACGAACAAGAATTAGAGAGGGTTACTAGGTGACTAGAATCCTCTTGTTAGCGTGTGATGACTTGCCTTGTGCGAACAAAGGTAGAAGAACTTGCTTGTTAGCGCATACATGTCTAATTTGTGAGAATAGACATGCTATAAGTTCTGTTCATCTTCCTTTCAAAGGATTTAGCTAGTAGGTTCAAAAGTTATTCCTTGACACTTCATCATGCCATCAATGGATATAACATTTGCCCCCAAGTCAGTTTTTGTGCTTTGCACAATTCTGACTTAGTTATTTGAGCAATTTCCCCATTCTTTTTTGTTATGCAAATATACTATTTTGACAAGAATAGCAAGTGCTATTAGGACCGCTTGTTCTTGTTTTGTTCATTCTTTAGTATGTTTTTGGATGAAAATATCCCATCTTGTTGAACGCAGTGAACAGCCTTGGCACTTTTTTAAACTAGTGTATCTGATTCTGTGTATGATAATAAAATATTCACACTCTTCTTCTAGTCGCCTATATTTATTGGTCTATATGCAAATATAATCTGACAGTCACCTTCTTCATCCCTGTTCGCATATGATAAGGAACTAGTAAGCGAACAAGATTTATACAATCCTATTTGCTTCTCTTAAATGTTGGTGAACGAACAAAACTTAAACAATCCTGCTTGCTTCTTGTACGAACCAACTGCTTATAATACTTGGCACGAATTTGAATGTGACATTCTTTGCCTTTTCGCCTATCTGTTAGCCTCATATGAAGGCACATGGGCGATCAACTCTGTCCATCGCCTGCATAATATATTCAGTTGATATACCTGAACAAAGCCCCTCCATGTATGTGTTGACTTGTATGCAGATTTGGCCCGACAGTTGATATACACGAACTAGCTAGGTGACACGCTTAAGTTTTATTAGATGCTTGGGAATATAATTATTACATACGCTGCAAGCATATGGAATATGGTATTAATATCAGTTTTACATGATTTTTGCATAGCACCAATAGATGAGCATGGGCGAACAGGATATACCATTTAATGTGTATATGCGTTATTGGGCCCTGCACTTGTTTTAAGGCCTTGTCAACGAACAACTATGCTGATAAACCTGAATATTTTTCAATCCCTACCGGTGGGGCTCTCAGTGTTCTTGACCCGCGAATAGTTTTCGGCGCAACTTTTTCTTATGACCGTGTATATTGTAGCTATTTAGAGCATCCTGCAAATTTTTAGAAAATTTCGAATAGTTTACAGTACTGAAAACTATGTTCAAATATGTTGTTGCACGCGTGAATAATTTTTTTTATGCGCGTGGAAATCAACATGTTTGAACATAGTTTTCGGTACTGTAAACTATTCGGAATTTTCTGAAAGTTTGCAGGATGCTCTAAACAACTACAATATACACGGTTATAAAAAAAAAATCGCGTCGAAAACTATTCACAGGTCAAGAAACACTGAGAGCCTTACCGGTAGGGCTTAAAATGAAGCCCCTATAGAAAAATTGTCATATATATATAAATGCGATAAGAACCCTTTTTCTCTTAATCATGTGACCTGACCTCATAGCAAGAAACATGAGTTTCATTCATCAGACTCTGTTCGATGCATATATGTGTAATCGGGCCCTTTGTTTGTCTTAAGGCCTTGAGTCATCCCATGTTTTTAATACATTATTCTTGTTTTGGTCCTCATTCACACCATATAGAAGCCTATGTGATAAATATAGAATTTATTTATTTTTAATTCATTATTATTCTATGATTATGCACTTTTTATTTTTTTATATATTTATAATAATTTAATTTTGTGTTTTTAGGACTTCCAAGAGATTTGGGTGATAAATAATGAATTTGAGATGTTTTACAAGCAATGGTTAAGCTCGGAATTACAAGTTTGAAACTTCATACTTGATTTTGATAACTTTTCAATCATCTTTTGCAAATCTTTTAAGAAATACAAGTTTTAGATATTTTTCCTAGCTTTCCATATCTTTTTAAAACGTCCAATTCCAGGTTATATTGAGGAAGTTATGGTGAAAATACCGTCTATGGTTGCAGTTGAAGAAAATCGAAAAAACAGAAAAATTGCTACGCCCATGACTAGCCTTATTCCAGGCTGCGGCCTGGGGGATAGAACACAGTGGCTACGACCAGAAATGTCCCATCACTTTAGGCAACTGAGTCTTCCGCGGCCAGAGCCCGATTTTCTAGAAAATATATGTTACATCGACCACGACTGCCAAGAAACACTAGTCGCAGTCGACGGTTGATTTTTCCTTAATTTTTGAATTTTAAATGTACTTTTGAAAGGGCTATAAAATGGCTTAGGGTTAACTTTTAATATAACTTTGAATTGCAAATTTTAGAGGCTAGAGCAAGAGTGGAGGAGAAAATACATCATTATCTACATTCTCCAATCTAGTTTTTCTTTCCTCTCAAAACTCCTTTATTTTCATTTAATATTTATGTTTGTGAATATGAATATGATTATGGAGTAGTTTTCGTTATAGTTGAGGGTTATTTAAAAACCCTATACATGAGATCTTGAATGCAATCATAAATTTTATTCCTTCTATTACCTTATATTAAATTGTTTCCATTTTTCTAATTTAATGCTATGAATATTGTGAGATCTTGTTAGGTGGCCAACTAATTATGGTTTTGCATTATTCTACTATCATCTTAGGATTTCTATTAACCTAATAGTTTAGGATTCTAAGTAGAGTGATTAATTGCAATTAGGGAATTATGACGAGTATCTTGATTGTGATGAAAAATAGAACCTAGGTTAAATGAATTGCATACTTAATGAATTTGTTATCTAGATTAACCTATTTCCATAGAGTGTCATGCTTTTACTAGGTTAAATGGATCACATGCCTAATGGGTTTATTGCTTGGTAAAAATGATTAATTAAGAGCACTTAGCTTTAATTAATTATAATAGAGAAACTTGGATAATTGACTCCTTAAGTGTTTTCTGCGGGGTTAATAGTTTAATTGGGAATAGGGAATATTAGTTGTCATTGCTGATAGAATGATTGTCAAAGGTGGAGAGTAATTCTTGACTGTTTCTTTAATATCGTTTTATCCTTAGTTATTTAATCTTTGATCATTATTTCATTTTGTTTTCAGTTTTAAAACTAAAACTCCTATCTAATTTCTTTTTAGTTCTTATTTTGAATAAAAATTTGATCGTAGTCCTCGTGGGTTCGACCTTTATTTACTGCTATACTGAAGTAGCTGGTATAAGTGATTAATAAAATAAATATTTAAATTTGATACCGCATACGACACACATCAAATTTTTGGCGCTGGTGCCATGGACTATTGTAAACCTTTTTATTATTCAATTTAATTAACTACATACTAACTAGTTTAAACTTTTGATTGCAGGTGTATATGTCTGGCGACAATACTCAAGAAAGACTACAAGCCATAAAGCAATATCTTGAGACATCTTCGTCCCGCTCTTCAAGGACTATCATTGACAATCAACTCTTTCAACCTTCAAAGAAAATCAATCCAATACAAATACCATTACCATATGATGAAGATTCTGAATCTGACTCATCAGCTAAGTCTCAGATGGCTCAGGGAAGAATGCTGAAAGAGTTGGCGGTGCTAAATCTAGACCATCAAACTCTATGTGTTCAATATCCGGTGTTGGACATTAACTTTGAACTCAAGTCGGGCCTCATACATTTACTACCCTCTTTCCATGGGCTACCAGGAGAGGACCCGAATAAGCATCTAACAGAATTTCACATAGTCTGCTCTAGTATGAAGCCATCATTAGTAACTGAAGAGCAGATTAAATTGAGAGCCTTTCCATTTTCTTTGAAGGATGGTGTAAAGGAATGACTCTATTATCTTCCTTCTGGAACTGTTAATACCTGGAATGAAATGAAGACATTGTTCTTGGAGCGTTACTTCCTAGCGTCAAAGGTTGGTAGCATAAGGAAAGAAATCTGTGGCATTTGCCAACATTATGGGGAGTCTTTATATGAGTATTGGGAGAGATTTAAGAGGCTATGTGCTAGCTTCCCCCACAACCAAATAAATGAACAACTCCTCGTCCAATACTTTTATGAAGGACTATTTCCATTGGATAAGAGCATGATTGATGTAGCAAGTGGCGGAGCATTGGTGGACAAGACTTCTGCTGCATCTAGGAGTTTAATTTCTAATATGGCAGCCAATTCCCAATAGTTTGGAGTCCTTGTCCCTTGTTCACTACTTCTTTGTAAATGCACACACTAATGATCCAACGTATCTGTAAAGTAAGGGCTTTTAGATGGCAAATACATAGGAATTTTGTTATATGACTTCTATCCACTTCATTTACTTAGACATGCAATATGACATGTGATGCACCCGAACAAGTTTCATTTGCCTAATCCCATCCTCACCATAACTGTAGTGATGGGCGAACAGAACATAATAAATAAAGAGAGAACCTCCATTAGATGGGCGAAGTAATACATAAATTGATCCCTTCTTATTGTGGGTCTATTGCTGTCTTGTAATTCTACTTGCTTCAAGCATAAGGAATTTAGTCATTTAATGTTGGTTTTGCACAACTTCTTACCAAATATGCACTCACAGGCGAATAGACATAACATAATTTTTCTTTTCTTATTGCCTAACCTAGACTAATATGAGCGAGTAGACACATTTTTTGTCTTCATGGGTAGAACAAACAAAACACCATTTTGGAAAAATTTAAAAATTTCTCTCTTTTGGGTTCTTTCTTATACCCTATATGCCCCCCAAGCGATTGCGGAGTCTTGGTCCTTGATCAGCTGACGTTGTGCTTGGGTGCGTGTAAATGTTCTGCTCATTTATCGTTAGGCACAATAAGCTAACATAAATTATTTTCCATGCTATTGGGCGAAGAGATCAATTATTATAGCTTAAAAGGACTTTTGAGCACTTTTCATTTCCTGTTCACCTAGTATAGACTGTAATGGGCGAACATGTTCCATTTTGATACATGTTCTTGTACTTCTTTTGGCATAGAAGTGAGAAGATTGCTTGTCATGGTTTCCGAGCTCTCGATCTTCTTTTCTTGTTCGTTTTAGCTACATGCAAATTGGCGAACAGGTTCAAAAAGAGTCTTCTTTTCCATGAAGGCCCATGAGCAAGAAGGATTCCCATAGCAGCTTTTAGGGCTCTGAGCATGCTTTTGTTTTCCTGTTCGCCTAACATTGGCTATTATGGGCGAACATGTGTCTTTTTTCCAGAAACATGATTAATACCCATTATGGGCGAACAAACCATTGCACATGTAATAGGCGAACAAGCCATTAAAGGTTGGTCCTTCAACTCGTAGGCGACCATAAATGAAGGTTTTCCTTCTTTTCTGGTGATCAATAAGAGTTTAGAAGTTGTCCTCTTTTCTTAACAGGGATCAAATTTTGAGGTTATCTTCATTACCCATAACGAGCATAATTCGAAGTTATCCTCAATCAAAATTCAAGGTGGCCTTCTTTTCTTATGATGCTTTCGAGATGATTTTATCTATTCGATTCATGCCTAGTTCAACCAGGTTTAACTTTTTGCTTAACAACTACATGATAGTATTCAGGTCGTGTACCGAGTAAGGACCATGCTTTTATTGTTTAATAGCTTACCTATTATTATTCAGGTCTTGTACCTGGTTAGGACCAGGATTTCATTGCTTTGATTTTTCATGTTAGTTTCTCAAGTTTCATTAGGGATTATATTGATAATCGAGCTATTGCATTAGCTCAGTTTTTATTTCCCAACTTCACTTTTATACTAACTTGATTTTTTTTCAAAGTTTGATCGCGTTATTTCAACTTCCAAGTATGTCTACTTGTTTCATTAACTCTCACAACAACCTTGCATATTTATTTAACTATATAAGTATGATGAGCTTATAACTGCTCGCAACTCACACTCATTTATTTATAGAAGCATGGTAGGCTTAAAATATTACTTAAAATTTTGTTGCACAAAAAAATTAATATTGTGCCTTTTGATGCTCAGTTATCTCCACACTTTGACTTTTTTTCTAAAGTTTGAAACAAAATTTTCTTAAAAGTTAGTGTAGATTTTTGCCGAGCTTATGGTATGGTTATATCCGACACCTATATGCCCCTGAGTAACCAAGTTATAAATCTTGGGCTATTTTTAGTTCGAGTTGAAGCTAGTTTTATAATGTAGAATTCGAAGTTGTCCTCTTTCTTGATTATAATAAGAATTTGAGGTTATCTTCTTTTCTGACAACAATCAGAATTCAAAGTTGTCCTTTCCTAATTAAGATCAGAATTCGAGTTATCTTCTTTTCTGATAATGACCAGAATTTGAAGTTGTCCTCTTCCTAATTAATACCAATATTTGAGGTTATCTTCTTTTCAAATAATGTTCAGAATTTGAAGTTGTCCTCTTTCCTAATTAAGTTCAGAATTCGAGATTATCTTCTTTTCTGATCGTGATCTCTTTATGAAGCAGTCTTTAATAATGATCCCTCTGTGAAGCGATCTTTGTTTATACCCCTATCAGGTTTGATCATACTGGGCATGTCCTTTGGCAACCAGAACATCCCCTTAAGACCTGTCTTTGGGGTTCAGCTCCTAAGTTAATCTCAGAGGAACATCTACATTCATTCTCCTTCCAATTTGGGGTCGTCTCTTCCCTTGTTCCCATGATAGGCGATTAGCTCGGTGAATCTAGAGCTGGAGAAGGGTGTTAGATTGGAGATGAAAGGATGAACAAATAACACTAATAGAGTTTTTCAAGAGACTTTACATACTTTGACACTTTTGATCCTTATTTGCACGTTCAAAGCAACCTTAGGTGAGCAGATCCTTTATTGCTCTTGCCCCATTAGCCTGCTAGCATCGTGTTTGCATGGGTAAGTGAACAGAGTCTTGGATTGATTCCGTTAGTTCCTTGCTAAGGTATACGAGTGAACATACTTCTTTTATGGTTGTCAAGCAGAGTATGTCTTCATGCCATAAGCGAGCAGGCTTATTCTTCGTTTCTATTCATTCTATATGTACATTGTTGGCCGAACAAGCTTGTTTCTAACTTCCATGTGTCTGTTCCTTTATGATATATATAGTCAAGCGAATAGACTTGTTTTTGTGTTAGTGTGATCCTGACTCTGAGGTGAACAGTGAAATTCATTCTACTCGTTTCCTTTGTGCAGATGTAAGCGAACAGGTGAAAATTAGTTGAATTAGCCTCTATGAATGCTTGTGGATGACCAGAATTCTTGTAGCAACTTTGGGGAGTTCTAATCATACTTTATTTTACTATTTGTTTTATACAATGCACTATAGGAGAATAATTTCTCCTTTGATCCTTCTTTGCATTCTGTTCATTCCACGCATTAGTGCAAGAGAGAACAAATTTGTTTTGCCATCTCATCACAATTTCTCAAATTTTGCTTGGCCATATTCATCACTAGAGTTTGGTTCAGATGGGTAACATAAGTCAGTTCGAAGATTACTTGTTCAATTCAGCTCAAGTAACAAGTGCAAGTTAGTCTGGAGATGACTGTTTCAAGTTAGCTTAGGTGACAAGTGTAAGTCAGTTCAAAAATGACTTGTTCAAGTCAGCTCGGGTGACAAGTATCAATTTGAAGATGAGATATTGACAACTTCGATGGCTAGTGTAGGTTAGCACGTATAATGAGTTTCGATCAGCTTGAAACTTTATCAATGAAACTTGAGCGTGACAAATCTTTCCAACTGCCTTCATTTAGTCCTATTTGCCCCATGTATGTAAGAATGGGCAAACAGGCTTCATCCAAAGGTCAAACGAGTAGGAAAATCTTTTGAGTTGTGTTCATTTAGTCCTGTTCGCCCAATGTATGAATGCATGGGCAAACATGTTTCATCCAAAGAAAAAACGAGCAGATCCTTCCTTGTATTCATAAGCTTTTGGCTCAAGCAACTGTGCCGAGCTCAGAGACAAACTTTGAATCCAACTCAGATATAAATGTATGGGTCAACTTGGAGATGAATTTTGGATATGGCTCAGATGACTCATAAATTATGATGATCAACTCAAGAATGGATACCAAAGATGTTATTCTCATCTAAAGTGGCAACCAGCTTGGGTGTGGATACCAAATACTGCTCGGATGACTTGCATAGAGTGGCGATCAGCTTGGGTATGGATACCAGAAACTGCTCATGCGATTCTTATTTGCTTGGAATTGTCACCAATGATTGCGAGCTGTTTGTTCCATATTATATGAAGCTCCATTTAATCCTGCTAGTACAATCTCGATCCTTGTTCCTCCTTTGTAAAGACATGTGAGTGAACAAGATCCTTTATTGTTTGAAGCTCTGTTCATTCCTGCTTGTTTTAAAGACACATAAACAAACAAATTGACTCTCTTTGCTATGAGAGCTTGAATTTGAGCTTAGGTGTAATGAATCTTGCAAGTTGATGTCCTTGACGACTTGTATAAGTTAGCTCATAATTGCATGAGTTCCTTTGAGCTATTCATTTTTTTCACTGGGCCAACATGACTCTTGTTCATACTATATGTGCCTAGATGAGCAAACATGTTTCCTCTTGGGGTGAGAACTTGAAACAACATTGAAACAAGTCGATTCTTGCTAATTTTCTTCATTTTGAATCCTGGTCATTCCTTGTAGGCATACGTGAGTGACAAGGTTATACTTGACCATTGTTTTGATTATGTTCTCCCCTAGTGTATACACATAGGCGTGTTGGGGTTTTATGCCCTAATTAAAACTCAAATTCTTTGTAATCTCATTTTATTATCAATAAAAGAATAGAAATCATTTTTTGACTTGGTTAATCACTTTGCTCACATGTTTTATTTTCATGATTATTTGTTTAATATAAACTTCTATTAAATCCCAAGCATATAGCTAATCTTATTTATAGTGACGTAATCACAGTGGAATATAAATATGATTATATGTTCAAAATAAGTTAGTCCTAAGATCAGTCAGTGCATAGGATTTACACTGACATGCCAATCTACGATATGATCTACTTACACATTACAGTGTTATGTTCTTTCCAGAACATTAGAAAAGTAGATAAGATCGGATGTATTTGTTACATCGGACTGGACAGATATTGACAGTTAATAAGATAAGTAAACATACTGTTATTATCTATTCTAGTCATATCATATAGTTAACCATAGGTCAATTCAATCTCAATTCTGAGTGGTTAGTATTCTAATTGATTATATTATTTGAGTTCTTTGACTTGTTCCTTACCAGCTTACCCTACGGACTAGCCCATACTTACATCTTGGGAACTCGGTAGTATAATTGAGTGGGAGTGTTAATCATAGATATGAACATCTATAGCTTCTGATGAAGAAGTGAAACGATGGTTTCCTTTTAGTTTGGTTCAAGGTGTTAAATGATAGAGATCTCATTTCAGTAATTAAATTAGTTTACTGAAATATCATTTACAAGGAACTAAGTGTTTTAAGGATAAAATACAATGAGGGGTAAAACGGTATTTTAGTCCTATCTCATTGTAGACCGTCTATAGAGGATTGAGTGAAAATTATGGTTGTAACAATGGATAATTAATAGCGTATCTATATTTGTTATAGAGCGTTCTATGAATTCAAGAGTGCAATTCCGAGTCTATAGTGGAGTCACGAGGAATTAATAAGTTAGTAAATTTATTTGTTAGATTTATGATAACTTATTGGAGCTTGATTTCATAGGCCCATGGTCCCCATTGTACCTTGGATAAAATCATCTAGATAGTCTCAATTAATTGATTTAATCATCAATTAGAATTATCAAAGTTGACCAGGTTAATTTTGGATAGTTTCACAGAGTTGTGTAATTTTGAGAAGAAAAGAGAAATTATGGCAAATTTATTAATTAAGATAAATTGGTATCTAAATTAATAAATAAATTTAAATCAAGGTTCAAATTATAAATAATTAATTAGATAAAAGATTTAAATAATTATTTAATTAATTAAATCAATAGAAAATAATACAGGCCTTGATTTTAAGTCCAATGAGCTTATAACCAAATGGGAAATTTCACGGGCCTATAACCCATGATAATTTCGACCTAGGGCTTCAAAATGGCTTTTATTTTATTGATTTTTTAATTAAATTAAATGGCCTAATTGAGTCTATAAAAGGCGTGCCTAGAGAGAAGTCAAAAAAGAAGTTTGATAAGTCACAAGTCAGATTTTCTGATAGTTTTACAAGAACATAAGAGCATGGAGTCAAGAATAGAGATATGATAAAATAAATAACACTATATTTTATAGTGGTTTGGCCCCAAAAAGATGACCTACATCCACTTAGTCACTTTTTTTGATATTCAAGCTTGAAGAACCATAGTTTCCGGCGAACATACGTTGTCGGTTATTCTACAGTCCTCCTTCACTTTGATATTACATAAAAAACTTGATATACAATAATGGAGTTTCGACATTATGAATTGCCTCCCCCTATTTCTGTCCTATCTCCTCCTATTTATAGTGAGGAGTTTAAGCTTACATTTAAATCATGGGCCTAAACTATTGGGCTTAATCCGTAAATAATACATTGCAACATTATAATTGTAACGCCTTGCGTTTCGGGTACCTTTAAACGACTCCGGTCAGGATTTTTTCCTCAAGTTAAGAATATTATTTTATATAATATTATATTTGTTTGGAATTTATTTCCATGAGTTATTTCTAGCCAAATTATGAATTTTATGATTAAAATTCAAGATAAGACTTTCGGTCTTGGATCGACACAAAAACCCTAATCGGGTAAAAATCTCAGAAAATAAAATGAAAAACTATGGAAAATATATTTTGGGCATAAAATATATTCATAAAAATTAATGTTTGGTCAAAAATAATAAACGAAAGAGGAAATGGAAATTTCAGGGCATTTTGTGTTAAAATGCTTAATTTTACCGAATTGGAGAATTTTATTCCATGAATGGCCCTTAGGTTAAATTTTATTGTGTGATTAATTAAATTAAATGTGAGAAACATTTAATTTAATTATTATGTGTTAAGTTTTATTTTAAAAAAAAAACTTTATATGAGTGAAAAATGGTATAGAAAGTCGTTTTGGATTTTTCTTCTTAGGAAATATTTATTAACCATTATAAAAAAATAAAAAAATATATAATAACATAAATAAAAGAAATAGTGGCCGACCATGTGAAGGATATTAATTGGGTGGACCAAATTGTTTTACTTTTAAATCCCCATTTAAATTAGGGTTAATGGCATCAAGTGGTCAAAGTTAAATTGTATTGTGTGATTAATTAAATTAAATATGAGAGTCATTTAATTTAATTATTATGTGTTAAGTTTGTTTTTTAAAAAATTTATAAGAGTGAAAAATGTTATAGAAAAGTGATTTAAGCTTTAATCACATCAAAATAATGTTAATGACCCAAAGTGACATAAAGTAAAAACACTTAAGTGTTTTAGATATTTTTTAGAGTTGTCTAAGCTCTTCCAACCTCCCCAAAACCGACCCCCCGTCTCTCAAATCACTCTCATATTGTTAAAAAATTATCTCTCAAGTTTTCTCTCCATTTTCAACCATCAAGAACACTAAGAAAGCTTGGAAACTTAAGCTTTGGTCTAGGAGGAGTTTCCCTAAGGTAAAGTTTAAAAAACTTGACTTTTGTAAAGTTTTTAACCATAGATCTTTCAATAGATAACTATATATGTTGTTGGGGGAGTTGCTTAAGGTTTTGAAAGAGTTTTGAAGGATTCAAAGTTAGTAGAAACATCAAAACCTTAAGCAAGAACAGCAAGAGGTAAAAAGTTTACTTTTTATGGTTGTTTTTGTATGGTTTTTATTTTTAAGAATGATTTTGTATATTTAATGCTTAAAGTTTCTTATTGGTGATGTAATAAGGCTATGGTAGTTGCTTTATAATTTTTATGATGCTTGTGTGTTGATTTTTGAAAATAGGGACCAAAATCCCTAAGGGTTTTGTTGAAAACCCTAAAACAAAAATACACGTTTTGAGCTGTGATTTCCAAGGGGTCAAGCATCCACTGTATATTTATTTTATAAAATTAAATTATACTGTGATGTTTTTGAGATGGAGTACATAAAATTTAGCTTTTGAAACACTCAAAAACATTTAGAAATGAGTGAGTTATGCTATTTCATAGTTTAGGTAAAAAAACTTTTTTTTTCGTATTCTTAAATTCGGGACCAAATTTGGACAGCCACTGTATATATCAAATAAACCTAGTTTTTTCTAAAATTTGGTGGACATATTTTTGGAATAACCTAGTATTCCACTGTAAAATTTGGTAACAAAATAATAAACGGTTTGAGAGTTATTAAGTGCCAAAGTTTGGAAAAAATAAGGACTTGAAAATAAGGTTATTTTTACCTCAATGTTTTAAAAATATTTTCACCAATAAAAAGTTATGTAGATCTGAAGCGCAGGAACGTGGAGTTCCAAGTGGGAGACTATTACTTCCTTAGAGTTTCATCACATAAAGGATGAAAATATTTGGGAAGAAGGGCAAGCTAAGCCCTAGATTCGTACGACCTTTTGAGATCTAGAGAGGATTGGTCAGGTGGCTTATAGATTGGCTTTACCTCCAGTATTGTTGGCCGTGCTTATTTTATTTGATATTTTGATGCTACGGAATTATGTATATGATGAGGCTCATGTACTGAGTTATGAAGATCTGGAGCTGCAGGCAGACTTATTCTATGAGGAACAACCAGAACAGATATTAGACAAGAATGACAAGGTCCTGAGGAATAAAACCATACCTTTGGTTAAGGTATTATGGAAGAATAGCAAGGTCGAGGAAGCAACCTAGGAATTGGAGTCAAATATGCGAGATCAATATCCCGAGCTGTTCAGGTAAAATTTCGAGGACAAAATTTCTGTAAGGAGGGGATAATTGTAACGCCCCAACTTACCTAATGTGGCTTAGTGCCTGGATTAGGGGGCTGGGAGGTAATGATTAAGTTAATTATGTGCTTATGTGTTATGAGCATGTTATTATGTGAATTGTATTATGATATGATTATGCTTGCATTTTTAAGTGTATTAAATATGCATGTGGGCACGTTTCTTATTAGAATGACATTTTTCATAATTTTGACTCGCTGAGGGTATAATTGTAAATATGTGTGATTTATAATTGTGACCATATTATTATATGAATATATTTGAGTTACCCGACACGAGGCGATCCTAGGGAGGAAATTAGCGAAAAAGTCACAACGGGGTAAAATACCCAACTCAGGGTAAGCTTAGGGGTATTTGGGTAAATTATCGGAAATTATTGAGTAGCGGGAATTAATTGATGAATATTTGGTTTGATAGAATTATTTGAGATTAGTGGGAATTATGCCAAAAGACTAGAATGCCCTTGGTTTTGGTTAAGGGACATTGATTTGGCTAGGGGTAAAATGGTCAATTATCTTATATCTAGAGTAAGGGGTAACCTTAGCTGAAGGTTTTGGGTCACTCACATTCATATCCTTGTTCCTTTGTGTTGGGTTATCTCTTGTGTGGATTTCAATTTGAGTCACGAGTTGAGGGGCACGACTGTAATGCCCCGAATTTCCTAATAAGGTTTAAGACCTTGATTAGGAGGCCGGGAGGGCCATAATTGATTTATTATGATATTAAATGATTATATGCATGTTTATGTGAATTATATTATTATATGATGATAAATGCATGCATATGGGTGTATTTATAATTATAAGGGCATTTTGGTAATTTGGCCCGTTGAGGGCGTAATTGTATATTTTCGTGCATGTGGGTGAGTCATGAATGGTACCACAATATATGTGGATTTGTTCAAGCCTTTCGGCATGAGACGATCATGAAATGCAAGTGTTCGGTCTTGTCATAACGGGATTAAGTTCGGGGCTCGGGGTGAGTCTCGGGGTGATTTTAATGATTAGAACATTATTGGGAATTAAACGGTAATGGGATATAATTTATTGGTGTTTGAGAATATTGATAATAGTGGGAATTGGAGGGTGTTAATTATGGTTAACGAAAATAGGTGCGAAAGGACGATTTTGCCCTTGGGAGCCTTCAGAAATCCTTATTAGACCTAGGGGTATTTTGGTCTTTTCACCCCTAGGATAGATATAAGCCATTAAGGCTGTAGAAGTGTAACAAAAATAAAGTGTTGCTTCCCTTCTCTCCCGATGGTCATTCCTCCTTCATTTTCCTTTGGATTTTCAAGCCCTTTTTGAGGAACCAAGCTAGGGAAACAAGCTTTGCCAAGTTAGGGTTGTGTTCTACCATTGAAGAGGGTGTGTTGCTGAGATTGAGGTGAGTTTTCAGCCATTAGAACTCCTGGTTTTGCTCTGTCTTCTTAGTTGTGTTTCGGCTAGTTTTTGAGTTGGAAAGTTGGGAATTGATTGGAGTTTTGGCTAGGGTTCTTGTGGTTGTGGTGCCTAGGACATGTGGAGGTGGTATTTGGGTTCATTTGGGACTTAATTTGATGTTTGGAAACTTTTGGTTTGGGTTAGAAATGGTGGAATCGAAGGGAGAAGTCTCTGGGAATTTTTTGGCTGAAGGTAGCGCTACAGCGCCCACTAGGGGGCACTATAGCGCTACCTGAAGGGGGTGGTGGGGCGGTTTGGTTCCGTGAAGAGCGCTGGGGCGCTAGGGGGTAGCGCTACCCTGTTTCTTCAGAACCCTGTTTTGAGTGTTTTTAAGGGTTTTTGGCTTGGGGTTTCAATACTTAAGGCACGGGATCGAATCTACTCACCGTGTGGGTACGTTTCGAGGTCCCGAGAGTGGGGTTTAGATCAAGACACTATCTTTGTTGATTTTCATTAATGGAGGTTAAATTTGGTTATGATTAGGTGACTGCTAAAGGATTAAAGGATCGATCGATCTCAAGGGTCGTTCAATTGTTGTTTCTTGCTCGAACAAGAGGTAAGAAAACTGCACCCCATATGTGACATGCATGGTTATTCTTGATGCATGGTTGATGATTAAGTGTGATGCATGTGATGCACAAGAAACATGAGATTAGGGCATGCCATGAATATTGACTATGAGACTGATCAGAGGTTGAGTCTCTATGTTTGTGCATGATCATAATTGTGCTAGCAACTGTTAAGTAAACATGCTGAATGCCCTATGTTTGAATATTTGACATATGATATATACTGATAGCATTGCTTACTTGTGCATGGCACTGACTAATTAGTCAGAATTGGCAAAGGTGCCAGTATCAACTGTGAAGTTGTGACTCATTAGTCAAGTTCGGTAGTGGTACTGGGCACTGGTCATACAGTGCAAACTCATAAGTCAGGACCAGCCTTAGTGTGTTCAACGCAAGCCAATAAAGATTAGATCTAATCGACATCTGCATTAAATAACTCAGAAGAGCATTAATGCCGGACTGACCTCAAGTTCGATGAAAACTAAAAGCGCTTGTGTGACTTACCCATCAGTCACTCATCTGTTTAAGCTAGTGACTACCCATCAGTCACTCATTTGATTAGAGCCATAGCAGGAAAGCCCAGGTAACGGTTTTGTTACACGGCTATGGGCATCGAGCCCCATAGTGACTTGCTTGTCAGTCACTCAGTATGGTTAACAGAACCTCAAAGTGATATTCACTCATCTGTTCAGAGCTATAAGCTCTGTATGATCATTCTGATAATCATTTGCATGGCTTTGGGTGTTGAGCCCCATAGTGACTTGTTTGTCGGTCACTCAGTATGGTTTACCCGAACCTCTAGTGTTAAATCACTCATCTGATGAGGATTGACTTGATAGTCATCCAATCAGGAGGGCAGGATTTCTGATCCTCGATTCCCCAGTATTGTTTGAATTTATTTGTGTTGACCATGTTTTTGGCCAACAACGTGAGAACGTCAAAAACGATAAAGCCTTCAAGAGAAATTAAACGACACAGACAATTTTGAATAGAAAGTAAATAACACACGCAATTTTTATAGTGGTTCAGCCCCAATATGTTGGTAATAGCCTAATCCACTTAGAGATATGATTATTTATCTACACTCAAGATCAGATGAACCTGAGTCAACTGAGTTTCTTCAGTATAGATTCTCAAAATACAAGAGTTCTCTCAAGAAGAAGTACTCTCTCTCTCTAGAAAATTCAGATTAGAACTCAAAATTTCCCAAAAGTCCTTTTCTAATCCCATAAGCCATATATTTATAGGCTTAGGATCATAATCTACTCTCCCCTAAAATCGGGATATTTCATTATATTTAAATTACAAAAATATTCAAAATGTAACAAAACACCCAATTTGTGGGAAGAATGAGTGATTCCCGCGCATGCCAAGACCGATTCTTGTTGAAACCGTTTATGGGAATCTTGACGTAGTCTGTTCTACCTGGTTGATGAATATCACTTTCTGGTCGGCCATACCTCTACTGGACAGTCACGCAATTGACTGGTAGGACATGCACTCCACCGGTCTAACATGGCACATCTCTGGCTAGTCAAAATTCTTCAATGGCTTACTGAGCTACTCCTAAGCCAAGTCACCCATCCATTCCTTGCCACTTGTCATTCCTATTGCCACATCCTCATTTTCAAATTTTGGGGATAACATTTGCCCCCCAAAGTTTATTATATGATGCCTCAAATAATAAACTTTCTTCTTTATAGCTGATGGTACTATATAAAAAAAAACTGTTCATCTCCCGCCATGCAGCAAACCACAACTCCACAGACCACGATCACTGCAAATAACTGTCCATAATCGTGGGGAGAAAAAATATCCCAGGAATTCCAAGGGTCCAAAAATAAGTGGTAACTCCCACTTTTTTTTTCTTTAAATAGGTCCTTACACTTATACATTCCCACACACACAAGAAAGTTAGAGCTCAAAAATCCTCCATTTTCTTTCTTTGGCCGAAACCCCTATATTTCTTTCTTCTCTTGGCCGAAACTTCAAGGTCTTCAAGGTGAATCTCTCCATTTCTTCAAGCACTTCTCCAAGCAAATCAAGGGCTTTTCAAAGTTGGGTAAGCCCTCTCTTCCATCTTTACTTATGTTATTTTTTCCAAAAACTTCATGAAATAACATGCTATGGCCAAAACTTTATAGGGGATTTCTTCTTGAATTTGTCCATGAATCTTATAGATATAATGTGTTTGGTGGCTGTTTTGATGATGTTTGTATTATGGGTAACCCAACATTATCTTTAATTTCATAAGAATTTCAAGAAAAATAGGTCAATTTAACATAAATCATGATTATGGGTTTTTGGGTTTTTGAGGGTATAGGTGGTTTCAAGAACATTGAAAAACTTTTCAATTTCTCTATTTTGATCTTGTGATTGTGTGCCTTGGATGAGGAAACATGTTTGTGTTAGGGAACTTAAGACTTTGCCTTTTCGGATTGGGTCTTGTTTTCGGCTCAAGGAAAATAGTGGAATTTGGGTATGAAAAACGGGGTATGGTAAAAGACATGGCCGATCGGCCAATTTTTTTTTTTCTTTGTATACATGTGGTCTGATCGGACCACATATAAACTCCTTGGACCAAGAAGCATCCGACCGGACACATGCACTGGGCTCCCACGGGCTCGGCGTGGACACACACGACTGGGCACCATGCCAAGCATGGTCTGCTCGGACCAAACCCAGGTCACTTCTCGGATGCAAGGCACATATCTCTTCGGACACTTGATGTCCAATCGGACACACATGGGTGTTGGCGCTGGGCTCCTCGGATATACTCGGTTCGGATGCATGCGGATAGGCACGGTCCGCTCGGACCAGGCCTTTGACACTCCTCGGACGCAGGGTGTCAGACCGGACCTATGTACTGGATCCTCGGATGGGCTTGCTTGGATGCCTCTCGTAGAACACACGGTGTCCGACCGAACACGCACCTTGCCTCCTCGGATGCACTAGGCTGGGGTGCACACGGCTAGGCACGCACATAGGCATGCACACGGCCAGCCACGCTTGGATGCTTCTCGTCGAACTCTTGGTGTCCGACCAGACATGCAACTTGCCTCCTCGGATGCACTAGGCTGGGGTGCACACGGCTAGGCACGCACAGCCGATCGGGCATAGGCACACACACCCACGACTCCTTGGCTCCTCTTGGCTCCTCGGACCAAGCGTTTCATGCCCCATGCCTTACTCATTTTAAGCACTTTTTAGGCACTTTTAAACATTAAAATTCTTTTTTCCCATGCATGCTATATTTTTATCACTTAGAGAAATTTTTTTAAGTAAAAATAAATTTTGTTCTTATTGAACTTTATCTGTATGGTTACTCACCTCCCTATTTTTTAATTTTTGTAGATGAATCGCTTTGACTATAGGGGGGTGACAACCATACGGGCTCCGATACATGTATCCCGCAGTCAATCGAAACTCCTCAAAGCAGTGATTCCTCATCAAAGTCTTCCACCAGTCGCCCTCCTGAGGATCGCCTCTGTCGCTTCAAGCAGATCCTTCCCCGTTCAGCCTTGTACCTCCTTCACGAGGAGCAGTTTCTTCAACAAGCTGCACAGCCGACCATGAGGGTGAAGAAGTCTAATAGACTCCCCCAAGACCAAGATCCCCAAGTTGCCCGCAGAGCGATGCAAAAAGTGGTGGAACGCAGCGAGGTCCACACCGCAGCTCCTTCGAGACCACCCCGCCAGGTGTCAAAATCAAGCAAGGCTAAGAAACAAACCACCCAGGAGTTTGCCACCGAGATCCAGCACTTGGCCGTTCAAAAACCACGGAAGGCAGGAGAAGAAAAACCTTCCTGGCTCACTGCTCAGCCTACAAAACTCAAACCCGGGATGTTCGACAAACACATCCAAGCTTTGGGTTTGAGTGAGGTGAATGTGATATGCCCGCGCCCTCACCAGAGAGCCAACAGGCCCGACGGACCATACTGTGCCTGGTCTAGGCACCATATCTACGCAGGAGCAACAATCCTGCTACACTCTTTCTTCCGGTCTGTAGCGGATTACTTCAATGTCTCCCCTTTCCAGATCGCTCCGAACGGTATTCAGGCGTTGTCTGCGCTGTACATTCTCTACTATCTGCAAGGCTGGGATGAGCCTACTCCTCATGAGGTACATTGCCTGTTCGACTTCAGAACTAACCCAAGCCACAAGAACACGAGCTTTTTCCACTTCTTTCACAAGCAAAAGGGGGTTAGATACCTTTGCGGTATTGCACACAAGTCGAACCCCGGGAGATACTACACAGAGTATTTTCTCACCTCAGACATCAAAGAAAACAATTTGGCTTTTGTACATGCGAGTCCGTTCAAGCAACCCTTGCCCACTGAAGAAATGTTTAAGCGAGCAAAGGAGTTGGCTGACATGTGTATCGAGGAGAAATATGTGAAAAGTTTGGTCACTGTCGACAACCTTTAGATGGTGGGCTTGATACCGTGTATTTAATTTTTGTAGATGAATTGCTTTGACTATAGGGGGGGTGACAACCATACGGACTCCGATACATCTATCCCGCAGTCAATCGAAACTCCTCAAAGCAGTGATTCCTCATCAAAGTCTTCCACCAGCCGCCCTCCTGAGGATCGCCTCTGCCGCTTCAAGCAGATCCTTCCCCGTTCAGCCTTGTACCCCCTTCACGAGGAGCAGTTTCTTCAACAAGCTACACAGCCGACCATGAGGGTGAAGAAGTCTAATAGACTCCCCCAAGACCAAGATCCCCAAGTTGCCCGCAGAGCGATGCAAAAAGTGATGGAACGCAGCGAGGTCCACACCGCAGCTCCTTCGAGACCACCCCGCCAGGTGTCAAAATCAAGCAAGGCTAAAAAACAAACCACCCAGGAGTTTGCCACCCAGATCCATCCCTTGGCCGTTCAAAAACCACGGAAGGCAGGAGAAGAAAAACCTTCCTGGTTCACCGCTCAGCCTACAAAACTCAAACCCGGGATGTTCGACAAACACATCCAAGCTTTGGGTTTGAGTGAGGTGAATGTGATATGCCCGCGCCCTCACCAGAGAGCCAACAGGCCCGACGGAACATACTGTGCCTGGTCTAGGCACCATATCTGTAATGACCCACTACTCTAGACTTTTTGGACCATTAACGAAAACTATATATACTAATCCTTAATAAAACTTACAAGTGAAAATACCATAACTTTATTAAGAAACTTGTATGAAATAAGAGCTAAACTTACATAAAATTTAGGTTAGGATATGGGATCCCATTGTTTTAAAAACAAAACATAACATAATTTAAGATAAAAAGGGATTACATAATAAGTGCGGAAAAATACATGTAAAAACCATAAAAACAAAACTACATCCTCGAATCGAACCCTCGGTTCTTGAATCCATTCCGCCTCAATACACATTCTCCAAGCTTCCAAGAACCTTTCCCGCCACTAAGACTATTTTCCTGCACATATAAACAAAAAGGAATGAGCCTAATACCCAGCAAGGAAAATCTAACACATAGTGCATATACATAAATTTCATAAGAAACATAAAAACATAACATAACACTTATATCATACACATACTATAATGGCCATTATTACTTGGGGTCCCATAGACTAAACAAGTCATATGCCCATTAGATTAGTGGGGTCCTACTAGCTAAGCAGGTCATATGCCCATAATCTATTTGGGGTCCTACTAGCTAAGCAGGTCATATGCCCATAATCTATTTGGGGCTTGTTAGTCATATGGGTCATATGCCCAAGCCTACAAACATACATATCATAACATATTTCATAACATAAGATAACATAAGCATATAACATATAGATTCTATCCTATTTTCCTTACCAAAATTACCGAGATAAGAGGACAGAGTTGGGACTTGGAACACTCCTAAGAACCATTTGAAAAAGAGTGAGTATAGTGAAGAAGAGAAATGAATGGAATGGAAGGACTAAACCATTGAGAAAAATACTTACCAAACTTATGTGCGAGATCTTAGATTTCCTAACCAAAATTAGAATAAGGTTAGAATAAGTAGAAGACTATGAGAATTTTTAAAGAAAAGATACAGAAACGAACTAGAGTTTGGGTTACCTTGAAGACTTGTAAGACCAATCTAAACCTCGAACCGAAATACTATAAATCCTTACTTTCCCAAGTGTTTGATAAGCTTATGATTTCCCCACCCAAGTGTTTACACTCTCACACTCACCTAGCAACTTGCAGCCTCTGAACTTAGAGCAAAAGATGAATAATGGATGGGTACTAGGTCCTATTTATAGAGTTTAGGAATGAAAGGATCTTAATTTAACTTGAATAAAAATAATAGCTGTTTAGGTGAAAATAATTTGAATTGTTGTTCAGTAGAGGCTGAAGACTCGTTCAAAAAGGTGATGGACTTATCAAAAGGTTGAATGGTTGAATGGAAAACGAATTCAAAAGCATTCAAAATATGCTGAAGGAGGCGATATATCGCCCCCTATAGGCGATATATCGCCTGGACCATTATGCCCGAGGCAAACGTGCATCGTTTCGTGTTTTCCGTATCTACGTGCTGCGATATATCGCCCCCTATGGCTGCGATATATCGGCATTCGCTGATTATTTAAACACGAAATTACACATTTTTAGCTTATTTAAAATTGAGTAAACAACCTTGACTAAGCCCTTAAACGTATTCAAAGCTGTTGACTGACCTTAGAGCATTCAAACTTTACCCTTATTAAATTTAATCCTCAAAATACTTAATCCTTAATCATCCATACATAACATGTGCTTAAAATCCTATTGGTTCTTATCTAAACCTTATAGTATAATAAATATTATCTTTAATATCAGCCATATTAATCAAACCTTAGGTTAACATCAATATTCTTAAACTATAGGTTAAACTTAGAAAATCTATAAGTACTACTATGAGTGTCCAAATAAATCCCGGTCTGAACCAAAAATCCACAGTTATAAAGATAATGCTATAATTACTATAATACTACTATCTAACTAGCTAAGTAAAGTTCTTGGACTCTACAATATCTACGCAGGAGCAACAATCCTGCTACACTCTTTCTTCCGGTCTGTAGCGGATTACTTCAACGTCTCCCCTTTCCAGATCGCTCCGAACGGGATTCAGGCGTTGTCTGCGCTGTACATTCTCTACTATCTGCAAGGCTGGGATGAGCCTACTCCTCATGAGGTATATTACGTGTTCGACTTCAGAACTAACCCAAGCCACAAGAACATGGGATTTTTCCACTTCTTTCACAGGCAAAAGGGGGTTAGATACCTTTGCGGTATTGCACACAAGTCGAACCCCGGGAGATACTACACAGAGTATTTTCTCACCTCAGACATCAAAGCCAACAATTTGGCTTTTACACATGCGGGTCCGTTCAAGCAACCCTTGCCCACTGAAGAAATGTTTAAGCGAGCAAAGGAGTTGGCTGACATGTGTATCGAGGAGAAATACGTGAAAAGTTTGGTCACTGTCGACAACCTTCAGATGGTGGGCCTGATACCGTGTAACCAAAATATCACGGTGGAGAGTACCACTGAGGAGAACAACACGACTGATCAGTCCAATGCGGGCACTGAGGTGGTGACTGACCAGTTTTCTCCTGGGCCATCTCTACTCTCCCATAGACCTGGCGATCTTGTCATTAGGGAGCCTCAGCCTGAGCTTCAGCATAGATCTGCTATTCCCACTCAGTTCGGGAAAGGAAAGGCCGTCCAGACTGAGAGAGACCTCAGCCCATCTTCTGACGACGAGGATGACTTCCTCGATCAGATTCTCAACTCAGGTCTAGTAGTCATAGGAATATGTTTGATAACTTGGTGATTTGAGACTAATAAAACTGTAGTAGTAACATACTTATCTACATTTTATTATATTTATTTTTCTAACAAATTCTGTGTTTTCCTCTTTTGCAGATCCAGAGATGTTCAGGCACTGCATCGTTCCTCCTGTCCCGAAGAGGAAATCTAGTGAAGGAAGTGGCTCCACCCCCCCGAGCAAGGTCCTGAGGACAGTGCCACCGAGCCAAGGGAGACAACCTGAGGGGTCAGTTACGATCCCGCAGTTGACCCCTTTCTTGCTTCCTCCATCAGCGAGCTTAACTCCTCCTCGTCCGTCCGGCCCGAGCGAGGCACTCCGTACTGCTAGCACCAAACTTAGGGGGGCAGTTGATCAGACCCTCCACGGTGCTTCAACGATTCAAGGCTTTGAATCCTTCCCTCGACTCAGTGTTGATGTTGTCTTAGAGAGAGGGATTGCTCAGTTGACAAATGTAAGTGCTCTACCACAAGATAGATTGTTACTTACGTTCATGCTTTGTAGTAACTTTTTGTTTTTCATGCAGACGCTCATGACCATCTGTCATGCCCAGCAGCGATCAGTCGACTACAAGGAGTTGATCAAGGTCCTAAATGATCAACTCGTGGAGGCTCAAGCGAAATCGGACGCTCTTCAATCCAAGCTGGAACGGGCAGAGAATACTGTAACTGAGTAAAAGGAGTCTCTCAAGGGGTTGGCTGATGGGAACGATCAGCTAACCCAAGCCAACAAGTCCTTGACTGATCGGCTAGATAGACTGACTCGTGAGAATGAGGGGTTAGCTCGCGAGAACGATGGACTAATAAGCGAGAATGAAGAGCTGAAGCAGGAGAAGGAAGCTGATTTAACCCGTTACGAGGAGACTTGCTTCAACTGTTTTTATCAGGTGTTGAAGCTAAATAAACCCCTCAAGCTTGACTTTCTCACCGATGAGATTAAGGCAGAGGAGCTCACCAGATGTGAGGTCAGGGCTGCTGAGGAAGTTGCTAATCCTACCGGCCCTACACCTGCCTCCTCTACACTATCATTTCGAGCGAGAGGAGCAGTTGATGCCGAGGAGGGGATTGATCAGCCTACTAGAGCAGCCGACCAGTGATCCCTCCTCCTACCAGAGAAGCTTCTGCACGACCAGTTGTAGTCCTACCAGTCTTTTATCATAGTTTGTTTTGTTTTTTATACTTTTGCTCGTATGGTTGAGCTGTTTGGCACTTGCACTTTACTTTTCTTTTTTAACTAGCTTGAAACATTTAAGTCTTTTCACCTAAACATGCATATATATTCACATTACCATATAAATCATTTATACCGCAAAATCACACATACGTTCCACTAATCTCACCTATAATTCTGATTATGCCCTCCCGGCACAGTAATCAAGGCACTCAGCCTTAATAACAAATTCAGGATGTTACAACTATCCCCTCCTTATCGAAATTTCGTCCTTGAAATTTATTCATACATCTTAGGATAATGATCCCGCACAGCTGACTCTAGCTTCAGAGTCTAGTCCTTTACCTTGCTACCTTTTTATAACACCCTCACTAGAGTGACAGACTTATTCCATAAGACTTTCTCTCATTTATCCAGAATTCCATTTGCTTTTTCCTTGCACAAGAAACTCCACTAAAATTCTAGGGTCCCTTTACCCAATCAAGGGTAGTACCCGACTCCCCTTTCCTTGACACTGGCACCAGTAACACCTTATGAGCCTCTACCCATGCTAGGGTAAGGCTAATCTGTAGGCCCATTGACCTATCCTTTCTAGGATCACATAAGTCTAACAAATCTATAATCAAACTTCTTCTTTCTTTCCCAAACTAGCTCATCCTTTTTAGTCCACAATACTCAAAGAGGTACAAGTCTCCAATCCTGGAATTCCACGTTCCCATATTTAAATTTCTGAACTCTTGTGTCTTTTCAATATAGCAGACATTCCTGCCGTAATAATCCTGAACAACTTCATCGGTCCTTCGTACCAATTTTGAACCAGAATACTTCTTGTTTCTTGTCTTACTTCCCTGGAATAAGTAATTTGCGTTTCCTTTCTCACAATATCTTATCCAGAGTCACTCCGGACGCCGACCAATATTCATCACTATGACAGTCCACTCTAGGAACCGTATCCACCTCAATATCTCAAAAACTTACACATTCGAGGTAAAATACTTAGAGATGAGTTGTTCCTTCAGGTTGTCTGTGACAGCTAGAATCCCGTGATCCGTAAGGGGAAAGACCGGCTAAAGCTATGCAATCCCACACCGCCTGGGGAAGGTGAAGTGTGATGATTTTATGACTGTGTAGGTATGGGACTACATAGTTGAATAGGGCTTAAATGGATTGATGGGTACTACCTATATCAACAAGATGCATCTTCTTTTCGGTAGCCCATCACTTGAGGCTCCAAAGTTAAGCGTGCTTGACCTGGAGTAATCTCAAGATGGGTGACCTCCTGGGAAGTTTTCCCAGGAAGTGTGAGTGAGGACAAAGCACGTTGGAAAGACTCGTGTTGGTTTGTAAGGCCAGTCGTCATTCTAGGAAGCAACCATAGTAACGTAGGGTGTTACACTGTCTGTCTGTCTTAAGGTAATAATTAATTCCAAATCCCAGTCTTATATTCATCGCCCTCTATGACCCTTTTCAAGAACCTGGGAACCTAAGGATCTCAATCTGACACTATTGATTTTGGTGTTCAGTGGAGACGTACAGTCTCCTTTTGTCCACACTCCCTCTTTTGATATCTCACTAAAAAAAAAACCATAGTGTGTTAACCTAATATGTCAAGTTACAACTATTCGCATCCACTCATCTCATCTTTTGGCTTTTGTTTATCATTTCTCACTTACTAAAAGGTTAGGTAGTACTCCTCTCGGTATAGAAATTCTAGGCCTTAACACCCATTCAATCTTCCTGGATACAACAATTATAAGGGGTAACCTAAGACTGGTCCTGAATCTCCCCCTAAATGCCAACATTCATCGAATCACTTATCCAATCTACATATCATAACCTATCCATACCAAAGTGGTAGGATTCTTAACCATTCCTACAAGATCTTCTTTCTGTGTTTCATTCTTCATAAAGGTATATCAGCCAATTGTCATTCCTAGGTTCCAAACCAATCCCGGTCGTTACCCCACCTGGCTTAACCGTAGTCCATTGCTGTCAACTTAAAGTCCCATGCAAAGCATCTATGTTCTTATTCATCTATCCACCGTGAAGCATGAACAACCACTTTTTTCAGTCCACACATGGGCGCACCCTAATCCTTGACGCACCACACTAATACTCCACGTTTTAGGCAAGGATAGTGTCCATCACATGCATATCCTAATATCATGGCATGTGGATCAACCCTTATTTCAACCTCTGAGAATCCGACACCACTATCTATTCAAAAAATACTTTAGGTTTCTATGTTACTTTAATCAAGGCTATAACAATCCCCGAAGATGCTTCAAGTAAAAGTTGAGGTGTCTCACCAGTCTCATCGTGTTTCTAACCCCCTAAGGCGTTCCTTTAACAACTGCCTTGCGGCTTCTATCTTAATTGAATCATATGTAACTCCATCACTCCCTATAATGTGACCTTGAATATAATATGGAGAAATTGGAACTTATCCCTTATGGAGCCTTACTTGTAATCCTTGCTTCCTCAGCCTCAGTAGTATCAATACATGTATTACTCATATTTTTTCTTAATCAGAAGTGGTCCCAAAAATTCTTGATCGAGCTAGATATGACTTGTCCAAATCATCCCTATATTCTCTACTTGTTGAATTCACGTGGGTCGCTAAAGCATCGATCAATTCAAGGGCCTTCACTGATAAGCCATCACATCATACATGATGTGAGCGATAATTCTTAAAATGTCTCTTTCCTTGATCCTCAGCTAGTAATAACCAGATCTAGGATCAATTCTTGAGAGCATTGCCCTACTTTGCAATCGGGCAAATCAATCCTTCATTCTTGGCAATGGATATCTATTCTTAACAATTACCTTATTTGGATATCCACATGCAGTACACACTCTTGCAAGCTTGGCCTTCTCCTTAACAAATGGTGTTAACATGTCACATGGTGAGATGCTCCATTTGATAACCTTTAAGTCAATTAACTCCTTTTACTGAACCTTTAATTATGTCTGCTCAGCTAGCGTCATTCTTCATGGTGTCTCTGATATTTGTTCTATTCTTGCCTTATTCCCGTAGCCCACTCAATTCCTATTCGCGACAGCAATCCTGACAAATCCTTGTAAACCCATTTGAAATCCCACTGACCGATCCAGTTTCCCTCTAGTCTAACTGACATAACCCTAGTGGTACCTACGACAATAGCTAGGAATCCCATAATCGCAGTTAAGTCCTTTCCATCTAAACCTGATAGTCACCATTCTCTCTTAAAGTCCATGGTTGTCCCTTATTGGCAAACTAATCCATTCATAGGATCATACCAAGATCCTCATATAACGATCTCAATCAATTATTACTGCTAACTTCCTACCCATAATACTCTGACCCACTTCCTGGAAATCACCAACTTTCCCTAGTAGACACAAGATCTCAATTATTACAATGTAAAAGAACAAGAACTAAAAAGCCAACTTGTCGTCTCCGAGGAACCAGCCTCTGGCTCTATCTGCATTAAGGTGGACACTTGAACCGGATTCAGGATATCTGCACTCCTTTGTTCTCCCCTCCTCAATCTCAAGCAATCCCTCTTGAAATGCCCAATTATTCCATACACATTCTTCGAGATGGTGTCGCCTACACTTGACACACACTGGATAACTTTTCATGACCTCATTGTTGCCCTGGCAGCCTCCCTGAATACTATGACCCCTCCTGTCAGGACCAAGAGTAGTAGAACTATCATGGGTCTTTCTTTTCTAGTTACTAAGGCCTCTGCCCCTACCTACTCTCGCAAATGGGGATAACATTGTCTGAGTTTCCTGCCCCATGACACTCTCGCTCCATATCCCATCTTCTGTGTCCTCTATAGCAAGGGCCCTCCCTACTTCCTGAACGTAGGTAAGAATCGCATGGGCTAGAGCGATTCTAACTCTCTGGGCTACCCCAAGGTTCAGTCATCGAATAAATCGTTCCTTCCAGGACACATCTGCTGGTACCAAATCAAAAATGAATTTGGCCAACCCATCAAATTCATGGACATATTTTGCCACTGCCTTACTACCTTGAACCAAAGTCATAAACTCGTTGGTCTTCGCAATTCAAATTGTGTCACAGTAGTACCTCTCGTTGAACAATTGTCTGAATTCTTCCCAATTCATCATAACAACATTTCAAGTTTGGGATTCTACTTCCCACCAAGTTCGACACCCTCCCGCAACATGTACGTGGCACAAGCTACTCTGTCATTGCCTACCACTTCCATATAGTCAAGGATGGAGCTAATCATGCCCATCCACTATTCAGCTCTAAACGGATCCAAGCCTCCCTCGAAAACTGGAGGATAATTCTCCTGGAATCTTTCATATAGTAATTTCCATTTGTTCCCACACTTAGGTTGCACTGAAACCGGTGCCATTGTTGTCAAAACATATGGAGCAGCATTCCCTGACGGAACTCGCTGTCTCAACCACCTAATATCTTCCTTTTGCTTTTGCAATCTAGCTAGCATGTCGGCAAACATCTACTTCCAATCCCAGGGGGCATTAACAATGTCTGATCTAATTGACTGCCTCAGATACATAGCTTCTAAATTTGTCTACAGTTAATGAATTAACCTATCAGGCATGACACTCATATTTGAAACTACTCCACAAGTAGGGCCAAACAACACAATAGTCACAAACAAAAAGAATACCAAGACACAAGTGTATAATGCTCATGCTCCCTATACTAACAAGTAGATAAGGTAATTCAGATAAGCAACTAGACAAATATTTCAGTTAATACCAACCAACCTTGAGTCGAGCTTGTCTCTGGCAATGAGCGTACATGTTCAGTCAATCTCTAGGAACCATAAACCTTGGCTCGCTCTGATACCAAGTTGTATCGCCCTACTACCCTAGAGTCATTACCACGTGATTTTACATGTGCAATTAACTCGCTAATCGAGTTTTTGGCCCAAAAACGTGATTAAAATGAAGACTCTTTTAAATAAGATTTTAGTACAAAAGGTCAGACATTCATTTAAATCATAAAAGTGTTACATTGGGATCCCAAAATATCGTTTTAAACATGTTTACAACTCAAAAGTTACTTTCCAGTCGACCTAGGCAACAAAATCAAACATTTACAACACGTTCCTCAAAACACAGCCGTGGCGGCCTGGTAGGCCAAACATGTATGCGCCGCTCCATGCCCTCTAACTCATGCTTGGTTGGTCCTTCCTTTGCTCTTACCTGCACCATAGAGCACTTGTGAGTCGAAGCTTAGCAAGAAAACTTCACAGCACAACATATAATAGTTTATTTCAACAAATGTATAAATAATCAAACACAATAGACAATTACAAGTTTCTATCAGAATTCACAACAGCAGCCTAAGACGATCAGGGCGTGTTACCAGGCACCAAGTACACAGTCTTCATCGAGCGGGTGAGTACAGCACCCTTAAAGGGTCTTTCCCTGGCAACTTGAATTTAGCATGCTTAAAGCCGATCCTAGCCTTTTCCATTCCCGGTCTTTGTCGCTCCGTCATAAACACATGTATGGCATAATAGTTACAAACAATATACATAACACTAAGCAAAACATAGCTCTGCGGGCATAGACAGTTTTCTTACCTGAGTCCCAAGCTGACCTCATAGTGCGATCTTGAGCACGATCCCCTAAACTCGAGCCTGTGCGATAAAACCTAGTCACAACGCAATAAGGTATAACCATTAAGATCTAAACCATTTTAAAAGCTTCGAAATAATATCTCTCAAATTCATACACATTTTAATATGATATTAACAACATAACAAAAAACTCAAAGATGAATGTTGCAGGGGAACCTGCATGAGCCCAGCCTGTCAATGATGTCGCTACCCAGCCAACTTCAAGCTCACTCAGATGCATGCCCAACACCTAAGCTAATTTTTTGTCCCCATCAATTTTTTTAATTTTAATTGATTTTTTATTTTAATGGTTCTTTTTCCTTTTTCTTTAATATTCAAAAAATTGTTTAATTTAAAATTTTTAAAATTCAGGGGGCACGATTTGGTAATGCCCAACACCCAAGTGAAATTGGACGGAAGTCCCACATTTGATTAACGTAAATAATTCAAGGGGAATTTTTAACAGTTTGAAAAATACAGGAGGCACAATTTGGATTGGTAATAGTCCCGGGGGAAAAATCCTAATAAGCCTATTATTATTATTGTTCGGGGGGAGGGGGCAAGAACCCTATTTATTCTTTAAATTAGAAATGAGGCATTGACGTGGCAATACAACATCGGCGCCCAAACTGCCACATCACAATTCTGTTAGCGAAATTGGACGGAAGTCCCACATTTCAGTAACGTAAATAATTCAGGGGAAATTTTTAACAGTTTAAAAAATACAAGTGGCACAATTTGGATTGGTAATAGTTCGGAGGGAAAATCCTAATAAGTCTAATAATAATAATAATAGGCAAACCAACTATGCATATCATCCTTAGAGATAATAATAGAAACAACCATTGAGAAAATCCTTATCCATAAATAATTTTCTTGAAATTCATAAACTAAAATTTTAGTTCCTCAAAGTCAATAACTATCACCACCAGTCAACTAATAATATTTATGGTGAATTTCCTTTCTATAAGAATTCTAACATTATTATGAAAATCATATAAAGAAAATGATTATATGTGGTAGATTGTATAAATAGGATTAAAATCAATAATTCCAAAAATAAAGTTATCAATAAAAATATCTTATTCGTACAACATGCTTTTTATATGGACATGTGAGAGCATCTTCACTGTAGTTTTTTTTTTCATGATGGTGTTCATTGTATAACGAACATCCTAGAGGTTTTCAAGAAATTATTAATAATTAAAGTGTTGAAAATAAATGTCAAACAACTTGTTGTACGTATGCTTTTACTTATTGTTCTTATTATTATTTTTATACGATGTGCGTGATTTTTTTTTTTATAAAATGTCTAAATTATGTATAAGAAGTTTTTTATTTTGTGTAAGGATTTTGGCTGATTACCTGTTTAGACTCTTTATTTTTAAAACTTAACTTTTAAACCTCATTTTTTGTTAGAGGGTTCAAAATAGGAATAGATAGATTGATTAGTTGAACACTGTATTTTGGTTTATTTCCCATTTTGACCCTTTATTTTTAAAAATTAACCTTTGGACTATGTATATATTCAAAAGGTTAAAAATTATTTATAAAAAATAAATTATATTTATTTATATAATTTATGATTTGTGTAAAGGTTCACACCATTTTAAACTTTGTATTTTAGCCGATTACCCATTTGGACCCTTTATTTTTAAAAATTAACTTGTGGATCTTGTGGTTTGTCAAAAGGTTAAATATAGGAATATATATATATATATTGTTTGAACTACATGTATTTTGGTTGATTACCAGTTTGGACCATTTATTGTTAAAAACTAACTTTTGGACACTATATTTTGTCAAAATATTAAAAATATAAATATATAGACTATTTATTATTATAATTATTATTTTATTTTTATATTATTATTATTATTATTATTTTTAATTAACATTTATTGTAATTATTATTAAAATAAATATGCGGAAAAAAAAGATATTTGTGAGATAAGATATTATAAATATCTTTTTCATTTGTTACAATATACTAATCATTTAAATTCATTTAAGTTACATTAAATAAAATAGATATATATATATATATATGTAATTAGATATAGATTTAATTTTGAAAAAAATAACAAACCAAAAAAACATAAAGATTTTATTAAATTAGTTAAGTATAATTTTGAACTTAAAAAAAAAACGTAACGAACGAAAAAAATTATAAGATTAGTAACAAACAAAAAATATAATTTTATTAAAGGCTATTTAGGATTTTTATCCCCCGAACTATTACTACTACCGTATCGTGCCCCCTAATTTTTTTAGACCGTTAAAAATTCCCCTCGAAATATTCACAGTAATGTAAAGAAGGACTTCCGTTAACTTTCAACACATGTGGCTAACAGAATGCTGACATGACTCTTTACATGCTGATGTGTCTTGGCCATGTGTGTAATTTTATTGTTTTTAAATATGGTTTTTATTTTTTTTAATGTATAAAAAATGGTTTAATTTATTAATTCTATTTTTTAGTGTTTAATTCATTAATTTTTAATATGATTATAGATTTTTTAATTTTAAAATTATTTTTAATTTAAAACTACACACATGGCGCTGACATGGCCAAGACACATCAGCATGTAAAGAGCTATGTCAGCCTTCTGTTAGCCAAATGTGTTGAAAGTTAACGAAAGTCATTCTTTACATTACTGTGAATATTTCAAGGGGAATTTTTAACGGCCTGAAAAAATTAGAAGGCACGATAGGGTAGTAGTATAGTTCGGGAGGTAAAAATCCTAAATATCCTTTATTAAATTAGTTAAATATAATTTTGAACTTTTCAAAAACAAAGTAATAAACAAAAAAAAATTATAAGATTTTTATTAAATTAGTTAATTATAAGATTTTTTTGTATAATTATTAATTTATGTTAATAATTTAATTATGTTAATCGGTTAAACATCATAAAAAGTGAATAAAAAATAGAAAAAGATAGAATAGTTTGGAGAGAGTTTAGAATTTCACATCACTTCCTTGGTGTTCTTCTTTACATAAATATATAGACTCTCATTTGTTATAATATAATAATCATTTAAATTCATTTGAATTTAAGTTACATTAAATAAAATAAATCTATATAGATATGTAAATGGATATAGATTTAATTTTGAAAAACAATAACAAACCAAAAAAATATATAAAATTTTTATTAAATTAGTTAAATATAAGATTTTTTGTATAATTATTAGTTTATGTTAATCGGTTAAACGTCATAAAAAGTGAATAAAAATAGAAAAAAAAAAAGAGAAAATAGATAGAATAGTTTGGAGAGATTTTAGAGTGTCACATCACTTCTTTGATCATTTTTTTTTATATAAATATATAGATATAGATTATTTCAATAATTACTATTAACAACCAAAATAATTAAGTTATTTAAAAGCTCGATAATTTTCCCTAAAATCCGACAGCATAACAATTGTGAATCAGATATCCCAAAAATTAAAACCCTGCAATAAAAATATATAATGTATCCCAGGTAGCTAGACAATTTCACAGAGTTAGACCATCTCCAATGCAAGATATAAATTTTGTGTCAAATTTGGCACAAAAAATGGGTCAATGCTATATTTGGCTCAATATTTATAATTATGCACCAATACACAGGAAGTAAATTAACTAAAAAAGTCAACAATTCATTTAATATTTATTAATAATATACAAAAAGTAATATTTTTTCATTATTTATTGCAAAAAAATAGTAGTAAATTGTTAATTAATAAATTAATAGCAATATGGTAAATAAAAAAGTGACATTTATTGATGTGTCAAATTTGTCACAACTTTTAGCATGTGTCAAATTTGGCATACTTTTTATAACACCATTGGAGTGATAAAATGTGCTAAATATAACAATACAACATTTTTTTAGTACTCTACTGGAGATGCTCTTATACAGTAGTCAAATAATCCACACAATACCACTATCAATCTTAACCGCATACAAGTCAAATCACCACAATTACTCCTAACAACCAAATAAATAAAAAATTTGGTTAGAAAATTATACCAATGCACTCGGGAATTCAATGCGAGTTGAGCGTTGATCTTTAAAGCTCGAAAAGAGGCTCTGAAGCACATAAAATTTTCGTCGACCGAGACTCATGGCGGAGCCACCATTCCATAGTGGTGGTTGGGGAAAAATTATTGGATTTTGAAGATAGTTTAATGGGGAAGCTAGTGGTGGTGGTGGTGTGACTTGCGACGCCCTAAGGAGGCCAAATTGAGGCCAACAGCCACAGAGTCTATGGATTCCGCCAAAGTCCAATCTACTTCTCCAATGGTCAATGACAACATTATTGGGGTCTTCACAGTCTCTTCGACGTGAAAAGCCACCTCCAACGACAACTACAAGGCTTCAAAGCTTTGCCTCTATTTGTCTTCTCCACACACGACAAAGATGGCGACCCAAGGCTCCAAACCTCGAGCATGAGCTTACGACGGCGAGGTGTGCATGGTGGTGGCACGTGTGTCGTTCATAGAGCTCTGGTCACCGACTTTCCATGGCTTGCAGTGGAGAAGAAAGAGAGGCAGACGAGAGAGAAGGAGAACTCGGGAGAGAGGAAAAGAGAGAGTATCGGGTAGGGAGATTATAAGTTAGGGTTTCCTTCTTCTTCTTTTTTATTTTTTTATTTACTTTTTTATCTATACTTTTATTTATTTATTAACTAATTAATTAAATAAAAATATGAATATAAAACAAATTTTCTTTTAAATTCTAAGTTAATCCCAAATTTCTAATTATTTTCTTTATTTTTCTTCCTTTGAATATCTTTTGAATTTTTTAAAATACCCAATTAATTTAAATAGTATTTTGGTCTAACTTTATTGACTAAAGCTATATCTTCCATTATATTCCCCAAACATTATAAATTTAACTTTATAATATAATTAAACCAAAATTCTCTTACAATTTCAATAAATTCAAGAAAAAATTTCTATTTATTGAAATTAAAGACCTCTTGTTATTTATTCTCATAAATAATGTAATAATTTAAGAGATCAAAATTTCTTTTATTTTAAATCTCATAATTTCAGCATAAATCTTCAAATTTTGATAAATTTCATTTATCAATTTAAAAATTTCTCATTATTTATTTCCAATAAATAATAATATAATTTAAGAGATAAAACTCTTTAAAGTCCAATTATTCACCATTTCTAAACTTTAAGTTTTATTATTATTTTTTCCAAAGAAAAATACATAATGTGGTATATAAAAATATATTATCATCCCAATACTTAATTAAATCATTAATGATTTAAATCTCATAATTTCACAGTTAAACCCTTTTTTTATCAAAAAAATTAAATATTAGTTTTCTTTTGTAGTATCTACGTATAGAAAATGCAGGAAGTTACAATATTTTACAACTAAAAATATTTAGTTTGGATCTAATTTATTTTATTTTTGCAAGAATTATATTGCCTTTTGGCATTAATAAAAAAGAAAGAAGAAAGAAAGATTTAAATCTGAAAAAGAAATCAAATTTGTTATTTCTGAAAGTCCAATGGTCCAATTGAGTAACCCAGCCCACCTCGCTCTTTTCTTCAAGTCTTCTCCTTCATATCGTGGGTCCCACATCCATCAGCTCCTCAATTTTCTTCCACGCCGACAGTCCACTCTTTTGGCCCCATTTGATTGTCTCATGCCCATATATATTTTTTTTGAACAATGAAACATTTCATTGAAAATAATCATAGTGTAATACATCAAATAGGAAGGATGGAAAATTATTCAACCATGCAAGTTCACCATCTACCCTGAGTGCATGCGCAGCTAATTCATGAGCAGCCTTATTAGCCGCACGACGAACATGAATTAGGGATGCCTCAAGAAAACTGGATAATAGACTTGCTATATCATCTAACAAATATCCTAACTCATTAGCATACAAGGATCTCTTAGAGAAAGCAGAGACTAAAGCTAAATAGACAGATCCTATGAAGTGTAACTTTACCCAAGTAGAAAAGATCAATCCAAAGCCACCATCACTGCTACTGCTTCTACCAGGATGATAGAAAAACTTCCTACAGAAAACATTATAGCACTCCATAAGAGCATGCAAAATCTTAGCCGAAGGAGTATGAAATTAATAGAAAATAATAAAATGAAATGTAAATAACATAAAAACCTGATCCTAAATTGAAGGGATATACATCCCTTCGTTATAATAAAACAAACCGTCCATAAACAAGAAAAGGAAATTGAAGGCTCAAGACATACAACAACCTACTAAAAATGTATGTTGTAACTAAGTCAATAACCAGTCATAATTTGAAACTAGCGATAGATGTAATAAAATATGATGATATTGGAAATATTATTTCTATAATAATTATTACAGTTGTTAATAGCAAAGTAGAAATATTAGAAAAAACATGCATACCAAATAGAGCTTTGGATAGACATGCGACAACTTCTCCATTTGAATTCCGGATGATTGCCCCAAATACCAATAGTATTAGATTGTTCATCTAAGGATACATAAATATTCAATTTAAAAATTCTCAAATGAGGAGTTATCCAACTAGTAGCAGAGTTACAAGATTTTGTAGTGATGATGGTATTAGATTTCAGAGACTGTTTATACTCTTCAAAGAGTGAATGGATTCACAAAACAACCACAGAAGTAGGGCAAGGAGCACAGCCACAGGTTATTTGATTTCGTTCCCCTAGACATACCAAGTAAAGTAAAGGAAGAAATCAAATTCTGCTTGAGAAAGTACCTTAGAAGCCTTTAAAATAATTTTCTTAATGGAGACCTCCATGTAGAAATTACGCAAGAGCGAGAAATTCAACAATGTCCAAATCTTTTTCACCCGACGACACTAAAAAACTGCATGACCTCCATGTAGAGATAACTTAAGAGCTAAAAAATAGCCACTTTTTACCGAGTAAATACCGTTATCAGTAAAGTGTCACATCCAAGAATCAACCTGAGGTTCCCTTCATAACGAAATAGATAAGATACATTGTTGATATGCATATTGAACAGGTCTTACAAAAGAGTCACATTCCAGCCATAACTAGTTTCATGGAAAAGTTCTTTCACCATCAAATTAGGATTTGTTAGGCAAAGAGAAGAAATCATAAATGAAAAAGGACGAGGTAACCATGGATCCTTATACACCAATATGTCTCCACCATTGCTGATTTTCCTCCGCAACCCCTTAATAAGTAGTGTCCTTCCCCAAGTGATACTTCGACAAATATAGCTCAGAGATGGCCCAACTACAGACAAAAACAAACCAAAAAATAAAGGCATAATAGATCATAGAGAAGATACTAATAACAACCACACATAGTTTATTATATTTCGCTTCCAATCTTAAGGTTAAAGAGAATAAAATAGGCAAAATAAATATATTACATACTCCTGACAAAAAAAAAACCACGATAACACTACAGTCAAATTATGAACCTAAAAAAGCATTAGAGAGAGAAAATGAGAAATATTAGACAACACTAGTACATGAAGCATTCAAGAAATGTGTATGACAAAAATATTTGGCTTTGAAGATTCGGGTAGGTAAAGAGTCAGGGTAAGTAAGGAGTCTTCATGCCCGAGATGCCACATGTAGCACCCTACTACCCAGGGACCATTTCAGTGTGCATTTTAAACAGTGCTAAACTCACTAAACGAGTCATTTGGCCATAATCGTGTAACTAAATGTGATTAACGATTTAGGGTTAAAATTTTTGGTCAAAGATACAACGTTTTACTAAAACGTTTAATGTATACATTGGGATCCCAAAAATATGTTTTAAAGGTTAATTACAATAAAATATTTACAACCAGTCGACCTAAGTGGCAAAATAGGGTTTAATCCTAGTTCCTGGTCGAGCAGCCGCATATGTACACATCGTCACCTAAGCTCTCCAACTCAAGGATGGTTCAACTTTCTTTTGCCTATACCTGCACCACATAGCACCCGTGAGCCGAGGCTCAACAAGAAAACTCAATATGCTCATGAATAGGTAATAACATGTCACTGAATCATAATAAGCATGCCTAGCAATAATAGCCCTATTCATGCATGCAAGAAAGTCCAAATAAATGATTGTGGGCCCTGCCCTTCTGTATGGATGACTATCAAGTCAATTCTAAGTGAATATCAATAATGATTCTGGTAATCAAGCTGGGGCTTGCAGCCCAATCAAATAAGTGACTAAGGAGTCACGAACTTGGGTTCCACACCCTAACCAGATAAGTGACTATGGAGTCACGAACTTGGGTTCCACACCCTAGCCATGTTACATTACAGTCACCTGAACCTTTTGGCTCTGGCTCTAAGTAACTAGCCTTTAGACTAGACAAGTGCTTTTGTTTTCATCGAGCTTGGGTTTGGTCGCTTAGAGTAGACTATACTAGACAAGCGCATGTGACATTTCTTGCTTGTGTTGATTAGATCTAATCATTTTGGCCTGTGTTAAACACATTAATGTTGTTCTTGTTAGGAACGAGTTTCCTAATACGCAGCGGAAAGGTGGTGGGGTTGGCCTAGTGTACAACAAAATTTTTGTAACATATTTAAACTACCTTTAAATATGCGGAACCATTAATATACATACATTAATCATAAGCAAGTTAAGAATAGAAATCATACCTCTTGAATCCAATCAAGTGTCCTTGCTATCTTTTCGTAATAAGAACGATCATCCTATCCAAGCTGCTCCCAGGTACTCACACCAAGATCTCCCAAAGCATTCTCTACACCTCAAGAAGTGTGAGGGCACTTAGAGAATGAAGAATAGTTTATTTGTGATTCTACTTGATGTACTCAACACATGAGATTAAGAGAACAGGCCTGAGAATTGGTTCTTTATTTTTCAAAGAGAGAAAACTATCGTTCTATTTTTCACAGAGCGAATAGACTGAGTTGTCTTGGTTATCTGTATATTTTTCTGATAAGTCATACTTAAAAGAAAATATTCAAAAAATAACTATGTAACCAACTTACAATTTACTTTTTAATTAATTAATTATTTTATTAATAAAAATATCAAAAAACCACTTTTTTGAATTATCCATTAATTAATTAAATAAATGAAAATGAAAATCATATCCTTGAAAATAGCAGTACACACCACACACAGTCCATGGAATGTGTGTGCACGTGTAGCATCCCTATTTTTAGGGATGTTGGCTTTTCAATTTTTATTTAATTATTTATTCAAACTACTTTGTCAGATAAGATCTAACAACCTGATTACTAATTCACATTTGAATTCAAATTTAAATTAAATATATTTTTAACTAATTATCAAATATAATTAATTACTTGAATAAATATTAATCTTCTAAATTCAAATCCAATTTGAACTTATCAGATTATTATCTCCACTCAAATAAAGATATTTAATTAATTCTACCAATTAATTAAATCCAATATTTTTTAAAATAAATATTTAATTATTATAATTTCAAAAATTATAATTAATTAATTAAATTTTAAAATTAATTTAATTATTTAATATAATTTCGAAAATTATACAATAATTAAATATTAATTAATTTTTTTAACTACAACTAATTTGTAATTAATTAATTAATCACTATTATCATATAATTACATATTTGGCTTGAAGAACAAATTTCTTCTTAAATATGTCTTTAAACTATTTTTCCATTCATATCAACTCTTACCTTGAATAGTGTTGATAGAGCCGCTATGGGGACCTATAAACCAATAATTCCAAGCTCCAATAAATTTGAGATTATTAATTAAACTCTTTAATTAAAGAATCTTAATTTATTAATCTCATGATTATTCCACTATAAGTATGAGACTGCACTCTTGTAATTATAGACATTTCATTTACTGAGTACCTTATAATTATAAAGCGTCCATTGATATAATCATTGCATACAAATTGACCCTCTAATATTGGTTCATAATTAATCGAGAATAAAATTACCGTTTTACCCTTTTAATTATCTCTTGTTTCCTTAAGTACCATTGACCTAACTAGTGAAGGTTAATTCAAAACTAAATTATGAATTTGAGCTCAATAACTTTTCAGTCCCAAAAGTCAACCCTTAAGAGAACCATTATTCAATCTCTTGTGAGAAAGCATAGATTCCATATCTGTATACTATGTCCCCAGCCATCTACATTAATGAGTTCCCAAAATAAAAGTTTCTAGGCTGATCATTCTGATAGACCCTAACGAGTGAATCAAAGAACTCATATAACATAAACAGGAGTTCATAGTAACTTTAGGATTAAGATCTATTTGTATTTGATCATCAGTTGATATATTTAATTAATACTTCAAAACGGTATTTAACTATGTAGTAATAAACATATCTAGTCCAATTCTATATATTCCCTAATATATAAAGCACCTCCACTAAAGTGTCCTACCACACTAATGATCCGAATCTATATCACGTGTATTCATAATACTAGTGGACCGTACTTGCAGTAATTAATCTAAAGATTCCATAACTTTATTTTACTACGAACTATTCAAGTTCATTTATCTCAAACACAACCCTCCCGTACCAATACGTGTTTGAGATCACATATATGAATTTAGGAATTTTTCTGATATTTACATAATATTATCATAGAATAATATAGTTCATCAAATATATGCATAACAAATTCAATTTATTTATTTATTTCATAAAGCAATGTCTACTACATATGCTTTCAGGGCACAATTCCCAACAATTCTTGACTCTTAAGCCAATACCATACGACCATTGCTCATATCACCGCTGAACTTGACAGATAAGTCACAGCTTCAGGATCAATACTGACACCATTGTCGTTTCTGACTATGGAGTCAGTTTCACTCACAACTAAGCAATGCACCCAGACATATATCATATGTCAAATATCCAAATATAAGGCATTCATCATGCTTACTCAATATTCACTAGAGTCGCAGCTCCACTCAAGTCAGGCCCAAAGCCCTTCTCTAACTTCATTAGAGCCGCAGCTCTCCCCAATGAAGCCGCAGCTCAAATAGCCTAGCAGCCCCCACACCTACTTCTTCAAGCTTGAGTTGCGACGCCCAAGAACAGAGTCGCGACTCGACCTCGAACCCAGCCAGAAAACCTCCATTTTCTCATTTATAACCTTCCAAAAACCTACCCAAACATATCCAAATCCCAAAATCAAAGTTCCCAAACATCCCCATGCTCGGGGTAACCTCAAGCTTAAGTAACCTCAAGCAAATCCTAATGCTCGAGGTCCCGAAAATGCCCCCTGGCGTAAAATAGTCAAAATTCCCAGAATTTTCCCCTGATCTCACTAACTCCCAATTTATCATCAAATATTTATTCCCATTACCTAATATCCCGGTAATGTGCTAAATACCCACAATACCCCTTGACTCACTCCGAGTCAAGTATGAATCCCGTTGTGACTTTCCCACTAGCTTGCTTCCTAGGATCGTCTCGTGCTGAGTAACCCAAGCATAACCAAATAATAATGAAGCACCACACATATACCACATATATGCCAAATATACCCATAACGGGCCAAATTATGAAAATTGACCAATTGAACAGAATAATACACCTAAACATGCATATCTAGTCATATTATAATATTACTCACATATTCACATAATGATACACATAAATATGACATAATCACATAATTTCCATAATTTTCCATCTTGCCCCCCTAATGAAGGCCTTAAGCCTTATTAGGAAATTTGGATTGTTACACCACAAGTGCTTGATTATGGTGAATAAAAGAGCAAAAGCCCAATCCACCTCGATGTTTTGGATAGCACAACTTCCGCCAAGATAACCAATGTATTTTCCTATTATGAAGAGAAGAACTCCACCAATATCTAGCCATCAACGATTCTAATTCTTCACAAAGAGACAGGGGTAATTGGAAACAAGACATCACATATGTAGGCATTGCTTGAATGACTACTCTAAGGAGGATTTCCCGACCACCATATGAAAACAGCTTTGAACTCCAAGAGTTAAGTCTTGACCAAACCTTCTCTTTAATATTGCTAAAAAGTATTTGTTTGTTACACCCACTATGCATGGGAAGTCCCAAATACTTCTCAATTGAATTTGTAATCGGCATATGTAGAGTAGATGCGTAGATGGTTTTTAAGTCCTCGGCGGTATTGGGAGAAATTGCATGGAAGACTTATTAAAGTTTATAATCTGAGAAGACAAATTGAAAAATGATAATCAAAAGAGTATGGACAACAAGAAAATGAGAATAAAGTAAAGATTAAAGAATGGTATAAATAAAAACAACCAATGTGACCAAATTCACTTAGGATATATGGTTGAAAATACATCAGTATGATTACTTCATCTTAATACTCAACATCTTAACAAACAATTTTATCACAAACTTTATATAGGATTAGGGGTAATTTAAAAGTTGATTGTCAAAAGAAATAGATCTAACTGAGAGCTACATGAAGAAGGTAAACCTAATCAGGAAGCATAACTTAGTACATAATAATATTCACTAACTATGTTGTATTGCTATGGAAATAATCTACAATCAACTAGCCATACCCAAGAGAACGACCTACACCAAGAGCAAAGCATAAACAAAACATGATTTGATGAAAATATAAGTGTTGACTATGAAAAAACAACCATAAAGTAATTGGTAAGCACTGGAAAAGATTCGTAATAATATTTTTCAATCCAAATCAAATAGGAATATAAATGATGAACACAATAATTTTGACACAACAAAAATAAGTATAATGAGTAAAATAAGATACCTGGCCTAAGGCTTTGGAATAACTATCAAATAAGGTGAGCAAACATTGGCAGGACTGTTGAGATCCTCGACAGAATAGAATACTATCATCCGCAAAGAAAAGATGAGTAATGGAAGAAGTCGTACGGGACACTCTATACCCAAGAATATCACGTTGTCGTTCAGCTTGGCATAATAAAGAGGAGAAACCTTATGCACAGAAGAGGAATAAGTATGGCGAAAGAGGATCTCCTTGACGTAACCCCCTGGAAGGTAACAATTTTCCTCTAATGTCTCTGTTTATATTGAAATCATATTGGACTGAGCGGACACACTCCATTAGCAAACTAACCCAAGGAAGAGCAAAACCAAGTTTTAGTATAATTATTTCCAGAAACTCCCACTCGACTCTATCGTATGCCTTACTCATATCTAACTTCATGACTGAAAAACACTTGTTTCCTTTACAAACTGCTCTTAAATTATGCAACAATTCATGCGCCACCAACGCGTTATTTGTTATACGATGTCCTTCAACAAAAACACTTTGAGAAAAATGGATAATGCCATCTAACCATGGCTGTAAACGTTGCACCAAAATAGTGGATAAGATTTTGTAAAGAACATTACATAAACTAATTGGTCGGAAATCACTTAAAACAGTAGCAGATTTAGATTTAGGAATCAAGGTGACAATAGTAGAATTTATAGTTGATAGATCTATTGTCCCACTCAGGCACTCATTGTAACTAATGGACCAATATCCACCCAATAATTTGGATAAAATATAGCATTCATACCATCTTCACCTGGGCTTTTGTTTACTTTCATTGAAAATAATGCATTACGAACTTCATTATCCAAAAAAGGAAGCAACAAGTCATGGTTAATATTATCTAAAACTCTTGTTGGGACAATTGCAGTTACAGTCACAATATCTTCTTCATTCAAATAAGAAGTCATAAAAAGATTGGTGTAAAAACTTTCAATAATGCTAATTATGTCATTTGTATTATTACACCAGACACCGTCAGAATTGAAGAGACCTGGAAATCAAGAAAAGTGTCAACTATGATAGTTAATATGCACATATTTAAAGATAGCTAATAATTTATGCAATATATATACATATATTAACTAGTATTGTGTTTTACATAACTGTATTCAAATAAACTTGATGGTTGAACTCTTGAATAATAAAGAAAACAAAAACATGCCAATAGCTTGATTGCTTGAGTGGTGATTAACTTTCGTCTATTTTCATTTATTTATTAGTCAAGAAATAAAATTAACAATGAAAATAAATAGGGACAATAGCTAAATGTAAAGGCATCAACTGCATTGTGATAGCAAACATTTGAATATATAGGGTGAACATGAACACAAACCAAATAAAATAGAAGAACATACAAACACACTGAAATATATACACACAAATGACATATAGGTGGGTATCGACAAACTATTCGGTAGGGTGGGATTGATATGAAAAAATTAGCATATGTATAGGTCTACCTAAACCAAGAAGTTGAAATATCAATGTAAAATTTTGGTATAATAAACTTCATTCTTTGACAGGGTCGAGAGGAAAAAATATTGTTGGGTAAGAAATCAATCATTTTTAATATTGTATGCCCTTACACTTAGACATTTATAAATAAGGTGTAGATATGGTTAATTAAAAATGGTTCTAGTAAATGATTAAATTTCCATATTTAAGAAAGCATGTGAAAAAGAAAATTGAAATAAAAACATTGATGCTTGGATTAATATCATAACATCTATCGTAACACGAAATTTGATAGCTTATAGTTGTACATTATTTTAATAAGAAGAAACAAGAGAGATAAATCCATCTGAGAATTGTTATTAATACAATGGACAAACTAGGATATTATTAAATCTTAGGAGTATAAATCAGAAAAAATAAAACTAATCTTTAATTGTATTGGTGTGTAGTCTAGTACAACTTTGGCTGTGAAATAATTTGGTATTTTGATCCCCAGCTTGTAGCACTGTACTCTCGATCTTTATTTCCAAAAAATTTCTTCCTTCTTCAATAATTGATGAAGATGCGATTCCCACCGCATAGCCTCATTATGATTATACTGTTGTCCAACCTTATTCTGAACTTCAGAAAATTTCTTTTTTTTTTCTATCTGAATATCCTTTGAGATTTTTCCATATCTATGTGAATACCAAGAAGAAAGATTAGTCGAATAATTCGCTATATTATTCATCACATTTGTTGGACGCCACAACATGTGAAAACGTAATTACTTTATTGATACAGAAGTAATTACACCAAGACTTGATTACAATTCTTGACCACACACACTAAACACTCTAGCTTACACTATTTGGAACACTTTTAGATGCACTTTGTATACTCACTCTTTTACACCCTTCCAAGAGACCTAAGGTCTCTATTTATACTACTCAACTTTAATATGCTAGAGAACTCTAGAAACTACTTGATAGTGGGCTTGGCCCAAAGACTAGAAAAATCTAGCAAATCACCTTTCTTCTAAACACTACAAACTTCTAGAATGTTCTATGACTTTTATGAAACTTCATTATATAATTCTATATAATTCTAGATAATTCTATAGTATTAGTAATGATAGAAATTTCTAGAACAGTCTAGAAGCTTAGAGGTGGTGGTGACTTTTCAATACTCCCCCTCAACACTGACTCTTCATATTGAGATGTTCTCTGAGCTTTTGAAATCTTGTTGTGTTGAGTCCTTTAGTAAATAAGTCTGTTATCTGGTCTTCACTCTTTATTTGGTGCATCTCTAACTCTTCTCGTAGAACTTTCTCTCTGAGAAAATGATAATGCACCTCCACATGTTTTGTTCGAGCATGAAACACAGGATTTTCTACTAGACGAATAGCAGACTGATTATCACAATGAAGTGGCACTGCATAGTCTGTAAATTGATGTAGATCCTTCATTAGTTGCATCAACCATGTACTTTCCTGAGCTGCCATTGACAAGGACACCGTTGGTTGCCTTTTGCTACACCAAGATACGACTCCAGATCCAAGCATGAATACATATCCAGTTGTTGAGCGACGAGTATCGTGATCTCCAGCATAATCAGCATCGCAATATCCAACTATCTTAATCTCGTCACCTTTCTTATATAAGAGGCCGTAGTTAATGGTATCTTTGACATACCTTAGCATTCGTCGCACTGCTTCCAAATGAGGCTTCTTCGGTTGTTGCATATATCGACTTGCTACTCCAACTGCATATGAAATATCTGGTCTAGTTAACGTAAGGTAGATTAAACTACCTACAACTTGCTGATACATTTCTCCATCTTGCAAGTCCTTCCCTTCATGAGCACATAACTTGGCATTAGCTTCCATAGGTGTTGAGATGAGCTTGCATTCGAGCATTCCAAACTTTTGCAACAATTCTTTAGCATACTTTTGCTGACAGAGAAATAAACCTTCCTTAGTTCGGTCGACTTCTAATCCAAGAAAGTGTTTCAATTCTCCAAGCTCCTTCATTTGAAAGCGAACTGACAAGTTCTCTTTTGTTTGACGAATCTCTGCTTCATCATCACCAGTAATGATGAGATCATCGACATATACTAGGACAACTGCGATCTTTGCATCCCTTACTTTGACGAATAAGCTTGAATCTGCATGCACCATGGTATAACCGCTCTTTACTAAGAACTCAGCAATCTTGCCATACCATGCTCGTGGAGCTTGCTTCAATCCATAGAGTGCCTTTTTCAGTTTGCAGACATAGTCCGGATGAGCTCTATCTTCGAATCCTTTTGGTTGGACCATGTATATTTCTCGATCTAATTCTCCATGTAGAAAGGCGTTCTTTACATCCATCTGCCATAGCCTCCAGTCTTTACTAGCTGCAAGTGCTAGTAGAACCCGTACTGTTGTAATCTTAGCGACTGGGCTAAATGTCTCGTCATAATCTAGCCCATATTTTTGAGAGAATCCTCAAGCTACTAACTGAGCCTTGTATCTTTCAATTGAACCGTCAGGACGAGTTTTTACCTTATAGACCCATTTGCACAAAATAGGTTTTGCTTCCTTTGGCTTTGGCACCAGCTCCCAAGTCTGATTCTTCTCTAAAGCAGTTATCTCTTCTTTCATTGCTTCAAGCCACTAGGAGTTCTAGTATGCTTCTTCATATGACTCCGACTCTCTGAACTTCTCTTCTTCAGCTACAGCAGCATTGGCGTATTTGGGATTTGGCTTCCGCGCTCTTGTTGATCTCCGAAGTTCTGGTTGGCCATTATTTGCATCATATTCTGATCTTTGATGCACTCCTGTTTGCCATGGACTCTGTGTTGTGTATTCGTTGTCTTCTTCACTTTTTTCTTCTTCATCTGTTTCTGGAGTTGAAGGTAACTCAACAATTTGCTCCCCCATCTTCTTCTGCAAATTGTCTTCTATTTCCTTAGAATCTGGTAACTCTTCCTTTTGCAGTGACCACCATGAAGAAGCTTCATTGAACACCACATTTCTCAACGTATAGCATTTTCGTATTGTTGGGTCGCAACATTTCCACCCTTTTCTTTGGCTGTCGTATCCTATGAAGATACACCGAATTGCCTTCTTATCAAATTTGTTACGTAGATGACTTGGCACAAACACGTAGCACACACAGCCAAACACTCGAAAGTGACTTACTGTAGGTTTATAGCCCCACAGTTTTTCAAAGGGTGAGACGAACCCTAACTTTGCTTGAGGAAGTCTATTGATCACATGAGCTGCTGTTTTCATACCTTCTGCCCAAAATCTGCCTGGAACATTCTTTGAATGTAGCATGCTTCGACATGTCTCTCCAAGATGGCTATTCTTCCTCTCTGCTACTCCATTCTGTTGTGGCGTATTTGCACATGTGAATTGATGGCGTATGCGACATTCTCGAAGATACTCAGAAAATTCATCTGAGGTATATTCGCCATCGTTCTCTGTTCGGAGGCATTGGATTTTCTTTCCGACTTCTCCTTCCACTATTTCTTTGAATTCTTTAAATTTTGAAAAAGTTTCAGATTTTTCTTTCATAAAGAAAATCCACACATACCTTGAGAAGTCATCAATGAATGTAACCATGTACCGCATGCCGCTGATTGATGATTGTTTGACTCGCCTGAATACATCAGAATGAACTAGCTCCAATGGTGCTTTGGCTTTGAACTTTGAATCTTCATACGGTAATTGATGCGCCTTACCATATTAGCAGCCGGCACATATGGTCTCTGTTCTGACCTCGAGTTGAGGAAGACCCTTCAGCATAGACTTCTTCATCATTACTGTTGACGCCGTTTTTCGTCAAACAGTGAAAGAAGAGCACATAAACAATAATTGATAATGGCCAAATACAATAAAACAAATCAAACACACGATTTTTACGTGGTTCAGCAGTTAAGTCTGCCTAGTCCACGAGTCTTTGTTATTAAACTCAAGATTATCTCTAGGAATTCTTCAAGAATGAATTCTCCAGAGTTTTCTCTCAAGGATCAGAATTTCGGTCCTTTACAATGGTGCATGGCTTCTCTATTTATAGAGAAGGTTGCAGAATACTATCCCACATATTTTGGGTAGTTACTCTTTTTGTGAATAAAATAAATGGCTATAATCAGATATAAAAGGAAACGTCTCCTGAAGACCAGGAGACGTATAACTGATCAAATAATATCCCACGATTCTAGGGGATTTACCATAATAAATGAGGATTACATCTCATATTTATAACACTTGTAGATATTCAAGGTGGTTATCACATATCTCTAAGGCTTTAGCCTCCCAGGTTTCCCGTCACCTTTCGAGCTGGAGACATCTTCCGAGGTCACATGGCCTTTCGAGATCGTATGTTTGTTCGAGCTCGGGAACCCTGATCCGAAGTTGTCCCCGAAGATGAGTGTGTTCCCAGAGCTGTCTTCCGAGATCATGAATACTTCGAGGTCACCATACTCGAGGTCATCTATATCCTGCAAGCTTGACATACAATCCTGGAGCATGTTTCCAAACCTATGGGTCTACTGACTTGTGAATCCAACTTTCGAGGTCATAATTAACATGGCTCGAAATCTGGGTATAACATCTTGCCCCCTCAAAAGTATTTGTTCGAATCCTAAGAGAAGGAAACTTTTGAACTACTTTCTTTGAGAACTGTACCGTCACACTTTTGAAAATGGACACGCGTCAACCAGGTATTGCTCATTTTTGGTACTTGAGTGCCTTGAAAACACGCCCACGATCGTCCGCCTGACACCTTTTCGACGCCATCTTGTCATTGATCCCTGTCCGTTGGATTTTGCAAGGATTTCATTCAACGTTCCAGATTAACTCCTTTTTCCCACCTATATATACAAGACTCCATTCTTCACCTTCATTTTCACTTTCATTCATCAGAAGCAAGAAAAGAATGAAAAACGAAACCAGACCTCCCCATACAACTTCCGTTCTGTATATGTTCTCTCGGCCAAAGAAGCAAAGAAATCCTGGACTGTTCGAGTCAGTGAGTTCTTATTTGCAACCTCTTCTTCAATCGACAATCTCTCTGCAATTGCCATTACTGTGTAAGTATGCAATCTTTGTTTTCCATTTTGTCAGCTTTTATTTAAACTGTTCTTGTTGTGTATATGTATATACTGGTTTGCATCCTTAGCCTAATACGATAGGAAGTTTTAACCCGATAGGTTTTCATGCTTTTAAGACTTTCATTCTGGATTTTCGTCTCTGGTTTATACACAGTTTTGACGTTTGAGTGTGGTTCCCATTTTCTGGGTTTTGAAATTTTTAGGCAACGTTTCTTGTACACTAAGTTTTCGGATAAAAACATGGGCCTTGACAAATGCACGAAATCCAAAGACGCCTTTCCTGATTAACCGCCACTCTTCTTTCCCTTGAATTTCGGGATTTTCAAAAAATTATCCACGCTCCTTTTCTTTTTCGTGGAATACACGCCCCTGACTCTTCAATAAGGGTCTTAGTATTTAGTCTCGTTCCTAAATTTCCGAGCTCATTCCATCGAGCTCGTGATTCTTGCATGCATGGCCCTCACCATTTTTTCTTTCTCGTTAGATGTCACAGAATCTAGAAAGACGGTGGGGGTCATTGCTGGCAATCCCTTACGAGCCAAAATCTCCGAGCCCCGAATTGCTGTTCGCCCGGAATCAACGTCGGATAAGAGAATACGAGCTTGCGCGCGAGCAAGAGGACATTCGAGCTCACTACCGCTGTCAGATAGACGAAGTCATCGAGGGGAAGAGGAGAGTTCTTCGGGAGGCCATCTATCCGGAATCTAATTCAGGCCCTAGGCCGATTCCTCTCGATCCTGCTTTAAAGGTTACTGTCGCATACCCCCCCGGAGAGCTCAAATTTTCATTAATGGGGGAACCTTCCTCCTCACAGGCGAGGAGAGAGATGTTCGAGGCCGAGCTTTACTGGAGCACGGTTACCACAACCAGTCAAATATCTGAAATCCTGGCTTTCCATGGCCTTGGTTTTTCAGGCACCTTGAAGTGTCGACCTCCGACTGGTCAAGAACGGAGCTGCTTCGCCCCTGGCGGCCGTGACGCCACAGTGAAATATGCGGCATGGAGCCAAGAACATATGAGGGCAGGATCACTGCTGCCCTTGAAGTCTTTTTTCAAAGACTTTACTGATTTCGTTGGGTTGGCTCCGTTCCAACTCAACACCAATTCGTACAGGGTGCTGTCTGCCCTGAGGTCCTTGTACCACGAGCTGGGGTGGGAAGGAACTTCACCTCAAGAGATTTTATATCTCTTTTGTTTAAAAAGTAACCCCTCCCAAGCTCGGGGAGGGGATGGCTTTTACTACCTCTCGAGCTACCCCAAGGAGACGAAGGTTTTTGGGGACCTTCCTAACCACCCGCCTGATTTCAAAAGAGCCTTCTTTTGGACAGATGGTCTGTCCTCGTCTCGACATTATTCATTCAGGCAGATTCATAAGTATTCTCGCTACCTTTATCTCTGTGCTCGAGACTTTAGTTCTTAAATCCATATTTAGATGAAACGTGTTTCGCTTTTCAGCTAATTTTCAGCGTCCCACTCCGAATGAAGCGATGAAGAGGCACAGAGAGGCCTTGCTCCAACTCCCTTATGGCAGGAGGTCTCTCTCGTACCTATTACATGAGGGCAAGCTTCGAGCTTGTGGGCTGTTGGGAGAGGGCCAGTCAACCTCTGACTGGTCCAGTAAAAAATATGAACACTGGGAGGATGTGCCACTGCCCACAGGCGCCCTTCCTCCGAGGAGAGAAAGGAGGCCATCACTCCCAGTTCGCCTGAGGAGTCCACGATCTGGGAATGAGGCCAATGATGAAGCCTCGAGCTCGGATTCAGATGAAGGTAAAGTCCTCCCTACTTCGAGAATGTGGTCCTCGACCTTACTAAAACACATGCCCAATAGGCTAGTCTCGTGCCCACAGGATAGATACCACTTCTACATATGGAGTTGGGTAGATGACTGCGTCCATAGGTTTGATAGTGGGCTCGGGAAATACGACACCATGTACACCACAGACGAGATGTGGAACGGGATAGCCGTTCAGTATGGGACCAACGATTATAGGGACCTCTCGAGGTTATCACCCACCTATAGGGAAGGCACTCCCCCCGCCTCCCCTGAAGACGGGGGAATTTCTTGGTCCCCAAGTTCGAGCTCTGGGGAGAGTTCCAGTTAGGTTTTTTTTTTCTTTTCCTGGTTTCCCTCTCTTTTCAAACTTATTATTATTGTCTAACTCATTTTAACTGTGCAGGCGCCATGCATCCCGACCTCGACGCTGTGCTCTTTAGCGATGGGGGAGCTGGCGCCCAGAGGAGCAAGCGTCCGAGAATACCAGGGAGGTCCGACCGACCGTCCAAGGTACCCAGACACCGCGAGACGACCCCCACGGCCCAGACTACTGCGAGAACAGCCAAGGAACCGACTGTTCAGGTCGATGCGTCTGGCTCGACCGCGCCCATCTCGCTGCCTCCCACCAAAACCCAATTAGCAGTTGTTCGGCCCCTGAAGAAACCTTCTACCTCCAAGGTTCAGCTGCCAACGGCCCGAACTCATATTGAGGAGTACGTGCTTGATGGCGCCACTGGGACAAAAGGGGCTGTGCTCAGCTCGGATGTCCTTTCTCGAGTGGGTCAGAGCTTTGCTGGCTTCGGCGCCAACCACTGGGATCTCGTGCACAAGGCCTCGGACTGCAATACTCTTTATGATAAGAGTATCGAACTCACCGCCGCGGTAGCCTTCGCAACTCTATTTTAAGTATTTATGTCTCAGTTCGCAATTCTGATTCATTCTTTGTGTTTCAGGCCCTTGTCGTTTCAGCACAGCTCAACTATAAGCTGACCAACGAGGTGCAAACGAGTATGTCTCTGGCCCAGAAATCGAAGGATCTCGAGCTCAAGATGGCTGACGAGCTCAAACACTCGAAGTCTGAACTTGAAAAAATGAAGACCCGTCTCGAGGAGCTGGAAAAGTCAAATGCCGAGCTCGAGAAGGCCAATGCCAAGCTCGAAGAGGAGAAATCTGTCACCTTCGACTTCATGGAGAGCGAGAAGGCCCGCCTCCTGGACGAGTATAAGGAGCAGAAGGAGAAAGCGGTCGACCAAGCCATGTACAAACTTTGGGCTGATAATGCCGACCTCGATACCAGCTTCCTGGGCCCTCTCGAGGCCACATATGTTGAGCGGTGGAATGCTCGTCTTGAGGCAAGTGTGGCTGCTCGAGAGGCGGCTCAGAAGGATAGTCATGCTATTCGTCTTGGAGGGTCCGGTGATACTGATGCTGAGAAGGCCAAGGATACTCCTCTTCCTTAAATCTGACCTCGGGGGAGTCATTTATTGGGGCTGCGTCCCCCTATTTTGTAATTATTTTTAATTTATGCCCACGGGGCTGATACAGTTTTACTATTCTTTTACATGCTTTACATTTCTTGGCTCGAAATATTTTGCACATTTTATGTTGATGAATCAATTATGTTTATTTATTCATACAAACATAGTTCGGATTTTAAGCTCGAAACTCGATGCATTCCTGCATAGTTTGTTCGAATTATCCGCTTTCGACCTCGTTATTTATCAAGGTCGGATGTTACTTTAACCATGAACCCGGAAGTACTTATGGTATGTAACGTAAATGATTTGGTTATTTCTTTTTTGTTTAGTCACTTACTCATCCTCAGCTTTTGCTCCGAGGTTAAGAGTTTGAAACTATTTTTCTCGTAAGATATTCCAGCCTCGATCTCGACTTGTCTCGAAATAGGTTTAGGTTCCTACTTATCATCGATTAGTTTTTTGGCTGGTTTGTTCCAAACCTGTTAAGTTTGCACATCTGGTTAACTCCAAACGTTTTAGGTTTTTGGTAGTTCGGTTTTGTCCGAACTATCTAAGCTCGCGTATATGGTTATATCCAAATACTTTATATGTTTTTGATAACTCGGTTATCTAGGCTCGCGTACTTGGTTATCTCCAAATACTTTATGTTTTTGATAAGTCGGTTGACCGAACTATCTAAGCTCGCGTACTTGGTTATATCCAAATACTTTATATATATATTTTTTATTTTTTTATTTTCAAGCTAATGGTATGTATACCAATGATGCCCCCTTAATATCCTATGAGTTTGACCATAGGTTATTAAATTAAGAGAGATTGCAAAAATAAAAAACAAAAAAATTACATATTGAACAAAATAGGTCTTTTATTTGATGGAATTCAAAAACAGACAAGCTAATACATATAGAAAATCATGGTTACAGGCAACACACTTCCTACACTAATGATATTAAGGTCTAAGGTGTTCGCCATTCCATGCTCGCGGTACTAGGCTCCTGTCCAATCTCGCAAGTTTATATACGCCAGGTCGGATGATTGACTCTATCTGGTATGGTCCCTCCCAATTCGGCCCGAGCACTCCAGCTGCTGGATCTCGGGTTGCCAAGAATACGCGTCTCAACACCAGATCTCCCATTCCGAACTTTCGATCTCGAACCCTCTTATTGAAATATCTTGTAGTTCGTTGCTGGTAAGCAGCATTTCTCAGCTGAGCCTCTCCTCTTTTTTCTTCAATCAAGTCTAGGGTTTCTTCGAGCTGAGTGTGATTGGAACTTTGGTCGTAAATCTGAGTTCGAATCGTTGGGATTTCGACCTCGATGGGCAACATTGCCTCGCAGCCGTATGCTAGAGAGAACGGGGTATGCCCTGTTGAGGTCCGAGCTGTGGTCAATACACCCAAAGGACTTGAGGTAATTCCTCGGGCCATCGTCCATTTGCTTCTTCCAACTTTTTCTTCAGAGAACTCTTGAGAGTTTTGTTAACGGCCTCGACCTGACCATTCGCCTGAGGGTGAGCCACAGATGAAAAACTCTTTATTATGCCGTTCTTTTCACAAAAGCTGGTGAACAAGTCGCAATCGAACTGGGTTCCGTTATCGGATACGATTTTTCTCGGCACTCCGTATCGGCATACGATGTTCTTTACCACAAAATCAAGGATCTTTTTCGAAGTTATGGTCGCCAATGGTTCAGCCTCCGTCCATTTCGTGAAGTAATCAACGGCGACTACAGCATATTTCACTCCGCCTTTTCCAGTCGGGAGAGAGCCTATGAGGTCGATGCCCCATACTGCGAAAGGCCACGGGGATGTCAACATGGTCAATTCGGATGGTGGAGCTCGGGGTATCGTGGCGAATCTCTGGCATTTGTCGCACTTCTTCACATACTCGAAAGAATCTGTTTTAATGGTTGGCCAGAAATATCCTTGGCGTATGATCTTCTTGGACAGGCTATGCCCCCCGGTGTGGTCTCCGCAGAACCCTTCATGAATTTCTTCAATGATCTTCTTTGCTTCGGGAGGGGTTACACACCTGAGCAGTGGCATGGAATATCCTCTTCTGTATAGCTTTCCGTCCAAAATGGTGTAACGAGGAAGTTGATACATCAACTTTCGAGCCTGATTTCGATCTTTTGGAAGAATTCCATTTTCGAGATAGTCAACTATCGGACTCATCCAGGTCGGCTCCATCTTGATCATACACACATCTTCCTCGTCTGGCTCAGTAATGCTGGGTGTTGATAGGTGTTCTATGGGTACAACATTCAGCTCTTCATTTTCGACAGAGGTGGCGAGTCGAGCTAAGGCATCTGCATTCGAGTTTCGTTCTCGGGGAACCTGTTCGAGTGCATAAAATTCGAAATACTCCAATGCAGATTTTGCCTTCTCCAGATAAGCTGCCATTCTTGTGCCGCGAGCCTGGTATTTTCCCAAGATTTGATTAACCACGAGCTGGGAGTCACTGTAGCAATGTATGGCTTTAGCCTTGAGCTCCTTTGCTATTCGTAGTCCCGCGAGTAGAGCCTCGTACTCGGCCTCATTATTCGATGCTTTAAAGCCGAATCTCAAAGCGGAGTGAAATTTGCTCCCTGCGGGGGTGATCAGAATAACCCCTGCCCCCACTCCATTTTCATTTGATGAGCCATCGACGTAAAGTTTCCACAGCTCGTGGGCCGTGGTTATTACCTCGTCGTCGGCTATACCAGTACATTCCACTATAAAGTCCGCCAATGCCTGTGCCTTAATGGTCGTTCTTGGATGGTAGGTGATCTCGAACTGTCCGAGCTCAACAACCTATTTAAGAAGTCGACCTGAAGCCTCTGGTTTAGACAGGACCTGCCTAAGTGGTTGATCTGTCCGTACATGGATGGGATGTGCCTGAAAATAGGGGCGGAGCTTATGAGATGAATGAATTAGACTGAGGGCGAGTTTCTCCATCAATGGATACCTTGAATCTGCCCCCAGTAATCTTTTACTGATGTAGTAGACGGGTTTTTGCACTTTTTCTTCTTCTCGAACAAGCACCGCGCTTATCGCGTGTTCGGTGGTTGAGAGGTATAGGTACAATACTTCTCCCGTCTCAGGTTTTGACAGGATGGGTGGTTCAGCTAGGTGCTTTTTGAGCTCCTGAAAGGCCAGCTCGCACTCCTCTGTCCATTCAAACTTCTTACTTCCTCTCAATAAGTTGAAGAATGGAAGGCCACGATCCGTTGACTTCGAGATGAATCTGCTTAGGGCTGCCATCCTGCCGGTCAAGCTTTGAACATCTTTGTGCTTCCGAGGTGAAGGCATGTCAATCAGGGCCTTGATCTTGTCGGGGTTAGCCTCGATTCCACGAGAGTTTACAATGAAACCCAGAAATTTTCCCGAAGATACCCCAAAAGTGCACTTCTGAGGATTTAGCTTCATGTTGTATTTCCTGAGCACGCCAAAGCACTCTTCGAGGTCATCAACATGGTTCTTGTTAAGTTGAGACTTGACAAGCATGTCATCAACATAAACCTCCATGTTGTTCCCTATCTGCTTTGAAAACATCATGTTTACGAGCCGCTGGTACGTGGCTCCAGCATTCTTGAGTCCGAATGGCATGACATTATAGCAGTAGAGCCCTTTATCTGTGATGAAGCTCGTATGTTCTTGGTCGGGGGCATGCATGGGAATCTGGTTATATCCAGAATAGACATCCATGAATGACATCAGGCCATGCCCCGTCGTGGCGTCCATGAGCTGGTCAATCCTTGGCAGCGGAAAACAATCTTTTGGGCAAGCTTTGTTGAGATCTGAGTAGTCAATACAGGTTCTCCACGTCCCATTGGGCTTTGGGACCAACACTGGATTGGCTACCCAGTCAGGGTAAAAGGCATCCCTAATGAAATGGTTTGCTTTTAACCTGTCAACTTCCTCCTTTAATGCTTTCTTTCTGTCTTCGTCCAGCTGTCTTCGCTTTTGTTGCTTCGGGGGAAAGCTTTTGTCTATGTTCAATGCGTGGCTCGCTACATTCGGGCTTATCCCCACCATGTCTGAGTGTGACCATGCGAAGACATCCTGGTTTTTCTTCAGAAAGCAAATTAATTGCTATTTTGCCTCGTCTTGGAGGTGTTTTCCGACCTTCACCTTCTTCGAGGGATCAGCTTCCTCGAGCTGAATTTCCTCGAGCTCCTCTAAAGGTTCGAGGTCAACTTTCTCCTCAATCCTCGGATCGATCTCCTCGTCAATTTCTAAGACTATTCCGTCTTTATTTTGTATGATAACGAGTGTTTGAGCGCTCGTTTGTTTCTTTCCCCTCAAAGAAATGCTATAGCACTCCCTTCCTGCCAATTGATCTCCTTTTAATGTCTCGACCCCGCTTGGGGTTGGGAACTTAAGGGCCAGATGCCTCACAGATGAAACTGCCCCCAGCCCGACCAGGGCGGGTCTCCCGAGCAGTACATTGTAGGCAGATGGTAAATCTACTACCACAAACTCCATTATCTTGGTCACCATGACTGGATAGTCTCCCAAGGTCACAGGGAGTTCAATGGATCCCATACAGGCTGTTCCTTCTCCTGAAAAGCCGTACAAAGTAGTTGCACACGCCTTCAGGTCGCGAAGGGAGAGTCCCATTTTCTCGAGGGTCGCTTTATAAAGAATGTTGACTGAGCTCCCATTATCTATGAGAACTCGGCGCACTCTTTTGTTGGCAAGCTGAAGGGTAATAACCAACGGATCATGATGAGGGAACTGAACATGGGAGGCGTCCTCCTCAGTGAAGGTTATTGGTTGTGTTTCAATCCTCTGACTTTTCGGTGCCCTAGGTTCGGGTTCATAAGGAGACCCGTCCCCTGTCTTCAGCTCGTTAACATATCTCTTTTGAGCGTTTCTGCCCCCTCCTGCGAGGTGAGGCCCTCCCGAGATGGTTATCACGTCCTCTCCATCTATCGGCGGGGGCCTGTCTTCTTCCCGAGATCGGGAGTTATTATTTTGTGCCGTCGAAGGTGCGGCTACTCTCTGGCTCGCAGTAGTCTGTCCAGTACTCTGGTTTTTGACATACTGCCAGAAGTAACCTCTCAAGATCAACCCTTCGATCTCGTCCTTCAGCTGTCGACATTCATCAGTTGTGTGTCCGGTGTCCCTGTGGAACCGGCAATACTTACTGGAATCCCTCTTGGATTTTTGATTTCTCATTGGGTCCGGATGCCTGAAGGGGACCTGGTTTTCATTAGCCAGGTATATGTTTTCCCGAGACTCGTTGAGCTCGGTGTGCACTTTATACACGGAGAAATACCTCTCTCCTTTCTTTTTCTTTCCTCCCTCAGCTTCGGGGTTATTTCCCTCGCTCTTTTTCCTCTTGGAGGGATTCTCCGAGGTAGGCTGTGGAGCTGCTGGGTCAGCCGAGGTTGAGGCGGAGTTGATGTTTATCGTTGTAGTTTCGGTCTGCGAGGTCGCCTTGAGCGTTGACCTCGCCTCCTCTACATTGACAAACCTCTGAGCTCGTCTGTTAAACTCGGTTATCGACCTCACCGGTTTCCCTTGCATGTCATCCCACAGGGCACTTCCGGGTAAAACACCAGCTCGAATAGCCATAAGGTGCCCACTGTCATCCACATCTCGAGCTCGAGCGACCTCCAGATTAAATCTTGTCAGGTAGCTTTTCAGTGTTTCGCCTGGCTGTTGTCGGACGTTAGTCAAAGTGGATGCCTCTGGTCTGACTCCCATCATAGCTCGGAACTGCTTCTTGAAGTCACTAGACAACTGTTCCCATGAAGTTATTGAGTGTCTCTTGTACTTTCCGAACCAACTTTTGGCAGGTCCTGCCAATGATGTCGGAAACAACATGCACCTGAGCTCGTAACCCATGTTACTAGCTCTCATAATAGTGTTGAATGTACTCAGGTGACTACATGGGTCGATTTTTCCTTCAAACGCTGGGACGTGAGGAATCCGGAATCCTTGAGGAAATTGAGTGTTGGAAATATGTGGAGCAAACGACTCGAGCTCCTCATCAGAGTCCTCATATCGACCATTTCCTCGTTCATTCTTTAAAAGCCTAAAGGCTTTTTCGAGCTGATCGATCCTTTCTTGGACTGGGTCAGTAGGAGGTGTTGTCTGGAATTGACTGTCATTGATCATGATTCAAGGCTCGCGTCTCCGTGAGGGATCTCTACGCCTATTCAAGCGATCCCTCAGGTCCGGATTTGTCTGATCTCCCTTCCCCCTACTCTGATTCAGATGACTTTGCAGGTCAGGACGATTCTTGCGACTTCCAGTATTTTTACGACCTCGGTCGTGTTTACTGACGGACCCGGTCTCTCTGGACTCATCACTGGTGAAACTCATTGATCGGTCATTTCATGATGGATTCTTCCCATGTCGCCTCGTCTCCGCAGTGCGAGACCGAGACGTCTGACTTTTCTCAGATGGTGCGCCTCTCCGCTCCTGGAATGTCTCCCTGTTTCCTTGTCTTTCCCCTGTACGCCCTTGATCCTGATCTCGAACAAGTTGAGCGTTTCTGCGGGGAGGTGAAGGATATCTTATGGGCAACGGAGGGAACCGTATAGGCTACGGTGGCTGCCGCCCTTGTTGCGGCCTAGAGGGGCCAGAATTTGCCCGAGATGGGTCAGTTGCATTCGGTGCACTCCCAGGTACCTGAGTCCGAGCCTCTGCAGGGGTTCAGTTATTCTCAGTTCCTGCAGGCACTTCCACAGATGGGTTAGGCGGGACCCAAGCTCGAGTACTCCTCTGTGGCCTAGGAGGAGCAGATGGCTCTGCTGGTGCCGGAGGTTGAGTCGGCCTCCTTGTGGCAGCATTTTTTCGTGGACGTCCACGGGGCCTCCGGGGAGGAACATGCACGTCCCTTGGAGGAGGGACTTGGTTTTCACGCGGAGGCGGGGGCTGAGCCACCTGCGCCTCTGCGGCCATCCTAGTCAACTCCTCATTCCGTTTGTTGGCCTCTGCCAACAGCTGTTTCAATTGCCGGTTTTCCAGTTCTACAATAGGAACGTAACGCTTAGGATTGTAGTACATATCCTCATCCCTTGGTGGAGGCGGTGGTCCCCGGGAATCAGAGGACCCACTTCTCTCCTCAGCATCCGGGTTCTCCATTGGTTGTTTTCCAGGACGCCTTGGGTAGCTTTCATCAGGGGTGTTCTGATTGTTTGTGGCCATGGCTTTTTCAGGGATGAATGCTTAAGGCTCTCAATGAAAGCACCAAACTGTTGACGCCGTTTTTCGTCAAACAGTGAAAGAAGAGCACATAAACAATAATTGATAATGGCCAAATACAATAAAACAAATCAAACACACGATTTTTACGTGGTTCAACAGTTAAGTCTGCCTAGTCCACGAGTCTTTGTTATTAAACTCAAGATTATCTCTAGGAATTCTTCAAGAATGAATTCTCCAGAGTTTTCTCTCAAGGATCAGAATTCCGGTCCTTTACAATGGTGCATGGCTTCTCTATTTATAGAGAAGGCTGCAGAATACTATCCCACATATTTTGGGTAGTTACTCTTTTTGTGAATAAAATAAATGGCTATAATCAGATATAAAAGGAAACGTCTCCTGAAGACCAGGAGACGTATAACTGATCAAATAATATCCCACGATTCTAGGGTATTTACCATAATAAATGAGGATTACATCTCATATTTATAACACTTGTAGATATTCAAGGTGGTTATCACGTATCTCTAAGGCTTTAGCCTCCCAGGTTTCTCGTCACCTTTCGAGCTGAAGACATCTTCCGAGGTCACATGGCCTTTCGAGATCGTATGTTTGTTCGAGCTCGGGAACCCTGATCCGAAGTTGTCCCCGAAGATGAGTGTGTTCCCGGAGCTGTCTTCCGAGATCATGAATACTTCGAGGTCACCATACTCGAGGTCGTCTATATCCTGTAAGCTTGACATACAATCCTAGAGCATGTTTCCAAACCTATGGGTCTACTGACTTGTGAATCCAACTTTCGAGGTCATAATTAACATGGCTCGAAATCTGGGTATAACAATTACCTTGAGTTTGTGATAGCTGACATGTCCTAGCCTTGCATGCCATAAATTTGTTATTTCGTTCTTTCGAGTCTTGTCTACATAAGCCGATTCTGCTGACATTACATAGATAGACTCTAAACATTGTCCTCTCATCATCGGTGTTCCAGAGATTTCAAGATCTTGGTAGATCTTGACATCTTGAGGACCGAATACGACATGGTGGCCCAACGCCGTAAGTTGCGCTACTGACAATAAATTTTTCTTCATCCTAGGTACATGGTAGACATCCTGGAGTGAAACTTCTTTTGAGCTGAATCTCGGCGTGATTGTTGTTTTACCGATGTGAGCAATCGGTAATCTTGAGTTATTGGCTGTTACCACTACACGACCACCTTTATATTCTGTTATGTTCTGCAACTTCTCTTCGTCTCCTGTCATATGATTTGAACAGCCAGAGTCGACTATCCAATCATTATTGTAGTCGATCTTTCCTGGAACAGTAGCTGCTAGAGCTAATTCTTCTTCCTCCACAGCGAAAGATGCTTCTGCGTCCCATTCTTCATCGCTTGTCTTTTCTGCATTTGACGTGGCTGCATTACTTTCTGCAGTTTTCTTCTTGAACCAGCAACTTTTATCCATGTGGCCATACTTTCCACAGTTGTAGCATTTCCCATCAAATTTATTGTTATTCTTTGACTGGACACGCCGGTTGTCTTTCTTTTGAGCTCCCCCTGTTTGGGGGCTTCCATGATGACTATCCTTGTCATCATTTTTCTTAAAATTTTTGCTAGCATTTGGTCGAGATCGACCTTTCTTATCACCACTAAAGAGTGCTTCTTCGTCACTCTTTAATGAGATTCCAGATGTTTGCTTAGCTAACGCTTCTTGGTCAGCTAGCAAGTTTTCCAATTCAACAAGAGAAGGTTGGGTTGGCCAACCTTGTATTGCAGCAATAAAAGTTCTAAATTCTGGCCTTAATCCATGAATAATAAGTCTTCTAATTCTAGCATCTGACATGCCAGCAGCAGAGTCTAATGCAGAGATTTCACGACAAAGAGATTTTACCTTGGTGAAGTATTGGTTGATCTTCATGTCGCGTTGCCTGATTGAGAGAAGCTCATTCTCCAAAAGTTGCAATCTCGTATCATTCTTCTTGGTGAACAGTGATGCGAAGGTATCCCACACTTCCTTCGGTGTCTTCGCCGGCCTGATGTGCTCCAACATTTCATCTTCAACTGTGGTCTGAATCGCAAACATGGCTTTGCCCTCTTTAATCTTCCATTTCTTCAAAGTGGTTGCATCCTCCGGTTGTGTGACTTCATTGCCACCAACGATCTCCCACAAGTCTTGGCCTTGGAGATATGACTCCATGTGCATTGACCACGTGTTGTAATTTTGGTTGTTAAGTTTCTTAATTCCGCCGACCACTTGAAGGTCACCCATCGTGCAAACTCTGTAGTACTAAACCACACACGATCACTCTAAGAAACTCAACAAAGGACTCTTTTGGTACGATCCCGATCCGGCTCTGATACCACTTGTTGGACGCCACAACACGTGAAAACGTAATTACTACACACACTAAACACTCTAGCTTACACTCTTTGGAACACTTTTAGATGCACTTTGTGTACTCACTCTTTTACACCCTTCCAAGAGACCCAAGGTCTCTATTTATACTACTCAACTTTAATATGCTAGAGAACTCTAGAAACTACTTGATAGTGGGCTTGGCCCAAAGACTACAAAAATCTAGCAAATCACATTTCTTAACACTACAAACTTCTAGAATGTTCTATGACTTTTATGAAACTTCATTATATAATTCTAGATAATTCTATAGTATTAGTAATGATAGAAATTTCTAGAACAGTTTAGAAGCTTAGAGGTGGTGGTGACTTTTCAACATTATCTAATGCAGAGATGTTAGATGAAGACAACAATGATGAAGAAACTATGTAGTGGCATTCCTCATCCTCCTTCCATATGGATTCATATCGGAATCTTTTACGTTTGTGAATCGGTTGAGAAAGAGAATCAGAACGTAGATGTAAAGTCAAATGTAGAGGTCGATGGTCAGAACCATAATAATCTAGATGTGATAATGATGCTAAAGGAATGTTCCAACCAATCAGAACAAACTAAAGCCCAATCCAAGCGTTCTTGTATAATGTCTGTAGCGGAACTATATTTCCAAGTAAACCTTTCACCAATATAATCCAAAGGGTGAAGTTTACAATCTGAAAGAGTCAGGCGAAATTGATCCATATGAGATTCCCTTCGTAAAACTCCTCCAACTTTATTCGCATGACTAAGTATTTCACTAAAATTCTCCATACACAACCAAGGACCACTTATTGAATGCCTCAGTCGTCTTAGTAATTCCCAAGAAAGATGGCGATTAAAGGAAACATGATCACCATAGAATCCACAAAAATTAAAACAATAGAGAGAAGTAGTAGAATAAATACAACAGGTAATGTAATTAGGGTTAGAGGAAATATTGGACACTTCCACTACTGAGTCCCACAATAATAACAGTAAACCACTGAAACCATTTCTTGGTACCTCATAGCCATGTGTGAAAGTGAATTGTTTGCACAGTAGCGGGAGAGACCCTTCTTTCAAACGTGTTTCTTGAAGAAATAGAACATTGGGGTGATGGTCTCTAAGAAGTTGACGTAAGAAACGTTTCATTTTCGTATCATTTAAGCCATGAATATTCCACGAATGGATAATCATATTAGTAGTGATATAGAGTAGTATATCAATATAGATATAGATGAAATAAAATTGAGTGAAGAAAATTAAGGGACAAAAGTCGAAATAGAGAAAGGTGACTTGACTGGAATTTTCCTGTTCGTTTGGGAAATAAGTAAATGGGGAGTTTTAATTTTGAAAAATATATATGTATCACATGAAGATAGACCCGCGTGGAAAACAGATAAGAATAAAAGTTTATAAATTGAAATTCCATTTTTGAAGTGAACCTAAGTATGAGAAAATAATATCTCATAGCTACCGGCAATTCATCTTCATCATCTATCGTCTCCCAAATATCTTCTAAGGCTGCAATCACAGTAGGATAATCTCTAAAAAGTCTAATTACTAAAATGTATTGCTCCGTTGATCTCATCATGATCTGCTTAGATTCTTGGAGGTGACCTATTTCCCTGTGGAACAAAAGTAGTCTCCGAGTGATTCTTTCTAGCACTCCTACGGTGTTTCTTGGTACTCTAATTCCTTTTAAGGCCTTAATGGCTCGGATATCCTCATAAGTTAATGCTCCATTCATTCTTAACTGAAAACATAAAGGCTAAAATCGTTAGCTATACATATAAACATAATAACTATAATCATAAGCAATTACTTGGCGGTTAGATTCGGAGCTTGAGCGTGTGTATTAAGGAGAACTTCATGCGAATGAACCGTTGCTCTGATACAAACTGTAATGACCCAACTAATTCTAGACTTTGGACCATTAAAACTACTTATACATAGACAATATTCTTAAGAATACATACATACGAAACATTCATAACTTTATTAAAAACTATAAAGGAAATGTCGAAATACATAAAATTCAGAGTATAATATGGGATCCCATTGTTTGAAAATAAAATAAAACATAGCTTAAATCTTAAATAATTTGTTACAAAATCAAGTGCGGAAAATAAATAGAAATCATAATTAAAAAGACTTAAAACAACGTCGTCCTCGAATCGTTCACGCAGTCCATTGAATCCATTCATCCTCAATACACAACCCCAAGCTGCCAAGAATTTTCCGTCGCCATAACTATTTTCCTGCACATATAAAATAAAGGAATGAGCCTAATGCCCGGCAATGAAAATCTACTAAAAGCATAAAACATAAACATATGACTATAAAGACGTATACCATATAGGAATACACTATTAATGCCCATTATGACATGTGATAAACCATCTATGTCCCTTGTCTAATATCTAAGGTAGGTTAGATCACATGGTAGTATATGATAACCCATCTAGGTCCCCTGTCTAATATTTGAGGTAGGGTCAATCATAACTTTAAACATAAAAATGATAAACACTAAGGCTTGTTAACTAAACAACTATGAGCCCTAGATAAAAACATAACATAAAATTATCATAACATATTATGCATAACACATAACACATAACACATAACACATAACACATAAGCATATAGAAATTATCCTATTTTCCATACCAATACCGGGATGTGAGAACAAGAACGGGATTTTGGAACACTCCTAAAACCAACAATAGAAAAGGTGAGTATTCTAAATAAAAGAGATGAAAAGAAATGAACTAAACCACAGAGAAGAAACTTACCGACAAGAAATCTTAAGTTCAAAGAACTTAAATACCTAACCAAGAATGGAAAACAGTGAGTTAGGATTTGAGTAGAGAAAACTACAAGAAACTAATGAAACATATAGAAATGAACTAGGAATAGGTATGCACTATAACCAAACTACACCTTGATATCGAAAAGCACACTATTAACCTTACTTCCCAAGTGTTTAATAAGCTTAAGATGATAAAGCTTATAACCCCAACCCAAGTGTTTAACACTGTAAAGTAAACCTAGCAGCTTGAAGGCTCTGAACTCAGATTGAAGAATGAAAGAAATGGCTGGGTACTAGGTCCTATTTATAGAGTTCAAGGATGAAAAGATCTTCTTTTAGCTTGAATAAAAATAATGAATTTTAATTGAAAAACATTTGAATATTCATTCAGTAGAGGCTTAAGACTCGGTCAAAAGATTCAGAGGCTTGCTAAGAGGTTAAGGATTAAAATGAGCTCGGTTTAAAAAATGTTTGAAAATCTTGCCCTAGGGCCGATATATCGCCCATGGTAGGCGATATATCGCCTGGGCTTATATTCCTGAGGCTCGTCGAAGCATTCGTGCGAAGTTACGTGTTTTTGTATTCCCCGTGTGGCGATATATCGCCCCTAGAGCTGCGATATATCGGCATACGCTAAAATATTATACACGTAATTTCACTTTTTCAGCCTAATTTGAATTGAGTAAACAGCTTTGACTAAGTCATATAACGATTTTAAAGCTGCTGGCAGATTCTGGGGTTTTCAAATATTTCTCTTATAAAACTATTCCTCAAAAATACATAATTTTTCAATAAACATGCACATGACAAGTGTCATTATCTTATTAGTTCTATCTAAACCTTATAATATAATAAATATCATCTTCATGATCAACTATATTAATCAAACCTTATGTTATAATTAATATTCCTAAACTATAGGTTAAACTTATAAAATCTATAAGTGTTGCTATGAGTGTCCAACTAAGTCTCAGCTTGAACCAAAATCCACAGTAATACACATACTATAACTACTACTAGCTATTACTACGACTACTACTATCAACTAGTTAAGTAAAATTCTTGGACTCTACAATATGTTTATCTTTTATGATTATTTTAATAAAAGTAATGTTTTATGTTGTTTGAAGTTGATCGTCCTTCCGCTGTTGATGCCTCGACCATTAGAGGTCGATTATTACAACTCCTTGACTCCGGGAGATGTCCCCCTGTATCACGAGCTTGGTCAAGACCCTGAGGAGTTTGATGGGGAGGAGGATGTGGCCATGGATTTTGAGAAAATGGTCGAGATAGTTTCTCAAGTTGCCCAGACAACGAAGATTTTTAATGATGTTGTTGTTGCGAAATTAATAGTGTGTGCAAGTGTACACAATCGCTCGCAAGTAATGTAAAGATAAGTGAGTATCATCTTCATGGGGCTTGAGTTAGTAATAGATTGCGTAAAATCAAGACTTAACAAATGGGATAAAGCAAAATTAATTGGAATAATTCTTTAATGCTTAAACTAAAATAAAAGAAATTAAAAAATTCTTAGAATAATCACAATGAGCAAGAAATAATAACAAAATAGATTCACTAATAAAAAGTGGACATGAATTACTAAATTCCCCTAAATCAATATTATGCCCAAAATGCTACAACATTATTTTTAGCAAAACCTCCGAGAGTAACAAAAATTCCCAATTGTTTCATATGATTTTTCCAAACCTTATGATAAAAGTTCCTTAATCTAATTCAACATATTTCTATGCCAATTCAGATGTAAGAACACAAATATAAGCACAAATTTTCATGAGTTAGGCAACGCAAATAATATATTCATATATTATTCATTAAATACAACCTAATAAAGGGTCATATCTTACATCATCCAAGTAATTTCCACCAAATCTAAACTTTCCAGCAATAGATCTAGCTTATCAACTTCCCATTGATGGCCAAACAACAACAAGAATTAGGCATTAAGCTCACTTAGATGAATAAAGAGAGATATTACTTGATAATGCATTAAAACTTCATAACTAAGATTTAGGGTTCATTGGCCATCCAAGTCTCAAAGATTTAGCTCATAACTAATTTAGCAAACATAACCCCGAATTCAAATCTACAATCCATGGGATACTAAAATAGCTATTAAAAAAAATGGAAAATACAAGAATTAGAGAGAGATAAAAACAAGAAAAAATTCTCAAGATGACGGGGAATGACTTCACGTTGTTCTTCTTTTCTTCTTCTTCATTTTCTTTTCTTCTGTACTTTCTGCTCTCCAAGCTCTAACAATGGCAGCCCCCCTCTTTCACTTTCAGCTTGGTCCTTCTTAAATATGCTAGGGCATACTTTTACTTCTTTTCCCCTTTTAGAAAGCCCATATCATTCTTTCCACTTTTAGGCCCACTCTTATTTGGTCCATCTCTTTCTTGACACAAGTATGCCCATGTGGCAATTTTTACACCCCACGTCAGCTGTCAAAGACACTTTGCAATGAATTTTTCCAGCCGGGCTATAGTTGACCACACAGCTCCAGAATGTTGCTGTAACACCCAACTACCCTAGAGTCGTTACCATGTGATATATAAATGTGTCATTAGCTTGCTAATCAAGGATTAGACCAAAATTATGGTTAATTAAAAAAATGAGACTTGGTTAATGAAAATTAAGTATAAAAGGGGTGGTCATTCATTAAAATTATAAAAGTGTTACATTGGGATCCCAAAATACTGTTTAGAAACGTATTTACAAATCAAAAGGTTACATATAGTTGACCTAGGCGACAAAATCAAACATCCATAACCGCTCCTCAAACACCCCAGTCGTGGCGGCCAGGTAGGCCAAACATGTACACACTGCTCCATGCCCTCCAACTCATGGTTGTTAGACCCTTTTCCTTGCCCTTACCTACACCACAGAGCACCCGTGAATCGAGGCCCAGCAAGAGAACTTCACAACAGAGCATACAATAATTCACTTCAACAAATACATACTTAATCAAAGGCAACAATTAATTACACATTGGAATGCACAACATTATAGCAGTATAATATCGCAGTAGCATACTAGCATATTAACCTATAGTACAGCAACACAACAATGCAGTAACACAACAATACAATAACAAAGTAGTATAATAACACAGCAGTCTAATGACACGACAATACGATAACACAATAACACAATACCAAAGGCAGCAGCCTTTGTCGATCGGGGTGCGTTATCATGCACCAAGTCCGCGGTCCTAGCCAAACGGGTGTGTACAACACCCTTGAGGGTCTCGCCCTGGCGGCCTGCATTCAGCATGCTTAACGCCAATCTCGGCCCCTTGCCGCTCCCGTCTGTTCCCGCTTCCGGCTCTTGCCAATCAGTCATAATCACATGTATGACATAATAACCAGAAACAATACACCACATAGCTCTACATGCACAAACAATTCTCTTACCTGGTGTCCCGAGCTGGCAACCCAAAGTGATCCCGAGCACGATTCCCTAATCTAAGCTTTCACAAAAACCTAGTCACAACTCATTCATAATAACCTTCCATCAAGCCCTAAACCAAATAAGAACTTTAGAATATTATTCTAGCCTTCGGGACCTCGAATTCTACTAAACTGGGTAGAAGAATCCTTCTCGAGCTTTAACATATGAGTCCCGAGCTTAAAACTTTAATTTGGTCATTTTCCCTAATTTGAGTTGCGGCCCGCCCCCTAGAGCTGCAGCCTGCTGCAGGTCAAAGAGCATGGCTCTCTCATTTGGGAGACATGAGCCATGGCGTGCCCTGCTTGCGCCGCAGTGCCTAGGAAAACCAAAGGCTTCCTAGGCCTCTTCGTACACATGGGCCGCGATGCCTGAAGAATAGGGCCACGGCTCGAGCCCAAAACCCAGAAATCCTCAAGTACTTTTACGAACCAACCTCTCCAAAATCCACAAAAATCATAGCCTAGACCGAGAATTAAATCCACAATTCATACCAAAGCAGCATAACTAATAAAGATACCCCAAAACTCACCCCACAAACTCATCAAAATCTAGAAATCATATCCTAGAGTTCAACCCTATAGAACCTCTAAACCAGAACAGGAACTAAGTAAAATCAGTAGTAATTACCAAAAGAAACATAGAAACAATCTTACCTCAACTAATGATCCAGCCCTGAGCTAAACCTCAACCACTTCTAGCTTCAATCCCCTTTGAATTCCAAGCCTTCTCTCTTGAATTTCAGCAACAAAACGTCCTTAGCCCTTTGAGAGAGAGAGAATCGTGAGGGAGAGAGAGAGAGAGCTGAGAAGATGTTGTGTCTTTACTCTGTTTTTTCATCAGTTCTAGAGTATAGGTTAGCTTAAGTCTATCCCCAGCTATAAAATACCCAAAATGTCCCTAAGTCTATCTTAATCCTTTATTGCCACCAAGGGCAACCCTATCATTTGCCACATCCCGCTAATTCATCGAGTGTTCCTACAAATCCTCATTTAATCACGACATACTTAAACGATCACTAAATCACTGTTCGTTACCCGATAATTCTGAATACGTGCTATGTACCCACAATACCCCTAGGCTCCTCCCGAGCCGGGTATACGACCCCGTTGTGACTATTTAGCTATTCCGCTCCCTAGGACCGTCTCGGATCGTACATCTAAAAATATTCTCATAACACTGGGGTCTCACTCACAATTCATACATAATTACATTTATGCCCTCAACCGGCCAAAATTACAAACATGCCCCTATTCACATTAACGGGCCCACATGCACATTTAATACACATAAACATGCATGTCTAATCACATTACCATACAATTCATTTATAACACATCATTACACATATAATCTAATACTCACTCATATAATCCCAATTAGACCCTACAGGCACTATAGTCAAGGCACTTAACCCTAATATCAAACTCAGGATGTCACAGCTTCAGCAATCCTTTTAGCAATTTTGCACATTTCAGCACTTTTCAATTTCTTCTTGCCAATTTTTCAACTCCTTTTGCTTCCCATTCTATTTTGAACTCCTTTTACACAAAAAATGAACGAAAAATAATTATTTAATTCCAAAATAGCTAAAAAGAAAACTCAACTCTAAAATTAAAGTACACAAGACACAAAGATGAACTAAATAAAAAATTCAACAACTAAATGCTCAATTCATCACTCTTTTCTTATAAATTCAAGTTTAAAAGTAGGATAAATAACCCTATATCATAGAGTTATCAGTTGTCTCTGAGGTGGAGGAGGTTGCAGGTCCCACCCCTCCCGCTGCCCCTTCTGCAGCCTCAACCCCTGTTCTAGTCGATATCAAAGAGTTGATGAAGTGGTTGGAGAGAGTCGAGGGTTGACAAGAGACCCTCCTGAAGAACCAGTCAGTGATCATGGACGGAGTCAGTCAGATCCTGACATTTATTAAGGAACGACCTGAGGGACTCCAGGGCAGATTCAGACTCAAAGTCACTGGATATTCTAGATGACTTTGAACTTGATCCATCCACTCCTCCCACCATTGTTGTGACACCTGATGCTGTGACTCTGGGAGTCGCTATTGTCAACCCTGAGGTGCGGTTCAGTTTAAGAGGAGAAGATGTAGGCCAGAACGGTTTGAGGACTTCACTGATCTAACGAGGAAGAGACCTCGCATTGATGCAATTGCAAATACAAAGGAAGCATTGGTGCTCAACCTTCTCAAGAAGCCAGATGCCAAATAGTATAGGACACTTTGCAAGTGGCTGCTTGGAAACATCCCCAACAAGACTACGGGGGATGTGAAGACAAGGTGTCATGATCCAACATGGTTTCTGACATGGAAGACACCCTGATCATGGCTCGATGATGGGGTAAGCTATTAATTTAAAATGTTAACAAATTCTATCCTATTTTACCATGGTTTTAAGTTTTGTTTTGACAGGCTCGATATGGCTCGATAGGTGCTCGATATGAGCTTGATATGGAGGGGGGGTTTATGAGCTCGAGAGGGGATCCATGGGAGAACAAGCTAGGTTTTGAGGTAAACTATTTTGACTAGCTTGATAAGGGCTCGATAGGAGCTCGATGCATGTTTTTCAAACTACTTTTCAGCCATTTATGATGATTTTTGCTAACTTTTTCTACTCTCTTTCTAGCACATTGATGCCACAACACATGCTTCATAGATGTCTCATGTTTTTCCCCATGACATATCACCAAAGTGTTGTTGTGAAGAATGTGCTGTTCTCACAAGTGATACCTGCCATATATGAATAGTAGTAACAAAGAAAAGTGCCTTTGGGATGCTGACGTGATGTCCATGGTGACCGACCTCGAGCAACAGTTTCTAGCGACTTAGTTAGGATCTCAGGATGTATATTGGTGCCAGAACTATCAACAGTCTCATTTGTTTGCCATTTAGGCTTCTATTTCTAGTTGGACACTCCCCATATATTTTTTAGACATCTCGGTGATTAGTGACGCACAGATGGATGAAATTATGAAGCCATTTTGCATGTTGCTTTCTTCCCTGTTGCTGCAGAGTAAATTGTTCAGGGATAGCTTGATGTTGAAGATTCTTGCAATAGGAAAGAGGCCACATTAGTTCATATGGCTGTAATGAAGCTATAATCAAACATATATCAAGCTATCTCGAGCTCCTATCGAGCCTCAATCGAACCTATATCGAGCAACAAGTTTTTAAACCAAACATAATCCTAATCAAACATTTCATCAAGCCACTTTCGAGCACTAACCGAGCTCCATCGAGAACCCCTATTGATCCACAATTGAGCCACAATCGAGCAACAATCGAGATCTTAACAGAACCCACAACATCTGCCTATTATCGAACCCCTATCGAGCTCCCATTGAGCACGTATCGAGAACAACTAAACCAAATAGTCAAGGGTCCAATCAAACCCTTATCGAGTTCCTATCAAGCACCATCGAGAAATAAATGCTATACTATCGAGCTATCATCAAGCCACTATCAAGCAGCATCGAGCTCACAACTTAACTGTCTTCTACATAGTATCTAGCCATTATCGAGCTGTTATCTAGCTCCTAACGAGCAAAACTATTGCAGAAAACCCCAAAAAAATACAGATCGCGAAATCTCTTTAACAAACCCAAAAAACACACCAATATAGGCTCAGATTTGTTCAAAATAGCCAAAAAAAGTAAACAAACAGTACCCAACACAAAAGAATGAACAATCTTCTTACCCATGGTTTTTCTCCTCCAAAATCCCTCAAAATGGATGTTGCCTTTGATATTGGGATCTTTATAGAGACAATGGAGATGGCTAACAACGATTTCAACAAGAAATTTGTCACTTACCTTGGGTTTTGGTGAGGGTTTCGTGAGAGAGAAAGAGAGAGAGAGAGAGAGAAGAGAGAGGAAGAGGGGGTTTCAGTCTTCTAGATATAATGTGAGAGATATTTTGGGTAGATGGGGAATGTTTAGCATCAAAATGAAAGAGTAAATAGTGGTGATATGTTTTGGTAATATTAAAAACTATTAAGCATAAAAAGTGAAATTTTCCTTTCTTATTTCTTTCTTTCTAATTTTCTCCAAACAAATCTTTCTATATAAATGCCCCCTTAATATTTGATAGAACAGATCCCATTCTGGAGTGATAGAGAGTCAAAAAAGAGAGCTTATAACTTATGCCTAACAAAACATATTACATAAGGGAAATTGCACATTCTATGCATCATAGAGGGTGCTAATTAAAAAATATACTAGGCATAATAAAGATTTCAAATAATGTCACTCTTTGACACTCTACCCAAAATACTTTTGTCATTTTCCCCTCACTTCTCACTTCTCTCTTCCCTCTCTCTCCGTTCATTCTCTCTCACCTCACGACACCACCACCCACGGCAGCGACGCCACCACCAACACCAGAAAAACCTCCATAACTTCGGCCACCTTGTAGAGATAAACACAATATACCCAAAGAAACATACATTTTGATGATTCTTTGAGTAGAAATTTATGGCTAATTAATTGTTTATCAAATATAATGATGTTTCTTTCACTTAAGACACTAAATACTGCATTTCAAACAGATCTGAGCATGGTTTTTGGGTTTTTTGTGATTTTTTTCAAATCTGAAACTCTGAAATCTGCAGAAAATCGACATTGCTCGATGGTGGTTCGATGGTGCTCGATGGGGCCTTCAAAATCATGATTTTTCATGAAAAAAGGAGTTTGCTTGATGATGGCTTGATGGTGCTCGATGCAATTCTTGCAAAAGACATTATTTTTCACTCGGGTGTCCGGTTGGGGTGATTTTTATTTTATTTTGGGTATTTTTTTAAGATCTACACGTTTGCCATGCTAATATGCACATTTGTGAAGTGTAACACTTGAGAAAAAATATACAAAAATGCAAACACACCTCATGTTTAAGATATGTTTTGGTATGTTTTCAAGTTTTAAACTTCTCAAATGTGCATATGAGTATGTAAAATGAGTAGATCTTGAAAAAATACCACAATAAAAAAAATCACCCAAAGCGAACACCCGAGTAAAAAATTACGTCTCTTGCAAGAATCTCATCAAGCATCATCGAGCCACCATCGAGCAAAGTCATTTTTTCATGAACAATCTTGATTTTGAAGGCCCCATCGAGCTGTCATCGAGCACTATCAAGTAACCATTTGTTGGGGCCTTCAAAATCAAGATTTTCATGAAAAAACGACTTTGCTCGATAGTGGTTCGATTGTGGCTCAATGGTGCTCGATGGTGCTCGATGTGATTCTTCCAAGAGATATAATTTTTCACTCGGGTGCCCATTTGGGGTAATGTTTCTTATTTGGATATTTTTTCAAGATCTACACGTTTGACATGCTCATATGCATATTTGAGAAGTTTAAAACTTGAAAACATACCAAAAGATGTTTTAAACATGATGTATGTTTGCACTTTTGTATTTTTTTATAAGTGTTACACTTCACAAATGTACATATGAGCATGTCAAACGTGTTGTTATTGAAAATATACCCAAAATAAAAAAAAATCATCCATGGATACCCGAGTGAAAAATTATGTCTCTTGTAAGAATTGCACCGGGCACCATCGAGCAACGTCGTTTTTTCATGAAAAATCATGATTTTGAAGGTCCCATCGAGCTGGCATCGAGCCCCATCGAACCACCTTCGAATAAGGTCGATTTTCTGCACATTTCAGAGTATCAGATCTGAAAAAAAAATTGCAAAAAAAATCTCAAAAAATATGCCAAGATCTGTTCGAAATACAATATTTAGTGTGATGGTGGTGTTGGTGGTGTCGTGAGGTGAGAGAGTGAACTAAGAGGAAGAGAGGGAAGAGAGAAGAGAGAAGAGAGAAATGAGAAGTGAAAAGTGAGAGAGGAAAAATGATCAAAGTATTTTGAGTAAAGTGGCAATAAGTAATATTATTTTAAAATTTATAGTATCCTTATCATTTTTTTTAAATAGTAATATTTATCAAGAATATAAACTGAAAATTTCCGTACATAATTCCCATAATCCAATACCCGTGCCAGTGCCACGGATTTTGAATTTTTAATAGATTTTTAGGTCTTCGGTTTTATTAAAAAACATGTGCGCACTGTTTCAATTTGTCTTTTTTTAATGATCTACAGTGTTCATTATAAAAAAACGTTTATTCTTGTAGTTACGAAAAAGAACAAGAAAAAGCATGTCAAAAGAGAAATCCTAAAGATCCTGGTGCCAATTTTTCATTGTATTATTAAGTGATCATCTTTAAATTTGCCACCAACCACTATCGGCATATGATTATGAACGACATAAATGTTATTTTTAGGAATTTTTTAGTATAGTGGTGCGAATTAATCTTTATTTTTTTAAAAAAATTCTTTTACAATATAATTATAACATATATCTTACTAATTTTTAAATTTCTTTTAACACGATAGTCTCTGAATTATATGTGGTTTAGCAAATTAGTCTTTGAACTATAAAATATAATAATTAAGTCCACTTATTAAATAGTAGCAATTAAGTCCCGAATATGTGAACATTATTTTTTACTAACCTTTTATGAAAAATATTGTATGACATTGCCAAAATGAAAGAGTGAAGATTTTGAATTCATTATTTTGTTTATGAGACCATTTTGGTAACACAATGCAATATTTTTCATAAAAAATTAATAAAAAAAATCAAACTTAATTGTTACATTTTATACTTCCTGGACCAATTTGCTAAACCATTCAAAAGGTGTCGAAATCAGGACACAAATAATATGTTGCACACGCCCTTATGTTTTTTACACTCATGTAAAACAAATGGTTTGAACTCTGATTTCGGTACCATAAATTATTTAGAGTTTTCTAAAATTTGTGGGATGTCTGCTATAATTATAATATACGCTATTATATAAAAGTTTGTATTATAATTTCACCACATGTCAAAAATAGAGAAAATGCTAGTAAAGCTTAAAGTGAAACTCCTATACTAATATAAAATCATATATTATTGGCACATTTGTTAGAGTGTAATTGGAATCGAAATAAATCAATGTAGAAATAAATTGGAATAAAATATAAACGAATCAATTTCATTATTTGTATTATGTTGTTTATTAAAATTGTCCATAAAGGGAATGAGAATCATTTTATCTTATTTACATCATCAGAAAATGTAATCAGAATTTTTAAATTGACTAAATTACTAATTTTTATTAAAAAAATAGTTATTTTGTATGATATATTTTCAAAAGACAAAATTGTCTTTTAATTTTATAAAAAATAGAATTCATTACCCTTAATGACAAGAAAACCCTTAGATAATTGGGAGATAAACATTCTTTTTTTTTGCTCTTATCCTGTCAAGTTTTCCAATTTTTTATTTTAGTAAAATGTGAATGAAGAATTATTATCACAAATAATTTTAATTAAACATGCCATATTTTTGGAATTTTCTAGGATAGTCTCCCAAAAGGGAGACTTTTGGACACCCTCTTGGTGTTTGGGCACATAGATGATATTCCGTAAATTTTCTTTTTTAACTATGTATATTGTAATGATAGTAGTCATTATACTAATTTAAAAAAAAATTAAAATAATATAGAGTACTAAAAATAATATTAAAATAATCCGTTACATAAGCATTTTTTTTTTCTTTATACACATCCACATAAGATTGTTTGACCCTAATTTCTTACACTTTAATTATTTAAAAACTTCTAAAAATATTTAGCAAGATAGTTAATATTGCACCGTCATAAACAAAAAAATTTGCTAAAAATGAAACAAGTGCGCAGCCAAAGGCTATAGTGGGGGACTACTGTAGCATTATAATAAAAAGTAAAATAAAATAGAGAAAAGTAATGAGTTTTTCAGCAGCCTGTAGTGTTACGTGTAATTACGTTGAAAGCTGGACACTATTCCAAAACAAGTGACGTTGATAATAAATAGTCTCTCACGAAGGCGCAGGACGCGCCTCCAGTTTCTCTGCTGAGTCAAATTATATTATATAAGAATGAGCCCTCAGCACTGCGCGTGATTCGCGTGATTACTTGGTCATCAAAATTGACATTTGACATTGACATTGACATTGTCATTAGAATAAGTAAGAAAAACAAAAGTTAAAAAATTAGATAAGAAAGGCGGCTCATTTATGGTTCTTTTGGCCGAGTATAAATAAAGAGTGGTCATATGAGTTGGCTCACCAAACAAATTCTGTTTTAGACCAAAAACATAATAAATCTAAAAATCTCTAATCAAATCCCAAGTCTCTGAATCTATTCAGTGTTTTTGTTTTTCTTCTATATTTTTGTGGTACTAAGCTGCTGTAATCTTCTGAGCTTTTATATTATTGGTATAATGGAGAACTGGTTGGGTCTTCTTAGAATTCACATCCAGAGGGGAGTGAATCTTGCTATCAGAGACGCCCGAAGCAGTGACCCTTATATAGTTGTAAAAATGGGAAAGCAGGTAATATTTTGTTTTTTTGTCATTTTTTAATTCTAGTGTAGATATATGGTGAATGGCTTGCTTCGGTTTCAAGGTTGGAATAAATTTTGGTTCTAGGCATTGGATTTAGATATTTGGTTTATTGAGTTTAAGATGTTTTGGAAAAGTCTCGAGTGTATTACTTTTCTCAGTTTTAATCTTTGCTTTTTGGCAGAGTTGAAATTAGCCAGAGAAATGGTATATTAGTGTTGTTTTTTTCTTCCCAGAATCATGTGTGCTCATACTTGTGTTTGGAAAAGAAAAAAAACAACTGGCCTCTAATGTTTATTAGAAGTTTTTTTTGTTGTTGGAAGAAGTGAAGCCAACCCAAGTAAGAATTGTTTTGCTTATTCTCGTACTAAAGTTCTCTTGAAACATATTTTTTACCTGCAGAAGTTGAAGACTCGTGTGGTGTCTCATAATGTAAATCCAGAATGGAATGATCTTCTAACTCTCACAGTTTCAGATCTAAATACTCCAGTTAAGCTGGTAATAATCATAATTCAAATTCCCAAGTTTTATTTTCATATTTTTGTGGATCAAATTCCATGTAAATTATGATAACTTTGTCCACTCCCTATGATAATTTTCCAGTTTGCATATGACAAGGACACCTTCAGCTTTGATGACAGCATGGGCGATGCAGAGTTTGAGATAAGCCCATATTTGAAGGCCTTGAAGATGGGCTTAAAGGACCTCCCAAATGGAATCATAATCTCAAAAGTCCAGCCCAACAGGCAGAACTGCTTAGCTGAAGAGAGTAGAATATACTTTTCCAATGGCAAAGTTGTGCAGGACATGGTTCTGAGACTGAGAAATGTGGAATGTGGTGAAATTGAACTTCAGTTGCAGTGGATTGATGTTCCAAATTCAAAGGGCTTGTAGGATAATTCCATGTGTGGGCATGTCCTGAAACTTAATTCGTTAATTTTTTTTTTTGTCTATAAATGTGTCAAAGCTAGAGTACATATGATAAGCAGTATCCTACATTTTAAATGGGATGTGAAAAAACATAGCTTAATTGCTTTCTATTCATTTTCCCCTGTAAAGTATTAATTCAATTCATTCTTTATAAACTAAAAGGATTGTATAGTTATTTTTATAACTTTTTACAGATTCTCTAGAATTCACAAAGTATTGTCAAGTGGATAAATTGCTTTAATTCTTTTATGTGTCACTAGCTGAAATTTTTATGTTATTCTTGAAATCATCATTTTTTTTCTAATGTTAATTTGTATTTTTGGTTAAGTATACTTAAGTCGAATCCTAGCACTTTATGGTGGAAATGACGTGAAAATAAGGTAACGAATGTAAAGGAATACGCTTAAGAGCAAAAATGGAAGAAAAATAATATAAAAATAATTGTATTGATTTACTTGTGCGAAAATCTGAACCCCTTGCATGCATGTTAGGGTTCATGCCATATTTATAGGTTAGCGAAAGACAGAATTCACATGGGAGACCATGCAGCTGCTTCTAGATCGTTTTGATGTGGCAATTACTTTTTCAAAATTTGGTCGTACAATTTCAAGAATCTTGTAATGTGTTAAGCTCATTTTCATGATTGCATTGCAAGAGCATCGAAACACCATCAATTTTACATCGAAATTACATTGATTTTGTATCGAAAAAACAACGTTTTGCCAAAAATCAAGTTTCATGATTGCATATAAATTACATTGATTTTGCATCGAAAAGACATCGCTTTGATGCAATTTAGATGCTTTTTTATGGTGTTTTGATGCAAAATCAATAGTATTTTAATGCTCTTGCAATGCAATCATGAAAACTTGTTTTTTTGGCCAAAACGATGTTGTTTCGATGCAAAATTAATCGTGTTTTGATGTTGTTGCGATGCAATCATGAAAACTTGATTTTTGGCTAAAACGATGCTTTTTCGATGCAATTTAGATACTCTGCACTGAAATTTGATGAAAACTTTAAATGTTCATATTTTTCTCATCAAATGTCGGTTTCAGATAATTTTTTTTTTAATTTAGTATTTTTTTCGGGATCTACAAAATTAGAATGATAGACAGAGTGAGAGAATGAGAGATGTTAGAGAGAGAGAGAGTTCAGATTGAGAGAGGAAAGGAGTGCTTGAATATTAAAGGTATTTTTGTCTAAAAAAAATTAAAATTGTCATATATTTAGAATAATAACTTATGTTGGCATATTGAAAATTTTTACTAGATTATCATGCATATAACATGAAACAACTTTCAAATAAAGCCGATAACTTTTCTCTCAAATAACGATCACGTGGAGGATATAAGAAAGTGCTTTCTCTCTGTCAAAATAGAATGAGATATATTTATACCTCTCAAAATAAGGTTTTATTAATTTTTATTATTATAAAATTAAATAAATAAATGGAGCTGCAACAAAATTATAAACCTACCACTCAGTCATTTTGCACAATGACTAGTGTGTAATACTATCCCGTAGTATACTGTTATCTATATTATTTTATTTATTAATTTATTCGGTCAAAATTCAAATTGAAAAATAAATTAATAGAGATAACATTGTACTACACGCTAGTAATTGTGTCCATTAAGACAAAATTATCTCCATTATTGTATTTATTAATTTATTCAGTTAAAATTCAAATTAAAAAATAAAGTATATTGTGGTTAAAATACCAAATATTTCGAAATGTTATACTACTCAATCTTTTTTTTTGTGATATACACTCAATGTCTTCAAAATTTTGTACTTTTATACACAAATTTTTTTTAAGGTAAACATACCCAATATTTTAAAAATATTATACTTTTATACTTATTTTTTATTATTTTAAAAAATAATAAGATATTGAAGGAAAAATATAAGTTTTTAATTATTTTTAAAATTTTAAATTAGTTTCTCTTTTTTATTCTTTCTCAAAATAACTATTTTAAATTAAAAATTAATAAATATTTTATTAAATTGATAAATAAAATAATTTAAAATAATTAAAAACTTATATTTTTCGATCAATTTAAAATATAAGTTTTTTAAAAGAAGGTGAATGAAAAATATAAGTTTTAATTATTTTGATTATTTTTAAAATTTTAAATTATTTTCTTTTATTATTTTGAGAAAGAGTAAGAAGTTGAAAATAATTTAAAATTAAACATCTATATTTTTCTTTCACTTTCCTATTATTTCTCAAAATAATAATAAAAAATAAGTATAAAATTATAACATTTTGAAAACATTAAGTATATTTACCACAAAAAAAAAAAGTTTGAGTATAAAAGTGCAATATTTTGAAGACATTGAGTATATTTATATATAAAAAAAAATTGAGTATAAAAGTGCAACATTTTAAAAATATTAGATATTTTAGTCGCAATTTACTCTAAAAAAAATAAAATCTTACCTATATAATTGTTTGAATATTTAATTAATTTCTTTAAATTAATAAAAAAATTGACTAGTCCAATTTGAATATCAAACTAATATTACATATCAGTTAATATTTAAAATACCATCTTTTAATTATAATTCAATAATTAACTAATACATTTAAATACAAATTAAAAAAATTATAAATAATAAGTATATTTTTAATTATTTAATCTAAACTAATTATCTCATAATTACATATATGTCCAGAGAATTATTTTCTTTACAAATATAACATTTGTTTCTTTTATGTCATTATCTCCTATATAGTGTTTTAAGAGCTGATTCAAAGACTTATGAACCTATAATTCCAAACTCCAATAAATTTGAGTTATTAATTGAACTCTTTTATTCAACAAATATTTATATATTAATCCCAATATTATTCCACTAAAATTATGAGATTGCACTTTTGTAATTATAGAATGAATTGCCGAGTAGCCTTTGATAATCCATTAATATAATCACTACTTGCAATTTATTCCTCCAATAACTGGTTCATAATTAGAGTTGGAATAAATTAGTATTTTACCCCTCTAATTATCTCTTTATCCTCAAGTACCATTAACTCACTAGTGAGCAACTAATTTATAATTTTAATTATAAATTTGAGCTCAAAACCATCAAGTTCCATAATCAACCTTTTATTTGTCAGGAATAAACTTTAATACTATTCAAATTATATTAAAAAAAACTAAATAAGATTTCAAAATAACATTATTGTTTAGCCAAAGGGCATGTAGAGATGCCCTTAAAAATTTAGACAATAAAAATCTGAAAAACAAATAATGGAAGGTTGCAAGCTTGGTTCCATCTAAAACTCCCAAAAAAAAGAAAGAAAAATTTCATCCTAAAATATAATTAAGATTTATAAGTTACCATGATATGCTTTATATATATATATTTATAGATATATTGGGTGGGTTATTAACTATTCTAGCTTAAGGACATTTATTCAGCTTAATGTTAGAAACATCGGTTCATAGAGCAAGTGTCTCTCCTTAAAAAGCCAATAAGACACCTGTACCATCATACAACAAAGATAAGAAACTTCTTCTAAATACAATTAAAAAAATAAACAAAATTAGCCTAAGAAGGCACAGAACAAGTTTGAGAAGGGTCAATACAAACCAACAATGGAATAACTAGAATCGACCTTTAAGGGAGCCAATCTTCAATCTTCAATGGAAGATGGATATGAATTCAATCTTCGCTCAAAACCATTTAGTTCTCTAATTAACCTTTAAAGGAACAATTATTCAATGTTTGGTGAAGATGGCTTGGATTCCATATCCATAAATTATGTCCTCAATCATTTACCCTCAAGAATCCCAAAAAAAAAAAAAAGAAGGGTTTTAAGCCTATTTTACAAACAAACTGTGACAAGTGAATCGAAAGATCTAATTGAAATAAATTGGAGTTCATGATCACTCTAAATTCAATTTGATATGCATATGATCATCAATTAATATGATTACATCTCTTTATGGCAAACAATATTTAATAAAGAGTTTAATTGATAACGAGTCCAATCCTACATAATCATATTATAAATAGCATCTCCACTAAGATGTATTTAGATAACATGCATTCATAATGCTAGTGGATCGTACTAGGATGTCCATGCATGTCACAGACCAAGAACATACCAACTTCCGAACTGATAAAGGCGTCTACTACTATAAACTGTTGTCCTTTGGTTTGAAGAATGCAGGGGCCGCTTACCAGAGGTTAGTAACACAAGATGTTCAAGAACCAGCTTGGTCGGAACATGGAGGTGTATGTGGACGACATGCTGGTGAAGTCCAGGACAACCCCGGATCACATAAAATATTTGGCGGAAGCATTCTCGGTCCTCCACAAGTTTGGGATGAAGTTGAACCCCCAAAAGTACACATTTGGGGTAGCCTCTGAGAAGTTCCTCAGATTTCTTGTGAGCACCTGTGGAATTGAAGCAAATCCTGAGAAGATCAAAGCCTTGATTGAGATGTCATCCCCCAGGAACCACAAGGATGTGAAAAGTTTGACTGGTCGAATAACAATTCTCAACCGCTTTGTATCAAAGGCTATCGACAAATGCATCCCTTTTCTTAGCACCCTCTGAGGAGGTCAAAGATTTGAATGGATGGAGGAATGTGAGCAAGCATTCCAGCAGCTCAAGGCTCACATGGCGAATCCTCTGATTTCATCAATGCCCGTAGATGGCGAACCCCTACTCCTCTAGATGGTCATCACGGAGAACGCCATCAGTGCAGCCCTAGTACGCGAGGAGGACCACTCCCAACACCCCGTCTATTTTGTGAGTAAAAGACTCATCAGAGCAGAGTCCAGATACCCGTTCATGGAGAAGCTGATTTTTTTCTTGATGATACCTTCTCGGAAACTCAGGCTCTATTTCCAGGCACATCCTGTCAAAGTTCTCACCAACTAGCCTCTTAGGCAAGTCCTCCAAAAGTCGGAGTCCTCCGGCAGACTCCTTAAATGGGCAGTCAAACTTAGTAAGTTCGATATTACTTACAACTCAAAGACTGTTATGATTGGTTAAATACATGGTGAAATTGGTTAGGCACGAAGATGTGCAAAACCATAATGATTTCACTAAAGTCAACATGTGAGAGTTGACTTTCGGTATAGGCATTTATAAATCTCCTTTTTGGATCCAAAGTGTTTCTTTGAAGTATATAAGAGTACCCAAAAAGTTTGGGAGCATTTCAGAATGTTTTGAGACAAGTTTTTGAGCACCAAGCCAGTGGCATCTACGATGTGGCACCTCCTAGAGGTGACGCGTCGCTCGACTTTGAAAGAGTGGACCAGGCATTGTCTGGTGCCAGGCGACGTGTCGCCTGGGTTGTTCATACGTGTCCATAAAGTGACTTGTATTTGGCTCCAAAATTTAAATTAGAATTCTCTAATCTCATTGGTTTAGTCTAATGAGGTTCCTATACTATTTAAAGGCTTCATTTGAGTTAATTGGTGACTTAAACAGTCACCTCTATCTCTCTCTAAAAGAATTCTCTCACTCTTTCTCTAGCTTTCAAGATTACTAGTTTCCTCCAAGATATTCATCAAGAAAGCTTGACTTGTATGAAGGATCAAGGCTTGTGAATCCCAATCTCATTCCATTGTTGTAGCTTCAAGCAATTCCAAGGATAAGGCTAGGAATAGAGATTTTTGGACAACAAATCTTCATTTGTGTCAAGCCTTGTAACATTTGTGGTTCACATAAAATCATAGACTTATGATTTTATGTTACAATGTTCTTTTTCAAGAAAGGTCAACTCTACACGCATTTATTTCACTAGATCAAAGTTTGTCTATCTCTAAGGTTTTTCTACTAACCAAAGCTATGGAAGAAAGCTCCTCAATCTCAACCCTGAAGTTCATGTCTCAAGATCTAGGGAGAATAGATAGATTCGATGGCTCAAATTTTGTAAGATGACAAGATAAGATCAAGTTCCTCCTCAAAACTTTGAAAGTTCACTACATCCTTGAAAAAGATTTGAAGACTTTGGAGGCCCCAAGGGATGATGATACTCAAGATGTGATCAAAGAATGGAAGAGAAGGGAAGAGGATGAACTCATTTGTAGAGGTCACATACTCAATGCTTTGCCGGATTGCCTCTATGATCTCTACACAAACACTACATCAACAAGGGAGATGTGAGAAGCTCTTGAGAAGAAGTACAAAACCGAAGAAGAAGGTACCAAGAAATTCCTCATTACTCAATACATGGAATTTAAATTCTTTGATGGTTAACCCTTACTCCCCCAAGTACATGAACTTAAGTTAATGTGAATAAGTTGTCTGCTCTTGAGATAACATTTTCAGAACCCTTCATTGTGGGAGGGATTATAGCTAAGTTACCTCAATCTTGGAGAAGCTATAGAAATAAGATCTTCCATAAGAATGAAGAGATATATTTTGAAGAGATCTTGAAGCACCTAAGGATTGAAGTGGAGTCTCGTTCTAGAGAAAAGTGTATGAAAGAGTCTGATGGTGGGACATCCAAGGCTAATGCCATAGAGAAACCCTCTCAACCCAAAGGGAAGACTCACAAGAAGCCCCAATCAAAGAAGGATACTTACCTATCTCCTAAGAATAATGAAGGGAAATTCAAGGGTGTGAGAGACCCTTGCTTTGTTTGTGGCAAGGGCTACCACATGGCTAGGGCGTCGAAAGCCCCAAACCATGGATCCAAGGTCAACACAATCGAAGAAGAGTTTGTTGCTACCTTGAGAGAGGACAATGACATCCAAGGGAAAGTACATGAATGGTGGTATGACACTTGTGCCACCATTCATGTGACTTATGATAGAGAGGTCTTCAAAACCTCTTAAGAATCAAGAGATAGTCATGAGATCCAAATGAGCAATCAACATTGGTCCAAGGTGTTGGGCAAGGGGAATGTTGATCTTTACTTCAAATCTCGAAAAAAAATTTTATTGACCAATGTATTGTATGTTTTGGATATGATTAGGAATCTTGTGAGTGGGCATATGTTGAGCAAACCGGGCATCAAAGCATGCTCATCTTCCTCTTATGTGCTTGGTTTTGACTCTATTACTTTGTGGCATAATAGACTTACTCATATAGGATATAGTATAATTAAAAGAGTTATCAAATGTGGTTTAATTGTATGCAATGATGTTGTAACGCCCTGGATAACCAAGACCGTTACACTGTGTGTTTGAAATAGTGCAAGACTTGCTAATCGAGTCTTTTGATTAGAAATGTGAATCTAATGTTACAAACATGTTAGGTTTAAAAGATTTTGGTTATAAACGAATAATTTTCATTTAAAATACATGTTTGGTACATGGGATCCCAAATCAAGGTTTAAATGACATAATTACAGAATTTCCAAAGTTTATAAATAACCAAGCCACTCTAATGGAAAACTACACGTTTTAGGTTCTCGTTCCTGCATAATTCCTCGACTGTGGCAGCTGAGCAGCTGACAAAGTACACCTCGCCCCCACAGCTCTCCAACCCATGGTCAACTTGCCTTACCCTTGCCCTTACTTGCACCACGTAGCACCCGTGAGCCAAGGCCCAACAAGAAAACATAACATTTAAGACACAATCACTAATAATACTCAATTATTTCACAAGACATAACCAGGTACTCAACAGAACACAAAATTCATCCATTCAACGATAATAATCAATAAGCTAACAATCTACCATTCAACTAATCAGCATATCATAATTATAATAATACTTACAATCAAATCACATGATAATTAGGGCCGACAACTTAGACCGCACCCTCTGTTTATCCCACTGACTCTGGCCCGCTTAAACCGAGCTCAGTGCATAATAACCTGTCCTCAGCTACCACTGGCCGAGCCGCGCCCTGTGTGCATGTGTAAACTCTGGCGCTCTTAGGCCGCTCGTTTACTATTTACATGGCGTGATACCATCCATTTACATTATACATGGCATGATATGATTCTTTCAAAGCATACAAGATAGGGAACCCTTAGTCCCATTATATATCCACAACCGGGTGCATTTTTCTTACCTTTAGCTCCAAACACTTTAATTAGGAAAAACAACCCTCGAGCACGATCCTGCTCCGAGCCCAAGTGTACACCTAGTCACAACCATGAAAAAGAATTCCATAAATATTTTCATAAGGGATTCCGGATAGAATTCTAGCCTCTGGGACATCGAATTCCACCACACACGGTAGTGGGATCGATCCCGAGCACCAAAGGTTAGGTTCCCACGCTTAAAAACTCCAAAAGGCCACAAATGCCCTTAAGGGCTGCGACCCTTAAGACCTAGCGCTGCGACCCGCCCCCTAAAATAGAGGCTAGGCCTCTCTGACCACAGACACGCGCCGCGGCCCTGCCCCTATGGCACTGCGGCGCTCCCTCATCTCAGAGCCTTACTGGCTCTTCCTTGCTCTGAAGGGTCGCGACACTCTAGAATAGAGCTGCGGCCCAGCCCCGCGATTGCAGAAAAACTACCATTTTTAATATTCAAACCTCACCTAAAACCTAAATCCACCCTAGACCATCCCAATAATATAACTCAACTATCCCAACATTCTAACATGTTTCCAGCAACAAAACCTAGTAGAAATCTAGTCTAAAAACTCATTAAAATCCCATTTTAATTTATGAAACTCAACAGCCCAAGAACACAAGAAAACCAGTCATAAATGCTCAGAATTCAAACACTAAAATGAGAATTGGAGTTTACCTTCTCTGTTGAATCAATTCTCTAAAGGATTCCTAAGCTAACTTCCAAGTTTCAGCTTCAATCCAACCCTTCAATATCAAAATCCATAAACACCTCAAAACCTAGCCAAAACACAGAATTTATCACTTTGCACAAAGCTTATATCATACCTCAGTTCTTGATGGAATTCCTTAGCTAAACACAGAACTAATCCTTCAAGACTCCAGTCCTAATCCACTGAATTCCTAGCCACAAATCCTTTGATTTCACTGAGTTCCTTGAGAGAGAAGAAGAGAGGGAGAGAAGAGTCAGTTTAGCCTTTTGTTCCACTGCTTTCTAAAGTTTACTTAGTCTATCCTTAGGTACTTAAGTCAATCCCAAGGCTCGGGGTACCAAAAACGTCCCCGAGGGAAAAATGGTAAATTTCCCCAATATTCCCGCCTAGACTTCCTAACCTCAAATATATCTCCAATTATTTATTTCCTTAACCCAATAGCCCAAATAATCACCTAATACCCGAAATACCCCTTGACTTGCCCCAAATCAAGTACCGGGTCCCGTTGTGACTTTCCCGCTACTTGCTCCCTAGGATCGCCTCGTGCTGAAAGCTGCAAACACATATATCCACATAATAATGCGGTCTTAACAGTTTATCCCAAAATCACATTTTTTCCATAACGAGCCAAAATTACAATTATGCCCTTACAACCAAACAGGGCCTGCATGCTTACTAGACACTCATAAACATGCATATCACACCATTAATTCACACAACTTCCAATTATTCCCTCTCGGCACACTAATCAAGGCTCTTAAGCCTCATTAGAAATTTTGGGTCGTTATAGATGTTGAGTATGATAAAGGTAAATTATGTGTTAAATATAAGATGATAAATAAACTTTTTTTATGTATTGAAAGGAAAACTAATTTGTTAGATTTGATACATAGTGATTTATGTGAATTGAATGGAATAATTACTAGAGATGGACATATGTATTTTATTTCCTTTATTGATGATTGTTATAGATTAACATATGTGTACTTACTTATTAATAAGGATTAGGCCTTTAGCATGTTAAAAATCTATAAATCAGAAGTTGAAAATTAATCAGAAAAGAAAATTAATGTAATTACAAGTGATAGGGGCGGTGAATACTTTTCTAATGAATTCAATGTATTTTGAGAGATGCATGGTATAATACATGAATGCACACCCCAACAAAATGGTATAGCGGAAAGAAAGAATAGATCATATGTAACTCCCTACTAATCCAAGACCGTTATAACATGTATTTTTAATAGTACTTAACTCATTAACTGAGATATTTGGACTCAAAAGTGTAATTAAAGTGAAATAATCGTCTATGTACTAAATTTTTTGGTTAAAAGGTTTAAACTTTTCATTAAGTCTGTAAAAGGGTTTACATGAGATCCAAAAAGTTAATAAAAAACATAATTACAATAATAGTTCAAAAAACAGTGGACTTAAGCGAAAAAATTTGACTTCTACACTATGTCCCTAAAAAATATCTTGATCCTGCCGGTTGAGCAGGCCAAACATGTATGCGCCGCAATAAAGTCCTCAAACTCATGACTAGTCGATTTTCACCTTCCCTTTACCTACACTATAGAGCACCCGTGAGCAAAGGCCCAACAAGAAAACTTATCAAGGCATAATAAATAACCAAATCAACATAAATAGTAATTAGCATGATTTGTAGATAACAAACAAACTCATTTGAACATATAAAAAAATTACACGGCCTGTGCCGATCGAATGGATACCTGTAACGTGCCAAATTACTTAATAAGCCTTGTGGCCTTGATTAGGCGACCATGATGGAAAACTATGGAAATTATGTGCTTATGTGATATATATGTGTATCATTATATGATTATTTGAGTTATATTATAATATGACTTGATGTGCATGGTTAGGTGTATTAAATATGCATGTGGGCCTGTGTCTGATTACAAGGGAAATTTTTCGTAATTTGGCCCGTTATGGGTATATTTGGCATATATGTGATATATGTGTGGGAACACATCCTTATGTGGATATATTTGGGTTACTCGGCACGAGGTGTTCCTAGGGTGCAAGCTAGTAGGAAAGTCACAACGTGACCAATACTTGACCGGGGGTGAGTCAAGGGGTATTCAAAGTATTTAGTACATTACCAGGATATTGGGTAATGAGAATGAATATTTGAGGATATATTTGGAGTTAGTGAGATCAGGAGGGAATTATGAAGTTTTGACTATTTTACCCTCGGGGACATTTTTGGGGTGCCTTGAGAATTCCTTAAGGTTACTTGAGCTCGAAGTAACCTGGGAGAAAACAGAAACACGTTCATACTTTCTCTCTCTCTCTCTCCCATTCTCCTTTTTGACGCTCGTTATCATTTTCGATGGAAACTCGAGTTTTAGGGCTCAGATTCAAGCAAGGTTAGAGTCATAAGGACTCTAGGGAAGAATAGAAGCTTGATAGCTGAAGGATTTAGCTGGAAAATGACTTAATCAGAGGTAATCAAAGCTTTAAGTTCTGAGTTTTGAGTTTCTTAAGTTTGTTTGGATTTTTGTGTTTTGCTGAGTTTTTGATTCGTTTGTAATTCAGGTTTTGTTGCCTGGGAGGTACTAATGATGTTATGGGATTGAATTACGAGTTTGGGTACTATTTGGATAGGTTTTTGGAGGGATTTGGCTTGAGGAAAATGGGGAAAAAATAGAATTTTTATGTCAAGTCGTGACCCTGTTCTTGGGGCATCGAGGCTCAAATTGGACGAAGGAGAAGCAGGTGCCTCTGGGCTATTAGAGCCCTGACGCCTGTTAAGGCACACTGCGGCATGCTTGCAATCAGGGATGAGCCTTGGGCCTCTGACTTGAGCGAGTTGCGGCTCAAATGCTTGGGGGCCGCAGTGCTTAAGGGATTTTTGGGCCTTGGGAAGGTTTTGAGTGCGGGAACTCAAACCTAAGGGCTTGGGATCGATCCTACTACCAAATTTAGTAGAATTCAATGTCCTAGAGGCTAGGTTTTTGGTCCAGAAGCCTTTATTTACTAGTTAATGATGGGATTATGTATTATGGTTGTGACTAGGTTATCACCAGGGGCTCGGAAACGAGATCGTGCTCGAGGGTCCTTTATTCGTAACCTATGCTTGGACTAAAGGTAAGAAAACTACTCCCAATACATGATGTACATGATTAGGGCTTGTCCTGAATGTTGAATATAAATTTGATCAGAGCTTGGGCTTTTGAGAATGTGCATGATTATGATTATGCTTGTGATCGTTGATTAAGCATGCTGAATTCTTTGTATCTGGATATTTGATTTATGATATATGCTTGTCTGCATTATCTGGTCGAAAAGCATTGACTTATAAGTCAAGGGCGACAATAGTGAGCTGAGCGTTGGTCGTTTGGGATAGACTAACCAGGAGCGCATCATACACTTGTCCGACCCAATGGTCGTGGAATACTCATCGCTTGGTACGTTGGACCAACTCCAAGGTTTATATAGAGGATAGGGGAATGGGGCCTGATATGACTTATTAGTCCCATATCCTAGGGCTAGGCCAGGACTTGACCTATTAGTCAATAATGACATTAGCATGATGAGTGCCGATCGAAAGAATTGACTTATAAGTCAAGGACGGCAATAACGTTGAGTGTTGGTCGAAAAACATTGACTTATAAGTCAAGGGCAGAAATAACGTTCTGAGCGTTGGTCGATATGGTTATGCCTAATCAGGAGCGTGACATGCGCTTGATCGACCTATTGGTCGTGGAAAACTAAAGCGCCAGGTACGCTGGGCCAACTTAAAGGCTGGTTATACAGAGGATAGGGCAAAGGGCCCCAGGGTGACACATTGGTCCCATATCCTAGGGCATTGAGCCCAGCATGTTTCATTAATCATGTATTAGGGCGCTGAGCTCCAGTATGATTCATTAATCATGTATTAGGGTGCTGATCCCTAGTATGTTTCATTAACCATGTATTAGGGCACTGAGCCCTAGTATGATTTATTAATCATGTATTAGGGCGCTGGGCCCAAGTATGATTCATTGATCATTTATCTTGGGATATTGACCCCATATGACGTTGTAGTCATTTATATGAATGGTATACATGCATGAGTAGGGCTATTACTGCTAGGCCTGCTTATTATGATTTGGTATTGTGTTATTAACTGCTTATGAGCATGTTTAAATTTTCTTGCTGAGCCTTGGCTCACAGGTTCTATATGGTATAGGTAAGGGAAAAGAAAGCTGGACCATCCTTGAGTTGGAGAGCTTCGGTGAAGATGTGTACATATGCAGCAGCTTGACCACCACGACCGGGGATTCTCAGAGGAACTAGGGTCGAACCCTATATTTGCTGCTTAGGTCGGCTGGTTGTAACTTTTCAATTGTAATTAACCTTTTAAATGTTAGCTTGGGATCCCATGTATAAAAGTAAACGTTTTAGTGAAACGGTTATACCTTTTGACCAAAAAATTTTAACCCCAAACCACTAATCACGTTTAGTTACATGGTTATGGCCAAATGACTCATTTAGCGAGTCTAGTACTATTTAAAATACACAGTGGAACGGTCCCTGAGTAGTAGGGCATTACAATTTAGTATCTGAGCGTGCCAAGGTTAAGGGTTCCTAAAGACAAGCTGGGCATGTACACTCGTCACTAAAGACAAGCTCCACTCAAGATATGGTAACTATTTATGTGGTTATGTGTTGAACTGCTTAAACAAGATATAAATGCCTTACCTGCATGCCTTATTAGGAATCATGAGATATTGTGATAGGACATGGCCCTTGACTGTTGATATGATTATGTACTAGCCTGCTCAGTTGATACATGAATGCTTTATCTGCAAGCTAGAGTTGAGAGCATGATATTTATGTTGGGAAGAGCAGGGTTATTGATTGATGTATGAATTTTATGGGCATGTATTCTAGAACTACAATGGTATGTCAATGTGGTGTTGTTTGGTTTTCCCATGGGAAGGCTTTTGAATGTGCTCATCATACTTAATGGGTCAAGTCATTGACTGCAGACAGACTTAGAGGTTATGTACCCAAGGTAGTTAATGGAACCCGGTGGTATTTATGTTGAGGCTGGAAATTATAGCTAGGGCCAGAGCCCTTCACGTGCCCCTCAGAATTGGTAGCAGGTGTTTACAGATACGTAATCAAGATTGCAGAGGCAAGAGGAAGAGATCATGTGTTTAAAACAGCAGGTTCTGTTAGGGAACACCTCTTCCTTTGTTATGCCAGGAGTGGCACAAGTTTTGGTTTAGCGTAGGGTTGAGAACATATGAAAATTATTATATGAGAAATTTCAGGAATATTACCCTACATTTAGAGCTGAACAAAGGATGGGGGTGATGAGTTCCATCCTCGATTTTATGGGGGTGGTAGGTCACGATAGGGTGATCTATGTTATGTATGTGTTAGGAGAGGATGACCGGACTTGCTGGGAAGTGGTATCCCAGATGCGAAATATAGTTGCGATGAATTGGGAAGAATTTAGGCAGCTGTTTAATGAGAGATATTATTGTGATGTAGTTAAGACTGCAAAGAGAAATGAATTTCTGAACTTGGTTTAGAGAAATATGACAGTAACTGAGTATGTTAACAAACTCGATGGTTTGACCATGTTTGCTTTTGATATGGTACCCACGGATGTGGCCTGGAAGGAGCGATTTATCATGGGATTGAATTCTGAAATAGCTCAGGGCATTAGAATCGCCCCAGTACATGAGATCTATACCTATGCTCAGGTGGTAGGGAGGGCTCTTTTTGTTGAGGGCACAGGAAATGAGATATGGAGGGAGAGTGCCGAAAAGCACGGAGCTCAGGCAGTGATACCTTCGTTTATTGGATTAGGCAGGCGCAGAGTCCAGTGATCAGAAAAGAAAAGTTATTGATATATTCAGTACCTCTAGACTAGAAAAGGGGTTCCAAAGTACCTAGATAAACCATCAGGGCAAGGATGAGGATTGGAACTCTACCTGGAATGCACTCGGTGTAGAAGGCTCCATCTGGGAGAATGCCGAGCAAAGGCATGTTTCTTATGAGCTGGGCACCTCAGGAGGGATTGCCCAGGATTGAGGAAGAATGAACCAAATGGAGGGGACAACTTGACTCCAGCTCGAGTATTCGGGCTCACGCTGTTAGAGGCTGAGACTGAGGTTGGTTCCTCAGTAGTGACAGGCCAACTTCCTAGTTCTGATTCTTATATTATGTTGATTGGTTCTGGTGCCATGTCTTCTTTGTTTTGTTGTGTCTAGTGGAAGTACCGAATTAGTATGAGGATTACGTGGTTATGTTGGGATGAGAATTTGGAACCCTACTGGTAACTCTTAATAGATGGGTTAGATTATTGTGGGAACATATTCATTAGTTGACTTGGTAGAGTTGGTTATGACCAACATTGATATGATCTTGGTTATGGATTTGTTAGCCAAGTATGGGGCAACGATAGATTGCAAGAAAAAGATGCTAACCATTGAGCCTGAGGGTGAGAAACCATTTGTATTTGTTGGTGTAGTGGACAAAATCTGTCTACTTGATAAAAAAGAGTCCAACAAGCAGTCAGATTAGCCTCTTGGCCCAATAAGCCAACCTAACTAGCCAATAAGGCCCAAACCCATGTAAATAGGCACGCATATACAATGAACCATCCAAATGCCCAAAACCATACCCAGATCAGGACCCGAATCTGGAAACGCTCAATCAGCCAGGGACCTTGAAACAGTCAAGGCTCACACCACATTTGCTGAGAATTTCGAAAAGAAACCTCTTGGAGTGAGTCAGACGAATCAGGAAGATGGAGGAACAACGATAGAGAAAAATAATGATAAATTGGACCCGAAGGGGGGAGTAGAGGGAATCGAAGAATCGATACTCGATATACTCTCTCTTACTTCTGTCAAGTCGATCTGATCAAGTGAATCGAATCAGTCAGACTGACTTGACCATATAATCAAACTCATCCGTCACTCAACCACGAACTAGTCAGACTAACCTGACCTGACCATCAAGCTCCGCCGTCATTCGCCCATCATTCTAATCATTCATTCAATAATATATGTATTATTATCTTATCATTACTATTATCTTTAAGGACTATCTGACTAACTTGAGCGTCGAAGTCCCCTTAGCTGACACCCCACCGGTGCTCCCAATTGAACTCTTGTCTCTCTCTTTGTTCTTGACAGGCTGCTGGTGCCCATCTAATCAATTGTAGGAAATCACCTCTACAGTTGGCACTGTGCATGGACCCCGTATACCTATGATATCTGTATTTAAAGCTAGATATCTATTGCAGGAGGGATACATATGATTCTTAGCTAGTGTGGTGGATACCACTTAGGTTGTGCCAGTGGGACCAAGACAGACTAGATTAGTCTGTGAGTTTCAGGATGTGTTTGCAGGGGATTTGTTAGGGTTACCTCTACATAGGGAGATAGAGTTGCGATTAAATTAGTGCCATGGATGGAACCAGTGTCTAGGGCACCATATGGAATGGCTCCTACAGAGCTGAAGGAACTAAAGGTTCAGTTACAGGGTAAGACAATATTCTCCAAGACTGCTTTTGTATCAGATATGGACATTATGAGTTTTTTAGTTATGTCATTTGAATTGAATAATGCCCCATCAGTACTTATGGATTTGATGAACAATGTGTTCAAGGATTGTCTAGATTGGTTTGTGATAGTTTTTGTTGATGATATTTTAGTATACTCTTAGTCAGAGCTTGGCCAAGGAACACCTCAAAGTTCAGGTGTTTCCTTGGATTGCCAGTGTATTACATGCGTTTTGTGGAAGAGTTCTCAAGGATTGTTACGTCATTGAAAAAACTGACACACAAAAATCAGAAGTTTGCATGGTCAGATAAGTGTGAGAACAACTTCCAGGAACTGAAGTGATGATTGATCACAACTCCAGTTCTATGTCTTCCTACAGATCAGGACAAGTTTATGGTTTATTGTGATGCCTCAAGACAGGAATTGGGGTGTGTTCTTATGCAGACAGGGAAGGCGATTGCCTATGCATCACGTCAGTTGAAGGATATGACCAGAGTTAGAATAGAGTTACTAGTGGGCCAGTTGGCCAACATTACACTTCAGTTTACTCTTTTAGAAAGGATCAAGGAAAAACAGTTGAGTGACCCACATATGGGAAATATTAGAGAGGATGTTCTAGCTGGAATAGCTAAGGACTATAAGGATCAGATCTGTGTTTTGATGAACACTGGGATTAGATGGGAGATTATGGATGAATCTCATACTACCCCTTATTCTCTACATCCAAGCACCGTGAAGAAGTACCAGGATCTGAAAGCTTTATATTGGTGGATTTTAACGTGGTTCAGTGGTTAAAATCTACCTAGTCCACGAGACAACATTATTGCTTTTCTCTCACAATTTCTGCAGAGTTTCAGTAATACAAAAATACCGTCCCCTTCCCAGTCCATTATCCTTGATATTTGTAGTGGAATTTTCAAGACAAGTTTGGGTAACCGTGTGCATAAATATGGTATACCTTTAATACAGATAATTCCCATTTACATTGGGATACGATTGCATAACAGAATATACTCCTGCAATCTTCGATAATAAATGATAAATGCACATTACCGCCTGGGCATTAATTAGCATATAAAGAGCCTCTGAGTCTCTTGGGATCCTTCAGTATGCGTTCTGACCAAGTTTCCACGAGTTGAATATCTTCAACGAGCTGGTGATCAAAGATTATCCGAACCTTAGTTTGGATTAACGTCAGAGCACCCAAAGGAGGATTTGGCCACTATAGGTCTTGATCTGGATCGCTATCCTAAGAAGCAGCCAGATAATAACCTAAATGTCATATTGCGAAGTCCCAAATCGAGCTGCTCACATCATTATTAACAAGAGGTTCTACTTGGCTGCTTTTTCATATATTCATCTGCCAACTATACCCATAGCTGAGTAATTAAACTTGTGCTAATTTTTAGGGTACAACATTTGCCCCCCCCCCCCCCCCCCCACCAAGCTCTTACTTGTGCCTGATGTCATCACTTTTCGACATGCACAGTAGGGGCTTTTAGACTTCTGTCATGAAAAATCGTGCCCGCCTACTACTTGAGTGTTGGACACGTGGCTGTCTGTAATTGGCGTTCGTTTGGGTTTTAAGGATTGTGAGAAATGTCTTGTCAACTTTTTGCCGCCGCATGGCTCATTTAATCTTGTCCTTTGGATCTCAAGTTGATCCAATCAGATGGCTTGAATTAATTCTCAAAGATTACATATAAATGGGAGATCAAACTTGAACCTTACAACCTTTGCATTCAAAATCTTTCCTTTCCGAAATTTTTTTCCCTTTTTCTCGCAAACTTTTCCCAAAAACCTTCATCGCCCTTCAGACTCTCAGAAGCTTTCAAGGAGCTTCCTGTGGACGTATCGACATTCTCATTGAAAGAATGTATAAATTGTAAGTATTTCCTCATCTGGTTTGAATCTTTCATTTCTTTATTTTCCAGTGAGTTTTTACTTCATAAAACATTCTTTGTTCAATATCGTTTCATGTTTTGGTCATGTTTGAGTTTAAATAGAGTTTGGTTTAGGCTAAATGAACGAGACTAGGCTTGTTTAGAAATAAGGTATTCATAAAACAGGGCAAATTTTCTGGGTTTTACAAAGAAAATGTCACGGGTAAATCAATTAGAATACCTGTTTGGATGTAGAAGCCAATAGGGTTTTAGGTTTGGTTCTGGGTAGCTTAAGGGTAACGATTCCTTATGTGGTTTTGCATTAAACCGCTTTCAAAAGAAAAGTAGTGGGTCATATGAGTCTGACACACGAATCCTGAAGTATCTAGGAATTTCACGAATTCAAAGCGCGTGGCCTAGGACCATCATGGAACCACGCGTTGATACTAGAACACATCTTAGCTCGTGTAAATTTTAAATCCCAAAAGCAAAACACTTATACCCTCGGATCTCTGTACCTTTCTCGTCGTAGCTAGTAATTGTCTTAGGTTGCCACTAATAGGCTGCTTTGTCATCACGCTAGCTATATCATGCCCCCTTTGCCCCAAAGAAAAACGTCGCAAGCTCCTCTACTCAGAGCAAGAACAAAGGCAAGTAGGTCCTGTCTGACTCTCCAATTCCTCGCTTCGGGCCAGTGGTGGAGAGAGAACTCATTGTTGACCCTAATTCTTTCTTTGAGGCCGAGCACATTGTGTCCCAGATAACAACACATGGGCTTGGAAGAAGAGCAGACCTGTGCCCCTCTCCAAGATGACTATGGGGCTTAGAGTGATGAGCATTTGAAGGCAGGTGCCTTCCTCCCCTAGACCAGTACTTCGTAGATTTTCTGAACTACGTCGATCTGGCTCCATTCCAGCTCCCCCCAAACTCGTATTAGATTTTGGCGGGGTTGAAATATCTATTTCTAAGGCATGAGTGGGAGGTCCCCACTCCAACAAATATTATGTACTTCTTCTGCCTCAAGGCCAGTCCTGACCAGAAGGGGCGAGGTGATGGATTTTACTACCTCACTTGCTTTCGCAACTTAGCATCCGTCATTGACCTCCCCAGCCACCCAAATCACTATAAAGACCAGTTCTTTATGTCAAATGGTTCAAGAACTGCGATCACCGATACTTCAACCACCCTCATAAGTCCTCTAACTTGATGAATTCAGCATGTGAACTCTCTTATAACTTTAATTTTGTTTTGTTTAATTATTCTAACTGAGTTCATTCCTTGTGCAACTATATTCACGAGGATAGAGAAGTTTAAGACCCTTGGGGGTTAATACGAGACACTATCTAGTCTTCCTCCTAAGGAGAAAGACTTCCATCAGGTTGTGAATGATGCTACCATGGTGGCTTGCAACCTGATCAACAAAGGTGAGACGCTGGCTATTAAGACCCGAGGTCCACTTCCCGTTCTTCCCGAGCTCCCCCCTCCTCAAGGAGTCTTGCCAGCCATTGAAGACACCGAGGGGGAAGAAGACGTGGCACTGCTGGTGCGCAAGAGGCAAGCTCCTGAAGACGATCAGGGTCCTGATCTAGAGCGAGCTGCGTTCGGGGTAGCAGCCTCTGGCCAAGGTAACCCATATATAGAATTAGATCAGGCTGCTGCCAATTTTAGGCTAGTTCACTTCAACCTCCACCAGCTCGTTAATCGCCATCCTACTGACCCAGACTTAAACGCAACACTCCTGAAATGTATCATTGTGGTTGACATCGTTAGTCACCATCCTACTGATCATTTGGTGGTACGCTATGAACATAGCTACCCCAAATGTACCATTATGGTTGACAACACTCTCCATTTTAGGTCCTCCATTTTTTAGGAATATGGGACAAACCATAGGACATGGCCTTCCTCACGTCAAGGTGTATACGCCCCTTGTTTTAGGCAGTATGTAGATGAGTCTTGCTCGAAATAAGAACCTGAACCACTTAGGACCTAGGATGTGATAATTCTAGACTCTCCCCCACCTCTGGTAGTCCAGGAGTTAAAGGTTATACCTAGCCCAGTCCATAACCCCGAGTTGATCGTAGTAGATTCCACTCCTACCTTGGAGGGTAGGGTTCTTGCTCTTTTTCTTTTCTTTACATTACTATGACTAATTATCTCTTGTATCTGAATCTTTTGCTTGTTCTTTTTTAGGCCAAGAGATGGAGCTGCTAGATGCCTCGGGTTTGAGGGGTGCCTTTAAGGCTGGTGGGGCTGGAGCTGGTCCTATGGTGAAGAGGCCCAAACAGACAAAGAAACATGCTCCCAAGACTGGGACTTCCACCGAGTATCCAGTTAAAGACAAAGGTGCGAGCTCCACCCGGGAGCAACCTCAAAAGACTAAACCCCCAGCTCCAGTGACAGTAGTCACAGTTCTCCAGGCTCTGCCTCCTCTTCCTCGACATGTACCTCCTTCAGTTCCTCAAGTGATCTAAGTTGAGGCACCCTCCGTTCAGATCCTGGTGAAGCCACTTGACCTGGCAAGGATCCCCGAGGCATTTCGGGGAACTGTATATGAGATGGCGAGCCATATGGTGGGCCATGCCTACAGAGCCAATGCCGAGGACCTGAGGGCAATGGAGGAGCGTACTCCTGAGGACGTCCTTGAGTCTTCTATGGGGATGAACCTCACTGTGAGCCCTTCTCATTCTTCTACTTTTCTTCTTATTTTTTCTTAAAACTAACCTTGACTTGCCTTTTCCTTTTACAATTTGTCCTAGCTTAATTTTGCAGAATTTCTTAGGTTCGAGCTAAGAATGATGAGCTCCAGACCACCCTGAGTGCCGCCCAAGAGAGTGAGCAGTCCGCCAAAGCCACCCTGGTTTCCTCTCAGGAGAGCGAGCGAACTACAAAGGGTGGTGAGTGAATGGCTAAGAACCAGGACGTGGAAGTGAGTCGTCGCTTGGATCAGTTGCAGGCTGAGAATGAGGGGCTCAAAAATAAACTTGATGAGGTCGAGGCCAAAGCCAAGGAGGAAGTTGAGATGGCGAGGACAGAGATGTCAGAGTCATTGATTCAAATGGAGGAGATGCTCTACCGTTGTTGGGCTTTCAACCAGAAGGGGAACTTCACCATCATACAGCCAAGGTTTTGGGAACTATATCTTGCCAAGTTCAAGATTCGGTTCTCACAAGAACCCTCAGAGACCGCCAAAGCTTCTGACGTTGCTGAAGGAGATGGCAAGGAAGTGACCTCCTCCAAACGAGTCGACGGACCCCAATGATGATTTTTTTTCTATGCTTTGTAACTAAGTCCATAGGGACCAAAACAATTGCCTTCGGGCTCAGGTCGAGGTTTTTTCTCCTCGAGATAACAATATATTTTTGAATACATATTTAATTTATGATCTATTCGTGTTCCCCTTAATTTATTGTTTTATCATGTTTGTGAATCCTGGGATTCTTGTACACTCAAAATCTTAGGGGTTGCCTTTAGATCGAGATAGATTTTTGATGGCTCGACTAACTAATTTTTAGTCGATATCTTAGTTGTATCCAAGATTTTGCCTGCCTAGCTATGTCATACCTATTAGGAATCAGGCCTTTGACCTGGTCGTATCCAGGGTTTTAGTAAGCTTAATAGCATTGTATCTGTTAGAAATCAGGGCTCGGACCTGTTCATATCCAGGGGTTTTAGTAAGCTTAATAACATTGTACCTATTAGGAATCATGCCTTGGACCTGGTTGTATCCAGGAGATTTAATAGGCTTAGTAGCTTTGTGTTGGGAATTGTGCCCTGAAAGCATATGTAGTAGACATTTGTTGACCCTCGTTTTGGTCAACGACACGGAGTCAGATAAACGACAGGAAAATAGTACAAAGCTTGAAAAAATGATCTAATGGAAAGTAAGAACACAAGGAATTTTAGTGGTTCGACCCCAGTGACTGGTAATGACCTACGTCCACTTGATACTATTATTGATATTGGGCTTAAAGGTGTGATCAAAGAACTAGGGTTCCTGAGTTTCATAGACCTTGGAAGAAGAAAACAATACAAGCGATGGATAATAGTAATGCGATTCGGAAAAAGATCAAAGATCCCCCCTTGAACTATTTCTTGTATATTTATAGGCTCAAGGAGGGTTACATGAGTCAATTAATAATATCTTTCCTTAATAAACGGATCTTCAGGTCATAATGAAGAGATATTCTCAGATATCATTATAACTGTATAGATTTATTCATAAATAAACGGAGTATATGACCAGGCTGGTCGTATATAAAACCTGAACTTCGCATATGGAAATATCTCTGGTCGATAGGCGAGTAGTATCTCTGCCACATGTCGGCCACGTGTCAAAAATTCTTGCCACGTCATCAACAACTATTTTTTGGGTAAACATTTGCCCCCCAAGTTTATTTATTGCGACCAGCAATAAGTAAACTTAGGAAACTAACCTTTCGTATGCCCCACGAAATCTGTCAGTGCCCTCGTGCGTTCTCGAAAACTGTGACCTAATCACGTCCAATCACGCCTTTTCAGTTTCCAAGTAACCTTTCCAATGGCTATTACACTCCCCCATGCCTTGAAAAAGGTAGCTCATGATTACCCCTTTTCAACATATCTCAGCCTTTATAAATAATCCTCACATTTACCTTTTAACTTTTTACTCTCCATTTTTTTGCCAAGAACCCTCAAGAACTCCATCTTAGAGCTCAAAACTTCGAAGGTCTTCCATCGCTGTTCTAAGGAACCTTTGTTTGCACGCCAAAATTCGTTCCATTTCAGAACCTCCAACCTTCATCCAGGTAAATTTCTTCAACTTTTAAACCCTTTGAGATGCCATGCATACTGCTATACGACTGTTTTGAGTTCTGAAACTTTTTGTGTTCTTGGGTAGAAATTCGTGAGGATTTTATGTATACCATTTGATGCTTGATAGGGTAGTGTAGTTTTGCTCTGTAGGAGTTAGGAACCAGTTTGATAGTCAGGATCATAGGTTTAGGGCGTAAAATCGATTTAAAAATTCGATTTTTAGGCTAGCTGAAAAACTGGGTTTTTCTCGCCCCTTTGGAGTTGAAAAAGCTTTTTCCAGAAATTTTTTTTACTTTCACTTTTTGATCCATTTTTCAAACTGTTCGCATAAAACTTAGTGTTTCGGTTAGAATGCTGCTGGTCGTAGACACGAGCAACGTTATTCCAACTTTCAACATAAGCTCCCATGCTGTGCGTCTTATCTCCTCCTTTCTCTGTTCGCAGCTTACATGAAAGATCCGTGAGGAGAAAGACCTATAGACAATGTTCTATTGGCTCAACTGCTCGAGGACAAAGAACAAACATCGTCATTGATAATCGAAATTCCATTTTCTCATGCCTCTTCAAACACTCCTCCTGTCTTGACTCAAAATATGGCTCGCACCAAAATCAAAGCCCAGAAAAAGAGAACCCCCGATCCTTCTCATCAACCTACTCCTAGGGCTGATGCTCCCTCGACCAGTGGTCGAGCTGAAATGCTCCCGATCCCAACATCCAAAGACATGCTCGACCCTGACATGCCATTCAGCCAGATGTTGAGTGGTATGTAGTTCCTGAGAGCAAAATGACGATCATAATGATCACCAATTATATAAGGAAGTACGGTCTCACGGGGGTGACCTTAGTCAGACCAAACCAAGACCAAAGGGCGAACCTGCCTGGAGGCGCCTTCAGCGCCTGATCGAGGTTTCATATCGAGGCAGGGGCTACCTTGCCTCTTCACTCATTTTTTCAGGGGGTGGCCAACTATTTCGGAGTTGCCCCCTTTCTAATAACTCCAAACGGATATAGGATGCTCGCTGTGCTCTATATCCTGTACAGCCACAAGAAATGGCCCGTGCCAACGCCTCATGAGGTCAACTTCCTGTTCAACCTCAAATCTAACCCCAACCAAGAAGGCACGGGGGTTTTTTCACTTCTGTCATCTGGAAACCGGGCGCACCTTCTTGACTGACACCACCCACATATCAAATGTGGGGAGGTACTACCAAGAGTACTTCCTCACAACTGACATGATCGCAGACAACCTAGCCTTCGCTCAGGGAGGTAAAACTTTCGTACCACTGGCTGTTACTTGTTCACTTAGTGTTCTCCTCCACATTTTCTTAAACTGTTAATGTCTTCCAGGCCCATGGCTGCGACCAGACTCAACTCCAGACATGGAGTTGAGATCGGCACTCCTAGCCAGCATGACTGACATAGAAAAGAGCATCAAGCATCTGGTTACAGAGGCTAACCTTAGGTTGGTTGGCCTTTCGGCCCCTCATCCGGACACGAGGGTGCCGCCAGCAGGGAGTGCCATTGCCGAGGAGGAATTTGAGCAGCAACCTCCAGTGTCACCTCCACGAAGGAGACTGACTAGGGTCACGATCAGGGAACCTGTTGGCACTCCTCCAGCAGAGAGGCCCTCGGCCCCCTTGGGGAAAGGAAAAAAGAAGGCCACTAAGCCTGTTGAACTCTTTGACGAGTCGTAGGATGATAATGGTACAATTATTTCACTTTTAGACAACTTGCTAATTCCCTGTCACCTATTCGACGGGGACGACAATTTTAAATATGCTCCAAATTTAGGCCCAGACTTCTTCATGTCAAAGAGTGAGTATAGGACTAGTAGACTCTATAGTATAGCGACCAATAATAATAGCTTGGGTATTTGACTTTGTAATCTTTCTTTACTTCTTTTTATGATGTAATATACTTGGTCATTTTTGCTATCTCACTGTTCAACATTTTTCTTCTTTTTCAGACATTGAATCCGTCAATGTGTTCGACATCTACAGCACCCCTGAGGCTGCCGCGGCTCCCCCGAGCAAGAAAAAGACCAGCAAGAGACACCACAGGGAGAGCAGCAAAGCGCCTCAGGCGAAGAAGGCTTGAAATACAGGCCCTTCAGAGGATATGCCCTCTGCTACCACAACTCCATCCTCTCCCCGCGAGCAGCAGATTCCTCCTACACCGGCCGGATCATCTCCACCTCCAGCGACCCCGACCGACCAAACTCAGCAGGTTGATCCTGCTTCAACCGGGGGCAACATAGCCGGTCACGCCTTTAAATTGGTCAAGGAGAGGATCACTAAGATTGAGAAGCACGACCGCTGCCGAGAGGCAATGGCTGCTACAGAGGCGATGGATGTTGACCTGATCCTGAACCGCCACCCTGAACGAGTTCACTAGTGTAAGTCATATTTTTCTGCGAAAACAAGTCTTCATTATTTTATAGTTTGTCTAACTTCCACCCTGACTGCAGGCCATGTTGACCTTCACTGCCGGCCATATCCGCTCGGGCGTTGTCACTGAGCAGGCCAGAACTTTGGAGCAATGACACGAGGATGACCTTAAAGCTGCCAAGGCCAAATATGCTGAACAGCTAGCAGTGGTGGTTGAGGAAAAGGTCAAACTGGCTAAGGAGTTGGAGTAGAAGCAAAGGGCTCCGGAGAAAGTTCGTGAGCAGAGGGACCAATTTAAGGAGTCCAACCAGTTCAACTATTGCGCGGCCCAACAACTTGAGTTGGACTTGGTCGCAAGCAGGCAGGAGACTGCTACCCTGGAGGGCTGGATTGAGGAGTTGGAGGAAGCCAATGCCGACAACTTGGAAAGGTACAAGAGTGCCACTCTTTGATGCTTCTATGATTTCTGAAAGCATAATCAGGGTTCCAACTTCGACTACCTTCCCGAGAATGCGAGAGACGCCAATCTTGCTCACTGTGCTGCTCAGCTAGCTGAGGAAGAAAGATCAAGGGTTCCTGCTTCCCCTGAAATCTCGCTGGCCGTCGGGATGGACGGGGCAAACAACGAGGCTGCAGGCATTGTCGATCAGAACCTTCCCCAAGATCCTTCGGCTCCTCAGGATCCTTGAGCTCCTTAGTCTTTTCTGCTTATATTTTATTTTTTTAACTACACGACCTATGGGTTGTGATGTAAAGACAATATAATTTTTTGTTGCTGCATGGGCAGCTTTTACTTTTACTTGAACAATTACATCCGAGCAGTGACTGCTCGCGGTGCAAAAGGATTCGTTTTGATATTATAATATATTTGCATATTATTATAACATCTGTTCCCATGACCGAACTTAGCATAGCACTTTGGTTTGATTTAACAAAATAACAAAATTTTGAAAAATACTCTAAGTGCCCTAGCATGCTTTCACTTATTTTGCTCATGTGTTTACATACCTTTTAATGATATGCTTTGCTTACTTGTACCTTATATGCCCCCAAGTGATCGAGGAGCTTTAGGTTCTTGGTCACTTGCCTTGACTAGAACATGCTCGAACATTACTGCTCATAGCTATATGATTAGAATTATAATACAGCAAAACAACACACGTAATGAGCAAGTACTTGTAATAAATACAATAGTTGGCAAGAAATGACTGGCTGAGCACAGTACCTTTTATTTCTCGTAATAAATGTACTAAACATGTCTGTACTAGTGATCAATAAGATCTTACACTTTTTCAAAACTTGTAAAAGGTAAAATTTATACAAGCCAATTCTTTAAGAAGAATTGTTCATTGGTAATACTTGCGCAGGTGTTCTCCATTCCAATAGCGAGGAACGAGATCTCTGTTTAAGCGTGCAAGTTTATAAGTGCATGGGTGAAGGACCTCATCAATCTGGTAAGGCCCTTCCCAATTTGGCCCGAGTACAAGATCTCCAACATCGAATTTTCTTTCTCGTACTTTAGAGTTGAAATACCGAGCGACCTTCTACTGGTACGCAGCTACTCGGAGCTGGGCTTGTTCACGTCTTTCATCAATTGAGTCCAGGGATTCCATCAATAGTTGGCTGTTAGAGTCTTGGTCGTATGTTAATCTGCGGTGTGAGGGTGGATCTAGCTTGACAGGAAACATAGCTTCATACCCGTATGCCAAGGATAACGGGGTATGATCTGTTGCTATTCGGTGGGAAGTTCTGTACGACCAAAGGACTTCAGGCAACTGCTCTGGCCACGCTCCCTTAGCTCTTCAAGTCTTTTCTTCAGGGTATCCTTTAGAGTTTTGTTAACTGCTTCGACTTGCCCATTTGCTTGGGGATGAGCGACTGAAGAAAAGCTTTTGATAATATCATGCCATTTGCAGAAGTCCGTGAATAGATCACTGTCAAACTGGGTGCCATTATCCGAGACTATCTTCCTTGGTAATCCATAGCAACAAATGATGTTCTTGATTACGAAGTCAAGCACTTTCTTGGTCGTTATGGTTGCGAGTGGCTCAGCCTCAGACCATTTGGTGTAGTAGTCGACGGCAACCACTGCATACTTTACACCACCTTTTCCTGTAGGCAAGGATCCGACTAGATATATTCCCCAAACTGCGAAGGGCCATGGACTCTGCATCTGCTTTAACTCGTTAGGAGCTGCTCGTGGGATTTTAGAAAATCTTTGACACTTGTCATATCTCCGTACGAACTCCATTGAGTCTTCATTCATGGTTGGCTAGAAATAACCCCGCCTTAGGATCTTTTTTGACAGACTTTGCCCCCTAGCATGGTCCCCGCAAAAACCTTCGTGCACCTCTTTCATCAACTCTTTGGCATTCTCCTTTGTAATACATCTGAGGAGTGGCAATGAGTATCCCCTTCGGTACAGGACCCCATCAACCAGGATATACATAGCAACTTGCTGCTAAAGGGTCCTGGTTTTGTTTCTGTCCGATGGTAGCACGCCACTTGACAGATACTCTACATAAGGTGCCATCCATGTATCTTCCATCTGGATGACCAGAGTGGTTTCTACTGCTTGGATACTTGGTACTGATAGTCGCTCGACTGGCATTATGTTCAGAGTATCAGTATCCTTTGCACTTGCCAACTTTTCCAAAGCGTCCGCGTTGGAATTATGATCGCGAGGTACTTGCTGGAGAGTGTATATGTCAAATTAGGCTAACAGATCCTTTGCTTTGTTTAGATAGGCGACCATCTTCAAACCTCGCACTTGGTACTCTCCCAAGACTTGATTCACCACCAGTTGAGAATCACTATAGATGTCAAGCGCTTTTATGTTCATATCCTTGGCAAACCACAGTCCAGCGAGTAATGCTTCATATTTAGCCTCGTTGTTAGAAGCAATGAAGTCAAATATAATTTCACAGTGAAATCGATGCCCTTCTGGCGTAATCAATATCACTCCTGCTCTTGCGTGGGTTTCGTTGGATGAACCGTCTGTAAACAGTTTCCACGAGGGTGCTTGGATTTGACATTCAGGCTTGCTGGGTTCCTCAATCTGCTCGCCACCAGCGAGTTCTGTGAATTCAGCAATGAAGTCAGCCAAGGCTTGTCCTTTTATCGCTGTTCGCGGCAAGTATGATACGTCGAACTACCCAAGTTTGACTGCCCACTTTAGTAATCTTCCTGCAGCTTCTGGCTTTTGTAGGACTTGCCGAAGAGGTTGGTCAGTCAATACCATAATTGGATGAGCTTGGAAGTAAGGCCGCAGCTTCCTAGAGGCCAAAACTAAACAATAGGCTAACCTTTCGATGGGGGGATACCTCACTTCTGCTCTGATCAGCCTTTTGCTTACATAATAGACAACCTTCTGCACACCTTCTTCTTCTCTTACAAGAACAGTACTAGCAGCGTAATTCGTGATTGCCAGGTAGATGAGAAAAGTCTCTTTATCGACCGGCTTTGACAGGATGGGTGGTTGCGCCATATGCATTTTTAGTGCTTGAAAGGCCTGTTCGCACTCATTTGTCCATTCAAATTTCTTATTGCCTCTTAGTAGATTAAAAAATGGGACGCACTTGTGTGTCGATTTCGAAATGAATCTACTGAGAGCAGCAATCCTCCCAGTTAGGCTTTGGACATCCTTAATCTTCACTGGTGACTTCATCTCGATTAGGGCTTTTATTTTCTTGGGATTAGCTTCAATTCCTCTCGAGTTAACAATAAATCCCAAGAACTTTCCCGATCCTACTCCAAAGGAGCATTTAAGGGGATTTAGCTTCATCCTATATTTATTCAGGATGTTGAAGCATTCCTGCAAATCCCTTACATGCCCTTCTGCTTTCTTCGACTTAACCAACATGTCATCTATGTAAACCTCCATGTTTGTGCCAATCAACTCCTTGAATATGCGGTTGACGAGTCTCTAGTAAGTCGCACCAGCGTTTTTCAAACCAAAGGGCATCACCTTGTAATAGTAGAGCCCTGTATCAGTTCGAAAGCTAGTGTGATCCTCATCAAGGGGATGCATACTGATTTGATTATACCCAGAGTATGCATCCATGAATGAGAGGATCTCGTGCCCTGCAGTGGCATCAACCAGCTGGTCGATCCTCAAGAGTGGGAAACAGTCTTTGGGGCATGCTTTATTTAGGTCTCTAAAATCCACGCACGTACGCCACTTGCCATTCAGCTTGGGCACGAGTACGGGATTAGAGACCCACGATGGATAAAACGCCACCCTGATGAACCCATTCTCCTTCAGCTTCTCGACTTCCTCTTTCAAGGCCTTTGATCTATCTTTGTCGAGTAGCCTTCTTTTTTGTTGCACTGGTGGAAAGCTTTTGTCGATGTTCAGGAAATGGCTGATGACTGCAGGATCTATCCCGACCATGTCTTTATGCGACCAGGCAAAGACATCCTGGTTCCTCTTTAAGAACTCCACCAGTACTTGTTTTTTTGTTGTCTCTAAGTTTTTACCGACTATCACAACTCTGGTCAGATTTTCCTCATCGAGTTGGACCTCTTCAAGGTCCTCGATGGGTCCCCCTTCTTCTTCGAAATTCCCAAAGCGAGGATCTAAGTCTCTGTCCTAACTTTGGGCAACACCCTATTTGGTGAGATTATCACCTGAGCGGGCTTGAACATCAGTAGCCATTTGCAACTCCTTTCCGGTGGCATATCTCGATATACCCTTCTTTGCCTTGGTGATCAAGGCGTTGTAGCACTCCCTCGCTTCCCTTTGGTTTCCCAACTAGAATCTTACCCCCGTGTCCACTGGGGGTTTCTGCCACAGCAATCCTCTGTACGAAAGGGGTGCCTCTCCTCCAATCATACTCAATGTGTGATGTCCGCCCCCCGACCAGCTGCTGCACAGCCTGGTTCAGGGCATCAATTTGAGCCTGAACAACTTCTGGGATTGCTGGGGCCTCTGGTTCCGGGGGAATGTACTCATCATGCCATTCTCGGCGGTCGTTGAGTACATCCCTCAAGTCATCATCTCTTCGTCGTTGCTCGCTGGCTCTGAGCCGACTAAAGACGTTATTCTGCCTGGACTGCCCCCTGGCGTTACGACCTGCTGGTCGGTCTTCTCTAGGTGGGGGTCTCTTGCCTCCACCTCTCTCTTCGTCCCTCCGACCAGCATTTCCTCTGCCTGAGTCGGCTTCATTGTAGCCGTGGCCATCTCTGAGCCGTGGCTGGCTGTGGTGAGACCGACTATTCCCTCGGTTTCCTCCTTGGGATGGAACTTCCCGAGCGTTAGGGGGAGGCCTGCGTTGGTCAGTGGGTCCCCGTGCATTTTCATGCCGTGGGGGGCCCCTGACCACAGAGCTTGTCTTTGAGTTCTTCCTGTTGGCAGAAAGACGCTGCCCCCTGCTCGGTGGATGCAGCTCTTCACCCCCTGGGCGTCTAGGGCTGTGGGGCTATTGCCCGGCCCTATTCTGCCTCGGGCGCGGGGGATTGCCTCGACCAACCTGAGACGGAGGCTGCATCTCAGGATCCCTAGGTGGGACATCATCCTGAGGCATAGGTGGCTACTCCGGCCTCTGAGGGCTTATTGGTTGGAGTGGAGGACTAGGATTGGGGCCTCTTTGAGGTGGCCCATTTGGTGGCTGATCTTGGTGGGAGGCTGGCGTAGCCTGATTCCTAGCCAGCTGAATGGCTGCTTCAAGAGCTACCATCGCATCCCTCTGCCGACGGTCCATCTCTGCCTGCTGCTCGCTCAGCTCCTGGCGCTGGCGCTCTATCTCCCTTAGCCGCGATGCCATTATCTCGGCATCATTCTCTTGATTGGCCCTCAGATTGGCCAACTCGTCTTGCAACACCCCCAGTGTTGTCTTCAGGGTCTCAGAATCCAACTCCTTCTCATCAAACTCCAAAGGAGGTTCATCTTCAGCCACATTTGGGGTAGGGGGTTAGGATGGTGCAGCGGCAGCCTGTCCAGTCTTCTTAGTAGTTTTCTCCATTAGATCTTCTTCTTGAGTTAAACTCTCAAGGAAAGCACTAGAATGTTGACCCTCGTTTTGGTCAATGACACGGAGTCAGATAAACGATAGGAAAATAGTACAAAGATTGAAAAAAGGATCTAATGGAAAGTAAGAACACAAGGAATTATAGTGGTTCGGTCCCAGTGATTGGTAATGACCTACGTCCACTTGATACTATTATTGATATTGGGCTTCAAAGATGTGATCAAAGAACTAGGGTTCCTGAGTTTCACAGACCTTAGAAGAAGAAAACAATACAAGCGATGGATAATAGTAATGCAATTCGGAAAAAGATCAAAGATCCCCCCTTAAGCTATTTCTTGTATATTTATAGGCTTAAGGAGGGTTACATGAGTCAATTAATAATATCTTTCCTTAATAAATGGATCTTCAGGTCATAATGATGAGATATTCTCGGATATCATTACAACTATATAGATTTATTCATAAATAAACAGAGTATACGACCAGGCTGGTCGTATATAAAACTTGAACTTCACATATGGAAATATCTCTGGTCAATAGGCGAGCAGTATCTCTGCCATGTGTCGGCCACGTGTCGAAAATTCTTGCCACGTCATCAACAACTATTTTTTGGGTAAACAACATTGTTTTATTAAATAAATAAATAAATTGAATTTGTTATGCATATATTTGATGGACTATATTATTCTGTGATAATATTATGTAAATATCAGAAAAATTCCTAAGTTCGTATATGTGATCTCAAACATGTATTGGTACGGGAGGATTGTGTTTGAGATAAATGAACTTGAATAGTTCGCAGTAAAATAAAGTTATGGAATCTTTAGATTAATTATTGCAAGTACGGTCCACTAGTATTATGAATACATGTGATCTAGATCGGGATCACTAGTGTGGTAGGAAACTTTAGTGGAGGTGCTTTATATATTAGAGAATATATAGAATTGGACTAGATATGTTTATTAATACTTAGTTAAATGCCATTTCGAAGTATTAATTAAATATATCAACTGATGATCATATACAAATAGATCTTAATCCTGAAGTTACTATGAACTCCTGTTTATGTTATATGAGTTCTTTGATTCACTTGTTAGGGTCTGTCAGAATGATCAGGCTAAAAACTTTTGTTTTGGGAACTCATTAATGTAGATGGCTGGGGACATAGTATACAAATATGGAATCTATGCCTTCCCGTAAGAGATTGAATAATGGTTCTCTTAAGGGTTGACTTTTGGGACTGAAAGGTTATTGAGCTCAAATTCATAATTTAGTTATGAATTAACCTTCACTCGTAAGGTCAATGGTACTTAAGGAAACAAGAGATAATTAAAAGGGTAAAATGGTAATTTTATTCCCAATTAATCATTAACCATTATTAGAGGGTCAATTTGTATTCAATGATTATATTAATGGACGCTTTATAATTATAAATTACTCAATAAATGAAATGTCTATAATTACAAGTGTGCAGTCTCCTATTTATAGTGGAATAATCATGAGATTAATAAATTAAGATTATTTAATTAAAGAGTTTAATTAATAATCTCAAATTTATTGGAGCTTGGAATTATAGGTCCATAGGTCCCCATAGCAGCTCTATCAACACTATTCAAGGTAAGAGTTGATATGAAGGGAAAAATAGTTTAAAGACATATTTAAGAAGAATTTTGTTCTTCGAGCCAAATATGCAATTATATGATAATAGTGATTAATTAATTAATTACAAATTAGTTTTAGTTAACAAAATTAATTAATATTTAATTATTGTATAAATTTTGAAATTATATTAAATAATTAAATTAATTTTGAAATTTAATTAAATAATTAATTATAAATTTTGAAATTATAATAATTAAATATTTATTTTCGAAAATATTGGATTTAATTAATTGGTAGAATTAATTAAATATCTTTATTTGAGTGAGAGATAATAATATGACAAGTTCAAATTGGATTTGAATTTAAAAGATTAATATTTATTCAAATAATTAATTATATTTGATAATTAGTTAAAAAGATATTTAATTTAAATTTGAATTCAAATTTGAATTAGTTATCAGGTTGTTAGATCTTATCTGACAAAGTAGTTTGAATAAATAATTAAATAAAAATTGAAAAACCAACATCCCTAAAAATAGGGATGCTACACGTGCACACACAGTCGTGTACTACTATTTCAGGGATAGGATTTTCATTTTGAATTAATTAATTAATGGATAATTCAAAAAATTAGTTTTTGGATATTTTCATTAATAAAATAATTAATTAATTAAAAATTAAATTGTAAGTTGGTTACAGATTTATTTTTTGAATATTTTATTTTAAGTATGACTAATCAGAAAATATACAGATAACCAAGACAACTCAGTCTATTCGCTCTGTGAAAAATAGAACGATAGTTTTCTCTCCTTGAAAAATAAAGAACCAATTCTCAGGCCTATTCTCTTGATTTCATGTGTTGAGTACATCAAGTAGAATCACAAATAAACTATCCTTCATTCTCTAAGTGCCCACACACTTCTTGAGGTGTAGAGAACGCTTTGGAAGATCTTGGTGTAAGTACCTGTGGGCAGCTTGGATATGAAGATCGTTCTTATTACGAAAAGATAGCAATGACACTTGATAGGCTTCAAGAGGTATGAAATCTATTCTTAACTTGCTTATGATTAATGTATGTATATTAATGGATCCACATATTTAAAGGTAGTTTAAATATGTTACAAAATTTTTGTTGTACATTGGGCCAACCCCACCACCTTTCAGCTGCATATTAGGAAACTTGTTCCTAACAATTGATATTAGAGAGGTCATTAATCTCTGCATACATTAATTACTGTGTGGGCATAATATGCATTCTTATGTTATTGTAATATATGTGAATGGATGGATGTATGTATGATTATTGTTTATTCTTAAGGGTCATTAATTATATGGTGTTTTGGGTTTAGGAAATGTTCTTAAAATTCTAGATGAAAAATGTAAGCCATTTTGGGGCATAGGAATTTTTGTAATTTTAATTTTCTACGTTAAAATTATTTGAAAAATTCTGTAAGGCCCGAGCCTCACCCAGCCTCATGCGCGCCCAGTCCCTGCGTGCTGCATGCCCAACGCGCCCCTGCGCCAGCTGCTGCTGCACCCAGCCGCATGCCTTGTGCCAGCTGCGCACCTAGCACCTGTAGCGCACCCCGTGCTTGCGCCTGTCGCATGCAGATTGTGCACCCTAGCTAGCTGTTGTTGTGCCCCATGCCGAGCCACCATATGCATCCGCCCCTACCGTTTCTAAACCCTAGGGCTTGCATCTAAAATTATCCATTTAAATTATGGGATTAATTAATTTCAGCCCATAATTAAAATTGTTTTATTTTGAATTAATTGTACGAGCCCAAATTCAAATCTGGGCCTAATAACTTATCGGGCATTAAAGCCCAAGTTAATTATTCTTAATTTTTTTTAAAGATAATTAAAAGTTATTTTAATTAAAAATTAAATGGATTAGTGGCTTAATGGATTAAGACTACTTGTAAAGGCCCAAAGTTAAGATAGAGATCCCTTTAGGTCTTATTTAGTTTCTTACATTTTTTGTGTATATTTTTGCAAGTGTTGTAATTTTTCTAGAAATACCCAAGACACCCGGCCCACATTTATTTATTTATTTAGTATTTATTTATTTAAATGTTTGAATGTGATTAAATTGTTTAATACTATATCATGCATTTTTTGAAATGCCATACATATAACCCACACAATATTTAAAATTGTGCATGCATCTCATATGAGTAGAAACATGCCTTAGGATTGTCCTATGTGATTATATGTTCGACCATATAATAATAAATCTAGTTTTAACTAGTTCAAGAGCGGAAATAGATTTTAAAAGTTGTTTAATTTCTAGTATTTAATAAAACTGTTTTATTAAATTATAAATGATATTCTTAGTAATTGTAGCAAAATAAAATTGAATTAATTAGGGCATAGTTCTATAATTTTATTTTTTCTTAATTTGATTAGTAATTATTAGAGTATCATTTGGTAAGAATAGATCACTTTATTTTTACAACCAATTAAAAAGCATAGGATATTTTGAGAAAACACATATTCTAAAATAGTGAGTGGGAGAGGGAGTTATGACAATAAATCCCACGATCTCCATTATTAGTTAGCACTGAGGTAGCATGGAGAGGGCCTCGCAGCACCATTGCTTGTGTCCCCCTAAGGAAGGCTTCCGACTGTGTTATTCTCAAGGCAAACTTCTTTTTTCAAGAATAGGATTTAATGATGTATTTCAAGTTTGACTGACCCTAAGGCACACTCTTGAGTTAAGTCATTGATCTAAAATAATGGGTTACACTCACAAGGTACATTAGGCTTTCGAGCGGACTAGTGTATTCTTGACCAAACAAGTGGTTGTTTACAAGTCAAAAAACAAATATTGATTTAAGTTTTCACTTATAAATTTGAGAACTTGTCTCAAAATTAATTTGGAATTAGTCTGACCTACCCTAAGGTTGGTCCATTAATGTTCAAATTAATTAATCATGGAATTAGTAATTAATTTTTTATGTGTTCTTTAATTTTTGCATTCATGCATCACGTTTACTATTCCGAAAATGACTGATATTTATTATATGCATATATTCATTTTGTTTATTTATTTATTTTAAGCAATTATGTCTAGCTCAAATCCTGTATCTTCTTTACTTGCTAATGAAAAGTTGACTGGGGAAAAATACATGAAATGGAAATCAAACTTGAACATTGTATTAATATGTGAGAACCAAAAATTTGTCTTGACTGAGGAATGTCCCGAAGTCCCTCCCGCTACTGCTGCCAAAACTGCAAGGGAAAAATTTGATAATTGGATCTTATCAAACAATAAAGCAAAGTGTTATATGCTTGCGAGTATGAGCGATGTGCTCTGAAAGAAGTTTGAGAACAATGAAAATGCTTATGATATATGGGATACCCTTCAAGATATGTTTGGGCATCAGTCAGATTAGTGCAGGCATGAGGCCACCAAATCCTACATGACCAAGAAAATGAAGAAATGAGTTTCTGTCAGAGAACATTTATTAGACATGATCAATATAATGAACGATGCCATTATCCATGGGGCAATCATTGATGAAAGGACTCAAGTAAGCATTATACTTGAATCACTTTCCCCAGCTTTTAAAGGTTTCACAACCAATTATGTCATGAACAAATTATCATATAACATGACACAGCTGTTGAATGAGTTGCAAACTTATGAATCTCTTAACAAAGGTTCTGAGAAAGAAGGAGAAGCAAATGTTGCTGATTCTAACCCATCCTCTTCAAAGGCTAAAACCAAAAAGAGGAAAAATGGAAATGGCAAAGATAAGGAGAAAGACAAGAATACAAAGAAGCCTAAAAAGTCATCCAAAGGCAAACAGAACAAGAACACTAAAACCTTCAAAAAGAAGACCCCAAAAGGGACTTGTTTTCACTGTGGAGAAGATGCTCACTGGAAGAGAAACTATCCAAAGTATCTCGCTGACCTCAAAGAGATAAAGAAAGGAAAATTTGATTTACTTGTGCTAGAAGCTTTTTTGGTGGAAGACAATTCCTCATCCTGGATAGTAGATTCAGGAGCCACTAACCATGTTTGTTTTTCTCTACATATTATTAGTTCAACGAGGAAGCTTGCTGATGGAGAGGTGACTATGAGGGTAGGCAGTGGTCAGATTGTCTCTCCAGCAGCAGTTGGAACAACCCGTTTGGAATTTAAGAAGAAAAAATTTCTTATTTTAGAGAACTTTTATTATATTCCTGGATTTTCTAGAAACTTAAATTCTGTTTCTATGTTGCATGAACAAAATTTTAAAATCTCTTTTAATGATAATTCAATTGTTATTTCAAGATATGGTTTTAAGATATGTTCTGCAAAATCTATCGATGGGATTTATAAACTGCAAGCTAAAGAGAAATATGTTAATAATTCTGAATTATTTAAAACAGCTAATCCTAGATCTATTAAATGACAAAAAACTGATTTCGATAGTGAAACATATTTGTGGCACTTGAGATTGGGCCATATTGGACTAGACAGAATAAATAGGCTTGTAAAGGATGGTCCTTTAAGAGAACTATCTATTGGATCTCTCCCTGCTTGCAAATCCTGTCTAGAAGGCAAAATGACCAAGAGACCTTTCTCTGCTAAAGGTTCAAGAGCCACAGAACCACTTCAGCTAGTACATACGGATGCTTGCAATCCACTTAATGTACAAGCAAGAGGAGGTTATGAATACTTCGTTACTTTTATTGACGATTATTCAAGATATGGTTACCTATATTTAATGCAAAGAAAATCTAAAACTGTTGTAAAGTTCAAAGAATTTCAAACAGAAACTAAAAAGCAATTAGGTAAATCACTAAAGGCTCTTCGATCTGATCGAGGAGGAGAGTACTTGGATTTTGAATTTGAGGACCATCTGCGTGAGCATGGCATTCAATCCCAACTCACAGCACCTGGAATGCCACAGCAAAATGGTGTTTCAGAAAGACAGAACAAAACGTTATTAAATATGGTTAGATCAATGATGAGTTTCTCATCATTACCACTGTCATATAGGGGCTATGCGATTCAATGTGCTATATACATATTGAATGTTGTTCCATCTAAGTCTATCCAAAAGACACCCATAGAATTATGGAGTGGTTGTAAACTTAGTTTATACCATTTTTAAATTTGGTGGTGTCCTGCACACGTGCTTAAAGGAAAGACCGGGAAGTTGGAATCACGCTCTGAAGTGTGTATGTTTGTGGGATATTCCAAAGAGACTAAAGGTTGAATTTTCTATAGTCCAAAATAAAATAAAACATTTGTATCGACAAATGCAACTTTCCTTGAACATGACTATGTTAATAACCACAAACCTCGCAGTAAGGTTGTTCTAGAGGAGATGGTCTCAAATGAAGTTGTAAAGTCACCAGCAACAACTAATGAAAAACAGCAAGAGGAAACTGCTAGTTCTAGTTAGAATAGTAGAGAACTCCTGGGACTCCTCTCCTCCTTCGTCTATGAACATCGCCTACTACCCGGGTTGATATTTTCCCTTCATGGCTACGTTGTAGCATTCTCGGGCAGTGAGCTAGTCTCCGTGTAATGTGCATATCCCCAAGGCTGAGGGGATCTTCATTGCCATGTGTGTGATCGAGGTGATGGCTTCAAAAACCATCAGTGCGGGACATCCCAAAATCGCGTTAGACGTAGCCGGAAAATCAATTACAACGAGCTCAAGTATTTTAGTAATAGTTCGTGAATCATCTCCTAGCGTAACCACCAGTCCAACTGTTCATATGGGCGCCGTCCCTTCACCTGAAAATCCATACAATGCCATTGAAGTTGCCTTGAGATCGGTCACGGACAATCCCATCTTTTATAGGGTGGACCGAAAAAGCACATTTACTGAGCTTCCATTATCTTCCAATATCCTTCCCACCCTTCGATTAACGAGCAGTACAGTTACCGCCAGTGGGTCATTATGTGAGAATTGAATGTGGCTAGTGTCCTCCTCCATGAAAATGATTGGTTGTTTTTTCAACTGCTGTTGTTTTTGATAACTGTTGCTCCAGGATAAATTCCACACCATTATGAGTTTTCAGCTCCTGGATATACCTCTTTTGGGCTACATTGCTCGTGCCCGCTAAATAAGGTCCTTCAACAATAGTAGTTATATCTCCTCCTACTATTGGGTGAGGGTTGACTTGGTTTTGATTCATCTGATCCATCTGAGTCCTCGGCTGACCTGTCAGAATTTTTGGAGTTGGAAAAAGAATTCTGCCCGATAGATTGATTGGGAGCAACTTGATTTTGGGCGTACTGGGCTAATGGTCCAGCCTGAATGAGACTTTCATTCTCATCCTTTAGTTGTTAGCAATCATCAGTATTATGACCGATGTCATTATGGTATCGACAAAACTTTGAGGGAGCTCTCTTCGTCCTCTGATGCCTTAAAGGTTATGGTTTCTTCCATGAAAGGCGATTAGAGTTTGCCAGGAAGATATGTTCCCGTGTATCCATTAGGTCAGTGTAGGTGGCATAATGGGCTTGAAATTTCCCAGACTTGTTCTTCTTAGTGTTGTTCTGTTCGCCCTCACTATTCCCTTTTCTCTTGTTGTTTTCCACTTGGTTATTCTGGGTAACAGGTTGAGCCGTAGTTACAACACCTGTCACTGCTATAGCAGGCTGAATAGGGGCCTGGCTGGTTCCCGCGATAGCAGATCGGGCCTCTTCGAAGTTTATCCAATCCTGAGTTTGGGACAAGAACTCATCTACACTTTTAACCCCATTTTACTGGAGCTCTTGACATAGATCGCCTCCCAACAGGATTCCTATTCTCATTGCCATGAGCTTGGAGCTATCATCCACATCTCTAGCTCGTGCTGCAACATTGGCGCATCTGCTTAGATATGATTTTAAGGACTCACTAGGTTGTTGTTTTATATTGGACAATGAGTCAGCCTCTATGCAAGCTGCCTTTGAAACTCAGAATGCTTTCTTGAACCCGGAAGACAACTTCTTCCAAGAGCTTATCGAATGTTTTTTATTCTGCTTAAAACACTCTCTGGCAGGCCCGATTGGAGTCGTGGGGAACAAAATACACCTTAGGTCAAATCTGACATTGTGGGCCATCATCAACGTATTGAACATCCTGAGGTGGTCAGATGGATCTGTGTTTCCATCAAATGATGGCATGTTCGACATCCTAAAACCAATAGGATACGCAACTGATGCAATGTTCAGAGCGAAAGGTTCGAGCTCCTCATTAGAGTCACAATCATCAATCGCTTTTCCAGATAAGAGCTTCTTCATTTGCTCCTCCATTAAGTCCAGACGTTTGAGGATTGGGTCTTTAGTCTCTAGGTTAGTTGGGGGCTGTTCACCAACTCCCATCCTATTGTATGCATTTGATGGGTTGTTGTCCCTCCAAGTTCAAGCTTTATTAGGTGGGACATTCCCATTGTCGCGTATGATAGACGGACCTCCCTCGTGTCAAGTATAACTCATATCATCATTACAAGTTGGATGCCTCCTTTATGAATTCAAATGATCACACAGGTCAGGTTGTGGATCATATCGAGGACTTTGCATTGAGCTAAGGTAATTCCTCAGGTCTCCCTCAGACTTGCCTCCATGCTGGATCCCCGTCTAGTAAATTCCATTTGTAAAACTTACAGCTCGCGGCTGAGATCGAAGACCTAGATTATCAGCACGTGCCCATGGGACGTAAGTCTCTACTGATGGGGGAGGATTTCTCCTGCTATTTTCATGAGATGGAGCGTCTCTTTGTGGGCACGGTGGTGTAGGATGTCTATCTGGTGATGGTGGATGTCTTATTGGTGAGGCTATCCTTGCTCAATTAGGACAAACTAAATTAACCCGCCTCGATTCTACCCCAATGTCCCGAGTTCTCTGTGCCTGGGGCTCTGATCGCAACACAGGAGGATTCGCTGGGGTGTTTTGTCTCCGTGAACATGTCCCAGCTCGCCCTGGTGAGTTGTTGTGGGCATTTCTATGATTCTATGCTGAAGGCATGAAGCTGGGGGTTGCAGTTCTGATCGACTGACTAACATACAGATGATGGTTCCTATGATGACTAGTGGGCTATGCACTTCAGTGATTTTTTTCTAAAGGTATAGAGGTCGGAGTGGCGGTCCTGACAGAATGATTGGGTTTGGACCGGTTATTCCTATGGGACTTATGAGACCCACTTTGCCTCTTTCCGACATTAGCGTTGGTTGCAAAAGGGGATAACTGAGTCAGGATCTCCTCGATCAGTCTGTTTGCCCTAGCGAGATGACTCCTTAATTGGGAATTCTCCATATCAATGGCAATTAAGTATCCTGGATTAGGATTTGGTGGGAGTGACGCTGAACTCCCAGGATCGCCTTGGCCCACCAGTTGCTTCCCAGGGAGTTGCTGAACATCTGGGACCCTTTTAGTGGGAACAACTGTATGATGTGCCTCATGCCCCCAAGACTGTTCCATTTCATTGTCATGCATCGATCAAGTAACCACCAAGACGAACGTCAAATGAAACTTGTAATGCACTAATTTCCTCTCAACGAAAGCACCAAACTGTTGACGCGGGTTTTTGCCAACAGTAGATTTAGAAATCTAATAAGGGTATTAGTTCTTATTTGTAAACCGTAATGAACTTATAAGAACCCTTTTGTACACACACAATTTTTATGTGGTTCAGTGGTTAAAATCCACCTAGTCCATGAGAAAATATTTTTGCTTTTCTCTCATAATTTATGTAGAGTTTTAGTAATACAAAAATGTCATCCCCTTCCCTGTCCATTATCCCTGATATTTATAGTGGAATTTCCTGGCAGGTTTGGGTAATCATGTGCATAAATATGGTATACATTTAATACAGATATTTCCCATTTACAATGGGATACGATTGCATACCGGAATATACTTTTGCTGTCTCAGATAATAAATGATAAATGCGTAATACTGCCTGGGCATTAATGAGCGTATAAAAAGCCTCTGAGTCTCTTGGGATCCTTTAGTATGCATTCTGACCAGGTTTCCACAAGCTGAATAACTTCAACGAACTGGTGATCAAAGATTATCTAAACCTTAGTTTTGATTAACTTCAGAGCACCCAAAGGAGGATCTGGCTACTATAGCTCTCGAACTGGATCGTTATCCTAAGAGGCTGCCTGATAATAACCTGAATGTTGTATTGCGATGTTCGAACTCGAGCTACTCACATTATTATTAACTAGAGGTTCTACTTGGCTACTTTTTTATATATTCATCTACCAACTGTACCCATAGCTGAGTAATTAAACTCGTGCTAATTTTTAGGGTACAACATCCTCCATAACACCTTCACCAAGGCGATGGTCTTCTTCCTCAAGACTTTATCCTTTCCTGTCAAGCATCTGTACTGGTCGGTCCTCATACGATAAATCTAGTAGCAACTTCAGATTCTCATAAATCAACACATGTTGTATCTGACACATATTTTTGAACCATCGATACATGAAACACGTTATGAATTGCAGATTAAGTTGGAGGCATAGTCAATCTATAAGCTACCTGCCCATTCTTCTCCAGAATCTCAAAAGGTCCAAAAAACCTAGGGCTCAACTTGCCTTTCTTCCCAAACCATTTTATGCCCTTCATCGATGAAACTCTAACAAAGATATAGTCTCCCACCTGGAACTCCATGTTTCTATGATTCAGATCTAAGTAGGTCTTAGTCTACTCTGCGAAGTGAGCATTCGAACTCTAATCTTCTCATTGACTTCTAGAATACTTCAAGACCAAGATACTTCCTCTCACCAATCTCATCATAGTAAATGGGTGATCTGCACTTCCTACCATACAACATCTCATGCAGAGCCATTCCAATCATCGACTGATAACTATTGTAGGAAAACTCAATCAAGGGAAGATACTTACTCCCGGATCCCTCAAAATCCAATACACATGCCTGTAGCATATCCTCTAGTATCTGAATCATCTTCTCAGATTTTCCATCTGTTTGAGGATGATAAGCTGTACTAAACTTCATCTGTGTACCCATAGCTTTAGGCATTCCTCCCTAGAAAATAGAAGTATAGGTGGGGTCCTGATCTGATAGACGTACACATTCTTTCACATATAATTCATTGTACTGATCCATGGTATAGTTTGTTCTCACAGGCAGAAAGTAATTTGATTTGGTATATCGATCCATGATCACCCATACCAAGTCATACTATCCTACCGTCCTAGGTAATCCAACCACGACGTCCATGGTTATATCCTCCCACTTAAATTTCAGAATGCCTAAAGGTTATAGTAACCCTACTGTCCTCTGGTGTTCAAATTTTACTTGCTGACAAGTAAGGCACTTAACCACATATTCAACCACATCCTTCGTCATCCCCAACCACCAATACAAAATTTTTAAGTCTCGATATATCTTTCTAGTGACTGAATGTAATGAATATGGAGTGGTATGAGACTCATCCATAATCTCTCTCTTGATACCAGCATCCATCGAAACACATATTTGATCCTTATATCTCAGCATATCCATCTTTAAGATAGTAAAGTCTTTAGCCACTTCAACAAAGACATCCTCCCAATTCTTAACTAGTTGAGGATTGTTCATTTGTGCTTCCATGATCCTATTAAGAAGTGTAGATTGCAGACCAACATTGGCCAACTGACCTACAACAAGCTCTATCCCTGCTCTAGTCATGTCCTCTGCCAACTTCCTTGATATCTGCTTCGAGATTCCCTAACCTCTCTGGCTCAAGGCATCTGCCAATTCATTGGCCTTTCCTGGATGGTTGAGGATTTAACAGTCATAATCCTTTACCAGCTCCAACCAACGTCTCTTTCTCATATTCATATCTTTCTGTGTGAAGAAATACTTCAAACTCTTGTGATCGGTGTATATCTCACACTTCTACCCATAAAGATAATTTTGCCAAACCTTTAGTGAAAAAACTACTGCTGTTAGTTCTAAATCATGAGTAGGGTATCATTGTTCATACTCTTTTAGCTGTCACGAGGCATAGGCAATCACCTTCCTAGCCTGCATCAAAACACAACCCAACCCTTGTCTCGAAGCATCACAATAAACCAAAAACTTCTCATGATTTGAAGGAAGTCTAAGTACCAGTTAAATAATCAATCGCTGCTTCAACTCCTGAAAACTGTTCTCACACCTATTGGTCCATGCAAACTTTAAGCTCTCACATGTCAACTCAGTCAAAGATGTTGCAATTCTTGAGAACCCTTCAACAAAACGCCGATAGTATCTAGCCAATCCAAGGAACCTCTTAATATCAGAAGCACTCCTTAGCCTTGGTCAATCTCTCACTGCCTCAATCGTCTTCTGATCCACCTTAATACCATCCTTACTAAAATTGTGACCCAAGAATGTTGCTTGAGGCATAAATAATTCACAGTACTTGAACTTGGCATACAACTTGTGTTCCCTTAGCCTCTGTAACACGAAACAGATATACTGCTCGTGTTCTGTCTCTGATTGGGAGTAGATCAGTATGTCATCGATGAACACAATCACAAACTTGTCAACATAATCCTTGAACACCCTGTTCATCAGATCTATAAATGCTACTGGGGCATTGGTTAATCCAAAAGACATAACTAAGAATTCATAATGCCCATACCTCGTGCAAAAATCTGTCTTCAAAATATCCTCCTCCTTGATCATCAGTTGGTGATAACCAGATCAAAGATCAATCTTCGAGAACACTGTCTTACCTTGTAACTAGTCAAACAAGTCATCAATCATTGGCAGCGAATACTTATTCTTAATAGTCAGTTTGTTCAATTTTTGATAGTCAATACACATCCTCAATGACCCATCCTTTTTTTTAACAAATAACACTGACGCACCCAACTGTGAGAAGCTAGGTTTGATAAACCCCAAGTCAAGTAACTCTTGCAACTAAACTTTTAATTCTTTCAATTCTGCTGGTGCCCTGGATATCGATTCCGCCCCTGGTGCCAAGTCAATAACAAACTCAATCTCCCGATGCAGTGGCAATCCTGGTAGGTCCTCTAGAAATTGTTGACACCGTTTTTCGTCAACTTGAGAACATAATAACATGGATTCAAGAATTGAGATATAATAAAATAAATAACACCATGTTTATAGTGGTTTGACCCCAAAAAGTTGACCTACATCCACTTAGTCACTTTTATTGATATTTAATCTTGAAGAAGCATAGTTTTCGGTGAACTTATGTTGCCGGTTGTTCAAGAGTCCTCATTCGCTTTTACATTACATAAGGATTATTTATACAATAATGGAGTTTCGACATTATGAATTGCCCCTCCTATTTTTATCCCATCTCCTCTTATTTATAGTGAGGAGTTTAAGGTCACATATAAATCATGGGCTTGACCCGTAAATAATACATTACAACATTGTAATAATAGAAATATAGTTGTATTTTGATAAATGGAGATGTTGTATTTTTTATAATTATGTTAGCATCATAGCCTACAAAAAATGAATAGGCTTGAACTTAACAAAGGTTAGAGATTAGCTCACGATCAAGCATAGCATTCCTCGGGCAACTATAAACGAACAGGAACAAGAGTGTGCTACTCTACAACCAAAATCTTCCTATTAGCGTGTGATGGTGTGCTTTGTGTGAATAGAGGTGAAAGAAATATCCTTGTGCCAACAGAGTTAGAAGAACCCCTCTAGTGTGAGAAAAGTTTGAAGAATGTGGCAAGGTGACCAAATCTCTTCTGTTAATGTTAAGTTGTTTGCTTTGTGTTTTGTGAGAATAGGAATGCAATTAGTTTTGTTCATCATCTCTTTATAATTTCTATTATTTGAAATGTCATCATGCCCAAAAAATGGGTATAACAGAAACACATCCAGAAACTCATAGACAAAGTCTCCTCTGGTCTGACTGGTACAACCCTTGTGGTATCAACCACGTTAGCTAGGAATCCTATGCAATCTTCTTGCAATAGGTCTCTAGCCTTCAATGTTGAAATCATGGGAATATGAGGCACGTTTAGAGCACCCACAAACATGAACAGCACCCCCCCCCCCCCCCCTTTGCCTCAAAGGTCACCATCCTCCTTTTATAATCTATTGTCGCCACGTACTTGGCTAACCAATCCATGCCTAGAGTCATATCAAAGTCTTCCATTACTAGCTCGATCAGATCCACAAACAACTCCCTACTGTCCACCTCTACTGGTAAGGATCTAATCCATCTCCTAGAAACTACTGATTCCCTCGTAGGCAACAAAGTCCCAAACCCCACAACATACATATATCACAAGGTCTACTAAGTTTGTCTATCAATTTTCTAGAGAAAAATGAATGTGTTGCACCAGAATCAATCAATAATGTATTAGGAGAGCAAACGCTAGAAATCTGACCTGTCACCACGAAGGGGCTAGCCTCAGCCTCTGTTTGAGTCAACGTGAATACTTAAGCTGGAACTAGACCGTCACTCTTCTTCAATTCTTCTTTCTTTAGTTGAGGCTGATCTTTCCTAAGATGACCCACTATCGCACATAGGAAACATGCCTTAGCACATAATTCTCCCAAGTGACGACACCTGCGCCTGACAATCTCTGGATAATTCCTCAAGTTTTCATTTTCATCCTGACAGCCACTCTGACCACCCCAAAATCTATTATCTGAACCAGGGGCACTAAAGGTGTACACAGTCTTTATCTTCTTGTCACTGGAGCCACTGCCCCTACTCGACCAAATAAACAAAGGTACCATCCTCCAAGCGTCACACCTTGTGGTGCCTTCCTTCCATATCTTATCTTTTGCCCCTTCTGCAGTGAGGGCCTTCTCAACTACTTGAGCATGTATTGTAACACCAGGTACCGAGGTGATTCTGACATCTCGTCCTATACTATAATTAAGCCCTCGAACAAATTGTTCCCTCCAAATCACATCAGTTGGCACCAAGTCAGAGGAAAACTTGACCAACTTGTCAAACTTAAAAGCATTCTCAGTTACTGACATATTGCCCTGAACCAGATTTGTGAACTCATTTATCTTCATAGTTCAAACTGCCCCATTATAGTACTTTTCATTGAACAAGTCTCGAAACTTATCCCAACTCATAATGGCGACATTCCGGGTTTGGGATACAGCTTCCCACAAGATTCAGGCATCATCGCGCAACATATATGTGGCATATGGCACCCTATCATTGTCCGCCACCCTCATAAAGTCGAGGATGGAACTCATCATACTCATCCACTACTTAGCCCTCAGTGAGTATGGGTCTCCCTCAAAGGTTGGAAGGTGTTGCTTCCTGAACCTCTCATACAGTGGTCCCACCTATTCTCAATCTTTGGTTGTGCTAAAGTTGGTGCCACTGCAGGTGGAACATACAGTGCAACATTCCTTGGTGGATCCTTCTCCTCAGTATCTTGCCACATATTTTGATTGACCGCCTTGGAGGCATAGATTCCAAGTATTTCTACAATCAATGACTCGACTTATCAGGAAAAGATAACATAACTAGAAACCGTCCCATGGTCCAAACCAAACAAATACAACATTCATATGCAACAATGGTGCCAATACACATTTCTACTTTACCCACATGCATCAATAATGCTAATAAGCATATCTTTCATATTCACACAGCAGTCAAGGGCTAGGTCCAATCAATATATTTCAAGCTCCCTATTTTAGCATGCAGATAAGGCATATACTTCAATTAAGCAATTAAACAAGTATTCAACCCATTACCCACCGAACCATGAGTCGAGCTTGTCTTTAGCAACGAGTGTACATGTGTGATCGATCTTAAGGAACCATAAAGCCTTGGAAGCTCTGATACCAAGTTATAATGCTCTACTAATCTAGAACAGTTACACCATTTATTTCAAATAGTGCTTAACTCGTTAAGCGAGTCATTTGGACTCAAAAGTGTAATTAAATTAAAATAAAAGTGTGAACTAAATTTTTTGGTTAAAAGATATTATTTTTTCATTAAGTTTGTAAATGGGTTTACATGGGATCCCAAAAGTTAATTAAGAACATAATTACAATCAGAGTTTACAAAACAGTCGGCCTAAGCAACAAAATTGGGCTTCTACACTAAGTCCCTCAAACAAGTCTCGACAGTGGCGGCCGAGCAGGCTGAACATGTATGCGCCGCTCTAAAGTCCTCCAACTCATGGATGATCGCCTTTCCCCTTGCCCTTACTTGCACCATAGAGCACCCGTGAGCCAAGTCCCTGCAAGAAAACTTAACAGGGCATAATAAATAACAAACTCAACATAAATAGTAATTAGCCAACTTTGCAGATAACTAACAAAATATTTTCAGCATATAAGAAAATTCCACGACCTATGCCAATCGAATGGGTACCATACCCTAATAGTAGCACTACCATCACGACCTACATTCTACATGATTATCGCTGAACACAGCCCATGCTGATCAATAACAGATAATACAATATCAATAAACACAATAAGCAATGTTATGCATAAAAATCGTACTCAACCCTAACTGATACAAGTGTACGATAATAACCGTATTCAAACACAACTAGGCCAATGCCCTACTCTATGTGCATATGTTAGTTCTCCTACCTGGATTCCAACAAGAAGTCAGTATCGACCCAAGCTTGATCTCCTTTAAGCGTCTTGAAATAGCTCTAAGTTACAATTCGTGTAACATGGATCTAGTTTCTCATAAACAAAAATTTACCATGACTTCTCTATAAGCATTGCTAGGCTCCAAAAGCACTTTAAATATGTCAAATTATGTCACGGGACCCTTAGATTTTAATCCCCTAGGGTTCCACCTCGAAAATTATTGAAAAAGGTCCCAAAATCCCATTGCCTAACTAATTCTGTCAACCGCTTGCCTCAAACTGGTCGATCGGTTGGCTAAAAGTTCAAGCCTGCCCAACCGCAGGTCGGTCGATCAGTTTAAGTTAGAGAGCTATTTCCTTGCATTTTAAGAATTTCGATCCTATCCCATTTCAACCCAAACCTGCAACAAACTCAAAATTTGTGTTCCAAAACAGACATTCAACCTAATATACATCTGATAACAACAACTAAACCACCAAATTCAAGCCCCAACTCAAACATAAAAGGAATTAGGTCAAATGTCAAAAATTTCCCCCAAAGTTCAAAGTCGAACAAATTTTTGGTTTTTAGTTTAAATTCGAACCCCAAATCCCCTTGAAAACATGTTTCAATTCTCCATATACCCACCTAAACAACCTAGGGTTACCGGTTTTTGAAAATTAAGCCAATTTCTAAAAAACTTCCTAAAAAACAAATGAAGAACAAAAGGGAAGTTCATACCTTGTTCTTTAGTTGATTATCTATTGCAAGGGATGCTCTTTGCAGCTGCCACTTTTTTTCTCTTAGTTCTTAGGAAAAATTCAATGAAACTTGATCATATCCTTAGCTTTTTGGGTGATGAGGTGTAGATTAAGGTAGAATAACACTTAGAACGTGAAATGAAAGACACTAGACTAGTAATGGTCATCTAGCACTAATCCCATCATCAGAAGACCAAAATGCTCTTCCTACTAATTCCTTTCCTTTATTAATCCCAAGGGTATTATAGTAATCCTACCATCATTAGAAATTATACTACAAATCCCCAACTATTTCTATAATACCCATTAAACATTAAAAGTCCCAAAATTCCCACAACACTCAGCCAAAGCAATATATCGTATATTGTGACATTTCACTATTACCGCTTGAAGGAATCCACTATTGCTGCAAATCACATATTTCCACATAATAATGTGGTCGCACTACACATAACATATAATCATAAATACAACATATAATCACAAATATACCATCAACATGTCAAAATTACGAAAATGCCCGTTCTTACTAAGGACGAGACTTAAACATGTTTAAAATTAACAGTCAAATATATTCAATTATATAATAATATAATACCACAATAATTCCACTTATGCCCTCACATCACGTTAACCAGGTACCAAACCTCAGTAGGAGCTTTAGGACACTACAACATATGTTGAAATGAATAATGTTATGCAATTGCATGCACATTTGAGTTTTGCGTTATGGGGAGAAGCCTTGCTTACCGACTGTCATATTCTAAACCGGATTCCTCTAAAGAAAAATAAAATTTCATCATATGAGATATGAAAAAGAAGGGGGCCCAACCTAGGGTATCTCAAAGTGTGGTGGTGCCTTGCTTATTTCAAGAACACAGAGCGTAAAAGGACCAGCTTGGGTCCAAGGGCCATCAAATGTGTATTTGTAGGCTATGCCTCAAATAGCAAGGCCTATAGGTTATTAGACTTAGAGTCTAATGTGATAATTGAATAAAGAAAAGTTCAGTTCTTTGAGAGTTTGTTGTATAGTGACAATAAGCCTCTAGAATACCGATCTCTTTGAGAGGTTGTTGTATAGTGACAATTTCCTAGAAGAAGCCAAAGGCTTAAAGAGAGGGGAGCACAAAATGAAACCTCTCAAGTGGAGACTCTTTACCTAGTAGAGGGAACCACAAGGGAAAAGAATGAAGGGAGAGAGGTGGCTCAACTATAGTATGCAAGTTCAATTGGGAGTTTGATGTATGCTGCTTATTGTACTAGAGCGGACAATACATTTGCGGTTAGTAAACTAAGTAGGTTTACAAGCAACCTAAGTATATTACATTGGAAAGAGTATTTGGATACCTTAAAAGGACCAAAGAGTTATGCCTCCAATATTTTAAGTTTCCTAAGATACTTGAGGGATATTATTACGCAAGTTGGATATTTGGCGTAGGAGATAATCTCTGCATAACTTGTTGGGTGTTCACCCTTGCTGGGGGTGCGGTTTCTTGGGGATCTAAGAAATAAACATGTATATGTCACTCAATCATGGAGTCTGAGTTTGTAGCTTTAGAAACAACCAAAAAAGTTGTCAAGTGGCTAAGAGATCTCATGTTTGAGATACCGAAAATTGCGGTTGATGTACCGACGATTTTGATACATTGTGATAATCAAGCCACTTTGGTTAGAGCTTAGAACAATATATATATTGGGAGGTCTAGACATATAAGTCTAAGACATGACTATGTGAGGGAATTGATTGATAAGAGTATCATATCAATTTCATATGTGAAATTTTGTGAGAACTTAGCATATTCGTTTACCAAACCTCTTGGGAGAGATTTGGCAAGTTCCACAAATAGAGGGATGAGAATAAAACTCCTTGACAAATAGATTCCTCAATGATGGAAACCCAACTCAAAACTTGTATACATCAAGTGAAAAGTTCAATTGGTAAGAACAAGTCATTGATAAGGGAATAGTGTCAACATTAACAACTGAAAGGTCCCATCAAGGATGAGTTATTGTTGGTTGCTACCGAGCATGATGGTTAAGCCACAAGCTTTTAATGAAGTTCAATTGAAGAGAAATGATGCATATCGTATGCCATACCAAATTTAATTATATTTATTCCTTATTACTCACTAAATTATTAGTAAATTGGTAGTAAGGGTCGAACCCATAAGGACTATTATTCAATTTATCATTCAAAATAAAAAACAAACAAAAATTAAGTAGAGGATTTGGTTTTAAAAACTAATAGCATAAATAAATAAAGATTAAAGATTTAAGAGTAATATGATTTTACAGAAGCAGTTAAGAATTACTCTCCACCTTCGACAATCAATCTACCAACAATGACAAATAATATTTCCCATTCCCAATTAAACTATTAACCCCGCAGATAGAACTTAAGTAGTCAATTATCCTAGTTTCCCTATTATAATTAATTACAGCTAAGTGTTCTTAATTAATCTGTTTTACCAAGCAATAAACTCATTAAGCATGTGATCTATTTAACCCAGGAAAAGCATTACACAATGTGGAAACATGTTAATCTAGGCAACAAATTCATTAAGCATGCAATTCATTTAACGTAGGTTCTATTTTTCATCACAATTAATATACCCGTCACAATACCTAAATTACAATTTATCAGTATACTTAGAATCATAAACTATTAGGTAAATAGCAATCCTAAGATGATAATAGAATAATACAAAACCTTAATTAGTGGCAGTCTAAACAAGAGTGCAGTTTCATATTTTTAGAGGAATAATATTGAGATTAATAAATTAAGGTTATTTTATTAAAGAGATTTAATTAATAATCTTAATTTATTGGAGCTTGAAATTATATGTCCATAGGTCCCCGAGATGGCTCTATCAACACTATTCATGGTAAGAGTTGAAATTGGGAAAAATCAAGGAAATGACATATTTAGAAGAAATTTGTTCTTCAGGGTCAAATATGTAAATTGGGAAATTATTTAATAAGTATATTAATCTTCGAAATTATTATTTTAATTAAAGGAATTTTAAAAAATGGCTATTTAAATAATTAAGATAATTAATTTTGAATTAATTAGTTTTATTTATTTAAATAATTCGAAAAAGATATTTATGATAATTCAAATTGGATTTGAATTTGAAATGATATTTATTCTTTAATTAATCTGATAAGATAATTTGTCAGGTTAAGATATTTTGAATAAATAATTATTAAATAATAATTAAAAGGAAGTGGTTGGAACACATTGCTGAAATTAGGGATGTGTTACACGCCAACTACAGTGCTAGCAGTGTAGTTGGCGTGTAATAGAGATCCAAGAATGGATCTTGATATTTCTTTTATTTAATAATTGGTTTATAATTTAAATTTTGAATTTAATTAATTCATTTATACATCTATCAGATAGAAATAGTTTCAAGTTACGCTTAAGTGAAAGCATATTCTAGATACAAAATTCAAAACTTTTCACAAAGAGAAAAATGTATCGTAATATTTTCCTATCCTTGAAAACTGTCTCAGAAATAATATTCCAAGATCTCATGATCTCATGAGTTGAGTACATCTTGTGAATCAGAAAATTTCAACCATTACTCTACGTGCCCACACACGTCTTGGTCTGAGTATTCACAAGGCTGCTTTGGATTGGGTGTTCGTTGGATTTACTAAAAGATAGCAATGATTCTTGATTGTTTTACAACCGATTAATCCTCATCTTTTTCTTTCTCTTTGATTAATGTTTTGCATATTAATGGATCTGGTTATTTAAAGATTGTTTAAATATTTTTTTTTTGGAAATCTCTAAGTCCACCACCTACGCTTTCCGCTGCGCATACGTAACTAATTATTAACATTTACAAGATTCACGGCATTCAAATAGAAAAATAGAAGCAATTTAATATAAGGGAATAGAAGTAATAGAATTTATCAATGCATTCAAGATCTCATGTCTAGAGCTTTGAAATAACCCTTAACTATTCAATGAAAATAAAGATATTTGAGAAGAAAGAAAAACTAAATTGAAAAATAAAGATGATGATGTATTTTCTCCTACTCTGCCACTCTAGACTCTAAAATTCTCAATCCAAAGTTATTTTAAAAGTTAACCCTAACCCCATTTATAGGCCATTGAAAATACATTTGAAATTTAAAATTTAAAGGTGAATTTTCTAGAAAATCGGCCGCTGGCCACTGCTTGGGACATTGCTGGCTGCGGTTACTGGGCTCTGTTTTTGTGGCTACAACCGTTGCACTTTTTCCATTTTTTCGTTTTTCTTCAATTGCAGCCACATAAGGTATTTTGAATTTAACTGCCTTGTTTTAGCTTGGAATTAGACAATTCAAAAAGTTATGGAAAGCTAAGAAAAAGATATAAAACTTATATCTCTAGAATGATTTCCAAATGAGTAATAGAAAATTGTCCAAATCAAATGTGAAGTTTCAGACTTGTAATTTCGAGCTTAACCATTTGTAACACCCTACTTCCTTAGAGACGTTACTAAGTGAGTTTAAAACGTGCAATTAACTCGCTAATCGAGGTTTTAGGTTAAAAGTGTAGCTAAACTGTAATAAAATTCATACAATTTGAAAATATAATCATCCATTGAAAATTATAAAGCGATATACATTAGGGATCCCAAAGTACTGGTTAGAAATATTTACAACTCAAAAATATAATTAAAGTCGACTAAACGACAAAATTAGGTTTAATACAGACATCTCCCAAGAAAACGCCCCTGGCTGTGGCAGTCAGGCAGGCCAAACATGTATGCGTCGCTTCACGCTCTCCGTACTCATCGTTGATCGACTTTCCCCTTGCCCTTACCTGCACCATAGACCACCCGTGAGCCGAAGCACAGCAAAAAAACCCCACACGAGCAAATAACATATGTATAACCATCAATTAACACATAACAAAACTGCCAACAGGTTAAACACAAACGACCATGCCGTCTCAGGCACTTTACTAGGCCTTGGGTTCGCAGTCTACACCGTGAGGATATCCCAGGTATCCTTTAGGGGTCTCATCCTGGAAACTCGCACTCCGCGTGCTTAACTCTGCTTCCAGCCCCTTGCCATACTCGCCCTGCTTTATGGGTACAACAGTTTTCTTACCTTTGTCCCAAGCTTTCCAAGCACCGATATCCCGAGCACAGTCCCCTAGTCCGAGCCTTGCTGAAAACCTAGTCTCAACGTATCAACAACATCCATCCATTAAGTTCTAATCCATTAAATTACGTTGGGTCATAATTCTAGTCTCCGAGTCCTTGAATTCTATCAATTCGGGTGATAAAATCCAGCCCGAGCCTTAACTTTTGGATTCCCGAGTCTAAAACCTTCTTGGAGTCCAAAAACAGACTAAGTGTCGTGGCCTCATGAACCCATGTCGCAGCCCGCCTCAACCAAGACCCCCAACCCCAAAATAGGGCATGCCCACCGTGGTCCAAGCTAGAGTGTACTGCGACCCACCCTTCTTCCTAGCCTCCCAAGTGTTCTAGAGGGTCGCGACTCAGCAAGAACAATGCCGCGGCCCGATCCTTCGAACCCATAAAATCCTCCATTTTTCTCCACCAAAACCAAGCCAATTTACCCCAAAATCAACCCAAAAATTCAAGCTAATCATCATAGAAGTTCTACTACAGTCTCAGCAACAAAACCTAACAAGAATTATCCCCAAACCTCATCTAAAACTCAATAATGATTCTTCATCTAGCTCACATGCATAACTTTGAAATAGCAGCAGAAAATCAAGTTAAAAGCTTACCTTTGTGCTTAATTAAACCTCTGGGTTAATCCCCTAAGTTCCAAGCTCCTAGCCCCCAAAGTTCCAGCTTGATTACTTAATCTCTGGTTAGTTTTTCACTAAAACCTCCAAGCTTCCAAGGGAGAAGAAAGAAGCGAGAGATAGAGAGAGAGAGAGGGTCGGTTCCTTAGTTTCTGAGTGCTTCCTCAATTTTGTTTTATTTAACTTAAGTCTCTAAGGTTACCTCAAAGGCTCGGGGTACCAAAAACCTCACTGAGGGAAAAATGGTAAATTTCTCAATATTCCCTCCTAAACGTTCTAACTTCTAATATATCTCCAAATATTTATTTTCATAACCTGATTACCCCATAAAACGTCTAATACCCGAAATACCTCTGGAGTCTCCCCGAGTTGGGTATTCGACCCCGTTGTGACTTTCTAGCTAATCCACTCCTTAGGACTGTCTCGGATCGTGCAACACAAATATATCACATATATCATAATAATCACATTTATGCCCTCAACAGGCTAAAATTACAAACATGCCCCTAATAACCAAACGGGGCCCACATGCATATTTAATTCACCTAAACATTCATTTCTAATCATATATTCATCAAATTCACACATTAACATATTACATCACTTATTGCCCTCCAGGCACGCTAATCAAGGCCCCAAGCCTTATCAGTAAATTTGGGATGCTACACCATTGCTTCTAAAACATCCCAAATTCATTATTTTTCACCCAAATGTCTTGGAAGTCCTAAAAATACAAAATAAACTAATTAAAAATATATAAATAAATAATCAAGTGCATAATCAAAGAAGAATAATGAATTAAAAATAGATAAATTTGATATTTATCAAGCAACAAGCATCTCTAATGGTAGTAAAGATGTTGTAAGAATTTCACCTATGTGAAGCTAGAGGTGGTGCCGCCTCTCAAGAGAGTAGGGGTTTTCTCCCCGCATGGTTCATGAATGGATCAAGTACAAGACCATTAAAACTGCTAAGCGCGAAAAGTTGGAAATACATGAGTAATCTGATTTAGGTGTGTAAGACATTGCCTGTTTTTATCACTAGGAATGTTTGGTTCAATCTTTTAAGAATACCTTAGCATTTCGATAGAAGCTTTGTAGTGTTTTCATTAAGATGAAGTTAAAACCCAAAATTTACTTTATTTTATGCACTAATATCGTTTGGCTAGAGAATTGAGAATGTATTTAACCAAGTAGGGGAATGTTATGATTTGTTAAATAAATGGTGAAATGCAAAACCATAACTATTTCAGAAAATTCAATATGTAAGATTTTAATTTCGGTATAAGCCTTTATAAATCATATTTTTGGGTCCAAATTATTTCTTTGGTGTATGTAAGAGTACCCAAAAAAAATTGGAGCATTTTTGGATGTTTTGAGACATGTTTTGGAGTGCCAAGTCAGTGGCGTCTACGATGTGTTTCCTTTGGGAGGCGATGAGTTGCTTGGATTTAAAAGAGTAGACCAAGCGACGTGTCGCCTGATACTAGGAGACGCATCACCTAGCAGGCGATGCATCGCTTGGGCTGTCCGTACGTGCCCGTATAGTGACGTGTTTTTAGCTCCAAAATTGAAATTAAAATATTCTAATCTCATTGGTTGAGTCTAATGAGGTTCCTATACTATTTAAAGGATTCATTTTAGTTAATTGGTGACTTGATCATTAACCCCTCTCTCTCTTTCTCTAAAAGACCTATCTCTCTCTCTCTTGCTTTAAAGAATACTAGTTTTCTCCATGATCTTCATCAAGAAAGCTTGACTTGTATGAAGGATCAAGGCTTGTGAATCATGTTCTCATTCCATTATTTTAGCTTCAAGCAATTCCAAGGAGAAGGCCAGGAATAGAGATATTTTGGATAACAAATCTTCATTTCTGTCAAGCCTTGTGGCATTGGTGGTTCACAAAATATCATAGATTTATGATATTATGTTAGAAGGTACTTCAATAAAGGTCAACTCTAAACTTATTTATTTGTGTTTATATACTTTGTGATTATTACTTTGAGTTGTGATACAAATCCAAGTTTATTAGCCTTATCCCCCAAACAAGGACTACCATAAAGGGATAAGAGTTGGTGGACTTCATCGCGGACTGCACTGGATGCATGAAAAGATCGAGGAGGCCAAACGTGTTGCACCCGTAATGGAAGATGTATGTGGACAGGTCCTCCAATGAGAGTGAGGCCAGAGCATGATTAATCTTGATGTGCACCGAGGCACATATAGTTCACAGTGACCTGAGATTTAGTTTTGATGCCTCGAACAATGAAGCTAAGTATGAGGCTCTTATAGCTGGATTGCGAGTTGCCTTGGAGCTTAAAGCTGAAGGACTTGAAATATAAAATGATTCTCAGCTGGTTGTGAACCAAGTCCTTGGAGTGTACCAAGCTCTAGGAACCAAGATGGCTCATTACTTTTCCAACACCCAAGAAATGGTACACAACTTTAAGAGATTTACCATCCGAAAAGTTCCACAGGAACAAAACTCCAATGTTGATGCTCTAGCCAAGCTAGCTACCGCCAAGGACGTGGAGATGCTCAATGTGGCCCCTGAGGAGGTTGGATGGAACCAATAACAAAGTACCTTGTCTATGGAGAAACTGGCTCAAAAGATACTTTATTAGACTCCTCGATACATGTTTCATGGACAAGAAATGTAGAGTCCCAGAATATTTACTTAACTAGCTAGCTAGATAGTAGTAGTAGTAGTAGTTAGTATTAGTTTGTAGTATGTTAGATTCCATGGATTTTGGTTCAAGTCGAGACTTAGTTGGAAACTCATAGCAATAGTTATGAATTTTATAAGTTTAACCTATAGTTTAAGAATATTAATTATAACATAAGGTTTGATTAATATTGCTGGTCCTAGGTGTATTATTTATTATAACCTAAGGTTTAGATAGAGCCAATAAGAATATGAGACTTGTCATAAGCATGATTATTAGGGAATTAGGGTTTGTTATTTTATGGTTAGTTGAGAAATTTGTGGATTTGGTTGTTATTTAGATAATTAAATAGATTTTCCCGTAACTTTAGGGTTCTGTAACTTCCGACCTATTTTTGACCCAGTTATATGCTTATGTTTACGATGTATGTTTTGTTTTTAGTAGATTTTTTTTGCTGTGCATTAGGCTCATTCCTTTATTTTAGTGTGATACAGAAAAATGATTATGGAGGCGGAAGGATTCTTGGTAGCATGGCATGCGTGTTGAGGATCAATGGAATGGATGGGTTGCGTGTCGATCGAGGATGACGTTTGTTTTAGTCTTTTGAAATATGTCCCTTTTGTAATTCCGCATTCAACTTTTTTTGAACTTGTTTTTAAAGCTATGTTTTATGTTTTGTAAACAATGGGATCCCATACCATATCACATTTTATTTTACATTTTTAATAAAGACATGCTATTTCTTATATTTTGGGTTTTCAATAAGGGCATGTTATTTCTTATTTTTTTTATCGAAATAGTAGCTATGTCTAGTAGTTTTAATGGTCCAAGGTCTTAGAAATAGTTGAGTCATTACAGTTGGTATCGGAGCCAAAGGTCCATTTACATGAAGTTCTCTTTGATGCACATGCTCAAGCTCCGAATCTAACCACCAATGTAAGTTGTTTATGTTATAGTAGTTATGATTATGTGTTTAGTTAACGTTTTAACCCTTATGTTTTTAGTTAAGAATATTTGCAAATTAGTTTCGTTTCTTGACTTATTTTATTTATTATCTTTGCATTTATGATTGTATATAGTGAAAACCTTTTTTCCAAATAAATATCATTGTTATTTTTTAATGGCATGTATGAGTTTGATTTACTTTTACAATCATAATAAATAATAAATTTAATAAATAATGACCAAGTTCGGTGAGGGTGGATACGAATCAATGAACCGGGTTCTAAATTGAGAGTTAGGGGGCCATAGTAGAGGGAACGATTTTACTGATCCTAGCCCTCCCTCAATATGGTTAACTTTGGAACAACGATGAGTTTCGAGCCTGAGAATTAAGTCATATAGGATGATTATAAACAGACTTAGAAAATAATAAAGATGGCTTATTTTTTTTCTAAGTATAGAAACACACCCTAATTAAAAGAAGGCTTATAATTTTTTTTCATAAGAAGTCATAATTAATAGGTCCGAGTAATATTTGCTTAGATTAAGTTTTTGCCTTAGAGCCTATTTGGGTAAGTTCTAATATGATTTCTCGACTATTAGAATTTTGCTGAGGATGTCGCTCAGAAGGTCTGCACGCACAAACGCTAATGCCTCCAACGCCGCTTCTGAGAGCAATGAAGCCCCTCCAGTTCGCAGAAGGGTAGTGCGTTCTACCGCCAATCGAAGCGCACCGCAGCCGCCGCTGGTTGACAACACTGTAGAAATTGCAAGACTACGACAACAAGTGGAGGAATTACTACAGCAACAGCGACAACAGACTCAGCCTCCGCCGCAACCACAGCCTTAGCAAATGGCTGAAGTACCCCATCAAGTAGGTCCTTCTGGGGGAAGGCCAATGGTGAACCATGCGCCATACCTAGCTCAGCACATGGAGCCAATCTATGAGTGGTTTCGTAAGCAACACACCCCAAACTTTGAAGGGACAACAGACCCCTTCGAGGAAGAAGAATGGCTCAGAAATGTAGAGCCGATCCTAGTGCATTTGAATCTCAGCAATGCAGACCGCATATCCTGCATTTCGTCTCTTCTTAAGAAGGATGCTAGAATATGGTGGGACTTAGTTTAGCATACTAACGATGTCGCCACCATGACATGGAAACGATTTATGGAGCTGTTCCACAAGAAGTATTACAATGCAGCAGTCATCGCTACAAGGGTCGAGGAGGTCACTAGTTTGAAGCAGGGCAACTTGACGATAGTAGAATATGCTCGACAGTTCAACAGATTAGCCACGTTAGCACCAGAGATGGTTCGAACTAACTTTCTGAGGGTGACCAGGTTCGTTAGAGGACTTAGACCAAAGATTGAGCTAGGAGTTAAGCTAGCACACCTGGGAAATTCTATGATGAGGACACCAAGACTCAAAATCCAAGTCAAGTTCCAGTTGATCCAAGCCAAGAGGGGAGGAATGATGAGGACACCAGTTTAGGAGCTTGATCAATATTTAGCTTCTTGTAATGAGTCTTTTTATTTTTAATCACGTTTTTTAGTCTTTGTTTATTTTGTGAAAAGTCAAACACTTGACTTGTGTGAGTCCAAGAGTCCTTTTTGTCTTTAATTTTTGGATTTTATTAGGAAGACAAAGGGTTGTCTTTAAATTTCAGTTTTCATTAGGAAGACAAAGGGTTGTCTTTATTTTTCGGTTTCATTAGGAAGACAAAAGGCTTGTCTTTAATATTTCGGTTTTTAGGAAGACAAAGGGGCTTGTATTGATGTAATTTTCGGCTATATAAGGCCTTGAAAACATTTGGAAAAAGCAGATTATGTTGAATGAAAATTTGTGAGTTTTTCTTCTTGAGTTCTTGAAGAGACTATCCGAACTTATCAAGGGTATCCCTTGTGGCGTTCAATCCGACTTATCAAACGGATTCCCATCCCCGTTTGTGGAGTCTTCCTCATACCAAGGTTCGTGCTTTGCTAAGCATTGGGTCGCGGTTCTTCATTCCATTTCGTGTGCTCTTGGTGGCTGTTCCATATTTGGTGTCGGGTTTCGTCACACTTGTTGGCGTGGTTCGTATCATTCTACCTGTGCCGATGTTCTAGAAACAACAATAGAAGTAGAAAGGCTTCAGGTGAATGTTAGTAAGGAGAAGGCTAGAAACTTTGAGCCTAAACAGTAGGGTCAACCTCAGAATGGTCGGAGCAACCACAACAACAGTCGTCAACATAGCAATAATAATAGTAATGGTCAGAAGAGAAGGCATCCAGATGATAAGCAGGCCAATGGTGATAAAAGTGCACGGCAAACAATGGAGGCAATACCCGCAATGCTCTAAGTGCCAAAAGAAACATCTTGGGGAATGTCATGCAAACATCAAGGGATGCTTCAACTGTGGTCAAAAAAGTCATCGAAAGAAGGAATGTCCACAGCTCAAGTAGAAGGGGAAGAGGGATAAAACGATGGTTCCAGACCAAAGTCTTTGCCTTGACCCAGGGAGGAGCCCATGCTAGTAACAAACAGTTACAGGTCAGATTCCTATCCTCGATAATGTATGTTCTGTATTATTTGATTCGGGAGCAATATACTCGTATATCTTGTTAGGAATGATAGAGAAATTAGACAAACCTTGTAGAACTAGGTTTGTGACATAGTTGCCTTCGGGTAAAATAGTCCTATCATTACGGATAGTACGAGGCGTACCAATCAAAATTGAGGACGTAGAACTAGAAGGAGACCTATTAGAGCTGGAAATCAAGGACTTTGACATGATATTAGGCATGGACGGGCTAGCAAGGCATGGCGCAACCATCGATAGTAGATGTAAGCAAGTGATGTTCGAGACTCCTGACGATCAGAAATGATGCTATATGGGAAAAGTTTTAGGACTACATACGCAGCTTATTTCATCTCTCAAAGCTCAGAGGATGATAGAAAAAGGATGTCACACATTCTTAGCTAACGTTATAGATGTGGTAAAGGAAACACCACTAAAAGTTGGAGACTTCCACATTGTAAAGGAATTCCCAGAGGTATTTCTTGGCAACTAGCAGGATTGCTGCCGACACGGGAGATAGACTTCACAATCGAACTAGTACCGGGCACCGAGCCATTCGCTATGGGGAGCACCAGTTCTATTTGAGAAGAAGGACGGAAGTATGCATATGTGTATAAATTATCAGGAGCTGAATAAGGTGACAATTAACAATAAGTACCTGCTACCCCGACTTGACGACTTGTTTGATCAACTCCGATGGGCAACCGTGTTTTCAAAGTTTGATCTACGGACTGGGTATCACAGCTCAAAGTACGGAAAGAGGATAATCCCAAGACAATTTTTGGAACTCCTTATGGACATTACGAGTTTCTAGTTATGTCTTTTGGTCTTATCAACGCTCCAGCCGCGTTTATGGATTTAATGAATAGGGTCTTTATGGATTATTTGGATGAATTCTTCGTAGTGTTCAACGACGATATCTTGGTGTACTCAAGGGACGAAGTCGAACATGAGGAACATTTAAGGTTGATCTTGTTACGACTAAAGGAGCATCAACTTTACGCCAAGTTCAAAAAGTGCAAAATTTAGCTTTCGCAAGTAACGTTCCTTGAGCACATAGTATCCAAGGAAGGAGTGGTAGTAGACAAATCTAAGGTAGAGGCTATAAAGATTGGCGAAGACCAAAGAACACGTCTAAGGTAAGAAGTTTTCTGGGACTAGTAAGTTATTATTGGAGGTTCATAGAAGGCTTTTCTAAGATAGCCACTCTGTTTACCAACCTGACCCGGAAACAGCAAAGGTTCAACTAGACTGATAAGTGTGAAGAGAGTTTCCAGTTGCTTAAGGATATGCTCAACACCTGTACTTTATGTACCGACACCCAATGATAAGTTTGTAGTCTATTGCGATGCGGCGAAGCAAGGAATGGGTTGTGTACTGATGCAGAATGATAAGGTAATAGCCTACACCTTAAGGAAAACGTAGTTGTTGATGCGCTAAGTAGGAATAATTATGGAAGTCTAGCATCATTAGCTGGAATAGAAAAGCCGCTATAGCAGGAGTTGATCAATGCTGGAATAGAAGAAGTCATTGGTAACCTGACTAACTTGTCCATCCAGTCAAGCCTGTTAGAAGATATACGGATTGGGCAAGGACATGATGACACATTAGTAGCACATATGGATGTAGTTAGAGAAAGGAAGGCCACAAATTTCCCAATATCTAGTTAGGGGTTATTAAGATACAAGGATCGGGTATGCGTGCCAAATGATCAAGGGATTAAGATGAAGACTTTAGAAGAAGCGCACAATACCCCATACTTAGTTCACCCAGGGTCGACCAAGATGACTCATGACCTTAAAGTGCTATAATGGTGGCCAGGAATGAAGAAAGATATAGCGGAGTATGTGTCTAAATGCTTGGTATGCCAACAAGTGAAAACAAAACATCAGCAACTTGCAGGCTTATTGCAACCACTTAGCATTCCAGAATGGATATGGGATGATATAGCCATAGATTTCGTGACGGGTTTGCCACGAACAAGTAAGCAGCATGATTCGGCTTGGATAGTAATAGATAGATTAACCAAGTCAGCTCATTTCCTATCTGTTAAGACTTAGTACTCAGCAGATCAATACACAGACATTTAAGTCCAAGAAATAGTACGACTGCATAGAATCTATAAGACAATAGTATTCGATAGAGAATCGTTGTTTACATCGAGATCTTGGAGTAAGTATTTGCCGCTGATAGAATTCTCCTACAACAATAGCTACCAGTCAACAATCGGGATGGCACTCTACAAGCTACTTTATGGAAGACGGGTTGATCTCCGTTGCATTAGGACGAGGTAGGAGAAAGACAACTACTTAGACCTGAAGCTGTTAGAGGAGCTCAGGATGTTGTAGCGCTGATTAGAAAACGTATGCTCGCTGCTCAAAGCCGTTAGAAAAGTTATGCGGATGCCAAGCAGTGTGATGTGGAATTCAAAGTCGGAGATCAATTCTTCTTAAGGATATCACCTATGAAAGGTGTGAAGCGATTCGGGAAGAAAGGCAAGCTTAGTCCCAGGTTTATAGGCCCTTTTGCGATATTGGACAAAGTGGGAGCAATTGCATATAGATTAGCCCTACCGCCAGCTCTAGCAGATAGTCACAATGTGTTCCACATCTCGATGCTGCGTAGATATGTGTCAGACCCATCTCACGTCCTCAAATATGATATGATAGCACTCCAGAAAGACTTGAGTTACGAGGAACGATCGGCTAGCATCCTAGATAAAATGATGAAAGAATTACGGTCTAAGAGTTTTCCGATAGTCAAGGTCCTATGGAGTAATAGTTCTGAATGGGAGGCAACGCGGGAGTTGGAGGAAGACATGTTAACCCGGTATCCAGAATTGTTTGATAAGTAAATTTCGGGGACGAAATTCTTTTTAGTGGGGGAGAATTATAGAGTCCCAGAATATTTACTTAACTAGCTAGATAATAGTAGTAGTAGTAGTAGTTAGTATTAGTTTGTAGTATGTTAGAATCCGTGGATTTTGGTTCAAGTCGGGACTTAGTTGGAAACACATAGCAATAGTTATGAATTTTATAAGTGTAACCTATAATTTAAGAATATTAATTATAACATAAGGTTTGATTAATATTGTTGGTCCTAGGTGTATTATTTATTATAATATAAGGTTTAGATAGAGTCAATAAGAATATGACACTTATCATAAGCATGATTATTAGGGAATTAGAGTTTGTTATTTTATGGTTAGTTAAGAAATTTGTGGATTGGGTTGATATTTAGATAATTAAATAGATTTTCCCGTAACTTTAGGATACTGTAACTTCCAACCTATTTTTGACCCAATTATATTATGAATTTCGAAAAATAGTACTTCTAGAAAGTTGTAGATAGTTGAATTATCTTTCTAACGGTATAAAGATCGTCTTAATCGGAGTACTACAACTCTAGTTATGTTTATTTTACTACATATGAGTTTAGAATTACGAGATTTAGGAAGTTAGAAGTTAGGATTCTATTTTTTTATTTTTAATTTTTAAAACAAGCTTTGACTTGTTAGACTTACCTCTGAATGATTTGACCGAGTCCTAAGCCTTTGACTGATGAATATTCAAATATTTTCAATTAAATTCATTATTTTTATTCGAAGTCAAAAAGAAGATTTTTATTTCTAGAACTCTATAAATAGGACTTAAAACCCAGCCTTTCTCCTCACTCTTCAGCTGTGATCAGACTCCAAGGTGCTAGTACTACCATAGAGTGATAAACACTTGGGTTGGGAAAAATCTTTGCCATTCTTAAGTTTCGGTATTGGAGTTAGACCAATCCATAAGGTCAACTAGGTACTCCTATCCTTTAAGTCCAATTGTTTAAAACTCTTTAGTTTTCTTTAGTTCCTTTTATTCAGATCCTAACTTTCGTAATTGGTTCTTGATTAGGTTCTTGAAACTTAAGTTCTTTCTTGGTAAGTTTCTTCTTGATGGTTTAGTTTCCACATTCATTCTTTATTCTTTAGAAATACTCACCATTTGTATTGTTGGTTTTAGGAGTGTTCCAAATCCCGTCCTTGTTCTCATATCCCGGTGTTGGTAAGGAAATTAGGATAGACTTTATGTGCTTATATGTTATGTTATGTTTATGTTATGTTATGTTATATGTTTATGCTATGATATGTATATGTAAGATATGTTTTAGTTATTGGGTATATGTTTTTTTTAGATAACAAGCCCCATAATTTATATGACTTGTTTAGATAACTAGCCCTGTAGAATTATGGGCATATGATTGCCTAGCTAGCAAGCCCAAGATGTATGATGGCCATTGTAATAGATGTTTTTGTAGCCATATGTTTTATAGTGTATGCTTATGATATATGATATATGTTTTAGATAGCCTTATGTTCTTTTATAGTATTTGATGTAGTCTTATGCTTATGTTTACGATGTATGTTTTGTTTTTAGTAGATTTTCCTTGCTGGGCATTAGGCTCATTCCTTTATCTTAGTGTGATGCAGGAAAATGATTATGGAGGCGGAAGGATTCTTGTTAGCATGACATGTGTGTTGAGGATGAATGGAATGGATGGGCTACGTGTCGATCGAGGATGACATTTATTTTAGTCTTTTGAAATATGTCTCTTTTGTAATTCCGCATTCAACTTTTTTTGAACCAGTTTTTAAAGCTATGTTTTATGTTTTGTAAACAATGGGATCCCATACAATATCACATTTTATTTTACATTTTTAATAAAGACATGTTATTTCTTATATTTTGGGTTTTCAATAAGGGCATGTTATTTCTTATGTTTGTATCAAAATAAAAGCTATGTCTAGTAGTTTTAATGGTCCAAGGTCTTAGAAATAGTTGGTGTAACACCCTAAACTCCAGGGATCATTACGGTGTGCCTTGTAAACAATGTTAAACTCGCTAATCGAGCCATTTGGCCAAAATCGTGTAACTAAGTATGATTAGCGGTTTAGGGATTAAAATTTTTGGTTATGATGTAACGTTTCATTAGAACGTTTACTGTATACATTGGGATCCCAAAAATATAATTTAAAGGTCTATTACAAGAAAATATTTACAACAGGCTGATCTAAGCGGCAAAATAGGGTTTAACCCTAGTTCCTCTTTCAACCCTCGGTCGTGGCGGTCGAGCAGCCGCATATGTACACGTCGTCACCTAAGCTCTCCAACTCAAGGATGGTACAGCTTTCTTTTGCCTTTTCCTGCACCACATAGCACCCGTGAGCCGAAGCCCAGCAAGAAAACACATGCTCATGAACAGTAATAACATGTCATCGAATCATAATGTGCATGCCTAGCAATAATAGCTTCCGTCACACATGCAAATAAGTTCAAATAAATGATTATGGGATCCTGCATCTGAATAGAGGACTAATGAGTCATTCTCTGAGGACCTGCTTCTCGGATAGATGACTAATAAGTCGATCTCAAAGTGGGTGACTAATGAGTCACACCCTGTATAAGTGACCAATTAGTCACACTTTGTATAGATGACTAATGAGTCATACCATGTGCAGATGACTAATAAGTCCATCTCTGTCTAGGTGACTAATGAGTCACACTCTATATAGGTGACTAATGAGTCACACTCTGTATGGGAAACTAATGAGTCTCACTCTTTACAGGCGACTAATGAGTCACGCCCTGTATAGATGACTAATAAGCCAATCTCTGTATGGATGACTAATGAGTCATACCCTGTATAGGTGACTAATGAGTCACACTCTATATTAGTGACTAGTAAGTCACGCTTGGTATTAGTGACTAATAAGTCACACTCTGTATATATGACTAACAAGTCAATCTCTGGAGGTCCCATACCCTCCTAGCCATGTGACATGTAGGTCACCTTAGCCTTTCTGGCTCTGGCTCTAATTAACTAGCCCATAGACTAGACAAGTGCTTTTAATTTTCATCGAACTTGAGGTTGGTCTGGCATTAATGTTCATTTGAGTCATTCAATGTAGATGTCGATTAGATCTAATCTTTTATCGGCTTGCGTTAAACACGCTAAGGTCGTACTTGACTTATAAGTCAATCCCATGTTACCAATGCTCAATACCACTGCCGAACTTGACTAATAAGTCACAGCTTCACAGTTGATATTGACACCATTGCCAATCCCTGAATAATAAGTCAGTGCTTTCATCATTTAGGTAATACAAACAGACATATATCATATGTCAAATATTCAGATATAAGGAAATTGGCATGCTCACTCATTAATCAAAAGCATAATTATAATCATGCACAATTACAGAGACTCAAGCTCTGATCAATCTCAAAATCAATATTCATAGCATACCCTAATCACATGTTTCTCGTGCATCACATGCATCACATTTAATCACTTGACATGCCTCAACAATAACCATGCATGTCACATTTAACCATCCCACATGCATCAAGAATAACCATGCATGTCACATATACACAGGGTGCAGTTTTCTTACCGCTGATTCGAGCGAGAATGAATAAAAGAACGACCCTTGAGAAAAATCTGACTTTTAGTCCTTTAGCGGTCACCTAGTCATAACCAAATATGGGACACCATCAATAAAATGATAATCAAGGGTTCCCAAGCCAAGATCTAGCCTCCGGGACATCAATCCCCACTAATCCGGGTAGTAAGAACGATCCCGAGGCCTAAAACCATGTTCTCGGGGCCAAAACACTCAAACGGGCTCAACCCTTCTCAAGGGCTGCGCCCTAACACCTTGGGCCATGGCCCCCAGCCACTCCAAGAGCAAGGGCCGCGACGCCTAACACCAAAGGCCGAAGCGCCTAGCAAAGGCAAATTCTCCCACCTGCTTCTTCGAGCTAGGGCCGCGGCCCCCAACCCAGAGCCATCCCCAAACACGTTTTTCATCATTCCAAAGCCTCCAAAATCATACCTAAACACTTCCAAATAATTAAATCAAAGTTCCTAAGCTTCCCAATGATCCAAAACCATCAAATCCCGAGGTTCAATTGAACCAAAAACTCAACGATTCACAAGAGCCAATTCTAAGCTTAGAAACTCTAAAAACTCAAAGCTTAAAACTTAGATTACTTTTGGTTGGGTTGTTTCTCATCAAATCCTTCGGTCAAGAAGCTTCTAATATTTCCTAGGATCGCTATGCCTCGATCCTCGCTTGATTTTAATATAATTCACATAAACATGCATATTATCAGTTAATGCCATAATTAAGCAATTATGGCCCTCTCGGCCAACTAATCCTGCAATTAAACCGCATTAGGGATTTCAAGGCATTACATAAACCGCATTAGGGATTTCAGGGCATTACAGTTGGGTCATTACAAGAAATTATATAGGTGAGGATATTCACTACCGCTACTTAGGTGTGTGTCCGAGCAAGAAGCCAAATTCATCCTTCGAGAAGTACATGAGGGCTTCTGCGGTGACCACAACAGGTAGCAAAGCTTCGCCAAGAAGATTTTGAGACAAAGGTACTTCTGACCCACGATGAAGGTCGATTAGATGGATTATGTCAAGGAATGCGACAAATGCTAGTGATTTGCTAACATCCCCTTATCTCTTCCAAATGAGCTCACTCAAGTGGCAAGTACTTGGCCATTTGAAGTCAAGGACATTGACCTGATATTTTCCTTGCCCACGGGAAATATGCGATTAAAATATGTGATTATGGCACTCGACTACTTCACGACGTGGGTTGAGGCCAAACCTCTCACTACAATCACCTCCATGAAGGCGCTGGACTTCGTTATTAAGAACATTTTTTGCCACTATGGGCTCCCGAGGAAGATAGTCTCCGACAATGGCCTACAATTCGACAGTGAAATATTTACTGACTTTTGCGAAAGGCATGGAGTCATCAAGAGTTTCCCCTTCGTAGTCCATCCTCAAGAAAACATACAAGTGGAAGTAGTCAACAAGACACTTAAGGCCACTTTGAAGAAAACACTGGAATAGGCGAAAGGTGGTTGGCCTGAGACGGTGCCTAGAGTACTATGGAGTTAACTTACAACTACTAGGACATCCATCGGCCATTTGCCAATCTCCATGACCTACGATCATGAAGCCATGCTCCCAGTTGATGCTACCATCTCCATGCACCGAAAAATGACGTATGACCTAACCACAATTCACAATTTACTTCAAGAATCATTGGACCTTGTTGAAGAGCTCCAAGAAGCTTCACAGCTCTGAGTTGCATCCTACCAACAAAATCTAGCCAAGTATTTCAATTCTAAAGTGAAGGATGAGAAGTTCGAGGTCGGGGACTTGATATTGCGAAAGGGTACTCTGGAAACCCAAGATTCAAGTGCTACAGTGTTCGACCTTAACTTGGAACGTCCATACCAAGTCAAGAGCAATAGCCTGGACAAGTGAACGTACACCAGTATCTGCTCTCTTTGGGGGCATGAGTGGGATAGTAACCATACGAGGATAGCCGCTCGCAGAGCATGACCTAGGGAACTCAATTTGAGGAGCCCATAAGGAGTGCCATAGAGTAAACCTAGTGTTGTAGAGCTTGCGAGAGTTCTCGAGAAGCATGACCTAGGGAACTCAGTTTTAGGAGCCTATATGGGGTACCTTAGAGTAAGATAGTGTCACGAGGCTCACAAGAACAAATAAAACTAAATCTCCTAAGACCGAGAACTCAATCACTTTCTGAGGACCAAGCACCCACGAAAGATTATTGAGCTCCAGAGAACAAAAGTCTTAAAGGGCTTCCAAACCCCGAGTCCCCTAGACTTGGGCACAAGTCCCAAGTTGCTTAAACTTAGGAAAGGAAGCCCCGAGTCACCTAGACTTGGGCATAAGTCCCAAGCTGCTTAAAATTGGACAAGCAAGCTTCAAGTCGCCTAGACTTAGGCACAAGATCCAAGTTGCATAAACTTGGGCAAGGAAGCCCCGAGTCATCTAGACTTGGCCATAAGTCCCAAGTTGCTCAAAACTGTGTTGAGATTGGTTGAATATAATGGTTAAGATGTTTACAATTTGAGGTGCAAAACACTTAACAATTTTTACTTAAGGAGAAGTGAATACGTGAGATTGTGTAGAAGGCATTTAAAAGTAACTTTTAATGGGTCTAAAGTGATACAATGAGATATCCAAACAGTCTCAACAAGTTTGGTAGCATTTGGAGCAATTTTAGGACCATTGAAGGGTTCCAAAGTCAGAGGGGGTGGTGATGTGTGTGGCGTAGCATCGCAAAAATGTGAAGGGCTTCAAAAGCCCCAACAGGCGATGCATCGCCTACTAGTAAGTGATATATCACCTGCATACAGGCGATGCCTCACCTGGGTGGTCTTTTAGAGTCGTACAGTTACGTAAAATGCTCCAAATGATGTGTTTTAAACGCTCTAATCCTATTGGTTAGACTAATGACGATGCCTACACTATAAATATGGGTTATTAGAGTTGTAATGCCTTGATCACACATTCAAACTCTCTCTCTCTCTCTTTGTCCTAGTTCTCAAAGATCATTTTTTTTCCAAGTAACTCATCAAGCTTTGCTTGACTTGCATGAGTTCTAATGCTTGTTATATCCCAAATCTCATTCTACTTTGTCGAAGCTTCAAGCAATAAGAGAAGACTTGGAATAGAGATTTTGGACAACAATATTGTTGACTAGCATTTTGGTCAACGACACTGAGTCAATTTATACGACAAAACAAGAATTACACGAATTGGAATCAAGTAAATGACACAAAGAACTTTATAGTGGTTGGGCCCCAAGAGTTGGTAATGACCTATGTCCACTTGCACTTTTGTTTATCGGAAAAGTGTCACTCTTAAGATCAAGAAGAAACAGGGTTCAACTGAGTTTCTTAAGCTAACGAAAGAATACAATTCGAAGGGTTTTGTACGTAGAGTTCTTACAAAATAGATATCTAGCTCTTTTTCTCCTCTTTTTCACTTAAGGTTAATGATTTAATAAACCCATTATTTATAGAAAGTATTAATGGGTTATGGGCCCTTACAAGCAAATCTAGGCCCTGCACGTGTAGCAGTGGGAACAGTACATTCAGTTACATATTAAAAAAATATAGGAATAATATAATTTAAATATCAGTTTCATGAATATCTAGGATTATTTGATAGTGTCTCTTGAAACCCGGATCTTTGGGTAAAGTGTATTACTTAACAAACAAGTCTTGCACTCTGAGCAGCTCCATGAGATGGCACTAGTATGCTCCATCGTTGAGTAAGATATTGGCTCTTTGTGAAACAACCTTTCCAATTCTGACATAGTGTCCTCGAGTAGCTACTCATTTTGACTAGCATTCTAAATTTAATGTGGTATGACACCATGTTTCTTCTTCGTAGCAGCCACGTCATTCAGTCAAAATTGGGTTAAACATTTGCCCCCAAAGTTTATCCTAGGGCGACCAACACTGGATAAACTTTCAATCTTCAACCAGGTAAGTAGCTATTCACATTCCATTTATCACTTTAAAACTCATAGCTTTACTTTTATACGCAATTTCCACGTCTCCTCGAATAATCAACTGACAACCTTTTGATTTCCCAAGCGTCTGTCACACTTTCCCACTTTGTCATCATTGCATCTTTTCAATGAAAACAATGCACCTTTTCACCAACCCATGCGCATGACATCACATCACCTCAAAAACTCATGATGAATATTTTTAAGATGACATCACTTGTTGTCATCCGAGTCGTTACCTAGAAATAGGTCTTCCCATAACCTTTCCTTCTGTATTTTTTCAAAATTCCAAGCTTTCTTTTTCTCTGAAACACTTTCAAACCACGAGCTTGCTCTTCATTTCCTCTTCTGAAAATCCCCTTTTTTCTACCAGTCTTTCAACCAAATTATCATCATAGTAAGTTTGCAACTTCATTTTTTGCATTTGCATGACTCTTTATTACTTGTCGCATAATTTCCATCAATCTTTTGGAGATTTCATATTTGTATGCTTTTGATTTTTTATGTAAAAAGTAGTTTGTTTTTTTGCAAAAATCACTGATTTTCTAGGAAAATATCTGTTTAGGGAGTAGTAAAATATTTAGGTCTTGGATTACCCTTGATCGTGTTGTTGGCTTTGAGAATATTTTTTGTTTATTTGAAAACTCAAAGAAGTATTGCTTGCCTTTTTAAATCCGCATTAGTTTCTTCTTGAAAGTCGAATAGTGTTTTTCGAACAGCTCAAACTTAGTTGGGCACATACATAGGCTGGTCGAATAGCTCATCTTCCCTCTAATTTTTACCAGATGTATACAAGAGATCACTGGGTGAGTGATTATTCTATATACCCAGACATGCTACAGACTCTGGTGAGCACTCTCATTATACAAGACATAGTAGTGGAATGGAGTCGACCAGTTATTAACCTCAATCGTGATATTCCGGAACCATCTAATGAATCCGGTGAGCACTCTCATTATTATTTTCATTTTGTTTTCAATCAGGAATATTGCCAGATGATTGAGGAACTAGAACAAGGAATAAGGAAATTCCTGCCAAATAATTGGACTTTTACTATGCATCCTGGCTTTGTTGATCCACTCTTGGTCGAAATTCCAACCAAAGGGAAGGCATCAAGCAGATCTTTGTTTGTTGAAGGTGCCATAACTGTTGCTTTCTATTCTTAAGATATGGCTAGGATCAAGAAAATGACCAGACACAGATTTGCTACAGATCCTTAGGTTGCTAGGTATGTAACCATTGGGAAAAATGTTGAGCTGCCCATACAACAACAACCTGAACAGCTGCAAATAGAACAACCCGAGAAACAACCACAACCACAAGAGCAACTGCAGGCACAACCTTAAGATGTGCGTTTTGATGAGATTGATTTTCATGATGAGCAGCTAACCGATATGAGAAGACCTGTCGCGAAGAGAAAAGCCCGCTCGAGGAGGGAGGTTAAGTGGTATGCAGCTCCAGGTAGTACCCTCTCGATTTGGTTACTTGGGGAGTATCTCCAAAGATATGGACTTAGGACGGGGGCTTAGATTTAGTTCTTCCTCAACTCAACCAGCGAGCGTATAGTCCTGGTGGTGTGTAAAGTGCCTGGTCGAGATATATATTCAAGAAGGTGCCAGTCTCCCCATCCATCTTTATTTTAAGAGTTTCAAAAATTACTTCATAGTCGCTCCTTTTCAAATATTCCTTGATGGATACTTAATGAACTCAACATTATTTATCCTTTTCTAATACACTTGCATTTTTTAACTACAACCATGTCTGATTCAGAGATGTTCAATCTCTAAGCTTCCCCTCTAGCCCCGGCAAAAAAAAGCACCAAGAGAAAGGTAATTTTGAGAGTTGGCTCGAGCAAAGTAGCAAAAGAGTGATCCTCCTGCTTGCGGATCTTCTATTGCTCCTCCAACGACGCCTTCCAGCCAATTGTCAGAAACTCCTCATGTTGTTGCTCCTAAGCAGCAGGACACTTCGTCCCCTACCGGTGGAATGGATCCTCTCACGGACGAGGAGGAAAGTGTAACGCCCTGGTTTCTCCAAGACTGTTACTGTGGACTTTAAACAGTGCTTAACTCACGAAACGATTCATTTGGTTATAAACGTGGATCTAGATGTAATTAATAGGCTAAGGGTAAAAATCTCGATTCAAAAGGGATGGATATATTTTATTTAAAACATAAAACTGTACATGGGCCCATAAAGTGTTTACAAAGTTATTTACAATCAGAAATGGTCATTATAGTGTAAAAATTACAACCCGTCGACCTAAGCAGCAAAATATAGGGTTAACCCCTAGTTCCTCTGAGAAACACCTTGGCCGTGGTGGTTAAGCGGTTGCATATGTACACATCGCCACCTAAGCACTCCACTGAAGGTTGGGTGAGCTTTTCTTTCCCTTCACCTGCACCACATAGCACCCGTAAGCCAAGGCTCAGCAAGAAAACTTATTACTGCATGTATGTAATATCAACAAATGATTATGGTAATCATTCTAGGGCTTGCAGCCCAATCAGATAAGTGAATATCAATAATGATTCTGGTAATCATGCTGGGGCTTGTAGCCCTAATCAGATAAGTGAATATCAATAATGATTCTGGTAATCATGCTTGGACTTGTAGCCCTAATCAGATAAGTAACTAATAAGTCACGAACTTAAATCAGATGAGTAACTAATAAGTTACAAACTTGAATCAGATAAGTAACTAATTGTAGTGTCTCAGAATTTTACTTGGCTAGATAGTAGTAGTAATAGCTAGTAGTAGCTTGTAGTATGTTAGTTTATGTGGATTTTGGTTCAAGCCGGGACTTAGTTGGAAACTCATAGAAATAGTTATGGATTTTATAAGTTTGTCCTATGGTTTAGAAATATTAATTATAAAATAAGGTTTGATTATTATAACGCAAGGTTTAGATAGAATTAATAAGAATGTGACACTTGTCACAAGCATGTTTATTAAGGATTTAAGTATTTTTGATGAATAGTTTAATTAAAAGAAAGATCTAGAAGCTCTAGAACCTTCCAGCAGCTGTTAGGATCACATTTTTACTCAATAAAAGTTATTTTAATTAATTTCAAAATATTCCAAAGAGTGCAAAAACGTGTTTAAAATATCAGCGTATGCTGATATATCGCAGCTATATGGGCCAATATATCGCCTACATGAGATACGGAAAACACGTCGACTTCGCACGAACGAAACCACGAAGGCTCAGGGTATAGGTCTAGGCCATATATCACCCAAGGTAGGCGATATATCGTCCCTGAGAGACATTTTTGAATTACTTGAGGATTTAAGATTTAAAAGCAGCCTTAATCACTTGGACTTGCTCTTGAACGATTTTGACCGAGTTTTGGGCATCTGTTGAAAAAAAATTCAAATATTTTTCATTTTATATTCATTTATTTATTCATTTTAAAAGGGGTTAGTTTCACTCCTTGAACTCTACAAATAGGACTTAGTACTCAGCCATTTCACTCATCATTCAAGCATTGTTCAGAGCCTCCAAGCTGCTAAGATTATTATAGAGAGAAACACTTGGGTTTTGGGATAAAAGCTTTTCCAATCTAAGCTTTTCTAAACACTTGGGAAGTACGATATTGTGTTTTTTTTGGTATCGAGGTGTAGATCAAAGTCATAATTCATTCAAGGTATTCTTATCCTTAAGTTATGTTCTTCATGGTTCTTTAGTTTTCTTTTGTTTTCATTCAGATCCTAACTCTTTGTTATGATTCTTGGTTAGGTGTTTAAGTTCTTTGAAACTTAAGATTTTCGGTAAGTTTCTACTTTGATGATTTAGTTCTCTTTTCATCTCCATTTCTTTAGAAAACTCATGGTTTTTACTGTTGGTTTTAGGAGTGTTCCAATCCCGATCTTGTCTCCATATCCCGATTTTTGGTAAGGAAAATAGGTTAGATTATATGTGTTTATATGTTTATGTTATGATATGTTTTATGCTATGATATGATATGATATGTGATATGATATATGTTTTATAGTCGCTTGGGCATATGACTTGCTTAGATAGCAGGCCCAAGATTTTTTTATCATTTTCGTGGTTTAGAGTTATGATTTACCCTCCCTCAATTAGTAGACAGAGGACCTAGATGGGTTATCATATACTATAGTTGTGATCTAACCTACCTCAATTAGTAGACTGAGGACCTAGATGGTTTTATCACATACCACATTAATGAGTTAATGGCCATTAATATTGTAGTCTTATATGTATTATAGTCATATGTATTATACGTTTTTATAGTCATATGTATTATAGTATATGCATTATGATATAGTCTTATGTTTTATGATTTATGACATATATGTTGTTAGTAGATTTTCCTTGCTGGGCATTAGGCTCATTCTTTTTTTTTTTTAGATAATGCAAGAAAATGAGCATGGAAGGCGGGAAGGATTCGTGGTAGCTTGGCATGTGTGTTGAGGATGAATGGATTGAATGGATTGCTGGAAGATCGAGGATGACATTATTTTTATGTCTTTTGATTTATGTTTTTATGTATTTCCGCACTTAGTATTTTAAACAATTGATTTAATGTTTATGTTTTATAACAATGGGATCCCATACCATATTTTGTATTTGGTACAATATTTTGGGTTTTAAATAAAGTTATGTTATTTCATATGCATGTATTTCAAATTAGTAGCTATATCATAGTAGTTTTTAATGGTCTGAGGTCTTAGAAATAGTTGGGGGTATTACACTAATAGGTCATGAACTTGAATCAGATAAGTAACTAATAAGTCACGAACTTGAATCAGATAAGTAACTAATAAGTCACGAACTGGAATCAGATAAGTAACTAATAAGTCACAAACTTGGGCTCCGCATCGTAAGCCACGTGACGATATTGTCACCTGAGCCTTTTGGCCCTGACTCTATGTAACTAGCCTTTAGACTAGACAAGAACTTTTGTTTTCATCGAACTTGAGGTCGGTCAAGCATTTCATGCTTATGTTGATAATGCTTATGTCGATTAGATCTAATCTTTTTGGCTTTAGTTAAACATGCTAATACCATTCTTGACTCATAGGTCAATTTCGTACAACCAGTGCTTAGTACTACTGTCGAACTTGACTATTAAGTCACAGCTTCACAGTCAATATTGACACCATTGCCAATTCTGACTAATAAGTCAGTACTACTCACAACTAAGCGAGACTGCCAAGCATTTAATATGCAATCAATGTACACATATAGAGCACTCAACATGCCTCATCAATAACCATGCATGTCACATACTAGGTGCAGTTTTTTTACCGTTGTTTCGAGCGAGAAATAATAAAAGAACAATTCTTTGAGAACGATCAATCCTTTGGTCCCTTAGCAATCACCTAGTTATAACCAATTATGGAATTCCATTAATAAAATAAAGCATAAAAGGTTCATGGTCAAAACCTCGCTCTCGGGCCCTCGAATCCTACTAACACGGTTCGTAGATTCGATCCTGAGCCTTAAGAATTGAAACCCCGAGCCGAAAACCCTTGAAAACTCCTCCCTGGCTCAAAAAAGGAAGGGGAGGGCCACGACTTGGCCTAGTGAGCCGCGGCGCGCCCCCAAGTTAGAGAGCACTTTGCCTGGGTACCAGGGGTGGGTCGCGACTTGCGTGGGCTAAGTCGTGACTTGACCCCACGAACACAGCACCCCTGCCATTTTCTCCATTAAAACCAACCAAAAACCTTCACCAATCAACCCAGAAATCACACCCAATTATTACTACAACTTATCCATCATTCAACCAACAAAACCTAAGCTTTAAACCATTTAAAACCTCATCAAATTCCCATCTATTCAATCCAAAATATCAACTAAAAACCAGCTGAAAAATAGGGCAAAAACCATAAACTTGAACTAAAATTCTTACCTCCAACTCAGAATTAAACCCCCTTCAATGGCTGAACACTATATCCTAAGCTCACAAGCCTTGATTCCCTCAATCTTAGCTTCAAAATTCAAAGGAAAAGAAAAGAGAGAAGATGATCGTGGGAGAGGAAGGAGAGTCTTCTGTTTTCCTGCAGCTTTTACCCTTCTACAACCATCTAATTAGTTTAAATATATCCTAAGGTCAAATGACCAAAATGCCCCAAGCCTAACTTATTTCCTTAACAGCCCCAAGGGCAAAATCATCCTTTCCCACTTATCTCGCTAATTATAATTAACGTCCTCCAATTTCCCATATTCCCAATATTCTCAAATAATAATAAATCGTATCCCATTACCCTTTAATTCCCGGTTATGTACTAATCATCAAATTACCCCAAGACTCACCTCGAGCCCGGTAAATAACCCCGTTATGACCAAACCGCTAACTTGCATTCTAAGATCTTCTCATGCTGAATAGCTCGAACAAATCCACATAATAATGTGGTCTCATCCATAACTCACCAATCATGCATGAAAATATACAAATATGCCCTCAACGGGCCAAATTACCAATATACCCTTACAATGAAAAGTGGACCCACATGCATGCATTTATCATCATATAATAATATAACTCACATAATCATGCATATAATCATTTAATTGCATAATAAATCAATTATGGCCCTCCCGTTCCCCTAATCAAGGCTCTAAGCCACATTAGGGATTTTGGAACATTACAGAAAGAGTGAAGGAGAAATTGAAGGCAATTGCTTGCACCATCTCTTCCCGGGTCCAGACCCTTGTTAAACACTCATCGAGCGTTGATGCTGTCTTCAAGCATCGAAACGCATCGGTTGACTCTGGCCATGGACGAGCATTGTCTGAGATCCTTTCAGTGAGTTTCTCTCTATTTTCTTCTCTATTTTTTATACTAAGTCATATACTCATTTATTCCTTTCATGTGCTTCATCCCATCTTGCTTTTTTTTTGTAGGGTGTTGTTAGTCTCACCAACACCCACGACGAAGCAATCAAACTTGAGGAGGCCTTGAAAAATTCGTGGGATGTCGTGAAACACTTTAAGGACTGCCACACTCTCCAATTTCAAGCTGCTCTGGAATTGCAGAAGGATCTCGATAGAAAAAATACTGAGATCGATAATAAAAGCAAAGTGATCAAGGTTCTCGCGAAGTTAGGGGAAAAAGTCAAGCGCCAGCTAGAGGAGCTTAAGGAGAATAGGAACAGTCTCGACATTTGTGTTAAAGAACTCAAGGTGCAACAACCCAAGTTAGTAGAGGAGAAGAAGCTTCTTGAGGAAGAGCTTCAGCGTGAAAAGGATTCTCACTCCTCAAACTTGACAAATTTAAAGAGTGCAACCTTCAATTTTTTTTTTCATGTTCTATAAAAAAAAAGGAGGCCAACTTTGACTACATCCCAGCTCATCTTCGCGACAAAGAGACCGCCAAGTGCCTTTCTCATGAAGAGGAGGATGTAATGACCCAACTATTTCTAAGACCTTGGACCATTAAAACTACTAGACATAGCTACTATTTTTAAGAAAATGTACATAAGAAATAGTCATAACTTTATTAAAACTCCAAAGTAAATATTGTATCAATAACATAAACATACACTAGAAAACATATGACTATAAAAACATATATCATATAGAACTACAATATTAATGGACATTAACTCATTAACATGGCATGTGGTAAACCATCTAGGTCCTCTGTCTACTAATCAAGGTAGGTAGATCACATGGTAGTATATGATAACCCATGTAGGTCCTCTACTAGTCGAGGTAGGGTAAATCATAACTCTAACACATGAAATGATAAATAATCTTGGGGCTTGCTATCGAAGCAATTCATATGCCCAAGCGACTAAAAACATATCATACATATACATATCATAGCATAAACATATCATAACATATAAGCACATAAAATCTATCATATTTTCCTTACCAAAAGCCGGGATATTTGGGAACAAGAACAGGAATAGAAACTCCTATAAACCAACAGTAAAATGGTGAGAATCTTTAAAGAATAAAGATGAAATGAGAACTAAACCATCAAGAAGAAACTTACCAAGAAGAACCTTAAGTTTCAAGAACTTAAATACCTAATCAAGAATCATAAACAAGAGTTAGGATCTAAATAAAGAAAACTAAAGAACCATATAGAACTGAACTTAGTAATAGAAATACCTTGAATGAACTTATGGATTCGTCTAAACCTCAATACTGAAATCACACTGTTTCTCACTTCCCAAGTGTTTATAAAATCTTAGAATGATAAAGCTTTAACCCAAAACCCAAGTTTATCTCTCTTTAGTCCCACAAGCACCTTGGAGGCTCTGATCAAATACTTGAAGAATGAAGAAAATGGTTGAGCACTAGGTCCTATTTATAGAGTTCAAGGAGTGAAACTAACCCCTTTTAATTTGAATAAATAAATGATTATAAAATGAAAAATATTTGAATTTTCGTTCAACAGACGCCCAAAACTCGTTCAAAATCGTTCAAAGGCAAGTCTAAGTGGTTAAGGGTATTTTCAAAATTCAAAAGTCAAACTTTAAAAAATACATACATGGAGCTGATATATCGCCCCCCATAGGCGATATATCGCCTCCCCCTGTATTCCCAAGCCTTAATCGATCGTTCGTGCAAATTCGACGTGTTTTCCATATCTTCCGTAGGCGACATATCGGCCCCTATGCTGCGATATATCGGCATACGTTGATATATCAAGCACGTAATTGCACTTTTTTAGCATAATTTGAATTGAATAAATAGCTTTGACTGAGTCATAATACGATCCTAACAGCTACTGGAAGGTTCTAGAGCTTCTAGATCTTTCTTTTATTAAAACTATTCATCAAAATACTTAATTCCTTAATAATCATGATTATGACAAGTGTCATGCTGTTAATGGTTCTATCTAAACCTTAGGTTATAATAAATAATATATCTAGGACCAGCAATATTAATCAAACCTTATGTTATAATTAATATTCTTAAACTATAGATTAAACTTATAATATGCACAACTGTTGCTAGGAGTTTCCAACTAAGTACCGATTTGAACCAAAATCCACGTTAAATAACATACTACTAACTAATAGTATGTAGGGTCCCATAATGATTACTTAGCATAGCTAGATAGTAGTAGTAGTAATAGTAAGTATTAGTTAGTAGTATGTTAGTTACCGTGGATTTTGGTTCAAGTTGGGACTTAGTTGGAAACTCATAGGAACAGTTATGGATTTTATAAGTTTAACATATAGTTTAAGAATATTAATTATAACATAAGGTTTGATTAATATTGTTGGTCATAGAAGTATATTTATTATAACCTAAGGTTTAGATAGAACGATTAACAGCATGACACTTGTCATAATCATGATTATTAAGGAATTAAGTATTTTTGATGGATAGTTTTAATAAAAGAAAGATCTAGAAGCTCTAGAACCTTCAAGTAGCTGTTACGATCGTATTATGACTCAGTCAAAGCTGTTTATCCAATTCAAATTATGCTGAAAAAGTGCAAATACGTGTTTAATATATCAACGTATGTCGATATATCGCAGCATAGGGGCTGATATATCGCCTACGGAAGATACGGAAAACACGTTGATTTTGCACGAACGTATGAACGGGGGCTCGGGATTAGGGTAGGGGCGATATATCGCCCTTAGTGATGATTTTTATTTTAAAAATTAGCCTTAACCACTTAGACCTACCATTGAACGATTGTGACCGAGTTCCGGGCGTCACTTGAATGAAAATTCAAATCTTTTTCATTTTATAATAATTTATTTATTCAAATTAAAAAGGGTTAGTTTCACTCCTTAAACTCTTCAAATAGGACCTAGTGATCAACCATTTTCTTCATTCTTCAAGCATTTGATCAGAGCCTCCAAGGTGCTAGTGTTACTTTAGAGAGATACACTTGGGTTTTGGGTTAAAGCTTTATCGTTCTAAGCTTTTATAAACACTTGGGAAGTGAGAAATAGTGTGATTTTGGTATTGAGGTTTAGACCAATCCATAAGGTCGTTCAAGGTATTTCTATTCCTAAGTTCAGTTTTATATAATTCTTTAGTTTTCTTTAGTTTCTTTTATTCAGATCCTAACTCTTGTTTATGATTCTTGTTTAGGTATTTAAGTTCTTGAAACTTAAGGTTCTTCTTGTTTATGGTTTAGTGTTCTTTTATCTCTTTTTCTTTAGATTCTCACCATTTTACTGTTGGTTTATAGGATTGTTCTAATCCCGTTCTTATTCCCAAATATCCCAGCTTTTAGTAAGGAAAATAGGATAGATTTTATGTTCTTATATGTTATAATATGTTATGATATGTTTATGTTATGGTATGGTATGTATATGTATAGTATGTTTTATAGTCCTTGGGCATATGACTTGTCTAGCTAGCAAGCCCCATGAATTTATGGGCATATGACTTGCTTAGATACCAAGCCCCACAAATTTATGGGCAGATGAATTGCTTAGCTAACAAGCCCCAAGAAATATGATGGTCATTGTAGTCCTATATGATATATGTTTCTTTTATAGTCATATGTTTTCAAGTATATGTTTATGATATAGTTTTATTCTTATATGTGTTAGTAGATTTTCCTTGCTGGGCATTAGGCTCACTCCTTTATTTTAGTGTGATGCAGGAAAATAAATATGGAAGGCGGAAGGATTCTTGGCTGCTTGGCTTGTGTGTTGAGGATGAATGGACAACGTGTCGATCGGGGATGACGTTATTTAGTCTTTTGAATTATGTTTCTTTTGTAATTCTGCATTTAGTTGTTGAACAAATAATTTTAAGTTATGTTTTATGTTTTATTAAACAATGGGTACCCACACCATATTTTACATCTTATTTTGTAAATTGCACAATATTTATTTTGGGGTTTTTATAAAGTTATGATTATTTCTTATGTATGTTTTCTAAAAAATAGTAGCCATGTCTAAGTAGTTTTAATGGTCCAAGTTCTTAGAAATAGTTGGGTCATTACAGGTTGTATCATAGAAATAATTCATTTGCATGAAGTTCTCCTTGATACACATGCTCAAGCTCCGAATCTAACCGCCAATGTAAGTGTTTATGTTATAGTTATTATGTTTATATGTATAGCTAACGTTTTATCTTTATGTTTTCAGTTAAGAATGGATGGAGCCTTAACCTATGAGGATATTCGAGCCATTAAGGCCTTGAAAAGAATTCAAGAGCCAAGGAATACAGTAGGAGTGCTAGAAAGAATCACTCGAAGATTACTCTTATATCAGAGGGAGATAGTGCACCTCCAAACAACTAAGCAAATCATGAAGAGAGCTACGGGGAAATATGTTTTAGTGATTAGACTTTTTAAAGATTATCCTACTGTAATTGCAGCTTTAGAAGAAATATGGGAGGCTATTTCTTCTAAAGCTGCAATTATCCTACTGTAATTGCAGTCCGAGAAGCCTGCACCGGCTTTTCCAGGGTATCTTTTTTCTTCGTTAATAGTTATCTATATTCAGCAATATTTTTGTAAGTATCTATTTCAAGAATTTTGTTTTTTTTTTGTGTTGCTTGAATGGAATTATGGACTTAGCAAAATCAATTTCTACTTTTGTTATTCCTTATGGTCTGTTCGAAACGTGATTTTAAGGACGAAAGGGAATAGCAAGATTTATGGGATTTTCATTATAAAGAGGGTTGAAGGAGGAAATTTAGGGATGTAAATTCAGTGAAATTTTGGATTTTTCATTTTTCTTCGCTGTTAGATTGACAAAGATGTAAGTGATGTAAGTCGCGAAAGAAACTATTTAGCAAAATATTTTCCTCGGTCATTTCCCTATCAATTTTTTTTCCTAGAATATAGTGCTTTAGTAATTTAGTTTGCTATAGTGAAAGTGAAGTGTGATTTGAAACATAAGGTTCTGAAGTTTCACTTTTAACTTATTTTGGAAAATTACTTGATAGCAGTCTAAAGCAAAACTATCTTATTTGGGAGATTGTTTGCTCTTTTTTAGTTTTTCTTATTCCCGAGAGAAGCATATGGTTGTAACTAATCTACCATATACTGCCCATGATTATTTCTTGCAAGGTAACTGATTAGCACTGAGCATCCTGATATGCCATGTTACTCTATGATATAATGATATCAATAATGAGAAATAGGACATTGGGAGAAAGAGGATAGCTGAATTTGTTTGCATACATCAACAAATATAAAACAATGGAAAAGCTGACCCTAATTTATCAAAATATTCCTTCTTCAGCCACCAACACCACCATCATTTGGACCGGCTTACATCAATTTCCAAGTTGACTCTTTTAAATTGATGGAGCTTCTTGGACTAGAGAAGGTTGATCCTGCAGATGTAAAGCTCATTAAGGACAAGCTCTTCGGGTATTCTACATTCTAGGTGACCAAAGAAGAGCCTTTTGGAGACCTTGGTGAGGGTGTTCTTTTTGTTGGGAATTTAAGGGGGAACAGAGAAGAAGTGTTTGCCAAACTCCAAAGTCAGCTGGTTGAGGTCACTGGGGACAAGTACAACCTTTTTATGGTGGAAGAACCTAACTCAAAAGGTCCAGACCCACATGCAGGGCCACGTGTTAGCTTTGGCCTGGTGCAGAAAGAAGTCTCAGAACCAGGGCTAACAACACTTTGGCAATATGTAATAGCTCTCTTGTTATTCCTTATTACAATTGGCTCTTCTGTGGAATTAGGAATTGCATCTCAGGTATAACAACTAATATTTTATAGACTTTCTGATATTTCTACATATTACCATTGGTATCTTTCCCTATCACATAAATGGTTCATTGAAATGGATATCATTTTACTAATTATTCTCAATAACATACCTTTTTGTTAAACAGATCAATAGTCTTCCACCAGAGGTGGTGAAATATTTCACAGATCCAAATGCAGTTGAGGCACCAGATATGGAGATGTTATTCCCATTTGTTGATTCTGCTTTGCCCTTAACATATGGTGTGTTGGGGGTTCTGCTATTCCATGTGAATAGGATTTCATTTTCTTAAAAATAACTATAGAAAGGAAAAACACAAGTCTCATTCAATCTAGCTTACCATGGGCATAATAATATGTAAGTTATTTTCATCTCTCTGATTCTGTTCTACATGCTATTCTAAAAAAAATGTGTTCAGTTGTGTATGAGTAAGGGGTCTAGGGTTCGAACCCAAGCTGAAACTATGGATAATTACTTCTTATTTAGAAAATTAACCAACCCACGAACCCTACATTGATAGCAACTGAGGTGATGAAACTAAATAAATTGACTGCTATTTTAGTAAAATTTGACTTTATTTCTTTAGAGTTTAATACCCTATAATTAATAATTTGTTTAATTATGAATTCTTTTGTACTAATTAAATTCATACAGGTCATCTAAAAGAGTCACATAGTCGACATTGGTATTCCCTAAATGCACCATTTTGATATAATACCAACATTATTTGTAAACTTGAGATAACAAACAAGATTTGTATCTCTACAACACAGAAATAAGACAAAAACACTGCTAGAATTGTGATACAATAACTTTACAAGTTTAGAAAATAATGCATATCAGTTTATGCTCCACCTGTCTAATATTTCAATCAAATATCTTATATTTTCAAGTAATAGAGAATATCATAGAAAGGTTACTCTACAAAAATCATGAGTAACTTGGTGACTAAGCTTTTGTTTAATATTGTTCTTGTGTGAACCTTTCTGGGTTATGGCTTAGTCCTATATTTCAATTGTTTGACATATTATCAATTGAGTGAAGGAAGTTGGGCACTTTCTGGCTGTATTTACCAAAAAGATAACACTTAGCATTCCTTACTTCATTCCTAATATAACCCTCGGAAGTTTTGGTGCTATCACTCAGGTGCGTACATGATGTAATTGTTTCTTCATTTCCTTTGTACCTTGTTCTTCAAATAGTTTTAAATATATGTGTTTACTTTCTTTACTTCAATAGGTAGGATCATTTATAATTTTTTTTAATGTTCTTTTTGTTCCTTTTTTGAGGATATGCTCTTGCTGCTCTTCTCTTGTTACTTTGTGTGTGTTTCAATCATAAAAATATTGTTTTGTCTTTGAAAAAACTAGTATAAATAAAAGGAGACAAAAACGAAGTTGTTTGAAATTTCTTTTTGTTTGAGAATTTTTTTATCAACTGTAAAAGTGTTCTAATTTGAATCATGTCTCATTAAATTTTCATTATGTATCTGTATTATTTAGTTTAAGGTTTTTACTTAATCGGAAGCCTATTCATTTAGGTTCAATTGCATTCAAACTACTAGCTTAGTCATATCAAAGAAAATATCTAAATTAATTAGGATAATAATATTAAGAATCATGTCTTTACTACATTGGCACATGAGAGGCATGCAATAACATCTTCACTCATGTTTTACCTTCTGATTTTTGACATTGTCCCTATTGTAAGTATAACTTTACTTCTTTGGTACATAGTGACATTGTAAAGGGACTTGACCTCCAATGCATTATATTGTTGAGCTGCCGTATTATTTTTTAAAGTTCAAACAACTACCTTCGTGAGAAAACTGGACTATTAATTTGGTATTTATCATTGTCACATACTTGCATTTCTGCTGTTCAATCTTACCTAGTTAATAGTCCAGTTTCTTGCTTTCTAAGATTGTAGGGTTTTGGTGGGGGTTCTAGTTTCATACTTGGTCTACTAAGTGGATTTGGGAAGGGGTTTTTTAGAATATAGATTTATTGTTCATAAGAAAATTAATCATTTATATAGATCATCAGAATGGAGATTAACTACTATCAATGTAAATCTTCTATAGAAATTCTAGATTCTGAGTCCTAAATTTTTTAAATTCGTCTACTTCCTTGCGCATATTTAAATCCAAACATTGTACTCTAATTGTAACTATAGCTATTTTTCATGTCCTATGTGATGCAATAACTTGATGAAATACAATATCAATGGCTACATTTAACCCTCTGATGATGTATTTATTTTGACATGGCTATTTATATGTGCAGTTTAAATCCATTCTTCCAGATCGAAGTACACAAGTTGACATATCACTTGCGGGGCCATTTGCTGGTGCTGCATTGTCCTTTTCAATGTTTGTTGTTGGTCTGTTGCTTTCATCTAATACGGGAGACCTGGTGCAGGTTCCAAGCATGCTGTTTCAAGGCTCTTTGCTTCTTGGGCTCATCAGTAGAGCCACTCTTGGTTATGCGTATGTCCCTATTTTCTTTTTCAATCTTCATTATCAAAACTAAAGTAACCCTTGCCTGAATGTTTTCTAGCAGAGTTCACATTTTAAATCAAAGGTCAAGAAGCTTAATAATCTCAACTCAAGTAATTAGGTCATTATTCATTAAAAGGAAATTATTTCATCAAAATATACCACAAGTGAATGAAACAGTACTAGAATTTTTTGGAATATATAACTTTAAGTAAAGTGTAGTAAACTTCGGAAAGTAATGGAAGAGAACGAAGCTCTCAAAATTAGTGGCTAGATCATTTTCTAAACCATTTTCTTTAAGGGTCATCTAAAGTGAATTTGATGTCTTTGAAACAAGATTACTTGGAATGGAGAATGTTACAACGTACTTACATTTGGACTACGTTAATAAATATCTTGTTCATTAGGAAACATGGTTGAGACTTTGAAATCTAACCCTACTTTATTTACCCCTTGTGATAAGAAGTGGTTTCAGTTATGCATATTTCTTATTTCCCCTTTGAAAAATAAGGAAAATTCTCTTCTTCTGATTTGAAATAATTTATGTTGTACCATTTTTTTGGATGCTCTATATAAAGTCGTAATGAGGTTATTAACTTTCTTTTTTTTTTTGTACTCTTTTAGTTTACTATTAACTCTAAGTTTAAGCATTAATTATTTAAACTCTTGTGTAGCTAAGCAAATCAACCTCACAACGAAGACGACAAGTGCACAATGGAATGGATGATGAAATGGAGGGGGAAGCAAGCTTCATGGTTTACTTTTTGTGTATCTTGTTGTGCTTATGTTTTTTACTTTTGAAGCAAAAGACGTGAAAGACTAGAATTTTATTATGTATGCTTTCAAACTCAAGTTAGAACTAAGAATTTTTGAAGTGGACAGTGTCATGGTTTGAAGTAGTTTGTCTTCAAATGTAAAAATACTCATGGTTTATCATATATATTGAATATTTTAGATTTTTGGATCTATTTAATATTAGACTTGTGATCAATTGTGATTTTTTTAATCAAAATACAATAATAAAAACTTTTTACAACAATTAAAAATGTATACTACAAAATAACAAAATGTTATTGCTGGGAGAATTTACAATAATTATGGTTCTTTTGTATAATATATTATAATTTGGACAAAAAGTTATGATTTATATAATAGAATGAACTAAAAATGTTATAAAATGATCAAATATAACAATTTTCATAACAGTTGGAAAGTGTTATGCATATAGTATAAGATTAAACTTCAAATTTATAACCAAATACTCTAACTAAATGTTATTATTTGAATATTATAGCAACTAAAAATGTGTTATTGAATAGTTTAAGATAACATCGAACATAACATTTGAATACTGTTATAGAAAAGACAGGACTTTTAATAACAGGGGCTATGTTAGCGTTTTCAGAAGTGTTATCAATACTCCCGGTTAGCAGTTTTTAAGTGTTATGAATACTGTTTTTTCTTGTAGTGATAGATGATGAAGATGAATTACCGGTAGCTATGAGATATTATTTTCTCATGCTTAGGTTCATCTCTAAGATGGAATTCCAATTCATAAATGAGCAAAAACATAGAATCTTTACGAATCTTCCTAGAGGAAATTTTAAGGCTCAAGATAATGATGATTATGAGGAGATAGATGATGATATGTTAGATGAAGGGTCAGATATAGAAGATCCTGATTTTTAGATTAGTTTATTTCTTTATTTATTTATTTTTATTATTTTTGCAATTATGATTGTACTTAGTGAAAACCTTTTTCCAAATGAATATCATTGTTATTTCTGATGACATGTATGAGTTTGATTTTTTTTACAATCATAATAAATAATAAATTTAATAAATAATGACAAATTTCGGTGAGGGTGGATACAAATCAATGGACTGAGTTCTATATTGAGAGTTAGGGGGCCATAGTAGTGGGAACGATTTTACTAATCCCAACCCTCCCTCAATATGGTTAACTTTGGAACAACGACGAGTTTTGAGCCTGAGAATTAAGTCATATATGATGATTAGAAAAACACTTAGAAAATGATAAAGATGGCTTATTTGTCAACGCTGCTTCACGTTCTCCGTACTCATGGTTGACCGACCTTTCCCTTGCCCTTACCTGCAACATAGAGCACCCGTGAGTCGAAGCCCAGCAAGAAAAATCCACACAAGCAATCAACATATGCACAACTATCAATCAACATATAACAAAGCCACCAATAGGCTAAACATATAACAATCATGCCGTCCTAGGCGCTTTACCAAGCCCTGGGTTCGAGGTCTACACTGTGAGGATATCCCAGGTATCCAATAGGGGCTCTCACCCTGGAAACTTGCACTCCGCGTGCTTAACGCTGCTACCAGCCCCTTGATGTACTCGGCATTGCTGTTCTCGGCCTTCACCATTCCAGGTCCTTGCCGTTCTCAGCCTCCGCCGTTCCCGGCCCTTGCCGTACATTTACAGATATGAAACACATAGCATAAACTTAAGAAATACTTAAGCAAATACTAACATAATTAATAGGGCTACACCCTGCAACACAATCACATAGGGTCGTGCCCTGCAATACAAACTATAGGGCCACGCCCTACTCTACGGGTACAACAGTTTTCTTACCTGTGTCCCAAGCTTCCCAAGCTCCGATATCCCGAGCATAGTCCTCTAGTCCGTGCCTCGCTGAAAACCTAGTCACAACGTATCAACAACATCCTTCCATCAAGTTCTAATCCATTAAATAACTTTCGGTTATAATTCTAATCTCTGGGACCTTGAATTCTATCAATCCGGGTGATAGAATCTATCCCGTACCTTAACTTTTAGATTCCTGAGCCTAAAACCTTCTCCGGGTCCAAAAACCAACTAAGCGCTGAGGCCCGCCTCAACCAACAATCCAACCTCCATTTTTTTGCCTATGCGCCCTACGGCCCAACCTATAGGGCGCCGCGGCTCGCCCCTCTTTCTAGCCTCCCATCCGTTCTAGAGGGCCACAGCTCACCAAGAACAATGTCGCAGCCCGACCCTTCGAACCCAGAAAAATCCCCCATTTTCACAACTAAAACCAAGCCAATTTACCCCAAAATCAATCTAACAACTCAATTTAATCACCACAGTAGTTCTAGAATAGTCCCAGCAACACAACCTAACAAAAAGCTAGCTTAAAACCTCATCAAATTCCAAATTCAATCTTAAACTTCAAAGACTTAAGAAAGCTAAAAATTCAGCCAATAATTACAGAATCTAAAGGCTAAAATCACAGTTCAAAGCTTACCTTATCCTCTGCTTGAATCTACAAGTTAAAACTGAGCTAATCCATAAGTGTAGAGCCCAAAATCGTTGATTAATCATCAACGTTTCCCTTGGTAAGGTTTAGAGAAAATAAGAGAGAGAGAAAAGGGTGTTTGGGTCGGTTTACCAAGTTCTGAGTGCTTCTTAAGTTTTGTTTTACTTATCCTAGGTCACTTAAGTTACCTTCAAGGCTCGGGGTACCAAAAACGTCCCCGAGGGAAAAATGGTAAATCTCCCCGATATTCCCTCCAAAACGTCCCAACTTCAAATATATCTCCAATTATTTATTTTCATAAGCCGATAACCCAGTAAAATGTCTAATGCTAGAAATACCCCTTGACTCGCCCCGAGTCGGGTATTGTGTCATGTTGTGACTTCCTTAATAAACCGCTCCCTAGGACTGTCTCAGATCGTGCATCATAAATATATCACCACTCACACGTGGTAAAGATCACAATATTCACAAGTATTACATTTATTCCCTCAACGGGCTAAAATTAAAAACATGCCCCTAATAACCTAATGGGGCCCACATGCATATTTAATTCACCTAAACATGCATTTCTAATCACATACTCATCAAATTCACATATTTAAATAATAAATCACTTATTGCCCTCCAGGCACGCTAATCAAGGCCCTAAGCCCTACATGGAGCCTTGAGGAGGGATCTTTTTTTTTTATTATTTTACCTTCGACCTTAGGGTCCTTGGTGAAAAAACAATGGCTGCTCGAGCAACTTTTAATCTCAAATAATATGTGTGACTATTTTTACTCTTGCTTTATTCATATTATATACTACTCGAATGCTTTTATTTTAATATAACAATTTCTTTGCTATATACGATTTACTCTATTGCTTATTTCAAGTATTTAGAACATCTTGTTTTTTTTATGTCCTCACTGCACGAAGCACAATACTTTATAAATTTTTGAAAATTTTCTAAGTATTACTAAGATGTGCTATTTTAACTTATTTACGTATATGTGATCATGTATACCCTATATGCCCCCAAGTGATTGAGGAGGTCAGTCCTAGGTCACTTGCCAAATAACCAGACTTGCTCGAGCTAACACATATGCTTGAATATTGTATCATATAGCAGTCGGCTTGGATTTTTTGTTTAAGAATCACGCATGTTAAGTAGTACTTGTTTAATAACAAAATTGGCAACAATGAGTGTGTCAAGCACACTCCCTTGTATAAATCTCGTAACAAAATGGAGAAAATGTGTTTATTGAGTTTAAAATTCTATGAGTAATGCATTTTTTTGAAGAAAAAACATAAAGAATTTATTTGAACTAGGTTATTGGTCATTTATTAAGGGAAAAACATGCTTGTTAACCATATAACTAAAAACATTGTTTGTGTAATAATTAGTAGTAAAAAGCATGAGCAATACATGCCTTACAACCAAAAAAATAAGCAATTGGTAAATAATCGTGCCTTTACAAGTGGAGTGGATTAAGAATAATGCTGGTCGGATTAAGTGGAAAAAATGTGTCTTCGACCAGTATTCATTGATAATACATTCGAAAGTGTTCACTATTTGAGTATCTTGCAATTAGTTCACCGTTTAGTCGAGCAAGTTTGTACGTTCTTTGTTGTAGTACTTCTACGATCTGATATGGTCATTCCCAATTTGGTCCCATAACACCTGCTGCAGGATCTCTAGTGTTTTGGAACATTTGTCGCAATAATAGATCTTCTGCGGAAAACTTTCTATTCTTTGGCTTGAGCATTGAAGTATTTGGCAACTTTTTGCTGGTAAACAGCCACTCGCAATTATGATTTTTCTCTTTGCTCCTCGATCATGTCGAGGCTTTCAGCTAAAAATTGGTGGTTTTGATCTTGGTCATACGTACTTTTCTGATGCGATGCGGGGGTTAACTCAACTGGTATCATTGTTTCATATGCATAAGCTAGAGAAAATGGAGTATGTTTAGTTGAGGTTCGAGTAGTAATTCGATATGACCATAAGACTTCTGCCAAAATATCCGACCAATTTCCTTTGGCTTGCTTGAGACACTTTTTGATTGTGTCCTTTAAGGTTTTTTTTTACAGCTTCTACTTGTTTGTAAATGTGTTGCTGCCAAACTGAGTGCCATTATCTAAAACGATCTTCTTTGGTAACCCATATATGCATATGGTGTTTTTTACTATGAAATCGAGCACCATTTGGAAGTAATCATAGCCAGTGATTCAGCTTCAATCCACTTTGTAAAGTAATCCACTGCGACCACCGCAAATTTCACTCCACGATTTCCTGTTGGGAGTCGCCTGATCAAATTAATGCCCCATACTGCGAAGGGCCATGGGCTCTGCATTTGTTTGAGTTCATTAGGTGCTGCTCGAGGAATTTTTGAGAATCTTTGACACTTATCACATTTTTGGACGTATTCCATGGACTCTTCATTCATCGTGGGACAAAAATATCCTTGTCTCGATATCTTTTCAGCTAGACTTTGAGTAGGCTTAGTGCCTTGATTAGGGGGCCATGAGGGCAATAATTGAATTATCATGTGATTATATGAATTATGTGAGTTATATTATAATATAAATGTATTTGCATGTTTAGGTGTATTAAGCATGCACGTGGGCTCGTTTCTTATTAGAAGGGCATTTTCGTGATTTTGACTCGTTGCGGGCATATTTGTATATATATATGTTGAATATTTATTGAGACCACATTATTATGTGGGTATATTGGGTTATTCGGCACGAGGCGATCCTAGAGAGCAAGTTAGCAGTTTAGTCATAACGGGGTCAAATACCTGACTCAAGGATAACATAGGGTATTTTAGTAATTTAGTACATTACCGAGATTTATTGCGTAATAGGACATTATTTGGTGATTATTTGAGGATATTGGACTAACAGGAAAATATGAGGCGTTAATTGTGATTAGCGGGAAGTGTGGCAAATGACTATTTTTTCCCTTAGCGAGCTTTGAGAGGAAGTTTGGACCTAGGGGCATTTTAGGCTTTTCATGCCCTTGGATAGGTTTAGTCTATTAGAAACCTCAGAAGTAACCAAAAAACACGAAGAAACACTCAGCTCTTTCACTCTCTCAGTTCTCTTTTTCTCTCCCACTTGGTTTGTTCAAAACCATTGAATTTTTGAAGAATTAGTATTGAATAGAAGGCTTGAGGCTAGGACCAGATTAGGTTTAGCTAGGATGTCGTAATTCACAGTCAAGGTAAGCTTTAAATCCTATTTTGATTAAATTATGGTTTGGTTTTTAGAGTGTTTTTGAGTTTTGACTTGTGAGGAGGTTTTTGGTTAAGTTTTTGGGTATTTGTGCTACTCTGAGTGTAGTATTGACATTTTGGGACTTAATTATGGTTTTGGTACTGCTTTGGGGTGAATTTTGAGGGAATTGGCTCAAAGAAAATGTTTGAAAACTGGGTTCGCAGGGTCACATTGTGTCCCTGTTCTTGTGGCGCTGCGACCCTCAGAACTCAAAGGCCAGGGAATTTCCCTGAACCACCATGGTGTCGCGACGCTTGGTGGGCTGGGCCGTGGCCCGTGTCCAGGAAAAATAAGGTGAGGGCCCTCTAACTTCAGGAGGACCACAGTGCTTGTGATGGGCACTGCAGCTCCAATTGGGGATTTTGGCCAAATTAGGTGTCGGGTGGCAGGAACTCATACCTAAGGGCTCAGGCAGGATTCTACTACTTAGTTTAGTAGAAATCGACGTCCCAGAAACTAGGACTTGGTCGTAAAGTATTTATTAACTAGATATTGATGGATATCACTTTTAATGGTTGTGACTAGGATACTGCTAGGGCTTAGGACGGGCTCATGCTCAAGGGTCATTGTTAATTTGCTCGTGCTTGGACTAGAGGTAAGAAAACTGCACCCAATACGTGATATATTTGATTAGGACTTAGCCCGGTTGTTCAATATAAACATGATTAGGTCTCTGGTCCCTGTGAATGAGCAGGATAATGATTATGCGTGTGATTGTTTGATTAAGCATGCTTGGATGCTCTTAATCTGGATAATTTTTAAATGATGTATGCTAGTTTTAATAATTTGATTGAAAGCATTGACTTCTAAGTCAAGGGCGACAGTAGCGCATCGGGCACTGGTCGAAAGCATTGACATATGAATCTATTAGGAATGGTACCTAGTGCACAGCAGAAATTGTAGTAATGGTATACAACAAAAAATTTCATATAAACAACTTTATATGAGGATCCTTTAATATGCAATATATATAATATGTATATGAAACGATTTACCTTTTTGAGCCTATCAAGAACCCTTGAATCTTTTCGTATATGTTTCGATCTTCCTATCCTTGCTAGAGTACTCACACCTAGATCTTCCAAGACGTTCTCTACACCTCAAGATGTGGGTGGGCACATAGAGAACAATGATAGATTTTGTCAATCACACATAAGACTCTTGATTATAGGCTAGTGAGAAAGGGTTTTCACTTTTGTGAAAAAGATGATAGTTTTTCTTCTTACTAAAAGCTTGTTTTGGACTTGTTATTTCTATTTCTATCATATAAAATATATAAACATTAATACCATAATAATAATAATAAAGAAAATCAATCATCTTTTTAATAAGAATAATAATGATAAAAGACAAAGTATAACATTCCATTTTAAAATCCCTTTTAAAATGTTTTATTAATTAATTAGAAATAAAAATAAAAAGCCAACTTCTGATAACATCAAAAGTGCAATACAATAGAGCCCTATGCATGTGGCTTATCCTTGAAAAATGGGATTTTAATTTTTTCATGTGTTTTTATATTAATTAATTAATAATTAGAAATCCAAATAAGGTATCATCTTTTTTAAGTAAAAGATAACAAATTAAATTTCAAAATTCAAAATTCAAAATTTCAATTTAAATTTACATTATCATCTTATTATTAACTCAATAACTATAATAATAAAAAACAATCTTGACTATCCATATTTATTTATTCACAATTAAATAAAATAAAATAATTGATTAAAATTAATTTATTCTATTTCCACACACAATTTCGAAAATTTCTTAAATGCAATAATAAATTGTGCAACTTCAATTATCACATAGTTGTACATTTATCCCGTAGAATAAATATTCTCTCAAATATAGCCCATTCACAGTTTGAACATTGTATCAACTCTTACATTGATTAGTGTTGATAGAGCCGCCCCGAGGACCTATGGACCAATAATTCCAAGCTCCAATAAATAAAAGATTATTAACCAAAATTCTTTGATTCAATAATCATATTTATTAATCTCATGATTATTCCACTATAAATATGAGACTGAACTCTTGAGAATTAAAGACATATATTTACTGAGAACCTTATTGTAACCATAAAGTGTCCATTGATATAATCATTATATACAAATTAATCCTTGATTGATGATTCAAAATTAAGTGGGAATAAAATTATCATTTTACCCTTTTAATTATATCTTGATTCCTAGTGTACCACCGACTTTACCAGTGAAGGTTAATTCATATTCTGATGATGAATTTGACGTCAATAACCTTTTTAGTTCTTAAAGCCAACCCAATAGGGAATCATCATTCAATCTATATGATGGTATAGATTCCATATCTGTTAAGCTATGTCCCCAGCCATATACATCATTGAGTCCCCAAAACAATAGTTCTTAGCTTGATCATTCTGACAAACCGTGACGCATGAATCAAAGGATCAAGTGACATATATAGGAGTTCATAGTAACTTCAGGATTAAGATCAGTTTGTTTATGATCATCAGTTGATGTGTTTTATAATACTACGAAACAATATTTGAACAAGTATTATTAAATCACATCTTGTCCAGTTCTACATACTCTCAGCATGCAAAGTACCTCCACTAAAGTGTCCTACTATACTAGTAACCCAGATCTAGGTCACATGTATTCATAATACTAGTGGGTCGTACAAATAGAAATTAATCTAAAGATTCCATAACTTTACTTTACTGTGAACTATTTAAGTTTCATATCTCAATCTCGATCCTCTCATACCAATATGAGATTGAGACCACATAGATGAACTTAGGAATTTTTTTATATTTACTTGATATTATTAACAATAATATAGTACATAAGCTACATATAAACAATAATTCAATTCATTTATTTATTTCATTAAAACCATTGTGTACTACAATTGCTTTAAGGGCACAATTCCCAACAATCTCCCACTTGCCCTAAAGCAAATAAGGCATTTCCCTTAATCCCATGCTTCTTACATGACCTTGAAAAGATTTAATAGATAAAGTCTTTGTGAATGGATCTGCAAGATTATATTTAGAGGCAATCTTCCAGACAACAACATCTCCTTAGTTGACTATCTCTCAGATAAAGTGATATTTCCTCTCAATTTTCTTTCCCCTCTTGTGACTTATGGGTTCCTTTGAATTAGCTATTGCCCAACTATTATCACAGTGCAGAACAAGTGGTTGATCCATAACTGGAACAAATTCCAGATCAATATAGAACTTCTTGAGCCACACAACCTCTTTAGCTTCTTTACAAGTGGCTATGTATTCGGTTTCCATGGTGGAGCCTGCAATACTTGATTGTATAATACTTCTCCAAACTACAGCACCTCCTCCAAGTGTGAAAACTGATCCAAATGTCGACTTTGGACTATCCTTATCTGATTGAAAATCATAATTAGTATATCCAGTAGGGTTCAGGTCACCACCTAAATACACAAGCGTGTAATCTCTAGTATGTCTGAGTTACTTGAGAATATTCTTTACTGCTGTCCAATGACTAAATCCAGGATTGGATTGATAATGACTGATTATCCCTACTCCATAACAGATATCAGGTTTGGTGCATAACATTGCATACATTAGACTACCTACTGCAGAGGCATAGGGACACTGTCTCATGTCCTCCTCTTCCTAAGATTTTTGTGGACATTGTTCTTTAGAAAACTTAACTCCTGACCGGGTAGGCATATTGCCCTTCTTGGAGTTTTCCATGCCAAAGCATTCTAGCACTTTATCAATATAAGTTGCTTGAGACGATGCCAAAATTTTGTCCTTTCGATATCTACAGACCTGAATTCCCAAAACATATTTGGCTTCTCCCAAATTTTTCTTTTGGAATTGCCTAGGTAACCATTTCTTTACTTTTGATTATGTTTCTATGTCACTACCAATGAGTAGAATATATCATCGTAAAGAATGAAGAATACTGCAATCTTATCTTTGATTTGTTTGTAAACACAAGGTTCATAAACGTTTTGTTCAAAACCAAAGCATGTTGATTGTTTCATCGAATCTAAGATTCCAAGATCTTGAATCTTCTTTAAGCCCATAAATAGGCTTAAGAAGCATTCAAACATTTTGCTCCTGACCTTTAACTTCGAACCCTTCTTGTTGAGACATGTGAATGGTTTCATCCAGACAGCCATTCAGAAAAGTTGTTTTAATGTCCATTTGCCAAATCTCATAATCCATGCATGCAACTATGGATAAGAGTATGCGAATAGATTTGAGCATGGCCACAGGTGAAAAAGTTTCTTCATAATCAACTCCCTCTTTCTGTCTGTAGCCCTTTTCTACTAGCCTTGCTTTGAAAGTCTCTTCTTTCCCATATGCTCCTCTCTTCTTCTTCAATATCCATTTGCAACCAATAGGTTTAATATTCTCAGGTGGATCTTCAAGAGTCTAGACTGAATTGGAATACAACGATTCCATTTAAATGTCCTTGACGTTTAGTCAATTTTCTTTGTCAGAAACTTCCATTGCATCTCTATAAGTCAATGGATCATCTTTGTTTGTGTTAGAAACAAGCATTTTAACTTCATGTTCATAGCGTACTGGTTGTTTACCAACTCTCCCACTATGACGAAGATCCCTATTGTTCTGACTAGAACTAGCGATATCATCTGGCCATTTTTCTCTTGCCATTGCTAGTGATTAGCCTTTTTTATTTGAGAGCATTTCCTCAAGTACGACTTTACTTTGAGGTTTGTGGTTATTTATATAGTCATCCTCCAGAAAAGTAGCATTTGTAGATACAAACATTTTTGTTATCTTTAGGACTATAAAATGTACCACCTTTTGTTTCTTTGGAATATCCTACAAACATGAACACTTCAGTGCGTGATTCCAACTTCCCGGTCTTTCCTTTAAGCACGTGGGTAGGAAAACCCCACATATGGAAGCGGCGTAAACTAGGTTTAGTACCATTCCATAATTCCAATGGTGTTTTCTGAATAGACTTAGCTGAAACAGCATTGAGCAAATATAGTGCACATTTTTTAGCATAACCCCAGAATGTCAAAGGAAATGATGGGAAACTAATCATGAATCTAACCAAATCTAATAAGGTTCTGTTCTGTCTTTCTGAAACAACATTTTGTTGTGGTGTTCTAGGTGTAATGAGTTGGGATTGAATTCCATGCTCATGCAAGTTGTCCTCAAATTCACAATCTAAGTACTCTCCACCTCGATCTGATTGAAGTACTTTTAGTTATTTACCTGATTGCTTTTCAGCTTTTGCTCAGAATTCCCTAACTTATCATGGGTCTCGAAATTCCTTTGCATTAAGTATAGGTAACCATATCTTGAATAATTATCAATGAAAGTGACAAAATATTCATAACCTGCTCTAGCTTGTAAATTTAGTGGACCACAAACGTCTGTATGTGCAAGTTGAAGTGGTTCTGTGGCTCTTGAACCTTTAGCAGAGAAAGGTCTCTTGGTCATTTTTCCCTCTAGGCAGGATTCACAGACTGGGAGAGAACCAATAGATAGTTCTCTTAAAGGACCATCCTTTGTTACTCTGTTAATTCTTTCTAGACGAATATGTCCCAATCTCAAATGCCATATATATGTTTCACTATCAGAATCTGTCTTTTGTCTTTTAATAGATCTAGGATTTGCAGTTTTAAATAATTCAGAATTATAAACATGCTCGACATTGGACACTAACTTGTAAAGTCCACCTTCAGACTTTGCAGAACAAATGTCAAAAAAATATTTCGAAATAATAATCGAATTATTATTAAAAGAAGTATTAAAACTTTGTTAATGTAATTTTGATAAGGAAATTAAATTTCTAGTAAATATAGGAATAAAATAAACATTGTTCAACACAATAAATTTGTTATTATAAAAACTAGGCAAGGTTTTCGAACTTCAGCTGCCGAGATCTCCTGTCCACTTCCAACTCTCATGGTAACCTCTCCATGAGCCAGCTTCCTCGAAGTATTAAGACTCTGCGAAGAAAAACAAACATGATTAGTGGCTCCATAATCAACTATCCAAGATGAAAAATCCCATTCCACTAAACAAGATTCTAAAACAAGCAAATCAAATTTACCCTTCTTTTTGTCTTTCAGTTCAGCTAGGTTCATAGGACAGTTCTTTTTCCAATGATAGTCAACTCCACAATGAAAGCATGCTCCTTTCAAGGCCTTCTTTTGGGAGTTCTTTGCAGAATTATTCTTCTTGGAAGACTTGTTGGTCTTATCTAGTTGTTTGTCCTTTTTCTTGTCCTTTCCTTGGCCACCCTTCCTTTTCTTTGAATTTCCATTTGAAGAGGAGGGCTTAGCTTCAGCAACATTTGCCTCCTCAACCTTAGTGGCCTGTCCTTGAAGAATAGGATTTTTTATTTTTTTCTTGTGTTTTTATTTTAATTAATTAATAATTAGAAATCCAAATAAGGTATCATCTTTTTAAGGAAAAGATGACAACTTAAATTTCAATAATCAAAATTCAAAATTTGAATTTCCATTACCATCTTATTATTAGTTAAATAAATATAATAATCAAAACCAATTTTTACTATCCATATTTATTTATTCACACTTAAAAAAAATAATCGATTAAAATAAATTTATTCTATTTCAACACACAATTTCAAAAATTACATAAATGCAATAATAAATTGTGCAACTTCAATTATGACATAGTTGTACATTTATCTCGAAGAATAAATATTCTCTCAAATATGGCCCATTCACAGTTTGAACCTTGTATCAACTCTTACCTTGATTAGTGTTGACAGAGCCGCCCCGAGGACCTATGGACCAATAATTCCAAGCTCCAATAAATAAAAGATTATTAACCAAAACTCTTTGATTCAATAATCATATTTATTAATCTCAGGATTATTCCACTATAAATATGAGACTGAACACTTGAGAATTAAAGACATATATTTACTGAGTACTTTATTGTAACCATAAAGTGTCCATTGATATAATCATTATATACAAATTAATCCTTGATTGATGATTCAAAATTAAGTGGGAATAAAATTATCATTTTACCCTTTTAATTATATCTTGATTCCTAGTGTACCATCTACTTTACCAGTGAAGGTTAATTCATATTCTGATGATGAATTTGACGTCAATAACCTTTTTAGTTCTTAAAGCCAACCCAATAGGGAATCATCATTCAATCTATATGGTGGTATAGATTCCATATCTGTTAAGCTATGTCCCCAGCTATATACATCATTGAGTCCCCAAAACAATAGTTCTTAGCCCGATCATTCTGATAAACTGTAACGCACGATTCAAATGATCAAGTGACACATATAGGAGTTCATAGTAATTTCAGGATATAGCAGTTTGTATATGATCATCAGTTGATGTGTTTTATAATACTATGAAACAATATTTGAATAATTATTATTCACTACTACAAAAAAGGTTTTTTAGGACTAGCATTGCAAGTCCTAAAAAAGTTTTTAGGACTCGCAGGGCGCGAGTTCTCTATTTGAGAGCCTTAAAAACTAAGGTTTTTTAGGACTTGAGTTGCGAGTCCTAAAAAATCTGGTTGAGTGCATTTAGGTAATTTTTTAGGACTCCTATTGCGAGTCCTAAATTAATGTTTTTAGGACTCGCATTGCTAGTCTTGAAAAATTTTATTTTTAGTATTTTTAAAAATAATTAATTTTTATTTTAAATTAAAATTGACTTTTAAAATGAAACATTTATATACAAATCTGAAATCTTATAAATTAAAATAACAAAACTTGTACATTATTTTCAATGAAACACAACAATTAACATCCATTCTAATTACTTCTAAAGATAAACAACAATTTTATATAATTAAATCTACATGAGTCCATAAATTTTCTTAGAAAAATATGTAGCATAACAACTGCAAATCGAACATCCCCAAATTTTAAAATCCTGCAAACACAACATATAAACAAAATCAGACAGTCTAGAAACAAACACAACATATTAGTTAAACATTAACTAATTTGAAAATGAAACACAAGATAACTAAACTATTAATATACCCTAAAAACATACCAAAAATAAAATAAATTGATAATCTGAAATATTAATCTATACACTAAAAACATACCCAAAATAAAATAAATTGATAATCTGAAATTATTATCTATACACTAAAAACATACCCAAAATAAAATTCAAATCAATATATATAATTCAGAAATAACATTTATATATTAAATAAATATTAAATATAAAAACAAACTAAACTACCATGGTGGACGGAGGCGCCGAGAACCACCAGTCGTCATCGACGTCGAGCCCCAGCCAGAAGCCTTGCGCCGATGAGCCCCTACGTCACCCGAAGCCGTCGGCGAGAAGAACAACCTAGACTGAGCATGCGTCGACCGAAGCTTGAAGTCGCCGCCCCTGCATCGCTCGAAGCCGTAGTCGTTGCCGAGAACCACCTAGCCCGAAAGTTCTCGCCCCTGCGTCGCTTGAATCTGCCGCCATCGCCGAGAACCACCCAGCCCGAAGATTTGCGCCACCGTCGGTCGTCGTCCGCAACTGTTGATGATGAGTGGCTAAGGGTGTCATGATCCGTTGATGAGAGTGGCTAAGGGCTGAGTTCTTTTTGTTGAAGAAGAACGAAGGAGGCGGCAGTTCTGAAATAGGTTATTAGGTTTATGTATTATATATATGACATAACATTTAAAAAATAAAAATGAAATGTAAAAAAAAACATCTTATTAAATATTATTTCCCAACACATAATAGTTATTTCCCAATAAATAATTAATTAAATGACAACACTTAAATTTTCAATTTAGGTGTTTTAGGACTCACAATTTTTTTAGGACACTCATTACGAGTCCTAAAATGTTTTTTAAGGACTCTCAATGAGTGTCCTAAAAAGTCCAGGAACTTTTGTTAAAAAATAAATCAAACTTTCAGGACACACATAAGTTTTTAGGACTTGCACCGCGTGTCCTAAAAAAATTCTTTAAGGACTCGCAATGAGTGTCCTAAAAAGTCCAGGAGGTGTTTTAAAAAAAAAATCAAACTTTTAGGACACACATAGTTCTTAGGACTCGCGTTGCGAGTCCTACAAAGTCCAGGAGTTGTTTTTAGGACTCGCATATAGGTGAGTGCCCTAAAAAAGTGTCCTAAAAGAGTGTTTTTGTAGTAGTAAAATTATCATTTTACCCTTTTAATTATATCTTGATTCCTAGTGTACTATCTACTTTACCAGTGAAGGTTACTTCATATTCTGATGATGAATTTGACGTCAATAACCTTTTTAGTTCTTAAAGCCAACCCAATAGGGAATCATCATTCAATCTATATGATGGTATAGATTCCATATCTGTTAAGCTATGTCCCCAGGTATATACATCATTGAGTCCCCAAAACAATAGTTCTTAGCCCGATCATTCTGACAAACCGTAACGCATGATTCAAATGATCAAGTGACATATATAGGAGTTCATAGTAATTTAAGGATTAAGCAGTTTGTATATGATCATCAATTGATGTGTTTTATAATACTATGAAAAAATATTTGAACAATTATTATTCACTACTACAAAAAAGGTTTTTTAGGACTACTAGCATTGCGAGTCCTAAAAAAGTATTTAGGACTCGCGGGGTGCGAGTCCTCTATTTGAGAGCCTTAAAAACTAAGGTTTTTTAGGACTTGCGTTGCGAGTCCTAAAAGAATGTTTTTAGGACTCGCAATGCGAGTCCTAAAAAATCTGGTTGAGTGCCTTTAAGTAATTTTTTAGGACTCCCATTGCGAGTCCTAAATTAATGTTTTTAGGACTCGCATTGCTAGTCTTGAAAAATTTTATTTTTAGTATTTTTAAAAATAATTAATTTATATTTTAAATTAAAATTGACTTTTTAAATGAAACATTTATATACAAATCTGAAAACTTATAAATTAAAATAACAAAACTTGTACATTATTTTCAATGAAACACAACAATTAACATCCATTCTAATTAATTCTAAAGATAAACAACAATTTTAAATAATTAAATCTACATGAGTCCATAAATTTTCTTAGAAAAATTGGCAGCATAACAACTGCAAATCGGACATCCCCAAATTTTAAAATCCTGCAAACACAACATATAGACAAAATCAGACAGTCTAGAAACAAACACAACATATTAGTTAAACATTAACTAATTTGAAAATGAAACACAAAATACCTAAACTATTCATATAGCCTAAAAACATACCCAAAATAAAATAAATTGATAATCTGAAATATTAATCTATACACTAAAAACATATCCAAAATAAAATAAATTGATAATCTGAAATTATTATCTATACACTAAAAACATACCCAAAATAAAATTCAAATCAATATATATATATAATTCAGAAATAACATTTATATATTAAATAAACATTAAATAAAAAAACAAACTAAACTACCGTGGTGGACGGAGGCGCCGAGAACCACCAGTCGTCGTCGACGTCGAGCCCCAGCCAGAAGCCTTGCGCTGATGAGCCCCTACGTCGCCCGAAGCAGTCGGCGAGAAGAACCACCTAGACCGAGCATGCGTCGGCCGAAGCTTGAAGTCGTCGCCCCTGCGTCGCTCGAAGCCGTAGTCGTTGCCGAGAACCACCCAGCCCGAAAGTTCTCGCCTCTGCGTCGCTTGAATCTGCCGCCATCGCCGAGAACCACCCAGCCCGAAGATTTGCGCCACCGTCAGTCGTCGTCCACAACTGTTGATGATGAGTGGCTAAGGGTGTCATGATCCGTTGATGAGAGTGGCTAAGGGCTGAGTTCTTTTTGTTGAAGAAGAACGAAGGAGGCGGCAGTTCTGAAATAGGTTATTAGGTTTAGGTATTATATATATGATATAACATTTAAAAAATAAAAAGAAATGTTAAAAAAAAAACATCTTATTAAATATTATTTCCCAACACATAATAATTATTTCCCAATAAATAATTAATTAAATGACAACACTTAAATTTTCTATTTAGGTTTTTTAGGACTCACAATTTTTTAGGACACTCATTACGAGTCCTAAAATGTTTTTTAAGGACTCTCAATGAGTGTCCTAAAAAGTCCAGGAACTTTTGTTAAAAAATAAATCAAACTTTCAGGACACACATAAGTTTTTAGGACTTGCACCGCGTGTCCTAAAAAATTCTTTAAGGACTCGCAATGAGTGTCCTAAAAAGTCCAGGAGGTGTTTTTAAAAAAAAAATCAAACTTTTAGGACACACATAGTTTTTAGGACTCGCAACACGAGTCCTAAAAAGTCCAGGAGTTGTTTTTAGGACTCGCATCTAGGTGAGTGCCCTAAAAAGTGTCCTAAAGGAGTGTTTTTGTAGTAGTAAAATTATTAATTTACCCTTTTAATTATATCTTGATTCCTAGTGTACCATCTACTTTACCAGTGAAGGTTACTTCATATTCTGATGATGAATTTGACGTCAATAACCTTTTTAGTTCTTAAAGCCAACCCAATAGGGAATCATCATTCAATCTATATGGTGGTATAGATTCCATATCCTTTAAGCTATGTCCCCTGCTATATACATCATTGAGTCCCCAAAACAATAGTTCTTAGCCCGATCATTCTGACAAACCGTAACGCATGATTCAAATGATCAAGTGACATATATAGGAGTTCATAGTAATTTAAGGATTAAGCAGTTTGTATATGATCATCAGTTGATGTGTTTTATAATACTATGAAACAATATTTGAACAATGATTATTCACTACTACAAAAAAAGGTTTTTTAGGACTACTAGCATTGCGAGTCCTAAAAAAGTATTTAGGAGTCGCGGGGCGCGAGTCCTCTATTTGAGAGCCTTAAAAACTAAGGTTTTTTAGGACTTGCGTTGCGAGTCCTAAAAGAATGTTTTTAGGACTCGCAATGCGAGTCCTAAAAAATCTGGTTGAGTGCCTTTAAGTAATTTTTTAGGACTCCCATTGCGAGTCCTAAATTAAATTTTTTAGGACTCGCATTGCTAGTCCTGAAAATTTTTATTTTTATTATTTTTAAAAATAATTTATTTTTATTTTAAATTAAAATTGACTTTTTAAATGAAACATTTATATACAAATCTGAAAACTTATAAATTAAAATAACAAAACTTGTACATTATTTTCAATGAAACACAACAATTGTCAAGAAGTGCTTATTAGCACCATTTTTGGGTATGAACATCAATCGACATGCTTATTATCATGACTGCTGAGTGTTAATACTTGTTTTTTCGATCTTGGATCATATGGCGGCAAGAGGTATTGTTACTTAAACCTAACTGGCTAAATTGATTATTGCAGTAGGTATATGCTTGGAAGTATGCTTCCAGGGCAGTCACATCTGCTAGCCGACCAAGAAATACAGGCCAAGATTGATAATCAAGGTTAGATCCCTTTGCGAGCTACAGAGAAAATGCATCATTTGCTTGTTGATATGCAAGCCATATTAGAGAGGTAGGAAGAAGAGATCTGTCTGCTTAGACAACAACGAGTTCCAATAGGGAACGTTCAACCAGAGGTGCCACCTGCGTTGGTACCGACAGTAGTACAACCGTCTAAGGCTAGGAACATATGGGAATCTCTTTATGAAAGGTTCAAAAAGAAGAACCCTTCAGTCTTTGAGGGCAGTGCGGATCCGGCCAAGGTTGCGCAATGGATGAGCATGGTTACCACTTTCTTAGATTTCATGAGGGTAGTTGGTAATTAGAGGGTGGCTTGTGCCACATATATGTTTCGGGAGGATGCCCAAATTTGGTGGGAAGTGATATCCCTGACCAAGAATGTTAAAGCCATGGATTGGGAATGGTTCAGAACTGTATGCAATGAGAAGTATTAGAATGATGCATTTAGGACTGCAAAAGCAGAAAAGTTCAGTAAGTTGTTATAGGGGAACATATGAGTGACAGAGTATGCACTGAGATTCGATAGACTTGCTATGTTTTTTCCAAACTTGGTACCCACTGATGGGACATGGAAGGAAAGGTTCCTTCAGGGGCTATAACCTATGATAGTCTGGGATGTTCGTATTACTACCGTGCCTGAGGTGACGACATATGCTTAGGTGGTAGAGAAATCCCTTACTGCTGAGGGTGCATAGAACAAGATCTGGCACGAGAACGAAGCCAAGAGAGACACTAGGAGGATGGAACCTCCATTTATGGGTTCTTGTAGGGGCAGGCTCTGGTGACCAGAAAAGGAAGGCTTTAGATACCTTTTCAGCTTTTGGCCCCGATAGGAGGCCAATGGGTATACAGATAGGCTGCCAGGGCAGCAATGAGGTCTGGAGGACCTACCAAGAGCGCACTAGATGTATGAGGTGCCATGTGGGAGAGTTTTAGGAAAAGGCCTGCTTTCTATGTGCGATGGTGGGACATTTGAAGAAAGATTGCCCGAGAGCAAGAAAGGAAGAACCAAGGAAGGCAGACAGCTCGACTCTAGCTGGAGTGTTCACATTGATACATGCAGAGGTTGAGGCGAGTCCCCCAGTAGTGACAGGTCATTTGAGGCTAGTCCCTAGTGCTCGAACCTCTTATACTATTTTGATTGAATCTAGTGCTACACATTCTTTTGTTTCTAGAAGGAGAATTGATAAAATGTGTAGACCATGTGATTATTATACTGTAGGGTTTTGATCTATACTGCCCACTAGGAATTAGTAGTCTCTATGAGATGGATCAAATCGTTGCCAGTGCACTGGATGGTAGGGATTTGTCTGTTGATTTGAATTAGCCAGTAATGAATGACTTCGACATGATTGTGGTCATGGACTGGTTAGTGAAATATGGGGCAACCATAGACTACAAGAAGAAAATGGTAACCTTTGAGTCTGAGGGTGAGGATCCCTTTGTATTTGTTGGAAATCTTCATGGACCCCGTGTACCTATGATATAAATATTGAGGGCTAGAGACCTACTACGAGGTGGTTGCATATGATTCCTAGCCAGTGCGGTAGATACTACTCAGGTTGTGCTAGTGGGACCAGAAGATACTAGATTAGTCTGAGTTTCTAGATGTGTTTCTAGAGGATTTACCAGGGTTTCTGCCACATAGAGAGATAGAGTTTGATATTGACTTGGCACCAAGGACAGAGCCAATATCTAGAGCACTATATCGAATGGCCCCAAAAAAATTGAAGGAATTGAAGGTACAGTTATAGGAGTTTTTAGACTTGGGTTTTATTAGACCCAGTTTCTCTCCATGGGGTGCGCCAATCCTATTTGTAAAGAAGTAGGAAGATTCTCTGAGGATGTATATTGATTACAGGGAACTGAACAAGTTTACCATTAAGAATAAGTATCCTCTGCCAAGGATAGATAACATGTTTGATCCATTGTAGGGTAAGACAATATTCTTGAAGATAGATCTTTGATCTGGTTATCACCAGCTGAGGATCAAGGGGAAGATATACCAAAGATTTCTTTTCACACGAGATACGAGAAATATGAGTTTCTTGTCATGTCATTTGGTTTGACTAAATCCCCAATAACTTTTATGGATTTGATGAACAGGGTGTTCAAAGATTATCTGGATTGGTTTGTGATCATCTTCATTGATGATCTTCTAGTTTATTCTTAGTTAGAGGAAGAGCATGAGCAACATCTCATGTTGATGCTACAGAGACTGAGAGGGCACAGACTGTATGTGAATTTCAAGAAGTGTGGGTTCTGGTTACCATAGGTGACTTTCGTTGGTCACATTGTCAGTAGAAATGGGATCAAGGTGGACCCTGCTAAGATTAAGGCGGTCAGGGATTGGCCAATGTAATGCCCCAAATTTCCTAATAAGGTTTAGGACCTTGATTAGGAGGCCGGGAGGGCCATAATTGATTTATTATGATATTAAATGACTATATGCATGTTAGTGTGAATTATATTATCATATGATGATAAAATGCGTGCATATAGGTGTATTTGTAATCATAAGGGCATTTTGGTAATTTGGCCTGTTGAGGGCATACTTGTAAATTGGGTGCATATTGTAAATTTGTGAATGAGATTTTATTATTATGGAGATATATTCGAGCTATTCGGCATGAGACGATCCTAGATTATGAGTTAGCGGTTTTGTCATAACGGGGTCAATTTTGGGGTAATAGAAATGTTTATTTGTTGATAAATTAGGAGTATTTGAGATCAGGATGGAATTTTGGAAGTTTTGACTATAATGTCCCCAGGGGTGTTTTCGGGACCCCGAGCCTTAGGATTTATTTGAGGTTACTTAAGCTCGAAGTAGCTTGTCAGATAAGAACGTACGTTAGAAAATCTCTTTCTCCCTTCCCGATAGCCTATTTTACCGCTCGAAGCTTACTTAAAGGAATTTTGAGTTCTAGGAGTCGGAATCAAGCGAGGGTCGAGGCATAGCGATCCTAGGGAAGATTAGAAGCTTCTTAATCGAAGGATTTGACGGAAAACAACCCAATCAAAGGTAATCTAAGTTTGAAGTTTTGAGTTTCTAAAGTTTTAAGCTTAGAATTGGACTTTGTGAATTGTTGAGTTTTTGGTTGGTTTGAACCTTGGGTTTTGAGGGTTTTGGAGTATTGAGAGGCTTGGGAACTTTGATTTGATGATTGGGGAATGTTTAGGTATGATTTTGGAGGCTTTGGAGTGTAAAATTGAGTTTGGGAATGGCCTAGGGTTGGGGGCCGCGGCCCTTGCATGAAGAAGCAGGTGGAGGAAGTGAACCTACTAGGCATCGCGACCCTTGATGAAGGGCGCCGCGGCCCTTGGCTCAGAAAAATCTGGGGGCCGCGGCCCTTGGCTCAGAAAATTCTGGGGGTCGCGGCCCAAGGAGCTAGGGCCGCAACCCTTGCCCTGTTTTCACCCCGTTTGCTCGTTTTGACCCCGGGAACTTGGCTATAGGCCTCGGGAGTGTTCCTACTACTTGGATTAGTTTGGATTGTTGTCCCGGAGGCTAGATTTTGTTTGGTAACCTATGTTGATCATTTTATTGATGGTGTCCCATATTTGGTTATGACTAGGTGACCGCTAAGGGCGTAAAGGTTGATCGTTCTCAAGGGTCGTTCTTATATTGGTTCTAGCTCGAATCTGAGGTAAGAAAACTGCACCCTGTGTATATGTGACATGCATGGCTATTCTTGATGCATGTTGGTTGATTATTAAACGTGACATGCATGGCTATTATTGGTGCATGTTGGATTGTTAAATATAATGCATATGATGCATGAGAAACATGTGATTAGGACATGCTTTATATACTGTGTATGATATCGTTCAGAGCTTAAGCCTCTGTGTTCGTGCATGGTCCTAATGGTACTAGTACCTGTTAAGTAAGCATGTTGAATACCTTGTTTATGGATATTGGACATGTGATATATGTTTGGTGGCATGGCTTACTTGTGTATGGCACTGACTTATTAATCAGATTCGGCAATGGTGTTAGATTCATTTGTGAAGCTGCGATTTATTAGTCAAGTCCACAATGAGTTGAACACTGGTCGTGTTTTACTGACCTAAGAGTCAGAGATGGCATAGTGTCATGAACGTCGAGCCAAATGAAGATTAGATCTAATCGATATCAGCAAGAATGACTCATATGGGGTATTAACGCTGGACCGACCCTAAGGTCGACGAAATTATAAGCGCTTGGCTAGTCTAAGACTAGTTATTCAGAGCAAGGGCATATGGCCCCGGTGACTGTTTGTCACATGGCTAGGGAACGTTGTTCCACAGTTATGACTCTAGAGTCAGGAGGAAGGTTATGTTGGTGACTAGTCACCATGCACCTGTCCTATTAAAGCTAGTGAGATGCTCACTTATTTGTTAAGCCCTGGTGATCCTATCGTCACAAGGCTAAAGGGTGCTGTCCCCATATTTGTGACTTTTTGTGATAGTCACCTATTTGTTTGGACTGTTGGTCCTGAATAATTGATACAATCATCGTTGATATTATATCATGTTATATTGTGTTTTCTTGCTGGGCTTCAGCTCACGGGTGCTATGTTGTGCAGGTAAAGGCAAAAGAAAGCTGGACCATCCTTGAGTTGGAGAGCTTAGGTGATGACGTGTACATATGCAGCTGCTCGTTCGCCACGGCCGAGGTTTAAAGAGGAACTAGGGTTAAACCCTATTTTGCCGCATAGAACGGCCTGTTGTAAATATTTTCTTGTAGTAGACTCTGAAATTATAATTTTGGGATCCCAACATATATAATAAACGTTCTAGTGAAACGTTACATCTTAACCAAACTTTTTAATCCCTAAACTGCTAATCATACCAAGTTACACGATTTTGGCCAAATAACTCGATTAGTGAGTTTAGCACTGTTTACAAGGCACACCGTAACGGTCCCTGGAGTTGGGGCGTTACAACTTGGTATCAGAGCAAGCCAAGGTTTATGGTTCCTAAAGACAAGCTGGGCATGTACACTCATCACTGAAGATAGCTTCACTCATGAGATGGTAACTATTTCTGTAGTTATGTGTATAGCTGCTTAAATGGAATGCAAATGCTTTACCTGCACATTGTATTAGGGAGCATGAGATTATGATGGAGCTTGGCTCTTGACTATATGATTATATGCTCCATGAATATATATATATGATTGTGATCATATGATCGCCTACTCCATGAATATATAATTGTGATATTTGCATGCTGGAGTTGGAGGCATGGTATGAGTAATGGAAGAGCAGGGATTATGAATAATGTATGAATGCCATGGGCATGTTTCTAGCACTGCAAATGGTTTATGATTGTGGTGTGGTAAGATTTATCCCGTGGGGGAAAGCCCTTGATATGCTTATTATGATTAATGGGTCAAGTTATTGACTGCAGATTTAATCAGCAGGTTTATATTCAAGGCAGATTATGAGGCCTGGTGGTAGTTATACAGGGGCTAGGAGTTACAGCCAGGGTATCAGTTCTTCGTCTGCACCTATGAAATTTCAGCAGACGCTTACAGATTTGCAATTAAGGTTGCAGATGCATGAGGAAGAGATTAGATATTTGAAGCAACAGCGGAATCTGTTGGGGAGCACCTCTTCCTTTGCTATGCCAGGAGTGGCATCAGCTTTAGCTCAGCCTAGAGTTGAGAATAGATGGGAATTCCTCTGTGGAAGATTCCTAAAGTTTTATCCTCCAATTTTTTAGGGAGGCCTAGATCCATTCAGAGCTGAGCAATGGATGGGCATGATCAGTTCCATTCTTGATAATATGGGACTGGTGGGTCACGATAGGGTGATCTGTGCTACATGTGTACTGCGGGAGGATGCCCGGACGTGGTGGGAGGTAGTGTCCCAGACATGAGACACAGTTGTGATGGATTGGAAAGAATTCAGGCAGCTGTTAACTGAGAGGTATTATTGTGATGTGGCCAAGACCGTTAAGCTGAATGAGTTTCTGAATCTTGTTCAGGGTAATGCATCGGTGGCCGAGTATGTTACTAAATTTGATAGGTTGGCCAAGTTTTCCTTTGATATGGTACCCATAGATATAGCTCGGAAGGAAACGTTTATTCAGGGGTTGAACCCTGGAATAGCTCAGGGCATTAGAGTTGCCCCAGTACATGAAGTCTCTACCTATGTTCAGGTGGTAGGGAAGGCTCTTGCTGTTGAGAGCGCAGGACATCAGATTGGGCAGCAGAGTGCTGGAGAGCATGGAGCTCAGATAGTAGTACCTCCACTTATTGGAGCAAGTAAGAATGAAAGCTGGAAGACTCGTCTAATATGCGCGCGGTGCAAGAGGCATCATCTTGGAGTATGTCGAGCAAGGGCATGCTTCTCATGTAGGATGTTTGGACATCGTGGGAAGAATTTCCCAAGGCTAAGAGAGCTTGAGCAAAGGAGGATAGACAGCTCGATTTTAACTCGAGTGTTTATTCCAGGGCAATCAGAGTCTGAGACCGAGACTAGTTCCTCGAAGGTGACAGGTCAGCATTCTAGTTATGAGTTTTGAGTTATGTTTTCTGGCTTTGGTGCCATGCTATTTCTTTGTTAGTGTATATAGAGAAGGGTATAAAGATGGTGTATGTAGATCACATGGTTATGCTGTGATGGGAATGTAATATGGCATTGGCAACTTAAGAGATGGGTTAGGTTATGGAAAAGACTCATTAGTGATCTTGGTAAAGCTGGTTATGACAGGCTTTTGTTTGATCCAGGGTATGGATTGGTTAAGTAATTAAAGAGCAATCTTAAATGGCAAGGAAAGTATAGTAACTCTTGGGCTTGGAAGTGGAAAACCTTGTGATAGTTGGTATGGTACATGGTTCTTTATGTTTATGATACCTGTAGTGAGAGCTAGAGTTTTGTGCAGGGAGGTGCATGGAACTCTTAGCTAGTGTGATGGATATCACTTGAATCATGCCAGTGAGATCAGGACAGACTGGATTAGTCTGTGGGTTTTGAATGTGTTACCTGGTGGTCTGTCAGGGTTTCTTTTATATGTGAGGAGACTATAATGGTGACTGGATTAGTGCCAGAAATAGAATCAGATGTAAACACTGTTTTTAGTGGCTCAGCGGAGTTATAAGAATAAAAGGTTTAGTTGCTGAATAAGATGGAATTCTTTAAGGTTGATCTTGGATCTGGTTAGGACCAGTTAGAGATCAGAAAGAGGAAATTATATAAAGGATTGTGTTGGTTTCAAATCAGAGCACTGCAAGTGCTGAATAAGTCTTGAGAATTGGTTTAATGCTAAGTATTGGTGAAATAGATGAATGGTGCATTCAAAGCCCCATTGACGGAGCTGACACGTAAGAACTTGAAGTTTGCGTGGTCAAATTAGTGTGAGAACAACTTCCAGGAGTTGAAGGGGCAATTGATTACAACTCATGTATGAAGTCTTCCACTTCGAGAAGTTTGTAGTGTATTGTGATGCCTCGAGACAGGGTTTGGGTTGTGTTCTTATGCAGGCAGGGAAGGTGATTGCCTATGCATCACGACAGCTGAAGGATTATGAACAGAGATATCCTACTCATGATTTGGAGTTAGCAACAATGGACTTTGCATTAAAGGTATAGAGGCATTACTTTTATGGGGAGAAATGTGAGATATACACTAACCATAAGAGCATGAAGTATTTCTTCACATAGAAGGATTTGAACATGAGACAAAGGCGTTGACTGGAGTTGGTTAAGGATTAAAACTATGAAATCCTTTATCACCCAGGAAAAGCCAATGTGGTGGTAGATGCCTTAAGCTGGAAAGTTCCGGGACAATTATACAGTTCGAGGCATATATCCAAGGAATTGGTAGAGGATATGACCAAAGCAGGAACAGAGTTAGTGGTGGGTCAGATAGCCAACATCACACTTTAGTCTACTATTTTAGAGAAGATAAAGGAAAGTTATTTGAGTGATCCACAACCAATGAGGATTAGAGGGGACGTCCTAAATTAAGTGGCTAGGGATTATTCAGTTTCAGATATGGGTTTGCTGAGGTATAAGGGTCAGATTTGTGTTCCAATGGATGCTATATCAGAAGGGAGATTTTAGATGAATCTCATACCAACCCCTATTATCTACATCCAGGCACCACGAAGATGTATCATGATTTAAGATTGCTATATTGGTTGCATAAGATGAAGAGAGATCTGACCAAATATGTTGCTAGGTGTTTGACATGTCAGTAGGCTAAAGCTGAGCATCAAAGACCAGCGAGCCTATTACAACCTTTGGATATCCCTGAGTGGAAATGGGATCATAATGGATTTTGTGGTTGGGATTCCCAGGATTGTGGGTCAACATGATTCGGTGTGGGTTATCGTGGATAGATACACCAAATTATCCCGCTTCTTACCAGTGAGGACGACTTATACAGTTGACTAGTACACAAATCTCTATATGAGAGAGATAGTGCGCCTTCGTGGGGCCCAAAGTTGATTGTATTAGATTGGGACCCAACATTTACTTCCAAGTTTTGGGGAAGTCTACAGAAGGCTATGGGTACACAACTGAAGTTTAGTACCGATTATCATCCTTAGATAAATGGGCAATCTGAGAGGACGATACAAATATTAGAGGACATGCTGCGAGCATGTGTGCTAAACTTTGAAGGGTCCTGGAGTAAGTATTTTCCTTTGATAGAGTTTTCCTACAATAACAACTATCAGTCGACCATTGGAGTGGCTCTTTATGAAATGTTGTATAGTAGGAAATGTAGATCACCAATTCACTGGATGAGATGGGAGAAAGGAAATACTTAGGTCCTGAGGTAGTTCAGAGGACCAATGAGGCTATTGAGAAGATCAAAGCTTGGATGCTCACGTCTTAGAATAGACAGAAAAGTTATCCTGTTCTCAAGCCTAGAAACATGGAGTTCCAAATTGAGCCCTAGGTTTGTAGGACCTTTTGAGATCCTAGAGAGAATTGGTCAGGTGGCCTATAGATTGGCCTTACCTCCAGCATTTTCGGCCGTACACAATGTGTTTCATATTTCAATGCTTCAGAAGTACGTATCAGATGGGACTCATGTATTGAGTTACGAAGATGTAGAGCTGCAGGCAGATCATTCCTATGAAGAATAGCCAGTCCAGATCTTAGACAGGAAGGAGAAGGTCCTAAGGAACAAAACCATACCTTTGGTTAAGGTATTATGGAGGAACACCAAGGTCAAGGAGGCGACTTGGGAATTAGAGTCCAACATTCGAGATCAGTATCTAGAGCTTTTCAGGTAAAATTTCAAGGATGAAATTCTTATAAGGAGGGGTAAATGTAACGTCTCAATTTCCCTAGTAAGGCTTAGTGCTTGGACTAGGGATCAGAACGACAATAATTGAATTATTATGTGATTATATGCATGATTATATGAATTATGTGAGTTATGCTATAATATGACTATATTTTCATGTTTAGGTGTATTAAGCATGCATGGGGGCTCGTTTCTTATTAGAAGGTCATTTTCGTGATTTTGACCCATTGTGGGCATATTTCAATATAAATATGAATATTGATTGAGACCACATTATTATCTAGATATATTTGATTTATTTAGCACGAGGCGGTCTTAGAGAGCAAGTTAGTGGTTTGGTCATAATGGGGTCAAATACCCTGCTTGGGGTGAGCCTAGGGCTATTTTAGTAATTTAGTACATTACCGAGATTTATTGGGTAATGGAAAATTATTTGGTGATTATTTGATGATATTGGAACTAACAGGAAATTATGAGGCATTAATTGTGATTAGCGGGATGTGTGGAAAAAGACTATTTTGCCCTTAGTGGGCTATGAGAGGAAGTTTTGACCTAGGGGCATTTTAGTCTTTTCATGCCCTTGGATATACTTAGTCAATTAGAAACCTGAGAAGTAACCAGAAAACCCAAAGAAACACTCATCTCTTTCTCTCTCTCTCTCTCTCGGTTCTCTCTTTCTCTCCCACTTGCTTTGTTCAAAATCATTTAGTTTTGGAAGAAAAAGTATTGAATTGAAGGCTTGAGGCTAGGACTGGATTATGTAACAACCCAAAATTGCTAATAGGGCTTAGTGCCTTGATTAGCAAGCTGGGACGGCATAATTGGATATATGTTTGATTTATTGATTAATTGTGTGACTATGTGGCAAGTATGATTTATATGATAATATGAATATATTTATATGCATGTTTAGGAGTATTAAATATGCATGTGGGCCATTTAGTGTTCATAAGAGCATACTTGTAATTTTGGGTCGTTAAGGGTTAAAATGTGGTTTATGTGATATATGGTTGAGACCACATTGTCATGTAGATATATTTGCAGTATATGGCTCGAGACGGTCATGGTGAGTGGATTATCCAAATAGTCACAACGGGGTTTAATACCCAGCTAGGGGGAGCCTAGGGGTATTTTGGGAATTTAGAGAATATTTTGGGGTTTATTGGTTAACATTAGGAACACTTGAGGAATTAACGAGAAAATGGGGGTGGAATGACCATTTTACCCCTAGAGAATATTAGAGGGGTGGGGAAAACTTAGGGGCAATTAGGTCTTTGTCTAAGCAAGGGATATACTCAGAACTCTTAAATAAATACCAGAACGTAGTAAAACCTCTCAGCCCATTCTCTCACCCTCTCACTCACGATTCTTTCTCTCTCGCCCTTTTGTGTTCAGGTCTTGAGCTTGCTGAAGGAAAAGGCTTAGTTTAAGATGGATTGGAGCTAAATTTTAGGCTGGTTCAAGCTGAGGAAGACCAAAGCTAATATCCATCAAGGGTTTCTAAGGAGTTTAGATCATCAATTCAAGTAAGAATCCCAGTTCTAATCGGTTGAATTTGGCTGAGTTGGTGGGGAGTTTAAACTTGTGTAAACTCTGGGTCTTGTTAGATTTCTAGTGTCTAATAGGAGTAAGAATTGATTATGAGTTGGGTATAAAATTTAAACCAAAGGGATGGGAACTCTAGGCTTAAATTTAGGTTTGGCTCTTGGTTTGGGGTAGGAATTAAGGTTAGGCTCGAGAAGAAATGTTGATAAAATGGAAGATTTTCTGTGTTTAGGGGCTTGGGTCGCGGCCGTATTCTTCAGGCGCCGCGACCTGCAAGAATTTTTGGGGCTGGGAGCTTTTGTTTGCCAGACATGCTGTGTCTCAGGGGAGAGCATGTTACAGCCCGTGTCCCTCATCAGAGGGGGAAGGAGCCTTTATCTAAGGGGTGGGTCACAACCCTTAGTAGGAGGTCGCGACCAGCAAAGGGGAATTAAGGGGAAATAAGGTTTAAGGTTCAGGGAGGCTCGGGAATTAAAACTTAGGCTCTTGGGATGAATTCTACGACTCGGTTTAGTAGAATTTGAGGTCCCATAGACTAATATTTGTACCCTAATTACTTAATTGGATTAGACATTGATGGTTACCCATTGGCACTGTGACTAGTTTATCGCCAAGGCTCAGGACTGAGTATCATGCTCGGGACCGTTCTATATTCTTCGCTTAGGATTCGAGGTAAGAAGACTGTACCCTTGTGGTTTTGAATGGGACTGAGGTTTCCAATAAATGGATATGTGTATTGTGTGATTATACAATTGTTATGTATACGAGAATGATCGGCCTAAGAGTGTCAGGGCTGATGATAAGCGTACTGAACATAGCTCGACCTAAGCGAGCCGGGGTTAGCTAAATAAATATAGGGCTTGGCCTAAGTGTGCCAACCGTGAGCATTTGTGTAATTGGTTGTGATTTGTGTTTGAGATGATGTGTTTTCTATTGTTCAATTATATGCTTGATTTTTGTTAAATGACTGAATTGATTGAGTTAAGAATGATTAAATATTACTGTTGTTATATACGCTTGCTTTTTCTGTTTTTCTTGTTGGGCCTTGGCTCACGAGTGATACAGGTAAAGGCAAAGGAAAACTGGGCCAACCATGAGTTGGAGAGCTCTGGGGGCGAGGTGTACATAGTCAGCTGCTCGTCCGCCACGGCCGAGGTAAAGTACAGGGGCAGCGCTCTAAAACTTGTATTTTTCCATTAGAGTAGTTTTTTATTGTACTAAACTTTTGAGGGTTGTAAATTATCACTTGTACCATGTTTTTGAGATCTCATGTACCAAGCATCTGTTTTAATGAAAATAAATTGTTTATAATCAAAATATTTTAACCTTAACCTGATAGTTGACTTTAGGAACACATTATTGTTCAAACGAATTGATTAGCAAGTCTTGCACTATTTTAAAATACGCAGTGTAACAGTCTTTGTTATATAGGTCGTTACAACTTGGTATTAGAGTGGTCTAGGTTTAAGTGTTCCCGAAGGCTAGCTGGGCATGTACACTCGCCGCTAAAGACAAACTCATCTCGGGGTTTGGTAACTGTATATATGTGATTGCTAACTTAAATGCTTAAATGAAATGTAAATGTTTTAATCTACATGATTAATAGGGAGCATGAGATACTGATAGGGCCTGGTCGTTGACTGCTGTGTGATTATAATGAGGCATGCTTATAAGCATTGCTGCTGCATATGAATAAATATTTAAATGCTTATTTGCATCTTGATTGCATTTTGCTGGTTGAGTTTCAATGGTGGACTATGGAAAGACAGTTAACCTATCATCATTGCCTGATTGTCGAGTCGTTGATTGCAGATAAACTTGGATAGTTATGCGTTCAAGGAAATCAATATGACTAGATGGCACAGGGTTCGAGGCTAGAGATGATGACCAGGGCCAAAACCCTCCACCAATCCTTGAAAAATGGCAGTAGATACTTGCTGATATGCAAGCTCGATTGCAAAGTCAAGAAGAGTAGATTCGTCTCTTGAGATAGCAGGCTCCATCAAAGAGTGCTGCAACTATTATGCCACCTGCTGTGGCACCAGTTGTACAACCACCTGAGGTTGGGAACAGGTGGGAGCCACTTTATGAGCGGTTCACGAGACAATATCCTCTAACATTAGAGGTAGGACTAGATCCACTTAAGGCTGAACAATGGATGAGTATTATCACTTCCATCCTGGATTTCATGAGGGTGGCCTGTGCAACCTATATGCTTAGGGAGGGTGGCCGTATTTGGTGGGAGGTGGCATCACAAACCAGGGATATTTCTACCTTGAGTTGGGATAGGTTTAGAGATTTGTTCAACCAGAAGTATTGCGATGTTTCCATCAGGGCAGCAAAGGTGAATGAATTCATGGGGCTTGTATAGGGCAGCATGACAGTTACAGAGTATGCCCTGTAGTTCGATAGGCTAGTGAAGTTTGCTTCAGATTTAGTGCCTACAGTTGCAGCCAGGAAGGACATGTTCGTTTGAGGGCTCAATGTTATGATATCCTGGGATGTGAGGATTGCATCGGTACCTAGGCAGACAACCTATGCTCGAGCTCTTGAGAAGGCACTTACCACTGAAGAGGCAGAGAATAAGATTTGGAGGGAGAACGCTGTGAGTCAGGATGTTTGCAGGGGCTGTGCCTCCATCCACAGGGTCTGGTATGGGCGGACCCAGTGATCTGAGGAGGAAGACCCCTGACACTTCAACCACTGCTGGTCTTGAAAAGAGAGGTCAGGGTGCTCAAGGTGGCCGCCAGGGAGGCAGTGAGACATGGAGAAGTTATCCAGAGTGCGCGAGATGCAGGAAGCGCCATCTGGGCGAATGTCAGGAAAATTCTTGTTATCTGTGCGGGGTGGTGGGACACCTCAAGAAGGACTTCCCAATAGTGAAGAAAGAGGAACTAGGGAAGGTGGACAGCTTGACTCCAGCTGAAGTGTTCACCTTGACGCAGGCTGAAGCTGAGGCTAGTCCCTCGGTAGTGACAGGTCAGCTTTCTAGCGCTGGCTCTTCATATACTAAATTGATTGACTCTAGTGCTACACATTCGTTTGTTTCTAGTAAGGTAATTGGTAGATTGTGTAGACCTAGTGAGTATTATACTGCGGAGTTTGGGACTATACTGCCTACAGGGGAATTGGTAGTTTCTAGGAGATGGATTAGAGCACTGCGAGTGATAGTAGAGAGTAGGGAACTATCAGTAGATTTGATCGAGTTTAGTATTGATGGCTTTGATATGACTCTAGGGATGAATTGGCTGGTTAGATATGGGGCTACTATAGATTGTAGGAAAAAGACGGTGACCTTTGAGTCTGAGGGTGAAGATCCCTTTATTTTCGTGGGTGCTGTGCATGGACCCCGCATACCCATGATATTAGCATTGAGGGCTAGGGACCTACTACGAGGAGGTTGTATAGGTTTTCTAGCTAGCGTGGTGGATACCACTAGAGTTATGCCAGTAGGGCCGGGAGAGACTAGATTTGTACGCGAGTTCTTGGATGTATTTCTTGGGTATTTACTAGGACTACAGCCGCATAGGGAGATTTAGTTCGTCATCGATTGAGCGTCGAGTACAAAGCCAGTGTCGAGGGCACCGTATAGGATGGCTCTGGCAGAACTGAAGGAGTTAAAGATACAATTGCTAGAGCTTCTTGATATGGGGTTTATCAGACCTAGCTTATCGCCATGGGGTGCTTCGATTTTGTTTGTAAAGAAGAAGGATGGGACTCTGAGAATGTGTATAAACTACAGGGAGTTGAACAAGTTGACCATCAAGAACAAATACCCCTTACCAAGGATCGATGACATGTTCAATCAGCTGCAGGGAAAGACGATATTCTCGAAATTGATCTTCAATGTGGTTATCACCAGCTGAGGATCAAGGAAGAGGACATACTGAAGATGACCATCCGAGCAACGTATAGGCATTATGAGTTCCTAGTCATGTCATTTGGTCAGACCAATGCCCCAACAACATTCATGGATCTGATGAACAGGGCGTTCAAGGACTTCTTGGATCAGTTTGTAATTGTCTTCATCAATGACATCTTGGTTTACTCCAATTCAGAGGCAGAGCATGAGAACCATCTTCAACTGATATTGCAGAGATTGAGAGAGCATCGGTTGTATGCCAAGTTTAAGAAGTGCAAGTTCTGGCTACCAGAAGTGACATTCCTTGGACACATTGTTGGTGAGATTGGGATTAAGGTAGATCTAGCTAAGGTAGAGGCAGTGAGAGATTGGTCGAGGCCAAGGAACGCCTCAGAGGTTAGGAGCTTCCTTGGATTAGCGGGATATTACAGACGGTTCGTAGAAAGGTTCTCGAAGATTGCTGCACCAATGACAGAATAAACACGAAAGAAATTGAAGTTCATCTGGTAAGACAGGTGTGAGAAGAACTTCCAGGAACTGAAGCGACAACTGATTATTGCTTCTATGTTGAGTCTTCCTTCGGAGGGAGGGAAATTTGTGGTATACTGTGACGCATTGAGTTTGGGATTGGGATGCATGTTGATGCAGAATGAGAAGGTTATTGCTTATGCATCATGATAGCTGATGGAGTATGAGCAGTGGTACCCTACCCATCATCTGGAGTTGGCAGCGGGTGTATTCGCACTGAAAGTTTGGTGACACTACCTGTATGGAGAGAAGTGCTAGATATACACTAATCATAAGAGCTTGAGGTATTTCTTCACTTAGAAGGACTTGAATATGAGGTAGGGACATTGGCTGGAATTGGTAAAGGACTATGATTGTGATATCCTTAACCACACAGGGAAAGCCAATGTGGTGGCAGATGTGTTGAGCCGGAGGGGCCTGGGATAGTTATTCAGCTCTACACAGATATCAAAGGACTTGGTAGAGGAGATTACTAGGGCAAGGATAGAGATGGTTGTGAGCTGGTTGGCCAATATCACTTTACAGTCGACCCTTCTCGAGAGGATAAGAGAGGGTTAGTTGGACGATGCACTATTTCAGAAGGTTAGAGGGAACGTCCTAACTAGAGTGGCTAAGGATTATTCTATTTCAGAGATAGGTTTACTACGGTATAAGGGTCTGATATGTGTTCTAATAGATGTGGGTATAAGATGATAGATACTTGATAAATCCCATACTACACCGTACTCACTCCATTTGGGAACCATGAAGATTTATCAGGATCTACGGACCATATATTGGAGGCCTGGGATGAAGAATGATGTAGTGGAATATGTGGCCAAGTGCTTTACCTACCAACAGGAGAAGGCTGAGCATCAGCGACCAACGGGGTTGGTAGAATCTTTGGGTATTCCCAAATGGAATGGGGAGGACATTACTGTGGATTTTGTGGGAGGTTTTCCCAAGACAGTGGGGTTACGTGACTCGGTGTGGGTGATTGTAGACAGATACACCAAGTCAGCTCACTTTCTACCAGTGAAGATGACCTATATTGTGGATCACTACGCGATGTTGTACGTGAGGGATATTGTACGTCTCCATGGGGTTCCAAAATCTATAGTATCAGACCGGGCTCCCATATTCACCTCCAATTTTGGGGTAGTTTGCAGAAGGCTATGGGGACTCAGTTGAAGTTTAGTACAGTCTTTCATCCTCAGACAGATGGACACTCTAAGAGGATCATTCAGATATTAGAAGACATGCTTAGAGCGTGTGTATTGGAGTAAGTACCTTCTGTTAATTGAGTTTTCATACAACAACAGTTATCATTCAATGATTGGGGTAGCTCCATATGAGATGTTGTATGGAAGGAGATGTAGATCGCCCATTCATTGGGATAAGATGTGTGAGAGGAGGTATTTGGGACCAGAGTTGTTTCAGAACACTAGTGAAGCTACTGAGAAGATCCAAGCTCGAATGCTCACTTCGCAGAGCAGACAGAAAAGCTACGCAGATCCTAAGCGTAGGGATGTGGAGTTCCAGGTAGGGGACCACGTGTTTCTGCGAGTGTCACAATTGCGAGGGGTGAGGAGGTTTGGGAAAAAGGGAAAGCTAAGCCCTAGATTCATAGGACTTTTTGAGATCCTAGAGAGGATCGGGCTAGTGGCCTACAGGTTGGCACTACCACCATCATTATCAGAGGTTCATAATGTATTTCACATTTCTACGCTTCGAAATTACGTCTTGGATACTATTCATGTGTTGAAGTATGAGGATTTGGAGTTGCAGGCAGATTTTTCATGTGAGGAGCGACCAGTTCAGATCCTAGACATGAAAGACAAGGTTCTACGAAATAAGATGACTCCTCTAGTCAAAGTGTTATGGTGGAATAGGAAGATCGAGGAAGCGAGCTGGGAGCTTGAGTCAACTATGCGGGATCAGTATCCCAAGTTATTCAAGTAAAATTTCGAGGACGAAATTCTCAATAGGAGGGGATAGTTGTAACGACCAAAAATTGCTAATAGGGTTAGTGCCTTGATTAGCATGCCAGGAGGGTATAATTGGATATATGTGTGATTTATTGATTAAATGTGTGACTATCTGGCATGTATGATTTATATGATGATATGAATATATTTATATGCATGTTTAGGAGTATTAAATATGCTTGTGGGCCCTTTAGTGTTCATAAGGGCATACTTGTAATTTTGGGTCGTTAAGGGCATAAATGTGGTTTATGTGATATGTGGTTGAGACCACATTATTATGTGGATATATTTGCAGTATATGGCTCAAGACAGTCATGGTGAGTGGATTAGTGAAATAGTCACAACGGGGTTTAATACCCGGCTAGGGGGGAGCCTAGGGGTATTTTGGGAATTTAGAGAATATTTTGGGGTTTATTGGGTATCGAATAAATATTTGGCACTTAATTAGACGTGACAGAGTTGATTGGTTAACAGCAGGAACACTTGAGGAATTAGCAGGAAAACGGAGGTGGAATGACCATTTTACCCCTAGAGACAATTAGAGGGGTGGGGAAAGCTTAGGAGCAATTAGGTCTTTGTTTAAGCAAGGGATATACTCAGAACTCTTAAAGAAATACCAGAATGTAGTACAACCTCTTAGCACATTCTCTCACCCTCTCACTCACAATTATTTCTCTTTCTCTCCCTCTTGTGTTGAGGTCTTGAGATTGTTGAAGGAAAAGGCTTGGTCTAAGATGGATTTGAGCTAAATTTTAGGCTGGTTCAAGCTGAGGAAGACCAAAGCTAAGAACCATCAAGGGTTTCTGAGTAGTTTAGATCATCAATTCAGGTATGTATCCCAGTTCTAATCTGTTGAATTCGGCTGAGTTAGTGGAGAGTTTAGAACTTGTGTAAATTCTGAATTTTGTTTAATTTGAGTGTCTAATAGGAGTAAGAATTGATTATTAGTTGGGTATAAAGTTTAAACCAAAGGGATAGGAACTCTAGGCCTAAATTAAGGTTTAGATGTTGGTTTGGGGTGGGAATTGAGGTTAGGCTCGAGGAGAAATGTTGAGAAAATTGAGGATTTTCTGGGTTTAGGGGCTCGGGTCGCGGCCTGTGTCCCCCATCAGAGGGGGATTGAGCCTCTGTCTAAGGGGTGGGTCATGTCCCTCAAGTGCATGTTGCGGCCCGCAATGGGGAATTAAGGGGAAATAAGGTTTAAGGTTTGGGGAGGCTCAGGAATTCAAACTTAGGTGCTTGGGATGAATTCTACTACCCAGTTCAGTAGAATTTGAGGTCCTGAAGACTAATATTTGTTCCTTAAGTATTTAATTGGATTAGAAATTTATGGTTACCCATTGGCACCGTGACTAGGTTTATCGCCAAGGCTCAAGACTGAGGATCGTGCTCAGGACCATTCTGTATTCTTCGCCCTCAATCGGTTTCGACAAAATTGGAGGCTGAGTCAAGTGTTTCTTAAGTTCTTGGAAAGTCTTTTCACATTCCTCGGTCCATTCATACTTGTTATTTCCTCTTAGCAAGTTGAAAAAGGGTACACATTTGTCAGTGGATTTTGAGCCAAATCTACTGAGGGCTGCAATCCGTCCCGTTAGATTTTGTACTTCTTTTCTCTTGGTCGGGGATTTCATATCGATCAATGCTTTGATTTTTTCTGGGTTAGCTTCTATACCTCTTGCGTTGACAACGAAACCAAGAAACTTGCCCGAGCTTACCTCAAACGAGCACTTTAAAGGATTAAACCTCATATTGTAATGCTTATGGATGGCAAAGAATTCTTATAGAACCTTCACGTGCCCTCAGCCTCTTTTGATTTTACCAGCTTATCGTCAACATAAACCTCCTTGTTTTTTCCTATTTAGTCTCTGAACATCATATTTACCAATTGTTGATACGTTGCACCAGCATTTTTTAGACCAAATGGCATTACTTTTTAACAATACAATCCTACGTAAGTTTTAAAGCTGGTATGTTCCTCATTATGAGGGTGCATACTGATCTTATTGTACCCCGAGTAAGCATCCATAAATGTGAGGATTATGTGCCCTACTGTGGCATTGACTAGCTGGTCGATTCTTTGTACAGGGAGCAGTCCTTTGGGCATGCCTTGTTTAAGTCAGTGAAATATACACAAGTCCTCCATTTGCCATTTGATTGTGGTACTATGACAGGATTAGAAACCCACTCGGGGTAGAAGACTTCTCTTATAAAATTGTTTTCTTTTATCCTTTGGGATTCTTCTTTTAAAGCCTTTGATCTTTCCTTATCGAGCAGCCTTCTTTTCTGTTGTATAGGCTTAAAGTTGTATTTGTCCATGTCTTTGTGCGACCAAGCGAATACGTCCTAATTATTCCTTAGCAAGTTTACGAGTTCAGGTTTGATTTCCTTAGCTAAACTTCTTCCAATCTTGACTGTTTTCGTTGATTCGTGCTGGTCGAGTGGGACTTACTCCAGGTCTTTAAGAGTTCCCACCCCAGTATCAAAGTCCCCAAAGTGGGGTTCAATATCCTCTCCCCCGCTTTGGGCAATTCCCCATTTGGAGCTGCTTACCTCTTCTAAGGATGCATTACTTTGTTACTCGATCTTGTTTATGCCCATCTCTGCTGTTGGCTTGCTATTCGCTGGTCCAGCAAATATCATGTTGGTCATGGCCAAGCCTTTCTTAACAGTTGTAATGGAAGAATTATAGCATTCCTGGGCTTCTCTTTGATTTCATTTTGCACATCCGATCCTGACATTGGTAGGAAATTTCATCATGAGATGAAATACAGATGTTATGGCTCGCAAGTCAATCAAGATCGGTTCGTAAGATGGCAATGAATGCCGAGGGAATATTGACCACAACAAATGTTGCCATAACCAATCTCTTTGCAGGTGCAGTTCCCACTGTTAATGCTAACTTGATCATTCCTGCTAGAGCCAACCCTTCTCCTATAAAGCCATATAAAGTTTGCATGCACGGTTCTAGGTCTCGAACTAGAAACTTCATTATCTCAAGGGTTTTTATTAACAGAATGTTAACTGAGGAACCATGGTCTATCATCGTTCGTGCCATGATCATGTTGGCAATATGGGCCTTAATTACCAAAGGATCATTATGCGAAAATCTTACATACGCGACATCATCCTCAATGAATATTATTGGCTTATATTCATAGCGAGGGGTTTTGTGGGTACGCTCCTCGACTTCTGGTACTTCATTCACTGGTTCATGGTGAAGTGTCTGAGCATAGCGTTCTAAGGCTATTCTACTTCGCTTGCCAAGTGTGGTCCTCCGCATATCATATCTAGCCGATTAGTTACGAGAGCTGGCTATAATGGTTAAGCTGGTGCATCCATATTTGGAGCTGCAACTTGGATTTGATCAGTAGGACAATAAACATACCTTCTCATGGCATCAATTTTTGGCGTATGAGAAATTTGATTTTGTCCTTGAGCTGGTTACACTAGTTGGGGTCATGTCCATAGTTGTTATGGAAATGACATAACTTGTTCGTGTCTCTCTTACTTATATCTTTCCCAATGGGATTAGGTTTCCTATAAGGTACCTCAGCTTGTGTAGCTTGAAATACCTCTACTCATGACCCCAAGAGCATAGATTAAGTGGTTATACAAGGATTGTACTCTCATGGATTATCATTGGTTATGGGCTTTATGTTTTGTTTATTATTTCCACCGTTTCAATTGTTATTTTGTTTTCCACTTCTTTGTCCTTTATTATTTCAATTACCGTTGTTCTGGTTCTGGTTTGGAGCTCCATTGTCTTTGATTGGAAGGACAGTAATGGAACCTCCCTAATTGGCTTGATCTGCTTTTCTGATGGCCTTTTCTAGTTTAATGAACTTGCCTGCTCGTTCTAAGAACTCTCTTGTGGAGTAGATAGATTACCTCCTTAAGGCAGTCCATATGGGATCCTTTATTTGGATGCCAACCATGATGGCCATCAATTTTCCCTCGTCGCTAACGGTCTTTGATCAGGTAGCCTCTTGCATGAACCTCTGCACATAGTCCTTTAGAGGCTCGTTCGTTCCTTGCTTAATGTCAACAAGATCATTGAGTTCAGCAAGTGGGATACGAGCAACAAAGACTTGTGAGTAAAAGAGCCTCACAAATGTATCCCAGGATGTAATGGTTACTGGCTCTAGTTTAAAGAACCATTGTTGAGCAATATCAGATAAAGTGGCAGGAAAGATCCTACAATGAACATCGTCTCTAACACCTTGGAGATCTGTCTCTATCTCAAAATTGTTAACATGTGAGACAAGATCTTCCCTTCCAATGTACATCTTCCAAGTTGGCATCTTGAACTTGGGTAGTACTATCAAGGCCTTGTTAACAAGTCTTGTACTCTGAGCAGCTTCAAGAGATGGCACGAGTTTCCTCCATCATCAAGTAGGTTATTGGCTCTTTGCAAAAAAACCTTTCGGTTTACCCAAAAAATAGTTGTTGATGACGTGGCAAGAATTTTCGACACGTGGCAGAGATATTGCTCGCCTATCGACCAGAGATATTTCCATATGCGATGTTCAGGAATTATATACGACCAGCCTGGTAGTATACTCCGTTTATTTATGAATAAATATATACAATTGTAATGATATCTGAGAATATCTCTTCATTATGACCTGAAGATCCGTTTATTAAGGAAGAATATAATTAATTGACTCATGTAACCCTCCTTGAGCCTATAAATATACAAGAAATAGCTCAAGGGGGAATCTTTGATCTTTTTCCGAATTGCATTACTATTATCAATCACTTGTATTGTTTTCTTCTTCTAAGGTCTGTGAAACTCAGGAACCCTAGTTCTTTGATCACACCTTTGAAGCCCGATATCAATAATAGTATCAAGTGGACTTAGGTCATTACCAATCACTGGGGCCAAACAACTATAATTCCTTGTGTTCTTACTTTCCATTAGATCATTTTTTCAAGCTTTGTACTATTTTCCTGTCGTTTATCTGACTCCATGTCGTTGACCAAAACAAGGGTCAACATTCTGGTGCTTTCGTTGAGAGTTGAACTCAAGAAGAAGATCTAATGGCAAAAACTACTAAGAAGACTGGACAGGCTGCCGCTGCACCATCCCAACCCCCTCCCCTAAATGTGGCTGAGGACGAACCTCATTTGGAGTTTGATGAGGAGGAGATGGATTCTGAGACCCTGAAGATAACACTGGGGTGTTGCAAGACGAGTTGGCCAATCTGAGGGCCAATCAAGAGAATGTTGCCGAGATAATGGCGTCATAGCAAAAGGAGATAGAGCGCCAACGCCAGGAGCTGAGCGAGCGGCAGGCGGAGATGGACCATCGGCAGAGGGATGCCATGGCAGCCCTTGAAGCAACCATCCAGCTGGCTAGGAATCAGGCTGCGCTAGCCTCCCAGCCAGATCAACCACCAAACAGGCCACCTCAAAGAGGCCCCAATCCTAGTCCTCTGCTCCAGCCAATAAGCTCTCAGAGGCCGGAGCAGCCACCTATGCCTCAGGATGATGTCCCACCTAGGGATCCTGAGACGCAACTTCCATCTTAGGCTGGTCGAGGCAATCCCCCGCGCCCGAGAAAGAATAGGGCTGGGCAACTGTAGAGTCCAAGAACTTTACTTAGCTAAGTTAGATAGTAGTATAATAGTAATAATAGTATTATCTTTATAATTGTGGATTTTTGGTTCAGACCGGGATTTATTTGGACACTCATAGTAGTACTTGTAGATTTTCTAAGTTTAACCTATGGTTTAGGAATATTAATTTTAACCTAAGGTTTGATTAATATGACTGATATTGAGGATAATATTTATTATACTATAAGGTTTAGATAAGAACCAATAAGATAATAGCACATGTTATGTATAGGTTTATTAATGATTAAGTATTTTGAGGATTAAATTTCTTAAGGGTAAAATTTGAATACTCTAAGGTCAGTCAGCAGCTTTGAAAACGTTAAAGGGCTTAGTCAAGGTTGTTTACTCAATTCAAATTAAGCTAGAAATGTGTAATTTCGTGTTTAAATATTCAGCATATGCTGATATATCGCAGCTATAGGGGGCGATATATCACAGTACGAAGATACGAAAAATACGAAACGATGCACGATTGCCTCGGGCATAATGGTCCAGGCGATATATCGCCTATGGGGGGCGATATATCACCTCCCTCAGCATATTTTGAAAGTTTTCAAAAACGTTCTCCATTCAAACCTTCAACCTCTTGATAAGTCCAGCACCTTTCTGAATGAGTCTTCAGCCTTTGCTGAACGATAATTCAAATTATTTTCACTTAAAAAGCCATTATTTTTATTCAAGTTAAATGAGATATTTTCATTCCTAAACTCTATAAATAGGACCTAGTACCCAGCCATTTATTCATCTATTACTCTAAGTTCAGAGGCTGCAAGTTGCTAGGTGAGTGTGAGAGTGTAAACACTTGGGTTGGGAATTATAAGCTTGATCATTATAAGCTTATCAAACACTTGGGGAAGTAAGGTTTATTCATATTTCGGTTCAAGGTATAGATTGATCATATAAGTCTTCAAGGTATTTCCAAACTCTAGTCCATTTCTGTATTATGTTCTTTAAGTTCTCATAGTCTTATACTCATTCTAACCTTATTCTTATTCTTGGTTAGGAAATCCAAGTTCTTAAGCACAAGGTTTTTGGTAAGTATATAGCATAGATCCTTCTTCCCTTTCATCCCTTTTCTTCAATATACTCACCATATTTTAAATGGTTTTTAGGAGTGTTCCAAGGTCCCAAATCAGTTCTCATATCCCGGTTATTTTGGTAAGGAAAATAGGATAGGATTTATGTGTTATATGCTTTTATATGTTATATTATGATTTTATGTTATGTAATATGTTATGTTAAGTATGATTGTAGACTTGGGCATATGACCTATATGACTAACAAGCCCCAAATAGATTATGGGCATATGACTTGCTTCGCTAGCAAGACCCCACTAATCTAATGGGCATATGACTTGTTTAGTTTATGGGACCCCAAGTAATAATGGCCATTATAGTATGTATGTGACATAAGTGTTATGGTATGTTTTTATGTTGCATTATGAATTTTTATGTATATGGCTATATGTTAGATTTTCCTTGCTGGGCATTAGGCTCACTCCTTTTTGTTTATATGTGCAGGAAAATAGTTCTAATGGCAGGTAAGGTTCTTGGAAGCTTGGGGAATGTGTATTGAGGCGGAATGGATTCAAAGAACCGAGAGTTTCGATTTGAGGATGTAGTTTTTGTTTCTTATGGTTTTTTATATGTATTTTTCCGCATTTTGTTATGTAATCTCTTTTTAATTATCATTATGTCATGTTTTGATTTTAAAACAATGGGATCCCATATCCTAACTTCAATTTTATATAAGTTTGACTTTTGTTATTTTTAAGTTTTAATAAAGTTATGATCTTGTCACTTGTAAGTGTTATTAAGAATTAGTGTTTATGTATAGTTTTCGTTAATGGTCCAAAAGTCTAGAATAGTTGGGTCATTACAGCAACAACCCCGCAGCCCTAGACGCCCAGGGGGTTAAGAGTCGCATCCATCGAGCAGGGGGCAGCGTCCTTCTGCCAACAGGAGGAACTCAGAGACAAGCTCTGCAGTCCAGGGCCCCCCACGACATGACAATGCACGGAGAGAGAAAGCTTGTATTCTCTAGAGAGAGAAACTTTGTATTTTTCTACTTACACTTGAGAAACTCAGTTGGCTTAGGTCCATCTGATCTTAAGTGTAGGCTTCATAAATCACAACTCTAAGTGGATTAGGCTATTACCAAAAATTTGGGGCTGAACCACTATAAAATTATTTGTGTCATTATTTTCTATTCAAGTCTTACTATCATTTTGACGTCTACTCGTCGTTGGCCAAAATCGTGGTCAACATTCTTAATATAAGTACACAAGTTTTTTTTTTTATCTTTCTTTTGCTCAGGAGTCATATGCGACGTGTCCACGATGAGATAATCCATGTATTTTGTCATCCTATTATCTTCAGTCTCTTTCTCCTTTATCGCCACCAATTTCTCCAATGTAGATGATTTCCGTTAACTAATCTCTATAAATCTAGTATGTGTGTCTTTTTTTTTCCTTCCCTTTTCTCTTTACCGCCTTTTGGTCAGTAGGGCGCACTTCACTTACTTCATCATCATTGATGCCTGCATTGGAAGAAGAAGTAAATTCTCCTGATTCTGACACATTTGTTCACTTACCACCTTTTGGTTGGTACATTGTATTCCATATCGGCCCATCCTTTAGCAATCTCCAACAGTTCACAAGCAGAAAATTTGAGTTGCTATTTTCATATTTGTACAATTGATGTGCCTTCTCAAGAATTTGCTCATAAGACCAACCACGATCATGTGCTTATTGTACTCGTTTATAACACCCATTGAAATGCGCCACCTTTTGATTCATCTTGTTCCAATGATCTTTGCATTGCCTTCTAGTTCTTGCTTGCTCGGCTTTTTGGTTGGTGTTGTAGTATTCTACGATCCGAGCCCAGAAAAGTGTAGAAGTTTGGTCATTCCCCACAATGGCATCCTTTGATGTATTAATCCCTCCCTTTATCAGAAATATAGTGGCTTCCTTGCTCCATTTGACTTTACCTTTATGCCTTTATTCATCTTCATTGTGTAGAACTACATTTTCCAAACCTTCAACACCATGTTCAGGTTGGGTTTCAGAGACGGATGTCGATGATGTTTCATGATTCAAATCAATAATAGACATTCCATAGTTGGCCTATAATTTCTTGAAACCATTTCGGGTTGGTGTAGGTAAGGCGTATGAAAGGCATAAGGTATTGAATTTGTTGGTGTGAAGAATAGAGCTTGTTGGGGCGTCTCAAAAGAGCCAAAATTTTGGAAAGGGTAAGAGGACGTGGGATAATTTTGAGAATTTGGAGAACTTTGGTTAAATTGAGAATATTGAAAATTTAGATTTTGAGGATTGGTATAAGGAGTATTTTGAATTTTTGATTGAAATGAGAATATTGAAAATTTGGATTTTTGGGGTGGTATGTAGAGAATATGATGAATTTTGAAAAACTTTAGAATATTGAAAATTTGTATTTTGGGTGTTGGTATTTAAAGAATTTTGAGAATTTTGGAAATCTGTTGGTAAGAAAATAAATTTTGTGATATTGATAATTTGGAAAAAGAATATATGAAATTGTGTGAAAATTGAATAAAATAGATGAGTATTTATAGAAGAAAAAAATTAATAAATTTGTGCCAACAGTATAAAAACAAGTAATAATTTGGACCATCTTTTACAATTGTGTGCCAAACATTATTTTACATTTCATTTCCATGTTGTGTGCCAACCAATTTTTACATACATATATAATATATGGACAATTTTTCTACAGGGGCTTCACTTTAGGCCCCACCGGTGGGGCTCTCAGTGTTCTCGACTTGTGAACAGTTTTCAGCGCGATTTTTTTTTATGACTGTGTATATTGTAGCTATTTAGAGCATCCTGCAAATTTTCAGAAAATTTTGAATAGTTTACAGTACCGAAAATTAAGTTCAAACATGTTGTTGCACGCGTGACTAGTTTTTTTTATACACGTGAAATGCAACATGTTTGAACCTAATTTTCAGTACTATAAACTATTCGGAATTTTCCAAAAATTTGCAGGATGCTCTAAATAGCTACAATATACATGGTCATAAAAAAAATCACGCCGAAAACGATTCACAGGTCAAGAAATACTGAGAACCCTACCAGTAGGACTTAAAGTGAAGCCTCCATAAGAGAATTCCCCTATAATATATATGCATAATTTAGAAAGAAAAAAATAGATAGCAATAGTTAATTCAATTTTGAAAGGCGCTATCTTCTCCAATATTGAAGCAATCTTTTCTCACTTTCTCACTTTCTCACTTAGCCTATTAGTCCACGTCTACAAGTAACTCCCTAGTCCACATGCAGTGGACATGCTCTAAAGGCAAAGAAGCTATTTTAATAAAAAAAAAATCCACTCAAGCCTACTAAAGAGCTTTAAAAAATAAATACACATAAAAACACTTCTTAAAAGTTGTGCCAACCCGACCGAGTCTCCTTCACTTGCACATTTAAAGAAGTCATCAACTTTTGGTCAAAATAAGTGGTCCCAATGAGATCACTCTCATTCTCGGGCATTGGGAATGCACCTCCCAATCAGGCAGTAAGTAGCATTCACCTGCGTGTAGGGATCTTCAACATCAGCCTATGTGACACTTGTCGAGAGGGGAGCCTTTCTCAGCAAAAAGTGTGGGGACCACACACTTTCTTTGTCTCACACTCTTCAAGAGTTTGTGAGGCGCACCAGCCAATGAATGGGACAGTCTCACTCGCGTGCATATAAAGGTCTTCTTCAACTATTAAAATACACGAAAATGCAAGGATTTTAACTTAATTTTTGCAACAAATTGATTTTCTCTACAGAATAATTAGAGATACTTTTCCACACAAATATCAAAAGCAAATTAATATCTATTAGATCTAGATTTAGATTTTAAATTTTATTTTAATTATTTTTAATTATTATAAGACTATTATAAATAGATGTTAGAGACACTCTCTTTTAGAGAGACATTTTTTCTCTTTGTAAAATTTTGTTTTATTTTTATTCTCGTACTTATTTTTAAGGTTGATTTTAAAGCCCTAAATATGATTTATTAGTTTTAATAATTTTTATTGTTCTTTTATTTTTGTATCTCAAATTGCTTATATTCTTCTATGCTTAATATGATTATTGTTTTAATCTTGTTTAGAAGATCCCAAAATAGAATTTTGCTTTAGTCTACTGTCATCTTAATGTTTCTATTCACCTAATTATTTAAAATTCTATATTTTTGTGATAATTTGCATCTAAGGGTAATGTCAAAGTTATCTTTACTAGTGATGAAGAATATAATCTAGGTTAAATGAATCGCACGCTTATTGGGTTTGTTGCTTAGATTAACTCATCCCTATAAAAATTAATGTTTTCTTTTAGATTAAATCTAATGTGCTTTTGCATTAGGTTGTTTAGGCCAAGTGCACTGCAACTGCATTATGGTATATATATGACGTGAGACTGCATATAAGCCTCCAACCAAACGGCACTTAATACCCTACTTAGTCATGGGTGAACAGTGCCACGGCATATATGTTGTGCACTGTTTATACGGCAAAAACTTTTTATATATATATCATATCTTTTTTTTAAAAAAATAAATATATTTATATCCTATATATATAAATATATGAGTATTATTTTGGTCTATATTTTATGTTGAGTTTTTTAATTATAAATACACATGTAATTTAATTTTCTAAATAAAATTTTAAATATTTCATAATTAATTTTTTATATAATTTATTTTAATTTGTGTATGAAAATTCTTACTCTACACTTTAAGAAAATAAAATTAACATTGAAATTGATTAAAGATACAAAAGATAATTAAAATATTACAAACTTACATTCTAATATTAAAATCAAACACACCAAACATAAAATGGAAAACAACAATATATATAACTCAAAACAAACTAAGACATACTTCTAATAATTTTAAAAATTATTCTCAGTTCTGCCAAGATAGTCATAATATTGACTATAATCTTGTGAATGATTTTGAGTGATAATTATGCAAAGATACAATCCATAAAACCCAAATGAGAGATAGCAAAAAGATGAAGAGAGAAAAGGGAGGCTAGAGTGTATTGCAAAAATAGAGAGAATGTATTCTAGGTTACAAAACTTATAAGCCAAGCCTTTTATATAAGGCAAAAGATATAAAATAACAATGATTAAGAAAAGACTAAAATACCCTCAAATAATAACTCTAACACCCCCCCCCCCCCTCAAACTCACGATGCAGCAACAATAAGCATCGAGAGTTTGCCAACTAGAAATTGAAAACGAGAAATAGAATGAGACTTAGTAAAAAAGTCAGCAATCTGTAAAGAAGAAGGAACAAAAGGCAAAGTGATAGTGCCAAGCTTCAGGTGGTGACGAGTGAAGTGACAATCAATCTCAATGTGCTTGGTGCGTTCATGAAAAACTGAGTTGTGAGCAATCTGCATGGCACTCTGATTGTCACAATACATAGGAGTGGGTTGAGAATGACATACACCCATATCTACAAGCAGCCATCTTAACCAAACAATTTCTTTGGTAGTAGATGACATAGCGCGGTACTCTGCTTCAGTGGAAGATTGGGAGACAACAGTTTGTTTCTTACTTTTCCAAGAAATAAGAGAATCACCCAAAAAGATACAGAAACCAGTAACAGACTTCCGATCCGTGGGATCACGACCATGATCAGCATCAGAGTATGCACGCAGCTCCAAGGAAGAAGTGGAGGGAAACAAAAGGCTTTGAAAGATAGTACCCCGAAGATACCTCAAAATGCGAAGAACAGCTGCCCAGTGAACAGTAGTAGGAGAGGCAACAAATTGACTAACAATGTGAACAGCATATGCAATGTCGGGGCGAGTGATAGTGAGATAAACCAAACTGCCAACAATAGTGCGATATAAAGTAGGATCATGCAAGGGAGTGCCATCAGAAGGAGAATACTGAACATTGAGCTCAAAAGGAGTGGCAACTACTTTTGTATCTGTAAGACGAGCACGGTCAATAATGTCAGAAGTGTATTTTGACTGAGAAAGAAGATAGCCTTTTGGGGAGAAGGCAACTTCAATACCCAGAAAATACCGAAGAGGCCCCAAATCCTTCATCTCAAACTGAGAAGCTAATTGAGACTTTAACACTGCAATTCCATCTAAATCATCACCAGTAATGATCATATCATCAACATATAAGGAAAGGAGAATACGACCTGCATTGGTACACTTAACAAATAGTGCTGAGTCATGATTACTTGAGAGAAACCCAAGAGAAGTAACAACATTGGAGAACTTCTCAAACCATGCTCGAGGAGCCTGTTTGAGACCATACAGAGCTTTCTTAAGCTTACAAACTTCTCCATGATTGTGAGGGACCCCAGGAGGAGGAACCATGTAGACCTCTTCATGTAAATCGCCATTCAAGAAAGCATTCTTAACATCCAATTGAGATATATTCCACTGACGAGCAGATGCAACTGCTATAAGAGCACGGACAGTAGTCATTTTTGCAACAGGAGCAAAAGTTTCCTCAAAATCCATACCATACTGTTGAGAAAATCCCTTAGCTACCAATCTAGCTTTGTAGCGTTCAACAGACCCATCAGACTTGGTCTTGATTTTATAAACCCAACAAGAACCAATTGTATGTTTACCAGGAGGTAAAGATACCAAATCCCAAGTATCTGTCTTGTGCAAAGCTGAAAGTTCCTCATTCATAGCATGCTGCCAAAGAGGGTCAGTAACTGCTTCTTTATAGGATAAAGGCTCAGAGAGACAATGAATAGACGCTAAAAATGAAGTGAAAGGGATAGAATAAGACGAATAAACAAAATGTGGTAGTTTAGTAGACTTACGAGTGCGCTGAGGATAGCGAGGAGGATCTACAGTATCAGAAGGATCTAGAACAACTGTAGGCGGAGGTGTTTCAGAAATGTCAGCCTGCGAAATACCAGTATCAATAGCTCGAGACCTGCGAGAGTAATGACGTGGAAAAGGGACTATAGGAACAGGAGAAGATTCAGACTCTACAATTTGAGGAACTTGAGGAGAAGAGGTACTTGTATGCTCGCAAAAAGGATCAATATGAATAAGATCTGATTTGGTCAAGTTGTGAGTAGTGCCAGGAATAGAAAAGAAGGGTATATGCTCAAGAAAAACAACATGGCGAGATACATATAATTTTTGAGAAGTTGGATCAAAACAACGATATCCTTTTTGGCCATCACCATAACCAAGGAACACACAAAGTGCAGAGCGTGATGACAGTTTTGTACGCTCTACACTAGGACGAAGAACAAAGCAAGTAGAACCAAAGACTCTCAAAGAAGAATAATCAGGAATATGTCCATATAGTTTTTCAAAAGGGGACAAACCTGAAGTGATTGAAGATGGAATCTTATTAATAAGATTGACTGCAGTGAGAACTGCTTCTCCCCAAAACTGACTAGGCACAGATGAGGACAATAAAAGAGAACGAGCAGTTTCAATAATGTGTCTATGCTTTCTTTCAGCAACACCATTTTGTTCAGGGGTATCTGTACAAGAAGTTTGATACACAGTTCCATCTAAAGCAAGCAAATTACAGAATTTATTTGAAGTATATTCACCACCTTGATCACATCTAAAACATTTAATAACAGAAGCATGTTGAGTTTTTACATAAGCTCGAAAACGATCATAAATATCATAGAAATCATAACGACATTTCATTAGAAAAACCCAACAAAATCGAGTGTGATCATCAACAAAAGAGACATAATATCTAGACCCTCCTTTTGTAGCAATAGGAGAGGGTCCCCACACATCAGAATGAACTAAGTCAAAAGGTGCAACAGAACATGAAGTACTTTTACTGAAAGGTAAAGCAGAAAATTTTGCAAGTTTACAACCACTACAATCAGAAATATCATGAACTTTCAAATCTCCTAAGGTTCCTGTAGAAGCTAAGAATCTTAAACGGGAAGCTGAAACATGACCAAGGCGAGAGTGCCATAAATAAAAACTAGACGATGATGGAGACAATCGAAAGGAAGACAGATCAACACTAGGAGCTGCAAATACTGGTAATTTCAGCTCATCCAAAACATATAAACCCCCCCGCCTACGGCCGGTCCCAATCAGCTTCTGAGACTGCGGATCCTGCACATGACAAGAAGTAGAAGAAAAAGACACTGAGTAACCAGAATCACACAATTGACCAACAGATACAAGGTTTAGTGAAAGCTTAGGAATATGGTAAACATTAGGAAGCGATAAATGATGACTGACAACAGAACCAACACCTGCTAATGGCATAGGAGTACCATCAGCAGTCATGACAGGCACAGATGATGCAGGACACAAGGAAACAAAAGATTTCGAATGTGGAGACATATGGTGCGAGGCTCCAGAATCTAAAATCCATGTAGAGGATGTCATACCTGAAGAGCTAGTAGGGGGCTGACCTACCGAAGAAGAGGCAGACATGGCATGTGGCTGCATGGTAAGAAACTTCTGAAACTGTTCTGAGAGGGCAGCAAGAGCAGGATTGGAAGATGAGGCCCCAAAATCATACGAGTCAGATGGAGGTACAGTAGCAGCGGCATTAAATTGCGGAGGACGGTATGGTCGAGGTTGTGAGTGGTTGCCAAACTGTGGTTGGCTACCATAATGAGGCGGTTGATTACCGAATTGAGGAGGTCTGAGTTGATGTCTTTGTTGCTGGGGTGCACAATTTACTAATTTAGGACACTGAGCCTTCCAGTGACCTTTTTGTTTGCAAAAGCTGCATTCATCAACTCCAACCTTTGTGTGAGGTTTATTCTCATGGTGAGTAAAGTGTCGAGGAGGAACTACCAAAACAGAGGGACTGGGTGCTGGGAGGATGCCTTTTCCTGCTTGAGACTTAAGACGAATTTCATCTGCCAATAGTTCACTAACTACTGAATCAACCGAAGGAAGTGGAGAACGATGCAAAATAGAGCCACGGAGTCCCTCAAATTCATCACGAAGTGCCATCAAAAACTGAACCAATCGTTGTTCCTCCCTACGGGAAATATATGGTGCAAAAGCTCGTAATTCTGCAGATTCAGTAAGGGCCAATTGATCCCATAGATCTGTCATAACTGAATAGAACTCTTGAATACTCATATCTTTCTGTTCAAGAGCTCTAATATCTGATTCTAATTGATATTGCTTTGCAAAGTTAGACTGAGTATACAGCCTTGCAAGATGGTCCCAAACTTCCTTCGATGTTTCATACTTGGCTAGTTGGGTACCTATGGAGTGTTCTACAGAGTTGTTTATCCAAGTAATAATTTTTGAATTATCCACTTCCCAATTTTCTAGCAAAGTTGCATAATCCGCTTTGTCATTTGTTGGTTTAACCAAAGTTCCAGAAACATAACCCCACATCTTTTTCCCTTTCAAATTTTTTTTCATCACATAGTTCCAATAAGAATAATTCTTTCCATCTAACCTCACACTAATGGATTGAAGGGAATCATCTCTATTACTTGCCATTTCAGAAACAAATTTCCAAATGCTATCTCAGACAAAAGTTCCCAAATTCTGCAATATGACGAAACCCTAAAATTTCATAATGAACACGAAAATCACATACCGAATTACTGCAAAGATGCTTCGACCCAATTTGCTGCAATACGAAGGAGACCCAAGCCAACTCACAGCGGAGTTGGATCCGCAAAAGCTATGGTTACGCTTAAGAAATTCAATTCCATAAACCTGGCTCTGATACCATGATAATTATGCAAAGATACAATCCATAAAACCCAAATGAGAGATAGCAAAAAGATGAAGAGAGAAAAGGGAGGCTAGAGTGTATTGCAAAAATAGAGAGAATGTATTCTAGGTTACAAAACTTATAAGCCAAGCCTTTTATATAAGGCAAAAGATATAAAATAACAATGATTAAGAAAAGACTAAAATACCCTCAAATAATAACTCTAACATTGAGATCGTTGATGTTCATCTTCAGCTCCTTCTCCTTGTTCTTCTTCATATTGAGATCTTTGGAACTAAGATGCTCGATATTGAGATCCCTGATATTGAGATACTTCTTCTTGTTCTCCATGTTCGGATGTTTGTGCTCTTGATCTGTAAATTTTTCTCTTTTCGCTTTGAATAAATTGGCGAAACTCTGGATCGGATATAGAATTCAAATCTGTAAATAAAATTTTATTCTCTTCTCTCATTCTAGCCACATCAACCTTTTGTCTCAGAAGTTCATTTCTTTCAAAGCTACCCTTTTTTATAACGTTAACAAGTTTTTGACTTTGATCCATTAATTTCTTAAATTGTTCATCACTTTTTTGTTTTCCTTTTGCTTTTTTCACACCGATAGGCCTTTCAGATAAATTAATAGGAACTTCCTCATCATTCATATTAAGATCAAATGAATTCATACCGGTGGGTGCTGATGTCGGTGATTCAAAGCCAGAAGAACAAGATTGCGAGGAATTGAAACTATGACCTTGTTGTTGAATCTAGCTGGTAAATTGGTGTTGTCATTTGTAAATTTCTCACAATCTTTAAGAATGGACCACACATGATCAAATTTGAACCCTCTTCTGTACTTGGATCTTGTGCTAATAGCATCTTCGCTTGATTTTGTTGAATAATAAATAAATATTGTTAATAAAATTAAAAATATGTTACTAACTAAAAATAAACTATAACAATATATACTCACAATATCTTCTTGTGAAGCACCACTTGTATTTTTATTTTCAATTTGGTTAACGCATCCCCTTAATTTTGAAATTGCCGCAAGAATGGTCGTCATTCGAGTTTGCAAAGATCTTCTCGGTCGAGGTTGACTAGTAAACTATCCAGAGTGATGCGCTAATTCAACTCTTGCCCACATCTAATCTCTGGATTGGTTAATTCCTATGATTGGATTTTGAGAAATGTCAAGACACACTTGACACAAGTGCACATCTTCTTCAATTGAGTATGAAGAAGTTCGAATTGAAGTCATTTTGAAAGAGAAAGAAGTTGGTTTAGAACTATGTTGAAGAGGTGTGGTCATAAAAATATGCCATTATATAGGGATGTTGAAGCTAAATTTCTTAAGACAAAATAATTTGAAATCCGAAGACAAAAATACAATGTGATAATACAATGCTACGAGTATCTTTTCATAAGACAAAATAATTTGAAATCTGAAGTCAAAATACGATGTGACAATACAATGCTATGGGTATCTTTTCTTAAGACAAAATAATTTGAAATCTGAAGACAAAATACGATGTGACAATACAATGCTACGGGTATCTTTTCTTAAGACAAAATAATTTGAAATTTGAAGACAAAATACGATGTGACAATACAATGCTACGCGTATTTTTTCCTAAGACAAAATAATTTGAAATATGAAGAAAAAATATGATGTGGCAATACAATGCTATGGGTATCTTTCTTAAGACAAAATAATTTGAAATCTGAAGACAAAATACGATGTGACAATACAATGCTACGAGTATCTTTTCTTAAGACAAAATAATTTTAAATCTGAAGACAAAAATACAATTTGACAATACAATGTTACGGGTATCTTTTCTTAATACAAAATAATTTTAAATCTGAAAACAAAATATGATGTGACAATACAATGCTATGAGTATCTTTTCTTAAGACAAAATAATTTTAAATCTGAAGACAAAAATACGATGTGACAATACAATGCTACGTGTATCTTTTTTTAAGACAAAATAATTTTAAATCTGAAGACAAAAATACGATGTGACAATACAATGCTACAAGTATCTTTTTGTAACGCCCTAATTTCTCATAGATTACCGAGAACACATCGTTGGGTCATAATCATAAATATTGCTCTTTTATTTAATAAAAAATTAAAAATAAATACTTGGATCCATGGTTTTATAAAAATAAAATACCTGTCTTTAACATAAAAATGAGCAACATTTAAATAAAACAAACTTTAAAATAAACTTAAAAAATAAATAAATAAATAATTTGGCCCGCTTGATCTTGCTAGACTATATGGTCCCCAACGAATACATCACGAAGCTCTTAGGTCCCACTCACCACCCGCCTTTCTATCCTTAATTTCCTGAAATAACAACATCATAAGGAGTGAGCTTCTAAGCCCAGTAAGGAAAATACAAACAAGGGTTAGTCATATAATCAAACATAACATATATTCACCAAAGTCATACAAACACAACATCTAGATCATATCATATCTTAAGTCATAATTCTAAATCATAATCTAAGCCATAAATCATAAATCATACTCTAAGTCATAAGTCATAGGTCATAAGTCATAAGTCATAAGTCATAGATCATAAATCATAGGTCATAAATCATAACTATAGGTCATATATCATAATCATAACTAAAAATAACAAATAGGATATAATAAAAAGATAAGTGCTTATACAGGGGTGGCAATTAAGCCCCAGACAAAAGTCCGTCATACACCGAACATAGGTCCGTGATAAAGTTTTGGCAACCGGCCTACCAGACATAGTCCGTCATACATCATTGGACACCTTAGGTCCAGACACACTTACCCCTTTATTGTACCTGAAATGTTAAGTCATACAAACATAAACTTTATCATACATTACATAACTACTAGATCATAATACTAAACTATCTAATTTTCCTTACCAACACCAGGATAATTGAGAACAAATGCGGAACTTGGAACACTCCTAAAACCAGCAATAAAAATAGTGAGTATTTCTAAAGGACATAGATGAAAGGAATATAACTAAACCACCAAGAGGAAACTTACCGAAAAGACACCTTAAGTTCAAAGAACTTAAAATCCTAACCACAAAACCATAACAAAAGTTAGAACCTGAATAAAAACTAAAGAAACTAAGGAATCAAACAGAATGAAAGTTAAGAATAAGAGTACCTCAGTTGACCTTATGGATTAGTCTAACTCCAATACTGAAACACTCTAACCTCACTTCACAAAGTGTTTTATAAAGCTTAAGAATAGAAAAGCTTTTTCCTAACCCAAGTGTTTATCACTCTTATGGTCTCACTAGCACCTTGGAGTCTGATCACAGCTGAAGAGTAAGTGAAAGGGCTGGGTCCTAAGTCCTATTTATAGAGTTCTAGGAATAAAAATCTTCTTTTTGGCTTAAATAAAAATAATGAATTTTATTGAAGATGTTTGAATATTCATCAGTCAAAGGTTTAGTACTTGGTCAAATTGTTCAGAGAGAAGTTTAAGGAGTCAAAGCTTGATTTTTAAAATTAAAAACGAAAATAATAAAAACAAATAGAATCTTAACTTCTAACTCCCTAAATCTCGTAATTCTAAACTCACCTGTAGTAAAATCAATATAAATGGAGCTGTAGGACTCCGATTTAGACCATATTTATACCGTTAGAAAGATAATTCAATTATCTAGAATTTTCTAGAAATACTATTTTTCGAAATTCATAATATAACTTAGTCAAAAATAGGTTGGAAGTTACAGTTCCCTACAGTTATGAAAAATCTATTTAATTATCTAAATAACAACCTAATCCACAAATAAATAAAATTGTGACAAATGTCATGCTCCTAACAGGTGAAGACTAAGTCTTATATTTCCCTTATTTTATCATTAAAATAATAATTCCTTAATAATCATGCATATGACAAGTGTCATAATCCTATTGGCTCTATCTAAACTTTAGGAATAACCATGCTCATGACAAGTGTCATATTCTTATTGGCTCTATCTAAACCTTAGGTTATAATAATTATCATATTAATAACCAGCAATATTAATCAAACCTTATGTTAAAATTAATATTCTTAAACTATAGGTTAAACTTATAAAATTCATAACTATTGCTATGAGTTTCCAACTAAGTCCCGATTTGAACCAAAATCCACGGAATCTAAAATACTACAACTACTACTATCTAGCTAACTAAGTAAAATTCCAGGACGCTACACTTTTCTTAAGACAAAATAATTTGAAATCTGAAGACAAAAATACGATGTGACAATACAATGCTACGGGTATCTTTTCTTAAGACAAAATAATTTTAAATCTGAAGACAAAATATGATATGACAATACAATGCTACGGGTATCTTTTCTTAAGACAAAATAATTTTAAATCTAAAGACAAAAATACGATGTGACAATACAATGCTACGAGTATTGTTAACGCGGTTCTTCGCCAATAGGTAATTATACGAATAAGTGGGATGGATTAATGCTAATTAGTGAATCGTAATATGAAAATAACTATATTTTTGACTGGAGAAACTAATATTATGGGAAGATGATCACTCCTTTATTTTTAGGTGGTTCGAAGGTTAAAATCCCTCTAGTCCACCAGGCGATATTATTGATATCTCTTGACTATTTCTTACAGAGTGTTTCTTTACAAAAATATGCCAACCCCTTGCACTACCCAGGGTCTTGGTATTTATAGGAAGAAGATATCTGGGTTGGCACTAGGGTCATCCCGTGATCTCTTTATCCTTTACGTCATATCTGTGACACTGATGATTAATTCCTAAACTTTGCAGTGAAGTGTGGTCTAATCAATAGGCAAGGAAGGATAATGGGCCGCATGGCCCAAATCAGGTGAGGGGTGTCTGAACACGTACGTTTATACTGCGTGTCCGAGAATTCAGGAATAGAATAGACATGTAATGTCTGATATATGCACGTTTATATTGCGTGGTTGACTTTACAAGGGTTTGGATGTCAGACCTCTGTTTCGTCACGAGCTTAGTGTGGCGCCAGCTCGTGACACTCATACTTCTGTTATATGATGCCTCCGTGCAGCAGTTAACTCTTTAATCAGCTCGGGCTCGACAGAAAGAGGCCCGTAACACACAGCTTTGGGTGGACGATCTACACGTGTCAGATAGAATTAGGCCCTTTTCTAGCTCGCCAATATGTGCGACTATTTAGGGCGTACATTTGCCCCCAAGCCCCTGCTCGTGACCCATGACGTCATCCCTGGTCTTCACAGTGGGGGCTTTTAAGTATCCCTTTCGACTCTTCATGTCCCACCCACTGTGTGGGCATCGGACACATGGAGCGCCGTGGTTGGCAATTGTTCGGTTTCTGAGAATTGCATTAAATGGCCTAGCCTGCTTTCGGCCGTCGTTTCGCCTCTCGAGTTATGACCCTCGTATCTCACATTAATTTGATCGAATGGTCCTCGTTCCTTTATGTCTCTTACGTATATATAAGGTTGGCCATCTTCCGTATTAGCCACCCTTCATTTGAAATTTTTTCCCCGTGTCATCTCCTTTTTAGTCTCAGAAGTTTCTCTTCTTCCGGTTATCATCCCAGAGATCCCTACGTTCTCGCCATAAGAGTTTCTACACCAGTCCAGCTTTAAAGACTCCACCAGGACTCCGACTCCTACTCTTTTTGTGACTTCCGTACAAAAAATACACTGTAAGTCCTCTGCCTGTTACATGTTTTGATCTTTCTGTTTTTCTGTTAGGTAAACCTCTTTCTTAGTCGCACGCTGTAGGTTGTTTTTGGTTGGTTTTTGGTGCATAGGTTTTGACCCTAGGTATATCGACTATATGAGAACATGTATAGGAACGTGATGTTTAGGACAAGATAAATTCTGGGTAGCTTTAGGGAATGCCTGTTTGGAAAGGGGAAGGTGAGAGGTTTCTAGGGTGCAAAACTGGGTAGCTTAAGGGTCACGCTTCCTAGGTGGTTTTGCTTTTTAAAAATTTCCCTCCAAGGCAAGCTTTATCCTAACCCTCCTGACACACAGATCCCGAGCAATCGAGGATCCGTTGGAAACGTGGGCGCGTGACCATGGCATCGCGTGGCCTCACACACCGCGGGCTGAGATTACCTCAGCCCGTGTATGAAAATCACTTCTCACGCTATATTCCCTTTTCTATTTTTAGGTCGCCTATTTAAACTTTTCTTCATTCTTGTTCATTAGGCGACCAGATGGGACCCAGGAAAAACATACCCAAGAAGAGCAAGGCTGGCTCGTCATCCCAGTAGGCCAGCAAGGGGAAAGGGATTGTTGTGAATTCTCCCATCCCCCACTTCGGTCCCACAATGGAGAAAGAGGTCGAGGTGGGACCTGATGCTTTCTTCGAGGCAGAGAGGATAGTCTTGAAGATTACGACCCAAGGGAGGGTCAACAAGATCTTGCTGTCCCATAACATTGAAATCGGGACAGGCGCTCTTGTTGCCCGACCTCCCCTCGAGGGCGAGAGGAGCTGCATGCCCCTCGACGAGGAGTTTGCGGCTTGGAGCGACGAACACCTCAAGGCCGGGGCCTTCCTACCTCTGGACCAGTACTTCACGGATTTTCTGAATTACATGAAGCTGGCTCCCTTTCAACTGCCCCCTAACTCCTACTGTTTCCTAGCGGGGCTGAGGTACCTCTTCCTGAGGCATGAGTGGGAGGTCCCGACCCCAACAAACATCCTATTCTTCTTCTGCCTCAAAGTCAGCCCGAATCAACGGGGGCGAGGCGATGGTTTCTACTACTTGACCCATTTTCCCAACTCTCCTGCAGTCATCGAGCTGCCCAGCCACCCCAACGACTTCAAGGACCAGTTCTTCATGTCGACGGGGTTTCGCAACTGCGAATACCACTACTTCAACCATCCTCGTAAGTTCTCTCTATTCTTAGCTCACAAAATCACCACATTTCTTTATTTCTTTTCATTCGTGCTGACTTGAACGTCATCGTGCAGCTATTTTTGCGAAAACGGCCAAATCGGTGACCCGTGGGGGTCAATACGACACCTTGGCGGGGCTCCCACCAAGTGAAAAAGACTACCGCTAGCTCGTATCTGATGAGACGATGCTGGCGTGTAAGTTGATTTCTCCGGACCAGACTCTGGCCTTGAGGAGGTCACGGGCTATCCCATTAGCTCGCGAGCTGGTGCCTGTCCTCGAGGGGGAAGCTGCGGACAGTGATGAGCAGGACGAGGAAGATGAGGTGCCGCTCGTGCGACGAAAGTGGGCTTTCGAGGCTGCTCAGGGCCTCGACATGGATCGGATTCAGTCTGGGGCATCAGCCGGCCCCTTCGGCCAAGGTAACCCATACCTGTTTAGGGACTTAGACAGGGCTGCCACAGACCTAAGGTTGGCTAGGTTTAACCCAAGCCAGCTCGTACATCGTCATCGAGATGACCCAGACCTTAACATAACCCTACTCTAGTGTGTAGATCAACTAGTGTTGCGCCATGATATGGGCCGCCCTAGGAGAACTGTAGTAGTAGACAACACCTTGGCTTTCAAGTCGGCCTTTTTTGAGGAGTACGAGACCAACCTTAGGTCGTGGCCCTCCCTTCTGGAGGACCTAGAGCCCCCTCTCATTCGCGAAGTTATAAACTTAGACTCCCCCATAGAAGCTCCGAGGCGGGAGGTTGTGGCACTAGATTCCTCCTCTAGCTCGGAGGGTAGGACCATTGCAATACATCTTTAAACTTTTCTTGTAATGAAGTAACCTTACATGCATACTAATGCTCCCTTCTTTTTTTTTGTTTCAGGCAAAGAGATGGCCTAGCCCGGTGACAACGTCCTGCGGTCCATCTTCCAAGGGGGGAATCCTCCCTTCGGATCGTCTGGGCCACTGGTCAAGAAACCCCGGCTGACCAAGAAGACTCCTCCTCCCGGGACCACCTCCAAGTCTCCCGCTAAGGAGAGGAGCCAGGTCCCTGCTGCCGCAGAGAACATGCCCCCACCTCCCCCGCGACCTCCGGTCCCTACTTGGGAACAGGAGGCACCAGCTGGAACCCCGCCAGCTCCTACTCCCATCATGCGCATTCCAGTTAACACTCAGGCCCTGGAGAAAATCCCCGAGGCCTTCTGAGGGACGGTTTACGAGACCGTGAGCTATATGGTGGATCATTACTACAACGCCACCCCAAGGGACTTGCAGGAGATCGAGACGAGGAGCCCCGAGAATGTTATGGAGTCTTCATTGGGGATGACCCTCACGGTAAGCTTATTTAGTTAACTTTCTTTTTTTTCTTCTCAGTGCATGCTTCTTTGCTTACTTTCCAGCACATGACTTACTATCTATGCCTTTGCAGGCGGCTTTGGCTCTACACCGTAGCATAGCTCGGTCCAGGGCTAGGTTTGAAGAGATTAGGGGCGAGTTCTAGACTGCTCAGGCCGCTCTTGCGTTTGCACAATAGCAAGAGAAAAATGCCAAGGCTGCCCTGACGGCTACCAAAGAAAGCGAAAATGCCACACAGGTCGCCTTGGCCACTACGAAGGCCAAACTGGAGGCGGCCAGGGCTAAGCAATTGGAGGCCGAGGCTGCACAGGTCGCCTTGGCCGCTGCGTAGGCCGAGCTCGAGGAGGCAAAGGCTAAGCAGTTGGAGCCTGTAACGCCCCAAACTCCAGGGACCGTTATAGTGTGCCTTATAAACAGTGCTAAACTTGCTAATCGAGTCCTTTGGCCAAAATCGTGTAACTAAGTAAGATTAGCGGTTTAGGGATTAAAAATCTTGGTTAAGATGTAACATTTCATTAAAACGTTTACTATATACATTGGGATCCCAAAAATATAATTTCAGAGTCTATTACAAGAAAATATTTACAACAAGCCGATCTAAGCGGCAAAACAGGGTTTAACCCTAGTTCCTCTTCAAACCTCGGCCGTGTTGGTCGAGCAGCTGCATATGTACACATCGTCACCTAGGCTCTCCAACTCAAGGATGGTCTAGCTTTCTTTTGCCTTTACCTGCACCACTTAGCACCCGTGAGCCGAAGCCCAGCAAGAAAACTTAATATGCTCATGAACAGTAATAACATGTCATCAAATCATAAGGCACACGCCTAGCAGATATAGCCCTAGCCAAGCAGGCAAATGAATTCACGTATCGTTGATTATAACACATCAACCAATGATCATAATAATCATTCAGGGCTTTTAGCCCCAAAGAGAAGAGTGACAGTGGTACAGTCACTAAGTTGGGTTTATTCCCAGTAGCCATGTGACGATAGGGTCACCGGGGCTTTATAGATAAGTGATCATTTCACTAGCTTTGATAGGATAGGTGCATGATGACTAGTCACCAACATAACCTTCCTCACGACCATAGAGTCATAACCCTGGAACATCATTCCCTAGCCATGTGACAAACGATCACCTAGGCCTTAGGCCCTGGCTCTGAATAACTAGTCAAAGACTAGACAAGCGCTTATAAGATTCATCGACCTTAGAGTCGGTCCAGCATTAATGCCTTAGAGTCATTCAATGCTAATATCAATTAGATCTAATCTTTATTCGGCCCTGGGTTCAGGACGCTATGCCGTTTCTGACTCTTAGGTCAGTTTCCTTGACTAGTCAGTGCCATATACAAGTAAGCAATGCCACCAAACATATATCATATATCCAATATCCGAATACAAGGCATTCAGCATGCTTACTTAACAAATACTAGCACAATTAGGATCATGCATAAACATAGAGGCTCAAGCTCTGAACAATATCATACTCAGTATACAAAGCATGTCCTAATCACATGTTTCTCGTGCATTATATTTAAACATCCAACATGCATCAAGAATAACCATGCATGTCACGTATACACAGGGTGCAGTTTTCTTACCTCCGGTTCGAGCAAGAATTAGTAAAAGAACAACCCTTGAGAACAATCATTCCTTTGATCCTTTAGCAGTCACCTAGTCATAACCAAATATGGAATCCCATCTATAAAATAAATCATAAAAATGTTTATAATCTAAAACCTCACTCCCAGGATCCAACCCCACACTCTCGGGAATCTCAATCTACTGAAACGGGTCAAAGGAACCCATCCCCGAGCCTTAAAAGTCATCCCGAGCCCTAAAATAGGCTTGCTGGAAAATGGACCAGTGCTGCAGCCCTATTAAATGGCGCTGATGCGCTATTTCAAGTCAGAGAGGCCCAGCTCTCTGCCCTGCCTAGCGTTGCTGCGCCAACCACAGACCAGAAACTTTCTAGTTTTCCCTCCGTGCGATTTCCCTTAAAACCAACCCTCCAAACCAATCCCAAAAATCCAATTCAACCCCTAAACTTCATACATATCACAACATCTTCAAAAGCCAATCAATCTTACTCAAAAACTCCCATTAATTCAGAACTATCCACATCAAAATCTATAGGCTGAAAACTAAAAGAAAAACAGAGTATAACAAGACTTTCATGGCTGAATTTCTTACCTCAAGCTGGTTTTGAATCCCCCTCAATGGATGAATCAAGTCTATAACCTCCAAACCTTGATTTCCTAGCTTAATACCTCAAATTGGGGTCTAAAAAATTGAAAGGAAGAAGGAGGAGAAATGGTGTACGGGTGAGGGAGAGAGATGAAGATGATGCTCTGTTTTAGTTCAACCTTCCACAACCATCTAATGGCTAAATACAACCTTAGGGTGAAAAGACCATATTGCCCCTAAGTCAATAAAATCCCTCTAAAGACTTCCAAGGGTAAAACCGTCATTTCCCGCCTATCTCGTTAATTATAATTAACACCCTCCAATTCCTGTTATTCTCAATATTCTCAAATACCAATAATTCATATCTCGTTACCCTCTAATTCCCGGCAACGTTCTAATCACCAAATTACCCCGAGACTCACTCCGAGCCCCGAACTTAATCCCGTTATGACTAGACCAAAAACTTGCATTCCATGATCCTCTCATGTCGAATGGCTCGAACCAATCTACATATAATGTGGTATTATTTATAATTCACCCACATGCATGAAAATACACAATCAATGACACCCTCAATGGGCCAAATTACCAAAATGCCCTTATAATTGAAATAAACCCATATGCATGCATTTATCATCATATAATAATATTATTCACATAAACATGCATATAACCATTAAATAGCATAATAAATCAATTATGGCCCTCCCGACCTCCTAATCAAGGTCCTAATCCTTATTAGGAAATTTGGGGCATTACAGAGGCCGAGGCTGCCACCGTGGCAAAGAGGGCGTCTTCTAGCTCCTCCATGGAGGCCATGTTCTATCACTGCTGGGCCTTGAAGCAGGATGGCGACTTCTCCTTCTTGGCACCTGAGGTGTGGGAGCCATTCCTTGAGAAGTTCAAGGCCCGCCTTCAACATGAGCCACCTTCTGAGACTGGGGAGACTTCTGCTGTTGGCGAGCAGGAGGCCGAATGGGTGACTTCATCGGAGCGCCCTAGGGGGGCCTAGGACTTGTATTCTTTTTTTTTTACTTGTAATCTTTTACCATGAGGTTTTTCTTCCTCGAGACAATTTATTTCCCTGACTTTCATTTCAATCTATTTTTAATATTATTGTTATTATTTATTTTCCAGTGTGTTTGGTAAAAACTTAGTTTGCGCCAGTTTATTGACTTTTTCTTCGAAACTACAAAGCACTGCTAGTCAATTTTAGCAAACTTCTAAGTTTTTAGGACCTGGTTACATCCAGGACAGTTAACTTTAAAAACTTAGTCCGCGTTAATTGTTCTTGACACCTCATGCTTTTTAAGAGAAACATCGATTTAACCAATTTGAATCAACTTCTAAGTTTTAGGACCTGGTTGTATCCAGGACATATTTGATTTTAAAAACTTAGTCCGCGTTAATTGTTATTGATACCTCATGCTTTTTAAGAAAAACACTGGTTAGTCAATTTAACTAACTTCTAAGTTTTAGGACCTGGTTGTATCCAGGACATATTTTTTGATTTTAAAAACTTAGTTCGCGTTAATTTTATCGACGTCTCGTGCTCTTTAGGAAAAACACTGGTTAGTCAATTTAACTAACTTCTAAGTTTTTAGGACCTGGTTGTATCCAGGACTTATGCCCCCCAAGTAAACAGAAAGAGATCTTTCTTGGTTACTTGGAACACGCTCTTCTAACACTACCCGCACACAGAAACATACAACGATATACAAAAGTACTTCTCATTTTTTAATAAAACAAGGCGGCTTTCATAATTAAGCCTTACAAAAGTATGACTATTGATAATATTTCTTTAGGTGAACGGTGTTCCATGTCCGTGGGACTGCTTCTCCATTAGGTTAAGCTAATTTAAAAGTCCCTTCCTTCACAACCTCTATTATCTGATAGGGTCCTTCCTAGTTTGGTCCCAAAACTCCGTCCTTGGGATCCTTACCGGCTAAGAAGACTCTTCGAAGCACTAGGTCGCCTAAGTTAAAGATGTGTCTCTTGACCTTTGAGTTGAAATAACGAGTGATCTTTTGTTGATAATGCTCGAACTACAACTGCGAACCTTATCGTTTTTCGTCAACTATGTCGAGGGACGCGCTGAGCAACTTGTCGTTCTGGTCTTGGTCAAATTCCCTGACTCTATGTGAGGCTATCTTTGTTTTGACAGGAAGGACGGCCTTGCTCCCGAAAGTCAGGGAGAAAGGAGTGTGACCCGTCGAAGTTCGATGCGAGGTCCGGTACGCCCACAGCATCTGGGAGAGATGTTCAAGCCAAACTCCCTTGGCCTCATCCAACCTCTTCTTAAGGCTCGCTTTTAGTGTCTTGTTCACAGCCTCGACTTGTCCATTAGCCTGGGGGTAGGCCACAGAGGAAAAGCTTTTAATTATGTCATGCCTCTCGCAGAATTCGGTGAAGAGGTCGCTATCGAATTAGGTTCCGTTATCCTACAAGATCTTCTTTGGCAGCCCGAATCGGCAGACAATATTCTTAACCACAAAGTTGAGGACCCTCTTTGATGTAATCGTAGCCAGGGGCTTCGCTTCTGCCCATTTTGTGAAGTAGTCAATAGCCACCACCGCATAGCGAACTCCTCATTTTCCCAAGGGCAGGGCACCAACTAAATCAATTACCCAGACCACGAACGGCCACGGGATTGAGATCATCTTCCGCTCGACAGGAGGGGTCTAGGCGATGGTGGCGAACCACTGGCACTTGTCGCACTTTTGGACATAGGAAATCGAATCTTTCGACAGAGTGGGCCAATAATATCCTTGCCTTAGTATCTTCAAGGCCAGGTTTTGCCCCCCAGCGTGTTCTCCACAAAATCCCTCATGGATCTCCCGTAGAATAGTTTCCGCTTCTCCTGGAAGAACACACCGAAGAAGAGGTAAAGAAAAACCACGTCGGTACAACGTCTCGCCTACCATTGTATACCTCGGAGCTTGGTAAAGTACCCTTTTCGCGTCGTTTCGCTCTTCAGGTAACTTTCCTGTTGTGAGGTACTCAACTATGGGAGTCATCCAGGTCGGCCTGGCGTCGATCATTTTGACTTCCCTCCCAGCTTCCTCTATGCTTGGCCTTTCCAAGAATTCCACCGGTACCAAGCCCAAGGTTTTGGCCTCCCCGGAGGTGGTGAGCTTTGCTAAGGCGTCAGCATTGGCATTCTACTCCCGAGGTATCTGTTCAACTAGGCTGTGCTCAAATGCGGACAGCTCCTTCTTTACCTTGGCCAGGTAGGCCGCCATCTTGGTTCCCCGCGCTTGGTATTCTCCTGACACATGGTTTACCATGAGCTGGGAATCACTATAGCACTGGACGGAGATGGCCTTCAGCTCCTGGGCCACCCTTAGCCCAGCCAATAAAGCTTCGTATTCGGCCTCGTTGTTGGATGCTTTGAATCTGAATCGCAATGTGGAGTAAAAACGATGTCCCTCTGGGGATATCAAAATGATTCCAGCTTCGGATCCATTCTCATTAGACGAGCCATCCACAAAGACTTTCCACGAGGCTCGTACCGGTTCTTCCACTGGTTCCTTTTGGAATCCCGTGCACTCTACTACAAAATCAGCCAGAGTTTGGCTTTTGATCGCAGTTCGTGGCACGTACAGTATCTAGAATTGGCTGTGCTCGATAGCCCATTTCGAAAGACGCCCCGATGCCTCAGGTTTCTGCAAAACCTGCCTTAAAGGTTGATCGGTTATGACGTGGATTGAATGGGATTGGAAATACGGCCTGAGCTTTCTGGAGGCTGTGATAAGGCAGAACACCATCTTTTCCATCATCGGATATCTAGACTCGGCTCCGAGAAGCCTCTTGCTAATGTAGTAGACCGGCTTCTAAGATCGGTCCTCCTCACGAACCAGCACCGCGCTGACTGCATCTCTCGTTATAGCTAGGTAAAGAAAAAAAGGCTCTCCTACTATGGGCTTGGATAACACGGGCGGCTCAGCTAAATGTGCTTTTAGGTCGAGGAAGACACGCTCGCATTCATCGGTCCACTCAAAATTTTTATTTCCCCAGAGCAGGTTATAGAATGGCAAACACTTATCGGTTGACTTGGAAATGAACCGATTAAAGGCTGCCACCCTTCCTGTTAGACTTTGGACGTCTTTTCGCGACCGAGGTGATAGCATCTCGAGTAGCGGCCTGATTTTATCGGGGTTTGCCTCTATTCCTCTGGTGTTGACTATGAAACCCAGGAATTTTCCTGACACAACCCCGAAGGTACACTTTTGGGGGTTCAACCTCATGCCGTACTGTCTTAAAATCTGAAAACATTCCTTCAGATCGGGGACATGGTTATCGGTAGTTTTCGACTTGACCAACATGTCGTCAACATACACCTCCATGTTTCTCCTGATCTGATCAGCAAACATCCTATTGACCAATCTCTGGTATGTCGCTCCTACATTCTTCAGCCCGAAAGGCATGACCTTGTAACAATAAATGTTAGTTGGGGTCATGAAGCTAGTGTGTTCCTGGTCCGCAGGATTCATGGCGATCTGGTTTATAGCCCGAGTACGCATCCATAAAAGACATGAGCTCGTGCCCCGCAGTGGCATATACCAGTTGATCAATCCTTGGCAAGGGGAAGCAATCTTTGGGGCAGGCTTTATTCAGATACGAAAAGTCGATACAGGTCCGCAACTTCCCGTTGGGCTTCGGGACCAAAACAGGATTGGCGACCCAGATCGGGTATTTAGCCTTGCGAATAAAGCCGCACTTTAAAGGTCGAGCTACTTCTTCTTCTAGGGCCTCAGCTAGTGTCGTGCCTAGGCGCCTTTGTTTCTGGGACTTCACAGGCACATTCTTGTCCAAGTTGAGGGTGTGCATGATGACACTTGGGTTGATCCATATCATGTCTTCGTGAGACCAGGCGAACACATCTAGATTCTTCTGTATAAAACTCAGCAGCTCCGCCTTCCTCTTATTACAAAGGTTTTTCCCGAGCTTCACCACCTTCGAGGGGTCTTTCGGGTCGATGCTCACCTTTTCGAGCTCTTCGATGGCCTGGAGCTCGGATCTATCTTCGCCTATCCTGGGGTCGATATCATCATTCAAGGTGATCCCCTCCCCATTGGCTTGTTGAGGTTTTTCTATCTCAGGAGTAGGTCCTACTTCCTGAGATTCCTCATCCCCGCTTTGAATGGTCATCCTTTGTCGCCCAGGTTGTGATTTTCCCTTCATGGAAATGCTATAGCATTCCCTGGCAGCGAGATGATCACCTCGGACCGTACATATCCCCGTAGAGGAGGGGAATTTGACTGCGAGATGGCAGATAAAGGTTATGGCCTGAAATGCCACCAATGTAGGTCGGCCCAGAATAGCGTTGTAGGCGGTGGGACAGTCGATAACCACGAATTCGAGGAGCTTAGAGACAGTTTGGGGCCCCTCTCCTAAGGTTATTACCAGCTCGATTATTCCTATCGCTGCTGACCCTTCTCTGGAGAATCCACAGAGCATCATGGAGGTGGCCTTCATCTTGGTGACAGACAATCCCATCTTCTTCAGCGTAGACTGGAACAGCAGGTTCATCGAACTCCCATTATCAACTAGTATCCTCCTAACTCTCCGGTTGTTGAGTTGGGCAGTTATGACTAGAGGATTGTTGTGGGGGAACTGGACGTGACTAGCGTCCTCCTCGGTAAAAATGATTGGTTGCCTCTCCAATCGCTGCTGTTTAGGTAGATGCTGCTCCGAGATAAACTCCACTCCGTTATGAGCCTTCAACTCATTGACATATCTCTTCTGGGCACCTCTGCTCGTGCCGGCCAAATGGGGGCCTCCGAAGATTATGGATATCTCTCCTCCTATTATAGGAGGACGGGTATCCTGACTTATTCGGGGCCCGGGCTGATTTACCGGAGCTGGATGACTAGTAGAAACTCGGTTCCGCGCATATTGAGCCAAAGGTCTGGCTCTGATGAGTGTCTCGATCTCATCCTTCAAATGCTTACAATCATTAGTGTTGTGGCCAATGTCGTTGTGGAATCGACAGAACTTGGAAGGGTCCCTCTTAGCCTTCTGGTGCTTCAAAGGCCCCGACTTTTTCCAAGGGAGGTGGGCAGAGTTTTCTAGGAAAATGTGTTCCCTAGTGTTTGTGAGCTCGGTATAAGCTGTTGGGGTTTTATGCCCTAATTAAAACCCAAATTCTTTGTAATCTCATTTTATTATCAATAAAAGAATAGAAATCATTTTTTGACTTGGTCAATCACTTTGCTCACATGTTTTATTTTCATGATTATTTGTTTAATATAAACTTCTATTAAATCCCGAGCATATAGCTAATCTTATTTATAGTGACGTAATCACAGTGGAATATAAATATGATTATATGTTCAAAATAAGTTGGTCCTAAGATTAGTCAGTGCACTGGATTTACACTGACTTGCCAATCTACGATATGATCTACTTACACATTACAGTGTTATGTTCTTTCCAGAACATTAGCAAAGTAGATAAGATCGGATGTATTTGTTACATCGGACAGGACCGATATTGACAGTTGATAAGATAAGTAAACATACCGTTATTATCTATTCTAGTCATATCATATAGTTGACCATAGGTCAATTCAATCTCAATTCTGAGTGGTTAGTATTCTAACTGATTGTATTATTTGAGTTCTTTGACTTGTTCGTTACCAGCTTACCCTACGGACTAGCCCATACTTACATCTTGGGAACTCGGTAGTATAATTTAGTGGGAGTGTTAATCATAGATATGAACATCTATAGCTTCTGATGAAGAAGTGAAACGATGGTTTCCTTTTAGTTTGGTTCAAGGTGTTAAATGATAGAGATCTCATTTCAGTAATTAAATTAGTTTACTGAAATATCATTTACAAGGAACTAAGTGTTTTAAGGATAAAATACAATGAGGGGTAAAACGATATTTTAGTCCTATCTCATTGTAGACCGTCTATAGAGGATTGAGTGACAATTATGGTTGTAACAATGGATAATTAATAGCGTATCTATATTTGTTATAGAGCGTTCTATGAATTCAAGAGTGCAATTCCAAGTCTATAGTGGAGTCACGAGGAATTAATAAGTTAGTAAATTTATTTGTTAGATTTATGATAACTTATTGGAGCTTGATTTCATAGGCCCATGGTCCCCATTGTACCTTGGATAAAATCATCTAGATAGTCTCAATTAATTGATTTAATCATCAATTAGAATTATCAAAGTTGACCAGGTCAATTTTGGATAGTTTCACAGAGTTGTGTAATTTTGAGAAGAAAAGAGAAATTATGGCAAATTTATTAATTAAGATAAATTGGTATCTAAATTAATAAATAAATTTAAATCAAGGTTCAAATTATAAATAATTAATTTGACAAAGGATTTAAATAATTATTTAATTAATTAAATCAATAGAAAATAATACAAGCCTTGATTTTAAGTCCAATGGGCTTATAATCAAATGGGAAATTTCACGGGCCTATAGCCCATGATAATTTCGACCTAGGGCTTCAAAATGGCTGTTATTTTATTGATTTTTTAATTAAATTAAATGGCCTAATTGAGTCTATAAAAGGAGTGCTTATAGAGAAGTCAAAACAAGGGTTTTTGATAAGTCAGATTTTCTGATAGTTTTATATTCTCTCTAAACACAAGTCCTTTTCTAAGCCTCTTTGTATTTTCTCTTCTTCTCTCTATATCTATCTCATGTGTTGAGAATTGGCCACACTAGTATAGGTGGTTCTAAGGATACATTGGAAGATCGTGAAGAAAATAGAAGATCGGTTCAGTTTCTTGATAATACTCTGCGACAGAAAGGATACAAGAGTTAGAGAAACTGAAGGAAGGACTCTTAATTCCGCTGCGTATACTGTAAGTATTCAATTTTTGTTTCTCTTTGAATTCAATTTTAGAAACATGTTTTAGGCTATCTTGTATTAATTTGTTTAATATTAGATATACATGAAAATAAATAAAGATCCTGTATAAGTTTTTTCTAACAACTGGTATCAGAGACTTTGGTAATCTTTATTTTCATGCATGAACATGTTTAAAATTGGATTATATGATATGTTTGAATAATTGGATGGTTTTTCATGTTTTTATGAACATATTGATTTTATGTGATTTTTAGCAATTTTTAGGTTATTTTTGTTGTATTTTCTATGCTATTAATTTTTATATATGCTTTATTTTGTGTAAAACATGGTAAAAATTAATTAGAAAATGATTTTGGTTGAAAAAATTGCACAAAAATTTTTGTCGAAATTTTTTGTTCTGGCTGCCATGTGCGCGCACATGCACGCGCGCACACCACGCTCTTCCGCGCGCGCGCGCCCAGCACACCCCGCGCCCAGCGCGCAGCACGCGCGCGCCCCGCCCACGCACCGCGCGCGCCACCAGCGCACCCCGCACGCACGCCCCTGCAGCCGCGCACACCAGCGCGCACGCACGCGCGCGCCACCAGCAGCCACATCACTCGGGTGAACAGTACCCGATACGGGTACTGTTCATCCAGATTTATTTTTTTGATTTTTTTTTTAAAAAAATAAATAAAATTAAAATTGTAGAAATTTATTATGTATAATCAAAACCTAAAATATCTTTTTTTGTTTTATCATTTAAATTTTTTAAAATAAAGATATTTTTTGTTAGTTGATTTTAATAATTAGATATACAAAGATACAAATTCAAATTTAAAATTAGACTAACAACTTAATTTTAAATATTTTAATATATTAAATATTAGAATTATGATATCAGATATTTAAGATATTTTCATTTAAATTCTTGATTTTGTTTTATTAAATCTTTATTTGAAAATATAAATATCTTTTTATTCTATAGTTTTTAATATTTAAATTATTTGAAATTTGAACATTGTTAGTTAGATATTTTTATGGTTATTTGAATTTGTTTAACTATTTAAGATATTTTAGGCTTGTTATAACTATTTATATTTTATTATTTTTAAATGGTTAAAATATTGATAATAGTTATAACAACACAAGATATTTTGGAAAATAGTTAAGATATTGATTTTAAAATTTAAAATTGGTTAAATTTTGAAAAATATCATTTTTTATTCAGCCAATTAATATATATTTTTTTTAATGGGATTTAAATTAACTTTGGTTAATTGTTGATAAATCCTATTTAAATTAAATTAATATTTTTTTTTCAAATTAACCTAAAACCAAGTTGATTGTTGATAAATGAAATTTAAATTAACTATTGTTAATTGTTGATAAATTTCATTTAAATTGACTTATTTTTTGTAAAAATTTAATTAATTTGAATTTTTTTGATAAATTCTAGATAATTAATTGTGGTATTTTTGCAAATGAAATAAATTGTGGTATTTTTGCATAAATTCATAGAATTGCTCATATAGTAACATGATTAGGCCCATCCAATTATAACATGTCTGTTTGCACTATATGTGGTATTTTTTGCAATTGGGCTTAGATGCATATAGTGGCCCATATGTTTGTTAGATATATGGTATTTTTCCAAATAAAATATTCATAAAATGATAGGTTTTATTTGGGCCCATTAGAAAATGTAAAGTTTAAATTCCTCTCTTGTGGGTGATTCCACTTGTGAAGGCCCATTTGCTTTGCATGACTATAGTGGGCCTAATCAATTAATAACAATTAATAAAACGAAGGTTTAAATTCCTGTCTTTTGAACCTTGTATGGAAGATAGGGGGCCTTTGTAGTGGGAACGACATACTGGACCCAGCCCTCCTCCATACAAGCCCAATTGTTAAGGCCCATTTACTTGAGTTGGACTTAATTGTATAGGTTCATTATATTAGTTAAACCTAAATATTGATTAGCAACAAATTAATTCTAAATTAATTGAATTTGTTTCAATGTGACACTTTAGAATTAATAAGAAATTATAGGACTTTGGTTTTAAAAATTTTAATCTGTTTAATTTTTTTTTGGAAAACCATAGTCATTAATTTTCTAAAAATAAATAATAAAAATACTATTTTTAATTTTATAATGAGCTGATTTTAAGAATTTGATTCGATCTCCACCGTTGGTTTAACATAGTCAATAGCTTAATGGGGCCTCGAGGCGCTTTGATTCGTCCCCCTACGGAAGGTGTTCATTAGTTATTTTGACAAGGTTAGATTTCGAAAGATAGATAATTATAGGTCAAATTCTACTAGACTCACCCCTACGGTGACTACTAGGACTAAATCTATGATTATTGAAACCGTGGGTCTAGCTCATAAAATAAGAGATTTTGTTTTCTTATTTTGATCGAATAGTAGGTTGTTAATAATGGTGACCATTATTAAATGAGTTTACAACTCTATTTAACTAGTGGTGTTTTTGACTCTCGCCAACCGGGACAAGGATATCATAGATTAGTTAAAAACCTAAAGAAATAGAGATATGATTGTTTTTGGTATTTTTTCTCATATCTTACATATTTTTGGTATATGTTATGCTATTTCTTGAAATTTGTGTGAATAGAAGTTTTATTGAGCAAATGTGATTGATTTCTATTTTATTGATACTTTGTAGTTTTGAGTTATGGCTGTGTCTACTCCCATCCTTTCTCAACTTTCGATGGAGAAACTCACTGGAGAAAACTTCCTTAAATGGAAGCAAAACATCAACATTGTGTTGATAGGTGACAACTCCAAGTTCGTCATGACTGAGGAATCCCCGGAAGTTCCAGCTGAAGGAGCTACCAAGTCTGTGAGGGACAAGTATGAGCGTTGGCAGGCGGCTAACAACAAGGCGCGGTACTACATGTTGACTAGTATGGTCGACACTCTCAAGACAAAGATGGAGAATGTCGAGACAGCCTACGAAATCATGGATCAGCTCCAAGACATGTTTGGTGCCAAGTCAGCGCAGACTCGTTTTGAGGCCACCAAGAAATATGCCAATGCTCGAATGGCACCTTCTCAACATGTTCGTGATCACCTGATCAAGATGACAAACTACTTTCAGGAAGCTGAACTGCACGGAGCCATAATAGATGAGGAAACTCAAGTTGGCTTAATCCTCAACATTCTTTCTCCAGCTTTCCTTCCATTCACCACCAACTATGTGTTGAATAAACTCAACTATGGTCTGACGCAGCTCATGAATGAGCTTCAAACTTTTGAGTCTATTATGGGTGGACCTAGTAAGGGAGGAGAAAAGAAGACAACTACTACTACTGCTGCTGATCCAGCTAAGGCTGAAGCTAACCAAGCTTCATCTTCAAAAGCTGGAAACAAGAGGAAAGGTGGGCAAAACAATAACCCCAAGCCTGCAAAAGCTGCAAAGGCGAGTGCACAACCAAGTGCACAGACGCCTAAAGGGAAAAATAAGAAAAACAAGAAAGGTAAAGGTAAATGTTTTCACTGCAAAGAAAAGGGGCATTGGAAACAAGATTGCCCCAAGATTCTAGCAGATAAAAACAAAGGTAATGATTATAGTTCATTTATCTTAGAAACATGTGTTTTAGAGAATGATAACTCCGTTTGGATTATTGATTCTGGATCTACTAACCATGTTTGTAACTCTTTACAGCTTCTTGAATCGTGGGAGGAAGTGAACGAAGGCGACTTAAAGCTTAGAGTTGGGAACGGAGCGTTCATTGCGGTCCAAGCTAGAGGAAGAGCTCGTCTGAAGTTCGGAAAAAAAATTTTAATTTTAAAAGATGTATTTTTTATTCCGGATTTTAGTAGAAATTTAATTTCAGTTTCCATGTTGCAATTAGAACGATTTGTTATGACTTTCACAAGTTTTAATATATCTATTTCTTTCAATGGATCACAATTGTGTATTGCATGTTTGGAAAACGGGCTTTATATTCTGCGACCTAACGAACCCCTCGCTCTTAACAATGATTTATTCAAAGTAGCTAAACCTAGGACCAATAAACGTCAAAAGACCGATAACAATAATATGATGTATTTATGGCACTTGAGACTAGGTCACATTGGCTATGATAGGATTCAAAGACTTACAAAGGACGGACCTTTGAGGGAACTCACCTTAGGTGAATTACCTATCTGTGAATCTTGTCTAGAAGGCAAACTGACCAAGCGTCCATTCTCTGCAAAGGGTGATAGGGCCAAAGAACCACTTGATCTTGTGCATTCAGATGTTTGTGGACCTTTGAATATACAAGCTAGGGGTGGTTTTGAGTATTTTGTCACTTTCATTGATGATTACTCTAGATACTCATGTCTTTACCTAATGCATAGGAAATCAGAAACATTTTCAAAGTTTCAGGAATTCCTAGCAATGGCTCAGAACCAATTAGGTAAAAGGTTAAAGATCTTGCGATCTGATAGGGGTGGAGAATATTTGGATATGCAGTTCCAAGATCATTTAACTGAACTTGGGATTTTATCACAACTTACTGCCCCAGGTACTTCGCAACAAAATGGTGTAGCGGAACGCCGAAACAGAACTTTATTGGAAATGGTTAGATGCATGCTTAGTTACTTAACTCTACCAACTTCGTTCTGGGGACATGCAATTGAAACCGCAAATGACATTCTCAATGTCGTGCTGTCAAAATCAATCCCCAAAACACCTTTAGAACGCTGGAATGGTCGTGAACCTAGTTTACGCCATTATAGAATCTGGGGGTGTCCCGCTCACGTCCTGAGGAAAAAGGAGGGAAAGCTAGAACCGCGAACTGAAGTTTGCATGTTTGTTGGCTATCCTAAAGGTACTCGGGGTGGACTTTTCTACAGTCATTCAGAAAAGAAAGTGTTTACTTCTACAAATGCTACTTTTCTGGAAAATGACTATGTCCAGAACTTTAAACCTCGCAGCAAAGTAGTTTTAGAGGAGATGGTTAAAGAATTGACTCCAACCAATGTTCCATCGTCATCAACGCGTGTTGATGATGAAATTCCCACTCTTCATGTACAACCGACGCAAGTCGATTTAAATGAAGAAAGTACCACTGTTCCTGAGCAAACAGTCACGGAGCCTCGTCGTAGTGGGAGGGTTTCTAGAAACCCAGTTCGCTATGGTTTGGATGGTGAAACCAATATGGTTGTTGGTGACACTAGTGATGATGATCCATTGTCTTTCAAACAGGCAATGGCTAGCCCTGAAAAGGAACTATGGCTTGAAGCCATGAAACAGGAAATGGAGTCTATGTACTCAAATTCCGTCTGGGATCTTGTGGAAGCACCTAGTGACTTTAGGGCCATTGGGTGCAAGTGGATCTACAAGAAGAAACGAGGTGTTGATGGAAATATCGAGACTTATAAAGCAAGATTAGTGGCAAAGGGTTATACCCAAAGAGAAGGCGTGGACTATGAGGAAACTTTTAGTCCGGTAGCCATGCTCAAATTCATTCGCATCCTCCTATCCATAGCAGCCGCTCTCGACTATGAGATTTGGCAAATGGACGTCAAGACAGCTTTTCTTAATGGAAAGCTTGACGAGGTCATTTATATGGATCAGCCAGAAGGATTTAAAGTATCTGGACAAGAAGGAAAAGTTTTTAAGTTAAATAGGTCCATCTATGGACTTAAGCAAGCTTCTCGTTCCTGGAATCTTAGGTTTGATGAAATAATCAAAACCTATGGCTTTGAACAAAATATTGATGAGCCCTGTGTTTACCAACTAAAGGCAAATCAAATAGTGGTATTCCTGGTTCTTTATGTAGATGATATCTTACTCATTGGAAACAATGTTAAGAAATTATCAGATGTGAAGAATTGGCTGAGCACTCAATTCCAGATGAAGGATTTGGGTGAAGCAAGTTATGTTCTAGGTATCCATATCATCAGGGATAGAAAGAACAAACTTTTAGCTCTATCTCAAGCAACTTACATTGATAAAGTGCTTGAACGTTTCTCAATGACAAATTCCAAGAAAGGGCGTCTACCGTCCCGCCATGGAATTCATCTTTCAAAGAAGCAGTCTCCCCAGACTCCTGAAGAGGAAGATGCAATGAGAAAAGTTCCTTACGCATCTGCAGTTGGAAGTCTGATGTATGCCATGTTGTGTACTAGACCAGATATCTGCTATGCAGTGGGAGTAGTGAGCAGGTATCAGTCAAACCCAGGACCGGAACATTGGATAGCAGTTAAGCATATCCTGAAGTATTTGAGACGGACTAGGGATTATATGTTAGTCTACAAGGGTGGTGTTCTAAACCCTGTAGGCTACACCGATTCAGATTTTCAGACTGATGTCGATGACAGAAAGTCTACTTCTGGAATGGTGTTTACTCTTAGGGGTGGAGCTGTGATTTGGAGAAGCGTAAAGCAGTCTGCAATCTCAGATTCCACCATGGAGGCTGAGTACATAGCCGCGTCAGAAGCAGCTAAGGAAATAGTCTGGCTAAAGAAGTTCTATTCGGATCTTGGTGTTATTCCAGAAATGGATAAACCGCTTGTGTTGTTTTGTGACAATACAGGAGCGATAGCCAACTCAAAAGAACTTCGAAGTCACAAGAGGAGTAAGCATATAAAAAGGAAGTATCACATTATTCGAGAATATGTGGCCAGGGGAGATGTGAAGGTTATGAAGATTGCAACTGAAGACAATCTTGCGGATCCGTTTACAAAGACACTACCAGAAGCTACATTTGATAAGCATATCAAGGAGATGAGATTAGTAGAATTAAGGTATTAGTTTCAATTAGTGCAAGTGGGAGTTTGTTGGGGTTTTATGCCCTAATTAAAACCCAAATTCTTTGTAATCTCATTTTATTATCAATAAAAGAATAGAAATCATTTTTTGACTTGGTCAATCACTTTGCTCACATGTTTTATTTTCATGATTATTTGTTTAATATAAACTTCTATTAAATCCCGAGCATATAGCTAATCTTATTTATAGTGACGTAATCACAGTGGAATATAAATATGATTATATGTTCAAAATAAGTTGGTCCTAAGATTAGTCAGTGCACCGGATTTACACTGACTTGCCAATCTACGATATGATCTACTTACACATTACAGTGTTATGTTCTTTCCAGAACATTAACAAAGTAGATAAGATCGGATGTATTTGTTACATCGGACAGGACCGATATTGACAGTTGATAAGATAAGTAAACATACCGTTATTATCTATTCTAGTCATATCATATAGTTGACCATAGGTCAATTCAATCTCAATTCTGAGTGGTTAGTATTCTAACTGATTGTATTATTTGAGTTCTTTGACTTGTTCGTTACTAGCTTACCCTACGGACTAGCCCATACTTACATCTTGGGAACTCGGTAGTATAATTGAGTGGGAGTGTTAATCATAGATATGAACATCTATAGCTTCTGATGAAGAAGTGAAACGATGGTTTCCTTTTAGTTTGGTTCAAGGTGTTAAATGATAGAGATCTCATTTCAGTAATTAAATTAGTTTACTGAAATATCATTTACAAGGAACTAAGTGTTGTAAGGATAAAATACAATGAGGGGTAAAACGGTATTTTAGTCCTATCTCATTGTAGACCGTCTATAGAGGATTGAGTGACAATTATGGTTGTAACAATGGATAATTAATAGCGTATCTATATTTGTTATAGAGCGTTCTATGAATTCAAGAGTGCAATTCCAAGTCTATAGTGGAGTCACGAGGAATTAATAAGTTAGTGAATTTATTTGTTAGATTTATGATAACTTATTGGAGCTTGATTTCATAGGCCCATGGTCCCCATTGTACCTTGGATAAAATCATCTAGATAGTCTCAATTAATTGATTTAATCATCAATTAGAATTATCAAAGTTGACCAGGTCAATTTTGGATAGTTTCACAGAGTTGTGTAATTTTGAGAAGAAAAGAGAAATTATGGCAAATTTATTAATTAAGATAAATTGGTATCTAAATTAATAAATAAATTTAAATCAAGGTTCAAATTATAAATAATTAATTTGATAAAGGATTTAAATAATTATTTAATTAATTAAATCAATAGAAAATAATACAAGCCTTGATTTTAAGTCCAATGGGCTTATAATCAAATGAGAAATTTCACGGGCCTATAGCCTATGATAATTTCGACCTAGGGCTTAAAAATGGCTGTTATTTTATTGATTTTTTAATTAAATTAAATGGCCTAATTGAGTCTATAAAAGGAGTGCTTATAGAGAAGTCAAAACAAGGGTTTTTGATAAGTCAGATTTTCTGATAGTTTTATATTCTCTCTAAACACAAGTCCTTTTCTAAGCCTCTTTGTATTTTCTCTTCTTCTCTCTATATCTATCTCATGTGTTGAGAATTGGCCACACTAGTATAGGTGGTTCTAAGGATACATTGGAAGATCGTGAAGAAAATAGAAGATCGGTTCAGTTTCTTGATAATACTCTGCGACAGAAAGGATACAAGAGTTAGAGAAACTGAAGGAAGGACTCTTAATTCCGCTGCGTATACTGTAAGTATTCAAATTTTGTTTCTCTTTGAATTCAATTTTAGAAACATGTTTTAGGCTATCTTGTATTAATTTGTTTAATATTAGATATACATGAAAATAAATAAAGATCCTGTATAAGTTTTTTCCAACATAAGCCGCGTAGACTGGCTTAAATTTTTCCATGGGCTTGTTCTTCTTCGGACCGTGCTCAGGTAAGCTTTCAAAGGTTCCCTGGGCTGTTGCTTCACGTTCGCCAGGGTGTCAGCTTTGACGCGGGTAGCTTGAGAAGCTCGGAACGCCCTCTTAAAGTCAGCAGAAAAATTCTTCCATGAGCTGATGGAATGATTTTTACACTGCTTGAACCATTGCCTAGCTGGCCCAGTCAAGGTGGAAGGGAATATCAAACACCTCAGCTCGGGGCCGATGATATGGGCCATCATCAGGGTGTTGAACATACCCAAATGATCCGACGAGTCTTCGTCTCCATCGAACTTAGATAGGTGGGGCATCCGGGAACTCGGCGGGTATGTTGTGGCTGCTATGTTAGGGGCAAAAATCTCAAGTTCGTCCCCTGAGTCATACTCGTCTTTCTCCTTTTCTGACAAGAGCTTCTTCATCAGCTTCTCCATCTGGGCTAAACGCTCTAGGGTTTGGTCCTTAATCCCTTGGTTGTTCTGGGGCTGTTCAACAGCTCCAGTTCCATTGTACGCGTTAGGCGGGTTACTGTCCCTCCAAGCTTGAGCTTGGTTAGGTGGGACATTCCCACTGTCACGCACTTCGGAAGGACCATCCCCTCGGTGAGCATGACTTCCATTTCTAGCAGGATCCCCCCTCTGCGAGTTGAGGCAATCTTGAAGGTCGGCCCTCGAGGTGGCCCGAGGACTTTGCGCCGAACTCAAGCGATTACGCAGGTCTCCACCGGATCTGCCACTTCGGTGGCTCCCGGTCCAGTAACTCCAGTTGGAAAAGCTTGGAGCCTGCTGCTGGGGGTGAGGATCCGGGACCTCCCCGCATGTTCGGCTGCGATGGGAATGACCGGTGGGAGGAGGATTTCTTCTGCTGCTCCCATGTGTCGAAATGTCTCGAACTGGACGGGGAGGAGATGGGTATCTTATCGGCGACGGGGGATGCCTAACTGGTGACACGATCCTAGTCCCTTCCGGGCGGATCAAATTAGCTCGCGCCCGCTCTACTCTACGATCTCCATCATCCTACGCCCGACAGTCTGACTACGGCACGGGAGGCCTGGCTGGAGCAGGCTGTCTACGCGAGCCTTCCCCGGATCTCCTCCGCGAGCTCTTCTGGGCGTGTGTGACGGTGGAATCGAGCTAGGAGTCGAGGTTCGAACTAATCGGCTGAATTGTTGATTGGTCCTGGGAAACTCTTCAAATATAGTTTCCTGGTTATGGTGTGATATGGGTGCAGAACTCGGGGTTGAGGTTCTGACCGATTGACTAGGTTTGGGACGATTATCCCCGCGGGACTTGCAAGTCCCACTTTGCCTCTTTCCGACGTTAACATCGGTTGTAAGAGGGGGTAGCCGGGCCAAGACTTCTTCAATTTGCTTACTTGCTCTGGATAGCTGACTACTCAACTGTATGTTCTCCATCTCTATCACCGTCAGGAAACCTGGGTTCAGATTTGGCGGTCGGGGCGCCGAACTCCTGGTGTCGTCCTGGCCCATCGGCTGCTTTCCCGATCCCTGCTGGATCTCAGGGTTTTGTTCATCGGACACAGGGGCATGGTGGGCCTCCTGCCCATCATGTTGATCCGCCTCGTTAATATGTCTCGAATGAGTAACCAACATGATCAGGTTTTTGCGATAACACCAATCTAAATCCTCTCAATGAAAGCACCAAACTGTTGACGCGGTTCTTCGCCAACAGGTAATTATACGAATAAGTGGGATGGATTAGTGCTAATTAGTGAACCGTAATATAAAAATGACTATATTTTTTACTGGAGAAACTAATATTATGGGAAGATGATCACTCCTTTCTTTTTAGGTGGTTCGAAGGTTAAAATCCCTCTAGTCCACCAGGCGATATTATTGATATCTCTTGACTATTTCTTACAGAGTGTTTCTTTACAAAAATATGCCAACCCCTTGCACTACCCAGGGTCTTGGTATTTATAGGAAGAAGATATCTGGGTTGGCACTAGGGTCATCCCGTGATCTCTTTATCCTTTACGTCATATCTGTGACACTGATGATTAATTCCTAAATTTTGCAGTGAAGTGTGGTCTAATCAATAGGCAAGGAAGGATAATGGGCCGCATGGCCCAAATCAGGTGAGGGGTATCTAAACACGCACGTTTATACTGCGTGTCGAGAATTCAGGAATAGAATAGACACGTGATGTCTGATATATGCACGTTTATATTGCGTGGTTGACTTTACAAGGGTTCGGATGTCAGACCTCTATTTCGTCACGAGCTTAGTGTGGCGCCAGCTCGTGACACTCATACTTCTGTTATACGATGCCTCCGTGCAGCAGTTAACTCTCTAATCATCTCGAGCTCGACAGAAGGAGGCCCGTAACACACAACTCCAGATGGATGATCTACACGTGTCAGATCGAATTAGGCCCTTTTCTAGCTTGCCAATATGTGCAGATATTTAGAGCATACATGTATCTTTTCTTAAGACAAAATAATTTTTAATCTGAAGACAAAAGTACGATGTGACAATACAATGCTACATGTATCTTTTCTTAAGAAAAAATAATTTGAAATCTGAAGACAAAAATACGATGTGACAATACAATGCTATTGGTATCTTTTCTTAAGACAAAATAATTTGAAATCTGAAGACAAAATATGATATGACAATACAATTCTATGGGAATCTTTTCTTAAGACAAAATAATTTTAAATCTAAAGAAAGTGAATATCTACACTATAAAACATTGGCTTAATGTAGACCAACAACACATACTGCTAAAGATGAATTCTCATTATGGTAGTTCATCTTATTTGGCATCGTCTTTTTCTTCTTCAAATAATGATGATTATTATGATGATCTAGAAAAGCAAGTGGTATGTCAAATTACTACTAGGAACAATTTTTGCATCGCTCAACACCAAAATAATGAAGGGTCACACATGGGCTCAATTCCTGGTCATATGGTAGTCAACCGTGACCGAGAAAATGCTGATCGCAATCTCTTCAACGACTATTTTGCAGAGAACCCACGATTTTCTGCCTTGATGTTTCGCCGAAGATTTCGAATGGGTCGTGCTTTATTCCTTCATATTTATGATGCTGTACAAAGGCATGACAATTACTTCGTCCAACGAAGAGATGGACTCGGTAAGCTTGGGTTATCGGGTCTACAAAAAGTAATAGTTGTATTTTGAATGTTGGCATATGGTGTATCGGCAGATGCTACTGACGAGTACATCAAAATAGGAGAATCTACTGCTTTGGAAAGTTTGAAACGATTTTGTCATGCTGTTTTCGAGGTCTTTGGAACTAGCTATCTCCTATCACCTAACGCTGATGATGTTGCAAGGCTACTAAACATTGGTGAAAGTCGAGGTTTTCCAGGAATGTTGGGTAGTTTAGATTGTATGCATTGGAAATGGAAAAATTGTCCTACGGCTTGGGGAGGACAATACGCTGGTCGTAGTGGATCTCCGACTATTATTCTTGAAGTTGTAGCTGACTATAATCTTTGGATATGGCATGCATATTTTGGTCTACCTGGATCTAACAATGATATTAACGTGTTGGAGGCGTCCCATCTTTTTGCTGATCTTGCTGCGGGTATTTCTCCACCCGCTAATTATGTCATTAAAGAGAAAGAGTATAATATGGGTTATTATTTAGCCGACGGTATACATCCAAAATGGTCTACTATTGTTCAAACCATTCGTGAGCCACTTGGCCCGAAGAAACAATTATTTGCTCGAAAACAAGAAGCATGTAAAAAAGATGTAGAACGTGCGTTTGGAGTATTGCAATCAAGATTTGCCGTTGTGGCAGGACCAACGCGTCTATGGAATAAGATGATATTACATGATATAATGACTTCATGTATTATTATGCATAATATGATAATAGAAGATGAACGCGACTTTAATGCACCCATTGAAGAACGGCTCGAAGTGCCAAATCTAGAATTTGAGATGGTGGGTAATGACGATGCTCGATTTCAAGAATTTCTAGCTCGACATAGAAAAATCAAAGATAATGATGCTCACATTGCACTTCGAAATGCATTAATTGAACACTTGTGGGACGAATATAGTATCGGAAAATTAGTTTAATTTAATTAATATTTCAAGGGTGTATTATGTTTTAGAGTTAATTGAATGTATTTTATTTTAGTAGTGTAATATTTAAATAGGAAAATGTAATGTGTTATTATAATTTTCAAGTTTTAATATTTATGAAATAAGTTTCATGTAATTAATAATAACATTTTTACTTAATTGATTAATTAGATAAATAAATGATAAAATAATATAATAATAAAAAGAATATTCTATTTCATTAAAAAATAATATAATAATAGAGAATATATTTTTTGGTTTAATTTTTGGTGTTGTGGTTAGAATGAAAAACAAATATGGTACTAAGATTCCTTAGTTTTGGTGTTGGTACAACACCATATATGGTGTTATGGGTTGGAGAAGCTCTTAGTAAAAAGAATTTATTAAGAGCATTTTTCTTTAATGAAGTACATTATGGAGATTTGAGATAATGATTGCTTATGTGTTATCTGCAAGATTAATAATTTGATATGAAATATAAATCAATGTTATTATTAAAATGCTTGAATGAATATTTAGTGGTGGAGAATGACTTGTTAACTATTTTAACCATTAAATTTATTCATGATTGTTTTTATTGCTATTTTTATTTCTAGTTTCAATTTATCTATTTTCGAAAAGTCTTTCTTTATTAACTTTTAGTCATTTAAATAATAAATTAAATAGTAGTCCTCATGGATTCGTCATTCATTTACTACCATATTGAAGTAGTTGGTAAAATTAGAAAGAAAATATAATTAAATTTGGTACGACTAACGACATGCATCAAATATTTTATTCTTGATTCAAAAATCAAGAACCAAGCTTAAAAAGTAATCAAAACTAAAAGTCTAGCAAAAAATTGATGCAAAACGTAAGAGTTTAACTAGTTCTTAGAGAGATTTATGCATGCTAAGATACTACATTTTGGTGTCTACCACTCTAGAACTTATTTGGTGATTATTTGAGGCAAAATTTATAAGTTACACATAATTAGGATATGATTTAGGCAATCATGCACAAGCTTGATCATTTATTCATCCCTTTATCCGAGCACACCTATAACATCTCCCGAGGTGTTCTCTTTGTTGTAGTGCTATGTTTTTGGGCTTGATCATGTCCTCCTATGAGCCAAGCACCTATCTTGCCCACTACAGGTGGGATCATCATCTTTTGTTCATAATGCTTATCTTGGACTGATGAAAGCAAATTTTGGGTATAACATGTTCGTTCTCGACCAAAAAAAGGCCTTTTCTAGCACATGAAAGGTGGGTTTTGATCTAAATATAATTGTTTTCCACATGATTTAATTCTTTTGATACTAAAAAACTAGAGAAGATCTAAACTTGTATTTCAAAAAATTTAAAACAAATATACAATCACTTTCAATACATCAATTAAATAAATTATAAATCGATTTTAAACCATTTATCACATCATAAAATTATTAAATTCAGTTTATAACTATTCAATTTAGAGATCCAAAATATGAATTTCTGAATCAAATTCATGTAAAAATCCCAATCCTAGAACTTTAAACACAAAATTCTCTCTTATTTTGAATTAATCATATAATTTATTAACAAAAAGCCTATGAATCAAATAATTAAAGCCCTAAGGTTTCATGATTAAATTTTTTTAATAAAGTTGACATAAAATGAAGGATTTTTTTACATAAATATACTTTTTATTTAAAAAATTTTATTGTCTTTTTTTTTTAAAAAAAAAACTTACTACTTTAGGTTTTCAAAACTATGATTTTCAATGTTTTTTAATTACAAAAATACGGTGTCAAAAAAACAATTAAAAATCAACGATTGTCAATAACTAGACATCAACTCACTGCATACTAAGATGTTTAAAAGTAACTAAAAAATAACAATTAGACAATAACTAGATATCAACTCACTATAAACTAACACGTTCATAAAAATAAATTCAAAATATATTTCAAAACAACTAAGCATCAATTAGACATCAACTCAATAACAAAACAATTACACATAAATCTAAACAACTAAAATACAACTATACATAAATCTAAATAACTAAAAAAAACACAAAAGAAAAAAAAAAAAAAGCAAAATCATAAAAATGTAAAAATTTCCCTGAAAATGTAAAATTGAAATAAAAGAAACTTTGTTAGCTGTTAAAATTGTAATTTTTGGTGAAATCAAATGTATTATGTAAATTTCTCTAAAATGAAATCAAATAAGAGTTTCATTAATTAATCTCATTATTATTATTATTATTATTATTATTATTATTATTATTATTATTATTATGAATTACATACAGTTGACGCTGATACAACATGTTAGATGATATGAAGAATTTAGACTCAATTTATTGTACATAATTTAGAACATAGTGAATAGTTAAATGATAGCAAAATCATACATGATTGATCCAAGGAGAAAGACTTGTTTGGTGGTATAATATTAACCCACTAAATTTTCACGTGCATATATATAGAGTTAGGAAGAGGGAATTTTGCTCGACTTTCTCGTCTGGTTCCCAACACCAATTAATAATTAAGTATCCTATAAGTAGTTAAATTTAATGATTTAATATTTTAATTTAAAATGTGTGGCATTATGACGTGCCGTTAGCCGTACTAAATTTAACTATTTTTATTTATTATTACTCACTAAATTATTAATAAAGCAGTACTAAAGATCGATTCTACGATAACTATTAATTCAATTTATTATTAAAAAACAAAAATAAATACAAATGAGATTTTAAGAATTTATGAATTAAAGAAAATAAAAATAATAATAAAATAAATGAAGATAAATTTAAGAATCGAAGATAGTCAACCATTTATTCTCCACTATTAAACACACTTTCAATTATTAATAAATAAAATTATTCCTACATCCAAATAAAATTATTAATCCTCTAGATAACACATAAGCATTCATTATTCCATATTTCTCTAATATATTTCATTAATGCAAAGTGCTCTTAATAAATTATTTCCTAAACAACTTAATGGAAAAGCACTTTAGATTTAATAAAGCAAAAACATTAATTTTCATGAAAATGAGATAAGCTAGACAACAAAGTCAACAAGCGTGCGCTTCATTTAACTTAGATTATGTTTTTCATCATAATTAAAGAAGAGTTTGACCATAATCTCTAATCATGAACTACCACAAACACTTAAAATCCTAGACTATTAGATTAATAACAATTATAAGATGACATTAAATTCCAAATAAATAATTTCTAGTGGCCAGATAAATAAGATAAAAATAATAATTATAATATTAAGCACATAATAACATAAGCAACTTGGCAACTTGACATATATGGAAATGGGAAATCATAATCATCAATTAATAAAAGAGAGCATATTTAGGATTTTAACTCACCCTTAACTAAATAAAAGCTTAGCTAGACATAATTAAAAATAAGCACTAAAATTCCATAGAAAATAGAGAAAAAGATGAAGAATAGTGAAATTGAAAAATGAAAACTCTCTCTAAAATTCACTCAAAATAGTACTAAGTTTTCACTATGAAAAAGTGTCTCTAAAAATAGAGTTAACACTTTACTTATAGAATACTAAAAACAATTAAAATCTACTTTAAAACTAATAAATATTATTTTTAGCTTTTGATATTTACTAGATATCTCTAATTTTGAATTTGGTATAAAAATATATGACATTTTGCTGCAAAATTAGAATTAAAATCTGGTATTATCGTGGTAATCAAGAAGTTGATTTTTCATTTGCCAACTTATCGTATTTTGGCTGTAACTCTCTCGATATAGTTTGGATTTTGATGATTCAATATGATATAGAAAACTAAGAAAAATATCTACAATTTTTATTTATGCAAAAATTCCCAAAATATGGCTACAATAATGTCCAAATTGCGCATGAAGATTTAAGTCCAGCTCTAGCTCGTGTTCAGGCTCCAACTCTTTTATTTTCTTTATACAAATACCACACTTTTATATAAAACCATATAAATCAAATAAAAATAAATATTTCCAAATTTAAAATTGATCTAAATACATTCATAAAAATATTAATAAATGTTTTAGATTTAGCTAGCACATTTAACTTATATAATTTTAATTATGTTAGGATCAGACAAACTCTAGTCAATGGTTTGCCTAAAAATGCTAGGAGCTCTAGTATCAACGCCAATGTTTTCTAAGAGGAAGGACCCCCTACTTGCTCGTAACTGATTTACCGTATGCACAGCAGAAAGCATGGGGTGGTGGGCCCAGAGAATTAAAAAATATATTTAAACAATCTTTCAATAACCGAATCCATTAATATGTAAAACATTAATCATATATAAAGAAAAAGATGATGAGGAATTACCGGTTGTAGAACAATCAAGAATCATCGATATCTTTTAGTACCTTCAAAGAACATCCAATCAAAAGTAGCATTTTAAACACTAAGATCAAGTTCTTCTAAGATGTATCTCTACACTTCAAGACGTGTGTGGGCACGTAGAGTAATGGTGGGAAATTTTTTGATTCACAAGAAGTACTCAACTCATGAGATCTTGGAATATTAGGTCTGAGACAATTTTCAGGAATAGAGAAAAATAATACGATATTTTTTTCTCTCTATGAAAAGCTTATAATTTTCTCTCTAGAGTATTTTCTCTGTTAAGCGTATATTATGAAACAATTTATATCTGATAAATTTATAAAAGAATTAATTAAATTCAAAATTCAAATTATAAATCAATTATTAAATAAATAAAAGAAATATTTAAGATTTAATCTTGGACCTTGTTACATGCCAACTGCGGTGCATGTACTGTAGTTGGCGTGTAACACATCCGTGATTTCGGGGATGTGTTCCAACCACTTTCTTTTAATTATTATTTAATAATTGTTTATTCAAAAATATCGAAATCTGATAACTTATCTTCTCAGATTAATTAATGAATAAATATCATTTCAAATTCAAATCAAATTTGAATTATCATAAATATATTTCAGAGTATTTAAATAAATAAAACTAATTAATTCAAAATTAATTATCATAATTATTTAATTGCCATTTTCGAAAATGCCAATGTTATTTAAAAAATAATTCTAAAAAATTATATTAATTTCAAAATTTAATATATTAATTTGTCTCAATTACATATTTGACAACAAGAACAAATTTCTTCCAAATATGTCATTTTCCTCATTTTTTCCAATTTTAACTCTTACCTTAAATAGTGTTGATAGAGCCATCTTAGGGACCTATGATGTAACGCCCTGGATAGTCAAGACCATTACACTGTGTATTTTAAATAGTATTGGACTTGCTAATCAAGTCATTTGAATGTTGTTGACCCTTGTTTTAGTCAACAACATTGATTCATAGAAAACGACATGAATTAAAGAATTGAATGCAATATTATAAATGACACACGAAATTTATAGTGGTTCAGCCCCAAGGATTGGTAATGACCTACGTTCACTTTGTGTTTTATTAATGTAAACTAATTACAAAACGTGCGATTAGTGAACAAGGGTTCACTGAGTTTCACAAGTCTTACAATTGCTATGTATAAAAGCACTATTTCTCTATGGATACCCAATATTGCGTGTTCAATAAATGAATCCTATGAGTCTTAGTTATAGGCTCATGGATGTACATATGAACCTATGGGTCGCCCTTAACTTGCGTTACAAGCATAACAAATTAATAACATAAATAATGATATTTACATTTAAAATAGATAAATATCTCTCGAATATCTAACTTATAACCGTCTCTGAGCGTCTGTCTAGGTCCACGAGCAGCTCTGGTCGTATGTTTTGGTACACCTTCTTTTCGTACTGCTCAGCATATTCGTGCGTTTATCGAGCAACTTAATTTCTTTCATGACAATCGGGTCGTTGGTCGACCAATCCTTCATTAATAGTCAATCACGTGCTATTCATGTGCCTCTTTGACATGACACGTCATCATGCCAAACTTTAGGGAAACAGATGAAAACGTGTAACTAAAAATAACTAACTGATTAGGGTTTAAAATATTTGATCATGGAATAGTTACTTTCATTAAAAAAAATTAAGTTTGTACATGGGATCCCGAAATAATTATTGAAACAATCATTTACAACTCCAAAGGGTAGTTACAACACAAGTCGTCCTAAGCGGCAAGATTAGGGTTTGACTCTAGTCCCTTTTCGAATCCTTGCCTGTGGTAGTCGAGTAGCCGCATATGTACACGCTGCCCCTAAAGCTCTCAAACTCATGGATGGTCCAACTTCCCCTTTCCCTTACCTACACCACATAGCACCTGTGAGCCAAGGCTCAGCAAGAAAAGTTAAATCAATAGATTCAAATAAGCAACAAAATATAAATAACATGCTTAGTAATGATAATCCTACTCAATCAAACATATAGTACAATTTAAACAACCAATGAGTTACACAATTGTAGACTGCACTTCTAATTATTTAGGTGGCATTTAGGCAAGATGAGTGCATGTTGCACTCCCAGGTCGCCCTAGCCAAACGGCCTGCGTTCCGCACGCTTATTGCCGACCCCGTCTGTTAGATCGAGATTTCAGATCAGGTATAATCAAACATACAGTTTACCTAACACACCGTCATATATATTGTATACAAGCATGCCTAATCAGGTAATCACGTGCATAATTATAGTCATATTCATTATTAGGGGCCCGAGCCCTAATTACAACCAGGGTGCAGTTTTTCTTACCTTTGGTCGAAGCGTAAACAGGAAAACACGAGTCTGAGAATGATCCTCTCCCAAGCCCCAGCATTAACCTAGTTACAACCCATGAATAACATCCTTATTATAATTCGATTTCATAAACGAACCCCGACACTAATCCTGTTCTCTCGGGACCTCCAATTCCACCAAACGGGGTGGTGAAATCGTCTCCTGAGCCCCTGGGCCTAAGCCCTAAAATAATGAAAAAAAATCAATAAACAGGCTTCCCGAAATTGGCTTAGCATTGTGACGCACCCTAGAAGGGTCGTAGTGCGCCCCTAAAACAGAGAGCCCAGGCCCTTAACTCCCTGGACAAGTGTCGTGGCGCTAAGGAGATTTAGAGAACCGCCCTTGCCCCTGAGTTCATGCGCGACGCGACGCTACTTTGCGAACCCAGAAATTGCAATTTCCAAAAATCGCAAACTGACTCCAAAATCCCATTCAACAACTTTCCTACCATTTTCCAACCTCAGAACGCCTCAAGCAACTTAAACGCTCAATAAACAACAACCAAAATCCTCAAAAACACCAAAACTCAAGACTTACCAAGAACACTTAAATAAACGCCAAGGTTTAGAACTCCATATCTCTGAATTTCTCAGCAACTCTTGTTCCCTTAGCATGATGAAGCCCCTAGCAGCCTCCAACCTCCAGCCCTCAACCACAACCTCAATTCCAACTCAGATCACCCTTAGATTGAAAGCTTCAAGATTTCTACACTCACTAGCTTGAGATACTTAGCCTATTCTGAGAGTGAACATAGATGGAGAGTGGGAGAGCTAATGTTATATGTGAATAACTAAACCCTCAGCAAAGGGTTGCCTCTTACTTTAATTATTTTGTCAAATCACCAATTTGCCCCTACACACTCTTAACCTTCAAGGTAAGCTCTAAGGGCAAATCGATCATTTTGCCACTACTTCCCACTAAACCTCAAATAACACTATAAATTTCCAATTAATTCTAATATCACAAAAAAAATCACCAAATAATTCCAATTACCCAATAAACCCCAGTAATGTACTAAGTTATCAAAATACCCCTAGGCTCACCCCGAGCCGGGTCTTAATCCTCGTTGTGACTTTTTCGCTAACTCGCTCACTAGGATTGCCTCGAGCCGAATATTGCAAATATATTCACATAATAATGGACTCTAAATCACATAACACATATAATTACAACTATACCCTCAACGGGTCAAAATTATCAAAATGCTCTTATTAATGAAAACGGGCTCACATGCATATTTAATACACACAAACATGCATAAATATTCATATCACAATATAACTGATATATGCCACATAATCACACATATATTCAATTAAATTTACATAATTCACATATAAATCTAATTATGTCCTCCCGACACGCTAATCAAGGCGTTAAGCCTTATTAGCAAATTTGGGACGTTACAACTATCCCCTCCTTATAGAAATTTTGTCTTCAAAATTTACCTAACCAGCTCGGGATGCTGATCCCGCATATCTGACTCTAGTTCCCAGGTCGTTTCCCCAACCTTGTTGTTTCTCCATAGAACTTTAACTAGAGGAATCATCTTATTCCTCAAAACCTTGTCTTTTCTATCCAGGATTTGAACTGGTCGCTCCTCATAAGACAAATCTGTCTATATCTTTAGATCCTCATAATCCAGCACATGGGTCGGATCTAACACACCATGAACTCCTGGTAATGATAGGGGCAAGGAAAATATGTAGGCTACCTGCCCGATCTATTACAGGATCTCCAAAGGCCCTACAAACCTAGGGCTCAACTTGTCCTTCCTTTCAAACCTTTTTACTCCCCATAGTGGTGAAACTCGTAGAAATACGTGGTCCCTTACCTGGAACTCCATGTTCCTACGCTTAGGGTCAGCGTAGCTTTTCTGTCTACTATGTAAGGCGAGCATTCGAGTCCTGATCTTCTCAATAGCCTCACTAGTTCTTTGAACCATCTCAGGACCCAAATACTTCCTCTCTCCCATTTCATCCCAATGAATGGGTGACCTACATTTCCTGCCATACAACATCTCATATGGAGCTACTCCAATCGTTGATTAATAACTATTATTGTATGAAAACTCCATCAACAGAAGATACTTACTCCAAGATCCCTCAGAATCTAATACACATGCCCTAAGCATGTCCTCCAGTGTCTGAATCATCCTCTTAGACTGCCCGTCTGTCTGAGGATGATAAGTTGTATTGAACTTCAGTTGAATCCCCATAGCCTTCTACAGACTTCCCCAAAACTTAGAGGTAAATATGGGATCCCAGTTTGACACTATAGATTTCAGAACCCCATGGAGACGTACAGTCTCCCTCACGTACAGTTCTGCATACTGGTCCACGGTAAAGTTTGTTCTCACCGAAAGAAAATGAGCTAACTTGCTATACTTATCTACAATCACCCATACCGAGTCATGTTGCCCCACTGTCCTAGGCAAGCCTCCAAAAAAATCCATAGTGATGTCTTCCCACTTCCACTCAAGAATACCTATAGGCTGTAGCAACCCTACTGGCCCCTAGTATTCAGCCTTCACCTACTGATTGGTTAGACATCTCGCCACATAATCAATTACATCTTTCTTTATCCCAGGCCACCAATACAAAGACCTTAGGTTCTGATACATCTTCGTGGTGCATGGAGGTAATGAATATGGTGTGGTATGAGATTCATCAAGGATCTCTCATTTGATACCCACGTCCATCAAAACACAAATCTGATCCCCGATCCTTGTATCCCAGCAAATCTGCCTCTGTAATGGAAAACTCCCAAGCTACTCCATCTAAGATGCTCTCTCTATACTTTATCAACTAGGAGTCATTTATCTAGACTTCTTTTATTCTTTCCAAAAGAGTGGACTGGAAGTTAATATTGGCCAACTGGCCCACCACCAACTCAGTCCTTGCTCTAGTCATGTCTTATGCCAATTTCTTTGATATCTGCTTGGAACTGAACAACTATCTCGGACTTCTCCGACTCAAAGCGTTTGCCACCACCTTGGCTTTCCCTGGATGGTAAAGAATTTCACAGTCATAATCTTTTACCAACCCTAGCCAACGTCTCTATCTCATATTTAAGTCCTTCTGAGTGAATAAATACTTTGGGCTCTTATGATTGATGTATATCTCACACTTTTCTCAATACAAATAGTGTCGCCAGACTTTTCAGTGCAAATACAACTGCTGCTATCTCCAAATCATGAGTAGGGTATCACTGTTCATATTCCTTCAGCTGTCATGATGTGTAGGCAATTATCTTCCCAATCTTCATCACAATACACCACAAACTTACCCACATCTAAAGGAAGACTCAGCACTAGAGCAGTAATTAGTCGTCGCTACAACTCCTAGAAGCTATTCTCACATCTGTCTGACCATACAAAAATTAAAGTTCTTTTGTGTCAATTCTGTCAGCGGTGTAGTAATCTTTGAGAATTCTTCCACGAAGCGCTGCATATGTACATGCCGCCCCTAAAGCTCTCCAACTCATGGCTAGTCCAACTTCCCCTTATAAGTAACTCTTTCTAGTGCGCAACAGAAATTGCGGTAATAGTAGCATTGTATACAAGATTTTTTTTTTTCATATAAACAACTTTATATGTGGATCCTTTAATATACAATATGTTAATCAACAAAATATGTATACTTAAAATTGATACAAAATGATTTACCTCTTGTAGCCTATCAAGAGTCCTTGAATCTTTTCGTATATAATTCGATCTTCCTATCCTCGATAGAGTACTCACACCAAGATCTTCCAAGGCATTCTCTACACCTCAAGATGTGGGTGGGCACATACAGAGCAATAATCAAATTTGTGAATCAAAAGTATTCTCAATACACGAGACTCTTGATTATAGGCTAGAGAGAAAGGGAGGTTTTTCTTTTGTGAGAAAATGGTGATCACTTTTAGTGATACTTCAAAAACTATTTCTTCACCTATTTTCTATCATATAGAATATATAGGCATTATTTTCATAACAATAATAATAAAATAAGAGTGATCATTTTAATAATAATAAAAATAAATGATAATTGAAGACAAAGTTTTACATTCCATTTTAAAACTCTTTATATAATATTTTATTAATATTAAGAAAAATAATAACTAACCGCCATCACTAATGGTACACACATAGGGCAGTCCAGGATACCCTATGCGTGTAACACTTTCTAAAATAAGGGGATTTGATTTTTTTCATACATATTTATTTTAATTAATAAATAATTAGAAATTCAAATAAGGTATTGTTTTTTTTAAGGAGAAGATAACAACTCAATTTCAAATTTTAAAATTCAAAATCTGAATTTTCATTATCATCTTATTATTAATTAAATAAATAAAATAATCAAAACAAATTTTGACTATCCATATTTATCATCTCTCACTTAAATAAAATAATTGATTAAAATCAATTTATGTTATTTCTATACAATTTAAAAAATTGCATTAATGCAATAATAAATTGTGTAACTTCAATTATAACATAATTGTATATTTATCCTGAAGAATAAATATTCTCTCAAATAGCTCATTCACGGGTTGACTCTTTTTATCAACTCTTACCTTGAATAGTGTTGATAGAGTCATCCTGGGGACCTATGAAACAAAAATTACAAGCTCCAATAAATAATTGATCATTCACCAAAACTCTTTGATTCAATAATCATATTTATTAATCTCATGATTACTCCACTATAAATATGAGATTGCACTCTTGAGAATTAAAAACATATATTTACTGAGTACTTTATTATAACTATAAAGTATCCATTGATATAATCATTGCATACAAATTAATCCTCTATTGATGATTCATAATTAAGTGGGAATAAAATTATCGTTTTACCCTTTTAATTATATCTTGTTTCCTAGTGTACCATTGACTTCATTAGTGAAGGTTAATTCACAATCTAATTATGAATTTGACATCAATAACCTTTTCAGTGTGAATAAAATTAAGTGTGAATAAAATTACCGTTTTACCCTTTTAATTATATCTTGATTCCTATCGTACCATTGACTTTACTAATGAAGGTTAATTCATAATCTAATTATGAATTTGACATCAATAATATTTTCAATTCCAAAAGCCAACCCAATAGGGAACCATCATTCAATCTATAAGAAGGTATAGATTCCATATCTATTAAGTTATGTCCCCAACCATATACATCATTGAGTCCCCAAAACAATAGTTCTTAGCCTGATCATTTTTGACAAATCGTAACCCATGATTCAAAGGATCAAATGACATATATAGGAGTTCATAGTAACATCAGGATTATTATCAGTTTGTATATGATCATTAGTTGATGTATTTTATAATACTACGAAACAGTATTTAAACAAGTATTATCAAATCACATTTGGTTCAGTTCTACATACTCTCAGTATGGAAAGTACATCCACTAAAGTGTCCTACTACACTAGTAACACGGGTCTATGTCACATGTATTCATAATACTAGTGGACCGTACTAGCAGTAATTAATCTAAAGATTCCATAACTTTATTTTACTGCGAACTATTTAAGTCCATTATCTCAATCTCAATCTTCTCATACCAATATGAGATTGAGACCACATAGATGAACTTGAGAATTTTCTGATATTTACTTAATATTATTAACAATAATATAGTACATAAGCTACATATACACAATAATTCAATTCATTTATTCACTTCATTAAAACAATTGTCAACTACAATTGCTTTAAGGGCACTATTCCCAACAATCTCCCACTTTACCTAAAGAAAATGAGGCATTTCCCTAACCCCATGCTTCTACATGACCCTAAAAAGATTTGATAGATAAAGTATTTGTGAACGGATCTGCAAGATTATCTTCAGAGGCAATCTTCAAGACAACAACATCTCCACGGTTGACTATCTCTTGGATAAAGTGATATTTCCTCTCGGTGTGCTTTCCCCTCTTGTGACTTCCGAGTTCCTTTGAATAAGCTACTGCCCCACTATTATCATAGTACAAAACAAGTGGCTTATCCATGACTAGAACAACTTCCAGATCAATATAGAACTTCCTTAGCCACACAGTCTATTTTGCCGCTTAACAAGCTGCTATGTATTCGACTTCCATGGTGGAATCTTCAATACTGGATTGTTTAATACTTCTCTAAACTACAGCACCTCCTCCAAGTGTGAAAACTGATCCAGATGTCGACTTTCGACTATCTTTGTCTGATTGAGAATCAAAATCAGTATATCCAGTGGGATTCAGGTCTCTAGTGGAATACACTAGCATGTAATCTCTAGTATGTCTAAGATACTTGAGAATATTCTTTACTGCTGTCCAATGACTCAATCCAGGATTGGATTGATAACGGCTGACTATCCACACTGCATAACATGTGTCAGGTCTAGTGCACAACATTGCATACATTAGATTTCCTACTGCAGAGGCATAGGGATACTGTCTCATGTCCTCCTCTTTCTGAGGTGTTTGTGGACATTGTTCTTTAGACAATGTAACTCCTGACCGGGTAGGCATAGTGCCTTTCTTGGAGTTTTGCATGCCTAAGCGTTTTAGCACTTTATCAATATAAGTTGCTTGAGAGAGTGCCAAAACTTTGTTCTTTCGATCTCTACAGATCTGAATTCCCATAACATATTTGGCTTATTCCAAATCCTTCATTTGGAATTTCTCAGCTAACCATTTCTTCACTTTTGATAATGTTTTTATGTCATTCCCAATGAGTAGAATATCATCAACGTAAAGAACGAGGAATACCACAATCTTATTTTTGATTTTTTTTTGTAAACACAAGGTTCATCAACGTTATATCCAAAACCAAACGTTCTGATTACTTCATCTAATCTAAGATTCCAAGATGTCGAAGCTTGTTTAAGTCCATAAATAGACTTAATAAGCTTGCAAACTTTGTGCTCCTGACCTTAAATTTTGAACCCGTCTGGTTGAGACATGTAAATGGTTTAGTCAAGATAGGCATTCAGAAAAACTGTTTTAACGTCCATTTGCAAAATCTCATAATCCATGCAAGCAGTTATGGATAAGAGTATGTGGATAGATTTAAGCATGGCCACATGTGAAAACGTTTCTTCATAATCAACTCCTTCTTTGAGTAGCCTTTTGCTACTAGAATTGCTTTGAAAGTCTCTACTTTCCCATCTGCTCCTATCTTCTTCTTGAATATCCATTTGCAACCAATAGGTTTAACATTTTAAGTTGGATCTTTAAGAGTCTAGAAAAAATTGGAATACATCGATTCCATTTCAAGGTCCATGGCATTTAGCCATTTTTCTTTGTCAGAATCTTTCATTGCATCTCTATATGTCAATGGATCATCTTTGTTTGTGTCAAACACAAGCATCTGAACTTCATGTTCACAGCGAACTGGTTGTTTACCAACCCTCCCACTACGATGAAGCTTTCCATTGTTCTGACTAGAACTAGTGATATCCTCTGGCCATTTTTCATTTGCCACTGCCGATGATTGGTCTTGTTTATTTAAGACCATTTCGTCAAGTACAACTTTACTTTGAGGTTTGTGGTTATTTATATAGTCATGCTCCAGAAAAGTAGCATTTTTAGATAAAACATTTTGTTATCTTTGGGACAATAAAATACACCACCTTTTGTTTCTTTGGAATATCCTACAAACATGCACACCTCAGTGCGTGATTCCAATTTCCCAGTCTTTCCTTTAAGCACGTGTGCAGGACAACCTCATATAAGGAAATGGCGTAAACTAGGTTTAGTAACAGTCCATAATTCCAATGGTGTTTTCTGAATAGACTTAGATGGAACAACATTGAGTATGTATAGAGAACATTTTATTGCATAACCCCATAATGACAAAGGTAATGATGAGAAACTAATCATCGATCTAACCATCTCCAACAAGGTTTTGTTCCGTCTTTCTGAAACACCATTTTTCTGTGGCGTTCCAGGTGTAGTGAGTTGGGATTGAATACCATGCTCACATAAATGGTCCTCAAATTCATAATCTAAGTACTCTCCATCTCGATTTGATCGAAGAACTTTTAGTGATTTACCTAATTATTTTTCATCTTCTGCTCGAAATTCTTTAAACTTACCAAAAGTTTATGATATCATTTGCATTAAATATATATGTAACCATATCTCGAATAATCTTCAATGAAAGATGCAAAATATTCATAACCTCCTCTAGCTTGGAGATTTAATGGACCACAAACATCCTTATGTACAAGTTGAAGTGATTCTGTGGCTCTTCAACCTTTAGCAGAGAAAGGTCTCTTAGTCATTTTGCCTTCAAGGTAGGATTCCCAGACAGGGAGAGAACCAATAGACAGTTATTTTAAAGGACCATCCTTTGTTAGTCTGTTAATAATATATAGACCAATATGTCCCAATCTCAAATGCCACAGATATGTTTCACTATCGGAATATGTCTTCTGTCTTTTAATAGACCTGGGATTTGCAGTTTTAAATATTTCAAAATTATAAACATGCTCAACATTTGACTCTAACTAGAATACTCCACCTTCACACTTTGCAGAACAAATGTCAAAACCATATTTCGAAATAACAATCGAATTATTATTAAAAGAAACATTAAAACCATGTTCATGCAATTTTGATAAGGAAATCAAATTTCTAGAAAATCCAGGAATAAAATAAACAGTGTCCAACACAATAAATTTATTATTATAAAAAACTAGGCAAGCTTTTCCAACTACAGCTGCTGAGATCTCCTGCCCACTTCCAACTCTTATGGTCACATCTCCATGAGCCAACTTCCTCGAAGTACTAAGAATCAGCGAAGAAAAAGAAACATGATTAGTAGCTCCGGAATCAACTATCCAAGATGAAAAATCTCATTCCACTAAACAAGATTCTAAAACAAGTAAATCAAATTTACCCTTCTTTTTGTCTTTCAGTTCAGCCAGGTACTACGACAATTCCTTTTCCAATGACAATCAACTCCACAATGAAAGCATGATCCTTTCAGTGCCTTCATTTTGGAGTTCTTTACAACATTTTTCTCCTTGGAAGACTTGTTGGTCTTCTCTAATTGTTTGTCCTTTTTCTTATCCTTTCCTTGGCCACCCTTCTTTTTCTTCGAATTACCATTTGAAGTGGAAGGCTTGGGTTCATCAACATTTTCCTCCTCAACCTTAGTGGAACTTTTGTTTAGAGACTCAAAAGTTTGCAACTCATTCATCAGTTGGGTCATGTTGTACTCCAACTTATTCATAACATAGTTGGTAGTGAATGCCGCAAAAGTTGGTGTGAGAGATTCAAGTATCACACTTACTTGAGTTCTCTCATCAATGGTTGCACCATGGATTTCTGCGTCGTGCAATATGTTGAACATGTCTAGGACATGTTCTCTGACAGAAACATTTTTCTTCATTTTCATATTCATGAAGCTTCTAGTAGCATCATGTCTGCACTTATCAGACTAGTTGTCAAACATGCCTTGTAGAGATTCACAAATCTCATAAGTTGTTTCAATAACTTCAAACTTCTTTCTGAGCACATTGCTCATACTAGTAAGCATATAACATTTGGCATTAATGTTAGATAAGATCCAACTGTCATACTTTTCTCTAGTAGTTTTGGCAGCAGTGGGAGTAGGAACCTCAAAATATTCCTCATTCAGGACAAACATGTGGTTTTCACATATCAAAACAATGTTCATGTTTGATTTCCATTTCATGTATTTATCACCAGTCAATTTCTCATTAGCAAGTAAAGTAGTTACAAGATTTGGATTAGACATATTGCTAAAAAATAAATAAATCAAATATAATGAATTAATGGATATAATAAATATCAATTTATATTTGGAATAGTAAACATGATGCATGAATGTAACACATAAAAAAAGTAATTACTAATCCACGATAGATTAATTTGAAAATTAATGGACCATTCTTGGGGTAGGTTAGACTAATTACAAATTAACCTTTAGACAAGATCTCAACTCCATAAGTGAAAACCTAAAAGCTCATTTTTCTCTTTTGACTTATGAATATCACCAGTATATTTCTCATTAGCAAGTAAAGTAGTTACAATGTTTGAATTAGACATATTGCTAAAAAATAAATAATCAAATATAATGAATTAATGCATATAATAAATTTCAATTTATATTTGGAATAGTAAACATGATGCATGAATGCAACACATAAAATAAGTAATTACTTATCCACGATAGATTAATTTGAAAATTAATGGACCGTCCTTAGGGTAGGTTAGACTTGTTGTACCTTAATTTTAGCCCGAGTTCATTCACTCAGATCGGGTACAGCTGGCAAATAAATATACAGAGAAATAACCCAGACAATGATATTTGATTATTATCCACGTGGGCAACTCCTGTTTCATGTGGTTAGGCTGGTGTTAGGCGTCCTGGGTTTAACCTGAGCTACAGACACGCAGGCTGTGAAGCACAAGCTCAGAATATTAAAACAGTTGTTGAAGCATGAGCTTGGAGGGGATATCTATCTCATGGTAGTTCTAGTATATTGCATGATCCCCAGAGACTCAGGATCCCTTTATACATATATTTATGACCAAGCTGTCATATTTAATATCCCAGATATTAGGAGTACATTTACCTTGTGATAAGATCATATCCCAATATAAATGGGAATTATTTGTATTAAATGTAATAATTATGTAAATGTGTGATTGACTCACTCGGTTACCCAAACCTGTCCATGGAATTCCCTTATAAATACTAGGAATATTCAATAGGAAATGGGACCATTATTCTGTAATACCAAAACTCTGTCAAAATAGGGAGAGAAACAACAATAATACTGACTCGTGGACTAGGTTGATTTTAACCATTGAACCACGTAAAAATTCTGTGTTCTTGAGTGAAATCATTTATTTTTCATTACGGTTTATTGAGAAATAATCTACCTTGTTATCTTTTAATACACTGTTGGCGAAAAACCGCGTCAATAGTTTGGTGCTTTCATTGAGAGAAAAATTAGTGCTTTATCAAAATCCCAGTCGAATCTTGTCATGGTGCTCACTCGTTCAATGCACGATAATGAGATAGAACAACCTGGTGGGCAAGAGGCCCATCATATCATTGTTTTGAACGAGCATGGCCCTGAAGTTCAGCAACGTCCGGGAAAGCAACTGGTGGGTCACGCCGACACTGGGAGTTCGACGTCATTGTCAGCGAATCAAAATCCAGACTACCTAACTGGTGTCGAATTGGAAAACATGCAATTAAGAAGCCACCATGCTAAGGAAAACAGGCAGATTGAGGAAGTTTTGGCTCGATTACCCCCTTTTGCATCCGACATTAATGTCGGAAAGAGGCAAAGTGGGTCTCACAAGTCCCACAGGAATAATCGATCCAAACCAAGTCAATCAGTCAGGATTGCCACCCCAAGTTCTGTACCTACAGTGCGTGATCGCCATAATACTTAACCCAGAGGTCCTTATAAGGGTCATCAGTATGTCAGTCCCAGTTAGAACTGCAACCCCAAGTTCAGTGCCTCCTTCACAGGCACCTAGGAATGCCCATGGCAATCCATGAGGAGGGGATGCGACAGGCTCACAGAGACAAAATGTTCCAGTAAACCTTCCTACGTTACGATCAGATTGTCAGGTGTAGAGAGCTAGAAATAATGGGGTAGAACAAAAGCAGGCTAATCTAGTTTGCCCTGATGGGACAAGGATTGCCTTGCCAATAAGGCATCCCCGTCACCTATAAGACATCTGACGCCATCTCTTCCTACACGAGACATTCCAGCTTATGGAGACAGTAGGAGAAATCCTCCTCCATATGCCAATACTTACATCCCATGGACACATGTTGAAAATCCAGATCGTCGGCCCCAACCGCGAGATGTAAGCTTCGCAAATGAGAGTTACTGGACCGAAATTCATCGTAGTGGTAGGTCTGAGGGTGACCTAAGGAATCAATTGAGTTCAGTGCAAAGCCATCGGTACGAATCGCAACCCGATTTGCTTGATCGCCTGAATTCGCAGAGAAGGAATCCAGCTCGGAATGAAGATGTTAGTTATACTCGATAAGAGGGAGGCCCGTCCATAGTACGTGATAATGGAAATGCCCCAGCAAACCAAGCTCGAGCTTGGAGGGACAATAACCCATGAAACACATACGATAGGATGGGAGCTGTTGAACAGCCCCCAGGTAACCTAGGGACCAGAGACCAGACCCTCGAGAGGCTAGCTCTAATGGAAGAGCAAATGAAGAGGCTTTTATCTGGAAAAGATAAAGACGATTGCGACTCAAAGGATGAGCTCGAGCCTTTCTCTCCAAATATTGCAGCGGCCACATATCCGGTAGGCTTCAGAATGCCACACTTGTCAAAGTTTGATGGAGATGGAGATCTGCCAGATCGCCTCAGAATGTTTAACAACATGATGATGGCCCATAATATTGGACTCGATCTGAGGTGTATTTTATTCCCTGCAACTCTGGTCGGGCCAGCCAGGCAGTGGTTTAAGCAGTACAAGAGACATTCCATAAGCTTGTGGAAGAAGTTTTCCTCAGAGTTCAAAAAAGCATTCCGAGCTTCACAAGCAGCTCGAGTTGAAGCTGATTCATTGGCCAATGTAAAGCAACAACCTAGCAAAATGTTGAAGGCATATCTAAGTCAGTTTGCCAATGTTGCTGCATGAGCTAGGGATGCTGATGACAGCTCCAAGCTCATGGCATTGACGACAGGAATCCTCGTCGGGGGGGACCTGTGGCAAGAACTCCAAAGGAAAGGAGTTAAGAGTGTGGATGAATTCTTGGTCCGAGCTCAAGGGTAGATTAACCTAGAGGAGGCGTGAGCTTTTGTTGCAGGAGCCAGCCAAACCCCTGCCAGCCCATTGGAGCGGTAACGGATGTTACAGCTACGACTCAAACCGTTACCCAGAATAACCAAGGGGGAAATAACAAGAGGAAGGGAAATGGCGAGGGCAACAAGAGCGAGACAAAGAAAAATAAGCCTGGGGAGAAATTCAAGCCTATTTACGCCACTTACACCGACCTAACGGATACTAGGGAGCGCATCTTCTTGGAAAATTCTACTCGCCTTCCATGGAAGAAGTCAGAGCCGTTGAAGAACCACAGGGCGAAATGAGATCCTTTGAAGTTCTACCGATTCCATAATGATATTGGTCATAACATTGATGACTGTCAACAGCTAAAGGATGAGATCGAAAATCTCATTAGAGCAGGACCTTTGGCCTAATACGCCCGAAATCGGGTGGTCCCTAATCAGCCCGTTGGACCAAACCCTCCGTCAGTCCCTGAAGCTCCAGTAAATCAAACTGGAGCTCAAGCGAATCAGGGAAACCCTCCTTCAATAATAGGGGGAGATATAGCCACCATTTCGGGAGGACCTAATCTGGTAGGCTTGAGCAGCGGGGCCCAGAAGAGGTACATTAACGAACTGAAATCCCATAACGGAGTGGAGTTCATTCTGGAACAACGATTGGAAAAACAACCAATCATTTTTACAGAAGAGGATGCTAGCCATGTCCGATTCCCACATAATGATCCCTTGGTCATAACTGTTCAGCTCGCCAACCGGAGGGTCTGGAGGACACTAGTAGATAACAGGAGTTCTGTGAATCTACTTTTTAGGTCCACCTTGGAAAAAATGGGGTTGTCTATAACAGAATTGAAGGCAACCTCAATGACTCTGTACGGGTTTTCTGGTGAAGGATCAGCAGCCATCGGGATGATCGAATTAGTGGTAACATTGGGAGAAGGCTCACGAATTGTCTCCAAGTTACTTGAGTTCGTGGTAATCGATTGTCTAGTTGCATACAATGTGATTTTGGGCCGACCTGCGCTGATGGCATTTGAAGCCATAACCTCTATCTGCCACCTAGCAATAAAATTCCCATCAGCTGCAGGAATATGCACCGTTAGAGGTGATCAGCTCGCTGCCAGAGAATGCTATAGCATTTCTATGAAGGGAAAATCACAACCCGGGCAGCAAGCTATGGTCATAAATGATGGAGGTTAGGAGTCCCAGGAAGCAAGAGTTACTTGTGGGACGGAATAACCTCAACAAGCAGAGGATAGTGACGTCGCTCCACGTGAAGACATTGACCCACGAATGGGCGAAGACAGGATAGAACTCCAAGCTATAGAGGTGCTCGAGGAGGTAAACATTGACCCCAATGAAGCTTCAAGAGTCATAAAGATTGGGAAGAATCTTAATGATAAAAGGAAGAAGGAGCTGGTCAATTTCTTATAAGAGAATCTGGACGTTTTCGCTTGGTCACATGAAGATATGGTAGGAATAAGCCCGAATGTAATCACACACACTTTAAATTTGGACAGGATTGTACCTGCAAAATCCCAAAAACGGAGACACTTGGGAACAGTCCGAGTTGAGGCTCTTGAGGAAGAAGTAGCTCGAATATTAAAGTGCGGGTTTATCCGTGAAGCAAAATTCCCGATCTGGGTCGCCAATCCCGTGCTGGTCCCAAAGCCAAATGGGAAATGGAGAACCTGAATCGAATTCTCCGACCTGAACAAAGCCTGTCCCAAGGATTGCTTTCCACTATCAAGGATTGATCAGTTGGTAGATGCCATAGTAGGTCACGAGCCCATGTCCTTCATGGATGCGTATTCTGGATATAACCAGATTACAATGAATCCTGCGGACCAGGAACATAATAGCTTCATGACCCCAAATAACATATATTATTATAAAGTCATGCCCTTCAGGCTGAAGAATGCCAGAGCTACATATCAACGCTTAGTCAACAAAATGTTCGCTAATCAGATTGGGAGAAATATGGAAGTGTATGTCGATGATATGCTTGTCAAATCAAAGACTGCCGATAACCATGTATCCAATCTAGAAGAATGTTTTGGAATCTTAAGGAGGTATAACATGAAGCTGAATCCTCAAAAGTGTACGTTTTGAGTGGCATCTGGAAAGTTTCTGGGTTTCATAGTCAACACGAGGGAAATAGAGGCAAAACCCAAGAAAATTAGGTCGTTGTTAGAAATGCCCTCACCAAGGTCGTGTAAAGAAGTTCAAAGCCTAACTGGAAAGGTGGTAGCTTTAAATCATTTTATTTCAAAATCTACGGACAAGTGCCTGCCATTCTACAACTTGCTCAAGGGAAACAAATAATTTGAGTGGACTGAGGAGTGTGAACAAGCATTACTCGACCTAAAAATGCACCTAGCCAAGCCCCCAGTATTATCTAAGCCTATGTCTGGAGAACTTCTGTTCCTTTATTTGGTCGTGACAGAAAATGCAGCCAGTGCCGTGTTAGTCCGAGAAGAAGACCGTGCTCAAAAACCAGTATATTATATAAGCAAGAGACTTCTCGGAGATGAGTCACGATACCCACTGATAGAGAAGCTGGCATTATGTCTGATATTGGCTTCCAGGAAGCTCCGACCATATTTCCAGTCACATTCAATCAATGTTATGACCGACCAACCTTCAAGGCAGGTATTGCAAAATCCTAAAATGTCGGGACGTCTTTTAAAATGGGCTATCAATCTTAGCCAGTTTAAGATATTGTACATGCCACGGACCTCAATCAAAAGCCAGGCCCTTGCTGATTTTGTGGCTGAATGTGCCGGATTTCAAGAGCAGCTCTTGAAGGAACGGGTGTAGGAGTTATGGAAAATCTTCAATGATGGATCATCAAACGAGAACGGATCGGGAGCTGGGATCATCTTAATCTCCCCAGAAAGGCATCGATTTCATAGAACTTTGAGATTCAGATTCAAGGTGTCCAACAACGAACTCGAATATGAGGCCTTATTAGCTGGGTTGACAGAGGCAAGGGAGCTCAAGGCGAAGGCCGTCCAATGCTATAGTGATTCTCAACTTGTGATTAATCATGTATTGGGAGAATACCAAGCTCGAGGTACGAAGATGGCGGCCTACCTAGCTAAGGTGAAGGAAGAACTGTCTGAATTTGAGTACATTTCTATTGAACAGATACCTCACGAGCAAAATTCAAATGCTGACGCCTTGGCATGACTTGCCACCACAAAAGAAGTTGAGACATTGAATATAGTGCCAGTAGAGTTCTTGGAGGATTCGAGTGTGACAGAAATGATAGAAGTAGAAATGATCGACATAAGATCGACCTGGATCTCCCATAATGGAATACCTCACAACAGGAAGGCTACCAGACGATAGAAAGGACGTAAGAAAAATACTTTATCAAGCTCCATGGTATGTGATAATGGATGGGACCTTGTACCGACGTGGTCATTCATTGCCTCTCCTACGATGTGTTCTGCCCGAGGAAGCTAAAACCATTTTGCAAGAAGTGCACGAAGGATTTTGTGGAGATCATGCTGGGGGAAAAACCTAGCATTGAAAATACTAAGGCATGGCTATTTTTGGCCCACTCTAACAAAATATTCAATCTCGTATGTCCAGAAGTGCGACAAATGCCAATGTTTCGCCATAGTTGCCGGAGCTGCTCCAGTTGAGCTAACGATGATCTCATCCCCGTGGCCATTCGCGGTATGGGGAATCGACCAAATAGGGTCCCTACCTATGGGAAAGGGAGGAGTTCGTTACGCGGTGGTGGCGATCGACTATTTCACGAAGTGGGTAGAAGCTGAACCTCTGGCAACCATCACTTCAAAAAGAGTCCTAGACTTCGTGGTGAAAAGTATTATACGTCGACTTGGACTTCCTAAAAAGATTGTGTCAAACAATGGGACACAAATCGACAACGATCTCTTTACTGATTTCTGTGAAAATATGGTATTATGAAGAGTTTCTCCTTAGTAGCATATCCGCAAGCTAATGGGCAGGTCGAGGCTGTGATCAAAACCCTAAAGGCGATCTTGAAGAAGAGGTTAGACGAAACCAAAGGATTATGCCCAGAACAGCTCCCGCAAGTACTTTGGGCCTACCGGACATACTCCTTTTTCCTTATCTTTTGGAAGCGAGGTCGTCCTTCCAGTCGAAGCCATGGTAGCCACTCTTAGGCAAAAGACATTCAACCAAGAGCAGAATGATGGACTACTTAACGCATCCCTCGATCCGATTGAAGAAAACCGAGAAGAGTCGCAGTTATAGCTCGCCCATTATCAACAAAAAATCACTTGCTATTTTGATTCCAAAGTTAAGACGCGTAGATTTGGATTGGGCGATCTGGTTCTCCGAAAGGTATTTCTAGCAAATAAGGATCCCAAGGATGGTGTTTTAGGCCCAAATTGGGAGGGAACATATCATGTCATTGAGGTTTTGCATGAAGGAACTTTCAAGATAGCTCGGCTGAATGGGGAAATAGTCCCACGGACCTGGAACACCCTACATTTGAAAAAATATTATTAGTAGCACCACCATCAATGTAAGGCTTATTTATAAAAGCCATTTTATTATATAATAGGTGGATTATTAAATAATTTTTAAGATGGTATAAGTTCGTGTTCTAGTGTTTGTATAAGCAACCAAGAATGTTTCTACATTATGGTTACTTGGGGGGCATATATATAACCCGAGGCTAGCAAAATTAAGCTTGCTTGATAAGATTAACAAACATAGAGCTTGGAAAAATTGATTATTTGACGGCTTTTTAAGAGCTCGAGTTTTCAATAAACTTAGCACGAACTAAGTTAAAATCATTTAAAATCGTGGACGCAACCAGGTCCGAAACTTAGAGCTTGGAAGAATTGATTATTCAATAGCTCTTTAAGAGCTCGAGTTTTCAATAAACCTAGCACGAACTAAGTTTAAATCATTAAAATCCCAGGATACAACCAGGTCCGAAACTTGGAAAGTTGGGAAAATTGTTTAATATCAAGGGCTTGTTAAAGCTCGAGTTATCAATAAACCTAGCACGAACTAAGTTTAAATTATTAAAAACCCTGGATATAACCAGGTTCAAGGCCTGATTCTTAACAGGTATGATACAAATCAACACACAAAACTTGACTATAACTAAGCTCGATAAATTCTATCCCAATCTAAAAATCGATTCCTAAAATCTCGAATGTACAAGTCTAAGGATTCATAAACATGAGAGATAGTAAAGGAAAAGTAAATGGATCAAAAAGTTAGATTTATATTGAAATAAACCAAGGAAATTATCTTGAGGAGAAAAAACCTCGAACTGAGCCTGAAGGCAATTGTTTAATAAAAAAAAACTGTTAAACAATTACAGAAAAATACAAAAGAGGTATCATTGAGCTCCATTAGCTCGTCTCGAAGATGTGACCTCCTCACAATCCCCCTTAGCTGCTCTGGAAGCCTCACCAGTCTCTGACGGTTTTGGCAAGAGCGGAGCCTTGAATCTTGCAAGGTACGAATCCCACAGCTCGACTCCAATGAGAGAGAAGTTCCCATCCGGGTTGAAGGCCTAGTAGTGGTACAACATCTCCTCCATGGCCGACGATGAGGCCGCCTTTTCTTCTTTGACTGCAGCCTCAGCCTCGAGCAGTTTTGCTTTGGCTACATCAACCTCGGCCTGAAGTTGTGCAGTTTGAGCCTGGAGGGCAGACACTATAATCTTTGCAGCCTGCTCGCTTTCTTGGGATGAGGCGAGAGCGACCTTGGCATCATGCTCACTCTTCTGTGCAGCCGCCAAGGTAACTTTAGCGGCCTGCTCGCCTTCTTGAGCGGCAGTCAGGGCAGTGTTGGTTGGATCCAGATCGGCCTGGAGCTCTTCGTTTCTAGCCCTAACACGGGCTATGCTGCGATACTAGGCCAGGACAGACTGTAAAATAACAAAAAAAGTCAGAGATATACGCTTGATCACAATAGAAATAAAATTTTCACCAAGGATAGATAACTTGTGGTGAGGTTCATCCCCATAGTTGATTCCATGACGTTCTCTGGGTTGCGCTCCTTGATGGTCCTTAGATCCCTCGAGCTGGCCTTATAGGCGTGCCCCACCATATGGCTCACAATCTCATAAATGATACCCCGAAAGGCTTCAGGGATCTTCTCCAGGTCTTGAGGATCTACTAGTATTCGAACGGTGGAAGCTGGGATGGTAGGAGATGGGGGCTTAGCTTGTATCACTTGAGCCTGGGGAGGCATGAATCGAGGTGGAGGAGGAGGAGGAGGGGCAACCTTAGCGGCAACAAAAGTCACTGGAACTGGTTCCCGAGCTGAGCTCGTGTCTTTCCCCTTAGCAGGGGATTTTGAGGTGTTTCCCGCTGTAGGGGGGTCTTCTTTGTAATCCTGGGCCTCTTCAGAATGGGGCTCGAGTCGGCCTTCCTAGCTTGGAAAGCAGTTCAGAGGACAGGAGCTCCAGGTTGTTCCATCTCTTCGCCTGAAAAGATCAAAAAGGAATTAGTTCACAAATAAAGTTGTCAGAAATATATATAAAGAAATAAAATAAACAAAGATCCTACCCTCCGGGTTGGGGGAGGGGTCTATTATCACGACCTCCGGCCTTGGAACTAATGGAGGAGATGGGGATTCTACAACTAATATTTCTAGGATCCTAAGGGGTTCAGGTTCAGGTCCTTCCTCGGGACTGGATTCCTCTATATATTGTCTAAATCCAGGGGTAAATGCAGCCCTGGAGTAGAGAAGGCCAGGTCCTACAGTTGGTCCCATATTCCTCAAAAATGGCGGATCTAAAGTATAAAGTGTTATCTACTACGATTGTGGCCTTAGGATAACTGCTATCATGGTGTACCACTAGGTGGTCTACGCATTGGAGCAGGGTTATATTTTGATCCGGGTTATAGGGATGACGATGGACGAGCTGGTTTGGATTAAAACGAACTAACCTAAAATCGGTAACAACCCTATCTAATTCCCTAAAGGGGTATGGGTTACCTTGGCCGAAGGGGCCGGCTGCTGCCCCTGACGCAACTCGTTCTATATCGGGTTCCCGGGCAGCCTTAAGAGCCTGCCTTTTTCACACTAGAGGCACCTCATCCTCTTCTTCCCCCTCGTCCTCAATGGCTAACAAGGCCTCTTGAGAGGATGGGAGTTCGGGGATCACTAGAAGGGTAGCCCGGTTCCTCAAGGCCAGTGTTTGGCATTCGTCGATCAACTTTCAAGCCAGCATCGTGATGTCATTCACGACGTGGCGGTAGTCTTTATCTCTGGGGGAAGCCTAGACAACTTCTCGTACTGACCCCCATGAGTCACGGACTTTCCCGTCCTCGCAAATATGATTGCACAAGAAACAAATTTAGTTAAGACATATATATATCTTAAATGAAAATTCACGAGCTGAAGTCACAAGGATTGAAGACTTACGAGGTCGGTTGAAGTGGCGATGTTTGCAATTTCGAAATCCATTAGACATAAAGAACAAGTCTTTATAGTCGTTTGGATGACTGGGAAGCTTGATGACAGAGGCTGAGATAGGGAATCGTGTGAGGTAGTAGAATCCATCACCACGTCCTTTCTGGTCGGGGTTTTCTGGTCGGGGACCTCCCACTCGTGTTTTAGGAAAATACTTCAGCCCTCCAATAGTCTATATGAATTTGGGGGAGCTGAAATGGAGCCAGCTTCACGTAATTTAAAAAATCTACGAAGTATTGGTCCAGGGGAGGAAGGCCCTAGCCTTTAGGTGTTCATCACTCCAAGTTGCGAAGTCGTCTTGGAGAGGGAAGCTGCTCCGTTCCCCTTCGAACGCAGGTCAGACTAAGAGAGTTCCAGTTCCGACCTCTTTGTTGTGGCTCAACATAATTTTTTTCACCCTCCCCTGAGTCGTGATCTTGGAAATGATACGCTCAGCCTCGAAGTATGCATTCGGGTCGACCATGATCTCCCTCTCCACCACCGGACTGAAGTGTGGGATGGGAAATTTTGGGGTGATCTTCTTTCCTTTGTTCTTTTGTTAGGAGGATGAGCTCGATGCATTCTTTTTTGGGGCATTCTTATATTGAGGAGCCATCAGATCGCCTAAGATGATATAAAACTGGGAGGCGAGAGTACGAAGAGGGAAACAGTTTACTTTTGTGAAGGTTAGCCTTAGCCCGATCACGTGATGCCACGTGATTTTCTAAGCTACGCGCCTTGGTTTCTTAACAGACCCTTGATATTTAGGGATTCGTGTGTCAGAATGCCAGACCACTACTTTCCTTCGGAGGCAGTTTAGTGCAAAACCACCCAAGAAACGTAACCTCTAAACTATCTAGTTCTAAACCTAAAAACTCTCCATTTCCTTTACCCCCAAATGGGTATTCTTTAAATTGATACACCATTAGGATTACCCATAAATTTCCCAATTTTATGAACGTCTTATTTCTAAAACATTTTTGGATTTGCCTGTCGAACCTAAGTTAAATCCTATTCCCTAAGAACATTTAGAAGTAGCCTAACAGTAACTACAATGAGTGTTGTGGATGAATGTGGTGAAGAACATAAATTCCATTGGATAAAAAAAAAAAGAAAAAGGGAAAAACTCTTCAAACCAAAGAGTGAGATACTTACAGTGTGTTCTTCGACGGTAAGATGTAGACTCGACGACGGGAAGCTCCTGGAAAGCTTCTGAGTGACTAGGTAAGAGGAACGGTATTTGGGATTTCTGAAAAAGAAGAGAGGCTTGGAAGTGCAGAAAAGGAAATTTTTTAAATTAAAGGTGGTGAAGTTGGAACTCTGCCCATCCCTTTTTTACGTAAATTATGTAGATTAATCTTGGTCATCCAATTGGGTTAGTTCAAGATCCAAGGGCCAAGGTTAAATAGACCAAATGGCGACAAAAAGGTGACAAGACAATTATTGCAGTCCTCGAAACCCGAACAGATGCCAATTGCGGTACACCATGTGTCTAGTACTCAAGCGGTGGGCAGGTGTGGTTTTGTGTAACGGAAGTCTAAAAGCCCATATTGTGTAGGTCATAAAGTGACGACGTCATAAACGAGCAAGAGCTTGGGGGGAAAATGTTGTACCCTAATTTTAGCCCGAGTTCATTCACTCAGCTCGGGTACAACTGACAAATAAAAATATGGAGAAATAACCAAGGGAATGATATTTGCTTATTATCAACGTGGGCAACTCCAGTTTCATGTGGTCATGCGTGGTGTTAGGCGTCCTGGGTTTAACCCGAGCTATGAGCACGAAGGTTGTGAAGCGTGAGCTTAGAATATTAAAACATCTGTTGAAGCACGAGCTTGGAGTGGATATCCAGCTCGTGGTAGTTCTAGTATATTGCATATCTGCGGATCCCCAGAGACTCGGGATCCCTTTATACATATATTTATGACCAAGCTTTCATATTTAATATCCCATATATTAGGAGTACATTAACCTTGTGATCAGATCATATCCCAATATAAATGGGAATTATTTGTATTAAATGTAATAATTATGTAAATGCGTGATTGACTCACGCGGTACCCAAACCTGTACATGGAATTCCCTTAGAAATACTAGGAATATTGGACAGGAAAGGGGACCATTATTCTGTAATACCAAAATTCTGCCAAAATAGGGAGAGAAACAACAATAATACTGACTCGTGGACTAGGTGGATTTTAACCACTGAACCACATAAAAGTTCTGTGTTCTTGAGTGAAATCATTTATTTTTCAAAATGGTTTATTAAGCACTAATCTACCTTGTCATTTCTTAATACACTGTTGGCGAAAAACTGCGTCAACAAGACTAATTACAAATTAACCTTGAGACAAGATCTCAACTCTATAAGTGAAAACTGAAAAACTCATTTTTCTCTTTTGACTTATGAATTACCGTTAGTTTGGTCAAGATGTACTAGTCGTGCTCGAAAGCCTAGATACATCTTCGGAGTATAACCCATTATTTTTTGATAAATGACTTAACTCAAGAGTGTGCCTCAGGGCCAGTCAAACTTGAAATACATCACTGATCTTATTCTCGTAGGAGAAGTCAACCTTGAGATAAAATAAACACATTTGGAAGTCTTTCCTTACGGAGGGCGCAAACGGAGGTGACACAAGGCCCTTCCTATGCCTCTCGAAGTTCAACCAATAATGGAGACCATGAGACTTATTGTCATAAGTCCCTCCCCCACTCACTATTTTAAAAGAATGTGTTTTTCTCAAAATCAATATTTTAAAATTTAGTTGTAAAACTAATTAAATTAATTTTACCAAATGATATTCTAATAAATACTAATCCAATTATTCAAAATAAATAATCTTGCCCTAGATTAATTTTATTTTGCTTTTTAATAAAAAGAATACCATTTTAATTTAATAAAACATTTTTATTAAATAAGAAAATAAACAACTTTTAAATTCTATTTACCTTCTTAACTAATTAAGACTAAATTAATTATATGAGTTATCAAATAAAAACATATAATCAATCCTAAGCATGTTTCTACAAAAAAAAAAAAAAGAGATGGATGCTTAATATGTATTGTGTTGGTAATATGTATGGCATGTTATAATGCATGATAAAGTATTAAATAATTTAATCGTGTTCAAGCAAATAAATAAATAAATGTGGGTTGGGTGCTTTGGGTATTTCTAGAAAATTATAACATTTGCAAACACATACACAAAAAAGTAATTAAACTAACTAAGGCTTAATGAAGAGCAACTCATTTGATCTTGGACTTTCTCTTTTAGTCTTTGGGTCATTACCATTTTAATTATCCATTATTAATTAAATAACATTTTAATTATTTAAATTTTTTTAAATAATTAAACTTTGGGTTTTAATACCGAACAAGTTATTGAGGTCCAATTAGAATTTGGACTCACCACAATTAATTCAAAAAATTATAATTAAAACACTTTTAATTCTATTGGGCTCAAAATGGCCCAAAAGGATAATTACCCACCCATTAAGGTTTGCATGACACAAACCCTATGGGTGTGTCATAGTGGGCGACAAAAAGGGAACCCGACGATGGAGGAGGGCACGTCTGGCCATTGGTGGTGGGATCATGTGCCTTGGGGTGTGTGCGGAAAGAGGTGGTCGAACCATCATGCACAAAAGGGGTGGACAGAGCACCAAAGCCGAACGACCTTGGGACTTGTGCACGGCTATGGATGACGAAAGAGGGGGAAAACCCGACAGTAGTGAAGTCTCCTCGGGGTGCGGGCCATTGATTACAATATTTTATATTTCAAAATACAATAAAATAAATTACAAAAAAAATCCTATGCCCATAATGACTTACAATTTATTTATATCTAGAATATTTAAGAACTTTTCCTGACCAAAAAGCACCATGAAAACAAATCCTTAAGAACATCAACAAGTCATACATAAACATTCATCCATTCATATATTACACATAATATAAAAAATGCAAATGATACCCACACAATAATTAACATATGCAGGGATTAAAGACCGTTTTGGTACCAATCATAAGGAATTGTTCCTAGTGCGCAATGAAAATTGTGATAAAGTTAGCATTATATACAACAACAAAATTTCATATAAACAACTTTATATGTGGATCCTTTAATATGCAATATGTTAATCAACAAACTATGTATACGTAAAATTGATACAAAATGATTTACCTCTTGTAGCCTATCAAGAGTCCTTGAATATTTTCGTATATAATTCGATCTTCTTATCCTCGCTAGAGTACTCACACCAATATCTTCCAAGACGTTTTCTACACCTCAAGATGTGGGTGGGCACATATAGAACAAGAATCAATATTTGTGAATCAAAAGTATTCTAAACACATGAGACTCTTGATTATAGGCTAGAGAGAAAGAGAGGTTTTTCTTTTGTGAGAAAATTGTGATCACTCTTACTAATACTTCAAAAACTACTTCTTCACCTATTTCTATCATATAGAATATATAGACATTATTATCATAACAATAATAATAAAATAATAGCGATCATTTTAATAATAATAAAAATAAATGATAATTGATGAAAAAGTTTTACATTCCATTTTAAAACTCTTTTAAAAATGTTTTATTAATTAATTAATTAAATAAAATAAAAAATCAACAATTGATTACCATCACTAGTGGTACACGCATAGGGCACTCCAAGAAGCCCTATGCGTGTGGCACTCTCCCTGAAAAATGGGAATTGGTTTTTTCATGTATTTTTATTTTAATTAATTAATATTTAGAAATTCAATAAGGTATCATCTTTTTAAGGAAAAGATAACAACTTAAATTTGAAATTTCAAAATTCAAAATTTGAATTTCCATTATCATGTTATTATTAATTAAATAAATATAATAATCAATACTAATTTTGACTATCCATATTTATCCTTTTACACTTAAATATAATAATTGATTAAAATAAATTTCTCTTATTTCTACACAATTTTGAAAATTGCATAAATGTAATAATAAATTGTGCAACTTCAATTATCACATAATGGCACATTTATCCCAAGAATAAAAATTCTCTCAAATAGCTCATTCACAATTTGAACCTTGTATCAACTCTTACCTTTATTAGTGTTGATAGAGCTGCCTCAAGGACCAATGGACCAGTAATTCCAAGCTCCAATAAATAAAAGATTATTAACCAAAACTCTTTGATTCAATAATCATATTTATTATTCCCATGATTATTCCACTATAAATATAAGACTGGACTCTTGAGAATTAAAGACATACATTTACTGACCACTTTATTGTAACCATAAAGTGTCTATTGATATAATCATTACATACAAATTAATCATTTATTGATGACTCATAATTAAGTGTGAATAAAATTACCGTTTTACCCTTTTAATTATATCTTGATTCCTATCGTACCATTGACTTTACTAGTGAAGGTTAATTCATAATCTAATTATGAATTTGACATCAATAATATTTTCAATTCCAAAAGCCAACCCAATAGGGAACCATCATTCAATCTATAAGATGGTATAGATTCCATATCTATTAAGTTATGTCCCTAGCCATATATATCATTGAGTCCCCAAAACAATTGTCCTTAGCCTGATCATTTTGACAAACCGTAACACATGAATCAAAGGATCAATTGACATTTATAGGAGTTCATGGTAACTTCAGGATTAAGATCAATTTGTATATGATCATCAATTTATGTAATTTATAATACTACGAAATGGTATTTAAACAAATATTATCAAATCACATCTGGTCCAGTTCTACATACTCTCAGTATGCAAAGTACCTCCACTAAAGCGTCCTACTACACCAGTAACTCGGATCTAGGTCACATGTATTCATAATTCTAGTATATCATACTAGCAGTAATTAATCTAAAGATTCCACAACTTTATTTTATTGTGAACTATTTAAGTCTATTATCTCAATCTCGATCCTCTCATATCAACATGAGATTGAGACAACATAGATGAACTTGAGAATTTTATGATATTTACTTAATATTATTAACAATAATTTAGTACATAAGCTACATATACATAATAATTAAAATTATTTATTTATTTCATTAAAACCATTGTCAACTACAATTCCTTTAAGGACACTATTCCCAACCATATCCCACTTGCCCTGAATCAAATGAGGCATAGCACCCCTTTCCCTTACCTGCACCACTAGCACCCATGAGCCAAGGCTCAGCAAGAAAACTTAAATCAATAGATTCAAATAAGCAACAGAATATAAATAACATACTTAGAATGATAATCCTACTCAATCAAACACATAGTCCAATTTAAACTATCAATGAGTTACACAAGTGCAGATTGTACTTCTAATTATTTAGGTGGCATTCGGGCCAAACAAGTGCATGCTGCACTCCCAGGTTGCCCTAGCTAAACGGACTGCGTACTGTACGCCTATTGTCGACCCCGACTCTTAGACCTAGCTGTCAGATCAGATATAATCAAATATACAGTTTACCTACACACAATCGGATACAATGTATACAAGCATGCCTAATCAGGTAATCACATGCATAATTATAGTCATATTCATTAACAGGGACCCGAGCCCCTGAGTGCAGTTTTTCTTTCCTTTGGTCCAAGCATAAAAAGGCAAACATGATTCCCGAGAACGATCCTCTCCCGAGCCCTAGTGGTAACCTAGTCATAACACATAAGTATCATCCTTATTATAATTTGATTTCATAAACGAACCTCGAGATAAATCACCTTCTATCTAAACCTACAATTCTACCCAATGAGGTGGTGGAATCATCCCTCGAGCCCCTAAGCCTAAGCCCTAAAAAAATGAAAAAAAAGGCTTCCTAATATTGGCCTAGCATCGCGGTGCACCCTAGAAGAGTCGTGGCGCGCCCCTAAAACAGAGAGCCCAGACCTTTAATTCCCTAGACACGCACCACGGCGTAGCCCACCCAGCGCCGTGGCGCTAAGGCGATTTAGAGAATCGCCCTACCCCTTGAGTTCATGCGGGCCGCGACTCTCCAGGAATAGTGTCGCGTCGCAACTCCGTGAACCAAGAAATTGCAATTTTCATAAATCGCAAACTGGCTCCAAAATCCAAATCAACAAATTTCCTACCCTTTTCCAACCTCAGAACGCCTCTAGCAACTTAAACGCTTGGCAAACAATAGCAAAAACCTCAAAAACACCAAAAACACCAAACTCAAGACTTACCAAGAACACTTAAATAAACCCCAAGGTTAGAACTCCATACCTCTGAATTTCTCAGCAAGCCTCCAGTCCTCAATCACAACCTCAATTCCAACTCAGATCACCCCTAGATTGAAAGCTTCAAGAATTCCACACTCACTAACTTGAGATACTTAGCCTATGTTGAGAGAGAACTTAGAAGGAGAGAGGGAGAGCTAATGTTATACGTGAATATCTAAAACCTCAGCAAAGGGTTTCCTCTTACTCTAATTGTGTGGTCAAATGATAAATTTTCCCTTGCACACTCTTAACCTTCAAGGTAACCTCCAAGGGCAAATGGATGATTTTGACACTACTTCCCACTAAGCCTCAAATAGTACTATAAATCCCCAATTAATTCTAATATCCCAAAAAAATCACCAAATAAATTCCCATTACCCGATAAACCCTGGTAATGTACTAAGTTACCAAAATACCCCTAGGCTCACCCCGAGCCGAGTATTAATCCCTGTTGTGACTTTTTCGCTAACTCGATCACTAGGATTGCCTCGAGCCTAATATCACAAATATATCCACATAATAATGTGATATCAATCACATAACACATATGATTACAACTATGCCCTCAACGGGTCAATATTACAAAAATGCCCTTATTAACGAAAATAGGCCCACATGCTTATTTAATACACACAAACATGCATAAATATTCATATCACAATATAACTCATATATGCCACATAATCACACATATATTCAATTAAATTCACATAATTCGCATATAAATCTAGTTATGCCCTCTTGGCACACGAATCAAGGAGCTAAGTCTTATTATCAAATTTGGGACATTACATATGATTCTATAATTTCGAGCTCCAATAAATTTAGATTATTAATTAAAACTCTTTAATATAATAACCATAATTTTTTAATCTCAATATTATTCCACTAAAAATATGAGATTGCACTATTATAATTATAGACATTTATTTATTGAGTACTTTTAAGTATAAAAAGTGTCCATCGATTTAATCACAACATACAATTCAATCCTCTATTAATGGTTCATATTTAAAGTAGGAATCAATTATCGTTTAAACTCTTTAATTATATCTTTTTTCCTTAAGTACCATTAACTTTACTAGTGAAGGTTAATTCATAAACCGATTTATGAATTTAAGCTCAATAATCTTTCAGTTCCAAAAGTCAACCATTTAGATAACCATTATTCCGTTCCTCTTGGAAAGGTATAGATTTCATATATGTATATTATGTCACCAACCATTTACATCAATGAGTTCCCAAAACAAAAGTTTTCAGCCAAATCATTTTGACAAACTATAACGAGTGAATCAAAGAACTCATATGACATAAACATAAGTTCAGAAACTTCAGGATTAAGATCAATTTGTATATGATCATTTTTTTATATGTTTAATTAATACTTATAAAGTAAACGTTATTATTAAGTATTAATAACATATCAGGCCACGTTCATGTATAACCACTTTATACAAAGTACCTCCACTATGATGTCCTACTACATCCGTAATCCGGATCTAGAGTACATGTATTCATAATACTAGTGAACTATACTTACAATATTTAATCCAAAGATTCCATATAAATTAGTTTTACTGTGAACTATTTAAATTTGTCGTCTACAATCTTAATCCTCTCATACCAATACAAGATTGTAGTCACAATAACAAATTTGGCAATTTTATGATATTCATATAATATCATTCTATCAATAATAATAAACAATCAATATAAGCTAAAATTCATTTTAATTATTTATTTCATACAACATTGTTCAATACATATGCTTTAAAGAGCACTAATCCCGAAAAACTCTCACTTGCCCTAAAGCAAATGAGGCATTGTTTGGAACTTCGAGTTAGCTACCACCCCACTATTATCATTGTACATGACCAGTGGCTTCTCCATGTCTGGAACCACTTCTAGATCATAATAGAACCATTTGAGCCACACGACCTCTTTAGCTACTTCACAAGCCACTATGTATTCAACTTCCATGTTAGAATCTGCGATATTGGTTTGTTTAATACTATGCCAGACAACAGCTCCTTCACCAAGTGTGAACACTGATCTAGAAGTCGATTTCTGACTCTCTCTGCCTGATTGAAAATCAGAATCAGTGTATCTAGTGGGGTTCAGGCCACCACCTAAATATACAAGCATATATTCTCTAGATTTCCTAAGATACTTGAGAATACTCTTTACTGCATCCCAATGACTCATTCTAGGATTGGATTGATAACGATTGACTATCCCTACTGCATAAAAAATATCAGGTATTGTACACAGCATTGCGTACATTAGACTACCAAGCGCAGAGGCGTAGGGATACTATCTCATATCATCTTCTTCTTGAGGTGTCTTAGGACACTGCTCTTTAGAAAGGACAATTCCACGACGGGCGATCTATAAAATATGCATGTAAGTGTACGTGGTCGTGTCAAGTAATAAATTCCGGAAGAACGGATATCATTCCACATAGACTATTAACCAATTACCAATAATCGTTCTTTACTTTCTAATTGGCAAGTAAAATTAAGATGAATAGATCTAAATATAAACACAATTTCAATAACTAAAAAACAAGACAATTAATCAAAGGATAAAAATCAATAATAAAAAGTCCTAGGGTATTAACTTCATAAACTTTTCATTCTATTAATTTTATTAATCAGTTCTAAATTTCTTTCTTCCTATTCTAATAGCAGGTTAACATAAATTGATTCCTATTCTTTTCCAAGATATAATATCTCAACCTATATGCAGGTTTTCTACATCTCCGTGATAAACTTAAACATATAGTAGGTGTTAAGCATAGAAACCTAATTACTACACAAGGCATACATGTACTTTCGTCCAATATGTAACCTATGTCTATATAACGATAGCATATTCAATTCTCATCTTTCGAATTTTGAATCAAAATCATAAATCAAGCAAATATTGATAAGATATTTACTAGCATTAAGCAAACATTATATAGATTAGAATAAAGAAGAAGAATTAATAGAATATCATAATAACATTAAATAGAAATTCAAGCGACTACATTCACCCCTAGATAGAGGTGTTTAGTTCTTATTAGACATGACTAAAACAACAAAATAATTACTCAGAAACATAAAATTGAAAGACTTGAAGAAGAAATAAATTTTTTTGAAAGTGCAGAAAAACTTGTCTCAGAATCAAATTTAATCTCTAAATTCGTAATTAACATCTGACCTAACCCTAATTAACCCTAAAGTCTAAATTTAAACTAAAAAAACACGAATTCTTCTTTTTTCATAGGCAGGCCGCGACTTGGCCTTTCCTAGGTCGTGGCTCGTGTCCTTTTTTTAGCCTTTCAACATCTTGTTAACATCTGCAAGCGCTGCGACCCTCTAAACCCAAGTTGCAGCCTACGTGTTGATGCGCCTCCTGGGTTTGCCTCTGACTTCTACTAGCGCCGTGACTCTATTGACCAAGTCGTGGCTCTAATTCCCTTCAAAAACCTTCAGCCTCTGACTTTAAGAGAGTCGCGACCCTTAAGACCATGCCGCGACTCTAATTCTATTTTTTTTCTTCAGATTTTAACCTTTTGGCATCCTTCCTTCATCAAAAACTTATTATAATTCATCCTTAGCACCAATTTGAGTTGAACAACCACCAAAAACTCCATTTTCCACAATTTTTTCTTCTTTTCACTTTTAACTCACAATTCAACGCACCAACCTACAACAAAGACAAACAAAAGCATAATCTTGCACAAATCAAACATAAAGACTCAAGATTACCAAAAAAAAAACACATCCTATAACGACACTAAAATGGAGTTATCAAACTCCCCCAAAATTACTCTTTACTCGCCCTCGAGTAAAGAACACAACAATAGATAAACTCGACTAAAAACCTAAACAACAAAACACTTGAATCAAACTGACAACAATAATTCATGCCTCAAGCTATGATGACTAACACACTTATATAATCTTTTAGAAAATCAACATATAATCCAAAATTTCAGTCAAAACATATTTCCAATTCACTTAAGTCCAAACAAAAATAAAAGCTCCCAAAATCACGATTAATAAATAAAATGCATTCGAATCAATTCATGCTCACCAATTTTTTTTCATTACAATCAATTAATATCATTATCCCATAAGCTTATTTCTTTGTATTTTCAATTGGAGTGTCGTTCATATTCAATATACTTTTTTTTTTCTCTCAATTTTTCTTCTTCTATTGACACAAATTTCCATATATAAATCCCCATTACAAACCATCCCCCAATCACTTTTCATATGCTCATGGTATATCAAATGGAAGGAACAATAAAAAAGTTTCAAATAAGCTCAAAATAAGTGTTAAACAAAAGAATCAAATTACGCTCAAAATTGGGTAACTAGGAATTGAATAAATCAAGGTTAGCTTGAAAGGCTCAAACGTTCCAAAGAATTGCCTAAATCATCTTCCTAAGCATGCATCATCTAGGATTTCATCTCAAATAGCAAGCAAACAAGTTCTAGGATAACAACATTTTCATAATTTTTGTTTTCAACATTCGGCAAGCATAAAAGTTGTTCAATTACGCAAAATTTATTAAAAATCATGATTAAGCTCTCAATTATTTAAGTGGACTCATGTACACATGGTAAGAAATATTAAACCAAGCACACAGATTTTTATACTTTTCATTCCATTCAATTTATACAACACATACCAAATTTGAAAATATATAAACAAAAGAAGGCATGAGGTTTCTCTCTGGTTTCTCCATGGCGAGACGCAAGAAGATAAACCAGAAGCCTGTTACTAATGATACTGTGATTGAAGCACCGTCGGTTCAGGGTGCGTGCGAAGAGAAGCTGACTAATGTTGATGAAGAGCCACCGGCTGAGATGGAGGAGATTTTCAAGGATACATTGGTTGAATTTCCTGAGATTGGAGGGCAAATATCTTTGGATAAGAGTGCAGGAAAGTCTGGGGAGAAGGAAACTGGTGTGAGATGGCGTGATCAAGAAGAGACTGGAAGCGATTTTCAAAATCTGGCCAAAGATAAATGGTCTAATTTTTGGGCAATGTTACCGAACCAAGGAGGAGCTCGGCTTAACTTTGAGGAACCATTAATTCATGATGGCCAACAGATTGCTCAGGTTGATGTGGAGGAGATTGAAGTTGAAGCATCATTATGGAATTCAACAGTGGTATGTATGGTCCTTGGTGCCAATCCCCCATTTGCAGTGTTTGAGGGCTTCATTAAGAGAATGTGGGGTAAACTAGGTATTGAGAGGATTGCGAGACTAAATTCTGGGTATACTCTTGTTAAATTCAGAGATAAAGTTACCCGAGATTTGGTGTTGGAAGCTGGTGTTATCCATTTCGATAGGAAGCCAGTTATAGTGAGACCGTGGACCACCGATTTAGCTGATATGAGGTTAGTAAAATCTGTTTCTGTTTGGGTGAGGTTGCCTGGTCTGGGGCTACAATACTGGGGTACTAAATGTTTGAGTGCTTTGATGAGTACCATTGGTAAACCAATACTCGTAGATAAAGTAACAAAAGATCGATCCATGATGCAATTTGCTAGGGTGTTAGTGGAGATTGAAATATCAGATGAGGTTCCTAAGTCCATTCAATTTTTGAATGAAAGAGGTCAATTAATGGAGCAATTAGTGGAATTTGAATGGTTGCCGACTCAGTGTAAGCAATGCAGATTTTATGGTCATACTGAGGCTTTGTGTAACAGGAAAAAGGGTGAGGTTTGGAGATAGAAAGAAAGGAAAACTGAAGGAGAAACTAAGCAAAAGTCCTCTGATCCGACAACTGTAGCAATTACTACTGGTTTAGCTGATGAGGTAGTCTCCAAAGACAACCAGAAAGAGGTTTCTAAGGAGAGAAATGACTCCCATTTGAAAGCAGTTCCTCCTGATGCAGACATTGGTAAAGTCTCCAAAACTTTCAGGTAGTTGTGGGTAAGGAGAGAGGTGACAATAATGAGGCTCAGGAGGTAGATTGGATCACTCCTAAAAGAATGGGTGGTGTAAAGCACTTAGCTCCTAATGCTCTGAATAAGTTGAAGAACACATATAGTGTTTTGCAAGATAAGAGAATGGAGGTTAAAAATTTGGATTTCACTACAGAAAAGACTTTATATGGAGGAGAACAACATTCTTAGCTGGAAAGTTCGAGGCCTAAATAAAAGGGAAAAGCAGAGTTCCCTTCGTGCATTTTGTAGTTTAAATAAAATTGGTATAGGTGCTTTTCTACATACCAAGTTACGTGGTAATAAATTGGAGGAGATGATGGTTAGACAATTTGATGGCTGGAAGTATTATAAATGGACTGCTAATGAAGGTAGAATTTTGATGGTTTGGCAGCTTAGTACTATGTTAGTGGAAGTCTTACAAGACAGTGACCAATTTATACATGCTTATGTTAAAGAGTTGTGTTCGGGTAGGGAATTCTGTTTAACGTTTGTGTATGGTAGAAACACTATTCAGGAGAGGATCCAGTTATGACATGACTTATCTTGTTTATCTTTTCCAGTTACACCTTGGCTTGTGGCTGGAGACTTTAATTCAGTGTTTGAGTTTGATGATCGGCTAGGAGGGCGTGTAGTTTCTGCTGCAGAAATGGCTGATGCTCAGAGATGGAAATCTATGGGGTTGGTGGATGAAATTCGATCTATTGGTTCGCGTTACACTTGGACCAATAACCAAGCTGATGGGGCTAGAATATTCTCTAAACTGGATCACATTTTTAAGAATGTAGCTTGGATGGATTTGTTTCCTGATTCTATAGCATTTATAAAGTGGGATATAATTTATGACCACTGTTTTTGTATTATTAAAGCTATTTTAGCTGTGAACTCAGGATTTAAGCCTTTCTGTTTCTTCAATATGTGGACTGAACATGAAGGGTTCAAAGATTCTGTTATGCAAATCTGGAACAAGTCGATAAATGCTCATGGTTTAGAGGGAATTATGAGGAAATTGGGGAGGCTAAAACAAGTCCTTTGGCAGTTCAATAGAAGGGAGATTGGTGATGTTGAGCACAAGTATAATCTTGCCAAAGAGACTTATCATTCTGCCCAATGCCAACACCAACAGGACCCTCATTCAGCTGAATTTCAAAGTGAGGAACGACCTACTTTTGAGACTTTTGTTTAGCAAGCCAGGTACTATGATAGTTATCTAAGGCAGAGGAGAAAAGTCAACTGGCTTCAGTTTGGGGATGATAATACAGCCTATTTTCATGCTTGTTTGAAGCAGAGGAAGGCTTCTAATCGAATTACTTCGTTTATCAATGATGCTGGGCAGATAAATGAGAAGTTTAAGGATGTAGTGGCTCACTTCTTAAATCATTTTTGGAGTATCATGGGTAGTCATAGTAAGGCTTCTGTTCCTATTCAAAGAGAGTGTTTTATTCATGGAGGCATCTTGTCCTTAGATCAGCAGCTGACTTTAATAAAACCTTTCACCAAGAAGGATGTTAAAGATGCTATGTTTAGCATTAATTCGATTAAGAGCCCGGGTCCAGATGGATATGGTTCGGGCTTTTTCAAAGTAATGTGGAAAGAGATAGGAGATGAAATTTCAGATGCTATTTTGGGTTTTTTTTTATCATGGATCGCTGCCTAATGAACTCAATAATGCAACTCTCTCTTTGATTCCGAAGGTTGAGAATCCTACTAAGGCAGTGGAGTATAGAATCATAGCTTGTTGTAATACTCTGTACAAATGTATTTCAAAAATGCTATGTGGTAGATTGAATAAGGTTCTTCCTCTGTTAATTAACCAAAATTAAGGAGCATTTGTTAAAGATAGATTGTTGGCTCATAACATTGTTGTCTTTCAGGATATCATTAAAGGTTACAAGAGGAAACATATCTCCCCTAGATGTGTGATGAAAGTTGACCTTAGCAAGGCCTATGATACGATAGATTGGCAATTTTTGGAGGATATTCTTTCAGCCTACTGTTTCCCGGGGCAGTTTATTAGATGGGTTATGGTGTGTTTAAAGGGCACATCTTACTCAATCCTGATGAATGGAAGAATCCAAGGAAGTTTTATTGGTAGGAAGGGTCTTAGACAAGGGGACCCTATTTCTCCTTTTCTATTTGTTCTTGTTATGGAGTATTTTACTAGGCTTCTTATTCAAGCTTCTCAAAGTAAGGAATTCAGATATCACCCTAATTGTAAGAAGCTGAAATTGGTTAGCCTTTGTTTTGCTGATGATTTGGTGCTGTTTTGTAAGGGAGCTGCTAACTCTGTTCATATTATCAAAGATTGTTTCAATTCATTTAGTCTCGCTTCTGGTTTAACAACTAATTTAGCTAAGTCACAAGTGTATTTTGGGGGTTTGGCAGAGGAGGAGTATAAGAATATTTTGGAGCGACTTCAATTTACTGAAGGTTTTTTCCCTCTAAAGTATCATGGAATTCCTCTCAGGCCTACTAAATGGAAGGCAGGTGACTATGCTGCAATAATAGAAAAGATCCACTTGAAACTTCATCATTGGTCCAGTCGGCATCTATCTTTTGCTGGGAGAGTTCATCTTATTCACTCTGTCTTATTGGGGATAAGATCATTTTGGATGAGTATTTTCCTCCTCCCAAAGAGTGTAATTAATGAGATTGATCAGTTATGTAGAAGATTTTTATGGGGGACTAGTAACAGTAATGAAAACAGAAGCAAACTTCATCTCATGGCCTGGGAGCAGGTTTGCTTACCTAAAAGCTTGGGTGGTATTGGGTTTAAGGAAGGGTCTAAATGGAATAAGGTGTTGTTAGCTAAGTTCCTTTGGGCTATTTCCTCTAAACAAGATATCCTTTGGGTGAAATGGGTGGGTGCCATTTATCTCAAAGGGAAAAGCTTTTGGGATTATAAGATTCATTTTGATGTGAGCTGGTACTGGCGTAAGTTGGTTAATTAGAAAGTTGTTATCATTGAAGAAGTGCTGGAAAAGGAAGTTAAGAAAAACAAAGTCAATATAAGAAATCTCTATGTTCAGCTGCTAAACAAAGAGAGGGTTCAATTTGCTAATGTGGTTTGGTGCAATCTGGCTTTGCCCAAGCACAGATTTGTTTTATGGAAAGCTACTTTGGGGCATTTACTGACCAGAGACAATCTGGTACATTATTGTAATGCCCTGAATTCTCCGATGTGTTTAATGGCGGTAATAGTAGGCCGGGAGGGCCATACTTGTTTAATTATGCCATTAATTGATAGAATGCATGTATATGTGAATTATATTATAATATGATGTTAAATGCATGCATGTGGGTTCACATTTTTAATTACAGGGATGTGATGATAATTTGGCCCGTTGAGGGTATAATTGTATAATTGTATGCATGTCGGTGATATGTTGTTGAGACCACATTATAATGTGGGTTTTTTCGAGCTAATCGGCATGAGATGATCTTGGATTATTGATTAGCGGTTTAGTCATAACGGATTTAAGTTCGGGGCTCGGGTTGAGTCTCGGGGTGATTTTAATGATTAGATCGTTACCAGGAAGTAAAGGGTGACGGGATATGAATTATTGGTGTTTGGGGTCATTGAGAATAGCGGGATTATTGATAGAGATCAATCGTTTATTTCCGGATGCGTTGATATTCCCTTTTTTTTTTTCATTATAGTAATTGGGAAGGGTGACAGAATTGGAGAGCGTTAATTATGATTAACGAGATAGGTTGGAAAGGACAAATATTCCCTTGAGAGCCTTTAGAAATCCATAATTTACCTAGGGGTATAATGGTCTTTTTACCCCTAGGATAGATATAAACTCCTTTATGCTGTGAAACAGAGAGAAAAACAGAGCAAGTTTGGAGGTTACCCGTACCTTCCTCCTCCTTCATCTTCTTTGTGATTTTTTGTGATCTTGTTGAGGATTCAAGTTTGGGAAGTAGACCTTGAGAGTTTGGGAGAGTGTTCCACCATTGAAGAGCATCACAACTTGAGTTTGAGGTAAGTTTCCAGCCATTAGTTTTTTGGTATGCTCTGTTTTGGTGTTAGTTTTCAGCTTGTGATTTTGTTGTGGATAGTTGGAATTGATGGAAGTTTTGGTTGGGGTTTCACTTGGGTTTTGATGAGGGAGTGTTATAGATCAAGTTTAGGGGTTGTATTGGAGGTTTGAGTGGTGTTTAAGCTTGGTTTGAAAGGTTGGTTCCAAGAGAAATCGTAAGGGAAGAAAAACAGGGATTTTGGCTGAACTGGAGGTTGGGCCGCGGCATGGCCAGGGAGGGCCGCGGCCCTTGAAGAGTGCTGAAGGAGACTGCCTTTGTTTGAGGGGCGGGCCGCGGCATGGCCAAGGAGGGCTGCAGCCCTTAGTGGCTTTTTGGCTCAGGGATGCTAGCCTTAGGCCTCAGGGTCGATCCTACTACCCGGTTTAGTATTGTTTGATGTCTCGGAGGCTAGGTTTTGGTTTGGGAACCCTTTGTTATTCATTTTATTGATGGAATCCCATAATTGGTTATGGCCAGGTAACCGCTAATGGACAAAAAGGTTGATCGTTCTCAAGGGTCGTTCTTATTATTAATTCTCACTCGAACAGGAGGTAAGAAAACTGCACCCTATGTATATATGACATGCGTGATTGTTATTGAGGCATGTTGATTGATAAACGTGGACATGGATTGCCTATTAAATGCTAGCGAATGTTGAATACTTGTATATGCACTGACTAGTCAGGGACACTGACCTAAAGAGTCAGAAATGGCATAGCGTCATGAACGCCGAGCCAAATGAAGATTAGATCTAATCGATATCAGAGTTGAATGGATCTAAGGCATTAACGCTGGACTGACCCTTAGGTCGACGAACTTATAAGCGCTTGACTAGTCTAAGACTAGTTAGTGAGAGCCAGGGCATAAGGCCCAGGTGACTGTTTGTCACATGGATAGGGAACGCTGTTCCAAGGTTATGGCCCTATGGACATGAGGAAGGTTATGTTGGTGACTAGTCACCATGCACCTATCTTGTTCGATTTGATAAAAGTTCACTTATCTATCAAGCCCCGTTGACCCTATCGTCACAAGGCTAAAGGGAGCTAGACCCAATTTAGTGACTTTTGCGATTGTCACCTATTTGTTTGGACTGATGGTCTTGAATGATTATTATGATCATTGTTGATATTATATCATGCTTTATTGTGTTTTCTTGCTGGGCCTTGGCTCATGGGTGCTATGTGGTGCAGGTCAAGGGAAAGAAAAGCTCACCCAGCCTTGAGTGGAGAGCTTAGGTGGTTATGTGTACATATGCGGCCACTTGACCACCACGGCCAAGGAGTTCTTAGAGGAACTAGGGGGTTTACCCTATTTTTGCCGCTTAGGTCGGCGGGTTTGTAATTTTGAAAATGTAATGACCATTTTGAGTTGTAAATAACTTGTAAATATTTTATGGGCCCATGAACAGTTTTATGTATTCAATAAAACATATCCTTTCCTTTTTATTGATTTTCCACCTTAACTTGATAATAAAACTTAGATCACGTTTTTAACCAAAGGACTCGGGTAGCGGGACAAATTTCCGGTTCACCGTAACTGTTCTGGGGTAACCAGGGCGTTACAACTTGATATCAGAGCAATGCCAAGGTTAGGGTTCCTGTAGACTGGCTGGGCATGTACACACATCACTGAAGTCAAGCTCGACTCATGGTTTGGTAATTATTTATGTAGTTATATGCATAACTGCTTAAATATGGTATATATGCTTTACCTGTATGCATGAGACACTATGTTAAACCTGTGCCCCGAAATATTATATTCTCAGCAAATGTGTGCTAATTAGTACTGAAATTGCTGGAACATACTTATTATTGTTTATGTGTTATTATGTGATACATGCTGAGTGCTAAATGCTATAAACATGTATCTGCCTGAATAATTATATGACTGTGGAATAAGATAATTGTCTGTTTTTTCTTGGACCGTAAGGCGGTGAGAGGTTTAGTTATTACTACCTGACTGGCCATATTGATCATTATTTCAGCAAGGTGTCAGATAAGAATGAATCCAGGGCAGACAGAAACGTCAGCTGGCCAAAGTGATCAGGGCCAGAATCATAATATCAGTCAAGGTCAGGAAAATGACCAGTCACAGATTCCACAACCAGCTCCTGTAAACTGGCAGCAGATAGTCAGTGATCTGCAGGCTACAATATTAAAGCAGGCAGAAGAGTTACGTCTCTTGAAACAGCAGCAAGTGCTCGCAGTGGCTAGTGTATCAGAGGCACCTCCTGTGTCGGTGCCAGCAGCTGGACAGCTGCCTGAGGTTGGGAATAAATGGGAACCTCTTTATGAAAGGTTCAGGAAGCAATAACCTCCAGTATTTGAGGGCAGTGCAGATCATGCCAAGGCTGAACAGTGGATGAGCATGATTACCACTATCCTTGACTTTATGAGGGTAACTGGTAATGAGAGGGTGGCCTGTGCCACTTATATGTTTCGGGAGGATGCCCGGATTTGGTGGGAAGTGATTACCCAGACCAAGAATGTAAATGCCTTGAATTGGGAAGAGTTTTAGACTCTATTCAATGAAAAATATTATAATGATGCTATTAAAGCGGCGGAGGCTGAGGAGTTTATTAGGCTACTTCAGGGGAACTTATCAGTCACTGAGTATGCCTTGAAATTTGATCGCTTGGCAAAGTTTGCCAAGGAACTGGTGCCCACTGATGGGACCAGGAGAGAGAGAGATTCCTTTAGGGGCTACAGCCCAAATTAGCCCGTGATGTTCGTATCACCACTGTGGCTGGGGTTACTACCTACGCACAGGTGGTTGAGAAGGCACTCACAGCTGAGAGTGTAGAGATCAAGATCTGGCGTGACAGTGCAGCCAGAAAGGATTTCAGGAGGATAGGTCCTCCATTTGTGGGTTTAGGTAGGGGTGTTGGCCCCAGTGATCAAAAGAGGAAGGTTCCTGACACCTTCCCAGTTCCAGGTCTTGATAGGCGGCCCTGTGGTATTTCTATGGGTCGTCCAGGTGGCGGTGAAGCCTGGAAGTCTTATCCTGAGTGCCCAAGATGCAAGAGGCATCACTTGGGAGAGTGTAGGGCAAGGGCCTGCTTCTCGTGTGGAGCAGTGGGTCATCTTAAAAAGGATTGCCCTAAGGCAAGAAAAGAAGAACCAAGAAAGGCGGACAGCTCGGCCCCAGCTCGAGTGTTCGCATTGACACAAGTAGAAGCTAAGGCTTCTCCCTCAGTTGTTACAGGTCAGCTTCTTAGTGCTGGAACCCCTTATAATTTCTTGATTGATTCTGGTGCTACACATTCTTTTGTTGCTAGTAGTATTATTGATAGACTGTGTAGACCTTGTGATTTCTATGCTGTGGGGTTTGGTACTTTGTTACCCACTGAAGAGTTAGTGGTATCCAGGAGATGGGTTAGATCTTTGCCAGTGACAGTAGAAGGAAGAGAGTTATTAGTGGATTTGATGGAGTTAGTTATGACTGACTTCGATATAATACTGGGTATGGATTGGTTGGCAAAGTATGGGGCAACCATTGATTGCAGAAGGAAGATGGTCACCTTTGAGCCTGAAGGTGAGGATCCTTTTGTGTTTGTTGGTGTTGTGCATGGACCACGCATTCCTATGATTTTTGCATTGAGGGCTAGGGATTTATTGCAAGGAGGTTGCATTGGATTCTTAGCCACTGTGGTTGATACCACTCAGGTCATGCCAGTGAGACCAGAAGATACTAGACTTGTTTGTGAGTTCCTGGATGTATTTCCAGAAGATTTTCCAGGGTTGCCACCGCACAGAGAAATTGAGTTCGTTATAGAACTGGCACTAGGGACGGAGCCAGTGTCTAGAGCGCCTTACAGAATGGCCCCAGCTGAGTTGAAAGAATTAAAAGTATAGTTGCAAGAGCTGTTGGATTTGGGTTTTATCAGACCTAGTTTCTCACCTTGGGGTGCACCAGTTCTATTTGTGAAGAAGAAGGATGGTTCTCTGAGAATGTGTATTGATTACAGAGAACTGAATAAGCTGACAATTAAGAACAAGTATCCTTTGCCAAGGATAGATGAACTGTTTGATCAGTCGCAAGGTAAGAAAGTATTCTCTAAGATCGACCTTCGTTCTGGTTATCATCAGTTGAGGGTCAAGGAGGGAGACATACCAAGACTGCTTTTCGTACTGGGTATGGGCATTATGAGTTCTTAGTTATGTCATTAGGATTGACTAATGCCCCTGCTGCTTTTATGGATATGATGAATAGAGTGTTCAAGGATTATTTGGACTAGTTTGTGATCGTCTTCATCAATGATATTCTGGTATATTCTCAGACTGAGTCAGAGCATGAGCAACATCTGAGGTTGGTTCTACAAAGGCTGAGAGTACACAGGCTGTTTGCTAAATTCAAGAAGTGTAAGTTCTGGTTGTATCAGGTATCCTTTCTTGGACACATTGTGAGTAAGGAGGGGATTAAAGCAGTTCCCGCAAAGATCGAAGCGGTCAGAGATTGGCCAAGGCCAAAGGATGCTTCTGAGGTTAGAAGTTTCCTTGGATTGGCAGGTTATTATAGGCGTTTTGTGGAAGGGTTCTCAAAGATTACTACAACATTGACTGAACTGACACGCAAGAGCCAGAAATTTGTGTGGTCAGATAAGTGTGAGAACAACTTCCAGGAACTGAAGCAGAGATTGATTATAGCTCCGATTCTGAGTCTTCCAACAGATCAAGAGAAGTTTGTGATTTACTGTGATGTTTCTCATCAGGGATTGGGCTGTGTTTTGATGCAATTAGAGAAGGTAACTGCTTATGCTTCTTGGCAGTTGAAGGAGTATGGAAAGAGATATCCTACTCATGATTTAGAGTTGGCGGCTGTGGTTTTTTCTTTGAAGATATGGAGGCACTATATCTATGGAGAGAAGTGTGAGATTTATACAGACCATAAGAGCCTGAAGTACTTCTTCACCCAGAAAAATCTTAATATGAGGCAAAGGCGTTGGCTAGAGTTAGTAAAAGATTATGATTGTGAGATTCTGTACCATCTAGGAAAGGCCAACGTGGTAGCTGATGATTTAAGCCAGAAGGGTCCGGGACAGATTCATGGTATGAGGCTGATAGCCAGGGAGTTAGCAGATGATATGACCAGAGCTGGTATAGAATTGCTGGTGGGCCAATTGGCTAACATCACGCTACAGTCTACGCTGTTGGAGAGAATCAAGGAAGGTCAGTTGAGTGATCCACAACTGATCAAGATTAGAGAGGACGTTCTGGCTGGAGCATCCAGAGATTATACAGTGTCTGAGATAGGCCTATTGAGGTATAAAGGGCGGATATGTGTTCCGCTAGACATTGTTTTGAGACGAGAGATTCTGGATGAATCTCATACTACACCTTACTCTTTGCATCCAGGAACCACGAAGATGTACCAGGATGTGAGATCGTTGTATTGGTGGCCGGGGATGAAGAGAGATGTAGTAGAGTATGTGGCTAAGTGCTTGACATGTCAACAGGTCAAGGCTGAGCATAGGAGGCCGGAAGGGTTATTGCAGCCTCTGGATATCCCAGAGTGGAAGTGGGAGGACATCACGATGGATTTTGTGGTGGGCTTACACAGGACTGTTGGTCAGCATGATTCTATTTGGGTGATAGTGGATCACTACACCAAGTCAGCTCACTTATACAGTTGACCAGTATGCAAATCTCTATGTGAGAGAGATCATGTGCCTCCATGGAGCTCCTAGGTCGATCGTGTCAGATCGGGACCCTACTTTTACTTCCAAGTTCTGGGGAAGTTTGCAGAAGGCCATGGGGACACAGTTGAAGTTCAGTACTGCTTATCATCCTCAGACAGATGGACAATCTGAGAGGACGATCAAGATATTGGAGGACATGCTACGGGCATGTGTGCTGGAATTTGGTGGATCTTGGAGTAAGTATCTGCCTTTGATAGAGTTTTCCTATAATAACAGCTATCAGTCTACCATTGGAGTTGCACCTTATGAGATGTTGTATGGTAGGAAGTGTAGATCTCCCATTCATTGGGATGAGATAGGTGAAAGGAGATACTTAGGTCCTGAAGCAGTTCAAAGGACCAGTGAGGCCATTGAAAAGATTAGAGCTAGAATGCTTACTTCTCAGAGTAGACAGAAGAGCTATGCAGATCCCAAGTGCAGAAATGTGGAGTTCCAAGTAGGAGACTATTTTTTTCCTCAGAGTCTCGCCATGGAAATGGGTGAGAAGGTTTGGGAAGAAGGGCAAGCTGAGTCGCATATATGTAGGTCCCTTTGAGATCCTGAAGAGGATTGGTCAGGTGCCTTGTAGATTGGCTTTGCCTCCAGCTTTATCAGCTGTGCATAATGTATTCCATGTTTCAGCTCTTCGGAGGTATGTATCTGATGTGAGCCATATTTTGAGTTATGAAGATCTGGAGCTTGAGCCAGATCTCTCCTTTGAGGAGCAGCCAGTTCAGATACTTGACAGAAAGGACAAGGTCCTCAGGAATAAGACGATACCTTTGGTTAAGGTATTGTGGAGGAACAACAAGGTTGAAGAGGCGACCTGGGAGCTGGAGTCAGATATGCAGAATCAGTATCCCAAGCTGTTCAAGTAAATTTTGAAGACAAAATTTCTGTAAGGAGGGGATAGTTGTAATGCCCCGAATTCTCCGATGTGTTTAATGGCGGGAATAGTAGGCCGGGAGGGCCATACTTGTTTAATTATGCCATTAATTGATAGAATGCATGTATATGTGAATTATATTATAATATGATGTTAAATGCATGCATGTGGGTTCACATTTTTAATTACAGGGATGTGATGATAATTTGGCCCGTTGAGGGTATAATTGTATAATTGTATGCATGTCGGTGATATGTTGTTGAGACCACATTATAATGTGGGTTTTTTCGAGCTAATCGGCATGAGATGATCTTGGATTATTGATTAGCGGTTTAGTCATAACGGATTTAAGTTCGGGGCTCGGGTTGAGTCTCGGGGTGATTTTAATGATTAGATCGTTACCAGGAAGTAAAGGGTGACGGGATATGAATTATTGGTGTTTGGGGTCATTGAGAATAGTGGGATTATTGATAGAGATCAATCGTTTATTTCCGGATGCGTTGATATTCCCTTTTTTTTTTCATTATAGTAATTGGGAAGGGTGACGGAATTGGAGAGCGTTAATTATGATTAACGAGATAGGTTGGAAAGGACAAATATGCCCTTGAGAGCCTTTAGAAATCCATAATTTACCTAGGGGTATAATGGTCTTTTTACCCCTAGGATAGATATAAACTCCTTTATGCTCTGAAACAGAGAGAAAAACAGAGCAAGTTTGGAGGTTACCCGTACCTTCCTCCTCCTTCATCTTCTTTGTGATTTTTTGTGATCTTGTTGAGGATTCAAGTTTGGGAAGTAGACCTTGAGAGTTTGGGAGAGTGTTCCACCATTGAAGAGCATCACAACTTGAGTTTGAGGTAAGTTTCCAGCCATTAGTTTTTTGGTATGCTCTGTTTTGGTGTTAGTTTTTAGCTTGTGATTTTGTTGTGGATAGTTGGAATTGATGGAAGTTTTGGTTGGGGTTTCACTTGGGTTTTGATGAGGGAGTGTTATAGATCAAGTTTAGGGGTTGTATTTGTAACGACCTAAATTTGCTAATAAGGCTTGGAGCCTTGATTAGTGTGCCTGGAGGGCAATAATTGTTATACTGCATTAATTTATGTGAATTTAATGAATATGTGGTTAGAATGCATGTTTAGGTGAAATAAATATGCATGTGAACCCCGTTTGATTGATAGGGGTAAATTGGTAATATTAGCCCATTGAGGGCACATATGTGATAATTGTATTATGTGATTTGTACCACGTGTGTGTGGTGTTATTATTGTGATGCACGTGCCGAGACGGTCCTAGAGAGCTAGTTAACTCAAAAGTCACAACGGGATTTTATACCCGACTCAGGAGGAGCCTAGGGGTATTTTGGGGAATTTTGCGAGTTGAGTTGAGAACTAGTGGTTATAGTTATTGGTGATTGAGTAACCTGGGTAACCATTTGTAATTGCAGTGAGTAACAAGTTAGATGGAAAATGGTAGAATTGAAATAGAAGTGAAAGGACTTGAGTGCCCTTGAAGGTTTAGTTAGGAAAGGATTATTAGGAGGGGTAAAATGGTTATTTGGCAGGGGGTTTAGAAAAATTTCAGCTGGGATATTGGGGGTGCACAGTTTAGGCTTAGTCATATTATGGTTTTGTTAAAAAAAAATAGAGAGAAGAAAAGCAAGATAAAAAGCTAGGGCAAGAAGAAGAAGAGTAGAAGGGGCTGAAGTGGGAGTTAGGAGAAGAATCAAAGAAGCTTAAAGGGTGGATTCTCCACTTAAGGTAAGGATTCTATGTAAATTTAAGGCTTGTTTCTGTTTTGGTTTGAGAAATTGAAGCATGAGTTAAGTTTTCAAGTCTTGTGTTGAGTTTGCTGAAATTAGAAATCAAAGGGTGGATTTTTGGGTGTGATTGTGTGGTTGATCTTGATGCTAGTGTTTATGGGTTGTTAGGTGGTTCATTTGAGGTTTTAAATTGATCTTGGGGTTTAAGTATTTGTTTGGGATGATTTGGAGGGGTATTGGCTCGGGGAAATGCAAAGGAAAAACCCAGATTTCTGGGTTCGCGAAGGAGCGCCGCGGCCCTGTTCTTGGGCACCGCGGCGCGAGGCTGTTTCCAGTCAGGGGAACTTTCTAACTTCTTTGAGCGCCACGACCCTTGCGGGTAGCGCCGCGGCGCTAGGCCATTTTCAGGACATGTAAATTTTCAATTTTTGAGCCTTTGCTCCGGCGGTTTGGGGGATGTTTCCAATGAATTGTTTTAGGAATTTGGGAGTCCCGAAAGTACGGGATTGGTCCCAGGAAGTGGTTTCGGGTTGGTTAGTATTAAAAGTGTTTTATGTGTGTTGTGACTAGGATTTCGGTGAGGCTCGTGCTAGAGGACCGTGCTCGTGACTTTGGTGCACTGTGAAGCTCGGGATACAGGTAAGAAAACTGTAGCACCCGTAGAACAGGGCATGGACCCATAGTGTTAATGCAGGGCACGACCCTAAATTATATTACATGTTAGGGTGTAGTCTTGATTGAATTGTTATATGTTTGAATGTTATTTGAATTATAATTTATGTGACTATAGTAGAATGAACGGCAAAGGAGCCGAGAAAGGCAAAGGTGCCGAGAACGGCAAAGGAGCCGAGAACGGCAAAGGTGTCGAAAACGGCAAGGGGCCGAGAACGGCAACAGAGCCGAGATCGGCAGCGGGGCCAGAATTAACACTTAGCACGTGGAATACTTATAGTCAGGGTGGGACCCCAATGGATACATGGGGTATCCTTATTGTGAGGACCGGGATACCAGACCTGGGTAATGTTTCTGGAACGGCGTGGCCGTGTTTGTTTAGTCTGATGGACTACTTGGCTATCTGTGGATTATCTGATATGTTGATTATATAATATGCATATGATATGTGTTGTTTGAGTTTTCTTGCTGGGCTTCGTCTCACGGGTGCCCTGTGTTGCAGGTAAGGGCAAAGATAAAGTCAACCAGCCATGAGTACGGAGAGCATGAAGCGGCGCGTACATGTTTGGCCTGCCCGACTGCTTCGGTTGGGGGCATTTTAAATAATGGCTGTATTAACCTGTAATTTTGATAGTCAATCAACTGTAAACTTATTTTAAGTTGTAAATATTTTGCAAACCTTATTTTGGGATCCCAAATGATAGACACTTGAAGTTTTCAACGAAGTAAAGAATTTTCAAAAGATGACAGCCTTAACTTTTGCTTAGTCACACTTTCATTTTAAAAATCTCGGTTTGCGAGTTATTTGCACAATTTTTCATAAAACTCACTTAGTAACGGCTCTAAGGTAGTAGGGCATTACAACTTGGTATCAGAGCGAGCCAAGGTTTATTTCTTCTGGAGAATGACCGAACATGTACGCTCGCTGTCAGTGACAAGCTCGACTCAGGGTTGGTTGGTATGAATGATTGATATGCTTGAACATATGTTTGAATACCCTGTTTGCCTGTTTATTTATATGGAGTATGATGAATGAGTTGACATATGCATGAGATACTATTAGGGCTTGGCCCTTGACTATTGCATATTGAGATTAAAGCGTGCTGAATAACATTATTATTGCATGTGGATGAATATTGGGATAATGGTTTGCATATTGAGTGTATGTGGTTAATTTTCTAAATTAAATCCATATGTAATATCTGTTTATTGGCTTGTATGAAGCATGATGAAACGTGGGTATACTTAGTTATGATAAAATTTGGTAGCTAAATGTATGTCATTGTGGATTTGGCCTAATATGCTTTATGTGTGCATGATAACTGTGGTTATTTGGATCTAGTTATGGATTGGTTCAGAGTGTGAACCACAGGGCTGAGCAGTTTGGTCAGTAGTGACAGGTGAACTCAAATTGGTTGTTCCTAGTATGGTTAAGTGGACTTGACATTGTGTTGAAGGGGGGGATTCTAGATAATAGTTGGAGTTGGAGATCTCCATTTATCCCTGAAAAGCAGCAGTAGTTGGTCACTAGTGTGTGAGTAAGCTGTGGAGTTTAATAGTTGAGATGGAACAGAAGAGCAGCGGACTTCTCTGGGAAAATAGCTGCTTTGTGTGCTTTAACAGTAAGGTTACCAGTGTCGGTTTATTGTGAAGGTATGGACAGATAAGGGTATTATATGAAAGGCTTAAAGGGTGTTATCCTCTGGTTTTGAGGAAAGTTCGGGTTGACAAAGAATTTATCAGTGGATGGGCAAAGTTAATTCCACCCTTAGTTATAAGAGGATGAGAGACCATGACTAATGGGTTGTGTTATGTATTGTGCTTGAGGGATGCCTGGAATTGGCATGATGGGTTGGCAAGAACTCAGATGATGAATTAATAGAAGAGGTTATAAAGACATGATCTGAACTGTGGAGAATGGAGGTCTTATAAGCTTGGTTTGGAATGATAAAGTAGCAACAATGTAAATTTATGGGCTTTGTGAATTGGGTAATTCATTTCGGGAAATTGATACGGATGGATGCAGTTGGAAATGATGATGACCCATTTAAGGATTTAAACTCTGGAATAGTCCAAAGTATTTGGACCGCTCCAATGTATGTACTCATCATCTGTATGGGGACAGCGGAGAGGGCCATGTTGTTCAAAGAATGATGAATGATGTAAAGAGCATGAATGCTGCAGGACAAGGGTTGTGAAAGATAGTACTTCTATTGGTAGTATTCAGCAAGGACAGATTCTCAATTTTTGAGGTAGAAGGACCCCAGACAGTGCTAGGGCACCTAAGTTGTGATTGGAAAGAAGCCTGATTGAAAAGGTAGTTGTCAAGATAGTGATAGGAACCAGGGAGGTTATTTGGTATGCACCTGAGGGAGAGGATGCCACCTGAGAGGATGTTGGGTGAGGGCACGACTTCTATATGAAATGATTCGATATGTTAGGATGGATTTCCCATGGTGAGGGAACGGAAAACTAGAATGCCTCGCTACATTTGAAGTTCGAGGCTGATTCCTCGAGGATGAGTATTTAACTGAATGGTTTATGCGTTGGTCATGTAACGAACTGGAAGAACTCGGTGTTGAGAATGTTCCGAGAGGGAGTTAGACATAGAGAGTTTGCCTCAAGGGTGCTATACGAGAGGCTGAAGATAGTAATATTTATTGAGGAGGAATTAGAAACTTCTGGCAGATGAATTGGGATACAAGTAATCAATAAGTTCATAGTGATAACAACAGAGTTTGTCTTAAGGAAGCCTCAACATGAGTCATAGTGAGAGAGTTAATCAGTTAAGAGATAACCATGGATTGTAGAGGATATCATCTGGAGTATGTTATTGAGACTGAATGGAAACTGAGTTGACCAGTGGGAAAATTATATGGGTATATAAGGAAAGATTGGGGGTACTTCGAGGTCAGACTACAGATAGGATTGGTATCAGGAATGTTGAGAAAGATGGTATTGGTTGACAGAAAGAATTACTGAAGTAATCGAAGAAATTTGACCATTGGAGTAGCCAGAGCATTATACCGCGGGGATTGTTAGCATCGTCGGTTAAGAATAAAAATTTTGATGTTGGGTACAAGATGGGACAATGTCTCCAGGAGTTGATCTATGACCTGGTTATTAACAGCTGGAAATCAAGGAAAGAGATATTTCAGGAATTTTTATTTTGTACTGAGTAAGGTGTGAGGAGTTGGTAACAAAGATTCTAGATTGGTTCAAGCTGCAGCAACACAGGTAAGTTCTTTAAGTGGAGAATACAAGAATGGTATAGGCAAGTCCCCTTCAAGTTCACGAGCTGTATATGTGGATTTCTCCTAGACGAAAATGGAGAGCAAATGATTATGCTGAAGACGTTAGTACCCAGGAGGCAGGGTCACAGGTAAGGTTCTACGAAGTGTCAGTTTGGGTTTCGTTAGGAGTACTTAGAGTAGAGCTATAAGAAGAAAGGATAGGTATAAGAAGATTTGATCTGAAGCCACAAAGAAGCTAATGAAGAATGTCTGAAGAATAGAAAGCATAACAGGACTGGTAAGCGCGCATCAATCACATAAGTATCTCCACAAACAACTACATCAGAGACGGAAGGAACAGTAAAAACTTGAAGTAAGACAGAATGAATGGTGTTAAATCGGAGTTCAGGAGATAAGGTAGGATTTGATTGGTACCTGTTGATGCAGATATATGGGTGTGTTATAGTTAAGTATAGAGGGATAGCATAAAGGACCTAATCCATGATGAGGATATGGAACTGTGGCGGGTGCATCACAGGTTGGGCACGCCCAGGCTCAGATTGACGCGAGGATGGATCGAACCTTGTGGGAGGTGAAAGAATGGAACATGGTTGATATACTTGGAACGTTAAGTTGAAAGTTATGCATGGCATAAGGTACTTGAGTGTTGAGTATTAGGAAGAAAGATAACGTTGAGACCCAGATTTAGTGAAAAGTAACAGATGGGTGATTGGTGTTTGAAATCCTCGATTGTACGAGGGGAAATTTAATTGGAGGCGGAACTCCTAACTGGGAGGCGTGTGGCAGTCAAGGAATGATGCCATAAATTGTAATGGAGTGGACAAGGCAATGACTGAGATTGGCATAGCGTTAGTATGTAATGATAAACTGGTGAGTATCATTGATCTATGGAATCCAAAATGTTGGCTTTGGTTGAAACAGGGAAGAACCTGTCAAGGTGGTACAAGTTAGAATACCAGGATCGAATGAAGGATCCAATTAGGATTTGGTATAGGATGAGAACTCTGAATGGACATCATTCCACCTCCTACGGTACGTAGTACCGGGAGGGTCGAGCGGGCGACAGAAATTAGTGTTTTCCTTTGGACACTGAGGGGTTAAGTGATGTGGTGGTCTATCGTAGGAATGGACCACATTAGACTTTAAGTAAGGTGTTTGGACATGAAAAGTTTTAACTCAGTTGATTGAGTTAATGTAGTTGGTTCAGGTGAACTGGTATTAGGGTAGGACGTCGATGGTACTGAATTGAGACCCTATAGTATTCTAAATTTTAGAAAGGAACTAGAGAATAAAGAGAACAGAGTGGGAATTTGGAATTATTAGTTGATTGCAAGTGGAATAGCAGTCTGAAAGCTTATTAGATATCATAAGGAGTTAAGCATTGAGTATGCTAGTACTTGAGATATTTAGAGACATGCAATCCTTGATGAGTTAGTCATGGTGACAATACTGGCGTCTTGTTAAGGTAACACGACATGGGACATGGTAAGAGGTGAAAGATAGTTGATACTACAGTTTGGCATTGGTTCAGAGAGAAAGCCAAAGAGGTTGTTGGAATTCTTAAGGCATGAGTGTCTGCCTATCTGGGAGAATAAAAGAACTTGTAAACTATTAAATTTTGGGAAAATAAAGTTCCAGGTTGAGAGATTTGTATCTCTCTAAGTAATAGTAGACGAGGATTAGTATTTTGTTCAGAGAAAGAAAGAGGAGTTCTGATTCCTGACTCAACATAAATTCTTAAGTTATACGAAGGGTTAGGCCAGGGGCCTATAAATTGATCTCACCTTAGTAGGGATGATGACTTATGGGAATCTATGGAATCAGGAATAAGACATTGAGGTGATTATGGTAATCTAAGCAGACCCTGAAGCTTCAGCAGGGTTACGGTGCAAGTAAGGAGCTAACGAAAGTATGGCTATTAAACAAGATCTCGTGGGATAAGATTGTTACTCTTGTTAAAGTGTCATCGACAAATAAAGTAAAGGTGGTGGACCTTGGAAATTATGGTCAGAGATGCGGGTTTACTGACTGATATGTTTGGGTAAATTTCGAGGACGAAATTTTTATGAGAAGGGGATAGTTGTAACGACCTAAATTTGCTAATAAGGCTTGGAGCCTTGATTAGTGTGCCTGGAGGGCAATAATTGTTATACTGCATTAATTTATGTGAATTTAATGAATATGTGGTTAGAATGCATGTTTAGGTGAAATAAATATGCATGTGAACCCCGTTTGTATGATAGGGGTAAATTGGTAATTTTAGCCTGTTGAGGGCACATATGTGATAACTGTATTATGTGATTTGTACCACGTGTGTGTGGTGTTATTATTGTGATGCACATGCTGAGACGGTCCTAGAGAGCTAGTTAACTCAAAAGTCACAACGAGATTTTATACCCGGCTCGGGAGGAGCCTAGGGGTATTTTGGGGAATTTTGTGAGTTGAGTTGAGAACTAGTGGTTATTGTTATTGGTGATTGAGTAACCTGGGTAACCATTTGTAACTGCTGTGAGTAACAAGTTAGATGGAAAACGGTAGAATTGAAATAGAAGTGAAAGGACTTGAGTGCCCTTGAAGGTTTAGTTAGGAAAGGAATATTAGGAGAGGTAAAATGGTTATTTGGCAGGGGGTTTAGACAAATTTCAGCTGGGATATTGGGGGTACACGGTTTAGGCTTAGTCATATTATGGTTTTGTTAAAAAAATAGAGAGAAGAAAAGCTAGATGAAAAGCTAGGGCAAGAAGAAGAAGAAGAAGAGTAGAAGGGGCTGAAGTGGGAGTTAGGAGAAGAATCAAAGAAGATTAAAGGGTGGATTCTCCACTTAAGGTAAGGATTCTATATAAATTTAAGGCTTGTTTCTGTTTTGGTTTGAGAAATTGAAGCATGAGTTAAGTTTTCAAGTCTTGTGTTGAGTTTGCTGAAAATAGAAATCAAAGGGTGGATTTTTGGGTGTGATTGTGTGGTTGATCTTGATGCTAGTGTTTATGGGTTGTTAGGTGGTTCATTTGAGGTTTTAAATTGATCTTGGGGTTTAAGTATTTGTTTGGGATGATTTGGAGGGGTATTGGCTCGGGGAAATGCAAAGGAAAAACCCAGATTTCTGGGTTCGGGAAGGAGCGCCGCAGCCCTGTTCTTGGGCGCCGCGGCGCGAGGCTGTTTTCAGTTAGGGGAACTTTCTGACTTCTCTGGGCACCGCGGCCCTTGCGGGTAGCGCCGCGGCGCTAGGCCATTTTCAGGACATGTAAATTTTCAATTTTTGAGCCTTTGCTCCAGGGGTTTGGGGGATGTTTCCAATGAATTGCTTTAGGAATTTGGGAGTCCTGAAAGTACGGGATTGGTCCCTGGAAGTGGTTTTGGGTTGGTTGGTATTAAAAGTGTTTTATGTGTGTTGTGACTAGGATTTCGGTGAGGCTCGTGCTAGAGGACCGTGCTCGTGACTTTGGTGCACTGTGAAGCTCGGGATACAGGTAAGAAAACTGTAGCACCCGTAGAACAGAGCATGGACCCATAGTGTTAATGCAGGGCACGACCCTAAATTATATTACATGTTAGGGTGTAGTCTTGATTGAATTGTTATATGTTTGAATGTTATTTGAATTATACTATATGTGATTATAGTAGAATGAACGGAAAAGGAGCCGAGAAAGGCAAAGGTGCCGAGAACGGCAAAGGAGCCGAGAACGGAAAAGGTGTCAAAAACGGCAAGGAGCCGAGAACGGCAAGAAGCTGAGAACGGCAACGAAGCCGAGAACGGCAGCGGGGCCAGAATTAACACTTAGCACGTGGAATACTTATAGTCAGGGTGGGACCCCAATGGATACATGGGGTATCCTTATGGTGAGGACCGGGATACCAGACCTGGGTAATGTTTCTGGAATGGCATGGCCGTGTTTGTTTAGTCTGATGGACTACTTGGCTATCTGTGGATTATCTGATATGTTGATTATATAATATGCATATGATATGTGTTGTTTGAGTTTTCTTGCTGGGCTTCGGCTCACGGGTGCCCTGTGTTGCAGGTAAGGGCAAAGATAAAGTCAACCAGCCATGAGTACGGAGAGCATGAAGCGGCGCGTACATGTTTGGCCTGCCCGACTGCTTTGGTTGGGGGCATTTTAAATAATGGTTGTATTAACCTGTAATTTTGATAGTCAATCAACTGTAAACTTATTTTAAGTTTTAAATATTTTGCAAACCTTATTTTGGGATCCTAAATGATAGACACTTGAAGTTTTCAACGAAGTAAAGCATTTGCAAAAGATGACAGCCTTAACTTTTGCTTAGTCACACTTTCGTTTTAAAAATATCGGTTAGCGAGTTATTTGCACAATTTTTCGTAAAAATCACTTAGTAACGACTCTAAGGTAGTAGGGCATTACAGTATTGGAGGTTTGAGTGGTGTTTAAGCTTGGTTTGAAAGGTTGGTTCAAAGAGAAATCGCAAGGGAAGAAAAACAGGGATTTTGGCTGAACTGGAGGTTGAGCCGCGGCATGGCCAGGGAGGGCCGCGGCCCTTGAAGAGTTCTGAAGGAGACCGCCTCTGTTTGAGGGGCGGGCCGCGGCATGGCCAAGGAGGGCCACAGCCCTTAGTGGCTTTTTGGCCAGAAATGGCTTTTTGGCTCGGGGATGCTAGCCTTAGGCCTCGGGGTCGATCCTACTACCCAGTTTAGTAGTGTTTGATGTCTCGGAGGCTAGGTTTTGGTTTGGGAACCCTTTGTTATTCATTTTATTGATGGAATCCCATAATTGGTTATGACCAGGTAACCGCTAATGGACCAAAAGGTTGATCATTTTCAAGGGTCGTTCTTATTATTAATTCTCGCTCGAACAGGAGGTAAGAAAACTCCACCTTGTGTATATATGACATGCGTGATTGTTATTGAGTCATGTTGATTGATAAACATGTACGTGGATGGCCTATTTAATGCTAGCAAATGTTGAATACTTGTATATGTATTGACTAGTCCGGGACACTGACCTAAAGAGTCAGAAATGGCATAGCGTCATGAACGCCAAGCCAAATGAAGATTAGATCTAATCGATATCAGCGTTGAATGGCTCTAAGGCATTAACGTTGGATCGACCCTAAGGTCGACGAACTTATAAGCTCTTGACTAGTCTAAGACTTGTTACTGAGAGCCAGGGCATAAAGCCCAGGTGACTGTTTGTCACATGGCTAGGGAACGTTGTTCTGAGGTTATGGCCCTATGGACATGAGGAAGGTTATGTTGGTGACTAGTCACCATGCACCTATCCTGTTCGATTTGATAAAATTTCACTTATCTATCAAGCCCCGGTGACCCTATCGTCCCCAATTTAGTGACTTTTGCGATTGTCACCTATTTGTTTGGACTGATGGTCCTGAATGATTATTATGATCATTGTTGATATTATATCATGCTTTATTGTGTTTTCTTGCTGGGCCTTGGCTCATGGGTGCTATGTGGTGCAGGTAAAGGGAAAGAAAAGCTCACCCAACCTTGAGTGGAGAGCTTAGGTGGTGATGTGTACATATGCGGTCGCTTGACCACCACGGCCAAGGAGTTCTCAGAGGAACTAGGAGGTTTTCCCTATTTTTGCCGCTTAGGTCGGCGGGTTTGTAATTTTGAAAATGTAATGACCATTTTGAGTTGTAAATAACTTGTAAATCTTTTATGGGCCCATGAACAGTTTTATGTATTCAATAAAACATATAATTTCCTTTTTATTGATTTTCCACCTTAACCTGATAATAACACTTAGATCACGTTTTTAACCAAAGTACTCGGGTATCAGGTTAAATTTTCGGTTCACCGTTCACCGTAACTGTTCTGGGGTAACCAGGGCATTACAATTGCCATCTGAAGTTGGATTCTGTCATGTGTCCGACTTGTGATTTGCAGTAGGAAAGTCATTGCCATCTGTTTTTTCAGTGCCAGTTCTTTCCGCAGGTTAGAGATAGAGTTGCTGCGTGGCTGGGGAATGATGTCTGGCCAACTCAGTTTAAAGAGTGGTCATCTTGGATGATTGGGAAGTCTAAGGGTCTGAAGCAAAAGCTAGCTGCAGCTGCTGTAGTCTATTTGATTTGGTGGAATAGGAACAGTTGCTTGTTTAAGTTTTGTTCTATGACTGATGATAGAGTTGATCATTTGCTAAAGTTTTACTTGAAAGCCAGAATTGCTAGATTTAGCTTTCCCCCATACTTAACCTAAACATTGTCCACAATGTTAAAATAAAAGCTAAGGAAAAGAAACTTGCCTAACACCTCATACTACTTAAAATGATACGGATCAAGATGGTGAATCAAAAATGGGAAAATAAATTTTTTTGGTTATCCCATTGTTCATTCTGTCGAAGCCCAAAGTAGTGTTGCAACTCAAATTAGTCTCATATTTAATAGAAATTAAAATCAAATAAAAATAAATATACAAAATACTAAAATTAAAGTGTTCATAATCCAAAACTTAAATAAAACTAATAAAAAAATAAAATGCAAATAAAAGATTGGAATGCCTCCAAACGCACTGTCGTTAACGTCATTTAGCCGGATGCTTGTTTTCTTTCATATTCAACTTGGATCAAGTCCTCCCCTCACATCCTTGAGAGAAATAGTATCATGAGTTGGCCCTCGTTTCTTGTGATTAGAAATTGGTGAAATTTTACCCTGCTCATGTAACATCTGAACCCTTTCACTGAAAAACCGTTTTAAAAACAATGACACACTTTTCAAATTCCACTTTTAACCATGGATATTTTCTTAGAGTTTTCTAACTTGTTCTCTCCTCGTTTTACCACGTCAACTCTACAAGCAGGAATTTCCATTTCTACGAAAACATTAAATATTACCTCCACTTTTTGCACCCGCAACTTTAACTCACCCTTTTGTACATCGATCAAAGCCCTATCAGTAACCAAGAATGGCCTGCCAAGTACTATTGGAATATTGTCATCTTCCTCCATATCAAGAATGATAAAGTCCGCAGGAAAGATGAATTTATCCACCTTCACCAATACATCCTCAATCACTCCACGAGGATGTTTGATTGATCTATCTGCCATCTGCAAAGACACGGTAGTAGGCCTAGCATCTCCCAAATTCAACTTCCAAAAAATTTATAGGGGCATTAGATTCACACTGGCCCCTAAATCACATAAAGCCTTTGTCACCATTGAGCCCCCTATAGAACATGGGATATTGAAACTGCCAGGATCTTTAAGCTTGGGAGGTAGTTTCTTTTGAAGTATTGCACTGCACTCCTCAGTAAGTGCCACTGTCTGATAATCCTCTAGTTTCCTTTTCTTTGACAAAATTTCTTTCATAAACTTAACATAACTTGAATTTTTTCAAGTGCCTCAGCAAACAAAATATTGATGTGTAGCTTTCGAAAGATATCCATAAATTGAGAAAACTACTTATCAAGCTTATTCTTTTGAAGCCTATGAGGATATGTGATCTTTATATGGTGATCTATACTTATTTTTGGCTACTTCTCTAAATTCTCAACAACATTAGGCCCACTCACTTCCTTCTCCTTATCGACCACTTTTGGCTCTTTTAACTCCTTGCCACTCCTCAAGGATACTGCATTACACTGATCTTTTGGGTTTTCCTCAGTAGTGCTTGGGAAGTTCCCTTGAGCCTGGTTTGTCATCAAGGTAGCCAATTGCCCCATTTTAGTCTCCAAACTCCTCATAGATGCCCTAGTTTCTTTCATGAACTGGTTCAGTACATCGGGCTGTACTTCAGGTTGTTTCATATGTGTAGGCTGATGTGTTTGTGGTTGTGGAGGTGGAAATTGTTGCTGACTTTGAGGGAACGATTGTTTTGCAGCTTGATTATTTGTCCAAGAGAAGTTAGGATGATTCCTCCACCCTTGGTTAAATGACATCGAAAAGGGGTTGTTGGTTGGTCTTTGAAAATTTCCTATAGATTGGACTTGTTCCATTGGTATATTATTCATATCCATGGCAGGACACTGATTTAATTGATGAGCACTCCCACATGCCCCACATAGACTCTGTACTTGCATGGTTTGGGCTGACAGGTTGCTTGTTGTAACTGCTTCGTTAAAGTTGTCACTTGCGCTGTAAGCATTGTGATGGCATCTAATCCAATCATACCATCCATTCTTGGTTTGTCCCCTTTCAGTTGGCCACTGGTAGTTATTCATTGCCATCTCCTTTAGCAATCCATACACCTCATTAGCACTCTTGCTCATGAACGCACCTCCTGCTGCAGCATCTATTATGGTACGAGTAGTACCATTCAACCCATTATAAAAATTATGGACTAGCATCCACTTCTCTATACCATGATGTGGCACTTCCTTAACAATTCTTTAAATCTTCCCCATGCATCATACAAAGATTCCCTTTTTTTCTGGTAGAAATTGTTAATTTCCCCTCTCAACTTTGCCGATTTTGCTAGAGGGAAAAACTTTGCTCAGAACTTCTGGGCTAACTCCTCCCATGCTTTGATATAATTATCTTGTAGTGAAATTAGCCAACTCTTAACTCGGTCTCGTAAAGATAATGGAAATAATCTAAGTCTGATCGCATCGTCACTCACCCCATTCATCTTAAATATTGCACATAGCTCTAGAAAATTGGCTATGTGCAAATTTGGATCATCTGTGGGAAACCCCACAAACTAAACAGTTGACTGCATCATTTGTAATATTGCTGGCTTAATCTCAAAATTATTTGCAACAATAGTGGGGTATCTAATGCATGAATGCACTTCTGTGACAGTAGGAAGTACAGTCTCTAAGAATCCTTGGTCCTCGTTCCACTGGAACCTCGACAATATTTGGGATGTTGTTAACATTAACAGCATTGATTGCTGAATTTCCTTGATTCTCAGCCATGGAAAAATCCATTATTTTCTTTATCTTTCAGTTTTGTCTGCACGTTCTTTCTAGTTCAAGATCTACCCGTATGAGTTCCTTTTTTCTACTTCGTCGCATATACCAATAATTTCTGAAACACAATACAACTTCGATTCGAATGAGTATAAAATATAAAAACCAAATTAGAACAAAGAATAATTAATTTTGATATTGGATATTAAGTCCCCGGCAACGGCGCCAAAAACTTGATCTGTAAAATATGCACGCAAGTGTACGTGGTCGTGTCAAATAATAAATTTTGGAAGAATGGATATCGTCCCAAAGAGACTATTAACTAATTACCAATAATTGGTCTTTACTTTCTATTTGGCAAGTAAAATTAAGATGAATAGATCTAAATATAAACACAATTTCAATAACTAAAAACAAGACATTTAATCAAAGGATAAAAATCAATAATAAAAAGACCTAGGGTATTAACTTCATCAACTTTTCATTCTATTAATTTTATTAATCAGTTCTAAATTTCTTTCTTCCTATTCTAATAACAGGTTAACATAAATCGATTCCTATTCTTTTTCAAGATATAAGATCTCAACCTATATGCAAGTTTTCTACAAACTTAAACATATAGCAGACGTTAAGCATAGAAACCTAATTATTACACAAGCCATACATGTACTTTCGTCCAATAGGTAACCTATGTCTATATAATGATAGCATATTTAATTCTCATCTTTTGAATTTTGAATCAAAATCATAAATCAAGCAAATATTGATCATATATTTACTAGCATTAAGCAAACATTATATAGATTAGAATAAAGAAGAAGAATTAATAGAACATCATAATAACATTAAATAGAAATCCAAGCGACTACATTAACCCCTAGATAGAGGTGTTTAGTTCATATCAGACATGACTAAAACAACAAAACAATTATTCAGAAACATAAAATTCAAAGACTTGAAGAAGAAATAAAAATATTAAAGTACAGAAAAACTTGTCTCAAAATCAAATTTAATCTCTAAATTCGTAATTAAAATCTGACCTAACGCTAATTAACCCCAAAGTCTGAATTTAAACTAAAAAAGCACGAATTCATCTTTTTCATAGGCGGGTCGCGACTTGGCCTTTCCTCGGTCGCGGCTCATGTCCTTTTTTTAGCCCTTCAGCATCTTGTTAACATCTGCAGGCGTCGCGACCCTCTATAGCCAAGTCGCAGCCCGCGTGTTGATGCGCCTCCTGGGTTTGCCTCTGACTTCTACTTGCGTCGCGGCTCTAATTCCCTTCAGCAACCTTCAGCCTTTGACTTTACTTGAGTCGCGACCCTTAAGACCATGCCGCGACTCTAATTCCATTTTTTTTCTTTAGATTTTAACCTTTTGACATCCTTCTTTATCAAAAACTTATTATAATTCGTCCTTAGAATCAATTTGAGTCAAACAACCACCAAAAACTCCATTTTCCACCATTTTTTTCTTCTTCTTTTCACTTTTAACTCACGATTCAATGCACCAACCTACAACAAAGACAAACAAAAGCGTAATCTTGTACAAAACAAACACAAAGACTCAAGATTACCACAAAAACACATCCTAAAACAACAATAAAATGGAGTTATCAACGGGTTGGCATATCACCCTTCTTGGAATTTCGTATGCCGAATCGCTCCAGTACTGTAATACCCCAATTAATATTTTTCGTTTCTTTGTGAATGTATTAAAATAATATTGAAAGTATTATTTTAATAAATATTAGATATGAGGTGATCGCTTAGAATTAGAGATGCTACTAATAATTACAAAAGTGTATTTAGTTATTTAGAATAAAGTTTGAATCTACTCAAAGTGATTTTAGAGTATGACCTATAGATTTGTGGTCACATAGCTTTATATTGTTAGTAATTATCTTTGTGGCATTAATTAAGTATTATTTCGAAATATAATATATTCTAATAGGACTATAGATGGCCAGCCGCATACTAATGGCTATATACGACCATAAGTCTTTGCTATGGGGTAAGTTGTGATTTATTAATTGATAGTTTATTTTTATATGAAATGGCATATAAATAAAGTGATACACGGTTAGATGTTAGAGATTTAAGCAAATTTTCTTATTGATTTAGATATTATTTTGGAGAGAGCAAAGTCATTAGCATCATCTTGTTAAGTAATTAAAATAAGAAAGAAAAAGAAAGTAATTTAGTGGACTAAGCCACGTGTTTAGTCTTTAGTTAGGATAGTAACATGATTTAGAGTTTTATTTATTAAATAGAAATAATTCGGTGGTGGAGATAAAGTATTCAGTGAATAGAATTAGTTTAAGAATTCAAATTGAAACCTGATATTTAGTCGATGAAGTGAGTGAATATAGGGGAGTGGAAATCGTATTGTGCAGTCATTATTAAGAAGTGACAAGTTAGACGACACAATAATTTTCTAGAACTTATACAGTAATGAAAGAAGAGAAGAAGAGGTGGAAATCGGCTAGTTAAGATTTCTAATCAAGGTAAGTATTTTGTTATAGATACTATTGCTTGATAGTTTTAAGAAAAGATGGTAATCCTCTTGTCAATATTGAATTAGGGCTTTGAAAATCTTGAAAGGAGAAGAAGGTTCTAGAGTTTGGTCATCACAAGAGAAAGAAAAAGATAACTTTGATTACAGTCTTGATTTCTTGGCAATTACTAGTAATTTGTTATAAACTATGTGTAATTAGGTTTGATGTGTGTTGATTCTTATAATACAAGAATGTTAGTGTAATTTAAAATTTAAGATGATATGATAATGATGGTAGTTAGAATCTAAAATCTGAATTTTCGTAACCTAGGCACCAGTTATAGTATTTTGGTCAGAACTGAAGATTTATAAGTCCAATGGCAAAGTATCATATATTGTTGGAAAGCTCATTGGATTATGTACAACTTTTGTGAAATAGGTTTTATTCAGACAATTTTATTGGTTATGAAAATTAGACTGTTAGAGTTTGAGTTGTGTTGTTTATGATTTTTAATACTAAAACCTAAATTTTTATGGTTAGGGTTGAGATTTTGAAATTAGGGTTCATAAGAGCCTAGTATCAAATTAAAAAAGGAATTTTGGTCAATAAGGAAATGTTATGGTGTTTGGTGAGTTGGTCTGGATATAATTAATTTGACATTATTAATTCATATTAGTTATGATTTATATCATTAATTAATTAATAATAAGTTGGATGTTTATCAATTTATTAATTTATAGTAAAGGGAAAGCTAATTAATTATTTATGAGGTGATTATTAAATAATTAATTAGACTAAGGAAGTTATAGTTAATTATTAATAGATTAGATTTTTTTAATTAACTTAGAGTTATGAAAGGATATTAAATAAACGTATTTAAATAATTACTATACTAAAGTAAGGGTATTTTGGTAATTTATCGGGTTAGGGGTATTCTAGTAATTTATTTCAATAAGATATTATGTTTGATCATGTATAGGATCTAGTGTGTTGCGATCTCTCCAATAAACAGTGTGCGAGTAGCTAAGTTAAGGAAGTTCTCACACGAAGTAACTTAGGATATGTGGAAATTTATGTGATTGCTTAGTTGCTTATGCTAGTGTGAATGTTGGGATTGAATATTCTAACATGCAGGTTTTTTTTTCATACGGTAAGGTAAGTTGAGCAATGTGCTCCAATTTGACTGATAAGTCCAGGAGGTTGGTACCTCACAATATTTAATTATTCCAGATGACCAGTGTTTGTTGTTTACTAGTGTGCTTAGTATTGTGAAGCAATTTAATGATATGATTGATATTGTTATTGATGACATGTGTGATAATTTTTCTATTGTGATTCTTTTGCTTCTTTGCTGGGCTTTAGCTCATCAGTTACTTATGTGGTGTAGGTAATTGTAAATACAAGGCTTAAACGATTTTGGTGGTGATGGGTTGGTGGGATCTTAGCCTGAGTGTGTGTACTGTGATCAACCAACCTAATGTGTTGGAAGCGTATGAGCTTCCGTTTTGTTTTCAAGTTTAGTTATTAGTTTTGAGACTTGTTTATGTCAGTCAATTTCTTTTAAAAGAAAATTATTTTATTTTAGTTAAGACATTAAAAATGTTTGTTTTCTTATTTGGGATCCCAATCAAGTGCATGGTTTTGTAAAGATCTTTCAATTATTTCATTTCAAAGTTTAGTTTTTAACATCTGGTTTTCATAAGTTGTTTTAATATTATTTGTTTACTGAAATACCCTTGTGGGGCCTAGTGAGTTTATAAGTTTGAAAATCGGGTCGTTACATGTACCTTATCTATATAAGTATCTTGAGACAGAGCCAAAACTTTATTATGCTAATCCCGAAGGATTTGGATGCCTAGAACATAGTTTGCATCTCCCAAATTTTTCATTTGGAATTGCTTGACTAGCCATTTCTTTACTTTTGTCAATGTACCTACGTCATTTCTAATCAGTAGAATGTCATCAACATAAAGAACCAAGAATACCATAATGCCATCTTTGATTTTTTTTATAGACACAAGACTCGTTAACATTTTGTTCAAAACCACACATTTTGATTGTGTCATCAAATTTCAGATTCCAAGATCTAGAAGCTTGTTTGAGTACATAAATGGACCTAAGAAGCTTACAAACGTTTTGCTCTTAACCTTTATATCGAACCCTTCTAGTTGAGACATATAAATGGTCTCATCAAGAAAGCCATTCAGAAATGATGTCTTAACATCCATTTATCATATCTCTTAATTCATGCAAGCAGCTATGGACAAGAGTATGTGAATGGATTTAAGCATGGCCACTGGGGAAAAGGTTTCTTCATAATCAACCCCTTCTCGCTGAGTATAGCTCTTGTCTATAAGCCTAACTTTGAAAGTTTCCACTTTCCCATCCGCTCCTCTTTTCATCTTGAATATCCATTTGCAACCAATAGGTTTGAAATTTTCATGAAGATCTTCAAGGGTCTAGATGAAATTGGAATACATTGATTCTTTTTCCATGTTCATTGCATATTTCCATTTTTCTTTATCAGAATCTTTCATTGCATCTCTAAATGTCAATGGATCATCTTTGTTTGTGTCAAACACAAGCATTTGAACTTCGTGTTCATAGCGACTTAGTTGCCTAACAACCCTCCCACTACGATGAAGCTCTCTGTTGTTTTGACTGGAACTTGTGGTTTCCTCTGGTCACTGTTCATTGTGAACAGTTGATGGTCTATTTACTTGATTTGAGACCATTTTCTCCAATGCAACCTTACTGCGAGGCATATGGTTGTTAATATAGTCATATTAAATAAAATTAGCATTTGTCAATACAAATGTTTTATTTTTGTTAGGACTATAGAATATCCCACAAACATGCACAGTTTAGTGTGAGATTCCAGGTTTCCAATCTTTCCTTTCAGCACATGTGCTGGACACTCCCAAATACAATAAATGGTGTAAACTAGGTTTAGTACCATTCCATAATTATAACAGTGTCTTCTTGATGGACTTGGATGGAACAACATTCAATATGTACATTGCACATTGAATGGCATATCCCCAGAATGATGGTGGCAATGATGAATAGTTCATCATTGATCTAACCATGTCTAATAACGTCTTGTTCCTTCTTTTTGAAACATCATTTTGCTGTGGTGTTCCAGGTGTAGTGAGTTAGGATTGAATTCCATGCTAACGCAAGTGTTCCTCGAATTCATAATCCAAGTACTCTCATCCTCAACCAGATCTATGAACTTTCATTGATTTACCTAATTGTTTTACAACTTCAACTTGGAATTCTTTAAACTTTCCAAAAGTTTCAGATTTCTTTTGCATCAAATATAGGTAACCATATCTTGAATATATCTTTAATGAAGGTGACAAAATATTCAAACCCTCATCTCTTGCACATTAAGTGGTTTACACACATCGGTGTGTTTAATTTGAAGGTTTTATGGCTCTTGAAACTTTTGCATAGAAATTTCTTTTGGTCATCTCGCCTTCCAAACAAGATTCAAAGACTGGAAGAGAACCAACAGTTAATTCTCTTAAAGGTCCCTCCTTTGTTAGTCTCTTAATTTTATCCAAACTAATATGCCCCAATCTCAAATGTCATAGATATGTTTCACTGTTGGAATTATTATTTTGACATTTTATAGACCTTGGGTTTCCAACTTTAAACATTTTAGAGTTGTGTACATATCGCTCTTTTGCCTTAAGTTTATACAACCCATCATCAGATTTTGCATGACATATTTCAATACCAGATCTTAAGATAACAATCAAATTATTATTGAAAGAAATATCAAAACATTGTTTTTTTTTTTTTGATCAAGAAGAATAAAAGAGCTTCATTGAACAAATGAACCAACTGGAATACAACCAAAATACATATTCAAACACTGAACCAGCCTAGAACAGGCCAAACCAGCCACTAATTACACAGAAGATAATGAATATACATTTGTTCTTGAGCCGAATTATGTCTATTGGACACTAAGTAAAGTCTATGTTTAGTTGTATATTTAATTTTCTGAACTAGAGACAAAACAGATGAGGAGTAACCATAAAAAAGGCATCTGTTTTTGTTGATCCATAAAATGTAAATGACAGCAGCAAACACCATATTAACAATATTAGTTTTAGTTCCACTCCTAGCCCTTGTCAGCCACACCAACCAGCAACTGAAATCCAAAGGCCAAGCTACAAATCTCAGCCATTTGAAGATATTGTCTACCAGCCGAGAGGAAAGACTACAATCAAAAAACAAGTGAGCATGACTTTCCTGATAGCATTCACAGACCGGGCATAACAGAGAGCTCAAAGGAATATGCAGCTTATTTAGATTATCCCTTGTTAGCAACAGTGAGTTAACCACCTGCCATAGCATAAACCTGTGTTTAGGAAGGATAATTTTTCTCCAAACATTCCTAGAATACTCAACTTTTTGCTAAATTAGAAGGCTATTATAAAGCTTCGAAGACAGAAACTTCCTCTGTACACCAGCAGCTGATATAGCAGCTGAACTGAAGTACTTCTTGAGATGACACAATTTCCGCCAGTACCAGCTACAATCACCTTTCAAATCATAGTTCCAGAAGTTCTTTCCTTTCAGGTAAATGGAGTGAATCCACTTAACCCAAAGTAAGTCAGGTTTGGAAGATAAAGCCCAAATGTACTTAGCCAGAACAGCCTGGTTCCAAATAGCCCCTTCTCTAAATCCCAAGCCACCATAAGTTTTAGGGAGGCAAACCTTTTGCCAAGAAGGGATGTGTAATTTACTCCTCTGCCCAGAAATGCCCCCACAGAAACCCTCTACAAAGTCTTTCTATTTCCTTGACTACACTTTGGGGCAACACAAATATTGACATCCAATAGTTTCGAAGCCCAAGTAAAACGGAGTTTATAAGTTGAATCCGGCCAGCAAAGGAGAGATGTCTACTAGCCCAGTTCTGAATCTTCAGCCTAAACTTCTGAATTAACACCTCACAATCTGCATGTCTCCATTTTGTTGGCCTCATTGGAACCCCAAGGTACCTTAGGGGAAAGGAACTCTCTGAAAGGTTAATCGCTTGAGAGATCCTGGTTCTATCTGAAGTAGAGACTCCACCGAAAAATATTTGAGATTTACCAGCATTGATGTTCAGACCAGAGGAAGTAGCAAAATCATCAAGAACCCTCTTTACACTCCTAACAGCTGGGAGAGTACCCTTACAAAAAATAAGCAAGTCGTCCGCAAAACACAAATTAATGAGCTTAAGACTCTTGCAGATCGGATGAAAACAAAAGAGGGAGTTAAGCGCTGCATGTTGTAAACTTCTAGACAAATACTCCATGATGAGAACAAATAAAAGAGGTGACATAGGATCATCCTGTCTCAGCCCTTTCTCTCCTTTAAAATGGCCTTGAATTCTACCATTCATCACAAGAAAATAGGTGGTATTCCTAACACAAGACATAACCCAACCTATGAACTTCATGGGGAACCTTAAAGCTTTTAACAAGTCCTCAAGAAACAACCAATCTACAGTATCATTGGCCTTGCTCAGATCTATCTTTATGGCACATCGCGAAGAAGTGGAAACTCTCCCATAATTTTTAATAAGATCTTGACAAATCATGATATTGTGGGCTATAGTGCGACCTTGTATGAAAGCTCCTTGATTAGTCTGAACAATAACAGGCAGAACAACAGCCAATCTCTTACAAAGAAACTTAGCCATGCACTTATACAACGTAGAGCAGCATGCTATAGGCCTATAGTCGACAGCCCGGGAAGGATTAGCAACCTTAGGAATCAATGAAAGGGTAGTTTCATGAAGCTTAGATGGGAAGCTGCCAGACTCAAAACAGTCAGAGACAGCAATACACACCTCTTCACCTATATCACTCCAGATAGCTTTAAAAAAGCCAGAACCATACCCATCAGGACCTGGGGATTTGGTAACTGGAATACTGAATAAAGCCTCCCGAATTTCCTTCTTAGAGAAAGGTCTCAAAAGCATTACTTGCTGCTCAACTGAAAGTTTCGGACCTAACTCAATATGCTGGATATTTACCCTGCCTGTAGCTAAGCTAGGACTGCCTAAACAAGCTCTGAAATGACCCAAAAAATGAGAGACCACTTCAATATAATTATCAACTAACTGCCCTTCTGTCGTCATGTAAGAGACTATCCCATTCTCAGCTTTACGCTTCTTTAAAAAAGCATGAAAAAAAGAGGTGTTCAAATCTCCTTGTCTTAACCAAGTGATTTTACTTCTCTGAATTAAGAAGCTTTGATATAATCTCTCCTGAACAGAAAAATTCCCTGCTGCTGTCCTCTCAGCCTCTTGATAACATGAATCATGGGGATGAGCTTGAGCTTGCAGCTGAGCTACTTGATAGGAGTCTTTGGCCTTATTGTAGTTAGCTTTTAAATCGCCTAATCTGTCCATATTAAAAGTTTTCAAACAATGTTTTAGCCTCAACAGCTTGAGAAAAATCGCATTTATACCAGAAGCTTTAATCAGGGCTCTCCAACTTTTTAACACCAAATCAGAGAAGTCACGGTGATCTGTCCAGTAATTGTAAAATCGAAAATTTTTGGAACCCAACTTCTCAAAATTCTGAATGCTAACCAGACAAGAGCAACGATCTGAGATGCCTTCCGACCTAAATATGGCTGTAGACTGAGAAAACAAATCAAGCCACTTTTCATTACTCAAAACATGGTCTATTTTCGAATAGATCCTAGCAGCACCATCTTGGTTATTAGACCAAGTAAAATAGGATCCAATATTCCGTAAAGGTTCAACATGAGCACCAGTTTATAGAATTAGCTAACTCTGAGTCTGAAATAGCCTTGCCTCCTGATCTGTCCTTGCCTGAAAAAGGGGCATTAAAATCCCCTAAATAAAGCCAAGCTTTAAGCATGTGATTAGGTCTTTGTAACCCTTCCCAAAGACACCTCCTACCCTCAATCGAATTAAGACCATAAACAAAGGTGACCCTAAACTCCTGCTGCACTCCCATCACCTTCACCAGACAGTGAACTGCTTGAGAGGATTCCTCTAAGATGATGGTTTTAACATATAACCTTCTCCACATAACTAAGATACGGGCTTCAATGATGGAACTAGTGTGATAATCCCAGTTCGGAAAGTGACTTTCCATGAACTTACTTATTTTACAACCCTTCAGTTTAGTTTCTAAAAGACAACAAATTCCCACTTTATATCTACTACATAAAGCACTAACAGGGCTATGTTTATTGGCATTATTTAGCCCTCTAATATTCCAACTTAAGATATTGCAGCTATCCATTGGATGAGTTTGGATTGGAACTGCCTTCCTCGTTGTTCACCACTGGTTCTTGAAGCACCTCAAACTTGTTCAAATTCTTGTTCTTATGACCAGCATTATTAGCATGAGTGACTGATCTCTGTCCCTCCTTAGCGTGCGCAGCAACACGTTTTGGGGTACGCCATGGTTGATTAGCCTTACCTCTATCATTAGTTTCAGCCATAGTCTCATCACCTGGTAAAACAGACTCATCTGGTTCTGCCTGATCTTTGCTCATTTCTGAACCAGCTTGAATCACACTTTCTTTCAACTTTCCAACCAGATGTTCTCTAGGTCCTTGCTCCTCCTCCGTTTGGGGTTCTGCTTCTTTACTGACCCACTGAACTTTCTTCTCTTTCCTACATTCTGCCACTGAGTGCCCAAAGCCAGCACAGGTTTTACATTTTATCGGTAGCCACTCATACTTAACCCCTGCTCCATGATCTGACCATGATCATTAATGAACTGTATGCTTTTCGGAGGATTGTCAGTGATTTCCATTTCAACCAAAACTCGAGCAAACTGAATACGAGACCATTCCCTTGTGAACTTGTCTACCATTATCGGCCTACCTATAGAGCTCACTAAAGCACTGAAACATTTACTACCCCAATATTGGAGCCCCAAATCTTGAAGGCCAATCCATAGGGGAACGGAGCGAACAAGACGAACTGCACTCAAATTCGCCGTCCATGGCCGAACTATAACCGGTTTTCCATCAAAATGGATAAGGCCATTTTCAAGGACATGATCCCTTGTAGCATCATCATTGAACTTTACCATAGTGAGACCCATCGTCATTCTAGCTATCTGAGCTATCCCTAGGTGACCCCAAACCCTCTTTATGAATCCTTCAAAGACAGCCATAGGTGGGTTGGCTCCTAGCACCATGCATATCACTGCCGAACTCCAATTTGCGGACTACATTTTAACCTCCTCAGCATCAATTTTAGCAAACATCCGTCCTTCTCTAAACATTGGTTCTGTGAATTCAAGTTTCGGATTTGAAAATGAAAGATTACCAGCTTGGAATTTTTGCCATTGCTTCTAAGCAGAAGCTTGATAGTCACTCTCATCCACCTTGTCTGCCCACGAGATTTGCTTAGAGGTCGATCCAGCCTAGTCTATCCCTTCGATTTGAACTCCCTAGGTATCTATGTCTCCCGACCCTAAGATCTCATCAAAGTGACGATCCACGTCTCCTTCAGTTTCCTCTTCGTCTACCCCTGTTACAGTAAACTCTTTGTCTTCCTCCACTCGATTATTGTCCAAGCCATAAATTGGCAATTTCTCTTCCAAATTTAGCTGTTGATCTTGCTCTCCTACTGGAGAAACTGGCTTCCGTAGTGGTTTCTTCTTCTTCGCCATGGGAGAGGGAAAACCAGCACTTAGCCTTAATAATAAATAATAAAGTTCATGCAACATAGAAATAATAAAGTTCCCAATTAATAATCACATTACTAATCATAAACTAAAAAATTTCTAAAACATTAGTTTTCTTTTCCTAAATAGAAATGAAAAATCTTAAAAATAAGAACAGATTAAAATTTTAAATTGTTTATAACAAAATTAAAATTATAAATAAAACTAAAATCAAGCTCCATCTCTATCCAGCATCTGGCGCACAGTTAACCTCTTTGTGGAAAGATTCTTAACTTGTGATGAAGAACAAACAACAAAAATATAGTTAGTACCATGTGTGAGTACAATAATCACCAAAAAAATATATGTAAATCATATTTACCTTCATTTCTTTCAAATGATTAGACTTAGCAAATTCTTCAGCTTCATCTATTATCGAGTGCCATATTTCATAGGCCTTCTCGATATGTATATATTTTCCTATCATTTCGTCAGGCAAGCTATAAAGCAAGCAATAACGAGCCAAATGATTGGACTTACTCCAATCACTATATTTTTCATGTTCTTCATAACCATGTGAAAATGATGGAACTGATGGGACCTCTTCAATAACTGCATTCATTAACTTTTTAGTTTTGAGAACAATTATCATTCCCGAAAACCAACAATGCATGTCATTAAGATCAAATGTGTGAGTTTCGAGGAAGACATCAATGGTATATTTAGGAGATGGCATGATTGTTGAAATAAATAAATAATATCACAAAATGAATTCAATTTATATTATATGAATATCAGTAAGTTTTTGGAATAGTAAATATGATGCATGAATGCAAAAAATTTAAATAACACATAAAAAATAATTATTACTAATTCCGAGATAAATTAATTTGAAAAATTAATAGACACGCCTTAGGATTGGTCAGACTAATCTCAAATTAATTTTGAGACAATTCCCAAATTCAAGATTAACTAGTCCGCTCGAAAGCCTAGTTGACATTTGTGAGTGTAACCCATTATTTCAGATTAATGACTTAACTCAAGAGTGTGTCTTAGGGTTAGTCAAACTTGAAATACATCATTCAATCCTATTCTTTAAAGAAGTTAACCTTGAATAATAACACAGTCAAAAACCTTCCTTAAGAGGACGCAAACAAAGGCGCCTCGAGGCCCATTCCATGGAACATCAATGTTAACTAATAATGGAGACCATAGGAGTTATTGTTATGACTCCTGCTCCCACTCACTATTTTAATATATGTATTTTCTCAAAACATCCTATGCTTTTTAATTGATCAAATTAATTTACCAAATGATATTCTAATAATTACTAATCTTATCAAGCTTTTAATCATTAAACAAGATTTAATCAAACTATTAAATAGGCCCTTAAACTATCTAGTCAATAATTTCTCTAATTATTAAGAATATCATTTGGCTATCTAATAAAATTAAGGGTAAATAGCACTTTGGGTCCCTAATATTTCCTAGTTGTATCACTTAGGTCCCCAACTTTTATTTTATAGCAATAAGATCCCCAATCTTTACTTTTTGGCTCATATAGGTTCTCCAATATTATATTTTATCATCTAAATCATAATTTATAAGGATAAAATAGGATTTTAAAAATAGCACCTATTTTTTTATCTCCTAAAACCCTTCTAAATTAATTAATTATTACTAAAAGTATTATTTTGCTAATTGACTTAAATATTCTCTTGAAATATTTAGAAATGGTTACCGCGTTTTTGGCCAACGACGTGTAGACGTCAAAAACGACAAAAACCTTCAAGAGAAATAAATGACACAGACGATTTTTATGGTGGTTCAGCCCCAATGTGTTGGCAATAGCCTAATCCACTTAGAGTTGTGATTATAGATCTACACTCAAGATCAGATGAGCCTGAGTCAACTGAGTTTCTTCAGTGCAGATTACAAGAATACAATAATTCTCTCAAATACAAGTACTCTCTCTCTCTAGAAAATTAGAATTCGAAAAAGTCCAAAAAAGTCCCCTTTATGATGCCATGAGCCTTGTATTTATAGGCCCAGGATCGTACTGATGATGTCCCTCATAATCGAGATATTTTGTTATTCTCATTATATTTAATTTACAATAATATTCAAAATATAACAATACACTATATTCATGGGATAAACTGAGAGATTCCCGCGCAAACCAAGACCAATTCTTGTTGAAGCCGTTTCTGGGATTTTTCACGTAGCCCTGATCTGTCTAGTCGATCCAATCACATTCAGGCTGGTCGGCCAAACCTTCACTGGGCGGACACGCACCTGACTGGGCAGACATGCACTTGCCTGGGCAGACATGGTCATGACCGGTCGGCCAAGGTCATGCCTGGTCGGCCAAGGTCATGCCTGGGTAGATAAACATGTTACTGGTCGGATAAGGTCATGCCTGGGCAGACAAACATGTGACTGGTCGGATAAGGTCATGCCTGGTCGGTCATGACACTTGACTGGCCAGTTAACATTCTTCACTGGTCTACCGGGTCACTCCTAAGCCAGATCACCCAACCATTCTTGCCATTTTTCATTTCTATTGTCACGTCATCATTTTCAAATTTTGGGGATAACATTTGCCCCCCAAGTTTATTATATGATGCTCTCACATAATAAACTTTTTTCTCCACATCTAACGGCACAATTAAAAAAAAATCAACTGTTCATCTTCCCGCCATGCAACAGACCACGACTCCACAGACCACGATCATTGCAATTAACTGCTCATAGTCGTGGGAAGAAAAAAATATCTAAGGAATTCCAAGGGTCCAAAAATAAGTGGCAATTCCAACTTTTTTCCTTTAAATAGACCCCTATACTCCCACACTTCCACACACACAAGAAAGAAAAAAATCAAAAATTTCTCATCTTCTCTTTTCCCTTTCTTTGGCCGAAACCTATACTTTCCTTCTCTTGGCCGAAAGTACAAGGATCTTCAAGGAGGAGCTCTTACTTCTTCATGCAAATCAAAGGGTTCTCCAAGATCGGGTAAGTCCTCTCCTTCATCTTCACTTGTGTTATTATTTTTTTTCTTCAAAATTCCATGAAAAATACATGTGTTGGCCGAAACCCTCTTGAATTTTTTTCCCTTTGAACTATGTGTCAATCTTTGGAAATGCAATATATTTTGTGGCTGTTTTGATGTTGTTCAGGTTATGGGTAACTCAATTTTATCTTCAATTTCTTAGAAATTTAAAGAAAAATGAATTATTTTAACGTAAATCATGAATATGGGTTTTATGGGTAATGAATGGTATATATGAACTCAAGAACATTTGAAAACCTTTCAACTCACCCTTTTTGATCTTGTGGTTGGGTATTTTAGATGAGGAATGTGTTTGTGCTAGATGGAATTTAGGGTTTTGTTTTTTGGCTTAGGGTTTATGCTTGTGGTTTGGGGTATGGCCGATTGTCCATTGTTCCCTCTTTCTATTTTTTTGAATACACGGGTATGTCTAGGACTGCTTGGGAGTTTAGCTCGGTCCGATCGAATGTGACTCAGGCTCGGATTAGTGCCTCACTGCTCGGATGCTCAGGCTAGCTACTCGGAGGACACGTCCCAACCGCTTGGAGGGCATGCCCCACTCGGACGCGCATCACGTAATTGCCCCTCAATACCAGCTGCATCGATCAAACACATGAGACACACCCCTGCCCCATCTGCTCGGCCAAGCGCTCCTGCTGCGCTCCTCGGCAGGCACGACACTCGATCGGTCATATAAAGCATCCGTTCGGCCCCTCGACATGATGCTCAGACACACGCGCATCAGCTCCTCGGCAGCAGCTGCCCAGACGCAATACCTCGGACCAGGCGTGATGCTCGGCTCCTCGGACATGGGTGTCCAGACGCGGCCCCTCGGCATCCTTCAGCTCCTCGGACACAGGTGTCCACTCGGACACCACACGACTCTTCGGACCAGGCGCGACCCCTCGGACACAGGGGTCCGCTCGGTCACAACATGGGCTCCTCGGACAGCCCCTTAGGCATGCACACACAACACTAAGATTTTTGCCTATTTCCAAAATTTTTCGTTCATGCTCATTCTAGGGACCTTAAGCACTTTTAGGCACAAAAATTATTTTTTTCTCATGCATGCTAAAATTTTACTACTTAGATAAATTTTTTCTAAGTAGAAAAATATACACTGCTCTACTGAATTATATTTGTATGGTTACTCACCTCCCCACTTTTATTTTTTGTAGATGAATCGCTTCGACTATAGGGGAGGTGACAACCACACGAATTCTGATACGTCCGTCCCGCAGTCGAACGATACTCCTCAAAGCAGCGACTCCTCATCGAAGTCTCCTGACAGTCGCACTCCTGAGGATCGCCTTCGTTGCTTTAAGAAGATCCTCCCCCATTCAGCTTTATATTTTCTTCACGAAGAGCAGTTCCTCCATCAAGCTAAACAGTCAACCATGAGGGTAAAAAAGTCCAACAGACTTCCACAGGACCAGGATCCTCAAGTAGTCCGCAGAGCGGTACAAAAAGTGGTGGAACACAGTGAGGTCCGAACTGCGGCTTCTTCGAGACCACCCCGCCAGATGCCAAAACCAAACAAGCCTCGAAGAAAAATTACCCAAAGATTCATTACCGAGATCCAACGTCTGGCTTTCCAAAAATCAAGGAAGGAAGGAGAAGAAACACCTTCTTGGTTTACCGCCAAGCCTACAAAACTTAACCCTGGGATGTTTGACAAACACATCCAAGCCTTGGGCTTGAGAGGGGTGAATGTGATATGTCTGCGCCCTCACCTGAGAGCTAACAGGCCTGGCAGACCTTATTGTGCCTGGTCTAGGCACCATATATATGCAGGAGCTACAATCCTGCTACATCCCTTCTTCCGGTCAGTAGCAGATTATTTCAACGTCTCTCCCTTTCAAATCGCTCCTAACGGGATTCAGGCGTTGTCTGCCCTGTTCATTCTTTACTTCCTGCAAGGCTGGGATGAGCCTACTCCTCACAAAATACACTACCTATTCGACTTCAGAACCAACCCGAGCCATAAGAACACAGGTTTTTCCCACCTCTTTCATAGGCATAAAGGGGTTATATACCTTTATGGCATTGCTCACAAGTCGAATCCTGGGAAATACTTCACAGAGTATTTTCTCACGTCGGACATCAAAGCCAACAACCTGGCTTTTACGCATGCGGGTCCATTCCAGCAACCCTTGCCCACAAAAGAAATTTCTGGCCGAGCAGAGGAGTTGGCCAACACATGCATCGATGAGAAGGATGTGAAAAATTTGGTTACTATAGACAATCTTCAGATGGTGGGCCTACTACCAAGTAACCAGAACATCACAGTGGAGAGCACTACTGAGGAAAATAATGCAACTGATCAGTCCAACGCCGACACTGAGGTAGTGACCGATCGGTTCTCTCCTGGACCATCTCCTCACTCCCGCAGACCAGGCGATCTCATCATTAGGGAGCCCCAGCCAGAGGACCAGTGCAGACCTGCTATTCCCACACAACCTGGGAAGGGGAAGGCCATCCAGCTTGAGAGGGACTTGAGCTCATCATCCGACGACGAGGACGACTTCCTCAACCAAATCCTCAACTCAGGTCTAGTAGTCATAGTGATATGTTTAATAACTTGGTTATATGGGATTTATAGAACTGTCTAGTAGTAGTAATGTACTTAGCCACATATTGCTTTATTGTTATTATTTTTTTACTAACAAATCTTGTACTTTCTCTTTTGCAGATCCAGAGATGTTTAGGCATTTCAACACCCCTCCTGCCCCGAAGAGGAAGTCCGGAGAAGGAAGTTGCTCCACCCCTCCGAGCAAAGTCCCGAGGACAGTACCGCCCAGCCAAGGGAGACAACCCGAGGGGTCGGTTGCAATCCCGCAGCTGACCCCTTCCTCGCTTCCTCCCTCAGCGAGCAACCCCCACTCACCCGACTGGCCTGAGTGAGGCACTTCGCACTGCTGGTACTATTGGGAAGGAAGTGGTTGATCAGAATCTTCATGACGCTTCAACGATTCAAAGCTTTGAATCCTTTCCTCGACTTAGCGTTTATGTTGTCTTACAAAGAGGGCTTGCTCAGTTGGCGAATGTAAGTATTCTACGACAAGACAGTTTGTTATTTATATTTATACTTGTAGTAACCTCTTGTTTTCCATGCAGACGCTCATCACCATCAGTCATGCTCAGCACCGAGCAGTAGACTACAAGGAGTTGATCAAGGTCTTAAATGATCAACTAGTGGAGGCCCAAGCTAAGGTGGATACTCTGACTTCTTAAGAAAAGGATCTTAAATCCCAGTTGGAGCGGTCAGAGGAGACTGTAGCTGAGCGAGATGAGTCTCTTAGGAGACTGTCTGATGAGAGTCAACAACAAGTTCAAACCAACAAGTCACTGACTGATCAGCTAGAGAAACTGACTTGTGAGAACGAGGAGTTGACTCGCGAGAATGAAGAGCTAAGGCGGGAGAAAGAAGCATATCTAGTTCGCTACGAGGAAATCTGCTTCAACTGCTTTTACCAGGTGTGGAAGCTGAACAAGCCTCTTAACCTTGACTTTCTCATAGAGGAGGTCAAGGTGGAGGAGCTTGCGAAATGTGAGGCAAAGGCTGCCGAGGAAGTAGCTAATCCTACTGGCACTACATCTGTTTCCCCCATGCTGTCATTCCGACCGGAAGGAGCACCTGATGCTGAGGAAGGGGTTGATCAACCTGCCAGAGCCGACCAGTGATCTCTCATCCAACCAGAGAGGCCTCCATCCGACCAGACAAGTTGTCGTCCGACCAGCTCTCTAGTAGACTTTTGTTTTGTATTTTTTTATGTACTCTTGCTCGTATGGCCGAGCTGTTGGCATTTATACTTTACTTTTTCTTGGCTAACTTGAAACATTCTAAGTCCTTTTAGACTTAAAACATTATAAGTTTTTTGTGAATAGCAAAGTCACTCTGATGTATGCCTTATATTTTCGCATGAGTACTTAGTTTTCTAACTTAGAAAATCTAGACATTTCATAAGTCCATACTAAGTATACTTTCTCACACTCTTATTGCTCTAACATTTTATGAGCATAATGTTTATTGTCACACGAATATCTGCTTCTAACTTAATTTTTTTTTAAAAATTCCAAGTTACTTAAGCTTTGTCAAACAAGTTAGCTTAATGGCCTTTTTGGACTTCGAAAATTTACTAGTCAGCCTAAAAACAAATATCTTTGCTCGTGCTCTTATTGCATGTGTTGAAGTGTACGCCAGTATACCCTATGTGCCCCCCAAGTGATTGAGGGTTGAAAAATCCTTGATCACTTGCTACTTGATCGAATTCGTCGGAGCAGTTATTACTCGTGAAACACATAGAATATACAAAAATATTTCAGCAGTTGACCACTGCAAAAACATGGAACTATTTAAACGTTGGTCATTCATCTGTTGGATACCGACTAGTTGAACACTGCCCGGTATTTTTTTAAGAAGACCTTTTTTGTTTTAAGTTGTAATGACAGTTGAACACTGCCAAAGAAAGAATAATCAACACATATGCAAAATTTGTAGCAAGATTCGACCACGTTGCGCGTGATCTCTTTTATTACTCGTAAAAAAAATGAAAAAACGTGTCTAATTATGAGTCTAAAAAAAAATAACATTGTTCAAAATAACATGACTGGTTAGCAAATAGCCAGTTCACAAACAAACTTAAATAACAAGTTAAGCACTTGATACAAAGCTACTACTCTGTAAGCAGTATTCATTGATAATATTTCCTCAAGTGCTCGCCATTCCAATAGTTCCTGATCAGCTCTCCATTTAACCGAGCAAGCTTGTAAGTGCCGGGTGGCAGGACTTGCTCAATTTTATACGGTCCCTCCCAGTTTGGTCTTAGTACTCCAGCCGCCAGATCTCTGATGAACACCTTTCTGAGGACCAAATCTTCGACCTGGAACTTTCGATCTCAGAATTTGGAATTAAAACCACCTTTTGCTGATGAGCAGCAACTCTCTAACTTGCTTTTTCTCGTCTCTCCTCGAGGGAATCTAAAGATTCAGGTAGCAATTGGTGATTTTCCTCCTGGTCGTACATGGCTCTTCGATGAGATGGTGGATTTACTTCCACAGGTAACATGGCCTCATACCCATATGCCAAGGAAAAGGGGGTATGACCAATTGCTGTCCAGGCAGTAGTGACTGTATGACCAAAGGACTTCTGGCAATTCTTCCGCCCAAGCACCCTTAGCTAGCTCTAGACGCTTTTTTAAAGTGTCCTTCAGAGTTTTGTTTATGGCTTCAACTTGCCCATTGGCTTGTGGATGGGCTACCGAGGAGAAACTTTTTGTGATGTCATGCCGAGTGCAGAAATTGATAAATATGTCACTGTCGAACTGAGTGTCATTGTCAGACACTATCTTCTTGGGCAGACCATAGCGACATATTATATTCTTAACCACAAAGTCTAACACTTTCTTTGAGGTGATCGTGGCTAGTGGTTCGGCTTCAGTCCACTTAGTGAAATAATCCACAACAACCACTGCAAATTGTACTCCTCCTTTCCCTTTGGGTAATTTCTTGATCAGATCAATGCCCCATACTACAAAAGGCCATGTGCTCTGCATTTGCTTCAAGACATTCGGAGGTGCCCTTGGCACTTTAGAAAATCTCTGGCATTTGTCACACTTCTTTACATACTCCATAGAATCCTCGTTCATTGTAGGCCAGAAAAATCCTTGCCGCAAAATCTTTTTAGATAGACTCTTCCCCCCAGCATGATCTCCACAGAACCCCTCGTGCACTTCAGCTAATAAGTTTTTTGACTGGTCGGGTGCTATGCACCTGAGTAGAGGCAAAGAGTACCCTCTTCTATACAGCACCCCATCCATCATAATGTACCTAGCAGCTTGCCTCATAATCTTCTTTGCTTCATTACGATCTCCTGGAAGGGTTCCTTGCTCAAGGTAAGAAATGATGGGTGTCATCCAAGTGTCAGCTATTGTGATGGGCATGGTTTCTTGATCACTAATGCTCGGCTCCGCCAAGTATTCCACCGGTACTATATTCAGAGTTTCAGCGTCTTTGGCACTAGCTAGTTTTGCTAGAGCGTCTGCGTTAGAGTTTTGCTCCCGTGGTACCAACTTAATGGTGTACTCCTCGAATTGTGCTAGCAAATCCTTGGTCTTATTTAAGTATGCCATCATGCGTAGGCCCCATGCCTGATATTCCCCTAAGACTTGGTAGACCACCAATTGGGAATCACTGTTCACTTCAACCGACCGGGCACGAACATCTCTAGCCAAGCACAAGCCTACTAGGAGGGCTTCATACTCTGCCTCATTGTTAGAAGAATTGAATCTAAATCTTAATGCGCAATGAATTCGGTGCTTCTCTGGAGTGACCAGTATAATTCCATCTCCTGAATGATGCTCGTTCGACGACCCATCAACAAAAAGTTGCCAATTAGGAAGTTCCTCTTTCTGCCTAGTGACACGCTCTTGCTAGTCGGGAACATCAGCGATCCCAGTACATTCGGCAGTTAAATCTGCCAAAGCCTGACCCTTAATAGCAGATCTTGGTTGGTACTTAATTTTGAATTAGCCCAATTCAACCGCCCATTTAAGCAGCCAACCAGATGACTCCGTCTTCTGCAAGACTTGACGTAGGGGCTGGTTGGTAAGGACTTTAATGGAGTGGGCTTGGAAACAAGGCCGCAACTTGCGAGGTGCAAGTACCAAGCAATAGGCCAACTTCTCGATCATGGGATACCTGGATTCTGCTCCTATCAATCACTTGCTAATGTAGTACACCAGATGCTGCACTATATCTTCTTCTCATACTAGGGCAGCACTAACAGCGTGCTCCGTGACTGTTAGGTAAATAAAGAGGTCTTCTCCATCAACTGGCTTCGAAAGAACAGGAGGTTGGGCCAAGTGTTCCTTTATGGCGTGGAAAGCCTGCTCAAATTCTACCGTCCATTCAAACTTCTTGCTCCCTCTAAGCAGGTTAAAAAATGGGACACACTTGTCCGTCGATTTAGAGATGAACCTACTTAGAGCTGCAATTTGCCCAGTCAAGCTTTGAACATCCTTAATTCTGGCCGGAGACTTCATTTCTACGAGAGCCCTTATCTTTTCTGGATTTGCCTCTATTCCTCAGGAGTTCACAATGAACCCAAGAAATTTTCCAGAACTTACTCCAAATGAGCATTTGAGGGGGTTTAACTTCATGTTGTACTTCTTCAGTATTGCAAAGCATTCCTCCAGGTCTCGCACATGTCCTTCAGCTTCCTTTGACTTTACCAGCATATCATCTACGTACACCTCCATGTTCTTGCCGATTAAGTCACGGAACATACCATTTACCAAACGCTGGTAGGTAGCTCCCGCATTCTTCAATCCAAAGGGCATGACCTTATAGCAATACAACCCTATGTCTGTTCGGAAGCTGGTATGCTCTTCATCAGGAGGATGCATGCTAATCTAGTTATACCCTTAATACGCATCCATGAAGGACAATGTTTCATGACTAGAGGTTGCATCCACCAACTGGTCTATTCTCGGCAAAGGAAAGCAGTCCTTTGGGCATGCTTTGTTCAGGTCGGTAAAGTCCACACAAGTCCTCCATTTTCCATTTTGTTTGGGCACTAACACTGGGTTTGAAACCCAGGCAGGGTAATATGCTTCCCTTATGAGCCCATTCTCCTTTTGCCGCTCTACCTCCTCCTTGAGAGCCTTTGCTCGATCTTTGTCAAGTAATATCCTCTTCTGCTGCACTGCTGGATAGCTTTCATCCACGTTGAGCACGTGGCTGATCACAGTTGGTGAGATACCCACCATATCCTTGTGAGACCAGGCAAAGACATCTTGATTCCTTCGCAAAAATTCTATCAGCTGTGCTCTCACTTCTGCCTTCAACTTTTTTCCAACCTTGACTCCTCTGGTCGGATCATTCTCATCTATTTAGACCTCCTCTAACTCCTCGAATGGTCCCACATCACTTTCATAATCCCCAAAGCGAGGATCAAAGTCCCTTCCCTCGTTTGGGCAACGCCCTATTTGGTGACTTCATCACTGGATGGGGCTTTTTGTTCTCTTAAACCAAGAGTGCTATCTTGGCCAAACTCTACTAACATCTCTTCCTGATCAGTTACGACTACAAATCTTAGGTCGACATCCATCTCGTCTACCTCCTCTCTCTTGGCACATACAATCATGTTGCTTTCCTTGGCCCCCTTCCTTGCTTTAGCTACGGAGGCATTATAACATCCCCTAGCTTTTCTCTGGTCTCCTCGAATGCAACCTATGCCTACACTGGTCGGGAACTTCATAAATAGGTGCCACATAGAGACTACCGCATGCAAAGTTGTGAGCAGTGGTCGACCAATAACCACATTATAGGCGAACGGGCAGTCAACTATTAAAAATTTTGTCATCACTGTCTCATGCTTGGGGGCATCCCCCATTGTAACTGGTAACTTGATCATTCCAGCTGGTGACAATCCTTCTCCAGTGAACCCATAAATGACTTGAGAGCATGGCTTCAAGTCATTGATGGATAGATTCATCCTCTTAAAGGATGATTTATAGATGATGTTCACAGAACTCCCTGTGTCAATCAAACACCTCTTCACCTTCATATTCACAATTTGGACTGTCACGATGAGAGGGTCATTATGAGGATATCTCATGTGTCAACCATCATCTTCATTAAAAGTGAGGGACTCACTTTCGCATTGTGGGTTTTTCGGAGGCCGCTCCTCCACAGCCATAACTTCGAAGGTTGATGCTGCATCCAACTCATGACGAAGGGTGCGAGCATACCTCTCCCTTGCCTTATTGCTATCTCCAGCAAGATGTGGACCTCCATATATGGTGTCTAGTGTGAAGTCCATAGGCTCAAGTTGCAAGGGTGGGGATCGTTGCCGCTTGAACCCAGGATTGTTGTTACTTCCCTCTCCTTGGGTCTTCTCTGCTCGATACTTTTTCAGTTTCCCCGACCGAAGGAGGAACTCTGTCTCATCCTTGAGATGATTGCACTCATTCGTGTCGTGACCATAGTCCCCATGGAAATGACAGAACTTGTTCATATCTCTCTTACTCATCTCCTTCTTGATTGGTGGGGGTTTTCGGTAGTGGACCTCCTGATGACTTACGAGATATATCTCCGCTCAGCTCACCGAAAGAGTGGTGTAATTGGTGAACCGAGGTTCATACTTAGTTGGCTTGTCGTTTGATCCCGACTTAGCGTTCTTTTCATTGTGGTGATCAGACCTGTTATTCCCATGTTTCTTACCACCATTTTGATCATTTCCACCATTCTTGGGAGGATCAGTCGATCCGCTTGGATTGTTCAAGCCCTTCTCTCCCTTCTCAATTGCATCATCCAATTTCATGTACTTGTCCGCCTGGTCAAGAAATTATTGTAACATTGAAATTGGATTGCGATGAATGCTGTCCCATAAAGGACTCCGATGGATTATGCCAGAAGAAATTGCCACCATCTTCCCCTCATCTCCAACTGCAGTAGCTCGGTTAGCTTCTTTCATGAACCTTTGTATGTAGTTCTTGAGAGACTCATCCTTCCCTTGCTTAATATCCGCCAAGTGATTGGCGTAAACTGGACGGGTCTGAGCAACAATAAACTGCCCGCAAAACTCCTTTCTAAAACTTTCCCAAGAAGTGATAGAGCTAGGCTTAAACTTCCAATACCACTCCTAGGCAGTGTCAAACAATGTAGTAGGGAAGACTCTGCACTGATAGTCATCACTCACTCCGAACAACTCCATCTGATCTTCGAATTTCCCCACGTGCCTTATCGGATCTGCCTTTTCTGTATAAACTGGCAGTACCGGTGCTTTGTACTTCGCTGGTGGCTGGGCTGCTCTAATTCTAGCATAGAACGGGCTGCCACTCCTGTGGTCTACTGGATCGATCGCAGAGGGTCGTTTCGACAGACCCTAAACTGCTGCTGTCAGAGCATCAAGCTGAGCTTGGATGCCTGGGGCCACTGCTTGGGACTCCGTCTCGGGACCGCTTGGTTGGGCGCTCCTACCATCATCAAGTATTTCTACTTGACAGGTAGGTCGGTTCGGATCTCGCCCTTCGACCGGGACGGTCCTTCTCCTATCAGCAATGACTTCTCTTAGATCCTTCTGAGCGGTATGCTTTCCTAACCGATCGAACACCGTACTCCGATTTTTTTTGGAAGGCTTGCCATGCGGAACATGCTCCTTGCCACTGCGCTTGTTGGGATGCAGTGGTGGCCTTCCTGTCTGTGTTGGGCGGTCTTTTCCTCCTCGATGGTTATTATCATTCTTCTCCTTCAACTAGTCAGTGTGATGACTATCGGCTTCATCAAGACCATGCCCATCTTTGAAGTGTGAAGTTTCTTTACCTCAAGGAGCTCTATTTTGCTCCTGCTCAGGTGGAGTTTTCTTGCTACCTGATTTATAACTTCTTGATCTAGAAGTCTCTGATCGGTGGCTCCTTGAGGGGGTTCTGGAGTTCCCCCTTTGGGTTGAGGCAGTGCTCGACTGAAATCCATCTTCTTCTCGACCAGGTGGGTTACTACCACTCCTGTTTGGCCCTCGAGAATGGGGTTTATCAGTGTTCTTACGACCAGCTTCTGTGGTCCTTGCTCCTGGGGTGGCTGCTCCTCATGCTGCAGCTTATGCATTGGCTTGGGTCAGCTGTGTAGCTGCCTCTAGAGCGAGTGCAACCTCGCGATGTCGCCTATCGACCTCCTCCTGCTGTCGCCAGATCTCCTCACTCCTAGCGTCCATCTCCCGTCTTTGTTGTACGAATGCAGCTTTCTGCCTAGCCATTTCTTTAGCGAACGCCTCCTGTCTGGCGTTGAATTGTGCCATCTCCTCCTGGAAGGCCCCCATGGCTTCCTGGAGTTCTTCAACTTCTGGAGTCACGTCCTTGAGCACGAATCTAGGCTCAGTCTCACGGTCTTGAGGGCCAGGACCTTCTGATCTGGCAGGCTCTTTAGAGGAACCTGTCTTCTTCGAGGCCGCATTGGTGTTCTTAGGCGCCATAATACTTCAGGGATCGTCTGTCTTACTCTTCAGGCTCTCAATGAATGCACCAAAATGTTGACTGCGTTTTTGGCCGACGACGTGTAGACGTCAAAAATGACAAAAACCTTCAAGAGAAACAAACAACACAGACGATTTTTACAGTGGTTCAGCCCCAATGTGTTGGTAATAGCCTAATCCACTTAGAGTTGTGATTATAGATCTACACTCAAGATCAGATGAACCTGAGTCAACTGAGTTTCTTCAGTGCAGATTACAAGAATACAAGAATTCTCTCAAATACAAGTACTCTCTCTCTCTCTAGAAAATTAGAATTCGAAAAAGTCCAAAAAAAGTCCCCTTTATGATGCCATGAGCCTTGTATTTATAGGCCCAGGATCGTATAGATGATGTCCCTCATAATCAGGATATTTTGTTATTCTCATTATATATAATTTACAATAATATTCAAAATATAACAATACACTATATTCATGGGATAAACTGAGAGATTCCCGCGCAAGCCAAGACCAATTCTTGTTGAAGCCGTTTCTGGGATTTTTCATGTAGCCCTGATCTGTCTAGTCGATCCATATCACATTCAGGCTGGTCGGCCAAACCTTCACTGGGCGGACACGCACCTGACTGGGCAGACATGCACTTGGCTAGGCAGACATGCACTTGCCTGGGCAGACATGGTCATGACCGGTCGGCCAAGGTCATGCCTGGTCGGCCAAGGTCAGGCCTGGGCAGATAAACATTTGACTGGTCGGATAAGGTCATGCCTGGGCAGACAAACATGTGACTGGTCGGATAAGGTCATGCCTGGTCGGTCATGACACTTGACTGGCCAGTTAAAATTCTTCACTGGTCTACCGGGTCACTCCTAAGCTAGATCACCCAACCATTCCTTGCCATTTGTCATTTCTATTGCCACGTCATCGTTTTCAAATTTTGGGGATAACAAGAAATAATAAAAAAAAAACATATTTTCTATTATACCTCTAAAATATTTAATATATCACCTATATATTAATTAGTTTATTATTTTTAATAAAAATATTTATATATATATTTATATTAAATTTTAGAAGAATGAAATTTATTAAGAGTGCTACTATATATCTTTTTTTTTTCTTACTACACACGTTTCTATTTAAACTGCTCATAAATTGTTAAAAAAAATCAACACATGTAAAAAATATTAACCAATAAATATAAAGGTGGAAATATTTTTAAAAATTTATGAATAGTTTAAAAAGAAATAACTATAGTGAGAAAAAATGATGTTATGGATGGATACACCCTTAATAAATTTCATGCTTCTGAAATTTAAAGTATGTAAATTTTTTTATTAAAAACCTAATTAATATGTATAAGTGACATATTAAATATTTTAGAAGAATAATAGAAAATAAGTTATTAATATATGAAAAGAATATTTAGGTATTTACCAAAATAATATATTTAGTAATAATTAATTAATTGAAAAGGTTAAAAAGAAAAACAAAATGGGTGTTATAGTTTTGGTTAAAAATATCATCTTACCCTTTTAAATTAGGCTTTATTTAATAAAATATAACATTGGGGACCTATGTGAGCCAAAATATAAAAGTTGGGGATCCAATTGCTACAAAAAAAAAAAGTTAGGGACCTAAGTGGTATAAGTAATGAAGCTTGGGGACCCTAAGTGTTATTTATCCTAAAATTAATTATCAAATAGGTTTCGAAATTAACACCTAAAATCATTTCACCACTTTATTCTAAATTAACCTATATTAATTATATAATTAATTAAATGCATATAATCAAATAGGACATTCCTAATTAAAACATGTTTCTACTCGTTGTGAGATGCATGCTTAATTAGATACTGTGTGGGTAATATGTACGTGTTGTACCCTAAAAATTATCACGAGTTTAATCACCCCAGCTAGGGGTACAATTGGCGGATGAATATATGGAAAAAGAAGACGAGTAGAGCATCTAGCTAATGATGATGGGAGCAACTCGAGTTAGGACTTTACAACACGACATTCATGTAATTGGAAGGTCGCCTCTTAGGATGACGACCTAGTTCAAGACATGTAGCGGTCGGATCCCCTTTAGGACGCTCTGAATATGTTCAGCTCGTGGAAACCTGGTCATGATGCATACTGAAGGATCCCAAGAGACTCGGAGGCACTCTATACACTCATTAATGCCCAGGTTGTATTGCACATTTATTGTTTGAGATAACACGAGTATATTCTGTTAGGCAATCATATCCTTATGTAAGTGGGAATTATCTGTATTAAATGCATACTATATTTCTGCACATGGTTACCCAAACCTGTCTAGGAAATTCCATTATAAATATCATGGATAATGGTAGGAAAAGGGACTGCCTTTTTGTAATACTAAAACTCAGTAGAAATTGTGATAGTGACTCATAGACTAGGTGGATTTTAACCATCGAACCACGTAAAATTGTTTGTGAGAAATAGTTCATATAAGTTCATTACGGTTTGCAAATAAACACCAATACTCTTATTAGATTTCTAAATCTACTCTTGGCAAAAAACAGCGTCAATAGTTTGGTGCTTTCATTGAGAGGAAATTAGTGCTTAATCCTTTACAAGTTTCATTCGACGTTCATCATGGTGGTCACTCAATTAATGCATGTCAGCGAAATAGAACAGCCTGGTGGGCAAGAGGCGCATCATACAGTCGTTCCCACTCAAAAGGGCCCAGATGTTCAGCAATGTCCTAGGAAGCAACAAGTGGCCCAAGACGACACTGGGAGTTTCGCGTCACACCCACCAAATCCTAATCCAGGGTATCTAACAACCATAGAGATGGAGAATGCCCAATTAAGGAGCCATTTCTCTAGGGCAAACAGGCTGTTCGAAGAGGTCCTAGCTTGATTACCCCCTCTTGCAACCAATGCTAATGTCGGAAAGAGGCAAAGTGGGTCCCATAAGTCCCACAGGAATAACCGGTCCAAACCTTGTTGTTCTGTCAGGACCGCCACTCCGAGCTTTGTACCTTCAGAGCAAAATCACTGAAGTGCTCAGCCCACTAATCATCATAGGAACCATCATTTGCATGTCAGTCGGTCGGTCAGAACTGCGACCCCTAGCTCTGTGCCTTCCGTACAGATTCCCAGGAAAGTCCATAACAACCCACAAGGGTGAGCTGGGACAAATTCACGGAGACAAAACACCCTAGCGAATCCTCCTGCACCGTGATCAGAACCCCAGGAGCAGAGAACTCTGGACATCAAGTTAGGACCGAGATGGGTTAATTTAGTTCGTCCTGATGGAACAAGGATAGCCTCATCGATAAGACATTCGCCATCACCGGTTAGACATTGTTCCCACAAAGAGACGCTCCAACTTGTGGAAATAGTAGGAGAAATCGTCCCCCCTTAGTAGACACTTACGTCCCACAGGTACGTGCTGATAATCCAGGTCCTCGACCGAGGCCGCGGAATGTAAGTTTCGCAAATGGAAGTTACTGGACGGGGAGATAGCATGGAGGTAGGTCTAAAAGTGACCTAAGGAATCATCTTAATTCAGCACAAAGTCCTCATTTCGATCCACATCCTGACCTACGTGATCATCTGAATTCACAAAAGAGGTATCCAACTCGTAATGATGATATGAGTTATAATCGACATGAGGGAGGTTCGTCGATCGTACGCGACAATGGGAATGTCCCACCTAACCAAGCTCGCACTTAGAGGGACAACAACCCATCAGAAACGTACAATAGGATGGGAGCTGGGGAACAACTCCCAACTAACCTAGAGAACATAGATCCAACCCTTGAGCGACTTGCCTTGATGAAGGAGAAAATGAAAAAGCTCTTATCTTGAAAAGGAATTGATGATTGTGACTCCGATGAGGAGCTCGAGCTTTTCGCCCTGAACATTGCAGAAATTGCATATCCTATTGGCTTCAGGATGTTGAATATGCCAACATTTCATGGAAACACAGATCCATCCGACCACCTCGAGATTTTCAATACATTGATGATGGCCCACAATGTCAGGTTTGACCTAAGATGTATTTTTTTCCCCACAACTCTAATCGGACCTGCCAGACAATGGTTCAAAAAGTATAAAAAAACATTTAATAAGCTCTTGGAAGAAGTTGTCTTTTGAGTTCAAGAAAGCATTCCGAGTTTCAAAGGAAACTCGCATAGAGGCCAACTCATTGGCCAACATAAGACAGCAACCTTGTAATTCCTTGAAAGCGTATCTGAGAAGATTCACCAATGTTGCACCATGAGCTAGAGACGTAGATGATAGATCCAAGATCATGGCAATGAGAACAGGAATCCTAGTGGGAGGCGATCTATGGCAGGAGCTCCAACAAAAAGGGGTTAAAAGTGTAGATGAGTTCTTGGCCCGAGCTCAAGAGTGGATAAATTTGGAAGAGGCGTGATCTACTGTGGCAATAACCAGCCAGGCCCCTATTCAGCCCGCTGGAGCGGTGATAGGTGTTATTGCTACGACTTAACCTGTTACCAAGAATAACCAAGAGAGAAACAAAGAGGAAAGGGAATGTTGAAGGCGACCATAGCAGCACAAAGAAAAATAGTCCGGGGAAATATTCAAGCTCATTTATGCCACTTACACTTACCTAATGGATATATGGGAATGTATTTTCCTAGCAAACTCTAATCGCCTTCCGTGGAAGAAGCCAAAGCCATTAAGGCATCAGAGGGCGAAGGGAGATCCCTCAAAATTTTGCCGATAACACAATGACATCGGTCATAATACTGATGATTGCCGAAAACAAAAGGATGAGATTGAGACTCTCATTCGGGCTGGAACATTAGCCCAGTACGCCCGAAACCGGGTTGCTCCCAATCAATCTACTAGGCATAATTCTCGTCTAGTTGTAGAAACTCCGATAGGTCAGCTAAGGACTCAGATGGATCAGAACCACATCGAACCTCCCCCAATAGTAGGAGGAGATATAACTACTATTGCCAGAGGACCTCATTTGGCTGGCACGAGCAATGGAGCCCAAAAGAGGTACATACAAGAGTTGAAAACTCATAATGGTATGGAATTTATCCCGAAGCAACAGTTATAAAAAATACAACATTTGGAAAAATAACCAATCATTTTCACAAAAGAGGACGCTAGCCACATTCAATTCCCACATAATGACCCGCTGGTGGTAACTGTGCAACTCGCTAATCGAAGGGTATGAAGGATATTAGTAGATAATGAAAGTTTAGTAAATGTGATTTTCAGATCCACCCTAGAAAAGATGGGATTATCCATGATGAATCTAAAGGCAACCTCAATGACGCTGTACGGATTTTTAGGTGAAGGGGCGATGGCCATAATAATCAGTGTAATGCCCCAAAATCCCTAATGAGGTTTAGGACCTTGATTAGGAGGTCGGGAGGGCCATAATTGATCTATTATGTTATTAAGAGATCATATGCAAGTTTATGTGAATTATATGATTATATGATGATAATGCATGCATATAAGTTTATTTTAATTATAAGGGCATTTTGGTAATTTGGCCCATTGAGGGCGTATTTGTGTATTTTCGTGCATGTGGGTGAGTTATGAATGATACCACATTATATGTGGATTTGTTTGAGCTTTTCGGCATGAGACGATAATGAAATGCAAGTGTTCGGTCTGGTCATAACGGGTTTAAGTTCAGGGCTCGGGGTGAGTCTCGGGGTGATTTTAGTGATTAGAACATTACCGGGAATTAAAGGGTAATGGGATATGATTTATTGGTATGTGAGAATATTGAGAATAGCGGGAATTGGAGGGTGTTAATTATGATTAACAAAATAGGTGCGAAAGGACGATTTTTTCCTTGGTGGCTGTTAAGGTTTTATTTTAGTCTTAAGGGCATTTAGGTCTTTTCACCTTTAAGGATTTATATCAGCCATTAAGGTTGTAGAAGCTTGTTAAAAACAGAGTGTTGCTTCTGTTGGAAATGTGCCCTGCAAGCATATGTAGTAGACATTGTTTTTATGAAATAAATAAATGAATTGAATTTGTTATGCATATATTTTATGGACTATATTATTCTGTGATAATATTAAGTAAATATCAGGAAAATTCCAAAGTTCATATATGTGATCTAAAACACGTATTGGTACGGGAGGATTGTGTTTGAGATAAATGAACTTGAATAGTTCGCAATAAAATAAAGTTATGGAATCTTTAGATTAATTACTGCAAGTACGGTCCACTAGTATTATGAATACATGTGATCTAGATCCGGATCACTAGTGTGGTAGGACACTTTAGTGGACATGCTTTATATATTAGAGAATATATAGAACTGAACCAGATATGTTTATTAATACTTAGTTAAATACCGTTTCGAAGTATTAATTAAATATATCAACTGATGATCATATACAAATAGATCTTAATCCTAAAGTTACTATGAACTCCTGTTTATGTTATATGAGTTCTTTGATTCACTTGTTAGGGTCTGTCAGAATGATCAGGCTAGAAACTTTTGTTTTGGGAACTCATTAATGTAGATGGCTGGAGACATAGTATACAGATATGGAATCTATGCCTTCTCGCAAGAAGATTGAATGATGGTTCTCTTAAGGGTTGACTTTTGGGACTGAAAGGTTATTGAGCTCAAATTCATAATTTAGTTATGAATTAACCTTCACTAGTAGAGTCAATGGTACTTAAGGAAACAAGAGATAATTAAAAGGGTAAAACAGTATTTTTATTCCTGATTAATTATGAACCATTATTAGAGGGTCAAGTTGTATGCAATGATTATATCAATGGACGCTTTATGATTATAAAGTACTCAGTAAATGAAATGTTTGTAATTATAAGAGTGATGTCTCATATTTATAGTGGAATAATCATGAGATTAATAAATTAAGATTATTTAATTAAAGAGTTTAATTAATAATCTCAAATTTATTGGAGCTTGGAATTATAGGTCCATAGGTCCCCATAGCGGCTCTATCAACACTGTTCAATGTAAGAGTTGATATGAAGGGAAAATAGTTTAAAGACATATTTAAGAAGAAATTTGTTCTTCAGGCCAAATATGCAATTATATGATAAAAGTGATTAATTAATTAATTACAAATTAGTTGTAGTTAACAAAATTAATTAATATTTAATTATTGTATAATATTTGAAATTATATTAAATAATTAAATTAATTTCGAAAATTAATTAAATAATTAATTAATTAAAATTTTCGAAATCATAATAAATTAAATATTTATTTTCGAAAATTTTGGATTTAATTAATTAGTAGAATTAATTAAATATCTTTATTTGAGTGGGAGATAATAATCTGATAAGTTCAAATTGGATTTGAATTTAAAAGATTAATATTTATTCAAATAATTAATTATATTTGATAATTAATTAAAAAGATAATTAATTTGAATTCAAATTTGAATTAGTTATCAGGTTGTTAGATCTTATCTGACAAAGTAGTTTGAATAAATAATTAAATAAAAATTGAAAAACCAACATCCCTACAATTAGGGAAGCTACACGTGCACACACAGTCCATGGACTGTGTGTGGCGTGTAGGGAAATTTTCAGGGATGGGATTTTCATTTTTATTTATTTAATTAATTAATTAATGGATAATTCAAATTTTGGTTTTTGGATTTTTTCATTAATAGAATAATTAATTAATTAAAAAGTTAATTGTAAAATGGTTACAGATTTATTTTTTAAAATTTGAATATTTTCTTTTAAGTATGACTAATCAGAAAAATATTAAAAAAAAAAAGAGATGTGAGACAACTCAGAACATTCGCTCTGTGAAAAATAGAACGATAGTTTTCTCTCCCTGAAAATAAATAACCAATTCTCAGGCCTATTCTCTTGATCTCATGTGTTGAGTACATCAAGTAGAATCACAAATAAACTATCCCTCATTCTCTAAGTGCCCACACATTTCTTGAGGTGTAGAGAACGCTTTGGAAGATCTTGGTGTGAGTACGTGGGAGCGGCTTGGATAGGAAGATCGTTCTAAATACGAAAAGATAGCAAGGATACTTGATAGGCTTCAAGAGGTATGAATTCTATCCTTATCTTGTTTATGATTAATGTATGTATATTAATGGATCCACATATTTAAAGGTAGTTTAAATATGTTACAAAATTTTGTTGTACACTGGGCCAACCACACTACCATTCCGCTGCGTATTAGGAAACTAGTTCCTAACAGCTTCCTCCTTCTCTCCCGATGGTTTTTCTTCCCCATTTCTTTTTGAATTTTCAAGCTCTTTTTAAGGAATCAAGCCAAGGAACCATGCTATGATAAGCTAGGGTTATGCTCCACCATTGAAGAGGGTGTGTTGCTGAGATTGAGGTGAGTTTTTAGCCATTAGAACTCTTGCTTTTGCTCTGTTTCCTAGTTAAGTTTCACCTGGATTTTGGGTTGGAAAGTTGGGAATTGATTGGAGTTTTGGTTAGGGTTCTTGGGGTTGTGGTGCCTTGAACATGTGGAGGTGGTATTTGGGTTCATTTGGGACTTAATTTGATGTTTGGAAGCTTTTGGTTTGGGTTAGAAATGGTGGAATCGAAGGAAGAATTTTCTGGGCAGTTGTTGGCTGGAGGTAGCGCTACAGCGCCCAGAAGGGGGCGCTACAGCACTACCTGCAGGGGTGCAGGGGCGGTTTGGTTCTGTGAAGAGCGCTGGGGTGCTATGAGGGTAGCGCTGTAACCATGTTTTGAGTGTTTTTAGGGGTTTTTGCCTCGGGGTTTCAATCCTTAAGGCCCGGGATTGAATCTACTCACCGTGTGGGTACATTTCGGGGTCCCGAGAGTGGGGTTTAGATCAAGACCCTATTATTGTTGACTTTCATTAATCGGAGATTGTATTTGGTTATGACTAGGTGATCGCTGAAGGATTAAGGATTGATCGTTCTCATGGGTTGTTCTTGTTCTAATTCTCGCTCGAACAAGAGGTAAGAGAACTGCACCCCATATGTGACATGCATGGTTATTCTTGATGCATGTTGGATGTTTAACTGTGATACATGTGATGCACGAGAAACATGTGTTTAGGGCATGCCGTGAATATTGAGTATGAGACTGATCAGAGCTTGAGTCTCTGTGTTTGTGCATGATCATAATTATGCTAGCAACTGTTAAGTAAGCATGATGAATGCCCTACTTTTGGATATTTGACATATGATATATATTGATAGCATTGCTTACTTGTGCATGGCACTGACTAATTAGTCAGAATTGGCAAAGGTGTCAGTATCAACTGTGAAGCTGTGACTCATTAGTCAAGTTCGGCAGTGGTACTGGGCACTGGTCACATAGTGCTGACTCATAAGTCAGGAACGACCTTAGCGTGCTCAACACAAGCCAGTAAAGATTATATCTAATCGACATCTGCATTAAATGACTCAGAAGAGCGTTAATGCCCGACCGACCTCAAGTTCGATGAAAACTAAAAGCGCTTGTGTGACTTACCCATCAATCACTCATCTGTTTAAGCTAGTGACTTACCAGTCACTCATCTGTTTAATCTAGTGACTTACCCATCAGTCACTCATCTGTTTAAGCTAGTGACTTACCCATCAGTCACTCGTTTGTTTAAGCTAGTGACTTACCCATCAGTCACTCATCTGTTTAAGCTAGTGACTACCCATCAGTCACTCGTCTGTTTAAGCTAGTGACTACCCATCAGTCACTCATCTGATTAGAGCCATTGCAGGAAAGCCCATGTAACGGTTTCGTTACACGGCTATGGGCACCGATCCCCATAGTGACTTGCTTGTCAGTCACTCAGTATGGTTAACAAAACCTCAAAGTGATATTCACTCATCTGTTCAGGGCTATAAGCTCTGTATGATCATTCTGATAATCATTTGCATGGCTTTGGGTATTGAGCCCCGTAGTGACTTGCTTGTCGGTCACTCAGTATGGTTTACCAGAACCTCAAGTGTGAAATCACTCATCTGTTTAGGATTGACTTGATAGTCATCCAATCAGGAGGGCAGGATTTCTTATCATTGATTCCCCGGTATTATCTGAGTTTATTTGCATGCTTAAATAGAGCTATGCTTGCAGATATGATTTGATATCATGATATGACTGTTCATGAGCATATTGAGTTTTCTTGCTGGGCTTCGGCTCACGGGTGCTATGTGGTGCAGGTAAAGGCAAAAGAAAGCTGGACCATCCTTGAGTTGGAGAGCTTAGGTGACGATGTGTACATATGCAGCTGCTCGACCGCCATGACCGAGGTTTGAAGGACATGAACAAGGGTTAAACCCTGTGTTGCCGCTTAGATCGGCTAGTTGTAAATATTTTCCTATAATAGACCTTTAAATTATATTTTTGGGATACCACGTTCTAATGAAACGTTACATCTTAACAAAAAAATTTAATCCCTAAACCGCTAATCATACTTAGTTACACGATTTTGGCCAAATGACTCGATTAGCGGGTTTAGCACTGTTTATAAGGCACACCGTAACGGTCCCTGGATTTTAGGGTATTACAATCAGACTGGTGGTTACGCTAGGGTATGATGCATGAACTGATACTAAAATACTTGAGTTCGTTGTAATCGATTGTTCAACTGCGTATAATGCAATTTTGGGATGACCTGCACTGATGGTTTTTGAAGCCATCACCTCGATCCACAATGAAGTTCCCCTCAGCCTCAGGGATATGCATAGTACGTGGAGACCAGCTCGCCACCCGATAATGCTACATCGTAGCTATGAAGGGAAAGTCAAAACTCGGGCAGCAGGCAATGGTCATAGACGAAGAGGGTGAGGAGTCCCAAGAAATGTAAGTTACCCATGGGACGAAAGGACTTCAAGAAAGGGATAATGAGGTCGCCCAACAAGACAACATCGATCCGTGAATAGGCAAAGATAGATCTGAGGTCAAAGATGTGGAGGAGCTTGAGGAAATCAGTATCGACCCAGAAACTCCTTCAAGAGTTGTGAAAGTTGGGAAAAATCTTGGAGTTGAAAGGAAGAAGGAGCTGGTCAAATTCTTGAGGAAGAACCTGGATGCCTTCGCCTGGTTGCATGAAGATATGGTGGGAATCAGTCCGAGTATAATAATGCATACTTTGAACTTGGACATGAATGTGCCTGAAAAGTTCCAAAAATGAAGGCTTTTGGGGAGAGTACGATCGAAAGCATTGGAAGAAGAATTAGCTTGCCTACTTAAATGCGAATTTATCAGGAAAGCAAAATACTCGATCTAGGTTGCTAACCCCGTGCTGGTCCTCAAGCCAAACGAGAAGTGGAGAACTTGCTTTGATTTCTCCGATCTCAACAAGGCCTATCCTAAAGAATGTTTCCCATTATCTAGAATTGATTAGTTGGAAGGCCTACCGCCGTTCACGAGCTCATGTCTTTCATGGATGCGTATTCTGTATATAACTATATTGCGATGAACCCTGCAGACGAAGAGCATATCAGCTTCATGACTGAGCATAACGTATACTGACCAAGAGCATATCAGCTTCATGAAGAATGTCAGTGCTACATACTAACGATTAGTCAACAAAATGTTTGCTAACCAGATCGGGAAAAACATTGAGGTGTATGTCGATGATATGCTTGTTAAATCAAAGACTACCAGTAACCATGTATCCGACCTGGAAGAATGTTTTGGCTTACTAAGGAAGTATGACATGAAGTTAAATCCCCAGAAGTGCACTTTCAGAGTTTCTTCGGGAAAATTTCTGGGGTTTATAGTCAACACAAGGGAGTGGAGGCAAATCCAGAGAAATCATATCGTTGTTGGAAATCCCTTCGCCTAGATCGCGCAAGGAAGTACAAAGTTTAACTGGAAAGGTGGCAGGCCTAAACCGCTTTGTTTCAAAATCCACTGACAAGTATCTCCCATTTTACAACATGCTCAGAGGAAACAAGAAGTTCTAGTGGATCGAAGAATGTGAACAGGCATTTCATGACCTGAAAGCTCACCTGGCTGAACCCCCCCTACTATCAAAACCTGCATCTGTGGAATGTTTGTTTCTGTATCTGGTTGTGATAGAAAATACAGTTAGTGTTGTGTTAGTTCAAGAGAAAAATCGGACCCAAAAACCAGTATATTATCTAAGTAAAAGACTTCTTGGAGCTGATTATCGGTATCCATTAATAGAAAAGCTTGCATTTTTGTCTCATTTTGGCATCAAGGAAGCTCATACCATATTTTCAGTCCCATACCATCCACGTCTTAACTGACCAACCTTTAAGGTAGGTTTTGCAAAAAACTAAAATGTTGGGACATCTACTAAAATGGGCCATCAAACTCAGCCAATTTGAAATATTATATAGGCCACGCACAATAATCAAGAGTCAAGCCCCCGCTGATTTTGTGGCTAAGTGCACGGGTTTTCAGGGCGAGCCAATAAGAGAGATGGTTTAGGAATTGTGGAAAATATTCGTTGATGGATCCTCTAATGAAAACGGATTGGGAGCTGGGATAATTTTAATCTCACCTGAAGGGCATCGATCCATACAGCTCTCAGGTTCAGATTCAAAGCATCCAACAACAAAGTCGAATATGAGGCCTTATTGGTAGGGCTAAGGGTGGCGAAAGAGCTAAAATCAAAGGTGATCCAATGTTACAATGATTTCTAACTTGTGGTCAATTCGATATTGGGAGAATATCAAGCTCGTGGTATCAAGATGGCATCCTACTTAGCCAAGGTTAAGGGCGAGATGTCTGAATTCAAGTTTAGATCTGTTGAACAAGTACCCCACGAGTAAAATTCCAATGCTGATGCTTTGGCTCGACTTGCTACCACCAAAGAGGCGGATTCACTGAATGTAATTCTGGTGGAATTCTTTTAAAGCCCGAGCATAATTGTAGAAACAGTTGAGGTCGGAATGATTGACATAAAACCGACTTAGATGACTCCTATAGTGGAGTATCTCACAACCAAAAAGTTACCTAATGATCGAAAGGGTTCAAGAAATTTGTTGTATCAAGCAGCGTGATATGTTATGGTTGAAGGGATTCTATATCAACGAGGGCATTTGCTACCTCTCCTACGGTGTGTTCTGCTCGAGGCAGCGCAGACTATCTTGCAAGAAATACACGAATGCTTCTTCGCATATCATGATCGAGGAAAAAATTAGCTCTGAAGGTACTAAGACAGGGCTATTTTTGGCCCACGCTGACAAAGGAATTGATCTCGTATGTGCAGAGATGTGATGTAACGTCCCAAAGTTCCTAATAAGGCTTAGGGCCTTGGTTAGGGGTCCAGGGTGGAAAAGTATGGAATTATGTGATTATGTGATATATATATATATATGTGCATCATTATGTGATTATGTGAGTTATATTATAATAGGACTTTATATGCATGTTTTGGTGTATTAAATATGCATGTGGACTTATTTATGATTAATTGGGCAATTTTCATAATTTGGCTCGTTATGGGTATATTTGGCATATATGTGGTATGTGTGTGGTACTTCATTACTATATGGTTATGTTTGGGTTACTCGACATGAGACGATCCTAGGGAGCAAGCTAGTGGGAAAGTCACAACAGGACCCATACTTTACACGAAGTGAGTCAAGGGTTATATTGGGTATTTAGCACATTACCGGGGTATTGGGTAATGGGAATGATAATTTGATGATATATTGGGAGTTAGTGAGATCAGGAGGGAATTCTGGGAATTTTGACTATTTTACCCTAGGGGGGCGATTTTGGGACCCTGAGCATTGGGATTTGCTTGAGGTTACTTAAGCTCGTAGTAACCTATCAGAAATAAAAGAACGCTCAGTATGTTCTCTTTGTCTCCCATTATCCCTTCTTGACACCGTTCGCATTTTCGAAGGAAACTCGAGTTTTAGGACTCGGATTTAGGCAAGGATCAAGGCATAGCGATTCTAGGGAAGATTATAAGCTTATTTGCTGGAGGATTTAATTGGGAAAAGACTCAATCAGAGATAATCCAAGCTTTAAGTTTTAAGTTTTCAAGTTTTAAGCCTTGATTGGATTTTTACATTTTGAGTAGTTTTTTATTTGTTTGGGACATGGGTTTTCATGGTTTTGGGAAATTAGGATGTTTGGGAACTTTATTTATGGGATTTGAATATGTTTGGATAGGTTTTTGGAGGATTTTAAATGGGAGAAATTGTAGAGAATGGCTGGGTTCGAGGGTGGGTCGCGACCTTGTTCTAGCAAGTTGCGACCCGTGTGAACCCAGAACCAGGATGGTTCTGCATGGGGCCCATGCTGCGACTCTAGAGGGACAAGTCACTGCCTGCACCCTAAAGCCCAGGCAGAGGGCTCTTTGTCACGGAGGCGCACTGCGACCCCAAGGGCCAAGTCGCGGCCCACCTGTGCAGTTTTGCCCAGGTTCAGTTTTTAGTCGTGGGAACTTAACTCTAAGGGCTCGAGATCGATCCTACTACCTAGTTTGGTATGTTTTGACGTCCCGGAGGCTAGGACTTGGTCTGTAAGTATTTATTTACTCATTTTTTATGGGATTCTATATTATGGTTGTGGCTAAGTTGTCGCTAGGGGCTTGGAAAAAGGATCGTAGTTGAGGGTCCTTTATTGGTAACCTGTGCTTGGACCAAAGGTAAGAAAATTGCACCCAGTATGTGACATACATGATTATTGATGAGGCATGTTGAGTGCCCTTTATATGGACATTGGTTTCATTGTAAATGCATGGCAACATTGCTTACTTGTGAATGGCATTGACTTATTAGTCAGACTCGACAATGGTGTTTAGTACTAGTCATGAAGCTTTGACTTATCCGTCATGATTGGCAATAATACTGAGCATTTGTCGTATGAAATTGACTTATGAGTCAACAGCGTCAATAGCGTATTAAACGCGGGCAAAAATGATTAGATCTAATCAACATGAGCATTAAATGCTTGACCGACCTATTGGTCGAAGAAAACTAAAGCGCTTGGCTAGTCTAAGGCTAGTTACTCAGAGCCAGGGCTAAAAGGCTCAGGTGACTAGAATGTCACATGGCTTAGGGCGCAGGACCCCAGAAAGACTTAATAGTCATCTATTTAGGGCGCGGGATCCTAGATTGACTTAATAAGTCATCTATTCAGGGCGGAAGACCTCGATTTGACGTAATAGTATTCATTAAGGGCACAGGACCCCAGATTGACTTCACAATCATCTTCTCAGAGCGCAGGACCCCATAATCATTTATTTGTACTTGCTTGCATGCATGAATAGGGTTATTATTACTAGGCATGCTTATTATGATTTGATGACATGTTATTATCTGCTTATAAGCATGTCTGGGTTTTCTTGCTGAACCTCGTTCACGGGTGCTATGTGGTGCAGGTAAAGGTAAAAGAAAGTTGAACCATCCTTCAGTTGGAGAGCTTAGGTGACCATGTGTACATATGCGGCTGCTCGACCACCACGAGCGAGGATTTAAAGAGGAACTAGGGTTAAACCCTATTTTGTCGCTTAGGTCGGCTGATTATAAATCTTTTATTGTAATTAACCTTTTAAATGCATTTTGGGATCCCAAGGTATACAGTAAACATTTTTGTGAAACGTTTGTATCCTTGACCAAAATTTTTAAACCTAAATCGTTAATAACATTTAGTTACACGATTATGGTCAAATGACTCGTTTAACGAGTTCTGCACTATTTAAAATACATAGTGTAACGATCCCTGGGTAGTAGGGCATTACAACTTGGTATCAGAGCAAGCCAAGGTTAAGGGTTCCTGTAGAAAATCTAGGCATGTAAACTCGTCACTAGAGACGAGCTTCACTCAGGGTATGGTAACTATTTATGTGGTTGTGTGCTTAACTACTTAAATAGAATGTAAATGCTTTACCTATATACCTTATTAGGGAGCATGAGTTTATGTTAAGGCCTAGCCCTTGACTATTAATATCATTATGTGATTACCTGCTCAGTGAATATATGAATGTGTTATTTGCATGTTGGAGTTGAGAGCACGGTGTGTATGTTGGAAGAGCAGGGGTTATGAATTGATGTATGAATGTTAATGGTGTGTTTTTAGCATTGAAATGGTATATGAATGTGATGTTGTGTGATTGTTCCCGTGGGGGAGGACTTTTGAATGTGCTTATCATGCTTAATGGATCAAGTTATTGACTGTAGACTAATCAGAGGTTATGTACCCAAAGCAGTTAATGAGACCTGGTGGTACTTATACCGAAGCTAGGAATTATAGCTAAGGCCTAAGTTCTTCACCTGCCCCTCAGAATTTGCAGCATGTGTTTAGAGATATGCAATTAAGATTGCTGAGGCAAGATGTAACGACCCAAAATTACTAATAAGGCTTAAGGGCCTTGATTAGTGTGCCGGAAGGGCATAATTGGAAGTTATGTGAATTAATGGTGAAAATGCATGCTTATGTGAAATGCATGTTTATGAGTATTGGACAAGCATGCAGGCCCTATTTGGTTTGTAAGGGCATAATTGTAATTTTGGCATGTTAGGGCATAAATTTAATTATTTGTGATAAACTTTTGAGACCACATTATTATGTGGATATAGTTATACTTGCAACATTTGGCATGAGGCGATCCTAGGGAGCAAGTAGCGTGAAAGTCACAACGGGACCCAGCAGTTGACTCGGGGCGAGTCAAGGGGTATTTTGGGTCATGGGCATTTATTTGGGTTATTGGGTTATGAAAATAAATAATTGGAGATATATTTGAGGTTAGGAAGCCTAGGTGGGAAGACCGAGGAGTTTTACCATTTTGCCCCCGGGTACGTTTTCGGTACCCCGAGCCTTTGAGGTGACATTAGGAACTTAAGTTAAATAAAAAAAAAAACCAAGAAGCTTTCAGAATTTTGGTGAACAGACCCAAGGCATCCTCTTCTCTATAAGTCATACCATGGGGATTTTAAAGAACAAAGCAAGGATTTGGGGCTCTAAAACTTGGAGATTGTTTTGCATCACTTTGTGGATTCAAGTAGAGGCTAAGGTAAGCATCAAACTGTGATTTTAGCTAGTTAATTCAGTGGTTATTGGCTGGTTTTCTTAGTTCTTTTAAGGTGTTAAAGTTGAAGATTGAATCTTAGATTTGATGAGTTTTAAAGCTAGAGTTTGTTAGGTTTTGCTGTTGGAATCATAGTGGTATTTCTGGGATGATTAAATTAAGTTGTTAGATTGATTTAAAGGGTAATTAGCTTGGTTTTGGAAGAGAGAATGGTGGTTTTTCTGGGTTCGAAGGGGTCGGGCCGCGGCTCAGTTCTTGGTGTGTCGCTGCCCTTCGAAGCAGATGGAGGCTGAGGAAGAAGGGCGGGCCACGGCATGGGGTATGCTGATCCGCGGCCCATGTCTATTTCTGGGCAAGGCTGGGCCTCTGGTTGGGGGCATGCCACGACATGAGAAGCTTGAGTCGCGGTCCTTAAGGGCATTTTTGGCCTTTTGGAGTTTTTAAGCGTGGGAACCTAACCTAGGGTGCTCGGGATCGATCCCACTATCGTGTTTGGTGGAATATGATGTCTCGAATACTAGAACTCTATCCGAAAACCCTTATACAATTATTGATGGAATCCTTTATCATGGTTGTGACTAGGTATACGCTTGGGCTCAGGGCAAGATCGTGCTCGGGGGTTGCCTTTCTTCATCAAAGCACTTGGAGTTAAAGGTAAGAAAACTGCACATGTATATATGGATAGGATGGGACTAAGTGTTCCCTATGTTTGTATGCACTGTTATATGATTGTGATAAACCATGTGAGCATGTTTGGACTAAGAGTTCCCTATACTTGTATGGATGTTATGAGGTGGTATTATGCCACGAGGACATGTGATAAACAGCCTAAGAGTGTCGGAATCAACACTTGCACAGAAGGCGCGGCTCAACCACTGGTAGCTGAGGATAGCTTTATAATCACTGAGCTCGGCTTAAGCGGGCCAGAGTCAGTGGGGTGAACACTGGGCTTGGCCTAAGCAAGCCAAAGACAGTGGGTTAAATAGAGGGTGCGGCCTACAGGCGTTAACCCTAGTTGTTGCTTGGCATGTATACTTTTGCTAATTGATGTGTATGATATGCTGAATATCTGGAACTAGATCATTGGTTATTAACTAATGTCCTGGATTGAATGAATGTTATGGCTTGTTGGGTAATTGATTAATGTCTTGTAAATCATTTGGTTATGCTCTGTGAACTACTTAGTTGTTGATATTGATTGTACTATGATATTATGTTTTCTTGCTGGGCCTTGGCTCACAGGTGATACATGGTGTAGGTAAAGGCAAGGGTAAGATGGGTTGACCATGAGTTGGAGAGCTCTGTGGGTGAGGTGTACATTGTCAGCTGCTCGGCCGCCACGGTCGAGGGTTTGTACAGGGACGGAAACCTAAAACATGTATTTTGCCATTAGAGTGGCTTGATTATTTATATGATTTGGAAATTCTGTAATTACATTATTTAAACCCTAATTTAGGATCCCATGTACCAAACATTTATTTTAATGAAAATTATTTTTTTACAACCAAAATCTTTTAAACCTAATCTGTTTGTGTTGTAGATTCACATTTTTATCTAAATGGCTTGATTAGCAAGTCTCGCACTATTTCAAACACACAGTGTAACGGTCTTGGTTATCCAGGGCATTACACAAGAGGAAGAGATTAGATATTTAAAACAGCACCAAGTTCTATCAAGGAACACCTCTTCCTTTGCTATGCCTGGAGTGGCACCAGTATTGGCTTAGCCTAGGGTTGAGAATAGGTGGGAATTTCTTTGTGGAAAATTCCAGGAATATTACCATCCAGTTTTCAAGGGAGGCCTAGATCCATTCAGAGCTGAGAAATGGATGGGCATGATCAGTTTCATCCTCGACAGTATGGGGGTGATAGGTCATGAAAGGGTGATCTGTGCTGCATATGTATTACGGTGGCTTGATTATTTATATGATTTGAAAATTCTGTAATTACGTTATTTAAACCCTAATTTAGGATCCCATGTACCAAACATTTATTTTAATGAAAATTATTTGTTTACAACCAAAATCTTTTAAACCTAATCTATTTGTGTCGTAGATTCACATTTTTATCTAAATGACTTGATTAGCAAGTCTTGCACTATTTCAAACACACAGTGTAACGGTCTTGGTTATCCAGGGCATTACACAAGAGGAAGAGATTAGATATTTAAAACAGCACCAAGTTCTATCAAGGAACACCTCTTCCTTTGCTATGCCTGGAGTGGCACCAGTATTGGCTCAGCCTAGGGTTGAGAATAGATGGGAATTTCTTTGTGGAAGATTCCAGGAATATTACCATCCAGTTTTCGAGGGAGGCCTAGATCCATTCAGAGCTGAGCAATGGATGGGCATGATTAGTTTCATCCTCGATAGTATGGGGGTGATAGGTCATGAAAGGGTGATCTGTGCTGCATATGTATTGCGGGATGATGCTCGGACGTGGTGGGAAGTGGTATCCCAGACACGAGAGACAGCTGCAATGAACTGGAAGAAATTTAAGCATCTGTTTAATGAAAGATATTATTGTGATTCAGTTTAGACTGCTAAGACAAATGAGTATATGAACATGTTTCAAGGAAATGCAACAGTAACAGAGTACGTTAATAGATTCGATGGGTTAGCCAAGTTTGCTTTTGATATGATACCCACGGATTTTTCTCGGAAGGAACGATTTCTCCATGGACTGAATCCCAGAATAGCTCATGGAATTAGAGTCCCCCCAATACATGAAATCTCTACCTACGCTTAGGTGGTAGGGAAGGCTCTTGTTGTTGAGAGCAGAGGAAATGAGATTGGGAAGGAGAGTGCCAGAGAGCACAGAGCCCAATCGGTGATACCTCCGTTTATTGGATCGAGCAAGGACAAGGATTGGAAAGTCTACCCAGAATGCACTCGGTGTAAGAGGCTTCATCTGGGAGAATGTCTAGCAAGGGCATGTTTCTTATATGGGGTGTTTGGGCACCGTATGAGGGATTGCCCAAGGCGAAGGAAGGATGAGGAAAAAGGGGAGGATAGCGCGACTCTAGCTTGAGTATTTGCTCTGACGCAGTTAGAGACTAAGATTGAGACTGGGGTTGGTTCCTCAGTAGTGGCAGGTCTGCTTCCTAATTCTGATTTTTGTATTATGTTAATTGGTTTTGGTGCCATGTTGTTCTTTGCTTGTTGCATCTACAGAGACATAGACTTGATATGCAGATTACATGGTTATGTTGTGATGGGAATGTGTTACTCTATTAGTAATTTTAAGAGATGAGTTATATTATTGTGGGAAGGACTCATCAGTTGATTTAAATGGAGTATTGAATTGGATTTGTGATCATCTTGATCAACGGTATCATGGTATACTCTCAGTTGGAGATTGGCCAAAGTCAAGGAACGCCTTAGAGGGCAAGAGTTTCCTTGGACGGGCAGGATATTACATATGCTTTGTAGAATAATTATGAGTTTTCCAATAGATCTGAACCAATTTATAAGTTATTATGATATTTCATTGACAGAAAAGGTGATTGCCTAAGCAACATGTTAGTTGAAGGGTATGACCAGAACTAGAGCAGAGTGACTGGTTGGCCAGTTGGGCAACATTATGTTTGAGTTTACTCTTGTAGAGAGGATCAAAGGAAAAATAGTTGAGTGAACCACATATGGGAAGAGTTGAGTAGAATGTCTTAGCTGGGTTAGCTAAGGATTTTGCAGTGCCAGGTATGAGTTTATTGAGGTATAGGAATCGGACTTGGAATCCGATGGGCACTGGGATTAAACAGGAGATTCTGGATGAAACTCATACTACCCCTTATTCTCTTCATCTAGGCATCATGAGGATGTGCCAGGATCTGAAAGCTTTATCCTGGTGGCCTAGGATGGAGAGGGGCGTAACTGAATATGTAACAAAGTTCCTAACCTGTTAGCAAGTCAAGATAAAGTATCAAAATTCAGTAAGACCAATACAACCTTTGTATATTCCATAGTGGAAGTAAGAGAACATCACGATGGATTTCATGGTGGGGTTGCCCAGGGTAGTGGGCTAGTGTGATTTCAGTTCGGGTTATTATAGACTAGTATACAAAGTCAACTTGCTTTTATGAGTAAGGACGAGCAATACAGTTGATCAGTATGTAGATCTCTATGTGAGAGAGATAGTACGCCTTCAGGGAATTCGAGGTCTATCTTATTAGATGAGGACCCTGCAGAAGGAAATGAGTATACAGTTGGAGTTAGTAAAGTTTATTATCCTCAGATTGATGGTAAATTAGAGGGAGTTATTCAGTTATTAAAGGGCACCTTATGAGATACTATATGGTAGGAAATGTATATTGCTCATTCACTGGGAGGAGATGAGTGAGATGTTATATTTGGATCTTATGGTAGTTTAGGAGATCATTGAGGCTATTGAAAGGATTAGAGCTTGGATGCTCGCTTCTCAGAATAGACAGAAAAGTTATGTTAATTTGAAGTGAAGGAATGTTGAGTTCCAAGTGGAAGATTGTATCTTCCTTAGAGTATCACCATGGAAAGGGGTAAGGAGATAAGGGCAGGTTGAACCCTAGATTAGTAGGACCGTTGGAAATCCTGGATAGGATCGGTCAGGTGGCCTATAGTTGGCCTTATCTTCGGTACTGTCGGCCCTATACAATGTATTTCATATTTCCATGTTGAGGAAACATGTGTTAGATGAGACTCATGTGTTGAGTTATGAGGATCCGGAATTAGAGGCTAAGTGATCATGTAAGGAATAGCCAGTACAGATATGAGACAGAAATAACAAATTTATGAGGAACAACAACTATACCTTTTGTTAAGGTATTATACAGAAATAGTAAGGTCGAGGGAACAACCTAGAAACTAGAATCAGATATGCGGGATAGATATTTCGGGCTATTCAGATAAAATTTCGAGGACGAAATTTCTGTAAGGAGGGGATTGTTGTAACGTCCCAAATTTCCTAATAAGGCTTAGGGCCTTGGTTAGGGGACCATGATGGAAAATTATGGAATTATGTGTATTATGTCATATATATGTCCATGATTATGTGATTATGTGAGTTATATTATAATATGACTTGATATGCATGCTTTGGTGTATTAAATATGCATGTGGGCTTATTTATGATTAATTGGGCAATTTTCATAATTTGGCCCATTATGGGTATATTTGGCATATATGTGGTATGTGTGTGGTACTTCATTATTATATGGTTATGTTTGGGTTACTCGTCACGAGATGATCCTAGGGAGCAAGCTAGTGGGAAAGTTACAACAGGACCCATACATGACACGAAGTGAGTCAAGGGTTATATTGGGTATTTAGCACATTACTGGGGTATTGGGTAATGGGAATGATAATTTGATGAAATATTGGGAGTTAGTGAGAATAGGAGGAAATTTTGGGAATTTTGACTATTTTACCCTAGGGGGCGTTTTTGGGACCCCGAGGATTGGGATTTGCTTGAGGTTACTTAAACTTGAAGTAACCTGTCAGAAATAAGATAACGTTAAGTACGTTCTCTCTCTCTCTCTCCCGTTATCCCTTTTTGACACCGTTCACATTTTCTAAGGATGCTTGAGTTTTAGGACTCAGATTCAAGCAAGGATTGAGGCATATCGATTCTAGGGAAGATTATAAGCTTATTACCCAGATGATTTAATTGGGAAACGACTCAATCAAAGGTAATCCAATCTTTAACTTTTATGTTTTCGAGTTTTTAATCCATGATTGGATTTTTACGTTTTCAGGAGTTATTGATTTGCTTGGGTCTTTGGTTTTCATGGTTTTGGGAACTTTGTTTTGGGGGTTTGAATATGTTTGGATAGGTTTTTGGAGGATTTTAAATGGGCGAAACTGTAGAAAATGGTTTGGTTCAAGGTTGGGTCGCGACCTTGTTCTAGCAAGTCACAACCTGTGTGAACCCAGAACCAGGAGGGTTCTGCCTGGGGGGCGCCCCGCGACTCTAGAGGGCCAATTCGCAGCCCGCACCCTGAAGCCCAGGAAGAGGGCTCTCTATTAAGGAGGTGTGTTGCGACCCCAGGGCCAAGTCGCAACCCGCCTGTGCAGTTTTTCCCAGGTTTGGTTTTTAGTCGTGGGAACTTAACTCTAATCGCTTGGGATCGATCCTACTACTATGTTTGGTAGGTTTCAATGTCCCGGAGGCTAGGACTTGGTCCGGAAGTATTTATTTACTCATTTTTTATGGGATTCTATATTATGGTTGTGACTAGGTTGTCGCTGGGGGCTTGGAAACTGGATCGTACTTGAGGGTCGTTTATTGGAAACTTGTGCTTGGACCAAAGGTAAGAAAACTGCACCCAGTATGTGACATACTTGATTATTGATGAAGCATGTTGAGTGCTCTATATATGGATATTCATTGCATTGTCAATGCCTTGCAGCATTGCTTACTTGTGAATGGCATTGACTTATTAGTCAGAAACGGCAAATGCCTGGCAATACTGGTCATAAAGCTCTGACTTATCAGTCATGATCGGCAATAATACTGAGCATTTGTCGTATGAAATTGACTTATGAGTCAACAGCGGCAATAGCGTATTAAACGCGGGCAAAAATGATTAGATCTAATCAACATGAGCATTAAATGCTTGACCGACCTATTGGTCGAAGAAAACTAAAGCGCTTGGCTAGTCTAAGGCTAGTTACTCGGAGCCAGGGAAAAAAGGCTCAGGTGTAACGCCCTACTACCTTAGAGCCGTTACTAAGTGAGTTTTCAACGTGTATTTAACTCGCTAATCGAGGTTTTTAGGTCAAAAGTGTAATTAAATCATAAACAGTGAAATAAAATTTGAAAATAACTCCATTTACTATAAAACGTTGAGAGTTTGACACTTAGGATTCCAAGATATTGTTTAGAAATATTTACAACATATAATTTACAAATTTGAGTCGACTAGACGAAAAAATCTAGGTTTTAATACAATCATCTCCCAAAGCCACTGGCCGTGGCAGCCAGGCAGGCCAAACATATACACGCCGCTTCACGCTCTCTGTACTCATGGTTGGTTGACTATCCCCTTGCCCTTACCTGCACCACAGAGCACCCGCGAGACAAATCCCGGCAAGAAAAACCTCACAAATAGTTAACATATGCATAACAAACACTTAACATATAATCCGGCCACCAATAGGCTAAACACATACGGCCATGCCGTCCCAGACGCTTTACCAGGACCTGGGTTCGCGGTCCACACCGTGAGGATATCCCAGGTATCCTTTAGGGTCTCACCCTGGCAACTCGCACTCCACGCGCTTAACGCTGCTCCCGGCCCCTTGCCGTACTCGGCCTTGCACTCAACGTGCCAAACGTCGTTCCCGGCCCTTTGCCGTTCTCGACCCCTGCCGACCTTGGCCTGCGTCGTTCCCAGCTCTTGCCGAACATTCACATAATCGCATTCATAGCATAATAGATATATATTGAATACTAACAAATTCAATCAAAGGCCTACGCCCTGCAATTCAAACATATTGGGCTCAGCCCTGCATACAAGCTCTATGGGAACAGTGGTTTTCTTACCTGTGTCCTGAGCTCCCAAAGCACTGAACCCTCGAGCACGGTTCCCTATTCTGAGCCTCTCTGAGTACCTATTCACAACATGTAGATAGCATCCTTATTACTAACCAATTTAAAAACATCTCCCGGAACCAATCCCGAGCTCTCGGAACCTCTCGGACCCCCACACGAGGTGGCGGGAGCGTCCCCTGAGCTCCCTGAGCAAAAGCCTAAAACTAAATTTTCCCCTGCCCAGAAATGGCCTAGGGCCGCGGCACTAGCCCCCAAGGACCGCGGCGCCCAGTGTGGCCTCCTTCCCTGATGCAACCTAGCGCCGCGGCGCAGAAGAACACTCCCAGAATTCTGGGTTTTTCCCCAACATTTTCCCGAGCCAAAACACTCCCAAATCATTACCAAGGCATACCTAAGCCCCAAATTCAATCCAAAACCCCATATAAACTATCTAACAACTCAGAAACATCAACAACAAGCCTAAACACACAATCAAATCCCCAGTTCACAAATTGGCTTGAAACTTTATGAAACTTAAACTAATAAACCAGAAAATTGAATCACAGCAGCTAATATATAACAGAGATGCATAAAACCCTTACCTCAAGTAGAAATTCGCCCCTGAGCCTTCTCCAAGTCCAACTCCAAGCAAATCCCTCTTAATCCCAAACTGAACCTAGGCAAGCCTCATCCCCAAGAATCCACCAAACAGCCACACACCAACTTTCAATTTTCATGCTAACACTCTAGAAATCAAGCTTAGAAACTTAACAAAACAGAGATAAATCCTTACCTCAGAGAAATCTGGGTTTATGATCAAGTTTAATTGCCTCCAACCACTTGGTTCTCCTCCTAGGTCTTCCAAATTTCAGCTCCCTTCCTCTTTTCCCTTCTTTCTAGTTTTCTCCTCAAACTTTCAGCCAAAACAGAATATGCCTAAGTGTTGAAACGTGAATGACTTCTCTTCTCAGCTGAAGTTATCTAAATCCTTGCCAAAAGACCATCTCACCCTTCCATCTAATTCCCTTTTCTAACTAAACCTCAAGAGCATCCTAGACATTTCACATCCCTTACAAATATACCATTTTATCACTTAGGGTAGTTATCCTCACTAGTTACCAATGGTTACTCAAACCACTAAAATACCATTAACCAATACTTATAAATACCCAATCTCAAGTTATAATATTCCCAAAATACCCCTAGGCTCCTCCCGAGCCGGGTATTTAATCACGTTGTGACTTTCTAGCTAAACGGCTCCTTAGGACCGTCTCGGAACGTGCATCACAATTATATCACCGTCATACCATAAATTTCACATATATTACATTTATGCCCTCAATGGCTAAGATTACCAATTTACCTCTAACAAACAAATGGGGCCCACATGCATATTTATTTCACCTAAACATGCATTCTAACCACATATTCATTCAGTTCACATAAATTAATGCAGTATAACAATTATTGCCCTCCAGGAACATTAATCAAGGCTCTAAGCCTTATTAGCAAATTCGAGTCGTTACATCAGGTAATTGGAACGTCACATGGCTTAGGACACAGGACCCCATAAATACTTAATAGTCATCTATTTAGGTCGCAGGATCCCAGATTTATTTAATAAGTCATCTATTCAGGGCGCAAGACCCCATATTGACTTAATAGTCATCTATTCAGGGTGCAGGACCCCAGATTAACTTAACCTTCATCTTCTCAGGGCACATGACCCCATAATCATTTATTTGGAATTGCATGCATGCATGAATTGGGTTATTACTTCTAGGCATGCTTATTATGATTTGATGACATGTTATTATCTGCTTATAAGCATGTCTGAGTTTTCTTGTTGAGCCTCGGCTTACGGGTGCTATGTGGTGCAGGTAAATGTAAAAAAAAAAAAGTTGAACCATCCTTGAGTTGGAGAGCTTAGGTGACGTTTTGTACATATGCAGCTGCTCGACCATCATGGTCGAGGGTTTAAAGAGGAACTAGGGTTAAACCCTATTTTGCCACTTAGGTCGGCTGATGTAAATATTTTATTGTAACTAACCTTTTAAATGTATTTTGGGATCCCAATGTATACAATCAATGTTTTAGTAAAATATTTGTATCCTTGACCAAAAGTATTAACCCTAAATTGTTAATCACATTTAGTTATACGATTATGGCCAAATTACTTGATTAACGAGTTCTGCACTATTTAAAATACATAGTGTAACGGTCCCTAGGTAGTATGGTGCTACATGTGACAAATGTCAATGCTTCACCATAGTTGCCCGAGCAGCTCCCATTGAGCTAACCATAATCTCATCCCCATGGCCGTTTGCAGTATGGGGAATTGACTTGATTGGATCTTTGCCAATAGGAGAAGGAGGAGTTCGCTATGTTGTTGTCACCATCAATTACTTCACAAAGTGGGTGGTGGCCGAACCTCTGGATACCATCACCTCAAAGAGAGTCCTGGATTTTTTCGTAAAAAATATCATATGTCGATTTAGGCTGCCAAAAAATATCGTGTCTGCCAATGGAACTCAGTTCGATAGCGATCTCTTCACAAACTTTTGTGAAAAATACGGTATAACCAAGAGTTTTTTGTCAGTAGCATACACGCAGGGCTAATGGGTAGGTCGAGTCTGTAAACAAGACCCTAAAGGTGAGCTCAAAGAAGCGATTAGATGAAGCCAAGAGACTATGGCTCGATCAGAACTCTGGGCCTATAGAACCTCACATTGAACCTCCACGGGACCCATTTTTCTTTGGCCTTTGGAAGCAAGGTTATGCTCCTGATTGAGGTGGTAGTGACGACCCACAAACTGAAGACCTTTGATCAAGATCAGATCCACGAGCTACTCAGTGCATCCCTTGATCTAATCGAGGAAAAACGAGAAGCATCACAATTGCAGCTCGCCCATTATCCGCAGAAAATCACTCGTTATTTCAATTTGAAGGTAAGAGGACTCAAACTCAGATTAGGTGTTTTGGTTCTCCGGAGGGTATTTTTGGCTAGTAAAGATCCCAAGGATGGTTTGTTAAGGTCGAACTGGGATGGACCATACCAGATCATGGAGATCCTGCGCGAAGGGACTTTTAAGCTAGCTTGGTTAAGTGGAGAAATAGTTCCACGAACTTGGAATGCCCTACACCTCAAAAAGTACTATCAATAATTTTGTTGTCTTTAATTTTTTTGGAATTATTGTTTATGTAAGGCTTATCGATAAAATTCATTTCATTTTAATAACAGATGGATTATTACGTAATTAATTTTGTCGTTTTATTATCGCAGGCACACTTTGTAAAAGCAACCTAGAACATTTATAAGTTTTGATTGCTTGGGGGGCACATAACCAAAGAGAGCTTTTAAAAAGATTTCAACCGATTCAGATGTGAATCTTAGAGTTGGGAAAAATTTATAATTCAACGGCTTTTTAAAGCTCGAATTTTCAAAAACCGAACACGAACTAAGGTTGAGAAATTTCTAAAGCAAAAGCCCTGGAAATAAGTAGGTCCGAGGCCTAATTCCTAACACGTACAATGTTATTAAGTTGACTAAAGCCCCTAGATATAACTAGGTCTGAGGCTTGATTCCTAACAAGTACAATGCTATTAAGCCTACTAAAACCCCTGGACACGACCAAGTTTGAGGCCTGATTCCTAACAGGTATAACGCAATTAGGTGGGCAAAATCTTGGATACAACTAAGATATTGAATAAAATTAGTTAGTCGACCCATAAAAAATCTATCTCGATCTAAGGAAAACCCCTAAGGTTTCGAGTGTACAAGAATCCAAGAATTCACAAACATGAGAAAACAATAGAGTAAGGGGAACACGAATAGATCACAAATTAAATATGTATTAAAAAACACATAGTTATCTCAAGGAGGAAAAAACCTCGATCTGAGCTTGAAGGTGATTGTTTTAGTCTCTAGGGACTTAGTTACAAAATACAAAACCAAATAAAGAAAGGGAATCATTGAGCTCCGTCGACTTGCTCGGAGGATGTCACTTCCTCGCAATCCCCTTTAGCAACCTCGGAAGCCTTGACGGTTTTAGAGGGTTCCTGTGAGAATCGAAGATTGAATTTGGAAAGACATTGCTCCCAAAACCCTGGCTGCATGAAAGTGAAATTTACATCCTAGTTGAAAGCCCAGCACCGATAAAGCATCTCCTCAATTGAGTTTGATGACTCGCTCTCCTGGGAGGAAACCAGGGTGGCTTTGGCAGACCGCTCACTCTCTTGGGCAACGCTCAGGGCGGCTTGGAGCTCATCATTCCTAGATCAAACCCGACCAATTCCGTGGAGTTGAGCTAGGACAAAATGCAAAAGGGAAAGGCCAGTCAAGGTTAGTAAAAATAAGAGAAGAAAAGAAAAAGAAATGCTAGAAGAATGAAAGGGGCTCACAGTGAGGTTCATCCCCATAGCAGACTCCAGAACGTCTTCAGAAGTATGCTCCTCCATGGCCCTCATATCCTTGACATTGGCTCTATACGCATGGCCCACCATATGGCTCGTCATCTCATATACAGTCCCCCGAAACGCTTCGGGGATCCTTGCCAGCTTTAGTAGCTTTACCAAGATCTGAACCGAGGGAGCTTCGCCTTGGATCACTTGAGGAACCAAAGGAGCTACATGTCGAGGGAGCAGAGGTAGAGGCTCGAGAATTGTGACTGTTGTCACTGGAGCTAGGGGTTGAATCTGTTGTTGTTCTTCTTCTTCTCTAATGGAGCTAGCACATTTGTCTTTGACTGGAGACTCGGTGGAAGTTCTAGTCTTGGAGATGTGTGTTGACGTCATTTTTCGTCAACAGTGAAATAAGAACACGAAAACAATAATCAGTTATGGCCGAATGAAATATGATAACACAAACGAGATTTTTTTACGTGGTTCAACAGTTAAATCTGCCTAGTCCACGAGTCTTTGTTATTAAACTTAAGATGATCTCTGAAAATTCTTCAAGGATGAATTCTCCAGAGTTTTCTCTCAAGATCACCAAAATTCACTCCTTTACAATGGTGCATGACCTCTATATTTATAGAGAAGATTTCATAATACTATCCCACATATTTCGGGAAGTTATTCTGTATATGCAAATAAATTAAATGGCATTAAAAGCCAGCAATCCTATATACAAGGAAATGTCCCCTGAAGATCAGGGGGCATATAACTGAACAAATAATATCCCTTAATTGTAGGGGATTTATAGTAATCAATGTAGACCGCATCTCTTATAGATGATTCATTAGGATACTCAAAGTTATTATCCTATATCGCCAAGGCCCTATTCACCCAGGTCTCTTATTGATCTTCGAGCTATAGCATCTTCCCGAGATCATGTGGCTTCGAACTCATACTTATGTCGAGCTCGGGACCCCTACTCCGAGGCTATCCTGAGAACAAACGTATTTCGGGGTCAGCCTTTCGAGCTTGTGAGGATCTCGAGGCTACCATCTTCGAAGTCGCCTCTGCTTCGCAGGCCTGATGCCTAGGCTTCAGACGTGTTCCAGATATTACGAGTCCATTCATTATGAATCTAGCTTTCAAGGTCACAATTCTCATGGCTCGAAATCTGGGTGTAACAGTTTGCCCCCTCAAAAGTATTTGCTCGAATCCTTTGAGAAGGAAACTTTTGAACTACTTTCTTCGGGAACCGCACCGTCACATACTTGAAAATGGATACGTGTCAGTTGGGTATTGCTCATTTAGGGTACTCGAGTACCTTGGAAATCTGCCAACGATCGTTCGTCTGCCACCTTTCTGGTACCATCATATCATTAATCCCTATCCGTTGGATTTTATAAGGGTTTTGTTCAATGGCCCAGATTAATCCCCTTTTACCATCTATATATAAGACCCGAGTCATCGTCTTCCTTTTATTTTGCGCTCATCAGAAGAAAGAAAAGAAGCAAAACCAGAGACTGTCCCTGAGAACTTCTTGCTTGTGCAGCCGAAGAAACAGAGGACCGCCAGTTTGTTCGAGACCGTGAGCTCATATCTGCAGCCTCTCCTTCAATCGACGATTTTTCTGCAATCGCCATCATTGTGTAAGTATCCGATTGTCTTTTTTTTCTTTTCATTATGCCAGTTTCTGTCTGCGTAGTTCTTTTATTTCTGTGAATATACTAGTTTATCTTCTTAGTTTGTCACGCCAGGAGACTTTTTGACCGACACGCTTTCACGTCTAAGTCTCTGTGCTAGGTTTAAATCACTCGTTCTAAATCCAGTTTTGGTGTAGAATAAGGTCTCTTTTTTCTAGGTTTCAAAATTTAAAAGACATATCTTGTAGACCAAGATATCAGGTATAAAATCTTGGTTTTAAAGAACGCACGATACCCAAGATTACTATTTCTGAATAACCGCCACCCTTTTTCCCTGATATTTCAGGATTCTCAAAAAAAAATTATCCTCTCTCCTCCTTTTTCTCGTAGAGTACACGTTCCAACTTTTTAGGCGGGTTTTAAGTATCGAGCTTGCTTCGTATCCAAGTACTCTTCGAGCTTGTCTTGTCAAACTCGTAATTCTTGAACCTTTGCATTCATGGCCCTCACCATTTTTTCTTTCTCGCTAGATGTCACAGAATCTGGAAAGAAGGTGGGGGTCGTTGCTGGCAATCCCTTACTCACCAAAAACCCTGAGCCCAGAGTCGCTGTTTGCTCGGAATCAACGTCTGATTCGCGAGTACGATCTCGCACGTGAACAGGAGGAGATTCGAGCTCATTATCGCTGCCAAATTGACGAGGTTATAGAAAAGAAGAGGAGAACCATTCGAGAGGCTCTTTATCCAGAACCTGATTCTGGACCCAGGCCGATTCCCCTCGACCCTAAATTAAAAGTGACTGTTGCGTATAGTCCGGGAGAGCTCCAATTCTCGCTGATGGGTGAGCCTTCTACCTCGCAACCGAGAAGAGAATTCTTTGAGGCCGAGCACTACTGGAGCTCGGTTACCTCACTAGGCCAGATAACTAATATCCTGGCCTTCCATGGTCTTAGGCTGTCAAGCACCCTAAGGTGTTGAGCCCCTACCCCCAGTGAGCGAAGCTGTCGTGCCCCAGGAGATGGAAATCCCAAGCTGAGGTACGCGGCCTGGAGCCAACAGCATATGAAGGCAGGAGCGTTACTGCCTTTGAAGTCATTTTTCAAGGACTTCATGGACTTTGTTGGGCTGGCTCCATTCCAGCTCAACACCAATTCTTACAGGGTTCTGTCTGCCCTGAGGTCGCTATACCACGAGCTGAAGTGGGAAGGACCTTCACCACAGGAGATTTTATACCTCTTCTGTCTGAAAAGCAACCCCTCCCGAGCTCGGGGAGGAGACGGCTTTTACTATCTTTCGAGCTACCCCAAAGAGAAAAAGGTGTTTGAGGATCTTCCTAATCATCCACCTGACTTTAAGAAAGCCTTCTTCTGGACAGATGGCTTGTCCCCATCTCGATGCTACTCATTCAAACGGATTCATAAGTACTCCAACCTTCTTTATCTCTGTACTCGGGCTTTTATCTGTAGGTCCGTACTTATATGAAATGTGTCTTATTTTCCAGCCAATTTTCACCGTCCTACTCCCGACGACGCAATGAAGGAGCATAGAGAGACTCTGCTCCAACTCCCTTACGGCAGGAGGTCTCTCTCATACCTTTTACATGAGAGTAAGCTCCGAGCATACGGGCTTTTGGGAGATGGCCAGTCCACCTCGGTCTGGTCCAATAAAAAGTACGACCGCTGGGAGCATGTGCCTTTGCCCACAGGTATCCTCCCTCCAAGGAGAGAGGTGAGGCCCCCACCCCCAGCTCGCCGAAGAAGCCCGCCGTCGAGGAACGAGGCTAACAATGAAACCTCGAGCTCAAACTCGAATGATCAAGGTAAAGTCATCCTTAGCTCGAAAATGTGGTCCCCCACCTTATTAAAGCACCGACCCGATAGGTTAGTCTTGTGCCCAGATGATAGGGACCACTTCTATATATGGACTTGGGTAGACGACCGAGTTCATAGGTTTGATAGTTGGCTCGGGAAGTATGACACCATGTACAGTCTGAACGAGGTGTGGGACGGGATAGCCATCCAATATGGGACCAATGACTATAGGGACCTTTCAAGGTTGACGTTCACCTATAGGGAAGGTACTCCCCCCGCCTCTTCTATAGATGGGGGAATTTCATGGTCCCTGAGCTCGAGCGGGGGAGAGTTCCAGTTAGGTTTCTTCTATCATTACTTTGTATATCTATGCGATGCTGAATCACTTTATATACTATTCCCTCTTTTTGTTATGATTCACATTGTGGCGTGATTGTGCAGGCAAGATGGATTCCGTCCTTGACAACATCCTCGAGACTGGCGGTGCCAAGAGGAGCAAGCGTCCCAGGGCGGGGTCGCGAAAGGTTGACCGACCCACCAAAGTCCCCAAGAGGTCCAAGAAAACACCTCCTCCCCGGCTCCACCCGTTACGAGCTCTGTCGCAGCGCCGACTTCGCAGGTCGGTGCTTCCATCGTGGCACCGACTTCGCAGGTCGGTGCCTCCATTATGGCCGAGCCCCAACTTCCTGTAGTGGCCCAACCAACACTTGGTCCACCTCCCAGAAAGCCTTTTCCTTCTCGAGCTCACAAGCTGTCAGTTTCTACTCGTCGAGGAGTATGTTATTGACAATGCGGCTAGACCCCATGGGTCTATGCTGGGCTCAGATGTTATGTCCTGAGTCGGCCAGAGCTTCAGCAGTCTTGACGCTCCTCAATGGAAATTTTTTAACAATACCCGAGACTGCACTGCCCTCTATGAGAAGAGTATCGAGCTTGCTGACGCAGTAAGTTTTCTTCTACTTCTTAGGTATATTTATATAGTCCTGGTGTTAATGACGATTTTTTCTTTTGTCAGTCTCTTGCCGTTACTGCCCAGCTCAACTATAGGTTGAACAACGAGATCCATTCGAGCAAGTCTTATGCTCAGGAAGCGAAGGATCTTCAACTCAAAGCGAGTGACGACCTGAAGGCAGCAAATGAAAAGCTTGAGGCAGGAGCCGAGGAGCTTAAGACCAAGGCGTCCGAGCTTGAGAAGCTGAATGCTAGGCTCGCAGAGCTCGAGAAAGAGAATGTCAGGCTCGTGGAGCTTAAGAAGGAGAACACTCGACTCCAAGAGGCTAACAAAAAGCTCGAAGAAGACCAGGCCGCTACTTTTGATATAATTGAGGGTGAAAAGGCTCGCCTCCTTGCTGAGTATAAAGAGAAGAAGGACCAGGCTGTTGATTCGGCCATGTACAGAATGTTGGCCAACAACGAAGACCTTGATACCAGTTTCTTAGGTCCTCATGAGGCGAAGCTTCTGGATAAGTGGAATGCTCGGCTCGAGGCGGAAGAGGCTGTTCGGGAGGCCGCCTCCGAAGGTGCTCAGGAGGATTGTCATGCTATTCGTCCTGAGGGGTCCAGTGCTGCCAATGCTGAGATGGCCAAGGAGGGCGTTCCTTCCTGAATCTGATCTCGGGGGAATTTCTTATCTTGGGGCTACGTCCCCTTATTTTTGTAATTACTTTAATTTATGCCCGTAGGGTTGATACAATTTCTTTTTATATTAATACATATGCTTTATATTTCTTGGTTCGAAATATTTTGCACAGTTTATATTAATGAATCGTTTATGTTTATTTATTCATACAAACATAGTTTGGATTTAGGCTCGAGACTCAACGCATTCATTCATCGTTTGCTCGAATTATTCGCTTCCGATCTCGTTATTTATCAAGGTCATATATTACTTTAACCATGAACCCGAAAGTACTTGTATGGTATGTAATTCGAACGGTTTAGCTATATCTTATTGCTTAGTTACAGGGCTTTGTCCTCGGTTATTTCTCCGAGGTTATGAGTTCAAAACTTTTTTCCCTTAAGATATTCCAACCTCGATCTCGACTTATCTCGAAGTAGGTTTAGGTTCCAACTTATCGTCGATTAGTTTTGGCTGGTTTGCTCCTTAAGTTCGTGTTTGGTTTGTAATCCATACACTTATATTTTTAACCTAGTTCGCGTATTTGGTTATATCCAAACAGTTTTATGTTTTTGATAATTTGGTTATGTCCAAACTATCTAAGCTCGCGCATCTGGTTATATCCAAACACTTGTTTGTTTTTGATAATTTGGTTACGTCCAAACTATCTAAGCTCGCGCATCTGGTTATATCCAAACACTTGTATGTTTTTGATAATTTGGTTATGACCAAACTATCTAAGCTCGCGCATCTGGTTATATCCAAACACTTGTCTGTTTTTGATAATTTGGTTACGTCCAAACTATCTAAGCTCGCGCATCTGGTTATATCCAAACACTTGTATGTTTTTGATAATTTGGTTATGTCCAAACTATCTAAGCTCGCGCATCTAGTTATATCCAAACACTTGTATGTTTTTGATAATTTGGTTATGTCCAAACTATCTAAGCTCGCGCATCTAGTTATATCCAAACACTTGTCTGTTTTTGATAATTTGGTTACGTCCAAACTATCTAAGCTCGTGCATCAGGTTATATCCAAACACTTGTATGTTTTTGATAATTTGGTTATGTCCAAACTATCTAAGCTCGCGCATCTGGTTATATCCAAACACTTGTATGTATTTCGTGCATGTTATTTTATGTTTTAAGCTGATGGTATATATACCAATGATGCCCCCTTAATATCCTATGAGTGTGACCATAGGTTATTAAATTAAGAGAGATTGCAAAAATAAAAAGAGACATAACATATTGAACGAAATAGAACTTTATTTGATGGAATTCAAAAGCAGACAAATTAATACAGATAGAAAATCATGGTTACAGGCAACACTTTTCCTATACTATTGGTAGTAAGGTCTTAGGTGTTCGCCATTCCATGCTCGCGGTACCAGGCTCCCATCCAATCCGCTAGCTTATAAACACCGGGCCAGATGACAGACTCTATCTGGTATGGTTCTTCCCAATTTGGCCCGAGCACACCAGCTACTGGATCTCGTGTTGCCAAAAAAACGCGTCTCAACACCAAATCTCCTACACCGAACTTTCGATCTTGCACCCTCTTGTTGAAATACCTAGTAGCTCGTTGCTGGTAGGCAGCGTTCCTCAGCTGAGCCTCGTTTCTCTTTTCTTCAATCAAGTCTAAGGCTTCTTCGAGCTGAGTGTGGTTTGAGTTTTGGTCGTAAATATGAGTGCGGATTGTCAGAATTTCGACCTCGATAGGAAACATTGCCTCGCAACCGTATGCTAGAGAGAACGAGGTATGCCCCATTGATGTTCGAGCTGTGGTCCTATATCCCCATAAGACTTGGGGAAATTCTTCGGGCCATCGTCCCTTTGCTTCCTCCAACTTTTTCTTCAGTGAACTCTTGAGAGTTTTTTATACAGTCTCGACCTGACCGTTCACCTGAGGATGAGCTACTGATGAAAAACTCTTTATTATTCCGTTCTTTTCACAAAAGTTGGTAAACAAGTCGCAATCGAATTGGGTTCTGTTGTCGGATACAATCTTCCTCGGCATCCCATATCGGCATACGATGTTTTTTACCACGAAGTCAAGGACCTTTTTGGAAGTTATTGTTGCCAATGGTTCAACCTCCGTCCACTTCGTGAAGTAATCCACAACGACGACAGCATATTTCACACCGCCCTTGCCAGTTGGGAGAGAGCCTATGAGGTCGATTCCCCATACCGCGAATGGCCATGGGGAAGTCAACATGGTCAGCTCGGATGGAGGAGCTCGAGGAATCGTGGCGAATCTCTGGCATTTGTCACATTTCTTCACGTACTCAAAAGAATCTGTTTTAATGGTAGGCCAGAAATATCCTTGGCGTATGATTTTCTTGGATAGGCTATGCCCCCCGGTGTGATCTCCGCATAATCCTTCATGAATTTCTTCAATGATCTTCTTAGCTTCGGGTGGTGTTACGCACCGAAGTAATGGCATGGAATACCCCCTCCTGTACAGCTTTCCATCCAAAATGGTGTAACGGGGAAGTTGATACATTAATTTTCGAGCCTGACTCCGGTCTTTTGGAAGGACTCCGTTCTCGAGATATTCAACTATTGGGGTCATCCAGGTAGGCTCTGATTCAATCATGCACAAATCTTCCTCCTCTGGCTCGTTAATGCTAGGTGCCGAGAGGTGTTCTATCGGCACAACGTTCAGTTCATCATTCTCAGCGGAGGTGGCGAGCCAAGCTAAGGCATCAGCATTTGAGTTCCGCTCTCGGGGAACCTGTTCGATTGCATAAAATTCGAAATGCTTCAATGCGGATTTTTCCTTCTCCAAATAAGCCGCCATTCTCGTGCCACGAGCTTGGTATTCTCCCAAGATTTGATTAACCATGAGCTGGGAGTCACAGTAGCAATGTATTGCTTTAGCTTTGAGCTCCTTGGCTATACGAAGCCCTGCCAGTAAAGCCTCATATTCGGCCTCATTATTCGATGCTTTGGTGTTAAATCTTAAGGCGGAATGAAATCTGCTCCCTGCAGGGGTAATCAAAATTACTCCTACCCCCGATCCATTTTCATTGGATGAGCCATCGACGTAAAGTTTCCACAGCTCGTGGGCCGGGTTTATAACTTCATCGTTGGTCATGCCAGTACATTCTACTATAAAGTCTGCCAATGCCTGTGCCCTAATGGTCCTCCTCGGGTGGTAGGTGATCTCGAACTGCCCGAGCTCAACCGCCCATTTAAGAAGTCGACCTGAAGCCTCCGGTTTAGACAAGACTTGCCTAAGTGGTTGATCAGTCAACACATGGATGGGATGCGCTTGAAAGTAGGGGCGAAGTTTACGAGATGAATGAATTAAACTGAGAGCCAGCTTCTCCATCAAGGGGTGTCTTGACTCTGCCCCCAGTAACCTTTTACTGATGTAGTAAACGGGTCTTTGTACCTTCTCTTCTTCTCTCATGAGTACTGCACTTATCGCGTGTTTGGTGGTGGAGAGGTATAGGTACAATACTTCCCCTGTAACAGGTTTTGATAAGATAGGGGGTTCTGCGAGGTGCTTTTTAAGCTCCTGGAAAGCCAGTTCGCACTCCTCCGTCCCTTCAAATTTCTTACCTCCCCTCAAAAGGTTGAAAAATGGAAGACATCAGTCCGTAGATTTTGAAATGAACCTACTTAGGGTCGCCATCCTGCCGGTCAAACTTTGGACATCCTTGTGTCTTCGAGGTGAAGGCATGTCAATCAGGGCCTGGATTTTTTCGGGGTTGGCTTCTATTCCACGAGCGTTCATGATAAAGCCCAGGAATTTTCCTGAGGATACCCCGAAAGTGCACTTCTGCGGATTCAGTTTCATGTTATACTTTCGGAGCACGCCAAAGCACTCTTCGAGGTCATCAACATGGTTATTGTTAAGTTGAGACTTGACAAGCATGTCATCAACATAAACTTCCATGTTGTTGCCTATCTGTTCTGAAAACATCATGTTCACGAGCCGCTGGTATGTGGCCTCAGCATTTTTGAGCCCGAATGGCATGACATTATAGCAGTATAGACCCTTATCCGTTATGAAGCTCGTATGTTCCTGGTCGGGGGCATGCATGGGAATCTGGTTATATCCAGAATAGGCATCCATGAACGACATCAGGCCATGCCCCGCCGTGGCATCCACGAGCTGGTCAATCCTTGGTAATGGAAAACAGTCTTTCGGGCAAGCGTTGTTGAGGTCTGAATAGTCAATACAGGTCCGCCACGTCCCATTAGGTTTTGGGACCAACACCAGATTGGCTACCCAATCAGGGTAAAAGGCATCCCTAATGAATCGGTTTGCTTTTAACCTGTCAACCTCCTCCTTCAGTGCTTTCTTTCTGTCATCGTCCAGCTGTCTTCACTTTTGTTGCTTCGGAGGGAAGCTTTTGTCTATATTTAGCGCATGGCTTGCTATATTCGGAATTATTCCCACCATGTCCGAATGTGACCATGCGAAGACATCCTGGTTTTTCTTTAAAAAGCAAATTAGTTGCTATTTTGTCTCATCCTGGAGGTGTTTTCCAACCTTCACCTTTTTCGAGGGATCGGTTTCCTCGAGCTGAATTTCTTTGAGCTCTTCTAAGGGTTCAAGGTCAGCTTTCTCCTCAACCCTTGGATCGATCTCTTCATCAATCTCTAAGACTGTCCCGTCTTTACTTTGAATAATGAGGAGTGCTTGTGCGCTCGTCTGTTTCTTTCCTCTCAAGGAAATGTTGTAGCATTCCCTCCCGGCTAATTGATCTCCTTTTAATGTTCCGATGCCGCTAGGGGTCGGGAACTTAAGGGCCAGATGCCTTACTGATGAGACTGCCCCCAGCCCAACCAGGGCAGGTCTCCCGAGCAGCACATTGTACGCTGAAGGTAGATCCATAACCACGAACTCCATCATCTTGGTCGCTGAGACCGGGTAGTCTCCCAAGGTTACGGGGAGCTCGATGGATCCCATGCAGGTGGTCCCTTCTCCTGAAAAGCCGTATAAAGTAGTCACAAACGCTTTCAGGTCACGAAGGGAGAGTCCCATCTTCTCAAGGGTTGCTTTATAGAGAATGTTCACTGAGCTCCCATTGTCTATGAGAACTCGGTGGATCCTTTTATTTGCTAGCTGGAGAGTGATGACCAGCGGATCATGGTGAGGAAACTGAACATGGGACGCATCTTCCTCAGTGAAATTTATTGGTTGAGATTCAACCCTCTGACACTTTGGAGCTCTAGGTTCGGGTTCATAGGGAGACCCATCCCTAGTCTTCAGTTCGTTAATGTATCTCTTTTGGGCATTTTTTCCCATGCCTGCGGGATGAGGCCCTCCCGAGATGGTTATTACATCCTCTCCATCTATTGGTGGGGGCCTATCTTCCTCCCGAGCTCAGGAATTATTGTTTTGTGTGGGCTGCGACGCGGCCGCTTTCTGGCTCGCGGTCGCCTGATTAGTACTCTGGTTCTTGACATATTGTCTGAAGTAACCTCTCAAGATCAGTCCTTCAATCTCGTCTTTCAGCTGTCGACATTCATCGGTAGTATGCCCGGTGTCTCTGTGAAATCGGCAATACTTGCTGGAGTCCCTCTTGGACTTCTGATTTCTCATTGGGTCCAGACGCCTAAAGGGGATCTGGTTTTCATTAGCCAGGTATATGTTCTCCCGAGACTCATTGAGCTCAGTGTACACTCTGTACACGTAGAAATATCTCTCCCCCTTCTTTTTCTTTCCTCCTTCGGCCTAGGGGTTACTCCCTTCGTTCTTTTTTCTCTTGGAAGGGCTTTCCACAGCAGGCTTTGAGGCTAGTGGGTTCGCCGAGGTTGGGGCAGAGTTTATGTTTATCGTTGTAGTTGCAGGCTGGGAAGTCATATTAAGTGTTGACCTCGCTTCCTCTACATTGACAAACCTTTGTGCCCGCTTGTTAAACTCGGTTATGGACCTCACGGGTTTTCTCTGCATCTCGTCCCAGAGAGCATTCCCTGGGATAACTCCAGCTTGGACAGCCATTAGGTGACCGCTGTCATCCACGTTTCGAGCTCGGGCAACTTCCAAATTGAACCTCGTAAGGTAACTTTTCAATGTTTCTCCTGGCTGCTGCCGAACGTTAGTTAGGGTTGACGCCTCAGGTCTAACCCCCGTCATGGCCCTGAACTGCTTCTTGAAGTCTTTAGACAACTGCTCCCATGAATTTATTGAGTGTCTTTTATATTTTTCGAACCAGCTTTTGGCTGGTCTGTCAAAGATGCTGGAAATAACATGCATCTGAGCTCGTAACCCACGTTGCTTGCTCTCATTATGGTGTTGAACGAACTTAAATGGCTGCATGGGTCGGACTTCCCCTCAAACGTTGGGATGTGAGGGATCCGAAATCCTTGGGGAAATGGAGTGTTAGAAATATGGGGAGCAAACGGTTCAAGCTCCTCGTCAGAATCTTCATATTGATCCCGCCCTTGCTTGCTTTTTAAAAGCCTAAAGGCCTTTTCCAACTGATCAATTCTTTCCTGGATCGGGTCCGCGAGAATCGGAGGATCCACTTCTTTCTTCAACATCTGGGTTTTCCATCGGCTGTTTCCCAGGACGTCTTGGATAATTTTCTTCAGGAACATTCTGATTATTGGCGGCCATAACTTGTTCACCGACTGAATGCTTAAGCCTCTCAATGATAGCACCAAACTGTTGACGCCGTTTTTCGTCAACAGTGAAATAAGAGCACGAAAACAATAATCAGTCATGGCCGAATGAAATATGATAACACAAACGAGATTTTTTTACGTGGTTCAGCAGTTAAATCTGCCTAGTCCACGAGTCTTTGTTATTAAACTTAAGATGATCTCTGAAAATTCTTCAAGGATGAATTCTCCATAGTTTTCTCTCAAGATCACCAAAATTCACTCCTTTACAATGGTGCATGACCTCTCTATTTATAGAGAAGATTTCATAACACTATCCCACATATTTCGGGAAGTTATTCTGTATATGCAAATAAATTAAATGGCATTAAAAGCCAGCAATCCTATATACAAGGAAACGTCCCCTAAAGATCAGGGGGCGTATAACTGAACAAATAATATCCCTTAATTGTAGGGGATTTATAGTAATCAATGTAGACCGCGTCTCTTATAAATGATTCATTAGGATATTCAAAGTTATTATCCTATATCGCCAAGGCCCTATTCACCCAGGTCTCTTATCGATCTTCGAGCTATAGCATCTTCCCGAGATCATGTGGCTTCGAACTCATACTTATGTCGAGCTCGGGACCCCTAATCCGAGGCTATCGCGAGAACAGACGTATGTCGGGGTCAGCCTTTCGAGCTTGTGAGGATCTCGAGGCTACCATCTTCGAAGTCGCCTCTACTTCACAGGCCTGATGCCTAGGCTTCGGACGTGTTCCAGATATTACGAGTTCATTCATTATGAATCTAGCTTTCGAGGTCACAACTCTCATGGCTCAAAATTTGGGTGTAACAATGTGTTTCTTGGAAATCTAGGCCTTTTCACCACGGGCCCAGTTCCAGCCCCGCCAACTTTAAATGCACCCCTTAAACCCAAGGTGTCTGGCATGTCCATCTTTTCACCTAAAAAGGAACGAACAGAAGATTCAGATACAAGGGATAGTTAGTCTAAGTAATGCAAAAGACAAGAACAAGAGGATCAGCTTGGGGTTATGATCTGGACTTGGTATAACCTCTAACTCTTGGACTACCGAAGGTGGGGGAGAGTCTAGAATTATTACATCCTGGGTCGTAAGGGGTTTGGGCTCTTCTTCTTAGTGGACTCATCTACATACTGCTTAAAGCCAGGGGAAAACACACCCTAACGAAAGGAAGGTCATGTCCTATGATTTGTCCCATATTCCTAAAAAATGGAGGACCTAATATGGAGGGTGTTGTCAACCACAATGGTTCATCTGTTGTAGCTATGATCGTAGCGTAACACCAGATGATCCACACACTGGAGGAATGTTGTGCTCAGGTCCAGGCGAGCAGGACTTCCTGAGGAAGAGGAAGAGTAGAAAGTACGGGAGGTGGACCACGGGTTCTGATAGCTAGTGTCTGGCCTTTGTTGATCAGGTTGCAGGCCACCATTGTAGCATCATTCACAACCTGATGGAAGTCCTTCTCCTTCGAAGCAAGATGAGATAGTGTCTCGTGTTGACCCTTAAGGCTCAGACCACTCAGTCCTCTTGAATATAGTTGCACAAGGAACGAACTCAGTTAGAAGGATTGAACAAAAAAAATGAAAATTATAATAGAGTTCTTGCACATAATTCATAAAGTTAGGAGACTTATGAGGGTGGTTGAAGTATGGGTGATCGCAATTCTTGAACCCATTTGACATAAGGAACTGGTCTTTATAGTCATTTGGGTGGCTAGGGAGGTCAACGACGGAGGCCGAGTTGGGGAAACGAGTGAGGTAATAAAAGTCATCACCTCGACCCTTCTGATCAGGACTGGCCTTGAGGCAGAAGAAGTACATAATATTTTTCGAGGTGGGGACCTCCCACTCGTGCCTCAAAAAAAGATATTTTAACCCTGCCAAAAGTCTATACAAGTTTGAAGAAAGCTGGAATGGAGCGAGTCTGACGTAGTTCAAAAAATCCACGAAGTACTGGTCTAACAGGAGGAAAACATCTGCCTTCAGGTGCTCATCACTCCAAGCCCCAAAGTCATCTTAAAGGGGGGTGTAGCTCTGCTCTCCTTCCAATGGAGGTTGGGCAAGGAAGCCATCAATTTCCATCTCGATCCCATGGCTCAGCAGTATTTTGTTCACTTTCCCCTGCGACGTTATTCGGGACATGATGTGCTCGGCCTCGAAAAAAGCGTCAAGGCCGACAACAATCTCCCTCTTCATCACTGGGCCAAAGTGAGGAATTGGAGATTCGGATGCAATCTACTTGTCTTTATTCTTATTCTGAGTAGAGGAGCTCGCGACATTTTTCTTTGGAGACATGATCTAGCTCGCCTGACGAAAAACAGCCTATTAGTAGCGACCTAAGACAATTACTAGCTACGGGGATAAAGGTACGGTGACCCGAGGGTTTAAGTGGTTTACTTTTGGTGATTCAAAATTTACACGAGCTAAGATATGTCCTAACATCAACGCATGGTTCCACGCGTAGTCCTAGGCCATGCGCTATGAATTCGGGAAATTCCTTGAAACTTAGAGATTCGCGTGTCAGATCCGTTAGACCCACTACTTTTCTTTTGAAAACAGTTTAATGCAAAACAGCTTAAGGAATCATGACCCTTAAGCTACCCAGGGCCAAACCTAAGAGCCTCTCAACTTCTACATCCAAACAGGTATCCTAATCTATTCATCAATGACATTTTTCTTTCAAAACCCAAAAAATTTGCCCAGTTTTTTAATACCTTATTTCTAAACAAGTGTAGTATCTTTCTTTTAGCCTAAACCGAACCCTATTTAAACTTAGACATGGCCAGAACACTAAGCGATACTGAACAAAAAATGTTTTTCAAAGTAAAAAACTCACTGGAAAATAAAGAAATGAAAGATTCAAACCAGATGAGGAAATACTTATAGTTTATACGTTTGTTCGATGAGAATGTCGATGCGTCCATAGGCATGAGCATGAGAGCTTCCAAGTAACTGAAGGGCGATGAAGGTTTTTGGAAAAAATTTGAGAGAAACAGGGATTTTTTTCTGAAAGGTAAGTTTTTGAATGCAAAGGTTGTAAGGTTCAAGTCTTATCTCCCTATTTATACGTAAACTTTGGGAATTAATTTGGGCCATCCGATTGGGTTAGCTCAAGATCCAAAGGCCAAGATTAAATTACCCGTGCGCCGACAAAAAGTTGACAGGAAAATTATCACAATCCTTGAAACTCGAACAGACGCCAATTACAGACGGCCACATGTTCAACACTCAAGTAGTAGGTAGGCACAATTTTACATGACAGAAGCCTAAAAGCCCTTACTGTGCATGTCGGAAAGTGATGACATCAGGCACGAGCAGGAGCTTGGGGGGAAAATGTTGTACCCTAAAAATTATCACGAGTTTAATCACTCCGCTAGCGGTACAATTGGCAGATGAATATATGGAAAAAGCAGATGAGTATAACATCTTGCTAATGATGATGTGAGCAGCTCGAGTTAGGACTTGACAGCACGACATTCAGGTAATTGGCAGGTTGCCTCTTAGGATGACGACCCAGTTCGAGACATGTAGCGGTCAAATCCACTTTAGGGTGCTCTGAATATGTTCAACTCGTGGAAACCTGGTCATGATGCATACTGAAGGAACTCGAGAAACTCGGAGGCACTCTATACTCTCATTAATGCCCATGCTGTATTGCACATTTTTGTTTGAGATAACAGGAGTATATTCTATTAGGAAATATATCCCTATGTAAATGGGAATTATCTGTATTAAATGTATACCATATTTATGCACAGGGTTACCCAAATCTATCCAGGAAATTTCACTATAATTATCATGGATAATGGACAGGAAAAGGGACTGCCATTTTGTAATACTGAAACTCTGCAGTGTGAGAGAGAAATAATACTGACTCATGGGCTAGGTGGATTTTAACCACTGGACCACATAAAATTGTGTTTGAGAAATAGTTCATATAAGTTCATTACGGTTTGCAAATAAGCACTAATACTCTTATTATATTTCTAAATCTACTATTGGCGAAAAATCCTATCAACAGTATGACGTGTTATGATGCATGACAATGTTATTAAACACATTTAATGAATTAAACACATTTAAATAAATAAATACAATAGATAAATATATATGAGCCGGGTGTTTTGGGTATTTCTATAAAAAAAATTACAACACTTGCAATTAATTACAAAATAAAATAAAAATAAAACCAAGGCTTCATGTAGAATCTCCATCTCCATCTTTTGGGTCTTCTATTATTTTTATGTCATCAAACCCAATTTTGAATTATAAATGACTTTAATAATTTTTAAACATTCTTTTAAAAATATTGAACTTGGCTTAATTAAAGCCCAATATGTCATTTAAGTCCATTTTGAAGTTGGGCCACTTAATTCAAAATTTAATTAGAATTTTAAAACTCCAATTAACATTATTGGAACAAGCCCACAAATTCAAAGAAACCACCAACCACCCTTGGGCTCAGGTAAGGAGCCAAGTGATTAGGGTTTGCAATTTGGGGCTCGACTTGGTGGGGCAGCTCAAAGAGCCACCATCACACCAAGACGCAAAGGCAAGGGAGCGACAAGGCAACAAGGGCGCGACTAGGCACACAAGGCAGCAAGGGCGCGGCTAGGCGAGGAGGCGCGAGTGGTGCGCTAGGCCGAGACATGCACGAGGGTGCACCTAGGCAGCAAGTACCGAGAAGACACCCAAGGGCTCAGGGCTGGATTTACACTTTTGAAAATAATTTAAAATGCATAAAATAAAATTATAGAAAACCCTATCCCCCATATGGCTTACAAATTTATAGATCTAGAAAAAAACAAGAACAATTCCTAAACCCAAAACACCATATAATTAATGATTCTTAAGAACAAACTTCATCAAAATAAACATCCATCCATTCATGATGTTTACCCAAAAATGGCTCATGATGACGTGGCAAGGATTTCTTACACGTGGTTGGCACATGGCAGTTCTGAATGAGGGGATCTTGTTCGATCATCGACCAGATAATTGTTGGTTTTTCCAGTCTTGCGGTTAGGTGCGACCATTCTGGTCGCATGCTTCCATTTACTTCGTTTGAGATACGCAATCTTGTAATAATTATATTCATTATATTTCCTTTTATTACCTTGATACGCTGACCTTAATTATAATTAAGTCCCATTGGCCCATGTAACCTCCTTGAGCCTATAAATAAGAATGAGAGGGCTCAAGAAAGTGGGAAATTTTTGACTTTTTGAACTTTTAATTGGATTCAGAGAAAAAAGCATAGTGTGATTATCCACTAGAAATTGTAATTCTCCTACGGCTTGTGAAACTCAAGAACCCTAGTTCTTTGATCATAGTATTGGGATTCAATATCAATAAGAACACTAAGTGGACGTAGCTCATTACCATCTAGTTGGGGCCGAACCACTATAAATTTCATGTGTCACTTTCTTCCCATTTGATTCTTTTCTTGATTTCCTTTTTTGCTCTTTGTCATTTATTTGACTCTGTGTCATTGACCAAATCAAGGGTCAACATTTTGGTGCTCTCGTTGAGAGTCGAACTCAAGGACTTCAAAAAGATCATATGGCGAAGACATCCAAGTGATCTGGACAGACTGCTGGCACTGCATCCTCTCAACCTCCTCCTCCAAATGTGGCTGAAAATGAGCCCCACTTGGATTTTGAGATGCTAAGGACAACACTGAGTGTGTTGCAGGATGAGCTGGCCAATCTGAGGGCCAATCAGGAAAATGCGGTAGAGACCTTGGCGCTACAGCAGAGGGAGATTGAGCGCCAGCGTCAGGAGCTAAACGAGCAGTAGGCGAACATGGACCGTGGGCAGAGAGATGCCACGACCGCTCTTGAAGCATCCATTTAGTTGGCCTGAGGACAAGCTGCGTCAACCTCGCAACCGGATCAGCCACCAAATGCACCACCGCAACGGGCCCAAAATCTGAGTCCTCTAATTCAGCCAGCAAGCCCTCAAAGGCCGGAGCAACCACCTGTTGCTTAGGAAGATGTCCCCATTTAGGATCCTAATCAACAACCACCCTCTCAAACTGATCGCGGCAATCCCCAGCGCCAGAGGCAGAGTATGGCCTGACAATCTCCCTCGACGCCCAGGGGACGATGAACCAAATCCACCGAGCAGGGGGCAGCGTCCTTCTGCTAACAAAAGACACAACGAGTCAGGCTTTGCAGTTAGGGGCCCCCACGCCATAATAATGCATGGGGACCCACCGACCAACGCAGGCCTCCCCCTGATGCTCAGAAGATGCCAGCCATAAGAGGAAACAGAGTGACCAGCCGGTCACGCCACAGTCAGCCACAGTTTAGGGATGGCCATGACTACAATGAGGCTGATTTTGGTAGGAGGAAAGAAGTGGAGATAGAAACCACCAACAGAGAGAAAATAGGCCTACGAGCCATAACGCTGGGGGGCATCCCCGACAGCATAACGTCTTTGATCAGTTGGGCGCTAGCGAACAAAGGCGCAGAGATGATGACCTGAGGGACATGCTCAACGACAAGCGCGAAAGGCACGATGAGTACGCTCCTCCGGCACCAGTCGCCCCAGGAATCCTAGACGCAGTTCAGGCTCAAATTGATGCTCTTAATTAGGCAGTACAACAGCTGGTCGGGAGTCGGACATCCCATATTGAATACGATTGAAGGAGAGGCACTCCGTTTATGCGGAGGATTGCTGCGGCAGAAACCCCCAGCAAGTTCAAAATGCCAGTACTGTCGAACTTTGATGGGTACGGGGACCCAGTATCTCATGTAAACAATTTTGAGAAACAAATGGATATTCATAAAGTGTTGGATGATGCCCACTACAGGATCTTCCCCGCCACCCTATCTGACACTATTCAGGAGTGGTAATTTAAGTTACCTCCTGCTAGTATAGTATCGTGGGAAATGTTCGTAAAGGAATTTTATGGACAATTCTACATGGTTCGCGTACACCCCACTGAGGCCAACCAGCTAGTCGAGATACGACAAAAGGATGGAGAGCCCTTAAGGGAATACGTCCAACATTTTATGCGAGTAGCTACTGGAGCTAAAACAGTGGGCGACTAGGGAAAAATGATGTCCCTAACAGCTAGAGTAAGGCGCCATTCTCCCCTTTGGAACATCCTAAGAAAGCATGGGGTAAAAAGTACCCGGGAGTTTCTTGATCGAGTTGATCGATACATTAAGCTCGAGGATGCCATCGCCAACGAGGGGAAGTCGCCAATGAAAGACAAGGGACCAAAGGAAGATCCTGCCAAAGCTGCTAATGGGTTGGATAAACCCAATGGCAATGGCAAAGGCAACGGGAATGGAAATGGAAAAAATGGTGGAAAAGGGCGAACAATGAGCCATCAACGTCCAAAAACAAATGCCCCAAAGGCAATAGATACGAGCTGAGATTCACCAACTATAAGGCCCTTGTCAAAAGTAGAGCAGAGGTCTACCAGGCGACCAACGCCAATGTCATTTATAAGCAACCAGCGCCTATAAGGAAGGATATCTCCAAGAGAGATACAACAAAATTCTGTCATTTTCACAACGACTACGGACAGGACACCAATGAGTGTAACCAGTTGAAGGATTAAATTGAGTTCCTTATCAAACAGGGACACCTAAGGAGGTACGTACGAGCCGCATGAGGGTCTCAGCGAGAGGCTCAAGGAGGCAACAAGCAGGCGCCTGCATGCCAACGCTCATCACCTTTACAACCAGCTCCTGTGGCAGGTACATTACTCACCATTTATGGTGGCCCACACGTTGTAGGAGATAGTGGGAAGGCAAGGGAGCGATATGCTCGGACCTTACGCCACGATTAGGACATCAAGATGATGAGTGTGGAGGATCAGGAACCTAAAAAAGCTCGAACAGAGGAGGAGTTGATTACTTTCTCTGAGGACGATGCCCAGCATGTCTAATTCCCACATTTAGACCCGCTAGTCGTGGATGTCCATATTTCCAACATGATGGTTATGAGGGTGTTTTTTGACACATGAAGCTCAGTCAACATTTTGTACAAGTCTTCACTGGAGAGGATGAAGTAGTCCGTCAAGGACCTGGAGCCGTGCAGCCAAACCATCTACGGTTTTTCTGGCAAAGAGCTCACGCCAACAGGGTTGATTAGGCTCCCAGTTACAGCAGGAACTACACCTACAAACAGGACATTACTCGCTACTTTCATAGTAGTTGATTGTCCTTCTGCGTATAATGCTGTAATTAGGAGGCCTATTCTGGTCAACCTGCGAGCCGTAACCTCGGTTTGGCACCTTGCCATGAAATTCCCAACTGACGCAGAAGTAGGATGTGTATTGGGAAACCAACAAGAAGCGAGGGAGTGTTACAATGCCTCGATATCTAAGGCAAAGAAAAGTGGATCGAGGGAAACCGTCGGAAAAGAGTTGCAAACGGCCAATGAAGTGCAAGCCCAATCAGGTGATTGTGTCACCAAAGAGGGTGTTGCCTAAAGTGAGGATAGAGATTTGGATCCTCACTTTGGGGATTTTGATGAAGAAATAGGACCCATCGAGGACCTTGAGGAGGTCCAACTTGATGAAGCAGATCCGACTAGGGTTGTGAAAGTTGGTAAAAACTTCGAGACAACAACAAAACAAACACTGGTGGAATTTTTAAAGAAGAACCAGGAAGTATTTGCTTGGTTGCATAAAGACATGGTTGGAATAGATCCTGCAGTTATTATCCATGTCATGAATGTAGATAAGAGTTTTCCACCAATACAATAGAAAAAAAGGCTGCTCGACAAAGACAGATCAAAAGCTCTAAAAGAGGAAGTCGAGAAGCTAAAGGAGAATGGATTCATCAGGGTAGCGTTTTATCCATCGTGGGTCTCTAATCCCGTACTAGTTCCCAAGACAAATGGCAAGTGGAGAACGTGCGTGGATTTCACAGACCTTAATAAAGCCTGCCCTAAAGATTGTTTCCCACTCCCTATGATTGACCAGTTGGTCGATGCCACTGCAGGACATGAGATCCTATCATTCATAGATGCATACTCCAGGTACAATCAGATCAGTATGCATCCGCCTGATGAGGATCACACTAGCTTTTGGACCGATACATGGCTTTACTGTTACAAAGTAATGCCATTCGGTTTGAAAAACGCTGGTGCGACTTACTAGCGACTAGTCAATCACATGTTCAAGGAGCTGATCAGTACAAACATGGAAGTATATGTTGATGACATGCTGGTTAAGTCAAAAAAGGTAGAAGGACACATAGGGGACTTGCAAGAGTGCTTCAACGTCTTGAATAAATATCAGATGAAGCTAAATCCTCTCAAGTGTTCCTTCAGAGTTAGATCAGGGAAATTCTTGGGATTTATAGTAAACTCACGAGGAATTGAGGTCAATCCCGAGAAGATCAAAGCCCTGGTTGATATGAAATCGCCAACAAAGATCAAAGATTTCAAAGTCTAACCGGAAGGATTGTTGCTCTAAGTAGATTTATTTCCAAATCGACGGACAAATGTGTCCTATTTTTTAATCTTCTTAGAGGCAACAAGAAGTTCGAATGGACGGAGGAGTGCGAGCAAGATTTTCAAGCTTTAAAGACGCACATTTCGCAGCCACTGATTCTATCAAAGCCAGTTGATACAGAAACCATGTTCATCTACTTGGCGATCACAGAATATGCTGCTAGTGCTGTTCTAGTAAGAGAGGAGGAGAATGTGCAAAAGGTCGTGTATTATGTAAGAAAAAGACTAATCGGAGGAGAACTGAGGTATCCTTTTATTGAGAAATTAGCCTACTGTCTGATCTTAGCCTCCAAAAAGCTGCGGCCCTACTTCCAAGCTAACCCAATCACAGTTTTAACCGACCAACATCTACGGAAAGTTCTACAGAAGCCAGAAGTCAGGGGCCGATTATTGAAATGGGTGGTTAAACTTGGGTAGTTTGATATCTCTTACTTACCACGAGCAGCGGTAAAAGGACTAGCACTGACCGACTTCATTGCAGAGCTCACTGGGCTTCCAGACAGCGAGCAGGTCAAAGAGCAGATCGAAGCGCCTGAACCTCAAAGCCAAACTCCTTCTTGGAAGTTGTTTACAGAAGGTTCTTCTAATGAGCATCACGTTGGAGCCGGAGTGATTTAGATAGCGCCTGAAGGGCATCGATTTCACTGCGCGATTAGATTTGACTTCACGATATCCAACAACGAAGCCGAGTATGAAGCTCTGCTCGCAGGTTTACGGCTAACCAGAGACATGCACATAAATTCACTAGAAATCTATAGTGACTCCCAGTTGGTGGTTAATCAAATCATTGGAGAATACCAGGCCTGAGGTCTAAAGATGGTTGCCTACCTGAATAAAGCAAAAGATTTGTTGGCCCAGTTGAGAAGTATACCCTCCAGCAAGTACCTCGCGGCCAAAATTCAAACACTGATGCTTTGGCCAAGTTATCAAGTGCCAAGGATACCAACACCCTGAATATAGTACCAGTTGAATGGCTGTCTGCACCTAGCATTCAAGCAGAAGAAACCTCTTTGGTGATTCAGGCGATGGATACATGGATGGCACCTTTCATAGAGTATCTGACGCATGGAGTGTTACCTACGGACAGAAACGAAGCCAGTACTCTTCAGTGGCAAGCCGCTAGATTCATCCTAGTTGATGGAATTATATATCGAATGGGGTACTCGATGCCACTCCTCAGGTGTATTTCGAAAGAAAAGGCCATAGAGTTAATGAAAGAGGTCCATGAAGGCTTTTGTGGGGACCACGCTGGGGGGCAGAGCATATAAAAGAAAATCCTAAGACAAGGGTACTTCTGGCCAACAATGAATGAAGATTCGATGGAATTTGTTCGAAAGTGCGACAAGTGCCAGAGATTCTCCAAGATTCCACGAGCAGCCCCTAATGAGCTAAAGCAGATGCAAAGTTTGTGGTCATTCATAGTATGGGGAATAAACCTTATTTGATCTTTGCCCACAGGGAAAGGCGGCATCAAATACGCCGTGGTGGGTGTTGATTACTTCACAAAATGTGTCGAGGCTGAGACACTTGCAACCATAACGACCAAGAAAGTGCTCAATTTTGTGGTCAAAAACATTGTGTGTCGCAATAGATTGCCAAGAAAAATTGTCTCGGACAATGGCACACAGTTTGATAGTGATCTATTCACGGATTTTTGCGAGCGGCATGGAATTATCAAGAGCTTTTCTTCGGTTGCTCATCCTCAGGCAAAAGGATACTCTGAAGAAAAGGCTTGAGGAAGCAAAGGGGACATGGCCAGAGAAATTTCCTAAAGTCCTCTGGTTGTACCGGACATCTCATCAAACAGCAACAGACCATACTCCATTCTCCTTGGCTTATGGGTATGAGGCTATGCTGCCTGTTGAATTCGATTCGCCATCACATCGACGGATAGCGTACGACCTGAACGCTAACAGCCAGTTATTGACGGAGTCTTTGGATTTGTTCGATGAAAGGCACGAGCAAGCCCAACTCCGAGTAGCAGCTTACCAGCAAAAGGTCGTCTGGTATTTCAAATCTAAAGTACGAGAAAGGAAATTTAATGTGGGAGATCTAGTACTTAGAAGATTTTTCCTTAACACCCACGACCAAGCCGCTGGAGTACTCGGACCTAACTGGGAAGGAGCGTACCAAGTAGAAGAAGTCCTCCATCCAGGCACTTATAAACTTGCTCGCTTAAATGAAGATCTCATTCCTCGCTATTGGAATGGAGAACACCTGCACAAGTACTATCAATAAACAATTCTTCTAAAAGAATTGGCTTGTATTAATTTTACTTTTTACAAGTTTATGAACAAGGGTTAGTCATTTTTATGACTGGTTGCTTATAAGTGTACGATCATTTTAGTGATCGCTCGTACAGACACGATTTGTCCATTTATTACGAGAAATACAAGGGACTGTGTGCAGCCATTCAATCTTGCCAACTATTGTATTTATTACAAATATTTGCTCATTACGTGTGTTGTTTTGCTATATTTTCATTTTTACAAGTATTATTATCGAGTAGAAATGTTCAAACAGGTCCTAGTCAAGTCAAGTGACCGAGGACCTAAAGCTCCTCAATCACTTGGGAGCATATAAGGTATCTAGTAAGAAAAGCATATCAAAAGGTATGTAAACACGAGCAAAATAAGTGAAAGCATGCTAGGGTACTTAGAGTATTTTTCAAATATTTTATTATTTTGTTAAATCAAACCAAAGTATTATGCTAAGTTCGGTCATGCAAAAAAATGTTATAATAAAAATGCAAATATTATAATATAAAAAATGAATCTCTTTACACCGCGAGCAGTTACTGCTCGGATGTAATTGTTTGTTAAAAGGAAAAAAGCTGCCCATGCAGCAATAAAAATATAAAATGTTTTTACAGGATAAAATAAAAACAAAAATACTACGAGGCAGGAGGGTCTTAAGGATTGCCCTGGTCAATAGTGGTTCCAGCTTCATTTTCTGTGCCGTCAATTCCCGTAGCTAGGGAGATTTCTGGGGAGGCAGGAATCTTAGCTCTCTCTTCTTCCTCCAGGCGAGCAATGCACCGGGCTATTTCAATTCACCTCAGCCGCTTAGAAAGATAATTGAAGTTGGCCCCACGATTATGCTTCTTGAACTCATAAAAGCAATGGTGGGTAGCTCTCCTATACCTTTCCAAATTGCTGGCATTAGTCTCCTCAAGCTCCTTGACATGCCTCTCCAACTCATCAGTCTCTTTTCTGGTCATGATCTACTCAACCTCAAGCTAATTGGCCTTTTGACAATTAAGTTTAGCACACTCCCTAAACTTCTCTTTGTCTTCATTGGCTTTGGTCAAAGCAGTCCTCTTCAGCCAGCTTGGAGTTTTGCTTAAGTAGTTTAGTGTTTCTCTCGAGTAGTTCAGTGTTTTCCCCTCAAGCACCTTGACCTCCTTAGCATGTTTGGCGTCAAATTCTTTGGTCTGGGTGACCGAAACCCCGTACGGCACCAGCCAGTAGTTATAGTCAGTATTCCCTATGATCAAATAAAGAGATATGATGATGGTGGGAAATAACAAAATAAACCAAACTTAGCAATAGAAAGCAACTTACATTGGCTATCTCGTTCATTCCTTGGTTTATTATCTGATCGGCCTCCATAGTGTCTGTGCCGATGATGGCCTCTCGACTGTATTTGTGCTTTGAGAGTTTGGATATTCTCTCTCTGGTCAGGACATCTCCAGGTTGACCGTGAGATGGCTGGTCGGCAGGTGCAGGAGGAATAGGATTCTGACCGGCTAGTGCTGGGGGAGACTGCTGGTCGAGAGGATACGGAGGGGGCGTTGTTTCTTTGGAAGGAGCAGCTACTGGAGGATCCTCAGTCCGGGTCTTTTTGGTCAAAGGAGCCTTGCTGCTCTCTCTACGGTGTTGCTTTGCTCTTGCTCGAAGGAGCAGTAGGTGTGCTGTAGCGGTCAAACATATCTCCAGACGACATATCTGTCAGTAAGGAAACATTGCGAGCAGTTAGACGATATGTATAGATGGAGTTAAAAATGAGAACAAGGAAATTATTAGTAGAGTACCCAAGCTATAACTATTGGTCGCTACATTACTTACTGAACTATTGCTACACTCACTCACTGCCTAGAAGAAATCTGAATTTAAATTGGGAGTGTACTTATAGTTGTCGTCCCCGTCAAATAAATGACAGGGAATGGGCAAACTGCTAAAAGTGAGAAGACAGTACCGTTCTCGTCTGAAAACTCTTCGATGGGTGCAGGTGATTCGTAAACTTTCTTTTTTCCCTTTCCCCTAGACACAGGGGGATCATCTGCTCGTGGGGTGCTGGAGGGTTCCCTAATTGTCACCCTAGTTGTCCTCCTCCTTGGAGGCTGTGACACATCTTGGTGCTGCTCGGGAACTTCTCTGCCAATGGCACTCCCCGCCGTTGACTCCCTCACATCCTGATGAGGTGCCAGAAGACTGACCAGCCTTAGATTGGCTTCAGTGACCAGCTGTTTAACACTTTTTTTCTACGTCAGTCATGTTGTCCAGCGATGCTTCTCGAATCTCCATTTCTAGAGTAGGAGCTGGTTGTTGCCATGGACCCGAAGAGTGCTAATTTTATAAGGAGGATGCAGATAAAACAAAAAGAAATAAGAGACCAGAGAACAAAGAACAAAGAAGTTACCTCCTTGGGTGAAGGCTAGGTTGTTGGCAACCAGATTAGTAGTTAAAAAGTACTCCTAGAAGTACTTTCCTACATTGGACTTGTAGGTAGTCTCACTCGGGAAGACGCGGGTCGATTCGTGGTGACAGAGATGAAAACACCTCGTGTTTTCTTGGTTGGGGTTGGATTTAAGATCGAAAAGGTAATTGATCTCATGAGGCGTAGGGACAGGCCACTTTTTATGGCTATAAAGGATATAGAGTACAGAAAGCATTCTATACCCGTTTGGAGTTATTTGGAAATGAGCGACCTCGAAAAAATTGGCCACTCCTTGGAAAATAGGATGAAGAGGCAAGATGCTTCTGCCTCGATATGATACATCGACCAGGCACTGAAGGCGCTGCCAGGCAGGTTGGCCCGCTGGTTGTTGGTGGGTTTGAACAAAGTTACCCCAGAAAGTCCGTACTTCCTGAGATAATTAGTTAGCATCCTAGCAGTAATATTGCTAAGGGGTGCAACGTACCATTCGACATCTAGTCGAAGGACTTCTCGAGGTTGGGCCTGTGTTTGGATTTTGGGATCAGTGTTTTTGACTCGACCACTGGTCGAAGGAATTTCAGCCCGAGGAGCAGGCTGGTTGCTTGAGGGTTGGTTGGTTTCTTTTTCTGGGCAGTGGATTTTACTCTACCCATATTTGATGGACTGGATGGAGGTCTGTTGGTTGGAATACGGGAAAAGGGAATCTCTAGGATGAGTAGCAAAGGTTGTTCTTCATCCACAAGCAGCTGGGCAAGCAGGTCATCGTCGATTGGCCTCTCACCTCCCCACGGATCTTGCATGAAAATCTGCGAACAGAGAAGGGGAGATGAGAATCTACGGCCCAACAGACTGAAAAGTGTTAAGAATTGGAATAACGTTGCTCATGTATAAAAGTTATGCTTTTATACGACCAACAACATTCTGACAGAAACACTAAATCATATGCCAGCAGTTTGGAAAATGGATAAAAAGCAGGAAAAAACCCAGTTTTTCTACAAGCATAAAAATTGAATTTCTACTATGATTTTACGTCCTAAGTTAATTATCCTGACTACCAAACTGATTCCTAACCCCAGCAAAGTGTCTTTTTCCTACCATATTGAACACTGATCAATATACCCATTTACCCCGAAGAAATTTTTTTCAAGAACTCAAAGTCTGAAACAAACTAGAAACTAAACATAGCATGGCATCTCAGAGACGAAGAAATTTAAGAAGCTTACTTGGATGAAAACGGATGCAAATTCCTAAGACGTAGAATGGCTTAGCAGAAACTTCGTGAATCGTTGGAACCATTTGGGTCTTCTGGATTCTGAGTGTAGAGTTCTTGAAGAAGAGAAGATTGGTAAAAAGTGAAAAGTAAAAAGAATGGGTTATTTATATTGATCGCGGCACTGTAAAAGAGATAATGATGGGAGTGAATTTTCAAGGCATGGGGAAACGCAATAGCCGTCAGATAGCTTTTGGAGAAACTGAAAGGACATGATTAGTTGCCTTTTTCGAGAAGGCATGGATGGCTCTGACAGATTTGATGGGATATGCGAAGGGTCGGTCTCTTAAATTTACTTTATGCTGGTCCCAGTAAAATAAAATTGGGGGCAAATATTTACCAAAAAAATGGCTCCTGATGATGTGGCAAGGATTTCTTACCCGTGGTTGGCACGTGGCAGTTCTGAATGAGGGGATCCTGTTCGGCCATCGACCAGATAATTGTTGGTTTGTCAAGTCTTGCGGTTAGGTGCGACCAGTATGGTTGCATGCTTCCATTTACTTCCTTTGAGATACGCAATCTTGTAATAATTATATTCATTATATTTCCTTTTATTACCTTGATACACTGATCTTAATTATAATTAAGGCCTATTGGCCCATGTAACCTCCTTGAGCCTATAAATAAGAATGATAGGGCTCAAGGAATTTGGAACTTTTTGACTTTTTGAACTTTTAATCTTTGGATTTAGAGAAAAAAGCATAGTGTGATTATGCACCAAAAATTGTAATTCTCCTAAGGCTTGTGAAACTCAAGAACCCTAGTTCTTTGATCATAGTATTGGGATTCAATATCAATAAGAACACTAAGTGGACGTAGCTCATTACCATCTAGTTGGGGCCGAACCACTATAAATTGCTTATGTCACTTTCTTCCCATTTGATTCTTTTCTTGATTTCCTTTTTTGTTCTTTGTCGTTTATTTGACTCCGTGTCGTTGACCAAATCAAGGGTCAACACATGACATATTACAATAATATAAGAATGCATATTATACCCACACAACAATTGATGTATGCATAGATGAATGACCACCCTGATACCAATTATTGGTAATTGGTTTACCATATGCTCAACGGAAAAGCATGAGGTGGTGGACCTAGAGATTTCAAAAAAAAATTTATTTAAACAATCTTTAAATAATCAGATCCACTAATATGCAAAACATTAATCAAAGAAAAAGAAAAATATGATGAGGATTTACCAGTTGTTAAACAATCAAGAATCCTTGATATCTTTTAGTACCTCTAATGAACATCCAATACAAAGTAACCTTTTGAATACTCAAACCAATGTCTTCCAAGATGTATCTCTACACCTCAAGACATGTGTGGGCACTTAGAGTAATGGTGGGAAGATTTATGATTCACAAGATGTACTCAATTCATGAGATCTTACAATATTAGGTCTGAGACAGTTTTCAGGGATATAGAAAAATAATACGATATACTTTTCTCTCTATGAAAATCTTAGCATTTTCTCTCTAGAGTATTTGCTCTGTTAAGCATATATTATGAAACAACTGCATGCACTGTAGTTGGCAAGTAACACATCTTTGATTTTAGGGATGTGTTCTAACCACTATCTTTTAATTATTATTTAATAATACCTAAACCTGATAATTTATCTTATCAGATTAATTAAATAATAAATATCATTTCAAATTCAAATCCAATTTGAATTATCATAAATATATTTTCACATTATTTAAATAAATAAAAGTAATTAATTCAAAATTAATTATCCGATTTATTTAAATGTCATTTTCGAAAATACCAAATTTATTTAAAAAATAATTTTCAAAAAGTATATTAATTAATTAATTTATTATAAAAATTAATATATTAATTAATTTGTCTTAATTACATATTTGACCCTGAATAACAAATTTCTTCCAAATATGCATTTTTCCTGATTTTTCCTAATTTCAACTCTTACCTTGATTATTGTTGATAGAACCATCACGGGAACCTATGAACCTATAATTTCAAGCTCCAATAAATTTAGATTATTAATTAAAACTCTTTAATATAATAACCTTAACATATTAATCTCAATATTATTTCACTAAACATATGAGACATCACTCATGTAATTACAAACATTTATTTATTGAGTACTTTTAAGTATAAAAAGTGTCAATCGATTTAATCACTACATACAATTCAATCATCTATTAATGATTCATAATTAAAGTAGGAATTACCATTTAACCTCTTTAATTATATCTTGTTTCCTTAAATACCATTAACTTTACTAGTGAAGGTTAATTCATAAACTGAATTATGAATTTGAGCTCAATAATCTTTCATTTCCAAAAGCCAACCCTTAAAAGAACCATTATTCAATTCCTCTCGGAAAGGTATGTTTTTTATATCTGTATATTATGTCCATAGTCATTTACATTAATGAATTCCCAAAACAAAACTTTTCAGCCTGATCATTTTGACAAACCATAACGAGTGAATCAAAGAACTCATATGTCATAAACAAGAGTTCATAATAATTTTAGGATTAAAATCAATTTGTATATGATCATCTTATTGATATGTTTACTTAATACTTATAAAGTAAATGACATTATTAAGTATTAATAACATATCAGGTCTCGTTCATGTATAACCACTTTATACAAAGTACCTCCATTAAGACATCCTACTACATTAGCAATTTGGATATAGATTACATGTATTCATAATACTAGTGAACCATACTTTCATAATTTAGTCCAAAGATTCCATATTGCTTTTGTTTACCGAGATTTTCGGAAACTATATTAATAAAAAGTAATCGAGATTAATGATATGGAATTTAGAGGATATAAACAAGATTTTTACGTGGTTGGGGCGTTAATGAGCCTTAGTCCACGAGACAGTTGTATTAGAGCTTGGAAAGTCTTTAACAATGGAGTTTCTCTCTATGTTTTAGAAGAGTAACTGTATACAAGCCAAAAAGAGGTCATTTCTCCAGTGCTCTGTCACCTGTATTTATAGGCTCACAGGAGCACTGGGCTTGGGTCGGGCTGACCCAGGCCCAACAAGGATATAAATACCCTTGGCTTCTCTATCGGAAGCCCAATACAAAGGATAAAAATACAAAAGACTAAGAATGATCAAAGCCCACTGGGGCAGCCTAAGGCCTATATTTCGCCCGACAAAATGGGGCTTTTGGTCCGGGCATTCCGAGTTACGAGGCAGATTCAGGGGACAAAATCATTCAGTGTAGTGGCAGCGCAGGTCTGAACCAGCGGCGTGCAATCCCGAGGTGGCCTTTTCCGCAGGTGAAAAGTGGGGACAACCCCCACGTGTCATGGGGTGGCTTCAGGGTCACGGATGCTTTTTCCTGCCAACCTTGAGGACTTGACCCGGGTTCATTTACCTCTGTCCCTCTTCGTTTACCATAGGCCCAGATCATTTACCAGGCTCCGGGACCGTTTGCATACACTTCAACCGTAACCCCAAATAGTTATACGTCTCCCGGATGATCGTCCTGGATCATCTTTTCTGGACCCATCCGGGTCTGGACCCATACTTGGGCCGTCGTTCCCGGTCATTCCCTGCCAAGCGGGCCTAGGCTGGGCCCAAACCCAGTTTCCCAGATAGTGGGCCTAGACCACCGTCCCGGGCCCAAGGCAGGAAATGGGGATAACATTTACCCCCCAAGCCTTCGCCTGGGTCTGCGAGGTGAAGGCTTGCCTTGCTCCCAGATACTCCACGGTTGCCTTCCCAGTTCCTTCTTATAATCGTGGGTATGTGGCAAGGGGCAATGACGTTGGGCGTACGCGGAGCCTGGACCATTTACCAATGTCCGGGTCCGTTTACTGAAGTCTCGTTTCGTGGTGAGGGATACACGTGTCGCCAAGCGACTGCAGCAACGATGGCACTTGATCTTGAAAGGTCACCTAACCACCTCAAGGGTCGCTAGGCCTAGGCTAGTGTGTCAGCACGGATTCCGAAGCGTCCCATCCGCATGGGGGTCCTTCATTAATGCTTCTGCATTGAGGTGGACTGTAGGATGGGGCGACCTTTGAAATTCCCCTCTCCTGGGATGTTGGATTGAAATGGTGAGGATCCAGTACTCGAGTGCTCATTAATGCCCCTACACGATCTTGGACCATCCGATGGGGGATTTTCTATCCGCTGGATCAGAGACCAGGATTTGGGTCTCTATAAATACTCCTCAGACATTCATTTGAAACTTTTACACTCTCGAGCCATTCTAAGAACTGAGGATCTGTTTGTGTCCAATCTAGCCAATGACATCTTTCACCGCCTGCTCACTCTGTGCCGTCACCTTTTTCCAACAGTTCCAGTGTCTGCACCTTCGCCTGAGCGCACGTCCTGGGCCTGTCCTATCGACGAGTTGCTGAACCGCCTTCACCAGTTCAAGAACGAGATTCTGCCATCCTTACCGTCAGACAACCACCATCTTTCACGGCCAGCTATTCACAGTTAGTCTTTCTGTCCTTCTTCTTTATAAATACATGAACGTAGGCTGTCTTTTTGTTCATATGCTTAGGCTTCTAGAACTTGCCTACGCTTAGGAATAGTGCTAGGAAGGCCGCCTGGTCCGGGTTGCTCCGGGTCCGGATCCTTCCTGGACAGACGGCGGAGCCTATTTAGTAGCCCATTTTTTGTTCCCGATCTAGGTCTCGTGGTTCTCTGGTGAACCCGGACCTAATCCGGAGGGGACTCCAAGCAGTCCGTAGGCGGCCCCAGTACCTTAACCGACTTTCTTGGGTTTTGGTATTGACTGCTTGGTTTCTTTTCTTTGCTCCCAGATCATCAGCCATGACGTCGAGTGCACCCTTTATTCGAAGGAGGAAATCAACAGGGCCCCCATCCTCCTTCTCGAGTCCCGGACCCCCAAAGGCAGCAGATGGGAGATGGACACAATACAGAATATGTTCCGAAACTACTGAATGATGCTCGTCCTGGAGAGATGCCTGGGCATAGAGTCCACTCTCAGATTTTTCCACAACTGTCTGGACAGGGTAGAGGAGCGGGCACACACTTCCGTGAACAGGTTTGGGGCCTGGAGCCCCGGCCACATCAGTGCGGGAGCCACACTCCCGCTTCACGACTACTTCATGCGGTTCCTAACATACGTGGGGATCGCGCACTTCCAACTTCTGCCCCAAGCCTACCGAATGCTTGCGAGATGGCGTGTCTTCTGCATCACAAAGGAGATCGTGGAGCCGACCCCCACGGAAATCTTGTACTTCTACAAGATGGAACCGCAGGTCAACGCCAAGAACAAGACCTTGGACGACTTCTACAGGCTGAAGCCGCGGGGTAGCTACCCCACTCCTACAAGCACCTGGAAGCATCCCCTGGACGTCCGGCATTACTGGTTCATGATGTCTGGGTTCCTCGTGGAGAAGAACCCCACGCTGTTGCTGGACTTCCAGCGAGTGGGTAAGTGCTTCCCTGACCCTTAGCTGGCCGATTTTTCTTTTTCTTTTCCTCCTTTTTTTTTTTGTTTCTCATCATGTTACTTCAGGTGGCAGGACCCTTTGCACAAACTCCTCTTACCCATTTCATCTTGGACCGGAGGAGGTTTTACTCTGGGCTAAGCGCAGAAGACTTGGACGTAGGAGGCTACGTCAATACGGACAACCTCCGACTGGTCGGGATGTCACAGCCCACCAGACTATCGTTGTCCTGAGCCTTCAGGGAATTCAGTGCGAGAAGAATGCCATCATAAGGGAGCAGCTGGCCCTGGAGCGCATCGGGGAGGTGGAGGCTACGACACGAGCGGACACGGCCAAGCGAAAGAGGGACTTGGCCCAGTCGGAGGCGGCTGCTTCAGAGGAGTTGGAAGCCCTCTTAGAGGAGGCCCTGCCGAACACAGGTACCCCCGGGGCTAGCATATCAAGGCGAGGTAACTCACCTTTGATCTTAACTTATGCTCCCCAAGTTGGGGACTTAGCTAGGGATAGGCTAGCACTTCGAGGCCCCGCGTTCGGGGTTGACGGGGAGATGAGACATTCGTCTCCCGTTCCCGTAGGCTTGGAAGTTCTCATGTTCTCGTCCGGATTCCTTCAGTACGGGAATTTCTTGAACCTGGACGACATGGGGGATCGAGTCTACTTTTTCGTGTTAGATGAATTGAGTCACGCCCAGGGCTTAGATAAGGTTTCGTCTCGGGTCACTCTTAGTTTTGACTTCTATTTTCTTGTTTAATCGTACTAACTATTTTTCATTTGCGTTTGTTGCAGGAGACTCCGACAAGTCTAACCCCGTGGACGAGATGAAGCAGCTCCTCGAAGTCCGGGCCGCGAAGGCGGCCAGGGTCACGGCAAAAAAGGCTACAAAGAGAAAACCAGAGGCACCGGGCCCAGACCCCTCCCGCAACAAGGAGACGCCAGGGGCGGATCTTCGACCCGGCAAGGTTGCAATCGCCGCGGTCCTTGTTACGGCCGTGGATCCCGCCGCCGTCCCCGACCTTGCCCAACCCCCGGTGATCAATCTGGAGCTAGAACTCGCAGTAAGCCAGAGTTTTGGGAAGAGGGCCCTGGACTTGGGCGCGGCGGAGGCCGACACCGGGAACAAGAGGCCTCGGACGAGGCCGGCTGGCTCAGCCAGAGATCGTACGAGGAAAGCCGCCTCGCCGTGAAGGAGATTCTGGCATTACCGGCCCTCCCCATACATCTGGCACTACCCGAGGAGGGGAAGCCGTCTTGTAGGACGAGCAGTCCCGGCTCATTTCTCGGACCTGGGAGAGTGGCCGGGAAAGGAGAGATGAGACGTACAAGGCCCTGACGATTCGTCATCAGGTTGAGTTCGCTGAGCGCCCGGCGGCTTTCAGCGTCCCCCAGCCAATCGTGGATCGGCCAGCCGCCGAGACGGGCTTTTGCCCAAAGCTGGGGTAGGACATGGCCCCTTTCGCGGCGGACTTGTTGGACCAGGTGAGGAACACCATGTCTAACCTCCAACTGAAATGGTATGCCACCATCGCCAACCTAGACATGTTGTTCATCTCTCAGGCACTCCGCCATCAGGCCACCAATGTAAGTTTGCTTCGTGGTTTTTTCTTCCCCCTTTTTATTTGGTTGTAAGGATTCTTCTAATTTTACTTTGTTCTAGGACGCTCTGCTGTCCCATCGAAATGCTGACCTGGTGGCCGAGGCTGCCATGAAGATGGAGACGCTCCAGCTGGAGCTGGAGGCAGCTGTGAATCAAAGGGAGGCCGCCAAGGAGGCCCTGGCCAGGGAAACGACCCAGGCTCTGGAGACCTTGAACAAAGAGGTTGCTCAGGCTGACGCAGACCGCGCAGAGTTTGACCGAGTCAAGGCTGGGCTTGAAGAGGCCTTGTCCCAGAAAGAAACCGAGGCTAACGAGAAGGTAGCCCTTCTGGAGGCAGCTGCAGCTCAGTTCGTACGAGATGGGGAGAAGATCCAAAGCTTGGAGGCCCGGGTCCATGAGCTGGACAGCTCTCTTCGCGAGGAGATGATGGCGCATGAGGAGGCCTGCTGCGGAAAGGAGCGGGCAGACGACTTGCTGCACGTCACCTTTGAGGAGGCCATCTACATGGCTTGGCGCAAAGATAGAAGCATGAACCTCCTGATCTTTCCCGACCCGGACTCGAAGAGGGCTGAATTCGAGGCCAAGGAGAAGGAAGACGCGGAGCTTCTGGAGGATGAAGCCTAGGCCCGGATCTTCACCCCGCCTCTTTTTCCTTTCTGTTTTATAATTTTTTAATAACTTTTTCGGACGCGTACGCGTCCAAGACAATGTATTTCCTTGTCCGGTTTATGTTATTTCTGTTTTTTTTTTAATCACCGTGCACTATTGGTTCTAAGGGTTTAGTCCCGGTTCCAACGGCCTGGGCTAGACTATTTTTTACTTTAGCTTGTCAAATTGTCTCACTCCTACTCGCCTAATTTTCAACTTCGAAAACCTTATGGCCTGGGCCAACGAGGTTTAGATAGTTTACTGCGAAACCTGGTTCCCTTACTTTACCAGTCGCAGACCACGGCCTCGCCCTGGGGTGTACCGGATGCATTATACCACCGGACATCGTTCGTCCGGGGCGAGATCAGCCCGAGGCTTGGTCCTCTTTTAATTTACAGCCCCGGACATCGTTCGTCCGGGGCGGGACCAGTCTGAGGCTTGGTTCTTTTTTTTTTATACCCCCGGACATCGTTCGTCTGGGGTGGGACCAGCCTGAGGCCTGTTCCTCCTTTAATTTATACCCGCGGACATTGTTCGTCCGGGGTGGGACCAGCCTGAGGCTCGGTCCTCTTTTAATTTATACCCCCAGACATCGTTCGTCCAGGGTGGGACAAGCCTGAGGCCTGGTCCTCCTTTAATTTATACCCCCGGACATCGTTCGTCCAGGGTGGGATCAGCCTGAGGCTTGGTCCTCTTTTAATTTATACCCCCGGACATCGTTCGTCTGGGGTGGGACCTGCTTGAGGCTTGGTCCTCTTTTAATTTATACCCCCAGACATCGTTCGTCCAGGGTGGGACCAGCCTGAGGCTCGGTCCTCTTTTAATTTATACCCCCGAACATCGTTCGTCCAAGGTGGGACCAACCTAAGGCTCGATCCTCTTTTAATTTATACCCCCGGACATCATTCATCCAGGGTGGGACCAGCCTGAGGCTTGGTCCTCTTTTAATTTATACCCACGGACATCGTTCGTCCGGGGTGGGACCAGCCTGAGGCTTGGTCCTCCTTTAATTTATACCCCCGGACATCATTCGTCCGGGGTGGGACCAGCCTGAGGCTCGGTCCTCTTTTAATTTATACCCTCGAACATTGTTCATCAGGGGTGGGACCAGCTTGAGGCCTGGCCCTCCTTTAATTTATACCCCCAGACATTGTTCGTCTGGGGTGGGACCAGCCTAAGGCTCAGTCCTCTTTTAATTTATACCCCCGGACATCGTTCATCCGTGGTGGGACCTACCTGAGGCTTGGTACTCTTTTAATTTATACCTCCGAACATCATTCGTCCAGGGTGGGACCAGCCTGAGGCTCGGTCCTCTTTTAATTTATACCCCTGGACATCGTTCGTCCGGGGTGGGACCAGCCTGAGGCCTAGTCCTCCTTTAATTTATACCCGTGGACATTGTTCGTCCGGGGTGGGACCAGCCTGAGGCTCGGTCCTCTTTTAATTTATACCCCCGGACATCGTTCGTTCGGGGTGGGACCAGCCTGAGGCTTGGTCCTTTTTTAATTTATACCCTCGGACATCGTTCGTCCGGGGTGGGACCAGCCTGAAGCTTGGTCCCATGGAGTTCGTATCCCCCGGACCTTGTCGGTCCGGGCCGGGGCTAGCCTAAGGCTTGCACCCTGCCTGGTATTTGCTCATACCTGGGATACCCCCCACAAGTGAGCGGAGAATGGTTTGGGGTCACTTGAGTAAAATTTTCATTGATTGATAACATTTCTTTATGGCATTTTGCACACGCCATTTTTATTATTCAAGTGTTCGCCCTGAGGCGTACATTATTTACAACGAAAGTACAGAATTGGAACACGCTCTCCTGACTACTGATAGTATTTACAGAGATGTTTCGCGTTCCAGGCTCTTGGGACTTCCATGCCATTGAGCCGCTTTAAGCGGAACGTCCTGGGCACACTTCATGTTGGATCTTGTACGACCCTTCCCAATTCGGGCCCAGAACCCCTACTCCCAAATCTTGGGTAGCAGGGAAGACTCTTTGGCAGACCAAGCCGTTGGTTCCGAACCTTCGGCTTTTTTACTTTTGAGTTGAAATGTCGTCCGATCTTGCCTTGGTACATCTTCAGCTGCACTTGCGACTCCTCCCGGATCTCCTTGATGAGATCTAGTGATTCCTGGAGTAAAGCGTGGTTCTGGGTGAGATCATACGTGTCTCTTCGGTGAGACGGGATGGTCGTTTCGATGGGGATGACGGCTTCGCATCCATAGACCATGGAGTAAGGAGTGTGTCCGATGGATGTCCTCTTGGTGGTCCGGTAAGCCCATAACACGCAGGGCAGCTCTTCGGGCCATTTGCTCTTGTAGGCTTGGAGTTTTTTCTTTAGCGTCCCTTTCAAGATTTTGTTGACGGCTTTCACCTGCCCGTTTTCCTGGGGCCTGGCGACCGCGGAGAAGCTTTTGACGATGCCATGTCTCTCACAAAAATCTATGATTTGGACGCTGTCAAACTGCTTCCCATTATCGGATACAATTTTGTAGGGGAGGCCGTATCGACACACTATATTGTTGATGACGAAATCCAGGGCCTTCTTCAAAGTGATCGTGTTCATGGGCTCCGCCTCAACCCACTTGGTATAGTAGTCGACGGACACGATGGTGTATTTCACTCCTCCTTTCCCGGTCGAGAGTGATCCTACCAGATCGATCCCCCACAACGCGAAAGGCCAGGGGCTAGTCATTAAGGTTATCTCTGTCGGCGGGGCCCACGGAACCTTCGCGTATCTTTGGCACTATTCGCACTTGCGGACGTAGTCAATACAGTATTTCTTCATGGTCAGCCAGAAATATCCTTGGTGCAGGATCTTTTTGGACAGACTGGGACGGGTTGTATGATCTCTGCAGAAGCCTTCGTGCACTCCGTGCATGATAGCGCTCAGTTCTATCCCAGACACGCACCTGAGGTAAGGCATGGACAACCCCCGGCGATAGAGCTTTCTGTCCATCATGACATTCTGTGGACCTAGTACTGAAGCTTCCTGGGCGTGGCCCTGTCTGCTGGCACCTCACCGGTTGTCAGATAGCAGATAAGAGGTCCCATCCAAGACGTGGAGTGGTCAATGGCATTGATCGCGGAGGCTCGGATGCTTGGGATGGGGAGATGGTTAACGGGGACCAATCCGGCCAGATCTGCTTCGGCGTCGGTGGCCAGCTTTGCTAGTGTGTCCGCGAACACATTTTGCTCTCTGTGGATCTGGCAGATGAGTGCTTTTTGAACGCCTGCAGTATCTCTCTCGTCTGAGTCACATAAGCCGCCATTCTCTCTCCTTTGGTTTGATATTCCCCCGAGACTTGCCTGACGACCAGCTAGGAATCGTTGTAGATCTCCAGGTTTATGGCCCCTACCTCCTGGGCCATGCGCAACCTAGCCAGCATGGCTTCGTGCTCAGCTTCGTTGTTCGATGCCTTGAACTGGAAACGCATGGCGTTTTGCAACTGGTGTCCCTGGGGTGATACCAAGATGATCCCGGCCCTGGCCCCACTCTCATTCGAGGCCCCATCGATGAACACTTTCCATACGGGCACAGCAGGGGCCGCGGGATCGTCCCCTTGAGTGATCCCATAACACTCCACGATGAAATCGGCTAGGGCTTGCCCCTTGATGGAGACCCTAGGAATGTAGGCTATATCGAACTGACTTAGCTCCATGGCCCACTTTAGGAGTCTTCCCGATGACTCGGGCTTCTGCAACACTTGCCGTAAGGGGTGGTTGGTCAGGACTTTTATGGCATGGGCCTGGAAGTAAGGCCGGAGTTTTTAGGACGCCATCAGCAGGCAAAAAGTCAGCTTTTCGATTAGCGAATATCGAGACTCAACGCCCAATAATCTTTTACTCACATAGTATATCAGGAGCTAGGTCTTTTCCTCCTCCCGCACCAATGCGGTGCTGATCGCATGCTCAGTCACTGCCAGATAGAGGTACAGAGGCTCCCCGTCCACCGGTTTTGCCAGGACCGTTGCTCGGGCCAGGTGCTCTTTCAGCTTTTGAAAAGCTTCTTCCCATTCGACTGACCACTTGAACCGTTGGCTTCCTCGAAGGACGTTGAAGAACAGGATGCACTTGTCCGTGGCTTTGGAGATGAAACGGCTTAGGGCGGCTATCCACCCGGTCAGACTTTGCACGTCCTTATGCTTCCAGGGAGAGGGCATATCAATCAGTGCCTTGATCTTATCCGGATTGGCTTCTATTCCCCTGAAGCTCACTATGAAGCCCAGGAACTTCCCAGAGGCCACGCCAAAAGTACATTTCTTGGGATTCAGCTTCATCCCATACTTCCGAATGACTGCGAAAGCTTCGGCCAGGTCATCCGAATGCTTCCCGAATGTCTTGGACTTGACCAGCATATCGTCGATATAGACTTCCATATTTCGCCCCAGCTGGGCCTGGAACATTCGATTGACGAGCCTCTGATAGGTTGCCCCGGCGTTCTTCAGCCCGAAGGGCATGAAGATGTAGCAGTATATTCCCTTGTCAGTTTGGAAGCTGGTGTGTTCTTGGTCTGCCACAAGCATGGAAATCTGATTGTAGCCAGAGTAGGCGTCCATGAAGCTTAAGCTCTCGTACCCGGATGTCGCATCCACCATTTGGTCGATCCGGGGAAGCGGGAAGCAATCCTTTAGACAAGCCTTGTTGAGATCCGTGAAATCGATGCACGTTCTCCACGTCCGGTTCGGTTTCGGCACCAGAACGGGGTTGGCCAGCAACACGGGGTATACAGCCTCGCATATGAAGTTGATTGATGACAGCTTCTCTACCTCCAGCTTGAGGGCCTCGACCCTCTCCGTTCCCAAGGGCCTTCATTTTTTACGGACCGGGGTTGCGTTCGGGTCGATATTCAACGCGTGGCAGATGATGTTGCGATCGATCCCCGTCATATCTGAGTGAGACCAAGCCAGAATATCCTGGTTCTCCTTAACTTGAGTGATTATGGCAGCCCGGACCTCCGCCGGCAGATTATTCCCGACTTGGATTACCCTGGTTGGATAGATGTCACTAATGCACACCTCCTCAATCTCGTCCATGGGCTCCAAGACACGATTGTCTCCTATCCTCGGGTCCAGCTCATCTTCTTCCCGGATCACTCTCTCAGCAGAGGGGGGGGGGGGGCGGAGGAACCGGGTCGATGAAGTCCTCGAAGGGTTCATCCCGGACCATGTATATGGGTCGGGCGGACACGTGGTAGCACTTCTGGGCGCTCTTCTGATCTCCCCGGACTGTCCCCACCCCTCCGTTGTCGCAAGGGAACTTCATGCAAAGCTGCCGGATGGAGGTGATCGCCTCGAACTCGACTAGTGTGGGCCGGCCGAAAATGACATTATAAGCAGTGGGGTAATCCACCACTACGAATGTGCAGAATTTGAACGAGTGTTGCAACTCGCTCCCCAATGTTACGGGCAACTGGATCTTTCCCATGGGGAGTAACGTGTCTCCTTTGAAGCCGTAGATCTGGGTTGGGCACGATGCCAGATCCACTTCGGTCAAGCCAATCGCGGTGAAGGCGGGCTTGAACAAGATGTTGACGGAACTCCCATCGTCCACCAACATCCGAGACACCAGCTTGTTGGCAATCTGCGCGTCTATGACCAGCGAGTCATGGTGCGGGAAATGGACGTTGCGGGCGTCATCCTTCGTGAAGGTGATAGGGAGGTTCATCAGTTTCGATCGCTGATCCGGGCCTTGGACTAGAGCGCACACATCCTAATCGTGGTCGAGCTCGCTTAGGTAGCGTTTCTGATCATTCCTGGACGGCCCTCCCAGATGAGGTATGCCCGAGATGGTGGCCACATGTTCGTCCACGCGAGGGGGTGCCTTCCGGGATGGATAAGGCATTCCAGGGTCGGGTGTTTGTGCGATGGGGACCCCCTGAGGGGCTTGCGCCGCCGGACCCTGCGCATACCCTCCCTGAGGCGGATATGCTCTGGACGCACCCGGGACCGCGGGTTGTCCGGGACCTACTGACACGCCCGGGACTCCCACGGGCATCCTGACCCACTGGTGGAGATGCCCCAGCTTGATCAGATTCTTGATCTCATCCTTGAGCTGCCGGCACTCTTCAGTCGTGTGGCCCACATCCTTATGGTAGGCGCACCGTTTGTTGGTATCCCTCAGATTTCTCCCCCCTTTGAACATGGGGCTAGGCTTCCGGTAGTGAACCGCCCTTTCTATGGCCAGGAAATATTCTCCCTGGTGTCCACCAGATTGGTGTATTCTGAATATTGGGGTTCGTAGCCCCTTTTTCCTTTCTTAGCCGGCCCAAACCGATTTTGGCCTTTGCCAGATCTCTTCCCCCGGGAGGGGTTTATGCTCGCCTCCGTTACTCCTGTCTGCGACTGCTGGGCCCCGACGGGGGCAGAGCTGTGACCCGCTGGCGCGGCTCCATATCCAGAAAAGGGGCAGACTGGACTGGGGCATACCCTGAAGAGGCAGGACCGTACACTATAGGGGTGTAGGTAACCCCAGGCGTAATGGTCGAACACAGGGCAATCGGGGGAGTGACGTAGGGCTGTGCCAGGAACTGCACCCCGTACCCCGGGAACGCCTGGGCACTGGGCTGAGGCACCGGAGGCCATCCGAAAGCCTGGATGTGAGCCTCCTCCCAGTTGATAAATCCTTGGGCCCCCTCCTTATGAATTCTTCTAAGGTAGCCACCTTGCTACGCTGCATGTCATCCCAGAGAGGGGACCCATCCTGGATCCCTGACTGCAATGCCACTAGGCGCTGCCCATCATCCACCTTAGTCTTGGAGGTCTCTTTAGTGAAATGTTGGATGTTGGCCCTCAGTGTCTCCGTGGGGTGCTGTTTAATATTGGCGAGGGCGCTGATTTTCATATCCATCCTCATGGCGGCCATGAACTGCTTATGAAACGCCGACTGCAGCCCTGACCAGGATTAGATGGATCCTGGCTTAAGTCTCTTCCACCACTCCTCGGCAGGACCACCTAGAGTGATTAAAAAATAGAGGCACTTGCCGTCATCACTAACGTGGGCCACGGTCATAAGCCGGTTGTACCGGGACAGATGATCCCTACGGTCGGTGCTCCTGGTATAAGCAGTGAGGCTCGACATCTTGAACCCCTTGGGGAGCACAACATCCAGGATGTGCCTCGCACAAGGCTCTTTGTCCTCCTCGTCAGAGTTGGTATCCGCTCCTTCTTGCTTGTGGACCAGATGGTCCGTGACCTTTTTCAAAGCGGCCAGCTGCTCCATGAGCTGCCTGGCCGAGCCATCCTCCAGGGGGATTTTATCGTTCCTCTTGTCGTTGATGTTGTTCCTAAGGTCGCCACCTCGGGGGAGGATATTTTCCTTACGGGCCCGCTCTTTCCGAGCGTTCAGCCCGTCGCGTAGGACTATCCGGGACGTGTCATCCCCTGAACTAAGGGCGTGACGCTCTTCGCTACGTGGGCATTCCCGGCGATTTTTGTTCACCGAGGCTCTAGGGTGCAAAGACCTTTCCCGCCCATCTTGCCCTGGGGCATGCCGAGGCCGAGCATCCCGCGGCCGCGTCCCCTGCGGATTGGTCGGGGGCCCTGTCCTGGGACGGGGCGCACCTTCTCTTTCCTAGGGAGTGGCGGGGAACGGGCCCCGGCTTTCACAACGGGGGTGTTTTTCTCTCGAGTCTTTCCCCCGGCCTTCTTTTTCTCTCGGTCCAGGTTTCCTAGGACTGGCTCAGGAAATTTTTTCGGGGGAGGGGGTGGCCTCACGTCTTCAGGGGCTCTGGCTCTGGCTTGCGGAGCGGGCTGTTGCGCTCCCGGAAGTGGGCCAGCTGGGAGATTGGTCGCCGGACCCTGTGCGGCTATGAATGCCTGCAGGGCTTGGAGAGACTCTTGCATCCGCCGAGACGCCTCTGCCTGCTCAGCAATCCTAGCCTCCTGGTCCAGGACTTGCTGCCTCAGTCTAGTCACCTCCAGGTCCTGCTAGTTGGGATCTCCTCCTGGGATATCGGGATCCGTAACTTCGTCGTGGTATTCCCCCTCGTTCTCCTCCTCTTCATAATATTCCTCGTTCTCCTCTTCGTACTCTATTCCACCCTCATAGTCTTGTGACTCGTCAAGGTGATACGTATGAGGAGGAGCGTTCCCAGGTGGATTATGAGGAAGAGGCTAGGAAGGCAGCAGCTCTCCATTGCCCTGTTCTGAGTTAGTAGGGTCGAAATTTGTGTGTCTTGTATTCGCCATTGTAGTAGAGGTTTGATGTTTGCACTAGCTTTCTCAGGCTCTCAATGAAAGCACCAAAATGTTTACCGAGATTTTCGGAAACCATATTAATAAAAAGTAAGCGAGATTAATCATATGGAATTTAGAAGATATAAACAAGATTTTTACGTGGTTGAGGCATTATGAGCCTTAGTCCACGAGACAGTTTTATTAGAGCTTGGAAAGTCTTTAACAATGGATTTTCTCTCTGTTTATTATGATATGTGATAATTTTAGCCCGTTGAGGGCATAAACGTGATAATTATGTTATGTGATTTGTACCATGTGGGTGTGGTGATATCAATGTGATGCACGTGCCGAGATGGTCCTAGAGAGCTAGATAACTCAAAGTCACAATGGGATTTTATACCCGGCTCGGGAGAAGTCTAGGGGTATTTTGGGGATTTTGTAAATTAGTTCTTGAGAGATAATGGTAACTGGTAATATGGTAACTTGTGTAACTGTTAGTAACCATAGAGAGTAACAGGTTTAGTTGGAGTATTGGTAGAATTGTAATGGATAGGAAATGACAAAAGGGCCTTTGAGGTTTAGTTAGGAAAGGGATATTAAAGGAAGGGTAGAGTGGTCAATTGGTTGAGGATAGATGAGCTTCAGCTGAAAGGAAAAGGTAGTCACGTATAACACTTGGAGGAAAATCTAGAAGAAAAGAGAAGAAGAGGAAAGCTGAAGTTGGGAGACCTAAGAGGAGAGTTTTGATGGTTCAAGGCAACTAAGTTGAGCATAAGCCAAGATTATTCAGAGAGTTGGGATAATCAAAAGGGAAGGTGATTTGAAGCTAGAGTTGAGGAGAATTCAAGCTGGGTTCTTGACTGAGGTAAGAGTTTATCATGTTTAATTTTCGTAATTGGTGTGGTTTAAGACTCTAGAGGCATGATATATAGTTTTGGAAGCCATGGTTTAAGTTTTAGGAATTTGAAACTCAAGATAGGATCTTGGGGTGTGCTTGTGTGATTGGGGTTGTTTATGATGTTTGTAGGTTGTTGAATGGTGGGTTTTGAATTGGTTTTGGAGCTTAGGTATGAGTTTGGGATGATTTGGAGTGATTTGGGTTCGGGAAAAACGCAGGGGAAAACCCAGAAAATCTGGGTTCGCGAAGGAGCGCCGCGGCCCTGTTCTTGGGCGCCGCGGCGCGAGGCTGATTCTGGGCAGGGCAAGCTCTCTGACTTGCTGGGCGTTGCGGCCCTCTAGGGCAGCGCCGCGGCGCTAGGCCAATTTCAGAGCATGGGATTTTGCAATTTTGAGCCTTTGCTCCAGGGGTTCGGGGGATGTCTTCGGTGCATTGTTTTAGGGATTTGGGGGTTCCGAGAGTGTGGGATTGGTTCCGGGAGGTAGTTTTGGATTGGTTAGTGACAAAGGATGTTTCATTTGTGTTGTGACTAGGTCTTTGGAGAGGCTCGGGGTAGAGGACCGTGCTCGCCGCTTCGGGGCATCGGAAGCTAGTAAACTGAAAGGTAAGAAAACTGCACCTGGTTGTATGATTGTGATGGGAGTAAGTGCTCCCGAGAATTGTATCGTGTCAACGTTGGTATTACGCCATGGGACATGTAAAAGCGGTCTAAGAGTGCCGTACATGTAATTAGCGCACGGGGCGCGGATTGGCCACTGGTAGCCAAGGACAACGGGACAACGGAGGGGGCAGCCTGAGGGCGCCAGCCCTAGTTATCATTTGTGAACTGTATTTGATATGTGTTGACATGCTTAGTAATACTCGATTTGTGGAATACTCGATTGTACCGATTGGTTATATGGTTGAGATTATGTAATGCAATGTGAGATATTGACTTGTCTGCTAACTGCTTATGCTCTATTGTTGTTGTGTTTTCTTGCTGGGCCTTGGCTCACGGGTGCTACGTGGTGCAGGTAAAGGCAATGGCAAGCTGGACCAAGCCTGAGATGGAGAGCTCTGAGGTGGAATGTACATAGCCAGCTGTTCGATCACCATGGTCGAGGAGTGAGTCAGGACAGGGATTACCTAACTGCTCGTTTTGCCTTAGTATGGTTGGTTATTGTATCTGAACCTTATAACTTTTGTAAATGGCCTTTAAACTGATATTTTTGGGATCCCGTGTAAATAAATAACGTTTCTTAATGAAAATGTGGCTTTTGAGACCAAACCATTTTAAACCTTGGTTCCTTTATAGTTTCGTTAACACGCTTTCAATTGATTGACTTGATTAGCAAGTCTGGCACTTTATAAACACACAGTGTAACGGTCTTGGCTATCCAAGGCGTTACATAGGTCCTTTCTCCAGTGTTCTATCACCTGTATTTATAGGCTCACAGGAGCACTGGGCTTGGGCCGGGCTGACCCAGGCCCAACAAGGATATAAATACCCTTGGCTTCTCTGTCGGAAGCCCAATACAAAGGATAAAAATACAAAGGACTACGAATGATCAAAGCCCACTGAGGCAGCCCAAGGCCTATATTTCGCCCGACAAAATGGGGCTTTTGGTCCGGGCATTCCGAGTTATGAGGCAGATTCAGGGGACAAAATCAGTCAGTGTAGTGGCAGCGCAGGTCTGAACAAGCGGCGTGCAATCCCGAGGTGGCCTTTTCCGCAGGTGAAAAGTGGGGACAGCCCTCACGCGTCATGGAGCGGCTTCAGGGTCACAGATGGTTTTTCCTACCAACCTTGAGGACTTGACCCGGGTTCATTTACCTCTGTCCCTCTTCATTTACCATAGGCCGGGATCGTTTACCAGGCTCCGGGACCGTTTGCGTACACTTCGACCATAACCTCAAATAGCTATATGTCTCCCGGATGATCGTCCTGGATCATCTTTCCTGGACATCGTCCGGGTCTGGACCCACACTTGGGCCGACGTTCCTGGTCATTCCTTGCCAAGCGGGCCTGGGCTGGGCCCAAACCCAATTGCCCAGATAGTGGGTCTGGACCATCGTCCCGGCCCCAAGGCAAGAAATGGGGATAACAGCTTTGTTTTACTGCGAACTATTTAAACTCGTTCCCTATAATCTTAATCATCTCCTACCAATACAAGATTGTAGTCACAATAACGAATTTGAGAATTTTCTGATGTTCATATAATATTGTTTTACCAATAATAATAAAAAATCAATATCAACTAAAATTCATTTCAATTATTTATTTCATACAACATTGTTCAATACATATGCTTTAAATGACACTAATTCCAACACTCTTGTGGTGTCCATCTTGACATGTTAATCTAAGAACGTCCTTCCAACAAAAAAAGAAAAATAAATAGAATGTTTGCCCCCCAAACTATTACCACTACCTTATTGTGCCTCCTAAATTTTTTACGTTGATTTAAATTCCCCCTAAACTATTACTGTTACATTATTATGCTTATTTTGTTAATTTTTATCATACATGACTAAGCAAGTAATGATTTGACACTTTAGACATTGACGCCACATTGTCACGTGCCACGTCACTGCCATGTGTGTAATTAAAATTAAAAAATAAATAAAATTATTTCAAAAGATTAAAAAAAATAAAAAGTTATCAAATCTATTTTTTTTTACTTCCTTTGTCTTTTTATACTTATTTAAAAATGAAAAATAATTTAAAAAATTATAAAAATCTATATTTTAATAAGAAAATAAATTTAATAATTTTTTAGTAAAATAGATTTTTTATAAATTATTCAAAAATGAATGAGTGAGAGCCAAGTTGGAACCTTAGTAGCATGAGTGCCTTAATTAAGCAACATGTTTGTCAATGATTAAAAAAAGAGTATTGTTATTTGGCATTTTAAAGTGCCCAACACCATGTAAAGTGTGGCATCCCATGATTTGTTGGTGATACTCCATAATATTTATTAAATTCAAATAATTAATACTCGATAGTATATTATACAAATAGTGATATTCCACATTTTTGTAGTATTTAACACTAGTAGTATCCTTAGTAATTCTGTTAAAAAAAAAAGAATGGTATTGAACACTCGAAGCACCATACAATTTTAAAAAACTCCAAAAGGATGTGACGTTAGTATAGTTCCATTGGCCGGGCCACGGATCGGGGCGTGAATCTGACGCTCCACAAATCATAAAGTTAGTCAACTATTATTACTTAATTGTGCAACCACATTTATTTATCAAAACATGAAAAAAGATTTGTTGGTTGTTTTTTTTTCAATGTAAAGAATATAAAACCTTCATTAAGACCAAGTTGGCCTCACGTCGTGGCTTCTCAAAAATAGAGTGGCCAATTGGAAGCGTTCATCGCGGGCCATTCTCGAAATCGCTGCTCCCTGACCCACAGTCATTTTTCCTAATTACTTCAAGTCTTTCCCATTAGAAATGCTCAACAACTTGAAAAACGTGAAAATGGTAAAACGACAAAACTCGTTATTAATGGTCCTTTCAATTGTGTATAAATGAATTGCGAAGCGCAACCAAACTGTTTATTAAGGCTAAAATCTCATATCGAAACCCAGCCCACAAACTAGTCTCTGATTCTGATCACCCTTTTTCTTGTTATAATATTTTCTTAGGATTGTTTTGGTGCAATTTTCTTAGCTTCGATTTTGTTGGTGGGTGTAATGGAGAACTGTTTGGGTCTACTTAAAATTAACGTACAGAGGGGTGTGAACCTTGCCATCAGAGATTCCAGAAGCAGTGACCCGTATGTTGTTGTCAAGTTGGGAAAGCAGGTAATATTTTGGGACTAAGTTTGGGTGTTTTCAATTTTGTGCTTCGTCTTTTTGTTAGAGATTGTAATTGTAGTGTAGAATTGTGTTGTGAATAGTATAGTTTTCCTCTTCCGATTAGTAAGTTCAATGGTTTGGCTTGGTTGTGGTTGGAGTAATTTTTAAAGCTGGCTTTAATTAAGGAGCATTTTTCTACATGTTTGTTTTTGAATCCTAGGTGTTCTGGGTAAGGTCTAAGTGCATATCTTTACTTCATCTGTTAATTTTTTATTTTATTATTTTCAGCAGAGTTGAAAACATTAAGTAAAGGGGATCATACACACACACACACAGTGTTACAGGTACTAATGTTTTTTTTTCCCTTTGAAATAATCTGTCTCCTGCAGAAGGTGAAGACACGTGTGGTGAAGAAGAATGTGAATCCGGAATGGAATGACCTTCTTACTCTCTCAGTTTCAGATCCAAATACGCCAATCAAGCTGGTAATAATCATAACTAAAATTCTCAAGTTTCATTTTCAGATCTTCATGATTAAATTCCATGTGAGTGTTGGTGCTAATTTGATCTATTCCCTTTCATCAGTGTGTGTATGACAAAGACACCTTCAGCTTTGATGACAAAATGGGTGATGCAGAGTTTGAGATAGGTCCATATTTTAAGGCCATAAAGATGGGTCTAAAGGGCCTTCCAAATGGAACCATAATCTCAAAGGTCCAGCCGAACAGGCAGAATTGCCTAGTTGAAGAGAGCCGAATTTACTTCATCAATGGCAAAGTTGTTCAGGATATGGTTCTGAGACTGAGGAATGTAGAGTGTGGTGAAGTTGAACTTCAGTTGCAGTGGGTTGATATCTAAATTTCATAAGATTGTAGAGTAATTGAAGGTGGGCATGTCCTACAAATTTATTGTGTCCCCTTTCATTCTATCTATAAATATGCAATAGCTAGAACCTAGAAGATATATAATAGGTAGTATCCTCCCATGTAAATAAATTTGTCATTCTAAATGGGATGTGAGAAAACCGAGTTAAACTGCCTTTTGTTTTCTTTTCTATCTAGTTATTATTTCTCTCCGAGATAATACTTTGATTTTACATGCTCATTGTTTGTTATATTCTCCAAGATAAAATATGTTTTCTTGCATATTTTATTGCTGGGGGAGGGACATTATATAATACTCGTCAAATGTACCAAAATGAGACAACCTATCTTCACTAGTGCAATTTAGAAATTTGTGTTAAATGAACAGTAGACAAGATAGAGAAATTTTGCTTTTTAAAATTTTCACGTGGTTCTTAATCCAAAACTCAATCAATACTCATAATGAAATCCATTTTTCAATCCAACTTCCACTAATTTGTAAACTAAGTGGATGTAAGTTACAACAATCCTAATTATGAACTCGTTTTGGTTTGGTAGACAAATTGAACTGTACACTCGGCCACCTACAGTATCGATTGTTAGATTATTCGATGATAAAATTCTCGCTTGACAAAAGACATTCTGTAGTACTTGTTTGGATTTATGCACCAATTATTAATTATCAAATATCCACGACGAGTCAACTCAAAGTGGTCTTTGTGAAGCATTGCATCTCCAACAGAATATTTTGAGTGAAGGAAATATGATTAAATTTAAACTATGCACACACCTAACCTAAGGCTAAGGTTAAGGCAAATATTATTGCGTGTGAAGATGTCTGGTTGATGCTTGCATGCGATGACATATGAACCTCTTTCTGATGTTGACATCGGAACCCCACAAGGGCTTTTAGTTCAAAGTTTCGGAAAGTTAAATTGGGATGAAATTACCTAAAAAATGCTACAATATCCAATTTCGGATCAAATCTTATATTATATTTTTTTTATCTCCTCACTCAAACATCATTACCACATTTAACTCCTGGTTTCTTTAACTCTTTATTAGGTAGAAAACCAATCCTCTCTAATTTATTTATTTAAGATAGAAAATTAGTGGATGGTCCTGGAGAATATATTATATTCAATGGGAATAGAGAAATCAAAATACAACTCTATGCAAAGAGTTATAGTAGATAAAGATGATAGATAAAAAAAAATGTTACAACTCTATTTTAAAAATACAAATAAATAGAAATAAATGATAATAGATATATTGATAATACAACTCAAAGCATAATAATACAAATAAATATATAAGATAAAAGGAAAAAGTAAAAGAGGTAGAAGAACAAAATAATAAGAAGAACAATAAATAAAATCTCACACTCAAACAACCAAAGTGTAGAGTAGTGGAGATCACCAACTTGAACAAGATTCAAGACCTTTATCCAAAAGTTTATTTCTCCCTATTCTCTAAGCACTAAGAGATCTCTCAAGGAAATAACTATATGGAATTATCAAGCATCTATGGTGTATTTTACAGCCAAGTGCTTTGTGGATATAAAATGTTGTGTCTTACAAATGAGCATTAGGCTCTTATTTATAGAGTTTTGAGATACCTTTTGAATTTCAAATTCCACCAACCCCCATGGCTGTTACTAGTGATGCACACGGGGCGGGGAATTGGCGGGGAGTGCTCCCCTCGTCCCTGTCCCCATTTATATTTTTAATCCCCGTCCCCGCCCCATCCCCGCTTATTCCCTGTCGGGGACGGGGTGGGGAATCCCCTATTGGGGCGGGAAATCCCCACACGGAACTCATTTATTTAAAAAATAAATTTTAAAATAAAAATCGTAAATTATATGTAAATTAAAATATTGCACAATATTTATTATTTAAAATACTAAACACTATCCTAAATAAAATTTAAAATATTAAAAAAGTTAGTACTATACTACAAAAACATAAAAGAATGATATAAAATACATATAAATATTAGAAAAATATATAAAAATTTAAACGGGGCCCCATCGGGGCGGGGAGTTCTATCTCCGTCCCCGCCCCATTTAGCATTCGAGGATTGAAAGTTATCCCCGTTCCCGCCTCCTTCCCCATTTAGACGGGGATTCCCCGCCCCATTAGGGGCGGGTCTCTGCGGGGCCCCGTCCCCATGGGGAAAATGTGCATCCCTAGCTGTTACCAATCCTTAATTGGATGTTTGTGGAATTAAAATGAAGATTTGGGAGTTACTTAGGATGTTAGAACCATTCAATTGGAAAAAACTGAAAAGTGGTTTTGGTTGTCAGGCTCACTAGCCGCGACCACTGGCCTCTATCCCCTAGGCCGTGGCCAGGGATAAACAGTGGTCGTGACCACAGGCAATTTTCAGCATCCAAATTTTTTAGTTTTTCCAAAACGTTCCAAACTCTTTCCCACATGCTTTTGTAATATCCATACACATAACAAGAGTTAAAAACATGACTCCAACAGCCACATTTCATAATGATTTTGTGAAATTCAAACTCAAATGTGTAACATACAATCTACACATTATTGGGTAATATTTGAGAATTACAAATTTGTAACTGATTTTGTTTGTAATTCCAAAATATGTAACACTTGGGCACACATATATGTCAAATTTTGTAATTCTCAATAATATATTACAAGATGTGATAAATCACATTTTGTCACATTATATAATTTAACATTATATTATTTAAAATAATATAACACCAGATTCGTTGAATCCTTTTTGAACTCATGTTCCTCCAAAATTCCTTTTAGCAAAACCTGACTTGGTAATCAAAGCTTGAGTGTCGGGTAAGTTCGGGTGTACCAGCTGTGGCGGGAGGATGATTCGACATCAGTCATTTCTTCCAACTTCTTACTTGCACAAACTTTTCAAGTAAGGAAAAAGCTAAACATCCCAAGCCAGGTGGATTGAAGTATATCACAAGCTTATGTGGCCCGTCTTTTAGTGGGTCCCACCAATAAACAATTATTATTTTTATTGCCAAATTCTTTACTTTTTGCTATATTTCAATTTTTTAGAGAATGCTAGTTTATTTCCCCTTCGATTGAAGTGATTTCCATGAAAGATTTTTTTTAATTTAATAGAATATTATTTTGAATTTCTTTTGGTAATAACGAGCTCTTCAACTTTTTTAAGTACTTGCACAATGGTTCTCCTCCTTATTTTCTGAAGAGTTTAATAAAGTTTTTACATTATTTTTAGTCTTCACCCGTTTTAAGAGTCACTTTCTGTTGACCTTGAATTTGGCCAACTGATACGGAGTCAAATTTGCATGATGCGGACAAACACGTTTGAAAGAATGTGATGGCGAAATGATAAAGAACACAAATGTTTATAGTGGTTCGGTCCCAGAATCTGGTGAATTGTTATTGATATAGGATTCAAAAGAGTGATCAAAGAACTAGGGTTCAATGAGTTTCACTCACTTTTGAAGAACAAGACAATGTATCCAATAGAATCACTCTAGTCTCCAATAATTCGAAAGCCAAAAGTCCCTTCCTTGAGCTATCTTTCTCTATTTATAGGCTCAAGGGGGATTACATTAATTTGTTACAGATATTCTTTCCTAAATAATCGGATACTCAGGAAATCATGGGAGTCAATTTCAGGATTGACTAAGATCTTTATAAAAGTATCATGAGGCACGCGGAACCTGCGACCACACTGGTCGCGGATAAGCTTCGACTGTCTTTTGTTTGTAATATCTCTTCTGGTCGATACCCTAGCAGAATTCCGCCAAGTGTCAGCCACATGTCCGCGGATCACTTGCCACGTCATTCGTGCCTATTTTTTGGATAACACTTTCAATGGTCGATCGAAATCAAAGGGGTTGTGCAATTACTATATACTTATATCTCCATTCTCTGTATCTGTTTGTGATTTTTGCCTATTGGTTTGAATGTATTCACATATCACACCTCCTATCAAACTCAAAATTTTGGATCTTAACCTCAATATTAGACTTTTAATTTGAATTTGAATTTTATGTTTTTATTTGTGTGAGTTCATAGAAAAATTAAAGTTTGGACTAGATTTATAATGAGAGTCAATAAAAAGAATATAGATTTTTATTTTATTTAAAAAAAAAACTCTTAAACATCATCAAATATAGACATTTTTCGTACTTGGAAATCATGCATACCTATATTGTGGTTTATTTGACTGTTGTTCCTATTATCATGAAAAATAATTTGATATTTTTTCGTTTGAACCCCATCTAGTGTTGGGTTTCTTAATAGAGGAATAAGAACAATACAAAATACAAAGAAGATAAAAAAAAAGATTTGATATTATAATTTTTTCTAGAATAAATAAATATTAATATATTAGGTGGAAAACTTAGAGAGATGGACCTTGTAGAAAATTGCAAATTACATGATCTTTATTTATTTTAATATAATTTACATATTATTAAATAAACATGTAAATTCCTTGAACATGCTCCTATGAAATTGATACAAAACACAATAAAGTAAAGAAACTTAAATTACGCAGTGGAACTGGAACAACTCATTTATTCAATCTTTCTAACCCGTGATTCCTTTATGTAGAAGAGTATTATCAAGAGATTGGACTAGATCAACTACACAATTGTAACGTCCTGGGTAACCAAGACTGCTAAACTGTGTGTTTATAAATGTGCAGGACTTGCTAATCAAGTCATTTAATTAAATTGTGTCACTAATCACAAGTGTGCTAGGGTTAAAAGAAGTTCTTGGTCTCAAAAGATACATTTTATAAAAATTAATCAGTTTCACATAAGGGATCCCAAAAAGGAATTAGTGTTTGAAAGTTGATTTACAAAATCTCAAAAGTTATAGACAATCGTTGGCCATTCTAAGGCAAAATAAACATTTTCGGTCCTCTCGTCCCTGTTTCCCTCTCAACCGTGGGGGCTGAGCAGCCGGTCATGTACATTCAGCTCGCAGAGCTGTCCAAATCAAGGCTGATCAAGTTTCCCTTGCCTTTACCTGCACCACGTAGCACCCGTGAGCCAAGACCCAGCAAGAAAACATTATACACATCACATACAATATCAGCAAACAATTAACCCTTTAAAGCATGTTAAAACACTCAATACTCATGTTAACCCTATAACATGTATTCAGATTCCAAGACACAAATAAACACCATTAATAATCAAATACACAATAATCAGGGCCGACAACTTAGGCTGTACCCTCTGTTTAACCCACTGACTCCGGCCCGCTTAAACCGAGCTTAGTGCATAATAAGCTGTCCTCGGCTACCAGTGGTCGAGCCGCACCCTGTGCGCTAGTTTAACCTTGGCACGCTTATGTTGTTGGTTTACTATTTACATGGCATAATACCATTCTTTCAAGCATACAGACTAGGGAGCCCTTAGTCCCATTACAAATATACAATCGGGTGTCGTTTTCTTACCTTTAACTTCTTCGTTTATTAATTACAAGCGACGTCCCTCGAGCACGATCCTTTCCCAAGCCCTAGCTTTAATACCTAATCACAACCAAGGTATTGGGTTCCATTAATATTGAGATATAGGTTTTTGGGTACAAAACTAACTTCCGGGAAATCGAATTCCACCAACCATGGTGGTGAAATCGATTCTGAGCACTCTAGACTAGATTCTCGTGCTTTAAAACCCTAAATGTTCAAGTACACACCTAAGGGCTGCGGCCCTTGAAGCATAGCTGCGACCCTGCCCTAAAATAGAACCAAGGCCACCCCTGAAAGAAGACACACGTGGCGGCCCTTCCTTTGGGCGCCGCGGCGCTTACCCCTGGCCGAGCCTCCCTAGCTCCTTTGCATCCTAGGGCCGCAATGCTCTAGAATAGAGCCGCGGCCCTTCCCTTCCTGCCCAGAAATTCCACCATTTTCAACCTCTAAACCTTACCCAAAATCATTCCAAAGCTTCCTAATTCAAAAACCAATTAATCCCAACACTTTTTGAATGACTCTAACAACTTAATTCAACTGGAAACCTAACTTAAAACTCATTGAAATCCTACTTTCAATTTCTGAAACTCAAGAACTTCAAAACACCCAACCAGCCATGCAAAACTCGAATTTAAACCTCTAATTCACAAATTGAAGCTTACCTCTTCTGCTGAACCACTTCTCTAAGCAAAATCCAAGTTAATTCCTAAGCTTCCAGCTTCAATTCAACCTTAAACATCAAAATCACAATTACCTCCCTACTCAGAAAAACTCAGAGTTTCTAACCTAAAAAAAAACACAATTTAATTCTCACCTTGGCCTTGATTAAATGTTCCTTGGATAATCCTTGAGCTAAGCTTCTAAATCCCCACTGAAATCCTCTAAAATCCCAGCTCAAATCCTCCAAAATTTCTCTGTGTTTTCTTGTGTTTTTCCTAGTTTCCTTGAGAGAGGAGAGAGAGAGAGAAAAAGAGTCGGTCTAATTTTCTTTTCCACTAGCTTCTGTTTTACTAAGTCTATCCTTTATCCTGTTAAGTCAATCCCGAGGCTCGGGGGGCTGGAAACGTCCCCGAGGGAAAAATGGTGAAATTCCCCAATATTCCCGCGTAGACCTCATAACCTCAAATATATCTCCATATATTTATTTTCATAACCCGATAGTCTAAATAACTACCCGATACCTAAAATACCCCTGACTTATCCAAAGTCAGCTGTTAAACCCCGTTATGACTCTTCCTGCTATCTCGCCCTAGGATCGCCTCGAGTTGTGCTCTGCAAACCTACCCACATAATAATGTGCTTCTCACAAATACCACATATATATCACATTAACATCAATATAATCATACAAGCATTTTAACCATATAATTATGCATTTAAATCAATAAAATCATTCAAATCACATTTAACCCAATTATGCCCTCCCGGCACACTAATCAAGGCTCTTAAGCCTCATTAGCGAATTTAGGGTCATTACAACTATCCCCTCCTACTGAGAATTTCGTCCTCGAAATTTACCTGAATAACTCGGGATACTGATCCCGCATTGCTGATTCGAGCTCCCAGGTTGCCTCCTCGACCTTGCTATTTCTCCATAACACTTTAACTAACGGAATTGTCCTATTCCGTAAAACTTTATCCTTCCGATCCAAAATCTGAACTGGTTGCTCTTCATAGGACAAATTTGTCTGTAGCTCTAAGTCCTCATACTTTAGTACATGTGTTGTATTAGAAACATACTTCCGCAACATGGAGACATGGAAAACATCATGAACTCCTGATAGTGACGGTGGCAAGGCCAACCTGTAAGCCACCTGTCCAATCCTCTCTAGGATCTCGAAAGGTCCAACAAATCGAGGGCTCAACTTGCCCTTTACTCCAAATCTCCTTACCCCTCTCAATGGTGAAACTCGCAGAAACACGTGGTCCCGAACCTGGAACTCCACAATCCTACGCTTAGGATCAGCGTAGCTTTTCTGTCTACTCTGCGAGGCAAGCATTCTGGCTCGAATCTTCTCAATAGCCTCATTAGTCCTCTAAACCATATCTGGCCCTAAGTACCTCCTCTCACCCATCTCATCCCAATGTATGGGTGATCTACATTTTCTCCCATATAACATCTTATAAGGGGCCACCCCAATCGTGGACTGATAACTATTGTTATACGAGAATTTAATCAACGGTAAGTATTTACTCCAAGACCCCTCGAAATCAATCACACATGCCCTAAGCATGTCCTCTAACACCTGAATCATCCTCTCAGACTGTCCATCAGTCTGAGGATGAAAAGCTGTGCTAAACTTCAGCTGGGTCCCCATAGCTCTCTGTAGAGCTCCCCAAAACTTAGAAGTAAAGATAGGATCTCGATCAGACATAATAGACTTTGGGACCCCATGGAGACGAACTATCTCCCTCACATACAACTCTGCATACTGTTCCACTGTATAGGTCGACTTCACTAGAAGGAAATGAGCTGACTTGGTGTATCTGTCTACTATCACCCACACCGAGTCACAAAGCCCCACTGTCCTGGGTAATCCTCCCACGAAATCCATCGTGATGTCCTCCCACTTCCATTCTGGGATACCCAAAGGCTAAAGCAGTCCCGCTGGTCGCTGATGTTCAGCCTTTATCCGCTGACATGTAAAACATCTAGACACATACTCTACCACATCTTTCTTCATTCCGGGCCACCAATATAATGTCCGTAGATCCTGATACATCTTCGTGGTACCCGGATGAAGTGAGTATGGCGTAGTGTGTGACTCATCTAGTATCTCTCGTCTGATCCTTGCATTGTCTGGCACACAAATCCGCCCCTGATACCGAAGCAACCCAACCTCAGAAATAGAATAGTCCTTAGCTACTCCCGCTAAGACATTCTCTCTAGCCTCCTGTAACTGAGTGTCTACCAACTGTCCTTCTCTAATCTGTTCTAGCAGGGTCAACTGCAGAGTGATATTGGCCAACCAGCCTACCACCAATTCTATCCCTGCTCTAACCATCTCATCAGCTAATCTTCTCGAGATCTTGATGGAACTATACAATTGTCCTGGACCCCTCCTACTCAATGCATCTGCCACCACATTGGCTTTTCCTGGGTGGTAAAGGATATCACAGTCATAATCCTTAACCAGTTCCAACCAACGCCTCTGTCTCATGTTCAAATCTTTTTGAGTAAAGAAAAATTTCAAACTTTTATGGTCAGTGTATTTCTCGCACTTCTCCCCATACAGATAATGCCACCAAACCTTCAGTGCGAATACCACTGCTGCCAATTCCAGATCATGAGTAGGATACCACTGCTCATACTCCTTTAGCTGCCGTGATGCATAGGCTATAACTTTCCCATTCTTCATCAGCACGCAGCCTAAACCCATCCTCGATGCATCACAGTAGACCACAAACTTTCCTTCCTCCGAAGGAAGACTCAGCACAGGTGCAGAAATAAGCCGTCGCTTCAACTCTTGGAAACTGTTCTCACACTTCTCTGACCAAACAAACCTCTGATTCTTCCTTGTCAACTCTGTCATTGGTGAAGAAATCTTTGAAAACCCCTCTACGAACCATCGGTAATAACCTGCCAACCCAAGGAAACTACGTACCTCTGAGGCGTTCCTTGGCCTCGGCCAATCTCTTATCGCTTCTACCTTGGACGGATCCACCTTAATCCCTTCTGCTCCAACTATATGCCCAAGAAAAGTCACCTCTAGCAACCAAAACTCACACTTCTTAAATTTGACATACAACCGATGCTCCCTCAACCTCTGCAAAACCTGTCGGAGATGAAACTCATGCTCTGCCTCTGAACTGGAGTACACTAGAATGTCATCGATGAAAACGATAACGAACTGATCCAGAAAGTCCTTGAACACCATGTTCATTAGGTCCATGAAGGCTCTTGGGGCATTGGTCAAACCAAAAGACATGACCAAAAACTCATAGTGCCCATACCTCGTTCGGAAGGTCGTCTTCGGAATATCCTTGTCCTTGATCCTCAGCTGGTGATAACTAGATCGAAGATCAATCTTCGAGAATATCGTCTTACCCTGCAACTGATCAAACAAGTCATCAATCCTTGGTAAAGGGTACTTATTCTTTATGGTCAACTTGTTCAATTCTCTGTAGTCTATACACATCCTCAGAGTCCCGTCCTTATTCTTAACAAACAACACTAGAGCGCCCCATGGATAATAACTAGGCCTGATGAATCCCAAATCCAGAAGTTCTTGTAGTTGTATCTTCAACTCTTTCAATTATGCTGGTGCCATCCTGTACGGTGCCTTTGATACTAGCTCTGTCCCCGATGCTAACTCAATCTCAAATTGAATCTCCCTGCATGGCGGCAACCCTGGTAGATCCTCAGGAAATACGTCCAAAAACTCACACACCAATCTGGTCTCTCCCGGCCTTGCCGACATAACCCTAGTAGTATCCACTACACTAGCCAGAAAACCTATACATCCACCCTGTAACAAGTCTCTGGCCCTCAATGCCGAAATCATGGGTACGCAGGATCCAGACACCGCACCCACAAAGACAAACGGATCGTTTTCCTCAGGCTCAAAAGTCACCATCTTCTTCTTGCAGTCAATAATAGCCCCATATCTGACCAACCAATCCATCCCTAAGATCATATCAAAATCCTCCATATCTAACTCAATCAGATCTACCGAAAGCTCCCTACTATCAACCATCACTGGCAGTGCCCTAATCCATTTCCTATAAACTATCAGTTCCCTTATAGGCAATAAAGTCCCAAACCCTGCAGTCCGATACTCACTAGGTCTACACAGTCTATCAATCACCTTACTAGAAACAAAGGAATGTGTAGCACCAGAATCAATCAATACAGAAAAAGGAGTGCCATCGCTAGAAAGCTGTCTTGTCACTACCGAGGGACTAGCCTAGGCCTCTGCCTGAGTCAAGGTGAATACTCGAGCTGGAGTCAAGCTATCAGCCTTCCCTGCTTCACCTTTCTTCACTGTTGGGCAATCTTTTCTGAGATGCCCCACTATTCCACACACAAAGCAAGCCTTGGCTCGACACTCGCCCAGATGGCGTCTTCTACACCTCGGGCACTCTGGATAAGTCCGCCATGCCTCACGGCCACCCTGACGGCCACCCTGACCACCTCGACCCCTCCTATCAGGACCAGCAGCGGTCAAAGTGTCAAGAGTCTTCCTCTTGAATTCACTGGGGCCTCCGCCCCTACCTGTCCCTGAATAAGGAGGCACCACTCTACGGCCCTCGCGCCTCACCGCACTTTCCCTCCAAATCTTGTTCTCCGCTTCCTCAGCGGTAAGAGCCTTCTCAACGGCCTGGGAATAAGTTGTTCCTCCAGGTATCATTGTGATCTTGACATCCCGGGTTATCATAGCATTAAGCCCCTTGATAAATCGATCTTGCCTAGCAGCATCGGTAGGCACAAGATCTGGTGCAAACTTCGTAAGCCTATCAAATTTTAGGGCATATTCAGTAACAGTCATATTGCCCTGCACCAGACTCACGAACTCATTAACTTTCGCTGCCCTGACGACAACGTTATAGTATTTCTGACTGAACAAATCTCTGAAACCTTCCCTACTCAAAGCAGTAACATCCCTAGTTTATGATGCCACTTCACACCAGATGCGGGCATCCTCTCTCAACATATACGTGGCATAGACAACTCTATCATGCCCCTCTACTCTCATGGAATCCAAAATTGTAGTAATCATGGTTAGCCATTGCTCGACTTTCAATGGATCTGGTCCACCCTAAAAAATTGGAGGTTGCTGCTTCTTGAACTGCTCATATAATGACTCCCACCTGTTCCCAACCTCCCCAGAATGAACAGCCGGTACCACTGCAGGTGGTACAATAGGGGCAGTGCTCCCTGATGGAGCCTGTTGTCGCAATAGGCGAATCTGTTCATCCTGGCTCTGTAATCGAGCCTGCATATCAGCCATGAGCTGCTGCCAGTTCTCAGGGACTGGCGAAGGAACCTGGCCCTGGTCATCACCCCCGGTCCTAGACCTAGTGCCGGCTAGTCGCGTAGATTTTCTTGGACGTATAGCTATCCAAGTCAATCTGCAATCAACGACTCGGCAGTCAGACCATGATGACAGGGTAAACACTTCTCAAAAATCCAACAATGGAAGATAACCAATCACAAACAATCAACATATAGGCATCCATCCACATGCACCGGCTGCTATAATCACATCACACAATAGCTATAAAACAAACATTCATCCATACACAATATGCAGTTAATCATCCAAATATTCATTTACATGCATGGCGATGCTAATAAAAATGCCTCAATATTCTCACACAACAATCAAGGGCCAGGCCCTATCAGTATCTCATGCTTCCTATTAATCCAATAAATAATAATATTCATAACTCAATTCAGGCAAATAAACACATAAACACATATACACATTACCAAACCCTGAATCGAGCTTGTCTCCAGTAGTGAATGTACATGTCCAGCCAGTCTTCAGGAACCCTTAAACCTAGGATGCTCTGATACCAAGTTGTAACGTCCTAGATAGCCAAGACCGCTACACTCTGTGTTTATAAAGGTGCAGGACTTGATAATCAAGTCATTTAATTAAATTGTGTCACTAATCATAAGTGTGCTAGGGTTAAAAGAAGTTATTGGTCTCAAAAGAAACATTTTATAAAAATTAATCAGTTTCTCATAAGGGATCCCAAAACGGAATTAGTGTTTGAAAGTTGATTTACAAAATCTCAAAAGTTATAGACAATCGTTGGCCATAATAAGGCAAAGTAAACATTTCCGGTCCTCTCGTCCCTGCTTCCCTCTCAACCGTGGGGGCTGAGCAGCCGGTCATGTACATTCAGCTCGCAGAGCTGTCCAAATCAGGGCTGATCAAGTTTTCCCTTGCCTTTACCTGCACCACGCAGCACACGTGAGCCAAGGCCCAGCAAGAAAACATTATACACATCACATACAGTATCAGCAAACAATTAACCCTTTAAAGCATGTTAAAACACTCAATACTCATGTTAACCCTATAGCATGTATTCAGATTCCAAGATACAAGTAAACACCATTAATAATCAAATACACAATAATTAGGGCCGACAACTTAGGCCGCACCCTCTGTTTAACCAACTGACACCGGCCCGATTAAACCGAGCTCAGTGCATAATAAGCTGTCCTCGGCTACCAGTGGCCGAGCTGCGCCCAGTGCGCTAGTTTAACCTTGGCACACTTAGGCCGTTGGTTTACTATTTACATGGCATAATACCATTCTTTCAAGCATACATACTAGGGAGCCCTTAGTCCCGTTACAAATATACAATCAGGTGCAGTTTTCTTACCTTTAACTTCTTCGTTTATTAATTACAAGCGACGTCCCTCGAGCACGATCCTTTCTCGAGCCCTAACTTTAATACCTAATCACAACCAAGGTATTGGGTTCCATTAATATTCAGATATAGGTTTTCGGGTACAAAACTAACTTCTGGGAAATCGAATTCCACCAACCATGGTGGTGAAATCGATTCCGAGCACTCTAGACTAGATTCCCGTGCTTTAAAACCCTAAATGTTCAAGTACACACCTAAGGGCTGCGGCCCTTGAAGCATAGCTGCGACCCTGCCCTAAAATACAACCAAGGCCACCCCTGAAAGAAGACACACGCGGCGGCCCTTCCTTTGGGTGTCGCGGCGCTTACCCCTGGCCGAGCCTCCCTAGCTCCTTTGCATCCTAGGGCCGCAATGCTCTAGAATAGAGCTGCGGCCCTTCCCTTCCTGCCCAGAAATTCCACCATTTTCAACCTCTAAACCTTACCCAGAATCATTCCAAAGCTTCCTAATTCAAAAACCAATTAATCCCAACACTTTTTGAATGACTCTAACAACTTAATTCAACTGGAAACCTAACTTAAAACTCATTGAAATCCTACTTTCAATTTCTAAAACTCAAGAACTTCAAAACACCCAACCAGCCATGCAAAACTCAAATTTAAACCTCTAATTCACAAATTGAAGCTTACCTCTTCTGCTGAACCACTTCTCTAAGCAAAATCCAAGTTAATTCCTAAGCTTCCAGCTTCAATTCAACCTTAAACATCAAAATCACAATTACCTCCCTACTTAGAAAAACTCAGAGTTTCTAACCTAAAAAAAAACACAATTTAATTCTCACCTTGGCCTTGATTAAATGTTCCTTGGATAATCCTTGAGCTAAGCTTCTAAATCCCCACTGAAATCCTCTGAAATCCCAGCTCAAATCCTCCAAATTTTCTCTGTGTTTTCTTGTGTTTTTCCTAGTTTCATTGAGAGAGAAGAGAGAGAGGGAAAAAGAGTCGGTCTAATTTTATTTTCCACTAGCTTCTATTTTACTAAGTCTATCCTTTATCCCGTTAAGTCAATCCCGAGGCTCGGGGTGCCGGAAACGTCCCCGAGGGAAAAATGGTAAAATTCCCCAATATTCCCGCCTAGACCTCATAACCTCAAATATATCTCCATATATTTATTTTCATAACCCGATAGTCTAAATAACTACCCGATACCTAAAATACCCCTGACTTATCCAAAGTCAGCTGTTAAACCCCATTTTGACTCTTCCCGCTATCTTTCCCTAGGATCGCCTCGAGTCGTGCTCTGCAAACCTACCCACATAATAATGTGCTTCTCACGAATACCACATATATATCACATTAACATCAATATAGTCATACAAGCATTTTAACCATATAATTATGCATTTAAATCAATAAAATCATTCAAATCACATTTAACTTAATTATGCCCTCCCGACACACTAATCAAGGCCCTTAAGCCTCATTGGCGAATTTAGGGTCGTTACAACAATCTTCCTCACCAAGCCTTTAATCAACCTAGAACTAGTGTGGGCTAGTTCTCGACACATGAGATAGAGATCTAGAATAGAAGATGAAGAGAGTGAGTGGCCAAGAAAGGATTAGACTGTGTAGGTTTTCACTTACCCAATGAATACGCTGAGACTTACTTCTGAAAACCATAGATATCATATTCCTTATATAGGAAACTTAATGGGCTTTATTTAAATTTAAATCAATTATAAAATATAAAATAAAAGTTGTAACACCTTGGTTAGCCGAGACCATTACATTGTGTATTTTAAATAGTGCTTAACTCGCTAAATGAGTCATTAGGCCATAAGCATGCATCTAAGTGTGATTACTAGTCCAGGGTTTAAAATTTTGGTTAAAAGGAATGGATGTTTCATTGAAACATTATACTGTACATGGGATCCCATAATAAACGTTTACACAATTGTTTATAGTTCCAAAAAGGTTATTACAATTCAAAAGTTACATCCCACCGACCTAATCGGAAAAAATAGGGTTTAACCCTAGTTCCTATGAGAAACCTTGGCCGTGGTGGTCAAGTGGCCGCATATGTACACATTACCAACTAAGCTCTCCAACTCATGGCTGGTCCAACTCTCCTTTCCCTTTACCTGCACCACGTAGCACCCATTAGCCAAGGCCCAACAAGAAAACTTAATACAAGTGCATGAACAATAAATACAGAATCAGATGTGTATCTAGCATGCCCAGAAGTGATAACCAACTCATGCATGCATACAGGCATAAATAAATGATTATGGAACCATTCTGGGGTTTGCAGCCCTAATCAGATGACTATAGAGTTGACCTAGGGTCCTTTGCCTTGAATAGATGACCGTAGAGTCAACCTTGGGCCCTTTGCCTGGAATAGATGACCATAGAGTCAACCTTGGTCCTTTGCCCTAACTCTGAGTAACTAGCCATATAGCTAGCCAAGCGCTTTAGTTTTCTACGCCCATTGGCTCGAACGAGTGCGTAATGCTCTCCCGATTATATCTAATCATATTGACCAGCGCTTAATGCGCTATTGCCACCCTTGACTCATGAGTCAATGCTTTACGACCAGCGCTCAGCGCTATTGCCGTCCTTGACTGATAAGTTAATGCTTTTCTCAAGTATATAATGCAAACATGCATTCATCCTATAACAAATATCCACATATAGAGCACTCAACATGTCTCATCAATAATCATAGGTATAATCATAATCATGCGCATTTCCAGGGACTAGTGCCCAATCAAAACTTTATGCAACATTCGGACCAAGCCCTAATCATGTACATCACGTAATGGGTGCAGTGTCCTTACCTAAGGTCTGAGTGTAATATAAAATAAGAACGATCCTCGAGCACGATCCTGATCCCGAGCCCCTAGCGATAACCTAGTCACAACCAATTATAGAATCCCGTAAAAAAAATGAGTAAATAAAGGCTTCCGGACTGATTCCTAGCCTCTAGGACATAGAATCCTACTAAACCGAGTAGTAGGATCGATCCCGAGCCTTTAGGTTTGAGTTCCCGCACTCAAAACCTCCCTGAGGCCCACAATCCCTTAAGTGTCGCGGCCCCCAACCATTTGAGTTGCGACACACTCAAGTCAGAGGCCCGAGCCTCTTCTATGCCTACCCAAACGTTGTGGCGCCCAATCACAGGCGCCACAACTCAAAAGCCTCACAGCTACCTACTTCTCCTTCGCCTAATTTGAGTCGCAGCGCCCCAAGAACAGGGCCGCGGCTCGACTTGCAAGACTCAGTTTTTCTTCATTTTTCTCAGGCCAAATCCCTCCATAAACCTATCCAAACATACCAAAATCTCAAAAACAAAGTTCCCAATCATCTCAATGGCCCAAAACCATCAAAACCCAAGCTTCAAACCATTCAAGAACTCATCGAAACATTGAATTCAATTCAAAACTTAAGAAACTTAAGGAAACAGAAACTCAGAAATTCAAAGCATAAATTACCTTTGAATATGTCGTTTCTCGCTAAATCTATGACTCTATCCTTGCTTGAATCCGCGTCCTAAAACTCTAGTTTCCTTCGACAATGCAACGAATGGTAAAAAGGAGAATGAGAGAGAGAGAGATAAAGTGTTCGAACGTGTTCTTCTATTTCTGTCAGATTACTTTGAACTCAAGTAACCTTAAGTAAAACCCAAGGCTTGGGGTCCCAAAAACGCCCATCGAGGGTAAAATAGTCAAAATTCCTAGAATTTCCTCTTGATCTCACTAACTCCCAATATATCATCAAATATGCATTCCCATTACCTAATATCCCGATAATGTACTAAATACCCATAATACCCCTTGACTCACCCCGAGTCAAGTATTAATCTCGTTGTGACTTTCCCATTAGCTTGTTCCCTAGGATCGTCTCATGCCGAGTAACTCAAATATATCCACATAATAATGTGGTCCCACACATATACCACATATATGCCATATATATCCATAATGGGCCAAATTACAAAAATTGTCCTTCTAATAAGAAACGGGCCTGCATGCTTAATTAATACACCTAAACATGCATATCAAGTCATATAATAAAATAACTCACATAATCACATAATTACATGCATATATAACACATAAACATGTAATTTCCGTAATTTTCCATCCCGACCCCCTAATCAAGGCCCTAAGCCTTATTTGGTAATTTGGGATGTTACAAAAGCCTTGGGCTCCCACAAATGGACTTGGGCCAAATCTCTTTGCTTTTAATTTAAATCCCAATTGGGCCTAAATTCAAAACTTTTTTATTTATTTATCTTTTAATAAAATAATAAAATCCTTATTCAAATTAACTAATTATAATTTGAAACTTGATTTAATATTATTTATTTATCTTAACAACAATTTATCGATATTAATAAATTTGTCCAAAGATTCTCTTTCATTCTCTAAATTTCATATTTCTATAAAAAAAATTTAAAATTGTCCTAGTCAACTTTAAAAATCATAATTGATAATTAAATCAATTAATTGAGACATTCTAGATGATTTACTCAAAGGTGATGCGGGGACCATGAATCCATGAAATCAAACTCCAATAAGTTACCGTGAATTTATATGTTCGGGATTTTATAAATGTTTGTATTACTCAAATAATTATGTAATAAAACAAGCACGCAACATAGTTGTTAAACTAAATAATTTCTACTACTTTTATTGTCAATATAAAATCGCATTACATGTCCGACATGGTTTTATAAGGGCATAAAACCCAACAAACTCCCACTTGCCCTCTTAAAACAAATGAGACATGTTTCTCAAAACCATGCATTTTACATGCTTCCCAATTATGCTCTTTGCTTATATCTTTGTTAAGGGATATGAAAGATTGCCTTCCAATGCTATATTCATCACCTTCACATCATGCCTCCGCCACACATCCTCGATAATGTGGTACTTTCTCTCTATATGCTTTGCTCTTTTGTGGGTTTGAGGTTCTTTCAGATTCATTATTGCCTCATTACTGTCACTGGACAAAATGAGTGGCTTATCCATTTTTGGAATAATACCAAGATCCGTATAGAACTTCCTCAGCTTGAATATTTCCTTAGCTGCCATAGACGCGACTATGTACTCAGTCTCCAAGGTGGAATCTGAAATGGAAGATAGCCTAACGCTTCTCCAAATCATAGCTCTTGAGATGACAGACAACATATCGCTTCTCCAAATCATAGCTCCACCCCCAAGAGTAAACACCTTTTTCAAAAGTAGACATCTTGTCATCAACATTAGTCTAAAATCTGAATTTGTGTAGCCTAATAGGTTCAAAGATCCACATGAAAAGAATAACATATAGTCTCTAGTCCATAAAAAATACCGACATCTATCTATTGTTCATTTCCAAAGTTTTACTAGCACTTGCACATTGCTCCCTCTGCATAGCAGATTTCCGGTCACAGCACACAACATAGCATGCATTAGACTTCTAATTGCAAATGCATAAGGAATTCGTTACATATTTTCGTTCTCTTGTGAAGTCTATGGAGACCGCTTCTTAGAAAAATAAATTTCATGTCAAGACGCTAAACATCCTTTCTCAGAATTTGTTATAGAGTAATGCCCAAGCACCTCACCTAAGTAGGTCACTTGAGTTAGAGCCAACATTCAGTTATTTTTATCCTTGATGATCTTGATACCAAGAGCATGACTTGCAACAACGAAATTTAGAATTTTGTTATTAGCCAGTTCTTTATGTCTGATAGTTTCTTGACATCGTTTACAATGAGTAAGATATCATCTACATAAGGGATTAAGAACACCGCAATTTCTTTTTCCCTAATTTGTTAAACACAAGGATCAACTACATTTTGTTCAAAACCATTGGCCTTTATGTTTCCATTTAACCTTAAGTTCCAAAAGCGCAAAGCTTGTTTAAGTCCATAGATTATCCTACTCAACTTGCCGACTTTCTTGTCCAACTACTTTAAATTCTTCTGATTGATCCATGTTAATGATCTCATCAAGATCGCCACTAAAAATGCTTCTTTGACGTCCATTTTCCTTATCTCTTAATCAGGAGTTGTGGCTATGGATAAGAGTATACTAAATGAATTTTAACATGGTTACTGGAGAAAAAGTTTTCTCTAAGTCAACTTTCTCTCTTTGCTATGAGTCAAGCCTTAAATGTCTCGACCTTTCCATCATCTCCCCTTTTCTTCTTATAGACCCACTTGCACCCCTTTGGCCTAAAGTCCAATGGCCCATCTACAAGATCTCAAACAAATTAAGAGTACTTAGACTCTATTTCTTGGTACTTGGCTTCGAGTCAAAGATCCCTATCAGACTTACCCATTGTCTGTTTAATGGCCAACATATCATTGTAACTTGTGTCCCAAACTACCTTGTAGGTTTCACTATCCATCTCATAGTCACCGAGTCTGAGAAACCCTCCCACTATGACGAGGCACCGTAACTTTATGATAAAAGCATGTAAATGCATTTTATTGAATTAAATAAAAGAACAATTTTATTATATTTGAATATTATAATTATTGTTTGAATTAATTATATGATAATATCAAAAAAATTCCTTATTTATTCATGAGAATATGATCTTGTATTAGTATGAGAGAATTAAGATCATATATAATGAATAAAATAGTCAGTAAAATAGTAAAGTATGGAATCTTTAATGAATGGTTGCTAGTACGGTTTGCTAAGCATACGAGATGCAAGTGATCTAGATTTAGATTACTAATGTGGATAGATATCTTGGTAAATGTGTTGAATATACTATAGATTATATATGACAGGACCGATAAGAATTAATTATCTTTATAAACTTGTCGTTTGACATAAAAATTTGATTATTATCATAATAGATGTTCATTTGTAGATCAGTCTAAATCCTGAGTATTCATGAACTTTTGTTTGTGCTTATTGGATCTTTTGATTCACTCGTTAAGGTTTCTTAGTATAATGAGGCTAATGACTTTTGTTTTGGAGATCCAATATCATGAATGGCTAGGAACATGAATTATAATAATGGAATCCATACTTTCCTAATAGATCGAATATTTGTTCCCTTAATGGTTAATTTTGGAAATGAATAATTATTGAGCTCAAATCTATAATTTGATTATAGATTAATTATTCGCTAGTGAATTAATGGTACTTAAGAATCAAGAGGTAATTAGAAGGGTAAAACGGTAATCTTGATCATCTCTAATTGACGAACCAATAAATGGAGGATAGAACTACATTTATTGATTATATTAATGGACTACAAGAGAAAACTTTGTAAATATAAACCTATAAATACTTAGAGTATAATTCCATATTTATAGTGGAGCAATCATGGAATGAATAAATCATATTGTTGGATTAAAGAGTTTAATTATTATTGGAGCTTCATATTTAGGTCCATGATCCACAGATCACCTCTGTCCTACACTGTCAAGGGTAAGGATGTCATAAGAAAGATTTGTAGAGAGAAGAACTTAATTGCAAAGGAATTAATTTCCAGGGCAAGGAAATAATTATGTGATTGTTATGGGTGATTGATTAATTATGGATTAATTAATTATTTAACTATATATAATTTTTGAAAACCTATAGGTTAAAATTAATATTGTTTGGATTAAAATATAGAGAGAGAATAATAAATATCTTATTTCGAATATGATATTTATTTATTTGTTTAAAACTGATATTTTAAGATAAAATTAATTTTGAATTAACTGATATTTATGTTGGGATAATGTAATAACCCAACTCCTCTAGACCTTGGACCATTACTAACTTCTATACAAAACTTACGAAAACATACATTTGAAATAACATATCTTTATTTCAGAACTGTAAGGTAAAGGCTTAAAACTATATAAAATTCATAAGTATGACATTGGGGTCCCATTGTTTAAAACGAAACATAACTTTGACATAATGAAAACTTAATTAAAACTTATTACAACCAATTGTGGAAAAATACATAGAAAACCATAATTAAAGAGACTTCATCCTCGAATCGAACTCTCGGTCCTTCGATTCCATTCCGCCTCAATACACATCCCCAAGCTTCCAAGAACCTTTCCCGCCACCAAAGCTATTTTCCTGCACATATAAACATAAAGGAGTGAGCCTAATGCCCAGCAAAGAAAATCTAACACATAAATCATATACATAATATTCATATCAACATATACTAAAACATATCATAACATATGTCACATATACTATAATGGCCATTATTACTTGGGGTCCCATAAACTAAACAAGTCATATGCCCATTAGATTTGTGGGGCTTGCTGGCTAAGCAAGTCATATGCCCATAAATTTATTGGGGCTTGCTAGTTGTACAGGTCATATGCCCAAGTCTACAAACATACATAACACACAAATCATAAGTTAACATAACACATAAATCATAAGATAACATATGGCATAACACATAATATCCTATCCTATTTTCCTTACCAAAAGTACCGGGATATGAGAACAGGTTTGGGACTTTGGGACACTCCTAAAAACCATCAATTAAAGGGTGAGTATACTGAAGAAAAAGGAATGAAAAGAATGGACGAACTATACCATCAAGAATATACTTACCAAAATCCTTATGTTCAAGATCTTAGATTTCCTATCCAAGAATAAAGAATAAAGTTAGGGTGCTGAGTAGAAAACTATAAGAAATTAAGGAAAATAATGCCAAAATGAACTAGTGGAATACCTTGAATGCTTCTATGACCGATCTAAACCTTGAACTGAAATGTGCTATAAACCTTACTTCCCAAGTGTTTGGTAAGCATATAATGATTAAGCTTATAATCCCCAACCCAAGTGTTTACACTCTCAAAAATAACCTAGCAGCTTGCAGCCTCTGAACTTAGCTTGATGAATGAATAAATGGCTGGGTACTAGGTCCTATTTATAGAGTTCAAGAATGAAAAAATCTTCATTTAACTTGAATAAAATAATGGCTTTTTAAGTGAAAAATATTTGAATTATCGTTCAGCAGAGGCTGAAGACTCGGTTGGAAAGATTTTGGATTTATCAAGAGGTTAAAGATTAAAATGAGAACGCTTTCAAAAACATTCAAAAATATACTAAAGGAGCCGATATATCGCCCCTTGGAGGCGATATATTGCTTGGGCCAGCATGCCTGAGGCTCATCGTGGTGATCGTGCGAAGTTACGTGTTTTTCGTATCCCTGTATTGCGATATATCGCCCCTATAGCTGCGATATATTGACATACGCTGAATATTTAAAAACGAATTTGCACATTTTCAGCCTAATTTGAATTGAGTAAACAACCTTGACTAAGTCCTCTAACGTTTTCAAAGCTGCTGACAGGCCCTAGTATATTAAAAAATTAATCTTAATAAACTTATTCCTCAAAAATACATAATTATCATTAAGCATACATATGGCAAGTGTTACTTTCTTATTGGGTCTATCTAAACCTTATAATATAATAAATATCACCATCAATATCAGACATATTAATCAAACCTTAGGTTAAAATTAGAAAATCTACAAGTGTTACTACGAGTGTCCAATTAAATCCCGGTCTGAACCAAAATCCACAGTCATAAAAATACTACTACTATTACTATTATTACTACTATCTAACTAGCTAAGTAAAGTTCTTGGACTCTACAGATAAATATATTATCTTAAAAGTTGATTAAACAAACAAATGAGAAAACTAGAAAAAACCCTAATATGTGGGGCGACACACTCACAATACAGTGGGTGTGGCGCCACACACAGGGATTCCCCAATCCCTGGGATTTGAATTTTGAATTTCAAATTATTTGTTTAATCAGTTATTTAATTATTCATTTTTAAATACGATTTAAATGAAATAATTAATTAGTTATAATAGATCAATTTTAATTTGAATTCTATTTTTAATGAAATAAAGATTAATTAATTAGAATAATTATCTTTATAAAAATTGATTGAACGATACTTTCAAGAATATGATTTTTTTAAGTGACTAAAAAATAAACTCTCTTTGAGACAGAAACAATAGTTTTTCTAAATCTAAAAACTATTCAATTCCTTTTCTCTCAATCAAACCTCTCTAAATCTCATGTATTGAGTACGTCTAGAGAGTCATAAATCAACCTTTTGAATCCTACGTGCCCACATACGTCCTTGTGTGTTTGAGGATTGGTCTGGAAGATCAAGGTGTGAGCTTTTATAACTTTGATGTAACGTCCCAAATTACCTAATAAGGCTTAGGGTCTTGATTAGGGGGTAATTTATGAGAATTATATGTGTATGTGATGTGTATGCATGTAATTATGTGAGTTATATTATAATATGAGTAGATATGCATGTTTAGGTATATTAAATAAGCATGTCGGCCCGTTTCTTATTAGAAGGGAAAATTTTCGTAATTTGGCCCGTTATGGATATATTTGGCATATATGTGATATATGTGTTAGGCCACATTATTATGTGGATATATTTGGGTTACTCGGCACGAGACGATCCTAGGGAGCAAGTTAGTGGGAAAGTCACAACATGACCTAATACCTGACTCAGGGGTGAGTCAAGGGGTATTTTGGGTATTTAGCACATTATTGGGACATCGGGTAATGGGAATAAATATTCGAGAATATATTTGGAGTTAGCGAGAATAGGAGGGAATTCTGAAAGTTTTGACATTTTTCCCTTGGGGACATTTTTGGTACCCGAAGCCTCGAGATTTACTTAGAGCCTAAGTAACCTCACAATTACACAAAAAAAAAAAAGAGAAATATGTTCTCTCTTTTCTCTCTCTCGGCTACACACTTTCCTTCTCAAATTTCTTGTGAATTCTTGTGGTTTAAGGAGAATAGAGGCTAGTTTAGGCTCAAGATTGCTTGAGGAAAGACTCACCATCGATTACGGCAGCAAAGGTAATGATTTCTAGCCTTAAATCTTTGTGTTTTCTGGTTTTCAGATGAGTTTTTTTGAGTTTAGAAAACTCAGTTCTGATTTTGGGATTTGAAGGGGTTTTGGCCAAGCTTTTGCTTGGGTTTTGTTGGGTTTGAGCTATTGAGTTGATTGGGGGCTTTACATTTGAGTTTTAGCTATGTTGGGATAGGCTTTTGGAGGGATTTGGCTTGAAGAAAACAGAGAAAAAAAACAGGCTTTTCATCTCGAGTCGCAACCCTATTCTTGGGGCGCTGCGACTCTCTTGAATGTGGGGAGAAGTTGGTGTCTTCGGGCCATTTGAGCTGTGGCGCCTGCTAGGGAGCGCTACGACTCGGGTTGAAGTAGAGGAGAGCTTCGACTCTCTAAATTGGGGCGGGTCGCAACTCCTTTGTTTTGAGCCATGACGCTTAAAGGGTTTTGAGCCCCGATAGGGTTTTTGAGTGCGAGAACTAAAACCTAAGGGATCAAGATCGATCCTACTACTCACTTTAGTAGAATTCGACGTCTCGGAGGCTAGGACTCGGTCCGGAAGCCTTTATTCGCTCGTTTTGATGAGATTCTCTATTGGTTGTGACTAGGTTATCGCTAGGGGCTCGAAACCAGGATCGCGCTCGAGGGTCATTCTTAATACACTTTGCACTCGAACCTAATGTAAGAAAACTGCACCTAGTCTGCGTTAGGGCTCAGCCTGATTATAGTATGAGATTAACATTATATTGAGAATGTTTTATTATACATATTGAATGCGTTGTATTTGCCTATGTGATGCAATAACTATTGGTCTGTATATCTGATTGGGGAAGCTCAGCTTATAAGCTGAAGGTTTATCTATGTTATCTGATGAAAGGCTTGGCTTAATAGTCAAGGGAATAGTCGGTTTTAAGGGACTCAACTTATTAATAGAAGGTTAAGACTCAACTTATCAGTCGAAGGTTAAGACTCAAATTATCAGTCGAAGGTTAAGACTCGACTTATCAATCGAAGGATAAGACTCGACTTATCAGTCAAAGGTTAAGAATCGACTTATGAGTTGAAGATTGGAAAAACTCAACCTATTAGTTGAAGGATAAAGGACTCGACTGATGAGTCAAGAGTTTAGAGGCTCAGCTTAGAAATCGAGGGCGGTAATAGCATGCTGAACGTTGGCCGATAGGGTTAAGCCAACCCAGAAGTGAGATACATGCTTGAACAAATCTAGGGTTGTCTCGAATGTTAAGCATAAGACCTGCTTGGCTACCCCTATGGCTGGTTATGTGAGAGATGGGCACTGAGCCCTGACATGAATCTATAGTCACTTATTTGAGTTAATTGCATGCATGAGTAGAGTTATTACCGCTGGCATCCTAGTTATGATTGTACGATCTGATAATGTACTGCTTATAAGCATGTTTATGTTTACTTGCTGAGTCTTGGCTCAGGGGTGCTAATTGGTGCAGGTAAAGGAAAGGAAAAGCTAGACTAGCCATGAGGTGAAGAGCTTCAGAGGCAGAGTGTACATATATGGCCTGCTCGTTCGCCATGGCCGAGGCTATTAGTTGGAACTAGGGTTGGATCCTAATTTTGCTGCCTAGGTCAGCTTTTGTATTCACTTTTGGGGTTTTGTAAATGTTTTAAACTATGATGGTATCCCATGTATGAAAGTCAAAATCTTTTAATGAAATGGTTGACGTTTGACCAAAATTTTTAGTACCTAAGCTTGTGGTTAGTTTTAATTACACGATTTAAACTTAAATGACTCATTTAGCATGCAAAACACTATTTAAACTACATAGTGTAATGGTCCTTGATTAGCAGGACATTACAACTTGGTATCAGAGCGGTTTAGGTTTATTGGTTCCTAAAGAGTGGACGGGAATATACAGTCACCGTTGAAGACAAGCTCGGCTCAGGGTTTGGTAATTATTTATAGTAATTTGTGTTACCGCTTAATTTATATATGAATGTCTTATTTGCATGCTTGTTTATGGAGCATGAGTTATTTTGATAGGGCCTGGCCCTTGACTGTTAGATGTATGAGAAGAATGTACTTATTAGCACCCTGATTGAGCATGAATATAAATTGACTTGCTTATTAGCATGGTTGTTGTATTTGAAAGCTATTGAACTGATTATTAGTACTGTTATGGCATGTGTATGCTTAATTGTCTGGTTTTGGGCCATGGGAGTGGTGCTGGGCTGTAATGCCCCAACTAATTCTAGACCCCAGACCATTAAAAACTACTAAACATAACTAATATTTTGGAATACAAACATAAAATAATAGAACTTCATTAAAAATCCAAAATACGGGATCCAATTGTTTAATACATAAAACATAAAGAAAACATAAACCTTTAATTAATTGTTCAAAAAATAATTGCGGAAATACATAAATACATAAACAAAAAGACTTGAAATAACTTCATCCTCGATATTCCAGCAGTCCATTCAATTAGTCATCTCCCAATGCACATGCCAAGTTGCCACGAATTCGATCCACCTTCCAAGCTCATTTTCGTGCACCATCTAAAATAAAAGGAATGAGCCTAATGCCCAACAAGGAAAATCTACTAAAAATATATCATATCATAAGACTATATAAACATATACTATAAAATATATGACATAAAACCGTAAATCACAAAAACACAGGACTACAATATTAATGGAAACTAACTCATTACCATAGCATGTGATAAAATCATCTAGGTCCTCAGACTACTAATCGAGGTAGGTTAGATAAAAAAATAGTATATGATAACCAATCTAGGTCCTCTGTCTACTAATTGAGGTAGGGTCATAACTCTAATCTACGATAATGATAAAAAAAATCTTGGGATTGATTTGCTTTCTAAGCAACTATAATACCCAAGTGACTATAAGATAAAACATAATCATATACACATATAACATATCAACATAACATAACATATCATATAAATATATCATAACACATATATCTAACCCATTTTCCTTACCAAAAACTGGGATATTGGAGACAAGAACGAGATTGGAAAACTCCTAAAACCAACAGTAAGTATCATGAGTTTTTCTAAAGAAATGAAGATGAAAAATTGATCTAAACCATCAAGAAAGAAACTTACCGAAAACCTTAAGTTTTAAGAAACTTAAACACCTAACCAAAAGCCATAACAACAAGTTAGGATCTGAAAGTAAATAAAAGAACTATGATGGATTAAACCTGAGGATAAGAATACCTTGGATGAACTAGAACTCTGATCTACACCTCAATACCAAAATGTCACTCTATCTTACTTCCTAAGTATTTAGAAAGCTTAGATTGGAGAAGCTTTTAACCCAATCCCTAGTGTTTTCTCTGTAGAATCAACTTAGCAGCTTGAAGGCTCTGCATAATTCTTGAATTATGAATGAAATGGCTTAGTACTAGGTCCTATTTATAGAGTTCAAGGAGTAAAACTAACCTCTTTTTAAAAAGAATAAATAAATGAATATAAATTGAATACATTTGAATTTTTGGTTCAACAGATGCCCGGAACTCGGTCAAAAACGTTCAGGGGAAAATCTAGGTTGTTGAGGGTTGTTTCTAATTCGAATTCCACGGATTTTAAAAACATGCAAGTGGAGTCGATATATCGCCCCCCATAGGCGATATATCGCCTCCCCCTTAGTCCTGAGCGTCCATGTTTTCGTTCGTGCGAAGTCGATATGTTTTTCGTATCAACCTTGGACGATATATCGGCCCCTATAGCTGCGATATATCGGCATACGTTGATATATATATCAAACACGTTTTCGCACTCTTTCATCATATTTTGAAATTTATTAAAAAACTTTGATAGGGTAAAACATAATCCTAACAGTTGAGAGAAGGTTCTAGACCATCTAGATCTATCCATTATTAATTTATTCACCCAAAATGCCTAAATCCTTAATAAACATGCTTGTGAGAAGTGTGACGTTCTTAATTATTCTATCTAAACCTTAGGTTATAATAAATAATATCTATAGGACCAGCAACATTAATCAAACCTTATGTTAAAATTAATATTTCTAAACTATAGGCTAAACTTATAAAATTCATAATTATTTCTATGAGTTTCCAACTAAATCTCGGCTTGAACCAATAATCATGAAAACTAAAATACTACCTCGAAATTTACTTACCAAACTATTCTGGATATCTTCCTCGAATACTCCCCCGTTGCCTACCGTTTTGAACTATTACTCCATAGGACCTTGACTATTGAAATACTCTTAGACCGTAATTCCTTCATCCCCTTCTCTAGGATGCTAACAAGTCGTTCCTCATAACTCAGATCTTTCTGGAGTGCTAATGTATTTTACTTGAGGACGTGAGATGCGTTTGACACATATCTACGTAGCATCGACATGTGAAACACATTGTGGCTATTTGCTAGAGCTGGCGGTAGGGCTAATCTATATGCTATTGTTCCCACCTTGTCCAATATCTCAAAAGGACCTATAAACTGGGGACTAATTTTTCCTTTCTTCCCAAACTTCTTCACTCCCTTCATAGGAGATATCTTTAAGAAGACTTGATCTCCGACTTTGAATTCCACATCTCGCCGATTGGAATCCACATAACTCTTTTGTGGACCCTGAGCAGCGAGCATATGCTTTCTAATAAGCACCACTACATCTTGAGCCTCTCTAATAGCTTCGGGTCCAAGAATTTGTCTTTCTCCTACCTCATCCCAATGTAATGGCGATCGACACTTCCTTCCATAAAGTAACTCATAGGGTGCCATACAAATCGTTTCCTGGTAGCTATTATTGTAGGAGAACTCTATAAGTGGCAAATACTTACTCTGTGATCCTCCGAAGTCTAGTACACAAGTGCGCAACATATCTTCTAAAATCTGTATGGTACGCTTGGACTAACCGTCAGTCTGAGGATGAAATGCAATACTAAGACTTAACTTGGTACCATAAAGATTTTAGAAGATAAACTGACCGTTGGTCTGAGGATGAAATGATGTACTAAGACTTAACTTGGTACCCATGGCTTGCTACAAGCTTCCTCAAAATCTCAATGTAAACACCGATCCTCTATCAAATACTATGGTCTTAGGGATTTCATGCAATTGTACTATTTCTCGAACATAAATGTCTGCGTACTAGTTGGTAGTATACGTAGTCTTGAAAGGTAGGAAGTGAGCTGACTTGGTGAGTCTATCTACCACAAACCAAGCTGAGTCTTGCTACTTATTTGTTCGTGGTAATTCTGTCATGAACATGGCTATATCTTCCCACTTCCATTCTGGAATACTAAGCGATTGCAATAAGCCTGCAGGTCGCTGATGTTTTGCTTTTACTTGCTGGCATATAAGGCATTTGAACACATACTCTGCTACATCTTTCTTCATTCCCGGCCACCAATATAATGCCTTAAGGTTATGAGTCATCTTGGTTGACCCTAGGTGAACTGAGTATGGGGTAGTGTGTGCTTCTTCTAAAATCTTCATCTTAATCCCTTGGTCATTCGACACACATACCCGACCCTTATTTCTCAAGAACCCCTGTCGTGATATAGAGAAATCTGTGGTCTTGCCTTCTTTGACAGTAGCTATATGCGATACTAACTTGTCATCATGCCCTTGCCCAATCTGTATATCTTCTAATAGACTTGAGTGGATGGACAAGTTAGCCAGTTGACCAATGACTACTTCTATTCTGGCACTAATCAGCTCTTCTTGTAGCGACTTTTCTATTTCAGATAATGCTGCTAGATTTCCATAACTCTACCAACTTAGCGTATTTGTAACTACATTTGCTTTTCCTGGGTGTTATACTTTAAGCTCTTGTGGTTTGTATAAATCTCACACCGTTCTCCATAAAGAAAGTGGCACCAGATTTATAATGCGAAGACCACCACTGCTAACTCCATACCGTGTGTTGGATAGCGTTGCTCATATTCCTTCAGCTACCTTGAGGCATAAGCTATCGCTTTGTCATTCTGCATCATCACACAACCCAAACCTTGCTTCGACGCATCGCAATATGCTACAAACTTGTTGTTGGGTGTCGGTACACAAAGTACTGGTCCTGAGCATAATTTATCCTTGAGCAACTGGAAACTCTCTTAACATCTATCTGTCCAGTTGAACTTTTGCTATTTCTGGGTCAAGTTAGTATGCGGAGTGGCTATCTTAGAAAATCCTTCTACAAATCTTCGATAATAGCCTGCTAGCCCGAGAAAACTTCTCACTTCTGACGTATTCTTAGGTCTTGGCCAATCCTTCACAGCCTCTACCTTAGCTTGGCCTACAGCAACTCCGTCTTTGGATACTATATGGTCGAGGAACGCTACTTGTGTAGCCAAAATTCACATTTATTGAACTTGGCATAAAGTTGATCTTCCTTTAGTCGCAGCATGGTCAATCTTAAATGTTCCTCGTGCTCGACTTCATCCTTGGAATACACCAAAATATCGTCAATGAACACCACGACAAATTTGTCTAAGTAATCCTTAAAGACCCAATTCATTAAGTCCATAAATGCAGCTCGAGCATTGGTAAGACCAAAAGACATAACTAGAAACTCATAATGTCCATATCAAGTTCTAAAATCTGTCTTTGGCATATCTTCTTCCAGTACCTTGAGCTGGTGATAACCAGACCGTAGATCAATCTTTGAAAATATAATCGCTCATTAGAGTTGATCAAATAAGTCTTTGATCCGGGGTAGCGAGTACTTATTCTTAATTTTCACCTTGTTCAACTCGTTGTAATCGATACACATCCACATGCTTCCATCCTTTTTCTTCACAAATAGAACCGGTGCTCCCCATGGCGAATGTGTCTGTCTGATGAAATCCAAATCTAAGAGTTCTTGCAACTGCATTTTTCAAATCCTTGAGTTAAGTAGGAGCCATCCGGTATGGTGCCTTTGAGATAGGCTCGGTTCCCGATACTAGTTCGATTGTGAAGTCAAATTCCTGAGTAGGCGGTAACCCTGGTAAGTCGCCAGGAAATTTCTCTGGAAATTCCTTTATAATGCAGACGTTTCCAACCTTTAGTGGTGTTTCCTGTGCCACATCCATGACACTTGCTAAGAATGCGTGCCATCCTTTCTCTATCATCCTTTGAGCTTTGAGAGATGAGATCAGTGGTGTTCGTAGTCTTGAAACCTTTCCCATAAAGCATAGTTTCTGATTGTCAGGAGTTTCGAACGTCATTTGCTTACGCCTACAGTCAATGGTTGCGCCATGCCTAGTATTACATCGAGGTCCTTGATCTCAAGCTCTATCAGGTCTCCTTCTAGTTCTGTGTCCTCAATTTTGATTGGTACTCCTCGTACTATTCGTGATGATAGGACTACTTCGCCCGAAGGCAGTTCTGTCACAAACCTAGTTCTAAATCTTTCACAAGGTTTTTCTAATTTTTCTATCATTCCTAACGAGATATATGAGTGTGTTGCTCCTGAATCAAACAATACTAAACACATATTATTGAGGATAGGAATCTGACATGTGACCACTTTATTACTATCTTCGGCTTCTCCCTAGGTCAAGGCAAAGACTCTAGCTGGAACCATCTTGTTGTCCCTCTTTTCTTCTTGTTTGAGTTGCAGACATTTCTTTTTCCGATGACCTTCCTGGCCACAATTGAAACAACCCTTGGTGTTTGCATGACACTCCCTAGATGTCTTTTCTGGCACTTGGAGCACTGAGGGTATTCCACTTAACCCGACCTATTATTTCTGTTATTAGTCCGTGCTTTTTTGTCACCATCGGCTTTCTTATTATCAGGATACTTTCTTTTCTGCCCATTATTGCCATGCTGGTGGTTGTTGTTGTTTCTACCATTTTGAGTCTGATTTTGCTGCTTGGGTTTGGACTTACTGGCCTCTTGCTTACTAACATTTGTCTCGAGTCTTTCCACCTCTATAGCCGTTTCCAGAGCATCGGTGTAAGAAGTGGTTCTAGGATTTGCAAGCTTGACTCTTAACTCAATCTTGGGTCTGAGTCCCTTAGTGAACTTGGTAAGCCTTAAGAAATCGGTTGGGACCAACTCTGGTGCGAACTTGGCTAGTCGATCGAATTATCGAGCGTACTCGACTATTGTCAAATTGCCTTGCTTCAAACTGGAAAATTCTTCCATCCTCGTAGCGATGACTGCCGAGTTGTAATACTTTTTGTGAAACAACTCCACAAATCTAGTCCAAGTCATGGAGGCGACATCATGAGTTTGATGTACTAAATCCCGCCAAATTCTGGTATCCTTTTTCAGTAGAGATGAAACATAGGATATGTGATCCGTGTTGCCGAGGTTCAATTGTACTAGAATAGGCTCTACATTCCTGGGCCATTCTTTTGCCTCAAAGGGGTCGGTTGTCCCTTCAAAGTTTGGAACGTGCTGCTTATGAAAATGCTCATAGACTGGCTCTATGTAATGTGATGGGTCGGGTGCATAATTCACCATTGCCCATCCCCCATACAGATATCCTACTTGCTGGGGTGCTTGAGCCACTGGCCAAGGCTGCGACTGAGTCTAAGGCTGGGGCTGAGTCTAAAGCTGCGGTTCAGTCTATTGTCATTGTTGTTGCAGTAGTTCTTCCACTTGTTGACGTAGCCTAACACTCTCAGCAGTGTTGTCAACTGGTGGCGGTGCGTTTCTATTGGCAGTAACATTGGTAGCACACGTTCCCCATCTTCGGACTGGAGGGGCTTCGTTAGTCTCGTTGGCGACGCTGGAGGAATTGGCATTCGTGCATGCAGAATTTCATAGCGACATCTTCAGCAAAGTTATAACAGTTAAGAAAAACATGTTAGAACTTACCCTAACAAGTTCTAAGACAAAACTTAGTCTAAGCAAACATAACTCGGACCTATCAGTTATGGTTTCTTATGAAAAAATTATGTAAGCCTTTTTTATATCTAAGGTGTGTTTCTATACTTAGAAAATTAGTCATCTTTATTATTTTCTAATTTGTTTCTAATCATCGTATATGACTTAATTCTCAGGCTCGAAACTCATCGCTGTTCCAAAGTTAACCATATTGAGGGAGGGCTGGGATCAGTACAATCGTTCCAACTACTATGGCCCCCTAAACTCTCAATACAGAACCCTAGTTCATTGATTTGTATCCATCCTCACTGAACTCAGTCATCATTGATTAAATTTATTATTTATTATGATTGTAAAAAAATCAAACTCATACATGTCATTCAAAAATAACAATTATATTTATTTGGAAAAAGATTTTCACTAAGTACAATCATAAATTCAAAGATAAATTAATAAATAAATATATAAAGAAATAAAGAAACTATACTAAAAAAATTAACTAGGGTAAAATATAAAAATCAGGATCTTATACATCTGACCCTTCATCTAACATATCATCATGTATTTCTTCATAATCATCATTACTACGAGCCTCAAAACTACCTCAGGGAATATTCATGAAGATATTATGCTTTTGTTCATTAGTGAATGGAAATTCAAACTTAGAGGTAAACCTAAGTATAAGAAAATAATATCTCATGGCTACCAGTAAATCATCTTCATCATCCATAGTCTCCCATAATTCTTCTAATTTTGAAACTAAAAATGGAAAATCCTTAAAAAGCCTAATTACTAAGACATATTGTTCAATGACTCTCATCATAATTTGTTTAGTGGTTTGAAGGTGAACTATCTCCTTGTGAAATCTGACCAATCTTTGAGTGATTCTTTCTAGCACTCATATTGTATCCCTTGGTTCTCTAATCCTTTTCAATGCCTTAATGGCTCGGATATCATGATAGGTCAAGGCTCCATTCATTTTTAACTGAAAACATCATGACTAAGACGTTAGCTATTAACATAAACATAATAATCATAACATAAACATAATAATCATAACATAAACACTTACATTGGCAGTTAGATCCGGAGCTTGTGCGTGTGTATCAAGGAGCACTTCATGCATATGAACTGTGGCTCTAATACCAATTGCAATGCCCTGACTAATTCTAGACCTCAGACCATTAAAAACTACTATTTTGGAATACATACATAAAATAATGGAACTTCATTAAAAATCCAGAATACGAGATCCCATTGTTTAATACATAAACCATAAAGAAAACATAAACCTTTAATTAATTGTTCAAAATCCAATTGTAGAAATACATAAATACATAAACAAAAAGACTTGAAATAACTTCATACTCGCTCTTCCAGCAGTCCATTCAATTAGTCATCTCCCAATACACATGCCAAGCTTCCACGAATCCGACCCACCTTCCAAGCTCATTTTCTTTCACCATCTAAAATAAAAGGAATGAGCCTAATGCCCAGCAAGGAAAATCTACTAAAAACATATCATATCATAAGACTATAAACATATACTATAAAACATATAACGTAAAAACGTAAATCATAAAAAATATAGGACTACAATATTAATGGCCATTAACTCATTACCGTAGCATGTGATAAAACCATCTAGGTCCTCAGACTACTAATCGAGGTAGGTTAGATCACAAAATAGTATATGATAACCCATATAGGTCCTCTGTCTACTAATCAAGGTAGGGTAAATCATAACTCAAATCTACGATAATGCTAAAAAAAATCTTGGGATTGATTTTCTATCTAAGAAACTATAATACCCAAGTGACTATAACATAAAACATATTCATAACATATCATAACAAATATATCTAATCTATTTTCCTTACCAAAAACTGGGATATTGGAGACAAGAACGGGATTGGAAAACTCCTAAAACCAACAGTAAGTATCATGAGTTTTTCTAAAGAAATGAAGATGAAAAAGAGATCTAAACAATCAAGATAGAAACTTACCGAAAACCTTAAGTTTTAAGAAACTTAAACACATAACCAAAAGCCATAACAACAAGTTAGGATCTGAAAGTAAATAAAAGAACTATGATGGATTAAACCTGAGGATAAGAATACCTTGGATGGACTAGAACTCCAATCTACACCTCAATACCAAAATGTCACTCTATCTTACTTTTCAAGTGTTTAGAAAAGCTTAGATTGGAAAAGCTTTTAACTCAAACCCTAGTGTTTTCTCTCTAGAATCGACTTAGCAGCTTGAAGGCTCTGAAGAATGCTTGAATGATGAATGAAATGGCTGAGTACTAGGTCCTATTTATAGAGTTCAAGTAGTGAAACTAACCCATTTTTAAAAAGAATAAATAAATGAATATAAATTGAATAAATTTGAATTTTTGGCTCAACAAATGCCCAAAACTCGGTCAAAAACGTTCAAGAGAAAATCTAAGTTGTTGAGGGTAGTTTCTAATTCAAATTCCACAGATTTTCAAACACATACAAGTGGAGCCGATATATCGCTCCCATAGGCAATATATCGCTTCCCCCTTAGTCCCGAGCCTCTGTGTTTTCATTCGTGCGAAGTCGACATGTTTTTCGTATCAACCTTAGGCAATATATCGGCCCCTATAGTTGCGATTTATCAACATACACTGATATATATCGAACATGTTTTTGCACTCTTTTAGCACATTTTGAAATTGATTAAACAACTTTGACTGGGTAAAACGTAATCCTAATATTTGAGGGAAGGTTTTAGACCTTCTAGATCTATCCATTATTAATTTATTCATCCAAAATGCTTAAATCCTTAATAAACATGCTTGTGACAAGTGTCACGTTCTTAATTATTCTATCTAAAACTTAGATTATAATAAATAATATCTCTAGGACCAGCAATATTAATAAAACTTATGTTAAAATTAATATTTCTAAACTATAGGCAAAACTTATAAAATTCATAACTATTTCTATGAGTTTCCAACTAAATCCCGACTTGAACTAATTATCACTAAAACTAAACTACTGCTACTGCTACTAACTTTTACCACCACTAATACTATGACCACTACTACTACGACCACTACTACTACTACCACTACTACTACCACTACTGCTACTGCTGCTGCTGCTCCTTCTACTACTACTACTGCTGTTGCTACTACTACTACTACTAAGTAAAATTCCGAGACGCTACATGGGCACCGTTATTGTTGTTTAATGTGCCGAGTCATTGATTACAGATAGACTTGGAAGTATGCGTCTCAGGAAATCAATTGAACCAGCCAGCGCTGGAAGTCATGTCAGAGATAACGACCAGGGTCAGAACCCTCTGCCAGCTCCTAAAAACTGGAAACAGGTGCTTACTGATATGCAAGCTAGGATACAGAGGCAGGATGAAGAAATTCTCCTGTTGAGGCAATGACAGGTTCCAGCAGGGACCGCTGCACCGGTTATGCCACCTGTTGTGGCACCAGTATTACAGCTACAGCCAGGGGCTAAAAATAGATGGGAGCCTCTCTACGAACGCTTTAGGAAACAACACCCTCCTACCATTGAGGGAGGGCTAGATTCTCTGTGAGTTGACCAATGGATGGGTATGACCACCTCCATCTTGGATTTCATGGGGGGTGGCAGGTAATGATAGAGTGGCCTGTGCCACATTCATGTTTCGGGACGATGCCCGAATTTGGTGGGAAGTGGTATCCAAAAATAGAGATGTGAAGACCCTGAGTTGGGAAGAATTTAGAGGACTATTCAATGAGAAATATTATAATGATGTAGTGAGAGCTTCAAAAGCTGATGAGTTCAGCAATCTGGTGCAAGGCACCATGATTGTTACAGACTATGCCCTAAAATCTGAGAAGTTGGCCAAGTTCGCTGCAACTTGGTGCCAATTGATGTGATAAGGAAGGAGAGGTTTGTTCGAGGGCTAAATTTTATGATAGCCCGTGATGTTAAAATTACTTTAGTGCCTAAAGTGATAACTTATGCTCATGTAGTGGAGAAAGCCCTTACTATTGATGGCGTTGAGAACAAGATCTGGCGTGAGAACGCGGCTAGAAGGGACACTAGGAGGGTGGGACCTCCCTTTATTGTAGTTGGAAGGGGCGGAGGCCCTAGTGACCAGAAGAGGAAGACCCTAGATACCATTACAGTTCCAGGCCCAGATAGGAGGCCTTGGGGTAAACAGGTGGGCCGCCAAGGCGAAAATGAGAGTTGGAGGACTTATCAGAATGTGCCAGATGCAGGAGACGTCATCTTGGAGAGTGTCAGGCGAAGGTCTGATTTTTATGTGCCATAGTTGGGCACCTCAAGAAAGATTTCCCAAAGGAGAAGAAGGAAGAACTAAAGAAGGCGGACAACTTGGCTCCAGCTCGAGTGTTCGCATCGACACTATCCGAGGCTGAGGCTTGACCCTCAGTAGTGACAGGTCAGCTTTCTAGTGTTGGCCTTCTTATTGTGTTTTGATTGATTCTAGGGCTACACATTCCTTTGTATCTAGTAGGTTGATCGATAGATTGTGTAGGCCATGGGAATACTATGTAGTGGGTTTGGAACCTTGTTGCTTATTGGGGAGTTATTGGTTTCCAAGAGACGGGTCAAGTCGCTACCAGTGGCAGTGGATGGTAGAGAGTTGTCAGTTGACCTAATAGAGTTGGTTATGACTGACTTTGATATGATCTTGGGTATGGACTGGTTAGCCAAGTATGGGGCGACAATAGATTGAAAGAAAAAGTCTGTAATCTTTGAGCCTGAGGGTGAAGATCCCTTTGTATTCGTTGGCACTATGCATGGACCCCGTATACCTATGATATTTGTACGTAGAGCTAGAGACCTATTGCAGGGAGGATGCATAGGATTCTTAGCTAGTGTGGTGGATACCACTCAGATCGTGCTAGTTAGACCAGGACAAACCAAATTAGTCTGTGAGTTTCTGGATGTTTTTCCAGAGCATCTACCAGGGTTACCTCCACAAAGGGAGATAGATTTTGTGATTGAATTGGCGCCAGGGACAAAGCCAGTGTCTCAAGCACCTTATAGGATGGCTCTAAATGAACTAAAGGAACTAAAGGTTCAACTATAGGAATTGTTAGACTTGGGTTTTATCAGGCTTAGTTTCTCGCCATGGGGCGCACTAGTTCTCTTCGTGAAGAAGAACGACAGTTCTCTGAGGATGTGTATTGATTATAGAGAACTGAATAAGTTCACTATCAAGAACAGGTATCCTCTGCCAAGAATTGATGATTTGTTTGATCAGTTACAAGGTAGGACGGTATTCTCCAAGAAAGATCTTCGATCTGGTTATCACTAGCTGAGGATCAGGGAGGAGGATGTATCGAAGACAACTTTTCGCACTAGGTACGAGCATTGTTAGGTTTTGGTGATGTCATTTGGACTGACTAATGCCCCAGCAACATTTATGGATCTGATGAACAGGGTGTTCAAAGATTACCTGGATCAATTTGTGATCGTCTTTATCGATAATATACTGGTATACTCTCAGTCAGAGACAGAACACGAGCAACACCTCAGATTGGTACTATAGAGGATGAGGGAGCACAAGCTATATGCAAAATTCAAGAAGTGTGAGTTCTGGCTGCCCCAGGTGACTTTCTTAGGTTACATAGTTAGGGAGGATGGGATCATGGTGGATCCAGCGAAGATTGAGGCAATCAGAGATTGGCCAAGGCGGAAGAATGCTTCAGAGATCAAAAGTTTCTTAGGATTGGTAGGTTATTATAGACTCTTTGTGGAAGAGTTTTCCAAGATTGCGTCACCACTAACAGAGTTGACACACAAGAATTAGAGGTTCATATGGTCAGATAGGTGTGAGGACAGTTTTCAAAGACTGAAAAAGAGTTTGATCACCACTCAAGTTCTAAGTCTTCCTACAGATCAGGACAAGTTTGTCGTTTATTGTGACGCCTTGAGGCAGGGCCGAGGTTGTGTCCTTATGCAGACAAGGAAGGTGATAGCCTGTGCATCACGTCAGCTGAAGGAGTATTAGCAGAGGTACCCCACACATGATTTGGAACTTGCAGCAATGGTTTTTACACTGAAGTTGTGACGACACTACTTGTATGGTGAGAAGTGTGAGATATACACAAATCACAAGAGTTTGAAATACTTCTTCACCCAGAAGGATTTGAACATGAGGAAAAGACGTTGGTTAGAGTTGGTACATGATTATGATTGTGAAATCCTCTATCACGTAGGTTAGGCCAACCTGGTAGCAGATGCCTTAAGTTGGAAGGGTTTGGGAGAGTTGTATAGTGTAATGTAGATATCCACGGAGTTGGCTAACGATATGATTAGAGTAGGAATTGAGCTAGTGGTGGGACAATTAGCCAACATCACCCTACAATCTAGTCTTTTGAAGAGGATTAAGGAGAAGCAGTTATGTGACCCATAGTTGGGAAAGATCAGAGGGGACACCTTGGCTGGAGTAGCTAAGGACTACATGTTGGAAAAACATTCAGAGCACGCAGCGAAATTGGCATGGTGGACCCATTGTTATTAGAACAACAACAATCAAATTTTTTCATTAATCATATAAACAGTTTATATGACCAAGAAAGCAATCCAGAAACATTAACATACAATATTATTAATCATGCAACAAATATATAAATATACAATATATTTATATATAACATATAAACACAAAAATTCAAGAACATAAACAATTACCTCTTGAAGCCTATCAAGTGTCCTTGAGTCTTTTCGTATTTTTTATCGATCTTCCTATCCAAAGCTTTGAGTACTCAAACCACTATCTTCTGGAGTGTTCTCTACACCTCAAGATGTGTGTGGGAACATAGAGAACATGAGTTTGCAATTTTAGAAATCACAAGTATTTCTCAACACATGAGAACTTAGATTATGGTCTGAGAATGGCTAGAATAAATAAGAAGAAGAAAGAGTCTTTGTCTGACAAAATGTCTAAGAACTATTATAAATTGTGTATTGTGTTATATTGTTCAATGTTATTTCTTCTCTTTATTCTATATCATATATATAGAGACATTCTTATTACTTTATTATTCATAATAATAATAGTAATATAATAATAATATCATAATCATGATAGGATTTGATTTAGGTAAATATCTAACTTACCAAATTTGAGAAAACTATTTTCAAATTATTAATTAATTAAATAAATAAAATAAAAACAACACTGATACAATATGAGTGCAGTTGGTACACGCATGGCACAGTCCTTGGACTATGTCATGCCTGTACTACTATTCCCTTTTGAGGGATATTGCATTTTCATTTATTTAATTAAAATCAATCTTCCACAAAATAAGGTATATATCTTTTTAAGGAAAATATGACAAGCATATTTCAAAATTTAAATCTTAAATTCAAAATTCAAAATTAAAATTGATAATCATCATTATCATCGTCTTTTTAAAATTAAATGAATCAAAATCTATTTTTGACTTACTAATTTTATTTTCACCCAATCAAATACAGTAATTAATTTAAAAAATTTATATATTTAAATTAATAAATATATTTTTAAAAATTAATAATAAATTTATTATTCAACCTCAAATATCATATAATTGCATACTTGACTCAAAGGATAAAATTCTTCTCAAATTCCCAAATTACAGTTATACCCTTGTATCAACTCTTACCTTGATATGGTATTGATAGAACCACCCTGGGGACCTATGGACCTATAATATCAAGCTCCAATAAATATTACATTGTTAATCAAAACTCTTTGATTAAATAATCATATTTATTAATCTCATGATTACTCCACTATAAATATGAGATTGAACTCTTGATAATTACAGACATATATTTATGGAGTACTTTATTAAAGAATAAAGTGTCCATTAATATAATCATTAAATACATCATTAATCCTAGATTAATGATTCATAATTAAAAGGGAATAAAATTACCGTTTTATCCTTTTAGCTATATATTGTTCCTAGAGTACCATTGACTTGACTAGTGAAGGTTGTGTCACAACAAAATTGCGACGTGAGCACTCAAATCATTTTCAGTTCCAAAAGTCAACCCAATAGGGAACCATTCTTCAATCTATAAGAAGGTATAGATTCCATATCTGTTAAACTACGTCCCTAGCCATATACATCATTGCGTCCCCAAAATGATTGTTCTTAGCTTGATCATTCTAACAAACCTTACCGCATGAATCAAATGATCATATGACATATATAGGAGTTCATAGAAACTTCAGGATTAATATCATTGTGTATATGATCATCGTTTGATGTGTTTGATTAACACTATGAAACTGTGTTTAAACAAGTATCAACAAATCACATCTGGTCCAGTTCTATAAATCACTATAGATAAAGTACCTCCATTAAAGTGTCCTACTACACTAGTAACCTAGATCTAGGTCACATGTATTCATAATACTAGTGGACCGTACTAGCAGTAATTAATCTAAAGATTCCATAACTTTATTTTGTTGCAACTATTTCAAGTTTATTATCTTAATCTTGATCCTCTCATACTAATATGAGATTAAGACCACATAGATAAACTTCAGAATTTTTTGATATTCACTTAATATTATCATAAAATATCGGACATAGTCTATATATATAATAATTCAATTTGTTGACCCTTGTTTTGGTCAACGACACGGAGTCAGATAAACGAAAGGAAAATAGTACAAAGCTTGATCAAACAATCTAATGGAAAGTAAAGAACACAAGGAATTATAGTGGTTCGGCCCCAGTGATTGGTAATGACCTACGTCCACTTGATACTATTATTAATATTGAGCTTCAAATGTGTGATCAAAGAACTAGGGTTCCTGAGTTTCACAGACCTTAGAAGGAGAAAACATTACAAGCAATGGATAATAGTAATGTAATTCGGAAAAAGATCAAAAGATCACCCCTTGAGCTATTTCTTGTATATTTATAGGCTCAAGGAGGGTTACATGAATCAATTAGTCATATCTTTCCTTAATAAATGGATCTTCAGGTCATAATGAGGAGATATTCTCGGATCATTACAACTGTACAGATTTACTCATAATTAAACGGAGTATACGACCAGGCTGGTCATATATAAAACTTGAACTTCGCATATGGAAATATCTCTGGTCGATAGGCGAGCAGAATCTCTGCCACATGTCGAAAATCCTTGCCACGTCATCAAGAGCTGTTTTTGGATAAACATTTGCCCCCCAAGTTTATTTATTGCGACCAGCAATAAGTAAACTTAGGAAACTAACTTTTCGTATGCCCCACAAAATTTGTCAGAGCCCTTCGTGCGTTCTTGAAAACTGTGACCTAATCACGTCCAATCACGCCTTTTTGGTTTCCAAGTAATCCCTCTGACGGCTATTACACTCCGTCATGCCTTGAAAATGGTAACTCATGATTACCCCTTTTCACCATATCTCATCCATTATAAATAATCCTCGAATTTACCTTTTAACTTTTTACTAGTCATTTTCTTGCCAAGAACTTTCAAGAACTCCATCTCAGAGCTCAAATTTTTTGAAGATCTTCCGTCGCTATTCTAAGGATACTCCGCTCCAAAACCTCCAACCTTCATTCAGGTAAATTTCTTCAACTTTTAAGCCCTTTGACATGCCATGCATACTGCTATACGACTGTTTTGAGTTCCAATTTTTTTTGTGTTCTTGGGTAGAAATGCATGAGGATTGTGGGAATGTTGATTGATGCTTGATAGGGTAGTGTAGTTTTACTCTGTAGGAGTTAGGATCCAGTTTGATAGTCAAGATCGTAAGTTTAGGGCGTAAAATCGAAGTAAAAATTTGATTTTTAGGCTAGCTGAAAAACTGGGTTTTTCCCGCCCCTTCGGAGTCGAAAAAGCTTTTTTCCAAAAACTTTTTATTTCCGCTTTTTGATCTATTTTTCAAACTGCTCGCATAGAACTTAGTGTTTCCGTTAGAATGTTGCTGGTCATAGATGCGAGCAACGTTATTCCAACTTTCAACATAAGCTCCCAGGCTGTGCGTCTTATCTCCACTTTTCTCTGTTCGCAGTTTACATGCAAGATCCATGGGGAGGAGAAAGACCTATAGACGACGATCTATTGGCTCAACTGCTCGAGGACAAAGAACAACCATCGTCACTGATTCCTGACATCCCATTCTCTCGTGTCAATCCAAACACTTCACTTGTCTTGACTCAAAATATGGCTCGTACCAAAACCAAAGCCCAAAAAAAGAGAACCCCCGATCCTTCTCATCAGTCTGCTCCTAGGGCTGATGCTCCCTCGACCAGTGGTCGAGATGAAAATGCTCCTGACCCCAACATCAAAAGACACGCTTGACCCCGACATGCCAATTACCCAGATGTTGAGTGGCATTTAGTTCCTGAGAGCAGAGTGACGATTAGGATGATCGCCAATTATATCAGGAAGTACGGTCTCATGGGGGTCACCTTAGTCAGACCTAACCGTGACCAAAGGGCGAACCTACCCGGAGGCGCCTTCAGCGCCTGGTTGAGGTTTCACATCGAGGCAGGGGCTACCTTGCCTCTTCACTCATTTTTTCACGGGGTGGCCAACTATTTCGGAGTTCCCCATTTCAAATAACCCCAAACGGATATAGGATGCTCGTTGCACTCTATAACCTGTACAGCCACAAGAAATGGCCCGTGCCAACGCCTCATGAGGTCAACTACTTGTTCAACCTCAAATCTAAACCCAACCAAGAAGGCATGAGGTTTTTTCACTTCAGTCATCAGGAAACCGGGCACACCTTCTTGACTGAGACCACCCATATATCAGATGTGGGGAGGTACTACCAGGAGTACTTCCTCACAACTGACATGATCGCAGACAACCTGGCCTTCGCTCAAGGAGGTAAAACTTTTGTGTCACTGGCTGTTACTTCTTCACTTAGTGTTCTCCTCCACATTTTCTTAAACTGTTAATGTCTTCCAAGCCCATGGTTGCGACCAGACCCAACTCCGGACATGGAGTTGAGATCGGCGCTCCTAGCCAGCATGACTGACGTAGAAAAGAGCGTCAAGCATCTGGTTACAGAGGCTAACCATAGGTTGGTTGGCCTCCTGGCCCTCATCAGGACACGAGGGAGTTAACTGCAGGGAGTGCCACAGCTGAGGAGGAACCCGAGCAGCAACCTCCAGCGTCGCCTCCATGAAGGAGACCGACTAGGGTCACGATTAGGGAACCTGTTGGCACTCCTCCAGCAGAGAGGCCCTCCGTCCCCTTGGGAAAGGGAAAGAAGAAGGCCACCGAGCCTGTCGAACACTCGGACAAGTCTTCGGATGATAATGGTACAGTTATTTCACTTTTAGATAACTTGCCAATTCCCTGTCACCTATTCGACGGGGACGACAATTTTAAATATGCTCCAAATTTAGGTCCAGACTTCTTCATGTCAAAGAGTGAGTGTAAGACTAGTAGAGTCTATAGTATAGTGACCAGTAATAATAGCTCGGGTATTTGACTTTGCAATCTTTCTTTACTTATTTTTCTGATGTAATATACTTGGTCATTCATGCTATCTCACTGTTCAACATTATTCTTCTTTTTCAGACATGGAATTCGTCAATGTGTTCAACATCTACAGCACTCATGAGGCTGCTGCGGCTCCCCCGAGCAAGAAGAAGACCAGCAAGAGACACCACGGGGAGAGCAGCAAAGCGCCTCAGGCGAAGAAGGCTCAAAATGCAGGCCCTTCGAAGGATAGGCCCTCCGCCACCGCAACTCCATCCTCTCCCCGAGAGCAGCAGATTCCTCCTGCTCCAGCCGGATCAACTCTACCTCCTGCGGCCTCGACCGACCAAACTCAGCAAGCCGATCCTGCTTCAACTGGGGGCGACATAACTGGTCGCGCCTTTAAATTGGTCAAGGAGAGGGTCGCTAAGATTGTGAAGCACAACCGCTGCCGAGAGGCATTGGCTGCTACAAAGGCGATGGATGTTGACCTGATCCTGAACCGCGCCCTGAACGAGTTCACCAGTGTAAGTCATCTTTTTCTGCGGAAACATGTCTTCTTATTTTATAGTTAGTCTAACTTATACTCCGACTGCAGGCCATGCTGACCCTCACTGCAGGCCGTATCCGCTCGGGTGCTATCACCGAGCAGGCTAGAACTTTGGAGCAACGACACTAGGATGAACTTAAAGCTGCCGAGGCAAAATATGCTGAACAGCTGGCAGTGGTGCTTGAGGAAAAGGCTAAACAGGCTAAGGAGTTGGAGTAGAAGCAGAGGTCTCTGGACAAATTTCGTGAGCAGAGGGACCAATTTAAGGAGTCCAACCGCTTCAATTTCCGCGCGGCCCAACAGCTTGAGGTGGACTTGGTTGCGAGTAGGCATGAGACTACTACCCTGGAGGGCCGGATTGAGGAGTTGGAGAAAGCCAACGCCGACAACTTGGAAAGGTACAAGAGTGCCACTCTTCGATGCTTCTATGATTTCAGGAAGCATAACCAGGGTATCAACTTTGGCTACCTTCCCGAGAATGCGAGAGACGCCGAGCTTACCCCCTGTGGTGCTTAGTTGGCTGAGGAAGAAAGGTCAAGGGTTCCCTCTTCCCCTGAAATCTCGCTGGCCGCTAGGATGGATGGGGCAGACAACGAGGGTACAGGTGTCATCGATCAGAACCTTCCCCAAGATCCTCCGGCTCCTCAAAATCCTTGAGCTCCTTAGTCTTTTCTTCTTATATTTCATCTTTTTAACTACACGACCTATGGGTCGTGATGTAAAGACAATATAATTTTTGTTTGCTGCATGGGCAGCTTTTACTTTTATTTGAACAATTACATCTGAGCAGCGACTGCTCGCGGTGTAAAAGGATTCGTTTTTACATTATAATATATTTTCATATTATTATAACATCTGTTCACATGACCGAACTTAGCATAACACTTTGGTTTGATTTAACAAAATAATTTTTTTTTGAAAAATACTCTAAGTGCCCTAGCATGCTTTCACTTATTTTGCTCATGTTTTTACATACCTTTTAACGATATGCTTTGCTTACTTGTATCTTATATGCCCCCAAGTGATCGAGGAGCTTTAGGTCCTTGGTCACTTGCCTTGATCAGAACCTGCTCGAACATTACTGCTCGTAGCAATATGATGAGAATTATAATACAGCAAAACAACACACGTAATGAGAAAATACTTGTAATAAATACAATAGTTGGCAAGAAATGACTGGCTGAGCACAGTCCCTTTTATTTCTCGTAATAAATGGACTAAACATGTCTGTACAAGTGATCAATAAGATATTACACTTTTTCAAAACTTGTAAAAAGTAAAATTTATACAAGCCAATTCTTTAAGAAGAATTGTTTATTGGTAATACTTGCGCAAGTGTTCTCCATTCCAATATCGAGGAACGAGATCTCTGTTTAAGCGTGCAAGTTTATAAGTGCCTGGGTGAAGGACCTCATCAATCTGGTAAGGCCCTTCCCAATTTGGCCCGAGTACTCCAGCAGCTTGGTCGCGGGTGTTAAGGAAAACTCTTCGAAGTACAAGATCTCCAACATTGAATTTTCTTTCTCGTACTTTAGAGTTGAAATACCGGGCGACCTTCTGCTGGTGCACAGCTACTCGGAGTTGGGCTTATTCACGCCTTTCATCAATTGAGTCCGAGGATTCCATCAATAGCTTGCTGTTAGAGTCTTGGTCGTATGTCAATCTGCGGTGCAAGGGTGGATCTAACTCGACAGGCAACATGGCTTCATACCCGTATGCCAAGGAAAATGGGGTATGACCTATTGCTGTTCAGTGGGAAGTTCTGTATGACCAGAGAACTTCAGGCAACTGCTCTGGCCATGCTCCCTTAGCTTCTTCAAGTCTTTTCTTCAGGGTATCCTTCAGCATTTTGTTAACTACTTCGACTTGCCCATTCGCTTAGGGATGAGCGACTGAAGAAAAGCTTTTGATAATATCATGACGTTTGTAGATGTTCGTGAATAGGTCACTGTCAAACTGGGTGCCATTATTCGAGACTATCTTCCTTGGTAATCCATAGCGACAAATGATGTTCTTGACTACGAAGTCAAGCACTTTCTTGGTCGTTATGGTTGCGAGTGGCTCAGCCTCGGCCCATTTGGTGAAGTAGTCGATGGCAACCACTACATACTTTACACCACCTTTTCTTGTAGGCAAAGATCCGATTAGATCTATTCCCCAAACCGCGAAGGGCCATGGACTTTGCATTTGCTTTAACTCGTTGGGAGCTGCTCGTGGGATTTTAGAAAATCTCTGACACTTGTCACACCTCCACACGAACTCCATTGAGTCTTCATTCATGGTTTGCCAGAAATAGCCCTGCCTTAGGATCTTTTTTGACAGACTTTGCCCCCCAGCATGGTCCCTGCAAAAACCTTCGTGCACCTCTTTCATCTCTTTGGCTTTCTATTTTGCAATACATCTGAGGAGTGGCATAGAGTATCCCCTTCGGTACAGGATCCCATCAACCAGGATATACCTAGCATCTTGACGCTGAAGGGTCCTGGCTTTATTTTTGTCCGCTGGCAGCACGTCTCTTGACAGATACTCTACATACGGCGCCATCCATGTATCTGCCATCTGGATGACCAGAGTGGTTTCCACTACTAGGATGCTTGGTGCCGATAGGCAGCGACTGGCACTATGTTCAGCGTATCAGCATCCTTTGCACTTGCCAACTTTTGCCAAAGCGTCCGCGTTGGAATTCTGATCGCGAGGTACTTGCTGGAGAGTGTATCTGTCAAATTGGGCTAATAGATACTTTTCTTTGTTTAGATAGATGACCATCTTCAAACCTCGCACCTGGTACTCTCCCAAGACTTGATTCACCACCAGTTGTGTATCCCTATAGATGTCAAGCACTTTTATGTTCATATCCTTGGCTAACTGCAATCCAGCGAGTAGTGCTTCATATTCGGCTTCATTGTTAGAAGCAGTGAACTCAAATCTAATTGCACAGTGAAATCGATGCCCTTCCGGCGTTATCAATATCACTCCTGCTCCTGTGTGGGATTCGTTGGATGAACCGTCTGTAAACAATTTCCACGAGGGTGCTTGAATTTGACACTCAAGCTCGCTGGGCTCTTCATCCTACTCACCACCCGCGAGCTCTGTGAATTCGGTGATCAAGTCAGCCAAGGCTTGTCCTTTTATCACTGCTCGCGGCAAGTAAGATATGTCGAACTGCCCGAGTTCGACTGCCCACTTTAGTAATCTTCCTGCAGCCTCTGGCTTTCGTAGGACTTGTAAAAGAGGCTGGTTGGTCAATACCGTAATTGGATGAGCTTGGAAGTAAGGCCGCAGTTTCCTAGAGGCCAAAACCAAACAATAGGCTAACCTTTCAATGGGGGGATACCTCAACTCTACTCCGATCAGCCTTTTGTTTACGTAATAGATAGCCTTCTGCACACCTTCTTCTTTTCTTACTAGAACAGCACTAGTAGCGAAATCCGTGATTGTCAGGTAGATGAACAAAGTCTCTTTATCGACCGGCTTTGACAAGATGGGTGATTGCGCCATATGCATTTTTAGTGCTTGAAAGGCCTGATTGCACTCATCTGTCCATTCAAATTTCTTATTACCTCTTAGTAGATTGAAAAATGGGACGTACTTGTCTGTTGATTTCGAAATAAATCTACTTAGACGCAGCAATCCTCTCGGTCAGGCTTTGGACATCCTTAATCTTCACTGGAGACTTCATCTCGATTAGGGCTTTTATTTTCTCGGGATTAGCTTCAATTCCTCTTGAGTTAACTATAAATCCCAAGAACTTCCCTGATCCTACTGTGAAGGAGCATTTAAGGGGATTTAACTTCATCCTATATTTATTCAGGACGTTGAACCATTCCTGTAAATCCCTTACATGCCCTTCTACTTTCTTCGACTTAACCAGCATGTCATCGACGTAAACCTCCATGTTTGTGCCGATCAGCTTCTTGAAAATGTGGTTGATGAGTCTCTGGTAAGTCGCACCAGCGTTTTTCAAACTGAAGGGCATCACCTTGTAACAGTAGAGCCCTGTATCAGTTTGAAAGCTAGTGTGATCCTCATCAGGGGGGTGCATACTTATTTGATTATACCCAGAGCATGCATCCATGAATGAGAGGATCTCATGCCCTGCAGTTGCATCGACCAGCGTCAATCCTCGAGAGTGGGAAACAGTCTTTGGGACAGGCTTTATTTAGGTCTGTAAAATCCACGCACGTACGCCACTTGCCATTCGGCTTGGGCACAAGTACGGGATTAGAGACCCATGATGGATAAAACGCCACCCTGATGAACCCATTCTCCTTCAGCTTCTCGACTTCCTCTTTCAAGGCCTTTGATTTATCTTTGTCGAGCAGCCTTCTTTTTTGTTGCACAGGCGGAAAGCTTTTGTCGATGTCCAAGACATGGATGATGACTACAGGATCTATCCCGACCATGTCTTTGTGCGACCAGGCAAAGACATCCTGGTCCCTCCTTAAGAACTCCACCAGTGCTTGTTTTAATGTTGTCTCTAAGTTTTTACCGACTTTCACAACTCTGGTCGGATTTTTCTCATCGAGTTGGACCTCTTCAAGGTTCTCAATGGGTCCCACTTCTTCTTCAAAATCACCAAAGCGAGGATCTAAGTCTCTATCCTCACTTTGGGCAACACCCTATTTGGTGAGATTATCACCTGAGCGGGCTTGAACATCAGTTGCCATTTGCAACACCTTTTCGGTGGAATCTCTCGATACACCCTTCTTTGCCTTGGTGATCGAGGCGTTGTAACACTCCCTCGCTTCTCTCTGGTTTCCCAACACGCATCCTACCCCTGCGTCCATTGGGAATTTCATGGTGAGGTGCCATATAGAAGTGACGGCTCGCAGGTCGACCAGAATTGGTCTCCCTATCATAGCGTTGTACGCTGAAGGACAATATACTACTATAAAAGAGTGAGTAATGTCCTGTTAGCAGGCGCAGTGCCTGCTGTGACTGGGAGTCTAATCGACCCTACTGGGGCGAGCCCTTCTTCGGAAAAACCATAAATGGTTTGGTTGCACGGCTCTAGGTCCTTCATGGACAACTTCATCCTTTCCAGTGAGGACTTATATAGGATGTTGACCGAACTTCCTGTATCAACCAACACCCTTTTCATCGTCATGTTCGCGATCTGTACGTCGACGACCAACGGATCAGAGTGTGGGAATCTCACGTGCTGGGTGTCGTCGTCAGAGAAGGTGATTATTCCCTCCTCTATTCGAACCTTTTTTGGTTCTCGATCCTCAACACTCATCATCTCGATGTCCTGGTCGTGGCGTAGGGTTCGAGCATATCGTTCCCTTGCTTTCCCACTATCTCCTGCAAGATGTGGGCCTCCGTATATGGTGAGTAGGGTACCTGCCACGGGAGCTGGCTATAAAGGTGGCGAGCGTTGGCGTGCAGGCGCCGACTCGTTGCCACCTTGAGCATCTCGCTGAGAACCTCCCACGGCTCGTACATATCTTCTTAAATGTCCATGTCTTATCAAGAACTCAATTTCATCCTTCAGTTGGTTACACTCATTAGTGTCGTGCCCGTAGTCGTTATAAAAACGACAGAACTTTGTTGAATCTCTCTTGGAGATATCTTTCCTTATTGGTGTGGGTCGTTTGTAGAGCATGCTTGAGCTGGTCACCTGGTAAACCTTGGCTTGGATTTCAACAAGGGCAGTATAATTGGTGAATCTCGGTTCATACCGATTGCCTTTGGGGCGCTTATTCTCGGAGGTTGAGGGTTCATTGCTCGCCCGCTTTCCACCATTCTTACCATTGCCATTCCCGTTGCCATTGGGCTTCGACCCGTTGGCGGATTTGGCGGGTTCTTCCTTGGGACCCTTGTCTTTTGCTGGCGATTTCCCTTCGTTGGCAATCGCGTCCTTGAGCTTGATGTACCAATCAGCTCGATCTAAAAGCTCCTGGGTACTTTTAACCCCATGCTTTCTGAGGCTACTCCAGAGGGGAAATTGGCGCCTAACCCCAACAGTTAGGGCCATCATCTTGCCTTCATCGTCCACAGTCTTGGCTCCAGCTGCGGCTCGCATGAAGCACTGAACATATTCCTTCAGGAGCTCTCCCTCTTTCTGGCGTATCTTCACCAGTTGGTTCGCCTTAGTGGGGTGCACACGACCCGCATAGAACTGTCCGTAAAACTCCTTCATGAACATCTCCCAAGAGACTATAATTGCAGGAGGGAACTTAAAGAACCACTCCTAGGCGACATCAGAAAGTGTCGCTGGGAAGATCCTGCAGCGAGCATCTTTAGAGACTTTCTGAATGTCCATTTGTATCTCAAACTTGTTGACATGAGATACTGGGTCTCCATACCCATCGAAATTTGGCAGTGTCGCCATCTTGAACTTACTGGGGGTTTCTGCCACAGCAATCCTCTGTATGAAAGAGGTGCCCCTCCTCCGATCGTACTCAATGTGTGAAGTCCACCCCCCGACCAGCTCTTGCACAGCCTGGTTCAGGGCATTGATTTGAGCCTGAACAACATCTGGGATTGTTGGGGCCTCTGGTGCCGGGGGAATGTACTCATCATGCCTTTCTTGGCGGTCGTTGAGTACATCCCGCAAGTCACCGTCTCTTCGCTGTTGCTCGGTAGCTCCAAGCCGACTAAAGATGTTATTCTGTCAGGGCAACCCCCCAGCGTTACGACCTGCTGGTCGGTCTTCTCTAGGTGGGGGGCTCTTGCCTACACCTCTCTCTTCATCCCTCCAACCAGCATTTCCTCTGCCTGAGTCGGCTTCATTATAGCTGTGGCCATCTCTGAACCGTGGCTAGCTATGGTGCGACCGACTCTTCCCTCTGTTGCCTCCTTGGGCTGGAATTTCCCGAGCGTTAGGGGGAGGCCTGCGTTGGTCGGTGGGTCCACGTGTATTGTCATGCCATGGGGGGCCCTTGACCGCAGAGCCTATCTCTGAGTTCCTCTTGTTGGCAGAAGGAAGTTGCCCCCTACTCGGTGGATGCGGCTCTTCACCCCCTGGGCGTCTAGGGCTGCGGGGGTGTTGCCCGACCCTATTCTGCCTCTGGCGCGGGGGATTGCCTCGACCAGCCTGCGACGGAGGCTGCGTCTCAGGATGCCTAGGTGGGACATCATCCTGAGGCATAGGTGGCTGCTCCGGCCTCTGAGGGCTTATTGGCTGGAGCGGAGGACTAGGATTGGGGCCTCTTTGAGGTGGCCCATTTGGTGGCTGATCTGGCTGGGAGGCTGGCGCAGCCTGATTCCTAGCTAGCTGGATGGCTGCTTCAAGGGCTGCCATGGCATCCCTCTGCCAACGGTCCATCTCTGCCTACTGCTCGCTCAGCTCCTGGCGCTGGCGCTATATCTCCCTTTGCTGCGACGCCATTATCTCGGAAGCATTCTCTTGATTGGCCCTCACATTGACCAACTCATCTTACAGCACCCCAGTGTTGTCTTCAGGGTCTCAGAATCCAACTCCTCCTCATCAAACTCCAAATGAGGTTCGTCTTCAGCCACATTCGGGAGAGGAGGCTGGGATGGTGCTGCGGCAGCCTGTCCAGTCTTCTTGGTAGTTTTCGCCATTAGATCTTTTGTCAAGCTCTCAATGAAAGCACCAAAAAGTTGACCCTCGTTTTGGTCAACGACACAGAGTCAGATAAATGACAGGAAAATAGTACAAAGCTTGATCAAACAATCTAATGGAAAGTAAAGAACACAAGGAATTATAGTGGTTCGGCCCCAGTGATTGGTAATGACCTACGTCCACTTGATACTATTATTAATATTGAGCTTCAAAGGTGTGATAAAAGAACTAGGGTTCCTGAGTTTCACAGACTTTAGAAGGAGAAAACAATACAAGTGATGGATAATAGTAATGTAATTCGGAAAAAGATCAAAAGATCCCCCCTTGAGCTATTTCTTGTATATCTATAGGCTCACAGAGGGTTATATAAGTCAATTAATCATATCTTTCCTTAATAAACGGATCTTCAGGTCATAATGAGGAGATATTCTCAGATATCATTACAACTGTACATATTTACTCATACTTAAATGGAGTATACAACCAGGCTGGTCATATATAAAACTTGAACTTCGCATATGGAAATATCTCTGGTCGATAGGCGAGCAGCATGTCTGCCACGTGTCGAAAATCCTTGCCACGTCATCAAGAGCTGTTTTTTTGGATAAACACAATTCAATTATTTATTTCATTTAAAACATTTGTTAACTACAATTTATTTAAGGGTACTATTCCCAACAATCCCCCACTTGCCCTCAAGGAAATTGAGGCATCTCTATCAATATGTCAATCATATTCGCCTGACTGATTTTGTCTAACAAAGTCTTTATAATAGTTTGGTAAGAAACTGTTTTTGAAGTTATCTTCAAGATTATTATATCAATTATGTAATATTATCTTGAATTGAATGATAATTCATTTTACGTGTTTTATCCTCTGATGATTTCTAATTCTTTTAGAATAGTTGTATCTCCTTGCTTTCGTAACGAGATACTAGTTGTTTATTATAGTGTGAAACCCTTTCCAGAATGTCAAAGAACTCAACTAAATCAAATAGCTTAACTGCTCGTAGCTGTTAAATTTTGGCTTTTGTGATGACACATTTAAATTTGAAATGTCTAACACATTTCCAAATTAATGTGCCTGCTCCACAGTTATGGAAGCTGATTTAAAATCAGTTCATCCTTTAGGATATTTAGGTCTCTGCCTAAATGTACATACATATAATCTTTATTATATTCAAGATACTCAAAATTAAGTCCTTATAATTATGCAATGACTCAATCCATCATTGGATTGACAACTGCTGACTATTCCCACCATTTAACAAATGTCAATTAAAAAATATAACATTCGATACATTAAACAGTCTATCACTGAGTTGTAGAAATCACTGTCTCATGTCCTCTTTTCTAGTAAAAGAATAAATGCACATTTATTATTTAGATAATACATCCTCCTTATCGGGAAGGCAAATAGCCGTTCTTGGATTTTTGTAAACTAAAGTATTTATGATTCTTATCTATATAAGTTTCTTGAGACTATGCCTAAGGATTTTTCTTTCATTCTCTACAGAATTGAATGTACAGAACATTCTTGGCTTTTCTAAATCAAATATTTAGAAATGTTCAACTAACCATTTCTTTTCAATTGACGATTTCTCTACATCATTCCTAATGATTATATCATTGTCAATATCAAGAATATGAATCACAACAAAATCTTTTTGGTCGAGATCTTCAAATGAATTTGTCATGTTAGCCATTCAGTAAAGACTACTTAGATGTCCATTTAATTTAATCTCATGATCCATGCATAAAATAGTGGATAAGAGTATGTAAACAGATTTAAGTTTGGTTACAGTAGAAGATATTTATTCAAGTAATAAATTCTTATTTCTGTTCATAGCCTTAGGCTATTAACCTATCTTCGAAAAGTTTGTACTTTCCTCTGTTCTCCTATTCATCTTCAATATCCTGTTGCAAACTGAAGTTTAATGAAATTTAGTTGGATGATCAAAAATCTAGATGATATAGAATTCCAAATTCCATTTCTAGATTCATGGTGTTTCAACCATTGTTTTCCGTGAAAACTTTTTCATTTCATATACCATTATGTGAATGAAGTATAGTTAGATTGTGTTACACACAATCTAACTATTTTTACATTTGTAATGGAGTAGTTACTAACTAACGCTCCCACTACAACAATTTTACAGAATTTGTAATATTATTTGGTTTTATCATTGTTAATTATCAGTATCTTGCTTACTTGACTTGCAGTCATTATTTCTAGTCCAACTTAACTAGAAAATAAATTGATTATAATAATCATGCTTCATTAAAGTAGCATTTAAAGAGTTACAGACTCTTTTGTATTCTTTTATGATTATTAAACTGTTTCACTAAATCACTTCAATGAAAATTTTCAATTTATTCACATAACCACTTGTGAATCCCAACTTCTAAGTCATTGATATTGTACAATCAAATATTTACAGAGTATAACAAGTGTTAAAATTATAGAAATAATAAAGACGATAATGATTACTCATCATGAATATAATCTTATCTAGTATGATTATATTCCATTTCCAAAATACTAATTTTACTTAGCATTCCAGTTGTATGTGAGTTGGGTTTGAATTCCAAGTTTACATGAAAATTACTTGAATTCCAAATTCGAGTTTAGACTTCCTTTTTTATTAGATCAAACAAGTCTCTAAGTGACTTTACTTTGAATGTTGCATGAAAATTTTCTAGAAATTTTCTTTGCATTCAATCAAAGTTAAACATATCTAAAATAAATGTCAATCAATATCAACTTACTATTTATTATTTCTTTTAGAATTGAACATTAAAGAGTTCAACATACTATATAAACAAGGATTATGTGATTTTTGAGCCTATATTAGAGAAATGTCTTTTGGATAATTTTAATTAACAAACTATATAAACAAGGAGAGAACCATTGAATGGTTGCAATAAAAGACTGTCTTTTATTTGTTTTATGTGTCTAATTAATTACAAGTCAATCTAAAAAATCATTCACATATATGTTTCACTTAATTGTGGTTGGAATAAGATGTCTTATTAAATCTATGATTTGCACAATAATTCATAATTATCATTTATACTCATTGATGAAATAGGTGGAACAAGTATTTTTCAAAAATAACAACTGACTTTATTATTCAAAAGAAATACTAAACTTGTTCATTAATCAAATAAAGGAATCTAAAACATAGTTTCTAAAAAGAATTCTAGAACTACTTTTTAAAGAAAAAGAATTTAATACTAAGTTGAAAATGAAAAAACTAATTTCCATGTAAGTTATATCTTGGTTCGCCAATCTACAATCCTTTTCTTTTTTTTCTTTCACATTCTTTTCTTTTCTTTAATAATGCGTTCCTGAAAACAAGACAAAAATATGGTGGAATAAAAAATTTTAATCAACTATTCAAATATATTAAATGGAGAAGAACAAATCATATTTACCCTTTCTTCTTGAAAACTTCTTAAGTGATCAAAAGAATCTTTTTTGATCATTTCCCATATCTTGTATGTAGATCTAAGGTCCACATATCTCTATTTAATATCGTCAGGCACAATCTTTAGTGTACAATTACGAGCCAAATAATCAGATCTCATCTATTCCGCATATTTTTTATGACTACTATAATCAGATAAAGTTGATGGCTCATCTCGAGGCACATCAATAATTGCATCATTAACTTTTAGTTCACTTAGAATTATGTGTATGTTTCTGTACCAAACATCTATATTGTTGAAGTCTAAATGAAAAGTACTTAGGTGGCCATCATGTGGATTCACTGGTTCTTTCTCATTTTGAGGTTCTTGATCAGGATTAACAGAACTAACCATTGTTGCTGGAAATAAATAAATAAAATATAATGAATTAAAACATATAATAAATATAAGATTTTATTTGGAAAAGTAAATATGATGCATGAATGCAACATATAAAAACACATAAAAATACATACTAATGCACGATAAATTAATTTGAAAAGTTAATGGACCACCTTAGGGTAGGTCAGACTAACTTCAAATTAATTTTGAGAGAAATCTCAATTTCAGAAGTGAAAACTTAAAACCACATTTTTCTCTTTTGACTTATGAACTACCGCTAGTTTGGTCAAGATGCACTAGTTGTGCTCGAAAGCCTAGATACACCTTTGGAGGGTAACCCATTATTAATCAATCAATGACTTAATTCAAGAGTGTGTCTTAGGTGTAACACCCTCACTTATTTTAGTTAAAACCAAATCTGAGGTGTTACGTTTTAAAACTATATCATAATTACTTTCAGCGGAAGCCTGGATTTTTTTTTTTAAAACTTATTTCACATTATTTACATTAAACATAAAGTGTGTCTCAAACATATTATACATAAGTATTAAATAACCCAATTTGTTTTCAAAACATAACTTCACACTTTATTACAAACATACACACTGATAAACTGAAATAACCCACAAAAGGTCGATATGTTCATATGTACAAATCATGGTTAGGACCATGCTTCAGTTGTCCTTTGTCATTCACTCATTTCTTTCTTTACCTGCAACACAAGAAAAATGTGAGCCTAAAGCTCAGTAAGCAAAGTAATGCATGCAATGCTTATGTTTGCCCAATGTTAATGGACAAACACAACTTTTTTTTTTATTTTGGGCCCCTTAATATTGTGCACACTGTTTGATTAGGTCGATGCCTGCAGGGCTTGTTACACATATAATATAAAATCTCATGGGTTCTCCTCCTGCTAGCCATCGCCACAGTAGGGCACATTAAAAACCTTATTCCATCGTTGCCCCGTTGGGCTCAAGAGTTAAGGCGGCCACACACTGTGGTGTCAATACATATAACAATTACTCATATGGAGGAGAAATAAAAATGGGAACATGGCAAATAATATAATTGGCTCACTAAAACCTAGCCCAAATTATTGGGCTGCCACTATGAGCCTAACTATAGGCCTCCGTTTACACTTACTTACATTCTCATTTGCCTTTTCAAAACAGTGGCACTGAACTTAAACTTCTTGTTACAACTTACTTTTATGTTGCACTAAACTTGCCAAGGCATCACATAATTAATCATCATAATATCATGCATGGTCTTATATCATACAATTATTCACCATATCACTATTATGTCATGCATACAAATTTACGATAAAGTGTCAATGTATGTTAATACCACTTACTCACAACATATTCATATAATGCATAATTTCACATACACATGTAATTCTTGTGTTGCAGTTGAGTACTTTATTTACCTTCTGTCCAAAATATACTTCACCATGTAACAAGTGGTGTCTTAGGTGTTGATGTGCTTATCCTGAAAATGGCATGAATTTCACATCATAATGATGATGGTAGGGCATTGAACTATCATTTTAAATATCCATAAAACATTATATCAAATTTCGTATCCAAATCATGCCTAAAATGTCTTAAACCACTTACATCGAGCATTCGATTTATCTTAGACACTTGGAAAAATTTTGACTGAGCTTCCCCTTAATTTTAGCTATCCCCAAATATCAAAATCAATCAGTAATCAACATCAAATAACCTGCCATAACCATATATCCCAAATACCAACATAATTCATCACAAAGTTATCATATACCAATTTTGATAAAATTCTAATTTCCAAGATCATCACCCAAATTAAATGAGTCTCCATGTCTATTCAAACATTTATAAAGATATCTACCCTCTTATAAACTCAATCAAATAACCAAAACTCAGTTTGTACTCCAAGAACCACAAAAACCTCATAAGACACAAAATATCACTTACCGAGTAACTTTTCGGCGAAAACTATATCTTCTAGCTTTTCTAAACCTCAAACCACTTGGAAACCACCAAGAAATATCTTAAAAAGGATAAAACACCATAGATATGCTCTCAGAAAAATTCAAAAACGTTGTATAACTTCCAAGTACAAGAACTTACCATAAAAATACCAGAACTAAGCTTAATCCACTTCTTTGGCTTTGATTTCACTTGGATCTCCTTAGAATCTCTTCAAGCTAGCCAAGAAATGATTTTTGGTTTTCTTTTCTCTCTGTTTTTCAGTCTTGGTCGCGTAAATTTATAAGTTTGATGAAAATCCTTTATTTTCAATGATTTGGCCTTATTGTATCAAAATTTGACACCTTTCACCTTATCATTACACTTTTTGACTTATGAAAACCTTATCACTTCAGTAATTTCGACTTAATCATCTGCTAGGCCCATTATCCTTTTGTTTGAAACACTCACACCAAACCTTAGGTCCATATGAGTTCATACCCAATAGTTATGCTTACTCGATTGAGCGTAGCACACTTATGCTAAGCTCGTTTTGACTCTGCGTTAACACCACTGATTATGTATACCTGCCATCAAGACTTGATCTAATGGTTCTAAAACTATTTTTACCTCATCAATGTGACCTTAATCATATCTCAATTATATTTGGTAAATCCAATAATACTCAATTTTACACAGAATTACTAGTAATTGACATTGTACTATTTTTCACTGCTTAACATCTTTTGCCTTCTATATCTCACTTTTCTCAATTGATTTCATGCCTTGCCCATATATTTCATCCTTTCTTATATCTTGAGCACATCGAACATCCATAAAAGACAACCCAAACACCACAAGGTTAATAATATTGAACATACACATAGACAACATATATACAACTTTTATACTTATACATGAAAACACTAAAGAATATGCATATGCTCAAATTATACATAATGTATGATATGTAATGCAATGCAATCATGTGATTATTGTCTATATTATATAAAAATAATGTGGGTGCTACATTAGGGCCAATCAAACTTGAAATACATCACTAATTATATTCTCATAAGATAAGTCAACCTTGAGATAAAATAAACATATTCGGAAGCCTTTCCTTAGGGAGGCTGCAAACGGAGGCAACACGAGGCCCTTCCTATGCCTCTTGTTGTTCAACCAATAATGGAGACCATGAGACTTATTGTCATAAATCCCTATCCTACTCACTATTTTCAAAAAGTGTGTTTTTCACAAAATCAATATTTTTTAATTTAGTTGTAAATTTTTTTTTAATTATTTTTACCAAATGATATTCTATTAATTACTAATCTAATTAATAAAAACAAAACAAAATTGTGCACGTAATTGTAATTGTAATTTTGCTTTAATTAAGAGAATATCATTTTTATTTTAATAAAACATTTTTCATTAAAACAATAAATTAAACAATTTTAATATTGATTTACCATCTTAACTAATTAAACTTAATTTATTATTATATGAATTATCAAATATAGACATATAACGAAAAGTTACAAGACGTTACTAATAGCATGTTTCTACACGAATGTAATGCATGCTAATTGCATACTGTGTGGGTATATGAATGACATGTTATAATGCATGAAATAATATTAAACATTTTAATCACATTCAAACATTTATAATAAATAAATAAAAGCGGGTATGATAACTTTTGGGTATTTCTAGAAAAAGTACAACACTTGCAAAAAATACATGAAAATATAACCTAGACTAATTAAGGCTTGATAAAGAGCACTTTGATCTTCAACCTTTAGATGTAGTCTTGTTGATCCAATGCCACCCTTTTTCCATATCCATTTTGAATTATACAACTTTTTAATTATTTTAAACAAAATTTTAAAATAATTAAACTTTGAGTTTTAACACCCAAAAATTTCTAATGCCCAATTTGAATTTGGGTAATTTAATTCAAGATAATTTTAATTTTGGATATTTTTAATTAAAACAATTTTAATTATGGAAGATAACAATCAAAACATTTTTAATTAAGGAAAATAAACAACATTATTTTAACTAAACAAATTTCCAAATTAAAACCATTTTAATTTAATTTATGACTTTTTAATTAAATGAATAATTAAAAAATAATTATGGTAACAACACACTAGGTGTGTACCAATGGTGCAGTGGACAGCAAGAGGTTCGGTTGGGCACAGGAGGCTCACGGCAGGGGCACGGCTGGCAGGCATGCACGGGCTGGGCTGTAGGGGCACACGGTTGGGCTGGGCACGCAGGGGCGTGGTTGGGCTAGTGCGCAGGCAGCATCTTGGGGCTCGGGCTCCATCATAATTTTTACCCACAATTTTTAAACAAAAAATTACAAAATTCCTATGCCCAAAAATGACTTACATATTTCATCTAAAAATTTTAAGAACAATTCTTAAATCCAAAAACACCAATATAAATAACCCTTAAGAATCTATCATCATGAAAATAAACTTCCATCTATTCAAACATATATCACATATGATATAAAAATGCATATAATCCCACACAACAATTAATAACCTGGCTCCAACACCAATTGTTGGAAAAACATTAAGAGCACGCAACGAAATTAGCGTGGTGGGCCCATTGTTATTAGAACAACAACAATAAAAAAATTTCATTAATCATATAAACAGTTTATATGACCAAGAAAGCAATCCAAAAATATTAACATACAATATTATTAATCACGCAAAAAATATATAAATATACAATATATTTATATATACCATATAAACACAAAAATTCAAGAACATAAACAATTACCTCTTGAACCCTATCAAGTGTCATTGAGTCTTTTCGTATTTTTTTATCGATCTACCTATCCAAAGCTTTGAGTACCCAAACCACGATCTTCCGGAGTGTTCTCTACACCTCAAAATGTGTGAGGGCACATAGAGAACATGTGTTTGCAATTTTAGGAATAACAACTACTTCTCAACACATGTGAACTTAGATTATGGTCTAAGAATGACTAGAATAGAGAATAAAAAAAAAGAGTTTTTGTCACAAAAACTCTAAGAACTATATTGAATTATGTATTGTGTGGTATTGTGTTGACCCACGATTTGGCCAACGACACGGAGTCAAATGTACGACAGGAGATAAAACGACAATTAAGAATATAATCCAATAGAAAAGAAGAAAACACCAAGGATTTATAGTGGTTCGGCGCCAAAGAATGGTAATGACCTATGTCCACTTAGTGCTATTATTGATATTGAATCTCAAAGATGTGATCAAAGAACTAGGGTTCTTGAGTTTCACAAACCTTCGAAGAAATACAATGAAACGATGGATAATTGCACTATAGCTCTCTTTCTCTCTCTATCTTAGCCAAGAAATTTAGGGATCAAAAGTCCTTTTCTTGAGCTATTTCATGTATATTTATAGGCTCAAGGAGGGTTACATGGGCCAATGGGCCGTATCTTTCCTTAATAACCGCATATCAAGGTCATAATGAGGAAATATTCAATGTAATAATTATAAGATTACCATTTTAGAAGTAAATAAAACAAACTATACGACCTGACTGGTCGTATCTTATAATTAAGCCTGACGAAGTGATGTGCTTCTGGTCGATAGCCGAACAACACTTCTGCCATGTGTCAACCACGTGTGAGAAATCCCTGCCATGTCATCAGCAACCGTTTTTAGGGTAAACATTTGCCACCCAAGTTTATTTATTGTGACCAGCAATAAGTAAACTTAGGAAACTGACCCTTCGAATACCCCACGAAATCTGTCAGAGCCGCCCATGCTTTCTCGAAAAAGGTGGTCAATCATGTCCAATCAAGTCTTTTCAATTTCCCAATAACTTGTCTGATGGTCATTACACTTCCCCATACTTTGAAAAAGGTAATTCATGATTACTTCTTCTACTGGGTTGCAGTCGCTATAAGTAATACCCCAAATCCACATTGTTACTTTTTACTTTTCACTTGCCATATCCTCTCCAAGAACTTCGAAGAAATTCATCTACTGAGTCCAGAAATTCCCAGGAACTCTCATCCGGACGCTCGGAAGCTTTTGTGTTCAGACTTTGTTCTTCATCTAAGTAAGTTTCATGAACTTCTTAGACGTTTGTGTTTCCATGCAAAACTGTTTCATACTTATTTTTATCTCTGAGCTTTTGCATGTTCTTGGCTGAAACTGTTATGGGGATTGAGTGTATACCAATAGATGTTTGATAGGGTAATGAAGTAACATTTCGTAGGAGTTAGGAGCCAGTTTGGTAGTCGAGATTGTAGATTTAGGGCGTAAAATCGAAGTACTTCGATTTTTAGGCTAGCTGAAAAACTGGGTTTTCCCCCCCTTCAGAGTCGAAAAAGCTTTTTTCCCAAAAAACTTTTTACTTTCGCTTTTCAATGTGTTTTTCAAACTGCTCGTATAGAACTTAGTGTTTTTGCTAGAATTTTGCTGGCCGTATAAAAGCTTAACTTTTATACGCGAGCAACGTTATTCTAACTCTCAACACAGATTTTTAGGCTTTACGTTCTCACCTCCCCCTTTCTCTGTTCGTAGCTTTTCATGCAAGATCCGTGGGGAGGTGAAAGGCCTTTCGACGACGACTTGCTTTCCCAATTACTTGAAGACGAGGAGCATCCGTCGTTGCTGATACCAGAAATTCCTTTTTCTCGAACCCTACCCAATAGACCTCAGTCAAACCTTCCAGCCATGGGTAGAGTAAAATCCACTGCCTAGAAAAAGAAACCTTCAAACCCTTCAAATCAGCCTGCTCCTCTGGCTGGAGTTCCCTAGACCAGTGGTCGGGAAAGAAATATCTCTGACCCTAACATTCAAACTCGCGCTCAACCTTGAAACGCCGTTCAACCAGATGTTGAATGGTACGTCGCCCCCGTCAGCCGGGTAACGATCAGGATGATCGCTAATTATATTAAAAAATATGGACTTCCTGGGGTGACACTAGTCCAACCTACTCAGGACCAACATGCGAACTTGCCTGGAGGCGCTTTCAACGCCTGGTCGAGGTACCACATCGAGGTAGGAGAGACCCTGCCTCTTCATCCTTTTTTCCATGGGGTGGCCAATTACTTCGGGGTCGCCCCTTTTCAAATAACTCCCAACGGATCTAGAATGCTTGCTGCACTCTATATCCTCTATAGCCATAAGAAATGGCCCGTCCCCACATCACATGAGGTTAACTATCTGTTCGACCTAAAATCTATCCCCAACCAAGAAAACACGGGGTTTTTCCAGTTTTGTCACCAGGAAACAGGTCGCACTTTCCTGACTAACACCACTTATATCTCGAACGTGGGGAAGTACCATCTGGAGTATTTCTTGACGACTGATCTGGTCACGAACAACTTAGCCTTCACACAAGGAGGTAAAGTCTTTGTACCGCTAGTCGTTTATCTTTCTTCAAATTTTTGCTGCATTTCCCTTAGAAATTTAGTACGTTTCTGGCCCATGGTTGCGACCACACTCTACTCCAGACATGGAAATGCGATCAGCCCTCCTGGCCAGCATGACCGACATAGAGAAAAGTGTCAAACAGCTGGTCACAGAGGCCAATCTGAGACTGGTCGGCCTTTTGGCCCCTCATTAGGATGTGAGGGAGTCAATAACGGGGAGTGCCACTGGTGGAGAGGTTCCCGAGCAGCACCCAGACATGTCACAACCCCCTCTGAGGAGGGCAACTGGAGTGACAATCAGGGAACCCTCCAGCGCCCCGCGGGCTGCTGCTCCCCCGCCCCAACGGGAAAGGGAAAAAATAAGGCCACCAAACCTCTCTAGCCCCTCGATGTCCTCGGATGAGAATGGTATTGATCTCTCGCTCTTAGATAGTTTGCCAATTCCCTGTCACTTATTTGGCGGGGACGACAATTTTAAGTACACTCCCAATTTAGATTTAGAATTTTTCATGCCAGAGAGTGAGTGTAACACTAGTAGAGTATATAATGTAGCGACCAGTAATGATAGCTCGGGTATTTCACTTACAATTTTCTTTGTTTCTTTTCCTGCCATAACATACTCAATCGTTTATACTATCTCAATGTTCGTGTATTTGCTTTTCTTACAGACATGGACTCCAAGAATGTGTTCGACATATACAGTGCCCCCGAGGCTCCCAAAGCTCCCTCGAGCAAGAGGCGTCCTGGAGAAAGAAGTAAAGCGCCTTAGGCCAAGAGAACCCGTACTGTAGGCCCTCCGGCAGATGGAACCTCAGCAAATGTAACACCACCTCCTTCTCCTCTCGAGCAACAAACTCCCCCTGCTCCTGTCGGCTCGACACCTTCTCCATCGACCCTAACCGACCACACTCTACAAGCTGCTCCTGCTTCCACGGGGGACGACATATCGAGTCGCGCCTTGAGATCGGTCAAAGACAAGGTGGCCAAAATTTTGAAGCACGATCATTGCAGAGAGGCAATGGCTTCGACAGAGACGATGGACGTTGACCAGATCTTAACCCGTGCATTGAATGAGTTTGCCAGTGTAAGTTATTATTATTTTTTTTTGTGGGGAAAGCCATTTGTACTTTACAGTCAGTCTAACTTTCGCTCTGATAGCAGGCAATGTTGACCCTTACTGCTGGTCAGCTTTGCTCGGGTGCTGTCACCGAGCAGTCCAGGACTTTAGAGCAATGGCACGCTGAAGAACTCAAAGTTGCCGAAGCGAAATACGCTGAACAACTTGAGGCAGTGCTTGAGGAGAAGAACAAACTGGCTGAGGAGTTAAGGGAGAAGCAGACTGCTCTAGACAAGGTCGTCGAGCAAAGAGAAAATTTCAAGGAGTCTAACTGTGTCAACTATCATGAGGCTAAAAAGCTCGAGCAGGACTTGATTGTGAGCAGACAAGAGACTACAACCTTGGAGGGCCGGATCGAGAAGCTTGAAAAAGCCAACGCCAGTAATTTGGAAAGGTACAAGAACGAAATGGTTAAGTGTTTCTATGACTTCTGGAAACACAACCAAGAGGCTGATTTTAGCTACCTTCCTGAGCGCGCAAGGCATGTGGAGAAAGCTCTTTGCATTGCTCGATTGGCAGAAGTAGAGAAGGCAAGGGTACCTGCCTCGCCCGAAATCTCCTTGGCCACTGGCGTGGACGGGGCGGACAATGAAGCTACAACTATCATCAACCAGGGCACCCCTCAAGATCCTCCAGCCTCATAGTCTGCTATTTTTCTTTCTCTTTAATTTTTCAAGTACACAACCTACGAGTCGTGATGTAAAGATACTTATTTTCTAGTTTAATATTTAATGCTGCACTGGCAGCTTTTACTTTTAATTGAACAATTACATCCGACCAGCGACTGCACGGCTGACATTTTGATATTACAATATATTTGCATCTTATTATAACATCTGTTCGCATGATCGAACTTAGCACAGTACTTTGGTTTGATTTAACAAAAATACAAAATTTTGAAAAATACTCTAAGTACCCTAGCATGCTTTCACTTATTTTGCTCATGTGTTTACATACCTTTCAATATGCTTTGCTTACTAGATACCTTATGTGCCCCCCAAGTGATCGAGGAGCTTTAGGTCCTTGGTCACTTTCCTTGACCAAAACCTGTTCGAACAATATTGCTTGGAGCAAAATAATTAAAATTGTAATACAGCAAAACAACACACGTAATGAGAAAATACTTGTATAAAATACAATAATTGGCAGGAATGACTGGCTGTGATCAGTCCCTTATATTTCTCGTAATAAATGGACAAAACGTGTCTGTACGAGTGATCAACAAGATCTTACACTTATAAGCGATTAGTCACATAAAATGACCAACCCTTTTTCATAACTTGTAAAAAGTAAAATTAACACAAGCCAATCCTTTAAGAAGGATTGTTCATTGATAGTACTTGCGCAGGTGTTCTCCATTCCAATAGCGAGGAATGAGATCTCCATTTAGGCGAGCAAGTTTGTAGGTGCCTGGATGGAGGGCTTCTTCAATCTGGTAAGGCCCTTCCCAATTAGGTCCGAGTACTCCAGCATCTTGGTCGCGGGTGTTTAGGAAAACTATTCAAAGTACTAGATTTCTGACATTGAATTTCCTTTCTCACACTTTAGACTTGAAATACCGGGCGACTTTTTGCTGGTACGTAGCTATTCGGAGTTGGGCTTGCTCACACTTCTCATTGACCAAGTCTAGGGATTCCATCAGTAGTTGTCTGTTTGAGCCTTGATCGTATGTTATTCTGCGATGCAAAGGCGGATCTAAATCAACAGGCAACATAGCCTCATATCCATAAGCTAAAGAGAATGGAGTATGGCCTGTTGCTGTTCGATGGGAAGTTCTCTATGACCAGAGGACTTCGGGCAATTGTTCTGGCCACACCCCTTAGGTTCTTTTAATCTTTTCTGCAATGTTTCCTTTAGCGTTTTGTTGACTGCTTCGACTTGTCCATTTGCTTGGGGATGAGCGACTGAAGAAAAGCTCTTGATAATGCCATGTCGTTCGTAAAAATCCGTGAATAAATCACTATCAAACTGGGTTCCATTATCTGAGACGATTTTCCTTGGCAATCCATAACGACAAACGATGTTTTTGATCACGAAATCCAGCACCTTCTTGGTTGTTATGGTTGCGAGTGGCTCGGCTTCGGCCTATTTAGTGAAGTAGTCGACGACAACCACAGCATACTTGATGCCGCCCTTTCTTGTGGGCAAAGATCCAATTAGATGTATGCCCCAAACTGCATACGGCCACAGACTTTGCATCTGTTTAAGCTCATTAGGGGCTGCTCGTGGGATTTTGGAGAACCTCGCACTTGTCGCACCTCCGCAAAAACTCCATCGAGTCTTCATTCATCATGGGCCAGAAGTATCCTTGCCTCAGGATCTTTTTTGACAAGCTTTTCTCCCCAGCGTGGTCTCCACAAAAGCCTCCGTGTACCTCTTTCATTAATTCTTTGGCCTTTTCTTTTGAAATACATCCGAGGAGTGGCATTGAGTATCCCCTTTGGTACAAGATTCCATCAATCAGGATATACCTAGCAGCTTGCTGCTGAAGGGTCCTAGCTTTGTTTCTGTCCGTTGGTAACACGCCTTACATCAAATACTCTATATATGGCGCCATCCATGTATCCGCCATCTGCATTACCATAGTGGTCTCCTTTGCTTGGATGCTTGGCATAGACATCCACTCAACCCGTACTATATTCAGAGTATCAGCATCCTTCGCACTTGCTAACTTGGCCAAAGCATCAACATTGGAATTCTGGTCGCGAAGTACTTGCTGGAGGGTGTATTTGTCGAACTGAGCCAATAGATCTCTTGTTTTGTTTAAGTAGGCAACCATCTTTAAACCTCGCGCATGGTATTCTCCCATGACCTGATTCACCACCAGCTGAGAATCACTGTAGATGTTGAGCACCTTTATATTCATGTCCCCGGCTAAACGCAACCCAGCGAGTAATGCTTGATACTCGACCTCGTTGTTAGAAGAAGTGAAGTCAAACCTGATTGCGCAGTGAAATCGATGCCCTTCTGGTGTTATCAATATCACTCTAGCTCTGGCATGGTACTCATTAGAAGAACCATATGTAAATAATTTCCACGAGGGAGTTTGGTTTTGAGACTCAGGCTCATTAGGCTTTTCAGTCTGCTTGCTATCTGTAAGTTCAGCGAACTATGCAATGAAGTCAGCCAGGGCTTGTCCTTTGATCAATGCTCGTGACAAGTAAGATAGATCGAACTGCCCAAGTTCGACTGCCCATTTTAACAATCTACCTGCAGCCTCTGGTTTTTGCAGGACTTGCTGTAGAGGCTGATCGGTCAAAACCGCGATTGGGTGAGCCATAAAGTAAGGCCACAGCTTCCTGGAGGCCAAAATTAAGCAATATGCTAATTTTTCAATAGGTGGGTACCACAGCTTTGCTCCAATTAGCCTCTTGCTTACATAATAAACAACCTTCTGCACGTCTTCTTCCTCCCTTACCAAAACGGCATTAGCAGCATATTTCGTGATCGACAGGTAGATGAACAAAGTTTCCTTATCAACCGGTTTCGATAGGACCGGTGGTTGCGCCATATGAGTTTTCAATGCTTGAAAAGCCTGCTCACACTCCTCCATCCATTCAAACTTTTTTTTGCCTCTAAGTAGATTAAAAAATGGAACACACTTATCTGTTGACTTCGAAATGAATCTACTGAGAGCGGTAATTCTTCCAGTTAAACTTTGAATATCCTTAATCTTCACTAGCGATTTCATATCGCTCAGGGCTTTAATTTTCTCGGGATTGGCTTCAATTCCTCTCGAGTTAACTATAAATCCCAAGAACTTCCCTGATCCTACTCCAAAGGAGCATTTAAGGGTTCAACTTCATCTGATATTTGTTCAAGACGTTGAAGCACTCCTGCAAATCCTTTATATGCCCTTCTACCTTCTTCGACTTGACCAGCATGTCATCTACGTAGACCTCCATGTTTGTGCCAATCAGTTCTGTAAACATGTGGTTGACTAACCGCTGGTAAGTCGCACCAACGTTTTTCAAACCGAAAGGCATTACTTTGTAACAGTAAAGCCCTGTATTAGTCTGAAAGCTAGTGTGATCCTTATCAGGGGATGCATACTAATTTGATTATACCTGGAGTATGCATCCATGAATGAGAGAACCTCATGCTCTGCAGTGGCATCAACCAGCTGGTCGATTCTTGGGAGTGGGAAACAATCTTTGGGGCAGGCTTTATTAAGGTCTGTGAAATCCAAGTACGTGCACAACTTGCCATTTGGCTTGGGAACTAGCATGGGATTAGAGACCCACGATGGATAAAATGCCACCCTGATGAATCCAATCTCCTTAAGCTTTTCGACTTCTTCTTTTAAGGCCTTTGATCTATCTTTGTCAAGCAGCCTTCTTTTTTGTTGCACCGGTGGAAAACTCTTGTCGATGTCCAGGACATGGCTGATGATGGCAGGGTCTATTCCGACCATGTCTTTGTGCGACCAGGCAAAGACTTCCTGGTTCTTCCTTAAAAACTCCACCAATGCTTGTTTTGTTGTTGTCTCTAAGTTTTTACCGACTTTCACAACCCTGGTCGAATTTTCTTCATCGAGTTGTACCTCTTCAAGGTCCTCGATGGGTCCAATTTCCTCTTCAAAATCCCCAAAGTGAGGATCCAGGTCTCTATCCTCACTTTGGGCAACACCCATTTGGTGACATTATCACCTGAGTTGGCCTGAGCATGAATTGCCACTTGCAACTCTTTTCCAAGAACATCTCTCGATACACCTTTCTTCGCCTTGGTGATCGATGCGTTGTAGCACTCCCTTGCTTCCTGCTGATTCCCCAAGATGCATCCTACCCCTGCATCTGTCAAGAATTTCATGGCAAGGTGCCATATTGAAGTGACGGCCCGTAGGTCGACCAGAATTGGTCTCCCAATTACAGCATTGTATGCTGAAGGAAAATCAACTACTATGAAAGTAGTGAGTAATGTCCTATTAGCAGGTGCAGTAATTGCTGTAACTGGAAGCCTAATCGACCCTGTTAGGGCGAGCCCTTCACCGAAAAAAACCATAAATGGTTTGGTTGCATGGCTCCAGGTTTTTGACGGACAGCTTCATTCTTTCCAGCGAAGAATTGTACAGGATGTTGACTGAACTTCCTATGTCGACCAACACCCTCTTTACCATCATGTTGGAAATTTGTATGTCTATGACCAACAGATCGGAGTATGGGAATCGCATGTGCTGGGCATCATCTTCAGAGAAGGTTATCAATTCCTCCTCCGTTCGAGCCTTTTTTGGTGCTCAATGCTCCACACTCATCATCTCGATGTCCTGGTCGTGGCATAGGGTTCTAGCGTATCGTTCCCTTGCCTTCCCATTGTCTCCTGGAAGATGTGGGCCTCCGTAGATGGTGAGTAAAGTTCCTGTCATAGGAGTTGGCTGTAGAGGTGGTGAGCATTAGCGTGCAGGCGCTTGCTCGTTGCCACCTTGAGCCTCTCAGTAAGACCCTCCTGCGGCTTGCACATATCTTCTTAAATGTCCCTGCCTGATCAGGAACTCAATCTCGTCTTTCAACTGGTTACATTCATTGGTGTCGTGCCCATAGTTGTTGTGAAAATGACAGAATTTTGTCGTTTCTCTCTTGGAGATATCTTTCCTTATAGCTACGGGTCGTTTGTAAGGCACGCTTGAGCTGGTCGCCTGGTAGACTTTAGCTCGGCTTTCGACAAGGGCCGTGTAGTTGGTGAATCTCGGCTCGTATTGATTGCCTTTAGGGCGTTTACTCTCAGAAGCTGAGGGTTCATTGTTCGCCCGTTTCCACAGTTCCTACCATTGCCATTCCCGTTGCCCTTGGGCTTTTCCGACCCATTGGCGACTTTGGCGGGTTCTTTCTTGGGCCCGTTGTCTTTTGTTGGCGATTTCCCTTCGTTGGCAATCACGTCTTTGAGCTTGATGTATCGATCAGCCCGATCCAAAAACTCTTGGGTACTTCTTACCCCATTCTTTGGGAGGCTACTCTAGAGGGGTGAATGATGCCTAACCCTAGCAGTTAGAGCCATCATCTTACCCTCATCGCCCACTGTCTTGGCTCCAGCTGCTGCTCGCATGAAGCATTGGACATATTCTTTCAAGGGCTCTCCCTTTTTCTGGCGTATCTCGACCAGCTGGTTGGCCTCTGTGGGTTGTAAGCGATCCACATAGAACTGTTCGTAAAATTCCTTTACGAACATGTCCCAAGATACTATACTAGCAGGAGGGAATTTAAAAAACCACTCCTGGGTGGTGTCAAACAGTGTCGCAGGGAAGATCCGGCAGCGGGCATCTTCCAACACTTTTTGTATATCCATTTGTATGTCAAACTTATTAACGTGAGATACTGGGTCTCCGTACCCGTCAAAGTTCGGCAATGTAGGCATCTTGAACTTGCTGGGAGTTTTGGCCGCAGCAATCCTCTGTACAAAGGGGGTGCCCCTCCTCCTATCATACTCAATATGGGACGTTCGTCCCCCGACCCGTTGCTGTACCGCTTGCTTCAGGGCATCAATCTGAGCATGAACAGCTTCTGGGACTGCTGGAGCCACCGGTGCTGGGGGAGCGTACTTGTTGTGCCTCTCCCGGTGGTCGTTAAGTACATCCCTTAGATCATCATCTCTACATCTCTGCTCGCTAGCTCTTAGCCGACAAAAGATGTTTTGCTGCCTGGGTTGCCCCCCAGCGTTGTGGCTAGCTGGCCTATTTTCTCTAGGTGGGAGGCTTCTGCCTCCACCTCTTTCTTCATTTCTTCGGCCATCATTTCTTCTGCCGGAATCAGCTTCATTATAGTCATGGCCATCTCTGAATTGTGGCTGACTACGGCGTGGCCGACTGTTCACGCTATTTCCTCCTCGGGCTGGCATTTCCCGAGCGTCAAGGGGAGGCTTGCGCTGGTCGTTGGGTCCCCGTGCATTGTTATGCCGCGGGGGCCCCCTGACCGCAGAGCCTGACTCGGTGCTCCTCCTGTTGGTAGAAGGACGCTGCCCCCTGCTCGGTAGATTTGGCTCTTCATCCCCGGGGCATCTAAGGCTGCGGGGCGGTTGCTCGGCCCTATTCTGCCTCGGGCGCTGGGGATTGCCTCGACCAGCCTGAGGTTGAGGCTGTTGCTCAGGATCCCTAGGAGGGACATCATCCTAAGCCATAGGCGGCTGCTCCGGCCTTTGAGGGCTTGCTGGCTGGAGTGGAGGGCTTGGATTGGGACCTCTTTGAGGTGGCGCATTGGGTGGCTGATCTGGCTGGGAGGTTGGCACAGCTTGACTCCTAGCTAGTTGAATGGCTGCTTCAAGGACGGCCATGGGATCCCTCTGCCGATGATCCATTTCCGCCTGCCACTCAATCATCTCCTGGCGCTGGCATTTTATTTCTCTTTGCTGTAACTTCATTGTCTCCGCATCATTCTCTTGATTAGCCCTCAGATTAGCCAACTCATCTTGCAACACTCCTAGCGTTGCCCTCAGTGTTTCAGAATCTAACTCCTCCTCATCGAACTCCAAATGTGGTACATTCTTAGCCACATTTGGAGGAGGAGGTTGGGATGGTGCAGCGCCAGCAACCTGTCCAGTCTTCTTGGATGTTTTCGCCATTAGATTTTTTCACAGTTTTTCGTCAAACTCTCAACGAAAGCACCAAAATGTTGATCCACAATTTGGCCAATGACACGGAGTCAAATGTACGACAGGAGATAAAACAACAATTAAGAATATAATCCAATAGAAAAGAAGAAAACACCAAGGATTTATAGCGGTTCGGCCCCAAAGAATGGTAATGACTTACGTCCACTTAGTGCTATTATTGATATTGAATCTTAAAGTTGTGATCAAAGAACTAGGGTTCTTGAGTTTCACAAACCTTCGAAGAAATACAATTAAACAATTGATAGTTGCACTATAGCTCTCTTTCTCTCTCTATCTTAGCCAAGATATTTAGGGATCAAAAGTCATTTTCTTGAGCTATTTCATGTATATTTATAGGCTCAAGGAGGGTTACATGGGCCAACGGACCGTATCTTTCCCTAATAACCGCGTATCAAGGTCATAATGTGGAAATATTCAATGTAATAATCATAAGATTACAATTTTAGAAGTAAATAAAACAAACCATACGACCTGACTGGTCGTATCTTATAATTAAGCCTGACGAAGTGATGTACTTCTGGTCGATAGCCAAACAACACTTCTGCCACGTGTCAACCACCTGTGAGAAATCCTTGCCACATCATCAGCAGCCATTTTTAGGGTAAACATATTGTTCGTTATTTCTTCTCTTTATTCTATATCATATATATAGAGATATTCATATTACCTTATTACTCCTAATAATAATAGTAATATAATAATAATATTATAATCATGATAGGATTTGATTTAGGTAAATATATAACTTACCAAATTTGAAAAACTATTTTCAAATTATTAATTAAATAAATAAATAAAATAAAAACAACATTGATACAATATCAGTGTAGTTGGTACACGCATGGCACAGTCCTTGGACTGTGTCATGCGTGTACTGCTATTCCCATTTCAGGGATATTGCAATTTTCATTTATTTAATTATTTAATTAAAATCAATCTTCCACAAAATAAGGTATGCATCTTTTTTAAGGAAAAGATGACAACCATATTTCAAAATTTAAATCTTAAATTCAAAATTCAAATATATGATCATCATTATCATCATTTTTTTAAAAATTAAATATATCAAAAGTTATTTTTGACTTACCAATTTTATTTTCTCCCGCTCAAATAAAATAATTAATTTGAAAAAATTAATTAATTTATTTATATGTATTAAATTCACAAATTTATATATTTAAATTAATAAATATATTTTCAAAATTAATAATTAATTCCAAATTAATATTAAACCTCAATTACCATATAATTTCATACTTGACTCGAAGAATAAAATTCTTCTCAAATTCCCAAATTACAGTTATACATTTGCATCAACTCTTACATTGATATGGTGTTGATAGAGTAACCTTGGGGACCTATGGACCCATAATATCAAGCTCCAATAAATATTACATTATTAATCAAATATCATTGATTAAATAATCATATTTATTAATCGCATGATTTCTCCACTATAAATATGAGATTGAACTCTTGATAATTACAAACATATATTTACTGAGTACTTTATTAAAGAATAAAGTGTCCGTTGATATATAATCATTACATACATCGTTAATCCTCTATTAGTGGTGCATAATTAAAAGGGAATAAAAGTACCATTTTTGTAGAGTCCCAAAATGTTTACTTAGTTAGTTAGTTAGTAGTAGTTGTAGTATTTTAGATTTCGTGGATTTTGGTTCAAACCGGGACTTAGTTGGAAACTCCTAGCAATAGTTATGGATTTTATAAGTTTAACCTATAGTTTAAGAATATTAATAATAACATAAGGTTTGATTAATATTGCTGGTCATAAATATGATATTTATTATAACCTAAGGTTTAGATAGAGCAAATAGGATTATGACACTTGTCATAAGCATGATTATTAAGGAATTAAGTATTCTAATGATAAAATAAAGAAATAGCATCCTTAGCACCTACCAGAAACTGTTAGAGTCGTATTTTGACTCGGTCAAAGCAGTTATCCAACCTTAATTATGCTGAAAAAGTGCAATTATGTGTTTAAAATATTCACGTATGCCGATATATAGCAGCTAGGAGTCGATATATCGCCTGACGAAGAATACGGAAAACACGTTGACGTTGCACGATCATACAAACGGAGGCTCGGGATTAGGTCAAAGACGATATATCGCCACATAGGGGCGATATATCGCCCTTAGTAATTTTTTTTTATTTTTGTTTCTAATTTTTAAAAACAAGACTTAACTACTTAGACCTACCTCTGAACTTTTTGACCGAGTCTTCAACCTCTGATTGACGAAAATTCAATTCTTTTTAATTTTAAAATCATTATTTTATTCCAATCAAAATCGGGTTAGTTTCACTCGTTACCTCTATAAATATGACTTAGTACCCAACCCTTCCACTTACTCTTCAAGCTGTGATCAGAGACTCCAAGGTGCTAGTGATTCCACAGAGTGATAAACACTTGGGTTGGGAAAAAGCTTTGCCATTCTTAAGCTTTATAAAATACTTGGGAAGTGAGGATTAGTGTATTTCGGTATTGGAGTTAGACCAATCCTTAAGGTCAACTTAGGTACTCTTATTCTTTAAGTCCAATTCTTTAAGCTACTTTAGTTTTTTCTTTAGTTCATTTCATTTAGATCCTAACTTTTGATATTGGTTTTGATTAGGTTCTTGAAACTTAAAGATCTTTCTTGGTAAGTTTCTCTTGAAGGTTTAGTTCCCACATTTATTCTTTATTCTTTAGAAATACTCACCATTTTTATTGTTGGTTTTAGGAGTGTTCCAAGTCCTGCATTTGTTCTCAAATATCCCGGTTTTGGTAAGGAAAATAGGATAGATCTTGTATGTTTGTATGATATGTTATGTTACCTTATGTTGTATGTTAACATTATGTATAGTATGTTTATAGACCTTGGGCATATGACTTGTCTAGCTAGCAATCCCCAATAATTTATGGGCATATGGCTTGCTTAGCTAGAAAGCCCCACAAATCTATTGGGCATATGACTTGCCTAGTTAACAAGCCCCAAGTAGTATAATGGCCATTGTAGTATTATATGACATATGTTTATAGTATATGTGTTTATGAATATGTTTTATGTTGTTAGTAATTTTCCTTGCTGGGCATTAGACTCATTCCTTTTTTATTTTAGTGTGATGCAGGAAAATAGATACAAAGGCGGAGGGATTCTTGGAATCTTGGCATGTGTGTTAAGGTGAATGGAGTGGATGGGATGCATGTCGATCTGAGGACGAAGTTATTTTCTTTAGTCTCTTTAAATGATGTTTTTATGTATTTTCCACATTTAGCTTTGTAAACAATTTCTCTTAAAGTTATGTTTTATTTTAAAGCAATGAGCTCATTTATGTATTACAAATATTATTTTAAAGTTTTCAATAAAGTTGTGAATTTTTCTCATGTATGTTCTCTTCAAAGTAGTAGTTATGTCTACTAGATTTAATGATCTAAGTCTTAGAAATAGTTGGGTCATTACAGTTTTACCCTTATAGCTATATCTTGTACCTAGAGTACCATTGACTTTACTAGTGAAGGTTGTGTCACAACAAATTTGCGACATGAGCGCTCATAACCTTTTCAGTTCCAAAAGTCAACCCAATAGAAAACCATTATTCATTTTATAAGAAGGTATAGATTCCATATCTCTTAAATTACGTCCCCAGCCATATACATCATTGAGTCCCCAAGCAATTGTTCTTAGCCTGATCATTCTGACAAACCTTAACTCATGAATTAAAGTATCAGATGACATATATCAGAGTTCATAGCAACCTCAGGATTAAGATCATTGTTTGATGTGTTTTTTTAATACTATGAAATAGTGTCTAAACAAGTATCAACAAACCACATCTGGTCCAGTTCTATATATCACTATATATAAAGTACCAAGTGTTCTACTACACTAGTAACCCGGATCTAGGTCACATGTATTCATAATACTAGTGGACCGTACTAGCAGTAATTAATATAAAGATTTCATAACTTTATTTTACTACGAAATGTTTTAAGTTTATTATCTTAATATTGATCCTCTTATACCAATATGAGATTAATACCACATAGACAAACTTTGGAATTTTCTGGTATTCACTTAATATTATCTTATAATATCGGACATAGTCTATATATAATAGTTCAATTAAATTATTTATTTCATTTAAAACATTTTTCAACTACAGTTGCTTTAAGGACACTATTCCCAACTCTACATAGAGTCAGACATGGGCTTATTGAGATACAAGTATCGGATCTGTGTTCCGATGGACACTGGAATCAGACGGGAGATTATGGATGAATCATATACTACCCCTTATTCTCTACATCCAGGCACCACAAAGATGTACCATGATCTGCAAGTTTTATATTTGTGGCCTTGGTTGAAGAGGGACATGACTGAGTACGTGGCAAGGTGCCTGACCTGTTAGCAGGTCAAGGTAGAGCATCAGAGACCAGCAGGGCTATTGCAGCCTCTGGATATCCTAGAGTAGAAGTGGGAGGACATGACGATTGATTTCGTGGTAGGATTTCCCAGGACAGTGGGCCAGCACAATTCGGTCTGGGTCATTGTGGATCGGTATATGAAATTAGCTCACTTTCTACCAGTAAGGACGAATTACACGGTTGACCAGCATGCAGATCTCTATGTGAGAGAGATAGTTAGCCTTCATGGGACTCCGAGGAATATCATGTCTCATAGGGACCCTATCTTTACTTGAAAGTTTTGGGGAAGTTTGAAGAAGGCAATGGGTACACAACTGAAGTTCAGTACAACTTATCATCCTCAAACTGATGGTCAGTCTGAGAGGACCATCCAGATATTGGAAGACATGCTGAGAGCATGTGTATTGGACTTTGAGGGGTCCTGGAGTAAATATTTGCCTTTGATAGAATTTTCCTATAACAACAGCTACTAGTTGACTATTGGAGTGGCACCTTATGAGATGTTGTATAGTAGGAAGTGCAGATCGCCCATTCACTGGGATGAGATGGGTGAGAGGAAATATTTAGGTCCTGAGGCAGTAAAGAGGACCACTGAGGCTATTGAAAAGATTAGAGCTCATATGCTCATATCTTAGAGTAGATAGAAGAGTTATTCAGACTGAAAGCGGAGGAAGGTTGAATTCCAGGTGGGAGACTATGTCTTCCTTAAGGTTTCAACACTAAGAGGGGTGAAGAGATTTGGGAAGAAGGGCAAGCTGGGCCCTAGGTTTGTATTTGAGATCCTGGAGAGGACCAGTCAGGTGGCCTATAGGTTGGTCTTACCCCCTGCATTATGTTGGAAAACCATTCAGAGCACGCAGCGAAAACTTTGCGTGGTGGACCCATTGTTTTGTTTATGAACAACAGAAAAACAACAATAATTTTTTTTTCTTCATTAATCATATAAACAATTTACATGACCAAGAAAACAATCCAGAAACATTATCATACAATGCTATTAATCATGCAACAAATATGTATATAAATATAAAATATATTTATATACAACATACAAACACAAAAAATCAAGAACATAAACTTTTACCTCTTTAAGCCTATCAAGTGTCTTTGAGTCTTTTCGTATTTTTATTAATCTTCCTATCCAAAGCTTTGAGCACTCAAACCATGATCTTCCAGAGTATTCTCTATACCTCAAGATGTATGTGGGCACATAGAGGACATGGGTTTATATTTTAGGAATCACAAGTATTTCTCAACACATGAGAACTTGGATTATGATCTGAGAATGACTAGAATAAAAGAAGAAGAAGGAAAAACTTTTTGTCTCACAAAAAGCTTTGAATGATTTGTGTTCTGTGTATTCTGTGTATGTTGTGTCTTGTGTATCTTTCTCTTCTTCTTCTATATCATATATATATATATATTTATATTACCTTATTATTCCTAATAATAATAGTAATATAATATAATATAATAATGATGATAAGATTTGATTTAGGTAAATATCTAATTTACCAAATTTGAAAAAACTATTTTCAAATTATTAAATAATTAAATAAATAAAATAAAAACTACATTGATACAATATCAGTACAAGTAGTACACGCATGGCACAGTCCTTGGACTGTGTCAGGCGTGTACTGCTATTCCCTTTTCAGGGATTTTGTATTTTTCTTTTATTTAATTATTTAACTAAATCAATTTCCCACAAAATAAGATTTTTATCTTTTTAAGGAAAAGATGACAACCATATTTCAAAATTGAAATTATAAATTATAAATTCAAAATTCAAATTGATGATCATCATTATCATCATCTTTTAAAATTCAATAAAACAAAAACTATTTTTTACATACCAATTTTATTTTCTTCGACTCAAATAAAATAATTAATTTCAAATATTTACTTATTTATTTATATATATGAAATTCAAAATTTTGTATATTAATAAATATATTTTCGAAATTAATAATTAATTATTCAACCTCAATTATCATATAATTGCATACTTGACTCGAAGGATAAAATTATTCTCAAATTCCCAAATTATAGTTATACCCTTATATCAACTCTTACCTTGATATGGTGTTGATATAGCCACCATGGGGACCTATGGACCTATAATATCAAGCTCCAATAAATATTACATTATTAATAAAAAATCTTTGATTAAATAATCATATTTATTAATCTGATGATTACTCCAATAAAAATATGAGATTGAACTCTTGATAATTTTAGACATATATTTACCGAGTACTTTATTAAGAATAAAATGTCCATTCATATAATCATTACATACAACGTTAATCCTCTATTAATGGTTCATAATTAAAACGGAATAAAATTACCTTTTTACCCAATTAGCTATATCTTGTTCCTAGAGTACCATTGACTTTACTAGTGAAGGTTGTGTCATAACAAGTTTGTGACGTGAGCGCTCATAATATTTTCAGTTCCAAAAGTCAACCAAATAAGGAACCATTATTCAATCTATAAGAAGGTATAGATTCCATATCATTTAAACTACGTCCCCAGCTATATACATCATTGAGTCCCCAAAACAATTGTTCTTAGTGTGAGCATTTTGACAAACCTTAACGCATGAATCAAAGGATCAGATGACATATATAGGAGCTCATAGTAACCTCAAGATTAAGATCATCGTGTATATGATCATCGTTTGACATGTTTGATTAATACTATGAAATGGTGTTTAAACAAGTATTAACAAATCACATCTGGTCTAGTTCTACATACTCTCAGCATGCAAAGTACCTCCACTAAAGTGTCCTACTACATTAGTAACCCGGATCTAGGTCACATGTATTCATAATACTAGTGAACCGTACTAGCAGTAATTAATCTAAAGATTCCATAACTTTGTTTTACTACGAACTATTTAAGTTTATTGTCTTAATCTCGATCCTCCCATACCAATATGAGAGTATGACCACATTGATAAACTTTGGAATTTTCTGATATGCACTTAATATTATCATATAATACCGGACATAGTCTATATATATAATAATTCAATTTAATTATTTTTTTCATTTAAAACATTAGTCAAATAAAATTTATTTAAGGGAACTATTCCCAACACACTGTTTAGTGTGCACAACGTATTTTATATTTCCATGCTGAGGAAGTATGTATTAAATGGGACTCATGTATTGAGTTATGAGGATCTGGAACTGGAGTCAGATTTATCCTATGAGGAGTAGCCAGTTCATATTTTAGAAAGGAATGACAAGGTTCTGAGGAACAAGACTATACCTTTAGTTATGGTATTGTGGAGGAACAACAAGGTCGAGGAAGCGACCTGGGAGCTGGAGACAGATATGCAGAATCAGTATCCCAAACTGTTCACGTAAAATTTCGAGAAGGAGGGGATATTTGTAATGTCCAAAATTACATAATAAGGCTTCATGATAATATGACTAGATATGCATGTTTAGGTATATTAAATATGCATGTGGGCCCGTTTCTTATTAAAAGGTCAAATTTTTGTAATTTGGCACGTTATGGCTATATTTGGCATATATGTAATATATGTGTGAGACCACATTTTTATGTGGATATATTTGGGTTACTCGACATGAGATGATCCTAGGGAGCATGTTCATGGGAAAGTCACAACGGGACCTAATACCCGACTCGGGGTGAGTCAAGGGGAAATTTGGGTATATAGCACATTACCAGATATCGGGTAACAGGAATGAATATTCGAGGATATATTTGGAGTTAGTGAGCATAGGAGTGAATTCCAGAAGATTTTACCATTTTTCCCTCAGGGAAGTTTTTAGTACCCCGAGTAACCTCACAATTACACAAACACCAAAAAAGAAATAGAGAGATACTGAGTTGATTGGGGGCTTTACTTTTGAGTTTTAGCTATGTTGGGATAGGCTCTTGGAAGGATTTGGCTTGAAGAAAATGGAGAAAAAATAGGGTTTTCATGTCGATCCGCGACCCTGTTCTTGGGGCGTTGCGACTTTCTTGAATGTTGGGAGAAGTTAGTGCCTTTGGGCCATTTGAGGCGCGACACCTACTAGGGAGTGCCACAGCGCGGGTTGAAGCAGCGGAGATCTTTGGCTCTCTGACTTGGGGTGGGCCGCAAATCCTTTGTTTTGAGTCGCGACGCTTAAAGGGTTTTGAGCCCTGAGAGAGTTTTTGAGTGCGGGAACTCAAACTTAAGGGCTTGTGATCTATCCTACTACCCGACTTAGTAGAATTCGACGTCCCGAAGGCTAGGACTCGGTCTGGAAGCCTTTATATTTTACGAGATTATGTGACTAGGTTATTACTAGGGGCTCGGTGTTAGGATTAATGCCCTAAAAACATGTAAGGACATGTTCTTGGTTTTAAATAAAAGTACAATTTTATTATATTTGAATGTTATAATTATTGTTTGAATTAATTATATAATAATAACAAGAAAAATCCCTATTCATTCATGAGAATACGATCTTGTATTAGTACAAGAGAATTAAGATCATATATAATGAATAAAATACTCAACAACATATTAAAGTAAGGAATCTTTAATGAATGGTTACTAGTACGGTTCGCTAAGCATACGAGATGCTAGTAGTCTAGATTCAGATTACTGATGTGAATAGATATTTAAGTAAATGTTCTGTACATAGTAGATATTATATATGACATGACCGATGATAATTAATTATCTTTATAAACTTGCTGTTTGACGTAAAGATTTAATTCTTGTCATAATAGATGATCATTTGTAGATCAGTCTAAATCTTGAGAATTCATGAACTGTTGTTTATGTTTATTAGATCTTTTGATTCACTCGTTAAGGTCTCTTAGAATAATGAGGCTAATGACTTTTGTTTTGGAGATTCAATATCATGGATGACTAGGAACACGAATTACAAAAATGGAATTCATGCTTTCCTAACGGATCGAATATTTGTTCCCTTAAGGGTTGATTCTAGAACTGAATAGTTATTGAGCTCAAATCTATAATTAGATTATAGATTAATTATTTTCTAGTGAATTAATGGTACATAAGGATCAAGAGGTAATTAGAAGGGTAATACAGTAATTTTGACCAGCTCCAATTGGCGAACAAATAATAGAGGACAAAAATACATATATTGATTATATCAATTGACTACTAGAGAAAACTCTGTAAATATAATTCTATAAATACTTAGAGTGAAATTCCATATTTATAGTGGAGTAATCATGGAATGAATAAATAAGAATATTAGATTAAAGAGTTTAATTAATAATCTGGTTTGTTGGTGCTTCGTATTATAGGTCCATGGTCGCCAGATCACCTCTGTCCTACACTGTCTAGGGTAAGTATGTGTTGACTGCGTTTTTAGCCAACGACGTGAGAACGCCAATAACAACAAGCCTTCAAGAGAATGTAAACGACACAGACGGTATAATAAAGAAAATAAAGAACACACAAGAGATTTTTATAGTGGTTCAGCCTCGAATGTCGGTAATAGCCTAATCCACTTAGAGTTTTGATTTATAGACTATACTCAAGATCAGATGGACTGAGCCAACTGAGTTTCTTCAGTACAGATTGTGAAAAATGTTGGAAAAAGCTTATACAGGATCTTTATTTATTTTCATGTATATCTAATATTAAACATATTAATACAAGATAGCCTAAAACATGTTTCTAAAACTGAATTCAAAGAGAAACAAATAATATAATACTTACAGTATACGCAGCGGAATTAAGAGTCCTTCCTTCAGTTTCTCTAACTCTTGTATCCTTTCTGTCGCAGAGTATTATCAAGAAACTGAACCGATCTTCTATTTTCTTCACGATCTTCCAATGTATCCTTAGAACCACCTAGACTAGTGTGGGCAATTCTCAACACATGAGATAGATATAGAGAGAAGAAGAGAAAATAACAAAGAGGCTTAGAAAAGGACTTGTGTTTAGAGAGAATATAAAACTATCAGAAAATCTGACTTATCAAAAACCCCTATTTGACTTCTCTATAAGCACTCCTTTTATAGACTCAATTAGGCCATTTAATTTAATTAAAAAATCAATAAAATAACAGCCATTTTGAAGCCCTAGGTCGAAATTATCATGGGTTATAGGCCCGTGAAATTTCCCATTTGATTATAAGCCCATTGGACTTAAAATCAAGGCCTGTATTATTTTCTATTGATTTAATTAATTAAATAATTATTTAAATCCTTTATCAAATTAATTATTTATAATTTGAACCTTGATTTAAATTTATTTATTAATTTAGATACCAATTTATCTTAATTAATAAATCTGCCATAATTTCTCTTTTCTTCTCAAAATTACACAACTCTGTGAAACTATCCAAAATTGACCTGGTCAACTTTGATAATTCTAATTGATGATTAAATCAATTAATTGAGACTATCTAGATGATTTTATCCAAGGTACAATGGGGACCATGGGCCTATGAAATCAAGCTCCAATAAGTTATCATAAATCTAACAAATAAATTTACTAACTTATTAATTCCTTGTGACTCCACTATAGACTTGGAATTGCACTCTTGAATTCATAGAACGCTCTATAACAAATATAGATACGCTATTAATTATCCATTGTTACAACCATAATTGTCACTCAATCCTCTATAGACGGTCTACAATGAGATAGGACTAAAATATCGTTTTACCCCTCATTGTATTTTATCCTTAAAACACTTAGTTCCTTGTAAATGATATTTCAGTAAACTAATTTAATTACTGAAATGAGATCTCTATCATTTAACACCTTGAACCAAACTAAAAGGAAACCATCGTTTCACTTCTTCATCAGAAGCTATAGATGTTCATATCTATGATTAACACTCCCACTCAATTATACTACCGAGTTCCCAAGATGTAAGTATGGGCTAGTCCGTAGGGTAAGCTGGTAACGAACAAGTCAAAGAACTCAAATAATACAATCAGTTAGAATACTAACCACTCAGAATTGAGATTGAATTGACCTATGGTCAACTATATGATATGACTAGAATAGATAATAACGGTATGTTTACTTATCTTATCAACTGTCAATATCGGTCCTGTCCGATGTAACAAATACATCCGATCTTATCTACTTTGCTAATGTTTTGGAAAGAACATAACACTGTAATGTGTAAGTAGATCATATCGTAGATTGGCAAGTCAGTGTAAATCTGGTGCACTGACTAATCTTAGGACTAACTTATTTTGAACATATAATCATATTTATATTCCACTGTGATTACGTCACTATAAATAAGATTAGCTATATGCTCGGGATTTAATAGAAGTTTATATTAAACAAATAATCATGAAAATAAAACATGTGAGCAAAGTGATTGACCAAGTCAAAAAATGATTTCTATTCTTTTATTGATAATAAAATGAGATTACAAAGAATTTGGGTTTTAATTAGGGCATAAAACCCCAACAAAAAATACAAGAATTCTCTCTGATTTCAGCACTTTCTCTCTCTAGAATAGACAGACCAAATTTTCTCTCTCTAGAAAGAAGAAGCAGAAGAAGAAGAAACCCCCCTCTCATCTCATAAGCTCTCTATTTATAGAGATGGGATCCTCAACTGATATCCCCTTATAATAGGGATATTTTATTATATTTATTACATTTATATTACAAATAAACATTCAAAATTCAAAATGTAACAAAATCCCCATTTGTGGGATGAATGAGAGATTCCCGCGCATGTTGTTGAAGTTGTGTCTGACTTAGTCTCCTCTAGCTAGTTGGTCCACCTCCTACGCACTACCCATGCAAGTGCTGGTTGAACATGCATGGTGGTAGAATATGCATGGTGGTAGGACATGCTTTTGGTGGGTTGAACGTGCATGGTTCTCCTCGGACATGTACTCTCCTCTAGCATGCCATGTTCCTCCTTGAACCAATCTCCTTGGCTTCTCCTCGGACCAAGGTGGTCCGAGGCAACCTCCTTGGCACCTCACCTTGGACAACATTGAGGGAACCTCACCTTGGACAACATTGAGGCAACCTCCTTTAGCATCTCCCAAACATGTCCGATCGAACATTGTATAGGCTCTCCTTATCAAAATCTAAGTCTCCATTCTCTTGCATGAGACTCCTCCTCCTTAGCTACTTACCTTGGACACGTTCGAGCCAACACTTAGAAAACCTTGGGAGGCTTACCTCCTACACCCCCTTGGGGTCTCCTAGGACCACATCCTCCTTGGGGTCTCCTAGGACCACATCCTCCTTGGAGTCTCCTAGGACCACTCCCCTTAGCTCTCCTAGGAGGCACTCTCCTAGATGCATTCTCCTTAGCCTCCTAGGATGCATTCTCCAATTTTTGGGTATAACAGTATGTCAAAAGAAAGATTTGTAAAGAGAAAGGACTAAATTGCAAAGGAATTAATTTTCCAAGGCAAGGAAATAATTATTTGATAATTATGGGCAATTGAGTAATTGTGAATTAATTAATTATTTAACTATATAAATTTTATTTTGAGAAAATATAGGTTAAAATTAATATTAATCTTGTTTGGATTAATATAAAGAGAGAATAATAAATATATTATTTATAATATGATATTTATTTATTTAATTTAAAACTGATATTTCAAGATAATGTTAATTTTAAATTAACTTATATTTATGTTGGGATAAATATCTTGTCTTAAAAGTTGATTAAACAAACAAATGAGAAAATTAGGGCAACCCTAATAGGGCTGGGAGACACACACTGTATAGTACAGTGTGTGGCGCCTAGCATCAGAGATTTTTATCCTTGGGATTTGAATTTTGAATTTCAAATAAGTTTTTTTAATCGGTTATTTAATTATTATTTTTGAATATGATTTAAATAAATAATTAAATGAAAATATCTAATCAATTTTTACTTTGAATTATATTTTATTTAAATAAATGTCATTTAATTAGATTAAATATCTTTATAAGTTTGATAGTTCGTAACTTTCAGAATAGGCTTGAATTATTCTTTTGAATGATTAAAATATAGACTCTCTAAAGCGATAGTTTTCAGGTAGTTTTTCTGTAAACCTGAAAACTATTCTAAACCTTCTCTGTCAAAACTCTCTAGATCTCATGTGTTGAGTACATCTAGGGAGTCACATAAATAAGCATTTTGAATCCTACGTGCCCACACATGTCCTTGTGTGTTTGAGGATTGGTCTGGAAGATCAGGGTGTGAGATCTCACAACACTTGATAGGAAGATTGTTGATTTATAAAAAAGGAGTCAAGGACACTTGATAGGCTTCAAGAGGTTATCCTTAATCTATTTTAATGTGATTTAATATTTATATATGTGTATGATCCTAACTGGTATTAATATTTATTAAAATTGGTCCAGATATTCCATTGTGTACCTTTGATTTGATAATTTAATACCAACAATTGGTACTTGAGCAGTCTGTACGTATATATATATATTTTAAATATTGTGTGGGTTTCTTGCATTTGTTATAAGTATGTTGATATGTATATTGAATGAATGGATGTGTTATTTGAATGTATGGTTGAATGATGGATCGTTAATTATATGGTGCTGTTGGGTTAGGAATTTTATTGTTTTTCTATATCTTGTGTAAGCCATAAAGGGCATAGGATTTTTTTTTAAATATATTTGAGAAATAAGTATTTTAAAAAAATAAAAAATACATGCACACAAATATGAGGAGGAACCCGAGCCATGCACCTAAGAGGCACACAGACTGAGCTCCTGCTCACCCATGCCCACGCACAAGGCTCGAGCCTCCTGCAGCCACACGCCAAACATAGCCCCATCCCCGCGGCTCCCTACGTGCAGCCCCGTGGCTCCCAGCGCACACTCGCCTGCCTCCGCGCCTGCCAGGCCCGTGCGCCAGGCCTCTGGGCGAGCCCTTGCACGCCAGCCAGCCACCCTACCCGAGCCCTTAGCTCCTTATGTCGCCGGCCCTAGGGCACCATCTTGGTGCCCAAAACCCTAATTCGTAAGTTTTTAAAAAAATATATTTTATTTAATTAATTTTTAAATTATTTGAATTTAAAAGTTTAATTATCTTATTTTCTTTTATTAGAAAATAAAATATCTTTTAGTTGGTTAAGATATTTTAATGTCTTAAGTTTAAATAATTATTTGAATTTGATTATTTAATTATTTAAATTCAGCTAAATTAAAAAGAGGACAAAAATAATTATTTAATTAAAAGTTAGTTTTAATTAAATAAATTAATTAGAAAATTATTTCAAATTAATAAGTTGGGCAAAACAAAGTTCCTAAAGATTAGCAAGAAAGCCTAAAGGAGGGGAGGAGCATTCTTGGAGAGTCTTGAAAGCTACATAAGCTTAGATTGCAATTTTATTTCTAATTTTTTCAAAGGGTTTTAAATCTTAGAAATACCCATTAGTACTTGGTTCATCATTTATTATTTATTTATTTATTGTATTTATTTAAATAAATGTTAATTGATGTTTGATTGATAACATGATCATGCATTAGTTAATTACATGCCATTCATGAAACCCCACACAGTTTCTCATTAATCATGTATCTTTTAGAAACATGATAATCTAGGATTGTCCTATTTGTTTATATGAATTGTTTTGAAGAAACCAATTGCATGTAAAGTACTAAGTATTAAATTAGTTAAAACTTGGTAACTCACACCATAATAAAGGCAATAGATTTTATAGGCCTTTAAGATAACCAACTTTATGTAAAAAAAATTTTAGTAAAGGTAGATGAATGTAATGGGTAATTATTTAAATCATATTAATTATAGAACACAAGCTCTTTTATAATTATGACTTTTGTAATTAATTACATTCGTAGGGTTATTAATAAACTAGTAAACAATTTGGAATTAATTGACTAGTTTAATAAAACACATTGAATCTAAAATAGTAAGTGGGAGCAGGTGAACATTTCAATGTGACCTATGGTCTCCATTATTAGTACAACACCGTGATATATGAATAGGGCCTTGAGGCGGCTTTGTTTCCGTCCCCCTAAGGAAGGTTTCTAGACAAATTATTGCCAAGGTTGGCTTTTTACGGAGAAAATGAGGAAGTGATGTATTTTAGGCTTGACCGACCCTAAGGCGACACTCTCTAAGTTAAGTTATGAATTCTGAAATAATGGGTTACACTTACAAAGATGTAATTAAGCTTTTGTGTTGGATAATTGCATCATGACCAAACCAGTAGTACTTTATATTTAAAAGAGAAAATAAAGAGTTATTTTAAGTTTTAAATTATAAAGATAACATTGTAACGACCCAAATTCACTAATAAGGCTTAAGGGCCTTGATTAGTGTGCCAGGAGGGCATAACTGGATTATATGTGAATTAAGTGATTAAAATCATGTTATATGATTATTTGAATATCTGTGATGCATGACTACGTATACTAGTATGCATGTAGGCCCTGATTAGGTTAGAAGGGCATATTCGTAATTTTGGCCCGTTTAGGGCATAACTGTATATATTTGTGATAAATTGTCCAGACCACATTATTATGTGGATATATATTGTAATATGTGACTCGACACGATCCTAGTGAGCAGTTCAGTGAAAAAGTCACAGCGGGGATTTATACCAGGCTCTGGGTGAGCCTGGGGGTATTTCGTGGAATTTAGAGAATATATTGCGGTCTATTTTGATATTGAGGAATATAATTGGTGGTTAGTTAGGTGTCGGGAAGTAATCGGTAAATATTAGAGACACCCGAGGAATTAGCAGGAATTGGGAGCAAATGACCAGAATGCCCTTGGAAGGATTAAGGGCTTAAATTTAATGGGAGGGTATTATGGTCATTTGGCTTATAAGGGATAAGAGTTAAGTCTGCTTTATGCCTTAGTGGAAAGTCTAGAATTTGAAGGAAGCTGAAGGAAAAGAAAAGAAGAAGAAAAAGAAAGAAGGAAAACTAGAGTCATTTCTTCTCCTTTTCGGTTTAGGTTTCATCCTCATCTCTTGAAGGAGTTTGGAGTTGTAACTCAGGGAGAGTTTGGGCAGGAGCTTGAGGCTAGGGTCCTTGGTTTGGTTTGAGGAGTTAACAATAGTAGACCATCCATTTGAGGTAAGGTTTAAGGTTGCTTTTCAGTTTCTGGTTCTAATGTAAAATGGATTTTGAGCTGAGGTTTGGTGGGAATTCTAGGGAATTGAGACTGAAGCTTTGAGGGGTGAAAGCTAAGGAAGAGTGGAGGATAGCCTAAGGTTGAACTTCTCTGTTTAAGGTAAGAAGTTCTGATCTTGGTCACTTGAATTCTGTGGTTTCAGTTGTTTTTTCCCTGTTGAGTTTTTGGGCTCTAGGTTCAGCTATGGTGAATTCCTTGATTTCGGGTGCATGTGATTGAGTTTTGTGTGGTTGGGACTTATGGGATGAGTTGAGAATGTGGGGAGGCTTGTTTTGAAGTTTGGTTGAGGTTTTATTGAGTTTTGGGAAAGTTTGGCTCGAGGAAATTCGAAGAGGAGAAAAACTGGGTAGTGTCTGGCTGTGACTAGCGTTGTAGCGCTAGCCTTAGGGCGCTACAGCGCTAGGCTTGGGCGTCTGGGAGCCTGAAGGCTTTGTTTGCAGCACTCTAGCGCCCACTTTAGGGCGCTGTAGCACTACCCTGTTCCCAGAAAGGGGTTTTTTTGGTTATTTCTTAGGGTTTTTGCCCGGGGACTCGGGGTTTGATTCCACCACCCCGTTTGGTGGAATTAGGGCTTCCTGAGGGCTTGGGATTGTTCCCGAGGTTAGGTTTTGGATTTGAGGTTTGGTGATGATTCTGATCTAAAGCTGTGACTAGGTGTACATAAGGGCTCGGACGAGGTCGTGCTTGAGGATTGAATTGACCAAAGGTATTGGAATCTAAAGGTAAGAAAACTGCACCCGGTGATGTATTTGTGATGGGACTAAGAGCTCCCTATATCTGTATGATGTCATTGATGGTATTATGCCATGGGACATGTGATAAATGGCCTAAGGGTGCTGTGAATAATACTTGCGCACAGGGCGCGGCTCGACCACTGGTAGCTGAGGATAGCTTAATATTCACTGAGCTTGGTTTAAGCCGGCCGGAGTCAGTGGGATAAATAGAGGGTACGGCCTAAGGGCGTTAACCCTAGTTATCCTATGTGAATTGACTATTGATGTGAAATGATGTACTTGGTCTGCTGAATACTTGAATAACATGAATATTTGGATTGTTGAGTACATGTTTATATAGTATGAGTTATCTAGTTGTTTGCTTAATGATTATGCTTTGTTATTGTGTTTTCTTGCTGGCCCTTGGCTCACGGGTGCTACATGATGCAAATAAAGGCGAAGGCAAGTTGGACCAGTCCTGAGAGGGAGAGCTTCGGGGCTGAATGTACATAATCAGCTGATCGGTCGCCACGGCCGAGGAGTGGAACAGGACGAGAAAAGCTTAATTGTCTGTTTTTCCTTAGAGTGGCTAATAACTGTATCTTAATCCTAAAATTTTGTAGACTGTCTTTTAACTTTACTACTTTTGGGATCCCATGTAAAGAAAATGTTTATTTATAAGAAATTAAGCTTTTGAGACCAAAATATTTTAACCCTAGTTCAACTGTAGTTTCAGTAACACGTTTCAAATTAAATGTCTTGATTAGCAAGTATTGCCCTTTTATAAACACACAGTGTAACGGTCTTGGCTATCCAGGGCGTTACAAACACTGTCTTATAAGTTATTTGAATTTAACTTGACCGAACCTAAGGTGACACTTTATTTGATGGGTAGTTTTATCGTGGAAAAGTAAATGTTAATTTATGTGTTTTAATTGTTGCATTCATGCATCATATTTACTTTCCAAAAAATTGATATTTTTTTTAAATGATAATATTATTGTTTTTTATTTATTTCAGTAATATCGAATGGTGGCAATCCAATCACTGCTTTACTATCACTTCAAAAACTTAATAGTGATAATTTTATAAGATGGAAATCAAATATAAATCTTATGTTAATCTGTGAGAACCACATATTTGTCCTAACTGAGGAATGTCCTAAAGAGCCCACTGCCATTGCCCCGAAGAATGTTCGGGACAAGTATAATGCCTGGATTCAATCCAATAATGAGGCAAAGTGTTACATGCTTGTGAGCATGAATGTTGTTATGAGAACAAAGCATGAAACCATGGAAACTGCATTTGAGATAATGGATTCTCTGCAGGCCATGTTTGGGCAGCAATCTAATCAAAGTAAACATGAGGCTACTAGTACCTACATGACTACTAAGATGAAGAAAGGTATTTCTGTACATGAACATGTTTTACACATGATTAATGTGATACATGAAGTAGAAATACATGGGGCCATCATTGATGAGCGTACATAAGTAAGCATTATACTGAAATCGCTCACTCCTGCCTTTTCTACATTCACCTCCAACAATATTATGAATAAGTTAGAATTCAATATGACCTAACTGCTGTATGAACTGCAGAAATTTGAGTCTCTTAATAAATCCATAGTCAAGGGTATAGTCGGGTTTAAGGGACTTGACATATCAGTAGAAGGTTAAGACTTGACTTATCAGTCGAAGGATAAGACTCAACTTATCAGCCGAAGGATAAGACTCGACTTATCAGCCAAAGGTTAAGACTCGACTTATCACTTAAAGGATAAGACTTGACTTATCAGTCGAAGGTTAAGACTCGACTTATCAGTTGAAGGTTAAGACTCAATTTATCAGTCGATAATTGGAAAGACTCAACCTATTAGTTTAAGGATAAAGGACTCAGCTTATGAGTTGAGATTTTAGAGGCTCGACCTAGAAGTCATGGGCAATAATAGGGTGCTGAACGTTGGCCGATAGGGTTAAGCCAACCCAGAAGCGAGATACACGCTTGAACGACTCTAGGGTTGTCTCGAATGTTAAGCATCAGACCTGCTTGGCCAGCCCTATGGCAGGTTATGTGAGAGATGGGCACTAAGCCCTGGCATGACTCTATAGTCACTTATTTGAGTTAAGTGCATGAATGAGTACAGTTTTTATCACTGGAATGCTAGTTATAATTCTGCGATCTGATAATGCATTGCTTATAAGCATGTTTATGTTTTCTTAATGAGCCTTGGCTCACGGGTGCTAATTGGTCTGGTAAAGGAAAGGAAAAGCTGGACTAGCCATGAATGGGAGAGCTTCAGGGGCAAGGTGTACATATGCGGCTTGCTCGTCCGCCACAACCGAGGCTATCAGTTGGAACTAGGGTTGGACCTTGGTTTTTCCGCCTAGGTTGGCTTTTGTATTCACTTCTGGGGTTTTGTGACCGTTTTAAACTATGATTGGATCCCATGTATGAAAGTTAAAATATTTTAATGAAATGGTTGACTATTAACAAATTTTTTTAGTACCTAAGCCTATGGTTAGTTTTAATTACATGATTTAAACTCAAATGACTTGTTTAGCGAGTTAAACACTATTTAAACTACACAGAGTAATGGTCCTTGATTTGCAGGACGTTACATTGGATAGGAAGATTGTTGATTTTATACAAAAAGATTTGAGGACACTTAGGCTACAAAAGGTAATATCTAATCTAATTCTATGTGATTTAATATATATATATGCGTGTATGATCTTGGCTGGTATAAATAAATATTAAAAATGGCCCATTCCCTGCTGCGTATCTTTGATTTGCTCTTTTAATACTAGCAGAGGCACCGTAACTTTCTGACTTGGATTAATGGTTTTTAATTCTACCTTGTTTTCATCGACTTGCATAGGTGATGATGGAACAATAGTTTATCATTTTTCTATCTAATACTATTTTGCTACGAGTCTTGAAATTCATTATGTAGTCGTTATCCAGAAAAGTAGCATTTGTAGAGCCAAACACTTTCTTCTCTACTGGACTATAAAACAGACCACCCTGTGTACCTTTAGAATAGCCAACAAACAAGCAAACCGCATTTCGCTATTCTAGCTTTCCTACCTTTTTCCTGAGGACATAAGTAAGACACCCCCAAATTCAATAATGACGTAAACTAGGATCATGAACATTTCATAATTTTAGTGGTGTCTTGGAGACAGGTTTGAGATGGCACAACATTTAAAAAATGTCACATGCAGTCTAGGTAGTATGTCTCTAGAAAAGATCTGGGTAAGAGTTTTGTAGAGTTGAATAGCTTATCATAGAACACACATTTTCATAAATGCACGATTCACATCGCTCAGCAACATCGTTTTGTTGCGGAGTCCTTGGGGCAGTTGCTTTAGACAATTCTCCAAGTTCAATTAAATGATCTTGATTCTGATTATCCAAATATCATACCATCCTCCACCCCAATCAGATCACAAGATCTTTAACGTTTTACCTAATATGGTTTTAAGCCATAATAATGAATTCTTTGAACTTCTTAATAAATTCTCATAATTCCTATTCTTTAGGTACTTACATGGGTCTCTAGAGCAATTTCCAATGAATGTGATGAAACACTCATAACCGCCTCTCACTTGAACATTCATTTGTCCCCAGAAATTTGAATATACTAGCCCTAGTGGTTCTTTGGCCCTTTCTCTTATCATAAAGAATGGACGCTTTGTCATTTTTCTCTCTAGACTAGATTCACAAACATGTAGGTCACCCTTAGTGAGTTTCCTCAAAGGCCCAACCTTTGTTAGTCTTTGAATCCAATCATAGCAAATACAACCAAAATGAAGATGCCAAAGATACGTCATTTCTAGCGTTATTGACCTTTTGTCGTTTAACAGTCCTAGATTTAGCTATATCAAAAAACTAATTATTTAGTACATAGGGTTTGTTTGGTTGCAATAGGTTTAGCTCGTTTTCCATACATCCTCCCCACATCACATCCAATTAAAAAAATATGATTATATTACTTGTGAAAGTAACTACAAATTGTTGTTGATGTAATAAGAAAAAAATGAAATTAAAATTTCCATTGAAAATCATAATAAAGTAAACATTACTTAAAACAATATATTTATTTCAAAAATTCATTCAAGCTTATCATTTTTCCTTGTTTGATACGAACAACCCTTGATGGATTCCAAGCCTTGGCCTTCTATCCTTCATGGCATTCCTAATGCTAAAAATGTTTAAAAAAGTACTTGCATGTTTAGTAGATCTTGATTCAACGATCCAAAACCAAAGAATCATCCTCTAAAATTACATGCATCCAAGATAAATATTTTATTATCTTGGGTTTCACATGCCTTGAGTATTGGACAATCTTATCCTGATTCCCAGTCTCCTTCCAGTTGGAAACAATACCCTTTAACACTCCGCTTTAGTGTACTTATAATCAGACCTTGCTCCATGATGCTTGGCAACATTTAGTGCCTTTCCAATGGTCTTTTGTTCTTTTTTTTTGAATTTCTTCCTCATTTGATCTTCGAAGAAGAATCTTAAGGTAGCTTCTCCTTGAGCATGTTTGGTAGTATTAGCCTTCTTTCCTTTACCCAGTCCACCCCAATAATCCTTTTTAAAGGATTTGGTGATCGTTGCATAGAAAAAATAAGAATATCTTTGATTATCACGAACTCGATGTTGTCCATAATCAACACCATGTTGATGTTGGACAAACATTTCGTGAGGTTCTCACCATAGAGAAACTTTTTAGAGATTAGAGAGAGTATGGGGTGTGAAGCCTAGAGCTACGGTTGTAACACCCTACTACCCTAGAGCCGTTACCATGTGATTTTAAAATGTTCCATTATCTCGCTAATCGAGGTAGTAGACCAAAAAGTGTGATGGAATCAAAATAAAGACTCATTTAATGAAACTTAAGTATAAAAGTTTGGACATTCATTTAAGTCATAAAGGTGTTACATTGGGATCCCAAAATATTGTTTTAAAATATATTTACAACTCAAAAGTTAGGGTACAGTCGACCTAAGCGATAAAATCAAACGTTTGCACAATGTTCCTCAAAACTACCCCAATTGTGGTGGCCAGATAGGTGAAACATGTACACACCGCTCCATGCCCTCCAACTCATTCTTGGTCACGATTTCCTTTGCCCTTACCTGCATCATCGAGCACCTGTGAGCCATGAAAACTCTACAAAAATGGAATATAACAGTTTATTCCAATAAATGCATAACTTAAAGAAATACTGTAACAACCCAACTATCTATGAGACTTAGGTCATTAAACCTACTAGACATAACTACAACTTTGAAAAGAACATATATAAGAAATTCATAACTTAATTGAAACTTTGGAAAATAATATTTGTAATACATAAATGAGCTCATTATGTAATAAAATTGTTTACAAAGCTAAATGCGGAAAAATACATAAAAACGTAATTTAAAGAGATTAAAAAAAACGTTGTCCTCGAATCAACACGCAGCCCATCCACTCCATTCACCTCCATACACACACCAAGCTTCCAAGAATCCTTTCACCATTGCATCTATTCCTGTATCACACTAAAAAGAAAAGGAGTGAGCCTAATGCCCAGCAAGAAAAAACTAACAACATAAATCATATACATAAAATTATATAACATATGCTAAAACCATATCATCACATATATTATAAACATATCATATCATATACTATACACATATTATAACATATACTATAAACATATTATAACATATTCCATATAAGACTATACTAATAATGGCCATTATGACATGTGAGAAACCATCTACGTCCCCTGTCTAATATTTGAGGTAGGTTAGATCACATGTGGTGTATGATAACCCATCTACGTCCCCTGTCTAATATTTGAAGTAGGGTAAATCATAACATATTAAAATATAAATTTATCATAACATATTATACATAACATAACATAAAAGCATAACATATTATACAAACATACAAGGTCTAGCCTATTTTCCTTACCAAAACTTGGATATGAGAACAAATACGGGGCTTGGAATACTCCTAAAACCAGCAATAGAACAGTGAGTATTTCTAAATGGAAAAGATTAAAAGATTGGAGCTAAACCACCAAGAGAAAACTTACCGAAAAGACACCTTAAGTTCAAAGAACTTAAAAACCTAACCACAAAACCATAACAAAAGTTAGAACCTGAATATAAACTAAAAAGACTAAGGAATTAAACTTAAGAATAATGGTACATTCATTGACCTTATGGATTGGTCTAACCTCAATACCGAAATACTCTAATCCTTACTTCCCAAGTGTTTGATAAAGCTTAAAAATAGTAAAGCTTTTTATTTCCCAACCCAAGTGTATCACTCTTATGTCTCACTAATACCTTGGAGTCTGATCACAGCTGAAGAGTAAGTGAAAGGGCTGGATGCAAAGTCTTATTTACAGAGTTCTAGGAATAAAAATCTTCTTTTTGGCTTTGAATAAAAATAATGATTTTAATTGAAAATATTTGAATATTCTTCAGTCAAAGGCTTAGGACTTGGTCAAATTGTTCAGAGGGAGGATTAAGGAGTCAAAACTTGATTTTTAAAATTAAAAACAAAAATAATAAAAACAAAAAGAATCTTAACTTCTAACTCTCTAAATCTCGTAACTCTAAACTCACCTGTAGTAAAATCAACATAACTAGAGTTGTAGGACTCTGATTTATACTATATTTATATTGTTAGAAAGATAATTCAATTATCTAAAACTTTCTAGAAATAATATTTTTCAAAATTCATAACATAACTATATCAAAAATAGGTTCGAAATTATAGTACCCTAAAGTTACGGAAAAACTATTTAATTATCTAAATAACAACCTAATCCACAAATAAATAAAATTGCGACAAATGTCATGCTCCGAACAGATTCTGGTGAAGACTAAGTCTTATATTTCCCTTATTTTATCATTAAAATAATAATTCTTTAATAATCATGCATATAACAAGTGTCATAATCCTATTGGCTCTATCTAAACATTTGGAATAACCATGCTCATGACAAGTGTCATATTCTTATTGGCTCTATCTAAACCTTAGGTTATAATAATTATCATATTAACAACCAGCAATATTAATCAAACCTTATGTTATAATTAATATTCTTAAACTATAGGTTAAACTTATAAAATTCATAACTATTGCTAGGAGTTTCCAACTAAGTCCCGGTGTGAACCAAAATCCACGAAATCTAACATACTACAAACTAATACTAGATATTGCTACTACTACTACTATCTAACTAACTAAGTAAAATTCTGGGACCCTACAATTCTCCCCTACTTAAAATAATTTCTTCCCCAAAATTTACTTATCAAACAATTCTGGATACCGATCTAACATGTCTTCCTCCCACTCCCACATTGCCTCCCGTTCAGAACTATTTCTCCATAGGACTTTGACTATCAGAAAACTCTTAGACCGTAATTCTTTCATCCCTCAATCTAGGATGCTAACCGGTCGTTCCTCGTAGCTGAATTCTTTCTGGAGTGCTATCGTATCGTACTTGAGGACGTGAGATGGGTCTGACACATATCTATGCAGCATCGAGATGTGAAATACCTTATGAATATCTGCTAAAGTTGGCGGTAGGGCTAATCTATATGCAACTGCTCCCACTTTGTCCAATATCTCAAAAGGACCTATAAACCTGGGACTAAGCTTGCCTTTCTTCCCGAACCGCTTCACACCTTTCATAGGAGATATTCTTAAGAAAACTTGATCTCCGACTTTGAATTCCACATCACGTCGCTTGGCATCCGCATAACTTTTCTAACGGCTTTGAGCATTGAGCATACACTTTCTAATTAGCGGTACTACATCCTGAGCTCCTCTAACAGCTTCAGGTCCAAGTAGTTGCCTTTCTCCTACCTCATCCTAATGCAACGACGATTAACCCTTCTTCCATAAAGTAGCTTGTAGGGTGCCATCGTGATTGTTGACTGGTAGCTATTGTTGTAGGAGAATTCTATCAGCAGAAAATACTTACTCCAAGATTTCAATGTAAACACCGATCCTCTATCGAATACTATTGTCGTAGAGATTCTATCGAATACTGGTGTTGAGCATAACTTATCCTTTAACAACTTGAAACTTTCTTCACACTTATCACTCCAGTTGAACCTCTGCTGCTTCCAAGTCAGGTTGGTGAGCAGAGTGGATATCTTAAAAACCTTCTCTACAGGCACAAACAGTTTTCTTACTCAAGTCTTGAGCTGACCATATAGTGCGATCCCGAGCACAATCCCCTAAACCCGAGCCTTAGAGGTAAAACCTAGTCAAAACATAATAATAACAAATATCCATCAAACCCTAAACCAATTAAAAACTTCGAATAAATTTCTAGCCTATTGAACCTCAAATTCTACTAACTAGGTTGTAGAATCCTTCCTAAGCCTTTAAATTTGAGTTCTCGAGCTTAAAACCATGTTTGTCCATTTCCCCTAATTTTAGTCGCAGCCTAGCCCTAGGGCCGCGACGCGCTACAAGTCAGAGAGCCCAAGGCTTACTTCTAAGGACACGGGCTGCGACGCGCCCTACCTGCGCCGCAACACCTGGGCAACTTCAGAGACCCTCCAGAGCCTTCTCATGTACACAGGCCATGGTGCTTGAAGAATAGGGCCACGACTCGAGCTCCAAAACAAAGAACTCCCCGTGCATTTTCTCGAGCCAAATCCACTGAATTTCACCCAAATCTACCCCCAAACCAAGCATTGTGTCTAGAATCCATATCAGTGCAACATAATCAGTATAACTACCCCCAAATACTACTCCATAGACTCACCAAAACTCAATATCAAACCAAGGTTTAAACCTAACCAAAATCCTTTAACTTACGGCTGAAAACTAAACAAACATCATAATAAAACCTTACCTCATTCAGGGAATTCAAACCTCAGTTGCCTCAAACTTCCTCCTAGCTCATTTTCCCCAAGTTCCCAGCCTCCAATCCTCAATTCCCAGCCACAAATTCAGAGCTTTTCCTTCAAAATTTCTGAAAACCTTCCAAGCCACCAAGAGAGAGAGAGAGTGTCGAGGAGAGAGAGAGAGAAAATCAAGAGCGGTGTTCTTTCTACTCAGTTCAAGACTCCTAAGGTCTAAGTTATCCCTTTGCACCACAATGACCAAATTTCCCCTAAATTAACTCCCAACCCTTTAATACCACCAAGGGTAATTCCGTCATTCGCACCATTCTCGCTAATTCCTCAAGTATTCCTATAAATCCCAAATTAATATCGGCATACCCAAAATAATCGCTAAATAACTACCCATTACCCGGTAAATCCCAAACACACGCCAAGTACCCAAAATACCCCTAGTGTAACGTCCTACTTCCTTAGAGTCGTTACTAAATGAGTTAAAAATGTGCCACTAGCTCGCTAATTGAGGTTCTAGGTTAAAAGTGTGATTAAACTGAAACAAAACTCGGTTAATAACATTAATTATAAAATTAGGAGATTCCAAAATCATGTTTAGGAAATACTTTACAACTCAAAAATACAAGTAAGATTGACGTAGGCGACAAAAATCCCAATACAATACATTTTTTGAAAATGACCCTGGCCATGGCAGCCAGGTAGGCCCATACTCATGGTTGGTCGATCTTTCCCTTGCCCTTACCTGCACCACAGAGCACCCGTGAGCCAAAGCCCAGCAAGAAAACTCAACACAAAGCATATAATACATACATGACAATTCACAGTACATAACAAAATAACCAACAAGCTAAGCACATAGCGGCCAACGCTGTCCCAGGTGCTATACCAGACCCTTGGTTCGCGGTCTTCACTGAGAGGGTGGCTCCGGCACCGTAAGAGGATCTCGTCCTAGCAGCCTGAAGTCAGCGTCCTCAACATTGAACCCAGCCCCTTGCTATACTTGGCTTCCTGTCGTTCTCGGCCTTCGCTGTTCCTGGCCTTCGCCGTTCCCAACCTTTGTCGTTCACTCAAAAACATTTATCATATAGCATGATATAAACATATATTTAAACATATACTAAACATAAACATTAGGGCCATGCCCTGCGATACAGAAAATAGGGCTACGGCCTGCTATACAACAAAAGGGCTACGCCTTGCTCTACAGGTACAACAGTTTCCTTACCTTTAATCCAAGTGCTAGCATTCAGGCAAGCAATCAAGACTTCCGAGAATGATCCTCTTCTGAGTCCTAGCAGTAACCTAGTCACAAACCACAAGTAATGTTCTCGTTACTATCCAATTTTATAATTGATCCCTGGAACCAATCCCGTGCTTTCGGGTCCTCCATTTTTCCCCACACGGGGTGGTGAAATCGCTACCGAACGGCTGGGGCCTAGGCCCTAAAAATACAAATTTAAGGGCCCTAAAAATGGCCTAATGCCGTGGCCAGCCATTCAGGCGCTGCGACACCTAGCCAGGGCCCTCTACCCTGGATCAACCAAGCACCGCGGCCCGGAAAAACAACACTGCGACGCTCCTACGCGAACCCAGAAAACTGGGTTTTTCCACCATTTTTCCCCGAGCCAAACCTCACCCAAACCATGCCCCAAGTGTACCCAAGTCCCAAAGGGTCCCAAAACTCCACATAACACCACATACACGACATATATGCATCAAAACCCAATCCAAACTCACTCCTAAACTCAATTTCAATCAATGGTTTAAAATTATACAAAAACATAAACCAAACTAGAAACTTTTCAAAACATTAAGGAATCCTTATCTTTAGAATAGAATTAGACCCTAGGCTGCCTCCAATGCCACTGCAAGCTTCAATCCTCAAATGCCCGAGCTTAAGTTCCTCAAAACTTCATCCCAAAACCCAAATTCAGAAATCAACTTCACATTCTTCAATAATAACATAAAATACCGAAACCACAGAAATGAAATCCTTACCTCCTCTTAAATTTTGAGATTCCTATGTGTGGATGGCTGCTAATCCCCTCCTCCAAATAATTCACTTCCAAATTCCTTCAAAAAACCAGCTGCCTAGTCCTGTGCTCTCCTCTTTCTTCTTGAAAGCTTTAACCAAAGGACCAAAGAACTCTTGAGAAGTCTAGATCATGAACACTAACCCTCTGCTGTGGGTTTGTCTAGTTTAGAGCCTACCATTGTACCCCTCCTTCTTACTCACTTCTATACTAAACCACAAAGGCAACCTAGTCCTTTCACTCTTTGCAAAAATACTACCTTTTACTCATTATTTCAGTAACAGCACCGTCCTCAAGTTACTAGTAGTTACCAATCTCACAACTAAACACTGATTTCGTGACCCTCTGCTAACACCGAGGGACAGGATCTCCTCATGCCGGAAACACCACACATAGCTCAAAATCATACCCTCAATGGGTTCACATTACAAATATGCCCCTAATAGCCATATGGGACCCACATGCATATTTAATTAACCTAAACATGCATTTCTAATCACATAAACATTAAATTCACTTATTAACATAATTAAATCAATTATTGCCCTCCCGACACACTAATCAAGGCCCTAAGCCTTATTAGCAAATTTGGGACGCTACAACTATTCCCTCCTTACATAAATTTCATCCTCGAAATTACTTAAATAACTCGGGATACCGATCCCGCATATCTGTCTCATGTTCCAAAGTCGCCTCTTCCACTTTGATTTTTCTCCACAACACTTTTACTAAGGCAATGGTCTTGCTCCACAAGACTTTATCCTTCTAGTCGAGGATCTAAATCGACTTCTTTTCATATGATAAATCTTGACCCAGCTCCAAGTTCTCATAACTCAACACATGCGTAGATTCTGATACATACTTTCGGAGCTTGGATACGCGAAACACATTGTGAACCCCTGATAGAGCTGGAGGCATCACCAATGTGTAAGCTACCTCTACAACCCACTCTAGAATCTCAAAGAGGCCAACAAACCTAGGGCTTAGCTTGCCCTGTACTCCATACCATTTCACTCCTCTCAAGGGAGAAACTCTAAGAAACGCGTGATCACCAACTTGAAACTCTACGCTCCTGCGTCTCAAGACTGAGTAACTCTTATGCCGATTCTGGGAGGCGAGCATTTGAGCTCTAATCTTCTTGATCGCCTCATTGGTCCTCTGAAAAACCTCAAGACCTAAATACTTCCTCTCACCCGTCTCATCCCAATGAATGTGTGACGTACACTTTCTCCCGTATAAAATCTCATACGGAGCCATTCCGATGGCGCCATATAACTATTATTGTATGAAAAATCAATCAAAGGGAGATACTTACTCCATGATCCCCCAAAATCCAACACGCAGGCCTGCAACATATCCTCTAGTATTTGAATCATCCTCTCATACTTTCCATCCGTCTGGGGATGATAAGCGGTACTAAATCGCAATTGTGTGCCCATAGCCTTCTGTAGGCTCTCCCAAAACTTGGAGGTGAAGGTGGGGTCCCTGTCGGATACTATCGACCTCAGAGCCCTATGCAGTCGTAAAATTTCCTTCACATACAATTCAACGTACTGCTCAACAGTGTAAGCTGTCTTAACAAACAAAAAGTGGGTTGACTTGGTGTACTTATCCACAATCACCCACACTAAGTCATGTTGTCCCACGGTCTTCGGTAATCCAACCACGAAGTTCATGGTGACATCCTCCAATTTCCACTCTGGAATTCCTAGAGGCTACAATAATCGTGCTGGCCTCTGATGTTCAACCTTCGCTTGCTAACAAATCAAACACTTGGCCATATACTCCACCACATCCCTCTTCATTCTCAGCCACCAGTACAAAGTTCTCAAATCTTGGTACATCTTCGTCGTACCCGGATGTAAAGAATAGGGAGTGGTATGAGACTCATCAAAGATCTCTCGCCGGATACCGAAATCCATCGAAACACAAATTCATCCTTTATACTTCGGTAATTCCATCTCCGAAATAGAAAAGTCCTTAGCCGCTCCGGCCAAGACGCCGTATTTGTGCTCTCTCAACTGGGAATCCTCCTCTCGTGCCTCCTTGATCCTCTCAAGGAGCGTAGACTGAGGAGTGATGTTGGCTAACTGACCAACCACCAACTCTATACCTGCTCTAGTCATCTCTTTAGCTAAATTGTCCGATATCTGCCTCGAATTGAACAACGGTCCCGGGCCCATCCGATTCAACGCGTCGGCCACCACATTGGCCTTCCCAAGATGGTATAGAATATCAGAATCGTAATCCTATACAAACTCCAGCCAATGCCTCTAGCGCATATTCAGATTCTTCTGAGTAAAGAAGTACTTCAAACTCTTGTAATGCCCTACTTCCTTACTGTTAGAGAATATATTTTATTGCTCAATGGAAAAGTGGAAAAACCAAAAAAAATACAACTCTATGCAAAAGTACAATAGACAAGGTAATTGATTAAATAAATATTACAACTCAATTACTCAAAATACAAGTAAATAGAAATAAGATGTAGAGGAAGAAGATTACAAGCTCAATACAAATAAATAAGAAGAACAAGAGGAACAAAAGAATGAAAACATAAACAAACTCTCACACAACCAAAGTGTAGAGTAGTGGGGATCACCAACTTGAACAAGGTTCAAGACCTTTGTCCAAAAGCTTATTTACCCCTATTCTCTAAGCACTAAGGGATCTCTCTAGGAAATAGCTCTCTGGAATTATCAAGCCTTTTGGTGTATTTTCTAGCCAAGTGCTTTGTGGATGGAAAAATGGTGTGTCATACAAGTGAGCATTAGGCTCCTATTTATAGAGTTTGAGATACCCTTTGGATTTCAAATTCCACCAACCCCCATGGCTGTTACCAATGTTTAATTGGATTAATATGGAATTAAAATTGAGATTTGGGAGTTATTTGGGTTTTTAGAACCGTTCAACACATTTGGAAAAAACATAAAATTTGGTCTGAAATGCACCTGTGGCCGCGCCCAGGGACATCAGTGGCCATGGCCACCATCATTCAGTGGCCGTGGCCATAGCCCATTTTTAGCACTTGAAAATGTGATGTTTTTCCAAACGGTTCCAAACCCTCCCAAATGATTTTGTAACTCCCAAAACACATTATTGGGGTTAAAATCATATCTCGAACAGCCATATTTCATAATGGCTTTATGAAATCCAATCTCAAATGTGTAACATATAATATACACATTATTGGGTAATATTTGGGAGTTACAAATTTGTATCTGATTTTGTAACTCCAAAATATGTCATATTTGGGCACACACGTGTGTCCAATTTTGTGACTCTCAATAATATGTTACAATATGTGACAAATCACATTTTGTCACATTATTTAATCTAATATTATATTATATGAAATAATATAACACTTACAGCCATTACTAAGTAAGTTAAAAATGTGCCACTAGCTCGCTAATCGTGGTTTTAGGTTAAAAGTGTGATTAAACTGAAACGAATCTCGTTTAATAACATTAATTATAAAATTAGGACATTCATTGAAATCATTAAAAAGTTACACAGTTGGGATCCTAATATACTGTTTAGGAAATACTTTACAACTAAAAAATACAAGTAAGGTCGACCTAGGTGACAAAACAACCAATACATTACATTTTCCCAAAATAACCCTGGCTTTGGCAGTCAAGTAGGCCTAACATGTACTCGTCACTCTAAGCTATCCGTACTCATGGTTGGTCGACCTTTCCCTTGCCCTTACCTACAACACCATAGAGCACCCGTGAGCCAAAGCCCAACAAGAAAACTTAACTACATACATGACAATTCACACTATATAACAAAACAGCCAACAGGCTAAGCACATAGCGGCCAACGCCGTCCCAGGCGCTATACTAGGCCCATGGTTTGCTGTCTTCACCGAGAGGGTGGATCCTGCACCCTAAGAGGATCTTGCCCTAGCGGCCTGCACTCAACGTGCTCAACACTAAACCCATTCCCTTGCCATACTCGGCTTCCTGCCGTTCTCGGCCTTCACCATTCCTGGCCTTTGTCGTTCTCGACCTTCGCCATTCACTCAAAAACATGCATCATATAGCATAATATACACATATATTTAAACATATAATGAACATAAACATCAGGGTCATGCCCTGCAATACAACAACAGGGGCACACCCTGCTCTATGGGTACAACAGTTTCCTTACCTTTAATCCTAGTGCTAGCACCCAGGCAAGCAATCACAACTTCCTAGAACGATCATCTTGTGAGTCCTAGAGGTAATCTAGTCACAAACCACAAGTAACGTTCTCGTTACTATTCAATTTTATAATTGATCCTTGGAACCAGTCCTGTGTTCTCTGAACCTCTAATTTTCCCTACATGGGGTGGTGAAATCGTCCTCGAGCCTCTTGGGCCTAGGTCCCAAAAATACAAATTTAAGGGCCTTGAAAATGGCCTAGCACTGCGGATTAGCCATTCAAGCACCGCGACACCCAGCCAGGGCCCGTACCCTGGATCAACCCAGCGCCGCGGCCCAGAAGAACAGTGACACGACGCTCCTACGCGAACCCAGAAAACTGGGTTTTTCCACCATTTTTCCCCAAGCCAAAACTCACCCAAGCCATGCCCCAAGTGTACCCAAGTCCCAAAGGGTCTCAAAACTCCAAAGAACACCACATACACAACATATATGCATCAAAACCCAATCCTAACTCACACATAAACTCAATTTAAATCAATGGTTTAAAATTCTACAAAAACTTAAACCAAACTAGAAACTTCTCAAAACTTAAAGGAATCCTTACCTTTAGAACAGAATTTGATCCTAGGCTGCCTCCAATGCCACTCCAAGCTTCAATCCTCAAATTCCAAAGCTTAAGTTCCTCAAAACTTCATCCCAAAACCCAAATTTAGAAATCAACTTCACATTCTTCAATAACAACATAAAAGGCCTAAACCACCGAAATGAAATCCTTACCTCCTCTTAAATTTCGAAATTCCTTGGTGTCGATGGCTTCTAATCTCTACCTCAAATGAATTCACTTCAAAATTCCTTCAAAAAACCATCTGCCTAGTCTTGTGCTCTCCTCCTTCTTCTTGAAAGCTAACCTTATGCTGTTGGTTTGTCTAGTTTAGAGCCTAAATGACCATTCTACTCCTCCTTCTAACTCACTTCTATACTAAAACTTAAGGGCAACCTAGTCCTTTCACTCTTTGCAAAAGTACCACCTTTTACTAATTATTTCCGTAACAACACCAACCTCAAGTTACTAGTAGTTACCAATCTCACAACTAAACACCAATTTCGTGACTCTCTGCTAACACCGCAGGATAGGATCTCTTCATGCCGGAAACACCGCACATATATCAAAATCATACCCTCAACGAGTTCAAATTAAAAATATGTCCCTAATAGCCAAATGGGGTCCACACTCATATTTAATTCACCTAAACATGCATTTCTAATCACATAATCATTGAATTCACATATTAACTTAATTAAATCAATTATTTCCCACCCGACACACTAATTAAGGTCCTAAGCCTTATTAGCAAATTTGGGACGCTACACCTAGGCTCACTTCGAGTCGAGTATTTGACCTCGTTGTGACTATTATGCTAATCTGCTCCCTAGGACTGCCTTGGATCACACATCTCAAATATATATCAATAATGCTATGGTCTTAGTCATAACACACACATAATTTACATTTATGCCATAGACGTGCCAAAATTACAAATACACCGTTAATACTAGGAACGGGCCCACATGCATATTTAATTCACCTAAACATGCATATATATTCACATTATATTATAACTCAATTAAGTAAGTACTAATGCACATATATCGCAATTAATCAGGTAACAACACAATCAAATCAATTATTGCCCTCCTGGCACGCTATTCAAGGAACTAAGCCTTATTAGCAAATTTTGGACGTTACAACTATCCCCTCCTTACAAAAATTTCATCCTCGACATTTACCTGAATAACTCGGGTTATCGATCCCACATATTAGACTCAAGCACCCAAGTTGCCTCTTCTACTTTGATGTTTCTCCTAAGCACTTTCACTATGACAATGGTCTTGTTCCGCAAGACTTTATTGTAATGCCCCAAATTTCCTAATAAGGTTTAATATGCATGTTTAGGTGTATTAAATATGCATGTGAACCCATGTTTAGGAGGCCGGGAGGGCCATAATTGATTTATTATGTTATTAAATGATAATATGCATGTTTAGGTGTATTAAATAAGCATGTGAACCCATTTATGATTAATTGGGTGATTTTCATATTTTGGTCATTTCGGGCATATTTGGCATATATGCGATATGTGTGTGGTGCTTTATTATTATTTGGTTATGCTGGGGTTACTCAGCACGAGACGATCCTAGGAGCTAAGCAAGTGAAATAGTCACAACGAGATTTATTCTTGACTTGGAGTGAGTTAAGGGGTATTTAGAGCATTACCGGGTTATTGCGTAATGGGAAAAAGAATTTGATGATAAATTGGGAGTTAGTAAGATCACGGGGAAATTCTGAAGGTTTTGACTATTTTTCCCCCGGGGACGTTTTCAGGACCCTGAGCGTTAGGATTTGTTTGAGGCTACTTATGCTTGAAGTAACCTTTTAAGAAATAAAAAGAACGTTCAGTAAGTTCTCTCTCCCTCAAAGTTCCATTTTTGTCTCCCGATCGCATTTTCGAAGGAAACTTAAGTTCTAGGACTCGGATTCAAGCGAGGATTGAGGCATAGCAATTCTAGGGAAGATTAGAAGCCTATTAGCCAGAGGATTTAGTTGGGAAACAACTCAAATGGAGGTAATTCAAGTTTAAAGTTCTATGTTTTTTAAGTTTTTAAGCTTGAATTGGACTTTATGTTTTGATGAGTTTTTTATTGATTTGAGACTTGGTTTTTATTAGTTTCAGCTCATGGGGATGTTTGGGAATTTTGATTTATTACTTTGGAGATGTTTGGATAGGTTTTTGGAAGGTTTTAAATTGGTAAAATGGGGGAAAATGGCTGGTTCGTTGTTGGGCCGCGGCCCTGTTCTTGGGCGTCGCGACTCAAGCTCAATGAAGCACGTGGAAAATTATGGGAGGCTTGGGGGCTGCGGCGCTTGGTGCCATTTGTGGCCAAAATGATTTTTTGTTTATGGGAACTCAAATCTTACGCCTCGGGATCGTTCCTACTACCCAGTTTAATTGGATTCGATGTCCCGGAGGCTAGGTCTTCGTTCAGGGATTGCATTTTAGAACTTGAACTCATTGGATCACCGTTTATGGTTGTGACTAGGTTATCACTAGAGGATTGGAATCAGGGTCGTGCTTGTGGCTTGTTTATTGGTAACCTGTGCTTGGACCAAAGGTAAGAAAATTGCACCCCGTATGTGACATGCATGGTTATTATTGAGGCATGTCGAGTGTTTAAATGTGATGCATGTGATGCATGAGAAACATGTGATTAGGGCATGCCATGAATGTTGAATATGAGATTGATCAGCGCTTGAGCCTCTGTGTTTGTGCATGATCATAATTATGCTAGTAATTATTAAGTAAGCATGCTGAATGCCCTACATTTGGATATTTGACATATGATATATGCCTGGTAGCATTGCTTACTTGTACGTGGCACTGACTCATTAGTCAGAGTTGGAAATGGTGTAAGTATTAACTGTGAAACTGTGACTCATTAGTCAAGTTTGGCAGTAGTACTGAGCAATGGTCATTAGTCAAGAACGATCTTACCATGTTGAATGCAAGTCGACAAAGATTAGATCTAATCGACATCTGCATTGAATGACTCAAATGAGCATTAATGCCGGACCGACCTCAAGTTCGATGAAAACAAAAAGCGCTTGTCTAGCCAAAGGCTTGTCATTTAGAGCTAGGGCCAGCGAGCCCTGGTGACCATTTAGTCACATGGCTATGGGTGCCGAGCCCCGTAGTGACTACCCATTAGTCACTCATCTATTTAAGCTAATGACTTACCCATCAGTCACTCGTCTGTTTAAGCTAAAGCTAGTGACTTACCCATCAGTCACTCATTTGATTAGAGCTAATGCTAGAAAACCCAGGTGATAGTTTTGTCACATGGCTATGGGTACTGAGCCCCGTAGTGACTACCCATCTGTCACTCTTTATGGTTTAACAGAACCTGAAAGTGATATTCACTCATCTGTTCAGGGCTATCAGCTCTGTATGATTATAATGATCATCATTTGCATGGATGTGGGTGCTGAGCCTCGTAGTGACTTACTTGTCAGTCACTCATTATGGTTAACAGAACCACCAGTGCTAAATCACTCATCTGATTAGGATTGACTTGATAGTCATCCAATCAGGAGGGCAAGATTTTATTATCCTAGATTCCCCAGCATTATCTGAATTTATTTTCATGCTTGAATAGAGCTATATTTTCTAGGCATGCCAGATATGATTTGAAGTCATGATATGACGGTTCATTAGCATATCGAGTTTTCATGTTGGGCTTCAGCTCACGGGTGTTATGTGGTGCAGGTAAAGGCAATAGAAAGTTGGACCATCCCTGAGTTGGAGAGCTTAGGTGACGATGTGTACATATGCGGCTGCTCGACCACCACAGCCAAGGGTTGAAAGGGGAACTAGGGTTAAAACCTGTTTTGCCGCTTAGATCGGCTAGTTGTAAATATTTTTTAGTAATGAACCTTTTAATTATATTTTGGGATCCCAACGTATACAGTAAACGTTTTAGTGAAACATTATATCTTAACCAAAAATTTTAATCCTAAACCGCTAATCATACTTAGTTACACGATTATGGCCAAATGACTCGGTTAGCGAGTTTAGCACTGTTTAAAATGTGCACCGTAAGGGTCCATGGAGTTTAGGGCATTACAATTCGGTATCAGAGCGAGCCAAGGTTTATGGGTTCCTGAAGACAAGCTGGGCATGTACACTCGTCACTGAAGATAGCTTCACTCAGGGAATGGTAACTATTTATGTAGTTATGTGCTTAACTGCTTAAATAGAATGTAAATGCTTTACCTGCACATTGTATTAGGAAGCATGAGATTCTGATAGAACTTGGCTCTTGGCTATTTGATTACATACTCTGTGAATATATATATGAATGTGATCATATGATTACCTGCTCCATGAACATATATAATTGTGATATTTGCATGCTGGAGTTGGAGGCATGGTGTGAATGTTGGAAGAGCGGGGATTATGATTGATGTATGAATGCCATGGTCATGTTTTTAACACTATAGTGGGTTGTGATTGTAGTGTGGTATGATTGATCCCGTGGGGAAAGCTCTTGATATGCTCATCATATTTAATGGGTCAAGTTATTGACTGCAGATTCAATCAGCAAGTTTGTATCCAAGGCAGACAATGAGGCCTGGTGGTGGTTATATAGAGGCTGGGAGTTACAGCCAGGGTTTTAGTTCTTCATCTGCTCCTATGAATTTCCAGCAAATGTTTTTAGATTTTCAATCAAGATTGCAGAGGCCTGAGGAAAAGATTAGGTGTTTGAAGCAACAACAAAATCTGTTGGGGAGCACCTCTTCCTTTGCTATTCCAGGAGTGGCACCAGTTTTGGCTCAGCCTAAGGTTGAGTGCCGATGGGAATTTCTCTGTGGAAGATTCCAGGAATATTACCTTCCAGTATTTGAGGGAGGCCTAGATCCATTCAGAGTTGAGCAATGGATGGGCATGATCAGTTCCATTCTCGATAGTATGGGGTTGGTAGGTCACGATATGGTAACTATGCTACATATGTATTGCGAGATGATGCCCAGACATGGTGGGAAGTAGTATCCCAAACACGAGATACAACTGTGATGGATTGGAAATAATTTAGGCAGTTGTTCAATGAAAAGTATTACTGTGATGCAGCCAAGACTGCTAAGATGAATGAGTTTTTGAACCTCATTCAGGGAAATGCAACAGTAACCAAGTATATTAACAAATTTGATGGGTTGACCAATTTTTCTTTTGATATGGTACCCACAGATGTAGCTCGGAAGGAAAGGTTTATTCAAGGGTTTAATTCCAGAATAGTTCAGGGCATTAGAGTTACCCCAATGCATGAAATCTCTACCTATGCTCAGGTGGTAGGGAAGGCTCTTGCTGTTGAGAGCATAAGAAATGAGAAGGAGAGTGCTAGAGAGCACGGAGTTCAAGCAGTGATGCCTCCATTTATTGGAGCAAGCAAGAAGGAAAGCCGGAAGACTTATCCAGTATGCATTTGGTGCAAGAGGCGTCATCTGGGAGAATGTCGAGCAAAGGCATGTTTCTTATGTGACATGGTTGGGAATTTCAAGAAGGATTTCCAAAGGCTAAGAAAGGATGAGCAAAATTGGATGGACAACTTGACTCCAGCTAGAGTGTTCGTTCCGATGCAGTCAGGAACTGAGACTGAGACTAGTTCCTCAGAAATGGCAGGTCAGCTTTCTAGTTTTGATTTTTGAGTTACGCTGAATGGTTTTGGTGCCATGCTGTTTCTCTGTTTATTGCATCTAGAGAAGCATAGAGTTGTTATGAAGATTCCATGGTTATGTTATGATGGGAAAGTGATATTGTATTGGTGACTTAAGAGATGAGTTTGATTACGATGAAAGGACTCATCAGTGGTTTTGATAAAGCTGGTTATGACTGGCTTGACATGATTCAGTGTATGGATTGGTTAAGTAAGTGTGGGGCGATGTAAAAATTGCAAGAATAGGATAGTAGCTCTTGGGTTTGAAAGTGGGAAGCCTTGTCATAGTTGGCACTGTGCATGGATTCTGTATCCTTATGACATCTATATTGAGAGCTAGAGTTTTATTGCAGGGAGATGCATAGAACTCCTAGCTGGTGTGGTGGATACCACTTAGATTATGCCAGTTTGATCAGGATAGACTGGATTAGTCTGTGGGTTCTGGATGTACTTCCAGGGGACTTGCTAGGGTTTCCTTTTGTGAAAAGATAGAACGGTGATTGGATTAGTGCCAGGAAAGTAATTAGATTTAGGGCACTGTATTGAATGGTTCAGCAGAGTTGTAAGAATTAAAGGTTCATTTATTGAGTAAGATGGAATTCTCAAACGTGGATCCTTGACCTGGTTAGTACCCGCTGAAGATGGGGGAGAAGGATAAACAGAAGATTGTTTGTCTCAGGTAAGGGCACTGAGAGTGCTGAGTTATGATTTGAGAGGGTAATTAATGTTGAGTTGTCTTGATGAATTAGATGGTTAAAGCATTCAAAGGATTATTTGAATGGGATATATGATCGTCTTGGACAATGGTATTGTGATGTATTTCTTGAGAAGATTTGCCAAGGTCAAGGAACGCATGGGTAGGCAGGAGTTTCCTTGGATGGGCAGGATATTATATGCTCCTTGGGAAAGAGTTCTAAGTCTTCTTGCATATCAGAATCTGTTAGTAGGTGGTTATGGCATTTCAGTGGCAGGGATAAGTGATTGCATATGTAACATGTTGGTTACAGGTTCTAACCAGAACTAGAGTAGAGTTTCTGGTGGGCCAGGTGGCTAGTTTTATGCTTGAGATTACTATCTCAGAGAGGATAAAAAAGGAAAGACAATTAAGTGAACCACAGATAAGAAAATTGAGGAGAAAGTCTTAGCTGGATTAGCTAAGGGTTATACAGTGTCAGGTATGAATTTATTGAAGTATAAGGATCGGAGTTGGGATCCGATGGACACTGATATTAATTGGGAGATTCTGGATGAATCTCATGCTACTCTTTTATTCTCTTTATTCAGGCATCATGACAGTGTACCAAAGTTTGAGAGTTTGTATTGATGGCCTGGGATAGAGAGGGACATAATGGAATATGTGGTAAAGTTCTTAACCTGTTAGCATGTCAAATCAGAGTATAAGAATCAGTAAGGTCATTGCAGCCTTTGAGTATTCCATAGTGGAAATAAGGAAACATCGCGATGGGTTTCGCGGTGGCGCTGCCCAGGATAGTGGGCCAGTATGAGTTCGCGTTGGGTCATCATGGACCATTATTCCAAGTGATATCATTCCTATCAGTAAGAGTAAATAACACAGCTAATCAGTATTCAAATCTCTCTGTGAGAGAGATAGTGCGCCTTCATGAAATTCAAGGTTTGTCTTATTAGATGAAGACTCTATTGTTACTTCCAGGTCATGGAAGGGTTATGGAAGGCAATAATTATATAGATGTAATTTAGTACAATTCATTATCCTCATACTGATGGTAAATCAGAGAGAGAAAGAGAGTTATCTAGTATTGGAAAGGTACCTTATGAGATGAGGTATGTTTGAGAATGTTCATCACCCATTCATTGGAATAAGATGGGTTAGGTGTTGATTCTGGATCCTGAGGTGGTTCAGGGGACCATTAAGATTATTAGAGGTTAGACCTTGGATGCTCACTACTCAGAGTAAAGGGAAAAGTGTTACTGAATTGAAAAGAAAGAACATGGAGTTCCAAGTAGAAGATTGTATCTTCCTTCAAGTATCACCATGAAAAAGGGTTAGGAATTAAGGGCAATGTAATGCCCCAAATTTCCTAATGGGGTTTAAGACCTTGATTAGGAGGCCGGGAGGGCCATAATTGTTTTATTATGTTATTAAAAGATTATATGCATGTTTAGGTGTATTAAATATGCATGTGAACTCATTTCTGAGTAATTGGGTGATTTTCATATTTTGGCCATTTCGGGCATATTTGGCATATATGTGATATGTGTGTGGTGCCTTATTACTATTTGGTTATGCCAGGGTTACCCAGCACGAGACGATCCTAGGAGGTAAGCTAGTGAGAAGTCACAACGGGATATATTCTTGACTCAGAGTGAGTCAAGGGGTATTTAGAGCATTACCGGGTTATTGGGTAACGGGAATAAATATTTGGTGATAAATTGGGAGTTAGTAAGATCAGGGGGAAATTTTGGAGGTTTTGACTATTTTGCCCCCGGGAGTGTTTTCGGGACCCCGAGCGTTAGGATTTGGTTGAGGCTACTTAAGCTTGAAGTAACCTTTTAAAAGAATAAAAGAACGTTCTATACGTTCTCTCTCCCTCTAAGTTCCCTTTTCGTCTCCCGATCGTATTTTCGAAGGTAACTTGAGTTCTAGGACTCGGAATCAAGTGAGGATCGAGGCATAGCGATCCTAGGAAATATTAGAAGCTTATTATCCGGATGATTTAGTTGGAAACAACTCTATCGGAGGTAATTCAAGTTTTAAGTTTTTAAAAGTTTTTAAGCTTGAATTGGACTTTGTGCTTTGATGAGTTTTTGTTAGATTTGAAGCTTGGGTTTTATAGGTTTTGGATCATGGGGATGTTTGGGAACTTTGATTCTTGGGATTGGAGGTGTTTAGGTATTTTTTTGGGAGGTTTAAAAAGGTTAAAATTGGGTTTATGGATGGTTCTGGGTTGGGGGCCGCGGCCCTGTTCTTGGGTGCCACGGCCCTAGCTCGAAGAAGCTGGTGGAGCAAGTTTGGTCTTGCTGGGCGTCGCGGCCCTAGGTGTAGGGCGCCGCGACCCTTACTCCTGGAGTGGTTGGGGGCTGCGGGCCAAGGTGTTAGGGCCGCAGCCCTTGGGCAGGTTTGAGTCCATTTGGGTGTTTTGACCTCGGGAACTTGGTTTTAGGCCTCGGGATCATTCCTACTATTCGGATTGGTGGGGTTTGATGTCTCGGAGGCTAGGTTTTGGTTCCGGGATTGGTTTTAGAACTTGAACTCATTGGATCACCATTTGTGTTTGTGACTAGGTTATCACTAGAGGCTTGGAATCGAGATCGTGCTTGTGACTCGTTTATTGGTGACCTGTGCTTGGACCAAAGGTAAGAAAACTGCACCCTGTGTATATGTGACATGCATGGTTATTCTTGATGCATGTTGGTTGATTAAATGTGACATGCATGGTTATGATTTAGGCATGTCAAGTGATTAAATGTGATGCGTGTGTTGCACGAGAAACATGTGATTAGGGCATGCTATGAGTATTGAATATGATATTGTTCAGAGCTTGAGCCTCTGTGTTTATGCATGGTCCTAATTATGCTAGCAGTTGTTAAGTAAGCATGCTGAATGCCTATATTCGAATATTTGACATATGATATATGTTTGGTAGCATTGCTTGCTTGTGTGAGGCACCAACTGTTCGGAATCGGCACTGGTCGCGTATTACTGACCTGAAAGTCAAAAACGGCATAAGCGTCGAGGACGCAAGGCCGAATGAAGATTAGATCTAATTGATATCACTGTTGAATGACTCATATGGGGTATTAATGCTGGACCGACCCGAAGGTCGATGAAAATTATAAGCGCTTCGCTAGTCTAGGACTAGTTACTCAGAGCCAAGGCCTAAGGCCTAGGTGACTGTTTGTCACATGGCTAGGGAACAGTGTTCCATAGTTATGAATCTAGGGTCATGAGGAAGGTTATGTTGGTGACTAATCATTATGAACCTATCCTATTTAAGCTAGTGAAAGGATCACTTGTTTTATAAAGGGAACGGAACCCACCTTAGTGACTTGTACCACTGTCACTCTTTTATTCAGGGCTATCAGCCCGGTATGGTTACTGGAACCACCAGTGATAAATCACTTATCTGATTGTGATTGACTTGATAGTCATCCCATCAGGAGGGCAGGATTCCTTATCCTGGATACCCATCATTACGTGGATTTGTTTGCCTGCTTGATTAGGGCTATATCTGTTAGGCGTGTGCCTTATGATTTGATGACATATTATTATTGTTCATGAGCATATAGAGTTTTCTTGCTGGGCTTCGGCTCACAAGTGCTATGTGGTGCAGGAAAAGGCAAAAGAAAGCTGGACCATCCTTGAGTTTGAGAGCTTAGGTGACGATGTGTACATATTCAGCTGCTCGACCACCACGGCCGAGGTTTGAAGAGGAACTAGGGTTAAACCCTGTTTTGTCGCTTAGATCGGCTGGTTGTAAATATTTTCTTGTAATAGACCTCTAAATTATGTTTTGGGATCCCAATGTATGTAATAAATGTTCTAATGAAACGTTATATCTTAACCAAAATTTGAATCCCTAAACCGCTAATCATACTTAGTTACACGATTTTGCCCAAATGACTCGATTAGCGAGTTTAGCACTGTTTACAAGGCACACTGTAACGGTCCCTGGAGTTTGAGGCGTTACAGGCAAGGTTAACCCTAGAGTGGTATAACAGTTTGGGTCCTGGATAGGACTGGTCAGGTTGACTTTGGATCGACCTTATCTTTGGCATTGTTAGTTATATACAGTGTATTATGTATTTCCATGCTAAGGACATGGGTTGAAAGAAACTCATGTGTTGAGTTATGAGAATCTAGAGATTGAGGCTAAGTTATCCTGTAAGGAATATCCAGTCCAGATATGAAACAGAAAGAATAAGGTTCTAAGGAACAAAGTGTACCTTGAGTTAAGGTATGTTGTAGAAACAGTGAGGTCGAGGGAGCGACCTGGGAAACTTGAATCAGTTATGCGGAATTCTTATTTCGGGCAGTTCAAATAAATTTCGAGGACGAAATTTCTATAAGGATGGGATAGTTGTAATGCCCCAAATTTCCTAACAACGTATAGGACCTTGATTAGGAGGCCGAGAGAGCCATAATTGATTTATTATGTTATTAAATGATAATATGCATTTTAGGTGTATTAAATATGCATGTAAACCCATTTTTGATTAATTGGGTGATTTTCATATTTTGGCCATTTCAGGCATATTCGGCATATATGTGATATGTGTGTGGTGCTTTATTATTATTTGGTTATGCTAGGGTTACTCAGCACGAGACGATCCTAGGAGGTAAGCTAGTGGAATAGTCACAACGAGATTTATTCTTGACTCAGAGTGAGTTAAGGGGTATTTAGAGCATTACCGGGTTATTGGGTAATGGGAATAAGAATTTGATGATAAATTGTGAGTTAGTAAGATCAGAGGGAAATTCTGAAGGTTTTGACTATTTTGCCCCCGGGCACATTTTCGATACCCCGAGTGTTAGGATTTGTTTGAGGCTACTTAAGCTTGAAATAACCTTTTAAGAAATAAAAAGAACGTTCAGTAAGTTCTCTCTCCCTCAAAGTTCCATTTTTGTCTCCAAATCACATTTTCGAAGGAAACTTGAGTTCTAGGACTCGGATTCAAGCGAGGATAGAGGCATAGCGATTCTAGGGAAGATTAGAAGCTTATTAGTTGGAGGATTTAGTTGGGAAACAACTCAATCGGAGGTAATTCAAGTTTTAAGTTCTATGTTTTTGAAGTTTTTAAGCTTGAATTGGACTTTGTGTTTGATGAGTTTTTGATTGATTTAAGACTTGGGTTTTATTGGTTTTGGCTCATGGGGATGTTTGGGAACTTTGATTTTTGAGTTTGGAGATGGTTGGATAGGTTTTTGGAATGTTATAAAATGGTAAAATCGGGGAAAAATGGCTGGTTCATAGTTGGGCCGCGACCCTGTTCTTAGGCTCCACAATCCAAGCTCAATGAAGCAGGTGGAAGATTCTGGGAAGCCTGGGGGCCACGTCGCTTGGTGCCATTTGTGGAAGAAATGATGTTTTGTTTATCGGAACTCAAAGCTTAGGCCTTGAGATCGTTCCTACTACCCGGTTTATTGGGATTCGATGTCCTGGAGGCTAGGTCTTGGTTCCGGGATTGAGTTTTAGAACTTGAACTCATTAGATCACCGTTTATGGTTGTGACTAGGATATCAATAGAGGCTTGGAATCAGGATCGTGCTTGTGGCTCGTTTATTGATAACCTGTGCTTGGACCAAAGGTAAGAAAACTACACCCCGTATGTGACAAGCATGGTTATTATTGAGGCATGTCGAGTGTTTAAATGTGATCCATGAGAAACATGTGATTAGGGCATGCCATGAATGTTGAATATGAGATTGATCAGAGCTTGAGTCTCTGTGTTTGTGCATGATCATAATTATGCTAGCAATTGTTAAGTAAGCATGTTGAATGCCCTTCATTAGTCAGAGTTGGAAATGGGGTCAGTATTAAATGTGAAGTTGTGACTCATTAGTCGAGTTTGGCAGTAGTATTTGCACTGGTAACATGGTATTGACTCATAAGTCAAGAACGGTCTTAGTGTGTTGAACGCAAGCCGACAAAGATTAGATCTAATCGACATCCACATTGAATGACTCAAATGAGCATTAATGCCAGACCGACCTCAAGTTCGATGAAAACTAAAAGCACTTGTCTAGCCAAAGGCTATTCATTTAGAGCCAGGGACAGCGAGCCCCGGTGACCGTTTAGTCACATGTCTATGGGTGCCGACCCCGTAGTGACTACCCATCAGTCACTCATCTATTTAAGCTAGTGACTTACCCATCGGTCACTCATCTGTATAAGCTAAAGCTAGTGACTTACCCATCAGTCACTCATCTGTTTAAGCTAGTCATCAGTCACTCATATGTTTAAGCTAGTGACTTACCCATCAATCACTCATCTGTTTAGAGCCATTCCCAGAAAGCCCAGGTGCGTATTTCGTCACATGGCTATGGGTATTGAGCCCCGTAGTGACTACCCATCAGTCACTCATTATGGTTTAATAGAACCTCAAAGTGATATTCACTCATCTATTCAGGGCTATAAGCTCTATATGATTATAATGATCATCATTTGCATGGCTGTGGGTGCTGAGCCCCATAGTGACTTACTTGTCAGTCACTCATTATGGTTAATGGAACCACCAGTGTTAAATCACTCATCTGATTAGGATTGACTTGATAGTCATCCAATCAGGAGGGCAATATTTCTTATCCTAGATTCCCCAACATTATCTGAATTTACTTGCATGCTTGAATAGAGCTATATTTGCTAGGCATGCCAGATATGATTTGATGTCATGATATGACAGTTCATGAGCATATTGAGTTTTCTTGCTGGGCTTCGGCTCATGGGTGCTATGTGGTGCAGGTAAAGGAAAAAGAAAGCTAGACCATCCTTGAGTTGGACAGCTTAGGTGACGATGTGTACATATGTGGCTGCTCGACCACCACGACCGAGGGTTGAAAGAGGAACTAGGGTTAAACCCTGTTTTCCCGCTTAGATTGGCTAGTTGTAAATATTTTCTTGTAATGAACCTTTAAATTATATTTTGGGATCCCAATGTATACAGTAAAAATTTTAGTGAAACGTTATATCTTAACCAAAATTTTTAATCCTAAGCCACTAATCATACTTAGTTACACGATTATGGCCAAATGACTCGGTTAGCGAGTTTAGCACTGTTTAAAATGTGCACAGTAACAGTCCGTGGAGTTTAGGGCGTTGGATTTATCCTCTCGGTCTAGAATCTTAACTGGTTTACTCTGATTGGATAAATCATAATCCAACACCAGGTTTTCATAACTCAACACATGTGTAGGATTTGATACGTACTTTCGGAGCATAGACACATGAAATACATTGTGGACCCTTGATAAGGCTGGAGGCATGCCTAATATGTATTCCACCTCACCAACTTGTTCCCAGATCTCAAAGGGGCCAACAAACCTAGGACTTAACTTCCCTTTCACTCCAAATCATTTCACTCCTCTCAAAGGAGAAATTCTGAGAAACACATGATCACCGACTTGAAATTCTACACTTCTCCGTTTCAAGTCTGAGTAACTCTTATGTCTAATATGGGAGGAGCATCCGAGCTCTTATCTTCTCAATTGCCTCGTTAGTCCTCTGAGCGACCCCAGGACATAAGTATTTCCTCTCTCCCATCTCATCCCAATGAATGGGCAATCTGAATTTCCTCCCATACAACATTTCATAAGAAGTCATTTTGATAGTTGCCTGATAGCTGTTATTATAAGAAAACTCAATTAAAGAGAGATACTTTCTCCAAGATCCCCCAAAGTCCAGCACACAGGCCCGCAACATATCCTCTAGTATCTGAATCGTCTTCTCAGACTGTCAATCCATCTTAGGATGATAGGCAGTACTGATCCACAAATGCATGCCCATAGCCTTTTGCTGGCTTTCCCAAAACATAGAGGTGAAGCTGGGGTCCCTGTCAGACACTATCGACCTCGGAACCCCATGGAGACGTACGATCTCCCTCACATACAACTCAACACACTGCTCCATGGTATAAGTTGTTCTAACAAGCAAGAAGTGGGATGATTTGGTGTACCTATCCACAATCACCCACACAGAATCATGTTGTCCCACTGTCCTCGGCAATCCAACCACGAAGCCCATGGTGATATCTTCCCACTTTTACTCTGAAATCCCTAAAGGTTGCCGTAACCCTGCTGGCCTTTGATGTTCAACCTTCTCCTGCTGACAAGTCAAACACTATTGGGAATAGTGCCCTTAAAGCAATTATAGTTGACAAATGTTTTAAATGAAATAAATAATTGAATTGAATTATATATATAGACTATGTCCGATATTATATTGATATATTAAGTGAATATCAAAAAATTCCAAAGTTTATCTATGTGGTCTTAATCTCATATTGGTATGAGAGGACAAAAGTTAAGAAAATAAACTTAAAATAATTCGCAGTAAAATAAAGTTATGGAATCTTTAGATTAATTACTACTAGTACGGTCCACTAGGATTATGAATACATGTGACCTAGATCCATGTTACTAGTGTAGTAGGACACTTTAGTAGAGGTACTTTGCATGATGAGATTATGTAGAACTGGACCAGATGTGACTTGTTAATACTTATTTAAACACCGTTTCATAGTATTACTCCAGCACATCAAACGATGATCATATACACTATGATCTTAATCCTGAGGCTGCTATGAAACTTATATATGTCATTCGATCCTTTGATTCACGCGTTAAGGTTTGTCAGAATGATCAGGCTAAGAAATATTATTTTGGGAACTCAATGATGTATATGGTTGGGGATGTAGTTTAATATGTATGGAATCTAATACCTTCTTATAGATTGAATAATGTTATGAGCACTCACATTGCAAACTTGTTGTGACACAACCTTCACTAGTAAAGTCAATGGTACTCTAGGAACAAGATATAGCTAAAAGGGTAAAACGATAATTTTATTCCCTTTTAATTATGAACCATTAATAGAGGATTAATGTTGTATGTAATGATGATATCAATAGACACTTTATTCTTTAATAAAGTACTCAGTAAATATATGTTTGTAATTATCAAGAGTTCAATCTCATATTTATAGTGGAGTAATCATGAGATTAATAAATATGATTATTTAATCAATGAGCTTTGATTAATAATATAATATTTATCGGAGCTTGATATTATAGGTCCATAGGTAAGAGTTTATACAGGGGTATAACTGTAATTTGGGAATTTAAGAAGAATTTTATTCTTCGGGTCAAGTGTGCAATTATATGATAATTGAGGTTGAATAATTAAATTGGAATTAATTATTAAATTTCGAAAATAGATTTATTAATTTAAATATGTAAAATTTGGAAATTCATATATATAAATTAATTAATTAATTAATTTTTTATATTAATTATTATATTTGAGTGGGAGAAAATAAAATTGTAAAGTTAAAAATAGTTTTTGATTTATTGAATTTCAAAAGATGATGATAATGATGATCATCAATTTGAATTTTTAATTTAAAATTTAAATTTTGAAATATGGTTGTCATCTTTTCCCTAAAAAGATAAATACCTTATTTTGTGGAAGAATGATTTTAATTAAATAATTAAATAAAAGAAAATTGCAATATCCCTGAAAATGATGTTGCAGTCCACGAATGACAGAGTCCAAAGACTGTGCTATGCATGTATGACTACACTGATATTGTATCTGTGTTGTTTTTATTTTTTTTATTTAATTATTTAATGATTTGAAAATATATTTTTTCAAATTTGGTAAGTTAGATATTTACCTAAATCAAATCATATTATCATTATGAAATTATTATTATATTACTATTATTATTAGGAATAATAAGGTAATATAAATCTCTATATATATGATATAGAAGAAGAAGAGAAAACAAACAACAAACACACAACAACACAACACAATATACAATACACAATTCAGAATAGTTCTCATAATTTTTGTCAGAAAAAATCTCTTTCTTCTTCTTTATTCTTGTCATTCTCAGACCATAATCCAAGTTCTCATGTGTTGAGAAATACTTGTGATTCCTAAAATACATACCCATATTCTCTTTGTGCCCACACACATCTTGAGGTGTAGAGAACACTTCGGAAGATCGTGGTTTGAGTGCTCAAAGCATTGGATAGGAAGATTGACAAATATACAAAAAGACTCAAGGACACTTGATAGGATTCAAGAAGTAAATTTTAATGTTCTTGATTTTTTTTGTTTATATGTTATATATAAATATATTGTATATATATATATATGTTGCATGATTAATAATACTGTATGTTAATGTTTTTATGATGTGCTCTTGTTCATATAAACTGTTTATATGAGTAATGAATTTTTTTGAGTGTTGGTTGTCCTAAAACAATGGGCCCATCACGCCAATTTCGCTGCGTGCTCTGAATATTTTTCCAACAATTGGTACCGGAGCAGGTCATTAATCTATACATATTATTAATTGTTGTGTGAGATTATATGCATTTTTATATTATATGTGATATATGTTTGAGTCGATGGATGTTTATTTTCATGATGATAAATTCTTAAGGGTTGTTTGTTACGGTGTTTTTGGGTTTAGGAATTGTTCTTAAAATTTATAGATGAAATATGTTAGCCATTTTGGGGAATAGGAATTTTGTAATTTTTGGTTTAAAAATTTTGTTGGTGCCCGAAACCCGAGCTGCTGCTTGTGCCCCAACCGCATGCCTAGGCGTGCTGCACAACCAGTGTATGCCCCAGCCCCTGCCGTGTGTGACGTGCTGCGTCATGACACATCTCCAGGGGGCCATTTTGATCATTAGTCAAGTCTTGCACCAAGTAACCTCAGGGGTAGGGAATGGCACTTTTGTAATTATGCATATGTCTCCCAGACAAAAATCATATATGTTCCTAGGAAGACTTCATTTGCTTAGAATGCTCCTTAATGGGGGTGACCTGGTGACTTAAGGAAGCACCATGGCCACCAGCAGATAGGGGCTTAAGCTGTGTACTCCCTTGCCCTATCAAGGCCTTATATGAATAAAATGATGCTTTGCCATGTCCTTTTGTGTATGCTTTCTTTACAGTCTATGTGTTACTTGTTTGTTGCCTTCGTTGGGTCATTGCGTGCCACTTGACTGTGTTATATGCTCTGATTGTTGTGTGGGATGTTGCCTCTGGATAGCTTGCCTCATGCTTGCTCTCGCTTAATAATTGCCCTTACTCGTGTGAGACTTGTAACGTGGCTAACCATTGAGTTTACTTGCCGCAGGTGTGAATTCTAGGCTGACTTGCTAGCTACGAGTGCTAGCAAGTGCCACACGTTCCGTCCTTTCGAGTATTGAAATTGGCGGCCCGTGACAGTTGGTATCAGAGCTAAGTTTGAGAAAGCTTGGGGACCATGCAGGATGGTGAGTAACACTCAAAGGATTGAAGCGCTGGAGAGGCGCGTTGGAGAGCTAGATGGCCTTGACGAAAGAGTCAGAGATCTTGGCTCTATCAGGCTAGAACCAGAGACGACTAATGCACTGAACCGCGTGGCTGTGTTGGAGCGGGATACGACCAATCTACTTGCCCGCATAACGGCAATCGAGCGGAGGGAAAACCTTTCAAGCACATCCAATACTCCTCTGAGGGAGGAATGTATTGAGGCAATGGAACGAGCGATGAAGGACCTACAAGAAGCATTAAATGACGTCGTAGAGAATTGTAGGGAGTCAGTTAAGGCAATGAAGGATGAAATGTTATAGATGAACACCAAGCTGAATCTCACCATGAGGGCAGTTGGGAATCAGCCTGCAACTGGACCCATTGGCATGGAATATGGGAGAGTAAAAGTCCCTGAGCCGAGGCTCTATGGAGGGGCTAGAGACGCGAAGGACTTAGAGAACTTCCTCTTTGATATGGAGCATTACTTTAGAGCCGTGAGAGCTGAATTAGATGATGGCAAGGTCGCCATGGCAACGATGTACTTGTCTGCAAATGCCAAAGTGTGGTGGAGGACGAAGTACGACGATATTCAGAATGGCAGATGCACCATAAAAACATGGGAAGATCTCAAGAGAGAGTTGAAGATGCAGTTTCTCCCTGAGAATGTTGCCTACATAGCTTGACGCCATTTGAGAGAGCTGAAGCACACCGGAACAATCCGAGAATACGTGAAGAAATTCTCTGGGTTGATGTTGGATATCAAAGACATGTCCGAAGTGGACAAACTCTTCACATTCTTAGAAGGTCTGAAACCTTGGGCAAAGCAAGAGCTCGAGAGATAACAAGTGGCTGACCTAGCCATTGCTCAAGCTGCTGCCGAATGACTGACTGATTACTCATCAGGGAACATTCAATCCAAGAAGACCAATCCGTCGACTAGTGGAAGTAATGTTGGGAGTAAAAATTTTGGGTAGTCGTGGCAGAGCAAGAGTGGGGGAGGAGAGAACAGGAGTGTGGAATCTAACTCTCCTAACAAAGGTAGTAACCCCCCGTTCAAGAATCCTCTTACATGCTGGATCTGTACTGGTCCTCATAAGTCGACAGAGTGTCCTCACAAATCCCAGATGAGTGCCCTCCAGGCGACATTTGCTCAAAAAGAACAAGCCAACAAAGAAGAGGAGGAAGAGGACTATATGCACATGGGTGCCCTCCGGATGCTGAATGCTCTCAAGAAACACGGTGCGGAAGTGAAGAAGACCCCCGGAAAGGGACTAATGTATGTGGACGCCACTCTAAACGGTAAGATGGCTGGAAGTGTGATGATTGACACAGGCGCCACTCACAACTTCATTTCGGAGATCGAAGCTAAATGTTTGGGACTGAAATGGGAGAAGAACCATGGCCGCATGAAAGCGGTTAACTCAGAAGCCTTGGCCACAACCGGTGTGGCTAAAATGGTAAACATGAAGATCGGCTCGTGGGAGGGGCAGACTGACTTGGTGGTCGTGCGAATGGACGACTTTGAGGTGATATTGGGTACGGACTTCCTTACGAAAAAAGGAAGCCATTCCCATCCCAGCTACGGGAAGCTTACTCATAATGGGGGAGACACCTGCAGTTGTGCCTGCTAAAGTGGAGCAGCCCCCAGAAACCAAGTTGTTGTTAGCCTTACAATTGAAGAAGGGCGTGAGAAGACAAGAGCCCACGTATATTATCCTACCCACAATATATGAGGATATAGTGGATGAATTCAACCCACCAGAAATTCGAATGGTCTTGAAGAAGTATGGGGATGCTATGCTGGATTAACTCCCCAGAGCCTTACCACCTAGAAAAGGGATTGATCACCAGATTGAGCTAGTGCCAGGAGCCAAACCACCTGCGAAGGCGGCCTATAGGATGGCACCCCCTGAACTAGCTGAACTGAGGAAGCAGTTGAAGGATTTACTAGAGGCGGGCTTCATCAGACCATCGAAGGCACCGTATGGTGCACCCATGCTATTTCAGAAAAAGCACGACAGGAGCTTGAGACTATGTATTGATTACCGGGCTCTCAATAAGGTGACAATGCGTAATACATTCCCTATCCCCTTGATCGCCGACTTATTAGACCAGTTGAGTGGAGCGAAATTCTTTACAATACTGGACTTAAGATCAGGCTACTATCAAGTGCGGATAGCAGAAGGGGATGAGTCGAAGACAACGTGTGTGACTCGATATGGGGCATACGAGTTCCGAATCATGTCATTTGGGTTGACAAACACACCAGCCACATTCTGTACGTTGATGAAGCAAGTTTTCCAGGAATACTTAGACAAGTTCGTGGTAGTCTACTTGGATGACATTGTGGTCTATAGCTCTACAATAGAAGAACATCAACGACACTTATCTCAAGTGTTTCAGAAATTGAGAGAGAACTAACTCTATGTGAAGCGAGAGAAGTGCTCCTTCGCACAAGAGAGAATCAACTTCCTAGGCCACATAGTAGAACGTGGTCGGATCCGCATGGATCTAGAGAAGGTGCGGGCCATTCAAGAATGGAAGGACCCCACCAACTTGAAAGAATTACGCTCCTTCCTTGGTTTAGCCAACTATTATCGAAGATTTGTGGAGGGCTATTCAAGAAGGGCAGCACCCTTAACCGAGTTGTTGAAGAAGGGTGTAACTTGGACGTGGACCGATAAGTGTGTCAAAGCATTTAAGAGTCTGAAGGAAGCCATGATGCGAGATCCTGTCCTCGCCTTACCAGATGTTGGTAGGCCCTTCAAAGTGCAGATAGATGCATCTGATTATGCTTTGGGAGGGGTGCTTGTACAAGGGGGCCACCCCGTAGCTTATGAAAGCCGCAAACTCACAGAGGCAGAGAGGCAGTACACTACACAAGAGAATGAGCTTCTCGCAGTAATTCATTGTCTACGAGTGTGGAGGCACTACTTGTTGTGGTCGAAGTTTGTGGTAAAAACAGATAATGCCGCGGTGAGTCATTTCCTCACCCAGCCAAAGCTTAACCATAAACAAGCACGATGGCAGGAGTTCATAGCAGAATTCAACTTTCACTTCGAACACAAGGCTGGCCGTCTAAACCAGGCAGCTGATGCCCTGAGTCGCAAAGCTGAGTTAGCGGCTCTAAAATTGCTAGCAAATATGTCAGCTAGCATGGTGACCACTCCACTCTGAGAGCGCATTAAGGAGAACCTGGTGAAAGACCCGGTGGTGAAGACCATCATGAATCTCGCAAAAGAGGGGAAGACTCGCCAATTTTGGGTAGAGGACGATCTTTTGTGGGCCAAGGGTGGCCGCTTATATGTTCCAAAGACGGTAGATTTGTGGAGGACACTAATGAGTGAGTGTCACGACACCTTGTGGGCGTCATCCAGGGTGGCAGAGAACTCATGACCTATTGAAGCAGGGGTATTACTGGCCACAAATGCGTGATGATATTGTGGAGTATACCAAAACCTGTCTCACCTCCTAGCCGGACAAAGTGGAGAGACACAAGATGCCAGGGTTGTTGGAACCTTTGTTAGTCCTAAGCCGACCATGGGAGAGTGTGTTGCTTGACTTCATTACTAGTTTACCGAAGATAAGAGACTTGAGTGTGATCTTAGTGATCGTGGACAGATTTTCAAAGTATGCAACCTTCATACCGGTGTCGAAATATTGCTAGGCAGAAGAGACAGCGAGACTTTTCTTCAAGTATGTAGTTAAGCATTGGGGAGTACCTGAAAATAAAGTTAGTGACCATGATGGAAGATTCACAAGGACCTTTTGGTCGGAGTTATTCAACCTTTTGGGGTCACAACTATATATTTCCTCGAGCTACCATCCTCAAACAGACGGACAAAGTGAAAGATTCAATGGGATGCTGGAAGAGTACTTGCGGCATTTCGTCAGTGCCAACCAAAAGAATTGGCCGCAACTACTAGACATAGCTCAATTTTGTTTCAACTCTCAGAAGATTTCTTCATCAAACAAGAGCGCTTTTGAAGTTGTTAACGGTCAGCAACCGCTGTTACACCACACAGTGGATGAGTATCGCGGAAGAAATCCGAGAGCCTTTAATTTCATGAAAGACTGGAAGAAAACCACCGAGATTGCTCGAGCCTACCTAGAGAAGGCATCACAGAGAATGAAGAAGTGGGCAGATCAGAAGAGACAACCGCTGGAATTCAAAACATGCGACTTAGTGATGATCAAGCTGAGGCCCGAACAACTGAGATTCCGAGGGAATAAGGACATCCGACTCGTCCGCAGATACGAGGGTCCTATTCAGTCATCTCGAAAGTGGGCCTGACCTCCTACAAATTCAGCTTACCAGATTGGATGAAAAAACACCCGGTCTTGCACGTCGGCAACCTCAAACCATATCACGAAGATCCAGAAGACCCAGCACGCAACCAGTCTACCAGAGAAGGAGTCAGCATCAAGCCACGAAGCAGCAGACAACCTGAAGAAATCCTAGCAGAGAGGACCGTGGTCATGGATAGGAAGAAGAAGAAAGAGTTTCTGGTGAAGTGGAAAGGGCTCGAAGATGAAGAAATTTGCTGGGAAAGGGCGGAGGACTTGCACAAGCATACGCAGAAGATTGAAGATCTGCAAGGGGCAGGTTCGTCGAGGATGCCGAAGATTTAAGTGGGGGAGAGTGTGACGTGCTGCATCATGACACACCTCCAGGGGGCCATTTTGTATGTATGAGCATGCCTTGGTGCTTGATCATTAGTCAAGTCTTGCACCAAGTAACCTCAGGAGTAGGGAATGGCACTTTTGTAATTATGCATATGTCCCTGAGACAAAAATTATATATGTTCTTGGGAAGACTTCATTTTCTTCGAATGCTCCTTAGGGGGGGGTGACCTGGCGACTTAAGGAAGCACCATGGCCACCAGCAGATAGGGGCTTAAGCTGTGTATTCCCTTGCCCTATCAAGGCCTTATATGAATAAAATGATGCTTTGTCATGTCCCTTTGTGTATGCTTTCTTTACAGTCTATGTGTTGCTTGTTTGTTGCCTTCATTGGGCCATTGCGTGCCACTTGACTGTGTTGTATGCTCTGATTGTTGTGTGGGATGTTGCCTCTAGATTTCTTGCCTCGTGCTTGCTCCCGCTTCATAATTTCCCTTACTCGTGTGAGACTTGTAACGTGGCTAACCATTGAGTTTAATTGCCGTAGGTGTGAATTCTAGGCTGACTTGCTAGCTACGAGCGCTAACAAGTGCCGCACGTTCCGTCCTTTCGAGTATTGAAATTGGCGGCCCGTGACACCGTGCACGCCAGCGCACCTGCACACCCGCACACCCGCCCACCTGCGCCTAGCCACTGTACCCCAACCGCGCCTTGCCCCGCGCCCAGCCGAGCCCATCGCCGAACCACCCTCTGCCACCGCACCATGGTACACACCTAGGTTTTGTTTTTACAAAGCTTAGTGTGGTTTTAGAATAATAAATTTTTTAAATTATTCATTTAATTAAAAAATTCAGAAATTAAATTTAAATGGTTTTAATTTGGAAATTTCTTTAATGGAAATAATTTTGATTATTTTCCTTAATTAAAAATATTTTAATTGGTATCTTCCACAATTAAAATTATTTTAATTAAAATTTGCAAAATTAAAATTATCTTGAATTTTAGTTTATTAAAATTAAATTGGTTAATTTTATTTTTGAATTAAATGACCCAAATTCAAATTGGACCTTATAAAATTTTGGGTGTTAAAGCTCAAAGTTTAATTATTTTAAAAGTTCGTTTAAAATAATTAAAAAGTTGTATAATTTAAAATGGATATGGAAAATGGTAGCATTGGCTCAACAAGACTATATCTCAAGGTTTAAGATCAAAGTGTTCTTAATCAAGCCTTAGTTAGTCTAGGTTACATTTTCATGTATTTTTTGCAAGTGTTGTATTTTTTTTTTTCTAGAAATACCCAAAAGTTACCATACCTGCTTTTATTTACTTATTATAAATGTTTGAATATGAATAAAATGTTTAATATTTTGTCATGCATTATAACATGCTATTCATATACCCACACAGTATGCAAGGCACACTAATGAGTTAAGTCATTGATTGAAAATAATGGGTTACACTCCAATTGTGTATCTAGGCTTTCAAGCACGACTAGTGCATCTTGACCAAACTAGCGGTAGTTCATAAGTCAAAAGAGAAAAATAAGTTTTTAAGTTTTTACTTATGAAATTGAGATTTGTCTCAAAATTAATTTGGAGTTAGTCTAACCTACCCTATGGCGGTCCATTAATTTTCAAACTAATTTATCATTGATTAGTATATATTTTTTTATGTGCTTTTATATGTTGCATTCATGCATCATATTTACTTTTCCAAATAAAATCTAATATTTATTATATGTCTTAATCATTTCATTTTATTTATTTTTTTCCAGCAACAATGGTTAAATCTCTTAATCTTGATCAAGAAACTCAAATGTGAAAGAACCATTGAATCCTCGTGATGGCCAGCTTAGTACTTTTCATTTAGACTTCAACAATCTAGATGTTTGGTATAGAAACATACACATAATTCTGAGTGAACTAAAAGTGTATGATGAAATCATTGATGTGCCTTTAGATGAGCCATCAACTTAATCTGATTATGATAGTCATAAAAAATATGCGGATTGGATGAGATCTGAATATTTGGCTAGTCATTGCATACTAAAGACTGTGTCTGACGATATTAAATCGAGATGTATGAACCTTAGATCTACATACGAGATATGGGAGAGGATAATAAGAAATTCTTTTGATCACTTAAGAATTTTGCAAGAAGAAATGGTAAATATGATTTGTTCATCTCCTTTTAATATATTTGAATAGTTGATTCAAATTTTTATGCCACCATATTTTTGTCTTGTATTTAGGAACACATTATTCGAGACAAGAAAAGAATGCGAAAGAAAAACAAGAAAAATTGCAGATTGGTAGACCAAGAGATAACTGACATGGAAATTAGTTTTTTCATTTTCAACTTTGTATTAAGTTTTTCCTTTAAAGTAGTTCTAGAATTATTTCTAGAAACTATGTTTTTAGATTCATTTATTTGATGAATGAACAAGTTTATTATTTCTTTTGAATAATAAATTCATTTGTTATTTTTGAAATATATTTGTTCCACCGATATCATCAATAAGTATAAATGATAATTATGAATTATTTATTATTGTGCAAATCATAGATTTAATAAGACATCTTATTCCAACCACAATTAAGTGAAACATATATGTGAATTATTTTTAAGATTGACTTGTAATTAATTAGACACATAAAACAAATAAAAGACAGTCTTATATTGCAAACATTCAATGGTTCTCTCCCTGTTTATAAAGCATGTTAATTAAAATTAACCAAAAGACATGTCTCTAATAAAGGCTCAAAAATCACATAATAGTTTAGTTAATGTTGAACCTTTTAATGTTCAAAGATAAAAGAAATAATAAATAGTAAGTCAATATTGATTGACATATATTTTAGATATGTTTAACTTTGATTGAATGTAAAGAAAATTTCTAGAAATTTTCTTGCAACATTCAAAGTAAAGTCACTTAGAGACTTGCTTGATCTGATCAAAGTGAAGTTTAAACTCAAATTTGGAATTCAAGTAATTTGCATGTGAACTTGGAATTCAAACCCAACTCACATACAACTAAAATGCTAAGCAAAATTAGTATTTTGGAAATGGAATTTAATCATATTAGATAAGATTAAATAGATAATGAATGATCATTATCGTCTTTAATATTTCTATAATTTTAACACTTGTTATACTCTGTACATGTTTGATTGTACAACATCAAAGACTTAGAAGTTGAGATTCACAAGTGGTTATGTGAATAAATTAAAAAAAATTCATGGAGTCATTTAGTGAAACAGTTTAATAATAATAAAAAACTACAAAAGAATTTGTATCTCTCTAAATGCTACTTTAGTGAAGCGTTATTATTATAATCACAATATTTTCTAGTTAAGTTGTACAAGAAATAATGACTGCAAGTCAAGTAAGCAAGTTAATGATAATCAACAATGATAAAACCAAAGATTATCACAAATTAAAGCCTTGTTGTAGTGGGAGCATTAGTTAGTAACTACTCCATTTCAAATGTAAAGATAGTTAAATTGGGAAACACAATCTAACTATACTTCATTTACATACTAGTATATGAAATGAAAAAGTCTTTTACAGAAAACAATGGTTGAAATACCATGAATCTAGAAATGGAATTTGGAATTCTATGTCATCTGGATTCTTGAACTTCAATTTGAAACAGGATATTTAAGATAAAGAGGAGAACAGAGAAAAGTATAAACTTTTCAAAGTTCTATTAATAAGCTAAGGATATGAATAGAATGAGGAATTTATTACTTGAATAAATATCTTCTACTGTAACAAAACTTCAATCTGTTTACATACTCTTATCCACAACTTTATGCATGGATTATGAGATTAATTTAAATGAATGTCTAAGTACTCTTACTGAATGGCTGAGATGACAAAATCATTTGAAGATCTCTACCAGAAAGATTCTGTTGTGATTCTTATTCTTAATAATGACAACGTTCTTATCATTGGGAATGATGTAAAGACATTGTCAATAGAAAAGAAATGGTTAGTTGCACATTTCTAAATATTAGATTTAGAAAAGCCAATAATGTTCTATACTTTAAGTTCTATAAAGATTGAAAGAACATTCCTTAGGCATTGTCTCAAGCGACTTATATAGATAAGAAGCTTAAATGCATTAGTTTACAAAATCCAAGAAAGGTTTTTTTTTTTTTTTGCCTTCTTAGTAAGGAGAATGTATTATCTAAATAATAAATGTCCATTTATTCTTTTACTAGAAAAGAGGACATGAGATAGGTATTCCTACAACTCAGTAATAGACTGTTTAATGTATCGAATGTTATGTTGTCAATTCATTATGGATTGAGTCATTGAATAATTATAAAGACTTATTTTTGAGTATCTTGAATGTAATAAAGATTATATGTATGTGCATTTAGGCAGAGACCTAAAATCTCAAAGGATGAACTGATTTTAAATCTTCCAAGATTCATATTAAAATCAAATTCCATAACCGTGGAGCAAACACATTAATCTAGAAATGTGTTAGACATTTCAAATTTATATGTTTCTCCACAAAAGTCAAAATATAACAGCCACGAGCAGTTGAATAAGCTATTTGATTTAGTTGAGTTCTTTGTCATTCTGGAAAGAGTTTCAGACTAGAATAAACATCAAGTATCTCAATGCGAAAAACAATGGAGATACAACTATTCTAGTGTAATGACCCAACTATTTCTAAGACCTTGGACCATTAGAACTACTGGACATAGCTACTATTTTGGGAAAGATACATAAGAAATAATATAACTTTATTAAATCTCAAAATATTGTATCAAATACATAATAATAGAAAGTATGGCATGGGTACCCATTATTTAAAAGAAAAACATAAACTTTAATTCAATTGTTTAAAAAAAAACTAAATGCGGAAAATACATAGAAACATATTTAAAAAAAAAAAACTAAAAACAACGTCATCCTCGATCGACACGCAGTCCACTCAGTCCGTTCATCCTCAATACACAAGCCAAGCTACCAAGAATCTTTCCGCCTCCGTATCTAGTTTCCTGCATCACACTAAAATAAAATAAAGGAATGAGCCTAATGCCCAGCAAGGAAAATCTACTAAAAACATACATCACAAACATAAGCATAAGGCTATATCATATACTATAAAAACATAAGACTATCTAAAACATATACCATATAAGCATACACTATAAAACATATGACTATAAAAATATATATCATATAGGACTACAATATTAATGGCCATTAACTCATTAACATGGCATGTGATAAACCATCTGGGTCCCTTGTCTAATATCTGAGGTAGGTTAGATCACATGGTAGTATATGATAACCCATCTAGGTCCCCTGTCTAATATCTGAGGTAGGGTAAATCACATGGTAGTATATGATAACCCATCTAGGTCCTCTGTCTAATACCTGAGGTAGGGTAAATCGTAACTCTAAACCATGAAAATGATAAACACTAGGGCTTGCTAGCTAAGAAACTATGAGCCCTAGATAACATAAAAACATAACATAACATATTATAACATAAACTTATCATAACATATTATACATAAACATAACATATAAGCATAACATATCATACAAAACATACAAGATCTATCCTATTTTCCTTACCAACACTGGGATATTTGAGAACAAAGACGAGATTGGGAACACTCCTAAAACCAACAATACAAATGGTGAGTATTTCTAAAGAATAAAGAATGAATGTGGAACTAAACCATTAAGAAGAAACATACCAAGAAAAAACTTAAGTTTCAAGAACATAATCAAGAACCAATAACGAAAGTTAGGATCTGAATAAAAGAAACTAAAAAAACTAAAGAGTTTTAAAGAATTGGACTTAAAGAATAGGAATACCTTAGTTGACCTTATGGATTGGTCTAACTTTAATGCTGAAATACACTAATCCTCACTCCCAAGTAATTTATAAAGCTTAAGAATGGCAAAGATTTTTTCCCAACCCAAGTGTTTATCACTCTTATGGTCTCACTAGTACCTTGGAGACTCTGATCACAGCTTGCAGAATGAGAGGAAGGGCTGGGTACTAGGTCCTATTTATAGAGTTCTAAGAATAAATATCTTCTTTTTGGCTTTGAATAAAAATAATGAATATTAAATGAAAATATTTGAATATTCGTCAGTCAAAAGCTTAGGACTCGGTCAAATCGTTCAGAGGTAGGTCTAAGGAGTTAAAGCTTGTTTTAAAAATTAAAAAAAGAAAAAATAGAATCCTAACTTCTAACTTCCTAAATCTCATAACTCTAAACTCACATGCAGTAAAATCAACATAACTAGAGCTGTAGCACTTCAATTTAGAACATCTTTATACCATTAGAAAGGTAATTCAATTATCTGCTACTTTCTAGAAATACTATTTTTCGAAATTCATAATATAACTAGGTCAAAAATAGGTCGGAAGTTAAAGTACCCTAAAGTTACGAAAAATCTATTTAATTATCTAAATAACAACCTAATCCACAATTATCTTATCTAACCATAAAATAACAAACTCTAATTCCCTAATAATCATGCTTATGACAAGTGTCAAATTCTTATTGGCTTCATCTAAACCTTAGGTTATAATAAATAATACGCCTAGGACCAGCAATATTAATCAAACCTTATGTTATAATTAAAATTCTTAAACTATAGGTTAAACTTATAAAATTCATAACTATGGCTATGAGTTTCCAACTAAGTCCCGACTTGAACCAACATCCACGGAATCTAACATACTACTACTACTACTACTACTACTACTACTACTACTACTACTACTACTACTACTACTACTACTACTACTACTACTACTACTACTACTACTACTACTACTATCTAGGTAGTTAAGTAAATATTTTAGGGCTCTACATATAGAAGAACTAGAATTCATGAGAGGGTAAAGCACATGAAATGAAGTATCATTTAATTCAAGACAATTTTACATAATTAATGTAATAATCTTGAAGATAACTTCAAAACAGTTTCTTACAAAACTGTTAAAAAGACTTTGTTAGACAAAATTGGTTAGGAGAATATGATTGAAATATTAAAAGAGATGCCTCAATTTGCTTTAGGGCAAGTGGGAGATTGTTGGGAATAATGCCCTTAAAATCTGAACTGGCTGCTCCTCATAGGACAAGTCTGTCTCCAATTTCATATCCTCAAAACTCAATACATGAGTCCCATCTGATACATACATTCTCAGCATGGAAATATGGAATACATTGTGCATGCTAGACATTGCAGAGGGTAAGGCCAATCTGTAAGCCACCTGACCAATCCTCTCCAAGATCTCAAATGGTCCTACAAACCTAGGGTTCAACTTGCTATTCTTCACGAATCTCTTCATCCCTCTCAGTGGTGAAACCCTAAGGAAGACATAGTCTCCCACCTAGAACTCCACGTTCATTCACCTTGGGTCTGAATAACTCTTATGTCTACTCTGAGACGCGAGCATCTGAGCTCTAATCTTCTCAATAGCCTCGGTGGTTCTCTGAACTACCTCAAGACCAAAACATTTTCTCTCACCCATCTCATCCCAGTGAATGGACGATCTGCACTTCCTACCATACAACATCTCATAAGGTGCCACTCCAATAGTAGACTGGTAGCTGTTGTTATAGGAAAACTCTATCAAAGGAAAATATTTACTCCAGAACCCTTCAAAGTCCAATACACATGCTCTCAGCATGTCCTCTAATATCTGGACAATCCTCTCAGACTGACCATCAGTCTGAGGATGATAAGTTGTACTGAACTTCAGTTGTGTACCCATCGCCCTCTGTAAACTTTCGCAAAACTTGGAAGTAAAGATAGGGTCCCTATCATACATGATAGACCTTGGGGTCCCATGAAGGTGAACTATCTCTCTTACATAGAGATCTGCATACTGTTCAATCGTGTAGTTCGTTCTCACTAGTAGAAAGTGAGCTGATTTTGTATACCGATCCACGATGACCCAAATTGTATCATGTTGGCCCACTGTCTTGGGCAATCCTGATAGGTCAGGCACCTTGCCATGTATTCAGTCACGTCCCTCTTCATCCTAGGCCACCATTATAAAGCTTTCAAATCTTGTACATCTTCGTGGTGCCTAGATGTAGAAAATAAGGGGTAGTATGAGATTCATCCATAATCTCCCATCTAATCCCAATGTCCATCGGAACGCAGATTTGATCCTTGTATCTCAAGAAGCCCATGCTTGACACCGTATAGTCCTTAGCTACTCTAGCTAGGACGTCCCCTCAAATCTGCCCCAACTATGGGTCATCTAACTGCTTCTCCTTAATCCTCTCCAAAATAGTAGACTGCAGGGTGATGTTGGCTAACTGGTCCACCACTAACTCAATTCCTGCTCTAGCCATATCGTCAACCAACTTCCTTGATTATGCCTAGCACTATACAATTGTCCTGAACCCTTCCAACTTAAGACATCTGCTACCATGTTGGCTTTCCTAGGTGGTAGAGGATCTCACAATCATAATCCTTTACCAGCTCTAACCAATGACTTTGCCTCATGTCCAGATCCTTCTGGGTGAAGAAGTATTTTAAACTCTTGTGGTCAGTGCAAAAACCACTGCTTCAAGTTCTAAATCATGTGTGGGGTATCTCTGTTGACGTGATGCATAGGCAATCACCTTCCCTGTTTGCATAAGAACACAACCTAGGCCATGCCGCGAGGTGTCACAATAAACTAAAAACTTATCTTGATCTATAGGAAGACTCATAACCTGAGTGGTGATCAAACTCTTCTTGAGCTTTTGGAAGCTGTCTTCACACTTGTCTGATCAAATGAACCTCTGATTCTTGCGAGTTAACTCTGTCAGTGGTGACACAATCTTGGAAAACCCCTCTACAAAGTGTCTATAATAACATGCCAATCGCAAGAAACTTCTGATCTCGGAAGTGTTCTTCGGTCTTGGCCAATCCCTGAGCGCTTCAATATTTGCTAGATCCACCATAATTCCATCCTTACTGACTATGTGACCTAAGAAAGTCACATGTGGCAACCAGAGCTCGCATTTCTTGAATTTCACATGCACCCTGTCTTCTCTCAACCTCAGTAGTACCAATTTGAGGTGATACTCGTGTTCTGTCTCTGTTCGAGAGTATATCGGTATATCATCGATAAAGACGATCACAAACCGATCCAAGTAATCTTCGAACCCCTTGTTCATCAAATCCATAAATGATGCTGGGGCATTATTCAATGGAAATGACATCACCAAAAACTCATAATGCCCATACCTAGTGCGAAAAGTTGTCTTCATTGTATCCTCCTCCCTGATCCTCAACTGGTGATGGCCAGATTGAAGATCTATCTTGAAGAATATTGTCCTACCCTGCAACTAATCAAACAGATCATTGATCCTTCGCAGATGATACTTGTTCTTGGTAATCAACTTGTTTAGTTCTCTATAATCAATACACATCCTTAGAGAACCAAATTTCTTCTTCAAGAAGAGAAATAGTGCGCCCCATTGTGGAAACTAGGCCTGATAAAACCCAAGTCCAGTAACTCTTGTAATTGAACCTTTAGTTCCTTCAGCTCAGCTAGAGCCATCCTATAAGGCGCCCTAGACACTGGTTCTGTCCCTGGAACCAATTCAATCATAAACTCAATCTCCCTACGTGGAGGTAACCCTGGCAGATCCTCTGGAAACACGTCCAGATTCTCATAGACTAATCGGGTCTGTCCTGGTCCCACTGGCACGACCTGAAGGGTATCCACCACGCTATCTAAGAACCCTATGCATCCCCCCTACAATAGGTCTCTAGCTCGAAGTACATATATCATAGGTATATGGGGTCTGTGCACAAAGGGGTCCTCACCCTCAGGCTCAAAGGTTACCATCTTCTTCTTGCAATTTATCACTGCCCCATACTTCTCTAGCCAATCCATACCTATAATTATATCAAAGTTAGTCATAACTAACTCTACTAAGTCAACTAACAATTCTCTACCATCCAGTGTAACTGGTAGTGATCTAACCCATCTCCTAGAAACCACTATCTCCCCAGTAGGCAGCATAGTACCAAACCCCATAGGATAAATGTCACATGGTCTACACAATCCATCTATAATCCTACTAACAACAAAAGAGTGCGTAGCACCCGAATCAATCAAAATGGTATAGAAGGTTTCAGCACTAGAAAGCTAACCTATAACCACCGAGGGACTAGCCTCGACCTCTACCTGGGTCAAGGTGAACACCCGAGCTGGCGTCAGGCTATCCTCTTTCTTTCTGGCTCTCGGGCATTCTTTCTTCAAATGCCCCACACTACGGCAAACAAAACAGGTCTTCGCCCGACATTCCCCAATATAGTGCCTCTTGCACTAGGTACACTCTGGGAATGCTCTCCAGGTCTCACTGCCACCCTGGTGGCCCATCTGTATGCCTTTTGGCCACCTATCTGGCCCTGGAGCTAAAACTGCATATGGAGTCTTTCTCTTTTGGTCATTGGGGCCTCTGCCCCTAGCAAAGCCTGTAAAAGGAGGTGCCAGTCTCCTAGAATCCCTTCTGGCCACATTTTCATGCTGTATCTTGCTCTATGCACTCTCAGTTATAAGTGCCTTCTCCACATCCTATGCATAGGTGGTCAATCCTAGTACAGTGGTAGTACGAACATCCCGAGCTATCATAGGCTGTAGCCCCTAGAGAAACCTCTTTCTTTTTGTCCCATCAGTTGGCACCAGATCCCCGGCAAACTTTGCCAATCTATCAAACTTTAGGGCGTAGTCAATCACTGTCATGTTACCCTGATGTAACTTGTTGAAATCTTCAGCCTTCGCAGCTTTAACTGCGTCGTTGTTGTACTACTCATTAAATAAAGTTCAGAACTTTTCCCATTCCATGGTGTTCTGAACTCTTGCCATTCCATGGTGTTTACTGCTCTGGTCTGGTACCTCTAGCTATATAACTGTCGGTACTGTGGGCTGTGGGTTCCCTGCTGGAACCTATTGCTGTCTCAAGAGACAAATCTCATCTTCTTACCTCTTTAATCTGGCTTGCATACCAAGAAAAGCACCTGTTGCTAGTTTTCTGGAGCTGGCGGTGGGGCCTGGCCCTAGTCATTCCATTCCCTGACTTGTATCTCTTGGCCAGCCAACCTTTCTAACCTTCGAGGATTCATACTGATATCTAACCCACTCTGCAGTGATCAAATCGGTCATTAGGTAAGTAATAACTATTCCTCTTGCCGCCTGACGGTCCAAGATCAAACTGACAACAAACAAATGTAATACTAATAAGCATGCCAACACATAATATACTCATTCATAGTGCTAATAAGCACTTCCTGATATTCATCAGCGAATAACAATGCTAACAAGCATTTCTGGCATTTTTAAACAATTAACGATGCACATAAACATATTCAAATATTTACACATGTATAACAATGCTAATAAGAATGTTCTTTAATCTCTGTCAGTGTTAACAGTGCTAATAAGCATTTCTTGGCCTATATGCAAATAATAACGCTAATAAACATATCTTGACCTACATGTCAACAAAATAATGCTAATAGGTATTTCCTTTGCATTCACAAGCAATAACAATGCTAATAAGCATGTTCTTTATCATTTATGCAACAGTCAAGGGACAGACCCTATCAGATTATCTCATGCTTCCTAAACAAGCACGCAGTTAAGGCATTTGTATCATATTTAAGCAGTTAAACACATAACCACATAAATAGTTACCGAACCTTGAGTCGAGCTTGTCTTTAGTGGCGAGTGTACATGCCCAGCCAATCTCCAGGAACCCTTAAACCTTGGTAGCTCTAATACCAAGTTGTAATGTCCTCCTAATCCAGGACTGTTACACTGTGTACTTTAAATAATGTCAGACTTGGTAATCAAGTCTTTTGGTTATAAACGTGTAACTAAGGTTAACGTCAAGGGTTAGGGTTAAAATTTTTGGTCAAGGAACTATTGAATTTCATTTAAAAATTTTCATTCGTACATGGGATCCCCAAAATATTACAAACAAGTGTTTAAAAGGGTGCATATACATCAAAAGTTACAACCAGCCGACCTAAGCAGCAAAATTAGGGCTACAACCCTAGTTCCTCTGAGAAATCCTCTGCCGTGGTGGACAAGCAGCCGCATATGTAAACATCTCCACTGAAGCTCTCCAACTCATGGCTAGTCAAGCTTTCCTTTTCCCATACCTGCACCACATAGCACCCGTGAGCCAAGGCTCAGCAAGAAAACTGAAACATGTGCATGAACAAAAAATACAGATTTCCAGATACTTATCTAGCATGCCCAACAGTAATAACCTACTCATACAGGCCTACAATAACAAATAAATCATCATTAGACCATTTGAGGGTCGCTGCCCTAAATAGTTGACCATAGAGTCAACCCAAGGGCCCTATGCTCTAGCTATGTGACCATAGGGTCACCTGGGGCCCTCACCCTTAGCTCTAGGTAACTAGCCATAGAGCTAGCGAAACACTTTTATTTTCCAACGACCATTGGGTCGACCAACATAGTAGTACGTTGCTGATTTGGGCCTAAGACTTTCAACCAGCGTGCAGCGCGCTATTGTCGTCCTTGACTAATAAGTCAAGCCCTGAACCAGGTATTCGGATACAGATACAAAAACAGATATAGATAAGCATACTTCAGACAATACAAGTATGCATACATATTAATCACATAACATCATCAAGTAATCGCAAACATAGTAATAATCATGCTCCTTAACGGGGCCAAGCCCTAGCTACACAAACCATGGGAGCAGTCATGTAACACTTAATCATGTATAGAATATTCAAGTATGTTTAATCAACAAGTGAAATGATAACTTAAACAAGTTCATTCTTAGAGGCCCAAGCCCTATTCATAATTATAGTCAACAATTGGGCCAAGCCCTAATCACACATATATCACGTATTGGGTGCAGTTTTCTACCTCAGGTCCGAGTATAGCGTAAAATAAGAACGACCCTAGAGCACGATTCTAGTTCTGAACCCCCTAGCAATAACCTAGTAACAACCACAATATATGATTTTTTCAATAACAAGCAAATAAAGGTGTCCGAACCATGTCCTAGCCTTTGGGACCTCGAATTCTACTAAACCGGGTAGTAGAATCGATCCCGAGACTTACGAATAATTTCCCGCTATTAAAATCTCACGGTGGTCAAAACAGCCAAGGCGGGCTGCGACCGGCCCTTGAGGCCCCCATCTTCCTGGGAATGGGACACGGGCCACGACCTACCCTTGAGGTTCACGGCATGCCTCCCAGACAGAAGCCCCCAAGGGTCCTGGGTTTGGTTGGGTCGCAACACCCCAAGAATAGGGTCGCGACTTGACCCTGCGAACCCAGAATTCCTCCATTGTTCTCTATCCAAACTCAATCAAAACCACCCCAAATCCACCCTAAAACAACAATTCAATCCTCATAACAGATTTAATATCTTTCCAGCAACAAAACCCTACTAAAACTAGATGAAAAACTCATCAAAACTCATTAATGCAACATTTGAGCTACAAGGTCAAGAACACCAAAAAAATCTAACAGAATTCAGTAAAAATAGAGGTTAGAACCTTACCCCAACTATGATTTAAGTCCCCCTAGCTGTAGCCAATCCAATTTCAAAGTTCAAGCCTTCGATCTCCAAGTATTCAGCCAAAAATCCCTTGGTTTCTCAAGCAATTCACTTAGAAAATAAAAGAGAATGAGGGAGAGAGATAGAGGGTCAATTGGTGAGCAGAGTGTTTTTGTGTTTTGTGTTTTATGTTTTGTTTCCTTAAGGCTTAAGTTACTTAAGCTAATCCTGAGGCTCGGGGCACCAAAAACGTCCCGAGGGCAAAATGGTCGAATTCCCTGGTATTCCCTCCTAATCTCACTAACTCCAAATATATTCTCAATTATTCATTTCCATTTCCCAATAACCTGGTACTGTGCTAAATACCTAAAATACCCATTGACTCGCCCCAAGTCGGGTATTGGGTCCCATTGTGACTTTCCCGCAAACTTGCTCCTTAGGATCGTCTCGTGCCAAATAACCCAAATAAACCCACATAATAATGTGGTCTCTCACATATATGCACATATATACAATTATGCCAATAACGGGCCAAATTACAAAAATGGCCCTCTTAGTAAGAAATAGACTCACATGCATATTTAGTACTCCTAAACATGCATAACTAGTTATATTATCATATAACTCACATAATCATACACAAATATATCATATAAGCATATAATTCCATACATTCCCATCCTGGCCCCCTTAGCAAGGACCTAGGCCTTATTAGGTAATTTGGGACGTTATATAAAAGTTTTTGTTCGGGGAAAGAAGGTGCCATCAGACATTGATTCTTTCAACACTTTGCTTCACCTACCTACTCTTTCGGCAACTGACAATGAGCATTGGAAGTTGGCACATTTTAGTGAGGTAGATTATGTAGAGGTGGATGAGACATTGAGCATGTCGGGGGCTCGATTTACTTATCATGGTGGTGAGTCCAAGCATTTTTTCTGGTGACAATTGAATCGCAATGCCCATGCATGGGTTTTTGAGTGCTCGTCTGTTGCCCAATACTCATTTGTCCTTTATTGATCGGGAGATGTATATGTTGGTTTATGCTATAATGACGGGGAAGACAGCGGGTGTGCGACAAGTGATCAGATATAGTATCAAAAACATCAGTAAGTTCAACACCACTGGTGGCTTGGCGCATGGCACGTTTATAACTCAATTCTGTGAAACTTATGAGGTGCCTCTCATTGAAGGAGACCTCATTTGGAAGCCCATGAAACCGATCACTATGTCCATGGTTCAAGGTTTTTCTTCAGCCTCTCTTGAGCCCCCACAACCTGGACAAGCCCCCAAACATCCGTAGGTTGGAGAAGATGAGGAGACTGATCCTATTGGTACTGGTGGAGCTGATGATGCTAGACTGAATTGTAGTGCGCCGAATTTGGCTATCTGTGGGCCCATTGATTATCACACTCAACGCACACATAATTGGTTGGATTACATAATTCAACAAAATCAGTATATGATCCAATCGCATCATGATCAAAACTAGCATTTGAATCAATATATGGAGCAACACAATGGATATGAAGCACAGTACGTGGATGCGCTCAATGCATTGGTACAACGATGGTCGATGAGTGAAGCTGAGCAGAATATGTATCCCCCGCAGTACTAGCCCTACCACCCACCGCCTCCTCCACCACCATACTGATGTGGCGAGTGTCCTATTCGGTAATTTTTCTTTCCTTTTCTTTTTATGTCACATTGGGGACAATGTGTAAATTAAGTTTCGGGGAGGAGATTTACTTTCGTTTTGTAAATATTGAGTAGTTTGTTTTAGTTGTTATTATGTTTTAGTTGTGTATTATATCTGGTTAGTCTTTTATTTATCGTGTTGTTTTTTCTAGGATGTTTAGAGTGTCATGCTTGTTGAATCAAGTTGATAATGATAGGTGATGAGATTGAGTGAATACAGTGTTATATAATTTGATTGAACTGAAAGCTATGCTATGGAGAAAAATTCATGTGCTTAAGTTGGATATTTCTTGAGTGTACTTGTGGTTCTAAATAAAGATGAACACTCAATCATGATTGTTGAATTTCTTGCTGAACCTTTAGTTTAAGGAAAGATGTTGGAAAACTCTAGAACTTGCTTGTTTACTATTCGAGATGAAATTTTTGAGATTTTGCATGTTTAGGAAGATGATTAAGACATTTTACTAGAACGTTTGAGCTTTTCGAGCCGACCTTTACAATTTGATATCCATAGTTAACCTGTGAGAGTTTTAAATTAACTTTTCATTGTTTGTACCATGTTTTTGAGCTTCATCAACCTCAATTATATTCCTTTCCCGTTGACTACCATAAGTATATAATATGTAATCGAGTAAGTAATGTGTTGGGAATGGTTTGTAGAGAGAGAGAAGAAAAGAAAATATATATTATAATTCAATGTTACTTCCCATGAGTAATAAAGAAATAAGTTTGGGGGAAGTACACATCTTCTAAAAAAACAAAAACAAAAAAACATATTTATATATATATTTGGGTGAGTTACGATAAATCTCTCTTGAGCAATGAACAAGAGGTAATAAACGCTTGATTGTGGATTGTAAAGTTGTATATTGGTTTGATTGGTTTATATACATGTTGTAGGTTGAGTTTAAATGACTTTTTCATCTACCTTCACCTAAGTCGTTTGTGATAACCTTGAAATGTCCTTGTGATTCTTGAGCATGTTTTAGTCTAACTTAGTGGAGAATAGTAAGTTAGCAAGCCTATGAGATTATGGATTGTGTAAACTGAATTAAGTACTTATTTATTCAATAATCATGATTTGGTAGTTATATGTATTGATGCTTCTAAATGAATTTGAGAAATATATGACTTGAAATTATGGATTGTAAAAAGATGGCTATAATGTTCTATGGAGTATATTGCAGGGTATTAATGATTAGGCTAGATCTATTGTTATTGACTTGATTCCTTTTAGAGTTCATTTGTGTTTTATTTTTAGAGTGTTTAGAGTTTTTTACTCAAAGGCGAGTAAATGTTAAGTTTGGGGGAGTTTGTTACGTCTAGATTTGTGTTGTTTTTAAGTCATATTTTAGGTAGTTTTTATTAATCTTTTTAGTTGTTTAGTGTAGTATTATGCTTTGCTTTTTTGCTTGTTTTCATGTTTTATCTTTCAAATAAAGGAAAAGAGAAATTGGAGCAAATGGGTGAAAAGGATGACGAAAATTTGGCCATTTTGTGTTGTTTCCGTATTAGGATGGATCTTTAAGTTATTTGACGGCATCGGTGAATTTTTTGACTAAAAAATGTAAAAATTGGGAAAGTTCATAAGGGTCGCAGCACTACAATTTTGAGTCACAGCTAGGTCCAAGGCAGAAAGCTTGTCTGATTTTCAAGGGTCTACACAGGTCGCGGCGCATGGATGAAGAACCATGGCGCTGAGGGTAACGTCTGCACAGAAATTGACCCAGAACCGTGGCGCTGAAAAGGTTGGGACATCCACGCGACACCCAAATTAACACAGGCCACGATACTTGAAGTGTTGGGCCGCAACCCGCATTGCTAATTAGGTTAATGAACTCCTCCGAGAACACCTCAATTCGTTCTAAAGAGTTTTTTTTCTTTCTATTTCCTTTCATTCTTATGTTTAGCTTAAGTGCTTTTGATGTTTTTAGAATGATTATGAACTAATTTCTTTATTAGGGTTTTTAATGGATTCTCTTGAACTCCTTTGATGTAATATTAGTATTTTTCTTCTTTGTCTATTAAGCTTGTCTCAATTTATTTTAATTCATGAAATGTGATTGGCCATCATATTTCATTATCTATTTGTCTTTGAATTGAAATTCTAAAAAGAGAAATTTATACAAGCTTTGATTGAAACAGCATAGATTTAATCTAGAGCGAAAGTATCTAGGTTATTTGTGTAGCATCTAGGTTGTGAATTGATTACCTCCTAATTGTTGAGTTTATCATAAAAATATAGAAAGTTCACAATTAGGTTGAGTTTTATAATTCCTAATCTGATTAATAAGAAGAAGAGTTTTTAATATTTTGTTAGTGATTAATAGGAGGGATTCTAAATGAAATTAAAACCCCTAATTGTTTAAATCATTGGAATTTTATTCTTGTTTATGTTCTTACAATCTTGCATTATTTTTAGTAATTTTAATGTTTTTAATTATCAAGATACAAAACCAATTTTTGTTAACCAAATAGAAACTAAGAATTAATTTATCTCGTCATTGAGAATTCAGTCCTTGTGGAACGATACTTGGTCTTACCAAAAAATTATTACAAATTGCGACTTTGTGCACTTGCATAGCTATAATTTTCTCAACAAAAATGTAGATAGAAAAAGTAGAAAAGATGATAGTAACCCAAAAATTAAGCGCCTCAAAATACTCTTGAAATTATATATTTATAGCCAAATGTAAGTATTAAAATAATTAATTTAAATAAAGAATAAATAGTATTTTTGTCCCCTGAACTATGACCACTATATGATCATTGCCCCCAATTGATGATGTAGCATTTTGTCTATTGATGTGGCAGTGCCATGTGTAGAATAATTAATAATTTTACCCCCCGAACTTTGACCACTACCAAATTGTGCCTTTTTTATTAAAATAAATCTAAATTTTTTCTTAAAAATATTAATTAAATCCATAAAAAATTAAAAATCTAATTAGTAACAAATAACTATTTTTTACTTTTTCCTTTTATTTTCTTTTACAATATAAAATAAATCTATTTTAGAATGAAAATTTAAAATATATACTAAAATAAAGAAAAACAATTTAGTTAAAAAGGAGAATGAAAGACGAATGACTTAAACAAATAAAAAACTCTTAACTTAAAAGGAGGAGGACGAAGGGGAAAAAAATTATTTTAGGATTTATTTTTAATTTTTATTTTAAGATATATTTCTTTTATATTGTAAAAGAAAAGAAAAAGTAAAAAAAAAAACTATTTGTTATTAATTAAGTTTTTAATTTTTGAATATTTGATCTTTTATTTAATTAATTTTAAAATTATAGTATTTTTTATTTTCTTAATCTTTTAAAATGATTAATTTTTATTTTTAAGGATTTAATTATTATTTTCAAGAAAAAAAATTAGTTTTAACAAAAATGGCACAATTTGGTAGTGGTGAAAGTTCGGGGGGGGGGGGGGGGGGGGAATAGTTAATTATTCTACACATGACACTGCCACATCATTCACCAAAATGTCACATCATCATTTTGTTAGCCACCTAGGATGAAATCTAACAGAAGTCTCATATTTCAGTAATGTGTATAGTTTCCGGGGAATTTTTAACAGCGCAAATCAATCGGGGGGCACAATCATATAGTGGTCATAGTTCGGGGGCATTAAATTTTAAATGAATAGTAATGTGGCAAGTGTAGATAAATTTTAGGGTGTAATGATGGATTTTGTGGTAAAATATGTAGAGAAGTTGGGTAAAAAAAATGGCATTCTTGGACATTGTGGGAAAAGGGGACAACATTGGGCTCAAGAAAGTTGGACAAGTTGTTGTATGAGGGTGCAGGCTGCTGGGCTTGGAGGCTTGGGCAAATGGGCCTGGTGGAGTGGGTTGTTCAAGAGCTGGTAGGGTAGGGCTCTTGGGCCGAAGGAAGGAGGCAGCAGGGATAGGGCCTGTAGGGCAGCAAGAATGCAGCATTCTTTCGGATTGTTGCATGGGCCTCTGGCAGGTGGACCGTGTGGATGGGAAGAGCTGGGTCGTGGGACTTCTGCATCTAGTGCAGGTGTGGACCTGGAACCATTTGGGTTAAGCACTTTTTCATAAATGCTACTTGTTCCTTTCTTTTTCACATTATTTTCTTTTCTTTTCTTTTTTTTTTCCTGAATTTTCAACCCAAAAATGCATCGTATGTTCTACAAAATAATCATAAACTAAATTAAAACTAAATATTTTGATTACTAAATTATACAACACAAGTTCCATGAAAATACTAATTAAAACTTAATTTATTTTCGCATTTAAGCTCAATAAAATGACATTTTTGTACCCTAATCAAACAACAATAATTCTAATAATTAATCTACAACACAATACAACAAAATAACTATAAAAACACACAAAAATCTATAAAATCAAAATAAACCCAATAAATTCATAATTACATAAAAACTTAATAAATGTCTTAAAAAATGAAGAACTAAGCAACAATTATCATATAAAATAAGGTCAAATAAGTCTATTTTGTAGAGTTAGCACACTCCCAAACTTAATGTTTTTCTAGTCCTCAAGCAAAAGAAAATTTAAAAACACACATTTTTTTTATATTGGTGATATCAAATGTTTTCCTCAAAAATTGCATAATGATAATAGCTCTAAAAAGACTTATGAATATAGACTATGCTTATGCATTTAATCAAATAGTCAATCTTGCTTTCTAAAATATATTTTTAAGAACAATTATTTTTCATAACAACTTATAAAAATTAGAAGTGTTCTATTATGAAAAATCTATGTATGCATATATTTAAGCAAAATTGACCCAATAATTATAAATAAAGCTTAAGAAATATTCATATTTTCAAGAGAACTACAATTATACTCAATCAATGTTCTTCTCATTGGAATTAAAAGGTATCACCAGAGTTTAAAACAAAACAAAAATTTTAAAACAACATAATTTAAAAATAAAAAAAAAACAACAAACTTTACACAATTCTATGCTCAAATTCAACATAATGAATAGTAAATAATCATTAAACTCACTACTCCCAAACTTAATCTAAGCATATAAATATAAATCAAAATTTACAAGAGGTTAGAGTTTAGAATGGTCGTACCTCATCGTGGTGCATCGTCAAGAGAGCAAGAAACAGTTAACAAAAAGTAAAACACACGAAAACAATCACACAAAACACATAAAACACAAGTTACCAAGAGTAATCGTAAGCAATCAAATAACTTTGTAAATAGGATCCTCAAGGAGGATTTCATCCATTTCATCAGTTTTTAATTATAAAATTGGTTTTAATTTTTGTCCATTAACTTTAAAAATATCACCATTTTTAGGATTTTCAATTTCAATAGCTCCATGTGGAAAAATACTACGAACAATGTAAGGACCAGACCACCTAGAGCGTAACTTTCCCCAGAATAAATGTAAACGAGATTGTATAAAAGGACTTTTTGATCTAGAGAAAAATATTTCTCAAAATATATTTGTCATGATAAAATTTCATACAATCCTTATACTTTTTTGAATAGTCATATGCATCATTCCTAATTTCGCCTAGCTCATTCAATTAAAGCTTTCTTTTCTCATCTGCTTTGTCTAAAGAAAAATTTAACTGCTTAATTGCGCAATAGGCTCTATGTTCTAATTCAACGGGTAAGTGGCATGCCTTTCCATACACAATTCTGTAGGGTGACATCCCAATAGGTGTTTTGTATGGGTACGATACGCCCATACTGCATCGGTGAGTCTTAAGGACCAATCATTCCTAGTTGGATTAACAATTTTCTTTAAAATGTGCTTAACTTTCCTATTAGACACTTCAACTTGACCACTAGTTTGTGGGTGATATGGTGTTGAGACTTCATATGTAATGCCATATTGTTTCATCAAATGTTCAAATGGCTTATTACAAAAGTGTGTACCCTTATAACTAATGATAGCGCATGGTGAACAAAAACGGGAAAATATATATTATTTCAAAAAACGAAGCACAACTTTGTGGTCATAAGTATGGCTTGCAATAGTCTACACACATTTGGACACATAATCAATTCCAACAAGAATATAAATATTACTAAAAGAGTTAGGAAATGGTCCCATAAAATCAATGCCCCAATGATGGGTGTCATATACCATATCAAATTTAAATATATTTATTCCTTTTTACTCAATAAATTATTAGTAAAGTGGTAGCAAGGGTCGAACCCACGAGGAATATTATTCAATTTATCATTCAAAATAAAAACAAGAATTAAATAGGAGATTTTGTTTCAAGATATAATAACATAAAATAAAGTAATAAACAAAAAACAATGGATAATAGATAATATGGATTTAAAGAAACAGTTAAGAATTATTGTCCACCTTCGACAATCAATCTCTAAACAATGACGAATAATATACTTTATTCCCAATTAAACTATTAACCTCGCACATAACACTTAAGCAGTAAATTATCCCGATTTCCCTATTATAATTAATTAAAGCTAAGTGCTCTTAATTAACCATTTTTACCAAGCAATAAACCCATTAAGCATGTGATTTATTTAACCCAGGAAAAGCATTACATTCAATTGAAACAAGTTAATCTAGGCAACAAATTTATTAAGCATGCAATTCATTTAACCTAGGTTCTATTCTTCATCACAATTAAACTACTCGTCACAATATCCAAATTGCAATTTATCACTTTACTTAGAATCTTAAGCTATTAGGTGAATATCAATCCTAAGATGATAGTAGAATAATGCAAAACCCTAATTATTTGGCCACCTAGCAGGATCTCACAATATTCATAGCATAAAATTAGAAAAATAGAAAAAAAATTAATATAAGGGAATAGAAGGAATAAAATTTGTCAATGCATTAAAGATCTCATGTCTAGGGTTTAGAAATAACCATCAACTATAAAGAAAATTACTCCATAATCACATTGATATTCACAAACATAAATATTTAATGAAAATAAAGTAGTTTTGAAAAGAAGGAAACACTAGAATGAAGAATGTAGATGATGATGTATTTTCTCCTCCTCTGTTGCTCTAGCCTCTAAAATTCGCAATCCAAAGTTATTCTAAAAGTTAACCCTGATCACTTTTATAGCCCATTAAAAATTACATTTAAAAATCAAAATTTAAGAAAAATTATATTGCAGGCCGCGGCTAGTGATTCTTGGCGGTCGTGGCCACAAGACTGTTCTTGGAAAATACTTGCTCTAGCCGCGGCCACTAGTCTCTGACTCCCAGGTCGCAGCCAGTGACCATTTTCAGCATGCGTTCACTTTTCTTCATTTTTTCGTGTTTCTTCAACTACAGTCACAGATGATATTTTAACCATAACTTCCTTGATATATCTTGGAATTTGATGATTCAAAAAGTTTTAGAAAGCTAAGAAAAAAATATAAAACTTGTATTTCTTGAAATATTTCCAAAAGATCATTGAAAAATTATCAAAATCAAGTGTGAATTTTCAGACTTGTAATTCTGAGTTTAACCATTACTTATAAAACATCCAAAATTCATTCTTTTTCATCCAAATGTCTTGAAATTCCTAAAAACACAAAATAAAATAATTAAGCATATATAAATAAATAATAAAATGTATAATTATAGAAGAATAATGAATTAAAAATAGATAAATTTTGTACTTATCACCCAAACATCAAACACGTCACTGATAAGAATAGGATTCAAAAGCATCATGTTTCTTCTAGTTAAACCTCCTAACGTTTGGCAACACTCACAAGCTTTACAATAAATATATGTATCACGAAAGATAGTTGGCCAATAAAAACCACATTGTAAGACTTTAGCAGTTGTTTTCTTACCACTAAAATGTCCTCCACATGCATGATCATTACAAAAATATATGATTCTAAATGATTGGTCACAATTTAGAATGCATCTTCTAATTATTTGATCAGGGTAGTATTTAAACAAGTAAGGATCATCCTAAATAAAAAATTTCACCTCATAATAAAATTTAGATTTATCATGCTTAGACAAATGAGATTGTATTTCTTTAGTGACCAAATCATTAACAATATCAGCATACCAAGGTAAGGAAGAAACGTGCATCAATTGTTCATCAGGAAATGTTTCAGTGATAGGAGTGCATTCATGAGTATTTTCAACAACTAGACTAGACAAATAATCAACAACAACATTTTTAGATCCTTTTTTATCACATATTTCAAAGTCAAATTCTTGTAAAAAGAAGGATCCGACGAATTAAACTTAGCATCTTTTTTCGACAAGAGATATTTTAACAAAAGCAAACAATTCCTTCTTGGTTGTGGAGTAATTTAATTGAGCATCATTTAAAGTTTTGCTAGCACAGTAAATTACATGAGATATTTTTTCAAGTCTTTGTCCTAAGACAGCACCTATACCATAATCAGAAGCATCACACATTATTTCAAAAAGTATTTTTCCAATCAGGAGGTCGAATTATGGGTGCAGTAGTGAAAAGATTTTTCAATTTATCAAAGGCAACATGGCAATCATTATCAAAGGCGAAAGCATTTTATTTTCCAAGTAAATGACACAAAGGCCGAGAAATTTTGCTAAAGTCTTTTATAAATCTTCTATAGAAACCGGCATGGCTTAAGAATGATCTAATTTCTTTCACATTTTTAGGTGGGGGAGTTTTGAAATAAGATCAACTTTAGCTTTATCAACTTCTATTCCTTCAAACGAAATCACATGTCCTAAAACAATTCCTTTTCTAACCATAAAAGACATTTTCCCCAGTTATGCACAAGGTTTTTCTCTTAACAATGAATCAAGAGAAGAGAAAGATGGTACAAACAGTCATCAAAGGAAGATCCAAACACAGAAAAATCATCCATAAATACTTCAAGGAATCTTTCAACCATGTCAAAAAAAATTGAAATCATACAGCTTTGAAAAGTAGCAGGTACATTGCATAATGCAAAAGGCATGCGATGATCGGCAAAAGTCCCAAAAAGGCATGTAAATATAGTTATTTCTTGATCTTCTGGGGAAATGGGGATTTGGTTATATCCTGAATACCTATGTAGAAAGCAATCATATGCATGGCCAACTAAACATTCAAGCATTTGATCAATAAAGGGTAATGGAAAATGCTCTTTCCTAGTAACATTATTTAGCTTTCTATAGTCTGTAACGCCCCAAAACATACAAGACCAAAATCATAAAAAATTTTAAACTGTTTACTTTAAATTGATTGTACAAAAAATCCATATAAAAAACTTTTAAAAAGAACGTGTGCATACACTTTTAGTTTAACAAACAGGAATAAAACTACTCTTCCACAGAGTTATAACAAAACAATTATCCCAAAGAAACAACAAACTTCCAGCTTTTTCTTTTCAAAATGGTGATCCATCAAAAATAGGCATGGCAAAATAGGGCTGTGGAGCAGGGCGGGTCGGGGCCCCAACCCGGCAGGGAGATTTTGCCCTAGTAAAAATGGGGTGGAATTTGGGGCCGTGCTTTAACCTGCCCCACCCCGATTACTCTTTTATATTAATTTTCAAGTCATATGCGATACTGAAGAGAACCCTTCTTCTCCAAAGCCCAAATGGCCAAACCCAATTTTCTGCTACAGTTGCTGCTGCCTGAACCCTAAAGTCGACTAAACCCTTCATCTCTAGAGCCCAATCGCAATTGATTCCTGTTGTGCTCCTCAGAAGTCAAATCTGACCATCTCAGGTAAATTTTCTCCGTCTTCTTTGCTCCTTGGGTGGTGGGTATGTGTATATATTATATATATGTGTATGACTGCGTATGTGTTTATATCTATCATTAGCAATTCTCTCTTTCTAGTTAGCCATTTTCTTGGCTTTGTTGAAGTTCTTTCCCATCTCTACCTCTGAACGATTGAAATTCAGACTGTATAAAAGACTTTGAAGTACAACTCTTCCACCAAAATATAATTATATATTAATGCGTGTGTATAAATATATTACAAGTTCACAAGCTAAAACAAACAATTTATTGAGCTTAGAATCTCTCTTTGACTTTGTTTCAAGAAAATAAAATTGGGAAAAATATATTAGTGGTGTGTCAGTGAGAGACGACAGACCAAGTATAAAGTTTTAGCTTGATTTTCTTTATTTTTTTTAGTCTAATTTTTAAAAATATGATATAAGCAACCTCGAAATCTCATAGTTATTACGGAAAGAGCTATTGGAGAGTGACGTACTCTAGTCGATGAGAAAGTTCATACCTTAATTTTCTTATTAGTCACCACCAAATGCAAACAGTCATGCCATAATCATATTTGGCATTCACAAATTGTATATTTTTTTTATGCAGAGGAATTTCAATGCTTATCTATCTTTCTTTTCAATGATTCAATAAGAACACTAAGTGTTTGATGGAAGGCCTATGAGCATATTATACACATCTTTCTGCAATTATAATCATGATTTTAAATGACCCGTGAACAAACAATTTTTTAGTATCATTTTTCTAGAAGAGACTTTAGAATGGCACTCTCTCATAATGGTATAATAACTTATATTGTCTTTTAAGATCACTTATTATATGTATTGATTATCAAAGTTTATCTATTTATATATATATATTTACTTATACTTTAATTGAAAGAGAGGGAGCCAGTTTGGTTTAGATACTTGTATTCATTGTTATCTTACTAGACCAAAAAATAAGCATTGGAGAATTAGTTGACAATTGTATTGGAGTTAGCATTTGTTATCCCTCAAAAATCTAGGGATGACGTGGCAAATGAGAAAGTTTCACATGACATCACATTTCGTGAAAAAATGACAAAGTATTGAAAAAAGACCGACAAACAAAGATGGATAGGACCAGAACTTATAGGAAGTTGACCAGGCCTAAACCCCCTAGAGGTGTTCGGCCTAGCATTGGCCCCTAGGGGTGGTTGCCCTAAGCATGCCCAAGAACCCCTTGGGGTGATCGGCATACACTCCCAAAGACACTTCACTGGGTAAAACTCACGCTAGTTCAAACTGAGATCAATAGGCCTAGCACCCAAGCCTAGCACCCAGAAGATCAATAGGCCTAGCACCCAGAAGATCACAAGCCTAGCACCCAGAAGATCACAGGCCTAGCACCCTGAGGACCAACGAGCCTAGCACCCAAGCTGTAAAGGATCATCGAGCCTAGCACCTAAGTCTCATAAACTAATAAAGACTTAGCATTTTCTCGAAGATCTCAATCGTGCATTATTGACCACGATCTGGAGAAGACAACGGGAAGACCCACGATATCATAATCATGAGAAGGTGGACACATATCTCCACTCCCAATGATTGTGTACCAAACCACGATCCCCACTCTTACTGATCTTTTTCCAGACCCAGGGCTTCATTTCAGGAAATCTATCTTTTTCTGGACTTTTTGGATTTGATCTTTTGGACGAACTTGTGACGAGTGAACTCTGAGTTCATCTTGGTGATTGTCTATGGAACGATTCAATACTAAAGACTAAGTGGATTAGGTTATTACTATTCAGAAGAACATGGATGAACCACTATAAATCCCTGTGTGTTTTGTTTAGATATTTGTACTCTGTCGTATATTATATTCATTTCATTCAAAAGGTTTCGTATACTGTACATACGACTATTGGCCAATTTCACACGTCAACATTTTGGTGCTTTCATTGAGAGTAAGAAATCAAGAAACACACTTTCAATCAGTTTTATGATGCCTCCAAAATCTGGTCAGACAAAGAAGGTGGCTCCCAGGGATTGCACCACTCAGGATCCCATCGATCTCGTTAACGAGCCTCAGGTGGAGGTTGGAGATCAACTTGATGCGGAAAATCCACAACATGCTCACCATGAGGAGATGGTGCAATTTTTGGCGAGGCAGGAGGCCTTTGCTACAGAAATTGCCCTCCAGAGGGCAACTATGGAACGACAATGACGGGAGATAGATGAGCTGGTCCAGAGGATGATCCAGAGGGAGTAGGAAGCTGACCGGAGGCATCAGAAGGATGCTGTGGCCCTGGAGGCGGCTACCCAGTTAGCCCGAGCTAACGCTGAAGTTGCTACTCAGGCGGTAAGGGAGGCTCAGGCCAAAGCAGCAGGGATGCGAGATAATAGTAATTAGGAGTCCCAGGGGAGGAGTCAAACCCCAAGGATGCTCTCAGAGCCACTTTCCCAGAGACAAGATGGAGAGGCATAGTCCAAGACTGCTTCCTCCATGACTAAGAAGAATAACACTTCATCTCGGAGTAAGACTGTTACCAACCCGAAGGCCCCCTCCCAGGGGGACAGATGAAATGGCACAGGAGAGGAAGGTCAAACATTTGAGAGGCATGACAGGAATGGAAATGGCCGCTCAAAGTCTCAAAGTCATGTAGGAGGAGAGGCTCGGGGGCAAGGGCAAGGCGAACCTACCACCTCTACACCATTTGTCTCACAAGGGAAAGGAACCGATGAACAACACCAATAACATGTTTGATAGACTCGATAAAGATGCACAACCTCAGGATCTGTGGGAGGTCATCAATAGGAGGACCAGTGCTCAGGAAGGGGTACTAGGGACGTCTACCCCACCTGGAGCAATGATCCCACCAGCAGTGTAGGCTCAAATTGATGCAATCATCATGGTTGTTTAGGGTCTAACAAAAAAATCTTCTGATATCGAGATAGCTCATAGAAGTTGGAGTCCTTTCGTACCAAGATCCAAGCTGCTCAACCACCATCGAAATACAAGATCCCGAAACATCCAACATACAATGGCAAGGAAGACACAGTACGACACATTGGAAATTTTGAGGAACATATGGAGTTACTCGGTGTGGAGCATGATAATAGGTGCATTGTATTCCCTACCACTCCCTCTAACTCTGCTCAGGAATGGTATTGGAAATTCAAACCTGGATCCATCATTTCCTGGGAGCAGTTCAGCAAGGAATTTTGCAAGGTCTTCAATGTCGGATGGATTCAACCAGTTTATGCCAATCAGCTAGCTGACATCAAGGGAGGGAAGGATGAATCTCTGAAGGACTACATCCAAAGATTCATGAGAGAGGCAAACCAAGCGTTCATAGTAGGAGATGAAGGGAAATTCGTTTCCATCTTGGCGGGAATAATTTATCGTAGTCCCTTGTGGGATAGCATACATAGGAACCCCATCAACACCTTCTAGGAGTTCCTAGACCGAGCAGACAAATACATGAAGCTAGATGACGCTATCATGAAGGAAGAAAAAGGCATAAATAATTCAACCACTACCAAGGCATACAACAATGGTGCAAACCCTTAGGGCAGCAATGGGGGCAATGGTAAAAGGAGGAGTACCTCAGGGGTCGAGCAGAGTGGAGAAAAGAAGGCTAAGTCAGCACCAACCGAAAAACAACCTAAGCAACAGACCTACCATCCTAGGTTCATCAACTATACTGTTCTGACTACATCAAGGGTTGATATTTACTTGGAAACATACCTGGAGGTACGATACCAGAAGCCACCACCCTTGCGCTCGGAAGGAAATAGGGACAAGAATAAGTTTTTTCACTTCCACAATGATTATGGGCATGACACAAATGAATGCAAACAGTTGAAGGATAAGATATATTTTCTCCTCCGATTAGGAAAACTCTCGAGGTACCGAGGCAAGACCGAAATCCCGAGCAGGAATATAGAGTTATGATGGTATAGGAGTCCACCACGGGAGCTAGCGGCCGTGGACTTCACATTGGATACCATATGTGGGAGGCCCCACATAGCAAGCAACAGTAACAATGCTCATGAGCGATATGCAAGGACCCTAAGACATGAGGTAGGGGAGTCTTCCCAGTGCATGGCAGTCGAGCAGCAGTCTCCAAAAAATCTGAAGTATGAAAGTGAAACTCTCACTTTTACGGAGGATGACGCTAGGCATGTGAGGTACTCCCACAATGACCCTCTGGTCCTTACCATTCAAATTTCCAATGCCCGAGTGAAGAGATGCTTGGTGGGTACGGGAATCTCAGTAGATATCATCAAAAAATCATCCCTCGAGAAGATGAAGCTCATGGTCAAGGTCCTGACACTGTGTTCCCAAGTGATATATGGGTTCTCAGGAGAATGCCTAACACTAGCAGGAACTATCAAACTACCGGTCACGGTGGGGGATTCCCCCAGGCACGAGACTATGATGACAGAGTTCCTGGTGGTAGATTGCTCATCGGCATACAATGTAGTGCTCAGGATACCCCTCGTGATGGCATTACACGCAATAGTGTTTATCTGGCATCTGTCTTTGAAATTCCCCATAAGTGAATGTGAAGGATGCGTACAGGGTAACCAAAGGGAAGCATGGGAATGCTATAATGCGTCATTGGTCAGGGAAAAGAAAGGACCATGCGTAAAAAACATGGTAGTAACTTGCTGCGAAATGAATGTAGGAACTGATGAGGTTGTCGACATGGAAGTTGATGTTGAAAGAAACAATCTACTGGAGTCGGGGGCTCCTTTCAACGAAGATTTGTTATTATAGCAAGTTTCCCAAAGTGAGGGAAATGACATTGATCCTCGCTTTGGGGATGACATCATAGGGGTAGGACCAGTCGAAGATCTTGACGAAGTTAGGGAGGAGCTAAAGGAGGAAATTAAGGCACGGTTGGTTAAATTTTTTAAAAAGAACCAGGGCATCTTTGCCTGGTCACATAAGGACATGGTTGGAATTTCTTTGTCCGTAATAAGCCATGTCCTCAATGTGGACAAAAACTACCCACTAGTGCAACAAAAAAGTTGACTGCTTGACAAAGACTGATCTCAAGCCCTAAAGGAGGAGGTCGAGCAGCTCAAGGAAAACGATTTTATAAGGGAGGCCTACTACCCAAATTGGGTATCAAACCCCGTGCTGGTCCGAAAGCCAAACGGGAAGTTGAGGACATACGTGGACTTCACAGATCTGAACAAGGCTTGCCCCAAAGACTACTTTCCACTACCCAGAATAGACCAACTGGTTGATGCAACTACAGGACATGAAATACTCTCATTCATGGATGAGTATTCTGGGTATAATAAAATAAGTACGCACCCTCCCAAAGAGGAACATACTAGCTTCAGGACAGACAAGGGATTGAACTGTTATAAGGTAATGCCATTCAACTTGAAGAACGCTGGAGCCACCTACCAGCGTTTAGTGAATGACATGTTCCGAGACTTGAACAGAAAAAATATGTAGGTATATGTCGATGAAATGTTGGTCAAGTCCAAAGAAATTGGAGGGCATGTTCAAGACTTGGAGGAATGCTTCACAATACTTAGAAAGTATAGCATGAAGTTAAATCCTCTCAATTTCTCATTTGGAGTTGGTTCTAGTAAATATCTTGGACACATAGTCAATTCACGTGGAATCGAGGTTAACCCCGAGAAGATCAAAGAATTAATCGACATGAAGTCACCTACCACAATCAAAGAAGTGCAAAGCTTAATTGGGAGAGTAGTTGCCTTCAGTAGGTTTATATCAAAGTCTACGGACAAGTGCGTCCCTTTCTTTAACTTACTGAGGGGCAACAAGAAGATCCAATGGAGCAAGGAATGTGAGAAAGCCTTCCAAGCCTTGAAGGATCATCTCGCTCAACCTCCCGTCCTAACGAAGCCAATAGATGGTGAAGTACTATTCATATATTTAACAATCATCGAGCATGCAATCAACACTGCTTTGGTAAAAGTAGAGAATAGGGTACAACACCCTGTGTACTATATCTTTAAATGTCTAGTAGGTGCAGAGTCTAGGTATCCCCCTCTTGAAAAGTTAGCCTACTGTTTAGTAATCCCCTCTGGAAAGCTGTGTCCATACTTCCTAGCTCACTCGACTTGAGTCCTGACCGATCAACCGTTGAGACAAGTTCTTTAGAAACTAGAGGCCTCGGAAAGATTACTTAAATGGGCAGTGGAACTAGGACAGTTGGATATCACTTATTATTCAAGGACGGTTATAAAAGGACAAGCATTGGCAGATTTCATAGTCGAAGGCACCAACCTTGAAGACCCTTCCTACCAATCGGAGAATAAAGATACTGAGAAGGAAGGAGATACTCCCATATGGAAGCTGTATGTTGATGGAGCATCCATTGAACACAACTTAGGCCCAAGAATCATACTAATCACTCCAGAGAATCATCGAATTCACTGCGCTCTAAAATTTGGATTCAATGATTCAAACAATGAGGTTGAGTACGAGGCATTATTAGCAGGATTACGCTTCTCTCAGGATGTGCATGCACAATCCCTGGAGATATTCAACGATTCCCAGCTAGCGGTGTTCCATGTATTGGGGGAGTATCAAGCCAAGGGACTTAGGATGGTGCAGTACCTGAACAAGGTGAATGATTTGTTGACGCAGTTCAAGAGATACTCGATTATACAAGTCCCGAGGGAGTAGAATGCCAATGTTGATGCCTTAGCCAAGCTTGCCAGTGCCAAAGATGCGGACACCCTGAACGTCGTTCCTGTCTAATTCTTGGCAAAAAGAAGCATAACCGAGCATGAGGCACTACCTGTTGTGTTAGGAGATACATGGATGACCCTTATTATTAACTATCTCAACCAAGGAGTGGTACCCAGTGATCAAAACAAAGCAAGGAAGTTGGTGAGACAAGTTGCATGATATATGATAGTTGAAGGGGTCCTGTACTGACGAGGGTACTTCCTACCACTGCTAAGGTGCTTCACACCGGACCAGTCAAAGTTGTTAATGATTGAGGTACACGAGGGATACTTTTGGCCAATGATGAACGAAGACTCGATGGAATATGTCAGAGGATGCCACAAATGTCAGATGTTCTAAAGCAGAACCGCTCACCACCATCACCTCGAAGAAAGTCTTAGACTTTGTGGTGAAAAATATCATATGTCGATTCGGTCTACCAAAGAAGATAGCCTCAGAAAATGAGACTCAGTTCGACAGTGATATGTCCACCGACTTTTGTACGAGGCATGGAATCACAAAGAGCTTTTCCTCAGTAGCACACCCCTAAGCTAATGGTCAAGTAGAAGCAGTGAATAAGACTATCAAAGACAATCTGAAGAAACGCCTTGAACAAGCCAAATGAGCCTGGCAATAATTACTTTTGGGGGTCCTATGGTCACATCGAACAATGCCTCGAATGGCAATAGGCCATACCTCATTCTCTTTGGAGTTTGGTCATGAAGCCATGTTTCCAGTTGAACTCACTCCCCCATCGCATAGATGAGATACATACGATCAAGGGAGGAACCATCAACTAATAGAAGAGTCGCTCGGTTTAATAAAAAAAAGATGAGAAAAGGCAAGCCTCAGAGTAGCAGCACATCAACAAAGAGTGTCCAAATACTTCAACTCCAGAGTGAAAGATCAAAAATTCCAAGTTGGAGACTTAGTACTCAGGAGGGTGTTCCTAAACACTAAGGACAATGCAGCAGAGGTACTAGGACCTAATTGGGAAGGGCCATACCTTGTGGAGGAGGTGATCCCACCAAGGACATACAAAATAGCTATACTGAATGGAGAACTAATAAAATACTACTAGAATGGTGAACACGTCTGCCAGTACAATCAGTGAAATTGTTCAGCAGCGACACGAGTTTTAATTTGAAAATGTATTATTTTCAAATTATCTATGTAACAACCATTATGCGTCAATGAATGAATTTAATTTCTTAAGTTTCTCTTAATTCTTTAAATTATGTTCAACAAGAGACAGGTCCTAGGACCTTGTTGCCAAATTAATGGATCATGTTCGATCTTGGTTCTTGAGGAGCCTATCGACCCATACGATTAAAAAGAGAGATAGGTCCTAGAACCTTGTCGCCAAATGAATGGATCATGTTCGATCTTGGTTCTTGAGGAGCCTATCGACCCATACGATCCAAAAGAGAGACAGGTCCTAGGACCTTGTCGCCAAATTAATGGATCATTTTCAATCTTTATTCTTGAGGAGCCTATCGACCCATACGACCCAAAAGAGAGACATGTCCTAGGACCTTGTTGGAAATTTAATGGATCATGTTCGATCTTGGTTCTTGAGGAGCCTATCGACCCATATGATCCAAAAGAAAGACAGGTCCTAGGACCTTGTCGCCAAATTATTTGATTATGTTTGATCCTGGTTCTTGAGGAACCTATCGACCCACACGATCAACAAAAGAGATAGGTCCTAGGACCTTGTCGTCAAATTATGGATCATGTTCAATCTTGGTTCTTGAGGAACCTATCGACCCATACGATCCAAACAAGAGACTGGTATGAGGACCTTGTCGCCAAATTATTTGATCATGTTCAATCTTGGTTCTTGAGGAACTTATTGACCCATACAATAAAAAAAGAGGCTGGTCGGAAGACCAGTCACCATCATTGGATCATAATCAAATTTGGTCCTTGAGGGACTGGTCGATAATTTGATCTAAGACTCATTACTGGCTCGAGTAGCCCATCTAGACTAGGTTGGTCCAACTTAGACACTTTTGTCTACAATTATTATAACGAGTACACGAGAGATTACGTAGATTGTGATCGAAACTTTCTACACAATCTGCATCTATGTATAGGTATCATAACTACTGAGTTGAAACCATCACCCGACTACCAATGTGGGATAAGCATTTGCTGCTTGCATCATTAGGTGAAAAGGATAGTACTATGTGTCTAAATGCTCGAAGCAAGGCATGGTCATGTAGCAAGTGACCAAGGCTTTTAAACCCATGATCACTTGGGGGGCATATAGTACATATCGATTGGGATATACACAAGAAATGAGGATGTGACCTTAAGTACTAAGCAAGCTCAAGTTTTTCTAGGACATTTGTTCAACATATGTTTCGAAAGTGAAAAGAACAAAAACAAAAAGGCATTGGTAGGGAGACTCCTAGCCATGTCCCTTATAAGGTGGCCGGCCTGCCCACCAACCCTTATAAGGTGGTCAGCCTATCACCCATGGGGTGGTCGACTTGACTATTTTGTTCATGGAACTTGGTGAAGTATCGTACTACTCACATTACCATGGTTGTTAGTATGAAAAGCGTAAAGGAGTAAGGTTAGTATGGCACGTGAAACACATGTGTTTGGAGTATAATGATACTTGAACCAATGATGGTTTTGAGTTGATATACTTAGTAAGCATTGGAAATAAAAAATTTCAATCAATACACTGAGTACTCATAACAAAAAATCATAATGGCATAAAATTTCATATCTAAAAATTGTCAAGTACAAGGTGCCCCGCCAATGGCACGAAAGGAAAGACAGAGTAAGAGACCAAAAGAAGACTAACTAGGGTGAGGAGTATCATCTGAAAGACCACCCTGAGCCTCGGCAGCCTCACAAGCTAGACACTTCCTATGCTCCTTTGCTCGAGTCTTCTCGGGAAGGAAATCCAAATTCAGATCTTTGTTGGACATCCAGATCAAGTAGAAGCAAGAGAAAGCTATCTCTGGATACTCCTCTCGAGCCTTATCCCGGGCAGCCTTGACCTCTTGCTCCATCTCGACAAGATCATCCTTCTACAGTTGGTCCATGTCAGCAATCAACTTCTCTTTCTCAACTTCAGACTGTTGGAGCTAATCAACAAGCTTCCCCTCCATCTGGGTTATCCAGAGATTCAACTAAGTCACTTCCTGTTGTTTGAGCTCTAAGGTAATGTAGAGAGTGCTAATCTCTCCATTTTTCAAAGCAATGTCTGCATCCCTAGAGCCATGGACGCGCCTAAGGTCCAGGACCTCTTGGCGGACAACTTCAAGCTCAGAACGAAGGTTGGAAAGAATAGAGGTATACTTTACAAACCTATCACGGACATGGGAGACCAACATCAACCCCTGCAAAAAACATATGAGTGTTAGACAACGTCAGCACACAAGCTAACCAGACAAAAAGAAAATTGTAGAGGACTTACACTCTGAATTTCAAGGAGTGACTTCGTGAGGATGGTGCTCAATTCCTCATTCTTAATCCCATTAAAAGTGATTATCGTCTGCTCAAGATGGGACACTCGGTCCATGATGGCACCTAAATTCTATATGGCAGACTGGTGTGGCTCAGATAATGGAGCAGGCGTAGAACAAGAGGCACCCGCATCAGTGAAACTGGGAGCAACCGGCATTGGCAAGAATGGCTCTACCTCTGAGAAACAGGACTAGACGCCAAAGGAGTCGGAGAAGATAGCTCGGGAGGAACCTCCATTATCAACTTAGGCTCAACCCTGGCCTTCTTGGTCGCTCGGACGGAAGGGATAGTCTTGGTTGGAGTTGACCTCTATTGGGTATGAACAAAGCCAAACTTATCTGAATCTACAAAAGAAGATCAAATGTTAGCAGGATATGAAATATAGATGAAACATAAAGTAAAGATAATAAAATTGTCGGACCTTTTGAATGAGATTCAGGTTCGAACATGGCTCCATCAAAATCATTTGAAGCAAGTAGTGAGTGCGCGGATGCACCCACCTCATCACCGTCTTGTCTAGCTAGCACAGGAAAAGAGTGCACCTCCTCAACATGAATAAGTCTCAGGGAGTCTATGGTGTTCACGGGCTCGGGACCATCTTCCTCCAGAACATCGGCTATAGTAGAATGAAATAACTTAACCTTCCGAAGGTTCTCTGAAGTAATGAGATTCTTAACATTCTTCTCCTCAAGGGTCATGGCAATCAACGCCATGGCCCTAACAGTCATAGCCTGAGTTGGGAGCGGTCTATAAAAAGGCTCGACGTGCTTAAACATGGAGTAGTTGGCCTTTGCATCCTTAGTGAAGAAATAGTTGTTGGCATATCTAAACACCTTGCTATTTCCAAAGATCTTTTCCAAGAAGGTGTTGGTACCCTCGCTCATATAATGGTGGAAGTGGAAGTACCCTGAGTTATGCTGAGAAGGGTTCATCTTCAGATCAAATAAGTAGTGGATCTCATGAGGTACTAGAGTAGCCCATTTTCTACGATGATAGATAATGTACAACACATATAACACCAAGATCACGTTGGGACCCATCAGAGAAGGACTAATACCAAAATAATCTGCCACGCTCTAGAAGTATGGATGAAGAGGAAGTAGGGCATCCAACTTGATGGCAGAGCGTGACCAGGCACACATATCCAAAGGTTGGTCCTCGGCTCTATCGTTTGGACCAGGGATAGTAATATATACGTCAGAGAGGTCAAAGGTCTTCCTTAAGCTCTTTACCTTCTCTTCATTCATGTCAAAAGTAGCCCCCTTGAACCAAACAACCTCGTAATCAGCAAGGCGAGGCTTCTCAAACAGTTTCCATATGATCTCACTGGCAAAGGTGGCCCCAGAATCTGATGAATGGAACTCTTTTTGTCGTCTCTTTTTCTGTTGCACAGCTAGCGAGATTGTCTTGCTCTTGGAAGAAGGGTGAACCACCTTAGGCCAGAACCTATGGTGATGAGAGCCATCGGTATGTTCTCGCTGAGAGGAAGAGTGATGGGAACATGACTGGTATCCCTATTCAAAGGGTGTGGCACGGAGTGTCGCTGACCAGACAGACTCCACTGAGAAGAGTGACTTCGTTGAGATGTGCCCTGAGAGCCACGAAGAGTACTATGCTGAGAAGAGATCTGTGAAGAGCTAGGAGAAGAGCCCTGAGTGATGTTCCTGGAAATCTGAGGATTATCTTCGGAGGGTTAACGAGTTGTCTATTTTATTCTCGCTATTGGGCTATACCTTTTCAAGATGTATTCCTCGCTAAACAAATATAAAGCGAAGCGAGGGAACTCCTGTGGAGTACGCTCGCTTACAGACTTATCTGACAAAGAGGAGCTGGACATCTGTAATAAAGAAACAAAGAGTAAAGTTAGTATATCGACATAACGAAGCTCCCTACCACGGACCAGATAGGCCAGTAGCTAGGGACATGTCTATTACTAAGGAGCAAAAATGAAGAAATCAAGGGAAAAATCTATATAGGGGGTAGGCCCAGTGAGACTAAGCTCAGGCTGACCACCATAGGACTCCCCTAGACTTTGAAAAATTGATCGAAGTCTCAAAGTAGGGGTCGGCCTAGTGGAACTAAGCATAGATTGAATACCCTGAGCTTCCAAAACGCAAAAGAAAGGACCTAGGTGGTCGACCTAGGCCTAGGCCGACCACCCTAGGGATTGGAGAACACTTTGGCGCATCAAGGAGAAAAATAGGAGCTAAGGTGGTCGGCCTACCACCTTAGGCCGACCACCCTGAGGATTTAAGCTCCAGAAAATCGTAAAAAGGCTAGGGTTCAAGTCTCATAAAAAAAATTGTGCCGCACAAGGAGGATTTAGAAATTGCCTACACCTAGGTTGTGAAACCCTAGAAATCTCCAATCATATGGCACACAGGCCTGGAAATCGCCCATCTAAGAAAAACCTAGGGGTAGTCGGCCTAAACCCTTATCCCCTAAGCCTGTAAATTGCCCAAGCTAAGGAAAACCTAGGATGGTTGACCTATGAGGGAATTTGAAGACCTGGAAATCGCCTATGGCTAGATTGGGAACCCTGGAAATCGCCCAACCCTAATTTCCTAAGCTTGGAAATCGCCTAGGCCAATCAATCTAAATGGTGGTTAGCCTATAGGCATCTAAACCCTAAGCATCATGCAAAAAGAGGCAAGGAACAAGACAAAATTTTATTAAGAACAATTTTTTATTCAAACAAGTCAATTATTTTGAATCAAAATAAATCAAAACAAGGAGATTCAGAGAGATTCATCAAAGACGTAAAAGTTAGGAAATAATACTTACCATAGAGAAGATACGCAGAGTTGATGAAGAATTGGAGAATTCCACAGCTTAGAAGTTCATGAAGGAGGTGCATGGGTCAGAGATATTATAACTGAGGCCCTACTTATAGACTCTCAGGCTAACCATATTTTTAGGAATTCAAATTTCTTGAAAAATGTCTGGTATTGTTAAAAATTCAAAGTCTTTGAAAAATATCTGATATTTTTAGGAATTCAAATACTTTGAAAAATATCTTATACGTTTAGGATTCAGATTCTTTGAAAAATATGTTGTATTTTTAGGAATTGATATCCTTGAAAAATATATTATATTTTTAGGATTTCAAAACTCGTTGAAAAATATATTATATTTTTAGGAATTCAAATTCCTTGAAAAATATTTTATATTTTCAGGAATTCAAAACTCCTTGAAAAATATATTATATTTTTTGAAAAATATGTTGTATTTTTAAGAATTGATATCCTTGAAAAATATATTATATTTTTAGGAATTAAAATTCCTTGAAAAATATTTTATATTTTTAGGACTTCAAAACTCCTTGAAAAATATATTATATTTTTAGGACTTTAAAATTCCTTGAAAAATATATTAGATTTTTAGGAAATTAATTTTCCTTGAAATATATAATTATTTTTAGGAATTGCAATTATCCTTAAATTTAAATTCGTGTTGAGCAAATTATTGATAGTTGATCAAAGTATTACGTAATGTCACCGAATGACTTTGCTGTTAGAGTACTACTACGATATGTTTCTCGGGCCAGATCAAGTTTACCATAATGTTGAACACATTACAATAAACTTAGGGGGGCAAATGTTAACCCCTAAAAAATCTAGGGATGATGTGGCGAATGAGAAAGCTACACGTGACATCACAATTCGTGAAAAAAGACCGACGAACGAAGATTAATAGGTCCAGAACCTATAGGAAGTTGACCAGGCCTAAATCCCCTAGAGGTGGTCGGCCTGGCATTGGCCCCTAGGGGTGGTCGGCTTGACCCCAACCCCTAGGGGTGGTTGGCCTAATCATTCCCAAGAATCCCTTGGGGTGGTCGGTCTACACTCCCAAAGACACTTCACTCAGTAAAACTCACACTCATTCAAACTGAGATCAATAGGCCTAGTACCCAGAAGATCAATAGGCCTAGCACCCAGAAGATCATAGGCCTAGTGTGGCGTGCTGCCTCTTTGGCACACCCACATGGGGCCATTTTGTAATGAGCATGCCTTGGTGCTTGATCATTAGTCAAGTCTTGCACCAAGCAACCTCATGGGATAGGGTAGTGGCAGTTTTGTAATATTGCATATGTCTCCCAGACAAAAATCATATATGTTCCTGGGAAGACTTTATTTCCCTAGAAGGCTCCTTAGGGGGAGGTGACCTGGTGACTTAGGGAAGCACCATGGCCATCAGCAGATAGGGGCCAAAGCTGTGTACTCCCTTGCCCTATCAAGGCTATATACTAATGAAATAACATTTATCCATACTTGCCCCTGTGTACTTCCTTGTTGCTTATGTGTTACTTGTTTGTTACCTTCGTTGGGCCTTTGTGTGCCACTTGCCTTGTTGTGTGCTTTGTGTTGTGTGGACGTTCCTAGGAATGACTTGCTTTGTGCTTGCTCATACTTCGTTATTGCCCGTTGCATGTCTGAGATGTGTATGTGGCTAACCGCTGAGTTTGTTTGCCTGTAGGTGTGTGTTGTAGGCTGACTTGCTAGCTTGAAGAGTCTGCAAGTGCCGCACGTTCCGTCTAGTTGGAATCCCCAAATAGCCGGGCCGTGACAGTTGGTATCAGAGCCAAGTTAGAAAGCGCTTGGCAAAAACACACTATGGTGAGCAACACTCAGAGGATCGAAGCTCTTGAGAAGCGAGTAGGGGAACTAGATGGCCTGGACGAGAGGGTCAGGGATCTTTCCTCTGCAAGTCAGGACTCGGGTTCATCTGATGCATACAATCGCATAGCTGCGTTGGAGAAGGAGAATGATGTTCTTCTATCCAGAATTATCGCGTTGGAGAAAAGAAACACTCCAACAAGTACTTCTGTTTCCCCTCGGTGGGAAGAACGCATCGCGGCAGTGGAGCGCATGCTAAGGGAACAAGAAGTTTCAATAAATGACACAACGGAAGATTGCAGGGAGGCAGTCGGTGTGCTCAGAGAAGAAATGGCTGAGCTAACTGCCAAGGTAAACCTGACCATGCGAGCGGTTGGGAATGCCCCTGCAACAGGGCCGATAGGTATGGAATATGGCCGAGCCAAAGTACCCGAGCCGAGGCCCTATAATGGGGCCAGAGATGCAAAGGATTTGGAGAATTTCCTCTTTGACATGGAACATTACTTTAGAGTCGTGCGGGCCGATTCGGAAGATGGAAAGGTCGCCATGGCTACCATGTATTTGTCGGGGGATGCCAAAGTGTGGTGGAGGACCAAATATGATGATATAGAGAATGGCAGGTGTACCATCACATCTTGGGCGGACCTGAAGAGGGAATTAAAGACGCAGTTTCTGCCAGAAAATGTAACTTACATAGCTCGTCGCCAGTTACGAGAGCTTAAACAAGTCGAGACAGTCCGAGAGTATGTAAAGAGATTTTCGGGACTGATGCTCGATATTAAAGACATGTCCGAAGTGGACAGGCTCTTCTGCTTCCTCGAGGGACTGAAACCGTGGGCCAAGCAAGAACTTCAAAGACAGCGGGTGACTGATCTAGCCACCACTCAAGCTGCTGCCGAACGCTTAACAGACTACACTCCGGAGAGTAACCTGCCGAAAAAGGCTACCCCTCCAGCCAGCTCAAGTAGCGTCGGGAGTAAGAAGTTTGGGAAGTCCTGGCAGGGCAAGAGTGGGGGAGAGAAGAGGACAGCTGAGTCCAATTCTTCCAGTGGGACAGATGCTGCTGTAGGGAAGAAGCCGCTAGCTTGTTGGATTTGCAAAGGCCCACACAAGTCGGCAGTATGCAAATTCCGGGGCCAGATAAATGCCCTCATTGGCCAAGAACAACAAGGTGAAGGAGAAGAGGAAGAAGAAGAAGAGTACGCGCACATGGGCGCTGTCCGCCTGTTGAACGCTCTCAAGAAGCATGGTGAGAAAGGGAAGAAGACCCTGGGGAAAGGGCTAATGTTCGTGGATGCCGCTATCAATGGCAAGCCTGCCAAAAGCGTGATGATTGATACTGGCGCCACCCACAACTTCTTCTCTGAACTCGAAGCAAAGCGACTGGGACTAAAGCTGGAGAAAGATGCAGGCCGCATGAAGGCGGTCAACTCCAAAGCCTTGGCCACATCTGGCGTGGCTAAAGGGGTAAAAGTGAAGATCGACACGTGGGAAGGGCAGACTGATTTGGTGGTCGTCCATATGGACGACTTCGATGTAGTTTTGGGAATGGACTTTCTAACCGAGAAAGGTGCCATTCCAATTCCTGCCACTGGAAGCTTACTCATAATGGGAGAGACTCCTTCAATGGTACCTGCAAAGGTGAAGCCACCCCCTGCTGTGAAGCTTCTATCAGCTTTACAGTTCAAGAAGGGTGTGAGGAAGCAGGAGCCGACTTATGTAGCTGTGCCCACTGTGTTCGAAGAAGTAGTGGAAGAAATTGTTCCACTAGAAATTACGAGGGTCTTGAAGGTGTATGGGGATGTGATGCCAGATAAACTCCCCAAAGCCTTGCCACCAAAGAGGGGGATTGATCACCAGATAGAGCTGGTGCCTGGAGCGAAACCTCCAACAAAAGCGCCATACAGAATGGCACCCCCTGAGCTAGAAGAATTGAGGAAGCAATTAAAAGAGCTATTGGAGGCAGGCTTCATCAGACCGTCGAAGGCGCCATATGGCGCACCGGTGCTATTCCAGAAGAAGCACGATGGGAGCTTGAGACTGTGCATCGACTATAGGGCTCTCAATAAGGTGACAGTTCGCAACACATACCCCATTCCTCTAATCGCTGATTTGTTCGACCAGCTAAGTGGAGCTAAATACTTCACAAAGTTGGACTTGAGATCGGGCTATTATCAGGTGAGGATTGCAGATGGGGATGAACCAAAGACTACGTGTGTTACTCGATACGGAGCATTTGAGTTTCGAGTAATGCCGTTTGGGTTGACAAATGCACCTGCTACCTTCTGTACACTAATGAACCAAGTATTCCACGAGTATCTAGATAAGTTCGTGGTGGTGTACTTGGATGACATCGTGGTTTATAGCGCCACGATAGAAGAGCATCAAGAACACTTGGCTCAAGTGTTTCAGAAGTTGAGAGAGAACCAGCTATATGTGAAGCGAGAGAAATGCTCGTTTGCACAGGAGAGCATCAAGTTCTTAGGCCACGTGGTGGAACGTGGCCGTATTCGTATGGATCTGGAGAAGGTGAGGGCAATCCAGGAATGGAAAGCCCCCACAAACGTGAAAGAACTCCGCTCCTTCTTGGGCCTAGCTAACTACTATAGAAGATTTGTGGACGGCTACTCAAGAAGGGCGACACCCTTGACCGAGCTTCTGAAAAAGGGTGTGATTTGGGCGTGGACTGACAAGTGTGCTGAAGCGTTCAGAAGTTTGAAAGAAGCCATGATGAAGGATCCTGTTCTTGCCTTGCCAACTATTAGCAAGCCCTTCGAAGTACAGACAGATGCATCAGATTATGCTCTGGGAGGGGTACTAGTACAAGAGGACCACCCAGTCGCATACGAAAGTCGCAAGCTGTCTGAAGCTGAGAGGAGGTATACTGCCCAGGAGAAGGAGCTCCTCGCAGTTATACATTGCTTGCGAGTGTGGAGGCATTACTTGCTGGGGTCAAAGTTCGTGGTGAAGACGGATAATGCAGCTGTGAGTCATTTCCTTACTCAGCCGAAATTGACCCCTAAGCAGGCTCGATGGCAGGAGTTTGTGGCGGAATTCGACTTCCGTTTTGAGCACAGGGCGGGACGCTTGAACCAGGCAGCTGACGCCTTGAGTCGTAAAGCGGAGTTGGCGACTCTAAAGATCATGGCTAATTTATCGGCTAGCGTGGTGAACACTCCACTCAAGGAACGCATTAAAGAAAACCTAGAAAAAGACCCAGTTGTCAGGACCATCCTGAAGCTCGTAAAAGAAGGCAAGACTCGCCAGTTCTGGGTGGAGGATGACCTTCTGTGGGCTAAAGGGGGACGCTTGTATGTTCCAAAAGCTGGAGATTTGCGAAGGACATTACTAAGCGAGTGTCATGACACTCTGTGGGCAGGTCATCCAGGGTGGCAGAGAACCCATGCCCTCTTGAAGCAGGGATACTACTGGCCACAAATGCGGGACGATGTAGTGGAGTACACCAAGACATGTCTGGTCTGCCAGCAAGACAAGGTCGATAGGAACAAGACACCTGGGTTGTTGGAGCCCTTGCGAGTCCCAAGCCGACCGTGGGAGAGCGTGTCACTTGACTTTATCACCAGTCTTCCGAAGACAGGAGATTTAAGTGCGATCTTGGTGGTCGTGGATAGATTCTCGAAGTATGCAACATTCATCCCAGTGTCGAAGTACTGTTCGGCAGAAGAGACAGCCAGACAATTTTTCAAACATATTGTCAAATATTGGGGAGTGCCCCAGAACATAGTCAGTGACCGAGATGGAAGATTCACGGGGACGTTTTGGTCCGAATTATTCAATCTCTTGGGGTCACAACTGAATATTTCCTCGAGCTACCATCCGCAGACAGATGGGCAGACAGAAAGATTCAACGGGATGTTGGAAGAGTACTTGCGCCACTTTGTCAATACCAATCAGAAGAATTGGCCGCAACTACTCGATGTAGCTCAATTTTGTTTCAACTCTCAAAAGAGTTCTTCGTCGAATAAGAGCCCTTTTGAAGTTGTTAATGGACAGCAACCACTGTTACCCCACACAGTGGACGAATATCGCGGTCGGAACCCGCGAGCCTTTCACTTCACCAAAGACTGGAAGAAGACAACAGAGATTGCCCGAGCTTATCTAGAGAAAGCCTCAAGAAGAATGAAGAAGTGGGCAGATCAGAAGCGCAGACCACTGGAGTTCAAAGCAGGTGACTTAGTGTTAATCAAGCTGCGGCCCGAACAGTTGAGATTCCGAGGGGACAAAGACATCAGACTCGTCCGCAAGTACGAGGGTCCAGTCTCAGTCATCTCAAAAGTTGGCCTAACTTCATACAAAGTCGACCTACCCGCTTGGATGAAGATACACCCGGTCCTTCACGTCAGCAACTTGAAGCCGTATCATGAAGATCCAGCCAATCCAGAGCGCAACCAGTCAACCAGAGGAGGAGTCAGTGTTCAGCCAAGGAGCAAGCGTCAACCTGAAGAAATCCTGGCGGAAAGAACGGTCACCACTGACCGTAAAAAGCATAAGGAATATCTGGTAAAATGGAAGGGGCTCGCTAATGACGAAATCAGCTGGGAAAGGGCGGAAGACTTGAAGAAGCTCACGCAGAAGATTGAAGATCTACAAGCTACTTCGTCGAGGGCGCCGAAAGATTAAGTGGGGGAGAGTGTGGCGTGCTGCCTCTTTGGCACACCCACATGGGGCCATTTTGTAATGAGCATGCCTTGGTGCTTGATCATTAGTCAAGTCTTGCACCAAGCAACCTCATGGGATAGGGTAGTGGCAGTTTTGTAATATTGCATATGTCTCCCAGACAAAAATCATATATGTTCCTGGGAAGACTTTATTTCCCTAGAAGGCTCCTTAGGGGGAGGTGACCTGGTGACTTAGGGAAGCACCATGGCCATCAGCAGATAGGGGCCAAAGCTGTGTACTCCCTTGCCCTATCAAGGCTATATACTAATGAAATAACATTTATCCATACTTGCCCCTGTGTACTTCCTTGTTGCTTATGTGTTACTTGTTTGTTACCTTCGTTGGGCCTTTGTGTGCCACTTGCCTTGTTGTGTGCTTTGTGTTGTGTGGACGTTCCTAGGAATGACTTGCTTTGTGCTTGCTCATACTTCGTTATTGCCCGTTGCATGTCCGAGATGTGTATGTGGCTAACCGCTGAGTTTGTTTTCCTGTAGGTGTGTGTTGTAGGCTGACTTGCTAGCTTGAAGAGTCTGCAAGTGCCGCACGTTCCGTCTAGTTGGAATCCCCAAATAGCCGGCCCGTGACACCTAGCACCCAGAGGACCAACGGGCCTATCACCCAAGCTCTAAAGGGTCATCGAGCCTAGCACCTAAGTCTCATAGACCAATCAAGATTTAGCACTTTCTCGAAGGTCTCAATCATGCATTATGGACCACGATCCAAAGAAGACAACAGGAAGACCCACGATCTCATAATCATGGTAAGGTGGACACGTATCTCCACTCCCAATGATTGTGTACCAAATTACAATCCCCACTCTTACTGATCATGTAACAGCCCCTGGGTACTATAAATAAAGGACCCAGGGCTTCATTTCAGGAGATCAATCTTTATATGGACTTTTTGGATTTGATCTTTTGGACAAACTTGTGACGAGTGAACTCCGAGTTCATCTTTGTAATTTTCTATCTAATGATTCAATAATAAAGACTAAGTGGATTAGGTTATTACTATTCAGAAGAACAGGGCTAAACCACTATAAATTCTTGTGTGTTTTGTTTAGATATTTATACTCTGTCATATATTATATTCATTCCGTTCAAAAGGGTTCGTATATTGTACATACGACCGTCGGCCAATTTCACAGGTCAACATCATTGGAGGTATGTTTTTTATAGTTTTAATTTTTATTATTGATATTGTACAAAATTTAGAAGAGTTTGAATATCTTATATATTTATCCATAGTGAAGTATGTAATGAGATTTTTGTGTGCTACGATGACATAAAGACGAAAACCTGTTTGCTTTTTTATTGTTTTAATTGTTATTGAAAGTTGGTTAGGTTAATAAAGTAGGAGAAATGTAGCCCGATTTTCTATAGATCTAGTTATCATTTTTTTTAAAAAATTCTTGCATAGTTAATTTGATGTTGATCTAGTTATTATGTGGATATAATGTAGGTTAGATCAAACTTTAAACATGTCTACCCAAGATGTTACCGAATCTAATTTTGTCAATGATGTTGATTATGTTCATTCAACACATACACAAGAGGCACAATCTCTAGGCAATACAAGAGATGAAAATGAGAGTAGAAGTACTAAAAGAAAGAGAACATCTACTACATGGGATCATTTTAGGGGGAGAGAGTAGTAATGGGACTAAAAATTTACTTGATTATGTGAAAAGATGCCAGTAATAAACGAACAACTTACCATGAATCCTAATCCTAATGCAATTCCTTCAGTCACAACTTACAATTTTAATCCTGAACTATGGAGAAAAAAGTTAGCTCAAATGGTCATTGTACATCAATACCCTTTACCGATGGTTGAGCATAGTGGTTTTATAGACTATTCAAATACTTTTTGCCCTATGTTTAAAATGGTGTCAAGAAATACAATTAGGTTTGATATTTTGAAAATGTACAAGGTTGAAAAGGAAAAATGTAGCCAAATTTTGGAGAAAAATAGAAGTATAATAGCTATAACCAATGATATATGGACTACCAATCTCAACAGAGGAGATATATGACTGTGATAGCTCATTTCATAGATGACTCTTGGAAGTTTCATAGTTGGATTTTAAGTTTTAAGTATGTACCATGCCCACATGATGCTGTAACACTTACTGATACCCTGAGTTCGTATCTGTCTGAATGGAATATTGAAGACAAGATTAGTACAGTGACTGTGGATAATTGTACTACTAACGATGCAATGATTCCACTTTTGAAGGAAAAATTTAATTTTAGCTATTTCATTTTAAAATGAAAGCTACTTCACATGCGTTGTTGTGCACATAATTTGAATCTTATTGTCAAGGACGGCTTGTCTGTTATTGGTGATAGCATTGACAACATTCGAGACAATGTTGCTTATTAGTCGGGCACACAAAAGAGGTATGAGAAATTTGAGGGCATTGCTCGTTCTCTTGAAGTGACATGTACTAAAAATTTGCCACATGATTGTCAAACAAGGTGGAATTCGACATACTTGATGCTCATTATAGCTTTAATGTGCAATAGAGTATTTGAATGATTAAAGCTACGTGATTCAAGGTATGTTATATATGTGCCATCAGAAGATGATTGGATTAGAGCTCAAAAATTGTGTGACAAGCTTGAAGTGTTTCATGAGGTTACAGAGTTGTTTTTCGAAACAAGTATCCTACAAATAATCTTTTTTCCTAAAGATGTTTCAAATTAAAATGAGAATTAAAGCATGGATGATAGCAAATGTTCCCTTTATTAGGGACATGGCAACTCAAATGATGTTTAAGTTTCAAAAGTATTGGGAAGATATTCATGGGCATATGACTGTGGCAGTTGTTTTGGATCCAAGATATAAGTTATTTTGATTGAATATTATTTTCCTACCATTTATGGAAATGATCAATGTGAGATTGAAATTAAGAAGGTCCCAAGCTTTTTTATTAGCTACTGGAAGAATACAGTTCTAAGTTTCCTAATCTCAGAGAAAGAAGTCAGCAAATGGATAGTGTATCAGCATCTTCTCCAACATAAATGGATGATCCATCTAACTTTGACACATATGTTAGAGTTGTTGGAAAAACATTCAGAGTACGCAGGGGAATAGGCCTGGTGGGCCTATTGTGTACAACAATAAAAATTTTCCATCACTCATAAAAATAGTTTATATGATCAAGAAAACATCCAGACAGAAATATTAACATACAATATTATTAATCATGCAACATATATATAAATATACACTATATATATCATATAAACATATACATAAATATTCAAGAACATAAGTATTTACCTCTTGAAGCCTATCAAGTGTCCTTGAGTCTTTTCTTATATATATCGATCTTCCTATCCAACGCTTTGAGCACTCAAACCACAATCTTCCAGAGTGTTCTCTACACCTCAAGATGTGTGTGGGCACTTAGACAACATGGGTTTGTAATTTAGGAATCACAAGTATTTCTCAACACATGAGAATTTGGATAATGGTCTGAGTATGGTTAGAATAAAGAAGAAGAAGACAATATTTTTGTGTGACAAAAATTCTGAAACCTATTCTGAATTGTATCTCTAACTTATCTATATCTCTCTTCTTATTATTCTATATCATATATATAGAGATTATTTTATTACCTTATTATTCCTAATAATAATAGTAATATAATAATAATATCATAATGATGATAGGAATTGATATAGGTAAATATCTAACTTAACAAATTTGAAAAAATCTATTTTCAAATTATAAGTTAATTAAATAAATAAATAAAAACAACACTGCTACAATAAAACTCTTCTCAAATTTCCAAATTACAGTTTTACCCTTGTATCAACTCTTACCTTGATATGATGTTGATAGAGCCACCTTGGGGGCCTATGGACCGATAATATCAAGCTCCAATAAATATTAGATTATTAATCAAAGCTCTTTGATTAAATAATCTTTATTAATCTCATGATTACTCCACTATAAATATGAGATTGAACTCTTGATAATTATAGACGTATATTTACTGAGTACTTTATTAAAGAATAAAGTGTCCATTGATATAATCATTACATAAAACGTTAATCCTTTATTAATGGTCCATAATTAAAAGGGAATAAAATTAATGTTTTACTCTTTTGGCTATATCTTGTTCCTAGAGTACCATTGAATTTACTAGTGAAGGTTTTGTCACAACAAGTTTGCGACGTGAGCGCTCTTAACCTTTTCAGTTCCAAAAGTCTACCCAATAGGGAACCATTATTCAATCTATAAGAAGTTATAGATTCCATATCTCTTAAACTATGTCCCCAACCATATATATCATTGAGTCCCCAAAACAATTGTTCATAGCCTAATCATTCTGACAAACCTTAACGCGTGAATCAAAGGATCAGATGACATTTATAGGAGTTCATAACAACCTCAATATTAAGATCATCGTGTATATGATCATCATTTGATGTGTTTGATTAATACTATGAAAGGTGTTTAAACAAGTATTAACAAATCACATTTGGTCCTGTTCTATATATTACTATATAGAAAGTACATTCACTAAAGTGTCCTACTACACTAGTGACCCAGATCTAGGTCACTTGTATTCATAATACTAGCGAACCGTACTAGGAGTAATTAATCTAATGATTCCATAATATTATTTTACTGCGAACTGTTTTAAGTTTATTATCTTAATCTCAATCCTTTCATACCAATATGAGATTAAGACCACATAGATAAAGTTTGGAATTTTCTGATATTTACTTAATATTATCAACATAATATCAGGCATATTCTATATATATATATAATAATTCAATTTAATTATTTATTTCATTTAAGACATTTGTCAACTATAATTGCTTTAAGGGCACTATTCCTAACAATCTCCCACTTTCCCTAAAGCAAATTGAGGTGTCTCTTTCAATATGTCCATCACATTCTCTTGAATGAATTTGTCTAACAAAGTCTTTGTATCAGTTTTGTAAGAAAATATTTTGAAGTTATCTTCAAGATCATTACATCAATTACGTAAAATTGTCTTGAATTAAATGATACTTCATTTCATGTGCCTTACCCTCTCATGATTTCTAGTACTTCTAGAATAGTTGTGTCTCGATTGCTTTTGCAATGAGATACTAGTCATTTATTCTAGTTTGAAACCCTTTCCATAATGACAAAGAACTCATTTAAATCAATTAACCTATTTTACTGCTCGTAGCTGTTATATTTCAGCTTTTGTGGTGAAACATACAAATCTAAAATGTCTAATACATTTCCAAATTAATGTGTATCCTCCACAATTATGGAAGTTGATTCTGATATCAATCTATGAAGATTTAACATCAGTTCATCCTTTGGGATTTTAGGTCACTGCCTAAATGCATAAACATATAATCTTTATTATATTCAAGACACTCAAAATTAAGTCCTTATAATTTATTCAATGACTCAATCCATCATTGGATTGATAACTATTGACTATTCCCACAATTTAACAAATGTCAATATGAAAACCATCACATTCGATACATTAAACAGTCTATCACTGAGTTATAGGAATAATTGTCTCATGTCCTCTTTTTCTAGTAAAAGAATAAATGGACATTATTATTTAGATAATACATCCTCCTGACCGGGAAGGCAAAAATTATTTCTTGGATTTTTGTAAACTAAAGCATTTAAGCTTCTTATCTATATAAGTCGCTTGAGACAGTGTCTAAGGATTGTTCTTTAAATCTCTATAGACTTGAATGTATAGAACATTCTTGGATTTTCTAAATCTAATATTTAGAAATCTTCAGCTAACCATTTATTTTCTATTGACAATTTCTCTACATCATTCCCAATGATTAGAGCATTGTCAATATTAAGAATGAGAATCATAATAGAATCTTTCTCGTCGAGATCTTCAAATGTTTTTGTCAAGTCAGCCATTTAAATTAATCTCATAATCCACGCATAAAGAAGTGGATAAGAGTATGTAAACAAATTTAAGCTTGGTTACAGTAGAATATATTTATTCGAGTTATAAAATCTTCTTTCTGTTTATAGTCTTAGACTATTAACCTAACTTTGAAAAGTATGTACTTTTCCTTTGTTCTCCTCTTCATCTTGAATATCATGTTTCAAACTGAAGTTCAATGAACTTTAGTTGGATGTTCAAGAATCCAATTGTCATAGAATTCCAAATTCCATTTCTAGATTCATGGTGTTTCAACCATTGTTTTCAGTAAAAGCTTTCTCTTTCCATACTAGTATGTGAATGAAGTATAGTTAGATCGTGTTACACACAATTTAACTAACTTTACATTTGTAATGGAGTAGTTACTAACTAACGCTACAGAATTTGTGATATTCTTTGGTTTTATCATTGTTAATTATCAATAACTTGCTTACTTGACTTGCAGTCATTATTTCTAGAACAACTTTACTAGAAATATAGTGATTAAAATAACCATGCTTCATTAAAGTATCATTGAAGAGATACAAACTCTTTTGTAATCTTTTATGATTATTACATTGTTTCATTAAATAACTTCATGGAAATTTTTCAATTTATTCACATAACCATTTGTGAATGTTAACTTCTAAGTCTTTGATTCAAGCATGTATATAGTATAACAAGTGTTAAAATTATAGAAATAATAAAGATGATAATGATCGCTCATTATTTATTTAATTTTATCTAATATGATTATATTTCATTTCCAAAATACTAATTTTGCTTAGCATTCTAGTTGTATGTGAGTTGGGTTTGAATTCCAAGTTCACACACAAATTACTTTAATTCCAAATTCGAGTTTAGACTCCCTTTTGATCAGATCAAACAAGTCTCTAAGTGGCTTTACTTTGAATGTTGCATGAAAATTTCTAGAAATTTTCTTTGCATTCAATCAAAGTTAAACATATCTTAAATAAATGTCAATCAATATTGACTTACTATTTATTTCTTTTAGCTTTGAACATTAAAAGTTTCAACATACATCTCTATGCCTTTATAAGAGAAAGATCTTTTGGTTAACTTTAATTAACTGACTATATAAATACGGAGAGAACAAATGAATGGTTCCAATAAAAGACTGTCTTTTATTTGTTTTTTGTGTCTAATTAATTACAAAGTCAATCTCAAAAATAATTCGCATATATGTTTCACTTAATTGTGGTTGGAATAAGATGTCTTATTTATTAAATATATGATTCGAACAATAATAAATCATTCATAATTATAATTTATACTAATTGATGAAATAGGTGGAACAAGTATATTTAAAAAATAACAACTGAATTTACTATTTAAAAGAAGTACTAAACTTGTTCATTCATCAAATAAATGAATATAAGAACATAGTTTCTAGGAAGAATTCTAGAACTAATTTAAAGGAAGAACTTATTAATTTCTTTCATAATGAAAATAAACTATTTTAAAATGACAAAAAAATTAAATTTTTTTAAACTAAACAAAATAAATTTCTAAACTAATCTTTTTTTTTATTAAATCGTCTTCATTATTTCTTCTTCGCTTTGGTTTCAATGCAACTACTCTTTTTCTCAAAAGATTTATGCATCCCTGAAGACAAGAACATATGAAAAATAATATTAGTGGCATAATTTTGAATCAACCATTCAAAAATATTAAACAAGAGTTCTGAGTAAATCGAATTTACCCCGTATTTCAAAAATTGAGCATGTGTTATAGCATCAACTTTTATCATGTCCAACATCTTGTATGCAGTTTCAATAACCATATATCTTTCTTTAAAGTCTCCATGAATGGTTGATAACATGCATTGACATGCTAGGTGATTCAATCTCATCCATTCACCATATTTTTCATGTTCATCAAAGCTGGATGAAAAGCTTGGACCCTCTGGTGGTAGATCACAGATCGCTCCATACAAGTTTTGCGTTCCAAGGACAATGTGAATCCATTCCTGCCATCTTCATATGTGGTTAAGACTAAATGAAACCCTTTTCAAGAGTTTGTCAATGAGGTATGTTTGATTTCACATGTTTTCAAGTATATGATCAGGATTAAGAGAATTAACCATTGTTGCTGGAAATAAATAAATAAAATATAATGAATTAAAACATATAATAAATATAAGATTTTATTTGGAAAATTAAACATGATGCATGAATGGAACATATAAAAACACATAAAATATATACTAATCCACGATAAATTAATTTGAAAATTAATGGACCGCCATGGGGTAGGTCAGACTAACTCCAAATTAATTTTGAGACAAATCTCAAATTCATAAGTGAAAACTTAAAAACGTCTTTTTCTCTTTTGACTTATGAACTAGCGCTAGTTTGGTCAAGATGCACTAGTCGTGCTCGAAAGCCTAGACACACCTTCAGAGTGTAACCCATTATTTTCAATCAATGACTTAACTCAAGAGTGTGCCTTAGGGTCAGTCAAACTTGAAATACATCGATAATTATATTCTCATAAGAGAAGTCAACCTTGAGATAAAATAAACATATTCGGAAGTCTTTCCTTAGGGAGGCTGCAAACGGAGGTGACACGAGGCCCTTCCTATGCCTCTCGATGTTCAACCAATAATGGAGACCATGAGACTTATTGTCATAACTCCCTCTCCCACCCACTATTTTGAAGAAGTGAGCTTTTTATATTATCAATATTTTTCAATTTAGCTGTAAAAATAAATTATTTATTTTTACCATATGATATTCTAACAATTACTAAGCCAATTAAGCAAAACAAAACAAAATTGTGCCCTTAATTCTAATTCTAATTTTGCTTTAATTAAGAGAATATCATTTTTATATTAATAAAATATTTTTCATTAAAACAACAAATTAAACAATTTTAATTTTGATTTACCATCTTAACTAATTAAGACTAAATTTATTATTATATGATTTATCATATATAAACATATAAAAAAATATAGGACGTTCCTAATAACATGTTTCTACACGAATGTAATGCATGCTAATTGCATATTGTGTGGGCATATGAATGGCATGTTATAATGCATGACAAAATATTAAACACTTTAATCACATTCAAAACTATATAATAAGTAAATAAAAGCGGGTATGGTAACTTTTGGGTATTTCTAGAAAAATTACAACACTTGCAATAAAAACATGAAAATGTAACCTAGACTATTAAAGGCCTGATGAAGAGCTCATTGATCTTGAACCTTAGTCTTGTTGAGCCAATGCCACCCTTTTCCATATTCATTTTGAATTATACAACTTTTTAATTACTTTGAACAAATTTTTAAAATAATTAAATTTTGGGATTTAACACCGAAAAAGTTTCTAAGGCCTAATTTGAATTTGGGTAATTTAATTCAAAAATAAAATTAAACAATTTAATTTTAATAAATTATAATTCAATGTAATTTTAATTTTGGATATTTTAATTAAAACAATTTAAATTATACAAAGATAATAATTAAAACATTTTTAATTAAAGAAAATAATCAATATTATGTCGATTAAAGAAATTTCAAAATTAAAACCATTTTTAAATCAATTTCTAATTTTTATTAACATCAATAATTAAAACAATTATTGTAACTACACATTAGGGTTTGTAAGATACAAAGCCTAGGTAAGTACCAAGTGGTGCGGCGGCAACAAAGAGGTCCGGCGTGGGCACAGGGGCGCACAGCAGGGCGTGTGTGGCTGGCATAGGGGCCCGAGCTAGCGCAGGTAGGCGTGCAAGGGGGGCGTAGGGGTGCGGGATTGCGCGCAAGGGCTCGGGCGTACGCAGACGAGCTGGCTCGGCCATCTCTTGAATTTTACCAAGAATTTTTAAAAGAAAAATTACAAAATTCCTATGCCCCAAAATGCCTTACATATTTCATCTAGAAATTTTAAGAACAATTCCTAAACGTAAAAGCACAATTATTAAATAACTCTTAAGAATCTATCATCATGAAAATAAACATCCATCCATTCAAACATAGATCACATATAATATAAAAATCTACATAATCTCACACAACAATTAATAATATGTATAGATTAATGACCTGCTCTGGTACCAATTATTGGAAAAAAAATCAGAGTACGCAGGGGAATAGGCATGGTAGGCCCATTGTGTACAACAATAAAAAACTTTCATCACTCATATAAACAATTTATATGATCAAGAAAACATCCAAACAGAAATACTAACATGCAATAGTATTAATCATGCAACATATATAAATATACAATATATTTATATACACCATATAAACATATACATAAATATTCAAGAACATAAGTATTTACCTCTTAAAGCCTATCAAGTGTCCTTGAGTCTTTTCGTATATATATCGATCTTCCTATCCAACGCTTTGAGTACTCAAACCACGATCTTACAGAGTATTCTCTACACCTCAAGATGTGTGTGGGCACATAGAGAACATGGGTTTGTAATTTAGGAATCACAAGTATTTCTCAACAGTTGAGAACTTGGATTATGGTCTGAGAATGGTTAGAATAAAGAAGAAGAAGACAATCTTTTTGTCTGACAAAAATTTTGAAACCTATTTTGAATTGTATCTCTGACTTATCTATATCTCTCTTCTTATTATTCTATATCATATATATAGAGATTATTATATTACCTTATTATTCCTAATACTAATAGTAATATAATAATAGTATTATAATGATGAAAGGAATTAATTCAGGGAAGTATCTAACTTGCCAAATTTGAACAAATCTTTTTTCAAATTATTAATTAAATAAATAAATAAAATAAAAACCACATTGCTACAATATCAGTGCAATGGTACACGCATGGCATAGTCATTGCACTATGTCATGTGTGAACTGCTATTCCCTTTTCAGGGATATTGTATTTTTCTTTTATTTATTTATTTAACTAAAATCAATCTTCCACAAAATAAGGTATTTATCTTTTAAGGAAAAGATGACAACCATATTTCAAAATTTAAATTTTAAATTCAAAATTCAACTAAGTTATGAACAAGATATAGTTAAAAGGGTAAAACAATAATTTTATTCCCTTTTAATTATGAACCATGAATAGAGGATTACCGTTTTATGTAATGATTATATCAATGGATAATTTATTCTTTAATAAAGTACTCTGTAAATATATGTCTATAATTATTAAGAGTTCAATCTCATATTTATAGTGGAGTAATCATGAGATTAATAAATATGATTATTTAATCAAAGAGCTTTGATTAATAATCTAATATTTATTGGAGCTTGATATTATAGGTCCATAGGTCCTCACGGTAGCTCTATCAACACCATATCAATGTAAGAGTTGATACAAGGGTATAACTGTAATTTGGAAATTCGAGAACAATTTTATTCTTCGGGTTAAGTATACAATTATATGATAATTGAGATTAAATAATTAATTTAGAATTAATTATTAAATTTTCAAAAATATGTTTATATATAATTTTTGAAATTCATATATATAAATTAATTAATTTTTGGAATTAATTACTTTATTTGAGTGGGAGAAAATAAAATTGGTAAGTAAAAAATAGTTTTTTGATTTATTGAATTACAAAAGATGATGATAATGATGATCATCAAATTGAATTTTGAATTTTGAATTTAAAATTTAAATTTTGAAACATGGTTGTCATCTTTTTTCTTAAAAAGATAATATCATATTTTGTGGAATGATTGATTTTAGTTAAACAAATAAATAAAAGAAAAATGAAATATCCCTAAAAAGGGAATACACTGTTGTTCACGCATGGCACAGTCTAGGGACTGTGCCACGCGTGTAACAGTGTACAGATATTGTATCTGTGTAGTTCTTATTTTATTTATTTTATTAATTAATAATTTAAAAATAGATATTTTCAAATTTGGTAAGTTAGATATTTACCTAAATCAATTCCTATCATCATTATGATATTATTACTATATTACTATTATTATTAAGAATAATATGGTAATACATATTCTCTCTCTATATATATTATATAGAATAAAATAAGAAGAAAAAAAGAGACAATAGAGAAGTCAGTGAGAATATAGAAAAGTTTCATAATTTTTGTTAGACAAGAAATTGTCTTCTTCTTCTTTTATTCTAACCCTTCTCAAGCCATAATCAAAGCTCTCATGTGTTGAGATACACTTGTGATTCCTAAATTACAACCCATGTTCTCTATGTGCCCACACACATCTTGAGGTGTAGAGAACACTCCAGAAGATCATGGTTTCAGTGCTCAAAGCGCTGGATAGGAAGATCGATATATATACGAAAAGACTCAAGGACACTTGATAGGCTTCAAGAGCTAAATACTCATGTTCTTGAATATTTATGTATATGTTTATATGATATATATATATAAATATATTGCATATTTATATATATGTTACATGATTAATAATATTGTATGTTAATGTTTGTGTCTAGATGTTTTTCTTGATCATATAAATTGTTTATATGAGAGATGGAAAATTTTTGGTGTTACACAAACTTGACTCACCACGCCAATTCTCCTGCGCACTTTGATTGTTTTTCCAACACATACTTCTATTACCTCTGGATGAGAAACTCCTAGAAGGGTCGCTCTGGTTACTAGAGTACCTTCCCCGGTCATTGAAGAGATGTGCTCGTTCTTCAACCCTGTAGGGCTCTTTCTTCTCTTGTACCATCCATGATTTCTCGCTCCACGACTTCATCATAAGTATTCGGGTTGGTCTTCCTGGTATCCATGAAATGAGATATCTTCCTTTTCAACTTGCTCATGAATTTGCATACCTGGTTGGCTTCATTGTTTACCATATCCAGAGCAAGTCTCAAGAGTAGGTCAAACTTGCGCACATACTTCTGTACGCTAAATGACCCTTGGACCAGGTTGGCGAGCTCAATCACCTTCAGATGTATCACCGTCTGGTTGTAGTACTTCGCATTGAACAGGGTCAGGAATTCTTCCCATTCCATCTGTGCAACATCATGCTCCTTTCTAGGAATATACCACCAGATGCGGGCATCCTTTCTCAACATATACACTTCACAAATTACCTTTTCCATTTCGGCAGCCGCCACAAAGTCAAAAATTCTCTCCAGCACACTGACCCATTCTTTTTCCATAAGGGGGTCCGAAGTCCCTTCAAATGCGGGTGGGTTTTCCCTGCTAAACCATTCTGAGATCGGTTTTGGCGGTTCTGCTCTAGGTGCATCCGCTGGCAGATTCGCTCCCACTGGTAGGTCTTCTTGCACTAGGGATTCCTTTTGTTCTTGAATGTCTTCCTGGGGTGCTGGGGGTGCGTGGTTGTGTTGCACTTCTGGAAATCTTCGCATGAATTCCTCAAACATCTGAGCATTTGTCGCATTTCTCTCTTGCACAATCATTCTCACATCCTCTATCTGAGTTGCTAGATTTTGTTCCGGCTGTGCTCTTTGTCCTCAGCCTCTCCCTCGGCCTCGACCCCTTCCTGTGCCTCGGCGACGACCTACATGTCGGTTAACGGCCGCTCTCTTGGTCGGGTTTGGTGGATTAACAGCTCAACCTCCCTTGGCTCGAGTGTTAGGCACCATCGCGAGTCTCTATACAACAATGTTTAAAACATTTGAGTATACCAGTTTTCCCCACACACAAGGAAAAGAAAATTTTTAAAAATCATAACGATTCAACTCAAAACATATAGTCATAACATTCAGGGATATAACCTAGCAATACAAAATGATCATGACAGATCATGCCATAAATTTTTAGTTAGCAAAACGATAAATACAAAAGAGAACCCTATCTACACGCCAGGTTTCAACTTATGCCTCCTACAACCATAAAAAATTCCTACAACCTAGTAGGTTTGCAAAGTCTTTACAAAAATTATCAACAAGACTCTCACAGCATAACCTAATCTATACTATCCATCAGAATATCAAGCTCCATGTTGATATCATCATCAGTCTGCTCGGGATCCTCCTCTGGTGTTACCGCTCTACCTCGAGTTATGCTATCAAACTCAGAGATAGGCCAATCCATGGCCCAAACGCTAGCTCAATCTACATAGAGAAGTCATCCCACGTGTCATGAACCAAACACCAACGTCTGTGACAAAATCATATATATGTCGAGCCTCTCAAACAAGTGTTGACATATCGCACTCTCCGTCACTCGGGTGTGTTTGCCCTTTCAAAGACTTCTGACATGCAATGCGTCCATTTCCAAATGACATGTCGATGTCATTGATCGTACTCAAAGCGTCGAGGATTCCCAACATTAATCCTAGGCGTAGGGATCATGTGTAGGTTCTCTATCACAGAGTCACCTATCTTAGGTATATCAGCCACAACCTACAATTTATTGAATCTATACTAAGTAAAACAAGTAAAGTCAAAGATTAGACAAAACTTACAACGAGTGTCGGTCTATCTTGTAGAATGTACATGTGGGTTTGTCTACAGAATTGCCTCAACTCGAGCTCTGATACCACTTGTAACGCTCCAAAACATACAAGACCAAAATCATGCAGAAATTTAAACTTTTTACTTTTAACTCATTATACCGAAAATCCATATAAAAAAAAACTTCAAAAAAAACATGTGTGCACACTTTTACTTTAGCACGCGGAAATACAACTACTCTTCCACAAAGTTATAACAAAACAATTATCCCAAAGAAATATCAAACTTTTAGCTTTTTTCTTTTCAAAATTGTGATTCATAAGAAACCTCCCCAAGTCAGGCCACATGTACATATCCACAAACAGACTGTGGCGCTCACTGATCCACTTTGCCTTTGTACTTACATACAACATGAGCAACTAGGTAAGTGACAACACTTAGTAAGAATAGCCTTACACACAAGTATACTAAAACCTGGCAATGGGTCATCCTAACGAAGATATAACTACTGGTCATTAGGGTAATGGATAAGTTCCAACCTTATCATACAATTTCACAAGTAATAATCACAACAGAATAAAAACACTTTAGTTGCACCCAACAAACAAATTGTTACATATCATAATAACATGTACTCGAAAAATTCCTAGAACATTCAAGATATATCACTCATATCATAATGTCCTACACTCTAAAAATTTCCAAAACATTCAAGATATATCACTCGTATCATAATAATCAATCAATTTTAAACAAAGAACCCGGGCCTCAACCCGGTTCCACCATTAATGTCCTGGCTCCTACCAGGCTTATATTACCACTGTCTTGGCTCCAACTCGGACTATATTACCATTGTCCTGGCTCTAACACAGCTATATTTTCACCATTACCTGGCTCATATCCGGACTACATTACCACTGTCCTGGCTCCAATCCGAATTATATTACCATTGTCCTGGCTCCAACCCGGACTGTATTTTCACCATGTTCTGGCTCCAACCCAAACTATATTACCACTATCTTGGCTCCAACTCGGACTAAAATTGTTACCATGTCCTGGCTCCAATCGGAACTTTAGCTTACCGTGTCCTGGCTCCAACCCGGACTATATTATTCTATGGTTTTAGTTCCAACCCGAACCTACTTACCATTTAGCAGTAGAATGCAAAAGCTTTGCAAGAGTGGGAATTAAGCATATCCTGGTCGTAATGACCCAAAAAAATTAGTGAAAGCTACTACTACAAGCACACACTAGTATATTCATGTCGTAGCTAAGAAGGGAAAGGCTAACTTACTTGGAGTCCTTAGTTCCCAGCTGGATCTTTAATACCGCTATTCATTTTTCCTTTGGTGGTTACTATAATTAGTACAGTATACTCGAATTAAACTACGGCATATTCTTATAGCTAATATTCTACAATAGCTGCATGAAATAAATTCTCAAAGACTCTATACTATAGCCTCCTATACACTTCACAGTGTATAAGGCCAAATTTTGTTTCAGTCTTTAAGTTATCATAAGAAAATCAGCCTCATCGTAACATGCTCTCCATACTGTGTGTTGTAATGTTCTTTCAAGAAAGAACTTTCTTATCTGATAACTTGTACTTTGGTTTTAGAAAAGGGAGTTTTTACAACTCTTATCTTTAGAAAAATAACATAACTTTTCGCTCTTTTACAAAGTTTACCACGTTCTATCATATTCCAAAATACTGTTTTCTTGACCCTTTAACTATTATTATCTGACAAGGTTACCCTTTGTTCATAAAGGTTCTTTATAACCTAAACTCTCATTTTTACCATTTTTATCTCTAACCTAGAATCTCATTTTGTGTTACATTTGAAAAGAAGGGTAATTGGACCCTTAATTTGTTAAAATGGTAAAAAAAAATATTTTATTAATCTTAAACTATGTTTAGATTGGTTTAACATCCAAATCCTTAGTTACTTTTATAAAAAGCACCATTTTTCCAATTTTCACCATTTTACTTTTACTTCTTTATTTAAAGTGATAAAAGTCCATTTTTAAACTCTTGCCACATGTTGAGTTTTTGGCAAAAGCCCTTAAAAAACTTTCCACTTTATCATAAGTATGGGAACTAGGCAAAAACCTTGCGTCAAAACTCATTTTAGGCTAGGAGAACTAACCTCCAAAAAAATCACTTTTCGTTATGGTTTGAAATTACTACTTTTTAGATTTTATGAAAAATTTAAAAAATTTGTTTCTCTTAAACCGTGACACTTTTTTTCTCTAAGATTTTATAGGGGTCATAGTACATATCTTAAATAACTTACATCAAAATTTCATAATTTTTGGGATAGTAAAACCTATTCAAATAATTGAAGAATCTGGGCAGTGCTTGCTTCCCTGGAGTTTTGTTTCCAGATTTTAGGACAACATTTGAAAATTTATTTCTCTTAAAATTTAACTCATTTTCTTCTAAAATTTAAAAGGGGCCCTTATAAATATATCAAATAATAACTTACCAAATTTCATATATTTTAGATTAGTAAAACCCATTCAAAAGTCAAAATAATCAAGGCAGTCCATGCTGCCAAGAAATTTTCCAGATTTGCATCACAATGGCAAAAAGTCCATAACTTGGGTTTTAAAATACATTTATATGATTTTCTAAATCCTAACATCAAGTACTCACAAATCAAAATGCAACTGCATAATTTATTTTCACAAACAAAGGTAGTGGCATGCGATTTGATCCGCTGGAAGCCAGACCACGAATTTTGGCTGCATGCTTTTTATTTTTTACTCAAACTTAACAACCACAAGCATTTCTAGCATATCCCTAGACACATGCATGCATGAAAATCATCATATCACATAATCTCAACATTAAGCATAAACACAAGGTCAAAAAACTATTAGAATACCCTATACAACTAGATCTACAAATATTATCACAAAACTCAAAGAACAACCTAGATTTCTGCCTTTTGAAAACTCTTGCTTGGAGATGTTTCCTTTGCTCCTCAAAAATTCCCTTTGTGCTCTACACTCTCAAAACTGAGCCCCAAAGTCCCACATGCAGATTTTTAAGAAAGGATTAGGGTAGAAAGACTTAGATGAGGGACAAGAACATGAAAACTACCAAGATTTCTTACCTTGCTTTACTTGATCACAAAAGTGCTCAATCTTTGAGATTCAACTAGTACAGGCATCTCTTGAACCCTAGAACAAAAGACCAATGTCATGCATGGCTATTAAATCACATGCATTCACAATAAAACCCTAGGGTTTCGAGTTTGAATAGAAAGAGAAGAAAACATGTACAAGGTTTGATACTTACTCCAAACAAAGATTCCTCTTTGAGATTCTTCTTTCTCCAATGGACGGGGTGAGTGTAGTTAGCTGTTGTAACGTCCCAAATGTCCTAATAAGGCTTAGGGCCTTGATTAGGGGGCCAAGATGACAAATTATGGAATTATGTGATTATATAATATTTATGTGTATTATTATGTTATTATGTGAGCTATATTATAATATGACTTTTTATGCATGTTTTGGTGTATTAAATATGCATGTGGACCATTTCTGTTTAATTGGGCAATTTTCATAATTTGGCCCATTTTTGGTATACTGGGCATATATGTGATATATGTGTTGGAACATATTACTATGTGAGTATGTTTGGTTACTTGGCATGAGACGATCTTAGGAAGCAAGCTAGTGGGAAAGTCACAACGGGATCCATACTTGACTCAGAGTGATTCAAGGGGTATTTTGGGTATTTAACATATTACCGGAATATTGGGTAATGGGAATAAATATTTGATGATAAATTGGGAGTTAGAGAGATCGGGAGGGAATTATGGGAATTTTGACTATTTTACACTGGGGGCGTTTTTGAGACCCCGAGCATTAGGATTTGCTTGAGATTACTTAAGCTCGAAGTAACCTCCCAAAAATAAAAAGAACATTCCGAATGTTTTCTCTCTCTCTCCCGTTCCAATTTCAACACCCGTTCGAATTTTCGAAGGAAACTCGAGTTTTAGGACTCGAATTCAAGAAAGGATTGAGGCATAGCAATTATAAGGAAGATTAAAAGCTTATTATTCGGAGGATTTAGTTGGGAAAAAACTCAATCAAAGCTAATAAAAGTTTTGAGTTTTGAGTTTTCAAGTTTGTAAGCATTGATTGAATTTTATGTTTTGATGAGTTTTTGGATTGTTTGAGACTTGAGTTTTGATGGTTTTGGATTATTGGGATGTTTGGGAACTTTGATTTTGGGATTCGGAGATATTTGGATAGGTTTTTGGAAGATTTTTAAATGATGAAAACAAAGGATTTTGGCTGTGTTATTAGTCAGAAAGACTTATTAGTCATCTATTCAGAGAGACTTATTAGTCATCTACCTCAGAAAGACTTATTAGTCATCTACCTCAGAGAGAGAGACTTATTAGTCATCTACTCAAAGTGCAGGACTCCACAATCATTTATTTGTACCTGCATGTATGCATGAATAGGGTTATTACTGCTAGGCATGCTTATAATGAACATGTGTTTGAGTTTTCTTGCTGAGCCTTGGCTCACAGGTGCTATGTGGTGTAGGTAAAGGTAAAAGAAAGTTGGACCATCCTTGAGTTGGAGAGCTTAGGTGACGATGTATACATATGTGGCTGCTCGACCACCATGGCCAAGGGTTTAAAGAGGAACTAGGGTTAAACCCTATTTTGCCGCTTAGGTTGGCTAGTTGTAAATCTTTTATTGTAATTAACCTTTAAAATATATTTTGGGATCCGAGTGTATACAGTAAACGTTTTAGTGAAACATTGTGTCTTTGACCAAAATTTTTAACCCTACACCGTTAATCACATTTAGTTACACGATTATGGCCAAATGACTCATTTAGCGAGTTTAGCACTATTTGAAACACAGCGTAACAGTCCATGTGTAGTAGGGCATTACAACTTGGTATTTGAGCAAGGCAAGGTTAAGGGTTCCTGTAGACAAGCTGGGCATGTACACTCGTCACTAAAGACAAGCTTCACTCAGGGTATGATAATTGTTTATGTGGTTATGTGCTTAACTGCTTAAATAGGATGTAAATGCTTTACCTGTACACCTTATTAGGGAGCATGAGATTTTGAAAGAGCATGTCTCTTGATTATTGATATGATTATATGATTACCTGCTCAGTGACTATATGAATGTGTTATTTGCATGCAGGAGTTGAGAGCATGGTATGTATGTTGGAAGAGCAGGGGTTATGAATTGATGTACAAATGATGTGAACATCTTTTTAGCACTGCAGTGGTTTGTGAACATGGTGCTGTGTGATTGTTCCTGTGGGAAAGGTTTTTTAATATGCTCATAATGTTTAATGGGTCAAGTTATTGACTACAGATTCAATTAGGGCGTATGTATGCAAGGCAGTTAATGAGACCTGGTTGTGGTTATACCGAGGTTGGGAATTACAGCCAAGGTTTGAGTTCTTCATCTGCCCCTCAGAATTTCCAGCAGGTGTTTACAGATATGCAATTAAGATTGCAGAGGCAAGAGGAAGAGATTAGGTGTTTGAAACAACAACAGGTTCTGTCAGGGAACACCTCTTCCTTTGCTCTACCAGGAGTGGCACCAATATAGGCTTAGCCTAGGGTTGAGAACAGGTGGGAATTTCTTTGTGGAAGATTCCAGGAATACTACCCTCCAGTTTTTGAGGGACCTGTATCCATTCAGAACTGAGTAATGGATGGACATGATCAGTTCCATCCTCGACAATATAGGGGTGGTAGGTCACGATAAGGAGATCTGTTCTACATATGTACTGCGGGATGATGCCCGGACATGGTGGGAAGTAGTATCCCAAACACGAGATACAATTGTAATCTACTGGAAAGAATTTAGGTAGTTGTTTAATGAAAGATATTACTATGATTCAGCCAAGACTGCTAAGATGAATGAGTTTCTGAACATGGTTCAGGGAAATGCAACGGTAATCGAGTATGTTAATAGATTTCATGCGTTGGCCAAGTTTGCTTTTGATATGGTACCCACGGATGTAGCTCGGAAGGAAAGGTTTATCGAGGGATTAAATCCCAAAATAGCTCAGGTTGTTAAAGTCGCCCCAATACATGAAATCTCTACCTATGTGGAGGTGGTAGGGAAGGCTTTTGTTGTTGAGAGCATAGGAAATGAGATTATGAAAGAGAGTGCTGAAGAGTGTATTGCTCAAGTAGTGATACCTCCATTTGAGGGATCAGGAAGGGGTGGAGATCCCAGTGATCAAGAAAGAAGAGTTATCAATGTATCTGGTACCTCTGGTTTAGGAAAGGGGTTCCGAAGTGCTGTGGTACGCCATCGAGGTAAGGACAAAAATTGGAAGTTTCACCCTAAATGCACTTAGTGCAAGAGGCATCATCTGAAGGAATGACAAGCAAAGGCATGTTTCTTTTGTGGAATGGTTGGGCATTTCATAAGAGATTGCCCAGGGCGAAGGAAGGATGAGCAAAAGGAGGCAGACAGCTCAACTCCAGCTCGAGTGTTCGCTCTAATGCAGTCAAAGCCAGAGACTGAGACTGTAACGCCCTGGATAGCCAAGACCATTACCCTGTGTATTTATAAAGGTGCAAGACCTGTTAATCAAGTCATTTAGTTAGAAATGTGTTACTAAAATTGTAGTTGAACTAGGGTTAAAAGATTTTGGCCACAAAAGTTACATTTCTTATAATCAAACATTTTTTTTACATGGGATCCCACAAGTAATAACGTTAAAAGATAGTTTACAAAATTTCAGGATAAAAGTACAGCTACTAGCCACTCTAAGGGAAAAACAGACATTTAGGTTTCCCCGTCTTGTACTACTCCTTGGCCGTGGCAGGCGATCAGCTGGCTATGTACATTCTGCACCAAAGCTCTCCATCTCAGGAGTGGTCCACGTTTCCCTTGCCTTTACCTGCACCACGTAGCACCGTGAGCCAAGGCCCAGCAAAAAAACACAACAACAAAGCATAATCATCAGTCAAACAATCAGAGAATTCATATAGTGTAACCATACACTCAACAGTCCAAGATATGCATATAATCAGGCATTCAGCATACCAAGCTTATCAATTATCATTAACAACCAATTCACATATAAAAATCAGGGTCAACGCCCTTAGGTCGCACCCCTTATTTATCCCACTGACTCCGGCCCGCTTAAACCGAGCTCAGTGAATAATAAGCTATCCTAAGCTACCAGTGGCCGAGCCGCGCCCTCTGCCCAAGTATTGATTCTGGCACTCTTAGGCCGTTTCTCACATGTCCCATGGCATAATACCATCTATGACATCATATAGATATAGGGAGCTCTTAGTCCCAACACAATCACATAACCGGGTGTAGTTTTCTTACCTTTGGATTCCGATAGCTTTGACCAATTATGACAACCCTCAAGCACGATCCCTTCTGAGCCCTAGCGTACACCTAGTCACGGTCACAAGTTAGAACCATACCAAACTTTAATTCCAAAACCTAACCTCAGAACCAATCCTAAGCCCTCGGGAAGCCCTAATTCCACCAAATGGGGTGGTGGAATCAAACCCCGAGCCCCTGGCTGAAAACCCTAGGAAATAACTCAAAAATCCCCTTCAGGGAATAGGGTAGCGCAACAGCGCCCTAAAGTGGGTGCTACAGCGCTACAAACAGAGCCAAAAACACCCCAAGCATCCAGGCCTAGCGCTGTAGCACCCTAAGGCTAGCGCTACAACGCTAGTCACAGCCAGACAATACCCTGTTTTCACCTCTTCGAACTTCCTCAAGCCAAAACCCTCCAAAATCCTTCCAAACCTCAACCAAACTCCAAAAAAAATCCTACCAACATCTATATCTCACCCCATATGACCCAACCATACAAAACTCAATCACATGCACCCCAAAATAAAGAAATCACCATAGTTGAGCTTAAAGCTAAAAAACTCAATAGAAAACAACTGAAACTTCAGGACTTTAGAGCTAGAATTTCATACCTTCAATGGAGACTGTCAACCTAGATAATCCCTAGTGTCCTTTCAGCCTCAAGCCCTTCACTTCCTCAAGCTTATCCCCCTTGATTCCATCCAAAACTCAAGTTTAGAAAACCATCTCAGCCAAAACCAGAAACACAAGAGAAGAACCAAGAAACTTACCTCAATTGGATGCCTAATCCCTGCTGAACTCTTAAACTTGATCAAGGTCCCAAGTGCAAAGCCTTAGCCTAAAGCTCCTCTGAATTTTAGCTCCAAAAGGCCCCAAGAATTGAAGAAGGAATCCCAAACCGTGAGAGAGAAGAGACTTCTATTTCTTTTTCCTTCTTTCCTTTCTTTTCTTCAGACTTCTAAAGCTTTCTACATATTCCACTAAGGCAATAAAGCAAAAAACGACACTTATCTCTGATTTTAAACACCAAAAGACCAAACTGCCCTCCCAATTAAAACTAAGCTTTTAAACCTCCTAAGGGCATTTTAGTCATTACTTCCAATTCCCGCTAATTCCTCGAGTGTCTGTAATATTTACCGCTTACTTCCCGTCACCTAGTTAATCACCAACTATATTCCTCAATATCAAATAATCTCCAATATACTTCCTAAATTCCCATAAATACCCCCACGCTCGCCTCGAGCAGGGTATAAATCCCCGCCGTAACTTTTTGCTAAACCGCTCACTAGGATCGCCTCAAGTCACAAGCTACAAATATATCCACATAATAATGTGGTCTCAACAATTTATCACAGATATTTACATTTATGCCCTCAACGGGCCAAATTATGAATATGCCCTTCTAACCTAATCAGGGCCTACATGCATACTAATACACATAGTCATGCCTCACAGATATCCAAATAGTCATATAAACATGCTTTTAATCATTTAAATCACATATAATCCAGTTATGCCCTCCCGGCACGCTAATCAAGGCCATTAAGCCTTATTAGTAAATTTTGGTCATTACAACTATCCCCTCCTAATGAGAATTTCATCCTCGAAATTTACATGAATAATTCGGGATATTGATCCCGCATCACTGACTCAAGGTCCGAGGTTGCCTCCTCGACCCTACTATTCCTCCACAACACTTTAACAAGAGGAATCATCTTATTCTGTAGTACCTTATCCTTCTGATCCAAAATCTGAACCGGTCGTTCCTCATAAGACAGATCTGTCTGCAATTTTTGATCTTCATACTTCAACACATGTGTCGTATCTAAGACGTACTTCAGGAGCATAGAAACATGGAATACGTCATGGACTCCTGACAACGACGGTGGCAAAGCTAACCTGTAAGCCACCTGACCGATCCTTTCCAAGATCTCAACAGATCCGATGAACCTAGGACTTAGCTTACCCTTCTATCCAAACCTCCTCACCCCTCGCAGTGGTGAAACTCAGAGAAATACGTGGTCCCCAACCTAGAACTCCACGTCTCTATGCTTGGGATCAGCGTAGCTCTTCTGTCTGCTCTGTGAGGCAAGCATCCTGGCTAGGATCTTCTCAATAGCTTCATTCGTCTTCTGAACCATATCCGGCCCTAAATAGCTCCTCTCACCCATCTCATCCTAATGAATGGGTGATCTACACTTCCTCCCATATAACATCTCGTAGGGAGCCACTCCAATCGTTGATTGGTAACTATTATTATATGAAAATTCAATCAACGGGAGATACTTACTTCATGATCCCTCAAAGTTGATCACACATGCTCTGAGCATATCCTCCCATACCTGAATCGTTATCTCAGACTGTCCATCGGTCTTAGGATGAAAGGCTGTGCTGATCTTCAACTAAGTCCCCGTGGCCTTCTACAAACTACCCCAAAACTTGGAGGTAAAAATAGGATCCCGGTCTGACACTATAGACTTAGGAACCCCATGGAGACGTACGATCTCCCTCACATACAACTCTGCATACTGATCCACAGTATATGTTGACCTCAATGGAAGGAAATAGGCTGACTTGGTTTCTGTCCACTATCACCCACACCGAGTCATGAAGCCCTATTGTTCTAGGTAAACCTCCCACAAAATCCATTGTAATACCCTCCCATTTCCACTCAAGAATACCCAAAGAATGAAGTCGCTGATGCTCAGCCTTCACCTACTGACAAGTTAAACATCTGGCTACGTACTCCACCACATCCTTCTTCATCCCGGGCAACCAATATAACGTCCGTAGATCCTGTTACATCTTCATGGTACCCTGATGAAGTGAGTACGGCGTCGTATGTGACTCATCCAATGTCTCTCGTCTGATCCCCTCATCAGCTGGAACACAAATCCGTTCCTGATACCGAAGCAAACCAACCTCAGAAATGAAATAGTCCTTAGCTACTCCCGCAAAGACATTCTGCCTAACCTCCTGTAACCGAGCGTCTACCAATTGACCTTCTTTAATCTGCTCTAGCAGGGTCGACTGCAGAGTAATATTGGCCAACTGGCCCACCACTAATTCTATCCCCTCTTTGACCATCTCATCAGCTAACTCCCTCGAGATCTGGGTGGAACTATATAACTGACCTGGGCCCCTCTGGCTCAATGCATCCACCACTACATTGGCTTTCCCCGGATGGTAAAGAATATCACAATCATAGCCTTTTACCAACTCCAACCAACGTCTCTGCCTCATGTTCAGGTCCTTCTGTGTCAAAAAGTACTTCAAACTTTTATGATCGGTGTATATCTCGCACTTCTCCCCATATAGATAATGCTGCCAAACCTTTAGTGCGAATACCACCGCCGCTAACTCCAGATCATGGGTAAGATACCGCTGCTCATACTCCTTTAGCTGCCGTGATGCATAAGCAATGACTTTCTCATTCTGCATCAACACATAACCTAAACCCAACCTCGACACATCGCAGTAGACAACAAACTTCCCTTCCCCCAAATGAAGACTCAACACAGGCACGGTAATAAGTCGTCGCTTCAACTCTTAGAAACTGTTCTCACACTTGTCTGACCAGACGAACTTCAAATTCTTCCGTGTCAATTCTGTCATTGGTGTCGCTATCTTCGAGAAGCCTTCCACAAATCGTTTGCAGTAACCCGCTAGACCAAGAAAACTCCGAACCTCCGAGGCGTTCCTTGGCCTCGGCCAATCCCTAACTGCCTCCACCTTAATCCCATCTGCACCAACAATATGTCCAAGGAATGTCACTTCTGGTAGCCAAAATTCACATTTCTTAAACTTGGCGTACAATTGATGCTCCCTCAATCTTGGCAAAACCTATCAAAGATGAACCTCGCGCTATGCCTCTGAACTGGAGTACACTAAGATGTCATCCATGAAGACAATCACGAACTGATCCAAAAAGTCCTTGAACACCTTGTTCATAAGATCCATAAAGGCTGCTGGGGCATTGGTCAAACCAAATGACATGACCAGAAACTCATAGTGCCCATACCTCGTTCGGAAGGCTGTCTTCGGTATGTCCTTGTCCTTGATCCTCAGCTGGTGATAACCAGATCGAAGATCAATATTTGAGAACACCGTCTTACCCTGCAGCTGATCAAACAAGTCGTCAATCCTTGGTAGGGGATACTTATTCTTGATAGTCAACTTGTTCAATTCCCTGTAGTCTATACACATTCTCATAGTCCCGTCCTTCTTCACAAACAAAACTAGAGCACCCCATGGCGAGTAACTAGGCTTGATGAACCCCAAATCCAGAAGCTCCTGTAACTGTATCTTCAATTCCTTTAGTTCTACTAGTGCCATTCTATATGGTGCCCTCGACACTGGCTCAGTCCCTGGCGCCAACTCAATGACAAACTGAATCTCCCTACGCGACGGAAATCCACGTAAGTCCTCAGGAAACACATCCAAGAACTCACAAACCAATTTGGTCTCCTCCGGTCTTGTTGGCAAAACCCTAGTGGTATCTACCACACTAGGTAGGAAACCTATACATCCTCCCTGTAATAGGTCCCTAGCTCTCAGCGCTGAAATCCTGGGTACACAGGGTCCATGCACCGCTCCCACAAAGACAAAGGGATCCTCGCCCTTCGGCTCAAAGGTCACCATCTTCTTTCTGCAGTCAATAGTAGCTCCATATCTAACCAGCCAATCCATGCCTAAAATCATATCAAAGTCCTCCATACCCAACTCAATCAAATCTACTTACAATTCCCTACCATTAACCATCACTGGTAGTGCTCTAATCCACCTCCTAGAAACTACCAGTTCTCCTGTAGGCAAAATAGTCCCAAACTTCGAAGTATAATACTCACTAGGTCTACACAGTCTATCAATTACCTTACTAGAAACAAACGAATGTGTAGCACCAGAGTCAATCAATATAGTAAAAGGAGAGCCTGTGCTAGAAAGTTGACCTGTCACTACCGAAGGACTAGCCTCGGCCTCCGCCCGCGTCAAGCTGAAGTCAAGCTGTCCACCTTCCATGCATCTCCCTTCTTCACTGTCGGGCAGTCTTTCTTGAGGTGTCCTACCACCCCACACACATAACAGGCCTTAGCCCGGCATTAGCCCGAATGGCATCTTCTGCACCTCGTGCACTCAAGATAGCTCCTCCATGAATCACCGCCTCCCTGACGGCCACCCTGGGTATCCCTACCCCTCCTATCAGGACCGGGAGCAGTTGAAGTATCAGGGTTCTTCCTCTTCAGATCACTGGGGCCTCCGCCCCTACCAGACTCAGAATATGGAGGCACCGCCCTGCGGCTCTCCCGCCTTGCTACACTCTCTCTCCATATCTTATTCTCTGCTTCCTCAGCGTTAAGAGCCTTCTCAACAACCTGGCATAAGTTGTCCCCCCAGGAACTGTTGTAATCCTCACGACTCGGGCTATCATAGCATTAAGCCCTCTGATAAATCTATCCTGCCTAGCTGCATCAGTAGGCACAAGATCTGGTGCGAACTTCGCAAATCTGTCAAACTTCAGGGCATACTCTGTAACTGTCATACTTCCCTGAACTAGCCCCACGAACGCATTTACCTTCGCTGCTCTGATGGCAACATTATAGTACTTCTGACTGAATAGATCCTTGAATCCTTCCCAACTCAGTGTAGTAACATCTCTAGTATGTGATGCCACTTCCCACCAGATACAGGCATCCTCTCTCAGCATATATGTGGCACATGCCACTCTGTCATGTCCTTTTAGCCTCATGAAATTTAGGATAGTAGTAATCATGGTCATCCACTGTTCGACCTTCAGTGGATCAAGTCCTCCCTCAAAGAGTGGGGGTTGTTGTTTCCTGAAGCGCTCATACAACGGCTCCTATCTATTCCCAACCTCTACTGGTTGTACAACTGGTAGCACTGCAGGTGGCGCAATAGGGGCAGCACTCCCTGATGGAGGCTGCTGTCGCAGAATTTGAATCTGCTCATCCTGGCTCTGTAGCCATGCTTGCATGTCTACCATAAGTTGCTGCCAGTTCTCAGGGACTGGCGGAAGGATCTGGCCCTAGTGATCATCTCTTGATGCCGGCTAGTCACGTAGATTTCCTTGGACGCATAGTTATCCAAGTTAATCTGTAATCAATGACTCGGCAGTCAGACTACAATGACAGGGTAATAATCCTTTCATGATTTACCATTGGAACTCAACACATTCACAAACAATCAAGATATAACAGTTTATCCAACTATTCAAATATTTTCATTCGCATGCATAGCAATGCTAATAAGCACGCCTCAATATCATCATGCAATAATCAAGGGTCAGGCCCTATCAGTGTCTCATGCTCCCTATTAATCAAGCAAATATCAGCATTCATATTCCATTCTAATCATTTAAGCATATAACCATGTATACACAATTACCAAACCCTGAGTCGAGCTTGTCTTTAACGGCGAATGCACATGTCCAGCCAGTCTTCAGGAACCCTTAAACCTATGATGCTCTGATACCAAGTTGTAACGCCCTGGATAGCCAAGACCGTTACACTATGTGTGTTATAAAGGTGTAAGACTTGCTAATAAAGTCATTTAGTTAGAAATGTGTTACTAAAAATGTAGTTGAACTAGGGTTAAAAGATTTTGGCCACAAAATTTACATTTCTTATAATCAAACATTATTACATGGGATCCCACAAGTAATGACGTTAAAAGATAGTTTACAAAATTTCAGGATAAAAGTACAGCTACTAGCCACTCTAAGGGGAAAACAGACAATTAGGCTTTCCCTGTCCTATACTACTCCTCGGCCGTGGCAGCCGATCAGCTGGCTATGTGCATTCAGCCCCAAAGCTCTCCATCTTAGGACTGGTCGACGTTGCCCTTGCCTTTACCTACACGTAGCACCCGTGAGCCAAGGCCCAGTAAGAAAACACAACAATAGAGCATAATCATCAGCCAAACAATCAGAGAATTCATACAGTGTAACCATACACTCAACAGTCCAAGACATGCATATAATTAGGCATTCAGCATACCAAACTTATCAATTATCATTAACAATCAATTCACATATAACAATCAGGGTCAACGCCCTTAGGTCGCACCCCTTATTTATCCCACTGACTCCGGCCCGCTTAAACCGAGCTCAGTGAATATTAAGATGTCCTCAGCTACCAATGGCTGAGCCGCGCCCTGTGCGCAAGTATTGATTTCGAAAATCTTAGGTCGTTTCTCACATGTTCCATGGCATAATACCATCTATGACATCATACAGATATAGGGAGCTCTTAGTCCCAACACAATCACATAAGAGGGTGCAGTTAACTTTCCTTTGGATTTTGGTAACTTTGATCAATGATGACAACCCTCAAGCACGATCCCTTCCGAGCCCTAGCATACACCTAGTCACGGTAACAAGTTAGAACCATACCAAAATTTAATTCCAAACCCTAACCTCGGAACCAATCCCAAGCCCCTCGGGAAGCTCTAATTCCACCGAACGAGGTGGTGGAATCAAACCCCGAGCCCCCGAGCGAAAACCCTAGGAAATAACCCAAAAATCCCCTTCTGGGAATAGGGTAGCGCTACATCGCTAAAAACAGAGCCAAAAACACCCCAAGCATCCAAGCCTAGCGCTACAGCGCTAGTCACAGCTAGACAACACCCTGTTTTCACCTCTTCGAACTTCCTCGAGCCAAAACCCTCCAATATCCTTCCAAACCTCAACTAAACTCCAAAACAAGCCTACCAAAATCTATATCTCACCCCATATGACCCAACCATACAAAACTCAATCACATGCACCCCAAAATAAAGAAATCACCATAGTTGAGCTTAAAGCTAAAAAACTCAACAGAAAACAACAAAAACTTCAGGACTTTAGACCTAGAATTTCATACCTTCAATGGAGACTCTCAACCTAGATAATCTCTAGTGTCCTTTCAGCCTCAAGCCCTTCACTTCCTCAAGCTTATCCCCCTTGATTCCATCCAAAACTCAAGTTTAGAAAACCATCTCAGCCAAAACTAGAAACACAAGAGAAGAACCAAGAAACTTACCTCAATTGGATGCCTAATCCCTGCTGAACTCTTAAACTTGATCAAGGTCCCAAGTGCAAAGCCTTAGCCTAAAGCTCCTCTGAATTTTAGCTCCAAAAGGCCCCAAGTATTGAATAAGGAATCCCAAACAGTGAGAGAGAAGAGACTTCTATTTTTTTTTCCTTCTTTCCTTTATTTTCTTCAGACTTCTAAAGCTTTCTACATATTCCACTAAGGCAATAAAGCCAAAAACAACACTTATCTCTGATTTTAAACACCAAAAGACCAAACTGCCCTCCCAATTAAAACTAAGCTTTTAAACCTCCTAATGGCATTTTAGTCATTACTCCCAATTCCCGCTAATTCCTCGAATGTCTCTAATATTTACCGCTTACTTCCCGACACCTAGTTAATCACCAACTATATTTCTCAATATCAAATAATCTCCAATATACTTCCTAAATTCCCAGAAATACCCCTAGGCTTGCCCCGAGCCAGATATAAATCCCCGCCGTGACTTTTTCGCTAAACCGCTCACTAGGATTTCCTCGAGTCACAAGCTACAAATATATCCACATAACAATGTGGTCTCAACAACTTATCACAGATATTTACATTTATGCCCTCAACGGGCCAAAATTACGAATATGCTCTTCTAACCTAATTAGGGCCTACATGCATACTAATACACATAGTCATGCATCACAGATATCCAAATAGTCATATAAACATGATTTTAATCATTTAAATCACGTATAATAGAGTTATTCCCTCCCGACACACTAATCAAGGCCCTTAAGCCTTATTAGTAAATTTGGGTCATTACAAAGACTAAGACTAGGGCTGGTTCCTCAGTGGTGGCAGGTCAACTTTCTAATTCTGATTTTTGTATTATGCTGACTAGTTTTGGTGCCATGTTGTTCTTTGCTTGTTTCATCTAGAGAGGTATAGACCTGATATGCAGATTACATGGTTATGTTGTGATGAGAATGTGATACTCTATTGGTAATTTTAAGAGATGGGTTAGGTTATGATGAGAAGGGACTCATCAGTTAACTTGATAGGGTCGGTTATGACTGACTTCGATATGATCCTGGATATAGATTGGTTAACCAAGTATGGGGCAACGTTAGATTGCAAGGAAAGGATGCTAACTCTTGGGTTTGAGGGTTAGAAACCCTTGTATTTGTTGGCACTATTCATGGACCTTGTATGTTTATGACATATGTATTTAGAGCTAGAAATCTATTGCAGGAGAATGCATATGACTCTTAGCTAGTGTGGTGGATACCACTTAGGTCGTGCCAGTGGGACCGGGACAGACTGAATTAGTCTGTGAGTTTCTGGATGTATTTCCAGGGTATTTGACAGGGTTACCTTTACAGAAAGAGATAAAATGGTGATTAGGTTGGTGCTGGGGATGAAACCATGTCTAGGGCACTGTATTGAACAGCTTCAGCAGAGCTGTAAGAACTAAAAATTCAGTTATTGAGTAAGACAATATTCTTTATGTTGGATCTTTGATTTGGTTATTACCAGCTGAATATCAGGGAGAAGGATCTGCAAGAGACTGCTTTTTATATTAGATATGGGCACTAGGTGTGTTGAGTTATGTTTTGAGGATTTGGTTAATGTCGAGTTGTTTTGATGCATTAGATGGACAGAGTATTCAAAGATTATCTGAATTGGATTTGTGATCATCTTGATCGACGGTATTATGATATACTCTCAGTTGGAGATTGATCAAGGCCAAAGAACCCCTCAGGGGTCAGGAGTTTCCTTGGATGAGCAGGATATTATATGAATTTTTTGAAGGAATTCTCGAGGGTTGTTATCTCATTGACAAGAAAAGATGATTGTCTATGCATCATGTTATTTGAAGGATATGACCAGGACTAGAATAGAGTTACTGATGGGCTAGGTGGCCAACTTTACACTTGAGTTTTGTACAATTAATTATCCTTAGACTGATCATAAATTAGAGAGAGTTATCCAGCTATTGGAATGGTACCTTACGAGATGTTGTATGGTAGAGAATGTATATCGCCCATCATTGGGATGAGCTGAGTGAGATGTTATATCTGGATCCTAAGGTAGTGCAGGGGACCATTAAGGCTATTGAAAAGATTAGATCATGGATGCTTGCTTCTCAGAGTAAACAGAAAAGTTATGTGAATTTGAATTGAAGGAATGTGGAATTCCAAGTGGAAGACTGGAACTTCCTTAGAAGATCACCATTGAAAGAGGTGAGGAAATAAGGGTAGGTTGAACCCTAGATTAGTAGGACTGTTGGAAATCCTGGATAGGATCGGTCAAGTTGCCTATGGATTGGCCCTAGCTTTGGCACTGTCAACAGTATACAGTGTATTTCATATTTCCATGTTGAGGAAACATGTGTTAGATGAGACTCATGTGTTAAGTTATGAGAATCTGGAATTAGAGGTTAAGTTATCCTGAGAAGGGTAGCTAGCACAGATATAAGATAGAAAGAACAACGTTCTGAGCAACAAAGCTATATTTTGGGTTAAGGTATTATACCTTGAGGAAACAAGGTTGAGGAGCGACCTGGAAACTGGAATAAGATATGCAGAATTAATATTCTGTGCTATTCTGATAAAATTTCGAGGACAAAATTTTTGTAAGGAGGGGATAGTTGTAACGTCCCAAATTTCCTAATAAGGCTTAGGGCCTTCATTAGGGGGCTAGGATGACAAATTATGGAATTATGTGATTATATGATATTTATGTGTATTATTATGTGATTATGTAAGTTATATTATAATATGACTTGTTATGCATGTTTAGGTGTATTAAATATGCATGTGGGCCCATTTCTATTTAATTGGGCAATTTTCATAATTTGGCCTCTTTTGGGTATATTTGGCATGTATGTGATATATGTGTGGGACCACATTATTATGTGAGTATTTTTGGGTTACTCGGCACGAGACGATCCTAGGAAGCAAGGTAGTGGGAAATTCACAACAGGATCCATACTTGACTCGAAGTGAGTCAAGGGGTATTTTGGGTATTTAACATATTACCGGGATATTGGGTAATGGGAATAAATATTTGATGATAAATTGGGAGTTAGTGAGATCAGGAGGGAATTCTGGGAATTTCGACTATTTTACCCTGGGGGCGATTTTGAGACCCTGAGCATTAGGATTTGCTTGAGATTACTTAAGCTCGAAGTAACCTGCCAGAAATAAAAAGAATGTTCCGAACCTTTTCTCTCTCTCCCATTCCCTTTTCAACACCCGTTCGCATTTTTGAAGGAAACTCGAGTTTTAGGACTCGAATTCAAGCAAGGATCGAGGCATAGCAATTCTAAGGAAGATTAAAAGCTTATTAGTCGGAGGATATTTAGTTGGGAAACAACTCAATGAAAGGTAATCAAAGTTTTAAGTTTTCAAATTTTTAAGCTTTGATTGGATTTTATATTTTGATGAGTTTTTGGATGGTTTGAGATTGGGTTTTGATGGTTTTGGATTAATGGGATGTTTGGAAACTTTGATTCTGGGATTTGGAGATATTTGGATAGGTTTTAGGAAGATTTTTAAATGAAGAAAATGAAGGTTTTTGGCTGTGTTTGTGGTCGGACCACGGCCCTGTTCTTGAGCGCCGCGGCCCATGCTTGAAGAAGGAGGAGGCTCTTGCTAACTGGCAGATAGGGCCACGACGCAAGGTAGGTGCGCCGCAGTGTGAGGCACAGGCAAAGAAGGGGTTCAGCCTCTTTTTGAAGGCGGGCAGCGGCTCAGAGCTTGGGGGGGGGGGGGGGGGGGTCACAGCGCTTAAGGGCAGTTTTGGCCATTTTGGGATTTTAGTCATGGGAACTTAACTCTAAGGGCTCAGGATCGATCCTACTACCCTGTTGGGTAGGATTCGATGTCCCGGAGGCTAGGACTTGGTCCGGAAGAATTTATTTACTCGTTTTGATGGGGTTTTTATATTATGGTTGTGACTAGGTTGTCGCTAGGGACTTGGAACAGGATCGTGCTTGAGGGTCGTTTATTGGTAACCTGTGCTTGGACCAAAGGTAAGAAAACCGCACCCAGTATGTGATGCATGTGGTTATGGCATGACATGAATGTTGAATATGGAATTGATCAGAGCTTGAGTCTCTTTAATTTTGCATGATTACGATTATGCTTGTGATTATTGGATAAGCATGATGAATGCCTTATATTTGGATATTTGACTTATGATATATGTCTGTTTGCATTACCTCATTGAGCAAGCACTGACTTATTAATCAAGGAATGACAATGGTATTTAGTATTGGTTGTAAAGTTCTGACTTATCAGTCATGATCAGCAGTAGTATTGAGCACTGGTCATATGGTATTGGCTTATGAGTCAAGAGCAGCATTAGCATGTTTAACGCAGGCCAAAATTATTAGATCTAATCAACATGAGCATTAAATGCTTGACCGGCCTATTGGTCGAAGAAAATTAAAACGCTTGTCTAGTCTAAAGGCTAGTTACTCAAAGCCAGGGCTAAAAGGCTCAAGTGATTGAAACGTCACATGGCTTAGGGCGTAAAACCCTAGAGAGACTTATTAGTCATCTATTCAGAGAGACTTATTACTCATCTATTCAGAGAGACTTATTAGTCATCTATTCAAAGAGACCTATTAGTCATTTATTCAGAGAGACTTATTAGTCATCTACCTCAGAGAGAGAGACTTATTAGTCATCTACTCAGAGTGCAGGACTCCACAATCATTTATTTGTACCTACCTGTATGCATAAATAGGGTTATTACTACTAGGCTTGTTTATTATGATTTGGTGGCACTTATGAGCATGTGTTTGAGTTTTCTTACTGAGCCTCGGCTCACGGGTGCTATGTGGTGCAGGAAAGGTAAATGAAAGTTGGACCATCCTGAGTTGGAGAGCTTAGGTAACGATGTGTACATATGTGGCTGCTCGACCACCACGGCCGAGGGTTTAATGAGGAACTAGGGTTAAACCCTATTTTGCCGCTTAGGTCGACTGGTTGTAAATCTTTTATTGTAATTAACCTTTAAATATATTTTCGGATCCCAACGTATACAGTAAACGTTTTAGTGAAATGTTGTATCTTTGACCAAATTTTTTAACCCTAAACCGTTAATCACATTTAGTTACACAATTATGGCCAAATGACTCATTTAGCGAGTTAAGCACTATTTGAAATACACAGCGTAACAATCCCTGGGTAGTAGGGCATTATAGCTATGGATGGACTTAGTTGCAGCAATGGAGGATAGGGTTTAGTGGGGTTTCAGGTTAGAGAGAGCAAATGGAAGAGAGGAAAGGATTTTGAGAGAGAAAAAAAACTATTTGTGAGGAAAAACTATTTCTCCTTACCTTGTAAGTGGGGTAAGACATTTCCTATTCTCTTTGTGGTATGTGTCCTAGCTCTTGAGAGCCCTAGGATCTAGCCTTGCCACCCACCCCTCTTTCTCTCCTCCTTTTGAAATGACTCTTATGCCCATGCTCATTTCACCTCACTTTATAAGGAACTCTAGGGCCCTTTGGAAATTTTGTTTCTCTAAAATTCCCTAAATTTTTACCCTATAGTTTTTTAATCTTCAAGCATAATTAATTAAATTAATTTGTGACCAAAAAAAAATTGTCACAATATCACATTATTTTGGCAATTTATTACATATTGATCAAAATGCCCTTAAAGGTCCGAACAAAAAAATCTCATTCTTAAGCCCGGTTGATTGGAATTCAAACCTCAATCAATTCTCTTAAATTTATTGGCTCGACTATAAAGTCTTAGTTGCCAAAATATTTTATGCCATAGTATTCCCTTTTTTATTTAATCCGAGATTTTTCTCCCATTAGGGTTTACCCCTTGGTCCGAGACCAATCATTCTTTACATAAAACTAGATCATTTATTGCATCATCACAACAGTTATAAAAATTCACGAATTATCACAAATTCATATAATATCATTTATCAAAATAATATTCCACATAATTCTTCACCGGCTCCAACCGACTACTAACGTGTGTTCAAAACATAGGACGTCACATAGTCTATCTACACTCCCCACCCTGTTTGTACTCTAGTAGGGATTAATTCATTTTTTTCGTTTTCAACAACTATGATCTGAGACTACTTAGGCACAACTTGAACTAGACTAACTCATTGACTATCAGAAATAGGGTAAATGATACCAACATCTAATATGTTAATGACCTCCTCTCTAACTACTTCTTTCATATTTGGATTTAGCCTTCTTTTACATTCCCGAGAGGTTTTATCATTCTCTTCTAGATAGATTCTATGCATACAAATGGATGGGCTAATTCCTTTAATGTCTCCAATGGTCCAACCTATGGCTCCTTTATGTTTTCTAAGGACATCTAACAATTTATCTTTCTGTTTTTTATTTAAAGTAGATGCTATGATAACATGCAGGGTTTCAAACTCTCCTAGAAAAGTATATTTTAAATTTTCTGGCAAAGGTTTCAAGTCTAACTTTGGAGACTCGAAAGTTGATTGAATATGCTCAAAAGGTTCAATTATGGTATCATTTAAGGGTGTAGATTCTAACAAATAATTCCATCATTCATAGAATCATGAACATGTAAGCTCATACCAAAATATTTTTCACAAAAGTTAAGCAAGTCATTTCCATCATCTTCAAAAATATTCTTTATCATGTTGACTTCATGCACTTTCTCACAATTAACAAATTTAGCAACATTAATTACATCCAATTCAACAGTCATATTTTCAAAAGATAGTTTCAAAACGCCATTATGAAAGTTAATGATTGCATTAGAAGTAGCTAAGAATGGTCTACCTAAAATGATAGGAATTTGAGCATGCACATTTTCCACAAGTTGACTATCAAGAACAATGAAGTCAACAAGAAAGTAAAATTTATCAACTTTTATCAAAACATCTTCTATAATACATCTTGGAATTTTCACAGAACGATCGACTAATTGAAGAGTTATAGAAGTAGGTTTTAGTTCACCAATACCAAGTAGTTTATAAATTAGAATAAGGCAATAAATTCACACTAGCACCCAAATCAAGTAAAGCTTTGTTAATAAAATGATCACCAATAATGCATGAAATCATGGGGCACCCATGATATTTATATTTAACAAGACTCTTATATTGAATAATGTCACTAGCTTGTTCAGTTAAAAATGCATTTTTAGGAACATTGGTGTTTCTTTTTAGTACAAGGATCCTTCAAAAATTTAGAGTATGCGAGAATTTGTTTAATGGAATCTAAGAAAGTAATATTGATAATAATTTGCTTAAACACTTCTAAGATGTCATTATATTGGCCGCCTTTTATAATTGGAAGTAATATTTGTGGGAATGGGGCTTTGGGAGTGAAATGAGGGATTGGAGTTAGAACTAGAAGGTTGACTTTTTTCTTTTTCTTTTTCAACCTTGGGTATGTAATCGGGTTTGACAATGTTCTTTCCGGACGTAAGAGTTGAATTTGATTTGGCTTCTCCATTATGACTAGACTTTCATATTGGCCTTTTGGATTTGGGATAGTTTGACTAGGACCAGCTAAAGCAGTAGGAAGTTGTCCTACTTGTGTCTCGAGTTTGGTAATTGATTGAGACTGATATTGTAGGATTTGCTGAGTGGATTGCATAAATTATTGTAAAGTATCTTCTAAGGAAGGTTTCCTTTGTTGAAAATATGGTTGATTTTGTGGAGCATGAGTTTGGTTTTGCGTGTTGTATTGGTGCCCTTGATTCATTGGAGGCTCGTTTTGTCTCCACGAAAAGTTTGGATGGTTTCTCTAATTTGGATTATAAGTGGATGAAAATGGGCTATCATTTGGTTTCCCATAAGTATGAAGAGCATTGGCCTCCTCATAAAAGGCCTCCTCATAAAAGGTCTCTTTGTAGGAAGGACATGATTGGGCATTATGGCAAGGATTAGAACATATAGATTAGGCATTATGGAAAGGATTAGAACATATAGATTGGGCATTATGGCAATGATTAGAACATTTCTAGGTTGCGTTGGAGAATTTATAGTTTGCTTATGGCTAAAGCTTCTACTTTTCTCACTAATTTATCTAAGTATGTTCTTAAGTCTAATTCATCTTTTAATTCATATCTTCCTCCTCTTTTTGGTGAATTAGTTGACCTAGACCTAGGATCAAAATAAGTCCATTGTTGCGAATTGACAGATAAATCTTCAAGGGCATCCCAAGCATCTTGTCATTGCACATTGTAAAAAAATTTCTAGTATGCATAGATTGAATCATTTGACAATTAGAGGGAGTCAAACCATCATAAAAATATTTTACAAGTCTCCATTTTTCGAAACTATGATGATGACATGTTAATAATAAATCTTTCCCAACATTCATAAAACTCTTCATTATCTTTTTGAAAAAACTCGGAGATTTATCTCCTTAGACTATCAGTTTTAGACATAAGAAAAAATTTCAACAAGAATTTATTATAAAGTTGATCCCCTATAGTTAAAGACATAGTGGGAATGGAATTTAACCAAGCTTTTGAATTGTTTTTTAATGAAAAGGGAATAATCTTAGTTTGACTGACTAATCAGAAAAATTTTGAAATCTAAATGTTGAGTAAATTTCTAAGAAATCTCTATCTAACCCACAAAAAATGGCAACAACTGAATGATTGACAGTTTAAGCTCAAAATGGGTAACAGAAGTGGTAAGAAAAACAATACACGAAAGAGCATTAGATGAAATAGGTCCAAAATATTCAAGTAAGGTTTTTTCATGCACAACATTTTCATCAACAGGATTTCTATTAATATTAGTAATTGGTTCCATGATGCTAAAAATTTGCTAACACTTTCAATTTCAAATAAATATAAATGTCTCTTTAATAATCAATTTTTAGAATTACGTTCCGAGAGATGCTTACAATTTTCACAAATAAGGTAACAAAGATAATCTCAAGCAAACAATTTTATGATGTGAAAGATCAATAAAAACTGCAACCACAGAGCATACTTAGAATTTTTTAGAGATTTCACAACAATATAAAAAAAAAATTTGTTTACTTGTCCCAAGGCCTATTTGATTCCACTTACTCGCACACTACTAACAACTCTCCGAGGTTAATTAGTAGAGACAGATTGTGAATTTTGTTCAAATTTCCTTTAAGCAAAGATTGCTTATGGTGAAAGGAAAAGATTTAGGGTTTTTTTTCAAGTATTTTTTTTCAAAATTACACAATAATATGATAAGAGAAATGAAATAAAATAAAATAGATAATGTTAACTAAAATTGAACACGAGTTGGGAGGCATAGCATGCCATCAACCATAACAAAAATAAAGTAAAAACTAGGAGGCAAAATTGTCATCAACTAGTAAATAAGATAAAAAAAAAAAAAACTAGGAGGGACAAGTGCCATCAACCATAATGAAAATAAAGCAAAAACTAGGAGGCAAAAATTGCCATCAACTAGTAAATATAAGGAAAAAATACAACAACAAAATAAATAAAGAAAATTACAACAAAAGTTAGGAGGCACAAGTGTCGTCAACTAAAAAAAATAGAAAGCATAAGTATAAATAGATATACATATAAGTAAAGTTTTTTATTGGTGGTAGAACCGTCCCAAATTTTCTTCTTATTTTTTTTATAGTTTTATATTTTAAAATTTTTTATAGTGCAAAAATTAAAATAACTAGTAGAAGAATTCACTAACCTTGGGAAAAAGTTCGTTTCTTTTCTTGCAACTCCCCGGCAACGGCGCTAAAAACTTGATGGACCCAAAATGGGTATGTTAGTATAGAGTTCATGTAAGCAAGGATGTTGAACCAAATGAGTTGTTTAAAATAAAAAAGAAACTATTTTAAAAGAAAATTAAATAAATTCTAACCTAACTCTAAAGATTAATACGATTTAATGTCAAGAAAATAAAATAAAGATATTTAAGTAAAGAAAAATAAACAATTATGATTTGTAAATAAGTTGTAATAGAAAGATTATTAAGATATTAGAATTTATAAAATGTAAGTTTAATAATATTTATTAGTATAATGATTCCCAAGTTTTAGTTATAGTTAAAATAAATCAAACTATCATTTTCCAAATTGATATAATTTAAGCACAAATTATTTCTAAAAAGATAGGATTTTTCTTCACTTTTAAAAAAAATATATAATTTCAAAGCATTTAATGTAAATCAACCTAATGAAACAAAAAAAAATCAAATAACATTATTTATAAGGCAAAACATAATATTTTTGTTCTAAGCATTGGATGTGTACAATTTAATGACACATCTTAATCAAAGAATATTATGTTTTTCAAAATGAAGAACAAAGTGTAAGATTATCTGTAACTCCCCACGTCACTATGGCTGCTTCCTGGAATGATGACTGGCCTTGCAAACCAACACGAGTCTTTCCAATGTGCTTTGTCCTCACTCGCACGCTTCTTGGGAAAACTTCCCAGGAGGTCACCCATCATGAGACAACTTCAGGTCAAGCATGCTTAACTTTGGAGTTCTCGAGTAATGGGCTACCGAAAAGAAGATGCATCTTGTTGGCATAGGTAGTACCCATCAATCCATTCAAGTCCTCTTCAACTGTGTAGTCTCATACCTACACAGTCTCAAAATCATCATACTTGACCTTCCCAGGCGATGTGGGATTGCACAACTTTTTACTCGGTCTTTCCTCCTGCGAATTACAGGATTCTAACTGTCACAATCACCCCCCCCCCTTAGGGGTCCGACGTCCCCGTCGGCCACACTTCCGGCTAAATCAAGGCTCTAATACCATTTATAACGCCCCACATCACTATGGTTGCTTCCTCGAATGACAATTGGCCCTACAAACCAACACAAGTCTTTCCAACGTGCTTTGACCTCACTCGCACGCTTCTTGGGAAAACTTCCCAAGAGATCACCCATCATGAGACTACTCCAGGTCAAGCATGCTTAACTTTGGAGTTCTCAAGTAATGGGCTACCGAAAAGATGATGCATCTTGTTGGCATAGGTAGTACCCATCAATCCATTCAAGTCTTCTTCAACTGTGTAGTCCCATACCTACACAGTCTCATAGTGATCATACTTGTCCTTCCCAGGCGATGTGGGATTGCACAGCTTTTTACCCGGTCTTTCCCCCTGCGAATCATGGGATTCTGACTGCCACATTATCAAACAATCCAAAATACAATATATTGAAGATGAAAGACATACATGAAAAAGAAAAATCCATAAACTTTGTTGCATTACAAGAGAAATCAACATACAGCAATAAATAATATCTAGTTACAAGTTGCCTCATCATGATCTTAATAATCTTATGAAGAATATTAGAAGCTTTTAACTAGAATCCAAAATATATTTTAAAAAAAAAACATACTTGGCACAAAATGGTTTCCAAAAGGAAGAGAGAAAAAGTAGAAAAGATGATAGTAACCAAAAAACTAAGCACCCCAAAATGCTCTTGAAATCACCTATTTATAGCCAAATGTAAGTATTAAAAAAATCTACTTAAATAAATTAAATTTTAAATGAATAGTAATATGGAAAGTAGAGGTAAATTTTAGGGTGTAATGATGAATTTTGTGATAAAATATGTAGAAAAGTTGGGTAAAAAAGGACATTGTGGAACAATGAGACAATGTTGGGTTCAAGAAAGTTGGGCAGGTGGTTTGTTGAGGGTGCAGGCTGTTGGGCTTGGAGGCTTGGGCGAATGGGCCTGGTGGAGTGGGCTGTGCAGGAGCTTGCTGGGCAGGGCTCGTAGGCCAAAGGAAGAAGGCAGCAGGGACACACGGACCCGTAGGGAGAAGGCCTAGGCGTAGGAAGGCAGCAGGCTTCTGAGCTATTGAATGGGTCTTTGGCAGGCGAGCCTTGAGTTTGGGAAGAGTTAGGCTGTGGGACTTCTCCAGCTAGTGGAGGCGTGGGCCTGGAACCATCTGGGCTAAGTACTTTTTCATAAAGGCCACTTTTTACTTTCTTTTTAACTTTATTCTCTTTTCTTTTTTTCTGAATTTTCAACCCAAAAAACATCATATTTTTTGCAAAATATTCATAAACTAAATTAAAACTAAATATTTTCAATAATAAAATATACAACATAAGTTCCCTTAAAATACTAATTAAAACTTAATTTATTTTGACATTTAACCTCAATAAAATGAAAAAAAAATTACCTCTAATCAAACAACAATAATTCAAATAATTAAACTACAATAAAATAACTTTAAAAACACTCAAAAATATATCAAATAAAAATAAACCCAATAAATTCAAAATTACTTAAAACTTAATAAATGTCTTAAAAATATAAGAACTAAGCAACAATTATCGTATCAAATAAGGTAAAATAAGTCTATTTTGTAGAGTTATCAACGTGCCTTGTAACGTTGAAAAGTGCCATATGCATTGTACTTCACCTTAAACACCCATTTATTTCCTACAACATTGAAATCTTTTGATTTAGGAACTAAGATGCAGGTGTTGCTTTTGAGTAGAGCTTCAAATTCATTAGTCATGCTTTCTTCTAGCCTGTATGTTGCAGTGCTTCTGCTACACAACTCGGCTCCTCAGTACTATTCTCCCATTTTGCCTGACCAGTGTACACTTTTGGCTTATAAATCCCATCTTTTGCCTGAGTGATCATGGGATGACACGGTCTAGGAACAAGGTCCACAGCAAGTGCTTCTTTAGGTGTTTGTGACTGGCTATGTCCTCTAAGAGTTTTGGCTGTGTGCATTTTAGTCTCAAAAGGATTATGAGAAGTTCAACTAGAAGCTGGAGTGTTAGTGAATGTTACATGATCTATGTGTGATTGACTTGGCATCACAGGTGATGTGCTACTTGATCAGATTATGTGTGATCCATACAAGTTGAGGAACTTGAGTGAGAACTAGTTTTCGGGAGTGAGGAAAACTGAAAGTTTGGTAGATGTAATGAACTGGGAGTTTCTATAGTGACATCTGACTCTTTTTGGTATTTATTTAAGAACCCTTTTTCAAATGGAAATTCTTGCTCATTAAATACTACATTTTTTTAGATATAAATTCTTCCATTTGATCTCAAACACCTATAGCCTCTGTGGGAGTCACTGTAGCCGAGGTTCACACAATTGGTGGAATGAAATTGAAATTTATGGGCTTAATAAGGTCTAAGGCATGTATAATAGGCTAAACCAAAAACTTTAAAGAAGTTGTAATCTGGTTTTCGAGAAAATAGGACTTCATGTGGAGATTTGTCACTTAGAACTGGTGTAGGAATTCTATTAATCAGATACACTTTTGTGTGGAAATCATCACACCAGATGTAACGCCCTACTTCATTAGAGACGTTACTAAGTGGGTTATAAATGTGCAATTAACTCGCTAGTCGAGGTTTTTAAGACAAAAGTGTAGCTAAACCATAAACAAAGTCACATAATTTGAAAATATACCCATTAATTGAAAATTATAAAGCGTTTAACATTCGGGATCCCAAAATAATGTTTAGAAATATTTACAACTCAAAAGTATAATTAAAGTCTACTAAACGACAAAATTAGGTTTAACACAAGCGTCTCCCAAAAATACCCCTGGCCATGGCAGCTAGGCAGGCCAAACATGTACGCATCGCTTCACGCTCTCCATACTCAGGGTTGGTCGACTTTCCCCTTGCCCTTACCTGCACCATAGAGCACCCGTGAGCCGAAGCCCAGCAAGAAAACCCCACACAAGCAAATAACATATGCATAATTGTCAATCAACATATAAAAAAAACCGCCAACAGGCTAAACACATATGGCCATGCCGTCCCCAGCGCTTTACCAGGCCCTGGGTTCGCAGACTACACCTTAACGATATCCCAGGTATCCTATAGGGTCTCACCCTGGCAACTCGCACTCTGCGTGCTTAACGCTGCTCCTGGCTCCTTATCGTACTCGACCTTGCCATTCTCGGCCTTCGCCATTCCCGGCCCTCGCCGTTCTCGGCCTTCGTCGTTCCCGGCTCTTGTCGTTCATTCACATATATGCACACATAGAATAATTAAACAAACACTTAAACACATATAAACATAATCAATGGGGCTACGCCCTGCAATACAATCATATAGGGCTGGGCCCTACAACACAAACTATAGGGCCTCGCCCTGCTCTATGGGTACAACAGTTTTCTTACCTGTGTCCCAAGCAACCCGAGAACCGTGATCACAAGCACAGTCCTCTAACCCGAGCCTTATAGAGAAACCCTAGTGACAACGCATAATGAAAATCAACTATCAAATTCCAACTCATTAAATAGTTTCGAGACATAACTCTAACCTCTGGGACCTTGGTTTCTACCAAACTAGGTAGTAGAAACCTTCCCGGGCCTTAACGATCAAGTTCCCGAGCTAAAAACCCTCATTTTGCCAAAAATCCACTTTTGGGCCGCGGCCCAGCCTCCCTTAAGCGCCACGATGTGCCCCAAGGCAGAGGCGAAATTACCTATCATCGTCAATAAACACAATCACAAACTTGTCCAAGTAGTCCTTGAAAACCCTATTCATCATGTCCATAAAATTTGTTGGGGCATTAGTTAATCCAAAGGACATAACCAGGAATTCATAGTGTCCATACCTCGTGCAGAAAGCGGTCTTTGGTATGTCCTCTTCTTTGATCCTTAACTGATGGTAACCTGATCGGAGATCAATCTTGGAAAATACTATCTTTCCCTGTAGCTGGTCAAATAAATCATTAATCCTAGGCAGTGGGTATTTATTCTTAATGGTCAACTTGTTTAGCTCCCTGTAGTCGATACACATCCTAATAGATCCATCATTCTTCTTGACAAACAACACTGGAGCACCCCATGGTGAGAAACTCGGGCTGATGAACCCTAAATCCAGTAACTCCTACAACTGAATCTTCAACTCCTTCAACTCTGCCGGAGCCATTCTGTAAGGTGTTCTAGATACTGGCTCTGCCCCTGGCACCAACTCTATAACAAACTCAATCAGCCGCTGCGGCGGCAACCCTGGTAGGTCTGCTGGAAACAAATCTAGAAACTCACATACCAACCTAGTCTCACCCGATCCAACCGACACAACTCTAGAGGTATCCACAATGTTCGCTAGGAATCCTATGCAACCTTCCTGCATTAGGTCTCTAGCCTTCAGTGCTGAAATCATAGGTACTCGTGGTCCACTAACTGTCCCCAAAAATACAAAGGGTACCTCCCCTTCTGGTTCAAAAGTCACCATCCTGCGCTTATAGTCAATCGTCGCCCCATACTTCGATAGCCAATCCATCCCTAGGATCACATCGAAGTCATCCATCACAAGCTCAATTAGATCAACAAATAACTCCCTACCATCTATCTCTACTGGAAATGCTCTAATCCATCTCCTAGAGACTACCAGTTCCCCAGTTGGCAACAAAGTCTGAAAACCCCTAGCATACAAAACACTAGGTCTACACAACTGATCTATCACTCTAGCAGACACAAATGAATGAGTAGCTCCCGAATCAATCAATGCAGTATAAGAAGAACCAGCACTAGATATCTAACCTGTCATAATTGAGGGGCTAGCCTCCGCCTCAGTCTGAGTCAAGGTGTACACTCTGGCAGGAGCGAGACTGTCGCCCTGCTTTGGCTCCTCTTTCCTGGCTTGTGGGCAGTCCTTCTTCAGATGATTGGCACTCCCACAGATAAAGCAGGCCCTGATCTTGCACTCACCCTGATGTCATTGTCTGCACTGAGGACACACTGGAAAACTCTTCCAGTTGTCACCTCCTCCCTGATAGCCACTAAAGGTACCCCGTGCCCTCCTATCCGAACTAGGAGGAACCAAAGAATATGGGGCCTTTCTCTTCTGCTCATTGGAGCCACTACCCCCGCTGGATCTAATAAAAGGAGGCACCATCCTCCTGGCATCGTGCCTAACCACGCTCTCTCTTCATATCTGATCCTCGACCCCCTCAGCTGTAAGAGCCTTGTCCACTACCTGGGCATAAGTAGTAGTCTCTGGATCCAAAGTAATCTTAACATCACAGGTGATCATAACATTCAACCCCCGTACAAATCTATCCCTTCTTACCACATCACTCGATACGAAATTCGGCGCAAACTTCATTAACTGACCGAATCTCAAAGCATACTCAGTAACAGTCAACCTTTGCAGCCCGGACTGCAACACTATAGTATTTCTCATTGAAGATGTTCCGGAGCTCTTCCCAAGTCATAACTGCCACATTCCTCCTCTGAGTCACTACATCCCACCAGATGCGGGCATCTTCTCTGAACATGTAGGTGGCACAAGCTACCCTCTCGTTCCCTACCACCCTCATAAAATCCAAGATGGATGAAATCATATTCATCAACTGCTATGCCTGCAGTGGGTCTGGTCCACCCTCAAAGGTGGGAGGATGCTACTTCCTAAACCTCTCATACAAAGGTTCCCACCTGTTCTCCATAACAGGCTGAACCGGCACTGATGCCATTGTCTGCTGGACTGGCAACCTAGTGGCCTGAGGAGGGGCCTACTGCCTCAACTGTCAAAGTTCTTCTTCAGTTCGTTGCAGTCTCGATTCCATTTCGGCAAACATCTGTTGCCAATTTTGTGGGGCAAGTGGAGGGTCCTGACCCTGGTTTTCATCCTCGGTCCCACTGTCGCGGAGTCTCGATAATTTTCGAGGCATCTCCACAATATGCCTGCAATCAACGATACCGCTCATCAGGCATGATAACAACATCCAAAACCACCTCCCAATCACATCAGCCAACCATAAGAGTAATCCACAAAACATACAAATAGCATATAACACTCAACGGGCCATGCCCTGGCATCATGCATATGTTAACTCATTCATCACGCTCTATATAAAATAAGCAGGAAAACAGGGTAGCTAAGCACATATTCAAGCATATAAGTCAATCATTACCAACCAACCATGAGTCGAGCTTGTCACTGACAACGAGCGTACATGTTCGGTCAATCTCCAAGAACCATAAACCTTGGCTTGCTCTGATACACTTCCTTAGAGTCGTTACTAAGTGGGTTATAAACATGTAATTAACTTGCTAATCGAGGTTTTTAAGACAAAAGTGTAGCTAAACCATAAACAAAGTCACATAATTTGAAAATATACCCATTCATTGAAAATTATAAAGCGTTTAATATTCAGAATCCCAAAATAAAGTTTAGAAATATTTACAACTCAAAAATATAATTAAAGTTGACTAAATGAAAAAATTAGGTTTAACACAAGCGTTTCCCAAAAATACCCTTGGTCGTGGCAGCCAGGCAGGCCAACACGTGTACGCGTTGCTTCACGCTCTCCATACTCATGGTTGATCAACTTTCCCCTTGCCCTTACCTGCACCATAGAGCACCCATGAGCCGAAGCCTAGCAAGAAAGCCCCACACAAGCAAATAGCATATGCATAATCGTCCACCAATAGGCTAAACACATACGGCCATGCCATCCCAGGTGCTTTACCAGGCCCTGGGTTTGCGGTCTACACCGTAAGGATATCCTAGGTATCCTATAGGGTCTTACCCTAGCAACTTGCACTTCGCGTACTTAATACTGCTCCCGGCCCCTTGTCGTACTCGACCTTGTTGTTCTAGCCTTCGTCGTTCCCAACCCTCGCCATTCTCGAACTTTGCCGTTCCTGGCTCTTGCCGTTCATTCACATATATGCACACATAGCATAATTAAACAAACACTTAAACATGTATAAACATAATCAATGGGGCTACGCCCTGCAATAAAATCATATAGGATCGGGCCCTTGAACACAAACTATAGGGCCTCGCCCTACTCTACGGGTACAATAGTTTTCTTACTTGTGTCCCAAGCTACCCAAGCACTGTGATCATGAGCACAGTCCTCTAACCCGAGCCTTGAAGAGAAACCCTAATCACAACGCATAAATAAAATCAAATATCAAATTCCAACTCGTTAAATAGTCTCGAGACATAACTCTAACCTCTAGGACCTTGGTTTCTACCAAACTGGGTAGTTGAAGCTTTCCCGGGCCTTAACGATCAAGTTCCCGAACTAAAAACCTTCATTTTGACAAAAATCCACTTTTGGGCCGCAACCCAGCCTCCCTTAAGCATCGCGGAGCGCTCCAACGCAGAGGCGAAATTGCCTCTCATCTGACAGCCTAGGGTCGCGACGCTGATGAACAGGGCCGCGACTCAACCCCAAAACCCAAAAATTCCATGCAACATTTACAACCTAACTTCCATAAAAATCATTCCAAACACACCCCAACACTAGAATTAAGTCCCATAACCAGTCTAATACACTTTAAGTGGCTTTAGAATCCCAGAAACTAATTAACCCATCCCAATTCACACCAACCTCAACCTTAAACTCAAAACTCAACTAAACTCAATTTAAGCAGAATCTATCCTCAAAAAAACTTGAAAGAAACCTTACCTCTGTATTAATTTCGGCCTGAGCAATCTCTACACACTTCAAGCCCCCAATTCTTCAACTCAAGACCTCCAAATTCTTCAAAATTCCAAAACACCAAAGGGAGATAGAGAGAATCGGTGGAGAGAGAGAGAAAGAGCTTAAATTGAGTATTCCCTTCTGTTTGTTTTCCTTTCCTTCTAACCCCTTCTAACCTCTTCTAGAGCCTTTAATAGTAAAATAAATCCAAGCACATCCTTAAACAAAAGACCCAATTGCCCCCTAAACTCATCCTAACCCCTTAGGTAACCCAAGGACAATTTAGTCATTTGTCATCCCCCATTATGTCCCCGAACTTATAAATCCCCATCAATCCTGACATGTCCAATTCATTACCAAACTACTACCCGTTACTCCATAAATCTCGAACTCATTTTATGTTCCCAAAATACCCCTAGCCTCCTCTCGAGTCAGGTATTCGACCCCGTTGTGACTTCCTAGCTAAACCACTCTCTAGGACTGTCTCGGATCGCGCGTCTCAAATATATCACAAATATATCCTTTATGCCCTCAACGGGCTAAAATTACAAACATGCCCCTAATAACCAAATGGGGCCCAGATGCATATTTAATTCACCTAAACATGCATTTCTAATCATATACTCATCAAATTCATATATTAACATATTAAATCAATTATTGCCTTCCAGGCACGCTAATTAAGGCCCTATGCCTTATTAGCGAATTTGGGATGCTACACCAGAATTTTAGGAGCATTTTGGCTTGAGCTAAAGGAGTTAATCCCATTTCAACAATGTGCCTGTGCTTTCTTTCTACATGACCATTCTCTGCTAAGGTGTGAGGACAAGAATGTTGGAATACAATTCCACTCTCTTTAACTAGGTTACTAAAGGCTTGATACTCACCACCCCAATCAGTTTGAAGTCTCTTGATCTTCCTCTCAAAATGGTTTTCAACCATATTTTTGAACCAAATGAATATATTCAAGGCATCTGACTTAAATCTTAGAGGATACAACCAAGTATGCCTACTAAAATTATCGACAAAATGAATGTAAAATCTCATGCTTGTGTTAGAGATTATGGGCGTTAGACCCCAAATGTCTGTATGAATGAGATCAAGAGCTACTTTGGCTCTACTCTTTGAGTTTTTTAAAGGAAGGGAATGCGATTTAGCAAATTAACAAGCTTCACAAAACATTTGATTTTCATTCATAGAAGTTTTTACATTCACTACTCTTAGAACTTGATTTAGAACTTTGGAAGAAGGGTGACCTAGATGCCTATGCCACATATCTTTGGTAGACACTACAAAATGAGACACACTTTTATTAGACACTACAAAAATAGGAGATGAACTAAGAGAATCGGGTCTTTGAGACACTTTATTTGTCGAAAATGTTTGAGTCAAAAACTGTGATGAAGATACTTTAGTAGCTGGTCGCTCAAGATGATATAAACCATCTCTAAGCTTCCCCTGTAGCACCACCTCCTTTGTTGCCATATCCTTCACAAAACACTCATCGGAGAAAAATTCAAAATACACTTTATTGTCAGCAGTAAGTTTGGAAACACTTATCAAATTTTTTGCTATTTGAGAAACATGTAACAAACCTTTTAGCACTAGTTTACTACCATTAGTTATAGGCAAGCTACCTGAACCAACATGTGAAATGTGAATTTGATTACCATTGCCTACTATAAGTTTTTCTTACCCTCGTATGGTGCTTTGTTGTTCAGATTTTCAACATTTGTAATGATATATGGTTGTTGGCTCCACTATCAGCATATCAGCCTCCATTATCCAAAGTCTCAAGTGAAGTAATATAGGCACTTGGATCATTCTTATCCTGTGAGTTAGAGCTGCCCGGTATGCTTCCCATATAGGTCCCATCGTATCTGTTGTAGTAGTATGCTGCAGAATGTCCAAAACGTCCAAAAACATGGCAAGTGGGTTTGAAGTTCCTTCCACACCTTCCTTGACCTCTAATATTACTTCCTCCTCTATTATTATTACTGCCTCGACCACCTCTATACTGAGAATGATGGTTAGATTTCTTAAAGTTGTTGTTTAAGGTTCCTTTGTTGGCATAGTTTGCAGAAGGTAAGCAAGAGATGAATGACTTAGTTGCACCTGAAATAATGTTCAACCTCTCTAGTTTACTATCAAACTTGAGCAAAATTTCTTCAAGTTCTTGTCAAGTGACATTTTCTTTTGCTTCAATCTGTACCATTGTGGGTAGATATTCTGCATCCAAACCTGAGACAACATTAGTGACAAGCTGAGATTGAGGGTTGGACTCACCAGCTAGAGCAAGTATATCTGCCCAAGCACACTTTTGATGAAGGTATTCCACCATGGACATATTTCCTTTGCGATTGGTCTACAGTGTTTTTCATGTCTCGTCCATTTTTGATTTTGACTGTGCCCCGTACAAGTATCCAAGTGCTTTCCATACTATAGTCGATGTGTTACATCCCATGACTTCAATTGCAATAGTCTCAGTCATAGACCCATATAGTCAACTCATCAATAGTTGGTCACACTCTACCCACTGTTCATAATCTAGGTTGATGTGGAGGTCGAGATCAACACCACCACCACTGTTGGTTACCACTACAAAGACCGACGAGTAGTTTTCAACGAAAATAACTACCTTATTCTTTGGTAACTTCCACTCCCAACATTCTAGATATATTCTCTATGATCACTAGATCACCATTATCAATCTCACAAGCCATTTCAAACTTATACTCAACATTAAAAACAATAAATCAGTCACCAAAATCAAATGGGTAAATAAAAAGCATCATCTCACCTTCAAATCGAGCACTTAAGTACCTCTCCACCCTTTGGCTTCACAAACTCTATATACACAATTCAAGACTTCTAAGATTCACACCAAACCCGAAAACATAAAGGGGGACAAAGATCAAAACTTACTCTAGTGATGTAATGTGTAGGCATAGACTTCTATGTGAGATTTTCCTTTGAGATCTCCAATTTATACAACAACACACAGATTTCGAAGGATAATTTCAAATATGAATAATCAAGAGAATTTATCAAAACTCACCCTTGTGAATGCTTCTTTGCTGGTCGGAACTAGGGAGAACCAAGGTTCTCTCCCTTCTCTTTTCCCTCTAGCTTTCCTTTCTTTTTCTCCCTCAAATTTAAAAAATGGCTGAGTCAAATGAAGTGTGGTAACAACCCACTTTAGCTCTTACCCTCTAAATAACTCCCTCAATATTCAAATAAATAAAAGCTTTGATTTTCTTCCAAGACTAGGGCCGGCCGAACCCTATAGTGCTTCTCATGGAATTTCTATGCTAAAATTAACTTATCATAAACTCATTATGTCCTTTAATGAGTTACCGAACCATCTAATAGCACATTAATAAAACTATAGGTTAAACCTCAATTAATCACATAGCTTCGGATACACCATAACCATGGTCCAAATTATTTATATGATCAATGTATATCTTCAACACATAAAATCATAGACTAGGGTCCTCAAAATAAGATAGCCAAATATATCTATAATTACTCTAGGGCCCTTAGTGATTTTATATCACTCATCACTATATATTAAAAAAAATATTTCCCACTTAATATTTATTTTACACTAAAATCTCAACCTTCATTCTAAGCGATCCACTCACACTTTCTATAATTAAAATAATATTTCCCAAATATTATTTCAAATTTCTAAAACACTAATACACATATTCAATTTTAATTCACAAAACAAAACAAAATAAAATAAAAATATCTAGGTTATTACAATCTCTCCCTTCAACTTATCAACTACTTCATTCTGTTGGTCGAACTTTGCCATCAAACAAACATTTTCTCTTGACAAAATAGCATTATCTTCATTCTTCTTCTTCAGAATGCCATATTTTTCATCAAGGGAGGCTTACAGCTCATGACACCTAAGTTCAATTTCCTTCAACCTTTTAACGACATCATCTCTTTGGCCCTTGAATGAATCAACAAAAGCTTTGTTCAATATTTCCTTCCTTGACAACACAATGAGGTTGAAAGATAGCTTGACTACTTGGTCAATGAGATGAGCATCTTTGTGACAATATCAATTGATATGATAATGGTTCTGATATTGCCAATGATATATAATAGAAAAGGAAAATCAATAGTGGAAATTTTGAAAGAACATGTAGAAGAGAAATATGAAACACTTACCAAAAGTAAGGTGTCAAAAATATCCCCTAGGTTGATTGAATGACCCAGTTGGGTGTTTGGAGAGTTAAGTTCAGCATGATGGAGAAATGTGACAGAATCTCATCTTTTTCAACAATCTGGGGGAACATTGTTGATTATAGGGTAGTTGGTGGACATTCATCAACAACTACTGGATCACGTATTATATCAAAGGTAGAAGAACCTGATAGGGGCATAGTAGTAAGCAAAGTATAAAACAAAGCACCGACAGGCACAGTGGGTTGCAGAACTAGAAGGGTAATTGGAAGAATTGGGGCATCCTTGGTCGGGGTCAGAGTTTGAGGGAAGTGTAGCTGATGGATTTGAAGATGGATGAGGATTGGTATATGAGAATGGAAATAGTGACCCATCTAGGGTCTAAAGTGAAGAAGAATTTAGAAATGTTGTTTGGGAGTGTTACTAGGAGAGAAAGAACTTTCGAGCGCTGAGTGAATGTCAGAAGGACTCAGGAGATCATTGAAAAGAGCTAAGGGGATTAAAAAAAAAAGAGAATTAGTTTGGGTATTTTGGCCAAGAGAAGGTGTCAAGGTTGGAATGATAGCAGGGACAGAGATATTTTCAATTTCGTGTCCAAGAAAACTAAGGAAATCACCTTGGAAAGTTATGGTAAATACAACTTTGAGATTGACTGGGGAATAGGTTAACTTGTGCCTTTTCTCAATAGAGTCGGGAGAATTTTGGGTTTTATGCCCTTATAAAACTATGTCGGACATGTAATGCAATTTTATATTGTCAGTAAAAGTAGCAGAAATCATTTAGTTTGACAACCTTGTTGCATGCTTGTTTTATTACATGATTATTAGAATAATACAAACATTTATAAAATCATGAACATATAAATAGTTACAATTATAGTGACTAGGTCATAGTGAATTATAATTGTAATATATGTTCAAAAGAACGAGTCCTAAGATTAAGTCAGTGCATTGGATTTTCACTGATCTGGTAATCTATGATATGATCTACTTACACATTTGAGGTGTGATGTCTTATCCAAGGAATTGACCAAGTAGATAAGATCAGATGTATTTGGTTACATCAGACTAGGACCAATATTGATTATTAATTGATAAATAAGTATCATTGTTATCGAATCTAATCAGTGTCACAACATTGACAATATCTTAAGTCGATCTGAATTCTTAGTGATAATATTCTACTAATTATATTATTTAAATCTTTTGACTTGTTTGTTACCAGCTTACCCTACGGTCTAGCCCATACTTACATCTTGGAGATTTAGTAGTGTAATTGTGTGGGAGTATTAATCATAGATATGAAATCTATAGCTTATGTATGAGAGGTGAAAATATGACTTCCTTAATAGCTTAGTCTAAAATGGTAAATGATTGAGCGCTCATATCTGTGATTAAGTTCACGGATTTATCATTTACAAGGGACTTAGTGTGAGTTAAGGATAAAATACAAATGAGGGGTATAATGGTAATTTGCACCTGATTCGTTGGTAAGTCATTGATAGTGGATTGACTGACTGTAATGGTTATATCAGTGGATAACATATTTGTAGTTTAGACAATATGTTCTATGAATTCAAGAGCTCAATTATGAATTTATAGTGGAGTCATGAGGAATTAATAAATTGTGAGATAATTTATTTGATAAATAAACTCACAGAAATTTATTATAGCTTGTATTCATGGATCCATGGTCCCTGCATCACCTTTAAGTAAATCATCTAGAATGTCTCAATTAATTGATTTAATTATCAATTAGGATTTTTAAAGTTGACTAGGTCAATTTTGGAAAATCTTATAGAGATATGAGATTTAGAGAATAAAAGAGAATCTTTGGGTTAATTTATTAATATTGATAAATTGGTGCCAATATAAATAAATAAGATTAAATCAAGCTTCAAATTATAATTAGTTAATTTGAATAAAGATTTATTTAAATTAATCGGCGAAGTCCTTGGGACAGTTGCTTTAGACAATTCTCCAAGTTCAATTAAATGATCTTGGTTTTGATTATCCATATATCCTCCACCCCAATCAGATCGCAAGATCTTTAACGTTTACCTAATATGGTTTTAAAGCCATAACAATGAATTCTTTGAACTTCTTAACAAATTCGCAGAATTCCTATGCTTTAGGTACTTACATGAGTCTCTAGAGCAATCGTCGATGAAGGTGACGAAATACTCATAACCACCCATCACTTGAACATTCCTAAGTCCCTAGACATTTGAACATACTAGCCCTAGTAGTTCTTTGGCCCTTTCTCCTATCACAGAGAATGGATGCTTTGTCATTCTGCCCTCGAGACTAGATTTACAAACAAGTAGGTCACTTTAGGTGAGTTCCCTCAAAGGCCTAGCCTTTGTTAGTCTTTGAATCCTATCATAGCAAATATCACCAAAGCAAAGATGCCAAAGGTACATTATTTCAAACATTATTGACATTTTTTCGTTTAATTGTAATGACTGTCACACTGGGTACTTTAAATAGTGCTTAACTCGCTAAACGAGTCATTAGGCCATAGACGTGCATCTAAGTGTTATAAATGGACCAGGGTGAAAATCTCGGTCAAAAGGAATGGATATATTTTAGGGTTAAACCCTAGTCCCCCTGAGAAACACCTTGGTCATGGTGGTCAAGCAGCCGCATATGTACAAGTCGCCACCTAAGCTCTCCACTCAAGGCTGTGTGAGCTTTTCTTTTCCTTTACCTGCACCACATAGCACCCGTGAGCCAAGGCTCAACAAGAAAACTTATTACTGCATGTATTCAATATAAATAAATGATCATGTAATTATTCTGGGGCTTCAACCCTAATTAGACGATGACTAGTAAGTCAATCCTGTGGTCCTGCGCCCTAAATAGATAAATAATGAATCATTCTGGGGTCTTGTGCCCTGGATAGATTACTAATGAGTCTCTCTGCAGACCTCCACCCTAAGCCATGTGACTATCTAGTCACCTGAACCTTTTTGGTCCTGACTCTGAGTAGCTAGTCATAGACTAGCCAAGCACTTTAGTTTTCTTCGACCAATAGGTCAATCAAGCATTTAATGCTCATGTTGATTAGATCTAATCATTTCGGTCTACGGTCAGAATGCTAATGCTACTCTTGACTCATAAGTCAATTCTATATGACCAGCGCTCAGTACTATTGTTGATCACGACTGATAAGTCAGAACTTCCCGACCTATACTAAACACCATTGTCTTTTCTGACTAATAAGTTAGTGTCATTCACAAATAAGCAACCCTGCCAGGCATTCACAATCCAACCAATGTCCATTTATAGAGCACTCAACATGCCTCATCAATAATTATGTATGTCACATACTGGGTGCATTTTTCTTACCTCATGTTCGAGCGTAAAATAAATAAAGAACAACCCGTGAGAACGATCCTGTCCTTAGGCCCTTAGCGGTCACCTAATCATAACCAAATATGAAATCTCATCAATAAAATGAGTAATAAAAGGTTCAGGAACTAAAAACTAGCTCCCAGGACCTCGAATCTTACTAAATCTGTTAGTAGATTTGATCCCGAGCCTTGAGAATCGAAAACCCGCGCTTAAAATTTGTTAAAACTCAACCAGGCACAAAGAAGACAGGTGAACCGCGACCTACCCCCCAAGGGTCGCGGCGCCCCCGAAGACAAAGAGCCCCCCGTCTAGGCGCCAGGGGGGCCGCGACTTGAACCTGAAGGTCGTGGTGCACCTGCCAGACAGAGTCCAGGGGAGGCCTTAGGGTTCACTCAAGTCGCGACTTGCATGAACTCGGTCATGACTTGACCCCACGAACCCAACTCCCCTACATTTTCTTCAATTCTAACTCAGCCAAATCTTCAACCAAATAATCTCAATATCACAACCAATCATATATACAACATAACCACTAATCTAACAACAAAACCCATGCCTCTCAACACCTAAAACACCATCAAATTCCCAACTACACAATCAAACTCTCAAGCCTTCAAACCACATAAAAACATAGCAAAAACAAGAGATTTAAACTGAAAATCCTTACCTCATTCCTTGAATTAACACCTTTAGTTGTTGCAATCCAATCCTAAATTCTCAAGCCTTAAATCCTTAAGCTCCAATCTCCAAATTTGCTTCAAAACTGCAAACCAAGTGAGAGAGAGAAAAGGAATCAAGAGAGAGAGAAGAAGAACACTTTATTATTGCCTTAGTCCTTCTACATCCATCTTAACTTAAGCCTATCATATAGCCAAAATGACAGAAATGCCCCTAAGCCAATTTAATTCATCAAAGCCACCCAAGGGTATAATTGTCATTTCCCACCTATCCCGTTAATCATAATTAACATTATCCAATTCCCGTTACTCCCAATATCCTCAAATAACTAATAAATCATATCCCATTACCCGCTCATTCCCGGTAATGTACTAAACACCAAATTACCTCTAGGCTCACCCCGAGCCTGGTAATTAATCCCGTTATGACCAAACTGTTAACTTGCATCCTAGGATCGTCTCATGCCGAATATGTCAAACATATCCACATAATAATGTGGTCTCACCCATATATCACATACATGCACATAAATATACAAATATGCCCTCAACGAGCCAAAATTACGAAAATGCTCTTCTTATAAGAAGTGGCCCACATGCATGCAATTATCATCATATAATAACATAACTCACTTAACCATGCATATAATCACATAATCCCATATTAAATCAGTTATGGCCTTCCTGGCCCTCTAATCCAGGCACTAAGCCACATTAGGGAATTTGAGACATTACATTAACAGTCCTGGATTTAGCTATTTTAAACAACTCGTTATTTAGAACGTAGGGTTCATTTATTTGCAATAGGTATGGCCTATTTTTCATACATCCACCCAACAATTCACGTCCATTTAAATTGTTGTTGATGTAATATAAGAAAAACTAAAATTAAAATTTCTATTTAAAATCGAAATAAAATAAACATTGTCTTAAAACAATATATTTATTTCCAAAATTCATTCAAGCTTATCATTTTGTCTTGTTTGATAAGAACAACCCTTGATGGATTCCAAGCTTTGGCTTTTTATCCTTCATGGCTTCCCCAATGCTAAAAATGTGTAAAAAAATACATGCATGTTTAGTAGATCTTGATTCAGCGATCCAAAAACCAAAGTATCTTCCTCTAAAATCACATGCATCTAAGACAAATTTCGTTATCTTGGGTTCCAATTCCCAGTCTCCTTGCAGTTGGAAATACTCCCCTTTTTGTGTACTTATAATGCCTTGCTCCAAGAAGCTTTGCAGCATTTGGTGCCTTGCCAGTGGACTTCTTGTTCTTTTTGTATGAATTTCTTCCTCTCTTGCTCTTCGAAGAAGAAGCTTAAAGCAGCTTCTCCGTGAGCTTGTTTAGTAGCATTAGCATTCTTTCCTTTGCTCGAACCACCATCAACAATCCTCTTTGAAGGATTTGGTGATCGTTGCATAGGAAAAATAGGAATATATTTGATTATCACGAACTCGATGTTGTCTATAATTAACACCATGTTGATGTTGGACAAACACTTCGTGAGGTTCTCGCCATAGAGTAACATTTTAGAGATTAGAGAGAGTATGAGGTTGGAAGCCTAGAGCATAAACTTGAATAAATCACAATATACAAGAAGAAATCATACAAATTTCATTAAATCAATAAAGAGTTTCAAGAGATCCAATTAAAACCCTAGAAAGTAAAATTAGTTCATATTCATATCCATAACTTCCATAGAATAATAATAATAATAAAAAACCTAGAAACAAGAAATCAAGAAAAAGGGAAGAAAAACTCTTCTAGAAGTCTTTAATGTGTTTCTCAAAGTGCTTCAATGTGTATCTCTTGTTCTACCAGCTGCCAAAGGTATTCAAAATCTTACATAATTATGTTTTTATAGTTGCCCTAGTGATTCTAGGTGAAAAGACCTTGTCCTTAATGAAATCAAAATTTCTTGCACTATGCGGACCGATGGTGCTGCAATGCCCCCTATATAGCGCTGGGGCGCTAATGCGAATTGTCCCGGAGTCTTGCTCTCTAACTTCAATAGCGCGAGAGCGCTATATATTAGCGTTGTGGCACTAATTCCATTTTTCTAAGTTCTTCAATAATTTGGGTTAGAAAATGATCCAACTCGTATCATTGGCCATTTACTTCTGAAACAAGAAACAAAGAAGCATAAAACTGCACAAAACAATCATAAATAACTAAAACATAACCTAAACACAACCTCTAAATTGAACCTAAAATGATCCTAACAAGATGACGTAGACTAATTAGGATAAGTTCTTTCTTTAATTTTAATTGACTTATTTGTCTACAAATAGCACCCCATATATGAGACATGAAAATGGACATTAGATTTATTGTTCACTTACTTATTTTGTGAGATTTTAGATTGAGAATCTCTACTAATTTGAGCATCGGAGTGTCTTTGTGTAGGTACCCTAGTAGGTTCCTCTCATCATATTATAAAACTTGGTGAATAATTTGATAAATAAATCAATTAATCGGCATGGATGCTTTTCATCTATACCCACCCTCTTATCCGAAAAATAAATGAAGAACCTTTTTATGATCAAACACATAACTCGTATAAATTAAGATTATGGTCACATTAATAAACACGAAATATTCATATGTTAGACAACAAAAAGTATAATCAAATATTACTTTTATTAACTTTATAAAAACAATTCAAATACATACTTTTAGCGAGCATGGCTAACAAACTCTACCTGTTCATTACTACTCCAAAGAGAATGAATGAGTTCGTGCGTGATTTGAAAATTTGGAATAAGTATTTGGATTTTGTTTCCTGTTTGATGTTTATGCCAGATTTATTTATTTACTTCTAATGATTGATATATATATATATATATATTTGTATTTTTGTATGTCATTTTATGAACGTTTGTTCAATTCTCAAATTTTATAATCAGATATTTTGTTTACTTTGCTTACCTTCGTATGCCAGCCTGGAGCAAAATTGAAGATGGCAAACAAAACTGAGGATATAAATATCGTTGAAATACTTTTTTGGCATTAACAATGAAAACGATAAGAGCATTATCCACAAAAAACTTCAATAAGTAATAAATTATTTCTAAACGCATGGATGACAAAACGGCAACATGATAATGGCATGTCAGTAATTTATTTATTAGTAGGCCTGGGAAAAGTCCAAAGACCATGTCAAACCCACAAGGCAGCGAATGATAAGCGTGTGTATGTTTCGTATCCAACTAAGCTAACCTAAAACTAGGTGCCCCATACACATCGCTCTTCACCTATTTCAACGACAAGTTCACATGTCGTTTTCTTCTAAGAATAAGCAAACGACAACACTATTCGACTACCCGTGGTTCCATTCCACTCCTCACCTTCCTTCTTCTCCAAGGCACAATAATATTCAACATAAATCAAATCTATCTTGTCACATTTAATAAGCCAAGCCAACTAACCACAATAAATTCCTCTTTCTTCCTCTGCCATCAGATAAAGGGGAATCCTTAATTCTGGTGAGTTTGGCTCCCAAACATCATCAACTCTTGTTTTCGATTACCTTTCTTCAAAGGAGAAGTGATGGGGTTTTTTAAGATCCATATCCAGAGAGGAGTCAACCTCGCTGTTAGAGATATCGTCACCAGCGACCCTTATGTTGTTCTCAAGTTGGGCAAGCAGGTTTGTTAACTTGTCAATCATGTTCGTGTCTTTTGTTGTTTTTGTAGCTTGTAATCGAACTTTTTGCCTGTTTTTGCTTCTGCGTGTATGGAGTATTAATGCTTTTTCCTCAGAGAATTGTGAGGCTTTTAGTTATGGTTTTGACTTTAAAATACCCATTTGTTTTATCTGTTTCAGAAGCTAAAGACTCGAGTAATAAAGGGGAATGTGAATCCTGAGTGGAATGAGGGTTTCAACATCTCTGCCTCCGATCCAAATGTTCCCATCAGGCTTGTGAGTTTTTCTCTTTTATATAATGAATCCTGTTTGATGCTAAGAAGGTTTTCCTTATCAGCTACAACTAGATTTTTGAAATTTATGATAAAACTTGGCAATGGAGATGGAAATGGAAATGGAAATATGAGTTTGGCTAATAAAGCTTAAAGGTTTCGTCTATATATGATCATCGCCATACATGACTACTATATGAGTATTAACATGACCGTAGACAATAATCCACATGAAGTTAATCTTAATTCTTATCTGGACAATTTGTTTGGTGGATGCAGTGTGTGTATGACAAAGACACGTTCAGTTTCGATGACAAGATGGGAGAAGTAGATATCGACGTTGGCCCCTTTCTTAAAGCCTTAAAGATGCAGTTGCAGGGTGTCCCAGATGGAATCACAGTTGCAAAAGTACAACCAAGCAAGCAAAATTGTCTTACTGAAGAGAGCTTCATTGTCTGGTCAGGTGGCAAGCTTGTGCAGAACATGATTCTCCGATTGAGAAACGTCGAATGTGGGGAAGTAGAACTCCAGTTGCGGTCAGACTGATGATCCAACACTCAAGGGCTGGCAGATTTTGAAGCCTTCATGCATTGCTATCTCCATTCAAAACGTACACACACGAAATATGTATTAATAGTTTTATTCATATAGTTCTTTTGTACACATAGGACTCAGAACTGAAACTGTGAGGATTAAGCTACTTCCATATGCAAGTGTTGTCTATAGTTGTGTGGGATCTCAGAAACCGGAATTGAAAACTTCAATTTTTTCGTATCTTGATTCTTAATCTGTAATAGCATTAGTTGTAATTATATATTAATCTTAGAAAGGTTTTCATGTATTATAAGAAAGACAATTTTCCATACAAATATGGCAATTAATGTTTTAAAATTCTCGTATTTCCATTTCTTTTAATTTTTTTTTAAGAAAAGTCATATAATGCATGAAACAGAACTACCATCGATATCACCACCTATCACCTCAATGTGTTGTACCTCCAGCATCAATCATCTTCTCTCCTCTTCTTTGATCTTGCTTTGAATCTATTCATCCACAATTTAGTCAAAATACAAGAGTGACAATCTATTTTCTGGGTTGAATTTGAATATAAAATTGTATTTTTTTTCTTTCCAAATCTAGAAATTATGTTATAGTAACCAGTTACTACTTTTCTTAATTTCATAGTGGTAACCTGTTAATAGTTTCAAAGTGATAACCGGTTACTACTTTTCCAGGTTAGATAATCGTGAACATTCTGAAATTGAGAAAACTAGTAACAAGTTGCTACTATAGAATTGAGAAAGTGATAACTGGTTACCGTGACAAGTTTTTCTAGATTTAGAAAAATAAATTTCAGGTCTAAGATTCAGCTCAAAAAAAATCTATTGCAAGCCCCAATTCTTTTCTTGGAATTGCAGATCAAACAATTTCGTATTTAACCTTTATCCACAGCGAAATTAGAATACTTATGAGGCCAACAAGTCAAAGAATTTTTTTTAAGATAAGAAATGATCATAATGAGAGTTGGATAACACCTTTCTCAAAATAAACAATCTTTATAACCAAAATGGAAAGAAAGTTTGATCTCTTGAAAAATCAACCTCTTAAAAATATGAAATTCATGAAGAAAATGGGTGGTTTTTTTTTTCTTTCGATTCTTCAGGTTTTGGTGATTCAATTATTGTAGTAACATTGTTGGTTCAACCTAAGTGATATCATTCCATATGCAACCCTTAATTTAAATATGAAATAATATTGATTGGCAACTTTTTAGATGGAACAATTTTATGGACTAATTTATCCATGTATTTTAATATGTTTTTTTATACCTAATTATTATTAATATTACTAGAACTAAGCATGATATAGAATAGGATCGAATTGCATGAGTAGTCGACCTCCCTCAATTATGTCAAAGGTTGTTCTCGCCAGACCCTTAAGTGTCGGATCTTATTACTCGTGTTTTTTCAAAACCTCTCACGTGAGGCATTCTCGGGGCGCATCATCATCTTGCGACACATGTCAAATTCACCATGAATGGTTTGAGCCTCAACGAGTGCCCTGTCACATGAATGTCCAAGTCCTCAAGTATATGACTAACACTCGTGACCTAGTCAGAATGGAGCCCTACTAGCTCCTCGAATCACAACAACTTGTATCCAATGTGTTATTAACTTTTTTAGCATAGTGATGTGGAAGACGACAATGCAAAGGACGTGTAAAAAAATATACAATGCATATGGGATCTAGTTGGGCACCTCACTCAATGAGGCCCTCGCTCACCTTACTCAACGAGACCCTCTCTCATCTCACTCAATGAGGCCCTCATTCACCTTGCTCAATAAGGCCTTCGTTTACCTCGCTTAATAAGGCCCTCGCTCACTCCATTTGTGAGGCCCTCTATCACCTCGCTTAATGAGGCCCTTGTTCACATCGCTTAATAAGGCCATCACTCACCTTGCTCAGTGAGGCCCTCCCTCACCTTGCTTATCCATGTATTTTAATATATTTTATACTTATTATTATTAATATTACTAGGACTGAACATGATATAGAATATGATCAGATTGCATGAGGATTCGACCACCCTTGATTATGTCAAATGTTGTTCTCGCTAGACCCTTAAGGGTCAGATCTTGTTACTCGTGTATTTTGAAAACCTCTCATGTGAGGCATTCTCGGGGGCACATGACCATCTTGTGACACATGTGAAATTCACCATGAATGGTTTAAGCCTCAATGAGTGCCCTGTCATGCGAATGCTCAAGTCCTCAAGTAGATGACTAACTCACGACCCAGTCAAAATAGAGCCCCACTAGCTCCTCAAATCACAACAACTTGTATCCAATGTGTTGTGCACTTTTTTAACATAGTGAAATGGAAGATGATGTGGCAAAGGACGTGTAAAAAATATACAATGCATGTGGGATCTAGTTGGGCATCTCACTCAAAGAGAGGCCCTTGCTCGCCTCACTCAATGAGGCCCTCGCTCATCTCACTCGATGAGGCCCTTGTTTACCTCACTCAGTAAGGCCTTCATTCACCTTGCTTAATAAGGCCCTCGCTCACCTCACTGAGTGCCCCCCCCCCCCCCCCTCACTTCGCTCAATGAGGCCCTTGTTCACCTTGTTTAATAAGGTCCTCGCTCACCTCACTGAATAAGGCCCTTGATCATGTCATTCACATCGCTCACCTCGCTCAATGAGGACGTTGCTCAATTGAGACTCATGAAATGAGGACTATTGTCAGGTCATAGCTTCAAGAAGGTGGCTACTTTTGGTAGACTTGGTGGAAATAAACATAAACGAACTTCGTTGCCATATTTGGTGGGTAAAGAAACCTGAAGCATCTCTAAGACATTTTGAAATTGGCTGTATTTGGTGTTGGTATTAAATATGATAAATCAAGATACACAGTGGAATTGATTTGTTTAAAAATTTATTAATAGCATCCAAGATCATACATATATAGATATATTAAATCAAACACAAATAGATTAGATATGTAATGACCCAACTAATTCTAATACTTTGGACCATTAAAAACTACTATACATAGACACTACTTTCACGAAAACACATAAGAAACATTCACACACTTTATTAAAAAATCTAAGTAAATGTTGAAATACATAAATTCAGTGTATGGGATCCCATTGTTTGAAAAATAAAATATAACTATAACTTAATTAAAATGTTAACCCAAGATATGTTTCCAAGAGTGGGGGTGAATTGGAAATTTAAACTAATTTTGGAAATTTAAAACTTAATATGCCAAATTATGCAATAAATCAAATTTATCAAGTAAAAGCAAATAATATGGCAATCAAATAGATATAGCAAATAATCAAACTTGTAATGTAAATAGTTTAAGGTTAAGAAATTGCAAACTCTCGAATTTTACAAGGTTCGGTAGAACTAAGCCACCTACGTCCTTGGTCTTCAAAGCTATGGACCTAGCTTTGAGTTCCACTATCGAGACAAGTTAACGGGCTTGACTAACCCTTACAACCGGGAATTTTTCACCAAGGTATTTCCAAACCTCTTACAATAGTTTTCCACCACCAAGGACTATCAACCTCTTTTTCAGATTGTTGAAGTGCCAATCTCACTCTAACCGGGTTGTTTACAAAACCGGTGCCAACCTCACCTCAATCACAATATGGGAATGTGTTTGATATTACAAGCAAAAATCACTCTAGAAGTATGATGATACAATGAGAAACCTAGAGTAATTAGCAAGCACACTTAGAAGAAATAAATACAAATTTTGGCTCAAGTGTGTGAATATGTGTTTGGATGATTTAAACTTTGGGAGCTCTTTGAAATCAATGGATTAGGTTTGATATATGTAATAAATGCTCAACCAACACCTAATTTTGAGTGAAAAACGAGTTTATATAGAGTTTGGGAAAAAACTAGCCGTTTATAGCCGTTGGGGGTTACTTTTTCAAGCTGCCTGCCGCGAACTGGAAGTCCGGATGGGGAACCGGAATTCTGGTCTGGGAGCAACCGGAATTCCGGGTGCCAGGCAGTGAGCAAATGTTCAAAATATGCCTATTTTCCCGTTTTTCAATTCTTTATAACTTTTAGCTTGTTTATCCGATTTCAAAAAATCCAATTGCGTTACGACCGTATCGGGATGTATTTTTTTAAAAGTGAATTTAGGATGTCTAGTTCTCATTTTGAAAAATCACAATTTTTAGCACGTGAATGAGCCAAATTTTATTCTTATGACTTAAAGTAAACTTGCAATCACTTTACAAGACTAAGAAATGAAATTAAACCTTTATCTTGAGTTTCTTGAGTCTTGAATCCATTTCGGGTCATTTTCGGAAAATTTGGTAGAATGACCATTTTGCCCTTGGTCATAAGTTTGACTTTGAATTGCTAATTCTCTTTGGTTTTTGCTACAAAATCAACAAATCATTAGTAACAAATAATAATCAAATATTTGTTAATCATCAAAACAAGGAGACTTAAGAGTTTGGGTCAACAATCTCCCCATTTTTGATGATATCAAATATTTGATTATTTTAAAAGGGAAAGGAAATATTTTTAAATATTAATATTAGATTAGCTCCCCATTAATGTGTGCAAGGGTTTAAAAATTTGAAACTTTACCTTTGATTTTTACCTTACATGATTTTGTAAACTCCCCCTCAATTTATTACTCATAGTGAAATAAAAAGTTAGTCCAAAAATTGAGGGTTTTGCCAAAGTTAAAATAATCTCAATTAATTTCTCCCCCTTTTGATTCATCAAAAAGGGTGGCAAAGGAATTCACAAAATAAAACATAAGCAAATAGAGATAAAACTTTTTAAACATTCATACATAAGAAAGATAAGTGAATCCAAAATAACATCCAAGCAACAAGGTTTAAACTAGGTTTATCAACCAAACACAAGAAAGATAAACACACAAGGAGATAAGGCATAAAGCCATGCAAACACACAAGTACACAAGATAAAATAAAACATGAAAGGATGCAAAAAGAGAAAACATGCAAATGCCTAAGATGATGGAGCCCCAAAATTGTTTTTTTCTTTTTTTGAGAGGGAAGAGAGTGGTGGCTTGTATTTTAGGTTGTAGAATCAGAATGGGGGAATGGAACTCGTGGGTAGGGTTTTTATGGGGAAAAAATTTCATTTGAAAAGACCAAAAAAAAAACCCTTAAGTGGCTGCTGTCTGCGCCAACCGGAATTCCGGTTGGTCTGTGCACAGGCAACCGGAATTCCGGTTGGTGCAGCAGCCCAGCCCCTTTTTCAAAAACGCGCCAAACTTCTTCGTTGTTAACCCAATTGACCCCAAAATTTTTCTAACACCTAAAATATGACAAAATAGATATATATGCTCAAACAAGAAAATCTGAAAAATGTTGAAAAACGACGATTTACGGTAAGCTTTTCGAAATAGTTCAAGAAAGCTAAAAGCTTACCAAAAATGAAATCTATTCATCCAAATTGAAAAATTCTTTTTCCAGCAGTTCAAGAATATTAAATATGAGGTGTGTGAAGTGACAGAATCGAAAAATATTGAAAATTGAGAATTTACGGTAGATTTTTCGAAAAATGCCTTAAAAGGCCTTGAAAAGTAGAAATCTACCAAAAATGAGTTTTATGCAACCAAATTGAAAAATTATTTTTGCAATAGTTCAAATATGTTAAATGTGAGGTGCTCAAACTGAAGGATTTGAAAAATGTTGAAAATTGAGTAAGTTTGGCGAAAAACACTCATTTAGGCAAAAACTAACAAATTTTCAATACTTAGCATACCTAAAAATTGTTCAAAGAGTAATTCAAGCATAGCAACCCTATAGGCATACTAGATAAACTTATTTAGAAATGTTCAAACACATAAACACATATACTAAACACGTATGCAAAAATTCACATATTCACTCAATCCAAAATGAGTTCAAAGTTCACCAAAAATTCATACCATGACCTATAATTTGTTATTCTTAAAGACATATATCTAATAGGTCAAGTATTAAAAGACTTTGCTTATTTATGCATTAGAATCATATTATAGTGAAAGTATATATGCATAAGTAAGTAAGGAGAGATATGATATTCAAGTAGCTAGTAAACCTTAAATTTCATTTATGTTGGTCATTCCTAGCTCTCTTCTAATAAAACTAAATCTCTCATCACTAAGAGGCTTGGTGAAAATATCCGCTAGTTGGAAATTGGTGCTCACAAAATCTAGCATAATGTCACCTCTTTGGATATGGTCTCTAAGGAAGTGGTGCCTTATATCAATATGCTTGGCTCTAGAATGCAAGATTGGATTCTTAGAGAGGTTAATGGCACTAGTATTGTCACACTTTATGGGTGTACATTCAAAATCAACATCAAAATCCTTAAGAGTTTGTTTCATCCAAAGTATTTGAGCACAACAACTACCGGCGGCAATGTATTCAGCTTCGGTTGTGGATAGGGCTACTGAGTTTTGTTTCTTGCTAAACCATGACACTAAAGAGTTTCCTAGAAAGTGACATGTTCCACTAGTACTTTTCCTATCCGTCTTACAACCGGCAAAGTCGGCATCCGAGTAACTAATGATTTCAAAGTTTGAGTTCTTGGGATACCAAAGCCCTAGATTCATTGTGCCTATCAAGTATCTAAAGATTCTCTTAATGACACTTACGTGGGATTCCTTGGGACATGATTGGTACCTAGCACATAGACCAACACTAAACAAAATATCGGGTCTACTAGCGGTTAAATATAATAATGAACCAATCATACCTCGATACTTGGTGATGTCAACATCCTTACCACTTTCATCCTTGTCCATCTTTATGGAGGTGCTCATAGGAGTTTTCATGGACTTTGCATTGGCCAAGTCAAACTTTTGAAGTAGATCCTTGATGTACTTGGATTGACTTATGAATATTCCATCCTTTTGTTGCTTTATTTGAAGTCCAAGGAAAACATTGAGCTCTCCCATCATGCTCATCTCGAATTCACTATGCATACACTTTGAAAATTCTTCACAAAGAGCATCATTAGTAGCACCAAAAATAATATCATCAACATAGATTTGTACTATAATAATGTCTTTTGATTTTCTTTTAATAAAAAGTGTATTATCCGCTTTTCCCATTGAAAAAGCATTTGAGATAAGAAAAGTGCTTAAACGATCATACCAAGCTCTAGGAGCTTGCTTTAAACCATATAAAGCTTTCTTTAATTTATAAACATGGTTAGGGTATTTGTGATCTTGAAAACCGGGGGGTTGAGTGTAATGACCCACTAAACTAGACTTTTGGACCATTAACGAAACTATACATACAAATTCTTACTAAAACTTACATTTGCAAAAATACCATAATTTTATTAGGTAACTTGAAGAAATAAAAGTTACTTACATAAATACCAAAAAGGATATGGGATCCCATTGTCCTTAAAAACAAAACATGATTTAAGATAAAAAGACATTACATAAATAGTGCGGAAAATACATATAAAAGACATAAAACAGAAACTACATCCTCGAATCGAATAACGCTCGGCTCCTTGACTCCATTCACCATCGATACACATCCTCTAAGCGTCCACGAATCTTACCGCCTCTTAAAGCTATTTTCCTGCACATAAAACAAAAAGGAATGAGCCTAATGCCCAGTAAGGAAAATCTAACACATAGTCATAAACATAATTTCATAAGAAACATAAAGACTTAACATAATACATATAACATACACTTATTATAATGTTCATTATTACTTGGGGTCCCATAGACTAAACAAGCATATGCCCATGGGATTAGTGGGGTCCTACTAGCTAAGTAGGTCATATGCCCATAACCCATTTGGGGTCTTGTTAGTCATATGGGCATATGCCCAAGCCTACAAACATACATGCATACATATCATAACACATTTAATAACATAAAACATAAGATAACATAAGCATATAACATATTGATTCTAGCCTATTTTCCTTACCAAAGTTACCGGGATATGTGGACTGAGTTGGGACTTTTTGGAACACTCCTAATAACCATTAGAAAGAGTGAGTCTAAAGAAGAAAAGAGATGAAATGAAATGGATGGAAAGACTAAACCATTGAAAGACACACTTACCAAAACTTATGTGCTCAAGAATTTAGATTTCCTAACCAAAATAAGAATGAGGTTAGGAGACTGAGTAGAAGACTAAGAGAAGGAAACATAACATAAAACAAATGAACTAGAGTTTTGGTTTACCTCAAAGACTTGAAAGACCAATCTACACCACAACCGAAATACTATAGAACCTCACTTCCCAAAGTGTTTGATAAGCTTATGATTTTCCCAAACCAGGTGTTTACACTCTCACACTCACTTAACACTAGCAGCTTCTGAACTTAGAGCAAAAAGGTGAATAATGGCTGGGTACTAGGTCCTATTTATAGAGTTTGGGAATGAAAGTATCTTGATTTTACTTGAATAAAAATAATGGCTTTTAGGTGAAAATAATTTGAATAATCGTTCAGCAGAGGCTGAAGACTCGTTCAAAAGATGCTGGACTTATGAAGGAGTTTGAATGGCTGAAAGGAAAAGAATTCAAAAATGTTTGAAAACATGCTGGAGGAGGCGATATATCGCCCCCTGTAGGCGATATATCGCCTGGGCCAGTATGCCCGAGGCGACCGTGCATCGTCTCGTGTTTTCCGTATCTACGTGCTGCGATATATCGCCCCCTATAGCTGCGATATATCGGCACACACTGAATATTTAAACACGAAATTACACATTTTTAGCTAAGTTTGAATGGGGTAAACAACCTTGACTAAGCCCTCAACGTATTCAAAGCTGCTGACTGACCTTAAAGCATTCAAATTTTACCCTTATTTAATTTAATCCTCAAAAATACTTAATCCTTAATTACCCATTCATAACATGTGCTTAAAATCCTATTGGTTGATATCTAAACCTTATAATATAACAAATATTATCCTTAATATCAGTCATATAATCAAACCTTAGGTTATACTTAATATTCTTAAACTATAGGTTAAACTTAGAAATTCTATAAGTACTACTATGAGTGTCCAAATAATTCCCGGTCTGAACCAAAAATCCACAGTTACAAAGATAATACTAAACATACTATAATACTACTAAACAATTAGCTAAGTAAAGTTCTTGGACTCTACATTGAGAGATATAAACCTCTTCCATAATGTATCCATTTAAGAAAGCGCTTTTAACATCCATTTGATACAAGACAAAATTCTTGTGGCATGCAAAAGCTAATAACATTCTTATGGACTCAAGTCTTGCTACCGGGGCAAAGGTCTCCTCATAATCAATTCCTTCTTCTTGATTGTAACCTTGGGCCACTAATCTAACCTTGTTACGCACAATAACCCCATGCTCATCTACCTTATTTCTATAGACCCATTTTGTTCCAATCACCGATTGGTGTAACGGTCTTGGAACTAAGTCCCAAACATCATTTCTAATAAATTGATTTATTTCTTCTTGCATAGCTAGAAGCCAAGATTCATCGAACTCGGCCTCTTTAAAATTCTTTGGTTTAATTTGAGAAATAAAAGCAATGAAATTACACAAGTTTCTAAGGGAGTTTCTAGTTGTGACTCCTTGTGAAGGATCACCTAGAATTTGGTCTATAGGATGAGCACTTTTGAACTTCCACTCATGTGGAAGGTTAGAATCCATACCTTTGCTTTCATTTACCTTTTCCACGGGTGGTTCCTCTTTGGGAGTTTGTGATGGAGTGTTAGATGATTCTCCAATGTCAAGATTTTGAACCTCTTCTCCCAAACCTACAACATCATCATCTACACTTTTGCTTGTAAGGGTTAGACTCATCAAATGCAACATGAATAGATTCTTCAACAACATTAGTTCTTTTGTTATAAATTCTATAAGCTTTACTATGTGTTGAATAACCTATAAAAATTCCAACATCGGATTTTGCATCAAATTTTCCAAGGTTGTCCTTGGTGTTCAAAATATAGCATTTACATCCAAAAACTCTAAAATATCCAATGTTGGGTTTTCTCCCTTTCCAAAGCTCATAAGGGGTTTTATTCATGTTAGGCCTAATGAAAACATGGTTAAAAATATAACAAGAAGTATTGATGGCCTCGACCCAAAAATATTTGGGTAATGAGATTTCATTGAGCATTGACCTAGCCATTTCTTGAATTGTTCTATTCTTCCTTTCGACAACTCCATTTTGTTGTGGAGTTCTTGGAGCCAAAAAGTTATGGTTAAAACCATGTTCATCACAAAACAATTCTAAGGCATCGTTGTCAAACTCTCCACCATGATCACTCCTAATGGAGGTGATTGAATACCCTTTTTCAATTTTCACACTCTTACAAAATTTAACTAAATTTTCCAAAACATCATTTTTGAGTTTCAAAAATATAACCCATGTAAATCTAGAAAAATCATCAACAATCACAAATGCATAGTATTTACCACCTAGACTAGCAATTCTTGAAGGACCAAATAAATCAATATGAAGCAATTGCAAAGGTCTAGAGGTTGAAATCTCTTTCTTGGAATGAAAAGATGTTTTAATTTGTTTTCCAAATTGGCATGCATCACAAAGTTTATCTTTAACAAAAGGAATAGATGGAAAACCAACAACAAGATCTTTTCTAACCAACTTTGAAATAGAATCCATACTAGCATGTCCTAATCTTCTATGCCACAACCAAGAATTATTATTCATAACGGTTAAACATTTATTTTTGCTATCAAAGGAATCAACATCAATAACATAAACATTATCCTTCCTTTCTCCAACAAAAATAACTTCATTGGTTGAAGCATTTTCAATTGAGCATTTTGAGGATTCAAAAACAACACGAAAATCTTTATCACATAGTTGACTAATACTAAGTAAATTATGTTTAAGGTTATAAAAAAGAAGCACATTTTTAATACATGGAGAGTATACGCTACCGATATCACCAATGCCCAAGATTTTTCCTTTTGAATTGTCTCCAAAAGTGACAAAACCACTTTCCTTGCTCTTAAAACTTGAAAATCTTGATGGGTCACCGATCATATGCTTTGAACAACCACTATCCAAGAACCACAAGCTTTTGCTCTTCCTTGTTGATTCCTACAAAAATAAAATCATTTGTTGGCCTTTGGTACCCACATAACTTTGGGTCCTTTCTTGTTAGTTTTGGAACCCTTTGGTACCCATTTGGTCTTGCCTAGATATGCATATCTCTTTACATGACAATATGAAATAGTATGACCATCTTGGTTACAATATGTGCATGTAAAGTGTGGTAGGCTAGTTGGTTTTACAAAGAAGTTTCTCAAAAATTTTTGTTTCCTACTAGGATCATATCCAATACCACTTTTTCCAAAACCACAAGATTGACTCCCTAGCATAAGTTCATAGCCTTCTTTACCTTTTGTAAAAGTATATATGTCATTCTTAAGACTTTTTACATTAGCATGCAACTCAAAAATTTCTTTCTTATATGAGGAACAAGTAGCACATTGAGATTTAGCCAAAAGTTTCTTTTCATTTAATTTCAAAATCTCAATTTCCTTTAATAGCATGTTGGTCTTTTCTCTAAGGGTTTGGTTTTTAGCAAGCAATTTTCCAAATTCATCAAATAGTTCCTTAAATGAATTTGACAACTCATCATATGACATTTCTAAGTTATCATCATCATTTTCACTATCACAATCACTTTGGTTAGAAATGCTTACCCCATCATCAAGTGCCATCATGCACATGTTTGCTACTTCATTCTTCTTTTCATTGTCGGAGTCCTCCTCATCACTATTGAGCCAATCCGCCAACATTGCCCTTCCTTTGTATTTATTCTTCTTCCTCATTGGGCAATCCAATTTCATGTGACCGGGCTTCTTGCATTCAAAGCAAATTGGTGGATCATCTTTGCTTTTTCTTTTGAGTCACTTCCTCTTTGTGGCTTCTTCCCAAAGTTCTTCTTGAATTTCATGAACTTTTTGTATTTCTTTGAGAAGAGTGCCAAGTCCTCCATGTCACTACATATGCTATCCTCATCATCTTCACTAATGGCACGGGAGGAGGAAGACTTGAATGCAATAGTCTTCTTTTTCTTCTCAACTTCCTCTTCATCTTGTGCACTCATGAAAATTTCATGATTCATGAGTGAACCAATTAGTTCTTCCAAGGGAAGTGTTGAGAGATCCTTGGCTTCTTGAATGGCAATCACTTTGCCTTGATAGGCTTTGGTGAGACTTCTCAAAATCTTGGTCACCATCTCCTTTTGTGAAAGTACCTTGCCAAGAGAATTCAAGCCATTAGTGATAGTAGTGAAACGAGTATACATGTTAGCAATAGTTTCATCCGCTTTCATCTTAAAGTTCTCATATTGAGTGGAATAAATTTGAATTTTAGTTTCCTTCATAGCATTTGTTCCTTGATGAGTGACTTCAAGCATTTTCCACATATCATAAGCGGTAGAAGCTTGTTCAATATTTTTGAACACATCTCTATCCAAACCACATATAAGTGCATATTTAGCTCTAGCATTCTTAGAAAGCATTTTCTTGTCATTTTCATCATATGCCTCATATGTCTTAATAACTTCTACACCATTAATGACATGTTTAGGAATGTAAGGACCATTAGACACTATATGCCACAAATCATAATCAATAGATTGAAGACAAGTTTCCATCCTAATTCTCCAATAAGGAAAGTCTACTCCATTGAAGAATGGTGCTCTATTTGTGCTTAAACCTTCTAACATGTTATTTTGTGAATTACTTGGAAACGCGATGCTCTAGATTGTGAAATCTAATCAAATAAATGAGCCCTTTCTTTGATACCAATTGTTAACCCAAGATATGTTTCCAAGAGGGGGGGTGAATTGGAAATTTAAACTAATTTCGGAAATTTAAAACTTAATATGCCAAATTATGCAATAAATCAAATTTATCAAGTAAAAGCAAATAATATGGCAATCAAATAGATATAGCAAATAATCAAACTTGTAATGTAAAGAGTTTAAGGTTAAGAAATTGCAAACTCTCGAATTTTACAAGGTTCGGTAGAACTAAGCCACCTACGTCCTTGGTCTTCAAAGCTATGGACCTAGCTTTGAGTTCCACTATCGAGCCAAGTTAACGGGCTTGAATAACCCTTACAACCGGAAATTTTTCACCAAGGTATTTCCAAACCTCTTACAATAGTTTTCCACCACCAAGGACTATCAACCTCTTTTTCAGATTGTTGAAGTGCCAATCTCACTCTAACCGGGTTGTTTACAAAACCGGTGCCAACCTCACCTCAATCACAATATGGGAATGTGTTTGATATTACAAGCAAAAATCACTCTAGAAGTATGATGATACAATGAGAAACCTAGAGTGATTAGCAAGCACACTTAGAAGAAATAAATACAAATTTTGGCTCAAGTGTGTGAATATGTGTTTGGATGATTTAAACTTTGGGAGCTCTTTGAAATCAATGGATTAGGTTTGATATATGTAATAAATGCTCAGCCAACACCTAATTTTGAGTGAAAAACGAGTTTATATAGAGTTTGGGAAAAAACTAGCCGTTTATAGCCGTTGGGGTTACTTTTTCAAGCTGCCTGCCGCGAACCGAAAGTCCGGATGGGGAACCGGAATTCTGGTCTGGGAGCAACCGGAATTCCGGTTGCCAACCGGAATTCCGGATGGCAGGCAGTGAGCAAATGTTCAAAATATGCCTATTTTCCCGTTTTTCAATTCTTTATAACTTTTTGCTCATTTATCCGATTTCAAAAATTCCAATTGCGTTACGACTGTATCGGGATGTATTTTCTTAAAAGTGAATTTAGGATGTCTAGTTCTCATTTTGAAAAATCACCATTTTTAGCACGTGAATGAGCCAAATTTTATACTTATGACTTAAAGTAAACTTGCAATCACTTTACATGACTAAGAAATGAAATTAAACCTTTATCTTGAGTTTCTTGAGTCTTGAAATCCATTTCGGGTCATTTCCGGAAAATTTGGTAGAATGACCATTTTGCCCTTGGTCATAAGTTGGACTTTGAATTGCTAATTCACTTTGGTTTTTGCTACAAAATCAACAAATCATTAGTAACAAATAATAATCAAATATTTGTTAATCATCAAAACAAGGAGACTTAAGAGTTTGGGTCAACATAAAATTGTTTACAAAACCAAGTGCGGAAAATACATAGAAACATAATTAAAAAGACTGAAAACAACGTCGTCCTCGAATCGTTCATGCAGTCCACCGAATCCATTCTTCCTCAATACATAACCCCAAGCTGCCAAAAATCATTCCGCCGCCATAACTATTTTCCTGCATACATAAAAATAAAGGAAAAGGCCTAATGCCCAGCAAGGAAAATCTACTAATAACATAAAACATAAACATATACTATAACAAATGTCATATACTACTACAATGGCCATTATACTACTTGGGGCTTGTTAACTAAACAAGTCATATGCCCAATAGATTTGTGGGGCTTGCTAGCTAAGCAAGTCATATGCCCATAAATTATTGGGGCTTGTTAGCCATACAAGTCATATGTCCAAGGTCTATCAACATACATAATATAACATTACATAACATAACATAACATATAAACATATAAAATTATATCCTATTTTCCTTACCAATACCAGGATATGAGAACAAGGACGGGATTTGAAACACTCCTAAAAATCAACAATGAGAAGGTGAGTATTTCTAAAAGAAGAAGATGAAAAAGAAATGAATCTAAACCACCGAGAGGAAGAGCTTACCGAAAGGAAACCTTAAGCTCAAAGAACTTAAATACCTAACAAAGAATGGAAAAACAATGAGTTAGGATCTGGATTAAAACTAAAGAAAACTAAAGAATTAAACTGAAATGAACTTAAGATTAGGAATACGTTTGAATGTATTAGAATCGAACTACACCTCGATATAGAAAAACACACTATTTATCTTACTTACCAAGTGTTTAATAAGCTTAAGATGATAAAGCTTAAACCCCAACCCAAGTGTTTATCACTCTATAGCAAACCTAGTAGCTTGAAGGCTCTGAACACAGCTTGAAGAATGAGAGAAATGGCTGGGTACTAGGTCCTATTTATAGAGTTCAATGAGTGAAAAGATCTTCTTTTAGCTTGAATAAAAATAATGAATATTGCTTGAGAAAAAATTTGAATATTCATTCAATAGAGGCTTAAGACTTGGTTAAAACGTTCAGAGGCTTGTTAAGAGGTTAAGGAATAAAATGAGCTCGGTTTCAAAAACGTTTAAAATTTTTGCCCTAGGGCCGATATATCGCCCATTGTAGGCGATATATCACCTGGGCTTATGCCCCGAGTGTTCGTTGATGCGTTTGTGCGAAGTTTACGTGTTTTTCGTATTCACCGTGTGGCAATATATCTCCTGTATAGCTGCGATATAACGGCATACGCTGAAATATTATACACGTAATTGCACTTTTCAGGTTAATTTGAATTGGGTAAACAACTATAACATTTTTAAAGCTGCTGGCAGGTTCTAGGGTTTTCAAATATTTCTTTTATAAAACTATTCATCAAAAAATGCTTAATTTCTCAATAAACATGCACACGACAAGTGTCATGATCTTATTAGTTCTATCTAAACCTTATAGTATAATAAATAACATCTTTATAATCAGCTATATTAATCAAACCTTATGTTATCATTAATATTCTTAAACTATAGGTTAAACTTATAAAATCTATAAGTATTGCTACGAGTGTTCAACTAAGTCCCAGCTTGAACCGAAATCCACAGCCATAAACATACTACTACTACTGCTACTGCTACTGCTACTGCTACTGCTACTACTAGCTAAGTAAAAATCTGGGACTCTACAAGATATTACCTCTTGTAGCCTATCAAGAGTCCACAAATATTTTTGTATAAATCAATGATCTTCCTATCCTTATTCTTAAAACTCACACCTTGATCTTCCAGACCAATCCTCAAATACGCAAGGACTTGTGTGGGCATGTAGGATTCAAATGTTGATTTAAACTCTATAGATTTAATCAACACATGCGATCTAGAGAGGAATGAGACGAGAGGGACTATAGAAATTTCTAGAATTTCAGGTTTAGGAAATTCTTTCGTTTCTTTTCTTGAGAGAGAGTCTGACAGTCAGAACAACTTCTAAAAACTTCTTCTGAAAGTATCTATTCTTTCAGGTTTATAAATATAATTAACTAATTTAATTAATCTTTAATTTATTTAAAATAAAATTGATCAGTTATATTATTTAATTTATATCATATTTAAAAATAATCAAATATAATTAAATAATCAAATAAGTTTGAAATTCAAAATTCAATTCTCAAGGATATTTCTATCCCTAAGTGGCGCCACACACACTCACTGTACAGTGAGTGTGTCGTGAGCCACATTAGGGTTTTTCCCTAATTTTTTCATTTGTTTGTTTAATTAATATTTAAGATAATATATTTATCCCAAAATAAATATCAGTTAATTCAATTAACCTATATTAAAATATCAAATTTTCATAAATAAATTAATAATATCTTATTATAAGATAATTATTAATCTATCTCTATATTACTCCAAACATGATTAATACTTATTTTAACATATCGTTTTTCAAAATAAAAACTATACAGTTAAATAATTAATTAATTCAAATTAATCAATTGAGTATAATTATCACATAATTATTTTCTTGCCCTGAAAAATAAATTCCTTTGCAATTTAGTCATTCTCTCTATATATCTTTCTTATGACATCTTTGTCCTTGACAGTGTAGGACAGAGGTGATCTGGGGACCATGGACCTATAATACGAAGCTCCAATAATCCAGATTATTAATTAAACTCTTTAATATAATAATCTTATTTATTAATTCCATGATTACTCCACTATAAATATGGAAATGCACTCTAAGTATTTATAGAATTATATTTATAGAGTTTTCTTGTGTAGTCCATTGATATAATCAATAAATGTAGTTCGATCCTCCATTTATTGGTTCGTTAATTACAGCTGGTCAAAATTACAATTTTACCCATCTAATTACCTCTTGATCCTTAAGTACCATGAATTTACTAGCGAATAATTAAGCTATAATCAAATTATAGATTTGAGCTCAATAACTATTCAATTATAGAATTAACCCTTAAGGGAATCAATATTCGATCCGTTAGGAAAGTATGGATTCCATTATTGTAAATCATGTTCCCAGTCATTCATGATATTGAATCTCCAAAACAAAAGTCATTGGCCTCATTATACTAACAGACCTTAACGAGTGAATCAAAAGATCTAATAGACACAAACAAAAGTTCATGAATACTCTGGATTTAGATTGATCTACAAATGATCATCTATTATGACAAGAATTAAATCTTTATGTCAAATGGTAAGTTTATAAAGATAATTAATTCTCTTCGGTCCTGCCATATATAATGTCTATTATATACAACACCCTTTACTAAGATGTCTATCCACATCACTAATCCGAATTTAGATTACTTGCATCCCGTATGCTTAAAAAATCGCACTAGTAACTACTAGTAACCATTCATTAAAGATTTCTTACTTTAATATGTTAGTGACTATTTTATTCATTATATATGATCTTAATTCTCTTGTACTTATACAAGATCATATTCTCATAAATGAATATGAAATTTTCTTGATATTATTATATAATTAATTAAAACAATAATTATAATGTTCAAATATAATAAAAATGTACTTTTATTTAAATCAATAAAATTTCATTACATGGTTTTAGGGCATTAATCATAACAATCCCCCACTTGCCCTCAAAGAAAGTGAGGCATGTCCCTTAATCCCATGTTGCATACATGACCCATAAACAATTTTGTAGGAAGTATCTTGGTAAATGGTTTCGCCAAGTTCTGTTTCGACACTATCTTCAAAATAGTCACATCACTTCGGTGCACAATCTCTCCATCCATATGATATTTCCTTTCTATATACTTTCCTCTCTTGTGGCTTCAAGGTTCTTTGGAGTTAGTTACTACTCCACTATTATCACAGTACATGATTAGTGGCTTATCCATATCTAGAACTACTTCCAGATCAGTATAGAACTTCCTTAGCCAAACTGCCTCCTTAGTTGTTTCACAAGCCACTATATAGTAAACTTCCATGGATGAATCTACCATACTGGATTGTTTAATACTTCTCCAGACCACAACTTCTCCACCAAGAGTGAACACTGACCCAGACGTCGACTTACGACTTTCTTTGTCTGATTGGAAATCATAATCAGTGTATCCAGTAGGGTTTAACTCACCCCTGAATATACAAGCATATAATCTCTTGTTCTCCTAAGATACTTAAAAATGTGCTTTACTGCAATCCAATGTTCCAAACCATGATTTGATTGATAACGACTAACAATCCCTATTTCATAGCATACATTGGGCCTAGTACACAACATAACATACGTAAGACTCCCAACTGCTAAAGCATAGGGATACTTTCTCATGTCCTCTTCCTCCTGAGGTGTCTTTGGAAAAAGTAATTCCATTTCTAGTCAGCAATTGACGTTTCTTGGAATTCTCAATAGAGAACCTTTCAAGCACCTTATCTATATAATTTTCTTGAGAAAGTTCCAAGAACTTTTTCTTCCTATCCCTTAGGCTTTTGATTCCCAGAACATAGCTCGCCTCGCCCAAATATTTCATTTGGAATTTTTTGGCTAACCACTTCTTTATGTTTGACAATGTCCCTACATCGTTGACAATGAGGAGAATGTCATCCACGTAAAGAGCTAGGAAAATCACCACTTTTCCCTTGATATATTTATATACACATGTTTCGTTGGCATTTTGTTCGAACCAATATGTTTTAATTGTTTAATTCAAGGTGATATTCCAAGTTCTAGATGCTTGCTATAATCCATAAATGGATTTCAGCAACTTACACACCTTTTGATCTTCCCCATTTTTGAGGATCCCTTCTGGTTGTACCATATAGATACTTTCAGCAAGATAGCCATTAAAGAAGGTTGTCTTGGCGTCCATCTACCATATCTCATAATCATAGGTGGCAGCTATGGATAAGAGGATGCGTATGGATTTTAGCATTACCTCAGGAGAAAATGTTTCTTCATAATCAACACCTTCTCCCTGAGTGTAACCTTTAGCTACTTGCATTGACTTGAAAGTCTCTACTTTCCCATCTACACCTCTTTTCTTCTTGAAGATCCATTTGCACCCAATGGACCTGACATCTTCAGGTGGGTCTTTAAGTTCCCAGATAGAATTGGAATACTTGGATTCTATTTCTTGGTTCATGGCTTCTTTCCATTTCACATTTTCAGGATCATCCATTGCCTCTTTGAAGGTTAATGGATCTTCCTTTTCTATATCAGAAACAAGGACACATTTCTCATGTTCGTAGAGAACAGGTTGTCGCACAATCCTCCCACTACAACGTTGCACTGGGGTTTCCTTTTCAGGAATAGTGGTTTCCTTTGTTTTTTGTTTATCATTTAATGATGATGATGAAGGTGATGGAATCCTATCAGCTTTGAGTTCCTCCAAAACTACCTTGCTCCGAGATTTATAGTTATTCATATAGTCGTGTTCAAGGAAGGTTGCATTTGTTGAAACTAATACCTTTTGGTCCTTGGGACTATAGAAATAACCGCCACTTTTTTCTAGAGCATAGCCCACAAAAATACACACTTTAGACCTCGAATCAAGTTTCCCTGATTTAGGTCTAAGAGCATGAGCAGGATAGCCCCAAATGCAGAAATGTTGCAAACTAAGTTTGTTTCCATTCCACCATTCAAGTGGTGTTTTGCTTATGGTCTTAGATGAGACCACATTCAAAATGTAAGTCACCATTTGAAGTGCATATCCCCAGAATGAGAGAGGAAGTGAAGAGTAGCTTAACATAGACCTGACCATGTCCAACAAGGTCATGTTTTTTCTTTTTGAAACACCATTTTGTTGTGGTGTTCTAGGTGTTGTGAGTTGGGATAGAATACCATGCTCCAACATGAAATCTTTCCATTCTAAATCCAAATATTCACCACCTTGAATTAAATCTTTATGTCAAACGTTAAGTTTATAAAGATAATTAATTCTCATCGGTCATGTCATATATAATCTCTATTATATACAGCACCTTTACTAAGATGTCTATCAACATTAGTAATCTGAATCTAGATCACTTGCATCCTGTATTTTTAGTAAACCGCACTAGTAACCATTCATTAAATATTTCTTACTTTAATATGTTACTGACTATTTTATTCATTATATATGATCTTAATTTTCTCGTACTTTTACAAGATCATATACTCATAAATGAATATGGAATTTTCTTAATATTATTATATAATTAATTCAAACAATAACTATAATATTAAAATATAATAAAAATATACTTTTATTTAAATAAATAAAATGTTTTTACATGCTTTTAGGGCATTAATCCTAACATTGGAGCAAAACCTTCCACCGTTATTTCCACCCATCTTTTCGACTATAAATACCAAAAGCAATTGAGGAAAGGGTTAGATATTGTTCACTTTGGAGACTCCCCATAGCCAAATAAACAAAGGCTCCCCTTAGTGCAAAACACCTAGAAACTCCATTCTTAAGAGCTCTCAAACGTAAAGGTAATCAAAGCTTCAAAGCTTTTATACATCAATAAAAAAGACTCAGTGGACGTTAGTCACTTTTTTGGGTCGAACCACTATAAATCCTATCCCAATTCATTTACTCTTTTAATCAATTATTATTCCTTAATCACACATCAAATACTTGAGTTCATTCTTGCAAATTATTACATATTATTCTTTAGGTTCTTTACGAGTTTGACGAAAAAACGAGTCAACACAAGGTATTCGCCTGACTAAATATACTCTGACTTCCACAAGGAGACTAGCTACTAGGGCCTTAGTAAGAATTAATAAAGAAGTCATGACTAGAAAAATAAAGATAGAATGGGATGTGGAGACTACGACCTGACCATACATCATTCATGCCCACCTACTAGTGACAGTTTGACAGTTCCATTGGAGGAGTGGTTTGTTGGTATTTATAGATCAAATCAGAGATTATACGCAGCAGAACAACAATCAAAATTGTTAATTTAACCCCATAAGATTTCTAGATCTACTTCTTCACATATATATATATTGAATCAAAGAGATGAATAGAAAAATTACCTCAAGTCCTTCCTTGCTGCTATCTTTTTGTACGGCAAAATCCTTGAGATCTCACACCAAGATCTTCCAAAATGTTCTCAACACACAAAGAACGAGTGTGGTCTCGTTATACAAAACAATAGGCAAAATCTATTTATCAGATGTTCTCAACACATGAGATCTGATAAAGTTTGGACCTAAATTTGTGAAGAATAGTGACATATGCTTGTAGCACTGTTCTATTTCTCTCAGGGAGATTTCACGATATATTTTCTAATTATGAAAAGTATCGCTCTGAAAAAACTGATATCATTTATTTAATATATCCAATATATATTAAAATAAATATTATTAGTTATTTTAAATAATTTAAAAATTACTAATCAGTTATCAGATTTTTGTTTAAATAATAATATTTTAATCACATTAAAATATCTCATTATTTATTTAATGTTTAAATAATAAAATTGTTGAACCAAGATTCCCTTGGAATCTTCTTGTGCGTTTAGCACAGTGCCTGTGCACTGTGCTACATGCCCAACCCATGCCAGGGAGGGCATGTTATTTTCCCAATTTTCATAATTATTTAAATACCGAAAATTCCCAAAAATAAATTAATTCAAAATTAATTATATTTTTCTTAAATCAAATAATTAATTAATTCTCAATTAATTAATTACACATAATTATACAATAATTATGTTTAGTGCATAGAAAAATATTTTACTTATCAAATAAGTCCTTTTGCCCATTTTTGTATTTATCTTTGTCAGTGTTTGTTTGAGCCATTTCGGGGACCATGTACCTATAACATTAAGCTCCAATAAATTAAAACAAAATAATTAAACTCTTTAATCATAATAAATAATTTATTAATTATGATATTTCTTCACTATAAATTCAGAATTGAACTCTTTATGTTATAGATATACTTTTACAGAAATCTTATTTTAAGTTGTCCATTGATTTAACCGTCTTACAATACTTCAACCCTCTAATTAATTAGTTCATAAATTAGAATGGAAGAATTACCATTTTACCTTTCTAATTTACTTCTTACTCCTAAAGTACAATTAATTCACTAGTGAATAATTAATCTATAATCTAATTATAGATTTGAGCTCAAAATCATTCAGTTCCAGAATTAACCCTTAAGGGAACCAATATGCAATCCGTTAGGAAAGATTAGATTCCATATTGTTGATACATGTTCCCAGCCATCCATGATATTAAATCTCCAAAACAAAAGTCCTTAGCCTCAATCTATAAAGAGACCTTAACGAATGAATCAAAAGATTTAATAAACATAAACAGGAGTTCATGAACACTCAGGATTTAGGTTGATCTATAAATGATCATCAGTTATGATATGAATTACAAATCTTTATTATTAAATGGTTTTTGGATAAAGACTTTTATTCATATCGGTCCTTGTCATATATAATCATATTATATAAAGCACCTTTACCGAGATGTCTTACCACATCAATAATCTGAATCTAGATTATTTGTATCAACATGATACTCAGTAAACCGTACTTACAACCCTAATTAAAGAATTACATAACTTCAATTTGTTGTTGACTATTTTTATTCATTCACGTGATCTTAATTCTCTCATACATGATCGCATTCTCAATAATGAATATGGAATTTTTCTGATATTTACATAAAAAATTATTCAAACAATAATTTAATAATCTAAATATAACAATAATAGACCATTGTATTTATTTATTCATTGAAATAATAAATGTATTTTACATGCTTTTAGGACATACTCCTAACATGGCTGTCAACTCTGGACAATGGACAATTTACAATGTTAGAGGACTCCCAAGAAAGATAGTCTCCAACAACACTTGTTCACTGATTTTTTGTGAGAATCATGGAATCATGAAGAGTTCTTACTTCGTTGCTCATAACTAGAATATGATCTTCTCATTTATATGAATCTATTGAAAATTAACAAAGAGAATAAGATTATAAATATACCAAACTAGTGCACGAGACGAACAAACACTTTTATTCTTATGAGACAAAGGTTGCTTCCTAATAATTCATCTTCCAAGATATGCCTTTCACATATGAAAGAGGATGTGTGAGCTCCTTTGTCAATGGTAAATCTTATACACACTTTGGTATCTGAACACATGACAGTATGAATGCTTTGTGAGATGTAAAATTCAAACTCACAAAGCTTGCTTTTAATTAGGCTTGGGGGTGAGCTATAGGGAGAGAAAAAGAAAGACAACATGAACATTAGCCCGAATTAAGTCTTATAAAGGTCTATTTAGAGAACCTTTGATAGAGCATGAGAAAGCTAATCCTCACCTCTCTTTACTTGGGCTTGGCTGTCCATTACAATCCAATGGACTATGTTGGGCACCCAATATATGTTTCCTAAAATACATGTTTTCAATTTGTCTTTTAATTATACAATATAAATAATATGCATAATTAATTAATATCCCATAAATTTAATTTATAATAAAATATTAATATATTATTTTTCTATTTTATTATTTCATAAATAATAATAAAAAGAAAAATTACTATTTTGCAAATAATAATTTGAAATAATACGCTATTATTTCTTTTGATTGCTCAAATACTTAGTCTGTGTTATCAAGCTAGGTCAGGGACAAATGTACCCATAGTTTTATACTCCAATAAATTAATTATCTTGCTAACTCTTGGTTGAATAATTAGTTTATTAACTACGAGATTTATCCACTTAAAATTTATAGTTGCACTCTCATAATATGTCCATTGATATAGCCACTGCATGAGTTATGTCCCTTCACTAATTAATCATAATTAGAGCTAGGTAATCGTCTATTCAACTCTCTAATTATAAGTTCATTAGTCAGTGCCCTTTGATACTCTAACGAACATTTATGTAAGTCATATGTTCAAGTACCGCTATCAATACTGAGAGGAATAACTAATCTACTTCCAATCAAGGAAATAATGGATTCTATATCTGTGAAGTATGTTCCTAACTGCCCATATTCCCATGACTCCAATATATCTGAAATTAGTTCTATGTGTTTCTTTCATAAACTGTACACTTTAAGTCAAAAGTCATGGGACTACAAATAGGAGTCCATTACTCACTTCAGGATTAAGGTCAAGACTCAAACGACCATCGAGTAATAAATGATGAACTTCTATATTTTAACGGATTATGGACTTTGCAAATTAATTATTCATATCCTAGACTATGTCTATGTTGTATAGAGGTGGCTCGAGGATTATAGACCTATGATTTTGAGCTTTAGTAAACTGGATTATTAATTAAAATCTTCAATTACATAATTTTATTTATTAATTCTAATATTACTCCAGTATAAATTTGAAATTGAAATCTTAGTAATTATAGAATATATTTATAAAGTAATCTCATGTAGTCTGTTGATATAATTATTTCATATAGTTTTATCCTCGAATAGTTGGTTAATAAATTAGAACTAGTGGGGATAATAATAAATCTCGCGAAAAAAAGGCAGGAAGGCGTCTGGTTCTCTCCCATGGCGAAGAAGACAAAGACCCTTCGCAAGCCTTCGATCAAGCCTGGAGATCAAGAATCGCAGCACGTTTCTGACGAGCATTCTCCGTTTTCAAATGGAGGGACGGAAGGCAATGTGGTTTTGGAATTGGGAACGGAGGAGGAGTGTACGGAAGGGGACTTTCTCAACCCTTCAGAAGAGATTTCTGGTTTGGGGGATATTCATCCCCAGGTTTCAGCAACGGAGGAGACAGATAAGGCAAAATCGACCGCTCAGAGATCCTCATGGGAAGATAAGGTGACAGAGGAAGATTTTCTAGGGTCTGCTCAGAGACAATGGCAGGGTTTTTTGGCAGCACATCTTTCCTTTTCTGAGCAACAACTTGAATTTACAGAACCAATTTACAGGGAGGGTCGGAAATTTTCCAGAATGGATGCAGAGGAGGTCAAGGTTCAATCCACTAATTGAAACTCGACAGTGATCTGTATGGTCTTAGGTGCCAATCCGCCTATGGCAGTGTTTGAAGGTTTCCTTAAAAGGGTCTGGGGTCATTTGGGAATAGTGCAAATAGCTAGAATGACTATGAGCTTAACTATGGTGAAATTTAATGACGAAGCCACAAGGGATCATGTTCTAGAAAATGGTATTATACACTTTGACAGAAAACCTGTTATAGTTCGGCCTTGGACTACTGACTTGAGTGTTGTTCGCTTAGTTCGTTCTGTCCCTTTGTGGATTCGCCTCCATGATTTGGGGCTCCAATATTGGGGTAGCAAATGTCTCAGTGCCCTAGTGAGCACAATTGGTAAGCCGCTGATGGTAGATAAATTCACTAAGGAGCGATCTCGCATTCAGTTTGCTCGTGTTCTGGTGGAAATGGAAATCACAGATGAGCCCCCCAAGCATATACAATACATTAATGAACATGGCCAGATTCTGGAACAGGGGGTTGAATACGAATGGCTTCCAGTCAAGTGTAAGACCTGTGCTGGTTTTGGCCACTCAATGACAGATTGCCGGAAGGAGAAAGTTGTGAATTGGGTTAGGAAGGAACCTAATGTGAAGAAGAGTGACAAGAGTGACGAAACTAATGAATTGCAGAATTCTATGCAGATACAGGAGGCCTCGCATCCTGTTCTAGAGACTAGTTCGGTTCAAGTGACACAGGTTTCAGCTCCATCTAGGGAGATATCAGGTGAAAGAGAGGGAGTACAGACCGACCATAATTGGATCACCCCTAAAAAGGTGGCTGTTAAAGCAAAAGAGGGACAGAGACAAGATGGTAAGACTAAGGAAGAAGTGCAAAAAAATAAGAGAAATAACAAGTTTGTGGTGCTTCAAGAGCCATTGGTGGGTAGCAAAGGAGGTATTTCTTCTTCCATTATTTCTAATGGATAGCTGTAACATTCTCTGTTGGAATATTAGAGGGATCAATAGCAAGTTTAAACAAAGCCCTGTTAGAGATATATGTAATAGTAGTAATATTGGTATTTGTGGCCTTTTGGAAACCAAACTGAAAGACTGTAAAATAAGCAATTTCATGGATATGCTGCCGAATTGGGATTACCATAATAGTACTGTCACTGAAGGAAGGTTACTTATTATATGGAGAAGAAAGTTTGTGAGTGTTACTATCATTGAGGAGTCTGCTCAGGCGGTTCACTGTTTGGTCAAGATGAGTTGTTTTCCGCATAGGTTTGGGGTCACCTTTGTCTATGGTTTCAACTCTATTGATGGGAGATGCAGTCTTTGGGATGAGCTGTAGAGGCCATTTTTGTTAGACAAAGCGTGGTTAATTCTAGGAGATTTTAATGCTCCTTTTTAAGGCAATGATAGACAGGGAGGAAAACTTATCTCTGCTCTTGAGTTGGAAGATTCTATTCGGTGGCTAGCTGATGTGCATTTTGAGCCTTTAAAAAGTGTAGGATCCTACTTCACCTGGTCTAATAATCAAGAAGGTCAGGCTAGAATTTACTCAAAAATTGACCACGTTTTTAATAATGAAAAATGGCTTGACAGCTTCCCTCAATCTACTGTGTTTTTCAATTGGGAATCTACTTCAGACCACTGCTCCAGCTGTGTGAAGCTTCAATATTCAGCGCTTTTGGGACCCAAAATGTTCAGGTATTTTAACTTCTGGGCTGAGCATCCTGAATTCCGTACTAAGGTTCTAACTAGCTGGAAGGCTCCTCTCAAAGCTTCAGGTATTAAAGCTATCTATTTCAAGCTTCTGAGACTTAAACATGGGCTGAAAATTTTCAATAGGGATAGATTTGGTGATATTGGTGCTAGTTACCAGAAAGCTAAAGAGGCTTATCAGGATGCTCGGATGCAAGCCCAAGCTCACCCTTATGATCAGTGTTATCAGGATAAGGAAAAACTTGCTGCGGATTTATTTTCAGTTCAGGAAAAATGTTACTACAGTTTTATTGTCCAAAGAAGTAAAATTACTTGGCTTCGTCAGGGAGATTTGAACACTTCATTTTTCTTTGCCAGTTTAAAGAAGAGAAGGACAGATAATAGTATTGTTTCTTTTATTAATAATGAAGGCCGATTAGTTGACAATATCTCTGAGGTTATGTCTCATTATGTGGGGCACTTCAGAGGGGTGTTGGGTAGTGCCAGTTCAGCCTCTTGTAAGCTGAACCTCCAGACTATTCAGATGGGTCCTAGGCTGTCGTTTGATCAACAGGTGAAGCTGCTGAAACCGTTTTCTAAGAAGGAGATTAGGGAGGCTCTTTTTAGTATTCCAATCACCAAGTCTCCTGGGCTTGATGGCTATGGTTCTGGGTTCTTTAAAGCAGTTTGGCAGGATATAGGGGAGGAGATTAGCACAACCATTTTGCAATGTTTTGAGACAGGTAGTTTTCCTCATGACCTTCATGAGACTACTTTGTCTTTAATCCCGAAGGTGGCTTGCTCGTCTAAGGCAGTTGACTATAGGCCCATTGCGTGTTGCTCTACTCTTTACAAATGCATGGCTAAGTTGCTTTGTAAGAGATTAGAGGTTGTGCTCCCTGATATAATTCAGACTAACCAAGGGGCGTTCGTCAAAGGTCGCACCATAGCCCACAACATTATGATATTTCAAGACCTCATAAAAAATTATGGGAGGGCTTCTACTTCTTCTAGATGTGCGATTAAAATTGATCTTAGTAAGGTCTATGACACGGTGGATTGGGATTTTCTTGAGGATCTTTTAAATGCTCTTAGCTTTCCCAAGAAATTCATTAGTTGGGTTATGACTTGTGTTCGAAGTACTTCCTATTCTCTTGTGATTAATGGTAGAATCCAAGGCAAGTTCTTAGGGAAGAAGGGGCTGAGACAAGGCGACCCCATGTCTCCTTTATTGTTCATTCTTATCATGGAGTACTTAACTAGAAATTTTCAATTTGCAGCTCTTAAGTCCCCTTTTAGATATCATCCCATGTGCAAAAGTCTGAAGCTTATTAACTTGTGTTTTGCGGACGATCTTCTTTCTTTTGTAAAGGTTCTCAACAGGCTGTTCATTGTGTCAAGGCAGTTCTTGATAATTTTACCTCTGTTTCTGGGCTGTCCATTAACTCTGGCAAGTCTCAGATTTTCTTTGGTGGTGTCCCGAATTCTGAAAGGTCCAAAATTGCTCAGGACATTAATCATGCTGAAGGATCCTTTCCCATCAAGTATCTCGGCGTCCCCATGAGACCTACTAAATGGAAGCATTCCGACTGTGAGGTGATTATTCATAAGTATAGGCTGAAAATTCAGAATTGGGCGAGTATGCATCTCTCGTTTGCGGGTAGGATTCAGCTTATCAATTCAGTTCTTCTTGGTCTTAGAAATTATTGGATGTCCATCTTTGTTTTACCCCAGAGCATTATCAAGGAAATAGAGAAATTATGTAGAGGCTTTCTTTGGGGTTCCTCGGGACAGAGGAGCAAACTGCACATACCTTCTTGGCACAAGATTAGTCTCCCTAAAGCCTACGGGGGGCTGGGTTTCAGAGATGGTTCTTTATGGAATCGTTCAGTTCTTGCTAAATATATTTGGGCTGTCTCAGCTAAACCAGACTTGCTTTGGGTCAAGTAGGTTAACGCCATTTATTTGAAAGGTGTCAACATTTGGAGTTACGAATTGAGAGGCGATTGTAGCTGGTATTGGAGAAAGCTTTGTCGCATCAAGATTTTCTTTGGCTCTGCTGCTATTATTTCAGCTGGTATGCAAGGAAAATTTCGGTCTGGCAAGCTGTATAACAGCCAGCTGGTTCAGGAACAAGTGGAGTATCATAGGTCTGTTTGGAGTAAACAAATCCTCCCTAAGCATAGATTCATGTTGTGGCAAAGTATTAACTCCCACCTTCTAACCAGAGACAACCTCATCAAGAAGAACGTTCAGCTAGCCTCAAGCTTATGCCCGGTCTATGAGAATTGTCCTGAGACTCACTCTCATCTGTTTTTTGACTGTGTTCTGTCTTCCCAGTTGGTTCATTGCATTTTCGATTGGCTGGGGTTTCAGGCGTGGTCGTTGGTGTTCTAGCACTGGCAGATTTGGCTGACTAGAGCCAGGAATGGTACTAAGGCAGACATTGTGAACATGATTTTTGCTGCTGTTGTCTACAACATATGGAAGAATAGAAATAGGTGTATATATGATTCTTACTCTTCATCTGTTTTGAGTTTAGTTCAGGATATAAAATTCACAATTAAGTTTAGGCTCAACAAAATGTATAGACACACTATCTCAGCTCATGATCAGCTATTCGCTGAACATATTCTCTGTAATTAGTTGTTGATTTTTTAGTTTCGGCTTGTTCCTCTTTTTGAGGTCAATCTGGGCAGTTTGTTTGTATTTGTCTTTTGTTCAATGAAGTTTTCTATTCTTCTTGACCAAAAAAAATTAGAACTAGTGAAAAATATTGTTTTACCCTCTACTTATCTCTTGATCCTTAGGTACCATTAATCCACTAGTGAATGATAAACATATAACTATATTATAAATTTGACCTCAATAACAATTCAATTAGAGAATTAACATTTAAGGGAACCAATATACGACCCTTTAGGAAAGCTTTGATTCCATATTTATAAAATTATGTTCTCAACCACCTTGCCATTGATGTTGGAAAAAGTTTTTCATCGTGCACAACATAATGTGATGCATTGGCACAACTAATTACAAAAAATTCATATATAAAACTATTTTATATATACAATCCTATGATTTATATACATATATTAAACTAACAATAGAATATTTACCTCTTGAAGCCTATCAAGTGTTATTGCTATCTTCTAGTATAAAATACGATCATCTTATCCACACGCACAAGAAAAGTCTTTTGGACCATTCTCAACACAACATGACATGTGTGGGCATGTAGAGTTTCAATATGAAATTTATGATTCTTTTGATATTCTCAACACGTGAGATCAAGAGAGTTTGGGTAAAGAGAATGGTTGAAATAATTTATTTTCCTATCTGAGATATTTTTCTTGCTTACAGAGAGAAAGAGAACAATATATATATATATATATATATATTATAGGGGAATTCTCCTATAGGGGCTTCACTTTAAGCCTTACCGGTAGGGCTCTCAGTGTTCGCGACCTGTGGACAGTTTTCGGCGCAATTTTTTTGTATGAATGTGTATATTGTAGCTATTTAGAGCATCCTGCAAATTTTCAGAAAATTTTGAATAGTTTACAATACCGAAAACTAAGTTCAAATATGTTGTTGCACGCGTGACTAATTTTTTTTTATGCGCGTGGAAAATAACATGTTTGAACCTAGTTTTTTGTACTGTAAACTATTCAGAATTTTATGAAAATTTGCAGGATGCTCTAAATAGCTAGAATATACATAGTCATAAAAAAAGTCGCGCCAAAAACAATTCACGGGTCAAGAAACACTGAGAGCCCTACCGATAGGTCTTAAAGTAAAGTCCTTACAAAAGAATTGTCCTATATTTATATTAGTCATATAAGGTTCTTTAATTAAAGTAAATTTAATTCATATTAAATAATCTAATTAATTAATAATAACAAAATAAGACCAAAAAAAAACCATAGTGCCCTTTGTACTATAGCGTCACATTTCAGAGACAATGACTGACGTGTAACTCTTATACACATACACGAGATATTTTTTCGATTTATTTTATTTATTTAATTCAATTAAAATATTTTTTTTTTATCAATTTATAATATTCAAAGAATATCTTCTAATTGAATTCAAATTGATTCAAAAAGAATTTGGCAACCCACAATAAAATCTGTTATATTTAAATATTAAATTAATAATATTCAAACATTAAATCAACATCTTAATATTAATTATAGATAGGATGGGCAACTAGTTTATAATAAGTCATCCGAATTCAAATTTCTAAAATTTCAATATTAAATTAATTTTTGAAACTAATTTAAAAGAAGATGGCATAATTATTTTTGAAATAATTATTTTATTTAATTAATTTATAATTACAAAAATTACATTAAATAGATAATAAATATATATTTTCTCAATTATCTTATAATTACATATTTACCTGAAAGCTATTTTTTTTTACAAATATACCCTCATATGTCTTATTGTTACTTTTACCGTGTACAATGTTTATAGAGCCGACCAAGAGACCTATAATTTCAAGCTTCAATAAATTAGATTATCAATTAAAATGTTTAATAAAATAAATCCTTATTTATTATTCCTAATATTATTATACTAAAAATATAGGATTGTACTATTGAAATTATAGAATAATTTACTCAACACTTTCAGATAGTCCATTAATAGAGTCATTACATGCAATTCAATCCTTCAATAATTGGTTCATAATTAGAAGTAGGTTAAATTATTGTTTTGTCTTTCTAATTACTTCTTTATCCTTAAGTCATTAATTCACTAGTGAACATTTAATTTAAAAATATTTTATAAATTAGAGATCTCAAAGTGCTCAGTTATATAATTAACACTTAAATGAACCATTATTCAAATTTCTAATGAAGAAAGCTTGGATTCCATTCTCTAAATCATGTCTCCAACCATCTATGTTAATGAATCTCCGAAACAGAAGTCTTAAGACTATTTTACAAAGAAACCTTGATGATTGAATTAAAAGATGCAAATGACATAAACATGAGTTCATGATAACTTTAGGATTTAGGGTGATATTCATATGATCATCGAGTGATATGATTATAACTCTTTAAGGCATTGCATATCAACAATTGATATGACAATAACATTATTTAATAAGAGATAAATACATATCAAGTCCAATCCTAATAATCATTATCATATAAAGCATCTCCACTAAGATGTCTATCTACATCATTGATCCAAATCTACCGTATTAGCAGTGTTTGATTAAAGATTCCATAAATTTAATATAAATTATTGACTATTTAATTCATTATCTAAAATCTTAATCCCGTCGTACACATACAAAATTATAGCTACATTAATGAATTAGGAGTTTTTTTATATTTATATAAATATTATTCAATAGTAATAAACATTAATTATATAAAAACACTTCATTTATAAATTTCATAAGTAACGGAGTAGTTTTCTTGTTTTATATGCATCATGCCCAACGATTGAATCTCCAAAACAAAAGTAATTAGTCCATTGACAAATGAACCTTAATGAAGTGAATAAAAAAAAACCAGTAGACATGAATAGGAGTTCATGACTATTCAGGAAATAGACAGATCTATGTATGATCATATGTTTGATGCGAAATAAATCTTTTTATTATTGCTTTAATAAGTTGAGAAAAATTGGTCATTAAGTTTCTCACTAGACTAAAGCGAGCAAATACTAAAAGAAGTTAAAGTAATAAGTGTTAAAAAAACATAAGGTAAAATGCTTAAATAAGAGAACAATGAAGGAAATAACTTTATAGCAATAAAAGGTATGTAAAAATGGCTAACTAAGTTATTTTAAATTAGCAGTTGGGACACAAGCATTTATTATTAAAATGTACAAAAAAGTAAGGGTCGAAAAGCCAAATATATATATAAAAAAAAACAAAAGATAAAAAGAGTACAAGAGGCTCACAACTAGCTCCGACTGTGAGATTGAGGCTTAGATGGGTGCTTGGGATCTTGGCTTGTGTCCTTGGTGATCTCTTAGAACAACTCGATGGCATCCTTCGACCAGATCTGTCGCCGAGCACAGCCACATTCACCTTCTTGTCCTACTCATCCCTTAGCTTCTCCTCAAAGATGGCCAGGGTCGTAACCTCGTCATCCTTGAGAAAGATGAAATTGACATCAAAATTGTCCCGATACATGGCATAGAGAGTATTAGAGGCGTTGTTGTTGGCTTAGTCATTGAGAAGCTGCTTCTACCTCGAACTCTTTATGATGGGCAGCTAGGTTCTTTAGAGCTTTGGACTCACTGGTCACGACCTTGACCTTATCATGAGGGACAACTGAGAATTTCTTATAGATCTCTTTCCTCTTTGCCTCGAACTTCCCACAAAGTTCCTTCTTCTCAGCTTTGAACTTCGCGATGAGCTCTTTTTTCTTTGCATCTCCGTTGAAAAAATTCTTCTCGATGCCCTGAGGCTTCTCCTTGTTCTGGTCATTCTACACAATAAGTAGAAAAATCTTTACTTGTACCTTAGAGAGATGCTTCTTCACATTCTCTATACCCCCATGAATGTAGGAAAGTAGCTCTTCAGCTAGAGGAAGCCTCACCTTCGTAATGTTAAGTTCTTTACTTACTGCTCGAAAGAAGGCATGGAGGTTGGTTTGGACTGTGTTGGTTTGTTGGAGGGTAAGAAGAGTGACCAACAAAAGATAGAAAAAGATGTTAGTATGCTTGCAAGAAGTAGCAATTCAAGAAGTGAAACAAGATAACTCTATGAGGACAGACAAGAATATCTAGCTATTTGATAGATGAGTAATTTTGAACTCGCCCATATGCACCGTGTGCAGTGTAAGGAGGAATGTCATAAAATCACCCACCGCCTCGAGTAGCACACCAGTGATAAGGGTGATCTTTGGGCCTAAGGAAGTAAAGAATGTGGTGAGCCACAGACTAGCCTTGTGGTCAAGATCACAAAAGCTTTAGTCTTGGGGAAAGGGACCTCAAAGGAAGGAGACCTTGTGGTTGCAACTGCAGGTGGTGAAGTGGCCCTAGCTTGGCAGCATTGAGGCTTAGTCATCCTAGTAGTTGTTACCCAAGAGAGCTAGGGCTCGTATACTTTTGCACTCGCAGTCTCAGAGGGGCAAACCTTGAATTGCTTCTCATGTGGCATTTTGGGTCGCTATTGCATTAGATTGACCAACTATCTCTAACTTGACCTAGAAAAGAAATTCTCCCTAACCATTATTTTGCGAGATGCAACAGCCAACCTCTCTGAGGAAGAATCGACTTTTTAAAAAGGAAGTCCATTTGACCTGTGATAAGAAAGAAAAATCAATAAAGTAAAAAAATTAAATTATTAGAAATACATGTAGTAAAGATAATGATAAATATGTGGGATGCCAAGAATTCAACACACGCCCAAGGTAACCTTCTTGTCACCAATACCTCACAAGGTCAAAAAGTGAGAGTCTCGACTCTTGCGACTTTGGGGTACTTCGTTGCGAAGTCCTGGATGAGACCGTGTCGCAAGGTCCCTCGCGAGACCCTTGTCTCGCACCAAGGAAGGTGCCTCGTGAAGGGAACGGGACCACTGTTGTAACAACCCAAAATCACTAATATGGCTTAAGGGCCTTGATTAGTGTGCCAGGAGGGCATAATTGGTTTATGTGTGAATTTATTGATCTAATGCATAATTATATGATAAGCATGCTTGTATGATTATATAAATGTAAATGTGGTTAAATGTTATATTTGTGAGAACCACATTATTATGTGGGTAAATCTGCAGCAAGCGACTTGAGGCGGTCCTAGGGAGCTAGATAGTGGGAGAGTCACAACGGGGCTTAATATTTGACTTCGGACAAGTCAAGTGGTATCTCGGGTATTGGATGGTTATTTAGACTATCGTGTTATGGAAATAAATAATTGGAGATATATTTGAGGTTAGGAAGTCTAGGCGGGAACATTGGAGAAATTTTACCATTTTGCCCTCGGGGACGTTTCCGGTACCCCGAGCCTTGGGATTAATTTAATTGCTTAAGGATAGACTTAAGAAGCTTTAGAAAACAGTAGAATAAAATAAACTGACCCTCCCTCTTTCTCCCTTTCTCTCACAAAGGAAACTCTTGGAATCTAAAGGAACTCAGCTGAAAGCTCTGTGATTTAGGCTTGGGTATTGAGGGATTAGCTCAATTTTAGCAAAGGAATTCAACCAGGACTAAGGTAAGGATTGATTCCCACTTTCTGTTGTTGACATTTTGTGGTTTTGATTGTCTTCTAAGAGGTTTTTGGGTTTTGAATTTGAAGACTGAATTGAAGCTAGGAATTTGGAAGTTAGCTCAGAAATTGCTTAAAGGATTGATTCTGCAGTGGAGGTAAGTTTGAATTTATAGTTTAATGGCTGAATTTTAGTGTTTCCATGGCTGGTTTTAGTGCTCTTGGGTTAATAAGTTTCAGAGATTGAAGTGGGATTTTGATGGGTTTCTAGTCTAGGTTTCAGCTGAGTTGTGTAGCTGGAATTGTGTTAGAAGTGTTGGGATGATTGAGTTGTGGAATTGGGATGGTTTTGGATGGGTTTGAGTGAGGTTTGAGAGTCAAAAATGGAGATTTTTCTAGGTTCAAAGGGGTCTGGCCACGACATAGTTCTTGGTGAGCCGCGACCCTTTGAAGCTGGTGCATGCTGAGGAAGGAGGGCGGGCCGCGACATGGTCTGAGTAGGGCCGCGGCCCGTGTCTGGTTTTGGGCATGGGGAAGCCTCTAGTTGGGGCCATGCCGCGACATGGGTGGCTAGTGCCGCGACCCTTAAGGGATTTTTGGATTTTGAGGTTTTAGGCATGGGAATTTAACCTAGGGTGCTTGGGATTGAATGTTTTACCATGTTTGGTGGAGTTCAATGTTTTGGAGACTAAAACTTTGTCTAGAAGCCCTTTTTAAGATTGTTGATGGTATCCCTTATCTTGGTTGTGACTAGGTGTTAAGCTAGGGCTTAGGATCAGATCGCGCTCAAGGAGCATCGCTTGTAGTCTGTACACTCGGAAGCCAAAGGTAAGAAAACTGCACCTGGATGTGGATTTGTAATGGGACTAAGGGTTACCTACCATGTATGCTTTGAATGGATGGTATTATGCCATGTAAACAATAAACCAACGCCCTAAGAGTGCCAACATTTACACTAGCACACAGGGCGCAGCTCGGCCACTGGTAGCCGAGGACAGCTATGCACTGGGCTCGGTTTAAGCGGGCCAGAGTCAGTGGGGTAAACAGGTGGTGCAACCTAAGTTGTTGGCCCTAATTATCATGTGACTTGATTAGTATTAGTGATTAGTTGCATCGTTGGTTCTAATTACATGCTATGTGATTAATGTGGAATGTTAAGTGTTTAATCATGCTTAAAGGATTATTCATCTGTTATTGTTGTTTGTGATGTATATTATGTTTTCTTGCTGGGCCTTGGCTCACGGGTGCTACGTGGTGCAGGTAAAGGCAAGGGAAAACTTGATCAGCCCTGACTTGGAGGGCTCTGTGAGCTGAATGTACATGACCAGCTGCTCAGCCGCCACGGTTGTGAGGATGACAGGAATAGGAGAGCTATAAACATCTATTTTTCCTTAGAGTGGCCGATGGTTGTCTGTATTTTGGAGATTTTGTAAACCAAATTTTAAACACTGCTTCTTTTTGGGATCCCATGTGTAAAACTGTTTAATTATATAAAATGTATCTTTTGAGACCAAACCCTTTTAACCCTAGCACATTTATGGTTTAGTGACACATTTTTTTTAACTAAATGACTTGATTAGCAAGTCCTGCACCTTTATAAGTACACAGTGTAGCGGTCTTGGCTATCCAGGGCATTACATCCGTCTTGCACCAAGGCTGGCATCTCGCGACACCCACGTATTGCGCCAAGGGAGGTGCCTCGCGAAGGAAGGCACCCCGCGCCAAGGAAGGGTGACGTCTTCCAAATCGCTACCTCACGCGGAGGATGGTGCGCGAGAAAATGCACCTCTCGCCAAGGAAGGGAGACACCTCGCGGGATCATTGTCTTACACTTAAGTAGTTGCGACAGGGCCTCACACCTAAGCAACTGCCAAAACTCTCCCATCTTACCCCTGTAAACCAGCTAGCAAAGACATCGTTTCCTAAGCCTCTTTGAAATATGCGCCTCTCTAAAGAGGCCTTGCCCTATTTTCTAGGGTAGGTGTCACCAACAGGGGCACGCCCCACATATGTATCTGAATGAAGGCCACAAGCATCCATATTTAGCAGAATACAAAGAGGCTTGAGGCACAAGCATATCTAGGAACGGTAAGAGAATCTATTAAGTACGGAGTAAATGTATAGGTACGCAGGGTGCATACAAGATGAAAGGAGCCAAAGTATGTTTACAACATTCCACTAGACAAGTAGTGGTAGTACAAAGATGGTACGTGGTAAAGCCTCCACTACCACGCTTCTGGCATACGTACTAGACAAGTAGTCTGGTACGAAATAGTACAAAGCTTGGGCATTACCTGCAGGCCTCTGCTATGTACTAGAACTGACCACCACTTTTATAGCACCACTCTCACCTGCACTACGATCATCTGCAACATGAAGATGTACCAATCTGTCCCTTTTGAGACCACTATGTATTAAGAGCCACTGGTGCTCATTGATAACTCTAGAAAATAGAGTTATCTAAGACACTTTTACGCTAATAAAATGAGTTAGTTTGATTAATATGTGTTATTTTTGTATTTTTTTTAATATTTTGTGTGTCGTTTCTTGTTGTCATTGTTGTTTGATTGTTGCCAAGAAATGATTAAAATGTCTCAAAATAAATGGCGAAGTTGCTGGGTTAATGTAGGATTCTATGGCGTGTAAGTGTTGTAACTCACTTTACTTAATTGTTGTGGCCGCATTGGATTTTGCAGCATTTTCAAGAGGTTTGAGATAATGACGTGGAATTGACATAAGTAAGGCTTTGTTATGTGTTGAGGTGGAAATTTCTTAGAGGGGACAGCTAGGTTTCGTTTTATTACACCAGAACCCAATTGAATTTGGCACACGGGAGAGAAGGGTTTTTCCCAATTTGGTTATTAAACCTTAGAAGAAAAAGAAAAAAAAGGCTCATTCATTACCTTACCCGAGAGACCACCATAGACACCATTAAGAAGGAGTTCCAGTCACCCCTATCAGATTTGCAGTCCATTTTTGGAGAAAGAAACAACCATAGCAAGAGGAAAGGAGATAGACACAAGGAAGAAGAAGATAAGTAGAAGGAGGATCACTTTGGGCTCAAATCAGCTTGATTCTCTCTCTCTCTCTCTCTCTCTCTCTCTCTCTCTCTCTCTCTCTCTCTCTATCTTTGTATTTTAAACCTTAGTATGAATATTTTGAATCAATGATTGAATTCATGGTTCTATTTTCTTGTTTCTAATCATGAACTAAACTTTCTGTGGTTAGAGAAACTAAGGACCTCTAATATGTAATTTTGGGTATTTCTGGATAAAGTTATGCTAAGAAATTTGTGGTGTTGTTCAATAAAGTGGTGAAATTGTAAATGCTTGCTGTGGTTTGGCCAACTTTAGTGGGCAATTAAATTAACATTAATGTCGGAAAGAATAATATTAATGGGTGCATGTTTTTAACTTTTAGGTTTTGAATTGTGAGAATATAGGAATGTATAATCACCTTGCATGACTTAGATGGTTTGTACTTAAATAGGTATTCTTGACATTAATTTGGCCTAGGAATATGCTAGTTAATTAAAGAATTGAACCTTAATTGCTTTGGGAAAAGAATTAGGACAAGATAATTTCCTTAGTCTACTCTGCCCAGTTTGCGACCACATTACTTGCCCACATTTTACCCAGAATTATGTATTAGGGTGAATTAGTTCTCTAACTCCTCATAATCATTGAAATCAACACACTGTTACTGTTATTAATCTAGTTGGGTTAATTAATTATCGTCCATTTATTTCCTTGTTAATTTACTTTAATCTAATCCTTTTATAAATTTTAGCTCCAAGTTGTTTGGTTTTAATTTTTGCAATATTTAACTTAAGCAATCCTTTAGGAGACGATTATAGCCTAGGGATTCAGGTGGAAAAATGACTTTATTTGAGGTAATTTGAGCTTTCAAGTTTCAAAGATTTTGTTTTTAATTTTCTTAAGCTTTGCTTGAATTTTAAAATTTTGAGGGTGTTAAGATTCAATTTTGAGTTGGGTTTTGTTGCTTGTGATGTATTGATGATGTTTTGGGACTCAATTATGGATTTGGTATTGTTGTGGGATCAATTATTAAGGAATTGGCTCGAAGAAAGTGTTTGAAAAACTGGGTTTGCAGGGTTGAGTTGCGACCCTGTTCTTGGGGCACCACAACCCTTATGAACTTTGAGGCCAAGGCACCTCCCTGAACTGTCTTTGCGCCCCGACGCTTGGTGGGCTGCGCCGTGGCCCGTGTCCAGTGAAAATGGGGGCCTGGCTCTATAACTTATGAAGAGCCGCAACTCAAATTGGGGTTATGGGCCAAAATAGGTTTTGGGTGGCTGAAACTCAAACTTAAGGGCTTGGGAAGGATTCTACTGCCCAGTTTAGTAGAATTCGAGGTCTCGGAGACTAGGACTCAGTCCGAAAGTCTTTATTTATTCGATATTGATGAATATCGCTTATTATGTTTGTGACTAAGGTACTGCTAGGGCTCGGGATGGGATCGTGCCCAAGCATCGTTGTTAATTAACATGTGCTTGGACCGGAGGTAAGAAAACTGTACCTAATACATGATATATGTGATTAGGGCTTGGCTTAATTTTTAAATGTAGATGTGATTAGGGTTTGGACCCCTGTTAATGAGCATGATTATGATTATGCTTGTGATTTCTTCATTAAGCATGCTTGAATGCTCTGTATCTGGATAATTGTTAAAGATGTATGCTTGTTTGTATTATCTGACTGAAAAGGCTAACTTATAAGTCAATGACGACAGTAGCGGTGAGTGCTGGTCAAAAGCATTGACTTATAAGTCAAGGACGACAGTAGCATACTTAGCGCTAGTCGAAAGCATTGGCTTATAAGTAAAGGGCGGCAATAACGCACTGAGCACTGGTTGATATGGTTACGCCTAATCAGGAGTGTGATATACGCTTGAATGACCCTATGGTCTTTGGAAAATTAAAGCGTTAGGTACGCTGGGCCAGCTCTAAGTATGGTTATACAGAGGATAGGGTAGTGAGCTCCGAGGTGACTCTATAGTCCCATATCCTTGCACAACGCGCCTTGATAACACTTATTAGTCTTTTATTTAGGGATGCGGCCTTAGGGTGACTCTATGGTAACATATTTAGGGAAACGGGCCCCAGGTTACACTATAGTCACTTATCTGAATAGAATACATTCATGAGTAGGGTTATTACTGCTAGGCTTGCTTATTATGATTATGTAATATGTTATTAACTTCTTATGAGCATGTTTAAGTTTTCTTCCTGAGCTTGGGCTCACGAATGCTTTATGGTGCAGGTAAGGTGAAAGGGAAGCTGGACTAGCCATGAGTTGGAGAGCTGCGCTGGCGACGTGTACATATGTGGCTCTTCGACCACCATGGCTGGGGTTACTCAGAGGATCTAGGGTCAAACCCTATTTTGCCACTTAGGTCAGCTGGTTGTAACTTTTGAATTGTAATTAGCTTTTTAAATGTAATTTTGGGATCCTGATCGTAAACATTTTAATTAAATGGTTATTCTTTTTTACCAAATTTTTTAACCCTAAACTGTTAATCATGTTTAGTTACATGTTTATGGCCAAGAGACTCGTTTAGAGAGTCTAACACTATTTAAAACACATAGTGTAACAGTCTTGGCTATCTAGGACGTTACAACTTGGTATCAGAGCGAGCCAAGGTTAAGGGATCCTTAAGATTGGTCGGGCATGTATACTCGCCTTTAAAGACAAGCTTGACTCAGGGGTTGGTAGCTAATTATGTGGTTATGTGTTTAACTGCTTAAAAAGGATATAATGCCTTATCTGCCTGCCTTATTAGGGAGCATGAGATATTCTGATAGGGCCTGGCCCTTGATTGTTGAATGATTGATAAAGACATGCTTATTAGCACTGATATTGCTTGTGAATGTTAAAGAAACTCTTATCAACACTATTATATGTATATGTAGGCTAGGCAATGCTTACTAGAACTGCTAATACTAGTAAATGTTAAAGAAATGCTTATTAGCATTCAATTTGTCTATAAATTCGAGAAAATGCTTATTAGCATCGTTATTTGCTTATAAATGTCAGGAAGTGCTTATTAGCACCATTTTTAGGTATGAATATGGATCGACATGCTTATTAGCATGATTGCTGAGTGTGAATGCTTTTTTATATGGTCTTGGACCATAAGGTGGCAAGAGGTATCGCTATTACTACCTAACTGGCTGAATTGATTATTGCAGCAAGGTATAAGCTTGAAAGTATGCTTCCAGGGCAGTCAGATCTACAATCCGGCCAAGAAATATAGGTGGAGAATGGTAATTAGGGTCAGACCCCTCCGTCAGCTCCTAAGAATTGGAAAAAAGTGCTTGTTGATATGCAAGCCAGATTATAGAGGCAAGAAGAAGAAATTTTCCTCCTGAGACAGCAATGGGTTCTTACAAGGAACTTTCATCCAGAGGTGCCAACTGTGTTGGTGCCGACAGTACTACAGTCGTCAGTGTAGATCCGACCAAGGCCGAACAATTGATGAGTATGGTTACCGCTATCCTGGATTTCATGAGGGTAGTTGGTAATGAGAGGGTGGCTTGTGCCATATACATGTTTTGGGAGGATGCTTGAATTTGGTGGGAAGTGATATCCCAGACCAGGAATGTGAATACCATGGACTGGGAGGAGTTCAAAATGATATTCAATGAAAAGTACTATAACGATGCAGTTAGGGATACAAAGGCAGAGGAATTCAGTAAGTTGCTACAGGGAAACATGTCAGTGACATAGTATGCACTATGATTTGACAGAGTAGCCAACTTTACTATAGACTTGGTGCCCACTAATGGGACAAGGAAGGAATGGTTCCTTTAGGAGCTACAATCTATGATAGACCGGGATGTTCACATTACCACCGTGCTTGGAGTGACAACACATGCACAGGTGGTAGAGAAAGCCCTTACTGTAGAGGGCGTAGAGAATAAAATCTGGCATGAGAACGCAGCTAGGAGAGATACCAGAAGGATAGGACCTCCATTTATGAGTTCAGGTAGGGGCAGAGGCCCCAGTTACTAAAAAAAAGGAAGGCTCTAGATGTCTTTTATGCTCCAAGCCCCGACAAGAGGACACATGGTATACAGATAGGCCGCCAGAGCAGCAGTGAAGACTAGAGGACTTACCCATAGTGCACCAGATGTAGGTCGCGCCGTGTGGGAGAGTGTCGGACAAAGGCCGACTTTCTGTGTAGGATAGTGGGACACTTAAAGAAAGATTTCCCGAGAGCGAGAAAGAAAGAACCAAGGAAGGAAGACAACTCGACTCTAGCTCGAGTGTTTGCATTGACACAGGCACAGGCTGACACGTCAACTTTCTAGTTCTGGAACCTCTTTTACTATTTTGATTGATTCTGGTGCTATACACTCTTTTTTTTTTAGTAGGATAATAGATGGACTGTGTAGACCATGTGATTATTATACTATGGGGGTCTGGAACTATACTGCCCACTGGGGAGTTAGTAGTCTCTTTAAGATTGATTAGATCATTGCTGGTAAGAGTGGAAGGCAGAGAATTGTCTGTTGATCTGATTGAGGTTGTTATGAAAAAATTTGACATGATTTTGGGCATGGGTTGGTTAGTAAAGTATATAGAAACCATAGACTGCAAGAAGAAGATGGTAACCTTTGAGCTTGAGGGTGATGATCCATTTGTATTTGTTGGAACTGTGGATGGACACCGTGTACCTATGATATCAGCATTGAGGGCTAGAGACCTACTACGAGGTGGTTGCATATGATTCCTAGCCAGTGTGGTAGATACCACTCAGGTTGTGCTAATGGGACCAGAAGAGACTAGATTAGTTTGTGAGTTCCTGGATGCGACTCTAGGGGATTTACTAGGGTTTCCGCCACACAGAGAGATAGAGTTTGTTATTGAACTGGCACCAGGGACAAAGTCAGTGTCTAGGGCGCCGTATCGAATGGCCCTAATAGAGTTGAAAGAACTGAAGGAATAGTTACATGAGCTGTTAGACTTGGGTTTTATTAGACCCAATTTTTCTCCATGAGGTGCACCGGTCCTATTTGTAAAGAAGAAGGACGGTTCTCTAAGGATGTGTATTGACTACAGGGAACTAAACAAGTTAACCATTAAGAATAAGTATCCTGTGCCAATGATAGATGACTTGTTTGATCAGTTGCAGGGTAAGACGATATTCTCGAAGATAGCTCTTTGATTTGGTTATCACCAGTCGAGGATTAAGGAAGCGGATATGCCGAAGACTATTTTTTGCACTAGATATGGGTATTATGAGTTCTTTGTCATGTCATTTGGTTTGACTAATGTCCCAACAACTTTTATGGATCTGATGAACAGGGTGTTCAAAGATTATCTAGATCGGTTTGTGATCGTCTTCATCGACGATATTATGTTTTACTCTCAGTCAATGGCAGAACATGAACAACATCTCAGGTTTGTTCTACAGAGGCTGAGGGAACACAAACTATATGCGAAGTTCAAGAAGTGTGAGTTTTGGTTAGAGCAGGTGAATTTCCTTGGTCATATTATCAGTAGAGATGGGATCAAGGTGGACCCAACGAAGATTGAGGCGGTTCGAGATTGGCCAAGGACAAGGAATGCTTCAAAGATCAAAAGTTTCCTTGGATTGCCAGGCTATTACATGCGTTTTGTGGAAAGGGTTCTCAAGAATTGCTACACCATTGACAGAGCTGACATGCAAGAACTCGAAGTTTGTGTGGTCAAATAGGTGTGAGAATAGCTACCAGGAGTTGAAGTGGAGATTGATTACATCTCCAGTACTGAGTCTTCCAATAGATCAGGAGAAGTTTGTAGTGTACTATTGTGCCTCGAGACAGGGTTTGGGTTTTGTTCTTATGCAGGCAGGGAATGTGATTGCGTATGCATCACATCAATTGAAGGAATATGAGAAAAGGTACCCCACTCATGATCTAGAGTTAGCAGCGATGGTCTTTGCATTAAAGGTATGGAGGCATTACCTTCATGGGGAGAAGTGTGAGATATGCATTGACTACAAGAGCCTGAAGTATTTCTTCACGCATAAGGGTTTAAACATGAGATAGAGGCGTTGCCTGGGTTTGATGAAGGATTATGACTGTGAAATCCTGTACCATCCAGGGAAAGCCAATGTGGTGGCAGATGCCTTAAGCTGGAAAGGTCCGGAAAATTTATACAATTTGAGGCAGATATCCAAGGAATTGGCATAGGATATGACCAGAGCAGGAATAGAGTTGGTGGTAGGCCAGTTAGCCAACATCACACTTTAGTCTACTCTTTTGGAGAGGATAAAGGGAAGTCAGTTGAGTGTCCCACAACTGATGAGGATTAGAAGGGATGTCCTAGCTGGAGTGGCTATGGACTATTGAATATTAGATATGGGCTTACTGAGGTATAAGGGTCAGATCTGTGTTCTGATGGAACTGTTATCAAACGAGAGATTCTGGATGAATCTCATAACACCCTTTTCTTTTTGCATTCGGGCACCACAAAGATTATCAAGATTTGAGGACTTTGTAATGGTGGCCTAGGATGAGGAGGGATGTATCAAAGTATATGGCTAAGTTCCTGATGTGCAGCAGGTCAAGGCCGAGCACCAGAGACCAGAAGGGTTATTACAGCCTCTAGATATCCTAGAGTGGAAATTGATTTTGTGGCTGGGTTACCCAAGACCATGGGTCAACATGATTCGGTGTGGGTTATCGTGGATCAATACACAAATCAGCTCACTTCTTACCAGTGAGGATGACTTATACACTTGACCAGTACACATATCTCTATGTGAGAGAGATAGTGTGCCTTCATGGGGCTCCGAAGTTGATTGTATCAGACCGGGAACCCACATTTACTTCCAGGTTTTGGGGAAGTCTGCCGAAGGCTATGGGTAAACAGCTGAAGTTTAGTACGGCTTATCATCCTTAGACCGATGAAAAATCTGAGAGGATGATATAGATATTAGAGGACATGCCGCAAGGATTTGCTGGACTTTGAAAGGTCCTGGAGTAAGTATTTGCCTTTGATATAGTTTCCTACAATAGCAGCTATTAGTCGACCATTGGACTAGCTCCTTATGAGATGTTGTATGGTAGGAAATGTAGATCGCTCATTCCTTGGGATAAGATGAGAAAAAGGAAATACTTTGGTCCTGAGGAAGTTCAGAGGACCAATGAGGCTATAGAGATGATCAGAGCTTGGATGCTCACTTCTCATAGTAGACAGAAGAGTTATTCAGATCCGAAGTGCAGGAACGTAGAGTTCCAAGTAGGAGACTATGTCTTCCTTAGAGTTTCACCAAGGGGTGAAGAGATTTGGAAAGAAGGGCAAGTTGAGCCCTAGATTTGTAGGACCTTTTGAGATCATAGAGAGGATCGATCAGGTGGCCTATAGATTGGCCTTACCTCTAGAATTTTCAGTAGTACATAATGTGTTTCATATTTCTACGCTTTGGAAATATGTATCAAATGTGACTCATGTATTGAGTTGCGAAGATCTGGAGCTGCAGGAAAATCTTTCTTATGAAGAACAACCAGTCTAGATATTAGACAGGAAGGACATGGTCTTGAGGGATAAAACCATACCTTTGATTAAGGTATTATGGTGGAACAGCAAGGTTGAGGAGGCGACCTGGGAATTAGAGTCCAACATCTGGGATCAATATCCCTAGCGGTTCAGGTGAAATTTTGAGGAAGAAATTCCTCTAAGGAGGGGATAATTGTAACATCCCAATTTCCCTAATAAGGTTTAGTGCCTTGATTATGGGGCAAGGAGAGCAATAATTGATCTAATAATGTATTACGTGATTATATGAATTATGTGAGTTATATTATAATATGACTGTATTTGCATGTTTAGGTTTATTAAGCATGCAGTGAGGTCCGTTTCTTATTAGAAGGGAATTATTGTAATTTTAACCCATTGAGGGCATATTTTTATATATATATGTGCATCTTTTTTTATAACACATTATTATGTTCATATATTTGAGTTATTCGGCACGAGACGATCCTAAGGAGCAAGTTAGGGGTTAAGTCACAACAGGGAGTAATACTCGGCTCGGGGCGAGCCAAGGGGTGTTTTGGGTGATCTTGGGAGTCAACAGGTCTCATTGTAGCGTGAGTTGTATTTTGGGAGAATTAGCAATATTACGGGTTTATCAAAATTATCTGGGGAGGTTTGGGTATAGAGCGGGATTAGAGAGTGAAAATGACATTTTTGTCCTTATGGGGTGTTGAGAGAGAAGTGGGTTGAGTGGGGGAATTTTGGTCATTCAGGACCGTTCGAATATAAGGTTAAGGCTAAGTTCATTAACTAAGAAAACACAAACATCTTCCTCTCTCTCTCTCTCGTTCTCTCTCTAACCTCGTTAGCGTTTTCGAAGGAAAATCGAGTTTTAGAGCTCAGATTCGAGCGAGATTAGAATCATAGTGATTCTAAGGAAGATTAGAAACTTTATAACATGGGGATTTAGCTTTATCAGAGGTAATTCGAGCTTTCAAGTTTTTAAGTTTTGGTTTTCAAGTTTCTTAAGCTTTGCTTGAATTTTGTGATTTTGAGGGTGTTATGATTCGATATTGAGTTGGGTTTTGCTGCTTGTGATGTATTGATGATGTTTCGAGACTCAATTTTGGGGTTGGTAGCATTTTGGGGTGAATTTTAAGGGAATTGGCTCGTAGAAAGTGTTTGAAAAACTGGGTCCGCAGGGTCGCGCTGCGACCTTCATGAACTCAGAGTCCAGGGTAGCTCCCTAAACCACCTATGCACCGCGGCCCATGTCCATTTAAAATGAAGCCTGGGCTCTCTGACTTGTGGAGGGTCGCGATACTTAATGAGGGGTGCCTTGGCTCAAATTGGGTAGCAAAATCCTAAGGGCTTAGGAAGGATTTTATTACCAGGTTTAGTAGAATTCGAGGTTGCAGAGACTAGGAATCAGTTCATAAGTCTTTTTTTAATCTATATTGATGGATATCACTTATTATGGTTGTGAATAGGGAACTGCTAGGGCTCGGAATGGGATCATGCTCAGGGATTGCTGTCAATTAACTTGTGCTTGGACCAAAGTTACGAAAACTGCACCAATACATGATATATGTGATGAGGGCTTGGCCTGGTTTTTAAATGTAGATATGATTAGGGCTCGGGCCTCTTTGATTGATAATGATTATGCCTGTGATTGCTTGATTAAGAATGCTTGAATGTTCTATATCTGGATAATTGTCAAAGATGTATGCTTGTTTGCATTATCTGAATGAAAAGGCTAACTTATAAGTCAATGACGACAGTAGCGCTGAGCGCTGGTCAAAATCATTGACTTATAAGTCAAGGACGGCAGTAGCGCACTGAGACTGGTTGAAAGCATTGACTTATAACTAAAGGGCGTCAATAATGCGCTGAGCACTGGTCGATATGTTTAGGCCTAATAAGGAGTGTGATATACGCTTGACTGACCCTATGGTCGTTGGAAAATTAAAGCATCAGGTACATTGGGCCAGCTCTAAGGATAGTTATACAAAGGATAGGGCAGTGAGCCCCGAGGTGACTCTATAGTCTCATATCCTTACGCAACGAGCCCTGATAGCACTTATTAATCATTTATTTAGGGATGCGGCCCTGGGGTGACTCTATGGTCACATATTTAGGGAAACGGGCCCCGGGTGACACAATAGTCACTTATCTGAATAGAATACATTCATGAGTAGGGTTATTACTCCTAGGAATGCTTATTATGATTATGTAATATGTTATTAACTTCTTATGAGCATATTGAAGTTTTCTTTCTGAGCCTGGGCTCATGAGTGCTTTGTGGTGCAGGTTAGGTGAAAGGGAAGCTGGACTATCCATGAGTTGGAGAGCTTCACTGACGACGTGTACATATGCGGCTGCTCGACCACCATGGCTGGGGTTACTCAGAGGATCTAGGGTCAAACCCTATTTTTCCGCTTAGGTCAGCTGGTTGTAACTTTTGAATTGTAATTAGCATTTTAAACATAATATTGGGATCCTGAAGGTAAACATTTTAATGAAATGGTTATTCTTTTTCACCAAAATTTTTAACCCTAAATCGTTAATCACGTTTAGTTACATGTTTATGGCCAAGAGACTTGTTTAGAGAGTCTAACACTATTTAAAATACATAGTGTAACAGTCTTGGCTATCTAGGACGTTACAACTTGGTATCAGAGCGTGCCAAGGTTAAGGGTTCCTAAAGACTGGCCGAGCATGTATACTCATCTTTAAAGACAAGCTCGACTCAGGGTTTGGTACCTAATTATGTGGTTATGTGTTTAACTGCTTAAAAAGGATATAATGCATTATTTTCCTGCCTTATTAGGGAGCATGAGATATTCTGATAGGGCCTTGCCCTTGACTGTTGAATGATTGATAAAGACATGCTTATAAGCACTGATATTTCTTATGAATGTTAAAAAACTTTTATCAGCACTGTTACATGTGTATGTAGGCTAGGAAATGCTTACTAGAACTGTAAATACTGGTAAATGTTAAAGGTGTTTCTAGTCTATAAAGTGAAATCGCAACTCACAATAAGTAAGGGTTCGACAGTTGTATAAGTTTCTTGATGCGTCTCCTTCCCTCAGACAAGATGGTTCAAGCTCGAGAGGAGTAATCTCGAAGGTGACGGCTTTGTCAATGATTACTTGTTGGGAGCATAGGCGAAGTGAGATGACGAGCTTGTAATAGCAATATGCTGAAGTGTTGTAGAGTCCAAGAACTTTACTTAGCTAGTTAGATAGTAGTATTATAGTATTTATAGCATTATCTTTGTAACTGTGGATTTTTGGTTCAGACCGGGAATTATTTGGACACTCATAGTAGTACTTGTATATTTTCTAAGTTTAACCTATAGTTTAAGAATATTAATGTTAACCTAAGGTTTGATTATATGACTGATATTAAGGATAATATTTATTATACTATAAGGTTTAGATAAGGACCAATAGGATTTTAAGCACATGTTATGTATGGATGATTAAGGATTAAGTATTTTGAGGATTAAATTTAATAAGGGTAAAAGTTTGAATGCTATAAGGTCAGTCAGCAGCTTTGAATACGTTGAGGGCTTAGTCAAGGCTGTTTACTCCATTCAAACTTAGCTAAAAATGTGTAATTTCATGTTTAATTAATCAGCGTGTGCCGATATATCGCAGCTATAGGGGGCGATATATCGCAGCACGTAGATACGAAAAACACGAGACGATGTACGACAGCCTCGGGCATACTGGCCCAGGCGATATATCGCCTCCTTCAACATATTTTGAAACATTTTGAATTTGTTTTCCATTCAGCCATTCAACCTCTTGATAAGTCCAGCACCTTTTTGAACGAGTCTTCAGCCTCTGCTGAACGATTATTCAAATTATTTTCACCTAAAAAGCTATTATTTTTATTCAAGTAAAATTAAGATCCTTTCATTCCTAAACTCTATAAATAGGACCTAGTACCCAGCCATTATTCACCTTTTACTCTAAGTTCAGTGGCTGCAAGTGCTAGGAGAGTGTGAGAGTTAAACACTTGGGTGGGGAAATCATAAGCTTGATCATCATAAGCTTATCAAACACTTGGGGAAGTAAGGTTTCATAGTATTTCGGTTCAAGGTTTAGATTGGTCTACAAGTCTTCAAGGTATTTCTATACCCTAGTTCATTGGTATTACGTTATTTTCTTTCTCATAGTCTTCTACTCAGTCTTCTAACCTTATTCTTATTTTGGTTAGGAAATCTAAGAACTTGCACATAAGTTTTTGGTAAGTATGTTTCTCCAAGGTTTAGTCCTTCCATTCCTTTCATTTCTCTTTTTCTTCTATAGACTCACCTTTTCTTAATGGTTATTAGGAGTGTTCCAAAAGTCCCAACGCTGTCCTCTTATCCCGGTAACTTTGGTAAGGAAAATAGGATAGAATCTATATGTTTTATGCTTATGTTATCTTATGTTTTATGTTATGAAATATGTTATAAAATATGCTATAAAATATGTTATGAATATGTATGTTTGTAGGCTTGGGCATATGACCCATATGACTAACAAGACCCCAAATAGATTATGGGCATATGACCTACTTAGCTAGTAGGACCCCGCTAATCTCATGGGCATATGACTTGTTTAGTCTATGGGACTCCAAGTAATAATGGCCATTATAGTATGTGTATGATATAAGTGTTATGTTAAGTTTTTATGTTTCTTATGAAATTATGTATATGAACTATGTGTTAGATTTTTCCTTGCTGGGCATTAGGCTCATTCCTTTTTGTTTATATGTGCAGGAAAATAGCTATAGTGGCGGTAAGATTCATGGATGCTTGGGAGAATGTGTATCGGTGATGAATGGAGTCAAGGAGTCGAGAGTTCGATTTTCGAGGATGCAGTCTTGTTTTACCTTTTTTATGGTTTTACATGTATTTTTCCGCACTTTCTATGTAACTCCTTTTCACTTTAAATTATGTTTTGTTTTAAAGACAATGGGATCCCATATCCTACTTGATATTTTATGAGAGTGATTTTTATTTCTACAAGTTTCTAATAAATTTATGGTATTTTCGCAAATGTAAGTTTTATTAAGGATTTGTATGTATAGTTTCGTTAATGGTCCAAAAGTCTAGAGTAGTGGGTCATTACAGTTGGTATCAGAAAACGATTCCTTTGCATAAAGTTCTCCTCGACACACACACTCAAAAGCTCCGAATCTGACCGCCAAGTAAGTATTTAAGTTATAAGTTATTTTGCTTATGTATAGCTAACAGCTTTAGTGTTTATGTTTTCAGTTAAGTATGAACGGAGCTTTAACCTACCAAGATATCCGAGCCATTAAGGCTTTAAAAAGAATAAGGGAACCAAGGAACACCATAGGAACACTAGAGAAAATCACTCGGAGGTTGATCTTGTTCCACAAAGAGATAGGTCACCTTCAAGAGTCTAAGCAAATCATGATGAGAGCTGCATAACAATATGTCCTAGTAATTAGGCTTTTAAAGGATTTTCCTTCAGTAATTTCAACTTTAGAAGAATTATGGGAGACTATAAATAATGATGATGACTTACAAGTAGCCCTAAGATATTATTCTCTCATACTTAAGTTCACCTATGATTTAGAGTTTCAATTCACTAATGAGCAACAACATAGGATCTTCTTGAATCTTCCCCGAGGAAATTTTGAGGCTCAAGACAATGATGATTATGAGGAGATAGATGATGATATGCTAGATGAGGGATCGGATGTAGAAGATCCCGATTTTTAGATTAATAGTTTTTATTGTTTGTTTTATTTACTTTTTATTTTATGATTGTAATAAGTGAAAACTATTTTTCCAAATGAATAACATGCTATTTTATTATCATGTATGAGTTTGATTTTATTTTCACAATCATAATAAGTAATAAATAAAATGAATAATGATTAAGTTCGGTGAGGGTGGATACAAATCAATGAACCAAGTTTCCTTATTGAGAGTTAGGGGGACATAGTAGTGGGAACGATTTTACTGATCCCAACCCTCCCTCAATATGGTTAACTTTGGAACAAAGATAAGTTTCGAGCCTGAGAATTAAGTCAAATAGGATAATTAGAAACAGACTTAGAAAATAAAGATGGCTGTTTTTCTAAGTATAGAAACCCACTATAATAATAATAAAGACTTATATAATTTTTCATAAGAAGTCATAATAAATAGGTCCGAGATATGTTTGTTTAGAATAAGTTTTGCCTTAGAGCCTATTAGGGTAAGTTCTAACATGTTCTCGACTGTTAGAACTTTTGGTGAAGATGTCACTCCGAAGATCTGCATGCACCAACGGAAACGCCTCCAACGCTGTTCCAACGACCAATGATTCCCCTCCAGTTCGCAGAAGAGGAGTGCGTGCTACTACTAGCCGCAATGCACCGGCACCACAAGCTGACAACACTGCAGAGATCGCCAGACTGCGACAACAAGTCGAGGAATTTTTGCAGCAATAATGCTAACAGGCTCAATCTCAGCCTCAGCCTCCGCCACAGCCATAGCCGCAGCCACAGCAAATGGCCCCAGCACCCCAAAAAATTGGTCCATATGGGGGATGGCCAATGACGAATTACGCGCCGTATCCAGTACCGAACATGGAGCCAGTGTATGAGAGGTTCTGCAAGCAGCACGCTCCAAACTTCGAAGGGACTACAGACCCCTTTGAGGCAGAAGAGTGGCTAAGGAATGTGGAGCCAATTCTGACGCACATGAATCTCAGTAATGCGGACCGCATATCCTGCGTCTCGTCTTTGCTCAAGAAGGATGCCAGGATATGGTGGGACTTGGTCCAGCAATCCCATGATGCTGCCACCATGACATGGACCCGATTTGTGGAGCTGTTCCACAAAAAGTACTACAACTCAACTGTACTCGCGTCAAGAGTTGAGGAGTTTGCCAACCTGAAGCAAGGAAATTTAACGGTGGCAGAGTATGCTCGTCAGTTCGACCGCTTAGAAAAGTTTGCAGCGGAGATGGTTCCAACCGATTTCCTAAGGGTGAACAAGTTTGTTAGAGGACTTCGACCGAAGATTGAGATGGGGGTTAAGCTAGCAAACCCGGGAAACACCACATATGCCGACGTTCTTGAAACAGAAATAAAAGTAAAAAGGATTCAGATGAATGTTAGTGAGGAGAAGAGGGATTAAACGATGGTTCCAGACCAAAGTCTTTGCCTTGACCCAGGGAGGAACCCATGCTAGTAACAAGCATTTACAGGTCAGATCCTATCCTCGATAGTATATGTTCTAGTATCGCTTGATTTGGTAGCAATATACTCGTATATCTCGTTAGGAATGATAGAAAAATTAGAGAAACCTTGTGAAAGATTTAGAACTAGGTTTGTAACCGAGTTGCCTTCAGGAAAAGTAGTTCTATCATCACGGATAGTACGAGGCGTACTAATCAAGATTGAGGACATAGAACTAGAAGGAGACCTGATAGAGCTAGTGATCAAGGACTTCGATGTAATACTAGGCATGGATTGGCTAGCATGGCATGGCGCAACCATCGACTGAAAACGCAAGAAGGTGATGTTCGAGACTCCTGACGGCCAGAAACTATGCTTCATGGGACAAGCTTCAGGATTGCGCACCCAGTTAGTGTCATCTCTCAAAGCTCAGAAATTGATGGAGAAAGGATGTCAAGCATTCTTAGCCAGCATCATGAATGTGGAAAGGGAGACACCACTCAAGGTTGGAAATGTTCGAGTTATACAAGAATTTCCAGAGGTATTTCCCGATGACTTGCCAGGATTGCCGCCAAATCGAGAAATAGACTTCACGATAGAATTAGTACCAGGCACCGAGCCTATCTCTAAGGCACCATACCGAATGGCACCTATGGAACTCAAGGAGTTAAAGAGGCAGCTACAAGAACTCCTAGACTTGGGTTTTATTAGGCCAAGCCATTCACCATGGGGAGCTCCGGTACTATTCGTGAAGAAGAAGGACGGGAGTATGCAGATGTGCATAGACTATCGTGAGCTGAACAAAGTAACGATTAAGAACAAGTACCCGCTACCTCGGATCGACGATTTGTTTGATCAACTCCGAGGTGCGACGGTATTTTCAAAGATCGATTTATGGTCAGGATATCATTAGCTCAAGGTAAAGGGAGAAGATATTCCTAAGACAGCCTTTAGGACTCGTTATGGAAATTACGAGTTCTTGGTGATGTCTTTTGGTCTTACTAACGCACCAGCCGCGTTTATGGACTTAATGAATAGGGTCTTCAAAGACTACTTGGATAAATTCGTCGTTGTGTTTATCGACGACATTTTAATATACTCCAAGGATGAAGTAGAGCACGAGGAACATTTGAGGCTGATTTTGACGCGATTAAAGGAGCATCAACTCTACGCAAAGTTCACGAAATGTGAGTTTTGGCTTTCGCAAGTGGCGTTCCTCGGGCACATTATATCGAAAGATGGAGTTGCAGTAGACCCATCAAAGGTAGAAGTCGTGAAGGATTGGCCCAGACCAAAGAACGCATCTAAAGTAAGAAGCTTCCTAGGGCTAGCAGGTTATTATAGGAAGTTTGTAGAGGGCTTTTCTAAGATAGCCACTCCACTCATCAACCTGACCCGGAAGCAACAAAAGTTTAACTGGAATGATAAGTGTGAGGAAAGCTTCCAATTGCTTAAGGATAAGCTTTGCTCAACACCAGTACTCAGTGTATCGACACCCAACGATAAGTTCATTGTCTACTACGATGCATCAAAGCTAGGATTGGGATGCGTGCTGATGCAAAATGACAAGGTGATAGCCTATGCCTCACGTCAGTTAAAGGAGTATAAGCAACGCTATCCAACTCATGATATGGAGTTGGCAGCAGTGGTCTTTGCGTTAAAAATCTGGCGCCATTATCTTTACGGAGAACGGTGTGAGATTTATACGGACCACAAGAGTTTAAAATACTTCTTTACGCAGAAGGAGCTCAACATGAGGCAGCGCAGGTGGTTAGAGTTAGTCAAGGATTATGACTGCGAAATCCTATACCACCCAGGAAAGGCGAACGTGGTTGCCGATGCGCTTAGTAGGAAAAGCTATGGGAATTTAGCAGCCTTATCCTGAATAGAAAAGCCGCTACAGCAGGAGCTTATCAGTGCCGCAGTAGAAGTGGTTGTAGGCAAGATGGCTAACTTGTCTATCCAATCAAATCTGCTAGAGGACATACGGATTGGTCAGAGACATGATGAATCGCTAGCATCACATATGGAAGCAGTCAGAGAAGGCAAGAATACCGATTTCTCAATATCTAGCCAAGGCTTATTGAGATATAAGGATCGGGTATGCGTGCCAAATGATCAAAGTATTAAGAAGACGATTCTGGAAGAAGCGCACATCACCCCGTACTCAGTTCATCCAGGGTCTACCAAGATGACTCATGACATCAAGGCAATCTATTGGTGGCCAGGGATGAAGAAGGACATAGCGGAGTATGTATCTAAGTGTCTGGTATGCCAGCAAGTGAAAGTGGAGCATCAGCGCCCTGCAGGTTTATTGCAACCGCTTAGCGTACCAGAATGGAAGTGGGATGATATAGCCATGGACTTCGTGATGGGTCTGCCAAAGACGAAAAAGCAGCATGATTCCGCTTGGATAGTAATAGATAGACTAACCAAGTCGGCTCATTTCCTGCCTGTTAAGACTTCATACACGGCAGACCAATATGCAGACATCTACATCCAAGAGATTGTACGGTTGCATGGAATCCCCAAGACGATAGTGTCAGATAGAGGATCAGTGTTTACGTCGAGATTTTGGGGAAGTCTACAGCAAGCTATGGGTACTAAGTTAAGTCTTAGTACAGCTTTTCATCCTTAAACAGATTGGCAGTCCGAGCGTACGATTTAGATTTTAGAGGATATGCTACGCGCGTGTGTACTTGATTTCGGAGGATCATGGAATAAGTACTTGCCGCTGATCGAGTTCTCGTACAACAACAGCTACCAGTCAACGATCGGGATGGCACCTTATGAGTTACTGTATGGAAGAAGGTTCCGATTACCGTTGCACTGGGACGAGGTAGGAGAAAGGCAGCTTCTAGGGCCTGAAGCTGTTAGACAAGCTCAAGAAGCAGTAGCGCTTATTAGACAGCGTATGCTTGCTGCTCAAAGCCATCAGAAAAGCTATGTGGATGCCAAGCGACGCGATGTGGAATTCCAAGTCAGAGATCAAGTCTTCCTGAAGATATCTCCTATGAAAGGTGTCAAGTAGTTCGGGAAGAAAGGCAAGCTTAGTCCTCGATTCATAGGTCCTTTTGAGATATTGGACAAAGTGGGACCAATTGCGTATAGACTAGCCCTACCGCCAGCACTAGTCGATAGTCACAACGTGTTCCACATTTCGATGCTACGCAAATATGTGTCAGACCCATCTCACGTCCTCAAGTACGATACAATAGCGCTCCAGAAAGACTTAAGTTACGAGGAACGACCGGTTAGCATCCTAGATAGAGGGATGAAGAAGTTACGGTCCAAGAACTTTCCTATAGTCAAAGTCCTATGGAGTAATAGTTCTGAACGAGAGGCAACGTGGGAGTTGGAGGAGGACATGCAAGGCCGGTATCCAGAATTATTTGGTAAGTAAATTTCGAGGACGAAATTCTTTTTAGTAGGGGAGAATTGTAGAGTCCAAGAACTTTACTTAGCTAGTTAGATAGTAGTATTATAGTATTTATAGCATTATCTTTGTAACTGTGGATTTTTGGTTCAGACCGGGAATTATTTGGACACTCATAGTAGTACTTGTAGATTTTCTAAGTTTAACCTATAGTTTAAGAATATTAATGTTAACCTAAGGTTTGATTATATGACTGATATTAAGGATAATATTTATTATACTATAAGGTTTAGATAAGGACCAATAGGATTTTAAGCACATGTTATGTATGGATGATTAAGGATTAAGTATTTTGAGGATTAAATTTAATAAGGGTAAAAGTTTGAATGCTATAAGGTCAGTCAGCAGCTTTGAATACGTTGAGGGCTTAGTCAAGGCTGTTTACTCCATTCAAACTTAGCTAAAAATGTGTAATTTCATGTTTAATTAATCAGCGTGTGCCGATATATCGCAGCTATAGGGGGCGATATATCGCAGCACGTAAATACGGAAAACACGAGACGATGCACGACAGCCTCGGGCATACTGGCCCAGGCGATATATCGCCTACAGGGGGCGATATATCGCCCCCTTCAGCATATTTTGAAACATTTTGAATTTGTTTTCCATTTAGCCATTCAACCTCTTGATAAGTCCAGCACCTTTTTGAACGAGTCTTCAGCCTCTGCTGAACGATTATTCAAATTATTTTCACCTAAAAAGCTATTATTTTTATTCAAGTAAAATTAAGATCCTTTCATTCCTAAACTCTATAAATAGAACCTAGTACCCAGCCATTATTCACCTTTTACTCTAAGTTCAGTGGCTGCAAGTGCTAGGAGAGTGTGAGAGTTAAACACTTGGGTGGGGAAATCATAAGCTTGATCATCATAAGCTTATCAAACACTTGGGGAAGTAAGGTTTCATAGTATTTCGGTTCAAGGTTTAGATTGGTCTACAAGTCTTCAAGGTATTTCTATACCCTAGTTCATTGGTATTATGTTATTTTCTTTCTCATAGTCTTCTACTCAGTCTTCTAACCTTATTCTTATTTTGGTTAGGAAATCTAAGAACTTGCACATAAGTTTTTGGTAAGTATGTTTCTCCAAGGTTTAGTCCTTCCATTCCTTTCATTTCTCTTTTTCTTCTATAGACTCACCTTTTATTAATGGTTATTAGGAGTGTTCCAAAAGTCCCAACACTGTCCTCTTATCCCGGTAACTTTGGTAAGGAAAATAGGATAGAATCTATATGTTTTATGCTTATGTTATCTTATGTTTTATGTTATGAAATATGTTATAAAATATGTTATGAATATGTATGTTTGTAGGCTTGGGCATATGACCCATATGACTAACAAGACCCCAAATAGATTATGGGCATATGACCTACTTAGCTAGTAGGACCCCGCTAATCTCATGGGCATATGACTTGTTTAGTCTATGGGACCCCAAGTAATAATGGCCATTATAGTATGTGTATGATATAAGTGTTATGTTAAGTTTTTATGTTTCTTATGAAATTATGTATATGAACTATGTGTTAGATTTTTCCTTGCTGGGCATTAGGCTCATTCCTTTTTGTTTATATGTGCAGGAAAATAGCTATAGTGGCGGTAAGATTCATGGATGCTTGGGAGAATGTGTATCGGTGATGAATGGAGTCAAGGAGTCGAGAGTTCGATTTTCGAGGATGCAGTCTTGTTTTACCTTTTTTATGGTTTTACATGTATTTTTCCGCACTTTCTATGTTACTCCTTTTCACTTTAAATTATGTTTTGTTTTATAGACAATGGGATCCCATATCCTACTTGATATTTTATGAGAGTAATTTTTATTTCTACAAGTTTCTAATAAATTTATGGTATTTTCGCAAATGTAAGTTTTATTAAGGATTTGTATGTATGGTTTCGTTAATGGTCCAAAAGTCTAGAGTAGTGGGTCATTACAAGTGTGAATGAATTTATTGTTGTAAATTCCCAATATTTAAGGGATCTAATGTATTATTGTTATTAAATCCCACATTTTATGGGATATTACCGCGTGCATAGAAAATAATGCATTTATTGGCGTTATTTTATTTGATTTACAGAATATCTTCCTGAAATATGTGGGAACGAATACTGAAACCTTCTTTATAAATAGAGATGTAAACTTCATTTGTAAAGGACCGAAATATTGAGATTGGGAGAGAAAAATCAGGGCAACTATTCTCTTAACGTTTCTAGAAGACTCCAAAGAACTAATAATATAGACTCGTGGACTAGGCAGATTTTTTATTGCTGAACCACGTAAAAAGATATTGTTTTCATTCTCTTTATTCTTTTCCTCTGGTATATTCTTGTTTAATTGCTCTCCTTTTTTAAGTTGACGAAAAATGACGTCAACAGTTTGGTGCTTTCATTAAGAGCCATTAAACAATGCGTGCATCTGTTTAGTTAGAGAGCCTCTCGGATTAGCAATGGCCACGACAAACAACCCCAATATACCTGAGGAGGAAATTCTTCATTATGAAGAGTTCCCCCGATGGCCTGGGAAGCAGCCTATGGTTGATCCTGATCCCGAACAAAGGAGTGACTCATCCAACTCTCGGGGACCTCCTGCTCCCAGGGCTGACGAGGACATGTATTATAATCCTGAGAGATACGTTCCTATTGTGGAACTTGAGAATCGCTAATTGCGCCAATAGTTGGCAGAAGCTACAAGACTCAATGAAGAGCTAACCAGACTAGCTGCTGAAGCACAAGCGCCTCCTCGAGACACTCAGGCCCTACCTCGTAGGCTTAGGGGACATCCTCGTAAGAATGTGGCTGCCAGGATGGCGAAACCAGCACTGCCACCAACATCCCATCCTGTTTAGCCCAGACCTCGGGGGGGCGATCAGGCTAAATCTACTGCCAACCTGACTGCAGAAGCACAAACGGGAATGGGGAATAACCGAGCCCCCTCAGTGGCTCAGACCCCAAATCCTGGTGCTACGCAGAACATCCCGAAACTTGACCGTGCGAATTCGGGACCATCAAGACCACACAATGGGAGGCAGTCACCATCTCCTATAAGGCACCTACCATCGCCAATAAGGCATCCCTCGGCAGTCTAGAGGGCTCCGCGACCTATCCACCAAGATAGGATTCGACGAGCTGGACGCAGACAAGGAAATGGAAGAGAAGCTCCCTGAAATCGCAGGGCTCCTCAGCCTACTAGAAGCCAAATGTCACGATCACAAGCTACTGGGACAAGGAGACAAGGAGGAGACCCACCTTGCAATTACCAAGCAACAAGCTATGTAAGTGAGCTCGGATTACACTAGGTCCGTGAGCATTTATGACACTGAGCCAAGGAATGTCGGGAATTGAGGAGATCACCCTGACCTATGGGAAAATTTAAACCATAATCGGGGATGTGATAATCCCCCGAACCCAAATCTACGAGATCATCTAAATGGCTGCAAACAGGCGATTTACTATCCTGCACCGAGGCAGGGAGCTGGAGTTGTTATCAACAATAACTAGCCCCCTCAAGTCCAGGTTAGGCCTCCCATAGATCATATCCAAGAAAGGATTGAACAGTTGGAGAGAGCATTTAGGCTCTTACAAAACGAGCGTAGCCGGGAAAGGGATGAAGAGTTTGATGAGGAGCTCGAACCATTCGCCCCACATATCTCTAACACCCTGTTTCCTCAAGGGTTTAGAATTCTTCATGTACCGCCATTCGATGGACATTTGGATCGATATAGCCGCCTCAGCACATTCAACACAATTATGTGAGCCAACAATGTAGGCTACGAGCTTAGGTGTATGCTATTCCCAGCCACTTTCACAGGACCAGCAAAAAACTGGTTTGAAAAGTTCAAAAGAAATTCGATCGCATCCTGGGATCAATTTTTGAGAGATTTCAAGAAACAATTTAAGGCTATGGTCGGCATTAGGCCCGAGGCTTCAGTCTTAACCATTGTCCGACAGCAGGCGAATGAATCACTGAAAGGTTACCTCACAAGGTTTAACTTAGAAGTGGCTCGAGCTCGAGATGTCAACGATAGTGGTCATTTAATGGCAGTTTGAGCCGATGTAATGCCAGGAAGTCCTCTCTGTGAAGACTCACAAAGGAAACCTGTCAGGTCTTTAACCGAGTTCAATCGAAGAGCCCAGAGGTATGTTAATGTAGAAAAGGCGAGGTTAGCACCGAATATGACCTCTCAGTCCATAACTACAACAACAAACACAAACTCTACTTTGACCTCGGCGAACCCCACGACTTCAAAACTTCCTGGGGAAAACCCTTCCAAGAGAAAGAAAAATGAAGGGAATAACCCTGAGACAGATGGAGGAAAGAAGAAGAAAGGGGAAAGATACCTCTCCGTATACAAAGTGTATAATGAGCTCAATGAGTCTCGGGAGAATATCTACCTGGCTAATGAAAATCAGGTGCCGTTCAGACGACCTGACCCCATGAGGAACCAAAAGGAAAAAAGAGACTCTAGTAAGTACTGTAGATTCCACCGGGATATTGGACATACAACCGATGAATGTCGACTAAAATAAAAAGATCGAAGGATTGATGTCGAGGGGATATTTTGGGAAATACATAAGAAACTGAAATCCCAACCAGGCTTCAACTAGCCAAAGGGCAGCAGCTGCACCACCTGCCCAAAATAGTAACTCTCGAGCACGAGAGGATTAGCGACCCCCTCAGATTAATGGAGAAGATGTCATAACCATCTCGGGGGGAGGGGGGGCATATCGCAGGATCGGGCAAGAAAGCCCAAAAACGATATGTAAATGAACTCAAAACTGGTGACGGTTCCCCCTACGAACCCGAACCAAGAGCTCTGAAACAACAAAGAGTTGAAACTCAATCCATAACTTTCACTAAAGAGGACGCGTCTCATGTCCAATTTCCCCATAATGATCCCCTAGTCATAACCCTCCAGTTCGTGAACAAGAAGGTACACCGAGTCTTGATTGATAACAGGAGCTTGGTGAATATCCTCTATAAAGCCACGCTAGAAAAGATGGGACTCGCGCTTCGCGACCTAATAGCCTGTGCAACGACGCTGTACAATTTTTCAGGTGAAGGGATTGCCTAAATGGGATCCATTGAACTCCCTGTGACCTTGGGAGACTATCCAATGTCTGTAACCAAGATGATGGAGTTTGTTGTGGTGGATCTTCCATCTACCTACAATGTATTGCTCGGGAGACCCGCCCTAGTGTGGCGTCGGGACATTGAAAGGGGACCAGCTTGCGGGAAGGGAATGCTATAGCATTTCCATTAGAGGGAAGAAACAAACTAGTGCACAAGCACTTGCCATAATCCAGAACAAGGACGGGACGATCTTCGAGATAGATGAAGAGATCGACCCCAGAATAGAGGAAAAGGCTGACCTCGAACCACTAGAAGAGCTCGAAGAGGTCAAGCTTAAAGAAGTCGATCCCACAAAGACTGTGAAGGTGGGGAAAAACCTTTCAGAAAAAGCGAAGTAGCAATTAATTTGCTTCTTAAAAGAGAACCAGGATGTCTTCACATGGTTGCATTCAAGCATGGTAGGGATAAGTCCAAATGTGATAAGTCATGCACTTAACATTGATAAGAGCTTCCCCCCGAAGCAGCAAAACCGAAGACTCTTGGACGATGATAGAAAGAAAGCCCTAAAAGAAAAAGTTGACAGGTTAAAGGCAAATCAGTTCATAAGAGATGCCTTCTATCCTAAATGGATCGCCAATCCAGTATTGGTTCCGAAACCCAATGGAACGTGGCGAACCTGTATCGACTACTCCGACCTCAATAAGGCATGCCCTAAGGGTTATTTTCCCTTACTGCGGATCGATCAGTTTGTAGATGCTAAGGCAAATCACGGCCTCATGTCATTCATGGACGTCTATTCTGGATATAACCAGATTTCCATGCACGTGTTGGACCAAGAACATACGAGCTTTGTAACCGATATAGGGCTATACTGATACAATGTCATGCCTTTCAGGCTTAAAAATGCTGGAGCAACATACCAAAGACTTGTGAACATAATGTTCTCCGAGCAGATAGGTAATAACGTGGAAGTTTATGTTGATGAGATGCTAGTCAAGTCTAAACATAACAATAACCATGTGAATGACCTCGAAGAATGCTTTGCCGTATTACGAAGATACAACATGAAACTCAACCCACAAAAATGTTCTTTCAGAGTATCTTCGGGAAAGTTTCTAGGTTTTATAGTAAACGCACGAGGGATAGAGGTTAATCCTTATAAGATCCAGGCATTGATCAATATGCCTTCACCTCGAAAGCATAAAGATGCCCAGACTCTAAGTGGACTGATGGCTGCATTAAGTAGGTTTGTTTCGAAATCTACAGACCGTTGTCTTTCATTCTTCAACCTTTTGAGAGGAGGCAAAAAGTTCGAGTGGACTGATGAATGCGAGCTCGGATTCCAAGATTTAAAGAAGCACCTCGTAGAACCTCTGATCTTGTCAAAACATATCACAAGAGAAATCTTGTACTTGTATCTCGCTACTACCGAGCATGAAATTTGTGCTGTGCTCGTCCGAGAAGACAAGAAGGTACAAAAACTAGTATACTATGCCAGCAAAAGGTTACTGGGGCAGAATCGAGATACCCTTTAATGGAAAAACTAGCTCTCAGCCCGATCCACTCATCTTAGAAGCTCCGACCTTATTTCTAAGCACACCCTATCCATGTGTTGACTGATCAACCATTGCGACAAGTCTTGTCCAAGCTAGAGGCCTCGAGTTGATTGTTAAAATGGGCAGTCGAACTCGGACAATTTGAAATCACTTATCACCTGAGAACGACCATAAAGGGGCAAGCCCTGGCAGATTTCATCGTAGAACGTATTGGTTTGTCTGACGACAAGGTTATAACCCCAGCCCGTGAGCTGTGGAAACTTTATGTCCACGGGTCTTCCAACGAAAATGGACCGGGGGCAGGAATCACACTAATCACTCTAGCAAGGAATTGTTTCCATTTCACCTTGAGGTTCAGCTTCAAAGCATCTAATAATGAAGCTGAACATGAAGCATTATGACAGAACTTCGAATAGCCAAGGAACTCAAGGCAAAGGCAATACACTGCTACAATGATTCGCAGTTGGTGGTCAACCAAATTTTAGGGGAATATCAAGCTATTGGCATAAGAATGGCTGCATATTTAGAAAAAGCCAAGACTGCACTCGAACAATTCGAGTTCTATGCCATAGAGCAGGTTCCTCGAGAACAAAACTCTAATGCGGACACCTTAGCCAGGCTCACTACGTCCAACGAGGCTGACGTGCTGAACGTAGTCCCAATAGAGTTCCTGTCGACCCCCAATATCAATGTGTCTGAAGAGGAAGACGTACACATGATTGACTCCGAACCAACTTGGATGACCCCAATAGTTGATTACCTCAAAACCGACATCCTCCCAGTAGAATGGAGCAAGGCTCAGAAATTGATGTATCGGATTCTAAGATACACTATTGTGGAAGGAAGGTTATGTCGGAGAGGATATTCTATGCCACTACTTTGATGTGTGACTCCACCGGAGGCAAAGAAAATCCTAGAAGAAATTCATGAAGGATTTTGTGGAGACCACACTGGGGGGCATAGTCTGTCGAAGAAAATTATAAGACAAGGATGCTTCTGGCGTACTGTCAAAGCAGATGCATTCGAATATGTCAAGAAATGTGATAAATGCCAGCGATTCGCTACAATTCTGTGAGCTCCACCATCCGAGCTAACCATGATGACCTCCCCATGGCCATTTGCAGTATGGGGAATCGATCTGATAGGCTCGTTACCAATCGACAAAGGTGGAGTAAACTATGTCATGGTTGTGGTGGATTATTTTACCAAATGGACCGAGGTCGAACCCCTGGGCAACGATTACCTTGAAAAAAGTTTTGTACTTTGTGGTAAAAAACATTATCTGCCAATACGAAATGTCCAGAAAAATAGTATCCAATAACGACACTCAATTCGACAGTGAATTATTTACCCACTTTTGTGAAAAAAAATGGAATAATAAAAGGCTTTTCCTCTGTTGCCCATCCCCAAGCAAATGGCCAGGTCGAAGCAGTCAACAAAACCCTCAAAAGCTCAATGAAGAAGAGGTTGGAGGAGGCTTAAGGAAAATGGCTCGAGGAGTTACCTCAAGTTTTATGGGCGTATGGAACAACAACTCACACTTCAACAAGACATACCCCTTTCTCCCTGGCATATGGATGCGAGGCCATGTTACCAATTGAGGTTCAAATACCTATAATTTGAAGCCATGCTTACGATCAAGCCTCAAACCAATCTCAGCTCGAAGTAAGTCTGGACGTAATTGAAGGAAGAAGTTTTAGGGGTGCAACACGAGGACTTCCGAGGAGGTCACTTGTCCTAGTTCTACTCTCACCCAAGCACACTTAACTGCGGAGTTTTGATGGGATCCTATGCATTAGTGCTAGTATGATCGTACCCAATACTTCAATAAAAAGGTTCGGGATAGAAAGTTAGGATTGGGAGACTTAGTACTAGGACGTGTATTCCTAGCTACAAGGGACCCATCCGCTAGCGTACTCGGACATAATTGGGGAGGACCTTAAATAATCGAGTCCATTATTCATCCTGGAGTATATAAATTGGCTAGATTAAATGGAGAATTGGTACTGCAAGCTTGGAATGGTGAGTATCTACGACCTTACTATCAATAGTGTAGGAATTATGTCTCATTGTAACCAAGCATGTTCGTTTTTACAGAATTTTTATCAATAAAATGTTCCATTTTGATCATAATTCATTTTCTTTAATTAATGTTGTATTTTTTGCAAACTCTCATAATTCAATAACCTATGATCACACTCATATGATATTAAGGGGGCATCAGTGGTATACAATGATACCATAATTTAAAAAAAAAAATACAAGTGTATGGATTACATACCAAACACGACCTAAATAGGTTTGGAACAAACCAGCTAAAACTAATCGACGTAAGTTGGAACATAAATAAACCTACTTCGAGCTAAGTCGAGATCGAGGCTGGAATATTTTGCAAAAAGATAGTTTCGACCTCACAACCTTAAGGAGCTACTCGAGGAAGAGGAAAAGTGACTAGAAAAGCAAGATATAACTAAACTACCTATCTTACATGCCACAATAAGTACTTTCGAGTGCGTGGTAAAAGTAAGGTTTGACCTTGTCAAATAATGAGATCGGACATGGATATATCGAGCAAACTGTGTATGAATGCATTGAAACACGAGCTTAAATCCAAAAAATGTTTGTATGAATAAACAAACATAAAGTTAAAAATTTAATGTAAGTTGCTCAAAATATTTCGACCTACAAATGTGAAGCAAAAATATTAAAGTAAAATGTAAAAGTTTGAACAAACAAAAAATAACTCTTATACAAGCTGTAAATTGTTTTTGCCCTAGGGGCATAAAAAATAAAAATCAACTATTACAAATTTTTTTAATGGGACGCAGCCCATGAACTCGCTTCTAGGAAGCAGGAGCATCCCCCCCGGCGGCATCTGGCATCTCCTTAGCCTTTTCAGTCTCCTCATCAGCTTCCTCTGCCTCCAACCGAGCTTGCCACCTCGCCAAGAACTCGTCCTCAAGGGTATCCAGGAAGCTTGTATCGAGGTCGACATTGTTGGCCCAGATTCTGTACATGGCCGTGTCTACTACGCAATCCTTATTTTGCTTGAATTCCTCGAGGAGGCGAGCCTTTTCACTCTCCATTATGTCGAAGGTGGCCTTTTTCTCCTCCTCGAGCTTAGCGTTTAACTTTTCAAGCTCCTTGACTCTTGAGTTCTCCTCCTAAAGCTTTTTGATTCTCGAGTTCTTCTCTTCGAGCTCAGCCTCCAGTTTCGACTTGGCAACTTTGAACTCGTCAGCGGGTTTGAGTTGGAGATTCTTCTACTCTTGAGCATAGGACATGCTCGAATGAACCTCATTGTTCAGCTTGTAATTCAGCTGAGCAAAGGCAGCAAGGTCCTATACACAAACAACTTGGGTCAGAGCATATACCAAGTAAAACCCAAACAAAGTAAGAGAAAAGTTATCGAGGAGATGAGCTCGGTACCCTTGTCATAAAGGGCATTGGAGTCTCACGCATTGGTCAGGAACTGCCACTGAGGAGCGTCGAGATTAATGAAGTTTTGGGCCACCCGAGACAAAACTTCAGAGCCGAGGGTGGCTTCGTGGGTCCCAGCAGCACTATCAATAACGTATTCACTACAGTTAGTCGAAATCGATAGTAGACGCTCACGAGTTGGAACCATCTTCTTTGGAGCTAGAGTGGTTTCCTGGGAGGTTTGGATAACAGAAGGCAAGGGAAGAGTGACCTCCAGGTCTGTAGTAGCAGCTTGGCTCGAGCCCTGGGAGTCCGGAGGATGTGATGCCCTTGGGCGTTTTCTTTGTTTGGCTCCCGAACGGCGAATAAGCACGTTATCGAGGTCAGAGTCCATATCGCCTGCATAAACGAGTCACACGTTAGTATACGAGCTCAAAATACTAAATTAAATGTGAAGTAAATATTTAATGGAAACAAAGATTCAAGTGACAAGAAACCTAACTACAACTGTAACGCCCTACTTCCCTAGAGCCGTTACTAAGTGAGTTTAAAACGTGCATTTAACTCGCTAATCGAGGTTTTAGATCAAACAGTGTAACTAAGCCATAAACTGAGGAAAAACTTTAGAAATAAACTCATTTCATTGAAAATCTTAAAAGTTTAATACTTGGGATCCCAAAATACAGTTTAGAAATATTTACAACATACAAACTGTATCAAGTCGACTAAACGACAAAATCTAGGGTAGTTTACAAACATCTCCCAAAATCCACCGGCTGTGGCAGCCAGGCTGGCCAAACATGTACACGCCACTTCATGCCTGCTACACACGTGGTTGGTTGGCTTTCTCCTTACCCTTACCTGCACCACAGAGCATCTGTGAGCCGAAGCCCAGCAAGAAAACCCACAAACAGATAACATATGCAACACATATATTAAGCATATAAACAGGCCACCAATGGGCTAAACACATACGGCCTGGCCGTCCCAGGCATTTACCAAGCCCTGGGCTCGCGGTCCACACCGTGAGGATATCCCAAGTATCTGTTTAGGGACTCGCCCTGGCAACTCGCACTCCACGTGCTCAACGCTGCTCCCGGCCCCTTACCGTACTCGGCCTTGCACTCAACGTGCCTAACGCCGTTCCCGGCCCCCTACCGATCTTGGCCTACACCGTTCCCGGCTCTTGCCAATCATTCACATAATAGCACTCATAGCATAGTAAACAAGTATAGAATACTAACAGATACAATCTAAGGGCCACGCCCTGTAATTCAAACACACTCTGGGCTCAGCCCTGCATACAAGCTCTATGGGAACAAGGGTTTTCTTACCTGATTCCCGAGCTCTCTGAGCACCGATATCCCGAGCACATTCCTCTAGGTCGAGCCTTTCCGAGACCCCCCTGCTGAATTCAATCCTTGAAGTTGATCCTCAATCCCCAAGCTTCAAGCTCCTAAGTTTCCTCAGCCCAAATCCTTGCTTAAGCTAGCTTACACCAAATTCCCTTGAGTTGTTTCTTAGAGAGTGAAAGAGAGAGATAAGAATGGTGAGATGCTATCCTTAGCTGAAACAGAAGTATAAGTCGGTTTCCCAAAGCTTCTAATTAATTCCCCCTTTTTGTTTTATTCAGCTTAAGTCTATGTGGTTACCTCAAGGCTCGGGGTACCGAAATGTCCCCGATGGCAAAATGGTAAATTTCCCCAATATTCCCGCCTAGACATTCTATCCTCAAATATATCTCCAAATATTTATTTTCATATCCCGATAACCCCATAACACACCTAGTACCCAAATTACCCCTCGACTCGCCCCGAGTCCGAATCTCAACCCTGTTGTGACTTTCTGACTAACCGCTCACCAGGACTGTCTCGGACCGCGCTGCACAGACATATCTCATATATATAACATTTATCACATTTATACCCCTAATAACCAAACGGGGTCCACATGCACATTTAACTCAGCTAAACATGCATCATAATTATATATTCACATAAATCCACATATAAGCATATTAAATCATTTATTGCCCTCCAGGCACACTATTCAAGGCCCTAAGCCAGATTAGCAAATTCGGGTCGTTACAACAACTCTCCCCTGAGCTCGTGTTCGGTGACCAAGTAATCCCCCTATTTTCAGAGGAGGCTGGGGGAGTCCCTTCCCTATATGTGGAAGTTAACCTCGAAAGGTCTCTATAATCGTTTGTTCCGTATTGAACGGCTACCCCATCCCAAACTTCATTTAAACTATACATAGTTTGGTATTTTCCTAGCCAACTATCAAATCTATGAACCCTATCGTCTACCCAAGACCATACATGGAAATTATCCCTGGAATCCGGGAATAGGATCAGGGTGTCAGGTTTATATTGTAGTAGGGAAGGAGACAACAAGGTCGAGTTAAGAATGACTTTACCTTTATCACTCGAGCTCGAAGCCTCGTCGTTCGCATCATTTCCCAAGCACAGACTCCTATGGTGACGAGCTGGGGATCGGGCCCTTGACCTCGTTGACCTCTACCTCGGAGGAAGCTTATTAGTAGAGAGTGGTACGTGCTCCCACAGTGTATTTTCGATAGGTGGCATCATCCGTCGACTGGTCCTGCTCCAGAAAGTCGCAGCTCGAAGCTTATATTCATGAAGAAGATAAGATAGAGAACGCCTATCGTACGACAACTGGAGCAAAGCTTCCTTGTGCTCCCTCATTGAGTTTGTGGAAGTAGGGCGGTGATAGTTGGCTGAAGAAGCAGATACATATGAATTAGTTCGAGCCTAAACATTAATTGAGCATGAAAAGAAAGGAGGATATGTACTTACGAATTCGCTGGAATGTGAAAGGACGTGGGTGTGCTGAAAAAAGTCCTCAAGTACTCTGATTGAGCAACCTGTGACTGACGCGTGTCCACACTCGAGTGTGGTAGGTAGTTCAGTTTCCAAAAAGGGATAGTTCAAAAGTTTCCTTCTCATAGGATTCGAACTGATACTTTTGAGAGGGAAAAATGTTACACCCAGATTTCGAGAATGGGAACTTTGACCTCGAAATTCAAGTTCGTAAGGTGTAAGCTCGAAATAAGCAAGGTCATTATAAGGTCCACGAGTCAGAGATCTCATTAGCTTGAATAGTGTGTAGCCTCGAAGGTGTTTCGAGTCTATAAAGTGAACTCGCAACTCACAATAAGTAAGGGTTCGTCACTTGTATAAGTTTCTTGATGTGTCTCCTGCCCTCAGACAAGATGGTTCAAGCTCGAGAGGAGTAAGCTCGAAGGTGACGGCTTTGCCAATGATTACTTATTGGGATCATAGGCGAAGTGAGATGACGAGCTCGTAATAGAGAAACGGTCTCGAAGACACATGGATCCAGCATCTGAACATGTCAGCTGAGTGTGAATGAATTTATTGTTATAAATTCCCAATATTTAAGGGATCTAATGCAATATTGTTATTAAATCCCACATTTTGTGGGATATTATCGCGTGCATAGAAAATAATGCATTTATTGGCCTTATTTTATTTGATTTACAGAAATATGTGGGAACGAATATTGAAACCTTCTTTATTAAAAATAATGCATTTATTGGCCTTATTTTATTTGATTTACAAAAATATGTGGGAGTGAATACTAAAACATTCTCTATAAATAGAGATGTAAACTTCATTTGTAGAGGACATAAATATTGAGATTGGGAGAGAAAACTCTGGGCAACTATTCTCTGAAAGTTTCCAGAAGACTCCAAAGAGCTAATAATATAGACTCGTGGACTATGCAGATTTTTCAATGATGAACCACGTAAAAAGATCTTGTTTTCATTCTCTTTATTCATTTCCTCAAGTATATTCTTGTTTAATTGCTCTCCTTTTTTAAGTTGACGAAAAACGGCGTTAACACATCATTACATAGTTTTGGCCTAAAAACATGTTTTCAAGCCACCATTGCAAACACGTCGTTAGATAGTTTTGACCCAAAAACTATGTTTTTAGGCCACCATCGCAAACGCATCGTAACTGCATCATTAGGCATCATTTTTCTTCAAATTTTTAAGTTTTAGATTTGAAAAAAAAATGCAATCAAAACAAAAAAAATCTTGGTCAAAAGTGTTCTAAATCCATAAATTAATGTACTATGTCAATCTTTCCTTCGATTTTAGTTTTGGATTAGACTTTTCATTATCAATTTTAAAAAAAAAACTTAAAAAAGAGCTCAATGGTAGTAGGAGGTGGCGACTTCAATGGTGGTGGGAGGTGGAAGCGTCATTTGCGGTGGCAGCGTTTGGGGGTGAGTTGCTCTGCCGCTGTGGATAGGTGGTGGTGGTGGTGGTTGTGTCGTGGTGGTAGAGAAAGTGAGGCATTGAGAGAGTTTGAGAGAGAGAGATTGAAATGAGTTAAAGGGAGGGGTATTTTTTACCACACTAGTAAAAACAGGGGTTTATCGTCGATTGCAGGCCGACGCTTTTTCCAATTGCATCGGTTTTGGAATCGACGTTGTTGCTGGTGACACAATTGACCTGGGCAAAAGAATCAGTCTGTAACTGACGCTATTTGCCACGTTAGCGTCGGTCTATAACTGATGCTTTTGGTAAGTAGATGCATCGGTCTGTGACCGATGCTTATGAGACTCAGATGCGTTGGTTATAGACAGATGCATATGTTTGTGTTTGTGCAGAACCGATGCTATAAGTTTAAAAATTGTATTATGAAATTTGTTTCTGCATTTTTCCCCTGCAGGAAAACAAATGCAGAAAGAGAAGCAGAAAGGCATAAATAGAAGGAGAAAGACGTAAACATATCAAAGGTATATATTTATATGAAACTATATATATACAATGGTCAAGATATATGATTCAAAAAATAATATTCATATACTTAAGATGGAAAACAATGACTAAGTTAATTTATAATCAAAATTTACTAACTTAACCACTATTTAGAGTAAAAAAATAAGTTAGTAAAACTAATCTAAGCCCATGTATTAGAGACAAAAAAAAAAAAAGCTAGCTAGTAAACTAATCTAAGTCAAGATTGACATATGACTCAAAAAATAATATTCATACTCAATCGATATATGTAGGAGGTACATGCTAGCCAGCTCTTGTAACGACCCAAATTCAGTGTTTAGGCTTAAGGGCCTGGAGTAGTGTGCCTGGAGGGCATGATGGGATTTTGTGTGTGACTTTATTAAGTTAAATGCATCATTATGATTTATTGCACGTTATATGACTATTTGATTATTTGAGATGCATGACTATGTGAATCAGTATGCATGTAGAACTGATTGTCTTAGAATGAGCATGATTGTAACTTGGCCATGTTAGGGCATATCTGTGATAATTGTACTATGTGAATTGTGCCATGTGAGTGTGATGTTTTTATCAGGATGCACGCATCGAGACGGTCCTAGAGAGCCAGTTAGTCTAAAAGTCACAACGGGATGTTGTACCCGGCTCGGGAGGAGCCCAGGGGTACTTCGGGAATCTTATAAGTTGAGTTTAGAAAGAGTGATTAGTTATTGGTATTTTGGTAACCATTTGTAACTGCTGTGAGTAACAAGTTTTAAGATAGGAAGTGGTAGAATTGAAATGAAAGTGTTAAGACTTAAGTACCCTTGAAGGTTTAGCTTAGAAGGATTAGTAAGGAGGGGTAATTTGGTCTTTTGGCAAGACAAATAGACATTTTGCAGCTGGGATTTAGGGGGGTACGGTTTGGGCATTGGCTCATTTAGTGTCTTGATAAAATTAGAAGAGAAGGAAAGAAGAGGAGAAAAAGGCTAGGGCAAGCAAGAAGAAGAAGAAGAAGAGAAGGAGAAGTGGGAGTCTAGGAGGGGATCAAGGACTTGTGTGGGTTCTTCATTTGAGGTAAAGGTTTTATACATATCTAAATATGGATTTTTTGTTTTGATTTAAGGAATTTAAATGCCTAAGCTAAACATTGTTGGGTTTTGGGGTTAGTTGCTGAAATTTGAAATCATAGGAGTGGATCTTGTGTGGGTTGATGTTTTGGATTTGATTCTAGTGTTTATGGGGTGTTAGATTGTTCATATGAGGTTTGGATTTGAGTTTGGGGTTGAGATATGTGTTTGGGGTTGGTTTGGAGGTATTTTGGATGAAGGATTTGAAGGAGAAAAAAAACCCAGATTTTCGGGTTCGTAAGGGCGCGCCGCGGCCCTGTTCTTGGGCGCTGCGGCGCGAGGCTGGTTCCAGGCGAGGGGCTCTCTGACTTGCTTTAGCGCCGCGGCCCTGTAGGGCTGAGCCGCGGCGCTAGGCCATTTTCAGGACACCAAAATTCCATTTTTGAGCTTTTGCTCCAGGGGTTCGGGGGATGTTTCCAATGACTTATTTTAGGATTTTGGGAGTCCCGAGAGTGCGGGATTGGTCCCGGGAAGTGGTTTTGGGTTTGGTTAGTATTAAAAGTGTTTTATGTGTGTTGTGACTAGGATTTCGGAGAGGCTCGTGCTAGAGGACCGTGCTCGTGACCGTGGTGCATCGGAAAGCACGGATTACAGGTAAGAAAACCGTAACACCCGAGATTAGGGCATGGGCCCATTGTGTGATTGTAGGGCACGGACCTAGCTTGAATTGTGTGCAAATGTGTAATCTTAGATAAACTATTGTATGTTTGAATGTATGATATGTGTGATTGTAATTGAATGAACGGCAAGGCCGGACCGGCAAGGCCGGGACCGGCAAGGCCGGGTACGGCAGTGGGGCCGGAAGCAACGCTCAGCACATGGGATGCTATAGCGAGGGTGGGACCCAAGGGATACATGAGTTATCCTACGGTAATGACCGAGACCCCAAGCTTTGGTAAGGCCTCTGGGGCGGCATGGCCGTGCTTGTTTAAATCGATGATTTTCTTATTTATCAGTAAATTACGCCAGTAATATTATTATTGCATATGTTATGTGCTATTTGGGTTTTCTTGCTGGGCTTCGGCTCACGGGTGCTCTGTGTGGCAGGTAAAAGCAAGGAGTCTGTCAACCGGCCATGAGTATGGAGAGCGTGGGGGCGGCGCGTACATGTTCGGCCTGCCCGACTGCTTTGGTTGGGAGCTTTTTTTGTAAATGGCTGTATTAGCTCATTCTTTTGATAGTCAAACCTGTTGTAAATCTATTTTTGAGATGTAAATGTTTTGTCAACCTTATTTTGGGATCCCAGATGTTTTATATCTAACGTTTTCAATGAAGTTAAACATTTTAAAAGAATACAGCCTTAAACTCTGGTTTAATCACACTTTTGGTTTTAGAAACCACTTTGAGTCAATGAAATGCACAATTTCTGTTTTAAACTCACTTAGTAACGGCTCTAAGGTAGTAGGGCGTTACAGCTCTAGTTCTCAACAAACAGTGAGATGAGGTAGAATTGACTCTGCACATTCATCTAGTACAACGTTCACTTCTTCAAGCGGGTACACCACTGTGCTTTTGAATTACAAATGAATTAAAAAAAAAAATTGGACTTGAATTATATATGATTTTACAATAAAATTTAAATTAAACTATATAATAACTAATAAATTAAACAACACTTACATGATGACTCAAGTGGTTCATCATGAAATGGTTGATCCTTCATCAACACACACACCTACACTTGACCAAATTCATCAATGTTATTGTCTTGAAAAAAATTGGGCAACATTTCTCGTATTTCTACAACATTTCCCAATTTCAAAAAGTACTTATACACAACATATAATACACAAATATCTAACAATCAATTAACATGAATAATTTCAACCTTATATCACCATAGCACATAGTCTCAGAACCTATCTTCACTAACTTTTAGTTTTAAATTCCACTAAATTTAATATAACTATACATTTCAATATATATATATATATACTATTAAAGTTTCATATATATAAATACTATTAAAGTTTCATTGATGTGGAATTAATTTAATCTAATTACAAATGTTATTAATTTAAATTTAAACTTAAATTAAACTATATTTTATCTTCTACAATTCTAATCCTAATTCTATAATTAAATTACTACCACTAAAATGAACATATAATTATATATCTATATATATAAAATTAATGAAGAAAAAATGTTGAAATTATCTCTACTAGGTCATGGAATAGGCATGTGGCTACGGAGATGCCGGGGGAGAGCACGGGACAGAAGGCCAGAGACGGTGGGGGAACCTCGAAAATGGGAGGGGCGACAAAAATGGGGGAACCTCGGAAACGAGAAGGGAGGACGAAGCCATGGGAGTGAGGGGATCTCACGGGTGAAGGAGGGGCGGAGTTATGAGGTGGTGGAGCAGAGGAGAGGTGGGGAGGGCATGGGTTCGCAATCGCGTCTGCAATTTTTTTTTTAGGGGATCGGGAGAGAATGAGGGAGATGATCCCCAAATTTTTCCCTATATCGAGCTTAGCGTCGGTTTAGAACTAAATCTATTGAGGCTAACTCAATGTTGTTTAGATCAGATGCATCAATTCTTAACTGAAGTTATCGTCACTAATAATGAAACGCAACGTTTCATTTTCACAGAAGCATTGGTTGTGAACTGACGCTATTCGTTAACAGTAGAGTCTGTTTTAAATTGATGCTATAGCCTTAGATTATCAATAGATTCGGTTCATAGTGTGAAGCGATGTTAATAAGTGAGATCGTAGGTTCTAATTGGTGTAGTCCCAAAAAATAGTTTGTGGCATACATATATAAGAATTATTAAAGTTGGCATGTTGAAAAAATACAATATATGAAAGGGCATAATTGGTCAAGTTTTTTTTTGTAAAATATGTTTGAAAAGGCAATTCTAAAAGAGGAAAAGTAAGCATTAATTTATTAGCCACTTGTAATCCTCAAAAAGAAAACTAAAGTAAAAACACATGTTAATAAAGACAATTCTAAAATAGGAGCCACTTGCAATTCATCAATGCATAATGGAGAAAGAAAAGACAGGTGAAACGAACCAATCTCATTAATTACGAAAGATTAATCAATAAAATACGAAAAGTACTAATTATGATTGTTTCATGAAGAAGAGTATCATATTCTTGTTTCCTAAAAATATTGTAATTAATAAAAAAATAATGCTGGTGATATATAAAATTTACTCCCTTCAAAGGAAAAATATATATAAAATTTACTAGAATGTCATCTAGATGATTTTTTTTTTTTTTAAATTCAATAAATCTTTTTTAAATATATTTTTTTGTGGTGAAGTAGTATTATCCTAATTAAAAATTAGAATGGATTTAATAAATTGGTAGATACTTACTAAATTATTAAATAATAATATATTAAAACCCTTAAATACATATAAATAAATTCCAACGGCAATGATAGCGAAACTTTTGAGGTCATTTATATTGGGGAATTTACAACATTTACTACATTTTGTAATTTTTTTTCACTTTTACTATCACTAAAATTTCTTATCAATTTTATGAAGAGTTTTTTTCATTAATACAACATGTTGTCTTTGATTTCATCTTTGGACACGTGAAAGTAATTACGCTCATCAAGAGAAAATAAAATTCTGTAGATCTCATCCAGAGCTTCTTGGGGTGTAATCTCCTCCTAGCAAGCCACGAGCCCTTTTCTGGAGTGGATATCTAAAACTGAGGTCACGTCTTGAGGACCACACTAGCGATCTTCCCGCCTTCTTAAACCGATAGTCCTCCAGGTCTAGGAGTTTTGTCCTCAGCACTGGAAAAAGTGCCAAGTGTCTATCAATGTAGCCTTGGGCCACCCCAAGATCTTCTGACAACTTTTTGGTTACCTCGAGTAGGGGCGCCCAATTCGTACACTTGACTATTGGTATTTCCCACAACACCGCCCGACACATCAAAATGTACAGCTGCATTCTGAAAATGTCAGAGATGTGTCTCCCATAAAATTGGTGGGCGACAATCTATGAATTGGGCACTATGCGATATGCATGAGCCGGGGCTGAATAGGCATTAATTCCCCAAATGATTGGGGAATATTTATAATAAATGATTTTAATGACCCTCAACCTCTATAGATTGGGCTGAGGTACCATTGCAAAAGGGTTGACAACTTTTGTACTCAGAACAATATATACGCTTCCTGAGAAAACCTCCATTTAATCTTACCATCTCAAGCTTCAAGAATACTAATACTAAAGACTCGTGGACCAGGGTTGTTTTATAATCTGAACCACGTAAAAAGGTAGTCAACATTTTGGTGCTTTCATTGAGAGCTTGAAGAAATAATCATACTGAACACGCGTAGAAACACCCCAGACGATGTTGCTCCACGTGCAGGGTCTGAGGGGGGAGAACCCAGCCAGCCCCCTCTACACGACCTTACAGAGATGGCTCGGAGGATTTCGATGAGAATGCCAAATACGACGGTGAAGATGACAGGTTCTATAAGGAGGAATATCCTCAGCCCAGAGGTGGTGGCTCTCCGCGACCAGGTGGCCTCCCATCAACAAAAACTTGATGTAGAGGAGGAGAATATTGTCGCCTTACAAGAGATGGTTAACGCCATGAGGGCTACTCTGGCGGCCCAAGGGCTGCCAGTGAACCACCATGGTGAAGTAACATCTAGGCAGCCAGCTGGTGTGCCACCTACACACCCAATCGGAGTGCCACTTGACATTGCAGCGGGTATGCCTTCTAAGCACCCTTCTGGCGTGGCGAAAGATCTGCTAGCTAGCATGGCACCTGCGCACCCAGCTGGAGCTGGAGCCCCACCTATACAATGAGACTGTGGCAAAGGAAAAGTAGGCACGAAAGAGAACCCGTTAGACTTCCTAACCCATTCAGGCCCTGAGGAGAGCCAATGATAACCAAGGGCATGGAGGCCAAGGACATTTCCAGACAGCTAGCATTCGCAGAGCCCAGGGCATTCCACCTTGGCGCGCTACGACAGATCATGTTAGGCCTGGAGGTGGTCTCCCACTGGCACCTCGATAGCATCATAGAACCCCTGGCCTGCGGGCCAACAAGAGAAATGTCTCCGCCAGCCGAGGACAAGGGATCAATATCTTAGTCAATAACTAATATGTTGACTCCGAGAGGGAAACGAAAGTAGGATACCCTAAAGACGGTGCTCACCTCCAAGAACATCCTGACCTATGAGATGACTTGAACACTTGTTGGGGCAGGATAGCTCCTGAGGAAAATCTTGGGAGACAACAAGGACCAAACCTCCGAGATGACCTTAATGCTCATAGGAGAGAACACCCAACGCATAGTGCAAATCGAAATCGCGACCCTCTCCATTCAGAATTGGAGAGTCTGAAAAGGATAATGTTGAAGATGGCTCGAAGAAAAGGTCATGACTCAGATTCTGACGAAGAGGATGATGAGCCTTGTGCTCCCCACATTGTGTAGGCTCCACTACTTCGAGGCATAAAAATTCCAAACATCAGCTCGTAGAACAGAGGCACGAATCCCACTCACCATCTCTCAAAGTTTAATAGATTGATGTCGGTCCACCGCATCTCTAAGGATGCTAAATGCCATGTTTCCTGTTGACCTTGAAGAGATCAGAAAATGAATGGTTTAAGAAGCACAATCTAAGATCCATTCACTCCTGGCACCAACTCTCCTCCTCCTTCTAAAGACAATTCATAGCGGCGCAGAAAGTGAATTTTGAGGTCAACGCATTGACCAACATAAAGCAAGGACCACTTGAGACCTTTAAAGCTTACATCCGAGCTTTAAAGCATCCAGGACAAGGATGGGTCGATGATCGCCAAGAGCTGACGGCTCTACAACCTGCCATCCGAGCAGGTGACCCACTATGGGATGACCTCTAGCAAAGAGGATGTCACAAACTCGATGATTTCATACATCGATCCCAAGAATACATCAATTGGGAGGAGGCTCAGAATGGCGCATTCAGCGTAGTAGTCCCTTTTCCCGCTCTGTTTTTCCCAAATGCCATGGCTCTAGGACCCAAGTACTCGCCTCCAGCCCAAATGAGTGTTATGAGCGATCAATAATTTAGTCGTGTTGTTCAACCAGTTGGTTTCAGCACCATGCGAGATGTTCGTTTTAGTGCCACCTCGCCAGGCTATGGAACAACTCCCACTGGATAGAATGCTTTTCAGCCTGCATTCTCTTCTAAACCTATAGCTCCAGCCCAGTTCGCAACACCCAGTGAGACCCCCAAAGGAGCAAACGTGGTGGAAAATGCAAGGATAGGAAGTCCAAGAGAATTGGAGCAGCCCTTGATGAAAAGTATGCTCCACAATACTTTGATCCGAGTACACGAACATGGTGGATACTCGAGAGAATATTTTCCTAGCCACTGAAAAGCAAGTTCACTACAGGAAACCGCCACCTATCCAGAGGGATCGGGAGAAAAGAGATTCCACTAAGTTTTTTTGGTTCCACAATGATGTGGGGCACCGCACCAACAAGTGCTAGCAACTTAAAGATGAGATTAAAAGTCTCATCAAACTTGGAACCTACACCAATATGGCGTAAACCTATTACCAGCACAAATTCCCTTAATGACTAACCAAATCATCACTATCTCCGAGGACGATTCTTCGAGGGTACATTTTCCCCACCATGATCTTTGGTGGTTGAGAGTTAGATTTCCAACAAGATGGTTGATCGGATCCTAGTGGACAACGAGAGTTCAGTGAACATCCTTTCCAAGCCAACCTATGTGAGTATTGGGCTGACTACTGGTGACATGTCCCCTTGCACGTCCACTCTTTATGGGTTCTCGAGGGAAGGTCTCTTTCTGATAAGGCAAATCAAGTTGCCGGTGATACTTGGAGAAATGCCTTTCTTGGCCTTCAAGTAATGCACTTTTGTGGTCGTGGACTACTCTTCCTCATATAACGCCATCGTGGGGCATCCAAGTCCTGTAGAATTTGGAGTTGTCGCCTCCATACGCCACCTGTCCATGAAGTCCCCTACCGAGGCCGGAATAGACACAGTTTGTGGAGACCAAAAGGAGGCCAGGAAGTGTGACATTGTGTCCCTCGAGCATCTAGTAATTGTAATTGAGGCAACAGTCCCCAAACAACCTCATCCAAAGGAGATGGAGGTCCTGGCTGTTCAAGAAGAAAGGGAGTCCTATAAGATAGACCCTAGAATTGAGAAAGAGAGGGCTATCGAGCCCATGTAAGAAACAGAGGAGGTGATCTTTAACGCCTCTGTCCCAGATAGAAAAATGAAGGTCGGGAAACCTCTCAAGGACGATGTCCAAGAGCCTTAATGGGATTTCTCAGGGACAATCAAGATGTCTTTGCTTGGTCTAACTCCAACATGACAGGCATCGACCCCAACATCATATGAAATGCCTTAAACATTGATCCTAACATCGCTCCAATACAGCCAAAATGGAGAACAAATGACCTGACCAGAGCATTGGCTTTATCGGCGAAGGTGGATATGCTCCTCGCGGATGGGTTCATCCAAGAAGCTCAATACCCGAGGTGGTTGTCTAACCCGGTCCCGGTGCCCAAGCCAAATGACCCTTGGAAGACCTATATAGATTCTCTAACCTCAACAAAGCCTGCCCAAAGAATTGGTTTTCTTTGTCCAAGGTCGATCATATGGTCGATGCCACCTCTGGGTACGAGCTCTTGTCCTTTGTGGACCCATATTCCAAATATAACCAGATTTCCATGCATGTTACGGATTAAGAGCACACCAGCTTCTGAGCCGACAAAGGGGTGTATTGCCACAAAGTGATGCCCTTTGGGCTCAAGAATGTTGATGCCACCTATCAGACATTGGTAAACCAGATGTTTAAGAACCATCTGGGTCAGAACATGGAGGCTTACATAGATGATATGTTGGTAAAATATAGAATAGACGCCGACCACATGAGAGATTTGGCGGAAGTGTTCTCCATCCTCAACAAATTTGGGATGAAGATGAATCCCCAGAAGTGCACTTTTGGGGTTACCTTCAGGAAGTTCCTAAGCTTCATAGTTAGTGCACGTGGAATAGAGGTAAATCCTGAGATGATCAAAGCCTTAACAAAAATTCAACCCCCCCCACCCTAAAGATAAAGATGTACAAAGCCTCACCGGAAGGATAGCAACACTTAGTCGCTTTGTCTCCAAGGAAACTGATAAGTGCATCCCGTTCTTCAACATCTTTCGAGGAGGTCAATGATTCGAGTGGACGGAGGAATGTGAGCAGGCATTGCATCAATTGAAGGCACATTTGGCTAATCCAAAGATCTTGTCAAAGTTCGTAGACAGAGATCCCCTCCTCCTCAATATGGCTATCTCAAAGAATGACATGAGTTCCGCCCTAGTCTGCGAGGAAGAAAATGTCTAGCACTGGTGTACAACTTAAGTAAAAGACTCATCGGGGCGGAATCCAGATATCCACTCATGGAGAAGCCAAATTTTTGTTTAATGGTTGATTCTCGGTAGATAAGGCCCTTCTTCCAAGTGCGTCCCATCAAGGTGCTCACTAACCAGCCTTGAGAAAATTTCTCCAGAAGCTGGAGTCCTCAAGGAGACTCCTCAAATGGGTCATCGAACTAAGTCAATTTGACATCACTTATCACCCAAGGACTATCATCAAGGGACAAGCACTAGCAGATTTCATTGCTAGGTGCATGGGAGCATATGAACGACCCAATAATGCCTCAGTGGTCAGGCCCACGTGGAAGATGTATGTAGATGGGTCCACCAATGAGAATGGAGTAGGAGCGCCTAATCTTGGTATCTTCTGAAGGGCACAGGGTTCACAGTGCCCTAAGTTTTGGGTTTGACGCCTCGAACAATGAGGCTGAGTACTAGGCTCTCATTACTGGAATCCGAGTGGCCCAAGAGCTCAAGGTCGAGGGCCTTGAGAGCATTAGTAATTCTTAACTCATAGTGAATCAGGTCCTAAGAGAATGCCAAGCCTGGGGAACAAAGATGGTCACTTACTCAGCCAAGGCCGAGGAAATGCTACACAGCTTCAAAAAAATCATCATCCGACAAGTTCCAAGGGAACATAATTCTAATGTTGATGCCATGGACAAGCTTGCAACGAACAAGGACACTGAGCTGATCAACATGGTCCTAGTTGACTACTTGCCCTCTTCAAGCATCTCAGCCTCCGAGGAGGTAGAAGCAGTCCAACCTCAGAACAGGTGGATGGAGCCTATTGGTGAAGTATCTAGTCTTCAGAGACTTACCGTAGGACAAGAAAGAAGCTCAGAAGCTATTTTACCAAGTCCCTTAGTATGTCATAGTGGACAACAAGTTGTACAGGCGAGGATATCCGTTGCCCCTTCTCTGTTGTGTACCGAAGTAGGAAGCCAGCCTAATACTTTGAGAAGTACATGAGGGCTTTTGCGAGGACCACGCTTAGGGGCAGACCCTTGCCAAGAAAATCTTAAGACAATGGTATTTCTGGCCCACTATGAATAATGATGCGATGACTACATCAAGAAGTGTGTCAAGTGTCAACGCTTCGCCAACATACCAAGAGCTCTTCCAAATGAGATCACCTAGATGACAAATCCTTGGCCTTTCGCAGTCTGGGGGATTGACTTTATTGGGTCGTTGCCCACTGGAAAGGGGGAGTGAAGTACACTATTGTAACGGTCGACTACTTCACGAAATGGGTTGAAATTGAGCCTCTCGCTACAATCACTTCTAAGAAGGCATTAGACTTCTTCATTGAGAACATCGTTTGCCGCTACAGGCTTCTGAGAAAGATAATCTCTGATAACGGCCTGCAATTTGATAGTGAGTTATTTACAGACTTCTGTCAAAGTCATGGAGACTTGAAGATCTTTTCCTTCGTAGCCCATCTGGGAGTAAACAGACAGGTGCAAGCTATCAATAAGATGCTTAAAGCCACTCTAAAGAAGAGGCTGGAACATGCGAAAGGTGCATGGCTCAAGGAGCCGCCTAAGGCATTGTTGAGTTCTCGCACAACTGATAGGACCTCAACTAGCCACTCGCCATTCTCCATGGCCTACAAATATAAAGCCATGATGCCAGTCAAGGCAGCAATCTCCATGCACCGATGAGATACAACGATCCGACCGCAAATCACGCTTTACTCTGAGTGTCTCTAGACCTTGTGGAGGAGCTCAGTGAAGCTCCACAGCTTCGAGTATCATCCTATCAGCAAAAGGTGGCCATATATTTCAACTAGAAAGTGAAGGTTAGGAAATTCAGGGTCGGAAATTTGGTGTTGTGAAGAGTCTTCTTAGCCACCTGAGATCCTGGTGCAGGAGTATTGGGCCCTAACTCGAAAGGTTCATATCAAATCGAGAGCATCGTTTGTCCAGGGACATACAAACTTTCCCGACTAGGTGGGGAGTTAGTGCCCCACGCCTAGAATGCCGAGCACCTTTGCCGGTATTACCAATAATATAAGCAATGTATTTTCTAAGTTTTGTAGTTAGTGTGTAGCCTCTAGGCACAATTAATTGAAATTGTGTGTGCAAAATATGATAGATTAAATTCAAAGAAATTTCATGTATGTTAAATTTTAATTTAGTAATTTCACTTCCCTAGGTGTACCCGCTCGCTGGCCTGGACAAGTAAACGCAAACAAGTCTCCAATCACTTGGGGGACATAGCTGGGTCTCCTCGCCGAATAGTCGCTCCCGGAACGTGACCTAGGAAGATAAACTTATCATGAGTGGAGCAAGCCTAGTGTCTAAGATGGCGTAAGCAGGTTAAAAAACCAAGTGACCTATGGGCGGAGAACTTGATTTGTGTTCTGATTAGTGCTAAAAAATGTTACTTAATTAGTTGTAAAGTTTAAAATAATTTATGTTTTAATTAATATTTTCATGGATTTATTGAAATATATTTTATAATTGAAAATATTAATTTTAATTTATTTTGAGTTTAATTTTCAAGAATTAAAATGTTTTTGGCCTAGCAAAAAGAAAGAGAAAGAAATAAGTAAAGAAGAAAAAAAGGGTAAAAAAAGTGGCATTTTTTGAGTCAAAAGGCCCAATTTAAAGCCTAGGCACACTGCCTTCTCTCTCTCCCCAATGCGCAACATAGCGCGTCCTCCTCTTGCCCCGTGTGCAGCCCAACCCATGTCTCTTCTGCCTCGTCAGTGTCGCGCCATCCCAGACCTCCAACTATGGCACGCCACGCACGCAGATTCGCCTAGTCAACACCTGTGTGGTGCTCTTTCCTCTTACTCTGCCTACCAGCCGCCTGCAGTAGTTGTTCCTTTGCCGCACTATAAGCCCCACGCCGTGTACCTGCATAAGAGAGCACAAAAAAAAATAGCAATATAGCAATAATAATAATAATAATAGTGGTTTTTATAATCATATTTTATTATTAATATTTTAGTTCTATCTAATAAACCCCAAATTTTTAGAAAAATTGTATTTTAACGCTTTTTAAGATTATAAGTAAGAGCTTATTTTCTTAGATTAGGGTGTAATTTTTGCATTAGAAAAACTATTGAAAAAATTTCACTCACTTTTCTTCTCATATTTCTTTTTAGAATTTTTGTGAGAATGATGTGCATAATGACCTAATATTTCTTGGAAGGTTAGGGATGATCTCATATGCAAAGTAATGTTATTTATATTTTTTATTCAATATATGTGTCTTTAAAGTGTATACATTTGAGCATTTATGATCCCATATTCAATGTTGACCACGATTTTGGCCAACGACGAATAGATGTCAAAACTAGAGTAAACCTTCAAGAGAAAATACGACACTGATAATTTTATAGTGGTTCAGCCCCAATTTATTGGTAATAGCCTAATCAACTTTGGAGTTGTGATATATAGATCTACACTTAAGATCAAATGAACCTGTGTCAACTGAGTTTCTCAAGTGTAAGTAGAAAAATACAGAGTTTCTCTCTCTAAAGAATACAAGCTTTCTCTCTCTAAGCTCTCTTAGAAAATGCCCCAAGTAACAACTCCAAAGTCTCAAAACTTGGGAGTTTTTCTCAGTCTCCAAAGATCAGATCCCCCTAAATGATGCCATGAGCCATTTATTTATAGGATCATAGATAGTACATCAGATATATCCCTTTGACCGGGTCCTTGGTTCTTCCAACAAACTTTAATTAAAAAAATATAAATGAATTTAAATTACAATAATATAGCTATTATTCCGAGATATCTGAGAGATTCCCGCGACAGGTTAGAATGATTCGAGTTGAAGCTATTACTGAGGCTTTTCTGAAGAGTCACTAGACGGTAACTTCTGAGATTCTGATCCATGACCGACCAAATCCATCCTCGAAGTGATTGGTCAGCCAAGAAAACTCACTGGTCGGCATAGGCAAGCACCTTCTAGCACACCTCTGGTCGATATAGGGAAAGCACTCCTCTAGCACACCTCTAGTATAACATGACATATCTCTGGTCTAGCATGACACATCTCTGGTCTAACATGACACATCTCTGGTCTAGCATGACACATCTCTGGTCTAGCATGACACATAGCAAAACACTTTACTTGTCATGCAAAACAAATGACTGGTTGGCCAAAATACTCCACTGGTCAGTCAAAAATCTTCACTGGTCGGACAATAATTCGACCTAGTCGGTCAAATCACTTCCAACCAGATATATAATTTTCATGAATAGTAATATCACAACTCCAAAGAGCCAATACATTTATTGACTATTAATGTGCCATTTACTGACCATGCATTGCCACTTGTCACTTCTGATTTCCACGTCATCGAATTGAAATTTTGGGATAACATTTGCCCCCCAAGTTTATTATAAGATTTACTCGTATGATAAGCTTTTTCTCTAGCAAAATGTTTTTGAGGTCACCCAAAACCTTCCATCCGGTCAGTAACTTTAACTTTTGTAGTAAACCCACGATTGAACTTTTTTTTGAATTCTTCAAATTCCATTTTTTTGATCTTGTTGTAGTACCCCATGAGTAAGAAAAACATGTTTGTGTCCCATGCCCTTGTGATTTGTTGTCCGCTCGAAAATAATTTATTAGGAAAGCATGTATATAGCCGATCGGTCATCTTCTTTGAGAATCACCAAGGGCACCATAAACATGCCCCCCTAAGCTACTCGGGTATGCCACCGTCTGCTTGGATGTAATGGCACCATCACTCAGACACCACGCATCCGCTTGGGCACCACACCATCTGCTCGGACCGCTCCATCCGCTCGAACCAGAGCCCAGCCGATCAGACACTCTTCCATCCGTTTGGACACCACAAGAACAGCTCGGACGCATGCCATTTACTCGGACCAGAGCCCACCCGATTGGACACTCTTCCAGCTCCTCGGACGCACGGCCCAGCCGCTTGGGCGCTCGCCTGCTCGGATGGTTAGCCAATGTCTCCTCAGACACCTCTCGCTTGCTTCTTAGATGGCGGCCCTCTGACGCGGACCCTCAGAAGAACCAGGCTCCTTGGCGTGGCCTCCTCGGATGTAATAGGCCTCTTGGATGCACGACCCAGCCGTTCAAATGCACACGCCCACCGATCGGACACACACAATCATCTGCTTGGATGCACACACCCACCGATCAGACACCCCTCATCCTCTCGGACGCACACACCCACCGATCGGAGACACGCCCCCATCCGCTCGGATGTGCACGCTCATAAGTCTTTGGGCTTGTAAAAAAATGGTTCATGCATTTTAGGCACCAAATTTTTTTTGCTTATTATTGTTGCCCTCTTACAAGTTTATCTGGGGAATATAAAATATTTTTACTACTCAGAAAATATTTTACTGGGTAGTAAATATTTTTTCTTAGCATTGGTTGACTTATGTTTGTTTGGTTCTCTCTAGCGACTCATCAGTGTTAGTCATGCTCAACACCGAGCAGTAGACTATAAGGAGCTGGTCAAGGTCTTGAATAATCAATTGGTGGAAGCCTAGGAAAAGATTGATGTGCCTGCCTCTCCTGCTCTATCACTCTGACTAGAGAAGGTCCTGGATGTTGACGATGGTGTTAACCAATCAGGGACTAGTTTACCCGACCAATAGAAACTCTTAGCCGACCTGAGAGCTTCCTATCCATCAATAGAGTTTCCTACTCAACCAGTGAAACATGCTTAGCCGACCAGAGAAGTTGTATCTGTTCTCTCGACCAGGAAAAATTTACACCTGACCAGCTGAACTTTGATCTGGCTAGTAGTGTACTCTTTTTTCTTATACTTTTGTGAAGACAACTGATGCTTAGCAGCTTTGATATTTTTCTCGTAACGCCGAGCTGTTGGAATTTATACTTTACTTTTCTTTGCTAACTTGAAACATTCTAAGTCTTTTTAGACTTAAAATATTATAAGTTTTTTGTGAATAGTAAAGTCACTTTGATGTATGCCTTATATTTTCGAATGAGTACTTAGTTTTCTAACTTAGAAATTCTATACACTTCATAAGTCCCTACTAAGTATACTTTCTCATACTCTTATTGCTCTAACATTTTATGAGCATAATGTTTATTGTCACACAAATATCTGCTTCTAACTTGAAATTTTAAAAAATTCCAAGTTACTTAAGCTTTGTCAAACAAGTTAGCTTAATGGCCATTTTTGACTTCGAAAATTTCCAAGTCAGCCTAAAAACAGATATCTTAACCCGTGCTCTTATTGCCTGTGTTAAATTATATACCAGTATACCCCATGTGCCCCCCAAGTGATCAAGGGTTTAAAGATCATTGGTCACTTGCTACTTGACCGAATCTGTTCGAGCAGTTAATTACTCATGAAACACATAAATTATATGGAAAATATTCGAGTAGTTGAACACTGCTTGAACATACCGACCAGTTAAATACTATCTGATTTTACCGACCAGTTGAACACTCTTCGGATAATTAACACACATGCACATTTGTAGAAAGAATCGACCACGCTGCGCGTAGTCTCTTTTCTTACACGTAAAAAAAAGGAAAAAACGTGTCTAATAATGAGTCTTAAACAACAAAAATTGTTCAAAAATAGATGACTGGCCAGCAAATAACCAGCTCATAAACCAAATTTAAATAACAAGTTAAACAACTTGAAATTAAACTACCACTCTGAAAGCGGTATTTAGTGATAATATATCCTCCGATGCTGGCCATTCCAGTGGTTCCTGATCAAGCTCCGTTCACCTAATCTGATCCTAACACTCCAGCTCATGTCCAAGTATCTTGGCATACCTCTCCCTTGCTTTGTTATTATCCTCAGCCAAGTAATGTGGACCTCCACATATACTATCTAAGGTAAAGTCCACAGGTCCAGGTTGCAAGGGTGGAGATCTCTGTCATTTGAACCCAGAATTTTTGTTGCCTCCTTCTCCTTGGGGTGTCTCTGCCGGTACTTTCTCAACTTTCCTGACCGGAGAATAAATTCTATCTCGTCCTTGAGGTGATTGCATTCATTCGTGTCGTGACCATAATCTCCATGGAAACGACAAAACTTATTCATGTCTCTCTCACTCTTCTCTTTCCCGATGGGTGGAGGTTTCTTGTAGGGAACCTCTTCATGACTAGCAATATATATTTCAACTCGGCTAGTCGAGAGAGTGGTATAATTAGTGAACTGAGGCTCATACTTTGTTGGCTTTTCGTTTGAACTCGACTTAGCCTTCTTTTCTTCATGGTGGTCAGACCCGTTATTCCCACGTTTCTTTCCACCATTCATAGGAGGGTCAGCTGATCTGCCTGGATTGTTTATGCCATTCTCCTCTTTCTCGATTGCATCATACAATTTCATATACTTGTCTGGTCGGTCAAGAAATTGTTGGAGTGTTGAGATTGGATTGCGATGAATACTATCCCACAAGGAGCTCCGATAAGTTATCCCAGAGGATATTGCCACCATCTTCCCCTCGTCTCCGACAGGAGTTGCTCTATTGGCTTCTCTAATGAATCTTTGTATATAATTCTTTAGAGATTCATCCTTCCCTTGTTTGATATCAGCCAAGTGGTTGGCATAAACTGGTGGAGTCCGAACAGCACTGGATTGTTTACAAAACTCCTTCCTGAATGCTTCTCAATAGGTAATGGAGTTCGACTTAAACTTCCAATACCATTCCTGGGCAGTATCTGACAAAGTAGTCGGGAAAAGTCTACACCGATAATCGTCACTTACCCCGAGCAGTTCCATCTGGTCCTCGAATTTCCCAACATGTCTAATGGGATCTGCCTTTTCTGTATATACTAGCAGCACCTATGCTTTATATTTTGCCGGCGGCTAGGCTGCTCTAATCTGGGCACAAAATGGGCTGCCACTCCAGTGGTCTATCGCATCCATTCTGGAAGGTCATTTTGACAAACCTTGCATTGCAGCCATTAGCATGTCAAGCTGGGCTTGGATGGCTGGTGTAACTGACAAAGTGTCAAGGTCTTGACCGCCTGGTCGAGCATTACCATCTGGTGAACTGTCGTGAAGTATTTCTACTTGACTGGCAGGGCGGTTCATATTTTGCCCTTCGACTGGGACGGTCCTCCTCTTGTTGGTGATAACGTCCCTTAGATCCTTCCTAGAAGCATGCTCTCCTGCCCGATCGAACACCGTACTTTTATTTTTCAGTGGGCTTACTACGCAAGACTTGCTCTCTCCCACTATGCTGCTGGTCGGGGTGCAGTGGACGCTTTTTAGTACGTCCCGGGCAGTCTTTTCCTCCTTGTGGGTTGTTGTCTTCTTTAGCCTTTGACTAGTCGGTGTGATGACTATCAGCCTTATCACGACCATGCCCATCTTTGAACTGTGAAGTCCTTTTATCTCGAGGAGTCCTGGTCTGATCCTGCCTACGAAGGGTCTTTTTCCTGCCCGATCGGTGAATCCCCTATCTAGAATTTTCTGATCAGTGGCTCCTGGAAAGGGTTCTAGAGTCTCCCTTTGCATCGAGGTAGTTTCGTGTAACGCCCTACTACCTTAGAGCCGTTACTAAGTGAGTTTAAAACACAACCGTGCAACTAACTGGCTCTACGAGGTTTTCAAAGACCAAAGTGTGACTAATCGGAAGTTAAGGCTGTAATCTTTGAAAATATTTAGTTTCATTAAAAACTTTAAGTATCAACATCTGGGATCCCAAAAATAAGGTTTACAAAGTATTTACAACTCAAAAATAGATTTACACTTGATTGACTATCAAAAGAACAAGTTAATACAGCCATATTCAAAATGCCCCCAACCAAAGCAGTCGGACATGCCGAACATGTACGCGCCGCCCCCACGCTCTCCATACTCATGGCTAGTTGACTGACCCCTTGCTTTTACCTGCAACACAGAGCATCCGTGAGCCGAAGCCTAGCAAGAAAACTCATACAGTAAATAACATAAGCATATATCATATCAACATATAATCCATTGATAAACAGGAAAACCGTCAGACTGAACAAACACGGCCATGCCGCCCCAGAGGCCTAACCCAAGCCTGGGGTCTCGGTCCTTACCGTAAGGATAACCCATGTATCCATTGGGTCCCACCCTGACTATAAGCATCCCATGTGCTAGGTGTTACTTCCGGCCCCACGGCCGTTCTCAGCCTTCGCCGTTCTCGGCCTTAGCCGTTCATTTCATTATCATCACACATATAGTACATCTCAAAATAATCATTCAATCATAAAATAATTCATTTAAGGTTATACGTTAGCACGTAATACAATCTAGGGCCATGCCCTTGCAATAACACTATGGGCCCATGCCCTGTTCTCGAGTGCTACAGTTTTCTAACCTGTATCCCGAGCTTTCCTGATGCACCAAGGTCACAAGCACGGTCCTCTAGCACGAGCCTTTCCGAAATCCTAGTCACAACACACATAAAACACTTTTAATACTAACCAAACCCAAAACCACTTCCCGGGACCAATCCCGTACTCTCGGGACCTCTAATTCCTTAAAACAATACATTGGAACCATCCCCCGCGTCCCCGGGCAAAAGCCCTAAAAACCCAACTTTTTGGCTGCCAAAATGGCCTAGGGCCGCGTCACTCCCCTCAAGGGCCGCGGCGCCCAGTGACTAGGCCACATCCTGAAGCATCCTCGAGCCGCGGCGCCTAAGAATAGGGCCGCAGCGCTCCTTCGCGAACCCAGATTTCTGGGTTTTCTCTTGCGTTTTTCCCGAGCTACAACCTCCCCAAATCATCCCAAACAAATATATAAACCCCAAGATCAATTTAAAACTTCATATGAACCATCTAACAACCCATAGACACTAGAATCAAGATCAAAACACCATTACACCCAAAATCCACCCTTTGATTTCTAATTTCAGCAAACTCAAACTAAAACTTTAAAAAGCTTAACTCATGCTTTAGATTTCTCAAATCAAAACAGAAACCAAACTTAAATGTGCATAAAATCCTTACCTCAAGTGGAGAATTCACCCAAAAGCTTCCTTGATCTCCTCCTAAACTCCCACTTCAGCCCCTTCCACACTTCTTCTTGCCCTAGCTTTTTCTTTCTTCTAGTTTTTCTTCTCTTCAATTTTTATCAAAACCATCAAATGACCCAATGCCCAAACCGTGTACCCCAATAACCCAGCTGAAAATTGTCTAAATCCCTTGCCAAAAGACCATTTTACCCCTTCCTAATAATCCTTCCTAACTAAACCTTCAAGGGCAGTCTTGTCCTTTCACTTCTATTTCAATTCTACCATTTTCCATCTAAAACTTGTTACTCAAAGCAGTTACAAATGGTTACACAGGTTACTCAATCGCCAATAACTATAACCTTTAGTTCTCAATTCAACTTACAAAATTCCTAAAGTACCCCTAGGCTCCTCCCGAGCCGGGTACAAAATCCCGTTGTGACTTTTAGACTAATTAGCTCACTAGGACCGTCTCGACGCGTGCATCACAATAAAAACACCACACTCACATGGCACAAATCACATAATACAATTTTCACATTTATGCCCTCAACGGGCTAAAATTACTAGTTTACCCCCAACATACAAACGGGGCTCACATGCATCTGTATACCACCTAAACATGCATTACTAGTCACATATTCATTCAAATTCATAAATTATCATGTAAAATCATTTATTGCCCTCCAGGCACGCTAAACAAGGTCTTAAACCTTATTAGCAACTTGGGGTGTTACATTTCGAATCGAGCTGTATCGTCTTCTCGACTAGGGGGGTTACTCCTGCTTCTGTCCATTCCCCGAGAATTGGCTCTGTCAGTGGTCCTCCGACCAGCATTATTATTTCTTGCTCCCTGGGTGGCTGCTTGTGCTGCGGCTTGAGCATTGGCTTGGGCCAATTGGGTAGCTGCTTCTAGAGCAAGTGCTGCTTCATGATGTCTCCGGTTGACCTCCTCCTGTCGTTGTTTGATCTCTTCGCTTCTGGCCTCCATATCCCGCCATTGTTACTCTAATGCAGCTCTCTGCCTAGCCATCTCTTCAGCGAAAGACTCCTGCCGAGCATTGAATTGCATCATCTCCTCTTGGAAAATGCCTATTGCTTCCTGGAGTTGTTCAACTTTTGGAGTGGTCTCCTCGAGAAAGACCCTTGGCTCAGTGTCTGATCACAATTTTGGCTAACGACAAATAGACGTCAAAACTACAGTAAACCTTCAAGAGAAAATAAGACACTAATGATTTTATAGTGGTTCAGCCCTAATTTATTGGTAATAGCCTAATCCACTATGGAGTTGTGATATATAGATCTACACTTAAGTTTTGATGAACCTGTGTCAACTGAGTTTCTCAAGTGTAAGTAGAAAAATACAGAGTTTCTCTCTCTAAAGAATACAAGCTTTCTCTCTCTAAACTCTCTTAGAAAATGCCCTAAGTAACAATCCCAAAGTCTCAAACCTAGAGAGTTTTTCTCAGTCTCCAAAGATCAGATCTCCCTAAATGATGCCATGAGCCATTTATTTATAGGCTCATGGATCGTACATCAGATATATCCCTTTGACCGGGTCCTTGGTTCTTCCAACAGACATTAATTAATAAAATACATATGAATTTAAATTACAATAATATAGCTATTATTCCGGGATATCAGAGAGATTCCCACGGCAGTTGAGATTGATTAGGGTTGAAGCTGTTACTTAGGCTTTTCTGAAGAGTCACTAGACGGTAACTTCTGAGATTCTGATCCGTGGACCGAACAAATCCATCCCCGAAGTGACTGGTCGGCCAAGACAAGTCATCGGTCGGCATAGGCAAGCACCTTCTGGCACACCTCTAGGCGGTATAGGCAAAGAACTCCTTTAGCACACCTCTGGTATAACATGACACATCTCTGGTCTAGCATGACACATCTCTGGTCTAACATGACACATCTCTAGTCTAGCATGATACATCTCTGGTCTAACATGACACATCTCTGGTCTAGCATGACACATAGCAAAACACTTTACTTGTCGGGCAAAACAAATAACTGGTCAGCCAAAATACTCCACTAGTCGGCCAGAACATTTTACTGGTCAGTCAAAAATCTTTACCGGCCGAACAAAAATTCTACCTGGTCGATCAAATCATTTCCAAACCAGATAAATAATTTTCATGACCAGTAATATCACAACTTCAAAGAGCCAATATATTTATTGACTATTAAAGTGCCATTTACTTACCATGCATTGCCACTTGTCGCTTCTGATTGCCACGTAACCGAACTGAAATTTTGGGGATAACACTAAACAATGCATAGGGTGACTCTTGATAGCTTTCTATTCTCTAATCTTGGATTACATCTTATTTTTATTTTCATTATCTTACCATCAAATTTCTTGAACCAAATATTTCTCTTTTTAGTACTTATCACTAACTTTCTGTGTTTATTTTTTCACTAATATTTTTTTGTTTTTAGTTACCTCTTTGTGGAATTGAATGCCCGATCTTTACTACAACTGCTTAGTGGTTGAACTTTTCGGGCGTTAGCCACATTTGGGCACTGTTGCCGAGGAGGTAGTTTCTCAAGAGTTTAGTGGAATTTGTACCAAGATGTTAGTAACTTTATCTATATTTTTGTTGGTACTAATATTGTGTTAGCATAGTGTTCTTCCTCCAGTGTGTGTGGTATTATATATTTTTTTCAATTTGCTAAGCTTTGGCTAATTTGAATATTTTTAAAGAACAAAAAAGTTTTGTTATATTTTTTTTCTTTCAATCACGAACCATTTTCTGGCGTGGAGGTCTACAAATGAGGCAACGTCCCAAGGACCACACTAGCGATCTTCCCATCTTCATAAATTGATAGTCCTCCAGGTCTAGGAGTTTTGTCCTCGGCACTAGAGAGAGTGCCTGGTGTCAATCAATGTAGCCTTTTGCCACTCCGAGATCTTATGACAACTTTTTGGTTGCTTCGAGTAGAGGCGCCCAGCTCGTACACTTGACTATTGGTATTTCCCACAACACCGCCTGACACATGAAAACGTGCAGCCGCATTCTGAAAGTGTCAGAGACGTGTCTCCCGTAAAGTTGGTGGGTTGTAATCTACAAATTGGGCACTATGCGATATGCACAAGCCCATAATCATAATGAGAATAATTGGAGGGGCTGAATAGGCATTAACTTCCCCCAAATAATTGGGGAATATTTGTAATAAATGATATTAATGACCCTCAACCTCTATAAATAGGGTTCAGTTACCATAGGAAAAGGGTTGACAACTTTTGTACTCTGAGCAATATATACGTTGCCAGAGAAAACCTCCATCGAATCTTATCATCTCAAGCATCAAGAATACTTATACTAAAGAATCATGGACTAGGGACGTTTTATAATCTGAACCACGTGAAATCTCAATGTTAATCTTCTTCAGTTTCTTTAAATTTAGTTATTAAGTTGATAGCGAAAAAGTAAGTCAAATTTTTGGTGCTTTCATTAAGAGCTTGAAGAAAACTTGAAGAAATAGTCATTGCAACCATACGTAGAAATGCCCCAGACGACGTTTCTCCTCCCGTGGGAGCTGAGGGGGGGGGGGGGGGGGGAGAACCCAACAAGTCTCCTCTACACGACCTTCTGGAGATGGCCTGGAGGATTATGATGAGAATGCGAAATACGACGGTGAAGATGACGGGTTTTATGAGAAGGAATATCCTCAGCCTAGTTGTGGTGGCGATCCGCGGCCATGTGGCCTCCCATCAACAAAAACTTGATGGCCAAGTGGGGAATATTGCCACCCTACAAGAGATGGTTAACGCCATGAGGGCTACATTGGCGGCCCAAGAGTTGCCAGTGGACAACCATGGTGAAGTACCATCTAGGCATCTAGCTGGTGTGCCACCTGCGCACCCACCACTGATATATTTTCTATGCATTTAAAGTTAGTATAAATAGTATTGAGGCTTAGTTTTATGTTCAATCCTTTATTTCATTTTGGCCTACTGACATATTTTCTTTCTTAGATTTTTGAAAAGATTAACATATTTCTACCAAAGTAAGAACATATTTGCACAAATATATTGTTGTGAAATAAACATGCACTTTAATGTTAAATTCTGCAAATAAGTAGTTGGGATGTGTGAACTATTTGTTTGTGTAAATTTTATGAATCAAAGGTCTAAATAGCTAAACAATGCATAGGGTGATTCTAGATACATTTCTATTCTCTAATCTTGGATTACATCATATTTTTATTTGCTTTGTCTTACCGTCAAATTTCTCAAGCCAAATATTTCTGTTTTTAGTAATTATCACTAACTTTTTGTGTTTATTTTTCCACTAATATTTTTTTGTTCATAGTTACCTCTTTGTGGAATTGACTGCCCGATATTTAGTACAACCACTGCTTAATGGATCAACTTTTTGGGCGTTAATCAAATTTGGGCATTGTTGCCGGGAGGTAGTATTTCAAGAGTTTAGTGTAATTTATACCAAGATGTTAGTAACTTTATTTATATTTTTGTTGGTATTAATATTGTGTTAGCATAGTGTTCTTCCTCCTCTGTGTGTGGTATTATATATTTTTTTGAATTTGCTAATCTTTGGTTAATTTGAATAGTTTTAAAGAACAAAAAAATTTTGTTATATTTTTTTTCTTTCACTAAATATAAAAATATATATATAAGCTCACCTGGAACCCTTTTCTGGCGTGGATGTGTACAACAGAGGCCACGTCCCAAAAACCACACTAGCGATCTTCTTGTCTTCTTAAATCAATAGTCCTCCAGGTCTAGGAGTTTTGTCCTCGGCACTAGAGAGAGTGTCAGGTGTCAATCAATGTAACCTTGGGCCACCCCAAGATCTTCTAACAACTATTTGGTTGCCTCGAGTAGCGGCTCCCAGTTCGTACACTTGACTATTGGTATTTCCCACAACATCGCCTGACACATGAAAACGTGCAGCCGCATTCTGAAAGTGTCAAAGACGTGTCTCCCGTAAAGTTGGTGGGCTACAATGTACAAATTGGGCACTGGACGATATGCACAGGCCCACAATCTTAATAAGAATAATCGTAGGGGTTGAATAGGCATTAATTTCCCAAACAATTGGGGAATATTTGTAATAAATGATATTAATGACCCTCAACCTCTATAAATTCGATTCAGGTACCATTGGAAAAGGGTTGCCAGCTTTTGTACTCAGAGCAATATAAACGTTGCCTGAGAAAACCTCCATTGAATCTTACCATCTCAAGCTTCAAGAATACTAATACTAAAGACTTGTGGACTAGGGATGCTTTATAATCTGAACCACATGAAATGTCAATATTAATCTTCCTCATTTTCATTAAATTATGTTATGAAGTTGATAGCGAAAAAGGCAGTCAACATTTTGGTGCTTTCAATGGGAGCTTCAAGAACGCTTGAAGAAATACTCATGGCGACCACGCGTAGAAATGCCCAGACGACATTGCTCCTCCCGTAGGAGCTGAGGGGGGAAAACCCAGCCAGCCCCTCTACACGAACTTCTGGAGATGGCCCGGAGGAATATGATGAGAATGAAAAATGAGAAGGTGAAGATGACGGGTTCAATGAGGAGGAATATCCTACGCCCAGAGGTGGTGGCACTCTGCGGCCAGGTGGCCTCCCATCACAAAACCTTGATGCCCAGGAGGGGAATATCTCCGCCCTACAAGAGATGGTTAACCCCATGAGGGCTACTCTGGCAGCCCAACTGCTGCCAGTGGACAACCATGGTGAAGTACCATCTAGGCAGCCAGCTGGTGTGCCACTTGTGCACCCAATCGGAGTGCCACATGACAATGAAGCGGGTATGCCTTCTGAGCACCCCACTGGCGTGGCGCAAGATCTGCCATCTAGCGTGGCACATGCGCATCCAGATGAAGCTGGAGCCCCACCTGTACAAGAAGACTGATTCAAATGCAGAGTAGACGAAGATCCTGCTCACCCACGAAAGAGAACTCATTAGGCATCCTAACCCATTCAGCCCCTAAGGAGAGCCAATGATAACCAAGGGCATGGAGTCCAAGGACATTGCTAGGCAGCAAGCGTAATGGCATAATATTTCTTGGAAGGTTAAGGATGATCCCAAGGGCAAAGTGATGTTATTTATATTTTTGATTCAATATGTGTCTTTAAAGTTTATACATTTGAGCATTTATGTTATTCTATCACGATCTTCATCTTCACCTATTGTTGCTTATAATACATATATAATTAGTCATGTTTTTTCTATGCATTTAAAGTTAGTATAAATAGTATTGAGGCTTAGTTATATGTTCAATATTTTATTTCATTTTGGGCTAATGATATATTTTCTTTCTTAGATTTTTCATAAAAGATTAACATATTTCTTCCAAAGTAAGAACATATTTGCTCAAATATATTGTTGTGAAATAATCATGCACTTTAATGTTAAATTCTGCAAATAAGTAGTTGGGATGTGAACTATTTGTTTGTGTAAATTTTATGAATCAAATATTTCAATAAATAAACAATGCATAGGGTGACTCTTGATACCTTTCTATTCTCTAATCTTGGATTACATCATATTTTTATTTGCTTTATCTTACCGTCAAATTTCTCGAACCAAGTATTTCTCTTTTTAGTACTTGTCACTAACTTTTTGTGTTTATTTTTCCACTAATATTTTTTTGTTCTTAGTTACAGCTTTGTGGAATTGACTGCCCGATCTTTACTACAACCACTGCTTAGTGGATCAACTATTTGGGCGTTAATCAAATTTGGGAACTGTTCCCGAGGAGTAGCTTTTCAAGAGTTTGGTGGAATTTGTACCAAGATGTTATTAATTTTATTTATACTTTTTTTGGTATTAATATTGTGTTAGCATAGTGTTCTTCTTCCTCTGTGTGTGGTATTACATATTTTTTTCAATTTGCTATGCTTTGGTAAATTTGAATATTTTTAAAGAACAAAAAAGTTTTGTTATATATTTTTTTTCTTTCAGAAAAAATAAATATATATAGAAGCTCGCCAGGAACCCTTTTCTGGCATGGATGTCTTCTTCATTTTCTTTAAATTCTTTTATTAAGTTGATAGCGAAAAACCCAGTCAACATTTTGGTGCTTTCATTGAGAGCATGAAGAAAGCTTGAAGAAATACTCATGGCGACCACGTGTAGAAACACCCCAGACAACGTTGCTCCTCCCGCAGGAGCTGAGGCAGGAAAACCCAGCAAGCCATTCTTCACGACCTTCCGGAGATGGCCCAGAGGATTATGATGAGAATGCCAAATATGACGGTGAAAATGACGGGTTCAATGAGGAAGAATATCCTACGCCCAGAGGTGAGGTGGTGGCACTCTGCGGCCAGATGGCCTCCCATCACAAAACCTTGATGCCTAGGAGGGGAATATCCCCGCCCTACAAGAGATGGTTAACGCCATGAGGGCTACTCTGGCGGCCCAAGTGTTGCCAGTGGAATACCATGGTGAAGTACCATCTAGGCAGCCATCTGGTGTGCCACCTGCACACCCAATCGGAGTGCCTCTTGACAATGGAGAGGGTATGCCTTCTGAGCACCCCACTGGAGTGGCGCAAGATCTGCCATCTAGCGTGGTACCTGCGCATCCAGATGGAGCTGGAGCCCCACCTACACATGAAGACCGATGCACAGGTTGGGTAGACGAAGATCCTTCTCACGAACGAAAGAGAACTCGTTGGTCTTCCTAACCTATTCAGCCCCTAAGGAGAGCCAATGATAACCAAGGGCATGGTGTCCAAGGACATTGCCAGGCAGCAAGTGTAATGGCATAATATTTCATGGAAGGTTAAGGATGATCCCAAGTGCAAAGTAATGTTATTTATATTTTTGATTCAATATGTGTCTTTAAAGTTTATATATTTGAGCATTTATGTTATTCTATCATGTTCTTCATCTTTACTTAAGATGCTTATATTACATATATAATTAGTCATGTTTTTTCTATGCATTTAAAGTTAGTATAAATAGTATTGAGGCTTAGTTTTATGTTCAATCTTTTATTTCATTTTGGCCTAATGATATATTTTCTTTCTTAGATTTTTCATAAGATTAACATATTTCTTCCAAAGTAAGAACATATTTGCTCAAATATATTGTTGTGAAATAATCATCCACTTTATTGTTAAATTATGCAAATAAGTAGTTGGGATGTGAACTATTAGTTTGTGTAAATTTTATGAATCAAAGTTCTAAATTGCTAAACAATGCACAGGGTAACTCTTGATACCTTTCTATTCTCTAATCTTGGATTACATCTTATTTTTATTTGCTTTATCTTACCGTCAAATTTCTCAAACCAAATATTTCAATTTTTAGTAATTATCACTAACTTTTTGTGTTTATTTTTCCACTAATATTTTTTTGTTCTTAGTTATCTCTTTGTGGAATTGATTGCCCGATCTTTACTACAACCGCTGCTTATTGGATCAACTTTTTGGGCGTTAATCAAATTTGGGCACTGTTGCTGAGGAGGTAGATTTTCAAGAGTTTAATGGAATTTGTACCAAGATGTTATTAACTTTATTTATACTTTTTTTGGTATTAATATTGTGTTAGCATAGTGTTCTTCCTCCTTTGTGTGTTGTATTATATATTTTTTTCAATTTGCTAAGCTTTGTTAAATTTGAATATTTTAAAAGAACAAAAAAGTTTTGTTATATTTTTTTTCTTTCAGTAAAAATAAATATATATTTATATATAGAAGCTCGCCACGATCCCTTTTCTCGCATGGATGTCTACAACTGAGGCCACGTCTCAAGGACCACACTAGAGTTCTTCCCGTCTTCTAAAATCGATAGTCCTCCAGGTCTAGGAGTTTTGTCCTCTACACTAGAGAGAGTGTCAGGTGTCAATCAATGTAGCCTTATGCCACCCCAAGATCTTCCAACAACTTTTTGGTTGCCTCGAGTAACGGTGCCCAATTCATACACTTGACTATTGGTATTTCCCACAACACCGCCTGACACATGAAAACATGCCGCCACATTCTTAAAGTGTCGGAGACGTGTCTCCCATAAAGTAGGTGGGCTACAATCTACAAATTGGGCACTATGCGATATGCTCAGGCCCACAATCTTAATTAGAATAATTGAGAGGGGCTTAATAGGCATTAATTCCCCAAATAATTGGGGAATATTTGTAATAAATGATATTAGAGACCCTCAACCTCTATAAATTGGGTTCAGGTACCATTGGAAAAGGGTTGACTATTTTTGTACCCAGAGTAATATATACGTTTCCTGAGAAAACCTCCCTTGACTCTTACCATCTCAAGCTTCAAGAATACTAATTCTAAAGACTCTTGGACTAGGGATGTTTTATAATTTGAACCACGTCAAGCTTCAAGAATACTAATACTATTTGTTTGTGTAAATTTTATGAATCAAATATCTAAATTTATAAACAATGCATAGGGTGACTCTTGATACTGTTGACCCAGATTTTGGACAACTGACACAGAGTCAAAATATACATGATGTGAATGAATTTGTTGAAAAGAACGTAATGACAAAAAGTAATAAGAACACGATATTTTATAGTGGTTCGGCCCCAGGATCTGGTAATGACCTACGTCCACTTAGATTGTTATAGATATGAGAATCAAAGGAGTGATCAAAGAACAAGGGTTCAATGAGTTTCACTAACCTCTGAAGAACAATACAATATTTCAAGTAGAATTACTCTAGTCTCCAATAATTCGAAAGCCAAAAGTCCCATCCTTGAGCTATCTATCTCTATTTATAGGCTCAAGGGGGATTACACGAGATTGTTACAGATATTCTCTCCTGAATAATCGGATACTCAGGAGATTGTGTGAGTTAATTTCGGGATTTACAAAGATCTTTGTTGTAACATTATGTTGTATGCGGAACCATCGACCAGACTGGTCGCAGGAAAGACTGGGCCGCCTCCTGCTTATAATGTATCTCCTAGTCAATACACTAGCAAAGTTCCTCCAAGTGTCAGCCACGTGTCCAGGGATCACTTGCCACATCATTAATGCCAATTTTTTGGATAACATTTGCCCCCCAAGTTTATTTATTACGAGCAATAAATAAACTTTGAGCGAACGACTCTTCGGTAACCCCGCCATACGTGTCAGAACCCTTCGTGCGTTCTTGGAAAAAGCAACCTACTCCTGTCTAATCATGACTTTTCGGTTCCCCAGTAATAATACGACAGCTATCCCGCTTCCCCATACTTCAAAAGAGGGAAACTGATGATTACACCTTTTTAATGCCACATACAAACTTATATAACATCTCCGAAGTTTTCTTTTTCTTTTTACGCACGCCATTACTCATTCCAGAAACCCTAAAACCAGAGTTTTCATCTTCTCTCAGAGACCATTCTTCTGTACTCTCAAGATTCAGCCTGAGAGCTCCTTGACCTCCGAAGACTTTTTATCATTCTCCACGATCTTCTTTCTGGTAAGTCTTCGAATCTTTATGTTTTGTATTTTCGTAATGCATGCTTCTGTATGTCGACTGTTTGAGTTCATCTTCTTCTGGTTTGAGATGCTTGTCAATAGAATGTCTTGTAGGTGAAAAAGGGTTACGAGTTAGTTTAATAGTTGGGATCATACTTTTAGGACGTAAAATCGAAGTAAAAATTTGATTTTAAGGCCAGTTGAAAACTAGGTTTTTTCCCGCCCTAAGGGGAGTTGAAAAAGCTTTTTTTTAAAAAAAACTTTTGCTTTCACCCTTTGATCCGTTTCTCAAACTGTTCGTGTGGAAAAATTTAACTTTGTGTTAGAATGCTGCTGTATAAAAGCTTGACTTTTATACTCGATCAGCGTTATTCTAAAAAGCCTTTAAAAATTATTTGTCCTCACCTCCCCATTCTTCTGTTTGCAGACTTTGATGCCAGATTTGTGGGGAGGTGAACAGTCCATCGACGATGATCTTCTCACCCAGATGCTCGAAGGCGAAGAACAACTGACCGACCGAATTCACGAGATTCCCTTTTCACGATCTTCCTCCAGACCTCGTCCATCTCCTCCTCAAATGGCTCGTTCCAAATCTTTAGGCAAGAAAAGACTTGTATCCGATGATAGTCCAAACCCTCCTGCCCAGCCTGATTCACAGGCCAGGGTTCCTTCGACCAGTGGCCGAGAAAATCCTACTCCTGACGCTAACATCCAAACTAGAGCCCGCCCTCGCCATCAGAATCTGCCTGATGTTGAGTGGTATTTCTCCCCGACCAGCCTAGTGACTCCTAGGATGCTTGCTAACTACCTTAGGAAGTATCCCCTCATAGGGGTTACTCTCAAAATTCCTGCTGCGGACCAAAGGGCTAACCTCCCCGGAGGTGTATACAGTGCTTGGTCTCGGTACCACATAGAGGCGGGGGCTATCCTCCCACTTCATCCTTTTTATCAGGGGGTGGCCGACTATTTTGGTGTCTCCCCCTTCCAAATTACTCTGAATGGATATAGAATGCTGGCCGCACTCTACATCCTGTACAAACTTAAAAAATGGCCAGAACCTACCCCCCATGAGGTCAATTATCTCTTTGACCTCAAGTCCAACCCTCAACAGTATGGGATGGGCTTCTTCCATCTTTGTCATCAGGAGACAAACCGGACGTTCCTGAGTGCCACCACGCACATATCCAATGTGGGGCAGTACAGCAAGGAGTACTTCCTTACTCCAGACATAACCAGCAACAACTTGGCATTCGCTCGAGGGGGTAACTGCTGCTTTTACTAGTCGGTACTTTTCATCAGCGAATTTCCCCTCATTTTTCTTAAAATACTCTTCATCTTTCAGGCCCATGGTTACGTCCGACCCCAACACCAGACATGGTGGTGAGGTCTAATGCACTGGCCAGGATGACAGACGCAGAAAAAAGCGTCAAGTCCCTGGTCACTGATGAGAATCTGAGGTTAGCTGGCCTCCTGGCTCCTCGCCATGAAACAAGAGGACCCGTGGTAGCCGATGCCACTGCCGAGGGGGTTCCCGAGAAGCAACCTCCTGCGTCCCCTCCTCGAAGGAGGCCGACGGGGGTTACAATCAGGGAGCCCACAGGAAATCCTTCCGCAGGAAGGCCTTCTGCTCCCCAAGGCAAGGGGAAACAAAAGGCAAAAGAGCTGGTTGTGGACTTGGGGGAATCCTCTGATGAGAACGGTAAAGTTGTTTTTCTTTTAAATAGCTTGCCCATTCCCTGTGACATGTTTGACGGGGAGGGAAACTTTACATATACTCCAAATCTAGGGCCAGACTTCTTCATGCCAGATAGTGAGTGTATGACTAATAGAGTCAATAGTGTAGCGACCAGTAGTTGTAGCTCGGGTATTAACCTTGTGACCTCTTTTCTGTTTGATAAAGAGATTTTATCTACTTTTATCTTACCCTTTGCATGTGTTTACTTGTGTGCAGATATGGCTACTCCCAATGTTTTTTACTTATACCAAGCTGAGGAGGAAGTAGAAGTTCCTCTGGTTCGGCGGAAGTCGTCAAGGAGACACAACGACGAAATAAGCCAGGGACCTTCCAAAAAGAGTCAAACAGAAGATCCTTCCAAGGACGTGCCAACTATGCAAACTTCTGCTCAGCCTTCGACTCCTACTGAAAAGGAAACTCCGCCAGCGACGACGACCCCTCAATCTGCAGCTGCCAAGGAACCGACCCAGCGGGACGAAGCTCTCTGGGCCAAATTCTCGAGCTGCGCTCTACGAGCGGCCAAGGACCGCCTTGCACACATCGTGAAGTACGATCATAGTAAGGATGCGATGGCTGACGCAGAGAAAATGGGGGTCGACTAGATTTTGAACAGGGCCCTAAATGAAATGGCCAGCGTAAGTGCTTCTTATCTCTTTGGCCTTAGTCTTTTATTCTTTGCAACTGGTTCTAACTTTTATCCTTTGTCCACAGGCCTTGCTGACTGCAACTGCTGCTCGTACCCGTGCCCAAGCTACCATCGACCAGGCTCGGGCACAGGCCATCGAGAGGTACCAGGTGAAAGCAGCTGAGGACCTTTTGGTTGCAGAGGCCAGGCATGCGAAGGACTTGGAGGTGATCGTTCAGCAGAGGGATTCTGCGGTGACAAAGCTATCGGAGGTTGAAGCTTCGAAGGCAGCTATAATAAAGCAAAGAGAGGAGTATCAGGAGGCCAGCCGAGTCCAATATCACGAATGCAAGAGACTGGGCGAGGAGCTCAAGTCCAAGGACGAGGCCATCACTACTCTTGAGAGCCAAGTAGAGCAACTGAAGCTTGACAACTCCAAAAATCTGGAAAGGTATAAGAACGCGACGCTCCGGTGTTTTTACAACTTCTGGAAAAACAATCAGGGTGCCAACTTCGGTTATCTTTCAGAAGATGTTAGGAATGCTGAGCTGGCCCGCTGCACTGCTCAACTGGCTGAAGAGGAGGCAAGAGCAAGGATCCCTGCTTCCCCAAGCATCGTTGGCGCAGAGGAAGAAGGAGTCGTTGAGGGCGCGGCCAATCAGAATACTGATAAAGACCCTCCTGCTCCCAATGCCTCTTGAGCTTTTTTATTATTTGTTCTTTCTTTTGATTACATGACCCACAGGTCGTGATGTAAAGACAATATCTTTTTTGAATTTGCTGCATGGGCAGCAAACTTTTCCTTTTATTTGTACAGTTACATCCAAGCAGTGATGCTTGCGGTGTAAAAGATTGCTTTATAATGTTATAATATTTTCATCTACTATAACTTCTATCCGCATGACTGAACTTAGCATAGTACTTTGGCTTGATTTAACAAAATATAAATTTTGAAAAATACTCTAAGTACCTTAGCATGCTTTCACTCATTTTGTTCATGTGTTTACATACCTCATGGTATGCTTTGCTATCGATGTGCCTTATATGCCCCCCAAGTGATCGAGGAGCTTTAGGTCATTGGTCACTTTCCTTGACCATGACCTGTTCGAACATTTCTGCTCGGGTGAAAGAGTAATAGAGTAATACTTGTAATAAAGCAAAACAACACACGTAATGAACAAATACTTGTAAATATAAATTTACAAAGGTTGGCAAGAATGACTGGCTGCGCACAGTCCCTTATAATCTCGTATTAAAAATGGACTAAACATGTCTTTACGAGTGATTCTAAAATAGAATCTTACATATACGAGCGATTAGCCAAACAGCGTGGCTAACCCTCTTTGCTAAACTTGTAAAAAGAAAATTTTAATACAAGACAGTCCTTTAAAAAGGACTGTTCACTGATAGTACTTGCGCAGGTGTTTTCCATTCCAATAACGTGGAACGAGATCTCCGTTTAGGCGTGCAAGTTTGTAGGTGCCCGGATGAAGGACTTCTTCAATCTAGTAAGGTCCTTCCCAATTAGGTCCGAGTACTCCAGCAGTGGGGTCGCGGGTATTTAAGAAAACTTGTCGTAGCACCAAGTCATCGACGTTGAATTTTCTTTCTTTAACTTTGGAGTTAAAGTACCGGACGAATTTTTGCTGGTACGCGGCAACTCGGAGTTGGGCCTTCTCCCGTATTTCGTCAATTGAGTCTAGGGACTCCATTATTAGTTGGCTGTTCTGGTCCTGATCGTATGTTAGCCGTCGATGTGAGGGGGGATCTAATTCGACAGGTAACATAGCCTCATATCCGTAAGCTAAGGAGAATGGGGTATGACCTATCGCTGTTCGGTGAGACGTCCTATACGACCAAAGGACTTCAGGCAGCTGCTCTGGCCATGCTTCTTTAACATCTTCAAGCCTCTTCTTCAGGGATCTTTAAGAGTTTTATTCACGGCTTCGACTTGCCCGTTTGCTTAGGGATGCGCAACTGAAGAAAATCTTTTAATAATTCCATGCCTTTCGCAGAAGTCGGTGAATAAGTCACTGTCAAATTGGGTTCCGTTGTCTGAAACGATCTTTCAGGGCAAACCATACCGGCAAACAATGTTCTTGATGACAAAGTCAAGCACTTTCTTGGTCGTGATGGTAGCGAGCGGTTCAGCTTCGGCCCATTTGGTGAAGTAATCAACTGTCACGACTGCGTACTTTACTCCTCCTTTCCCCGTAGGTAGGGATCCAATCAAATCTATCCCCCAGACCGCAAAAGGCCACGGGCTTTGCATCTGTTTCAATTCGTTTGGAGCTACACGTGGAATCTTGGAAAACCTTTGACATTTATCGCATCTTCGTACAAACTCCATCGATTCTTCGTTCATAGTCGACCAGAAGTAGCCTTGCCTCAGAATCTTCTTTGCCAAACTCTACCCCCCAGCGTGATCCCCGCAGAAGCCTTCATGCACCTCTTTCATGAGTTCCTCAGCTTTTTCTGGTGTAACGCATATGAGTAGTGGCATTGAATATCCTCTTCGGTACATAACACCATCGACCAGTATGTATCTAGCGGCTCGCCTTTGTAGAGTTCTGGCTTTGTTTCTATCTCCTGGTAGCACACCGTTCGTCAGATACTCCAAGTAAGGTGCCATCCATGTATCCTCCATTCGAATCTCCATATTGGTCTCAACCGCTTGTATGCTTGGCTTACTCAGTCTTTCCACTGGCACAATGTTCAAAGTGTCAGCATCCTTCACGCTCGCGAGTTTGGCTAAGGCGTCTGCGTTTGAATTCTTATATCGCGGAATTTGCTGGAGGGTGTACTCCGTGAACTGGGCTAGCAGGTCTTTTGTTTTATTCAAGTAGGCCACCATTTTCAAGCCTTGCGCTTGATATTCTCCTAGAACTTGGTTCACCACCAGCTGGGAATCACTGTAAATATCAAGCGTCTTTATGCTCATGTCTTTCGCCATTATCAATCCAGCGAGGAGTGCTTCGTATTCGGCTTCATTATTTGATGCGGTGAAGTCGAACCTAATGGCGCAGTGAAATCGATGCCCTTTCGGCGTTATCAATATCACTCCCGCCCCTGCGTGAGATTCGTTGGACGACCCATCTGTGAATAACTTCCACGAAGGAGCTTCCTCTTGAGGCTCAGACATACTAGGCGATTCGCACTGCTCGCTGTCTGGGAGTTCTGTGAACTCTGCAAGAAGATCGGCCAAGACTTGTCCCTTTAGTGCTGCTCGTGGTGAATAAGTTATATCGAACTTTCCTAGTTCGACTGCCCATTTTAATAATCGCCCAGCCACCTCTGGTTTTTGGAGGACTTGCCGAAGGGGCTGGTCAGTTAAAACTGTGATAGGGTGGGCTTGGAAGTAAGGGCGCAGCTTCCTAGAGGCCAGGATTAAGCAATATGCTATCCTCTCAATTGGTGGATATCTCAATTCTGCCCCGATCATTCTCTTGCTAACATAGTAGACTGCTTTTTGTACGCCTTCTTCCTCTCGCACTAGCACCGCGCTAGCAGCAACTTCAGTAATCGCCAAGTATATAAACAAAGTTTCTCCTTCGATTGGCTTTGATAAGATGGGAGGCTATGCCATATGAGCTTTCAAGGCCTGGAATGCCTGCTCGCAATCTCCTGTACATTCAAACTTCTTATTTCCCCTAAGTAGATTGAAGAAAGGGACGCACTTGTCTGTTGACTTCGAAATGAATCTACTTAGGGTTGCGATTCTCCCGGTTAAACTTTGTACATCTTTGATCTTTTCTGGCGATTTCATGTCGATCAAGGCTTTTATCTTGTCGGGGTTGGCCTCGATTCCTCGTGAATTTACAATGAATCCAAAAACTTCCCTGATCCAACCCCAAAGGAACATTTTAGTGGATTTAACTTCATCTGGTATTTGTTCAATACGTTAAAGCACTCTTGTAAATCCTTTACATGGCCTTCTGCCTTCTTAGAATTTACCAGCATGCCATCCACGTATACCTCCATGTTTACTCCGATTAGCTCCTTAAACATGTTGTTGACTAGCTGCTGGTAAGTCGCACCTGCATTTTTCAGTCCGAAGGGCATTACTTTATAACAGTATAAGCCCGTATCGGCCTGAAAGCTGGTGTGATCCTCATCAGGGGGATGCATGCTAATCTGGTTGTAGCCCGAATATGCATCCATGAACGAGAGGATCTCGTGTCCTGCAATAGCATCGACCAGCTGGTCGATTCTTGGGAGTGGAAAGCAGTCCTTTGGGCAGGCTTTATTGAGGTCTGTAAAATCCACGCAGGTTCGCCATTTGCCGTTAGGCTTGGGAACCAGTACTGGATTGGAGACCCACGATGGATAAAATGCCACCCTGATGAACCCATTCGCCTTTAATTTTTCAACTTCTTCCTTTAAGGCTCTCGATCTATCCTTATCGAGCAACCTTCTCTTTTGTTACACGGGTGGAAAAGTCTTGTCTATATTCAGGACATGGCTGATAACTGTAGGTTCTATCCCAGCCATGTCTTTGTGTGACCAGGCAAAAACCTCCTGGTTCTTCTGCAAAAATTTCACCAGTGCGTGCTTCGTTGTGGGCTCTAGGTTTTTCCCAACCTTTACAACTCTGGTTGGGTCTTTTAAGTCAAGTTGGACCTCTTCCAGGTCCTCGACGGGTCCAACGTTTTCTTCAAAATCCCCAAAGCGAGGATCTAGATCTCTGTCCTCACTTTGGGCAACACCCTATTTGGTGACTCCATCACCGGATTGGGCTTGTGGATCAACTGCCATCTGCAACCTATCCGAGGTAGTGCCCTTTGGTGTTCCATTCTTTGTCTTTGAGATTGAGGCGTTGTAGAACTCTCTGGCTTCCCTCTGGTTTCCTAGTACGCGTCCTACCCCTGCGTCTGTCGGGAACTTCATGGCCAAGTGCCACATAGAGGTGATGGCCCGAAGATCAACCAGTATAGGCCTTCCAATGACGACATTGTACGCCGAAGGACAATTGACTACTACAAAAGTAGCGAGTAATGTCCTGGTAGCAGGCGCTATACCTGTCATCACTGGTAGTCTGATCGATCCGGTGGGGGCGAGCCCTTCACCAGAGAAGCCGTATATTGTTTGGTTGCAGGGCTCCAGGTCCTTAACGGACAATTCCATGCGTTCCAGCGAAGACTTATACAGGATATTCACTATCCTTCCTGTATCGACTTACCATCATGTTGGCCATTTGGATATCCACGACCAGAGCATCGGAATGTAGGAACCGAACGTGTTGGGCATCGCCATCAGAGAAGGTTATTCTGCCTTCTTCTGACCGAGCATTTTTTGGTGCACGGTCCTCCACAGTCATCATCTCGATGTCCTGGTTATGGTGCAGGGTGCGAGCATATCGTTCCCTGGCCTTTCCGCTATTTCCCGTGAGGTGCGGGCCTCCACAAATGGTCCATAATGTGCCAGTCACAGGGGCAGGCTGTAAGGGTGGCAAGCGTGGCGCGTGGAAGCCTGCTCGTTGCTACCCGTAGCTTCTCGTTGGGAATTTCTCGAGGCCTGTACGTATCTCCTCAAGTGTCCTTGTCTAATAAGGAACTCGATTTCATCTTTCAGCTGGTTACATTCGTTGGTGTCATGTCCGTAGTCGTTATGATAACGACAGAACTTTGAAGTGTCTCTCTTTGAAATATCCTTTCGAATGGGGCCAGGTTTCTTATAAGGCACACTAGAACTTGTGGCCTGATAAACCTCTCCCCGAGACTCAACGAGGGCAGTGTAGTTAGTGAACCGAGGTTCATAACGGTTACCCTTGGCTCGTTTATTGTCGGAGGTGGAAGGCTCATTGTGCGGCCGTTTTCCACCATTTTTGCCATTGCCGTTGCCGTTCCCGTTGCCTTTGTCGTTGTCGTTAGGTTTGGCCCCATTGGCGGCTTTGGTGGGCTCAGCTGCTTTCTTGTCCTTGCCTGAGGGCTTTCCATCATCGGAAATGGTTTCCTCGAGCTTGATGTAACGATCAGTCCGGTCCAGGAATTCTAGGGTAGTTCTAACTCCATCTTTGCGGAGACCCTTCCAGAGGGGGGAGCGACGCTTAACTCTTGCGGTTATGGCCATCATTTTGCCTTCGTCCCCCACTATATTTGCTCCAGCCGCTGCTCGCATAAAACGCTGGCTGTAATCCTTCAGTGATTCTCCATCCTGCTGGCGAATTTCAACCAGCTGGTTTGCTTCGGTCGGATGCACACGACCCGCGTAGAACTGTCCGTAGAACTCCCTTACGAACATTTCCCAGGAAACTATGCTTGCGGGAGGGAACTTAAAAAACCACTCCTGCGCAGCCTCAGAAAGTGTTGCAGGGAAGATCCTGCACCGAGCGTCTTCGGACACTTTTTGAATATCCATCTGTATCTCAAAATTATTAACGTGAGATACCGGGTCACCGTACCCATCAAAATTCGGTAACGTAGGCATTTTAAATTTGCTAGGAGTCTCTGCCATAGCTATCCTCTGAACGAAAGGAGTGCCTTTCCTCCTATCGTGGTCGATGTAAGATGTCCTTCCCCCGACCAGCTGTTGCACCGCCTGGTTGAGGGCATCTATCTGGGCCTGTACAGCGATAGGAATCACTGTGGCCTCTGTTGCTGGGGGGACATTCTCGCCATGCTGCTCGCGGTGATCGTTGAGTACATCTCGCAAATCCTCGTCTCTTCTCCGTTGCTTGCTACCTCGAGCCGGTTGAAGACATTATTCTGCCTGGGCTGCCCCCCAGCATTTCGTCCATTGGGTTGGTCATCTTGGGGTATCTGGCTCCCGCCTCTACCTCTTTCTTCATTCCTCCGACCAGCATTTCCCTTGCCTGAGTTAGCCTCATTATACCCATGGCCATCTCTGAACCTTGATTGGCTATGGCGGGATCAACTGTTCCCCCGATTTCCATCCCTGGCTGAAACGTCCCGAGCGTTAGAGGGTGGCCTGCACTGGTCATTGTGTCCCCGTGCATTATCATGCCGTGGAGGACCTGGGACCGCAGAGCCTAACTCTGAGTTCCTCCTGTTACCAGGCGGATACTGACCTCTGTTCGGTAGGTTTGGCTCATCGCCCCTATGGAGTCTAGGACTCTGAGGCTGATGCTCGGTCCTATTCTGCCTCTGTTGTGGGGGATTGCCACGACCAGCTTGGGATGGAGGTTGTGCCTCAGGGTCCAGCGGGACATCGTCACGAGGTACCTGAGGCTGCTCGGGCCTTTGCGGACTTGAGGGCTGGATTGGTGGGCTAGGATTAGGACACCTCTGGGGCGGCCCATTCGCAGGTTGGTCAGGCTGTGAGACAGGTGCAGCCTGATTCCTAGCCAGTTGCAAGGCTGCCTCGAGGGCTGCCTTGGCTTCTCTCTGATGGCGGTCCATCTTCGCCTGCCTTTCGCTTAACTCTGCGCGCTGACGTTCAATCTCCTGCTACTGCCACGCCATAACTTCGGCAGCAGTCTCTTGACTGGCTCTCAGATTAGCCAGCTCTTCATGCAACGTCCCCAGGGTACTTTTCAGTGTTGCGTCATCCATTTCTTCCTCCTCAAAATCCAGATGTGGTTCATCCTCAGCCACGCTTGTAGGGGGAGGAGGAGGTGGGTTTGATGGTGCAGCGGCGGCTGCCTGTCCAGCTTTCCTTGCAGTTTTCGCCATTGGTTTTCTCAACAATGATAAATCAAGCTCTCAATGAAAGCACCAGAATGTTGACCCAGATTTTGGACAACTGACACGGAGTCAAAATATACTTGATGTGAATGAATTTGTTGAAAAGAACATAATGACAAAAAGCAATAAGGACACGATATTTTATAGTGGTTCGGCCCCAGGATCTGGTAATGACCTACGTCCACTTAGATTGTTATTGATATGAGAATCAAAGGAGTGATCAAAGAACAAGGGTTCAATGAGTTTCACTAACCTCTGAAGAACAATACAATATTTCAAGTAGAATTACTCTAGTCTCCAATAATTCAAAAGCCAAAAGTCCCATCCTTGAGCTATCTATCTCTATTTATAGGCTCAAGGGGGATTACACGAGATTGTTACAGATATTCTCTCCTGAATAATCGGATACTCAGGAGATTGTGTGAGTTAATTTCAGGATTTACAAAGATCTTTGTTGTAACATTATGTTGTATGCGGAACCATCGACCAGACTGGTCGCAGGAAAGACTGGGCCGCCTCCTCCTTATAATGTATCTCCTAGTCGATACACTAGCAGAGTTCCTCCAGGTGTCAGCCACGTGTCCAGGGATCACTTGCCACATCATTAATGCCAATTTTTTGGATAACAGATACCTTTCTATTCTCTAATCTTGGATTACATCTTATTTTTAATCTCTTTATCTTACCGTCAAATTTCTCAAACCAAATATTTCTCTTTTTAGTACTTATCACTAACTTTTTGTGTTTATTTTTCCACTAATATTTTTTTGTTCTTAGTTACCTCTTTGTGGAATTGACTGCCCGATCTTTACTACAACCACTGCTTAGTGGATCAACTTTTTGGGCGTTAATCAAATTTGGAAACTGTTGCCGAGGAGTAGTTTTTTTAGTGGAATTTAAACCAACATGTATGTAATTTTTTTATATTTTTGTTGGTATTAATTTCGTGTTAGCATAGTATTCTTCCTCTTGTGTGTGTGGTATTATATATTGTTTTCAATTTTCTAATCTTTGGTTAATTTAAATATTTTATAGAACAAAAAAGTTTTGTTATATATTTTTTTCCTTTTAGTAAAAATAATAATATATATGCTCTCCACGAACCCTTTTCTGGCGTGGATGTCTACAGCTGAGGCCAGGTGTCAATCAATGTAGCCTTGGGCCACCCCATGATCTTCTAACAACGTTTTGGTTGCCTCGAGTAGGGGCCCCCAGTTCGTACATGTAAAGCGCTAGGTAGCCATGACTATTACATTGTGTATTTATAAAAGTGCAAGACTTGCTAACCCAAATTTATTACTTGAAAACGTGTCGCTAAGACCATTATTGAACTAAGGTTAAAAGTTTTTGGTCATAAAAGACACATCTCATATAAATAAATGTTTTGTACATGGGATCCCAAAAGAAATAATGTTTGAAGGAAAGTTACAAAATTTCAAGGTATAAACAACCACTAGCCACTCTAAGGAAAAATAGACATTTAAAGTCCTCCTGTTCCTGTCCATCCCTCAAATGTGGAGGCCGAGCAGCTAGTCATGTACATTCTGCCTCTAGAGCTCTCCAAGTCAGGGCTGGTCAAGCTTACCCTTGCCTTTACCTGCACCATGAAGCACCCGTGAGCCAAGGCCCAGCAAGAAAACATAACATCATAGAAAAAACAATGATAATAATCAAATTACTCTTTAAGCATGTTCATACACCTGGCAGTCCATATTAATCACATAATCCATAGACATAACCAGGAGTCCACAAACTAATACTCAACTATTTAGCATATCACATTTATCAGTTAACAACGATAACCAAATCACATAATAATCATGGTCGATGCCCTTAGGTCGCACCTTATGTTTATCCCATTGACTCTGGCCCGCTTAAACCGAGCTCAGTGAATATTAAGCTGTCCTCAGCTACAAGTGGCTTAGTCCTGCCCTGTACATCAATGTAAACTCCGGCACTCTTAGGCCATTTGTTTACTATTCACATGGCATGATACCACCTTACATAATGAATACAAGAATAGGGAACCCTTAGTCCCGTCATAAACTCACAACCAGGTCTAGTTTTCTTACCTTTAATTCCAAATGTTCTAATTACGAATGATGACCCTTGAGCACGATCCATTTCCCAAGCCCTAGCTTTCACCTAGTCACAACCAAGATAAGGGATTCCATCAATAATTGTATAAAGGTTTCCGGACCAAGTTCTAGCCTCCGGAACATCGAATTCCACCAAACACGATAGTGGAATCGATCCCGAGCACCCTAGGTTAGGTTCTCGTTCCTAAAATCTCCTTAAGGCCAAAAATGCCCTTAAGAGCCGCAGCCCAAGCTTTCTATGCCACGGCTCGCCCCTATCCAGAGGCCCAACCTCACCAAACAACAAACACGGGTCGCGGCCAAACAATCCCCATGCCGCGGCCCGCCCCTCTTCCTCAGCTCTCATCTACTCCAGAGGGCTGCGACACACCAAGAACTGAGCTGCGGCCCGACCCTTTTCGAACCCAGAAAACCCACCATTTTTAACAATCAAACCTCACTTAAATCCACCCAAAACCATCCAAATGAAATAATTCAACTATCATAAACATCCTAACATGTTTCCAGTAGAAAAACCCAACATAAACCTAGCTTAGAAACTCATCAAAAGTACACTTTAATCTTTGAAACCAATAAGCTCAAGAACACTAAAACCATCCAAGAGAACACAGAACTCAGATGCTAAATTATAAATTAAAGCTTACCTTCACTGAAGAACCAATCCACCAAGAAATTGTTGAGATACCTCCCAAGCCCTTAGTCCTAATTCAGTCTTCAATTTCAAAACCCAGAAACTCTTAGAACCCAGCCAAAACTACAGAATTTAATTAGCTAAACCACAATTCAGCACTTACCTAAATTATTGGTCTGAACCTTCAGATTGCTACTGAGATATCCCCCAAGATTCCAGCTCAAACCTCTGAATTTCCAGCCAAATCTTCCTTAGTTTCAATTGTTCCTTGAGAGAAAGAGAGAGAGTTGAGCTGAGAAGAAGGAAGGGTCAGTTTGGGTGTTTCTAGCTAATTCCGTCTTTGTTTTATCTTACTTAAGTTAATTCCAAAGCTCGGGGTACCAAAAACATCTCCGAGAGAAAAATGGTAAACATCCCCAGTATTCCCACCTAGGCTTCCTAACCTCAAATATATCTCCAATTATTTATTTCCATAATCCGATAACCCAAATAACAATCTAATACCCAAAATACCCCTTGACTCGCCCCGAGCCAAGTATTGGGTCTCATTGTAACTTTCCTGCTAACCGGCTCCCTAGGATCTCCTCAAGTCGCATGCTGCAGATATATCCACATAATAATGTGGTCTTCACAATTATGACATATAATCACATTTATGCCCTCAACAGGCTTAAATTACAGATATAATCCTTTAAGCTAAACAGGGCCTTCATGAATTCTAATACTCTTATACATGCTTTTCATATATCCATATAATCATATAAGCATACTTATCACAGAATCATGCATTAAATAATTTAATTCACACATAAACCAATTATGCCCTCTTGACATACTAATAAAGACCCTTAAGCCTTATTAGTGATTTTTGGGTCGTTACAGTACACTTGACTATTAGTATTTCCCACAACATCGCTTGACACATGAAAACGTGCAGCCGCATTCTGAAAGTGTCAAAGACGTGTCTCGCGTAAAGTTGGTGGGCTGCAATCTAAAAATTGGGCACTGTGCGATATGCACAGGCCCACGGTCTTAATTAGAATAATTGAAGGGGCTTAATAGGCATTAATTCCCCAAATAATTGGGGAATATTTGTAATATATGATATTAATGACCCTCAACCTCTATAAATAGGACTGCGGTACCATTGTAAAAGGTTTGACAACTTTTGACAACCTCTATATACGCTGCCTTAGAAAACCTCCATTGAATCTTACCATCTCAAGCTTCAAAAATACTAATACTAAAGACACGTGGACTAGGGTTGTTTTATAATCTGAACCACGTATAGTCTTAGTGTTAATCTTCTTCATTTTCTTTAAATTCTTTCATTAAGTTGATAGTGAAAAAGGCAGTCAACATTTGGTGCTTTCATTGAGTACTTGAAGAAAGTTTGAAGAATTAGTCATGGTGGCCACACATAGTAACTCCCCAGACGACGTTTCTCCTCCCGCAGGAGCTGAGGGGGGGAGAACCCAACAAGTCCCCTCTACACGACCTTCCAGAGATGGCGTGGAGGATTATGATGAGAATTCCAAATACGGCGGTGAAGATGACGAGTTCTATGAGGAGGAATATCCTCAGGCCAGTGGTGGTGGCGCTCCTCGGCCAGGTGGCCTCCCATAAACAAAAAATTTATGCTCAGGAGGGGAATATCACTGCCCTACAAGAGATGGTTAACACCATGATGGCTACTCTGGTGGCCCAAGGACTACCAGTGGACCACCATGGTGAAGTACAATCTAGGCAGCCAGCTGGTGTGCCCCCTTTGCACCTTATGGGAGTACCACCTTACAATGCAACGTATGCATTTTGAGCACCCGCTAGCGTGGTATAAGATCTACCAGCTAACGTGGCACCTGTGCACCCAGCTGGAGCTAGAGCCCCACCTGCACAACAAGACTGGTGCAAAGGCAAAGTAGACAAAGATCTTGCTCACGCTCAGAAGAGAACTCGTTAGGCTTCCTAACCCATTCAGCCCCTAAGGAGAGCCAATGATAACCAAGGGCATGGAGTCCAAGGACATTACCAGGCCACTAGCATAATGACCTAATATTTCTTGGAAGGTTAAGGATGATCCCAAATGCAATGTGATGTTATTAATATTTTTTATTCAATATGTGTCTTTAAAGTTTACACATTTGAGCATTTATGTTCTTCTATCATATTCTTCATCTTTACTTATTGTTGCTTATATTACTTATAAAATTAGTCATATTTTTTTCTATGTATCTAAAGTTAGTATAAATAATATTGAGGCTTAGTTTTATGTTCAATCTTTTAATGCATTATGGCCTATTGATATGTTTTTATTCTTAGATTTTTCATAAGATTAGCATATTTCTTCCAAGGTAAGAACATATTTGATCAAATATATTGTTGTGAAATAATCATGCACTTTAATGTTAAATCCTGCAAATAATTAGTTGAGATGTGAACTATTTGTTTGTGTAAATTTTATGAATCATAGATCTAAATAGCTAAATAATGCATAGGGTGACTATTGATATCTTTCTATTCTCTATTCTTGGATTACATCTTATTTTTATTTGCTTTATCTTACCATCAAATTCTAAAACCAAATATTTCTCTTTTTAGTACTTATCACTTACTTTCTGTGTTTATTTTTCCACTAATACTATTTTGTTCTTAGTTACCTTTTAGTGGAATTGACTGTCTGATCTTTACTACAACCACCGCTTAGTGGATGAACGTTTTGGGCGTTAATCAAATTTTGGCATTGTTTCCGTGGAGGTAGTTTTCAAGAGTTTAGTGGAATTTGTACCAAGATGTTAGTAACTTTATTTATATTTTTGTTGGTATGAATATTGTGTTAGCATGGTATTCTTCCTCTTGTGTGTGCGGTACTATGTATTTTTTTTCAGTTTGCTAATCTTTTGTTAATTTGAATATTTTTAAAGAACAAAATAGTTTTTTATATATTTTTTTCTTTTTGTAAAAATAAATATATATAATATAAGTAAAAAAACAAAAAAAGAAAAAAAAAATTAAAAAAAAGTATATATATTATATTTTTCCTTTTCCTTTCGGTTACATAAAATTATATATATATATTTACCCAAAAATGGCTCTTGATGACGTGGCAAGAATTTATTACACGTTGTTGGCACGTGGAAGCATTAAAGTGAAGGGATGTTGTTCGCTTATCGACCAGATGTTTATTACTTCATCTAATCTCGCGTTTAGATGCGACCAGTCTGGTCGCATGCTTCGATTTATTTCCTTTAAGATACGCAATCTTGTAATAACTATATTTATTATATTTTCTCTTTATTGTCTTGATACGTTGATATTAAGGATAATTATGGCCCATTGGCCCATGTAACCTCCTTGAGCCTATAAATATGAGTGAGGGGGCTCAAGGAAGGGACTTTTGAACTTTGAACTTGAATACTCATAGAGAGAGTATAGTGTGATTATCCACCTAAAAGTTGTAATTCTCTTAAGGCTTGTGAAACTCAAGAACCCTAGTTCTTTGATCACGACATTGGGATTCAACATCAATAAGAACACTAAGTGGACATAGGTTATTACCACACGGTTGGGGCCGAACCACTATAAATCATTTGTGTCACCTTTTTTCCATTTGATTCTCTTCTTAATTTCCTTTTCATTCTTTTTCGTCACCTTGACTTCGTGTCGTTGGCCAAATCAAGGGTCAACATTTTGGTGCTTTCATTGAGAGATTAATAAAAAAGCTTTAAGAAAATAAAATGGCGAAGACATCCAAGAGAGCTGGACAGGCTCCTGGCACCGCATCATCTCAACCTCCTCCTCCAAATGTGGCTGAAAATGAGCCACACTTGGATTTTGAAGAGGAGGAAATGGATTCAGAGACGCTAAGGGCAACACTGGGCGTGTTGCAGAATGAGGTTGCCAATCTGAGGGCCAATCATGAGAATGCAGCAGAGACCTTGGCGCTGCAACAAAGGGAGATTGAGTGTTAGCGCCAGGAGCTTGGTGAGTGGCAGGCAGAAATGGACCATCGGCAGAGAGATGCCATGACCACTCTTGAAGCAGCCATTCAGTTGGCCAGAGAACATGCTGCGCCAGCCTCTCAACCGGATCAGCCACCAAGTGCACCACCCCAACGGCCCCTAACCCAACTCCTCCACTCTAGTCAGCAAGCCCTCAAAGGCCGGAGCAGCCACCTGTTGTGCAAGATGATATCTCGATTCGAGATCCTGAGCAACAACCACCCTCTCAAGCTGGTCGCCGCAATCCCCACTGCCAGAGGCAGAATAGGGTCGGGCAGCCTCCCCGTAGTCCTAGATGTCTAGGGGACGATGAGCCAAATCCATCGAGCAAGGGGAACCGTCCTTCTGCCAACAGAAGGCATAACAAGCCAGGCTCTACGGTTAGGGGCTCCCATGACATAATAATGCACAGGGACCCACCGACCAGTGCAGGCCTTCCTTTGACACTCAGGAGACACCAGTCAGAGGAGGAAATAGTGTGAGCAGCTGGTCGCGCCATAGTCGGCCACAGTTTAGGGATGGCCATGACTACAATGAGGCTAATTCTGGCAGGGGGAATGCTGGTTGAAGGCATGAAGAGAGAGGCGGAGATAAAAAATCCCCCACCAAGAAAAAATAGGCCTGTGAGCCATAACACTAGGGGGAAGCCCCGACAACATAACTTCTTTGATCGCTTGGGTGCTAGAGAGCAAAGGCGTACGGATGATGACTTGAGGGACATACTCAACGACAGACATGAGAGGCATTGTGAGTACGCTTCTCCGGCCCCGGTCACCCCAGTGATCCCAGACGCGGTTCAGACTCAAATTGATGCTCTGAACCAAGCAGTACAACAGCTGGTCGGGAGCCGGACATTCCACATAGAGTACGTCGGGAGGAGAGGCACTCCGTTTGTGCAGAGGATTACTGTGGCAGAAACCCACAACAAGTTCAAAATGCCAGTACTGCCGAACTTTGATGGGTATGGGGACCCGGTATCTTATGTGAACAAGTTTAAGATACAAATGGATATTCAAAAACTATCGAACGATGCCCGCTGCAGGATCTTCCCCACCACTCTGTCCGACACTGCCCAAGAGTGTTTCTTTAAGTCCCCTCCTGCTAGTATAGCATCGTGGGAAATGTTTGTAAAGGAATTTTACGGACAATTCTACATGGGTCGCGTACACCCCACAAAGGCCAACCAGCTGGTCGAGATAGGCCGAAAGGAGGGAAAGCCCTTAAAGGAGTACGTCCAGCGCTTTATGCGAGCAACGACTGGAGCCAAAACAGTGGGCGACGAAGGAAAAATGATGGCCCTAACTGCTGGGGTTAGACGCCATTCTCCCCTCTGGAGCAGCCTGAGAAAGAATGGGGTAAGGAGTACCTAGGAATTTCTAGATCGAGTTGATCGATACATCAAGCTCGAAGATGCAATCGCCAACGAGGGGAAGCACCTACGAAAGACAAGGGACCGAAGGAAGATCTCGCCAAGGCCGCCAAAGGGTCGGATAAACCCAATGGCAACGACAAAGGCAACGGGAACGAAAATGACAGAAATGGTGGAAAAAAGGCGGGCAATGAGTGTCCACATTTGAAAATAAACACCCCAAGATATGAGCCAAGATTCACCAAATATATGGCCCTTGTCGAAACTAGGGCAGAGGTCTACCAGGAGACCAATGCCAATGTCCCTTATAAGCGACCAACGCCTATAAGGAAGGATATCTCCAAGAGGGATACAACAAAGTTTTGTCGTTTTCACAACGACTACGGACATGACACCAATTAATGTAACCAGTTGAAGGACGAGATTGAGTTCCTGATCAGGAAGGGACACCTAAGGAGATACGTAAGAGTCGCAGGAGGGTCTCAGGGAGAGGCTCAAGGTGGCAACGAGTATGCCCCTGCACGCCAACGCTCGCCACCTTTACAGCCAGATCATGTGGCAGGTACGTTACTTACCATCTGTGGCAACCTACACCTTGTAGGGGATAGTGGGAAAGCAAGAGAGCGATACGCTCGGACTTTACGCCATGACCAGGACATCGAGATGATGAGTGTGGAGGATCGCACACCAAAGAGAGCTCCAAGAGAGGAGGAGTTGATAACCTTCCCTGAAGGCGATGCTCAGCATGTCTGATTCCCACACTCCGATCCGCTGGTTATTGAAGTCCAAATTGCCAACATGATGGTTAAAAGGGTGTTAGTTGACATGAGAAGCTCAGTCAACATCTTGTATAAGTGCTTACTGGAAAGGATGAAGTTGTCCATCAAGGACCTAGAGCTGTGCAACCAAACCATATATGGTTTTTCTGGCGAAGGGCTCGGCCCGACAAGGTCGATTAGGCTCCTAGTTACAGCGGGAACTGCGCCTGTAAACAGGACATTACTCACTACTTTCATAGTAGTTGATTGTCCTTCAACGTATAATGCTGTAATTGGAAAGCCAATTTTGGTCGACCTGTGAGTCGTTACCTTGATATGGAATCTTGCCATGAAATTCCCAACCGACGCAGGGGTAGGTTGCGTGTTGGGAAACCAGCGAGAAGAGAGGGAGTGCAGCCGGGAAAGAGTTGCAAACGGCTAGTGATGTACAAGCCCAATCAGGAGATGGTGTCACCAAATAGGGAGTTTCCCAAAGTGAGGGTATGGATTTGGATCCTCACTTTGGGGATTTTGATGAAGAGATAGGACCCATCGAGGACCTTGAAGAGGCCCAAATCGATTAAGCAGATCCGACCAGGGTTGTGAAAGTCGGTAAAAACTTAGAGACAACAACGAAATAAGCACTGGTGGAATTTTTAAGGAAAAACCAGGAAGTCTTTGCCTGGTCGCATAAAGACGTAGTCGAGATAGACCCTTCGGTCATTAGCCATGTCTTGAACATAGACAAGAGTTTTCCACCAATACAACAGAAAAGGAGGCTACTCAACAAAGACAGATCGAAAGCTCTAAAAGAAGAGGCCGAGAAGCAAAAGGAAAACAGATTCATCAGGGTAGTGTTTTATCCATCCTGGGTCTCTAATCCCGTACTAGTTCCCAAGCCGAATAGCAAGTGGAGAACGTACGTGGATTTCAAAGACCTTAATAAAGCCTGCCCTAAAGATTGTTTTCCACTGCCTAGGATCGACCTGTTGGTCGATGCCACTGCAGGGCACGAGATCCTCTCATGCATGGATGCATACTACGGGTACAATCAGATCAGTATGCATCCACATGTTGAGGATCACACTAGCTTTCAGACCTATACAAGGCTTTACTATTACAAAGTAATGCCCTCCAGTTTGAAAAACGTTGGTGCGACTTACCAACGACTAGTCAGTCACATGTTCAAGGTGCTTATCGGTACAAACATGGAATTATATGTTGATGACAGGTTGGTTAAGTCAAAGAAGGAAGAAGGACATATAGGGGACTTGCAAGAGTGCTTCAACGTCTTGAACAAATATCAGATGAAGCTGAATCCTCTCAAGTGTTCCTTCAGAGTTGGACCAGGGAAATTCTTGGGATTTATAGTAAACTCGCGCGGAATTGAGGCCAATCCCGAGAAGATCAAAGCCTTGGTCAATATGAAATCGCCGACAAAAATTAAAGGATGTTCCAAGCTTAACTGGAAGAATTGCTGCTCTAAGTAGATTTATCTCCAAATCTACGGACAAATGCATCCCATTTTTTAATCTGCTCAGAGGCAACAAGAAGTTCGAATGGACGAAGGAGTGCGAGCAGGATTTTCAAGTTTTGAAGACTCACATGTCGCAGCCACCAATTCTATCAAAGCTGGTCGATAAGGAAACTTTGTTCATCTACTTGGTGATCACGGAGTATGCTGCTAGTGCAGTTCTAGTAAGAGAAGAAGAGGATGTGCAGAAGGTCGTCTATTATGTAAGAAAAAGTCTAATATGAGCGGAACTGGAATATCCTCCTATTGAAAAATTAGCCTATTGCTTGATCTTAGCCACCAGAAAGTTGCGGCAATACTTCCAAGCTCACCTGATCACAGTTTTGACCGACCTACCTCTACGGCAAGTCCTGCAAAAGCCAAAAGTCGCAGGACGATTGTTGAAATGGGCAGTTGAACTTAGGCAGTTTGATATCTCTTACATACTACAAGCAGCAACAAAAGGACAAGCTCTGGCTGACTTCATTGCAGAGCTTACTGATCTTCCAGATAGCAAACAGCCAAAAGAAATAGAAGAGCCTGAACCTTAAAGCCAAACCCTTTCATGGAAGTTGTTTACATATGGTTCTTCTAATGAGCATCACGCTGGAGCAGGAGTGATTTTGATAACGCCTGAAGGGCATCGATTTCACTGTGTGATTAGATTCGACTTCACTGCTTCAAACAACGAAGCCGAGTATGAAGCGCTGCTCGTAGGATTATGGTTAGCCAGAGACATGCACATAAAGTCACTCGAAATCTACAGTGACTCTCAGTTGGTGGTTAATCAGATCATTCGAGAATACCAGGCCTGAGGTCTAAAGATTTTTGCCTACTTGAATAAAGCAAAGGACATATTGGCGCAGTTTGATAAGTACTCCCTCCAGCAAGTACCTCGCGACCAAAACTCAAACGATGATGCTTTGGTCAAATTAGCAAGTGCCAAGGATGCTGATACCTTGAATATATTACCAGTTGAACGGCTGTCTGCACCATGCATCCAAGCAGAAGAAACCTCTTTGGTGATTCAGGCGGCGGATACATGGATGACACCTTACATAGAATACCTGATACAGGGTGTATTGCCAATGGAAAAAAGCAAAGCCAGGACCCTGTAGCGACAGACTGCTAGGTATATCCTGGTCGATGTGATCCTATACCAAAGGGGCTACTCAATGCCACTCCTCAGGAGTGTTTCAAAAGAGAAGGCCAAAGATTTGATGAGAGAAGTCCACGAAGGCTTTTGTGGGGACCACGCTAGGGGTAGAGTTTATATAAAAAGATCCTAAGGCAAGGATACTTCTGGCCAACACTGAATGAAGACTCGATGGAATTTGTGCGGAGATGGAACAAGTGCCAGAGATTCTCCAAAATTCCGCGAGCAGCCCCTAATGAACTAAAGCAGATACAAAGTCTGTTTCCATTCGCAGTCTGGGGTATAGACCTAATCGGATCTTTGCCCACAGGAAAGGGTGGCATCAAGTACGCCATAGTAGCCATTGATTACTTCACAAAGTGGGCCGAAGCTGAGCCACTTGCAACTATAACAACCAAGAAAGTGCTGGACTTTGTGGTCAAGAACATCGTATGTCTCTATGGATTGCCAAGAAAAATTGTCTCAGACAACGACACAATTTGATAGTGTTCTGTTCACGGATTTCTACGAACGGCATGGGATAATCAAGAGCATTTCTTCAGTTGCTCACCCTCAGGCAAACGGACAGGTCGATGCAGTCAACAAGACACTAAAAGATACTTTGAACAAAAGACTTGAAGAAGCGAAGGGGGCATGGCCAGAGCAATTGCCTAAAGTCCTCTAGTTGTACAGAATGTCCCATCGCACAGCAACAGGCCATACTCCAATTTCCTTGGCTTATGGATATGAGCCTATGTTGCCTGTCAAGTTATATCTGCCATCGCATCGGAGAATGACGTATGATCAAGGCTCTAATAACCAGCTAATGATGGAATCTCTAGATTTGGTCGATGAAAAGTGCGAGCAAGCCCAACTCTGAGTAGCGGCTTACCAGCAAAAGGTCACCTGGTATTTTAATTGTAAAGTACGTGAGAGGAAATTCAATGTAGGAGATCTAGTACTCATAAGGGTTTTTCTCAACACCCGCGACCAGGCCGCTGGAGTAGTCAGACCTAACTGGGAAGGACCGTACCAAATTGAAGAAGTCCTCCATCCAGGCACTTACAAACTTGCTCGCTTAAATGGAGATCTCATTCCTCGCTATTGGAATGGAGAACACTTGAGCAAGTACTATCAATAAACAACTCTTCTTAAAGAATTGGTTTGTATTAATTTTACAAGTTATGAAAAAGGGTTGGGCATTTTATGTGAGTGATTTCTTATCAGTGTAAGATCATTTTGGTGATCACTCGTACAGACACGTTTTGTCCATTGATTACGAGAAATAAAAGGGACTGTGTGCAGCCAGTCAATCTTGCCAACTATTGTATTTATTACAAATATTTGCTCATTACGTGTGTTGTTTTGCTATATTCTCATTTTAAAATTTATCCTATGAGAAGAATTGTTCAAACAGGTCTTAGTCAAGGTAAGTGACCGAGGACCTAAAGCTCCTCAATCACTTGGGGGGCATATAAGGTATCTAGTAAGCAAAGCATATCCAAAGGTATGTAAACACATGAGAAAAATAAGTGAAAGCATGCTAGGGTACTTAGAGTATTTTTCAAAATTTTGTTATTTTGTTAAATCATTCCAAAGTACTATGCTAAGTTCGGTTATGTAAACAGATGTTATAATAAAGTTCAAATCTATTATAATATCAAAAAATAATCCTTTTACACCGTGAGTAGTTACTGCTCAAATGTAATTGTTTGATTAAAAGGGAAAATATTGCCCATGCAGCAATAAAAGTTAAAAATGAAATAGTCTTTACATCACGACCCGCATGTCGTGTATTTAAAAGATAAAGAAAGAAAAATAAAAAGACTACGAGGCAGGAGGGTATTGAGGAGTGTCTTGGTCGACTGTAGTACCAGCTTCATTTTCCGCGCCGTCAATCCCCGTTGCTAAGGAAATTTCTGGAGAAGCAGGAACTTTGGCTCTTTCTTCTTCCTCCAGGCGAATAGTGCACCGGGCTATTTGAGTTTGCCTAAGGCGCTCAGAAAGGTAGTTGAAGTTGGCCTTGCGATTGTGCTTCCAGAACTCATAGAAGCAGAGGTGGGTGGCTTCCCTATACTTCTCCAAGTTTCTGGCATTCGTGTCCTCAAGCTCCTTAATGCACCCCTCCAGCTCCTCAGTCTCCTTTCTTTTGAAGGAGCAGCTGCTGGAGGATGATCCTTAGTCTGGGCCTTCTTTGAAGCAGCTTTGTTGCTTTCCCCGCGAAGCCGCTTGCTATCTTTCTTCCTGCTCGAGGGAGCAGCAGAGGTGGTGTAGTGATCGAACATGTCTCTAGATGACATATCTGCAAGTGAAGAAACATTGCGAGAAGTTAGACAATATGTATAGGTGGAGATGAAATTAAAAACAAGAAAATTGTAAGTAAAGTAGCCGTGCTATAACTACTGGTCGCCACATTACTTACTGAACTACTGCTAGACTCTCTCACTTCCTGGAAGAAATTTGATTTTAAATTTGGAGTGTACTTAAAGTTGTCATCCCCATCAAATAAATGACAGGGAATGGGATAACTGTCTAAGAATGAGAAGACAGTACCGTTCTCATCTGAAGACTCGTCGATGGGTGCAAGGGGTTCACAAGCTTTCTTTTTTCCCTTTCCCAAAGGGGCAGGGGGAGCAGCTGCTCGCAGGGTGTTGGAGGGTTCCCTGATTGTCACTCCAGTTGTCCTCCTCCTTTGAGGTTGCGACATGTCAGGGTGCTGCTTGAGAATTTCTCCACCAGTGGCACTCCCCACCGTTGACTCCCTCACGTCCTGGTGAGGTTCCAGAAGCTCGAACAGCCTTAGGTTGGCTTCAGTGACCAGCTGTTTGATGCTTTTTTCTACGTCAATCATGCTGGCCAGTAGTGCTGCTCGAAGCTCCATTTCTGGAGTAGGAGCTGGTCGCAACCATGGACTTGAAGAGAACTAGTTTTCTAAGGAAAATGTAGATAAAATAAAAGAAAATAAACGATCAGGAGAACGAAGAAATTACCTCCTTGGGTGAAGGCTAGGTTGTTGGCAACTAGGTCAGTGGTTAAAAAGTACTCCTGGTGGTACTTTCCTACATTAGACTTGTAGGTAGTCTCACTTAGGAAGGTGTGGGTCGATTCCTGGTGGCAAAAATGAAAGAACCCCATGTTATCCTGGTTGGGGTTAGATTTGAGATCGAACAGGTAGTTGATCTCATGAGGCGAAGGTACGGGCCATTTTTTATGGCTGTAAAGGATATAGAGTGCGAAAAGAAATATATACCCGTTTGGGGTTAGTTGGAAAGGAGCAACCACGAAGTAATTGGCCACTCCTTGGAAGTAAGGATGGAGAGGCAGGATTGCTCCTGCCTCAATGTGATACCTCGACCAGGTGCTGAAGGCGCCGCTAGGCAAGTTGACCCATTGGTCGATGGTAGGAAGAAATAAAGTTACCCCAGAAAGTCCATACTATATGAGAAAATTATTTACCATCCTAGCAGTGATTTGGCTAGGAGAAGCGAGGTACCATTCAACATCTGGTCGAAGTACATTGCAGGGACGGGCTTGTCTTTCAATTTCGGGACCAGTGGCTTCGGCTCTACCACTGGTCAAGGGAATTTCAGCCCGAGGAGCAGGCTGATTTTTAAAAGGTTTAGAAGGTTTCTTTTTCTGGGCAGTGGATTTTACTCTACCCATATTTGGTGGAATTAAATGAGGTTTGTTGGGTGGAATTCAAGAAAAAGGGATCTCTGGGATAAGTAGTGACGGCTGTTCTTCGTCCATGAGCAGCTGAGCGACCAGGTCGTCATCAATTGGCCTCTCACCCCTCCACAGATCTTGCATGAAAATCTGCGAACAGAGAAGAGGAGATGAGAATCTATGGCTCAAAAGACCAATAAGTGTTAAGAGTTGGAATAACGTTGCTAGTGTATAAAAGTTAAGCTTTTATATGACCATCAACATTCTAGCAAAAACACTAAATTACATACGAGAAGTTTAGAAAATGGATCAAAAAGTAGAAGTAAAGAGTTTTTCAAGAAAACCTTTTTCGACTCTGAAGGAGCGGGAAAAACCCAGTTTTTCTACAAACTTAAAAATCAAATTTTTACTTCGATTTTACGCCCTAAATTCATGATCCTGACTACCAAATTAGTTCTTAACCCTAGCAAGGTGTTATTTTCCTATCATAATTAATGCAGATCAACATACCCATTTACCCCCGAAATCATTTTGCAAGAACTGACAGAGATATTCAAGAGCTCAGAAATCAAAAATGAAGAACATGCATTGCACGACACAGCATAATAGAAAGGAATCGATCAGAAGGCTTACTTGAATGAACACTACTAGAAATATAGGTTTTTACTTCGGTTTTTATAGTGAGCATACAAAAAAAGCGAAGTAAAAACCTTTTCAAACTCTTTTACTTCGCTTTTGAAATTGGCGCTCTAAAAAAAATTACACACTACTTCGCTTTTTTAAAAAAATGAAGTGAAAAATTCATAGTGAAGAGGACGGTGTTTGGTTGCACAAGCCCGTGTATTATGTTTAGAGATAGTAAAAATGCAAAAAAATGGCCAAGCCAAACGCGACCCTTGTGCACCTTTAACTTCGGTTTTTACCTAAAAACCGAAGTTAAAAGTGCACAAGGCCACCCACGCACATATCCACTTATGGACCTTTAACTTCGGTTTTTAGGTAAAAATCAAAGTGGAAAGTCCACTTTCTACTTCGGTTTTTACCTAAAAACCGAAGTAAAAGGGCTTTATAACCCCTTCCTTCGACCCGAACGGTCATCTCTCTTAAACCCTCTGCAAAAAACCCCCCAAAACCTCCATTAACAACCGTGAGCCAACACCCATTTTCATTCACCAAACCTTTTTTTTTTGTTTTTTCTTTATTTCTTGCAACATTTCTACCCTATAAACCGAAATATAGTCCAAAAATCTTTTTTTTTTGTTTTTTAGAGAAAAAAAAGCATTTGGCCGTGGGTATTTTCTCCATTGTTTCTTGGTGTTTCTTGCCGGATTTTGACCAGATTTTTGTCATTGCAAGGGGATTTTGAGCTTCAAAACAGGTATAGATTACTAAAATGTGGTTTTGATGATAATTTTTTATTTTTCTATGTTTTTTTTTATTTTTTTTATTATTCAGAATTTTATAATTAATATAATTAATATTTTGTTAATTTTTATAATTATTTGTTTATTTTGTTAGTTTAAATAATGTGATAAAAATTAGGTTTATTATAAATATATATGTATATTAGTGAATTTTAGAAATTTTGACAATAGATAAATTTGTTTTTTAAATATTTGAAAATAAATAAATAGCTTGAAGATGATCAAAGTGTTGTTCATTAGTTTCATTAACTAGTTTGATTTTTTTTATTTATTGGTTTGATAATTAATTATGTAGTTTACTAATTATGTAATGTTTTAGTAGGGTCGTTGATTGAGTGGTGAACTTTGTTGTTCATTAAGGGTGCATTGAAGATTAATATTGAAGGTTAGTTATTTTTTTTATTTATATTACTACAAGATTTATGTATAAAGATAAGACTAATGTAATCATGCATATTAGATTTAGTGAAAGTTATGTTTGAAAATTAGTGAAGTAAGCTCTGGGAAATTTGCGTGCTGTGGTGATATAAGGATGGATTTATTTATGCTTGATTATTGTGTTTGTTTGTGTTGTTGTTATAGGAAATTTTGAAATTGCGGTATGCTATAGAAACAGAGGATACTCTGCCGAATTTTTAAAAAAATTTATAAGACTAGAACCTAATAATGATAGATTCATCTATGCTTGATTATTGTGTTTGTTTTAAATGGTTTTATAGGTAATTTTGAAATTACGGTATGCTATAGAAACAGAGGATACTCTACCGAATTATTAAAAAATTTATAAGACTAGAACCTAATAATGATGGATTCATATATGCTTGATTATTGTGTTTGTTTGTATTGGTTTTATAGGTAATTATGAAATTACGATATGCTATAGAAACAGAGGATACTGTGTCGACTTTTTTAAAAAATTTATAGGACTAGAACCTAATATAAGTTTTTTTCTAACTTATTAGGAATTGGATATTGTTATTAGTATGGATAAATCATGGATGCTTGAGAGGAGAGAAACATCACAATTTCAAGATGGATTCAACAAATTTTTAGAGTTTTGCCTAAAGAATTGTAGTGATCCACAAAAAATTCGTTGTCCTTGTATCGATTGTGGTAATGGAGTAAAGGGGAATATTACCATGATAAAGGATCATGTATTTTGTCGGGGATTTGATATGAGTTATTGTAAATGGTATTGGCATGGAGAATTATTAAATGATGACCCATATCCATTAGGTAGGCGAGGTGTAGATGATTTTGAGAGTAATGATTTTGATGATCATCCTATAGAATTGCTTGATGAAGCACAAGAAGAGTTTTTTCATAATCCAGAAAAATTTGATAGTATGGTTAGAGATGCAGACAGACAATTGTTCAGTGGTTGCAATAAACTAAGATTGCCGACAATGGTTAAATTTTATAACATAAAAGCAGAAAATGGAGTTAGTGTAAGTGTTTCAGTCAATTTTTAGTTGCTTTCAAGGAGATTTTGCCGCTAGAAAATTGTTTTCCAGAGTCTACATATGAAGTAAAGAAAACAATAAGTTTGATAGGGTTGAAGTATGAGAAGATTCATGCTTGTTCGAAGGATTGTATTTTATATCGTAAGGAGTATGCAAACATGGACACTTGCCCAGAATGTGGTTTATCATGGTACAAACCTAACAAAAGTAAGGAGATTAGGAAACTTATTCCTCAGAAAGTGCTATGGTACTTACCTTTGATTTCGCGGCTGAAGCGATTATATCGAAGTGCAGAACACTCTAAGAACTTAATATGGCACGAGACTGGACGAGTGAAAGATGGTAAACTCCGGCATCCTGCAGATTCACAGGCCTGGAAGAAGGTAGCGTATATTCACTGTCTACTTCGGTTATTATGTAAAAACCGAAGTAGAAAGTGGGGATTCTACTTCGATTTTTAACTAGTTTTTACTTCGCTCCGAACTACTGCGGTCGCGAATTTTAGCGAAAACCGAAGTAAATCAAGCTTAAAAACCGAAGTAAAAGCCCATTTTCCTTGTTGTGGAAGTATTGGAGTGAAGATTTCAGAAGAGTGGGCAGGCGCACCTTGAATCAACAAAGTTTTCTGGGTTTGTTTTGCTTTATTCTTCTGAGTTCTTGAGGGCAAGAGGATTGGTAAAAATTGAAAAGTGAAAAAATGGGTTATTTACATTGATCGTGGCACTGTAAAAGAGGTAATAATGGGATTAACTTTTCAAGGCATGGAGAAACGCAGTAGCCGTCAGACAACTTTTGGGAAACTGGAAAGACATGATTGGTTGCCTTTTTTCAAGAAGGCATGGATGGCTCTGACAAATTTGGTGGGGTATACTAAGGGTCAGTATCCTAAGTTTACTTTATGCTGCTCACAGTAAATTAAACTTGGGGGGAAAATGTTTACCCAAAAATGGCTCCTGAGGACGTGGCAAGAATTTATTACACGTTGTTGGCATGCGGCAGCGTTAAAGTGAAGGGATGATGTTCGCCTATCGACCAGATGTTTATTGCTTCATCAGATCTCGCGCTTAGATGCGACCAGTCTAGTCGCATGCTTTGATTTATTTCCTTTAAGATATTCAATCTTGTAATAACTATATTTGTTATATTTTCTCTTTATTTCCTTGATACGTTGATATTAAGGATAATTACGGCCCACTGGCCCATGTAACCCCCTTGAGCTTATAAATATGAGTGAGAGGGCTCAAGGAAGGGACTTTTGAACTTTGAAATTGAATACTCATAGAGAGAGCATAGTTAGATTATCCACTGAAAAGTTGTAATTCTACTAAGGCTTGTGAAACTCAAGAACCCTAGTTCTTTCCTCACGGCATTGGGATTCAACATCAATAAGAACACTAAGTGGACGTAGGTTATTACCACACGGTTGGGGCCGAACCACTATAAATCATTTGTGTCACCTTTTTCCCATTTGATTCTCTTCTTAATTTCCTTTTCATTCTTTGTCATAATCTTGACTCTGTGTCATTGGCCAAATCAAGGATCAACAATATAAAAAAAATTTATATATATATATACTTAACATAAAAAATAAAAAATAAAATTATCTAATATTATTTTCTTTTTAGTTAATTCTAAATTCATTTCTTTTTCTTAATTTTTTTTAATTTTCTGCGTTTAATAAATATTTGTAAAATAAAAAAAAATTGAGCTTGTTATTTTATCTTTACTTCATTAAAAATTAAAAAAAAAATATTACATCTTCCTTGATAGATATGTTGATATATTGTGATAATGTTTTTGCGTTAGGTTTCTTAGTTTAGACTTTTCTTTCTTTTTGCCTTAGTCGTCCTTAAAATTTAGGTATTCCTTGAAAAAAAAACATAAAATTTCAATCATAAATCGCTTAGTATTGGGAACAATTGTGTAATATTATGAATGGTAAAAACCGATATTGTTTTGTTTAGAAATTTTGGATTTTAAATAGAGTTTGTGATAGCATTACCCTCCACACTTACCTCAATACCTCGGGGAGTTCTGTCTAAGGCAAGTTTGAGTATAAAGTGGTACCTTGGAAACCTTCCCAATCAGCCTGGGAACATTTCGTGCGTATACATTTGCACTATTGCATTTTTGAACTTATTACTATAAGAAATTCAAGATTGTTCTGTCAAAATAAGCAATTTCACTCTTCTTAAAGGTTATTTAGTCAAAAAGGTTTAATTTGTGATCCTCCATACTTACTTAGTAACCTCGTGGAGTTCTAGTAAGGCATTGGAGATCACCCCAAAACCTCCAAATCAACCTGGGATCAAGTTTAAATTAAAAAAAAATATTCATTTCCAATGGGAAACTCCATGAAATGACCCTATTTTATAGGGTAATACTAACTCTAACCCCACATTAATATTTCTCATATTTTTAACCTTATACCCATGTGAAAAGACTAACTTACCCTTATTAACATTAGGCTTCTTCCTCCCTTTTTTTCCCTTCCCATTTTGTCTTCAGCCCCTTCTCTCTCTTCCTTCTCTCTCATAAAGAGAACAAACACTCTTCCTTCTCCCTATCTCTCAAATCATCATCAAAGAGAAATCATCACAATTTTTCTTCTCACGAAGCTTTGGAAAATGATGTAATCTATCATAATTTTTTTTTCTTCTCACCCAAGTTGAAGAAGATTGAAGATTCTCCCAAACTTGAAGAAGTTTGAACATTTGATTTGATAATGAGTAAGTTTTTTTTATTTATAGGTTATGGGTGTCTTGTGTAATAGTTTAAATAGAATTTTGGAACTACTATACACTAAAAAATCTGTGAAAAGAAATAATTTTATGTTGAGATGATGAATTTTCGAATGATTTTCGCGATTTAGGTCACTGCGTTCACACTTTGTTCACACTTGGTTCACATTTTCGCGATTTAGGTCACTGCGTTCACACTTTGCTCACACATTATTCACACTTTGTTCACACATGATTCATACTTGGTTCAGACTTGGTTCACGAGTACTTAACACACGATTCACATTTGGTTCACATATGATTCACACGTGGTTCACACATAATTCACACTGGGTTCACACACAGTTCATACACGGTTCACACACGTTTCACACTTGGTTCACACATGCTTCACACATTTATTTCTTATTTCTTTTGGCTAGTTTTACCTAATAACCTTTGGATTTCGAACCTTTTGTCATATGTTATACAGGTCAAACACATATAAATATTGTGGTGTTATAAAATGGATCGTGGGAACAAGTTTTGAACGAAGGTTGGTCATTTAGTGCGAAACAAAGCAAGGGTATGAAGGTGCCAAAGACTATCACTTACAATAGTCTTGTTGATCAATTGTATACTTTAATCGGAGCTGACAAGTCTCGTATTGATCTTGACTTAAATGTAATCTATCATTTTGGAAGTAAAGGTATCCCTCCATCTTTGATTAGTAATGATGATGATGTTGTTTTTTTTCTTGATGAGATAGGAACATCTATCAATAATCGGACACCCCTATGTGTGTCTACTATAGAGAAGAGAAGTAATGATCCTTTGGTTACTAAAACACGTGAGTTGTATACTATTCCTCCAGTTGAAACCAAAGTGAATGATGATTTTTGCATTGATGGCGATGAAGACAGTTGTGATGATGATAATAATGATGCATTAAGCTTAGATGATAATGAAAATATTGATAGGCCTGCCTGCAATGATGTACTTGTGAAGCATAATTTACAACAGTCAACCTCCAATGAAGTATCGAAGATCCATGATTCCTCAAATAATAGAGGTCGTAAAGTAAGACAGGTTGGTGAAGATAATCTATGGAGTACTCCACTTTTGTTGAATCAAGGGGAAAAAGGCTCTACTTCAGCCTCAACAGCTCAATTACTGACATCTTCTTCGAGTATCAATTCGTGGGAAATAAAAGAGGGTCAAATATTTGAGAACAAGCAAGAGGTGAAGATGAAACTCCATCTTTATGCATTAAAGAAAAACTTTGAGTTTAAAGTAAAGAAGTCTGCGAAAAATATATGGTGTATAGTATGTGTTGATGATAAATGCAAATGGAGGTTGAGGGCTACAAAATTGGTTAATTCCAATATGTTCGAGGTTCGTAAATTATTCGGTGAACACACATGTTCATTGGATGTTCGACATAAAGATCACCGCCAGGCATCCCCATGGCTTATTGGACATGTCATAAGGAGAAAATTTGAGGGTGATAATGTTAATTACAAGCCAAGGTCAATTGTAAAAGATATGAGTTTATCATATGGAGTTCATATGAGCTATGCTAAAGCTAGGAGGTGTCGAGAGCATGCATTGGCTTATATAAGAGGTACACTAGAATCATCATTTCAGAAACTTCCCTCATTTCTATACATGATGGAGCAAAAAAATCCTGGAACTGTTACTCATTTGCAGATGGACAATGAAGGTAGGTTCAAATATTGCTTCATGGCCTTAGGTGTTTCTATAATGGGGTTTAAAACATATATTCGCCCAGTTATATGTGTAGATGGAACCTTCTTGACTACTCGGTGTGGAGGTACTTTGTTATGTGCCATGGGACAAGATGCTAACAAGCAAATATATCCAATTGCATTTTCAGTAGTTGACTCAGAGAATAATGACACATGGTTGTATTTTCTACTGAGGTTGAAGGAAGCGATTGGTGAAGTGGAGAATCTAGTATTCGTGTCTGATAGACATACTAGTATAGCAAGTGCCTTGACTAAAAATTTTCCTGAGGCACACCACGGTGCTTGTATACATCATGTTAGCATAAATATCCGTGTGAAGTTCAAAACTGACCATTGCCATGAAGAATTCTTCCTTGCAGCGAAAGCTTATAGAAAGCGAGAGTTTTTATGCCATTTTGAGAAGATTAAATTCAAAGATCTTGCAATTGCTCAATACTTAGAGAATCAAGCGGGTTTTGAAAAGTGGGCTCGTTCTTTCTTTCCTGGTCATCGATATAATTTAATGACTACAGGTATTGCCGAAAGCTGGAACAATGTCATTGGTGAGGCACTTGGGTGGCCAATTACTTGTCTCATGGAATTTATGAGGCACACTTTACAAAAATGGTTTTTCGAGTGTCGAACTGCAACATCAGTGGATACAGGTCCTCTTGCCACAGAAGTGGAAGCTGATTTGCGAAAGTTAGCAGACAAGTCCACTACCTCGTTCCCTTTTCTGTCTAGTCAGTGTGAAATAACAATATTGGATGGTGATCTTGATGGAGATGTCGACCTCAGGAGGAAAAAATGTAGTGGTAGAAGATTTGATTTGACAGGTCTTCCTTGTGAACACGCTCTAGCTGGTGCTCGAGATCGTGGCATTTGTCCATATAGTTTATGCTCCAGATTCTTCATAGTTGAAGCGTGGTTGTCATCCTATGGTGGATACGTATATACGCTGGGTAATGAAGAATCTTGGGTGATACCAAATGACATAGGAAGTATGATGATAGCTCCTCCTTTAGTGAAGCAGAAGGCTGGTCGTCCAAAGAAGAAACGACGTTTATCAAAGGGTGAGAAGAATAGCAAACAATGTAGATGTAGTAGATGTGGTGTCCTGGGCCACAATCGAGTAACGTGCACCACTGTTTGTCCCTCGCCGTCTAGACATGCTTAGTTTGTACTTTGATTGTTTTACTTTGTACTCTTCAATTGTGGAATTTGAATTTTTAGATTGGTTCAGTAATACGACTTTTTGTGTTAAATTTTGTTGTTTCAAACACGTAAATCACACATAGTTCACACCTGATTCACACATATTTCACACGCAGTTCACACATAATCGACACCTGGTTCACACTTGATTCACACATAGTTCGCACCTGCTTCATAAATATTTCACACGTGGTTCACACATAATTGACACCTGGTTCACACTTGATTCACACCTGATTCACAAATATTTCACACGCGGTTCACACATAATTCACACATAATTGACATCGGGTTCACACTTAATTCACACCCAATTTACACATAACTTAATAAGATAAAAGTAACAAAGATTTATCCCTTCCACTATTAAGATGAAATAAACGAAGTCATTCTATACCATTTAATGAGATGAAGTTGACATAGTTTCTTCATACATTCAAAAGTAAGATACATATATTTAAATAAAAGACAACTATGGTTGTAAGTTATGGTAAAACAAATCTAAACAAGTCTTTTTTCTAAAGAAATCCATGTTGTTGTCATTTACTTCAGATAGCGGCTTTTTGGCTAGCAAGTACTGCAGATGTTTGATGACATATACCCCACAATCGCCACTGCAAAGGAAATAAAGTTTTTTAATTATTGGAAGACCATAGTGATTATTTGCAATATAAATATGGTTAACAGAGTTATACCTAGTTTTGTTCTGTGGCACTTTTTCTGTGCCAAGTCTTGTGAACTCAAAACGCACTTTTTCTGCTTGTAGTTGGACATCTTTCCTATGGCTTAACAACCCACTGGATTGAATTAGAAATGGTAGCATTTTTCCCCATCTGCTCATTTCATTCTCAAACTCCTTGTTGGAGACCACAGTGATATCAGAGTCATAAGCTTTTATAAGATAGCTGGTCAATGATATCTCTAACAACACCCAATGTGTCCCAAAAAAATTAATCAGGGTAAACACATCGTCAATGTCTTTCCAACTCCTTTTGAAATTGTTATCATCACCTTCCAAGTAATCAATCACTTCTTTTGGCCAAATGTAGCTTGATTTGATTTTCCTCTTGTTGAATTATTCCCAATGTGGTTCGAAGAACTGTTGGAACATAAAATCCACGATGCTGAATCTTTCAGAGTAAGTCTTCTTGTAAGTGTACACTCGTTCTTTCATCAACCCTAAAGCTGCATAATTGTGCTGCATGCCAAATATTATAAGTATATAGACATCACATTCAAATTATATATATTTTTTTAAAAAATTATTTCAGTAGTCTTACCAGTCCGTCCAGCCATGTACGTGGTGTAAGTAGCTGAATAAACCATTTCGCTGTGCACGAACCAGCCAAGAGAGAAATAGACTTATCATTCTTTTTTAAACCAATTACCCATTTCTTAAAACGTCTCATTTTCTTTTCGTCATATGGCTGTAGGGGATTAATTTCACAAGGATCAGTTACAATTGTCTCTGCTTTCTTTGTCTTCCTAGTTGGATCAGTAAACTCGGCACCAAAAATTCTTTTCGTTGGAACCCTCCTTCTCTTGAATTCCACCCCAGGCATATCTTCAGGAGATACCACCTTACAGCTAGGGCTATCTTCTCCAACAACGTGCTCCATAATAAATGTACGGTGTGGTGAAGCAAGATGCTCATCTGATACTGAATCCTCAAAATCACTACCTTTATATTGCGAGAGCACCAATTCAATTAGATAATCCAACTTCTCCTCCATTATGTGTTGGTTAATTTTCAAAGTGTCAATATCAGCTAACAACTTTTCATGGTGGGTGTTAATTGGAGTTGGTATCTCTTTCCGGTCTTGCTCGTGATGATGCCCATCTGCTACATCGGGCTTTGTGGGAGATTCCTCACGTTCTTCCCTTTCAAACTCCAATTCCACATCATCATCTACAAAGCTAATAACATGACCCATGATTAGTTCATTTGGTCCTTGAATAATAGAGTCATGATATTCTTTCTCTTCGGGTCTTGGATTGAGCGTGGCCTTCACAAGATTCTGCAACAAAATAATAAATTAATAAGGTATAAACATTACTTATAAATCACAAACTCAAATAAAATCTTAATGACTTACACTTTTTTTCTTAAATACACCTTCAATATCTTTCTCTTTCAACATTTTATTCGCTGACCAGCTAAGCATTCTTGGAAAGGCAAGGGGTTGTTGATCAGCAAATGCAGAGAACTTTGTGAAAATTTCATAGGCCCAATATTGTAGAGCAATGGCATAACCATAAATTGTGTACTGAGGTGCTGGTCTTTTTCTCTTTTTCTCAACATTCTTTAAGTATTTATTCCTTAGCCTTTCCATATCTTTTGTCAAGCCGAATAATGTCTTCTCGTCCGATAATCTCCCCCAAGGATAGTTGAAGAAGTCATCTTCATTTTCCACCATTGAAAGGACATCAATAAAGCATTTCTTCTTTGGTTCACTAGGTAATAAAAGAGAGTCTAAAAAAAACATAGACCTAATTTCCATACGTCTTCTTTCACATCGCACCTTTTGAATCCATCTTCCAACTCTTCAGAAGACAAACATTCTTTATTGTTCAAGTATGTCTAGAGAAGTCTTTTACTCTTGGTCATTTCTTTATACTTTTCCTGATCTGGAGAAATTCCACAATTCAATTCAGTGATCAAACCAAATTCACTAATTCCAAACCTTATATTCTGACCATAAATATTAAAATTCAAGCAGTATTCGTTCTTTCCTCTACCAACAACTCTCCTAAGCAGTAACTGGTGAATAATAACTCCAGAATATTGTAGAGGCGGAGCTAAGAAGAATTGCTTGAATGGTGATTGTTTCGCTCGTTCCAACAAGTCAAATGTTGTGAACTTCATTATTATTGTACTCATAATGCTCCCTCCCCTATACGCAACCTTTGATGGATAATGCCTTTGAGTAGGAAGCATGAGAAGTGACATCTGAAAAAGTAAATTAAATAAGCGCTTAATACATAACTCAGATATATTCACACTTTCTTCACATACGGTTCACACTAAAATCACACATGATTCACACTAAAATCAAACATGGTTCACACCATAAAATCACACATTATTCACACTTTGTATGGTTCACACATTATTATCACATGGTTCACGCATAGCTCACCCAAATTCACACCAACCTCACACATAATTCACACCAAATTCAGACAAAGTTCACACTAAATTCACCTCTGTTCACACCAAATTCTAACAAAGTTAGTATTTAACAAATATATACACATAATAATCCATAAGCCATCCCACTGTTGGTCTTGCTTGAGCTAAGATATTTCTCAATCAAAAACCCAAAACCTAAAAAAATATTACTTACATTCTGCAGAAATAAAATGATATTTCAAATGAGTTTTTCTATATCATTAAAATATACTAGTTTTTCAATTAAATTCACATATAAACATTAAAAGATCATATATTGTTGTGAAGTACACACTCCATAAGGATTCAATTAAAAACAATGGAGATAAATATGGTACCTATTCTTTAGCTACTTTGAGCATGTTTGGCATTTGATAATACTCATTCATATATTTGACAACAAACTAGTGCATTTGAGTTACAAGTTCCTTCCACAATTGATTTTCACTTATATATCATATATAATATGCTAATAAATTTATTCCAATAAACAAAAAGAGATATATACACACTAGAAATTGAGGTCGTGCAGTTTTATAATAAGGTTAGTTAGTGTAGTTTCCTTTTATAATTCACACATTATTCACCATAAGTTCAGAACATGGTTCACACACCATTCACACCAAATTCACACATGGTTCACACATCATTCTGACATTGTTCACCATAATTTTGAAACATGGTTCGCACATCGTTCACACACTATTCACACTGAAATCACACATGGTTCACACCAACTTCACTTCATACATGGTTCACACTAAATTCACACCACAATCACACATGGTTCACAACAACTTCACTTCACACATGATTCACACTAAATTCACTCCTTATTTCCCAATTAAAACATGCCTCAAGTAGTTAGAAATTTAACCAAAGTCCAAACCTTACATTCTTCTAACATGTTTCCAACCACAACCATCAAATCTCAAAGCACCAATATGACAAATTCAAAATAAACAAAGGAGTCATAAATAATATAACAATAAGGGATCCCAACAACAATACCTTGGGCTAGGGTATCGAGCTTGCAAGGGGAGTGTGGGGTCTTAGGTGTTGTAAACCTTGGGCTCTAGCTGTAACGCCCTACTACCTTAGAGTCATTACTAAGTGAGTTTAAAACGGAAATTGTGCATCTAACTGACTCTACGAGGTTTCTAAAACCAAAAGTGTGACTTGATCCGAAGTTAAGGCTGTAGTCTTTGAAAATGCTTAGTTTCAATGAAAACATTAAGTGCCAAACATCTGGGGTCCCAAAAATAAGGTTTACATAATATTTACAACTCAAAAATAGATTTACACCTGGTTAACTATCAAAAGAATAAGTTAATACAGCCATATACAAAATGCCCCCAACCAAAGCAGTCGGGCAGGCCGAACATGTACGCGCCGCCCCCACGCTCTCCATACTCATGGCCGGTTGACTGACTCTTTGCTTTTACCTACCACACAGAGCACCCGTGAGCTGAAGCCCAGCAAGAAAACTCATACAATATATAACATATGCATAGAATATAGCTGACATATAATCCACTGATAAATAGGAAAACCATCAGACTGAACAAGCACGACCATGCCGCCCCAGAGGCCTTACCAAAGCCTGGGGTCTCGGTCCTTACCGTAAGGATAACTCATGTATCCATTGGGTCCCACCCTAGCTATAAGCACTCCATGTGCTAAGTGTTACTTCCAGCCCCAAGGCCGTTCTCGGCCTTCGCCGCTCTCGGTCTTAGCCGTTCATTTCATTATAATCACACATATAGTACATTTCGAAATAATCATTCAAACATATAATAATTCATTTAAGGTTATACATTCGCACATAATACAATCTAGGGCCATGCCCTGCAATAACACTGTGGGCCCATGCCCTGTTCTCGGGTGTTACGGTTTTCTTACCTTTCAATTCGATAACTTGGATTACCTGACTCCTCGAGCACGATCCTACTCGAGCCCTAGCGCTCACCTAAACAAAATCCATAAGTCAAAGTCATTACCAAACCTCAAGTCCAAAACCTAGCCTCGGGACCAATCCCGAGCCCCCGAGAAGTCCTAGATCCACAAAACAAGGTGGTGGGATCGAGCCCCGAACCCTAGGTCAAAATCCCTCAACAAAAGCCCAAAAACCCCTTTCTGTGAATAGTGTAGCGCTCTTAAGAGGGCGCTATAGCGCTACAAGTAGAACCACACATCCCCAGAAATAGGGCCTAGCGCTACAGCGCCCAAAGACTAGCGTTGTAGCGCTAGTTGCAGACAGGCAACACCCAAAATCATTTTCTGCGATTTCTTTCTACCATTTCAACCCCAAACTTGTCCAAATCTTTCCCAAACCCAAAAACAAACTTATCAACACCTCACACTCATCCCAAGCATCCCAAGAACTCATAACCCAAGCTCAAGCAACCCAAAACTCAAGATCTACCATAATGAACCCTAAACCCAGAAATTCAGTCAATCATCATAGTTAAGGACTTAGAAATCATACCGTGGATGGAAATTCGACCTTGAGTTGAACCCTAGACCTCCTTAGCTTGCTCCTCCTCAACCATGGCCTGATTTCCCCAAAAATCCCTATCTATTTAGTTTAAATATACAGCTCAAACCAGTCAAACCCTAAAACTGAAATTTCTAAAACTTACCTCAATGTTTGATGAGTTCTTGCTAATCCCTTGCCAATCTTCAAGTCTAGCTTAGGATCCTTGATGCTCAGCTTACCCTATCTCACCACTGAGCTTAGCTCCAAGAAAAATGAAGGGAAATGGTGGGAGAACCACAAACCGATCCTTTGAAGAAAACCCACACTGATTTTTCTCTCTTTTCTTTTTCTTCCTTCTTCTTTCTTTTCTACAGCCTTATAACTCTTTTCTACCAATTCCACTAAGTATAAAGCTTCCTTTAACTTATCTCTAAAAAGCCTAAAGACCAAAATGCCCTCCCTATTAATTCTAAACCTTTTTGTTCATGTAGGGCCATGTTAGTCATTTTACCCAATTCCCACTAATTCCTCGAGTGTCTCTAATAATTTCCCGCTTGCTACCCAATACCGGATTAATCACCAAATATATATCCCTCGTCATCAAGATTAACCTCAATATATTTTCCAAATTCCCATTTAAACTCCCCAGTTTTAACCCAAGGCGGGTATAAATTCCCGCTTTGACTTTTCCGCTAACCCACTCAGTCTAGGATCGTCTCGAGTCACAGATCACAGATATCAACACAGTCATGCCCAAAATGGCCAAATTACAATTATGCTCTTTCTAAGACAATCAGGTCTACATGCATACTAATACACATAGTCATGCATCTCAAATAGTCATATAGCATGCATTAAATCATAATCATGCATTTAACTCATTAAAGTCACACACAAAATCCCATCATGCCCTTCACGCACACTAATCAAGGCCCTTAAGCCTTATTAGCGAATTTGGGTCGTTACACTAGCGATGTGGGCTCGACGATATGGCTGCGAAGCATGGCGAGGCAACAATGTGGGTTCGTGGGGTCGGGAGCAAGCAGAGGGGATGGGGGCTGTGGTAGATTTGAGAGAGAGAGAAGGAAGAGTGTAAAAGGGGCTGAAAATGAAATGGGTAAGAAAAAAAGGTGGCTGTGGAGATGACGATGCAACTGGGAGGACATGTATCGGTGTGGGATGAGATGGGTGCTGGCTGGAGACGATAACACCACCGCAGCTTCTACGGGAAGATAGTTGGGTTTGGGAGGGAGGGTTTTCAACGGGAAGGGGATGAGAAGAGTAAGAAACCGAAATAGAGTTGTTTCTAATTATTTGTTTAACAAAGGGGTAATTTTGTCTTAAAGAGTCAAAAATGTGAAAAACTTTAACTAAGGGTTAGAGTTATAAATATAGGGCTGAATAGGGTCAATTAGTGTAGTTACCCTTTCCAATAGTGGATTAATCATCACGAAACTTCTAGTGGAACTCCTTCCTATTCATCCACTGCTCCTTCCACCATTCCTTCTTCTCCACACACACCTTGGTTGGTAATATTCCATTTGAAATGGCTCAAAATGATGAAATCCAACTAAGAACTCTAAATGACTACTTCCATCCTACTCGAACTTCCACGCCCTCATGCATTGTATTCCCTCTTAATATGCATGCATTGGACTTTAAAACCAGAATGATTCAACTCTGTCTCACATTTAATGGAATGGAAAACAAAAGTCCATACGTGCATATTAGATAATTTGAGGAGGTAGTAGCCATGTTCTATTACTGAGCTGAAAACGTCGTGTGATTAAAGTTCTTCCCCTTCTCTTTGAAGGACAAAGCTAAAACCTGGCCAAATCTTTCTTTCTGAAACATTTCCCAAGCCATAACACTGACGGTCTAAAATGACAGATTTCCACATTTTTCCAGAAAGACAATGAAACGTTCTATCAAGTTTGGGAAAGATTCAAATATCTGTTAAATCAGTGCCATCACCATGGCTATGAGAACTAAAATTTGGTCAGTTACTTCTATGACGGCCTCACAAGTCGTGAACACCAATTTGTAGAAAATCTAGGCAATGGTGAATTCCTTAAAAATGAGCCAGACGATGCTCTTGAATATCTCAAAGAAACTGTAAAAAATTCTCAAACTTGGACCGGTCCAAGTGCTACTAAAAGAACAAAATGACATAAAGCATCTGGAATCTATCAACTTTGAGAGGAGGATAGTGTTAAGGCCCAACTCAAAGCTTTTAAAAAGCAGTTTGAGGTCTTAATGATGAAAAATGGCCAAAAAACGGACAAGATTGTTCAAGCTGAACCACAAGAACCTTGTTTTGTTTGTGGGGGGACAGAGAATTTAGCTAAGAACTGCTTAGCTTTAAATGAAATGAGGGGGGTTTATGAGGAGCAATGCATTGCCTTAGAGGCATATTCTAATACCTGGTTAGCCAAGACCGTCACACTGTGTACTTTAAATAGTTCTTAACTCGCTAAATGAGTCATTAGGCCATAAACGTGCATCTAAGCGTTATTAATGGCCAGGGTTAAAATCTCGATAAAAAAGAATGGATATATTTTATTTTAAATATTACACTGTGCATGGGATCCCAAAAAAGTGTTTACAAAGTTGTTTACAATCCAAAATGGTCATTATAGTTCAAAAGTTACAATCCGCAGACCTAAGTGGCAAAAATAGGGTTAAACTCTAGTTTCCCTAGAAACACCTTGGTCGTGGTGGTCAAGCAGCCGCATATGTTCACGTCACCACCTAAGCTCTCCACCCAAGGCTAGGTAACCTTTTATTTACCTTTACCTACATCACATAGCACCCATGAGCCAAGACTTAGCAAGAAAACTTATTACTGCATGTACAAAAATATAAATAAATTAGATGACTGTTAAGTCACCCTGGGTCCTGTGCCCTGAATAGATGACTATTAAGTCATTATGGGGTCATGTGCCTTGAATAGATGTCTATTAAGTCATTCTAGGGTCCTGTGCCCTGAATATATGACTATTAAGTTATTCTGGGGTCCTGCACCCTAAGCACGTGATCATCAAGTCACCTTAGCCTTTTAGCCTTGGCTCTGAGTAACTAGCCATAGTCTGGCCAAGCGCTTTAGTTTTCTTTGACAAATAGGTCGGACGAGCATATAATGCTCCTGTTGATTAGATCTAATCATATCGACCAGCGTTCATTGCCCTATTGCCGCTCTTGACTCATAAGTCAATTCCATGCGACTAGTGCTCAGCACTATTGCCGTTTTTGACTAATAAGTCAATGCCACTCACAAGTAAGCAGTGCAACTAGGCATTCACAATGCAACAAATGTCCATATATAGAGCACTCAAAATGCCTCATCAAGAATCATGTAAAATAAATAAAGAATGACCATTGAGAACGATCCTGACCTAAGGCCCCTTAGCGGTCACCTAATCATAACCAAATATGAAATCCCATCAATAAAATGAGTAATAAAAGATTCCTAGACCAAGTTCTAGCTCCGCGACCATGAATCCTACTAAAATGATTAGTAGATTCAATCTTGAGCCTTAAGGTTCGAAAACCCACGACTAAAACCAAATAAAACAAAGTCTGGCGAAAAAATAGACAAGCGAGCCGCAACCTGTCCTCAAGGGCCGCGACGCACCTCCCAAACAGAAAGCCCCCTAACTGGGTGCTTGGGGAATCGAGGCGCCTCCCAAAAGTGCTCCATTGGAGTATCTTCGGGAAAATTCCCTAGAATTATAATGAATGCTAGGGGAATCGAGGCAAACCCAGAAAAAATAAAGGCTCTAATTGAAATGCCTTCACCTCAAAAACACAAGGATGTCCAGAGTTTATCTGGATGAATGTCAGCTTTAAGCAAGTTTATCTCGAAATCAACTGAAAAATGCCTGCCATTTTTTAACCTTCTGAGAGGGAGCAAGATATTTGATTAGACAAAGGAGTGCGAGCTAGCCTTTCAGGCCCTAAGAAATACCTCACAAAACCACCAATCTTATCCAAGCCTATTTTGGGTGAAGTGTTGTACCTATGCCTCGCCATAACCGAGCATGCAATTAGCGCTATGTTAGTTCGGGAGGACAAAAAAGTACAAAGATCAGTGTACTACGTCAGCAAAAGAATCTTAGGAGCTGGATCAAGATATCCAATGATGGAGAAACTAGCATTATGTTTCGTACACGCTTTGAGGAAGTTAGGACCTTACTTCCAAGCGCAACCAATACACGCTCTTACTGACCAACCTTTGAGACAAGTATTGGCAAAACCAGAGGCATTAGGTCAGCTATTAAAATGGGCAGTCAAACTTAGGCAATTTGAGATAACTTATCACTCGAGAATGACGATCAAAGGTCAAACACTAGCCTACATCATAGTTGAATGCATTGGCATGAAGAAGTAATAACCCCAACTCAAGAGTTGTGGAAACTTTACATCGATGGATCATCTAATGAGAACAGATTGCGGGTAGGAATCATACTCATAACCCCTAAAGGACATATGTTTCATTTTGCGTTGAGGTTTGGATTTGATGCATCCAATAACAAGTAGGGCTTCGTGTGGCTCGTGAATTAAAAACTATACGCTACTATAATGATTATTTTCTTATGATTAACCAAGTACGAGGTGAGTATCAAGCTCGAGAGACAAAGATGGCAACATACCTAGAGAAAGTCAAAGTCTCTTTTGAGAAGTTTGAGTAATCTACGATCGAACAAGTTCCAAGAGAACATAATTAGAACATTGATGTTTCGGATCGACTTGCAACAACTAGAGAGGCTCACACACTAAACGTGATTCTAGTGGAGTTCCTACCACAACCTAGTATTACCGAGCTAGAAACCGCTGATGTCGAAATGATCGATTCAGAACCAACATGGATGATACCCATAATTGATTACCTCAAAACCAAAAGTCTACCTAAAGATTGGAATGATTCTCGAAAGTTACTATACAAAATCCTAAGGTATACAATCAGGGATGGGAAGTTGTATCGAGGGGATATTCCATGCCATTGTTACGATGTGTAACCCTACCTGAATCTAGAAAGATCCTCGAAAAAATCAATGAAGGTGATTAATAATAAGACAATGATATTTATGGCCGACACTAAAAGTGGATACATTCACATATGTTCAAACGTGTGATAAGTGTAACATCCCGCAAATTCCACATTAAGAATTTCTAAATAAAAAAATATTTAACAAAAAAGGTGATTAAATTGGGAAATTTTTTTGAAAATTAAATCAGTTCTAATTTAATTATATATTGGGATAATAAATGGATTTTTATGTCCCAAATTACGTAGTATTCAACGAAATAAACAGTAATGGATGTTAAAAATTCATATATGGATTTATGAAGATTTAAAGATTTACATTTTAAATTGTGAGATTTAAATATTGGGAAATAAATGTAACGCCCTGGATAGCCAAGACCGCTACAGTGTGTGTTTAAAAATTTCTAGACTTGCTAATCAAGTCATTTAATTAAAAACATGTTACTGAAACTATAAAGGAACTAGGGTTAAAATGTTTTGGTCTCAAAAGCCACATTTTTCATAAAGAGACTTTTCCTGTTTACACGGGATCCCAAAAAATTACCAAGATTAAAGACCGTTTACATAGACATAAGGTTTAAATACAATATCAAGCCATATTAAGGAAAAACAGACCGTTAGGTAATCCCTGTCCTGATCCACTTCTCGACCATGGCGATCGAACAGCTGGCTATGTACATTCAACCCCGCAGCTCTCCATCTCAGGATTGGTCCAACTTGCCTTTGCCTTTTCCAGCACCACGTTGCACCCGTGAGCCAAGGCCCAGCAAGAAAACACAACAACAGAGCATAAGCAATCAACAGACATTACAGTATCTCATATCACATCACATATTCTTAACCATATAAGCATTCCGTATAATCAGGTATTCCACATACTAAACATATCAACTCATATCATATATCAGTTCACAAATGATAACTAGGGCTAGCGCCCTCAGGCCGCTCCCTCCGTTATCCCACTAACTCCGGCCCGCTTAAACCAAGCTCAGTGAATATTAAGCTATCCTCGGCTACCAGTGGACAAGTCGCGCCCTGTGCGCAAATATTGTGTATGGCACCCTAGGTCGTTATCACATGTCCCAAGGCATAATACCATCATAGACATAATGCAAATATCGGGAGCACTTAGTCCATCACAAACATATAACCGGGTGCAGTTTTCTTACCTTTCAATTCGCTAGCTTTGATCACTTGACTCCTTGAGCACGATCCCTCTCGAGCCCTAGCGTTCACCTAAACACAACCATAGGTTAAAGTCATCACCAAACCTCAAGTCCAAAACCTAGCCTCGGGACCAATCCCGAGCCTCCGGGAAGTCCTAGTTCCACAAAACAAGGTGGTGGAATGTAACCCCGAACCCTAGGTCAAAAATCCTTGTAAATAACCCTAAAATCCCCTTCTGGAAACAGGGCAGCGCTACAGCGCTCTTCGGAGGGCGCTACAGCGCTACAAGCAGAACCAAATTTCCCCAGAAAGCTTGGCCTAGCGCTATAGTGCCCAAAGGCTAGCGCTATAGCGTTAGTCACAGACAGGCAATACCTCAATTTTCCTTCCTGCGATTTCCTTGAACCAAACTCAACCAAAACCTCTCCAAACCTTCACCAAACTCAAAAACAACCTTATTAACACACTCCACTCATCCCAAGCACCCCAAATACTCAAAACCCAATCACATGCATCCCAAATCCCAAAATTCACCATAGCTGACCCTAAACTCAAAACTCAGCAAAAACCAGTCAAAACATCAAAGTTAAAGCTCAGAAATTCATACCTTTAATGGGAATTCGATTTCAAGACAACCTCTACACCTCCTTAGCTTGCTCTTCCTCGCCCTTTGGCCTGAATTCCCTAAAGTTCCCATCAAACTCAACTTATACACCATAGTTCAAAAACCAAAACCAGAAACTGAAGAAACTACAAAGCCTTACCTCAAGTGTTAGGGTGTTCTTGCTAAACCTCTGCCAATTCTCCAAGCCTAGCTTAGGATTCTTGATGCTCAGCCTAACTTAGCTCCTCCCTGAGCTTTGCTCCAAAAAAACTCAAGAAAATGATGAAGAAAGCATAAACTGACCTTAGGAAACTCTCTGTTTTCTCCCTTTCTTTTTCATCCTTTTCCTTCTTTTCTTTCTTTCCTCAGCCTTCTACCCTTTTCTACAATTCCCACTAAGTATAAAATCTCAGCATATCTATCCCTTGCAAGCCAAATGACCTTACTGCCCTCCCCTTTAATCCAGTTAAGGGCATTTTGGTCATTTCACCCTATTCCCACTAGTTCCTCAAGTGTCTCTAATATTTATCGCTTAATTCCCAATACCTAATTAATCATCAATAATATTTCTCGATGTCAAAATAGACTCCAATATACTCACTAAATTCCCATTTATACCCTTGGGCTCACCCCAAGCCGGGTATAAATCCCCGCCATGACTTTTTCGCTAATTTTCTCACTAGGATCGTCTCGAGTCACAGATCACAGATATATCCACATAATAATGTGGTCTCAAAAATTATCACATATATCAATACAATTATGCCCATAATGGCCAAAATTACGATTATGCCCTTCTAACCTAATCAGGGCCTACATGCATACTAATACACATTGTCATGCATCTCGAATATTCAAATAATCATATGACATGCTTTAAATCATAATCATGCATTTTACTCATTAAAGTCACACATAATTCCCATTATGCCCTCCAGGCATACTAATCAAGGCCCTTAAGCCTTATTAGCAAATTTGGGTCGTTACAACTATCCCCTCCTAATGAGAATTTCGTCCTCGAAATTTACCTGAACAACTCGGGATACTGATCCCGCATCGTAGTCTCAAGCTCCCAGGTTGCCTCTTCGACCTTACTATTCCTCCACAGCACTTTAACCAGAGGAATCGTCTTATTTCGCAATACTTTATCTTTTCGATCCAAGATCTGAACCAACTGCTCTTCATAAGCTAAATCTGTCTGTAACTCCAAATTTTCATACCTCAACACATGAGTCACATCTGAGATGTACTTCCGAAGCATAGAAACATGAAATATGTCATGGACTCCTGATAATGATGGTGGCAAGGCTAACTTGTACGCTACCTTACCAATCCTCTCCAGGATCTCAAATGGTCCAATAAATCTAAGGCTTAGCTTGCCCTTTTTTCCAAACCTCCTCACCCCTCGCAGTGGTGAAACTCGAAGAAAGACGTGGTCCCCAACCTGGAACTCCACGTCCCTACGCTTGGGATCAGCGTAGCTTTTCTATCTGCTCTGAGAAGCGAGCATTCTAGCCTGGATCTTCTCTATAGCTTCACTTGTCTTCTAAACCATATATGGCCCCAAATATCTCCTCTCACCCATTTCATCCCAATGAATGGGTGATCTACAGTTCCTCCCATACAACATCTCATAGGGAGCCACTCCAATCGTTGATTAATAACTATTGTTATATGAAAATTCAATCAACGAAAGGTACTTACTCCATGAACCCTCAAAATCAATCACACATGCTCTGAGCATATCCTCTAATATCTGGATCGTCCTCTTAGACTGCCCATCAGTCTGAGGACGAAAGGTTGTACTGAACTTTAACTAAGTCCCCAAAGCCTTCTACAAACCACCCCAAAACTTGGAAGTGAAAATAGGATCTCGGTCTGACACTATAGACTTAGGAATCCCATGGAGACGTACGATCTCCCTCACATACAACTCTGCATACTGATCCACAGTATATGTCGATCTCACTGGTAGAAAATGGGCTGACTTGGTGTATCTGTCCACTATCACCCACACCGAGTCATGAAGCCCCACTGTCCTGGGTAAACATCCCACAAAATCCATAGTAATGTCCTCCCTTTTCCATTAAGGAATACCCAAAGGCTGAAGCAACCCTGCTGGTCGCTGATGCTCAGCTTTCACCTGTTGACAGGTTAAGCATTTGGCAACGTACTCAACCACATCCTTCTTCATCCCAGGCCACCAATACAGAGTCCGTAAATCCTGATACATCTTCGTGGTACACGGATGAAGTGAGTACGGCGTCGTGTGAGACTCATCTAGTATCTCTCATCTAAGTCCCTCATCAGCTGGCACACATATCCGTCCCTGATACCGAAGCAATCCAATCTCTGAAATAGAATAGTCCTTAGCTACTCCCGCTAAGACATCCTCTCTAACCCTCTGTAACTGAGCATCTATCAACTGTCCTTCTTTAATCCGCTCTAGCAGGGTCGACTGTAGAGTAATATTGGCCAACCGACCTACCACCAACTCTATCCCTGCATTAACCATCTCATCAGCTAACTTCCTTGAGATCTGGATAGAACTATACAACTGACCTGGACCTCTCCGGCTCAATGCATCCGCCACCACATAGGTTTTCCTCGAATGGTAAAGAATACCACAATCATAATCCTTTACCAACTCCAGCCAACGCCTCTGTCTCATATTCAGGTCCTTCTGTGTAAAGAAATACTTCAGGTTCTTATGGTCAGTGTATACCTCACACTTCTCCCCATATAGATAATGTCGTCAAATCTTCAGTGCAAAAACCACTGCTGCCAGCTCCAAATCATGGGTAGGATACCGCTGCTCATACTCCTTCAGCTGTCGTGATGCATAAGCTCTAACCTTCTCATTCTGCATCAACACACAGCCTAAGCCCAACCTCGATGCATCACAGTAAACAACAAACTTCCCTTCCCCCAAAGGAAGACTCAACACTGGCGCTGTAATAAGTCATCGCTTCAACTCTTGGAAACTGCCTTCACACTTGTCTGACCAGATAAACTTCAGTCTCTTCCGTGTCAATTCTTTCATCGGTGCTGCTGTCTTTGAGAAGCCCTCTACAAACCGTCTATAGTAACTCACCAAACCAAGAAAACTTCGCACCTCCGAGGCGTTCTTTGGCCTTGGCCAATCCCTAACTTCCTCTATCTTAGATGGATCCACCTTAATCCCATCTGCACCTACAATATGTCTAAGGAATGTCACTTCGGGTAACCAAAATTCACACTTCTTAAACTTGGCGTACAACTGATGCTCCCTCAACCTCTGAAGAACCTGTCGAAGATGAAGCTCATGCTCTGCCTCTAAACTGGAATACACCAAGATGTCGTCGATGAAAACTATAACAAACAGATCTAGGAAATCCTTGAATACCCTATTCATTAGATCCATAAAGGCTGCTGGGGCATTGGTCAAACCAAAAGACATGACCAAGAACTCATAGTGCCCATACCGCATTCAGAAGGCCGTCTTAGGTATGTCCTCATCCTTGATACTCAGCTGGTGATAACCAGATCGAAGATCAATCTTTGAGAACACCATCTTACCCTGCAACTGATTGAACCAGTCATCAATCCTTGGTAGGGGATACTTATTCTTGATGGTCAACTTGTTCAATTCTCGGTAGTTGATGCACATTCTCAAAGTCCCGTCCTTCTTCTTTACAAAAAAAATTGGAGCACCCCATGGTGAATAACTAGGCCTGATAAACCCCAAATCCAGAAGCTCATGCAGCTGTATCTTTAATTCTTTCAGTTCCGCCGGTGCCATCCTATATGGTGCCCTCGACACTGGCTCTGTCCCTGGCGCCAACTCAATGACAAACTGAATCTCTTTACACGGCGGCAACCCAGGCAAACCCTTAGGAAACACATCCAAGAACTCGCAAACCAATTTGGTCTCCTCCGGTCCCACTGGTGAAACTCTGGTGGTATCCACCACACTAGCCAGAAAGCCTATGCATCCACCCTATAACAAGTCTCTAGCTCTCAATACAGATATCCTGGGTACACGGGGTCCATGCACCGATCCCACAAAAATAAAGGGATCCTCGCCCTCTGGCACAAAAGTCACCATCTTCTTCCTACAGTCAATGGTAGCTCCATATCTAACTAACCAATCCATACCTAGGATCATGTCAAAGTCCTCCATACTCAACTCAATTAGATCTACTGATAACTCCCTACCATCGACTATCACTGGCAGTGCTCTAATCCACCTCCTAGATACTACCAGTTCTCCTGTAGGAAAAACAGTCCCAAACCCTGAAGTATTATACTCACTAGGTCTACACAATCTATCAATCACCTTATCAGATACAAATGAATGCGTAGCACCAGAATCAATCAATACAGTAAAAGGAGTGCCAGCACTAGAAAGTTGACCTGTCACTACCGAGGGACTAGCCTCGGCCTCCGCCTACGTCAGAGTGAACACTCAAGCTGGATTCAAGCTGTCCACCTTCCCTACATCTCCATTCTTCACTTTCGGGCAATCCTTCCTGAGGTGTCCCACCGCCCCGCACACATAGCAGGCCTTAGCCTGACACTCGCCCGGATGGCGTCTCTTGCATCTCGTGCACTCTGGATAAGTCCTTCATGAGTCACTGCATCCCTGACGGCCACCCTGAGTACCCCAACCTCTCCTATCAAGACCAAGAATGGTCAAAGCCTCAGGGGTCTTCCTCTTCAAATCACTGGGGCCTCCACCCCTACCTGAACCAGAATATGGAGGCACCGCCCTATGGCCCTCCCTCCTCACAGCACTCTCTCTCCATATCTTATTCTCTGCTTCCTCAGTGGTAAGAGCCTTCTCCACAGCCTGAGAATAAGTTGTTCCTCCAGGAACTGTGGTAATTCTCACATCTCGGGCTATCATAGCATTCAGACCTCTAATAAATCTGTCCTGCCTGGCTGCATCAGTAGGCACAAGATCCGGTGCAAACTTCGCAAATCTGTCAAACTTCAAGGCATATTCTGTAACTGTCATACTGCCCTGAACCAGCCCCACAAACTTATTTATCTTCGCTGCCCTAATGGCAACATTATAATACTTATGACTGAACAAGTCTTTAAACCCTTCCCAAGTCAACGCAGTAACATCTCTGGTCTGTGATGCCACCTCCCACTAGATTCGGGCATCCTCCCTCAGCATATAAGTGGCACAAGCCACTCTGTCATGTCCTTCCACCCTCATAAAATCAAGAATGGTAGTGATCATAGTCATCCACTGTTCAGCCTTCAGTGGATTAGGTCCTCCCTCAAAGATTGGGGGTTATTGCTTCATGAACCGCTCATACAACGGTTCCCACTTGTTTCCAACCTCTACTGGCTGCACTATAGGTACCACTACAGGTGGTGCAACAAGGGCAACACTCCTAGATGGAGCCTGCTACTACAGAATTCGAATCTGTTCATCTTGGCTCTGAAGTCGAGCCTGCATGTCTGCCATTAACTGCTGCCAGTTCTCAGGGACTGGCGAAGGGGTCTGGCCCTGATCATCATCTCTAGCCCCAGACCTGCCGGCTAGTCGCGTAGATTTTCTTGGACGCATAACTATCCAAGTCAATCTGTAATCAACGACTCGGCAATTAGGCTATGATGACAGGGTAATAATCCTTTCACGATCCATCACTGGAACTCCAATCATTCACAAGCAATCAATTTATAACAATTCATCCAGATATTCATTCATAAGCACAATAGTGCTAATAAGCATGCCTCATTAGCATCATGCAATAGTCAAGGGCCAGGCCCTATCAGTATCTCATGCTCCCTATTCATCAAACAGATATCAACAATCGTATCTCACTCAAATCATTTAAGCACATAATCATGTATGCACAATTACCAAACCCTGAGTTGAGCTTGTCTCTCGCGGCAAATGTACATATCCAGCCAGTCTTTAGGACCCATAATCCTAGGACGCTCTAATACCAAGTTGTAACGCCCTGGATAGCCAAGACCGCTACAATGTGTGTTTATAAAGTGCTAGACTTTCTAATCAAGTCATTTAATTAAAAACATGTTACTGAAACTATAAAGGAACTAGGGTTAAAATGTTTTGCACTCAAAAGCCACATTTTTCATAAAGAGGCGTGTCCTGTTAACACGGGATCCCAAAAAAATATCAAGATTAAAGACCGTTTACAAAGACATAAGGTTTAAATACAATATCAAGCCATATTAAGGCAAAACAGAGAGTTAGGTAATCTCTGTCTTGATCCACTCCTCGACCATGGCGATTGAACAGCTGGCTATGTACATTCAACCCTACAGCTCTCCATCTCAGGATTGGTTCAGCTTGCTTTTGCCTTTACCTGCACCACGTAGCACCCGTGAGCCAAGGCCCAACAAGAAAACACAACAACAGAGCATAAGCAATCAACAGACATTACAATATCTCATATCGCATCACATATTCTTTACCATATAAACATTCAGTATAATCAGGTATTCCACATACCAAAAAATATCAACTCATATCATATATCAGTTCACAAATGATAACCAAGCCCTCAGGCCGCTCCTTCCGTTATCCCACTGACTCCAGCCCGCTTAAACCGAGCTCAGTGAATATTAAGCTGTCCTCGTCTATCAGTGGACAAGCCGCGCCCTGTGCGCAAATATTATGTACGCCACCCTTAGGCCGCTATCACATGTCCCATGGCATAATACCATCATTGACATAATACAAATATCGGGAGCACTTAGTCCCATCACAAACATATAACCGGGTGCAGTTTTCTTACCTTTCAATTCGCTAGCTTTGATCACTTGACTCCTTGAGCACGATCCCTCTCGAGCCTTAGCACTAACCTAAACTCAACCATAGGTTAAATTCATCATCAAACCTCAAGTCCAAAACCTAGCCTCGGGACCAATTCCGAGCCCCCGGGAAGTCCTAGTTCCACCAAACAAGGTGGTGGAATTGAACCCCGAACCCTAGGTCAAAAACCCTTGTAAATAACCCTAAAATCCCCTTATGGAAACAGAGCAGCGCTACAGCACTCCTAGGAGGGTGCTACAGCGCTACAAGCAGAACCAAATTCCCCCCGAAAGCTTGGCCTAGCGCTACAGCGCCCAAAGGCAAGCGCTGTAGCGCTAGTCACACACAGGCAATACCTCAATTTTCCTTCCTGCGATTTCCTCGAACCAAACTCAACCAAAACCTCTCCAAACCTTCGCCAAACTCAAAAACAACCTTATTAACACACTCCACTCATCCCAAGCACCCCAAATAATCAAAACCCAATCACATGCATCCCTAATCCCAAAATTCACCATAGGTGACCCTAAACTCAAAACTCAGCAGAAACAAGTTAAAACATCAAAGTTAAAGCTCAGAACTTCATACCTTTAATGGGAATTCGATTTCAAGACAACCTCTACACCTCCTTAGCTTGCTCTTCCTCGCCCTTTGGCCTGAATTCCCTAAAGTTCCCATCAAACTCAGCTTATACACCATAGTTCAAAAACCAAAACCAGAAACTGAAGAAACTACAAAGCCTTACCTCAAGTGTTAGGGTGTTCTTGCTAAACCTCTGCCAATTCTCCAAGCCTAGCTTAGGATTCTTGATGCTCAGCCTAACTTTGCTCCTCCCTGAGCTTTGCTCGAAAAATACTCAAGAAAATGATGAAGAAAGCATAAACCGACCTTAGGAAACTCTCTGTTTTCTCCCTTTCTGTTTCATCCTTTTCCTTCTTTTCTTTCTTTCCTCAGCCTTCTACCCTTTTCTACAATTCCCACTAAGTATAAAACCTCAGCATATCTATCCCTTGCAAGCCAAATGACCTTACTGCCCTCCCCTTTAATCTCAAGTCCTTTAATCCACTTAAGGGCATTTTGGTCATTTCACCCTATTCCCGCTAGTTCCTCAAGTGTCTCTAATATTTACCGCTTAATTCCCAATACCTAACTAATCACCAATAATATTTCTTGATGTCAAAATAGACTCCAATATACTCACTAAATTCCCATTTATACCCCTGGGCTCACCCCGAGCCGGGTATAAATCCCCGCCATGACTTTTTCGCTAATCTGCTCAATAGGATCGTCTCGAGTGACAGATCACAGATATATCCACATAACAATGTGGTCTCGACAATTATCACATAAATCAATACAATTATGCCCATAATGGCCAAAATTACGATTATGCCCTTCTAACCTAATCAGGGCCTACATGCATACTAATACACATAGTCATGCATCTCGAATATTCAAATAGTCATATGACATGCTTTAAATCATAATCATGCATTTTACTCATTAAAGTCACACATAATTCCCATTATGCCCTCCAGGCACACTAATCAAGGCCCTTAAGCCTTATTAGCAAATTTAGGTCGTTACGATAAATGATGACAAATAATTAAATAGTTAAATGACATTTATAAAGATTTGAAGATTTACATTTTAAATTGTGAGATTTGAAATAAAAGAAATTTTTATCACTCAATTATTGTATTATTCATGAAAATATATAATTAGATGATTTTAATTTCAATAAAAATATAATTTTATTAACTAATGGTGATAAATTTCTTTAAAATGTCATCTAATTGTATTTTGGGATTTAAAAATAATTTAGATAAATATTACTTTTACTTTTAAAGCGTTTACCCTAGTAATTAAGTGGTTAATTAACAAAAGAGAGTAACTAATTATATAATTTATAAATAAATGAAGGAATATATTAAATATATGTTTTAATTTTAATTAAATAAGAAAGGAAGTTAAAAATGATCATACTAAAACTAGAAACCCTAAACCCCCAGTCCGTGAAACTCGCCTTCCCACTCGCTAGTCTTCGTCGCATCTGGCTGCCCGAATTTCCATTGGCTCCATGAGTTTGGAGGACTTTTTAGGTCTCTACCGTCGTTGAAATAGGAATTCAACATGGTTGTGTTCATGAGCTCAAGGGGAGAAGCACTCCTATGGAGATTGGACCCAAACTTCGCCGGAGGTGCTTGCTAATGTCACGAAATTTTGAGGGTTTCTCGACCTTGTTCCGACCGACACACTGGGCGGTGAGTCGTACCACCACAATTTTTGAATTCTCCTCAACCTCTACTCCAAATCCTAGTCATTATTTTCCCAAACCACCACTGTGGGGTGGCGGCACCGCCGCCACCGTCGTTGGAGCTCTTGTGAGGGTCTCAACCAGCAACCCCTTTTGGGGGCACCGAGGCTCATTTTGAGCTCCAAATGGCACCATCGAACCTCATTTCACTATCCTGAGTAGTGGGTATATATTTCTAACCCCAATTTTATTGATTCTTGAGTTTTTAAAATTACTTGCTAGTTAGGAACTAAGAAGAAATTATGCATGTTCATAGTATATTAAGAGTTAATTAATATACTGAATTGAACTGCAATATGTCAGTCTACTCCGGGTCTGCTTTTATGTCATATGTGTGGGTTTTCAAAATTTGGGGATCTCCAACTTGCAGCCATCATGCTGTCAGATTTTAAAAAAATAATGAACTTGTGTTTAGTTATTTTTATAAAATCATATGTTATTTTAGAATCGGTTAGAATAACGATTCCTAATGATGAGCAAGTTATGAATATGAATTTTAATTTATATTCTATTATTACTCGATCTATAATAGTACTCTATTAAGAATTTCTATGAGCAATAGAATATTATGAGCCATTTGTGGGGTTTTCATGGTAGTATGTTCAAAATTGTTATCAAAGGGTAAATTGTAATTGTTGAAAATTGTATTGCCCTTGATAGCCAAGACCATTACACTGCAGGACTTACTAATCAAGTCGTTTGGACATAAACGTGTTACTAAAGTCAACTAACGAATTAGGGTTAAAAGATTTTGATTACAAAAATAGTTGTTTTCATTAAAAAGTTGAGTGTATAGATGGGATCCCAAAAATAGGTGTTTACCAGGAATTTACAACCCTCAAAATGATTATAATTAAAGCTATCCTTAATGGAAAAAAAGGCTCTAGTCCCTGTTGATCCCTCAGTCGTGATGGTCGAGCAACTGCAAATGTACAAGTCGCCCCTAAAGCTCTCCAACTCACGGCTGGTCCAACTTTCCCTTTCCCTTACCTACATCACATAGCACCCGTGAGCCAAGGCTAAACAAGAAAACTTAATTCACAATAAAAAATGAACAAATATATATATACTGTAAACTTAAATCGCTCAATTCAATAACAACAGAACATAAGCAATAAGCTAGTCAATGATAAACAATTCAATCCAACATGTAATTCAATCTCAGCATTCAATATAGTTAGTTAAGTGAAAAAAGGCACTTCTGTTTATTCAGAGACGTTTAGGCCCCGTGCCCTTAGGCTGAGTCCTCTGGTTATCTAGCTGACCCTGGCACGCTTAGCTTGAGTTGCATTCCACACGCTTAACATCAGCCCCGACTCCCTTAGGGTGGACTTTCTGATAAAATATAACAAATGAATAGACTGCAGAACTCGCAATCGATTGTAGTACAAAAAAGTATGGCTATCCATATATTTTCAAATACAAATATATTCACAATCATAAGCATATTCATTAACAGAGTTACAAGCCCCAGTCACAACCTGGGTGCAGTTTTCTTACCTCGAGTCCCGAGTAGAAGGCGGTCCCGAGCACAGTCCTCAATCTCGAGCCTTAACGGTAAACCTAGTCACAAAGCGATAATGGATAACCATTAAAACCTAGACCAATTAAAAGCATCAGAATAACATACTAGCCCTCAGGACCTCGAATTCTACTAAGTCAAGTAGTAGAATCCTTCCTAAGCAGTTAAGTTTGAGTTCCTGAGCCTAAAATCTTGACTTGGCTATATCTCTCAATTAGAGTCGTGGCCCTAGGCCTAACGGATATGGAGTCCAACAAGTCAGAAAACCCCAAGGCTCTCTCTCCTAGGGGATGTGAGCCACGGTGCGCCTTAACCTGCGCCGCGGCACCTGGCCAGCTTCAAGGACCCCCAAGGCCTTCTCGCGCACACGGGCCGCGGTGCCTGAAGAACAAGGCTGCGGGTTAAGCCCAAAACCTAGAAATCCTCAACATTTTCAATCCAAAAATCCTCAGAATTTGTTACCTAAACCACATTTTTCCAAAAACCAAACCCCGAATCGAGTTCACTGCGGCATATACAACATTTAGGACCTATAAACTAGCTGAAAACTATCTCAAATCTCAAAATTCATACTCAAGCTAACAACTCCAAAATGCTTAACTTGATCACAGAAAATTACAGAGAAATATAGTTGTAAAGCTTACCCGGGAAAGGATTTCGACCCCTGAGCTAACGCCAATCTTGCTCCTAGCTTGATTCCACAATTCTCAGCCCAAAATTTAAAAGCTTCACCTCAAAATCCCAAAATCTTCCCAAGCACCATGAAGAGAGGAGATAAATGAGAGAGAGAGAGAAGGCTGAGAGATTTTCTGAGAATATTCTAAGTGGTTTCTAGTTGTTTTCTCTAATAGCTAAGTCTAACAAAGGCTTAAAAGAATGATCAAAATGCCCTTATACTTATCCTTAGCATCTTAATGCCTTTATGGGGAAATTCGTCATTTACTGCATATCCTACTAATCCTCCAGTGATCCTATAAATTCCAAATTAATCCCAATGTCCCCAAGTAATCAAAAAATAATTACTCGTTACCCAGTAAATCCCAAATATACGCTAAGTTTCCCAAAATATCCCTAGGCTCACCCCGAGCCAGGTATTAGACCTTGTTGTGACTATTCTATAATCTGCTCCCTAGGATCGCCTCTAGCCGAATATCGCAAATATATCCACATAATAATGTGGTCTCAATCATTTAACACATATAATCACATTTATACCCTCAACAGGTCAAAATTACAAATGTCCCCTTATTAACAAAAACGGACCCACGTGCATATTTAATACACATAAACATGCACATTTATTCATAATACCATATAAATCATGTATGCCACATAATCACACATTTAATTAATTATGTAGTGTCCCTGAATTTTACTTAGCTAGATAGCAGTAGATAGTAATAGTAGTAGTTAGTATTAGTTTGTAGTATGTTAGTTACCGTGGATTTCGGTTCAAGACGGGACTTAGTTGGAAACTCATAGCAACAGTTATGGATTCTATAAGTTTAACCTATAGATTAAGAATATTAATTATAACATAAGGTTTGATTAATATTGTTGGTTCTAGAAATATTATTTATTATAACGCACTACAACAAATTTGACTAAATATTACATTAAAATATAACATAATTTTAAAAGCGTTATTGTTGATTAGCATAAAAAACATGGAGAAAGAGTAAAAAAGCGCCAAATGAATTTTTTTGTTAAAACATCCCGCCTTTAACTTTTTCCCCACTAAAATCATAAAACAAAAAAAAAAAAACACTCCTGAAATGGGTTATCTCTCGCCTCACTCAGTCTTTCTTTCTCTCTATCCCTTCTCTCTCTCTCTCTCTCTCTCTCTCTCTCTCTCTCTCTCTCTCTCTCTCTATCTATCTATCTCTCGCATGGCCGACGGATGAATGGAAGGGTACAGGGGCTTCCATTTCTCAGCGATGGGCTTCGGGCAAGGACTGTTTGCCTTCCCCTTGTGTTGTTTCTCAGTCACAATAACTCTTTTCCACGGTATATTTCTCTCTCTCTCTACTTGCAATTTCAGAGACAATGTGTGGGATTTGAGCACGCGATGGGCTCCTGAGGTTAGTAGAGATCTTGTGGTGATTCTTTGTTCTTAATATAATTTTTGTTTTCAAGTTCTCTGAAATAATTTTCTCTACTCTCTGGGACTAATAACGTAGAGAGCTAGAAGAAACTGTAGCGAGAGGTTGAAGATGATCATCCATGTTCATTGTTTCACTTGCGGCAAGGTATTTCTCTCTTCTATTCTATAGCCCCTTCGAACTGATCTCACTTTCTTCTTTACCATAGTTTTGATAGGGTTTATGTTCTTTTTTCATATTCCGTTTGGGTTCCAATACTTAAGATGGTCGTATTCTTTTTTCTTGTCAAAATGCTCTGTTAAACCATGGTTGATCAAACCTGAATTATTTGTGGGAAGATTTTTCATAGCATATGGTTAATCTATTTTGGTTTATTGAAATGATTCGTGTAGGTTATTGGGAACAAATGGGACACTTACCTTGATCTTCTTCAGGAAGATTATTCTGAAGGGTGAGTATAATTCAAATTTAATAGTTTGATGGGCTTTCTTGTGTTCTTATACGGTAGTTTAGGTCTTTAATTTCCCTAATGTAATATGTCTCTTAATGTAATATGTCTCTTAATGTAATATGTCATGATTTTTAGGCTAGTCCATCCGGCCTTGGGAAGTTGGTATTTGTTGTGATGGCGAACAAGGTAGGTGTTGATGGTGGAAACAGTCGGGTTGTAAGTTCTTTTATACTATTTGTATTTCTACCACAATCTGTTGCTGCTATGTTTTCTTGTTTAGAACAAAAAAATGGTGATTTTGTTCTTCTAGAATGTGCCCGTGCAGTTGTTTCTTATGGTGTATCGAATTAGTTTTAATCTTCCTTCGCTAGGTATTCCCCTCCAATCTGGTCTGTATTTATATATATGTACATATATGTTTATTGTACTTTATTTGCTAAAAGTGATGTGGTGAGGCTTAAAATTTTGGTGTTTATTGTAATCATCTTGAAAATTATATTGGCAGCTAGCTTATTAAGTTTTTGTTCATTTGTTTCTATTTCATAAGATTTCATGCATACATATATAAGTTCTATTTTTTAGTATTGGACAGTCCATAATTTTTTCTATAACTTGCTTTGTTTTTGGGTATGTTTCATTTGTTTGCCTTGAAACTCTTTGATTAATTTACTGAAAGAAATATTTTTGGGTGATATTTCTACTATAAGTATAATTTACTGAAAGACCATAAGAATGCCAACTCGTGGTGTGAACAGAATTGAACTGTCCTTGAAGTAACTATAAGTACGCATGATTTAGAAATAGTTTTAAACGTGTTTTTGTGTCCGTATTTTGAGATTTCCTTGTTATTTTTTTATGTGTTAATGCCTTCCATCTTTTATGTTTAATAACAAGTTTTTTATGTGTTTTCTAGTTTGGGTATTTTTTTTCTATTTCTTTTTTTATTTCCTCAGGATACTACAAAATTTAGTAGTCATGACTTGAGAGTTTATCATGATATAGGGCTCTTCATTTGACGTTTTCTTTGTTGTTGTGGTCATATATATTTATGCTTTGATATATATTTTGCTAGTAATTCTTTATGCTTTGATATAATTACTATATCCACTTACAACTTTATGCTTTGATACTTCATTATAGGTCTGGAAAAATTATAGTATAGCATTCATTCATTGGCTTGTGACAATAGATGCCATGGGATCTCAACTTGCCATCATATTATAATTTGTATTACATGATGAAGATGATACAAAATTTCTCTGTTCAAGCTGTTGCTCTATTTTGCTGCTACTGCTTGTCTATTTTTTTAAATTTGGTAATTTAATCATGCCACAATTACATAGGTCCAATTACTTTACCAATTTCCTTGTTTCCTAGTAGTGCATACAATGGAATAATACCAAATTCTGATTATATTACTAAGTTTTTGGGAATTCAGTAGGAATATGCTTGCTCTTATAAACTCTAGTTAAGATTAAGTTGCATTGATTTGTATTTCCTTGTTTTAATATCAGTAAAGGACATATAGCTGTTTTTTGTATTATTTGAAAAAAAAACTTTGCTTGATTATGTTTGTAATGTATCAAGCCTTTTCCTTGCTTTATGAAGAAAGTTGTGAAACACTTTATGTCTTCATTGCTCCCTACTATCTGAAAAACTAATGTCTTAATGGCAGCAAGTTGTTTGACAAGTTTGATTTTATTTGCACTGTATTCTCTTTTCTTATTTATAGCTTTGGTAAGTTATAGTTTATATGATAGTTATGGGATTGGCTTTGCATTCACTTGTTATATTATTTATTTTTTTTAGTTTTCAACAGGCCTGTTGGAACAAGAAAAAATTTCTGGGCAATCATCTACTTTGTCACGTTTGGTGTTATTTATGAGAAAATTTATAACTAATATGAAATTGGGTTTTATTTGTTTCGTTTAAATGAGACTCAACCCAAAAGTGTACACTACTCAGTGCTTAGTTTGTATTTGTTAATTACTTTAATTTAAATATGTCTAGAAAGTAAAGATTTAAAACTGTCATATAATATGATGAGTTTAATTCATTAGCAACCTAGATTGGTTTAGTTATGTCACTAAATGTTCCACTCACATTCCATGGATTGTAAACAATACTTGATTTCATTTCTGTAAGATGTATTAGTATGAGAAATAACTTAAACCCTTAATTTCATTGCTAAATTTGGTAGTAAACTCGAAGCCAGTCGGGCTCCGTGTGAGGTCGAGTTTGGAAAATGAGAGCAGTGGCACTGAGGATTCTGGTCACTCATCATCAAAACCTCTGAAGGTAAGGGCTTCATGCATTTTGGTATCTAGCTAATTATCTCTGATTATATTGTTTATTTTCTTTTACTTGCAAATCACTTATGTTTTCTTAAGAACATGGTCTTAGTAGCTAGCATTGGGACATGTTATTGTGCTATTTTGGGCAATTTTCATGTTGTTTAAACTTCATGATAAAATTTACTTTTGATGTTCTGTCTTCTTTGTAAGATGGTGTAGATTTTCTTTCTCATGGTCATGAGTTATTCTCACTGCTGTCTGGTGTTGTTTTCTGGTTTGCTAGTGTAGTTTTCCTTTTAATAGGGGTATGCATTATTGTAGGAATTGTGAACACCAATATAGAAAATTATTGAGGTGGGGTCTTCTTAATGTTTGTTTTCCAATTGAACAGTTCAATCTTCATATGTTTAATTTTGTTTGAGTTATGTGTTGCATATTTACAGTGCTTTTCTAGTAAAATGAACTGTACTGAACTTGGAGACAAAACATTTGGTATAGGTGCTACTTAGTGTAGATAAAATCAGATTATCACCCCCACTTAGTTAGCATGATAATGTTTTCCAGAATTTTAGATCCTTCTCTGGCAAGCGACATGCATTGGGTGTGAAACTGGAAGTACAAACTAGAATTTGAACACTAAACTCTAAATGTGAACTAGTTGTAGTTTTAATAGATCTTTATGCTACTTAAACTCTAATTATTATTGATATAATTAGATTTTTTCCCTTCAAACTATAGTCTGATATACATCAGGTTTTGCCCCATTATAGCACTTCAAACTAATGGGGCCTAACTAGCAGTGTTTGGTGAAGTGCTATAAGAGATTTTTGCTATTTTGATGACCTCCCAAGTTACATTACTAAACAATTATGTATTTTGGAAGTTGTAGTCTCTTCCAATGCAGTAAGAAGTTTCCATGAAAATGATTTTTTTTATATTTTGCCATATCTTTATCTTTTATGAAAACGAAAATTCCAACTTTTTTCTGTTGATTCACCTTCATCTTTTGACAGTTTTTCTTTTAAGAATTCAAACTTCATTGATGGTTCTAGTTTTAGTTTTATTTTTCTTTCAAAATACATTATCCAAACTATATTTTAAATGCTATTGCTATTTTCCTTTCTATATTTGGAAGCAAAATGTACAAGTTATTCCAACTGAACTCATAGCAAGAATTTTTTTTCCTAAATACTTTTGTGATGGTGTTTTAACATTTAGTGTTGTATTTAATATTATTATTATTTTATATAAAGTAGTTACCAAGGCATTAGTAAAGTAGTGCTTCTTTCCTGTGGACATATTTTTTAATCTAGAAGAGTGAAGCATATAACAAAATTTGGGGACTGGTACTGAGTATACCTTTTCCTTTTACTTGGTGTTCAGTAAATTACAATATTTATAAAAAAAATTGTGTATATTGGCTATTATTTTGACCAATACAAAAAATCTAGAATTGAATTATAGTAGAATTTGGATTTCTGAATTCTGTTTTGCTCATGTTGATTATAGTCAGTAATGATTTGGATACACACAACTGTAGTTGCTGATATATTAATTAAGATGTGGATTCCCTTGTAATTCTTTTTGGGATTAAGATATGGATGAATATGAATCATATGGCATTTTTTGCTGTTAGTTAGTCCAGTGGTGGCTAATGTTTATTTTGCTGTACAGGTTAGTCAGCTTGGTGCTACAGCTCAAAAATATCAAACAACAACTCAAAAAATCTCAAGCTCCCTTGGGTATATTACTTAATTCTGTAGTAGGATTATTTATTTTGACATATTTAGGTCTTAATGTGATGTAATTCTTGCTGTTTTCTTTATCTTCAGTCTCTATGTTGGATAATTTTCACACTAATAAGGGTCACATATTTGTTTGGATCATTGGTGTTCAATTTGTTACGACTCCTATGCATTATGACTTTAATGATTTGACTTGACTTTAAATGTCCTGACTGGATTTAAATGGGGCTAATTGTATGTTAGGTTTGTGGCATCAGCTTGCCAATTGACGAAAACTTTGGAGGTGTTGTTGGTGAATGATTTAGGCTATACGAAGAGATACGTACGCTGCTTGCAGGTAAGTTTTTCTTTAAAGGAAAATGTATATCATTAGTGTTTCAGTTTTTGTTTGAGTATGACATTTAATTATTTGTGGGTGTGTTTTGGGAATCTGCTATTGTATTCTCTCAATGTCTTTTAACAACTTGAGCCAACCAAGTTCGTTCAATTATTGGATTAGATTTCTTATGAGAATAGTTTCATTCTTGTTAGCATGCAGTTTTATATTTGCTGCTTATCTTTCTCTATTTTATTTTTCAGAGATGTTAACGTAAGATGTTAATGATCTTGGGTATTATGGTCTTGTAGCTAAGCTTCTATGGAGGGGTGCTGAGTGTTGGAATGAGTGTTTAAAGCTTTTGGGCGTTGCTGAAGCAGCAGAAGCATCAATGGATTCTGACCAGTTAAGCTCTGGAATTTCAGATTTTGATACTCACTTTCAAGGCCTCATAGTTCAGAAAAGGTCTCTTTCTCTCTCTATATATATATTTATATAACTGCAGTTGTCTCAACTTATTTCTATATTCTATTCCATATTTGTCATTTGTGAAATGTTCTGTTTTAACTAGTGTGAAGTATATGGTTGTTGTTGATGAATGGAATGCACTAGTACATAATGGAAAACTAGGCGAATAATGCATTTACAATAATGGAAAACATTAATCTAATATATTTTAAATTCTTTTGAAGTTTTATAAGGTGTTTATTGTTAGAAAAATCTTATACATGATCTTTATTTATTTTCATGTATATCTAATATTAAACAAATTAATACGAGATAGCCTAAAACATGTTTCTAAAATTGAATTCAAAGAGAAACAAATAATATAATACTTACAGTATACGCACCGGAATTAAGAGTCCTTCCTTCAGTTTCTCTAACTCTTGTATCCTCTCTGTCCCAGAGTATTATCAAGAAACTGAACCGATCTTCTATTTTCTTCACGATCTTCCAATGTATCCTTAGAACCACCTAGACTAGTGTGGGCAATTCTCAACACATGAGATAGATATAGAGAGAAGAAGAGAAAATAACAAAGTGGCTTAGAAAAGGACTTGTGTTTAGAGAAAATATAAAACTATCAGAAAATCTGACTTATGACTTATCTGTCGTCTCTAAAATCTTCTCTCTAAGCATTCCTTTTATAGACTCAATTAGGCCATTTAATTTAATTAAAAAATCAATAAAATAACAGCCATTTTGAAGCCCTAGGTCGAAATTATCATGGGCTATAGGCCCGTGAAATTTCCCATTTGATTATAAGCCCATTGGACTTAAAATCAAGGCATGTATTATTTTCTATTGATTTAATTAATTAAATAATTATTTAAATCCTTTATCAAATTAATTATTTATAATTTGAACCTTGATTTAAACTTATTTATTAATTTAGATACCAATTTATCTTAATTAATAAATCTGCCATAATTTCTCTTTTCTTTTCAAAATTACACAACTCTGTGAAACTATCCAAAATTGACCTGGTCAACTTTGATAATTCTAATTGATGATTAAATCAATTAATTGAGACTATCTAGATGATTTTATCCAAGGTACAATGGGGACCATGGGCCTATGAAATCAAGCTCCAATAAGTTATCATAAATCTAACAAATAAATTTACTAACTTATTAATTCCTCGTGACTCCACTATAGACTCGGAATTGCACTCTTGAATTCATAGAACGCTCTATAACAAATATAGATACGCTATTAATTATCCATTGTTACAACCATAATTGTCACTCAATCCTCTATAGACGGTCTACAATGAGATGGGACTAAAATACCGTTTTACCCCTCATTGTATTTTATCCTTAAAACACTTAGTTCCTTGTAAATGATATTTCAGTAAACTAATTTAATTACTGAAATGAGATCCCTATCATTTAACACCTTGAACCAAACTAAAACGAAACCATCGTTTCACTTCTTCATCAGAAGCTATAGATGTTCATATCTATGATTAACACTCCCACTCAATTATACTACCGAGTTCCCAAGATGTAAGTATGGGCTAGTCCGTAGGGTAAGCTGGTAACGAACAAGTCAAAGAACTCAAATAATACAATCAGTTAGAATACTAACCACTCAGAATTGAGAATGAATTGACCTATGGTCAACTATATGATATAACTAGAATAGATAATAACGGTATGTTTACTTATCTTATCAACTGTCAATATCGGTCCTGTCCGATGTAACAAATACATCCGATCTTATCTACTTTGCTAATGTTCTGGAAAGAACATAACACTGTAATGTGTAAGTAGATCATATCGTAGATTGGCAAGTCAGTGTAAATTTGGTGCACTGACTAATCTTAGGACTAACTTAATTTTGAACATATAATCATATTTATATTCCACTGTGATTACGTCACTATAAATAAGATTAGCTATATGCTTGGGATTTAATAGAAGTTTATTTTAAACAAATAATCATGAAAATAAAACATGTGAGCAAAGTGATTGACCAAGTCAAAAAATGATTTCTATTCTTTTATTGATAATCAAATGAGATTACAAAGAATTTGGGTTTTAATTAGGGCATAAAACCCCAACATTTATATCATTGAGCTGAATAATGAACAAATTATAGACAGATTATGTGTGCATAAATATATTCTATGCAGTGATTATCATTGTTGTTGAGCTTTGATCCTGATGGTTTTTAAATTTGAATGCTCTGTAGGGCTACTATTTTTCCATTATCATTATATTTAGTTTCTCAACCCCAAGTTTTTATGTTTCTATTTTCATTCTGTGTTTTAGAACTACCACAAAAAATATTCTTTTATTAAGTTTGAAATATTTTTGTTTTATTCCTAGGGCAGGACCTTTTTGGAAAGATAAGTTATATTTTTTAGTATTGGACAATCCATAATTTTTTCTATAACTTACTTTGTTTCATTCATTTGCCTTGAAACTGTTTGATTAATTTACTACAAGAAATTGATAGAATTGATATCTGGTCTAGTGTGTTAATTAGGTGGGGTTCGAGTGGGGAAAGGGTGTGTGTATGTACGTGTGTGATTTAGATAACTACTTGGTGCATATGTGTTTTTCTGTTTAACTAAGCGTTCAGCTGTAAATTTTGTATAGTCAACTTTCAAATGTGAAGAGCGTAGAAAGACGTTCTAGGCCATTTGTAATGCGTGTTCTTGATGATGAGGTGGATGACATTGACAATGCATATGAGGAAGCTCAAGATAGAAGCTCCCTTTCTGCTAATAGGTTTAATTTTAACGACCTTTATGTTAGGTATGCATTTAACTGGCCTTGATTGTTTTCCTTTACTTATATTCCATTTATCAATCCAATTTTTGCATCCCTATTCTGTCATCAAAAGCTTTATTCAGCTGTTGTGTATTCATGACAAACTTCTATGATATTTCTATGGTATGTGATATCGCATTAATTGTTAGAGATCTCGCTAGTTTCTATTAATACTTTGTATTTTCTTGATTTATCTCTTAGTGATGATGACGACTCTGAGAATGAGTCAGCACTTGAAATTCAGCCATACTTGATGGAAGAAACAGGATTGGTGGAAGGAGGTTTGATGGAGCTAACCAGTGAACATCAGCTTGGGGTCAAGGTCTGTAGCTATCTAGTGGATGATGTTTCGTCTAATGTAGAATTTGTGCATAATTTTTGTTGCAAAATGTTTAATTATTCAATTAGTATTATGAATAACTAGGGCACATATCTCTTGAAGAGCGTATCTCATACCTTGGCTACATGCTCGAGCTCCAAGGTTTCCCTGCAAATTTTTCTTCTTATTGTGGTCGTAGAATTCCATACTTGGTGCATGACAATATTAATTGGCTCAATAAACAGGAGGAGATTAGGAACAAAATTTTTACAATAGAGTCAGATCTGATGAGTGAAAATGAAAAGGTTTCTTCTGCATTTCTTTGAGTTAATAAGTATGGAGAAGCAAGGCGTGAAAATGAGAGGATGCTTGATACCCAATATCAATGAAAAATGTGAGACTGCAATTCCTTTGTTAATAATGCTGTATTGTTTTTTTTTTTTGCCTCCCCTCATTGAAGTGCTCATGCTTTTGATATTTTTTTTCCCTGGAATTTTAATGATTTCTCATCTCCTTCTTCTTTTTATTGTTTAAGTCAGATTTGGACTTTCTGTTTTCTAATTTTTGGGTCATCATCTGTAGTGTCGAAGCACTTGATAATCACTTGACTGCTATCCAAAGGGACCATGAACTCAGGTCCCAGATAGAAGAAAGGAAAATAATAAGTGATGCGGCTTATGAAGGGGCCAAAAGAAAAGAGAAAGATCTCCTGGAAGAAAAACTCCGCCAAGAAAAAGCCAAAGTAGAAGTTGAGGTTTGTTGACTTTGCCCAGATTATTCATTTCTTTTGGTAGATTTCTAAAGATGGTTGTCACAGTCCTCTATTATTCTCACATATTCTTCTGATATAATCTTAATGCGCTTTGGTATATTATCTTGGTTTTATGCTGTTGTTAGTAATAAAAGTATTTTCTGATGCAGGCAAAACTCAGAGCTGAAGAAGCAAATAGGGCTGCAATGGAAGCTCAGAGAAGAGAAGAAAAAGAGGCTGCTGAAAGGGAGGCCAATGAAGCATCAAGTCAGGCTGCTGTTCAGAAGGAAGCTTTAGGATTGCAAACTAAAGCCAAAACCAAGGAATCTGAATTTGAAAAACCAATAAATTCAGCATCAGCAGGTAATTTGGCTACCAGGCAAATATAGCAACCTTGTACTGATATATAGATATAATCATTTTCCCTTTTATCTAAAAATCTAGTTTAGCCCTAGTTTTCACAAAGATCAGCTACGTTTTGGAAATAGTTCATTTTTGACACTCCACTGTATTCCCCTCTGTTTTTTTCAGTTTACTCATGTTCTCTGTACTCTTTTAAGAATTTTTCTGTTATCTGATGCGTGAAAGGGGCTATTGGTGGTAGGTGACATTACTAAAGCTGCAGAAGCTGCACTAAAGTTGGAGCGTGAAAGATTAAAAAAGTTGGAAGACTTGGATGAAGGAAACAAGGCATTAGGATTGAATGTAAATAAGGTTTGCTCTCTATATTGTAATTCATATTTATTTGAAAATTGTTAATCTCTATTTGGTAACTAGAAACTAGTATTTTTGTTTAGGATTTTCTTGCTGCATTATTATAGAGTTTAATTGTTTAAGTATATTAAGCTTTAGTTTATCTTGACAGGAGGTTTCTACTGGTGTGAAAAAGTTATTGAGGGAATCCTCTGGCCAGTACAGCGACTTCAGTATTCTTTTCTCTTTAAATTCTCAGGTAAATCGTGTAACTTACTGTTTGTTTAGTAGGATATATGTTTTTATATATATCTATAATATTTTAGGTGAAAATTTATGATCTTTAAGAAAGTGTTAGATGGCACTAGATGCATTAGATCAATCCATATGTGTTGTTTTAGGTTCAGATCACTTCCAGGACTTGTCAACCAGACCCAAAGGGATATCATAGAATGTGAGAACTCTGTCTTCCTAAGAGTTTGTGGTTGTTTAACTAGTGAAATAAGAATTCAAATTTCTTATCATTGATACATTCTGTCTCTAAGATGGAAACCAATCAAACCACACTTACATAAATGAGATCACTTGAATGTGCTGTCATTTCTTCGTCAAGGGTTCTATATTTCTCTACTGAGAGTGTGGATGCACGTGTTGGGTCTTTAAAGATTATTTTGCATGTTTTAGAGGTAAACTTATATTACTAACTTTTTAAAGTTAGCCTTTTATTAGCCTATAAATGTAATGTCTGCTTTTATTAGCCTTTTCATTCTTCCTTTTTATACACATTACTGTATTGAAGTCATAGGTTGTCTATGATTTTTCATGCTTACGTTTGACACTTCTATCAGATAATAGTACATATTCTTTGATTGCTTGATTGATGCTTTTGAAAGTATAATACAGATATATTTAATAAGATCTAATAATTTCATTAATGCAACATGGATGACTATAGCTACCACTTTAATAAGTTCTAATCTTCCAGTTTTATCAGATACTATATTGTGCAGTGACATAATATATCAAGTGACCGATTACACACATGCATAGGCACACACTGACACCTATACTTGGATTGACTGATAAAATCTTATAATTTCATTACTTCCAACATAGAAACCTAGAATTACAACTTTCATGCATTTTTAATTAATACAAGGCAATTTGGTTCTATTTTTTTTTATATAAAAGCCCTAGAATTACCACTTTAATTAATTGCTGGTGTGATTCCATTATTACACTCGAATATTACAGGTGTGTAGATGTGACTGGAGCTTATAGTGCTCTAAAGACGGAGCTTAACATAAGCTTGACAGCAATAGGCCTTTTGTGGACTACAACTGACTTTATTGCAAAGGGGATTACACATGGACCTGTGGAAGAAAGGGAAACAGGTATATGACAAGTGCACAAAAAATGGACTCACAACAAAGACAAGTGCACAAAGGATGATGAATTGAAGGATGGAGCAAGTTTCATGCATGGTTTACTTTTGTGTATCTTGTAATTTTTTGTTTTTCATTTTTGAAGTAAAAATTGTTCAAGATTATAAAACTTTATTATGTTATGCTTTCAAACTTAAGTTAGAACTAAGATCTCATGGAATAGACACATTCAGAGTTTGAATTAGTTATTGTTTAATGTAATACTTATGGTTTATCAATCTATTGAGAATTATATTTTATGATTAATTTTGATTTTTTTTTTTATCAAAATACAATAATGAAAATCTTTTAATTAAAAAAAAAACTTATAAGTATCATTATCCCAATAAAAAACCTTAATATGTTATGATTTAGAAACATATTATAAGCGTAATAAATTGTTATGATTTATATAATATAACAAACTAAAAATGCTATCAAAATAATCAAATGTAACAGTTGAAAAGTGTTATGCAAAAAGTATAAGATTAAACTTCAAATTTATAACCAAATACTCTAACTAAATGTTATTATTTGAATATTATAGCAACTAAAAATGTGTTATTGAATAGTTTAAGATAACATCGAAGATAACATTCGAATACTGTTATAGAAAAGACAGGACTTTTAATAACAGGGGCTATGTTAGCATTTTCAGAAGCGTTATCAATACTCCCGGTTAGCAGTTTTTAAGTGTTATGAATACTATTTTTTCTTGTAGTGACGTAAGATTTAGATAGAATTATTAAGAATTTGACACTTGTCATAATCATGTTTATTAAGGATTTAAGTATTTTTTATGAATAGATTAATTAAAAGAAAGATCTAGAAGCTCTAGAACCATCCAGAAACTGTTAGGATCACGTTTTGACTCAATCAAAGTTGTTTAATCAATTCAAAATATGCTAAAAAAGTGCAAATACGTGTTTGATATATCAACGTATGTCGATATATCACAGCTATAGGGGCCGATATATTGCCTACGGAAGATACAGAAAATACGTCGATTTTGCACGAACGAACGAACGGGGCTCGTGAATATGGGGGAGACGATATATCGCCTATAGGGGCTGTTATATCCGCTCCAAAGCACATTTTTGGAAGTTTGTGGTTTTAAATGTAAAAATAACCTTAACCACTTGGACCTGCCTTTGAACGAATTTTACCGAGTTCTGGGTGTCTATTGAACAAAAATTTAAATCTTTTTCATTTTATATTCATTTATTTTTTCGAATTAAAAAGGGTTAGTTTCTCTCCTTGGACTCTATAAATAGGACCTAGTACTCAGCCATTTTCTTTATTCTTCAAGCATTTGTTCAGAGCCTCCAAGTTGCTAAGGTTACTATAGAGAGAAACACTTGGGTTTTAGGTTAAAAACTTTATCATTCTAAGCTTTTCTAAACACTTGGGAAGTGAGATATAGTGAGATTTCGGTATCGATGTTTAGATCAATTCATAAGATCATTCAAGGTATTCTTATCTGTAACTTCAGTTCTTTATGGTTCTTTAGTTTTCTTTTATTTTCTTTCCAGATCCTAACTCTTGTTTATGATTCTTGGTTAGGTATTTAAGTTTCTTGAAACTTAAGGTTCTTTTCAGTAAGTTTCTACTTGGATGGTTTAGTTCTCTTTTCATCTTAATTTTTTAGAAATACTCATGGTTATGCTGTTGGTTTTTAGGAGTGTTCAAATCCCGTTCTTGTTCTCAAATATCCCAGTTTTTGGTAAGGAAAATAGGATAGATTATATGTGTTTATATGTTTATGTTATGATATGTTTTATGCTATAATATGTATATGTATAACTATGTTTTATAGTTCTTGGGTATATGACTTGTTTAGATAACAAGCCCCAAGATTATGTTTTGTAGTCGCTTGGGCATATGACTTGCTTAGATAGCAAGCCCCAAGAATTTTTATCATTTTCATGGTTTAGAGTTATGATTTACCCTACCTCAATTAGTAGACAGAGGACCTAGATGGGTTATCACGTGCCATGTAAATGAGTTAATGGCCATTAATATTGTAGTCCTATATGATATATGTTTTATAGTCATATGTTTTATAGTATATGTTTATGTTATAATCATATGTTTTATGATATATGTTATTAGCAGATTTTCCTTGCTGGGCATTAGGCTCATTCCTTTATTTTTAGCTTGATGCAAGAAAATGATGATGGAAGGCGGAAAGATTCATGACAGCTTGGCTTGTGTGTTGAGGATGAATGGATTGGATGGACTGCGTGGCGATCGAGGATGACGTTATTTTTAAGTCTTTTGAATTATATATATTTTGTAATTCCACACGTAGTTTTTAAACAATTGATTTAAGTTTATGGTTTATGTTTTTATATATTAAACAATGGGTACCCATACTGTATTTTATATTTTACATTTTACTTTGTATTTTGCACAATATTTATTTTGGGGTTTTAAATAAAGTTATGTATGTTTTACAAAATAGTAGCTATGTATAGTAGTTTTAATGGTCCAAGGTCTTAGAAATAGTTGGGTCATTACAAATTAATTCCACACATATATATCATATTATGCCCTCTCGGCACACTAATCAATGCACTAAGCCTTATTAGCAATGTGGGGCGTTACAACTATCCCCTCCTACTGAAAATTTCATCCTCAAAATTTACCTAAATAACTCGGGATGTTGGTCCCGCATAACCTACTCTAGTTCCCAAGTCTCTTCCTCGACCTTGCTATTCCTCCATAATACTTTGACTAGAGGAATCGTTTTGTTCCTTAAAACCTTGTCCTTTCTGATAGGATCTGCACTGGTGACGCCTCATAAGACAAGTTTGTCTGTAGCTCCAGATCCTCACATCCCAACACATGGATCGTATCTGACACATACTCCCGAAGCATTGAGATGTGAAACACATCGTGAACTCTTGATAACGAAGCGAGCAACGCAAATCCATAGGCTACCTACCCGATCCTCTCCAGGATCTCAAAAGGTGCTACGAATCTAGGGCTCAGCTTGCCCTCCTTCCAAAATCTCCTTTCTCCGTGCAATGGCAAAACCCGCAGAAATGCGTGGTCCTGAACCATCCCTGGCCCCAAATATTCCTTCCCCCATCTCATCCCAATGAATGGGCGACCTACACTTCCTTCCATACAGCATCTCGTACAAAGCTACTCCAATTATTGACTGATAACTGTTATTGTAAGAAAAATCAATCAACGGGAGGTACTTATTCCAAGACCCCTTGAAGTCTAGCACACATGCTCTAAGCATGTCCTCCAATATTTGAATTGTCCTCTTAGACTTCCCGCCTGTCTATAGATGAAAGGTTGTACTGAAGTTCAACTCAGTCCCCATAGCCTTCTATAAACTACCCCAAAATTTGGAAGTAAATATGGGAACTTGGTCCGATACTATAGACTTTGGAACCCCATGGAGATGTACGATCTCCCTCACATACAACTCTGCATACTTGTCCACAATATAGCTTGTCCTCACTAGTAGAATGTGAGCTGACTTGGTATATCTGTCAACTATCACCCATACTGCGTCATGTTGCCCCACCGTCCTGGGCAAGACTCCTACAAAGTCCATGGTAATATCTTCCCACTTCCATTCGAGAATACCTAAAGGCTGTAACAACCCCGTTGGGTGCTAGTGTTCAGCCTTCACCTGTTGACATGTTAAACACTTCTCTACGTAATTGACCACGTCCTTCTTCATCCCAGGCCGCCTGTACAACAACCATAGATCCTGATACATTTTCGTGGTGCCTGGATCTAATGATTATGGTGTGGTATGAGATTCATCAAGAATCTCTCGTCTGATACCCATGTTAATCATAACACAGGTATGATCCTTATATCTCAGCAAACCCATCTCCAAAATGGAATAATCCTTAGCTACTTTAGCTAGGGCATCCCCTTTAATCACCTTCAACTGTGTATAACTCATCTACCCCTCTTTTATTCTCTCCAAGTGGGTGGACTACAATGTAATATTGGCCAACAAGCTCACTACCAATTCTATCCTTTCTCTGGTCATATCTTCTGCCAATTCCTTCGATATCTGCTTCAAACTAAACAACTGTGTTGGGCCCCTCCGACTCAAAGCATCTGCCACTATATGGGCTTTCCCTGGGTGATAAAGGATCTCACAGTCATAATCCTTTACCAACTCTAGCCAATGTCTCTGTCTCATATTTAGATCCTTCTAAGTGAATAAATACTTCAAACTCTTGTGATCGGTGTATATCTCTCTCTTTTCTCCATACAAATAGTGTCACCACACTTTCAGTGCGAATACCACCGTTGCTAGCTCCAAATCAAGGGTACGGTACCGTTGCTCATATTCCTTCAACTGCCACAATGCATAGGAAATAACCTTCCCACTTTGTATCAACACACATCCTAACCCGAGTCTTGATGTGTCGCAATACACCACGAATTTGTCCCCATCTGAAGAAAGACTCAGCAGCAGAGCAGTAATCAATCATCGCTTCAGTTCATGGAAACTACCCTCTCATTTTTATGACCATGAGAACTATAGATTCTTCCGCATCAACTCATTCAATGGTGTGGCAATCTTCAAATACCCTTCCACAAATCGCCTGTAATATCCCACTAAGCCAAGGAAGCTTCTAACTTCCGAGCCATTCCTTGGCCTCAACCAATCTCTAACTTCTTCAACCTTTGCCGGATCTACCTTAATCCCGTCTCCACTAACAATATGACCATGGAATGTCACCTCCGACAGCCAAAACTCGCACTTCTTAAACTTAGCATTTAACTAATGCTCCCTTAACCTCTGCAATACCAATCGAAGATGTTGCTCATGTTTTGCATCTAAACGTGAGTAAACTAGGATGTCGTCGATGAAGAGAATCATGAATTGATCCAAAAAATCCTTGGACACCCTGTTCATCAGATCCATAAATGATGTTAGGGCATTGTTCAATCCAAATGACATGACCAAGAACTCACAATGCCCGTACCTCGTGCGAAAGTCCATCTTCGGGATATCCTTGTCCTTGATCCTCAACTGGTGATAACTAGATCGAAGATCAATCTTCAAGAATAATGTCTTACCCTACAACTGATCCAACAAGTTGTATATCCTCGGTAGTGGGTACTTGTTATTGATAGTCAACTTGTTCAACTCCCTATAGTATATGCACATCCTCAGGGTCCCATCCTTCTTCTTCACAAACAAAATTGGAGCACCCCATGGTGAGAAGATAGGTCTAATAAATCCCAGGTCTAATTACTCATGTAAATGTACCTTCGACTCTTTCAACTCTGCCGAAGCCATTTTATATGGTGCCCTCAACACTGGTTTTGTACCCAGCACTAACTAAATGATGAACTCGATCTCTCGGTGCGGCGACGACCCCGGTAAGTCCTCAGGGAACACATCCAAGAACTCACATACCAGTCTAGTCTCCCCTAGTCCCACTGGCATGACCTTAGTGGTATCCACCACACTAGCTAGAAAACTTATACAACATCCTTGTAATAGGTCTCTAGCCCTCAACGATGATATCATGGGAATGCGAGGTCCATGCACAGTACCAACAAAAAAAATGGGGTCTTCACCTTAAGCTCAAATATCACCATCTTCTTCTTGTAGTCTATAGTCTCCCCATACCTGACTAACCAATCCATCCCAAAAATCATGTCGAAGTCATCCATACCCAACTCAATCAAGTCTACTGATAGTTCCCTGTTGTCCACAATCACTGGCAATGACCTAACCCATCTCCTAGAAACTTCCTGTTCCTCTGTAAGAAGTATAGTCCCAAACCCCATAGTATAATACTCACAAAGCCTATCCAATCTATCAATCACATTTCTAGAAACAAATTAATGTGTAGCACCAGAGTCAATCAATACATTATATGAAGTGCCAATGCCAGAAATCTGACCTGTCACCATCGAGGGACTAGCCTCATCCTCTGCCTGAGTCAAGGCGAACACTCGAGCTGGAGTCAAGATATCTGCCTTCCTTGGTTCTTCTTTCTTCAAAGCTGGGCAGTCTTTCTTGAGGTACCCAATCACTCTCCTCAAGTAGCAAGCTTTCGCCCAGTATTCGCCCAAATGGCACTTCCTGCATCTAGCACACTCTGGGTAGCTTCTCCAAGCCTCACTCCCACCATGGCGGCCGCCCTGGACACCCCGACCCCTCCTATCAGGACCAGCAGCGGTTGAGGTGTCAGGTGTAATGCCCCAAATTTTCTAATAAGGCTTCGTGCCATGTTTAGCATGATGGGAGGGAAATAATTGATTTAATTATGTTATTATGTGGATTAAATGATTATGTGATTAGAAATGCATGTTTAGGTGAATTAAATATGCATGTGGGCCCATTCTGGTTAATAGGGGCATAATTGTAATTTTGGCTCGTTGAGGTCATAAATGTGAATTTTATGTATGTTGTGCCTGATACCATAAGATTGTGGTGGTGTATTTGTGATGTGTGATCCAAGACGGTCCTAGGGAGCGAAAATGCGAAATAGTCACAATGGGGGGTCAAATACCCGGCTCAGGGTGAGTGTAGGGGTATTACGGGAACATAGTGTGTGTTCGGGTTTACCGGGTAATGGGTAGCAATTTAGCAATCATTTGAGTATGTCGGGGGATTAAATGGGGAATTATAGGAACACTCAAGGAATTAGCAAGATGTGGCAAATGAAGGGATTTCTCTTGATGGCATTAAAGGATTAAGGATATACCTAGGGGATAGACTTGGATGACCTTAGACACTAGAACCCACCAAAATTAGAAAGAACCCACTCTCTCTCTCTCTCTCTCTCTCTCTTAGGCTTCTTTCTCTCGGATCTATCCCTCTCTTTATTGTGCTTGGAGGTGTTGATGAATTCTTGAGGAATTTGGCTAAGGAGTTGAAGAATTGGAGGCTTGAGGTGCTTCGGAATTAGCTCAGGTCGAAATCATCACAGAGGTAAGGGTTTATACTGAATTGTGTTAAGTTCTTTGCTGTAGTTAGGAGTTGTTTTTAAAGTTTGAGCTTAGTTTGATTTTTGGGTTTTGATGGGTTATAGGCTAAGTGTTGGAGTGGTTATGCTGGTTATGCTGCTGTGATATGAACTGTAGGTGGAATTCTTAGTATATAGGTTAATTTGGGTATGAATTTGTAAGGCTGGATGATGAAAATATGGTGAAAATGCATGGGATTTCTGGGTTTTACGGCTAGGTCGCGACCCTGATCTTCAGGCGCCGCAACCCACATGAACGTAGAGGCTTAGGGAGCCTCGAATTTTTCCCAGGCACTGCGACGCAAGCTGATGAGCATCACGACCTGTGTCTCTTTGATGAGAGCCCAAGACTCTCTAACTTGAGCGCGCCATGACCCTTATGGGCTGGACCATGGCACAAATAGGAAATGTTGGCCATTGGAGGGTTTTAAGCTCGGGAACCTAAATGTTAAGGCTCGAGAAGGATTCTACTACCCGGTTTAGTAGAATTCAAGGTTCCGAAGGCTAGTATATTAATCTGAAGATCTCAATTGGTTATGGAATGATGGATGTATATTTATTGATGTGTTGTGACTAGGTTATATGTCAAGGCTCAGGTTTAGGGGATCGTGCTCGGGATCACAGTAGTCAATCAGCTCAGGACACAGGTAAGAAATTTGTTTGTGCCTGTAGAGCATGGCATGGCCCTATTATTTGTGTTTCAGGGCATAGCCCTAATATATGTGTGAGAATACCTGTAAATGTTAAGCTATTTTGTGCATGATTATGAGTGAGCGGCAAAGGTCGGGAAAGGTGAAGGCTGGGTACGTTAAGCATGTTGAGTGCAGGCCGCAAGGGCAATACCCTCTAAGGGTGATGTATCCACGCGCTCGGTGAAGACCGCGAACCCAGGCCCTTGTAAAGCACCTGGGTCGGCATAGGATGTTATATGTTTAATCTATTGACTTTTTATGCTGCATATTATTGGATTGAATTGTTATTTTTTATCCGTTGAGTTTTCTTGCTAGGCTTCGACTCACAGGTGCTCTATGGTGCAGGTAAGGGCAAGGGAAAGGTCGATCAACCATGAGTTGGGGATCTTGGAGCGGCGTGTACATGTTCGGCCTACCTGGTTGCCACGACCAAGGTTATTTTGAGGATTATGTTGTAATGATTAGCTTTGTCACTTCGGTCGACTGCATCTACATTTTTTTGTTGTGATACATTTTTGAAACAGTATTTTGAGATCCCAAATGTATAACTTTTACAATTTTAATGAATGTCCAAATCTTTTATAATTAATGTTATCAAATAAGTTTTTATTTCAATTTAATCACACAACTCTACCTAAAACCTTGATTAGCGAGCTAATGGCACATTTATAAATCACATGGTAACGAATCTAAGGTAGTAGAGCATTAAATTAGGGGTCTTCCTCTTCTGATCACTAGGGCCTCCGCCCCTACCAGATCCTATAAGTGGAGTCAATGACCTCCGAACATCCCGTCTTGCAACACTCTCCCTCCATATCTTGTTCTATGCCTCCTCAGATGAGAGGGCCTTCTCAACCACCTGGGCATAAGTAGTCTACCTAAGTATTGATGTAATCTGCACATCTCGAGCTATCATAGCATTCAGCCCCAGAACAAGCCTGTCTTGCCTGCCTGCATCTGTAGGCACCAGATCAGGTGCAAACTTTGCTAGTCTGTCGAATTTCAGGGCATACTCAGTAACTATCATGCTTCCCTATACCAAACTGGCGAACCCATTCACCTTTGTTGCTCTGACGACAATGCTGTAGTATTTCTGGTTGAACAAATCTCTGAAATCATCCCAACTAATGGTAGAAACATCTAGATTCTGGGATGCCACCTCCCACCAAATGTGGGCATCATCTTGAAATATGTAAGTGACGCAGGCCACCCTATCACTACCTACCACCCTCATAAATTCCAGGATGGAGGTGATCAGACTCATCCACTATTCAGCCTTAAGTGGATCTTGTCCTCCCTCGAAGGTTGGAGGATGCTGCTTCCTAAACCTTTCGTACAACGACTCCCAAATGTTTCCAATCTCTCGCTGTTGTACTATTGGTGCCACAGCAGATGGAAAGTCAGGTGCAGCGTTCCCTGATGGAACCTACTCTCTCAGAAGACAAATATTTTCCTCTTGACTCTAAAGTCTAACTTGCATACCAGCAAGCATCTACTGCCAGTTCTCAAGGATTGGTAGAGGTTTCTGGCCCTGGTCATCATCTCTAGCCTCGTTCTCGGTGCTGGCTAATCGAACTGATCATCTTGGAGGCATAACTCTCCAAGTTTATCTGCAATCAACGACTCGGCTGATTAGGCCATGATAACAGGTTTTTTGAAATCACCCCACTGTCTAATTCCAATACTCTAGCAACAGTAAACAATCACAATGAAAATAGGCATTTTAACAATTATTGACATACAGTAGCAATACGAGTAAACATACCTCGTCATATACACATAGCAATCAAGGGTCAGTCCATATCAGTACATCTCATACTTCCTACTAAACAAGTAGATAAGGCATTTACATTTCAATTAAATAGTTAAACATATAATTACATATACAGTTACCAAACCTTGAGTCGAGCTTGTCTTTAGCGGTTAGTGTACATGCCCAGCCAGTCTTCAAGAACCCTTAAATCTAGACCGCTCTGATACCAAGTTGTAATGCCCTGGATAGCCAAGACCATTACACTGTGCATTTTAAATAGTGCAAGACTTGCTAATCAAGTCGTTTGGACACAAACATTTTACTAAGGTCAGCTAACGGATTAGGGTTAAAATATTTCGATTATAAAAATAGTAGTTTTCATTAAAAAAGTTAAGTCTATACATGGGATAAAAAAAAATAGGTGTTTATAAGGCATTTACAACCCTCAAAATGATTACAATTAAAGCTAGCCTTAGCGACAACATTTTTTTGGCTCTAGTCTTTGTTGATCCCTCGGTTGTTCTGTTCGAGAAGCTGCAAATGTACACACCGCCCTTAAAGCTCTCAACCTCACGGCTGGTCCAACTTTCCCTTTCCCTTACCTGCACCACATAGCACTGTGAATCAAGGCTCAACAAGAAAACTTAATTCAAAATCACATATGAACAAATATATATATATAATAAACCTAAATCGATCAATTCAATAACAACATAACATAAACAATAAGCTAGGCAATGATAAACAGTTCAATCCAACATGTAATTCAATCTCAGCATTCAATATAGTTTGTTAAGTGTAAAAAGGGCACTTTTGTTTATTCAGAGACGTTCAGGCCCGACGCCCTTAGGTCGAGCCCTCTGGTTATCTAGTTGACCCTGCCACACTTAGGCCGGGCTGCGTTCCGCACGCATAACATCAGCCCCGACTCCCTTAGGCCAGACTTTCAGATCAAATATAACAAATGAATAGATTGCAGAACACACAATCGATTGTAGCACAAATAAGTATGCCTATCTATATATTCTCAAGTATAGATATATTCTCAATCATACGCATATTGTTAATAGGGGTCGGAACCCCATTCACAACCTGGGTGCAGTTTTCTTACCTCGAGTCCCGAGCAGAAGGTGTAAGGCGGTCCCGATCACAGTCATCAATCTCGATCCTTAACGGTAAACCTAGTCACAAAGCGATAATGGATAAACATGAAAACCTAAACCAATTAAAATCTTTAGGATAACATACTAGCCTTAGGGACCTCAAATTCTACTAAATCGGGTAGTAGAATTCTTCTGAAGCGCATATGTTTGAGATCCCGAGCCTAAAAATCTAGTTTGGCTATTTCTCTCAATTAGAGTCACGACCCAAAGCCTAAGGGCCGCAATGCACTACAAGTAAGTGAGCCCTAAGTCTCTCTCTCTCTCTCTTGGGGGATGGGGGTCATGGCGCACCCTCACCTACGCCATGGTGCCCAGGTAGCTTTAGGGACCCCCAGGGAATTCTCGCGCACACGGACCACGCCGCCTTAAGAATAAGGTCGTGGCTCAAGCCCAAAGCCTAGAAATCCCCAATGTTTTCATTCCAAAAAATTCTCATAATTTTTTACCTAAACCTCATTTTTTCCAAAATCAAACCCCAAACAAGTTCACGGTGGCATATACAACACTTAGGACCTATAAACTAGCTCAAAACCACCTTAAATCTCTAAATTCACACATAAGCTAACAACTCCAAAAACCTTAACTTAATCACAAAAAATATCAGAGAAATCACGTTGTAAAGCTTACTTGAGAAAGGATTTCTACCCCTGAGCTAACTCGATTCTTGGTTCTAGCTTGATTCCTCAGTTCTTAGCCCAAAATTTCAATCTTCACCTCAAAATCCCAAAATCTTCTCAAAATCCCAAAATCTTCCCAAGGACTATGAAGAGAGGAGAGAAACGAGAGAGAGAGAGAGAGGGTTGAGATATTGTCTGAGAATATTCTAAGTGGTTTCTAGTGGTTTTCTCTAACAACTAAGTCCAACAAAGGCTTTAAAGAATGACCTAAATGCCATTATACTTATCCTTAGCCTTTAATGCCTTTAAGAGCAAACCCATCATTTACCGCATTTCCTACTAATCCTCAAGTGGTCCTATAAATTCTCAATTAATCCTGACATGCCTAAGTATTCACCAAATAATTACCCGTTACACGACAAATCCCAAATATACACTAAGTTTCCCAAAATACCCCTAGGCTCACCCTGAGCTAGGTATTAGACACTGTTGTGTCTATTCCGCTAATATGCTCCCTAGGATCGCCTAGAGCCGAATATTTCAAATATATCCAAATAATAATGTGGTCTCAATCATTTAACACATATAATCACATTTATACCCTCAACAGGTCAAAATTACAAATATGCCCTTATCAACAAAAACGGACCAACATGTATATTTAATACACATAAACATCCACATATGTTCATATTACCATATAAATCATGTATGCAACATAGTCATACATTTAATCAATTAATTCCACACATATATATCCAATGATGCCCTCCCGGCACACTAATCAAGCAATTTGGGACGTTACAAAATCCTTGACGAAATTTTAAAGCTAAGTCATAATATTTACAAAAGGAAAATTTGCATTTTATAAGTTATGAGTTAATTAATGATTACTTCCCAATAAATTTTTGGTTAAGGACTTGGGCACTTTAACGGGAAGTCATCTAGCATATATGAGGCAAATTATGAAGAACAATTATATAATTGAAAATAAAATAGTGTCTAGATGGATTTTGTGTATAGGAATTGCGAAAGGAAGTTTGCTTATTTTAGTATAATTATTTTTATTAATAATTGTATTAGTAAGCATTTCTTATGCTTAAATAATATTTTATTATGATATTATTGGTATGATTTTTATAATAATATTGGAATTTTTATAAAAAGAAAAAATGGTTGCCCTATGATTTTGGGTGGATTAAAAAGAAAGAAGCAAGTTGTTTTTAAATTGTTTAATTCCATTCTTTTCAAACTTAAGGTCTTGGACCATTTTAATGACAATAATTTCTATAGGGAAACTAATGAGCGATATTATTAGCATGATTTGATTATCCTAATTTTTATAATAAAGGCAAAAGTTACCAATTAAAAGATTAATTTATCTTGGCTTATTATGGATTTTTGGAAGAATAAACTAATGGTTTCCAACCAAATCAATTCACGAGTTAAAAGCTTGAGATTTAAGTTATTTATTTTAACCACGTGAACTAAGTAAAAGAGTTATGGATAAAGAGAACTTATCTATAACTAAGGACCCCATTTTAAGTCAACTATACATATATCACTTTGTTATTTTACATGGGTTGTTTATTATTGTTTTATCAATACGAATATTAGTAAGACTGTTGTAGAGTCCAAGAACTTTACTTAGCTAGTTAAATAGTAGTAGTAGTAGTAGTAGTAGTAGTAATAGCTAGTAGTAGTTATAGTATGTTTAATAATGTGGATTTTGGTTCAAGTCGGGAATGAGTTGAACACTCGTAGTAACACTTATAGATTTTATAAGTTTAACCTATAGTTTAAGAATATTAATTATAACATAAAGTTTGATTAATATAGCTGATTATGAAAATGACATTTATTATACTATAAGGTTTAGATAGACCCAATAAGATAATGACATTTGTCATGTGCATGATTATTAAGAATTAAAGTATTTTTGAAGAATAGTTTATTAAGAGTAATATTTGAAAACCCCAGAGTCTGCCAGCAGCTTTGAAGTCGTTATAGGACTCAGTCAAAGTTGTTTACTCAATTCAAATTAGGCTGAAAAAGTGTAATTACATGTATAATATTTCAGCGTATGCCGATATATCGTAGCTCTAGGGGGCGATATATCGTCACTCGGGGAATAAGAAAACACGTAAACTTCACACGAACACTTCGACGAGCCTCGGGAACATAAGCCCAGGCGATATATCGCCTACCATGGGCGATATATCGGCTCTAGGGCATTATTTTTTAATTGTTTTGAAACCGAGCTCATTTTATTCCATAACCTCTTGATAAGCTCAGAATCTTTTTGACCGAGTCTTAAGCCTCTGCTGAACGATTATTCAAATGTTTTTCAATTAAAAAGTCATTATTTTTATTTAAGCTAAAAGAAGATCTTTTCATTCTTTAACTCTATAAATTAGACCTACTACCCAACCATTTATTTCATTCTTCAAGCTGAGTTCAGAGCCTTCAAGCTGCTAGGTTTACTTTAGAGTGTTAAACACTTGGGTTGGGGTTATAAGCTTTATCATTTTAAGCTTATTAAATACTTGGGAAGTACGATTCATAGTGTGTATTTCAATTTCGAGGTGTAGTACGGTCATAGTGCATTCAAAGGTATTCCTATTCCTAGTTCATTTCTGTATATTTCATTAGTTTTTATAGTTTCCTCTACTCAATTCCTAACTCGCTGTTTTCATCCGTGGTTAGGCATCTAAGTTCTTTGAACTTGAGGTTTCTTGTTGGTAAGTACCTTCTCGTTGGTTTAGTTCATTCCTTTTCATCTCTTTCTTTTAGAAATACTCACCTTCTCATTAATGGTTTTTAGGAGTGTTCCAAAATCATGACCTTGTTCTCACATCCCGGTATTTGGTAAGGAAAATAGGATAGTTATTATATGCTTATATGATTATGCTATAGTATGTTTTATATATGTTATGATATATGTATGTTTTGGGGCTTATAGTTGCTTAAATAGCAAACCCCAGCACTTTTATGTTATTGGGGCTTATAGTTGCTTAGCTAGCAAACCTCATTGTAGTATGAGGCTTATAGTTGCTTAGTTAGCAAACCCTAATAATTACCATGTACATGGGTTAGAATTATGATATATGTTTATAGTGAATGTTTATATGTTTATAGTTTATGTTTATGTTTATGCTGCATGCTTTTAGTAGATTTTCCTTGCTGAGCATTAGGCTCATTCCTTTATTTTATATGTGCAGGAAAATAGTTATGGCGGCGGTAAGATTCTTGGCAGCTTGGGATTGTGTATTGAGGGAGAATGGATTCGGTGGACTGCGTGAACAATTCAAGGACGAAGTTGTTTTTTTTTTCATTTCAACTATGTTTTCTATGTATTTTCCGCACTTGATTATGTAACAAATTTATTTAAGATTTAAGTTATGTTTTATTTTCAAACAATGGGATCCCATATCTTACTGTGAATTTTTATGTATTTCAACCTTTTACTTACAGTTTTTTTTTTATAAAGTTATGAATGTTTCACACGTATGTTTCCTTAAGATTAGTATCTATATATAGTAGTTATTAATGGTCCAAAGTCTAGAATAAGTTGGGTCATTAAAACTGTAATGCCCCGACTAATTCTAAGACCTCGAACCATTAAAAACTACTAAGACATAGCTACTATTTTGGAAGACATGCATAAAATAATAGAAACTTTATTATAAAAACCAAAATACGGTACATAATATAAAAAATCAGATCCCATCGTTATTTACATAAAAATATAAACATAAACTTTAATTAATTGTATAAAAAACTAAGTGCGAAAATACATAAGAACATAAATTAAAAAACTTTAAACAACATCATCCTCCATCTTCCAGCAGTCTATTCAATCAACCCATCCCCAATACACATGCCAGGCTTCCACGAATCCATCCCGCCTTCCATGTTTATTTTACTACACCATCTAAAATAAAAGGAATGAGCCTAATGCCCAACAAGGAAAATCTACTAAAAACATATATCATAAATCATAAGACTATATCATAAAACATATGACGTAAAAACGTATATCATATAGGACTACAATATTAATGGCCATTAACTCATTACCGTAGCATGTGATAAAACCATCTAGGTCCTCAGTCTACTCATCGAGGTAGGTTATATCACAAAGTAGCATATGATAACCCATCTAGGTCCTCGGTCTACTAATTGAGGTAGGGTAAATCATAACTCCAATCAACGATAATGATAAAAATCTTGGGGTTTGCTATCTATGCAACTATAAGCCCCAAGCGACTAAAAACATATTCATACCTATATACATAGCACATAAACTATTATAGCATATAAACAAATTGTAACACATATAATCTAACATATTTTCCTTACCAAAAAGTGGGATATTGGAGACAAGAACAGGATTGGAAAACTCTTAAAATCAACAATAAGAACCATGAGTTTCTAAAGAAATAGAGATGAAAAAGAGATCTAAACCATCATGATAGAAACTTACCAAAGAATCTTAAGGTTTAATAACTTAAACACCTAACCAAAAGCCATAATAATGAGTTAGAATCTAAAAGAAAATAAAAGAACTATGATGAATTAAATCTGAGGATAAGCATACCTTGATAGACTAGAACGTCGATCTACACCTCGATACCGAAATGTCACTCTATCTTACTTCCCAAGTGTTTATAAAGCTTAGATTGAAAAGCTTTTAAATCCCAAACCCTAGTTTTTTCTCTCTAGAATAAACTTAGCAACTTGGAGCCTCTGCAGAATGCTTGAATAATGAATGAAATGGCTGAGTACTAGGTCCTATTTATAGAGTTCAATGAGTGAAACTAACCCCTTTTAAAATGAATAATAATTGAATATATTTTAATTTTCAGTTCAACAGATGCCCAGAACTCGGTCAAAAACGTTCAAGAGCAAGTCCAAGTGGTTAAGGGTTGTTTCTAATTTAAGTCCACAAAGTTTCAAAAATGGCTCCAAGAGCCGATATATCGCCTACCCTAGGCGATATATTACCCTTACCTATGACCCGAGCTTTCATGGTTTCGTTCATGCGAAATCGACGTGTTTTCTATATCTTTCGTAGGCGATGTATCGACCCTATAGCTACGATTTATCGGCATACGATGATATTTTAAACACGTTTTTGCACACTTTCAACATATTTGAAGTTTGTTAAAACAACTTTGACTGAGTAAAACATAATCCTAACAGTTGTTCGAAGGTTCTAGAGCTTCTAGATTTATCCTTTATTAAATTATTCATTCAAAATACGTAAATCCTTAATAAACATGCTTGTGACAAGTGTCACGTTCTTATTTGTTCTATCTAAACCTTAGGTTATAATAAATAATATTTCTAGGACCAGCTATATTAATCAAACCTTATGTTATAATTAATATTTCTAAACTATAGGTTAAACTTATAAATTCTATAACTATTTCTATGAGTTTCCAACTAACTCCTGGCTTGAACCAATAACCACGAAAACAAAAATACTACAAGCTACTACTAGCTACTATATAGCTAAGTAAAATTTTGAGACGCTACAATTATACACTACTTAAAAGAATTTCGTCCCCGAAATTTACTTACCAAAAAATTCTGGATACCATGCTAGGATGTCTTCCTCCAACTCCCACGTTGCCTCCCGTTCTAAACTATTACTCCATACGACCTTGACTATCAGAATACTCTTAGGCCACAATTCATTCATCCCCTTCTCTAGGATGCTAATCGGTCATTCCTCGTAACTCAGGTCTTTCTGGAGTGCTATCGTATCGTACTTGAGAACGTGAGATGGGTCTGACACATATCAACGCAACATCAAGATGTGGCTATCTGCTAGAGCTGGCGATGGGGCTAATCTATATGCTATTGGTCCCACCTTGTCCAATATCTCAAAAGGACCTATAAATCGGGGTCTAAGTTTGCCTTTCTTCCCAAACCGCTTCACTCCTTTCATAGGAGGTATCTTTAAGAAGACTTGATCTCCGACTTTGAATTCCACATCTTGCCACTTGGCATCCGCATAACTCTTTTGTCAACTTTGAGCAGTGAGCATACACTTTCTAATTAGCGCCACTGCATCCTGAGCTTCTCTAACAGCTTCGGGTCCAAGAATTTGTCTTTCTCTTACCTTATCCCAATGTAACGGCGATCAACACTTCCTTCCATTAAGTAACTCATAGGTTGCCATACCAATCGTTGCCTAGTAACTATTGTTGTAGATGAACTCTATAAATGGAAAATAATTACTCCACGTTCCTCCAAAGTCTAGCACACAAGCGAGCAACATATCTTCTAAAATCTATATGGTACGCTTGGACTAACCGTCGGTCTGAGGGTGAAATGCCGTGCTAAGACTTAGCTTGGTACCCATGGCTTGCTATAAACTTCCCCAAAATCTCAATGTAAACACTGATCCTCTATCTGATACTATGGCCTTAGGAATTCCATGCAGTCGTACTATTTCTCGAACATAAATGTTTGCAAACTAGTCAGCAGTGTACGTGGTCTGGACAGATAGGAAGTGAGTTGACCTGGTGAGTCTATCTACCACAACCCAAGCCGAGTCGTGCTGCTTATTTGTTCGTGGAAATTCTATCATGAAGTCCATGGCTATATCGTCCCACCTCCATTCTGGAATACTAAGCGGCTGCAATAAGCTTGCAGGTCGCTGATGTTTCGCTTTTACTTTCTAGCATATAAGGCATTTCGACACATATTCTGCTATGTCTTTCTTCATTCCCGGCCACCAATATAGTGCCTTAAGGTCATGAGTCATCTTGGTCGACCCCTTGTGAACTGAGTATGGGGTAGTGTGTGCCTCTTCTAAAATCTTCATCTTAATTCTATAATCATTTGGCATGTACACCCGTCCTTTATATCTCAAGAACCCCTGTCCTGATATGGAGAAATCCGTAGTCTGGCCTTCTTCGACTGCAGCCATATGCGATACTAACATGTCATCATGCCCTTGCCTGAATCATATATCTTCTAATAGACTTGAATGGATGGACAAGTTAGCCAGTTGACAGATGACTAGTTCTATTCCGGCATTAATCTGCCCTTCCTGAAGCAGATTTTCTATTCCAGACAATGCTGCCAGATTTCTGTAACTCTTTCAACTTAACGCATCTACAACTACATTCGCTTTTCTTGGGTGGTATAGGATTTGGTAGTCATAATCTTTTACTAGTTCTAACCACCTGCGTTGCCTCATGTTGAGCTCTTTCTGTGTGAAGAAATACTTTAAGCTCTTGTGTTCCGTATAAATCTCACACTGTTCTCCATAAAGATAGTGGCGCCAGATTTTCAATGCAAAGACCACCATTGCCAACTCTGTATTGTGTGTTGGACAGCGTTGCTTGTATTCCTTCAACTCCCTTGAGGCGTAGGCTATCACTTTGTCATTTTTCATCAACACAAAACCCAAACCTTACTTCGACGCATCACAGTATATTACAAACTTGTCGTTGGGTGTTGGTACACAAAGTACTGGTGCTGAGCATAACTAATCCTTGAGCAACTGGAAGCCCCCTTGACATCCATCCGTCTAGTTGAACTTTTGTTGTTTCCGGGTCAGGTTAGTAAGCAAAGTGGCTATCTTAGAAAAGCCTTCTAAAAATCTCTGATAACAGCCTGCTAGCCTGAGAAAACCTCTAACTTCTGACGCATTCTTAGGTCTTGGCCAATCCTTCACAGCCTCTATCTTTTCTCGGTCTACTGCGACTCTGTCTTTGGATACTATATGGCCGAGGAACGCTACTTGTGAAAGACAAAATTTGCACTTCTTAAACTTGGCATAAAGTTGATGCTCCTTCAGTCGCAACATAGTCAATCTTAAATGTTCCTCGTGCTCGACTTCGTCCTTGGAGTACACCAAAATATCGTCAATGAATACTACAACAAATTTTTCCAAGTAATCCTTGAAGACTCGATTCACCAAATCCATAAATGCGGTTGGAGCGTTGGTAAGACCAAAAGACATAACTAGAAACTCGTAACGTCCATATCGAGTTCTAGAAGCTGCTTTGGTATATCTTCTTCCCGTACCTTGAGCTGGTGCTAACCGGGCCGTAGATCAATCTTTGAAAATACAGTCGCTCCTCGGATTTGATCAAATAAGTCGTCGATTTGGGGTAGCGGGTACTTATTCTTAATTTTCACCTTGTTCAGCTTGCAGTAATCTATACACATCCGCATGCTTCCATCCTTCTTCTTCACAAATTGAACCGGTGCTCCCCATGGAGAATGGCTTTGTCTGATGAAACCTAAGTGTAGGAGTTCTTGAAACTGCGTTTTCAAATCCTTGAGTTTAGCAGGTGCCATTCGGTATGGTACCTTGGAGATAGGATAGATTCCCAGTACTAGTTCGATTGTGAAGTCAATTTCCCGAGTAGGCGGCAACCCTGGTAAGTCGTCAGGAAATATCTCTAGAAATTCCTTTCTAATGCGGACGTCTCCAACCTTTAGTGGTGTTTTTTTTGCCACATCTGTGACACTTGCTAAGAATGCTTGACATCCTTTCTCTATCATCCTCTGAGCTTTAAGAGATGAGATAAGCGGTGTCCATAGTCCTGAAACCTTTCCTATAAAACATAGTTTCTGACCATCCAGGGTTTCGAACATCGCTTGCTTACATCTACAATCGATAATCACACCATGCCTTGCTAGCCAATCCATGCCCATTATTATGTCAAAGTCCTTGATCTCTAGCTCTATCAGGTATCCTTCTAGTTCCATCTCCTCGATTTTGATCGGTACTCCTCATACTATTCCTGATTATAGAACTACTTCGCCCGAAGGCAACTCCGTAACAAACCTATTTCTAAATCTTTCACAAGGTTTGTCTAATTTTTCTATCATTCCTAACGAGATATACGAGTATGTTGCTCCCGAATCAAACAATACTGAACATATATTATCAAGGATAGGAATCTGACCAATGATCACTTTGTTACTAGCTTCGACTTCTCCCTAGGTCAAGGCAAAGACTCTGGCTAGAACCATCTTGTTGTCCCTCTTTTCTGCTTGTTTGAGTTGTTGACATTCCTTCTTACGATGACCTTCCTGGCCATAATTGTAACAACCTTTGATGTTTGCATGACACTCCCCAGGATGTCTTTTCTGGCACTTGGAGCATTGGGAGTATTCTACATAACCCGATCTATTACTTCCATTATTTTTCTGTGCTCTTTTGTCATTGTCGGCATGCTTACTATCAGGATGCTTCCTTTTCTGGCCATTATTGTTGTGCTGGTGGTTGTTGTTGTGGTTTCGACCATTCTGAGTCCGATTCTACTGCTTGGGTTCAGACTTGCTGGCCTCTTCCTTACTAACATTGGCTTGGATCCTTTCCACCTCTATAGTCGTTTCTAGAGCATCGGCATAAGAAGTGGTTCCAAGGTTTGCAAGCTTAACTTCGACCTCAATCTTGGGTCTCAGTCCCCTAGTGAACTTGGTAACCCTTAAGAAATTAATTGGGACCAACTCTGGTGTAAACTTGGCTAAACGATCAAACTGTTGAGCGTACTCGACTACCGTTAAGTTGCCTTGCTTCAAACTGGAAACTCTTCCACCCTTGTAGCGATAACAGTCGAGTTGTAATACTTATTGTGAAACAACTCCACAAATCTAGTCCAAGTCATGGTGGTGACATCATGAGTTTGATGTACTAAATTCCACCGAATTCTAGCGTCCTTTTTCAAAAGAGAAGAAACGCAGGATATACGATCTGCGTTACCAAGGTTCATGTGTGTTAGGATCGGCTCTACATTTCTAAGCCATTCTTCCGCATCAAAGGGGTCGGTTTTCCCTTCAAAGTTTGGAGCATGCTGCTTACGAAAACACTCATAGATTGGCTCTATGTATTGAGCTGGATAAGGCGCATGATTTTCCACCGGCCACCCCCCATATTGACCTGCATGTTGTGGTGCTTGAGCCGCTGGTTGAGGGTTATGTGGATTTTTTATTGAATGGTTACGACATTGAGGCCAAGGCCATTATTAGATGATAACTAATATTATCATTTTGTTAACTTTATTGCTCTTGGGTATGCACTAAGTTTAATAGTGTATGATTTAGCGATTTAGTAATTTACTCAATTACGATCCTTGGATTGGATTAAAGACTATGAGAAAAGCTTGGTTTATAGCTCTTTCTAAGCAATATTATATATCAAAGGACATGAGGTAAGTAAATCTCACCATACGTGATTTACTTGTTCATATGTTTTATTATATGGCCGTACATAAACTGCATGACTTATGTACTCTTAGATATTATTAAGCTACATATTCTATGAATGTGCACGTTTTTCCTAGTTATGTGATATGAGGTGTCTCAATAACTGAGAAAGATTGATATGGTGATTAAAAGTGCATTTTTAGGAAATTTAAAATATAATTGATTTTGTACTTGTACTTGCTTTGTCTGTGTAATTAAGAATGGAAAAGTTTATGATTATGCTCGCATGGTTTGACTTTATTTCTATGGGTACTTTTTTGATGAATGAGTTTCACTTCTTTGCGATGCTGTGCAGTTGGTATGACTAGGGCAAACTTTGTTAATTGCTTTGCTGGAAGTCAACCTTTTGACTTCTGTGGCTATGACATGAAATAGCTTGTGTTATATATGTTAGTATAGGAACGCATGCATATGCATACACTTATCAAACCAGGTTTACATAGAGACTGTAACCTAGTGGGTGCTCGTCATGATGCGGTACAACTCGCTCACAATTATTATCAGTATTTTTCAAGTCCACGACATTTGATAATTATTATAGCTCTGGTTCAAGTCTGTGACAATTATTATAGGTCTGATTCAAGTCCATGAGATTTGATAATTATTATAGGTTCGGTTCAATTTCATGACAATTATTATAGGTTCGGTTCAAATCCGTGACAATTATTATCAGAGCGGTTCAATTTCATCACATTTGATAATTATTATCAGTCCAGTTCAAGTCTGTGACATTTGATAATTATTATAGGTCTAATTCAAGTTCGTGACAATGATTATCAGTTCGGTCCAAGTCCGTGACATTTGGCAATTATTCAGTTTGGTTCAAATCCATGACAATTACTATTAGGTCTGGTTCAAGTCCGCGACAATTAGACTTAGACAAGTAACCCAATATTAACTATGAGTCTCTGTAAATTGGTGTAAACATATTTACACTCTTGATAGCATCTCTGCTTTGGGAATCGATGCTTAACCTTGGTGGGATTGTATGTTTGGAATGGATAATGTTGATGCTTGATTCCCCGTTGCACCAAATTATATTGGTGACTCCCAAGTTGACTTCTAGGGTTAACTTTGGTGTATTGTAAACTACCTTGCAGGTTGATAGTATTATTGGCTATTATCTCCTTGATTTGAATTTTCGTTGTATTATTAGAATTGGTGCAAGTCATGAACAATTTGAATTAAATGCTCGAATTAGGTTTAGTAGAGGTGATCAGTTAAGGAGTGTAACTAGCTAAATTCGATTTAGGAAATTGTGTCAATAATTACTTATAAGCGTTTAATGATGGTTTGTGGCCAGTCTTACCATGCTAAAGACCGCACATAGGATATGGTTGTTTAGTGAACCTTGTGGCCTAATTAGGTGTCTTTTCCTCTAGCCTTAAGGTTATCTTTCAAAGCTAACATTCTCTATGTTGGGTTTGAATGACAATTCTCGAGCATTTATATGGGATACGTTATACAACATAGTTAAAGGCTTCGTCTAGTTTTCCTAAATTATACTAGAAACTTAATGTTGAATCTAAGGTCCTGATGCATTATCCGAAAACCTTAGCACCACTTCACAATAAATGTATCTAGGGTAGTAAAGAGTAAGCAGGGGTATGGGGAGTCATTTAATTCTATTAAAGATAAGGGAAAAACTCGTGGGAGAACAAGGTAAATTCTAAAATCAATTAAGTTGTGAGGGGTCTGAGTAAACCTTAGAATCAAATAAAAATGTGCTAAATGTGTCAAGATAACAATTGTTAGTTTGTCATTTAGGTAAAGAATATTAAAAAATATATTAAAGTCTAGGGTAGGTTTAAGAAAAAGGTCAAGCTTGGTGTTGCAAGGAAAACATAATTGTCATCGTACAAGACCAACACCTAGTGGTCAGTAATTAAGATTAGAGGTTAGAATCAATACGAAGAAAGACACAATCAGCAAGACTCATTAAGGGAGATTATAGTTATATGATAGTCACGAAATTATCATTAGTGTGGAAAGAAGCCAAAAGTTCTCAGTTAGGGTTTATGTAAATGGGTGCTCTTGAGATTATCTTAGACCATAGCATCGGCACGGAATAATGTTTTGACCATTGCGGTCTTGAGGGTGTGATATCACCAAAATTACTAAACCTATCCCCACGCCTTAGTGAAAGGCTATAGATGAACCCTAGTAGAAGGATTATGTTTTACGTAGTACTGTGATATCAGATGAACATAAGCCTATGTTATTTTCTTTTAGCGACTAATAATTGTGGCCACTACTTTGCCAAATGTATAATTGATTATTGGAGCATGACTTTATAGTGTTTGAATTAATGGTGACGAAATGTGGACTAATATGATTGTCCTATGTATCTTACGCTCATGGCTATGTTATCCTGTAATGCATCACCAGGTCACGATATATCTATATAGGCATACATGCATTGCATGGGATTTACTTACTAGGCATTAGCTCATTATTTTGTTGTTTCCCCTTTTTTAGGTGTGGCTTGATACTTGGACCGTTTGTGGACTCCAGACTTTGTAGCAATGACTTTTATAAATAGCATTTTTAGAAGTCCTGTATTATTTTATAAGATTAGTTTAATTTTACTTTGTAAAGAACCAAGTGTTATTAAAGTTCAAAAATTTTAAATTTTCTGCAGTTTTATAGACTTTGAGTTATGGTTTTTAGTGTTAGATGCCTAGCATATTTGTAGGATTTGTCCTATGAGTGTGCGACAGACGTACCCGACGTAGCGGGTCGTTACAATAAGTGCCAACAGTTTGCATCGATACCTCGAGCTCCACCAATCGAGCTGACAATGTTGAATTCCCCATGTTTGTTTGCAGTGTGGGGGCATAGACCTCATAGGTTCATTACCAATGGGATGAGGTGGGTTAAATATTTTGTGGTCGCGGTCTATTATTTCACAAAATAGACGAAAGTCGGGCCACTAGCCACAATCACCTCGAAAAAAGTCTTTGACTTCGTGGTAAAATATATTGTGTGTCGATACGGGATCCCAAGAAAGATTGTTTATGACAATGGAATTCAGTTCGATAGTGAATTGTTTACATGATTCTGTGAAAAAAATGGGATTATAAAAAAAATTCCTCTGCGGCACACCCTCAGGCAAATGGGCAAGTCGAATCTGTGAATAAACATTGAAAATTTCCATCAAAAAGAGACTTGAAGAAGAGAAAGGTAAAATGGCCTGATGAACTACCACAAGTCCTACGGGCCTACACAACAGCAGCTCGAACCTCGACGGGGCATACACCATTTTCAATAGTCTATGGTTCGGAAGCAATGTTGCCTATTGAGGTCGATGTTTCAACATTAAGATGTAAGGCATATAATCAAAACTTTAATCATTTACAACTCAAAGAAGCCTTAGACCTACTCGAAGAAAAACGAGAAGACTCCCAACTCAAAAATTCCTCGTATCAACAGCAGGCCCCAATCCCAATGTACTTTCACAAAATAGATAGAGATAGGGAATTTGGAGTGGGAGATTTGGTACTCATACATGTGTTTTTGGTGACAAGAGATCCATCAGCTAGTGTACTCAGAGCAAATTAAGAAAGGCCATATCTAATTGACTCAATCATCTGACCATACGTCTATAAGCTGGCACGATTGAACGAAGAATTGATCCCACGAGCTTGGAATGGTGAACATCTACGACCATATTATTAATAATTTTTTTGGAATATGTTTATTAATTTGTAACCAAGTGATGTATTTGTTTGAATGGTGTTAATAAAATCATCTTTATTTCCATTTTCATTTTATTTGTTAATTTTTTGCTCACAACTCAATAACAAAACAACCTAAGATCACAATCTTAGAAGTTAAAGGGGGGCATATATGCTACAAAAAATAACCTGTAACGCCCTGGATAGCCAAGACCGTTACACTGTGTGTCTTTAAAGGTGCAAGACTTGCTAATCAAGTCATTTAATCAAAACGTGTTACCAAAACTATAGTTGAACTAGGGCTAAAAGATTTTGGTCTCAAAAGCTGCATTTCTTATAGATAAACATTTTTCTATTTACATGGGAACCCAAAAGTAATAAATTAAAGACTATTTACAAAAGATTTAAAATTTGAATACAATGATTAGCCACTCTAAGGAAAAATAGACGGTTAAGAATTTTTGTCCTGTTCCATCCCTCGGTCGTGGCGGCCGAACAGCTGACTGTGTACATTCAACCCCGCAGCTCTCCACCTTAGGATTGCTCCAACTTGCGTTTCCATTTACCTACACCACGTAGTACCCGTGAGCCAAGGCCCAACAAGAAAACGCAATAACCAAACACAATCAATCAACAGACAATCATAAATCTCATACTGCATAAGCATGTACTCAACAGTTCTAGCATTCATGTTAATCAAGTATTCCGCATACCAAGTATATCAATCCATGTCAATAATCGATCCACACGTGATAACCAGGGTTAACACCCTTAGGCCGCACCCTCTGTTTATCCCACTGACTCCGGTCCACTTAAACCGAGCTCAGTGAATGTTAAGCTGTCCTTGGCTACCAGTGGCCGAGCTGTACCTTGTGCGCAAATATAAATTATGGCACCCTTAGGCCATTTATCACATGTCCCATGGTGTAATAACATCTATGACATCATACAAATATAGGGAGCCCTTAGTCCCATCGCAAACATATAACCGAGTGCAGTCTTCTTACCTTTAGATTTGTAGCTTTGTTCGATTTGATCCTTAAGCACGATCCCTCTTGAGCCCTAGTGCGCACCTAGTCACAATCATAGATCAAAATCATCACCAAACCTCAAGTTTAAAACCTAGCCTCGGGAACAATCCCGAGCCCTCGGGAAGCCCTAATTCCACCAAACGGGGTGGTGGAATCAAACCCTGAACCCCTGGGCAAAAACCCTTGAAAATAACCCAAAAATCCTTTTCTGGAAGTAGGGTAGCGCTACAGCGCTCTATGAAGGGCGCTACAGCGCTATAAATAGAACCTAAAAATGTCCCAGACAACTTGGCCTAGCGCTACAGCGCCCAAAGGCTAGCGCTGTAGCGCTAGTCACAGAGCAGCAACCCTGCAATTTTTCCCTTCTTCGATTTTACCGAGCCAAACCTTACCAAAACTTTTCCAAACTTCAACCAAACTTAAAAACAAGATTATCAACATGTCTAACTCATCCCAAATGACCCAACCACATAAAACCCAAGCACATGCACTCCAAATCCCAAAATTCACCATGGTTGGACCTCAAACTCATAAACTCAGCAAAACAGCTAAAACCTCAGGATTTTAGAGCTAGAATTTCATACCTTCAATGGAGATTCGACCTTAAGATAGCCTCTACACCTCCTTGGCTTACTCCTCCTCAAATCCTCAGCTTTAATTCCCTAAACTCAATTCAGAAAAAATCATCTCAGCCAAAACCAGAAAGATAAGAGCAGACCGTAGCAACTTACCTCAGCTGAATGGATTTCTCTTGCTAAATCTTTGCCAATTCTTCAAGCTAGACCAAGGACTCTAGCCTCAAGCTTTTAGTCTGACTTTCCCTGAGTTCTGCTCCAAAAGACCTCAAGAATTGATGGAGAAGAGACTAAACCGATGGAGAGAAGAATAGACTTCTAATTCCCTTTCTTTCCTTCCTTTCCATTCTTTTCTTTCCTTCAGAATTCCAGCCCCTTCTACATATTCCACTAAGTATAAAACCTTAATAATACCTATCCTTAATTTGCCAAATGACCACAATACCCTCCCCTAATTTCGTAAGCCTTTTAATCCACCTAGGGCATTTTGGTCATTTCACCCAATTCCCGCTAATTCCTCTAATGTCTCTAATATTTATCGCTTAATTTCCGACACCTAACTATTTTCCAATTACATTCCTCAATATCAAATAATCTCCAATATATTACCTAAATTCCCAAAAATACCCCCAGGCTCGCCCCGAGCCGGGTATAAATCCCCGCCGTGACTTTTTCGCTAAACCGCTCCCTGGGATCGCCTCGAATCACAGATTACAGATATATCCACATAATAATGTGGTCTCGACAATTTATGACATATATATACAATTATGCCCTCAACGGGCCAAAATTACGACTATGCCCTTCTAACCTAATCAGGGGGCCTACATGCTTACTAATACACTTAGTCATGCATCACAGATATTCAAATAGTCATTTGACACGCGTTTAATCACTAAATCACATATAATCCAGTTATGCCCACCCGGCACACTAATCAAGGCCTTTAAGGCTTATTAGTAAATTTGGGTCGTTACATAACCATACCATGATCTCGAAAAAATAATGGAAACAGATGCAAGGGAATAACCTGGCACATTTTTGTAAGCTCGAAATAATAACGAGTTGAAAAAAATTGTAAAAAATTAAAAGAATTTTTAATTTGTAAGCATGTTAAATAACCGAGTCAACCTTAAAAATATTAGTACAAATTTTTGTGAAGAAGATTTAAAGTAGTCTTGCTTGTTTTAACAAGCTTCATTTCGAGCATAGTTATGCATAATACTACACATAACAAGTGTAGAAATGTATATAAACCTCAGCATTGCTTGTATAAATAAATGATTAACAATTATTGCTATATATTCGGGCATCCAATTATAAAATCAGAAGTGAAGTGGACATTTAAAAGCAAGCAAATAATTGTTCTTAAAGTAAAACTACTTCAAAATAAGAAAATAAAAAAGCTCAAAAACCAAAGGTGTAGAGTGTCTCAGCAACAAGGGCCTTAAATAATTACATCCAAACAATTGGGTCATATCCTTGACAAAAAAACAAAAAGGGGAAAGATATTCAATTGACTGATTCGGAGTATGCCTCGTCACCCTGCTCCTCATTGGCATTTGCTTCCTGGGTCATAACTTCAGCATCCTCCTCAATTGAGAATCTTTCGTTTTTTATTAAATGGAAACCCTTTTTATTGGATGATCATGATATGTAATGACCCAACTAATTCTAGATTTTGGACCATTAATAACTACTATGCATAGACACTAATCTTAAGAAAACATACATATAAAATAGTCATAACTTTATTAAAAACTGTAAAGCAAAGGTTGAAATACATAAAAATTCGGTTAGCATATGAGATCCCATTGTTTGAAAATAAAATGAACATAACTTAAATCTTAAAATTTGTTACAAAACAAAGGGCGGAAAATACATAGAAACATAATAAAATGACTAAAAACAACTTCGTCCTCGAATCATTCACGCAGTCCACCGAATCCATTCTCCCTCAGTACACAATCCCAAGCTGCCAAGAATCTTCCCACCACCATAACTATTTTCCTGCACATCTAATACAAAGGAATGAGCCTAATTCCCAGCAAGGAAAATCTACTAAAAGCATGAAACATAAACGTAAACTATAAACATATAACATATACTATAAACATATATCATAATTCTAACCCATGTACATGGTAAACATTGGGGTTTGCTAACTAAGCAACTATAAGCCTCAAAATACAATGAGGTTCGCTAGCTAAGCAACTATAAGCCCCAAAAACATAAAAGTGTTGGGGTTTGCTATATAAGCAACTATAAGCCCCAAAATATATATATCATAACATATAAAACATATTATAACATAATCATATAAGCATATAATTACTATCCTATTTTCCTTACCAAATACCGGGATGTGAGAACTAGGATGGGAGTTTGGAACACTCCTAAAAACCGTTAATGAAAAGGTGAGTATTTCTAAAAGAAGGAGATGAAACAGAAATGAATCTAAACCACCGAGAAGAAGAGCTTGCCGAAATGAAACCTCAAGTTCAAAGAACTTAATTGGCTAACCAAGAATGGAAAATATTGAGTTAGGATTTGAGTAGAGAAAAACTATAAAAACTAATGAAATATACAGAAATGAACTAGGAATAGGAATACCTTTGAAATTGTTATACCCGAACTACACCTCTATAGAAAAACACACTATTAACCTTACTTCCCGAGTGTTTAATAATCTTAAGATGATAAAGCTTATAACCCCAACCCAAATGTTTAACACTCTAAAGTAAACCTAGCAGCTTGAAGGCTCTGAACTCAGCTTGAAGAATGAAAGAAATGGTTGGGTACTAGGTCCTATTTATAGAGTTCAAGAATGAAAAGATCTTATTTTAGCTTGAATAAAAATAATGACTATTTAATTGAAAAACATTTGGATAATCGTTCAGCAGAGGCTTAAGACTCGGTCAAAAGATTCTGCGCTTATCAAGAGGTTATGGAATAAAATGAGCTCGGTTTCAAAATTGTTCGAAAAACTTGCCCTAGAGCCGATATATTGCCCCTGGTAGGCGATATATCATTTGGGCTTATATTCCCGAGGCTCGTCGAAGTGTTCGTGCGAAGTTATGTGTTTTTAGTATTCCCCGAGTGGCAATATATCGGAATACGCTGAAATATTATACACGTAATTGCACTTTTTCAAGCTAATTTGAATTGAGTAAACAACTTTGACTGAGTCCTATAACGATGTCAAAGCTGCTGTCAGACTTTGGGGTTTTCAAATATTCCTCTTATAAAAATATTCCTCAAAAATACTTAATTTCTTAATAAACATGGACATGACAAGTATCATTATCTTATTGGGTCTATCTAAACCTTATAGTATAATAAATATCATCTTCATAATCAGCTATATTAATTAAACCTTGTGTTATAATTAATATTCTTAAACTATAGGTTAAACTTATAAAATCTATAAGTGTTGCTACGAGTGTTCAACTAAGTCCAGACTTAAACCAAAATGCACAGTAATAAACATACTACAACTATTACTAGCCATTACTACTACTACCACTACTATCTAACTAGCTAAGTAAAATTATTGGACACTACAGTTCTCCCCTACTAAAAAGAATTTCATCCTCAAAACTTACTTACCAAACAATTCCGGATACCGGGCTAACATGTCCTCCTCCAACTCCCATGTTGCCTCCCGTTCAGAACTATTACTCCATAGGACTTTGACTATCGAAATACTCTTGGACCGTAACTACTTCATCCCTCTATCTAGGATGCTAACCGGTAATTCCTCATGACTCAAGTCTTTCTGGAGTGCTATTGTATCATACTTGAGGACGTGAGATGGGTCTAACACATACTTTCGTAGCATTGAGATGTGGAACACGTTGTGGCTATCTGCTAGGGCTGGCGGTAGGGCTAGTCTATATGCAATTGCTCCCACTTTGTCCAATAAATCAGGGACTAAGCTTGCCTTTCTTCCCAAACCGCTTTACGCCTTTCATAGGAGATATCTTCCGGAAGACTTGATCTCCAACTTTGAATTCCACATCATGTTGCTTGGCATCCACATAGCTTTTCTAACGGCTTTGAGCAGCGAGCATACGCTTTCTAATCAACGCTACTGCTTCTTGAGATTTTCTAACAGCTTCAGGACCGAGAAGCTGCCTTTCTCCCACCTCATCCTAATGTAACGATGATCGGCACCTTCTTCCATAAAGTAGCTCGTAAGGTGCCGTCCCGATCGTTGACTGGTAGCTATTGTTGTAGGAGAACTCTATCAGCAACAAATACTTATTCCATGATCCTCTGAAATCAAGTACATAAGCGCGCAACATATCTTCTAAAATCTGTATGGTGCGCTCGGACTGACCGTCTGTCTGAGGATGAAAAGCTATACTAAGACTTAACTTAGTACCCATGGCTTGTTGTAAGCTTCCCCAAAATCTTGATGTAAACACTAATCCTCTATCAGACACTATTGTCTTGGGAACTCCATGCAACCTTACTATCTCTTGGACCTAGATGTTTGCGTATTGATCCGATGTGTATGAAGTCTTACTAGGCAAGAAATGAGCCGACTTGGTTAGTCTATCTAGTACTACCCAAGCTGAATCATGATGCTTACCTGTTCGTGGCAAACCCATCACGAAATCCATAGTTATATCGTCCCATTTACATTCTGGTACGCTAATTGGTTGCAATAAGCCTGTAGGCCGCTGATGCTCTACTTTCACTTGCAGGCATATTAAACACTTAGACACAAATTCTGCTATATCCTTCTTCATTCCTGGCCACCAATAAATTTCTTTAAGATCATGAGTCATCTTGGTTGACCCTGGGTGAACTGAGTACGAGGTAATGTGCGCTTCCTCTAAAATCGTCATCTTAATCCTTTGATCATTTGACACGCATACCCGATCCTTATATCTTAATAACCCTTGACCTGATATTGAGAAATTTGTGGCCTTACCTTCACAAACTGCATCTATATATGTGCCACTAATGTGTCATCATGCCCTTGTCCAATCCTTACATCTTCTAGCAGATTTGACTGGATAGACAAGTTAGCCAGCTTACCGACAACTATTTCTATTATGGCACTGATCATCTCCTACTGTAGCGGTTTTTCTATTCCGGCTAGTGCTGCTAAACTCCCATAATTCTTCCTACTTAGTGCATCGGAAACTACGTTTTCCTTTCCCGGGTGGTATAGGATTTCGCAGTCGTAATCCTTCACTAGCTCTAACCACCTTGATGCCTCATGTTGAGCTCCTTCTAAGTAAAGAAGTACATTAAGCTTTTGTGGTCCGTATAAATCTCACACCGTTCTCCGTAAAGATAATGGTGCCAAATTTTAAACGCAAAGACCACCACTGTAAACTCCATATCGTGAGATGGATAGCGTTGCTCGTACTCCTTCAGCTGCCTTGAGGCATAGGCTATCACCTTATCATTCTGCATCAACACGCAACCCAACCCTTGCTTCGATGCATCACAGTAAACTACAAACTTATCATTGGGTGTTGGTACACAGAGTACTGGTGCTGAGAAAATCTTATCCTTAAGCAACTGGAAGCTTCTTCACATTTATCAGTCCAATGGAATCTTTGCTGTTTCTAGGTCAGGTTGGTGAGCGGAGTGGCTATCTTAGAAAAGCCCTCTACAAACCTTCGATAATAACCTGCTAATCCCAGAAAGCTCCTTACTTCGGATGCATTCTTTGGTCTTGGCCAATCCTTCATAGCCTCTACCTTGGATGGTGTTGACAGTAAGAACTCGTCAACGATTGATGGTTAGAAAACTTCAATCTCTATACTATAAGAAGCTATGAATTAGATAGAAAGAACTCTAAACAACAGGAGAAAACTCAGGCAAGCATGAGAACCAGAAGCATATATTTCATAAGTCTCGTTTTTACATTCAGTTTTCCAACCCCTTAGCCTGAGGGGTTGGAGCCTATTTATAGGGGAGGCTCTATTGGCCCAGGATACAAACAAGTCCCAGACCACTGGGACGTACATAGGTACTCTGATAAAGTAGTGGCTCAGGGCGTAGTGGTGTCTACCCTGATGGTGTCAGAGTCGTGGCCTTGGACATAGTACTGTCGGCTCTGGCGCATGGTCGAGGGTGTCCCAGTGGTCTCACCACTCTTCGTACAGGTCCGTACCGCCACTACTCCTCAGACGCAGATCATAGGGTCGTGCCTCTGTTCTCTCCATAACCGTACACCCCGTGTCAGCGCACGTGTTCCGTACTCGGTGGTCCTCATCAATTCCCGTTAAATGCTCCACGTTCGTTTGGCATATCAACAAGATTCCCCTAAGTGATCTCATGCTTGTGCCAAGGAGGCTTCATCCTATGCATGTCCTGAGAAGTCGAGGTGCCGAGGGTTAGGGCCGGCCTATGCGGATCGCATAGACACGAGGCTAGGAGCACGGGTACCTCAACACACCCCTCACCCTCGCATAGCGAGGGTCCCTCGCATAGCGAGGCTGCCTCTCCTTCTTCCGAGCACAGCGTCGCGAGGCTAGGAACACGGATACCTCAACACTGCCCTCACCCTCGCATAGCGAGGGTCCCTCGCATAGCGAGGCTGATGTTCTTCCTCCGAGGTGCGGCGTCGCGAGGCTAGGAGCACGGACACCTCAACATAGCCCTCACCCTCGCATAGCGAAGGTCCCTCGCATAGCGAGGCTGACGCTCTTCCTCCGAGTGTGGACGAGGCTTGATGCCTGTTGGAATGGGGCGCACGAGGATGGCCAGCTAGGGGCCCTCGCATAGCGAGGGTGAAGTTTGGATCGGCAAGTGGCCGAAGTCCCTCGCCTAGTGAGGGTGACTCTCTTACCCCAACTCCTTCACCATCATGTGATGCCCTTTCAGGATGTCTCGTAACATAGAGCTTCACTTGTGAATAGAATTCACAAGGAAAAAATTCCATATTTACACTTCCCCCCGAGTCTATAAGTGCACTTTTAAGTGTGTTTGTAGACTCTCTCCACTTCTCTTGCTTGACATGCACGGCCAATCTTGGGGGATTTTGCTTTGGCAATTTTTCCAACGCCTCTTGAAGAAGCATGAGGTGAGGCTTGGGGTTCTGTTTCTTTTTTTTAGCGTCCAAAGAAACACAAAAGTCACCCAACACTTGAGGGCATCCATGAGAGATCCTAAGATTGCATAAGGACCAATCATCCTCCATCGCGGATCCCAAGGTTACCCATACTCTTGATCTCCACCATTTATAGGGAAATAGATCCAAGGGCTAGGGAGCATTGACTTTCCCTATAAATACTCCAAGGCTTGAAACCACTTCTCTACACAAAAACTTGCTTAGCCTAGTGGTATTCCCTCTAAGCCTCTTCCAAGAGCTCCAAGGTTCTATTCTCAATAGAAGCATTTTTGAGGTATCCCTTCTTTTATTTCCATTCTTCTTTCTTTCTCTTCTTTTTTTCTTTTTGTTTTAAATTTAAATTTTTTTTTTCTTTTTAGCTTCGTGGCAAAGCTGGGCATTACCTCGCTCCTACGATCTTGCTCCTGCTCCTTTGTAAGTCTGTCCTTGCGTCCCCTCAGTTTCGTATCCCCGCAGGTATGTCTCTTTCATCTCTTCTCCCTTTCGTTTTGCATTGATTATACGAGAGTAAGATTGATGGTTGCATGACATTCAACCTTCAGAGTTTAGCATTTTCTTCGCATAGCTTTTCCAGTACCCATACACCGGCCCTTTTCTTATACCCTCACACTCGTGTTGTAGATATTGAGTCGCCCTTATGCGCACACGCCCTCAAGTCTTAGCTTGTCCATGGCGTCTAGGCGATGTCCCGAAGGTCCGTCTAATGTCGAATTTATTGAGTTGTCCTCCTCCGAATCGGAGGTCGATGCATGTAAACCATCTAACCGCGGGGGTGTGCGGGCGCTCTACCTCAGGAGATTATCTTACCTTAGACATAAGGCGGACTGTCTAGAGAGGGAGCTAGAATCCCATCCCGGGGACGCGGGTTCTGATCTCTTCCCCCGGCAAGCGACTTACATTTCCCAGCTACAATCCACCCTCCAGGATTGCCTTTCCGAAATTGCTTGCCTAGAAGAAAACTTGCCCCCCGAGCCCTTTTCCTTCTGTCATGACGAGTCTCCCGATTACGTGGATTCCCCCTTTGAAGGAGGTGGACATGAATTGGTTTAGCCGGAGCTCCTTTCCATGGTGCCGCCCGCGTTTCCTCTCCTATCCCCTGTCTTGCGCCCTAGGGTTAAGCAAAAAGCTGGTAGACATAGGACATGTGGGGGATCTTCTAGGACCCTTAGAAAGTCGGTTGCTCATAAATTGCCTTACTTTGTCCAGGTACCCGAGATGCCGAAGAGAGTTTTGGACACTTCTGATGAAGTTGGAAGGTCTACCGTTACCCTGAAGAAATTGGGCAACATGCTGAAAGCCCATAAGTTACCCCTGAAGCTCAAGTTTGTTATACCAGAGCGCAAGGAACGCGCGTCTGCACCGCAAAAGGGATTCGTGGCGTTTAGCGATGCCATAATCCGATCTGGTGGAGCTCTGCCACTCCACTCTTTCTTCATCAAAGTGTTGGACTACTTTGAATTGGCGCCACTACAATTGTCCCCCAACTCCGGGGTGATGCTCAGCTGTTTGTATGTGTTGTACCATCAGGTGTACTCTAGGGGGCCTTCCATAAGTGAGGTTCATTACTTCTTCACCCTGAGGGAGAATACATCAGCCCCCGGGTTCTACCAGCTCCAGAAAGCCGCGGCCCTTAAAGGGAGTTCCCTCTTGGAGGGATCTATTTCCAATAGGGGGGCTTGGAAGTCAGACTACTTCTATACTTATAGTGGCCAGACCCGATACTCTAACTTCAATGCCCCACGTAAGGCTATCATCACTTTGATCCCATATACCGGAAATTTCTCTTATTAATCGACCTCTTTTTTTTTATAGTTCTTGTAACTGTGGTAATTTCCTTTCGTTCGATGGCAGGTCTCTTAGGGGTTGTCGGTCCTAATCTGAAACGGGCAGCTCATGACCGGGTAATACAAATCCTGGCTATGCCGAAGGAATGCAAACAAGCCAGCGCCCTTTTCACGGAGAGCAATCTCCACTTATGTGGGCTGCTGACCCCGGACCAGAAAGTTACCTTATGCTCCATTTCCCCTGAATCTGAGGATCCACGCCCCGCGTCACCCGACTCTGTTGATTTACCCCCAGTGGCACCCGTACTTGAGAGTCCGTGGGTATATGGTCACGATGAAAGGAAATACGATGAAGCAGCCGATAGGGATTACGTCTATTCCCCGGGTGACCATATGGATGTTGAGGAGACTGTGGTGTCTGAGAACTACTCCTGCTTGTACTCTGTTGCTGGCAGGGCTAAGGGTGTAGCCGATGACGGTCATACTGGCGGTGCTACCTCTCGGATGTCGCCGTTAACGCCTGGCGGTGAGTTTGCCTTTGACGCCCCTGCCCCTTGCCCCCCTATGCCGAGGAGGAATTTTGTCATTCCCTCTTTTGATGGGGTTCCTTCACCCCCGAGGGGGCATTCCAGGTGGGCATCCACAGGCGTCTCTTTACCCCAGGAGACGACCCCGCACTCTTCTGCTCCTCGCACTACTGTGGACGGGTCAGGGCCTTCTCGGTCCCCATCCTTGCCAAAACGGGCCTCGACAAGCACTCGCGCCTCCCCCGGCTCAGCTCATGTTTCTATTCCCGAAGATCATCCCCTGGCGAGCCAATATGGGGAAGCCATGAGCCATCACTTGGGAAACTTTCCTGAGGGTGAATGGGGGACGCTGCACGATGTTCCCGAGGCTGAGCTAGAGAATGCCTATATGCGAGCCTCCTTGCAGGTAACTGTCGCGATACTTGGTTTATTAATTTATGATAGCCACATAAATACCTTTTATATTACTTCTGGTGTATCATCTGACCCCTAAGGCTTTGTTTCATATCTTCGTCCTCAATCAGGCCTCTATTTTGAACCATCGGCTGCTTGCCTCCCACTCTTCATCGGCTCAACGGTTGCAACACGAGCTTGAGGAGGCACTGAGGAACCTTTCGGTGGCCCACACTGCGAAGGATGCCTTGTCCAGCCAACTGGCCGAGATGGTATGCCAGAGGGATACCGCCTTGGCCCGGGCTGCCTCAACCTCTCAGAGCAACATTCAGTTGGAGGCTACCATCCAAACTCTGAACGGGAGGATCGCTGTGCTTGAGGCTGAGCTTGTGAACGTGGAGGATCGCATAATCGGGAAAACGTTGCATGCTGTTTGGAGGACTAACCCCACCGTTGACCTATCTCCTTTCGGGGACCATGCCGTCGAGAAGATTTCTGAGTGGAAAGATCACGGTGGAGATTCGTAGATCCCCTTGTACTCTGTCTATGTATGCTTTTGTTATGTAATCCCTTGTACCATTTCTTCTCTCTTTTTTTTTTTGTCAAACTTAAGGGGCTCTGATGAGTCCCTCTTATCACTATTGTTCGTGGATTACATTTTTTTTTTTTATTTGATGGAGATAACCTTTCTGGTGCACCTTGGTTATACTTGTAAGGACACTTTAACCCGTTGGGCTGTTGGGGTCCTTTTATATTCTTTGCGCGCGCTTGTTACTTTTTGCGAGAAGCGTCCTTCTCGTCCTTATACATAGTACTATTTTTTTTTCCAAGGGTCCCTTGTAAGACCCTTTTTGGGCTATCCGGCTTAATGGCCGGTCTAGACTTATTGGGTGATTCCCTCCTTACAGCCTCACCTCTTGGGGTGTCGGCCTTTCGTCGAGGGTCATCCTTTTGAACCAATCCCTTGATATTCATAAGGGTAGCTAATCCTTGTGAATATAAGAGACAATTTTTTTTTGTTTACTTTTGTCGTCCTGCCCCCCAAGTACCTGGTGAGATTTATCTCGGCGGGGACTTTAGTTGATATTCGCATAAAGAAGTAAGTTACACACGAAGTGGAAGACAACTTCATTCATGGTAGTCGGATTACAACGATATATAGATAGGTAAAAGGCTTACATCTACTTGGGAGGTTATCTAGGTAACCTCTTTGATTCTTATCTACTAAAATAGCATAACCTGCAACAAACTAAGCATAGCTACTACTTGTACCAGGCGCGGGAGTCTCATTGCTAGTCTTACCTGGTTGGGCCTTTCGTGATTCTGGGGTCTTGTCCCTGTGGGTCTGTACCTCCGTGCATCACCATCGCTGTTGGTTCTGATGGCTTCTCTGACTTGTGAAGGGAGGTGTTATAACACTCCCTTGCCTCTCTTTGTTCTCCCTTCATACTCGCTACCCCACCAGGAGTTGGGAACTTGACGGTGAGGTGGTATATTGAAGTGATTGCTTTCAATTCTCTTAGGGATGGTCTCCCCAATACCGCATTGAAAGCAGAGGCGCAATCTACTACGACGAAGTTTGCTATGATCGTGGTTTGTCGGGGTTGTTCACCCATAGTGAGTGCTAATTCGATCACCCCTAAAGGTTGTATCGAGTCCCCTGCGAACCCGTATAGGGAGGATTGACAAGGCTTCAAGTGCCTGATGCCCAAACCCATCTTTTCCAGGGCGGGGCGATATAAGATGTCCACAGAACTTCCATTGTCTACGAGGACTCGATGCACCCGCCGGTTGACCAACTGAACTGTCAACACCAGCGGATCATTGTGGGGGAAGTGTACCCCCCGCGCGTCCTCCTCAGTGAAAGTGATCGAGTCATTTTCTCCCTTGAAGCTCTTTGGGGGTCGTTGTTCCAAGCTCATAATGCAGGGTGGTGGACTTCGCCTGGCTTCTCTAGCATACCGATCTCGTCCTTTCCGGGAATCTCCCCCAAGCCCTGGACCTCCGAAAATAGTTCTCACTTCCCCCTGTATCTCTGGAGCTTCTCTATGCGTCCTAGATAGCACTGGTTCGTCCTCCGTTTTCAGCCTTTCCTTCCTGACATACCGACCTAGGTGCCCCCTGCGGATGAGTTCCTCAATTTCTTCTTTCAGGTGGATACATTCTGCTGTGGTGTGACCAATATCCTTGTGGTATTGGCAGTACCTATTGGGATCCCTCTGGGACCGATCCTTCCTCATTGGTGGGGGCTTCTTGAAGGGAACCCGCTTCTCGTTGGTGATGTAGATATGCTCCCTTGTATCCGTCAGGTCCGTATAGAAAGTATAAGCCGTTTGCCTATGGTCGCTTCCCCGCTTGGGTTTTCTATGTTGATCATCCCTCGATCCTTCGTATGCCCTCTTCTTCTTCGCACCATTCGACCCCTCATTGGTTGGGGGCTGTGCAGGGGACTCGACCATTCCCGCCTTTAAGTTCGCGTGACCGTCCTCTACACGAATATACTTCTGTGCTCTCTCGTAGAAGTCATCTAGATCTGTGACTTCCCTCTTGAGCATATTATCCCACAACTTGCTTCCCGGAAGCACCCCGGCGGTGATGGCCATTTTTAACTCTCTGCGGGTCAGGCTCCCCACTTTGACTGCTTCCATATTGAACCTATGGATATAGTTTTTTAGGCTCTCATTTTCGCCCTGTTTTACATTGGCTAGGCTAGTCCATGGCATTGTATAATCACGCACGGCATGATGCTGCTGGAGAAATTCGTCTGAAAATTGTTGCCAAGACCTGACGGACCCCGGTCGAAGTCTCTTAAACCATTTGTATGCGGGCCCTTTCAACGTGACTGCGAAACAGTGGCATCTAGCCCCGCTACTTATCCCCCTCAGCTTCATTAAGTCATTGAATGCGTCTAGATGGTACTTGGGGTCGGTGCTTCCTTCATACGGGGTCATATGAGGCTCCTTGAAGTTGGCTGGGAGTCGAATGGCTTGGATCTCTTTGGTGAAAGGCGATTCATAGTCGAACTCTTCCTCAAGGCTCTGCCCTCCAGACACGGTGACAATCTTACTCCGCAGGCTCTTCATCTCCGTATCGAGGTCTTGCCTCCTCTTCTTCAGGGAGTCCCTCAACATGGACGGGTTTACATCTTCCTTTCCTTTGCCGTCTCGGGGGACAGTAGGAGGGGTAGTTCTCTTATTCGCCCTCTTCTTGTTGAGCTCCTCTCGTAGGTCTGAGGGCGTCCTCTTTGAGGTGACCTCGACGTCGTTGCGAGAGCCACCATTGTTCCCTTGCTTTGGCTCCTGGGGTGGCCTCGATGGTCTAGGATACTCTTGTGGCTTTTCCCTGGGGGTGTTACTGGTGGAGTGTCTGGTCCTTCCGTCGTCTACTGGGACAGTGGTTTCCCAACCCTTCTCTTTCCTCTTGGGCAGGGTCACGTTCGACTTACCTTGCAACAGGCCATTCAGCACCTCCTGCATGTTCTCCAGGGTAGTCTCCAGTCTTTGGTTTTTAAGGGGCAGTTCACGAATCTCCTCTTCATAGAAACGAGATTTAGAACTCGAGCTCACGGAATGGACCCGGGGTTGTTTATCGCGTCTGTGCGTTGAGGGGCCCGGGTCTTGCCGGCCGGAGTTCGGTACCTTCGGTGGTTTGGGAGGAGGGAACTCGTTGGCGTTCCCGGGTGGTGCAGTAGTTGTCCTTGGAGGATTCTCACAGGGCGGGATGGCCGGAGACGAGGCCTCCTTGTCATTCTGGTGAACCTCAGGGTCCCTTGGGGGGTCTATGTCTCGGGGTGGAGGTGGATCCTTCATGGAGGCCTTCAGCTGGACTCCGGTAAGGTGGACCTCCACCTCTCGAGGCTCCTTGAGACGCTTCGAACGTCTCGGCATTTTTCCTTGCCGGAAGTAATGGCAGAACAGTAGCTTGGTGCTTACCTTCCCACAGACGGCGCCAAACTGTTGACAGTAAGAACTCATCAACGATTGATGGTTAGAAAACTTCAATCTCTATACTATAAGAAGCTATGAATTAGATAGAAAGAACTCTAAACAACAAGAGAAAACTCAGGCAAGCATGAGAACCAGAAGCATATATTTCATAAGTCTCGTTTTTACATTCAGTTTTCCAACCCCTTAGCCTGAGGGGTTGGAGCCTATTTATAGGGGAGGCTCTATTGGCCCAGGATACAAACAAGTCCCAGACCACTGGGACGTACATAGGTACTCTGATAAAGTAGTGGCTCAGGGCGTAGTGGTGTCTACCCTGATGGTGTCAGAGTCGTGGCCTTGGACATAGTACTGTCGGCTCTGGCGCATGGTCGAGGGTGTCCCAGTGGTCTCACCACTCTTCGTACAGGTCTGTACCGCCACTACTCCTCAGACGCAGATCATAGGGTCGTGCCTCTGTTCTCTCCATAACCGTACACCCCGTGTCAGCGCACGTGTTCCGTACTCGGTGGTCCTCATCAATTCCCGTTAAATGCTCCACGTTCGTTTGGCATATCAACAAGATTCCCCTAAGTGATCTCATGCCTGTGCCAAGGAGGCTTCATCCTATGCATGTCCTGAGAAGTCGAGGTGCCGAGGGTCAGGGCCGGCCTATGCGGATCGCATAGACACGAGGCTAGGAGCACGGGTACCTCAACACACCCCTCACCCTCGCATAGCGAGGGTCCCTCGCATAGCGAGGCTGCCTCTCCTTCTTCCGAGCACAGCGTCGCGAGGCTAGGAACACGGATACCTCAACACAGCCCTCACCCTCGCATAGCGAGGGTCCCTCGCATAGCGAGGCTGATGTTCTTCCTCCGAGGTGCGGCGTCGCGAGGCTAGGAGCATGGACACCTCAACATAGCCCTCACCCTCGCATAGCGAGGGTCCCTCGCATAGCGAGGCTGACGCTCTTCCTCCGAGTGTGGACGAGGCTTGATGCCTGTTGGAATGGGGCGCACGAGGATGGCCAGCTAGGGGCCCTCGCATAGCGAGGGTGAAGTTTGGATCAGCAAGTGGCCGAAGTCCCTCGCCTAGTGAGGGTGACTCTCTTACCCCAACTCCTTCACCATCATGTGATGCCCTTTCAGGATGTCTCGTAACATAGAGCTTCACTTGTGAATAGAATTCACAAGGAAAAAATTCCATATTTACAGATGGGTCTACTGTAATTGCGTCCTTAGATATAATGTGCCCGAGGAATGCCACTTGCGAAAGCCAAAACTCGCATTTCTTGAACTTGGCGTAGAGTTGATGCTTCTTTAGTCGTGACAAGATCAACCTCAAATGTTCCTCATGTTCGACTTCATCCTTGGAGTATACTAAGATGTCGTCGATGAATACTACGACAAATTTATCTAAGTAGTCCTTGAAGACCATATTCATTAAGTCCATAAACGCAGCTGGAACATTGGTAAGATCGAAAGACATAACTAAGAGCTCGTAATGCCCATAACGAGTTCTAAAAGCTGTCTTAGGAATATCCTCTCCCCGCACCTTGAGCTGATGGTACCCGGGCCGTAAATCAATTTTTGACAATACAGTAGCGCCTCGAAGTTAATCAAACAAGTCATCAATCCGGGGTAGCGAGTACTTATTCTTAATCATTACCTTATTCAGCTCGCGATAGTCTATGCACATCTGCATGCTTCCATCCTTTTTCTTCACAAATAGAACCGGTGATCCCCATGGCGAATGGCTCGATCTGATGAGACCCAAGTCTAGGAGTTCTTGTAGCTGTGTCTTTAACTCCTTGAGTTCGGTAGGTGCCATCTGGTATGGTGCCTTGGAGATAGGCTCGGTGCCCGGTACTAATTCTATCGTGAAGTCAATTTCTCGAGTCGACAATAATCCTAGAAAGTCATCGGGAAATACTTCAGGGAATTCTCTTACAATACAGACGTCTCCAACCTTAAGCGGTGTTTCCTTTACTATATCTATGATGCTGGCTAAGAATGCTTGACATCCTTTTTCTATCATCCTTTGAGCTTTGAGAGTTGATATTAACAGTGTGCGTAGTCCTAAAACTTGTCCCATGAAGCATAGTCTCTGGCCGTCAGGAGTCTCGGACATCACTTTCTTGAGTTTGCAGTCGATGGTCGCGCCATGCCTTGCTAACCAGTCCACGCCTAGTATCACATCGAAGTCCTTGATGTCCAGTTCTATCAGGTCTCCTTCTAGTTCTACTTCCTCAATCTTGATCGGTATGCCTCGTACTATCCGTGATGATAGAACTACTTTGCCCGAAGGCAACTCGGTTACAAACCTAGTTCTAAATCTTTCACAAGGTTTGTCTAGTTTTTCTATCATCCCTAACGAGATATACAAATGAGTGGCTCCCGAATCAAATAATACATAACATATATTATTGAGGATAGAAACCTGACAAGTGACCACCTTATTGCTAGCATCAGCCTCTCCTTGGGTTAGGGCAAATACCCTGGCAGGAACCATCTTGTCTTCTTTTTTCCCTTCTGGCTTAAGCTGGGGACATTCTTCCTTTCGGTGTCCTTCTTGACCAAAGTTGTAACATCCCTTGGTGTTTGCCCGGCATTCATCAGGATGTTTCTTCTAGCACTTAGTACATTGCGGGTATTCTACATATCCCGACCTATTGCTTCCATTGTTAGTCCATGCCCTTTTATCGCTATCGGACTGCTTATTGTCAGGATGCCTTCTTTTCTTACCATTGTAGGACTAATTGTTGTTGTTGTGGTGGTTGTTGTTTTGACTGTTTTGAGGTTGACTTGACTTTTTAGGCTTATGCTTACTAGCCTTCTCTTTACTAACATTAGCCTGCAGCCTTTCTACTTCTATTGCCGTTTCTAGAACATCGGCATAGGTAGTATTTCCTAGGTTTTCTAGCTTAACCCCTAGCTCGATCTTCGGTCAAAGTCCTCTAACAAACTTAGACACCCTCAGATAGTCAGTTGGAACCATTTCCGGTGCAAACTTAACTAATCGGTCAAACTGTCGAGCATACTCTGCCTCTGATAAATTCCCTTGCTTCAGGCCAGCAAACTCCTCGACTCTTGAAGCGATGACATTCGAATTATAATACTTTTTGTGGAACAACTCCACAAATCGGGTCCAAGTCATGGTGGCAATGTCATGCATCTACTGGACTAAGTCACACCATATTCTGGCATCTTTCTTGAGCAGACACGAAACGCAGGATATGCGGTCCGCGTTGCGGAGGTTCATGTGCGTCAGGATTGGCTCCACATTCTTGAGCCACTCTTCAGCCTCGAAGGGGTTTGTAGTCCCTTCAAAGTTTGGAGCATGTTGCTTACGAAACTGCTCATAAATTGGCTCCATGTGCTGAAATGGATATGGCGCATAGTTCGCCACTGGCCATCCCCCATATGGACTAATTTGTTGAGATGTTGGGGCCATTTGGTGCGTCTGTGGTTGCGGCGGAGGCGGAGGCTGAGTCTGAGGCTGAGCCCGTTGTCGCTGTTGCGATAATAATTCCTCAACTTGTAGTCGCAGTATGGTAATTTCCACAGTGTTATCAAGTAGTGGTGGCGGCGGCGCATTGTGGCTGGCAGCAACACGCACTCCTCATCTGCTAACTGGAGGGGCTTCATTGCTCACCAGAGCAGCGTTGGAGGCATTTCCATTGGTGCGAGCAGACCTTCAGAGCGACATCTTCAATAGAGTTCTAACAGTTGAGAAAAACATGTCAGAACTTCACCCTAATAAGTTGTAAGGCAAAAACTTAATCTAAACAACCATAACTCGGACATATTAATTATGATTTCTTATGAAAATTATATAAGTCTTCTTTATTATTAGAGTGAGTTTCTATACTTAGAAAAATAAGCTACTTTATTATTTTCTAAGTCTGTTTCTAATCATCCTATATGACTTAATTTTCAGGCTCAAAACTCATCTTTGTTCCAAAGTTAACCATATTGAAGGAGGGCTGGGATCAGTAAAATCGTTCCCACTACTATGGCCCCCTAACTCTCAATATAGAAACTCGGTTCATTGATTTGTATCCACCCTCACCGAACTCAGTCATTATTTATTAAATTTATTATTTATTATGATTGCAAAATAAAATTAAACTCATACATGTTAACAAAATAACATTGATATTAATTTGGAAAAAAAAAAGTTTTTCACTATTTACAATCATAAACGAAAACAAATAATAAATCAAAATAAACAAGGAAACTAATCTATTCTAAAAATCGGGATCTTCTACATCCAATCCTTCATCTAGCATATCGTCATCTATCTCTTCATAGTCATCATTGTCTTGTGCCTCAAAATGCCCTCGAGGAAGATTCTTAAAAATTCTATGTTTTTGGTCATTTGTAAATTGAAATTCCATTTTTGAAGTGAACCTAAGTATGAGAAAGTAATATCTCATAGCTACCGGCAATTCATCTTCATCATCTATCGTCTCCCAAATTTCTTCTAAGGCTGCAATTATAGTAGGATAATCTCTAAAAAGTCTAATTACTAAAACGTATTTCTCTGTTGATCTCATCATGATCTACTTAGATTCTCGGAGGTGACCTATTTCCCTGTGGAACAAAAGTAGCCTCCGAGTGATTCTTTCTAGCACTCCCACGGTGTTTCGTAGTTCTCTAACTCTTTTTAGGGCCTTAATGGCTCGGATATCCTCATAAGTTAATGCTCCGTTCATTCTTAACTGAAAACATAAAGCCTAAAATCGTTAGCTATACTTATAAACATAATAACTATAATCATAAACACTTACTTGGCGGTCAGATTCGGAGCTTTGAGTGTGTGTATCGAGGAGAAATTCATGCGGATGAACCGTTGCTCTGATACCAACTGTAATGACCCAACTAATTCTAGACTTTGGACCATTAATAACTACTATACATAGACACTAATCTTATGAAAACACACATATGAAATAGCCATAAGTTTATTACAAAATGTAAAGCAAAGGTTGAAATACATAAAATTCGATTAGGATATGGGATCCCATTGTTTGAAAATAAAATAAACATAACTTAAATCTTAAAATTCGTTACAAAACAAAGTGCGGAAAATACATAGAAACATAATAAAATGACTAAAAACAACTCCGTCCTCAAATCGTTCACGCAGTCCACCGAATTCATTCTCCCTTAGTACACAATCCCAAGCTGCCAAGAATCTTCCCGCCGCCATAACTATTTTCCTGCACATATAAAACAAAGGAATGAGCCTAATGCCCAGCAAGGAAAATCTACTAAAAGCATGAAACATAAACATAAACGTAAACTATAAACATATAACATATACTATAAACATATATCATAATTCTAACCCATGTACATGGTAAAAATTTGGGTTTGCTAACTAAGAAACTATAAGCCTCAAAATACAATGAGGTTTGCTAGCTAAGCAACTATAAGCCCCAAAAACATAAAAGTGTTGGGGTTTGCTATAAAAGCAACTATAAGCCCCAAAACATATATATATCATAACATATAAAACATATTATAACATACTCATATAAAGCATATAATAAATATCATATTTTCCTTACCAAATACCGGAATGTGAGAACAAGGATGGGAGTTTGGAACACTCCTAAAAACCATTAATGAAAAGGTGAGTATTTCTAAAAGAAGGAGATGAAAAAGAAATGAATCTAAACCACCGAGAAGAAGAGCTTACCGAAACGAAACCTCAAATTCAAAGAACTTAATTGCCTAACCAAGAATGGAAAATATTGAGTTAGGATTTTAGTAGAGAAAAACTATAAAAGCTAATGAAATATACATAAATGAATTAGGAATAGGAATACCTTTGAAATTGTTATACCCGAACTACACCTCTATAGAAAAACACACTATTAACCTTACTTCCCGAGTGTTTAATAATCTTAAGATGATAAAGCTTATAACCCCAACCCAAGTGTTTAACACTCTAAAGTAAACCTAGCAGCTTGAAGGCTCTAAACTCAGCTTGAAGAATGAAAAAAATGGTTGGGTACTAGGTCCTATTTATAGAGTTCAAGAATGAAAAGATCTTCTTTTAGCTTGAATAAAAATAATGACTATTTAATTGAAAAACATTTGAATAATCATTCAGCAAAGGCTTAAGACTCGGTCAAAAGATTATGGGCTTATCAAGAGGTTATGGAATAAAATGAGCTCGGTTTCAAAATTGTTTGAAAAACTTTCGCTAGAGTCGATATATCGCCCCTGGTAGGCGATATATTGCCTGGGCTTATATTCCCGAGGCTCGTCGAAGTGTTCGTGCAAAGTTACGTGTTTTTATTATTCCCCGAGTGGCGATATATCGGCATACGCTGAAATATTATACATGTAATAGCACTTTTTCAGCCTAATTTGAATTGAGTAAACAATTTTGACTTAGTCCTATAACCATTTCAAAGTTGCTGTCAGACTCTGGGGTTTTTCAAATATTCCTCTTATAAAACTATTCCCCAAAAATACTTAATTTTTTAATAAACATGCACACGACAAGTGTCATTATCTTATTGGGTCTATCTAAACCTTATAGTATAATAAATATCATCTTCATAATCATCTATATCAATCAAACCATATGTTATAATTAATGTTCTTAAACTATAGGTTGAACTTATAAAATCTATAAGTGTTGCTACAAGTGTTCAACTGAGCCTCGGCTTAAACCAAATTCCACAGTAATAAACATACTACAACTATTACTTGCCATTACTACTACTACTACCACTATCTAACTAGCTAAGTAAAATTCTTGGACTCTACATGACACTTCCCAAAAATCAAAATTCTTGATCAATGGAGGAACAATATCACCATTTTTGTTCAATAATATACCAAAGTGGATGATTGACTCATTTTGTACTAGAAATAATCGCAAGAAATCTTTTGATAACATGGATTCCTATTTTACAATGATATCCCACAATCAAGACAATTGGTTGAATTCAGTGAAACCATTTCATAGAAACTCATTAATATCTTCTTTTTATAAAGTAAATCGACTTTGATTCTTGAATAATTCACATCTTCTTCTTCTATTGTAACAAAGATTTCCCTTTTTGTGTGGAAAATGCCTGTATCAATAAACCTTGCCACGTCTCCAAGAAGGCTTCTTGTTGGGGCCCCAAGAAGGAGGTATCGATGTCAGGGTTCATGGACCATATTCTATACATGACCATGTCAGTCGAGGCATCCTTCTTGGCTATGAACTCCTCAAGGAGTAGTGCCTTTTCTTCCTCCATCACCTCGAAGGTGGCCTTCTTGTCCTCCTCTAGGTTGGCGTTGTGGCTCTACAGATGATCAAGCTCAAACTTCTAAGTGTCAAACTCGAACCTTTTATACTCAAGCTCAACCTTCACATGATGAACCTCAGCTTTGAAGTGCTCAACTTCAGCCTCCACATAAGTAGTCTTGGCCACCACCTCAGCTCACTTCACCACCATAAGATCGGTCTCGAATTTTCCTCCCGCTGCCTTGAGTTGATCTTCTGCTCTTGTTTTTGTGGCCTTTGTATCAACAACATACTTGTGACTCATCGCCACCTATGCAATTAACAGATGGTTTTTCCAGTGAAGGCTAAGAAGACCCAAAAAAACATCAAGTGTTAACAGGAATAAAGACGAGACATGTTCTGAGGAACAATATCGGGATCACTAATACTTACCAAGGCTATCAACTCCACACCCCTATCAAAAATGGAGGTGGATTTATCACTCCTCTGGAACTCCCGATCGGAATCCCCGAGGTTGCTGTAGATTTGGTCTACTCGAGTTAGAACATTAGACCTAACATTAGCTTCCAGGCAGCAGCCGCGTTAGCCACTACAAACTCTCTCTCGAAGGATGAGATTGAAAATTTGCAAACTAAGGTTAGAGAGTGAGGAGGTTTGGACTTTGAGGTTGAATTGACTACCTTTTCTCCCTTGTTAGTAAGGGGAACGAAGGTTGATGTCACAACAGGAGGAACCTGCTCCGAGGCTGCAGGAGGAGGTACTTGCACCAAGGTCGTCTAAATGACCTGTGTGGGAGGAGGGTCTTCAGTAACCTTGGGCATTTTTTGTGGTTGAGGTGGAGGCATGTCTTTCTTTGAAGAGACTCGACCTTGCTTCAAGCTCTTAGTTTTCGGCAGTTTGGAGAGGAGGTTGTCGAGGGCGGAGTTCATTGAGTCACCTGCAACATGATGGAAAATGTAATAAGTATCATGAATAAATACTTGTAAGAGAATTTTGCATAATATAAACCTCGCCTGGGGACCTAACTAGGAGAAAAAAATCTAATCAAAAGTCACATGATAATGTGATGATGACTTGAGTAATTTCATCTTTTAGCCGCGATCATTCACCTCGAAATGTGGGAGACAACTCGAAGAAATCTCACCAATCATTCAAGCTATATTGTGTTCCTAGACCTTCCCACACTTTTTTTAACCTATACATAGTTTGATAATTAGAAAGAAAGCCATCGTCCCTATGTACTATGAAATCTACCCCCAACCACGTCATGAAGTTATTATCAGAGTCGTTTAAGGAAATTAAAACAGTGGGTTCTCGTGTTAGAATTGTGGGAAACCAACCCAATTCACCTAGTACTACTTTACCTCCTCCAGTTGAGCTCAAGGATAAGCTTCGGTCCCCGAGCTTGATTACTTAGCGAGGGAAGAGGTGATAACGAGTATTGAACTCGAACCTACTCTTTTCTTCTTTTGAGGAGGATCAGATGAAGTGGGAATTGGACATCTTCTCAAGAGGTGAACTTTTGGTTCCCATCATTTAATGTGGTCTCGTCTTTGCCGAGCAGACCGCACAAGCAGAGCTTGTCCTCATGAAGCAGGTAATTCAATATAATTTTCTGTCGTATGGGAGCTTGAATATTTGGTCTCTCCTGTTTACCGTCTCTAGAGTAGGCTTGGGACAGTCAAAAGTTGCTGCATTAAAGCATAAAAAGATAAATGTTTAATCTAAGGAAGCATTAAAAATAACATTAAGAAACTAAGATGAATACTTATGGATTCATTTGAAAGAATAAAACTTTGACGGGTCGAGGCCAGTGGTCCAAAATTATTGTGTTTTGAAGTTTAGAGGATGGTTGGGAATGTCCTCTAAGATTAATATTTCTTTTTTCCAGGTCGATAGACAACAAAATCTATCCCTGCCTCGGGCGTGAGCTGTGTTGCTCATGAGGCAAAAGAGATATTGTTGATGCTCAAAATCTCATCAAGGGAAAATATGAGGCCAAGGCAAGGCCCTTGAGCCGCCATTGTCTTGGGAAGCCATCATACCGTCACGTCGCGAGTCGGGATCCACGCCCCATGGGATCGGTGCCGCATGGCACGTGTTTTGCAAGGCATTGATGCTAAGACATCATGGCCTCGCACGGCCTGCTCGGATGCCTAGGCGCGAGACGACATGGCCTCGCTTGGCCTCGCCTGCCCACGCCCCATGCGCATGGCACACCACCTCGCTCGGCCCCAACGCCAAGTGGCCTCGCATGGCCACGCCCCATGCACACGGCCGCACCACCTAAAGGGCCTCGCGAGGGGTCTCGGCCACGCCACCTGAAGGGCCTCGCGAGATGTCTCAGCCACGCCACCCGAAGGGCCTCGCGAGATGTCTCGGTCGCACCACCTGAAGGGCCTCACGAGAGGTCACGGCCACGCCACCTGAAGGGCCTCGCGAGGGGTCTCGGCCACGCCACCCGAAGGGCCTCGCGAGATGTCTCGGCCGCACCACCTGAAGGGCCTCGCGAGGGGTCTCGGCCACGCCACCTGAAGGGCCTCGCGAGATGTCTCAGCCGCACCACCCGAGTGGCCTTGCCTCATAGGCCGAAGTGGCCTCGCCATAGGCCTGAGGGGCCTCGCCGTGGTAGCCCCGTCATCGGGCCTCGGCACCCATGGCCTCATGAGGGCCACATCCACAACACACTCGACCTTGTGGGCAGCCAAAGAGTCGCGCCATCAATAGGTCTTCCAAGGGGGCCTCGCGAAGGAACGTGAGCCATGCCACCTGGTGGCCACGTGAGCGGAGCCATACACCAAGGGTCACATTCCTTACATCTTGAGACCCTTATGCTTAGAGACTCCAGTACGAGTCAAATGGGACATACCTTGTACAATCTAATACTGGGTACGGACGCCCATACCAGTGGGACTGCTAGGATAAAAGTCATGGTCCGTACGTCTACGGCTAAAGGTCAGAGCCGACACCACTACCCCCTGCGCCACTATGCCAGCCACCACTCATCAGACATGGGTACAGACAAGTAGTGGAGGCATTCTCCTGACACCTGCTCCTGTACTGGATGTACGACCACAACCTCTGAAGCCACTCCCCTGACATAGTACTTATGTACCCCTTGGTCTCCTGGACCACTATGTACCTAAGGCCATTAGAGCCTACTATAAAATGAACTCTAACACCACCTGAAAGGGGGTTGGAAATTTTACTGTAGCAAAGGCTTGAGTGTGAATGAAAGACTGAATTCTCCATTATTGTTCTATCATTGTTCTTGAGTGATTGTTTAAGTTTCTACAGCTTTTCCATTAGAGATCTTGATTTGATAATTTTTCCAACTCAACTTAGCTGACGAGTTCTCACCGTCAACAGATATAATATCTCACATGTCGAGGGCTCTTGCCATTTCATTTCAAAATACAACTACTTCAGTGCTGCTAAAACTCTGTATGAGTTTGACTAGAGTTGGAATGGGGCAATACCGACCCAATTGATAAACTTCTTGAAATAATCCTTTAAGGGTAGCAATGCCTTAGCCCTCATGTGCTCTTGACTCTAGGTCGGGAGGTTGTATAGTTGCTCCTATCTTCAGGTGTTGAAGCTTAACACACCAATTTATTCGAAATATTGAGGCCATGAGAAGACATGATATCAGAAATCTAACTTGTGGTTTTAACCAAGCATACATAGAATTCAGGCTAGAAGATACTTTGGGGGGAGTAGGAATGGAAGAAGATTATGAGGGACGACTCGAATAGCTCTCCATCATCTTGAAGGAAAGCTCATTTGGGTAAACAGCTATGGTGACCATAACGGAATGACCTAAAGTAATAGAACATGGGGTTGGGTTGAGCTTGGGATAAGCAACAAACCAGAGCATCTTCCTTTTTCCTTCTTGGATCTCAATGTTTTGACGTCGATAGTGGGCACTTAAGTCTTGGCACTCTATTAGCTCTTCGTAATCTCGGATGAGCCTTTGGTTCTAAGTAAATGAGGACTCAACTCGAGGAGATGGAATTTTATAGGGTATGGTGTAGACAAGCCCCCACCAATTCTTCCTGAAAATTATGACATCTAACATTAAAGAAAAAGGTGAGGGCCCATCACTTAAAAAAATGGAATAATCTATCTCAAAATTTGAACCATGATAAGCTCAAAATAACGAGGTGGTTATCTCGAAGAGATTTAAGCCATGATAGGCTCAAAATAACAATGTAAGCTTACATGTGGTTGGTGAATAATTTCCATTTTGGGCTATCCCGAATTTTTAAGGAAAAATGGGCAGTTACCCAAAAAGGGGGTTTTTATCAATTTGCGTTAGAGAGAAAAGGGAACCATAATATTAATACCCTATTTCTTGGACTACACAAAGCCTACAACTATAGCCTAATACTGAGAAAGAAACCATTTTTATGGGAGATTATTTATAAAAGAAAATCAGATCGAAGCTCTCCTTTTATCAACATTCTCAAGAACAACGAAATCAAAAAACAACAACTGCAGATGATAAGTTTTTTGAGCAAAGCAAGAAAACGGTGAAGAAACTTACAAGAAGTTATTTGATGGTAGAATTGCAATGAGGATTGCAAAATCTTGTATAAGGAGATCCTTGGAAATTCGTTGTTAAAGAGAGGGTTATCGAGTAATGATGTAGGGTTTGGCTTTTTCTTTATATAAAACATGCAAATTATTGAGATAAGTGAATATGAAGAAGACGGTGAAATGGGTAATACCCACTTGAGTGTGGTTGGTGGGAACGTTTCCTAAAAGATAATTTCAAAAGTTTCTTTCTCAGGGATCAAGCAGATACTTTTGTGGGGGCGAAATGTTATACACCAAATTTCGAGACAGATTAAAAGTTCCTAGAAATGGAGGCTCAGAAAATAGTCGATTTAGGATCAAAATATATATATATTATTAATGTAAAAGCCACGTAACCATTTTGGCTTGAAATGAAGAATTGACTCGAAAGGTTTAGACCGTGGTCAGAGGTTGACTTCAAAAGATTGATAGTTGTCTGCTCGAACAACATTTTAGGTGTCAACTCGAAGACTATGGTGTTGGCTTGAAAGCATATTGTCAAAAGATATCAGGCATTTATGTTTGAGTAATATATTAGTTAAGTCAGCTCGATTCTTAAGGGATTCAATATATTTCAAATTTAAAATGTATATTGTTGTAACATTCCTAAAATATTGTGAAAGAATATATAAACCCAGTCTATAAAATCTAGGATGGTTCACTTCAAATGGGACGATCAATTCTTGTACTAAAAACTTCTCTGAAATTTCTTATAAAGATTTAACGCAGATACATTAATAATAGCAACTCGTGGACTAGGTAGATTTAACTATTGAACCACGTAAAAAAATCTCTCCTTTTCTTTTCTTCCTAATTTGTTTATTGAAGCTTAATTTCTCTTGTTTAGAGTTGACAAAAAATGTCATCAACAAACCATTAATAGAGGATTGAATTGTATGTAATGATTAAATCGATGGACACTATTTATCTTTAAAAGTACTCTATAAATAAATGTCTATGATTGCAAGAGTGCAATCTCATATTTTTAGTGGAATAATATTGAGATTAATAAATTAAAGTTATTATTTTAAAGAGATTTAATCAATAATCTAAAATTATTGGAGCTTAAAATTATAGATCCATAGGTCCCCAAGGAGGCTCTATCAACATTATTCAAGGTAAGAGTTGGAACCGAGAAAAATCAATGAAAGGGCATTTTTGGAAGAAATTTCTTCTTCAGGGAAATTATATTTGAAAGTTATCTTGCAACAGAATCAAGTTGCAAGACCTCGACTAATAAATATTCAACCTAAGAATATTGGCCGAGCAAATACTGAGGGACAAATGCCAACTGGTCGAGCCCCAAAGTCTGCTCAACTTTCAAGGTCCCAAGACTAAGTGGTTCCCCCTGGGCAAACTCGAAGTGTAACGACCCAAAATTACTAATAAGGCTTAAGGGCCTTGATTAGTGTGCCAGGAGGGCATAATTGGAGGTTAAGAGAATTAATGGTAAGAAAGCATGTTTATGGGTATTCGATAAGCATGCGGGCCCTGTCTAGCTGGTAAAGGCATAATTGTAATTTTGGACCGTTAGGGCATAAACGTGATTATTTGTGATAAACTGTTGAGACCACATTATTATGTGGATATATGTGTTTGCAGCTTTCGGCACGAGGCGATCCTAGGGAGCAAGTAGCGGGAAAGTCACAACGGGACCCGATACTTGACTTGGGGCAAGTCAAGGGGGTATCTCGGGTATTAGGTGGTTATTTGGATTATTGGGCTATGAAAATAAATAATTGGAGATATATTTAAGGTTAGGAAGCTTAGGTGGGAATATTGGGGAATTTTACCATTTTTCCCTCGGGGACGTTTCCGATACCCTGAGCCTCGGGATTGATTTAATGACTTAAGGATAGGAAGACAAAACTTAGAAAGTGGTAGAACATCAAGAACTGACCCTTCCCTCTCCCTTCTCTTCTCTCTCAAGGAAAAATACAAAAAAACTAAGAGAATAAAGCTAGAAACTCTGTGATTTGGGCTGAGGTTTTGAAGGATTAGCTCAGTTTTAGCTAAGGGATTCAACCAGAACTGAGGTAAGAATTGAATTATACTTTTGGTCATTAGAATTATATAACTTTGGTTGAATTCTAATAGATTTTTGGGTTTTGAAGTTGAAGATTGAATTGAAGCTAGGATCTTGGGAGTTAGCTCAGGAATTGTTTAGAGAATCGGTTCTGCAGTGAAGGTAAGCTCCAATTCATGATTTAGTGTTTGAATTTTGAGTTTTTGTGACTGGTTTCAGTGTTCTTGAGTGTGTGAGTTTCAGAAATTGAAAAGGTGTTTTGGATGAATTTTAGACTAGGTTTCTATTGGCTTGTGCCTTTGAAATCATGGAGGATTGCTTGTGATAATTGTGGTATATTATTGGGATGGTTTTGAGTGAGGTTTGAGAGTTAAAAATGGAGGTTTTTCTGGGCTCGAAGGGGTTGGGCCGCGACATAGTTCTTGGTGAGTCGCGGCCCTTTGAAGCTGATAAGTGTTGGAGAAGGAGGGCAGGCCGCGGCATGGGCTATGTAGGTCCGCGGCCCGTGTCTATTTCTGTGCGAGGTTGAGCCTCTATTTGGGGCCATGCCGTGGCATGGGGAGGCTTGAGCCACAGCCCTTAAGGGTATTTTTGGCCTTTTGGAGTTTTTAAGCATGGAAACCTAACCTAGGGTGCTTAGGATTGATTCCACTACTGTGTTTTGTGGAATTCGATGTCCTAGAGGCTAGAACCCTATTCGAAAACCTTTAATCATTTATTATTAATGGAATCCTTTATCATGGTTGTGACTAGGTGTACGCTTGGGCTTAGGGCAGGATCATGCTTGGGGGTCGTCTTTCCTAATTAAGGCACTTGGCATTAAAGGTAAGAAAATTGCACTTGTATATGTGGATAGCATGGGACTAAGTGTTCCCTATATTTGTATGCATTGTTATATGATTGAGATAATTTGTGTGAACATTTTGGGACTAAGAGTTCCCTATAATCGTATGAACGTCATGAGGTGGTATTATGCCACGGGGACGTGTGATAAACTGCCTAAGGATGCCAGAATCAACACTTGCGCACAGGGCGAGGCTCGGCCACTGGTAGCTGAGGACAACTTATTAATCACTGAGCTCGGTCAAGCTGGCCGGAGTCATTGGGTATATCACTGGGCTTGGCCTAAGTGAGCCGTAGACAGTGGATTAAATAGAGGGTGCGGCCTACGGGCGTTAACCCTAATTGTTGCTTGACATGTATACTATTGTTTATTTTTGCGTATGATATGCTGAATATCTGGAATTAGGTCATTGATTATTGACTGATGTCTTGGATTGAATGAATGCTATGGCTTGCTGGGTAATTGATTAATGTCTGGTAAATCATTGGGTTATGCTCTGTGACTTACTTAGTTGTTGAGAGTGATTGAGCTATGCTATTATGTTTTCTTGCTGGGCCTCGACTCACGGGTGCTATGTGGTGTAGGTAAAGGCAAGGGTAAGACGAGTTGACCATGAGTTGGAGAGCTCTGGCGGTAAGGTGTACATTGTCAGCTGCTCGGCCGCCACGGTCAAGGGTTTGTATAGGGACAGAAACCCAAAACGTTATTTTGCCATTAGAGTGGCGTGATTGTTTATATGATTTGGGAATTCTATAATTACATTATTTAAACCCTGATTTGGGATCCCATTTACCAAACATTTACTTTAATGAAAATTATTCGTTTATAGCCAAAATCTTTTAAACCTAACCTGTTTGTGTTATTAGATTCACATTTTTATTTAAATGACTTGATTAGCAAGTCTCGCACTATTTCAAACACACATTGTAATAGTCTTGGTTATCCAGGGCGTTACACGAAGTCATCACTCGAACAAGGGAGCTCAACTAGGAGTACAACGTCAATTCAATCTAGATGAGCAGGTGCTAACTAATCATGACAAACGTTAAGGATGTGGTAGGAAAGTGTCTGGAGCTAGACAGCCTGCTGATGGGCCACCGAGGAGTGCAATCTCATGAGGGGTTCAGCCTCCAAATCCACAAAATCCAGGACTTGGTCAACAGTTTTGACAACCAAGCAACGAACCACCAGCCAGTCAAAATCGGGGCCAATGGCCTCTATGTTATCATTCAACTGGGTGCAATCATGGTCATCATCTAAGAAGAAATAGACGAAAGAATGACCAAGAAGACTGCAGCAGCTATCGAACATCCTATTAGGATGGCTATGATGAAGATGAAGGTCATAGTGATGGGCATCCAAGAGGACAATTTGTTCCGCCAAGGCCACCTAGACCTCAAAACATCCCTGCTAGGGAAAATGTGCAGCCTGAACGACCGTTTGTCCTACCAAGGCAGCAAGATCCAGCAAATTGTCTAGCAAGACCACCTCCTAGTGCTCCTCGAGCAAACAAACAGAATGTTGGGGGGCACCCTAGAAGAGGTATTGTCTTTAAAAAACTTGGGAACAGAGGACGCGATTAGCGAGAAATGCTTGACTAGCTTAAGGAAGGCAATGGGTCTAATGTTGTGGGAACCATCACCATGAGAAGAATCTGCAACACTCACAGTCGCTGCCCCATCAGTTGCGTCACTGATTTCTCTCGCTATACAAGCACAAATAGATTCCCTCACTCAAATGGTTTGGGAGTTGAAAACCCCAAAACTAACTAGTATCGATTTAGAGAGAAGGAAAGGCTCTCCTTTCTCTTATCGAATCAATGCTTTCACCCTTCCTCCCAAGTTCAAGATGTCATCTTGGAAAATGTACACTGGAAAGGAAGATCTAATGTTGCATGTGAACAACTTCGAAATACAAAAGGATCTTCAAAGAGTAAGAGATGATGTCTAATGCAGGATTTTTCTCGCTACCCTTGTCAACTCTGCTCAACAATGGTTCTTTAAACTGGAGCCTAGAACCATTAATTCATGGGACGCATTTGTGAGACCCTTCAACTCGCAGTTCTTTGCTGCTTGTACCATGCCAACCAAGGTCAACGACCTAGTTTATTTTAAGCATGGACCTAATGAGCCCCTTAAGGAATATGTGCAACGTTTTATGCAAGAAGCTGCTAGATCCAAGACAATTAGTGATGATGGAAAGGTGATGGCCATCAATACTGGGATTCAAGTCAAAGGTCCACTATGGATCGACCTTAGAAGAAAATTGTCTACTCAAACAGATAATTCATATATTGAGCAGACGAGTTTATAAAACTAAGAGAAGCGATACAGAAAACTGACCAAGCCGACCAATCTAGAACTAGCACTACACCAGTAAAAAATACAGGTGCAACTAACCAGAACCAGAAAACCAATGGTAACGGTAACGAGAATAATCAAAATGGTAGCAAATGAAATAGTAATTCTAATAGTGGCATCAATAATGAAAATAAATAGGATAAGACCAATAATAAGCCACGAGAATACATTCCTCATTTTACCACCTACTATACGCTCTTAGGGTCACAAGCGGAAGTCTTTCAAGCTACACAAAAAAGACATAAGCAAGAGCGACACTAATAAATTATGTCATTTCCATAATGACTATGGGCATGAGACTAATGAGAGTAATCAAATCTAGAAAGAACTTGAGTTTCTCATCCATCAAAATCATCAGATCATGAGAAGATACATTCATTGTCCTGCAGAATATAATCAGGCTGCTTCAGGAACTCTGTATGCACCGGCCCAACCATTACAACCAGCGCCAACAGCCTAATTTGTGGAGGAACACACCAGGCTGGTGAAAGTAGAAAGACCCTAGAGCGATATGCCCGAACACTATGCCATGAACCAAGAGAAGAGGTGTTGGTCATCGAAGAGCAGACTCCCAAAACACAAAGGCATGAATGCAAGCCCATTACATTCACCGAAGACGACGCCGCACATGTCATATTCTCGCACAATGATCCCTTGAGATAGAAGCCTAAATTGCTAATATGATCATTGCACGAACAATGATGGATCGTGGCTCTTCAGTTATTATCCTCAAGATGACTCTTAAAAGGATGAAGCTACCTATTCAAGATCTGGAGCCCTGCACACAGACTTTGTATGGTTTTACTGGATAGGGAATGACTCCAGTAGGGACAATCAGACTAGAAATAATTGTGGGAACTGCACCAACAAACAGACAGGAATGGCCACGTTCGTTGTGGTTGATCTTCCCTCAGCCTTCAGCACCTTACTTGGAAGTTCAATACTCATTAATTTTAGGGCTATCATATCTATAGTTGACTTAAAAATGAAAGACCCAAAAAATGCTGGAATTGGATGTGTTCAAGGGAATCAACTGAAAGCTCAGGAGTGTTACAATTCCTCCATTACAACTGCTAAAAAAGGCCTGGTAATGACCAGCATGATTTTTTCTGGACCAGCATGATTTTTTCTGGACTAGCAGCAGTGATGGAGATGAACATGTCGGAAGAAAAATAGCAAGCTTCCTCGAATGAGCAGAGCAACTCCAAATAAGGAGCTGCCTAATGCGAGGAAGGGGACTTTGATCCTCTCTTTGAGGATTATGATACTGGAGTTTGACCAATTGATGACCTTGAAGAGGTTCCACTCAACCAGAACGAACCCAACTAGAATAGTAAAAATTGGATAAAAACTTAACGAAAGAAGTCAAATCTGAACTTATAATTTTTTTAAGAAATAACCACGACGTGTTTTCCTGGTCACATAAGGACATGGTGGGCATCAACCCTACTACATCAGCCATGCCTTAAACATTGACAAAGATAACTTCAAGCTCGTACAATAGAAAAGGAGGTTGCTTGACAAAAAAAATGTCTAAGGCCTTAAAAGAAGAAGTTGAAAGGCTAGAAGATAATGGGTTTGTAAGAGAAGCCTTCTACCCTGAGTGGGTTGCCAACCTCGTTCTAGTGCCAAATCCCAATGGCAAATGGAGGACATGCGTCGAATTCAGGAATTAATAGTTTCATTGTTCTTTTATTTCCGTATGTCTAATTTCTTATATTCTTCAATGCTTAATTTTATGATTAATGTTATATCTTGATAGGTTGCCAACTAATTAGGGTGTTGCATTTTTGTATTATCTTCTTAGGATTTCTATTCACCTGATAGTCTAGGGTTCTAAGTAGAGTGATAAATTACAATTAAGAATTTTGTTAAGTATCTTAATTGTGATGAGGAATAGAATTTAGGTTAAATGAATTGCATGGTTAATGAATTTATTGCCTAGATTAACTTGTTTCCATTGAATGTAATATTTTTCATGAGTTAAATAGATCGCATGATTAATGGGTGTATTGCTTGGTAAGAAGATTTAATTAATGAGTGCTTAACTTTAATTAATTGTGATAAGAAAACTAGGATAATTGACTGCTTAATTATTATTTGCGGGCTCAATAATTTGATATGGAATATAGACCAATATTATTATTAAAATGTTTGAATGAATATTTAGTGGTGGAGAATGATCTCTTAACTATTTTAACCATTAATTTTATTTTCAATTATTTTTATTGTTATATTTATTTTTATTTTCAAAATCCCCCTTCCTTATTAACTTTTTGTCATTTTAATAATAAATTGAATAGTAGTACCCATGGGTTCAACCTGTATTTTCCATTATACTAAGTACTTGGTAATACTAAAAATAAACTCTTTAGTAAATTTGATAAGACACACGACACACATCAACAAGTGTTATAAAAACCTAAGTCATCAGCTCGACTGCTTAAATGGGCAATAGAGCTTGGGTAGTATAAAATCTCCTACCAACCACGAACTACTATCAAAGGACAAGCACTAGAAAATTTCATTGATGATGCACAGGATTATCTGATGAACACGAGAAAGGGGTAGCAGCAGAAGAAAATGAAGAGACATGGCTGACATGGAATTTGTATGTAGATGGGTCCTCAAATGAACACAACTTTGGAGTTGGGATAATTTTAGCTACACCCGAGGGGCATCACATTAATTGTGCATTACATTTTGAATTCAATGCCTCAAACAATGAAGTAGAATATGAGGCCCTGCTCACTGGATTACGACTTGCTAGATACTTTAAAGCTTTATCAGTATACATGTAACATCCTAAACTCCAAGGACCGTTATGGTGTGCATTTTAAACAGTGCCAAAATCGCTAATCGAGTCATTTGTCCATAATCGTGTAACTAAGTATGATTAGCGGTTTAGGGTTAAAATTTTTGGTTAAGATACAACGTTTCACTAAAACATCTACTATATACATTAGGATCCCAAAAATATAATTTAAAGGTTATTTACAACAAAATATTTACAACCAGTCGACCTAAGCGACAAAATAGGGTTTATCCCTAGTTCCTCTTTCAACCCTCGGCCGTGGTGGTCGAGCAGCCGCATATGTACACATCGTCACCTAAGCTCTCCAACTCAAGGATTGTCTAACTTTCTTTTGCCTTTACCTGCACCACATAGCACCTATGAGCTGAAGCTCAGCAAGAAAACTCAATATGCTCATGAACAGTAATAACATGTTACCATATCATAACAGGCATGCCTAGCAATAGTAACCTTGTTCATGCATGCAAATAAGTCTGAATAATGATGGTTATGGGCCATGCCCTCCTGTATGGATGACTATCAAGTCAATCCTAAACAGATGAATGATTAACACTGGAGGTTCTGATAACCATGCTGGGGCTTATAGCCCTAATCAAATGAATGACTGAGGAGTAAGTAACTGACATGGGTTCCGCAACCTTAGATGAGTGACTGATGAGCGAGTCACTAACTTAAACCAAATGAGTTATTGATGAGTGAGTCACTAACATGAGTTCCGCACCCTTAGCCATGTGACGATGCAATCACCTGGCCCTTCTGGCCCTGGCTCTGAGTGACTAGTCATGAGACTAGACAAGCACTTTTAGTTTTCATCGAACTTGAGGTCAGTCAAGCATTAATGCTCATGATGAGTCATTCAATGCTTATGTCAATTAGATCTAATCTTTTTTGGCTTGCATTAAGCACGCTAAAACCGTTCTTAAGTCTTAAGATAATACCATACGACCAGTGCTCTGTACTACTGTTGAACTTGACTAGTAAGTCACAGCTTCACAGTAATACTGACACCGTTGCTTATTCTAACTAATGAGTCAGTGTCATTCACAAGTAAGCAAAATAACCAGGCATATATCATATGTCAAATATCCAAATGTAGGGCATTCAACATTCTTACTTAACAGTCACTAGCATAATTATGATCATGCACAAATGCAGAGACTCAATCTCTGATCAAACTCATATTCAGCATTCATGTCATGCCCTCATCACATGTTTCTCATGCATCGCATGTATCACATACTGGGCGTAGTTTTCTTACCTCTAGTTTGAGTGAGAAATAACAATTGAACAACCCTTGAGAATGATCAATCCTTTGATCCCTTATCAGTCACCTAGTCATAACCAAATATAACCTCCATCAATGAAAATCAACCATAAAATGTTCTTGACCTAAACCTCACACCCGGAACCTCAAATCGTACTCAAACAGTGAGTAGATTCGATCACGAGCCTTAGGAATTGAAACCTCGAGCCAAAGACCCTCAAAAGTGCCCAAAATATGCATCAGGAAAAATAGGGTAGCGCTATAGCGATGCCCCCCTAGCGCACCAGCGTTACAACCAGGGCAGTCTGGCCCTAGACAGCGCTGTAGCGCCCTCCCTTGGGTGCTACAACACTAGGACCAGGCTGGAACAGCCCTGGTTCCTCCTCCTTCGAGTTTTCCATTTCCAACCTGAAAAACAAGCTTCCAAACTCCATCCAAACCACAAAATGAACCCAAATATTCACTCTACATGTCCTAGGCATCATAACCCAAGCAACCTTTGCCAAAAAAAACTCCATTGAATTCTCAACTTTCAAACCAAAATCCCAACTAAAACTCAATAAGAAAAACAGAGCAAGAACCAAAGTTTAAATGGCTAAAAACTCACCTCAATCTCATAATCACACCCTCTTCAATGGTAGAACATAACCCTAGATCATCAAAGCTTGGTTCCCTAGCTTGGTTCCTTAAAAAGAGCTTCAAAATTCAAAGAAAGAAAGAGAGAAAATGATGAACGGTTGAAGAAGGAGCTATGCTCTGTTTTGGTTCAGTTCTATAGCCTTCTTAGTTCATATATATCCTTAGATGAAAAGACTAAAATTCCCCCAAGCCTATTTAAAACCCTAAACAGCTACCAAGGGCAAAATCATCATTTCTCGCCTATCTCCTTAATCATAATTATTACCCTCCAATTCCTGTAATTACCAATATTCTCAAATGCTAATAAATCATATCCCATTACCCTTTAATTCCCAGCAATGTTCTAATCCTCAAATTACCCCGAGACTCACCCCGAGCCCCGAAATTAACCCCGTTATGACCAAACCGAAAACTTGCATTCTAAGATCGTCTCATGCCGAAAACTCAAACAAATCCATATTATGATGTGGTCTTGCTCACAATTCACCAACATGCATGAAAATACACAATTATGCCCTCAATGGGCTAAATTACCAAAATGCCCTTATAATTAAAAGTGGACCCAAATGCATGCATTTATCATCATATAATAATATAATTCACATAAACATGCATATAATCATTTAATGGCATAATAAATCAATTATGGCCCTCCCGACCACCTAATCAAGGTGCTAAACCTTTTTAGGAAATTTGGGTCATTACAATACATTTACAATGATTCGCAGCTAGTTGTAAACCAAATACTAGGGAACACCAAGGTCGAGGCTTAAATATGGCCTCTTATCTACGCAAAGCTAATGACCTTCTGGCGCAATTCAAGAAGTACACTATACAGCAGATACCATGTGACCAGAATTCAAATGCAGACACCTCAGCCAAACTAGCAAGCGCCAAATATGTAAATACTTTAAACATAATACCAGTTGAGCACCTTGCACAACCAAGCATTAATGAAGCAGAGACAATGCTACTACTTGACAATTCCCCATCATGGATGACTCCAATTGATATTTATCTGGAGCACGGGACTTTGCCGAAAGACTGAAACGAAGCTCGAAAGATAACAAGGCAAGTCGCTAGATATGTAATCCTTGATGGAGTGATGTATAGACGGGGGTACTCAATGCCTCTAGTCTGGTGTGTCACAAGAACAGAAGCAGAGCTACTAATGATTGAAGTGTTGGGAAAACTTATACAGGATCTTTATTTATTTTCATGTAGATCTAATATTAAACAAATTAATATGAGATAACCTAGAAAATGTTTCTAAAATTGAATTCAAATAGAAACAAAGACAAGAATACTTACACTATACGCAGCGGAATGAAAGAGTCCCTCCTTCAGTTTCTCTAACTCTTGTATCCTCTCTGTCGTAGAGTATTATCAAGAAACTGAATCGATCTTCTATTTTCTTCACAGTCTTCCAATGTATCCTTAGAATCACCTAGACTAGTGTGGAAAATTCTCAACACATGAGATAGATATAGAGAGAAGAAGAGAAAATAACAAAGAGGCTTAGAAAATGACTTGTGTTTAGAGAGAATCTAAAACTATCAGAAAACCAGTGATTAAACTTATCTGTCGTCTCAGAAATCTTAACTGATGACTTCTCTCTAAGAACTCATTTTATAGACTCAATTGGGTCATTTAATTTAATTAAAAAATCAATAAAATAATAGTCAATTTGAAGCCTTAGGTCGAAATTATCATGGGCTTTAGGCCTGTGAAATTTCTCATTTGATTATAAGCCCATTAGACTTAAAATCAAGACATGTATTATTTTCTATTGATTTAATTAATTAAATAATTATTTAAATACTTTATCAAATTAATTATTTATAATTTGAACCTTGATTTAAACTTATTTATTAATTTAGATAACAATTTATCTTAAATGATATTGACCTGGTCAACTTTGATAATTCTAATTGATAATTAAATCAATTAATTGAGACTATCTAGATGATTTTATCCAAGGTACAATGGGGACCATGGGCCTATGAAATCAAGCTTCAATAAGTTATCATAAATCTAACAAATAAATTTACTAACTTATTAATTCTTCGTGACTCCACTATAGACTCGGAATTGCACTCTTGAATTCATAGAACGCTCTATAATAAATATAGATACGCTATTAATTATCCATTGTTACAACCATAATTGTCACTCAATCCTCTATAAACGGTCTACAATGAGAAAGGACTAAAATATTTTTTTACCCCTCATTGTATTTTATCCTTAAAATACTTAGTTCCTTGTAAATGATATTTCAGTCAACTAATTTATTTTCTGAAATGAGATCTCTATCATTTAACACATTGAACCAAACTAAAAGGAAACCATCATTTGTAACGCCCTGGATAGCCAAGACCACTACATTGTGTACTTATAAAGGTGCAAGACTTACTAATCAAGTCATTTAGTGAAAAATGTGAAACAGAAACCACTAATGAACTAGGGTTAAAAGGTTTTGGTCTCAAAAGGGTACATTTCATATAACTAAACACTTTTACACATGGGATCCAAAAAAGGAATAGCGTTCAAAAGTCAGTATACAACATTTCCAAAATTTAAACAACCATTAGAAATTCTAAGGCAAAACAGACGTTTCTTGTTCTCCTGTTCCTGTCTCCCTCTCAACCGTGGCGGCTGAGCAGCTGATCATGTACATTCTACTCTCAGAGCTCTCCAAATAAGGGTTGATCAAGCTTGCCCTTGCCTTTACCTGCACCACGAAACACCCGTGAGCCAAGGCCCAGCAAGAAAACATATCATATTACATGACAAGCAATAATAACATTTGGATAACCCTTTAAATATGTTCATACACTTAACATACCACAGTAATCACAAAGCATGAAGATTCAACCAAATAATAAGCTAATCATCACTTAGCTATACAGCATAACATTCCACCAATCAATAATAATAACAAATCACATAGTAATCAGGGTCGACACCTTAGGTCGCACCCTCTGTTTATCTCACTGACTCTGGCCTGCTTAAACCAAGCTCAGTGCATAATAAGCTGTCCTCAGCTACCAGTGGCCGAGCCGCGCCCTGTGTACTAGTGTAAGCTTCGACACTCTTTGGCCGTTGGTTTACTGATTACATGGGATAATACCATCCTTTCAAAGCATACAAAATAGGGAACCCTTAGTCCCATTATAAATCCACAACTGGGTGCAGTTTTCTTACCTTTAGTTCCCAAGTGCACTGACTACGAGCGATGCTTCTTGAGCACAATCCGATCCTTGAGCCCTAGCTTAGTACCTAGTCACAACCAAGATAACGGATACCATCAATAATCATAAAAAGGCTTCTAGATAAAGTTCTAGTCTCCGGAACATTGAATTCCACCAAACACGGTGGTAGATTCAATCCCAAGCACCCTAGGTATAATTCCCATGCTTAAAGTCCCAAAATCCCTTAAGGGCCGCGACTCAAGCTATCCATGCCGCAGCATAGCCCCCAAAAAGAGCCCATCTGGGCTCAGAACTAAACACAGGTCGCGGCCCTACTCAGACCATGCCACGGCCCGCCCTCCATCTCCAGCATCCATCAGCTTCAGAGGGTCGCGGCTTACCAAGAACTATGCCGCGGCCCGACCCCTTCGAACCCAGAAAAACCACCATTTTTTACTCCTAAACCTCACTCAAAACCATTCAAAACTATCCTAATTCCACAACTCAATTATCCCAAAACTTCTCACATGATTCCAGCAACACAACCCAGCTGAAACCTAGTCTAGAAACTCATTAAAAACTCACTTCAATCTCTGAAACCCACATACTCAAAAACATCAAAACCAGTCATGCAAACTCAGAATTTAAACTATAAATTACGAATTGAAGCTTACCTACTTTGATGAACCAACTTCCTTAACAATCTCTGAGCTAAAACCCAAGCTTTCAAGCCTCAATTCTGCCCTTCAACACCAAAGTTCATAAACACTTCAAAACCCAGCTATAACATAGAATTTTAATCACCATGCTTCAAGCTTATATCTTACCTTAGTTCTTGGCTAAATCCTTAGCTGAACACTGAACTAATCCTTCCAAACTCCAGCCCAATCCACTAAATTTCCCAGCTAAAATCCTCATGTTCTAGTAGTTTTCCTTTGAGAGAGAAAGGGAGAAAGAGGGAGGGTCGATTCCTTGTGTTTCTACTGTGTTCTTGGTCTTTTTACTTAGTCTATCCTTAGATAATTAAGTTAATCCCCAGGCTCGGGGTACTGGAAACGTCCCCGAGGGCAAAATGGTAAAATTCCCAGTATTCCCACCTAGACTTCCTAACCTCAAATATATCTCCAATTATTTATTTCCATAACCCGATAACCTAAATAACCATCCGTACTTAAAATACCTCTTGACTTACCCAAATTCAAGTACTAAGCCCCATTGTGACTTTCCCGCTGGCTAACTCCCTAGGATCGCCTCAAGTCGCATGTTGCAGACTTACCCACATAATAATGTGGCTCTCACAAATATAACATATAATCACATTAACATTTGCATAACCATACAAGCATGCTTATTATATAATCATGCATTAAATCAATAAATTCATACATAAACCAATTATTCCCCCCCCCCCCGGCACACTAATCAAGGCCCTTAAGCCATATTAGTGATTTTGGGTCGTTACAACTATCCCCTCCTACTGAGAATTTCGCCCTCGAAATTTACCTGAATAGTTCAGGATACTAATCCCGCATCACCGTCTCAAGCTCCCAGGTCACTTCTTCGACCTTGCTATTTCTCCATAATACTTTAACTAACAGAATCGTCTTATTTTGTAAAAATTTGTCCTTCCAATCCAAAATATGAACTGGTCGTTCCTCATAGGACAAATCTGTCTGCAACTCTAAATCCCCATACTTCAGCACATGTGTCGAATCTGAGACATACTTCCGCAACATAGAGACATGGAATACATCATGAACTCCCGACAGCGATGGTGGCAAGGCCAATCTGTAAGCCACCTGTCCAATCCTTTCTGGAATCTCTAAAGGTCCAACAAACCGAGGGCTCAGCTTGCCCTTTACTCCAAATCTCCTCACCCCTCGCAGAAACACGTGGTCCCCAACCTGAAACTCCACGTCTCTACGCTTAGCATCAACGTAGCTTTTCTGTCTACTCTGCGAAGCAAGCATTCTGGCTCGAATCTTCTCAATAGCCTCATTGGTCTTCTGAACCATGTCTATCCCGAAATATTTTCTCTCACCCATCTCATCCCAATGAATGGGTGACCTACACTTCCTTCTGTATAACATCTCATAAGGAGCCACTCCAATCGTGGATTGATAACTGTTGTTATACGAGAATTCGATCAACGGAAGATACTTACTCCAAGATCCCTCAAAATCAATCACACACGCCCGAAGTATGTCCTGCAACACCTAAATCGTCCTCTCAGACTGTCCATAAATCTGAGGATGAAAGGCTGTGCTATACTTCAACTGAGTCCCCATGGCTCTCTGCAGAGCTCCCCAGAACTTAAAGGTAAAGATAGGGTCTTGATCAGATAAAATAGATTTAGGAACCCCATGGAGACGAACTATCTCCCTCACATACAACTCTGCATACTGTTCCACTATATAAGTTGACTTCACTGGCAGAAAATAAGCTGACTTGGTGTATCTGTCCACTATCACCCACACCGAGTCACAAAGTCCCACTGTCCTCGGTAGACCTCCCAAAAAATCCATTGTGATGTCCTCCCACTTCCACTCTGGAATACCCAAAGGCAGAAGTAACCCTGCTAGTCGTTGATGCTCAGCCTTCACCTGCTGACATGTCAAACATTTGGCCACATACTCTACCACATCCTTCTTCATCCTGGGCCACCAATATAACGTCTGTAGATCCTGATACATCTTTGTGGTACCCGAATGAAGCGAGTATGGCGCAGTGTGAGACTCATCCAGTATCTCTCATCTGATCCCTTCATCTGCCGGGACACAAATCCGTCCCTGATATCAAAGCATACCAACCTCAGAAACAGAATAGTCCTTAGTTATCCCTGCTAAGACATTTTGCCTAACTTCCTGTAACTGCACATCTACCAACTGCCCCTCCTTGACCCGCTCTAGCAGGTTTGACTGTAAGGTAATATTGGCTAACCGGCCCACCACCAGCTCTATCTTTGCCCTGGCCATTTCATCAGCTAACTCCCTCGAGATCTGGGTGGAACTATACAATTGATCCAGGCCCCTCCGGCTCAACGCATCCACCACTACATTGGCTTTCCCCGGATGATAAAGAATATCACAATCATAATCTTTAACCAGCTCCAACCAACGCCTCTGCCTCATGTTCAGATCCTTCTGAGTGAAGAAATACTTCAAACTCTTATGGTCAGTGTATATCTCGTACTTCTCCCCGTAAAGGTAATGTCGTCAAACCTTCACTGCGAATACCACTGCCGCCAACTCCAAATCATGGGTAGGATACCGCTGCTCATGTTCCTTCAGATGCCGCGATGCAAAAGCTATAACTTTCTCATTCTGCATCAACATGCAGCCTAAATCCATCCTCGATGCATCACGGTATACTACAAACTTTCCTTCATCCGAAGGAAGACTCAGTACAGGTGCAGTAATAAGTCGTCGCTTCAATTCTTGGAAACTATCCTCACACTTCTCTGACCAAACAAACTTTTGATTCTTTCGTGTCAACTTTGTCATTGGTGAAGAAATCTTCGAAAATCCCTCTACAAACCGTCTGTAATAGCCTGCTAACCCAAGAAAACTTCGCACCTCTTAGGCGTTCCTTGGCCTCGGCCAATCTTTCACTACTTCCACCTTGTTCAGATCCACCTTAATCCCCTCTGCGTCAACTATATGCCTAAGAAAAGTCACTTCAGGCAACCAAAACTCACACTTCTTAAACTTGGCGTATAACTAATGCTCTCTTAACCTCTATAAAACCTGTCGAAGATGTCGGTCGTGCTCTACCTCTGAACTGGATTATACCAAGATATCGTCGATGAAGATAATGACGAATTGATCCAAGAAGTCCTTGAACACCCTGTTCATCAAATCCATAAAAGCTGCAGGGTGTTGGTCAAACCAAAAGACATGACCAAGAACTCATAGTGCCCATAACGTGTTCGAAAGGTCGTCTTCGGTATGTCCTCGTCCTTGATCCTCAGCTGGTGATAACTAGATCGAAGATCAATCTTTGAGAACACCGTCTTTCCCTGCAGCTGATCGAACAAGTCATCAATCCTTGGTAGAGGGTACTTATTCTTAATGGTCAACTTGTTCAATTCCCTATAGTCTATACATATTCTCAGAGTCCCGTCCTTCTTCTTAACAAACAAAACTGGAGCGCCCGATGAAGAGTAACTAGGCCTGATGAATCCCAAATCCAGAAGTTCTTGCAGTTGCATCTCCAATTCCTTCAACTCTGCTGGTGCCATCCTATATGGTGCCCTTGATACTGGCTCTGTCCCTGGTGCTAACTCAATCACAAACTGAATCTCCCTACGCGGCGGCAATCCTGGTAAATCCTCAAGAAATACATCCAAGAACTCACACACCAATCTGGTCTCCCCCGGCCCCACTGGCAAAACCCTGGTGGTATCCACCACATTAGCTAGGAAACCTATACATCCACCCTATAACAAGTCTCTAGCTCTCAATGCAGAAATCATGGGTATGCAGGGTCCATATACCATACCCAGGAAGACAAAAGGATCCTCGCCCTCCGGTGCAAAAGTTACCATCATCTTCCTGCAGTCAATAGTAGCCCCATACCTGACCAGCCAATCCATCCCTAACATCATCTCAAAGTCCTCCATATCTAATTCAATCAAATCTACTGAAAGCTCCATACTATCAACCATCACTGGCAGTGCCCTAATCCATCTCCTAGAAACTACCAATTCACTTGTAGGCAATAAAGTCCCAAACCCTGCAGTGCGATACTCACTAGGTCTACATAGTCTATCAATCACTTTACTATAATCAAAGGAATGTGTAGCACCAGAATCAATCAATACAGTAAAAGGAGAGCCAGCGCTAGAAAGCTGACCTGTCACTACCAAGGGACTAACTTTAGCCTCTGCCTGTGTCAAAGTGAATACTCGAGCTGGAGTCAAGCTATCCACCTTTCCTGCTTCCCCTTTCTTTACTGTTGGGTAGTCCTTCTTGAGATTCCCCACCATTCCACACACATAGAAAGCATTGGCCTGACATTCGCTCTGATGGCGTCTTCTACATCTTGGGCACTCTGGAGAACTCCGCCATGCTTCACCGCTGCCCTGACGGCCACCCTGACCACCCCGACCCCTCCTATTAGGACTAGCTGCAGTCGAAGTGTCCGGAGTCTTTCTCTTGAAATCACTAGGGCCTCCGCCCCTACCTGACCCAGAATAAGGAGGCACCACTCTGTGGCCTTCCCGCCTTCTGCACTTTCCCTCCAGATCTTACTCTCCGCTTCCTCAGCGGTAAGAGCCTTCTACACAGCATGGGCATAAGTTGTCCCCCTAGGAACTGTCGTAATCCTCACATATTGGGCTATCATAGCATTAAGCCCTATAATAAATCTATCTTGCCTAGCTGCATCAGTAGGCACAAGGTCTGGTGCAAATTTCGCAAGCCTGTCAAACTTTAAGGCATACTCTATAATGGTCATGTTGCCCTGCACCAAACCCACAAACTCATTAACTTTTGTTGTCCTGATGGCAACATTATAGTATTTATGGCTGAACAAGTCTCTAAATCCTTCCCAACTCAAAGCAATGACGTCCCTAGTTTGTGAAGCCACTTCCCACTAGATGCGAACATCCTCTCTCAACATATATGTGGCACAAGCCACTCTATCATGCCCCTCTATCCTCATAAAATTTTGAATAGTAGTAATCATAGTCAGCCATTGCTTGGCCTTCAATGGGTCTGGTCCACCCTCGAAGATTGGGGGTTGCTACTTCCTGAACCGCTCATATAATGGCTCCCACCTGTTCCCAACCTCCCCTGGTTGTACAACTGGCACCACTACAGGTGGTACGATAGGGGCAGCACTCCCTGATGGAGCCTACTGACGTAGCAGATGAATCTGTTTGTCCTGGCTCTGTAACCACGCTTGCATATCTGCCATGAGTTGTTGCCAGTTCTCAGGGACTGGCGAAGGAATCTGGCCCTGGTCATCACCCCCGGTCCCAGACCTAGTGCCGACTAGTCGTGTATATTTTCTTGGACGCATAGCTATCCAAGTCAATCTGCAATCAACGACTCGGCAATCAGACCATGATGACAGGGTAAAAGCTTCTCCAAAATCCACCAAAGGAACATAACCAATCACAAAAAATCAAGATATAGGTATTTATCCACATGCACCGGCTACTAATAAGCATGCCCCAACCTTTCCACACAACAGCTAAGATATAAGCATTCATCCATACACAATATACAGTTAATCATCCAAATATTCATTTACATGGATAGCGATACTAATGAGCATGCCTTAATATTTTCATATAGCATTCAAGGGCCAGGCCCTATCAGTATCGCATGCTCCCTATTAATCCAATAAATAGCAATATTCATAACTCATTTCAAACATACGAGCATATAAGCACATTTACACATTACCAAACCCTGAATCAAGCTTGTCTTTAGCAGTGAATGTACATGTCCAGCCGGTCTTCAGGAACCCTTAAACCTAGGACGCTCTGATACAAAGTTGTAATGCCCTAGATAGCCAAGACCGCTACACTGTGTACTTATAAAGGTGTAAGACTTGCTAATCAAGTCATTTAGTGAAAAACATGAAACGGAAACCACTAATGAACTAGGGTTAAGAGGTTTTGGTGTCAAAAGGGTACATTTCATATAACTACACATTTTTACACATGGGATCCCAAAAAGGAACAGTGTTCAAAAGTCAGTATACAAAATTTCCAAAGTTTAAACAACCATTAGCCATTCTAAGGCAAAATAGACATTTCTGGTTCTCCTATTTCTGTCTCTATCTCAACCGTGGCAGCTGAGCAGCTGATCATGTACAATCTGCTCTAAGAGCTCTCCGAATCAGGGTTGATCAAGCTTGCCCTTGCCTTTACCTGCACCACGAAGCACCCGTGAGCTAAGGCCCCGCAAGAAAACATATCATATTACATGACAAGCAATAATAACATTTGGATAACCCTTTAAACATGTTCATACACTTAACATACCATAGTAATCACAAAGCATGAAGATTCAACCAAAGAATCAGCTAATCATCACTTAGCTATACAACATAACAATCAACCAATCAATAATAACAACAAATCACATAGTAATCAAGGTCAACGCCTTAGGTCGCACCCTCTGTTTATCCCACTGACTCCGGCCTGCTTAAACCGAGCTCAATGCATAATAAGTTGTCCTCAGCTACCAGTGGCCGAGCTGTGCCTTGTGCGCTAGTGTAAACTTCGGCACTCTTAGGTAGTTGGTTTACTGATTACATGGCATAATACCATCCTTTCAAAGCATACAAAATAGGGAACCCTTAGTCCCATTATAAGTCCACAATCGGGTGCAGTTTTCTTACCTTTAGTTCCCAAGTGCACTGACTACGAGCGATGCCTCTTGAGCACAATCCGATCCTTGAGCCCTAGCTTAGTACCTAGTCACAACCAAGATAACAGATACCATCAATAATCATAAAAAAGCTTCTAGATAAAGTTCTAGTCTCCGGAACATTGAATTCCACCAAACACGGTGGTAGATTCAATCCCGAGCACCCTAGGTATAATTCCCATGCTTAAAGTCCCAAAATCCCTTAAGGGCCGCGACTCAAGCTATCCATGCCGCAGCATAGCCCCCAAAAAGAGCCCATCTGGGCTCAGAACTAGACACAGGCCGCGGCCCTACTCAGACCATGCCACGGCCCGCCCTCCATCTCCAGCATCCATCAGCTTCAGAGGGTCGCGGCTTACCAAGAACTATGCCGCGGCCCGACCCCTTCGAACCCAGAAAAACCACCATTTTTCACTCCTAAACCTCACTCAAAATCATTCAAAACTATCCTAATTCCACAACTCAATTATCCCAAAACTTCTCACATGATTCCAACAACACAACCCTGCTGAAACCTAGTGTAGAAACTCATTAAAAACTCACTTCAATCTCTGAAACCCACATACTCAAAAACATCAAAACCAGTCATGCAAACTCATAATTTAAACTATAAATTACGAATTGAAGCTTACCTTCTTTGATGAACCAACTTCCTTAACAATCTCTGAGCTAAAACCCAAGCTTTCAAGCCTCAATTCTGCCCTTCAACACCAAAGTTCATAAACACTTCAAAACCCAGCTATAACATAGAATTTTAATCACCATGCTTCAAGCTTATATCTTACCTTAGTTCTTGGCTGAATCCTTAGCTGAACACTGAACTAATCCTTCCAGACTCCAGCCCAATCCACTAAATTTCCTAGCTAAAATCCTTAAGTTCTAGTAGTTTTCCTTTGAGAGAGAAAGGGAGAAAGAGGGAGGGTCAGTTCCCTATGTTATACTGTGTTCTCATTCTTTTTACTTAGTCTATCCTTAGATAATTAAGTTAATCCCCAGGCTCGGGGTACCGGAAACATCCCCGAGGGAAAAATGGTAAAATTCCTCAGTATTCCCACCTAGACTTTCTAACCTCAAATATAACTCCAATTATTTGTTTCCATAACTCGATAACCTAAATAACCATCCATACTTAAAATACCCCTTGACTAAGCCCCATTGTGACTTTCCCACTAGCTAGCTTCCTAGGATCGCCTCAAGTCGCATGCTGCAGACTTACCCACATAATAATGTGGTTCTCACAAATATAACATATAATCACATTAACATTTACATAACCATACAAGCATGCTTATTATATAATCATCCATTAAATCAATAAATTCACACATAAACCAATTATGCCCTCCCGGCACACTAATCAAGGCCCCTAAGCCATATTAGTGATATTGCGTCGTTACATCATTTCACTTCTTCATCAGAAGCTATAGATGTTCATATATATGATTAACACTCCCACTCAATTATACTACCGAGTTCCCAAGATGTAAGTATGGGCTAGTCTGTAGGGTAAGCTGGTAACGAACAAGTCAAAGAACTCAAATAATACAATCAGTTAGAATACTAACCACTCATAATTGAGATTGAATTGACCTATGGTCAACTATATGATATGACTAGAATAGATAATAACGATATGTTTACTTATCTTATCAAGTTTCAATATCGGTCCAGTCCGATGTAACAAATACATCTGATCTTATCTACTTTGCTAATGTTCTAGAAAGAACATAACACTATAATGTGTAAGTAGATCATATCGTAGATTGGCAAGTCAGTGTAAATCCTGTGCACTGACTAATCTTAGGACTAACTTATTTTGAACATATAATCATATTTATATTCGAGTGTGATTATTACGTCACTATAAATAAGATTAGCTATATGCTCGGGATTTAATAGAAGTTTATATTAAACAAATAATTATGAAAATAAAACATGTGAGCAAAGTGATTGACCAAGTCAAAAAATGATTTCTATTCTTTTATTGATAATAAAATGACATTACAAAGAATTTGGGTTTTAATTAGGGCATAAAACCCCAACATGAAGTACTTGAAGGATTCTGTGGCAATCACTCAGGGGGGCAAACTCTAACAAATAAGATATTGATACGGGGGTATTTTTGGGCAACGATGAATGAAGATGAAATGGAGTATGTGCAGAAATGCGACAAGTGCCAAATATTTTAAAAGATACCTCGAGCAGCTCCTAATGAGCTCAAATAAATGTAAAGTTCATAGCCCTTTACTGTATTGGGGATAGATCTGGTCGGACAACTACAAACAAGAAAAGGAGGAGTCAACTTTGCAGTAGTTGCAGTGGATTACTTTACTAAGTTGAATGAAGCAGAACCAGTAGCAACTATTAATTCGAAGAAAATGCTCGATTTCATGGTAAAAAATATCATCTGCAGATATGGACTACCAAAAAATATCATTTCAAACAACGATACTCACCTTGACAATGATTTATTTATAAGCTTCTGCTCATGACATTGTATCACAAAAAGTTTCTCAGCTGTTTCTCATCCCCAAGCAAATGGAAAGGTAGAAGCTGTTAACAAAACTGTAAAGGATACAATGAAGAAATGAGTGGAGCAAGCGAAAGGCAACTGGTCGGATATATTGCCAGAAGTACTATGCTCACATCGCACTACTACTCGTACATCAAGAGGTCATACTCAATTTTCCTTGGCTTATGGATATGAAGCTATGATACCAATTGAATTGACCCCCCCCCCCCCCATCACATCGAAGAAGTACATATGACCAAGCTCATAATCATCAACTATTAGTTGAAACCCTTGATTTAATCGATGAACGAAGGAAGCAATCATAGTTGCGGGTAGATGCTTACCAACAAAAGGTTGATCAATATTTTAACTCTCAAGTTAAGGACAGAAAGGTTGCCATGGTTGATCTACTCTTGCAACAGGTATTCCAAAACACAAGGGACCCTGCGGTGGGAGTTTTGGGGTCTAATTGGGAATGACCGTACTAGATCGTTGATATTTTACAACCAGGTTCATATAAACTTGCTCGACTAAACAGTGAACTAGTCGCAAGGTACTAGAATGGAGAACATCTAAGAAAATATTATCAATAACACCAGTCTCAAGGCACGTTTTTCCCACTTTTTACGATGAATGTAGTTATAGATTTCTTTATTTTTGGTTGTAAAGAATGTTTTACCAATTTTTCACGATTAGTGTATTTTTGTTATTTTTGGATGCCAGACACGTTTTGCCCATTTTTTAATGACCACTTATTTCCTAGAATATTTTCTTTTATCTGGTCGTAAGGCACATTCTTATTGTCCAAGACAACCAGTTATCTAATAAAATTAAATTCTTAATGTTTTCATTCAAATTATTCACTGCTCGTACAAATTTTTTAATTCAATAGACACGCTTTTGTCCATTTTATTACAAGATATTTAAAAGGGAGTGTGCTTGACACACTTACATTGCCAACTTTTGATATTTAACAAGTATTTCTTAACATGTGTGATTTTATTCCTAAAAACAAGTATACTACTTTATGATATAATTTCAAGCAGCAATGCTAGCCCAAACAGGACTGGGCAATTGGCAAATGACCAAGGACTTACCTCCTCGATCACTTGGGAGGCGTATAGGGTATACATAATCATACATAAGCAAAAGAGTAAACAGCACAATTGAGTAGCACTTAGAAAAAATTTCAAAATTTATAAAGTGTTGTGCTTTATTAAAAAAGAACATAGAAACTAAAAATTTTGTTTCTTCACACGGGTAGAAAGTTTGAAAACTTATATAGAAATTAATTGATATATCTAGTCAAAATAACATGCAGCATATTGTATGTAAAGCAAGTAAAATATTACAAATATTGATCGAGATTAAAAGTTGTTCAGACAAACATTGTTTTTACACCCTAGACCTTAAAGCCCAGGTGCCTAACTTATATATATATATTAAAAAAAAGGAAAAGAAAGACAAGGGAAACCCCGACCTCATTTACCAGCCACCTCATCCTCAGACTGCTCGAGCCCCAGGTCATTATTGTGGTTCAGGGAAATCTCTGGACCAAAGGTGTAACATCCCAAATTTGCTAATGAGGCTTAGTGCCTTAATTAGTGTGTCGGGGGGCGTAAATGGATATTATTTGCATGTTTATGATTATATACATGATTATGTGAGTTATATTATGATATGACTATTTTTGCATGTTTAATTGTATTACATATGCATGTAGGCCCATTTCTTATTAGAAGGGTATTTTTGTAATTTTGACCCATTGAGGGTATATTTGTAAATATATGTGTTTTATGATTGAGACCACATCATTATGTGGATATATTTGAGGTATTCTGCAACAGGCGATCCTAGTGAGCAAGTTAGCGGTTTAGTCACAATAGGGTCAAATACTCGACTCGGGATGAGCCTAAGGGTATTTTGGTAATTTAGTACATTACTTGGATTTATCAGGTAATGGGAAGTTATTTGGAAACTACTTTGGAAATTATGAGGTGTTAATTGAGATTGGGGATAAATGGTGGCAAAAGACCATAATGCCCTTGAGGGCATAAAAGAAGTAAGTAAAGGCTAGGGGTGTTTTGGTCTTTTCCCTAACCTTGGATAGACTTAGTCACTAGAAGACTTCAGAAATACTTCAATAAGCACAACCACAGCTCCCTTAATTTCTTAGTTCACTCTCTCTCTCTCTCTCTCTCTCTCTCTCTCTCTCTCTCTCTCTCTCTCTCTCGGTTCTATCTTTTTCTCTTAGTGGTTGTTGGGATTTCGAGATTTTTGAATAAGGATTCTTGAATTTAAAGGCTTCGAGGTGATCTTAGAACATGGAAATTGTTTAAGGTGCAGCTAGGAGGTCGAATCCTAGCTAAGGTAACGTTTTTGTTCCTATAATCTTTGAGTTTTCATTTTCATTTTTGGTGTTCTTGAGCTTCAAAGCTCAAGATGGGATTTATGAGTTTCTATGCAGATTTTGGTTATATGTGGTGTTATATTGTTGTTCTAGATGAATTTCTTTGAGTTTATAACTCTATTATGGATTTGGTTGTTATTTGGGATGAATTTTGAGGAATTTGGCTTGGAAAAATGTTGGAGAAATCTTGGTTCGCGGGGTTGTGCCACAACATTATTCTTGGTGCGTCGCGGCCTGCATGAACTCAGAGCCTAGGGCAGTTCTCTGAATCGACTTGGGGTCGCGGGGCCTGGTGGGCTGCGCCGCGACACGTGTCTAGGGAGATAGATTTGGGGGTTCTCTGACTTGAGGTGCACCGCGGCCCTTCAGGAATGCATCACGACGCTAGTTGCGAAAGTTAGCCAAAAGGGGTTTTTGAGTGCGAGGACTCAAACCTAGGACTCATTTCGGAGGCCTTTATTCACTCGATATTGATGGATATCTTTTATTATGGTTGTGACTAGGGTACCACTAGGGATTAAACGGGGATCGTGCTCAAGGATCGTTTATATTTTGCCAGCGCTTGGACTGAGGTAAGAAAATTGCACCATGGGTTCATGATTAGGGCTTGGGCCCCTGTGAATGAGCATGCTTAGTATTATACATGTGATTATTTGATGAAGCATGCTTGAATGATTTGTATCTAGATAATTGTTAAATGATGTATGCTTGTCTGTATTATCTGATTTAAAAGGCTTGACTGATAAGTTAAGGACGAGAATAGTGCGCTGAGCGCCGACCGAAAGGCTTAACTTATAAGTCAAGGGTGGTAATAGCACGCTGAGTGCCAACCAAAAGGGTTGACTTATAAGTCAAGGGCGGCAATAGAGCGCTGAGTGTTGGCCAATATGGTTAGGCCTATCCAGGAGTGTGGTATACTTTTGACCAACCCTATGGACGCTTGGAAAATAAAGTGTCAGGTACACTTGGCCAGCCCTAAGGGTGGTTATATAGAGGATAGGGCAACGGGCCCCAGTGTGACTCCATAGTCACTTATCTGAATTGAATGGATGCATGAGTAGGGTTATTAATGCTAGGCATGCTGATAATGATTCATTAATATGTTATGAACTGCCTATGAGCATGTTTAAGTTTTCTTGCTGAGCCTTGGTTCACAGGTGCTATGTGGTGCAGGTAAGGGAAAAGGGAAGCTAGACTAGCCATGAGTTGGAAAGCTTCGGTGGTGACATGTGCATATGCAACTTGCTCGACCACCACAACCAAGGATTCACAGAGGAACTAGGTTCGAACCCTAATTTTGTCGTTTAGGCTGGCTTGTGTTGTCTTTTGAACTGTAAATGACCATTTAAATGTTTATTTTGGGATCACATGTACGAACTTAACACATTGTAATGAAATGATCATTCCTTTTGACAATTTTTTTTACACAAATCTGTTAATCACTTTTAGTTACACGTTTATGGCCAAATAACTTGATTAGCGAGTCTAGCACTATTTAAAGTACACAGTGCAACAGTCTTGGCTATCCAGGGCGTTACAAGGGGTCTCTAGGGAGACAACATCAAATTCCTCCTCACAAGCAACGCACTTGGCGATTTCTTTATCCTAGAGGTTGGCAGGCAGATAGTCGAAGTTTTCTTCCTTGTTGTTTTTCCAAAACATTAAAAAACAATTGAAAGTAGCATTCTTAAACTTTGACAAGTCCAAAGAATGCTTCTCCTTATCCTAGGCTAGCTCCTCATCAAGCCTCTTCTGAACTACCTTGAGTTATTGGACGCATTCCTTGAGGCTCTTCTTTCCATGTTTGTGCCCCTCGATCAAGCGCGTCTGCTTTGCCTTCTTATTCTGGAGTGCCTGGAACCCCTAGGTCTTTCCCTCAATCTTGATAATGTTTTCCTTGAGATCCTCCTCAATCTCTTTAGCATTATTATATTTGGTTGTGTCGTACTCCTTGAACTGCTTTACAGTGGCCCTTTTCCTCATGAGCGAGTCAGCAACCTTTAGTGCTTGAGGACATGTATGAGCCAGTGTCATCATACCCTACAAATATAAAAAGGTTAGAATCGAGCAACAGACTTGTATAAAAAGAAATATTATTTTGAAGAATGAAACAAATACTTAGTGACAAGATTTCAGACATAGCCCAAACAATGGACCGATCTACAAACACCCTCTCAAGGGGGGCAAAGTCCACAACACTAAGGCGGTTGTGGGAGAATATTGCCTCGGCATGGACTTTAGGCTGTCCACTATTTTTGGAGGTGTATTGTGGTCAACCTCCGAGGCTGCAGGGGAAGTGCTCACTGGAGGAGGCTGCCTAGTTGGTGGAGTCTGCATGGGAGAAGTCTGGTTTGGTGCAGTTGGAGAAGTTGGGGTAGGCGGGTCTCCCCTAGCCTGCTTGGTTGCGGGCTCTTTGCTCGAGCTTTCACTAGGAGCAACTTCTCTTTTAGATTCCTTCTTCATCAAAGCAGTTGTAAGGCATACAAATCAAGAATATATGCTTCCAACATCGCAGTAATCAGGAGCAAACATGTTAAGAGTTCTTCAAAGGATATAAAGAGGAATGAGCAGTACACTTATCACATAGATAGTTTTTATATCTATATTATTGCTCGAAAAATATAATCACATAGCTTATGTCTATGTTTAACTACAAAAGAATTACGACGTTTGTATTACGAGTTTCTCAGATTGCCCCATCTCCTCATCAACTTCCTGCTCGACAACTCTTTCACCAGTTGCACTTTCAATGGTCTAGTGAGTTTCGAGTAGACTAACCAATCTAAGGTTGGCACTGGTTACAAGCAGCCTACAGTTCTTCTCATTAGAAGGAAGGTTATTCAAGGCAGCTACTCGGGTAAGCATGCCAGAAGTTGGAGGAGGCCTTTCCCACGGCCTAACAACAATAGAGGAAATAAGCTAAGTACTAATAAAAAAATAAAGGAAGAGTAAGATACATAAATGAACAACTCATTACCTAGATGGAAGGCAAGATTATCTGCAACTAGATCGGTTAGGTCCTGATGGCAGAAGTAAAAGAATCCAGTGGTCTGATGGCCTGGATTTGACTTGAGGTCGTAGAGATAATGGACCTCGTTGGGAGTGGGGGCTACCATCTTTGAAAATGATATATGAAACATAATCCTGAAAGCATTAGATATCTGTTAGATGTTAATTGAAATGTAGTAGTGCCAAAATATCTCGCAATGCCTCTGAAATAGTCGTGGAGGGGGAGAGTAGCGCCGACTTGCATGTTAAATCATGACCATGCACTGAAGGCTATGCCAAGAAGGTTGGTGCGCTAGTCGACCCAAGGAGTAACCATATTTATTCCCTTGATTCCATATTTTTCAGGGTATGCCTCGAGAAGGCTGCTTAAGAGGGTGCTGGCTGGGACAAGATACCATATTCTTCCTCTTGCGAATTTTCAGCTTTTCATAAAGCCTTATAGTATTAGTCACCTCCACAGTCAGAGCAGCCGCCTCAGGCTACTTGTGGGGCCTCTGTGGTTGGTGTTGTTCTTGTTCTTGTTCTTGTTCTTGTTATTGTTGGTGTTGTTGTTGTTCTTGTTGTTATTGCTATTGTTGTTGTGGCTGCTCATCATTCTTGTTAGTCTCGTGTCTTGTGACTTGAGGATCTGCAGTTGTATGCTACCTTGCCATTTGCTTTACTCTAGCCATATCTAAGGCACTGTCGCCTTTTGATGAATACTCTCAATACCTTAGTGTTGCTCACACCCCTTAACATTTTTGCGAACTAACACATCCTACACAATTGTCTCGGCGCCTCCCTTCTGAGTCAAATCAATATTACATGTGAACACCTTCAAGTACGATCGTCCTCTGACAACTGTTGCCATTGCCACCTTGGTCTCCCTGTGATGCTCTTTGGCACACACAAGTAGCATATGAAGCATTCCAAATCCATCTTTATTTGATTCATCAAAGTTGTCAACTCTTGACCACCATCATGACTAATAAGTGTCTGACGGCCACTGTCATACTTTTGCACTCTTGCCCCCAAGTTTCCTTTTCAACTAAAGCTCGTCTTACAGCTTAGAATGTCACTCAAGCAAACCTGTCGTAGTGCACCAAGCATACAAGCGTGACCTCTCGATCAAACCTTGTCCAATGTCAACGAGTTCCAACTCATCTATAGCGCCCCTCCACAATTTCTCGTGGTAGTTGTCTTTTTAGCATCATTGAATTTTTTATTCGAAGCAACCATAACTGCCCCCTATCTAAGATGTCCAATATTTCCATGAAGAAGAACCAAGTCACATCTTGTATCAGCCTACTGATCCTTTCAAGGTGACTAAATGGATCAATGACATCTCTGGATCTTTCTGATCCTTCTACACACCTACATCCCTTTTAGGATGGACCAACCAGGTTCATCCTCACTTGAGATTAACATGGCTCTGATACCAACTGTCACGGGCTGGCATTTTGACAGCGGAAATGCCCATGCGACACCTTAACTCCTCTGAGCCAAGGTCAGCCTTCCAACCATTCAGATAACAATGGGTACATTTTTCACGCGATCATGTGCCTCTACACACTTCCATCTCTCGAACAACTTTCATCGAGTCACATTCTCAAGCATCTATAAGTGCATCCGTACATCAAGGCTCTCTAGCAAAGATACTCACATTGTCCATAGGTTCTCACTATGGCAAGGCGAATCCCAAACCCGATGCTTACCTAGATTTTCGCTAGCCAAGGTAGCTTGTGTGGCCAAGAACCAGCACCAAGCTGATTTGCCAACACCTCTCGTCATGCCCCATTCAATACTATTTGAATAGCTCCCGTCACGGTTCAAGGACTCTCATACGTCCATGGTCCAATCCTCAACGCACCACCCCTTCACTCATGTTGGCAAGCCCTCAAGACTAGCTTCAAGACTAATGGCACATACTGGACCTCTATCATTCTTAAGCATAGTGCACCCTCCAATGCATGTATGCTAACAAGTCCCACAAATAACTTCCCGTGTTATCTCGTGTCCAGACTCGTGGCCATGTCGCACCACGATATCTCTTGGAGGTTTGGGCCACGTTCCATGAAAACGGCAAGCCAAGGGAACCGTACCCATAAACCTACGACAGCACACTTTAGCACACTACCGAGGCGACCCGGTAATGTCCATGAGCACTCCTACTCATGAAGACATATAAGTCCCCTTGTGGTCCTCATATGCCCGCCCTACTAGCCTCCTAACTAGTAGTAGCTCACTTAGCGCGCCTGCGCTAGGGGGTGGTGGAGAGTTGACACCAAGTGCTCCCCCTACAAAGAGCATTTTGAGCTTTTAGTTTTCTACAAGAAACATATATGATTTTTGCTTGGGAGACATATCTGGCTCTCAACTCGCAAATTCTCTCAATCTGTCAAATATGATCGTACTATTGTGTTCATTGACCCTTCAATATGGGAACTACCAAGTCCCATCTAATTTCGGGCAATATTGAAGGTATTTACGAAAATGTCACTGACGTACAAATCAAGCATCAACATGCTCACTAGCCTGCACATGTTACATTGGACACCTCTATTTTATTGACTCTTGTATTGGGGTCAATAGTCATTATCAATGATATCCCCTTGAAACTCTTTTCCCTCTTGAGCTTTTTCCCAAAGGGTTTTGCTTGGGTTTTTCTTCTTTGAGGGTTTTAATGAGGCCAACTAATTCTTAAAAAAAAAAAAAATTGCTTGGGTTGACTTCTGCCTGCTGAGCTTTGGCCGAATCAATTTGACTCAGTTAATATATCAGATTTTATTTTCCTTATTTCAACACATTTACTGTAAAGACTGACCCACGGGACAGATCTGGTCGAATACCCAAATTGGCTATCACAATCATTCATGGCCTTGAAGGTCAAAAATGGACGAAGTCAAACATACCATTAATGCAGTTAGGCACGTCCCTATTCAGCCTCAGTCAATGACTTGCCAATAATGATATGACAAATATACAAACCATAATACATATTGAAATTTCTTTAATAGCTTCAGCAACTATCAAATAAATTAACTTAGCAAGATTCGGAATAGATTAAGTTAGAATAAACATGTTTATGTAATACTCATACGCCAAATGCTTACAAAGTTATTTGGAACAAATGAATATGTTAAATTTTTTATTGTGGTCAATCTCAAATAAAATAAAATAAAATAGACTACAAAATTTGTAGTCTTTCTCTTTTAAACTTTTGTCGGACTTTTAAGTCACTATAGATATGTTGAGTTAGACATCATAACACTAGTTTGGATTAAATATCCTTGTTATATTTTTCAGTTTCATATTTGTAAATATATGTTATCATGCTATTTACACGTTTTTTTTTTCTGGGTATAGTTATTTTTGTATATTTTTTTGTAAATCGGTATGTTTGCCTATTTAATTTGCAATATTACATGTTATTTTTCCAATTCATAAACATCTGTACATAAAGTATTGGTGTGGAATATTGTGATGCAACTAATAATTAGATAAGAAATAAAAATACTCGGGTAGCTGTTTTTTTCCAATTTTATTTTTATTATTGTTTTTGTTGACTAGTTTTTTCGCTAACAACTAATTTAATAAAAAATAGAAAGAGACGCTGAGATTTACGCGGTTTAGGTGATTAATTAACCATAGTCTACGAGTCAATTATATTAAGATGAGAGAAGCTTTGGGGTTCAAGTTTCTATAAAGTTTTCAGACAGCATTTTTGAAATGCTATGAATACAAAAATATGATATCATTTACAATGTGTGCCCTAACCCTATTTATAAATGGTTGAGGACAATTAATTCTCTAATGATGAGTAATTACCATTATTCTCTCTTAATGGAGTATTAAATGAACAAAGAATCAATACATTTCCATAATTAATATGCTGGTGGGCCCAGACGTATCACAGTGACCTCAATTACGAGGTTTCAGCCCACTACTTATTGGGGTAGCACGTCCCTAACATTGCCAGAGGGTCACTGCGAGCAGTTTCCCATGTCAGGTGGCGTGGTGAGACATCTTGTTTGTCGCTTGTACGGACTCGACACCATGACTTGTGCAATAGTAAAATGTTAAATGACTCCTTGTGGTCCAAGTTCGTCTCGCTTGACACCTGACATCCTACTCCAAGCCTGGAGGACGAATCTCGTAGGTCTGGAGGACTTGAATGGAGGAAAAGATCTGGAGAGGACATTCTGCATGGGGTTCTCGGGAAGTAGCCTTTCTCAAAACATATTTCTCTGGGGGCAGTAAATGGTCAATAAAAAGGCAAGACTTTCCTTCTAGGGAGCTCTATGCAAGCTCTAAGAGGTTTAACCAGGTTCCGCGTGGACCTAATTACTCCTAATGCACGCCACATGTCACTTGGTGAAAACACAAACAACAGTTATTTTTGTATTTAAATATAAATTTAAAAATCTGGAAAATAATTTAAAATTTTATAAAGATTTTTTTCTTTTTAAAAAGTGCATATATAATTCTTTTTTCTTTTCAATTAAATTATTTGGAAATAAAACTCAAAACATACATGTATGAATACAAAATAAGTATAAAAAATAATTTGTTAGAGAAATTTTGAACTATTAATTATATTTCTTATAATTTTTAAATACACAAAGAATTTTTTTTATTTGGATCTTCGCCGAGGATTCTATGACCCTACCGAAAAATAGGAGTAGATGCGATTGGAATTAAAAATGAGACGCATACAAAAAGAGGAGAGGATTGTTGATTTTTGTTTGTTTGGAAGAAAGAGAGAGAGAGAGAGTCAAGAAACAAATATATTGTAATGAAGATGATTATTGTTGTTATATAAATTAATGGAAAATTCTATGGTACACCTTTATTTTTGGATGAACGATGCACCTCGTTTGTGTTTTTAGTACCTAGATAATTTTTGGCGTAATTTTTTTTTTTATGATTTTGTATATTGTGGTTATTTAGAGTATCATGCAAATTTTTAGAAAATTCTGAATAATTTACAGTGACGAAAATATGATTCAAATTGGTTACCATAAAAAAATATTGTTTTCTATACACATAAAAAAAATAGAAACGTATGTAACAAACTATTTTAATATTGTTTTTCGATACTGTAAATTATTCAAAAAATTTTAAAAATTTTAAAAATGCTGAAAATAATTACAATGTATAAGGCGAAAAAAAAATTAGCCAAAAAAAAATCATTCAATGTCCACTGAACTATTAGGTGACGTTTGGTTACAAAATAAAAATTGAATGGTAATGGTAATAGGAATAGGAATTGAATGGAATGAAATTTTCTTTCTTTTGTTTGGTAGAGACTTTGAAATGAGTGACTGAATAATTATTACTATATTTGATATACTATGAAATAGAATGGAATGGAATGAAATTAAACTTATTTTGACCAAATTATCCTTACTCTTATAATGAATAATTTTTTTATCAAATTACTATTATTTTGTAATTTTAGTTTTTATTATATACCAAAATACTAATTTGTAATTGAATTTAACTTTTATTTTACTAAATTACCCTTATATATAAATTAAACAAATAAATAATAATAAGATTCTAATTATTAATACTCAATATACAAAAAAAATTTATAGAAAGAAATAGTGTTATTATTACTTAAAAAAATGTGCTTAATTGAATGGATTTCTTTTATTAATATAAATATGTTATAAATTTATTTAATTTTATTATATTTTTATTATTAAAAAATAAATAAAATTACACATTCTTAATATAATAAAATAGAAAATAATCATTACACAAAAAAAAAACAATAAAAAATATTAATTGTCTAGTGTTTATATTTTTTTTCTATCTCATAAATATAATATAAATATATATTATAATATTTTTTTTTAGCAAAACTCTTTCATGACCACATAAATATATATATATATATATTTATACACACGTAAACCAGTTTTGGAGAATGACATATATGGTATAATAAAATCTGTGATGGAATAGAATGACTTTTAAAGTTTAATTTAGTAAACTCAAATACCTAGTTTAATTGAATTAGAAGGAATAACAATTCCATTCTTATGCTTATCCATGTAAACCAAATATTACCTTAAAATGTTAAGTTTTATGGAGCTGTTTGGTAACATTTAAAAAATAGTTTTTTATTTAATTAATTAAAAATTTGAAAATTAAATGTAAAATAGTGTTTTGTAACTATATTTTTATTTATTATTTTAAAAAAATTTAATTAAAATTTATTAAATTTTAAAAATAAAAAATTTTCAGTTTCAAATTTATTTTAAACAGATTTCAACTTTTCATATATATATATATATATTTTTTCTTCAACTCAACATCTCATTTTATATTGTTAAATAAAAAATAAAAATAAAAATTATCAAAAATATTTATTATTTTTTGTTTTTAAAAACAAAAAACAAAAATAGTTAATAAATATATTTTTATTTTTTAAAAATAAAAAAATAAAAATAACATTCCTATTTTTGTGTTTAAAAAATTTTTAAATAAAAATTTTAAGCAACGCAACCAAAATTTATATTCAAAATTTATTGTGATAAAATAAATATACCAAAAATAAGAAATAATAATAATGATTGGTCTACTACTTATTTTTACGAGGAAAAGACCTAGTCTGTCTTGGACTATATAAAGTTGTAAGAGACAAGAATTGGGTATCAAAGTTTTTGGACGCCTTCAGCCTTCTCTCAAATTCGCCATCAACGCTTATTAGTCCTTTCGTTGAAAACAGTGTCCCAAAACCTTTGTTTCATTTCATCCAAAAGAAAAAGAAAAAAGAAATACCTTCTTTCTACCCTCTATTAATTCCTAAAACTTTTCTCTTCAACAATATCCATAATCATTTTATTTTAATGGAGCACATAATGGGACTTCTCAGAATTCACGTCCACAAAGGAGTTGACCTTGCCATTAGAGATGTCGTCAGTAGTGACCCTTATGTAGTGATCAGAATGGGCAAGCAGGTAACTCTTAGTCATTTTGTTTTTTTTTATTTGTATTTATTTTTTATTTGATTTTGTTTATGGGTTTGATTGTTTTGTTGTTTTTAGATTTGTTCTGAGTTTCGTTGAATTGACTTCTTGGTCAAGCTCTGTTTTCTTAGTCATTTGGGTTGTAAGTGCAGGCACTTTGGACAATTCTAATTTTACCCTGAAAAATTTCTCAACTGATAGAAACAATCCTTTGATTTATGTAAAGAAAATAGCTAGCTCTTATTTGTATTTGTAATTAATGTTTTATTAACTCTTTTTAATTTATTTGTTTCATGGTATCAACAAACTAGTTCAAGAGAATCGTATAGCTATTTACAATTTTATTATTTTGGTTTTTCTTCCGTTTCAAAATTTAGTGAATTGCTATTTACTTCTGGTCAAAGATAATTGACAAAGATCCACTAAAAAATTCAAGGACGAACTCTATTGGAACTACTTTCAAACCATGAAGATTTTGTTTTTTTGTAGGCTAGTAGTTTGGTCAAGTTTTGATGCTAATCTTTATATTATTTATTTATGCAAATATCTATGTTTTTTTAGAAGTTGAAGACTCGTGTGGTGAGGAATTGTGTGAACCCCCAATGGAATGAAGATTTGACCCTCTCAGTTGTAGATCCAACTCTTCCAGTCAAGCTTGTAAAACTCTTCTTCACTTCAGCTCTCACATTCAGACATTTTTGCCCTCCATTTTTTTAAGAAATAAAAATCCTCTGTTAATTAATACTATAATATTTAACGCTGCCGACATTTAAAATGCAATTGTTACTATTTATTTTAACTCATTTTGGTATTTCGAATTTGTTTTTACTTACATCAGCACTAATGCTTTGGTTTACAGTTGGTGTATGACAAGGACACATTTTCTATGGATGACAAAATGGGAGACGCTGAGTTTGACATTAGGCCATTTGTCGAGGCTCTAAGGATGCGTTTGGCAGGCCTACCCAGTGGAACCATAATCACAAAAGTCCAACCAAGTAGGCAAAACTGCCTATCTGAAGAAAGCTCCATAATTTGGAGTGAGGGCAAACTGGTTCAGAACATTTGTCTCAGACTTAAAAATGTGGAGAGTGGGGAAGTGGAACTACAACTTGAGTGGATTAATGTTCCTGGTTCCAGGGGTATCTGAGAATTTGGGTTACTTACTATAGCTTCTGTTAAATTACAGTACAGTACATAACATATTTTGAAAAGAAGAAGAAAAAAAATGTTAGATTTATAGCCAAGCAAGGTGGTAACAACTTTGTTTACCTGTTAGAAACTGAGTGAAACTATTTTATTTAAATGATGTGTTGTAATAATAGTTCGAGGCCTTTCAAAAAATAAATAGTTATAGGTTTTTATTTTCACTAGTGTGTGCTTTATTTAACTGTTTCTTAGAAAAAGTAGTCTATTCGAGTGGAGAATTGCGGAATGTGTAAATCTTCACTATACATGAATGTGCAATTTTTGCGTGATTTTCAGTGGTTTCAAACGGCAAATTCATTCGATTTGACCATTTGGATCAAATTTGAAATTTTTAAAGATATTAGAAATGATGATGGACATGCTGAAAAGAACAACTTTGTAATGACAGCCTCCTTTGCAGAGTTCACAATACCGTAAAAGTCAATAATAACAAGGACATATTTAAGTGCAATTCCATCAATAGTTGGCTGCCGTAAAGAAAAGGTAAACCGAATTATAATTGTGTCATTGATGGATGGAGATTATGAGAGGCATTTGTTAGGATGAATTCACATATTTTATATTACCCCAATAGTTGAAAAGAATAATAGGATAGATTGTAAACTTATATTACTATATGTGGTTATGTAATGAAATGAAAATATTTCTCTTTGCTAAAATTTTTGTTTTTGAATTTTTTAAACACAAAAATAAATTTTTTTTTTTTTTATTTTTAAAAAATAAAAATATGTTTGGTAACTATTTTTGTGTTTTGTTTTTAAAAACAAAAAATAATAAACACGGTTGATAATTTTTATTTTTATTTAACAATATGAGATGTTGATTTGAAGAAGAGAAAAAAAAGAAAAAGTCAAAAATGGTTTAAAAAAATTTTGAAAGTGGAAAATTATATTCTCAAAATTTAATAAATTTTAATTAAAATAAAAATAGAGTTACCAAACACATTTTATGTTTAATTGTCAAATTTTTAATTAAATAAACAAAAATCTATTTTTTTTAAGTGTTACCAAACGCAACCATTACTTTTTGTGTTTGTTGGTATATATATGAATCCATCAATTTTTTACATTTTTATATTTTTATAAATTGATGTAATAATATATTTGATCAAAATAATAAATAATATAATTATAAATAACAAATGATATTTTAAAAAATTACCAAATTTTTTCTTAGATTATAATTTATAAACATTACTCATAAAATATTATTTTTAACCGAATACAGTTATTAAATACTATAATCAAGTGTAATTTTTAAAAATACAAAAATATTTTTATTTTATTTTTAATAATATTTCATTTGTTATTTTAAACTAAAGCAATGATATAGATACTTTACATATCAATTTCTTTAAATAAACAAACATTACTTATCATTTTATATTGTGATATATGTATATGTGTTTTTATATCACAAGCTTCAAAAATAAAATAACTCATTAACTAAAAAATAATTAGTTTAAGATTTTTTTTAAAAAAAAATAATTTTGAAGTATTTCATTGATTAGAGGTGAAAAGTGCACCTTTATTGATTTTAAATGCCAAACTAAATTAAGTTTTGATTATTATTTTTATTTAATTAATATGATATATTTTATGGATGAAAATATTTGATCATGATTTAATTTATTGTTATTTTGTAGGAATTAATTGATATTTTGGCATAAAGAAAAAATAATAATAAAGAAAGAGTTAAATTTGAAAAACAAAAGGGAATGTGGCATTTTTGAAGTGAAGGAGCCCATTTTTTTCGGCCCAAGCCCAGCAGCAAGCTCTCTCTTCTTTTTGCCTAGCCGCCACGTGTCACCGCCACAGCCCGCCACGCCAACAGCTGCCCGGCCTGCCAGCCACTCGTCTCGCGCCACCTGTTCGCATCATCTCCTCCAAGGCAGCGTACCAGCCCGTTTCCAGCAGCTTGCCTCACCAATTAATCACTGCCAAAGACCCCGGCATATATCTTATGCACTCCAGGCCCAAATGCAAATGCATCTCCAGGCCCAGCCTTCATTCTTTGCTTCCTTCAGTCGAGACCCAATTTGAGTCCAAGCCAAATGCACACCCATAGCATCAAGCCCACCAGACCCAACTCTCTCCTCTCCCAGCCAGTGCCTACGTGGCACTTCCTCATTGGCTGGAAATGGGTCAAAACCCTCTTGTGTCACCAACTATGTTTTGTGGGTATTGGGTTTTGTAAATTGCTATTTTGAACTTTAAAGATCATGTTTTTGTGGTATTTTAGAAAAATAGCATTTTGACTATACACAAAAATAGCTAGGGTAATATTAATAATAAGATTTGATTTTTCAAAATCATATTTTATTATTAATATTTCAGATTTATTTTGTAAACCCCATTTTGTTGTTTAATTTCTTTTTAGTCCTTTTCTCCATCTATAAATAGGGACACTTTCTTTACATTTGGTATGTAATTTTTAGAGTAGAGAAACTATAGCAAAATTTCCACTCACTTTCTTCTCATATTTTCTTCTTAGAATTTTGTAAGAATCATGAGCATAATAGCCTAATCTTCCTAGGAAGGTTAGGAATGATTCCATATGCAAGTGATGTTATTTTGCTACTTTGATTTACTATGTTTTTAATGTAATATATTTGAGTTATTTATGTTCTTTCATCTCTATCTTTATTTTGTTATCTTTATTTACTTATGCTAATAGTATATATGATTAGTCATGCTCTTTGTGTGTGCTTATAATTAGTAAAAGTAATATTGAAACATAATTTTATGTCTAATCTTCTATCACATTATTGCCCTTGGGTATTTTGTCATTTTTAGATTTTTCATAAGATTAACTTTGTGTTTTTAAAGTGAAGAACTTTATAACTCAAATGGACATTTGTTAGAAAAGAATATGGACTTTAATGTTAGATTTTCCAAGTAAATGTTGGGATGTGAACTATTTACTTGTGTATTTTTGTAAATCAAGTAACCAAGTAACTAAGCAAGCATATGGAGGATTCTTGAAACCTTTCAATTTCTCAAACTCTTGATTACATCTTACATTTATCTCACCTATCTCATTTTATTATTTCATCAAAAAAATACAATACCAAAATCTCAAACCTCTTTCCATTTACAATTTTATTTATTTCTTGTTACTAAATTTTTGTGTTATTTTCTACTAATCTTTTGATTTTAGGTTACCTCCTTGTGAATCGACCACCCGATTATACTACAACCACCGCTTAGTGGTTGTCACATTTTGGGCGTTAAACAAATTTTGGCGCCGTTGCCGGGGAGGTAATTTTCAAAGGTTTAGTGAAATTTTTACAAAAATACTAGTAACTTTATTTGTGTTTTTGTTAGAATAAATATTTTGTTAGTATTTTTTTTATTTACTATTTTTTTATTAATTAGATTATTATAAAAAAAATTAAAAAAATTAAAATTTTTTTTAAAAAAAAATTCTTTATTTATATATATATATATTTCTTCTCTTCTACACTTTTTTTTTTGGTAACAAAAAAATATATTTATATTCATATATATATATACATATCTAAAAAAAAACTAAAAAAAAAAATATATATTTATTCTTATTTCTATTTCTTTTTTTTTCTTTTCCATTTTCCTCTCTTTTTGTTTAAAAAAAAACTATATATATTTATATAATTATTTTTTTTAGCTAATTCTTACTCCATTTTTCTTTCTTAATTTCTATTCTATTTTTTTTTAGTTTAATAGATATTTGAAAAAAAAAAATAGATTAAGCTTGCTATTTTCTCTTCACTTTAATTTTCATTTCTTTATTTTATTTTGTTTTGTGTTTTTTCTTTTATTATTTTGTTACTTAGTTTAGATTTTTCTTTTCCTTTGCCTTAGTTTTCCTTAGAATTTAGGTTTTTCAAAAAAAAAAAAAAAAAAACATAAAATTGCATAAAACTGTTCATAAAATTTCAATCATAAAACTCTTAGTATTGGGAACAATTGTGTAATATTACAAATGGTAGAAACCGATATTGTTCTGTCTAGAAAGATTGGTTGTTAAATAAGGTTTGTGATAGCGTTACCCTCCACAGTTACCTGGGAGCCTCGGGGAGTTCTGTCTAGGCAAGTGTGGGTCTAAAGCGGTACCTTGGCAACCTTCCCAATCGACCTGGGAACATTTCGAGCATCTACCTTTGCACTATTACATTGTTGAACTTATTACAATAAGAAAACCAAGCTTGTTCTGTCAAAATAAGCAATCTCATTATGCTTAAAGGTTGTTTGGTCGAAAAGGTTGACTTATGATCCACCATACTTACTCAGTAACCTCGGGGAGTTCTAGTAAGGCGTTGGAGATCACCCGAAAACCTCCAAATTTACCTGGGAACAAGTTTAACAAAAAAAAATCAAAAAAGAAAAAGAAAAAAAGGAGACATAAAATAAATCTAATTCTGATTTCTGAGAGTGGATGAATCATCACGAAACTTCTAGTGACATTTCTTCCAATTCATCTGCCACTCCTACCAGAAATCCTTCCACCAATCCTGCTTCTCCACAAACTTTCGCTGATAATAACCCATTCGCAATGGCTCGCAATGATGAAATCCAACCAAGAACTCTCAATGACTACCTCCATCCTACTCGCACTTCCACACCTTCATGCATTATCTTCCCTCCTAATATGCCCGCATTAGACTTTAAACCTGGTATGATTCAACTCTTGCCTACATTTCATGGAATGGAAAACGAAAGCCCATATGTGCATATCAGAGAATTCGAGGAAGTGGTAGCCACGTTCTATAACCGAGTCGAAAATGCCGATGCTGTGCGACTGAAGTTCTTCCCTTTCTCCTTGAAGGACAAAGCCAAAAGCTGGTTGTACTCTTTGAGACCTAGGTCGATTGGAACATGGGAGGAGATGACCAAATCTTTCTTTCTGAAACACTTCCCCAGCCATAAGACCAACAATCTAAAATGACAGATTTCGACATTTTCCCAAAAAGACAATGAAACGTTCTATCAAGTCTGGGAAAGATTCAAAGATCTGTTAAATCAGTGCCCGCACCATGGCTATGAGAACTGGCGCTTGGCCAGTTACTTCTATGAAGGCCTCACAAGTCGTGAGCGCCAATTTGTAGAAATTCTATGCAATGGTGAATTCCTCGAAAAAGAGCCAGACAATGCTCTTGAATATCTTGAAGAAACTGCGAAAAAGTCTCACACTTGGACAGTCATCTATTCAGGGAGCATATTCCCAGATTAACTTGACTGTCATCTATACAGGGCGCAGGGCCCCATAATCATTTATTTGGATTTTCCTGCATGCATGAATATGGCTATTGCTACTAGATATGCTTATTATCATTTAGTGACATGTTAGTATCTTTTTATGAGCATGTTGAGTTTTCTTGCTGAGCCTCAGCCCACAGGTGCTATGTGGTGCAGGTAAAGGCAACAAAAAGTTGGACCATCATTGAGTTGATGAGATTAGGTGACGATGTGTGCATATGCAATTGCTCGACCACCACGGTCGAGGGTTTAAAGAGGAACTAGGGTTAAACAGTATTTTGCCGCTTAGGTCGGCTAGTTGTAACTCTTTTATTGTAATTACCCTTTAAAGTATATTTTGGGATCCTAAAATTTTTAACCCTAAATCTTTAATCACACTTAGTTACACGATTATGGCCAAATGACTCATTTAGCGAGTTTAGCACTGTTTAAAATGCATAGCGTAATGGTCCCTGGGTAGTAGGGCATTACAGATAGGATCAAAGGGTTTGCCATGTGCGCTTTGAGCTGTTGGAATGCTTGTTTGCACTCTTCTGTCCATTCAAACCTTTGACTTCCTCAGAGAACATTGAAGAAAGGGATGCACTTATCCATTGCCTTGGAGACAAAACAGCTCAAAGCTGCGATCCTTCTTGTCAGACTTTGAACATCTTTATGCTTCTGGGGAAAGGGAATTTTGATTAAAGCCCTGATTTTCTCGTGGTTCGCCTTAATCCCCCGGGCGCTTACGATGAAGCCTAGGAACTTGCTAGAGGCTACCTCAAATGTGCACTTTTGGGGTTGAGCTTCATCCCGAACCGGTGGAGCACCACGAAGACCTTAGTCAGATCGCCTACGTGATCTGGGGCGGTCTTGGACTTGACTAGCATATCGTCCACATAGACCGCCATGTTTTGACCTAATTGGTTTTTGAACATCTTATTAACCAGCCTTTGGTAGGTTGTGCCATTGTTTTTCTACCTGAAAGGCATCACGACGTAACAATAGACACCTTGGTCGGTTCAAAAGCTAGTGTGCTCTTGTTCGGAAATGTGCATGGATATCTGGTTATATCCTCAATATGTGTCCATAAATGACAACAACTCATAAAAAGAGGTGGCATCGACCATCTGGTCTATTTTGGGGAGCGGAGAGTAGTCCTTCGAACATGCCTTGCTAAGGTCTGAGAAATCGATACATGTCCTCCAAGTGCAATTTGGCTTTGGCACGAGGACATGATTGGTTAGCCACATGGGATATTGGGCTTCTCGGATAAACCCATTGTAGGGGAGCTTGTCCACTTCGCCTCCTTGATCCTCTTAACAAACCGCCGATAATACCCTGCTAAACCCAGAAAGCTTCTTACTTCAGGAACACTGCTCGGTCTAGGCCAATCTCTTACTGCCTCAATCTTACTTGGATAAACCAGAATCCCATCCTTACTAACGATATGGCCCAGAAATGTAACTTGTGGTAACCAGAACTCACACTTACTAAACTTAGCATATAGCTTATGCTCCCTCAACCGCTGTAGAACCAGCCGCAGATGCTGCTCGTGCTATGTCTCTGACTGAGAATACACCAAGATGTCATCAATGAACACGATCACAAACTTATCCAAATAATCCTTGAAAACCCTATTCATCATGTCCATAAAGGCTACTGGGGCATTGGTTAATCCAAAGGACATAACCATGAATTCATAGTGTCCATACCTCGTTCGGAAAGTGGTCTTTGGTATGTCCTCCTCTTTAATCCTCAACTGATGATAACCTGATCGGAGGTCTATCTTGGAAAACACTGTTCTTCCTTGTAACTGATCAAATAAATTATCGATCCTAGGCAGTGGATACTTGTTTTTAATGGTTAACTTATTCAACTCCCTGTAATCAATACACATGCTAAGAGATCCATCTTTCTTCTTTACAAACAACACCGGAGCACCCCATGCGCGAGAAACTCGGTCTGATGAACCCCAAATCAAGTAACTCTTGCAACTGAATCTTCAATTCCTTTAACTCCGCTGGAGCCATTCTGTAAGGTGTCCTAAATACTGGCTCCGCTCTTGGTACCAACTCTATAACAAAGTCAATCTCCTGCTGCGGCGGCAACCCTGACAAATCCGCCGGAAACAAGTCCGGAAACTCACACACTAATCTAGTCTCACCCGGTCCAACCGACACCACCCTAGAGGTATCCACAACGCTCACTAGGAATCCTATGCAACCTTCCTACATCAGGTCTCTAACCTTCAATGCTGAAATCATTGGTACTCGCGGTTCACTAACCGTCCCCACAAACACAAAGGGTACCTCCCCTTCCGGTTCAAAAGTCACCATCCTGCGCTTGCAGTCAATCGTTGCCCCATATTTCGATAACCAATCCATCCCTAGAATCATATCAAAGTCGTCCATCTCTAACTCAATCAAATCAACAGACAATTCCCTACCATCTATCTCTACTGGCAATGCTCTAATCCATTTCCTAGAGACTACCATTGCTCCTGTTGGCAACAAAGTCTGAAATCCCCTAGCATACACACCGCTAGGTATACAGAGCTGGTCTATCACTCTAGCAGATACAAATGAATGGGTAGCCCCTGAATCAAACAATGCACTATACAAAGAACCAACACTAGAGATCTGACCTCAGTCTGTGTCAAGGTAAATACCCTGGCAGGAGCAAGACTGTCACTTTGCTTCAGCTCCTCTTTCTTGACTTGAGGGCAGTCCCTCCTTAGATGACTAGCACTCCCACAGACAAAGCAGGCTCTAATCCTGCACTCACCCTGGTGTCGACGTCTGCACCGCGGCTCAGCTGTAAGGGCCTTGTCCACTACCTGAGCATAAGTCGTAGTCTCTGGATCCAAAGTAATATTCACATCACGGGCGATCATAACATTCAACCCCTGCACAAACCTGTCTCTTCTTGCCGCATCAGTCGGCACTAAATCTGACGCAAACTTCGCTAATCTATCAAATCTCAAAGCATACTCAGTCACGGTCAACTGATTCTGAGTTAGGTTGATGAACTCGTCAACCTTTGCAACTCGAACTGCCACACTGTAATACTTCTCATTAAATAAGTTTCTGAACTCTTCCCAAGTCATAACTGATACGTTCCTTCTCTAAACTACCACGTCCCACCAAATGCGGGCATCCTCTCTAAACATGTAGCTAGCACAAGCTACCCTCTCATTTCCCTGAACCCTCATAAAATCTAGAATTGAGGAAATCATATTCATCCACTGCTCTGCCCGCAGTGGGTCTGGTCCACCCTCGAAGGTGGGAGGATGCTGTTTCCTGAACCTCTCGTACAAAGGTTCCCACTTATTCTCCACAGCAGATTGAACCGGCACTAGCGCCACGACCTGCTGAACTGGCAGCCCAGTGACCTGAGGTGAGGCCTGCTGCCTCAACTGTCGAAGCTCTTCCTCTGTTCGTTGCAGTCTTGCTTCCATCTCGGCAAACATCTCTTGCCAATTCTGTGGGGCAGGTGGAGGGTCCTAACCCTGGTTGTCATCCTCGGACCTACTACTGCGGAGTCTAGATGATTGTCGAGGCATCTCAACAAATATGCCTGCAACCAACGACGCCGCTCATCAGGCATGATAACAACATCCAAAACCACCTCCCAAACACATAAGCCATCCATAGGCTGTAATTCACATAACATACAGATAACATATAACACACAACGGGCCATGCCCCGACATCATGCATATGTTAACTCATTCGTCATACTCTATATGAAATAAGCAGGCAAACAGGGCATTCAAGCACATATTCAAGCATATTAATCAATCATACTAACCAACCCTGAGTCGAGCTTGTCACTGACAGCGAGCGTACATGTTCGGTCAATCTCCAGAACCATAAACCTTGGCTCGCTCTGATACCAAGTTGTAACGCCCTACTGCCTTAGAGCCGTTACTAAGTGAGTTTAAAATGTGCTTTCAGCCCGCTAATCGAGATTTTAGGTCAAAAAGTGTAATTAAATCATAAACAGAGTTATAAACTTTGAAAAGAATTCCATTTACTGAAAATCATAAAGTGTTTGACACTTAGGATCCCAAAACACTGTTCAGAAATATTTACAACATATAAATATAAAGAAAGTCGACTAGACGACAAAATCTAGGTTTTAACACAACCATCTTCAAAAAAATCACTGGCTGTGGCAGCCAGGCAAAAAAACCACGTGTCGCTTCACGCTCTCTGTACACATGGTTGGTCGATCTTCCCCTTGTCCTTACTTGCACCACAGAGCACCTGTGAGCCGAAGCCTAGCAAGAAAACCCTCACAAGCAAAAACATATGCGTAACAAACACATAGCATATAAATAGGCCATCAATAGGCTAAACACATACGGCCAAGCCGTCCCACGCGCTTTACCAGGCCTCAGTTTGTGGTCCACACCGTGAGGATATCCCAAGTATCCTTTAGGGTCTTGCTCTGGCAACTCGCTCTCCACGTGCTCAACGCTACTCCCAGCCCCTTGCTGCACTCGGCCTTGCACTCAACGTGCCCAACGCCGTTCCCGGCCCCTGCCGACCTCGGCCTGCGCCGTTCCCGGCTCTTGCCGAACATTTACACAATTGCATTCATAGCATAATAAACATATACTGAACACTAACAAATTCAATCAAAGGGCTACGCCCTGCAAATCAAACATATTGGGCTCAGCCCTGCATACAAGCTCTATGGGAACAGTGGTTTTCTTACCTGCATCCTAAGCTTTCCGAGCACCGATATCCTGAGCACAGTCCCTTAACTTGAGCCTCGCCTAAACCCTAGTCACAACACATTACAATATTCATCCATCAAGTTCTAATCCATTAAATAACTTTGAACGATAACTCTAGTCTCCAGGACCTTGAATTCTATCAATCCGGGTGATAAAATCCATCCCGAGCCTTAACCTTTGAGTTCCCAAGCCTAAACACACTTAAAAGCACAAAATGGCACTAAGAGCTGCGGCCCACCCCCAAACCCGAGAGCACACCCAAAACAGGGCATGCGCGCTGCGGCCCTAGCTAAGGCATGCCGCGGCCCGCCCTTCTTCCAAGCCACCCAAATGCTTCGGAGGGCCACAGCTCAGCAAGAACAATGTCGCGGTCCGACCCTTTGAACCCAGAAAAATCCTCCATTTTCTCTTCTAAAACCCAACCAATCATCCTTAAAATTCAACCTAACAATCCAAACATTAATCACAGAAGTCTTAAGATAATCACAGCAGCAAAACCTAACAAGAACTTAAACCAAAAACCTCATAAAACCCAAAATCAATCCTTCACCCAACTACATGCATATTCTAAAAACCGGCAGAAACTTCAAGCTAAAACCTTGTAATTTAAAGCTTACCCTTGCTAAACTTAGTCTCTGAATTTGGTCCTTAAGCCCCATGCTTCTAACTCCAAAGATTCCCAGCTTCACTACTTGGTCCTTAGCTTGATTTCACCAAGAATTCTCCCAAGCTCAAATTGAGAGAAAGAAAAGAAGACAATTTCAAGAGAGAGATAGAAGGAAAGAGTCGGTTTCTAAATGTTCTAAACAATGCCAAGTTTTGTTTTATTTAACTTAAGTCTATAGGGTTACCTCAAGGCTCGAGGTACCAAAACGTCCCCGAGGGCAAAATGGTAAATTTCCCCAATATTTCCTCCTAGACATTCTAACCTCAAATATATCTCCGAATATTTATTTCCATAACCCGATAACCCCATAATACATCTAATACCCAAAATACCCCTCGACTCACCCTGAGTCGGATTCTCAACCCCGTTGTGACTTTCTGGCTAACCGCTTCCCAGGACTGTCTCGGATCGTGCTGCACAAATAAATCATATGCACATCGCATTTATCACATTTATACCCTCAACGAACTAAAATCACAAACATAACCCTAATATCCAAACGGGGCCCACATGCATATTTAATTCAACTAAACATGCATCTCTATCACATATTCACTTAAACTCACATATTAACATATTAAATCATTTATTGCCCTCCAAGCACGCTATTCAAGGCCCTAAGCCCTATTAGCAAATTTGGGTCGTTACAACTATCCCCTCCTTACAGAAATTTTGTCCTCGAAATTACCTGAACAATTCGGGATACCGCTCCCTCATCTCTGACTCAAGTTCCCACGTCACCTCCTCAACCTTGCTGTTCCTCCACAGCACTTTTACCAAGGCGATGGTCTTGCTCTGCAAGACTTTATCTTTCCGGTCAAGAACCTGAACTGGCTTCTCCTCATAGGACAAATCCTGATCTAGCTCCAAATTCTCATAACTCAGAACATGCGTCGTATCTGACACATACTATCGAAGCATGGACACATGGAAAACATTGTGAACCCCTAATAAAGCTGGAGGCATCGCTAGTCTGTAAGCTACCTCTCCAACCCGTTCCAGAATCTCAAAGGGGCCAACAAACCTAGGGCTCAGCTTTCCCCGAACACCAAATCGTTTCACTCCCCTCAACGGTGAAACCCGAAGAAACACATGATCACCAACCTGAAATTCCACGCTCCTGGGTTTCAGGTCTGAATAACTTTTCTGACGACTCTGGGAGGCGAGCATTCGCGCTCTAATCTTCTCAATCGCATCATTGGTTCTCTGAACCATCTCTGGACCCAGATATCTCCTCTCACCTGTCTCATTCCAATGGATAGGTGATCTACACTTCCTTCCATAAAGCATCTCATACGGAGCCACTCCGATGGTTGCTTGATAACTGTTGTTATATGAGAACTCGATCAAAGGGAGATACTTACTCCATGATCCCCCAAAATCTAGCACACAGGCTCGCAACATGTCCTCCAATATCTGAATCGTCCTCTGAGACTGTCCATCTGTCTGAGGATGATAAGCAGTACTAAACCATAACTGCGTGCCCATAGCCTTCTGCAGACTCTCCCAAAACTTGGAAGTGAAGGTGGGGTCTCTTTCGGATACTATCGACCTCAGAGCCCCATGAAGTCAAACAATCTCCTTCACATATAACTCAGCATACTGCTCCACAGTATAAGTTGTCCTAACAGGCAAAAAGTGGGCGGACTTGGTATACCTATCCACAATCACCCACACCGAGTCATGCTGTCCCGCGATCCTCGGCAAACCAACCACGAAGTCCATGGTGATATCTTCCCACTTCCATTCTGGAATCCCCAGAGGCTGCAGCAACCCCACTAGCCTCTGATGCTCAGCCTTGACCTGCTGACAAGTTAAGCACTTGGCCACATAATCCACCACATCCCTCTTCATGCCCGACCACCAATACAAAACTCTCAAATCCTGGTACATCTTCGTTGTACCCGGGTGCAAAGAATAGGGATTGATATGCGATTCATCTAAGATCTCCCGCCGGATATCAGAATCCATCAGAACGTAGATCCGACCCTTGTACTTCAGTAATCCCATCTCTGAAATAGAAAAATCCATAGTTGCTCCGACTAAGACATTCTCTCTATGACCTCTCAATTGAGGATCTCTCCCCTCCGCCTCCTTGATCCTCTCAAGGAGTGTAGACTGAGGAGTGATGTTGGCCAACTGACCAACCACCAACTCTATACCTGCTCTAGTCATCTCCTCAGCTAGCTTATCAGATAACTGTCTCGAGCTAAACAACTGTCCTGGGCCTTTCCGAATCAATGCATCAACCACTACATTAGCCTTCCCAGGATGCATCAGCCACTGCAAAATTTAGTTAGAGTCGACTAAACGACAAAATTCAGGTTTTGAACAAACATCTCCCAAAATACCCCTGGCCGTGACAGCCAGACAGACCGGACATGTACGCGCCGCTCGTCCCGCTCACTGAACTCAAGGTTGATCAACTCTCCCTTTGCCTTTACCTGCACCATAGAGCACCCGTGAGCCGAAGCCCAGCAAGAAAACCCTCACAAGTAGATAATAAACGTATATCAAACACTTAATATAAAATCAAGCTAACACCGGGTCATACATGTGCGACCATGCCGTCCCAAGTGCTCTAACAAGCCCTGGGTTTGCGGTCTAAACCGTAAGGATATCCCAGGTATCCCTCAGGGTCTTACCCTGGGAACTTGCACTTCGCGTGCTAAACGTTGCTCTCGGCCCCTTGCCGTTCTCGGCCTTCACCGTTCCCGGCCTTCGTCGTTCCATCATTAATACATACACAAAATATACTAAACAAGTATCATAACACACATAAATTCAGTCAAAGGGCTATGCCCCGCAACACAACCATATAGGGGCCGAGCTATGCAACACAATCTCTATGGAAACAGTAGTTTTCTTACCCGTGTCCCGAGCTTTCTAAGCACCAATGTCCCGAGCATAGTTCCCTAGTCCGAGCCTCGCCGGAACCCTAGTCACAACACATTAACAATTTCATCCATCAAGTTCTAATCTACTAAATGGCATCGAGCCATAATTCTAATCTTCGAGACCTTGAATTCTATCAATCCGGGTGACAAAATCCATCACGAGCCTTCGCAATTAAGTTCCCAAGTCAAAACCCACAAAACTCCTTCCACCTTGAACTAGGGCTGCGGCCCACCCCACAAGTGCCACGGATAGCCTCAAAACAGAGGCTAGACACCTCCCTAGACACACACACGGGTTGCGGCATGCTTGGCCAAGCGCTGTGACGCGCCTCGAGCTCCATGGCCTCCCAAGGCCTCGCGTGCACACGGGCCAGTTTCTCACTGCCTCAATCTTATTTGGGTCAACCAGAATCCCCTCCTTACTAACGATATGGCCCAAAAATGTTACTTGTGGTAACCAGAACTCACACTTGCTGAACTTTGCGTATAACTTATGCTCCCTTAACCGCTACAATACCAAACGTAGATGCTGCTCGTGCTCTGTCTCTGACTGTGAGTACACCAGGATATCATCAATGAATACAATCACGAACTTGTCTAAATAATCCTTGAAAACCCTATTCATCATGCCCATAAAAGTTGCTGGGGCATTGGTTAATCCAAAGGACATAACCAAGAATTCATAGTGTCCATACCTCCTTAGGAAAGCGGTCTTTGGTATGTCCTCCTCTTTGATCCTTAACTGATGGTAACCTGACTGGAGATCTATCTTAGAGAACACTGTCTTTCCCTGCAGCTGGTCAAACAAATCATCAATCCTAGGCAATGGGTACTTGTTCTTGATGGTCAACTTGTTCAGCTCCCTATAATCAATACACATCCTGAGAGATCCATCCTTCTTCTTAACAAACAACACCGGAGCACCCCATGGCGAGAAACTCGGTCTGATGAACCCCAAATCCAGTAGCTCTTGCAACTGAATCTTCAACTCCTTCAACTCTGTCGGAGCCATTTGATAAGGTGTCCTAGATTCTGGCTCCACTCCTGGTACCAACTCTATAGCAAAGTCAATCTCCCGTTGCGGCGGCAGCCCGGACAGATCTGTTGGAAATAAATCTGGGAACTTGCATACCAATCTGGTCTCCCCCGGTCCAACCGACATAACCTTAGAGGTATCCACAACACTCGCTAGGAATCCTATGCAACCTCCCTGCATCAGGTCCCTAGCCTTTAATGCCAAAATCATAGGTACCCATGGTCCACTAGTTGTTCCCACAAATACAAAGGGTACCTCCCCTTCTGGTTCAAAAGTCACCATCATGCGCTTACAGTCAATTGTCACCCCATACTTTGATAACCAATCCATCCCTAGGATCGTATCAAAGTCATCCATCGCAAGCTCAATCAAATCAGCAAATAATTCTGTACCATCTACCTCTACTGGTAAGGCTCTAATCCACCTCCTAGAGATTACCAGTTTCCCAGTTGGCAATAAGGTCTGAAAACCCCCCTAGCATACATAACACTAGGTTTACACAGCTGATCTATCACTCTAGCAGACACAAACGAGTGGGTAGCCCCCGAATCAAACAATGCAGTATAAGAAGAACCAACACTAGAGATCTGACCTGTCACAACTGAGGGGCTAGCCTCCGCCTCAGTTTGAGTCAAAGTGAATACCCTGGCAGGAGCGAGACTGTTGCCTTGCTTCGGCTCCTCCTTCCTGGCTTGTGGGCAGTCTTTCTTTAGATGGTTGGCACTCCCACAGATAAAGCAGACCCTAATCCTGCACTCACCCTGATGTCATCGTCTGCACCGAGGACACACTGGGAAACTCCTCCAGTTGTCACTTTCGCCCTGACGGGCACTAGGACCACCCCGTGCCCTCCTAGCAGAACTGGGAGGAACAAAGGAATCTGGGGCCTTTCTCTTCTGCTCACTGGAGCCACTACCCCGGCTAGATCCAATAAAAGGAGGCACTGCCCTCCTGGCATTGCGCCTAACAGCGCTCTCTCTCTCTCCAAATCTGGTCCTCGACCCCCTCAGCTGTAAGGGCCTTATCTACCACCTGAGCGTAGGTAGTAGTCTCTGGATCCTAAGTGATCATCACATCACGGGCGATCATAACATTCAATCCCCGTACGAACCTGTCCCTTCTTGCCGCATCTGTCGGCACTAGATCTGGTGGAAACTTCGCCAAACGGTCGAACTTCAGAGCATACTCCGTTACGGTTGTCCGGTTCTGAGTCAAGTTGGTAAACTCATCAACCTTCACAGCTCAGACTGCCACACTATAATATTTCTCGTTAAAGATACTTCTAAATTCTTCCCAGGTCATAATTGCCACATTCCTCCTCTGAGCCACTACATCCCACCAGATGCGGGCGTCTTTTCTGAACATGTAGCTTGCATAAGCTACCCTTTTGCTCCCCTCAACCCTCATGAAATCAAGAATGGAGGAGATCATATTCATCCACTGCTCTGCCCGCAGTGAGTCTGGTCCACCCTCAAAGGTGGGAGGATGCTGTTTTCTGAATCGCTCATATAAGGGTTCCCACTTATTCTCTGCAACAGGTTGAACCGACGATGGTGCCATAACCTGCTAAATTGGCAACCCTGAAACTGGCGGAGGGGCCTGCTGCCTCAGCTGGCAAAGTTCTTCCTTTGTTCGTTATAGCCTTGCTTCCATCTCGGCAAACATCTGTTGCCAATTCTGTGGGGCAGGTGGAGGGTCCTGACCCTGGTTATCATCCTCAGCCCGACTGCCGCGGAATCTAGTTGATTGATGGGGCATCTCAACAAATATGCCTACAACCAATGACACCGTTCATCAGGCATGATAAGAACATCCAAACCACCTCCCAATCACATCAGTCAACCATAAGCAATAATCCACATAACACTCAAACAACATATAGCACACAACGGGCCATGCCCTGACATCATGCATACATTAAATCATTCATCATGCTCTATATCAAATAAGTAGGCAAACAAGGCATTTAAGCACATATTTCAACATAATGGTCAATCATACCAACCAACCCTGAGTCGAGCTTACAACTGCCAGCGAGCGTACATGTTCGGTCATCCTCCAGAAACCATAAACCTTGGCTCGCTCTGATACCAAGTTGTAACACCCTACTGCCTTAAAACCGTTACTAAGTGAGTTTAAATGTGCAATTAACTCTAATCGAGGTTTTAAGAAAAAAATGTATTAAATCATAATCAGAGTCACAAACTTGAAAATAAATATTTCATTGATAATTATAGGATATATAACATTTGGGATCCCAAAAACATTGTTTAGAAATATTTACAACACAAAATTTAGTTAGAGTCGACTAAACGACAAAATTCAGGTTTTGTACAAACATCTCCCAAAATACCCCTGGCCATGACAACCACACAGACCGGACATGTACGCGCCTCTCCTCCCACTCGCCGAACTCAAGGTTGATCGACTCTCCCTTTGCCTTTACCTGCACCATAGAGCACCCGTGAGTCGAAACCCAGCAATAAAACCCTCACAAGCAGATAATAAACGTATATAAAACACTTAATATAAAATCAAGCCAACACCAGGTCATACATGTACGGCCATGCTGTCCCAGGCGCTTTACCAGGCCCTGGGTTCGCGGTCTAAACCGTAAGGATATCCCAGGTATCCCTCAGGGTCTTACCCTGGCAATTCGCACTCCGCGTGCTAAACGCTGCTCCCAGCCCCTTGCCATTCTCGGCCTTCGCCGTTCCCAGCCGTCGTCATTCCATCTCAATACATACACAAAATATACTAAACAAGTATCATAACACACATAAATTCAGTCAAAGGGCCATGCCCCGCAACACAACCATATAGGGGCCGAGCCCTGCAACACAATCTCTATGGAAATAGTAGTTTTCTTACCTGTGTCCCGAGCTTTCTAAGCACCAATGTCCTGAGCACAGTTCTCTATTCCAAGCCTCGTCGGAACCCTAGTCACAACACATTAACAGTTTCATCCATCAAGTTCTAATCGACTAAATGGCATCGAGCCATAATTCTAATCTCCAGGACCTTGAATTCTATCAATCTGGGTAACAAAATCCATCCTGAGCCTTCGCAATTAAGTTCCCAAGTCAAAACCCACAAAACTCCCTGCACCTTGAAATAGGGCCGCAGCCCACCCCACAAGCGCCGCGGCTAGCCTCAAAACAGAGGCTAGACACCTCCCTGGACACACACACGGGCCACGGCATGCTTGGCCAAGCACCATGGCGCGCCTCAAGCTCCATGGCCTCCCAAGGCCTAGCGTGCACACGGGCCGCGGCATGCCCCTCCTAGGGCCGCGACCCTTGCCTCCAAACCCAGATAACACCACTTTCCTTGCATTTCCTTCGAGCCAAACCCCACATATCTCAACCAAAATCACCCCCAACCTCATAATTAAACCCATAATTCATACTCATGCAACCTAAACATACCAACAAACTCAAGAACCAATTCCCACACCAATCAACCAATCAAAACCAGTCCTAGAATCCAAACCATGCATGTCTAAATCCTAACACCTAATATCAACAGAATTCAGCTACAATTAACATAACTCAACATATCAGAAAGCTTACCTTATATGAATTGAATCCTTAACTCAGTTCCCTAAGCTCCAAGCCTTAGATTTCTGGTTAGAGTCTCCCAAACTCAGCTCCAATTCCTTAGTTCTTGACTGGTTTTCCTCCAAAATATCACTATGCCTTGAAGTGTAGAAGAGAAAACAGAGTGAGGGAAGAGAGAGTGGGTCGGTTTAGAGAGTTCTAAATGATTCCCGGTTTTGTTTTATTCAACTTAAGTCTATAAGGTTATCTCAAAGCTCGGGGTACCAAAAACGTCCCCAGAGGGCAAAACGGTAAATTTCCCCCATATTCCCTCCTAGACATTCTAACCTCAAATATATCTCCAAATATTTATCTCCATAACCCGGTAACCCCATAAACATCTGATACCCGTAATACCCCTCGACCCGCCCTGGGTCGGATTCTCAACCCCGTTGTGACTTTTGACTAACGGCTCTCTAGGACTGTCTCGGGTCGTGCTACATAGATATATCACAAACATAACACATTTATCACATTTATGCCCTCAACGGGCTAAAATCACAAACATACCCCTAATATCCAAACGGGGCCCACATGCATATTTAATTCAACTAAACATGCATCTCTATCACATATTCACATAAATTCACATATTATAACAATAATTCACTTATTGCCCTCCAGGCACACTAATTAAGGCCCTAAGCCTTATTAGCAAATTTGGGTCGTTACAACTATCCCCTCCTTACAGAAATTTCGTCCTCGAAATTACCTGAATAACTCGGGATACCACTCCCGCATCTCAGATTCCAATTCCCATGTCGCCTCCTCAACCTTGCTGTTCCTCCACAGCACTTTCACTAAGGCGATGGTCTTGCTCTGCAAGACTTTGTCCTTCCGGTCGAGAATCTGAACTGGTTTCTCCTCATAAGATAAATCTTGATCCAACTCCAAACTCTCATAACTCAGAACATGTGTCGAATTAGACACATACTTCCGGAGCGTGGACACGTGAAACACGTCATGGACCCCTGATAAGGCTGGAGGCATTGCCAATCTGCAAGCTACCTCTCCAACTCGTTCCAGAATCTCAAAGGGGCCAACAAACCTAGGGCTCAGCTTGCCCCGAACATTAAACCATTTCACTCCCCTCAAAGGTGAAACCCTGAGAAACACATGGTCACCAAACTGGAACTCCACACTCATGCGTTTCAGATCTGCATAACTCTTCAGGTGACTCTAGGAGGCGAGCATTCGAGCTCTAATCTTCTCAACAACCTCATTGGTCCTCTGAACCATCTCAGGACCTAAATACCTCCTCTCACCTATCTCATCCCAATGAATAGGTGATCTGCACTTTCTCCCATAAAGCATCTCATACGGAGCCACCCCGATAGTCGCCTGATAGTTGTTGTTGTATGAGAACTCAATCAAAGGAAGATACCTACTCCAAGATCCCCCAAAATCTAGCACACAGGCTCGCAACATGTCTTCTAGTATCTGAATCGGCCTCTCAGTCTGTCCATTTGTTTGAGGATGAAAAGCAGTACTAAACCGTAACTGTGTGCCCATAGCCTTCTGCAGAATTTCTCAGAACTTGGAGGTGAAGGTGGGGTCCCTGTCGGATACTATCGACCTTGGTTCCCCATGCAGTCGAACAATCTCCTTCACATATAGCTCAGCATCAGGATGAGGGCTTCTCATGAGTATCCATAAAGTGTCGAAGAGCACGGGGACAAGTCTATCGTAGCCATCCCTATCTTCTCGAAGGCTGACTTAAAGATGATATTCACCGAACTCCCGTTGTCTACTAGAGTCCGTTCCACCATTTTGTTTGAGATTTGGCTCTTAATAACCAACGGATCATGATGTGGGAAATGCACTCTCTGAGCGTCGTCTTCGAAGAAGGTTATGACTTGGTCAGTTATTCGTGGCATTTGGGCAGGCAGTTGGGCCAAAACCATTACCTCATCATCATGATTTAAAGCTTGCACATACTTGTTCTGAGAGCTTCGTGAAGTGCCCCCCAAATGAGGCCCTCCTAAGATGGTTCCTACTTAACCGTTCACCGGAGGAGGTCCTTGGGCCACTGGATGTTGGGGAACTATAGGAGCTATTGTCGGGGCCTGTGGTGCGATAGGTGGAACCACCGGTCCTGCTACGAGAGGCTGGGCTTGACATGCTCCACCCTTAGCATATTGATGGAGGTGTCCTAGCTTGATGAGATTCTTAATCTCATCCTTGAGTTGATGGCACTCATTGGTGTGGTGCCCTATGTCGTTGTGGAAACGACAAAATTTGCAAGGATCCCGCCTATCCCTGTGTCTTCGGATAGGCTGCAGCTTTCTGTAATGAACGTGCTGTGCCATGGCCAGGAAGATTTTCTCTCGGGAGTTTACCAAGTCAGTATATTCGGAATAGTGCGAGATGTACTTCTCGCCTAATGTGACTCCATGCTCGGGCTGTGTGGTTTTACTCCCTCTGGGTTTGTGGCCCTTACCCTTCCCTTTGCACCTTGTGCCAATGGGAATTCTACTGGATTCAGCAGGCTGGGATGGGGCAACAACTCCAGCACTGAATGCAGGCGAAAAAGCGTTGTATTCGGTGGGCACTGCCTCGAACCCTGGCAAATCCATACCAATTCCAAGAGCAGACATGGCGCTGTAACCGGAAGGGGTGGCACCCTGATAGAGTTGGACTCCCCCGAGCCCTGTTGGATGTGAACATAGGGGGAGTATTGGATCCCCAAGGCCATGGGGCCAGGTGTGGCCGACGTAAGGAAGTGGGCGGGTGCTTCGAATGCCCTGATCTAGGTGTCTTCCCAGCTGATGTACTCTTGTGCTCGACGAATGAAGTCGTCGAGACACTGGCATCCCCTCAGTTGGAGATCATCCCAAAGTGGGGACCTCGCACGTATGCCAGCCCGAAATGGCATCAACTGCTGGCCATCATCGACCCTCTTAGTTCTCACTGCTTCTTCTTTGAAGAGCTTGATGTAGGCTTTGAGGGTCTCAAAAGGTCCTTGCTTTATATTAGCCAAGGCGTTGACCTTAAAGTTACCTTCCAGACTCCTATGAATTTCTTTGGAAGACGGATGATAACTGGTGCAATGACTATTATTTTAATGAGTTAGAATATCAAGAGGTGCTAACCTGGTTGAAGAATGCAAATTTATCCTGTACTGGTCAGAATAGGATAAACTTGGACGACAAATGTTTAACCCAATTTTGGACTTGGTGACGTGGCATTTGAAGATGACACGTGGCAATAAACGACATCAAATGTTGAGAGATGGTAGAAATGAGATACCTGCTTGAGGAAGACATATCAAAATAAGGAGTCATAATCTGCATGGTCCAAGTATCCTGCTCAAGAAGGAACTAGTAGGAGTTATCCATTGAATTTGCTCGGAGACAGACCTGCTCAATATACAAGACAATTTCACTTGAGGATTCGAATTTCACGAGATATTGTGAAATATCCCAAGATATTTATAATATTTGAATGCATTTTTCTAGTATTATTTGAATTTGTAATTAGTTACAATAATCTCACACTACACGTGTAGGGCCTAGATTAATTTGTAAAGGCCCATAGCCCAATAAGAGACTCTATAAATAGAGATCTCATTCAGTCATTATCTATAAGCTGAATTAGTACGCACTTTACATAAAAAAAAAACCCTACTAAATTGTATTCTCTCTCAGGCTTGAGAAACTCAGTTGAACCCTGTTTCTTCCCTATTTCTTCTTGACCTTGAGTCTAAGACTTCTTTGATTAATAAAAGTGTAAGTGGACGTTGGTCTTTACCAACTCTTGGGGCCGAACCATTATAAAGTTATTTGTGTCATTTACTTTATTTCAGTTCATTATAATTCTTTTTTGTTATTTAAATTGACTCAATGTCGTTGACCAAACCACAGGTCAACACCAAAAATTTCTTCAACAACATGAAGAACACCAAAAATTGAAGAAAAGTAGAGAAGAGATAGTGGCTTACCTCTCTGAAAACGAAATTCCTAGCTTGTTTACGAATGATAACAACAGCTAATCCTCTTTGGTAGCCTCAACTTCTACCAAAATTCTCAACCAAAAGCAAGGATCTGTTTCAATCCTAAGTTTTGTCTTCAAGACCCATTGATGAAGGAAACTAGAAGAGAGAGAAAGAGAGAGAGAGAGAGAGAGAGAGAGAGAGAGAGAGAGAGAGAGAGAGAGAGAGAGAAAGTGAACGTGAATGACCCAAAACACTCAGTATTTGGCTCAACTTTGATTAGTCTAATGGTCAAAAAGACCATTTTTCCCCTATCTTCAACTCAACCTCAAAACCAAGCATAAGGGTATTCTAGTCATTAGCCTAAATTCCCACTAAACCTCAAATTTCCCCATAAAATTCTAAATTTAATCCCCAATAAATTCCTTTCATAAATAAATCCCAAAAATATCAAAAAGTCCTAAAATACCCCAAGGCTTGACCCGAGGCGATCATTTATCCCTTTTGTGAGTTTTCTGCTAAAATTGCTCGAAATGATCCACTTAAGTCTAATATCACAAATATATCCACATAATATTGTGGTCTGAAGCATGAAGCACATAAAGTTACAGATATACCTTTAACGAGTCAAAATTACAAAAATGTAACTTTTTAACATAAGCGAGTCTTGAAGCACATTTAATACACATAATCATGCACTCAATCATATATTCATATAAATCACATAAATTAATTAATTCACATATAATTACTTAACGTGCCCTCTCGACACGCTAATCAAAGCACTCAATTCTATTAGAAGTTTCAAACGCTACATCGACCCTATTTCTTGGTGTGAAGAACTGGACTACAGACTTATATAGCCCATTTTATGATGCAAAGATATCTGTTTCATTGTTTTTAAAATCAACTTCAAAAACTTGTAAAAAAATCAATTTGAAATTAAGCAATGCTCCTAGAGATATTGGTTTAGTTAAATTAAACCCTTTGTAACTAATGTTAGTTTAAACTAACTGACTTACTCATTTACTATCAGCCTATATAATCACTAGGCTAACACTGTAATAGTTTAGTTTTTGCCATAACATAAATCGATTTCTTATTTCTTTCATATTTCCTAATATATGGCATCAAGGGCAAACTAACCCTAATCTTGATTTTTCCCAATTTCTTCAGCTTCCTCCAATCTCATCATCCATAACTCGGACTCGGAACGGAACCTCCTCTTGGGAACAACAACTCCCTTTCCAATAAAATGCAATACAATATTGAAGATTGACAACAAATGTATGACGTTCCTTTTATGTCAAGTGACAGAGATAGATTATTACATTAGTTTTCTAATAAAACCAATGATTTTTTTAGCAAAATTATGTCAAATTGTTGTTTTTTTAATATTAACTTAAAATAAAGCTCATAAAATTAAGATAAGTTTAAAACAAAGTAAATTATATAAAGTTAAATCATAAAATATAAATATAATCCGAATATTACTAAGTTATATTGTTCTATGTTTTTGTAAAAAATATTTTAGCGAGAACATTTGATGTAAAACATTATACATTACCAATCAAGCAATTAAATCAAAATAATAGTTTTTTTTTTGAAAAACCATGACCTCGTTAAAACTTGAGACTGGCCTCCAGAACGTATACCCCAATCACAGAAAGATTGTCAGGAAGGAATATCATTAATAACTGGCTTCAGCCAGAATGAGGTGCCTTACAAGGTCAAGATAACCAAGCAAACAAACAATATTCTAATGGTTAGATACAACATATTTAGAAATAAGATGAGAGGCCTCATTAGTCCTCCTATTATAGAACTAAACAACACAAAAGGAAAAACTAGCCATTATAGCAAGAATATCTTGGATAATCCATCCAATTGATGAGTCACCTTGAGCCTTGTCTTGGATCTTCTTCACAATGGTTTGGAAATCATATTAAAAAATGAGCTCCTAGGTGTGTAATTAGCTAGCCTTTCTACAACCTCGAGTGTGTAATTAGCCAAATAGGACCAAATAGCCAAACCATGGACATGGCCAACTCCATCCAGCATAACCACTCCGATGCCAACCCTCCCTTCTTCCTTAGCAATAGTAGCGGCCGCATTAATTTTTAGAGTACTAGTCAGCGGGGGCACCCAAGAGGTTGGATCATCTGAAGGATCATTCCTTATTGCAGATGTCCCAACACAACTACAAGAATTGGAGTTTTGGACGTTGCTGAGATGGCTCAAGGCCCAATTAATAGTTAAATCCTCATTCAGCAGCACTTTTTCATGCACATTCTTATTGCGCTGCTAGCAAATCCGCCACAAGATGATTAGGAATTGTTCCAGTTCATGAGCTTTTAGTGTATGGGCAAAGTCCAAGAACATCAAGTATGGGTCAGTGCCGTCTGAGATGTGATTAAGGAGTTTGAAAGGGACCAATTTCCTAATCTTATCAAGAGATTTGCAGGTCAAAAGTTCATGGCAGGTTGACTCAATACCATACCCACAAACCAGGCAAGACGCATCAATTTTCATACCGTGATTGTTGAGCCAACCCAATGAAGCTCTCCACCCAAATTTTTTGACTTTAGGTGGGATTTTAAGGCCCCGGATCTTTTTCCACCAAGTAGACATTCCTGAAGAGAAGGAGGCCTGTCCAAGTCCCATAGCCTGAACAATGAACCAGTAACCACTTCGAATGCTATAGAAGCCATTGTTATCAAAATTCCACACCAACTTGTCTTGTCTATGCAGAAAGTCCAAAGGAATAGATAAAATAGCAACAACTTCATCATGGAGAAATGACTGGTGAATTAACTCAACATCCCATTCCCCCGAGGGTAGTCTCAAGGACGCCACCCTAATATCCTCCTGTAATGAATGAGGGGATCTAGGAAAGTAGGCATCTCCAATAGGAATCCACTTATCCTTGTAAACGAGATCACCTCTAGCAAAAAGTTATTTGCCCCATGGGATACTTTTCCACATGAAAGAGGCATTGGTCGTGCTAGAAGCAAAGTGAAAATAAGTCTTAGAAAAATATAGACCTTTAACTACCTTAGCTGCAAGCGAGTCTGGGAAGTTATAAAGCCTCCAGGCTTGTTTGGCTAGAAGAGCTTGATTGAAAAGAGCCAGATTCCTGAAACCAAGTCCCCCATCATTTTTGTGCCAACACAAGCGGTCCCAAGTGCACCAATGAATTTTTTCCTTGTCTCATTGCCACCCCACCAGAAATGGCCACACATTCTATGGATCTCCTTGATGAGTTCTGTGGGAAGTTTGAACAGATTCATTGTATAAGTCGGGATAGACTGAATAACTGCTTTAATGAGCACCTCCCTTTCTCCCATAGAGAACAGCTTAGACTTCCAACTGAATAATTTTTTCCAGATCATATCCTTGATAGAATTGAACAAGTTTGTTTTTTACTATGCCCTTCAAAGCACGAAAGTCCCAAATATTTTTCATGATAAGCAACCACCGGAATATGCAAAGACCCAGACAACCCATCAATCACTTAACAATCTGTATTTGGACTGAAGCAGATTGTGGACTTATCATAAATCAAATTATTATATATTATATACTTATTAAATGTTGAGAAATTATAGTAAATGACCTAAAATAATGTCATCAAGAAGCTCAATGTCTTTATTTTTAAAATTGTAAAAAAATGACCAATTTACATTGTTAATTACTTAACTTGGTCTTGTCATATAAGTCTCTTATTTGCATCTCATTAAAGTGAGACCATAACAAATGATTTCCTTTTTAGGATGATAATTAATAAATGTCCCTTATTTTTAAGTTAGAAAAAAATAGATTTTCTCAATTTTAATTTTATTATATTTTTCTTTTTTCAATTTACTCTTTTCTATCATTTTTTATTTTATTTAGAAACATATGACTATAAATATAACCATGTTTTTCAGAAACTATAAATATATTGAAAGATAAGATCTAGAAAGAAATGCTAAGAAATAAATAAGATCACAGTTTTTACTTGGTTGGGGCATTAATGAGCCTAAATCCACAAGTCACTAGTATTAGGCTTTAGAGAGTATTGACAATGGAGGTTTTCTACAAGTTCAGCAGTGTTTTCCTTACAAGAGAAAATATGGCCTCCATGCTACAGTGCATGACTAACCCTATTTATAGGCAGTCTTGTCACTTGGGCCAAACTAATCCGGGCCCAATAAGAATATAATTACAATTGCTCGCTAACAGAGCCATAATACAAGAAATATAACATAATTAAGGGTTGTTAATTTGGGCCCATTGGGCTGGCTTAGGCATGGTGAAGCCTTACAATTGTCCTTTGTATGTTAGCACGGACTGATCCGCGTGGGCTACCGAGGGGTTCCTGGGGATAGGATCTGTCAGAGTAGCGGCAGTACCATTTCCTAGGAAGAGTGTACGTTCCGTGTGTACCCCATTCTGAAGGTTCGTTAGGTAGACCAACTTCTGGATTTCTCAAGGACACGTCAGCTGTAGGAAGGACTGAGCTTGTTCTATCCGGCTAGGTGATCCTGGTTCATTTACCTAAGTCCTGGTTCGTTTACCACGACCCAGATTCATTTACCAAGGTGTACATCTTGATGGCAGTGTCTTCTCATGGATCCCACTTGATGGGATCCATCTCCTGGAATGGATCGTTCGTCATCATCATTTACATCCTGGAGGATATAGACTGAGTATGTTTAGGAACGTGATTTGGGCCTGCACCTTAGTTCTGACCTCTCTGCTATGCTCACGTTACTTGCCAGTAACTGGGTTCAGTATGGTCCGGGCCGACAGGGTTTCCTTGTTCATTGTTCACTGGATCCAGGTTGGGCCCGAGCCTCTTCAATGAGCCCATGGACCCGGTTGGCTATGCCACGTGTCATAGGTGGAAAATATGGATAACATTTACCCCCCAAGTCTTCCTCCATGTTTGCATGGTGGAGACTTGACTTCTTTCTCCCAGATCAATCACAAGTATCCTGATTCATTTACTTATGTCCTAGTTCATTTACAAAGATCGGGGTTTTTTTACTTTGGGGCCAATTGGTCGATCCTCCTCCTTTCACATTCCTAAGGTCCTACACACATGTCTCTAAGTTGATGGTGCGTCTGTACCACTCGTGCCCTAAAAATATGGAGAGAATATTTTGATGACATAGGTGACCAATGGGTGTCAGCACATTTCTCGAAGCGTCTCGTCTGTTCGAAAAGGTGCTTTGGGCCACTCGAGTGGGTTGTTTAATGCTTCTGCACTATTTGGAGCTGTCAGATTGGAACTGTTTTAGGATTTTCAATGTGGACCATTGGATGAGGTACGTATGGATCGTGGATTGACGAATCCATGATTTAGCACTCGATTGGGCCAATTAATGCCCCTGCCCCATCCAGGATCTTCGGATGAGGATAGCTTGGGATCCTCATCGTGGACCGTTGGATTGAATAGTAACTTTTCTTCCTATAAATACCTCAGTAGTCTCACTTCCACATATTTACTAATCCTAGATTCTCAATCTAGTGACCAGAGAGCCAGAGCTTCGTATATCCGAAGTTGCCGATGAACTTCTCCGGCGGTTAGTGCATCTTCGTGCCCATTTTTTTTTTTGACAAAGCCATTTTTCACTCAACAAGCAGACAACTTTGTCTCGGCCAACTAGTACGAAAGCATCGACGAACTGCTGCACCATTTCCTCCGATTCTAGACTGAATTCTTGCCTACGTTGTCGCCTGCGTTTAAACAAATTCCAGATCCATTATCCAACAGTAAGTTTTCTGGTCATTTCCTTATTTCTTTTGGTCATTTTTATTTCCATGTTGTTTTCGCAACTGTATAGTTGTTAGGGCCGCAACCACCATGTAGGATGGATCTACGTAGTGGTAGTGGCAGAGTTGAACAATAGGGTTTCTAGATGATACCTCATACTATAGATAGTTTGATTGGTGGAGTGGGATTGATTTTCCTTGACCATTGAACTCGGACGCCTCAAAACAGTTCGAGTGAAATAGTTTATTAGCAAATACCCTTGGCCTTTAGTTCCTAACTTATATTTATGAGATCTCTATTGATCCTGGATCTGGATCCGAAGGGGACCTCTCCAAGCAGTTTTAGGAGAATCCCTGTACCTTAACCTGTTTTCTTTATTTTTGGTGCTAACTACTTGGTTCATGCTTTTCTTGTCGCTTCCAGGTCTTTGAGCATGGGTCATGGTGTTACTCTGCATCTAGAAGGTGATGTCCAAGCGAGCCCCGTAGTCCTAGAGGGTGACAAGCTTCCCAATGGCAACACGTGGGAAATGGATGGGGGAACAATGAATTCCAAAACTACCAGATGCTCCAGAGCTTTTTTTACAATAGACTGGCCCAGAGAAAAGAGAATGCTCATACTGGAGTGGGCATATTTGGGGCTTGGAGCATAGGCCACATCAGTGCAGGAGCCACTCTCCCGCTTCATGACTACTTCGTGCAATTCATCAAGTTCGTGGGGATCATGTCTTTCCAGCTTCTCCCCCAGGCATATAAGTTGCTTGCGGGATGTTGTATATTTTGCACATCGAAGGAGATCGCGACACCCACTCCCACGGAGGTGTTGTACTTTTATCGGTTGGAGTCGCAACTGAATTACAAGGACAAGATGGGGGATGGATTTTATAAGTTGAAGACCCATGGCGTTAGTCTGAATCCATTCAGCACATGGAAACATCCCGTAGATGTGAGGTACTACTGGTTCATTACATCCAGGTTTCTCCTAGAGAAGAATCCCACCTTGGTGTTGGACTTTCAACATGTGGGTAAATGATCCTTCTCCATTCTTCATATAGCCCTTTGTTCCATTTATTGGAAACTCGCGTTCTTGTGGACAGGTCCGTACGCTCAAGCCCGGCTCACTAAGTCAATTCTGGATTGAAAGAAGTATTATGCCACCCTTAGTTCCAATGAGCTGGATGTGGGGAGATTCGTAACCACAGAGAACCTTCGAGTGGTCAGGCTGATTACCAACCACCAATCGATACATGCCCATATCTTCCGAGGGCAACAATGTGAGAGGGATCCTGCTTTCAGAGAGGAGTTGGCCATCATTCATATCGAGGCAGTGGAAGCTGCGGTCAAGGCAGACGCAGAGAAAAAGAGAACAGAGAAGGCATGCCGTGAGGAGCGGGCTAAATCTAAAGAACTAGATGCCTTCTGGTGGGGAGGTAGCCAAACACTTGAGCACTCGGGGCTAGTATTTCGAGGCAAGGTAAAACGCCTCCGATTTTAATTTATGTTCCTCATATATAGGGCTTAGTTGGGAATATGCAACGGTACCAGGATTGTAAGTAATGTGAGGTTTCCTTGCCCCATTGTCGTAGACACACTGGCTCTCATGTATTTGTCCTGACTTCTTCAGTACAGTAGATTTTTGGACCCGACGACATAGGAGACCAAATTCATTCTTTTGCACTAGAAGAGTTAAGTCATGTCCATTCAATGGATGATGGTTTGTCCCAGAGGACTTTAGATTTGAATCTTTCTTTTACATTCATCTATCACCCCCATTCATTTACGTTACTAATCCATTTTTTATTCTTTTCTCAAGTGACCCGGACATGGCTAATCCTGTGGCCAAAATGAAGGAAATGATTGAGGTCAGGGCTGCTGAAAGAAAAATGACAAGGGCCCAACCAAGAAGAAAACCATCAAACTAATACTCGGGGACTCACAACCGGACCTAGGAGCTTCCGAGGGAGTTCAAGCTGAAGCTTTGGTCCTGACGGCGCTGATTGAGTAGCATTCATCCCCATATGCTCTTCTCCAGGTTATTAACTTATAGTAGGAGCCTTCAGAAGGAGGTGGGAAAAGTAAAAGGAAGACAGACTCTATTGCTGCAGAGTCCTCAAAGCGGGTCAAGAAGGCCAAGACAAAGGATTTCACCCTGGCATAGGAGCATTCCTCTGGTGAAAGCCTTGTTATTACGACAGAGCTCTCGGATGCTCCTGAGCGTCCACTCGGCCCTTTCTGGGGAATAGGATTCAATCATCCTGGAGGAGAGAATGGAGATGGTGACCCAGGATTGAGATGAGGGGCATGATAAATGGGACAAGGTAGCCTGAGCCTTGATCCTCTGTCGGAAGGTGGAGTTTTCTGAACGTCCGGAGGCCTTCAATGCCCCTCAGCAGATCGTGGATCGGATGGAAGCTGAGATGGGGTTCCGACCTAAGTTGGGCAGGACATGAGCCTGTTGTTGTGGAATTGCTGGCCTAGGTGGGGATTACCATGTCTATCCTTCAGCTCATACGTTACGCCACCTTGGCGAGCAAAGCGCTCTTTGTCTCCCACACCATCCATCATAAAGTCATTGCGGTAAGCCATTTGTCTGTATTATTTCTTTAATATCATTTTCCTTTTGTGTTTTCTAACTCTGCTTTGTTCCATGATGCCTTGCTGGCTCATGGGAACGCGGAGCTGATGGTAGAGCTGGCGATGAAGTTGGAGACGACCCAAATGGAGTTGGAGGGGGCTTTCAATCAAAGAGAAGCTACCAAGGAAGCCCTCACCAAGGAGGTTGTTCGGGTCCAGGTTGAGCATGAGGAGGCTCTGTCCCGGAGAGATGTCGAACACAAGAAGTATGCTTATCTGTATCTGAATACCTGGCTTAGGGTTTGACTTATTAGTCAAGGGCAGCAATAGCACGTTGCACGATGGTTGAAATGCTTAGGCCCAACTAGGAACGTACTATTATGTTGGCTGATCCTATGGTCGTTGAAAAACAAAGCACTTGGCTACACTACAACAAAAAAGGCAATTTGCGTCAGTTTATAACTGCCACAATTGAGTTTTTGCATCAGTTTAATATGTGACGCAATTGCCCATGACGCAAACCAGAGTAGCATTTGCGTCAGTTGGGCACTGCCACAAATCTGGCATTTGTGGCAGTGCCCCACTGACGCAAACGCCAGGCACTTGCGTCAGTGGGGCACTGCCACAAATGTTAAAAACGGGTATTTTTTGCGTCAGTTAGGAACTGTCACATAAAGTATTAACCAGGGAAATTGCAAATGTTTATGCCAATTTCCCTGGCCTATTTTGATTAAAAAACAGCAGCAGAAACAGAAAAAATAGCAGCAGAAACAGAAAAAACAATAGTATAAACAGAAAAACAACTGTATAAATTTTTTAAACATTTATCTAAAGTTAACTTTTATGATCAAATCTACAAAAGTAATTCAGATTTCAATGTTAATTTATGTATATAGGTAGTCTTGTGTTCTAAATTTCTAAGTATTAAACCTCATTTAACTAAAATTTCCTCACCAACTTGCTCATTTGCTAAGCAAGACACGCCAAAACTGATTCAGCTCACTCATCTCGTACCTCGTTGATTTCGTCAGCTGAATATGGTGCCGTATTCGTTAACTAATTAGAAAATAATAATAATAATAATAAGTTAGAAATCATCCAAATAAAATCATGAACGATAGTTTAAATTAAAATTAAAAGGTAAAACAATACCTAATTTTTCAAGTAGGCATTTGGTCTAAGCTGTGAAATCAACTCTCTAGTAAACTTCATAATGTAAAAGCCACACTCGGTTGGCCCAGTTTGGTTTCGACACTATTACAACATAGTTATACAAATTTAAGTATTATATTTAGCAAGTGATTATAATAAAAATATGTCAAAAACTTTAATACCATAAGTAATATAATTTACTTACTTTAGGAACACAAACTTTAAGATTGATTGACTCTTTTTGTCTTCGGTGAGTATCATATAGATCCAATGCCCTGCACAAAATATTAATATTTACCCAATTATGAGTTTGAAATGAAATTATAAATTAATTAAGTAATATGTATAACTTACATGATAATTATCTCCTTGATTTCTGTGTGAAAATGTGAGTTTATAGCTTTTGTCTATTCCATTCCTAAATAAGTGGTCTTTTATTTTAAAAATTGACATCCTCACAACGTTACCACACTTAACACATGGATAAGGAATACTATTAGGAGATTGAGTATTTCTTGCACAAAATTCCAAGAAAAACTCAACTCCATTCATATATTTCATGGATAACCTATCCGCTGACATCCAATCTCTATCCATTGTCAAACTTCACACAACAAAAAAAACAAACAAACAAAGAAACAAACATTAACAATTAAGTTCGTGGATTACTTAATTGACAAGTAAATAAAGGGAACATTATGTCCAAAAAAAATTGGGCAGCATTTCCCCTATTTCTATCACATTTCCCAAATTTAAAATGTGCTTTTATACAGCACATGGTATGCACAAAAATATCCAACTAATCAATCAAACATGTTTAATTCTCAAATTACTAAATCCTAAAAAAAATTGGCCATCATTTCCCCTATTTCTATCATATTTCCCAAAATTTAAATAAACCTATCTTTATCACATAAACACAACAAACCAATTAATCAATCAAACATGCATAATTCTCAAATTACTAAATCTTACAAAAAATTGGGCAGCATTTCCCCTATTTCTATCATATTTCCCAAAATTTAAATAAACCTATATTCATCACATAAATACAACAAATCAAGTAATCAATCAAACATGCACAATTACAGCCTTATATCACCGCAGCACACAGTCTCATATCCTATCTCCACTATTTTATAATTCGTACATTCTACTAAGTTCAATATATTAATTATACATTAAGGTTCAAAATATTACCTCTAATATAAAATCCTCCAAAGCTTGATCTCACCAACAAAGTTGTCAACAAAATACCTACACAAATATAACAATAAACAAAAAAATAATAAAAAAGTTAACAAAATATAAAGAAAAATATATTAAAGCTATATTGTAACTAAATAAACAATAAAGTGCTTAAAGAAAATAAATAATTTGTTATATGTACTCATTTGTTTACTTAAACCCGAAATAATTTAAAAAAAAAAATTTAACAACTCACATAAATAAAAATCGACTATAAATATCCTAACTAAATCAATAATAAAATATAACTTAAAAAAACAAACAATTTTAATACATACCTATTTAACCAATTAAACCCATAATTTAAAAATAATTTTAAAAAGTTAACAAAATATAAATAAAAATTTACTAATAATAATCAAACTAAACAATTAATAAAACGAAACTTATACAAAAGATATACATTAATATATATATACTCATTTACATGAGTAAATTCGAAATTTAATTAATTTTAAAAAAAAAAGTTAATAAAAAATAAATAAATTATAATAAAAAAATTCTAAAAAAATAAAATATTAAAATGCAAAGTTTAAACCTAAAACAATTTCATAATCATTAATATAAAACTATCTAAAAATTAAAAATCCGAAATATAGTCAATTTATAAAAAAAATCACAAAAATTAAATTTAAATCATAAAAATTAATAAAATCACACTTACTTGTGGTAATTGAGCAATGTGGGTTCTTGAAGTAGAAAACCCCCAAAAAACCAATAAAGATTATGGGTTTCAAACTATAATCTTCAAAAAACAAAATTTATACAAAAAATTCAAAACAAACTATATATAAGTTTCATAAACATATATAAATCATTATTTTGACATTAAAATTGAAAAAAAAAAGGCTAAAAACGTACCTAAATGAGTAGAACTTCGATTGGGCGCTGCTGGTTTGTGAAGGAAACGGTTCTGAAATTTTGAGTGAAGTAGGGCTCGGCTGGGGACGATGAGGGTTTATTTGAAAATGAGTCCCAGTTGCGTTAGTGGCCCACTGACGGTAACGGAGCGTTTGCGTCAGTGCCCCACTGACGCAAACGCTTCGTTATCGTCAGTGGGCCACTGACGCCGTTAACGACCCGTTTGCGTCAGTGCCCCACTGACGCAAACGGTTCCATTAAACAACGTCAGTGTACGTTATGACGCAATTAGACCGTCATTTGTGGCAGTGTCCAACTGCCACAAATGCTAATTCTTGGTCACTAGCGTTCGTCAACTGCATTGTCTGACGTGTTTGACTGACACAATTGCCCTTTTTTGTAGTAGTGCTAGTTCTATGGATAGTTACATAGAGCTAAGGGCAAGGGCCCCAGGTGACTCAATGCTCATGTAGCTAGGGCATAGGGTCCCAGGTTGACTCTATGGTTAACTAATGAGGGTAGCGGGCCCCAGAATGATCCAATGATCGTTCATTTGTAATTGTTTGCATGAATGGGTAGGTTATGACTGCTGGGCATGCTATATATATGTTTATGGATTTTGTATTTACTGTTCATGAACATGTTTAAGTTTTCTTGCTGAGACTTGGCTCATGAGTGCTATGTGGTGTAGGTAAAGTGATAGGAAAGCTTGACCAACCATGAGTTGGAGAGCTTCAGTGGCAGCGTGTACATATGCGGATGCTCATCCACCTGGGCCGAGGGTATCTAAGAGGAACTAGGGTTGTATCCCTTATTTTGCCGTATAGGTCAGCCAGTTGTAATTTTTGATGTATACAAACCCTTTTAAATAATTGTTTGTAATATTTTTGGATCCCATGTATGTATAAAACTTTTTAATGAAAAGTCTAAAGTTCCTTCGACCAAATTTTTTAACCTTAACCCTTGACGTTAACCTTAGTTACATGTTCATGACCAAATGACTTGATTAGCAAGTCTGACACAATTTAAAGTACACAGTGTAACCGTCCTGGGTTAGGAGGACGTTAGAAATTGGTATCAGAGCTGCCAAGGTTTAAGGGTTCCTAAAGACTAGCCAGGAATGTACACTAACCACTAAAGACAAGCTCGACTCAGGGTTCAGTAACTATTTATGTGGTTAGGTGTTTAACTGCTTAAATATGGTATAAATGCCTTATATGCATGCATGTTTACGGAACATGAGATATTCTGATAGGGTCTGGCCCTTGACTATTGCATGAATGATAAAGAACATGCTTAGCATCATCATTACCTATGAATGCAAAGGAACTGCTTATTAGCATTATTATATGGACATGTAGGTCAAGACACACTTATTAGCATATAGGCCAAGAAATGCGTATTAGCACTGTTAATACTGGTAGGGATTAAAGAGCATGCTTATTAGCATTGTTATACATGTATAAATGTTTGAACATGCCTATTTGCATCGTTAATTGCTTATGAATGCCAGAAATGCTTATAAGCATTGTTATGTGCGGATGAATATTTGGAAGTGCTTATTAGCACCATGATTTTGTATCTTATGTGTTGGGATGCTTATTAGCATTGCATCTGTTTGTTTGTATGGTCATGGACCGTTAGGCAGCAAGAGGTATAGCTATTACTTACCTAACTGCCGATTTGATCAGTGTAGAGTGATATAGTTTTCAATATGATTCCTTGAAGGTCGTAGAGGTTGGCTTGCCAAAAGTTACAGGCCATGGAAGAGAATGACTAGGGCTAGGCCCCATTGCCAGCTCTAGAAAACTGGCAACAAGTACTTGCTGATATGCAAGCCAGTTTACAAAGGTAGGAAGATGAGATCCGCCTCTTGAGACAGCATCAGCTTCTAGCAGGGAACCTCCCACCCACAGTACCGATAGTGTCACAGTACCCGACAGGGGGAGATAGATGGAAACCCTTGTATGAGAGGTTCAGGAAACAACACCCTCCAATTTTTTAGGGCAGCTCAAACCCACTGAAGGCTGAGCAATAGATGACCATGATAACCACTATCCTAGATTTTATGAGGGTAGGTGGTAATGAAAGAGTGGCCTGCACCACTTACATGTTTCAGGAGGAGGCTAGAATATTGTAGGAGGTGGTATCCCAGACCAGAGCAGTAACCATTATAGAATGGGAAGAGTTCAGAACTTTGTTTAAGGAGAAATACTGCAATGATGCAGTTAAAGCTACGAAGGCTGGAGAGTTCAAGAGGTTACTTCGGGGTAACAAGACAATGACTGATTACGCCCTAAAGTTCGACAAATTGGAAAAGTTTGCGGGGGATCTGGTGCCCACTGATGGGACCAAAAGAGAGAGGTTTCTCCAAGGGCTACAACCTTTGATAGTGTAAGATGTTTGTATTACTACTGTGCCAGGATTTACTACCTATGCACAGGCTGTGGAGAAGGTGCTTACAGGTAAGAGTGCAGAGAACAAGATCTGGCATTGGAATGCAGCCAAAAGGGATTCTAGGAGGCTGGGACCTCCATTTGCAGGCTTTGGTAGGGGCGGAAGCCCTAGTGACCAAAAGAGAAAGACTCTTGAGACAATTTCAGCTCCAAGTCCAGATAGGAGGCCACAAGGCATATGGATAGGTCGCCATGGTGGCGATGAGACCCGAAAAGCTTTCCCAGAATGTACTCAGTGCAGGAGGCACCATATTGGGGAATATCGGGCGAAGGCCTACTTTGTTTGTGGCAGTGTGGGGCATTTGAAGAAGGACTTCCCGAGAGCTACAGAGGAAGAGCCCAAGAAGGTGGACAACTTGACGCCAGCTCGGGTGTTCACCTTGACCCAGGCAGAGACTGAGGCTAGTCCCTCGATGGTTTCAGGTCAACTTTCTAGTGCTGAAACCCTCTATACTATTTTTATTGACTCGGGTGTTACGCACTCTTTTGTTGCTAGTAAGATTATAGATGGATTGTGTAGACCATGCGACTTTTATCCAATGGGGTTTGGTACTATGCTGCCTCTATGGCTAGTTACACAGAGCAAAGGGCAAGGCCCACAGGTGACTCTATGGTCACGTAGCTAGGTCATAGAGCCCCAAGTTGACTATATGGTCAACTATTCAGAGCAACGGGCCCCAAAATGATCCAATGATCATGCATTTGTAATTGTTTGCATGCATGGGTAGGTTATAACTGGTGGGCATGCTATATATATAAATGTATCTGGATTCTGTATTTACAGTTCATGCACATGTTTACGTTTTCTTGCTGAACCTTGGCTCACGGGTGCTATGTTGTAACGTCCCAAATTTCCTAATAAGGCTTAGGGCCTTGATTAGGGGTCAGGATGGCAAATTATTGAATTATGTGATTATATGCTATTTATGTGTACTATCATGTGATTATGAGAATAATGTTATAATATGACTTGATATGCATGTTTATGTGTATTAAATATGCATGTGGGCCCATTTGTGTTTAATTGGGAAATTTTCATAATTTGGCTCGTTCTGGGTATATTTGACATATATGTGGTATGTGTGTGGGACCACATTATTATGTGAGTATGTTTGGGTTACTCGGCACGAGACGATCCTAGGGAGCAAGCCAGTGGGAAAGTCACAACGGGATCCATACTTGACTCGGAGTGATTCAAGGGATATTTTGGGTATTTAGCACATTATCGGGATATTGCGTAATGGGAATAAATATTTGATGATAAATTGGGAGTTAGTGAGATCAGGAGGGAATTTTGACTATTTTACCTCGGAGAGTGTTTTCGGGACCCCGAGCATTAAGATTTGCTTTAGGTTACTTAAGCTCGAGTAACCTGTCAGAAATAAAAGAACGTTGAGAACATTCCGTCTTTCTCTCGTTCCCTTTTCAGCACCTGTTCGCATTTTTGAAGGAAACTCGAGTTTTAGGACTCAAATTCAAGCAAGGATTGAGGCATAGCAATTCTAGGGAAGATTAGAAGCTTATTAGATGGAGGATTTAGTTGGGAAACGACTCAATCTGAGCTAATCCAAGTTTTAAGTTCTAAGTCTTTAAGCTTTGATTGGATTTTATGTTTTGATGAGTTTTTGGATGATTTGAGACTTCGGTTTTAATGGTTTTGAATAATTGGGATGTTTGGGTACTTTGATTTTGGATTTTGGATATGATTTGATAGGAATTTGGAAGGTTTTAAGTGGGGAACATTGTAGAAAATGGCTGGTTGTGGTCAAGTCGTGACCTTGTTCTAGTAAGACGCGACCAGGATGAACCAGGAGCCAGGAGGGCTTTGCCTGGGGGGGGGGGGGGGGGGGAGGGGGGCGCCACGACCCAAGAGGGGCTCAGTCACGGCCCGCACCCTGAAGCTCAGGAAAATGCTCTCTGACTTGGGGGCAAGTCGCGACCGACCTGTGCATTTTTGCCCATATTCAGTTTATAGTCGTGGGAACTTAACTCTAAGGGCCTGGGATCAATCCTACTACTAGCCAATTGAGTAGGATTCGACGTTCTGGAGGCTAGGATATGGTTTGGAAGTATTTACTTACTCATTTTTATGGGGTTTTATATTATGGTTGTGACTAGGTTATTGCTAGGGGCTTGGAAATAGGATTGTGCTTGAGGGTCATTAATTGGTAACTTGTGTTTGGACCAAAGGTAAGAAAATTGCACCCAGTATGTGATGCATGCGATGCATGCAATACATGTGATTATGGCATGGCATGGCATGAATATTGAATATGGAATTGATCAGCGCTTGACCCTTTGTAAATGTGCATGATCATAATTATGCTGGTGAATGTTGACTAAGCATGTTGAATGCCTTATATTTGGATATTTGACATATGATATATGCCTAGTTTCATTGCTTACTTGTGAGTGGCACTGACTCATTAGTCAGAACGACATTGGTGTTAGTACTGGTCGTGAAGTCTTGACTTATCAGTCATGATCGACAATGGTACTGAGCGTTGGTCGTGTGGAACTGACCTACGAGTCAAGAGTAGCATTATCGTATTGCACACGAAGCCAAAATGATTAGATCTAATCAACATGAGCATTAAATTCTTGACCGACCTTAAGGTCAAAGAATACTAAAAGCGCTTGTCTAGTCTAAAGACTAGTTACTTAGAGCCTGGGCCAAAAGGCATAGGTGACTGAAACGTCACATGGCTTAGGGAGCAGATCCCCATAGATAGACTCATTAGTCATCTATTCAGGGAGTGGATCCCCAAAGATGGACTCGTTAGTCATCTATTCAGGGAGTGGATCCCCAGAGATGGACTCATTAGTCATCTATTCAAGAAGCGGATCTCCAGAGATTGACTCATTAGTCATCTATTCAGGGAGCGGATCGCCAGAGATGGACTCATTAGTCATCTAGTTAGGGAGCAGATCCTCAGAGATGGACTCATTAGTCATCTATTCAGGGAGCAGATCCTTAGAGATAGTCTCATTAGTCATCTATTTAGGGAGTAGATCCCTAGATTGACTTGACAGTCTTCTATACAGGGCGCAAGGCCCCATAATCATTTATTTGGATTTGCCTGCATGCATGAATAGGGCTATTACTGCTAGACATGCTTATTATGATTTGGTGACATGTTATTATCTGTTTATGAGCATGTTGAGTTTTCTTGCTAAGCCTCGGCTCACGGGTGTTATGTGGTGCAGGTAAAGGAAAAAGAAAGTTGGACCATCCTTGAGTTGGAGAGCTTAGGTGATGATGTGTACATACGCGGCTGCTCAACACCACGGCCGAGGGTTTAAAGAGGAACTATGGTTATACCTTATTTTGCTGCTTAGGTTGGCTGGTTGTAAATATTTTATTGTAATTAACATTTAAAATATATTTTGGGATCCCAATGTATACAGTAAACGTTTTAGTGAAATGTTGTATCTTTAACAAAAAAATTTAACCCTAAACCGTTAATCATAATTAGTTACATGATTATGGCCAAATGACTCGTTTAGTGAGTTTAGCACTTTTTAAAATGCATAGCGTAACGGTCCATGAGTAGTAGGGCATTACATATGTGGTGCAGGTAAGGGGAAAGGAAAGCTTGACCAGCCATGAGTTGGAGAGCTTTAGTGGTGGCGTGTACATACGCGCCTGCTCGTCCACCAGGGCTGAGGGTATCTCAGAGGAACTAGGGCTGTATCCCTTCTTTTGCTGCTTAGGTCGGCCGGTTGTTACTTTTGATGTACACACACCTTTTTAAACGGTTGTTTGTAATATTTTGGGATCCCATGTATGCATGAAACTTTTAAATGAAAAGTCAACAGTTCCATTGACCAAATTTTTTAACCCTTGACGTTAACCTTAGTTACACGTTCATGACAAAATGACTTGATTAGCAAGTCTGACACTATTTAAAGTACACATTGTAACGGTTCTGGATTAGGAGGACATTACAATTTGTGTACCCCATTCTGCAAGTTAGATAGGGAGACCAACTCAGTATATATTATTTTTTGTGGTATGATATATTTTTTTGTAGACGATATTTAGTTTCTATCTTGTTATATAATGGTGATATATGATTTTGTTGGTATAATATATTCATATTAATGGTGGAATATTTTCTTTGTGTGGTATATACATTTTTTTGAGTAATAATATATGTACGAATTTTATTTGTGTTAAAAAAAATATAGTATATAATTTTATTATCATGATATATATATTTTTTGTCTTATGGTTTATAAAATACTATGGTACAAATGATATATATGTTTAATAACATAATATATCTATATTGTAGTACAATATATCAAACTATTAATATATCATGCTATTGAACTTATATAATATATATAAAAAAAGACAAACAAAACTAATTGATATGAAATAACAATAATATACTGTATCATCAACAAATGCATATACGGTGTTAACAAGAATTAAGAAAAAAACATTTAATTTTTATATAATATTAACTATACACTTATCAAGGCAATTGATAAGTGTGAATAAATTTATTTATTTAATAAGAAATTTCGCTCTATATTAATGCCCTCATTTCTTTGTATGTTTACACTAATTTGATTGTTTTATGTTTCTTAGGAGTTCTAAGATATGTTGGGTGAACGTTAGTAAAAATAAAGTTAAAAAAAAAAGATTAAAGAGTATTTCTCTAAGCATCGAGGTGTTGTTCATATAGAATTGCAATAATATTTCACTAATTTAAACTATGTTTTACTCTTCGAGCATTGCAGCACTATCATCGTAGTGTAACGATGCTACTCTGGCTTCAAATAGTTCTAGGCATAAAAATGCAGTAGTGGTGGGACGCTATTGTAAGTGAGACGTGACACTCTTTTGTGAAAGTATAAAATACATTATTTTGGTATTGTTTTGAATTATCATTTATGGGATTATGAATAGATAATCTTAAGGCGATGAATGTAACTTTTGGACGATTAACCACAAAGAAGAGAAAAAGAGAAGGAAAGTTTTCTTGAACAGAAGTGGTAGTAGAAGAATTTGATTGACTGAAGCTTTAAGCTTTTCCTGACAATGCATGGTCTCCATTAGATTAAATAATTGTGGTAGAAATATTTTAAAACCTTGCTAAATGTGAGTTGGAGTATAAACCTCATCACATTGCACTGGCACAAGGCCCTTATAATGATTGCATCTTTGTTGTACTCATGAAGTATCCCTTTTTCGTATAAGGTTTCCAAGAGAGCATTTTCATTGTAGTGTCTTAAGGTGTCAAACACTACATGATGTGTCACTTTATAATTGGTTTGCAATACCCGATATTAATTATTAAATTAAAATATGTGAGACACAATATTGAATTACACTAACAACCATATGTCACCTTCTTGTGGTGTTGGGCAACAGAGATATCCTTAACAATTCTAAAAAATATATAGAAAGTATGGGAAGTAACAATATATTGAAATCAAAAGTTAAATCATGTGAATGAAAGACTTACATTTTACAAGATCCCTATAAATAAGGAAGTCTTCCACAGAAAGGTACCTGTTGTATCAGGTGCCACAAATTCCAAAGAGAAATTTGCCCCAACCTTTGTTTGAGACATCATAATCATTGAAGATGAAATGTTCTCTTATTGGGGAAATTTAATAAGTATCATTAGAAGACCTCTTCCTCTCAATCATATCAAAAGTTTGGAAAATATTGCTACATAACATTAGGAAGGATTTGGGGGAAGATTGAATTGGATGTGCGTAGGTGATAGAGAGAATTTGAGCAACCAATACTAAGACTGGAAATCACAGTGCTTCAACATGTTTGGAGCTCAATATAGTCTCATCTTGATTGAAATCGTTCTTGATTTTCCAGCAAGAAACTTCATTGGGAGTTAGGGTTCTAATAGATATGAAAGATATGGAATCTCACATTCCCTTCTAAGTTTACGAGCAGTGTTTTCGTACCTTTCCTGGCAGGAAATATGCCTGTTGTTTATGGAAGCTATGATAGATTGTAAACAACATTATGAGCATTAAATCCATAAATAAGATTCAATAACAACATTCAATACTCATTCACCAAACCAAGATCACATTTTATTTAGAGCATTGATTGGGAATGTGAGAACATACCTCCCATATTGCCAATCCCTTCTAGAGCCATTTCCTCCCTTTGAAATCTTCCAATCCACCTACAAAAATCAAGTGCAAAATGCAAGAGGAAACTAATGGATAGCAAACCCTTACCACACTACCCTCCACTTTCACCCATACAACATATATATATTATGCTCTTATACCTTAAGAGGTATTAGTGGGCTAATTGGGGCTCATTATATTATGAAGTAGTGAACTATAGTTTAATGGGCCAACACATAGTCATTAGGGTGCCACCATGTGCCTCTAATGCAATTAGTAAGTGTAAACCATCCCATTATGGTTATTGGTAATTAGTAGGCACTTTAGTTAATGATTGTGATTATGGAATAATGTCTATGATTATATTAGTCCATAACAATAATTCTAACATTCTCCCACTTGGACAATATAATCAAACCACCATAATATTGTCTAACACATATATGGCAATCAAATAAATCATACATAATATTATACCAATAAGATACAAATATTACATATGACTTGGCCCTGTAGACATTTAAATATCATAACAACCATTAACTATCAAACCAAACATGCATGAGGTACAATTGATTGAGACTATGCGCATTCATCTCCTTTTGTACATGTCACTTCGATGAACAATAGTATATACATATATAAACATATATACGTAATACCAACAATAAGAAGTGACTTCAATTATCATTATGCATGTTCAGAACAAAACATAAGCTATAAGCAATCCATACAAAATACTAGCATGTTCAATACATAAATAACAAAACTCCCACTGAGCCCAACAAGCTAGGCTCCTGAAAATCCCATTCGGGCAACGTGCTCCAAAAACACACATATAGGAGCCTTTCGTTAGTGGGTCTGCTAACATGCTAGTGGTAGGCGTGTACTCAATAGAAATGAGGTACTCAGCGACTTTCTCTTTAACAAAATAGTACTTTATATCAATATGCTTTGAGCGAGAAGTACTCCTGGTGTTCTTAGAGAAAGCTACTGCTGCGGAGTTGTCACAATACAATTTCAGTGGCCTCGAAATAGAGTCTACAACATTCAATGCTGAAATGAAATTCCGTAGCCATATTGCTTGACAAGTACCCTCATAACACGCCATATACTCTGCCTCCATCATTGAAGAAGCTATGAGTGTCTGCTTGACACTTTTCCATGAAACAGCTCCTCCAGCCATCATATAAATGTAGCCTGAAGTGGACTTTTTATCATCCACGCATCCTGCATAATCGGCGTCACTGAACCCAACTATATCAAGAGTGTCAGCTTGTCGGTAAGTCAACATATGATCCTTTGTACCCTGAAGATACCTCATGACTTTCTTAGTCGCTTTCCAATGGCTAAGACCAGGATCACTCAAGTATCTACCCAACACGCCGACAATAAAAGCAATATCAGGACGTGTGCATACTTGAGCATACATCAAGCTACCAACCAGTGATGCATAAGGAACGACTTTCATTTCATCTCTCTCTTTATCATTTTGTGGACATTGAGCCTTTGAGAACTTGTCACCCTTCACTATTGGTGCCATCCCAGGAGAACATGCATGCATATTGAATCTTTTCAAGATCCGATCAATGTCAGTTTTCTGAGACAAATGAAGAATACCATTTGCCCTATCCCGAAGAATCTGAATCCCAAGCACATAGGAAGCTTCACCAAGATCCTTCATATCAAAATGGCTAAACAAACGTTGTTTCGTCTCAGACAACAGGTCAGAATTATTAGATGCAAGCAGGATGTCATCAACATATAATACTGGAAAAATAAAACTGCTCCCACTGACCTTCATGTATATACATTGATCTACTACATTCTCCTTGAAACCATTTGCAGTGACAATCATATCAAACTTTAGATACCACTGCCTTGATGCTTGTTTAAGCCCATAGATAGACTTTTTGAGCTTGCAAACCATGTGTTCTTTGCCAGACTTCTCAAAACCAATAGGTTGAGTCATGTAAACATCTTCAAATAAATCTCCATTCAAGAAGGCGGTCCTCACATCCATTTGATTGAGTTCTAGATCAAAATGAGCAACTATAGCCATAATGATTCGCAACGAATCTTTGGTAGAAACAGGTGAAAAGGTTTCTTTGAAATCAATACCTCTCTGGCTATAGCCTTTGGCCACAAGCCTAGCCTTATACCTTTCCACTTGCCCATTCGAGTCACGTTTGATCTTATACACCCATTTGCATCCAATGGGCCTGCAACCTTTGGGTAGTTCAACCAACTCCCAAACTTCATTTTGTGACGTTGAACTCAATTCTTCTTTCATTGCATCCATCCACAACATAGATTTAGGACTACTCATGGCTTCTTGATAAGTGACTGGCTTAGAATTATCTCCTACATCAAACTCATGTTCCTGCAAATAGACAAGGTAGTCATCAGGAATAGTAGACCTGCGAGTTCTCTGTGATCTTCTCACCATAGCTTCATCATCCCCAATATCAAGATTTTCACCTTGTTCTGGATTTTGAGGTTCATCATGAGTTTCTACTGGAATCTGTTCAATCACAGGGTCATCAATAGGAGCGGAAGCGACAGGTACAGGGACAAAAATGCGTTCTTCCTTGAAAACAATTTCTCTTGACCCTTGACTTGAACCAAATTCATCCTCAAAATAAACAGCCCTATTTGATTCTATAACCTTGGTGGTGTGAGATGGGCAATAAAATCTGGAACCCCTTGATCCAATGGTGTAGCCTACAAAATAGCCACTAATGGTCTTCGGATCAAGTTTCTTAGACTGTGGGTTATAGGGCCTTACTTTAGCTTTACATCCCTAAACATGAAAATGACGCAAACTCGGTTTCTTACCCGACCATAACTCGTATGGTGTCTTTGGGACAGACTTACTAGGCACTTGATTCTAGATATAAGCAGCAGTCCTCAATGCCTCACCCCATAAAAATTCCGGCAAGCTAGAATGAATCAGCATACATCGCACCATGTCAAGAAGTGTGCGATTTCTCCTTTCATCGATTCCATTCTGTTGGGGTGTCCCTGGCATTGTATATCTTGCATCAATACCACATTCCTGTAAGTATTTGGCAAAAGGCCCGGGGTTCCTTCCATTTTCATCATAACTTCCATAATACTCTCCACCTCTATCAGAGTTGACAACTTTGATCATTTTTCCCTTTTGAAGCTCAACATTCATCTTGAAAATCTTAAAAGCATCCAAAGATTCAGATTTTTCACGAATGAGCTCAACAGGGCCATACCGGGAAAAGTCATCAATGAAGGTGATAAAGTATTTATAACCACCCATAGCAGGCGGAACAAAATGCCCACAAATATCAGTATGAATAAGCTCCAATACATCTGTGCACCTGTCTGACTTGCTCTTTCTAACCTTGGCAGTTAACTTTCCTTTAATACAATCAACGCAGGTAGTGAAATCTGAAAAATCCAAATCTTGAAGTACCCCATCTTTGATCAACCTTTCCATTCTGTCTTTAGAGATATGACCTAAACGTTTGTGCCACAACATAGAAGATTTCAAATCTAATCTTGCACGTTTAGAGCCTACAACAGCTTTAAGACAAGAAGTAGAAGAAACAGAAGCAACATCATGCAAATCAAGTTTATATAAATTTCCACATAAAGTTCCATTTCCAACCAAAAGAGAGTCACGATACAAAGTGAGTTTTCCAGTTCCAAAAAGAAAACTATAACCTAGCCTATCCAAAATAGATACAGAAATCAAATTCCTCCTAAAAGAGGGTGTGTAAACAACATCTTGTAACTCCAAAAAATGTCCTGTATTCAACTGTAATCTAACTGTCCCCAAAAATTCGACTTGGGCTTTTGTATCGTCTCCCATGTACACATTCTGCTCCAGACTACTCGGTCTTCTTTGACTTGTCACTGCCTGCAAGGAATTCGTAACATGAATTGTGGCTCCAGTATCTAACCACCAATAATTTGAGGGCACATCAATAATATTGGATTCTAAACAAACCATCACAAGATAGTTACCTTTCTTCTCTAGGTGAGCTTTGAGCTTTCTACAATCAGCCTTTTTGTGCCCAAAATTCTGGCAAAAGTTGCACTTCCCTTTGAAAAACTCATTCTTATGACCATTAGAGGATGAGCTGGACTGTCCATTCCCTTTAGGACTAAGTGCCTTTTTCTTGGGAGGTTTTTGGTTACCAGAGTTATTGGAAGTGAACTTTCTCTTGTGAGGATTGTTTGGGTTCGTCACCATGGAGACACTTCTTGCCCTTCCCTTTCTCATGTCCTCTTCTTCCTTGGCAAGAATAGCAGTCATCTCCTCAATAGTCCATTGCTCCTTTTGAGCATTGTAGCTTGATCTGATTGAATCAAACTGGGGAGGAATGGTTTCCATCACAAACCACACCATGTAATCCTTACCAAGATCCAACCCCATAGCCTTAAGCTTTTGGTAACAACCCATGAGCTTGTCGATATGAGCTCTAATATCACCCGTATTAGCGTAATGGGTGCGATGGAGCAAGGTTAAGCACTCATTCTTTGAGAACTTTTTTGTACTTCTCCTTAATGGCAGCAAGAAAATCCTTTTCATTTTCAGTATGAGGAATACTATCACGAATGGATTCATCCATGTGATACCTCATAAGAATCAAACAACAACGATTGGAATGCTCCCAATCCTCATAGGATTTCTTGTCCTTTTCAGTGGCATCATCAGCGGGTTTAGGTGGTGCATCCATTCTCAAGGCCAAGTCCACTCTCATAAGAGTCAAGTTCATCATGAAAGATTCAACCCACTGCTTGTGGTTGGTTCCATTCAGTGTCACCATGGCAAAGGTTCTCGGAATGCTTACAGCTGAATGAGAAATAAGAGCAATAACTATTAAATACATGTTATGATAAATCATGTTATTTGTGCTCTTTTCTCATCAATATATGATCATAAAATAACAAATGATCATCATGTATGCTAGAGTTCTTAGACAAACACACAAAATAGAACTCATACACTGGTAAGAATAATCTATTAAACATTATAATCATATACATTAATTTACTATCGAAAGGATAGATAAATTGTGATTCATAATGTTTAATAAATTTTCTTCACCATATTAAGCATCCTTACCAAGCAATTATTATCGATAGGATAATTAATTACTTATATAGATCTTAATGTAATTTTGGAGGAAAAACACAAAATTTAAATAAATAATTATTTAAATGTTCCTCTTTACTAAACAATTTACATACTTATTCTTACGACAGGCAAGAAAATAAACAATAATTGTTCTCAATATATAATTAGATTTATGCCACAAAAGATTGAATACAAATACAATTATGAATAAAATTCATAGATCAATCTTGTGCATAAACATATATAAAATAGGGTATTAAAAGTTGAGTGAAATGGTGAGAAATTGCCCAAAATGGACCTCCCACGCGCCTAAAAATAAGTTTTTTTTTTAAAAAAAATCTGTGTCCGTACGACACGTCGTTTTTAAAAAAACGACATGTCGTTTTCTCAAAAACGGCAACCTCCTTACCCTCGGAAACGACGTGTCATTTTTCCTGACAGAGGCAAAAATGACTTGTCGTTTTTTCTTCATCCCTGAGCTTTTTTCTGGTGCGCGGGTCGCGTTCGACTCGGTTTAGCTTGCGGATTCGACCCGACTGAAACCAACAGCTCCGGCCACCATTTTGGCCACTGTCACTTGGGTTTTCTTCCTCTCACCGTCGCCGACCACCCTAGCATCTCCATTGTCCTCATATTCATCCAAAATGTCAGAATAAGCATGAAACTCGAAATGAGTTTCCTCCATTTTTGAGCTCCAAGAAAAGCTCGGTTTCACAATAGCAATGCATGAAATTTTTGCCCAAAAAAATAGCTAAAACCCAATACTCATTATCAAACCCGATTTCCCCATTAACATAGCATTATTTCGAAAAAAAATTGTGCAAAAATCAGATTTGGAAAAATGGGTTTATGTCAAAATATTAAGCCCTAAAATCAAATGAACCAGCTCTGGATACCAATTGATAGATTGCAAACAACATTATGAGCATTAAATCCATAAATAAGATTCAATAACAACATTCAATACTCATTCACCAAACCAAGATCACATTTTATTTAGAGCATTGATTGGGAATGTGAGAACATACCTCCCATATTGCCAATCCCTTCTAGAGCCATTTCCTCCCTTTGAAATCTTCCAATCCACCTACAAAAATCAAGTGCAAAATGCAAGAGGAAACTAATGGATAGCAAACCCTTACCACAATACCACACTACCCTCACTTTCACCCATACAACATATATATATATATTATGCTCTTATACCTTAAGAGGTATTAGTGGGCTAAGTGGGGCTCATTATATTATGAAATGGTGAAATATAGTTTAATGGGCCAACACATAGTCATTAGGGTGCCAGCATGTGCCTCTAATGCAATTAGTAAGTGTAAACCATCCCATTATGATTATTGGTAATTAGTAGGCACTTTAGTTAATGATTGTGATTATGGAATAATGTCTATGATTATATTAGTCCATAACAATAATTCTAACAAGCTATTGATCGATAGAAAAGAAAAGGAAAATTGAAAGAGTACTGAATGAGAAGATATATATCAAGGAGAAGAAAACTTTCAGATGAAAAAAATGGAGATCATAAAGCAGGAGTAAGTAACCCAACATCTGGGATTGATCTTAATAAAGAAAAGAAATTAGGAACAATTATGGAGGTTATAATCATGACTTTCCTAAATGTTCACAACCTACGAAAAATTGAACCGCCTCTAGCTAGCCAGTATTCCCTAACTAATTTTTATTTTGACACTTGAGGGTTATTCCTTCTTTGATACGTGTCCAAGCGCAAAAAAGGAATAATTGAAATTTGTAGGAGCCAAATTTATTCATAAGATTAGAATACACTATTTTATTAATTTAAAAGTATATTCTTGGTGCCAAAGCTATTTATTAAGGTTCTTTATTAAGTATCTGGAAGAGGGTATAGTATACATCCAATCCTAGTGATGAAAGCTCGCTAGAGCCAGATTGTTTGCTTATAATTCTATAGCCTAACAAATTGATGACATATGGACCAATGAGGAAGACTTATTTCTCTCTTTAACTAACTTTGAGAAATCTATATAGAGCACCACAAAGTACCTTAAAAAGGATGTTGAATTGTTTAGCTTTTCACACTTTATTTACTTTGTTGATTGTTTTGAGAGAACTCTTGCTGATTTGAGCATCAGAGTGCTTTTGCGTATGTATTCTTAAAAGGGTTTTTTCATTCTTTCAACTTGAAGAACTTAATCTATCAATCTTTGGAACTTTTTTTATTGAACAAAGTTCTAGATACCAAGTTAAGAATCATAATATTTCATTTTAAAATCAATTGATAATTGTAAGATCTCATTTATATAAGTCTCTATTGCACAAAATAACATACAATAGAAAACATAAATACATGCATAGATGTGATTTTCATATAGAGACATGTAAATAAAATAATAAAGTACTTACGAGAAGCATAGCGGAATAATGACTACAGCATTTGGATTCCCTAACCTTTTGTCCTTGTTGAATGCTAGGTATTACAAGGAATCCAAACTTCTTTGAAACAAGACCACAATCTTCCAAGTTTTCTCTAAAACAACCTAGTGTTTGTGTGGGCAAGTCTCAACACACGAGAAGAGAATTACTAAAGAGAAAACTAAGAGAGAGTGTGCAACTAGGTATAGAATATTAGTAGTGAATATTTACCTTGTCGAATTCAGCTCACCTAATGCATTCTATAGCACTAGTATATATATGCAATTAACTAGGACATAAAATAAGTTTTAGTTTCTCATTTTAATATAATTATTTAATCATTATAATTAATTAAATACTTGTCGAAATTGACCAATTATAATTTTGACATTTATTTAATTCATTTTAATTAATACTAATACCAATTTATCAATATTAACAAAATTGTCCCATTTTGATATAAAACTCTCTTTTTGAGACTTTACAATAAAATCCTCAAAGTTTCTTCTATTTCTTTTATCACAAAATATCATTAAATAATTTAACATTATTTATTTCCATTGAACAAGTCAATATGATATTTTTATAATTAATTATTCAAGACTATTAGGTTCATTTTGATAAGAGATGACTTGGGGACCATGGATCCATGAACTCAAGCTCCAATAAGTTACCGTAAGTTTATTTATAACAAATAATCTCACTACCTTATTAATTCCTCGTGACCCCACTATAGACTCAGAATTGCACTCTTGAATTCGTAGAATGTTTTACACCAAATGTAAATATGTTATCCATTGTTATAACCATAATCGTCATTCAATCCTATATAGATGATCTACTAATGAGATGGGTGCAAATTATCGTTTTACCCCTCCGTGGTATTTTATCATTAACTCCCACTAAGTACTCTATCATTTAACACTTGAACCAAGATATAGGGAAATCATCATTTCACTTCTTAAACAGAAGCTATAGATTTCATATCTATGATAAAAACTCCCACTCGATTATACTACCAAATCTCTAATATGAAAGTACAAGCTAGTCCATAGGGTAAGCTGGTAAGGAACAAATTAAAAGACTTGAATAATAGAATTAGCATAATATTAATCACCCCAAATTAAGATTGAATTGACTTATGGTCAACGTAGTGATAAGAGTAGATTAGATAATAATGATACTTACTTATCTTGTCAATATTCAATATCGATTCAGTCTAATGTAACAAAATACATCCGATCTAATCTACTTGGTCAGTGTCCTAGATATGACATCATACCAGATGTGTAAGTAGATCTTATCGTAGATTACCCAATCAGTAAAAATCCAGTGTACTAATTTAATCTTAGGATAAAATACTTTTGAACATATAATTACAATTATAATCCACTATGACCGAGTCACTATAATTGTAACTATACATATGTTCGGGATTTTATAAAAATTTGTATTAATAATAATTAATCATGTAATAAAACATGTAAACAACGCAATTTGATTGAACACAATAATTTCTACTACTTTATTGATAATGAATGGATTACATAAGAAATGTGGTTTTATAAGGGCATAAAACCCAACCAACTCTCATTTGCACTTTTAAAACAAATGCGACATTTCTATCAAACCCATTTCCTCTATATGCTTTAGAAAAGTTGTCTCTCCTAGTGTCTTTGTGAAGGGATCCGCAAGATTGTCCTTAGATGCAATCTTCATGACCTTCACTTCTCCCCTTGCCACATATTCTCTGATGATGTGGTACTTCCTTTCTATATGCTTCACTTTTTTGTGGCTCTGAGGTTCTTTAGAATTGGTTATCACCCAATTTTTGTCATAATACAAAATGAGGGGTATATCCATTTCTGGTATAACACCAAGATCTGTGTAGAGCTTCCTCAGCCAGATTATTTCCTCAGCTGCCTTAGAAGGAGCTATGTACTCAGCAAGCATGGAAGAATCTAAGATCCCAGATTGTTTAATGCTTCCCCATATCACAGTTCCACCCCCAAGAGTAAAAATTATTCCAGAAGTTAACTTCCTGTCATCGACATCAGGCTGAAAATCAGAATTAGTGTAGCCTAACGGGTTCAGAACTCCACCTGAGCAGACTAACATATAATCCCTAATTCGTCGAAGATATTTCAGTATGTGCTTAACCGCTATCCAATGTTCCCTTCCTAGGTTTGACTGGTATCTACTCACAACATAGCATACATTAGACTTCCAACAGCAGATGCATAAGGAATCCTTCTCATATCATCTTCCTCTTTAGGATTCTATGGAGACTACTTTTTAGAAAGATGGATTCCATGTCTGGACGGTAAACTTCCTTTCTTTGAATCTTTCATAGAGAAACGCTCAAGCACCTTATCTATGTAAGCTGCTTGAGATAGAGCCAAAGTTTTGTTCTTTCTATCCCTCAAAATCTGGATACCAAGAACATAACTTTCTTCACCCAAGTCCTTCATCTTGAATTGAGTTCCTACCCAGTTCTTTATGTCTGATAATTTCTTGACATTGTTTCTAAAGAGCAAGATATCATCCACATAGAGAATCAAGAATACCACAATGTTGTTTTCCTTGAGTTGGTAAACGCAGGGCTCGTCAACATTCTTCTCACAACCATAGGTTTTAATGATTTCATTAAACCTTAGATTCCAGGAACGTGAAGCTTGCTTAAGTCCATAAATAGACCCATTCAACTTGCACACTTTATTTTCTTATTCAGTTACTTTAAACCTTTCTGGTTGATTCATATAAATGGTTTTGTCTAGGTTTCCATTAAGGAATGTTGTCTTGACGTCCATTTTCCAAATCTAATAATCAAGAGTTGCGACTATAGACAAGAGTATGTGAATAGATTTTAGCATGGCAACCGGAGAATTTTTTTCCTCATAGTCAACTCCTTCTCTCTGGACATAACCCTTTGCCATAAGTTGAGCTTTGTAAGTCTCGACCTTTCCATCACCTCCTCTCTTCTTCTTATATATCCACTTGCACCCAATGGCATTAAAGTCACAAGGTGCTTCTACAAGATCTCAGACGGAGTTAGAGTACATGGACTCCATTTCTTATTTCATGGCTTCAAGCCAAAGATCCTTATCAGCACTATCCATTGCATGTTTGAAAGACAACGGATCATTGTCATATGTGTCCCCAAGAACCATGTTGATTTCACCATCCATACGATAGTGGATCGGGGTACGAGAAACCCTCCCACTACGATGAGGCATCATAACTGTCTGAACTGGAACTGTAGCTTGCGTCACTTGAGGAAGATCAGTATGAATATTTTTGTTTTCATCAGCTTGCGTTGATAGAATCGAAATAGTAGGAATAGCTAAGTTAGATTGCAATTCTGCCAATACTACTTTATTACAAGGTTTGAAATTAGACATGTAGTCCTCTTCAAGAAAAGTAACGTTTGTTGAAACAAACAATTTCTTATCTTGTGGAATATAGAACAGACCACCCTGAGTACCTTTAGGATAGAAAACAAACAACCAAACTTCAGTTCATGGTTCCAGCTTTCCTTCCTTTTTCCTCAAGACGTGAGCGGGACACCCCCAGATTCTATAATGATGCAAACTAGGTTCACGACCACTCCATAGTTCGAAGAGTGTTTTGGAGATAGATTTAGATGGCAAGACATTTAAAATGTCACATGCGGTCTGTATGGTATGTCCCCAAAAAGAGATCGGAAGAGTTGAATAACTAATCATGGACCAAACCATTTCCATTAACGTGCGATTTCGACGCTCTAAAACACCATTTTGTTTCGGAGTACCTGGGGTAGTACATTGATATAATATCCCAAGTTTAGCTAAATTATATTGGAACTACATGTCCATCAATTCTCTAATTCTATCAGATCGTAAGATCTTTAACGTTTTACCTAATTGATTTTGAGCCATTGTAAGGAATTCTTTAAACTTCTGAAATGTTTCAAATTTCCAATGTATCAGGTAAAGACACGAGTATCTCGAGTAGTCATTAATGAAAGTGAGGAAATACTCATAACCACCCCTTGCATGAACATGCAGAGGTCCATAGACATTTGAATGAACCAACCCTATGGTTCTATGTCCCTTTCTCCTTTTGTAGAGAATGGACACTTGATCATTTTATCCTCTAGACAAGATTTACAGATAGGTAGGTCACCCATTGTAAGTTCCCTCAAAAGGCCCACCCTTTTTTAGTCTTTTGATCGTATCATAGTTAATATGACCAAGTCAAAGATGCCAAAGATACGTCATGTTATCGTTATCGATCTTTTGTCATTTGACATTCCTAGATCTAGCTACCTTAAATACCTCGTTATTAAAAGTGGAGGGTTTGATAGGTCGTAAAAGGTATAGTCCATTTTCCATGCATCCAACACACAATTCACATCCATTCAATGAAATTGACATATTAAAACTTGTGAAAGTTACAAGAAAATGTTGTTGATGTAATAAAGAAACTGAGATTAAATTCTGACTAAAGTTTGGAATAACATAAACATTATTTAAAACTAAATATTTATTTCCAAAATTTAGACAAGCTTTTCCTCTTGCTTCAACATTCATGAACGCTCCATTTCCGACTATAAGCTTCAGCTCGCCTTCCTTTATTGATGTCCAATTGCTAAGTAGCTGCAAAGAAGTGCATACATGGTTAGTAGATCCAGAATCTATAATCCATACATAATTATCATCTTCCAAAACTCATGCATCCAAGGCAAAAAATTGAGAATTACCTTGGGTTCCTCTAGCCTTGAGAGCTGGGCAATCCTTTTTCCAATGCCCAATCTCCTTGCAGTTTAAACATGCACCTTTGGCTTTCTTAGCAGCGCGTTTTTCCCCAACAGGTTTTGTAGCACCTCTAGCTGGTTTTGCAGTAGTTGTGGCCTTGCCCTTCTTGTTCTTTCTCTTAAATCTCTTATTGATCTTCGAGGATGAAGCTAAGTTAGCTTCTCCAGGAGCGTCCTCAGTAGCAACAGCATGCTTCTTGTCATGTCCAAACATTTGAAGTTCATTCATAAGTTGATTCATTTCATACTTCAGTTTCTTTAGAAAGTAGTTGGTAGTGAATGGAAGAAAACTGGGAGCAAGACTATTTAGAATAAGCCCCACTTGAGTTTCCTTGTCTATGGTGACTCCGGGCAATTCTGCCTCTTGAAAGTAGTTCTTCATCTTGATGAAGTGATCACGAACATGCATTTCAGGTGATGTCCTAGCATTAGCATACTTCTTCGTTGCCTCAAAACGATCTTGTCCATATTTGTATCCAAACATTATCTGAAGCTGCCCCATGATTTCATAGGAAGTGTCGACATTCTCCAGCTTCGTCCTTAGCGTGTTCGACATGCTAGCTAGCATGTACGCCTTGGCTTTGTTGTTGGCAGCGAGCCAACACTTTTACTTCTCCCTTGATTCTTTTGAAGATAAATCCCTGGAGTTGTCACTGATCAATACAATGTTGATGTTGTTGGGAAAACTTATACAGGGTCTTAATTATTTTCATGTAAAACATATATGAAACACATTAATATAAGAAAACCTAGAACATGTTTCTACAATTGAATTTAAATAAAGATAATGATAAGAACACTTACATTATACGCAACGAAATGTATTAGTCCTTCCTTCAGTTTCTATAACCCTAGTATGTCGCAGGGTATCACCATGAAACTGAAACGTTCTTCAATTTTCTTCACAACCTTCCAAAGTATCCTTAGAATCACCTAGAATAGAGTGAGAAATTCTCAACACATGAGATAGATATAGAAAGAAGAAGTTTAGAAGAGAGCATTGAGGCTTAGAAAAGGACTTATGCTGTAGAGAGAGTCTAAAACCCTAAAGCATCAACGCTAGATCTTTAGATCATCGGTCAGATCACTAATCCAAATCTATATTCAATTCTCACTTAGAATTCCTTTTATAGGCTCAATTAGGCTATTTATTTTAATTAAAAAAATCAATGAAATAATAGATAAAATCAGTCATTAGGTTCAAATTCTCATGGGATTTAGGCCCGTGAAATTTCCCATTTAATTATAAGCCCGTTGGACTTAACATCAAGGCCTGTATTATTTTCTATTGATTAATTAATTAAATAATTATTTAAATCCTTTATCAAATTAATTATTTATACTTTGAACCTTGATTAAAACTTATTTATTAATTTAGACACAAATTTATCTTAATTATTAAATTTTCCCTAAAATCTCTTTTCCTCTGTAAATTGTATAATTCTATGAAACTATCCAAAATTGACCTGGTCAACTTTGATAATTCTAATTGATAATTAAATCAATCAATTGAGACTATCTAGATGATTTTATCCAAGGTACAGTGGGGACCATGGGCCTATGAAATCAAGGTCCTATAAGTTATCATAAATTTAACAAATAAATTTACTAACTAATTAATTTCCCATTACTCCACTAAAGACTCAGAATTGCACTCTTGAATTCATAGAACACTCTATAACTAATATAGACACGTTATTAATTATCCATTGTTACAACCATAATTTTCACTCAATCCTCTATAAATGGTCCACAATGAGATGGGACTATAATATTGTTTTACCTCTCATTGTATTTTATCCTTAAAACACTTAGTTCCTTGTAAATGATATTTCAGTAAACTAATATTAATTACTGAAATGAGATCTCTATCATTTAGTACCTTGAACCAAAGTAAAAGGAAACCATAGTTTTACTTCTTCATCCACTACTAGGAGCATAGGCTTTTACTTCGGTTCTTTTCCCATATACACTTCGGTTCTCGCACCAAATAAAAACCGCAGTGTATCCGAGCGAAGTTAAATGTCTGAAAAAAGCAAAGTAGTAAATTAACTTTTAACTTCGGTTCTTACGTAATAACCGAAGTGAAAAATAGACTTTCTACTTCGGTTTTTACGTAAAAACTGAAGTTAAAAGTATAAATAAATGTCGCTTATTATTTTAAGAACACTTACTACTTAGGTTCTTTGTAAATAACCGAAGTAATATCTGTATAAACAAAAAAAAAGATTTACATATAAATTACTCAATCCAGATATATTTCTTTCATCCACATATAATTCTTTAATACGTTCAAGATCTCAAAACATTACAGATTTTTAAACATTGTTATCTTATTGTGAAATAAAATAATAATCTGTCTTTTTTTTTCTAGCTCAATCTTATAATTCATACTTCAAAGTTCTTTCATGTCAACATGATCAAGAAAATAAAGTTATTATCATTAATGTGGTCGGCACATAAAAAGATTACATAGAAAAGACAAAGAGAACCCATGAAGTTCTCGGAAAGACCCTCACTGAAATCCTAAAAACAAAGTAGTGGTCAAAGAAAGAAAATAGATCAATTTCTTCAAAAAGATAAGAAAATTGATTCAGCTAGAATCAAATAGCTCACATTCTGAGAAAACACTTTAGTGCTTGAGTCCCCATCTTCTTTTCTATTTCTTTTTGGTCTGAAATTGTAACAGCGGCTCATGATAACGGTGTGGGAGAGACTCAGACGAGGGAAGCAGTAGGGATGCGACTCTCGTGACGGAGCTTAGCGTCGTGACTCTCCCGACGAAGGAACTTGGCAAGGAGGCAACGGGGATGCATCTAGCGTGATGGCAGCGGCGGCATGTGGCGGAGCATGGATCTGTGACTAGAAGAGCAGAGAGATTTAGATGAGAAATTGAAATTTTTTTTTTGATAAAATGGGTTTGCTATAAGAGTGGCGGCTGGGAACACATGAACATGGACTACTGTAGGGTTTCTCAATTAATTTGATTATATATACAACTTGGGGAGATAAATAAACGGGCTGGGACTTTTGCTCAATTAAATATTCAGCAATTTAGTTTTTACTTCGGTTTATATATAGCAACCGAAGTAAAAGGGTTTCAAAAAAATAAAGACTCTTGTTTGTTACATAATGTTGTTTTTTTACTGCGGTTTTTTCATAAAACCGAAGTGGAAAACCTTTCGCGGTATATAGTTTTTTATTTCGGTTTTTTCATAAAAACCGAAGTGGAAAGCCTTTCATGGTTTTTACTTTGTTTTTTTATAAAAGCGAAGTAATAACTAATTTTATTTAAGCGTACTCATTCCCACAACTGAAGTAAAAATCTATTTAGAAGCTTTTACTTCGTTTTTAATTATTGTTTGTGTAAGAAACGAAGTAGAAGCTTATATTTCTTGTAGTGATCAGAAGCTATAGATGTTCATATCTATGATTAACACTCCCACTCAATTATACTACCGAGTTGCCAAGATGTAAGTATGGGCTCGTCTATAGAGTAAGTTGGTAACGAACAAGTCAAAGAACTCAAATAATACAATCAATTAGAATACTAACCACTCAGAATTGAGATTGAATTGACCTATGGTCAACTATATGACATGACTAGAATAGATAATAACGGTATGTTTACTTATCCTATCTACTGTCAATATTAGTCCAGTCCGATGTAGCAAATATATCCAATCTTATCTACTTTGCTAATGTTCTAGAAAGAACATAACACTGCGATGTGTAAGTAGATCATATTGTAGATTGGCAAGTCATTGTAAATCCTGTGTACTGAGTAATCTTAGGACTAACTTATTTTAAACATATAATCATATTTATATTCCACTGTGATTATGTCCCTATAGATACAATTAGCTATACGCTCGGGATTTAATAGAAGTTTATATTAAACAAATAATCATCAAAATAAAATATTTGAGCAAAGTGATTGACCAAGTCAAAAATTAATTTCTATTATTTTATTGATAATAAAATGAGATTACAAATAAATTGGCTTTTAATTAGAGCATAAAATACCAACAGATGTTTGACTTCCATTTGGGAAAATTCTCTCCAGTGAGAAGTTCCTTGGAGAGAAGGGAGATAATTGGAATCGACATAGAGCTACAATTATCAATAAGTAGAAATCAGTGCGTTGTTTAACAAACTTTTAATCACACAAATATTCAAAAATAGCTCAAACATATAAAATATGCATAGATATGTGTTGTACCCTAAAAAATAGCACAAGTTTAATCACTCATCTAGGGGTACAGTTGTCAGATGAATATATAGAAAAATCAGACAAGTAGAACATCTAGCTAATGATGATGTGAGCAGCTCGAGTTTGGACTTGGCAGCACTACATTCAGGTAATTGGCAGGTCGCCTCTTAGGATGACGGTGCAGTTTGAGACTTGTAGTGGTCAGATCCCCTTTAGGGTGCTCTAAATATGTTCAACTCGTGAAAACCTGGTCATGATGAATACTAAGGATCCCAAGAGACTCAGAGGCACTCTATACACTCATTAATGCCCAAGTTGTATTGCACATTTATCATTTATTGTCAGAGATAACAGGAGTATATTCTGTTAGGCAATCTATCCCTTTGTAAATGGGAATTATTTGTATAAGTCATATTTATGCACATGGTTACCCAAACCTGTCACAGAAATTCCACTATAAATATAAGGGATAATGGACAGGAAAAAGGACTAGGTAGATTTTAACCACTGAACCACGTAAAAAGGTGTGTGTGAGAAATAGTTCATATAAGTTCATTACGGTTTGCAAATAAGCACTAATACTCTTATTAGATTTCTAAATATACTGTTGGCGAAAAACCGTATCAATAGTTCGGTGCTTTCATTGAGAGAAAATTAGTGCTTTACAAGTTTCATTCGACATTAATAATGGTGGTTACTTGATCGATGCATGACAACGAAATGGAACAACCTACTAAGCAGCAGGCGCATCATACAGTCGTCCCACTGAAAAGGGCCCAGATGTTAAGCAACGTCCTGGGAAGCAACCGATGGGCCAAGACGACACTCAGAGTTCAATTTCACGCCCACCAAATCCTAATCCAGGATATGTAACAACCATCGAGATTAGAATTCCCAATTAAGGAGCCATCTTGCTAGGGAAAACAAACAAATCTAAGAGGTCCTGGCTCAGTTACTCCATCTTACAACTGATGCTAACATCTGAAAGAGGAAAAGTGGGTCCCATAAGTCCAACATGAATAACCGGTCCAAATCCAGTAGTTCTGTCAAGACCGCCACTCCGAGCTCTGTACCTTCAGAGAGAAATTACCGGAGTGCTCAACCCACTAATCTTCATAGGAACCATCATCCGCATATCAGTTGGTCAGTCAGAACTGCAACCCCCAACTCCATGTCTTCCGCATAGATTCCCAGGAATGCCCATAACACCCCACTAGGGCAAGCTAGGACAAATTCACGGAGACAAAACACCCCAGCGAATCCTCCTGTGCCACGATCAGAACACCAGGCATAGAGAACTCAGGGCATTGGGGTAGAACCAAGGCATGTTAATTTAGTTTGTCCTGATGGAATGAGGATAGCCTAACCAATAAGGCATCCACCATCGTCGGTTAGACATCCTACACCACCGCACCCTCAAAGAGACGATCCATATCTTTGAAATAGTAGGAGAAATAACCCCCCATCAATAGACACTTACGTCCCACGGGCACGTGCTCATAATCCAGGTCCTCCTTCTTAGTCGTGGGCTGTAAGTTTCACAAATGGAAGTTACTGGACGGGGAGCCAGCATTGAGGCAGATCTGAAAGAAACTTGAGGAATCATCTTAGTTTAGCACAAAGTCCTTGTTTCAATCCACATCCTGACTTGCATGCTCATCTAAATTCACAAAGGAGGTTTCCTGTTCGCAATAATGATATGAGTTATACTCACACGAGGGAGGTGTGTTTATCGTACGCGACAATGGGAATGCCCTACCTAACCAAGCTCGAACTTGGAGGGAAAAAAACCCATCTAATGAGTACAATAGGATTGGAGCTGGTGAATAACTCCCAGCTAACCTAGAGACCCAACCCTCAAGTGACTGGCCTTGATGGAGGAGCAAATGAAGAAGCTCTTATCTGGAAAAGGGATTGATGATTGTGACTCCGATGAGGAGCTCAAACCTTTCACCCCGAACAATGCAGCAGTTACGTATCCTATTGGCTTCAGGATGCCGAACATACCAATGTTTGATGGAACGCAGATCCATCTGGCCACCTCGGGATGTTCAATACGTTTATAAGGGCCTACTATTTCAGGTACGACCTAAGGTGTATTATGTTCCCCATGACTCTTATCGGACCTACTAGACAATGGTTCAAAAAGTACAAAAAACATTCAATAAACTCTTGGAAGAAGTTGTCTTTCGAGTTAAAGAAAGTGTTCCGAGCTTCAAAAGAAACTCGCATAGAGGCTGACTCATTGGCCAACATAAAATAGAAACCTAGTGAGTCCTTGAAAGTGTATCTGAGCAGATTCACCAACATTACAGCACTAGCTAGAGACGTTGATGATTGCTTCAAGCTCATGGCAATGTAGATGAGCTCCAGCGAAAAGGGGTTAAAAGTGTAGATGAGTTCTTGGGCCGAGCTCAGGAGTGGATAAACTTGGAGGAGGCGCGATCTGCTGTCAGAGGAACCAGCCAGGGCCCTATTCAGCCCACTGGAGCGGTGGCAGGTAGTGCAGCTACGACTCAACCTGTAACCCAGAATAACCAAGCGGGAAACAATAAGAGGAAAGGAAATGGTGAGGGCAACTAGAATGGCACAAAGAAAAACAAGTCCGGGGAAAAATTCAAGCCTATTTATGCCACCTACACTGACCTAACGTACACACGGGAACATATTTTCCTGACGAACTCTAATTTCCTTCCGTGGTTCAGTGGTAAGAAACCAGAGCCATTAAGGCATCAGAGGGCCAAGAAAGACCCCTTAAAGTTTTGCTGATACCACAATGACATCGGTCATAATACCGATGATTGTGGACAACTGAAGGATGAGATTGAAACTCTCATTCAGGCTGGATCGTTCCCGAAATCGAGTTGCTCGCAATCAATCTACCGGGTAGAATTCTCGTCCAGCTCTAAAACTCCGACAGGTCAGTCGAGGACTTAGATGGATCAGATTAATCAGAACCAAGTCGATTCTCCCCCAATAGTAGGAAGAGATATAACTACTATTGTGACCTCATTTGGCGGGCACGAGCAATGGAGCCCAAAAGAGGTATATACAGGAGCTGAAAAATCATAACGGTATGGAATTTATCCCAAAGCAACGGTTATCCAAACAACAACAGTTGGGAAAACAACCAATCATTTTCATGGAGGAGGACGCTAGCCATGCTCAATTCCCACATAATGACTCGCTGGTGGTAATCGTGCAGCTCACTAATTGAAGGGTGCGAATGATATTGGTAGATAATTGAAGATCAGTGAATGTGCTTTTTAGGTCCACCTTAGATAAGATGGGATTATCTGTGACCGATCTAAAGACAACCTCAATGACATTGTATGGATTTTCAGGTGAAGGGATGGCAGCCATAGGGACAATTGGAATGGTGGATACGCTAGGGGATGATGCACGACCTGTTACTAAAATGCTTGAGTTCATGGTAATTGATTTTCCGATTGCGTATAATGTGATTTTTGGACGACTCGCACTGATGATTTTTGAAGCCATCACCTCGATTCGACACCTAGAAATGAAGTTTCCCTCAGCCTCGAGGATATGCATGGTACGTGGAGACCAGCTCACCCCCGGAGAATGCTACAACGTAACCATGAAGGGAAAATCACAGCCCGAGCAGCAGACAATGGTCATAGACGAAGAAGGTGAGGAGTCCCGGGTAATGGAAGTTACCCATAGGACGGAAGAACCTTGAGAAGGGGATAACGAGGTTGCCCAATATAACAACATTGACCCGTGAATAAGTGAAGATAGATCTCAGCTCAAAGTTGTAGAGGAGCTCGACGAAATCAGTATTGACCCAGAAACACCTTCAAGAGTTGTAAAAGTTGGGAAAAATCTTGGAGCTGAAAGGAAAAATGAGCTGGTCAAATTCTTGAGGAAGAACCTGGACATCTTCACCTAGTCGCATGGAGATATGGCAGAAATTAGTCAGTGTATAATAATGCATACTTTGAACATGGACAAGAATGTGCCTACAAAGTCCCAAAAATGAAGGCTTTTGGGTAAAGTATGATCGGAAGCATTGGAAGAAGAAGTAGCTCGCCTACTTAAATGCGGATTTATCAAGGAAGCACAATACCTGATCTGGGGTGTTAACCCCGTTCTTGTCCTGAAGCCAAACAAGAAGTGGAGAACTTGCATTGATTTCTCCAATCTCAACAAGGCATGTCGTAAGGACTGTTTCCCATCACCTAAAATTGATTAGTTGGTAGATGCTACCGTTGGTCACAAGCTCATGTCTTTCATGGATGCATATTCAGGATATAACTAGATCGCGACGAACCCTACAGACCAAGAGCATACCAACTTCTTGATTGAGCATAACGTATACTACTACAAAGTTATGCCATTCAGGCTAAAGAATGCTGGTGCTACGTACCAATGATTAGTCAACAAAATGTTCGCTAACCAGATCGGGAGGAACTTGAAGGTGTATGTCGATGATATTCTTGTTAAATCAAAGATTGCCAGTAACCATGTATCTGACCTGGAAGAATGTTTTGGCGTACTAAGGAGGTATGACATGAAGTTGAATCCCGAGAAGTGCACTTTCAGAGTTTTGTCGAGAAAATTTCTGGTGTTTATAGTCAACGCAAGGGTGATAGAGGAAAATCCAGAGAAAATTAGATCATTGTTAGAAATGCCTTCGCCTAGGTTGCACAAGGAAGTACATAGTTAAACAGGAAAAGTGGCAGCCATAAACTGCTTCGTTTCAAAATCCACTGACAAGTGTCTCCCATTTTACAACTTGCTCAGAGGAAACAAGAAGTTTGAGTGGACCGAAGAATACAAACAAGTGTTTCATGATCTAAAATGTCACCTAGATGAACCCCCTCATACTATCAAAATCGATGTCTGGGGAATGTTTGTTTCTGTATTTGGCGTGACGGAAAATAGTCAGTCTTGTGTTAGTTGGAGAGGAAAATCGAGTGCAGAAACCAGTGTATTATGTAAGTAAATGACTTATCAGAGCTGAGTCCCGGTATCCATTAATAGAAAAGCTTGTGTTTTGTCTTATTTTGGCTTCAAGGAAGCTGAGACCATATTTTAAGTCCCACACTATCCACGTCTTAACCGACCAACCTTTAAGGTATGTTTTACAAAATCCTGAAACATCGGGATGTTTACTAAAGTGGGCCATCAAACTCAGCCAACTCAAAATATTATATATGCCACACACAGCACTCAAGAGTCACCCCTCGCTGACATCATGGCCGAGTGCACAGGTTTTCAGGACGAGCCGATAAGAGAACCGGTGTAGGAATTATGGAAAATCTTCATTGATGGATCCTCTAATGAAAACGGATTGGGAGCTGGGATAATTTTAATCTCACCTGAAGAGCATAGATTCAATACAGCTCTCAGGTTTGGATTCAAAGCATCCAACAAGAAAGTTGAATATGAGGCCTTACTAGCAGGGCTAAGGGTGGTGAAAGAGTTAAAAGCAAAGGTGATCCAATGTTATAGTGATTCCCAGCTCGTAGTCAATCAGATACTGAGAGAATACCAAGCTCGCAGTATCAAGATAGCGGCCTACTTAGCCGAGGTCAAGGGTGAGATGTGTGAATTCGAGTTTAGCTCTGTTGAACAAGTACCCCATGAGCAGAATTCCAATGTTGATGCTTTGGCTCAACTTGCTACCACCAAAGAAGCGGATACACTGAACGTAGTTCTGATGGAATTCTTGGAAAGCCCGAGCATAATAGCATAAACAGTTGAGGTTGGAATGATTGACATAAAACTGACCTGGAAGACCCCCGTAATGGAGTATCTCACAATCGGAAAGTTACCTGACGATCGAAAGGATGCAAGAAAGTTTTTATATCAAGCTTTGCGATATGTTATGGTTGAAGAGATTCTATATTGACGAGGGCATTCACTACCTCTCCTACAATGTGTTCTGCCCGAGGAAGCGCAGACTATCTTGCAAGAAATACACGAAGGCTTCTGCGGAGAACATGCTCGGGGGGCAAAAAATGGCTCAGAAAGTACTGAGATAGGGCTATTTTTGGCCCACGATGACAAAAGACTGGATCTCGTATGTGGAGAAATATGGAAAATGCCAACGCTTTGCCATAGTTGCTCGAGCAGCTCCCATCGAGATAACCATGATCTCATCCCCTTGGCCATTTGCACTATGGGGAATTGAATTGATTGGTTCTTTTCCAACAGGAAAAGGATGAGTTCGTTATGGTGTGTCGACATCGATTACTTCACGAAGTGAGTGGAGGTCAAACCTCTAGCCACCATCACCTCGAAGAGAGTCCTAGATTTTGTCCTAAAAAATATCATATGTCAATTTAGGCTCCCAAAAAAGATCGTGTCTGACAACGGAACTCAGTTTGATAGTGATCTTTTCACAAACTTTTGTGAAAATACGCCATAACAAAGAGTTTTTTGTCGGTAGCATACCTACAAGCTAATGGGCAGGTTGAGGCCGTAAACAAGACCCTAAAAGCAAGCTTAAAGAACTGATTAGATGAGGCCAAGGGATTATTGCCAGAGCAGCTCCCACAAGTACTCTGGGCCTATAAAACCTCACATCGAACCTCCACTGGACATACCCATTTTTCTTTGACCTTTGGAAGCGAGGCTATGGTCTCGATTGAGGCGCTAGTGACAACCCACAGACAGAAGACTTTTAATCAAGATCAAACCACGAGCAACTCAATGCATCCCTTGATCTAATCGAGGAAAAATGCGAAGCATCACAATTACAGCTTGCCCATTATCAGTAGAAAATCACTCATTATTTCAATTCGAAGGAAAAAGGACACAGACTCGGATTAGGCGATTTGGTTCTCCCGATGGTGTTTTTGGCAAGTAAAGATCCCAAAGACGGTGTATTAGGGCTGAACTGGGAACGACCATACCAGATCATGGAGATCTTGCGTGAAGGGACCTTCAAGCTAGCCTGGTTAAGTGGAGAAATAGTTCCACAGACCTGGAATGCCCTACGCCTCAAAAAGTACTATCAATAATTTTGTTGTCTTCAATGTTTTCAGAGTTATTGTTTTTGTAAGGCTTATCTATAAAAGCCCTTTCATTTTATAGCAGTTGGATTATTACTTAATTAATTTTGTCATTTTATTATCGTGAGGTCACTTTGTAAAAGCAACCTAGAACATTTATAAGTTATGGTTGCTTGGGGGCACATAATCGAAGAGAGCTTTTAAAAAGAGTTCAACGTATTTGGATGAAATATGAATCTTAGAGTTTGGAAAATTTGATTATTCAACAGCTTTTTAAAGCTCGGATTTTCAAAATTCAAACACAAACTAAGATTGAGAAATTTCTAAAACAAAACCCTTGGAAATAACCAGGTCCGAGGCCTGATTCCTAATAGGGACAATACTATTAAGCAAACTAAAACCCCTCGATACGACTAGGTCCAAGGCCTGATTACTAACAGGTATAATGGAATTAGGCAGGCAAAATCTTGGATACAACTAAGATATCGACTAAAATTAGTTAGTCGAGCCATCAAAAATCTATCCCGATCTAAAGACAACACCTAAGGTTTTGAGTGTACAAGAATCCAAGAATTCACAAACATTAGAAAACAATAGACTAAGGGGAACACAAATAGATCACAAATTAAATATGTATTCACAAACATATAGTTATCTCGAGGAGGAAAAAACCTCGATCTGAGCCTGAAGGTGATTGTTTTAGTACCTAGGGACTTAGTTACAAAATACAAAACAAAATAAAGAAAAGAAATCATTGAGCTCCGTCTACTCGCTCAGAGGATGTCACTTCCTCGACATCCCCTTCAGCAGCATCAAAAGCCTTGATAGTCTCAGAGGCCTTTGATCAAGGTGGCCTTTTCTCATCATTCCTAGCTCGAACCTGAGCAATTTTGCATAGTTGAGCCAGGACAGAGTGCAAAAGGAAAAGGCAAGTCAAGGTTAGTTTAAAAAAAAGAGAAAGAAAAGAAAAAGAAATGCTACAGGAATGAAAGGGGTTGTAACAACCCAAAAATACTAATAAGGCTTAAGGGCCTTGATTAGTGTGTAGGGAGGGCATAACTGGATTATGTGTGATTTAAATGATTAAATGCATGATTATGTGATAAGCATACTTATATGATAATTTGGATATATGAGATGCATGATTATGAGTATTAGTATGCATGTAGGCCCTGATTAGGTTATAAGGGCATGTTCGTAATTTTGGCCCACTGAGGGCATAAATGTAAACATTTGTGATAAATTATTGAGACCACATTATTATGTGGATATATCTATAGCTTGTGACTCGAGGCAATCCTAGTGAGCGGTTTAGCGGAAAAGTCACGGTGGGGATTTATACCCGGCTCGGGGGATCCTGGGGGTATTTATGGGAATTTGGGAAATATATTGGAGGCTATTCGATATTGAGGAAAATAATTGGTGATTAGTTAGGTGTCGGGGTTTAAGCGGTAATTATTGGAAATTGTAGAAGATAGTGGAATCAGAAGGAAGGAAAGAAAGAAGGAAAACATGGGCTTTTTCTCTCTCTAGGTTTAGGCCATTCTCCACCATTTCTTGAGGAGTTTTGGAGCGGTAACTCGGGGAAAACTTAGGCTGGAGCTTGGGGCTAGGGTCCTTGATAAATCTTGAGGATTTATCAGGAGTTATTCACCCAATTAATGTAAAGTTTTAAGGTTGTTCTTGAGTTTTTGAGTTTTGTTGGAATGGATTTCTAAACTTGAGTTTTGGATGGAAGTTGAGGGAAGTAAGCTTGAAAAATTGAGGAGCTTAAAACTGGAAGGATACTAAGGGAAACCTAGTGTCGAATTCCCCATCAAATGTAAGAAAATTCAGAGCTTGATCATCTAAGTTGCTAGGTTAGTTCTGAGTTTCTTGTTGAGTTCTTGAGTTTTTGAGTTCAATGCTTGTTTTCTTTGTTTGATGATGCATGTGGTTAGAATTGAGGTTGTTGGGCCATGTGGGGTGAGATGTAGTGATTGGTAGGCTTGTTTTGAAGTGTAGTTGAGGTTTGGAGGGGTTTTAGGGGGTTTTGGTTCGAGGAAATTTGAAGGAGAAAACTCTGGGAAGTTTGGTGCTGTAGCTAGCGCTGTAGCACTAGCCTTTGGGTGCTACAACGCTAGGCTTGGCTAGTTCTGGGAATTTTTCTTCTGGTTGTAGCGCTGTAGTGCTACCCTATTTCCAGAGGTGGGTTTTTGGGTTATTTCTTAAGGTTTTGTCCCGGGGACTCGGGGTTTGATTCCACCACCCCGTTTGGTGGAATTAGGGCTTTCCAAGGGCTCGAGATTGGTCCCGAGGTTAGGTTTTCGAATTGAAGTTTAGTGATGATTCTAATTTATGACTGTGACTAGGTGTATGCTAGGGCTCGGACGAGATCGTGTTTGAAGGTCGATTTCACTAATCAAAGCTATCAGAATCAAAGGTAAGAAACTGCACCCAGTTATGTGTTAGAGTTGGGACTAATAGCTCCATGTATTTATATGTGATGTCATGAGAAGGTATTATGCCATGGGACATGTGATAGACGACCTAAGAGTGCCAGAATAAATATTTGCGCACAGGACGCGGCTCGGCCACTGGTAGCTGAGGTTAAATATATAATCATTGAGCTCGGCCTATGCGAGTTGGAGTCAGTGGGATAATCAAAGGGTGCGGTCTAAGGGTACCGACCCTGTATTTTGGCGTGATATGTTTAGTGTTGTTTAATTAATGATTGTGATGAGTTTGTTATCTGAATAACTGATTATTGGAATGAAGATTTATGCCACTATTTACGTGAGCTGTATGACTTGTTGTATATCTGATTGTTGTTTGTTGTTTATTGTTTATACATTGTATTATGGTTTCTTGCTAGACCTTGGCTCATGGGTGCTTCGTGGTGCAGGTAAAGGCAAGAGCAAGGTGAACCAGTCCTGGGTTGGAGAGCTTCAGGGGCTGAATGTACATAGTCAGTTGATCAGCCGCCACGGCCGAGGAGTGACACAGGACGAGAGAAGCCTAAATGTCTGTTTCGCCCTTAGAGTGGCCAGTACATGTTTTTATAACCTGGAATTTTTTTTAAATTGTCTTTTAAACTCTATTTCTTTTGGGATCCCATGTAAAAAATGTTAAATTATGTGAAATGTAACTTTTGTAACCAAAATCTTTTAACTCTAGTTCAATTATAGTTTCAGTAACATATTTCTAACTAGATGACTTGATTAGCAAGTCTTGCACCTTTCTAAACACACAGCGTAATGGTCTTGGCTATCCAAGGCGTTACAGGGGCTCACAGTGAGGTTCATCCCCACAGCAGACTCGAGAAAATCTTCAGGTGTACGCTCCTCTATGGTCCTCAGATCCTTGACATTGGCTCTATAAGCATGGCCCACACTATGGTTTGCCATCTCGTATACAGTCCCCCGAAACGCTTCAGGGATACTTGCCAGCTCGAATGACTTTACTGGGATCTGAATGGAGGGAGCCTCACCTTGGATTACTTGAGGAACCAAATGAGGTACATGTCGAGGAAGAGGAGGCGGATCCTCGAGAATTGTGACTATTGTCACCAGAGCTGGGGGTTGAATCTGTTGTTGTTGTTCCCAAGTGGAACTGGAACCTTTGTCTTTGACTGGAGACTCAGTGGAAGTTCCAGTCTTGGAGGCGTGTTTCTTTTGCAATCTAGGCCTCTTAACCACGGGCCCAGCTCTGGCCCCACCAGTGGTAAAGGGACCCCTTAAAACCGAGGCGTCTGGCAAGTCCATCTCTTCACCTGAAAAGGAACGAACAGGAGATTCAGATACAAGGGATAGTCAGTCAAAGTAACGCAAAAGACAAGAACAAGAGCAAGAACCCTACCCTCCATGCTAGGGGAGGAATCTTCTACAATCAGCTCAGGGTTATACTGCCTAAATCTGGGGGACAATACACCCTGATGTTGGGAAGGCCATGTCCTACGATTTGTCCCATATTCCTAAAAAATGGAGGACCTAAAGTGGAGGGTGTTGTCAACCACAATGGTGCATCTAGGGTAGCTATGATCATAGTGTAACACCAGATGATCCACACACTGGAGGAGTGTTGTGTTCAGGTCCAAGTCAGTAGGATGTCGACTAACGAGCTGATGGGGGTTGAAACGAATTAGCCTAAAACTGGCAGCAACCCGATCTAGTTCTCTATATGGGTTACCTTGGCCGAAAGTGTCGACTACTACCCCGGATACAACTCTCTCTGGATCAGGACTTTGATCATCTTCAAGAGCTCTCCTCTTGCACACCAGCGGTGCCACATCTTTGTTAGGATTATTTCCCTAAAAGCATGTAAAGACATTTTATTGGTTTTAAATAAAAGTACAATTTTATTATATTTGAAAGGTATAATTATTGTTTGAATTAATTGTATAATAATATCAAGAAAATTTCCTATTCATTCATCAGAATATGATCTTCTATTAGTATGAGAGAATGAAGATCATATACAATGAATAAAATAGTCACTAACTTATTAAAGTAAGAAATTTTTAATGAATGGTTACAAGTATTGTTTTCTAAGCATACGAAATGCAAGTAATGTAGATTTGGATTACTCATGTGGATAGACATATTTGTAAAGGTGTTGTATATAATAAAATTATATATGATCAAACTTATGAGAATTAATTATCTTTATAAACTTGTTGTTCGACATAAAGATTTAATTCTTATCATAATAGATGATCATTTTTAGATCAGTCTAAATATTGAGTATTCATGAACTCCTATTTATGTTTATTGGATCTTTTGATTCACTCGTTAAGGTCTCTTAGAATAATGAGGCTAATGAATTTTGTTTTGGATATTTAATATCATGGATGGCTGGGAACATGAATTACAATAATTGAATCCATGCTTTCCTAAACTGATCGAATATTGGTTCCCTTAAGGGTTGATTCTTGAACTGAATAGTTATTGAGCTCAAATCTATAATTAGATTATAGATTAATTACTCGCTAGTGAATTAATGGTACTTAAGGATCAAGAGGTAATTATAAGGGTAAAACGATAATTTTGACTAGCTCTAATTAACGAACAAACAATGGAGGACAAAACTACATATATTGATTATATTAATGGACTACTAGAGAAAACTCTATAAATATAATTTTATAAATACTTAGAGTGAAATTCCATATTTATGGTGGAGCAATCATAAGATTAATAAATAAGATTATTAGATTAAAGAGTTTAATTAAAAATCTGGTTTATTGGAGCTTCGTATTATAGGTCCATGGTCCCCAGATCACCTTTATCCTACACTGTCAAGGGTAAGGATGTCAAAAGAAAGATTTGTTAAGCAAAAGGACTAAATTGCAAAGGAATTAATTTTCCATGTCAAGGAAATAATTATTTGATAATTATGGGTAGTTGATTAATTGTGAATTAATTAATTATTTAACTATATAGTCTTTTATTTTGAAAAACTATAGGTTAAAATTAATATTAATCTTGTTTGGATTAATATAAAGAGAGAAATAATAAATATCTTATTTATAATTTAATTTATAACTAATATTTCTAGATAAAGTTAATTTTGAATTAACTGATATTTATGTTGGAATAAATATCTTGTCTGAAAATTTGATTAAATAAATAAATGAGACAATTAGGGCAACCCTAATAGGGTTGGGTGACACACAGTGTACAGTACAGTGTGTGGCACTTAGCATCGGGGTTTTTTTTCCCGTGGGATTTGAATTTTGAATTTCAAATAAATTTGTTTAATCAGTTATTTAATTATTCTTTTTTTAAAAAAATATGATTTAAATAGACAATTAAATAAAAATATCTAATTAATTTGAATTTGAATTAAATAATGATTTTTTAATTATATTAAATATCTTTATAAATCTGATATACGTGATATGCAGAATAACAATTAGACTCTCTCTAAAGCAATAGTTTTCTCTAAAGGTGAAAAACTATTCTAAACATTCTCTCAGTCAAAATCTCTAGATCTTCTGTGTTAAGTACATCTAGGGAGTCACATAAATCAACCTTTTGAATCCTACGTGCCCACACACGTCCTTGTGTGTTTGTGGATTTGTCTAGAAGATTAGGGTGTGAGATCCCAGAACACTGGGTAAGAAGATCATTGATCCCTGATCTATTTGTATGTGATTTAATATTTATATATGTGTATGATCCTCACTGGTATTAATATTTATTAAAATGGATCCATATATTCCGTTGTGTACCTTGGATTTGATCATTTAATACCAACAATTGGTACCACAACATTCTATACATACATATTACTGACGCAGTTTTTCGCGAACAGTGAATTATATGAATAACTAGGATGGATTAATGCTTAATGATAAACTGTACTAAGTAAATGATAATGCTCAAGGATGTTGGAAATTAGCTGCAAGGAAAATGATCATTCATTTTACGTGGTTCGGAGGTTAAAATCTCCCTAGTCCACGAGACAGTATTATTGCTATAAAATTTTCTCTATTTTTACAGAGTATTTGCATTACAGAAAGAATCCCACCCCTTGCACTACCCAGGATCCTGGTATTTATAGGAGAATGATCTCTGGGTAGGTATTGGGGTCATCTCGTGATCTCTTGATCCTTCACATCATCTCTGCAACATTGATGATTAATATCTAAATTTTACATTGAAGTGTGGTCTAATCAATAGATAAAAAAAGGTAATGGGCCGCATGGCCTAAATCAGACGTGTGGTGTCTGATCACACACGTTTATATTGAGTAACCGGGAGATCGGGAATAAAACAAACACGTGATGTCTGTTTTATGCACGTTTATATTGCGTGGTCAACTTTATAAAGACCTAGAGGAACGTCAGACCTTTGGCGTACCACGAGCTTAACGTAATGTTAGCTCGTGCCTTTTTATGCCATATTACACAAAATGGTTCCAGGTGATAGGTTGCTAAATGTCTCATCAGCTCGAGCTATTTGTATAGGGGATGGCACTGAACGTCCTCGGATGAGAGGTGAACACGTGGTGCATTGATTACGACTTTTATTAGCTCGTTGTACCCGAGCTATCTCAGCAAGGTTCGTGCTGATTTTCAGGGCGTACATTTGCCCCCCAAGTCCCTTCTCGTGTTCCATGATATCACTCCTGACTTACACGGTAGGGACTTTTAAACTCCTATTGCGATCACTTGGACTCTGTCCATTACTTGAGTATCAGACACGTGGAACGCCGTGATTGGCGTCTGTTCGGGTTTCGAGGATTATATTAAATGGTCTGGCCACCTTTTTGCCACCATTTCATGTTTCGAGTTATGACCCTCGTATCTCGTATTAATTTGATTGGACGGTTCTTGCTTCCTCACGCCTCTTACGTATAAATAGGGTTGGCAGTTTTCAGTACTCATCACCTTTCATTAGAAGTTTTTCTTTATTTTCTCTCTTGCGAATTTCAAAAGCTCTTCTTCTTCTTCTTCTGATTAAATTCCCAGAAATCCCCATACTCTCACCACAAAAACCCTTCAAAAGTCCAGTCTTAAGTATTCCTCCAAGACTCCTACTTCTACGCTGCCTGCAACCTTCGCTTGGAAAATATATTGTAAGTTTTCTATTTTTCGTGTGTTTTGATTTCATTTTTTCTTTGTCATGCAAATCTACATTTCGTAGTCATAAATAGTAGGTTGTTCCTGAATCACTTTGGTGCACAGGTTTAGATTTTAGGCATATTGAGTAGACCCTAAAACATGTCTAGCATTGTGATGTTCATAACTAGGTAATTTATGGGTAGATTTTTGGGGTAAGCTTCTGGGTAAACTTAGGAAATACCCATTCAGGATATGGAAGATGAGAGGTTTTTAGGGTATAAAACCGGGTAGCTTAGGGGTCATGCTTCCTAGGTGGTTTTTCTCTCAAAACCTCTCCCCCAAGGCATGTAGTGGCCTGACTCGCCTGACACATGGATCCCTGAATATTAGGGGTCTATTGGAAAACCTAGGCACGTGGCGCAGGCAACGTGTGGCATTGCACGGGCTGATATTGCGTCAGCTTGCATGTTAGGACATCTCGCCTTTGTTATTTCTCCTGTTCAAAAATTATATGTCGCCCACTAAAAACCCGGTCGTTTTTATTCGATAGACGATCTGATGGCACCCAAGAAAGGAGCATCTAAAAATAATGTGGCTGGCTCATCGTCCCAGGAGCCTTGCAAGAGGAAGGAGGTTGTCCCCGACTCCCCCTTCCTGAGTTTGGTCCCGTGGTGGAGGCGGAGGTCATGGTTGCTCCTGACGCCTTTTTCGAGGCCGAGAGGATCATCTCCAAGATAACGACCCAAGGAATGGTCAACAAAATCCTTCTGTCCCACAACTTTGAGGCTTGGAAAGGTGCCTTAATCGCTCTACCTCCCTATGAGGGGAGCGGAGCTGTTCACAGCTCAAGGATGATTTCGCGGCCTGGAGTGATGAACATCTGAAGGTCGATGGCTTTCTTCCCCTTAATCAGTATTTTGCGGACTTCCTCAATTATGTGAGGTTGGCACCGTTCCAGCTCCCCCCAACTCGTACCGGCTGTTGGCGGGGTTGAAATACCTTTTTCTGAAGCATGAGTGGGATGTCCCCACTTTGGAGGACATCCTCTACTTCTTCTGCCTCAAAGCCAGCCTGGACCAGAGGGGTCGAGGGGACGGGTTCTATTACTTGACTCGATTCTCGAACTCGCCTACAGTCATCAAGCTGCCCAGTCACCCTAATGACTTCAAAGACCAATTCTTCATGTGGAACGGGTTCTGCAACTGCAAACACCGATACTTCAACCGCCTCCATAAGTTTTCTTTCCTCAGCTCGCATAAAATTCCTTTCATACTTAGTCTTCCTTGTGCGTATATTGATTGGAATGTTTTCGTGCAGCCATTTTTGCGAGGACAACCAGATCTATGACCCTTGGGGGTCAGTACAAGACTCTGGTGGGGCTCCCGTCCAATGAAAAGGACTACCGCTAGCTCGTGTCTGATGACATGATGTTGGCATGTAGGCTGATTGCTGCCTTGAGAAAGACGCGGGCCAACGTTCCCGTAATCTGTGAGCTCCCTCCTATTCCTGAAAAGAATGCTTAGGCCGACAACGAGGAGTCGGAGGAGGACAAGGTACCCCTCGTGCGAAAGAGGCGAGCTCCTGAGGCTGCCGGGGATCTCATTGCAGAGCAGGCTGCATTGGGGGCTGCAATCGGCCCCTCCGGCCAAGGTAACCCATATCCTTTTAGGGATTTAGATAGGGTTGTGGCTGACCTTAGGCTAGTTAGGTTCAACCCCTACCAGCTTATACATTGTAACCCAGATGACCCAGATCGCAATATTACCTTGCTCGAGTGTGTGGACCACTTAGTTCTCCAATATGATATGGGCCAACCGTAGTGGTGGACAATACCTTGTCCTTTAGGTTGGCCTTCTTTGAAGAGTATGGAACTAATCTTAGGTCATGCCCATCTCTTCTTCAAGGTGTTGTTGCCCCTGGACTTATGCAATATGTAGAGGAGTCCAGCCCCGAGGTAGAGCCTGACCCGGAACCTCCCTTAATCCAAGAAAGGGTTGACTTAGACTCTCATTCCCCCATAGCAGCTCCAAGGGCAGAGGTCGTGGAAATAGACTCCTCCTCTCCTCGGAGGGTAGGATTTTTTGATACCTTGAATGTACTTTCCTTGCAAACTGATGAGCGTGTATGCATACTTAACATATTTCTCTTTCTTTTTCAGTTGAGGATATGGCACAGCGAGGGGAACCCGATATCCGGGTGATGTTCCAGGAGGGGAGATCCAGCGGGGGTGTCAAGAAACTTCGACCTACGTCAAAGAAAACTCCTCTGGCTATGACTGCTTCCAAATCCCCGGCCAAGGGGGCAGGCATGAGCTTGGGAGCTGCGCCCTCCGCAACTGCTGAGAAGAAGGGTCCGGCCGCACCCCCTTCTCACCTTCCCCCAGTTCTTGCTCGGGATCAGGTAGCACCAATTGGTCCCCCACCTCCAGCAATCCCCTCCACCTCCGTCCGCATTCTTGTCAACCCCGAGGACCTGGAGCAAATTCCAGACACTTTTTGGGGGATTGTCTATGCGACGGGGAACTACGCAGTGGAACATTTTTACAAGGCCAAGCCCATCGACCTGAGGGCGATCGAGGAGAGGAGCCTGGAGAACGTCATGGAGTTAGCCCTGGGAATGAACCTCACAGTAAGCCATTTTCCTGACCTGATTTTTTTTATGTTCCCTAGTATGTGCCTAACTGTTTCTTTGCCTTTTTGCAGGTGGCACTGGCTCAACATCGCAGTATATCTTGAGTAAGGGCCAAGAATGATGAAATCTAGGCCGAACTGACTGTGGCCCAAACCGCTCTCGCTGCCTCTCAATAGAGTGCCAAGGATGCCTTGGTGGCGGCCGAGGCAGGTGAACAGGTGGCGAAGGCTCGGCAGCCCTTCAGGCCGAGCTTGAGGGGGCCAAGGCCAAACAGCTGGAGGTCGAGGCAGCCCTTCTGGAGGAGAAGAAAGCATCGACATCCTCCATGGAGAGCATTCTTTATCACTGCTGGGCCTTCAACCAGGACGGAAACTTCTTCTTTATGGCCTCTGACGCGTGGGGGCACTACCTTGAGAAGTTCAAGGCTCGGCTACAACAAGAGTTGCAGATTGAGACCGGGGAGGCCTCTGCTGCTGGCGAGCAGTAGACTGATGAGGCAAGGTCCTCAGAGCGGCCTGGAAGGGCTTACAGTTTTTTTGTATTTTTATTTTATTTTATTTTTTTATTTGTAAATGCTAAGTTTATACATTATGATGTGCTTGAGACAATTTAGTTCACGTTAATTTTTGTAGGCACCTCTTTTCTATAGAAGAACATCTTTAATCTATTAACCAACTTCTAAGTTTCTGAAACCTGGCCGTGTCCTTGACATTTAATTTTAAATACTTAGTTCATGTTATTTTTGTTGACACCTCGCAGTTTTTAGAAAAAAACACTGGTTAATCAATTTAACCAACTTCCAAGTTTGTGGAACCTGGTCGTATCCAGGACATTTAATTTTTAAAAACTTAGTTCGCGCTAGTTTTATTGACACCTCGCGTCTTTTTAGAAAAAACACTGGTTAATCAATTTAACCAACTTCCAAGTTTTTGGAACCTGGTCGTGTCCAGGAAATTTAATTTTAAAAACTTAGTTCACGTTAGTTTTATTGACACCTTGCGTTTTTTTAGAAAAAACACTGGTTAATCAATTTAACCAACTTACAAGTTTTTGGAACTTAGTCTTGTCCAGGAAATTTAATTTTTAAAAACTTAGTTCGCGTTAGTTTTATTGACACCTTGCGTTTTTTTAGAAAAAACACTGGTTAATCAATTTAACCAACTTCCATGTTTCGGACCTGGTCCTCGGGTTATGTGTCCCCCCAAGTAATCAGGAAGTGGACTTGCTGGGTTACTTTGAACTAACATACAAATGAAACCGTACAAAGACACAAATATTCCATAAGCATTTTTTTTATATTCTTTTAAAATTAACTGGCTTTTATATCCAAGCCTTACATAGATAGGTAGTTTGATTACTGATAGTATTTTTTCAAATGTATAACGTTCCCAGGTCCGTGGTACCACTTCCCCATTAAGTCAGGCCAATTTGAAAGTACCTTCCTAAATAATTTCGATTATTTGATAGGGCCCTTCCCAGCTCGGGCCTAAGGCACCATCTTTGGGGTCCTTGCTTGCTAAAAATACCCTTCGGAGTACCAGGTCTCCTAATCCAAAGACACGCTTCTTGACCTTTGTATTAAAGTAACGAGTGATTTTTTGTTGATAATATGCGAGCCGTAGATGTGAATCTTCTCGCTTTTCATCAATCAGGTCGAGGGACGCACTGAGCAATTTATCATTCTGCTCCTGGTTGAAGATCTGGATCCTGTGCGTATCTATCTTTGGTTCGATAGGAAGGACGACCTCACTTCTGAAAGTCAGGGAAAAAGGGGTGTGCCTTGTCGAAGTTCGGTGCGAGGTCTGGTATGCCCACAGTACCTGCGGGAGCTGCTCGGGCCAAACTTCCTAGGCCTTGTCTAGCCTCTTCTTAAGGCTTGCCTTAAGCATTTTGTTCACCGCTTTGAACTGCCCATTAGTTTGGGGGTAGGCCACTGAGGAGAAACTCTTGATTATGTCGTGTCTCCAACAAAACTTGGTGAATAGGTCGCTATCGAACTGGGTTCCATTGTTTGATATGATCTTCTTTGGCAGTTCGAACCGGCAAACGATATTTTTAACCACAAAATCGAGGACTCTCTTTGACGTTATTGTTGCCAGGGGCTCTACTTCTGCCCACTTCGTGAAATAGTCAATGGCCACGACTACATAGCAAACTCCTCCTTTTCCCATGGGCAGGGCTCCAATTAAATCAATTCCCCAGACTGCAAATGGCCATGGGGATGAGATCATCTTCAGCTCGATTGGTAGAGCTCGGGCGATCATGGAAAACCGTTGGCATTTGTCACACTTTCGGACGTAGGAAATTGAGTCCTTTGATAGAGTGGGCCAATAATATCCTTGCCTCAATATTCTTAAGGCCAAGTTTTGCCCCCCGGCGTGATCTCCACAAAAGCCTTCATGCACCTCCTGCAAAATAGTTTTAGCCTCCTCTGGCAGAACGCATCGCAGAAGGGGCAGGGAAAGGCCACACCGGTATAACGTTCCATCTATGATTGTATACCTTGGAGCTTGATAGAGTATCTTCCTCGCATCATTTCGCTCGTCGGGTAACTTCCCTGTTGTAAGGTATTTGACTATGGGAGTCATCCAAGTTGGCCTGGTGTTGATTATCTCAACCTCCCTTGTACTCTCCACCACGCTTGGTCTTTCCATGAATTCCACTGGTATCAGGCTCAAGGTTTCGGCCTCCTTGGAGATGGCGAGTCTTGCTAGAGCATCAACATTGGCGTTCTGCTCCCGAGGGATTTGCTCGACTAGGCTATATTCAAATTCAGACAGCTCTGTCCTCACCTTGGCCAGATAGGCCGCCATCTTAGTCCCCTGCGCTTGGTATTCCCCTAATACTGGGTTTACCACGAGCTAGGAATCGCTGTAGCACTGGACGGCCCTGGCCTTCAACTCCTTTGCCACTCTAAGCCCAACCAATAGAGCTTCATACTCTGCCTCATTATTGGACCCCTCGAATCCAAATGGTAATACGTCGTGGAAATGATGCCCCTCTGGGGATATCAGAATGATTCCAGCTCCGGACCCGTTCTTGTTAGATGAACCATCCACAAAGAATCTCCACAAGGCCTGCGCCGGTTCTCCCACAGGTTCCTCTTGGAATCCAGTGCATTCAGCCACGAAATCAGCCAGAGCTTGGCTTTTGATTGTTGTCCGTGGTATGTATAATATTTTGAATTGGCTGAGCTCGATAGCCCATTTCAAAAGACGTCCCGATGCCTCAGTTTTCTGTAGTACCTGCCTTAAAGGTTGATCAGTCATGACGCGGATTGAGTGGGACTGGAAGTTCGACCTAAGCTTTGCAGAAAGCCATCTTTTCCAATAAAGGATACCGCTATTCAGCTCCGAGAAGTCTTTTGCTAATGTAACAGACTGACTTTTGAACTCGTTCTTCTACCCGTACCAACACGGCACTAGCCGCATCTTTCGTAACAGCTAAATAAAGAAAAATAGGCTCTCCTGCCATTGGTTTAGACAACACTGGTGGCTTGGATAAATGTGTTTTTAGATCGAGGAAGGCCCGCTCGCACTCCTCGGTGTATTCAAACTTTTTTTCTCCTAGAGAAGGTTATAGAATGGAAAACACTTGTCGGTAGACTTGGAAATAAACCGATTAAGGGCTGCCACTCATCCTGTCAGACTCTGGAGGTCTTTTCACGACCTGGGCGGTGGCATTTTGAGCAGCGATCTGATTTTTTCAGGGTTCGCCTCTATCCCTCTAGTGTTGACTATGAAACCTATAAATTTCCCTGATGCCACCCTGAAGGTACATTTTTGGGGAATCAACCTCATACCATACTTCTTTAGGATCTCAAAACTCCCCCTCAGGTCAGGAACATGGTTATCGGCCGTTTTTGACTTGACCAACATGTCATCAACGTACACTTCCATGTTTTTCTCGATCTAATTAGCGAACACTCTGTTAACCAATTTATGATATGTGGCTCCTGCGTTCTTCCCGAAGAGCATGACTTTATAACAATAGACATTCGTTGGAGTCATGAAGCTTGTATGCTCCTGGTCCGCGGGATTCATAGAGATCTGGTTATAACTAGAGTACGCATCCATGAAGGACATAAGCTGGTGTCTCGCTGTGGCATCAACCAATTGGTCAATTCTTGGAAAGGGGAAAAAATCCTTGGGACATGCTTTATTGAGGTAAGAGAAGTCGATGCAGGTCCGCCACTTTCCATTAGGTTTTGGGACCAGAACAGGATTGACGACCTAGATCGGGTATTTTTCCTCGCGAATAAAGCCGCATTTTAAAAGTCGTGCTACTTCCTCTTCCAGGGCCGCAGCTTGGGTCGTGCCCAGGCGCCTCTGCTTCTGAGACATTGCAGGCATGCTTTTGTCCAAGTTAAGGGTATGCATGATGACGCTTGAGCTGATCCCTATCATGTTTTCATGAGACCAGGCGAAAACGTCTAGATTTTCTTGTAGAAATTTTAGCAGCTTCGCTTTTCTCTCGTCGCCAAGGTTTTTCTCGAGTCTAACCACCTTTGAAGGGTCTTTAGGATCGATGTTTACCTTATCGAGCTCTTGGATAGCCTGGAGCTCGGATCTATCTTCACCTACTCTAGGGTCGATATCATCACTCAGGATGGTACCTACGCCATCGACTTGCCGAGGTTCTTCTATCGCAAGGCTATCCCTCACTTCTTGGGATTCCTCGTTCCCATCTTGGATGGCCATCGTCTGATGCCTGGGTTGTGACTTTCCTTTCATGGAAATGCTATAGCATTCATTGGCAGCGAGCTGGTCGCCTCAGACCGTACATATCCCCGTAGAAGAGGGGAATATGACTACGAGGTGGCGGATAGAAGTTATGGCTTCGAATGCCATCAACGTAGGCCGACCCAAAATTGCATTGTACACGGTGGGACAATCGATGACCAAAAACTCGAGGAGTTAGGAAACAGTTTGGGGTCCCTCACCCAAGGTTATTACTAACTTGATTGCTCCTATCGCTGCCGATCCTTCGCCAAAAAACTCGTACAGCATCATGGAGGCGGACTGAATAAATAGGTTCACCGAACTTCCATTATCAACTAGTATCCTTCTAACTCTCTGATTGGCAAGCTGGGCGGTTAGGACTAGAGGATCGTTGTGCAGGAACTGGACATGACTAGCATCTTCTTCGGTAAAATTGATTGGCTGTCTCTCCAATCACTGCTGTTTGGGCAAATGTTGCTCTAGGATAAACTCAACTCCATTATGAGACCTCAATTCATTGATGTATCTCTTCTGGACACCTCTGCTCGTGCCTGCCAAATGAGAGCCTCCGGAGATGGTGGTTATTTCTCCCCTCACTATGGGAGGAGGGGTATCCTGATTTACCCGGGCTCCAGGTTGGTTCGTAGGAGCCTCCGGTGCTTGTTGAGTGCTTTGCCCATCGGGCTGACTGGAAGGGACTCGATTCCACGCATACTGGGCCAAGGGCCCGACCTTGATGAGTAGCTCGATCTCATCCTTCAAATGCCTACAGTCCTCTGTGTTGTGACCAACGTCGTTGTGGAATCGACAAAATTTGGAAGGGTCCCTTTTTGCCCTTTGATTTTTCAAGGGCTCCGACTTTTTCCATGGAAGTCGAGCAGAATTTTCCAAAAAAATATGCTCTCTAGTATCCGTGAGGTCAGCATAAGCAGCAAAGACTAGTTTGAACTTCTCCACGGGCTTGTTTATCTTAGGAATATTCTGGCCGCCCTCTCCGTTTCCCTTTCTCTTGCTTCCTCCCCCCTGGTTATTCTTGGCAACAGTTTGTATCGTAGTTATGACGTCCATTTCCACTCTAGCAGACTGGTCAGGGACTTGGCCGATTCCTGCGACCGACGCTCGTGCTTCTTCCAAGTTTATCCATCTCTAGGCCTTGTTCAGGAATTCATCCACTGTGCTGACACCCTTCCTCTGGATTTCTTTCCATAGATCACCCCCGACAAGGATTCTAGTTCTCAAAGCCATGAGTCTGGAACTTTCGTCCGCGTCTCTAGCTCGGGCCGCCACATTGGCCAACCTGCTCAGAAAAGCTTTTAAGAGTTCTCCGGGCTACTGCTTTATGTTTTCAAGGGAGTTCACCTTGATGCGAACTGCTTGAGAGGCTCGGAATGCCCTCTTGAAATTGGCAGAGAAACTTTTCCATGAGCTGATAGAGTGTTTCTTATATTGCTTAAACCATTGCCTAGCTGGCCCGATTAGAGTCGAAGGGAATATCAAGCATCTCAGCTCGGGCCTGATATTGTGGGCCATCATCAGGGTGTTGAGCATCCCCAAGTGATCCGACGGATCTCCATCCCCATCAAATTTGGATAGATGGGGCATCCTGAAACCCGGCGGGTACACCATTGCTGCGATGTTAGGGGCAAACAACTCGAGCTCATCCCCCGAGTCGTATTCATCTTTTCCCTTTTCTGATAAGAGTCTCTTCATTAGGTCCTCCATCTGAGCTAACCTTTCGAGGGTTTGGTATTTGATCCCTTGGTTGTTCTGGGGCTGTTCAACAGCTCCCGTCCCATTGTACACGTTAGGCAGGTTATTATCCCTCCAAGCTTGAGCTTGGTTTGGTGGGACATTCCCGTTGTCACGTATTTCAGAAGGACCATCCTCTCGGCGAGCATGACTTTCATTTATGGTCGGATCTCCCCTTTGCGAGTTGAGGCGATCTCGAAGGTTGGTCCGCGGGGCAGCTCGAGGGCTTTGTGCTGAACTTAGATGATTTCTCAAGTCTCCAGCAGATCTGCCACTTCGGTGGCTTTCGGTCCAATACTCCCATTAGAGAAGCTCATAGCCTACTGTTGAAGGAGAGGATCTGGGACATTTCCGTGTGCTCATGGGGGATGAGCAGGAACAGCGGGAGGAAGGTTCCCCCTGTTGTTTTCGTATGCAGGAATGTCTCGGGCAGGATGAGGAAGAGATGGATATCTTATCGGCAAAGGAGGATGTCTGATCGGTGATGTAATTCTAGTTCCATCAGGTCCGACCAAACTAGTCCGCGGTCTCTGCTCCAGCGCCTCCAACCCTCTGCGTCTGGTGATCCGATCTCTGCACGCGGGGGCTAGCCGGAGCAGGCTGGCCACGCGAGCTCCCCCCAGATCTCCTTCTTGAACCGTCGCGAGCTCTCCTGGGTGCATTCGATGATGGAGTCGAACTTGGGGTTGAAGTTCTAACTAGCCGGCTGACTTGTTGATGGTCCCTGGGAAAATCATCAAACATAGTTTCCTGACGATGGTGCGACATGGGCGCAAAACTCGGGGTTGAGGTTCTGACCGATCGACTGGGCCTGGGCCGACTATCCCGGCGGGACTTGTGGGTCCTGCTTTGCCTCTTTCCGACGTTAACGTTGGTCGCAAGAGAGGGTAGCCAGGCCAAGACTTCCTCGATTTTCTTATTTGCTTTGGCTAGATGGCTCCTCAACTGCATGTTTTCCATCTCCACCGCCGTCAGGTAACCCGAGTTCGGGTTTGGCGGTAGAGGCACTGAACTTCCGGTGTCATCATGGCCCATCGGCTGCTTCCCTGATCGTTGCTGAATCTCTGGGTTTTGTTCATCGGATACAGCAGTATGGTGAGCCTCCTGCCCACCATGCTGATCTGTTTCGTTACCGTGCCTTGAGTGAGTGACCACCATGATGAACTTTTTGTGATAACACTAATCTAAAACCTCTCAATGAAAGCACCAAACTGTTGACACGATTTTTCATCAACAATGAATTATATGAATAACTTGGATGGATTAGTGCTTAATGATAAACCGTACTAAGAAAATGATAATGCTCAAGGATGTTGGAAATTAGCTGCAAAGAAAATGATCACTCCTTTTTACGTGGTTTGGATGTTAACATCTCCCTAGTCCACGAGTCAATATTTTTGCTATAAACTTCTCTCTATTTTTATAGAGTATTTGCATTACAGAAAGAATCCCACCCCTTGCACTACCCAGGATCTGGGTATTTATAGGAGAATGATCTCTGGGTAGGTATTAGGGTCTTCCCGTGATCTCTTGATCCTTCACATCATCTCTACAACATTGTGATTCATATCTAAATTTTACATTGAAGTATGGTCTAATCAACAGATAAAAAAAAGGTAGTGGGCCGCATGGCCTAAATCAGGCGTTTGGTGTCTGATCACGCATGTTTATATTGCGTAACCGGGAATTCGGGAATAAAACAGACACATGATGTCTGTTTTATCCACGTTTATATTGTGAGGTCAACTTTATAAAGACCCAGAGGTACGTCAGACCTTTGGCGTACCATGAGCTTAACGTAATGTTAGCTCGTGCCTTTTGATGTCATATTACACAAAATGGTTCCAGGTGATAGGTTGCTAAATGTCTCATCAGCTCGAGCTATTTGTATATGGGATGGCACCGAACATCCTCGGATGAGAGGTGAAAACGTGGTGCATTGATTACGACTTTTTATTAGCTCGCTGTACCCGAGTTGTCTCAACAAGGTTCGTGTTGATTTTCAAGGCGTACACATATATATATATTAAATACTGTGTGGGTTTCTTGCATTTGTTATATGTATGATGATATGTATATTGAATGGATTGATATGCTTTTTGATTGTATGGTTGAATGATGGATCGTTAATTATATGGTGCTATTGGGTTAGGAATTTTATTGTTTTTCTAGATCTTGTGTAAGCCATAAAGGGCATAGGATTTTTGTTATTTTAATTTCTTGAAATTTAAATTAAAAATTTGTACACAAAGAAAATTTGAAGGACCTGAGCCAAGGGCCCGAGCCTTAGCAACAAGCACAAGCCTTGTGGCTGACTCACCCACGCGTGCACCCAGGCCCCGAGCTCCCGCGTGCGACACCTAGCCCGAGCCCCTGCTCCCTCACGCGCACCCCTAGTGCCTCCCACAAGCAGCGCCTCGTGCACATAGCACCTTTCGAGGAGCTCCTTGTGCACCCAGTGCATGTCCGGGCCCCGCCCGCGGCCATGCGCCTGGCCCCTGCCATGTGCACACCTGCGTGCTAGCCAGTCTGCCCAGCCATGCACTTGTGCCCATGGCACCTTGTGCCACCGGTCATAGGGTTCCTAAGTTGTTACAAAATATCTTTTATTTAATTAATTTTTAAATTATTTGAATTTAAAAGTTTAATTGTCTTATTTTATTGTATTAGAAAATAAAATATCTTTAGTTGGTTAAGATATTTTAATATCTTAAGTTTAAATAATTATTTAAATTTTATTATTTAATTATTTAAATTCAACTAAATTAAACAGATGACAAAAATGTTTATTTAATTAAAAGTTAGTTTTAATTAAATAAATTAATTAGAAAATTTATTTCTCATTAATAAGTTGGGCAAAACAAAGTTCCTAAAGATTAGCAAGAAAGCCTAAAGGAGAGGAGGAGCATTCTTGGAAAGTCTTGAACGCTACATAGGCTTAGATTGTAATTTTATTTCTAATTTTTTCAATGGGTTGTAAATCTTAGAAATACTCATTAGTACACGGTTCATCATTTATTTTTTAATTATTTATTTAAATAAATGTTCATTGATGTTTTATTAATAACATGATCATGCAGTAGTCAATTACATGTCATTCATGAAACCCCACACAATTTCTCATTAAACATGCATTTTTTAGAAACATGATTATCTAGGATTGTCCTATTTGTTTAAATGAATTATTTTTGGTGAAATAAATTGTATGTAAACTACTAACTATTAAATTAATTAAAACTTTGTAAATCAAACCATAATAAAGGCAATAGTTTTTTATAGGCCTTTAAGATAACCAACTTTATGTAAAAAGCATTTTAGTAAAGTTAGATGAATGTAATGGGTAATTATTTAGATCACATTAATTATAGAAGCAGGATCTTTTATAATTATGCTTTTTTGTAATTAATTACATTCATAGGGTTATTAATAAACTAGTAATTAATGTACAATTGATGGATTAGTTTAATAAAACACATTAATCTAAAATAGTAAGTGGGAGAAGGTGAACATCTCAATGTGACCTATGGTCTCCATTATTAGTACAACATTGTGAGATATGAATAGGGCCTCGAGGGGGATTTGTTTTCGTCACCCTAAGGAAGATTTCTAGACATATCAATACAAAGGTTGGCTTCTTACGAAGATAGGAGGAAGTGACCGACCCTAAGGTGGCACTCTCTAAGTTATGTCATGAATTCCAAAATAATGAGTTACACTTACAATGATGTAATTAAGCTTTTGTGGTGGATAATTACATCTTGAACAAACCAGCGGTACTTTATATTTAAAAGAGAAAATAAAGAGTTATTTTAAGTTTTAAATTATAAAGATAAGATTGTCTTATAACATATCTGAATTTAACTTTATCGACCGTAAGGCGGCACTTTATTTGTTGGGTAGTTTTATCGTGGAAAAGTAAATGTTAATTTATATGTTTTAATTGTTGCATTCATGCATCATGTTTACTTTCCAAAACATTGATATTTTTTTTCAATAGATAATATTATTGTGTTTTATTTTCAGTTAAAAAATGTTGCCACCCAATTATATTCCTATAACATGCCCGACAATGAATAAAAAGATTGATGACCATATAAAGATAGTAAAAATGATTGAAGAGGATGAAGATGGATGGGAAAATTCAAATTTGTTCGTTTTTCTGGCAAAAAATCTTAAACATATCTATAATGATAAGAGACCTCCTCTACCATCTTGAGATGCAAGAAAAGTGGAACATGAGAAATATGTTGATTGGATGAGATCAGATCACATGGCGAGATTTTATTGTCTTAGTACCGTGGAAGAGAAGCTAAGGAAAAAGTTCGAACACATTGAATATGCTCGTGATTTGTGGGATGCTGCCTTTGAGGATTTACAAACAAGACCACAATCACAAAAAAGGTAGATATGATTTACCTTTACCTTAGGCTTAATAGTGGATTATGATACATAAGGTTCTAAATCTTTGATTTAGAAACCACTAATCATATTTTTTGTTATTTGTTCTTCTTTACAGAAACTTGAGCGATCAAGAGGAACTTGCAGATGGAGACAAAAAGTTGAAGAGGAAATGAGGAAAAACATATAGTTCAAGAAAGCATTAAAGAAAGTCCAGTTTTTTTAAATTCTTTAGTTTTATTAAAAGAAAAACTTTGTTATTGTTTGAACAATGCTTAGTTCATTTTTTAGTTAATTTGGAATTTTATTGCATGTAATGACTTTAGAATATTTTATTTATAATTTGATATTCTTAATTTTTTCTTTAGACATGCAATTGAATATTTGGACTTTATCACTTTAATTAAAATGAACGAACACTCAATAATTTAGAATTATTTAGCAAAACCGCAAGGTAACAAAAGACAAAAAGTTTCAAACGAAGATGACACATATCTTTGGCATCTTAGACTTGGTCATATAGGTCTAGATAGGATAAATCGATTAACAAAAGGCGGACCTTTGAGAGAACTAAGAGTCGAAACTCTTCCGGTTTGTGAATCTTGTCTAGAAGGAAAAATGACCAAACATCCTTTCTGAGTGAAAGGCAATAGAGCCAAAAAAAACCTTTGGAGCTTGTACACAACAATGTCTGTGATCTAATTAATGTACAAGCAAGAGGTGGGTATCAGTATTTCGTCACTTTTATTGATGATTACTCAAGATATGGTCATACTTACCCAATGCTTAGGAAATCTGAAACCTTCGGTAAGTTTCAAGAATTCAAAGCTGAGGCTACGAAGCAGTTATGTAAGACTCTAAAGACACTTTGATCTGATCGAGGTGGAAAATATTTGGATTTAGAATTCAAAGATTTCTTGCTGGAGCATGGTATTATATCCCAACTCACAGCACCAGAAACGCCACTCCAAAATGGTGTTTCTGAAAGAAGAAACAGGACCTTGTTGGACATGGTCATGTCTATGTTAAGATACTCTTCACTTCCTCTCTCATTATGGGGATATGCACTTCAAACAGCGACGTACATTTTGAATGTAGTCCCATCTAAGACTATTAGCAAAATGCCACTAGAACTGTGGAATGGAAACAAACCTAGTTTGCACCATTTCTTCATTTAGGGTTGTCCTGCTCATGTTCTTAGACCTGAATCTGGGAAAGTTGAATCAAGGTCGAAAGTGTGCATTTTTGCTGGCTACGCTCCAGAAACAAGAGGTGGTTATTTCTATATGTAGTGCACCAAATTTTTTTTTTTAGATTATTTAAATTTTGTGTTTTATTTTATTTAAATGTTAAGTGTGATGAATTGTTTTATTTAAATGTTGTTTATTTTATTTAGTTGTTGTTTGTTTTATTTGATTGCTTGTTATTTTATTTAATTGTTAAAATTGTTTGGTATAACCTTTTTGAAGTTAAATTTGTTAATTGTTTGTTTGGTTATTTATTTTAATATGTGAATAATTGTGTAACATGTTTATTTTACTATTAGTGTTACATTTTAAATAAGTGTGACAATTGATGTGATTATGTGAGATTTGGTTGAATGCACTAAGGTGCATGGTAGATAGTGATGCACCCTAGTGATTTAGTGTGTGCTAGTGCATGGTAGCATGGTACACATGTGTAGATTTTCTACACACTTTTTCCTTTATTAGATTTATTTTAGTTAATTAACATGATAAAAAAAGGAAAGGAAGGTGCTTGGACATGTAGTGTGTAGTGTGTAGTGGGAAAGGGATTGTTTTTCCATTTATTTTCTAAGGCAATAAAATAAAAAATTTGAAGAAACTAGCTATTTTAGGATAGGAATGTGATCACCCTTTATTCTTTTATATCAATTATCATAAAAGAAAATAATAAGAAAATTAAGAGAAAATAAAATGGAAGTAGGAAACTTACCATTTTATGTTGGTGAGGCTTTATTGAGAGAATTGAAATAAAGGGGAAAGGAAAGGAAGAGGAGAGCATTTCTTTTTGTGGCTGCTGTGACCTAGAGAGAGAGATAGAGAGAGAGAGTGTGGCGTGTTAGAGAGAGAAGGAGAAGAAGAAAGAAAGGAAGAAAGAAGAAGAAGGAGAAGAGGAACCAAGTCTATTGTATGTTTTCTTGTGATTTTATTTGTCTAATCTCTTTTCTTGATTATATGATATTGACTTTGTTTTATTGTTGTGTGTGGTTGGATTCTTTCTCCTCCTCATGGTGGATTTCAAAAAAAAAAACCCCTAGGCTTGAACAAGGGGTGGTGAAGTTTGGGTGTTGATCATGTTGTATTCTTGATTTTACAATCAAGAGAGGTATCAAATCTATAACCCTAATGATATGATGTTCATGGATTGATGGAGTGTTTTCTTATAATTTTATGCATGGGTTTGTGTTGTTGGGTTTGATTTTTTTTATGGTTGTGTAATAAGAATATGTGTAGTGATGATGAATATTTAAAATACATGAAAAGAATAGGTTATTTCTTTATTGAATGTGTTTCGGCCTAAAGGGATATTCAAAGGCATGATGGTTATTTTTTTTATTATGTTTAATGTCAATGAAAATTTTAGAAACATGATAGGTTGTGGCAAGATCTTGTATGAAGCTATGATTGTTGTGATTTTTGGAATAATTGCATGGTAATAATGTATTGAGAATATATGTAACACAAGATCAATGGTGGTTGTTGTTCATGACTTGTGAATAAGTTCTTAGGTGAGTGATGAATTGTTGTATACTCATGATGTGATTAAAATGGATAGAGGTTAGAAGCATGATAGGGTTTGTGTTGAAATATTGTGCATAAATGAGCATGAATTTTGTGAATATAATGAAAAGAATGAATTTTATGATTTAATGTGCTTGCTGATTTTTGTGCAAAAATGATGTTGTTCATGATGAGATTAATGTTTTGAGTGCTCAAATAAAGTTTGCAAATATGTTTTGATGTTTAAAGAAATTTTGATGTGAAATTTAATTATGCTTTGAAATGATATTGTGTGTAAATAATTACCTACAGAATTTTTATTGAATTTTTAGAAAAATAGGAGTTTTAAAATTGAATATGGTGATTTTTAAAGATAAAAATGATTGCTGGAATTTTTGTAAAAAAATATGAAGTGTGTTTCACTAAAATGAATTTGATGAGTTTTTGAAACAGAATTATTTATCCTAAGTTATGGTAATATTAAAAATGGTATTTTAATATGGTATGAATGCATATTTTGATAAGTTATGATTTTCTTTATTTTGATTGAGAAAGATATTTAGATTCTATTTATTTGTGATTTTTAAAGAAATTAAATAGTAGCTGAAAGTTTGGTTTAAAAAGTTTAAAAATGATTATTTAATTGTCACATATGGATTTATATTACTTAAAACTAAGTCTTAAATAATTTAAATAAAAATATATTTTTCCCACACTTAAAAATATTTTTTTTTCTCACATCATTTATGTAACACAATTAACCAATGTTAAAATTTATTTTTCTAAGGAAACATATTAAACATAGGTATTTTAATTAATTCCAAGCTTTTTGTCAATTCTTTGTAATTTGAGATTAATAAATGAAATTGTCACATATTTTATTTTTAAGCTAAATCAAATTATTTTATAAAATAAAATGATGTTTTGAGAAATTTAATTAACCTAGAAATTTTAAGAAAAATAAAGCATGTTATATGTCTATTAATTTTAAAACAATAAAAGTAAGAAATGTAGAATTATCGTTTTTTAAAACGTCTCAATTACGCAATGTTCCCACGTACGCATGTTACATGCAAATCCACTTTTACGTCCAAAATTATGGTTATTATTCAACTATGTCGTTTTTATAAAAAGATCATGTATGTAAAATAGGTAAAATGAGCATTATTCTTTTATGGCTTTATGTGTAGTTGAGAATAATTGCATGTGTAACTATTATTATGTGTGCATGGCCCATGCACACATGAGTTGTATGGGAGGGCAAAATAGTAATTTTATGAACCTAAGAAATGTTGTTTCAGTTATGATATAGGCTCGTTGAGAGGTTGTGAAATTTCTTAGCTCAGACCTGAGGTAAGGAAGTTAGATAGATTCTATGATTTTATGCTATGAATGGTAAGATTGTTGTATGAATGAATTGTTATGAATTATGAATGCCATAATGTGATGATATGTTGGCTTGTATGAATATGATATGTTTATGGATGTTAGTATGATGAACGCGACACATCAAACGAGTTACTAAAGATATAAAGACGTAACTCCTAGGGCGGACGCACCGAGGTTATTCAAGGGCCAGAGACTCTTGTTTACCTCATAGGGTGACATGGACAACTAGCGAGCCATGCTCATCATGTATGCTGTATGAATATGATTAGGGTGACATGGACAACTAGCAGGCCATGCTCATCATGTATGCTGTATGAATGTGATATGATGATATGTTACGATTACGTTATGATATGCTATGATGATATGTTACGAAAATGTTATGATATGCCGTGATGTTTTAGATGAACGTTAGTGTTTGTATTTGTTGTATCCTTACTTGCTTATTGTTTGTACTTCCTTACTAGGCTTTTAGCTCACCCCCTTACTTTCCTTCCAGGTAGCAAATATGATTTCTTTATGGCACGCGTGGTGACGTGAGGAGTTCTATCATCGTGGGGTGTATGGTGTGGGGAAATCCTATGGACGGAAAAACGATAATCTTAGAACGCCATTTAAATTATGTTTTGTTTTAAGAGACTTTCCTAATTATTAGTGGGACTCAGTTATTTAATTTTTGTTTCTTTTGAACTATGCATAAAAATTTATGTTTTCTTTTAAAACTAATGGCGCCAACTTGCATGGTTTTAAGCAAGTCCCCACTGAGACCTTGATAATGAGTGGTATTCTTTTATAAACAATGTTACGTGAATGTTTTATAAGTATTGGTCTAGGGCGTTCTTTACACTATAGTTCCAACGATCACAAGGTATTTGTTTCAACAAATGTGACCTTCCTTGAACATGACTATATGAATAACTATAAACCTCGGAGCAAGGTAGTATTGGAGGAACTCACAGCTGATAAGATTCCATCACAATCATCTTCATCATTAAATGATAAACGTCATAGTGGGAGGATTGTGAGACAACTTGTTCGCTACAAACATGAGACACATGTCCTTGTTTCTGATACAGATAAGGAAAATCCATTTACCTTTAAAGAGGAAATGGATGATCTTGAAAAGGAGAAAGGGCCAGAAGACATGAACCAAGAAATGGAATCGATGTATTCCAATTATGTCTGGGAACTTGTGGATCAACCTGAAGATGGCAGGCCTATAGGGTATAAATGGATATACCAGAAGAAAAGAGGTGTAGATGGGAAAGTAGAGACTATCAAAGCGAGGCTCGTAGCCAAAGGTTACACTTAGAGAGAAGGTGTTGATTATGAAGAAACATTTTCTCTTGTGGCCATGCTCAAATCCATTCGTATCATCTTATTCATAGCGGTTGCCAATGATTATGAGATATGGAAAATGGATGTCAAGACAACATTTTTGTATGGTTATCTTGATGAAAGTATCTATATGGTGCAACCAGAAGGGTTCATAAAGAAAGGAAAAGATCAAAAGTTGTGCAAGTTGCTGAAATCCATTTATGGATTAAAGCAAGCATCTAGATCTTGGAATATCACTTTTGATTAAATAATTAAAACATATGGTTTCGAACAGAATGTCGACAAAGCATGTGTGTATAAATACATCAAAGGAAAAGTGGTGGTTTTCTTAGTTCTTTACGTCGATGACATTTTGCTCATTGGGAACAATGTAGAGACATTGTCAAACGTAAAGAACTGGTTAGCTGAAAAGTTCCAAATGAAAGATTTGGGCGAGTTGGGTTATGTTCTAGGAATTTGAATCCTAAGGGATAGGAAGAACAAGTTCTTGGCACTTTCTCAGGCTAATTATATAAATAAGGTGCTTGAAAGATTCTCTATGCAAAATTCCAAGAAAGGTCAATTACCGACCATACATGCTCTCTCCAAGGAACAATGTCCCAAGACACCTTAGGAGGAAGAGCATATGAGAAAGTATCCCTATGCTTCAACAGTTGGGAGTGTGATGTATGCTATGTTGTGTATTAGGCCCGACATATATTATGCAGTTGGGATCGTAAGTCGTTATCAATCAAATCCTGGTTTAGAACACTGGATTGCAGTAAAGGACGTTGTCAAGTATCTTAGGAGAACGAGAGACTATATGCTGGTATATTCAAAGCTGAGCTAAACCCTACTAGATACACTAATTCTGATTTCTAATTAGATAAAAACAGTCGAAAATCGACATCTGGGTTAGTGTTCACTCTTGGTGGAGGAGCTGTTGTCTTGAGAAGCATTAAGCAATCCAACATAGCTGATTCAACCATGGAAGTCGAATACATAGCAGCTTGTGAAGCAGCTATGGAAGCGGTTTGGTTGAGGAAGTTCTACACTGATCTGGAAGTTGTTCCAGATATGGATAAGACACTAATCTTGTATTGTGACAACAGTGGAGCAGTAGCTAATTCCAAAGAACCAAGAAGCCATAAGAGAGGGAAGCATATAGAAAGGACATACTTTCTAGTAAGAGAGATTGTACACCGAGGTGATGTGACTGTAGTGAAGATTGTGTCGGAACAGAACGTGGCTGACTCGTTAACCAAGACACTTTCTACAAAGTTGTTCATGGGTCACGTGCGAAATATGGGATAAAGGGAGATGCCTCACTTGCTTTAAGGGAAAATGGGAGATTGTTAGGATTAATGCCCTAAATGTATGTAAAGACATTTTATTGGTTTTAAATAAAAGTACAATTTTATTATATTTGAATGTTATAATTATTGTTTGAATTAATTATATAATAATACTAAGAAAATTTCCTATTCATTCATGAGAATATGATCTTGTATTAGTATGAGAGAATTACGGTCATAAATAATGAACAAAATAGTCAGTAACATATTAAAGTAAGGAATCTATAATGAATGGTCACTAGTACGGTTTGCTAAGCATACGAGATCCAAGTAATCTGGATTCGGATTACTGATGTGGATAGACATCTTCGTAAAGGTGATGTATAAAATAAAATTATATATGATAGTACCGATGAGAATTATCTTTATAAACTTGTCGTTTGACGTAAATATTGAATTCCTATCATAATAGATGATCATTTGTAGATCAGTCTAAATCTTGAGTATTCATGAACTCTTATTTATATTTATTGGATCTCTTGTCTGACTCGTTAAAGTCTATTAGAATAATGAGGCTAATGGCTTTTGTTTTGGAGATTCAATATCATGGATCGCTGGGAACATGAATTACAATAATGGAATCTATGTTTCCTAAATGGATCGAATATTGGTTCCCTTAAGGGTTGATTCTGGTACTGGATAGTTATTGAGCTCAAATCTATAATTAGATAATAGATTAATTATTCTCTAATGAATTAATGGTACTTAAGGTTCAAGAGGTAATTAGAAGGGTAAAATGGTAATTTTGACCAGCTCTAATTAACGAACTAATAATGGAGGACACAACTACATATATTGATTATATCAATGGACTACAAGAGAAAACTCTGTAAATATAAATCTATAAATACTTAGAGTGCAATTCCATATTTATAGTGGAGTAATCATGGAATTAATAAACAAGAATATTAGATTAAAGAGTTTAATTAATAATCTGGTTTATTGGAGCTTCGTATTGTAGGTCCATGGTCCCCCGTTCACCTCTGTCCTACATTGTCAAGGGTAAGGATGTCAAATGAAATATTTGTTAAGAGAAAGGACTAAATTGCAAAGGAATTCATTTTCTAGGGCAAGGAAGTAATGATTTGATAATTATGGGTAATTAATTAATTGTGAATTAATTAATTATTTAACTATATAATTTTTATTTTGAAAAAATATAGGTTAAAATTAATATTAATCTTGTTTGGATTAATATAAAGAGAGAAATAATAAATATCTTTTTGATAATTTAATTTATAATTGATATTTTAAGATAAAATTAATTTTGAATTAACTGATATTTATGTTGGAATAAGTATCTTCTCTTAAAAGTTGATTAAATAAACAAATGAGAAAATTAGGGCAACCCTAATAGGGTTGGGCGACACACATTGTACAATACAGTGTGTGAAACCTAGCATTAAGGTTTTTTATTAGTGGGATTTGAATTTCAAATAAATTTGTTTAATCAGTTATTTAATTATTCTTTTTTTAATTATGATTTAAATAGATAGTTAAATTTAAATATCTATTCAGTTTTAATTTGAATTAAATAAATATTATGTAATTAGATTAAATATCTTTATAAATCTGATATACGTGATATTCAGAATAACAATCAGACTCTCTCTCTAAAGCGATAGTTTTCTCTAAACCTGAAAACTGTTCTAAACTTTCTCTCTGTCCTTTTCAATCCTACGTGTCCACACACGTCCTTGTGTGTTTGTCGATTTGTCTGGAAGATTAGGGTGTGAGATCCCAGAACACTGGGTAGGAAGATCGTTGTTTTATACAAAAAGACTCAAGGACACTTGATATCCTACAAGAGGTAATCCCTGATCTATTTGTATGTGATTTAATATTTATATATGTGTATGATCCTGGCTAGTATTAAAATTTATTAAAATGGGTCCATATATTTCGCTACGTACCTTTGATTTGATCATTTAATACCAATAATCTTCTTCCTCGTCAGTGTCTTCAATGGCGGGCAAGACTTCTTGAGGAGGGGCGAGCTCAGGAAGAACGGGAGGTGGACCACGGGTCTTGATAGCCACCGTCTGGCCTTTGGTGATCAGGTTGTAGGCCTCCATGGTAGCATCATTCACTACTTGACGGAAATCCTTCTCCTTCGAAGGAAGACAAGACAACGTCTCATATTGACCTCAAATCGCTTTGTCCTCTTGAATATAGATGCACAAGGAACGAACTCAATTAGAAGAATTAAACTAAAAAAAATGATAAGAGAGCTCGTGTACAGAATTCATAAAGTTAGAAGACTTACGAGGGCAGTTGAAGTATCGATGATGGCAATTCTTGAACCCAATTGACATAAAGAACTGGTATTTATAGTCATTTGGGTGGCTGGGGAGGTCAATAACGGAAGTCGAGTTGGGGAAACGAGTGAGGTAGTAGAAGCCGTCACCTTGCCCCTTCTGATCAAGATTGGCCTTGAGGCAGAAGAAGTACATAATATCTGTCGAGATGGGGACCTCCCACTTGTGCCTCAAAAATAGATATTTTAACTCCTCCAAAAGTCGATACAAGTTTGGGGGAGCATGATGGAGCCAGTCTGATGAAGTTCAAAAAATCCACGAAGTACTGGTCTAATGGGAGGAAAGCATCTGCCTTCAAGTGTTCATCACTCCAAGCCCCAAAGTCATCCTAAAGGGGGGCGGAGCTCCGCTCTCCTTCCAACGGAGTTCGAATGAGGAGGCCATCAATTCCCATCTTGGTCCATTGGCTCACCATAATTTTGTTCACTTTCCCTTGCAACGTTATTCGGGACACGATGTGCTCGACCATGAAAAAAGCATCAGGGTCGATAACAATCTTCCACTCCACCATGTGATCTGCTTGTCCTTATTTTTGTTCTGGGAGGAGACGCTCGCGACATTTTTCTTTGGTGGGGCCATGATTTAGCTCGCCTGATGAGAAAGCAGCCTATTAGTGGCGACCTAAGACAATTACTAGCAACGATAATAAAGGTACGATGACCTGAGGGTTTAATTGGTTTATTTTTTGTGATTCAAAATTGACACGAGCTAAGATATGTCCTAGCACCAACGCATGTTTCCAAGCGCAGTCCTAGGCCATGTGCTATGAATTCAGGAAATTCTATGATACTTCGGGGTTCACGTGTCAGATCCGTCAGACCCACTACTTTTCTTTTGAAAGCAGTTTAATGCAAAATGACATAAGGAATCATGACCCTTAAGCTACCCAGGGCCAAACCTAAAAACCTCTCAACTTCTACATTCAAATAGGTATTCTAATCTATTCACCAATGACATTTTTCTTGCAAAACCCATAAGATTTTCCCAGTTTTCGAATACCTTATTTCTAGACAAGTCTAGTAACGTTCTTTTAGCCTAAACCAAACCCCATTTAAACACAGACATGGTCAGAACACGAAATGGTACTGAACCAAAAGTGTTTTCCAAAGTAAAAAATTCATTGGAAAATAAAGAAGTAAAAAGATTCATGACCAGATGAGAAAATACTTGCAGTTTATACAGTCATTCGATGAGAATGTCGATGCGTCCACAGGCATGAGCTTGAGAGCTACTGAGAAACTGAAGGGTGATGAAGGTTTATGGAAAAGGTTTGAGAGAAAAAGGGGAATTTTGTTTCTGAAAGAAAGTTTTTGAATGCAAAGGTGGTATGGTTCAGGTCTGATCTCCTTATTTATACGTAAAGTTTGGGAATTAATTCAAGCCATCCGATTAACTAAGCTCGAGATCCAAAGGCAAAGATTAAATGACCCGTACGGTGACAAAAAGTTGACAGAACAGTTGTCACAGTCCTTGAAACCCAAACAGATGCCTATTACAGATGGCCACGTGTTCAACACTCAAGTAGTAGGCAAGCATGATTTTACATGATAGAAGCCTGAAAGCCCTTACTGTGTATGTCAGAAAGTGATGACATCAAGCATGAGCAGGAGCTTGGGGGGCATATATTGTACCCTATTAATTCCTCGTTACTCCACTAAAGACTCAGAATTGCACTCTTGAATTCATAGAATGCTCTATGACCAATATAGATACATTATTAATTATCCATTGTTACAACCATAATTGTCACTCAATCCTCTACAGACGGTCTACAATAAGATGGGACCATAATAATGTTTTACCTCTCATTGTATTTTATCCTTAATATACTTAGTTCCTTATAAATGATATTTTAGTAAACTAATATTAATTACTAAAATGAGATCTCTATCATTTAGTACATTGAACCAAACTAAAAGGAAACCATCGTTTTACTTCTTCATCAAAAGCTATAGATGTTCATATCTATGATTAACACTCCCACTCAATTATACTGCCGAGTTGCCAAGATGTAAGTATGGGCTAGTTCGTAGGGTAAGTTGGTAACGAACAAGTCAAAGAACTCAAATAATACAATCAGTTAGAATACTAACCACTCAGAATTGAGATTGAATTGACCTATGGTAAACTATATGATATGACTAGAATATATAATAACGGTATGTTTACTTATCCTATCTACTATAAATATCAGTCCAGTGTGATGTAACAAATATATCGAATCTTATCTACTTTGCTAATGTTTTGGAAAGAACATAACACTGCGATGTGTAAGTAGATCATTCGTAGATTGGCAAGTCAATGTAAATACTGTGCACTGACTAATCTTAGGACTAACTTATTTTGAACATATAATCATATTTATATTCCACTATGATTACGTCACTATAGATACGATTAGCTATATGCTAGGGATTTATTAGAAGTTTATATTAAACAAATAATCATGAACATAAAACATCTGAGAAAAGTGATTGACCAAGTCAAAATTGATTTCTATTCTTTTATTGATAATAAAATGAGATTACAAAGAAATTGGATTTTAATTAGGGCATAAAACCCCAACAGATGTTTGACTTCCATTTGGGAAAATTCTCTCCAGTGAGAAGTTCCTTGGAGAGAAGGGAGATAATGGGATTCGACATAGAGCTATAATTATCAATAAGTAGAAATCAATTTGTTGTTTAACAAAATTTTAATCACATAAATATTCAAAAATAGCTCAAACATATAAAATATGCATAGATATGTGTTGTACCCTAAAAAATAGCATGAGTTTAATCACTTAGCTAGGGGTACAGATGTCAGATGAATATATGGAAAAAGCAGACGAGTAGAACATCTAGATAATGATGATGTGAGCTGCTTGAGTTAGGACTTGGCAACACTAGATTCAGGTAATTGGCAACATCTAGATAATGATGATGTGAGCTGCTCGAGTTAGGACTTGGCAACATTAGATTCAGGTAATTGGTAGGTTGCCTCTTAGGATGACGGTCCAGTTTGAGACGTGTAGCAGCCGGATCCCCTTTAGGGTGCTCTAAATATGTTCAACTCGTGGAAACCTGGTCATGATGCATACTGAAGGATCCCGAGAGACTTGGAGGCACGCTATACGCTCATTAATGCCCAAGTTGTATTGCACATTTATTATTTATTGTCAGAGATAACAAGAGTATATTGTGTTAGGCAATTGTTGACGCGATTTTTCGCCAATAGTGTATTAAGAAATAATAAGGGTAGAATAGTGCTTAATTAAAAACCGTAATGAAGAAATAACAAAAACTCACTCAACATCACATATCTTTTACGTTGTTCAGTGGTTAAATCTCCACCTAGTCCACGACTCAATATTATTATTGTTTCTCTCTCTATTTTGGCAGAGTTTCGGTATTACAGAATAATCGGCCACCTTTCTATCCAACATTCCTAATATTTATAGGGGAATTCCATGGACAAGTTTTGGCTGCGTGAGTCAATCACGTAATTACATAATGTCTATATTTAATACAAATTATATCCCATTTATGTTGGGATATGATTTGATAACAAAATAAATATGTTCTTGCTATCTCGGATAATAAATATGACAGCCTGGTGTTGAATAAGCGTGTAAACAAATCCCAAGTCTCTGGGGATCCTTTAATATGCATTATATCTGAATCACCACGAGCTGCATATCTGACCCCGAGCTTGTGCTTTGACAACTATCTGACCCCGAGCTAGCGCTTTGACAGCTATCTTATTCTTAGTTCATGGTAAAGTCAGGACGCCTAACACTAGGTCTGACCATTATGAATCTTGAGTTGTCCATGTGGATAATAAGCAAATGTTCTACTTGGTTATTTTTCAACGTATTTACCTGCCAGCTATACCCGAGTTGACTGAATAAACTTGTGCTAAAATTAGGATACAACATTTGCCCCCCAAGCTCCTGCTCGTGTTTGATGTCATCATTTTCTAACATACACAGTAGGGGCTTTTAGACCTTTGTCACATAAAACAATGCCTGCCTACTACTCGAGTACTAGACATGTGGTCTACTGCAATTGGCATCTGTTCGGGTTTCAAGGACTGAAATAATGGTCTTGTCAACTTTTTGCCACCATTTGGTCTATTTAATCTTGGCCCTTGGATCTCGTGCTAACCCAATTGGATGGCCAAGATTAATTTTCGTAGTTTACGTATAAATAGGGTGATCAGACATCAAACCTCACCACCTTTGCATTTGAAAATTTCCCATTTCTAAACTCTCAAGATTCCCTTCTTCTTCCCCAGAATCCCCAAAACTATTCATCATGCCCAGACATTCAGAAGCTTTCTAGGAGCTTCCTGTTGCCCAATCTACATCCTCTAATCACCGAACATATTTCTTGTAAGTATTTCATCCCTTGGTTTGAAAAGTTCCATTTTTTTTTGTTCTTCGTTATCCAATGAGATTTCTGTTCTCAACAATGTTCGTCTGCAACGTTCATTGTTTGTTACCGTTAGGCTATTTCTAAATGTTCATAAGAAATAGGTTCTGATTTTGGTTCAATGGGTGAACCCAAACATGTTTTAGAATAAGACATTCATAAAACTGGGCAAATTTCTAGGTTAATCTGCGGTAGCCTTAATGGAAAATTAGTTTAAAGAATATCCATTCGGGGTAAAGAAACTGAAGGGTTTTTAGTTTTAATACCAGGTAGCTTAGGGGTTTCGCTTCCTTGAGTGGTTTCACACTAAACCGCATTCCAAAGGAAAGTAGTGCGTCTGACAATTCTGACACGCGGTTTCTGAAGTATCTGGGGATTGTTTAGAAACCAAGGCGTGTAGCCTAGGATATCGCCTGGCGTCATGCGATGAGGCTAAGGCTAACTTTAGCTCGTGTAACAAAAATAATCCATTTCATCCCTCGTACCTTTACGAAATAGTTATAGACCATCCTAGGTCGCCTACTAACTAGGTTACTTTGTCGTTAGGAGATCTGATGGCACCCCTTAAGAAGAAATATGTGAGCTCATCCACTCAACGCAAATATAAATGGAAGTAGGTCACCCCTGACTCTCCTATTCCGCATTTCGGTCCGATAGTGGATAAAGAAGTTCCTGTCGACCCCAACCCATTCTTCGAGGCCAAGTACATTATCTCAAAAATCACGACTTAAGGGAAAGTGAATAAAATCATGTTGAGTCGCAACATTGAGATGGGAGCTGGTGGTCTCCTCGCCCGACCTGTGCTTGACAGGGAAAGAAGTTGTGCCCCTTTCCAAGATGACTTTGCGGCCTGGAGCGATGAGCATTTGAAGGCTGGTGCCTTCCTTCCCTTGGACTAGTATTTCGTGGACTTCTTAAACTACGTGAAACTGGCACCCTTCCATCTCCCCCCAAATTCATACAGACTTTTGGCGGGGCTGAAATATCTGTTCCTGAGGCATGAGTGGGAGGTCCCCTCTCCAGTGGATATTTTGTACTTTTTCTGTCTCAAAGCAAGCGTAGACCAGAGAGGACGTGGTGATGGGTTTTATTACCTCACGCTGTTTCCAAACTCCACCTCCATCATTGAGCTTCCCAGCCATCCAAACAACTATAAATATTTATTCTTAATGTCGAATGGCTTCAAGAATTGCGAACACCGATACAGCAACGAACCTCGTAAGTCTTCTACCTTTGTAAATTCAGCTCATGAATTTTTATTCCTTTTATTACATTTTTTTTCACATGTCTTGATTGAGTTTGTTTCTCGTGCAGCCATATTCGCCAGGACGGAAAAATCTGTGACTCTCAGAGGTCAGTATGAGAAATTGTCCTGCCTTCCCCCTGGGAAAAGGATTATCGCCAGGTCATGAATGATGTCATGATGTTGGCCTGTAAACTAATCGGTGATGGTCAAACACTGGTTCTCAAGACCCGAGCTCCTCTTCCAGTGATCCTCGAGCTTCCCTCCTCTCAAGAAGCTTTGCCAGCCGCTGAGGACACCGACGAGGAAGAGACCAAAGTGCCTCTCATGTGGAGAAGACAGGCTCTCGAAGCTGATCAAAGACCTGATTGTGACCAAGCTGCTTATGGAGCAACAGCTGGCCCCTCTGACCAAGGTAACCCATACCTTTTTAGGGAGTTAGATCGGACTGCTGCTAGCTTTAGGTTAATGCATTTTAACCCCAATTAGCTAGTTAGTATCCACCCCACCGATCCGGACCTAAATGTAACTCTCCTCCAATGTGTGGATCACTTGGTGGTACACTAGGACCACAACTATACCAAAGGCACCATTGTAGTTGACAACATGTTGAACTTTAGATCTTCTATTTTTGAAGAGTACGAAACCAACCTTAGGACTTGGCCTTCTCTGCTCCAAGGAGGAATTGCTCCTGGGTTTAGGCAGTATGTAGACGAATCCAAACCCGAGGAGGGACTTGAACCCCCTAGGATCTTAAAGATTGTATCCTTAGATTCGCCCCCCCCCCCCCCGCCCCCCTCCGTTAATCCCAGAGCCGGAGGTCATGCTTAGCTCGGTTCATACACCCAAGATGGTGATAATAGATTCCTTCCCCAGCCCAAAGGTTAGGATATTTATCTTCCCCTTTTTTTATATATCTTTGAAACATTAATTTTTTGAATTAACTCCCTTTGTTCTTTTCAGGTGAAGAGATGGAATCGATAGGAGCCCTCGACCTAAGGATTTCCTTTCAGGCTAAAAAGTCCAGAACTGGCCCCATCGTGAAGAGGTCCAGGGTGACGAAGAAGGCCACCCCTAAAACGGGGGATACTATAAAATCCCCCTCTAAGGGTAAAGACATGAGCTCTGCTCGGGAGCCAGCTCAAGTGACAACTGTCATCATTGGGCAAGTTCCTCTGCCTCCCCCTTGACACATGCCTCGACCTCCATAAGTAATTCAAGTTGAGGCCCCCATCGTCCGAATACCGATTGAGCCACATGACCTAGAAAAGATCCCCGAGGGCTTTCGAGGTATAGTGTATGAGACAGCGACTCATATGGTGGGCCATGCATATAAATCCAGTGCGAGGGATCTGATAGCCATAGAGGAGCGCAGCCCGGAGGATGTCCTCGAATCTTCCATGGGGATGAACCTCACCGTGAGTCCTTCTCCCACACCTGATTCTTTTGTTTATTGTGTTATTCCTATTTTATTTTTATTTGAACTTGTTTTGTTATTCTACAGTCAGTCCTGGCCCAATACCGAAGTATACCTCCTACTAAGGCTAGAAACGAAGAGATCTGAGCCGAGCTGGCCACTGCCAAGGTCACCCTGAATGTTGCTCAGGAAAATGAGGATGCTACTAAGTCCGCTCTTATCTCTTCCCACGAAAGCGAGCAAGCCGTAAAGACCACATTATCCGCTACCAAGCTCAGGCCACAGAGGCAAACCACCGTCCTGAACAGATTTAGGCCGAGAATGGTGAGCTCAAAGCGAAACTACTCGAGGCCGAAGTTAAAGACAAGGAGGATCATCAACCATGGAGGAGATGCTTTACCATTTCTGGGCTTTCAACCAGGACAGAAACTTCTCCTTCATGGAGCCCAGACTATGGGATCCATACCTTGCTAAATTCAAGGTTCGGATTTTGCAAGAACCCTCAGAGACTGGTGAGGCTTTAGGAGCGATGGAGGGGCAAGGTGACGGAGTCCAATGATCTCATTTATGATTTTCTTTGTACTTGTCTAACAATCTTTTGGTATTAAACAATTGCCTTTGGGCTTAGCTCGAGGTTATTTCTCCTCGATGTGACAATATATTTGTTTGTTTTATTTCAATATATATCTAACTTGTGGTCTATTTGTCTTTCCTTTATTATTTTCTCATGTTAAATGAATCCTTAGACTCTTGTACATTCGAAATTTTAGGGATCGACTTTTAGATCGAGATAGATTTTACCAAACTTGGTTATGTCCAAGATTTTGTTCGCTTATTTGCGTCATACCTGTTAAGAATCAGGCCTCGAACCTGGTTATATCCAAGAGTTTTAATGATTTAAACTTAGTTCGTACTAGGTTTATTGAAAGTTCGAGCTTTAAACAACCGTTGAATAATCAATTTTTCCAAACTTCTAAGTTTTGGACCTGGCTCTATCCAGGGATTTAGATGATTTAAACTTACTCCGTGCGAGGTTTATTGAAAACTCGAGCTTTAAAAAGCCGTTGAATAATCAATTTTCCAAAGCTTATAAGTTTCAGACCTAGTTATATCCAGAGTTTTAGATGATTTAAACTTAGTTCGTGCTAGGTTTATTGGAAACTCAAGCTTTAAAAACCCACTGAATAATAAAATTTTCCAAGCTTCTAAGTTTTGGAAATTATTGGAGTAGGATTAATTCCTTAGTTTTAAAAGAATTTTTCACTAAAAAACTTGCCGACCTCAATTATGTGGCCGCCAAGTAACCAGAATGTATAAACTTTCCTGGTTGCTTTTACACATATAAGAACATGAACTCGTAATAATAAAACTAAGAAATTGTGTTTTAATAATCCACCTATCATTTAATTGAAATGGCTTTTATAAATAAGTCTTACATTGACAGTAGTACTATTGATAGTACTTTATCAAGTGAAGGGCATTCGAGGCCCATGGGACTACTACCCCATTCAGTCGAGCTATCTTAAAAGTTCCCTCACGCAAGACTTCTACTATCTGATATGGTCCATCCCAATTCGAGCCCAATATACCATCCATTGGGTCTTTATTTGCCCAAAAAGACCCTTCGAAGAACTAGGTCGCCTAATCCAAGTCTGCGCTCCTTAACTTTAGAATTGAAATAGTGAGTGATCATTTGTTGATAATGGGCGAGCTGTAACTGGGATTCCTCTCATTTTTCTTTGATAAGATCGAGATGTTTGTTAAGTAGCCCATCATTATGTTCTTGATCAAATGTCCTTTGCCTATGAGTAGTTACCATGGCTTCGATCGAAAGCATGGCCTCGCTTCCAAAAGTTAAGAAAAAAGTATTATGCCCCATGGAGGTCCTCTGAGAAGTTCGGTAGGCCCAAAGTACTTGCGGAAGCTATTCAGGCCATAGTCCTTTGGCTTCGTCCAACCTCTTCTTCAGGCTCGCCTTAAGGTTTTTGTTTAAAACCTCGACCTTCCCGTTGGCTTGTGGGTATGCTGTCGACGAGAAACTCTTCGTGATGCCATATTTTTCACAGAAGTTAGTTAAGAGAACACTACAAAATTGTGTCCCGTTGCCTGATACGATCTTCTTAGGAAGTCCAAATCGACATATAATACTCTTCACCACGAAGTCCAGGACTCTTTTTGAGGTGATGGTTGCCAAAGGCTCGGCTTCTACCCAATTCGTGAAGTAATCGATTGCCACCGCTGCATATCAAACTCCTCCTTTTCCCATAGGTAGGGAGCCTATTAGGTCGATTCCCCATGCTGTAAATGGCCACGGGGATGAAATCATCGTTATCTCGACTGGAGCAACTTGGGCAACTATGGAAAAATGCTGGCATCTGTCGCATTTTTGAACGTATAAGATCGAATCTTTCCTTAAAGTGGGCCAAAAGTAGCCCTGCCTCAGTATCTTCAGTGCCAAGTTTTGCCCCCCAACGTGATCTCCACAAAAACCTTCGTGTATTTCTTATAAAATGGTTTTGGCTTCCCCGGGCAAAACACATCGCAAGAGGGGCAACGAATGACCTCGCCGATAAAGGGTTCCATCTACCATCACGTACCGTGGAGCTTGATAGAGTATCTTCCTCGTGTCTTTTCTGTCATCAGGTAATTTTCCAGTAGCGAGATATTCCACTATAAGAGCCATCCAGGTCGGTCTTATGTCAATAATTCTTATCTCCATCATTTCTCCTGTTACACTTGGGCTCTCCAAGAACTCCACCAGCACTACATTTAATGTTTCAGCCTCTTTGGCAGTAGCAAGTCGAGCCAGAGCGTCGGCATTAGAATTCTGCTCATAGGGTATTTGTTCAATAGAGTTGTATTCAAATTCAGATAGTTCCCCTCTTACCTTAGCCAGGTAGGTCGCCATCTTGATGCCCCAAGCTTGATACTCTCCCAATACCTGATTGACCACGAGTTGGAATCGCTATAGCATTAGATGGCTTTTGCCTTGAGCTTTTGTAATGACCCAACTACTCTAGACTTTGGACCATTAACGAAACTATACATAGACCCTAATCTTTAATAAAACTTATAAGTGAAAAAGATCATACTTTATTAAAGACTTGTAAAAACCAATGTTTAAACTTACATAACTCAAAGCAGGATATGGGATCCCATTGTTTTAAAAAGAAAACATATCTTAATTGAAATGAAAAGAGATTACATAAATAGGTGCGGAAAAATACACATAAACCATAAATAAAAGACTACATCCTCGAAATCGAACTCTCGACTCCTTGAATCCATTCATCACCGATACACATTCCCCAAGCATCCACGAATCTTACCCGCCACTATAGCTATTTTCCTGCACATATAAACAAAAAGGAATGAGCCTAATGCCCAGCAAGGAAAAATCTACCACATAGTTCATATACATAAATTTCATAAGAAACATAAAAAAAAAACATAACATAACACTTATATCATACACATACTATAATGGCCATTATTACTTGGGGTCCCATAGACCAAACAAGTCATATGCCCATTAGATTAGTGGGGTCCTACTAGCTAAGTAGGTCATATGCCCATAATCTATTTGGGGTCTTGTTAGTCATATGGGTCATATGCCCAAGCCTACATACATACATATCATATCATAAAAACATAAGATAACACATATAAAACATATAACATATGAATTCTATCCTATTTTCCTTACCAAAATTACCGGGATAAGAGGACAGAGTTGGGACTTTGGAACACTCCTAAGAACCATTTGAAAAAGAGTGAGTATAGTGAAGAAGAGAAATGAAAGGAATGGAAGGACTAAACCATTGAGAAAAATACTTACCAAAAACTTATGTGCAAGTTCTTAGATTTCCTAACCAAAATAAAGATTAAGGTTAGAGGGCTGAGTAGAAGACTATGAGAACTTAAAATAAAACAATACCAATGAACTAAGGTGTGGAAATACCTTGAAGTCTTGTAGACCAATCTAAACCTTGAACCGAAATACTATAAAATCTTACTTCCCAAGTGTTTGATAAGCTTATGATGATCAAGCTTATGATTCCCAACCCAAGTGTTTACACTCTCACACTCACCTAGCAACTTGCAGCCTCTGAACTTAGAGCAAAAGATGAATAATGGCTGGGTACTAGGTCCTATTTATAGAGTTTAGGAATGAAAGGATCTTAATTTAACTTGAATAAAAATAATGGCTTTTTAGGTGAAAATAATTTGAATTATCATTTAGCAGAGGCTGAAGACTCGTTCAGAAAGGTGCTGGACTTATCAAGAGATTGAAGGGCTGAATAGAAAACGATTTCAAAACTTTTCAAAATAAGCTGAAGGAGGCGATATATCGCCCCCTATAGGCGATATATCGCCTGGACCATTATGCCCGAGGCAAACGTGCATCGTTTCGTGTTTTCCGTATCTACGTGCTGCGATATATCGCCCCCTATAGCTGCGATATATCGGCATACGTTGATTATTTAAACACGAAATTACACATTTTTAGCTTAATTCAAATTGAGTAAACAGCCTTGACTAAGCCCTCAAACGTATTCAAAGCTGCTGACTGACCTTAGAGCATTCAAATATTACCCTTATTAAATTTAATCCTCTAAATACCTATTGCTTAATCACCCATACATAACATGTGCTTAAAATCCTATTGGTTCTTATCTAAACCTTATAGTATAATAAATATTATCCTCAATATCAGCCATATTAATCAAACTTTAGAAAATCTATAAGTACTACTATGAGTGTCCAAATAATTCCCGGTCTGAACCAAAAATCCACAGTCATAAAGATAATTCTATTAATACTATAATACTACTATCTAACTAGCTAAGTAAAGTTCTAAGACTCTACAGCTTTCTCGCCACCCTTAACCCTGCTAGTAAGGCCTCATATTCTGCTTCATTGTTGGATGCCTCAAATCCGAATCTTAGAGTTGTATGAAATCGATGCCCTTATAGTGAGATTAAGATTATTCTAGCTCTTGATCCATTCTCGTTCGACGATCCATCAACGAAGATTTTCCATACTTCTTGCACTGGCTCCCTTATGAGCTCGTCCTGAAAACCGGTGCATTCAGCCATTAAATCAGCATGGCTTGACTCTTAATTGAGGTCCGGGGTAAGTACAAAATCCTGAACTGCCTAAGTTTGATGGCCCATTTTAAAATTCGTCCCGACGTCTCAGGTTTTTGTAGAACTCGCCTTAAAGGTTGGTTGGTTAAGACGTTGATTGAATGGGACTCGAAATATGGTCGGAGCTTTCTGGAGGCCAATATTAGGTAGAATGTCAGTTTCTCTATCAATGGATACCGTGACTCAGCTCCAAGCAGCCTCTTGCTCAGATAATATACTGATTTTTGAGCTTGTTCTTCTTCTCGAACCAACACGGCACTAACTGCATTCTCTATTACGGCCAGATAAAGGAACAGAGACTCTCCAGAAATTGGTTTAGATAATACCGGGGGCTCGACCAGATGTTTTTTTAGATCATGGAACGCCTGTTGGCGTTCCTCGGTCCACTCAAATTTCTTGTTTCCTCTGAGAAATTTATAGAATGGAAGATACTTGTCACACTACAAGAAAAAACAATATTCATAACACTTAAAAACTGCTAACCGGGAGTATTGATAACGCTTCTGAAAATGCTAACATAGCCCCTGTTATTAAAAGTCCTGCGTTTTCTATAACAGTATTCGAATGTTATGTTCGATGTTATCTTAAACTATTCAATAACACATTTTTAGTTGCTATAATATTCAAATAATAACATTTAGTTAGAGTATTTGATTATAAATTTGGAGTTTAATCTTATACTTTATGCATAACACTTTTCCACTGTTATATTTGATTATTTTGATAACATTTTTAGTTTGTTATATTATATATATCATAACGATTTGTTATGCTTATAATATATTTTTAAATCATAACATATTAAAAGCTAGTAATAAAATTTTGTTACTTTAGTGTGGATAATATATTTTAAATTTTATTTTGATAAGTATACTTATAAGGATTTTTTTTAATTAAAAGATTTTCATTATTGTATTTTGATAAAAAAAATCAAAATTAATCATAAAATGTAATTCTCAATAAATTGATAAACCACAAGTATTACATTAAACAATAACTAATTCAAACCATAAATATGTCTACTTCATGAGATCTTAGTTCTAACTTAAATTTGAAAACATAACATAATAAAGTTATATAATCTTGAACATTTTTTACTTTAAAAATAAAAAACAGAAACATTACAAGATACACAAAAGTAAACCATGCATGAAACTTGCTCCATCCTTCAATTCATCATCCAACCAAGTACTTGCTGCTGAAGTTGTTTGTTGCCATCTGAAGCTCTCTAAATTGAAATCTCCTCAGGTTTCCAAGGCAAACCTCCTCATGATGTTGCTCTGAAATTTTTTAAAGCCTACAACTGTTAATCTCTTCTTTTTCTGTTTCTTTTTTAATGATATTGCTTAAAAAATGAGTTAGGTTTACTAACCGTTGACGTCAAAGAAAATTTGCTGGTTGTGTCTGTACCTCCACCAAAGAAGGAAACCAAACCCAAGAATTAGTAGACAAATGCAGCCCAGGCTTGAAGCAAAAGACAATCAGATGAAAATTAGAGAGATTAAGAAATCATTATCAGTCACAAACATGACCAAAGTATATCAAGTTGTTAGAAAACTTATATAATGAACATATGAAGAACCAAACTAGAGATTCAACGAAGATGAAGAAAAAAATAGGAAGATAGAGGAAAAATATGAATAAAGTGAGAAAGGAGATTTCGGAAAAACAAAACAAATTCAAATAAATTCTAGTTACATACATAACTTTAGTACTCTAAACCCAATATGCTAATTCTTAAATTTGATTAATCTAATATGAAGCTCAAAGCAAGAATTATATGCCCAATATTATCAAACTAACTTAACATAAAATACATGTAACTGAGAACAAATTCAGATACACACATATATTTTCACCTGAAAATATCTATATAAATATAAGATTACATTCACAATTACATAAAGTCCAAATGTCTCAAGCATTACAGGGAGAAACAAATAACATATTCTCTAATTAGGAATTATAAATGGCTCACCAACTCCAAGGTGAGTGTTAACACTTGCATTACAAGTTGTTCCTTTGAGATTCTTGTTTTCCCTGAAGCAATAAATTAACATAATGGTCAGAAATTTGAAGGTTCAAGCAAATTTGGATCCAAGAACACAAAATTGATAATGAGAAACACACAAGTATCACCCTAATGTTTGCCCAAACCAATCTAAAAACTTGTTATTTAATATTAACATTTATAAGTTAAAACTCAGCATAGTGATAATCATTACACATGATATAAACACCTTCCACTTTACTTAAGACCATAATATTTCTCAAATATATGTTACTTGTATGGAATGTGCTTGTGCGTCTTAAGATCGCTATACTTTTTTGCAAGACCATAGTCTATGATATTTACCTGCAATAAAGATTAAAAATAAAATTAAAAAACAGTGTTAGGCTGTCCAAACATCAAACTGTGAATTAATTATTCTAGCTTTGATAGATAGCATAACCAGGGTTTGGTGAAGCCACCATTAAACAACTAAACAACAGAAAAATAAAATAAAAAAACAACAAAAAAATGGAACCCATGGCACCCCAACCTAAATCATTTACTATAAATAAGAATTCAGGCATACAATGGAACCATGAAACACACAAATTTTACTAAAAGGAGCAAGAAAATTTCTTGAGCTTGTGAAATAGAAGTACCAGAACAGAAGACAGACCCAGATATTTAAAGCTTCTTCACTGATGAAAAGACCACAAGCAGCAGCCATAAGCAGCCAAAAGTAAATCCACCTACAATGAGAATAAAGTGAGATTAACCCCATATTTCAAAAGCACAAAACTTAACCCAATTTTTCCTTTGGGGATACATACCCTGGAGCATATTCTGGCAGAGCTATTCTGTAACCAAAAGCTTTAAAGGTGAAGCCAACAGGTGCTATGGCCATTACTGAAGGAGATGAACTATCTGAAAGAAACTGAAATCCAAGAGATGAACCAATAGCAGGCCACTCCACCCCAATAGATATGATTGTGATGATTGCAGCTATGCCCAGTGCAATGGCTATTTTAGCCAGAAATGAAAATTCAAAATCAGTGCTAGCATCTTTCAAGTCTCCAAGGACAAGATCATAATTTATATCATGCATGTCTGCATTCTCTTCAAGTACTTTAGCCTTGTAGTTTTCGACATCATCCTGTTGATGACTTCTTGTCCTGTGAGTTCAAAATGAAAGTTGTATCATCATTTTGAAGTTAAGTAGAATCAAAAGCTGATAGATTGTAAGAAAATCATCTAAGACTAGACATTTGAAGTTGAAATTATTTACATGATACTAAAATAAGTTTTCTCCCATCATTTCAACTAATGAGAAGTAAGTCCAGTGGTCAGGTCCATGGTTAGCTTGTATGAAATTTGTTGAATATGTTACAGTGACTAACATTGTAGGACTTAGCTAAGGACCCTTAAAGAAGTATAAAACTAATTTTATACTTAGATTAGAGTTAACTCAATAAAACTCTCTGAAGCTTTTATTGGAAAGTGAAATAAAGAAATGTTGTCTTCAATCATTTAGATTGAAAAGTGATTGTATAGAGTAGTGACTCAAATAGCTTCATGTGTGGATTCTTTTTTGTTAATGGCAAGATGACCATAAACACATAAAAGTTATGAAATAGAATAGTTTATACAATCACTAAGTTTTACGTTAGACTAAAAGTACAAACATGCAAGATTTTCTATTCAGATAAAACACTAGAATGGAAGATGGAAAATGGCATATTATATTAATTATTAAGATATGACGTTAAGAGATAATTCTAATGAAAAAGGGTTGTTTCCTAGACTATGAAGTATGTAGAATAATACGTACATCTGTATCCAAATTATAATCAACCACGTACCTAATTAATTATTCAGCAATGTATACATAGCTCAAATAAAATAGCAATTGTTTTTCCATAGTTAAGTGTCTCAACAGTTCAATAAAGCAATATTGCACTCTAACAAAAGAATTTCCATGAAAGAATTATAGAAATCAAGAAAATCCTAACAAAATCAAGAAAATCCTATCAAAACTAATAAGATGTTAAGATATATGGAAATTATAGAAAAGACCCATCAAAAAAGAAAAGGCCAAGAAGCAGTGATTTTTCCACAAACAAACAGATAAATTCTGAAGTAAAAGAGAGAAAAAACACTAGAATACAATCTTACAATAGACATGAATTTTCAACATAAATATTGCACAAGCATATGCAATTAAAAAGTATTTAGTTAGAAGGGAATGTTGATTTTTTACATAGATGGCACAAGAATATGCAATTAAAAAGTACATGTGGCTATAAATATTGCAATTATAAAGTACGGTTTATAAAAAAATATTACAATTCAATGATTTTAAAGTCAATTTGTGCTCCTTGCAAAATCAACAATTACAGCAAAATGTTTTCCTACTTTTTATAAACAAGGTCTTATCATTTTCCTCAATTTGTAGTTCCTATTTTTCATAAATTTTTATAGTAATTTTTATTCAAATTGAAAATAGAGAATTTAAGACCTCAAACAATAAGAGTATAAAACATGTTAGTTTTTAGTATCAAGTAATGGAATAAATTTCAGGGTTGTTGTAACAAATGGTGCATGTTGTTGGTCTCAATTATAGTCCAATTTTTTTTTAATTTCCAACATCTGTGAACTGAGCACAAATATAGAATCCTAATAAATCTAATAACAGTAAAGGTGAGACAAACTAAAAACAAATAGAGAGCCTTATTAAAAACCAAGATCCCAAAATGATAAATCAAGTATCAATTATTAGAATTTGATCATATTATACCTCATCATTTACCAAGTAATGGATGTAACTAGCACTTGTTGTCCCTAGAAAACCCATACATGAAACCTGAATCAGTGCATGCTGCATGGCAAAAAATTTGTTTCTTGCTCCCTGCATTTTTAGAGAGGAATGATATAATGAGACAAGGCAACCATGGATTAGTATTTCAATAAAATCATCATGAGAAGCATAGACTAAACAAATGATTCTTTTGAACTGCCTCATCATAAATTTATTATAGTTATTACCAAAGTCATTGTTGACATAGCTGGAGCTCAAGACAATGGTCGCAAGAAGTGACATCTGGAAAGAAAAAAACCATCAACATTACAAAATTGACATAGTTGGCAATATAAGCACAATGAAAGAAACATATAATGAATTTTATTGACATCAATATGTCTCCTGATTTTTGCTTCAACTTCAGTGAAAAATTGTTTAAATTATAAGAAACAAGAAAAACTGCTAAAGTTTTGTTCATTCATAATCTAATGATGTTGTTAACATGTTTAATATATCAAATTACAATGGCTGTGAACATCTTAATATATAAATTTATCGCCTAAAACATGAATCATTGAAGACAAGCACATGTTGCAACATAGAAGGAAAAAAAATACACTATTATGGAAATCAATTATGGCTGCCATTAGATATTCCAATGCCAGAACAATCTAGGTCCTATCAGCCTGTATATTAAAAAAGAAAAAGATAAGCAGTAGTAATTTTTTTCCACAAAACAAACAATTAAATTACAAAATGAAAGAGAGAAAATCATATAGAAGAAGAGAATATTCATGAGTATTTTAACATAAATAGATTAGAAAACTAAATATCTTTAAACCAGTATACAACCACAAACACTTAAGAAAATAAATTTTTTGACATTTATCTATATCACTCTCTTGGAGGCATTTCAACAAACACATTATATGCAACCAAGAAAGCTTTATCATATGCATCATTCGAATTTCCAACATTTAACTTCAAAGGCCAAAAATCTATTCTCTTCCCCTGTTTTATAACAACAAGAGGTTCTGACTAAAACACTTGAAAATCAACTTCTTCAAACCCAAAATATATCATATTCAAGTTCTAGAGATACCCTATTCGGAAAATTATTGGAGACCTGAACTGAAAAAAAAAAAATAGCTTGAAGACCCAAAATATGCCATTTACTCAGTATATATTATGTGTTTTATCATGTAGTCAGCATATCAAAAATATCAAATTAAGTGCATATATAGTTGACATTTAAACAGTCAAGAAGCACTAGAAAATTAACTTTTTCAAACCCAAAATTTATCAACTTAATTGAAAACAAAAAATATTTTACATGTAATCACACAACAAAACTTACTTCAATAATATCATAATCGAAACATCATCAATAGTTCTAGAATCAAATAAAAAAATACACATATAATTACTTGGTTACAAAACTAGTTCTCACAAACATAGCTCTCTCGAGAGACAAACGAGTCAGGATTTTAGAAATAATTCCAACACAAGCATATATATATATATATTGATAATATTCAAAATGGTTTTTTGATATTAAATTGAAATCTGAAAAAAAAAAAAAAACAAATTATACCTCACAGAGACAAACGGAGGTCTCCAGTTCTTGCTCAAAGCCAGCGGGAGAGATAAACAGAGAGGGGGGGACGAGAGACTCAATGACTACAGCACGGGCGTGGTCGTGGTGTGCTTCAGTTGCGTGAGTACCGGCGTGAGGGAGGCTTCAGCAGGGGTGTGGTTCAACAGCGCGAGGGTTAGAAAGCCGAGAGAATGTGAGAGAGCGGATGAGGAAAGAGCAAGGGAGAGCGAATGAGAGAAGGACTGAATGTGATGGTGAGAGAGAGAGAGGCAGACGCTGGTAGAGATTAGGGATTTGAGAGAGAGAGAGGCATGCACTGGTAGAGATTAGGGATAAGTTTTTTTTTTCATTTTCTGTTCTCTTTTGTCAATTTCAGGCTGCAAAAAGTGTTTCATTTGCCGCCTAAATTTTTTTTCCCCGTGTCTTTTTTTCTCCGTGTCTCCGTAACAATAGCACTTCTAAAATTATGTAATATTTTAATGTAATATTTGAGAAAAATTGTTGTAGTGTCAATGGATTTCGAAATGAATCGATTCAAAGCTGCCACCCTTCTAGTTAGGCTTTGAACTTCTTTACGGGACCTAGGCGAAGGCATTTCTAATAACGATCTTATTTTTTCAGGATTCGCCTATATTCCCCTCGTGTTGACTATGATGCCAAGGAACTTTCCAGATGCCATCCCGAAGGTGTATTTCTGAGGATTAAGCTTCATCTCATATCTGCTTAATATTCCAAAACACTCTTTCAGATCGGATACATGGTTATTGGCAGTCCTTGAATGGACAAGCATGTCATCGACATACACCTCCATATTTCTCCCGATCTGGTTAGCGAACATTTTGTTGACCAAGCGTTGGTACGTAGCCCCAACATTTTTCAACCTGAATGGCATATCTTTGTAGCATTATATGTTATGTTCGGTCATGAAACTAGTATGCTCCTAGTCTGCAGTGTTCATTGCGATATGGTTATATCTAGAATACGCATCCCTGAAATACATGAGCTCATGACCTACTGTGGCATCCACGAACTGATCAATTCTTGGTAGTGGGAAACAGTCCTTGGGACAAGCTCTGTTCAATTCAGAGAAGTCGATACAGGTTCTCCATTTCCCATTCGGTTTTGGGACTAACATGGGATTAGCAACCCAGATTGGGTATTTTTCCACTCGGATGAACTTGCATTTTAGCGAGCTACTTCTTCATCTAGTGCTTCAGATCAGGTAGTTCCCAAACGTCTCTGTTGCTGAGATTTTTCAGGCACGCTCTTCTCCAAATTTAAAGTGTCCATTATTATACTTGGACTGATTCCCACCATATCCTCATGCGACCAAGCGAAGACATCTGGGTTCTTCTGTAAAAAATCAACCAGCTCCATCTTTCTTTCATTGTCAAGATTCTTTCCAATTTTTACAACTTTTGAAGCTTCTTTAGGGTCAATATTTACTTCCTCGAGCTCTTCTATGGCTTTGAGCTCTGACTTGTCTTCGCCTACTCGTAGGTCAATGTCGTCATGTTGGGCGACCTCACTATCCTCTTCCCGCAGAGGATCTTCCATCCCATAAGTTACTTCTACTTCCTGGGACTCCTCACCTCCATCATTTATGACCATAGCTTGCTGCCCGGATTGTGACTTTCCCTTCATAGAAATTCTATAGCATTCCCTGGCAGTGAGTTGATCGCCTCTGATGGTGCATATTCCTGTAGCTAAGGAGAATTTCAATGCTAGGTGGTGGATGGAGGTTATGGCTTCAAATGACATCAGCGTAGGTCGGCCCAAAATTGCATTGTATGCAGCCGGACAATTGATTATCACGAACTCGAGTAACTTGGAAATAGTTTGTGACTCTTCTCCCAATGTCACCACCAGTCCAATCGTTCCAATGGCTGCTGACCCTTCTCCTGAAAACCTGTATAGAGTCATCGAGGTCACCTTCAAATCAGTTATGGATAACCCGGTGGACTTGAAAAGTAGATTTACAGAGCTTCCGTTATCCACTAGCGTCCTTCGTACCCTTCGGTTGGCGAGCTAAATGGTTACCATCAGTGGATCCTTATGCGGGAATTGGATGTAGCTAGCATCCTCTTCTATGAAAATGATTGGTTTCTTTTTCAATTGCTATTTTTTCGATAACCATTGCTCAGGGACAAACTCCACCCCATTATGAGACTTCAGTTCATTAATATACCTATTTTGGGCCCCACTGCTCGTGCCTGCCAAATGAGGTCCTCCCACAACAGTGGTTATATCTCCCCCTCCTATCAAAGGAGGCTGACTCGGATTCACCTGATTTCGAGCGTACTGGGCCAAAGGTCTCGCCCTAATGAGAGTTTCAATCTCATCCTTTAATTGCCGGCAATCATCAGTGTTATGACCGATGTCGTTGTGGTACTGGCAGAATTTTGAGGGATCTCTCTTCGCCCTCTGTTCGTCAATGGTTCTGGCTTCTTCCATAGAAGGCGACAAGAATTGGCCAGAAAAATGTGCTTACGTGTGTCTGTTAGGTCGGTATACGTGGCGTAGATAGGTTTGAACTTCTCTGCGGGCTTGTTTTTCTTTGTCCCGCTCTGGTCGGCTTCACCATCCCCTTTCCTTTTGTTATTCCCCTTGGTTATTTTGGGTAACGGTTTGGGTCGTAGCTGCCACATCCGTTACTGCTCCAACGGGTTGGATAGGGGTCTGGCTGGTTCTTGCAACAGAACCTCGCGCCTCCTTAAGATTTATCCAGTCTTGAGCCCGAGCTAAGAATTCATCTATGCTTTTAACTCATTTTCTTTGGCGTTCCTGCTACAGGTCGCCCCCGATGAAGATTCCTGTCCTCATTGCCATGAGTTTGGAGTTGTCATCAGCATCCCTAGCTCGTGCAGCAACATTGGAAAATCTGCTCAGATATGCCTTCAACGTCTTGCCAAGGTGCTGCTTTATGTTGGCCAATGAATCAGCCTCAACCCGAGCTACCAGTGAAGCTCAGAATGCTTTTTTGAAATCAGAAGAAAACTTCTTCCACGAGCATATGGAATGCCTCTTGTATTGTTTAAACCACTACCTGGCAGGCCCGACCAGAGTTGCAGGGAACAAAATACACCTTTGACCAAGCCTGACATTGTGGGATATCATCATGGTGTTAAACATTCCGAGGTGATCTGACAGATCTCCATCTCCATCAAATTTTGACAGGTGTGGCATTCTAAATCCTACCAGATATGTGGCTGCCATAATATTTGGAGCGAAAGGCTCGAGCTCCTCATCTGAGTCATAATCATCCTTTTCTTTTCCGGACAAAAGCCTCTTCATTTGCTCTTCCATCAAAGCTAGTCTTTGGAGAGTTTGCTCCCTAGTCTCTATGTTAGCTGGGGCTATTCAATAGCTCCCATCCTACCGTCTGCGTGCGATGGGTTATTGTCCCTCCAAGCCCAAGCTTAGTTTTGTGGGGCATTCCCGTTATCTCGTACTATGGACGGACCTCCCTCTTGTCGAGTATAGCTAATATCTTCATCCCGGGCTGGATACCTTCTCTACGAGTTCAGACGATCGTGCAAATCAGGTTACGGGTCATACCGAGGGCTCTGTGCTGAACTCAAATGATTTCTTAGGTCGCTCTCGGACCTGCCGCTACAATGGCTTTCAGTCCAGTAACTCCCGTTTACAAAGCTTACAGCTCGCGGCTGGGGTCGAGGACCTGAATTCTCAACACGTGTTCATGGGACGTAAGTATTGGAGGATGGGAGTTGTTTTCGGCAGGTTGTGGTGTAGTTGCCCTCTAACTGATAGAAGGCCTGATCTCGAGAGGTTATTTCAGGCAATATGTAAGAAACCAAAATCCCAATCAGGCTTCTACCAATCAGAGGGCAGCTGCACCACCACCTAGCCAAAATAATAACTCCCGAGCTAGGGAGGACGAGAGACCCCCTTCGATTGATGGAGAAGATGTTATAACCATCTCGGGGGGACCTCATCTCGCAGGATTGAGCAGGAACACCCAAAAAAGATACGTGAATGAGCTGAAAACTGGTGACGGGTCCCCTTACGAACCAGAACCCAGGGCTCCGAAACACCAGAGGGTTGAATCTCAACCTATAACTTTTACTGAGGACGACGCATCTCATGTGCAGTTTCCTCACAACGACCCACTAGTCATCACTCTTCAGCTAGCGAATAAGAGGGTTCACCGAGTCCTGGTTGATAACGGGATCTCAGTGAATATCCTCTATAAGGCCACCTTAGAAAAGATGGGACTCGCACTTCGTGACCTAAAGGCCTGTGCAACGACATTGTACGACTTTTCAGGAGAAGGGATTGCCTGTATGATATCCATTGAACTCCTTGTGACCTTGGGAGACTTCCCGGTCTCAACAACCAAGATGATGGAATTCGTAGTAGTGGATCTACCATCGGCCTACAACGTGTTGCATGGGAGACCCGCCTTGGTAGGGCAGGGGCAGTTTCTTCTGTGAGGCACTTGGCCATCAAGTTCCCGACTTCTAGTGGCATCGGGACACTGAAGAGAGACCAGCTAGCAGGGAGGGAATGCTATAGCATTTCCATTAGAGGAAAGAAACAGACAAGCGCACAAACACTTGTCATAGTTCAGAATAAGGACGGAACAGTCTTCGAGATAGACGAAGAAATTGATCCGAGAATAGAGGAAAGAACTGACCTCGAGCCATTAGAATAGCTCGAAGAGGTCAGGCTCGAAGAAGTAGACCCCCTGAAGATAGTGAAGGTAGGGAAAAACCTTCTAGAAGAAACAAAATAGCAATTCAATTGATTTTTGAAAAAGAACCAGGATGTTTTTGCATGGTCACATTCGGATATGGTAGGGATAAATCTGAATGTGGTAAGCCACGCTCAAAATATTGACAAAAGCTTTCCCCCGAAGCATCAAAAGCGAATACTTCTGGATGACAACAGGAAGAAGGCCCTAAAAGAAGAGGTCAACAGGTTGAAGGCAAACCGATTCATTCGAGATGCCTTCTACCCCAATTGGGTCGCCAACCCGGTACTAGTCCTGAAACCTAACGAGACATTGATTACTCCGACCTCAATAAGGCCTTTCCAAAGGATTGCTTCCCCTACCTTGAATCGACCAGCTCGTAGATGCCACAGCTGGACATGGACTTGTGTCATTCATGGACTCTTATTCTGGATATAACCAGATCGACATGCATGCCAGACCAAGAGCATACGAGTTTTGTGGCAGACAAAGGACTGTATTGCTATAATGTCATGCCATTCGGACTGAAGAATGCTGGAGCCACTTACCAACGACTCGTAAACATGATGTTCTCTGAGCAAATAGGTAATAACATGGAAGTATATGTTGATGATATGTTGGTTAAATCTAAACATAACAGTAACCATGTGGACGACCTTGAAGAATGATTTGCCGTGTTACGGAGATATGACATAAAACTCAACCCCCAGAAGTGCTCTTTTGGAGTATCATCAGGAAAATTCCTAGGCTTCTTTGTAAGCGCCCGGGGAATAGAAGTTGATCCGGACAAGATCCAGGCTTTAATTGATATACCCTCACCTCGAAAGCATAAGGATGTCCAATGTTTGACTGGGCGGATGGCGGCACTAAGTAGGTTTATCTCGAAATCTACAGACCGATGTCTTCCATTTTTCAACCTTTTGAGGGGAGGCAAAAAATTCGAGTGGACAGAAGAATGCGAGTTAGCTTTTCAGGAACTCAAGAAGCACCTCGCGGAACCCCCCATCTTGTCGAATCCCATCACGGGGGAAGTTTTGTACCTATATCTTGCTACGACCGAGCACTCCATTAGCACCGTGCTCGTTCGAGAAGAACAGAAGGTGCAGAAGCCCATATACTATGTTAAGAAAGGGTTACTGGGGGCAGAGTCAAGATACCCCTTAATGGAGAAGCTGGCACTCAGCCTAATTCACTCATCTCAAAAGCTTTGACCTTATTTCTAGGCACATCCCATTCATGTGTTGACTGATCAACCACTAAGACAAGTCTTGTCCAAGCCAGAAGCCTCAGGCCGATTGTTAAAATGGATCGTCGAACTCGGACAATTCGAGATTACCTACGATCCGAGGACAACCATAAGAGGACAGGCCCTAGCAGACTTCATAGTTGAATGCACCGGAGTGACAAACGATGAAGTTATAACCCCAGCCCGCGAGCTGTGGAAACTTTATGTTGACGGGTCTTCCAATGAAAACGGGTCAGGGCAGGAATAATACTGATCACCCCAACAGGAAGTCGATTTCATTCCGCTTTGAGATTTGACTTCGAAGCGTCAAACAACGAGGCTGAATACGAAGCTCCACTAGCAGGACTTCGAATAGCCAAGGAACTCAAGGCTAAGGTGATACATTGCTATAGTGACTCCCAGTTGGTGGTCAACCAAATCTTAGGGGAATACCAGGCCCGTGGGACGAGAATGGCTGCATATTTAGAAAAAGCGAAGGAAGCTCTCAAGCAATTCAAATTTTACATGATAGAATAGGTTCCCCAAGAGCAAAATTCGAATGCAGATGCTTTATCCAGGCTCGCCACGTCCACCGAGGTTGATGAACTAAATGTCGTGCCAATCGAACATTTATCGACACCCAATATAACTGAGCCTGAACAGGAAGATGTATGCATGATAAACTCCAAGCCGACCTGGATGACCCCGATAATTGTGTTCCTTGAGACCGGCATTCTCCCAGAAGAGCAGACCAAGGCTCGAAAGTTGATGTATCAGATCCCCAGGTATACCATTGAGGAGGGATTTCTTTTGGGTGGAGAATAAATTCTGGGTAATTCATCTCTGAGGAATTTCCATAAATCTTTAAGCCTTAATAACATAGACTCGTGGACTAGGCAGAGTTAACTCCTGAACCACATAAAAACCCTCTTGTATTTCTTCATTATTCATTCGCTTCATAGTCACGTTGTTTATTTGCTCTACGATTTAAGTTGACAAAAAACAGCATCAACAAAAGAGTATTCTTCTAGTCCACCAATAAGAATGGCAAAAAGATGTCTCACACGCAAAATCACTGTAAACTGCAATATTCAAATAACCAAAACTGAATATATATCTTTGTAATTCTTGTGAACTTCAAGGAAATTTTGTGAAACATACAATGATGTTGTGTGAGGTGGATGTACAAAAGAAAAATATATTCACTCACTTTTATAATGAATATATATTTTGGCAAGAGTTTTCGTTGCAGCTTCGGAAGCGAAAATTATCATTAACAGATGCTTTAACAAATAGCTCGGTGAACATAGTTCAGACAAAATCACCCATTAAAAGTTTCAGGTATCCATTTTCATTTTTTGTTGTTAATGTAAATTTTTGTATAAATATATATATATATATCACAAAGGTCTAGCACAGACGAATTTTATGAACATTCAACATTGTATTTATACTAAAAAAAATTACATTAGAAAACACAAAAAATTAATCATAATTAACAACATAAATATTATGAATTTATAAATTACGGACTAATTTTTTCTCAAACTATGTCCAACAAAAAAAAATTAGACCCATCATTTGAAAAAGATTAGAATAAGTTACACTTTATAACAACTTTAGTTGTTAGCATTTTGCTGAAATACTATATTGTTATTTCAAAATGATATAATTTACAATTCCTAAAAAATAAAAATAGCTAACCCCCTTTTAAATGAGTATATAAAATTTAGTGATTAACCAGAATACTGATAAAAAAATTACTGTGCATTTCGCTTTTAGAAAGCATTGTCCCTAAGAAAACGTTTACAAAGCAGTTATTTATATATAGTCTCACATATATATATATCACTACAAGAATAACAGTATGTAGCGACTACACCTCTAGCGACGACATGAAAAAAAATCGTCGCTAGAGGTTATTTCATATACGCGGCACCTGTTCGCGTGGAACCCAATTTATTTCTCTCCTTTATCTTAACTTTTGTCTCTCTCTCTCCCTTTATTTTCAGACCCAAACCGAAACCCCCAAACCCCAAAACAGAGACCCATTCTTCAGCTCAGCCTTTGTCTCTCTCTCTCCCTTTACTTTCAGACCCAAACCGAAACCCCCAAAACAGAGACCCATTCTTCAGCTCAGCCTTTGTCTCTCTCCCTCTCCCTTTACTTTCAGACCCAAACTGAAACCCTGAAACCCCAAAACAGAGACCCATTCTTCAGCTCAGCCTTTGTCTCTCTCTCTCTCCCTTTACTTTCAGACTCAAACCGAAACCCCCAAACCCCAAAAGAGAGACCCAATTCATCAGCTCAGCCATATTTCCCTCCCTTTACTTTCAGACCATTTTTGTCTCTCTCCCTTTGCTTTCAAACCCAAACCGAAACCCCCAAACGGAGACCCAATTTCTCCCTCCCTCAGTTGGTGCAAGGTATATCCTCCCTCCCTCACTTTTTGTTTTTAATTTTTTTTTCTGATTTACTTTGCCATATCCGTATGCACATATATATATTAAGGTATATATATATATATTTAGTTAATTTATTTGTAAATGTTTTTTTTCTTTTGTGACCCACGGCACTCTTAGGCCTCTCTCTATTATATATATATATATATACATATATGCATATGTTTGGAGTGGTGAGTTTTGGTTTAATTTTGTTTTTTTTTTCTCACGGCCTCTTTCTGTTGTTCTGTTCTGTTCTTTTCTGTTGTATGGAGTGGTGAGTTTTTGTTCTGTTCTGTTGTTCTGTTCTTTTCAATAGGATATGTTCTTATGTGTGTCTATGTATATATTGGCTTATGATTCTTGCCGACAGCTCCGATCTTGGGCCGCTCCATCGTAGACGGTGTCCCCAAGCTCTCCGATCTTCCTCTCGGCATTCACAAGTATATGTATATATATATTGTTTTAGGTATATTTTCTTTACTTTCCAGACCCATCTTCTCTATCTTGTCTGGGTATAAATTTTCTTCTTAAGTAACTTAAGCATATATTGTTTGGGTTCTCTTTGCAGTGTTTCATCTTTTTGTTGGACTCCTCAGGTTTGCTTTCTTAACCCTTTTCTTTTTTATAATCTATTATGTTTTTAACTTGATGTTTGTGCATTTTCTGTTTCCTAATTCTACCAAGTGTAATTTGAATGGTTCTTATATTGACTAAAGTTCTTGTTGGTTGATGACAAATCTGTTGCATTTTTTCTCCTTGTATAGATATTTGTTTTCCATAGACATGAAGAAAATTTGTTACCATAAACTATTGCATCTCATTTTATATTTGTTATTTTATAAGACTCGAGATTAATTATTTATAGGTGTTTGATTATATATTGATGGACATAGATAGTGAGAGAGTCTCAGAATATTGTAGTCATACCTACATGGTGTTTTCTGTTCATAAAGTGGATTTAACAATTTACGAGAGCAAAGATTATAAGAATATATCAAGTAAAGACTTGCTGCTTATGGATTTGTGCTATACGTGCCATACATCCACTCTGATATTTTTCTAATTAAGATGTATGGTACATGTGTGTCTTTTAGGAAAATTTATGTATATATGTACCATACATCCACTCTGAGCAAACAATTTGCGTTCATTAAAAAAAATAGAAAGAAAAAAGTAGTAATGAGTGAATCAATAAAATTATACAATAAATAATAACCATAAGATTTATGTTATTCATTTTGTGGTTTTCTCTTTCATAAATCTTTTATAAATGGTCAATATGCATAAACTTATAAATTTTTTACTAAATTTAATAACCAATAAAAGTAATAATTAATAAAATAAGTATAATAAAACAAATAATTAAATCAAATAAAAGTAATTGCTAAATTATATATAAAATTGAAATTAAATTGATTATTAATTACTCACTTAATTTATTAATTAATAAACTTTAATCTAATAAGTTATTGATGATTTATTTGTAAAACTTGACAATTCATTGAAAAAATAATAATTCAAATAATAATTTCTTACACTGTGCAGTGTAATAATTAATAATTCAAATAATAATTTCTTACACTGTGCAGTGTCCTATAAAATGTCGATCGACAAGACTTGGATTAATAATTCAAATAAATTTTCTGATGAGTATGTTGCTGGAGCGTTTGCATTTGTTGAGAGAGTTCAGCAATTTGTGGATACAAGGGGACTAGTGAAGTGTCCTTGTAACAAGTGTCTTAATATCGAATTGCAAACGATTGGTGTGCTAGAAAGTCATCTTTTTGAGAATGGTTTTCTACGAAGTTATACAAATTGGTACTGGCATGGAGAGGAGGAAATAATACCGACCAATAGAGTGGTCCACCAATGTCACGAGGACGAGATGATGGATGTTCTTAATGATATAGCACAACCTAACAATTGTGAAGATGATGAGAATGAGGTTTATGATGAGATACCACCAGCATCAGAATGCAGAGGTACTAGCCAATACTACAATGACTTATTTGCCGAGATGGAGTCTTCGTTATTCCCAGGGTGTGAAAAATACACATCTTTGAATTTCGTAGCTAAGTTGATGCATTTCAAAGTGTTGGGGAAAATTCCTAACAAATTTTTTGATGGAATCTTGGAGTTGTTAGAAGATGCATTCCCATCTCCAAATAAGATACCAAAGTCACATTATGCGGCGAAGAGGTTGATGAGGAAATTGGGTTTGGGTTACGAGTCAATCCATGTTTGTAAGCATGATTGTGCATTGTTTTGGAAGGAAAATGCAGGAAAACAAAAGTGTCCAATTTGTGGGGAGGATCGTTGGGTGGACAAAAATACCAAGGGGAAGAAAGTGCCCCAAAAAGTTATGCGTTAGTTTCCATTGACTCCTCGGTTGATGCGAAAATTCGCGTCAAGGCACATTTCTCAACATATGAGATGGCATCATGAAGGGCGTGTTAAAGAAGATGGTATCATGCGTCATCCTGCAGATGGGAAAGCATGGAAGGATTTTGACCGTAGCAATCCAGCGTTTGCAATGGAACCTAGGAATGTGCGCCTTGGATTGGCTACTGATGGATTCAATCCTTTTGGAAATATGAGTTTGTCTTATAGCAAGTGGCATGTTGTGTTAACAACTTACAATTTGCCACCGTGGTTATGCATGAAAGAGACTAACTTTATGTTGACTTTATTAATTCCTGGGCCACATTCACCTGGAAAAGATTTTGATGTTTTCTTAAGGCCATTGGTTGATGAGTTGAAGGAATTATGGGTGAACGATGTTCAGACTCGGGATGTTGTTGATGGTAGTTTTTTTAAGCTTCGAGCAACTTTATTGTGGACTATAAATGATTTTCCAGCGATGAGTAGTCTTTCTGGATGGAGTGGTCAAGGTTACACTACTTGTCCTACTTGCAATGTATCAACACCATCAGTCCGTTTGCAAAATAAGGTTGCATTTTACGGTCACAGACATTTTTTACCATTGGGACACCAAATTAGAAAAAAGAAGAAGTTATATGGTTCAGTTGAGAAAAGACCACCTCGAGAGGAATTTAGCACTGAAGTTATTTTCACACAAATGAATTTTATGCCTGAATCTCTTCCTGGTAAGCATGTTAGCTACGGTGGACAAAAAAGGAAACACACAAAAGAGCAAGTTGGTTGGCGTAAAAAAAACATTTTCTTTGAGCTCCCATATTGGGCCAATATGAAGTTGCGACACAACCTAGACGTCATGCATGTTGAAAAAAATGTATGCGACAGCTTAGTTGGCACAATAGTCGGGTTGGAAAATAAGACCAAAGATACAATTAGCGCTAGAGTAGATTTGGAGAAGATGAAGATAAGGCCAGAATTGCATCTGAGAATGGTAAATGGTCGAATGGAAAAGCCGGCAGCGAAATACACATTTATTCCTGAAAATCGGCATAAGTTTTGTCGATTTTTGAAATCAGTCAAATTTCTAGATGGGTTTGCATCTAATCTAAGGAAGAATGTGATTGAAAATGACAATAAGATTACTGGGTTGAAATCCCACGATTGTCATGTCATGTTGCAACGTCTTTTGCCAATTGGTGTTCATTCATTCCTAGAAAAACCTATTGCTAAGACCATTATTGACTTGTGCACTTTCTTCAAGATTATTTGTGCTAGAACTCTGATTGTTTCTGATTTGGAGAAAGTGAAAACATTAATTGTTGAAATTCTTTGCGGACTAGAAATCATTTTTCCACTAGCGTTTTTTGATGTTATGGTTCACCTAATGATACATTTGCCTCAAGAAGCAATAGATGGAGGTCCAGTACACATGAGGTGGATGTATCCCTTTGAGAGATACATGAAAAAATTGAAACATTATGTGCGTAATAAAGCTCGTCCTGAGGGGTATGTCGTTGATAAAGCATTGACATTCTATTCTATGTACTTCAAAGGGGTGGAAACAAGGTTTAATCGTCCAGATAGAAATGTTGATGCAATTCCATCACCAAAGAAGTTGTCTGTGTTTCAATCTCAGGGTCGTCCGATCGGTAAGATGACATTAACAACTTTGGACGATGAACTTAAAAAAACTGCTGAGTGGTACATTCTCAACAATTGCATTGAGATTCTCCCATATATTCAATAAGTACTTTGATCACACTAACAATATATTTATCTACTCTTCCATTTATCTTTCAAATTTTTTAAGTCTTTCATATTTTATGGGTGTAGAGAGCACAAGCAGATCCTTTTATCTAGTGGTGCTGAAAACCTAGATCAATTACAGAAAAAGGAGTCCCCATGTGGTTTTACAATAAGCTTTACAATCTTCGACAAGCGGGATCTGCAGAAGCTTCTGAAGAGTTATTCTCCTTAGCAAGCGGCTCCTCTAATCTTGTTTCTTCATACACTGGGTGTATTGTCAATGGAGTTCGATTTTTGTGCTATGATAGAGATAAAAATTTGAAAACTCAAAATAGTGGTGTCTTAGTACCCGGAGTAGACAACAAAAATTTCTACGGGCAATTAGAAGAGGTTATAGTGATGTCATACCTTGCTGGTTGTTCTGTTGTATTATTCAAGTGTAAATGGTTTGATACAGATCCTACCAAGAGTAGGATGAAGCATGAAAATAATATAACTAGTATATTTACTAAGTTCGAGTGGTACAAAGATGACAAGTTTATCTTGGCAACTCAAGCAAAACAAATTTTTTATCTTGATGATTTGAAAAATGACCGGGATTGGAAAATTGTTGAAGAAGTTCATCATAGAAATGTGTGGGACACCCCAGCAGCTGATGAACAGTTGGATCCCATTGAAATAGATGTTATGCATGACACAATATCATCTGATTTCCAATTGTTTGTCGATCTTGGTCCGTTGCCAGAAATCAATTTTTGCCGTAGAGATCAACCGCCATCTATTGTCAATGTAGATACTCCTGTTGATCAAGAGGAAGATGAAGAGGAAGAGGAAGAGGAAATGGTCGATGAAGAGGAAGAGGAAGAGATGGACTTAGAAGAAGATAATGTAGAAGAAAATGAGAATGATAGTGATAATGATAATGAATATTATAGTGATGATTAAGTTGTAATTTTTACATTCAAAGATTGTTTGCACTTATTATTTATGGATAACCATATTATTTATGTTTATCTTTATTTGTCAACATTTTATTATATGCACACACATATATATATATATATATCATTATATTTAAATTTATTAGATATGTCTTCTGCGGTAATGCGACATCACGGAGGTGATGGCGGGGCAGATCCTCCTCGAGATCCAACACATATAGAGGCTAACTGTGAGAGAGTTAATTCATGCACTATCTATTGTTTTTATTCATAAATTAACCTTATAACTATAGATGTATAATTTAATATTATGCAATTGTAAAATAATAGTGCCTGCAATAAAAAGGCGTGGCATCAACAAAGGGATATCAACCCGAGAGGCTAGGGCTCCCTTAGGTAGACCATTACCCCTTGAGTGGGATGTACGAGGAAAGACGTACAAGGAAATTGGTGAATATTCTCACCATTTGTCTCGGGAGATCGGCCTTCTCATTCGACAATATGTTGATCCCGACTATGATCGATGGGATAAAGTACCAAAGGAAGTAAGGGATCGAATATTTCCTCGTCTACAGGTAATTTATTTCTTATCTTTTGTATTTTGTTGAATTTAATGTTAAATTTGACTAATCAACTTAATTTATTTTAATTTAGGATGATTTATTCGATATTGGTCTCACTCGGTATGGGGTAGAACACCAAAGTGGCATTCTTCTCGGCATTCAACGATCTTGCGCTGATCGTTACTCAGAATGAAAGAATGATCTATCTACTCACATAAAGAAGCATGGTCGGAGACATGCTCCTGATGGTTTGGTAGAAGAAAAATGGAAGAAGGCGCTTGATTATTTTGATCGACATGAAGTGAAGGTAAAATTTCTTTTTAATTTAGTTTTGTTAATATAACATATATATAATTAACACAATGTCATTTTGTAGAGGCGGTCTGAGATTAATGCTGCGAATCGAGCAAAACAAAAACAAAATAGCTTCCAAGGATCGCAGTCTACGCCATCTCTTCGTTATAAGAAGGTATTTTTTCTTATTAAATTTTTAAAAAAATTCATATATTTTTATTAAATTTCTAAATAATTTTTGTATATTAGCACAATATGCAATCTGGCCATCTCTCAGGCGTTCTAGAAATTTGGATGGATACTAAATATAAAGAAGGGAGAGGTTGGGTCAGTCAAGTAGCGCGTGATAACTATGTAAGTAATTGTATATATTTTATATTTTTCTTACTTTGTAAATTTGCAATAGTTGTATTAAAAATTCAATAATACAGGAAAAGTTGCTGGAGGTACGTCAAACTCAGCAGACACAATCTTCTACGACCACCTCCACTGCGAGTACTGCCACAACTGAGGTGGACGACATTGCCCTTGTTGAGACAGTCTTTGGACGCCGTCGGGGCCATCAGACAAGACTTGGTTGTAGGATTCGCTCGAGCGCGGAACGTGAAGTGACTGACACACTTCAACCACCGTCACCGCCCCCTACTGCACAAGAGATGCGGGATGTGGTCCAACGTCTCTGAATCGTTGAGGAGTACATGGCTAGACTTGGTGGAGCCTCAGGTTCTGGATCTTCTCAGCCAGGTGATGGTCAGGATCCGACACCTCCTACTCAATAGGATGCTGGAGAACATTATTTATGACTTTATACTTTATGTAATTTGACTTTAGGAAAATATTATATATCACATTCTACTTTATTTTAGACTTACTTTGTTTTATTGGAACATTATATTTATAAAATTTTATGATTATTAAATTTCATTAGATTTATTTATGTTTCAATAAAAAAAATCAAATAAAATATATAATAATTATAGAAAAAAAGCAAATGAAAAAAAAATGTAAAATCTCTAGCGACGACATCTGAGGGCTCTAGCGACGACTTTGGGAAGAGTTGTCGCTAGAGAAAACGCAAATACGGAAACAAGAAGCCATCCAGCGACGAATTTTAACTGGTTCTAGCGACAACATTGGTCGTCGCTAGAGGCTCTAGCGACGACAATTCTGGAATCATCGCTAATAAAAAGCAATTAGCGACCGGGTTTTAGCGACTACAAATAGCGACGACCATGTCGTCGCTAGAGCCTCCGGCGACGACAAATCCCCTTCTAGCGACGAAAAAAGTCGTCGCTAATACCCCTTTTTCCTGTAGTGTATATATATATAATGAAATCCTTTATCCTCTTTACAGGGAAGTGTTCATGGGAGTTCAAAGAAAACTTACAGGGAATCGATCCTCTATGCTCTTCGGCCTGTGCTCTTCGGTCGGCGATGGTGACGATGCGGCTACAATCGGCTAGCTGAGATTGAGGTGGCGACGGAGAGATCGAGTTTGAGGCAAAGAGGAGAGATAGAAAACCAGGGTCTGCAGCTACAATAGATTTATGTGGTACTGACAAAATGTATCAAGGGCGACGTATCATAATATTAGGGGCGACAACACACTACCAAAATTTCCTACTCAGTTTTAGTCAAAGTATATCATTATCAGGGGCGACTATTAGAATATTAGGGGCGACAACTAATGTGTCGCCCCTGATTTCTTGAATATTAGAGGCGACACATAGTCTCCCCTGATAAAGTCGCATTTAAAATCATTATTTATTGTAGTATTACCTGTTTGGATATTGTGTTTTAATAAATGACTTTTTGGACCATTTGCTTTCTGAAATGGTTCAAAAATAGACTCTTGAAACTGATTTTGATCAAAGCTTTTTAAACTAAAATCACAAATATTGTATATAACGGGTGGCACGTGCCTTCGACACATGTCCCTTGACTAGTATAAATATATTACAAAAATATAAATTATAGTCCATCAAACCCTTCAAAATAACTATCCCATCATCCTCACTCCATAACCTCTGAAACAACTTCTTCAACTGGCCAACCTCAACCTCCTCTAATGGCGACGTTCAACCAGGAGACTCTCTAGCAACGACTCCACGTCTTGATTGAGGGAGCTTGTGAGAGATAGACTTACACCATTTTTTGACAGTCTTCGTACGATTACTCCAGGCCTTAAGTACTCGGCTGACGTGATGGTCATCCATATAACTGAAGAAAAAAATTGACACCATAAAAATAGGAAAAACTCTGCTCAACCGTAAATTTGTAATTTAACCATAAGATCGGTGTGTTATATAAAAATCTCTTAATATTATTCTTTTTCACATATTGTGTGTCATATGGTTTGTTAAATTGCATTTTTTTTAACGCTCATGATCATGGTAATTGATTGAATATTGGCATACTCTTTTTCTCTCCCCATCCCCTTCTAATTACACCCCACTTAAAATTAAAAAAATTCTTTTCATATCCTTTCCTCGTTTTTATTTGGTACAAAATTACCCTCTTATAAAGAAATTTAATATAAAAAAAAATATCCTTCAATACTCATATTTTATTAAATTACAAAAAAAAAATTGATACATTTTCATATTTTAAAAATAAATCAATAACATAATTTAATTTTTCTTTTCAAACACAAAATAAGAACAAATAATATTAAAATAATAACAGAAAAACTTACCACATAAAAAATATAGTAAATTACAATATATTTGATTTTAATATTATTTGTAAAAAAAGTTAAAATACATAAAAAAAAATTAACATGTATAATTTATTTTATGAGTATTGTTTAGTTTATATAAAAAAAAATGTATGTAAATAAATATAGTTGTATTGTTAAATTACTAACAATGATAAATGTATAAATTTATAAATATATATATATTTAAAATTAATTAATTCATTAAGAAAGCTTTCGGACAGAAAAATAGAGAGTCAATAAAAGCGCTCTTAAAAAAAAGAATATTTACACAATACTCCCTTGTCTCAAAATATTTAATTTTTTTACGGTGGAACAGAATATTTGTCAGTTTTACTTCATTTTCATTTAATATTTACATAATTATAAGGTTTGTTTGTGAGAAAGGTATATATACAGGTTATTATCTCCCTTATCCAATATCATATTATATTAGCTCTAGTTGTACTTGTAAAACATTATGTCAATATTAAAAAAAATCAGTCAACAATTAATGTAAAAGTTATAATAATAACAATGACAAACTAACAAGGCTTTCTGTAACTCTGTCGCAGTCGGGACATTAAATACAGATATATAAATATATATATATATATATTTCCAAATATAAGTAAAGGAAAGTTATTAGTGTAATCTTCTCATGTTATTTTAGCATGAATCACGACTGAGAAATAACGTTATTTTATAATGACAAATAACAAAAAATTGTATTTATCGTTATTAAAGTGTATTTTATACATATATATATATATAATGAGCGTGGAATATATATTCAGCAAGCACTAGAAGTATATATATTATAGTATACATAAACAGTTAAGCAGTGGACAGCATGTGTATATACATCATGATTATATATTAGTTACTTGATTTTGTATCTATATCCTTTAATTTTTCATAACTATATATAGTTAGTTGATATATATAGGAAGCAGTCTCGGGTGTACAATTTACTAGAATTAAATGGGAGGATAATTTGTGACAGAAATAAATAATATTCGCTATATATAGTGGGATAACAAGAAAGAATGAAAGAAAGAAAAACTTAATTTATTGATAATATCTATTTAACAAGTACTTCTTACCTGCCTGATTTCTTAATAATTAAGAATATATGGCGCATTTCAAAAAAAAAAAAATTAATGAGAACTATATTGGAATGAAATCACTCATCAATTCAATTATTTTTCTTTAAGAACGTAATGTATGACAACATCACTTTTAGGATCCATAACAAATTAAATATAACCCCACTAGAGAAGCCACTATATTAAGACAAAGACGGTTCCCAAACATTACTAAATAATTTCTGGTACAAAACCCACTAGTAGTAGTATAGTGGTGTTACACAGCAAAGATAGAGAAATTCTACGTGGTCCCGTCGTAAAGATAGAATTTTTAGTGTATAAATAAGCCTTCCTGGAGTTCAAAGTATCTCATCATCACGAACATTTTAGTTTCTTTGGCTTTTAATTAGTCTTGTCATCATCTCGAGCCCAAGTATATGATTAATTATCATATAGAAGTATCTTTAACTGAACAATGGCTGCATCCCTGGAAAACAAGCGTAATGTTCACGTAGACACAACGATACCGGCAGACCAATTTTATGGATTCTTCAAGAACAATATGGTCCGCTTCGTCCAACTCTTTCCTAGAAACATAAAAAATGTGCAAATACAAGGAGGAGGTGGGGTCAGAACTGGCTGTATCATGTTTTGGAAATATGACCTTGGCATAACAGGTAATTAATTATACCACACACACACACACATATATATATAGATACATGCTTGCAGGCGCAATACAATTAGTATTATACAAATTGTCATATATATATAATAATAATAATTATCCATGCAAGGTTATATATATATATATATATATATATATATAAAGACGTACGTAAGGTGTTTGAGTTTGTGTGTGCAGGGTCTCCAATGACAGCGAAAGTGAAAGTTGCGGCAGTAGATGATGAGAACAAGTCCATCACCATGGAAATCCTTGAAGGAGATGTTTTTAAATTTTACAAGAGTTTCAAGGTAAAAATACAGTTTAATGATGTGGATAACAGCGCAAGCAAGATAGTTTGGGCTTTGGAGTATGAGAAAGCCAACGAAAGTGCTCCAGACCCTGATCACTATGTCAATTTTGCTGTCAAGCTTACCAAAGGGATAGATGCTCAACTTCGCATGGCTTAATTATTAATCATTAAAATGCATGCTATTTGTGACTTCTAATAAGAACTACGTCCCTACGTTGTGTGCTTTATATATATATATATATATATGTTGTTGCTTAATATGTGTTAAAAACGAATAATGTGTTGTCTGAAAATCTTGCCAGGTTGCTGCTAAATGCAAAATATTGTGGGGTACACCTACAATAATATATAGATATATAATAGTGGCAATAATGCTAGGTTGTGTACTATATTATGGGCCTTTGGCCAGTAGTAGAGTGCACTAATTATAAATGGTACGTTCTTGTAAGAAAGTGTGGAGTGTGGATGTATATATATATATATGGAACACTGTTAACGTTTATTAATTATGGATTGATTTCTTTAATATTAATTATTAGATAAAGATTGAAATTTCGTTTTTAGTAATTATCAAATTAATTAAAACATGTGAATTAATTAAAGTGTAGAATGGTAACTAACTGTTTACACAGATTCTAGTTCTGTCGGAACAGAATCCAAACTTGTCACGACAGAAACTGAACACAATAAGAAGACAGTGCAAAACAATAAAGAACACAGCGAATTTTTACAAGGTTCAGAAACCTTTTCGGATAACCTACCCATTGGGGCCACGCCCAGAGAATAAAGCCAATTAATAAAGAATCACAAGTACAAAATATTGACTTAAACAAAACAAGACTCCCCCTTGAGATTTGTCGCAACTTTGTTGTACTTCTCTTCACTAATTTGATTTTGATTGAAACGCTCCACCACTTGAACTCCCTTCAATGGCCAGCAAGTGCTTGCATCCTCCCGACGCAATGCTTGTAAAAATCTTCTCCCGAAGACTATAAACGTTGTGTTCAAATTATAATGTGTATTCACTCATGAACATGGTATAAACTCACCACGAAAAACTAAACACACATATTTCTACAAGATCACGTGAATACTTATGATCTTGAACACAAAGAGGAACTCTCACAAATATTACAATAATGCTCACGAATAACGCACAAAAGAGTTCACTTTTCTCACTGCCTTTAGAGCCCTAATTATAGAGTCATTTTTCATGCTCATAAAGGCTGAGAAAGAATTCTTCTAATAAAGGCAAGAATAATTGAAGATATTCTTGATTGATGAAGAGTTGCCTTTTTTAGAAGATGCTGATCCGACAGATACGATTTTGGTGGGGACAGCTCAGACCTGTGTCAGATAAAAAAACAAGCTCAAAAAGGAAACAGCAATTAATGACATTAAGGAACCAGTTTTTTGTTTGTAATTCTTGAGCTGCACGAAAATATATAAGCAAAAAAACCATAAACAACTTTGGGTAAGTACCGAATATTTGCAATATAAATCTTCCATTTATAAACAAATTGAGACAATATAAGCTAAATAAGGAAGCTCATAATTATCCAAAATTCACAAAATGGGAAAGTGGATTTCTGAAAATTATAATAAAGGGAAACAACCAATTTATCTTTTAAGAAAAAGATATTTCTATAAAAATGCTGATTATAGGATTTACAATCTCCCCCTTTGGCAATTTTTTTTTTATGAAACGAAGAATATATTCAACCACAAGCCAATTACAAAAACAAGCTCACAGAGAGCCCCTCTAGCTGAGGATTATAAGAGATTAATTTTCTCAAGGAAAGCTACATCTTTGCTTTCCAACTTAGATCTAGACAGATTATCAACTCTGGCTTTCAAGCAAACTTGCATAAAAAAAAACAACTTTATTTACAGACAAAGAACAGAAATTAAACAGGCACTGGTTCCTATTCCACCAAATCATATACACTGGAGCAGCTAAAACAGCTGCCAACAGTTTTTGCTGCAGAACCTTCGGCTTCCCCAACATCCAAGAAATCCAATCTTTGAACTGAACCGACCAGATATCAATTCCCAGCCAATCAGCAATTCGGCTTCTCACCAACTGAGAGAACTGGCACTGAAAAAACAGACGGTCATGGCTTTCCTGCTGCAATTCACAAGTTGGACACATGATAGAAGGAAATTGCATATGGCATCTCACCAGGTTATCTCTGGTCAATAAGTGCCCCAAAGTAGCTTGCCAAAGGATAAAACGATGCTTGGGCAAAGTCAGATTGCACCAAACCACATGAGCAAAAGGAGCCCTTTCCTTGTTAAGCAACTGAACATATAGCTTGCTAACATTAATCTTGTTGTTCATAGCTGCCTTCTCCAACATCTCAGCATTGATGACAGATTTCAAGTTAACTAACTTACGCAAATACCAACTCACATCTGAATGAACTTTGTAATCCCAAATATTTTTCCCTTTAAGATAAATGGCATCTATCCATTTCACCCAAAGGATATCTTGTTTAGAGGAAATAGCCCAAAGGTACTTAGCTAATAGCATCATATTCCATTTAGACCCTTTCTTAAACCCAATACCCCCCAAGCGTTTAGGAAGGCAAACTTGATCCCAAGACGTGAGGTGAATCTTACTCCTATTTTCATTACTACTGCTGGTCCCCCAAAGAAAATTTCTGCACATCTGATCAATCTCAGTAACAACACTCTTTGGGAGAAGGAAAATACTCATCCAAAAAGCTCTAATCCCTAATAAAACAGAGTGGATAAGTTGAGCTTTCCCAGCAAAAGATAAATGCCTACTAGACCAATGATGCAATTTCAAGTGAATCTTCTTTATTATAGTAGCACAGTCCCCTCCTTTCCACTTTGTAGGCCTAAGAGGAACTCCAAGGTATTTTAAAGGGAAAGTACCTTCAGTATAGTGAAGACCCTTCAGTATTTCCTTGGTCTCTTTCTCTGTCAAACCCCCAAAATAAACTCGAAACTTATCTAAATTGACTGTTAAACCAGAAGCACGACTAAATGATTTGAAACAGTCTTGAATAATCTGAACTGATGCAGCAGCTCCCTTACAAAATAGTACCAAGTCATCAGCAAAACAAAGGCTCACCAATTTCAGCTTCTTACATCTAGGGTGAAATCTGAACTCCTTATTATGAGTAGCTTGAATGAGAAGTCTAGTAAAATACTCCATAACAAGAACAAACAGCAAAGGAGAAATCGGGTCTGTAACGCCCTGGATAGCCAGGACCGCTACACTGTGTACTTATAAAGGTGCAAGACTTACTAATCAAGTCATTAATTTAAAAATGTGTCACTAAACATGTATGAGCTAGGGTTAAAAAGGTTTTGGTCTCAAAAGTTTCGTTTTATAAAATTAAACTGTTATATACACGGGATCCCAAAAGAAACAGAGTTAAAAGTATGTTTACAGACTTCCAAAAGTACATAAACAAATATTAGACATACTAAGGCAAAATAGATAATCTTTGGGTCTCGCGTCCCTGCCTAAACCTCAACTGTGGCAGCTGAGCAGCTGGCCATGTACATTCCGCTCGCAGAGCTCTCCAATCAAGGCTGATCAAGCTTGCCCTTGCCTTTACCTGCACCACGTAGCACCCATGAGCCAAGGCCCAGCAAGAAAACATGTGCAACATAAGCAGTAATAACAAATAGCAAACACACTAAGCATGTACTCTCATCATATAATCCACATTGACCACTCAGCATAAACTCAGAATCATGGATGCAATCCAACACTTATAACATTCATATCACATAATAATCAGGGCCGACAACTTAGGCCGCACCCCCTGTTTACCCCACTGACTCCAGCCCGCTTAAACCGAGCTCAGTGCATATTAAGCTGTTCTTGGTTACCAGTGGCCAAGCCGCACCCTGTGCGCTAGTGTAACCCTTGGCACCCTTAGGCCGTTGGTTCACTAATTAGCTTGCATGGCATAATACCATCTATTAAAGCATATAAAATAGGGAACCCTTAGTCCCATCACATATATTCAACCAGGTGCAGTTTTCTTACCTTTGGTTTCCAAGTGAACTAGTTACGAGCGACGTTCCTTGAGCGCGATCCGATCCCCGAGCCCTAGCTTAGCACCTAGTCACAACCAAGATAAATGATACCATTAACAATCTTAAATAAGCTTCTAGACAAAGTTCTAGTCTCCGAAACATTGAATTTCACCAAACATGGTAAAAGATTCAATCTCGAGCACCCTAGGTTAAATTCCCAAGCCTAGAATCTCAAAATCCCAAAATCCCATAAGGGTCGCGGCATTAGCCAACCATGCCACGGCATGGCCCCAATCAGAGACCACTCAATGCCCAAAAACAGGTAAGGGCCACGACATTGCTTAGACCATGCCGTGGCCCGCCCTCCTTCCTCAGCATCCATCAACTTCGAAGGGCTGCGGCTCACCAAGAACTATGTCGCGGCCCGACCCCTTCGAACCCTGAAAAACCACCATTTTTAACTCCCAAACCTCATGCAAACTCACTCAAAACCACCCTAAATCCACAACTCAAGTATCCAAAAACTTCCCATAAGATCCCAACAACACAAGCCAGCTAAAAACTAGACTAAAAACCCATAGAAAACCCATTTCAATTACTGAAACTTCCTAACTCAAGAACTCAAAACCAGCCATGGAGATACTAGAATTCAACCATTAAACCTTAGATTAAAGCTTACCTCAGCTGCAGAATCACTTCTCCAAGAGTTCCCTGACCTAACTTCAAAGATTCTAGCCTCAAATTCAACCTTAAATGCCAAAACCATAAATATTTAAAACTCAGCCATTATTCGAAATTCCTAACCACAGAAATGAAAATTCATTGCTTACCTTAGCTCTGTTTTAGTTCTTGATTGGTTCTTGAGCTAAACCTCTAATTCATCCCTTCAATTTCCCCAAGCTTCAGCTAATTTCCCTTGAAATTTTAGTGTTTTTCTTGCTTGAGAGAGAAAAGAGAGAGAAGGCTGAGAAAGAGTCGGTTTAATTTATGTCTAGTGTTTTCTAAAGTCTTCCCAAGTCTATCCTTATGCTATTAAGCTAATCCCAAGGCTCGGGGTGTCGAAAATGTCCCCGAGGGAAAAATGGTAAAATCCCCCAATATTTCCGCTTAGACTTTCTAACCTCAAATATATCTCCAATTATTTATTTTCATAACCCGATAGTCTAAATAACTACCCGATCCCTAAAATACCCCTGACTTGTCCAAAGTCAACTGTTAAGCCCCGTTGCGACTTTTCCCTGCTATCTAGCCCTAGGATCGCCTCGAGTCGTGCTCTGCAGATTTACCCACATAATAATGTGGTTCTCACAGGTATAACATTTAATCACATTTATATTCATATAATCATACAAGCATGCTTATCATATAATCATGCATTAAATCAATAAATTCACACATAAGCCAATTATGCCCTCCCAGCACACTAATCAAGGCCCTTAGGCCATATTAATGATTTTGGGTCGTTACAGGGTCCCCTTGTCTAAGCCCCTTCCTTCCAAGAAAGCTACCTTGAACTCTACCATTCATCAAGATTGAATAAGAAGAGTCCTTTAAACAAACCATAACCCAATTAATAAACTGTCCCGGGAAATAGAAGGCTACAAGGGTATCCTCCAAACATTGGCAATCAATTGAATCATAAGCCTTACTTAGATTAACTTTCATCACACATCTAGGAGAGATATGCTTCCTCTTGTAACCTTTAAGAGTATCTTGAAAAATAAGGATATTATGAGCTAATAGTCTATCCCTAACAAAAGCTCCTTGATTTTGGTGGATTAACAAAGGAAGGATCAAATTCAATCTACCACATAGCATCTTTGAAATACATTTATACAATGTATTGCAGCAAGCTATGGGCCTATAATCCACAGCCTTAGTCGAATTCTCTACTCTTGGAATCAATGACAGCATAGCATTGTTGAGGCCTTTAGGCAGCGAACCCTGCTGAAAGAACCCCAGAATTGCGTCTGAAATATCATCACCAAGCTCATTCCACATTGCTTTGAAAAAACCCGAACCATAACCATCAGGACCCGGACTCTTGATTGAACTAATACTAAACATAGCATTTTTAACATCCTTCTTAGAAAAAGGCTTTATTAATACTAGCTGTTGCTCTAAAGATAAGATGTTACCATGCATAAAACACTCCTTTTGAATAGGACCCGAGGCCTTACTTTGACTACCCAAAATACTCTGAAAATGATGTAAAAAGTGAGCCACTACATCCTCATACTTCTCAATAATCTGTCCAGCATTAGTAACAAAAGAGGTTATTCAATTCGAATCCTTTCTCTGTTTCAAACAAGCATGAAAATATGTTGTATTATCATCTCCAAATCTGAGCCAGTTGACTTTGCCTCTTTGCCTAAGATAACTGTCATAGAACCTGGTTTGCTGAACCAAATTTACAAAAGATTTATGTTCCTCAGCTTGAAACTCAGCTGAATGAGGATCTTGCTGAAGTTGGTATTGAGCATGATTGTAATTCTCTTTGGCAACCTGATACTTGTGTTCAACATCACCAATCTCCCACTTATTAAACTGTCTAAGAACATGAGTTAGTCTCTTCAGTTTCATCATAATTCTATCTAACCCATGAGTTGATATGGATTTGTTCCAACTTTGCGTAACAACAGCTTTGAACCTTTCATGTTCGGTCCACATGTTGAAGAACCGAAAAGGCTTAAAACCAGTGTTCACATCTGTCATTGCCTTAACAATACAGAAACAGTGATCAGATATTATATCCCATTTTATAAAAACTATCGATTTAGGAAATAGATCCATCCACTCTTCATTCTTAAAAGTACGGTCCAAATTAGAGAAAATTCTAGCCCCATCAGCTTGGTTATGGGTCCAAGTATAATGAGAACCAATAGATCGAAGCTCATCAGCCAATCCTAAAGATTTCCACCTTTGAGCATCTGCCATTTAAGCTACAAAACAGGTTGACCCCCAATCCTATCATCAAACTCAAATACTGAGTTAAAATCCCCTGCCATTAACCATGGTGTAACTGGAAAGGTTAGAAAAGATAAGTCATGCCACAACTGAATCCTTTCCTGAATCGTGTTCCTACCATAAACAAATGTCACACAAAACTCTCTATTCGACCGTAACTCCTTAATATAAGTATGAATATATTGGTCACTATCTTGCAATACTTCCACTAACAAAATACTACACTTCCAGACCAACAAGATTCTTCCCTCAATAGCAGTTCCTTTATAAAAGTTCCGACCATCAAAATATCTAACCATCATCTCCTCCAAATTAGCTCCCCTTAATTTGGTTTCAAGAAAAGCACCTAACCCAATTTTATTAAGCCTACAGAAAGCACTGAGGGATCTCTGTTTTTCCCTCTTATTCAGTCCTCGAACATTCCAGCTAAGAATGTTGAACTCCCCCATTTGACTTCTTTTCTGTAATGACAGCCAATTTAGTAACCTCCAACCTCTTATCCTGTAATACACTATAAGTATACCTCAGCTTATTCGAAGCCTTGTTAGCTAATAGCTTCATCCCACCCAGTTTCTTAGGCGTGATCCAATCCACCTCATGAGTTTCATTACTGTCAGCTTTCTCCTTGCCCCCATCTACCTGAATTTTTTTGGACACTTGACCATTATCAACATCAGAAGCACTTGATTTCAACTGAACATCAGAACACTCCATAGAGTCTTCTTTCTGTTTATCCTTGGATAAAGACTCAGAAGCTAACTCTGAATTACTTGTGACATTATGCAGCTCGGAAGAATTGACCTTATTTTCTCCTTTAGATTTCTTTTCTTTTGGTCTCCAAATCTCCCCCTTTTTCCTGTTACACAAAGCCTTAGTATGGCCATAAACCCTACAATGCTTACACTGTGTTGGCAGCCATTCAAACTCCGAAAATTGTTCCATTAATTGACCTCTTTCATTCAAAAATTGGATAGACTTAGGAATCTCATCTGCTATGTCAATCTCCACTAACACCCTAGCAAATTGCATCATAGAACGATCCTTTGTTACCTTGTCCACAAGTACTGGTTTCCCAAGAGTACTCACCAATGCACTCAAACATTTAGTTCCCCAATATTGTAAACCCAAACCAAGTAATCTCACCCAAACAGGAACAGATTTTACTAACATCTTGTGAGCTAAGTCAGTGGTCCATGGTCTCACAATGACTGGCTTTCTATCAAAATGCAAAACCCCATCTTCTAACACCAAAACTCTGGTAACTTCATCTCTAAATTTAACAAGTGTATACCCCGCATTTAATCTCGCAATCCTCTCAATACCAAGCTTACCCCACATTCTCTTTATGAAACCTTCAAAAACTGCAAATGGGGGATTGGCTCCTAAAACCATACAAACCACGGCAGAGTTCCAGAAAGACGCCTCAACTACAATTTCCTCCACATCCATCTGAGCAATCTGTTGGCCATCTTGAAGTAATGGCTCTTCAAATTGCAACCGTGCACCTCCTTGGTTCGGCAACATTGCTCTAAATGTAGACCACTTATCTTTTGCCTGATTTTGAAAATCAATGCCATTCTCTTCTTGTTCACTCCATTTCAGACAAGAATCGTTCAACCCAGCCCTACCCGCACTCAAATCCCTAGTTATCGATCCTCCAATCTCAACAAATTCAACCATAGTATCTTTAAAAATTTCCTCCATCTCAGTCGAAGACTCTTCATCATCAATAGCTAACTTTGCTTCACCCGATCCTCCAATCACTGGTGCTTCATTCACCTTGTCGATAGTAACAGGCTTCTGGTGTACCTTCTTGCGTCTTGCCATGGAGAAGCTAGAGAGAAAACCTCACGCCTCAATTCCTTTGAATCCAAACTACCCGGTTTTGAACTTTTGATCCCTCCTTTGGCAATTTTATAGACAAAGAATATCTAGTTTTAAAAGATCCCTGCAAAACACAAGTAAGTGCTTAAAATCATAAGAGTCACAAAATGACTCCCCCTGCGAAAGATAACCAAAGCACAAGATAAATAGTTAACAAAAACCAATAAGAAACAGCAGGTCAGTCAACATATCGATGTACCCAAAAAAATAGAGTTACTCTCTCTCTCCCTCATTGTCTAAGAAAATGCCAAAGAAGAAAGTAAATGAAACCAAAAGAAAGACACAACAAGTGTTCCTTTACATCTAACAAAAGAAAAATAAAAATAGAACAAAGGGTACTGAGACCATCATGGGGTAGGAGAGCTGGATGCACTGAGAATGTCCAATGAAGCAAGAATATGGCGCTGAGTCTCCTCCATTTGAGTGAACCGGTCAGAAAGACTCGTAATTCCAGTCGGGATAGCGGGAGTGTCAGTCACAACATTGCCAGAACCAGGACCAGCCAGATTAATTCCTTTGACTTTTCGAGCTGTGGACAGAGCATGATCATCTTTGACAGTATAGGTGGGACCAACCAAAGGAGAAGTCAAGGTCTCATGGGACTTCTTCAAAGGACATTAAGAGTCCAAAAGTTGGTAAATGACTTGTGGAAACATCAAGTGTTGCCCCTTGCGTTTGGCACTACTCAAAGACATGATTTGGTAAAAAATAACAGTAGCAAGATCAATGGTGACTCCAGTCCCAATTTTGAACAATAGAAAAGCCATGTCTTGAGTGATGGTCGAGGAATGAGTGGTAGGCATCCAGTTAAACATGGCAAACTTGAAAAGAGCACCATAATAGTGAGTGAGATCCGAGACACTGAGAGAAGTGCTTGGTTCCCACACCATAGCTTGACCAACCAATTCAGACAAAACTTCATCCTTTGCAAACTCAACAGAATCATCAATCTCAACAGGAACGAGATTGAGAACCTTAGCAATTTCAGACGGACTAAACTTATACCAATGTCCCCTAACATACACCTTATGAAACATAAAAGAAGATTGGTCTAATAACTCATCATTCAAATTTGCATAAAATTCTTTAACAACTCGAGGCACAAACCCATCAAACCCAGACAAAGATCGCAACCAACCTCTTTCCTCTAAAGTAAGTAACACCCCAGAAACACGATGAAGAGCAAAAAGAAAATTTCGCTCACTAATAAAATGGCGATGCTCATAAAATTTCATGTTCTTCTCATTATCATTAAAACAGAAAGTAAGGGAATGAGCTTTGAAAGAACCTGAGGAACGGACAGGAGCACCTTTTTGATAAGCGAGTTTGGAAGACAATTTGGGAAATGCCAAAGGTGTGGAGCCTTTTGGGTCAGATGCAACAGGAGAGGCTTCAGATGGATCTTCTTCAGATTCAGTCTCCTCAGCCAAATCATCCAGAGGAACATCAGGATTTGGATCGGTCAAGGAAGGGTCCAACTCAGGTTGAGAGTCTTCCGTTTCAGGAGAAACATCCTCCGATGAGGTGCAAGGAGATGCGTTGATTTTTCCTTCAATTTAAAACGAGATAAAGGAGATGAATCAGAGATGGAGCTGGTACCTTTTGATGGAGCCACTTTGGCCTTCTTCCCTTTCCTTGTTCCAACAGCTTTGGTCTTACGTTTGCCCTTTGCCTTGGGTGTCAACACATCAGGAGATAGTGAGGATTCAGAGTCATGATCAGATGGATCAGACACAGCTTCAGTGGAGATTGATTTGGAATGACTTGTGCCCAAGGCCGGTTTGGCTTTTACTTGACCTTCGGGAGAGGCGAGTGAAACCGCCGAAGCTAGGATTGGCTCAGCATCCAAGTTGGGGAACGTAACTCCTTTACTAGAAGCTCCAAGAACAGAAGATCCTATAGGACCCGAAAGAGCAAGAACCTTCTTTCTTGCTGTGGTTTTAGGTCGACGGCCTGGAGTAGGAGAGACAGCAGGGATTGATGCTGGGACTGGAGGAGTGGCAGTGGGAACTGACTTAGGAATTGTCTCTTGCTGAGACTTCACAAACTTGGAAGATGAACCTCGGCCTCGAGTCTTCATGGCTGCTAAGAGAGAAACAAGTGAAACACACAAAGAAAGAAACCCTAAACACTTTGGTTATATGTGAGAGATTCAACAAGAAAACACTGATTATAAAACAACAAAAGTGAATCCGAATATATAGAGTATTCGGTGCACAAATGAGGCAAGTTCAAAAATGGGTAACCAAAAATGGGTAACCGGATTTTAAGTGATAAATGCCAAAATATCTCCTTTTTAAAACAAATTCTTTCACACCTCAAAATTGGAAACTTTTTGAATATTTTTAGAATATGTTGAGATAAAAAAAATAAATTGCATCAATTAATTTTTTCAAACCCTTTTTTTATTAAATACACAGTACAAAACAGATTTTATTTTTCAATTTTTTTTAATTTTATTTTATTACAAAATTACCAAAAATAGAGTGTAAATTGCCATACCATATGTGTCCATGTAAATGCCAAGTCCTGTTCAGAAGAAACAAGATAACCATATTTTTCACAAATTAGAGAAATGAGTTATAATTCAAATACTAAGAGACCATAATTCGAAAAATATACCAATCACAAAACATGTTTGAATAAATTCATTATATGTATGAGTCTTACAACCATCTTACACAGTCTAGTCAACAGGCATGTGTGTGTGCATGTGTAATTAATTTGGCGTTTCTTTTTGGCCTTTTAAAGTTAGGGTCATTGCCCATATTTGGCGATTTTAGCCTTTTTCAAATTGTAACCATAATGGAGGCTATAACTCTTATACTGATGGTAGCCCTTTACGCTGGTAGAGTATCCTCCAATATAATTGCTAATTACCTGGTACCAACTTACTCACTGTCGGCTTTCACACATCAGCATTGGTAGCTCTTTTCCAAAATGGAGCCTGGAAAAGAAACTGGATTAGGAATGCTCATACAAAGATAATGATTTGATCAAATATAAATTGGATGGTCTATAATTTTTCAAATATGGTTTTTTATTACAACAAAGTATAGGACTTATAACGATCATTTTCTAAAATACAAAAAATATGCTCATCAAATTTCTTCCAAGCAGGACAAGAGATTTATGCAAACACATATGCAAGGCAAGATAATCAGTTTATTGGCAATTTCAAATAAAAAAACCCCCAAGGATTTCCTGAGGGAATCAAATCTGACCGTGTCTAAGGCTTTAGTAAAAATATCTGCAATTTGTTTGTTAGTCTCAACATATTCTAAAATCAATGTTTTTTTTTCAACAAGTTCCCTAATAAAATGATGACGAATGTCAATATGTTTGGTGCGAGAGTGCTGAACAGGATTTTTGGAGATATTAATAACACTTGTATTATAAAAAAAAATGGTTAAAGTTTTAATATTAAACTCATAGTCTGCCAACATTTGTTTCATCCACAAAAGTTGAGTACAATAGCTTCCAACAACAATGTACTCAGCTTCGGCTGTTGACAAGGAGATGGAGTTTTGTTTTTTACTATGCCAGGAGACCAAATTGTTTCCTAAGTAAAAACAACCACCACTTGTGCTTTTGCAATCATCAGTGTTTCTTGCCCAATCTGCATCACTATAACACACAAGTTTAGAATTTGTTTCTTTGGAGTACCAAATGCCTAAATCAAGAGTATTATTGATGTAACGAATAATTCTTTTTACAGCAGTCACATGAGACTCCATGGGGTTCCCTTGGAAACGAGCGCACACTCCAACACTGTAACTGATGTCCGCTTGCAGTTAAGTAAAGGAGACTCCCAATCATACTCCTGTAAAGAGTTGGATCAACTTTCTTCCCATTTTCATCTTTAGATAATTTGACCGTAGTACCCATTGGAGTTTTAGCAGGTTTAGATGCATCGATTCCAAATCTTTTCACTATAGACTTCTTGCATACTTGCTTTGTGAAATGAAAATTCCTTCATCTGACTGCTTCACTTGAAGTCCTAGGAAGAAATTGAGTTCTCCTACCATGCTCATCTCAAACTCTTCCTGCATTTGTTTCACAAATTCCTGCACTAAAGAATCATTAGTAGAACCAAACACTATATCATCAACTTAGATTTGTGCTATCATAATATTTTCATCAACATTTTTGATAAAAAGTGTTTTGTCTACTCCCCCTCTCTTGTACCCCTTTGAGACCAAAAAATGAGTTAGTCTCTCATACCAAGCCCGTGGGGCTTGTTTCAGCCCATACAAAGCTTTTTGCAATTTAAAAACATGATTAGGATTGTAAGGATCCTCAAACCCTTTAGGTTGTTCCACATAAGCTTCTTCATTCAAAAATCCATTTAAAAAGGCGGATTTTACATCCATTTGGACAATTTAAAACCAAGAACACATGAAATAGCTAGTAATAATCTTATGGATTCAAGTCTTGCAACAGGGGAAAATGTCTCATCAAAATCATTTCCTTCAACTTGAGTGTACCCCTGTGCAACTAGTCTAGCTTTATTTCTTATTATGGTCCCAAATTCATCAGTTTTATTTTTAAATATCCACTTTGTACCTATAACATTGGTATGACTCGGTCTAGGGACAAGAATCCATACCTCATTCCTTGTGAATTGATCTAGCTCTTCTTGCATAGCATTGATCCATGATCCATCATTTAAGGCTTCCTTCACATTTTTTGGTTCCAAAGTAGAAGTAAAACAAACAAATTGAACCAAATTTACATACCTCTTTCTAGTGACCATACTTTCTTCAAGATTTCCCAAAATAAGGTCAGAAGGGTGATTCTTTTTTACTCTAGTTGATGGTTCTCTTTGAACAGAGTCAGAGGAAATAACTGGATTTTCCTTCTCTGTTTGCACAGTTGTTGTTTCGACAGAATCAGCGTTTGATACGTCAGCAGTGGCTGTTGTCCCCTCTGAAGGCTGTGTTGTCATATCTGCCATTTCTTTATGATGTTGAACATCAATGAGCCTGTCAACTTCCTCCTCATGGGAGTACTCAGAAAAATCTTTTAAATCATCTACAGTCACATTTGTTGATTCCATAATAGTTTGGGTTCTCAAGTTATAGACACGATAAGCCCTACTATTGGTGGAATAACCAAGAAAAACTCCCATATCGCTTTTGGCATCAAATTTTCCCAGATTCTCACGATCTCTAAGAATATAACACAGACACCCAAAAACATGAAAGTAATTGACATTGGGTTTTCTACCTTTCCAGATTCCATAAGGAGTTTTATTTGTACCTGGACGCAGAAAAATACGATTAATTGTGTAACAAGCTGTATTAATTGCTTCTGCCCACAATTTCTTTGTGAGTTTTTTGCTATTAAGCATAACTCTGCCCATTTGCTGCAAGGTATGATTTTTTTGTTCCACTACCCCATTTTGTTCAGGGGTTTTGGGAGCAAAAAATTCATGCAAAATCCCAAAAGATTTACAATATTCATCATAAACAGAATTTTCAAACTCCTTACCATGATCACTCCATATTCGAACAATCTTTCCAATGTTTTTCAACTCTCAATCTTGTACATAGAGTTTGACAAGCTTCAAAAGTATCTGATTTTTCTCTTAAGAAATCTACCCAAGTAAATCTAGAAAAATCATCCACACATACAAAAATGTATCTCTTACCATTAATACTTTCAACTTGTATAAGACCCATGAGATCCATATGTAATAATTCTAACACATTTGAAGTATTAATATCAGATAATTCTTTATGGGAAATTTTCAACTATTTTCCCAATTGACATGATTCACACTTACCAAGCGATTCTTTACCCAGCTTGGGTATACCATGGATGAGACCTGCATTAGCAATCTTTTTCAAGTTCTTGAAATTTATATGTCCAAGTTTTTCATGCCACAAGTCAGTATTATTAAAACTTGATTAAGATGCATGACATGTTAATTTTTGTGTGAGAGTGTAACAATTATCCAAAGAACGAGAACCTTTAAGAACAATATCACCATTTTTATTTAAAACATTACACTCATCATGCGAAAAATTAACAAGAAAACCTTGGTCACAAATTTGACTTATGCTAATTAAGTTGGCTTTCAGCCCATCAACAAGAAGCACATTTTTCAGTTTTGGTAACCCTTCAATGTTTAGAGTACCTTTACCTAAAATATTTTCTGTCATTCCATCCCCAAATGTTACAAATCCACACTTCAAGGGTTTGAAGTTGGTAAGTATGTTGGCATTACCTGTCATATGTCTTGAACAACTGCTATCAAAGTACCATGAACTAGATGCATGCATTTTATGACATGTAAAGGTAGCCAAGCAAACAGAGTTAACTTTTTTGACCCATATTGTTTTTTATTTTTAATTTATTTTGGTCAAGAATTGATTCATGCTACCAAAGTGTTTAACATAATTCTTTTTGAACAAGTTTAACAGAGAAAAACACTTAGGTCTTATGTGTCCTTTCATCCCACAAAAATGACAAACTGGTACAAATTGTTCAATGTTTATTTTTGGAGAAATTTTCTTTAGTTGTAGATCTGTTGCAACAGATGAAAACTTTGTGCTCTCAGCAGAGTGACTTGTTCCTGCAAAACGGTTAGTTGGCACAACAGACGGATAATTCATAGATTTTACAAAAACTGTTTTTCTTGAGGACTTAGATCCATTAGATCCTAATCCACTATAATCACCAACCTTTTTTTCCTACAGAAAGAATATCATCCAATATTCCAGATCTAGGATTAAGCATTTTGACACCTTTTTGCAAAAAATCAATTTCTTTATTCAGAGAATTAATTTCATCATTTTTGGAAGCAATAATCATCTCAAGTTTTTCAATTTTTTCAACAAATTTTTTATTATTGCTAGCCATTAGATGATTCTCATAACACACTTTCAGCCATTGATCATACATTATTTTATAAGACTCTTTCAATGACTCCTCATCTAAGTTTGAATCATCAGAATCACTGTCAGAATTCTCATTATTCTGAACAGAATTATTAAGGCATAACACATCCTTGCAATTAACTGAAGAGAAAAACATACCTTTGTGAACAGAGGTTAAGGCAACACTATTTTCCTCCTCATCACTCTGTTCAGAGTCTTGATCACTCCACGTGGCTGTCATGACTTTCTTTTTCTTTAAGGTATTTGCACACTCAGATTGAATGTGTCCAAATCCTTCACATTCCCTACACTGAATACCCTTTTTATTAGTTTCAAAGGGTTTAGAAAAATTACCTTTTGTATTTTTGGATATGGCCTTTTTGTTTCCCAATTTCTTTATGTATTTTTGAAATTTTTTTGTCAACAGAGCCATCTCATCATCCTCATCATTCGAACTTTCCTTCTTTTCTTTAGACGATTTCAGGGCAATAGATTTTTCCTTGATTTCCCCTGTCTTAACTTTTTGTCTAATTTGTTGGTTTAGTTCAAAAGTTCGAAGTGAACCCATCAATTCTTCTACTTTTATTTTGTCTAGATATTTTGCTTCTTCAATTGCCGTTAGCTTTGTCTGAAACATGTCAGGGAGAACTCTAACAATTTTTCGAACCAAACTATTCTCTTCAAGTTTTTCACCAAGAGCAAAATATTCGTTAGCAATATCTGACAATTTCTCATAAAATTCAGTGACAGTTTCATTTTCATTCATTTTCAAATTTTCAAATTTTGTTGTGAGCATAACAAGCCCAGAACGCTTGACATCAGCAGTTCCTTCAAATTGAGTTTGAAGGATTTTCCAAGCATCTTTGGCCGAAACACATGAAGAAATCAATTTAATGTAACCTTCACCAACACCATTAAAAATAGCATGTAATGCTTTATTATTGTAACGGGGCAGTTTGTCTTCAGCATTAGTCCAGTCAAGTTCGGATTTTACCTTAGTTACATCATCGCTTTCTGCTAGAGGAGTCCAACCACTTAAAACAGCTCTCCAAGCCTTTTCATCTTGAGATTTGATGAAGGCTCTCATTCTAACTTTCCAATATGGATAGTTTGAATCGCTGAGTAAAGGGGGGCGAGTTATGGAGCCTCCTTCTGTGAAAAAAGACATTACAAGAACAACAAACGGAATAAACCAAGATCACACTCAGAAATGAGTGACCCGCTCTGATACCAATTGAAATTACTTTGTTAGTAATTACCAAATTAATTAAACCATGTGAATTAATTAAAGTGCGAAATGGTAATTAAATGTTTACACAGATTCTAGTTCTGTCGGGACAGAATCCAAACTTGTCACAACAGAAACTGAACACAATAAGAAGACAGTGCAAAACAATAAAGAACACAGCGAATTTTTACAAGGTTCATAAACCCTTTCGGATAACCTACTCCTTGGGGCCACGCCCAGAGAATAAAACCAATTAATAAAGAATCACAAGTACAAAATATTGACTTAAACAAAACAAGACTCCCTCTTGAGATTTGCCACAACTTTGTTGTACTTCTATTTACTAATCTGATTTTGATTGAAACGCTCCACCACTTGAACTCCCTTCAATGGCCAGCGAGTGCTTGCATCCTCCCGACACAAGGCTTGTAAAAATCTTCTCCCGAAGACTATAAACGTTGTGTTCAAATTACAATGTGTATTCACTCATGAACATGGTATAAACTCACCACTAAAAACTAAACACACATATTTCTACAAGATCACGTGAATACTTATGATCTTGAATACAAAGAGGAACTCTCACAAATATTACAATAATGCTCATGAATAATGCACAAAAGAGTTCACTTTTCTCACTGCCTTTAGAGCCCTATTTATAGAGTCCTTTTTCGTGCTCATAAAGGCTAAGAAAGAATTCTTCTAATAAAGGCAAGAATAATTGAAGATATTCTTGATTGATGAAGAGTTGCCTTTTTTAGAAGATGCTGATCCGACAGATACGATTTCGGTGGGGACAGCTCAGACCTGTGTCGGATCAAAAACAAGCTCAAAAAGGAAACAACAATTAATGACATTAAGGAACCAGTTTCCTGTTTCTAATTCTTGAGCTGCACGAAAATATACAAGCAAATAAACCAGAAACAACTTTGGGTAAGTACCGAATATTTGCAATATAAATCTTCCCTTTATTAACAAATTGGGACAATATAAGCTAAATAAGGAAGCTCATAATTATCCAAAATTCACAAAATGGGAAAATGGATTTCCAAAAATTATAATAAAGGGAAACAACCAATTTATCTTTTAAGATAAAGATATTTCTATAAAAATGTCGATTATAGGATTTACAAAGATGAATGGTACATATTTATAGTTGTTAATTAATATTTCTAAAAATAAATTTTAATTTTTTAAATTTTTTTAAAAGGCTACCTGATTACATGTCGATCATATATTTATTAAATTAAAGAATTAAAAAAACTCTTATTTAAGCATTATATATGAAAATTCAAAATTGATGTAGAAAAAAATATTTATCTATTTGTGACTTGCTATACCAAGTCACTATGTTGTCACATCACCATAATTGTTAATACTCATCCATGGTAGTAACTATTGGGAACTCTTCCATATATATATAATGTATTCTTTCTAATTAATTATATAAAGTTGGTTTGTATGAGCATTTTCTTTTCATTCTTTTTCAGTTTAAGAAGCATGAATACAATTTAACACTCCCCGTAAGATGTACATAACCATGTTTTACAAATTCATCTTGGAAACACGATCACGGAAATGAGCTATATGCGAAGCTTTGGTTAAAGGTTCTGCGATCTCCAGCTAATTATTAGAACCAAAATCAACAACTAATAAACGTTTTTGTAATGAAGTCTCGCAGGGAAAGTGTGAAAACATTAAACTATTTATTAGAACATACGTCACTCCATCTATTAGTGTTAGGTTTTATGCCCTTATAAAATCACATTTTTTATGTAATTCATTCATTATCGATAAAGTATTAGAAATCATTTTGTTTAATCAAATTGCATCGTTTACGTGATTAATTATTATTAATATAAACATTTATAAAATCTCGAACATATGTATAGTTACAATTATAGTGACTCGGTTACAGTAGATTATAATTGTAATTATATGTTCAAAAGTATTTTGTCTTGATATTAAATCAGTACACTGAATTTTTACTGATTGGGTAATCTACGATAAGATCTACTTACACATCTAGTGTGATATCATAGTGTGATGTCATAACCAGGACATTGACCAAGTAGATAAGATCGGATGTATTTTGTTACATTGAACTGGACCAATATTGATTATTGACAAGATAAGTAAGTATCGTTATTATCTAATCTAATCATATCACAACGCTGACCATAGGTCAATTCAATCTTAATTCTGAATGATTAATATTCTGTTAATTGTACTATTCAAGTATTTTGCTTTGTCCGTTACCAGTTTACTCTACGGACTAGCTCATACTTACATATTGGAGATTTTGTACTATAATTGAGTGGGAGTATTTATCATAGATATGAAATCTATAACTTCTGATTAAGAAGTGAAACGATGATTTCCTTATAGCTTAGTTCAAGTGTTAAATGATAGAGTACTCATTTCTGTAATTAAATTTACAGAAATATCATTTACAAAGAACATAGTGGGAGTTAAGGATAAAATACAAAGGAGTGATAAAACGGTAATTTGCACCCGTCTCATTAGTAGATCATCTACAATGGATTGAATGACGGTTATGGTTATAACAATTGATAACATATTTAAATTTGGTATAAAACATTTTATGAATTCAAGAGTGCAATTCTAAGTCTATAGTAGAGTCACAAGGAATTAATAAGGTAGTGAGATTATTTGTTATAAATATACTCACGATAACTTATTGGAGCTTGAGTTCATGGATCCATGATCCCCATGTCATCTCTTATGAAAATGAACCTAGTAGTCTTGAATATTTAATTTAATTATTAATCATAAAAATATCATATTGACTAGTTCAATGGAAATAAATAATGTTAAATTATTTATTGATATTTTGTGAGAAAAGAAATAAAACAAACTTTGAGGATTTTATTGCAAAGTCTCAAAAAGAGAGTATTATAGCCAATTTGGACAATTTTGTTAATATTGATAAATTTGTATTAATATTAATAAAATGAATTAAATAAAGTTAAAAATTAAATTTGGTTAATTTTGACAAGTATTTAATTAATTATAATTATTAAATATAATTAAATTAAAATAGGAAACTAAAACTTATTTTATGTCCTAGCTAATTGTCTATATAACTATATATATGTATATATATATATTAGTGTTATAGAATGCATTAGGTCAGTTGAATTTGACAAGGTAAAAATTCACTATTAATATTCTATACTTAGCCGCCCACTCTCTTAGTTTTCTCTCTAGGAATTCTCTTCTTGTGTGTTGAGACTTGCCCACACAAACACTAGGTTATTTTAGAGAAAGACTTGGAAGACTGTGGTCTTGTTTCAAAGCGGTTGGATACCTTGCAATACCTAGCATTCAACAAGGATAAGAGTTTAGAGAATCCAAAAAGTGTAGTCATTGTTCCGCTACGCATCTCGTAAGTACTCTAATGGATCTATTATTCTATTTACGTGTCTCTGTATGAAAATCACATATATGCATGTATTTATGTTTTCTATTGTATGTTATTTTGTGCAATAGGGAGCATTCATATAAACTTATATAAATGAGATCCTACAACTGGAATCGGAAACAGGTTGCTAGTTTATATGTTTATATACATGTATGTGATTTTTTGACATGCTAGATAGGTTAATTGGATGGTAGCATAATTGTTTGCATGTTTAAGTTTTATATATGTGTGATACTAAAATAATATTGTTCATGATTTTTGTATGTTTATAATTATTTATGTGTGTTTATTTTGTTGCATAAAACTCATAAACTTTGTATATAAAATCAAAGTTTGAAAATTGCACAATTTTTTTTTTTATTTTGAGAATTTTTTCATGCCTACATGTTAATCGCATATATATGTATGGAGGCAACTCTTAATAGTTACTACCCATGAATGGTTACTTTAATATTAACCATTGGATTAAGATCAATGATCCATATTTATGATTGTTAATTAATATTTCTAAAAATAAATTTTGACATTTTCAAACTTTTGGAAGGGCTACCTGATTGCATGGCAGTCACATATCTATTAACTAAATAATAAAAAAAAATCTTATTTAATATTCCTTCTTCATTCTTGATTCATTCCTTTTATCCATTCCATGAGAAAAAAAAATCATTTTAGAATTAATGGGAATAATTAATGTGACAATGATCTTTCCAACTAATGTTTATTGCCAAATTAATAAAAAAAAATTATTTTATTTATTTTCATTATCATTATAATCAATCTTCATCAAAAACTTGTTTAGTGATTTATGGTAACTATCTATGGGTAATAACCATTGAGAAAATTTTCATATGTATCTATATATAATAATTTGTAGCAAACCTTTATATAATCTACATATACAATAATCCCATAATCTTTACATTTTGGGACAATTAACTTCCATTCATTATTTTTTATGGCTATTCCTCACAAACTACTATTATGTTACCAAATCCAAAGTCTTTGTTTGTTTCATTCCATTATCTACTAGCATGAATATACATTAACACACGTCGCCATCTCTTAATCGTCCACAACATTATTTAGTAATTATTTTAAATTAAAAAGTAACTAAATGAATTAAAATTAAAAAATCATTTAAAATTTTTAAGAATGTAAATTAAAACCTCTTTTATTTCTTTTTAAAAGTTTATTTAAATCCTTTTTTTTTTAAAAAAAAACCCCATTTATTTAGGGAAAAAAAGAATCAATTTTTTATATAAGTTAAAAAACTAAAAAAAAAATCAAGAATCAATTCAGTCTTGTCGATTTCTTCCATCTGTCTTCTCCACCCAATCTTCTTCTCTCTCTTTTCTACAAGTGGCTGACAACCATGGAAGGAGACTAGTCCAAGGTCAAGATGATGGTAAGATCTGGACAAGTCAAGATTATGGCAAGAACATGCTCAGTCATGAAAATCTAGATGCTTAAGAAGGAGATTTGGGCTTGAGGACTTTGTTCGTGGTTGGTCTACATTGAGATGAAGGCAAGATCTGGGGACATAAAGGTAGGTGAAGGAAAATCTGTGGTGTGTCTCATTTTTTTCCATAAGAATTTTGTGGTGTGAAAAGTGAACATTGATTGTGAATGGTTTTGTAGATTTTCAATCCATGGATATCTACATTTATGTAAACTTTTGATTGTGTATTGTGGGTTTTAATCAAATGAAAGAATCAAGTGCTTTATTTTCATGTGTTATGGCATGTTGATGATGAAATCATAATGATAATGAGTTGTAAATTTGCTTTCCAACTTCATGAATAGGGTAATGCATATCTGGTTCATTAGAAGTTTGTAGAGTTTAGGGATGAAATTGATAATTGGTAATAATTTTGAGTTAAAGTTCTTTTTTTAGATTTTAGTTTTGGACCATAGATCTGAACAAATTTTTGGGTTTTAGAAGATCTGGGTTAATTTTGTTGTTGTTCTTTAATTTTTTTAGTTTTTAATTTAATATTTTATTGTTTTTGTTAATCAAAATGTATTTTTAATTAGTTTTTATTTAAAAATATATTAAATATTTTTTTATTGATGATGTGGATGGTCCACGTTGCCAAATAACGGAAAAAACAAATGAGTACTATAGATTTGCCAAAAAAATAGTAATTTGGGAGATTTAGCGAGAATTGCCTCGGAGGTTTAAAAAAAGGTGTCTTACAACTAATAATTATTAATATATTTTCTTTTCAAAGTACTGGTATTATCAAATAGATGGTCATGAGGATTATGTGAAGTGTCTAGAGGGTATCGATCGAAAGATGAAAGATTGATATTGTAATAGAAAAACAATAACTCATGCACACTTCGTAAGTTACTACAAAGGACTAGAGGATTATGATCCTTTGTAGCAGTGGAAGCAGATCTGTGAGTAATTTACAACTCCGAAATCTATTGCATTCTCCCAAAAAAAACAAGGAAAACACAAAGAAAATAAAGTATTCTACAATGCATGGTACAAAATAGTTAGCGGCCATCCATCACAAAAGAGTAAGTGAAAATGTCAACAACATTATTTTCTATTAAATTATAAGTTTTCTAACATTTTGTTTATATTTTTTAGGTGAACCCGGATTGTTGTCTGTATTTTCACCCAAGGACATATGATCACCCGAGTAGGACATGTGCTTCTTTTGATGAGGCCACGCCCTGAGGATAAGTCCTCGAGAGGTTAGTTCTACAGTCGGAGATCATTCTCCTCGGATAGAGAGAGGATGTCGACAACTCCCCCAGGGCCATGTCCCAAGAGCTACGAACATCTTCCCAAGGTTATGTCTAGAGGATGCTTGGTCGTCCACGGGTTTCCTTGCCATCAGTTATATTCCAGGCCAAGGACCTAATCCTTCGAATCTAAAGGATAAGCCAGGTGTCAGCCAATGCGGGTTAGCAGCATTAGAGGAAGACCTGACAATTGAGCAATAATATATATTCTCTAACAATCAAAAGCTTAATTTTCCTTTTCAATGGAAGGAGAAACCATAGATATGTTGTGAGGATCCAAAGATGGTAAGTGTACGCCCTAATTTTCCACGGGCTATTAGCAAGTTGAGATATGGCATAATTATATCTCAGCCATATGGATACCACGTGGCCGGAGCTGCTGTTGTCAGGTCCTACCTCTTTAGCTCGAGGTAGCCAAAAGTTCATCAAGATTATTTAAGGGCCGAGTCAAAGATATGAAGACCGCGGGTCGAGAAGGCATCCATCCTGAGGCACGAGCAGGAGTTGGAAGCTGTGACCCCTTATGAAGTCAACCACGCAATGTAAACGTGCATATATCAGACATCACGTGTCTGATATATCCCTGAATTCTCGGACACGCAGCATGAACGTGCGTGTTCAGACACCTACGACTGGGTTGGGCCGTGCTGCCCATTATCCCCCTTACCTATTGATTAGACCACACTTTATCTGTCAGGTTTTAGGAATTAATCATGAATGTCACAGAAGTGACATGATGGGTAAGAATGTCACGGGATGACCCCGTTTACCAACTCCTAGGTGCCCTCTCCTATAAATATGGAGACCGTGGGAGTTGCAAAGGGTTGGATTCTATTGTGTAACAAAATACCCTGTAAAGAATACCAGAAATATAGCAATAATATTGGCTGGTGGAGTAGAAGGATTTTAACCTTTGAACCACCTAAAAACGTAGTCGTATCTTTAGTTCATATTAAGATCATTCATCTGTTTCGGTTCATCACTTAGCACTAATCCCTTTCTCTTATTTTCTTAATTACCTGTTGGCGAAGAACCACGTCAACAGTTTGGTGCTTTCATTGAGAGCTTGTTAGATTGGTGCTACCGCAAACATCCAACCATGGTGATCACTCGATCAAGACACGGTAACGAGGCGGACCAGCATGATGGGCAGCAGGCCCATCATGCCGCCATCTCCGGTGAGCAAAACCTTGAAGTTCAGCTGCGGTCGGGCAAGCAGCCAATAGGCCAGGATGACACTGGAAGTTCAGCACCCTGGCCACCTAATCCAAACCCGGATTTTTACACGGCAGTAGAGATGGAGAATGCTCAGCTGAGGAGTTAGCTGGAAAAATCTAATCAGCAGATTAAGGAGGTGTTGGCCCGACTACCCCCTCTTACAACCGACGCTAACGTCGGAAAGAGGCAAGGCGAGACTCATAAGTCCCGCCGGGGTAATCGGTCTAGGCCTAGCCGCTCGGCCAAACCTCCGACATCCAACTCTACTCCCTCATCGCACTGCCAGCATAGCCGCTCGGTCCGAACTTCAACTCCCAGCTCACTGCCAGCCTCAAGCGCACCCATGAGGGCTCGAGGGAATTCTAGAAGGAGATCCAGGGAGGGCTCACAGCGATAGCCTGTCCCGGCCAGCCGTCCTGCGCCCCGCTCAGATCGCCAGGCGCAAGGCCCACAAGTTGGCAGGGCCAAAAGGCACCTACCTAACCTGGTCCGCCCTGACGGAACTAGGATTGCATCCCCGGTCAGACATCCTCCTTCACCGATAAGATATCTATCTCCTCCTCGACCCGTCCGAGATATTCCAACTTATGGGAGCAGCAGGAGAAACTCACCTTCCGCAGGACCTTCCCATTGTGGCAGGACGCCCAGAGAAGTCCCGGATCCTCAGCCCCAAAGGGGGGCTCCGAGCTTCTCTAACGGGAGCTACTAGACCGGAAGTCGCCGAAGTGACCTTTCTGGTGGAGACTTGCGCCAACGCCTAAGCTTGGCGCAAAGTCCTCAAGCCACCCCAAGGGGCGACCTACGAGATCGCCTTAACTCTCATAGGGGGGACCCGGTAGGAAGTGGCAGCCGTGCTCGCTCAAGGGGAGACCTGTCCGAGGTATGGGACGGTGGGAATGTCCCAAATAACCTTTCTCAAGATAGGAGGGGCAATAACCCACCAAACATATACAATGGATCCGGAGTTGTTGAACAGCCCCGGAATAACCAAGGAGATCAGGACAAAACCCTTGAGCGTCTGGCTCAGATGGAGGAGCTAATGAGGAAGCTCCTGTCGGAGAAAGAAAAAGACGAATATGATTCGGGGGACGAGCTTGAGCTCTTCGCCCCCAGCATAGCAGCAACAACATACCCGCCCGGTTTTCGTATGCCGCACCTGTCCAAATTCAACGGAGACGGACATCCGTCAGATCATTTGGGTATGTTCAATACCCTGATGATGGCCCACAACATTAGCCCCGAGCTGAGGTGTTTAATATTTCCCTCCACACTGACTGGGCCAGCCAGACAGTGGTTCAAACAAAGCAAGAAACAGTCAATCAGCTCCTGGAAAGCTTTCTCTACTGACTTCAAGAGAGCCTTCCGAGCCTCCCAGGCTGCCCGCGTTAAGGCCGACTCCCTGGCTAACGTGAGGCAACAACTCGACGAGCCTCTGAAGGCTTACCTGAGCAGGTTCGCGAACCTCGCTGCTCGGGCCAGAGACACAGATGACAGCTCCAAGCTCATGGCTTTTAGGACTGGAATCCTCGTCGGAGGGGGACTCTGGAATGAGATACAAAGGAAGGGAGTCAACTCAGTAAATGAATTCCTAAATAGGGCCCAGGGGTGGATCAACTTGGAGGAGGCCCAAGCCTCAGCTGCAGGAACCAGTCAGGTCCCTGAGCAACCCGCTGGAGTGGGAACGGAGGTCGTGACAGCGACCCAGAATGTTACACAGAATAACCAGTTTGGTGGAGGCAAGAGAAAGGGGAACGGCAAGGGCAACCAGCACGGCCCCAAGAAGAATAAGTCTGTGGAAAAATTTAAGCCGGTCTACGCGACTTATACGGAGCTCACCCACTCTAGGGAGAACATCTTCCTAGCAAACTCTACTCGCCTCCCCTGGAAGAAGCCGGAGCCGTTAAAGCACCAGAAGGGGAAGCGAGACCCCTCCAAGTTTTGCTGTTTCCACAACAACGTTGGCCACAATACCAATGATTGTCGACACCTGAAGGAAGAGATCAAGACTCTCATCAGAGTCGGCCCCTTGGCTCGGTATGCGCGGAACATAGTTCCCGTAGGCCGTCCGACTCCAGAAGTCCCGATCACTCAGCCTGGGTCTCTGGTAGATCAGGACGTCCCTCCTCCAGTGACAGGAGTGGAGATCTCCACAATCTCTGGAGGTCCTCATTTGGCTGGCACAAGCAGAGGTGCCCAAAAGAGGTACTTCAACAAACTTAAGGCTCATAATGGAGTAGAGTTCGTCCCCGAGCAACATCTGCCAAAGCAGCAACGATTGGAAAGGCAACCGATCATTTTTACTGAAGAAGATGCCAGCCACGTTCAGTTCCCGAGCCACGTTCAGTTCCCAAGCTCAGCCACGTTTGGAGGGTTAGGAGAGTGCTGATCGATAATGGGAGCTCAGTAAACCTTCTATTCCGGTCCACGCTGGAGAAGATGGGTTTGACTGTCGCCGAGCTGAAGGCAACCTCCATGATGCTTTATGGTTTCTCGAGAGAAGGACAGCGGCCATAGGGACAATCAAGCTGGTGATCACCTTAGGAGAGGGACCTCGGACAGTCTCAAAACTCCTTGAATTCGTGGTCATCGACTGTCCCGCCACATACAATGCCATTTTGGGTCAACCTACACTTATAGCTTTTGAAGCCATCACCTCCGTCCGCCACCTCGCACTGAAATTCCCTTCTTCCACAGGGATATTCACGGTCTGTGGCGATCAGCTTGCTGCCAGGGAATGCTACAGCATTTCCATGAAGGGAAAATTGAAACCTGGGCAGTTAACAATGGCCATCCAAGGTGGAGAAGAGGAATCTCAGGAACCTTTGCCTAATCCTGAGATTGAAAAACCTCAGAGCGCCGAAGGGGAAAGTATCGTCCTAAGTGAGGATATTGACCCTCGAATAGGCGAGGATAAGTCCGAGCTCCAAGTTATTGAAGAGCTCGAGGAAGTAAATATCGATCCACAAAATCCCTCACAGATGGTTAAGCTCGGGAAAAACCTCTGTGGCAAGAGGAAGGCGGAGCGGATCAAATTTCTGCAGGAGAACCTGGACGTGTTCGCATGGTCACACGAGGACATGGTGGGAATCAGTCCAAATGTCATCATGCACACCCTTCATTTGGATAAGAGCGTTCCTGCAAAGTCCCAGAAACAGAGGCGCCTGGGAGCAACTCGGGCTGAAGCCCTAGAAGAAGAAGTAGCCTGGCTCAAGAAATGCGGCTTTATCCGTGTAGCCAAGTTTCCGGTTTGGGTCGCCAATCCTGTGCTGGTCCCAAAGCCCAACGGGAAATGGCGAACCTGCATCGACTTCTCCAATCTGAATAAAGCTTGTCTCAAAGATTGTTTTCCCTTGCCAAGGATCGACCAATTGGTGGACGCCACGGCGGGGCACGAGCTCATGTCCTTTATCTATGCGTACTCAGGCTATAATCAGATCGCCATGAATCCGGCGGACCAGGAGCACACCAGCTTCATGACCCCAACTAACGTCTATTGTTACAAGGTCATGCCGTTTGGACTGAAGAACGCCGGTGCTACATACCAGAGATTGGTGAATAGAATGTTTGCCAACCAGATCGGGAAGAACATGCAAGTGTACATTGATGAGATGCTGGTCAAGTCAAAGACTGCCAATAACCATGTTTCCGACCTGGAGGAATGCTTCAAGATACTGAGGGAGTACAGCATGAGGCTTAACCCACAGAAGTGCACTTTTGGGGTCGCGTCTGGAAAATTCCTGGGTTTCATCGTCAATACCCGAGGAATCGAGGAAAACCCCAATAAGATCAGGTCATTGCTCGAGCTTCCCACACCTAGGTCGCGTAAGGACGTTCAAGGCCTGACAGGAAGGGTGGCAGCCCTTAATCTGTTTATTTCAAAATCCACCGACAAGTGCCTGCCATTCTACAACCTACTTCGAGGGAATAAGAAGTTCGAATGGACAGAGGAGCTCGAGAGTGCTTTGCTGGACCTGAAGGCACATCTGGCCAAGCCGCCCGTATTGTCCAGACCAAAGGCAGGAGAGCCTCTTTTCCTTTACCTAGTTGTCACAGAAGATGCAGCTAGTGCCGTATTGGTCCATGAAGAAGACCGGGTTCAAAAACCAGTCTACTATATCAGCAAGAGACTTCTCGGAGCCGAGTCCCAATACCTGGTGATGGAAAAGATGGCATTCTGTCTTATCACGACCTTCCAAAAGCTCAGGCCGTATTTCCAATCCCACTCAATACATGTCATGACCGATCAACCTTTAAGGCAGGTTTTGCAAAAACCTGAGGCATCGGGACGCCTGTTGAAGTGGGCTATTGAGCTCAGCCAGTTCGAGATTTTGTACACCCCATGAACTACTATAAAAAGTTAAGCCCTGTGGAAGGGTCACCCCAAGTCACCTCGAGCCAGGCGTCATGGAAGATCTTTGTGGATGGCTCATCTAATGAAAACGGCTCCGGGGCAGGAATCATTTTGATATCCCCAGAAGGGCATAGATTCCACTCGGCACTGAGATTCGGATTCAAGGTCGAATACGAAGCTTTGCTAGCCGGGCTAAGGATAGCCCAGGAGCTGAAGGCCAGCTCCGTTCAATGCTTCAGCGATTCCCGGCTCGTGGTAAACCAGGTGTTGGGTGAATATCAGGCACAGGGGGCTAGGATGGCTGCTTACCTGGCCAAGGTAAAAGTCAAACTGTCCGCATTTGAACGAGGCTCAATCGAGCAGATACCTCGAGAGCAGAACACTACCTCCGGGGAGACGGAGGCTTTGGGGTTAGTACCGATAGAGTTCCTGGAGAAACCAAGTATAGAAGAGGTCGGGACGAAGGTCGAGATGATCGACGCCAGACCTACCTGGATGACCCCCATCCTCGAGTATCTCACTCAAGGAAAGTTACCCGAGGGGCGTAATGACGCACGGCGGGTACTGTACCAGGCTCCAAGGTATACGATAGTAGATGGGGTGCTGTACCGACGTGGGAATTCCCTACCCCTCCTACGATGTGTTCTGCCAGGCGCAGCAAAGGCCATCTTGCAGGAAGTGCACGAGGGTTTTTGCGGGGATCACACTGGGGGGCAAAGCTTGGCGCTAAAAGTCTTAAGGCAAGGGTATTACTGGCCCACTCTTTCAAAGGACTCGATCTCGTACGTCAAGAAATGTGACAAGTGCCAGCGATTCGCCACAGTTGCCCGAGCTCCCCCAGTCGAGCTGAAGATGATCTCGTCCCCGTTGCCATTCGCGGTTTGGGGAATCGACCTGGTGGGCGCCCTCCCTACTGGAAAGGGCAAGGTCCGCTACGTTGTGGTGGCTATCGACTACTTCACAAAGTGGGCTGAGGCAGAACCTTTGGCAACAATCACTTCCAAGAAAGTCCTCGACTTCATGATCAAGAGCATTATCTGCCGGTTCAGGCTGCCAAAGAAAATCGTATCCGACAATCGAACTCAGTTCAACAGCGACCTCTTCACCGAATTTTGTGAAAGGTACGACATTGTGAAAAGCTTCTCCTCCGTGGCCTATCCCTAGGAAAATGGCCAGGTCAAGGCTGTCTATAAGACGCTAAAGGCAAGCCTTAAGAAGAGGCTAGACAAAGCCAAGGGGGTCTGGCCAGAACAGCTCCCCCAGGTACTGTGGGCATACCGGACCTCGCATCGGCCTCCTACGGGTCATACTCCTTTCTCCCTGACTTTTGGGAGTGAGGCAGTCCTCCCTGTCGAGATTAAGGTATCTTCGCATAGAGTCCAGGCGTATGACCAGGACCGCAACCACAAACTACTTTGCGCGTCCCTCGACCTGATTGTTGAAAGACGAGAAGATTCGCAGCTTCAGCTCGCGCATTACCAGCAAAAAATCACTCGTTATTTCAACTCAAAGGTCAAAAAACGCGCCTTTAGCATTGGCGACCTGGTCCTCAGGAGAGTTTTCTTAGCCGGTAAGGATCCCAAAGATGGAGTATTGGGACCAAACTGGGAAGGGCCATATCAAATCACCGAGGTCATAAAGGAATGAACTTACAAATTAGCACGGCTCAATGGAGAAGCAGTCCCACGAACTTGGAACGCCATCCATTTGAAGAAATATTATCGGTAACACCCTTGTAAGGCTTAAAGGCCATTTTTTTTGTTAAGCAATGAGAATTAAATATTTGTTTATTATTGTGTATATTTGAGGATGTAATCTCAAGTAACCACGAAAGACCCTTTCCTAGTTACTTGGGGGGCATATGGTGCCTGGATACAACCAGATCACCCTAAAAGACTTAGAAGTTAATTCAAATTGATTGATCATTGTTTTTCTTAAAAATCACGAGACATCAATAAGAATTAACGCGAACTAAGTCATATCCTGGATATAGCCAGGTCCTAATACTTAGAATTTAATTCAAATTGATTGATCGTTGTTTTTCTTAAAAAGCACGAGATATTGATAAAAATTAACGCCAAATAAATTTTCAAACTAACGTCCTGGATATAACCAGGTCCTAAAACTTAGAAGTTAATTCAAATTGATTGATCGGTGTTTTTCTTAAAAAGCACGAGATATTGATAAAAATTAACGCCAACTAAGTTTTCAAACTAACGTCCTGGACATAATCAGGTCCTAAAACTTAGAAGTTAATTCAAGTTGATTGATCGTTGTTTTTCTTAAAGAGCACGAGATATTATATCAAGAATTAACACGAACTAAGTTTTCAAGGCAATGTTCGAGGAACAACCAGGACTTATCTTAGAAGTTGGCTCAAAATTGGTTATGTTTTTCCCTAGAGAAACATAGAATGTCAATCGCAGCACCAAAAAAAACTAAGACTTGCCAAAATGCATAAAGGTAGAATGATGCAAATCAATTGAAAGCAAAAAAGTTGGTAAAACCAGTCTCGAGGTTAGAAAACCTCATACAAAGTTACAAAAAAAAATACATGTGTTCAAAAAATAAAAGAAGGCCCTAGGCTCCACCGGGCTGCTCCGATGAGGTCACCACCTCGCCTTCCTGCTCGGCAGCTGTGGAGGTCTCCCCAGGCTCAGAGGGAGCCTCCTGCTAAAGGCGAGCTTTAAACCCCTCCCGAAAGAGCTCCCAAGCATTTGCTCCTAGAAAGGAGAAGTCGCCATCCGGGTTGAAGACCCAGCAGTGGTATAGCATATCCTCCATGGCGGAGCTGGAAGCCGCCTTCTCCGTTGCCAAGGCGGCCTTAGCCTCCTCGGCCTCGGTTTTCGCAGAGTCTAGCACGGCCCGAGCAGCCCTGGCCTCCTCGAGTTCGGCCGTTACAGCGGCTAGGGCGGCCTTGGTAGCCTCGGCCTCTTGCAGCTTAGGGCGGGCTGCGTCCAGCTCATCCCGCGCGGCCGCCAAGGCATCCTTGGCCTCCTGTTTCTGCTTTTGGGCAGTCTTCAGGGCGGCCAAGGTAGTCTGCTGGGCGGCCAAAACAGCCTGATGCTCGCCCCTCATGTCCTCGAGTCGAGCCTTGGACCTGGATATGCTTCGGTGAAGAGCCAAGGCACCCTACAGAACAAAGAGGTAGCTGCCTTAGAAAAAAAAAAGAAAAAGAGAGAACGTGCGATGCATGGTAACCAAATAATACAAAATGCAAAGCCAGCTTACCGTTAGAGCATTCCCAGTGAAGACTCCATCACGCTCTCCGGGCTCCTTGTTTCGATCGCCCGCAGGTCCTTTTCGGTGGCGTTGTAGTAGTGGTCGACGGTGTAGGTCGCCGTCTCATACACCGTCCCCCAAAAGATGTCAGGAATTTTCTCCAAGGCCTGGGGGTCCACCGGAACGCACACCTCAGGGACTGCAGTTGCCAAAGTCCCGGGCTCCACCTCCATATCCCGAACAGAGGCGGGAGCTCGTGGAGGGGGCGAAGGCATCTTCTCCACTGCTGCAGGAGGTGGAGGTACCTTGGCTTGGGCAGCTAGGGTCTAGTCTTTCCCCTTTGCAGGGGACTTGGATGTTGTCCCAACGACTTTCTTCACCACCCAGAGCTTCTTCACCATGGGCCTAGAAGCCCAAGCAGAAGAGCTCCCTCCGATGAACATAGCTCGCAGGTCTTTGTTTCCGGGCTGAGACATCTCCTCTGGAAAAACAAAGACAATGTTAGTATACAAGTAAGCATTTATCCAAGAACAACAAAAATAAAAGGGAAAAAAGTGAAACTCAAGTATATATCGAAAGGGATCCTACCCCCCGAGCTAGAAGAGGAATCTATGGTCACGACCATCGGCCCCGGAGCTTCTGCGGGGGAATCTAAGACAATGACTTTGCGAGCTGGAACATGTTCTAGGTTTGAATCTGGCTCGGGACTAGACTCTTCTACATACTGCCTAAGACCCGGAGCTACAGTACCCTCCCGAAGAGAGGGCCACGATAGGAGATTAGTCCCATACTCCTCAAAGAAGGCCGACCTAAAGGCTAAGGTGTTGTCTACGACTACAGTACCCCTAGGGCGGCTACTCTCGTAATCCAGCACGAGCCGGTCGACACACTGGAGTACGGTTATGTCGAGGTCTGGGTCGTTTCGATGGCGTTGGACTGGCTGGTTGGGATTAAACCTAGCTAACCGGGGGTCTGCGGTGGCCCTATCTAAGCCCCTAAATAGATAAGGGTTACCTTGGCCGGAGGGGCCGGCTGCTGCCCCGGACTAGGCCCTCTCCATGTTAACTGCTTGGGCGATCTCCAGCGCCCGCTTCTGCCTCACGAGGGGCACCTCGTCATCCTCGTCCTCTTCACCTCCTTGGCCTCCTCCTCGGGGATGGGCCTCATCTCGCGAGCTGGGGGAAGCCCCCGCGGTCTCCTCAGGGCCAAAGTCTGGCCTGGAGAGATCAGTTTGCATGCCAACATTGTCTCGTCTGAAACGAGCTGGCAATAGTCCTTTTCGCTGGCGGGCAGCCCCACCAGTGTCTCGTACTGACTCCCGAGGATCACAGACTTTTCTGTCTTCGCGAAAATGGCTGCAGAATTGTTCTAAGTTAGAAACTGATAAAGGGGAGCTAATCAATAGTCAACTCACGAGCTAAGAGTAAAAGAGACTTACGTGGACGGTTGAAGTAATGAAGTTCGCAATTGCGAAACCCCTTGGACATAAAGAACTGGTCTTTGAAGTCGTTGGGGTGGCTAGGCAGCTCAATGACCGCAGCCGTGTTTGGAAAACGGGTCAAGTAGTAGAACCCGTCGCCTCGCCCCCGCTACTACGGGCTAGCCTTGAGGTAGAAGAAATATAAGATGTCCGCCGGGGTGGGGACCTCCCATTCCTGCTTCAGGAATAAATATCTCAACCCCGCTAACAAATGGTACGAATTAGGGGGGAGCTAGAAAGGGGCCAACTTCACGTAGTTGAGGATGTTGGCGAAGTATTGGTCTAGCGGGAGGAAGGCCCCAGCCTTGAAGTGTTCATCACTTCATGTCGCGTATTCCTCGTCGAGCGGCGCGCAGCTCCGCTCACCTTCTAGGGGAGGTCGGGCGATTAGGGCGCCCCTCCCAAGCTCGATATTGTGGGAAAGGAATATTTAATCTAGTGGGGGAATGTTATATTATTTCATATAATATAATATTAGATTAAATAATGTGACAAAATGTGATTTGTCACACCTTGTAACATATTATTGAGAGTCACAAAATTGGACACATGTGTGTGCCTAAATGTGACATATTTTGGAGTTACAAAATCAGTTACAAATTTGTAACTCCCAAGTATTACTCAATAATGTGTATATTATATGTTACACATTTGAGATTGGATTTCATAAAGCCATATGAGAAATGGCTGATAGAGATGTGATTTTAACTCCCATATTGTGTATGGAAGTTACAAAATCAAGTGGGAATAAATTGGAACGTTTTGGAAAAAAAACTAAAAAATTGGTTGCTGAAAATGACCAAGCGCCGCGGCCTTAGTGGCTGACAGCTTCATACAAATTCAGTTTTTATCCAATTTTGAACGTTTCCAACAACCAAGTAACTCCCGAATCTCTATTTTAATTCCATAAAACATCAAATTAATCATTGGTAACATCCATGGGTTGGTGGAATTTGAAATTCAAAGGGTGTCTCAAAACTCTATACATAGGAGCCTAATGCTCACTTGTAAGAAACACCATTTTTCATCCACAAAGCACTTGGCTGAAAAATACACCTTGAGGCTTGATTATTCCAGAGAGTTATTTCCTTGAGAGATCCCTTAGTGCTTAGAGAATAGGGGGAAATAAGCTTTTGGACAAAGGTTTTGAACCTTGTTCAAGTTGGTGATCCCCACTACTCTACACTTTGGTTGGGTGTGAGTTTGTGTTTTTCATTGATCTTTTCATTCTTTTGTTCCTCTCGTTCTTCTTATTTACTTGTATTATTATAGTTTTGAGTTTGTAATCTTCTTCTCCTACATCTTTCTAGTTACTTGTATTTTGAGCAATTGAGTTGTAATATTTATTTAATCAATTACCTTGTCTATTATATTTTTGCATAGAGTTGCATATTGGTTTTTTCATATTTCCATTGAGCAATAATATATATTCTCTAACAGCGGTTACAGCGTCATGTCTGCTCCTGGATTTGGTATGGCTTCGGCAGGGTTCGACATAACGCCCACTTAGTACAACACTTTTCAGCCTGCATTCAGTGCTGGAGTTGTTGCCCCCTCCCAGCCTGTTGAATCCAGTAGAGCTCGCAACGACACAAGACACGAAGGGAAGGGTGAAGGTCACAAACCCAGAGGAAGCGGAACCACACAACCTGAGCAGGGAGTCACATCAGGTGAGAAGTACGTCTCGCAGTATTCTGAGTATATTGACTTGCTAGACTCCCGAGAGAACATCTTCATGACCACGACATAGAACGTTCATTACAGGAAGCCGCAACCCATCCGAAGAGATAGGGATAGGTGGGACCCTAGCAAATTTTTTCATTTCCACAACGACATAGGGCACTACACCAATGAGTGTTGGCAACTCAAGGATGAGATTAAAAATCTCATCAAGCTGGGAGAACTCCAGCAATATGTTAAAGGAGGAGTGCGTCTGACACAACCTCTCATGGCAGGAGCAGTGGTACCACCTATTACACCACAAGCTCCAGCAACAACTTTAATAGCCCCCAACATCTAGTGGCACAAGGACCTCCTCCGGTAAAGGGGTGGGTAGGAACCATCTCAGGAGCGCCTCACTTGGGGGGGAATTCACGAGGCTCACAGAACAGGTATATGGGGGCTTTGAATCATGATCATGAGGTCATAGCTTTGGCCCAGCTACCTGCCCAATGCCACGAATGACTGATCAGGTCATAACATACTCCAAAGACGACGCTCAGAGAGTACATTTCCCACATCATGACTCGTTGGTGATTGAGAGCCAAATCTCCAACAAAATGGTGGCGCGGATTTCAGTAGACAGCGGGAGTTCAGTGAATATCTTATTTAAGTTTGCCTTCGAGAAGATAGGGCTGACTAAGGCAAACTTGTCCCCATGGGCCTTGACATTCTTGGGAGAAGCCCTCATCCCGATGGGGCAGATAAAGCTCCCTGTGAAGCTTGGAAAGGTACCTCACCAAGTCTTCAAATACTGCACCTTTGTGGTGGTGGACTATTCTTCCGCGTACAACACAATCTTGGGATGACCTGCACTGGTGGAGCTTGCGGCCATCATCTCCATCTATCATTTGTGCATAAAGTTCCCCGTGGATGCAGGTATTGGCACAGTCCGTGGTGACCAGAAAGAGGCAAGACACTGCTACAATGTCTGCCTCAAGGCTCTAGTGATGATGGTAAGGAAGGAAGGTCCCGAGAAGTTTGAGGCCTCAGAGGTACAAGTTGTCCAGGAGTCATGGCCCAATGAGTTAGACCCAAGGGTTCAAGAGGAGAGGTCCATTGAACCAATAGAGGAGGTGGAGGAGGTAATTCTTGATACCTCCACCCTGACAGGAAAGTAAAAGTTGGGGGAAGCTTCAAAATGGAAGTCCATGAGGCATTTGTGGGCTTCCTCCGAGGAAACCAAGACGTGTTCATGTGGTCACATTTTGACGTGATTGGTATTGATATGAATATCATATGCGATGCCTTGAATGTCGAACCTAGATTTTGCTCCTGTCTAGCAGAAGCAATGAACGTTTGATCAAACTCGGAAAGAGGCTCTCAAGGCCGAAGTGGACAAGCTCCTCTCTAATGGGTTTATCCGAGAAGCCCAATATCCCAGGTAGCTATCCAATCCTGTCCTCGTGCCAAAGATGAATGCACTTGGAGAACATGCATCTATTTCTTGGACCTTAACAAGGCCTGTCTGAAGGACTGCTTTCCACTCCCAAAGATAGATCAGATGGTCGATGCCACCTCTAGTTACGAGTTGTTGTTGTTCATGGACGCATACCTGGGATATATCTAGATATACATGCACGTCGCTGATATACATACAAGGGTGTCTATTGTTACATTGTGATGCCTGTCGGGTTGAAAAATGTCGACGCCACCTACCAAAAGTTGGTTAACAAGATGTTCAAAAACCAATTGGTTCGGAACATGGAAGTCTATGTGGATGATATGTTGGTCAAATCTAGGACCGCCCCAGACCACATGGGCAACCTGACTGAATTCTTCATGGTGCTCAGCCAGTTTGGGATGAAGCTCAACCCCCAAAAGTGCACATTTGGGGTTGCCTCCAGCAAGTTCCTAGGCTTCATTGTAAGTGCTCGGGGGATTGAGGAAAACCCCAAGAAGATCAAGGCTCTAATCAAAATTCCATCTCCTCGGAAACATAAAGATGTTCAAAGCCTGACACGGAGGATCGCAACTTTGAGCCGTTTTGTCTCCAAGGCAACAGACAAGCGCATCCCTTTCTTCAATGTTCTCCGAGGGAGTCAGAGGTTTGAATGGACAGAAGAGTTCGAACAGTCATTCCAACAGCTCAAGGCGCACATGACAAACCCTCTGATCCTATGCAAGCCAGTAGACGGAGAACCCCTCCTACTCTACAGGGTTGTTTCAGAATACGTCATCAGTGCCACGTTGGTAAGGGAAGAAAGCCGTGTTCAGCACCCCGTCTATTAAGTTAACAAAAGCCTTCTCAGGGCAGAGTCTAGGTACCTGTTGATGGAGAAGTTAACCTTTTTCCTAATGGTTGCCTCTCAAAAGCTAAGACCCTACTTCCAAACGCATTTTTTTAAGGTCCTCACAAACCATTTCTTCAAACAAGTCCTTTAGAAGCCTGAGCCGTCGGGAAGGCTCTTGAAGTGGTCGGTGGATCTGAGTTAGTTTGACATCACCTATCATCTGAGGACTACCATAAAAGTTCAAGTACTCGCCAATTTAATTACCGAGTGCAATGGGAGTTAGAAGAGGACTGAGTGCACCCAAATGGGCGGACCAGCATGGAAGTTGTTCGTGGATGGGTCTTCGAACAAAAATGGGGCCGAGGAGGGACTTATTTTGTTTTCCCCCGAGGGGCATATGGTGCATAGTGCCCTCCGCTTTAGGCTTAGCGCCTCTAACAATGAAGCAAAATACGAAGCCTTAATCCCTGGCCTCCGCGTGGCACTGGAGCTCAAGGTGGAAGGACTCGAAATATTTAGCAATTCCCAACTCGTGGTGAACCAAGTTCACGGAGAGTACCGGGCTTGGGGAACAAAGATGGCAGTGTACTTGGCAAGGGTTCAAGAAATGCTGCATAACTTTCGAAAATTCACTATTCGGCAGGTACCGCGGGAGCAAAATTCCAATGCAGACGCTCTGACTAAGCTGGTCAAGACTAAATATGCTGAATTAATCAGTGTGGTCCCCGTTGACTACTTGGTTTCTCCGAGTATCTCAGCTCCAGACAAGGTGGAGTCAGTACAATACCCCAAGATGGGTGGATGGAGCCAATAGTTAAATACCTCATCTCTGGGGAGTTTCCCAAGATAAGAAGGTAGCTCGAAAGATGTTGTACCAAGTGTCGAGGTACATAATCATTGATAGTAGGCTTTACAGACGAGTTTATTCATTTCCCTTGCTTCGGTGCGTGTCCAAGCAGGAAGCCAGTTTAATACTATGATAAGTACACAAAGGGATTTGCGGAGATCACGCTAGGGGGCAGAGCCTCTCCAAGAAGATCTAAAGGCAATGATATTTTTGGCCCACCATGAACAGAGACACGAAGGATTACCTCAAGAAATACGAAAAATGCCAGCGCTTTGCCGAGGGCCTCTCCAAATGAGCTTACGCATATGACCAGCCCATGGCCTTTTGCTGTCTGGGGCATCAAACTTATCGGGCCCGTGCCTACAGGGAAGGGAGGGGTGAAATATGCCATAGTGACCATCTACTACTTCACGAAGTAGGTTGAGGCCAAGTCGCTCGCTACAATCACATCCGAAAAGGCTTTGGATTTTGTCATTAAAAACATCGTTTGACATTACGAGTTCCAAGGAAGATAGTCTCTGACAATGGATTGCAGTTCGACAGTAAAATGTTCACAGACTTCTGTCAACAGCATGGAGTCATCAAGAGCTTCTCTTCTGTGGCTCATCCTCAAGCAAATGGCCAAGTGGAAGAAGTTAACAAGACACTTAAGTCCACTTTGAAGAAAAGGCTGGAGTAGGCAAAAGGAGCTTTGCCCGAGGAGCTGCCTAGGGCATTGTGGAGCTACCACACCACTACCCGGAGCTCCACCGGACATTCCCCCTTCTCGATGGCCTACGAGTATGAGGCTATGCTCCCAGTTGAAGTAGCAATCTCCACACACTGACGGGATACGTATGATCCGACCACGACCCATGCTTTACTTCGGGAGTCCCTGGACCTCGTGGAGGAGCTACGCGAAGCTTTTTTAGCTGTGAGTAGCGTCCTACCGGCAGAAGGTGGCCAGATATTTTAACTCCAAAGTGAAAGACAGGAAATTTGGGGTCTGAGATATGGTGTTGCGAAGAGTCTTCTTAGCCAGTCGATACCCCGGTACAGAAGTCCTGGGACCCAACTAGAAGGGCCTATACTAAGTTGAGAGTGTTGTATGTCCTGGAACATACAAATTAGCCTGACTTAGTGGGGAGTTGATTCCTCACGCTGATGGACCCAAAACGGGTATGTTTAAAAATTTATACTCGCAAGCGCACGAATCGTATTTATAGAATAGTTTTCGTGTAAGCACGAGGTCGAACCCAAAGGAGTTGTCTAAAATCAAAAAGAAAACTATTGTAAATCAAAAGTAATAAATTCTAACCTAGTTCCAAAGATTGATGAGTTTTAATATTATGAACATAAACTAAAAGATTGTAAAATAAAGCTATTTAAGAGAATAAAAATAAAGCAATAATGAGTTGACAATAAGTGTTAAAAGAAAAGATTATTAAGATACTAGAATCCACAAAATGTAAGTTTAATAATATTTATTAGTATATTGATTCCCAAGTTTAAGTGATAGTTAAAATAATTTAAACTATCATTTTCCAAAAATATTTATAATTTTAAGCACAAATTTCTTATAAAAAGATAGGATTTTTCTTCACTTTTCAAAATTATAATTTCAAAGCATCTAGTGTAAATCAATCTAATGAAATAACAAATAAATCAATGAACATTATTTATAAGGCAAAACATAATATTTTTGTTCTAAGCATGGATGTGTACAATTTAATGACACATCTTACACAAAGAATATTATGTTTATGCACTAATGAAGAACAAAGTGTAAATATGTTCTAACAATCTAAAATACAAGATATTTAAGATGAAAGAAATATATGAAGAAGAAAAAATCCATAGACTTTGTTGCATTACAAGGGAAATCAACATACAACATAAATATTACCTAGTTACAAGTTGCTTCATCATGATCTTAATAATCTTATGAAAAAGATTAGAAGCACATAACTAGAGTAGAAATTACAAAATAAAAGACATACATACTTGCAAAATGCTCTTGAAAAGCCCAAATGGAAGAGATAATGGTATAGAGAAAATGAGAGAAAAAGATGGTAACCAAAACATTAAGCACCCTAAAATGGTCTTGAAATTCCATATTTATAGCCAAAGTGAGATTATTAAAATAATCAATTTAAATTAATTAAATTGATTAGATTAATTAAATAAAATAAATATGGTATGTAGAGGTAAATAATAGGGTGTGATGATGATGTTGTGGTAAAAATGTGTAGACAAAATGGTAAAAAGTTGGCATTTTGTCATAGGGGACAAATGAGCAAATTGATGGGCTCAAGGGGATTTTGGTACGGCTGGTTGCTGGGTGTTGGCGCAGGAGGCAAATGGCTGGGGGCTTGGGCCGTGTGGTTGGTGGCAAGCCCACGGTTTGGGCTTGGCTGAAGGCAAGGCCCAAGGTTCTTGGCTAGGCAGAAATTGGCTTGGCATGAGTGAATGGCTCACTTCAGGAGGCGTACGGCTGGAAGGGGTCACGGCTGAGTGCTCTTGCAGCTGGGACAGGTGGCGAGGAGGCAGGCTGAGGAGAAGACTTTGGTGGCAGCTGCTGGCAGGTGATCTGGGCCGGGCCTGGGTCTTGGGCAGGCGGCCCAAGGGGGCTGAAATGCCATAATTCATCAATCTTTTGACATTTGCCACTTTTTGTTTTCTTTTCTCTTCTTTCTTTCAAGCATGCAATATAATTCCTACAAAATAAAAATAAATTAAATAACAATAAAATATTTTCAATTATAAATAAATCATATTAATTATTTGAAAATATTGATTATAACTTAATTTAATAAAGCATTTAAGTTCAAAAGAATTACATTTTTAACTTCTAACTTAACAATACAAATTTCATATAATTAAATTACAACAAATTATAATAAAATATCTATAAAAACATATAAAAATCTATAAAACTACACTAAGACTAATAAATTAAAAATTACATAAAAACTTAATAAGTTAATTAAAAACTCAAGAACTAAGCAACAATTAGCATATAAAATATGGTAAAATAACTCTATTTTGTAGAGTTATCACACGCCTAGAATGTCGAGCATCTTTGTCAGTATTACCAGTAATATGTGCAGTAAACATTGTCTATTTCTGTAATACCGCCTGTAGCATTCGGGAACATGTAATGGAAACAGTGTATATAAAACACGGTAAGAAATTTATTTTGTTTTTCTTATTTGCTTTGGTTTCCTTTATATTCTATTAATGTTGTCTAAGAGCACATGCTCGCCTGGACAAGTGACCGCAGACTAGTCTCCAATCACTTGGGGGGCATGGAGTTAGGGCAGCACTATGCCTCACAAGAAACGACCTAGGAAACTAAACTTGTCAATTTTCAAGAGGAGTAAGCCTAGCATCGCCATGTCGAGAATAGGAAATCCTAGGAAACTAGTTAAGTATAGCCTAGAAGGCAGCTTGTTCCAGGAAGAGTTAAGCTTGGCATCTAGGAGCTAGATAACCCAAGTAGCGTGGGAATAAACTATTGTCACATCCAGTGGACACCGAGCCCGAGGAGCTCTGACAAAGTCTCTTGGTCTCGAGATGCGAACGGAAGATCGAGTACCCCATACTTGGCCTCAGGAAATTCGTGACATGGGGAGCTTGGCTAGTCGACGAGTGAAGTGCCCCTAATGTCACCATATACCATATCTAGAAAACCCAGTATAACGCAAACTTAAGAATTTAGGTTACCTCTCGAGGACAGCACGGGCCCGGAGAGTAATAACCAAATCCTAATCTTTTCGATACGGACGGATACCCAGGCAGCCTACTCCTGTGAGCCTTGTTAACGTCACCTCCTAATGAGGTCTAGGATTGTATGGAAGTGACGAGATGTACACTCAGAGAGCAGTGTCAAAACACCCGACTGACCTCCCGAGTAATGCATACTCGGGGGGCAGGTGGTTTTACATGATAGGACCCCTGAAAGCCCGAATCTTTGGATTGCAGGGGCATAGAACGCCGAGTGAGGAGCAACGATAAATTTTATGTCAAAGTTACTTCTAGGACTATGAGCCTACAAGGGACCAAATGTATAAAACGGTTTGAGTTCTTGTTCTCATGACATTCATGTTACATTGAATTTACATAATCAACTGTATAAAACGATTTGAGTTCTTGTTCTCTTGACAGTCGTGTTACGTTGAATTTACAGAACCAATTGGTTGAAACGGTTTGAGTTCTTGTTCTCGTGACATTCGTGTTATGTTGAATTTACAGAACCAACTGGTTAAAATGGTTTGAGTTCTTGTTCTCGTGACATTCGTGTTGCGTTGAAGTTATAGAACCAACTAGTTAAAATGTTTTGAGTTCTTGTTCTCGTGACATTCATGTTACGTTGAATTTACAGAACCAACTGTATAAAATGATTTGAGTTCTTATTCTCATGACAGTTATGTTACGTTGAATTTACATAACCAATTGGTTAAAATGGTTTGATTTTTGTTCTCGTGACATTCGTGTTGCATTGAAGTTATAGAACCAACTGGTTAAAATGTTTTGAGTTCTTGTTCTCGTGACATTCGTGTTCCATTGAATTTATAGAACCAACTGTATAAAACCGTTTGAGTTCTTGTTCTCGTGACAGTAGTGTTACATTGAATTTACAGAACCAATTTGTTAAAATGGTTTGAGTTATTGTTCTTGTGACATTCGTGTTGCGTTGAGGTTATAGAACCAACTAGTTAAAACGTTTTGAGTTCTTGTTCTCGTGACATTCGTGTTACGTTGAATTCATAGAACCAGCTGGTTAAAACGTCTGGAGTTTTTGTTCTCATGGCATTCATGTTACGTTGAATTTATAGAGCCAAGCATCTAAGATGGTTTGAGTGCTTATTCTCGTGGTCATTAAGTTATGTTGAATCCAAAGAACCAAATTAAGTGAAAGCAAGAAAAGATGCATAGTTAAACAGGAAAATAATTACAAGTGTGCTCAGTGGCTCAAGCATTGAGTGTTTATACCCCTAAACACTATGGCACACAGGCCTGTTCTATTTAAGAAATTACTGGGGGCTCTTGCCTGATGGCACCTCTGTCACCAGCTTGACCATTGGGTTGTCCTCGGGAATCTAGCCTACTGCCAAGGCCTCTCTCTCTTGAGTTGCACGGGCAGTATCCACCTCGAGACGCGCCTCGAGTTTGGTCCTCATGTCAGGATCCTCTGTGAAAGAAAGGTCAATGTCCTTGTTGCTCTGCCATGCAACAAAGAGCATGTACTCAACCATCACATCGAGGTCTTTGGCCAATTCCCCATTGGTTTTCTCCAGCTCTCCGACACGAGTTTCAAGTTCCCCTCGACTCAATCAAAACTCCTTGCGAACTCGGGCCAATTCCTCCTCCACAGTCCGTGTCCAAACTGCGACATCTTCCAATAACTTGGGGGATGTTTCCTCCAAGGCGAATAGCTTTGACCTTTCTGTGACTAGTTGATCCTCCACCTCTCGGACACGGCCCCTGGTGTCTGCCACCTCTTTCTGAAGCCATGAATGTTCCTCCAGAGGGACTACAGTCTCTTGGGTTTGAACAAGCTCCACTTGGATGCAAGTCAGCTTCTCCCTAGTCTTCTTCAACTCAAGGGACAACGTCAGCACCAGGTCCCCAAGTCGTTGATTTAAGACAACAACCTGTAAATTCAGAATGATGAATCAGCTTAAAAGACAAGAAATTCATCGAACTTAAACAAAAATCAAGATTTATCATGTGGCAGCGTGATAGCTAGTTTCCACCAGCGCCATCTCATTGTCACCGCCGCAACGGGAAAAACTTCCTGTAGTCATCTAACACAAGGATTTCGTTAATCCCTGCAGGAGTTCCGTGCCGAGTGGTATGGCCATCTCTCCTATTCTCCTGCGAGGAGAGTTTCAAGTTCTTCATGGCGAGAAGCAAAGGCAGGTTCCTTCATCCAGTCCTCATGCAAAAACGCAATCAACGGACACTCTCGTTGCCTTCGCCGATGCAAGCATTGTAGTACTCGGTGACCTCCCTATATAGACCTGAGCTGTCGTCATCGTAATACTCTAAAAAGATGACGAACCGGGGATCCTTAGCTTAGGGGGGGAGGGGGATTGGGAGGAATTTCTTTGCCTTTATTGGAGAACCCCACATCTCATGGAGAGGAGGCCTCAAGGTCTATGACCTCACTAGAGACTATTGCGCTCAAGGTTAGGGCCTTTGGAGCAGTGGCTGAGGGTGATGGAACAGACAAAAGGGGGCGTGGGCACTGGTATCGAGGCCATCGGGAGATCGATTTCAGAAGGGCCCGACACCCTTTGGCGTTTCAAGCACACCAAATCTGAAAGGCCCATGTTGTCTGCGAAAAGGAAACACCCTGGTTAGTCCTGATAAATGAAAAGAAAACCATAAAAAGATAATACGTGCATAAAAGAAAGATCAAATTCCTGGGGAGCCCCACCACGATCAGGCTCCTCGGAATGGAGGATGGTACTATCAAATAGACGTACGAGACGACCCATCTCCTATGTTAAATTGGTTTCATACTGACAAAACCAAGATGCATGCATGGCCGCCAACTCGTCAAGAGGCACGAAGTTGGGAGGGTGCCTTTTTCTCTTCAAGTTGTTGAGGAACGCGTCGATGAGATATTGGTAATCTTGGTACTCTTCTGCATACCAGCAGCACTCCAAAACTTGGCCACATTCGAGAAAGGAGGGAAAAAACAAGATATAGTGAAGAATGATCGGAGATTTACCTTGATGTGCGAAAGATGATTCGATCCCGCTTCTAGCTCCACCTCAAGCTCTTCGTCTTGTTTCGCCTCCTCGATGGCTTTGATAGCAAGAACACTCTCTGCGCGCTCCTCACAAAGACGCTGCTGATATTTCTAGAGCACCTTAGCCGCCATGAAATCTGTGTGTAGCTTCGCTTCCATCCAAGATCTCTTCGAGTCCCGAAAATGGGTAACGACCACCGGATTTACACTTTTCCCTGCCTGTAGCAACCCACACTGTCGAAGACGGGCATCGGTGATGAGACAGGGGAGCTCTAGCTCCTCATTGGGGAGAGAGCCTATCGCCCAAAGCCTCTCGTCAAAGGAATCAACGAATGTGGTACGACGGTACGAACCTGATTAGGACAATATGTACAGAGATCAGTTACGAGCTAGGTGCCATCGGGCTAACTTACGCGAGTTCGATACTTACCGATGGTGGTGAAGTCCAGGAGTAAGGTGGGATTAGTCCTCGTTGGGAAACAGTCTCCCCAAAAGAATTGATCTTTATAAGTCCAACTGTCGTTCTCGTTGTTGCACGGAGCTTTATAGCCTTTCCCCGGACTTGTGTGTTTCATCAGGGTATAATATCCCCCATTTCCCCCCTTCTTCGAGCATTGCCAAAAACTATAGATATACAGTATTTCGGTGAGGGACGAAGTAGGCTAGTTTTGGGTCTTTTATAAGACGTAGAGTCCGGTCAATACTCGATAGTCATTCGGAGATAGTTGAAACAGGGCTATGCTGTAATGCCCTACTTCCTTAGAGTCGTTACTAAGTGAGTTTAAAAGCGTGCATTCAACTCACTAATTGAGGTTTTAGGTCAAATAGTGTAATTAAGCCATAAACAGAGGAAAAACTTTAGAAATAACTCCATTTCATTGAAAATCATAAAAGTTTAACACTTGGGATCCCAAAATACAGTTTAGAAATATTTACAACATATAAATTGAACCAAGTCGACTAAATGACAAAATCTAAGTTTATTTACAACCATCTCCCAAAATCCACTGGTTGTGGCAGCCAGGCAGGCCAAACATGTACATGCCGATTCACGCCTGCTACACTCATGGTTGGTTGGCTTTTTCCTTGCCCTTACCTGCACCACAGAGCATCTGTGAGCCGAAGCCCAGCAAGAAAACCCACAAACAGATAACATACGCAAAACATACACCAAGTATATAAACTGGCCATCAATAGGCTAAACACATACGGCCTAGCCGTCCCAGGTGCCTTACCAGACCCTGGGTTTGCGGCCTACACCGTGAGGATATCCCAGGTATCCTTTAGAGACTCGCCCTGGCAACTTGCACTCCACGTGCTCAACGCTGCTCCCAGCCCCTTGCCGTACTCGTCCTTGCACTCAACGTGCCTAATGCTGTTTCCGGCCCTTTTCCGTTCCCGGTCCCTGCCGACCTCGGCCTACACCGTTCCCGGCTTTTGCCGATCATTCACATAATTGCACTCATAGCATAATAAACAAGTACATAGTACAAGCAAATTCAATCAAAGCGCTACGCCCTGCAATTCAAACACATTGGGCTCAGTCCTGCATACAAGCTCCAAGGAACAAGGGTTTTCTTACCTGAGTCCCGATATCCCGAGCACAGTCCTCTAACTCGAGCCTCGCCAAAACCCTAGTCACAACACATTAACAATATTCATCCATCAAGTTCTAATCCATTAAATAACTTTGAGCCATGCCTCTAACCTCCGGGACCTTGAATTCTATCAATCCGGGTGATAAAATCCATCCCGAGCCTTAACCATTGAGTTCCCAAGCCTAAACACCCTTAAAAACACAAACTGGCACTAAGAGTCGTGGCCCTACCCACAAGCGCCGCGGCTAGCCTCGAAACAAAGGCTAGCATCTCCCTGAAGCACACACGGGCCACGGCGTGCTTGGCCAAGCATTGCGGCGTGCATCGAACATCTCGGCCTCTGATGGTCGCGTGCGCACACGGGCCGCGGCATGCCCCTCCTAGGGCTGCGGCCCTCACCTCCAAACCTAGAATTCTTCATCTTTCATGCATTCTCTTCAGACCAACTCATCCAACAATCAAGCTAACAACTCCAGATATTCAACACCAAGATTCTAGCCCAGTTTCAACATCAAAACCCATCAAAATCTGCTCCAAAACTCAACTAAAACACCCAAGTGCAGATCAAATTCTATTCACATGCATATCCTAAAAACATAGCTGAAATTCAAGTGTAATTCCCATGGTTAGAGCTTACCCTTGCTGAGTTATGCCTCTGAACTGATTCCTCAAGTGCCCAGCTTTAGCTCCTTAACTCTAACAGCCCAAAATCCTCAATCCTTGACTAATTCCACCAAAGCTTCTTGACTGGTTTTCTCTAACTTGCCTCCTTAAAATGCCTTAGAGAAGAGAGGGTGAGAGAAAGTTAACTTCAGCTGAGAGTGAGAGAAGAATGTCGGTTTCTACAAGTCTCTAAATGATTCTTTCTTTTTGTTTTATTTAACTTAATCTATGTGGTTACCTCAAGGCTCGGGGTACCCAAACGTCCCCGAGGGCAAAATGGTAAATTTCCCCAATATTCCCTCCTAGACATTCTAACCTCAAATATATCTCCAAATATTTATTTTCATAACCCGATAACCCCATATAATAACTAATGCCCAAATTACCCCTCGACTCGCCCTGAGTCGGATTCTCATCCCTGCTGTGACTTTTTAGCTAACCGCTCCCCAGGACTGTCTCGGATCGTGCTGCACAGATATATCACATATATATCGCATTTATCACATTTATACCCCTAATATCCAAACGGGGCCTACATGCACATTTAACTCAACTAAACATGCATCATTATCATATATTCAAATAAATTCACATATTAACATATTAAATCATTTATTGCCCTCCAGGCACACTAATCAATGCCCTAAGCCCTATTAGCAAATTTGGGTCGTTACATATGCCGACGTATTTGAGGAAGTTGGCATAGTATTGATGCAGATGTAGGGTTGCACCTGCTTGAAAATGTGAGGCACTCCAAGGTCCAAGCCCGTAGACACTTTCGTGCACCCCCTCTTCCTCCTGAGTCAGGCGCACTAGTATCTCACTGTCATCTACCCCGTAGTTGGTGAGTATTTTATTCAAGGCACCTTGATGCCGCAGCTTGCTGAGAAGGTCTTCTGCTTCAAATTCTATGGTGGGCCACAAGGTATCTGATAGCATCGGACTGTAGTTGGCCTCCTCCTCCGAGAGGCCAGCTCTACGAGGCCTCACAGCAGTCAATTCTGAATTCTCCCGTATGGTAAGAGCCTGGCTGCTGCCAGCCACTTGTTTCCCCTTCTCGAGGAATTGTTCTACCTCTCGGGCCATCTGGAGGATTTCGTTGTGGAAGGCATAGAATCCTTGTTGGTGGAGCTGATGAAGCTCCTCGGACATCTGAAAACAAAAACCAAGCAGTTAGTGCTTTGACCCGAAGGAAGTTGGGCCAAAACGAGAGCCCCTAAGACAACTGCTCAGGGAAGGAGAAAGAAATAGACTAATGGCTCTGCGGTGTCCTCCGACCCAAGTACTTGACACCGGAGATGCCACTGAAAAACATGAACACCATCAGAGATGATGAACATCACCGAAATCTGGAAATTTTCCAGATTCCGGCCGAGGACGCAGATTAAGGTAAAACTCCCCAAAACACTACAAAAAGGTTAAATGGGTCATTTAGGCCATTTATGACCTCAAACAAGGCAAAAAAAACCTCTGAAAGGCTCAGAAAACAAATCCTAAGCTTGCATCTGAAACTCTCTAATACACAGGAGAATATGAAATCACAGTTTAGGGATACTTACTCGAAATGTAGCGACAGATTGTGCTGAACCGAGTGCGAACTCTGAAGAACAGTTGACCGTTCACCCAGAAGTATGAAGCTTCACACCAGTCGTCCAGAGTGACAAAAGGAACTAGAGAGGAGGCAATTCCGGAAAGGGGTTTGAGAGGTTGAGAGAAGTTGAGAGAGTTTGAAAGCACAACAAATTTGAAATGAGTTAAAGTAACGTTGGGGATTTGATTTTATAGACCCAGTGCTTGGGGGTGAAGTAAGTTTACCCCAACCGTCATATTATCTAGGACATGGGTACTTGAAAGCAGTACAAGGGCCTAAGATCAGAGCAGTGTAAACCATTATCATTGGCATTGGAAAAGGGAAATCTCGAGTGTAAACTGAAAGGACGCTTAGGGTACAGAAAAGATGTTTCGGGATGCGAAATTGACCTTTCATTAATTGCACGGATTGATGGGCCCAACATTGGGGTTCCAGCACATGGCAGGTAATCTCATAGTGACATCAGCAAAAGTACAAACATTTCCTATCCGAGGACTTTTTGAAGTCTTCCTCAGTTTTAAGTCTCCACTGTCCGTGAACGTGTAGAGACTTGGGGGGCAAATGTTGTCTATATTTTCATCCAAGGACATGTGATCACCCAAGTAGGACATGTGTTTATTTTGATGAGGCCACTCCTCGAGGATAAGTCCTCGGGAGGTCGGTTCTACAGTCGGATATCATTCTCCTTGGATAGAGGGAGGACGTCGACATCTCCCTAGGGCCATGTCCGAAGAGCTATGAACGTCTTCCCAAGGTTATGTCCCGAGGGTGCTTGGAAATCGACGGGTTTCCTTGCCATCAGTTATATTCTAGGCCGAGGACCTAATCCTCGGGATCTAAAGGATAAGCCATGTGTCATCCAATGCTAGTTAGCAGCCTCAGAGGAAGACCTGACAACCTTTTTAGGCGATCCGCCTACAGTGTTGTCGATTGTACGACTCGACAATTCGCACTACCACTACTCTGCCTGACAGGAAATATGTACAGCATGCCTTAAGAGCACCAGGGGCATGTTCCCATAAAGTGGGTACCTTTCGTCAATGGGCCCCGCAAATCTCGCTTGGGTCGTGGTCTCTATTCAATGCATCCCAATGCATTAAATTGGTGTTAATCCCCCAATAACAGGAATAATATATATTAATGACAAATGATTAGTATTAATTATCCCGACCTCTATAAATAGAGCTGGGAGTCTCCTTGTCAACGACGACGCTGAACGAGATTACGTAAGTTAGCTAATTGTGTTCTAATATTCCTATATTTTTTTTTTGTGTTTCTAATGTTCCTTAAAATAGACACAATTGAAGGCTGGTTTTGAAAGACAAAGTCAGAAAACATTCCCTTCTAGTTTGAATGATGATGGTTCGACAACAAGTTGATTAGTTAGAGGTGCTTCAAAAAGTAATGGGTCAAAGGCGCGGCCATGAGCAAGGATTGAGCCACAAATTGAAGGGGTCGGGGTCATCATCTACCCAGAGTTTTCATACTTGTCTCAATATCCTCCACCTGAAGCTTGTAGTCCCCCAAAGGTTGAAGTGCAGACTATATATGAAAACATTGTTGGGAGGAATGCAAATACAACGTCTCAAGCTCCACAACATTCATTGTCTCAACCTTCTTCCCATCCCGACATGTCTGCACCCTCGTCTTCTCAACCTTCGGCCCATCCCTACATGTTCAGAGAAATGTCGTCCCAACCCATGGCACCTCCTTACATGTTTAGAGTAGCACCACCATCTTATCCTCATATGTTTGGAGCACCGTCGTTGCAGCCTCCCCCATATACCTACATATACAGAGAAGAATCGTCGACATTGCCTCAACAATATCTGTAGTCAATGTCGCTGATGCCCCCACAGCCACTCGAATCACCGCAAGAAGACGATATGGATGACGATACTAATTTAGGAGAGTATATTATATAATAAATAATTGATACATTATATTATAAATATGGATATTTATTATCTTAATTAACTTATTTGAATATTCAATGTAAAATTATAATTTTCAATTATTTATTTTTTTCAATTTATTTTTTATTATTAAATAAGTATTTTCTTTTCTAAAAAAATAACTATTGGGGGCTACAATGTCACCCCTAATATTCAACTATTAGCGGTGATGATAAGAGTATCAGGGGCGGCACTTTGAAATTTGTCGCGCAATAAAGAACAAGATATCACCAAAATGATTGAAGTTTGCGGCTGGCGACAATGTCGATCACCTCTAATAATGGCTATTAGCATCAACGTAGTAGGGGCGACATGTTGCCTTTAATAGTTATTAGCGGCGATATTTGGGGTCTTCAACTGCGACATCTATTGCCTGTGAAAGAAATTTTTCTTGCAGTGAAGTAAGGCTTATGTAGAGTAATACTTGAGTTCCTTGCTGATCCAGTCTGCCCCTAGGGAAGGAAAGGATGTTTATGTTCTTGGTTGTTTCTAATGTTGCAGTAAGTTCAATAGTGTTTCGAGAAGAAAAAGGGAAGTAAAAACCAGGCGTCTATTACAGTAAAATGTCAATGGACGCTAAAACAAGGCACAACAGTGTTGACTGATTATCCCTTTGAGAAACTATTCCTAACATTGATCATCATAACCGAGAAGAGATTAAAATAATACTTTTAAGACATGTACAGTCATCGTCTTGACTGATTATCCAATCTGACAGATGCAATCATGGCTAAATTAAATTTCTATCAAAGAACATCATATTTCTATTTTTTTAATTCATGTAATAATTTCCTTTGTGCTCTCCATGTCTCCATTTCATCTTCACTTCTAAACTATTATAATTTGGTAATACGCATACTTTATCCTCCCACGTTTGTATTTATATCATGTTTTTTCCTTTTTTTTCAAACACACATCTTCACTTTCTCTCCACTTTTGTACTCTTGCGACTTTTTTAGGGGCCTTTTCCACTATACCGAACTCAAGTAGTTTCCCTAATTGCACTAAACTACTATAAATATAAATATATATATATATGGAGAGAAAGATAAAGCATATAAAGTCTTATTATATTTTATGCCTTAATCCATGAGCTGTGTATTATTTTACACAGTGAGATTTAAATATCAGGTCGCTATTAAGCCATAACACAACCCGTTTCCCCCAACTATGTGCATCCTCATTTGTTGGTTACGAGTAGTGCTTCTTTAGCATGTGTTCCACCATACGTTTCTCAAACTTCTATCACTTATGAGAAAGCACCAACATTTTTAATGTAATTTTTGCATAATTAATGGTGTGTTTATTTATGCGTAATCAGAAATGTTTGCAATCAGAATCATTAGTGTTGACGCGATTTTTCGACAACAAGAGATTTAAAAATCCGACAATAGAGAGATTAGACTTTCAATAAACTAGATAGAAAGAAATGACAAAAAACAAGAACTCAAAATACTCATACAATTTTACGTGATTTAATGATTAAAATTCTCCTACTCGACAAGTCACTCTTATTGATCTGTTTTGGACTCTTGATGAAATTGTTTATGACAATTTCAGCAGAGTTTTGGCATACAGAATGTCGATCTCTTTTTTCTGTCTATTCCCCTTGTATTTATAAGAGATTATCATAGACAGTTTTGGGTAACTGTACAATAATATGTAACTTAAAAATTCGGGTAACTTCTCATTTACATAAATATATGATTGCCGATTGATTCCATATTTGTTATATCAGGTAATAAATACATAATAAAATATGGGCATTTATTAGACGTCTAAGGAATCTCCGAGTCTTTTGGGATCATTCACTGTGTGTCATAGTTAGGCTTCCGTGAGCTGAACACACTCCTCGAGTTAGATGTTGTAGGACCAATATGAACTGACACGAGTCATGTTCAGAACTTCACGAGGGCGATCCAAACGATGTGTACCTCGAATAAAGTTGTTACCATAAGAGGCGATCTGGAGACTCTAGTTGTCATAGGCTGTCAAGAAAGCTTGAGCTGATCACTCTAGAGTTAATAAGAAACTCTTCATATGTACTTTTTCTTCATAATCTTGTCTGCAAGCTGTACCCCGTGCTGAGTAATTCAGGTTGTATTTTTTGGGGTACAACATTTTCCCCTCAAGTCCCGGCTCGTTCGTGACGTCGTGTGAGAGTCCGAGAGTGAGAGTGTGAGAGTTTCTTGGAAACAAGGGAATGCAGAGAGTTTTGAATATTTTGGAGAAGAAGAAAGAGAAGAGAAAAATGTCGAATGCAAAGGTGGTGAGGCTCATGCTTGGTTATCCTATTTATACATAAACTTCGGGAACTAATTTAAGCCACATGATTAGTTTAGTTCGAGATCTAAGGGCCTGAGTTACATATCCCAAACGACGACAAAATGGTGACAGAACAACTGTCACAATACTCAAAACACGAACAAGTGTCAATAAAAAGCAGACAAATGTACCATACTTGATTAGGTAAGTGGGCACAATTCCCCTTAACAAAAGTAGAAAAGTTACTACTATGCGTGTCAGACATGACGTCAAACACAAGTAGGGACTTGGGGGGGAAATGTTGTACCCCAAAAAATACAAGCTGAATTACTCAGCACGGGGTACAGCTGGCAGACAATCGTATGAAGAAAAAGTACATATGAAGAGTATCTTGTTAACTCTGGAGTGATCAGCTCGAGCTTGCTTGACAGCCTATGACAACCAGAGTCTCCAAATCGCCTCTTATGGTAACAACTTTATTCGAGGTACACATCTTTTGGATCGCCCTCGTGAAATTTTGGACATGGCCCACGTCAATTTGCATTGGTCCTACAACACCCAGCTCGAGGAGTGTGTTCAGCTTGTGGAAGCCTAACTATGACGCACAGTGAAGGATCCTAAAACACTCAAAGATTCCTTATATGCCAAATAAATGCCCATATTTTATTATGTATTTATTACCCGATATAACAGGTATAGAAATAATAGGCAATCATGTATTTATGTAAATAGGAAGTGTTGACGGTGAAATCTCGTCAACGATATAAGGTTAGAAAACTAAGACTATATTGCCAAATGTATCTCAGAAGAAGATGGAGAAAACTTGAAAGAGTAAATGTGTAGAACTGCAATGGAGTCGAAACTGTATATTATTTAACAGCCTTAGCCTACAATCAATTTTCCAACCCCTTTTCTAGAGGGGTGATGACCTATTTATACTGGAGCTCTAATGGCTCCCCATACATTATGGTCCCAGGGGACAAGATTGTACAGAGGTACATTGTCAGGGTAGTGGCACAGGTCGTGGTGGAGCAGAAGGTTATGGTGTCGGCCTGGTACATAGTCAGAGGTATGCATGTAGTGCTTCCACTCTCTGTACAAATCCGTACCTCCACTACTTGTAGGACACAGATGTCAGAGTCATGCCTTTGCCCTTTTTCAGGGTTGTACATCCCGTGCTTGTACATTTATCTCATCCCTAGTGGTCCCCTTTACCTAAATATCTTCTCTAGGTTTCTTTATATTTTAGTAAGTGTCGATCCATACTTCTTTTATCCCGTCCTTACCTCCAGGTAGGAGGCCTGGAAATAGGCATGTACGAGGCTTGGGGATGGGTCTCACAAGGCAATACCCTTGGTGCCTAAGCGAGTATCCAGGCATGACTTGGGCATTCACGAGGCATGGGGATTGGTCTCACAAGGCAAGACCCTTGGTGCCTAAGTGAGTACCCATGTATGACCCGGGCATTCACGAGGCTCGGACATGGGTCTCACAAGGAGTGATGGGGTTGCATGAGGGCCACAAGACGATGGTGGTACGAGGCTCCTTAGTGTGGTCATACCTCGCGAGACGCACACAAGCGTGGTGAGGTGTGTCTTGCTGTGCGAGGCATTGGCGCGCATCTGGGTCGCGAGGCGCACAGGTGAGGGCAGCCTCGCATAGTGAGACCCTTGTGGCCTTGGCAGGCGCATGCAGGGGAAGGGTAGCCTCGCATGCGGGGGAAGGGCAGCCTCGCATAGTGAGACCCTTGTGGCCTTGGCAGGCGCATGCGGGGGAAGGGTAGCCTCGCATGCGGGGGAAGGGAAGCCTCGCATAGTGGGACCCTTGTGGCCTTGGCAAGCGCATGCGGGGGAAGGGTAGCCTCGCATGCGGGGGAAGGGCAGCCTCGCATAGTGAGACCCTTGTGGCCTTGGCAGGCGCATGCGGGGGAAGGGTAGTCTCGCATGCGGGGGAAGGGCAGCCTCGCATAGTGGGACCCTTGTGGCCTTGGCAGGCGCATGCGAGGGAAGGGTAGACTCGCATGCGGGGGAAGGGCAGCCTCGCATAGTGAGACCCTTGTGGCCTTGGCAGGCGCATGCGGGGGAAGGGTAGCCTCGCATGCGGGGGAAGGGAAGCCTCGCATAGTGGGACCCTTGTGGCCTTGGCAGGCGCATGCGGGGGAAGGGTAGCCTCGCATGCGGGGGAAGGGCACCCTCGCATAGTGGGACCCTTGTGGCCTTGGCAGGCGCATGCGGGGGAAGGGTAGCCTCGCATGCGGTGGAAGGGCAGCCTCGCATAGCGAGACCCTTGTGGCCTTGGCAAGCGCATGCGGGGGAAGGGTAGCCTCGCATGCGGGGGAAGGGCAGCCTCGCATAGTGAGACCCTTGTGGCCTTGGCAGGCGCATGCGGGGGAAGGGTAGCCTCGCATGCGGGGGAAGGGCAGCCTCGCATAGTGAGACCCTTGTGGCCTTGGCAGGCGCATGCGGGGGAAGGGTAGCCTCGCATGCGGGGGAAGGGCAGCCTCGCATAGTGAGACCCTTGTGGCCTTGGCAGGCGCATGCGGGGGAAGGGTAGCCTCGCATGCGGGGGAAAGGCAGCCTCGCATAGTGAGACCCTTGTGCGTGGTCGGGGGGTGCATGGCGCGAGGCCCTTGATGTGCCTGGCCCCTTGTGACCCGTAGCTTGGCCTCCTAGCCTAGCAAGGCCATACTTCACAGCCCACAAGGTGATGCTTCCCTTGGGATAATCTCCCGATTTCACAAGACTTACAGGTCTGAGCTTGATAATGTGACTAAGTGCGTATTTTAACCATTTACTGGGGATTTTTTTCTTGGTGGATTTTTGGCATCCACAGGAAGTTACTCAAATTTGTAAGTTACCTTATTAATGTATGGTTACCTAAAACTGTCCATGATGATCTCCTATCAATACAAGGGGAATGGACAGAAAAAGGGATCAACTTTCTGTATGCATAAACTCTGCTGAAATTGTCATAAACAATTTCATCAAGAGTCCAAAAAAGATCAATAAGAATGACTTGTGGACTAGGTGAATTTTAACCACTGAACCTCGTAAAATCGTGTGAGTATTTTGCGTTCTTGTTTTTTGTCATTTCTTTCTATCTGATTTATTGAAAGCCTAGTCTCTCTATTGTCGGACTTCTAAATCCCCTGTTGCCGAAAAATCGCTTCAATAAATTTGTGCTTTCATTGAGAGCAGAATGGGCTAGAATTCTCACACAAGTTTCAACCCAGCAATCATTATGGTGGTCACTCGTTCTATGCGCGACTACAAAATGGAGCAACCCAATGATCAGGGAGGTCACCATACAACCATCCCCATTGAAGAAGGTACATCCGCACAACGTCGCCTTGGAAATCAACATATGGAGCAGGATGATGCTGAAAGTTCGCCTCACGCCCACCAAATCCTAATGTCGGAAGGAGGCAAAGTGGGTCCCACAGGCCAGACAGGAATAATCGACCTATCGTCAACCATTCTGTCCGAACTGGGACACTGAGTTCCATAGCTTCTGAACGGACTCTGCAAAATAGTCAGCCTGCCAATCCTCAAGGAATAATCGACCTAAGATCATTCATATTGTCTGAAATGCGACCCCGAGTTCCGTACCTTCTAAACGAATTCCACGAAATACTCGACCTTTCAATCCACACAGGAATAATAATTCAACTCACACTCCCAGGAATCAGCTTGGCCAGATAGAGTGCTCTAAAGCTGACTCAAGGAGAGGAGACATCCCAGCAAATCAACCCGTGCCTCGACTAGCAGTTTAAGCACGGAGGAATGGGTCTACACCACCTCCAACTGGGGAAATCAGAGTAGATCAAGGGCGAGCTAATCTAGTGTGTCCCGATAGGACAAGGATAGCCTCACCAATAAGGCATCCTCCATCACCAATTAGACATCTAACACCACCTCCCCCACAGAGGAATGCTCCAGCTGGAAAGGACAGTAGGAGGCATCCTGCCCCCTCTAAAGACACTTATGTGTCGTGATCTCGTGCCAATAATCCAGATCCTCGACCCCAACTATGAGCTATAAGCTTCACGGGTGGGAGCTATTGAATAGAAAGCCAGTGCAGATGCATGTCCAAGATTGCTCATATTATGAATTCCCACAGGCATGAGAGCGACCTAAAGAATCAGTTAAGCTTCTCACAAAGTCTTCGCTCAATCCTACAATCAGACCAGCGTGATCATCTGAACACACAAAGAGGACATCCAGCTCGCCACAGTGATTTGGGTTATACTCAGACCAGGGGAGATCTGTCTATTGTACTCAACAATTGGAATGTTCCGCATAACTGAGCTCAAACTTTCAGGGACAATAACTCGTCTAACACATACAATAGGATGGGAGCTGGTAACCAACTACCAAACAACCTAGATACCAAGGATCCAACCCTCGAACAGCTGGCCTTAGCGGAGGAGCAGATGAAAAGACTCATGTCTGGAAAGAACATTGATGATTATGATTGTGAAGAGGAGCTCGAGCCTTTTCCTCATCATACTGCAGCAGCTCCATATCCTACTGGCTTTAGGATGCTGACCATGCCCACATATAATGGAACCACTAATCCGTCCAATCACCTAGAGACCTTCAACACATTGATGATGGCTCACAATGTATTATGTTCCCTGGAACATTGACTGGACCAGCCAAACTGTGGTTCAATAAATATAAAAAGCATTCAATCACCTTTTGGAAAAAAACTGTCCTCCGAGTTGAAGAGACAGTTTCGGGCTGCGAAAGAGACCCTAGTAGAGGTCGATTCATTGACTAACATAAAGCAGCATCTTGGTGAATCCCTGAAGGCCTATCTCAACCGATTCATAAATGTAGCGTCCCGAGCTAGAGACGTTGATGATAACACTAAGCTCATGGCTATGAGGATGGGAATTACTGTAGGATTTTGTGGAGGGAGCTCCAGAGAAAAGGAGTCAAGAGTGTAGATGATTTCTTGGCTCGAGCTCAAGAATGGATAAACTTAGAAGAAGCAGAATCTACTGTTGCAGGAACCAGCCAAACACTCGTTCAGTTCGCTACTTAAAATAACCAATCGGAGGGCAATAAACGGAAAGGGAATGGTGATGGCGACTAGGGGGACTCTAAAAAAATAAGCCCGGGGAGAAGTATAATTCCATTTACAGTTATTATACCAACCTGATAGATACATGAGAACATATCTTCTTGGAAAATTCTACGCACCTTCCATGAAAGAAGCATAAGCCCATGAAACATCAAAGGGCGAAGAGAGATCTAGCTATGTTCTGTCGGGATCAAAGTGACATCAGCCACAACACTGACGATTGTCGTCAACTAAAAGATGAGATTGATACTCTCATCCAGGTGGGACCGTTAGCACAATACGCTCGAAACAGAGTAGCTCCCAATGAACCTGCGGGGTAGAACCCTCAACCAGCTCAAGCACACCAGACCAACTCTCAACCAGCTCAAGGAAATTAGATCATCCCTCCTCCTCCTGTTGAAAGGGGGGGGGGGGGATAGCCTAGGACAGAAAATGATGTACAGAGTCTAACCGAAATGGTCGCAGCCCTAAACCGCTTCATTTCAAAATCCACAGACATGTTTCTCCGATTTTACAATTTACTTAGGGGAAATAAATGGTTCGAGTGGAATGAAGAATGCAAGTAGAAATTTCAAAACGTGAAAATCCACTTGGCTGAACCCCTATACTATCAAAACCAGTTGCTTAGGAATGTTTATTCTTATGTCTGGCAGTAACAGAAAATGCGGTCAGTTCCGTATTAGTTCGGAAGGAGAATCGAGTGCAGAAACTAGTATATTACGTGAGCATGAGAGTTCTGGGAGCTGAATCCAAATACCCTTTAATCAAAAAGCTCGTGTTTTGTTTGATCCTAGCCTCGAGAAAGCTCATGCCATATTTTTAGTCACATATTATCGACGTCTTAACCGATTAACCTTTAAAGTAGGACTTGCAAAAGCCTTACACATAGGGACGTTTATTAAAGTGGGCCATCGAACTCAGTTAGTTCGAGATATTATACAAACCGTAGATAGCGATCAAGGGCCAAGCGCTTGCTGATTTTGTGGCAGAATGCACGGGTTACTAGGACGAGCCAATGAGGGAACTAGTGTAGGAATTGTGGAAACTCTTCGTTGATGGATCATCCAATGAAAATGAAGCTGGATCTAGGATAATTCTAATCTCACCTGAAGGCACCGATTCCATACAGCTCTGAGGTTTAGTTTTGACGTGGCCAACAATGAAGCAGAGTACAAGGCATTGTTGGCAGGAGTTCGAGTAGCAAAGGAGCTGAAAGTAAAGGCAATTCAATGCTACAATGCTTTTCATCTCATTAGAGTAATATCATGCTCGAGGAATCAAAATGGTGGCTTATCTAGCAAAGGTTAAAGATTAACTGTCTGAATTTGAGTTCTATTCCATCGAGCAGGTCCCCCGTGAACAGAATGCAAATGTTGATGCACTAGCTCGACTCGGCACCACCAAGGAAGCGTTCACATTAAATGTTGTCCCCGTAGAATTATTGGAACAACCAAGTATCAAAGAAGAGCCATTGGAGGTCAGAATGGTTTGTACAAAACTGACATGGAGGACTCCTATTGTCCAGTAACTTATGATTGGTAACTACCAGAAGATCGAAAGAATGCAAGAAAATTATTTTACTAGGTCCCACGGTATGTTATGGTCAAGGGAATTCTCTACAGGCATGGTCATTCATTACCCCCCTGTTGTGTGTTCTGCCGAGGAAGCACAAACCAACCTCCAAGAAATACACGAAGGGTTTTGTGGAGACCACGCTGGGGGGAAAAGCTTGGCTCTAAAAATATTAAGGCAAGGCTACTTCTGGCCTACAGTCAAGAAGGACTTAGCCTCGTACGTCCTTAAGTGTGATAAGTGCTAGCATTTTTCCACTATTGCTCCAGCAACACCCATGGAGCTAACAATGATTACATCGCCTTGGTCATTTACTGTATGGGGGATCGACTTAATCGGCTCATAGCCAACTGGAAAGGGAGGAGTTTGCTATGCAGTTGTTGCCATTGACTACTTTACTAAGTTGGTTAAGGCCAAGCCCCTGGCGACTATAACCTCGAAGAAAGTCCTAGATTTTGTCATTAAGAACATAATATGTTGTTTTGGACTCCCAAAAAAGATCGTGTCCAACAATAGAACAAATTTTCGTGAGAAGTACGGTATAAATAAGAGTTTCTCTACAATGGCATACCTTCAAGCTAATGGACAGGTTAAAGTAGTGAACAAAACCCTAATGGCGAGCTTAAAAAATAGAGTAGAAGAGGCTAAGGGGATGTGGCCCGAGCAGCTCTCGCAAGTACCATGGGCCTATCAGACCTCACATTGCACCTTTACTGGGCACACTCCCTTCTCTTTAACTTTTGGAAGTGAGGCTATGTTTTCAATCGAGGCCCTAGTGACGTCGCACAGGTAGAAACTTTCAACTAGGATTAGAATCATTACATGCTTAATGCATCTCTGGACTTAATCGAAGAATGGTGGGAGGAGTCTCAATTGTAGCTCGCCCATTACCATCAGAGAGTTACTCACTACTTCAATTTGAAAGTCAAAGGATGTAGACTCGAATTGGGTGATTTAGTGCTCCGAATGGTGTTTTTGGCTAACAGAGATCCCAAAGATGGTGTATTGGGACCGAACTTGGAAGGACCCTACCAGATCATGGAAATCTTGCATAAAGGAACCTTCAAACTATCTCAGTTAAGTGGAGAATTGGTCTCACATACCTGGAATTCTTTACATCTCAAAAAATACTATCAGTAATAGGACGGCTTTGTTAGATTTTAATATTTTTTTATCATTTGTTATTCCTTGTAAGGCTTGTTTATAAAAAGTCGTCTTGTTTTAATTAAATAATACAGTGTTGCACCAATATTTTATATCTTATTCTTGTAATTTATCATGATTTCATTTTGTAAAAGCGACCTAGAATATTCATAAATTTTGATCACTTGGGGGGCATATGATCCTTGAAGAGTCTTTGAAGTATTGCACAAATTTAGATAAAATTTGTGCAACTTAGAATTGGGAAAATTGATCACTCTACAACTTTTTCAAGCTCGAGTTTTCAAAGAAATTATGAATACGAACTAAGTTAAGAAAATTCAAAGTAAAACAAAACCTAGAATTCAACTAGGTACAAGAATCCTGGATATAACCAGGACCGAGGCCTGATTCTTAATAGGTATAACGCTATTAGGCGACCAAACTCCGGGATATAACTAGATCATCAACCAGAATTAACTGCTCAAGCCATCAAGTATTTATCTCAATCTAAAGTTAACCTATACAACTATGCAATTATACAAGGACTTCTTAAAGCTCATAAACTTGGCTGAAAAATAAATAAAGGGGAACAAAAAAGGATTATGGCTCTCAGGTTAGTTCACAAAAAGGAGGGACACTAAGCAAAAAAAATGTTCAAGAAAAAAGGATAACTCACAGTCAGAGTCATTTCCAAGGTTGACTCCAAGACACTCTCCAAGGGATGCTCCTCTATGGCTCTCAGGTCCTTCATGTTCACCTGATTAACATGACCCACCAAGTGATTTTTCATCTCATGGAGGGGCCAACGAAATGCATCCAGAATCCTTCCAACATCGAGCAACATAACTGGAAGCTGCACATATGGAGCCTCGCCTTGAATAACTTGAGGAATCAGAGTAGGATCGCGAGGAAGAGGTGGTGTGGGGGGCGCGTGGGGGGGGGGGGGGGGGGGGGCTTCTAAAGTGGTAACTGTTGTCACCTGGGCCTACTGTTGCTTTGGTTAATGCTGCTTCTAGATGGATCCAACACCTTTATCTTTTGTAGGGGATCCAGTGGTGGCTCCATCTTCGAAGGTGGTTTTCTTTGACATCCTCAGTGTTTAAACTCGCTAAACGAGTCATTTGTCCATAAACGTGTAACTAAACGTGGTTAACGACTTAAGGTTAAAATTTTTGGATGAAAGGAACAATCATTTTATTAAAAAGTTAAGTTCGTACATGGGGTCCCAAAATAAACATTTACAAAGTCGTTTACAGTACCAAAAGGGGTAATTACAACTTAAAAAGTTACAAACAGCCGGCCTAAGCAGCAAAAAAGGGTTTGACCCTAGTTCCTCTGAGAAACCCCGGTCGTGAGGGTCTAGCAGCAGCATATGTACACATCGCCACTGAAGCTCTCCAACTCATGGCTAGTCCATCTTCCCTTTCCCCTTACCTGTACCACATAGAACCCGTGACCCAAGGCTCAACAAGAAAACTTAAACATGCTCACAAGAAGTTAATAACATATTAAAGAATCATAATATGCATGCCTACCAGTAATAACCCTAGTCATGCATGTATTCTATTAAGTACTAAAGCGTCACACCAGGGCATGTTTCCCTAAATAAATGATTAATTAGTCATACCAAGGCCCAACCCTAGGATATGGGACTAATAAATCACCCCGGGGACCATTGCCATATCCTCTAACCAGCCTTTGAGCTGGCCTAGCATAACTAGTGCATAATTTTCCATGACTATTGGGCTCGACAAGCGAATGATGCACTCTTGATAAGGCCTAACCACAACGACCAGAGCTCAGTGCGCTATTTCCATTCTTGACTCATTAGTCAAGCCTTTCTTAATCAGATAATGCAATCATGCATTCATTATATAGTGAATATCCAAACACAGAGCATTCAACATTCTTAATCAAACCATCATAGGCATAATCATAACCATGCACATTTATAGGGGCCCGAGCCCTAACCAAATATACATTCAACAATCGGTCCAAGCCCTAATCACATACATCACAAATTGGGTGCAGTTTTCTTACATTTGGTCCAAGCACCGGATAAATAAAACGACCCTTGAGCACAATCTTATCCCAAGCCCTGGCGGTAACCTAGTCACTACCAAAAGTAATATCTTCATTAAGATTCAATCCCAAAAATAAACTCTGGGACCACTCCCGTGCCCTCAAGACTTCCAATCCCACTCAACGGGGTGGTGGAACCATCCCCAGCTCCCAAGTCCTTCCCAAGCCCTATAATTGGGATTTGTTGAGATTGGTATAGCGCAAGGGCACCCAAGAAAAGGGCAGAGGCACCCAACCAAGTCAAAAAGCCCCTTAGGTTTTCCCATGCATAGCGCAGGGGCGCCCTAGCCCAAACAGAGAGCCCTCCTAGCCTTTTTTGTACAATGCATGGGCACCCAACCCTTAGGGCAGGGTGCTACCTTGCGAACCTAGAAATTTATGAGTTCTTCCCTTGTGTTTTCCCTGAATTCAAACCACCAAAAATCCACTGTAAACACCTCCCAAACTCTTCAGTCTCAGAACATCATCTATAAATTAACATCAACAAAACCCAAGCTTACACTTGATCAAAATCCCACCCAACTCAAAACCTGTACTTGAGGTTCAAAGCTCAAGAACACCTCAAGAACATGAAGAATTTACAAGAAAACAAGGAGAATTCTTACCTTTAATCTATAAAGCTACAAACCCAAAGCTTCCTATGCCCAAGTTCTAGCTTCAATCCACAAAGTTTTAAGCCTTTCCTCCTTAGAATTCTGAAAACACCTCAAGAACATGAAAAAATTACAGGAAAACAAGGAGAATTCTTACCTTTCATCTATCAAGCTGCAAACCCCAAGCTGCCTATGCCCAAGTTCTAGCTTCAATCCTCCAAGTTTTAAGCCTTTCCTCCTCAGAATTCCAAAAACACCTCAAGGCTAAGAGAGAGAGAAAGAGAGAGTAACGGGGGAGAGAAGATTGAGAGTTGTTAAGTGTTTCTATTTGGTTCCCCTAGCTTTTTTATTAACTGAGTGCATCCCCTCCTTAGGCTAGAAATGACCAAATTACCCTCCAGTCAACTTAGGTCCTTTAGTGCCCTCAAGGGCAAAGTGGTCCTTTACCACCACTTGTCACTAATCTCCAAATTATCTCATAGTTTCCCAATTAATTATAATATCCCAAACATTCATCAAATAATTTCCCATTACCTGATAAATCCCGGTAATGCTCTAATTACCAAAATACCCCTAGGCTCGCCCTGCACCAGGTGTTTGACCCCATTATGACTAAACCACTACTTTGCTCACTAGGATCGTGTCGTGTCGAATAACCCAAATATATCCACATAATAATGTAGTCTCAATAAATATGCAAACATATATATACAATTATACCTCAACGGGCCAAAATTACGAAAATGCCCTTCTAATAAGAAACGGGCCCACATGCATGTTTAATATACCTAAACATGCAAATACAATCATATTATAATATAACTTGCATAATTCATATAATCATGCATATCATCACATAATAATGAAACTACTCAGTCATTGCCCTCCTGGCCCCCTAATCAAGGCACTAAGTCTTATTAGTGAATTTGGGATGTTACAACTATCCCCTCCTTACAGGACTTTCGTCCTCGAAATTTTACCTGAACAACTCGGGATACTGATCCCGCATGTTGGACTCTAACTCCGAGGTCGCTTCCTCGACCTCGGAGTTCCTTCAAAATACCTTAACCAAAGGTATGGTTTTTTTCCTCACGACCCTGTCCTTCCTGTCTAGTATCTGGACTGGTTGTACCTCGTAGGAGAGATCTGCCTGTAGCTCCAGATCCTCGTAACTCAACACATGAGTCACATCTAACACATACTTTCGAAGTGTCAAAATATGAAGCACATTGTGTACAGCCAATAGTGCCAGAGGTAAGGCCAATCTATAGGCCACCTGACCAATCCTCCCCAGGATCTCAAACGATCCTACAAATCAACAGCTCAGCTTGCCCTTCTTCCCAAATCTTCTCACCCATTTCCATGGTGAGACTCTAAGGAAAACATAGTCTCCCACTTGGAACTCCATGTTCCTACACTTCGGATCAACATAACTTTTCTGTCTAAGAAGTGAGCATTAGAGCTCTGATCTTCTCAATAGCCTCATTGGTCCTCTGAACCACCTCAAGATCCAAGTACTTCCTTTCTCTTGTCCTATCCTAATGAATGGGCGATCTATATTTCCTACCATACAACATCTCATAAGGAGCCACCCCAATGGTCGACTGATAACTGTTATTGTAGGAAAACTCTATCAAAGGAAAATACTTACTCTAGGACACTTCAAAGTCCAGCACACATGCTCGCATCATGTCCTCTAGTATCTATATTATCTCATGAAGGCGCACTATCTCTCTCACATAGAGATCTGTGTACTGGTCAACTCTATAAATTGTCCTCACTGGTAAGAAGTGAGCTAATTTAGTGTTTTGATCCACAATAACCCACACCAAATCATGTTGACCCACGGTCCTGGGTAACCCAACCATAAAATCCATTGTGATATCATCCCTTTTCCACTATGGGATATCCAAAGGTTGTAATAGCCCTGCTGATCTCTGATGCTCAGCCTTGACCTGTTGACATGTCAAGCACTTAGCCACATATTCTGTCACATTCCTCTTCATCCCAGGCCACCAATATAGTGATCTCAAATTTTGGTACATCTTCATGGTGCCTGGATGCAAAGAGTAAGGGGTAGTATGAGATTCATCCAGAATCTCCCATCTAATAACAGTGTCCATCGAAACATAGATCCGACCCTTGTATCTCAACAAGCCCTATCTGACATTATATAATCTCTAGCCACTCTAGCTAGGACGTCCTCTTTGATCCTTGCCAGCGGTGGATCACTCAACTGACTTTAGGGGCGAATGATGGATTTTCCCTTTGTGGTATTAAAGGGCTAAGAGTTAATTTAGGGGCAATTTCTTCATTACGGTTCCAAGGGATAAACAAAGACTTAGGACTCTATAGAAAGAACCAAAAAAGAAGGAACTCAGCCCCTCATTCTCTCCCCTTCTCTCTCTACTCGGATCACTCTCTCTCCCTTGGTATGCTAGGGGGCTTTGAGAAACTCTTGGAGAATTGGCTCAGGAATTGGGCATTTGAAGCTTGAAGTGTTGGGGATTTAGCTCAGGGTTGAAATCACCATTACGGTAAGGTGTAAGTCTTGATTTCTTTGTGATTTTCTACTGTAGTTTAGGGGTTTTCTTGAGGTTTAAACATTAGGCTGGTTTTGGATTTTCGATAAGAGTATGGAGTAGTTTTTAAGCTAATTATAATGATTATGTTGTATCGATATGAGTTCTAGACTGAATTCTGGGTTTGGGTTTTGTTTAGGGTGGATTTAAGTGAAATTAGCTCGAGAAAACGTAAGGGAATTCTGGGTTTTGGAGCTCAAGTCGCGACCCTATTCTTCAGGTGCCCCGGCCCGTGTGCGTGTTAGGGGCCAGGCGATTCTCTGAAATCACCCAGATGCAACGGCGAAGGTTGGGGCGCATCGTGGCTCGCGTCCCCAAGAAGATAGCCTTGGGCTCTCTAACTTGTTGCATGTCGCGGCCCTAGGGGCTAAGTCATGGCTCAAATTAAGGGAAACGACCAAAACATATTTTTAAGGTTGATACCTCAAATTTAAGGACTCAGGAGGGATTCTACTACCCAGTTTAGTAGAATTCGAGGTCCTGGAGGCTAAAATAATATTCCTAAGTTTTTAATTGGTTTAGGGTTTGATGGGTGTTTATTATTAATAATTTGTAACTAGGTTTTACCGCTAAGGCTTGGGATTAGGGATAGTTCTCAGGATCGCCCTATTTTTTCAGCTCGAGACTCAGGTAAGAAAACTTTTTGTGCCTGACGAGCAGAGCATGGCCTGATTATCTGTGTTTATTGTTATGTATGAATGTTTATAGTTGTTATGTAATGTTTATTTGTTTGTGATGGACCGGCAAAGGTCAGGATCGGCAAAGGCCGGGATCAGCGAGGACCAGGATTGGAAAAGGCTGGGAACGGCAATAATCATGATGAATGCAGGTTGCAATGGCATGGTCATCTAGGGTGTTGTACTCACCCGTTCGGTGAAGACCATGAACCTAGTTCCTGGTAATGCACCTTGATCGGCTTAGGTCGCTATGTGAATAGTCTGTTGTATCTGTTTAAGTTATGCATTTACTGAAATGAATTGTTATATGTTATATTTGTGGAGTTTTCTTGTTGGGCATTGGCTTATGGGTGCTCTATGGTTCAGGTAAGGGCAAGGGAAAGGTCGGCCAAGTAGGAGTTGGAGGGCATGGTGCGATGCGTACATGTTTGGCCTACTTGGCTACCACTGCTTGGGTAATTTTGAGGAAAGTGTTATAATTTTTTGATTTTGTCACCTAGGTTGACCGTAAAGTAACTTATGAGTTGTAAATATGTTATAAACAATATTTTGGGATCCCAATGTAACAATTTTATAATCTTAATGAATGTCCCAAACTTTTCTATTAAAGTTTCATTAAATGAGTCTTCACTTTAATTTAATCACACTTTTTAGTCTAAAAACTCGATTAGCAAGCTAATGGCACATTTTAAAATCACATGGTAACGGCTCTAGGGTAGTAGGGCGTTACATAATCCTTAAACACTCTGTTCATTAGATCCATAAATGTTGTTGGGGCATTATTAAATCCAAATGACATCACCAAGACTCATAATGCCCATACCTGGTGCGAAAAGTTGTCTTTGTTATATCCTCTTCCCTGATCCTCAGCTGGTGATAACTAGATCAAAGATCTATCTTGGAGAATATCATCTTACTCTGTAATTGCTCAAACAGATCATCAATCCTTGGTAGAGGATACATGTTCTTGATAGTTAACTTGTTTAGTTCTTTATAATCGATACACATCCTTAGAGAACCATTTTTCTTCTTCACGAAGATAACTGGTGCACCTCTTGGCGAGAAGTTGGGCCCTATAAAACCCAAGTCTAGTAATTCCAGTAATTGAACCTTTAGTTCCTTCAACTCTATTGGAGCCATCCTATACAGTGCCCTAGACAATGGCTCTATCCTTGGCGTCAGTTCAGTCACACACTATATCTCCCTGTGTGGAGGTAACCATGGAAGATCCTCTGAAACACATCAAGAAACTCACAGACTAATCTAGTCTGTCGTGGCCCCACTGGCATGCTTGAGTGGTATCTACCACACTAGCTAAGAATTCTATGCATCCCCCCTGCAATAGGTCTCTAGCTATAAATACAGATATAATAGATATACGGGGTCCATGCACAGTGCAATTTATCGTTGCCCCGTACTTGGCTAGCCAATCCATATCCAAGATCATATCAAAGTCAGTTATAACCAACTCTATCAAGTCAACTGATGAATCTTGTCCCACAATAATCTAATCCATCTCTTAAAAATTTACCAGTTCCTAGGGTTCCAAATTCTCATCACAACATAATCACACACTCTACATACTAAATCTATTCCTCTACTAGATGCAACAAAACAAAAAAAAACATGGCACCGGGACCAAACAGCATACCATAAGAATCAACATTAGGAGGTTGACCTGTCCCCGTTGGTTCTTTCTTCCTCAGCCTTGGGCAATCCCTCCTGAGGTGCCCAACCATCCCACATAAGAAACATGCTATTTCTCCGCCTTCTCTCAGATGGCGTCTCCTGCACTGAGTGCACCGAGTAGAGTTTCCAATCCTCGCCCACACCCTAATGGCCTATCTGAGCGTTTCAAAACCCTTCTTCTAATCTAGGGGTATTGAATATATTGGTAACCTTTCCTTTTTGATCACTGGGGCCTCCGCCCTTGCCTGACCCAATAAACAGAGGTATCACTGCCTGAGCTCTACGCTCTTCAACGATCTTCCTCCATATCTCGTTTCCTATGCCCTCAACGACAAGGGTCATTCCTACCACCTGAGCATAGTTAGAGATCTCATGTACTGGGGCGATCCTAATGCATTAATCTATCCCAGGACTCAATCCTCGAATAAATTGCTCTTTCCGAGCCACGTCCGTGGGCACCATATCAAAAGAAAATTTGGCCAACCCATCAAATTTGTTTACATACTCTGTTACTGTCGTGTTTCCCTGAACCAGATTCAGAATTCATTTGTCTTTGCATTCTTAAATACGTCACTATAATATCTCTCATTAAAAAACTACCTAAATTCTTCCCAGTTTATTGTAATTGTATCTCATGTATGGGATACCACTTCCCACCACGTCCAGGCATCCTCCTGTAACAAATACGTAGCACATATCACCCTATCGTGGCCTACCACCCACATAATGTTGAGGATGGAACTAATCATGCTCATCCATTGTTCAGCTCTTAATGGATCTAGGCCTCCCTCAAAAACTGGAGGGTAATGTTTATGAAACCTCTCATATATCAATTCCCACCTATTCTCAACAATAGGCTGAGGCAAAACTGGTGCCATTGCTAGCACAACAAAGGAAGAAGTGTTATCTAGCAGAACCTACTGCTTCGCGCCCATCAGCGCCTCGCGCCCATCAACAACTCGTGCCCCTCAAGGCCTCGCACCCATCAGCGCCTCACGCCCATCAGTGCCTCACGCCCCTCAGGGCCTCGCGCCCATCGGCGCCTCGCGCCCATCAGCACCTCGCGCCCATCAACACCTCGTGCCCATCAAGGCCTTGCGCCCGTCAGGGCATCGCGCCACCATCGTCTCGCGGCCCCCAAGGTGTCTCGCACCACCATCGTCTCACGTACCCTATGGGGTCTAAGACCTCTAGAAGGGGCATACGAGGAGCAATAAGAGAGACCCAAGAACTATTTGGTATCAAGCCAATAGTTGTATAGGCGACTGAGTATATCGTTCATGTTAACACACAAGTTTTCCTACACTTAGTAGAATGTGGAATAGCTTTAAGAAAATACATGCCTTAGAGATGCGAGAATGTCCATCAGGTACAAAGTAACCGTACGTGTACGGGTGCAGGACGTACGACCATGAGGAGGACAGAAGCGGGACCCTGACATTTGTGTCACACAAGCAGTGGTGGTACGGATTTGTACATAGATTGGAGGCACTACCAGTATACCTCTGACTATGTACCAAGCCAACACCATAACCTCCTACACCACTACGACCTATACCACTACCTTGACAATGTACCTATGTACAATCTTGTCCCTTGGGACCACAATGTATAAGGGGCCATTAGAGCGCAGCTATAAATAAACCTTGACCCCTCAGAATAAGGGGCTAGAAAATTCATTGTAAATTGAAGCTATTGAGAAATATACAAAGGCTTACTCCATTGTTGATCTGTGTTTACTTTCCCTTAAGTTTATTCTAAGTACTTATTTAAATACCTCCATACTTACCTTTGAGTTTTCCGATCTAATTTCATTGATGAAGTTTCACCGTCAATAGTTTGGCACCGTCTGTGGGAAGAAAAAGCATCAAGCCAACGTTCTTTCATCACTTCCAGAAAAGAAAGATGCCAAGGCATTCACAACGCTTGCGAAAACTACAAGACGTTGAGGTTCACATGAACGGAGAACGAATGAGGGCTTCCAGGAAAGACCCTCCTCCGCCTGGGCATGGAGATTTGCCAGAGGAATGTCCTCCCCCAAGGGAGGAGAATGAAGCATCATCCCCGACTGTCCAGCCCGACGGAGGTCACTAAGAGCTGCCAGTGTACCCACATTCCCGGTCCCCAGTGGCACCATGCTCAAGCTGCCAAGACCCGGGCCCCTCGACGCACAGGCTAGGCAAGAGTCCCTGAGTATACTCGGTAAGTTCCATCTCAAGGACTCACTTCTACAAGGATCAGATTCGCGAGTTACATAAAAAGACTCGAAGGCTGGAAACGAGGATAGAGAACATGCAGGAGGTCTTAAATGACCTCCTACAAGGAACGTCGAGCATACCCCTTCCTAAGCGTAAAGAGAAGGAGCGTGAAAAAGGGGAAAACATTGTCCCCTCAGATGATGGGAGAACCCGACTTTCCACCAATAAAACTCCCCAGACACAGTACAATGAGGAACCTAGGCTGACAAAATTCCCCCAGGAGCAAAGGAGGAGGGAAGACGATGGTCGTAAGAATGAAGCAGAAGTCACCTCAAAAGAGGCGACCCCTGGCCTAAGAGAAAAGCTCCACGGGAAGAGGTCTGAAATAAGAAACGCACCCCCCGCGGCTCCCCCGAGGAACACAACCAAGGTAAGGGATCAGTCTGAGAACCCGCAAGACTCCTTAAGCAAAAAGAGGAGGGAACTATACATCAAAATGCAGCACCCTCAAGGCAAGATTATCACCGCACCTGGGGGGCACAGAGATGATGAATAATTTTACCATGATTCACCCTTCACAAGGGAGATCCAGGCTGAGCAAATCCCCGCCAACCTCAGAGAGCCTCGCATGACTCCATACGAGGGTACTACGGACCCAAAGTATAACTTAGACTACTTCAATAACTTGATGAGGTTAAGAGGGGTCAACAGCAGAGCAAAATGCCATTTCTTTGCTGTTACAGTTAAAGGTGTTGCGTACAAGTGGTTCAAGAGGTTAAGGCCAGGAACAATCAAATCATGGCAGCAATTCTCTCGCGAATTTCTTCAACAGCACCATGCGGTCTGTGATTACGTTATGCCAATTACCAGCCTCGCTAACATAAAGCAAGGCAAAAATGAAAACCTGAAGAACTATATCCATAGGTTCAATATGGAAGCAACAAAGGTGGGAAGTTTAACCAAAGCGGAGCACAAGATGGCTATTACAGCCGGAGTTCGTCCAGGAAGTAAGTTATGGGATAACATGCTCAAAAGAGAAGTTTCGAATTTAGATGATTTCTTCGAAAGAGCACAGAAGCACATACGTGTGGAAGAGGGCCATAACAACTCGCATGTTAAGGGCAGCGAACCTTCCTCCAGTCGCCCTACTACCAATACGTCTGAAGATTCCATATAGAAGAGAACGTCATGCTAGAGGGGTCACTGACAAAGTTTAAAATTGGACGAGGACCATCTAGCCATAAAGGTCCCGACCCAAGGGGAGATCTCCTCAAAAATCATAAAAGGGTCTCAAAGAAGTCGCTTGGAAAAAGGGTCTCAAAGAAGGCGCTTTCCAAAAAGGATCTCAAAGAAGACGCTTGCAAAAATAGTACTATGCTTAATGACGAGAAGGACGCTTCTCGCAAGAAATAATAAGCGTGCTCAAACATATATAAAAGGATAACTAGAACCCAAGGGGTCAACATATGCTTATAGATACAATCAAGGTGCACCAAAGAGGGACCTATCGAACTCCCTTTCGTGTGGGCTCCAAAGGACCTCGAGCATGATAAATACAAAAAAATAAAATAAAAGGAAAGAGAAGAGTCTACAAAAATGCCTAAAGGCCTCCCTATAGACTTGGGGGCAAGTGTGGATACCAAAAATCAACCAAGAAAAACAAAAGGATCTGGCCCCTTATTGAAGTGAGCGGCTAAGGGGCACTGAAGGCGCCAAGTGTGTGATAGAGTGAGAAGGTTATCACGTTCCACCAAGAGGCCACATATATGCAAGGCCCTAGGCCTCACAAAGTCACTTCATGCCAAATGAGAGACAAGAAAACATACCACACCCCTGAGATAGTCCAAAGAGACCGTGGGTCAAATGATGGAACCTTCGATCCTCACAATCTTGGCTACATCCTAGACATGACCGTCTCACACATATGCACCATGATACACACCCAGGTGCTCGCCAAGCCACCCGTGCACCTCGTCTCACCCAAGAACAGCGCACCCAGGCACCTCGCGAAGCCGCCCGTGCACCTTTCCTCGCCTTCCTCGATGGAGACCCAATGGGATCGCGCCCATCAGGTGCCTCGTGCCCATCAGGACCTCGCGCCCATCAGAACCTCGTGCCCCTCGGGGCCTTGCTCCCATCAGGGCCTCGTACCCATCAAGGCCTCGCACCCATCAGCGCCTCGCACTCATCACAACCTCGCGCCCATCAAGGCCTCGTGCCCATCAGGGCCTCGCACCCCTCAGGGCCTCGCGCCCATCAGGGCCTCGTGCCCATCAAGGCCTCGCACCCATCACGGCCTCGCGCATATCAATGCCTCACACCCATCAGCGCCTCACCCCCCTCAAGGCCTCACGCCCATTAGCGCCTCGCACCCATCAGCACCTCTCGCCCATGAGCGCCTCATGCCCATGAGCGCCTTGCGCCCGTCAGGACCTCGCGCCACCATTGTCTCGCAGCCCCCAAGGTGCCTCGCACCACCATCGCCTTGTGTACCCGTATGGGGCTAAGACCTTTAGAAGGGGCGTACGAGGAGCAATAAGAGAGACCCAAGAACTATTTGGTATCAAGCCAATAGTTGTATAGGCGACTGAGTATATCGTTCATGTTAACACACAAGTTTTCCTACACTTAGTAGAATATGGAATAGCTTTAAGAAAATACATGCCTTAGAGATGCGAGAATGTCCATCAGGTACAAAGTAACCGTACGTGTACGGGTGCAGGACGTACGACCATGAGGAGGACAGAAGCGGGACCCTGACATCTGTGTCACACAAGTAGTGGTGGTACAGATTTGTACATAGATTGGAGGCACTACCAGTATACCTCTGACTATGTACCAAGCCGACACCATAACCTCCTACACCACTACGACCTATACCACTACCTTGACAATGTACCTATGTACAATCTTGTCCCTTGGGACCACAATGTATAAGGGGCCATTAGAGTGCAGCTATAAATAAACCTTGACCCCTCAGAATAAGGGGTTGGAAAATTCATTGTAAACTGAGACTATTGAGAAATATACAAAGGCTTACTCCATTGTTGATCTATGTTTACTTTCTCTTAAGTTTACTCTAAGTTCTTATCTAAATACCTCCATACTTACCTTTGAGTTTTCCGATCTAATTTCGTTGAAGAAGTTTCACCATCAATAGTTTGGCGCCGTCTATGGGAAGAAAAAGCATCAAGCCAATGTTCTTTCATCACTTCCAGAAAAGAAAGATGCCAAGGCGTTCACAACGCTTGCGACAACTACAAGACGATGAGGTTCACCTGAACGAAGAACGAAAGAGGGCTTTCAGGAATGACCCTCCTCTGCCTGGGCATGGAGATTTGTCGGAGGAATGTCCTCCCCTAAGGGAGGAGAAGGAAGCATTGTCCCCGACTGTCCAGCCCGACGGAGGAAACTCATAGTTGCCAGTGTACCCACATTCCTGGTCCCCGGTGGCACCATGCTCAGGCTATCAAGACTCAGGTCCCTCGACGCACAGGCCAGGAAAGAGTCCCTGAGTACACTCGCTAAGTTCCATCTCAAGGACTCGCTTCTACAAGGATCAGATTCGCAAGTTACATAAAAAGACTCGAAGGCTGGAAACAACGATAGAGAACATGCAGGAGGTCTTAAACGACCTCCTACAAGGAACGTCGAGCATACCCCTTCCTAAGTGTAAAGAGAAGGAGCATGAAAAAGGGGAAAACACTCTCCCCGCAGACAATGGGAGAACCCTAATTTCCACTAGTAAAACTCCCCAGACAAAGTACCATGAGGAACCTAGGCCAACAAAATGCCCCCAAGAGCAAAGGCGGAGGGAAGACGATGGTCGTAAGAATGAAGCAGTAGTCACCACAAAAGAGGCGACCCCTGGCCTAAGAAAAAAGCTCCATGGGAAGAGGTCTGAAGTAAGAAACGCACCCCCTGTGGCTCCCTCGAGGAACACAACCAAGGCAAGGGATCAGTCTGAGAACCCGCAAGACTCCTTAAGCAAAAAGAGGAGGGAACTAGACATCAAAATGCAGCACCCTCAAGGCAAGATTATCACTGCACCTGGGGGGCACAGAGATAATGTATAATTTGACCATGATTCACCCTTCACAAGGGAGATCCAGGTTGAGAAAATTCCCGCCAACCTCAGAGAGCCTCGCATGACTCCATACGAGGGTACTGCAGACCCAAAGTATCACTTAGACTACTTCAATAACTTGATGAGGTTAAATGGGGTCAACATTAGAGCAAATTTCCATTTCTTTGTTGTTACAGTTAAAGGTGTTGCGTACAAGTGGTTCAAGAGGTTAAGGCCAAGAACAGTCAAATCATGGCAGCAATTCTCTGGAAAATTTCTTCAGTAGCACCATGCGGTCTGTGATTACGTTATGCCAATTACCAGCCTCGCTAACATAAAGCAACGCGAAAATGAAAGTCTGAAGAACTATATCCATAGGTTCAATATGGAAACAACAAAGGTGGGAAGTTTAACCAAAGCGGAGCTCGAGATTGCTATTACAGCCGGAGTTCGTCAAGGAAGCAAGTTATGGGATAACATGCTCAAAAGAGAAGTTTCGAATTTAGATGATTTCTTCAAAAGAGCACAGAAGTACATACGTGTTGAAGAGGGCCATAACAACTCGCATGTTGAGGGCAGCGAACCTTCCTCCAGTCGCCCTACCACCAATACGTCTGAAGATTCCATATAGAAGAGAACGTCATGCTAGAGGGGTCGCTGACCAAGTTTAAAATTGGATGAGGACCATCTAGCCATAAAGGTCCCGACCCGAGGGGAGATCACCTCAAAAATCGTAAAAGGGTCTCAAAGAAGGCACTTGCAAAAAGGGTCTCAAAGTAGACGCTTGTAAAAAGGGTCTCAAAGTAGACGCTTGCAAAAAGGGTCTCAAAGAAGGTGCTTGCAAAAGGGGTCTCAAAGAAGGCACTTGCAAAAGGGGTCTCAAAGAAGGCGATTGCCAAAAAGGGTCTCAAAGAAGACGCTTGCAAAAGGGTCTCAAAGAAGACGCTCGCAAAAAGGGTCTCAAAGAAGATGCTTGCAAAAATAGTACTATGCCTAATGACGAGAAAGTCACTTCTCGCAAGAAATAATAAGCGCGTGCAAAAGTATATAAAAGGATAACTAGAACCCAAGGGGTCAACATATCCTTATAGATACAATCAAGGTGCACCAAAGAGAGACCTATCGAACCCCCTTTCGCATGGGCTCCAAAGGACCTCGAGCATGATAAATACAAAAAAAAAATGTTGACGGTGAGAACTCGTCAACTAAGTTAAGTTAGAAAAATTGCAAAGTAGAGATTATCAAAAGAAGAGCTTTAGAAATCTAAGTAGAAACTCCAAGAATAATTGCAGAAGAAAAATGGTGAAATCAGTTTATATTGATTATGGTGCACTGCTACAGTAATCTTTCCAACCCCTTTCAATGTTGAAGAGGGGTTCCCTTTATAGGGGGCTCTTATGGCCCCTGATACATTGTGGTCCAGGGGACTAGATTGCACACAAGTAGACTATCAGGAGAGTGGTATCATATGTAGTGGTGTTGGCTCTAGTACATGGTAAGAGCTTGTGGGAACACCTCAGCTTTTGTACTCGATTATGCCTCCACTACTTGCCTTGTACTAGTGTTAGAGATGGGCTGGTGAGGATCATAACAGGTATCTCATTTGTACGACCACTACCTGTCTGGCACGAATATTATGTCCATACTCTGACTCCTTCTGACTTTGCATGAATCACTATGAGGCTTCCCCACTTCGTTCTTAAGGGTGCACTAAAGATGTCCTTGATCTTACCTCATGTTAGACCCACAGTAAGAGTGGTGTCCTGTCATCAACACCTATCTGAAGGGGAGATACTAGGCCCCTCCAACGAGGCCCACTATGTAGGTAACCCCTAGTTGCACGGATATGACGTACTGAGGTGGGGGCATCTCTCGCGAGGCCCCTGGCACGGCCGGCACGTGGGCGAGGCGTTGGTCTCACGAGGCCCCATACACGGCTGTTGTGCGGGCGAGGCGATGGTTTTGCGAGCCCCTGGCGCAGCTGGTGTGTGAGCGAGGCAACGATCTCGCGAGCCCCTGGCGCGGATGGCGCGCGGGCGAGGCGAGGGGTGAGGCACTGGCGAGGTGACGGTCTCGCGAGGCCCTTGGTGCGGGCGAGACGACGATCTCGCGAGGCCCTTGGCGCGGCTGGTGCGGGGGTGAGGCGACGGTCTCGCGAGGCCCTTGGCGCAACTGGTGTGCGGGCGAGGCGACGGTCCCGCGAGGCTCTTGGCGCGACTGGTGCGCGGGCGAGGCGACGGTCTCGCGAGGCCCTTGGCGCGGCTGGTGCGCAGGCGAGGCGATGGCATGCGGTGAGATAACCTCGCTAAGGTATGAGGCGAGGTGGCCTCATGGAGGCACAGGGCGAGACGGCCTCCCTGAGGCGTGAGGCGAAACGCGACACAGCTGGGTGCGCATGCGCGAGACAGGGGGTCTCGCGAGGCTTGTGCCGTGACTCCACGTGGGTGTGATGCAGCTGGGAGCACACTCGCGAGGCATCTCGCGAGAGGCATGACTTCAAGATGTCTAGGGCGCTCATGGGTGCCCAAGGTGAGGTGGTCATTTGGAGCACAGTTGGTTCGGGCATCCTTTCGAGCGATAAAAATGGTTCCAGACATTGTTGCGTTAGATATTTTACAAGCATGGAATATTGTGCATCCACACTTGCCCCCCAGTCTAGGAGAGGACCTTTAGGTGCTCTGGTAGACTCTTCTCCTTTATTCTTATAAATAGGCCCCCATGCCAGGTCTATTAGTTACACTCAATCTTCCTAGCCTAGTGATATTTAGTCTTTTGCTCCTTTCAAGAGGTAAGGGGTTCAATCCCCCACAACCTCACTTTTATTATAGTTTCCCTTTTTTTATATATATATATATTTGGGCTAATTTTTGGTATGTTTATGTCCCTTCATATATTTTAATGCTAACACATCTTTTCAGTTTATTTTTGCAGACGCGTACTTTCGACCACTTGCCTCTATCTGACCGTGACGGCGCTTTTGGCCCTCGACCTCCTTTTGACCACGACAGCGCCCCATTTTACCTACTTGAGGTATATTTTCTTTTTCCCTCATGTTCATTGGGTCCAAATTAGCATTACTCGAGACGGGGTACTTTGGCCTGAGCTTGCCGTGAGTTAGCCCAGTTGCATGCCCCCTTGTTTATACCCTGTAGTGGATCATTTAGGGCGTTTGCATCTAGAGGTTTTAAGCCCATTCCTTTGTGTTTTGTAGCAATCCTCTCATTTATACGTGAACCCCTTTTTGCTTTTAGGACGAGGTCTCATGGCCAGTGACGGTCCGTTCGACATACCTCCGAGGGTTGAGTTTGTTGACTTGTCTTCAGACTTAGAGTCCCCTGAGGAAAACCCTTACCAAGACTATGAATCCTTAAGGAAGGCCCGTATCCGTCATCTTGAGCACATGGCTGAACTTAGGCATAAAATTTGGGTGGTGGAGAGTGAAATTGACTCGGTGTTGAGAGGAGACGGAGCACCTTTCCCCCCTGACCTAAGTGATCATGTAGCGAGTCTTAGGGTGACCCTTTTAGATTTGCAGGGGGAGTTGGAGTTTATATAGGGACACCTTCCGCCTGAGCCCTCCAGCCCATCCTCGCCTGATGACTGTCATGGGGCCGCTTCTGCTTCTCTTCAGACTTAATTTCGATCTTCCCTAGCTTAGCGCTTCCGCAGCCGGTGCTCTGGTGGAAGACTCTTGCTAGGAAGAGAAAATGGAGGGTCAAGTGTTTTGTCTCTTCCTCACCTTTTTCTTTTGGTTTTGCAGATATGCCGAGGGCACGACGACAGGTATCCATCAATAAATCGGACGATGCTCCTTTAATGGCATCCCAACTTGTGTCACATGTGTCAGAAAATAAACTGAGGGAAATTGTGAAGCACTACCGCGTTCCTCCGGAGTACGCTTTATACACTCCTTTGGAGACATGCCGGGCTGACTGCCCTAGTCCCGGTTTCGTGGCCCTTAGTGAGCACATCCTGAAGGCGGGTGGTACCATCCCATTACACCCGTTCTTCATTGCGGTCCTCAATTACTTTGACCTTGCTCCACTTCAGCTGACACCCAATAGTTGGCTGACCTTGAGCTGCCTTTTTATTGCGTTTACAGAACTGGTGAAACGTGCTCCTATGGCGCTAGAGGTGCATTTCCTCTATAATCCCATGCCCTCTCCCAAGTCCAAGGGCTTCTATTACCTACAAAAATCCAATGACGAGGTCCCTTTGATAAAGGGCTCAGTGTCCAACTCGGGGTCCTGGAAGCAGGCCTTTTTCTTTGTGAAAGGTCCCCTCTCTGTTCGCGAGCACTTCCGTGCCACTCCATGTAAGTACCCTAAGCCACATTTTTTCTCTTCTACTTTTTTATGACTTATTGTTTCATGACTTATGTTTGTGTCGACCATGGCGTGGATTATGCAGAGCAATTCGCTGATCCCACAGTTGTTGGGTCGGAAGCGAAAGTTGTGAAGAAGTTTATCAACGTTGACCCCGCTATGAAAAAACAGCGTACCTATTCACCGTGGAAAATCTGAACCTCCACAAACTGTCCCTAGTCTTAGATCCCAGGTTGCTGTGGACCATCCCTGGGTCCAAGAAGATGAAGGCGGTATTGGCCGAGCCTTACCCAGATGAAGGTGAGGCTGAGGATGCGCTGGAGGAAGCCTCCCTTGAACGCGGGGGACCTCACCAGTTGTCCTCGTCTCCTGAGGGATGCCCTCCTTTTGTCTCTTTTGACCCGGACATAGCCTCCCAATCCCAAGACCAGCATGCCATTCCGGGGCATTTTGTTTGCCCCGACCCCGAGGACTATGACGCTTTCACTTAGGCTCCCCTCGACCCTGGTCCATCGGGGGCTTACTTTGCCAATCTTCCAACACCCCTTTCTGATCTACTGGGGCCTCACTTTTCCAATTTTCCTACGCCCCCTCCCGTTTCGGCGAGCGGGTCATCTATCCTCACCCAGCCAGGTGCCCCTGGCCTGGATGGGGCGCCCTGGGTGAATCGTATGGCGGCCTCTTATGGGTGGCGGTACGTCCAAATCGCCTCAGACCTCGCCGAATCTGACTGGAACGGTCTTGGGAGTTTTGCTCTGTCGGACCTTGGGGAAACTCTAAGGCGCACCACTGCTTGGGTGAGTTCATGCATCTTGTGTAGGCCTTATTATATATAGATATACATACACATTTATTTTTTGTTACTTATCATTGTTGTTATTATCTTTCTTGTGCAGGCCTATACTGTGGCTCAGCGGTTCACCGACTCGGCTCACAATCTTTCGGCGTCGAGTACCAAGAGGGACCGTCTCATAGCCCGGGTCTAGGAGCTAGAGAGGGAGCTTGAAGACACCAAGTCTAAGCTAGAAAGGGCTCGGGCAAAATTTTCTGTCTCGTCAAAAAGGAAGCAGAAGGCGGTTGCCAAAGCCACGATGTTGCAGGACAAGGTTACCAACCTAGAGGGCGAACTCCAGGGTACCAAGGCTATTGTGGCTGCTTCGCAGGAGAGAGTCACTTTCTTAGAGGCCGAACTCGAGGTTGCTAGGGCTGATGTAGCCGCGTCGCCGAAGAGAGTTGCTTCTTTAGAGGCGGATAAGACAGCTACTGAGTAGAGGTCCATAGAACGCGCCCTTTACGGTGTGTGGAGGCAGGATCCCAACTTTGATTTTTCTTCTTTTGGCGAGCATGCGGTTGTCAAGCAGCTGTGTGGAACGCCCGGGGCAGGAGGCTCTAAGGTTGTTATTTCATAACTTCTGTCAGCTAGCCCGGTGTGGGTGTATGCTCTTTTGAGCCTTTGTAATATTATTATGATTATTTTTTTTTTTGTAAATCTTGCCATGTTACCAAGACTCCTTTTTTAATATATACATTTGTGGTTATTTATCTCTTATTCCTCTGCGTTTGAGGTCTTTTTGAGCCTGGATGATGGGGTTTGGTAGGTTCCCCTCTTTTATTTATCAGGCTAGAGGTCCTTTGGAGCCCATGTGAAAGGGTTCAATGGGTCCTTTTTTGATGCCTCTTGATTATTTTTCTAAGGATATTTTGACCCCTTGGGTTCTAGCTATCCTTTTATATATTTTTGCGCGCACTTATTATTTTTTTGTGAGAAGCGTCCTTCTCATCATTATTCATAGTACTATTTTTGCAAGGGTCTCTTTTTGGACCCTTTTTGGCTAGACGGCTTGGTGGCCTCTCTAGGCTTATTGGTGGGTGCTCTCTCTAAGGTTTTTCCTCTTGTGGGAGCATCTTCCTTTATTTGGAAGTGTGTTGTTTTTTTGTAAGACCTTTTGGCCTCCTTGATGTTCATAAGGGAACCCAAGAGATGCCTTGCAAGGTCCTCTCGCTGTTTGTTAGGGTTCACCGCGAATTGCATTCCTCTTTTAAAGAATTTTGTTTAAGGCTCCGATGCAAGGGATCCATTTTAGGATCCTCCTGTTATAGGGCCCTTTTTAGGATCCTTCTAATAGAGGGTCCCTTTTAGGGTCCTCCTGATAGAGGGTCCTTTTTAGGATCCTGGTGCACGGGGTCCTTTTTAGGTTCCTCTTGTTAGAGGGTCCATTTTAGGATCCTCCTTTTTAGGAGTCCTTTTTAGGTTCCTCTTGTTAGAGGGTCCTTTCTTGCTTGCTGTATGTTTTTTACTCCTGTCCTGCCCCCCAAGTGTTTGGTGAAATTTATTTCAGCAGGCAATTTGGCTGATGCTCGCATAGAGAAGAAAAATAACAGATGAAGTTGCGAACAGTTTCATTCATAGCATGTGGTTTACAACGACATATTTAAAAAAGGGTTACATCTAATTGGGAGGTTACCTAAGTAGCCTCTTTGATTCTTACTCACTAAGCTAACATAACAAGGAACCAACTAAACATAGGTCCTCTTGGCACCGGGTGCCGAAGCCTCACTGGTAGCATTTCTTGAGGTGTTCCGTAACTCATGGGTCCAACTAGTGTGCGTCGCGCCTTCATACACAACCATTTCCATCGGCACCGATGGTTTTGTGGTTGTGCGGAGGGACATGTTATAGCATTCCCTCGCTTCCTTCTGCTCCACTTTCATGCATGCTACTCCCCCAGGGGTTGGGAATTTCATAGCTAGGTGGTACACAGAAGTTATCGCCTTCAATTCTCTCAGAGAGGGTCTCCCTAATACTGCGTTGAAGGCTGAGGCGCAATCCACCACGACAAAGTTTTCCATTATGGAAGTTTGCCTGGGTTGTTCCCCCATGGTAAGGGCTAATTTAATTGCACCTAGGGGCTGTATCGAGTCCCTTGTGAACCCGTAAAGGGAGGAATTGCAGGGTTTCAGGTGTCGGACGCTCAGTCCCATCTTCTCCAAAGCGGGGCGATGCAGGACGTCTACCGAGCTTCCATTATCCACTAGGACCTGATGTACTGTCATGTTCGCAAGCTGGACAGTTAGCACCAGGGGGTCATTATGAGGGAAATGTACCCCCTGCGCGTCTTCTTCAGTGAAATTTATTGAGTCATTCTCGCCCTTGAAACTCTTCGGGGGGCGTTGCTCCAAACTTAAGGTGCACGGTGGTGGACTTCGTCTAGCCTCCTTGGCATATTTGTCTCATCCCTTCCTTGAATCGCCTCCGAATCCTGGTCCTCCAAAGATGGTCCTGACCTCTCCCTATACTTTTGGGGCCACCTCTCGCGCTCGCGGCGGGGACGCTCCTTCTTTTGGACTCTGGTTCTCCTTGCGCACATATCTGCCCAAATGTCCTCTGCGGATGAGCTCCTTGATTTCCACCATCAAATGGTTGCATTTCGCGGTGGTGTGGCCGATATCCTTGTGATACTGGAAATACTTGCTGGGGTCTCTTTTAGACCGGTCTTTTTTCATTGGTGGGGGCCTTTTGAAAGGGACCTGGTTTTCGTTCGTAACGAAAATATGCTCTCTCGCATGGGTGAGGTCAGTGTAAAAGGTGTAGGGGAACTGTAGGCGCTCATCAAAGCGTTGATGCTTTTGGGGTCATTCATCCCTCGTTCCCTCATAAACCCCCTTCTTCTTTGCACCGCTTTGGTTTTCTCGAACTGAAGGTTTCGGGGGTGACGGGCCTTTTCCGGCTTTGAGGTTCTCATGACCATCCTTCACATGAATGCATTTTTGTGCCCGCTCGTAGAAATCATCCAAGTCTGTGACCTCCCTCTTGAGCATGTTATCCCATAACTTGGTTCCTGGGCGTACTCCAGCTGTGATGGCCATTTTCAGCTCTCAACGGGTCAGGCTCCCTACCTTAGCTGCCTCCATATTGAACCTATGAATATAGCTCTTCAGACTCTCATTTTCTCCTTGCTTCACATTTGCGAGGCTAGTGCCTGGTATCGTGTAGTCTCGCACGGCGTGGTGCTGCTGGAGGAATTCATCAGAAAGCTGTTGCCGAAACCTGATTGACCCCGGTCTAAGTCTTTTGAACCATTTGTATGCAGGTCCTTTTAATGTGACAGCGAAGCAATGACATCTCGCCTCGCTGCCAATTCCCCTCAGCTTCATCAGGTCGTTAAATGTATCTAGATGGTATTTTGGATCTGTGCTTCCTTCGTAGGGGGTCATATGGGGCTCCTTAAAGTTGGTTAGGAGCCGGATGGCTTGGATCTCCCTGATGAAGGGTGACTCATGATCGAAATCTTCCTCAAAGGCTTGACCTCTAGAGGCGGTGACGATTTTGCTTCGCAGGCTCCTCATTTCTGTGTCCTCATTTCCAAGTCCTGCCTCCTCTTGCTTAGGGAGTCCTTTAAAGCGGACGGGTTAAGATCCCCCTTTCCTTTGCCCTCCTAAGGCGCCATAGGGAGCGTGGTCCTTTTACCCGCCCTCTTCTTGTTGAGCTCCTCCCGTAAATCTGAGGGTGCTCTCTTTAAGGTGACCTCGTCATCGTTGCAAAGGGCAGCATTGGTCTTTGGCTCTGGTTTCTAGGCCTGATTCGGTGGTTCAGGATGTTCCCGTTTCTTCGTTCGGGGGGTGTTACTGGTGGAGTGTCGAGTCCTCCCATCGTCTACTGGAATGGTGGTCTCTGCCCCTTCCTGACCTTTCTCTTTTCTCTTGGGCAGGGTCACGCTTGACTTACCTTGCAATAGGCCATTCAGCACCTCTTGCATATTCTCCAGGGTGGTCTACAACCTTTGGTTCTTACGGTGCAGCTCGTGTATTTACTCTTCATAGAACCGAGATTTAGAACTCGAGCTCACAGAATGGACCCGGGGATGCTTATCATGTCTATGCGTCGAGGGCTCGGGTCCTGCCGGACGGAGTTCGGTACTTGTGGTGGTATAGGGAGCGGGACCTCATTGGCATTCCCTGGTGGTGTGGTGGTTTCCCTTGGAGGATTCTCACCGGGCGGGATGGTCGGTGATGAGACCTCCCTATCACCCTCATGAACCTCAGGGTCCCTTGGGGGCTCCACATCTCTGGGTGGTGGAGGATCCTTCATGGAGGCCTTCAGCTGAACTCCGTTAAGGTGGACTTCCACCTCTCGTGGCTCCCTGAGTCGCTTTGAACGTCTCGGCATTTCTTCTTGCTGGGAGTAATGGTAGAACAGTAGCTTGGTACTTAGCTTCGCACAGACGGCGCCAAACTGTTGACGGTGAGAACTCGTCAACTAAGTAAAGTTAGAAAAATTGCAACGTAGAGATTATCAAAAGAAAAGCTTTAGAAATCTAAGTAGAAACTCCAAGAATAATTGCAGAAGAAAAATGGTGAAATCAGTTTATATTGATCATGGTGCACTGCTACAGTAATTTTTCCAACCCCTTTCAATGTTGAAGAGGGGTTCCCTTTATACATTGTGGCCCCTGATACATTATGGTCCAGGGAACCAAATTGCATACAAGTACACTATCAGGAGAGTGGTATCATATGTAGTGGTGTTGGCTCTAGTACATGGTCAGAGCTTCTGGGAACACCTCAGCTTTTGTACTCGATTATGCCTCCACTACTTGCCTTGTACTGGTGTTAGAGATGGGCTGGTGAGGATCACAACAGATACCTCATTTGTACGACCACTACCTGTCTGGCATGAATATTATGTCCGTACTCTGACTCCTTCTGACTTTGCATGAATCACTATGAGGCTCCCCCACTTCGTTCTTAAGGGTGCGCTAAAGATGTCCTTGATCTTACCTCATGTTAGACCCACAGCAAGAGTGGTGTCCCGTCATCAGCACCTATCTCAAGGGGAGAGACTAAGCCCCTCCAACGAGGCCCACTATGTAGGCAACCCCTAGTGGCACGGATATGACGTACTGAGGTGGGGGCGTCTCTCGCGAGACCCCTGGCGCGGCCGGTGCGTGGGCAAGGCGTCGGTCTCGTGAGGCCCCAGGCGCGACTGGTGTGCGAGCGAGGCGACGGTCTCGCGAGTCCCTGGCGCGGCTGGTGTACGGGCGAGGCGACGGTCTCGCGAGCCCCTGGCGTGGCTGGCGCTTGGGCGAGGCGAGGGGTGAGGCGCTGGCGAGGTGACGGTCTCGCGAGGCCCTTGGCGCGGCTAGTGCGTGGGCGAGGCAACAGTTTTACGAGGTCCTTGGCGTGGTTGGTGCGCGGGCGAGGCTACGATCTCGCGAGGCCCTTTGTGCGGCTAGTGGGCGGGCGAGGCGACGATCTAGTGAGGCCCTTGGCGCGGCTGGTGCGCGGGCGAGGTGATGGCACGTGGTGAGATAACCTCGCTGAGGTACGAGGCGAGGTGGCCTCACGGAGGCACAGGGCGAGACGGCCTCGCTGAGGCACGAGGCGAAACGCGACGCAGCTGGGTGCGCATGCGCGAGACAGGGGGTCTCGCGAGGCTTGTGCCGTGACTCCGCGCGGGTGTGATGCAGCTGGGAGCACACTTACGAGGCGTCTCGCAAGAGGCATGACTTCAAGATGTCTGGGGCGCTCGCGGGTGCCTAAGGCGAGGTGGTCATTTGGAGCACGGTTGGTTCGGGCATCCTTTCGAGGGATAAAAAAGGTTCCAGACATTGTTGCGTTAGATCTTTTACAAGCATGGAATATTGAGCATCCACCAAGTGTGGATACCAAAAATCCACCAAGAAAAAAAAATCTGGCCCCTTATTGAAGTGAGCGGCTATGGGGCACTGAAGGCGCCAAGTGCGTGATAGAGTGAGAAGGTTATCACGTACCACCAAGAGGCCACATATTTGCAAGGCCCTAGGCCTCACAAATTCACTTCATGCCAAATGAGAGACAAGAAAACATAACACACCCCCGAGATAGTCCAAAGAGACCGCGAGTCAAATGATGGAACCTTCGACCCTCACAATCTTGGCTACATCCTAGATCTGGCGCGGCCAACAAACCCCATGGTCTGACGCCCATCAGGTCCCTCATGCTCATCAGGGCCTCTCGCCCATCATCGCCTTGTGCCCCTCAGGGTCTCTTGCCCATCACAGCATCGTGCTCATTAGCGCCTCGTGCCCCACAGGGCCTCGCACCCATCAGCGCCTAGCGCCCCTCAAGGCCTCGTGCCCATCAGTACCTTGCTCCCCTCAGGGCTACGCGCCCCTCAGGACCTCGCACCCATCAGCGCCTCATGCCCCTCAGCGCCTCGAGCCCATTAGCACTGATGTCTAAGACCTCGCATACCAGTATGAGGTCTAAGACCTCTAGAAGGGGCATACGAGGAGCAATAGGAGTGACCCAAGAACTATTTGGTATCAAGGCAATAGTTGAATAGACAACTGAGTATATCGTTCATGTTAACACACAAGCTTTCTTACACTTAGTAGAATGTGGAATATGTTTGAGCAAATACATGCCTTGGAGATACGAGAAGGTCCATCAAGTACAAAGTATCCTTGAATAAATCACTCTTTCTGAGCCATGTCCGTGGGCACCATATCAAAAGCAAATTTGGCCAACTCATCAAATTTGTTAACATACTCTGTTACTGTCGTGTTTCCCTGAACCAGATTCAGAATTCATTTGTCCTTGCATTCTTAACTACGTCACTATAATATCTCTCATTAAAAAACTACCTAAATTCTTCCCAGTTTATCGTAATTGTATCTCATGTCTGGGATACCACTTCCCACCATGTCTTGGCATCCTCCTGTAACACATACGTAGCATAGATCGCCCTATCATGGCCTACCACCCCCATAATGTTGAGGATGGAACTAATCATGCTCATCCATTGTTAAACTCTGAATGGATCTAGGCCTCCCTCAAAAATTGGAGGGTAATGTTTTTGAAACCTCTCATATATCGATTCCCACCTATTCTCAACCATAGGCTGAGGCAAAACTGGTGCCATTGCTAGCATAACAAAGGAAGAAGTGTTCTCTGGCAGAATATACTACTTCAACCACTTGATCTCTTCTTCTTGCCTCTATAATGTTGATTGCATGTCTGTAAGCACCACCTACCTATTCCAAGGGGCAAGCGAAGGGATCTAGCCATGGCTATAACTTTTGGCCCCAACAAAAACACCACTGGGTCCCATTGACTGCCTGGGGTACATAACCTCTCAGTTCGTCTGCAGTCAATGACTTGTCGCATTAGGCATGATGTTCGCATCCAAAAGCCTTCCCACGGGGAAAACCAAACAACACCGCGCTCATATACAACAGTAATACTAAAATACATTCCCATAAAATTCATGCATCAATTAATAAGCCCTACTCTTACCAACATAAATATCATGCTCTCTACTCTAGCATACAGGTAAGACATTCATTTCTCAACTAAGCACGCAAGCACATAATCATATCAACAGTCAAAGGCCAGGCCCTATCAAAATATCCCATGCTTCCTAATAAGGCAGACAGATAAGGCATTTATAACATATCTAAGTAGTTAAACACATAACCACATAAATAGCTACCAAACCTTAGGTCGTGCTTGTCTTCAGTGATGAGTGTACATGCCCGGTCAGTCTTCAGGAACCCTTAACCTTGGCTCACTCTGATACCAAGTTGTAACTCCCTAGATAACCAAGAGTGTTACACTATGTGTTTAAACAGTGTTAAACTCGCTAAACGAGTCATTTGGCCATAAATGTTTAACCAAACATGTTTAACGAATTAGGGTTAAATTTTTTGGATGAAATGAACAGTCATTTTGTTAAAACGTTAAGTTCATACATGGGATCCCATAATAAACGTTTACAAAGTCGTTTACGGTTCCAAAAGGGGTAATTACAACTTAAAAGTTACAAATAGCTGGCCTAAGCAGCAAAATAGGGTTTGACCCTAGTTCCTCTGAGAAACCCCGGTCGTGCTGGTCGAGCAGCTACATATGTACTCATCGCCATTGAAGTTCTCCAACTCATGGTTGGTCAAGCTTCCCTTTCCCCTTACCTATACCACATAGCACTCGTGAGCCAAGGCTCAGCAAGAAAACTTAAACGTTCTCATAAGCAATTAAAAACATATTACATCATCATAATAAGCATGCTTAGCAATAATAACCCTACTCATGCATGCATTCTATTCAGATAAGTGACTCCAATGTCAAACCGAGGCCTGTTTCCCTAAATAAATTATTAATGAGTCATACCAGGGCCCAGCCCTAGGATATGGAACTAATATGCCCTATTCTCTATATAACCAACCTTTGAGTTGGCCCAGCGTACTTGGCGCTTAATTTTCCAAGACCATTGGGTCGGACAAGTGTATGATGCGCTCATGATTAGGCCTAACCAAAACGACCAACGTTCAATGCGTTATTGCCACCCTGGACTTATAAGTCAATGATTTCAACCAGCGCTCAACGCTATTGCCGTTCTTAACTCATAAGTCAAGCCTTTCTCAACCAGATAATGCAAACAACCATTCATGATATGGAAATATCCAGATAAAGAGCATTCAACATGCTTAATAAAAAAATCACAGACATAATCATAATCATGAACATTTACAGGGCCCTGAGCCCTGACCAAATCTATATTCAACAACCGGCCCAAGCCCTAATCACATACATCAGGTATTGTGTGAAGTTTTCTTACCTTCGGTCCAAGCACCGGAGAAATAAAATGAACCTCGAGCATGATCCTATCCCGAGCCCTAGTGGTAACCTAGTCTCAACCACAGGTAATATCCTTATTAAGATTCAATCCAAAAGACAAACTTTGGGACAACTCCCGTACCCTCTGGACTTCCAATCCCTCCCAACGAGGTGGTGGAACCGTCCCCGAGCCCCTAAGTCCTTCCCAAGCCCTAAAATTGGGCTTTGCTTAGATTGGTATAGCGCAGAGGCACCCAACCAAGTCAGAATGCCCCTTAGGGCTTCCCCTGCATAGTGCGGGAGCGCCCAACTCAAGCGCAGGGGTGCCCTAGCCCAAACAAAGCACCCTCCTAGCCTCATTTGTATAGCGTAAGGGCGCCCAACCCCTAGGGCAGGGACACTACCCTGCTAACCCAAAAATTTCTGGGTTCTTCCTCTGCATTTTCCCTGAATTCAAACCACCAAAAATCAACTCTAAACACCTCCCAAACTCATAATTCAGTCTAAAAACATCATCAATACATTAAGATCAACAAAACCCATGCTTACACTTGAACCAAATCCCACCAAAACTCAAAACCCATACTTGAGCTTCAAAGCTCAAGAACACCTCAAGAACATGAAGAATTTACAAGAAAATAAGGAGAATTCTTACCTTTAATCTATCAAGCTACAAACCCAAAGCTACCTATGCCCAAGTTCTAGCTTCAATCCTCCAAGTTTTAAGCATTTCCTCCTTAGAATTCTAAAAACACCTCAAGAACATGAAGAATTTATAGGAAAACAAGGAGAATTCATATCTTTAATCTATCAAGCTACCTATGCCCAAGTTCTAGCTTCAATCCTCCATGTTTTAAGCCTTTCCTCCTCAGAATTCCAAAAACACCTCAAGGCTAAGAGAGAGAGAGAGTAATGAGAGAGAGAAGATTGAGAGTTGTTAAGTGTTTTTATTTGGTTCCCCTAGCTTTTGGATTAACTGAGTGTATCCCATCCTTAGGCTAGAAATTACCAAATTACCCTCTAGTCAACTTAGGTCCTTTAGTGCCCTCAAGGGAAAAGTGGTCCTTTACCACCACTTGTCACTAATCTCCAAATTATCTCATAATTTCCCAATTAATTCTAATATCCAAAACATTCATCAAATAATTTCCCATTACCTGATAAATACCGGTAATGCTCTAAGTTACCAAAATACCCTTAGGCTCGCCCCGAGCCAGGTATTTGACCCCGTTATGACTAGACCGCTACTTTGCTCACTAGGATCGTCTCATGCCAAAAAACTCAAATATATCTACATAATAATGTGGTCTCAATCAATATGCACATATATATATATACAAGTATGCCCTCAACAGGCTAAAATTATGAAAATGCCCTTCTAATAAGAAACGGGTCCACATGCATGCTTAATATACCTAAACATGCAAATATAGTCATTATATAATATAACTCACATAATTCATATAATCATGCATATCATCACATACTAATGCAATTAGTCAGTTATTTCCCTCTTGTCCCCCTAATGAAGGCATTAAACTTTATTAGGGAATTTGGGCGTTACACTCAGCTTCTTGATGGCAGGTCTAGCTTCGGTTCCAACAGGCTTGAAGGTGCTCTTTAGGTCCATCTTTTCGTCTAAAAAAAGAGCGATCAAAAGAGTTATATTAAAGGAATAAGTCAAGATAATGCAAAACAAAAAGGAGAAAATCCTACCCTTTGCGCTAAAGGGGGAGACGACTATGACTAGCTCTAGATTCTGATCTGGGCTGGACTCAACCTCCAATTCAAAAATGGGCGGAGGAGGGGGTGAATCTAAAAGGATTATCTCGTGAGTCTCACTAGGTCCAGGCACCTCAACCGGACTAGGTTCATACTCGAGCTGGGAGACGCCAAAAGCATGACTACCCTAGCGAATGGACTCCCAGGTCAGAAGGCTGGTCCCATATTGGTTAAAAATGGTTGTCCTAAACCTAAGGGTGTTGCCACTATTATATTATATTTAAGGAGAGCCAGGTCATGGCGGACTACTAGATGAACCACACGCTTTTGAAGTGCGACATCTAGGTCCGCGTTTTTTTAATTGTGGCTCACTACCTATCTCGAGTCATACCAAGCCAAAATAAATTCGAAAGTAGCTCAGTTTATGTCCTTATCATCATTACCTTGACCAGAGGTGCCAGCTACTGCCCCCGACTCTGCTTGCCCTTGTCTTCCCTCAATTCTCAGGGCCACCTTAGCATGCCTCTTGCGCACCAAGGGCGTGACCTCTTCTTATTCTTCCTCCTCGACCTCCTTAACAACTGGAGCTCGAGACCTCAGCTTCAAGGTCTAACCTTCTTTCATCAGACCACATTTCACCATTGTGGCATCATTTACAACTGCTCTGCATTCCTTCCCTGGTGTACTGTGGTTGTCCAAGGTTTCGTGTTGACCTGCTAAGGTCACAGATATAGTTGCACGAGACAATAACTCAATAAGAATCAGTGAGTAACTTAGCAAAAATAAAGGATTCAAATATATAAGTCACAAGGCTAGGAAACTTATGAGGAGGGTTGAAGTATATGTGCACAGAATTCTTGAATCCGTTGGACTTAAGGAACACATCTTTAAAGTCACTCGGGCGGCTGGGGAGGTCGGTGATGGAGGTTGTGTTGGGGAATCTTGTGAGGTACTAGAAACCATCCCCTCAGCCCTTTGTCTCTAGATGGGCCTCGAGGAAAAAAATACATAATATATGTAGGAATGGGGAACTCCCACTCGTGCTTCAAAAATAAATGTTTCAACCCCTCTAAGAGTCGATACAAGTTCAGGGGGAGCTGGAATGGTGCCAGTTCAACGTAGTCTAAAAATTATACGATGTACTAGTCTATGGGAAGGATGGAACCTGCCTTCAGGAGCTCATCACTCCACACTCCAAAGTCATCCTGAAGCGGGGTGTAGCTTCGCTCTCCATCAAATGGAGGGCGGAAATAAGTATCTTGGATCCCATCTCGATCCTGTGACTCAGAAAGATTTCGTTCACCTTGTCTTGAGTCTTTATTTGAGACTTGATGTGTTCATCCTCGAAGAAGGCATCAAGTCCAACCTCGACCTACTTTTCCACCACTGGACAAAAGTGGGGAATATGGGTCTCAGAGGCCACCTGCTTGTCTTTATTTTTGTTCTGGGAGGAGGAGCTTGCCCCTTACTTCTTCTTCTGGCTTGCCATAACTTAGTTTTCCTAGTGAAAAAGCGTCTGGTTAGAGGCGACCTAGGATATAACCTAGCATTGATAGTAGAATTAAGGGCAACCTAGAGTTTTAAATTTGGTCTATTTGACCTAAGTTACCTACAAGCTAAATCGTCAGCTGATACTATTGCGTGAGTTCACATGCCATAACCTTGGGAAACCCTAATACTTCAAGATTCGTGTGTGAGACCTAGTACCCCTTTCGAAATGGTTTAATGCAAAACCACTCTAAATACTGTGACCCTTAAGCTACCTAGAATTGAACCTAAAAACCCTTAAATCTTCGAACCCAAATATTCAAACATTCATCTCTAAAACCCAGAAAAACCAAAAACTTGCACATATAAAATATAGTTGTTCCTAACACTATTTGTTTTGGCTACATATAAAAAATAAACTAGACTCGCACCAGACTGAAACAAGTCAAAAACACTGGAAAATTTCATAAAACTTATTGGAAAATAAGAAAAAAGAATTTAAACCAGATATAAAAATACTTACAGTTTGGTTTCTTGGTCAAAGAAGTGAAGAAAGTGGGGCAAGAGCGGGAAATACTAGTAGAGTCTGAGAGTTTCTGGGAAACAAGGGAATGATGAGAGTTTTGAATATTTTGGAGAAGAAAGAGAAGAGGAAAATGTCAAATGCAAAGGTGGTGAGACTCAGGTTTGATTCTCCTATTTATACGTAAACTTCAGGAAATAATTTAAGCCACACAATTAGATCAGTTTGAGATCCAAGGGCCCGACTTAAATATCCCAAACGACGGCAAAAGGGTGACTAGACAACTTCACAGTACTCAAAACTCGAATAGGCACCAGTAAAGAGTAGACACATGTCCCATACTCGAGTGGGTAAGTGGGCACGATACCTCATAACGGAAGTAGAAAAGCCTCTACTATGTGTGTCAGACATGATGTCTTTGCCAAGAATTTATCAGCTCGTAGATCCCACGGCTGGTGACAAGCTCATGCATTTCATGGAAGTGTAATCTGGATATAACCAGATCGCGATGAACCCTACAGACTAAGAGCATACCAGTTTTATGACCGAGAATATTGTGTATTGCTATAACCTCATGCCAGAGCTACTTACCAGAGACTAGTAAGAAAGATGTTCGTTGAGCAGATTGAGAAAAACATGGAGGTGTATGTTGATGACATTCTTGTCAAGTGAAAGACTGTCAGCAACCATGTGTCCGACCTGGAAGAATGTTTTGTTATACTAAGAAAGTACAACATGAAGCTGAATCCCCAGAAATATACCTTCGGGGGGTTTCATCAAGGAAGATGCTAGGCTTCATCGTTAATTCAAGGGGGATTGAAGCTAATCTGGAGAAATCGTTGTTGGATATGCCATCATCTAGATCTAAAAGAGGTCCAAAGTTTAACTGGAAGAATCGTTGCCCTCAACCGATTTATGTTAAAGTCTACCGACAAGTGTCTCCCCTTCTACAATTTTCTAAGGGGAAATAGATGGTTTGAGTGGAATGAAAAATGCGAACATGTGTTTCAAGACCTGAAGAAACACCTAGCTGAACCCCCCGTCCTATCAAAGCTCGTCAGTGGAGAGGCTTTATATCTTTATTTGGGGTAAGTGAGAATGCAGTCAGTGTCGTTTTATTTACGAATAAGTTCAAACTTAGAAGCTGGTATATTATATTAGAAAGAGGCTTCTCGGAGCTAAGTCTCAATATCCTTTGAATGAAAAACTTGCGTTCTACTTGCTCCTAGCTTCGAGGAAGCTTCAACCATACTTTCAGTCCCACGCAATACATGTTGTAACCGATCAACCTTTCAGGTAGGTTTTGCAAAAACATGAAACATCGAGATGTTTGCTAAAGTTGGCCATTCAACTCAGTCAGTTCGAGATTTGTTATAAACCACGAACAACTATTAAGGGGCAGGTCGTTGTTGATTTTGTGGCAAAGTGCGCTAGTTTACAAGACGAGCCTATAAGGGAGCCTGTGCACGAATTATGGAAATTGTTCGTAGATGGATCTGCAAATGAACACAGGCTAGGAGCTGGAGTAATTCTAATAAGACCTGAGGGGCATCAATTTCACACAGTTCTTAGATTCAAATTTAGTGCTTCAAATAACAAGGCCAAGTGCGAGGCCTTGCTGGCAGAAATTTGGATTGCCAAAGAATTAAGAGTGAAGGTCATCCTGTGTTTCATCGATTCTTAGCTCGTGGTAAACCAAGTGTTGGGATAATACCACGCACGTGGGATGTAGATGGCTGCGTATTTGGCTAAGGTAAAAAGTGAACTATCAGAGTTCAAGTTTTACTTAATAGAGCAGGTCTCATGCGAACAAAATACAAACACAGTTGCTCTTGCTCGGCTCGCCACAACAAAAGAGACGGACACATTGAACGTGGTCCCAATTGAGTTCCTTGAAAGGGCGATCATAAGAGAAGAATCAGAGAAGATTAAACTGATTTGAGAAGGATCGACTTGGATAAGTCCAATCAAAGAATACCTCACATCCGGAAGACTACCCAAGGATCATAAGGACGCACGGAGGTTGTTGTACCAAATCCCAATGTATATTCTTGTCAATGGAATTTTCTATAGGCGAGGTTATTCCATGCTATTACTCAAGTGTGTTCTGCCAGAAGAAGCCAAAGCTATCGTTAAGGAAGTTCACGAAGGATTTTGTGGAGACCACGCTGGGGGGAAAAGCTTTGCTTTGAAAATACTGAGGCATGGATATTTTGGCCTACCCAAAAGAAAGACTCGACCTCATATGTTTAAAGATGCAAAAAGTGCCATCATTTTTCAATGATAGCTCGTGTTGCACTTGTCAAGCTAGCCATGATTTCCTCACCTTGGTCGTTTTCCATCAGGGGAATATATTTAATTGGTTCATTACCGACAGGAAAATGAGGTATTCACTATGCTATGGTCATCGTGGACTACTTCACAAAGTAGGAGGAAGTGGAGCCATTAGCAAAGATAACCTCAAAGAGGGTACTCAATTCTATCATAGAGAACATAATTTTCCATTTCGGGCTCCTAAGGAAGATCATGTCAGATAATGGGACACAGTTCTATAGAAATCTATTCACAAACTTTTGTGAGAAGTATGGGGTCATTAAGAGTTTCTCTTTGGTAGCATATCCTCAGGCAAATGGAAAAGTAGAGTAGTGCATAAAACCCTCAAGGTGAGCTTAAAAATAGTTTAGAAGATTCTAAAGGATTGTGGCCTGAGCAGCTCCCGCAAGTGCTTTGGGTGTACAAAACTTCTCACTTCATGTCTACGAGGCACACAATGTTCTCACTAACTTTGGAAGTGAAGCAATGCTCCCAGTCGAAACCCTAGTGATGCCGCATAGGCAAAGGGCTTTTAACCAGGAGCAGAATCAGGAATTACTACAAGCATCTCTGGATCTGATTGAGGAACTACAAGAGGAATCGCAGATTCAACTCTCTCATTATCAACAAAAGGTAACTCGATATTTCAATTTGAATGTCAAAGAGTGAAAACTCAAGCTTGGAGATTTGGTGCTCAGAAGGGTGTTCTTGGCAAATGGTGTCCTAGGACCAAACTGGGAGGGGTTGTATTGGATCATTGAGATTCTGGGAGACGGTACTTTCAGATTAGTCCGTTTAGGTGGAGAAGTAGTTCCACAAACTTGGAATGCATTGCATTTGAAAATATATTATCAATGAAGGGGTTTATTTCAAGATTAGTTTATGTTGTAAGGCTTATTTATAAAAGCCATATCTTTTAAATTTCCCTTTATTTAATAAAATTGATGGTTGTTATGTATTTTAAACACGGTACAAAAAATTTCTCAATTTTCATATTACCACTATGTAAAAGCGACATAGAATATTCATAAATTCCGATTGCTTGGGGGGTAGATACCCTTGATATTAAAATTTTTAAGTCTTTGCTAAATTTTGTAACTTAGAATTTGGAAATTTAATAGCTTGAGTTTTCAAAGCATTTCCGAATATTAACTAAGTTATGCAAGAAAATTCGAAGCAATAAAACCCTGGACTAAACAAGGTATGAGGCCTCAATATTAATAGCTACGCTATTAAGCAATTAAAATCATGGATATAACCGGGTCCATGACTTGAAAATCAACTGGTCAGCTATTAAGCATGAAGTTCTAAAAATACCTCGATCTAAAATAACTCCTGATAACTACTCATGTGTATAAAATTCAAAAGATTAAAAAACAATAGTGGAAGGGAGACATATAAAGATTAAAGTCAAATAAATTTAGAATGAGGGCAAATTTTCTCGACCTAAAAGGCCTAATTACAAGGGATGAAAGGTATCCCCAACAACAACAACAAAAAAAAGTTTAAATTATGGGTAAAGTCTTCTCAACCCTGAGCTCTAGTAACTTGCCCATGGCAAGAGACTTCCTCCTCTCTGCCATCTTTGCCAGCTCCTGAGGCAGTATCTACCAATTTTTAGGGCTCTTTCAAAAGGCGATCTTGAAATTTAGCGCTATAATGCTCCCATAGCTCTTCATCCATGGAAGAGAAGTCACATTCCAGGTTAAAGCACCATACCTTCTAGAACATCTCCTCCACAATTTTGTTGATATAGGCTTCACGGTCGTCCACCTTGGGCAAGAGTTCATCAAATTTGAGTTGAAGCTCACCAACCTTTTCTTGGAGCTGGTCCCGGACCTTAATCCTCAAGTAGCTATCCTAGTCCAAAACCAAAACTAATTATTGTAGTCTCCTCCTCTAGCTCAAACATCAGGGAGTGGTGGAGACTCTAACAAAACTATGTCAGGGAGTGGAGGATTATTTAATTCTTGGATATCAGTGAGTGGAGGAGACTCTAACAAAACTATGTTAGGCATCGTTTCAGACTTGAGTTCTTCATCTAATCTCATATCATACTTTGGTTGTCTGGAGATGGGAAAAAAGTTACAAAGGTCAAAAGGGATCCTAGGTCGGATCTTAGTACCATACTGCCCAAATTTAGTGCTCCTAATATGTAAAGTATTATCTACAACTATGGTCATCTTGGGGAGACTAATATCTTTTGGGTTTTATGCCCTTAATAAAACTATATTTCTCATATTACACATTTTTATTATCAATAAAAGAAGTAGAAATCATTTTCTTTATTCAATCTCATTGTTCTCCATTTTTATTACATTTTTATTTAATTAATTCAAACATTCATAAAATCCCTAACATATGGATAGTTGCAATTATAGCGACTAGGTCACAGTTTATTATAGCTATAATTATATGTTCAAAAGAACGAGTCCTAAGGTTAGATCAATGCATTAGATTTTCACTGATTAGGTAATCTACGATATGATCTACTTACATATTCAGGGTGTGATGTCTTGTCAAAGGCATTGACCAAGTAGATAAGATCAGATGTATTTAGTTACATCGAACTAGGATCGATATTTATTATTGATAGATAAATAAGTATCTTTGTTATCAAATCTAATCAATGTCACAACCACTACAAGAAAAAATGCTTTTAATAACTCCAAAAATGTGTTATCAAAACCTACGATAACACTTTCTGATGTGTTAAGACATACTGTGTTATCGTAGGTCAGGGTACTTACCATAACACTTTATCAGTGTTATACAGATGTGTTATTGTACTGTCAACGATAACACAATTTCTGTGTTATTTTAATATATAGATAAGTGTTGAATTATGTTATTTATAGTCGATACTATAACACTTTTTTTGTGTTATACTACACTTTAGTATAACACTTTTTTTGTGTTATACTACACTTTACTATAACATTTTTTTTGTGTTATACTACACTTTACTATAACACTTTTTTTGTGTTATACTACACTTTAGTATAACACTTTTTTTGTGTTATCCTACACTTTAGTATAACACATTTTTTGTGTTATACTACACTTTAGTATAACACATTATTTGTGTTATATAATAAAGTTTCCATAACATAATTCTTTGCATAAAAAGTGTTATTGTAATATATATTATAACTCAATTTTCCTATTATTGTTATATTTAGATATATTTAAATTCTCATTATATATTTTATTTATATTACACTAATTTATTCTATTATATTTTAATTTTTTTTATATAATTATAATTAGCTTTCTAATATATACTAGCATCATCAAATGAACTTGATTTTCAAATAACAAAAAGTAAGAACATTCTACATTGAATCAACAATCCACAATTTAATTTAAAACATGCAACACTGTCATTAACAACAAAATATTCTTTAAGTATTCAAACAGTCTAAAAGTTACTACTTTCAAGGAGTCTTAAGTATCCTTTTATACTTCGTTTGTCATATCTGCAAAATAAACAAAGAAATATTTTATTGTTATTATCTAGCATCACAAATTACTTCTAAAAAAATGCTATGGAAATTATATCCAAGAAAGGACACCACATACAAAATAATAGATTCAAAACTACACCAAAGCAAACAAAGAAACAAAACACTAAATTATAAGACATTAGTTATTTTTTTAGTATAAAAATGTACCTCTTGGAACAACTTTTTTAGAAGGCCATGCAACTGTGGAACCAACTGCTTCTTGTATTGTAAGCATCGCATGATTAGGACGAAATAAGTAAGACTCTGGTACAATAGCAACATCAACCCATACTCGCATAAAGTCTGGTCCAAGAGGCTTTCCATGTACAGTTATATTTGGATCACTAGAATCCCAACGACCTTCAGCAACAATTGCATTTGCCCAGTCAAGCAAGTAGCAAGCATTCTTCCCTTCTGTAAAGTTATGTCTTTTTTCTAGTGCAACACTCTACCAAATTTATTTTAAAGACAATATATTAGTTTCTGTAATTGTTCTTCTAAAATGAAAATTTAAAACAATAACAACTTTTATAATTTACCTTAGGGGACTGAACATTGTTTGACTGCAATACATTGCGAGACTGTCCTTCGCTTGGTGTCACTTTACCACCAACCTAAATATAAAACCAAGATAAGTTTTATTGGAAGAAAAGAAAACTAAGATTTATAAGTGCAAGATAGAAATACCACCAAGTGTTCTTTAAGTAGATTCATCATTTCAGTCATTTTGAGCTTCATATTATGTTGCTCTTCTTCTAACTTGGAGATCTTGCTATTACACATATTAACAACAGTTAGCTTTGACCTTGTCATGCCTCTTCCTTGTCCGATTAAACGACCAGATTTTTGGTTACCAAACAATTTTGTCAAGGCATCCTCATCTGCGTTGTCTGTAGTTCCAGATTTTGATGAAACCATGTTTTGTAAGAATGGTCCATGCCCCACAAAACTAAGTGTTCGACAACTTCGTGTGAAAGTTGATGGCTTAGATTGTGACATTTGTTGCATGGACAAAGAATCTTGGCTGGAAATCCAAGATTCGTCATGGCTGTCTCAACAAACTCTCTAGCTTTTTGCTCATATTCCACCGTTACTCTACAATTTTAGAGCATACGTCAATAATCAAGCACTAACACTTAAACTTATATCCAAAATAAACTATATGATTTTGGTTACTAACCTGTTAAGATGGATCCAACTTTTATCCATCTCCAATGAATTTGTATTTGATGTTGTTCTCTTACTAAAATCTTGTTTTTTGTCTGGGTTTAACAAATGTTAGACAAGACAATCACATTATTTGCGGTTGTAATATCAGGGTCATGACAAGGTCATTCACACACATGCTTTTCAAAGAAAACATGCATTGGTTGAATTTCAGTATATTTGGCTTATTGAAGTTTAAAGCTTTATTGAATTTCATTCAGGGGCAGAGTTGCTTGTTCAGAGTTAAATGATCACTTTTGCTGAAGATTCTAGAGTGGAGTTAATTACTTAATTCCAATTTACAAATTTGTTATAGTTCCCTGTAGAGTGTTTGGGATTTCTTTATGGTCTCGTACCTTTTCTGATTGTTAATGGATATAAATTTATAATTGATTCCAGATTTGTGGTTTACAGATCATTATTAGTTCTCAGTTTGATTATATAACTGTGTATGGTGAGTTGTGTTCAGAATAAGTGGTAAACATTTCTAGAAGAACAGGGTTATTTTAGATTTAGAGAGAGAATTAAGACAGAAAATAAAATAGAACTTTAGAGAGAAATAGAATAATAACAGAGAAGGTGAACATTTAAAGAGAATCAAGAGAGGAAGAATTCAGCAATTCATTCATTTCTTACTAGTGTCAAAAACAGTGTCAAGAAGATTGTGGATACTATTTTAACAAAGCCCAGCAGGTCTAGTCGTTTTGACTTTTCTCAGGTAAGCTCTGCTAATTACTAATTTTTTTTAACAGAAATGTGATGAGAAATATTTTTATCACTAATGTTTACTTAGCTCTCCAAAGTTTCTGTTAGGAGGTTGGAGGATATTGGAACCAAAATGATTAACTTATAATTTATTTCTTTTTGGGTACAGATAAAAACACTGAATTTTTTTCCATTAATTTGATGGTTTCAAGTGAATATTTGTTATCTAATTCTTATCTAGGGTGCATGTGAAGTGGACAACTTCAAATTTGATGCACTTGACTAGGTTTGCTTTACTACTGGAAAAAGAAATAGATCTTTGATGTGTGTATGATTACACAGGAAAAAAACTATTGTTTGGTACTGTCCTAAGCATTTTTAGACTAGGCTTCATTTCATTCTACTCTAGCTTGTATCCAAATTATTAGATTCATATTCAACAGATGTGTTCAATTTTTCTGCAGACTGATTTTAATTTTAGCGACAACTTTGAGTATCCGTTTTACCAAGTAAAAATGCCTAAAATGATTTTATTTTTGGTGTGAGTGTTTTTTACACAGCCTATTATGGTCCTAAAAATTTTTGGACCAGATTAATAAACCAAATAGATTTTATAAAGCCTCAAAATTTGTTAAAAAGATTGACCTATTCCTAGACAGCCTTAAAGTAAGATTTTTGAAAATAAATGTCACTAAGTAAAAATAATTATTTTTGTGTAATTATAGTAAGTGCTTATAGTTTTTATATAAACACATATACCTCATACAATACCAATTAAGTGCACATCAATAATACATATTTAATATTATTAACTTAACTTCATTGCCTGCCACATGGTCACTCTATATTTTATAGTGGCAATGTTATCTATAGCGAAACAAGCTCAAACAACCAAAAATAAAAGTTGGAATATGACCAATCAGAATAAGGCTTAACTGCTCAGTGGATGGGTTTAAACTTTACAAAGGTGATATTGCATTGAAATATTGGGCTTTCTATTTTTCTTACTGTTTTCAGAATCTGAAGAGATTTTTCTTACTATTTTTCTTACTGTTTAAACTGTTCAGTGGATGCTTTCTATACGTGTTTAGTGTAAAGCAGACCCAAAGTTGGGTTCCCCTTAAAAAACAGAAAAAAAAAAAAAAGACCCAAACTAAACAACATTGCTGTTCCATTGCTTCATGTATGGTTGCTCTATCATGTTCTCTCATGCTGTTAAAGAAAGTGATATTAAACTTGATATTTTCACACGAACAAAAAAACAGATGAAACTTATGAAAAGATTAAAATAAAATCATCAAATGGTATATTCTCTTTTGTATAATGGTTTTGAAAATATCATTTAGATTGACTGAGGATGATACAATCCAAGCAATTTCCTGTTCTGTAACTAGCAAAAATACTAAAACAGGTTTAATTACAAAAAAGGAAAAAAAAACACATTAAGCAAGCGGAATTAAAAATTCAATGATGATATAATTATTGATTTAATTCATACAATATTTTATTAACAAGCAGAAACATCGTAATAGATTCCATGAAAAGATTAAAAAAAATAAGTTAGGATTTCTTAATGTCTATGCTTTAGAAATCATGTGAACAAATGGCTTCTCTATGTATTGACATAAAATCAGAAAATATATACATGCATATTATATTGGAATGTTTCTAGAGAATGTTAATTGCATTTTTTGAGTTGTATGTCCATTCCTCTTCAATTTTTCCTTAATGCTTTTATCTCTTTAATAAGAAATAGAATATCATATCAATGATACTACAAGCAATTCTAACAAGAAAAAAGATGAAGAGATTGAGAAAAGAAATCTAGTATATACAAGTAGGAATAATATCATGATGCACATCATGTATGCTAGGTTTAGATAATTGCAAGCTAGAAAGAGTAGTTTCATTAGAAACCTGAGGGGCATCTCAAATACCTATCAAATTCATCTATGCAGCAAAGTCCTCCATCTACTAAAACTAGGGCCCCAGCTTCCAACATCCAATCTCCTGCATATAGCACAAATATAGTAAAATTATTTAATCGAAATATTACCATTAATGTCGTACAATATTTAAATATGATATAATAGCTGATTGTTACAAGGAGAATTCCAGAAACATATAAAGAACAAAGATGTAGTACAGGTACAATTTGAAGCCAAGGAACTAAAACAACTTGTCACGAAAATACAAAAACATTCTATCAAAGATAGACCAAACCACCTTTATTTTAACATGCTTTCTAAAATATTAATTGTGAACACAGGGTACAAGCTTACAAGAACCCAAATTTAGCAAAAGATGAAGACAGAAAATCACTACTTTCATATCACAACCATCTGATCAGATTATTTAGCCCCATGGAAGCAAGAATTGGAGTTTTATGATGAAAGATTTGGTTATCATAACAAAGATGTTCTCAGTCATTGAGAGAGTTACTGACTTGAAGTGTGAGCAAAAAGGGAGATATAGAGAGAAAAGTAAGAGCAGAGACAATGAGATGGGGAACAGGACTAGGATGTGCAAGGTGGTGGCAAACCATGCAAAAAGTTAACACAAACTAATCACAACTTATCGTCTTATGGTTCATTGGTCATGACACGTGGCACGCTCTCCTGTTATCTTATCTCAGCCTAGAAATGTAGTGAAGTGAGGACTTGAATTATTTCCATGAAGGGTGTTGAGTGATCTATTTTCGTATGAATCTTTCTGATATGATAATATTGTGACTTGTGGAGTTAGAGCCTTTATCATCGATAATTTCCACCTCTCATTTTGCTATGTGAATTTAATAATATATTACTTTTCTTGAGACAATTAGGCATGCACTAGCAATCTATATATATAATGCATGTAACTAATCCAAATAACTTTGTGAAATTAATAATAATCCAACTCCCTATGTAAACTTGATATTTCAGCTATAGAAAGAAGAAAAAAATGATCATTTTTTCTAAAATTAACAAAAAAAATACCAATTTTATTACTATTACTTTGTTTAATACTATTAGAGGCAAGAGTTTATTAATTTATAGTTTTATGTACTTTTGGGTCTGGTTTCCACTTTTCCATCAAGATTCAAAGCCATCAAATATTTTCAGCTAGCTAATGCTATATACCTTTCTTTCTAATCTCGTTCACTATGAATATATAAATATATATATGCCTTTATATATAAGTGCGATCGATTCTTATATATTATATATATGAGTTCTATTATATTATAAGTACAGATTTTGTGGAGCCCTTTTTGATTACTCATCCAAGAACATTATCAACCACAAGTATAGATCGGGTGGAGCTTAATCTCTGTATAGCTATATATGTTTTTGTCTTTTACTTGATTGCTCTTATATATTTTGATTAGTTATTAGTAGCCGCACGCGCCTCAACTTTATTAAAAAAGAGTAAAATAAATTTATATACGTATATGATTCAAGCTACTAGATTTCAATGTAGTTCACCTCGTTTTGCTAATACAATTTATCAAAGCAGTGAAAAAAAAAATAGTAAATTATAGGGCCATACAAGTTTAGGATGGAGAAATGAGAAACATACCTCCATCCTTGACTGCAGTGACAGTGAGTCCAGCACTAGTGCTTCCTAAGCCAATAGTGACAACAGATCTGTTACTTAACTTTGCAGCAAATTTCAAGAACTGAGATTTCCCGGTACCTGAGAAAAGCCTTAAAAATTTTTACTACATATATACATATACATGTAACTTTTTCCGTATAATGCTTTAATGATTACATACAGATTCAAAAAAAGAATCTGAACTCATTAGCAGTTGTTCACCAATGATAGTAATATAAATATATATATATATATTTGGGTATATTGAAATAATGATAGTAACACAGTATACTAAACTTAAAATCTGCTTTCTTTTTCAGAAAGACTGATCAGTGATCCAGTGAAGTACTGAACTTAAACAAATTATTGACCCAATAATAATAAGTAAAGAAACAGATATAAAACAAAACCCATTTTCTGAAACATTATTAATAATTAAAATTCAAAAGTAAGTTTAATTCCACACACCTTACATAAATATGTATAGATCAGATTATATGTAGCTAACAGAAGCAGACAAACTGATAGTGAAAGCACAACGAATACGAAAGAAAGAAAAAAACAAAACTATATATGTTTTATCAAATGGATAAAGAGCACCCCAGTAACAAGCTAATAAAAATTGTTTGTTGTTGAAGCACTAGTATCAAGCTTCATGAAAACAAAATGTTAAAAAATACAGTAAAGGTGCCTAATTTGTGTACTTGAGAATGAGTGAAACAGCTGGTGGGTTTGAGGTATTTCTCAGAATAGAAGAGGCTCCTCCATTGATAGAGCAAATGAGAACTTGGTACAAAGAGAGGGCTGACCTGCAAGAGCAAGCTACGGGACCTGCAAGACTGAAGAAATGCATATTAGAAATGCAGAAGAAATGCAGATTAGAAACAAATGTCCGATAAAACAGAGCAACAATCTACACAAAACCCACACTGCAATAACAAAAACAAAACAAGCTACGGGAAGACATGCAAGAGGGCTGACCTGCAAGAGCAAGCTACGAACGGACCACGAACTGAATTTGAGAGACCGAGAGACCGAGAGAGAGACCGAGTCTACGGGAAACCGAGAGAGATAGACCACGCACGGACCAGGAATGGAAAGACGAAGAACATTGAAGATTGAAGGGACTGAGAGGAAGGGGAAGACCGAAGAATGGTTGAGGAAATGGGTATAGGGGAAATGGGTACACGGGTTGAAAAAAGTTCAGTCAAAAAAAGTTAAGTCAAAAAAGCTAAGTTATTTTGGCGGTACCTATTTTAAGTTGCCGCCTGAAATTTTTTTCATTTACCATAACTCTTTTTAAAATCTATTATAATCATGTGTTATGCTAATGGGTTTTTGGTGTAGTGAACATTGACCATAGGTCAAGTCAATCTTAATTATGAGTGATAATATTCTACTAATTATATTATTTAAATCTTTTGACTTGTTCGTTACCAGCTTACCCAGCGGTCTAGCCCATACTTACAGCTTGGAGATTTAGTAGAGTAATTGAGTCGGAGTATTATTCATAGATATGAAATCTATAACTTCTATATGAGAAGTGAAGATGATTTTCATAATTTCTTTGTTCAAAAGGTTAAGTGATTGAGATCTCATTTCTGTGATTAAGTTCACAGAAATATCATTTATAAGGAACTTAGTAGGAGTTAAGGATAAAATATTAATGAAGGGTAAAACAATAATTTGCACCTAGCTCATTAGTAAGTCATCGATAAAGGATTGACTAACTATAATGGTTATAACAATGGATAACGTATTTATGGTTTGGAAAGAGTTCAATTCCAAATCTATAGTGGAGTCATGAGGAATTAATAAATTTTAAGATGATTTATTTAATAAATAAACTCATGGAAATTTATTGAAGCTTGTATTCATGGATCCATGGTCCCCTTATCTATCTTATCAAATCAAGTTTATTAATCTCAAACAATTGATTTAATTATCAACTAGAAATATCAAATTTACTAGGATAATTTAGTGATATTTACATGTAATAAGAATTTGGGAATAAAAGAGAATCTCTGGGCAAATTTATTAATAATGATAAATTTGTGTCAATATAAATAAATAATATTAAATCAAGTTTCAAACTATAATTAGTTAATTTCAATAAGGATTTAATTATTTAATAAAAAGACTTTGAATTTAAGACCAATTGGGATTTAAATTCAAGACAAAGAGATTGGGCACAAGTCCATATGTGAGAGCCCAAGGATTTGGATTTTTTGTTCATTATTTTAATTCATTTAACTAAAATAAAGCATATTAAGTTGCTTATATAAGGAATATGATGTCTAGGGTTTTCATAAGAATAAGTCAGTTGATTCATTTGAGTAAGTTAAAACCTAGACATTCTAATTCATTCTTGGTCGCTTATTCTCTTATCCTCCCCTCTCTAATTCAATTTCATGTATTGAGAACTTGCCCACTCTTTCTTAGACTTGATTTAGAGATAGTCTTGGAAGACTTTTGCAGAGTCTAAGCGGTTTAGATTCTTGACAATTCCTAGCATTCAGAAAGGACAAAAGGATTGAAAATCTAAAGGAATGAGTCATTGTTTTGTGGTGTATTCGTAAGTTTCTAAATCTTTATGTTCGTTTTAATTTATGAATCTGATGTTCATATGTATGCCATGCTATTCTATGTTTCTATTATGTTTTTGGAAAAAATAATAGGGAGCATGCATCTAGATTTAAATTCCAAGATCCTACAATTTCATGATGGGGGACTAGGAGATCGACACATTGTTGGATGGTAATGTCTCTAGATGGGTCCTCAGGGTGTCTTGTCACAACCTTCCATGAATCATGGCTAGCTAACATATAACTGGTAGCAACTCGGTTAATATCATTATCGTTGTTACCTTGGCCAGAGTTGCCGACTGCTGCCCCCGACTCTGCTCAACCTAGGTCACTACTTAGACCTGTTGGTAACAGGTTTACCATGTGCGCAGTAAAAAGCATAGGGTGTTGGGCCGAAAGATTTTAAAAAAATTATTTAAACAAACTTTAAATATCCAGATCCATTAACATGCAATACATTAATCATAGAGAAATAAAAGATGAGAATTTACCAATTGAAGAACTACCAAGAATAATCGCTATCTAAAATAGAATATTTGTAATATATACAATTATTTCATATAGAGAAAATATTTTTGTATCTCCAACGAACATCCAATCCAAAGCAGTTCTTCAAAATACTCAGACCAAGATCTTCAAAGATGTATCTCTACACCTCAAGATGTGTGTTGGGATGTAGAGTAATGGTAGGGAAAATTTTATGATTCACAAGATATTCTCAACACATGAGATCTTTGAATATTAGGTCTGAGATACTTTCCAGGGATAGAGAAAATAATACGATCTATTTTCTTTCTGTCAAAAGTCTTATATTGAAAACTATTTCCATCTGATTAATTTATAAAAGAATAAATTAAATTTTTTAAATTCAAAATTCAAAAATTCAAAATTCAAATTATAAATCAATTATTAAATAAATAAAAAAAATATCCAAGACCCATTCTTGGACTTTGTTACACGCCAACTACAGTGCTACACTGTAGTTAGCAGTAACACATCCATTATTTCATGGATGCGTTCCAACCATTTTCTTTTAATTATTACTTAATAATTATTTATTCAAAAATATATAAACATGATAACTTATTTATCATATTAGTTAAAGAATAAATATCATTTCAAATTCAAATCCAATTTGAATTATCTGAAATATCTTTTTCCATTATTTAAATAAATCAAACTAATTAATTATCTTAATTATTTAAGTGCTATTTTCAAAAATTCCATTTTAATTAAAAAATAATTTTTGAAAATATAATTAATTTATTTATTTCAATTACATATTTGACCCTGAATAACAAATTTCTTCCAAATATGCAATTTTCCTAATATTTCTCAATTTCAACTCTTGCCTTGAATAGTGTTGATGGAGTCATCTCGGGGGCCTATAATTTTAAGCTTCAATAAATTTATATTATTAATTAAAACTCTTTAATATAATAACCTTAATTTATTAATCTCAATATTATTCTACTAAAAATATGAGATTGCACTCTTGTAATTATAGAAATTTATTTATTGAGTACTTTTAAATCATAAAAGTGTCCATCGATTTAATCACTACATACAATTCAATCCTTTATTAATAGTTCATAATTAAAGTAGGAATTAATTACCATTTAACATCTTTAATCATATATTGTTTCTTTAAGTACCATTAACTTTACTAGTGAAGGTTAATTCATGAACTGATTTATGAATTTGAGCTCAATAACCTTTCAGTTTTAAAAGCCAACCCTTAAGAGAACCATTATTCAATTTCTCTAGAAAAGGTATAAAATTCATATTTGAATATTATGTCCCCAACCATTTACATCAACGAGTTCCCAAAACAAAAGTTTTCAGTCTGATCATTCTGACAAACCATAACGAGTGAATCAAAGAACTCATATGACATAAAAAAGAATTCATAATAACTTCAGGATTAAGAACAATTTGTATATGATCATAATATAAATATGTTTAATTAATACTTATAAAGTAAACGATATTATTAAGTATTAATAACATATCGGGTCCTATTCATGTATAACCACTTTATAAAAAGTACCCCCACTAAGATGTCCTACTACATCAGTAATCCAAATCTAGATTACATGTATTCATAATACTAATGAATCGTACTTACAGTATTTAATCCAAAGATTCCACATAACTTTTTTTACTATGAACTATTTAAATTCGTTACCTATAATCTTAATCCTCTCGTATCAATACAAGATTATACTCACAATAACGAATTTGGGAATTTACTGATATTCATATAATATTATTCTAATAATAATAAATAAAAAAACAATATATGCAAAAATTCATTTCAATTATTTATTTCATAAGACATTATTCAAAACATATGCTTTAAAGGGCATTAATCCCAACAAGACCGCCCTGCGAAGGGCATCTGCGCACCATAGGTACGACTTCCTCTTCCTCCTCGACCTCTTCTATGACAGCAAGGTTCCTCTTCCTAGGAGGACCCTGGGATCGAAGTGGCAGGGATTGGCCTTCTTTGATTAGACTGCATGCCAACATGTCGGCATCGGTTATTACTGCTCACCAATCCTTTTCTTCAAAAGGAGCAGAAGCAAGTGTCGGGTATTGGTTCTTACGAACAACAGAGGCCTCATACCTTCTGTAAATAGCTGCATAAAAAAGTAACGCGATCAGAATAAGTAAATATTGTAAACCAAACAGATATTTATAAAATTTTCAAAAGTAAAAGACTCAAGGCGAAGACACTTACGAGGTCGGTTGAAATATCGGTAATCGCAAGTCACGAACCCATTCGACATGAAGAACAAGTCATTGAAGTAGTTTGGGTGGCTTGGGAGATCGATAATGGTGGCGGTCTTGGGGAACCGAGTGAGGTAGTATATGTTGGGAAAATTTATACAGGATCTTTATTTATTTTCATGTAGATCTAATATTAAACAAGTTAATATGAGAAAACCTAGAACATGTTTCTAAAATTGAATTCAAAGAGTAATAATGATAAGAACACTTACATTACACGCAGCAGAATGAATGAGTCATTCCTTCAGTTTCTCTAACCCTTGTATCCTTTCTGTCGCAGAGTATAATTACCAAGAAAATGAAACATTCTTGAATTTTCTTCACAACCTTACAAAGTATCCTTGGAATCACCTAGACTAGGGTGGGCAATTCTCAACACATGAGATGGATACAGAGAGAAGAAGAATAGAAGAGAAAAATATAGGCTTAGAAAAGGACTTATGCATTAGAGAGAATCTAAAACCTAATAGATCTTCTGATCTTCTCAAAATCTTGTGATTTAACTTTTGTTTTCAACTCTCTCTTAGCATTCCTTTATAGACTCAATTAGGTCAGTTATTCAATTAAAAAAATAAATAAAATAATAGCCAATTAACAGCCCTAGGTCAAAATTATCATGGGTTTTAGGCCCGTGAAATTTCATATTTGATTATAAGCCTGTTGGATTTAAAATCAAGGCCTGTATTATTTTCTATTGATTTAATTATTTAAATAATTATTCAAATCCTTTATCAAATTAATTATTTATAATTTTAACCTTGATTTAAACTTATTTATTAATTTAGATACCGATTTATCTTCATTAATAAATCTGCGCCAATTTTTCTTTTCTTCTGAAACTATCCAAAATTGGCTTGGTCAACTTTGATAATTCTAATTGATAATTAAATGAATTAATTGAGACTATCTAGATGATTATATCCAAGGTATAGTGGGGAACATGGGCCAATGAAATCAAGCTCCAATAAGTTATCATAAATCTAACAAAAAAATTTAGTAACTTATTAAGTCCTCGTGACTCCACTAAAGACTCGGAATTACACTCTTGAATTCATAGAACGCTCTATAAGCAATATAGATATGTTATTAATTATTCATTGTTACAACCATAATTGTCACTCAATCCTTTATGGACGGTCTACAATGAGATGGACTAAAATACTAATTTACCCCTCATTGTATTTTATCCTTAAAACACTTAGTTCCTTGTGAATGATATTTCAATAAACTAATATTAATTACTGAAATGGGATCTCTACCATTTAGCAACTTGAACCAAACTAAAAGAAAACCATCATTTCACTTCTTCATCAGTAGCTATAGATGTTCATATCTATGATTAACACTCCCATTCAATTATAATACCGAGTTCCCAAGATGTAAGTATGAGCTAGTCCGTAGGGTAAGCTGATAATGAACAAGTCAAAGAACTCAAATAATACAATCAGTTAGAATACTAACAACTCAGAATTGAGATTGAATTGACCTAAGGTCAACTATATGATATGACTAGAATAGATAATAACGGTATGTTTACTTATCCTTTCTACTGTCAATATCGGTCCAGTCTGATGTAACAAATACATATATTCTTTTCTACTTTGCTAATGTTCTGGAAAGAAAATAACACTACGATGTGTAAGTAGATCATATAGTAGATTGGCAAGTCAGTGTAAATCCTGTGCATTGACTAATCTTAGGACTAACTTATATTTGAACATATAATCATATTTATATTCCATTGTGATTACGTCACTATAAATATGATTAGCTATATGCTTAGGATTTAATATAAGTTTATATTAAACAAATAATCATGAAAATAAAACATGTGAGCAAAGTGATTGACCAATTCAAAAAATTATTTCTATTCCTTTATTGATAATAAATGAGATTACAAAGAAATTGGGTTTTAATAAGGGCATAAAACCCCAACAAACTCCCACTTGCACTAATTGAAACTAATGCCTTAATTCCACTAATCCCATTTCTTTGATATTCTTTTCAAATGTAGCTTCTGGTAGTGTCTTTGTAGACGAATCCGCAAGATTGTCTTCAGATGCAATCTTCATAACCTTCACATCTCCCCTGGCCACATATTTTTTAATAATGTGATACTTAATTTCTATATGATTACTCCTCTTGTGACTACGAGGTTCTTTTGAGTTGGCAATCGCTCATATGTTGTCAAAAAACAACACAAGCGGTTTATCCATTTATGGAATAACACCAAGATCTGAATAGAAATTCTTTAGCCAGACTATTTCCTTAGCTGCTTCTGACGTAGCTATGTATTCAACGTCCTTGGTAGAATCTGAGATCGCAGACTGCTTTATGCTTCTCCATATCACAACTCCACCCCCAAGAGTAAACACCATTCCAGAAGTAGACTTCTTATACTCAACATCAGTCTGAAAATCTAAATCGGTGTACCCTTGTAGACTAACATATAATCCCTATTCTGCCTTAAATACTTTAGGATATGCTTAACTGCTATCCAATATTTCGGTCTTGGGTTTGACTGATACCTGCTCACTACTCCCACTGCATAGCAGATATCTGGTCTAGTACACAACATAGCATGCATCAGACTTCCAACTGCAGATGCGTAAGGAACTTTTCTCAGTGCATCTTCCTCTTCAAGAGTCTAGGGAGACTGCTTCTTTGAAAGATGAATTCCATGGCGGAACGGTAAACTTCCTTTCTTGGAATTTTTCATTGAGAAATTTTCAAGCACTTTATCTATGTAAGATGCTTAAGATAGAGCTAAGAGTTTGTTCTTTCTATCCCTTACATAGAACATAACTTGCTTCACCCAAATCCTTCATTTGGAATTGAGTGTTCAGCCAATTCTTCACATCTAACAATTTCTTAACATCATTTGCAATGAGTAAGATATCATCTACATAAAAAAACCAGGAATATCACTATTTGATTTGCCTTTAGTTGGTAAACACAAGGCTCGTCAATATTTTGTTCAAAGCCATAAGTTTTGATTATTTCATCAAACCTAAGGTTCCAGGAACAAGAAGCTTGCTTAAGTCCACAAATAGACCTATTCAACTTGCAAACTTTTCTTTCTTGTCCAGCTACTTTAAATCCTTCTGGATGATCCATATAAATGACTTCGTCAAGCTTTCCATTAAGAAAAGTGTTCTTGACGTCCATTTTCTAGATCTCATAGTCGAGAGCAGCTACTATGGATAGGAGGATGCGAATGGACATGAGCATGGCTACCCAACTATAAGTTTCCTCATAGTCCACGCATTTTCTTTGGGTATAACATTTTGCCACTAATTGAGGTTTATAAGTTTCGATATTTCAATCAACACCTCATTTATTCTTGTAGATCCACTTGTACTCAATGGCCCTAAAGTCATTAGGTACCTCCACAAGATCCCAGACAAAATTTGAGTACATGGACTCCATTTCCTGTTTCATGGCGTCGAGCCATAGTTCCTTTTCAGGGCTAGCCATTGCCTATTTAAAAGACAACAAATCATCATCACTAGTTTCACCAACAACCATATTGGTTTCACCATCAAAACCATTGCGAACTGGGTTCCTAGAAACCATCCCACTACGATGAGCCTCTGTGACAGTTTGCTCAGGAACATTGGTATTTTCTTCATTTAAATCGACTTTCATCGGTTGGGAAAACTTATACATGATCTTTATTTATTTTCATGTAGATCTAATATTAAACAAGTCAATATGAGACAACCTAGAACATGTTTCTAAAATTGAATTCAAAGAGAAATAATGATAAGAGCACTTACATTATACGCAGTGAAATGAATGAGTCATTCCTTCAGTTTCTCTAACCCCTATATCCTTTCTGTTGCAGAGTATTACCAAGAAACTGAACCGTTCTTCAATTTTCATCACAACCTTCCAAAGTATCATTGGAATCACCTAGAATAGGGTGGAAAATTCTCAACACATGAGATAGATACAGAGAGAAGAAGAATAGAAGAGAAAAAATTAGGCTTAGAAAAGGACTTATGCAGTAGAGAGAATCTAAAACCTAATAGATCTTCTGATCTTCTCGTAAACTTGTGATTTAACTTATGTTTTCAACTCTCTCTTATCGTTCTTTTTATAGACTCAATTAGGTCATTTATTCAATTAAAAAATCAATAAAATAATAGCCAATTAACTACCCTAGATCGAAATTATCATGGGCTTTAGGCCCGTGAAATTTCTCATTTGATTATAAGCCCGTTGGACTAAAAATTAAGGCATGTATTATTTTCTATTGATTTAATTAATTAAATGGTTATTCAAATCCTTTATCAAATTAATTATTGATAATTTGAACCTTGATTTAAACATATTTATTAATTTAGATACCAATTTATGTTAATTAATAAATCTGCCATAATTTCTCTTTTCTTCTCTAAATTGTATAACTCTATGAAACTATCCAAAATTGGCATGGTCAACTTTGATAATTCTAATTGACAATTAAATCAATTAATTGAGAATATCTAGATGATTTTATCCAAGTTACAGCGGGGACCATGGGCCTATGAAATCAAGCTCCAATAAGTTATCATAAATCTAACAAATAAATTTACTAACTTATTAATTCCTCGTGACTCCACTCAAGACTTGGAATTGCAGTCTTGAATTAATATAACGCTCTATATGCAATATAGATACGTTATTAATTATCCATTGTTACAACCATTATTGTCACTTAATCCTCTATAGACGGTCTACAATGAGATGGGACTAAAATATCATTTTACCCCTCATTGTATTTTATCCTTAAAAAACTTAGTTCCTTGTAAATGATATTTCAGTAAACTAATATTAATTATTGAAATGAGATCTCTATCATTTAGCACCTTGAACCAAACCAAAAGGAAACCGTCGTTTCACTGCTTCATCAGAAGCTATTGATGTTCATATCTATGATTAACACTCCCACTCAATTGTACTACCAAGTTCTCAAGATGTAAGTATGGGCTAGTCCGTAGGGTAAGCAAGTAATGAACAAGTCAAAGAACTCAAATAATACAATTAGTTAGAATACTAACCACACAGAATTAAGGTTGAATTGACCTATGGTCAACTATATGATATGACTAGAATAGATAATAATGGTATGTTTACTTATCCTATCTACTGTCAATATCAGTTCAGTCCGATGTAAAAAATACATCTGATCTTATCTACTTTGCTAATGTTCTGGAAATAACATAACACTACGATGTGTAAGTAGATCATATCGTAGATTGGCAAGTCAGTGTAAATCATGTGCACTGACTAATCTTAGGACTAACTTATATTTTAACATATAATCATATGTATATTTCACTGTGATTATGTAACTATAAATACGATTAGCTATATTCTCGGGATTTAATATAAGTTTATATTAAACAAATAATCATGAAAATTAAAAATGTGAGCATAGTGATTGTCCAAGTCAAAAAAATGATTTCTATTCTTTTATTGATAAGAAATGAAATTACAAAGAAATTGGGTTTTAGTTAAGGCATAAAACCCCAACAGTATAATCCGTCATCTCCAATTCTGGTGTCAGGGTTGGCCTTGAGGTATAAAAAGTAAAAGATGTCCACCAAAGTGGAGTCTTCCCACTCATCTTTAAGAAATAAATATTTAAGCCCCACGAGGAGGCAATAAGTGTTGGGGGGAGCTGGAACGAAGCTAATTTCATGAAGTTGAGGAAATCCAAGAAGTACGAGTTAAGTGGACGGAAGGCACCCGCCTTCAGGTGTTCATTGCTCCAAGGTCCTAAATTGTCCTCTGGGGAGCACAGCTCTGCTCACCCTGAAACGTTGGATAGGGGGTGAACTTCATATCTGTTTGGATACCATGGCCCCTTATTATGTTATTTACCTGGGGCATTGAGGTTATTGTAGAGGCTATCCTTTCGACCTCGTAGAAGCTATTGGCATTAAAATCAACCTCCTTCTCCACCAATAGTCTGAAGTGGGGAATAGGGGTCTCCGCGACCTGGTGGCCCTAGGAAGAGGATCTCACAACGGTCTTTTGTTTTGGCTAACTCATACTGAAGTTCATTAAGCTCGCCTGGGCATAGAGCAGTGCTAACTGTTAATTTTGACCTAATAACATAACTCTAGATAAGGGTCAAGAGAATCAAAAGAATTGGTTGTACTTAGTAACGAAAGGAGGGTCTCTGTAAAACTCGACCTAACATTTGAATGAAATTGGTCCTACGAGTTGGAAGTCCTATAAATTAGTGAGGGTTTGTAGACCTGTGTACGTGGCTCAAAACGTGCCCCTAATTAACACGCCCTAATCTTGGAAAGTGTTGTTGCCTCGAAAATTGTGTGTCAGAAGTGTGGTTTTGGAAAGCAGTTTAATGCAAAACCGCCCAAGAAGTGTGGCCCTTAAGCTACCCAAGTTTAGGGTCAGAAATCCAAAAAAAAATTGGCCTAAGTTCCTCATCCTTTAACACCCTCAAAAACCTAGAAAGTCAATTTAAAATACTTATCATCTAAATAAAAAAAATCCAGAAAGTCAGTTTAATGCTTGTTTTATTACTCTTTCCCGAGTACTCAACCAACTAAACCTAGATTTTTCGAGTGCCCTACCACTCCTTACAAAGGCACATACATGCAAGCCTAACTTAAAACTTTGAAAAAGCATTGTAGAAGAAACATATAGCAAAAATGTGAAGAAATTCGCAGCAAAGAAAGAAAATTACTTACAGTTTTGATCGAAGGATGAGGCTTGAAGGATCGAGAGAGTAAAAAAGCTGGAATGATGAATCAAGAAAACATCACCAAGGTATCTTGAGAGTTTTAGAGAAGAAATGAGGAAACTTTATTTAGAATGAAAAGGTGGTGAGGATTGGTTCATTGGCCTTATATATAAGCTAAGCCTGGGAAAGAATCAGAGCCATTTGATCAAGGAAAGTCGAGATCGAAAGGCTAAAATTGAATGGAAAAATCGGTGATAAAAAGTTGACAAGACAACAGTCACTGTACTTGAAACTCGAAGAGATGTCTATAGAAATCAAACATGTATCCCATACTCGAGAGGATAGGTTGGCACGTTCCCCGTGACAGAAGTAGAAAAGCCTATATTGTGTGCGTCAAATATAGGAGTGACATCATACATAAGCAGAAGTTTGGGGGGCAAATGTTGTACCTGAAAAAACACGAGCTCAAGAGTCCTGTCCACTATACAGCTGACAAACAATTAATGTGGGCTATTCAATCTTTATAACGTTGTATAAGTGGTAAGGTCTGCAGCCCATGTAAAACCCAGTTGAAACTAAGCATCATGGAGGTCGGCCAGCACTTTCCTTAGATGGCCTAATTCACACTTCGAGCATCTCGATGTTCAGGTCGCTGAAGCCTATGAACAACTTTCAGCTCAAGAAAGGCATTAGTGTTGGGGTTTTATGCGCTAATTAAAACCCAATTTCTATGTAATCTCATTTATTATCAATAAAAGAATAGAAATTATTTTTGACTTGGTCAATCACTTTGCTCACATGTTTTATTTTCATGATTATTTGTTTAATATAAACATCTATTAAATCTCGAGTATATAGCTAATCGTATTTATAGTGACGTAATCACAGTGGAATATAAATATGACTATATGTTCAAAATAAGTTACTCAGTGCATAGGATTTACACTGACTTGCCAATCTACGATATGATCTACTTACACGGTACAGTGTTATGTTCTTTCCAGAACATTAGCAAAGTAGATAAGATCGGATGTATTTGTTACATCAGACAGGACCGATATTGACAGCTGATAGGATAAGTAAACATACCATTATTATTTATTCTAGTCATATCATATAGTTGACCATAGGTCAATTCAATCTCAATTCTTAGTGGTTAGTATTCTAACTGATTGTATTATTTGAGTTCTTTGACATGTTCGTTACCAGCTTACCCTATGAACTAACCAAAACTTACATCTTGGGAACTCGGTAGTATAATTGAGTGGGAGTGTTAATCCTAGATGTGAACATCTATAGCTTCTGATAAAGAAGCGAAACGATGGTTTCCTTTTAGTTTGGTTCAAGGTGCTAAATGATAGAGATCTCATTTCAGTAATTAATATTAGTTTACTGAAATATCATTTACAAGGACCTAAGTGTTTTAAGGATAAAATACAATGAGGGGTAAAATGATATTTTAGTCTCATCTCATTGTAGAGCGTCTATAGAGGATCGAGTGACAATTATGGTTGTAACAATGGATAATTAATAACGTATTTATATTGCTTATAGAGCGTTCTATGAATTCAAGAGTGCAATTTTGAGTCTTTATTGGAGTAACAAGGAATTAATAAGTTAGTAAATTTATTTGTTAGAATTATGATAACTTATTGGAGCTTGATTTCATAGGCCAAGGGTCCCCACTGTACCTTGGATAAAATCATCTAGATAGTCTCAACTAATTGATTTAATTATCAATTAGAATTATCAAAGTTGACCAGGTCAATTTTGGATAGTTTCACGGACTTATACAATTTAGAGAAGAAAAGAGAAATTAAGGTAGATTTATTAATTAAGATAAATTAGTATCTAAATTAATAAATAAGTTTAAATCAATGTTCAAATTATAAATAATTAATTTGATAAAGGATTTGAATAATTATTTAATTAATTAAATCAATAGAAAATAATATAGGCCTTGTTTTTAAGTCTATTGGGCTTATAATTAAATGAGAAATTTTACGGGCCTAAAGCCCACGATAATTTTGACCTAGGCTGATTATTGGCTACTATTTTATTGATGTTTTAATTAAATAAATGACATAATTGAGTCTATAAAATGAATGCTAAGAGAGAGTTGGAAACCTAAGTGTAAACACATGTTTCTGATAGGTTTTAGATTCTCTCTAAACATAAGTCTTTTTCTAAGCCTCATTGTTTTTTTCTCTTCTTCTCTCTGTATCTATCTTATGTGTTGAGAATTGCCCACTCTAGTCTAGGTGATTCTAAGGATACTTTGGAAGGCTGTGAAGAAAATTGAAGATCGATTCAGTTTCTTGGTAATACTCTGCGATAGAAATGATACAATGGTTAGAGAAACTGAAGGAATGACTATATTATTCTGCTGCGTATAATGTAAGAATTCTTATCATTATTTCTCTTTGAATTTAATTTTAGAAACATGTTCTAGGTTATCTTATATTAACTTGTTTAATATGAGATCTACATGAAAATATAAATAAATATCATGTATAAGTTTTCCCAACAATTAGCTCGATGTAAACTGTTGGAGTGTGTAGACTTGAATTTCTAGAGACACGGGGGCGTTACACAATGAATAATGTTTTGTAACTATTGCAACCCCCTGCTTGGTAAACGTATATAATCAAGCAGTTAATGTCTTTATTATATTTATTTGTACGTTTGGGAATTAACTCAAACAGATACGTTGTATACATTTCAAAGGGCTACCCAATTTTTCCATTGAACCCCTATAAATATAGGGGAAATGATGGACTTGGGACCGAACCTTTGTATGCAAAATCTCTGTTAAAATTATCTTAAACAATTTTCCCAAAGATCAAAAAGAAATAACATAGACTCGTAGACTAGGTAAATTTGAATCATTGAACCATGTAAAAACTTTTGTGTATCTTTACTTACAGTTTACCAAAAAGCCTAATTCTCCATTTCGAACTTCTTAGTCCGCTGTTGGCGAAAAACCACATCTACACACACCATAATCATTTCAAGTATATAAATTTTTTATTTTGATGTGCTCTAGAGGATAACATAATTCTACAAATAATTTTCACTGATACATAACGATCTCACTCAAAATGTCTTATAAAAATGGTGTTAAACATTTATTTTTCAAATAGTTCTTCATATGAATGAAATTGATATCTAACGACAAGACAATCATGGTGATAGAATTTAATGGTTGATTGGTTGCAAATGTTTTCTATTGGGGCTGCTCGCTAGAGTAGTTAGACTATTTATTTTCATATGTTCCAATTTATAAGTTTTTATTTATAGTTTTATCATTAAGTTTTTTCTTCATATGGAATTGCTCAAGCAGTCAAACTATTTAAAAGTTTTGATAAAAGTGTTCGCAATTTGGTATAATTTTGTACCAATATATAAGTTCTTTGATTCATAAGAATGATCATAATGAAAAGTTTCTGCTTCTTGTACATGTTACTCACAAGGGGAGTACCCACATAGCACTAAAAATTCATAGAAGGTGTACCCAAAAAGTTCTTGAGATTCATAAAGAGAGCACCCACAGAGTTGCTCGAGATTCATAAGGAAAAATTTGTACCACAAATATATTTTATCTACAAAAAAATGAAAAAATAAAATAAAAAAATAGACTGCGTGTATAGTGCCGGATGACATGTGCCTAATGTGTAGTGCTCATGAGGCAGTGATAATAAGACAATCAAAGAAGTTCACGGATGCACAAGCCAATGACCCGAATTGAGGTTGATGGAGTTTCAAAATCAAACTCGACTTGTTATGCATACGAGCAAGGACTTGGAGGCAAATGTAGTGCACATTCTTAGCACATATACGAACTCATAATAATCAGGTAAATGACGATTAATTTGACCAGCAGAAGGACATGTCTGCTCATATATGAAAGTCAACTAGTTAATTAAAGTTCGAAGTTGGCGAGTGATCGAGATGTACGTAGAATCTGTAGAACACATTCAATGAGAAGGTGCTTGAAGGTAAATGAGTACCTAATTTGCCAGCCACCAAGGAGAGGATATCCTCGAGGATTGAGTGCTTGCTTGACAAGTTTTGTACTTGGAAGGGAGCAAGGTCAAATGAATTGGTCGAATAAATGGTTCAAGAATATTGAAAAAGGACGTAACCAATTAATTTGGATGGATTTTTAACAGGAAAAATAAAAGACTTTGTTTTTATTGAATGAAAAACTGTGTTACAATCTGAACATTAGCTCTGTTTATATATAGGTACAGAGGATAAAAAGAGCTGTAACTAACAACTAACTAAAACCAAAACTAACTAACAACTTTTGCCTAATGTGATACCCCCCTCAAGGTGAGTGGTACAGATTAGTGACACTCATCTTGGACAGTAAGTCATTAAAATGAGAAGGAAACAAAGGCTTTGTAAAAATGTCAGCTATATTATTGTTGGAAGAGACATGAACTAATTTTAGCTGACCAGTTTGCACTTTTTCCCGAACAATATGGCAATCGATGTCCACATGTTTTGTGCGCTCATGGAATACAGGATTCTCTGAAATGTGTATGGCAGCATTGTTATCACAGTATAAGATAGCTAGTTGCGGATGAGGAATACCAAGATCTTGGAGAAGAGCAAGCAACCATAGTATCTCACAAGTGGTGTTAGCCATTGCTCTATATTCTGCTTCGGCAGAGGAACGAGATACAGTACTTTGTTTTTTGGATTTCCATGAAACCAGGGATCGGCCCAAAAAAATGCAAAAGCCAGTAATGGATCATCTTGTATCCAGGCAAGTGCCCCAATCAGTGTCAAAAAAGACTTTGAGCTGTAAATCTGAAGGAGGCATGTTAGTTTCAGCATAAGCAGTGAGTTGAGTTTGTGATTTGGAAGGAAAAAAAAAGCCTTGGCCTGGAGTGCCTTTGAGATATTGTAGAACTCTTTGGGCAGCTTGTATATGAGGTTGACGTGGCTCACTAAGATATTGACTTAACCTATTGACAGCATAAGAAATGTCAGGTCGAGTTATGGTTAAGAAAATTAACTTACCAATGAGACTTTTATAAGAAGTAGGATCAGTTAGAACATCTCCGTTTGTGGCACTAAGCTTTACATTTGGTTCCATCGGTGTTGAGGAAGCTTTAGCACCTAGATATCATGTATCACTTAAAACTTGGAGAGTAAAAGGACGTTGTGAAACAGAAATATCATTTGTAGAGCGACCAATCTCTAGACCAAGAAAAAAACGTAAAGGACTGAGATCCTTAAGTTGAAAGCTAGGGTTTAACTTAGCTTTAAAAGTAGCTGCATCTAGGTCATTATTACTAGCAATGACAATGTCGTCAACATATATTAAAACAGCTAAAAAATTAGTAGAAGTTGTTCTTATGAATAGAGAATGGTCATATGGAGATTGTTTGAAGCCATCATTGATAAGAGTAGTACTTAGTTTAGCATACCATTGGCGTGAAGCTTGCTTCAAACCATACAAGCTTTTATTTAATTTACAAACAACATTGGAGGGATACTCCCCCTTAGGTGTGAAACCTTGAGGAAGTTTCATATAAACTTCTTCATTTAAATCACCATGCAAAAAAGCATTATTGATATCCATTTGGTGTAATTTACAGTTTTTAATGGCAGCTAGAGCAAGTAAAAGTTTTAAGGTGTTAAACTTCGCTACAGGAGCAAAAGTTTCAAGGTAATTGATTCCTTGTTGTTGGGTATAACCCTTTGCTACTAGACATGCCTTGTACCTGTCTATATCACCATTGGATTTGTATTTTATTTTATACACCCATTTATTGCCAATAGCATGTTGGCCTTGGGGAAGAGGGACTATGGTCCATGTGTTATTAGCTATGAGGGCATCAATCTCAGCAGTCATTGCTGATTGCCATTTGGGATCTTTTGATGCTTCAGTAAAAAAAGTAGGCTCAATAATGGAATATGCAGGTAGAATAGCATTACGAAAATGTGGCTTAAATTTATCATAAGAGAGGAAATTAGATAGAGGATGGGCAGTAGAAGACTCACAAATATAGTCCTTCAAATAGGCTGGTCGATGAATAAAACAACCAGATTTAGTGGAATGATTAGTAGAAACATTTGGCTGTGAACACTCTGCAGGAGTTTGCTGTTGCTGAGAATTACGGTTCAGATTTGGAACCGATTGTATTTTTGTAGGATTAATAGTATCAGCTTCAGCACCTGTAGGAGAGATGTTAGAAAGTGAAGGTGAAGAGATATTGTCATAAGAGAAAAACTGAGCAAAAGGGTCAGTAGAGGTGTTAGTTTTGAGAGGAAAAATAGTTTCATGGAAAATAACATCTCTAGAGTGAAAAATCTGATGAGTTTCAATATCTAATAAGGTATAAGCTTTCATCCCATTAGGGTAGCCAATGAAAACACAAGCACTAGCCCGAGGAGAAAATTTGTGCCTTTTACTAGTTAGAGTATAGGCATAAGCAAGACAGCCATAATTTCTTAAGTGTTCATAAGAAGGAGCTTTATGATACAACATTTCAAAGGAAGTTTTAAACTTAAATAAAGTTGAAGGAGTTCGATTAATAAGGTAAACAGCTGTATGTATCATGTAACTCCAATAAGGTAAAGAAATATGAGATTGAAAAGCAAGAGCTCTAGCAACATTTAATATGTGCTGGTGTTTTCTTTCAACAACTGAATTTTGTTCAGGTCGTTCTACATAGGAATGATACAAATGGATGCCTTTAGTGGCATAAAAAGAAGTCAAGTTCAATTCCTTGGCATTATCACATCGAATGGCCTTAATAGTAGCTGAAAACTGAGTAGAAATGAATGAAAAAAAGTGAGGTATAACTTGCTGAACATCAGATTTACACTTTAAGTTGTATACCCATGTGAATCTAGTGTTGTCATCAACAATAGTGAGAAAAAATATAAAACCTTCTATGCTAACAATGTGAAAAGGACCCCAAATATCCATATGAATAAGGTCAAAAGCAGCAGGTGCCATGTTTTGTGTAGATATAAAGGGTAATTTTCTTTGTTTAGCTAAATGACAAATATTGCAAGGAGAAGGTAAACTAGAAGGCAAAAAATTCAAATCTTTATTGAGTGAATTTGTAACAAACAAGGAAGGATGTCCAAGGCGATTATGCCATTTATGAACATCTTTACATGAATTTTGAGAGTGAACAGATGAACGAGAAAACAAAAATTGATGATGCTGGGGCAGAAAGTATAAGTGACCAATTCTTTCAACAAACCCAATCGTTTTGTTCAGGTGCTGTTCCTGTATAGAGCAACGAGATTGAGAAAAAGAAATTGAGTAACCATGAGATGTTAATAAAGCAGGAACCGAGATTAAGTTGTATTTGAATGTTGGTACATATAAGACATTGTGTAATTTCAGATGCTCATTTATTTGGACAGAACCAGATTTGTGTACACTAATTTTTAAACCATTTGGTAAGATTATTGAGTTAGCAATAGTAGTGGAATGAAAAAAAGAGAAACAATTGAAATCATAACAGATGTGATGTGTGGCTCCACTGTCAACAATCCATAGTGAATTGGAGAAAGTATTAGAGTTACCAGTGAAATTGGACACCAGAGGTTGAGTTGTTGGCAAGGGAGGATTGCTATGTTGTAATTGCTGGCTCAAAAGAGATATTAATCCTTGAATGGAGGCATTAGAAGGGGGGACATTGGCATTCGTGTGAGAGGCAGAATCTTGGTGAACAGAAGGTATGTGGGATGATGGAGTATTTTGAGAATGATTAAGTCATTAAGAAGTGTCTAGTTTCCTTTGAGAACCATAACTAGGTTGAAAGACATGAATGAAATAGCATTTCTCTTTAAGATGTCCTGGTTTTTGGCAATGGGTGCAGGTGGGGCGAAGTTTCTTAGCACGGGGTGGAAGGTGGTTTGGGGGAGGGGGGTTAGGATTCCGGTTTGTTGGGGAATACTGAACAAGTATCTGATTTGAGGTAGAGGTAGCAATAATATTTGGAGTTGTAGAAGGACCAAGATTCCTTTGTCTTTCCTCTAGGATAATCATAGAAAAAACTTTGGACAAGGAAGGTAATGGGTCAATCAACAAAACTTGAGCCCTAACAACATGATATGATTCATTAAGACCAGTAAGAAATTGTAAAACCTGTTCTTGATTGTGAGAATCAAGATTATCGGCAGTAGAAGCACATGTGCAAGGAGTTCTTGGACAGATTTCGTTTATTTCATCCCATATAGCCTTCAGTTTGGTGAAATATGAGCTGACTGAATCATCACCTTGATGGAGACGAATGAGGGTTTGTCGAAGCTCAAAAAGTCGTGGCCCATTTCCCTGATTAAATCGGTTGTTTAGTTCGACCCACATAGCAGTGGCAGAGTTCAAGAACATAATACTACTCTTGATATATGGGGAGACCGAATGAATGATCCAAGACATGATCATTTGATTGCAGCGTTGCCAGGAATTGAAATGGGGATCATTGGGGGAAGGCTGGGGAAGAGATCCATTGAGGAAATCAAATTTATTCTTTGCTCCAATCGATATCATGAAGTTCTGATGCCATTGTTGAAAGTTCTTGTCTGTTAATGGAGGTGAGGCAAGAATGAGTCCCAGATGATCACCATTACCCAAGAAATACGGATTGTTGGCATCTTCAAGGGGAGAATGATCAAGATTGTCCAGGGGAGTGAATCGATTTGAAGCTGAGTTGTGTCCACCATTGGTGTTGGAGTTCAGAGCTTCAGGTGTCTGGGATTGATGTTGTGCATCTTCAATTGGTGCTTGAGGACCATGTCTGAGGCTAGCAGAAGTGTTGTGTCGAGTGCGAGCCATGAGGATGAGGTGTATTATCTGATACCATAACAGGAAAAAGAAAAGACTTTGTTTTTATTGAATGAAAAATTGTGTTACAATCTGAACATTAGCTCTGTTTATATATAGGTATAGAGGATAAAAAGAGTTGTAGCTAACAGCTAACTAAAACCAAAACTAACTAACAACTTTTGCCTAATGTAATAATTTTACAAGATATTCAGCAATAAAAAGGGAATAACTATTGATTAGTCAAATGCATGAGAATAAAAAACAAACGAGTTATTTATTTTGAATATCTAGTTTCTCTTTTTGTAATTTGAATTTGAATATTAATTGTAGAAGAAAGAGAAATATCCCTATTACTTTTGGAGAATTAGTTATGTAAACTCTATAAATAAGAGAATGAATGATGTAAAAGGGACATCTTAGTACACCAAAATTTAGTTGAAAAGTGATCTTCCATAAGAGAAAACAAAAGAAATTAATTAGAGAGCCAGCCTCGTGGATGTAGGTCATTCTTTGGACTGAACCACATAAAAACTCAACCTTGTTCTTGAGTTCAGAAGGGTTATTTCTATTCCCTTGTTATTTGTTGTTGACAAATTTTACCGCCAACAAAAAATTGCATTAAGATAGATAGGTTTTACCCTTTAAACTTGCTCAACTTCATTCATCATAGACTCAAAAATGGAAGAAGTGTTTGTAATACCAAATGGCATTACAAGAAACTCATAGTGATCATCGTGAGTGGAGAATAAATTTTTTGAATATTCTTGACTAGAACTTGTATTTGGTGATACCCAAATTGGAGATCGATCATACTAAACACCAAACCATTATGCAACTGATCCAATAATTCTTCAATGGTGGGAATGAAGAATTTTATCTGGTACTGTAGATAGGTTAAATCTGATAGTCAAAGCAAAAACTCCAATCACCATCTTTCTTCCGTGCAAGTAACACCAGACTAGTAAGAGGACTAATGCCGGGCAGAATAATTCTTGCCACCAAGCATTCAATCTCATCTTTTTGAGAATGTGGATATCGAGAAGGACGTTCTGAGATGAAGATGGTACAATATGGTCCCCTTCTCTTATGGGAGGCATCTAAAAAATATCGTTGAATTCAATTAAGAGCCCTGAAATCGCTTAAGAAACCATGATTGATGAAGCAGAAAAATCTCTAGCCAAAGTGTTGTGAGTAATCTATCCGAATTCTAAAAGTACTCCGTTTCCACCATGTTGAATATTGCATGTCATAGCTTTACACAATACCTTGCAATTGTACAAGAATACCTCTATAACGACCCAGATTTTTAAGACTCGATAATGCGAAAATATAAATGTTTTCATTTAACCAAATGTCTTAAAAACTCGTATAAAAAAACTTTTTAAAAGTCGTATGGTCATACTTAACATTTCATACAAACATATTTTATAAAGAGTAGAGTGATCCTAGTTTAGGAAAATAACACAACATTTCCAAAAATAAAACAGCTTCCCAAAAGGTCGGTCCACATGTACATTCGCAAGGTAGACTCCAGCGCTCACTGCTCTGCCTTGCCCTTGTTCTTTCCTACAACAGGAAACAACTAGGTAAGAGAAAACGCTTAGTAAGTTCAACTTTAAAACAAAAGCATGCAGAGCATTAAGGTTCCGGACCCTACACAATCATTTTCAAGAACGCAAAAGTGCCCTAGCAAACTTATGGTCATGCCTGATAACCAATGACAAATTATTTTATATAACCAGATAAATTCCTGCACTCAGAAAATCCCAGAGCAAGCAGATATATTATACACAACTATTTCTTATCAACAAATAAATCACTGCACTCAAAAAATCCCAAAGCAAGCAGATATAATATATAACAATATAAGTCGAGACCAACGCTCGACATTTTCCAACAATTCGGGCGCAACAAGCCCTCCAACATAAATGCTAATCTGTAAGAGAGAACTGAATCTCAACACTAAGATCTAGCCAATAAATATCCCCATCAAGGGTAACTATCGTGTTATCTAGGGCATCGCTACTTATCCAAAAATAAATCCCTCACAAGGGTAACCATCAAGTTACCTAGGGCATCACTACTTATCCAAGAGTGTAATCGAAGTTACACGGTTTTACAGAGACTTCTATGTTAATCAGTGGTGCTGGTGAGTAGTTGACCCTAGGGTGTTCAGCCTCACTCAAACTTGGCAACCCCTAGTATCTCTAGGCACTCTCACTGAATGGCCAATATTCACGGCTACTATCTGGGAATAACTTATCAGAGCACTTGCTCAGGTTCTAACCATTCACTGATTAAGTAAGCATGAGGGCCCCAAGGTCCCATTCATTTTGGTGCCCCTAGGTTTAAACCAGCAATCCTCACCTCTTGGCCACTCGTTGTGGTAATGAATCGGACATAATAAAATCAAGCAATGTGACGGGGATCAACCGTCTAGGATATGACGGATATCTACCATTCATATTTTCTAAATCAACACCCACTACACTAACGTCTCTAAGCACCTTTCTACGACAATGTATATATGTGCATGTGTCCCTATATTAACATACAATACAATAGTCGTTTCATGTTGCGGCCACACAATATAAGTTGACTTACTTGGAGTTCTTTGCCCTCAGCAAGATTTCACCCTCCAATGTATAATCCAGTTATGCTTAGCCAATACTGTAATTATCCATACAGTATACTCGGATTAATTATGGCACTTCATAATTCATTATTAATATTTTGGGCAGTTTGGTCATTTTCAAAATCATTAGTAAGGATTAAAGATCCTTATTTGGTTTTAAACTCGTTAAGGAAATTCATACAAAAATATTTTAGACTAAACCCTAAGTCTCGGGGAGACCTATCCTATGGTCTCGATACCTAGGCTCGGGTATCACGATAGTATTTTCCCACAATCCGCTAAAAATCTTTCTTTAAAAGTTCTGCTATTAACCCATACTTTCAACAGTCGATAAAATATATAAAAGATTTTAGCCGGTATTATATCCTGAAAATACTAATTAAATTCCTTAATTATTTTTCAAGAAAATAAACTCTTTATTTTCCTTTTATTTTTCTTAAGATTTTAATCTCTAAAAATCGTTTTAAGAAAACAGCCTAATTTATCTTAATTAGGAAAACTGTTAAAAATTTCCTATCTTGACTAGTTATTTTTTCCAAAGTCAATTAATCAAGTTTACTTACTAGAAAAATAATTAACTTAATTATTTTCTCAAAATATAGGGTTTTAAACCCTCTTTTAATTTATTAAATTATTAATAAATTAATTCTTTTATTTTTAGAAAGAATAAAAATTCTTTAATAAAAATAATTATTTCTAAACTCAAAGTGGTATTTTAAGTCAAAATATATTTTCAAGACTTACCATGTTTTTATCTTGCAATAAGCAAAATTTTACTTTTTACCTTAAGTTCCAAAATCTCATTTTTACACTAAGTGTGAAAACTCTATTTTTCACATTTTTTTAACTACATACTTTGTTAGGTCATAACATGAAATTTACTCACCCAATTGTTACCAAAATTTCCCAATTCTATTTTTGGTATGTCATTTAGGTCTTTGTAAAATCTTAGGTCAAAATAAGCATTTTTGATTGGTGAAATTATTTTCCAATAATGAGGTAAAAATGACATTATTTTCAAGTCCTAAATTTTTCCAAACTTTGGAACTTAATAACTTTCAAATCGTTTCTTATTTTGTAACCAAATTTTACAGTGGAATACTAAATTATGCCAAGAATATGTCCACCATATTTTAGAAAAAACGGGGTTCGTTTGTTCTATATAGTGGCTGTCAAAACTTAGTTCCGAAATTAAAAATACGAAAAAGTTGTTTTTTACCTAAACTTTGAAATAGCATAACTCACTCATTTTTAAACATTTTTTAGTGTTTCAAAAGCTCAATTTTATGTACTCAATCTCAGCAACATCATAGTACAATTAAATTTTACAAAATTGTGGATGCCAAAAATCCACCAAGAAAAAAATCCCCAGTAAATGGTTAAAATACGCACTTAGTCACATTATCAGGCTCACACTTGTAAGTCTTGTGAAACCGGGAGATTATCCGAAGGGAAGCATCACCTTGTGGGCTGTGAAGTATGGCCTTGCTAGGCTAGGAGGCCAAGCTACGGGTCACAAGGGGCCAGGCGCATCAAGGGCCTCGCGCCATGCACCCCCCGACCACGCACAAGGGTCTCACTATGCGAGGCTGCCCTTCTCCCGCATGCGCCTGCCAAGGCCACAAGGGTCTCACTATGCGAGGCTGCCCTTCCCCCGCATGCGAGGCTACCCTTCCCCCGCATGCGCCTGCCAAGGCCACAAGGGTCTCACTATGCGAGGCTACCCTTCCCCCGCATGCGAGGCTACCCTTCCCCTGCATGCGCCTGCCAAGGCCACAAGGGTCCCACTATGCGAGGCTGCCCTTCCCCCGCATACGCTTGCCAAGGCCACAAGGGTCTCGCTATGCGAGGCTGTCCTTCCCCCGCATGCGAGGCTACCCTTCCCCGCATGTGCCTGCTAAGGCCACAAGGGTCCCACTATGCGAGGCTGCCCTTCCCCCGCATGCGAGGCTACCCTTCCCCCGCATGTGCCTGCCAAGGCCACAAGGGTCCCACTATGCGAGGCTGCCCTTCCCCCGCATGCGCCTGCCAAGGCCACAAGGGTCTCACTATGCGAGGCTGCCCTTCCCCCGCATGCGAGGCTACCCTTCCCCTGCATGCGCCTGCCAAGGCCACAAGGGTCTCACTATGCGAGGCTACCCTCACCCGCGCGCCTCGCGACCCAGATGCGCGCCAATGCCTCGCACAGCAAGACACACCTCACCACGCTCGTGTGCGTCTCGCGAGGTATGACCACACTAAGGAGCCTCATACCACCATCGTCTTGTGGCCCTCATGCAACCCCATCACGCCTTGTGAAACCCATGTCCGAGCCTCATGAATGCCCGGGTCATACATGGGTACTCACTTAGGCACCAAGGGTCTTGCCTTGTGAGACCAATCCCCATGCCTCGTGAATGCCCAAGTCATGCCTGGATACTCGCTTAGGCACCAAGGGTATTGCCTTGTGAGACCCATCCCCAAGCCTCGTACATGCCTATTTCCAGGCCTCCTACCTGGAGGTAAGGACGGGATAAAAGAAGTATGGATCGACACTTACTAAAATATAAAGAAACCTAGAGAAGATATTTAGGTAAAGGGGACCACTAGGGATGAGATAAATGTACAAGCACGGGATGTACAACCCTGAAAAAGGGCAAAGGCATGACTCTGACATCTGTGTCCTACAAGTAGTGGAGGTACGGATTTTTACAGAGAGTGGAAGCACTACATGCATACCTCTGACTATGTACCAGGCCGACACCATAACCTTCTGCTCCACCACGACCTGTGCCACTACCCTGACAATGTACCTCTGTACAATCTTGTCCCCTGGGACCACAATGTATGGGGAGCCATTAGAGCTCCAGTATAAATAGGTCATCACCCCTCTAGAAAGGGGGTTGGAAAATTGATTGTATGCTAAGGCTGTTAAATAATATACAGTTTCGACTCCATTGCAGTTCTACACATTTACTCTTTCAAGTTTTCTCCATCTTCTTCTGAGATACATTTGGCAATATAGTCTTAGTTTTCTAACCATATATCGTTGACGAGATTTCACCGTCAACAAAAATCAATATACATTGGATGCTTGGCCCATTGGAAGTCACAGCTCAAAACTTGTATTTTGTTTTAGGGTTCTCACCGAAACACTCAGGGATTTTGGTCCCTATTTTTAAAAATCAACACACAAGCATCATAAAAATTATAAAGCAACTACCATAGCCTTATTACATCACCAATAAGAAACTTTAAGCATTAAATATACAAAATAATGCTTAAAAATAAAAACCATACAATAACAACCATAAAAAGTAAATTTTTTACCTCTTGTTGTTCTTGCTTAAGGTTTCGATGTTCCTACTAGCTTTGAGTCCTTCAAAACTCTTTCAATACCTTAACCAACTCCCCCCAAGAACATAGATAATTAACTATTTGAAAATCTATGGTTAAAACTTTACAAAAGTCTAGTTTATTGAAACTTTACCTTAGGGAAAGCCCTTCCTAGACCAAAACTTAAATTCTTCCAAGCCTCCTTAGTGTTCTTGAGGTTGAAAGATGGAGAGAAAACTTGAGAGAGTTTTCAAAAAGATGATAGTGAAAGTGAGAGAGACGAGGTCGGATTTGGGGGGGTTAGAAGGGTTTAGACTACTCTAAAATATCATAAAACACTTGAGTGTTTTACTATCCACTTGCCATTAACCATAATATTTAAAATGGGATTTAAAACTTAATTAATTTTGTTCACACCATTTAAAACCTCACATGGCCAGCCACCTCTTTCTATTTATGCGTTTATATTATTATTATCTTTTTTAGGTTAATAAACATTTCCTAAGAAGAAAAATCTAAATTGACTTTCTATAACTTTTTTTCACTCATAATAAAGTTATTATTATATTTTTTTTTAAAATAAAAATTAACACATAATAATTAAATTAAATTTCTCTCGCATTTAATTTCATTAATTACACAATAAATTTTAACCTAAGGTCCATTCATGGAATAAAATTTCCTAATTCGGTTAAATTGTGCATTTTACACAAAATGCCCTAAAATTTCCATTTTCCATTAGGTTTATTATTTTTGACCAAACTTTAATTTTTTTTATGAATGTATTTTACGCCCAAAATATATTTTCCATAGTTTTTCATTTTATTTTCTAAGATTTTTACCCGATCAGGGTTTTTGTGTCGGTCCAAGACTGAAAGTCTTATCTTGACTTTTAAACACAAAATTCATAATTTGGCTAGCAATAACTCATGGAAATAAATTCCAAGCAAATATAATATTATTTAAAATAATATTCTTAACTCGGGGAAAGAAACCCGACCCAAGTCGTTTCGAGGTAACCGAAACGCAGGACATTAAAACCTCCACTAGAGAATTTCATAGTTAGAGCACTGTAATCACTGGCGGACCCAGTAAAAGCCTAGGAGGGGCGGATGCCTATGCTGAATTTTATATATATATATATATATACTTTACATTGAAATATATCTCTTCTATATATTAAGTGTGTAGATGACGAAAATTCTTGGTTTTAACGGTTTTTTATTTTTTTAATGTTAACTTTAACAGAATATTCTTATATTTAACAGAATATCATTATATTTAATTGTAGTTTGTAAACACTTAAACTTAAATAAAATAAAATTAAAAATAAAAAAAATAAAAATAGGATATTTTTAAGATATTTTACAATAATAATTATTTAAAAATAATAAATAATTAAACAAATTAAAATATGATATTTTTTATATTTTTTACCTGATAATTATTTAAAAATAATAAATCATTAAACAAATTAAAATAGGATATTTTTGAGATATTTTACAATGATAATTATTTAAAAATAATAAAATCATTTTATAGCTTAAATAAAATTTAATTAAACTTAAACTCACTTATTAGAATAATATCATATTAAATATATAATATAATCTACTATCAATTAGTAACAAATTATTTTTTTAAAAAAAACTAGCAATAAACTTAAATTTAAAATCCAAGTATAATATTTAATATTACTGTTATCCCCAAAATTTGAAAATGATGATGTGGCAATAGAAATGACAAGTGGCAAGGAATGGTTGGGTGACCTGGCTTAGGAGTAGTCCGGTAGGCCATTGAAGAATTTAGACTAGTTTGAGAAGTGTCATGACCGACCAGGCATGACCTTGTCCGACCAGTCACGACCTTGTCTGCCCAGGAATGACCTTGTTTGCCCAAGAATGACCTTGTCTGCCCAAGAATGACCTTGTCTGCCCAGGCATGACTTTGTCCGACCAGGCATGAACTTGGCCGATCGGTCATGACCATGTCCGACCAGCTAAGTAAGTGCATGTCTGCCCAACTAAGTGCATGTCTGCCTGCCCAGTAAAGGTGTGGCCGACCAGACTGAACGTGATATGGATCAACTAGATAGAGGAGGACTACGTCAAGATTCCCATAAACGGCTTCAACAAGAATCGGTCTTGGCATACGCGGGAATCTCTCATTTATCCCACAAATTTAGTGTACTGTTACATTTTGAATATTGTTGTAATTTAAATATAATGAGAATAATAAAATATCCTGATTATGGGATATCATCTGTACAATCCTAAGCCTATAAATACAAGGCTTATGGCATCATAAAGAGGACTTTTTGAATTTTGGACTTTTGATCTGAATTTTCTAGAGAGAGAAAGTACTTGTATTTGAGAGAATTTCTGTATTCTTTGAATCTACACTAAAGAAACTCAGTTGACTCAGGTTCATCTGATCTTGAGTGTAGATATATAATCATAACTCTAAGTGGATTAGGCTATTACCATCACATTGGGGCTGAACCACTATAAATCGTCTGTATCGTTTATTTTCTTTTGAAGGTTTTATCGTTTTTGACGTTCTCACGTCGTTGGCCAAAAACACGGTCAACAATTACATTAAACATATAATATATAATCTATTGTTGTTACTCCAAAATTCAAAAACTAGAACAAACATAAACTTAAACAAAAATAAATAAATAAATTATTTAATAAAAATAGGATATTTATTTTAAATTTATATGACATTAATATAAATTTAATAAAAATAGTTAATAAATTCTATAAATAAAACTAAACAAGCATGCATATTTCACGTTGTTTGTATCTAGTATATAAATAAATGTTTCCATACGGATTGCTCCTCCTCAAAATAGTCACTACACTCTACACTACATATTTTAAAACTTAATATATCAAATAACATATTATTCTACTATAACTACTCATCACTTTTTCTTACTCCCTATCCCATTTGTCCCCTCACCATCTCTTTTTGTTCTCTTTCTTACACTTGTTATGCTATTGCCTCTTCACCACAACTCTGCAGTTCAATCAGGTACTAATAGTAATTTGGAATTTGGGATTGCTCCTCTTTTGTTATTTGGTTTGGATCATTATTTACAATTTGTTATTCTTTTCTAGTCTTTTGCAATTAATATCCATATGCTATTCTTGGATGCTTCCAAGTTCGAACTGATTTTAGTACTGAAAAGTACTCTTGTCCAAGACTAAGAGATATTGCTACAATATGTTGCATCTCTTCCCATTGCAGCTTATTTGAGAATAATATATATTGCTAGTTCTGTTATAGGTTTTTTTTTATAATTTTTTTTAATCCCCTTGTTACATTTGGGTAGAGTACTCATTTCATTTTGTTGTGACTAAGAATAATTACTTAGTTTGCTATATTTGCTATAGGTTGTCTTTTTAATCCACTTGTTGTTAATGACTTAATGTTATGCCCTTTTATTTTGCAGTTGTATATCTATTAAGCCTATTTATAACTTTTAGGTTTTATTTGGTAGGATGGATGGAGAATAACCAGGTTGAATAATAGATGAAGGTTGGAGAATATAAAGGAGGGAGAAGAGAGTGATAATCATTTTATGGTGTTTTGGTATGAGAGATGGAGTAGTAGAAGGATAGATAAGTATATATTTATGAAATTATTTTTTTAGTCTTATAATTATTTTTTAATAATATATTAAGAGGGCATAATTATAATTTTAAATAAATTATGATAGAGAGTATAAATCTTTTCATTAATGGAAGGATTCCAAAAGTGAGGTCAAGGAAGATTTACTATACTCCCATCTATCCTCTCCTTCCTTCAATCTCTTTACTACAATCTCCTCTCCTCTTCATCCACTCTCTTCTCCCTCCACCAAAATATAGTGTTAAGATAATTATTTTAATTAATTTTTTAGAATATGAAACATAGTGTTAAGGTAATTATTTTAATTAATTTTTTAGAATATGATAATTGTTTTCAACAAAAATAATTCCCCCACTCCTCTAACCAAGTATGATTAAACCAAGGATGCCAACGACTGATATCCCAATATGACCTCAGAGCTTCCCAATTGAAGATGGAAAAAAATCAACAAGAACATCAAACTTAGAAGATGCGAATATACTTGCCAACATATTACAATAGACTTAATTTCATCTCATGTACCCAAAGTGAGACCAAATCCTTTACTGGGCGATAAAGATAACTCCAATTCAGTCACAAGAGAAGAAAAAAAAATAAAGTTATGTGAAGCTATTGAATCAATTAAAACTATAAATTCATGCTTTCCATTTCCACCACAAACTTTGATTGTATAAGGAATAGATTGTCCCACCAATGAAGAAAGAGAAAGCTCTATAGAAGAAGGGTCACTACGGAAAATGACTTCTTCCTTGTTGGATTTAAAAGCCTCTAGCTTATCTTCATTACCCAAAGAACCGGTAATTCTATTTTCTTACAGCAGTGTCTCGACCTGAATTTTTTTTATCACAACGAAAACAAAGACCTTTCTCTCATTTTGCCTGTATTTTTTATTTTATCAAATGTCAAATTTAGCAGATGGGACCGTGGTCTTGTCTTGGTTTCAGAATGCAAGCAAGCAACGTACCCAGTCAAGTCAGACAGGCCCATAGAAGAAATGGGTACATTTAGACAAAGTCATGTGACCTTATTTTATGGAAGATTTTACACATAAGTAGTACAACATTTTCAAAATAAATACATGTTTCACATCACAAACTTATTTAATATACTCGATGCAAGCAAGTAATATATTTGTTTAGTTTTACGTAAAAAAATTATTAATTATTTTTATAATTGTCATGTAAATTAATAAATAAATAATATTTTATATAAAAGAATAGGATAAATATATTAAAAAAACTAAACTAAAACATTGTCTATGATTTTTTTTAAATAATAATAATATGATAATCTTTTAGATCACAAACAACTTTATTTAAGATATAAACACACTCGAGATATTATTCAAATCACACTTCAACAATTAGAGAATAAGCTTGTTTATTCTTGCTAGAAGATAAATTTTATTCTAATTTCTTGTGTAGTTACCGTCATACTATTTGTACACATCCACGCTGCAAGAGCGGGGCAAGGGCAGAGTCGATGACAACCCTGCTCCAAGGCAAAAGAAGGTTCGTCAAGCCCCCGAACACAACAAGGCCCCGAGGCCAGCAAGCAAGAGAAAAGGGGAGGGTGCTCGAGGACATCGCCAGGCCGCCAATGCTCGAGGTGTCACAGGCGTTCCGCCTTGATGCGTCAAGACAGTCCACGCCAGGCCTGGAGGAGGTTTCCCCTCAGCACCTCGCCAGTCTTGCAAAACCCGTGGCCCAAGGGCCAGGTGGAGGAACGTTTCCATTCAGCGAGAGAAAGGCTTCAGCATCTCGGTTAGCAATGAAAACATCGAGTCCAATAGGGAGACCGAAGTAGGGTATCCCAAGGACAATGGTTGCCACCAAGGCCAACCAGACATGTGAGATGGCTTAAATGCTCGTAGGGGTATAGCAGCCTCCGAGAACAACCCCGGAAAGGTCAGCCAGACCTCCGAGACAATCTCGATGCTCGGAAGAGAGAACAACCAAAACAGAGTGTCAATCAAGACCGTGACCCTCTTCGCGCAGAATTGGAGAGCTTGAAAAAGATTGTGCTCAGGATGGCACGAAGACAAGGCCAAGACTGCAACTCGGAGGATGAGGATGGGGAGCCATGTGCTCCCCACAAGTGGAAGTCTCATTGCCACAGGGCTTAAAGACTCCTGCCATAACATCTTATGATGGCAGTGCAAATCCCACTGATTGATGTCGATACATCGTGTCTCTGAGGATGCGAAGTGCCATGTGTTCTCGTTGACCTTGACAAGTCTGGCTAATGAATGGTTCAAGAAACACAAACCAAGGTCCAGTCACTCGTGGCACTAGCTCCACTCTTCATTCCGAAAACAATTCATAGCGACTAGAAAGGTGAGCTTTGAGGTCAATGCCTTGGCCAACATAAAGCAAGGACCCCTTGAGACCCTCAAGGCCTACATCAAGCAGTTCAAGGAGGAAGCCGCTAGGACCAAGAAGGTCGAGGACGGCTAGTAATTGATGGCCTTGCAGGCGGGCATCCGGGCAGGGTCTCCTTTGTGGGATGACCTTCAGCGGAAAGGATGTGGAAGGCTCGACGACTTCATTCGTTGAGCACAAGAGTACATAAACTGGGTAGATTCCTAGATTGGGGCATTTGGCGAACCCAACGCTTTCCCTGCTTAGTTGGCTCTGAGCCTGGTGGCTCTAGGGACCCTGTACCCCCCTTACACTCTCGTCCAATAGAGTGTGGTGGGTACCCCGCAGTTCAGCCCAGTTGTCCAGTCAGTTGGCTTTAGTACCATGTCTCCTACTGGCTTCAGTGCCGCTTTGATGAGATATGGAGCCACGCCCACTGGATACAATGTTTTTTAGCCTGTATTCAGTGTTGGAACTGGGGCTCCAGCCCAGTCGGTTGCACCAAGTAGGACCCTTAACGAGAGTAAGCGTGGGGGCAAGGGGAAAAGCAAAAGGCCCAAGGGAAGTGGGGCAACATCAGCAAGACAAGGAGCATCCCCCGAGAATAAATATGTCTCACAATACTCTGAGTACACGGACTTGGTGGAGACTTGGGAGAACATCTTCTTGGACAAGGAGCAACACGTGCACTACCGAAAGCCACAACTCATCCAGAGTGAAAAGGAGAGGAGAGATCCCAACAAATTTTTTCGGTTCCATAATGACGTGGGGCACCACGCCAACGAGTGTTGACAACTCAAGGATGAGATTGAGAACCTCATCAAGTTAGGGCATCTGCATCAGTATGCTCGAGGCAGATTACGACCAGTTCAGGCCCCGGTCGCGGGAGCACCCTCGCAGCAGGCAACTCCCTAGGCTCCGGGAACGGTACTCGTAGCCACACTACAGCAAATAGTCCATGGGCCTCCACCAATGACTAGGGGAGTGGGAACCATCTCCGGAGGACCTCACTTGGGGGGCACCTCCGGGGCTTCGCAAAATAGATATGTGTGAACCTTTAATCACGATGATGAAGTGCTAATGTTAGCTCAGCTACCATCACAGATGATTGAGGCTGTGATGCTACAACGTATCCCTTGGGGCGACAACCTCCCAAGGAGATGGAGGTATAGGTTATTCAAGCTAAGGAGTCTAATGATCTGCACCTTCGGGTTCAAGAAGAAAGGGTTGTCGAGCCCATGGAGAAGGTCGAGGAGGTAATTCTGGAGGCATCCCTCCCCAATAGAAAAACCAAGGTCGGGAAGAACCTCAATGCAAAGGTCCGAGAAGCGCTGGTGAACTTTCTCCGAGACAATCTAGATGTTTTTGCTTAGTCTCACTCTAACATGACAAGCATTGACCCAAATATTATATGTCAGACCTTGAACATCGATCCCAACATTGCTCTAATCCAGTAAAAGTGTAGGACTATCGACCCAACCCGAGCACTGGCTTTGAAAGCCGAGGTGGACAAGCTTCATGCGAATGGGTTCGTTGAGAGGCTCAGTATCAGAAATGGGTATCTAATCTGGTCCTAGTGCCCAAGCCAAATGGCACTTGGAAGACCTGTATATATTTATCCAACCTCAACAAGGTCTTCCCAAAGGATTGCTTTCCTTTACTGAAGATAGATCAGATGGGAGACGCCATCTCCGGATACGAACTCTTGCCCTTTATGGATGCGTACTCGAGGTATAACCAGATTTCCATTCACGTCGTAGACCAAGAGCACACCAGCTTCCGAACTTACAAGGGAGTGTACTGTTACAAAGTGATGCCCTTCGGGCTCAAGAATGTTGGTGCCACCTATCAGAGGTTGGTAAGTCGTATATTCAAAAACCAATTTGGTCGGAACATAGAAGTTTAAGTGGATGACATGCTGATTAAATCCAGAACAAACCTCGATCACGTGAAAGACCTGTCGGAAGTGTCCTCTTTACTTCGCATGTTCGGAATAAAGTTGAATCCCCAAAAGTGCACCTTTGGAGTCGCCTCCGAGAAGTTCTTGGTTTCATTGTCAGTGCCTGAGGAATAGAGGCAAACCCTGAGAAGATCAAGGCTTTGATCAATATGCCATCCCCCCGCAAGCATAAAGATGTGCAGAGTCTCACTGGGAGGATAACAGCCCTAAGTCCCTTTGTCTCCAAGGCAACTGACAAGTGCATACCATTCTTCAACATACTCTGATGGGGTCAGAGATTCGAATGGACAGAGTAGTGCGAACAGGCGTTCCAACAATTAAAGGAGCACATGGGCAACCCACTAATCCTCTCGAAGCCCGTAGATGGAGAACCCATCCTCCTCTATATGGTCGGGTCGGATAGTGCCACCAGTGTCTCCCTGGTGTGTGAGGAAGGCTAGGTCCAACACCCCATGTACTATACAAGTAAGAGACTCCTTGGGGTGGACTCTAGATACCCCTTTATGGAGAAGTTAAATTTTTTTCTAATTGTGGCCTTTCGGAAATTACGGCTCCTGAGGAAGATAGTCTCCGACAATGGCCTACATTTTGACAAATAGTTGTTCACGGATTTCTATCGAAGGCATGGGGTGGTGAAGAGCTTTTCCTCCGTAGGTCACCCGCAGGAAAATGGGCAGGTGGAAGTAGTCAACAAGATGATCAAAGCCACCTTGAAGAAAAGACTGGAGCAGCCAAAAGGAGCTTGGCTCGAGGAGCTGCCTAAGGCATTGTGGAGTTATCGCACCACTGCCAGGACCTCCACCGGTCACTCTCCATTCTCCATGGCCTACGAGTATGAAGCCATGCTCCCAGTTGTGTAACACCCTGGATAGCCAAGACCGTTACCCTGTGTGTTTATAAAGTGCTGGACTTGCAAATCAAGTCATTTAATTAAAAACATGCTATTGAAACTATAAAGGAACTAGGGTTAAAATGTTTCGGTGTCAAAAGTCACATTTTTCATTAAGAAACGTTATCTGTTTGCATGGGATCCCAAAAATAATAAGTTTAAAGATTGTTTACAAAAGTCATAAGGTTTAGATACAAAAACAAGCCATATAAGGCAAAACTGATAGTTAGGCAATCCCTGTCCTGATCCACTCCTCGACCATGGCGATCGAACAGCTGTCTATGTACATTCAACCCCGCAGCTCTCCACCTCAGGATTGGTCCAGCTTGCCTTTGCCTTTACCTACACCACGAAGCACCCGTGAGCCAAGGCCCAGCAAGAAAACACAACAACAAAGCATAAGCAATCAACAGACAAGTCAATATCTCATATCGCATCACAAATTCTCAACCATATATTCATTCAGTATAATCAAGTACTCATCATACCAAACATGTCATCTCATATCATATATCAGTTCACAAGTGATAACTAGGGCTAGCGCCCTCAGGCTGCTCCCTCTGTTATCCCACTGACTCCGGCCCGCTTAAACCGAGCTCAGTGAATATTAAGCTGTCCTCGGCTACCAGTGGCCAAGCCGCGCCCTATGCGCAAATATTGTGTACGACACCCTTAGGCCGCTAACACATGTCCCATGGCATAATACCATCATTGACACGATATAAATATCGGGAGCACTTAGTCCCATCACAAACATATAACCGGGTGCAGTTTTCTTACCTTTCAATTCACTAGCTTTGATCCCTCGACTCCTTGAGCACGATCCCCCTCGAGCCCTAGCGCTCACCTAAACACAACCATAGGCCAAAGTCATCATCAATACTCAAGTCCAAAACCTAGCCTCGGGGCCAATCCCGAGCCCCTAGGAAGTCCTAGTTCCACCAAACAAGGTGGTGGAATCAAACCCCAAACCCTTGGTCAAAAACCCTTGCAAACAACCCACAAATCCCCTTCAGAAGACAGGGTAGCGCTACAGCGCTCATGGGAGGGCGCTACAGCACTACAAACAGAAGAAAAATCCCCTCAGCATGCATGGCCTAGTGCTACAGCGCCCAAAGGCTAGTGTTGTAGCGCTAGTCACAGACAGACAAACACCAGTTTTCCCTTCCCGCGATTTCCTCTGGCCAAACTCAACCAAAACAACTCCAAACCTTTACCAAACTCAAAAACAACCCTATGAACATACTCCACTCATCCCAAGCACCCCAAATACCTAGAACTCAAGCACATGCATCCCTAATCTCAAAATTCACCATAGCCACTTCTAGACATTGAAACTCAGCAGAAACCAGTTAAGTACCAAAGTTAGAAGCTTAGAATTTATACCTTTGGTGGAATTTCGACCTCAAGTTGCCTCTAGACCTTCTTGGCTTGCTCTTCCTCAACCCTTGGCTCCAACTTTCCTAAAATTCCCCATCAACACAGCTTAGATATCATAGCTAAGAACCAAAACCAGGACTGAAGAAACTTTAGAACCTTATCTCAAGTGTTAGGGTGTTCCTGCTAAACCTCTGCCAATTCTCCAAACCTAGCCTAGGATCCTTGATGCTCAGCCTAACTCAGCTCTCCTCCCTGAGCTTTCTCCAAAGTTTCTCAAGAAATTGATGAAGAAGACACAAACCGGCCCTAGAGAAAACCAGCTCTGTTTTCTCTCTTTCCTTTTTCTTCCTTTTCCTTCTTTTCTCCCTTTCCTCAAACTTCTATATTTCTCTACAATTTCCACTAGCATAAAGCCTTAGTAACACTTAACTCCTGTAAGACAAATGACTATTATGCCCTCCCTATTAAGTCTAAACCCTTTAATCCTCTTAGGGCATTTTAGTCATTTTACCCAATTCCCGCTAACTCCTCAAGTGTCTCTAATATTTCCCGCTTAATTCCCGATACCTAATTAATCACCAATGATATTCCTCAATGTCAAAATAGACTCCAGTATACTCACTAAATTCCCATTTATACCCCTAGGCTCACCCCAAGCCGGGTATAAATCCCCGCCTTGACTTTTCGCTACAGATATGTCCACATAATAATGTGGTCTCGACAATTATCACATATATCAATACAGTTATGCCCATAATAGCCAGAATTACAGTTATGCCCTTCTAACCTAATCAGGGCCTACATGCATACTAATACACATAGTCATGCATCTCAAATATTCAAGTAGTCATATAAGATGCTTTAAATCATAATCATGCATCTTACTCATTAACTTCACACATATTCCCATTATGCCCTCCAGGCACACTAATCAAGGCCCTTAAGCCTTATTAGCAAATTTTGGTCGTTACAACTATCCCCTCCTAATGAGAATTTCGTCCTCGAAATTTACCTAAACAACTCGGGATACTGATCCCGCATCGCTGTCTCAAGCTCCCAGGTCGCCTCCTCTACCTTACTATTTCTCCACAGCACTTTAACGAGAGGAATCGTCTTATTCCGCAACACTTTATCTTTTCGATCCAAGATCTGAACTGGTTGCTCTTCATAAGCCAAATCTGCCTATAACTCCAAATCTTCATACCTCAACACATGAGTCACATCTGAGACATACTTTCGAAGCATGGAGACATGGAATACGTCATGAACTCCAGACAACGATGGTGGCAAAGCTAACCTGTAAGCCACCTGACCAACCCTTTCCAGGATCTCGAATGGTCCAATGAATCTAGGGCTTAACTTGCCCTTCTTTCCAAACCTCCTCACCCCTCGCAATGGTGAAACTCGGAGAAAGACGTGGTCCCCAACCTGGAACTCCACGTCCCTACGCTTAGGATCAGCGTAGCTTTTCTGTCTACTCTGAGATGCGAGCATCCTAGCCCGGATCTTCTCTATAGCTTCACTTGTCCTCTGAACCATATCTGGCCCCAAATATCTCCTCTCACCCATCTCGTCCCAATGAATGGGTGACCTACACTTCCTCCCATACAACATCTCATAGGGAACCACTCCAATCGTTCATTGATAACTATTGTTGTACGAAAACTCAATCAATGGAAGATACTTACTCCATGAACCCTCAAAACCAATCACACATGCTCTGAGCATATCCTCCAATACCTGGATCGTCCTCTCAGACTGTCCATTAGTCTGAGGATGAAAGGTTGTACTGAACTTCAACTGAGTCCCCAAAGCCTTCTGTAAACCACCCCAAAACTTGGAAGTGAAAATAGGATCCCGGTCTGACACTATAGACATAGGAACCCCATGGAGACATACGATCTCCCTCACATACAACTCAGCGTACTGATCCACAGTATATGTCGACCTCACTGGAAGGAAATGGGCTAACTTGGTGTATCTATCCACTATCACCCACACCGAGTCATGAAGTCCTACTGTCTTGGGTAAACCTCCCACAAAATCCATAGTAATGTCCCCCCATTTCCATTCAGGAATACCCAAAGGCTGAAGCAATCCTGCTGGTCGCTGATGCTCAGCTTTCACCTACTGACAGGTTAAGCATCTGGCAACGTACTCCACCACATCCTTCTTCATCCCGGGCCACCAATATATAGTCCTTAGATCCTGATACATCTTCGTGGTACCCGGATGAAGTGAGTACGGTGTCATATGAGACTCTTCTAGTATCTCTCGTCTGATCCCCTCATCAGCTGGAACACAAATCCGTCCCTGATACCGAAGTAAACCAACCTCAAAAATAGAATAGTCCTTAGCTACTCCCGCTAAGAAATCCTCTCTAACCCTCTGTAACTGAGCGTCTGCCAACTGCCCTTCTCTGATTCGCTCTAGTAGGGTCGACCGCAGAGTAATATTAGCCAATTGGCCTACCACCAACTCTATCCCTGCTCTAACCATCTCATCAGCTAACTCCCTTGAGATCTGAACAGAACTATACAACTGACCTGGACCTCTGCGGCTCAATGCATCCGCCACCACATTGGCTTTCCCCGGATGGTAAAGAATATCACAGTCATAATCCTCTACCAACTCTAGCCAACGACTCTGTCTCATGTTCAGGTCCTTCTGTGTAAAGAAATACTTCAGGCTTTTATGGCCAGTGTATACCTCACACTTCTCCCCATACAAATAATGCCGCCAAATCTTCAGTGCAAAAACCACTGCTGCCAGCTCCAAATCATGAGTAGGATACCGCTACTCATACTCCTTCAGCTGTTGTGATGCATAAGCTATAACCTTCTCATTATGCATCAACACACAGCCTAAGCCCAACCTCGATGAATCGTAGTAAATAACAAACTTCCCTTCCCTCGAAGGAAGACTCAACACTGGCGCTGTAATAAGTCGTCGCTTCAACTCTTGGAAACTGTCTTCACACTTGTCTGACCAGATAAACTCCAGATTCTTTCGTGTCAATTCTGTCATTGGTGTTGCTATCTTCGAGAAGCCCTCTTCAAACCGTCTGTAGTAACCTGCTAACCCAAGAAAACTCTGCACCTCCGAGGCATTTCTTGGCCTCGGCCAATCCCTAACCGCCTCTATCTTAGATGGATCCACCTTAATCCCATCTGTACCTACGATATGTCCAAGGAATGTCACTTCAGGTAACCAAAATTCACACTTCTTAAACTTGGCGTACAACTGATGTTCCCTCAACCTCTGAAGAACCTACCGGAGATGAAACTCGTGCTCTGCCTCTGAGCTGGAATACACCAAGATGTCATCGATGAAGACTATAACAAACTGATCTAGGAAATCCTTGAACACCCTGTTCATTAGGTCCATAAAGGTTGCTGGGGCATTGGTCAAACCAAAATACATGACCAAGAATTCATAGTGCCCATACCGCGTTCGGAAGGTCGTCTTAGGGATGTCCTCATCCTTGATCCTCAGCTGGTGATAACCAAATCGAAGATCAATCTTTGAGAACATCGTCTTACCCTGCAGCTGATCGAACAAGTCATCAATCCTTGGTAGGGGATACTTATTCTTGATAATCAACTTGTTCAATTCTCGGTAGTCGATGCACATTCTCAAAGTCCCGTCCTTCTTCTTCACAAACAAAAATGGGGCACCCCATGGTGAGTAACTAGGCCTGATGAACCCCAAATCTAGAAGCTCCTGCAGCTGTATCTTTAATTCTTTTAGTTTCTTCGGTGCCATCCTATATGGTGCCCTCGACACTGGCTCTGTCCCTGGTGCCAACTCAATAACAAACTGAATCTCTCTACGCGGCAGCAACCCAGGAAAATCCTCAGGAAACACATCCAAGAACTCGCAAACCAATCTGGTCTCTTTCGGTCCTACTGGTGAAACTCTGGTGGTATCCACTACACTAGCCAGAAAGCCTATACAACCACCCTGTAACAAGTCTCTGGCTCTCAGCACAGATATCCTGGGTACGCGAGGTCCTTGCACCACTCCCACAAAGACAAAGGGATCCTCGCCCTCTGGCTCAAAGGTCACCATCTTCTTCCTGCAGTCAATGGTAGCTCCATATCTAACCAGCCAATCCATACCTAGAATCATATCAAAATCCTCCATACTCAACTCAATCAAGTCTATTGAAAACTCCCTACCATCAACTATCACTGGCAGTGCTCTAATCCACCTCCTAGATACTACCAGTTCTCCTGTAGGCAAAATAGTCCCAAACCTTGAAGTACTATACTCACTAGGTCTACACATTCTATCAATCACCTTATCAGATACAAATGAATGCGTAGCACCAGAATCAATCAACACAGTAAAAGGGATGCCAGCACTAGAAAGCTGACCTGTCACCACCGAGGGACTAGCCTCGGCCTCCGCCTGCGTCAGGGTGAACACTTGAGCTGGAGTCAAGCTGTCCACCTTCCCTGTCTCTCCCTTCTTCACTGTCGGGCAATCCTTCTTGAGGTGTCCCACCACCCCACACACATAGCAGGCCTTAGCCCGACACTCACCCGAATGGCATCTCTTGCACCTCGTGCACTCTGGATAAGTCCTCCATGTATCACCGCCTCCCTGGCGGCCACCCTGAGTACCCCGACCACTCCTATCAGGACCAGGAGCGATCGAAGCATCAGGAGTCTTCCTCTTCAAATCACTGGGGCTTGTGCCCCTACCAGAACCAGAATATGGAGGCACCGCCCTGCGGCCCTCCCTTCTCACAGCACTCTATCTCCATATCTTATTCTCCGCTTCCTCAGCGGTAAGAGCTTTCTCCACAGCCTGGGCATAAGTTGTTCCTCCAGGAACCGTGGTAATTCTCACATCTCGGGCTATCATAGCATTCAGCCCTCTAATAAACCTGTCTTGCCTTGCTGCTTCAGTAGGCATAAGATCTGGTGCGAACTTCGCAAGTCTATCAAACTTCAAGGCATATTCTGTAACTGTCATACTGCCCTGAACCAGCCCCACAAACTCATTTATCTTCGCTGCCCTGATGGCCACATTATAATATTTCTGACTAAACAAGTCCTTAAACCCTTCCCAAGTCAATGCGGAAACATCTCTGGTCTGCGATGCCACCTCCCACCAGATTCGGGCATCCTCCCTCAGCATATAAGTGGCACAGGCCACTCTATCATGTCCTTCCACTCTCATAAAATCAATTATGGTAGTGATCATGGTCATCCACTGCTCAGCCTTCAATGGATCTGGTCCTCCCTCAAAGATCGGGGGCTGTTGTTTCCTGAACTGCTCATACAACGGTTCCCACTAGTTCCCAACAGCAACTGGCTGCGCTACCGGTACCACTGCAGGTGGCACAATAGGGGCAACACTCCCTGATGGAGCCTGCTGCAGAATTCGAACCTGTTCATCTTGGCTCTGAAGCCGAGCTTGCATGTCTGCCATTAACTGCTGCCAGTTCTCAGGGACTGGCGGAAGAGTCTGGCCCTGGTCATCATCTCTAGCCCCAGATCTGCCGGCTAATCGCGTGGATTTTCTTGAACGCATAACTAATCAAGTCAATTTGCAATCAATGACTCAGCAATTAGGCTATGATGACAGGGTAATAATCCTTTCATGATCCGTCACTGGAACTCCAATCATTCACAAGCAATCAAAATATAGCAATTTATCCAGATATTCATTCACATGCACGACAGTGCTAATAAGCACGCCTCAATAGCATCATGCAATAGTCAAGGGCCAGGCCCTATCAGTATCTCATGCTCCCTATTCATCAAACAGATATTAACAATCATATCTCACTCAAATCATTTAAACACATAATCATATATACACAATTACCAAACCCTGAGTTGAGCTTGTCTCTCGCGGCGAATGGACATATCCAGCCAGTCTTCAGGACCCTTAAACCTAGGACGCTCTGATACCAAGTTGTAACGCCCTGGATAGCCAAGACCGTTACACTGTGTGTTTATAAAGTGCTGGACTTGCAAATCAAGTCATTTAATTAAAAACGTGCTATTGAAACTATAAAGGAACTAGGGTTAAAATGTTTCAGTCTCAAAAGTCACATTTTTCATTAAGAAACGTTATCTGTTTGCATGGGATCCCAAAAATAATAAGTTTAAAGACTATTTACAAAATTCATAAGGTTTAGATACAAAAACAAGCCATATAAGGCAAAACTGACAGTTAGGCAATCCCTGTCCTGATCCACTCCTCGACCATGGCGATCGAACAGCTGTCTATGTACATTCAACCCCGCAGCTCTCCACCTCAGGATTGGTCCAGCTTGCCTTTGCCTTTACCTGCACCATGAAGCACCCGTGAGCCAAGGCCCAGTAAGAAAATACAACAACAGAGCATAAGCAATCAATAGACAAGTCAATATCTCATATCGCATCACAAATTCTCAACCATATATTCATTTAGTATAATCAAGTACTCATCATACCAAACATGTCATCTCATATCATATATCAGTTCACAAGTGATAACTAGGGCTAGGGCCCTCAGGCTGCTCCCTCTGTTATCCCACTGACTTCGGCCTGCTTAAACCGAGCTCAGTGAATATTAAGCTGTCCTCGGCTACCAGTGGCCAAGCCGCGCCCTATGCGCAAATATTGCGCACGACACCCTTAGGCCGCTAACACATGTCCCATGGCATAATACCATCATTGACACGATATAAATATCGGGAGCACTTAGTCCCATCACAAACATATAACCGGGTGCAGTTTTCTTACCTTTCAATTCACTAGCTTTGATCCCTCGACTCCTTGAGCACGATCCCCCTTGAGCCCTGGTGCTCACCTAAACACAACCATAGGCCAAAGTCATCATCAATCCTCAAGTCCAAAACCTAGCCTCGGGGCCAATCCCGAGCCCCCGGGAAGTCCTAGTTCCACCAAACAAGGTGGTGGAATCAAACCCCAAACCCTTGTAAACAACCCAAAAATCCCCTTCAGAAGACAGGGTAGTGCTACAGCGCTCATGGGAGGGCGCTACAGCACTACAAACAGAAGCAAAATCCCCTCAGCATGCATGGCCTAGTGCTACAGCGCCCAAAGGCTAGCATTGTAGCGCTAGTCACAGACAGACAAACAACAGTTTTCCCTTCCCGCGATTTCCTCTGGCCAAACTCAACCAAAACAACTCCAAACCTTTACCAAACTCAAAAACAACCCTATGAACATACTCCACTCATCCCAAGCACCCCAAATACCTAGAACTCAAGCACATGCATCCCTAATCTCAAAATTCACCATAGCCACTTCTAGACATTGAAACTCAGCAGAAACCAGTTAAGTACCAAAGTTAGAAGCTTAGAATTTATACCTTTGGTGGAATTTCGACCTCAAGTTGCCTCTAGACCTTCTTGGCTTGCTCTTCCTCAACCCTTGGCTCCAACTTTCCTAAAATTCCCCATCAACACAGCTTAGATATCATAGCTAAGAACCAAAACCAGGACTGAAGAAACTTTAGAACCTTACCTCAAGTGTTAGGGTGTTCCTACTAAACCTCTGCCAATTCTCCAAACCTAGCCTAGGATCCTTGATGCTCAGCCTAACTCAGCTCTCCTCCCTGAGCTTTGCTCCAAAGTTTCTCAAGAAATTGATGAAGAAGACACAAACCGACCCTAGAGAAAACCAGCTCTGTTTTCTCTCTTTCCTTTTTCTTCCTTTTCCTTCTTTTCTCCCTTTCCTCAAACTTCTATATTTCTCTACAATTTCCACTAGCATAAAGCCTTAGTAACACTTAACTCCTGTAAGCCAAATGACTATTATGCCCTCCCTATTAAGTCTAAACCCTTTAATCCTCTTAGGGCATTTTAGTCATTTTACCCAATTCCCGCTAACTCCTCAAGTGTCTCTAATATTTCCCGCTTAATTCCCGATACCTAATTAATCACCAATAATATTCCTCAATGTCAAAATAGACTCCAGTATACTCACTAAATTCCCATTTATACCCCTAGGCTCAACCCGAGCCGGGTATAAATCCCCGCCTTGACTTTTTCGCTACTTTGCTCACTAGGATCATCTCGAGTCACAGATCACAGATATATCCACTTAATAATGTGGTCTCGAAAATTATCACATATATCAATACAGTTATGCCCATAATAGCCAGAATTACAGTTATGCCCTTCTAACCTAATCAGGGCCTACATGCATACTAATACACATAGTCATGCATCTCAGATATTCAAGTAGTCATATAACATGATTTGAATCATAATCATGCATCTTACTCATTAACTTCACACATAATTCCCATTATGCCCTCCAAGCACACTAATCAAGGCCCTTAAGCCTTATTAGCAAATTTGGGTTGTTACAAGTTGAGACAACAATCTCCGCGCACTAAAGAGATACGTACGATCTGACCATGAATCACACTTTACTTTAGGAGTCTCTGGACCTGGTGGAGGAGCTCCGCAAAGCTTCTTAGATTCGGGTAGTTCCTACCAGTAGAGAGTATCCAGATATTTTAACTCCAAAGTGAAGGATAGGAAGTTTTGGGTCAAAATTTTGGTGTTGTGAAGAGTGTTCTTAGCCACCCGATACCCTAATGTTGTGGTGTTGGGCCCTAACTGGGAAGGTTCGTACCAAGTCAAGAGCATTGTACATTCTGGGACTTACAAGTTTGCCCAGCTGGGTGGGGAGTTAGTACCCCACACTTGGAATGCTGAACATCTCCGCAGGTATTACCAGTAATGTGAGCATTGTATTTTTTTTATCAAATTCTCTAATCATTTTATAGCCTTTGGGAACATGTAAGGGAAACCATGTAGACAAAACATGGTAAAGAATTTAAAAGAATCTGCTTATACTTTAGTTTCCCTTTCTATTCTATTCTTACTACCCGTAGAGCGCCCGCTCGCTGGTTTGGACAAGTGAACTCAGACTAGTCTCTGATCACTTGGGGGAAATGGGGTTAGGGCAGCCTCGCAGAGTATAGTGTCTCGTGGAGGATGACCTAGGAAACTAAGCATGTCATGAAGCAGAGTCAGCCTACTATCAATACCCTGGGAATTGAAAAATCTAGGGAACTACGCAAAGTTTGGGGAAGTACATGACTTAAAGATCCTAGTAGCGCGAGAGCGAACTTGGGTCACCACCCAAGGACATTGAGCCCGAGGAGCCATGACCAAATTTTTAGATCTCAAGATACAAACGAAATCCTAAGTCATCTGTACTCGGGCCCAAAGCCTTAAGTTGCCAAAACTTGAGCATTGGAAATCAATGACCTGGGAAGCTAAGCTAGTCGACGAGTGAAGCAACCTAAGTGTCATGGGACCCCTAAGCCAAGACCTAGGGAAAATCCCAGGGTTGAAAAAATCCAAGTAACGCGAGGATAGACCTAAGGTATTCTCCCGAGGACAGTGTGCGCTCGAGGAATGAAAACCAGGTCCCAATCCTCGAGATGAATGAAATCCTGAGTCATTTGTACTCGGGCATAACCCCAAAATAATCACTCCGCCGATGAGAAATCCAAGTAACACGAGCATTGACTCGAGATGTGAATGGAAATGTAATGTCTTGAGGCCCGACCTAAGGACGTTGAACTTGGTTGCATGCTCCGGGGACTTAGAGCCCACGGATAACGAGTTCACAACTTCCACGTGGTGGAGGTCCGAGTAGCTGTACTCAGTGGGTAGGGCAGAAAGCTAAAATAACATCCTAGGGACAGTACGCCCTGGGGTACAATTATCTCAGTACATTTGACCTCTGAGGGCCTGTGTGATTGGCACTCGAGGATACCGGGTGGCATTAAAGTTACTCTCGAGGAAAACGAGCCTAGGAAGAAACACTAAATGCCCAAAGCATCAATTTTGATATAGGAAACCTAAACCCTATAGTGTAAGACCTCGTAAGGCCTGAGTTGTTGGGACTCGGAAGCGTAGGACCGTCAAGTGTTCCATTTGACAAGGCATTAAATTTAATCCCAAGGACTGTGCGCCTGGAAGACAACGCTAAACAGCCGAAGTGTCTAAACATTAGAAGTAAGATCTTCAAGCTATAAGTATAATGGATGGCCTAAACCCCGAGTTATTTGGACTTAGGGACATATGGCAGCGTTAAGTGATCCCACTTGATATCGCACTAAAAGTTAATCCCGAGGACCATGGGCCTAAGGGACAACACTAAGTGCCTAAGCCTATCCAAATACTAAGAGAAGTTGGTAAAGAATCGGGCTACTAAGATCCGAGCACAAGACCTAAGTCTAAGACTCGAGGCCCACAAAATTTAGATGGGTTGAGTTTTCAGACTCTCGTGGTGTTACGTTACTTTGAGTGGCATGAAAACCCAGCTAAACTAATGAGACCAAATTGCATGATTATTATATGTTATCATGTCAATAAAAAAGAAATAATGGTAAGAAAATTAGTGCAAACTGTAGAGGTTAAAAGGTATTTACAATTGAGCTTGGGGGCTCGAGCATTTAATTGTTTGTACCCCAATAAACAAAGGCATGTAGGCTTACTTAAACAGAGAAAGGGAAATAAAATCACTTCAGGCCCTCGCCCGGAGGAACTTCCGCCAACACTACAATGACAGGATCCACCTCGGGGGTACGACTGGTCGCCATGGCTTCCCTTTCCTGATCTGCCTTGGCCTCCTTGGCACAGAGACGCTCCTCGTGCATCATCCATCACATCGAGATCCATCTCAAACTCCTCTGCTCGGAACCCAAAGTTCTTGCCACAAGACACAATGTGCGCAACTTCTTCATTGGCATTAACATCCTACTCGTGGACTCTAGCCATCTCGACGGCACAAGCAGAGGATTCCTCGCTGCTCGGGCGAAGTTCCTCCCGAACAACTGTGAGCTCCACCGACAACTTGTCTTTGGCCTCCTCCATAGAAGAGGAAGGCTAGAGGCATCGTGGGCCGAATTAGGCTTAGGCCTGGGGCACGGGCTGGGTTTCGACTGGGTGGCTGCTGAGGCATGCGGGCCTGCCTAGTGGACTGGACCGAGATGGAGAGGCAGGCCTAGGAGGAGTTGCAGCTGGCTGGCGGGCCTAGGCAGCTTTGGGCTAGAAAATGCCACTTTTCTTGCTATTTTCTTTCAAAATTACACATTTCTCTTCTTTGCTCTTCTTTATTTTCAAGCATAACAAAAATGCAAAGTACATCCTAAAAAATAAGTAAACATTAAATTATAATAAAATATTTTCAATTATAAAATAAATCATATTAAACCTATGAAAATATTAATTAAAATTTAATTTACTTTGGCAATTAAGATCAATAAAATTACATTTTAACTTTTAATCAAAAAATACTAATTTCAAATAATTAAACTACAACATATTATAATAAAATATTTATAAAAACATATAAAATTCTAGAAAATTACAATAAGACTAATAAATACAAAATTACTTAAAAACTTAAGAAATCACTTAGAAACTCAAAGACTAAGCAACAATTAGCATAAAAAATATGGTAAAATAACTCTATTTTGTAGAGTTATCATTGTAGAAGCTCCTCGGACATCTGAAACAAGAAACTAAGTAGTTAGCGTCATAACCCAAAGAAAAATAGGCGCAAAACGAGAATCCATAAGACTACTGCTTGAGAAGATGAGAAGGAAAATTTCTAAAGGACTGGGGTGTCTTTGGCACCAAAGGATGCTTGCCGGAGAGCACCACCGGAAACTATGGACATCGCCAGAATGTGGGAATTTTCCAGATTCCGGTCGAATGTCCAAAAATGCAAATGTTGCGTACAAAGCATAGGGGACCATTTAGACCATTTTTAACATCAAAATGTGCCCTAACACTACAAGAAAATGGGGTATTTACCTACCAATTGTAAGTGTATGTAAAACTAGCCTAATGGTGGGTAATATGGTATACCTAATATGGTTTACCTACCAATATTGAATTGGTAAAGATTGGTAGGTAAAGGTTAGTGGGGAAAGAGTCTTTACCTACACTTATTAACACTAGTAGGTAAAAGAATCAGTGGACCCCACTAAGTTATAAATCAATTGATGAGTCATCAGATGACGTGTTTGATGACATGGCATCCTACATGTATGCTAACATGGTTTTTGTAGTTTTTACGTGTCTGATGATGTGGCATCATATGTGGCATCCTACGTGGTGTCATTTTATTAGCCCACATAGCATTATTTTATTGGTCTGTTACACAATTTATATTTTGTTCAAATTTAATGGTTATATGTAGGTAAAAGATAATAACAATTATTGATAAATGTTCTATATTAGAAATAAACTAGAAAAAAACCATACAATAATAAAATGTTTAATGCTAAAATTCTTTATAATGTTCAATACTAAAATAAGTCATAAAGTTATCATTTTAAGGTTACCCCTACCAAAATAAAAATAAAAACTTCATAAAGTTCATTCCTTAGTAAATTAATGTAAATAAACTAAGAATCATCTTGTGACTCCCAAACTGAAAAAGATGGCGACTCTCTTAAATTTGCAGCTGAAGATTGGTCTGTTGGAGGTGGTGGAGGCGGTGCCATCAAATTGTTATGACGAAGAATATCCACAAAGGCGGGAAGTTGTATCATTAAGTCGTTCAACTAACTCTTCATAAGTTGTTTGATTACCCACAATATTTTCACGATGTGAAGTGGAAGTTGTGACACTAGGAGACCGCCCCCACCCTCGCAAGTATACCAAATCACGTCCAAGTACACGCTCCATAATCTCTTTATCAGACAGTTCTTCTGGAGGATGTTGACCCCTTAACTCCATCATTTTATCCTAATAATATATTTAATTAATTATTAGTAAGAAATATAATAAATAAAAATTTAAATTACTTACATATAATGGCTCGAGCTCTATTCCAGTCCATCCTTTCTCAGCATCATAATGCTTTAGACGCCATGTCTCAATTTGATACAATAATTACAAGAGTCACCATCAATTTAATGTACAATTGCCAACTGATTTTTTTTATATATGAAACAACAAGACATAGAAATTATCATCATTTTATTTAATATGTTGTATTAGTATATTATAGGGTTTAGTATATAATCAATTACTTAACAGTGACTCACAAAAGTTAACCAATTATTAAATCTAATATTTGATTATCGTTGTTCTAATTCTATAGCAAGGGATCCTTTAATTGTCTGAAACAACTAATTTATTTTATTGTATAAAATAGTCATAAAAATGCAATAACCAAATTATTTCATATTGTCTCAAACTAAGTCTAAGAATGCATAACTTGGCATAATATCACAAAAATCTCAAAAGTCATGAAAATCAAATTAAGAGCAAAAGCAAATATCATGGATAGAAATATAAGAAGCAAAATATCAACGATATATAATACAATTAGAAGATTTAACAATAAAAAAATAAATATAAAAAGAAGAACACTTGAAAATGAAATGAGAAAGAAAAAATGAAAGTATTTTGACCAAAGAAAAGCAAAATAATATATATATATATATATACACACACACAATACATAAAACCAACACATAAGTTTGCAAATCAAGCATTCAAACGGAGCAAAATTCTCAAAGCACAAGTCTACAATATCAATCATTCAATCCAAAGAGTTTCATTGATGTAAAAGAGAGCTCACCTCAGATGATGCACATTGGAACTGTCATGGTGTAGTGGTGGGGTCAGCTGCTACTTCAAAGATGAGATAAGAAAGTGGACAGAGGTTTTAGATAAGTCTTCATCAAGCATTTAAATCCAAATCAAGAGAAAAAAGATTCAAAGTTGAGTCTTCAATATCAATCATTCAAAAAAAAATCAAAGATGTAAAAAAAAAGGAGAGAGAGAAGGAGCCCACCTCAGATGATGAAGATTGAGAGAAGATGGACTGCAATGGCATGGTGTGGTCCCTAATGTGATCGGCTGCTAATTGAAAGAGGAGATGTTACGGTGGACAGAATTTTTAGGGGTTTTGAAAGAAAAAAAAAATCAGAGGCTTTCAGTTGACAAAATTAAAACCACCCAAAAATAATAGCTAGAACCGTGTGATCAATCTTTAAAAATATTAAACGAGACAACAAAGATTCATCCAAAAAAAAAAGATAGAGATAGAGTCATCAAGTCAAAATTATAAAACCAAACTCTGTTACTTTCTACCTTGCCTCTAAATGTTTTATAGCAAAATTCATTGAAGATTTTTATCAAACATATGGCAGCCACTCAGTTTTTTCTTTATATGTATAAATATACACAAGTATGAGAAAGAGTGTATGATATACACAAAGATAGTATGACAGAGAGAGCGATAATAAGTGTGAGAGAGATGGTGATAGAGGCAAGAGCTAAAGAGTTCACAAATACAAATTACTCGTAAACAAAAAAGTCAAAATCCCATACACACCAAACACGACAAACGCTATAAAAAATCAAACAAAAAAACAAGTATAAACAATTTTGAAATCAAAATAGATCCGTTCATACCCAATGACCTAAAAATCAACTTAAAACACTAAATTATAAACTCAGATTTCAGAAAGGAAAAAAAGAGAAAAAAATACCTCCATCCCAGACGCACCCACGGCACCGTCGAAGTCACTCCTCTGCTAAGCACCCAGATTGGTGCATCCACTCCTTCGCACCTGAGAGAGGAAGAACGAATGAGAGAATGAGAAAGAGAGGGAGTGCGAGTGCGAGTGATGTGAGAGAGAAGAGTATGCAATACATAAATTTCAACGTGTTATTGTGAGTGGAAAGGAAAAAAAATAGAAAAATAAAACTAAACCTAGAGTGTTGATTATTCGGTCGAGCCCCGTCCCCGTTGCCGTCGCTATCTCCGTCAAGACTCCTACGCCAGCCACCTGCAAGAGAATACTTGGAGAGAGATCTGAGAGGTTAGATATGAGGGAGATAAAAAGACGAGAAGAGAGAGGGTGAGGCTAAGAGAAGAGAGTTGAGGGAATGAGATAGGTTACTTTAGAGAGAATAAAAAAAGGAAATCTGTATTTCAATTGCCTCCTATTATTTCAATTGCCGCCAGTTATTTCATTTGGCTCCAAAATTTTGCCACCTATATATATTCATATAATTTAGACTATTCAAGAATAATATAGTTAATAATATAATTAATTTTATAAATAGGTTAAAGAATAATAATAAATCTAGTTTTATTATTAAATAGAAAAATAAAACTAAACCTTAAATGATGAAGCCAAACAGGATATTGATCTTAAGTTTCAGAACCCGGCTGAGATTAACATGCTGATGAAGATGAGGAAAGTATTGATGCAGAGAAGGTGAGAGTGGAGGCGAATAATGGTGTGAATAAAATATTACGTTAATTGTTAGGGTAGAAATTGTCTTTAATTTTAACTTTTAAGTAATAGATTTAGGTTTTCAGTATTAAGTTTTTGTTTTAAAAAAATTAATTTTTGTTTGATATGATAATAACACATCATCATATAAATTGTAAAAATGTCAATAGAAAATTATAATAATATTGCCATGTCAGACAATGACATGACATATATAGTCCACATATGATATATTTTGATCATGTAGACAAACATATCACTATTATTTAATTGAAAAAATTAAAAAATTAATGTAAAGAATATACAATTGCGTGGGATAATTTGGCTCCAAATTTTAATTGTATTCCCTCCAATTTTTTTTGTAGACAAAACTATTTACCTACAAATTTATTGGTAGCTAGCATAAATAATTCAATAATAATTGTCAACACCATCACCTATAAATATTACTAATCCCAAAATATTGGTAGGTAAAGCATTCATTTACCTACCAATAAATATTGGTAGGTACAAAATATGTAGGAAAAATTAAATTATTTACTCCACATAAGCTTCCAAATAAGCATTTATAATAATAAAATAATATAATGAAAATAAAAAACGGGTGGAAAATTGAGCGGGAATGGTTAAAAAATTTCCCTCCATAATATACGTAGGTAAAGATCATTACCTACTGATATTATTGGTAGTTAAAGCTATGTTCCGAAATATAATATAATGGACTAGCATTTACCTATTAATATTATCTACCAATAAATATTGGTAGGCAAAACATTACTTTCCCTACCAATATATATTGGTAGGTAAAGATCAGATTTCTTGTAGTGTAAAAGATCTAAAAGATGTCAAAATGACCTCTAGAGTTCTAGTAATTCAAAAACCTAAGCATACAACTAAAGCCCTCAATAGAATTCAAAAGTAAACAAAAAACCAAACAGGAGGCAGAAGTAAAACTTACTCAAGATGAAGTGCTTGTACGTGCTAAAGCAAGTCCTGAATCTGAAAAACTGTTTGTCACTTGACCAGAAATACAATGATTCTCGCCAACCATCCAGAGTGTTGAGAACTTAGAAAATGGGGGAAATTCGAGAATCAAGAAGGTGAAGAAGAAGAGAGGGTTTGAGAGTTCTGGGGTTTTTAATTTTGAATGCTAAAAATGATTTCTAAGAGGCGGTTGTCGAGGTTTTATACTCAAACAGCTTGGGGTGGAAGCAGCTCCACCCCGACCGTTGATTACCTACGACATAGGCACTCGAGAGTGATCCAATAGTAACAATCCAAGAGGTGTGGATCGCGATCATTAGCATGGGAAAAGGACGCCTTGGATATGGAGCAAAAGGACACCTAGGCTACGAATTAGACGTTTTGGGTAGTGGAGTGGACTCCTCATTAATGGCACAGATTGATGGGTCCAGCAATAGGGAGTCAACACGTGTCACTGCCTTTTTCAGGAGTGACGCCATGAAGAGCCCCCAAGTGTCTCCTCCCAAAGACCTTTCGAAATTGCTCCTCTTAGTCTAAGTCTCCACTGTCCGAAGACAAGTGAAGACTAGGGGGCAAATGTTGTCTGTGTTTTCACCAGAGGACATGTGGCATTCATTAGAGGAGTAATTAAGCTCCTCGAGCGCTAATGAGGTTTCGTACTTTGACTTTACCGGGCGCGGATGTTTCAAAGTGAGGTCACGCCCAATGTCTGTCCTCAAAGTGTGGATGTCTAAAGGCGAGGCCACGTCCGGTGACCCATCCCCAAGGAATGGTGTTGACGATGAGAACTCGTCAACTAAGTTAAGTCAGAAAAAATTACGGAGTTACGATTATGGAAAGAAAAGCTCTAGGAATCTAAGTATCAACTCTAAGAACAATTACAACAGAACAATGGTGAAATCAATTTTCATTCACTAGGACCTTGCTACAGTAAATTTTCCAACCCCTTGCCATGTGGGAGTGGGGTTCTTTTTATAGTAGGCTCTAATGGCCTTGGATACATGGTGGTCCAGGAGACCAAGTGGTACACAAGTACTCTGTCAGGAGAGTGGTTTCAGTGGTCGTGGTCTTGCATCCAGTACAGGGGCAGGCACCAGGAGGATGTCTCCACTACCTGTTCGTACCCATGTCAGAGGAGTGGTGCAGGTGGTAGTGGTGTCGACTCTGACATCTGATTGGGAGTATGCAGGCTATGTCCTTTCTCCTAGTTCTCCCACCACCTGACTAGCATGAGTGCCACGGTCAGACGTACGGGGCCTTACAAGCTGTACCCCGTATGAGATTGTACCATCATGACCATTCGGGATCATACTTGGGCTTTCACTTCTAGATGGTGGGGTTTCCTTAGGCCCTTGGCATAAGACACCCGAAGTTCATCAAGGCTACCCACGAGGCGCGAATGATGGGTGCTTGTGACGCCACTCTTGACGAGATGCCTGCTTGTGTGCGAGACGGTCGTGGATTTCCGTGGCAAAGTGGCCTCGTAAAACACCTGGGCATGCGAAGCGAGGTCCTTGGTGGCGCGGCATGGCTGGCGCGAGGCACTCCCTCGCGAGGCCCTGGTGGTGGGGCATGGCTAGTGTGAGGCGCCCCCTCGCGAGGCTCTAGTGATGCGGCACGGCTGGTGCGAGGCGCCGAAGGTGGAGACGAGGCCTCGCACGCGCAGCCTGGTGCACGTGTACGAAGCGAGGCAGGGGGCCTCGCGGGTGCGGCTCAGGCGCACCGAAGGTGGAGACGAGGCCTTGCGTGCACAGCCTGGTGCACGTGTACGAAGCGAGGCAGGGGCCTCGCGGGTGCAGCTCGGGCGCGCTGAAGGTGGAGACGAGGCCTCACGCGCGCAGCCTGGTGCACGTGGACGAAGCGAGGCAGGGGCCTCGCGGGTGCGCCGAAGGGACGAGGTTGAGGCTTCGCGTGGGGCATGCTGAGGAGCCTCGCGTGACTCCTCGGATCTCCTAATGCATTCTTATTAAGGCCTCCTATGGGATATGGGTTGAGGGGAAAATATCAGGTTGCTTAAACTGTATGAGGCTAATGAGGGTCGACCTCCTTATTTTCCCTTGGTGGAATTTGAGCATCCACAAATGGGTACTTCAAAGTGAGGCCACGCCCCGAGGTTTGTTCTTGAGGTGCAAATGTCTCAAAGCAAGGCCTCGTCCGGTGACCCATATCCACAGTATGATTGTCTCCAAGTAGGGCCATGCCTCGATGACCATTCAAATGGTCATCACTATCTTCATTTGCCAATCTCTCAAGGCTAGGATTATTGTCATCGGACCTAGAGGTGTTGCCAGGTGTCAGTCGCCGCAGCTATGGCTCACCAGATCATTTGACAACTTTTGGCAAGCCTCGATTAGTGGTGCCGAGTTCGTACCTCGACAATCGGCATTTCCCACAACGTCGTCTAACATGGGCGAACATACACCATATCCTGACATGGTCAGATACATGTTCCCCATGAAGATGGTGGCCAGCTTTCTGCAAATGGGTCTCGTGCAATCCTCCTGGGCCCATGGTCTTTGTTAATGCATCCATATGTAATTAATTAGCAGTTTACTCTCCAAATAATGGGGGAATGTGTATTAAATGTTCATTAAGGGCATTAATGTCCCATGCCCATATAAATAGGGCAGGGGTATCTCTTGTAAAAGGTTCAAAGTTTTGGCTAGTTAAGTAATTTAAACTCAAAGCAACATACGCTACCTGAGACTCCATTGAAGCTTGCTCAAACAAGCTTCGAACTCACTAATACCAAAGACTCGTGGACTAGGGCTCTTTTATAGCCTGAACCACGTAAAATATTTGTGTTATTTTCTTTTAATTTCTGTCAAGCTCTTAGATTAGGTTGATAGCAAAAAAAGCAGTCAACAAATATAATTACTAAATATTAAATCTACCAAAATTTTATAAAAGTTAAGATTATATTTTATATATTATTATTATAATAATATTTTATAGCATTTGAAATATTAATATAATTATTAAATATCTAATCTTGTATTATATATTATTATAATAATGATATTTTATAATATTTGAATATATAATTATTAAATATTTATTCTACCATATATTTTTTAATGAATAGATAACATTGTTGCCCCCTGAATTATGATAACTATATGATTGTGCCTCCTGAATGATACGTGGTGTAAAAATTCTCCCTGAACTATGCATGTTACTAAAATATGAGACTTATGTTAGATTTCGTCCTAGTGGCTAACAGATTGATGATGTGACATTTTGTCTGTTGATGTGACACTGCCATGTGTAGAATAATTAACAATTTTGCTCATTAAACTTTGACCACTACCAAATTGTGCCCTTTTTATTAAAACTAATTTAATCTTATTTTAAAAAAACATAATTTTTTTTCTTAAAAATAATAATTATATCCTTAAAAAAATTTAAAAGATTAAGGAAATAAACAATATTAAAAGTTTCAAATTAATTAAATAAATTTTCAAATACTCAAATATTAAAAATCTAATTATTAACAAATAACTTTTTTTTACTTTTCAATATAAAATAAATATATCTTAAAATAAAAATTAAAAATAAATCATAAAACAAAGTTTGTTCCCCTTCATCCTCCTCCTCTTAAATTTTATTTTATTTAAGCCCTTCGTCCTTCGTCATCTTCCTTAATTAAAGATTTTTTGTTTGTTTTAGTATTTATTTTAAATTTTCATTCTAAAATAAATTTATTTATATTGTAAAAGAAAATAAAAAGTAAAAGTAAAAAAGAGTTATTTGTTATTAATTAAAATTTGAATTTCTTAAGGATTTAATTATAATTTTTAGAATTTCTTTTATTTTTCTAATGAAAGGGGTATTATTTTGTAGCAGTCAAAGTTCGAGGGGCAAAATTCCTAATTATTCACTATCACATCAACATATAAAGTGCCACATCATCAATCTGTTAGCCACCTAGGACGAAATCTAACAGAAGTCTCATATTTCAGTAACGTGCATAGTTCGGGGGGAATTTTTAACATTGTGAATCATTTGGGGGGCACGATCATATAGTGATCATAGTTTGGGTGGGCGAAAATGTTATTTATTTATTTTTAATTGGTTTTAAAGTTATATTTCGTTAAGTATTTTTAATATTTTGTTAAAATATTAACAAAAAAATTGTTAAAACCAAGAAAACGATTATATATACACTTTTTTTTATATATATATAGAATAGATATAACAATTTAAAAAATATATATATATTTATACCTATTTTAACATTGATTAAAAAATAATATTATCTACTTTGATTTTTTTATTTTAAATATTAAATTAAATTAACCGTTTATTGTGGGAGTTTATATTTTAAGTTTTTTTTATCTCAAATTTCAAATTCTTAGAGCCTATTTGGCATTGTTTTTTGTTTTTTATTTTCTGTTATCCCAAAAATCAAAAGTGAATGACATGGGAGGAATTAATTGCACGTGGCTGACACCTGGCAAAATCTGTGTTCGACTATCGACCAGGAAGATGTTCGGTGTTATGCGATCGGTCTCTTCATATGACCAGTCTGGTCGTAGACACGTAACACGCGGAGGAAATCTTAAGCAGTTATGATGGAATCCGAAATTCTCTCCCATGATTTCTTGAGTATCCGATTATTTGAGAAATAATATCTGTAACAAATCAATGTAAATCTTCCCTGAGCTTATAAATAGAAGAAGAGGGCTCAGGGAAGGGGATCCTTCTTTTTCTTTTCTGACTTCTAGATCTCTTGAGATTAGAGTTATCATATCAATCATATTGTATTGTTCTTCAGAGGTTAGTGAAACTCATTGAACCCTAGTTCTTTGATCACTCCTTTGAATCCCACATCAATAGTAATCTAAGTGGACGTAGGTTATTACCAGATCCTGGGGCCGAACCGTGTCAGTTGCCCAAAATCAGGGTCAACATTCTGGTGCTTTCATTGAGAGCTTGATATAGCACCGTTGAGAAAACCAATGGCGAAAACTACAAGGAAAACTGGACAGGTGGCCGCCGATGCACCATCAAACCTGCCTCCTCCTCCTCCTCCTGCAAGCGTGGCTGAGGATGAGCCACATCTGGACTTTGAGGAGGAAGAAATGGATGACGCGATGCTGAAGAGTACCCTGGGGGCGTTGCATGAAGAGCTGGCCAATCTGAGGGCCGGCCAAGAAAGTGCTGCCGAAATCATGGCGCGGCAGCAGCAAGAGATTGAACGGCAGTGCGCGGAGTTAAGCGAAAGGCAGGCGAAGATGGACCGTCGCCAGAGCGAAGCCATGGCAGCCCTAGAGGTAGCCTTGCAATTGGCAAGGAATCAGGAGACACCTACTACGCATCCTGATCAACCCACAAATGGGCCACCCCACAGGGGTCCCAATCCTAGCCTGCCTCTCCAACCCTCGAGCCCACAAAGACCCAAGCAGCCTCAGGTGCCTCATGACGATGTCCCACAAGACCCTGAGGCACAGCCTCCATCCCAAGCTGGTCGCGGCAATCCCCCGCATCAGAGGCAGAATAGGACTGAGCATCAGCCTCGCAGTCCTAGACGCCACAGGGGCGACGAGCCGAATCTTCCGAACAGAGGTCAGAATCCTCCTGGTAATAGGAGGAACTCAGAGTTAGGCTCTGCGGTCCGGGGTCCCCCACGGCATAATACTGCACGGGGACACAACGACCAGCGTAGGCCACCCTCTAACGCTCAGAACGCTTCAGCCCGGGATGGAAATCGAGGGAACAGTCGATCCCACCATAGCCAATCAAGATTCAGAGATGGCCATGGGTATAATGAAGCCGACTCAGGCAAAGGAAATGCCGGTCGGAGGAATGAAGAAAGAGGTGGAGGCAGGAGTCAGATACCTCAAGATGACCAACCCAATAGACGGGACGTTGGGGGGCAACCCAGGCAAAATAATGTCTTCAACCGGCTCAGAACTAGCGAGCAGCGGAGAAGAGATGAGGACTTAAGAGATGTGCTCAACGATCGCCGCGAGCGGCATGGCGAGAACATCCCCCCAGCGACATAGGCCACGGCGATTCCTGTCGCTGTGTAGCCAATCAAGATTCAGAGATGGCCATGGGTATAATGAAGCCGACTCAGGCAAAGGAAATGCCGGTCGGAGGAATGAAGAAAGAGGTGGAGGCAGGAGTCAGATACCTCAAGATGACCAACCCAATAGACGGGACGTTGGGGGGCAACCCAGGCAAAATAATGTCTTCAACCGGCTCAGAACTAGCGAGCAGCGGAGAAGAGATGAGGACTTAAGAGATGTGCTCAACGATCGCCGCGAGCGGCATGGCGAGAACATCCCCCCAGCGACATAGGCCACGGCGATTCCTGTCGCTGTGCAGGCCCAGATAGATGCCCTCAACCAGGCAATACAACAACTGGTCGGGGGAAGAATGTCTCATATCGACCACGACAGGAGGAAAGGCACTCCTTTTGTCTAGAGTATAGCTATGGCAGAGACTCCTAGCAAGTTTAAAATGCCTATGCTTCCAAACTTTGATGGGTACGGTGACCCGGTATCTCACGTTAATAAGTTTAAGATACAAATGGGCATTCAGAAAGTGTCTGAAGATGCTCGGTGCAGGATCTTCCCTGCAACACTTTCTGATGCCGCACAGGAGTGGTTTTTTAAGTTCCCTCATGCAAGCATAGTTTCCTGGGAGATGTTCGTAAGGAAGTTTTACGGACAATTCTACGCAGGTCGTGTGCATCTGACCGAGGCAAACCAGCTGGTTGAAATTCGCCAGCAGGATGGAGAATCACTGAAGGACTACATACAGGACTTTATGTGAGCAGCAGCTGGAGCAAAAACAGTGGGGGACGAAGGCAAAATGATGGCCATAACCGCAGGGGTTAAGCATCGCTCCCCCCTCTGGAAGAGCCTCCGCAAAGATGGAGTTAGAATTACCCAGGAATTCTTGGATCGGGCTAATCGTTACATCAAGCTCGAAGATGCCATAGCCAACGATGGAAAGCCTCCAGGCAAGGATAAGAAGGCTGCCGAGCCCACCAAAGCCGCCAATGGGTCTAAGCCTAACGGCAACGGCAAAGGCAACGGGAACGGTAACGGCAATGGCAAGAATGGTGGAAAACGGCCGCACAATGAGCCTTCCACCTCCGACAATAAACGAGCCAAGGGTAACCGTTATGAACCTCGGTTCACTAACTACACTGCCCTTGTCGAGTCTCGGGGAGAGGTTTATCAGGCCACGAGTTCCAGTGTGCCTTAGAAGAAGCCTGCCCCCATTCGAAAGGATATTTCGAAAAGAGACACTACCAAGTTCTGTCGTTATCATAACGACTACGAACATGACACCAACGAATGCAACCAGTTGAAAGACGAAATCGAGTTCCTTATCAGACAAGGTCTCTAATCCAGTGCTGGTTCCTAAGCTTAACGACAAATGGCGAACTTGCGTGGATTTTACAGACCTCAATAAAGCCTGCCCAAAGGATTGCTTCCCACTCCCAAGAATTGACCAGCTGGTCGATGCTACCGTAGGACACGAGATCCTCTCGTTCATGGATGCATATTCGGGCTACAATCAGATTAGCATGCATCCCCCTGACGAGGATCACACCAGCTTTCGGACCGATATGGGCTTATACTGTTATAAAGTAATGCCCTTCGGACTGAAAAACGCAGGTGCAACTTACCAGCAGCTAGTCAATCACATGTTTAAAGAGCTAATCGGAGTAAACATGGAGGTATACGTGGACGACATGCTGGTAAATTCTAAAAAGGCAGAAGGACATGTGAAGGATTTATAAGAATGTTTCGATGTATTGAACAAATACCAGATGAAGTTAAATCCCCTCAAATGTTCCTTCGGAGTTGGATCAGGGAAGTTTTTGGGGTTCATTGTAAACTCAAGAGGAATCAAGGCTAACCCCAACAAGATAAAAGCCCTGATCGACATGAAATCGCCAGAGAAGATCAAAGATGTACAAAGTTTAACCGGGAGAATCGCAGCCCTAAGTAGATTTATTTCGAAGTCAACGGACAAATGCGTCCCCTTTTTCAATCTACTTAGGGGCAATAAGAAGTTTGAATGGACAGGAGACTGCGAGCAAGCTTTTTAGGCCTTGAAGGCGCATATGGCACAGCCTCCCATTTTATCAAAGCCAATCGAAGGAGAAACTTTGTTCATTTACCTGGCGATCACTGAAGTTGCTGCTAGTGCGGTACTAGTACGAGAGGAAGAAGGCGTACAAAAAGCGGTCTACTGTGTTAGCAAGAGGCTGATCGGGGCAGAACTGAGATATCCACCCATCGAAAGGTTAGCATATTGCTTAATCCTGGCCTCAAGTAAACTACGCCCTTACTTCCAAGCCCATCCCATCACAGTTTTAACCGACCAGCCCCTTCGGCAAGTCCTCCAAAAACCAGAGGCGGCTGGGCGCTTATTAAAATGGGCAGTCGAACTAGGGCAGTTCGATATCACATATTCACCGCGAGTAGCAGTAAAAGGACAAGTCTTGGCTAATCTTATTGCAGAGTTCACCGAACTCCCATACAGCGAACAGTGCGAACAGCCTAGTGTGCCTGAGCCTCAAGAGAAAGCTCCATTGTGGAAGCTATTAACGGATGGGTCGTCCAATGAATCCCACGCAAGAGCGGGAGTGATATTGATAACACCGGAAGGGCATCGATTTCACTGCGCCATTAGGTTCGACTTCACCGCATCAAATAATGAAGCCGAATACGAAGCATTCCTCGCTGGGTTGAGAATGGCCAAAGACATGGGCATAAAGACGCTTGATATTTACAGCGATTCACAGCTGGTAGTGAACCAAGTTCTAGGGGAATATCAAGCGCGAGGCCTAAAAATGGTAGCCTACTTGAATAAAACAAAAGACCTGCTAGCCCAGTTCATGAAGTATACCCTCCAGCAAATACCGCGGGATCAGAATTCGAATGCAGATGCTTTAGCTAAACTCGCGAGCACAAAAGATGCTGACACTTTGAACATTGTGCCAATAGAAAAATTGAGTGAGCCAAGCATACGAGCAATAGAAGCCAATATGGAAATCCGAATGGAAGATACATGGATGGCACCTTACTTGGAGTATCTGACAAAAGGTGTACTACCAACAGATAGGAACAAGGCCAGAACTCTGCAAAGGCAGGCCGCTAGGTACATACTGGTCGATGGTGTTATGTACCGAAGAGGATATTCCATGCCACTACTCAAGTGCGTTACACCAGAAAAAGCTAAGGAACTAATGAAAGAGGTGCACGAAGGCTTCTGCGGGGATCACGCTGGGGGGCAGAGTTTGGCAAAAAAGATTCTAAGGAAAGGTTACTTCTGGCCAACTATGAACGAGGATTCGATGGAATTTGTACGAAGATGTGATAAATGTCAAAGGTTCTCCAAAATTCCACGAGCAGCTCCAAACGAGTTGAAACAGATGCAGAGTCCGTGGCCTTTTGCGGTATGGGGGATAGATTTGATTGGATCCCTGCCAACGGGAAAAGGCAAAGTAAAGTACGCAGTCGTGGCAGTCGACTACTTCACCAAATGGGCCGAAGTTGAACCACTCGCTACCATAACGACCAAGAAATTTCTTGACTTTGTCATCAAGAACATTGTTTGCCGGTATGGTTTGCCCTGAAAGATAGTTTCAGACAACGGAACCCAATTTGACAGCGACTTATTCACCGAATTCTGCGAAAGGCACGGAGTTGTTAAAAGCTTTTCTTCAGTTGCGCATCCCCAAGCAAACGGGCAGGTCGAGGCCGTGAATAAAACTCTCAAGGACACCCTGAAAAAGAGGCTTGAAGACGCTAAAGGAGCATGGCCAGAACAGCTGCCTGAAGTCCTCTGGTCGTATAGAACGTCTCACCGAACAGCGACAGGTCATACCCCGTTTTCCTTAGCCTATGGATATGAGGCTATGTTACCTGTCGAGTTAGATCCCCCCTCACATCGACGCTTAACATACGACCAGGACCAGAACAGCCAACTGATGATGGAGTCCCTAGACTCAATTGACGAGATACGGGAAAAAGCCCAACTCCGAGTTGCTGCGTACCAGCAAAAGGTCGCCTGGTACTTTAACTCAAAAGTAAAAGAAAGAAAATTCAACATCGGTGACTTGGTGCTACGACGAGTTTTCTTGAATACCTGCGACCCCACTGCTGGAGTACTCGGACCTAATTGGGAAGGACCTTACCAAATTGAAGAAGTCCTTCACCCGAGCACCTACAAACTTGAACGCCTAAACGGAGATCTCGTTCCACGTTATTGGAATGGAGAACACCTGCGCAAGTATTATCAGTGAACAGTCCTTTTTAAAGGGCTGGCTTGTATTAAATTCTACTTTTTACAAGTTTTGAAAAAATGGTTAGCCACGTTGTATGGCTAATCGCTTATAAATGTAAGATATTTTTTAAGATCACTCGTAAAGACATGTTTAGTCCATTTTTAATACGAGATTATAAGGGACTGTGCGCAGCCAGTCATTCTTGCCAACTTTTGTAAATTAATTTTTACAAGTATTTGTTCATTACGTGTGTTGTTTTGTTGTATTACAAGTGTTAAATTTTGCAACGAGCAGTAATGTTCGTACAGGTCGTGGTCAAGGCAAGTGACCAAGGACCTAAAGCTCCTCGATCACTTGGGGGGCATATAAGGTACATCGATAGCAAAGCATACCACAAGGTATGTAAACACATGAACAAAATAAGTGAAAGCATGCTATGGTACTTAGCGTATTTTTCAAAATTTATGATTTTGTTAAATCAAACCAAAGTACTATGCTAAGTTCGGTCATGCGAACAGGTATTATAATAAAAGATTATAATATCAGAGGCAAACGTTTACACCGCGAGCATTAGTGCTCGGATGTAAGTATGAAATTAAAAGGAATAAAAAACCTTTACACCTCGAGCAGTACTGCTCAGATGTAATTGTTCAAGCATAAGCAAAAGAGTTGCCCTCACAGCAATAAAATAAAAAAGATTGTCTTTACAAAAAGACCCGTGGGCCATAAAGCGAAAAAAAAAATATATTAATTTTGCTGGGGGGCAGGAGGGTCTTCTGGATTAGGAGCGTTTTGATCAGCCGGAGGTTTAGCCACAACAGCAGCAGCAGGAGTTTGGGCCTTGGCTTTCTCTTCTGCCTCCAGCCGAGCAACACACTGCGTCATCAGCGTCTTTTGCAACTGCTCGGAGAGATAGCTAATGTCTGCCTCCCGATTGTGCTTCCAGAAGTCATAGAAGCAAAGGAAGGTGGCTTCCTTATACTTCTTCAGAGTTTTAATTCTGTCCTCCTCGAGCTCGCGCACCCGTTCCTCAAGCTTCTTTACCTCATCCCTGATGGCGGTCAGGTCGAGTGTGAGCTGTTTGCACTCTTGGGAGTTGAGTTTGCAGTTCTCCTTCAATTTGTGCCACTCGTCGATGGCTTTGTTCCGGGCCACTTCACTCTCCTGAAGCTCTCAGGTAAGAGTGGATTGGTCCTCGCATAGCTGCTCGTTCAACTTAGCCAGCTCCTTGTTCTCCTCGAGCAGCTTAGCCTTCTCATCCTCAAGCGCTTGCGTGGCCTGGGCAAGCCTGGAGTCAAAGTTCCTCTCGAGAGAGACCATTGCCCCAGATCGACGCCAGCTGGCAGTCAAGGACAAAAACCCCTGAAGAAAAAATGAGTTAAGAAAGGAAGTTTAGCATAATTGACAAAGCAGCGAAAGACGACTTACACTGGCTATCTCGTTCAGCCCCTTGTTAATGATTTCGTTGATATCCATCGTGGCAGTGTCAGTGATGGCGACCTGGGCGCGCTTATGCTTGGAGAGCCGATATAATCTCTCCCTGGCCATGCCAACTATGTGGCTAGGCAGGGAGCCTTCGGACAATTGGTCTGTGGTCTCTTTGTCTGCGGCCTTTTAGGAAGACCGAGGGTCGGCAGGCGTGGGAGTTTGTTGCTCGGGGGCAGCCGGATGTGTTAAGTCCTCTTTGGAGGGGGCGTCAGTGGGAGCATCTTCTGTTCGGGCCTTCTTCGAAGGGGTCTTGCTACTTTCCCCACGAGCTCTTTTGCTGTCCTTCTTCGGGACAGAAGCTTCGGCAGCAGCTTGGTAGTGTGCAAAGAAGTCTCTGGGGTCCATGCCTGCACAAAGAATGACATTTCAAATGATGAGATTAAAGGGTCGCGGAGAAACAAAAGTTAGAGTATAAGAGTTACAAAAGTAAGGTACCCGAGCTACACCTACTGGTCGGAACATTATCTACTGAACTACCTAGTTCTTGGAAGAAATCTGAATTTAAAGAAGGAGTGTTCCTAAAGTTGTCGTCCCCATCAAATAGGTGGATGGGAATTGGCAAGTTATTTAAAAACGAGAATGGTGTACCGTATACATCCGACGAGTCGTCAGACTGTTCGACAGGCTCAGCAGCCTTTTGTTTCCCCTTGCCCTTGGGGACCGGCGGTTCTGCTGCTCGGTGGGGAGCAGCAGGTTCCCTGATTGTAACCCCAATTGGCCTCCTCCTAGGAGGAGGTGACTGAGGTTGCTGCTCGGGACCCTGCTCGCGTCCCACGCCAGCATGGGCACCACCCGCCGCAGGTTCGCTGGTCGCAGGAGGGGAGCCCTTAAGGCCAGCCAACCTAAGGTTAGCCTCAGTGATCAAGTTTTTCACACTCTTAGCAGCATTGGACATACTGGATAAGAGTGCTGCCCTCGACTCCATTCCTAGAGTGGGGGTCGGGCGCAACCATGGACCTGGAGTACAGTGGAATAGTAGAGTATTATGACAAGAAAAAATTAAAAGGGCAAGGACTACTGGTTTAAGGCTCGTTATTCCCCTTACCTCCTCGGGTGAATGCCAGGTTGTCCGCAGCAATGTCAGGTGTGAGGAAGTATTCCAGATGATACTTCCCCACATTGGAGATATGGGTGGTCTCGGACAGAAACGTGCGTCCAGTCTCCTGATGGAAAAAATGGAAGAGCCCCGTACCGTCTTGGTTGGGGTTGGACTTAAGGTCAAATAGATAATTGACCTCATGAGGAGAGGGGGCTGGCCATTTCTTGAGTTTGTAAAGGATATAGAGCGCGGTCAGCATCCTATATCCGTTCGGGGTAATCTGAAAAGGGGCCACCCCGAAGTAATTAGCCACCCCTTGGAAAAATGAATGCAGAGGCAAGGTGGCACCCGCCTCAATATGGTATCTCGACCAGGCGCTATAAGCCCCCCCTGGTAGGTTGGCTCGCTGGTCGATGGAAGGTCTGACTAGGGTCACCCCCGTCAGATTGTACTTATTTAAATAATTGGAGACCATGCGAATGGTCACCGTGCTCGGAGATACCACGTGCCACTCGATGGCCGGCTGGTCGGCATAACGAGGATGGGCACGTGCCTGAACTTCGGTCTCAGGAGGAAATTCTCGCCGACCACTGGTCGAGGGGGCATCAGCAGGAGGCTGACTTGGAGAAGGGTTGCGTCTTTTTCTGGCCTTGGTTTTTGTTCTGGCCATTTTCTGGGTAAGAGCTGGTGGAGGATTTGGGTTAGAACGTGAGAATGGAATTTCTAGAATCAACGTGGATGGATTCTCTTCGCCTTCGAGCAGTTGGGCTAAGCGATCGTCTTCGATAGGTCTTTCTCCCCCCCAAGTGTCTTGCATATAAACTGCAAACAGACAATGGAGGAGATAAGACAATTCGCGAAGTAGTGTGGGGAAGCTGGGATAACGTTGCTTGTGCCTAAATAGCCAGTAGCATCCTAATCCTACGCTAACTTCAACATGGGTAAATAAAAAAAAAAAAGAAGGGAAAGAAGAATGTTTTCTGAAAAGAACTTTTTTCAACTCCTGAAGGGCGGGAAAAAATTTCGGTTTTTTCATCTAGCTTAAAGGTTGAATCTTTCGTCTACTTAGCGTCCTAAATCAGAGATCCTCACTATCAATCTGTAGTCCTAACCTATGCAAAGCATAAAAACGCATTCTTACCTAGCAATAGATGGCTTATACCAAGAAATTTTTAAAATCCTATTCAAGAACACAGATGTCGCAGAAGTTGCAGAGCACCAAAACAACATGCATGGCATAATAAAAAAGCTTAAAGAATAAGGTTCTTACCTGAGTGAAATGAGGATTCGGAGAAAGATGGAAACTTGGATCAGAAGACCTGCAGCACGGCATCAGACTGGTTTTCGAAGCTCTGAACACTGGTGCAAGTTTTTGAAAATTTTGGCAAAAGTGACGGGTAAAGATTTCTTGAAAAAGAAGAAAGGCTACTTATAGAGATCAAAGGGGTAGCCAAAAGGCGGTAATCATCACTTCCCACTTTCGAAACGTGAGGAAGTGGACAAGCCGTCAGATTGCCTTTTTGGAAACCGAAAAGACTTGATTAGACATAATTATGTCACAGTTTTCGAAAATGCATGGGGATTCTGACAGGCGTGGGAAGACGAACAGTTGTTCCCTTAAGTTTCTTTATTACTGGTCGCACTAAACAAACTTGGGGGGCAAATGTTATCCCAAAAATCAGAAGTGAATGACATGGCAGGAATTAATTGCACGTGGCTGACACCTGGCAAAACCTGTGTTCGACTATCGACTAGGAAGATGTTTGGTGTTATGCGATCCGTCTCTTCATACGACCAGTCTGGTCGTAGACACGTAACACGCGGAGGAAATCTTAGGCAGTTATGATGGAATCCGAAATTCTCTCCCATGATTTCTTGAGTATCCGATTATTTGGGAAATAATATCTGTAACAAATCAATGTAAATCTTCCCTGAGCTTATAAATAGAAGAAGAGGGCTCAGGGAAAGGGATCCTTCTTTTTCTTTTCTGACTTCTAGATCTCTTGAGATTAGAGTTATCATATCAATCATATTGTATTGTTCTTCAGAGGTTAGTGAAACTCATTGAACCCTAGTTCTTTGATCACTCCTTTGAATCCCACATCAATAGTAATCTAAGTGGGCGTAGGTTATTACCAGATCCTGGGGCCGAACCACTATAAAATATCGTGTTCTTATTATTTTCGCTATTACGTTCTTTTCAACGCATTCATCCACGTCAAGCGTATTTTGACTCCGTGTCAGTTGCCCAAAATCAGGGTCAACATTTTCAAAGTTGTCTTTAAGAAATAAGAATACAAAACCGTTTTTGTAGTTTTAAAAAAACAATAGATGTTTGGTTAATGCTTTCTAATTTTTTTGTTTTTTTTTCTAAAAAAACATTAAATAAAAAATTAATAAATATATTTACAAAGAGAAAAATCTTTTAAAAGTTTGTAATAAATAATTAGATAACTAATTTGAAAGAAAAAGTGATAAAAAAATAAGGAGTGATAAAGTAAGAAGAGAAAAATTAAGGAAAAAGAAAGTAATAAAAGAAAAAATAAAAAGAAAGAAAATGATGTGAGACAAAATGGAAAAGAAAGTGATGATAACCTATTATTGAAATGTTATTCTAATACTCTAAAATACAATTATACAAAATAATAGAATGAAATCTGATTCATTCCATACCCCCAACCAAATATCACTAAAATCTTACTCTTGGATGCCCCCGGTATACAGAGTCTTTTCTATTTATACACTAAAGCATCAGCCCATTCATATTCCAAAACTGGAACACAAATAATAACAGCACTAATAAATACCAATAATAACCATCCATTCCAATTCTACAACCAACGGAATATGTATATGAAATGTCAATTTAGTTTTTTACGTCTAATCTAAGTAATTTGAGTAGGAGGCCTAACAGATGATTGTTACAACTCCTATTTGTGAAATAGTGTTTGGTATTTCTCATTCTAATATGGATTATACCAATCCAAATCCAAGAGTTTATTATCAATAAGTGCAACTTCAGTCCATGCATCTAGTCAATTAGTCAACTATGTTGCTCACCATTTAGTGGTCGTTTAGTATGCAGGAATCTGGATATGGAAATGAGAATCTGAACATTTTCTCATATTTGGTACTGGGTTTGAGTTTTTCTAACCTGGGAAACAGGTACTCCAGGGTTTTAACTTATCCTGATTCTGGGTTCAAGTAAAACTCATCTGAGAGGTAGTTTTCAGATACCCAAAAATGTGAAACACTTCAAAATTATTATTACTTTTTAAAAAAAAAAATCTTAAACCAATAATTTTTTAATTTATGATTATTTTATTTTTGAAACTTATAAAAACAAATATACATACATCAAACTATAACGATAAATAATATTTGTTTATTTAAAGAAATTGATATATAAAGTTTTTATATCATTACTTTAGTTTAGAATAACAAATAAAATATTATTAAAAATAAAATAAGTGTATTTTTAAAAAATTTACTTGATTCTAATATATAATAATAGTATTTTTTAATTTTGTTAAAAAAATATTTCTAAAATTGTTTAGAAATTATAATCTAATGAAAAATTTAGTAATTTTTTAAAATGTAATTTAATTTTTATAATGATATTATTTATTATTTTGATGAAATATATTATTATACTAGTTTTATGAAAAATATGAAAACTTGACAGATTCTTATACACAACCAAACACATAAGTGATATTCTCATTAATCATAAATAAGATTCCACACCAAACACATTGATGTAAGTTTTCAGACTATCAGATTAGTAATATGAAAAATGTGAACTTTTCATACCAAACTGCCCTTAAGGAGTATAGTATTTTGAAGAACTATGTGAGGTACTATTTGCAGAAACCATGGTGATCAAATGGTTATGTAATTTGGAAGACATTCCTAGCTAGCGCATCACAGAAGAAGCAAACAACCTTGAGACAAATGCAAAAGATTTTGAGAAGGTGGCTCGAAATGAAGAGCTTCTTCCTTCTTTGTCTCCTCAACATCTGGTTCTTGCAAGCCTGCTGCTTCCAATACGCAGGCTTTCACCTCTGCAAATCTCACTTCAGACAGAGAAACTTCGGCAAGAAGCCTCCATGCATAGGCCTCTGAGGCATCGTCAAAATCCTTCTTTCTTTTCAGCACTACATGGCCGCTGATCTCCCACACTGCAGGGTTCACTTGGGTGTCCAGGATATCCTGGCTTACTTCTCTTAATGCTTGCCTCTCTGCAAATGACTGAAACAAAATAGCATAGTGAGTACAACAATTACACACACTCATACGTCAAGCTAATGTATAAGCAAAGAGAAGGGGAGGCCCAAACATATTACATCAACTTCCATAATGAAAATAAATTGAAGAACATTAAAATTCATGTTTAAAGTTACTAGATTCAAATTTTTTCCAAAAATTTACCAACACATTTTTTTTTCCTATAGAGAGTGCAGCAAAACAAAACTCGACCTCAAGGCTATGTTTTCTTTCTGAAAAATGCCAATCACTACAAATGCTTAGCACCATACCTTTTTGTTTTGCCGCACAATGCCATGACACAAGGTTAGTGCTATTTGGTCCTAAGTTATTGAATGGAAGAATGTGATTGAATAAAAGTAAATGATACTAAACACTATTAATACTGCTCAACATTTTACCATTTCCAATTACTGATGAAGTACACAATGGAACTTTTCTAGTACTATTAATACTGCTCAACATTTTACTATTTCCAATTACTAATGAAGTACACAATGGAACTTTTCTAGTAAAGATAACAAGCGTAAAATGCTCCATTCTCATGAGCACGCCAATGAATAAACAATTCCATGAAAGGCCCTGTAGAATTTGAGGAGACCGTAGTCAACCCCACTCAGGTCCTCAAATTAAATAAAGCTTAAATTGTATCGTGTAAAATATGTGGCTATATATGTTCACAGACAAAAAGAGAGAGGAAGAGATAAAGACCTGAGGAAATAAGAAGATTCTTTTCCCACAATCAGAGATTAGCACGTTGAAAGGTATGTTGTTTTCCTGCAAGTGAATGCAGGAGCTAGCAACAACATCAGACAAATCCTGCATTGAATTTCCAGCCTCGAAAACAAGACCTTGAACAGGATAATTCTTGAGTTGAGAAACAATTACTCCTTTGTTGTCTGGATTCCCCATTTCAATACTAACTCTATGGGTCAAAGCCTTTTCAACTGGGAAAGGCACTGCTAAGTAATATGCCTGCAATAGGTAAAAAGAAAAAATGAAAGAAAAGCCAATCAGTTTAAAGCACACAAAATCCCTAATTAGGACTTAAAAGTGTCAAAAGTAAAAATGTCTAAAGATAATTACTTGAAAATGTAGGTGATTAATTGTGGCAAAAGCACCTAAGCTGTTGTAACCCAACCGGAAGAAGGGATCTTTCACTTCTTTAGCCATATGAAGAGCCAGCAAGAAGCTCTCATGGTCAATTCTTTGAGGCAAGCAATCAAAAACTCGAGGAATCAGAAGAACATGACCATACTCAATTGGACTCACCTGTTAATACATAAATATTACATGTGAGTTAGATACCAATAATATTAAATAGTATTTCATAGAAACATGGGCAAACAAGATAAGAACGGTAGTTATAAGCATTAGTCTAATGGTACTACACCATTCCTCGAAGAGATCCTAAGTACCATTTCCCCTTGCCAATGTTAAAAAAAAAAGAACAAACAAGACGAGAACATCCTTCAATGACCACTATAAAGGGGAAAGAGAGACTTTTTCTTACATTAATAGCAACAACATTCGTTGAATTGGATCCCATGTCAGCTACTGCTGGTGCAGTTGGAGAAAAATGGCTCCTATTGTCACTACTTGGTTCAAACCTGAAGAGAACTTCTTCTTGGCAAACTTTAGTGAAATTGAATTTGCTGTCATCAAAAGGCTGAAGAACAAAGTGAGCTGGAAACTCAGTTGGTCTTTTCTTCAAATGGCGCCCTTCATTCAGCTGTGCTATAAATCCAAAGTCCCCAGGAATGATCTTTGTCTCACAAGCTGTTACATCATAGCAAAAAAGGCCCCGCATCATTCGATCTTCCCACTGTCCAAACAGCAAATTCTGCAAGGACATGTTAGAATCTTCACTGTTGTTCATCACCCCAACATTATCTCCTCCCTCTTCCTTCTTCTTGAATGAATACAGAGAAAGTTTAGACACTGCAACCACCAAATAATACAAATAAGATAGTGTAAGAACGGAAACATCAAAACACAAATAAATCCCAACTTTTCTGTTCTAATATTGAGCAATGCAGATATTATTACAACTGTATTCCTAAGATGGAAGTTTCATTAATACAACCAAGTCTAACACATAATTTTACCTACTTGTCATGGATGTGAATCAAAACCTTATGATTGAACCGAATTAAAAAAAATAATAAAAAAAAAATTGCAAAGCATCCATCTTATTCATATTCATATATTTGCGTTTCACTTCAACCTTTCCTTTCAACAAGAAGCAACCCCACCACTAAATAAACTCAAAATCAGAAGTTTCAATACTGGATACCTGGAAAGCAGCACTTTCCAAGGCAATTCCGGCCACAACCCAATACACTTTGATCAGAAATAGATTTCGAACCATCATCCTGGTAATTGGAAACAACTGTAGGAACCTTTTTAACTGTCAACATTTTCGCGTCTTAATTCCAAAACCCAGATACGTTTTCTGGAACTATACACAAATATCAAGAAACCAAAAGACGCAGTTTAATATTTATTTATTTTAACGCGAAAAAGCCAGAGAACAAAGTCAGAGACAGCAAGCCAACACCGCCGCCGGCGACAGAGGAAAAAAAACCTCAAATGGTTATTCGCCGATCGAGCGGGAAAAGGCTTTGTGCTACTGCTTCTTCCGGGGTAGTGATTTTAGTGAGAACGGGTTTAGTTTGGAATTTAAATTAATGGCAGTTTGGGTTGACGAAATTGAATATATCCGTATTAATTGGTGACCACTATTTGTGTATGGTAATTCCGATTCTTCATCTGCTTCCACATTCTGCAATTAGATGTTTACTAATTGAGAAATAGACGACTTAAATAGTCTTTTGGCGGTTTCAAGTCAAATTGGAGAAGCATTAACATATCAAGTCGAACGCAAGGTTTTTTAAATTTTAAATATTCACCTTTTGGTCCTTAAAAAAATAAATTTAAAAATGGGCCTTTTATTTCTAGATTTCGGCATTATTTTAGAAATTCACTTTGAACCCGTATTTTCATTTTTGCTTGAATAGCATTTTTGTTCCGAACTATTACCATTTTAAAATCATGCCTCCCAAAACTTTTCTCCTTAACGAATTGTAGTCCTTAATGAATTGTAAGACTTCCGTCCATTTTAGTAATGGAATAACGACATGTCATCAGTTAATTCATTAAAAATTAAGCAAAATCTTATAAAATATATATAAAAAATCATTTATAAGACCTATATATATACTTAGATGCAAGCACTACACAATATGCACATTTGTTTAGTTTTATTTATAAAATTATTTTTATTAAATTTATATTAATGTCAAATAAATATACTATTTTAATTAAATAATTTATTTATTTTTGTTTAAGTTTATGTTTGTTCTAGTTTTTAAATTTAGGAGTGACAAAAAGAAATTATATATTATATGTTTAATGTAATATTAAATATTATATGTATATTTTAAATTTAAGTTTCTTGCTAGTTTTTAAAAAAAAAAAACAATTTATAGTAGATTATATTATATGTTTAATATGATATTATTCTAATAAATGAGTTTAAGTTTAATTAAATTTTATTTAACTTATAAAATATATGATATTATTATTTTTAAATAATTATCATTGTAACATATCTAAGAAAATATCATATTTTAATTTGTTTAATTATGTATTGTTTTTAAATAATTATTATTGCAAAATATCTAAAAAATATCATATTTTAATTTGTTTGATTATTTATTATTATTAAATAATTATCATTGTAAAATATCTCAAAAATTAACTATTTTAATTTTTTTAATTATTTATTTTATTTTATTTAAGTTTAAGTGTTTACAAATTATCGTTAAATATAAAAATATTTTGTTAAATATAAGAATATTCCGTTAAAGTTAACATTAAAAAAATAAAAAGTTAAAACCAATAATTTCCGTTATCTACACACTTATTATATAGAAGAGATATATAAAGGAGAGCAGTAAGGAGATGATATGACACTCTAAAAACTCTTCAAATCACTCTATCTATTTTCTCCTTTAATCTAATTTTTTTTATTTATTTTAAAAATTATAATAATAATGAATGTATATATATATATATAAAGGAGAGCATTAAGGAGATGATGTGACACTCTAAAAACTCTTCAAGCCACTTTATCTATTTTCTCTTTTAATCTAATTTTTTTATTCATTTTATAGATTATAATAATAATAAATGTAATTTTTTAAATTTAAATGAGATATTTATAAGATATTATTATTTAAATGTAGATAAATATATCTTTATGAGTCTATACATATTCTAAACATTTTCTATTAATCTCATATTTTCCTCTACTCTAATTTTTTTTCTCTTCTTCTCTCTAAATTCTTTCAATTTCAATTTTCAATAAATTCCAATTCATATCTCCAATTCATATTCATTTATTAATATTTGTTAAATTTTAAAGTTTGAGTATTTATTCAATTTTTAATGTTTGTTAATCTTTAAAGTTTTTATTTTAAATTATTGATCTTCATATTCTAACATCTTCATCTTATTTTTCTATCATGTTTTAGATGTTATCAGATGTTTATGTTGTGTGGATAATATTGAGATTGCTGAAAGTGTTTGGGAAAAAAAAGATGTCAAAGTTTTAACAAATTAGTAAGTATAAGTTAATCGATAAATCTTCAAATAGATTATGTAGCATCATTAATCGAAAGATTTTCCACCATCTCCAATGGTGTGGAAGCTATTGCAAGTTCTAATATATTTATATTTTATTTAAGTACTATTATTATTTAAAATGAATAAAAAATAGAAAAAATTAATAAAATTGATATAATCATCTTTTTTTTATCTGCTTATTTGTGGTTAATTAATTTATTATTATTATTTTAAATGTAAATAAGATATGAATTTTTTTATTTATAATAATATGTTCATATCTATTTATATATAATAATAATAAATAATCTATCTAATTGTATTCTTAACCTTTAGAGCAAACACGAGATCCAAATGTTACTTTTTAACAATAAATTGTCCAAACAGGTAGTCAACCAAATGCACATGGTTCAAATAATATAACTATATATTCATATTTTTAACCTTTTGACAAAACTCAAGGTCCACAAATTAAATTTAAAAAATAAAGGATCCAAACGGGTAATCGACTAAAATACAACGTTCAAAATGGTGTGAACCCTTATAGAAAACATAAATTATATAGATAATTATATATATTTATATAATTTACTTTTTATAAAGAATTTTTAACCTTTTGAATAAATACATGGTCCAAAGGTTAATTTTTAAAAATAAATGGTCAAAGCGAGCAATCAGCCAAAATATAGTATTCAAATAATTGATCTATCTATTTCTATTTTTAACTTTTTGACAAAACTTAAGATCCACAAGTTAATTTTTAAAAATAAAGGTTTCAACGGGTAATCAACTAAAATACAAGGTTAAAAAAGATGTGAACCCTTACAGAAAATATAAATTATATAAATGTGTACAATTTAATTTTTATAAAGAATTTTGAACATTTTGAATAAATACATGTTCTAAAGGTTAATTTTTAAAAATAAAGGGCCAAAACGGGTAATCGACCAAAATACAATGCTCAAATAATCAATCTATCTATTCCTATGTTCAACCTATTAACAAAATACGAGATCTAAAAGTTAATTTTAAAAAGGGAAAGTATCATTTTGGCCCCTGTCTTTTTCCCGAATACGCGATCGGGCCTTGTGTTTTCTTAAATGACAATTTGGACCCTGTGTGTTTACAAAATGGATCAAAATAGTACCTGTTAACCGAGATTTTCGGCAACTATCTTAAAGAAGGATGTTTACTGATAATAATAATGAAAATGGAAGATCGATACAAGATTTTTACGTGGTTGGGGCGTTAACTAGCCTTAGTCCACGAGTCTGTATATAAGTCTGTATTAGAGCTAGGATAAGCTTTTACAATGGAGTTGTTTAACTGTATTTGAGCAGAGTTTCTGCCTTTTCTCCCCCTTTCTACGTTGCATTACAACTTATATTTATAGGTCGAGGGGGACATCAGGTTTGGGCCGGGCCCGACCCGGACCCATCTGAGGAATGTGCACAAGGGGCCTTCCTAGTGGAGGCCCGAGCTAAAAAGGTATACAGTACGCCAAACCCGAACCAGCTCAGGCCCAATTAGTTGCCCTGAGACGCAAGCATTCTCCCGACAAAACGACACTTTGGCTCTGACCACTTCGAATCACGAGGCCGATTCAGGGGACCAGACCGGTCAGAGTACTTGGCTGCGCAGTCCTGACATGCCAGTAGATAATCCCAAGGTGACCCTTTCTGCAGGTGAAAAGTGGGGGGACAATGCCCACGCGAAATGAGACGGTTTCAGTATCCTGGACGCCTGACCCATAGCCCGGGGACGAAACGGCCCAGGATCGTTTACCTTTGGCCCGCTTCGTTTACTTCGGGCCCGGACCACTCCGGGCCAGGGACAGGGACGCAATGGCCGCGATGGTCCGGGGCACTCCGGACAGTGCTGGAACCGTTCAAGCTGAACATGAACCCGGAGGAACGTCCCGGACCCTTCTACATAGGCCCAGTCCGTAGTCCTCGGACCAGGCCCAAATACCGAACCGGTCCCTCTGACCGTGGGCCGGGGCGAGGGCCCAAAACCCTGACAGGAAATGGGGATAACATTTACCCTCCAAGCCTTCACCCGGGCTAGCCGGGGGGAGGGTTGCACCACCCTCGCGGTTCTTGCCGAGTTGCCTCCCCAATTTCTGCCAGGGCCAGGAGGCTCGCGGGAAGGCTGCGGCTGGGGCAGGTTACCCAGCCCGGACCATTTGATGTACCCCGGGGACGTTTACCCTTGGCCTGCTTCAAGAATAGCGACACACATGTCGCCACGTGACTGTTGCAAGGGCCTCGAAGAGTCGCCTAGGCCTCCCAAAGTCTGCTAGGCCTGGGTTAGGGTGTCAGCGCACGTCACGAGGCGTCCCATCCGCACGGGGAGAGTCATCATTAATTTCCTTGGAATGGGGTGGATCGTAGGATGGGGCGTCCTTTGACATCCACCACTCCTGGACTGTCAGATTGGAGGTGCTGAGGATCCAGACCAAAAAAGAGCTCATAAAATGTCCTCTGCGCGATCCTCGGCCGTTGGATGAAGAGGCACCTGACCGTTGGATCGGGGGCCAGGATTCGGGGGCTGATATAAAGACTCGGACTACAAACATTCGGCACTTTTCCACTTCCGACCCAGCTTAAGAAAAAGGAAAACTAGAACGCTCGCCAGAGCTTTGCATGTCCAACTTCGCCGACGAAATACTTCGTCGTTTACTAGTTCTGCGCCACCGCCTGTTTCCCAGGGCCTCAAACTTCGTTCTGCAACCTGACGGCACTTCTCGGGTTTGCCCCGCCGACAAACTGCTGCACCGGCTGTGCCACTTCAGGAACGAGGTCCTGCCGTCCTTACGATCGGACAACCGCCAACTTCAAGCGTCGACACCACACAGTAAGTATCTTTTGATTCTATTGTCAACTTTGTGAATCTAGGCTTTCTAGACGCATGCACCTAGGCTCCGTACTTTAGAATTTGCTAGGAAGGCTGCCCGGTTGGGTGGCACCGCTTCGGATGATCCCTGGACAAGGGATGGACCGTAGTAGCCTTTCCTCCTGATCAGGGTCCCGGGGCTTTTTGGGGTCCCGGGCCTGATCCGTCGGGACTCCGAGCAGTCCTTAGGACACTCCCTGTACCTCGACCAACTCTTTTGGGTTTAGGTACTGACTGCTTGGTCTTTCTTTCTTTGTTCCCAGATCGTCGATCATGGCCACGGGCGTCACACTTCACTCCGAAGAGGAGGTTAATAGGGCTCCTGTAGTCATTCCCGGCTCCATGACGCCCAAAGGCCGCAGGTGGGAGATGGATGTAACGCCCAACCTGTTCCGGAACTACCGGATGATGCAGCTCCTGGAGACGGGGCTGGGCATCGAATCGACTCCGGGCCTATTCCACAATCGTATGGCCAGGTTAGAGGAGCGGGCGCATACGTCCGTGGATGGATTCGGGGCCTGGAGTGCCGGCCACATCAGCGCGGGAGCTACGCTCCCGCTTCATGACTACTTCGTGCGGTTCCTGACGTATGTGGGGATCGCACCCTTCCAACTGCTGCCACAAGCATACCGCCTGCTTGTTGGGTGGAAGGTGTTCTGTGTCGCAAAAGAGATCGCGGATCCTACCCCGGCGGAAGTCCTGTACTTCTACAAGCTGGTGCCGCAGGTCAGCGCCAAAGACAAGAGCCTGTACGGCTTTTACAGGCTGCAGCCGCGGAGTGGCTATCCGGCTCCTACCAACACCTGGAAGCACCCCCCGGATGTCAGGCATTACTGGTTTATGACATCCGGGTTCCTTATTGACAAGAATCCCACACTGCTGCTAGACTTCCAGCGAGTGGGTAAGTATTTCCACGGACCCTCTATTTCACTCCTCTTTCGCTTTCCATCTCTCATCGTACCTTCCGGGTCGCAGGTCCCTTCATGCAAACCCCCCTCACCGCCTTTCTCCTGGAAAGGAGGAGGTTCTACGCCAAGCTGACCGCGGAGGAGCTGGACGTAGGGGGCTATGTCAACGACAAAAACCTCCGGCTAGTAGGGTTACTCGCGGCCACCCAGACCATTGTTGCCCCTAGCCTCCGGGGCATCCCGTTTGAGAAGAACGTCGAGGCCCGGGAGCAGCTAGCCCTTGACCACATCACCGAGGTGGTGAGAGCGGCGCGGGCCACCGCAGCCCAGCGTAAGAAGAATCAGCTCCCGGTGGAAGAGGCCACCTCGGAAGAGCTGGAAGAGCTTTTCGAAGATGCCCTACCAAACGTTGGGACTCCTGGGGCTAGCATATCGGGGCGAGGTAACTCCCCTTTAGTCATAATTTATGCCCCTCAAGTTGGGGACTTAGCTAGGGATAGGCTAGAGCCGCCGGGCCCCGCGTTTGGGGCTGATGGGGAGATGAAGCCTTCATCTCCCATCCCTGTAGGATCAGAAACCCTAATGTTCCTGTCTGGGTTTCTCCAGTACGGGGGGTTTCTAATCCCGGACGACGTAGGAGACCGGATACACACATTTGCTTTAAGGGAATTGAGTCTCGCCCGGGGCCTAGACGAGGGTTTGTCCCGGGCTATACTTTCTCCTTTCTGTTGTGCTTTCCCGTTCGGCTTATCATACTAACTTCGTTTTCCTGTATTTTTGCAGAGGACTCCAACATGTCTGACCCAGCTAGCGAGATGAGGAGGCTCATCAAGGAAAGATCAACCTTGAAGGTGGCCAGGAGGTCGAATGTCGTGGCCGGCGCGGAGCTCCCCCCAACCAGTGAAAAACCTGGGACAATGCCCGGCCCAGGCGAGGCACTGGCCGTGGTACCATTCCGGGCCGTGGAGCCGGCCGCAGACGGTCTCCCGGACCAGCCCCCGGTAATTGATTTGGAAGCGGGCGAAGCCGCAAGCCGGAGCTCTGGGAAGAGAGGCCCCGGAGATGATGCCCGGGAGGGCAGACTCGGGAAGAGGCCTCGGACGACGTTGTCAGAGACGGTCGAGGAGTCACACGGGGAGAGTAGGCTAACCGTGAAGGAGATCCCTGCTCCGCCTGTCCTTCCCCTCCGCCCAACCCTTCTCGAGGAGGGGGAGTCCGCTCTGCGGGACGAGCAGTCCCGGCTGGTCAACCGGACCTGGGAGAGCGGCCGATGCTGGAGAGACGATGCTTACAAGGCCCTGATGATCCGTCGTCAGGTCGAGTTTTCGGATCGTCCCGCCAAGTTCAGCGCTCCTCAGCCGATCGTGGATCGGCTAGCTGCTGAGATGGGCTTCCGCTCCAAGCTGGGTCAGGACATTGCCCCCATGGCCGCTGATCTGCTCGATCAGGTCGGGAGCACTATGTCTAACCTCTAGCTGAAGAGGTACGCCACGATAGCCAATCCGGACGGGCTGTTCATCTCTCAGGCTCTCCGCCACCAGGCTACCGCGGTAATTTTCAACTCATGTCCTTTAGTCATTCGTTGGTGGTGACTTCTTTTTCTAACTTTCGTTTGCTCTAGGTTGCCTTGTTATCTCAAAGGAGTGCCGATTTGATGGCCGAGCTTGCCCTCAAGATGGAGACGGCCAAGCTAGAAATAGAGGCGGCCGTGAACCAGAGGGAGGCCGCCAAGGAAAATCTCAGCAAGGAGACAGCTCGCCTCCAAGAAGAGTTGGCCCGCGCGAAGGCGGAGCGCGAGGAAATTAGCCGTGCCAAGACCGGGGTGGAAGAGGAGTTGTCCCGGACGACAAAGGTTGCTGACGAAAGGGCGACTCTCTTGGAGGCTGCTGCGGCATAGTCCGTCCTGGACAAGGAGGAGATCCGGATCCTGAAAGCCCGTGTCTTTGAGCTGGGCAACTCCCTTCTTCAGGAGAAGGCGGCACACGAAACCACCCGTCGAGAGAAGGAGGAGGCCGACGACTTAGTGGATGTCACCTTTAACGAGGCCATTTATATGGCCTGGTGCAAGGACAAGAACATGAACCTCCTAGTCTTCCCCGATCCCGACTCGAAGCGTGCCGAGTATGAGGCCAAGGAGAGGGAGGATGCGGACCTCCGGGCGGACGCGCTGTAGGCCCTTGTCTCGGCCTTGTTCTTCTGTTAATATGTTTAGCTTGTAATCAAATTTTAAACACTGTTTCTTCCATTGGTTTTTAAGAGATTTTTCCTTTCACCGTTCAGCAAACAGTTGTTGTTGCGACTAACTGATTGCAGGGGGTCTTGTCCTGGTTCCAACGGCCGGGACTGGACCCAACGACTAGCCCCGGCGCTGCTCGGGGCCCTTGTGCCTTTGTTTGCCCCGGAGCGCCTAGGGTCGGTCGGATGCTTTTGCACTCCGAAGCCGAAGACCAATTTCTTCGGGTTGGACGCTGTTCGCCCGGGGCGGGGCAGGCCCTGGTCCGATCCTTTTAATTCTATACCCCCGGACATCGTTCGTCCGGGGTGGGACCAGCCTTGGGCTCGGTCCTCTTATTTTCACTCCCGGACATCGTTCGTCTGGGGTGGACCCAGCCTTGGGCTCGGTTCCCTTTTACTTATACCCCCAGACGTCGTTCGTCCGGGGTGGGACCGGCCTTGGGCTCGGTCCTCTTATTTTTATACCCCCGGACGTCGTTCGTCCGGGGTGGGACCGGCCTTGGGCTCGGTCCTCTTTTCCATACCCCCGGACGTCGTTCGTCCGGGGTGGGACCGGCCTTGGGCTCAGTCCTCTTATTTTTATACCCCTGGACGTCGTTCGTCCGGGGTGGGACCGGCCTTGGGATCGGTCCTCTTATTTTTATACCCCCGGACGTCGTTCGTCCGGGGTGGGACCGGCCTTGGGATCGGTCCTCTTATTTTTATACCCCCGGACGTCGTTCGTCCAGGGTGGGACCGCCCTTGGGCTCGGTCCTCTTTTCCATACCCCCGGACGTCGTTCGTCCGGGGTGGGACCGGCCTTGGGCTCGGTCCTCTTAGTTTTATACCCCCGGACATCGTTCGTCCAGGGTGGGACCGGCCTTGGGCTCGGTCCTCTTATTTTTATACCCCCGGACGTCGTTCGTCCAGGGTGGGACCGGCCTTGGGCTCGGTCCTCTTATTTTCATACCCCCGGACGTCGTTCGTCCGGGGTGGGACCGGCCTTGGGCTCGGTCCTCTTATTTTTATACCCCCGGACGTCGTTCGTCCGGGGTGGGACCGGCCTTGGGCTCGGTCCTCTTATTTTTATACCCCCGGACGTCGTTCGTCCGTAGTGGGACCGGCCTTGGGCTCGGTCCTCTTATTTTTATACCCCCGGATGTCGTTCGTCCGTAGTGGGACCGGCCTTGGGCTCGGTCCTCTTATTTTTATACCCCCGGACGTCGTTCGTCCGGGGTGGGACCGGCCTTGGGCTCGGTCCCCTTATTTTTATATCCCCGGACGTCGTTCGTCCGGGGTGGGACCGGCCTTGGGCTCGGTTCCCTTTATTTTTATACTCCCAGACATCGTTCGTCCGGGGTGGGACCGGCCTTGGGCTCGGTCCCCTTTTTTATTTTTGCGCCTGGGATGACACCCCCCGCAAGTGAGCGGAGACTGGTCTGGGGTCACTTGAGATAATAGCCCTGAGGCACACATTTTCATGGAAATAATAGCCCTTTATGACGTTTTGCACACGTCATTTTCATTGTTCTAAAAAAGGGAATTAGCCCTGAGGCGTACATGTTACAGCGTAAACATTAAACTGGGACGAGCCCTTGGGCTACTGGTAGTATTTACGGAGGTGTTCTGCGTTCCAGGCTCGCGGAACCTCAGAACCATCGAGCCGCTTCAAGCGATATGTTCCGGGGCATATCTCTTGCTGGATCTCATACGGCCCTTCCCAATTGGGGCCCAGAACCCTTACCCCCGGATCCTGAGTGGCAGGGAAGACCCTCCGCAGGACCAGATCGCCGGTTTCGAACTTACGGCTCTTGACTCTGGAGTTGAAGTGCCGAGCGATCTTGCCCTGGTACATCTTTAACTGCACTTGCGACTCTTCCTGGATCTCCTCGATAAGGTCCAGAGATTCTTGGAGTAAGGCGTGGTTCTGGGTGGGATCATACGTGTCGCGACGATGGGACGGGATGGTCGTTTCAATTGGGATGATGGCTTCGCATCCGTACACCATTGAGTATGGGGTGTGCCCGGTTGATGTCCGTTCAGTTGTCTGGTAGGCCCACAACATGCGGGGAGCTCTTCGGGCCACTTGCTCTTACAGGCCTGAAGCTTTTTCTTCAGTGTCCCTTTTAGGATTTTGTTCACGGCTTCGGCCTGTTCGTTTGCCTGGGGCCTGGCCACGGCGGAGAAACTCTTCACTACACAATGCCTCGCGCAGAAATCCGTGAAGTGGAGGCTGTCAAATTGTTTCCCGTTGTCAGACACGATTTTGTAGGGGAGGCCATACCGACACACTATGTTGTTAACGACGAAATCTAAGGCCTTCTTGGACGTGATCATGTTCATAGGCTCCGCTTCAACCCATTTCGTGAAATAGTATACCGCCACAATGGCATACTTCACCCCTCCTTTCCCGGTTGGGAGGGATCCCACAAGATCGATCCCCCACACTGCAAAGGGCCAGGGACTGTTCATCAAGGTTATCTCTGTTGGGGGGGCCCGAGGGATCTTCGCGTACCTCTGGCATTGTTCGCACTTGCGGATGTAGTCTATCCAGTCCCTTTTCATGGTGGGCCAGAAGTATCCTTGGCGCAGAATCTTCTTGGACAAACTGGGTCCGGATGTATGATCTCCGCAAAAGCCTTCGTGGACCTCATGCATGATGGCGCCCAGCTCAGTCCCGGACACGCACCTGAGGTAAGGCATAGACAGTCCCCGGCGATAAAGTTTCCCGTCCATCATGACGTATCGGTGGGCCTGGTACAGGAGCTTCCTGGCCGCGGCTCGCTCGTTCGGAACCTCCTCGGTGGACAGGTAGCAGATCAGCGGCCCCATCCATGAATTGGAGTGATCGACGGCATGGACGGTCGGAGTCCCGATGCTTGGGACGGGGAGATGGTTGACGGGGACCAGCCCGGCCAACTCGGCCTCTGCGTCGGTTGCTAGCTTCGCTAATGTGTCCCCAAAGACGTTCCTCTCCCGGGGTATCTGGCGGATGGAATGCGCCGCGAATGCTTGGAGCATCTCCCTCATTTGGGTTACGTATGCCGCCATTCGCTCTCCCTTGGTCTGATACTCCCCCGAAATCTGTCTGACTACCAGCTGAGAATCGCTGTATATTTCGAGGTTCGCCGCCCCTACTTCTCGGGCCAGACGCAACCCCGGGAAGGATTCACGCTTGCCTCGGTTACTCCGGTCTGTGATTGCTGGGCCACGACGGGGGCCATACTGTGCCCTGCTAGCGCGACGCCATACCCGGAGAAATGCGTTGATTGGGCTGGGGCATATCCCAAAGCGGCAGGACCGTACACCGTAGGCGTGTAACTAACGCCGGGCGCGACAACCGCCCCCGGGACAATGGGGGGCGTTGCGTAGGACTGTGCGGGGAAATGTCCCGCACCTCCTGGAATTGTCTGAGGGACTGGATGAGGAGCCGAGGGCCATCCAAAGGCCTGGATCTGAGCCTCCTCCCAGTTGATGAATCCTTGGGCCCTCCTAATAAACTCTTCTAGAGTGGCGGCTTTATTGCGCTGCATGTCGTCCCAGAGCGGGGACCCGGCCCGGATTCCAGACTGTAGTGCCACCAGGCGCTGTCCGTCATCGACCTTTGTCTTGGAGGCTTCTTCAGTGAAGTGCTGGATGTAGGCCCTCAATGTTTCCGCGGGCATTTGCTTAATATTGGCGAGGGCACTGATTTGCATGTCCATCCTCATGGCGGCCACGAATTGCTTTCGGAAAGCCGACTGTAGCCCGGATCATGTTTGGATGGACCCCGGTTTATGCCTTTTCCACCACTCTTCGGCGGGACCGCCCAACGTGATGGAGAAGCAGAGGCACTTGCCGTCGTCGCTGACATGAGCCACGGTCATGAGTCGGTTGTACCGGGACAGATGATCCCTAGGATCCGTGCTTCCAGTGTAGGCGGCGAGACTTAGCATCTTGAACCCCTTGGGCAATGCGGCATCCAGGACATGTCTTGCGCACGGCTCCTTGTCCTCTTCGTCAGAGTCCGTGTCCGCGCCTTCCTGCTTGCGGACCAAGCAGTCGATGACCTTTTTTAATGCTGCCATTTGCTCCATGAGCTGCCTGGCCGTGCTGTCCTCCAGGGGGATTCTCTCGTTCCGCCTGTCGTTTATGTCGTTCCTGAGGTCGCCGTTTCGAGGAAGGATTTTTTGCTTGCGGGCCCGCTCTTTCCGGGCATTTAGCCCGTCACGCAAATCTACCCGGGAAGTGTCGTCCCCGGAGCTGAGAGCGTTACGATCCTCGCGGCGGGATCGTTCCCGATGGTTCTTGTTGACCGAGGCACTCGGGTGTAAAGACTTTTCCCTCCCGTTCGCCCTTGGGGAGGGCCGGGGCTGACCGTCCTGCGGCCGTACCCCCTGCGGATCGAAAGGGTGGCCTCGTCCTGGGACAGGGCGCACCTTCTCTTTCCTGGGTAACGGCCGTGAACGTGCCCCGGCTTTATTGACGGGGGTAGTCTTTTTCCGAGTTGTCCGTCGTTCCTTGACCGGGACTTTCGGAGCCGCGTCGGGGAGATACTCTGGCGGACGGATCGGACTGGCACCCCTGGGGCCCCCGGCTTGCCCTTGGGGAGCGGGTTGTTGCGTTTCTGGTTGCGGGCCAGCTGTGGGGTTGGCTGTCGGGCCCTGCGCGGCCATCAGTGCTTGCAGGGCTTGCAGAGACTCCTGCACCCGGCGGTGCGCCTCCGCCTGCTCGGCCATCCTGGCCTCCTGGTCCAGGATCTGATGCCTCAGCCTCGTCACCTCCGACTCTTGCTGACCGTCGAGAGGGACTTCGGGGTCCGCGGCTTCATCGTGATACTCCCCTTCGTTCTCCTCCTCGTAGTATTCTTCTTCGTTTTCTACTTCGTATTCTTCCTCACCCTCGTAGTCTTGCGACTCGTCCTGGTGAGACGTCTGAAGAGGCTCGTCTTCAGGCGGGTCCTGAGGAACGTGCTGAGAAGGAAGTGGGTCTCCGTTACCCTGCTCTGGGTTGGTAGGGTCGAAGGTGGTGTGATGCGTGTTCACCATCGTAGCAAAGACCTGACGTCGGCGCTAGCTTCCTTCAGCTCTCAATGAAAGCACCAAACTGTTAACCGAGATTTTCGGCAACTATCTTAAAGAAGGATGTTTACTGATAATAATAATGAAAATGGAAGATCGACACAAGATTTTTACGTGGTTGGGGCGTTAACTAGCCTTAGTCCATGAGTCTGTATATAAGTCTGTATTAGAGCTAGGATAAGCTTTTACAATGGAGTTGTTTAACTGTATTTGAGCAGAGTTTCTGCCTTTTCTCCCCCTTTCTACGTTGCATTACAACTTATATTTATAGGTCGAGGGGGACATCAGGTTTGGGCCGGGCCCGACCCGGACCCATCTGAGGAATGTGCACAAGGGGCCTTCCTAGTGGAGGCCCGAGCTAAAAAGGTATACAGTACGCCAAACCCGAACCAGCTCAGGCCCAATTAGTTGCCCTGAGACGCAAGCATTCTCCCGACAAAACGACACTTTGGCTCTGACCACTTCGAATCACGAGGCCGATTCAGGGGACCAGACCGGTCAGAGTACTTGGCTGCGCAGTCCTGACACGCCAGCAGATAATCCCAAGGTGACCCTTTCTGCAGGTGAAAAGTGGGGGGACAATGCCCACGCGAAATGAGACGGTTTCAGTATCCTGGACGCCTGACCCATAGCCCGGGGAAGAAACGGCCCAGGATCGTTTACCTTTGGCCCGCTTCGTTTACTTCGGGCCCGGACCACTCCGGGCCAGGGACAGGGACGCGATGGCCGCGATGGTCCGGGGCACTCCGGACAGTGCTGGAACCGTTCAAGCTGAACATGAACCCGGAGGAACGTCCCGGACCCTTCTACACAGACCCAGTCCGTAGTCCTCGGACCAGGCCCAAATACCGAATCGGTCCCTTTGACCGTGGGCCGGGGCGAGGGCCCAAAACCCTGACAGGAAATGGGGATAACATCATTGACCAGATTTTGGTCAAAATATTTTAAATAATAAGATAAATTTTAAGGTCGTTAGTGATGTGATGGGTTAAAAGAAGTGGAGAAAGTGGTCGAGGATCTGAGAATGAAAGATTATATTTGAAAGAAGTGGAGAATGTTTTCTTAAATGATAATTTGGACCCTGTGTGTTTACAAAATGGATCAAAAGAGTACCATAGACCCGATTTTTATCAAAATATTTTCAATAATAAGATAAATTTTCGGGTCGTTAGTGATGTGATGGGTTAAAAGAAGTGGAGAAAGTGATCGAGGATCTGAGAAGAAAATATTATATTTGAAATTTTTTGACCAAAATTGTGTATAAGGTACTATTTTGATCCATTTTGTAAAACACAGGGTCTGAATTGTCATTTAACAAAACACAGGGGTCGATCACGTATTTGGGAAAACACACAAGGGTCAAACTGATATTTTCTCTTTTAAAGGGTTCAAACAGGTAATCGGCGAAAATAAGCATTCCATACAACATAAAAATATAAATTTTCTTATACATAATTTAGGCTTTATATATATATATATATGAGAGCACTCTTAATGGTTACTATCCATGGATGATTACTGTAATACTAACCATTAGATTTACATCAATGGTCCATAGTTATAGTTGTTAATTATTATTTCTAAAAATACATTTTGATTTTTTTTAATTTTTGGAAAAGCTACCTGAGTACATGGCGGTCACATATTTATTAAATTAAAGAATTAAAAAAAACTTATTTAAGCATTATATATGAAAATTAGAAATTAATGTAGAAAAAAAATATTTACCTATTGGTGACTTGCTATACCAAGTTACTATGTTGCCACATCATCATAATTGTTAGTACCCATCTATGAGTAGTAACCATTGAGAAATCTTCCATATATATATAACCACCCAAAACTTATAATAACAACAACAACAACAACAACAACAACAATAATAATAATAATAATAATAAAAATAAATAAAAGCACATACACAACAAACTTTTTTAACTTTATTTTTTAAAAGGAATTCATACCCCATAATCTCCCAAAAACATATTTATAAATATAAATTTTTTAATAATTACAAAAGATTACGCGAAGCGCGGTTATATTTTTTAGTATATATATAAGGAGAGCTTCAAAGAAATTATGTGGCATTCTAAAATCTATTCAAATCAATTTTTCTATTTTCACCTTTAATCTATTTTATTTATTCATTTTATTATTTTATCATTTTTATTAATTAATTTAAAAAAATATAGTTACATGTAACTAATTAGTATAAATTTAGTTACACATTAGTTTAAATTAAAATAAGATATTAATATTTAAATTAATAATATTATATATAAAAATCTAATGTTATTATTTAAATTAATAATATTATATAAAAGTATATCTTCTTGAACTACGTACCATAGACTTTTTAACATGCAGTTTTTCATTAAAAATTACTAAAAAATAATATTAATTTAAATTCAAAACTAAAATATCTTAATAGTTAAAAATATCAATAATATATACATATTAATTTGATTCAAAATTTATTTAGCATAAATATCTTAACTACTTAATTATTGAAAAATACTAAACAAAATAAATTTAATTACAAAAAATGTACAATACATGTTTTCTTATGTAGTTATTCCTATTTACTATCTTAATGATAATACTAATCTAATAAAATGTACCTCACACGTTTTCATGTGATTTGATTCACGGGAATAACATTGTACTTGATCAAGTACTGCGGTTATTTTATTTTAAAATTTAAGAGCATTTATTTATGGTGAGTTTCCATATAATTCATATATATGTAACATTTATGCGAGTCAAAGTTAAATAAAAATAAACTTTAAATTATTTTTGTAATTATATTAATTATTAATATGTGTACAATTTATGATGATATGATGACATAGACCTAGATTTGGTTAGTAAAACAATGAGCTCAATGATCTAGATAAAAAAAAATTATATTTTGAATTTAAATTTGATTAGATATTTAACTACCACAACTATTTGATTAAATTATATATATAAGTAAACATTATTTTTTTTTAAAATTATTTATTTTACTTTTCTAATTTATGGCTATTAATTAATTAAGAATTTTTTTTATCTATTTTCTCTTTTTATTTTTTATTTTAATAAAGAATAAAATAGATGAAGTCTCTACGTATAATAATAATAATAATATCTATTTATATTTTAACTTTTTGACAAAACACGGGATCCGAATGTTAGTTTTTAACAATAAAAGATGCAAACGGGTAATCAGTCAAATTATACGTAGTTCAAATAATCTATCTTTATATTCCTATTTTTAATATTTTGACAAAACACAAAGTCCACAAATTAATTTTAATAAATAAAGGGTCCAAATGGGTAAACGACTAAAGTACAAGGTTCAAAATGGTGTGAACCCTTATAGAAAACATAAATTATATATATTTATATAATTTACTTTTTATAAAGAATTTTTATCCTGTTGAATAAATATATGATCAAAATGTTAGTTTTTAAAAATGAAGAATTAAAACGAGTAATCGGCAAAAATATAGTTTTCAAATAATCGATCTATCTATTCCTATTTTAATCTTTTGACAAAACTTAAGATCTACAAGTTAATTTTTAAAAATAAAGGTTCCAACGGGTAATCGACTAAAATACAAGATTTAAAATGGTGTAAGCCCTTATAGAAAAAAAAAATTATATAAATATATTTTAATTTTTATAAGAAGTTTGAACCTTTTAAATAAATACATGGTCCAAAGGTTCATTTTTAAAAATAAAGGTTCAAAACAGGTAATTGGCAAAAATACAGTGTTCAAATAATCTATCTATCAATTCCAATTTTTAATCTTTTGACAAAACACAAGATCTAAAAGTTAATTTTTAAAAATAAAGGCTTCAAACAGGTAATCGTCCAAAATAAGTCTTACACAAAACATAAATTTTCTTATACATAATTTAGACTTTTTATAAAAAAAAATCACGCAAAGCGTATAATAATAATAAATAAATAAAATCACATGTATAAAAGTTTTTTAATTTAGTTTTCGATACTTTAATTTATCAGCATTTTTCATAAACCTACAGGAGGTTCTCTATACAATGAACAGTGAACACCGTCATGAAAAAGTAAATTTGGTCAAAATGCATTTACATGTCCATATAAAGAGCATGTTGTATGAGTAGGGAGAAAATGAATCACTACTCCACAATCTCCTAAAAAATATTTTAAAAAATATATTTTTTAATAATTACAAAAGACTGTGCGGAGCGTGATTATGTTTTTTTAGTACATGTATAAAGGAGAGCATCAAGGAGATTATATGACACTCTAAAATCTCTTCATAGCACTCTTTTTATTTTCTCCTTTAATCTATTTTTTTATTCATTTTATGGATTAACATAATAATAGTAATTTTTTATTCATTTTATTTTTTTATTATTTTTATTAGTTAATAAAAAATAGTATTTACATGTAACTAATTAGTATAAATTTAGTTAGACATTAGTTTAAATTAAAATAAGATATTTATGAGATGATATTATTTAAATTAATAATGTTATCCCTGTTTTCTCCTAGACATGTGGCACGACACAATGGATCCGTGGGCTCTCTCGAAAAGATCAAAGGCCCAACCTAAGCCCACTGGATGGGGATGAAGAAAGTCCTATTGGCCCAATCGTCAGCAAGCCCAACATTGTTCGATGGGCGCCACCATAACGAGGAAATCAGGAGCAAGATGCGGACCCATTTCATCTTCCCGGTCTCAACTTAATGGCATCATCCAGGATGCGAGTAAGGGTGGTAGGCTCAATAGTCTGAGAATACACCCTTGTCAAGAATGAACCTGAGCTCTTAAACGAATCGGGGTCCCGGTGAATGGATCGGGACGTTAGTAAATGAACCTGGGCCAGGCTTCCGGATAGGGCAGGATTGAACTTCCCTGACGCTAACACATCCCCAAGAAACACAGAGTTTGGTATCCTTAACTAACCTGCAGAAGAGGTTACATACGGAATGTACGCCACTATCCTATCCCCAGGATCTCCTTAGAAGCCCACGCAGACCAATCTGAGGTTACATACTGTTGTCAGCTCTAAATCTTGGTTATGCCCAAGCCAGTCCAATGGGCACTGATTAATGTATATTATTGAGCAAAATCCTTTGTATTAAGCCTCCATTAGCGAGCCAACCATGATTACATCCCTATTGGGCCTGGATTCGTCTGGCCCAAGCCCATTGCACCCAACTACCTATAAATAGGACCAGTTGTGTACTATAGAAGGGATCTCAAATTTTCTCTTATAAGCAATTACTCTGCTCAAACTTGTAGAAAACTCCATTGTCAAAAGCTCTCTAAGCTCTAATACAACTGACTCGTGGACTAAGGCTCATTAACGCCCCAACCACGTAAAAACCTTGCTTGCATATTCTAAATTCTTTCTTTTTAAGCTCTCTTATCTTTCATAATTCTAGTTTCCGAAAAACTCGGTAAACATTTTGGTGCTTTCATTGAGAGCCGAAGAAAGCTTGAAAAGATCTTAAATGTCTGCAACAATGGTGAACACCAAGCACACTGTATTTGATCCAACTCACCAACAACAACAAGACAATGAAGAGCCATTGCCCAACCAACCATTCCTTCAGGACCAACATGAGGAAACACCATATCAAGAGCCCTTGCCTCACGACTCCTATAACTTTGAGGACGGGGCTTACTATGACGAGGGTTACTACGAAGAAGACGAAGAGAATGAGGGGGAATATCCGGATCACAACGCCGAAGATTTTGGTCCTGAAGACATGAACCCCGAACAGGAGGACCTAGAAGTGGCCTGTCTGAGACAACAAGACCTGGATCAAGAGGCCAGCATAGCTAAACAAAAAGAGGCCACTCGCCAGATGCAAGAGTCACTCTTGGCTCTTCAGGCCTTCATTGCTGCCCAAGGATTGGCGGCCAATCCTCCGGCCATTTCGATTCCAGGAATGCAACCATTAGCCTCACTGGTTAGGACCGGCGTGCCTAAGAACACGAGCCCAATCCCTCCTCTGCGACCACATCCCGGAGACGGCCCGTCGAATCCGGCTCAAGAAAAAGGAAAAGCCAAGATGGCTGATCTTGTGGGAAAAGCAAACCCACAGAGGAAAACTCATCCCGTTCCAAAAACCAGGGCGAACCCAGGGCAGCTCCCTAGGAAAGAACGGATTCGTCCTATCCTAGGACGAGATCATCCAATCGATCCGCAAAGGAAGCCCTCGCAAGGTGCCAAGCCTCGGACTGTCCCTAGACAGATTGGACAGGAACAACGTTTTCATCCCATTGCCTCCGTGAACAAGGATCACAGAGGACACTAACGTGCGAAAGATCCGGAAGCCATCAGTTCGGGAGACGATACTTCCCGGATAGACTTACGTGATGGCCTAACTGCCCGAAAGGAACGAGCTTGCAAGGAGAAGATTTTTCCCCGAGGGGGCGATCTAAGGAATAACCTCAACGATAGGAGGAACGAAAGAGTCCCCCTAGACGATGGAATGACCAAACAGTTCATGGAACAGTTGGCCGCATTAAAGAAGGTCACGGACCGCTTGGTCCAGAAACAAGAGGGAGGAGGCTCTGATTTCGAAGAGGAGGAAAAAGAGCCATGTGCCAAACACATTCTGGATGTGGTGCTACCAAAAGGGTTCAAAATGCCGAACCTACCTGCCTACACCGGGAATGCAGACCCCAAGGACTACTTGTCCCACTACAACCGCTTGATGACTGTAGCTCATGTCTACGACAACGAAAAATACCTGTGTTTTTCGATCACTCTAGCCGGACCCATAGAGGAGTGGTGGAAAAGACTTAAACCTGGATCAATCTAGTCCTGGAACGGATTGCAATCGACATTTCGCAAACAATTTGTGGCCGCCATGAAGATGGATATGCAGATCAGTGCCCTTGCGAATGTCAAGCAACAACCCACAGAGACCCTCAGAGCCTATATTCAGCGCTTCACGGAGGAAGCATAAAAGACCAAAGTGGACGATGGACAACGCCTGGTGGCTCTCCAGGCCGGGATCAGTGTCGGATCCCCTCTCTGGGACGATATGCAGCGCAGCAAGGCGGCCGCCCTAGAAGAATTCATCAGGAGGGCACAAGGTTTTGTCAACTGGGAGGAGGCCCAAATCCAAACTTTTGGGTGGTAGTTGGCCTCCCAGTCGAGAGACCTTTCCTGGATATGGGATGCAGTATCCCACAAACCATTATCTGACATCCTCGACGGTGCCAGGATCAACTGGCATTCATGGAACGACCTTCGTGACCACGACGGTCTATGGTCCCACTTCATCGGGGTATGCACCAGCACAATTCACCCCATTCTCCGAATACGGTATGGCGCCGATCGGATACAGCGCCGCCCCCGGCGAAGCCCAACCGTCTCAAGTTGGGGGAACAGAGGCAAGTGTGAACCTTTTCCGGGGGAAGAGATTGGGCAAAGGACAGAACCGATCCGAGCTCTCCAAAAAGGGAAAAATGGGTTACAAACCCCAATATACAAAATATACCAACCTAGTGGACACCAGGGAGAACATATACCTGACGACTGAGTATGGTCCATTACCGGAAACCCACTACCATGTTCAAAAGGGGAAAGAACTCAAGGGACACCAACAAAAGGTGTGCCTATCACAAGGACGTGGGTCATATGACCGAGGAGTGTCGTCAACTGAAGGAAAAAATTGAAAATCTGATCAAGTTAGGGCATCTCCACCAATGGGTTAGAATGCGAGTGGGAGTTTCAGGACTGCCAGCAGCTCCCGAACAACCTACGGCCCGGGGTGCACCTGGATCGTACTGACCTCCCTAGGGAGGGTACGCTTCAGGTCTGGGAGCACAGGCCCCTCAGGCGGCCCTGATTGTGCAGGCACTCAGGCCCAGAATGCCATAACCTTCCGGAACTGCGCCTCCACGGATAGACGGTGTAACGCCCCAAACTCCAGGGACCGTTACGGTGTGCCTTGTAAACAGTGCTAAACTCGCTAATCGAGTCATTTGGCAAAAATCGTGAACTAAGTATGATTAGCGGTTTAGGGTTTAAAAATTTTGGTTAAGATGTGACGTTTCACTAGAACGTTTAATATATACATTGGGATCCCGAAAATAAAGTTCTAGAGTCTATTACAGAAAAGTATTTACAACAGGCCGTTCTAAGTAGTAAAACAGGGTTCAACCCTAGTTCCACTTTAAACCTCGGCCGTGGCGGACGAGCAGCCGCATATGTACACATCATCACCTAAGCTCTCCAACTCAAGGATGGTCCAGCTTCCTCTTGCCTTTACCTGCACAACGTAGCACCCGCGAGCCGAAGCCCAGCAAGAAAACACAATTTAACATGATATAATATCAACAGATAACATGACGTAATATCATCAGGTAACATGATATAATATCAACAGATAACATGGTATAATACCAACAGATAACATGATATAATATCAACAGTAATTGTAACAGCCATTCAGGACCAACGGTCCAAAGCATGTAGGTGACAATAGCCAAAAGTGACAGAAGTGGGTACAACTTCCTCTAGCCATGTGACGATAGGGTCACCAGGGCTTAACTGATAGGTGGTTCCTTCATAAGCTTGATTAGGATAGGTGCATGGTGATTAGTCACCAACATAACCATCCTCTCGACTCTAGAGTCGTAACTAAGGACAGCGTCCCCCAGCCATGTGACAAACAGTCACCGGGGTCATATACCTTGGCTGAAATCATCTGGTCTTAGACCAGGCAAGCACTTATAAGTTCTTCGACCCTAGGGTCAGTCTAGCATTAATGCCATAGAGCCATTCAATGCATGATTCTCGACTCTAGAGTCGGTCCCTGACTAGTCAGTGCCATACACAAGCAAGTCATGCCACCAAACATATACCACATGTTCAATATCCATAAACAAGGTATTCAGCATGCTTACTAAACAGATACCAGTACAATTAGGACCATGTACAACCACAGAGGCTCAAGCTCTGAACAATATCATACCCAGTATACAAAGCATGTCCTAATCACATGTTCCTCATGCTTCGTATGCAATATAACCAACAATCCAACATGCACCAATATCAGCCATGCATGCCACGTTCAATAGTCATCCAACATGCGTCAGGAATAGCCATGCATGTCATACATAATAATCAACCGACATGCATCAATAATAACCACGCATGTCATACTCAACAATCAACCAACATGCTTCGATAATAGCCATGCATGTCACATATACACAGGGTGCGGTTTTCTTACCTCAAAGTTGAGCTAGAATGATTAAAAGAATGACCCTTGAGAACGATCAACTTTTAGTCCTTTAGCGGTCACCTAGTCATAACCAAATATAAGGTATCATCAATAAAAATGACCAACATAAGTTTCCAAACCAATATCTAGCCTCCGGGACATCAATCCCCACTTAACCGGGTACTAGGATCAACCCCGAGGCCTATGGTAAGCATCCCTAAGCTAAAAACACAATTTCAGCCAAAAATGCCCTGATGGGCCGCGACTCACCACAGCCATGCCGCGACTCATCACCCTGACAGAGGCATAATTGCCTCAGAAGCCACCTTAGGCCGCGACACACAAGAGCCAGGCCGCAGCTCATTACCCAGATCAGCCAAAAATCAGCAACGCACTAGCTCGACCTCCCCTGCATATTCCCTTAGAACCAAGCCTTCAAACTAGTTCCAAACCTTCTCCAAACACTCAATTCAACCTCTAATCAACATCTATATCAAACCCTCATCAAAACCCAAATCAAACATCAACCTAACCCCCATTAATTCCAATTAACCACCAAGAATTCACAAGCTGAAATCTTAAATCAAAACAGAGTATAAACCAAAAACTAATGGTTGAAACTTACCTCAAACACGATTTTGAATCCCCTCCAATGTCTGAATCAAGTTCCCTAACTCCCACCTTTGATCTCCTAGCTTAACTCCTCAATTTGGGCTCTCAAAATTCAAAGAAAAGTGAAGGAGGAAATGGTACACGGGAAGGAGAGAAGCATGAAGATACGGATGCTTTGTTTTATTCTGTATTTCCACAGCTTTCTAAAACTTAAAAGCTGATATAGATCCTTAGGGTCAAAAGACCATAATGCCCTTAAGCCAAATAAACCCCTTTAAAAGCTTCCAAGGGTAAAACCGTCCTTTCCCGCCTATCTCGTTAATTATAATTAACGCTCTCCAATTCCCGCTATTCTCAATATTCCCAAATACCAATAAATCATATCTCATTACCCTTTAATTCCCAGTAATGCTCTAACCATTATATTCACCCCGAGACTCACCCCGAGCCCCGAACTTAAACCCATTATGACTAGACCGAACACTTACATCTCATGATCGTCTCATGTCGAACAGCTCGAACCAATCCACCTTATAATGTGGCTATATTAATTAATCACAACCATGCACCCAAAATACACAATTACGCCCACAGTGGCCAAATTACCAAAATACCCTTATAATAGTAAATACTCCCATATGCATGCATTCACCATCATATAGTAATATAATTCACGTAAACATGCATATAATCATTAAATACTATAATAAATCAATTATGGCCCTCCCGGCCTCCTAATCAAGGTCCTAAACCTTATTAGGAAATTTGGGGCATTACAGACGGTCACGTGGCCACCATATCAGGAGGGTCGCATCTGGGAGGACCATCTCGGAATGATCAGAAACGCTACCTCAGTGAGCTCGACCATGACCATGAGGTATGTGCCTTGGTCCAGACTTCGACGCAACGCCCAAAGTTGATGAACTTACCCATCACGTTCACGGAAGAGGACGCCAGGAACGTCTACTTCTCGCATCATGATCTTTTCATCATTGATGCCCCAATCATCAACAAGATGGTGTCCAGAGTATTGATAGATGACAGAAGTTCTGTCAATGTGCTGTTCAAGCCAGCCTTCATTGCAATCGGCTTGACCGAGGCAGATCTAGCCTTATGCCCCACGCAGATCTACGACTTCAATGGGGATTCACTACTCCCGATGGGGAAGATCCAACTACCCGTAATGTTGGGGAGCGAGATTCAGGGCTCATTCAAGTTTTGCACGTTCGTAGTGGTGGACTTCCCCACCACTTACAACGTTATTTTCGGTCATCCCGCACTGGTCGATTTTGGCGCCGTCACCTCCATGTGCCACCTCTGCATGAAATTCCTTTGCGACAATGGAGGGGTGGGACCTGTCCGGGGAGATCAGAAGAGCGCCCGAAAGTGTTATCACATCTCTGCCCAACCAATTTATATGGTTCGCGAAGAACCTCTTGAGGAAGAGAATGCTGATAAAATCCTGGCCCCCCATCTGGCGTGGAGGATGGTCTGGGAGGAAGATGAATTGGACCCGCGAATAGGAGTGGATAGGGCATTAGAACCCATGGAGGAGATATAAGAGGTGTGTGTCAGTGAAAACGACCCGACCAAAGTAATCTGGGTCAGGAGAAACCTGAACTCAGAAGTCCTGACTGCCATTGTCGCCCAAGTAAAAGAAAACCAGGATGTCTTGGCCTGATCCCACTCGGACATGACCAGAATTGACCGCAACATCATATGTCACGTCCTGAACATTGACGTGAATGAAACTCCAGTCAAGCAGAAGCAGAGACCTCTAGGGGTAGAGAAGGCTGAGGCCCTCAAATTGGAAGTTGAGAAGTTGTCCTCAATCAACTTCATTCGGGAGGCCTTGTATCCCGTTTGGCTAGCCAATCCGGTGTTGGTACCAAAGTCAAATGGGACGTGGAGAACTTGCATCGACTTCACTGACCTTAACAAGGCTTGTCCCAAAGATTGTTTCCCTTTGCCCCAGATCGATCAAATGGTAGATACAACATCCAGGTATGAAATGTTGAGTTTCATGGACGCCTACTCCGGCTATAACCAAATCTCAATGCACATAGCACACTAGGAACACACCAGCTTCCAGATGGACAAGGGTGTGTACTGCTACATTGTCATGCCCTTAGGGCTCAAAAACGCCGGAGCCACTTATCAGAGGCTGGTCAACAGGATATTCCGGATCCAATTGGGAAGGAACATGGAGGTCTACAAAGATGACATGCTGGTCAAGTCCAAAACCTCCGAGGAACACGTTGATGATCTGGCAGAGGCATTTGCCATCATTCGGAAGTATGGGATGAAACTAAACCCCAAGAAGTGAACCTTTCGCGTGGCATCCGGAAAGTTCCTGGGCTTCATAGTAAGCTCACGAGGGATAGAAGCCAACCCAGACAAGATAAAAGCGCTGATCAAAATGCCCTCACCACAGAAGCACAAAGACGTTCAGAGCTTGACGAGAAGAATAACGGCCCTAAGCCGCTTTGTTTCGAAGTCCACGGACAAGTGCATCCCGTTCTTCAATATCCTTCGCAAAAGCCAGAGGTTTGAATGGACGACCGAATATGAAGAGGCCTTCCAGAAGTTGAAGGGACATTTGGCCCAAGCGCCAATCTTGTTGAAGCCAGTGGTTGGGGAGCCATTATATCTATATTTGTCCGTGACCGAGCACGCCATCAGCGCCGCACTAGTGCGGGAAAAGGGAAAGGTCCAGCTTTCAGTCTATTACGTCAACAAAAGGCTGTTGGGCATGGAGTCCAGATACCCATTAATCGAGAAATTAACATTTTGCTTACTGATCGCGTCTCAGAAGCTTAGACCTTACTTTTAGGCCCACACCATTAAGGTATTAATGAACCATCCCCTGCGACAATATTACACAAACCTGAATCATCGGGAAGACTCTTGAAGTGGGTCATGGAGCTTAGTCAGTTCGACATTGCATATGTCCCCATGATTTCCATCAAGGGGCAGGCCCTGTCCGACTTCATCATGGAGTGTACTGGGATCATTGAAGATGAAGAACCCATCAACCTTGTCGCACCTCTATGGAAGGTCTTCGTGGATGGAGCTTCGAATGAAAATGGGGCCGGGGGCTGGGATCATCTTAATATCCCCTCAATGACATCAGTTGTAGAGTACCCTATGCTTCCTATTCGAAGCATCGAACAACGAAGCCGAGCACGAAGCCATGTTAGCCGGATTACGTTTGGCCCGGGAGGTAGGGGCAGCAAGTATAGAAGTCCACAACGACTCCCAATTGGTGGTCAGGCAGATTTCAGGGGAATACCAAACAAAGGGGGAAATTATGGGCGCCAACATGATGCGATCCTGAGAGTTACTCCAATCCTTCGAGAAATATTTCATCCGCCAAATCCCCAGGGAACAAAATGTGTTTGTAGACACATTGGCAAAGTTGGCCACAGATTTTGAAGCAGAGCTCTCTGGGCTTGTCCCGATCGACCATCTCCCGCACCTAGTATTTAGCCCCCCACAATCAATGACATAGATTACTCCACGTCCTGGATGGGCCCTCTGATCCACTACTTGACCACGGGGGGGTTGCCCGCAGACAGGGCGGCCGCCAGGAAACTTCAGTACCAGGCTCCCAGATATGTCATGATGGATGTCAAACTCTATTGCAGGGGGTTATCCATGCCATATCTCCGATGCATGTCTGGGACAGAATTGAGTGCAATCATGCACAAAGTGCACGAAGGATTTTGCGGAGATCACACAGCCGAACTCAGTTTGTCCAAGAAAATCCTAAGACAATGATATTTCTGGCCAACAATGAAGAAGGTGTTGGTTTTTATTGATCAAATCAGAGATTATACGCAGCGGAACAACAATCAAATTGTTAATTTAATCCCATAAGATTTCTAGATCTACTTCTTCACATGCATATATATATTGAATCATAGACATGAATAGAAAAATTACCTCAAGTCCTTCCTTGCTGCTATCTTTTTGTATGGCTAAATCCTTGAGATCTCACACCAAGATCTTCCAAAATGTTCTCAGCACACAAAGAACGAGTGTGGGCTCGCTATACAAAATAATAGGCAAAATATATGTATCAGATGTTCTCAACACATGAGATCTGATAAAGTTTGGACCTAGGTTTTGTGAAGAACAGTGATTTTTTATGTATCACTGTTCTCTTTCTCTAAGAGGGATATCTAGATATTTTTCTATCCTTGAAAAGTTACGTTCTGGAAAAACTGATCCTATATTTCATATATCCAATATATTAAAATAAAATCTTAGTTATTTTAAACAATTTGAAAATAACTAATCAGTTATCAGATTTTTGTTTAAATAATAATATTTTAATCATATTATAATATCTCATTATTTATTTAATATTTAAATAACTAAAATTGTGGAACCAAGAAACTGCCCAGTCTCTTATGCGTGTAGCACAGTGACTGTGCACTGCGCTACACGTGTACCACATGCTAGTGATGGCATGTGATTTTTCCCAATTTTATTATTATTTAAATACTAAAAATCCCAAAAATAAATTAATTCAAAATTAATTATATTTTTGTTAAATCAAATAATTAATTAATTCTTAAATAATTAATTACACATAATTATACAATAATTATGTTTGATACATAGAAAAATATTTTACTTATCACATAAGTCCTTTTTGTCCATTTTTGTATTTACCTTTGTCAGTGTTTGTTTGAGCCATTTCGGGGACCATGGACCTATAACATTAAGCTCCAATAAATTGAAACTAAATAATTAAACTCTTTAATTATAATAGTTAATTTATTAATTATGATATTACTCCACTATAAATTCAGAATTGCACTCTTTATGTTATAGGTATACTTTTACAGAAATCTTTTCTTAAGTCGTCTATTGATATAACCATCTTACAATAGTTCAACCCTCTAATTAATTAGTTCATAAATTAGAATGGAAGAATTACCATTTTACCTTTCTAATTTACTTCTTATTCCTTAAGTACCATTAATTCACTAGTGAATAATTAATCTATAATCTAATTATAGATTTGAGCTCAAAATCATTCAGTTCCAAAATTAACCCTTAAGTGAACTAATATACGATCCGTTAGAAAAGATTAGATTCCGTATTGTTGATACATGTTCCCAGCCATCCATGATATTAAATCTCCAAAACAAAAGTCATTAGCCTCATTATTTGAAGAGACCTTAACGAATGAATCAAAAGATTTAATAAACATGAACAAGAGTTCATGAACACTCAGGATTTAGGTTGATCTATAAATGATCATCAATTATGATATGAATTATAAGTCTGTAACGCCCTACTACCTTAGAGCCGTTACTTAGTGAGTTTAAAACAGAAATCATGCTTTTGACTTACTCTAAGTGGTTTCTAAAGCCAAAAGTGTGAATAAATCAGAGTTTAAGGCTGTACTCTTTTAAAATGTTTAGCTTCATTGAAAACGTTAAGTATGAAACATCTGGGATCCCAAAATAAGGTTTACAAAATATTTACAACTCAAAAATAGATTTACACTTGATCAACTATCAAAAGAATGGTTTAATACAGCCATATACAAAATGCCCCCAACCAAAGCAGTTGGGCAGGCCGAACATGTACGCGCCGCCCCCACGCTCTCCATACTCATGGCTGGTTGACTGACTCCTTGCTTTTACCTGCCACACGGAGCACCCGTGAGCCGAAGCCCAGCAAGAAAACCCAAACAGTATATAACATATGCATAGTATATAGCTGACATAATCCACTGATAAATAGGAAAACCATCAGACTAAACAAGCACGGCCATGCCGCCCCAGAGGCCTTACCAAAGCCTGGGGTCTCGGTCCTCACCGTCAGGATAACTCATGTATCCCTTGGGTCCCACCCTGGCTATAGCATCCCATGTGCTGAGTGTTATTTCCGGCTCCAAGGCCGTACCCAGCCTTAGCCGTTCATTTCATTATAATTGCACGCATAATACATTTCAAAATAATCATTCAAACATATAATAATTCATTCAAGGTCATACATTTGCAAGTAAAACAATCTAGGGCCATGCCCTGCAATAACACTGTGGGCCCATGCCCTAATCCAGGGTGTTACGGTTTTCTTACCTTTAAATTTGATGGCCTTGATCAACCTGACTCCTTGAGCATGATCCTAATCGAGCCCTAGCGCTTACCTAAGCAAAATCCATAAGTCAAAGTCATTACCAAACTTCAAGTCCAAAACCTAGCCTCGGGACCAATCCCGAGCCCCCGAAAAGTCCTAGATCCCCAAAACAAAGTGGCGGAATCGAGCCCCGAACCCTAGGTCAAAAATCCCTTCACAAAAGCCCAAAAATCCCCTCTGTGAACAGTGTAGCGCTACAGCGCTCAAAAGAGGGCGCTGTAGCGCTACAAGCAGAACCACCCCATCAGAAATAGGGGCTAGCGCTACAGCGCCCCCTGACTAGCGCTGTAGCGCTAGTTACAGCCAGACCAAAACCAAAAATCGCTTCTTGCGATTTTCTTCTCCCATTTCAACCCCAAACTTGTCCAAATATTTCCCAAGCCCAAAAACAAACTTATACACACCTCACACTCATCCCAAGCATCCCAAGAACTCAACCCCAAGCTCAAGCAACCCAAAACTCAAAATCTAACATGATGAACTCAAAAACCAGAAATTCATTCAAACAACAACGATAAAGTCTTAGAAATCATACCGTGGGTGGAATTTCAACCTTGAATTGAATCCTAGACCACCTTAGCTTGCACCTTCACAACCTTGACCTGATTTCCCCAAAAATCCCATCCATTTAGCTCAAAAACAAAGTTCAAACCAGTCATGCCCTAAAACTGAAATCTCCAAGAACTTACCTCAAATTTCTGATGTGATCTTGCTAATCCTTGCCAATCCTCAAGTCTAGCTTAGGATCCTTGATGCTCAGCCTACCCTAGCTCTCCACTGAGCTTAACTCCAAGAAAAATGAAGGGAAAAATGGAGGGAGAGCCACAAACCGATTCTTGGAACAAACCCTTCAGCTTTTCTCTCTTTTCCTTTCTCTTCCTTCTTTCTTTCTTTTCAGCCTATAACTCTTTTTCTACAAAATCCACTAAGTATAAAACCCCTCTTTAATTTATCTCTTACAAGCCTAAAGACCAAAATGCCCTCCCTTAATAATTCTAAACCTTTAAGCCCATGTAGGGACATTTTAGTCATTTTACCCAAATTCCCACTAATTCCTCAAGTGTTCCTAATAATTCCCGCTCGCTACCCAATACCTGATTAATCACCAAATATTCAATCCTCATCATCAAAATTAACCTCAATATATTTTCCAAATTCTCATTTAAACTCCCCAGGCTTAACCCAAGCCGGGTATAGATTCCCGCTTTGACTTTTCTGCTAACCCGCTCACTCTAGGATCGTCTCGAGTCATAGATCACAGATATCAACACAAAACATGCCCAAAATGGCCAGATTACAATTATGCTCTTTTTTTAAGACAATCAGGTCTACATGCATACTAATTCACATAGTCATGCATCTCAAATAATCAAATAGTCATATAACGTGTATTAAATCATAATCATGCATAAAACTCATTAAAGACACACACCAAATCCCAATATGCCCTCCAGGCACACTACTCCAGGCCCTTAAGCCTTAATAGTGAATTTGGGGTCGTTACAAAGTCTTTATTGTTAAATGGTTTTTGGATAAAGACTTTAATTCATATCGGTCCATGTCATATATAATCATATTATATAAAACACCTTTACCGAGATGTCTTACCACATCAATAATCCGAATCTAGATTATTTGTATCATTATGATACTCAGTAAACCGTATTTACAACTCCAATTAAAGAATTCCATAACTTTAATTTGTTGTTGTTGACTATTTTTATTCATTCGTGTGATCTTAATTCTCTCGTACTAATACAAGATGACATCCTCAATAATGAATATGGATTTTTTCTGATATTTACAAAATTATTCAAACAATAATTTAACAATCTAAGTATAACAATAATAATAAACCATTATATTTATTTATTCACAGAAAAAACAAATGTCTTTTACATGCTTTTAGGACACACTCCTAACAATCTCCCACTTGTACTTAAAGCAAGTGAGGCATTTCTCTCAATCCCATATTACGTACATGACCCTCGAATCGCTTTGCAAGAAGCGTCTTCATAAATAGGTCTGTCAGAATGTGTTCTGATATGACTTCAGAATGGACACATCTCCTCTATGTACGATTTCTCTGACTAACTGGTATTTGCGCTCTATATGCTTTCCCCTCTTGTGACTTTTTGGTTCTTTAGTATTAGCCACTGTTCTACTGTTGTCACAGTAAAGAACAAGTGGTTTCTCCACTTCTGGAACAACTTTAAGATCGGAGTAGAACTTTTTGAGTCACAGAGCCTCCTTAGCTGCTTCACAAGCCGCTATATACTTGGCTTCCATGGTGGAGTCTGCAATGCTGGTTTGCTTAATGCTTCTCCAGACTAATGCTCCTCCTCCAGCAATAAACACTGATCCAGAAGTCGATTTCCGACTATCTTTGTCTGATTGAAAATCAGAATCAGTGTAACCAGTGGAGTTCAGGTCTCCACCTGAATTTACTAGCATATAGATTCTCTAGTATTTCTAAGATACTTGAGAATATTCTTCACTGCAATCCAATGACTCAATCCAAGATTGGATTGATAACGGTTGACTATCCCTACTGCACAACAAATGTCAGGTCTTGTACACACATGGCGTACATCAGACTGCCTACTGCTGAGGCATAGGGATACTATCTCATGTCTTCCTCTTCCTAAGGTGTTTTGGGACACTGCTCCTTGGAAAGAAATACTCCCGAATGGGTTGGAATATCACCCTTTTTGGAGTTTTGCTTATTAAAGTGTTTTAGCAACTTATCAATATAAGTTTCTTGAGACAGTACCTAAGTTTTGTTCTGTCTATCTCTAAGAATCTTAATGCCCAGAACATACTTGGCTTCTCCCAAATCTTACATTTGGAATTGTTCAACTAACTAGTTCTTTACACTTGATAATGATGTTATGTCATATCCAACAATAATATATCATCTATGTAAAGAACGAGGAATACTACTATACCATCTTTGATTTGTTTATAGACACAAGGTTCGTCAACATTTTGTTCAACAACCAAATGTTTTACTTGTGTCATCAAATCTAAGATTCCAAGATCTAGAAGCTTGTTTGAGTCCATGAAGGGACCTAAGAAGCTTGCAAACCTTTTGCTCTTGATCTTTTAATTCGAACCCTTCTGGTTGAGACATGTAAATGGTTTCATCAAGGTAGCCATTCAGAAAAAGCTGTTTTCACATCCAATTGCCAGATCTCGTAATCCATGCATGCAGCTATGGACAAGAGTACACAAATGGATTTTAGCATGGCTAATGGAGAAAATGTTTCTTCATAGTCAACCCCTTCTTACAGGAGAAACGGTTTCTTCATAGTCAACCCCTTCTTTCCGTGTGTAACCTTTGGCTACAGGCCTTGCTTTGAAAGTCTCTACTTTCCCATTCACTCCTCTTTTCTTCTTGAATATCCACTTGCAACCAATGGATTTGATATTCTCAGGTGGATCTTCAAGAACCCAGACAGAATTAGAATTCTTCGATTCCATTTCTTGGCTCATGGCTTCTTGCCATTTTTCCTTGTCAGAATCATTCATTGCATCTTTAAATGTCAATGGATCATCTTTGTTTGTGTCAGACACAAGCATTTGAACTTCGTGTTCATAGCATGTGGGTTACTTATTAACCCTCCCACTACGACAAGGTTCTCTACTATTCTGCTAGAACTAGCAGTTTTCTCTTGCCGTTTTTCATTGGTTATTGCTGGTGACTTTGCAACTTCATTCGAGACCATCTCCTCCAGTACAACCTTACTGCGAGGTTTGTGGTTATTAACATAGTCATATTCAAGAAAAGTTGCATTTGTCAATACGAATGTTTTATTTTCTTTTGGACTATTGAAAATCCCACCTCTAGTCTCTTTGAAATATTCCACAAACATACACACTTTAGGGCGCGTTTCCAACTTCTTGGTCTTTCTTTTAAGCACGTATGCATGACACCCCCAAATTCTAAAATGGTGTAAACTAAGTTTACAACAATTCCATAATTCTATGGATGTCTTTTGGATAGACTTAGGTGGAACATCATTCAAAATGTATAGAACACATTGAATCGTATATCCCCTAAATGACAGTGGTAATGATGAGAAACTCATCATTCATCTAATCATATCTAATAACGTTCTATTCTGTCTTTCTGGAACACCATTTTACTGTGTCGTTTCAGGTGTAGTGAGTTGGAATTGAATGCCATGCTCACGTTGATGGTTCTTGAATTCACAGTCCAAGTACTCTCTTCCTCGATCAGATCGAAGTGCTTTTTAGTGATTTACCTAATTGCTTTTCAGCTTCTGCTTGAAATTCTTTGAACTTTCTAAAAGTCTCAGATTTTCTTTGCATTAAGTATAGGTAACCATATCTTGAATAATCGTCAATGAAAGTGACAAAATATTCACAACCTCCTCTTGCTTGTACATTAAGTTGATCGCAACATCCGTATGCACTAGCTGAAGTGGTTCTATGGCTCTTGAACCTTTAGCAGAGAAAGGTATTTTGGTCATTTTGCCTTCTAGACAGGATTTACAAGCAGGAAGAGATCCAATAGATGGTTCTCTTAAAGGACTTTCCTTTACAAGCCTATTTATTCTGTCTAGACCAATATGGTCCAATCTCAAGTGCCACGGATATGTTTCACTATCGGAATCAGTTTAATGGATCTAGGATTAGCTATTTTAAATAATTCAGAATTATAAGAATTTGTCATTCATTATAAGTATGTAAACTTTGTTTATCCCAAAGCATTTGCATAACAAGTAAATAGATAATTTCTTTAAATAATAACTACTTTATTAATAAAAGAAATAAAATGTTATGCAAAAAATAGAAATAAGTTTCCAAACATTAATAATCAAAATTACTAATAATAAACTAAATTTCTAGACTGTAGTTTTCTTTGTTTAAAGAAATCTAAACTTTCTAAAACAAAATAAAGCAATTTAAATTGTTCAACTAACAATAAAATTACTAAATAAAACTACTCTCCAACTCCTCCATCTCTTTACTTGCTATTCAAATCCTCATCAGATTCTTCCTCCTTTTCAGGGTTTGATTCTGCGAAAGGAAAAACAAAAGAAAAATAGATTAGTGGCATATATTTTTGAATCTACTATCCAAAAATTTGAATTTGATATTTATAGTATTTGAATCTATTATTCAAATTTGAAAAATATATGTAAATCTTATTTACCTTTTTCGTTTGAGATAAACGATGACACTCAGCAAAGACTTCCTCTGTCATTGCTCGCCACATCTCATGTGCTGAGTCATAGTGTATATATTTTCCTTTGTTTCGTCAGGCATGGTTGAAAGCATGCAATAACGTGCCAACCGATCGGATTTCATCCAATTTGCATATTTTTCTTCTGCTTCATAGCTAGTAGCCAGAGGTGATTCTGTTGGAGGTTTTTCACAGACAGTTGACATCATCTTCTTATAAGAAAAAATGGTCAACATGCCTCGAAACCAGTGTTGCATATTTTCAGGTTCAAAAACCAAGGATTTGAGAAAGGCATCAGTGTGTAATTCACCAATAGACATTTTTGCTGGTAATAAATAAAGACAAATAAATATTATTATATTTAGAAAAACAAATATCAAAGTTTCGGAAATTAAACGTGATGCATGAGCACATTTAAAACACATAAAATAAAAATTAATTTCCACGATAAAATTTTCTAACAATTAAAGTGACGCCTTAGGGTCGGGCAAATTAATTTGAGAGAATTTATAAGACATTCTTATCTTTATTGTTTAAAACCTAAAATAACTCTTTATTTTCTCTTTTAAACATTAAAGTACCGCTTAGTTTGGTCAAGTTATGATTATCCACTGCAAAAGCTTAATCATAACTTTGTGAGTGTAACCCATTATTTTGGAGTTCATGACTTAACTTAGGACATGCCGCCTTAGGGTTGGCCAAACCTAAAATACATCATTAGTTCCTATCTTTGTAAGAAATATAACCTTGCTATTGATATGTCTAGACACCTTCCTTAGGGGGACGAAAACAAAGCCGTCGTGAGGCGCTATTCATATCTCACGGTGTTATATTAATAATGGAGACCACGGGTTATGTTTGAGATATAAACCCTCTCCCACTCACTATTTTGAAATAATTGTTTTAACCTAATTAATTCCAAATTAATTATAACATCTTTAAACCTTATGAACATAATTAAAATTGGAAAGAAAGCGAGTTTCTAGGTCCATATCCAATTTTAAATTACCAATCATGTTCATCTAAACTTTACTAAAAACATACTTTTAAAATAAAGTTGGTTTAAAGAAATTAAGTCATAAAGACTTAAAATTGGTGTGATATTTTACCAAGTTTTCAAAAATAAAACTAAGTAATTTACTTGCAATTGATTTCGCAAAACAATTCATATAAACGTATAGGACGATCCTAATAATCATGTTTCTACAAATGAGATGCATGCTTATGATTGTGTGAGTTTTTATGTATGGCATAAAATGCATGAACATGTTATCAATCACATGAAAATAATTATTTAAATAAATAAATAAACAATAAATGTTGAACGGGGTGCTTTTGGGTATTTCTAATTTTACAACCACTTTATAAAATTAAAAAATAAAATAAAACCGCCTTGATCTCCATCGAGCTTCTTTACTTTACTGTCGGTAGGATATGTGTCGTTGTTGGTCCAGAATAATAATAAGAAAACAATTTTCTAATTATTTTTGATTAATTAAAACAAACTTTTAAATACTCATTATTTTTATTTTTCTTTTTAATTAAAACAACTTTTAATTAAAATTAGAAATTGAAATAATTAAATAAAATCTGTTATTTTTAAAATTAAAATTTGAAATTAGATTTAAAAAGAAAAAGTTTGTTAGGATAACAAAATTATCACATTATTTAAATATCAAATTTCTAATAAATAGGATATTTATCATTTTTAAAATTTTTAAAAAATAATAGAATAATTTCAGAAAAATAAAAAAAAATTATGGACCAGCAGGATGGGGACACGTGGCGTCAAACGGGGCTGGCGGGGCCGGGATGTACGGAACCATACGGATCCGTACAGACCCGTCCGTACGGTCCGTACAACGTCCTGGCAGCAGCTCGGAGGGCGGCCTCGGAGGAGCGGTGGCTGAATTCTGAATCCCGGGCTTCGTTCTGATGTTTGTGTTATCGGAATTGCAATTTTATGGTGTCAAAAACCAAATAAAATTACATAAATCCTATGCCCCTTTAATGGCTTACACAATGATCTAATCATAAACAAATCATAACCCAAAAACACCATATAATTAACGATTCAACATTCCCATGCATTCAATCACATTAAGCCATCCATTCATTCATCAAAATAAATAAATGCATTAAAGTAAACCCACACATATTCAATATATATATATGTGAAGATGGCTCTGGTACCATTTGTTGGTTTTTATTGATCAAATCAGAGATTATACGCAGCGGAACAACAATCAAATTGTTAATTTAATCCCATAAGTTTTCTAGATCTACTTCTTCACATGCATATATATATTGAATCATAGACATGAATAGAAAAATTACCTCAGGTCCTTCCTTGCTGTTATCTTCTTGTATGGCTAAATCCTTGAGATCTCACACCAAGATCTTCCAAAATGTTCTCAGCACACAAAGAACGAGTGTGGGCTCGCTATACAAAATAATAGGCAAAATATATTTATCAGATGTTCTCAACACATGAGATCTGATAAAGTTTGGACCTAGGTTTTGTGAAGAACAGTGACTTTTTTATGTATAACTATTCTCTTTCTCTGAGAGAGATATCTAGATATTTTTCTATCCCTAAAAAGTTACGTTCTGGAAAAACTGATATCCTATATTTCATATATCCAATATATTAAAATAAAATCTTAGTTATTTTAAACAATTTGAAAATAACTAATCAGTTATCAAATTTTTGTTTAAATAATAATATTTTAATCATATTACAATATCTCATTATTTATTTAATATTTAAATAACTAAAATTGTGGAACCAAGAAACTGCTCAGTCTCTTATGCGTGTAGCACAATGTACGCCCTGGTTTTCCCACGGGCTGTTAGCGAGTTGAGATACAGCCTAATCATGAGATACAGTCTAATCATGTCTACCGAGTGGAAAACCCCAAGACCAGAGCTGCCATCAAAAGATCCTACCTCCTCAGCTCGAGGTAACCTAAGGGTTCGCCAGGATCAGGCTGAGTTTGGACTCTGAAGGCCACAAGTCGAGGGAAGCATCCAGCTCGTGGTACGAGCTAGAGTTGGAGGTTGTGACCTTTTATAAAGTCAACCACGCAAGGTAAATGTGCATATATCAGACATCACGTGTCTGATATATCCCTGACTTCTCGGACACGCAGCATGAACGTGCGCATTCTGGCACCCACGACTGGGTTGGGCCGTGCGGCCCATTATCCCCTTACCTATTGATTAGACCACACTTATGTGTCAGGTTTTAGGAATTAATCATGAATGTCACAGAGTTGACATGATAGGTAAGAAGGTCACCGGATGACCTTCTTACCAACTCCCAGGTGCCCTCTCCTATAAATATGGAGACCCTGGGAGTTACAAAAGGTTGGATTTTATTGTGTAAGAAATACCCTGTAAAAGAATACCAAGCATATAGCAATAATATTGACTGGTGGAGTAGAAGGATTTTAACCTTTGAACCACCTAAAAACGTAGTTGTGTCACCATCCCATTTCTAAAAAGATCATTCATCTATTTCGGTTCAACATAAGCACTAATCCTTTCCTCTTACTTTCTTAATTATCAGTTGGCGAAGAACCGCGTCAACAGTTTGGTGCTTTCATTGAGAGCAAGTTAGATTGGTGCTGTCGCAAACATCCACTATGGTGACCACTCGATCCAGACACGGTAACGAGACGGAACAACATGATGGGCAGGAGGCTCATCATATCGCCATCCTCGGCGAACAAATTCCTGAGGTTCGACAGCGGCCGGGCAAGCAGCCGGTGGGCCAAGATGACACTGGAAGTTCGGCGCCCCGGCCACCTAATCCAAACCCAGGTTATTACACTGCGGTAGAGATAGAGAATGCTCAGCTGAGGAGCCAGCTAGCAACAACTAATCAGCAGATCAAGGATGTGTTGGCCCGACTACCCCCTCTTACAACCGACGCTAACGTCGGAAAGAGGCAAGGCGAGACTCATAAGTCCTGCCGGGGTAATCGGTCCAGGCATAGCCGCTCGGACAGATCTCCGACAGCCAACTCTATTCCCTCATCGCACCGTCAAGAGGCAAACTTCGAAGAAATGCCTAGAGCCGAACAACAGCAGTACAGTCGTTCGGTCCGAACTTCAACTCCCAGCTCTTAATCAGCCTCGAGCGCGCCCAAGAGAGCTCGAGGAAATTCCAGAAGGAGATCCGGGGAGGGCTCACAGCATCAGCCCGTCCCCACCAGCCGTCCTGCGCCTCGTCCAGATTGCTAGGCGCGGGACCTGCAGGTTGGCAGGGCCGAAAGGCCCCCAACTAACTTGATCTGCCCTGATGGAACCAGGATCGCATCTTCGGTCAGGCATCCTCCCTCTCCAATAAGATATCCATCTCCTCCTCGGCCCATCCAAGATATTCCAGGCTACGGAAGTAGCAGGAGAAACCCGCCATCCGCAGGACCTTCCCGACGTAGCAGGGCGCCGAGAGAAAGCCCGGATCCTCACCACCAAAGGCGGACTCCGAGCCTCTCTAACAGGAGCTACTGGACCGGCAGTCACAGGAGTGACCTTTCTGGCGGAGACCTGCATCAGCGTTTAAGTTTGGCACAAAGTCCTCAAACCACCCATGGGGGCGACCTGCGAGATCGCCTTAACTCCCATAGAGGGGAGCCAATAGGAGGTGACAGCCATGCTCGCTCAGGGGGAGACCTGTCCGAAGTATGTAACGGCGGGAATGCCCCAAATAACCTATCTCAAGATAGGAGGGGCAATAACCCACCAAATATGTACATTGGATCCGGAGCTGTTGAACAGCCTCGGAATAACCAAGGAAATCATGAAAAAACCCTCAAGCGCCTGGCTCAGATGGAGGAGCTCATGAGGAAGCTCCTGTCGGAGAAAGAGAAAGGTGAATACGATTCAGGGGACAAGATGGAGCTCTTCGCCCCCAACATAGCAACAATGGCTTACCCACCTGGTTTCCGTATGCCGCACCTGTCCAAATTCAATGGAGACGGAGATCCGTCAGATCATCTGTTGATGTTCAACACCCTGATGATGGCCCACAACATCGGCCCCGAGCTGAGGTGTCTGATATTTCCCTCCACACTGACAGGACCAGCCAGGCAGTGGTTCAAGCAAAGCAAAAGACAATCAATCAGTTCCTGGAAGACTTTTTCTGCTGACTTCAAAAGGGCATTTCGAGCCTCCCAGGCTGCCCACGTCAAGGCCGATTCTCTGGCTAACGTGAGGCAGCAGCCCGACGAAACACTGAAGGCTTACCTGAGCAGGTTCGCGAATGTCGCCGCTCGGTCCAGAGACGCGGATGACAGCTCCAAGCTCATGGCCCTGAGAACTGGAATCCTCGTCGGAGGGGAACTCTGGAAAGATATACAAAGGAAGGGAGTTAGCTCAGTGAACGAATTCCTTAACAGGGCCCAGGAATGGATCAGCTTGGAGGAGGCTGAAGCCTCAGCTGCAGGGACCAGCAAGGCCCCTGAGCAGCCCGCTGGAGTGGGGACGGAGGTCGAGACAGCGACCCAAAACGTCACACAGAACAACTAGCTCGGTTGAGGCAAAAGAAAGGGGAACGACGAGGGCAGCCAACACGGCCCAAAGAAGAATAAGTCCGTAGACAAGTTTAAGCCCGTCTACGCGACTTATACAGAGCTCACCCACTCTAGGGAGAACATCTTCCTGGCGAATTCTACTCGTCTCCCCTGGAAGAGGCTGGAGACGTTGAAGCACCAAAAGGGGAAGAGAGACACCTCCAAGTTTTGCCGTTTTCACAACGATGTTGGCCACAATACCGATGATTGTAGGCATTTGAAAGATGAGATTGAGACTCTCATCCGAGCCGGCCCCTTGGCCCAGTACGCGCGGAACAGGGTTCCAGCAAGTCGACCTTCTCCGGAAGTCCCGGTCAGTCAGCCCGGGTCTCGGGTAGATCAAGACGTCCCTCCTCCCGTGATAGGAGGAGAGATAACCACAATATCTGGAGGTCCGCATATGGCTGGCACGAGCAGGGGTGCCCAGAAGAGGAACGTAAACAAACTCAAGGTGCATAATGGAGTAGAGTTCGTCCCAAAACAGCGTCTACTGAAGCAGCAGCGATTGGAGAGGCAATCGATCATTTTGACAGAAGAAGATGCGGGCCATGTCCAATTCCCTCAAAATGACCCTCTGGTCATAGCAGTTTAGCTCGCTAACCGAAGGCTTAGGAGGGTGCTGATCGATAATGGGAGCTCGGTAAACCTTCTATTCCGGTCCACATTGGAGAAGATGGGTTTGACTGTCGCCGAGCTGAAGGCGACCTCCATGAAGTTGTATGGTTTTTCGGGAGAAAGATCAGCGGCTATAGGGACTATCGAGCTGGTGATCACCCTAGGAGAAGGACCTCGGACAATCTCCAAACTCCTCGAGTTCGTGGTCATCGACTGCTTTGCTGCATACAACGCAATTTTGGGATGACCCACGCTCATAGCCTTTGAGGCCGTCACTTCCATTCGCCACCTCGCGATGAAATTCCCTACTTCCACGGGAATATGCACTGTCCGTGGCGATCAGCTCGCTGCCAGGGAATGCTACAGCATTTCCATGAAGGGAAAATCGAAACCCGGGCAGCTAGCAATGGCCATCCAAGGTGGTGGAGAGGAATCTCAGGAATCCTTAGCTGATCCTGAGATTGAAAATCCTCAGAGCGCCGAAGGGGAAAATATCGTCTTAAGTGAGGATATTGACCCCCGAATAGGCGAGGACAGGACTGAGCTCCAGGCTATTGAGGAGCTCGAGGAAATAAACATTGATCCGTAGAACCCTTCACGGATGGTCAAGCTCGGGAAAAACCTCTGTAGCAAGAGGAAGGCAGAGCTGACTAAATTTCTGCAGGACAACCTGGATGTGTTTGCGTGGTCACACGAGGACATGGTGGGAATCAGCCCGAGTGTCATCATGCACACCCTTCATCTGGATAAAAGCGTTCCTTCAAAGGCCCAGAAGCAGAGGTGCCTCGGAACAACCCGGGCTGAAGCCTTAGAGGAAGAAGTAGCCCGGCTTAAGAAATGCGGCTTTATTCGTGAAGCAAAGTTTCCGATTTGGGTCGCCAACCCAGTGCTAGTCCCGAAGCCCAATGGGAAGTGGCGGACCTGCATCGACTTCTCCAACCTGAATAAAGCCTGCCCCAAAGATTGTTTTCCATTGCCGAGGATTGACCAATTGGTGGATGCCACGGCGGGGCGCGAGCTCATGTCCTTTATGGATGCGTACTCAGGCTACAATCAGATCGCCATGAATCCGGCGGACCAGGAGCACACCAGCTTCATGACCCCGACTAACATTTATTGTTACAAGGTCATGCCATTCGGGTTGAAGAACGCCGGTGCTACGTACCAAAGGTTAGTAAATAGAATGTTCGCAAACCAGATCGGGAAGAACATGGAAGTGTACGTTGATGACATGCTAGTCAAGTCGAAGACTGCCGATAACCATGTTTCCAACCTGGAAGAATGCTTTAAGATACTACGGGAGTATGGCATGAGGCTTAATCCGCAGAAGTGCACTTTTGGAGTCGCATCGGGAAAATTCCCAGGTTTCATTGTCAATACCTGAGGAATCGAGGCAAACCCCGACAAGATTAGATCATTGCTCGAGCTTCCCTCCCCCAGGTCGCACAAAGATGTCCAAGGCCTGACAGGAAGGGTGGCAGCCCTCAATCAGTTTATTTCAAAATCCACCGATAAGTGCTTGCTATTCTACAACCTGCTCCGAGGAAATAAGATGTTCGAATGGACAGAAGAGTGTGAAAGCGCTTTCCTCGACCTGAAGGCACATCTGGCCGAGCCACCCGTATTATCCAAACCAAAATCAGGAGAGCCTCTTTTTCTCTACCTAGCTGTCACAGAGGATGCAGCTAGTGCCGTATTGGTCCGAGAAGAAGACTGGGTTCAGAGACCTGTCTATTACATCAGCAAGAGACTTCTCGAAGCTAAATCCCGGTACCCGTTGATGGAGAAGTTGGCATTCTGCCTTATCACGGCCTCTCGAAAGCTCAGGCCGTACTTCCAGTCCCACTCAGTACACGTCATAACCGATCAGCCTTTAAGGCAGGTTTCGCAAAAACCTGAAGCATCGGGACGTCTGTTAAAGTGGGCTATCAAACTCAGTCAGTTCGAGATATTTTACACCCCAAGAACTGCCATAAAAATTCAGGCCCTGGCCGATTTTGTGGCAGAGTGCACAGGATTCCGGGAGGATCCTGCAGAAGACTCACCCCAGGTCACCTCGGCCCAGGCGTTGTGGAGGATCTTCGTGGATGGTTCATCCAATGAGAACGGCTCCGGGGCTGGAATCATTTTAATATCCCCTGAGGGACATAGATTCCACTCGGCGCTGAGATTCGGATTCAAGGCCTCCAACAACGAGGCCAAAGACGAAGCTTTGCTGGCCGGGCTGAGAATAGCCCAGAAGCTGAAGGCGAGCTCCGTCCAGTGCTTCGGTGACTCCCAGCTCGTGGTAAACCAGGTTCTGGGCGAATATCAGGCACAAGGACCCAAGATGGCTGCCTACCTGGCAAAGGTAAAAGTTGAACTGTCCACGTTTGGGTGAGGCTCGATCGAGCAGATACCTCGGGAGCAGAATGCTAACGCAGATGCTCTTGCCAAGCTCGCCACCTCTGGGGAGACGGAGGCTCTGGGGTTAGTTCCGGTAGAGTTCCTGGAAAAACCAAGTATAGAAGAAGCCAAGGCGGAGGTCGAGAAGATCGACGCTAGGCCGACCTGAATGACCCCCATCCTCGAGTATCTCAGCGAGGGGAAGCTACTTGAAGGGCGTAATGATGCGCGTCGAGTACTGTATCAAGCTCCCAGGTATACGATGGTGGACGGGGTGCTATACCAACATGGGCACTCCCTACCTCTCCTGCGATGTGTTCTTCCAGGCGAGGCAAAGGCCATCCTGCAGGAAGTGCATGAGGGTTTTTGTGGAGATCACACTGGGGGGCAAAGCTTGGCCCTAAAGGTCCTGAGGCAAGGATATTACTGGCCCACTCTGTCCAAGGATTCGATCTCGTATGTCAAGAAGTGCGACAAGTGCCAGCGGTTCGCCTCAGTTGCCCGAGCTCCCCCAGTCGAGCTGAAGATGATCTCTTCCCCATGGCCGTTTAAAGTTTGTGGGATCGACTTAGTTGGCGCCCTCCCCACTGGAAAAGGCGGGATCCGCTACGCCATGGTAGCCATCGACTACTTTACAAAGTGGGCTGAGGCAGAACCTTTGGCAACGATAACTTCCAAAAAAGTCCTCGACTTCATCGTTAAGAGCATTATCTGCCGATTCTAGCCAAAACAGCTCCCCTAGGTTCTCTGGGCATACCGGACCTCGCATCGGACTCCCACGGGTCATACTCCTTTCTCCCTGACCTTTGGGAGTGAGGTAGTCCTCCCTGTGGAGATTAAGGTACCTTCGCACCGAGTCTGGGCATACGACCAGGATTGCAACCACAAGCTACTTTGCACTTCCCTCGACTTGGTTGATGAAAGATGAGAAGATTCGCAACTCTAGCTCGCGCACTACCAGCAACAAATCACTCGTTATTTCAACTCAAAGGTCAAAAAACGCGCCTTTAGCGTTGGCGACCTGGTCCTCAGGAGAGTTTTCTTAGCCGGTAAGGATCCCAAAGATGGAGTATTGGGACCGAACTGGGAAGGACCTTATCAAGTCATCGAGGTCATTAAAGATGGAACTTATAAACTAGCTCGGCTTGATGGAGGGGTAGTCCCACGAACTTGGAACGCCATCCATTTGAAGAGATATTATCAATGATTCCCTTGTAAGGCCTAAAAGGCCATTTATTATGTATTAAGCAATGAGAATTAACTTTTCATTTATGATTGTACATGTTTACAAGTGTAATCTAAAGTAACCACGAAAGACCCTTTCCCAGTTACTTGGGGGGCATATGGTACTTGGATATAACCAGGTCGCCTTAAAAGGCTTAGAAGTTAATTCAAATCGATTGATCGTTGTTCTTCTTAAAGAGCATAAGATATTGATAAAAATTAACGCGAACTAAGCTGTACACTGGATATAACCAGGTCATAAAACTTAGAAGTTAACTTAAATCGATTGAACGTGGTATTTCTTAAAGAGCACGAGATATTGATAAAAGTTAACACGAACTAAGTTTTCAAATTAAGTCCCTGGAAATAACCAGGTCATAAAACTTAGAAGTTAACTTAAATCGATTGATCTTTGTTTTTCTTAAAGAGCACGAGATATTGATAAAAGTTAACATAAACTATGTTTTCAAATTAAGTTCCTAGAAATAACCAGGTCATAAAACTTAGAAGTTAACTTAAATCGATTGATCGTTGTTTTTCTTAAAGAGCACGAGATATTGATAAAAGTTAACACGAACTAAGTTTTCAAATTAAGTTCCTGGAAATAACCAGGTCATAAAACTTAGAAGTTAACTTAAATCGATTGATCGTTGTTTTTCTTAAAAAGCACGAGATATTGATAAAAGTTAACACGAACTAAGTTTTCAAATTAAGTTCCTGGAAATAACCAGGTCATACAACTTAGAAGTTAACTTAAATTGATTGATCGTTGTTTTTCTTAAAGAGCACGAGATATTGATAAAAGTTAACACGAACTAAGTTTTCAAATTAAGTTCCTGGAAATAACCAGGTCATAAAACTTAGAAGTTAACTTAAATCGGTTGATCATGGTTTTTCTTAAAGAGCACGAGATATTGATAAAAGTTAACACGAACTAAGTTTTCAAATTAAGTTCCTGGATATAACCAGGTCATAAAACTTAGAAGTTAATTTAAATCGGTTGATCGTTGTTTTTCTTAAAGAGCACGAGATATTGACAAAAATTAACGCGAACTAAGTTTTTCGAAACAGTAACTAAAGTGCGTAAAGACAAAAGGAAATAAATCAATTAAAAATAAAATTGATAGTTAGATTGTCTCGAGGTGGAAACACCTCATGCAAAAGTTACAACAAAAAAATTAAGAATATTTAAGGAAAGGGTGCAAAAGGGGAAGGCCCTAAGCTCCGCCAGGCTGCCCCGTGGAGGTCGCCGTCTCGCCCTCCTGCTCAGCTGCGCTGGAGACTTCCCCGGTCTCTAAAGGTGCTTCTTTCTCGAGGCGAGCTTTAAACCCCTCCAGCAAGGGTTCCCAAACGTCCGCTCCCAAGAAGGAGAAGTCACCGTCTGGGTTGTAGACCCAGCTATGGTAGAGCATATCCTCCATGGCGGTGCTGGAGGCTGCCTTCTCGGCTTCCAGGGCGGCCTTGGCCTCCTTGGCCCCAGCCTTCATAGTGTCTAGCTCCGCCTGCGCAGCGGCGAGGGTAGTTTTGGTTGCCTCGACCTCTTGAAGCTTGGGACGGGCTTCTTCCAGCTCGCCCTGCGCGGCCGCCAGGGCATCCTTAGACTCCTACAAAGAAGTCTGGTGGGTGGCCACAACCGCCTGGTGCTCACCCCTCATATCCTCGAGCTGGGCCTTGGTCCTGGCTATGCTCCTATGAAGGGCCAAGGCGCTCTGCAAAAATGGAGAAGCAACTGCCTTAAGAAAAAGAGAAAGGAGAGAGGAAAAACAGGGCAAGGCATGCTAATCAAAGATCGCAAAAGGATAAGGTCAGCTTACCGTTAGGGCCATGCCCAATGAAGATTCCAGCACGCCCACCGAGTTCCTTGTTTCAATGGCCCGTAGCTCCCTCTCGTTGAAGCGGTAGAAGTGGCTGACGGCGTAGTTCGCCGTCTCATACACCGTCCCCCTAAAGACATCTGGGATCTTCTCTATATCCTGAGGGTCCACCGGGATGCGTACCTCGGGGGGCACAATCGTCGAAGTCCCGGGCTCCGCCCCTGTGTCCCAGACGAAGGCCGGAGCTCGCGGAGGGGGTGGGGGCATGCTCCCCCTGCAGACGGAGGTGCAGTTTTCTCGACGTGGGCGGCTGGGGGCTGCTCTTTCTCCTTTGCAGGAGACTTAGTTGGGGTCCCGGTGGCTTTCTTCGCCATCCGGAGCTTCTTCATCTTGGGCCCAGAGGCCCCAGCTGAGGTGTTCCCCCCGGTGAACACAGCCCGCAGATTTTTTCCCCCAGGCTGAGACATCTCCTCTGGCAAAACAAATATATGGTTAGTACACAAGTTAGCAGTCATGCAAAAACAAAAATAAGAGCAAAAGGGAAAAATGCGAAATTCAAGTATATATATATACTAAAGGGAATCCTACCCCCCGAGCTAGAGGAAGAGTCTACGGTTACGACTATCGGCCCCGGAGCTTCTTCGGGGGAATCTAAGACAATCAGTTCTCGAGCTGGCGCGGGTTCTGGATCCGAGGCTGGCTCAAGACTAGACTCTTCTACGTATTGCTTAAGTCCCGGAGCTACGGTACCCTCCCGGAGTGATGTCCATGATCGAAGGTTAGTCCAATACTCCTAGAATAGGACCGACCTAAAAGCTAGGGTGTTGTCTACGACTATGGTCCCCCTAGGGCGGCTACTTTCGTAGTCCAGCACGAGCTGGTCGACGCAGTGGAGCAGAGTTTCATCTAAGTCTGGGTCACTTCGATGGCATTGGCCGATCTGTCTGGGATTGAACCTAGCTAGCCGGGGGTCTGCAGTGGCCCTATCTATGTTCCTAAACGTATAAGGGTTACCTTGGCAAGAGGGACCTGCAGCTGCTCCGGACCGGATCCTCTCCTCGTCCGTTCTTTGGGCGACCTCCAACGCCCGTTTCCTCGTCTTCACGAGGGGCACCTCGTCCTCCTCATCTTCATCCCCCGCGACCTCCTCCACGATGATAGGCCTCGTATCGCGGGCTAGGGGAAGCACTCGGGGCCTCCTCAGGCTCAGAGTCTGGCCTGGGGAGATCAGCTTACAAGCCAGCATCATCTCGTCTGTCATGAGCTGGCGATAGTCCTTTTCACTGGGGGGCAAGCCCGCCAGTGTCTTGTACTGGCTCCCGAGGATCACAGACTTCTCTGTCCTCGCGAAGATAGCTGCAGAATTATTCTAAGTCAGAAATGGATACAGGAGGAGCTAACCGATACTTAACTTACGAGCTACGGTTGAAAGGCACTTACGAGGATGGTTGAAGTAGTGCAGCTCGCAGTTTCGAAACCCCGTCGACATAAAGAATTAATCTTTGAAGTCGTTGGGGTGGCTGGGCAGCTCGATGACCGCAACTGTGTTGGGGAACCGGGTTAAGTAATAAAACCCATCACCTCGCCCCCGCTGCTCCGGGCTGGCCTTGAGGTAGAAGAAATACAGAATGTCCGCAGGAGTGGGGACCTCCCATTCCTGTTTCAAGAACAAGTATCTTAACCCCGCCAACAAATGATAAGAGTTGGGGGGGGAGCTGGAATGGGGCCAACCTCACGTAGTTGAGGAAATTGGCGAAGTACTGGTCCAACGAGAGGAAAGCCCCCACCTTGAAATGTTCATCGCTCCAGGCCGAGAACACCTCATCAAGCGGCGCGCAGCTCTGCTCGACTTCTAAGGGAGGTCGGGCGACCACGGTTCCCCTCCCCAGCTCGATGTTCTGGGAGAGGAATATTTTGTTTACCCTTGCCTGGTCAGTGATCTTCGAGATGATCCTCTCTGCCTCAAATAATGCGTCGGGGGCCACCTCGAGCTCCCGTTCCACTGCTGGCCCGAAGTTGGGAATTGGGGATTCAGCCATCACCTCTTTTCCCTTGTTTTGTTGGGATGACGAGCTGCCTACGGACTTCTTGGGAGCATTCTTCTTGGGTCCCATCTGGTCGCCTAGCGAACAAAAAGAAGAAATTTTAGAAGAAGGCGACCTAAAAATGGAGAAAAATCTGAGTGTGTTCCCTTGACACGAGCTGAGGTAAGCCCAGCCCGTGGAGAGTGAGACCACGCGGTTCTATGAACACGCGCCTGTGCTCCCAACAGATCCCCGATTACTCGAAATTCGTGTGCCAGGAGGGTCAGGATAGAATTTTCCTTGGAAGGAAAGTTTCCATTGGCAAGAGAGGCAAAACCGCCTGTGAAGCGTGCCCCCTAAGCTACCCGGTTTTGCACCCAAAATACCGGATATTTTAAACAAGCCTACCAAAAATCCTACCCAGAAAATTTCCCCAGAAAACGCACCCTGTAAACTGTGCTTCTAAAAGGTTTCCTACCACAAACGATACCCTAACCTAAAAGGCTTTTACCCTTCATGACCACAAAAAACCAACAAAACCCTGCATGTGGCTACAGTAAATATTTACCTAAGCTATAGTGAAATATAATTTCAAAACATGCACGGTCATGAGACTTACTAAGTGTTCTGGTTGAGAAGAGGATGAAGGGATCGCCTGGGTTGGGGCTTCGTCGGAGTAGTTTATTCCAAAGCTTCGAAGGAGCCCTTACACCTGAACTTCTTGACTGCTGGGAATGGCAGCCAGAAAGAAGAGGGTTTCTTCTTTTGAAAATGAAGAGAGAAGAAGAGGAAAATTTATGAAAAAATTTCAAATGAACGGGTGGCCCATGCGTAAGGTGGCCACCCCTTTTATATACGTGAAGGGCCATGTGAGGAGGACCGTTGGTTTGCCTTGATGTGGGATCCAAGGCCCTTCACTGGAAAGACGAAACGACGACTGAGTATAGGCTAGGCAATTAAATGCGGTTCTCGGAAGACGTACAATCACCAACCACGATGTTCCACGTATTCGGCGCCTGCGTAGAATGTGGAATATGAAGAGTTCATGGGGAAGCCTAAAAGCCCCTACTGTGGCCCTATGCGACATCGTGTACCATGAGCAGGGGCTTGGGGGGCAGATGTACGGCCTGATTTTCCCACGGGCTGTTAGCGAGATGGAATACGGCCTAATCATGACTACCACGTGGACATCCCCAAGACCGGAGCAGCCTTCGTAAGGTCCTACCTCCTCAGCTCGAGGTAGCCTGAGGGTTTGCCAAGGTTAGATTGAGTTGGACTCTGAAGGCCACAGGTCGAGGGAAGCATCCAGCTCGTGGTACGAGCTAGAGTCGGAGGCTGTGACCCTTTATAAAGTCAACCACGCAAGGTAAACGTGCATATATCAGACATCACGTGTCTGATATATCCCTGACTTCTCGGACACGCAGCATGAACGCGCGCATTCTGGCACCCACGACTGGGTTGGGCCGTGCGGCCCATTATCCCCTTACCTATTGATTAGACCACACTTATGTGTCAGGTTTTAGGAATTAATCATGAATGTCACCGAGTTGACATGATAGGTAAGAAGGTCACCGGATGACCTTCTTACCAACTCCCAGATGCCCTCTCCTATAAATACGGAGACCCTGGGAGTTACAAAGGGTTGGATTTTATTGTGTAAGAAATACCCTGCAAAAGAATACCAAGCATATAGCAATAATATTGACTGGTGGAGTAGAAGGATTTTAACCTTTGAACCACCTAAAAACGTAGTTGTGTCACCATCCCATTTCTAAAAAGATCATTCATCTATTTCTGTTCAACATAAGCACTAATCCCTTCCTCTTACTTTCTTAATTACCTGTTGGCGAAGAACCGCGTCAACACACAATGACTGTGCACTGTGCTACACGTGTACCACATGCTAGTGATGGCATGTGATTTTCCCCAATTTTATTATTATTTAAATACTAAAAATCCCAAAAATAAATTAATTCAGAATTAATTATATTTTTGTTAAATCAAATAAATAATTAATTAATTACACATAATTATACAATAATTATGTTTGATACATAGAAAAATATTTTACTTATCACATATGTCCTTTTTGCCCATTTTTGTATTTACCTTTGTTAGTGTTTGTTTGAGCCATTTCGGGGACCATGGACCTATAACATTAAGCTCTAATAAATTTAAACTAAATAATTAAACTCTTTAATTATAATAGTTAATTTATTAATTCTTATATTACTCCACTATAAATTCAGAATTGCACTCTTTATGTTATAGATATATTTTTACAGAAATCTTAGCTTAAGTTGTCCATTGATATAACTATTTTACAATAGTTCAACCCTCTAATTAATTAGTTCATAAATTAGAATGGAAGAATTACCATTTTACCTTTCTAATTTACTTCTTATTCCTTAAGTACCATTAATTCACTAGTGAATAATTAATCTATAATCTAATTATAGATTTGAGCTCAAAATCATTCAGTTCCAGAATTAACCCTTAAGTGAACTAATATACGATCCGTTAGGAAAGATTAGATTCCATATTGTTGATACATGTTCCCAGCCATCCATGATATTAAATCTCCAAAACAAAAGTCATTAGCCTCATTCTTTGAAGAGACCTTAACGAATGAATCAAAAGATTTAATAAACATGAACATGAGTTCATGAACACTCAGGATTTAGGTTGATCTATAAATGATCATCAATTATGATATGAATTATAAGTCTTTATTGTTAAATGGTTTTTGGATAAAGACTTTAATTCATATCGGTCCATGTCATATATATCATATTATATAAAGCACCTTTACCGAGATGTCTTACCACATCAATAATCCGAATCTAGATTATTTGTATCATTATGATACTCAGTAAACCGTACTTACAACTCCAATTAAAGAATTCCATAACTTTAATTTGTTGTTGTTGACTATTTTTATTCATTCGTGTGATCTTAATTCTCTTGTACTAATACAAGATCACATCCTCAATAATGAATATGGATTTTTTCTGATATTTACAAAATTATTCAAACAATAATTTAACAATCTAAATATAACAATAATAATAAACCATTGTATTTATTTATTCACAGAAAAAACAAATGTCTTTTACATGCTTTTAGGACACACTCCTAACAGAAGGATTGTGTTGATTACATCCGTAAGTTTGAACAATGCCAAAGGTACGCGAAGATCCCGCATGCCCCTCCAACGAAAATAACCCTAATGACCAGTCCCTGACCTTTTGCAGTATGGGGAATTGATTTCGTAGGATCGCTTCCGACCGGGAAAGGTGGTGTAAAGTATGTCATCCTGGCTGTCGACTATTACACCAAGTGGGTCGAGGTGGAACCAATGAGCACCATCAACTCCAAAAAGGCCCTGGACTTTGTCATCAATAACATTGTGGATACGACCTCCCTCACAAAATCGTGTCCGACAACGGGAAGCAATTTGACAGCGTCCACTTCACTGACTTATGTGAAAGACATGGAAAAATCAGAACCATGCCTTACTCCAAGAATCCTTAGACCTCATTGAAGAGAATCGGGAAAAATCTCAGGTTCAGCTGAAGATGTATCAGGGAAAGATCGCTAGGCACTTTAACTCTAAAGTTAAAAGTCGAAAATTTGAAACCGGTGATCTAGTCCTTAAAAGAATCTTCCTTGCAACCCAAGATCTGGAAGTGGGGGTTCTGGGACTGAACTGGAAAGGAACCTACAAAATCCAAAATGAAGTATGTCCAGGAACGTATCGCTTAAGGCGACTAGATAGAACAGAGGTCCCAAGGGCCTGGAATGCAGAACACCTCCACCGGTACTATTAGTAGTCGGGAGGGCTTGATTTTGTTCTTAATTTTTCTTGTAAACAATGTACGCCCCAGGGAAATTTCTTACTTAATAAAAATGGTGTGGGCAAAACATTATAAAGAAATATTGTAAAGAAATAAAAGTTCACATTCGTCTTCATTCTTTTTCACACTGACAAGTGACCCAAGATTACAGTCTTCGATCACCTGGGGGGTATGACCGTCTATACGAACAAGTCTAGGAACAAAAACAAAACAGGATGCAAAATGCAAAGTTTATTTCTGATCCGGACCGTATAGACTAGGGGTAGCAAAACCCAACAAAACCCAACAGGACGTAAGGCTCAGGCCTAGTCCTAACCTGAACATACATGGTACGGGGGGTACAAAACCCAACAGGATGCAAGGCTCATGCCTAGTCCTAACCCGGACATACATGGTCCGGGGGTACAAAATCGAAAGGGACATACTATAATGCCCTGGATAGCCAGGACCGCTACACTGTGTACTTATAAAGGTGCAAGACTTGCTAATTAAGTCATTTAGTTAAAACGTGTCACTAAACCATAAATGTGTAGGGTTAAAATGGTTTTTGTCTCAAAAGATACATTTTAATATATTTAAACAGATTTACATATGGGATCCCAAAAAGGAACAGTGTTTAAAGGTTAGTTTACAAAATTTCCAAAATATAGACTATCATCAGCCACTCTAAGGCAAAACAGACATTTATAGCTTTTCTGTTCCTGTTCTCCTCTCAACCGTGGCGACTGAGCAGCTGGTCATGTACATTCTGCTCACAGAGCTCTCCAAGTCAGGGTTGATCAAGTTTGCCCTTGCCTTTACCTGCACCACGTAGCACCCGTGAGCCAAGGCCTAGCAAGAAAACATAATACACATCTCAACAATCATATCAAGAGAATAATTCATCAAGCATGATCAACCACTTAACATTCCACATTATTCACATAGCATGTAATCAGAATCAAAGATGCAACCAATCATTAATAACAGTCAAATCACATAATAACTAGGGCCAAAAACTTAGGCCACACCCTCTGTTTACCCCACTGACTCCGACCCGCTTAAATCGAGCTCAGTGCATAATAAGCTGTCCTCGTCTACCAGTGGCCGAGCCGCGCCCTGTGCGCAAGTGTAACCTTTGGCACTCTTAAGCCGTTGGTTTAATATTTACATGGAATAATACCATCCTTTTCAAAGCATACATATTAGGGAACCCTTAGTCCCATTACAAATACATAACCGGGTGCAGTTTTCTTACCTTTGGCTTCCAAGTGGACTAGATACGAGCGATGCTTCTTGAGCGCGATCCGATCCCCGAGCCCTAGCTTAGAACCTAGTCACAACCAAGATAAATGATTCCGTCAACAATCTTAAATGAGCTTCTAGACTCCGGAACATTGAACTTCACCAAACATGGTAAAAGATTCAATCCCGAGCACCCTAGGTTAAATTCCCAAGCCTAGAATCTCAAAATCCCAAAATCTCTTAAGGGCCGCGGCATTAGCCACCCATGCCATGACATGGCCCCAACCAGAGGCCTCCCAATGCCCAAAAACAGGTAAGGGCTGTGACCCTACTCAGACCATGTAGCGGCCCGCCCTCCTTCCTCAGCACCCATGAGCTTCGAAGGGCCGCGACTCACCAAGAACTATGCCGCGGCCCGACCCCTTCGAACCCAAAAAAAACCTCCATTTTTTACTCTCAAACCTCATGCAAACTCACTCAAAACTACTCGAATTCCACAACTCAATTATCCAAAAACTTCCCACAAGATTCCAGCAACATAACCCAGCTGAAACCAAGACTAGAAACCCATCAAAAAACCTATTTCAATCACTGAAACTTTCTAACTCAAGAACACAAAACCCAGCCATGGAAACACTATAACTCAGCCATTAAACCTTAAATTCAAGCTTACCTCAGCTGCAGAACCAATCCTCCAAGAGCTTTCTGACCTAACTTCCAAGGTTCTAGCCTCAATTTAATCTTCAAACCAAAACCCAAAAACCACTTAGAACACACTCAAAATCACAGAATTTCAGCCACAGAAAATGGGATTCAATACTTACCTCAACCTTGATTAAGTTCCTTTGATAATCCTTGAGCTAATCCTCTAAACTCCAGCTTCAATTCTTAGAATTCCAGCCAAGACCTCAAAGTTTTTGTGTTTTTCTTTGGGAGAGAAAGAGAGAAAGAAAGAGAGGGTCGGTTTGCTATATTCCATAGTTTTCTAAAATCTTCTTAAGTCTATCCCTAAGCAATTAAGTTAATCCCAAGGCTCGGGGTATCGGAAACGTCTCCGAGGGAAAAATGGTAAAATTCCCCAATATTCCCACCTAGACTTCCTAACCTCAAATATATCTCCAATTATTTATTTTCATAACCCGGTAATCTAAATAACCACCCGATACCTGAAATACCCCTTGACTTGTCCAGAGTCAAACATTAGGCCCCGTTGTGACTTTCCTTCTATCTAGCTCCCTAGGATCGCCTCAAGTCGCCTGCTGCAGATTTACCCACATAATAATGTGGTTCTCACAAACATAACATTTAACCACATCTATAATCATATAATCATACAAGCATGCTTATCATGTAATCATGCATTAAATCAATAAATTCACACATAAACCAATTATGCCCTCCCGACACACTAATCAAGACCCTTAAGCCATATTAGTGATTTTGGGTCGTTACACATACGTCTCAAGTCCAGTCCTAACCCAGACATACATGGTCCGGAGGCGTAAAACCCAGTAGGACATACGACTTAGGCCCAATCCTAACTTGGACATGCATGGTTCAGGGGTACAAAATACCTACAAAATCGATTGATCCAACGGTTCAGAATGATTGTCCTCATCTAATGATCCTGGACAACACAAAGGCTTTAATTAGCCCCATCAAGTACCAAATCGTGGATTTGCCAATTTACGATACGCGCCCACCTGATCCAACGATCCATATTAAGAAAGTTTCAAGAATATGCCCATCCAACGGTCCCAGATGGTGCAGAGGCATTAAATAGCCCACTCGAGTACCCTATCAACATTTTTTCATGCAGACGAGACGCTTAAAAAATCACGCTGACATCCATCGATTACTGTGACAATCAAAAGATTCTTTCCAGATTTGCACGACGTGAGTGGTATAGACGCACCAGTTACTGAGGGACACGTATATAAAACATGTGAATTCGAAAGAACGAGGATCACCCAAATGGCCCGGAAGTAAATGAACCCGCCTTCTGGGAAAAAAATTGGGCTATTGGGATTTGATCAGGGACACTGATGCAAACCTCCTCCATGCAAGATTAATCAAGTGCCCCCCATGAAAATGAACCCGTCTTCTGGGAAACAAACCAAGATATTAGGATTTGATTTGGGAGAATGAAGCAAGTCTTCACTATGCAAACACAGAGGAAGAATTGGGGGGTAAATGTTATTCCTATTTTCCCCTAAGACACGTGACACGACACAATGGATCTGCGGGCTCTCTCGAAGAGATCAAAGGCCCAGCCTAAGCTCACTGGACGGGGAAGAAGAAAGTCCTATTTGCCCAATCGTTAGCAAGCCCAACATTGTTCGATGGGCACCACCATAACGAGGGAATCGGGAGCAAGATGCGGACCCATTTCATCTTCCCAGTCTCAACCTAATGGCATCATTCGGGATGCGAGTAAGGGTGGCAGGCTCAACAGTCTAAGAATACACCCTTGTCAAGAATAAACCCGAGCTCTGGTAAACGAACCAGGGTGCTGGTGAATGGATAGGGACAAGAGTAAATGAACCCGGACCAGGATTTTGGATAGGGCAGGATTGAACTTCCTGACGCTGACACATCCCCAAGAAACACGAAGTTTGGTCTCCTCAACTAACTTGTAGAAGAGGTTACATACGGAATGTGCGTCGTTATTGGGAAACAGTACGGCCACTACCCTGACAAATCCTGTCCCCAGGATCTCCTTAGAAGCCCACGCGGACTTGTCGAGGTCGTTATTTTACTTCAGAGATTTTACAGCTAGACCATACAACGTTTTCATACATTTCAAGCTTACACTTGACGAGTCCAGTTTTCAAGGTCATAACCTCTGGTCTCGAAATCTGGGTGTAATAGTTTGCCCCCTCAAAAGTATCAATTCGAATCCTATGTCAAAACACTTGAGTATGGACACGCGTCAACCGGATATTGGTCAATCAAAGTACTTGTGTACCTTGGAAACCTGCCCACACTCATTCGCCTGCCACTCTTTATGGTACTATCACTTCACAGGTCCCCGACCGTCGGATCTGATACGGAATCTGGCCAATGGCCCAGATTAATTTGGCTTTTTACATTCCCATGGGTCTATAAATACTTCTTCACTCGTCTTCCCCGTTTTACTTTCATGTTCAAGCTTTCGCAGAGAGAAAAGAAGAAGAAACCATTAGAGTGTTTTAGTAAATATTAGTCTTAAGTTTTGCACATTAGAGTGTTTTAGTAAATATTAGTCTTAAGTTTTGATATCACGGGTTCAAAACCCAGATCATACGTAGAAGGCCCAAAAATGGTGCCTTTACTGAGTTTTTTTGAATTTTGGATGACATATCTTGCACACCAAGATATTGAGTAGAGAATTAGGGTTTTACAAATTGCACGTTTCCCAAAAATGTCACTTTTTAAGTAACCGCCAACGTTTTTTACCTGAAATATCGGGATCTCCAAAAATAAATCCACCTTCCTTTCTTTTCGTGGAATATACACTCCGAGACTGGCCTCGTCTTTTGGACCGAGTTTGCCTTGTAACCTCGATTATTCGAGCTTAGGTCATTCTGATTTTCATTCTTAACTGCTTGTTCGCCTGGCCCTCACCCTTTTTTTATCTTGCTAGATGCCGCAAAACTCGAAAAAGCGGTGGGGGTCAAAGCTCACAATTCCTTATTCGCCGAAGGCTCCGAGCCCGAATCACCTTTCACCCAAAACTAGTGTTTGATTCGAGAGCACCAACTAAGGCCAGAGCAAGAAGACACCCGAGATCACTTTCGGTGCCAAATCATCGCGATCGAGGAGGGAAAAAGGAAGAGACTTAGGGTCGCCGTATATCCGGATCCAAACTCCGAGCCCAGGCCAATCCCCATCGATCCCACTCTTAGAGTGACAATCGCCTTCAAGCCGGGGGACCTTCAATTTTCACTAATGGGAGAACCATCAAACCCCCCTTCTACGTCATAGCCAACCTCCATTCCCACCTCGAAGAGAGAGTTCTTTGAGGCCGAGCACTATTGGAGCTCGATCTCTTCATTAAGGCAGATCTCCGACATCTTGGCCCTTCACAACATTGGATTATCGAGCTTGTTGAGGTGTCAAGCTCTGTCATCCCACAAGCAAAGTTGCCATGCCCCGGGAGATGGGAACCCTGACAACAAGCTGAAGTATGCGGCCTGGAGCCAGGAGCATATGAGGGTAGGGGCTTTACTGCCCTTAAAGTCCTTTTTCAAGAATTTCTTGGACTTCGTTGGGCTCGCACCTTTCCAGCTCAACAATAATTCGTACAGGGTTTTGTTCGCCCTGAGGTCGCTTTACCATGAGCTAAAGTGGGAGAGACCTTCTCCAAAGGAGATCCTGTTTCTCTTTTGTTTGAAAAGCAATCCCTCCCGAGCTCGGGGAGGAGATGACTTCTACTACCTCTCGAGATATCCCAAAGAGAAGAAAATATTTGATGATCTACCCAACCTTCCCCCAGACTTCAAGAAGGCTTTCTTTTGGATGGATGGCTTGGCTCCTTCCAAACACTACTCATTCAGGCGAATTCGTAAGTACCTAACAAACTTCTTCTTTTTGTGCTCGAGTTTTGTTTAAGCTCGCGCTTAGTCATAATATGTTCATTTTTCCAACCAACTACCGTTGTCCCACTCCCACCAAGGAGATGAAAGAGCACAAGGAAGCTTTGCAACAACTTCCCTATAGCAGGAGGTCCCTCTCCTATCTCCTTCATGAAGACAAACTCCGGGCCTATGGCCTTCTGGAGAAGGATCAGTCCACATTTGACTGGTCCAACAAAAAATATACCCAATGGGAGCTTGTGCCTCTCCCAACTGGTAGCCTTCCTCCGAGGTGAAATGCTAAGCCGACATCCCCAGCTCAACGTCGCAGGAGCCCGCAATTGGGAAACGAGGCCAACAATGAAGCCTCGAGCTCGAGTGACAAAGGTACGATCATTCTTAGCTCGGATTTGTGGTCTCCCTCACTACTTAAGCATAAGACCGACAGGTTAGTGTTGTGTAAGGATGATAGGGACCATTTTTATGTATGGTCTTGGGTAGATGAGAGGGTTCATAGGTTCAATAGTTGGCTCAGGAAGTATGACACTATGTATAGTATGAACGAGGTATGGAACAAAATAGTCGTTCAATACGGGACAAACGACTATAGAGACCTTTCGAGGTTGACTTCCACTTATAGGGAAGGTACTCCCCCCGCCTCCTTTGAAGATGGGGGAATTACGTGGTCGCCGAGCATGAGCTCGGGGGAGAGTTCCTGTTAGGTTTCTCTCTACTTGTCTTTTTATTCTTTGCCTGTCGACATCATGCTAACTTGTTTTGTCTTGGAATATCTCATAATGTGGTGTAAATGTGCAGGTGGTATGGATTTAGACCTCGACACTGTGCTCGCTAGTGGCGAAGGAGCCCAGAGGAGTAAGCGCCCGAGTGGGTCGCGAAAATCAGACTGACCTACCAAGGTCCTTAAGATGACAGAGAAGACACCTCCTCTACCAGCTCCAGCTGTTATGAGCCCAGCTGTGGATCCAACTCCTCAGGTCAAAGCGTCCTCTACAGTCGTTCCTCTCGTGCCTCCTCCGATCCTGGTCCATTCCACGCTTGGTCCACCTCCGAAAAAGCCCTTGGCCTCTAAAATGCATCTTTTATCGATTTCTACTCACGTCAATGAGAATGTAATCGACAATGCTGCCGGATCCCATGGGGCTACACTTGGCTCAGACATTCTGTCTCGAGTGGGCCAGAGCTTTGGTGGCTTTGACGCCCTTCATTGGCAGTTTTTTAACAATGCTCGAGACTGCAACACACTTTATGAGAAGAGTATCGAGCTCACTGTTGCGGTAACTTCCCTCATCTTATTATTAGTTGTACTTGTACTTAGTTGATGTTCTAATTTGATTTCTTTGTGTGTCAGACTCTTGTTGTCTCTGCTCAACTTAATTATAAGTTGAATAATGAGGTCCATTTGAGCAAGTCTTATGCCCAGGAGGTGAAGGATCTCCAACTCAAGCTTAGTGACGAGCTCAAGGCCACAAAGGCAAAGATGGCGGCTGAAGCTGAACAACTAAAGGCCAAGACAACCAAGCTCGAGAAGGTGAATGCCCAGCTCGCAAATCTTGAGAAGATTAATGCCAAGCTTGAGGAGGATAAGGCAGCAACTTTTGAGATTATGGAGGGCGAGAAGGCTCGTCTCCTTGCAGAGTTTAAGGAGAAGAAGGATCGAGTGGTCGACTTGGCCATGCATAGGATCTGGGCCAGTAATGTCGATCTCGATACCAGCTTCTTAGGCTCTTTTGAGGAAGAACTTGTGGCCAAGTGGCAAGCTCGGCTTGACGAGGAGGAGGTTTCTCGGGAGGAGGCAGAGAGAGCCAAGGAGGAAGCTGAGAAGGCTAAGGAGGATGCTCCTCCCTCCTAAGTCTCTACCTGGGGCTGCATCCTTTCAAATTTTTTGTAATAGTTTTTTATCTTCTGCTTTTTATGTCCCTGGGGCTAAGACAATTTATAGCTCATGACAGAGCTATTTTCTTACGACATCTATAGTACCGTATTTCACTTTACTTTAATATTTTTTCTTTACATTTCTTAGGTCGAAATATTTCACGCACTTTATATTAAAGTGTCCTTATGTCTGTTTATTTATACAAACACGCGATGGATTTTTAAGCTCAAGCTTCAATGCATTCATGCATAGTTTGCACGATATATCCATATCCGATCTCGTTATTTGTCAAGGTCGAAAAGTTACGTTTACCATGCACCCGAAAGTACTTCTATGGCGTGTAACGTAGGTGGTTTAGTTATATCTTGCTTTTTTAGTTACTTTTCCTCATCCTTGGGTAGCTCCCTAAGGTTATGAGGTCAAAACTATCTTTTTGCAGGATATTCCAGCCTCGATCTCGACTTAGCTTGAAGTAGGTTGTGTTCCAACTTACTGTCAATTAGTTTTAGCTTGTTTGTTCCAAACCTATTTAGGTCATGTTTGGTTTGAAATCCATACACTTATATTCTTGATCTAGTTATATCTAGATTGTGTATTTGGTTATATCCAACTTACCTTGGCTCGCGCATTTGGTTATATCCAAACACTTTTATTTTTTAATAATTTGGTCATGTCCAAACCTTCTTAGCTCGCGTATTTGGTTATATCCAAACACTTTTATTTTTTAATAATTTGGTTATGTCCAAACTATCTTAGCTCGCATATTTGGTTGTATCCAAACACTTTTATGTTTTTCGTATATGCTATTTTTTTTTTCAAGTCAACGGTATATATATACCACTAATGCCCCCTTAATATCCTATGAGTTTGACCATAGGTTATTAAATCAAGAGAGTTTGCAAAAAATATAGCATATTTAAACGAAAACGAGGTTTATTCAAAATTGAACAATTTATTAACAGAAACATAGCAAAGGAAAAAAAACATGGTTACAGGTATCATTGTTCCTATACTATTGATAGTAAGGTCGCAAATGTTCGTCATTCCATGCTCGTGGGACCAAACTTCCATTCAATCTTGCCAATTTGTAGACGCCAGGTCGGATAACTAATTCGATCTGATAAGGTCCTTCCCAATTAGGCCTAAGCACGCCAGTAGCTGGGTCCCGTGTTGCCAAGAACACACGCCTAAGCACCAAATCTCCTACCCCGAATTTCCTATCTCGAACCCTTTTATTGAAATACCGGGTAGCTCGCTGTTGGTATGCAGCATTTTTTAGCTGTGCCTCGTCCCTTCATTCTTCAATCAGGTCCAGACTTACTTCGAGCTGGGATTGGTTTGAGGCTTGATCATAATCGTGGGTTTGAATGGTGGGAATTTCAACCTCAATTGGCAGCATATACTCGCATCAATATGCCAGAGAAAAAGGGGTATGTCCTGTTGAATTATGAGCTGTGGTTCGATATGCCCACAAATCTTGGGGCAATTCTTCAGGCCATTTCCCTTTAGCTTCTTCCAACTTTTTCTTCATAGAGCTCTTCAGGGTTTTGTTTGCAGCCTCGACCTGGCCATTCGCTTGGGGATGGGCCATGGAGGAGAAACTTTTTATTATCCCATTTTTCTCGCAAAAGTTGGTAAACAGGTCATTAACGAATTGAGTACCGTTATCGGACACTATCTTCCTCGGCATCCCATATCGGCAGATGATATTTGTAACACCCTGGATAGCCAAGACCTTTACACTGTGTGTGTTTATAATGGTGCAAGACTTGCTAATCAAGTCATTTAATTTGGAACGTGTCACTGAAACTACAATTGAACTAGGGTTAAAAGATTTTGGTCTCAAAAGCTTCATTTCTTATAAGTAAACATTTTCTTTACCCGGGATCCCAAGAGTAGTAAAGTTTAAAGGCTGTTTACAAAAATTTAGGATTAAAATACAGTTATTAGCCATTCTAAGGCAAAACAAACAAATAAGCTTTTCTCGTCCCGATCCACTCCTCGACCGTGGCGGCCGATCAGCTGGTTATGTACATTCAGCCCCGCAGCTCTCCATCTCAGGATTGGTCCAACTTGCCCTTGCCTTTACCTGCACCACGTAGCACTCGTGAGCCAAGGCCCAGGAAGAAAAACACAATAGCAGAGCATAATCATTAAGCAAACAACCAGATAACTCACACAGTATAGACATATACTCAACAGTTCAGACATTCATGTTGTTCAAGTATTCAGAATACCAAGTACATCATCTCATATCATTAATCAATTCACATATGATAATTAGGGTTAGCACCCTTAGGCCACACCCTTTATTTATCCCACTGACTCCGACCCACTTAAACCGAGCTCAGTGAATATTAAGCTGTCCTCAGCTACCAGTGGCCGAGCCGCACCCTGTGCGCAAATATTATTTACGGCACCCTTAGGCCATTTATCACATGTCCCATGGCATAATACCATCTATGAAATCATACAAATATAGGGAACTCTTAGTCCCATCACAAACACATAACCAGGTGCAGTTTTCTTACCTTTAGATTCGCTAGCTTTGTTCAATTCGATCCTCAAGCACGATCCCGTCTGAGCCCTAGCATACACCTAGTCACAGCCATAGATCAAAATCATCACCAAACCTCAAATCCAAAACCTAGCCTCGGGACCAATCCCGAGCCCTCGGGAAGCCCTAATTCCACCAAACGGGGTGGTGGAATTAAACCTCGAACCCCCAGGCAAAAACCCTTAGAAAAAACCCAAAAACCCCTTTCTGGAAACAGGGTAGCACTACAGCGCCCTAAGGAGAGTGTTATAGTGCTACAAACAGAGCCAAAAGGCTTTGGAACTTCAGAGCCTAGTGTTGTAGCACCCAGTGACTAGTGCTACAACACTAGTCACAGCACAACTCAGCACATCTTTTTCTCCTTCTAACTTTCCCGAGGCAAACCTTCCCAAAACTCAACCAAACCTCAACCAAACTTCAAAACAAACCTCCCAACATCCTCAACTCATCCAATAATCCCCAACCACAAAAAACTCAATCACATGCACCCCAAATCAAGGAAGTTACCATAGCTGAACCTAGAGCCCAAAAAATCAACAGGAAGAACAACTGAAACCACAGAAATCACAAAGCTTGAAGCTAGAGTTTATTACCTTTGATGGATGAGCTCAGCCTAGGTTGTCTTCCACACTTGATTAGCCTTCACCTCCTCAAACCCTTAGGTTAATTCCCTAGAATTCCCACAGAACTCTGCTTAGAAAACCAATTCAACACCAATACCAAGAACTGAATATTAACCTCAAAATCTTACCTCAAATGATAAACAACCTCAGATAATTTCCCCAACCTGATCAAGATCCGAAGTACACAGTCTTAGCCTAAAGCTCCTCTGGATTTTTGCCCCAAATTTCCAGAAGAAATGAGGAAAAACCTAAACCGAGAGAGAGAAACTTCTATCTCCTTTTTCCTTCTTTCCTTCAGACCTCTACTGCCTTCTACACATTCCACTAAGGTATTAAGCTCAATAATACTTATCCCTACTTAACTCAAATGACCAATTTGCCTTCCCATTTTAAACTAGGCCTTTAAACCTCCTAAGGGCATTTTAGTCATTTCACCCAATTCTCGCTAATTCCTCGAATGTCTCTAATATTTTCCACTTACTTCCCAACGCTTAGCTAATTAGCAATTATATTCCTCAATATCAAAATAGACTCTAATATATTCTCTAAATTCCCAGAAATACCCCCAGGCTCGTCCCGAGCAGGGTATAAATCCCCATCGTGACTTTTTTGCTAAACCGCTCACTAAGATCGCCTCAAGTCACAGGTTACAAATATATTCACATAATAATGTGGTCTCAACAATTTATTACAATTATTTGAATTTATGCCCTCAATGGGCTAAAATTACGATTATGCCCTTCTAACCTAATCATGGCCTACATGCATGCATCACAGATATTCAAATAATCATACAACATGCTTTTAATCATTAAATCACATTTAATCCTATTATGCCCTCCCAGCACACTAATCAAGCCCCCTTAAGCCTCATTAGCAAATTTGGGTCGTTACAATATTTTTTACCACGAAGTCGAAGACTTTTTTCAAGGTAATTGTTGCCAGAGGCTCGACCTTAGTCCACTTCGTAAAGTAATCTACTGCGACTACTACATATATGACTCTGCCTTTTCCAGTTGGCAACAAGCCTATGAGGTCGATTCCCCATACTACGAATGGCCATGGGGAGGTCATCATAGTTAGCTCGGAAGGTGGAGCTCAAGGGATTGTGGCGAATCGTTGGCACTTGTCGCATTTCTTGACGTAATCAAATGAATCTGCTTTGATGGTAGGCCAGAAGTATCCTTAGCGTATGATTTTCTTGGATAGGCTATGCCCCCCAGTGTGGTCTCCACATAATCCTTCATGAATTTCTTCCATGATCTTCTTAGCCTCGGGTGGAGTAACACATCAGAGTAATGGCATAGAGTATCCTCTTCTATATAGCCTTCCCTCTACGACAGTGTACCTGGGGATCTGATACATCAATTTTCAAGCCTCGGTCCGTTCTTCTGGGAGAATGCCAGTTTCAAGTTACCTAATTATCGGGTCATCCAGGTCGGCTCAGAGTTTATCATGCATACATCTTCCTATTCAGGCTCGGTTATACTGGGTGTCGATAGACGTTCGATTGGCATGACATTCAGTTCATCGACCTTGGTGGATGTGGCAAGCTTGGCTAAGGCGTTTGCATTCGAATTTTGCTCTCGGGGAACCTGTTCTATCGTGTAAAATTCGAAATGCTCGAGGGTTGCCTTCGCTTTTTCTAAATATGACACCATTCTCGTCTCGCGAGGCTGGTATTCCCCTTATATTTGGTTGACCACCAAATGAGAGTCACTATAGCAATGTATCGCCTTAGCCTTGAGTTCCTTGGCTATTCAAAGTCCTGCCAGTAGAGCTTCATATTCAGCCTCATTATTTGACGCTTCGAAGTCAAATCTCAAAGTAGAGTGAAATCGACTTCCTGCTGGGGTGATCAGTATTATTCCTGCCCCGACCCATTTTCATTGGAAGACCCATCAGCATAAAGTTTCCACAGCTCGCGGGCAGGGGTTATAACTTCAGCGTTAGTCACTCCAGTGCATTCCACTATGAAGTCTATAGGGCCTGCCCTCTTGTGGTTTTCCTCGGATGGTAGGTGATCTTAAATTGTCCGAGTTCAATGGCCCATTTTAATAATCAGCCCAAGGCTTCTGGCTTGTACATAACTTGTCTTAGTGGTTGATCGGTCAGCACATGGATGGGGTGCGCCTGGAAATAGGGTCGGAGCTTTCAAGATGAGTGAATTAGACTGAGAGCCAACTTTTCCATTAAAGGGTATCTTGATTCTGCCCCCAGTAACCTTTTGCTGACATAGTATACCGGCTTTTGTACCTTCTGTTCTTGGACGAGCACGGAGCTAATGGCGTACTCGGTCGTAGCAAGATATAAGTACAAAACTTCCCCCGTGATGGGTTTCAACAAGATGGGAGGCTCTGCGAGGTGCTTCTTGAGCTCCTGAAAAACTAACTCGCATTCTTCTGCCCACTAGAATTTTTTGCCTCCCCTCAAAAGGTTGAAAAATGGAAGACAACGGTCTGTAGATTTTGAGATAAACCTACTTAGTGCCGCCATTCGCCCAATCAAACTTTGGACATCCTTATGCTTTCGAGGTGAGGGCATATCAATTAAATCCTAGATCTTGAATGGATTAGCTTCTATTCCCCAGCGTTTACAATGAAGCCTAGGAACTTTCCTGATGATACTCCAAAAGAGCACTTCTGGGGGTTGAGCTTCATGTCATACCTCCGTAACACGGCAAGGCACTCTTCAAGGTCGTCCACATGGTTACTGTTATTTTTAGATTTAACTAACACATCATCAACATAAACTTCCATGTTATTGCCTATCTGTTTGGAGAACATCATGTTTACGAGTCGTTGATAAGTGGCTCCAACATTCTTTAGTCCGAACGACATGACATTATAGCAATAAAGCCCTTTGTCTGTCACAAAACTCGTATGATCTTGGTCTGGGGCATGCATGGCAATCTAGTTATATCCAGAATAAGCGTCCATGAATGACATAAGTCCATGCCCAGCTGTGTCATCTATGAGCTGGTCGATCCAAGGTAGGGGAAGCAGTCCTTAGGGCAGGCCTTATTGAGGCTGAATAATCAATACAGGTCTGCCATGTCCCATTAGGTTTCGGAACTAGCATCGGGTTGGCGACCCAATCGGGGTAAAAGGCATCTCAAATGAATCAGTTTGCCTTCAACTTGTCGACCTCTTCCTTTAGGGCCTTCTTCTTGTCGTCATCCAGGAGTCTTGCTTTTGCTGCTTTGGGGGGAAGCTCTTGTCAATATTTAGAGCGTGGCTTACCACATTCGGATTTATTCCTACCATATCTGAATGTGACCATGCAAAAACATCTTGGTTCTTTTTCAAAAAGCAAATTAATTGCTATTTCATTTCTTCTAGAAGGTTTTTCCCTACCTTCACTGTCTTCGGGGAGTCTATTTCTTCGAGCCTGACCTCTTCGAGCTCTTCCAATGGCTCGAGGTCAGCTCTTTCCTCTATTCTCGGATCAATTTCTTCGTCTATCTCGAAGACTGTCCCATCCTTATTTCGAATTATGACAAGTGTTTGTGCACTTGTCTGTTTCTTTCCTTTAATGAAAATGATATTGCATTCCCTTCCTACGAGCTGGTCTCCCTTCAGTGTCCTGATGCCACTAGAAGTTGGGAACTTGATGGCCAAGTTCCTTATAGACGAAATTGCCCCCAGCTCTACTAGGGCGGGTCTCCCGAGTAGTACATTGGAGGCCGATGGTAGATCCACTACAACGAATTCCATCATCTTGGTTGTTGAGACCACGTAGTCTCCCAAGGTTACAGGGAGTTTGATAGATCCCATACAGGCAATCCCTTCTCCTGAAAGGCCGTACAATGTCGTTGCACAGGCCTTTAGGTCACGAAGCATGAGTCCCATCTTTTCTATGGTGGCCTTATAAAGGATATTCACTGAGCTCCCGTTATCAACCAGGACTCGGTGAACCCTCTTATTCGCTAGCTGAAGTGTGATGACCAGCGGGTCGTTGTGAGGAAATTACACATGAGATGCGTCGTCCTCGGAAAAGGTTATAGGTTGAGATTCAACCTTCTGGTGTTTGGGAGCCCTGGGTTTGGGTTCGTAAGGGGACCTGTCACCAGTTTTCAGCTCATTCACGTATCGTTTTTGGGCGTTCTTGCCCGATCCTGCTAAATGAGGCCCCCCCGAGATGGTTACAACATCTTCTCCATCAATTGGAGGGGGTCACTCGTCCTCCCTTGCTCGGGAGTTATTCTTTTGGGCAGGCGGTGGTGCAGCTGCCCTCTGACTGGTAGAAGCCTGATTGGGATTTTGGTTTCTTACATATTGCCTGAAATATCCTCTCGAGATCAGGCCTTCAATCTCGTCTTTTAGTTGCCTACATTCATCGGTTGTATGTCCGATATCTCTATGGAATCTGTAGTATTTACTAGAATCTCTCTTTGCTTTCTGGTTCCTCATGGGGTTCAGATGCCTGAAAGGGACCTGGTTTTCATTAGCCAGATATATATTCTTCTGAGACTCATTCAGCTCAGTATACACTTTGTACATGGAGAAATATCTTTCCCCTTTCTTCTTCTTTCCCCCTTCCGCCTCGGGATTATTTCCTTCATTCTTCTTTCTTTTAGAAGGGTTATCCACAGGGGGTTTCGAGGTCGTAGGGTCCGCCGAGGTCGAAGCAGAATTTACTTTTGTTGTTGTAGTTACGGGCTGAGAGGCCATATTCAACGCTAACCTCGCCTTTTCTACATTAAGAAACCTTTGAGCTCGTCGATTGAACTCGGTTAAGGACCTTCCGGGTTTCCTATGCATATCTTCCCAGAGAGAACTTCCAGGCATTACTCTGGCTCGGACAACCATCAGATGACTACTGTCATCTATGTCACGAGCTCAGGCAACTTCCAAATTGAACCTTGTAAGGTAACTTTTCAATGTTTCATTTGGCTGCTGTCGGACATTGGTCAAGGCAGATGCCTCGGGCCTTATTCCCATCATGGCTCTAAATTGCTTCTAGAAATCTCTAGATAATTGATCCCAAGAAGTAATTGAATGCCTCTTATATTTTTCAAACCAGTTTTTTGCTGGTCCTGTGAGCAAGGCTGGAAACAGCATGCATCTGAGCTCGTAGCCCACGTTACTCGCTCTCATGATTGTATTGAACATACTCAAGTGACTGTATGGATCGGAATTCCTATCAAATGGTGGGACATGAGGAATTCAGAATCCTTGAAGAAACGGGGTGTTGGAAATATGGGGGGCAAAGGGCTCAAGTTTCTCGTCAAACTCTTCGTCTCGATCCCGACCTCGTTCATTTTGTAAGAGCCTAAACACTCTTTCTAGTTGTTCGATCCTTTCTTGGACTGGATCCACGGGGGGTCTGACTTGAAACTGGTTATCGTTGATCACAATTCAAGCTTCACGCCTCTGCATAGGATTCTTGGATCCATTGAGGTGATCCCTCAGATCTGGGTTCGAGGGGTTATTATTACCCCGATTCTAGTTCAGGTGTTCTCGTAAATCTGGATGATCCCTTCGATTCCTAGTATTTTCGTGTCCCTGGTCATACATACTGACCGATCTAGTATCTCTTGAGCCTTCACTAATATGGCTCGTCGCACGGTTGTTTCGAGATGGGTTCCTTTCTGGTTGTCCCATCTCAATAGTGTGAGACCGAGACAATTGGCTTCTCATGGGTTGGGTACCTCTATGCTCCCTAGCAGTATCCCCATTCCCATGTTTTCTCCCCGCTTGCCTTTCCCTATCACCCTGAGTTGATTGCGTGTTTCTCCGAGTTGGCAAGGGATACCTTATCGGCGATGGTGGGTGCCTTATGGGTGATGATGGCTGCCATCCATTACGGGGCCTAGAAGGTCCCGATTTTGCCTGTGCTGGTTCAGGAACATTTTGTGTATTACCAGGATTTTGGGTCCGAGCTTCCATGGGGGCTCAGTTATTCCCAATCTCGGCTGGTACCTCAGCAGTTGAGTTGGCAGGAGCCCCAGCCCGGGTACTTCTCCAGGGCCTTGAGGGAGTAGGTTGTTCTATAGGTGGCAGAGGTTGCTCCGTTCTTTGTGTGGCAGCATTTTTGCGAGGTTTCCCACGAGGCTTGCGTGGTGGAACATGAACATCTTGTGGCGGTGGAGCTTGGGCCTCAGGCGGAGGCGGGGGTAAAGCCACCTGCGCCTCCGTAGCCAATCTGGCCAGCTCCTCGTTACGTTTCTTAGCCTCCGCCAACTGTTTTTGCAGCTGACGGTTTTCAAGATCCATAATAGGGACATATCGTTCAGGGTTGTAGTACATGTCCTTCTCATCCCTAGAGGCCGGTGGTGCAGGTGGTCCTCGAGAGTCAGAGGACCCACTCCTCTCATCTGGGTTCGAATTCATCATCGACTGCTTCCCAGGGTGCCGGGGGTAGTCAACTTCCTCTAAGATTTCCTCCTCAGGAATATTGGGATCATTCGCTGCCATAGTTGATTCAGGGAGGCTTCTTCGACTGAATAGACTCATGTATGTACTGCTTAATGCTCTCAATGAAAGCACCAAACTGTTGGTGCCATTTTTCATCAACTTAAATCGTAGAGCAATTAAACAACATAAACTATGGAGCAAGTGAATAAAAAAGAAAAGCAAGAGGGTTTTTACGTGGTTCAGCAGTTAACTCTGCCTAGTCCATGAGTCTATGTTATTAAGACTTAGAGATTTCTGGAAATTCTTCAGAGATGTATTGCCCAGAGCTTTCTCTCAGGTCAAAATAAATTGATCCCTTACAAGTGGTAATTCCTCCTCTATTTATAGGGGAGGTTACAGAGTTCATTCCCACATATTTCGGGAAGATATTCTGTATATCAATTTAAATAATGACATTAAATGTAATATCTCCTATATACATGGAAACGTCCCATAAGAATTGGGAATAGATAACAGACTAAATGATATCCCTTAAATATTGGGATTATACAACAATAAATGTGTTCATATGTAACGGGCTATCCTAGGTGACTCATCGGGTCTTCGAGATCAGCAATCGACCTTGTGGCTATCAAGACTTATGGTACTGCTACGAGCTTGCCACCCTACTTCAGGACATGCTCGAAGTAGATTGACACTGTCGAAGCTATCACACTCGAGCTTGCACTTCCCAAGCTTGGACTGTTTAATCCGAAGACAGTCGATAATGGATGTATCCCAACGTCGTGCCATATTGAACTCAGAAAGCATCCTGAGGTTACACATCTTCGAGGTCGTTATTTTACTTCAGAGATTTTACAGATAGAACATACAATGTTTTCATACATTTCGAGCTCACACTTGATGAGTCCAGTTTTCGAGGTCATAACCTCTGGCCTCGAAATCTGGGTGTAACAATATATATATATATATATATATAAATATAAAGGAGAGTTTCAAGGAGATTATGTGACAGTCTAAAATATCTTCAAAATCACTCTTTCTATTATCTTCTTTAATCTAATTTTTTTATTCATTTTATTTTTTTATTAATTTTATTAATTAATTTAAAAAATATAGTTACATGTAACTAATTAGTATAAATTTAGTTACACGTTAGTTTAAATTAAAATAAGATATTTATAAGATGTTAATATTTAAATTAATAATATTATATATAAAAATCTTATGTTATTATTTGAATTAATAATATTATATAAAAATATATCTTCTTGAACTACGTATACGATAAATATACCATATACTTTTTACATGCTGTTTTTAATTAAAAATTACTAAAAAATAATATTAATTTAAATTCAAAACTGAAATATCTTAAAAATTAAGAATATCAATATATATATACATATTAATTTTATTAAAAATGTATTTAGCTTAAATATCTTAACTACTTAATCATTGGAAAATACTAAAAAAAATAAATGTAATTAGAAAAAATGTACAATACATGTTTTCTCATGTAGTTATTCCTATTTACCATCTTAATGATAATAATAATCTAATAAAATGTACCTCACACATTTTCATGTGATTTGATTCACGGGAACAACATTGTACTTGATCAAGTACTGTAGTTGTTTAATTTTAAAATTCAAGAGCATTTATTTATGGTGAGTTTCCATATAATTTATATATAGGTAACATTTATGCGAGTCAAAGTTAAATAAAAATAAACTTTAAATTATTTTTGTAATTATATTAATTATTAATATGTGTACAATTTATGATAGATATGATGACATGGACCTAGATCTGTTTAGTAAAACAATGAGCTCAAGGGTCTAGATAAAAATAAAAAAATTTAATTTATATTTTGAATTTAAATTTGATTAGATATTTAATTACCACAACTATTTAATTAAATTATAAATATAAGTAAAATTTATTTTTTTTCTCATTTTTTATTTTACTTTTCTAATTTATGGCTATTAATTAATTGAGGAATTTTTTTTATCTATTTTCTCATTTTTATTTTAATAAAAATTAAAATAGACAAAATATCTACATATAATAATAATAATAATAATAATAATAATAAAATCTATCTATTTATATTTTAAGGATCCAAATGTTAGATCTTAACAATCAAAGATCCAAACGGGTAATCAACCAAATTATACGTGGTTCAAATAATCTATCTTTATATTCTTATTTTTAACATTTTGACAAAATACAAGGTCCACAAATTAATGTTAATAAATAAAAGGTCCAAATGGGTAAACGGCTAAAGTACAAGGTTCAAAATGGTGTGAACGCTTATAAAAAACATAAATTCTATATATTTATATAATTTACTTTTTATAAAGAAGTTTTAACCTGTTGAATAAATATATGATCCAAAGGTTAATTTTTAAAAATAAAGAATCAAAATGAGTAATCGACAAAAATATAGTTTTCAAATAATCGATATATCTAATCCTATTTAAACCTTTTGACAAAACTTGAGATCCACAAGTTAATTTTTAAAAATAAAAGTTCCAATGGGTAATTGACTAAAATACAAGGTTCAAAATAGTGTGAGCCCTTACAGAAAAAAAATTATATAAATATATAATTAAATTTTTATAAAAAGTTTGAACCTTTTAAATAAAGACATGGTCCAAATGTTCATTTTTAAAAATAAAAGGTCAAAACGGGTAATCGACAAAAATACAGTCTTCAAATAATCTATATATCAATTTCAAGTTTTAACCTTTTGACAAATCACAAAATCTAAATATTAATTTTTAAAAATAAAGGCTTCAAACAAGTAATCGTCCAAAATAAGTCTTACACAAAACATAAATTTTCTTATACATAATTTAGACTTTTTTTTAAAAAAAAAACCTATGCAAAGCGTATAATAATAGTAATAATGAATAAAAGCACATGTGCAACAAGTTTTTTGAACTTTGTTTTCGGTACTTTAATAACAAATTTTTTTTATAAACCTATCGCTATACAATGAACACCATTATGAAAAAAAAATTATGGTCAAAATGTCTTCAAGTGTCCATATAAAGAGCATGTTGTATGAGTAGGGTGAAAATGAATCACTACACCACAATCTCTCAATATTTATATTTTAATAATTACAAAAGACCGCGCTCCTAATTTAAAAGGATAATCTAAACTCATCAATTTTTTTTAATTAAATCATTAAATAAATTAAAATATGATAATATTTTTTATAGTACATCAAAAAACCAGAAATCCAATGAAACCAAAATAAACTTCGTCTTCTTCGTCAAAATTCGTCCTAAAAAACCAAATTAAATTTTTAATCAAAATCAACCATCATCAATAAAATATTCATCAAAATCTTTATTCAACCCATTTACCTAAATATGAAGAAAAATAACTACAAATCAGTTTACCTTCAATAATCAACCAAAGAATCCTACATAAAATTTTAATATAAACCAGATCTACCCATTCAACATTTTATGCCCAATATTTGAATAGAAACCATAGTAAAAAATTGAAGAACTAAAAAAAATCTATTGAAAAATCCACGACCCAGTTGTCTCCGGCCTAGTCCCATCACCCCTGCCTTTGTTGCCTATGGAACCCAACCTAGTTCGCTTCATCCTCCTCCATCTACTTCATCGCCCTCTGCCCATTCGTCCAGCCACGACCTAGGCGCTTTTGTTCAGATTCGCAAGTTGTGGGTTCAGGTAGGGGTGGGCAAAAGGCTGGGAGTCATGGGTTCAGATCTAACAAGAAGAAGGTGAAGAAGAAAATGGTTCAAATTTGCTAATAGGTGAGAAGGAGGAGGAGGAAAAGAAAAAGGATTTAGATCTGATAAGAGGTGAAAATGAGAAGATGATGTATGGGAAGGAAGATGATGGTATTTTATATAATTTTTTTTAATTTAAATGTATTTTTTATTAATTAAGTTTTCGATTTTTGTTTAAGAACAAAGAGAAATAATTGTTTAATTAATATTTTTTTTTGTATTCTATAGTTTATATTTTTTTAATATGTGAAATTATATTAATTAAAAATTTTAGGATTTTAATGTTTTTAATATATAAAATAAATTTTCATTTATATTTTATAAGATTCGGTTTAATTTCTTATTAATTATCCCACATCACCATTCAGTTACTAAAATGGAAGGAAGTCCTACAAATTATTAAAGTTCGAGGGAAATTTTTAATAAGCAGAAAAGTTTAAGGGGCACGATTTGAAAGTGGTAATAGGAGGATCATATTTATTCTATATATACGTTGACGATGAGAACTTGTCAACCAAGTTAAGTTAGAAAAATAGAAATGTAGAGATTATCAAAAGAAAAACTTCAAAGATCTAATTGGAAACTCAAAGAACAATAGCAGAAGGAAAATGGTGAACTGAATTTGTATTTCTTATGGTGTAGTGCTACAGTGTTTTTTCCAACCCCCTTCCATGTGGAAGTGGGGTTCCCTTTATAGTGGGCTCTAATGGCCCCTGATACATTGTGGTCCAGGGGACCAGATGGTACACAAGTACATTGTCAGGGGAGTGGCATCAAGCGTAGTGGTGCTGGTGGTGGTGTCGGCTCTGACATCTGGTTAGAAGCATACAGGCCATGTCCCCTCTCCTAGTACTCCCACTACTTGTCTGATGTGTCCCCTCTCCTAAAGATCGTACCCCGTACAAGATCGTTATGGTACGATCTCTTCAAATTATATTTGGATATTTACCTCTGAATGTTGAGGTTTCCGTAGGTCTTCATAGGAGACACTATCTTGAGGTGTAGGGTGCGAGGCACTTGGTGCATGTAAGGGTCGTGGCACGAGATGGGGCTTTCAGGCCCTTGGCGCGAGACGCCCGAAGCATTTTGAGGTCACTCATGAGATGTGAGTGATAGGCACGCGAAATGGGTCTCGCGAGAGGCCCCTGGTGCGCGGTGCGAAGCGTGTCCTTGCTGGGTGCGTGAAGCGCAAGACGCCTCTTCTCGCGAGGCCATCTAGAGCGCATGTACGAGACTCCTCCTATCGCGAGGCCATTTGGGGCAGCCATGCGAGGTGCTGCCTTGCTGAGCACGCGAGGCATGAGACGCCTCCTCTCGCGAGGCCATTATGCTCACGTGCGTGAGGCGCGAGACGCCTCCTGTCGCGAGGCCATCCGGGGCAGTTGCGCGAGGTGCTTCCTTGCTGAGCGCGCGAGGCGCGAGACACCTCCTCTCACGAGGCCATCAGGCGCATGTGCGTGAGGTGCAAGATGCCTCCTGTCGCGAGGACATTCGGGCAACCGCGCGAGGCACGAGACGCCTCCTGTTGCGAGCCCATCAAGCGCACGCGTGTGAGGCGCGAGACGCCTCCTGCTGCGAGGCCATCTGGGGCAGCCGCGTGAGGCCCTGCCTTGTTGAGTGCGCGAGGTGCGAGGCGCGAGACGCCTCCTTTCGTGAAGCCATCAGGAGCACGCGAGGAGTGGCCTCACTACGTGCGCTAGGAGGAGGCTGGTGTGAGACAACGGTGGCCCGAGGGCATCGCGGCTCAACCATGTAATTAGGCGCTTATGGGACATTGGCACTTGCTTTGGGTCTTCTACAAGCATGAAATTTGGAGCATCCACATTTGCCCCCCAGTCTAGGAGAGGACCTTTAGGTGCTCTGTTAGACTCTTCTCTTTGATTCTTATAAATAGGCCTTCATGTCAAGCCTTATTATTTACACTTCATCTCTTTAGCTTAGTGGCATTTAGATTCTTGCTCTTTTCAAGAGGTAAGGGGTTCAATCCCCTACAACCTCACTTTTGCTATTGTTTCCTTTTTTTTTTATATGTATTCGAGCTAATTTTTGGTATGTTTATATCCCTTCACATATTTGAAGGCTAACACATCTTTTCTGTTTATTTTTGCAGAGGCGTACTTTTGGCCACTTGCCTCTATTTGACCGTGACAACGATTTTGGCCCTCGACCTCCTTTCGACCACGTCAGCGACCAATTTTACTTGCTTGAGGTATACTTTTTTCCTCCCTTATGTTTATTAGGTCCAAATTAGCGCCCCTTGGGATGGGGTACTTTGGCCTGAGCTCGTCGTGAGTTAGCCTTGATGCATGCCCCTTTATTCCTACCCCATAGTGGGTCATTTAGAGCGTTTGTACCTAGAGGTTTTGAGCCCATTCCTTTGTGTTTTGTAGCAATCCTCCCATTTATACGTGAACACTTTTTGCTTTCAGGAAGAGGTCTCATGGAAAGTGAAGGTCCATCCAGAATTCCTCCGGGGGTTGAGTTTGTTGACTTGTCTTCAGACACAGAGTCCCCTGAGGAAAATCCTTACCATGACCATGACACCTTAAGGCAGGCTCGTATTCGTCATCTTGAGCACATGGCTGAACTTAGGCGTAAAATTTGGGTACTAGAGAGCAAAATTGACTCGGTGTTGAGAGGAGACGGAGTACCTTTCCCTCCTGACCTTAGTGACCATGTAGCGAACCTTAGGGTGACCCTTTTATATTTGCAGGGGGAGTTGGAGTTTATGGAGGGACATCTTCCGCCTGAGCCTTTTAACCCATCCTTGCCTGATGACTGTCATGGGGCCGTTCCTGCTTCTCTTCAATCCTTATTTTTGATCTTCCCTAGCTTAGCGCTTCCGCAGCCGGTGCCCCGGTGGAAGACTCTTGCTAGGAAGAGAAAATGGAGGGTCAAGTGTTTTGTCTCCTCCTCACCTTTTTCTTCTGGTTTTGCAGATATGACGAAGAGAGGACGACGACAGGTGTCCGTTAATGACCGGGACGATGCCCCCTATTGGCATCCACCCTAGTGTCCCACGTGTCTGAAAATAAATTGATGGAAATTGTAGAGCACTATCGTGTTCCCCGGGAGTACACATTATACACCCCTTCGGACAAGTGCCGGGCTGGCTGCCCTAATACTGGCTTCGTGGCCCTTAGCGAGCATATCCTGAAGGCAGGTGGTACAATCCCATTACACCCGTTCTTCGTTGCGGTTCTCAACTATTTTGACCACGCTCTACTTCAGCTGGCACCCAACAGTTGGCTGACCTTGAGTTGCCTCTTTATCGCGTTTATGGAACTTGTCCATCGTGCTCCTATGACCCAAGAGGTGCATTTCCTGTACAATCTCACACCCTCTCCCAAATCCAAGGGCTTTTATTTCCTACAAAAAGCCAATACTGAAGTCCCTTTGATAGATGGCACAGTGTCCAACCCAGAGTCTTGGAAGCAGGACTTTTTCTTCGTGAAAGGCCCTCTTTCTGTTCGTGAGCGCTTTCGTTCTGCTCCCAGTAAGTACCTCGAGCCACCCTTTCTTCTCTTTTTTTTTTTGAAACTTATTGTTTTATAACTTATGTTTGTGTCGACAATGGTGTGGATCGTGCAGCGCAGTTCGCCATACCTGTAGTTGTTGGGTCGGAGGCGAACGTCGTGAAAAAACTCATCAGTGGTGACCTCGCTGTGAGAAAGGCTACATACCTATTCACTGTGGAAAAACTCAACCTTTACAAGCTGTCCCCGGTTTCAGATCCCAGGTTGCTGTGGACTATTCCTAGGTCAAAGAAGACGAAGGCTGCCTCGGCTGAGCCTCGTTCGGGTGAAGGTGAGGCTGAGTGTGTGCCGGTGGGAGTCTCCCTTGGACACGGGCAACCTTACCAGCTATCTTTGTCCCCCAGGGGATGTCCTCCCTTTGTCCCTTTCAACCCTGACATGGCTTCCCAATCCCAAGGTCAACAGGCCATGCCGGGGCATTTTGTTTGCCCCGACCCCGCGGACTTTGACGCTTTTCCTCAGGCTCCCCTCGACCTTGGTCCATCAGGGGCTTACTTTCTCGATCTTCCTACATCCCACTTGATCTACCCGGGGCTCATTTTTCCGACCTTCCTGCTCCCCCTCCTGTTTCGGCGAGCGGGTTGTCTGTCCTTACCCAGCCAGGTACCCTTGGCTCGGAAGGGGCGCCCTGGGCGGGTCGCATGGCGGCCTCTTACGGGTCGCCTCAGACCTCCCCGAAGTTGATTGGAGTGGTCTTGGGAGTTTTTCCATGTCGGATCTTGGGGAGACTCTTACGCGCACTACTGCTTGGGTGAGTTCATGCATCTTGTGTTGGCCTTATCTTTTTTTTATTCCTTTTTTTTGTTACTTATCATTGTTGTTGTTATCTTTCTTATGCAGGCCTATACCGTGGCTCAGCGGTTTGACGACTCGGCTCACAACTTTTCCGCGTTGAATACCGAGAGGGACCGTCTTGCAGCTCGGGCCTAGGAGCTCGAGAGGGAGCTTGCCGAGACCAGGTCTAGCCTAGAAAAGGCCTTGGCGAAAATTTCTGCCTCATCAAAAAGGAAGAAGAGGGCGGTTGCCCAGGCCACGATGTTGCAGGAAAGGGTCACCAGCCTAGAGGTCGAACTCCAGGGTGCCAAGGCTACCGCAACTGCGTCGCAGGAGAGGGTTGCTTCCTTAGAGGCCGAACTTGAGGGTGCTAAGACTGCTGTAGTTGCATCCCAGGAGAGGGTCGCTTCCTTAGAGGCAGACAAGGCAGCTATTGAGTATAGGTCCATAAAGCACGCCCTTTATGGTGTATGGAGGCAGGATCCAAACTTCGATTTTTCTTCCTTTGGCGAGCACGCCATCACCAGGGCGGCTGGGTGGAACGCCCGTGGCAGGAGGCCTTGAGGTCGTCATTTCATAATTTCTGTCAGTTAGTCCGCTGTGGGTGTATGCTCATTCGAGCCTTGTTATGCTTGTAATAATATATTTTTTTAAACTCTTGCAATGTTACAAAGACTCTCTTTTAATATATACATATGCAGTTATTCATCTCTTATTCCTCTGTGTTTGAGGTCTTTTTGAGCCCGTATGATGGGGTTTGGTAGGTTCCCCTCTTTTATTTATCAGGCTAGAGGTCCTTTGGAGCCCATGTGAAAGGGTTCAATGGGTCCTTTTTTGGTGCCTCTTGATTATTTTTATAAGGATATATTGACACCTTGGGTTCTAGCTATCTTTTTATATATTTTTGCGCGCGCTTATTATTTTTTGCGAGAAGCGTCCTTCTTGTCATTATTCATAGTACTATTTTTGCAAGGGCCTCTTTTAGGACCCTTTTTGGCTAGACGGCTTGGTGGCCGCTCTAGGCTTATTGGACCTTTTGGCCTCCTTGATGTTCATAAGGGTAGCTAATCCTTGTGAACTTCAGGAGATGCCTTGCAAGGTCTCTTCCCTGTTTGTTAGGGTTCACCATGCATTTTTTTTTAAAGAATTCGTTTAAGGCCCTGACACAAGGGGTCCTTTTGGGTTCCTCCTGATAGAGGGTCCTTTTTAGGATCCTCCTGATAGAGGGTCCTTTTTAGGATCTTCCTGATACAAGGAGTCCTTTTTAGGATCCTCCTGTTACAGGGTCCTTTTTAGGATCCTCCTCATATAAGGAATCCTTTTAAGGAGCCCTTTTTTTTTTTTTAAAGAATTCGTTTAAGGCCCTGATACAAGGGGTCCTTTTGGATTCCCCCTGATAGAGGGTCCTTTTTAGGATCCTCCTGATAGAGGGTCCTTTTTAGGATCTTCCTGATACGAGGAGTCCTTTTTAGGATCCTTCTGTTTGCTGTATACTTTTCCTTCATGGGCCACTATTCCCCCCCAAGTGTCTGGTGAAATTTATTTTGGTAGGCACTTTGGTTAATGCTCGCATAGAGAAGAAAAATAACATGCGAAGATGTGAACAGTTTCATTTATAGTAGGTAGGTTACAACGATATATATAAAAAGTTTACATCTACTTGGGAGGTTATCTAGGAAACCTCTTTGATTCTTGTCTACTAAGCTAACATAACACATAACAAACTAAGCACAGATATTACTTGCATTGGATGTGGAAGTCTCACCGATAGTACATCTTGAGGTGTTCCGCATTCCATGCTTGAGGCACGACGGTGCCGTCCATGCGTGCCAACTTATAGGTGTTTAGTGGTATGCACTGAGCGACCTGGTAGGGTCCTTCCTAGTTCGCCCCCAGTACCCCCGCCCCCAAGTCTCGCGTGTTGGGGAGTACCTTCCTCAATACTAAGTCTCCTACCCTAAACTTTCTCTATCGCACCCTTGAATTGTAATACCTCGCTGCCCATTGCTGATATGTGGCCAGCCTTAGTTGTGCCCTTTCCCTCTTGGCTTCCAGTAGGTCCAAGCTCCCGACCAACGCTGTGATGTTAGCCTGGTCATTGTATGCTTGCGTGCGGAAGGAACTAACCTTCATTTCTACCGGAAGGAAAACTTCACAGCCGTAGGCCAAGGCGAAAGGTGTCTCCCCAGTGGTGGAACGAGGGGGTGGTCCTGTAGGCCCAGAGCACATTTGGGAGTTCCTCGACCCAGGCCCCTTTCAACTTTTGCAACTTAGTTTTCAAGTTCCTTTTCAGGATCTTGTTGATGGCCTTTACTTGTCCATTGGCTTGGGGGTGTACTACTGCGGAGAAACTCCTCCAGATTCCTCTTTCCTTTCAGTAGTCCTCGAACACCCCTCCTTCAAATTGCGTTCCATTGTCGGAGATGATTTTGTAAGGTACTCCGAACCTGCAAACAATATATTTGTTGACAAAGGTGGTGATCTGCCTAGCCGTTATGTTGACTAAAGGCTCCGCTTCCACCCACTTAGTGAAATAGTCAACCGCTACCACCGCATACTTAGCTCCTCCTCTTCTGGTTGGCAGTGCCCCTATCAAGTAAATCCCCCACACAACAAAGGGCCACGGGCTGGTCATGCTCACCAGCTCATTTGGTGATTGTCGTGGGCAAGTCGCATGTCTCTGGCACTTGTCACACTTTCTCGCGAAGTCACTCGCGTCCTTCTCCATGGTAGGCCAATAATACCCCTGGCGGACGACCTTTTTTTTCGTGGACTGCCCCCCAGCATGGTTTCCACATTCCCCTTCGTGTATCTCTTGTAAAAATTTTGACGCTTCTCCCTTATCAACGCACCGCAAGAGTGGAGTAAAGAAGCCTCTCTTATACAAGATTCCATCTCCTAGGGGGTACTGGCGACTCTGTAAGCCAGCCTGTGGCCCTCTTTCTTATCCACAGGCAAGGTCCCATCATTCAAGTACCTCCTAATGGGTGCAAACCATGGCCCCTCATAGCTCTTGACCATGTTGATTCCCTCTTCGGCTATGCTTGGCTTGGGGAGATATTCAATCGGTATAGACTCAAGCGTGTCTTCGTCTCATGTGGAGGCGAGTTTCGCAAATGCATCGCGAGTTTCTCCCGGGGGATCTGTTCTATCGTGTATCTTTCGAACTGATCCAAATATTTCTTCACCTTGTTAAGGTATGCCACCATTTTTGGACCTCTAGCTTGGTATTCGCCTTTAACCTGAAACACTACCAGCTGTGAGTCACTAAAGACATGCAAGTGGGATACCTTTAACTCCTTTGCTAGCCGTAGGTCGGCCAACAACGCCTCATACTCCGCCTCATTATTGGAAGCCTCGAATCCAAATCTCAAGGCACAATACATCTTGTGCCCTTCAGGTCCCGTCATCACTATACTAGTGCCGGCTCCCCCTTCGTTGGACTCCCCATCTACATGGAGGCTCCATTCTTTGGGGTGCCCTTCCTCTTCGCGCGCCGGTCCATTCTCCTCTATTTCCCCCTCCTCTTAGGGTCGGTATGTGAACTCGACTTTAAAGTCTGCAAGTACCTGCCTGTTGATTGAGGTCCTTCGGGTGTAAGTGATATCGAACTGACTCAATTCAATCGACCACTTTAACAATCTTCCTGAAGTTTCTAGCTTGTGCAAGACTTGACGCAGAGGGGTGTTGGTGAGCACCTCAATCGCATGAGCATGAAAATAGGGCCTCAATTTTTTAGAAGCCACTACCAGGGCATATGCTAACTTCTCTATTTCCGGGTACCGGGTTTCTGCGTCTACCAACCACTTACTCACATAGTAGACAGGGTGCTGGTGCTTCTTTTCCCCCTTGACCAAGGCGGCGCTTATGGCATGCTCAAATACAGCTAGATACAGGTACAACTTCTCCCCTTTTTCTGGGTTGCCAAAAGGGGTGGCCTTCCAAGGTGTTCCGTCAGCTTGGTGAAGGCATCCTGGCATTCGTCATCCCAAGTGAACTTTTTGTTCCCTTTTAGGATGTTGAAAAAAGGGAGGCATTTGTCAGTCGACTTGGAGATGAATCTATTGAGGGCTACCACTCTCCCTGTCAGGCACTGCACCTCTTTTTTGCTCTGTGGTGGGCTCATTTCCAGCAAGGCCTTGATTTTTTCAGGATTAGCCTCAATACCTCGGGAATTCACCATGAAACCCAGGAATTTTCCTGACGAAACTCCAAAGGTGCATTTGAGTGGATTCAGCTTCATTCTATACTTGCGAAGGGTGTTGAACATCTCCATGAGGTCGCTAGTGAGCTCTTCCGCTTCTTTGTCTTCACCAGCATATTGTCCACGTACACTTCCATGTTCCTTCCTATTTGATTCACGAACATTTTGTTCACCAACCTCTGGTAAGTGGCACCTGCGTTTTTTAAACCAAAGGGCATCACTTTATAGTAGTACAACCCCTTGTCTATTATGAACAAAGTGTGCTCCTCATCAGCAAGGTTCATGGGTATTTGGTTATACCCTGAATATGCGTCCATGAAGCTAAGTAGCTCGTTTCCCACTGTGGCGTCTACCAACTGGTCTATCCTAGGAAGCGGGAAGCTGTCCTTAGGGCAGGCCTTGTTGAGGCTGGTAAAATCCACACAACTCCTCCATTTTCCATTGGGCTTTGGGACCAGCACTGGGTTCGACACCCATAGTGGGTAAAATGCCTCTCGAATGAAACCGTTCGCCTTCGGCTTGTCAACCTTCTCTTTCAGGGCCCCGTATCTCTCTGGGTCTAGTGCTCTCCTTTTCTGCCTCACCGGCCTTGCTTTCGGGTCGATGTTCAGATGGTGGCACATGACCGCTGGGTCTATCCCTACCATATCTTCGTGACTCCAGGCGAATACATCGAGGTTGACTTTTAAGAACTCTACTAGTTTCTCCTTCATGTCATCGGCAAGGTTTTTTCCTACTTTCATCTTCCTCAACGGCTCATTCATGACCGTTATTTCCTCCAATTCCTCTACCGGTTCAGCTTTGGGCTCTTCTGTGATTCATGGGTCCAACTCTCTTGGGTTAGCGCCTTCATGCACAACCATCGCCATAGGTGCTGTCGGCTTTGTGACTGTGCGGAGGGATGTGTTATAGCATTCCCACGCTTCCTTCTACTCTCCTTTCATGCATGCTATTCCCTCAGGAGTTGGGAATTTCACTAAATGGTATACAGAAGTTATCGCCTTCAATTCTCTTAGGGAAGGTCTCCCTAATACTGCATTGAAGGCTGAGACGCAATCTACCACAATGAAGTTTGCCATTATGGTGGTTTTTCTGGGCTGCTCTCCCATAGTGAGGGCTAGCTCGATTGCCCCCAGGGGCAGTATCGAATCTCTCGTAAATCCATACAAAGACGTAGTGCAAAGCTTTAAGTGACGGAGGCTTAGTCCCATCTTCTCCAGCGCTGGGCGATACAAGATGTCCACAGAGCTTCCATTATCCACCAAGACCCGATGCACCCTCATGTTAGCAAGCAGGACAGTCAACACTAGGGGGTCATTGTGGGGGAAGTGTACACCCCAAGCGTCTTCTTCAGTGAAGGTTATTGAGTCATTTTTTCCCTTGAAACTCTTCGGGGGGTGCTGTTCCAGGCTTAGGATGCATGGTGGTGAACTTCGTCTGACCTCCCTGGCATATCTGTCTCGTCCCTTCCTTGATTCGCCCCCGAATCCTGGTCCTCCAAAGATGGTCCTGACCTCTCCTTGCACTTCTGGGGCTACTTCTCCCGCCCGCGGCGGGGATGCTCCTTCTTCTGGCCTATGGTTCTCCTTGCACACATATCTACCCAAATGCCCCCTACGGATGATATTGGCAATACTTGCTGGGGTATCTTTTACACTGGTCTTTTTTCATTGGCGTGGGCCTTCTGAAAGGGACTTGTTTTTCGTTTGTAACGAAAATATGCTCTCTCGCATGAGTGAGGTCAGTATAATAGGTGTAGGGGCCTTGTTTGCTCTCGTCAGAGCGCTGATGCTTCCGGGGTCGATCAACCCTTGCCCCCTCATAGACCCTCTTTTTCTTGGCATTGCCTTGGCTCTCCCGGATTGAGGGCTTTGGTGAATTTTGGTCTTTTTCGGCCTTGAGGCTCTCGTGACCATCTTCCACGCGAATATACTTTTGCACCCGCTCGTAGAAATCATCCAAGTCCGTGACATCCCAATTGAGCATGTTATCCCATAACTTGCTTCCTGGGCATACTCCAGCTGTGATGGCCATTTTCAGCTCTTGGCGGGTCAGGCTCCCTACTTTAGCTGCCTCCATATTGAACCTGTGAATGTAGCTCTTTAGACTCTCGTTTTCTCCTAGCTTCACATTGGCGAGGCTGGTGCCTGGCATCGTGTAGTCCCGCACGGCGTGGTGCTGCTGGAGGAATTCATCAGAAAACTATTGCCAGGATCTGATGGACCTCGGTCTAAGTCTTTTGAACCATTTGTATGCAGGTCCTTTCAATGTGACGACGAAGCAGTGACGTCTGGCCCTGCTACTAATTCCCCTTAGTTTCATCAGATCATTAAATGCATCCAGATGGTATTTTGGATCTGTGCTTCCTTCGTAGGGGGTCATATGGGGCTCCTTAAAGTTGGCTGGGAGCTGGATGGCTTGGATCTCCTTGATGAAGGGCGACTCATGATCGAACTTTTCCTCAAACGCTTGACCTCCGGAGGCGGTGACGATTTTTCTTCGCAGGCTCCTCATTTCTGTGTCCAGGTCTCGCCTCATCTTGCTTAGGGAGTCTCTCAAAGAGGACGGGTTAGGATCCCCCTTTCCTTTGCCTTCTTGGGGCGCCATTGGTGGTGTGGTCCTTTTATCCGCCCTCTTCTTGTTGAGTTCCTCTCGTAAATCTGAGGGTGTTCTCCTTGAGGTGACCTCTTCATCGTTACGAGGGGCAGCATTGGTCTTTGGCTATGGCTTCTGGGGCTGTTTCGGTGGTCCGGGACGTTCGCGCTGCTTCGTTCGGGGGGTGTTACTAGTGGAGAATCGGGTCTTTCCGTCATATATTGGGACGGTGGTTTCGTCGCCCCTCTAGTCTCTCTCTTTTCACTTAGGGAGTGTCACGTTTGATCTCCCTTGCAACAGCCCATTTAGCACCTCTTGCATGTTTTCCAGGGTGGCTTCTAGCCTTTGATTCTTGCGGTGAAGTTCTCGTATCTCGTCTTTGTAGAATTGAGACTTCGATCTCGAGCTAATGGAGTGAACCCGAGGGTGCTTGTCTGCCCGGCGCTTCGATGGGTCTGGATCCTGCCGACCGGGGTTTGGCACCTGCGGCGGCTTTGGAGGCAGGAAATCATCGGCGCCCCTTGCTGGGGTAGCCGCCGACCTTGGGCGATCCTCCTCAGGTGGGACGGCTGGGGACGAAGCCTCCCTTTCATCTCTAGGCACCTCAGGCTCCTTTGGGACCTCCGTGTTTGCAGGTGGAGGAGGATCCCTCATGGAGGCTTTTAGCTGATCTCCGTCAAGCTGGACTTCCACCTCGCGTGGCTCTCTCAAACGTTTCGAACGTCCCGGCATTTTTTCTTATCGAAATCGACGGAAGAACAGTGACTTGCAGTCTATCCTTCCCACAGACGGCGCCAAACTGTTGACGGTGAGAACTTGTCAACCAAGTTAAGTTAGAAAAATAGAAATGTAGAGATTATCAAAAGAAAAACTTCAAAGATCTAATTGGAAACTCAAAGAACACTAGCAGAAGGAAAATGGTGAACTAAATTTGTATTTCTTATGATGTAGTGCTACAGTGTTTTTTCCAACCCCCTTCCATGTGGAAGTGGGGTTCCCTTTATAGTGGGCTCTAATGGCCCCTGATACATTGTGGTAAAGGGGACTAGATGGTACACAAGTACATTGTCAGGGGAGTGGCACCAAGCGTAGTGGTGCTGGTGGTGGTGTCGGCTCTGACATCTGGTTAGAAGCATACAGGCCATGTCCCCTCTCCTAGTATTCCCACTACTTGTCTGGCATGTCCCCTCTCCTAAAGATCGTACCCCGTACAAGATCGTTATGGTACAATCTCTTCAAATTATATTTGGATTTTTACCTCTGAATGTTGAGGTTTCCATAGGTATTCATAGGAGACACTATCTTGAGGTGTAGGGTACGAGGCACCTGGTGCATGTAAGGGTCATGGCGCGAGATGGGGCTCTCGGGTCCTTGGCGTGAGACACCCGAAGCACTTTGAGGCCACTCACAAGATGTGAGTGATAGGCACGCAAAATGGGTCTCGCAAGAGGCCCCTGGTGCGAGGTGCGAAGCGTGGCCTTGCTGGGTGCGTGAGGTGCGAGATGCCTCTTTTCGCGAGGCCATCCGGAGTGCGCGCGCGACCATCTGGGGTAGCCGCGCGAGGCGCTGCCTAGCTGAGCGCGCGAGGTGCAAGACGCCTATTGTCGTGAGGCCATCAGGCGCATGCGTGTGAGGCGCGAGACGCCTCTTGTCACGAGGCCATCTGGGGCAGCTGCGCGAGGCGCTGCCTTGCTGAGTGCGCGAGGCGCAAGATGCCTCCTCTCACGAGGCCATCAGGTGCACGCGCGCGAGGCGCGAGACGTCTCCTGTCGCGAGGCCATCTGGGGCAGCTGCGTGAGGCGCTGCCTTGCTGAGTGCGCGAGGTGATAGACGCCTCCTCTTGTGAGGCCATCAGGCGCACGCGAGGCGTGGCCTCGCTAGGTGCGCTGAGAGGAGGCTGGTGTGAAACAACAGTGGCCCTAGGGCATCGCGGCTCAACCATGTAATTAGGCACTTATGGGACCTTGGCACTTGCTTTGGGTCTTCTACAAGCATGAAATTTTGAGCATCCACAATATAATATAGGTAATTTTATAATGCACCCCCAAAAAGTATGGGTGTTCATTGAGCAAGTTGGTCGGGTCAAATAAAAATTTTACCCTTTTAATGTGAAAGTTGGGTTGACATATGCCAACCCATAATGCACCCAATCAGAGAAAAAAAATTTGAACCTGCTAAAAAAATTGTCAAGTTGGTCAGTTTATAACCTACCCAATTCGACTTCATTCATCTTTTTTCTAAAAAAAATATACAAATTACTTAGTTTTCTTATTCAATTATTATATATGATTTCATAGAGTATCATTATTATAAGCTTGGAGATAAAAAAAAATAATGCAATATAAAAACAAAACAAAATAAAAAAATTAATAAAGAAAAAGAGATTTTTTCTTATAAATTAGCTTAAAGTATTATAAAAACAATACTCTAAATTAATTTTTAAAATTGTTTTAATTATGAAAAAATATTCATCGAACTGATTCAATCAACATTGAATTTTCATCCTCAAAATAAATAATCATAATGTTATTTGTCTTATTTAATTATAATTTTTAATATTAATTAAGTGTATATATAATAAATTTGTTAATAAAAAAAATATTGATTGGGCGGGTTACAAATTTCTTTTAAAATCCTACCAACAAGGGGAACACTGGTGCACCATTTTCTATTTTGACACGTGGATAGTTATAATTCATTTTTTATATGATGGTGTAGATTATAGTTATTTTGAACCTTTTGAAAATTTTCAAGGAATTATAAATAATTTACTGTGCCAAAAACTTGTTTAAACATATTGTTTCACATGCATATTGTTATCCCTAAAATATCCAGAGATGACGTGGCGAATGAGAAAGCAGCACGTGGCATCATAAATCAGGAAAAAACGATGAAGTATTGAAAAAATACAGATAAGCAAAAAAGATAGGTCCAAGACCTATAGAAATTCAACAAGGCCTAAACCCCCTAGGGGTGGTCGGCCTGACCCCAACCCCTAAGGGTGGTCGGCCTAAGCATGCCCAAGAACCCCTTGGGGTGGTCGGCCCACCTTATCCTTCATAGGGTGGTTGGCCTACACTCCCAAAGACACTTCACTGGGTAAAACTGACGCTCGTTCAAACTAAGATCAACAGGCCTAGCACCCAGAAGATCACATGCCTAGCATCCAGAGGACCAACGGGTCTAGCACCCAAGCTCTAAAGGGTCATCGAGCCTAGCACCTAAGTCTCATAGACCAATCAAGGCTTAGCATTTTCTCGAGGGTCTCAATCGTGCATTATCAACCACGATCTAGAGAAGACAACGGGAAGACCCACGATCTCATAATCATGGGAAGGTGGACACGTATCTCTACTCCCAAATATCGTGTACCAAACCACGATCCTCACTCTTACTGGTCATGTAATAGCTCATGGACACTATAAATAAAGGACCCAGGGCTTTATTTCAAGGGGCTCTTTTGTTGGACTTTTTGGATCGATCTTTTGGACGAACTTGTGACGAGTGAAATTTGACTTTATCTTTGTAATTGTCTATTGAGCGATTCAATACTAAAGACTAAGTGGATTAGGTTAAAACTGTTCAGAAGAACAGGGCTGAATCACTATAAATTCCTATGTGTTTTGTTTAGATATTTGTGCTCTGTCGTATATTATATTCATTCCATTCAAAAGGTGTCGTATTCTATAAATACGACTGTTGACCAATTTCACATGTCAACACATATAAAAAAAAGAGGAACACATACAACAAAATGTTTGAACTCTGTTTTCGGCTTAGTAATTATTAAAAATTTATAGAAAATTTACAAGATGTTCTAAATAAATACAATGTACAACAACATATAAAAGTAGTACGATTATAACTATCCACGTATCAAAAATAGTAAGGGGTGCACTGGTGTACCCCTTTTTGGAGAGTGCAATACAAAATTTTTCTATAATATATATTTATATGGGGACTTCTTTGGTATACCCTCATGAAAACGGGTGTACCATGTATTCCCTTCAAGGTAATACCATTGGTTACACATAGGAAAACTATTAAATCTTATTATATGCTCATTTGTAGGGAATTGTAACTAATTATTCTTTGTTTATCTTTCATATATCATAATTGTTTTATAAAATGAAGGAAGCCTAAAGTTCACCGTTATGGTTCTTGGTGATAATGTCACAATGTTTTTAAGTCAAATCCAAGTATCTCAGACTCATGACTTAACTTTAACTTCATTGTTGCGATAATTACAATGTGCAAGTATACACAATCGTAGATAAGTAATAATAGAGATAAATAGAGTATCGTCCCACAGAGATTGTTATTAACTACCAAAAATTAACTTTTGAATTCTATTTGGCTAATAAAACTTAGATTCAAGAATATCATGAACAAAAACAAGAATTAATAAAACTAACAATTAACTAATAACATAAACAAATAAAAGCAAAATTAATTCAATGGATGAAAACCTAGGGTATTTAATTTCATCATCTATCGACTTTACCATTTCATCAATACAATTTTAATTATACTTTGTCTTATTGGGATAGCGAATTTACCAATACAATCTATATTCTTATTATGATATATAAATCTATCAACCTATATGTGAATCTTCTATATCTCTATGATAAATTCCAGCATAAGGCAAGCATTAAGAATAGAAATCCTAAAAGCTACACAAATCATTAGGGTACTCTCGTCCTATATCCAAATCTATGTCTATTCAGCTATAGCATAAATAACTCTTTCCTCTCAGATTTTGAATCAAATTCATAAACAATGCAAATAACAACGTCAAATTACTCATATTCATTAAGCACAAATTGAATAGATCACAATAAAGAAGAAGAAACCATAAAAATTACATTAACTAATAATAAAGTATCAAGAGACTACATTAAAACCCTAGAAAATAAAATTAGTTAATAACTAAATTCATAACATCCATTGATTCAGAGAATAATATAGGAAAAAGAAATTAAAGAAGAACTCTTGATGAATTCCCCAATCTTGATCTCAAAGTTCCTCTTGTTCTCCAACGGCCACAAGTGATTTGAATCGCTCAAAATTAAGCTTTTATATAAACCCTAGCAATTCTATGTGAAAAGATCATTTTGCCATCATAAAAATACTATTTTCATACGCTGTATGGACTCAAGCGCCGCGACCCAGCCATCAAACGTTGCAGCCCTAGCACGATAATCCCCAGTTGAGGAGCCTCTGACTTCTATGGTGTCGTGGCCCATCATTCTTGCACCACGGCTCAAAATGATGTAGCGTCGCAACTCAAAATGCAGAGGTATAGTAACCTTTCTGACTTAGCCAGTGCCACGGCCCATCTTCAAAAGTTGCGGTTCAAAATAGCTCCATCTTAAAAATCAACACTTTAAGCTTCCTTTCGACCCTCGATCTCTTCTAAAGTGTTCCGACACGACAAAACACTATTTAACGCAAGGAATCCGCCATTTATCTTCAAATTAGCGCTTGGTTACACCACATCAACACCAACCCTTGAGGGGGTGTTTGTTTTGAGTAGTTGAGTTGCCTAGGAAAGTGTAGATGGACTTAGGATGGAGGTAATATGAAACTCTTGTGTACAAAAGGGTTCACTTTACCCTTAAAATATATGTAGGGCCCACACAAATTATTAACTTTACCCCCTTAAAATTTGAACCAAACATAGGAAGAGATTTAGATACCCATTCCGAAATTTACTTTACCCCATACCAAACACCCCCTGAGTAATCACTAAAACCTGAAACACAAACAAAACACAAGCATAATTCTACACCAAAACAACTTAAAAGATTAAAAACACCCCCTTAAAACCTACTCTAAAATAGTACTAAGATAGACCTAACATTTGTTTGGGGTGTTTGAATCTAATGTTGATAGCCTACCTTTAAGATTTGTTCCCTAAAACCATCGTTGACTATAATTTCAAATACAATAATATATTTTTTAAAATCTCACTATCATAATAAGATATATATCTAGATCCCTAACCCACCCAAAAATTATAAAATGTTCATGTATTTTCTACATTAGAATGAGCTATTCCCATAACAAAATTTCGAAAATCATGTAGAGATTTTAGATCTTATAAAATAAATAAATATATAACATAGAGTATGGTAAGGAAATTTCACTTTCTATGTCTAATGGTGTATCCTAATTATAAAAAAAAATCTACTATTCACCTTTCAATTTGATGATATTGATTCCCTAACTACCCAAAATACCCTCCCATTTGTTTTCTATCACTTATCTTCTCTTTCTCTCTCATGAAAAGCTTACTCTCCCTAACCATACCCACATTTTGCACTAGAATACCACAATAACAACCATATTTCATTGTAAAATCATTGAAAATATCTCCATTGTGGCTCTGAAGATCCCAATATCAAAAGAAACATAAATTTTTAGGGATATTGGAGGAGAAAAACCATGGGTAAGAAGAATGTTCGTTTCTTTTAGTGTTGGGTGTTGTTTATTTACTTTTTTTTGGCTATTTCGAACAAGTCTTAGTATACCTTGGTGTATTTTTTGTTTGTTTGCGAGTTTTCTTAATCTAATTTTTTGGTATTTTTGCATCTTCAGCAACTATTTTGCTCGATAGGTGCTCAATAAGATGCAAGAGATAATTTCTACTATCAAGCTCGATAGGTGCTCGATATATATATTTGCTCGATAGGGTTCGATTGGGGTGTATATTTTTGGTTAAGTAGTTTCTCAATGGCTACTCGATAAGGGCTCAATGAGCATATTTGTATCAGCTGGGCAGCAGTCGTAGGAAGATTGAAGAGAAAACGTTTTCCATCGAATGGCGAAATTCTAGTGAAAGAGTGTAAGTGTGGTAGGTGTGGTGGTCGTGGCTACAATAGGGATTTATGTAAAGCTATACTACAAATTCAATGTATCAATTTGGACTCCATTGTATTTTATTCTCTTTGTTTTCCTGGGTTTCCATTGTTTTTTAATTCATTTAAGTTTCTAGGATGTTTATTGCTCGATAAATGCAAATATAAATGAAATGTCATGACATACAGGATATTCCCAATGCATGCTCGATATGCTTGATAATAGATCTATTAAATATAAAAAATCGAATCTGGATATGCTCGATAATAGCTTGATAGTAGCTCTATATATGCTCGATACAGAATCGATGGTTATTACAAAATAACAAAAAACTAGCTAAAGAACTAGTAATTTTTTCCCCTAACGATATATATATATATATGTATATGTAAAATCATCATCAAAAAAATGAAGAGTCGAGCATTCTCACATTATGATACTTTACTTTGCTTATAAAATTTGTCCAATTAAAAAAACAATATACTAGTATCGGTTAAAATTTGTCCATGTCAAGGTCGTACATTCTGATACCACAAGTTTGTCGTCCACTTATTCCTAAAAAAATCAATATTTTAATCGAAAATGGAGTCTAATGGAAGCCTTGCCATGAGATGCTCGACATGCTTGATAGCATACGCACCACAATCTCCTTTGTAAAAAAGAAATATAAACATTAAATGTATAATATTATAACTTTGCTTAGTGATCAAGTTTTCTAATGATGATGTTGTTTACCTTGTCTTGGACTGAGGGACCTCGTGTCGCTATTGGCAGTGCCATTGAAACTCAGGTGGCCTCTTTCCTTTTGCAGGAATCTTCAACATTGAACAGTTTACTCATCAATAAGAAGGAAAAAGGATGCACCATGGCCTCATAAATTCCTCAATGGCTTTCTCACTCATCACAAACAAGTTTGAATCATATATGGTGAATGTCCAACTAGAAATAGACACCTCAATCGCAAACCAATGAGACTACACATAGTTTTGGCACCAATATAAATCTTCCACTCCTGCCCAAGATGCAAGAAACTATTGTGGGAGGTTGGTCAATAACAATATAATGTTTTCATCCTAGAGGAACTTTTCTTTGGTTTGCTTGTAATTTTCATGTCTGGCATGTATCACTTGTGAGAACATGATGTTCATCACAACATCATTATAGCGATATGCCTTAGGGTACAACTGGCAACGCCTACGGAGCATATGTTGTGCCGCATCAATATGCTACAAAGAAAAGGCATATGAAAAATACTTAAATCAACAAAATTCATGCAAAAATCATGATAAATGGTTGAAATGTAATTATCGAGCATGCATCAAGCTCCAGTTTTGCTAATATCAAGCTCTATTGAGCCATGTTGAGCTCTTATCGAGATCTATATCTACCAAAAGCTCACTGTCCTTATTGAGCATTCATCGAGCACTTATCGAGCCAGTTAAATATCCTATCGAGCTCCATATCTACCAAAGGATCACTGTCCTTATCGAGCATTCATCGATCTCCTATCGAGCTAATATCAAGCTCCTTATCTACCAAAGGATCTCTATCCTTATTGAGCATGCATCGAGCTCCCATCGAGGTAGTTAAATACTGTTGAGATTTTTTAAATATAATGTTTAAGATGTTTACACGTTGAGGTGCAAAACACTTAATAGTTTTTACTTAAGTTAAAGTGAAAATATGAGATTGTGTAGTATGCATCAAAAAAGTGATGTTTGTGGGTCTAAAGTCATACATGGAGGTTTCTAAGGATCCCTAAAAAGTTTGGTAGCATTTGGAGCAATTTTAGGACCATTGGAGGGGCCAAAAATCAGAGGGGGTGGCGATGCGTCGCCCACTAAGAGGTGTTTAATCGCTTAAATGTGAAGGGGCTCAAAAGCCCCAGCAAGAAATATATACATCGCTTGCTAGTATGGGACATATCGCCTGACATGCGATACATTACCTACATGCAGGCGACATATCACATGTCGTATCCATACGTTTACGTAAATAAGCTCCAAATGACATGTGAATTATCTCTAGTCCTATTGGTTAGACCTAATGACGATGCCTACACTATAAAAGGGTTCTTATAGAGTTTTTTAAGACTTGATCACTCTCTCCAATCTCTCTCTAACCTCTCTATCTCTCTCTTTCTCTCTCTAGCTCTTAAAGACCAAAGTTTCTCCAAGAAACTCATCAAGCATTACTTGACTTGCATGAGTTTTAAGGCTTGTTCAATCCCAAATCTCATTCTACTTGGTTGAAGCTTCAAGCAATAAAGGAAGGCTTGGAATAGAGATTTTGGATAACAATATTCTTATTGTGTATAAACCTTAGAAGTTCCCCAAGTTTGAAGATTCAAGTTGCTAAATACAAAAGGTTGTATCTCTCTAACCCAAATCTTGTATTTCGTCATTTTTTTGTGTTTTCATTGTTAGTATTGATGATTAAATATTTCTAAGTTCACCATCGTCATTTAATTACTTAGTTTCTTATTTTCAAGATTTTCATTCATATCATGAATATGGTTATTTGATTATCAAGATTTGCATTCATACTTTGAATAAGGTTCTTGATTAGCATCTAGAGTATCTATCATTGATTATTCCCATCATTAATTGTTGATTTAGAAAGTGTAAGGCTATATATTCCCAACAATCAAAATGTCTAATTCTAATCACTTTTATTTTGTGTTTTGCACAATCAACAATGAGGGAAATTTGTTCATCTTCTACAACCTTCAAATCCTTATTTCAAGATTTGGTTTGTGTTAAACACATAACCATGAAAGATAAAAAAAAAGTTGTATTTTGATATGCTCTACGTGAATGTGGATAAGGATTCAAAGTCTTCATCAACAAAGGATGAGATAGCACAATGGAATTACATACTTAAGGAGATTGGTATCATCAAATTCCTTATTTCTAAATGTGTAGATTTCAGAAATTTGAATGAAATGTGTTTTTTTCCATATTTTTGTGAGATTGAGATTATTGCTTATGTTAAGAGTACAATGGTGAATGTTAATGGACAATTCAAGGGTGATTGTTATACTTATTTTATTTTTAAAATTATTGATCATCATGTGAGATATGATAATTGTAAAATTAGCCATAATAAGATTATGGTTAATACAATTGATGATGAGATCTTTGTGACCTTAATTGAATTTTTTTGACATTGTTTTCGTCAACTTAATTATGAAGAGCACTAAACAACGTAACAGAAAAAAAATAGAAGAAATCACAGGCTTTTTACAAGGTTCAGCAGTTAAAATCTGCCTAGTCCACGAGTCAATATTATTGATCTTAATACTCTCTCAAAGTTTTTCGAAAAAAATTTGGTAGAGTATTCTCAGTACAATTTGTGCATGAGTACAAGTGAAATTCTCTAGGCTATATATAGACCTGGTTGACAGAATATCTTCCCCTTATTTCGGGAAGTTACAATCAATCATTCAAATATAAAATAAATGAAAATAAATACATTAATTACATAATATCCCATAATAATTGGGATTTGATATATGATAACAATAAATCCCTAAGGAATAGTATTTCCTTACCGTTGTCGCATGCAAAATGCGTTGCTGAGCTTGATTATAAGGGTGATGCGCTTTTTGAGACCGATCCAGACTTTGAGCTCGTCATCCCAGTCAACCTCCTCCTCGTCTAATGGTTTCATCGAACTCATTCTTCGAAGAAGAACAGTGCCTTCAAGCCTGCAACTTAAGCTCGAATAATATAACTCATGCTTAGGTGTTAATAACTAACTCGCCCTGGAATCATGTCAACTTATACAAGTGTACAACCAACACTTGTTATTTTCGAGCCTACATTTCGAGGTTATTTATTCATTCTAGAAATTTGGATGTAACATTTTCCCCCCTCAAAAGTGTTGGTTCGAATCCTCTGAGAAGGAAAATTTTGAACTTCACTTTCGAAAAACGTGCCCACCTACCACACACGAGTGCGGACACATGTCATTGGGGGATTGCATACCGAGAGTACTCGTGTACCTCCCTATTCTGCACACGTCCTTTCATATGACCTCTTTGCCACCAATTTTTTAGAATTAAACCTGGTCCACCAGATCTTCTTTTAACTCAAACCAAGTGCTCAGATTCACTCGACCCTTGCCATTCTCTTTGGCGTATATATATACGTCTTCTCTTCCCCATTCTCTTTCACTTTTGCATTTTAGCTTTCAGAAAATTACGCACTAGAGAAAACTAGAACCAAAGTTTTTTCTTTTTCCATGCATGTTCTCAAAACCCAAAAAGCAAAGTAATTTTCTACCTTCGACTTAGTGGGATCATTTCTGCTGCCTCTTCTAAAATCGATGATATCCTCTTTTCCAAGATCATCTTTGTGTAAGCTTCTGATCCTTATATATATACATATACTTTACGTGTTTCCTCCTTGCGTAAGGAACAACTTTTCTGGTTTCTACCAGAATTTAAGGTCTCCTTTGCACTAGATAAGTTTTGGTTGTGTAGGGTTGTACTGATCAAAAACATGATTTAGGCCAATTCTTTTTGGTAGAAACAAATAAAAATGGAGTCTTTTTAGGTTATGGGGTATTTAGGTCACGAGTTTTGTGTAGCTTAAGAAATAGGGTTTTAATGTACATATCCCGATAATATAGCCTTTTCGGGTAATTGGCCACTTTTTCCCTAGAAATTCGGGATTCTTTTAAACTAACAATAACCGTCTCACTCTCGCGTGGGTGCACCCTCGATGCCCCGAACTTAATAATAGTTTGGTGTTGGAATTTGCGTTAGTCTCACAATTCGACCCTTCATGCTCGATTAATGTGACCTCGTTATCTCGAGCTTACGAGCTCGAGTTATCAAGATCTTAACCCTTTCCTCTTCTCCTTTCATCTTTTATAATGGGCCCTCACATTTTTCTTCCTTGTTAGATGTCGTAGTCTTCTGAGAATCGGTGGAGGCCCGAGCTTTCCATCCCTTAGCATCCATCATCTCCTGGACCTAGATTGCGTTTTATGCAAAATCAATGATTAATTCATGAGCACAAGGAGCAGTGTGAGCAAGAAGATATACGAGCCCATTTTCGACGTCAGATCAACGAGGTCGAAGAAAGGAAAAGAAAGAAGCTCCGAGTTGCAGCGTATCCCGATCCGGAACTCGAGATCTAGCCAATTTCGCTAGACCCCAAACTCAAAGTCATCGTAGCCTACTCTCATGGTGAACTCGCATTAAACCTCATGGAAGGTCTATCTAACCAACCATCCAAAGCCCTACAAATCTCTTTCCATCCCGGTCTTGGAGAGTTCTTTTTTCGAGGCTGAACTCTACCAAAGCTCCATAACCTCGACCCGATAGATTTCTGAGCTTCTCTCCTGCCATGGGTTGAAGCTCTTTAGCCAGTTAGTATGTTGTCCCACCAGCTTCGACGAGAGGATCTGTTTCGTCCCTGGCAATCCTGATAGAAAGGTTAAGTTCACAGCTTGGAGTCGTGAACACTTGTGAGCATGGGCTTTACTGCCTCTAAAGGATTACTTCCATAGCTTACTTGACTATGCTGGCATAGCCCCATTCCAACTCCAGAAAAACTCGTATAGGGTCTTGACCGCGTTGAGATCGTTGTAACAGGAGATGAAGTGGGAGGAACCCACGACACATGAGATCCTCTATCTCTTTTGCCTCAAAAGCAACCCTTCTCGAGCTCATGGAGGAGACGGGTTCTACTACCTTTCAATCTATCCCAAGGAGAAATGACTATTCGAGGATATCCCCAATCATCCTCCTAATTTCAAGATCGCCTTTTTTTGGACGGATGGTCTCGCTCCCTCTCTCTTCTACTCCTTCCAATGAATTCATTAGTATTTTTCCATGGTCCTTACTGATTTGATTTTCACTTTCATTTTCGAGCTCGATTGACTCACTCAAATCTTGCCTACAACCAATTATCACCATCCCCAGCCTACAGATGCCATGAAGAAACATAAGGAAGCTATCCTCAAGGTCCCCTATGGTCGGCAATCCCTGTCATACCTTCTTCATGAAGACAAGCTTCGGCGTTGCAACCTACAACTTGAAAAATTGTAAATACGCGAGGTGGGAAGGCGTCCCTGTGCCCACTACAAAGCTACCCGTGAAAGGCAAACGCGTGGGCTCGAGCTCACGTATCCCTAAATCTGGCCCAATCGAACTGTAACGTTCCAAAAATGCTAATAAGGTTTATTGCCTTTATTAGTGTGCCAGATGGGCATAATTTGATATATGTGTGAAATTAATTGATTAAATGTGTGACTCATGGCAAACATGATTTATATGATAATATGAATATATATATATATGCATGTTTATGAGTATTAAATATGCACGTGGGCCCATTCTGGTTAAATAAGGCATATTTGTGATTTTGGCCCGTTGAGGGCATAAATGTGGTTATATGTGTATAAATGATTGAGACCACATTCTTATGATGATATATTAGTAGTATTCAGCTCGAGGCGATCCTCCTGAGCAGATTAGCGGAATAGTCACAACGAGGTCCAATACCCGGCTTGGGGCGAGCCTAGAGGTATTTCAGGGACTTAGTGCGTATATTTGGGAATTATTGGTTAACGAACAATTATTTGGTGATTAGTTGAGTATGTTGGGATTATTTGTGAACTCATAGGACCACTTTAGGATTAGTGGGAAATGTGTTAAAATGACGGGTTTGCCCTTAAGGCAATAAAGGGTTAAGTTAAAAACAGGGGCATTTGGGTCTTTGTGTTAAGGGATATAGTTAGGGAAAGGCTTCAGGAATTAGCCATAAACATCCAAAAAATCCCACAACTCTCTCTCTCACTCACACGTTCATCTCTTTCTCTAAGGCTTGGGTGCACTTGGAAACCTTGCTAAAAATCTTGGGAAATTGGTTCAGAATTGAGGAAGCTTGGAGCTTGAAGTCTTGCGATTTAGCTCAAGGTTAGATTCTCAATTGAGGTAAGGGTTTTATTTTGAGTTTATGTTGAGCTATCTCTGTGAATTTCCATGGTTAGTATAGGTTTTCTTAAGTTTTTAAATTTTTAAAGGGCTTGTTGAATTCTTAGTTCCTAGGGGGATTTTGGTTTGACTTCTAGGTGATTGTATTGCTTTGAGTATATTATTGAGGTGTAGAGGCTCAATACTGGAATTTGTGCACATTATGTTTGATTTTGATGAATTAGGCTGAGGAAAAATGTAGTGAAAATATGCAAGTTATTTTGGGTTTTGGGCTCGAGCTGCGGTCCTGTTCTTCAGGCGTCGTGGCCGGTGTGTGAAGAGGCTGGGAGCCTCTGAATTTTTTCCAGGCATCGTGGCCCAAGTAGAGGTGCACTACGGTTCGCGTCCCCCAGAAGAGAGCCTCGGGGCTCTTTGACTTGTAGTGCGTCGCTACCCTAGGGGGCGGGCCGCAGCTCTAATTGGGTGAAATGGCCAAATTAGGTTTTTGGCTCAGGAACTCAGAACAAAGTGCTCGGGAAGGATTCTACAACCTGGTTTAGTAGAATTCAAAGTTCTAGAGGCTATTATGTTATTCTAAATCTTTTAATCGATTTAGGTTTTAATAGTTATCCATTATCACTTTGTGACTAGGGTTACCGTTAAGGCTCAGGATTGAGGATTGTGCTCAGGACCGCTCTACCCCTTTAGCTCGGGACTCTAGGTAAGAAAAGTGCACCCGGGTTGTGGATGGGGCTTAGAGCCCTGTGAATGAATATATTATGATTGCGAATATATCTGTATCTAAGAATAGCTGGATAGGCATGCTTGTATATGCTGCCTTCGATTGTTTGTTGTGCAATGTGTATTTGTGATTAAATATATTTTACAGGTCGGCGTAAGGGCACCAGTGGCCGATAGAAAGCGAGCAAAACTCAGCCCAGCCTAAGCGTGCCAGGGTTGGCTATAATACCAGAGGACTCGGCCTAAGGGCATTAGGCCTGAACGTTATACAATAAACAGGAGTGTTGTTGGCACTTATCTAATTATATTGATTGATGAGCTTGGTTTATACATTTGATTAAGCTAAATATTGCTGTTAAGATGGTTGCTTATATCTTGTTGTTGATTGAATTTAGTGATTTAAGTTTACTGTTATTATTATTGTTGCTCAGTTGTGCATGTTGATTTAAGTCTTCTTGCTGAGCCTTGGCTCGCGGGTGCTATGTGGTGTAGATAAGGGAAATGGATACTCGGGCCAGCCATGAGTTGGAGAGCTACAAGGGCGGTGTGTACATAAGCAGCTTACTCGATTGCCACAACTGGGATAGCCTGGGAGGAACTAGGGTTGAACCCTGTTTTGTCACTTAGGACGACTAATTTGTATTTCATTTGTTGTTTATCAGTCTATAACCGATTTTTGGGATCCCATGTATAAACTTAATATTTTTAATGAAAAAGAATCACTTTGTTGACCAACCTTTTTAATACCTGACCTCGTCTTAGTCTTTAATTCTACATTTAAGTTCAAATGACTCGCTTAACGAGTTAAGCACTGCTGACGTTGTTTTTCGCCAACAATGTATTAAGAAATTAAATAGGTAGATTAGTGCTGAATTATAAACCATAATGAAAGGATAACACACTCTCTTGAACACGCACAAATTTTACGTGGTTCAGTGGTTAAAATCCACCTAGTCCATGAGTCAATATTATTAATTTTCTCTCTCGATTTCTACAGAGTTTTGGTAATACAAAAATGGTCCCCTCTCCATGTCCATTCTTCCTAGTATTTATTGGGGAATTTCATGGACAGGTTTGGGTAACCACATGAATAAATCACGTGAATAAATATGGTATCTATTTAATACAGATTATTCCCATTTACATTGGGATATGATTTGATAAAAGAATAGAATATACTCCTCCTATCTCAGACAATAAATGATAGATATGTGATATAGCTTGGGCATCAATGAGAGTATAAAGAGCCTCTGAATCTCTTGGGATCCTTCATTATGCGTTTTGCCCAAGTTTCCACGACCCAAATATCTCACCCGAGCTCGTGTTCAACGACTATCTAAACCCTAACTCAAAGTAAGCTCAGAACGCCCAAAGTTGGACCCGGATATTATAAGTCTCGAGCTCAATTGTTATCCTGAGATGCGGTCTAATAATAAACTATGTATCGTGCTATCAAACATCCAAACTTGAGCTGTTCACATCACTATTAGCAAGATATTCTACTTGGCTACTTTTCTACATTTTCATTTTCCAGCTGTACCTGTGCTAATTTCAGGGTACAACATTTCCAGATGTCATCAGTTTCTGACATGCACAGTAGGGGCTTTTAGGCTTCTGCCATGTAACATTGTGCCTGCCTACTACTTGAGTACTGGACACGTGGCTAGCTGTGATTGGCGTTCGTTTGGGTTTCGAGGACTATGACAATTGTCCTGTCAACTTTTTGTCGACTTATGGTTCATTTTTAATCTTGGTCTTTGGATATCGATCTAACCCAATTGAATGGCCCAAATTAATTCCCATAGTTTACGTATAAAATGGATGATCAGTTTTGAAATCTCACAACCTTTGCATTAAAAAAATTTCCTTTTCAGAAACAACAAAGTTTCCATTTTTCTCTCAAACTCTTCCCAAAAGCCTTCATCGCCTTTCAGACCTTCAGAAGCTTTCAAGGAGCTTCTTGTGGACATATCAACATCTTCTTTTCAAAGAACATATAATCTGTTAGTATTTCCTCACCTGGTTTGAATTTTCTGATTCTTTATTTTCCAGTGAATTTTTTACTTCGAAAAATGCTCTCTGTTCAATATCATTTAGGCTATGTCTGAGTGTAGATAGGAAATAGCATTCATTTTAGGCTAAATGAATGTAATCAAACTTGCTTAAAAGTAAGGTACTCATAAAACTTGGCAAATTTTCTGGGTTTTTATGATAAAATTATAATGGTAAATCAGTTTGTATATCTGTTTGGGGTGTAGAAGCCGAAGGAGTTTCAAGTTTAATCCTAGGTAACTTAAAGGTTATGATTCCTTAGGTAGTTTTGCTTTAAACCACATTCAAAAGGAAAGTAGTGGGTTTAACAGATCTAACACACGAATCCCGAAGTATCTAGGAATTTTAAGAAATCGAGGCACGTGGCCTAGGACCATGCGTGGGACCACACGTTGAGGCTAGGACAAAGCTTAGCTTGTATAATTTTTCAAATCTCGAAAGTAAACCACTTAAACCTTTGGACTTCCGTACCTCTACAACCGTAGCTAGAAACCTTCTTAGGTCGCCTACTAATAGGCCGCTTTGTCGTCAGGCGATCTGAATCATGGCACTCGCAAAGAAAGCTTCCGTGAGCTCCTCTGTTCAGAACCAAGATAAAGGCAAGCAGATCGCCTCTAATTCTCCCATCCCTCACTTTGGTCTTGTGGTGGAGAGAGAGATCGTGGTCGACCCCAACACATTCTTTGAGGTCGAGCACATAGTCTCCCAGATAACGACTCAGGGGAAAGTGAATAAGATCATGCTGAGTCACAGGATTGAGATGAGAGCTAACCGTCAAATCGCCTGACCTGTGCTGGAGGGAGAATGGAGCTGTGACACTCTCCAAGAAGACTACGGGGATTGGAGTGATGAGCGCTCGAAGGCCGATGCCTTTCTCTCATTAGACCAGTATTTTGTAGACTTTTTGAACTACGTCAAACTGGATCCATTCTAGCTCCCCCCAAACTCATACATGCTTTTGGCAGGGTTAAAGTATTTGTTTCTGATGCATGAGTGGGAGGTCCCCACTCTGGCAGACATTATGTATTTCTTTTGCCTCAAACCCAGTCCCAACCAGAAGGGGTGAGGTGATAGTTTTTACTACCTCACTCATTTTCCAAACTCCGCCTCTGTCATCGACCTCCCCATCCACCCAAATGACTATAAAGATTTATTCTTTATGTCAAATGGATTCAAGAATTACGACTATCGGTACTTTAACCATCCTCGTAAGTCTTCTATCTTTGTGAATTCATCACATGAACTTTTATCACTTGTGCATTATATATATATTGTATTTTAGATTGTGACTGTGTTCGCTTTTTGTGCAGCTATATTCGCGAGGACAGAGCGGTCTGTGACCCTCAGGGGTCAGTACGAGACCATGTCTAGTCTTCCTCTCGGGGAGAAAGACTATCGTCAGATTGTGAACGACGCCACCATGGTGGCTTGCAAATTGATCACCAAGGGCCAAACATTAGCTCTGAGGACTCGAGCTCCTCTTCCCATCATCCCTGAGCTCCCCCCTTCTCAAGAGACCTTCCTAGCTAGTGAGGATGTCGAGGAGGAAGAAAATGTGGCACCACTGGTGTGAAAAAGGCGAGCTCCTAAAGATAATCAGGGGCCCGATCCTGAGCGAACCGCATCCGGGGCAGCAGCCGGCCCCTTCAGCCAAGGTAACCCATATCCTTATAGAGAGTTAAATCGGGCTGCTTCCAGTTGTAGGCTAATTCGATTCAACCCTAAACAACTCTTTAGTCGTCACCCCACTGACCTGGACCTAAACACAACCTTCCTCCAGTGCGTGGATTATTTGGTGGTACGCTATGATCATAGCTATCCCAAAGGTACCATCATAGTTGACAACACTTTACATTTTAGATCCACCATTTTTTAGGAGTATGGGACAAACTGTAGGTCCTGCGCTTCCCTGCTTCAGGGCATGTATGCCCCTAGTTTTAGGTAGTACATAGATGAGTCCAGCCCCGAGGAAGGACCTGAACCCCTTAGGATCTAAGAGGTCATAGCTTTAGACTCTCCCCACCTCCGTTAATCCCAGAGTCAGAGGTTGTGGCTAGCCCGGTAAATACCCCCAAACTTATCGTAATAGATTCCTCCCCTAGTCCAGAGGGTTGGACTCTTACTCTTGGCCTAATATCGAAGCATAGGTCGCGTTAAAGCTAGGAACGAGGAACTCTAAGCTGCCCTGAGTGTCATTCAAGAGAGCGAGCAAGCTGTCAAAGTTGCCCTGACTTCTTCTCAAGAGCGCGAGCAGTCTACAAATACCATTGTGTCCGCCTCTCAGGCTTAGGTCATTGAGACGAGTCATCGCGCATTTCAGTTTTAGGCTGGAACTGAAGAACTCAAGAAGAAGCTAATCAAGGCCGAGGCTAAGGCCAAGGAGGAAGCTACAGTGTCCTCATCTCAAATGGAGGAGATGATTTACCATTCCTAGGGTTTCAATAAGGATGGGAACTTCTCTTTCATGCAGCCTGAGTTGTGGAATCTATATCTTGCTAGGTTCAAGATTCGGTTCTCACAGGAACCTTCAGAGATTGGTAAAGCTTCCGAAGCTGCAGAGAGGGATGGTGAGGAGATGACCTCGTTGGAGCGTGCTGACGGAGCCCAGTGATTTTATTTCACTCTTTGTATTATTATTATTATTTAATTTTTGTAACAGCCTTTTGGGACCAAAACAATTGCCTTCGGGCTTAGTTCGAGGTTTTTTTCTCCTCGAGATGACAATATACATTTGAGTAAACACCTAACTTGTGATCTATTTGTGTTTCCCTCAGTTTATTATTTTCTCATGTTTATGAATCCTTAGACTCTTGTACATTCAAAATCTTAGGGATTGAGTTTTAGATCGAGATAGATTTTATCGATATCTTAGCTGTATCCAAGATTTTTTTTGCTTATTTGTGTCATACCTATTAAGAATGAGGCCTCGGACTTGGTTATGTCTAGGGTTTTTAATAAACTCATAGCATTATAGCTGTTAGAAATCAGGCCTTAGACCTGGTTATATCCAGGGTTTTTAATAAACTTAATAGAATTATACCTACTAGAAATCAGGCCTCGAACCTAGTTATATCCAGGGTTTTAGTGATGTCTCAAACTTAGTTTGTGTTAGGTTTATTGAAAACTCGAGCTTTAAAAAGTCGATCAATAATAAATTTCTCCAAACTCCTAAGTTTTTAATCATTATCTGAGTAAGCTTAAGTTTCTCAAAAACTCTCCTCGGTTATGTGCCCCTGAGGGAACCACGTTCTTGGTTGCTTTTACAACCTGAGCTCGTCATAATCAAACAAAGAAGTGGTTATTTAATAATCCATATATTATTGAATTGAAATGGTTTTTATAAATAAGCCTTACATAAATGGTAACAATATTGATAATTCTTTTCTAAATGAAGGGCATTTCAGGTCCGTGGGACTATTTCCCCACTTAGCTAGGCTAGCTTGAAAGTTCCTTCACACAGGACCTCTATGATCAGATTCGGTCCTTCCCAGTTTGGGCCTAACACGCCATCCTTGGGATCTTTATTCGCCAAAAATACCCTTCGGAGAACCAGATCACCTAATTCGAGTCTGTGTCCCTTGACCTTTGAATTGAAATAACAAGTGATCTTCTGTTGATAATGGGTGAGCTGTAACTGCAATGCCTCTCATTTTTCTTCGATCAAATCAAGGGATGCACTAAGAAGCTTGTAGTTATGATCTTGATCAAACGTCCTTTGTCTGTGAGTAGTCACCATTACCTTAATTAGAAGCATAGCTTCGCTTCCAAAGGTTAGGGAAAAGGGGCTATGTCCTGTGGAGGTTCTATGCGAGGTCCAGTAGGCCCAGAGTACTTGTGGGAGCTACTCGGGCCATAATCCCTTGGCTTAATCTAATCTTTTCTTCAGGCTTGACTTCAGGGTCTTATTTATATCCTCGACCTGCCCATTGGCCTGTGGGTATGCTACCGACGAGAAACTCTTGGTTATGCCATATTTTTCACAAAAATTTGTGAAGAGATCACTATCAAACTCCTTTTCGTTGTCTGACACGATATTTTTAGGGAGTCCAAATCAACATACGATATTCTTCACAATGAAATCCAGGACTCTCTTCGAGGTGATGGTTTCCAGAGGTTCAGCCTCTACCCATTTCGTGAAATAATCGATTGCCACTACTGCATACCGAACCCCTCCTTTTCCCATGGGTACGGAACTTATCAAGTCCATTCCCCGTGTTGCAAATGGCCAAGGGGATAAAATCATGGTTAGCTCGACTGGAGAAGCTCGGGAAACTATGGCAAAGTGCTGGCATATTGCACACTTTTGCACATACGAGATCAAGTCTTTCATTAAAGTGGGCCAAAAATAGCTCTGTCTTAGTACCTTCAGTGCTAGGTTTTCCCCCCCAGTGTAGTCTCCGCAAAAGCCTTCGTGTATTTCTTGTAAAATAGTTTTTGCTTCCACGGGCAGGACACATCGCAGGAGGGGAAATGAATGACCTCGTCAATATAGGATTCCCTCAACTATTACATACAGTGGAGCTTGACAAAACAGTGTTCTCGCGTCTTTCCTGCCATCAGGTAGCTTTCCAGTCGTGAGATATTCCATTATAGGAGTCATCCAGGTTGGTTTTATGTCAATCATTCTGACCTCCACCTTGTCTCCCATTACACTCGGGCTTTCCAAGAACTCCACCAGAACTACATTCAATGTTTCGACCTCTTTGGTTGTAGGAAGTCGAGCCAGAGCATCAATGTTGGAATTCTGGTCGTGGGGTATCTGTTCAACGAAACTAAACTCGAATTCAGAAAACTTTCCTTTTTACCTTAGCCAGGTAGGCCACCATCTTGATGCCTCGAGCTTAGTATTCTCCCAATATCTGATTTACCACGAGCTGAGAATCACTATAGCGTTGTATGGCTTTCACATTCAGCTCTTTCACCACCCTTAGCCCTACTACTAAGGCCTCATACTCCACTTCATTGTTGGATGCTTCAAACCCGAACCTGAGAGCTGTATGGAATCGATGTCCTTCAAGTGAGATTAAGATTATCCCAGCTCCTGATCTATTTTTGTTTGACGATCCATCAATGAAGATTTTCCATAATTCTTGCATTGGCTCCCTTATCAGCTCGTCCTGAAAACCAGTGCACTCAGCCACAAAGTCAGCAAGGGTTTGGCTCTTGATTGTTGTTTGTGGCATGTATAATATCTCGAACTGGCTAAGTTCGATAGCCCATTTTAATAAACGTCTCAACGTTTTTGGCTTGTGCAACACCTGCCTTAAAGGTTGGCCGGTTAAGACGTTAATAGAATGGGACTGGAAATACAACCTGAGCTTTCTTGAAGCCAAAATGAGACAGAACACCAGCTTCTCTATTAGTGGGTACCATGATTCATCTCTGAGAAGTCTCTTTAGGCTTTGTACTTCTTTACGCGTCTTGGGCGATGAAATTTCTAGTAGCGACCTGATTTTTTTTGGACTCACTTCTATCCCCTTTGTGTTGACTATAAACCACATAAACTTTCCTGGCGCAACTCCAAAAGTTCACTTCTAGGGATTCAACTTCATGTCGTATTTTCTAAGTATGTCAAAACATTCTTCCAGGTTGGATACATGGTTATTGGCATTCTTTGATTTGACGAGCATATCATTGACATACACCTCCATGTTTCTCCCGATCTCGTTAGCGAACATCCTGTTGATCAACTGTTGGTATGTAGCCCCAACGTTTTTCAGCCCGAATGGCATAACTTTGCAGAAATATACGTTATGCTCGGTCATGAAATTGGTATGCTCTTGGTCTACAAGGTTCATCTTGATCTGGTTATATCCAAAAGACATGAGCTCGTGACTGGCCATGGTGTCTACCAACTGGTCAATTCTTGGTAGTGGGAAACAGTCCTTGGGACAAGCCTTGTTCAGGTCGGAGAAATCGATACAAGTTCTCCACTTCCCATTTGGCTTCAGAACTAGCACAGGGTTAGAAACCCAGATCGGGTATTTTGCTTCCCTGATAAACCCGTATTTTAGAAGGCAAGCTACTTCTTCTTCTTCTAACACTTCGGCTCGTACTGTCCCCAAAAGCCTCTGTTTTTGGGACATTGCAGGCACGAACTTGTCCAAGTTTAAGGTATGCATTATTATACTCAGATTGATTCCCACCATATCCTCGTGTGACCAAGAGAAAACATCCAGGTTCTTCCATAGAAACTAGATCAATTCGACTTCAAGATTTTTCCCAATATTTACAACTCTTGAAGGTTCTTTCAAGTCGATGTTTACTTCCTCGAGCTCTTCTATTCCTTGCAACTCACACCTTTCTTCGCATACCCGCAGATCAATATCATCCCATTGGGCGACCTCACCATCTTCTTCTCGAGGTTCTTCCATCCCATAGGTGACTTTCACCCCTTAGGACTCCTCACCTCCCTCATTTATGAACATTGTTCGCTGCCCGGCTTGTGATTTTCCCTTCATAAAAATGATATAGCATTCTCTGGCAGCGAGCTGGTCTCCTCTTACGGTGCATATCCCCGAGGTTGAGGGGAATTTCATTGCCAGGTGTCGGATTGAAGTGATGGCTTCAAATGCCATCAGTGCAGGTCGGCCCCAAATTGCATTATATGCGGTCGGACAATCGATTATCATGAACTCGAGTATTTTAGAGACAGTTCGTGACTCTTCTCCCAATGTCACTACTAGTTTAATTGTCCCTATGGCCACAACTCCCTCACCCGAAAACCCGTACAAAGTCATTGAGGTCGCCTTCAAATCGGATACGGACAATCCCATATTTTCCAGGGTGGACTTGAAAAGTAAATTTATGAAACTTCCATTGTCCACCAGTACTCTCTGTACCCTTCGATTAGCGAGCTGCATGGTTACCACCAGCGGGTCATTGTGTGGGAATTGGACGCAGCTAGCATCCTTTTCCATGAAAATGATTGGTTGTTTTTCCAACCGATGTTGTTTCGATAACTGCTACTCTGGGACAAACTCCACACCGTTATGAGCTTTCAACTCATTGATATACCTCTTTTGGGCCCCGCTGCTCGTGTCCGCCACATGAGGTCCTCTGGCAATAGTGGTTATATCTCCTCCTACTATTGGGGGAGGGTCGACCTGATTCGTCTAAGCTCCAGGTTAACCTATTAGAGCTTCTGGGGACTAACTGAGGATTCCGCCCGACAGGTTCACTGGGAACTACTCGATTTTGGGCGTACTGGGCTAATGGTCCAGCTCAAATGAAAGTCTCAATTTCATCCTTCAATTGTTAGCAATCATTAGTGTTATGACCGATGTCATTTTGGAATCGGAAAAACTTTGAAGGATCTCACTTTGCCCTCTGGTGCCTTAAAGGCTCTGGCTTTTTCCATGGGAGGCGATTAGAATTGGCCAGGAAGATACGCTCTCGAGTGTCTGTTAGGTCGGTGTAGGTGGCGTAAATGGGCTTGAATTTCTCCACAAAATTTTTCTTCTTTGTCTCATTCTGGTCGCCCTCACCATTCCCCTTCTTCTTGTTATTTCCCCCTTAGTTATTCAAGGTAACGGGTTGAGTCGTGGCTGCAACATCCGTCATCGTTCCAATGGGTTGGACAGGGGCCTGACTAGTTCCTGCGACAAAAGACCGTGCTTCCTCCAGGTTTATCCACTCCTAAGCTTAGGCTAGAAATTTGTCGACACTTTTAACTCCTTTTTGTTGAGTTCTTGCCACAGGTCACCTCACACCAAGATTTCGGTTCTCATGGCCATGAGCCTGGAGCTATCATCAACATCCCTAGATCGCGCAGCAACATTGGCAAATCTGCTCAAGTATGCTTTCAGTGTTTCACCAGGTTACTACTTTACGTTGGCCTATGAATCGACTTCAACACAAGCTACTTGTGAAGCTTGGAATGCTCTTTTAAACTGCGAGGAAAATTTCTTTCACAAGCTTATCGAATGCTTCTTGTATTGTTTAAACCACTGTTTGGCAGGTCTGACCAGAGTTGTAGGAAACAAGATACATCTTAGATCAGTCTTGCCATTGTGGGTCATCATCATTGTGTTAAACATCCCAAGGTGATTTGACAGATCTGTGTTTCCATCAAATGTTGGCATGTGCAGCATCCTAAAGCCAATAGGATATGCAGCCGCTGCGATGTTTGGAGCAAAAGGTTCGAGCTCCTCATCTGAGTCCAATCGTCCTTTCCTTTTCCTGATAAGAGTCTTTTCATTTGCTCCTCTATCAAAGCCAGTGTTTCAATGGTTTTGTCCCTAGTCCCTAGGTTAGTTGGGGTCTGTTCAACAGCTCTCATCCTAATATACACGTTTGATGGATTGTTGTCCCTCCAAGTTTGAGCTTGGTTAGGTGGCACATTCCCATTGTCACGTATAGTGGACAGACCTCCCTCATGCCGAGTATATCTAACACCCTCATTTCGAGTTGGATACCTTCTCTGTGAGTTCAAATGATTGAACAGGTCGAGCTGTGGATCATATCGAGGACTTTGTACTAAACTCAAATGATTTCTAAGGTCGCTCTCGCTCATTTCGGCTCTCCGTCCAGTAACTTCCATTTGCAAAACTTACAGCTTGTAGTTGAGATCGAGGCCTTGGGTTCTCAGCACGCGTCCGTGGGGCGTAAGTTTTTACAGACGGTGGAGGATTTCTCCTACTGTTCCATCAAGCTGGAGCATCTTGTTGTGGGCAAGGTGGATGTCTTAGCGGTGACGAAGGATGCCTCATTGGCGAGGCTATCCTCATTCCATCAAGACGAACTGAATTAGCCCGTCTTAGCTCCATTCCAACGTCCCTAGTTCTCTGTGCCTAGGGCTTTGACCGTGGAATAGGGGAATTCACTTGAGCATTTTAGCTTTGTGAGCTTGTCCCAACCCCTCCCCGCGGTTTGTAATGTGCATTTATGAGAATCTGTGAAGAAGGGACAGAGCCAGGGGTCGCAGTCCTGACTGACTGACTGACATGCTAATGATGACCCCTGTGATGACCAGTGGGATGAGCACTCTGGTGGTTCTGCTTTGAAGGCACATAACTCGAAGTGGTAGTTCTGACAGAATGACTCGGTTTAGACCGATTATTCCTGTGGGACTTATGAGACCCACTTTGCCTCTTTCTGACATTAACGTTAGTTGCAAGATGGGGTAACCGAGCCAAGACCTCTTCGATCTGCCTATTTTCCCTAGCGAGATGTCTCCTTAACTGGGCTCTTTCCATCTCGATGATAGTCAAGTATCTTGGATTAGGATTTGGTGGGAGTGACGCTGAACTCCCAGCGTCGTCCTGACCCACCAGTTGTGTTCCAAGATGTTGTTGAAGAACTGGGCCTCTTTCATTGGGAACAGTGGTATGATGGGCCTTCTGCCCACCAGGTTGTTCCATCTCATTATCATGAATCGATCGAGTGAGCACCATGATGAATGTCGACTGAAACTTATGAAGCACTAATTTCCTTCTCAGTGAAAGCACCAAACTGTTTACGTGGTTTTTTGCCAACAGTGTATTATGAGATTAAATAGGTAGATTAGTCTGAATTATAAGCCGTAATGAAATGATAAACACTCTCTCAAACACACACACCTTTTATGTGGTTTAGTTGTTAAAATCCACCTAGTCCACGAGTCAATATTATTACTTCTCTCTCGATTTCTGCAGAGTTTTGGTAATACAAAAATGGCCACTCTCCATTATTCCTAGTATTTATAGGGGAATTTCATGGACAGGTTTGGGTAACCGCGTGAACAAACTGCGTGAATAAATATGGTATTTATTTAATACATATTATTCCCATTTACATTGGGATATGATTAGATAAAAGAATAGAATATACACGATACAGCTTGGGCATTAATGAGCGTAGAAAGAGCCTCTGAATCTCTTGGGATCCTTCAGTATGTGTTCTGCCCAAGTTTCCACAAGCTAAATATCTCACCCGAACTCATGTTCAACGACTATCTGAACCCTAGCTCGTAGTAAGCTCAGAACACCCAAAGTTGGACCTGGATATTATAAGTCTCGACCTCAATTGTTATCGTGAGAGGTGGTCTGATAATAAACTATGTATCATGTTGTTAAACCTCCAAACTAAATCTGTTCACATCACTGTTAGCCAGATATTCTACTTGGCTATTTTTCTACATATTCATCTGCCAGTTGTACCCGTGCTAATTTTAGGGTACAACAAGCACTATTTTAAACACATAGTGTAACAGTCTTATTAACCAGGGCATTACATCTTGGTATTAGAGCGATCTAGGTTTAAGGGTTCCTAAAGACTGGCTAGCCGTGTACACTCACCGCTAAAGATAAGCTCGACTCACAGTTTGGTATCTGATAACATGACTATGTGGTTAATTGTTTAAATTGAACCTATGTTCCTTTTCTGCATGCTAGAATAGAGATCATAATGGGTATAGGCGTATTTGCTGAAAATAGGACTTGATAATTGATGCATGAACATTATAGATTAGTGTTTTGATATGTATATTTTGTTGTTGGCTGCCATGTTATTTGGCCTGCTTATGGAGTAGTTGTGGATAAGAGTATCAAGTCTGATATGTTAAGTCGTTGACTACAGAAAGAATAAGAAATTATGTATTTAAGGCAGTCAGCTGGACCTAGCCTGGTTGGTATGGGGATTGCGGATGATAGTTGGGGTCAGAACCCTTCATCTGCCCCTAAAATTTACAACAGATGTTTGCGGGCATGCAAGCAAGACTGCAAAATCAGGATAAGGAGATTAGGTGATTGAGATAGCGGGCTTCGTCAAGAAATGCTGCTCCGTATGTTTAACAATAATGGCACTAGTTTCGGTTTAGCCCAAGGGTGGAAAAAGATGAGAATTATTGTATGAAAGGTTTGAAAAACATTATCCTCCAGTCGTCGAGGGAGGCCTGGATCTGTTCAGAGTTGAACAGCAGATGGAAATGATTAGTTCCATCCTTGACTATACGGGAGCGGTATGCAATGATAGAATGGTTTAGGCCACATATATGCTGCGGGAGGATGCCTGAACGTGACAGGAAGTGGTATCCCAGACCCAGAATGTTGTCATGATGGGTTGGGAGGAATTAAGACATTTTTTTTAATGAAAGATACTACTGTGGCGTAGTTCGAATTGCGAAGACCAATGCGTTTATGAACTTGGTTCAGGATAGTAAGACAACGACAAAATATGTTAATGAATTTGATGGGTTGGCCAAATCCGTTTTTGATTTGGTACCAACGGATGTGGCCAGGAAGGAATGATTCATTCAAGGATTGAACTCTGGGATGGCCCAGAGCATTAGGATTGCTTTAGTACATGAGATTTCTACCTACGTTCGGGCAGTATGGAGGGCCCTTGTTATAGAGGATGCAGGAGATAAGACATGGAGTGAGAGTGTCGTAGGGCAAAAAGCTCAGGCAATGGTATCCCCATTTATGGGATCAGGTAGGGGCAAAGTCCCAGTAACCAGAAAAGAAAAACCCCTGATAGTTCTACTGCTCCTGGTCCTGGCAGAAGGGGTCATAGTATTCGGAGCGGGCGCCAAGGCGGAAATGAGGTCAAGAGAAGTTAGCTAGTGTGCGACAGGGGCATGAGATGCCATTTGGGAGAATGTCGAGCAAAGACATAGTGGGGTACGTCAAGAAGGATTGCCCGAAATTGAAGATAGAATAGCCAAGGAGTACAGATAGCTCGACCCCAGCTCGAGTGTTCGTCTCGACATAGTTAGAGCCTGAGGATGGTCCCTTTAAGGCAACAAGTCATCCTTCTAGTTCCCAATCTTTTATATTGAGCTGATTGAGTGTGGTGCTACGTATCTCTTAGAAGAGACATATGTGGCACATGCTATGTGGTTATCACGCTATGGGGCTTGAGATTTTAGTGTCTGCCTGCTGAAATTGGTAATTTTCAAGAGATGGGTTAGAGTATTTCTGGTAGAAAGTTAACATAAATAATTGATTGAGCGGGTTCTATGAGGATTGAGATGTGATACTAAGTGTGGATTTGTCTGTTAAATAAGGGACAACCATGGATTGTAAGAAGTGATGGTGACTTCTGGGTTTAAAAGAAAAAGGACCTGGTTGTGGTTGCAAGATGCCTAGCGATTGAGGAGGGTACCATTAGGGTTATATCAGCTAGACCAGACGAAAATTGGATCGGTCGGTAAGGTCTCAGATGGGTTCGTGAGGATTCATTGGGATTATTTTCATATCAAGGAAATTGAGTGTGCTATGGGATTAAGGCGCGGATAGAATCGGTATCAGAGACATCATGAAGAATGATTTAGCTCAGCAAAAAGAATTAAAGGTTCAGTTGAAGAAGTATTTGACTTGAGGGTTGATCAAACAAAGCATCTCATCATGGGATACGTCAACAACGTTTTCCAAGGATGAAGGATTCATTGCCCGGTTGCGAGGGTAGGACAATGCTCTCAAGAATTGACCCTCGATCTGGTTAGTACTAGCTGAGGATCAAGGAAAGATACATTTCAAGAATTACTTCTTGCACCAAGTAGGATGTGATGGATTATTAGTGAAAGCTCTTAAACTGACCAAGGCTTCAGCAGCCCAGATGAGTTCGACAAGCAGAAAGTATAGAAATGGTATGGACAATTCGTATTCAGATTGATTAAGGATGTCTAGGACTACTCCCAGTTAGAAGCAGAATGCAAATAACAACTTCATTGATAGTTCCAAGGCTAAGAAAGCAAGGTTACAGGTAAGGTTCCAAAAGGGATAAGTTCCGGTTTCTCTAGAGGATATTCAAGGTCATGCTATGGGAAGTGATGGGATCATGTATGAGGTACTTAAGAAAGAAACCGTAAGGAAATTGTTAAAGGAACACCATAGGGGTGAGAAGCACAGTGAGATGAGTAAGACACATCGACTACTACTTGAAGCATCTTCGAGGACAACCATACCTTGACTGAAGTACCACAAGAACCTAAAGTTTGTCTAAATGGATAGTTGTGTACCATATTTTTAGAAGTTCGAATAAAGGTTGGTTAGCATGCTATGGTATTAGAATATGCATGTGATGGACTAATACAGGAGGACGACATGATGGACACTGTCCTTGCTTAAAACATGAAATTACAGTGTGGTACGTGAAGGACTAGGGTGCGCCCATGTGTAGGCTAAAAGGGTGATTGTTCATGGTTCATGGAAGATAAAGGGATAAGAACCTAGATGTTCTACATGGGATGTTGATTTGATAGTGATGCCAGATAGCCACAGTTAGGGTGATGTGACAACACTTATGGAAAAGAAGTGTGTACACTAGCATGGAAGTTAAATCTTTTTGTCACCCATAGGGGGTTCATCATGAGGCAAAGGCGGCAGTGGGAACTAATGAAGGATCCACATTGGAATCTTTAGTACTTAGTGGAGACTAATGTGGAGGCTAACACCTTAAGTGGGAAAAATTTGTGCCAGCTGTATGATTAGCCATGGACTACAGTAAAGTTAGATGAGGCAACGACCAAAATTTGAATAGTTACTTTGATTGATAGTTGTTAGATATACATTTATAAGCAATAAAGTACAGAGAGAAGATCTTGTAGGAATGGTTAAGAATCCTACCATTTTAGCATGGATAGATTAAGATATAAGGATCGGAGGAGTGATCTGATGGATGCTAGCGGCAAGGGGGAGATTCTGGATGAGTCTTATGTTGCCCCTTATAATTGTTGCATCAAGGAAGTTTGAATGGGTGTTAAGACCAAAATTTGTATACCAGAAGGCACACTGCCTAATTCTGCTAGCAAATAAGAGATGATAATCATAAGCCCAAAATGTTATTATGACTCTAGGGTATCCTAGAGTTAATATGGAAGAATAGAGTTATAACCGTAAAAGTGGGATAAACTTAGATTGCAGGTAAGATGAGTGGACACGAGAAGTTGTGACTCAATGGATTAGGTCAATCAACACACTCTGGTTTGTGTGAGCGGGATATCATAGAAATGCGTATGTGTGAAGGGAGACCGTATGTCTCCGTGGAGCACCAAAGTCGATAGTGTCGAATTGAGACCCTTTATTTCCCAAGTTCTGAAGAGGGGCGTAGAGGGCGATGAGTATAAGATTTGGGATTTAGAATTATTGGTTACCTTCAGACAGACTGACAATCTGAAGGAATGACTCAAACTTTAAGAATTTTACCTTCAATGTGTAAGTTTTCGAGACATTGAAGTAAGTACGGTCCCTTGATTGGATTGTTATGGTGATGAATGGTAGTCAACAACAAGAATGACTCTAAATAAGACATAGTGAGACAGGGAATAAAAAGTACTCATTCTGAGAAGTGAAAGAGGGATAGGAAGTGTTCTGGTTCAGAATCGGTTCGGGAAGCAATGATGTATTTAAGGATTGATAAAGCAGGAGAGTATGCTTTATTGAAAGGATATAAGAGTTTCCAATTTAAATATAGGAACATGGAGTTCCAGAATTGGAGACTTTGTGTTTCTCTGAGTATGGGGGACTAAAAAGGATAAGATAGTTTAGGAAAGAAAGAAGAGTTTTTACTCTAGATTTGATAGACTTGGGAGATACTAACCAGGATTAGGCAAAGGGCCTACAGATTAGCTATACCCCAGCATGGGTAGAGGCTCGTAAGGTGTTACTGGTGACAATGTCAAGGAAATGGGTGTTGGGTGCTACCTCTGATTGGGTGAAGAGACCTTGGAATTTCAGTGGGATTTATCGTGTAAGGAAAAGCCAGTGAAAATTCTGGATGGATGAGATAAAGTCGTACAAAATAAGACTGTCACCTTTGTGAGGGTGTTACTAAGAGACAGTAGGGTAAAGGAATAGACTTTCAAGTTATAGTCAGATTCACGGGATTAGTATCTCGAGGCGTTTGAATAAATTTTGAGGACAAAATTTCAATAAGGAGGGGATAATTTTAACGTTCCAAAAGTGCTAATAAGGCTTAGTGCCCTGATTAGTGTGCCGGGTGGACATAATTGGATATATGTGTGAAATTAATTGATTAAATGTGTGACTACGTGGCATACATGATTTATATGATAATATGAATATATATATGCATGTTTATGAGTATTAAATATGCATGTGGGCCCATTCTTGTTAAATAGGACATATTTGTGATTTTGGCCAGTTGAGGGCATAAATGTGATTATATGTGTGTAAATGATTGGGATCACAGTATTATGTGGGCATATTAGTAGTATTCGGCTCGAGGCAATCCTCATAAGCGGATTAGCGGAATAGTCACAACAGGGTCCAATACCCGGCTCGGGGCAAGCCTAGGGGTATTTTGGGGACTTAGTGCGTATATTTGGGAATTATTGGTTAACGGAATATTTTTTGGTGATTAGTTGAGTATTTCGGGATTAATTGAGAACTTATAGGACCACTTGAGGATTAGCGGGAATTGTAGTAAAATGACGGGTTTTCCCTTAAGGGCAATAAAGGGCTGAGTTAACACTAAGGGAATTTGAGTCTTTGTGTTAATGGATATAGTTAGGAAAAGGATTCAGGAATTAGCCAGAAACATCAAGAAAATCCCACACCCCTCTCTCACTCAAACGTTCATCTCTCTCTCTAAGGCTTGGGTGCACTTGGAAACCTTCTTGAAAACCTTTGGAAATTGGTTCAGAATTGAGGAAGCTTGGAGCTTGAAGTCTTGCGATTTAGCTCAAGGTTAGATTCTCAATTGAGGTAAGGGTTTTATTCTGAGTTTCTGTTGAGCTATCTCTGTGAGTTTCCATGGTTAGTATATGTTCTCTTAAGTTTTTAAATTTTTAAAGGGCTTGCTGAATTCTTAGTTCCTAGGGGGATTTTGGTTTGACTTCTAGGTAATTGTATTGCTTTGAGTATATTATTGAGGTGTAGAGGCTCAATTATGGATTTGGTGCGCGTTATGTTTGATTTTGATTAATTAGGCTGAGGAAAAGCGTAGTGAAAATATGCAGGTTGGTCTGGGTTTTGGGCTAAAGTCGCGACCCTATTCTTCAAGCACCACGACCCGTGTGTGCGAAGAAGCTAGGAGCCTCTGAATTTTTCCCAGGCGCAGGTAGAGGCGCGCTGCAGCTTGTGTCTCCCAGAAGAGAGCCTCGAGGCTCTCTAACTTGTAGCGCGTCCAAGCCCTACAGGACAGGTCGCGACTGTAATTGGGAGAAATAGCCAAATCAGGTTTTTGGGCTCGAAAACTCAAACCTCAGTCCTTGAGAAGGATTCTACTACCCGGTTTAGTATAATTGGAGGTCCCAAAGGCTAGTATGTTATTCTAAATCTTTTAATCGGATTAGTTTTTAATAGTTATCCATTATTGCTTTGTGACTAGGGTTACCATTAAGGCTCGGGATTGAGGATCTTGCTCGGGACCTCTCTACACCTTCAGCTTAGGACGCGAGGTAAGAAAAGCGCACCCAGGTTGTGGATGGGTCTTAGACCCCTGTTAATTAATATATTATGATTATGAATATATATGTATCTGAGGATAGCTGGATAGGAATGCTTGTATATGCTGCCTTCGATTGTTTGTTGTGCAATATGTATTTGTGATTATATATGTTTTAAAGGCTAGCCTAAGGGTGCTAAGGGCCGATAGCAAGCGTGCGGAACGCAGCCCGGCCTAAGCGTGCCAGGGTCGGCTATAATACCAGAGGACTCAGCCTAAGGGCGCCGAGCCTAAACATTATACAATAAACAAGAGTGTTGTTGGAACTTAACTAATTTTATTGATTGATGAGCTTGGTTTATACATTTGATTGAGCTGAATATTACTGCTAAGATGGTTGCTTATATCTTGTTGTTGATTGAATTTATTGATTTAAGTTTACTGTTATTATTACTGTTGCTCAGTTGTGCATGTTGATTTAAGTCGTCTTGCTGAGCCTTGGCTCATGGGTCCTATGTGGTGCAGATAAGGGAAATGGATACTCGGGCCAGCCATAAGTTGGAGAGCTTCAAGGGCGGTGTGTACATATGTAGCCTACTCGACCGCCACGGTCGGGATAGCCTGGGAGGAACTAGGGTTAAAGCCTATTTTACTGCTTAGGATGGCTAATTTGTATTTCATTTGTCGTTTATCAATCTGTAACCGATTTTCAGGATCATGTGTATAAACTTAATATTTTTAATGAAAAATAATCACTTTGTTGACCAACCTTTTTAATACCTGACCTGGACTTAATCTTTAATTACTTATTTAAGTTCAAATGACTCGCTTAGTGAGTTAAGTACTCTTTTAAACACACAATGTAATTGTCTTGGTTAACCGGGGCGTTACAGAACCCTCGGGCTTGGGTAATGAGGCACATGACGAGGCCTCAGCGAGCTCGTCAGGAGGAGGTAAAGTTGTGCTCGACCGATCTATGTGCTCTCTCGCTCTTCTTAAATATGAACCCGATGTAATGGTTCTTTTTTAGGACCCTAGGAATAACTTCCGAGCCTGGTTGAGGGTAGACCTTAGAGTCCATAGGTTTGATAGTTGGTTAGGACAATACCAAAAAATTGTATAGTTTAAATGAGGTTTGGGATGGGGTAGTTGTGTAGTATGGTACAAATGACTATAGGGACCTTTTGAGGATGTCCCCTACCTTCAGGGAGGGGACTCCAGTGGCCTCTTCAGAAGATAGGGGAATTTCCTGGTCCCCGAGTTGGAGCTCTAATGAGTCCTCTAGTTAGGTTCCTGATACTTAGTCATTTTTAACATGTGTATAATTTTCTTTTCTTGGCTTAACTGATCTTCTTTGTTCTTTTCTAGAGAGATGGATTCCGGCCTGGATAACATTTTGGGGCAGCCTCCTAAGGCTAGAGGCAGTAAGCGGTGACTTGACACCTCGAAGAAAGGCAGTCCTCCACCGAAGGCCATGAAGGTGGCCGAGGATCCTCTCCTAGCAAACTTGAAGGTCGTCTCTAATGAGCCCGCCGTCCAAACTCTCGACGCAATGGGCACGATCAAGGACACTACTCCCATGACCTCAAAATCCACCACAAATGAGCCCTCGACCACTATCTGTCTCCTCGGAGAAAGAAGACTCCTCCTCCTCCTCGCCTATTACATGCTGGGGATAAAGGTAAAAAGGTTGTGGACCCTTCGGTTCCTAAGCCTGTGGGCGCCTTGACCGTGGTCCGACAGTTCGTGGCCGTACCCCACATGCGAGAATATCCCTTGGCGAATGTGGTAGGGTGCCTAGGAGCCGATTTGTAACGACCCAAAATCACTAATAAGGCAGGAGAAAAAGGGGCAGTAAGCTTAGGTTTAGGCTGGTGTTCTTTGAAGGAAACTAAAGGAAAACTGAGGGGAAAGCTAGGGGGATTCAAGCTGGAAATTTAAGCTGGAACTGGTGGGAATTCAACCATAATTGAGGTGAGTTCATAACCTGGTTTTTGCTGAAGAATCTAATTTATAAAATGGGATTTTGTATAGGTTTCCTAGCTAGTGTGGTGGATACTACCAGAGTTTTGCCAGCAGGGTCGAGAGAGACTAGATTAGTTCATGAGTTCCTGGATGTGTTCCTTGAGGATTTATCAGGACTGCCACCGCACATGGAGATTCAGTTCATTATTGAGCTAGCGCTGGGGTCAGAACCAGTGTCTAGAGCACCATATTGGATGGCTCCAGCGGAATTGAAGGAATTAAAGATACAGTTACAGGAGCTTATTGATTTGGAGTTTATCAGGCCTAGCTGCTCGCCATGGGGTGCTCCAGTTTTATTTGTAAAGAAGAAGGATGGGACTCTAAGGATGTGTATAGACTATAGGGAGTTGAACAAGTTGACCATTAAGAATAAGTATCCCTTACCAAGGATCGACGAATTCTTTGATCAGCTGCAAGGAAAGACGGTGTTCTCGAAGATTGATCTTCGATCTGGTTATCACTAGCCGAGGATCAAGGATAAGGATATACCGAAGACGACCTTCCAAATGAGGTATGGGCATTATGAGTTTCTGGTCATGTTGTTTGGTTTGACCAATGCCCCAACAACATTCATGGACCTAATGAACAGGGTGGTCAAGGAATTCTTGTAGTCCACATAGTTACAGTTATGCTTGGATTTGACTAGCGTATTGTCTGCATAAACTTCCATGTTATTTCCTATTTTTTTAGCAAACATCCTGTTCACCAATCTTTGGTATGTGACATTACATTGTAGCAATACAAACCTTTATCAGTCATGAAACTCATATGTTCTTGGTCAGGTGCATGCATGGCTATTTGGTTATATCCAGAGTACGCATCCATGAATGACATGATGTCGTGACCTGTAGTGACATCTACGAGCTGATCGATTCGAGGCAAGGAAAAACAATCCTTTGCACATTCCTTATTGAGATCTGAATAATCAATGCATGTTCGCCACTTGCCATTGGGCATCAGAACTAGCACATAATTGGATATCCAATCAAGGTAGAAAGCATCTCGGATAAACCGATTTGCCTTCAATCTTTCGACCTCTTTTTTCAGGGCTTTCTTCCTATCATCGTCTAGGAGCCTTCTTTTTTGTTGCTTCGGAGGGAAACTTTTGTCTATGTTGATTGCGTGACTTATAATGTTTGGGCTATTCCCAACCATGTCCGAGTGTGACCATGCAAACACATCTTGGTTTTCCCTAAGGAAGTGAATTAATTGCTATCTCGCGTCCTTGGGGAGGTTCATACCTATTTTTACCACCTTAGTGGTATCCTTTTCATCAAGTTCTACTTCATCGAGCTCCTTTATTGGTCCGAGATCAGCCCTATCCTCTTCTACTCTAGGGTCAATTTCTTCTTCGATTTCGAAGACAGACCTACTTATTTCCCAAAATACAACAAGTCCCTGTGCACTTGTTTGGCTCTTCCCTTTCATGGAAATGCTATAACATTCCCGAGTAGCCAGTTGGTCTCCCTTCAGTGTCCCAATTCCACTAAATGTTGGGAATTTGATGGGCAAATGTGTAACAGATGACACTGCCCCCAGTCCAAGAAGGGTTGGTCTCCCGAGCAATACATTATAGGCTGATGGAGTATCCACCACTATAAATTCCATGATCTTTCTTACCAAGACTGGATAGTCTCCCAATGTCACTGGGAGCTCGATGGATCTCTTCTCCTGAGAATTCATACAACGTCGTTGCACAGGCTTTCAAGTCTCGAACCGTGAGTCCCATCTTTTCTAAAGTGGCCTTAGACGGGATGTTGACCGAGCTCCCATTATCAACTAGAACCTGGCGCACCCTTTTATTGGCGAGTTGAAGTGTTATAACTAGAGGGTCATTGTGGGGAAATTGGACGTGCGATGCGTCCTCTTTTGTGAAAGTGATGGGTTGAGTTTCAACCCTTTAGTGTTTTGGAGCTCGCAGTTCAGGTTCGTAGGGAGATCCGTGTCCCATCTTGAGCCCGTTGACATATCTTTGATGGGAATTTCTACCCGACCTAGTGAGGTGTGGTCGTCCGAAAATGGTTACCACAACCTCCCCATCTATTGGGGAAGGTCGGTCATCCTCCCTCGCTCGCGAGGTCACGTTCTGCTAGGAAGATTGTGTAAGAGCTGCCCTCTCTCCAACCGATGCTTGGGCTGGATTTCTATTTCTTATTTATTGTCCAAAATACCCTCTCGAGAACAGACTTTCGATCTCGTCCTTCAGTTGTCTGCACTCATTGGTGGTATGCCCAATGTATATATAGAATCTCCAGTACTTATTAGTGTCTCTTTTTTAATTCTGATTTCGCACTGGGTCAGGTCGTCTAAAGAGGACCTAATTTTCATTTGCGATAAAGATGTTCTCCCTAGTTTCCGTAAGTTCGGTATAAACCGTGTAAATGGAGAAATATTTATCCCCTTTTCTCTTATTCCCCCTGTCCGCCTTTGAGTAGTTCCCTTCATTTTTCTTTCTTTTTGAAGGGTTGTCTTCGAGGAGTGCGACGTTGAGGGGGTAGTCAAGGTCGAGGCTAAGTTGACATTAGTCATTGTAGTTATAACAGGTTAAGGGGTTAGTTTTAATGTTGACCTCGCCTCTTCTACATTGACGAACCTCTGAGCCATTTTATTGAACTTAGTTATTGTCCTTATATATTTTCTTTGCATATCGTCCCAAAGGGGACTTCTTGGAAATATCCCAACTTGAACTGCCATAAGATGACCACTGTCATCGACATTACGGGCCCGTGCCACCTCTATGTTAAACCTTTCCATGTAGCTCCTTAATGACACTTCTAGCTGTTGTCTAAGATTAGTCAAGGCCGAGGCTTCGTGTCTGACGCCTACCATGGCTTTGAATTTTTTCTTGAACTCTTTAGCTAATTGTTCCAAAGATGAGATCGAATGCCTTCGAAACTTGTCGAACCATATTTTTGCTGGTCCCGTTAACATGGTTGGGAATCGCATGCACCTGAGCTCATGACCGACGTTACTAGCGCACATTATTGTGTTAAACGTGCTCAGATGGCTGTATTGGTCTAAGTTCCCGTCAAAAGGAGCCAGGTGGGGTATCTTAAATCCGTAAGGAAATGGAGTGTTCGATATATATGGAGCAAAAGGCTTGAGCTCCTCATTAGATTCTTCTGCTATAACGACCCAAATTTGCTAATAAGGCTTAAGGGCCTTGATTAGTGTGTCTTGAAGGCATAATGGGAATTATGTGTGACTTTAATGAGTGAAATGCATGATTAATGATTTAAAGCATATTATATGACTATTTGAATATTCGAGATGCATGACTATGTGTATTAGTATGCATGTAGGCCCTGATTAGGTTAGAAGGGCATAACCGTAATTTTGGCCATTATGGGCATAACTGTATACATATATGCGATAATTGTTGAGACCACATTATTATGTGGATATATCTGTGATCTATGACTCGAGACGATCCTAGTGAGCAGATTAGCAAAAAAGTCATGGTGGGGATTTATACCCGGCTCGGGGCGAGCTTGGGGGTATAAACAGGAATTTAGTGAGTATATTGGAGTCTATTTTGATATCGAGGAATATAATTGGTGATTAATTAGGTATCGGGAGGTAAGCGGAAAATATTAGAGACACTTGAGGAATTAGCGGGAATTGGGCGAAATGATCAAAATGCCTTTAAGTGGATTAAAGGACATGGGATTAAAGGGGAGGGTATTGTGGTCATTTGGCAGATAGAGATAGGCAAAACTGAGGCTTTATGTTAGTGGAAGTTGTAGAATAATATAGAAGTCTGAGGAAAGAAGGAAAAGAAAGAAAAAGAAAGGGAGGAAAACAGAGCTGTTTTCTCTAGGGTCGGTTTGTGGTTCTCTCATCATTTCTCTCGGGTTTTCTTGGAGCAAAGCTCAGAGGAGAGCTAGGTTAGGCTGAGCATCAAGGATCCTAAGCTAGGCTTGAAGAATTGGCAGGGGTTTAGCAAGAACATACCATCACTTGAGGTAAGACTTTGTAGCTTCTTCAGTTTCTGGTCTTAGTTTTTGACCTGTGGTGCATAAGCTGGATTTGATGGGAACTTTAGGGAATTCAGGCCAAAGGTTGAGGAAGAGCAAGCTAAGTAGGTGTAGAGGTTGTCTTGAAATCGAATTCCCATTAAAGGTATGAAATTCTAAGCCTTAAACTTTGAAGGTTTGATTGTCTTTGCTAAGTTCCTGAAGTCTATGAGCAACAATGGTGAATTTTGATATTAGGGATGCATGTGCTTGGGTTTTGAGTATTTGGGATGCTTGGGATGAGTGGAATGTGTTAATAAGCTTGTTTTTGAGTTTAGTGAAGGTTTGAAGAAGTTTTGGTTGAGTTTGGTTCGAGGAAATCGCAGGAAGAGAAATTGGGAGGTTGGCTGTCTGTGACTAGCGCTACAGCGCTAGCCTTTGGGCGCTGTAGCGCTAGGCCATGGTTCCTGGGGGATTTCGCTTCTGCTTGTAGTGCTGTAGCGCCCTCCTAAGAGCGTTGTAGCGCTGCCCTGTTTCCATAAAGGGATTTTAGGGTTATTTACAAGGGTTCGGGGTTCGATTCCACCACCTTGTTTGGTGGAACTAGGACTTCCCGGGGGCTTGGGATTGGTCCCGAGGCTAGGTTTTGGACTTGAGGTTTGGTGATGACTTTCACCTATGATTTTGTTTAGGTGAGCACCAGGGCTCGAGAGGGATCGTGCTCAAAGAGTCAAGTGATCAAAGCTAGCGAATCGAAAGGTAAGAAAACTGCACCCGGTTATATGTTTGTGATGGGACTAAGTGCTCCCGATATTAGTATTATGTCAATGATGGTATTATTCCATGGGAAATGTGATAGCGGCCTATGACGGCCCGAAGGTCAACCAGTATGGGTCTTCTGATTACAGCATTGTAAGCCGAAGGACAATCGACTACTATGAAATTAGTGAGTAATGTCCTGGTAGCGGGCACTGTACCTGCTGTTACCGGAAGTTTGATTGACCCTGTTGGAGTGAGTCCCTCACCAGAGAAGCCGTAAATTGTTTGATTGCAGGGCTCCAAGTCCTTGACGGACAACTTCATCCGTTCCAGCGAAGATTTATACAGGATGTTAACTGAACTTCCTGTATCGACCAGCACTCTCTTTACCATCATGTTGGCAATTTGAACATCCACGACCAGCGGATCGGAATGCGGGAACCGGACATGCTGAGCGTTGCTATCAGAGAAGGTTATTTCACCGTCCTCTGAATGAGCCTTCTTTGATGCCTGGTCCTCCATAGTCATCATCTCGATGTCCTGGTCGTGACGTAGGGTCCGAGCATATTGTTCCCTTGCCTTTCCGCTGTTTCCCGCAAGGTGCAGGCCTCCACAGATGATGAGTAAAGTGCCAGCTACGGGATCAGGCTGCAAAAGTGGCGAGCGTTGGCGTGTAGGCGCTTGCTCGTTGCCACCTGGAGCCTCACATTGGGAAGTTCTTGAGGCCCGTACGTATCTTCTAAAGTGTCCTTGTCTGATAAGGAACTCGATTTCATCCTTCAGCTGGTTGCACTCGTTCGTATCGTGTCCGTAGTTGTCATGAAAACGACAGAACTTGGTGGTATCTCTTTTCGAAATATCCTTTCGAATGGCAGTGGGTCTTTTGTAAGGCACACTGGAACTCGTGTCCTGATACACCTCTGCTCGAGACTCGACAAGGGCAGTGTAGTTAGTGAACCGTGGCTCATAACGGTTGCCCTTAGCGTGCTTATTCTCGGAGGTGGAAGGTTCATTATGGGGTCTCTTCCCCCCATTTTTTTCATTTCCATTTCCGTTCCCATTGCCTTTACCGTTGCCATTGGGTTTTGACCCATTGGCGGCTTTGGCGGGGTCTTCAGTCCCCTTATCTTTGCCTGGGGTCTTTCCCTCGCTGGCAATGGCATCTTCGAGCTTGATGTATCAATCAGCTCGATCTAAGAATTCTTGGGTTGTCTTAACCCCATGCTTCCTGAGGCTACTCCACAGAGGCGTATGACACCTAACTCCTGCAGGTAGGGCCATCATTTTTCCTTCCTCTCCCACTGTTTTGGCTCCAGCGGCTGCTCGCATAAAGCGCTGGACGTAATCTTTCAATGGTTCTCCTTCTTGCTGGCGTATCTCAACCAGCTGGTTGGCCTCAGTTAGGTGCACACGACCCGCGTAGAATTGTCCATAGAACTCCTTTATGAACATCTCCCAGGATATAATACTTGTAGGAGGGAATTTAAAAAACCACTCCTGTGCAGCATCAGAAAGTGTTGCAGGGAAGATCCTGCACCGAGCATCTTCAGACACCTTCTGAATGTCCATCTGTATCTCAAACTTGTTGACATGAGATACCGGGTCACCATACCCGTCAAAGTTTAGAAGCGTGGGAATTTTAAACTTACTGGGAGTCTCTGCCACAGCTATCCTCTGAAGGAAAGGAGTGCCCCTTCTCCTGTCGTACTCGATGTAAAACGTTCTTCCCCCGACCAGCTGTTGTACTACTTGGTTCAGGGCATCTATCTGGGCTTGCACAGCTTCAGGAATCTCCGGGGCCTCTGCTGCTGGGGGAATGTACTCATCGTGCCGTTCTCGGTGATCGTTGAGTATATCCCTTAAATCTTCATCTCTTTGTCGTTGCTCGCTTACTCCGAGCCAGTTAAAGACGTTGTTTTGTCTGGGCTGCCCCCCAGCGTTACGTCTCGCTTGTTGGTCTTCTCTAGGTGGTGGGCTTCTGCCTCCACCTCTCTCTTCATTTCTCCGACCAGCATTCCCTCTGCCTGAGTCGGCCTCATTGTATCCATGGCCATCTCTGAACCTCGATTGGCTATGGTGGGACCGACTGTCCCCTCGGTTGCCTCCTCGGGCTGGAACTTCTCGAGTGCTAAGGGGAGGCCTGCGCTGGTCGGTGGGTCCCCGTGCATTATCATGCCGTGGGGGGGCCCTGACCGTAGAGCTTATCTTTGAGTTCCTTCTGTTGCTAGAAGGACGCTGTCCCCTGCTCGGTGGGTTCGGCTCTTCACCCCCACGGCGTCTAGGACTATGGGGCTGCTACCCGGCCCTATTCTGCCTTGGCTGCGGGGGATTGCCTTGACCAGCCTGGGGCGGAGGTTGCATCTCAGGATCCCTTGGTGGGACATCATCTTGAGGCATTGGAGGCTGCTTGGGCCTTTGAGGGCTCATTGGCTAGATCGGAGGGCTAGGATTGGGACCCCTTTGAGGTGGCCCATTCGAGGGTTGATCAGGCTGTGAGGCACGTGCAGCCTGATTCCTAGCCAACTGTAGGGCTGCTTCGAGGGCTGCCATGGCCTCCCTCTGACGATGGTCCATCTCCGCCTGTCTTTCACTTAGCTCTTGGCACTGACGCTCTATCTCTTGCTGCTGTCGCACCATAATCTCCGCAACACTTTCTTGACTGGCCCTCAGATTGGCCAATTCATCTTGCAATACCCCCAGGGTATTTCTCAGTGTCTCGGAGTCCAATTCCTCCTCGTCAAATTCCAAGTGTGGCTCATTTTCAGCCATGTTTGGAGGAGGAGGTTGAGATGATGCAGCGCCATCCGCCTGCCCAGTCTTCTTTGTTGTTTTTGCCATTAATGCTTCAACAATCTCATCTCCAGCTCTCAATGAAAGCACCAGAATGTTGACCCTTGATTTGGTCAACTGACACGGAGTCAAATGCTTGATGTGAATAAAGGTGTTGAAATGGGTCTAATGGCAAAAACAGTAAAGGACAAAACAAATTATAGTGGTTCGGTCCCACAAAATGGTAATGACCTACGTCCACTTAAGCTATTATTGATATTAGTTCTCAAAGGAGTGATCAAAGAACTAGGGTTCTCTGAGTTTCAAATACCTGAGAAAGATGAATAATACAATCGTAAGATAATAGCTCTAATTCTCTTGTAAGGTATAAACTTAAATCTGACAAAAAGTCCCTTCCTTGTGCTATTTCTCTCTATTTATAGGCTCGAGGAGGGTTACACGAATTAGTTACATATATTCTTTCCTAAATAATCGGATCATCATGGATCATGGGAGATAACCTCGAATATGATTACAATTGTACAAAATTATCTCTAAATATATGGAGTATACGACCAGGCTGGTCGTATATAAGCTTCAAATGTTACGTCAGGGGAATCTCACTGGTCGATGGTCGAACAGAACTTTTGCCAGGTGTCAGCCACGTGTTAAAAAGGTCTGCCACGTCACCCTTGCCTACTTTTTGGATAACACTAAGGATCTCCAAAAAGTTTGGTAGAATTTGGAGCAATTTGGAGGCGATGCGTTTGTTAGGTTTTATCCCCTTATAAAACCATATCGGACATGTAACACAGTTTTATATTGTCAGTAAAAGTAGTAGAAATCATTTAGTTTGACAACTATATTTCTCGCTTGTTTTATTACACGATTATTGAAATAATACAAACATTTATAAAATCTTTATCATATAAATAGTTACAATTATAGTGACTAGGTCATCGTGGATTATAGTTGTAATTATATGTTCTAAAGAAAGAACCCTAAGATTAGATCAGTGCATTGTATTTTCACTAAACACTACTTGGGATCTAATCATGTGAAATTCGTGAACTCATCATCCTAGGTTTAGGTAAGTTCCCCGCCCTTAGACTAGGTTTTTTGCGATACTCAAGTTTTATCACTCGAGGTCTAGCTCTGAGTTCCAATGACTTGAGCTTCCATTCATATCTTGAGATCATAAGACTAGGTCATTTCTCCTCAGGCACGATGTCCACAGGAGGTGACCTAAGTCCATTCTCACATTACTTGGGTATTTTACTCCTAGGGTCGAATCCTGACTCCGAGTGCAAGTGACTCAAGCCCTAATTCGCATCTCGAGATTGAGGGACTTGGTTATTACTTCTCGGGCATGGAATCCATAGAAGGCAACCCTAAGTCCATTCTTACGCTATTTTGGGGCAATTAGTTCAAGGTCCCATGGAGTATTATGCTTAAGTCTTAGGCAACTTAGGCTCGTGCTCGAGTACTAACGACTCGGGTTTCTGTTCACATCTCGAGGATTGGATTTTGTTATTACTCCTCTGGCACGCACTGTCCTCGGTAGAATATGCTAAATCTAATCTCAGGTTACTTGGATCTCTTTGGCACCGAGTATTTCTCAAACCAATTAGCTAAGGGATCTCATTACATTAAGGATACTTCACTCGTCGACTAGCTTAGCTTCCCAAGCCATCGACTTCCCAATGCTATTTTTGCTTGCAACTTACCGAGGGCTTTGTCAGTGCTCCTTGGGCCCAGTGTCCACTGGAGGTAACCCAAGTCCATTCCTTAGGACCGAGTACAGAGCACTCAATTTTTTGTTCGCTTATCGAGATCAAGGGACTTGGTCAGTGCTCCTCGAGCGTAATGTCCACGGGAGATAACCTATGTCCGTTCTTGCACTACTAGGATTCTTATTCTTCAATCTCTAAACACTAAGCCTACTCCACTCTGAACAAGCTTAGTTTCTTAGGTCACGGACTCAAGACTTCTTAGTTTCCTAGGTTTTTTCATTCTCGAAGTATTGACACTAGGCTTACTCAAGTTTTGACAAGCTTAGTATCCTAGGTCATCCACCGTGAGGCGTGGTATTATGTGAGGCTGCCCTAACTCCATGCCCCCAAGTGATCAGAGACTAGTTTGCATTCACTTGTCTAGGCCAGCGAGTGGGTGCTCTATGAGTAGTACATATAGAATAAAGGAAACTAACAAATATAAGCAGAATCTCTAAAAAAAAATTACCGTGTTTTGTCTACACGGTTTCCATTAATTGTGCTCGGAGGCTATAAGGAGATTACAAAAATTAATAATTTTACTGCTCATATCACTGGTAATACCAGAGAAGATGATCGACATTCCAGTCATAGGGTATCAATTCCCCATTCAGTCAGGCTAATTTGTATGTCCCCTAACATACAATGTTCTCAACTTGGTATGGGCCCTCGCAGTTAGGTCCCAGCATTCCAGCATCGAGATCTCGGGTGGCTAAGAAGACTCTTTGCAACACCATATCTCCAACCCTAAAATTTCTATCCTTCACTTTAGAGTTGAAATATCTAGCTACTTTCTGCTGGTAAGGCACTACTCGAAGCTGAGAAGCTTCACGGAGCTCCTCCACAAGGTCTAGGGACTCTCAAAGTAAAGCGTGGTTTATGGTCGGATCATACGTATCCTATCGATGCATGGAGATTTCTGCCTTAACCAGGAGCATGGCCTCATACCCATAGGATAGAGAATGGTGAGTGTCCGGTGGAGGTCCTTGCAGTGGTACGGTAACTCCACAATGCCTTAGGTAGCTACTCGGGCCAAGTGTCTTTCGCCTGTTCTAGCCATTTCTTCAAGGGGGCTTTGAGTGTCTTGTTGACTGCCTCCACATTCCAGTTTACCTACGAGTGGGCCACAGAGGAAAAGTTCTTCATAACTTCGTGCCACTGACAGAAGTCCGTGAACACCTCGCTGTCAAACTGCAGGTTGTTGTCGGAGACTATCTTCTTCGATAGCCCATAGCAGCAAACGATGTTTTTGATGATAAAGTATAGTGCCTTCTTGGAAGTGATCGTAGAAAATGGCTCAATCTCGATCCATTTCATGAAGTAGTCGATCGCCACTATTGCATACTTCACTCCTCATTTTCCCGTGGGCAATGACCCGATAAGGTTAATGCCCCAGGTCACAAAGGGCCAAGGACTGGTCATCTGGGTGAGCTTATTTGAAGGAGCTCAAGGTATATTGGTGAAGCGTTGGCACTTGTCACACTTCTTAACATTTTCCACTACATCTCTGTTCATGGTGGGCCAATAGTATCCTTGTCTCAAGGTCTTTTTGGCAAGTGCAAAAGCCCCCATGCAGTTCTCAGAGTATCAAATTGGCTTCTTGCTTGGACACACATCGGACCAAAGGCAACGAATATCCTCACCTATATAGTTTTTTGTCCATGATAACATACCGAGGCACCTGGTAAAGCTGCTTTCTTATCATGCAGTAACTCCCCGTAGACAAGATATTTCACTATGGGATCCATCCAACTATCCTGGGGTTAGACTGCTTCCACTTCCTCGGGGGCTAAGATGCTTGGAGCATACAAGTAGTCAATGGGGACTACATTGATCAGTTCAGCATCCTTGGTGGCTGCGAGCTTGGCTAGGGCATCATCATTAGAGTTCTATTCCTTTGGCACTTGTGGAATGGTGAATTTTTTTAAGCTGTGTAGCATTTCTTGGGTCCTCTCAAAGTAAGCAGCCATTTTTGTCCCACGGGCCTTGTACCCACTGAGTACCTAAGTAACTACAAGCTGTGAATCACTGAAAATCTTAAGGCTCTTGACCTTTGGCTCAAGTGCTACTCGAAGCCCAACAATAAGCACCTTATACTCTGCTTCACTGTATGAGGCATCGAACCCAAATCTCAAGGTGTTGTGAACCCTGTGCCCCTCAGAGGATACAAAAATTAGGCCTGCTCGGGCACCATTTTCATTCGATGATCCATCTTTGTATAGCTTCCACATGGGCCCAACCTCCGAGGTGTCCCCAGGTCTCTCATGGTTTTTGGTGCACTCGGCGATGAAATCTCCAAGTGCCTGTCCCTTTATGGCAGTCCTCGGGTGATAACTGATGTCAAGCTGACTAAGTTCGATCGACCACTTTAGGAGACTCTCGAATGACTCTGGCTTTTGGAGGACCTTTCGTAAGGAGTGGTTCATGAGGACCTTGATGGGATGCGCCTGGAAATAGGGCCTTAGCTTCCAAGAAGCTACCATTAGGCAAAAGGTCAGCTTCTCCATGAGCGAGTATCTAGACTTCACTTCGAGGAGTGTTTTACTTACATAGTACATGTGGTGCTGGACACGACCTTCCTTGCTCACTAAGGCAGTACAAATGGCACTCTCTAAGACAGCCATGTAGAGAAGGAGGGGCTCTCTATTTATGGGTTTTGACAAGAAAGGTGGGTTTTCCATGTGCACCTTAACCTGTTGGAACGCCTACTCACACTCCTCCATCCATTCAAACCTCTGACCTCCTTGGATTATTTTAAAGAACGGGATACAATTGTCAGTTTCCTTGGAAACAAAGCGACTCAGGGTAGCTATCCTCGCGGTGAGGCTTTAAACATCCTTATGCTTTCACGGGGATGCCATATCGACTAGGGCTTTGATCTTCTCGGGGTTTTCCTCTATCCCTCGAGCACTAACAATAAGGCCCAAAAACTTCCTGGAGGCAACTCCAAAAGTGCACTTGTGGGGATTTAGTTTCATCCCAAACCTGCGAAGTACTGAAAACACTTCCGCTAAGTCATTTACGTGGTCGGGGGCTGTTCTAGACTTCATCAACATGTCATCTACATAAACCTCTGTGTTCCATCCCAACTGTTCCTTGAACATACAATTCACGAGCCTTTGGTAGGTGGTACCAGCATTCTTCAGCCCAAAGGGCATCACTTTATAACATTAAACCCATTTATCAGTTCAGAAGTTGGTGTGTTCTTGATCCGCGACATGCATGGAAATATTTTTATAGCCCGAGTACGCATCCATAAAGGACTAGAGCTTGTACCTGGAGGTGGCGTCGACCAACTGATCTATTTTCAGAACCAGGAAATGGTCTTTAGGGAAAGCCTTGTTAAGGTCGAAGAAGTCTATGCAGGTCCTCCAGGAGCCATTTGGCTTGGGAACGAGGACCGGATTGGATACCCACTTGGGGTATTGGGCGTCTCGAATGAATCCATTTGCGAGTAGCTTGTCCACCTCCGCCTTTAATTCTTCCCCCTGGTCTAGTCAAACCTTCTACGCTTTTCCTGAATCAGAGCAACGTTGGGATCGACATTCAAGGCATGAAAAATGATACATTATAGCATTGCCTCGCCTCTTTTTGGTCTCCTCGGACTGTGCCAATCCCTAACTCCATGGGGAAATTAATGCACAGGTGTCGAATGGAGGTTACTGCCCCAGAACTCCACTAAGGTCAGACGCCCCAAGATGGCATATATGCCGAGGAGCAATCCACCAGCACGACGGTGAAGTACTTAAAGGTCTAGCGAGGCACTTCTCCAAGTGTCACGAGCAGCTTGATTTGGCCCATCGGTATGAGATCTTCCCCCAAGAACCCATATAAAGTTGAGGTGCATGGGAACATGCCGCTTGTGGTCAACCCGATCTTCTCGTAGGTTGAATTGAACAGGATGTTCACTGAACTCCCATGGTCCACCAAGAACCGAGCCACCATATTATTTGAAACCTGGCTCTTGATCACCAAAGGATCATTGTGTGGAAAGTACACTCTCTTAGCATCGTCCCCGGAGAATGTGATGACTTGGTCGGTCATCCTTGGCATCTGGGCTAGCAATTGAGCTAAGGCCAACACCTCATCATCATGGTTTAAGGCCCACGCATACATGTTCTGTGAGCTTTGGGAGGTGCCCCCCAACTAGGGTCCACTGGAGATGGTCCGCACTTGCCCATTCACAGGGGAAGGTCCATGGACTATATGTTGTTGCGGAGCTAGGGCTGTGTGGGTGTTCCTGCGGCCGGGGCCTAAGCTTGGCGGGCTCCATCCCAAGCATAATGACAGAGGTTTCCCAGTTTGATGAGGTTTTCAATCTCATCCTTGAGTTGGCGGCACTCATTGGTGTGGTGCCCCAAATCGTTATGAAAACGACAAAATTTGTTGGGATCTTGCCTTTCCCTATCTCTTCGAATGGGTTATGGCTTCCGATAATGGATGTGCTACTCCGTGGCCAAAAAGATGTTCTCCTGAGAGTCCACTAAGTCAGTGTACTCAGAGTACTATGAGACGTACTTTTTGTCGGGGACAGCTCCCTATCTAGTTTGCACTGTCCCATTTCCCTTAAGCTTTCTGCCCTTGCTTTTTCCCCCGCATCTACTGTTGCTGTGGGTCAGGCTGGGTGCGGCAAACTGGGATGGAGTAGCAACTCCAGCACTGAATGCAGTCTGATAAGCATTGTATCCAGTGGGTGCTGCTCCATATCCCATCGAAGCGACACTGAAACCAACAGGTGGCACGACACTAAAGACAGCTAGCGAGACAATTGGAATGGACTGGGCTCCTGCCACACTATGTTGGACAGGAGTGTAGGGCAGATACTGAGTCCCCGAAGCCAAGGGATCTGGCGTCGTCAGAGCGTGAAAGGTGACGGGCCCACCAAATGCTCTGATCTAGGCATCTTCCTAGTTAATATACTCTTGTGCACGACGAATGAAGTCATCAATCCTATGACATCCTCTCTGCTGGAGGTCATCCCACAACGAGGACCCCGCATTGATGCTGGTCTGCAAGGCCATTAGCTATTATCTATCATGGACCCTTTTGGTCCTCGCAGCTTTGTCATTGAAGCGCTTGATGTAAGCTTTATGGGTCTCAAAGGGTCCCTGCTTTATGTTGGCCAAAGCATTGATGTAATGACCCGACTATTTCTAAGACCTCGGACCATTAAAAACTACTATGACATAACTACTAATTTGAATACATATATAAGAAATAACATAACTTTATTTAAAACCCAAAATGTTGTGCCATAACTACATATATAAGAAATAACATAACTTTATTTAAAACCCAAAATGTTGTGCCAAATGCAGAGTAAAGTATGAAATATAAAATACGATATGGGTACCCATTGCTTAGTACATAAAAACATAAAACGTAAACTTAAATCAATTGTTAAAAACTAAGTGCGGAAATACATAAAAACATAGATTAGAAGACATAAAATCAACGTCATCCTCGATCTTCCATCAGTCCATTCATCCTCAACACGCATGCCAAGCTGCCACGAATCTTTCTGCCATCCATATTCATTTTCATGCATCAAGCTAAAAATAAAGGAATGAGCCTAATGCCCAGCAAGGAAAATCTACTAACACATAAAATCCAAGCAATTATATTCAGCAAGGGCAGTCCAAGCAATTAAGGCTGTTTTTAAATTTTAAAATCCCAAACTTTCAAAATAATTGCACCAGGGGCGATATATCACCTAGACCTTTTTCCCGAGCCCTGTTCATTCGTTTGTGCGAAGTCGACGTGTTTTCCGTATCTTCCGTAGGCGATATATCGGCCCCTACAGCTGTGATATATCGGCATACGTTGATATATCAAAAACGTATTTGCACATTTTCAGCATATTTTGAATTGATTAAACATCTTTGACTGAGTCAAAACATGATCCTAACAGCTACTAGAAGGTTCTAGAGCTTCTAGATCTTTCTTTTATTTAATCTATTAATCAAAAATACTTAAATCCTTAATAAACATGATTATGACAAGTGTCACATTCTAGGACCAACAATATTAATCAAACCTTAGGTTATAATAAATAATATTTCTAGGACCAACAATATTAATCAAACCTGATGTTATAATTAATATTTCTAAACTATAGGTTAAACTTATAAATCCATAAATGTTGTTATGAGTTTCCAACTAAGTCCCGGCTTGAACCAAAATCCACGGAAACTAACATACTATAAACTATTACTAACTACTACTACTATCTAGCTAAGTAAAATTCTAGGACACTACAATTGAACTCAAAGCTCATCTTCCGAGCTGCTACGAATTGCCTTTGGAATGAAGACGACAGCTGGTGCCACGAATGAATGGATCACAGCTTGTGTTTCTTGAACCATTCATCTGTTGGTCCCATCAAGGTTATCGAGAACACATGACACTTGGCATCTTCAGAGGCGCGATGTACCAAAATCAACCTATTGATCTTCGAAAGATGGTCGGTGGGATCCATGTTGCCATCATAAGATGTGATGGCAGGCATCTTAAAGCCTCGCGGTAACAGGGCTTCCACAATGCGAAGAGTGCACGATACCCCATCCTCATCCTCCAAGTCGGAGTCATGGCCCTGTCATCGGGCCATTCTGAGCATGATCCTCTTTAAGCTCTCTAACTTCGCACGAAGGGGGTTGTGGTCTTGGTTGGCACTTTGTGTTGGGTTATCCCTCTTCCGGGCATTGAGACTGTCCCGGAGGTCTGATTGGTCCTTCCTCTTGGGTTCGCGCCTGAAAGCCTTGTTACACCTACGAGCATTCAGCCAGTCTCGTAGGTCAATTTGACCTCAGAATGCACCAGTGCCCTCGGGGTAAGCTACTTCTGTTTTCCCATCAGACTCAATATTTTCATTGTTAACTGAGATGTTGATGCATTCTCGGTTAACAGAGATGTTTCGCTTGTTGGCTCCCTAGCCATTTTTCATGTGGTGATTGCGAGGTGTTGGGGGGACACCACCTCCAGGCCTCACGCGATCTGTATTGGCGCGCCTGGGCAGAACATCGTGGGCTCCACGGGCGCTGACAGCCTGGCGGTGTCCTCGGGCACCTAGGCCTTTATCCTTACTAGATGGCCTCGGGGGCATGGTTGTGTTCGAGGGTCCAACGAGCCTTCTTTTGCTTGGGAGCAGAGTTGTCGTTGACCATACCTTTGGTACAATCTTGTGGCACAGGTGGGGCTCCAACTCTAGCTGGGTGCACGGGGGGTACACTAGCTGACAGATCTTGCGCCACATCAGTCGGGTGCTCAGGAAGCACACCGGTTGGGTCGGCAGGTGGCACTCCATCTGGGTGCACAGGTGGCACACGAGCTAGCTTCCTAGTTGGTACTTTTCCATGGGGGTCCACTCGCAGCCCTTGGGCCACAAGAGCAGCCCTCATGGTGTTAACCGTCTCGTGTAGGGAGACGATATTACCCTCCTAGGTGTTGAGTTTTTGCTTCTGAGTGGCCACTTGATCGCGGAGTGCCACCACTTCTGGTGTCTCCTCCAGGTCCATGGGCTGAGGATATTCCTCCTCATAATACTCATCATCTACGCCATCGTATTCGACATTTTCATTGTAGTCTTCCACCATCTCAGGGAGGTCCTGTGGTGGTGGACGACTGGTTTCTCCTCCCTCAACTCCAGAGTCTCTGATATTTAGTGAGTTTGAAGCTTGTTTGAGCAAGCTTCAATGGTGGTTCTCAGGCAGCGTATATATTGCACTGAGTTACATAGTTTCTCTATCTAAAATGTGGACCTTTTATAAGGAAATACCCCAGCCCTATTTATAGAGGCTGGGGTCATTAATGTTAATCATCTATCATCAATAAAAATTCCCCCATTATGGGGTATTCATGCCAAGTTAATACAAAAAGGGTTGCAGTAAATAGAGACTACGACCCATGCAGATTGCACAGGGCCAATTGCAGAAAGTTGTGTACCAACTTTATGGAGAACATGTCTCTAACTGTCAGGGTGCAGCGCACGTTCGCCCATGTCAGGCGACATTGTGGGAAATGTTTATTGTCGAGGGTACGAACTCGACACCACTAATCGAGCCTTACCAAAATTTTTTAAATGATCTTCTGGTGGCCCATACTCGCAGTGAGCGACACTTGGCAGCTACTCCAGGTCCGAGGACCAGAATCCTAGACCTAGGAGATGGGCGAGTAAAGAGAGCTACTTGGGACGTGGCCTCACCTAGAGGCATCCTTGCCTCAAGGACAGACCTCAGGGCGTGACCTCACTTGGAGACATCCACGACTTGGAGATTGGCTCGAGACGTGGCCTCACCTGGAGACATCCTAGTCCAAATAATTAATTTAATTAAAACTAACTTTTAATTAAATAACATTTTTATCATCTTTTTAATTTAGTTGAAATTAAATAATTCAAATAATCAAATTCAAATAACTATTTAAACTTAAGATAAGTTCTTAACCAACTAAAAGATATTTTATTTTTCTAATAAAAATAAAATGAGATAATTATCTTTTAAAAATTAATTAAATAAAAGATATTCAACACAATTATAGGGATTTGTTGTGAACCCAAAAATGGTGCAACAACCTAGGGTCGGCGCTGGTGGTAGGGCTAGACATGGGTTAGGTTGGCCGGGTTGAGGGTGTTTGAATGAGCCAACCCAACTACATCGGCCTAGAGAATTATTACCCAATTAAAATATTTTTAATATAGAACAAAACCCTACTAATTACAGTAAGGGTTGGGTTATAACCCATTTAAAAAAAAAAAGAGAATTTTACATTATTCACTGTAAAAATTAAAAATATTTCAATTATACTGTGTAATGGAAATTTTATCATTTTTACTATTCAAACTTTTTTTATTTCGTTTTTACGGTATGGAAGTGTGCTTGGTATCTCTGGGATCATTTTCCACAAAACACAGAGTAATGGAAATGTGCTTGAATCCCTTTCTCCCTCAGTGCCAGTAAGGATGGGGTCTAGCTAGCCCCAGACCGATGCTCTTGGATCGGCACTCTGCCCCTCTTTGTCTAATCTCCCTGCCTGAGCACTTTCTCTCTCCCTCTTTTTCTTTCATCCCACAGTCTTACATCAACTATAAAGCCATGGATAACGTTCAAACAAAAAAAAATACAATGAGATATAATCATTATATATAGGCTGACGGTGGGTTAATAATATCACCTATAAAAAGTATTTGTAAGTTTTGCTCGAGTCCCAAGAAAAAAGAAATAATTTTAAAGCAAATAAATCATTTATTAATTTGAAATAATTTTAATGCAAGGAAAAGACAAAATGGTAGCTTTGTCTTCTATAGTAATTATAATATATTGTATATAAATTATAAAACATATATTATTATAAACGAAATAAAACATTTGGATAGGTTGATTTTGTGGAAATTAGATCCTATACTTATTTTTTAGATTTCTAGTAGAATAATAGCTCGTGCCCAAAAATATTACAAAAAATAGCCACTTTTTTGTTTAACATCCATATTATGTCATCTACGTATTTTATTATTGTATTTTATTTCTATTTTGTTTCTAAATAAAATTATTTTCTTCATTATATTAATCTTAAAAATTTATGTTTCATTTATTTTCATGAGAAGATGATGAATTATGAAGAATTTAAGAAGGGTACTTTTGGTGAGTTTCATACTAAAAGTGGGTAGGAACTTAAAAAAATTAGTTATATGGGTAAAAATGATTAATTTAAACATTAACCGGGCAATTGTTAAGTTTGGTTTTTTATGTTTAATTAAATTATATGTGTTTTTTGTGTGATTTTTTGTACTGTTGAGTTTTAGTTTATTTTAAATAAATGTGCATTTGTTCATAAATATATAATGTATGTTGATGACTAGTTGATTTTGTACTAAATTTTTTATAATATATTTTTGGTAAATATAAATTTTTTATATTTTTTATTGTTGTTGTGCGAGTTAATTTTTGATATATGTTTAGTTTTCCTATATTTTGGGTTGATGTCTAAATAATTTCAAATCGAGTAAATGTTTTATAATTTTTTCCAAGTCAATTTATTTTGTATATAATTTTAGTTGTTTTATGATATATTTTGAATTTATTTTTGACATATTAAGTAGATAAATACCTTGTTGATTTTTTAGTTAATTTAGGGGTTATGTTTAGTTTCTCTTATGTATAATTTTAGTTTTATTTTTTACACATTTTAAAATGTAGTGATAATTTTTGGGGGGTTTTTTTTAGTTTATTATGGGTTGATACAATGTATTGATCTCGAGTTGATTTGCAATTGTTGTGGGGTTGATGTCTCGTTGATTTTGGATTGTTGCACTGCATTTATGTCTATTAGATTTGCAGTTGTTATAGGGTTAATGTCTCGTTGATTTTAAGTTTGTTTTTGACACTATATTTTTGTAAATAAAATTTTTTGAAAACAATGGTAGCGTTCGGTAACATTTAATAAAACAGTTTTCTATTTATTTAATTAAAAATATGAAAACAAAATTTAAAATCATGTTCGGTAATATTAATTGTATTTTTTATTTTTTTTAATTTTAATTAAAATTTATTAAATTTTGAAAATAGAATTTTTTCACTTTCAAATTTTTTTTAAACAGTTTTCAATTTTTCATTTTTTTTTTCTTCTCTTCTTCAAATCAACACTTCATATTGTTAAACAAAAAATAAAAATAAAAGTTATCAAACGAGTTTATTATTTTTTGTTTTTAAAAACAAAAAACAAAAATGGTTACCAAACATATTTTTATTTTTTTAAAATAAAATAATATTTCCATTTTTGTGTTTAAAAAATTCAAAAACAAAAATTTTACCAAACAAACCCAATATTTTTTAAAAGTTGAATTAGTAAAATTAAAAAGAAAAAAAGTTAAGGGTAGTAAAAATGTAAAAATAACATAAAAATATGTATTTATGAAAAAACCCCTTAAAAAATCTATCAAATTTATCAAAATCAATAATTCAATATAAAGAAAAGATAGATCATACTAAAACCTAAAATGAAGAAAATCATATCTTAATAGTTTCTACTATTAATTGGTACTTAACAACCCAAATACTACAGTCATCCAAATTCGAAACACAAGTAGATAGTTCATACAAATTTAAACAAAGTAAAAATCTTGAATTCATCACTCAACAATGGCAATGGGTGCTTTGGTCTTCTCCTTTGTTACTGCCTTGTTCTTAAGTTGGTTGTCTACAATTCAAAAACAAAAGTTACACACTTATTAAAAATATAAAGCAATAAAGAAAGAACATGTTAAAAAGTCATTTGGCTTACCTTCTTCAAGAAATTAATAAACTTGTATATCACCCAAAGACTCAATTGTTCGAATCCCTTCATGACTCCCCTTCAACTAAGTTTGAGTGCAAACTAGTGCCTCAACCAATGTTTCTCCATCATGACTCGTAAGTTTGTTGAGTGAAAACTAGTGCGGCAATTGATTTTTTTGTCAGAGAAACAAGTTTGGTTTGTTGAAAAAAAGTCAATATTTGCTCATCATTCAAATATTTGTTTGTATGACAATCACCAAAAGAAATAAAAAATAACCATGTATAAGTTGATAATTTATAAACAAACATGCACTCGATTTGAAGTAAACAAAGGTAAACTCTTAATCAACAACTAGAAAAACAGTAGCATTGTGAATTAAGGTGCACCTTCTTCTTTTTTCTGCCTTTTTTGCAAAAATAAGGTACTTGGTGTTACATCTATACATCGTAGACTAGTCAAACACAGGAAAATAGCCTTATTTAGCACTATTATTTACATTTGCTTCTGGCTAAAAATAACCATGTAAAAATGAAAGTATGTTGCTGCTAATTAGTGTAATAAACATTCGAGATTTGTAACACTAAAAAAATATGGACTAACATCACATGAAACAAAGACAAAGTTGTGTCTTCTGTATCATTCTTAAGAAGTCTGCTGCATCTAACATTCAAACACTTCCAAAGCAACAGATGTCAATTTAAGAACTATCGGCATTTTGACATGCAGTGATAGACCTATAACAAACAAAGAGCATTTTGAGATGTAAGTTTTAAATAAATAAAAATTGAAATTTATACATATATAACAGTGGGTACACCCTATGCCCATATTCTCATCATATTGCATTTGTAAATTCACCATAAGGGCTCAAGTCTTTCTTTCATTTAGATCAGCTTGGAAACATCCAAAGTCAAGCTAACTTACATTTAACAAAACAAAGGCTAGAACTACTGAAGAATCGCTAGATATGACAAAATTATGTTATGTATCTCTAAATAAAGTTCAAGATTCATTTGTTGATATTTCAAATCTTCCCAAGATTTTGAATTTTCTGTTATGTATTTTTTTTCCCAACTAAAATTTTATTACTAGACACTGATAAAATAATAATACTAACAACTTAAGAAACAACTCAACCTAATCAACTGCAGTAGCTAATCAAATTCTGCAACCTACGTGTTGTGGGCTAAAATACAAGAGTCTAAAAGCGAAAAACTTACGTTTTAGCAGCCTGCCTGCCTTTCCCAATTGCAGCACCAAAGTACCTCTAAAACAGATTGCAAAACCAATTTACTTGAGAGCACACGATAAAACATCAAAACAATAAAAAAGAGTAGACTAATTACCTCAATCACAACAAAAAATAAATAAACTCGCATAAGAAACTCCAGATGGTTCAACCATTTATAATTGTGCTCCATATCTGTCATAGCCACCAAGGATTACTCCACAGCCGAAAGATATGTAGCAAAATAAATAACACTAAGAATACAAAAGGTGGACTGCCTTGATAAAACTATTTACAAAGTCATAAATTTATCATCAAACCTAAGCCACCAATATAGTGTGTAGAATATCAACCTAGGCGTATGATTAGCTGTATAGCTGATTCTTAGGGATTAGTTTCCTAATATATTGATATTTTATATTAGTTAGATTTGTGTATTATTTAGGTCCTAATTTACAACATATATTTTAGGCAATATGTACCAGATACTTTGTATATATGTATGTACTCATCTCACGATAAAAAGAAGAAGCATTTTTTCCAAAATATAGAAAGCTTCATGGTACCAGAGCTCTAGGCTCTATAACCCTATCCTTTCCCTTTCAAACAACCACCCTTAGCCCTCCTTCTCTTTCTGAAATCATCCCTTCATGGCAGAATCTGAACAAACATCCAGAGACTCATCTACAAATAATTCCTCTCCCAATGTTCCTACAATCTCTTGGCTAACTCCAGCCAACACTGAAAGTAATCTCATCCCTATCACCACTCACAAACTAAATGGCCACAATTATCTTCAATGGTCATAGTCAATGATGATGTTCATAAGCGGAATGAGTAAAGATGAATGTCTTACTGGAGACATCCCAAAACCATATTCAAAAAGTGCAGAATACAAGACCTGGTGGGCAGAAAATAATCTTATCATGTCATGGCTAATTAGTTCCATGACAATCGAGATAGGAGAAAATTTTTTGTTGTACACCACAGCAAAAGATATATGGAAAGCAGTACGAGAAACATTCTCTAGCAGCGAGAACACAGCCAAACTATTTCATGTGGAGAGCACCCTCCAGGATCATTGTCAAGGTGAGAATTCTATGACAACCTATTTCACGACTCTTACTCGCTATTGGCAGCAGCTAGATTTATTTGAGACACATGATTGGAAGTGTATTGAAGATCGTGCATATTTCAAAAAGATTGTGGAGAAAAAATGGGTCTTCAAATTCTTGAAGGGACTCGACAAGTCTCTTGATGAAGTAAGAGGCAGAATCCTTGGAACCAAACCTCTACCTAGTCTGCGAGAGGCCTTCTCTGAGGTACGTCGAAAAAGGGTTATGTTGGGGCAATCTCATCCTAAACTATACCCTGAAATTCCAGCCTTTGCAATAGTCAAAGAAGACCTACCAGATTCAGGAGCTTTTGCTGCTCGAAATAATTCCCAAAGTACCTATGATAATCGAGGCAGAAAAGGCCGCCCTTGGTGTGATCATTGTCGAAGACATCAGCATTTGAAGGAAACTTGTTGGAAGTTGCATGGAAAGCCCGCTGATTGGAAGCCAAATCGAGACCGTGAGGCAAAAGGACATGCTGCCTTTTCTGAAGCATCTCAACCTGGTAATCCTTCACCTTTCAGCAAGGAACAATTAGAACTTGTTCAGCAACTCATACAAAAGGCTTATAATCCCACACAAAGCTCCAACAGTTTGACACTACATGCAGCTAAATCCTCCTCCTCATCTTGGATTGTTGACTCGGGGGCATCCGATCACATGACAGGTGACAAATCACTTTTTACAACTTATTCATCTTGTACCAGCCTTCAAACAGTGTGTATAGCCAATGGTACACGAGCCAAAGTGATTGAAACAGGAACCATCTGTCTCTCAAATAATCTCACTCTCAAATTTGTGTTATTTGTGCCCGAATTTGATTGTAATCTTAAATCTGTTAGTAAATTGAATTGTGACTTAAACTGTGCAACTAAATTCCTTCCTAAATCTTGTATTTTCCAGGACTTGAGCTCGGGGAGGACGATTGGCAATGCTGATTTTTGTACGGGCCTCTATGTTCTAGATGTCAACACTCCTTCAGACCATTCTGTCAGTTACCAATTGAGTCATAGTCTCAAGTCTGCTAGTCATTCTAATAAGGAAAGTGAAAAATCATGATGTGGCACTTTTGTCTAGGTCATCCAAATTTTCTATAATTGAAACGTTTGTTTCCTTCCCTATTCATCAATAAAAATCCCAATTTATTTCATTGTGAAGTTTGTCAATTAGCAAAGCATACTCAGAACACTTATTCACCACAATCATACAAACCAAGTCACCCTTTCTCTTTAATTCATGGTGACATTTGGGGGCCATTCTGTATTCCTAGTATAACTAGTGCTAGATGGTTTCTATTGTTAGTTGATGATCATACTCGACTATGTTGGACATTTCTTATGAAAGAAAAATCAGAAACCAAACACATATTTCAACAATTTCATGTTATGGTCCAAACTCAGTTTAAAGAAAATATTCAAATCGTCAAGACTAACAATGCCAAAGACTTTTTCAATTCAAGTCTTGGTCCTTATATAAAATCTCACAGTGTTGTTCAACAAAGTTCATGTGTTGACACACCCCACAAAATGGTGTGGCTGAATGTAAAAACCGTCATGTACTTGAGGTTGCCCGGTCCCTGCTTTTTCAAGCCAATGTTCCTAAGAAATTTTGGGGTGAGGCTATTCTCACTGCAACATATCTAATCAATCGTATGCCTTCTTGCGTTCTCAAATTTCACTCACCTTTACAAACATTTCAGAGTCTATTCCCTATGTCACGTCTTTTGTCACAAATCCCTTTCAAACTTTTTGGTTGCACTGCCTTTGTTCATATTCATCCTCAATTTCATGGTAAATTTGATGCTCGTGCACTTAAGTGTACTTTCTTTGAAGAAAGTCCTTTCTACTCCAATTCTTCAATTCACGGGGAGAATAACACAAGTGAATCACAGAATTAGGATTGGTCATCACTCATTGAACCGAATTAACCATCACAACTTTCCTCCACTTTGGCTTCTCTCTCTAATACTTCAATTATTCCAATTTCATAGTCAAGTTCAAATTTGATCCAACATATATCCCCATCTTCCCCATCGAAATCCATGCTTGAACAATCTCCCATTGTTTATCCTAAACATCTTCTTCTTCCTGATAATGCTGTAAAATTTTATGGCAAAAGGAACAATCCTAATTTTCCCATACCAAATCAGCAAGGTCAAGAGCCTCTCCTAAGCCAAGTCAAACTTGAAAGAATACATGGTGAGGCGAATTATGGTTCTCAGTCAGATTCAGGTTGTGACCCAAAGTTGGACCTTCCTATTGCACAGAGAAAAGGTGTTCGATCATGCACCCAACATCCTCTTTGTAACTACATCTCTCACACAAATTTGTCTCCAAAATTCCAAGCATTTGTGGCATCCTTGGACAAAATCACAATTCCCAACTCGGTTTATGAGGCTCTTAAGGTTCCAGAACGGTGCAAAGCAACCTTAGAAGAGTATACCTCACTTGAAAAGAATGATACTTGGGTATTAACAAAACTCCCTCCTTGAAAGAAGACGGTGGGATGTAAATAGATATTCTCAGTTAAACAAAAGGCAGATGGACATGTAGAAAGATTCAAAGCTCGACTAGTGGCTAAAGGGTTCACTCAATCATATGGGATTGATTACCAAGAAAATTTTGCTCCAGTGGGTAAGCTTAACACAATTCGTGTCTTATTGTCTATTGCAGTTAACCAGGATTGGCCATTGTTCCAACTTGATGTCAAGAATGCATTCTTAAACGGAGACCTAATCAAGGAAGTCTATATGGATATACCTTATGGCTTTGAGACTGAGGAGACACATGGGAAGGTTTGCAAGTTGAGAAAGGCATTATATGGACTTAAACAGTCTCCTAGAGCTTGGTTTGATAGATTCACCAAGGTTATTAAACAGGATGGATACTCCCAGGCACAGGCAGATCATACCCTATTTGTTAAACACTTCTCAAATGGGAGGATCACGGTTTTGATAGTCTACGTTTGATGACATAGTTCTCACAGGAAATCATGAAGAATAAATGAGGAGGCTGAAGGTGCAATTGTCTAAGGAATTCGAGATCAAAGACTTGGGTTTCCTAAAATATTTCCTAGGAATGGAAGTGGAACGAAGCAGTCAATGAATCTCAACTTCCCAACGCAAATATGTTTTAGATCTATTGCGTGAGACCGGCATGATTGGGTGCAAACCTGTTGAAACTCCTATGAATCCAAATACCAAAATGATGCCTCAAACAGATGAATTGGCAGGCGATAAGGGGCAATACCAACACATGGTGGGTAAGCTGATATATCTAACTCATACACGTCCAGATATAAGTTCTGCTATCAGCATTGTTAGTCAGTTTCTTAGCAACCCATCAATAGATCACTTGGAAGCAGTCTACCGCATCCTAAGATACTTGAAGAAGGATCCAGGGAAAGGACTTATGTTCAGAAAAACTATCAATCGAACCCTGTAAGTTTATACTGATGCTAATTGGGCTAGATCTCTTTGTGATCGAAAATCTACATTAGGATACTGCTCATTTAGTTGGGGGTAATCTAGTGACATGGCGCAGCAAAAAGCAAGCAGTGGTAGCACGTAGTAGTGCTGAGGCTGAGTTCTGTGCATCAGCCTTGGGCATCTGTGAAGGAATTTGGTTACGACGACTGCTAAATGAACTTAAGATTGGAACTTTAGATTCTATCAAGATCATGTGTGACAACCAATCAGTAATTGCAATTTCCAAGATCCGGTCCATCATGATCGGACTAAGCATGTGGAGATTGACAGACATTTCATCAATGAGAAAATTGAAAGCAAGACAATCTCACTCAGCTATGTTCCATCTGGACAACAAGCAGTAGACCTCCTAACTAAAGCTTTGTTTTGGCCCAATCTCACCAAACTAAGTACTATACTTGGATTGGAAAATATATATCGCCTAGCTTGAGGGGAGTGTATAATATCAACCTAGGCGTATGACTAGTTGTATAGCTGATTCTTAGAGATTAGTTTCCTAATATATTGATATTTTATATTAGTCAGATTTGTGTATTTTTTAGGTCCTAGTTTACAGCAGATATTTTAGGCAATATGTACTGGATACTTTGTATATATGTATGTACTCATCTCACGATAAAAATAAGAAGTAGTTTTTCCAAAATATAGAAAGCTTCATAGTGTACAAAGATGCACATAGCTTGCAACACATTTGGAGCTAGAGCCTAGAGCTTCTTTGCTGCCGCCTGGAGCTAGAGCTTCGCCCACTGCCTGTTCAAGACTTGTAGAAATTAGGAGAGATAGTAGAGAGAGACAGCCAGTGACAGTGTGGAACACATCTAGGTGAGGACTGTTACGTTAAGTTTGTGATTAGATAGAGTTAGAGATATATCAGTTTAAAAATATATTATGTATGTTTTTAATATAGCATTAGGGTCGACCCAAGTTGGGTTAAATGGGTTGGGATTGGTTTGGATCGTGACTGGCTCATTCAAGTGCAAGTTGTAGCTAAATTGGCCCAATCAGATTTAGGCTGCTCAAATTTGGCCTCTTCAACCCATTTTTCAGGTTGGGTTGGCCAGTTTGGTCGACCCAGTGACATTAATGCTCAACCCTAGATGGTGGCATGGGTGGCTAGTGCACGCTGGGCATGCTCAGAACCAAGGGTGCACGCAGGTTGGGCGGTCAGGCACAAGGGCGCGCGCGCAAGGCAGGTTCGGGGCTGGGGTGCTGCGCGCGCGGGCTGGGTGCAACTAAGGGGATGCGCTAGCCTCAAGCGCATGGTGTGTGAGCCTTGGGCGTTGGGGCGCTGGCTGGTGCAGGCACCAAGGGGCTCAAGTCATGTGCCCTTGGTGCATGGATCGGGTCCCATAGATTTTTCTTCTCATCTTTGTGACCAGAATTTTTACAACTAGATTTCAAAAATAAAATTACAAAAATTCATATGGCCCATATGGCTTACACAAGATCTAAGATAAATTAAAATCAATTCCTAACACAATCGCACCATATAATTAACAATCCATCATTCAACCATACGTTCAAAAAACATAACCATTCATTCAATATACATATCAACATACATATAAAAATGCAAGAAACCCACGCAACATTTAATATATATATATATATATGTAGACTGCTCTGGTAATAACTATTGGTATTAAATAGAGAAATACCAAAATACTCAGCGGAAGGTAGGGGAGGGGATTTTCAAAATTATTAATACCAATCAGGATTATACATATATGGATATATTAAATTAACACATACTAGGATTTAGATATTACCTCTCGTAGCCTATCAAGTTTCCTTGAGTCTTTTAGTAAAAATCAACGATCTTCTATCCTTTTGAAAGCTCACACCTTAGTCTTCCAAGTCGTTCTTCTAACACACAAGGACGTGTGTGGGCACGTAAGAATCACATGTTGATTTGTAGGCTCTCTAGATGTACTCAACACATGAGATCTAGAGAGGTTTGAGAAGAGAAAAAGGCTATGGAAACTTCTAGAATTTTAGGTATAGAAATTCTATCGTTTCTTTTCTTTAAGAGAGTCAGATAACCTAAAAACAACTGACTTACAAAAGAATCGCTTTTTTTTTCAAGTATATAAAGATAATTAAAACTATTTTATGTCTTTATTAAATTAAATTAAAACTAATCAATTATAACCAATTAATTATTTAATTTGAATCGTATTTAAAAATAATAATTAAATAAACAAATTGATTTCAAATTCAAAATTCAAATCATAGGGATGTGACACAGACGTTTGTTGCGCCACTTATTGCTATCCTTGATTTTCTCATTTGTTTGTTTAATTATTTTTAAGACAATATATTTATTCTAAAAAATAAATATATGTTAATTCAAAATTAACATATCTTAAAAACTATTAGTTTTAAATAATTATCTTATAATAAGATAATAATTAAACTCTCACAAATATTAATCCAAACATGATTAATATTTATTTTAACTAATATAATTTTTTTAAAATAAACCCTAATTAGTTAATTAATTAATTCATTCATAATTAACCAACAACCCATAATTATCAATTTATTCTCTCATTGCCCTGGAAATTAATTCATTTGCAATTTAGTTATTTTCTCTATTAATCTTCCTTGTGACATCCTTACCCTTGGCAGTGCAGGACAAATGCAACTAGGGACCATGGGCCTATTGTACAAAGCTCCAATAAACCAGATTATTAACTAAACTCTTTAATTCAATAATCTTATTTATTAATTTCACGAATACTCCACTATAAGTATGGAATTTCCCTCTAAGTATTTATAGAATTATATTTACAAATTTTTCTCTTGTAATCCATTGATGTAATCAATAAATGTAGTTTTGTCATTCATTTATTGGTTCGTTATTTAGAGCTGGTCAAAATTACCGTTTTAACCTTCTAATTACCTCTTGTTCCTTTAGTACCATTAATTCACTAGCGAATAATTAATCTATAATCAAATTATAGATTTGAGCTCAATAACTATTAAATTCTAGAATTAACGCTTAAGGGAACCAATATTTAATCCGTTAAGAAAACATGAATTCCATTATTGTAAAATCATGTTCCAATCCATTCATGATATTGAATCTACAAAACAAAAGTCGCAAGCCTCATTATTTCAAGAGACATTAACGAATGAATCAAAAGATCCAATAAACATAAACAAGAGTTCATGATTACTCAAGATTAAGACTTATCTACAAATGATCATCTATTATGATATGAATTATATCTTTATGGAAAACGGTAAGTTTATACCTGTCATACATAATTACTATTATATACAATACATTTACCAAGATGTCTATCCACATTTGTAATTCGAATCTAGATTACTTGCACCTCATATGCTTAGTAAACTGCACTAGCAACCGTTCCTTAAAGATTCCTTACTTTAATATGTTACTGATTATTTTATTCATTATATATGATCTTAATTCTCTCGTACTAATACAAGATCAAATTCTAATAAATGAATATGGAATTTTCTGATATATATACAAATTATTGATACAATAATTATAACATTCAAATATAATAAAATTGTACTTTTATTTAAATCAATAAAATATCGTTACACATGCTTTTAGGGCATAAACCCCGACAGACCTTACATTTGTTAAGCAGTAGAGATAGCCAGTTCTAATCAATCCAACCCTGGATTGAATCATTAGACACAGAAAAAAATATTCTCCAGTTTCTTAGCAAAACTAGAGAATACATGTTTGTATATTTAGGTGGCGACCTGAACCCCACTTGATACATCGATTCTTATTTTCAATCAAATGAAGATAGTCGAAAATTGACTTTTGAATTAGTGTTCACACTTGGTGGAGGACTCGTAGTCTGGAGAAGTATTAAACAAACCAGTATTGCAGATTCTACCATGGAAGCCGAATACATAGTGGCTTCTAAAGCATCTAAGGAGGCAGTGTGGCTTAAAAAGGTTTATAGAGATCTGGAAGTTGTTCCATATATGGATAAGTAACTAGTCCTATACTGTGATAGCAGTGGGGCGGCAAAGGAATCAAGGGGCCACAAGAGGGGAAAGCATATTGAAAGAAAGTATCATTTGATCACTGAGATAGTGCACAGAGGAGATGTAGCAGTTATGAATATAACTTCTGAACATAACCTTGTAGATCCACTCACCAACACATTAACCATTAAGTCTTACAAGGAACATGCTAGGAACATTGGTTTGAAGATGCCTCGTTTACTTTAGGGCAAGTGGGAGATTATTAGGAATAGTGCCCTTAAAGCATAAGTAGTGGACATTATTTTTATAAAATAAATAAAATAAATGAATATTTGTATATATTTATTGTTTTATATTATGATATAAATATAAGAAAATTTCTAAATTTTTTAATGTGACTACAATCTTGTATTGGTACAAGAGGATTAAGATTATTGGGAACAAATTTAAATAGTTCATAGTAAAATAAAGTTTATAAGGAATATTTAGACTATATACTGTTAATATAGTAAACATGTCAAGTGATAATTATGTACATATCGATCTGAATTTTGAAGTTATTATGAACTCTTGTTTCTGTTATATGAGTAATTTGATTCACTCGTTAGAGTCTGTCAGATTGATCAGGCTAAACACTTTTAATTTGGGGGCTCATTAATGTAAATGGCTGGGGACATGATATACAAATATGGAATCTATGCATTCATCTTCAAGAATTGAATAATGGTTCCTTTAAGGGTTAATCTTTGGCGAATGGTTGTTGAGCTCAAATTCATAAATTAGTATATGAATTAACTATGCACTAGTAAAATTAATGGCACTTAAGAATCAAGAGATTGTTAAAGAGGTGAATGGTAAACATATCATAGATTTAATTATAAATCATTAATATAGAATTGAATTGTATATAATGATTATATTAATGGACACTTGTTACAATACAAAGTACTTAGTAAATATTATATCTATAATTTCAAGAGTGCAATCCCATATTTTTAGTGGAATAATATTAAGATTAATAAATAAAGTTATAAGATTAAAGAGTTTTAATTAATAATCTACATTTATTGGAGCTTCAAATTATAGGTTCATAGGTCCCTTGACCAGCTCTATCAATACTATTAAAGGTAAGAGTTGATTCCGAGAAAGATTATGTGGAGCACATAATTGTTCTTTGAGTAAATATGTAATTATGAGATGATTGAGATTATTTAGTTATTTATTGATTTTTTTAAATTAATAAGAAATAATTAATTATTTATAATTTTTAAAATTATTAAAATAAAAATAATTAATTTTGAACTAATTATGTTTACTTTATTTAAGTGTGAGATATTAATTTGGTAGTTCAAATTGGATTTATGATTATCCAAATAATTAATTATTAAGTTAATTAATTAAATAAAAGATAATTTTGATTGAATTAGGATTATCAGTTATTCAAATATTTATTTTAAACATCAGTTTGAATAAATTAGTTTAAAAGATAATTTTAGGTAATTATTTTTAAATAAATAATTAAAAAAGTTTGGGACACAAGTCACCTAGTGGGGACATGTGTCACACGCTGTAGTGACTGGCGTGTACACTAATTATTGACTCAATGTGTAACTCTTTTATTAATTTATTATTTTATTGAGATAAATGATAAAATGTGATTTAATTATTATAAATAATAAAATGATAATTAACTGTTTGCCGAGTTTTTCAGAAACTATAAATATATTAAAATTTAGAACTAGCAAGAAAGGAAATAAACTATTCATAACAGGATTTTTACGTGGTTGATGCGTTAATGAGCCTTAGTCCACAAGTACATAGTATTAAGCATTGAGTTTTAACAATGGAGGGTTTGAGTAACAAGTTCACCAGCATTTTTGCATGCATGAAAAATTGGATCCCCCTACAGTGAACTGAGGGGTCATTTATAGGTTGCCATGTATTTTGGGTCGGACTAATCCGAGCCCAACGGGGATGTAATTATAATTAACCCTCTAATGGAGCTTGATACAAGTATAAAATGCTATTCCAATATGTTTGATATAATTAACCCTCCAGCTGTCATTTGTATGTAGACAATGACTGGCGCGCGTGAGCCTTCATGGGGATTCAGGGGATAGGATGTGTCAGAGTAGTGTCAGTGCCAATCCCTAAGAATAAATTACCTTTTGTGTGCACTCCTTTTGCAAGTTAGTTGAGGAGACCAACTGTCAAACTTCTCGGGGTTGACGTGTCTGTCTTATGCTACCCAGACGAAGAGTTAGGATTCATTTCTGAAGGTAGGCATTCTTTCGTGGTGGTGAGTCCAGGATATATCTTGGTGTAACAAACTAGGATGCACAGATGGAGCCGAAGATAACATCTGGGTCTCAAATGGTGAGATATGTTCATTGAGCTGGGCTAAACACCGCAACCGCCTTTATCCAGGTTGATACGGGCCATTCGTGGTCACGGGGTTGGTCTAGGCCTTCACTTCAGGTCTGGGTTCTCACCATACTTCGGGTAATCATTATTCATTGGACCCAAGTTGGGCCTGGGCCTACCCTGAGGGTTAACAAAGCTCATTTGGTGGTACCACATGTCCTTAGTAGAAAAATACAGACAACATTAACAAACCCTTGAAAAATAATATAAGTAGATATTATTTTATAGATAAGATGCAGCAATACAAGATAACACTCATGCTTCTGAATCTGAAAACTCACAGGTATAAAAATATATTGTATATTTTCTAAGAAAACTTGATTTTCTCTAAGCCTATTTACAATATCTCATGTGTTGAGTACATCTTGGAAATCACAAATAAATTTATTGTTTTTCTAGTGCCCACAAACGTTTTGAGGTGTGGAGAACGATTCAAAAGATCGTGATTTGAGTTCTTGACGAAAATGCTTGGATTGGATGTTCATTTATGAATACTAAAAGATAGTAAAGACACATTTGATAGATCTCCAACTAGTATGTTCTTCTTCTATGTGTTTATGATCAATGTATGTATATTGATGGATCTGATATATTAAAAGAGTGCTTTAAATAAATAAAAAAATAATAATATTGGGACTACCACCTATTGCGCTTTTTCTTTGCATATTGAACAATTATTTGCAACACTGGTAGCATAAAAACATTGGCTTTTAATGCTAGCTTTTTATGCTGCTCAACAATGCGGCACAAAAGCCCTATTACGCCGCACAAATCCCTCTTTGCAGTGGTGATCCCACTCCTATGTATTTTGACAACCAAAGTGCAATCTAGATTGCTCACAGCTCAATCTTTCATGAGCGCACGAAACATATTAAGAAAGATTATCATTTTACTTATCACCACCTCAAGCATGACATCATTACTTTGCATTATGGACTTCTTTACCAAGTCACATCCTATTTCTTACTTTCATTTTCTAGTTAGCAAACTCTCAATATTTCTTGTTGGAATATTGTAAGTTTGAGAGGATTATTAAAGTAAATATTTGTTTTCTTTAGAATGCTAGTTTAGTCTTTTTCATTGTAAGGGTTATTGTAGTCATTTTCGCATTATAACTTTAATATAAATAGCATGCTTTTCCTATAATGTATTAACCCTAATATTGTGATAAAGATCAATTACCTTCTTCCTCTCTCCATCTCACCCTTTTCTCTTTTCGTTAGATATTTATTGAATTTAACCAAAAAGAATGTGTAAGTAATTAAAGAAAAGAAAAAATTAAGTAAAAGCCGGCTACTTGTACCAAGCCTAACTTATAGGTTGATGTATGGCCTAACAATCGTGACTTACCAACCCTCACTTAATAGTAAGCCTAACTTAGTGTTTCTATAAATCAACTTAAGGTGTCCAAAAATAAAGAGGCAGTATTATATGTATTTTAGAATGTTCACCATTACTCATTAAATTAAACGGGTCTAAATCCAAAGTGTTGACTCAAAGTCTTCATCACTCTTGTTTTGATGATGTACAATATTTGATTATTGATGTCACTAATTTTTCTTGAATTTGTAGCAAAGTATTTATGTTATTTATCAAGTGTAGCACAATCAAGAAGATGAAATTAAAGCTTTAAGTCAATCAAATCAAATTCTAAGATGAAATCAAAGAGCCAAAGATTCCAAGACTAGTGTACTTAAGGTTTAATTATGATTTATGGTCTTGTAAATTGATTTGCATGCATAATACTTTACTTATTCACTTATTTGGCTCACTAACTCGTGCAACAAGTTATTTCAAAATAATAGGTCTTTTGCAAAACAAAAATTATTTATATATACCATATTATATGTTTAATGGTTTCACAATTTGAACTATGAAAACCAGTTTTGGAAAATGGGTTTAAAATTGTTTTAAGTACGAAAAAATAGAGGAGTTCACAATTCCTCTTTGTTTAAAACTAGACGACCAATTTGTGTACAATCAAACGTCTCTTTTCATCCGAACGACTGGTTGAGACAAAATGGACGTCTGTTTTTGTGCAAAACTGCTTTTCTTGGTATAGGGAATGCACCTCTAACAACTTTAAACAACTAGTTTCCAAGTTTTTTTTTCTATAAATATACTTGTTTCTAAGCTTCACACAAACCTAATATCAGTCATGTATCGTAGTATAAAGTTATACAAAGTGTTTTAAGCACTTACATAGTATATATCTATATCAAACACTTTTCACACACTTGAGCCAAATTTGTGATGTATTCATTTGCATGTGTGTGTATCTCTCTCTAAGTTTTCAACTTATATTTATCATATTTAGAGAGAGCTTGTAAATCATTGCACTTCAACTTTCTATTTGTTGAAGCGTAAAATAATAAACAGGGTTAAAAAGGGAATTATGCATAATGAGAATGCCCATGATACATAGCCTTTATTACAAGAATGCCATGAAGGAAGCTCGCAGAAATAAACAAGCTTTGGCAGATAACACGTGTAGCATTTTAACCTTCTCTTGCAAGCTACGTGTTGCATTCTAGCCTTTTCCTACAAGTTACATGTTAGCTTCTCTAGCAAGCAGCCCTGGCCTATAATAGGACGGCCAACAGAAGCAATGGGACAGACAGAAAGGAAGAGAAGATCCATACTTATCATTAGCGTGCCTCTCCATAAACTAGCCCTTCTTAGCCTAAGCCGACTTTTCTCAAGCAGACTAGGTTGATCATCATAACCTACACCACGGCTTCTTACCCTTACACATATAGATATATTTCCAACCTTGCATAACCTAGCTTGCTACAAATTCATATATGCTCCCAACCTTGCATAATCCAACTTGCTTATATTTCCAACCTTGCATAGCCTAGCTTACTATAAGATCGTATATATTTCCAACCTTGCATAATCTAGCTAGCAATATATATATATATATGTATATATATATATATGCATTCTCCAACCTTGCATAACCTAGCTTGCTACAAATTTATATATGTTCCAACCTTGCATAATCCAACTTGCTACAAAATTACTACAAGCTAGCTATATCCAGTCAAATAAACGTCCTAAGATACAAAAAGCAATTTATACTACAAATCTCTCTAAGCTCTTTAAGGGATAAAGAAGATGGGCCATGCTCCCTTTGTTGTAATCTTCTATTAATAATAAGAAGACAATTCTTGCTATCGTGGATGTAGGCAATAATCACACATATATTGCTGAACCACGTAAATGTGTGTTGTTTATTTATTTATTTATTTTTATTTTTATTTTTATTTATTCATCATGAGCACATATAATCAATAGTTTATTATATTGTTTACATTATTATTAAATGTTCAGCTAGAACCCCTGAACATTTTGGCGACTCCACTGGGGAGATTATTAATCTACTTACATCTAAATCAAGGCAGGGTATTCAAGTTTGTTCTCTTGTTTGAATTCAAATGTCTTCCTCTATGGACATCCGTGAGCAGGAAACTCGAAATCAATTAGAAAACTTACGAAATGACAACAACACCAACAATACTAATGCAACAAATGCAGACAACGTTGTGCTGGCAAGACTCGAAAAACTTCAGAGGTCTCAAGATGGAATGATGCAATTACTAAGTACTCTTTTACCACAAACACACCAAGAAGCTATTGTCGACAGAATTGGCCTACTAGATGAGCACGGGACAAATGGCTCTCCAGTGAGGCATATAAACGTTACTGAACAGCGTATCCAGACAACACCCGACAATGCAAGAGGCAATAGAGCATCTGAAATTGCTGAAAGAATTGGTGAAGAGACACGATCTGTCTCTGAATTTGTTACAAAGGATGAACTAATCGGCCTTCTTAAGGCTGAAAGAGGTAAGTCATCATCGATAGTAACTTCCATTGATTTTCATCCACCGTACCCTATGGAAGTAGCGGTGAAACCATATCCACGGGGCTACATGAGCCCAACATTTCGAAAATATAATGGAAAATTTGGCAATGCCAAAGAACATGTTATTCAATTCATTGATGATCTAGGGCTCTATGCACATGATTTCGAGCTAAGGATCGCCGAATTTTCAAAATCTCTCACTGATCGGGCTTATTCCTAGTATGCGAGCCTACCACCAAGAAGTATACAAAGTTGGGATGATTTAGTCTCTCAATTTTGTGCCAAATTCTTTATGATTGAAGATAAGTGGAGTATAGCTGATCTCTCAGGAGAAAGACAAAACGTAGGAGAAAGACTTATTGAATACGTGCAAAAATTCCGAGAAAGGGCCCTCGACTGTGCCAAAACCATGCCCGAAAAAGATCTGGTTAAGATGTGCATCAAAGGAATGCTTGATGAGTACCATTTGCATATTGAGAATCATGCTATCTATAATTTTGCAGAACTTATTTCCAAGTCAAGGAATACTGAAGCCACTGTATCTCGCCTTGCCAAACCAACAAACACCAACGATCAAGCACATCATCCATGGAAGGGAGCAAAACGTGGTGTTGACATAGCACTAGCTCAAGGAAGGCAAGATTTTGAGGCACGCAAAAGAACCAGGCAAAATAATAAACTGCCAGAATTTCCTTGCAGCAAAGAAAGAGTTTGTAGTTTGTTAGAATTATGGAGTCAAGATGGGGAAGTAACCTTGTCGTTCGTTGCAAATTTGCCTACACCAGAAGAAAAACAACATGACTTATATTGTCATTATCATCGAAAAATTAATCATCCAATAATGAGATGTTATACTCTTAGAAAGATCTTCCATGAGCGACTAGAAAAAGGGGAAATCATCATAGATCCAAATACAGTGGAACAAAGACCATTTCCCCAACACCAAAATGGAGGAACTGTTATGACATGCACAGAGGAATCTCCTCTCATCCTCATAGGAATATCTCAAGACATACTTATCGAAGAAGTCGAAGAAGAGCCTCCTAACACAAGTGAGTACAAAAACATAGTTGAACCATTACTACGAACTAAGTTATTTCGAAATTTCTTTGATTGCTTAGAGTTTGGGCAAGATGCAAAAAAAGAGGCCACAGAAGCATTAGTTCAAATCGCTCAATGTCATGGTCCTTCATGTTATGTAGTAGGACACCCGATACAAAATATTGGCAAAAAGTCTGAAGGAGCAATCATTTTTACTAGTGCTGACATACAAACATCTCAATTTCTTCACAATCGTCCAGTATATGTTGAGGCCAAGGTTAATGGAAGAAAACTCAAACGCGCATTGGTAGATAGTGGGGCTTCAATGAATCTTATGCCAATAGGGATCTACTCTGCCATGAAAATCGTGAAAGGAGGGCTTATTCCGCAAACAATCACACTGATTGGCTTTGCAACAAAGCTAGTAAAAACAATGGGATATGTTACTGTCGAGCTAGAGGTGGGACCAATAAGAAGTCCCACTCGGTTTCATGTGATAGAAGTAGATACATCATATCATCTCTTACTCGGGAGGCAATGGATTCACACACACAATTGTGTGCCATCAACGTTGCACCAATGTATCAAGGCGTATATTCGTGGAAAGCACATTCATATCACAGCTACCAAAGCACCATTCGCTAGGGAGGAAGCTTACATGGACGAAGCAATGTTCTTTGATGAACTCTCAGAAAATAACATGGAAATGCTAACAAGACCACGAGGGGTGCGCTTACCAAATTGGGAAGAATACGATATGATAAGCGAGCCTCCAACTGTTAAACCCAAGAAAGAAAGAAAGGTAGAAAAGGTCATGTTACCCAACGTAAAAAAGGTGTATCGATTATGACGGTGTGTGGGGTCAGCATCAATACCTGACCCCACCATTGCTATAGTAGACAAAATTGAGGGTGGCTTGGCCCCATTACATCTTCAAAATGGCGTAAGAATGAAAGACGAGTCAACCTCACACAAAGAGACAAAGTATAAGATCAATAAATTGGAAGAGATTAACTTGGCAGAAAACCCCGAAGAAAAGAAACATGTGTTCATTTCGGCTGACTTACCTGTAGCAATGCGAGGTGAGTTGATAGAGTTGTTATACAGATATCGAGATGTTTTTGGATGGACTTATGAAGATATGCCTGGATTAGATCCTAAATTGGTTACACATAATTTAAGTACCTTACCAGAGACCAAGCCTATAAAACAGACCCCAAGGAATTATAGACCTGAAATTCAGCTTCAGATCAAGACAGAAATTGAAAAATTACTAAAAGCAGGATTCATTCGTACATGCAAGCATCCAATATGGTTGGCTAACATTGTGCCAGTAAAGAAGAAGAATGGGAAGATAAGAATTTGTGTCCACTATCGGGATCTTAACAGAGCTTGTCCAAAGGATGACTTTCCTTTGCCGAACCTTGATACTCTAATTGACGCTACATCAAACTGTGAGATGTTCTCTTTTATGGATGGATTTAGTGGGTACAATCAAATTCAAATGGCTCATGGAGATGCGGAAAAAACAGCCTTTCGAACACCATTTGGAAACTTTTACTACACTGTATGCCATTTGGTTTGAAAAATGCTGGCGCCACATATCAAAGAGCAATGACAGCAATATTCCATGATATGATACATGAAAGTGTTAAGGTATATGTTGATGACATTGTCATCAAATCACAGAGCAAGTTCAACCATATTCATGACCTTGAGAAAGCATTCCAAAGATGTAGAAAGTACAAGCTCAAGATGAATCCCCTCAAATGTGCCTTCGGCGTAAACACAGGGAAATTTTTGGGATTCGTCGTACATAAGAATGGTATAAGCATTGACGAGGACAAGACCAAAGCTATATTAGCCATAAGGGTACCACAATCATCCAAAGAATTGAAAAGTTTTCTTGGAAAAGTATCATACCTACGACGTTTCATACCAGCTTTATCCGAACTCACAAGCCCGCTCCAAACATTAATGCAAAAGGGAGTGCCCTTTGGCTGGGGAGAAAAACAGCAAAGCTCATTTGACAAGATAAAAACTGTATTATCGTCCCCTTAGGTTATGATAGCGCCCCTACCAAAAGTTCCACTACTATTATATTTGGCCGTTACTGAAACAAGTATTGGGACACTATTAGCACAGGAGGTTGATGGGAAAGAGAAACCTGTGTATTACCTCAGCAGGCGAATGAAAGGGGTTGAGATAAATTATCCGTATGTTGAAAAACAGTGTTTGGCCTTGGTGTACACAGCTCAACGATTGCAACACTACTTGGTAGCACATAAAGTAGTGATAATGACTAAAGCAGACCCCATAAAGTTCATGCTGAATAAACCCATACCTTCTAGTAGAATAGCTCGCTGGATACTAATGCTCAGCGAGTTCGATATCAGCGTCCTGTACCCAAGAGCACAAAAAAGTCAAGCCTTGTCTGATTTGCTAACATATTCATCCAATAATGACGAAGATTGGACCCCAAAAGAAATCCCAGGAGGGTTACCCGAAGCTATGGTTTGCAATGACGAAATACAAAGAAATGGGTAATAACATTTGATAGGTCATCAACCTCCAATGGGGGAGGTGCAGGAATAGTATTGACCAACCCAGAAGGTAAGAATCATACTTAGGCATACAAATTGTCTTTTGATTGTACTAATAACAAGGTTGAATATGAGGCAATTATTTTGGGTATGACGGCTGCACTAAACATGGAAGTAAAAAGAGTTGTAATTAAAGGAGACTCTAAGCTCGTCATCCAGCAAGTCAAAGGAGAATTTTCTGTGAAAGAACCATCACTGGCGATATATCGAGCAATGGTCCAAGAATTAGCAAAGAATTTTCAGGAATGTCAGTTTGAACACATGCCTCGAACGCAAAATAGATATGCTGATGCTTTAGCTACCATGGCTTCTAAGGTTGAGGTGTCTGAAACTCAAAATTTGGTATGAAAAAAAATCAATCAAAAGTGTTCAGTTATCTTGGGATACAAAAGAGGGTTTGAACTCAAGGAATGGCAGCAAAAAATAGTGAATAAACTTACTGAATCAAAAATGACTAGTTTCAAAGAAAGACGACATTTCATTATGATTAAAGATACACTTTATCACCGATCCTCGGATGGAGTATTGGCAAGATGTCTAAGGCAAGAAGAAGCTATTGCACGAATGAAGGCAATTCATGATATTACTTGTGGGATAGAGGGCCCTAAATTATCAAGAAGGCTGCAAAGAGCGGGGTACTATTGGGAAAATAGTGAAGAAGATGCTGCAAGTTTGCAAAAAGATTGCTCGAACTGTCAACTCATATTTAATAGCACTGAGGCAATCTTAATTACTGAAATCGATGACTGGAGGAGGCCATACCAAGAGTATTTTCGAGATAAAGTGACTCCTTGTGATAAGAAAGAAAAGGAAAAGTTTCTAAGACATATAAGCAAGTATTGTTTAAAAGACAACAATGACCTTTATCGTAAAGGATTCAACGGGAAGTTGTTGCGTTGCATTAGCAATGAAGAAGCGGAGGAAGTTATGAAAGAAATCCACCATGGGGATTGCGGTGAACATCAAGGAGGACGAAAGCTATATGAAGAAGTGGTGCACATAGGGTACTATTGGCCAACCATGGAGATGGATGCCATGAAGTTTGCAAGAGAATGCCAAAAATGTCAAATTTTCAGGAACAAAATACATGCTCCAGCAATCTCTTTACAATCTGTGACTACTCCTTGGCCATTCCACACTTGGGCCATGGATCTCATAGGACCGATTTCACCACCTTCTCAAGGAAGAATTTGGATCTTAGCAGCAACAGAATGTTTTACAAAATGGGCGGAAGTGATCCCATTGAAAAAGGCCTCTACAAAAATTGTGGCAACTTTTATTCTAGAACACATTATTTGTCGATTTTGAATACCAAAAAGAATTTTGTCAGATAATGGTACACCTTTTATGGGAAAAGCGACAAAGAAGCTATTAGAAGATTATCAAATTTTCCATGGAAAGTCAACTAGGTACTACCCACAAGGGAATGGTATTGCTGAAGCTTTTAACAAGTTACTATTACGAGTTTTGAGTCGTATAGTACATGATAGTCCCGCAATCTAGCATGAATTTGTCCCTCTTGCTCTATGGGCTTATCGCACTTCAAAACGGGGATCAACAGGATTTACACCATTCTCCTTGGTATATGGGTCAGAAGCAGTACTACCTGCAGAGATAGGTGTACCTTCCGCCAAGTTGGCCATGGCAGCAGGAATGGACGTGCATCAAGCAAGGCTAGAAGAATTGGAATTGGTGGATGAACGAAGGGAAAAAGCCAAAGATAACCTGCTACAATATCAACGACGTGTGGCTCGAGCCTATGATAAACTAGTACGTCCAAGGATATTTCAAAAGGGAGAGCTAGTCCTAAAAGCTACAGATCATGTGATGAGAGGTATGCACGCAACGAAGTTTGTGCCAAATTGGGAAGGGCCCTATGTTATTGAAGAAATTAAAAATAGTGGCTACTGCATTCTCCTAAATCCTAACAGTGGATCGACACTTCCTCCTACAAATATCAAGTATGTGAAAAAATACTTTTCTTAGTACGATACAAAATCTTAACTACAAGCAATAAAATGTGTGATTCACATAACTTTGTTTTTTTTTATATATCACGAACATGTGAAACAAGATTGTCTTTTTACCAAGTATCCAAATACAAGGTAATTATAAATTGCCAAAAAACATACATTTGTACTTGTAAAAAGTGTACATACAAGACAAGTAAAGTACAAACATCTCTATATATATATATAGATGCATGTACGCATAAATATATGCATAAGAACAATTTTTATTTTTTTTATTTTGCTAGCACATATGTATGCATACAAACATGAAACACAAAAAAAAAAAAACTATCAATGGCATTAAACAAAAATAGGTATATATAAAGAGCTATCAATAATTAGTGTGCTTAAAATGAATAAATTGACAAATAAGAGTATACGAAAAAACTAGCATGACATCAAGCAGCATATGACCAAATGCTCGAAGAAGATCCATGTTCTTGGTATTGTTGCGATAAAATTGCTACTTTGCCATCTAGTTCTTCTACCTCTTTAGACAACTGCTCAATCTTCTTGAGCTTGGCATCACGTGCTTCTCGCGCACTAGCAAGTTCCTCAACTATATGGCGACGGTCGATGGAAGAACGGACGGCCTCACTATAGGACTCCACTAGCTTGCTCAATATAAGAGGTTTAAAAGGAAGAGATAAGCACACTACCTCCCATTGCTCTAACATTTGAAAACAATAGACTTCGGAAATTTCATGTTTCATTTGAAGTAACAGCAGTGTGATCAAGGCTAAGGAAATAAAGTGCAATTTTTTAAAGGAAGAGATGTCTTTGAAATGACGCGCGAAATCTTTGTCCAAAGCTGAATAAAGTGAATAAAATTGTGATGCTTGAGGTTCAAGATGGCGTAAGCGAAGCGCATCTGTGCCCATCAGTTCCGTTAAAATAAGACTCTGCCCCGATTCTTCTTCGGTAAGGTCTACAGTGAGGAGGTTGGTGAAAGAAACTGATGAACATGTCTCTTGAATATTTTGGCCAACATCAGTCCTTGGTGCTATGTTACTTGAAGTAATGGTCTGGAGTTGAGATAAAGGACCAAAAGCTCTAGTAAAATCCAGGAACTCTGTTGACTGCGAAAGAGAACAAAGTAGGAAATTTATATGCATTTTAGATATAAATATGTGCAGCATGGGTATAAAAAGATTCGTACCATAGATGAAGTATGAAAAGAAGCTGAAAAAAAAGTGGTAAACTGTTAGCAAACTGCAAAGGGATAACGTGAATACTTTTCTCATTTGTAAGAAGGAAAAGTCGACATACCAGGTGCCATAACAGTCTCAACTATGTTGATGTCCTCGCTGGAACTACAATGAAGGGTCGGAGTAATACAGGCCATAGTGGCCTGCAAGAAAATGGAGAGCAAATAAATATATATATGTCATGACTCAAGAACTGATAGGTCAAGAGCACACACCTGGGTTGTGATTTTATCATTGTCACCATTAATGTGTGGGGGAAGAAGGATCTGTGGCTCATTAAGATTCGATTGAACTCTAGTACTTCTCTCAGTACTTCGGCAATCACCTTGAAATGCATCATTTAAATTCCCTGCCAAGGCTCTTACGACATCAGTCTGTAAAGACCCATTGGCAAAGCCAGAAGAGACATGATAATAGCGAGCATCAAGTCCTGAAGACAATGCTTCCTGAATAGGGACACGTACATCTGTTGCGCCCATAGTATCTCCCTCCTCTGGAAGATCTGTCAAACTAAACAAATTTATATACGGACTGAAGAGCAAATATATATATATATATACATATATCGGCGACATCAAGTTAATGAACATGTACCAGATCTAGTAGCTCCTTGAACTTCAGAAGGCCTAACGTCACAAGGGAAAACAGTATCGGATCGGTTAATCTCATCTTCACCAGTTGCCTCCTCCAGGTTGTCACGACCTAAAATATTGTAAGCATGTGAGCCAATGCATGAAACAATGATTAAAATCAATAATATTGCATTATTCAACCAATATACCCAGATCAATGGACGCTGAAGGCACTACTTCTTGAGGGTCCATGGATGATAGAACAGTATTCCCGCCAGGAGTAAGCCCTACAAATTGGGTAGGGACATTAGCGTGAACTGAGACATGTTCCGACGAGCGATTCTCGAGTTCCTTCAGCCATAAATCAACAAATTTTGAAGATACTCCGCCATGCCTTGATTTACAAGGAAGGCAGAACAAAGTACGAGAGCATTTCGAAGACTGGAGGTAGTTTAACAGGCATGAATTATTAGCTTTTTCTAAGTCCCCCAACTTTCGATGATGAGGGACATGTTGGTCAAAACCAAATTGTCTAGCCACACGATCAGGACGATATGCAGTAAATGACCAAGATGCTGATTTAGCATTATCAAGGAGATATAATATGTGACGAGGTAGACATATAGCAAACCAGAAGCCTATACCTCCAGGGGAAATATCTAAAGCTAAGCGAACATCTTCCGTCAATGATACTACGCCTCCAGGGTACATGTCCAAAGTAAAATAAATATATGTGTTGGTAAGGTACGGACGAAAGGTAAATTCCGAAACATTGTCAATAATGTCACACAATCTTACTGACTTCTTCGGACGAGAACGAGCCCATGACCAAGGACGAGGGTTGTCACTATTCAAACACTTACGCGGTGGGGAAAGCTTTGCAAAATGCTCCCAAATAAACATTTGAAGAAAGCATGCATCGACTGTACTAACCATATTTGTACCCTTTGAATTTATTTCAAGAACTAGGGAGTCTAAGTTATGATATAATGTTCCTAGGTAGAGAGCACCTAAAGGGATTTGTTGCCCACATGCAAGTTTACAAGCTAGAGGGAGTACATCACTTTGAACTGTCCTGGAATTTTTTTGGATGAAAAACATACCTACTTAGCCACAAAGCGATGCCTGCTGCCAACTCTACAAGATCCCTACCATCTTCTTTATGAAAGTGTCTTACCCAGTCAGGAAGGTCAAACTGATTCTTATTCTTTTTTAGAGATTCAACCGACGCCTTCTAGGATGACATCAGAGATTTCTCTTCATCTGATGATGGGGCAATGGTAGAAGCAGTACCACAAATGGGCAAGAAAAGAAGTGCGTAAACATCTTCCAACGTTATAGAAAACTCCCCCCAGTTCGTTTAAAAAGTATGGGTCGTGGGGCACCAGCGCGATACCAATTGATTTAAGCTAGGAATATCGCGATACACTTTGAGGCCAGAAAATAACCACATGGAAGATAAAATCTTAACTGATTTCAAAACAGCATAAAAGTGTGTGGAAATAGAAGCATTCCACTCCTTCCACTTAACAAATAACCCTGTTGATATTCAACATCTAATTCATCCCTCAAGAAACGACGATGTAATGGAGTATCATTATTAGGCATTATGCGATCATTTGTTGAATCTGGATAAAGGTAAACTCCATTTCCTTCGCAGATATGAGGAAACACTTTATTCTGAAGAGATTCGCATGAGGATTCTGAAAGTAACATATTTTCCTTGCTATTATGATAAGAGAAAATTTTCCTTTTACAACCCATGAAGCTGACAAACACACACACAAGAGAAGGCAAATAGAGGAAGTCTTAGCAACAGGATGAAAATGTCAAAGGAGCGACCTGCATAAATTACACAAGTTGAAACAATCTACAAATTGTCCCAAATATATATATATATATATAATGGAGAACATATAGGACATTCTCAAGCTTGGATACATACCTAGGTAATAATAATATAAGCAATATTTAAATCTTGCATAAATACGAGACACATGACATACAATACTTACATATGGGCACCTATATATAAGTTAGATTTGCCCATACTCATCATGCCAACTATGAAAAATCTCATCATTTAGGTATTGATTGTGTTTCGTTAAATATACATATCGTACTATTACATATATGACTATATATATAAATATATATATAAACATTATCATTGAAAGCATATATACCTATCACATATGTTGCATAAAATAAATGTGTGCACTTAATATAATATAAGTGTATAGGCCATAAAAAAAATATTACAAAATTTCCACATACATGTATATACGCACATACAACAAGTATATACAATGTATATGCACATGAGAGTAAATGACACCTGAGTTTTTATTTTCTTTAAAATAGAGTGTGGCCCTATGAGAGAAAAGTAAGAACAAAAAGCATGGTGCTTTTGTCGAAAAAAATGCTAAGAAAGTAGATTTATAATAGGGAGGCTAGAATTTCTTTAGGAGCATGAAAATGTGATATTTTTTAGCTTGTATATAAATATACAACTTATGTAGATATTAAAAAAAATGCATTTTAGATTTTTTTTACATGTGCACAACCATATGAAATCATATAAGTATATTTATATTATGAATATGTTTTTTTTTAAAAAGTCACCATATGTTTACACACAATTTATGTATATATAGATTTTTTTTTTTTGTTATGTAACCTTTTTTTTCCTATATATATATATATATATATATGCATATATGAGTCAGTTAGTTAGTTATGTATATATGCTTTAATATATATATATAGAGGAGTCAGTTACGTTTTTTTTTTTTTGTTGGACGTAATTTTTTTTTTATCTCATCTGTTATATATATATATTTATATATACATATTTATATATTACGTTTATATATATAGTTTGAATAGTTTTTATTTAAGCTATGTAATTTATTTATTTTATTTTTATCAATTTCAAAATATATATGATAAAAGTCATATTTTGAAGATATTTCTCCGTTAGTATCACATATTTAAATTAAAAAAAAAGTATTTAAATACTCATATTTTGAAAATAATTCATATATATGGTCCACATACCTATATATATATATCTGTATACTAATAAATATATATACTTTTTTTTTTATGAATAAGAATCAATGTATTACTCAACTGCCAAAGGTTAGAATAAATATATATACTTACGTTAGAATATATTTGGAAAAAAAAAGAGTTGCAAGCTATATATATATACGTATAGCATGCTCATATACATACATATACTCACCCAACCTATGAATATATATATAAAAAAAAAGGGAGGCACCTTGTTTACATATTATATATATTTCTAAAAAAACTATAAATAAAATGCAACCTACCAAATACATTCCTAAATAAGAAGCAGGCTGCTTATATATGCTTAAAAAAAACGCAATACATCCAGCCAAATGTCTGGGTTGTATGCTTATGCTACTGATAATATCAATTAATATGGTAACAACATAACAACATAGTTATATTATTTGAAGAAAAAAAAAGAACTACAGTCCTTGTTACAAGTAGCTAAACACCATTTATTTTGCCAAAACACAAATCCCCCCTTCTTCAAAGCCAAATAGACCAAGTCTATTTCAAAATATGGTACTAAGTAAGAGTGGGTTGGATCGATCTAAAAAAAAACAAAGGGAAATAGAAAAAACAAACAAAGATAAGAAAAGCTAGGTTCTTCAAGTCTCTCTAACATGCTTGGAGAGAATATCCTGAAGGTCTTCAGAAATACAAGTGCTTCTCCACTTCTCTGCATCTACAAACTTGTTGCGCCAGTTAGTAGCATCATTCTGATAGATGGTAACCAAGGAACACAAATACTCCACGTGGCCTTTAAAAATAGCCAGCTCTTTCTTGGTAGTCAAAAGTTCAGCATGCATCTCATATTGAGATTTCATATTAGGGTCATGGCATGAACGTCTTTTTTTCGGAGGAATGGGAATAGTGGCCCCATTATTCGGTTGATTTTTCCCTGGAGAAGAAGAAGAAGAAGACATAATAAAAAAGAGAGACAAAAGAGGGAAAGAATTTGGAGAGCACTGTTGTGGGAACAAAAAAAAAGATACAAGGATGCTGTTATGAGCGTACTACTATATGTAGGTATTTAAAGCATGAAAAAAGTGTGCATGGCTGCTAAGTTATGATTACAAATCTATCGTCAACGAATAGCCTAAGAAAATAGGTGGAGCATGCTTGGGGTACTAGTTTGTCTTTTGTTAAATATATATATAAATAAATGAACAAAGTCTGAGAGGCACACATTATTATTTTATTCATAAATATTAAAAGAGCATATGCTCATTACAAAGGAGCCTGCTAAAAGCATGTGAGAAGCTTATCATAAGCATAGTACCCATGCAAGGTTATAGACTACATAGCCATGTGTGCCTCCAAGCAGAACAAAAACTTCAAGGGTGAGGAGGACCAACACCCTGAGAAGACGAAGGAAAGTCTAATCTTGACATGGGGACTTCAAACATGTTGTTAATAGGAGAATACTGAGAAGGGCTAGGAGTAACGAGTGAGACAGGATGCTTCACATCAAGGTAATGTCGGAACCATACTTGAACCTCATTCTTCAAAAATTCTACATCCTTATCGAATTGAGAGCGAAGAAGCTCTATCTCCCTATCACGTTCTGCGTGGATGCATCTCAGTTCAGAATCTTTCCTAGAAAGTGTAGCATAAGCTTGGAGAAGCTCAGTTTTCAGAGAAACCATTCGAAAGGACATTTCTTCTAAACGATCATTGAAATCATCAAGCTGTCGACAATGGTTACGACATTCAGACTCCCTAACACGAGTAGCATCATTAGTGTTTGCTAGAGAACGTTCTAAGGAATGGACACGCCTACGCAAGTCATTGGTGTAAGATAAAGCATTAGGAGGAAGATCCTTCAAGTCATGATTGAATTCAAGGTTTGAAGGTTGAGAAGGACTACTTCCCGAAGACATGACCACAACAAGAATTGGAAATGCTTGAAAGATGTGATTCAAGACTAATACAATGTCCTATTTATAGATATTTTTTTTTAGGGACATCTAGCAAGGTATAACGTGGTGAGACACTCGGCAAATGTGAGCTATCAAGAAGAGTCTTTGCATGTATAAAAATGCTACGAGTATTTTCACACATGCAAGGGGGCTAATGTTGAAGCGTAAAATAATAGACAGGGTTAAAAAGGGAATTATGCATAATGAGAATGCCCATGATACATAGCCTTTATTACAAGAATGCCATGAAGGAAGCTTGAAGAAATAAACAAGCTTTGGCAGATAACACGTGTAGCATTTTAACCTTCTCTTGCAAGCTACGTATTGCATTCTAGCCTTTTCCTACAAGTTACATGTTAGCTTCTCTAGCAAGCAGCCCTGGCCTATAAAAGGACGGCCAACAGAAGCAATGGGACAGACAGAAAGGAAGAGAAGGTTCATACTTATCATTAGCGTGCCTCTCCATAAACTAGCCCTTCTTAGCCTAAGCCGACTTTTCTCAAGCAGACTAGGTTGATCATCATAACCTACACCACGACTTCTTACCCTTACACATATAGATATATTTCCAACCTTGCACAAACCTGACTACAAACTTTATTACCGATATATTTCCAACCTTGCATAACCTAGCTTGCTACAAATTCATATATGCTCCCAACCTTGCATAATCCAACTTGCTTATATTTCCAACCTTGCATAGCCTAGCTTACTATAAGATCGTATATATTTTCAACCTTGCATAATCTAGCTAGCAATATATATATATATATGTATATGTATATATATATATGCATTCTCCAACCTTGCATAACCTAGCTTGCTACAAATTTATATATGTTCCAACCTTGCATAATCCAACTTGCTACAAAATTACTACAAGCTAGCTATATCCAGTAAAATAAACGTCCTAAGATACAAAAAGCAATTTATACTACAAATCTCTCTAAGCTCTTTAAGCGATAAAGATGATGGGCCATGCTCCCTTTGTTGTAATCTCCTATTAATAATAAGAAGACAATTCTTGCTATCGTGGATGTAGGCAATAATCATACATATATTGCTGAACCACGTAAATGTGTGTTGTTTATTTATTTATTTATTTTTATTTTTATTTATTCATCATGAGCAAATATAATCAATAGTTTATTATATTGTTTACATTATTATTAAATGTTCAGCTAGAACCCCTGAACACTATTCATCTTTGTAAAAGTGAGATTGACACTTCAACAATCTGGTAAAGGTGAGGTTGGTACCAATCTATGAACAACCCAGTTAGGGTGAAATTTACACTATAACAATTCGAGCAAGGTGAGAATGGCACCACTTCAACAATTCGCACAAGGTGAGGTTGGCACCGGACTCTAAACAACTCGACATAGGTGAAGTTGGCACCATATTCACAATAACTCGGCAAAGGCAAGGTTTGCACCAGATTAACAACAACTCAACATAGTCGAGGTTGGCACTAGATTCACAACAACTCGACATAGGTGATGTTGGCACCAAATTCTACACAAATCAACGTTGGTGAGATTGGCATTGCACAATAATTCATGTAAGAGGTTTAGGTAATACCTTGGTGTAAAACTACCTAATTTGTAAAATGATTAGTCAAGTCCTTTAACTTGGCTCATTATTAGAACTCAAGGCTATCACCTTGAAGACTAAGGACATAGGTGGCTTTAGTTCCACCAAACCTTGTAAAAACGAGGGATTGCTTCTATCCTTAAACTCATTTACATTGTGTATTTTCATGCTATTACATTGTTGTCTATCTATTTATTGCATATAGTTTCACTAAGTTGTTACAAATAGATAGTTGAGTTTTAAATATTGCAATTAGTTTTAAATTCTCAATTCATCCATTCTTGGGAGCTATTCTTGGGCTAACACAAAGATGAGTAATACCAGTTCTACGCTTATTTCACACACATAAAATATCAGGTTTGGTAGTCTTCACCACCTTAAGGTTCCTAAGGTCCATTTGGCCAACAAAATTGGACTGGACTATTGGGTGGGACTGAGATTAATCTATCGAATAATGTAATAATGAAATGTGTTTACCTTTTAACTTTAATAAACTTATATTTTAAGTTCATATATATTTGACATGTAACTTTTAATTTAAATTATTTGCAGTTCAATTCAGATTTACCATATACTGACGCTGAACTTAATGAAGTTCAAGAAGAGTGGGCAAAATATATTCTACCGCATCTCGCTAAATGATGGCATGCATACTTAGTACCTATGTGAGGGGATTTAGTCATTTTTTGAACTTTGTATTTCTTTTATTAAAAATTGTTAGAACTAATCAAATACAGAATCAATCTAACAAATTATAAGTTGAGTTAATTTAGCTTTTTGAGGTGCATACTATGCTAAATATTCATTTTATGACAAATTTTTTTGGAACTATGCGTTTCTTTTATTTAGAAAGTGTTAGAACTAATCAAATACACAGTTAATGTTACCAATGTTTATTTAATTTAATTTTTTATGTGCATTCTTTTACTGCAATTTCTGCGTTGATTTTGAAACCAGGGGGCATTGACAACATATTTGCAATGTTCTCTGGTGTGGAAATTTTGCGACATTTAAAAACTGTCACCATAGACATCCAATTACGACACCCAATAACAGTCAGTGTTGCTAGCAACGACGACACCTATTAACTGTCGGCGTTGCCAGCAACGGTGACACCTAATAACTGTTGGCGTTGCCAACAACGGCGACACCTAATAACTGTCAGCGTAGCTATCAACGAAGACACCTAATAACTGTCAGCGTAGCCAGCAACAGCGACACCTAATAACTGTCGGCGTAGCCAGCAACGACGACACCTAATAACTGTCGGCGTAGCTACCCTATGCCGGCATAGGCAAATACGACAGTTAGTCGACTATCGTCGGTTCTTAATAGCGACAGTTAAAAACTGTCAGGAAATCCCGTTTTTGCAGTAGTGATTCGACTGGATTGAATTATAGTGGATTATTTAAGTGTTACATTGTATTAGGTGCAATATAAGACTAATTTCATAATGAAATAATTTATCACACTTTTATCTAATAACTAATTATAAAATAATAAAATAAAAATATTTACATTAAATAAGATTTAAAAATAATTATTTAATTTAATATAAATGTTATTTCATTAAAATTATGAAATAAATATTTAATAATACTTTTTATAATAAAAGGGAATATACAATTTTAGTACTGTATTGTTTGTTTTAGAATCAACTTAGTATCATATTATTTAATTAATATCATTTTAATACCTTGTGTATATTAAAACAATTCAAAATTCTATATTTCCACTAATTTTAGTAATTAATTTTTTAATAACAAATTTTTTTATTAATAAAAAAGAAGAAGAAAAGAAAAAAAATCCATTTGTATAGGACTAATTTATTTAGTCCACCTACATGTCATAACACTAGACCGACAATCCAAGGCTAACTCCATAAATGACCCTTATAAGCTTATTATGTCTAACTATGCCAACATTTTTGTTTCTCCACAATATAATCTTATGTGACTAAAACACCCTTATAACTCATTATCAACCTAACCCATCTTATTCACTAGCCGCCACACACTCTCCCCTTCTTCTTCCCTACTCTTCACTGTCTTCTTCATTGAAATGGAGTTGTCACATATTTCCCCTTCTTCTTCTTCATTAAAATGGAGCTTCCCATCCATACTCATCCCATTCTTCTTCATTAAAATGGAGCTACCACACCTTTACCATTCACATTCTTCTTCATTGAATTGGAGTTGTAACACCCTCATCTTTCCGATGATCACACCAGACGCAACATGCCTCGTCGTCTCGCCATGCCGGAGTCACGCATCTCCATCTCTCCTGCCCCCAAGTCGCAACCTATTCTCCACCTTGCCCCACCCCAACCATGATCTCTTCTCTGTTTTGCACGGGCATCAAAAAATTCCTCGCCATCCTTGCTGAACCACAAAGTCCATTTAACTTGTACCATTAGCGCCAACCAGATAGATACCAACTTCTCACCAAGGATTAAATTAGATTTGTTTTCTTCTATTTTTCTTGTATATAGTTAGGTTGTATTGAAGAAAATAAATTCATAATATTTTGTGAGTAATGTGATTGAGATTTGATGTTACATGGTGAATTTAATTGATTGTGAATATTGAAATTTAACGGTTCTAAATTTTTCCAACCTTTTTGGAAGAAGATACAAACTTTGGTAGAACATGTGGAATCATGAGTGAATCCTCTATGTGAATCATGTGAAAAATATGTGTAAATTATGTGTGAATTACATACACTATATGTGAAATACGTGTGAACCATGAGTGAACTATGTGTGAAATATGTGTAACCCATGAGTGACTATGTGTGAAACACGTGTCAGCTATGTGTGAAATACGTGTGAAATACGTGTGAATTATGTGTGAACATGTGTAAAAAAATGTGTGAATCATGTGTGACCCATGAGTGAATTGTGTGAATCATGTGTGACCCATGAGTGAATTGTGTGTGAACCATGCGTGATGTATAAATCATGTGTGAATGAACTATATGTGAAATATGAGTGAACCACGTGTGAACTATGTGTAAATCATGAATAACTCATGAGTGAGTCATGTGTGAAATATGTGAATCATGATTGAAAGATATTCAGACATGTTCTTAATTTACTGGTTCTCACCTAGAAAGTACTAATGTTTTTAAGGGTATATCGGTTTTTTAATATGTATATAAGGTTATTTATGTGAAAAACAATAATAAAGTTAGGGTTAGCATTGGTAAAGTTAGGGTAAAGTTAGCCAGGTTAATTAGCTGAGTTTCCCCAATCCATTGGAGGTGGTCAATTGGCGCATCAATATTAATTTTTAGTATATTATATTCTTTTGAACCTCAGTTGATTTATATAAATAAAAAAATTAAGAAAAATCAAAAGTAAAAGAAAACACTCAAGTAACGTAGGGGTAAATATGCAACTTTACAATAAAAACTGATAGCACTAGACTTTTTTTTTTTACTTTCACACTTTAGTTTGTTATTTTTCTGTTTTGATAATTAAGATTCACGTAACAAGACTGGTACAACCACCAAACTAAAAAAATTACACCTATTTTGCATGACAAAGCCAAAAAGAACAAATATAAAACATTTTCTAATAAAATTTCAGATAAATGATTAAAGACTTGAGTAACAATACAATTAATAAAAATAAAACCGAAGGTTTATTAATTAATTAAAAACAGCTGAAGAGCTGATAAATACAATTAGGAATATAATTTAATGTGGAAGAGCAAAACGTGTATCCCATTATATTATTATAATAATGGTCAACTACATTCACTTTCTGTGGTCTACAAGTAAGTACGTTTCCGTGTTGAGGTCAGCCAAGTCATATTCTAAGCCAACCATTTTTCGGTACGTAATATCTCAGTAAAGATAACCTTAATCTCATAAATACAAAATTGCTTTTCAGCCCAAGTGAGATGTTATTACGGGCTAAGTGAGCATTTTTATTAGTCATTAGAAATTTTTATAATTTTTTTATTAAATAAAATGCTAATTTTTTTATTAAACGAAGAGTCAATTTTAAATGTAGTGAAAAATTCAACGAGGCTAAATGGCAGTACTTTTATAAATAAAAAAGCAATTAAAATAAAACTAAACGTTCAAATGAGGGCTTTTTTTTAATTGAAATAAAAAACTTTTTAAAATAAATAAATAATGCACGCAATCAAACCTCGTGCACTGGACCAGGAAAGTCCACACGCTCACCACAATTTCCCAATTGGTGTTCTCACCTCTGGTTCCACCAATACAATTGCCTCTTCCACTCTTTCAATGAGTGGAGCTGGCAATTTCAATATTGGAAAAAGAGGAAGAAAAAAGTTGAATACTAAAATAACATATTAAATCATCAGAGAGAATTGTTAAAATATAAAACTAAGAGAGAATTGATCATCCTCAAAGCGAAATCAATAGCCAAAGTTTGAAGAAGATGAAATAAGTAGTAGTATCCACAATGTTAATTTTTGCTTCGTCAACTACTTTGTGGCATATTAGTAAATCTAGTTCTACTCCAACCTAATAAACTAATGCAACATTACTGGAACATGAAATCACTGTGATCAAGTTCAACCCAAATGAAGTTCAAATATTAATTACCATATCTACAAATACGGACTACCTTAGCCTAAGGAAACTTCTAATCTAAACCCTTCAATTCATCATAAGTTGTTTCAGATGATCAAATACCTACCGTTGACTTCAGGAGCGGGTCATCATCTTCTTGAATTCCTCAAAGTTGACGCATCCGTCGCCATCGGCATCGACCGATCTAATCATCCGCGAGCAATCACTGAGCGAACACTTCTCTCTGAGACGCTTAAGCACGGCGTGCAGCTCACTCGCGGAGATGAGTCCATTCTTGTCCAGGTCATAGAGATCGAAAGCGTCCCTGAGCTCCTTGTTTCCGGCTTTAGCGTCGGCTACGCAGGAATCGGCGTCCGATCCAGCGCCGCAGTGAAAGTCGGCGAACTCCTGGAGATCAATGTAGCCGTCCCCATCCTTGTCGATCTCCGACATTATGCGCTTGACCTCGTCTGGGGAGGTACCGGAGCCGAGTGCGTGGAGGACATGTTTAAGCTCGTCACAGGAAATTTTTCCATCGCCATTCGTGTCGAACTTGTTGAATATCTTCTGAACGTCTTCCCTGGGTCCAAGAGAGCAAGGTCGATTCGAAATCGGTGTTTTTTTAGCCATGGAGAAGAAGCTCAAATGAATCTCAGATTTCGAGACTTAATCGCAAATTTCTCTAGGTTTCTGGGAGAAGTCTGTAATGTGGTTTTAGACATTTTATAGGGGGATCTGAGGCTAAAAACGCGGTTTAAAAAACACGCTGTTTTAAAAGGGGAAAAAAAAGAACAAGTGTTTATGCTAAAAAAAGGACATATAAACATATAATAAATTGGCATATAATAATAATAAAAATCCAATTTAATATGTTTAAAAAATATATATAATTTTGTTTTCACTTTTAAATATTATAAAAGGTATGTACAAATCAAGTGTATTACGTATATAAAAAGTTTCAGTTAGAGCATCAATAATCTGCTTCGGGAAGAAAATAGGTGACTTGGCAGTGAGTTAAGGAATGGGATTTGGACACGTGTAAAGAATGAGTGTGAGTATGGTTTAGGGGATTCGTTTTTTGTGCTGAGGTGGGCCCACATGGGAGTGTGCACTTGGTCCGAGCTGTTATTTGTTGTGAATTCAATTCGGTGGCACAATAATACAGTTGAAGAGAGTAGATGATTAGGACTCCATACCTATTCCCGCGTGAATTCATTTACGTGCTTCCTACTTGGGTACAAGCGCGTAGAGTGCAAGTTGAGAGATTTTCTTTATTTATTTTTAGTGAAAGATCTCTCTCGTTAATTAGAGGATTCTAATACAAGTGGAGAGACGTAAACAAATAATAATAAACTAACATAAAATATTATTAAGGATTCTAAGCAATCCATGATCTATTTATAATGTGAAATTTGGCCCCAAAAAGAATAAATATTATAATTACTACAATATGTCCAATTGTCCTCCTCCCAATGCATTACAATAGCTTCAGATACAAATTGATATAAAAAAAATAAAATATTATTAATGATTATATAATTAAATAAATAATAAATAACAGCTAAAGTATACAATGTATCCAAAAAGCTTCACCTTCTATGTTTTTTTTTAAAGATAAAAATACCAATTCTTGACAAAATTGAGCTTCTATCACTACCTACTTGTTACCAATATTAATAGCGTTTATGTGATACACACATCCTAACACAACTAATATATAATTGCCACATAATCTCTATGTTATTATTTTAAATAAAAAAATTATTAAAAAATATTGATCTATTCTTCAATTTTCTTTGATATTGCTGCAGCAAATGGAATTGATATAGGGAGAAGACCATGCATCTTTGGATTTTGCCATTCCATAGATGTTGAGTGATGTTGTGGAAGACACTGCTTTGGAGTATGGGGGGAGAATCGCTACGATACCGAGTGTGGGGTACTAAGAGGCTTATGGGTTCACATTAAAAAAATTCTAAAATTTTGTATTTCAATGTTTGTCCAATAATCAAATTAAATAATTTAATAGATTGCAGAATATTAATTAAGTTATTTTGACAGAATTAGAATCTGATTTAACAACTAAGATAGTTATTTAAACAGATTATTACAGATTTAAAAACGAGTATAAAAAAATTAACACCTGAGATTTTTTATGTGATTTAGAAAACCTAGTCCATGGAGTGATACCTAAATATGAAATTGAATAGTAAGGTACCACAAAGTACAAAATAGCAATTCACCTGCGCTCTTGAAGTCCAGTTTCTTCAACAAGTCCAGTTTCTTGATGAGACACCTGCGCTCTTGAACTCCCTTCAAAGGTTGATGAATGTCTTCTTCCTCTCGAAGATTGTTGAACTCGTTATCAATGGATGACACCCGCTTCTAAACAAAATAGATGAATACAAAAGGAAGCTACATAACTCCTAAATACTAGATTAAGGTATCCACTCTTAATCTCACAAAAAGAACTCGCTCAAAAATAAAAATGATGTTGAAAAATATGAAGAGAAAGAGCTAAAGATTTGTTACTGCTTGGTCCTCTATTTATTATTGAAATGGTCGCAACAATCAATTAAAGCAAATTCTTTATTTAGAAAATTATGTTAGTCTGTCAGATTCTGTTATGATAGATTGAAAAACTGACTCAACAGATAGTGTATCTGGACAAACTCACAGTCCAGATTCATTCCAACGAATTTTTGATCAATTGAATTTCAAACCCTTTCCTAATTTAGCTCATAATCTGCATCAAATGGTTTATCGGAAAAGTGTCACACTTAAGATCAAGAAGAAAAAAAGTTCAACTGAGTTTCTTAAGCTAACGAAAGAATACAGTTCGAAGGGTTTTGTATGTAAAGTACTTACAAAAGAAATCTCTAGCTCTTTCTCTCCTCTTTTTCACTTAGGGTTAATGATTGAATAAACATCTTATTTATAGAGAGTCTTAATGGGCTATGGGCCCTTACAAGCAATTCTAGGCCCTACACGTGTAAGTGTGGGATTAGTACGTTCAGTTATATATTCAAAGAATATAAGAATAATACAATTTAAATATCAGTTACATAATATATCTTAAAATATTTGATAGTGTCTTGTGAAACCCGAATCTTTGGGTAAAGCATACTGCTTATCAAGCAAGTCTTGTACTCCGAGCAGCTTCATGAGATGGCACTAGTCAGCTCCATCATCGAGCAAAATATTGGCTCATTGCGAAATAACCTTTTAAATTCTAAGATAGCCTCCTCGAGCAGCTACTCATTCCGACCAACATTCTGAATTTAATGTGGCATGACGACACGTGTCTTCTCCGTAGCAGCCACATCATCTAGTCAAAATTGGGTTAAACATAACAAATAACTTTTTTTTACTTTTTCTTTTCTTTTACAATATAAAATAAAAATATCTTAAAATAAAAAATAAAAAAAAATCATAAAACAAAGTTTTTTCCCCTTCGTCCTCCTCCTTTTAAATCAATTTTTTTTAAGTCATTCGTCTTTCATCATTCTCTTTAATTAAAAGTTTTTTCTTTGTTTTAATATTTATTTTAAATTTTCATTCTAAAATAGATATATTTTATATTGTAAAAGAAAAGAAAAAGAAAAAGTAAAAAATAGTTATTTGTTATTAATTATATTTTTAACTTATTAAGAATTTAATTAATATTTTTAAGAAAAAAAATTAGATTTTTTTTAATAAAAATGGCACAGTTTGGTAGTGGTCAAAGTTCCAAAGGCAAAATTGTTAATTTTTCTAACATAGCACTGCCACATCATCAATTTGTTAGCCACCTAGAACAAAATCTAACATAAGTCTCATATTTTGGTAATGTGTATATTTTGGGAGGAATTTTAAACATTGCTAATCATTCGGGGGACACGATCATATAGTGGTCATAGTCCGGGATGAAATATCATTGAATATCAACATATATGGATGAAATATCAAGTAGAAAAATGTCATAAACAAATATGATGATTTCTAGAGAATTAAAACTTAAGAAAACAAATCTGGAAAAATCAAGTTGTCGCGACAGATCATAAATCTATCGGGACAACTACTTCAAACTTGTCAAAAAATAATTTTGGATTATAAAATATATTGTCTATTTAAGATAGCTCATTTAGGGTTTTACAAATTCTATTTTCAAAAAGTATGATTATGCAAAAAAAAAAAAAAACTAGGATTTAGTGTCTGAAAATATGTTTTTGAAAATGTGATTGGTTAACTATGTAGAAAATCTAAAAATATACCAGAAAGAATATGTGATTGGTAGAACCTAATGTGAAAATTATTTTAATTTAATATATTTTTAATAAATATAGTATGTTATTAAGTTTAATTAAATAAAATTTAAAAGTAGTCCATTCAATATGTTGTCTGTGTTTTCACCAAGTGACACGTGACACATATTAAGAATAATTAAGACTTAGCAGAAGTTGATTAAGTCTCCTGAAGATTGCCTTGAGCTCCACGGGAGGTTAGCCTTGCCTTCAGTCATAGTTCACCACCACCGGAGGAGTATATCCTCATGGAAACGTTACTTCCCGAGGACCATGTTCCAGGACAATGCTCCAAGCCTCACTGCCAGAATGTCTCATCCATTCATTTTCTCCAGGTCTGTGAGAAGCCTCTTTCGGACATGGAGAAGGGTTGCCAGGTGTCACGCACAATGACCCTGGACCACAAGCAACTTGCACATATCATGGTGTTGATCACGTACAAGTGACAAGTAGGATGTCTCACAGCACTGCCTGACATGGGAAAATGTGATGTTACCTTCTTGACACTGTTAGGAGAGTGTTTCCCAATAAAGTAGTGGGCTGGTATACCTCGTATTGGGCCCACTAGGATACCCATGGGTCAACTAGGATACGTAGGGGCCCACCAACTCATTTATTGGGAGAATTACCATTTATTGTGTATTTAAGCCCCCATCAGGGGATGATAATTGTAACGCCCTGGATAGCCAAGACCGCTACACTGTGTGTTTATAAAGATGCAGGACTTGCTACTCAAGTCATTTAGATAAAACGTGATACTGAACCACTAATGAACTAGGTTAAAAGAATTTCGTCTCAAAAGTGTACATTCTATATAACAAAACATTTTATACGTGGGATCCCAAAAAGAAACAGCGTTCGAAAGTCAGTTTACAAAATTGACAAGGTTTAGACAACCATTAGCCATTCTAAGGGAAAACAAACATTTCTGTTTCCCCTGTTCCTATTTTCCCCTCAACCGTGGCAGTTGAGCAGCTGGTCATGTACATTAAGCTCGCAGAGCTCTCCAAGTCAGAGCTAATCGAGTTTGCCCTTGCCTTTACCTGCACCACGAAGCACCTGTGAGACAAGGCCTAGCAAGAAAACATAATATGCATCATAAACCACAATAACAGATGAACAACCCATTAAGCATGATCAAACACACATATTAATCACATAGCACGTATGCAGAAACATAGATGCAACTAAACGTTAATAACAATCAGGTTACATGATTATCATGGCCGACAACTTAGGCCGCACCATCTGTTTACCCTACTGACTCCGACCCGCTTAAACCGAGCTCAGTGCATAATAAGCTGTCCTCGGCTACCAGTGGCTGAGTCGCGCCCTGTGCGCTAGTGTAACCTTGGCACTCTTAGGCTGTTGGTTTACTGTTTACATGGAATAATACCATCCTTTCAAAGCATGCATATTAGGGAACCCTTAGTCCCTTTTTACACAACCGGGTGCAGTTTTCTTTCCTTTAATTTTCACATTCACCGACTACGAGCGACGACTCTCGAGCACGATCCGCTTCCCGAGCCCTAGCTTATCACCTAGTCACAACCAAGGTAATGGATTCCATTAATATTCAAATAAAGGTTTCCGGGTACAATTCTAGCTTCCGGGACATCGAATTCCACCAAACACGGTGGTGGAATCGATCCCGAGCACCCTAGGTTAGGTTCCCGCACTTAAAATTCCCAAAATATCAAAGATGCACCTAAGGGCTGCGAATCCTGAAACCTTGCCGCGGCCCGCCGCTGAAACATAAACCAAGCCCCTCAGAGAGCAGGCACGCGCCACAACCCTGCCCTATGGCGCCACGGCGCTCCCCTTCGGCCGAGCCTCCCTGGCTCCTTTGCTTCGTAGGGCCGCAGCGCTCTAGAACAGAGCCGCAGCCCAACCCTTCGTGCCCAGAAAAACCTCCATTTTTGACTCTCAAACCTCACTCAAACTCCTCCAAAACTACCCCAACTCCACAACTCAATTACCCAAGGACTTCCCACACAATTCCAGCAACACAACCCAGCTGAAACCTAGATTAGAAACCCATCAAAATCCTATTTCAATCTCTGAAACTTACTAACTTAAGAACACAAAAAACCAGCCATGAAAACACCAAAATTCAGCCATTAAACCAGACATTCGAGCTTGCCTTAACTGCAGAATCAATCCTCCAAAAGATTTCTGGGCTAACTTCCAAGGTTCTAGCTTCAATTTAATCTTCAAATTCAAAACCCAAAAACCACTTAGAACACAACCAAAATCATAGAATTTCAACAACAGAGAGTGGGAATCAATCCTTACCTTAGTCCCTAATTGAATCCTCAATTAACCCTTGAGCTAATCCTCTAAATCCCAGCTTCAATCCTTAGGATTCCAACAACAATTTCTAGGTTCCGTGTTTTTCCTTTGAGAGAGAAAGAGAGGAAGAGGAAAGTATCGGTCTAGTTTGTTCCACTGTTTTCTTAAGCCTCTTAAGTCTATCCTTAAGTGATTAAGCTAATCCCAAGGCTCGGGGTACCGAAAACGTCCCCGAGGGCAAAATGGTAAAATTTCCCCAAAATTCCCGCTTAAGCTTCCTAACCTCAATTATATCTCCATACATTTATTCCCATAACCCGATAGTTTAAATAACCACTCGATACCTGAAAATAGCCCTGACTTGTCCTTAACTAAATATCACAATCATAGTCCTTAACTAACTCTAGCCAACGCCAACGCCTTTGCCTCATATTCAGATCCTTCTGGGTGAAGAAGTACTGCAAGCTCTTATGGTCAGTGTATATTTCGCACTTCTCCCCATACAGATAATGATGCCACACCTTCAGTGCGAATACCACTGCTGCTAGTTCCAAATCATGAGTAGGATACCGTTGTTCATACTCCCGCGATGCATAAGCTATAACTTTCTCATTATGCATCAGCACGTAGCCTAAACCCATCCTCGACGCATCATAGTAAACCACAAACTTTCCTTCCTCCGAAGGAAGACTCAGCACAGGTGCAGAAATAAGCCGTCGCTTCAACTCTTGGAAACTGTTCTCACACTTCTCCGACCAAACAAACCTCTGATTCTTTCTTGTCAATTCTGTCATTGGCGAAGCGATCTTTGAGAATCCCTCCACAAACCGCCTGTAATAACCTGCCAACCCAAGGAAACTCCGCACCTCCGAGGCATTTCTTGGCCTCATCCAATCTCTCACAGCTTCCACCTTGGACGGATCCACCTTAATCCCTTCTGCGCCAACTATATGCCCAAGGAAAGTCACCACTGGTAACCAAAATTCACACTTCTTAAACTTAGCATATAACTGCTGTTCCCCTAATCTCTGTAAAACCTGCCGAAGATGCTGCTCATGCTCTGCCTCTGAACTGGAGTATACTAGAATGTCATCGATGAAGACAATGACGAACTGATCCAAGAAGTCCTTGAACACCCTGTTCATCAAATCCATAAAAGCTGTCGGGGCATTGGTCAAACCAAAAGACATGACCAAGAACTCATAATGCCTATATCGCGTCCGGAAGGCCGTCTTCGGTATATCCTCATCTTTGATCCTCAGCTGGTGATAACCAGATCATATGTCAATCTTTGAGAACACCGTCTTTCCCTGCAGCTGATCGAACAAGTCATCAATCCTTGGTAGAGGGTACTTATTCTTGATAGTCAACTTGTTCAATTCTCTGTAGTCTATACACATCCTCAATGTCACGTCCTTCTTCTTAACAAATAACATTGGAGCGCCCCATGGTGAGTAACTAGGTCTGATGAATCCCAAATCTAGAAGCTCCTGCAACTGTATCTTTAGTTCCTTCAACTCTGCTGGTGCCATTCTATATGGTGTCCTTGATACTGGCTCTGTTCCCGGTGCTAACTCAATCTCAAACTGAATCTCCCTGTGCAGCGACAACCCTGGTAGATCCTCAGGAAATACGTCCAAAAACTCACACACCAATCTGGTCTCCCCCGGCCCTGCTAGCATAACCCTAGTGGTATCCACTACACTGGCCAGAAAACCTATGCATCCCCCCTGCAACAAGTCTCTGGCTCTCAATGCTGAAATCATGGGTACGCGGGGTCCACATACCACACCCACAAAGACAAAAGGATCCTCGCCCTCAGGCTCAAAAGTCACCATCTTCTTCCTGCAGTCAATAGTAGCCCCATATCTGACCAACCAGTCCATCCCCAGAATCATGTCAAAATCCTCCATGTCTAACTCAATCAAATCCACTGAAAGTTCCCTACTATCAACCATCACTGGCAGTGCCCTAATCCATCTCCTAGAAATTACTAGTTCCCCTATAGGCAATAAATTCCCAAACCCCACAGTCCTATATTCACTAGGTCTACACAATCTACCAATCACTTTACTAGAAACAACATAATGCGTAGCACCAGAGTCAATCAATACAGTAAAAGGAGAGCCAGCGCTAGAAAGCTGACCTGTCACTACCGAGAGACTAGCCTCGGCCTTTGCCTGCGTCAAAGTGAATACTCGAGCTGGAGTCAAGCTATCCACCTTTCCTGCTTCACCTTTCTTCACTGTTGGGCAGTCTTTCCTGAGATGCCCCACTGTTCTGCACACAAAACAAGCTTTGGCTCGACATTCGCCCAGGTGACGCCTTCTACACCTCGGGCACTCTGGATAGGTCCGCCATGCCTCGCCGCCACCCTAACAACCACCCTGACCACCCTGACCCCTCCTATCAGGACAAGCAGTGGTCGAAGTGTCTGGAGTCTTTCTCTTGAAGTCGCTGGGGCCTCCGTCCCTACCTGTCCCTGAATAAGGAGGCACCACTCTGCGGCCCCCGCGCCTCACCGCACTTTCCCTCCAAATCTTGTTCTCCGCTTCCTCAGCGGTAAGAGCCTTCTCAATGGCCTGGCATAAGTTGTTCCTCCAGGTACTGTTGTAATCCTAACATCCCGGGCTATCATAGCATTAAGCCCCCTGATGAATTTATCCTGTCTAGCAGCATCAGTAGGCACAAGATCTGGTGCAAACTTTGCAAGCCTATCAAATTTTAGGGCATACTCAGTAATAGTCATATTGCCCTGCACCAAACCCACAAACTCATTAACTTTTGCTGCCCTCACAGCAACATTGTAGTATTTCTGGCTAAACAAGTCTCTGAAGCCTTCCCAACTCAAAGCAATCACATCCCTGGTTTGTGATGCCACCTCCCACCGGATGTGGGCATCCTCTCTCAACATATACGTGGCACAGGCCATTATGTCATGCCCTTCTACTCTCATGAAATCCAGAATGGTTGTGATCATAGTCAGCCATTGCTCAACCTTCAATGGATCAGGTCCCCCCTCAAAGATTGGAGGTTGCTGCTTCCTGAACCCCTCATATAATGGCTCCCACCTGTTCCCAACCTCCCCAGACTGTACGACTGGTACCACTGCAGGTGGTACAATAGGGGCAGCACTCCCTGATGGAGCCTGCTGTCGCAACAAGCGAATCTGCTCATCTTGACTCTGCAGTTGCGCTTGCATATCTGCCATGAGTTGCTGCCAGTTTTCAGGAACTGATGGAGGAATCTGGCCCTGGTCATCACCCCCGGTCCCAGACCTAGTGCCGGCTAGCCGTGTAGATTTTCTTGGACACATAGCTACCCAAGTCAATCTGCAATCAACGACTCGGCAGTCAGACCATGATGACAGGGCAAAAGCTTCTCCAAAATCCATCAAAGGAGCATAACCAATCACAAACATTCAAAATATAGGCATTCATCCACATGCAACAACTACTGATAAGCATGCCCCAACATTACCACATGACAGCCAAGATAAAAGCATTCATCCACGCACAATATACAGTTAGTCATTGAAATATTCACTTGCATGCACGACAATGCTAATAAGCATGCCTCAATATTCTCATACAACAGTCAAGGGCCAGGCTCTATCAGTTTCTCATGCTTCCTATTAATCCAATAAATAACAACATTCATAACTCATTTCAGGCATATAAGCATATAAGCACATATACACATTACCATACCTTGAATCGAGCTTGTCTCTAGCAGCGAATGTACATGTCCAGCCGGTCTTCAGGAACCCTTAAACCTAGGATGCTCTGATACCAAGTTGTAACGCCCTGGATAGCCAAGACCGCTACACTGTGTGTTTATAAAGATGCAGGACTTGCTACTCAAGTCATTTAGATAAAACGTGATACTAAACCACTAATGAACTAGGGTTAAAAGAATTTGGTCTCAAAAGTGTACATTCTATATAACAAAATATTTTATACGTGGGATCCCAAAAAGAAACAACGTTCGAAAGTCAGTTTACAAAATTGACAAGGTTTAGACAACCATTAGCCATTCTAAGGGAAAACAAACATTTCAGTTTCCCCTGTTCCTGTTTTCCCCTCAACCATGGCGGCTGAGCAGCTGGTCATGTACATTCAGCTCGCAGAGCTCTCCAAGTCAGAGCTGATCGAGTTTGCCCTTTCCTTTACCTGCACCACGAAGCAACCGTGAGACAAGGCCTAGCAAGAAAACATAATATGCATCATAAACCACAATAACAGATGAACAACCCATTAAGCATGATCAAACACACATATTAATCACATAGCACGTATGCAAAAATAGAGATGCAACTAAATGTTAATAACAATCAGGTTACATGATTATCAGGGTCGACAACTTAGGCCACACCATCTGTTTACCCCACTGACTCCGACCCGCTTAAACCGAGCTCAGTGCATAATAAGTTGTCCTCGACTACCAGTGGCTGAGTTGCGCCCTGTGCGCTAGTGTAACCTTGGCACTCTTAGGCTATTGGTTTACTGTTTACATGGCATAATACCATCCTTTCAAAGCATACATATTAGGGAACCCTTAGTCCCTTTTTACACAACCGGGTGCAGTTTTCTTTCCTTTAATTTCCACGTTCACCGACTACGAGCGACGACTCTCGAGCACGATCCGCTTCCCGAGCCCTAGCTTATCACCTAGTCACAACCAAGGTAATGGATTCCATTAATATTCAAATAAAGGTTTCCGGGTACAATTCTAGCTTTCGGGACATCGAATTCCACCAAACACGATGGTGGAATCGATCCCGAGCACCCTAGGTTAGGTTCTCGCACTTAAAATTCCCAAAATATAAAAAATGCACCTAAGGGTTGCGGCCCCTGAAACCTAGGCGCAGCCTGCCGTTGAAACAGAAACCAAGCCCCTCAGAGAGCAGACACGCGCCGCGGCCCTGCCCTGTGGCGCCGCGGCGCTCCCCTTCGGCAGAGCCTCCCTGGCTCCTTTGCTTCGTAGGGCCGCAGCGCTCTAGAACAGAGCCGCGACCCAACCCTTCATGCCCAGAAAAACCTCCATTTTGACTCTCAGACCTCACTCAAACTCCTCCAAAACTACCCAACTCCACAACTCAATTACCCAAGGACTTCCCACACAATTCCAACAACACAACCCAGTTGAAACCTAGATTAGAAACCCATCAAAATCCTATTTCAATCTCTGAAACTTACTAACTTAAGAACACAAACAACCAGCCATGATAACACCAAAATTCAACCATTAAACCATAAATTCGAGCTTGCCTTAACTGCAGAATCAATCCTCCAAAAGATTTCTGGGCTAACTTCCAAGGTTCTAGCTTCAATTTAATCTTCAAATTCAAAACCCAAAAACCACTTAGAACACAACCAAAATCATAGAATTTCAACAACAAAGAGTGGGAATCAATCCTTACCTTAGTCCCTGATTGAATCCTTAATTAACCCTTGAGCTAATCCTCTAATTCCCAGCTTCAATCCTCAGGATTCCAGCTACAATTTCTAGGTTCTATGTTTTTCCTTTGAGAGAGAAAGAGAGGAAGAGGAAAGTATCGGTCTAGTTTGTTCCACTATTTTCTTAAGCCTCTTAAGTCTATCCTTAAGTGATTAAGCTAATCCCAAGGCTCGGGGTACCGGAAACGTCCCCAAGGGAAAAATGGTAAAATTTCCCCAAAATTCTCGCTTAAGCTTCCTAACCTCAAATATATCTCCATACATTTATTCCCATAACCTGGTAGTTTAAATAACCAGCCGATACCTGAAATACCCCTGACTTGTCCAAAGTCAATTATTAAGCCCCGTTATGACTTTCCCGCTATCTAGCTCCCTAGGATCGCCTCAAGTCGCACACTGCATATCTACCCACATAATAATGTGGTTCTCATAGATATAACATTTAACCACAATTACATTCATATAATCATTCAAGCATGCTTATCATATAATCATGCATTAAATCAATAAACTCACACATAAACTAATTATGCCCTCCTCGAACACTAATCAGGGCCCTTAAGCCATAACAGCAATTTTGGGTCGTTACAATAATTGTAATTATCCCTCATTAGGGATTAATTTCCCCATCTATCTATAAATAAGGCTAGGAAACCTTTGTAAGAGCTTGAAATTTGCAAGTTCTTCACATCCTAAATACATGTGACCCGTGGACTAGGGTTGATTCACAAGCAGAACCACGTAAAATCCTGTGTCTCAATCTTTAATTCTTTAAGCTTTATTTTAGTTAGTTGTTAGTGAAATTTTTAGTCAACATTTTTGTGCTTTCCTTGAGAGGTTGAAAAAAGCTTGAGTTGCAGCAATGGTAAACACAAGAAGGAATCTCCCTGAAGACAATCCCCCCACCGCTAGTGTGGGAGGAGAACCAAGCTAACCACCTCCACCAGCCAATCCGAAGGTGGCTGATAACGACGGTTACAATGGTAAGGATAGAGAAGACTACAAAAGTGAGTACTCACAGTCATACCAGATGGAGGAGCCACTAGAAGTGGTGGCACTTGAGGGTCAAATAGCCCCTAGCAATGGGAGATGGAAGCTTAAAAGGGTAGTATCACCTCCTTACAAGAGGTGGTTAATGCCACGAAAGCCACATTGGCGGCTTAAGGGCTGCAAGTTGACCCTCAGGGTGAAGTACCACCTGGGAGGCTAAATGGTATGTCACCTACGCACCCAGCTAAAGTGCCACTTATGCTACCAGCAGAGTGCTCCCTGCGCACCCCGCTGACGTAGCACAAGAACAGCCAGCTGGCATGCCACTTGTGTACTCAGCTGGAGTACCACCCATGCCTTCATCCCATAGGGGAGATAAGGCTAAGGCTCCCCAAAATTGAAGAGGATTCATCGGGCTTCTGAGACCCTCAATGTCCAGAGAAGGGCATATGACCATGAGGAAGTTCATGGGGTCTGAGGAAACCTCTAGGCCCACAATGTCTGCGGAGCCCAGGGCGTTCTGCCTAAGCACGCTGTGACAGACCGTGGCAGGCCTAGGGAGAGAGAACTTTATAGGCCCCAACAGCCTCGGGGCAACCCCAGGTGAGGAGCCAACATGAGAGAACTCTCCATGAACCGAGGACAATGAATCAGTGTATCAGTTAATAATGATTACATAGAGTCTTATTGTGAGATAGAGGTAGGATTCCCCGAGGATGGCTGCCATAGGGGCGCATAACCTGATTTGTGAGACAATCTTAATGCTTGTAAAAACAAGGTTGGTCCCGAACACCTCCCCGGGAAATACCCACAACCGAACCACCGAGACAATCTTAATGCTTGGAGGAAAGAAGCAATGCCCGACCAAGGGGCATACCCGGCACACAGTGCCAATAATGATCCTCTTCGTGCAGAGTTGGAGAGCTTGAAAAAGATCATGTTGAAGATGGCCAGGTAAAAGGAATAAGAAACTAAAGAGAAGTGGTGCTCCCGAGGAGAAGTACACTCCTTAATACTCCGAGTACACTGTTCTTGTCGATACTCAAGAGAATATTTTCACAGCCAAGAAACAACAAGTTCACTACCAGAGGCCACATCCCATCCGACGAGAAAGGGAAAATAGAGATACAACCAAGTTTTGCAAGTTTCACAATGATGTTGGTTATCATACCAACGAATGTAGACAACTTCATAATGAGATAGAGTATCTAATCAAATTGGGGCACCTTCACCAGTATGCCAGGGCTGGAGCACATCTGACTCAATCTCTCGCAGGAGCTCAACCCCCAAACCAACATGTGGCACCTCCACAAGTTCAAGGCCAAGTGTTGGCTTCTCCGCAGCTAATGGCCCTAGGACCTCCTTTGTTATATTATTTTATAATGTAATGTAATATTATATTATTTTATAATATAATGTTTTAGATTAAATAAATGTGACAAAGAGTATCACATATTGTAACATATAATAGAGAGTTACAATATTTAGATATATGTGACATATCCAAATATGTAACATATTTGGTGTTACAAATTCAGTCACAAATTTGTAACTTCCAAATATTGCCCATTATTGTGTAGATTTGTTGTTACACAATATTGAGATGAATTTCTTAAAGCCATAAGTGAAATGGTTGTTAGAGATATGATTTTAACCCCAATAATGTGTTTTGGGGGTTACAAAATCAATTGGGAGAGTGTTGGAATCATTTGGAAAGACAACATATTTTTATGTGCTGAAATTGGTCAGTGGTCATGGCCACAGGATGTTGGTGGTCGCGGCCACTGATGTCCCTGGTCGCGGCCATAGGTGAAAATTTGACAAGATTTTTTAGTTTTTTCCAATTCTTTTGAACGGCTACAAAAACCCAAATAACTCCCAAATTTCATTTTTAATTCCATAAACATCCAATTAATCATTGGTAACAGCCATGGGGGTTGGTGGAATTTGAAATTCAAAGGGTGTTTCTAAACTCTATAAATAGGAGCCTATTGCTTACTTGTAAGACATAATTTTTCTATCCATTAGAGCACTTGGCTAGAAACACCTAGAGGCTTGATTATTCTAGAAAGAATTTCCAAAATATGTGAGAGATCCCTTAGTGCTTGAGTTAGGGGGAAATAAGCTTTTGGACAAAGCTTTCAAACCTTGTCCAAGTTGGTGATCCTCAACACTCTTCACTTTGGTTGTGTGAGTGAGAGTTTATTGGTTTTGTTCTTGTTCTTATTTTTCTACTATTGTTTTTCTTCATATTCTTCTTGTTCTATTTACTTGTACTTTTGTTTTAGAGTTGTAATCCTTTCATTTTCTTTTGTTACAAACACTTTTGTGTATCTTTTGTTTAGAGTTGTATTTCACCATTCTCTTCTTCTAATTCTTTTCTTATTTATTTGTATTTTCAGTCATAGAGTTGTAACACTATTTAATCAATCTAAATTTTATTTGTATCATCTTGTCTAGAGTTGTAATATTTCTTACCAATTTCCATTGAGGCAATCACATTTTTCCTAACATTCAAAAGCTTACCCTTTGTTTGTTTCAATGGAAGGTGAGACTATCAAGATTATGAATCAACACCTAGTGAGGTTGGATAGGTTTGATGGGTCCAATTTCACTAAATGGCAAGACAAGGTGAGATTCCTTTTGACCACTCTCAAAATCGTCTACATTCTAGAGTCCACTCTAGAACCTCTCCCAACGCCATCCGACAAGGACTCTCCCGAGGAGGTGGAGAAAAAGAGGAAGATGGAGGAGGACAGTCTCCTTTGTAGGGTCATATCCTCAACGCCCTTTCTCATAGGCTTTATGACCTCTACAACGAGACCAAATCGGCAAAGGAGATATGGGATGCGCTTGAGACAAAATTCAAGGCGGAAGAGGAAGGTACCAAATTTTTTTTGATATCTCAATATTTTGATTTTCAAGTTTTTTGGTGATAAAACTATTCTTCCTCAAATACATGAATTGTAAATAATTGTTAACAAATTGAAAGTCTTGAAGATTGAGCTTCCCGAGGCCTTTCAAGTTGGTGTTATAGTGGCTAAATTACCACCAACTTGGAAGAGCTATAGGAAAATAATCCTTCATCAAAATGAGGATTATTCTTTGGAGGAAATCCAAAAGCATATTAGAATCAAGGAGGAATCGATATGTAGAGATAAGCTTGTGGAGGGGTCTAATGGATAGATTTCCAAAGCAAATGCGGAGTCACAACCAAAACATCCCAAAAACAAAGGGAAATGCAAGAAGGGTAATGAGACATCCTTAGGTCCAAGAACCACCCCAAACAAGTTTAAGGGTGAGAAAGGTCCTTGCTTTATGTGTGGGGAAAAGGGTCACTATGCTAGAGAGTGTAGGCATAGAGAATACCAACAAGGACCTAAGGTAAACACAACTCAAGAGGAGAACATAGTTGCTACCCTTAGTGATGTGAATGCGGTCCAAGGCAAGGTGAAAGGGTGGTGGTATGATACATGTGCCACCGTCCATGTCACCTATGACAAATCATTGTTCAAGATCTTTGAAGAGTCAAAGGGCAACCATGAGATTCAAATGGGCAATGAGGGCAAATCCAAGGTACTCGGCAAAGGTACCATTGAAGTCTTTTTCACCTCTGGCAAGAATGTTACATTAGTGAATGTACTTTATGTTTTTGAAATGAGTAGAAACTTGGTAAGTGGTGATTTGCTTGGCAATCCCGGCATTAAAGTCATTTTTCAGTCCGGCAAACTTATTCTTACCAAATCAAATGTATTTTTGGGAAAAAGGTACTCTTGTGAGGGTATGGTTAAGTTGTGCACCAATGATGTAACTTTCAATGTTATCAATAAAAATGCTAATTCTGCCTATATAGTTGAGTATGATTCTTTATTTTTGTGGGATCTTAGACTATATCACATAGGTTTTTCAACCATGAAAAGAGTAGTAAAATGTGGTATGATTGCATGAAATATTAAAAACTATGGTAAATGTGAAACATGTGTTAAGGCAAAGATGAAATAGAAACAATTTCCTAGTGTGGAAAGATCATCTAATTTACTAGATTTAATCCATAGTGATCTTTGTGAATTAAATGGTGTTTTAACTAGAGGTGGTAAAAGGTATTTTCTTACTTTTATATATGATCTTAGTAGATATACCTATGTGTTTCTTTTGAAGCATAAAGATTAAACTTTTGATGCTTTTAAATTATATAAATTAGAAGTTGAAAATCAACTAAATAAAAAGATTAAGGTGCTAAGAAGTGATAGAGGAGGAGAGTACTTCTCTAATGAATTCAATACATTTTGTGAAGAAAATGGTTTAATTCATGAGTGCACCACATTTTATACACCACAACACAATGGTGTTGCTGAAAGGAAAAATAGGACTTATCTAGAGATGATAAATTCTATGTTGGTGTTTTCTGGTTAATTTTAACTTATGGGGTGAAGCGTTATGAACCGCTTGTCACATTCTTAATCGAGTACCGATGAAGAAAAATGAGATATCTCCATATGAGTTATGGAAAGGAAGAAAACCCAACATAGTGTACTTCAAAGTGTGGGGGTGTCTTGCATATTGCAAGAAAAATGAATCTAATAGAACAAAGTTACATTCAAGAGCCATAAATTGTGCTTTTGTTGGTTATGCCAACAATAGTAAAGCATATAGGCTATTAGACTTAGAGTCTAATATTGTGATTGAATCTAGAGAAGTTGAATTTTTCGAGAACATGTTATGTGACAACAATTCTCAAGCTTCTACATCCAAAGTTGATTCTCAAGAATTGAAAGGTAGTGGATACTGCGGTTCAGTGTTGGTTCAGAGAAAAACCAAAGGGATTCTTGGAATTCTTAAGGCAGGAATGTCTGCCTATCTGAAAAGACATAGGAACTTGTAAATTGTTTACTTTGGAATACAAAGTTTCAGGATGAGAGATTTGTATCTCTCCAAGTGAGTGCAGACAAGGGAAAATATGTTATGCTAGGAAAGAAAGGGAAGTTCTGACTCCCGATTCAATAGGAATTCTGAGGTTTTACCAAGGGTTAGGTCGAGGGCCTATAAGCTGATTTCACCCTAGTAGGGATGATGACTCATAAGTATTTCTGGTATCGAGAATAAATTAATGAAGCGATCGTTGTGAATTAAGCAGACTCTGGAGCTTCTGCAAATCTGATGTGCAAGCAAAAGTTAAAGAAAGTATGGTTATCGAATAAGATCTTGTGGAACAAGATTGTTACTCACGCTTGAGTGTTATTAAAGATTAAGAGTAAAGGTGTTGGACCTTGGGAATTTTAGTCAGAGGTATGAGGTTTATTGTCTGATGTGTTCAAGTAAATTTCGAGGACGAAATTATCATAAGGAGGGGATAGTTGTAACGACCCAAAATTACTATTAAGGCTTAAGGGCCTTTATTAGTGTGTCGGGAGGGCATAATTGGAGGTTATGTGAAGCAATGGTGTGAGAATGCATGTTTATGAGTTTTGGATGCCCTGCTTGGCTGGTAAGGGCGTAATTATAATTTTGGCCAGTTAGGGCATAAACGTGATTGTGTGTGATAAATTGTTGAGACCACATTATTATGTGGATATATAGATATATATATATATATATATGTATATATGTGTGTGTTTGCAGCTTTCGGCACGAGGCGATCCTAGGGAGCCGGTAGTGGGAAAGTCACAACGGGACTCGATACTCGACTCGGGGTGAGTCAAGGGGTATTTGGGATGTTAGGTGGTTGTCTGGGTTATCAGGTTATGAGAATAAGTAATTGGAGATATATTTGAGGTTAGGAAGCCTAGGTGGGAATACTGGGGAAATTTACCATTTTTCCCTCGGGGACGTTTTCGGTACCCCGAGCCTTGGGATTGATTTAACTAGTTAATGATAGATTAAGTAAAGTGTAGAATTCGGTGGAACAAAAGTTAGAACCGACCTTCTTTTTCTCTCTCTTTCTCTCTCAAAGGAACCACAGAAACAAGGATTTCTTGGGTTGGAAACTCATGAGTTAGCGCTGGGATTGTGGGGAGAATTTCTATTGCAACTTGAAGGTTCAACCAGGAATTTAGGTAAGTGATGATTTGTGGTTTATCTAATTAAATCCTATGGTTTTGATCTGGGTTCTAAGTGCTTGGGTTCTTAACTTTTGAAGATTAGATTGAGGCAAGGATTTTGGAATTAGCTCAGCAATTACTTGTTGGATTGGTTCTTCAATGAAGGTAAGCTCTAATCTATGGTTTAGTGTTGAATTATGAGTTCTCTTAAATGGTTTTAGTGTTTTTAAGCTTATGGGTTTCAAAGATGGAGATGTTGTTTTGATGAGTTTCTAGACTAGGTTTTTGTTGGGTTATGTTGTTGAAATCATGTTAGAATGTTGGGGTAATTGGATTATGTTATTGGGATGATTGTTGGTGGTTTTGAGAGAGATTTGAGTGTCAAAAATGGTGGTTTTTCTGGGTTCGAAGGGGTCGGGCCGCGACATGGTTCTTGGTGAGCCGCGACCCTTCGCAGTTGATGGGTGTTGAGGAAGGAGGGTGGGCCACGGCATGGGGCATGTAGGGCCGAGGTCCGTGTCTATTTCTAGGCAAGGTTGGGCTCTATTTGGGGCCATGCCTCGGCATGAGGAGGCTTGAGCCATGGCCCTTAAGGAAATTTGTGTCCTTGGGATTTTAAACATGAAAATTTAACCTAGAGTGCTCGGGATCGATTCCACTACTGTATTTGGTGGAATTCGATGTTTCGGAGATTAAAACCTTATTCGTAAGCCTTTTACAACTATTGATGGAATCCTTTATTATGGTCGTGACTAGGTTTATGCTTGAGCTCGGGGCAGGATCGTGTTCGGGGGTCGTCTTTCCTAGTTAAAGCGCTTGGAGATTAAAGGTAAGAAAACTGCACCCGGTTGTGGATTTATATTGGGACTAAGGGTTCCCTGTCTTGTATGCTCTTTAGGAGAATGGTATTATGCCATGTGAATTGTAAATGGATGGTATCACGCCATGTAAATAGTAAACGTGCGGCCTAAGAGCGCCGAAGTTTACACTTGCGCACAGGGCGCGACTCGGCCACTGGTAGCCGAGGATAGCTTATTATGCACTGAGCTCATTTTAAGCAGGCTGGAGTCAGTGGGTTAAACAGAGGGTGCGGCCTAAGTTGTCGGTCCTAATTATCATTTGATTTGATTGTAATTATTATGATGATTATGATATGCTGGTTAATTGAATGGAAAATTGTCAGCTTGTTGAATGTTATCGTCGAATGGGGTGAATGTTTTGTACTGTTGAGTACTTGGTTATGTCTTGTGAAATAATTGGGTATTATTAGTGATTGTGTTTTAAATGTTATGTTTTCTTGCTGGGCCTTGGCTCACGGGTGCTACGTGGTGCAGGTAAGGGCAAGGGTTTGATGAGTAGGCCATCAGTTGGAGAGCTCTGGGGGCGGGGTGTACATTGTCGGCTGCTCGGCTGCCACGGTCGAGGGATTGTACAGGGACGGGAACCTAAAACATGTATTTTGCCGTTAGAGTGGCTTGATTGTTTATAAAATTTGGAAATTCTGTAGTTACGTTATTTAAACCCTGATTTGGGATCCCATGTACCAAACACTTATTTTAATGAAAATTATTTCGTTTACAACAAAAATCTTTTAAACCTAACCTGTTTGTGTCATTAGATTCATATTTTTATCTAAACAGCTTGATTAGCAAGTCTCGCACTATTCCAAACACACAGTGTAATGGTCTCGGTTATCCAGGGCGTTACGGTTACAATAGATAACTATTTAATCTAGTGGGGGAATGTTATATTATTTTATAATATAATGTAATATTATATTATTTTATAATATAATGTTTTAGATTAAATAAATGTGACAAAGAGTGTCACATATTGTAACATATAATAGAGAGTTATAATATTTAGATATATGTGAAATATCTAAATATGTAACATATTTGGTGTTACAAATTCAGTCACAAATTTGAAACTTCCAAATATTGCCCATTATTGTGTAGATTTGTTGTTACACAATATTGAGATGAATTTCTTAAAGCCATAAGTGAAATGGCTGTTAGAGATATGATTTAAACCACAATAATGTGTTTTGGGGTTTACAAAATCAATTGGGAGGGTGTTTGAACTGTTTGGAAAAGCAACACATTTTTATGTGCTAAAACTACTCAGGGGCCGCGACCACAAGATGTTGTTGGTCGTGACTTGTGGAACAGAGAGCAGTGGCCGCGGCCAGTGATGTCCCTTGCCGCGGTCACATTAGTTTTTTCCAATCCTTTTGAACGGCTCCAAAAACCCAAACAACTCCCAAATCTCATTTTTAATTCCATAAACATCCAATTAATCATTGGTAGCAACTATGGGGGTTGGTGGAATTTGACATTCAAATGGTGTCTCTAAACTCTATAAATAGGAGCCTATTGCTCACCTGTAAGACATAATTTTTCTATCCATTAGAGCACTTGGCTAGAAACACCTAGAGGCTTGATTATTCCATAAAGCATTTCCAAAATCTGTGAAAGATCCCTTAGTTCTTGAGTTAGGGGGAAATAAGCTTTTGGACAAAGGTTTCAAACCTTGTTCAAGTTGGTGATCCCCAACACTCTTCACTTTGTTCGTGTGAGTGAGAGTTTATTGGTTTTGTTCTTATTCTTATTTTTCTACAATTGTTTTTCTTCATATTCTTCTTGTTCTATTTACTTGTACTTTTGTTTAAGAGTTTTAATCCCCTCATTTTCTTTTGTTACAAACACTTTTGCTTTATTTGTATCTTTTGTTTAGAGTTGTATTTCACCATTCTCTTATTCTAATTCTTTTCTTATTTATTTGTATTTTCAATCATAGAGTTGTAACACTATCTAATAAATCTAAAGTTTATTTGTATTATCTTGTCTAGAGTTGTAACATTTCTTACCAATTTCTATTGAGGCAATCACATTTTTCCTAACACCCTTTGGTGAACGGACGAGTAGGGACCATTTCTAGAGGACCTCACTAGGGTGCCACATCAAGGAGCTCACAAAACAAGTATGTGCGAGCCCCCAATCATGATGACGAAGTATGCACACTGTCCCGCTCCTGGCACATATGCCCAGATGACGAACCAGATAATTGTTGGGGTTTTATGCCCTAATTAAAACTCAATTTCTTTGTAATCTCAGTTTATTATCAATAAAATAATAGAAATAATTTTTTATTTGGTCAATCACATTGCTCACATGTTTTATTTTCATGATTATTTGTTTAATATAAGCTTCTATTAAATCTCAATCATATAGCTAATCATACTTATAGTGACGTAATCATAGTGGAATATAAATATAATTATATGATAAAAAATAAGTTAGTCCTAAGATTAGTCAGTGCGCAGGATTTACACTGATTTTCCAATCTACTATATGGTCTACTTACAAATTGTAGTGTTATGTTCTTTCCAAAACATTAACAAAGTAGATAAGATTAGATGTATTTGTTACATCAGACTAAACCGATATTGACTTTAGATTGATTAGTAAATGTACCGTTATTATCAAATATAGTCATATCATAAAGTTGACCATAGGTTAATTCAATCTCAATTCTGAGTGGTTAGTATTCTAACTAATTGTACTATTCAAGTCATTTGATTTGTTCGTTACCAGCTTACCCTACGGACTAGCCCATACTTACATCTTGGGGACTTGGTAGTATTATTGAGTGAGAGTGTTAATCATAGATATGAACATCTATAGCTCCTAGCAAGAAGTGAAATGATGATCACCTTATAGCTTGGTTGAACGAGTTAAATGATTGAGTACTCATTTCTGTGATTAAAGTTCATGGAAATATCATTTACAAGGAACTTAGTGGTATTTAAGGATAAAATACAATGAGGGGTAAAATGGTAATTTGGACCCGACTCAGTTGTAGATCATCTATAGAGGATTGATGAAAAATTATGGTTGTAACAATGTATAACATATTTACTTTAAGTGTAAAGCGTTCTATGAGTTCAAGAGTGCAATTCTTAGTCTTTAGTGGAGTCACCTATTGGAGCTTGAATTCATAGGTCCATGGTCTCCACAATGCCTTTGATTAAATCATATAGATAGTCTCGATTAATTGATTTAATTATTAATTAGGATTGTCAAAATTGTTTTGTATCAATTTTGGACAGTTTTACTAAGATGTGGAATTTAGAGAAGAAAAAATAAATTTGGACAAATTTATTAATTATGAAAAATTGGTGTCAAATTGATAAATAGTATTAAATCAAAGTTCAAATTATAATTAGTTGATTTGAATAAATAATTTAATTAATTAATTAATTATTGTTTAAATATATTTAATAAAACTTTAAAGATTTCGTAACATTCGAAATCAATTTTTATATATATTATATTATATTTATCTAATTAATTAATAAGGGTTTTTCTTTATTGTATAATTATAGAAAATAATAGTATTTGAATTTAAAGACTTTTATGCTTTGAATTTAAAAATGGAAAAATCTCAAGGCTTAGAAAAATACTATAGTATTAAGCCATATAAGGTATTTTTAAGCTATTATTTCAATTTTTTAATTAAATTGAATTAAAACTATAGTGTAGCTATAAATAGATACTTAATTCAACGTTTTTTTTTTGTGTGTATGGTAAAGTGAAGTGAAAAAGAAAAAACATAGACTCAAGAGACCTATTGTAGCCGCTCATATCCTTTCTCTTCTTCTCTATAATTTTCCCATCTCATGTGTTGAGAATTGTCCACTCTAGTCTAGGTGATCGATTTCACTCTCTTGTCGTTACTCTACAACAGAAAGGAACAAGGGTTAGAGAGAGTGAAGGAAGGAGTCTCAATATCTGCTGTGTAAAAGTAAGATTCTTAAATTCTGTTTCATTAGAAACATGTTTCTAGGTTGTTTTATATGTTAATTTTTTTTAATATATGAAACATACATGAAAATATTTATGATCCTGCCTGATGTATTCTCAACAATAATTACCTTCTTCGAAGATGATGCTCGGAGACTGCAGTTCCCCCACCACAATCTATTGGTAATTTAGAATCAGATCTCCAACAAGATGGTAGTGCAGATCCTGGTGGACAATGAGAGTTTAGTGAACATCCTGTTCAAGCCAACCTTCGAGAAGATTGGGCTGATGACAAGCGATCTGTCCTCGTACACCTCAACACTATACAAATTCTTTAGCGAATGATTGATTCCTATAGGACAGATCAAGGTGCCAGTGACAACTGGAGAAGTACCTCGACATGCCTTCAAATATTGCACCTTTGTGGTGGTGGATTTCTCCTCTACCTATAACACCATTTTGGGTCATCCGGCCCTGGTAGTGTGTGGAGCAGTCACCTCTATTTTCCACTTGTGCATGAAGTTCCCCATGGACTCGGGGATTGGCACGGTTCATGGGGACCAGAAAGAGGCCCACCAATGCTATAATGTGTCACTTATGCACTCTGTGATGGTGATTGATTCAGCTTCTCCCGGGCAGGCTCCTCCAGAGGAGATGGAGGTCTTGGTTGTTCTCGAGGAGAAGGAGTCCAATGAGTTGGACCCCAGGTTTGGAGATGACAGGGTGATCGAACCCATGGAGGAGGTTGAAAAGGTCGTTCTCGATGAGGCCTACCAATAAAAGAAAACAAAGGTTGGGAAGAACCTCAAAGAGAAAGTCCGAGAAACTCTTGTAAGCTTTCTCTATGAGAACCAGAACATCTTCTCCTGGTCTCACGCATACATGATGGGAATCTATCCCAATATCATCTGCCATGACTTGAACATAGACCCCAACGTTGCCCCGGTGCCACAAAAAAGGAGGACAATGGACCTAACAAGGGCGGATGCCTTGAAGGCGAAGGTTGACAAGCTCCTTGGGTACAAGTTCATTCGGGAGGCCTAGTACCCCAAGTGGTTGGCGAACTCGATGCTAGTCCCAAATCTTAACGGGACCTGGAGGACTTTCATTGATTTCTCCAAACTCAATAAGGCCTACCCAAAGGATTGCTTCCCGTGTCGAAGAATCACCAGATGGTGGATGTTACCTCCAGATATGAGCTCCTCACATTCATGGATGCTTATTCAGGGTACAACCAAATCTCCATGCATGTCGTAGACCAGGAACATACCCGCTTCCAAACAAACAAAGATGCCTACTGCTATAAATTAATGCCCTTTGGTTTGAAGAATGAAAATTCCACTTACCAAAGGTTAATGAACAAAATGTTCAAGAACCAGCTTGGTTAGAACATGGAGGTGTATGTGGACGACATTCCTGGTGAAGTCCAAGAAAGCTCTGAATCACATGAAATATTTGGCAGAAGAATTCTCAGTCCTTCTCAAGTTTGGGATGAAGTTGAACCCCCAAAAGTGCAGAATCGGGGCAGCCTCTGGGAAGTTCCTCAAATTTATTGTGAACACCCAAGGAATTGAGGTAAATCCCAAGAAGATAGAGCCTTGATCGAGATGCCATCCCCCACGAAGCACAAGGATGTGCAATGTTTGACTGGTCGGATACTAGCCCTCAACCGCTTTGTATCAAATGTTACCGACAAGTGCATCCCTTTCTTTAACACCCTCCGAGGAGGTCAGAGATTTGAATGGACGAAGGAATGTGAGAAAGCTTTCCAGAAACTCAAGGCGCACATGGTGAATCCTTTAGTTTTGTCAAAGCCCATAGACAGAGAACCCATACTCCTCTACATGACAGTCGCAGAGAATACCATAAGTGTAGCTCTAGTGTGCGAGGAGGGCCGCACCCAACACCCCGTCTATTATGTGAGTAAGAGACTCCTTGGAGCAGAGTCTAGATACCCACTAATGGAGATGCTAACTTTTTGCTTAATAATAGCTTCTTGGAAACTCATGCCCTATTTTCAGGCACATCACATCAAAGTGCTCACCAGCCAGCCCCTTAGGCAAGTCCTTCAAAAGACAGAGTCTTCTGGGTTACTCCTTAAATGGGCAGTCAAAGTTAGTTAGTTCGATATTACTTACCACCCGAGGACTACCATAAAGGGACAAGCGCTGGTAGACTTCATCGAAGAGTGCATTGGAATGCATGAAAGGCCCGAGGAGGCCCAAACTGTTGGGTCTGTGTGGAAGTTGTATGTGGATGAATCCTCCAATGAGAATGGGGCTGGAGCAGGATTAATCTTGGTGTCCCCTGAGGGACATAGAGTTCACAGTGCCCTGAGATTTGGTTTCAATGTCTCGAACAACGAAGCTGAGTATGAGTCCCTCATAGCCGAATTGAGAGTTGCCTTGGGGCTTAAAACTGAGGGACTCGAGATATATAGCGGTTCTCAGCTGGTTGTAAACCAAGTCCTCAGAGAGTACCAAGCTCGAGGAACCAACATGGCTGCTTACTTGGCCAAAATGTAAGAGATGCTACACAGCTTCAAAAGATTTACCATCCGACAAGTTCCACTGGAACAAAACTCCAACGTTGATGCTCTAGCCAAGATAGCTACCACCATGGATGTTGAGATGCTCAATGTGGTCCAATTGACTACTTGGATTCTCCAAGCATTGTAGCGCCCGAGAAGGTGGAAATGGTCCAGCCCTTGTGCAATTGGATGGAGCCAATAATGAAGTACCTTGTCTCTAGAGAAATACCATAGAACAAGAAAGTGGCTCAGAAGCTACTTTATTAGGCTCATCGGTATGTGATCATGGACAACAACTTGTATAGATGAGGATATTCACTACCGCTACTCAAGTGTGTGTCCGAACGGGAAGCCAAATTCATCCTCCGAGAAGTGCATGAGGGCTTCTGCGGTGACCAAGCTGAGGGGAAAAGCCTAACACAAGGGTACTTCTGGCCCACGATGAACAATGATTCGATGGATTATGTCAAGAAACGCGACAAATGCCAGTGGTATGCTAACATCCTCCGAGCTCCTCCAAATGAGCTCACTCAGATGACAAGTCCCTGACCCTTTACAGTCCGAGGCATTGACCTGATAGGTTCTTTGCCAATGGGAAAAGGGAGGAGTAAAGTACGCGATTGTGGCAGTCGACTACTTTATGAAGTGGGTTGAGACCTAACCTCTCACTACGATCACCTCTAAGAAGGCACTGCACTTTGTTATCAAGAACATTGTTTGCCGCTATGGGCTCCTGTGGAAGATAGTCTTCAACAACGGCCTACAATTTGACAGTGAGTTTTTTACTGACTTTTTTGAAAGACATGGAGTCATGAAGAGTTTCTCCTTCGTAGCCCATCCTCAAGAAATTAGACAAGTGGAAGTGGTCAACAAGACGCTTAAGGCCACTTTGAAGAATAGGCTGGAACAGGCAAAAGGCGCTTGGCCCGAGGACCTGCCTAGAGTATTATTGAGTTACCGTACCATTGTTAGGACCTCCAATTGCCATTCACCATTCTCCATGGCCTACGGGTATGAAGCCATGCTCCTAGTTGAGGCCGCCATATCCACGCAATGATGAACGACGTATGACCCAACCACCAATCACACTTTACTTCAAGAATCATTAGACCTTGTTGAAGAGCTTCTGGAAAATTCACAACTCCGTGTAGCATCCTATCAACAAAAGGTGGTCAAGTATTTTAATTCTAAAGTGAAGGACATGAAGTTCAAGGTCAGGGATTTGGTGTTGCAAAGAATTTTCTTGACAACCTGAGATCCAAGTGTTGGAGTGTTGGGCCCTAACTCGGCAGGTCCATACCAAGTCGAGAGCAGTGTATGTCCCAGAACATACAAGTTGGCCCGACTAAATGGGGAGTTGATACCCCACGCCTAAAATGCGGTACACCTTCGTCGGTATCACCAGTAATGCAAGCCATTTTTTATATTTCTAACTTTAGGAATCATATGTAGCCTATGGGCACTTAATGAAAATCGTGTGTACAAAACATGATAGATGAAATTCAAAGAATTTGCTTGTATTTTTAATTTTTAATTTATCTACGTTTTGCTACTCTAGGATGTATTCGCTCGTTGGCCTAGATAAGTAAACGTAGACTAGTCTCCGATCACTCGGGGGGAATAAGTGGGATAGTCACCCTACGAGGATAGCCACTCGCGGAGCATGACCTAGGGAAATCAATATGAGGAGCCTATATGGGGCACCCTCAAGGTAAACCTAGTGTCATAAAGCTTGCGAGAGTTCCCCAGAAGCATGACATAGGGAACTCAGTTGGAGGTGCCTATATGGGGCGCCTTTGAGTAAATCTAGTGTCACAAGGTTAGCGGGAACAAATAAACCTAATTTGCCTAAGACCGAGAACTCAAATTACTTCCTGAGGACTAAGCGCCCGCGAAGCAATACTGAGTTCCCGAGAACCAAATGGTAAATGGATTTTAAGCCCTAAGTCGTCTAAACTCGGGCATAAGTCCCAAGTCGCCTAGAATTGGGCAAGCAAGCCACAGGTCTAGAGACTCAGGCACAAGTCCCAAATTGTCCAAACTTGGAAAAAAGAGACCTGAGTCTCCTAGACTTGGGCACACATGAGCGAGAACTCAAGTTACTTCCTGAGGACAAAGAGCCCACGAAGCAATACTGAGTTCCCGAGAGCCAAAATTATTATGGGCTTTCAAGACTCAAGCCGCCTAGACTTGGGCACAAGTCCCAAGCTGCCTAAACTTGGGCAAACAAGACCTGAGTGTCCTAGACTCGGGCACAAGTCCCAAGTTACCTAAACCTGGACACGTAAGACCCGAGTCTCCAAGACTTGGGCCCACATATGGTGGATAAAACAAGGTAAACTAAATCAATTTTTTTCGTGATGTTACATTACGTTAAAATTTTTTAGAAAAACCTTGCACATTTTTTAAGTCCAATTTGCATTATTACTAAACACTGTATGTAAAATGTGTTAAGTAAAAGGAAAAGAAGGCAAGCAAATAGAGCAAAAAGTCCATTCAATAGAGTATGTACAATTGTTCTTGGGAGCTCGAGCTTTTAATTTGTTTGTACCCCAATAAAAAAAAGGCTTGCAGGCCTAATTACTAGATATACAAAATTACAGAGGACATCCTAATTCGCTTCGGAAGGAGCCTCTGGGATAAGGTCAATAATTGGATCGTCCTCTGAGACTTGACCAGCTTCTTTTGCTGTTTTAGCAGCGGCGGCGGCAACATCCTCTGCTCGGAGGCGCTCCTCGAAGAGTAGCCTCATGTTGGCCTCATTGGTGAAGGCTAGGTCATATATAGTTATTTGATTTACTCGATATGGTTTGTCGAAATGATTAGGTTGAACACTTTTGTTTTGGGAACTCATTGTTGTAAATGGCTGGGGACAAAATATACAGATATTGAATCTATACCTTTCCAAGAGGAATTGAATAATGGTTCTCTTAAGGGTTGGCTTTTGATCAAAAATGTTATTGAGCTCAAATTCATAAATTAGTTTATGTATTAACCTTCACTAGTAAAGTTAATGATGTTGGGAAAACTTATACATGATCTAGTTTATTTTCATGTAAATCATATATTAAACAAATTAATATAAGAAAACCTAGAACATGTTTCTATAATGGAATTTAAACAGAGATAATGATAAGAACACTTACATTATACGCAACTGAATGTATTAGTCCTTCCTTCAGTTTCTCTAACCCTTGAATATATTATGTCGCAGGGTATCACCAAGAAACTAAACCGATCTTCAATTTTCTTCACAATCTTCCAAAGTATCCTCAGAATCATTTAGACTAGAGTGAGAAATGCTCAACACATGAGATATATACAAAGAGAAAAAGAATAGAAGAAAAAATTGAGGCTTAGAAAATGACTTATGCAGTAGAGTGAATCTAAAACCTAGAGCATCAAGAATAGATCTTGTGATCTTCTCAAAACAAGTGATTTAAAATATGTTTTCAACTCTCACTTAGCATTCTTTTTATAGACTCAATTAGGTAATTTATTTTTATTAAAAAATCAATAAAATAATAGATAATATCAGCCATTAGGTCGAAATTATCATGGGCTTTAGGCCCGTGAAATTTTCCATTTAATTATAAGCCCATTGGACTTAAAATAAAGGTCAGTATTATTTTCTATTGATTAATTAATTATTTAATTCCTTTATCAAATTAATTATTTATAATTTGAGCCTTGATTTGAACTTATATATTAATGTAGACACCAATTTTTCTTAATTAATAAATCTACCCTAATATCTCTTTTCTTATCTAAAGTGTAAAACTCTGTGAAACTATCCAAAATTGACATAGTCAACTTTGATAATTCTAATTGATAATTAAATTAATTAATTGAGACTATCCACATGATTTTATCCAAGGTACAATGGGGACCATGAGCCTACGAAATCAAGCTCCAATAAGTTATCATAAATTTAATAAATAAATTTACTAACTTATTAATTCCTCGTGACTCCACTAAAGACTCAGAATTGCGTTCTTGAATTCATAGAACGCTCTATAAGCAATATAGAGACGTTATTAATTATCCATTGTTACAACCATAATTATCACTCAATCCTCTATAGACGGTCTACAATGAGATGGGACTAAAATACCGTTTTACCGCTCATTGTATTTTATCCTTAAAACACTTAGTTCCTTGTAAATGATATTTCTGTAAAATAATATAAATTACTGAAATGAGATCTCTATCATTTAGCACCTTGAACAAAACTAAAAGGAAACCAACATTTTACTTCTTCATCAGAAGCTACAGATGTTCATATCTATGATTTACACTCCCACTCAATTATACTACCGAGTTCCCAAGATGTAAGTATGGGATAATCTGTAGGGTAAGCAGGTAACGAACAAGTCAAGGAACTAAAATTATACAATCAGTTAGAATACTAACCACTTAGAATTAAAGTTGAATTGACCTATGGTCAGCTATATGATATGACTATAATAGATAATAGTGATATGTTTACTTATCCTATCTACTGTCAATATCAGTCCAGTCCGATGTAACAAATATTTCAAATCTTATCTAATTTGCTAATGTTATGGAAAGAACATAACACTATGATGTGTAAGTAGATCATATCGTAGATTGGCAAGTCAGTATAAATCACGTGCACTGACTAATCTTAGGACTAACTTATTTTGAACATATAATCATATTTATATTCCACTGTGATTACGTCACTATAAATATGATTAGCTATATGCTCAGGATTTAATGGATGTTTACATTAAACAAATAATCATGAAAATAAAACATGTGAGCAAAGTGATTGACCAAGTTAAAAATTGATTTCTATTTTTTTATTGATAATAAAATTAGATTATAAAGAAATTGGGCTTTAATTAGGGCATAAAACCCCAAAAAACTCTCACTTGCACTAATTGAAACTAATGCCTTAATTCTACTAATAATATTTCCTTGATATGCTTATCAAATGTAGCTTCTGGTAGTGTCTTTGTAAACGGATCTGCAAGATTATCTTTGGATGCAATCTTCATAACCTTCACATCTCCCCTGGCCACATATTCTCGAATTATGTGATACTTCCTTTCTATATGCTTACTCCTCTTATGACTTTGAGGTTCATTCAAGTTGGCTATCGCTCCTGTATTATCAGAAAAATACACAAGTGGTTTATCCATATCTGGAATAACACCAAGATTTGAAGAAGACTTCTTTAGCTAGACTATTTCCTTAGCTGCTTCAGACGTAACTATGTACTCAACCTCCATGGTGGGATCTGAGATCGTAGACTGCTTTACACTCTCCATATCACAGCTTCACCCCCAAGAGTAAACACCATTCAAGAAGTAGACCTCTTATCATCGGCATCAGTCATAAAATCTGAATCTGTGTAGCCTACATGGTTCAGAACACCACCCTTGTAGACTAACATATAATCTCTAGTCCGCCTTAAATACTTCAAAATATGCTTAAGTACAATCCAATGTTCCGGTCCTGGGTTTGACTGATACCTGCTCACTACTCCCACTGCATAGCAGATATTTGGTCTAGTACACAACATAGCATACATCAAACTTCCAACAGCAGATGCGTAAGGAACTTTTCTCATTGCATCTTCCTCTTAAGGAGTCTGGGGAGACTGCTTCTTTGAAAGATGAATTCCATGGCGGGACGGTAGATGTCCTCTCTTTGAATTTGTCATTGAGAAACGTTCAAGCACTTTATCAATGTAAGCTGCTTGAGATAGAGCTAAGAGTTTTCTCTTTCTATCCCTAATGATCTGGATACCTAGAACATAACTGGCTTTACCCAAATCCTTCATCTGGAATTGAGTGCTCAAACAATTCTTCACATCTGATAATTTCTTAGCATTGTTTCTAATGAATACGATATCATCTACATAAAGAAGCGGGAATACCACTATTTTATTTTCCTTTAGTTGGTAAACACTAGGCTCATCAATATTTTTTTCAAAGCCATTGGTTTTGATTATTTCATCAAACCTAAGATTCCGGGAACGAGAAGCTTTCTTAAGTCCATAAATGGACCTATTCAACTTGCAAACTTTTTCTTCTTGTCCAACTACTTTAAATCCTTCTGGTTGATCCATATAAATGACTTCGTCAAGCTTCCCATTAAGAAAAGTTGTCTTGACATCCATTTACCAGATCTCATAGTTGAGAGGGGCTGCTATGGATAGGAGGATGCGAATGCACTTGAGCATGGCTACCGGACTAAAAGTTTCCTCATAGTCCACACCTTCTCATTGGGTATAACCCTTTGCCACTAATCGAGCTTTATAAGTTTTGATATTTCCAACAACACCTCGTTTCTTCTTGTAGATCCACTTCCACCCAACAACCCTAAATTCACTAGGTCCTTCCACAAGATCCTAGACGAAATTTGAGTACATGGACTCCATTTCCTGTTTCATGGCTTCGAGCCATAGTTCCTTTTCAGGGCTAGCCATTGCCTGTTTGAAAGACAATTGATCATCATCACTAGTGTTACCAATAGTGTCACCAACAACCATATTGGTTTCAGCATCCAAACCATAGCGAATTGGGTTCCAATAAACCCTCCCACTACGACGAGGCTCTATGAATGTTTGTTCAAGAGCAGTGGTCGTTGATGGTTAGAACTCGTCAACGGTGTTAGGTCGAAAATCTCAAAGCTTAAGAAGAAGATAACTAAATAAGAACTTAGAATGGACTTGAGGAAAAAGAAGTGCAGATCAACAATGGAGTAAGCATTCATATATTGCTTAATAACCTGAGTATACAATGAATTTTTGAACCCCTTAGTTTGAGGGGTGGAGGTATATTTATAGCATGGATATAATGGCCTCTAATACAAGGTGGTCCCAGGGGACAAGAAGGCTCTTGGGTACACTGTCATGGTAGTGGCACAAGTCGTGGTGGAGCAGTGGATCGTTGTGTCGATGCTTGTTTGTGGTCAGAGACATGCAGGTCATGCCATCACTCCTCGTACTTCCACTACTTGCCAGGCATGGATGTCTGAGTCACGCCTCTATCCTCCTCAGGGTCGTACATCCAGTACTCATGGCCATGCCTTGTACCTGATGGTACTTCTTTTATTTACAGGATATAAACTCTCTCCAAGCTTCTTTACATTTTGCTAAGTAATGAAAAACATTGTGGGTTCTTCATTGATATAGAGCAGATTTCCTGTACAAGGCCTCCACATTGAGGCATTTGTGGGAGATAAGCCATGCGTAGTGAGGCACTACTACGTATCATCCCCGTGGCATGGGGTTTGGAGAACCGAGCCTTCCTTATGGATGATGTGCATTTTGGTGTCAAGGCATGCGCTGTCATGTGGCCGAGTGGGGTGCGAGGCATTGCTGTATGGCCAAGGTGGTGTCTGTGAGGCCCTGGCGTGAGACGCATGGGTGTGTGTGTGAGGCGCGCAGGGGAGCATCTGTGAGGCCTTGGCGCAAGTCATAGGGGCGTGTCTGCGAGGTCCTGGCACAAGGCGCAGGGGCGTATCCGCGAGGCCCTGGCGCGAGACGCAGCGGCATGTGCACGAAGTGCAGGGGCGTGTCTGCGAGGCATTGGTGCGAGATGCATGGGAGTGTCCATGAGGCCCTGGCGCGAGACACAGGGGCATGTCCGTGAGGCCCTTGCGCGAGGCGCAAGTGCGTGTCTGCGAGGCCTAGATGTGAGGTGCAGAGGTGTGTTAGCGAGGCTATTTCCATCCCAAACCTATGTTTTGAGGCTCAAGAGGCGGGGGCCTCGTTCACCTGATGTGCATCTTTTATCGGTGTGGAATTCTTGCCTCGCATTGGCATGGAATGACTTCGTGAGGCCTAGGGCTTCGAAAATGTGTGGCCTCTTGGTGGCATGTAATAACCTTCTACCTCTATCACGTACTTGACGCCTTCGGTGCCCCTTAGCCGTTTACTTCAATAAGGGACCAGCCCTTTTTTCCTTAGTGGATTTTTGGCATCCACACTTGCCCCCCAGTCTATAGGGAGGCCTTTAGTCATTCTTGTAGACTTTTCTCTTTCTTTTTCTCTCTTTTTTATGTTCCATCGTTTTTACATTAATGGTGAAGTGCTTTTCTCCCTTTACAAGATATGGAAAAACATATTTCAAGAGTGGCGATCCTTAGGAATCCTTTGAAGCTTAATTAACACAAATGTCAGGCTGCATGAAGAAGCTTGTGGCATTCTACCTGAAGAGCCAAAGAAGCGTCATTAAGACAGGGTTTTCTCTCGGGTGGTGCTCTTGAGCTCTTACCTTAGGTGCTTTATGTGTGTCTAGCGCTTCTTAGATTTCAGAGTGAAGAGTGCTTTAGCCATTCTTTCTTGTAGCCCCTTCGTCTTGTTGGCTTCTTCTTTTTTACCAACAGGTCGACTCGACCAGGAAGTCTATCAGTACTTGCCCATCGATTGATACCCTTGATGTATAAGTGATGTCGACAAATAGGAGTGGTTGTAGAGTAGAATTCATCTCTGTCTAAGAGTAAGAAAAGGGCAGAAGCTAAAGTTCTTCTATGGAACAAAATCTTGGCCCCGAGTTCTCCTCATTCGGTGGCCACGAGGTTGCTAATGTTGCCGAGTGGAATGCTCACGAAGGGAAACCATGAAGTTTTCTCCTGCCCCATCTTTTGGTCCCATGTGTGAGCAACTTCTTTATTTTTACTTTGATTTGGTTGTAATATTGCTTGACTTTCTTTACCTGAGAGGTTTTTCTGGATTTTGTGTTTTCTTCATGAGGAACTTTTAACGAGTCCCACTACATCTTATGCTTATCTTGTGATAGAGCATTATCACGTGCCTTTATGCACACGTGCCTCTTACTAGCACCCCTTTATTTTGAAAGGGTTCCCCTTGGGACCTCTCTACTGTGTGTGATTCATGTCTATTGGTGCACCTTGACTACTTGTAAGGATATGTTGGCCCTTTGGGCTCTCGCTATCCTTTTATATATTTTTATGCACGCGTTTTATTTTTTGCGAGAAGCTCGTCATTAGACATAGTACTATTTTTGCTAGCGTCTTCTTTGAGACCCTTTTCATAAGTGTCTTCTTTGAGACATTTTGTTTTGGGTTTTTGAGGTGATCTCCCCTCGGGTTGTGACCCTTATAGGGAGATGGTCCTTGTGAAACCTTGCGAACACTTATTTTCAAGGCCCTTTTTCCCTTGGTAAGGTGACTCAGTCGATCTAGACTTGGGGATCTCTTTGGGCTCCCCTTTCGTCTTCTACGACGTGGTCCCTTTGCAGAATGGGTTTGTTCGTGAAGAGGTCACTTTTGAGTGACCTTTTGACTTTTTTTAGATTCTATAAGGGTAGCTAGTTCTTATAGATTCAAATACTGTCTCATAAGGTTCGTCGCACTCACATATATGTATGATAAATACTTATATATATATATATGTCACAAGGCTAGACGCCTGTTTCACACTTGGCCAAGCACCTATTGAGGCTCGTGAGGCTAATCGCCTACTTTGCACTTGGCTAGGTGCCTGTTAAGGCATGCAAGGCTAGGCACCTATTTTGCACATGGCTAGGTGCCTGTTGAGGTTCACGAGGTTGGACACCTAATTTGCAAAAGGCGGGATGCCTGTTAAGGCTCGCGAGACTAATGCCCCCTAAGTGGTTTATCAGATCTTTCTTGCCAAGTACTTTGTTTTTCGTTCTCTCTGATATGCTTTGACAATTCCAGATTTCTAGAATCTACTAGGCGACTTATTTGGTCTTTATGGGGGGCGATTACGATGATTTGATGAATCCTACTAGCTTCTTCTTTGAAGCCTTTTTGTAGTCCTCTCCCAATTTTCAACTTGATCAGCAACTCCTCTATCACAACGTTCTCTTCTACACAGAATCTTCAGATGTATTGGTAGAAGGGTGATTGGAGGGAGGTTTGCTTACCTCAACATGAAAGTCCTTATGGCTCTCTTCCACACATATATACTTCTGTGCTCTTTCGAAGAAGTCATCTAAGTTTGTAACCTCTCTCTTGAGCATGTTACCCCATAACTTGCTTCCTAGATGAACTCTGGCTATAATAGCTATCTTGAGCTCCGCTTTAGTTGAACTTCCCACTTTTGTTGCTTCCATATTGAACCTATGGATATAGCTCTTCAGAATTTCATTCTCGCCTTGTTTTATGTTGGCGAGGTTGGTAATTGGCATAACATAATCACAAACTGCATGGTGTTGCTGAAGAAATTCACCAGAGAATTGCTTCCACGACTTGATTTTTCCTAGCCTCAACCTCTTGAACAACTTGTATGCAACTCCTTTAAGTGTAACGACAAAGCAATGACACTTTGCTCTACCGTTGACCCCCCTTAACCTCATCAAGTTATTGAAGGAGTCTAAGTGATACTTTGGATTCGTAGTACCCTCGTACGGAGTCACGTGAGGCTCTTTGAAGCTGGTGGGGAGTTGCTCAACCTGGATCTCCCTTGTGAAGGGTCAATCATGGTCAAATTCTTCATCATCTTTGTGCCCCCCAAGTGCAGTGATAATCATGTCTCGAGGGCTTTGCATTTTGATGTCTAGTTCCCTATTTTTTCTTAAGGAGTCTTGTGGGTTCTCAGACTGAACCCTTGATTTGGTTGTGTCCCTTGGGGGAGCTGTAGGGGGTGTGGTTTTTACCTCGGACCCTCTCGAGTTAAATTTCTCCCTCAATTCAGGTGAAGCTCTTGTCGAGATAGTCTTGGGTTTGCACTTCCTGTAGGTGGGGTTCGCGTTAGGTTTCTCCACTAGTGTACAATATTCGTCGCGCTCTGGGCGAGGGGTAAAACAAGTGGAGAGTTGCATTTTGTCACCGTCCATGAGTATAGTGGTTTCTCCTCGTGCATGATTTTTTCTCCTATCCTGGGGAAGGGGCATGCTTGACCTTCCTTGTAGCAGGTCATTCAACACCTCTTGCATATTCTCTATTGTGGCTTCCAGCTTTTGATTTTTTTTGCGCAACTCACGTATCTCATTCTCGTAAAAGCGAGTTCTGGAGCTAGGACTCACGGAGTGCACCCGCAAACTGTTGTCGGGCTTGTTCAAAGAGGGGCATGGATCCCGGTGGCTGGAGCGTGGTGCAAGCGGTGGTTGAGGAGGAGGGTGCGTACTCAAGCCACCCACAAGGGTTGTAGATGGTTCATGATGACCTCCCCTAGGTTGGACTGCCGGGAGTGATTCCTCATTGTCCTCTCCAGGGGTTGAATGTTCCTCTGGCATGCCTCCATTCTCAGGTGGCGAAGGATCTCTTCTGGAGGCTTTTAGTTGGCCTCTGCCAAGGTGGATCTCAACATTCTGAGATTCCCATAGGCGTTTTGAACGCCTTGGCCTTTTTTCTTGCCAAAAGTGATGGAAGAACAACGACTTGATAGTCGTCCTTCCCACAGACGGCGGTAAACTGTTCACGGTGAGAACTCGTCAACGATATTAGGTTGGAAAACTCAAAGCTTAGTAAGACGATAACTAAATAAGAACTTAGAATGGACTTGAGGAAAAATAAGTGCAGATCAACAATGGAGTAAACATTCATATACTGCTTAATAACCTGAGTATACAATGAATTTTCCAACCCCTTAGTTTGAGGGGTGGAGGTCTATTTATAGCTTGGCTTTAATGGCCTCTGATACAAGGTGGTCCCAGGGGACAAGAAGGATATTGGGTACACTGTCATGGTAGTGGCATAGGTCGTGGTGGAGCGATGGATCGTGGTGTCGATGCTTGTTCATGGTCAGAGACATGCAAGTCATGCCATCACTCCTTGTACTTTCACTATTTGCTAGGCATGAATGTCAGAGTCACGCCTCTGTCCTCCTCAGGGTTGTACATCCTGTACTCATGGGCATGCCTTGTACTTGATGGCATTTCATTTATTAACAGGATATAAAATCTTTCCAAGCTTCTTTACATCTTGCTAAGTAATGAAGAACATTGCGGGCTCTTCATTAATATAGAGCGGATTTCCTATACACGGCCTCCACGTTGAGGCATTTGTGGGATATAGACCTTGCATAGTGAGGTCCTTCTACGTATCAACCCCGTGGCGTGGGGTTCGGAGAACCGTGCCTTCCTTATGGACGATGTGCATTTTGGTGTCAAGGCATGAGCTGTCGTGTTGTCGAGTTGGGCGTGAGGCGGTGTTCGCGAGGCCCTGGCGTGAGACGTAGGGGTGTGTGTGAGAGGCCCTGGCGTAAAGTGCAGGGGCGTGTCTGCGAGGCCTTGGTGCAAGGCATAGGGGCGTGTCCACGAGGCTCTGGCGCGAGGCGCATGGGCGTGTATGAGAGGCCCTGGCGCGAGGTGCAGGGGCGTGTCTGTGAGGCCCTGGCACGAGGCACAACGGCGCATCCACGAGGCCCTGTCGAGAGACGTAGGGGCATGTGTGCGAGGCCTTGGCACGAGGTGTAGGGGCGTGTTCGTGAGCCCTGGCGTGAGATGCACGAGAATGTCCGTGAGGCCCTGGCGCGAGGCGCAGGGGCGTGTCCGTGAGGCCCTGGCGCAAGGCGCAGAGGCGTGTTCGCGAGGCCCTGGCGTGTGGCGCAGGGGCATGTACGCGAGGCATAGGGGTGTGTACACGAGGCCCTGGCACGAGGCGCAGGGGCGTGTATGCAAGGCGTACGGGTGTGTACGCGAGGCCCTGGCATGAGGCGCAGGGGCGTGTTTGCGAGGCCTTGGCACGAGGCGCAGGGGCGTATCTGCGAGGCCATGGCACGAGATGCAGGGGCATGTGTGCGAGGCCCTGGAGTGAGGCGCATGGGCGTGTCTGCAAGGCCCTGGCATGAGATGCACTGGAGTGTTTGTGAGGCCCTGGTGCGAGACGCAGGGGCATGTCCGCGTGGCCCTGGTGCAAGACGCATGGGTGTGTCTGTGAGGCCATGGGTGTGTCTGTGAGGCCCTAGCACGAGGCATAGAGGTGTGTTCGCGAGGCGTAGGGGCATGTCCCCGAGGCTCTGGCATGAGGCGCAGGGGCGTGTCCACGAGGCTATTTCCATCCCAAACCTATGTTTTGAGGGTCACGAGGCAGGGGCCTCATCCACGTGATGTGCGTCTTTTACCGGTGTGGAATTCTTGCTTCCCATTGGCATGGAATGACTTCGTGAGGCCTGGGGCCTCGCAAATGTGTGGCCTCTTTGTGGCACTTAATAACCTTCTACCTCTATCACTTACTTGACGCCTTCGGTGCCCTTTAGCCATTTCCTTCAATAAGGGACCAGACCTTTTTTCCTTAGTGGATTTTTGGCATCCACAGTGGTACTTTGATCATTTAAATTGAATTGCATCAGTTGGACATGTGGAGTGGGAATTTCATCATCAATTTGCATTGATGACGATGGAACATTGGTTGGAGTCAATTCTTCAACCATCTCCTCTAAAAATGCTTTGTTGTGTGGTTTGAAATTTTGGACATAGTCATTTTCCAGAAAAGTAGCATTCATAGAAGTAAACACTTTGTTTTCTGAATGACTATAGAAAAGTCCACCCTGAGTGCCTTTAGGATAGCCAACAAACATGCAAACTTCAGTTTGCGGTTCTAGATTTCCTTCCTCAATCCTCAGGACGTGGGTGGGACACTCCGAGATTCTAAAATGACGTAAGCTAGGTTCACGACCATTCTAGTGTTCTAAAGGTGTTTTGGGGATTGATTTTGATGGTACGAAATTTAGAATGTTGTTCGCAGTTTCAATTGCATGCTCCCAAAATGTAGTTGGCAGAGTTGAGTAACTAAGCATGCATCTAACCATTTCCAATAAAGTTATGTTCCGGCATTCCGCTACATCATTTTGTTGCGAAGTACTCGGGGCAGTAAGTTGTGATAAAATCCTAAGTTCAAATAAATGATCTTGGAACTGCATATCCAAATATTCTCCACTCCTATCAGATCGCAAGATCTTTGACATTTTACCTAATTGGTTATAAGCCATAACTAGGAATTCCTGAAACTTTGAAAATGTTTCTGATTTCCTATGCATTAGGTAAAGACATGAGTATCTAGAGTAATCGTCAATGAAAGTGACGAAATACTCAAAACTACCCCTATCTTGTCATTCAAAGGTCCACAAACATCTGAATGAACAAGTACAAGTGGTTCCTTGGCCCTATCACCCTTTGCAGAGAATGGGCACTTGGTCAGTTTGCCTTCTAGACAAGAATCACAGACAGGTAATTCACCTAAGGTGAGTTTCCTCAAAGGGCCATCCTTTGTAAGTCGTTGAATTCTATCATAGCCAATGCGACCTAGTCTCAAATGCCATAAATACGTCATGTTATCATTATCGGTCTTTTGACGTTTATTGGTCCTTGATTTAGATACTTTGAATAAATCATTGTTAAGAGCGAGGGGTTCGTTAGGTCGCAGAATATAGAGCTCATTTTCCAAACATGCAATACACAATTGTGATCCATTGAAAGAAATAGATATATGAGAACTTGTGAAATTCATAACAAATTGTTCTAATTGCAACATGGAAACAGAAATTTAATTTTCTACTAAAATCCAGAATAAAAAATACATCTTTAAAGATTAAATATTTATTTCCAAACTTTAGGCGAGCTCTTCCTCTAGCTTGGAGCATAACGAATGCTCCGTTCCCAACTCTAAGCATTAAGCCACCTTCATCCACTTCCTCCCAAGATTCAAGAAGTTGTAAAGAGTTACAAACATGGTTAGTAGATCCAGAATCAATTATCCAAAAAAAATTATCATTCTCTAAAACACATGTTTCTAAGATAAATGAACTATAATCATTACCTTTGTTTTTCGCTGCTAGAAACTTGGGGCAATTCTGTTTCCAATTCCCCATCTCTTTGCAGTGAAAACATTTACCCTTACCTTTCTTGTTTTTCTTTTTATTCCCCTTAGGCGTCTGTGCACTTGGTTATGCACTCGTCTTTGCAGGGCTGGGGTTGTTGTTTTGTCCAACTTTTCTCTTGTTTCCAAATTTTGAAAGACGAAGCTTGGTTATCTTCAGACTTAGCTAGACAAGCAGCAGCAGCAGCAGCAGTAGTCTTATTTTCTCCTCCCTCACGAGGTCCACCCATGATAGACTCGAAAGTTTGAAGCTCGTTTATGAGTTGCGTCAAACCATAGTTGAGTTGATCACGAACTTGCAAAGACGGTGCCATCCGAGCATTGGCATATTTCTTGGTGGCCTCAAAACGAGTATGCACAGACATTGTCATGGAGCCGATCCATGATTTTGTAGGCCGTCTCAACATTCTCCATCATTGTCTTGAGAGTGTGGACAATACTAGTCAACATGTAGTGTCGTGCCTTGTTATTTTTCGCCTACCAACACTCGTATTTATCTCTTACAGGCTTGGTAGCTCCTTCAATTAGAACTTCTAAGGATTCCTTAGTCATGACGAACTTGGCGTTGTCACCAATCAACACTATGTTGATATTCTGCTTCCACTTGAGAAAGTTTTCTCTAGTGAGTTTCTCCATAGAAAGTTGAGAAAGGATGGGAGTAGACACAGTCATACTTAAAACTAGCAATTATCAATAAAATAAAAATCAAACACTTTTGCTCAATAAAACTTCTATTCACTCTAATTTCAAGAAATAGCACAACATATACGATAAATATGTAAGATATGAAAAAAATATATCAAAATAATCATATCTCTATTTCTTTAGGTTTTTAATTATTCTATTATATCATTGCCTCGGTTGGCGAGAGTCCAAAAATATCATTAGTTAAATAGAGTTGTAAACTCATTTGATAATGGACACCATTATTAACAACCTACTATTCGATCAAAATAAGAAAACAAAGTCTCTTATTTTATGAGCTAGTTCCACGGTTTCAATAATCAATAGATTTAGTCCTAGTAGTCATCGTAGGGGTGAGTCTAGTAGAATTTGACCTATAGTTATCTATCTTTTGAGATCTAACCTTGTTACAATAACTAATGAACACCTTCTGTAGGGGGACGAATCAAAGCGTCTCGGGGCCCCATTAAGCTGTTGACCTTGTTAAACTAATGAAGGAGATCAAATATTATTCTTAAAATGAGCTCATTATTAATTAAAAATAGTATTTTTATTATTTATTTTTTGAAAATTAATGGCTATGGTTCTCCAAAATATAAAAAAAATTAAAATTTTAAAACCAAAATCCTATAATTTTCTATTAATTATAAAGTGTTACACTGAAACAAATTAAATTAAATTATAATTAATTTGTTGCTAATAAATATTTAGGTTTAACTATTGTAATGTACCTATACAATTAAGTCCAACTCAGGCAAATGGGCCTTAACAATTGGGCTTGTATGGAGGAGGGATGGGTCCAATATGTCTTCCCACTACTAAGGCCTCCATACTTCCATACAAGGTCCAAAAGACAGGAATTTAAACCTTCGTTTTATTAATTTTTATTAATTGATTAGACCCACTATAGTCATGCAAAGAATTTGGGCCTTCACAAGTGGAACCACCCACAAGAGAGGAATTTAAACTTTACATTTTCTAATGGGCCCAAATAAAGGGATTTTTTTTAATAAATATGGCTTTTTAGGCATTAATGTGCAAAAATATGGTAATCAAACTTTTCTTAGTTTGTATGGACAAATTTAATTAAAAAAAAATGAGATTATGGGAAAAGTTATCCCATATTGGAAAAAAAATAAACAATAACACATCAGCCAATAAAGAAGGGTACTATGGTAATTAAAGCTACAAATACTCCTTTTCTGAAATTTGAGTCGATCAAAAACATCCCCAACATTAATTTTTTCTTCAGCATGAACACCCATCTCCAGCAACACATTTCACCTCCGGCAACAACTTCAAATCTTTGAATACATCCTCAAGATCCGATCAAAATCAACACTCAAAATCAATTCCAGCCACAATCATGAACCTCCAGCCAACTCTGATCGACAACCTCCAGCAACAATCGGCAACCTCCAATCGGTTTTGATGCACTCTTCGAAATCTTCGGCAACGTGCATCTCCGGAGACGAGCTTCTCCAGCGTCCAAAGCATCCAAGAAACAAATGTTTGTAAAATCTTGCTCTGTTAATTCCTATTTTAATCTCATTTTCTTCAACTTCAAATCTATTAAATTCCTAATTCTTCTACATATTCTAGAACCCTTAATTTCATAATTTTCTCATAGCTATTGTACTGATTATCATAATAATGATGAAGTTCATGATGTCATTTAAAAAAAAAACTATTTATTAACTTGAAATTTGAAAAAAAATATTTAAACCTACTAATATGGTTACATTCCGTGACCAAAAGTAGACAAAAAATAAGAACTATGATTATTTTAAATTCTAATTTGTCTTTTCAATAAAAAATCATTTGATATTGGTCTGAATTCTAAATGCCAAAACATTCAATAACCAGTTACCTTGAAGAACTATCATTTTTTCAATTAAGTTTTTCAGTAAGGTATGTAATTGCAGACTAAGGTAACCAGTTACCTTCACCAGTTACAACCAATTAACTCCTTAAAAATTTTCAAAATTTTACAGGTATGGAAAATACTACTTCTTTGCTTCAATTTGGAGGCAAGTGGAATGAAAAAAAAACGAGTACGGAGGTGTTGACCCTGATTTTGGGCAACTGACACGGAGTCAAAATACGCTTGACGTGGATGAATGCGTTGAAAAGAACGTAATGACGGAAAGAATAAGAACACGATATTTTATAGTGGTTCGGCCCCAGGATCTGGTAATAACCTACGTCCACTTAGATTGTTATTGATGTGAAATTCAAAGGAGTGATCAAAGAACTAGGGTTCAATGAGTTTCACTAACCTTTGCAGAACAATACAATATGAGTGATATGATAACTCTGATCTCAAGCGATTTAGAAGTCAGAAAAGAAAAGAAGAAAAGACCCCCTTTTCCCTGAGCCCTCTTCTTCTATTTATAAGCTCAGGGAAGATTTACATTGATTTGTTACAGATATTATTTCCTAAATAATCGGATACTCAGGAAATCATGGGAGAGAATTTCGGATTCCATCATAACTGCCTAAGATTTCCTCCGCGTGTTACGTGCATACGACCAGACTAGTCGTGTGAAGAGACCGATCGCATAATGCCGAATATCTTCCTGGTTGATAGTCGAACACAGGTTTTGCTAGGTGTCAGCCGCGTGCAATTAATTCCTGCCATGTCATTCACTTCTGATTTTTGGGATAACATTTGCCCCCAAGTTTCTTTAGTGCGACCAGTAATAAAGAAACTTAAGGGAACAACCGTTCGTCTTCCCACGTCTGTCAGAGTCCCCGTGCATTTTCGAAAACCGTGTCATAATTATGTCTAATCAAGCCTTTTTGGCTTCCAAAAAGGCAATCTGACGGCTTGTCCATTTCCCCACGTTTCGAAAGTGGGAAGTGATGATTACCGACTTTTGGTTGTCCCTTCGATCTCTATAAGTAGGCCTTTCTTCTGTTTCAAGAAATTTTTACCCATCAACTTTGCTAAAATCTTCAAGAACTCACGCCAGTGTTCAGAGCTTCGAAAACCAGTCCGACGTCGTGCCGCAGGTCTTCCGCCTCAAGTTTTCATTTTCTTCCGAATCTCTTCCTCCTCTCAGGTAAGGATTCCATCCTTTAAGCTCTGTATTACGCCATGCATGCTATTTTTGTGCTCTGATATGCCTGCGTTCTTGAATAGTGTTTTTAGGGTTTTTGGTATAAACTGCCTAATATTCTGCAGAAGTGCGTCTTTATGGGTTAGATCAGTACTTTGATAGATAGAGTTTTTGATTTGGGACGTTAGGTTGTCGAAAGATTCAACCTTTAAGCTAGACGAAAAAACTAAAATTTTTTCCCGCCCTTTAGGAGTTGAAAAAAGTTCTTTTCAGAAAACGTTCTTCTTTCCTTTTTTTTATTTACCCACGTTGAAGTTAGCGTAGGATTAGGATTCTGCTGGCTATTTAGGCACGAGCAACGTTATCCCAGCTTCCCCACACTACTTCGCGGATTGTGTCTTATCTCCTCCATTGTCTGTTTGCAGTTCATATGCAAGACCCTTGGGGGGGAGAAATACTTATCGAAGACGAACTCTTAGCCCAACTACTCGAAGGTGAAGAGAATCCATCCACGTTGATTCCAGAAATTCCATTTTCACGTTCTAACCCAAATCCTCCACCAGCTCCTACCCAGAAAATGGCTAGAACAAAAACCAAGGCCAGAAAAAGACGCAACCCTTCTCCAAGTCAGCCTCCTACTAATGCCTCCTCGACCAGTGGTCGAGGAGAATTCCCTCCTGAGACCGAAGTTCAGGCACGTGCCCGTCCTCGTCATGCCAACCAGCCGGCTGTTGAGTGGCACGTGGTATCTTCGAGCACGTTGACGATTCGCATGGTCTCCAACTATTTAAATAAGTACAATCTGACGGGGATATGTAGAGTCCAAGAACTTTACTTAGCTAGTTAGATAGTAGTATAATAGTAATAATACTATTATCTTTATAACTGTGGATTTTTGGTTCAGACCGGGATTTATTTGGACACTCATAGTAGTACTTGTAGATTTTCTAAGTTTAACCTATGGTTTAGGAATATTAATTTTAACCTAAGGTTTGATTAATATGACTGATATTGAGGATAATATTTATTATACTATAAGGTTTAGATAAGAACCAATAAGATAATAGCACATGTTATGTATGGGTTTATTAATGATTAAGTATTTTGAGGATTAAATTTATTAAGGGTAAAATTTGAATACTCTAAGGTCAGTCAGCAGCTTTGAAAACGTTAAAGGGCTTAGTCAAGGTTGTTTACTCAATTCAAATTAAGCTAAAAATCTGTAATTTCGAGTTTAAATAATCAGCGTATGCCGATATATCGCAGCTATAGGGGGCGATATATCGCAGCACGAAGATACGAAAAACCCGAAACGATGCACGATTGCCTCGGGCATACTGGGCCAGGCGATATATCGCCCCTCTCAGCATAATTTGAATTTTTTTTGAAATCGTTCTCCATTCAAACCTTCAACCTCTTGATAAGTCCAACATCTTTCTGAACGAGTCTTCAACCTCTGCTGAACAATAATTCAAATTATTTTCACTTAAAAAGCCATTATTTTTATTCAAGTTAAATGGGATCTTTTCATTCCTAGACTCTATAAATAGGACCTAGTACCCAGCCATTATTCATCTATTACTCTAAGTTCAGAGCCTGCAAGTTGCTAGGTGAGTGTGAGAGTGTAAACACTTGGGTTGGGAATCATAAGCTTGATCATCATAAGCTTATCAAACACTTGGGAAGTAAGGTTTTATAGCATTTTGGTTCAAGGTTTAGATTGGTCTTACAAGTCTTCAAGGTATTTCCACACTCTAGTTCATTGGTATTATTTTATTTAATTTCTCATAGTCTTCTACTCAAGCCTTCTAACCTTATTCTTTATTTTGGTTAGGAAATCTAAGAACTTGCACATAAGTTTTTGGTAAGTATATTCTCAATGGTATAGTCCTTCCATTCTTTTCATCCCTTTTCTTCAATTTACTCACCCTGTTATAAATGGTTTTTAGGAGTGTTCCAAAGTCCCAACTCTATCCTCATATCCCGGTATTTTTGGTAAGGAAAATAGGATAGGATTTATGTGTTATATGCTTTTATATGTTATCTTATGATTTTATGTTATGCAATATGTTATGTTAAGTATGATTGTAGACTTGGGCATATGACCTATATGACTAATAAGCCCCAAATAGATTATGGGCATATGACTTGCTTAGCTAGCAAGACCCCACTAATCTATTGGGCATATGACTTGTTTAGTTTATGGGACCCCAAGTAATAATGGCCATTATAGTATGTATGTGACATAAGTGTTATAGTATGTTTTATGTTGCATTATGAATTTTTATGTATATGGCTATATGTTAGATTTTCCTAGCTGGGCATTAGGCTCATTCCTTTTATGTTTATATGTGCAGGAAAATAGCTATAGTGGCGGGTAAGGTTCGTGGATGCTTGGGGAATGTGTATTAAGGCGGAATGGATTCAAGGAGTCGAGAGTTTCGATTTCGAGGATGTAGTCTTTCTTTATGATTTATGTGTATTTTTCCGCACCTATTTATGTAACCTCTTTTTATTACAATTAAGTTATGTTTTTACTTTTTAAAATAATGGGATCCCATATCCTGCTTTGAGTTTATGTAAGTTCAACATTTGTTTTTACAAGTTTTAATAAAGTTATGATCTTTTCACTCGTAAGTATTATTAAGGATTAGTGTCTATGTATAGTTTTTGTTAATGGTCTAAAGTCTAGAGTAGTTAGGTCATTACAGTTGGTATCAGAGCAACGGTTCCTTCGCATGAAGTTCTCCTCGATACACACACTCAAAAGCTCTGAAGCCGACCGCCAAGTAAGTATTTAAGTTATAGTTATTTTGCCTATGTGTATAGCTAACAATTTTAGTGTTTATGTTTTCAGTTAAGTATGAACGGAGCATTAAGCAATGAGGATATCCTAGCCATTAAGGCTTTAAAAAAAGAATAAGGGAACCAAGAAACACCGTAGGAGCACTAGAGAGAATCACTCGGAGATTGATTTTGTTCCACAAGGAGATAGACCATCTTCAGATTACTAAGAAAATCATGATGAGAGCTGTAGAACAATATGTCCTAGTAATTAGGCTTTTAAAAGATTTTCCTTCAGTAATTTCAACTTTAGAAGAAATATGGAAGACTATAAATAATGATGATGACTTACAAGTAGCCCTAAGATATTATTCTCTCATACTTAAGTTCACCTATAATTTAGAGTTTCAATTCAGTAATGAGCAACAACATAGGATCTTCTTGAATCTTCCCCGAGGAAATTTTGAGGCTCAAGAAAATGAGGATTATGAAGAGATAGATGACGATATGCTAGATGAAGGATCGGATGTAGAAGATCCTGATTTTTAGAATAGTTAGTTTTTCATTGTTTGTTTTATTTATTTCTTTGTTTTATGGTTGTAATAAGTGAAAAACTATTTTTTTCCAAATGAATTTCATGTTATTTTATTTTCATGTATGAGTTTAATTTTATTTTTGCAATCATAATAAATATTAAATAAAATGAATAATGACTAAGTTCGGTGAGGGTGGATACAAATCAATGAACCAAGTTTCCTTATTGAGAGTTAGGGGGCCTTAGTAGTGGGAACGATTTTACTGATCCCAGCCCTCCCTCAATATGGTTAACTTTGGAACAAAGATGAGTTTCGAGCCTAAGAATTAAGTCATATAGGATGATTAGAAACAGACTTAGAAAATAAAGATGACTTGTTTTTCTAAGTATAGAAACCCACTTTAATAATAAAGGAGACTTGTATAATTTTTCATAAGAAGTCATAATAAATAGGTCCGAGATATGTTTGTCTTAGAATAAGTTTTTGCCTTAGAGCCTATTAGGATAAGTTCTAACATGTTCTCGACTGTTAGAACTTTGTTGAAGATGTCGCTCCGAAGATCTGCACGCACCAACGGAAACACCTCCAACGCTGTTCCAGCGAACAATGACGCCCCTCCAGTTCGCAGAAGGGGAGTACGTGCTACTACTAGACGCAACGCGCCAGCACCGCCAGCTGACAACACTGCGGAGATCGCCAGACTACGACAACAAGTCGAGGAACTTTTGCAGCAACAACGCCAACAGGTTCAAACTCAGCCTCAGCCTCTACCGCAGCCGCAGCCACAACAAATGGCCTCAGCACCCCAACAAGTTGGTCCATATGGGGGATGTCCAGTGGCAAATTACGCGCCATATCCAGTACCAAATATGGAGCCAGTGTAGGAGAGGTTCCGCAAGCAGCACGCTCCAAACTTTGAAGGGACTACAGACCCCTTTGAGGCAGAAGAGTGGCTAAGGAATGTGGAGCCGATTCTGATGCGGGTATTCAAGAAAACTCGTTGTAGCACTAGCTCTCCGACGTTGAATTTTCTTTCTTTTACTTTTGAATTAAAGTACCGGGCGACCTTTTGCTGATATGCAGCTACTCGGAGTTGGGCTCTTTCTCGTATTTCATCAATTGAGTCTAGGGACTCCATCATCAGTTGGCTATTTTGGTCCTGTTCGTATGTTATGCGTCGATGTGATGGGGGATCTAACTCGACAGGTAACATAGCCTCATATTCGTAAGCTAAGGAAAATGGGGTATGACCTGTCGCTGTTCGGTGAGACGTTCTATACGACCATAGGACTTCAGGCAGCTGTTCTGGCCATGCTCCTTTGGCGTCTTCAAGCCTCTTCTTTAGGGTGTCCTTAAGGGTTTTATTCACAGCCTCGACCTGCCGGTTTGCTTGGGGATGCGCAACTGAAGAAAAGCTTTTAATAACTCCATGCCTTTCGCAGAAGTCGGTAAATAAGTCGCTGTCAAATTGGGTTCCGTTGTCTGAAACTATCTTTCGGGGAAAACCATATCGGCAAATAATGTTCTTGATGACGAAGTCAAGAGCTTTTTTGGTCATTATGGTAGCGAGCGGTTCAGCTTCGGCCCATTTGGTGAAGTAGTCGACTGCTATAATTGCATAACTCCACCCTTTCCTGTTGGCAGTGAGCCAATCAGATCTATGCCCCATACTGTGAAAAGCCATGGACTCTGCATCTGTTTCAACTCGTTTGGAGGTGCTCGTGGAATTTTGGAGAACCTTTGACATTTATTGCATCTTCGTACAAACTCCATCGAATCCTCGTTCATAGTTGGCCAAAAGTAGCCTTGCCTTAGAATCTTTTTTGCCAAACTCTGCCCCCAGCGTGATCTCCACAGAAGCCTTCATGCACCTCTTTCATTAGTTCCTTAGCTTTTTCTGGTGTAATGAACCTGAGTAGTGGCATGGAATATCCTCTTCGGTACATAACACCATCGACCAGTATGTATCTAGCGGCTTGCCTTTGCAGAGTTCTGGCCTTGTTTCTATCTGTTGGTAGTATACCTTTTGTCAGATACTCCAAGTAAGGCGCCATCCATGTATCCTCCATTCGAATTTCCATACTGGCTTCAATTGCTCGTATGCTTGGCTCACTCAATCTTTCTACTGGCACAATGTTTAAAGTGTCAGCATCTTTCGTGCTCGCGAGTTTGGCTAAGGCGTCTGCGTTTGAATTCTGATCCCGCGGTATTTGCTGGAGGGTATACTTCGTGAACTGGGCTAGCAGGTCTTTTGTTTAATTCAAGTAGGCCATCATTTTTAGGCCTCGCGCTTGATATTCCCCTAGAACTTGGTTCACTACCAGCTGTGAATCGCTGTAAATATCAAGCGTCTTTATGCCCATGTCTTTGGCCATTCTCAATCCAGCGAGGAGTGATTCGTATTCGGCTTCATTATTTGACGCGGTGAAGTCGAACCTAATGGCGCAGTGAAATCGACGCCCTTTCGGCGTTATCAATATCACTCCCGCTCCTGCGTGGGATTTGTTGGACGACCCATCCGTGAATAACTTCCACAATGGAGCTTTCTCTTGAGGCTCAGGCGCACTAGGCTGTTCGCACTGTTCACTGTCTGGGAGTTCGGTGAACTCTGCAATAAGATCAGCCAAGACTTGTCCTTTTACTGCTGCTCGCGGTGAATATGTGATATCGAACTGCCCTAGTTCGACTGCCCATTTTAATAAGCGCCCAGCCGCCTCTGGTTTTTGGAGGACTTGCCGAAGGGGCTGGTCGGTTAACACTATGATAGGATGGGCTTGAAAGTAAGGACATAGTTTCCTTGAGGCCAGGATTAAGCAATATGCTAACCTTTCAATGGGTGGATATCTCAGTTCTGCCTCGATCAGCCTCTTGCTAACATAGTAGACCGCTTTTTTGTACGCCTTCTTCCTCTCATATTAGTACCGCACTCGCAGCAACTTCCGTGATCGCTAGGTAAATGAACAAAGTTTCTCCTTCGATTGTCTTGGATAAAACGGGAGGTTGTGCCATATGTGCCTTCAAGGCCTGAAAAGCTTGCTCGCAGTCTCCTGTCCATTCAAACTTCTTATTGCCCCTAAGTAGATTGAAAAAAGGGACGCACTTGTCCGTTGACTTCGATATAAATCTACTTAGGGCTGCGATTCTCCCGGTTAAACTTTGTACATCTTTAATCTTCTCTGGTGATTTCATGTCGATCAGGGCTTTTATCTTGTCGGGGTTGGCCTCGATTCCTCTTGAATTTACAATGAACCCCAAAAACTTCCCTAATCCAACTCCAAAGGAACATTTGAGAGGATTTAGTTTCATCTGGTACTTGTTCAATACTTCAAAATATTCTTGTAAATCCTTCACACGTCCTTCTGCCTTCTTAGACTTTACCAGCATGTCGTCCACGTATACCTCCATGTTTACTCTGATCAGCTCTTTAAACATGTGGTTGACTAGCCGCTGGTAAGTCGCACCTGCGTTTTTCAGTCCGAAGGGCATTACTTTATAATAGTATAAGCCCGTATCGGTCCGAAAGCTGGTGTGATCCTCGTTAGGGGGATGCATGCTAATCTGATTGTAGCTCGAATATGTATCCATGAACAAGAGGATCTCGTGTCCTGCAGTAGCATCGACCAACTGGTCGATTCTTGGGAGTGGGAAGCAGACTTTTGGGCAGGCTTTATTGAGGTCTGTAATATCCACACAGGTTCGCCATTTACCGTTAGGCTTGGGAACCAGCACTAGATTGGAGACCCACGATGGATAATACGCTACCCTGATGAACCCATTCTCCTTTAATCTTTCGACTTCTTCTTTTAAGGCTCTCGACCGATCTTTATCGAGCTGCCTTCTTTTTTGCTGTACGGGTGGAAAAGTCTTGTCTATATTCAGGACATGGCTGATAACTGCAGGGTCTATCCCAGCCATGTCTTTGTGCGACCAGGCAAAGACTTCCTGGTTCCTCTGCAAAAATTCCACCAGTGTATGCTTCGTGGTTGGTTCTAGGTTTTTCCCGACCTTCACGACTCTAGTCGGGTCTTTTTCGTCGAGTTGGACCTCTTCCAGGTCCTCAACGGGTCCAACGTTCTCTTCAAAATCCCCAAAGTGAGGATCTAGATCTCTATCCTCACTTTGGGCAACACCCTATTTGGTGACCTCATCACTGGATTAGGCTTGTGTATCAATTGCCATCTGCAAGCTATCTGAGGTAGTGCTCTTCGATGTTCCCTTTTTCGCCTTTGTAACTGAGGCGTTATAGCACTCTCTGGCCTCCCTCTAGTTTCCCAACACGCGTCCTACCCCTGCGTCTGTCGGGAATTTCATGGCCAAGTGCCACATGGAGGTGACGGCCCGTAGATCAACCAGTATAGGCCTCCCAATGACGGCATTGTACGCCAAAGGACAATCAACTACTATAAAAGTAGCGAGTAATGTCCTGGTAGCAGGCGCTGTACCTGTCGTCACTTGCAGTCTGATTGATCCGGCGGGGGCGAGTCCCTCACCAGAGAAGTCGTATATTGTTTGGTTGCAGGGGTCCAGGTCCTTAATGGATAGTTTCATGCGTTCCAGCGAAGACTTATATAGGATATTCACCGAACTTTCTGTATCGACTAGCACTCTCTTCACCATCATGTTGGCCATTTGGATATCCACGACCAGCGGATCGGAATGTGGGAACCAGACATGTTGGGCATCGCTATCAGAGAAGATTATTTCGCCTTATTCTGACTAAGCCTTTTTTGGCGCACGGTCCTCCACAGTCATCATCTCGATGTCCTGGTCGTGGTGCAGAGTCTGAGCGTATCGTTCCCTGGCCTTTCCGCTATTTCCCGCAAGGTGCGGGCCTCCACAAATGGTTAACAGTGTGCCAGTCACGGGGGCAGGCTGCAAAGGTGGCGAGCGTTGGTGTGTGGGCGCTTGCTCGTTGCCACCTGGAGCTTCTCGTTGGGAATTTCCCGAGGCCCGTACGTATCTTCTCAAGTGTCCTTGTCTAATAAGGAACTCGATTTCATCCTTCAGCTGGTTGCATTCGTTGGTGTCATGTCCGTAGTCGTTATGATAACGACAGAACTTGGTAGTGTCTCTTTTCGAAATATCCTTTCGAATGGGGGCAGGCTTCTTATAAGGCACACTGGAACTCGTGGCCTGATAAACCTCTCCCCGAGACTCAACAAGGGCAGTGTAGTTAGTGAACCGAGGTTCATAACGGTTACCATTGGCTCGTTTATTGTTGGAGGTGGAAGGCTCATTGTGTGGCCGTTTTCCACCATTCTTGCCATTGCCGTTACCGTTCCCGTTGCCTTTGCCGTTAGGTTTGGACCCATTGGCGGCTTTGGCGGGCTCGGCTGCTTTCTTATCCTTGTCTGAAGGCTTTCCATCGTCGGCAATGGCATCTTCGAGCTTGATGTAACGATCAGCCCGGTCCAAGAATTCCTGGGTAGTTTTAACCCCATCTTTGCCGAGGCTCTTCCAGAGGGGGGAGCGACGCCTAACCCCTACGGTTATGGCCATCATTTTGCCTTCGTCCCCCACTGTTTTCGCTCCAGCTACTGCTCGCATAAAGCGCTGGATGTAGTCCTTCAGCGATTCTCCATCCTGCTGGCGAATTTCAACCAGCTGGTTTGCCTCGGTCGGATGCACACGACCTGCGTAGAACTGTCCGTAAAACTCCCTTACGAACATCTCCCAGGAAACTATGCTTGCAGGAGGGAACTTAAAAAACCACTCCTGTGCGGTATCAGAAAGTGTTGCAGGGAAGATCCTGCACCGAGCATCTTTGGACACTTTCTGAATGTCCATCTGTATGTCAAACTTATTGACGTGAGATACCGGGTCACCATACCCATCAAAGTTCGGAAGCGTAGGCATTTCAAACTTGCTAGGAGTCTTTGCCATAGCTATCCTCTGGACGAAAGGAGTGCCTTTCCCCTTTATACCTCAAACTAAACAATATTAATTCAAATAATTAACTACAACATTTTACAACAAAATAACTATAAAAACACACAAAATTATATAAAATCAAAATAAGATTAATAAATTTAAAATTACTTAAAAACTTAATAAGTTAATTAAAAACTCAAGAACTAAGCAACAATTAGCATATAAAATATGGTAAAATAACTCTAATTTGTAGAGTTATCACACCCCCAAACTTAAAGTTTTGCTAGTCCTCAAGCAAAAGAAAAATTAAAATACACATATATTTTTTTTTATTGGTGATATAAAAATGATTTTCTCAAAAATTGCACAATGATAATAAATCTCAGAAATTATTATGAATAAAATTTAAGCTTATGTAATTAATTAAATTGTCAATTTTGCTTTTAGAAAATAAGTTTTTTTTTAAAATTATTTTCACTTAAACTTATAGGAAATAAGAGTGCTTATGAAAAATGTAATTTTTGTTACAAGCAAAATTGACCCTATAATTAAAAACAAAGCTTAAAAATTATTCATATTTTTAAGAGAATTAATTTCAAACTCAATCAGAATTTTTATCATTGAAAATGAAAAATATCACCAATTTTTTTTTTAAATAAATATATATATATTTTTTGAATTTTTATGAAAATGAACAAATAAAAAAAAAATTAACAAAACAACAACATATAAATAATTTTTTTTTTCCAAACGAACATAAATAACATAAATAAAACACAAAACATTAAAAACAATGCAAAACAAACATAAATAAAACACAGAACAAACACAATAAAACTCGATACCCCCAAACTTAATTTAAGCATTGTCCTCAATGTGTCAAAATATAAATATAAATTAAAATTGACAAGAGTGTAAAGTTTAGAATGGTCGTACCTCGATATTGTGCATTGCGAAGAGAGAACAAGATACAACTAACAAAAATTAAATCACACATAAAACAACAATACAAATAAAACACAAGTTATCAAGATCACACAGGAATCAAAGAGCATGGTAAACAAGGTCCTCAAGGAGTATCTCATCCACTTCATCAGTTTTTAATTCTAAAAATGGTTTTAATTTTTGTCCATTAACTTTAAATATATCACCATTTTTAGGATTTTCAATTTCAATAGCTCCATGTGGAAAAACAATACGAACAATGTAAGGACCGGACCGCCTAGAGCGTAACTTTCCCAGGAATAAATGCAAACGAGAGTTGTATAAAAGGACTTTCTGACCTGGAGAAAAATCTTTTCTCAAAATATTTTTGTCATGGTAAAATTTCATGCGATCCTTATACTTTTTTGAATAGTCATATGCATCATTCCTAATTTCGTCTAGTTCATTTAGTTGAAGCTTTCGTTTCTCACCTGCCTTGTCTAAAGAAAAGTTTAACTGCTTAATTGCCCAAAAGGCTCTATGTTCTAACTCAACAGGTAAATGACACGCCTTCCCATACACAAGTCTGTAGGGTGACATGCCAATGGGCGTTTTGTACGCGGTACGATACGCCCATAATGCATCAGTGAGTCTTAAGGACCAATCTTTCCTAGTTGGATTCACAGTTTTTTCTAAAATGTGCTTAACTTCCCTATTAGACACTTCAACTTGACCACTAGTTTGTGGGTGATACGGTGTTGAGACTTTATGCGTAATGCCATATTGTTTCATCAAATGTTCAAATGGCCTATTACAAAAGTGTGTACCGTTATCACTAATGATAGCACGCGGTGAACCAAAACGGGAAAATATATTTTCTTTTAAAAACCGAAGCACAACTTTGTGGTCATTAGTGTGGCATGCAACAGCTTCAACCCATTTAGACACATAATCAACTCCAACAAGAATATAAAGATTACCAAAAGAGTTAGGAAATGGTCCCATAAAATCAATGCCCAAAACATCAAATATGTCAATAATAAGAATATGATTTAAAGGCATCATATTTCTTTTAGTTAAACTTCCTAACTTTTGGCAACATTCACAAGCTTTACAATAAACATATGTATCATGAAAGATAGTAGGCCAATAAAAACCACATTGTAAAACTTTAGCAGCTATTTTCTTACCACTAAAATGTCCTCCACATGCATGATCATGACAAAAAGATATGATTTTAGATTGATCACAGTTTGGAATGCATCTTCTAATTATTTGATCAGGGCAGTATTTAAACAAGTAAGGATCATCCCAAATAAAGTTTTTCACCTCAGAATAAAATTTAGATTTATCATGCTTAGACCAATGAGATGGTATTTCTTTAGTGACCAAATAATTAACAATATCAGCATACCAAGGCAATGAAGAAATATACATCAATTGTTCATCAGGAAAAGTTTCAGTGATAGGAGTGGAATCATGTATAGTTTCAACAACTAGTCTAGATAAATGATCAGCAACAACATTTTCAGATCCTTTTTTATCACGTATTTCTAAGTCGAATTCTTGTAAAAGCAGGATCCAACGGATCAAACGAGACTTAGCATCCTTTTTTGATAAGAGATATTTTAATGCAGCATGATCAGAGTAGACAATAATTTTAGATCCTAACAGATAAGATCTAAATTTCTCTAATGCAAAAACAACAGCAAGCAATTCTTTTTCGGTTGTGGAGTAATTTAATTGAGCATCATTTAAAGTTTTGCTAGCATAGTAAATTACATGAGGTATTTTTTCAAGTCTTTGTCCTAAGATAGCACCTATAGCATAATCAGAAGCATCACACATTATTTCAAAAGGTATTTTCCAATCAGGAGGACGAATAATGGGTGCAGTAGTCAACAAATTTTTTAATTTTTCAAAGGCAACATGGAAATTATTATCAAAGACAAAAGCATTTTCTTTTCCAAGTAAATGGCATAAAGGCCGAGAAATTTTGCTAAAGTCTTTTATAAATCTTCTATAAAAATCGGCATGGCCTAAAAATGATCTAATTTCTTTCACAGTTTTAGGTGGGGGAAGTTTTGAAATAAGATCAACTTTAGCTTTATCAACTTCTATTCCATCAGATGATATTACATGACCTAAAACAATTCCTTTTTTAACCATAAAATGACATTTTTCCCAATTAAGCACAAGGTTTTTCTCTTTGCAACGAATTAACACAAGTGAAAGATGGTGCAAACATTCATCAAAAGAGGAACCAAACACAGAAAAATCATCCATAAATACTTCAAGAAATCTTTCAACCATGTTAGAAAAGATAGAAATCATACACCTTTGAAAAGTCGCAGGTGCGTTGCATAATCCAAAGGGCATGCGACGATATGCAAAAGTTCCAAAAGGGCATGTAAAAGTAGTCTTTTCTTGATCTTCTGGGGCGATGGGGATTTGGTTATACCCCGAATACCCATCAAGAAAGCAATAATATGCATGGCCAGCTAATCGTTCAAGCATTTGATCAATAAAAGGCAATGGAAAATGATCTTTTCTAGTAACATTATTCAACTTTCTATAATCTATGCACACTCTCCACCCCGTTTGTACTCTAGTAGGGATTAATTCATTTTTCTCATTTTCAACAACCGTGATCCCAGACTTCTTAGGCACAACTTGAACTGGACTAACCCATTGACTATCAGAAATAGGATAAATGATACCTACGTCTAACAATTTTATGATCTCTTCTCTAACTACTTCTTTCATATTTAGATTTAGCCTTCTTTGACATTCCCGAGAGGTTTTAGCATTCTCTTCTAGATGGATTCTATGCATACATATGGATGGGCTAATTCCTTTAATGTCTCCAATGGTCCAACCTATGGCTTCTTTATGTTTTCTAAGGACATCTAACAATTTATCTTCTTGTTCTTTATCTAAAGCAAATGCTATGATAACAGGTAAGATTTCAGATTCTCCTAGAAAAGCATATTTTAAATTTTCTGGTAAAGGTTTAAGGTCTAACTTTGGAGACTCAGAAATTGATTGAACATGATCTAAGGGTGAAAAAGGTTCAACTTTGGTTTCATTTAAGGGTATAGACTCTACCAAAGAATTCACATCATCATTAGAGTCATCAACATGCAAGTTCATACCAAAGTATTTTTCACAAAAGTCCAGTAAGTCATTTCCATCATCTTCACATATGCTATCTATCATGTTAACTTCATGTACTTCTTCACACTCAACGGATTTAACCACATTAAATACATTCAATTCAACAGTCATATTTCCAAAAGATAATTTCAAAACACCATTACGACAATTTATGATTGCATTAGATGTAGCTAAGAATGGTCTACCTAAAATGATAGGAATTTGAGCATGCATATTTTCCACAGGTTGAGTATCAAGAACAATGAAGTCAACAGGAAAATAAAATTTATCAACTTTTATCAAAACATCCTCTATAATGCCTCTAGGAATTTTCACAGAACAATCGGCTAATTGAAGAGTTATAGAGGTAGGTGTTAGCTCATCAAGACCAAGTTGCTTATAAACAGAATAAGGCAATAAATTCACACTAGCACCCAAATCAAGTAAAGCTTTGTTAATAAAATGATCACCAATAATGCATGAAATTGTGGGACACCAAGGATCTTTATATTTAACAAGACTCTTATATTGAATAATGGAACTAGCTTGTTCAGTTAAAAATGCCTTTTTAGGAACATTAGTGTTTCTCTTAACAGTACAAAGATCCTTTAAAAATTTGGAGAAGGCAGGAATTTGTTTAATGGCATCTAAGAAAGGGATGTTGATACTAACTTGTTTAAAAACTTCTAAGATGTCATTATATTGGCCGCCTTTTTTAATTGGAAGTAATCTTTGTGGGAATGGGGCTTTTGGAATGAAAGGATGGATTGGAATTTCTTTGTTTGATGAGTCATTGAGATTAGAACTAGAAGGCTGACTCTTTTCTTTTTCTTTTTCGTTTTCAACCTCGGGTATGTAATCGGGTTTGAAAATGTTCTTTCCGGACCTAAGAGTTGAAATTGATTTGACTTCTCCATTATGACTAGACTTTCCTATCTCATATTGACCTTTTGGATTAGGGATAGGTTGACTAGGGAATGTTCCTTTTTCTCTATCAGCTAAAGCAGTGGCGAGTTGTCCTACTTGTGTCTCGAGTTTGGTAATAGATTGAGATTGATTTTGTAGGATTTGTTGGGTGGATTGCATAAATTGTTGTAAAGTATCTTCTAAGGAAGGTTTTCTTTGTTGCGGATATGGTTGATTTTGTGGGGCATGAGCTTGGTTTTGTGTGTTGTATTGGTGCCATTGATTCATTTGGGGTTGGTTTTGTCTCCATGAAAAGTTCGGATGGTTTCTCCAATTTGGATTGTAGGTGGACGAAAATGGGCTATCATTTGGTTTCCCATAAGAATGAAGAGCATTGGCCTCCTCAGAAAAGGCTTCTTGGTAGGAAGGACAGGATTGGGCATTATGGCACGGACTAGAACATATAGAATAGACATCTTTTCTTGGTTGTATTGGAGAGTTTATAGTTTGGCTTATGGCTAAAGCTTCTACTTTTCTCGCTAATTTATCTAAAGATGTTCTTAAGTCTACTTATTCTTTTACTTCATACCTTCCTCCTCTTTTTGGTGAATTAGTTGACCTAGACCTAGGATCAAAATAATTCCATTGTTGTGAATTGACAGATAAATCTTCAAGGGCGTCCCACGCCTCTTGTCCTTGAAATTTTAAAAATTTTCCAGTATGCATAGATTGAATCATTTGACGATTAGAGGGAGTCAAACCATCATAAAAATATTTTACAAGTCTCCATTTTTCAAAACCATGATGAGGACATTTTAATAATAAATCTTTAAATCTTTCCCAACATTCATAAAACTCTTCATTATCTTTTTGAAAAAACTCGGAGATTTCTCTCCTTAGACTATCAGTTTTAGACATAGGAAAAAGTTTCAGTAAGAATTTATTATAAAGTTGATCCCATGTAGTTATAGACCCCGTGGGAAGGGAATTTAACCAAGCTTTTGATTTGTCTTTTAATGAAAAAGGAAACAATCTTAGTTTGACCGACTCATCAGAAAATTTTTGAAATTTAAATGTTGAGCAAATTTCTAAGAAATCTTTGACATGCATGTAAGGATCCTCTCTATCTAACCCATAAAAAGATGGCAATAATTGAATGATTGCTGGTTTAAGCTCAAAATGAGTAGCAGAAGTAGTAGGTAAAACAATGCATGAAGGAGCATTAGATGAAATAGGTGCAAAATATTCAAGCAAAGTTTTTTCAGGCATAACATTTTCATCAACAGGATTAGCAATAGGTTCCATGATGCTCAAATTTTTACTGACACTTTCAATTTCAAACAAAGATAAACGTCTTTTTACTAATCCTTTTTTAGAGTTACGTTCCCAATGATGCATACAATTTTCACAAACAAGGCAACAAGGATAATCTCAAACAAGCAATTTTCTGATGTGGAAGATCAGTTAAAACTGCAACCACAGAGCATACTTAGAATTTTTAGAGATTTCACAACAATAATTCTTATGGTTTACTTGTCCCCAGGCCTATTTGATTCCACTTACTCGCGCACTACTAACAACTCCCCGAGGTTAATTAGTAGAGGCGGATGGGAATTTTGGTCAAATTTCCTTTAAGCAAAAATTGCTTATGGTGAAAGGACAAGATTTAGGTTTTTTTTTTTTTTTTTCAAGTATTTTTCACAATTATAGAATAATATGATAAAAGGTAAAGAAAAATAAGGCAAAATTAAATAAGACTAAAATTAAGGCACGAGTAGGGAGGCATAGCATGCCATCAACCATAACAAAATTAAGGTAAAAATTAGGAGGCACAAGTGCCATCAACTAAAACATAAGATAGAAGACTAGGAGGAAAAATCGCCATCAACTAGCTAGGAGGCAAAATTGCCATCAACTAGTAATTTGCGGAAATTAAATAAAATAAAAATTACAACAATATAAATAAAGAAAATTACAACAAATGTTAGGAGGCACAAGTGCCGTCAACTAACAAAGATATAAAAGAAATGAAATTACAACAAAATTATAACAAAATTAGGAGGCACAAGTGCCATCGACTATAAAAATTAAAATGATAGATAGGAGGCACAAGTGCCGTCAACTAAAAAAAAAATAATAAATATAGAAATATAAGTATATTTTTTTTTATGGGTGGTTGAACCGTCCCAAATTTTCTTTTTATCTTTTTTTTTTTATAGTTTTTATAGTATATATATTTTTTAGTTTTTTTTAAGTGCAAAAATTAAAATAACTAGTAGAAGAATTTACTAACCTTGAGATAATTTTCGTTTCTTTTTTCTTGCAACTCCCCGGCAACGGCGCCAAAAACTTGATAGACCCAAAACAGGTATGTTTAAATATTTATACTCGCAAGCGCACGGATCGTATTTATAGAATAGTTTTCGTGTAAGCACGAGATCGAACTCAAAGGAGTTGTCTAAAATAAAAAAAAAGAAAACTATTTTAAATCAAAAGTAATAAATTCTAACCTAGTTCCAAAGATTGATGAGTTTTAATATTATGAACATAAAATAAAAGATTGAAAAATAAAGCTATTTAAGAGAATGAAAATAAACCAATAATGATTTGACAATAAGTGTTAAAAGATAAGTTTATTAAGATCATGATGAAGCAACTTGTAACTAGGTAATATTTATGTTGTATGTTGATTTCCCTTGTAATGCAACAAAGGCTATGGATTTTTCTTCTTCATATATTTCTTTCATCTTAAATATCTTGTATTTTAGATTGTTAGAACATATTTACACTTTGTTCTTCATTAGTGCATAAACATAATATTCTTTGTGTAAGATGTGTCATGAAATTGTACACATCCATGCTTAGAACAAAAATATTATGTTTTGCCTTATAAATAATGTTCATTGATTTATTTGTTATTTCAGTAGATTGATTTACACTAAATGCTTTGAAATTATAATTTTGAAAAGTGAAGAAAAATCATATCTTGTTATAAGAAATTTGTGTTTAAAATTATAAATCTTTTTGGAAAATGATAGTTTAAATTATTTTAACGATCACTAAAACTTGGGAGTCAATATACTAATAAATATTATTAAACTTACATTTTGTGGATTCTAGTATCTTAATAATCTTTTCTTTTAACACTTATTGTCAAATCATTATTGGTTTATTTTCATTCTCTTAAATAGCTTTATTTTTCAATCTTTTATTTTATGTTCATAATATTAAAACTCATCAATCTTTGGAACTAGGTTAGAATTTATTACTTTTGATTTAAAATAGTTTTCTTTTTTTTATTTTAGACAACACCTTTGGGTTCGACCTCGTGCTTACACGAAAACTATTCTATAAATACGATTCGTGCGCTTGCGAGTATAAATATTTAAACATACTCGTTTTGGGTCTATCAAGTTTTTGGCGATGAAAGAAATATATGAAGAAGAAAAATCCATAGACTTTGTTGCATTACAAGGGAAATCAACATACAACATAAATATTACCTAGTTACAAGTTGCTTCATCATGATCTTAATAATCTTATGAAAAAGATTAGAAGCACATAACTAGAGTAGAAATTACAAAATAAAAGACATACATACTTGCAAAATGCTCTTGACAAACCCAAATGGAAGATAGAATGGTAGAGAGAAAATGGGAGAAAAAGATGGTAACCAAAACATTAAAACACCCTAAAATGGTCTTGAAATACCATATTTATAGCCAAAATGAGATTGTTAAAATAATCAATTTAAATTAATTAAATTAATTAAATAAAATAAATATGGTATGTAGAGGTAAAATATAGGGTGTAATGATGATGTTGTGGTGAAAATGTGTAGATAAAAGGGTAAAAAGTTGGCAATTTTGTCATAGGGGACAAAATGCAAAATGATGGGCTCAAGAGGTGGCTGATGGTGTTGGTGGCAGGTGGTTTCGGTTGGGCTGTGACTGGGCCGAATGGGCCTGGCAGATGTGTGGTTTGGAGGCCCAATTGGGCTGGTTGGTAATGCTTGCTGAAGAGTGGCGTGGGAGATGCACAGTGGCATTTGTTGGAGTGTGATGATGGCTGGGATGATGGCATTTGTTGGAGTGTGAAAGGAGTTGATTGCTTGGAGGAGAAATGCTGAAGGAAGTATCACACGTGATGTGAGCTTGTGGCTGGGAGAAAAAGAAGAAGCAAATGTTGATGATTTGGGCCTTTGGACTTGGGCCTGCTTTTGGTGGGCTTTAAGCTTTTCAAAAATGTCATAATATCCTTATTTCTTTCATCTTAAATTCTTGAAAATGCCACCTTTCTTTCATTTTTCTTTACTTTTCAAGAGCATAAATTCCCTACAAAATAAATATAAAATAAATCATAATACAATATTTTCAACTATAAAATAAATCAATTTAATTCTTTGAAAATATTAATTATAACTTAATTTATATTTTACATTTAAGTTCAATAATACAACATTTTTTTTATACCTCAAACTAAACAATATTAATTCAAATAATTAACTACAACATTTTACAACAAAATAACTATAAAAACACACAAAATTATATAAAATCAAAATAAGATTAATAAATTTAAAATTACTTAAAAACTTAATAAGTTAATTAAAAACTCAAGAACTAAGCAACAATTAGCATATAAAATATGGTAAAATAACTCTAATTTGTAGAGTTATCACCTGTCGTGGTCGATATGAGATGTTCTTCCCCCGACCAGCTGTTGCACCGCCTGGTTGAGGGCATCTATCTGGGTTTGCACATCGATATGAATCGCTGTGGCCTCTGTTGCTGGGGGGATGTTCTTGCCATGCCGCTCGCGGCGATCGTTGAGCACATCTCTCAAGTCCTCGTCTCTTTTCCGCTGCTCGTTAGCTCCGAGCCGGTTGAAGACGTTATTCTACCTGGATTGCCCCCTAGTGTCCCGTCTATCGGGTTGGTCATCCTAAGGTGGCCGATTCCTGTTTCTGCCTCTTTCGTCATTCCTCCGACCGGCATTTCCTCTGCCAGAATCGGCCTCATCATAACCATTGCCATCTCTGAATCGCGATTGGCTATGACGGGATCGACTGTTTCCTCGATTTCCTTCCCAGGCTGAAACGTCCCGAGCGTTAGAGGGTGGCCTGCGTTGGTCGTTAGGTACCCGTGCATTATAATGCTATGGGGGACCTCGGACCATAGAGCCCAACTCTGAGTTCCTCCTATTACCCGGAGGATGCTGTCCTCTGTTCGGAAGGTTTGGCTCGTCGCCCCTATGGCGTCTAGGACTACGAGGCTGATGCTCGGTCCTATTCTGCCTCTGATGCGGGGGATTGCCGCGACCAGCTTGGGATGGAGGCTGTGCCTCAGGGTCCAGTGGGACATCGTCATGAGGCACCTGAGGCTGCTCGGGCCTTTGCGGGCTCGAGGGTTGGATAGGCGAGCTAGGATTGGGACCCCTGTGCAGTGGACCATTCGCAGGCTGATCAGGTTGCGAGGCAGGTGCAGCCTGATTCCTAGCCAATTGCAAGGCTGCCTCAAGGGTTGCCATGGCTTTGCTCTGGCGACGATCCATCTCCGCCTGCCTCTCGCTCAACTCCACGCACTGCCTTTCAATTTCTTGCTGCTGCCGCGCCATGATTTCGGCAGCACTTTCTTGGCTGGCCCTCAGATTGGCTAGCTCTTCATGCAACGCCCCCAGAGTACTCTTCAGCGTCACATCATCCATTTCTTCCTCCTCAAAGTCCAAATGTGGCTCATCCTCAGCCACGCTTGCAGGAGGAGGAGGAGGAGGCGGGTTTGATGGTGCAGCAGCGGCCGCCTGTCCAGTTCTCCTTGTAGTTTTCGCCATTGGTTTTCTCAACGGTGATATACCAAGCTCTCAATGAAAGCACCAGAATGTTGACCCTGATTTTGGGCAACTGACACGGAGTCAAAATACGCTTGACGTGGATGAATGCGTTGAAAAGAACGTAATGACGAAAATAATAAGAACACAATATTTTATAGTGGTTCGGCTCCAGGATCTGGTAATAACCTATGTCCACTTAGATTGTTATTGATGTGAGATTCAAAGGAGTGATCAAAGAACTAGGGTTCAATGAGTTTCACTAACCTTTGCAAAACAATACAATATGAGTGATATGATAACTCTGATCTCAAGCGATTTAGAAGTCAGAAAAGAAAAGAAGAAAAGACCCCTTTTCCCTAAGCCCTCTTCTTCTATTTATAAGCTCAGGGAAGATTTACATTGATTTGTTACAGATATTATTTCCTAAATAATCGGATACTCAGGAAATCATGGGAGAGAATTTCGGATTCCATCATAACTGCCTAAGATTTCCTTCGCGTGTTACGTGCATACGACCAGACTGGTCGTGTGAAGAGACCGATCGCATAATGCCGAATATCTTCCTGATCGATAGTCGAACACAGGTTTTGCCAGGTGTCAGCCGCGTGCAATTAATTCCTGCCATGTCATTCACTTCTGATTTTTGGGATAACAAGAGGGTACACAATGACTGAGATATTGATTCCACCAAATTGTTCTCTTGACAACATGGTGAATTTGATAAAATAGGAGATAAAGGAAACAAGAGCAACTATTGAAGTTTATTAACAAAGAGCCAAAGGAACACCACCAATGAAGGTTGAAACAGACAATTCAGTGTTGTTCTACATGAAAATAAAGAAAAAAGTTGCTGCAAAAATAACAGACTTACCATTGTGTGTCACTATAGTTCAAGAATCAAGTGATGAAAATAACCTTCTTCAACTAGCAAATCAGAAAGCTACAATAGAAGAAATGGAGGTGGGAACATTATTAATGCAAGCATACAAAGCTTCCATCAATGAACAAATGTTACTTGAAGAAGGAATGTCAAGCACAAAAAATGAGGGCATCAATGTGGCATACATACCTCACCTTGCTGAAGAAGTAGCTGATTTTATAATTGAAGACAATACAAAAAGAAAAAAGAAATTGGAGGAAATCCAAATAGTAATATCTGATTACAGAGTGAACTAAATAGAGCAAGGACAAATTTACAAGGACAAGAGCATAATCAAATCAGCTCTTAGCTACTATGCATTTTTGTAAAAGCATGCTTTAAATTTATATAAAATGAATATATATATATAATTTGTTATGAATAAAGAAAAAGAACTAGAAATGAATATTTGCATTTTGTATTTTGAATAGAAATTTTTCATTCCAAAAGTTGATTCCAGCAAAATGAATAACTATTTAAAAAAACCAGTAAAAAAAAGGTAACCAGTTACCTTGTTAACTGACACCATACTAACTCCTTAATTGTTGCCAAAATTTGCATAAATGGACAATACTACTTCATTGGTTCAATTTGGAGGCAAACAGAACATTCACAAAAGTCTCCAAAGCAACAAATGATGAATTGAGGCATGACATTATTTCAAAAATGAAGTATGGCGTATGCAACTTAACTTATTCTTACTATTTTTTAATCTCTCAGTGGATGGTAACCAGTTACCTTACGTAATAGCAAAAAAAAAACATTAAGTTACACAGAAGGATAACTAGATACTTTCAATGTTAATTCTAGTTAAAATGTTTATTATATTATTCTATTTCATGACAAGACTATTTTTAGGTCTTGCCTTTCAACCCAATAGAATACCAAGTTTGTGATGAAAATGGTATGAATTTCACAGTAAATATACACAATAGAACATGTACCTGCAATAGATTTGAAGAAGATGAAATGCCTTGTTGGCATGCAGTAGCTGTAATTGCAAGGAGAAACTTAGGAGTATATGAAAACTGTGCGAGGTTCTACAAAATATAAACGTTGAAAGCATTGTATCAATAAAATGTTCATTATTTACCCTATAAATGGAATATCACACAACACTTGGACATAATCATGCTGCCTCCAAAAGGCAACAATCCTTGTAGGAAGACCAATAAAGAAAAGAATAAGATCAAGAAGGGAACCTAAATAATAATCACACGTGGGAAATGTGGGCAACTAGGAATGCTCCAATTGATAAGCCAAACAAGTAGAAAAAACAAAAAACATAGCTTCATATTTTACAGTAAAACAAACTTATCATAGCTTTATTCATTAAAGGAGTGACTTTCAAATTCATTAATTGTTATTGAGTGTTTGAATAAGTCTGTTTCAAATTTAAACACATTGATTGATTTCACAAACTTATAAATTCCTTTCAAACTAAATTCTTGAGTTTGTTTACTTCTTATTTATCAATGTCACCATCAACATAAATATGTCAGCAAAGGAAGTAACTAGTTACCAAAAACATGAAAAGGAAACAAGCATGAAGGTAATCAATTACCTAAAAAATATCAGCAAAACAACGATATAGGAAAACTGGTTACCCTGATATAACAATACAAGCCAAATAACCCACTATAACAATCTAAAATCCAAAAAAAAAAAACATTTACTTTCTTCTATCACAAATTCTCATATATATAAATTTCAAAGTTACTTTGCTTTAGAAAATCCAAAAAAAGAAAAAAAAAAGAAAAACCTACACATGAGCATGATAAAAATTGAAATAACCACATTTTTTGTTGACATATATCTGCTGCATTTAAAGCCATTCTTGAAATATAATATTAACTTAATAAACTAGTTAATTTACTTTATAATGCAAGCCTAGATGGAAAAAAATATAAAAAACACTTAAGTAACCAGTTACCCTCGGTGTATTAGCAAAGAAACAGCTTGGGTACCTGGTTACCCTCAAAATAATTCTTGCCCCCAGTTACACCTGGAAAATTAGTTAAACAACTCATTTGGGAACTGGTTACCCTAAAATAATTCCATAAAAACAAAGGAAAAAAACAAAAATAATTAGAAAACAAGCTACCTACTTTAAAGTGTTATATACAATATATATTAATAATTGAATTAAAAAAACAACAAACATTAAGGGAAAAAATCTAAAAAAACACTTAAGTAACTAGTTACCCTCGATATATTAGCAAAGAAACAGTGTAGGTACCTGGTTACCCTCAAAATAATTCTTCCACCTAAATATACCTGGAAAATTAGTTAAACAACCCATATGGGAACTAGTTACCCTAAAATAATTTCATAAAACAAATGAAAATATATATATACAAAACTAGCTACATGCTTTAAAGTGTTATATACAATTTATATTAATAATTGAATTAAAAAAAAACAACAAACCTAGGGGCCAAAACTCTAAAAAACACTTAAGGAACTAGTTACCCTCTGTATATTAGCAAAGAAATAGCTTGGGTACCTAGTTACCCTCAAAATAATTCTTGCCCCCAACTACACCTAGAAAATTAGCTAAACAACTCATCTAGCATATGAGAATTGGTTACCCTCAGATAATTCCATAAACAAAGGGAAAAAAACTAGCAACCTACTTTAAAGTGTTATATACAATAAATATTAATAATTAAATTTAAAAAACAATGAACAAAAAATTAAAAATAAAATAACAAATGAACTAACAAAGGCTATACTGATATATATATATAATGACCTTAAGAATCCAAATGTCTTACATAAGCAAAAATTTAAAATAGGTAATTGTAAAACTAGAAATTGTCCCATCATTTAACAATTGTTATAGAAAAATAAAAAACAAAAGAAACATAACATCATTAAAAAGCCTATGCATCAATCTTCGTCCTCTTCTGCCTCCTCTCAAAAAGCCTTTCATTGAACTCATTGCTAGTTATGTAGCCCTCAAGTTCTTTCTTCTTTCCATGAAAGTACAAGTTAACAACAATGTCTTCGCGAATGAGACGAACATCAATATGTTTAGGCATCTCATTTTCCTTCCCAAGAAATATTTTCTCAGCAAAATAAGTAGAAAATACCCCACAATCACTACACAGTGGAAACAAACAAAAAAATAACAACTAAGAACATATAACAAATAAAAGAAAAAAAATCAAACAAACAAACTAACCAATTAAGGAATGCTTCTAGCAATGGTCAACTTCAAAGCATTATTCTCTGTCACATCATAAGGATTAACATAAATATTTATATCTTAATGATAATGAAAACCAATATTATTCAATAGGATAGGAATCAAAACAACAAATGCTTCAACAACAAGTAAAGTTTGGTTTTCATGCTATGCACTAGACATTGAATCATACACCATAAGTGATCTGTGCTGTATATCAAAGTGCAACACAATCCAATGCATAAGAGCCTTCACATTAACAGACATAACGACATCATCAAGAAAATTCAAATGAGTTGTACATAACATGGATTGCCCCTTCATTATCTTCAAAGCAACACAACTGTAATCTACTTTAAATGCACCACTACCTTTTTTTTAATCTTCACACATAAAAGCTATATTTTGGTCAAAACAATTGTCAGTGGTGAATACTCTCATTTTTAAACCTTTACCCAATTTAACTTTTCTCCTCATGTAATACATCATCACATCAATATGCTGCATAATAAAAAAACGATGCTTATAAGATAATATATAAAGAAAACAATCAACTATAACAAGCAAGAAAATTTTATTACTCAAGGGTAATTGGTTACCATCATCAACAAAACACAGTTACATAGCTTGGGGTAACCAGTTACCCAATGAACTACAACATAGCAAACATTCAGGCAACTTGTTATCCAATAACATCAACTAAATGGGTGTCTATAAAGCCCCAAAAAATATAAAAAAACACAACAAAATAAAAGTGGACACCATAAAGTACTGGTTACTTAACATTAAAATAACACATATGATAAAAACAAAGCAATTCAAGGTAACCACGGGCTACATGATAACCCACTACAAAACAATAAACATAATAAAGTAATTGTCACAATATAAAGACAGAAAATAAATAAATATAACAAAGTAACTAGGTCCCTGAAAAAAACACTAAACATCATTAACTAACTCATTACCAATAAAACCAAAAATATATATATATATATAAATAAAACACAACAAAATAAAAGTGGACATCATAAAGTTCTTGGTTACTTAACATTCAAATAAAACATGTAATAAAAGAAATGCAATTCAAGGTAACTAGGGACCACATGAAAACACACTACAAAATACAAAAACTTATTGTTATCCGTAAAATTAGCATTGGTGACGTGGCAAGTGATCCCTGGACACGTGGCTGACACCTGGAAACGTTCTGCTAGAGTATCAACCAGAGGGCACATTTGAAGCAGTGCAAGCCTTTCTTACCTGTGACCAGTCTGGTCGATAGTTCCGTGTACAAGGCGACATTAATGGGAAGATCTTTATGAATCCCGAATTTATCTCACATAATCTCCTGAGTATCCGATGATTCAGGGAAGAATATTTGTAACAATCTTTTGTAATCCCCCTTGAGCCTATAAATAGCAAGAGATAGCTCAAGGGAGAGGACTTTTGGCTCATGAATCGTGAGAGATTATAGTAATTATCCTAGGAATACTGTATTGTTCTTCAGAAAGCGGTGAAACTCATTGAACCCTAGTTCTTTGATCACTCTTCTGGTTTTTTATATCAACATCATTCTAAGTGGACGTAGGTCATTACCAAATCCTGGGGCCGAACCACTATAAAATACTGTCTTATTTGCTTTTGTCATTACGTTCTTCTCATCTCTTTAATTCATATCAAGCATATTCTGACTCCATGTCAGTTGGCCAAATCTTGGGTCAACATTCAGGTGCTTTCATTTAGAGCTTGATTTATCGTTGTTGAAAAAACTAATGGCGAAAGCAGGAAAGAAAACTGGGCAGGCCGCCGCCGCTGTACCGTCAAATCCACCACCTCCTCCTCCTGCAAGCATGGCGGAGGATGAGCCGCAACTGTATCTTGAAGAGGAGGAAATGGATGATGCAACGTTGAAGAGCACCCTGGGCGCGTTGCAGCAAGAACTGGCTAGTCTGAGAGCCAGTCAGGAGACTGCCACATAAGTTATGGCGCGGCAGCAGCAGGAGATTGATCGACAGCGCGCGGAATTAAGTGAGAGACAGGCAGAGGTGGATCGCCGCCAGACCGAAGCCATGGCAGCCCTCGAGGCAGCCTTGCTGTTGGCTAGAAATCAGGCCGCAACTGCCTCGCAGCCTGACCAACCAATGAATGGGCCACCTTAGAAGGGTCCCAATCCTAGCCCACCAATCCATCCTTCGAGTCCGCAAAGGCCCGAGCAGCCTCAGATGCCCCATGACGATGTCCCGCTGGACCCTGAGGCGCAGCCGCCATCCCAAGCTGCTCGGGGTAATCCCCCGCAACAGAGGCAGAATAGGGCCGAGCACCAGCCCCGCAGCCCTAGACGCCGTAGGGATGATGGACCAAACCTACCGAACAGAGGTCAATACCCTCCTGGTAACAGGAGGGACTCAGAGTTAGGTTCTGCGGTCCGGGGTCCCCCACAGCATAATAATGCACGGGGACACCACGACCAGCGCAGGCCGTCCTCTATCGCTCAGGACGTTTCTGCCAGAGACGGGAATAGAGGGAACAGTCGATCCCACCATAGCCAGTCGAGGTTCAAAGATGGCCACGGGTATAATGAGGCCGACTCAGGCAAGGGCGATGCTGGAAGGAGGAACGAAGAAAGAGGAAAGGGCAGGAGCCAGGTAACCAAAGATGACCAACCCAACAGACGGGACGCTGGGGGGCAACCTAAACAGAATAATGTCTTCAACCGGCTCGGTGGTAGCGAGCAGCGGAGGAGAGAAGAGGACCTGAGAAATATACTCAATGATCGCCGCGAGCGGCACAGTGAGAACGTCCCCCCGGCAACAGAGGCCATAGCGATTCCTACCGCTGTGCAGGCCCAGATAGACGCCCTCAACCAGGCTGTGCAGCAGCTGGTCGGGGGAAGAGCTTCTTATATCGACCACGACAGGAGGAAAGGCACTCCTTTCGTACAAAGGATAGCTAACGCTGAAACTCCCAGCAAATTCAAGATGCCTATGCTCCCAAACTTTGATGGATATGGAGACCCAGTCTCGCATGTAAATAAGTTTGAGATTCAAATGGACATTCAGAAAGTGTCCGAAGACGCTCGGTGCAGGATCATCCCTGCAACACTTTTTGAAGCTGCACATGAGTGGTTCTTCAAGTTCCCTCATGCGAGCATTGTTTCCTGGGAAATGTTCGTACGGGAGTTCTACGGACAGTTCTATGCTGGTCGTGTGCACCCAACCGAAGCAAACCAGCTAGTCAAAATTCGCCAGCAGGACGGGGAGTCAGTAAAGGATTACGTCCAGCGCTTTATGCGAGCGGCGGCTGGAGCAAAAACAGTAGGAGACAAAGGCAAGATGATGGCCATTACCGCAGGGGTTAAACGTTGCTCTCCCCTCTGGAAAAGTCTCCGAAAAGAAGGAGTGAGAACCACCCAAGAATTCTTAGACCGAGCTGACCGCTACATCAAGCTCGAAGAAGCCATCGCTGATGATGGAAAACCCTCGAACAAGGGTAAGAAGGCTACCGAACCCACCAAAGCCGCCAACGGTTCCAAACCTAATGGCAACGGCAAAGGCAACGGGAACGGCAACGGTAATGGCAAGAATGGTGGAAAACGGCCGTATAACGAGCCTTCCACCTCTGACAACAAACGAGCTAAGGGTAATCGTTATGAACCCCGGTTCACTAACTACACTGCCCTCATTGAGTCTTGGGGAGAGGTTTACCAGGCCACAAGCTCCAGTGTGCCTTACAAGAAACCTGGACCCATTCGAAAGGACATTTCGAAAAGAGACACTACCAAGTTTTGTCGTTACCATAACGACTACGGACATGACACTAATGAATGCAATCAGTTAAAAGACGAAATCGAGTTCCTTATTAGACAAGGACACTTGAGAAGATACGTACGGGCCTCGGGAAATTCCCAGCGAGAAGCTCCAGGTGGCAACGAGTAGGCATCCACACGCCAACGCTCGCCACCATTACAGCCTGCCCCCATGGCTGGAACACTCTTAACCATCTGTGGAGGCCCGCACCTCGCGGGAAATAGCGGAAAGGCCAGAGAACGATATGCTCGGACTCTGCGCCACGACCAGGACATCGAGATGATGACTGTGGAGGACCGTGCACCAAAAAAGGCTCGGTCAGAGGAAGGTGAGATAACCTTCTCTGATGGCGATGCCCAACACGTCCGGTTCCCACATTCCGATCCGCTGGTCGTGGACATCCAAATGGCCAATATGATGGTGAAGAGGGTATTGGTCGATACAGGAAGTTCAGTGAACATCCTGTATAAGTCGACGCTGGAATGCATGAAATTGTCCGTAAAGGACTTGGAGCCATGCAATCAAACGATATATGGCTTCTCTGGAGAAGGACTCGCCCCAGCCGGAATGATCAAACTCCCAGTAACGATGCGTACAGCGCCTGCAACAAGGACATTACTCGCCACTTTTGTAGTGGTCGATTGTCCTTCAGCGTACAACGCCGTTATTGGAAGGCCCATACTGGTTGATCTACGGGCCGTCATCTCTATGTGGAACCTAGCCATGAAGTTCCCAACAGACGCGGGGGTAGGACGCGTTTTAGGAAACCAAAGGGAAGCCAGGGAGTGCTACAACGCTTCGATCACAAAGGTGAAAAGTGGAACGTTGAGGAGCACTACCCCAGATAGATTGCAGATGGCACTTGATATGCAAACCCAATCAGGTGGTGAAGTCACCAAATAGGGTGTTGCCCAAAGTGAGGATGGAGATTTGAATCCTCGCTTTGGGGATTTTGAAGAGAATGTTGGACCCATTGAGGACCTGGAGGAGGTCCAACTCGACAAAGAAGACCCAACCAGAGTCATAAAGGTTGGGAAAAACTTAGAGCCTACCACGAAGCACGCACTGGTGGAATTCTTGCGAAAAAACCAGGAGGTTTTCGCCTGGTCGCATAAAGACATGGTTGGGATAGATCCTACAGTAATCAGCCATGTCCTGAACATAGACAAGACCTTTCCACCAGTGCAACAAAAAAGGAGGCTGCTCGATAAAGATAGATCACGAGCCTTAAAAGAAGAAATCGAAAGGTTAAAGGAGAACGGGTTCATACGGGTGGCTTTTTATCCGTCGTGGGTCTCCAATCCGGTGCTGGTCCCCAAGCCTAATGGCAAGTGGCGGACCTATGTGGATTTTATAGACCTCAATAAAGCCTGCCCAAAAGACTGCTTTCCACTCCCGAGGATCGACCAGCTGGTCGATGCTACTGCAGGACATGAGATCCTCTCATTCATGGATGCATATTCAGGCTATAACCAGATTAGCATGCATCCCCCTGATGAGGATCACACCAGCTTTCGGACTGATACATGCTTATATTGCTACAGAGTGATGCCCTTCGGGCTGAAAAACGCAGGTGCGACTTACCAACGGCTAGTCAACCACATGTTTAAGGAGCAAATCGGTGTAAACATGGAGGTATATGTGGATGACATGCTGGTAAAGTCTAAGAAGGCAGAAGGGCATGTGAGAGATTTACAAGAGTGCTTTGACGTGTTAAACAAGTACCGAATGAAATTAAATCCCCTCAAGTGTTCCTTCGGAGTCGGATTATGGAAGTTTTTAGGGTTTATTGTAAATTCAAGAGGAATCGAGGCCAACCCCGACAAGATAAAAGCCTTGATCGACATGAAGTTGCCAGAAAGGATCAAAGATGTACAAAGTTTAACCGGGAGGATCGCAGCCCTAAGTAGATTCATTTCGAAATCAACAGACAAGTGCGTCCCATTCTTCAATCTACTTAGGGGGAATAAAAAGTTTGATTGGACGGAAGACTGCGAGCAAGCATTCCAGGCGTTGAAAGCTCATATGGCACAGCCTCCCATCTTATCAAAGCCAATCAAAGGAGAAACTATGTTTATTTATCTGGCGATTACTGAAGTTGCTGCCAGCGCGGTGCTAGTGCGAGAGGAAGAAGGTGTACAAAAAGCAGTCTACTATGTTAGCAAGAGACTGATCGGGGCAGAATTGAGATATCCGCCGATCGAAAGGTTAGCATATTGCTTGATCCTTGCCTCTAGAAATCTATGCCCCTACTTCCAAGCCCATCCTATCATGGTTCTAACTGACCAGCCCCTTCGGCAAGTCCTCCAAAAACCTGAGGCGGCTGGGCGATTGTTAAAATGGGCAGTCGAGTTAGGGCAGTTCGATATAACCTATTCACCGCGAGTAGCAGTAAAGGGACAAGTCTTAGCTGATCTTATTGCGGAGTTCACCGAACTCCCAGGCAGTGAGCAGTTCGAACCGCCTGAAGCGCCCATGCCTTAAGACAAAACTCCTTCGTGGAAACTATTCACGGATGGTTCATCCAACGAATCCCACGCTGGAGCGGGAGTGATATTGATAACGCCGGAAGGGCATCGATTTCACTGCTCCATCAGGTTCGACTTCACCGCATCAAACACTGAAGCAGAATACGAAGCACTCCTCACTGGATTGAGAATGGCCAAAGATATGAGCATTAAGACGCTTGATATTTACAGTGATTCACAGCTGGTGGTAAATCAGGTCCTAGGAGAATATCAAGCGCGAGGTTTGAAAATGGTAGCCTACTTAAACAAGACAAAGGACCTGCTAGCCCAGTTCACGAAGTACACCCTCCAGCAAATCCCGCGAGATCAGAATTCAAATGCAGATGCCTTAGCCAAACTCGCGAGCGCAAAAGATGCTGACACTTTGAACATTGTGCCAGTAGAAAGATTGAGTAAGCCAAGCATACAAGCAGCTGAGTCCAGTATGGAGATTCGAATGGAGGATACATGGATGGCGCCTTACTTGGAGTATCTGACAAATGGTGCGCTGCCAACAGATAGGAACAAAGCCAGAACTCTACAAAGAAGGGCTGCTAGGTACATACTGGTCGATGGTGTCATGTACCGAAGAGGATTCTCAATGCCACTGCTCAGGTGCGTTACACCAGAAAAGGCTAAGGAGCTCATGAAGGAGGTGCATGAAGGCTTCTGCGGGGATCACGCTGGGGGGCAGAGTTTGGCAAAAAAGATTCTAAGGCAAGGCTACTTTTGGCCAACGATAAACGAGGATTCAATGGAGTACGTACGAAGATGTGATAAATGTCAAAGGTTCTCCAAGATCCCACGAGCAGCTCCAAACGAACTAAAGCAGATGCAGAGCCCGTGGCCTTTTGCAGTATGAGGGATAGATTTGATTGGATCCCTGCCTACAGGGAAAGGCGGAGTAAAGTACGCAGTTGTGGTAGTTGATTACTTCACCAAGTGGGCCGAAGCTGAACCACTCGCAACCATCACGACCAAGAAAGTTCTCGACTTTGTTATCAAGAACATTGTCTGTCGGTATGGTTTGCCCAGAAAGATAGTTTCAGACAATGGGACCCAGTTTGACTGCGATTTATTCACCGATTTCTGCGAAAGGCATGGAGTTATTAAAAACTTTTCTTCAGTTGCACACCCCCAAGCAGACGGGCAGGTCGAAGCCGTAAACAAGACTCTTAAAGACACCCTGAAGAAAAGACTTGAAAAAGCTAAAGGAGCGTGGCCAGAGCAGCTGCCTGAAGTCCTATGGTCGTATAGAACGTCCCACCGAACAGCGACAGGACATACTCCATTTTCATTAGCCTATTGATATGAAGCCATGTTGCCTGTCGAGTTAGATCCCCCCTCACACTAGCGCTTGACTTACGACCAGGATCAGAACAGCCAGCTAATGATGGAGTCCCTAGACTCAATCGATGAGATACGAGAGAAATCTCAACTCTGAGTTGCTGCATACCAGCAAAAAGTCGCCCGGTACTTTAACTCCAAAGTTAAAGAAAGAAAATTCAACGTCGGTGACTTGGTGCTATGACGAGTTTTCTTAAATACCTGCGACCCTACTGCTGGAGTGCTCGGACCCAATTGGGAAGGACCTTACCAAGTTGAAGAAGTCCTTCATCCAGGCACCTACAAACTTGCACGCTTAAATGGAGATCTCGTCCCACGCTATTGGAGTGGAGAACACCTGCGCAAGTATTATCAGTAAACAGCCCTTTTTAAAGGATTGGCTTGTATTAATTTTTTTTTTAATTTTTACAAGTTTTGCAAAGAGGGTTAGCCACATTGTATGGCTAACTGCTCGTATATGTAAGATTCTATTTCAGAATCACTCGTATAGACATGATTAGTCCATTTTTAATACGAGATTATAAGGGACTGTGCGCATCCAGTCATTCTTGCCAACCATTGTGAATTTACATTTGCAAGTATTTGTTCATTACGTGTGTTGTTTTGCTGTATTACAAGTATCATTTTTCACACGAAAAAGAATGTTCGAACAGGCCATGGTCAAGGCAAGTGACCAAGAACCTAAAACTCCTCGATCACTTGGGGGGCATATAAGGCACATCGATAGCAAAGCATACTCGCAAGGTATGTAAACACATGAACAAAATAAGTGAAAGCATGCTACAGTACTTAGAGTATTTTTCAAAATTTATGTTTTGTTAAATCATGCCAAAGTACTATGCTAAGTTCGGTCATTCAGACAAATGTTATAATAAATAAAAATATTATAGCATCAAGATTTAAGCTTTTACACCGCAAGCATCGCTGCTTGGATGTAACTGTTCAAGTAAAAGAGAAAAAAAGATTTATTGCCCATGCAGCAAAGTTTAAAAAGAAATTATTGTCTTTACATCACGACCCGTGGGTCGTATAGCTAAAAAGAAAGAAAAATAAGAGAAAAGTTTAAGAGGCATTTGGGGCCGGAGGGTCCTGAGCAGCATCCTGGTTGGTCGCGTCCTCGACAACTTCTTTTTCTTCTTCTACGCCAGCAATGCTTGGAGAGGCAGGGATCCTCAATCTTGCCTCCTCTTCGGCCAGTTGGGCAGTACAACGAGCCAACTCAGCGGTCCTGACTTCCTCCGAAAGATAGCTAAAGTCAGCACCCTGATTGTGTTTCCAGAAGTTGTAGAAACATCGGAGCGTCGTCCTCTTGTACTTTTCAAGATTTTTGGAGTTGTCAAGCTCCAGCTGCTTCACCTTGCCTTCAAGAGTGACAATAGCCTCGTCCTTGGACTTGAGTGTCCCTTCCAAATGCTTTATCTCGCGAAGGTGGATTTGGTTGGCATCCCGATACTGCTGCCTCAACTTTACTGCTACATCTTTTGCAGCTTCAGCCTCTGATAGTTTGGTCACTGCAGCGTCCCTCTCTCGGACCATTGCCTCCAAGTCCTTGGCGTGCCTAGCCTCTGCAGCCGAAAGCTCTTCGGCTGCCTTCACCTGATACCTTTCAATGGCCTTTGCCCGCGCCTGGTCGATGGAAGCTTGGGCGCGGGTGCGAGCAGTGGTGGCAGAAAGCAAGGCCTGAGCATAAAAGAAAAAGTTAGAGCCTACCATGGAGAATAGAAGACTAAGGCTTAAGAAATGAATAAGTGCTTACACTGGAGATTTCGTTTAGAGTCCTGTTCAGAATCTGGTCGACCCCCATGTTTTCAACCTCGACCATTGCATCCTTGACACGGTCACTTTTGCCGATGCGTTCAAGGCGATCCCTGGCAGATCGGAGGGTCCGGCTCATGAGTTTGGCCCCGAGAGCTTCTTCACGAGTAGGCTGCTCTCTGGCAGGCGCAGCTGGAGGATTCGATGGGGCAGGAGTAGTCTGTTGCTCAGAAGGAACTGGAGGAGGGGCAGGACTTTGCCCAGTTGGCGCGTCTTGAGGAGGGTCTTCTGTTCGACCCTTCTTGGCTGGAGGGCCTCGGCTGGATTCACCAGTTCTCCTCTTAGATCTCTGCTGGAGTTGGGGAACCTCCTCTTCCTCCTCGGCCTGGTACATGTCAAAGATATTGGGAGTGGCCATATCTGCATGAAAGTAACACACAGGAAACTGATAAGATAAGAGGCAGATGAAAAATTATTATACAAACAGAAAAGAGGTAACAAAGTGAATACCCGAGCTACAACTACTGGTCGCTACACTATTGACTCTATTAGTCATATACTCATTATCTGGCATGAAGAAGTCTGGCCCTAAGTTTGGAGCATATGTAAAGTTACCCTCCCTGTCAAACAAGTGACAGGGAATTGGAAAACCATTTAAAAGCGAAATAACTTTACCGTTATCATCAGAGGATTCTCCCAAGTCCACAATGGTTTCTTTGGCCTTTTGTTTCCCCTTGCCTTGGGGAGCAGAGGGCCTCTCTGCGGAAGGATTGCCCGTGGGTTCCCTGATTATAACCCCCGTTGGTCTCCTTCTAGGAAGGGACACAGGAGGTTGCTGCTCGGGAACCCCCTCGGCAGTGGCGTCATCCACCACGGACCCTCTAGTTTCATGGCGAGGAGCCAGGAGGCCAGAAAGCCTAAAGTTTGCTTCAGTTACCAGGGTCTTGACACTTTTTGCTGCGTCAGACGTCCTGGCCAGAGTGTTGGACCTCAACACCATGTCTGGTGTTGGGGTCGGATGTAACCAAGGGCCTGAAAAACAGATTACAGTTTGAGAAAAGCGAAAGGAGACACCTTGAATAAAAGTATCGACCAGTCAAAGACAAGCTCTTACCTCCTCGAGCGAATGCCAAGTTGTTGCTGGTTATGTCTGGAGTAAGGAAATACTCCTTATTGTAATGCCCCACGTATGATATATGGGTAGTGTCACTCAGGAACGTCCGGTTGGTCTCCTAGTGGCAGAAGTGGAAGAAGCCCGTCCCGTTGTGCTGTGGGTTAGATTTGAGGTCAAAAAGATAGTTGACCTCGTGGGGCGAAGGTTCTGGCCATTTGTTAAGTTTATACAGGATATAGAGTGCGGCTAGCATCCTATATCCATTTGGAGTTATTTGGAAGGGGGCGACACCAAAATAGTTGGCCACCCCCTCATAGAAAGGATGAAGAGGGAGATAAGCTCCCGCCTCAATGTGATACCGGGACCAGGCGCTGTTTGCACCTCCGGGGAGGTTAGCCCTCTGGTCTGCGGAAGGACGTATAATAGTAACCCCTGTGAGAGGGAATTTCCTGAAGCAGTTAGCAACCATTCGAGGGGTCACTGAACTGGCTGGGGAAGTATACCACTCGACATCAGGCAGATTCTGATGATGAGGGCGGGCCCTAGTTTGGATATTAGGGTCAGGAACGAGATTTTCTCGACCGCTGGTCGAGGGAACCCTTGCCTGCGAATCAGGCTGGGCAGGAGAATTTGGGTTGCTTTCAGACTCAGGCCTTTTCTTGCCAGAAGACTTGGAGCGGGCCATTGGAGAGGAAGGATGGGGTCTGGAAGAGGATCGCGAGAAAGGGATCTCGTGGACACGGTCAGCCGGTTGTTCTTCTCCCTCGAGCAGCTGGGCGAGAAGGTCGTCGTTGATGGGTCTTTCACCTCCCCACAAATCTGGCATTAAAGTCTACATACAGAAGAATGGGGAGGTGAGGATAGAAAATTTTTAAAAGCTTTTTAGAATAACACTGGTCGAGTATAAAAATTATGTTTTTATACAACAGCATTCTAACAAAAAGCTAAATTTTTCTACATGAACAGTTTAAAAAACGGATCAAAGGGTGAAAGTAAAAAGTTTTTTTGAAAAAACTTTTTCAGCTCCCCTTAGGGTGGGAAAAATTTATTTTTCAACTAGCCTAAAGATCGAATTTTTACTTCGATTTTACGTCCTAAAAAGCATGATCCTGGGTTTTAAACTAACTCGTAACCCTATTTCGCCTACAAAATTTTCTGTCTACAAACGTCTCAAACCAGAAACAGTACACATCCAGAAGCATGCCCCACAAAAAATTAGAAGCGTGGAAACTTGAAAACTTACCAAGAAAAGTGATCGTGGAGATGGAAGAAGGGTCTTCGGAGATCAAGAAGCTCTCGAATGGGGTCCTGAAAGTGCAGACGGAATGGTCTTCAGGAACGGTAAGGGCTCTGGATTTTAGGTTTTCTTGTGGAGAGGATGATGTGCGTAAAAAGAAAATGAAGGCTTTGAAGGTCTTATATAAGTTTGTCTTTGATAGTAAAAAGTGTAATCATTAGTTTCCCTTTTTCCAAGTATGGGTAAGCGGAATGGTCGTCGAAATCTTTTCTGGGGAACCGAAGGGACGTGATTGGACAGGGGTAGGTTGCTTTTTTCAAGAACACACGAAGGGTTCTGATACGTCAGGCGAGGTTACCGAAGGGTCGTTCGTTCAAAAGTTTATTTACTGCTCATGATAAATAAACTTGGGGGGCAAATGTTATCCGTAAAATTAGCATTGGTGACGTAGCAAGTGATCCCTGGACACGTGGCTGACACCTGGAAACGTTCTACTAGAGTATCGACCAGAGGGCACATTTGAAGCAGTGCAAGCCTTTCTTACCTGCGACCAGTCTGGTCGATAGTTCCGTGTACAAGGCGACATTAATGGGAAGATCTTTATGAATCCCAAATTTATCTCACATAATCTCCTGAGTATCCGATGATTCAGGGAAGAATATCTGTAACAATCTTTTGTAATCCCCCTTGAGCCTATAAATAGCAAGAGATAGCTCAAGGGAGAGGACTTTTGGCTCTTGAATCGTGAGAGATTATAGTAATTATCCTAGGAATATTGTATTGTTCTTCAGAAAGCGGTGAAACTCATTGAACCCTAGTTCTTTGATCACTCTTCTGGTTTTTTATATCAACATCATTCTAAGTGGACGTAGGTCATTACCAAATCCTGGGGCCGAACCACTATAAAATACTGTCTTATTTGCTTTTGTCATTACGTTCTTCTCATCTCTTTAATTCATATCAAGCATATTCTGACTCCGTGTCAGTTGGCCAAATCTTGGGTCAACACTTATAAAAAATAAAATAAAATAAAACACATATATACACACAAAAAAGACCATATAGAAGTAACCAGGAACACATTAGAAAGCACAACAAACACATAGCAGCTTGGAACTTATCAAAAAAATAATATATATATATATATAAATGCATACACCTAAAACTATATAAAGTAACCAGGGACCGCATAAGAAAACAATACCAAACACATACAAACTTAGAACTTGTAAAAAATAAAAGAAATAAAACATACATATAAACATGGAAAACTATATCAAAAGTAACCATGTACCATAACTATACTCTCATTGTCTTTCTTTGTCCTAGTAGCTGTGCTCTTGATGTGGAACTGCAACTGCAAATAAATAAACATTAGAGCCACATTGTTTGAAACAATGTAAAAGGATAACAATGAAATTTTTGTATAACATAATAATCATGCATTATATGTAAATATCCTTAATGTTTACCGAGTTTTTCGGAAACGAATAACTAACGGAATAATAAAAAGATAAGAACTGTAGAAATGCTGAAATGTAACTAAACAAACAGCGTTTTTACGTGGTTCAGGCGTTAACAAGCCCTAGTCCACGAGTCGATGTTATTATACTTAGAAAAGGTTACAGTAAGATGGCTGGTGCACAAGAACTTCACACACTCACAGTGTTTCTCTCGGGTTCTCTTGAAGAAGATGAAGCTAGAGAGATTTTAGTAGAGTTTTTCTATATGATTTGTTCGTCCCCCTTCTTGTAAAATGAAGGGGTCTTTATAGCTAGGGTTTTGGATTAGGGTTTTTCTCTACGTACATGAGTCTTAATTACACCAGCCATAAATAGGGATACAATTACTGTAGTAGCATGGCTACAAGACTCTATGTGGGTATATTTACGTGAAAGTATGGGGAACACACAAAGTCAGCCGTCTTTTCCAAGTTGCCAGCGGAACAGTAGGCGAAAAGGTACCCTTAGGCGTGCTGGGATGTGTGCGGCTTTGACCTGACGGGCGTGTCAGGCGGGATCCTGTGTCAGGCGGATATCATTCCAAATATGCCTCCTCCAGGACTCGACCGTTTGGCTTTGTTCCGTGCGAGGCACGGAACTGCTTCCGCGGAGACCACTCGAAGAGCTTCTCCTGGAAGGAGCTTCCCCGAAGGATACCCCTTCGGGAGTCCGGGAGAGTTGATGAGTTTCCGTATTGTGTTTGCTTGGAAGAGTAATCCGGACACTAAGCGGGAGAGGTGAAGCCTTTCTGTTCATCCGCGAGCTCTGGTCACCTACCGTGAAAGACATCGATAATTCTGCTTCCCCGAGGTCATCAATCTAAACGCTATCCGGAAATCTGGATAATACTTAAAAAATAGTATTGTTCACATTTAGCTCTAAGAAAAATCAACAAACTACAATATCTTCCTAGAAATTACAAAATATACGGAAAGTAATAGCAATAAACACAAAAAATTAGCAAGAGAGACATATTAGCAATCCATAAAAAAAAACAAATAAACAATCTTTGTGTACAAAATGGACAACTTAAAGCAAATCTTAAAATGAGGCACGATTTACCAGTCCGTTGGCCGAGACCTCCGATTTGCCCATTCACCTATGTTCGTCAACGTTGAAGACCTCCATTTTTCCCCAACACTTTCGTTCGCCTCCGTCCACCGACCATGAAAACCTTTGTTCTAGTTGTTCCCTTCGTTCACCACCATTCACTTCTGTTCCCTCCGTTCGCCACCGATCACCATCGTCCCTCTGTTCGCCAAAGATGCAGAAAAGGGAACTCTAAAATCGCACAGTCAAGGAGAGAGATGAAGGGTCAGTTTTGTCACAAGGTAAAAGTGAAATTGATAAAGTGAATATTTTAAGTTAAAAAGTAATAAATAAAACATTAAAAAAAATAAAAAAAATGTAAAAACAGAAAAGTTAATAATTTTGAATTAATAGGTAAACTAAAATAGTTAAAATAAATAAAATAAAAATAAATTTACATAACTACCCTTCTACCTTAATAAAATCTCAGTAGTAATAAAAATATGGCATAATCAGGATTTGTTACAAAAATATGGGAAAAAAAACCCATAAAAGTGATTAAATTTATAAAAATCCATACATAACTTTTTTTGAAAAAAAAAGCCATATTTTTGCAAACTTTGTTAAAAAACCCATATAAAATGTAATTTTCACCCAAATAAAACCTATAATTTTATGATTGTTTTATTTAGCAAATTCCATATATTAAGCAAACATATAGGTCACTATATGCATCTAAGCTCAATTCTGAAAAATTACATATAGTGCAAAGAGACATGAAATAATTGGATGGGCCTAATCATGTTACTATATGAGCAAGTCTATGAATTTATGCAAAAATACCATAATTTATTTCAATTGCGAAAAATACCACAATTTATTTCATTTGAAAAAATACCACAATTAATTTTCTTGAATTTATCACAAAATTCAAATTAATTAAATTTTGCAAAATATAAATAAGTCAATTTAAATGAAATTTATCAACAATCAACATAGTTTAGGTTATTTTAAAAAATATTAATTTAATTTAAATAAGATTTATCAACAATTAACTAAAGTTAATATAAATCCTATTTATAATTTTTTTTATTAATTGGTTAGAAAAACATGATATTTTTAAAAATTTTAACCAGTTACAAATTTTTTAAAACAAATATCATCAGATGTGTAAATGTGGAAATTTTTCCTTGTGAATTCTATTCACGAGTGAAGCTCTATACTACGAGACATCCTAAAAGGGCGTCACATGATGGTGAGGGAGTTGGGATAAGAGAGTCACCCTCACTAGGCGAGGGCCTTCGGCCGCTTGCCAATCCAAACTTCACCTTCGCTATGCGAGGGTCCCCAGCCGGTCGTCCGCGTGCGCCCCGTTCCATCAGGCATCAAGCCTCGCCTGCACTCGGGAGAAGAAGGTCAGCCTCGCTACGCAAGGCACCCTCGCTATGTGAGGGTTAGGCTTTGTCGTGGCTTCCGTGCCCCTAGCCTCGCGACGCCTGCACCCGGGGGGAGGAGAGGCAGCCTCGCTATGCGAGGGTGCTGCCTTGTTGCGACGCCCGTATCCCGAGCCATGCCTACACCCGAGGGAAAAGGGCCAGCCTCGCTACGCGAGGTACCGTCGCTATGCGAGGGTGTGGCCTTGCCACGACGCTCATGCTGCGAGCCTCGTGTCTATGCGATCCGCATAAGCCGGCCCTGACCCCTGGCGCCTTGACTTCTCAGGACACGCATAGGTTGAAGCCTCCTTGACATAGGCACGGGATCACTTGGAGGAACCTTGTTGATATGCCATACGAACATGGAGCATTGAACGGGGATTGATGAGGACGACCGAGTACGGAATGCGTGCGCTGACACGGGGTGTACGGTTGTGGAGAGAACAGATGCACGACCCTATGATCTACGTTTGAGGAGTAGTGGCGGTACGGACCTGTATGAAGAGTAGTGGTACCACTTGGACACCCTCGACCATACGCCAGAGCCGACAGTACTATGTCCTAGGCCACGACTCTGACACCATCAGGGTAGACACCACTACGCCTTGAGCCACTACACTATCACAGTACCTGTGTACGACCTTGTGGTCTGGGACTTGTTTGTATCCATGGCCAATAGAGCCCCCCCCCCCCCCCCCCCCCCCTTATAAATAGGCTCCAACCCCTCAGGCTAAGGGGTTGGAAAACTGAGTGTATGTAAGAGACTTAAGAAATATATGTTTCTGGTTTTCATGGTTGCCTGAGTTTTCTCCTGTTGTTTATTGTTCTTTCTATCTGATTCAAAGCTTCCTATAATATAGAGATTGAAGTTTTCTAACCATCAATCGTTGACGAGTTCTTACTGTCAACAGTTTGGCGCCGTCTGTGGGAACGTAAGCACCAAGCTACTGTTTTGCCATTACTTCCGGCAAAGAGAAATGGCAAGACGTTCGAAGCGACTCAGGGAGCCACGAGAGGTGGAGGTCCACCTTACCGGAGTCCAGCTGAAGGCCTCCATGAAGGATCCACCTCCACCCCGAGACGTAGAGCCCCCAAGGGACCCTGGGGTTCACGAGAATGACAGGGAGGCCTCGTCACCGGCCATCCCGCCCGGTGAAAATCCTCCAAGGACAACTACTACACCACCCTTCACACGTCTGCGAAACTACGAGAACCAATGGCGATGGTGGTGCATGGGGGCACAGACCCACAGGAACTAGACCCCAGAATCGTGAAGGGCCCAACCGGGTAAGACTAGCAGTAAGACTCCCACGCCTGATGCAAGTAGTAGCTGTGTTTAGTTTGTTGCAGGTTATGCTATTTTAGTAGACGAGAATCAAAGAGGTTACCTAGATAACCTCCCAAGTAGATGTAAGCCTTTTATCTATTTATATATCGTTGTAATCTGACTATTATGAATGAAACTGTTTTCCACTTCGTATGTTATTTACTTCTTTGTGCAAGCATCAACTAAAGTCCCCGCTAAGATAAATCTCACCAGGTACTTGGGGGGTAGGACGACAAAAGTAAAAAAAAAAAAAAAAAAAAGAAAATCTCTTATATTCAAAAGGATTAGCTACCCTTATGAATATCAAGGGAGCAATTTAAAAGGATGACCTCCAACGAAAGGACGACACCCCAAGAGGTGAGGCTGTAAAGAGGGAATCACCCGATAAGTCTAGATCGGCCATTAAGCCGGCTAGCCCAAAAAGGGTCTTACAAGGGACCCTTGGAAAAAAAATAGTACTATGAATAAGGACGAGAAGGACGCTTCTCGCAAAAAAGTAATAAGCGCGCGCAAAGAACATAAAAGGACCCCAACCGCCCAACATGTTAACGTGTCCTTACAAGTATAATCAAGGTGCACCAGAAAGATTATCTTCATCAAGTCAAAGAAAAACATAGAGCCCACGAGCAACAGTAATAAGAGGGACTTGCCAGCCCCTTAAGTTTGATAAAAAAAGAGAAAAAGAGAATAAGTGGTGCGAGGGATTACACAGCCAAAGCATACATAGACTGAGTACAAGGGGACCTACAAATCTCCACCTCGACCCTGCCACTCAGAAATCCTCTTGACGGCATAGTCCCCAAAAGAAGATAAGTCAACGGCGGGGTTAGTCCTCCAGACAGCATGCAACGTTTTCTCGATTATGCGATCCTCAACGGTCATAAACTCAGCTTCAAGCACAGCGATCCTCCCGTTCAGAGTTTGGATGGTAGCCTCCAGCTGAATGTTGGCATGAGAGGTTGATGCAGCTCGGGCCAAGGCGGTATCCCTCTGGAATACTGCCTCGGCCAGCTGACTTAACAAGGCATCCTTTGCAGTCTGAGCCACCGATAGGTTCCCCAGTGCCTCCTCAAGCTCATGTTGTAACCGTTGGGCTGATGAAGAGTGGGAGGCGAGTAGTCGATGGTTCAAAATGGAAGCCTGTGTGAGGGCGAGGATATAAAGCAAAGCCTCAAGGTTTAGACGATATACCAGAAATAATATAAAAAGTATATATATGGCCAGCACAAATGAATAAACCAAGTATCATGACAGTTACCTGCAGGGAGGCTCGCATGTAGGCGTTCTCTATCTGAGCCTCAGGGACATCGTGTAGCGTCCCCCATTCACCTTTGGGAAAGTTTCCCAAATGATAGCTCATGGCTTCCCCATATTGGTTCGCCAGAGGATGATCTTCAGGAATAGAAACATGAGCTGGGCCGGGGGAGGCGTGAGTGCCTGCCGAGGCCCGCTTTGGCAAGGATGGGGACCGAGAAGGCCCTGACCCGTCCATAGTAGTGCGGGGAGCAGAAGAGTGCGGAGTCGTTTCCTGGGGTAAAGAGACGCTTGTGGATGCCCACCTGGAGTGCTCCCTCGGGGGTGAAGGAGCCCCATCAAAAGAAGGAATGACAAAATTCCTTCTAGGCACAGAGGGGCAAGGGGCAGGGGCATCGAAGGAAAACTCACCGCCAGGCATTAACGGCGACATCCGAGAGGTAGCACTGCCAGTGTGACCGTCATCGGCTACAACCTTAGCCCTGCCAGCAACAGAGTACAAGCAGGAGTAGTTCTCAGACACCACGGTCTCCTCTACGTCCATATGGTCACCCGGGGAGTAGACATAATCCCTATCGGCTGCTTCATCATAATTCCTTTCATCGTGACCATATACCCACGGACTCTCAAGTACGGGTGCCGCAGGGGGTAAATCAACAGAGTCGGGTGACGCGGGGCGTGGATCCTCAGATTCAGGGGAAATGGAGCATAAGGTAACTTTCTGGTTCGGGGTCAGCAGCCCGCACGAGTGGAGATTGCTCTCTGTGAAAAGGGCGCTGGCTTGTTTGCATGCCTTCGGCATAGCCAGGATTTTTATTACCCGGTCATGAGCCGCCCGTTTCAAGTTGGGACCAACGACCCCTAAGAGACCTGCCATCGAACGAAAGGAAATAACCACAGTTACAAGAACTATAAAAAAAAAAGAGAGAGGTCGAATAATAAGAGAAATTTCTAGTATATGGGATCAAGGTGAGGATAGCCTTACGTGGGGTGTTGAAGCTAGAATATCAGGTCTGCCCACTATAAGTATAGAAGTAGTCTGACTTCCATGCCCCCTATTGGAAATAGATCCCTCCAAGAGGGAACTCCCTTTAAGGGCCGCGGCTTTCTGGAGTTGGTAGAACCCGGGGGCCGATGTATTCTCCCTCAGGGTGAAGAAGTAATGAACCTCGCTTGTCGAAGGCCCCCTAGAGTACACCTGATGGTACAACACATACAAACAGCTGAGCATCACCCAGGAGTTGGGGGACAATTGTAGTGGCGCCAATTCAAAGTAGTCCAGCACTTTGATGAAGAAAGAATGGAGTGGCAGAGCTCCACCAGATAGGATTATGGCATCGCTAAATGCCACGAACCCCTTTTGCGGTGCGGACGCGCGTTCCTTGCGCTCTGGTATAACGAACTTGAGGTTCAAGGGTAACTTATGGGCTTTCAGCATGTTGCCCAATTTCTTCAGGGTAACGGTAGATCTTCCGGCTTCATCAGAAGTGTCCAAGGATCTCTTCGGCATCTCGGTTACCTGGACAAAGTAAGGCAGTTTATGAGCAACAGACTTTCTTAGGGTCCTAGAAGATTCCCCACATGTCCTATGTCTACCAGCTCTTTGTTTGACCCTAGGGCGCAAGACATGGGACAGGAGAGGGAACACGGGCGGCACCATGGAAAGGAACTCCGGTTCAACCAATTCATGTCTGCCGCCTTCAAAGGAGGAATCCACGTAATCGGGAGACTCGTCACGACAAAAGGAAAAAGGCTCAGGGGGCAAGTTTTCTTCTAGGCAAGCAATTTCGGAAAGGCAATCCTGGAGGATTGATTGTAGTTGGGAAATGTATGTCGCTTGCCGGGGGAAGAGATCAGAACCCGCGTCCCCGGGATAGGATTCTAGCTCCCTCTCCAGACAGTACGCCTTATGTCTAAGGTAAGATAGTCTCCTGAGGTAGAGCGCCCGCACACCCTCGCGGTTAGAGGGTTTACGTGCGTCGACCCCCGAGTCGGAGGAGGACAACTCAATAAATTCAACATTAGACGGACCTTCGGGACATCGCCTAGACGCCATGGACAAGCTAAGACTCGAGGGCGTGTACGCATAAGGGCGACTCAATATCTACAACACGAGTGTGAGGGTATAAGAAAAGGGCCTGTGTATGGATACTGAAGAGGCTATGCGAAGAAAATGTTAAACTCTGAAGAATGAGTGTCGTGCAACCAACAATTCTACCCTCGCGTAGTCAATGCAAAACAAAAGGGAGAAGAGATGAAGGAGACATACCTGTGGGAATATGAAGCTGAGGGGGCACGAGGATAGACTTGCGAAGGAGCAGGAGCAAGACCGCAGGAGCAAGGGAATGCCCAGCGTCACCACGAGGCTAAAGAAGGAAAGGAAACAAAAAAAAAATTTATGTAAAAAGAAAAAAAAAAAGAGGGAAGGAAGAAAATGAATAACGAAAATAAAAGAAAAAGTACCTCAAGAATGCTTTGAAGGAGAATAGAACCCTTGAACTCTTGAAAATAAGTTGGAGGGCATGCCACTAGGCTAGGCAAGTATTGGTGTAGAGAAGTGGTTTCAAACCTTGGAGTAATAATAGGGAAAGTCAATGCTCCCTAGCCATTGGATCTGTTTCCCTATGAATGGTGGAGATCAAGAGTATGGGTAACCTTGGGATCCGCGATGGAGGATGGTTGGTCCTTATGCAATCTTAGGAACTTTCATGGATCCCCCAAGTGTTAGGTGGCTATTGTGTTTCTTTGGACACTAAGAAGAAACACAACTCCAAGTGAAGCTCTATACTATGAGACATCCTAAAAGGGCGTCACATGATGGTGAGGGAGTTGGGACAAGAGAGTCACCCTCACTAGGCGAGGGCCTTCGGACGCTTGCCAATCCAAACTTCACCCTCGCTATGCGAGGGTCCCCAGCTGGTCGTCCGCGTGCGACCCGTTCCATCAGGCATCGAGCCTCGCCTGCACTCGGGAGAAGAAGGTCAGCCTCGCTACGCGAGGCACCCTCGCTATGCGAGGGTTAGGCTTTGTTGTGGCATCCGTGCCCCTAGCCTTGCGACGCCTGCACCCGGGGGGAGGAGAGGCAGCCTCGCTATGCGAGGGTGCTGCCTTGTTGCGACGCCCGTATCCCGAGCCATGCCTACACCCGAGGGAAAAGGGCCAGCCTCGCTACGCGAGGTACCCTCACTATGCGAGGGTGTGGCCTTGCCACGACGCTCATGCTGCGAGCCTCGTGTCTATACGATCCGCATAAGCCGACCCTGACCCCTGGCGCCTTGACTTCTCAGAACACGCATAGGTTGAAGCCTCCTTGACATAGGCACGGGATCCCTTGGAGGAACCTTGTTGATATGCCATACGAACATGGAGCATTGAACGGGGATTGATGAGGACGACCGAGTACGGAACGCGTGCGCTGACACGGGGTGTACGGTTGTGGAGAGAACAGATGCACGACCCTATGATCTACGTTTGAGGAGTAGTGGCGGTACGGACCTGTACGAAGAGTAGTGGTACCACTTGGACACCCTCGACCATACGCCAGAGCCGACAGTACTATGTCCTAGGCCACGACTCTGACACCATCAGGGTAGACACCACTACGCCTTGAGCCACTACACTATCAAAGTACCTGTGTACGACCCTGTGGTCTGGGACTTGTTTGTATCCAGGGCCAATAGAGCCCCCCCCCCCCCCCCCCCCCCCCCGCCCCCCCCTATAAATAGGCTCCAACCCCTCAGGCTAAGGGGTTGGAAAACTGAGTGTATGTAAGAGACTTAAGAAATATATGTTTCTGGTTTTCATGGTTGCCTGAGTTTTCTCCTGTTGTTTAGAGTTCTTTCTATCTGATTCAAAGCTTCCTATAATATAGAGATTGAAGTTTTCACCATCAATCGTTGATGAGTTCTTACCGTCAACAAGATGTTTTTGAAAAAATATCTTAAAGAGTTAAACAAATTCAAATATCTATAAAAATGTCTAGTCAACAAATTTTCAAATTTCAAATTATTTAAATATTAAAATCTATAGAATAATCAGATATTATTATTTTCAAATAAAAGATTTTAAAAAATATCAAGTATTTAAAAAATATCTTTAATATCTGATAACTTAATTATAATATTTTAGCATATTAAAATATTTAAAATTGATTAGTTAACCTATTTTTAAATTTGAATTTGAATCTTTGTAGAAAATATCTATTTTTTAAAAGATCAAACAACAAAATATCGTATTTCTAAAAAGATATTTTTAAATAAAAGAAAAGATCTGAAATTTTGTATTAACCCATTCAAAAATCAAATTTTAAGAAAAATTTATCGCAGGCCGTGACTAGTGAAAGTTGGTGGCCACGGCCACAGGACGATCTGGGCAAAAAAAATGCGTGCTGGCTGCGACCACTAGTCGCTGTTACCCAGGCTGCGGCCACAGCCCGAAAGAAATTTTATTTTTAATAAAATTTGTGTAATTTTTCAACCCAAAACACATTTTCTAAATAATTTTTACCATTTTTTTACATCAAATAAAGCATTTATATAAAACTTATTTGCAAATAAAACACAACAAAAATAACCCAAATATGCTAATAATCACATCAAATTCAATATGCAGCATAAAAAATATGAAATCCATCCAATTACTGAACACATCAAATAATTTAATTTTACAATATTCATGCATGAAAATAAAAGATTATCAAATGCTCTGAGGCTAGTTGTTGGGAAAACTTGTACAAGATCTTGTTTATTTTCATGTATATCATATATTAAACAAATTAATATAGCACAACCTTGAACATGTTTCTACAATTGAATTTAAACGAAGATGATGATAAGAACACTTACATTATATGCAACAGAATGTATTAGTCCTTCATTTAGTTTCTCTAACCCTTGAACCCTTTCTGTCGCAAGGTATCACAAGGAAACTGAACCGATCTTCAATTTTCTTCACAGTCTTCCAAAGTATCCTCAGAATCACCTAAATAGAGTGGGAAATTCTTGATACATGAGATACATACAAAGAGAAGAAGAATAGAAGAGAATATTGAGGCTTAGAAAAGGACTTATGCTGTAGAGAGAATCTAAAACCTAGAGCATCAAGAATAGATCTTCTGATCTTCTCAAAACAAGTGATTTAAAATCTGATTTCAACTCTCACTTAGCATTCCTTTTATAGACTAATTTAGGTCATTTATTTTTATTAAAAAAATCAATAAAATTATAGATAATATCAGCCAGTAGGTCGAAATTATCATGAGCCTTAGGCCCGTGAAATTTCCCATTTAATTATAAGCCCATTGGACTTAAAATCAAGGCCTGTATTATTTTCTATTGATTCATTAATAAATTATTCAAATCCTTTATCAAATTAATTATTTATAATTTGAATCTTGATTTAAACTTATTTATTCATTTAGACACAAATTTTTCTTAATTAATAAATCTGCCCTAATATCTCTTTTCTTCTCTAAATTGTAAAACTCTGTGAAACTATCCAAAATTGACCTGGTCAAAGTTGATAATTCTAATTGATAATTAAATCAATTAATTGAGACTATCTATATGATTTTATCCAAGGTACAGTGGGGACCATGGGCCTACGAAATGAAGCTCTAATAAGTTATCATAAATTTACTAACTTATTAATTTATCATGACTCCACTAAAGACTCAGAATTGCACTCTTGAATTCATAGAACGCTCTATAAGCAATATAGATACGTTATTAATTATCCATTGTTACAACCATTATTATCACTCAATCCTTTTTAGATGATCTACAATGAGATGAGACTAAAATACCGTTTTACCCCTCATTGTATTTTATCCTTAAAACACTTAGTTCCTTGTAAATGATATTTAAATAAACTAATATTAATTACTGAAATGAGGTCTTGATCATTTAACACCTTGAACCAAACTGAAAGGAAACCATCTTTTTACTTCTTCATCAGAGGCTATAGATTTTCATATCTATGATTAACACTCCCACTTAATTATACTACCGAGTTCCCAAGATGTAAGTATGGGATAGTCTGTAGGATAAGATGGTAACGAACAAGTCAAAGAACTCCAATGATACAATCAATTATACTAACCACTTAGAATTAAGATTGAATTGAACTATGGTCAACTATATGATATGACTATAATAGATAATAACGATATGTTTACTTATCCTATCTACTGTCAATATCAGTCCAGTCCGATGTAACAAATACATCCGATCTTATATACTTTTCTAATATTATGAAAAGAACATAACACTGCGATGTGTAAGTAGATCATATCGTAGAATGGCAAGTTAGTGTAAATCCCGTGCACTGACTAATCATAGGACTTGTTATCCAAAAAACAGGCACAGATGACGTGGGAAGTGATTTCTAACACGTGGCTGACACCTGGCAGAATTCTGTTCGACTACCGACCAGTAAGACATTGCAAGCACGGAGCTGAGTTTTATCACGACTAGCAAGGTCGTACATTCCAGATATTTCAAAGATAATCTTATAGAGATCATCGTCATATCCGAGATTATCTCCCATGATTTACTGAATATCCGATTAATTAGGAAAGAATATCTGTAACTAATTCATGTAATCTTTCCTTGAGCCTATAAATAATGAGAAGATAGCTCAAGGAAAGGACTTTTGGCTTTCTAATTACTAGAGATTAGAGATTCACGAGTGAGCTAGAGCTATCACATTTGATATATTGTTTTGTTCTTCAGAGGTTGGTGAAACTCATTGAACCCTAGTTCTTTGATCACTCCTTTGAAATATTATATCAATAACAGCTCAAGTGGACGTAGGTTATTACCAGATTCTGGGGTCGAACCACTATAAATTCTTGTGTGCTTTACTGTTTTTGTCATTATTCTCATTTCAACATATCTATCTACATCAAGCATTTTTGACTCCATGTCAGTTGACCAAAATCAGGGTCAACATTCTGGTGCTTTCATTGAGAGCTTGATATAATATTGTTGAAATATCAATGGCGAAAACAACAAAGAAGACTGGGCAGGCGGCTAGCGCTGCACCATCGCAACCGCATCCTCCTCCAAACGTGACCAAAGATCAGCCACATTTGGAATTTGATGAGGAAGAACTGGATTCTGAGGCGCTGAGAAATACCCTTGGGGTATTGCAGGACGAACTGGCCAATATGAGGGCCAGCCAGAAAAGTGCTGCCGAGATTATGGCACAGCAGCAATAAGAGATTGAGCGACAGCGCCTGGAACTGAGTGAAAGGCAGGCGGAGATGGACCGTCGCCAGAGGGAGGCCATGGCAACCCTCGAAGCAGCCTTACAACTAGCTAGGAATCAGGCTGCACCTGCATCGCAGCCTGATCGACCTTCAAATGGGCCACCACAAAGGGGCCCTAATCCTAGCTCGCCGATCCAGCCCTCGAGCCCCCAGAGGCCCGAGCAACCACCAATGCCTCAGGTTGATGTCCCTCTAAGGGATCCTGAAGCGCAGCCTCCATCCTAGGCTGGTCGCGGCAATCCCCTGCAGTCAAGGCAGAATAGGGCCGGGCAGCAGCCCCGCAGTCCTAGACGCCATAGGGGCGAAGAGCCGAACCTACCGAGTAGAGGGTAGCGTCCTTCTGGTAACAGAAGGAACTCGGAGACAGGCTCTGTGGTCCGGGCCCCCCCACGGCATGACAATGCATGGGGATCCACCGACCAACGTAGGCCACCCTCTAACGCTCGGGACGTTCCAGCTCGAGGAGGAAACCGAGGGAACAGTCAATCCCACCATGGCCAGTCGAGGTTCAGAGATGGCCATGGTTATAATGAGGCCGACTCAGGCAGAGGAAACACTGGTAGGAGAAATGAAGAAAGAGATGGGGGCAGAAGTCCACCACCTAGGGATGACCAACCCGAAAGACGTGACGCTGGGGGGCAGCCCAGACAAAATAACGTCTTCAACCGGCTCGGAGCCAGCGAGCAGCGGAGAAGAGACGAGGGTTTAAGAGATGTACTCAATGATCGTAGGGAGCGACACGATGAGTACATTCCTCCAGCAGCAGAGGCTCCGGCGATTCCTGGCACCGTGCAAGCCCAGATAGATACCCTCAACCAAGCAGTGCAACAGCTGGTTGGGGAAGAACGTCTTATATCGATCACGATAGGAGAAAGGGCACTCCTTTCGTTCAAAGGATAGCTATGGTAGAAACTCTTAACAAGTTTAAGATGCCTACGCTTCCAAACTTTGACGGGTATGGTGACCCAGTATCTCATGTCAACAAGTTTGAGATACAAATGGACATTCAGAAAGTGTCTGAAGACGCTCGGTGCAGGATCTTTCCTGCAATACTTTCTGATGCTGCACAGGAGTGGTTTTTTAAATTCCCTCCTGCAAGTATTTTTTATTGGGAGATGTTCGTAAAGGAATTTTACGGTCAATTCTATGCGGGTCGTGTGCACCCAACTGAGGCAAATCAGATGGTCGAAATACGCCAGCAAGACGGAGAACCACTGAAGGATTACGTCTAGCGTTTTATGAGAGCAGCTGCTGGAGCCAAAACAGTGGGAGACGAAGGCAAGATGATGGCCATAACTGCAGGAGTTAAGCGCCGCACGCTTCTTTGGAACTGCCTCAGAAAGCATGGGGTCAGGACTACCCAGGAATTTCTGGATCGAGCTGATCGATACATCAAGCTCGAAGATGCCATTGCCAGCGAAGGAAAGCCCCCAGGCAAGGATAAGGGGACTGCCGAGCCTGCCAAAGCCGCCAATGGGTCAAAACCCAACAGCAACGACAAAGGCAACGGGAACGGCAATGGTAATGGCAAGAATGGGGGGAAACGACCACATAATGAGCCTTCCACCTCTGAAAATAAACGAGCTAAGGGTAATCGTTATGAACCTCAGTTCACTAACTACACTACCCTTATTGAGTCTCGGGGAGAGGTGTATCAGGCCACGAGTTCCAGTGTGCCTTATAAAAAACCTGCTCCCATTCGAAAAGATATTTCAAAGAGAGACACTACAAAGTTCTGTCGTTATCATAACGACTACGGACATTATACAAATGAATGCAACCAGCTAAAGGATGAAATCAAGTTCCTTATTAGACAAGGACACTTGAGAAGATATGTACGGGCCTCGGGAAATTCCCAACGAGAGGCTCCAGGTGGCAACGAGCATGCGCCCACACGCCAACGTTCTCCACCTTTGCAACCTGACCCCGTAGCAGGCACTTTACTCACCATCTGCGGAGGCCCGCACCTCGCGGGAAGCAGTGGAAAGGCGAGGGAACGATATGCTCGGACCCTACATCACGACCAGGACATCGAGATGATGACTATGGAGGACAGGGAATCAAAGAAGGCTCAGTCAGAGGATGGTGAGATAACCTTCTCTGATAGCAACGCCCAGCATGTCCGGTTCCCACATTCCGATCCGCTGGTCGTGGACGTTCAAATCGCCAACATGATGGTGAAAAGAGTACTAGTGGATACAGGAAGTTCAGTGAGCATCCTGTACAAATCTTCGCTGGAACGCATGAAGTTGTCCGTCAAGGACTTGGAGCCCTGCAACCAAACAATTTATGGCTTCTCTGGCGAGGGACTCGCCCCAGCAGGGTCAATCAGACTTCCAGTAACAGCAGGTACAGTGCCTGCTACCAGGACATTACTCGCTACTTTTATAGTAGTCGGTTGTCCTTTGGTGTATAATGTTGTTGTTGGAAGGCCCATACTGGTTGATCTTCGGGCCGTCACCTCAATATGGCACTTGGCCATGAAATTCTTGACAGACACAGGGGTAGGACGTGTGTTGGGAAATCAAAGAGAAGCAAGGGAGTGCTACAACGCCTCAGTTACAAAGGCGAAGAAGAGAATGTCGAAAAGCACTCCCCCAGATAGGTTGCAGATGGGAATTGATACATAAGCCCAATCCGGTGATGGAGTCACCAAATAGGGTATTCCCAAAGTGAGGATAGAGACTTAGATCCTCGCTTTGGGGATTTTGAGGAAGATGTTGGACCTGTCGAGGACCTGGAAGAGGTCCAACTTGACGAAGAAGACCCGACCGGAGTGGTAAAGGTCAGGAAAAACATAGAAGCAATAACGAAGTATGCACTGGTGGAGTTTTTGAGAAAGAACCAGGAATTTTTTGCCTGGTTGCACAAAGACATGGCTGGGATAGATCCTGCAGTTTTCAGCCATGTCCTGAACGTTGATAAGAGTTTTCCACCCATGCAACAGAAAAGAAGGCTGCTCGATAAGGATAGATCGAAAGCCTTAAAAGAGAAAGTCGAGAGACTGAAGGAGAATGGGTTCATCAGGGTGGCGTTTTATCCATCGTGGGTCTCTAATCCAGTACTGGTTCCCAAGCCTAACGACAAATGGCGAACCTGTGTGGATTTCACAGACCTTAATAAAGCTTGCCGAAAGGATTGCTTCCCACTCCCAAGGATCGACCAGTTGGTCGATGCAACTGCAGGACATGAGATCCTCTCCTTCATGGATGCATACTCAGGGTACAATCAGATCAGTATGCATCCCCCTAACGAGGATCACACAAGCTTTCGGACCGATACAGGGTTATACTGTTATAAAGTAATGCCCTTCGGACTGAAAAACGCTGGTGCGACTTACCAGCAACTAGTCAACCACATGCTTAAGGAGTTGATCGGAGTAAACATGGAGGTGTACGTGGATGACATGCTGGTAAAGTCGAAAAAAGCAGAAGGACATGTGAAGGATTTACAATAGTGTTTCAACGTTCTGAACAAATATCAAATGAAGTTAAATCCTCTCAAATGTTCCTTCGGAGTAGGATCAGGGAAATTTTTGGGGTTTCTTGTTAATTCGAGAGGAATCGAGGCCAACCCCGACAAGATAAAAGCCCTGATCGACATGAAATTTCCAATGAAAATCAAGGATGTGCAAAGTTTAACTGGAAGAATTGACGCACTAAGTAGATTCATTTCCAAGTCGACGGATAAATGCGTACCTTTCTTCAATCTACTTGCAACAAGAAATTCGAATGGATAGGAGATTGCGAGCAGGATTTCCAGGCCTTAAAGGCCCACTTGGCATAGCCCCTTGTTTTATCAAAACCAATGGACGGAGAAACTTTGTTCATTTACCTGGCGATCACCGAATTTTCTGCTAGTGCGAGAGGAAGAAGGCGTACAAAAGGCGGTTTACTATGTAAGCAAGAGGTTAATCGGGGCTGAATTGAGGTATCCTCCAATCGAAAGGTTAGCCTATTGCTTGATTTTTGCCTCAAGAAAGTTACGTCCTTACTTCCAAGCCCATCCCATCATAGTCTTAACTGACTAACCCCTTCGACAAGTTCTGCAAAAGCCAGAGGCGGCTGGGCGCTTATTGAAATGGGCAGTCGAACTCGGGCAGTTCGATATCACATATTCACCGCGAGCAGCAGTAAAAGGACAAGTCTTGGCTGATCTTATCACTGAATTCACTGAGCTCCCAGACGACGAGCAGTGCGAAGAACCTAGTGCGCCTGAGCCACAAGTCAAAGCTCCTTCGTGGAGGTTATTCACGGACAGATCGTCCAATGAATCTCACGCAGGACCAGGAGTGATATTGATAACGCCAGAAGGGCATCGATTTCACTGCGCTATTAGGTTCGATTTCACCGCATCGAACAATGAGGCCAAATATGAAGCACTCCTCGCAGGACTAAGGTTAGCCAAAGACATGAATATAAAAGTGCTTGATATCTACAAGTGATTCACAGCTAGGAGTGAATCAAGTCTTAGGGGAGTATCAAGCACAGGGCCTTAAAATGGTGGCCTACTTAAACAAAACTAAAGATATGTTGGCGCAATTCAAAAAGTATACCCTCCAAAAAATTCCCCGAGATCAGAATTCAAACGCAGATGCCTTAGCCAAACTTGCAAGTGCAAAAGACGTTAACCCTTTGAATATAGTGCCAGTAGAGAGATTATGCGAGCCGAGCATACGAGCAGACGAAATTAATATGGAAATCCGGATGGAGGATACATGGATGGCACCATACATGGAGTATCTCACAAATGGTGTACTACCAGCAGATAGAAACAAAGCCAGAACTCTTCAAAGACAGGCAGCTAGATATATACTGGTCGATGGTGTCCTTTACCGAAGAGGATACTCCATGCCACTGCTCAGATGCATTTCACCGGAAAAGGCTAAAGAACTAATGAAGGAAGTACATGAAGACTTCTGTGGGGACCACGCTGGGGGGCAGAGCTTGTCAAAAAAGATTCTGAGGTAGGGTTATTTCTGGCCGACTATGAATGAGGACTCAATGGAGTTTGTGCAAAAATGCGATAAGTGTCAGAGGTTTTCCAAGATCCCACGCGCAGCTCCCAACGAGTTAAAGCAAATGCAGAGTCCTTGGCCTTTCGCAGTATGGGGTATAGACTTGATTGGATCCCTACCAACAGGGAAGGGTGGAGTAAAATATGCAGTCGTAGCAGTCGACTACTTCACCAAATGGGCTGAAGCTGAGCCGCTCGCTACCATAACGACCAAGAAAGTTCTTGACTTTGTCATCAAGAACATTGTTTGCCGATATGGTTTGCCTTGGAAAATTGTCTCAGACAACGGCACCCAGTTTGACAGCGACTTATTCACAGACTTCTGCGAAAGGCATGGAATCGTCAAAAGCTTTTCTTTAGTCGCACACCCACAAGAAAATGGGCAAGTCGAAGCAGTGAACAAAACACTTAAAGATACCCTGAAGAAAAGACTTGAAGGCTCTAAAGGACCATGGCCAGAATAGCTGCCTGAAGTACTCTGGTCGTATAGAACTTCTCATCGAACAACGACAGGTCATACCCCGTTCTCCTTAGCGTACGGGTATGAAGTTATGTTGCCCGTCGAGTTAGATCCGCCCTCACATCGACGAATTACATACGACCAAGACCAGAATAGCCAACTGATGATGGAGTCCCTAGACTCACTTGAAGAGAAACGGGAAAAAGCCCAACTCCGAGTAGCTGCGTACCAGCAAAATGTCGCCCGGTATTTTAACTCAAAGGTGAAAGAAAGAAAATTCAACGTTGGAGACCTAGTACTTCGACGAGTTTTCTTAAATACCCATGACCCAACTGCTGGAGTACTCGGACCAAACAGGGAAGGACCTTACCAGATTGAAGAAGTCCTTCATCCAGGAACATACAAACTTGCACGCTTAAATGGAGATCTCGTTCCTCGCTATTGGGATGGAGAACACCTGCGCAAGTATTATCAATAAACGGTCCTTCTTAAAGGACTGGCTTGTATTAAATTTGTACTTTTTACAAGTTTTGAAAAAGGGTTAGTCATATTATATGGCTAATCGCTTATAAGTGTAAGATCTTTTTAAAGATCATTCATAAAGACATGTTTAGTCAATTTTTAATACGAGAATTATAAGGGACTGTGCGCAGCCAGTCATTCTTGCCAACCTTTGTAAATTTTATTTACAAGTATTTGTTCACTACATGTGTTGTTTTGCTGTATTCTATATTTTACAAGTTATTCCGAGCAGCAATGTTCGAACAGGTCGTGGTCAAGGCAAGTGACCAAGGACCTAAAGCTCCTCAGTCACTTGGGGGGCATATAAGGTACATCGATAGCAAAGCATACCAAGAGGTATGTAAACACATGAACAAAATGAGTGAAAGCATGCTACGGTACTTGGAATATTTTTCAAAATTTATATTTTGTTAAATCAAGCCAAAGTACTATGCTAAGTTCGGTCTTGCGAATAGATGTTATAATAAGCAGAAATATTATAATATCAAAAAAGCATTCTCTTACACCGCAAGCAGTACTGCTTGGATGTAATTGTTTAAAGTAAAAGGAAAGTTTGCTGCCCATGCAGCAAAATTAAAAATAAAAATTCAGTCTTTACATCACGACCCATAGGTCGTGTAATTAAAGAAAAAGAACAAAAAAACTTTAAGGAGCCTGGGGGCAGGAGGATCTGTTGGAGCAGTTTGGTCAGCTGCAGCTTCTCCTCCCTCCAAATTGGCGGGTGGCTGGATACTTGGGGAAGCAGGGACCCTAGCTCTTTCTTCTTCAGCAGCTAACCGAGCAGCATAGCGCGCTAGCTCGGCCTTCCTGGCCTTTGTTGGAAGGTAACTGAAATCGGCACCTTGGTTGTGTTTCCAAAAGTCGTAGAAACACTGAAGTGTCGCGTTCTTGTACCTCTCCAGATCCTTGGCGTTGGTAAGCTTAAGTTGTTCCACTTGGCTCTCAAGAATAGCTATGGTCTTGTCCTTGGCAAGGTGCTCCTCCTTAAGTCTCTTGACTCCACGATATTGGATTCGACTGGACTCCTGGCAATCGTCCCTCTGCTTCTTCAAAGCTGCATGAGAAGCTTCATTCTCCGCCAGCTTTGCCACCAAAGCATCCTTCTGCTGGGTGACCACCTCCAACTCCCCAGCATGCCTAGCTTCTGCAGCCTGAAGCTCCTCGATGGCTTTCGCCTGAAACTCCTCGACGGCCTTTGCCCGAGCCTACTCGAAGCTAGCACTAGCACGAGTACGAGCAACAGTTATAGTCACCATTTCCTGCAGTCAAGGAATAAAAGTTAGGCTATATTACAAGAAGGAAAGATAAAGGCCAAGAGAAAAAAATACTTACACTGGCCACTTCATTAAGAGCCCTGTTAAGGATCTGATCGACCCCCATGCTCTCAGCTTCAGCCATTGCCTCCCTATAACGGTCATGCTTCAAGATATGAGCAAGGAAATCTTTAGCTGATCGCAGGGAGCGGTTCGAGAGTTTGGTCCCAAGAAGTTCTGCTTGCGGGGCCTGTTCCCTTCGGGCTGCAGGCGAGGGGTTGGCAGCAGGGGCAGTCTCCTTTTCAGTAGGAGCAGGAGGTTGGGCAGAAAGTTGGCCAGTAGGTCCATCCTCGGAAGGATCAGCTGTTTGACCCTTCTTGGCCGGGGGTGCTTGGCTTGATTCACCATCATGCCTCCTAGCTGATTTCCGTCGAACCAGGGGGACCTCCTCTTTCTCTTGGGTCTGGTACAGATCAAAAACGTTGGGGGAAGCCATCTCTGCAGATAAAGAAAAACATGCAGGCAGTAAGACAAAAGTAGATAAAAAAATCATGGCGAATCAGAAAAGAGGTCACAAAGTTTAATACCCGAGCTACAACTACTTGTCGCTGCACTACTGACTCTATTAGTCATACACTCACTATCTGGCACGAAGAAGTCTGGCCCTAGATTTGGAGTATACGTAAAATTTCCGTCCCCGTCAAACAAGTGACAGGGAATTGGCAAACTATTTAAAAGTAGAATAACAGTACCGTTTTCGTCTGAAGACTCATCCAAGTCTATGACGGGCTCGGTTGCCTTTTGTTTCCCCATCCCTAGGGGCGCAGAAGGCCTCTCTGCTGAAAGGTTGCCAGTGGGTTCCTTGATCGTAACCCCCGTTGGCCTCCTTCGGGGAGGAGACGCTGGGGGTTGCTGCTCGAGATCCCCCTCGGTAGTGGCATCTTCCACCACAGGTCCTCTTGTTTCATGGCGAGGAGATAGGAGGCCAGATAGCCTCAAATTTTCATCAGTGACCAGGGACTTAACGCTTTTTTCAGCGTCTGCCATCCTGGCCAGTGCGTTGGACCTCAACACCATGTCTGGTGTTGGGTTTGGGCATAACCATGGTCTTGAAAGGCACAATATACTTTAGAGAAGTGCAGAAGAGTTTGCTAAGGAAAAGTAGCGACCAGTGAAAAGTGACATTTACTTCCTCGAGCGAAGGCCATGTTGTTCGTAGTCATGTCTAGCGCAAGGAAATACTCTTGATAGTACTTCCCCACGTTGGAAATGTGAGTAGTCTCACTCAGGAACGTTCAGTTTGTTTCCTGGTGGTAAAGATGAAAGAAGCCCATCCCGTATTGCTGAGGGTTGGACTTAAGGTCAAAAAGGAAGTTGACCTCGTGGGGAGTGGGCTCTGGCCATTTTTTGAGTTTATAAAGGATATAGAGTGCGGCCAACATTCTATATCCGTTTGGGGTAATTTGAAAGGGGGCAACACTGAAGTAGTTGGCCACCCCTTGGTAGAATGGATGTAGAGGGAGGATAGCCCCCGCCACTATATGATACCTGGACCAAGCACTATAGGCGCCCCGAGGCAGGTTAGCTCTTTGGTCAGCAGCAAGGATTTTGAGATTAACCCCGGTAAGAGGATACTTCCTAAGATAATTGGCGAGCATCCGGGGAGTCACCTGGCTGGTAGGCGAAAGATACCACTCGACATTAGGAAGGTTTTGATGCTGAGGGCGAGCCCTAACTTGGATACGGGGGTCCGGGGCAATGTTTTCTCGACCACTGGTCAAGGGAATCTTGGCCTGCGAATCAAGCTGGGCAGGTGAATTTGGATGGTTTTCAGAGTTTGGTTTTTTCTTGCCTGGAGACTTAGAACGGGCCATTTGAGGTGGTGATGGTTGAGGTCTATAAGAAACTCTAGAAAATGGAATCTCGTGAACTCGGTCAGCTGGTTGTTCTTCGCCTTCAAGCAGTTGCGCAAGAAGATCGTTGTCGATGGGCCGCTCACCTCCCCACAAATCTGGCATTAAAATATGTGAACAGAAGAATGGGGAGGTGAGGATGAAGAATTTTGAAAGATTTTAGAATAACGCTGGTCGAGTATAAAAGTTAAACTTTTATACAACAACATTCTAACAAGGAACTAATTTTTCACACGAAAAGTTTGAGAAACAGATCAAAAAGTGAAAGCAAAAAGTTTTTTGAAAAAGCTTTTTCAACTCCTTTTAGGGCGGGAAAAACTTGGTTTTTCAACTGGCATAAAAATCGAATTTTTACTTCGGTTTTACGTCCTAAAGTCGTGATCTCAACTATCAAACTAACTCGTAACTCCTTAATGGTAGAGAAATATCATCCTATACAGTATCACCCATTAAACCCCCTACTGTCATGCATCTCGACCCAGAAACAAATGAACTCAACAGTCAATCCACAGAAGCATGCACGGCTAAAATATAGAGCATAAAATTTCTGGACTTACCAGAAAAAAGACCGTGGAGATTTGAGAGAGTTTTCGAGCGTCGGAGAACTCGCGGACTGAATCTTGAAACGCTGGAAGACGGTCTTCAGAAGAAAATGGAAGCTCTGACTTTAGGGTTTCTTGAAAGAGTGATAGCTTACGTAAAAAGGAAAAGAAGACTTTGGAGAGACTATATATATTTTTGTCCCTGGTATAAAAGAAGAGTAATCATCGGTTTCCTCTTTTTCGAAGCATGGGGAAGGGTGATGGCCGTCGAAAGATTACTTGGGAACCGAAAAGCCGTGATTAGACAAGGGTAGGTTACTTTTCCCAAGATTGCACGTATTATTCTGACAGGTCTGGTGGGGTAGTCGAAGGGTCGTTTCCTTAAAAGTTTATTTATTGCTTGTAATAAATAAACTTGGGGGGCAAATGTTATCCAAAAAATAGGCACGGATGACATGGCAAGTGATTTCTAACACATGGCTGACACCTGGCAGAATTCTGTTCGACTACCGACCAGTAAGACATTGCAAGAACGGAGCTGAGTTTTATCACGACCAGCATGGTCGTACATTTCAGATATTTCAAAGATAATCTTATAGAGATCATCATCATATCCGAGATTATCTCCCATGATTTACTGAATATCTGATTAATTAGGAAAGAATATATGTAACTAATTCATGTAATCTTTCCTTGAGCCTATAAATAATGAGAAGATAGCTCAAGGAAATGACTTTTGGCTTTCTAATTACTGGAGATTAGAGATTTACGAGTGAGCGAGTGAGCTAGAGCTATCACATTCGATATATTGTTTTGTTCTTCAGAGGTTGGTGAAACTCATTGAACCCTAGTTCTTTGATCACTCCTTTGAAATATTATATCAATAACAGCTCAAGTGGACGTAGGTTATTACCAGATTCTGGGGCCGAACCACTATAAATTCTTGTGTGCTTTACTATTTTTGTCATTATTCTCATTTCAACATATCTATCTACATCAAGAATTTTTGACTCCGTGTCAGTTGACCAAAATCAGGGTCAATAGGACTAACTTATTTTGAAGATATAATCATATTTATATTCCACTGTGATTACGTCACTATAAATATGATTAGCTATATGATCGGGATTTAGTGGAACTTTATATTAAAAAAATAATCATGAAAATAAAACATGTGAGCAAAGTGATTGACCAAGTCAAAAAGATTTCTATTCTTTTATTGATAATAAAATGAGATTGCAAAGAAATTGAGTTTTAGTTAGGGCATAAAACCCAAACAAATGTTACTTAAGGAAACAAGATATAATTAAAGGAGTTAGATGATAATTAACTCCTACTTTAATTGTGAACCATTAATAGAGAATTTAATTGTATGCAGTGATTAAATCGATCGACCCTTTTTATATTTAAAAGTACTCAATAAATAAATATTTATAATTACAAGAATGCAATCTCATATTTTTAGTGGAATAATTTTGAGGTTCATAAATTAATGTTATTATATTTAAGAATATTAATTAATAATCTAATTATATTAGATGTTGAAAAAAATAGGTCCATAGGTCCCCGAGATGGCTTTATCATCAATATTCAAGGTAAGAGTTGAAATCGGGAAAAATCAGGGAAATGACATATTGGGAAGAAATTTATTTTTCAGGGTCAAATATGTAAATGAGAAAAATTAATTAATTAATATATTAATGATCAAAATTAGTAAATTAATTAATATAGTTTTTGAAAATAATTTTTTTAAATAAAATGAGTATTTTCGAAAATAGCATTTAAATAATTAAGATAATTAATTTTGAATTAATTAGTTTTGTTTATTCAAATAATGTGAAAATATATTTATGATAATTCAAATTGAATTTAAATTTTAAATGATATTTATTTTTTAATTAATGTGATAAGATAAGTTATCAAGTTTATATTTTTTTTAATAAATACTTATTAAATAATAATTAAATAAAAGTTGTTGGAACACATCTCTGAAATCAGTGATGTGTTACACGCCAACTACAGTGCACGTGTAACAGAGATCCAAGAATGGATCTTGATATTTCTTTTATTTATTTTATAATTGGTTTATAATTTAAATTTTGAATTTTAAATTTAATTAATACTTTTATAAATCTATTAGATAAAAATAGTTTCAAGATACGCTTAAGTAAGAGAATATTCTAGAAAGAAAATTCTAAGCTTTTCACAGATAGAGAAAAATATAACATAATATTTTCCTATCCCTGAAAACTGTCTCAGGGCTAATCTTCCAAGTTCTCATGAGTTGAGAACTTCTTGCGAGTCAGAAAATTTCCCACCATTACTCTACGTGCCAACACACGTCTTGAGGTGTAGAGAAATATCTTGGAAGATCTTGGTTTGAGTATTCACAAGGCTTCTTTAGAGTAGATGTTCGTTGGAGTTACTAAAAGATAGCAAGGATTCTTGATTGTTCTACAACGAGTAAATCCTCATATTTTTCTTCCTCTTTGAATAATGTTTTGCATATTAATGGATCTGGTTATTTAAATAATTTTTTTTGAAATCTCTAGGCCCACCACCCCGTGCTTTCCGCTGCGCATATGGTAAATCATTTACCAACAATTGGTGCTAGAGCGATCATTAATCTCTGCATACATTAATTGTTGTGTGGATATAATATGCATTCTTATATTATTGCAATATGTGATGAATGGATGGATGTTTGTTTTGATGAATGTTTGTTCTTAAGAGATGTTAATTATATGATGTTTTGGGTTTGGGAATTGTTCTTATTTTTTCTAGTTCTACAAATTGTAAGCCATATGGGGCATATGATTTTTGTAATTTAATTTTCTATATTTAAAGTTATTTTCAAAAAGTTAAATCCCAAGCTGTAACATCGTGGATAGCCTAAGACCGTCACACTGCGTACTTTAAATAGTGCTTAACTCGCTAAACAAGTCATTAGGTTATAAACGGGCATCTAGGTGTTATTAATAGGCCAGGGTGAAAATCTCGGTCAAAAGGAATGGATATATTTTATTTATTACATTAAACTGAACATAGGCCCATAAAAGTGTTTACAAAGTTATTAACAAACCAAAATGGTCATTACAGTATAAAAGTTACAACCTGCCGACCTAAGCGGCAAAAATAAGGTTAAACCCTAGTTCCCCTGAGAAACACCTAGGTCGTGGTGGTCAAGCGGCCGCATTTGTACACATCGCCACCTAAGCTCTTCACTCAAGGCTAGGTGAGCTTTTCTTTCCCTTTACCTACACCACATAGCACCCGCGAGCCAAGGATCAGCAAGAAAACTTATTACTGCATGTATGCATTATAAATAATTGATTCTGGGGCTTGCAGCACTGATCAAATGATGACTAATAAGTCATTATGGGTAGATGGCTAATAAGTCTCTCTGGGTAGATGACTAATAAGTCTCTCTGGATAGATGACTGATAAGTATCTCTGAATAGCTGACCGATAAGTCTCCTTAAATATATGACTAATAAGTCTCCCTGAATAGATGACTAATAAGTCTCTCTGAGGTCTCGTGCCCCAAGCCATGTGGCGTTTCAGTCACCTGAGCCTTTTAGCTCTGGCTCTAAGTAACTAGCCTTCAGACTAGACCAGCGCTTTAGTTTTCTTCGACCAATAGGTCGGTCAAGAATTTAATGCTCATGTTGATTAGATATAATCAGCTCAGCTTGCGTTAAACACGTTAATGCCGCTCTTGACTCATAATCCAATACCATACGACCAGTGTTCAATACTATTGCTTATCAAGACTGATAAGTCAGAACTTCACGAACCATACTAAACACCAATGTCATTTCTGACTAATAAGTCCGTGCCAATCACAAGTAAGCAAAGTTTCCAGGAATTTACAACGCAACCAATGTCCATAAATAGAGAACTCAACATGCATCATCAATAACCATGCATGTCACTTACTGGGTGTAGTTTTCTTACCTCTAGTTTGAGCGTAAAATAATAAAAGTACGACCCTTGAGAATGATAGGTCCTTCAGACCCTTAGCAGTCACCTAGTCATAACCAAATATGAAATCCCATCAATAAAATAAGTAATAAAAGGTTCATGGAATAAAACTTCGCTCCCGTGACCTTGAATTCTACTGAAATGGATAGTAGATTCGATCCAGAGCTTAGAGAAATGAAAACCCATGCTTAAAGGCTAGCTAAAACCCAACCTGGCACAAAAGGATGGGGGGGCTGCGACCTGCCCCCCAGGGGCCGCGGCACACCCCCAAGATAGAGAGCCCCCTGTCTGGGGTGCTAGGGGCGGGCCACGACTTGACCCTATGGGTCGCATCGCGCCTACTTGACAAAGACCAGGGGAGGCTCTAGATTCCTTCAAGTCACGACTTGCTTGAAATCAGTCGTGACTTGACCCCACGAACCCAGCTCCCCTGCATTTTCTCAATTCAAACTCAGACAAATCTTCACCAAATCAATCCCAAAATCACAACCAAACATTTATAGAACATATCCATCAACCTAACATCAAAACCCAAGCTTTATACCACTTGAAACAATATCAAACACCCAATTACACAATCAAACATCAAGCTTAAACATAACCTTAAAAAAAAAACAATGCAAACACCTTAAAAATTCAAGCTAAAACCCTTAACTCAATCCCATAACTGAACCCTTCAGTTGTTGCAATCCAATCCTAAACTTCCAAGCCTTAAATTCTCAAGCTTTAATCCTAGTTTGCTTCAAAACTCCAACGGGAAGAGAGAGAGATAATCGAGAGTGAGATAGGAAGAGAACCTCTGTTTTGCTGCCTTAAACCTTCTATAGCCTACTAACTTAAGTTTATCTAACAACTCAAATGACAAAATTGTCCCTAAGTTCATCCTAAGTCTTCAAAGCCACCAAGGGCAAAATTGTCATTTCCCACCTATCCCGTTAATCATAATTAACATCCTCCAATTTCAATTACTCCCAATATCCTCAAATATTTATTAAATCATATCCATTTACCCGTTCATTCGTGGCAATGTACTAATTACCAAATTACCCCCAGGCTCACCCTGAGCCCGGTAACTAACCCCGTTATGACTAAACCGCTAACTTGCATTCTAGGATTGTATCATGTTGGATAGCTCAAACATATCCACATAATAATGTGGTCTCACCCATAAATCACAACACATGCACATAAATATACAATTATGCCCTTATCGGATCAAAATTAAAAAAATGCCCTTCTAATAAGAAGTGGGCCCACATGCATGCAATTATCATCATATCATAATATAATTCACATAATCATGCATATAATTACATAATTGCATATTAAATCAATTATGGCCCTCCTGGCCCCCTAATCCAAGCATTAAGCCACATTAGGGAATGTGGGACATTACACAAGCCTAAAGCCTCAAGGGTGCCGAGACCCTCTTGGCACCACCTACCCGAGCCCAACGACACCATAAGTGCCCAGCCATCCGCACAGCCCTACGTGTCCAACCAGGTGCGCCCCTGCATGCAGTGCGCCTTGCCCCTTGCCGCACGCCTGACTCACCCCCTTTGTCGTGCCCTAGCCTTTACGACTTGGTGTGCTGGTGGCTCTTTGAGCCGCCCCACCAAGCCAATGCCCTTATTGTAAAACATCACTACTTGGATCCTTACCCGAGCCCTAGGGTGGTTGCTGTTTTCCTTGAATTTGTGGACTTGGCCGAAATTGTTAATTGGAATTTTAAAATTCTAATTAAATTTTACAGTAAGTAGCACAAGTTCAAAATTGACCTAAATGACCAATTGGGCTTTAATTAGCCAAGTTCAATATTTTTAAAAGATTGTTTAAAAATTATTGAAGTCATTTATAATTCAAAATTGGGCTTGATGGCATAAAAATAATAGAAGGCCCAAAAGATGGAGTTGGAGATTCTACATGAAGCCTTGGTTTTATTTTTATTTTATTTTATTTTGTAATTTATTGCAAGTGTTGTAATTTTTCTAGAAATACCCAAAACACCCGACTCACTTTAATTTATTTATTGTATATATTTATTTAAATGTTTGAATGTATTAAATATGTTTAATCACATTTCCATGCATTATAACATGCCATACATTATTTAATTAAAGCATGCATCTCATACCGAGTAAAAACATGTTTTGATTAGGAACATCCTATTTGATTATATGCATTTAATGAATCATATAATTAAACTAGAACAAAGCAGTAAATTGATTTTAAGTGTTAATTTCAAGACCTATTTGATAAATAATTTTATTAGATAGGAAAATGATATTCTTAATAATTAGAGCATTTATTGACTAGATAGTTTAAGGGCCTATTTAGTAGTTTGATTAAATCTTGTTTAATGATTAAATGCTTAATGAGATTAGTAATTATTAGAATATCACTTGGTAAATTAATTAGATTAATTTCATTAAATAAACAACATAGGATGTTTTGAGAAAACACATATTCTAAAATAGTGTGTGAGAGCTGGAGTCATAACTATAACTCCATTATTAGTTAACACCGATGTTTCTTGGAATAGGCCTCATGGCACCTTTGTTTGCGTCCCCCTAAGGAAGGTTTCTGACTGTGTTATTATTCAAGGTTAACATCATTATAGAATATGATTAAATGATGTATTTCGTGTTTTATTGACCATGAGGCACACTCTTGAGTTAAGTCATTAATCTAAAATAATGGGTTACACTCATAAATGTTAACTAGGCTTCGAACTGACTAGTTAATCTTGACCAAACTAGCAATTGTTCATAAGTCAAAAGAGAAAATATTTGATTTTAAGTTTTCAGTTATGGATTTGAGAAGTGTCTCAAAATTAATTTGAGATTAGTCTGACCTACCCTAGGGCAGGTCCATTAATTTATCGCAGAATTAGTAGTAATTATTTTTATTTGATATTTAAATTTGTTGCATTCATGCATCATAATTACTATTCCAAAATTTATTGATATTCACAATATATGCTAAATTCATTTTGTGATATTATTTATTTATTTCAGCAAATATGTGTGAATATCTCTACACACAAATTGAAGGGTCCCAAATTTGCTAATAAGGCTTAGGGCCTTGATTAGTGTGCTGGGAGGGCAATAATTGATTAAATTATGATATTATATGAATTTGGTAATTATGTGATTGGACATGCAAGATTGTGTGTATTAAATATGCATGTGGACCCATTTCTGTGAATAGGGGCGTGTTTGTAATTTTGGTCCGCTGGGGGACATAAATGTAAATATGCATGTGTTGTGAGTGAGACCCCAGTGTTATGGGGATATATTCGAGATGTGTGATCCGAGACAATTTGGGGGAGCAGATTAGCGGAATAGTCACAACGGGGTCAAATGCCCGGCTCGGGAGGAGACAAGGGGAATTTTGGGGATATAATGTGTGTTCGGGAATTATTGAGTAGTGGATAGTAATTTATCAATGATTTAATATGTTGGGATTAAAGAATGACTTATAGGAATACTCGGGGACTTAACGGGATTTGGAAACTGACTAAATTTCCCTTGGTGGCACCAAAGGATTTATGATAGACTTGGGGGTATTTTAGTCTTTTGCACTATGGATAGACTTAACTTAAGCCTTGGGGGATTCTGTAGAAGGAACCAGAAATCAAAACACATACACTTACTGCTTATCTTTTCTCTCTCTATCGGTTCTCTCTTTCCTTCTCATTGGAATTGGAAGCTTGATGAAGTTATGAGGTTTTGACTAAGAATTGAAGCTAGGAGCTTGGGGAAAACCAACTAGGGGTGTTGGAAATCTGGTCCAAGGTTGGAATTATTATGTGAGGTAAGAAATCTGATGTTGAATTTGTGAAGTTCTATTGTTATTCCTTAAGCTTTTCTTAGTTATAAACTTTAGTTTAGTTGTTGAGTTTGGAGGGGTTATGAGTTGAGAGCTTAGGGTAGTTTTTGTTAATTATGCTTTTGTGATATGAAATGAAGGTTGAGTTATGAGGTTAGGTGATGTTTGAATTGTGAGAATCTGGGTTAGGCTTGAAGAAAACACAGGAAAAATAGGCTATTTTCTGGGTTTAGAGGTATGTGCCGCGGTCCGTGTATGCGTGAAGGCCTGTGGAGGCCTCTATTCTTGAGGCGTGCCATGACATAGGGTATAGCATGCCGCGGCCCGTGTCCCTCAGCAGGGAGGCTTTATGCCTTTAACTTGGGGCCCATCGCGGCCCTTAAGGGGCCGGGCCGCGGCCCAAGCTCTCAATGTTGGCCATTTAAGGATTTTAGGTTTGGAAACTTAAACGTTAAGGCTCAGGAAGGGTTTTACCACCTGGATTGGTAGAATCTAAGGTCTCGGAGACTAGAATTATATCCCAAAGTTATTTAATGGATTAGAGCATGATGGATGGCTATTGTTGATGTGTTTGAAACTAGATGTTACCGCTTAGGCTGAGGATTAGGATCGTGCTCGAGATCGCTTTGGATTGTCAGCTCGGGACACAAGGTAAGAGAACTGTTTGTACACATGGAGCTATGCGGTGTGTTGTACTATATGTATTGTTTTATGTTTGTTATGTCATACATGTGATTATAACTGATCGGCAAGATCCGGGAGCGGCAAGAGCCGGGAGCGGCAAGAGTCGGGAGCGGTAATAGCCGGAATCAGCGAAAGCCGGGAGAGGCAAGGACCGGGAGCGGCAAGAGTTGGGAGCAGCAAAAGCTGAAATCAAGAAAATCCAGGAGAGGCAAGAGCCGGGAGCGGAAAGGGGCCAGGATTGTTGTTAAGCACACGGAGTGAAAAGCTGAGAACCGCAAGGGGCCGGAAACAGCGTTGAGCATGTTGAGTGCAAGCCGTTAGGATGAGACCCTCCTAGGATGCTGGAATCATCCTCTCGGTGCTGACTGCGAACCGTGGGCCTGGTAAAGTGCTTGGGACAACATGGCCGCTATGTGTTTAGCCTGTTGGCTGCTTTGTTATATGATGTTGTAGTATTAAGCTGTTGTGTGAATATACTGTTGTATTATTATGTTGTCATGTTATAGTGCTAATGTGTGATTGCACTGCTGTACTATTAGGCTATTATGCCATTGTGCTTTTGGCTGGTCTAGATGTTGTGTTGTTAAGCATGCTAGTAAGATCTGGTATCTGTTTGTTGCTTCGATTAAATATGAGTTGTGAGATATATTTTTATTGTATTTGTGCTTGAAGTTCTCTTGCTGGGCCTCAGCCCACAGGTGCTCTGTGGTGCAGGTAAGAGCAAGGAATTTGGATCTTACAGCCATGAGTTGTAGGGCATGGAGCGGTGTGTACATGTTTGGCCTACCTGGCCACCACGGCTAGGGTTATTTTAAGGAACATGTGTAAATGTTCGGTTTTGTCGCTTAGGTCGACTGTATTGTACCTTTGGATTGTAAATGTATTTCAAAATAGTGGTTTGGGATCCCAATGTAATATTTTTTCAAATTTCAATGAAATGCCAACTTTTTATACTTCATGTTTGTTAAACGAGTCTTTAATTTTATCCGAACACACTTTCTAATCTTAAACCTCGATTAGCGAGCTAATGACACATTTATAAATCACTTGGTAATGGATCTAAGGAAGTATGGCATTACAACTTGGTATCAGAGCGTGCCAAGGTTTATGGTTCCTGGAGATTGACCGAACATGTACACTTGCTACCAGAGACAAACTCGACTCAGGGTTGGTATTAAATGCAATATTTTTCTAACTGCTTATGTGAGTTGCCTTACCTGCTAGAATATGGAGCATGATGAATATGTATGTGAATTGTGAGAATGAGGTTTGATGATTTATGATTGAGCATTACAGTTTTGTATTGTAGTATGTGTATTATTTGGCTATTGTGTTGATTGGCCTTGCTATGGTTTAGCATTGTATAAGAGTATCATGGCTAGTAGGCCAGGTTTATGGCTGCAAATAGATTTGGAAGTTTTGTGTCTGAGGCAGTCAATTGGATCAGGCAATGTGAATGATGGCAGTTGAGGCCAGAATCATCCGTCGACCCTGGGATTGGCGACAGGTGTTTGCTGACATACAGACAAAATTGTAAGGGAAAGAGGAAGAGATTAGGTGATTGAGACAGTGGGTTCCATCGGGGAAAGTTGCCTTGTGAGGGTTGGCAACAATGGCACCAGTTATGAGTTAACCTAATGGTGGAAATAGATGGGAATTATGACATAAAAAGGTTGATAGAAAGGTTAACCTCCAGTCTCTGAGAGAGGCTTGGACCCGTTTAGAATTGAGCAATGGATGAGCATGGTTAGCCTCATCTTCAGCTATATACAATAGTGAAAGGCAATGATGGATTGGCTTGTGCCACCTACGTTTTGCAGGAGGATGCCCGAACGTGGTGGGAAGTTATATCCCAGACTCGGAATATTGTCATGATGGGATGGAAGGAAACTCAGAAAATGGTTCAACGAGAGGCACTACGGTGATGTAGTTTGGGTTGCAAAGACCGATGAGTTTAGGAACTTGGTACAAAATAGTATGGCAATGAGAGGGTATGTTAGTGAGATTTGTAGATCAGCCAAATCTGTGTTTTTTTTGGTACCAACGGATGAGGCCCGAAAAGAGTGATCCAGTCGACTATTGAACCCTGGGATGGCCAGCGTGTTAGGATTGCTCTAGTGTAGGAGATTGTTACCTATGCTTGGGCAAAAGGGAGGACCCTTATTATAGAGGATGCAGGAATCGGGACATGAAGTAAGAGTGCCGATGGGTAGAAAGCTCGGCCAAAGGTATCCTCATTTGCGGAAGCAGGTAGGGGCGGAGGCCCAGTAACTAGGAAAGAAAGATCTCTGATGGTTCTCTTACTCTTGGTCCTGATAGGAGAGTTCATAATGTTTAGGATGGTCGTTAGGACGACGGTGAGGTCCGGAGGGGTTACATGGTATGTGCTGGGCGCAGGAGACATTATGTGAGTGAGTGTTGAATGATGGCATGTTATTAGTGAGAAATCGTAGGGCTTATCAAGGAGAGTTGCCTGAAGATATAGACAGAAGAACTAAAGAGTACAGATAACTCTACCCCAGCTCGAGTGAATGTTTTGTTATGGTTAGAGCCCGAGGTTGGTCCTCGGAGGCATCTGGTTGGCTATCTAGTTCTTGTTTCTTCTTATAAATTGAATTGATTAAGGTGGTTTTATGAGGACTATGAAGTGATCTTGAGTGTGAATTTGCCGATTAAATAAGGAACAACCATGGGTTGAAGAAGAAGATGGTGATTTTTGAGATTAAAAGGAAAGGACCTGGTTGCAGTTGCTGGGTGCCTAACTATTGAGGAAGATACCACTGAGGTTATATCAGATAGACCAGATGAATACCAGATCGGTGGATAAGGTTTCAGATGGGTTCATGAGGATTCGGTGGGAAAATTGCCGCATTTAGGGAAAAGAGCGTGTAGCGAAATTAACGCAGAGATAGAAGCGGTATCTAAGACATTATGAAGTATAACACTAGCTCAACGAGAATAATTAAGGGTCAGTTGAAGAAGTGTTTGGCTTGAGGGTTGATCAGACGGAGCATCTTATCATAGGACATGTCAATATGGTTTGACAAGAGAAAGGGCCAAGTCTACGAGGATAGGATAATGTTTTCAAGAGTGACCCAGTTAAGGATCAAGGAAATAGGCGTTTCAAGAATTTCCTCTTTCACTAAGTAGGATATATGAAGGAGTCTTGGTAAAGGCTTTTAAACGGACCAATGTTCCAAGTAAGTTCGTTAAGCAGAGAGTACAAGGATAATATTGATGAGTCATATTCAGATTGATCAAGGATGCTTCAGACTACTCCCAGCTAGAAGCAGAACACGAATAACACCTTTATTGATAGTACCAAGGTTAAGGAAACAAGGTTACAGGTAAGGTTCGAAGAGGGACAAGTTCTGATTTTTCCAGAAGAAGTTTAGGGTCATGTTATGGGAGGTAATGGGATCATGTATAATGTAATTAAGATGGAAACTTTAAGAGAATTACTAAAGGAACGCCTTAGGGGCGATGAGAATAGTGAAACCAGAGGGAAACATTTACCACTGTATGAGGCATGTTCGAGGACATCCGTACTTCCACTAAGGTAACATAAGAACATAAAGTTGATTTGAATGGATGGTTGCGTACCAGATTTTCAGAAGTCTGTATAAAGATTGATTCACATATCACGGTATTAAAGTTTGTATGTATGGACTGGTACAGAAGAACGATGCGAGAGACATCATCCTTGCTTAGAGTGTGGAGTTCCTGTGCAGTATGTTATGAGTTAAGGGGCATCGTGTGTAACTGAAAGAGTGATTGTTGGCACCTCATAGTGGATGGCAAGCTAATAGTCATGCTGGTTAACCATGGTTAGAATGAAGTAATGACTGAGTTTGATTTGGAACTTGCGGTTGATAGTTGGCAAATATATTCCTATGAATGAATGGTGAAACGCAAGAAGAGAACCTTGTAGGAAAGGTTAAGAATCCTACCACTTTGGAATATAAGAGTTAAATTATGTGGTTCTGATGAGTGATCCAAAGGATATTGGCAATAAGGGAAGATGTGGGATGAACCTTAAATCACCCCTTACGGGTATTACATCCAAGAAGTTGAATGGATGCTGAAATTGCACTATGTATATCGGGAGGCACACTACCTAATCATTTAGTAAATAAAAGGTAATAATCAGAGGCCAGAATGGCTATTATGATTCTAGTGTATCTTGGAGTTAATATAAAGGGATATGATTATAAACCCTAGGGGTGGACCACCTTGGGTCACAGATGAGGTAAGTAAATTCAAAAGTTGTAATTTGACCTATTTGACTGGCACACCATGGTTAGTGTGAGTGAGGTATCAAAAGAGAGAATGGGTACAAGAGAAGACTGTACGTCTCCATTGGACACCAAGGGTGATAGTGTCAGAATGGAACCCATGGACTTCTAGGTTCTGGGGAAAAAAAGGGTTGTAGAGTGACTCCGAGTAGAATATTGTGAAACAGAGAATGAGAAGTACTTACTTTGGAAAGTGAACTTAGGGGCAGGAAGTACCCTAAATTAGAAATGGCTAAAGGACCAGTGAAATTATTAAGAAACGTTAAGGTCAGGAGTGTCTGCGTTATTACAAGGATATGAGAATTCACAAGTCTAGATATGAGAATGTGGAGCTCCGGGAGTCTTAACTTTATGTCCTCCGTGTGTTATGAACTAAAAAGAGTATGATAGTTCAAGATGGAAAGAGGAATTGACTTATGTTTGTGAAATCTTAATAGGGATTAGGCCAGGGGCTTATGGTTTGGCCTTACCCCGGTACAGATAGAGGCTTACGAGACGTTACTAGTGCCAATATTGAAGAAATGAGTGACAAGTACAACCCCTGATTGGGTGAGGAGACCCTGGAAACTTAGTGGAACTTACTATGTAAGGAAAAGCCTGTGAAATTCTGGATATAAGAAAGAAGGTCTTACAGATTAAGACTATTGTTCTTGTGAGAATGATTAAGACTATTGTTCTTGTGAGAATGTTTCAAGTAGTAACCAAGTAAAGGACCTGAATCTGGGATTATAGTCACGTTTGGGGGATTAGTGTTCCGACGTATGTGAATAAATTTCGAAGACAAAATTCTAACAAGGAAGGGATAGTTGTAGCGTCCCCAATTTGCTAATAAGGCTTAGGGCCTTGATTAGTGTGCCGGGAGGGAAATAATTGATTAAATTATGATATTATATGAATTTGGTAATTATGTGATTGGACATGCAAGATTGTGTGTATTAAATATGCATGTGGACCCATTTTTGTGAATAGGGGCATGTTTGTAATTTTGGTCCGTTGGGGGACATAAATGTAAATATGCATGTGTTGTGAGTGAGACCCCAGTGTTATGGGGATATATTCGAGATGTGTGATCCGAGACGATTTGGGGGAGCAGATTAGCGGAATAGTCACAACGGGGTCAAATGCCCGGCTCGGAAGGAGACAGGGGGTATTTTGGGGATATAATATGTGTTCGGGAATTATTGAGTAATGGATAGTAATTTATCAATGATTTAATATGTTGGGATTAAACAAGGACTTATAGGAATACTCGGGGACTTAACGGGATTTGGAAAGTGACTAAATTTCCCTTGGTGGCACCAAAGGATTTATGATAGACTTGGGGGTATTTTAGTCTTTTGCACTATGGATAGACTTAACTTAAGCCTTGGGGGATTCTGTAGAAGAAACAAGAAATCAAAACACATACTGCTTATCTTTTCTCTCTCTCTCTCTCTCTCTCTCGGTTCTCTCTTTCCTTCTCATTGAAATTGGAAGCTTGATGAAGTTATGAGGTTTTGGCTAAGAATTGAAGCTAGGTGCTTGGGGAAAACCAGCTAGGGGTGTTGGAAATCTGGTCCAAGGATAGAACTATTGTGTGAGGTAAGAAATATGATGTTGACTTTGTGAAGTTATGTTGTTATTCCTTAAGCTTTTCTTAGTTATAAACTTTAGTTTAGTTGTTGAGTTTGGAGGGGTTATGAGCTGAGAGCTTAGGGTAGTTTTTGTTAATTATGCTGTTGTGATATGAAATGAAGGATGAGTTTTGAGTTTAGGTGATGTTTGAATTGTGAGAATTGGGGTTAGGCTTGAAGAAAACACAACAAAAATAGGCTATTTTCTGGGTTTAGAGGCTTGTGCCGCGACCTTGTTCATCAAGGGTCGCAGCCCATGTATGCGTGATGGCCTGGGGAGGCCTCTATTCTTGAGGGGTACCACGACATAGGGTATAGCATGCCGCGGCCTGTGTCCCTCAGTAGGGAGGCTTTATGCCTCTAACTTGGGGCGTGTCGCGGCCCAAGCTCTCAATGTTGGCCATTTGACGATTTTACCACCTGGATTGGTAGAATCTAAGGTCCCGGAGACTAGAATTATATCCCAAATTTATTTAATGTATTAGAGCTTGATGGATGGCTATTGTTGATGCGTTGTGATTAGGTGTTACCGCTCAGGCTCGGGATTAGGATCGTGCTCGGGATTGCTTTGGATTGTCAGCTCGGGACACAAGGTAAGATAACTGTTTGTACCCGTCGAGCTATGTGGTGTGTTGTACTGAATGTATGGTTTTATGTTTGTTATGTCATGCATGTGATTATGACTGATCGGTAAGAGCAGGGAGCGGAAATAGTCAGAATCAGCAAAAGCTGGGAGAGGCATGGGCCGGGAGCGGCAAGAGCCGAAATCAGCAAAAGCCGGGAGAGGCAAGGACCGGAAGCGGCAAGAGCCGGGAGCAGCAAGGGGCCAGAATCAGTGTTAAGCATGCGGAGTGCAAAGCCGAGAATGGCAAGGGGCCGGAACCGACGTTGAGCACATGGAGTGCAAGCCGTTAGGGCGAGACCCTCCTAGGATGCTGGACTCATCCTCCCAGCGCAGACCGCGAACCCAGGGGCTGGTAAAGTGCTTGGGACGACATGGCCGCTATGTGTTTGGCCTGTTGGTTGCTTTGTTATATGTTGTTGTAGTATTGAGCTTCTGTGTGAATATACTGTTGTATTATTATGTTGTCATGTTATAGTTCTAATGTGTGATTGCACTACTGTACTAGTAGGCTGTTATGCCATAGTGCTTTTGAGCTGGTGTATATGCTGTGTTGTTAAGCATGCTAGTAAGATCTGGTATCTATTTTTTGCTCTGATTAAATATGAGTTGTGAGATATATTTTTATTGTATTTGTGCTTGAAGTTCTCTTGCTAGGCCTCGGCTCACGGGTGCTCTGTGGTGCAGGTAAGAGCAAGGAATATAGATCTTACAACCATGAGTTGGAGGGCATGGAGCGGTGTGTACATGTTTGGCCTACCTGGCCACCACAGCTAGGGTTATTTTAAGGAACACGTGGTAAATGTTCGGTTTTGTCGCTTAAGTCGACTGTATTGTACCTTTGGATTGTAAATGTATTTCAAAACAGTGTTTTGGGATCCCAATGTAATATTTTTACGAATTTCAATGAAATACCGACTTTTTATACTTAATGTTTGTTAAATGAGTCTTTATTTTTATTTCAACACACTTTCTAATCTTAAACCTCGATTAGCGAGCTAATGGAACATTTATAAATCACTTGGCAATGGCTCTAATGAAGTAGGGCATTACACAAATTGACTATACTCGAGAAAATGCTAATTTTGATACAAAAAGTATTCATATTTGGCACGTCTATATGTTGTACATTTAGAGCCAAATTGAGATTTCTTATATTGTATGTCAACCACCACTTTAAGAACCACCTATAGATAATATCTACAACATGATATATCAAATAATTAAATGATAATCAGACGTGGTGCTTTTGTAAACTCAAAAGCCTGCCAAAAGACTACAAAGACAAGTACGAACACATCAAGACATCGTATGAGTTGTGGCATACGATTCATAAAGATGTTGGATCTCCAGACATAATGGAGTTGGTGAAAAATGACACAAAAGGTAAATTCAGATTTTCCTTAACTTTTATACTTATGTGATTGATGTTTTATTAACAATATAAATTTTATAATGCATGATTCTAATTTTATTTATGTTCCTTACATAAATAATGGCTCTTCCTCCAAAAGAGTCAACTTCTAAAGGAAAGACATTGCCATTAAAGAAAAAGCAGAAGGCCAATCATTTGTTTTAGAAATTCATTGTTATTTTGAACAATTTTATTTCTTTAATTTTGTTTTATAGATTTTAGATTTCTATTTAGAACAAGAAAACTAATGTTTTATAAATTTTTTAGTTTAGGATTAGTAATGTGATTATTAACTGGGAAATTTATTATTTTTATGTTGCATGAACAAGGTTTCGATATTTCTTCCAATAATAATTCAATTGTTATCTCAAGATCTGGCATTCAAATATGTCATGCAAAATCCGATGAAGGGCTGTATAAACTTAAGGCGAAAGAGCGATCTGTATACAACTATGAAATGTTTAAAGTTGCAAACCCAAGGTCTATTAAACGTCAAAAGACTTATTCCGATAGTGAAATATATTTATGGAATTTGAGATTGGGGCATATTTGTTAGACTAGCAAAGGAGGACCTTTAAGAGAATTAACTGCTGGTTCTTTTTTAGTCTGTGAATCCTGTCTGGAAGGCAAGATGACCAAAAGATCTCTCTTTGCAAAAGGTTCAAGAGCCATAGAACCACTCCAACTCGTACACATTGATGTGTGTGGACCACTTAATGTGCAAGCGAGAGGAGGGTTTGAATTTTTTGTCACCTTCATTGACGATTATTTAAGATATGGTTACCTATACCTGATGCAAAAGAAATCAGACACTTTTGGAAAGTTTAAAGAATTCCAAGCTAAAGCTGAAAATACATTAGGTAAATCACTGAAGGTTCTTCGATCTGATCGAGGAAGAGAGTACTTAGATTATGAATTCAAGGACCACTTGCGTAGGCATGGAATTCAATCCCAACTCGCTGCACCTGGAACGCCACAATAAAATGGTGTTTCAAAAAGAAGGAACAGGACGTTATTAGACATGGTTAGATCAATGATAAGATATTCATCATTGCCACTGTCATTCTGGAGCTTTTCCATTCAATGTGCAATGTACATATTGAGTGTTGTTCAATCCAAGTCTATCAAGAAGATACAGTTAGAATTATGGAATTGTACTAAACCTAGTTTGCACCATTTTTCGTATTTGGGGGTGTCCAGCACACGTGCTAAAAGGAAAGATTGGAAAACTGGAATCTCGCATTGAACTATGCATGTTTGTGGGATATTCCAAAGAGACTAGAGGTGGTATATTCTATAGTCCTAAGAAAAATAAAATGTTTGTATCAACAAATGTTACTTTGCTTGAATATGACTATATTAACAACCACAAGCCTCACAATAAGGTTGTACTGAAGGAGATGGTCTCAGATCAAGTAAATAGATCACCAACTGCTTGCAATGAACAACAACAAGAGGAAGCCACAAGTTCTAGTCAGAATAATAGAGAGATTCGTCATAGTGAGATGGTTGTAAGGCAGCCAATTCGCTATGACGATGAAGTTGAAATGCTTGTGTCTGACACAAAGAAAGATGATCTATTGACAGATAGAAATGCAATGAAAGATTCTGACAAAGAAAAATGGCAAGATTCCATGAACCTGGAAATGGAATCGATGTATTCCAATTCTGTCTAAACTCTTGAAGATCTTCTTGAAAATGTTAAACCTATTGGTTGCAAATGGATATTAAAGAAGAAAAGAAGAGAGGATGGGAAAGTGGAAACTCTCAAAGTTAGGCTTGTAGCCAAGGGCTAAACTCAGTGAGAAGGGGTTGATTATGAAGAAACTTTTGCTCCTATGGCCATGCTTAAATCCATTCGCATACTCTTGTCCATAGCTGCTTGCATGGATTATGAGATATGGAAAATGGATGTTAAGACAACATTTGTGAATGGCTATCTTGACGAGACCATTTATATGTCTCAACCAAAAGGGTTCGAAATAAAAGGTCAAGAGCAAAAGGTTTGCAAGCTTCTTAGGTCTATTTATGGACTAAAACAAGCTTCTAGTTCTTGGCATTTGAGATTTGATGATACATTCAAAACATATGATTTTGAACAAAACGTTGATGAGCATTGTGTTTATAAACAAATCAAAGATGGCATTGTGGTATTCCTGGTTCTTTATGTTGATGAAATTCTACTGATTAGAAATGAGGTAGCAACATTGACAAAAGTAACAAAATGGCTAGCCAAGCAATTCCAAATGAAAGATTTGGGAGATGCGAACTACGTTGCGCATCCAGATCCTTTGGGATCGACAGAACAAAGTTTTGGATATGTATCAAGCTACTTATACCGATAAGGTACTTGAGTGATTTTGTATAAAAAATTCCAATAAGGGTGGTATGCCAACCCATCATGGAATTGTCCTTTCTAAAGAGCAGTGTCCTAAGAGACCTATAGAATAAGAGGATATGAGATAGCATCCCTACAGCTCTATGGTAGGTAGTTTAATGTACGCCGTGTTGTGTACAAGACCAGACATTTGTTATGCAGTAGAGATAGTCAGTCGTTATCAGTCCAACCTTGGATTGAGTCATTGAGTTGCAGTAAAGGGTATTCTAAAGTATCTTAGGAAAACTAGAGAATATATGCTTGTATATTCAGGTGGTGACCTGAACTCCACTGGATACACTGATTTTGATTTTCAATCAGACAGAGATAGTCAAAAATCAACTTCTGGATTAGTGTTCACACTTTGTGGAGGAGCTGTAGATTGGAATACTATCAAATAAACAACTATTGTAGATTCTACCATGGAAGCTAAATACAATACGATTCGTGAAGAAACTAAAGACACTGTGTCGCTGAAAAAGTTCTATTCTGATCTGGAAGTTGTTCCAGACATGGATAAGCCACTGGTCTTGTACTATGATAACAGTGGGGCAGTAGCTAACTAGAAAGAACTGAGGAGTCACAAGAGGGGAAAGCATATCAAGAGGAAGTACCACTTAATCAAGGATATTGTTCACAGAGGAGATGTAGCAGCTATGAAGACAACTTCATAACATAACCTTGTAGATCCTTTTACTAGACTTTGTCTACTAAATCTTTTAAAGATCATGTTAGCAATATGGGTTTGAGGGAGATTCCTGATTTGCTTTAGGGAAAGTGGGAGATTTTTGGGATTCATGTCCTTTAAAGCATATGTATTGAATAATGTTTTATGAAATAAATAATTGAAATGATTTTTTTTTGCATATATTGATAGTTTATTATTATTGATAGAATAATATTATATGAATATTCGAAAATTTCCAAGTTTGTTATTGTGACTACAATCTTGTATTGGTACAAGATGATTAAGAATGTAGGGAACAAATTTAAATAGTTCGTAGTAAAACAAAGTTATATAGAATCTTTGGATTAAATACTGTAAGTACAGTTCACTAGTATTGTGAATACATGTAATCTAGATCCAGATTACTAATGTAGTAATACATCTTAGTGGAGGTACTTTGTATAAAATGATTATACATGAACGAGACCTGATATGTTATTAATACTTTACTAATAACATTTATATTATAAGTATTAATTAACCATATAAATAATATGATCATATAGAAATTGATCTTAATCCTGAAGTTATTATGAACTCCTGTTTATGTCATATGAGTCATTTGATTCACTCGTTATGGTTTGTCAAAATGATCAGGCTGAAAAACTTTTGTTTTGGTAACTTATTGATGTAAATGGTTGGGGACATAATATTTAAATATGGAATCTATACCTTTCCGAGAGGAATTGACTAATGGTTCTCTTAAGGGTTGACTTTTGGAACTTAAAGGTTATTGAGCTCAAATTCATAAATTAGTTTATGAATTAACCTTCACTAGTAAAGTTAATGGTACTTAAGGAAACATGATATAATTAATAAGTTTAAATGATAATTAATTCCTACTTTAATTATGAACTATTAATAGAGAATTGAATTGTATGTAGCGATTAAATCGCGATCGACACATTTTATATTTAAAAGTACTCTATAAATAAATGTCTACAATTACAAGAATGCAATCTCATATTTCAGTGGAATAATATTGACATTAATAAATTAAGAATATTATATTTAAGATTTTTAATTAATAATCTAAATTTATTGAAGCTTGAAAGTATAGGTCCATAGGTCCTCGAGATGACTCTATCAACATTATTCAAGATAAGAGTTGAAATTGGGAAAAATGTGGGAAATGATGTATTTGGAAGAAATTTGTTCTTCAATGTCAAATATGTAAATGAGATGAATTAATTAATTGATATAATTTTCGAAAATAATTTTTTAAATGGGAATTTTCGAAAATAGCATTTAAATAATTAAGATAATTAATTTTGAATTAATTAGTTTTATTTATTCAAATAACGTGAAAAGATATTTCTAATAATTCAAATTGGATTTGAATTTGAAACGATATTTGTTTACTGCTTTTTTTGCTATCAACTTAAAGATGAGAGATTAAAGAAAGGAATAAATAAGAACACAATGATTTTATATGGTTCAGGCTATAAAAGAGCCCCAGTCCACGAGTCTCTGGTATTAAGGAGATTGGAAACTTATTACGGCAAGCTCCAATGGTATTTTTTCAGGCAGCGTTTATATTGCTCTGAATACAAGGTTTCTCTCTCTAAAAATATTAATCCTTTACATCGAGATTACCAGCCCTATTTATAGAGGCTGGGGTCATTAATGCTAATTATCTATAATTAATACACATTCTCCCCGTTATTGGAGTATTAATTCCATTTTAATGCATTGGGCTGCATTAACTAGAGACCACGACCCATGCGAGATACGCGGTGTAACGCCCTGGATAGCCCAAGACCATCACATTGTGTAATTTAAATAGTGCTTAACTCGCTAAACGAGTCATTAGGTTATAAACGAGTCTAGGTGTTATTAATAAGCTAGAGTGAAAATCTCGGTCAAAAGGAATGTATATATTTGATTTAAAATGTTAAACTGAACATGAGCCCATAAAAATGTTTACACAGTTATTTACAATCCAAGATGGTCATTACAGTATAAAAGTTACAACCCGCCGACCTAAGCAGCAAAAATAGGGTTAAACCCTAGTTCCCCTGAGAAACACCTTGGCTGTGGTGGTCAAGCGACCGCATATGTACACATCGCAACCTAAGCTCTCCACTCAAGGCTGGGTGAGCTTTTCTTTCCCTTTACCTGCACCACATAGCACCCGTGAGCCAAGGCTCACCAAGAAAACTTATTAATGCATGTATACAATATAAATAAATGATTTTGGGACTTTCATCCCTAATCAGATGATGACTAATAAGTCATTCTGGGTAGATGACTAATAAGTCTCTCTGGGTAGATGACTAATAAGTCTCTTGACTGATAAGTCTTTCTTAATAGTTGACTAATTAGTCTCTCTGAATAGATGACTAATAAGTCTCTCTGGGGTCTCGCACCCCAAGCCACGTGACGTTTTAGTCACATGAGCCTTTTAGCCCTGGCTCTAAGTAACTAGCCTTTAGATTAGACAAGCGCTTTAGTTTTCTTCGACCAATAGGTCGGTCAAGCATTTAATGCTCATGTTGATTAGATCTAATCAGTTTGGCCTGCATTAAACACGCTAATGCCGCTCTTGACTCATAAGCCAATACCATACGACTAGTGTTTAGTACTACTGATGATCAAGACTGATAAGTCAGAACTTCATGACCCATACTAAACACCAATGTCGTTTCTGACTAATAAGTCAGTGCCATTCACAAGTAAGCAAAGCTACCAGACATTTACAATGCAACCAATGTCCATAAATAGAGCACTCAACATGCCTCATCAATAAAAATGCATGTCACATACTGGGTGCAATTTTCTTACCTCTGGTTCGAGCGTAAAATAATAAAAGAACGACCCTTGAGAACGATATTTCCTTAAGCCCCTTAGCGGTCACCTACTCATAACCAAGTATGAAATTCCATCAATAAAATAAGTAATAAAATGTTCATGGTCTAAAGCCCCGCTCCCGGAACCTCGAATCCTACTAAAACAGTTGGTAGATTCGATCCCGATCATAGATAAATGAAAACCCGGGCTTAAAGGCTAGCTAAAACCCAACCTGGCACAAAAGGATGGGCGGGCTGCGACCTGCTCCCTAGGGGCCATGGCACGCCCCAAGACAAAGAGCTCTTGTCAGGGGTGCCAGGGGCGGGCCGCGAATTGACCTTGTGAGTCGCGGCGCGCCTCCTAGTTAGGACCTAGAAGAGGCTCTTGGATACCTTCAAGTCGTGACTTGCATGAACTCGGTCGCGACTTGACCCCACGAACCCAGTTCCCATGTATTTTTCATAATTCAAACCCAGCCAAATCTTCAACCAAACAATCCCAAAATTAAAACCAAACATTTATACAACATATCCACTGTAATGACCCAACTATTCTAAGACCTTGGACCATTAGAACTACTAATCATAGCTATTACATTGAAGAACATATACATAAGAAATAATAATAACTTTATTAACACTTCAGCATAATATTGTGAAAATTACAAAGTAAAATAGAATTTTGGAATGGGTACCCATTATTTAAAACATAAAACATAAATTTAGACTAAATAAAATTGTTTACAAAACTAAATGCGGAAAATACAAAAGAAACATATTTTTTTAAAAAAACTAAAAATAACGTCATCCTCGATTGACTCGCAGCCCATTCAATCCATTCGTCCACAAAACACAAGTCAAGCCACCGAGAATCCTCCCGCCTCCATAACTAGTTTCCTGCATCACACTAAAAGAAAAAGGAGTGAGCCTAATGCCTAGAAGGAAAATCTACTAATACATATATAACATAAAACGTAAACATAAGACTATATCAAAACATATACTATAAAACATATATCACAATTCTAACCCATGTACAGGGTAAATATTGGGGTTTACTAGCTAAGCAACTATAAGCCTCAAAATACTTTGAGGTTTGCTAGCTAAGCAACAATAAGCCCCAAGAAACATAAAGTCTTGGGGTTTGCTATTTAAGCAACTATATGCCCCAAAACATATATATCATAACACATAATTGTTGGCGTTTTATGCCCTAATTAAAATCCAAATTCTTTGTAAACTCATTTTATTATCAATAAAAGAATAGAAATCTTTTTTGACAAGGTTAATCACTTTGCTCACATGTTTTATTTTCATGATTATTTGTTTAATATAAACTTCTATTAAATCCCGAGCATATACCTAATCTTATTTATAGTGACATAATCACAGTGGAATATAAATATGATTATATGTTCAAAATAAGTTAGTCCTAAGATTAGTCAGTGCACCGAATTTACACTGACTTGCCAATCTACGATATGATCTAGTTACACATTACAGTGTTATGTTCTTTCCAAAACATTAGCAAAGTAGATAACATCATATGTATTTGTTACATCGGACAGGACCGATATTGACAGTTGATAAGATAAGTAAACATACCGTTATTATCTATTCTAGTCATATCATATAGTTGACCACAGGGCAATTCAATCTCAATTCTGAGTGGTTAGTATTCTAGCTGATTGTATTATTTTAGTTCTTTGACTAGTTCGTTACCAGCTTACCCTACGGACTAGCCCATACTTACATCTTGGGAACTTGGTATTATAATTGAGTGGGAGTGTTAATCATAGATATGAACATCTATAGCTTCTAATGAAGAAGTGAAAAGATGGTTTCCTTTTAATTTGGCTCAAGGTGTTAAATGATAAAGATCTCATTTCAGTAATTAAATTAGTTTACTGAAATATCATTTACAAGGAACTAAGTGTTTTAAGGATAAAATACAATGAGGGGTAAAACGGTATTTTATTCCTATCTCATACCGTCTATAGAGGATTGAGTGCCAATTATGGTTGTAACAATGGATAATTAATAGCGTATCTATATTTGTTATAGAGCGTTCTATGAATTCAAGAGTGCAATTCCGAGTCTATAGTGGAGTCACGAGGAATTAATAAGTTAGTAAATTTATTTGTTAGATTTATGATAACTTATTGGAGCTTGATTTCATGGGCCCATGGTCCCCATTGTACCTTGGACAAAATCATCTAGATAATCTCAATTAATTGATTTAATTATCAATTAGAACTATCAAAGTTGACCAGGTCAATTTTGGATAGTTTCACAGAGTTATGTATTTTTTAGAAGAAAAGAGAAATTATGGCAGATTTATTAATTAAGATAAATTGGTACCTAAATTAATAAATAAGTTTAAATCAAGGTTCAAATTATAAATACTTAATTTGATAAAGGATTTAAATAATTATTTCATTAATTAAATCAATAGAAAATAATACAGACCTTGATTTTATGTCCAATGAGTTTATAATCAAATGGGAAATTTCACGGGCCTAAAGCCCATGATAATTTTGACCTAGGGATTTAAAATGACTATTATTTTATTGATTTTTTAATTAAATTAAATGGCCTAATTGAGTCTATAAAAGGAGTGCTTAGAGAGAAGTTAAAGCATAAGTTTAAACACTAGTTTTCTGATAGTTTTAGAGTCTCTCTAAACACAAGTCCTTTTCTAAGCCTCTTTGTTATTTTCTCTTCTTCTCTCTATATCTATCTCATGTGTTGAGAATTTCCCACACTAGTCTAGGTGATTCTAAGGATACATTGGAAGGCTGTGAAGAAAATAGAAGATCGGTTCAGTTTCTTGATAATACTCTGCGACAGAGAGGATACAAGAGTTAGAGAAACTGAAGGAATGACTCTTTCATTCTGCTGCGTATACTGTAAGTATTATATTCTTTGTTTCTCTTTGAATTCAATTTTAGAAACATGTTTTAGGCTATCTCGTATTAATTTGTTTAATATTAGATATACATGAAAATAAATAAAGATCTTGTATAAGTTTTTCTAACAACTGGCCTCAGAGCCTTTGGTTATCCTTATTTTCATGTATGAACATGTTTAAAATTGGATTATTTGATATGTTTCATGTTTTATGAGCATATTGATTTTATGTGAATTTTAGCAATTTTTAGGTTATTTTGTTGTGTTTTCTATGCTATTAATTTTTATATATGATTTATTTTGTGTAAAACATGCTAAAAATTAATTAGAAAATGGTTTTGGTTTGAAAAATTACTCAAAAGCTTTTTTTGAAAAAATTTGCGTTAGCTGCCATGCGCGCGCACTAGCGCGTCACTCGCCATCCCCGCGCGCGCCTCGTGCGCGCACCACCAGCAGCCAGATCATCACTTGGGTGAACAGTACCCGATACGGGTACTGTTCATCGAGATTTTTTTTATTGCTTTTTAAAAATAAGATATTTTTCTTAGTTGAGATTTAAATAATTAGATATTATCTATAAAGATTCAAATTCAAAATTTAAAAATAGACTAACAACTTAATTTTAAATCTTTTAATATATTAAAATATTAGAATTATGATATGAGATATTTAAGATATTTTCATTTAAATTATTGATTTTTTTATTAAATCTTTATTTGAAAATATAAATATCTTTTTTTATTCTATAGTTTTTAATATTTAAATTATTTGAAATTTGAATATTGTTAGTTAGATATTTTTATGGATATTTGAATTTGTTTAACTATTTTGAGATATTTTAGGGTTGTTATAACTATTAATATTTTATTTTTTTAAATAGTTAAAATATTGGCTAATAGTTGTAACAACACAAGATATATTTGGAAAATATTATGATATTGATTTTAAAATTTAAAATTTGTTAAATTTTGAAAAATATCATTTTTTTTTCAGCCAATTAAGAAAATATTTTTTTTTAATAAATAGGATTTAAATGAACTTTGGTTAATTATTGATAAATCCAATTTAAATTAAATTAATATTTTTTTTCAAATTAACCTAAAACCAAGTTAATTGTTGATAAATGAAATTTAAATTAACTATTGTTAATTGTTGATGTTGATAAATTTCATTTAAATTGACTTATTTTTTGTAAAAATTTAATTAATTTGAATTTTTTGATAAATTCTAGATAATTAATTGTGGTATTTTTGCAAATGAAAAAATTGTGGTATTTTTGCATAAATTCATAGAATTGCTCATATAGTAACATGATTAGACCCATCCAACTATAACATGTCTGTTTGCACTATATGTGGTATTTTTACAATTGTGCTTAGATGCATATAGTGGCCCATATGTGTGTTAAATATATGGTATTTTGCTAAATAAAATATTTATAAAATGATAGGTTTTATTTGGGCCCATTAGAAAATGTAAAGTTTAAATTCCTCTCTTGTGGGTGATTCCACTTGTGAATGCCCATTTGCTCTGCATGATTATAGTGAGCCTAATCAATTAATAACAATTAATAAAACAAAGGTTTAAATTCCTGTCTTTTGGACCTTGTATGGAAGATAAAGGGCCTTTGTAGTGGGAATGACATATTGGACCCAGCCCTCCTCCATACAAGCCCAATTGTTAAGGCCCATTTACCTGAGTTGGACTTAATTGTATAGGTTCATTATATTAGTTAAACCTAAATATTGATTAGCAACAAATTAATTCCAAATTAATTGAATTTGTTTCAATGTGACACTTTAGAATTAATAAGAAATTATAGGACTTTGGTTTTAAAAAATTTAATCTATTTAATTTTTTTTGGGAAAACCATAGTCATTAATTTTCTAAAAATAAATAATAAAAATACTATTTTTAATTTATAATGAGCTTATTTTAAGAATTTTATTCGAACTCTACCGTTGGTTTAACATAGTCAATAGCTTAATGGGGCCTCGAGGCGCTTTGATTCGTCCCCCTACGGAAGGTGTTCATTAGCTATTTTGACAATGTTAGATTTCGAAAGATAGATAATTATAGGTCAAATTCTATTAGACTCACCCCTACGGTTACTACTAGGACTAAATCCATGATTATTGAAACCGTGGGTCTAGCACATAAAATAAGAGATTTTGTTTTCTTATTTTGATCGAATAGTAGGTTGTTAATAGTGGTGTCCATTATTAAATGAGTTTACAACTCTATTTAACTAGTGGTATTTTTGACTCTCGCCAACTGGGACAAGGATATCATAGATTAGTTAAAAACCTAAAGAAATAGAGATATGATTGTTTTTGGTATTTTTTCTCATATCTTACATATTTTTGGTATATGTTGTGCTATTTCTTGAAATATGTGTGAATAGAAGTTTTATTGAGCAAATGTGATTGACTTCTATTTTATTGGTAATTTGTAGTTTTAAGCTAAGTAGTGTTTGTGTCTACTCCCGTCCTTTCTCAACTTTCGATGGAGAAACTCACTGGAGAAAACTTCCTTAATTGGAAGAAGAATATCAACATAGAGTTGATTGGTGACAACTCTGAATTCGTCATGATTGAGGAATCCCCAGAACAAGCATCGGGTCCGCACGTTAGTGATGGCACCGTCAATGCTCGTGATGGTACCGTAAATGCTTGGATAACACCATCTTTGCACATTCGTGATGGCATCGTAAATTCTCGGATTGCACCATGTCTGCACGTTCGTGCTAAACTCAACTATGGTCCGACGCAGCTCATGAACGAGCTTCATATTATTGAACCTGTCATGGGTGGACCTAGTAAAGGAGGTGAAAATAAGACTATTGATGTTGATGGTGATCTAGCTAAGGTTGAAGCTCATCTAGCTTCGTCTTTGAAAGCTGGAAATAAGAGAAAAGGTGGACAAATAAACAACCCCAATCCTGCAAATGCTGAAAAGACGAGTGCACAACCAAGTGCATAAACGCCTAAGGGGAAGAACAAGAAAGGTAAAGATAAGTGCTGTCACTGCAAAAATAAGGGGATTGGAAATGAGATTGCCCCAAGTTTCTAGCAGCTAAAAACAAAGGTAATTATTATAGTTCATTTATCTTAGAAACATGTGTTTTAGAGAATGATAAATCCGTTTGGATTATTGATTCTGGATTTTCAACTCTTTACGGCTTCTTGAATCCTGGGAGGAAATGGAGGAAGGCGGCTTGAAGCTTAGAGTTAGGAACGGAGCGTTCGTTGCGGTCCTAGCTAGAGGAAGAGCTCGTCTGAAGTTCAGAAATAAAATTTTAATTTTAAATGATGTATTTTTTTATTCTGGATTTTAGTAGAAATTTAATTTCAGTTTCCATGTTGCAATTAGAACGATTTTTTATGACTTTCACAAGTTTTAATATATCTATTTCTTTCAATGGATCACAATTATGTATTGCATGTTTGGAAAACAGGCTTTATATTTTGCGACCTAATGAACCCCTTGCTCTTAATAATGATTTATTAAAAGTAGCTAAACCTAGGACCAACAAACGTCAAAAGACCGATAACGATAATGTGACGTATCTATGGCACTTGAGACTAGGTCACATTGGCTATGATAGGATTCAAAGACTTACAAAGGACGGACCTTTGAGGGAACTCACCTTAGGTGAATTACCTGTCTGTGAATCTTTTCTAGAAGACAAATTGACCAAGCGTCCATTCTCTGCAAAGGGTGATAGGGCCAAAGAACCACTTGGTCTTGTGCATTAGATGTTTGTGGACCTTTGAATGTACAAGCCAGGGGTGGTTTTGAGTATTTCGTCACTTTCATTGACGATTACTCTAGATACTCATGTCTTTACCTAATGCATAGGAAATCAGAAACATTTTCAAAGTTTCAGGAATTCCTATCAATGGCTCAGAACCAATTAGGTAAAACGTTAAAGATCTTGCGATCTGATAGGTGTGGAGAATATTTGGATATGCAATTCCAAGATCATTTAACTGAACTTGGGATTTTATCACAACTTATTGCCCCAGGTATGTAACGACCCAAATTTGCTAATAAGGCTTAGGGCCTTGATTAGTGTGCCTGGAGGGCAATAAGTGAATTATTGTTGTAATATGTGAACTTATGTGAATATGTGATAGAGATGCGTGTTTAGTTGAATTAAATATGCATGTGGGCCCCGTTTGGATATTAGGGGTATGTTTGCGAATTTAGCCCGTCGAGGGCATAAATGTGATAACTCTGTTATGCTTGTGATATATCTGTGTAGTACGATTCGAGACAGTCCTAGAGAGTCGTTAGTCAAAAGTCACAACGGGGTTGAGAATCTGACTCGGGGCGGGTCGAGGGGTGTTACGGGTATCAGATGTTTATGGGGTTACCGGGTTATGGAAGTAAATATTTGGAGATATATTTGAGGTTAGAATGTCTAGGAGGGAATATGGGGGAAATTTAGAGATAACCTTATAGACTTAAGTTGAATAAAACAAAACCGGGAATCATTTAGAACTCTCTAAACCGACCCACTCTCTCTTTCCTCACTCTGTTTTCTCTTCCACACTTGAAGGCATAGTGGTATTTTGGAGGAAAACCAGTCAAGAACTAAGGAATTGGAGCTGAGTTTGGGAGACTCTTACCAGAAATCTAAGGCTTGGAGCTTAGGGAACTGAGTTGGGGATTCAATTCTGTATAAGGTAAGCTTTCTAATATGTTGAGTTATGTTGATTGCAGCTGAATTATGTTGATATTGGGTGTTAGGATTTAGACATGCATGGTTTGGATTCTAGGACTGGTTTTGATTGCTTGATGGGTGTGGGAATTGGTTCTTGAGTTTGTTGGTATGTTTAGGTTGCATGAATATGAATTCTGGGTTTAATTCTAAGGTTGGGGTGATTTTGGTTGAGATATGTGGGGTTTGGCTCGAAGGAAATGCAAGGAAAGTGGTGTTTTTCTAGGTTTGGAGGCGAGGGCCGCGACCCTAGGAGGGGCATGCCGTGGCCCGTGTGCATGTGAGGCCTTGGGAGGCCATGGAGCTCAAGGCGCTCCGCGGCGCTTGGCCAAGCATGCCGCGACCCGTGTGTGCTTCCAGGGAGGTGTCTAGCCTCTGTTTTGAGGCTAGCCGCGACGCTTATGGAGTGGGACACAACCCTAGTTCAAGGTGCAGGGATTTTAGTGGGATTTGACTTAGGAACCTAATTGTTAGGGCTCGGAATGGGTTTTATCACCCAAATTGATAGAATTCAAGATTCTGGAGACTAGAATTATGACTCAAAGCCATTTAATGGATTAGAACTTGATGGATGAATATTGTTAATGCGTTGTGATTAGGGCGTCGGCGAGGCTCGAACTAGGGAACTGTGCTCGAGATGTCGGTGCTTAGATAACTCGGGACACAGGTAAGAAAACTACTGTTCCCATAGAGCTTGTGTTGCATGGCTCGGCCCTATGTGATTGTGTTGCAGGGCTCGACCCTATATGATTGTGTTGCAGGGCATGGCCCTTTGACTGGATTTATGTGTGTTTTAATATCTGTTTAGTATATAATATGTATGTATTAATGAAGGAACGGCGAAGGCTAGGAACGGCGAAGGCCGGGAACGGCGAAGGCCGAGAACGGCAAGGGACCGGGCGCAGCATTTAGCACGCGGAGTGCGAGTTGCCAGGGTTAGACCCCAAGGGATACCTGGGATATCCTTACGGTTTAGACCGTGAACCCAGGGCCTAGTAAAGCACCTGGGACGACATGGTTGTACTTGTATGACCTGGTGTTGGCTTGATTTTAATATTAAGTGTTTGATATGCATTTATCATCTGCTTGGGAGGGTTTTCTTGCTGGGCTTCGGCTCACGGGTGCTCTATGGTGCAAGTAAAGGCAAAGGGAGGGTCGATCAACCTTGAGTATGGCGAGCGGGACGGGCAGCGCATACATGTCCGGTCTGTCTGGCTACCACAGCCAGGGGTGTTTTTGGGAGATGTTTGTACAAAACCTGAATTTTGTCATTTAGTCGACTTTGGTTATATTTTGAGTTGTAAATACTTCTAAACAATGTTTTTGGGATCCCAAATGTTAAATGTTTTACAACTTTTCAATAAAAGGTTTATTCTCAAGTTTATGTCTATGACTATGATTTAATTACACTTTTGTCCTAAAACCTCGATTAGCGAGTTAGTTGCATATTTTAAACTCAGTTAGTAACAACTCTAAGGTAGTAGGGCGTTACAAAGCACTCTGCAACAAAATGGTGTAGCAGAACGCCGGAACAGAACTTTATTAGAAATGGTTAGATGCATGCTTAGTTACTCAATTCTACCAACTTCATTCTGGGGCCATGAAATTGAAACTGCGATTGACGTTCTCAATGTCGTGCAATCAAAATCAATCCCCAAAACACCTTTAGAACGCTGGAATGGTCATGAACCTAGTTTACGCCATTATAGAATCTGGGGGTGTCCCGCTCACGTCCTAATGAAAAAGGAGGGAAAGCTAGAACTGCGAACTGAAGTTTGCATGTTTGTTGGCTATCCTAAAGGTACTCGGGGTGGACTTTTCTATAGTCATTCAGAAAAGAAAGTGTTTACTTCTACAAATGCTACTTTTCTGGAAAATGACTATGTCCTGAACTTGAAAACTCGCAGCAAAGTAGTTTTAGAGGAGATGGTTAATTAACTCCAACCAATGTTCCATCGTCATCAATGTGAGTTGATGATGAAATTCCCACTCTTCATGTACAATCGACACAATTCGATTTAAATGAAGAAAGTACCACTGTTCCCGAGCAAACAGTCACGGAGCCTCGTCGTAGTGGGAGGGTTTCTAGGAACCCAGTTTTCTATGGTTTGGATGGTGAAACCAATATGGTTATTGGTGACACTAGTGATGATGATCCGTTTTCTTTCAAACAGGCAATGGCTAGCCCTGAAAAGGAACTATGGCTCGAAGCCATGAAACAGGAAATGGAGTACATGTACTCAAATTCTGTCTGGGATCTTGTGGAAGCGCCTAGTGACTTTAGGGCCATTGGGTGCAAGTGGATCTACAAGAAGAAACGAGGTGTTGATGGAAATATCAAGACTTATAAAGCTGGATTAGTGGCAAAGGGTTATACCCAAAGAGAAGGTGTGGACTATGAGGAAACTTTTAGTTCGGTGGCCATGCTCAAATCCATTTGCATCCTCCTATCCATAGCAGCCGCTCTCGACTATGAGATCTGGCAAATGGACGTCAAGATAGCTTTTCTTAATGGAAAGCTTGACGAAGTCATTTATATGGATTGGTTAGAAGGATTTAAAGTATCTGAACAAGAAGGAAAAGTTTGCAAGTTGAATAGGTCCATCTATGGACTTAAGCAAGCTTCTCGTTATTGGAATCTTAGGTTTGATGAAATAATCAAAACCTATGGCTTTGAACAAAATATTGATGAGCCCTGTGTTTAGCAACCGAAGGCAAATCAAATAGTGGTATTCCTGGTTCTTTATGTAGATGATATATTACTCATTGGAAAAAATGTTAAGAAATTATCAGATGTGAAGAATTGGATGAGCACTCAATTCCAGATGAAGGATTTGGGTGAAGCGAGTTATGCTCTAGGTATCCAGATCATCAGGGATAGAAAGAACAGACTCTTAGATCTATCTCAAGCAGCTTACATAGATAAAGTGCATGAACGTTTCTCAATGAAAAATTCCAAGAAAGGGCGTCTACCGTCCCGCCATGGAATTCATCTTTCAAAGAAGCAGTCTCCCCAAACTCCTGAAGAGGAAGATGCAATGAGAAAAGTTCCTTACACATCTACAGTTGGAAGTCTGATGTATGCCATGTTGTGTACTAGACTAGATATCTTCTATGCAGTGGGAGTAGTGAGAAGGTTCAGTCAAACCCAGGACCGGAACATTGGATAGTAGTTAAGCATATCCTGAAGTATTTGAGTCAGACTAGGGATTATATGTTAGTATACAAGGGTGGTGTTCTGAACCCTGTAGGCTACACCGATTCAGATTTTCAGACTAATGTCGATGATAGGAAGTCTACTTTTGGAATGGTGTTTACTCTTGGGGGTGGAGCTGTGATTTGGAGAAGCGTAAAGCAGTCTGCAATCTCAGATTCCACCATGAAGGCTGAGTACATAGCCGTGTCAGAAGCAGCTAAGGAAATAGTCTGGCTAAAGAAGTTCTATTCAGATCTTGGTGTTATTCCAGAAATGGATAAACCGCTTGTGTTGTTTTGTGACAATACAGGAGCGATAGGCAACTCAAAAGAACCTCGAAGTCACAAGAGGAGTAAGCATATAGAAAGGAAGTATCACATTATTCGAGAATATGTGGCCAGGGGAGATGTGAAGGTTATGAAGATTGCAACTGAAGACAATCTTGCAGATCCATTTACAAAGACACTACGAGAAGCTACATTTGATAAGCATATCAAGGAAATGGCATTAGTAGAAATAAGGCATTAGTTTCAATTAGTGCAAGTGGGAGTTTGTTGGGGTTTTATGCCCTAATTAAAACCCAAATTCTTTGTAATCTCATTTTATTATCAATAAAAGAATAGAAATCATTTTTTGACTTGGTTAATGACTTTGCTCACATGTTTTATTTTCATGATTATTTGTTTAATATAAACTTCTATTAAATCCTGAGCATATAGATAATCTTATTTATAGTGACGTAATCACAGTGGAATATAAATAAGATTATACGTTCAAAATAAGTTAGTCCTAAGATTAGTCAGTGAACCAGATTTACACTGACTTGCCAATCTACGATATGATCTAGTTACACATTACAGTGTTATGTTCTTTCCAGAACATTAGCAAACTAGATAAGGTCGGATGTATTTGTTACATAGGACAGGACCGATATTGACAGTTGATGTAACGACCCGGATTTTCAAGACTCGATAATGCGGAAATATAAATGTTTTCATTTAACAAAATGTCTCAAAAACCCATAGAAAAAAAAACTTTTTAAAAAGTCGTATGGCCATACTTAACATTTAGTTACAAACATGTTTTATAAAGATAAGAGTGAGCCTAGTTTAGGAAAATTACACAACATTTCCAAAAATAAAAAGGCTTCCCAAAAGGTCGGTCCACATGTACATTTGCAAGGAAGACTCCAGCGCTCACTGCTCTGCCCTGCCCTTGCCCTTACCTACAACACGAAACAACTAGGTAAGCGAAAACGCTTAGTAAGATCAACTTTCAAACAAAGCAGATAGATAAATAGGGATCCGGACCCATCCAGACCCTACACAATCAATTTCAAGAACGCTAAAGCGTCCTGGCAAACTTATGGTCATGCCTGATAACCAAGGATAAATTAATTCATATCTAGATAAAAATCCTGCACTCAGAAAATCCCAGAACAAGCAGATATATTATATCACAACTATATCTTACCAACAATTATATCCCTGCACTCAGAAAATCCCAGAGCAAGCAGATATATTATATCACAATATAATTCGAGACCAACGCTCGACAATTTCCAACAATTCAGGCGTAACACGCCCTCCAACATAATTGCTAATCTGTAAAAGAGAACCGAGTCTCCACACTAAGATCTAGCCAATAAATATTCTCATCAAGGGTAACTATCGTGTTACCTAGGGCATCGCTACTTATCCAAGAGTGTAATCCAATTTACACGGTTTTACGGAGACATCTATGTTAATCAGTGGTGCTGGTGAGCAGTTGCCCCTAGGGTGTTCAGCCTCACTCTATCTTGGCAACCCCTAGTATCTCTAGGCACTCTCACTGAATGGCCAATATTCACGGTTGCTATCCGGGAATAACTTATCAGAGCACTTGTTCGGATTCTAACCGTCCAATGATTAAGTAAGCATGAGGGCCCCTAGGTCCCATTTATCTTGGCGCCCCTAGGTTTAACCAGCTTATCCTCATCTCATGGCCACTCGTCGCGGTAATGAACCGGACATAAATAAAATCAAGCAGTGTGACGTGGATCAACCGTCTAGGATATGACGGACTTCTACCGTTCATATTTTCTAAATCAGCACTCACGAGACTAACGTCTCTAAGCAACTTTCTATGACATCCTATATATATGCATGTATCCCTATACTAGCATACAAGACAATAATCATTTCATGTTGCAGCCATACAATATAAGTTGACTTACTTGGAGTCCTTACCGCTCAGCAGGTTTTCACCCTCCAACGTTCAGTCCAGTTACGCTTAGCCAATACTGTAGTTATCCATACAGTATACTCGGATTAATTATGGCACTCATAATTCATTATTATTATTTTGGGCAGTTTGGTCATTTTAATAAGAGTCATTTGTAAGGATTTATAATCCTTATTTGGTTTTAAACCTATTAAGGAAAGTGATACAAAATATTCGAGACTAAACCCTAAGTCTCGGGGAGACCTATCCTAAGGTCTCGATTCCTAGGCATGGAATTCATCTTTCAAGAACGCTAAAGCGTCCTGGCAAACTTATGGTCATGCCTGATAACCAAGGATAAATTAATTCATATCTAGATAAAAATCCTGCACTCAGAAAATCCCAGAACAAGCAGATATATTATATCACAACTATATCTTACCAACAATTATATCCCTGCACTCAGAAAATCCCAGAGCAAGCAGATATATTATATCACAATATAATTCGAGACCAACGCTCGACAATTTCCAACAATTCAGGCGTAACACGCCCTCCAACATAATTGCTAATCTGTAAAAGAGAACCGAGTCTCCACACTAAGATCTAGCCAATAAATATTCTCATCAAGGGTAACTATCGTGTTACCTAGGGCATCGCTACTTATCCAAGAGTGTAATCCAATTTACACGGTTTTACGGAGACATCTATGTTAATCAGTGGTGCTGGTGAGCAGTTGCCCCTAGGGTGTTCAGCCTCACTCTATCTTGGCAACCCCTAGTATCTCTAGGCACTCTCACTGAATGGCCAATATTCACGGTTGCTATCCGGGAATAACTTATCAGAGCACTTGTTCGGATTCTAACCGTCCAATGATTAAGTAAGCATGAGGGCCCCTAGGTCCCATTTATCTTGGCGCCCCTAGGTTTAACCAGCTTATCCTCATCTCATGGCCACTCGTCGCGGTAATGAACCGGACATAAATAAAATCAAGCAGTGTGACGGGGATCAACCGTCTAGGATATGACGGACTTCTACCGTTCATATTTTCTAAATCAGCACTCACGAGACTAACGTCTCTAAGCAACTTTCTATGACATCCTATATATATGCATGTATCCCTATACTAGCATACAAGACAATAATCATTTCATGTTGCAGCCATACAATATAAGTTGACTTACTTGGAGTCCTTACCGCTCAGCAGGTTTTCACCCTCCAACGTTCAGTCCAGTTACGCTTAGCCAATACTGTAGTTATCCATACAGTATACTCGGATTAATTATGGCACTCATAATTCATTATTATTATTTTGGGCAGTTTGGTCATTTTAATAAGAGTCATTTGTAAGGATTTATAATCCTTATTTGGTTTTAAACCTATTAAGGAAAGTGATACAAAATATTCGAGACTAAACCCTAAGTCTCGGGGAGACCTATCCTAAGGTCTCGATTCCTAGGCTCGGGTATCACAATGGTATTTCCCCACAACCCGCTAAAAATCTTATTCTTTCAAGGTATCGCTATTAACCCGCACTTTCGACTAGTCGGTTAAAATATGTAAGATTTTAGCCGGTATTATATCCAGAAAATACAAATAAATTCCTTAATTATTTTTAAAGAAAATAAACTCTTTAAATTTTTCTTTTATTTTTCTTAAGGTTTTAATATCTAAAAACCGTTTTAAGAAAATTGCCTAATTTGTCTTAATTAGGAAAACCGTTATAAATTTCTCATTTTGACTAATTAATTTTCCAAAAGCAATTAATCAATTTTACTTACTAGAAAAATAATTCATTTAATTATTTTATCAAAATATAGGGTTTTAAACCCTCTTTTAATTTATTAACTATTAATAAATTATATCTCTAATTTTTAGAAAGAATAAAAACTCTTTAATAAAAATAATTCATTTAAACTCAAAAGGGTAATTTTAGTGAAAATATGATTTCAAGACTTACCAATTAATATCTTGAAATAAGTAAAATTTTAATTTTTACCTTATGTTCCAAAATCTCATTTTTACACTAAGTGTGAAAAACCTATTTTTCACATTTTTAACTACATACTTCGTTAGTTCATAACTTGAAATTTACTTACCCAATTGTTACCAAAATTTCCCAATTCTATTTTTGTTATGCCATTTAGGTCTTTGTAAAATCTTAGGTCAAAATGAGCATTTTTGATTGGTGAAATCGTTTTCCAACAATGAGGTAAAAATGACCTTATTTTCAAGTCCTTATTTTTTCCAAAATTTGACAGTTAATAACTTTCAAACCGTTTAATATTTTCTTACCAAATTTTACAGTGGACTAATAGGTTATGCCAGAAATATGTCCACAAAATTTTAGAAAAAAATGGGTTCAATTGCCCTATACAGTGGCTGTCCAAACTTGGTTCCGAAAATAAGAATACGAAAAACAGTTTTTTACCTAAACTTTGAAATAGCATAACTTACTCATTTCTAAACATTTTTTAGTGTTTCAAAAGCTCAATTTTATGTACTCAATCTCAAAACCGTCACAGTACAATTTAATTTTACAAAAACAATATACAGTGGCTGCTTGACCCCTTGGAAGTCACAGCTTAAAACATGTTTTGTTTTAGGGTATCCTACAAAACCCTTGGGGGTTTTGGTTCCCATTTTCAAAAATCAATACACATGCATCATAAAAATTATTAAACAACTACCATAACCTTATTACATCACCAACATGAAACTTTAAGCATTAGACATACAAAATAATGCTTAAAACTAAAAACCCTACAACAAAATCATCAAAAGTAAACTTTTTACCTCTTTGGTGTTCTTGCTTAAGGTTTGGACCTTCATATAAGATTTGACTCCTCCTAAACCTTTCAAAAACCCTAACCAAGTTCCCCCAACAACATAGTTAATTAGCTATTTGAAACTCTATGCTTAAAACTTTACAAAAGCCTAGATTAGTGAACTTTACCTTAGGGAAAAATACTTCCTAGACCAAGACTTAGCCTCCAAGTTTCCTTGGTGTTCTTGAGGTTGAATAATGGAGAGAACACTTTGAGAGGTCTTCAAAAATCAGATGAGTGAATGAGAGAGAGTGGTGTGGTCGGTTGGGGAGGGTTGGAAGAGTTTATACTATCTAATTTACCCTAAAAACACTCAAGTGTTTTACTCCCACTTGCCCACTTGACAATATCTCAAACCTTTAAATAAATGGGATTTAAACTAAATTAGTTAATAAATGGGGTTTCAAAACATCACTTGGCCGGCCAACCCTTGCTATATATATGATCATTTCATTTTTTTTTATAAAGGTTAATAAATGTTTCATAAGAAGAAAAGTCCAAATTGACTTTTGACACATTTTTCACTCTTATTAAATTTTAATCACCAAACTTAACATTAATTAATTAAATTAAATGTCTCTCACATTTAATTTAATTAATCACATAATAAAATTTAACCTAAGGTCCATTCAAGGAATAAAATTTCCCATTTCGGCAAAATTAGGCATTTACCACAAAATGCCTTAAAATTTCCATTTTCTTTTAGGTTTATTATTTTTGACCAAAATTTAACTTTTATGAATGTATTTTATGCCCAAAATATAATTGCCATGATTTTTCGTTTTATTTTCCGAGATTTTTACCCGATTAGGGTTTTTGTGTCGGTCTAGGACCGAAAGTCTTATCTTGACTTTTAAAAACACAAAATTCATATTTTGGCTAGCAATAACTCATGGAATATTTACAAACAAAATATAATATTATTTAAAATAATATTCTTAACCCAGGGGAAAAAAAATCCCGACCCGAATCGTTTAAAGGTACCCGAAAATGCAGGACGTTACAATACCTACAATTTATAAAGGTTTCGTCCTCGAAACTTAAAACAAATGAGGATACAGCTACCTCATCTTGTCTTCTGTTTCCCAGTTTGCCTCTTCAATGCCATGGTTACACCACTGCACCTTTACCAATGGCACCGTCTTGTTCCTCAACACTTTTTCCTTTCGGTCTAGTATCATAACTGGTTTTTCCTCATAGACGAGTTGAGGATCCACGCTCAGCTGCTCATAGCTGATTACATGCGAGGGATCACACATGTATTTTCTCAATATGGATACATGAAACACGTCATGCACCTTAGACAGGGCAGGCGGAAGAGCTAAACGATAAGCTACTTCCCCGATCCTTTCTATGATTTTGAAATGTCCAACGAAACTTGGGCTAAGCTTTCCTTTCTCCCCGAATCGCATAGCCCCTCGTAGCGGAGCTACCTTCAGTAGCATGTTATCACCAACCTCAAACACAAGTGGTCTCCTGCGTCGATTAGCATATCTACGTTGCCGATCAACCGAAGTTTGCAAGCGTTGCCTTATCCGTCGGATGTCCTCCGTAATCTGATCAACCTCATCCGATCCGAGAAACTTTCTTTCACCGGTCTCATGCCAATGAATCGGTGATCGACATTTCCTTCCATACAACGCCTCATACGGAGCCATCTTGATGGAATCATGATTGCTATTATTGTAAGCGAACTCTATCAGTGGAAGCTTCTCATTCCATGACCCTTGAAAGTCGAGCACGCAGGCTCTTAGCATATCTTCCAGGGTCTGAATTGTTCATTTGCTTTGACCGTCTGTTTGCGGGTGGAAAGAAGTGCTAAACTTCAGTTTAGTACCCAACCTCGTTTGGATTCTATTCCAGAATGTCGAGGTAAAACGTCCGTCGCGATCTGAAACGATGGAGTTGGGTACACCATGCAGTCTCATTATTTCTCCAATGTAAATATCTGCTAACTTATGTGCGCCATAAGTTACCTTGATCGGCAAGAAATGAGCGGACTTAGTCAGCCTATCCACGATAACCCAAATGGCATCATGCCCCTTGGGAGTGGTTGGTAGACCTGTGACAAAGTCCATAGTGACCATCTCCCACTTCCATTCTGGAATGTCTAAGGGTTGTAACAATCCAGCTGGTCATTGAAGCTCGGCCTTTGTCTGCTGACAAGTCAAGCAGTGTGCCACATATTCTGCCGTCTCCTTTTTCATCCCAGGCCACCAAAAGTACTTCTTCAAGTCTTGGTACATTTTTGTGGTACCCGGATGCATGGCATAAGGAGCATTATGTCCTTCGAAAAAGATCTGCTTCTTGATCTCGTCATCATCAGGAACACACATTCTTCCCTTGAACCCCAATACTCCATCCTCGGAGATATGGAATCTTGGTCGCCCCTCGTTCCTCACATCGTGCATCAATCCTTGAACCCAAGGATCGACTAACTGCCCGCCTCTTATAGCTTCCATAATGGTAGGCTCGATAGAAAGGTTAGCCAATTAACCAACTACTATCTCTAAATCCCAGGTAGCAAGGTCGGCTTGTAACCGCGGCGAAATTTCCTTCACTGTCATCACATAAGCACCTGGTTGTTGACTCAATGCATCTGCCACCTTGTTTGCTTTTCCCGGGTGGTACAGAATGTCGCAGTCATAGTTGTTAAATAGTTCCAACCATCGATGCTGTCTCATATTCAATTCCTTCTGAGTGAAGAAATACTTCAAGCTTTTGTGATCAGTGTAGATGTCGCAGTGTATCCTGTATAAGTAGTGCCTCCATATTTTTAGAGCGAAAACCACTACTGCAAGCTCCAGGTCTTGAGTGGGATAGTTCTTCTCGTAATTCTTTAGCTGTCGAGAAGCATAAGAAATTACTTTTCCGTGCTTCATCAGCACTGCTCCCAACCCTCGGTCTGAGGCGTCGCTATAAATAGTATATCCCTCTGTGCCATTGGGGATTGTCAGCACTGGGGCAGTCGTCAATCTTGTTTTTAGCTCCTGAAAACTCTCCTCACACTTGTCAGTCCATTCGTATTTGACGTTTTTGTGGGTAAGGGCAGTCATTGGTGCGGCTATTTTGGAAAATCCTTCCACAAATCGCCGGTAGTATCCCGCTAACCCAAGAAAACTTCTAACCTCATGCACATTTTTCGGAGGTTTCCATTGCTTAACAACTTCTATTTTGGCGGGATCTACTGAAATTCCGTTTCCCGACACTATGTGCCCCAGAAAACTTACTTTCTCTAGCCAGAATTCGTACTTCAAAAACTTAGCGTAAAGCTTTTCGTCTCGCAGACACTGGAGGACCAGTTCCAGATGTGTTGCATGCTCTTCCTGGCTTTTCGAGTATATTAGAATATCGTCAATGAACACGACGACAAACTTGTCCAAATACTCACGAAATACTCGGTTCATGAGATCCATGAATGCAGCAGGCGCATTGGTTAGTCCAAAGGACATCACCAAGAACTCGTAGTGACCGTAGCGCGTTCTGAAGGCCGTCTTTGGTATATCCGTCTCCTTAACCTTGAGCTGATGATAGCCTGATCGTAGGTCTATTTTGGAAAATACTGACGCTCCTTGTAGTTGATCAAAAAGATTGTCGATCCTCGGTAATGGATATCGGTTCTTGATCGTCACTTTGTTCAACTCCCGATAGTCAATGCACATTCTCATCGTACCGTCTTTCTTCTTAACGAATAAGATCGGGGCTCCCCATGGAGAATGGCTTGGCCTTATGAACTTCTTGTCCAGTAACTCTTGCAGTTGTGACTGCAACTCCTTGAGTTCAGCTGGTGCCATTCTATAAGGAGTCTTTGAGATCGGCGCAGTTCCCGGAATCAACTCTATCTCAAACACAATCTCTTGGTCTGGTGGAATCCCTGGGAGATCTTCAGGAAATACATCAGAAAACTTGCACACAACCGGTACATCCAATGGTTGTTGACTCGTTTCTTTATCCTTATCCACTATGTTTGCCAGAAAACCGATGCACCCGTCACTCAACATTTTTCTCGCCTTTATCGCAGAAATCATGGGACACTTCTTTTCTCTTGACGTACCCTTGAACTCGAATGGTTCTTCTCCTGCTGGGGTGAAGACCACTTTTCTGCGCTTGCAATTGATAACTGCTCCATATTTGGTTAACCAATCCATCCCAAATATGCCATCATATTCATGTAGGTCCAAGACTAATAGATCCACCATTAGCTCACGATTTTCAACCCAAACTAGTACGGCTCTAACCCATGTCCGCACCAGCATATCCTCACCCGAAGGCAAGGATACCCCACAATTAACAGGCATAGGCTCAGGACTTCTATTTAATTTTTCCACAAAGGATGCAGATACAAAAGAATGTGATGCACCAGTATCCATTAATGCATATGCTGAGGTTTGGGCGATAGAAATCTGACCTGACACCATATCAGATGGGCCAGCTCCTTTGTCACTTTGTGTAAGCGCATAAACTCGAGGCGGAGCTCCAATTTGTTTATGTTGGTCATTTCCATTGCCCTTGGCTGGAATTTGACAATCCTTAGCAAAGTGCCCTGGCTTTCCACAGTTAAAACAGACCCCGCACTCGCCCCGATGGCGGCGGTTACACTTGTTGCACAGTGGCCATTGTTCAAACTCACGTCTCGGCTGTTTGTTGTGACTAGCCATTGCCTAATTGGGAGGTCCCCCTTTTCTTTTGTTATTTCCTCCAAAAATCGGTCTTGTGCCTCTTGGATTGTTTGTTCGCCTCGAGTTCTGGCCGAACCTCGGGTTGAACCTTCCCCTTGGGCCATTCTGATTGGCCTGAAACTGTCTGGGGTTGTTGGGAGTGTACCTCCTATCTTCGTTCTTCTGTGGATCTGGCTTGTCTGACACGGCCCAAGACTCTTGGCGAAGAGCCCGTTCCACAGCTTCAGCATACGTCTCTGGGCCAGTTCTACCAGTGTCTACACACCTGGCAATGTCTCTGCGTAGGCCCTTCATAAAACTCCAGGTCTTATTCTCTTCAGTGCTCACCTGGTTCTTCGCAAACCTAGACAGTTGGTCAAATTTCTGAACATAGTCCTGCACGCTTGATGTTCCCTGCTTCAGATTAGTGAACTCATTCACTTTGTGCTCAATCACCGCCTTACTAAAGTACTTGCCATTGAACAAGGTCAAGAACTCTAGCCATTCCATCTCGGCAACGTTATGCCCTTTCTTGGCTGCGTCCCACCAGATGCGGGCATCTTTTCTCAGCATATAGGTCGCGCAGACTACCTTCTCTCTCTCAGTAGTTCCAATGAAGTCGAAGATTCTTTCCAAAATACTAATCCATTCCTCTGCCATTGAAGGGTCGCTGCTCCCCTCGAATATAGGTTTATTTTGGTTGTCGAACCTTTCTGATATAGGTTTTGCTCGGGTAGCTCTTGGCGCTTCTACTGGCTGTACATGTTGCTCAATGATAACCTGCGGGCCAAGGTTTTGTTCTTCATTGGTTGCAGGTGGTACTTCGTAGTTCTGAGAATTGTTGGGTGGCATGGGGAGTCTTCCCAGAAGGGTGTTAAATCTTTCAGCTTGGAGGGCATCAGCGTCCTCCTATCTCTTTTGCCCTCTTTCTATTTGAGCTCCCTGCGTCTCCACTAGCCTTTGCAGATTGTTCATCTGCTCGGCTATCTCATGAACTCTATCAGCTTGGTTTGGAGCTCTAGCGGCAGGCGCGTTCTGAGCTCTATCAGCAGGTGTGGCCTGGCCTCGGCCAGCAACACCCCTTCCTCTTTGAGCTCTTGTCCTTGCCATTTGTTTGCTTTCAAAACAAAAGCTCCTAAGTGCATTAGGACGAGAAGTTAATATTGACACAGATAGTTAATCAACCTAATTAAACATGCCAAGCATATCAGGCACAACAAGAAATCAACACTTTTTAACGAAAGTTAGCAACTTCATTTCATAACCTATACCATATACAACAACGTTTCAAGTTTGGGTCGACCAGTCTAAGGGATTTACAAAATTAGCCCTAAAAAAAATGGACTTATAACCCTTCTAGACCAGTTACTAATTTCCTTAATCATATACAAGGTAGGTATATATTTCAAAACTAGGTGGGTTTCTAACACCTATGCAGCGCCTAACACCTAGTTGGTGTCGCTGTCAGCGGCCATATCAGGACCTCCATCTGGATCCTCCTCAAGATCTTCCTCAGTCTGGTCCATCAGCTCCTCATAAGAAATTTCCCCGTCGCCGAGTTCTTCATTAGCCACTTCCTCCACTGGCAGGTTCTCAGCTACAACTACACCAAAGTCCTACAACCTAGTTGGCTTGCAAGGTCTTTACAAAAAGTATCAACAAGACCCTCACAGCATAACCTAATCTAAGCTGTCCATCAACATATCCAGCTCTATGTCGGTATCCTCGTCAGACTGCTTAAGATCCTCATCTGGCTCTACTGAAGACTTCTGTCATGTACTGCGTACATTTCCAAATGGCACGCCAATGTCGTCATTCGTACTCGAAGTGGCAAGGAATTCTCATCGTTAAAGAGTCTATAGAATATCGATTCTAGGCGAAGAGCTCATGAGTAGTTTTCCTATCACAGGGTCACCTATCTCAGGTATATCAACCATAACCTACAATTTATAGAATTGAGGTGAATAAAAAGAAAACAACACACTAAAGGAAGAAACAGTACTTACAGTGAGTGTCGGTCTATCTTTGCGAAATGTACATGTGGGTTGTCTACAGAACCGGCTCAACTCGAGCTCTGATACCAACTGTAACGACCCGGATTTTCAAGACTCGATAATGCGGAAATATAAATGTTTTCATTTAACAAAATGTCTCAAAAACCCATAGAAAAAAAAACTTTTTAAAAAGTCGTATGGCCATACTTAACATTTAGTTACAAACATGTTTTATAAAGATTAGAGTGAGCCTAGTTTAGGAAAATTACACAACATTTCCAAAAATAAAAAGGCTTCCCAAAAGGTCGGTCCACATGTACATTTGCAAGGAAGACTCCAGCGCTCACTGCTCTGCCCTGCCCTTGCCCTTACCTACAACATGAAACAACTAGGTAAGCGAAAATGCTTAGTAAGATCAACTTTCAAAAAATACAGATAGATAAATAGGGATCCTGACCCATCCGGACCCTACACAATCAATTTCAAGAACGCTAAAGTGTCCTGGCAAACTTATGGTCATGCTTGATAACCAAGGACAATTTAATTCATATCTAGATAAAAATCCTGCACTCAGAAAATCCCAGAACAAGCAGATATATTATATCACAACTATATCTTACCAACAATTATATCCCTGCACTCAGAAAATCCCAGAGCAAGCAGATATATTATATCACAATATAATTCGAGACCAACGCTCGACAATTTCCAACAATTCAGGCGTAACACGCCCTCCAACATAATTACTAATCTGTAAAAGAGAACCGAGTCTCCACACTAAGATCTAGCCAATAAATATTCTCATCAAGGGTAACTATCGTGTTACCTAGGGCATTGCTACTTATCCAAGAGTGTAATCCAATTTACACGGTTTTACGGAGACATCTATGTTAATCAGTGGTGCTGGTGAGCAGTTGCCCCTAGGGTGTTCAGCCTCACTCTATCTTGGCAACCCCTAGTATCTCTAGGCACTCTCACTGAATGGCCAATATTCACGGCTGCTATCCGGGAATAACTTATCAGAGCACTTGCTCGGATTCTAACCGTCCAATGATTAAGTAAGCATGAGGGCCCCTAGGTCCCATTTATCTTGGCGCCCCTAGGTTTAACCAGCTTATCCTCATCTCATGGCCACTCGTCGCGGTAATGAGCCGGACATAAATAAAATCAAGCAATGTGACGAGGATCAACCGTCTAGGATATGACGGACATCTACCGTTCATATTTTCTAAATCAGCACTCACTAGACTAACGTCTCTAAGCAACTTTTTATGACAGTCTATATATGTGCATGTATCCCTATGCTAACATACAAGACAATAATCATTTCATGTTGCAGCCATACAATATAAGTTGACTTACTTGGAGTCCTTAGCGCTCAGCATGTTTTCACCCTCCAACGTTCAGTCCAGTTACGCTTAGCCAATACTGTAGTTATCCATACAGTATACTCGGATTAATTATGGCACTCATAATTCATTATTATTATTTTGGGCAGTTTGATCATTTTAATAAAAGTCTTTTGTAAGGATTTATAATCCTTATTTGGTTTTAATCCTATTAAGGAAAGTCATACAAAATATTCGAGACTAAACCCTAAGTCTCAGGGAGGCCTATCCTAAGGTCTCGATACCTAGGCTCGGGTATCACAATGGTATTTTCCCACTATCTGCTAAAAATCTTATTCTTTCAAGATATCGCTATTAACCCGCACTTTCGACTAGTCGGTTAAAATATGTAAGATTTTAGCCGGTATTATATCCAGAAAATACTAATAAATTCCTTAATTATTTTTAAAGAAAATAAACTCTTAAATTTTCCTTTTATTTTTATTAAGGTTTTAATATCTAAAAACTGTTTTAAGAAAATTGCCTAATTTGTCTTAATTAGGAAAACCGTTAAAAATCTCCCATCTTGACTAATTAATTTTCCAAAATCAATTAATCAATTTTACTTACTAGAAAAATAATTCATTTAATTATTTTATCAAAATATAGGGTTTTAAACCCTCTTTTAATTTATTAACTATTAATAAATTAAATCTCTTATTTTTAGAAAGAATAAAAACTCTTTAATAAAAATAATTCATTTAAACTCAAAGGGGTAATTTTAGTGAAAATATGATTTCAAGACTTACCAATTTATATCTTGAAATAAGCAAAATTTTACTTTTTACCTTATGTTCCAAAATCTCATTTTTACACTAAGTGTGAAAAGCCTATTTTTCACATTTTTAACTACATACTTCGTTAGTTCATAACTTGAAATTTACTTACCCAATTGTTACCAAAATTTCCCAATTCCATTTTTGTTATGCCATTTAGGTCTTTGTAAAATCTTAGGTCAAAATGAGCATTTTTGATTGGTGAAATCATTTTCCAACAATGAGGTAAAAATGACCTTATTTTCAAGTCCTTATTTTTTCCAAACTTTGACAGTTAATAACTTTCAAACCGTTTAATATTTTCTTACCAAATTTTACAGTGGACTAATAGGTTATGCCAGAAATATGTCCACAAAATTTTAGAAAAAACTGGGTTCATTTGCCCTACACAGTGGCTGTCCAAACTTGGTTCCGAAAATAAGAATACGAAAAACAGTTTTTTACCTAAACTTTGAAATAGCATAACTTACTCATTTCTAAACATTTTTTAGTGTTTCAAATGCTCAATTTTATGTACTCAATCTCAACAACATCACAGTACAATTTAATTTTACAAAACCAATATACAGTGGCTGCTTGACCCCTTGGAAGTCACAGCTCAAAACATGTTTTGTTTTAGGGTATCCTACAAAGCCCTTGGGGGTTTTGGTTCCCATTTTCAAAAATCAATACACATGCATCATAAAAATTATTAAACAACTACCATAACCTTATTACATCACCAACAAGAAACTTTAAGCATTAGATATACAAAATAATGCTTTAAACTAAAAACCCTACAACAAAATCATCAAAAGTAAACTTTTTACCTCTTTGGTGTTCTTGCTTAAGGTTTGGACCTTCCTATAAGCTTTGACTCCACCAAAACCTTTCAAAAACCCTAACCAACTTCCCCCAACAACATAGTTAATTAGCTATTTGAAACTCTATGCTTAAAACTTTACAAAAGCCTAGATTAGTGAACTTTACCTTAGGGAAAAATACTTCCTAGACCAAGACTTAGCCTCCAAGTTTCCTTGGTGTTCTTGAGGTTGAATAATGGAGAGAACACTTTGAGAGGTCGTCAAAAATCAGATGAGTGAATGAGAGAGAGTGGTGTGGTCGGTTGGGGAGGGTTGGAAGAGTTTATACTATCTAATTTACCCTAAAAACACTCAAGTGTTTTACTCCCACTTGCCCACTTGACAATATCTCAAACCTTTAAATAAATGGGATTTAAACTAAATTAGTTAATAAATGGGGTTTCAAAACATCACTTGGCCGGCCAACCCTTGCTATATATATGATCATTTCATTTTTTTTTTATAAAGGTTAATAAATGTTTCATAAGAAGAAAAGTCCAAATTGACTTTTGACACATTTTTCACTCTTATTAAGTTTTAATCACCAAACTTAACATTAATTAATTAAATTAAATGTCTCTCAAATTTAATTTAATTAATCACATAATAAAATTTAACCTAAGGTCCATTCAAGGAATAAAATTCCCCATTTCGGCAAAATTAGGCATTTACCACAAAATGCCTTAAAGTTTCCATTTTCTTTTAGGTTTATTATTTTTGACCAAAATTTAACTTTTATGAATGTATTTTATGCCCAAAATATAATTGCCATGATTTTTCGTTTTATTTTCTGAGATTTTTACCCGATTAGGGTTTTTGTGTCGGTCTAGGACCGAAAGTCTTATCTTGACTTTTAAAAATACAAAATTCATATTTTGGCTAGCAATAACTCATGGAATACTTACAAAAAAAATATAATATTATTTAAAATAATATTCTTAACCCAGGGGAAAAAAAATCCCGACCCGAGTCGTTTAATGGTACCCGAAAATGCAGGACGTTACAGTTGATAAGATAAGTAAACATACCGTTATTATCTATTCTAGTCATATCATATAGTTGACCGTAGGTCAATTCAATCTCAATTCTGAGTGGTTAGTATTCTAACTGAATGTATTATTTGAGTTCTTTTACTTTTTCGTTACCAACTTACCACTACACCAAATACCCATTTCCATAACACATGAATATAATACTAATAAAAAAGTGTTATGCTAGAGTATTATATTGGGCATGAAAAAAGGGCGGTAATATACACCATCCCGCCACTTAGCCTTTTTTTTTCATTACTGAGAATTGAAAATTTGTAAGACCCGCCCCTTAGCCTTTTTTTTATTCCTGAGACCAGAAAATTTGTCAGACCCGAGAGACCCTTCGGCCAAATCCTAATTTTGTTTTTCTTCTCCCGGTCATCGAGCCTGATCGACTCGACTCTTTTCTCTGCCCCCCGGCCTCTCACTTCGTTTCGTTCTTCTTCTGTATCGTCGCTTGAATGAAGACACCCGATCGGCCTGACTTTCCCAAATGTCCACCACCGGGTCTAGATTTTTCGTGGTCGACGGGGAAGAAAGAAATGAATGAATGTTCTTTTTGGAAAATGTAGAATAATACACCTACCGAGACGAAAGCCAAAGGTGAGTCACCCGAGAGACCTGAAAATTCCTTTCATTCAATTCCTTCAACATTTCTGAGACCCGAGACCTTCAAAGGCCAGGTTTTTCTTCTTTTCCTCTTCATTTGTTTATAATGGTTTTCATTTTATTTTCTATTCAGTTTCTGGGATTTTAAATCTTTTTCGTTTTTTTTTTTAAATTGGTAAATAGAGTTCTGGTAAATCTTCGGTGTTGGAAAGTGTGGTGGCTTGCCTCGTGGATCTGATACTTCTTTCTGGGTTTCGTTTTTTTGGATGATTTGTCAATAAAGATTTGTGTTTGGTTACTTAGAAAGTGAAGGAATTGTAAAATGTGTGGAGGGTTTTTTGTTAGTTTATTTTGGCTAGCAAAATATTGGGAGCTTATCTAATTGAGCATACACTTATATGGAACTCGTTTGAAAAAAGCTTTGTGATTTTAAGCATCCCAACTGACACAAATTGTGGGAATTTCTTTCAAGTTTTCCCAATCATTCCGAGTAGCCAAGCAGAGTATTTTAACTCTACAAGATGATTCAGGTTCTGGGGAGTGGTGAACGATATACTATCTCGAGAGAAGAGCATGTATTGTTCTGGAAAGATTTGTTTGAATGTCAGGTCGAGAGTATAATGATCTCTAGTCTACTCAGTTCTGAAATCAAATGAACTCCTTCAAACTAATATGAATTCTCTTAACTGATTCATTTTTCTGCATGTGCTAGTTTAGTAACCATTCCCAAAAACCATGCATCTAAATAGCTGGAAGAGAGATGTAAATTGGAAAACAACAAGAAACTATACATTTCCAATATTCAGTTTCATTCAATATGTTTCACCATAACACATTAGCTTATTTAATTATTTTCATGCTCACGGGACTTTTTAACTGTAGGATGGCTATGCTATACAAAGCTTTAAGCGAGGAATGGCTGCACAAAAGAGTCAATTTTTTTTCAACACATAAATTTTGCATTTGGTATAATTTCTCTCATTAAAATGTTTTTGTTCTTTTCTGCGGAGTGAGTATATTAGATAAACCTTTTTATTAGTTTGTTTATATTTGGGGTTTGCTTGATTTCCATATTTAATGTTTTCAACATTTATTTGTTTTGACTTTATAAGATCTTTTTATCTCACACACATATACACTCATACATATAAATATATATTGTTAATATTTTCCTTCTGTTTTCAGACATCGTGCATTAGTTTCAATCGCAGCCCAAACTCTGCAAGATTTCAGTCAAGTGTATTTGGCTCTGCTGTTCCAAGCGGATCATCTGTTTTACAGTTGAGTAACGTAGTATAGAAATTTTTATGGGTTTAAGCATATTTTCTGTTCTTATAATTGACCCAAGAAGATGACACATTGTTCAGGGGATGCAATGTCAAGAGAGTCCAACCCATTAAAGCACCGACCACTGAATTGCCACCAACTGTTCAGAGTAAGGACTAGACACTTCATACATTGTAGTGTGAATTTTGAAATTCTAATATTTGATGCTCACTCATAATTTATTTTGTTTAGAATTGAAGACTGGTGTGAAGTCAAAGGTTGGGATCAATGGTAAGTTCATCATAGCTCCTAGTTTGAAATGAGGACTTAATAATGATTGTACATTCCATTGTTTGGTGTGGTTAATGTTTTTATCATTCTTTTTAGAGATGCAAACTTTTGTGCATTGGTCAATGTTTGATTAGTTTTGGCCTTCAATAGTTTTTGTTTTAATAGGTCAAGGTACAGTTGAAAATCTTGCAAGAGTTGGTGTGTGTTTTCATACTGGAAAATTATTTACTTTTATTCAACTTAGTTTCTATGTTACATTTATATATTTATGTTTATTTGTTGCTTTCGAATTAGAAGTAGTCTATAGTTTGGATTCTGTTTCCTTTATGTCACTTTTTTAATCCCTCTTAGTTTGGGCAAGTTTAATATTCTGACTTGTAAAAGAGTATAGCTTCATGTATCAATATTGTTCTTGGATGCTAGATATATATATATTTATATTTAATATGTGTTTTATTAAATGAAGGACCTCAGGGTTTAAAGAACTTTGTGAGCCAAGTGATTCTCTTTGAAAGAAGAATGGTAAAGTTGATTAATTCCTTACTTTTTCAATGCTTGGCTCATATAGGTTTTGGTCGGATTGGAAGATTGGTTTTACGAGTAGCAATATTCAGGGATGATATTGACGTGGTGGCAGTGAGTGATCCTTTTATTGATGCTAAATACATGGTAAGGATGTCAAGCTAGCTGCAACTTGATGGATTTCAGCTGCCAATGTTGTTGCTATGCTCATGAATAGTCATTATAATTTATAAATTAAAATGGCACTACTCAGATGATGCAAAAAAGTTTTGTTATGTTTGTAAGACTGCATTGAGCATAATATTTGGTTGACATGTCTTTGCTTACAACCTGGTTAGATGTTTGCTTCATAATGTATAATGATATGACTTAAGTCAAGTTTTTGTGCCATGCTTGCTTGATTTCTTGTTGTGTTAATAGTATGTTGTTGAATGTGGTGATTTTTTTTGGTCTAAAGTTGCTAAAATGATTCTTCTCTACTTTAATATGGTCAAGGCAAACTATGTTATAAAGTATGTGGAAGAATGTTTAAATTGCATTTTAATAATAAAGTAAAATGACATTTATTAATTTAGTCTTAAGTAATTGAAATGGTGTGGCTGCAGGACTCTTGCTGCAAACAATTTTACTGGAGAGTTCCCTGATCTCACTAGTCTCACCAAGTTAAAAGAACTGTAAGTGTCAATCTGTAATGTAACTCCATGACCAAAATGAACCAAGTTTAATGTCACTTGAATCTTGACTCATGTTCTCTCATTGCAGAAGGATCAGTAGTAACTACTTCATAGGAAGGATGCCTGAGTTTGGCAATTTGAAACAGCTTCAGAAGTTGTAAGAGCTGTTGACCACACTCCTTTTGTCTTTTCTTCTTTACACCACACTCCTTTTGCTTATTTTGTGAATTTTCTTTCACTCTACAGGATGATTCTGAGGTTTGCTATCAGTTTTCCTCTGGAATAAAGGTACAATTTTTTTCTTTTTGAGTACTTTAATTGAGATTAGTATGATAGAAACTTGTGTTATAAATTTTATGGTTTCTTCTCATATCAACTGAAAGAAGATTAAGAAAAAGTAGTTTGAAAGAGAAAAACAAAAAGGATTGGTCTACATAAAATTGCCATCTCTTACCTTCTTCAAGTGATGTTAGTAGGGCAGTTTCTGAATTCTCTTCGTATAAGTAGAGCTAGATGGTTTATGCATCAGGCAGCTCCCAATCCTTGGATTGTCGCCACCAGTATGGATTAAAAAAAAACAAACACCTATAATAAAATTTTCCACTTTTTTTTTTTTTATTTTCTTGAAAATCTTTAGCTCCTTGTGGAAAAAGCAGATTAACCAATTGAGATGAGCTCAGAATCTTTTATGCAGAAGCCTTGAATCATTAATAGCACAAACCAGCCATGGTTAACTTGAAACAACCTTGGGGCATTGCAGTGCATGCCAATAAGCTGATCTTCAGCAAATAAAAAAATTATAAACATGGACAAAGAGAGAGCCTTCATCACAGAGATCAGGTCAGCCTCTTAGTACTTGCTTTTCACCAGTTTATCTTAAATCCCGGAGTTAAGAAGTCCACAACCACTTTTAAGTCTTTAACGGCTAATGGCCTCCATTGCAAGCCGTACCAACCGTAGTAATCCATCCACGTCTTGGAAATTAAAATCAAGAGCCCTCTTAATGGAAGAGATAGCCTCCCCAGATTTAGCCTCTGCCAAGCTTGCAGTGCTAGCAGCTGCAAAAGCTACCTGTGACTTTTTTGAGGCTTCCATAGCAAAAATTGTATCTTGTGCCTGCAAGACATCACATATTATTATGATATCCATAGATAAGAAGCTAATTTTAATACGTGGTAAATGAGTAAACTACAACCTAAACTGACAGTGAAGGCTTGGTGAAGATGTTTGTGTTAGCATAACTAACCCATAATATAAAAGACATTTTGATTAATAATAAAATATTTCAAACATAGACCTGACCAAAAAAAATGCTAAATTATAGGACAATCCTCTTCCCCATTTTGCACGAATGAGAAACAGTTGTTAAACTTATTCCCCATTTTCTTCTCAAAAGTCTCTGTTAGTTAAAAAAGATACAGAACAACATATTAAATAATTAGGAGTTATATTATTAATTTAATTGGATATGCCTAGAAGTTTGAGTGTGTTTTATATTCCTAGAGTTACTTTCCTAGAAAAATTACCAAATCCTAATTCAACGAGGAAACTTTTCTCAATCTATTTTGAGAGAAGCTATTCTCATTATTTTATACATTATTTATGAAATTATAAAGGTTCTCTCTCTCTAATTCTTTAATTTTTTTTCCTACCTATTCTTCTATTTATATTATATGTTCTCCCATATTTTCATACTCTCTTGAATTTTCACCCTTTGCCCTTAATCAGATATTATACATTAATAATTAAAGCTCTCGAATAAAGATTGTATACTCACAAAAGTAAGGACTTTATAAACACTGGAACGATTTCGGGCAGCAATAACAACACGGTTAGCAGCAACAGAGTTGAACAAAGACAATTTCATAGTTGGTGAAATGGGTGAAGATGAGAATAGTTCAGTGCTTAGAAGAACACTCAAGAGTCTTTGTGTTAGTAATGGTTGGTCTTATGGCGTTTTCTGGTGTTTCGACCAAAGAAATCCCATGTAAGATTTTTCTTTTTGTTCGTTTTGTCTTTTCTTCTTTACACCACACTCCTTTTGTTCTTTTCTTAATCAATTCTATAACTTTTTTTACACCACACTCCTTTTGCTTATTTTGTGAATTTTCTTTCACTCTACAGGATGATTCTGAGGTTTGCTATCAGTTTTCCTCTGGAATAAAGGTACAATTTTTTTTTTTCTTTTTGAGTACTTTAATTGAGATTAGTATGGTAGAAACTTGTGTTATAAATTTTATGGTTTCTTCTCATATGTTGTGAAAGTTGTTCAATTCTAGCTCACAACTCAGAATTATTAACAATCAAACTCACTTTGCAGACCATTGTGGTAGTACCGGTTGAACCACGAGGACTAGTACAGTTTGGATCTACTGAGAAGGTTAGATCACTTCTATGAATATTTATGCTTAACCGTTCGATTAGTGTTCTGTGATTGAGCTGTTAATTGATTAATGCTCTGCCATTGTTGTTACTACTGCAGATATTTGAAAGATTGGACTTTGTGGATCAAACAATGAGGCTCTTTCAGGAAAAAAACTTTCAGAAAATGGTAAGAGCTATGTGGGTTTTACAGTTTTATTTTTGTATGATACTTCGAGCACTAATCTGTAGACTTATCTCAGTTTTTGGTTCAAAGTTTCGATTTTGAATTTTTCTTCTTTGAATTAAATCTGGTATTAAATCTGTAGACTAATTAGGCTCTTGGGCTTTCATTAAAATTTTCAACCTTTATGTAACTGTAAATTTTCTATATATAGGGAGCTTTGGAAAACGAACTATTCGTAGGGAGCTTTACTAACATTTGAACACTTTTATTTACATTTCTGTTTGGAAATTGTATTTTAAGAAGGGGAAAGAAAAAAAAAAGAATTTCAAGGGATTTCATTTTCTCTTTTTTATTTATTTTTTACATACAAAAAATGACCTTATACACTAAAGAATATTTGTGCTTGTCATTTTTTCCCCAGATTTTCAAACATCTTACTACCTTGAGGTGCATACACGGATCCTTGTATTGCTATATGAATTGAGGGCAACTTAATTTTCTTATTGGTATAGCACTTTACAATATCTTTTTCTTAGTTGTAAATCTGATTTTTTAAACATACTGCTGCTTGAAGTATATTTTAAGAAATATTTTATTCATTATTGCAGCAGTTTCTCTCGCTCTTTTTCTTGTTGCACTTGTTCATAGTTGTTATGAATGAATGGTTTAAAATATTTATTATACTTACAACTGCATGAAAGCCTTAACGTACATGGTGGGGCTGTATCATTGGGACACCCATTAGGATGCAGTGGAGCTCGTATCTTGGTTACATTGTTAGGGGTAATCTATAAGCTTCACTTCTCTTGCAATGCATTCCTAGTTTGACATTCTAATATAATTTATATAGTTCTCTGGTTTTGTTTACATGTTTTCTTAATGTTCTAAAGTCATAGTTCGTGGTCATATCTAAGCTTATGCTTTCTACATATACTCATGTGAAGTGATCTCGTGTTTGTCATTTATTCTTTTAAATTTCTTTCATATGGGTTCATCACTATCTTTTTTTTTTCTCCCCCTATTTTTTTTTTGGTTGTTGGGTTGGGAAAAATAGACCATTCTTAAAACGTTATAAATTAAGCTCATTTTAACAGGTTGGTAGGCTTTGATAATGATACCACTTGTAATTTTTTCTGTTTGGATTTTTTTAAATGCATGTAATGAAATATGAATATAATTTAGTAATGCATTTGAACTATCTAACATTTTCTTTGCTTGAATTTTTTTAGTGTAAAAGTTTAATTTGTCAGATTAGTCTTAGTGTCCAGTCTTTAAAGTTTAATTGGAGAGCTGATTATTGAAATATAAACTGAACTGCAATTTGTTGGATTCAAAACTTGGACAGTGTATTATACTAAACTATTCGGTTCTTATCATTACAAAATGATTTGCTGTTGTCTATCCTTGTGCAGATCTCTACAAATTTTTATTCTCCAAATATGAATGTTGTCAATGAGAACTTCCTCCCTCTGCTCAAACGCCTTGATGACTGCATAGCGTAAGGGGATGCTATTTACATCATATATATTTATGTATCTATTTTTGCTGCTTTAGTTGCATTCATTAAATATTACTTGTGTCATACCATTAATTTATATGTTGATTTAATGAATTACTAGCATATTTTGTTGAGACATTTATTTTCTCAATCAACTTGATGACCTTAAACATTATCTACTTTATATTAGGTATGTAGAAAACAATCCACAGTATGTTGAATCCGGCGTTTACTTACTCAAATTTTGACAACTGCAGGTAGAAACAAATTTATGCAGATAGCTGATTAGATAACGTTACATTTTTGCACATTCTTCCACTAAAATTTGTTTCCATTTCCAATAATTGAGTAATTTTTTTGTTATGACAGTCTCGAGCATTGGGTATGATTCGCTCTCATGTACTTTCTGTACTCAAAAGTGCGTCTTCTCAGGTAAAATAATGTACGGGTTGAATTAATGCGCTCCATTGTTTTGTGCTGTTTTGTTGGGTTGGTAGACCTCTGTTTCTTTCTCCTTTTGGTCTTAAATCAAGTGCTCTGTTTGTTACCTAAAAAAGAAAACGTTCTGGTTCTATATGGTTATTGTTTCTTCATCAAGTTCAGTCAGCAATCCGGAGCAATAGTAGCAGCAAGGCATCTCTTGCTGAGGGTGTAGAGGCATCTGTTATATATGTTCGTTTCAAGGCAGCGGCAAGTGAGGTACTGTTTCTTTCTTAGCGATTATTTTTTATTAAGACTCCTGTTTGGTCAGTAATGATATGTAATTAAATCTCCTCTGCTGTAGGTTCATGCGGCCAGAAACTGCACAGGGCATATTTGTTAACTTCAAAGACTTGTACTATTACAATGGGAACAAGCTTCCTTTTGCTGCTGCTAAAATTGGCCAGGCTTTCAGAAATGAGGTTCTTAATTTTCTTATCTTTGGACTTTAGCACTTATGTTTGCATAGGATGCTCATATTATTTCTAATTGGTAACGGGTCTTTGTAACTAGTATTTTGGTCCTCTCCTTATAAGAATATAAAATAGCCCTGTAATGTTGCTGTTGCATTCCTTAGTGCTATGCTTTTTTTGTGCCCAAAACTGTGTCCCATTGATCTGTGACAGTGTTGCGAGGTCCATTTTGTTTTTTAAATTAATTACTCTTAAGATATTTCCAAGTTTGCCAAGTAAAAAAAAAAGGTTTGCTTTATAAAAATATAAAAAGGAGCAATGTTTCTTCCTTTCTTATCCATCTGTGTAAAACTGTTATTGGAAAGGTTGTAGTAGTGAGATCTTGATTGTGAGCAACATAACTAGAATTTTGCTTTACTAATTGTGTCATAGTTTGATTTAGACAGGATAATTTCTAAAGGATTCTTCTGTTGTATGAATAGATATATGAACTGGGTTGGAACTAGGACAATTTAGAACTTCTAGCACAGGGCAGAAACTTCATGTTATGATAAATGGCAGTGTAAGTAACATCTCATTCAATGGAAGTCTTAAAGGCAGTGCTAATATAACAATAAAACTTTTTCTATAAGCTCTGCTAATTTAAAATTGTATTTTTCCTCTGTTTTTGCTAGTCTACTCAGTTTTGTTTCCTCAACTGAAATATATGAGTATTGCCCTGTTTTTTGTTTCTCAGGAAAGTAAAAAAAGCCTTGGATCCAGTTTATAAGTACTGCCTTGTATCAGTATCTAACATATTAACTTCAACATGCCAAAATGAGGTTAGCTGTCTCCATTTTCAGCGTTCAAGTCTAGCACTAATCCATATTGCATTTTTTTTTCTACTTTTGGGTATAAACTTATATATGGCTCTTTCTTGCATGAAGTTTGGGGTGAATTTTAGTTAGTCATTTTAAAGTCAACACCATACGTTTGCTGTTTTAGCGTGTTCGAGTTAATGCATTTTCTTTCCTGATCATTAATTTTTTTATTTGAACAACTGACCCATTGTTTCTCATTTAATATATTTTAACTAATACACCGTCTAGGTTGCTGATTTGAAAGATTCTGTAAGGTTTATTCTAAGAATAAACGAATTGTACTGAAAAGAACCAAATCTTGCACAAAGTCTAGGTTAAATTGAGAAAACCTAGCAAAAACTCCCAGAGTAGAAATTCAAAACTTTAAACAGTAACCAAATTCTTCTATATATCCCTTCCAAGTATTCTCTTATACTATTTATAGACTAACAATAACACTTACTAGCCAGCCAATAGAACTTGAGTAAATTTACAAGTCAACACACTAATCCTATATAGCTTTATTCAATATCTGATGCCTAACAAAATGTTTGCAGACCATATAGTTTTAGATGGCTTCTTTGATGTGATTACTGATTATTGGCATTTTAAGTTAATTTATATTGTAATATATGCAGGTTTCTGCCAGTTTAGTCATGGTGCATTTGATTGAGAAATTAGCTGCTGGTGATACTGGAAGTTTATCTGTATCAATACTTCAGAAGATGAGCACCATGTCTAAAAAGGTTTGCTGCTTCCCTTTTAAGATTGGTATAGTTAGTTTAGATAAATAGTTCAAGCATGTTGTCCTAAATTAATTGGGAAGTATTGAGCTCTTTGAGGGCTCATTTTAACTAAAATATTAACTGGAACTTGTTCACTTTCTTTCAGTTTTTCATAAATTTTAGGTAGCATAATATCTCTGTTTTTTTTAATTCCATTTGCAGCTTAAAATTCATCCTGCTTTCTCTGAATTGTTAGCCCAATATTCACAGAGCAGTTATAGTTATTAAATTCTTTTTTTTTGTAAATCCAAGCATATTGATTCATGATACCATTATTGAACTTCTGAAAAAGCTTTGGAGCTTATTTGTTTAATGGTCATTAACTACATGAGGTGTTCCTCTTATTTAGTATTTTAATTTATATTAGACTAAGCATAAACTTCTTAGTTGCATGAGTGATCTTTTTGAATATTTTTTAAGTTATGATAGGTTTCTTACATTTTGTGGTGTATCTCTCTGTTTAGAGATAGAGTTCATCTCTTAAATTAACAAAATTTTCCTTTAGATTAGATTGTATTCGTGTTGATAATCCAAAAGTCTGTTAGTAACAGCTTTGTCTTAATTTGTTATTGCTTTGTTTGTCTTTATTTTGTTAATAAGGTCTCATTACTTGGAAAAAGTAAACAATCACACAGTATGCTTAGAGGCATGAGTGCGTATTTGGAATCTTGGATTTACTTGGAAAAAGTAAACAATCACACAGCATGCTTAGAGAGATAAATACTTGAAGTACTCTGTATTTGGAATCTTGGATTTACTATTTTTTGCTATAGATATTATATAATTCTGAATACATTTTCCTGTTAGAATTGTAGTTATTTATCTCGTGTGAAGTGAGGGCATGAGTGTGTATTAGGGTATGTGTTTTTGTTAGTTAGTTATACAGTTTATGTCCCAACTGACTGTTTTGAGTCATCAGACTCATCACCATAGAGAAATTTTCTACTGATTCTCTCTTATTTTATTGTTCATCTGAAAATTCTCTAGCTCTTTCTTAATAGCTCTCTTATTTTATTGAACTAAAACAGATAAGTATTTATCTTAGTTTTCCATTTTCTTCTTTTGAAGTTTTCAATGTATCATTTAAGAAAAGACTGTAAGTTTGTTGTTGTGGTGGCAAGAACTTTTGTTCTTAATAATAAAAGGACTTTTTTTTTTACAATGTGTAGGTATATTGAGATGATTTCTTTGGAGCAATTCTTGACAACATTTGTAGTTGAGGCCTTTAGAATGGAAGAATGTATTTCACTAATTTTTGTATACATTTCTTGTTTTGTATTTAGTGATAAAGGAATCTGAATTGGGCATAAATTATGTTGTAATATGATTTCTTAAGCCTAGACTAGTAGACTAAATATTGTAATTACATTTGAGTAATTAATAAAAATCTATTTATGTTACCTTATTTGGCTTCAACTTTCATATTTGTTTTCCTAGTTTTGTGTAAGTAAAAAAAGATTATGCTTTTCTAAGCTTATATAACACATGTGTTATACTAAAGTGTAGTATAACACAAAAAAAGTGTTATATAATCGACTATAAATAACATAATTAAACACTTATCTATATATTAAAATAACACAGAAATTGTGTTATCGTTGACAGTACAATAACACATCTGTATAACACTGATAAAGTGTTATGTAAAGTACCCTGACCTACGATAACATAGTCGGTCTTAACACATCAGAAAGTGTTATCGTATGTTTTGATAACACATTTTCGGTGTTATTAAAAGCATTTTTCTTGTAGTGATACCCTACGGACTAGCCCATACTTACATCTTGGGAACTCGGTAGTATAATTGAGTGGGAGTGTTATTCATAGATATGAACATCTATAGTTTCTGATGAAGAAGTGAAATGACGGTTTCCATTTAGTTTGGTTCAAGGTGTTAAATGATAGAGATCTCATTTCAGTAATTAAATTAGTTTACTGAAATATCATTTACAAGGAACTAAGTGTTTTAAGGATAAATTACAATGAGGGGTAAAACAGTATTTTAGTCCTATCTCATTGTAGACCGTCTATAGAGGATTGAGTGACAATTATGGTTGTAACAATGGATAATTTATAGCATATCTATATTTGTTATAGAGCGTTCTATGAATTCAAGAGTGCAATTCCGAGTCTATAGTGGAGTCACGAGGAATTAATAAGTTAGTAAATTTATTTGATAGATTTATGATAACTTATTGGAGCTTGATTTCATAGGCCCATGGTCCCCATTGTACCTTGGATAAATCATCTAGATAGTCTAAATTAATTGATTTAATTATCAATTAGAACTATCAAAGTTGACCAGGTCAATTTTGGATAGTTTCACAGAGTTATGTATTTTTGAGGAGAAAAGATAAATTATGGAAAGTTTATTAATTAAGATAAATTAGTATCTAAATTAATAAATAAGTTTAAATCAAGGTTCAAATTATAAATAATTAATTTGATAAAGGATTTAAATAATTATTTCATTAATTAAATCAATAAAAAATAATACAGACCTTGATTTTAAGTCCAATGGGCTTATAATCAAATGGGAAATTTCACAGGCCTAAAGCCCATGATAATTTTGACCTAGGGATTTAAAATGGCTATTATTTTATTGATTTTTTAATTAAATTAAATGGCCTAATTGAGTCTATAAAAGGAGTGCTTAGAGAGAAGTCAAAGCTTAAGTTTAATCACTGGTTTTCTGATAGTTTTAGATTCTCTCTAAACACAAATCCTTTTCTAAGCCTCTTTGTTATTTTATCTTCTTCTCTCTATATCTATCTCATGTGTTGAGAATTGCCCACATAAGTCTAGGTGATTCTAAGGATACATTGGAAGGCTGTGAAGAAAATAGAAGATCAGTTCAGTTTCTTGATAATACTCTGCGACATAGAGGATACAACAGTTAGAGAAACTGAAGGAAGGACTCTTTCATCCCACAGCGTATACTGTAAGTATTCTATTCTTTGTTTCTCTTTGACTTCAATTTTAGAAACATGTTTTAGGCTATCTCATATTAATTTGTTTAATATTAGATATACATGAAAATAAATAATGATCGTGTATAAGTTTTTCTAACAATAATAACATATCATAACATAACATATTATAGCATAATCATTACATATAAGCATATAATAGCTATCCTATTTTCCTTACCCAAACCGAGATATTTGAGAACAAATGCGGGACTTGGAACACTCCTAAAACAAACAATAAGAATGGTGAGTATTTCTAAAGAGTAAACGTGGAAACTAATCCTTCAAGAAGAAACTTACCCAGAAAGATCGTTTAGTTTCAAGAACCTAATCAAAAACCAATATCAAAAGTTAGGATCTGAATAAAAGGAACAAAAGAAGAACTGGACTTAAAGAATAAGAGTACCTTAGTTGACCTTATGGATTGGTCTAACTTCAATACCAAAATACACTAAACCTCACTTCCCAAGTATTTTATAAAGCTTAAGAATGGCAAAACTTTTTCCCAACCCAAGTGTTTATCACTCTATGATAGCACTAGCACCTTGGAGTCTCTGATCACAGCTTGAAGAATGAGAGGAAGGGCTGGGTACTAAGTCCTATTTATAGAGGTAAGGAGTGAAACTAACCCCTTTTTGATTTGAATAAAAATAATGAATATAATTGAAAATATTTGAATATTCGTCAATCAGAGGTTGAAGACTCGGTCAAAACGTTCAGAGGTAGGTCTAAGTAGTTAAGGTTTATTTTTAAATTAAAAAAACAAAGAAATTAAAAAAATAACCCACTAAGGGCGATATATCGTCCCTATGTTGCGATATATCGGCTTTGCCCTAATCCCGAGCCTCCATTCGTACGTTCGTGCAACGCCAACGTGTTTTCCGTATCCTTCGTCAGGCGATATATCGGCTCCATGCTGCGATATATCGGCATACGTGAATATTTTAAAGACAGAATTGCACTTTTTCAGCATAATTTAAGTTGGATAACTGCTTTGACTGAGTCAAAATACGACCCTAACAGTTTCTGGTGAATACTAAAGCTTATATTTCTTTATTTTATCATCAAAATACTTAATTCCTTAATAATCATGCTTATGACAAGTGTCATATTCCTATTGGCTCTATCTAAACCTTAGGTTATAATAAATAATATATTTAGGACTAGCAATATTAATCAAACCTTATGTTATAATTAATATTCTTAAACTATATGTTAAACTTATAAAATCCATGAGTTTCCAACTATGTCCCGGTTTGAACCAAAATCCACGAAATCTAGAAGACTACAACTACTACTAACTAGCTAACTAAGTAAACATTATAGGACTCTACATCCACCATTTAAACAACAAAACCCAAGCCTCTCAACACCTAAAACATCACCACATATCCACTTCTAAAATCAAAATCTCAAAGTTAAACATAACCTTAAAAACAGAGCAAACACCTTAAAAATTCGAGCTAAAAACCTAACCTTAATCCTAGAATAGAACCCTTCAGTTGTTGCAATACGATCCTAGACTCCCAAGCCTTAAATCCTCAAGCTTCAATCCTAACTTGCTTCAAAACTCCAACGGGAAGAGAGAGAGAGAGAGAGATAATCGAGAGTGATGAGAGGAAAACTTTGTTTTTGCCCACTTTAACCTTTCTACAGCCTACTAACTTAAGTATATCTAATAGCCCAAATGACAAAATTGCCCCTAAGGTCATCCTAAGCCTTTAAAACCACCAAGGGAAAAACTGTCATTTCCCACCTATCCCATTAATCATAATTAACATCCTCTGATTCCCGTTACTCCAATTATCCTCAAATATTTATTAAATCATATCCATTTACCCGCTCATTCGTGGCAATGTACTAGTTACCAAATTACCCCCATGCTCACTTCGAACCCAGTAATTAACCCCGTTATGACTAAACCGCCAACTTGCATCCTAAGAACGTCTTATGCCGAATAGCTCGAACATATCCACATAATAATGTGGTCTCACCCATAAATCGCAAACATGCACATAAATATACAAATATGCCCTCAACAGGCCAAAATTACGAAAATGCCCTTCTAATAAGTAGTAGGCCCACATGCACACAATTATCATCATATCATAATATCACTACAACAATTTTTAGTATATATTACATTAAAAAATAACATATATTTAAAAGTGCTATTGATAGATGATTAAAAAAAAACACGGAACAAATATTTTGGCGCCATATGAAATATACCCAGGCGCCGAATGAAAAAATTAGGTCTAATTTCTCTCAGCCATAATTTAATCCCTAAACCTAAGATACCCAAACAATTTCTCTTAGCCTCCATTGCCGCCTCTCTGCCTCTCTTTCTTGCACTCTATATTCTCCTCCATTCACACTCTCTCACACACTTATCCTCTCTCACTATCATCTCGTCTCATCTATCTCTACCTCACGACGTCGGTACGAGCTTCCGGAGCACACAACGGTTGTATCGCAGGCTGTACATCACGCCGACTATCTGAAGTTCTTCAACTTACCACGACTCGTATTCTCCTCTGCTCACGTCTTTTTAAGGTATGATACCATTACTTTCTTTTTCATCATATTTTACTGTAGTTTAGTAATGTATTATTAATACAATAGCTGATATTGATTGCTCTCCGGGCAAGAGAACAACTGAGAAAGTTCCTGTTTGCAACTTCCATGAGGTACTTTCATTTGATTTGCTGGGTTTTCGTTTCTTATTGATTTGGCTCTGTTGTATTGCTAAAAATGAAAGCTTTGGGACTTATATTTATATTTGGGGGAGATTGAAAATTTGAAACTGTTTGCTCGGATAGTTATTTCAGAGTGTTTACTACATAATTTGATGTTGGGTATTGGGTTATTAGGATTGGTAACTCTGTTTCTTTCATTGTTAGTTTGGTTGTGATTTAGTTGAGAAGATTATATTTCAAACAATTTGGTCCCAAGTTCTGATGGTGGGAGTTTTGTCTTTTCTTGACTGAATTTGCTTCAGGCATATCTGATATTACTATAGCCATATCTGTTTCAAGCATTCCTTTTCAAGGTTCTGTTAGGTCTCTCTCTCAGTCCCTTTTCAACGATATTTCTTTTAGGAGAATAAAAGATTGATTGAATTTCTTAACTTGACATTGCTTTTGGTAGAATGTCATTATCTTCCTTGTGGCTGCTATATTTGATAATACAGATTGTTGGCTGATGTGAATTTTACTGTATTTAGTAATGTATTCTAATTTATGAAAAAAGAGGGTTGGTTTCATTCACCTGGGTTTTCATGTCTGGTCTGGTTATATCGTAAAGGCTTTAAATTTGTATGTAATTGTGATATTAACTGTATATTTGGGTCACAGAAAAACGTAATTCATCAATTTTCTGAAAAAAATTGATTCTTGTATTGATAATCGCCCTGTTTGTTTTTGTTATGTCTATAGGATGAAGATCTTATCTTTTTCACCCTCGGAACCTCACGAACAGCTGCAAGACAATAATCATGTTGTATATCCAGAGGAGAAGACGAGTCTCTAAATCTTTTGAGATCAAGCATATCTAGAGGAAGCAGCTTTGAGGTATCTTGTTGTATATCATGTACATGCATAGAAAGTTTGGTTTGACTTTAACAAAAAAAAGGTTCCATATTGGAAAAGAAAAGGGTTTATTCTGTATAGCAATTAACTTAGAAAAACACACATCCCACGAGCCTGTTAGTGTTTGATTCATTGTTGTGTGCCATTACATATTTGATTGAATGAATTTATCATCATCAAATTGATTTCAGTAACTTTGAAGTTAAAATATTTCACTGCTTTATCTTTAGCTTGTCTTTTTCTTAGTGTCTTATCCTTTTAAGAAACTTTTGTCGAATCTATTCGATTTGGTTGTTCGTTATTGTGATTCAAATCCCCATCTATGTTTTCATAAACACTATTTTCAGAGAGACCCATCTTAGAGTCGGACACAGTATTTTATATCTATTCCTCTTGTTGCAAGCCAAGTTGAACTTTGGATGTCTCTTTCTACTCATACTATGCATGATCCAAACATTCTTATTTCTTGTGCCCAAAGCTGATTGTCTTTTAATAAAAATAAGTTTTCATTATGCCATTTATTGTATGGATATAAACTAAAATAACTAAATCATGCATGACATAGATATTAAGAATGTAAATGAAAAGGAACATGTATCATATAAAAAGAAGGGGAAGGAATAATGTTTATTTGGGTATCTGTTTTACCAAATAGTTGCATATTTTAGCCATTTGTTACTATGATCATGTAAATTATAATAGTAATGCGTTTCAGATTTCAATAATTTTTTTTTTAAATTGAAAAGATTTCAATGATTCCAAGTACTGAAATATGCATTGATTTTCAGACCCATGTCTTTAAAAGGCCAACTGCCTTCTCAAGGCCTCTCATCTTTGCAACTGCATTTATGAGCTTCTTCTCAGTTGTTATAGCATTATTTAAGGTATCAACTTTTGTTTTTTTTTTCCATGGAACTATGTTGTGTGCTTTCTCTTTCTGCTTGGTTGGGCACACCAAACTCAGACATAGTTGAAATAATTTATTTTTTTCTGTTGTTGAATAATGTGTAGGATATACCTGATATTGATGGAGACAGGATTTATGGCATCCGATCTTTTACAGTGCGCTTGGGTCAAAAGCGGGTTAGTATTAAATGTTTAGCCTATTTTGTTACCACTTTTTGAACACCTTATTTTGTTCCCATACTAAATCACATTGTGTAGGTGTTTTGGATATGCATTTCACTACTTGAAATTGCTTATACAGTTGCACTTTTAGTAGGAGCATCATCTGGCTTCTTGTGGAGCAAAGTCATTACGGTAATGTTTGAGATACTAATTTTGTAGAAAGTAAAGCTCTTTAAAATGATTGGGTGTATTGTCACAAATATTACTATCTTTGTTGTTTTTTCCTCTTGCTACGATGTCAAGGGCTCAACGATGATTAGTACTGTGAATGTTGATTTTTTTATATGTATTTCCTTGATTAGGTATTGGGACACACAATTTTGGCTTCAATACTTTAGACTAATGCCAAGTCGGTTGATTTGAGCAGCAAAGTTGCAATAACATCGTTTTACATGTTCATATGGAAGGTAAATAACTATGGTGCCAAATTTAATTTGTTTGGTGCTCATTTTTGGGTATACCTCGATTTTTGTGCTTTGACTCAAATTGCATTGATTTAGGATTCAAATCTCTTGTTCCCATTTTTCTCTGTTTGTTCTATGTCCCACCACAAAATGATATTTATCCTTACATGTGCATTGATTGTCATTTAATTGAGTTGTTTGCTGGTGAGTGGTGAGATATAGAGGAGCAGAAAATGGGGACATGATATATCATATATGAATCCATTGATTCAAGCATTAGATCACTTACAATAGTAAAAAAAATACTCAATGTTTGGATGTTTTTTTAACTGCTAACAATGCTGAGGATCCTGAATTTTGATACCAATTGATGTGGTAGGTGAGTTTGTCATTGTAGAGTCCAAGAACTTTACTTAGCTAAGTTAGATAGTAGTATAATAGTAATAATAGTATTATCTTTATGACTGTGGATTTTTGGTTCAGACCGGGATTTATTTGGACACTCATAGTAGTACTAGTAGATTTTCTAAGTTTAACCTATAGTTTAAGAATATTAATTTTAACTTAAGGTTTGATTAATATGACTGATATTGAGGATAATATTTATTATACTATAAGGTTTAGATAAGAACCAATAAGATGATAGCACATGTTATGTATAGGTTTATTAATGATTAAGTATTTTGAGGATTAAATTTATTAAGGGTAAAATTTGAATACTCTAAGGTCAGTCAGCAGCTTTGAAAACGTTAAAGGGCTTAGTCAAGGCTGTTTACTCAATTCAAATTAAGCTAAAAATGTGTAATTTCGTGTTTAAATAATCTGCGTATGCCGATATATCGCAACTATAGGGGGCGATATATCGCAACACGAAGATACGAAAAACCCGAAACGATGCACGATTGCCTCGGGCATACTGGCCCAGGCGATATATCGCCTACAGGGGGAAATATATTGCCCCTCTCAGCATATTTTGAAAGTTTTCAAAATCGTTCTCCATTCAAACCTTCAACCTCTTGATAAGTCTAGCATCTTTTTGAACGAGTCTTCAGCCTCTGCTGAACGATAATTCAAATGTTTTTTACTTAAAAAGCCATTATTTTTATTCAAGTTAAATGAGATCTTTTCATTCCTAAACTCTATAAATAGGACCTAGTACCCAACCATTTATTCATCTATTACTCTAAGTTCAGAGGCTGCAAGTTGCTAGGTGAGTGTGAGAGTGTAAACACTTGGGTTGGGAATTATAAGCTTGATCATTATAAGCTTATCAAACACTTGGGGAAGTAAGGTTTATTCACATTTCAGTTCAAGGTTTAGATTGATCATATAAGTCTTCAAGGTATTTCAAAACTCTAGTCCATTTCTGTATTATGTTCTTTAAGTTCTCATAGTCTTCTACTCATTCTAACCTTATTCTTATTCTTGGTTAGGAAATCCAAGTTCTTAAGCACAAGATTTTTGGTAAGTATATAGCATAGATCCTTCTTTACTTTCATCCCTTTTCTTCAATATACTCACCATATTTTAAATGGTTTTAAGGTCCCAAATCAGTTCTCATATCCCAGTTATTTTGGTAAGGAAAATAGGATAGAATTTATATGTTATATGCTTTTATATGTTATCTTATGATTTTATGTTATGAAATATGTTATGTTAAGTATGATTGTAGACTTGGGCATATGACCTATATGACTAACAAGCCTCAAATAGATTATGGGCATATGACTTGCTTAGCTAGCAAGACCCCACTAATCTATTGGGCCTATGACTTGTTTATTTTATGGGACCCCAAGTAATAATGGCCATTATAGTATGTATGTGACATAAGTGTTATAGTATGTTTTATGTTACCTTATGAATTTTATATGTATGGTTATATGTTAGATTTTCCTTGCTGGGCATTAGGCTCACTCCTTTTTGTTTATATGTGCAGGAAAATAGTCTTAGTGGCGGGAAAGATTCTTGGAAGCTTGGGGAATGTGTATTGAGGCTGAATGGATTCAAAGAACCGAGAGTTTTGATTTGAGGATGTAGTTTTTGTTTCTTATGATTTTTATATGTATTTTTCTGCATTTTGTTATGTAATCTTTTTTTAATTATCATTATGTCATGTTTTGACTTTAAAACAATGGGATCCCATATCCTAACTTCAATTTTATGTAAGTTTGACTTTTGTTATTTTTAAGTTTTAATAAAGTTATGATCTTGTCACTTTTAAGTGTTATTAAGAATTAGTGTTTATGTATAGTTTTCGTTAATGGTCCAAAAGTCTAGAGTAGTTGGGTCATTACAGTCATACATTCATTTGATGTATCATATGAATGTTATAAATTCACCAACTGAAAATGTTGCAACTAATATGCTACATCGATTGATATTAAAATCTTGGAGTTAGAATTACTAGCATTATCTTTTTCCTCTTTTTTTTTTTAATATAAATAGATATCTCGTGAAATCTTTATTGGAACTTTAGAAATCTGAATTATAATAAACTTGTCATAGAAAAAGGAACTTAAAACATTACCTTGCCAAAATAGCTTATGTTAAAATATTGTTTTCGAAATAATCTTCTCAATACACTTGACACCCTGAGAAGTATGTACGAGTGTTGTTGAGAAGACTACTTTGATCAGCATAAATCCTTGAAACATCCTTAAAATAGAAGCTAACTTGCAAATAGTTCTTTTGATAATTATTTCACCATCTTTTTCATTAAATTTATCTTTACAAAGCATTTCCCTCAATAATAATACTATATTCATAATGTTTTTTTAGCATGATACACTAGTTAAATTTTTATTGTTTCCAAAAATCATTAATTAGAGTGGTACTTCCCTCTAATTCTGTCTCTTAGATGTAATTTTAAATTGTCATTTTTCTTTTTCCCAATTTCATCACGTGGAAAAAATATTATGAAATGACAATGATAACTTTAAAGATCGAATTCTAATCTGTCATTTTGGCGCATTGGAAATTTGTGGATTTTGCACATGCTTTATTAGGTTGAGCTGGGTTGTCAAGTTGTGGGAAATTTTTATATTTATTTTTGTTTTGATCAATAAATTAGATTAATAAATTCAAAATAGTTTAGTTTAACAAAATTGCAAAAATAATATTTTAAATAAAATTAATTATAGTCACTTGGCTAACTCAAGTGGTTGGATGTGTGAGTTTGTGTGGGAGGAAAGGTTCAAATCCTACTGTAAGATGGCTAACTCGACGCCTGAAGAGATAGCAGCTATGCGTACACGTCTTGATGCCCAGATCACTTATTAATTGAATGGAGTTCAGATGCTGAAGAAACATGTTTGTTTTTTCTGATCTTTTACTTTTGCATTTTCAGCAATTTTAATGTTAATATTGAGATTCTTAATTTTTATGGCTCAGTAAGCATTGCATTAAGTTGGCCACCTACACGATGAAAGATAGTATGCCTAAGCTTAAGTTCTATTCTCAATACATTTTGAACGTTAAATTCATTAACTTTTGTTTTATTGACTTAGAGGGTAGCGTGGATTTTGTCATTTGTAGTGCTGCCAAAACGAAATGAACTATTTTATTTATTTGGTACACCAACTTTATTAATAATTACTAGCACCACAGGATGATAGCAATCTTAACTTTCGTTTTGATAAATAGGGAGCAGAAAGTACTTAAAAGGGAAAGAATACCCCATTATTATAGTTATAGGATATGTATACCTGAGACCTTTAGATCAGGAACCTATTTGCCAAACTCGCTTGTGGTTCCCTTTAGAGATGAAAGGAAAACCTTCAGCAATTTATAGGGAAATCTTTTTCATTGCTTTCTTTAGAGATGAGGCCTATGCAAGTTGGCTAGATGCCTCAACTGAAACAACTACCTTCCATAAGCTTTAACCCTCTTACTGATAGGAAAGTTGTGGCCCAAATCCTATATAGTAGTTTCGTTTATAGCTTAAAAAAGTTATTAGTGTGACTTACAGGACGGGGTGCCTACTGCTTCTTTTTGGTGTGCCTACTGCTTCTTGTAATTTATTTATTTATTGCTGAGATATGAATAACCTATGCACTGTATTAGTGTGTTGGTATTATGCACAGTCTTGTGGAAGGATGTCAAAATCGTTGCTTATGATTGCTAGTAACATACGTATACTTGAATCAGTGAGTCAGCAGTATAAAAAAACTCATGACTTGTTGTCTTCTCAGTATTCTTATGAGCTTCTTTTGCAATTTCTGCATAAGTCTCAATCTACCACTGTACTTGGTATTATCAATGAGCATATCAACTTTCAAGGTACACGTTTCTTCTTTTACCGCTTATGTAAAAATGCTTCCTTTATTTTTATATGACGTGTAATGTATGCATGTGTACTGGTTTGCAGTTTCTCCTGGATAACCCAACTCAATTTCTGATGATGCGGAGGCTGTTACATTGACTGGCAGCAGCCAGGATGCAGTCAGTCAGATTAATTGGAAGGAAATACATTGGGGGGTGAGTCAACAAAGTTATCTTGTTTCAATCGGGTTTGCTTTTTTATGTTACCCCCTCTTTGTGCTCTGAGTATTACACTTATGATCCATTGATTCATGTTGGTATGTTGAAGTAAAAATGGAATCTAAATGTCTTTTATTCATTCCTTTTTCATTTGTCTTCTGATCTCAGTATTTATCACATGTTTTTCCCTTTTTCATTTTCATTCAAAATTATTTAGAAATGATAAGCATCATTCTTCTTTTCTAAATTAATTATTTAAAACTTGGTCAACCTACAGAGAGTTATTTAGTAGCCTAAAAGAGGTTTTTTTTTTCTTTCTATATGACAGTTTCCCATATATGTTTGTTAGTAATTGGAAATTTAAGTAGTTTCCATATTTTTATCCATATCTGTGTAACCTCTGTTTAGACTGTGTTTGTGACTGTCTAGTTATAGGATATTTATCTGGCATCCACTCTTGTGATGCTTAATATTAAGTCGTGTGTTCAGAAAAGATCAGCAGAAGGAGGAAAGCAGGGCTCATCAGTTAAAAAGCTGAAAAAAGACAAGGCAACGGGAGCAACAGGGAAAGCCACTCGTCCTGAGACAAACATTGTAACTATGGCACCAAGAGTCAAACCAGAGCTTCCTTTGCCTACAATGTATTCTCTCGCTTTCTCCCTCTTTCACTTATGTAATTTATACATCTTTCTATCTATGTATTTTTGACCTAGGATGTGCCTATTATTAGAAATTCCACATATTTAATTGGGGGTAATGTAGCATAGAATCCATGCAGGGCTTCAAATTATTTTGATGAGTAAATGTTTGGAGAAACTGAGATAAATTAAACATGTGATGTTGACATAATGATGTGGACACTAAAATTACTTTTTGGTACGACAGGATTCTGATGTTTGAGTGTAATTTTTTCAACCTGTAAGATATGAGGACGCATATTTTTAGCTTTTGTATAGCTTGAGGAACATAGTTTATATATATTGGTTTTGTGTGAATGTGACTATTCTCGATAGTTTAAATAGATCTTTTTATGATGGAATATGTTGTTTCCAGTTTTAATTCTCTCTGCTAATCGAAGTCTTCTAGAGGGATTTAGTCTTAGTGTTTGCATACCTATGATGTTTATTCTAGCAAAAAAAGGGAAATCTACCATTGTTTTGTAATGTTAACTTTTGATATAGGTTATTTGATTAATCTTTTATTTTGTTGCTTCAGTTTAGTCGAGGTTGAGCAGTCTATACTTGATCAGAGTAGATTTTGTAACAAGAAAACAGGTTGATGATATTTAACTTCCATCATCAAGTTCTGAGGTTTGTGTTTTTCTCCAATTAATTATTCTTTTAGATTGAACATGTATATACTCGTCACATGCTCAGAGACATATCTTTCCATGAAAAGAATCTGGACTTGAGGCTGGATCTGTGCACCAAAAGAACTGTAACTACTTTTACTGTAAGTTTTCTTTGTTTAATTACAGATGCACCTATATCTATAGAATTTATAACATTTAAATTCTTTTCTTTCTTTGTTTAAGATATATTTATTGTTAAATCTTATTTGTGTATATCCTAAAACTAAAAAGTAAACAAAGGAACAAAATAGATCTAAACTTGTCTAGAAATATCTGGTTTATCACTTCATAATGATGCTGATTTCGACTAAATTCTTCATGCTATTATAGGATGATGGCTTGGAAAGCCTCAAATTTTTGATAAATTCTGCTAGATGTTAGGCACCCAATAAAAGGTAAAAAAAATGAATAAATGAAGTTGTGGGTAGTGTAAAAGATTTTCTTGAAGGAGAGTTATATTTTGTGGTTAAAGAGTGTCAGTGGTCTCTTGAATACACCATTAATCTGTTCGTGGGTCTTTGTATTGCTGATGCACACTAGTATGTTGAATAACTAGAATTAATCTTTATTGATACCAAAACCAGATTACAAGGGGTTCCAAGACTTATTGACCTTGGATTATATTTCTTATGAGAATAGTTTCATTCTTGTTAGCATGCAGTTTTATATTTGCTGCTTATCTTTCTCTATTTATTTTTCAGAGAGTTTGAACAAGTTCCCTCGAAGGACTAGTACACCATCTGGGGTTCACAGTCAAGCACAACAAGCTGAAGAACAGCTACAACATCAGCAACAGCAGCAACAACAATAACATCATCCAAACTATAGTTTGAAGTAAAAAATGTTCAAGATTATAAAACTTTATTATGTTAAGCTTTCAAATTTAAGTTAGAACTAGGATCTCATGAAGTAGACACATTCATGGTTTGAATTAGTTATTGTTTAATGTAATCAAAATACAATAATGAAAATCTTTTAATTAAAAAAAACCATATAAGTATACTTATCAAAAAATAATTTAAAATATATTATCCACACTAAAGTAACAATTTTATTACTATATGTTATGATTTAAAAACATATTATAAGCGTAAAAAATCGTTATGGTTTATATAATATAACAAACGAAAAATGTTATCAAAATAATCAAATGTAACAGTTGAAAAGTGTTATGAAAAAAGTATAAGATTAAACTTCAAATTTATAACCAAAAACTCTATCTAAATGTTATTATTTGAATATTATAGCAACTAAAAATGTGTTATTGAATAGTTTAAGATAACACCGAACATAACATTCAAATACTGTTATAGAAAAGACTGGACTTTTAATAACAGGGGCTATGTTAGCATTTTCAGAAGCGTCATCAATAGTCCCGGTTAGCAGTTTTTAAGTGTTATGAATACTATTTTTTCTTGTAGTGTATAACTCACATAATCATGCATATAATCATATAATTTCATATTAAATCAATTATGGCCCTCATGGCCCCCAAATCCAAGGATTAAGCCACATTAGGGAATTCGGGACATTACATCTATCCCCTCCTTACATAAATTTCCTCCTCAAAATTTACCTGAATAGCTCAGGATACTGATTCTGCATATCTGACTCCAACTCTCTGGTCGCTTCCTCGACCTTGTTGTTCATCCATAATACCTTAACAAAAGGTATAGTTTTATTCCTCAGGACCTTGTCCTTTCCGTCTAGTATCTGGACTAACTGTTTCTTGTAGGAGAGATCTGCCTCAATCTCCTGATCCTCGTAACTCAAAACATGAGTCACATATGATACATACCTCTAAAGAGTTAGACATAAAATACGTTATGCACGACCGACAATGCTAGTGGTAGGGCCAACTTGTAGACCACCTGACTAATCCTCTCCAGGATCTCAAATGGACCTACAAATCTAGGGCTTAGCTTGCCCTTCTTCCCAAATCTTATTACCCCTTTCCATGCAGAGACTCTAAGGAAGACACAGTCTCCCACTTGGAACTCTATGTTCCTGGGTTTGTGTCACGCCCTGGATAAGCAAGACCGTTACACTGTGTGTTTGAAATAGTGCGAGACTTGCTAATCAAGCCATTTAAAAAAAATGTGAATCTAACGATTCAAACAGGTTAAGTTTAAAAGATTTTGGTTATAAATGAGTAATTTTCATTAAAATAAATGTTTGGTACATGGGATCCCAAACCAAGGTTTAAATAATGTAATTATAGAATTTCCAAATCAAATAAATAATTAAGCCACTCTAATGGAAAAATACACGTTTTAGGTTTCCGTCCCTGTACAATCCCCTCGACCGTGGCGGCTGAGCAGCTAAAAATGTACACCTCGCCCCCAGAGCTCTCCAATCCATGGTTGAACCATCTTACCCTTGCCTTTCTGTGCACCACGTAACACCCGTGAGCCAAGGCCCAGAAAGAAACATATTATCATAATACAATCAATATCAACAACTAAGTAGTTCACGGAGCATAACCAAATGATTTACAAGACATTAATCAATTACCCAATAAGCCATAGCATTCATTCAATCCAGGTCATCAGTCAATAACCACTGATCTAGTTCCAGATATTTAGCATATCATACACAATAATTAACAATAGTATACATGTCAAGCAACAACTAGGGTTAACGCCCGTAGGCCACACCCTCTATTTAACCCACTGTCTTTGGCTCGCTTAGACCAAGTCCAGTGTTCACCCAACTGACTTTGGCTCGCTTAAGCCGAGCTCAGTGACTATTAAGCTGTCCTCAACTACCAGTGGCTGAGCCGCGCCCTGTGCGCAAGTATTGATTCTGGCACTCTTAGGCCATTTATCACATGTCCCCGTGGCATAATTCCACCTCGTCTCATTCATAAAAGTATAGGGAACTCTCAGTCCCAACATGCCCACATGGTTTATCACAATCATATAACAGTGCATACAAATTTAGGGAACACTTAGTCCCATCCTATCCACATATACAGGTGCAGTTTTCTTACCTTTAATTCCAAGTGATTTGATGAAGAAAGACGACCCCCGAGCACGATCCTGCCTCGAGCCCAAGCATATACCTAGTCAAAACCATGATAAAGGATTCCATGAATAATTGTATAAGGGTTTTCGGATAGAGTTCTAGCCTCCAAGACATCGAATTCCACGAAACACGGTAGTGGGATCGATCTCAAGCACCCTAGGTTAGGTTCCCATGCTTAAAAAACCTTAAAAAACACAAATATCCTTAAGGGCCACGACTTAAGCCCCCTTATGCCGTAGCATGGCCCCAAACAAAGGCTCAACCTCGCCCAGAAATTGACACAAGTCGCAGCCCTACACACCCTATGCCGCGGCCCGCCCTCCATCTCTAGCACCCATCAGCCTTAGAAGGCCGCGACACACCAAGAACTATGCCACGGCCCGACCCCTTCGAACCCAAAAAGATCACCATTTTTCACACCCAAACCTCACTCAAAACCATCCATAACCATCCCAATACTATACTCCAATTATCACAAACACATTAGCATGATTTCAGTAACATAAGCCAACAAAAATCTAGTCTAGAAACCCATCAAAACACCATTTTAATTTCTGAAGCCCACACACTCAAGAAACCTAAAACTAGTCAAAAAAACCCAGAATTCAAACACTACATCACAAATTGGAGCTTACCTTCACCGAAGAATCAATCCTCCAGACACTCATTGAGCTAACCCCCAAGCTTTCTGCCCAAATTCAACGTTTAATACCGAAACCCATAAACACTTTTAAAACTCAGCCATAATCACAGAATTTAACCACCATGCATAAAACTTATGGCTTACCTTAACTCTGGAATGAATCCTTAGCTAATCCTTGAGCTAATCTCCCAAATCACAGCTCCAATTCTATGAGTTCCAGCCAAGTTTCCTTAATTTTTTGTAGTTTTACTTGAGAGAGAAAGAGAGAGAGAGAGAGAGAGAGAGAGGGAAGGGTCGGTTTGGCTTTTTGTTCAACTGTTTTCTAAAGTTTACTTAGTCTATCCCTAAGCAATTAAGACAATCCCGAGGCTCGGGGTACCGGAAATGTCCCCAAGGGAAAAATGGTAAAATTACTCAGTATTCCCACCTAAGCTTCCTAACCTCAAATATATCTCCAATTATTTATTTCCATAACCCGATAACCCAAATAACCACCTACACCCGAAGTACCCCTTGACTTGTCCCAAGTCAAGTATAGGGTCCCGTTGTGACTTTCCCACTACTTGATCCCTAGGATCGCCTCGTGTCGAAAGCTACAAACACATATATTCACTTAATAATGTGGTCTCAACAGTTTGTCACAAATAATCACGTTTATGCCCTAACGGGCCAAAATTACAATTATACCCTTACCAGCCAAACAGGGCCCGCATGCTTATCCAATACTCATAAACATGCTTTCTCACCATTAATTCACATAACCTCCAATTATGCCCTCCTGACACACTAATCAAGGCCCTTAAGCCTTATTAGTAATTTTGGGTCGTAAGCATAACTTTTCTGTTTGCTTTGAGAAGTAAGCATCTGAGCTCTAATCTTCTCAATAGGCTCATTGGTCCTCTGATTTGCCTCAGGACCCAAGTATCTCCTTTCCCCTTTCTCATCCCAATGAATGGGAGATCTGCATTTCCTACCATACAACATCTCATAAGGTGCCACCCCAATGGTCGACTGATAGTTGTTTTCGTAGGAAAACTCTATCAAAGGTAGATACTTACTCCAGGATCCACCAAAGTCCAGTACACATGCTCACAACATGTCCTCTAATGCTTGGATCGTCCTCTCAGATTGTCCATTTGTCAGAGGATGATAAGCAGTATTGAACTTCAACTGTGTACCCATTGCCTTTTACAAACTTCCTCAGAACTTGGAAGTGAAAGTGGGGTCCCGATCTGACACGATCGACCTCGGTGCCCCATGAAGGTGCACAATCTCTCTCACATAGAGATCTGCGTACTGGTCAACTGTATAAGTAGTCCTCAGTGATAGGAAGTGAGCTGACTTGGTATATTGATCCACAATAACCCATTCTAAATCATGTTGACCTACAGTCTTGGGTAACCCCACCACGAAACCCATTGTGATGTCCTCCCATTTCCACCCTGGGATGTCTAGAGATTGTAATAACCCTGCTGGCCTCTGATGCTCAACCTTGACCTGTTGACATGTCAAGCACTTAGCCACATACTCTACTACATCCATCTTCATCCCATGCCACCAATACAGTGGTCTTACATCCTGATACATCTTCGTTGTGCTTGGATGTAAAGAGTAAGGAGTAGTATTCATCCAGAATCTCCCACCTCATAGCAATGTCCATCAGAACACATATCCGACCTTTGTATCTCAATAAGCCCATATTTGACACTGTATAATCTCTGGATACTCTAGCTAGAACATTCTCTCTGATCCTGGTCAACTATGGATCACCTAACTAACCTTCCTTTATTCTCTCCAATAGCATAGACTGTAGCCTAATGTTGGCCAACTGGCCCACCAGTAACTCTATACCAGCTCTAGTCATATCCTCTACTAACTCTTTGGATATCAGCCTCACATTGAAAATATGTCCCAGACCCTTCCGGCTTAAAGCATCTCCTACCACATTGACCTTTCCTGGATGATACAAGATTTCACAATCATAATCTTTTACTAACTCTAGCCAACGTAGTTGCCTTATGTTCGAGTCTTTTTGTGTGAAGAAGTACTTCAGACTCTTGTGGTCAGTATAAATCTCACACTTCTCCCCATAAAGATAATGTCCCAAAATCCCATGTTGCGACCCCAAGGTCCCTTGTCACGGCCCGCCTCAACTAGAAACCAGCCTCCCCATTTCAGCCTATGCGCGCTGCGACCCACCTATAGGGTGCCGTGGCGCTATAATGACCCAAGTATTTCTAAGACTTTGGACCATTAAAAATACCATACATAGACATTATTTTCGAGAAAACATACATAAGAAACAGTCACAACTTTATTAAAAACTCTAAGTAAATATTGAAATACATAAATGAGCGGTATGGGATCCCATTATTTGAAAATAAAACATAACTTTAAACTAGATGAAATTGTTTACAAAGATAAATGCGAAAAATACATAAAGACATAATAAAAAGACTAAAAATAACGTCGTCCTCGAATTGTCAACCAGTCCATCGAATCCCTTCTTCCTCAATACACAAGCCAAGTTACCACAAATCCTTCCGCTGCCAAAACTATTTTCCTGCATCATATAAAAATAAAGGAATGAGGCTAATGCCCAGCAAGGAAAATCTACTAATAACATAAAACATATACATAAACTATGTCATAAACATATACTATAAACATATGTCATATAATAATACAATGGCCATCATACTTCTTGGGGCTTGTTAACTAAAGAAGTCATATGCCCAAGAGATTTGTGAGGCTTGCTAGCTAAGCAAGTCATATGCCCATAAATTATTGGGCCTTGCTAGCTAGACAAGTCATATACCCAAGGACTATAAACATACTATACATAATGTAAACATAACATAATAGAACATAAGATAACATAACATAAGCATAAAATATTATATAAACATATAAAATCTATCTTATTTTCCTTACCAACACCGAGATATTTGAGAACAAAGACGGGATTTGGAACACTCCTAAAACCAACAATAAGAATGTGAGTATTTCTAAAGAAAAGAGATGATAAAGAAGAGAACTAAACCACCAAGATGAAACTTACCGAAAAGAAATCTTAAGTTCAGAGAACTTAAATACCTAACCAAGAATTGAGAACAATGAGATAGGATATGAATGAAAACTAAAGAGTTAAACTGAAATGAACTTAAGAATAGGAATACCTTTGGATGTACTAGAACCGAACTACACCTCGATATTGGAAACACACTCTATATCTTACTTCCCAAGTGTTTATAAAGCTTAAGATGATAAAGCTTTTATCCCAACCCAAGTGTTTATCATTCTATAGTAAACCTAGCAGCTTGAAGGCTCTAAACACAGCTTGAAGAATGATAAAAATGACTATGTACTAGGTCCTATTTATAGAGTTCAAGGAGTGAAACTACCACCTTTTAGCTTGAGTAAAATAATCAATATTAATTGAAAAATATTTGAATATTCTTTCAACAGAGGCTTAAGACTCGGTCAAAAACGTTCAGAGGCATAGTCAAGAGGTTAAGGCTATTTTTAAAATTAAAAAACCAAACTTTCAAAAATACATAGGTGGGGCTAATATATCGCCCCCTATAGGCGATATATCACCTCTCCCAGTATTCCCGAGGCTGGTTTGATCATGCGTGCAAAGTCGACGTGTTTTTTCGTATTTCCCGAGTGGCGATATATCGCCCCTATAACTGCGATATATCGGCATACGCTGAAATATTAGACACGTAATTGCACTTTTTTAGCTTAATTTGAATTTGATAAACAACTTTGACTGAGTCATAATACGATTTTAACGCTGCTGGCTGGTCCTATAGTTTTTAAATATTTCTTTTATAAAAGCTATTCATCAAAAATACTTAATTCCCTAATAAACATGCACACAACAAGTGTCATGATCTTATTAGTTGCATCTAAACCTTATAGTATAATAAATGACATCTTTATAATCAGCTATATTAATCAAACCTTATGTTATAATTAATATTCTTAAAGTATAGGTTAAACTTATAAAATCTATAAGTGTTGCTACGAGTGTTCAACTATGTCCCGGCTTGAACCAAACTACTAGTACTACCACCACCACCACCACCACCACCACCACCACCACCACTACCACTACTACTACTACTACTACTACTACTACTACTACTACTACTACTACTACTACTACTACTACTATTGCTACTACTACTACTACTACTACTACTACTACTACTACTACTACTAAGTAAAATTCTGGGACTCTACCATTCTCCCCTACTAAAAAGAATTTCATCCTCAAAATTTAATTACCAAACAATATCGGATACCGTTCTAACATGTCCTCCTCCAACTCCCACATTGCCTCCTGTTAAGTTTTATTACTCCATAGGACATTTACTATTGGAATACTCTTGGACCATAAATCCTTCATCCCTCTATCTAGGATGCTAACTGGTCGTTCCTCATAACTCAAGTTTTTCTGGAGTGCTATCTTATCGTACTTGAGGACGTGAGATGGGTCTGACACATATCTACGCAGAATCGAGATGTGGAACACATTGTTGCTATCTGCTAGAGCTGGCGGTGGCCAATCTATATGCAATTGTTCCCACTTTGTCCAATATCTCAAAAGGACCTATAAACTGAGGACTAAGCTTGCCTTTCTTCCCAAACCGCTTTACACCTTTCATAGGAGATATCTTTAGGAAGTCTTGATCTACGACATTGAATTCCACATCACGCCGCTGGGCATCCACATAAATTTTCTGACCGCTTTGAGTAACGAGCAAACGCTTTCTAATCAGCGCTACTGCATCCTGAGCTTCTCTAACAGCTTCGGGTCCGAGAAGTTGCCTTTCTCCTACTTCGTCCCAATGTAACGACGATCGACACCTTCTTCGATAAAGTAGTTCGTAAGGCACCATCCTGATTATTGACTGGTAGCTATTGTTGTAGGAGAATTCTATCAGTGGCAAGTACTTACTCCATGATCCTCCAAAATCAAGTACACAAGCGTGCAACATATCTTCTAAAATCTGTATGGTACACACAGACTGTCCATCAATCTGAGGATGAAAGACCGTACTAAGACTTAACTTAGTACCCATGGCTTGCTGCAAACTTCCTCAAAATCTCAATGTAAACACCGATTCTCTATTGGATACTATTGTTTTAGGGATTACATGCAATCGTACTATTTCTTGGACATAAATGTTTGAGTATTGATCTACTGAATATGAAGTCTTAACAGGCAGGAAATGAGCTGACTTGGTTAGTCTATCTATTACTACCCAAGCCAAATAGTGCTGCTTATTTGTCCGTGGCAAACTCGTCACAAAATCCATGGCTATATCATCCCATTTCCATTATGGAATGCTAAGCGGTTGCAATAAACCTGCAGGTCGCTGATGTTCTGCTTTCACTTGCTGGCATACTATACATTTAGACACATATTCCGCTATATCTTTCTTCAATCCTGGCAACCAATATATTGCCTTAATGTTGTGAGTTATCTTAGTCGACCCTAGGAGAACTGAGTATGGGATATTGTGCGCTACTTCTAAAATCTTCATCTTAATCCCTTGATCATTTGGCACGCATATCCGATCCTTATATCTTAATAACCCCGATCCTGATATTGAGAAATCAGTGGCCTTTCCTTCTTTAACGGCATCCGTATGTACTACTAATGTGTCATCATGCCCTTTCCCAATCCGTATATCTTCTAACAGACTTAACAGGATTGACAAGTTAACTAGCTTCCCGATGATTACTTCTATTCCGGCATTGATCAACAACTTTTCTATTCAAGCTAATGCTGCTAGACTTCCATAACTCTTCCTACTTAGCGCATCAGCAACTACGTTTTCCTTTCCAGGGTGGTATAGGATTTCACGGTCATAATCCTTCACTAGTTCTAACCACCTGCGCTGCGTCATGTTGAGCTCCTTCTAGGTGAAGAAATATTTTAACTTTTGTGGTCCATATAAATCTCGCACCGTTCCCCGTAAAGATAATGGCACCATATTTTCAACGCAAAGACCACCACTGCCAACTCCATATCATTTATTGGATTGCGTTGCTCGTACTTCTTCAGCTGCCTTGAGGCGTAGGCTATCACCTTGTCATTCTGCATCAGCACACAACCCAACCCTTACTTTGATGCATCACAGTAGACTACAAACTGGTCGTTGGGTGTCGGTACACAAAGTACTGGTGCTGAGCATAAATTATCCTTAAGCAACTGGAAGCTCTCTTCACACTTATCAGTCTAGTTGAACCTTTGCTATTTCCGGGTCAGGTTGGTAAGCAGAGTGGCTATCTTAGAAAAGCCCTCTACAAATCTCCGATAATAACCTCCTAATCCCAGAAAGCTTCTTACTTGTGACGCGTTCTTTGGTCTTGGCCAATCCTCCACAGCCTCTACCTTGGATAGGTCTACTGCAATTCCATTCTTGGATACTATGTTGCCGAGAAATGCTACTTGCAAAAGCCAAAATTTGCACTTCTCGAACTTAGCGTAAAGTTGATGCTCCTTTAGTCGTAACAAGATCAACCTTAAATGTTCCTCATGCTCGACTTTGTCCTTTGAGTACACCAAGATATCGTCAATGAATACTATGATGAATTTATCCAAGTAGTCCTTAAAGACCCTATTAATTAAACCCATAAACGCGGCTGGAGCGTTGGTAAGACTGAAAGACATAACTAAAAACTTGTAATGCCCATAACGAGTTCTAAAAGTTGTCTTAGAAATGTCCTCTTCCTGTACTTTGAGCTGGTGATACCCAGACCGTAGATTAATCTTTGAAAATACGGTCGCACCTCATAATTAATCAAACAAGTCGTCAATTCGGGGTAGTAGGTACCTATTCTTAATCGTCACCTTATTCAGCTCGCGGTAATCTATACGCATCCGCATGCTTCCGTCCTTTTTCTTCACAGATAGAACCGATGCTCCCCATGGAGAATAGCTCGGTCTAATGAAACCCAAGTCTAGGAGTTCTTGTAGCTGCGTCTTTAACTCCTTGAGTTCGGTAGGTGCCATCCGGTATGGTGCCTTGGAGATAGGCTCGGTGCCCAATACTAATTTGATTGTGAACTCAATTTCCTGAGTCGATGGCAACCCTGGTAATTCATCAGGATATACTTCTTGAAATTCCTTTACAATGTGGTCGTCACCAACCTTTAGTAGTGTTTCCTTTACCATATCCGTGATGCTGGCTAAGAATGCTTGACATCCTTTGAGCTTTGAGAGATGATATAAGTGGTGTGCGTAATCTTGATACTTGTCCCATAAAGCATAGTCTGTGGCCGTCAAGAGTCTCGAACGTCACTTTCTTGCATTTGCAGTTGATGGTTGCGCCATGCCTTGCTAGCTAGTCCATTCCTAGTATCACGTCAAAGTCTTTGATCTCCAGTTCTATCAGGTCTCCTTCTAATTCTACATCCTCAGTCTTGATCGGTACGCCTCGTACTATCCGTGATGATAGAACTACTTCGCCCGAAGGCAACTCTGTTATAGACCTAGTTCTAAATCTTTCACAAGGTTTGTCTAGTTTTTCTATCATTTCTAACGAGATATACAAATGGGTGGCTCCCGAATCAAATAATACAGAACACACATTATTGAGGATAGAAACCTAACCTGTAACCACTTTATTGGTAGCATCAGCTTCTCCTTGGGTTAAGGCATATACCTTGGCAGGAACCATCTTGTTGTCCCTTTTCTCCTCTGTCTTGAGCTAGGAAAATTCTCTCTTCCATTGTCCTTCCTGACCACATGTAGAGTCCCAGAATGTTTACTTAGCTAGCTAGCTAGTAGTAGTTGTAGTATTTTAGATTTCTTGGATTTTGGTTCAAACCGGGACTTAGTTGGAAACACATAGCAAAAATTATGAATTTTATAAGTTTAACCTACAGTTTAAGAATATTAATTATAACATAAGTTTTGATTAATATTGCTGGTCCTAAATATGATATTTATTATAGCCTAAGGTTTAGCTAAAGCCAATAGGAATGTGACACTTGTCATAAGCATGATTATTAAGGAATTAAGTATTTTAATGATAAAATAAAGAAATATAAGCTTTAGTATTCACCAGAAAGTGTTAGGGTCGTAGTATGACTCAGTCAAAGTAGTTATCCCAATCAAATTTTGCTGAAAAAGTGCAATTACTTGTTTAAAATATTCACGTATGCCAATATATCGCAGCATGGAGTCGATATATCGCCTGACGAAGGATACGAAAAACACGTTGGCATTGCACGAACGTACGAACGGAGGCTCAGGATTAGGGCAGAGGCGATATATCGCCCTTAGTAACATATTTTTTTTTTTAATTTTAAAATTAAACCTTAACCACTTAGACCTACCGCTGAACGTTTCGACCGAGTCTTCAGCCTCTGATTGACGGATATTCAAATATTTTCAATTATTATTCATTAATTTTATTCAAATAAAAATGAGGTTAGTTTCACTCCTTACCTCGATAAATAGGACCTAGCACCCAGCCCTTCCTCTCGCTCTTCAAGCTACGATCAGAGACTCCAAGGGGCTAGTGCTACCATAGAGTGATAATCACTTGGGTTGGGAAAAAGCTTTGCCATTCTTAAGCTTTATAAAATACTTGGGAAGTGAGGTTTAGGGTATTTCGGTATTGAAGTTAGACAAATCCATAAGGTCAACTAAGGTATTCCTATTCTCTAAGTCCAGTTCTTTAAAATTCTTTTCCTTAGTTCCTTTTTATTAAGATCCTAACTTTTGATATTGGTTCTTGATACTTAAAGATCATTCTTGGTAAGTTTCTTCTTGAAGGTTTAGTTTCAACATTTATTCTTTACTCTTTAGAATACTCACCATTCTTATTGTTTGTTTTAGGAGTGTTCCAAGTCTCGCATTTGTTCTCAAATATCCCAGTTATGGTAAGGAAAATATGATAGTCATTATATGCTTATATGTTATGATTATGCTATAATATGTTATGTTATGATATGTTATTATGTGTTATGATATATATATGTTTTTGGGACTTATAGTTGCTTAAATAGCAAACCCCAACACTTTTATGTTCTTGGGGCTTATATTTGCTTAGCTAGCAAACCTCATTGTATTTTGAGGCTTATAGTTGCTTAGCTAGCAAACCCCAATGTTTACCATGTACATGGGTTATAGTTGAGATATAAGTTTTATAGTGTATGTTTTGTTATGATCTTATGTTTACGTTTTATGTTATATATATGTTGGTAGATTTTCCTTTGTAATGACCCAACTACTCTAGACTTTGCACCATTAACGAAAACTATACATGGACTCTAATCTTTAATAGAACTTACAAGTGAAAAAGATCATACTTTATTAAATACTTGTAAAAACCAATGTTTAAACTTACATAATTCAAAGCAGGATATGGGATCCCATTGTTTTAAAAAGAAAACATAGCTTAATTGAAATGAAAAGAGATTACATAAATAGGTGCGGAAAATACACATAAACCATAAATAAAAGACTACATCCTCGAAATCGAACTCTCGACTCCTTGAATCCATTCATCACCGATACACATTCCCCAAGCATCCACGAACCTTACCGCCACTATAGCTATTTTCCTGTACATATAAACAAAAAGGAATGAGCCTAATACCCAGCAAGGAAAAATCTAACACATAGTTCATATACATAAATTTCATAAGAAACATAAAAAAAACATAGCATTACACTTATATCATACACATACTATAATGGCCATTATTACATGGGGTCCCATAGACTAAACAAGTCATATGCCCATGAGATTAGTGGGGTCCTACTAGCTAAGCAGGTCATATGCCCATAATCGATTTGGGGATTGTTAGTCATATGGGTCATATGCCCAAGCCTACAAACATACATATCATAACACTTATCATAACATAAGAAACATAAGATAACATATAAAACATATAACATATGAATTTCTATCCTATTTTCCTTTCCAAAATTACCGGGATAAGAGAACCGAGTTGGGACTTGGAACACTCCTAAGAACCATTTGAAAAAGAGTGAGTATAGTGAAGAAGAGAAATGAATGGAATGGAAGGACAAAACCATTGAGAAAAATACTTACAAAACTTATGTGCGAGATCTTAGATTTCCTAACCAAAATAAGAATAAGGTTAGAATAAGTAGAAGACTATGAGAACTTTTAAAGAAAAGGTACAGAAATGAACTAGAGTTTGGGTTACCTTGAAGACTTGTAAGACCAATCTAAACCTCGAACCGAAATACTATAAATCCTTACTTTCCCAAGTGTTTGATAAGCTTATGATGATCAAGCTTATGATTTCCCCACCCAAGTGTTTACACTCTCACACTCACCTAACAACTTGCAGCCTCTGAACTTAGAGCAAAAGATGAATAATGGATGGGTACTAGGTCCTATATATAGAGTTTAGGAATGAAAGGATCTTATTTTTACTTGAATAAAAATAATGGCTTTTTAGGTGAAAATAGTTTGAATTGTTGTTCAGCAGAGGCTGAAGACTCGTTCAGAAAGGAGCTGGACTTATCAAGAGGTTGAATGGTTGAATGGAAAACGAATTCAAAAACATTCAAATTATGCTGAAGGAGGCAATATATCGCCTGGACCATTATGCCCGAGGGAAACGTGCATCGTTTCGTGTTTTCCGTATCTACGTGCTGCGATATATCGCCCCCTATAGCTGCGATATATCGGCATTCGCTGATTATTTAAACATGAAATTACACATTTTTAGCTTAATTCAAATTGAGTAAACAGCCTTGACTAAGCCCTCAAACGTATTCAAAGCTGCTGACTGACCTTAGAGCATTCAAACTTTACCTTTATTAAATTTAATCCTCAAAATACTTAATCCTTAATCACCCATACATAACATGTGTTTAAAATCCTATTGGTTCTTATTTAATCCGTATAGTATAATAAATATTATCCTCAATATCAGTCATATTAATCAAACCTTAGGTTAAAATTAATATTCTTAAACTATAGGTTAAACTTAGTGTTGACACGGATTTTGGTCAACTGACACGGAGTCAGAATATGCTTGATATGAATTAATGTGTTGAGAAGAACGTAATGACAAAAAGTAATAAGAACACGATATTTTTATAGTGGTTCGGCCCCAGGATCTGGTAATAACCTACGTCCACTTAGACTGTTATTGATATAAGAATCGAAGGAGTGATCAAAGAACAGGGGTTCAATGAGTTTCACTAACCTCTGAAGAACAATACAATATTCCAAGGAGAATTACTCTAATCTCAAATAATTCAAAAGCCAAAAAGTCCCCCTTCCTTGAGCTATCTTTTTCTATTTATAGGCTCAAGGGGGATTACATGATTTAGTTGCCAATATTCTCTCCTAAATAATCGGATATTCAGGAGATTGTGTGAGTTAAATTCAGGATCCACAAAGATTTTTACAGTAATATGACATTGCATGCGGAACTATCGACCAGACTGGTCGCAGGTATGACTAGGCTGCTTACCGCTTCTAATACGTCTTCTGGTCGATACACTAGCAGAGTTCCTCCAGGTGTCTGCCACGTGTCCAGGGATCACCTACCACGTCATCAATGCCAATTTTTTGGATAACATTTTCCCCCCAAGTTTATTTATTACGAGCAATAAATAAACTTTTGAGCGAACGACTCTTCGGTAACCCCACTATACGTGTCAGAACCCTTCATGTGTTCTTGGAGAAAGCAACCTACTCCTGTCTAATCATGACTTTTCGGTTCCCCAGTAATAATTCGACGGCTGTTCCGCTTCCCCATACTTCGAAAAAGGGAAACTAATGATTACACCTTTTTAATGCCGCAGACAAACTTATATAATACCTCCGAAATCTTCCTTTTCTTTTTACGCACGCCATTGACTTCTCAAGAAACCCTAAAAACCAGAGCTTTAATCTTCTCCGGAGACCGTTCTTCTGCACTTTCCAAGTTCATCTTGAAAGCACCTCGACTTCCGAAGACTCTTTACCCTTCTCAACGATCTTTTTTCTGGTAAGTCTTCGAATTTTTATGTTTTATATTTTCGCAATGCATTCTTCTGTATGTCAACTGTTTGAGTTCATCTGTTTCTGGTTTGAGATGCCTGTGAGTAGAATGCCTTGTAGGCGAAAAAGGGTTATGAGTTAGTTTAATAGTCAGGATCATACTTTTAGGACGTAAAATCGAAGTAAAAGTTCGATCTTTAGGCTAGTTGGAAAATAGGTTTTTCCCGCCCTAAGGGGAGTTGAAAAAGATTTTTTGAAAAACTTTTTACTTTCACCCTTTGATCCGTTTTTCAAACTGTTCGTGCGGAAAAATTTAGCTTTCTGTTAGAATGCTGTTGTATAAAGGCTTGGCTTTTATACTCGACCAGCGTTATTGTAAAAAGCCTTTAAAAATTCTTTATCCTCACCTCCCCATTCTTCTGTTTGCAGACCTTGATGCCAGATTTTTGGGGAGGTGAACGACCCATCGACGACGATCTTCTCGCCCAGCTGCTTGAAGGCGAAGAACAACCGGCTGACCGAATCCACGAGATTCCTTTCTCTCGATCCTCACCCAGACCTCGTCCTTCTCCTCCTCAAATGGCTCGTTCCAAATCCGTAGGCAAGAAAAGACCTGAATCTGACGATAGTCCAAACCTTCCTGCCCAGCCTGATTCGCAGGCTAGGGCTCCCTCGACCAGCGGTCGAGATAGTCCTGTTCCTGACCCTAACATCCAAATTAGAGCCCGCCCTCGCCATCAGAATCTGCCTGATGTCGAATGGTATATTTCCCCGACCAGCGTAGTGACCCTTCGGATGGTTGCTAACTATTTCAGGAAGTACCCTCTCACAGGGGTTTCCATTAAAATTCCTACCGCAGACCAAAGGGCTAACCTCCCCGGAGGTATATACACCGCCTGGTCTCGGTATCACATAGAGGCGGGGGCCTTCCTCCCCCTACATCCTTTTTATCAGGGGGTGGCTAATTATTTCGACGTCGCCCCTTTCCAAATTACTCCAAACGGATATAGAATGTTGGTCGCACTCTATATCCTGTACAAACTTAAAAAATGGCCAGAACCTACTCCCCATGAGGTCAATTATCTTTTCGACCTTAAATCCAACCCGTAACAATATGGAACGGGTTTCTTCCATCTTTGTCAGCAGAAGACAAACTGGACGTTCCTGAGTGACACTACGCACATATCCAACGTGGGGCAGTACAATAAGGAGTACTTCCTTACACCGGACATAACCAGCAACAACCTGGACTTCGCTCGAGGAGGTAAGTGCTATCTTTTACTGGTCGATACTTTTAATCAAAGAGTCTCCTTTCATTCTTCTCAAACTGTACTTTGTCTTTCAGGCCCATGGTTACGTCCGACCCAAACACCAGACATGGTGTTGAGGTCCAATACGTTGGCCAGGATAACAGACGTGGAAAAAAGCGTCAAGTCCCTGGTTACTGATGAAAACTTGAGGCTGTCTGGCCCCCTGGCTCCTCGCCATGAAACAAGAGGGTCCGTGGTAGCTGATGCCACTGCCGAGGGGGTTCCCGAGCAGCAACCCCCTGTGTCCCCTCCTCGAAGGAGGCCGACGGGGGTTACAATCAGGGAGCCCACGGGCAATCCTTCCGCAGAAAGGCCTTCTGGCCCCCAAGGCAAAGGGAAACAAAAGGCCAAAGAGCCGGTTGTGGACTTGGGGGAATCCTCTGATGAGAACGGTAAAATTATTTTGCTTTTAAATAGCTTGCCAATTCCCTGTCACTTGTTTGACGGGGAGGGAAACTTTACATATACTCCAAATCTAGGGCCAGACTTCTTCGTGCCAGATAGTGAGTGTGTGACTAATAGAGTCAATAGTATAGCGACCAGTAGTTGTAGCTCAGGTATTAACTTTGTGACCTTCTTTTCCATTGAATAGAGAGTTTTCATCTTCCTTCATCTTACCCTTGGTATGTTTTTACTTGTATGCAGATATGGCCACTCCCAACGTCTTCGATCTATACAATGCTGAGGAGGAAGAAGAAGTTCCTCAGCTCCGGAGAAAGTCGTCGAGGAGACAGACCGGCGAAACAAGCCAGAGATGGGCCAAGAAGAGTCGAACAGAAGACCCTCCCATGGACGTGCAAGCTGGGCAAACTTCTACTCATCCTCCGGCTCCTGCTGAGAAGCAGACTCCCCCTGCCTCGTCGAACCCTCCGGCTGCGCCCACCAGGGAACAAGACAAGCGGGAAGAAGCTCTTGGGGCCAAACTCTCGAGCCATGCCTTACCAGCAGCTAAAGACCGCCTCGCACACATCGCGAAGAACGACCGCGTCAAAAATGCACTGGTCGAGGCAGAGAGTATGGCAGTCGACCAAATCCTGAACAAGACTCTGAGCGAAATAGCCAGCGTAAGTGCCTCTTTATCTCTTAAGCCTTAGTCTTTTATTCTTTGTAATAGGTTCTAACTTTATCTTCTGTCCTCAGGCTTTGCTGTCTGCAACTGCTGCTCGTACCCGCACCCAAGCCACCATTGAACAGGCTCGGGGAAAGGCTATCGAGAGGCACCAGGTGAAAGCGGCCGAGGAACTTTCGGCTGCAGAGGCCAGGCATGCAAAGGAGTTGAAGGCGATGGCTCAGCAGAGGGATGCCGCGGTAACAAAGCTGTCGGAGGCTGAAGCTTCGAAGGCAGCTATAATAAAGCAGAGGCAGGAGTATCAAGATGCCAGCCGAACCCATCTTCGCGAAGTAAAGAGATTGGAAGGGGTGCTTAAGTCCAAGGACGATGCCATCGCTACTCTTGAGGGCAAAGTGGAGCAGCTGAAGCTCGACAACTCCAAGAATTTGGAAAGGTATAAGAAGATGACGCTTCGGTGTTTTTATAACTTCTGGAAACACAATCAGGGCGCTGATTTCAGCTATCTTTTAGAAGATGTCAGGACTGCTGAGCTGGCTCGCTGCACTGCTCAACTGGCTGAAGAGGAGGCAAGAGCAAGGATTCCTGCTTCCCCAAGCTTGGCCGGTGCTGAAGAAGAAGGGGTTGTTGAGGACGCGACCAATCGGAATGCTGATAAGGACCCTTCTGCTCCCAACACCTCTTGAGTTTTTTTATTTTTTTCTTTTTCTTTTGATTACACGACCCACGGGTCGTGATGTAAAGACAATATTCTTTATTTTAAACTTTGCTGCACGGGCAGTAAACCTTTTCTTTTATTTGAACAGTTACATCCAAGCAGTGATGCTTGCGGTGTAAAAGATTGCATGATGCGATAACATTTTCATTTATTATAACATTTGTCCGTATGTTTTAGCTAACGTTTTAGTCTTATGTTTTCAATTAAAGATATGGAGGAGCTTTAACATATAACGATATCCGGGCCATTAAGGCCTTAATAAGGATTCGAGAACCAAGAAATACAGTAGGAATATTGAAAAGAATCACTCAGAGATTGCTTTTATTCCATAATCAGATAGTTCATCTCCAAACGACTAAGCAAATAATGATGAGAGCTACGGAACAATATATTTTAGTAATTAAGCTTTTTAAAGATTTTCCTTTTGTAATTGCTGCTTTGGAAGAAATATGGGAGACAACAGATGATGAAGATGAAATACCAATGGCAATGAGATATTATTTTCTTATAATTAGGTTTACCTCTATGATGGAATTCCAATTCACAAGAGAACAAAAGAATAGAATCTTTATGAATCTTCCCCGATGAATTTTTGAGGCTCACGAAAATGATGATTATGAAGAAATAGATGATGACATGTTAGATGAAGGATCTGATGTAGAAGATCCTAATTTTTAGAATAGATTAGTTTCTTTATTTATTTTATTTATTATTTTGCCTTTATGATTGTACTTAGCGAAAAATATTTTTCCAAATTAATATCATTGTTATTTTAATGACATGTATGAGTTTGATTTGATTTTGCAATCATAATAAATAATAAATTTAAAAACTAATGACTAAGTTCGGTGAGGGTGGATACAAATCAATAAACTAGGGTTCTATATTGAGAGTTAGGGGGCCATAGTAGTGGGAATGATTTTACTAATCCCAGCCCTCCCTCAATTTGGATAACTTTGGAACAACGATGAGTTCCAAGCATGAGAATTAAGTCATATAGGATTATTAGAAACATACTTAGAAAATAATAAAGATGGCTTATTTTTCCAAGTTTAGAAACACACCCTAATTATAACAAAGGCTTATACAATTCTTTTCATAAGAAGTCATAATTAATAGGTTCGAGCTATGTTTGCTTAGATTAAGTTTTAGATCCTATTAAGGTAAGTTCTAACATGTTTTTCTCAACTATTAGAACTCTGCTGAAGATGTCACTCAGAAGATCTGCTCGCAACAATGTCAATGTCTCCAACGCCGCTCTTGAGAGCAATGAAGCCCCTTCGCAGAAGGGGAGTGTGTTATATTATTTCATATAATATAATATTAGATTAAATAATGTGACAAAATGTGATTTATCACAAAAATGTGATTTGTCACACCTTGTAACATATTATTGAGAGTCACAAAATTGGACACATGTGTGTGCCCAAATGTGCATATTTTGGAGTTACAAAATCAGTTACAAATTTGTAACTCCCAAATATTACCCAATAATGTGTATATTATATGTTACACATTTGAGATTGGATTTCATAAATCCATTATGAAATATGGCTGTTGGAGATATGATTTTAACCCCAATAATGTGTTTTGGGAGTTACAAAATCATTTGGGAGTTACAAGTGCTGAAAATGGGTTGTGGCCGCAGCCACTGAATGATGGTGGCCGCGGCCTGGGGGACAGAGAGCAGTGGCTGCGGCCACTGATGTCCCTGGCCGCGGCCACAGGTGCATTTCAGGCCAAATTTTCAGTTTTTTCCAAATGAGTTGAACGGTTCTAAAAACCCAAATAACTCCCGAATCTCAATTTTAATTCCATATTAATCCAATTAAACATTGGTAATAGCCATGGGGGTTGGTGGAATTTGAAATCCAAAGGGTATCTCAAACTCTATAAATAGGAGCCTAATGCTCACTTGTATGACACATCATTTTTCATCCACAAAACACTTGGCTAAAAAATTCACCTTGAGGCTTGATTATTCAAGAGAGATATTTCATTGAGAGATCCCTTAGTGCTTAGAGAATAGGGGGAAATAAGCTTTTGGACAAAGGTTTTGAACCTTGTTCAAGTTTGTGATCCCCACTACTCTACACTTTGGTTGAGTGTGAGTTTGTGTTTTCCATTGATTTTTCATTCAATTGTTCTTCTTGTTTTATTATTGTATTGAGTTTGTAATCCTCTTCCTTTATTTCTATTTACATATTTATTGGTATCTCACTTGTATTGTTGGTTATTGAGTTGTAAACCTATTTATCTATCATCTAGTCCATTGTATTATTTGCATAGAGTTGTATTTTTGGTTTTTCCACTTTTCCATTGAGCAATAAAATTTATTCTATAACAGAGTGTGTGCTAATGCCAACCGAAATGCACCGCCGCCGCTGCTGCCGCCGGTTGACAACACTACAGAAATTTACAGGCTATGGCAACAAGTTGAGGAATTACTGCAACAACAGCGACAACAGGCTCAGACTCAGCCTCAGTCGCAACCTCAGCCTCAGCAAATGGCTCAAGCACCCCATCAAGTAGGTCCTTATGGGGGATGGCCAATGGAAAACTATGCGCCATACCTAGTTCTGCACATGGAGCTCATCTATGAGCGGTTTAATTAGCAACACACTCCAAACATTGAAGGGACAATAGACCCCTTCGAGGCAGAAGAATGGCTAAGAAATGTAGAGCCGATCCTATCACATATGAATCTCGGCAACGCGGACCGCATACCTGCGTTTCGTCTCTGCTCAAGAAGGATGCTAGAATATGGTGGGACCTAGTACAACAGACTCACGATGTCGCCACCATGACTTGGACCAGATTTGTGGAGCTGTTCCACAAAAAGTACTATAACTCAGCTGTCATCACTACAAAGGTTGAGGAGTTCGCTGGTCTGAAGCAAGGAAATTTATCAGTAGCTGAATATGCTCGGCAATTCGACCGATTAGAAAAGTTTGCATCAGAAATGGTTCCAACTGACTTTCTAAGGGTGACCAAGTTTGTTAGAGGACTTCGACCAAAGATTAAGCTAGGGGTTAAGCTAGCAAACTCGAGAAATACTACTTCTGCCGATGTTATAGAAACGACAATAGAAGTGGAAAGGCTTCAGGAAAATATTAGTAAAGAGGAGGCCAGTAAGCTTGAGCCTAGACAGCAAAGTCAAACTTAGAATGGTTGGAATAACCACAATAACAACAACCAGTAGTCCAGCAATAGTAATGGTCAGAAGAGACGGCATCCTGACAATAAGCATTCCAACAAAATTAAAGGGCATGGACGAACAATGGAGGTAATAGGTCGGGTTATGTAGAATACCCGCAATGTGCTAAATGCCAAAAGAAACATCCTGGTGAGTGCTGCACAAACACTAAGGGATGCTACAACTGTGGTCAGGAAGGTCATCGGAAGAAAGAGTGTCCCCAGCTCAAGCCAGAGGGAAAAAGAGACGATAAGATGGTTCCTGCCAGGGTATTTGCCTTAACTCAAGGAGAAGCTGATGCTAGCAATAAAGTGGTTACAAGTTAGGTTTTTATCTCAATAATGTATGTTCTGTATTATTTTATTCGAGAGCCACTCATTCGTATATCTCGTTAGGAATGATAGAAAAATTAGACAAACCTTGTGAAAGATTTAAAACTAGGTTTGAAATAGAATTACCTTCGGGTGAAATAGTCCTATCATCACGGGTAGTACGAGGCTTACCGATCAAGATTGAAGGCATAGAATTAGAAGGAGACCTCTGCTTATTTCATCACTCAAAGCTCAGAAGATGATAGAAAAAGGATGTCAAGCATTCTTAGCCAGCATTACGGATGTGGTAAAAGAAACACCGCTAAAAGTTGGAGACGTTCATATCGTAAAGGAATTTCCAAAAGTATTTCCTGACGACTTACCAGGGTTGCCGCCAGCTCGGGAAATTGACTTCACAATCGGACATATCGGACACCGAGCCTATCTCCAAGGCACCATACCGGATGGCACCTACTGAACTCAAGTTGTTAAAGACACAACTAGAAGAACTCTTATACTTGGGATTCAATAGATCGAGCCATTTTCCATGGGGAGCACCAGTTCTATTTGTAAAGAAGAAGGAAAGAAGTATGCGGATGTGCATAGATTACCGCGAGATGAATAAGGTGACGATTAAGAACAAGTACCCACTACCCTCGATTGATGACTTGTTTGATGAATAAGGAGCGACCGTGTTCTCAAAGATTGATTTACGGTCCGGGTATCATGAACTCAATGTACGGGAAGAAGACATTCCTAAGACAGATTTTAGAACTCGTTATGGGCATTACAGTATCTAGTCATGTCTTTCGGTCTTACCAACGCTCCAGCCGCATTTATGGATTTAATGAATAGGGTCTTTAAGGACAACTTGGATAAATTCGTCGTAGTATTCATCGACAATATCTTGGTGTACTCAAAGGATAAAGTCGAGCATGAGAAACATTTAAGGTTAATCTTGTTGCGACTAAAGGAGCATCGACTATACACCAAATTCAAGAAGTGCAAATTTTGGTTTTCACAGGTAGAATTTCTCGGCCACATAGTATCCAAGGATGAAATTGCTGTAGACCCATCTAAAGTAGAGGTTGTGAAGGATTGGCCAAGACCAAAGAATGCATCAAAAGTAAGAAGTTTTATGGGACTTGCAGGTTATTATCGAAGGTTTGAAGAGGGTTTTCTAACATAGCCACTCCACTTACCAACCTGACCTGGAAGAAGCAAAGGTTCAACTGGACAGATAAGTGTGAAGAGAGCTTCCAGTTGCTTAAGGATAAGTTATGCTCAGTACCAGTACTTTGTGTACCGGCACCCAATGACAAGCTTGTAGTCTACTATGATGCGTCGAAGCAAGGATTGGGTTGTGTGCTGATGCAGAATGACAAGGTGATAGCCTACGCCTCAAGGCAATTGAAGGAATACGAGCAACACTATCCAACACACGATATGGAGTTGGCAGCAGTGGACTTTGCATTAAAAATCTGGCGCCATTATCTTTATGGAGAGCGGTGTGAGATTTATACGGACCATAAAAGCCTAAAGTATTTCTTCATGCAAGAGGAGCTCAACATGAGGCAGCGCATGTGGTTAGAACTAGTAAAGGATTATGACTGCGAAATTTTATACCACCTGAGAAAGGAAAAGGTAGTTGTTGATGCGCTAAGTAGGAAGAATTATGGAAGTCTAGCAGCATTAGCAAGAATAGAAAAGCTACTACAGCAGGAGCTGATCAATGCTGGAATAAAAGTAGTCATTGGTAAATTGGCTAACTTGTCCATCCAGTTAAGTCTGTTAGAAGATATACGGATTGGGAAAGGGCATGATGACACGTTAGTAGCACATATCGATACAGTTAGAGAAGGGAAGGCCACATATTTCTCAATATCAGGTCAAGGTTTATTGAGATATAAGGATCAGGTATGCGTGCCAAATGATCAAAGGATTAAGGTGAAGATTTTAAAGAAGCACACAATACCCCATACTCAGTTCACCCAAGGTCAACCAAGATGACTCAAGATCTTAAGGCAATGTGTTGGTTGCCAGAAATGAAGAAGGATATAGCGGAGTACGTGTCTAAATGTTTGGTATGCCAGCAAGTGAGAGCAGAACATCAGCGACCTACAAGCTTATTACAACCACTTAGCATTCCAGAATGGAAATGGGACAACATAGCCATGGATTTCGTGACAGGTTTGCCTCGAACGAATAGGCAGCATGACTCGGCTAGGGTAGTAATAGATAGATTAACCAAGTTAGCTCATTTTCTGCCTATCAAGACTTCATATGAAACAGAACAATACGCAGGCATTTATGTTCAAGAAATAGTAAGACTGCATGGAATCCCTAAGACAATAGTGTCCGATAGTGGATCGATGTTTACATCGAGATTTTGGGGAAGCTTCCAGCAAGCCATGGGTACCAAGTTAAGTCTTAGTACAACATTTCATCCTCAAATAGACGGTCAATCCGAGTGTACCATACAGATTTTAGAAGATATGTTGCGCGCTTGTGTACTTGATTTCGGAGGATCATGGAGTAAGTATTTGCCGCTGATAGAATTTTCCTACAACAATAGCTACCAGTCAACGATCATGATGGCACCCTATGAGTTGCTTTATGAAAGAAGGTGTCGATCGCCGCTACATTGGAACGAAGTAGGAGAAAGGAAAATACTAGGACCCGAAGCTGTTAGAGAAGCTCAAGATACAATAGCCCTGATAAGAAAGCATATGCTCGCTGCTCAGAGTCGTCAGAAAAGTTATGCGGATGCCAAGCGGCGTGATGTGGAATTCAAAGTTGGAGATCAAGTCTTCTTAAGGATATCTCCTATGAAAGGTGTAAAGCAATTCGAGAAGAAAGGAAAGCTTAGTCCCAGGTTTATAGGTCCTTTTAAGATATTGGACAAAGTGGGAGTAGTTGGATATAGATTATCCCTACTGACAACTTTAGCAGATAGACACAATGTGTTCCACATCTCGATTCTGCATAGATATGTGTCAGACCCATCTCACGTCCTCAAGTATGATACGATAGCACTCCAGAAAGACTTGAGTAATGAGGAACAGCCGGTTAGCATCCTAGATAGAGGGATGAAGGAATTACGGTGTGAGAGTATTCCGATAGTCAAAGTCCTATGGAGAAATAGTTCTGAAGGAGAGGCAACATGGGAGTTGGAGGAGGGCATGCAAGCTCGGTATTCGGAATTGTTTGGTAAGTAAATTTCGAGGACATAATTCATTGTAGTAGGGGAGAATTGTAGAGTCCCAAAATGTTTACTTAGTTAGCTAGCTAGTAGTAGTTGTAGTATTTTAGATTTTGTGGATTTTGGTTCAAATCGAGACTTAGTTGGAAACTCATAGCAACAATTATGAATTGTATAAGTTTAACCTATAGTTTAAGAATATTAATTATAACATAAGGTTTGATTAATATTGGTGGTCCTAAATATTATATTTATTATAGCCTAAGGTTTAGATAAAACCAATAGGAATGTGACACTTGTCATAAGCATGATTATTAAGGACTTAAGTATTTTGATGATAAAATAAAGAAATATAAGCTTTAGTATTCACCAGAAACTGTTAGGGTCGTAGTATGACTTAGTCAAAGTAGTTATCCCATTCAAATTATGCTGAAAAAGTGCAATTACGTGTTTAAAATATTCACGTATGTCGATATATCGCAACATGGAGCTGATATATCGCCTGACGAAGGATACGGAAAACACGTTGGCATTACACGAACATACGAGCGGAGGCTCGGGATTAGGCCAGATATATCACCCTTAGTAACATACGAACGGGGCGATATATCACCCTTAGTAACATATTTTTATTTTTATTTTTGTTTTTAATTTTAAAATTAAACCTTAACCACTTAGTCCTACCTCTGAACGTTTTGACCGAGTGTTCAGCCTCTGATTGATGAATATTCAAATATTTTCAATTATTATTCATTATTTTTATTCAAATCAAAATTGGGTTAGTTTCACTCCTTACCTCTATAAATAGGACCTAGTACCAAGCCCTTCCTCTCACTCTTCAAGCTATGATCAGAGACTCCAATGTGCTAGTGCTACCATAGAGTGATAATCACTTGGGTTGGGAAAAAGCTTTGCCATTCTTAAGCTTTATAGAATACTTGGGAAGTGAGGTTTAGTGTACTTCGGTATTGATGTTAGACCAAACCATAAGGTCAACTAAGGTATTCCTATTCTCTAAGTCCAGTTCTTTAAAATTCTTTTCCTTAATTCCTTTTTATTCAGATCCTAACTTTTGATATTGGTTCTTGATTAGGTTCTTGAAACTTAAAGATCTTTCTTGGTAAGTTTCTTGTTGAATGTTTAGTTTCCACATTTATTCTTTACTCTTTAGAATACTCACCATTCTTATTGTTGGTTTTAGGAGTGTTCCAAATCCCGCATTTGTTTTCAAATATCCCGGTTTTGGTAAGGAAAATAGGATACTTATTATATGCTTATATGTTATGATTATGCTCTAATATGTTATGTTATTATGTGTTATGATATATATGTTTTTGGGGCTTATAGTTGCTTAAATAGCAAACCCCAACACTTTTATGTTCTTGGGGCTTATAGTAGCTTAGCTAACAAACCCCAATGTTTACCATGTACATGGGTTATAGTTGAGATATATGTTTTATAGTGTATGTTTTGTTATGATCTTATGTTTATGTTTTATGTTATATATATGTTTGTACATTTTCCTTGTTTGGCATTAGGCTCATTCCTTTTTCTTTTAGTGTGATGCAGGAAACTAGATACGGAGGCGGGAGGATTCTTGGTGGATTGACTTGTGTATTGAGGATGAATGGAATGAATGGGCTGCAAGTCGATCTAGGATGACGTTATTTTTAGTTTTTAAAATTATGTTTCTATGTGTTTTCCACATTTAGTTTTGTAAACAATTTTATTTAGTTTAAAATTATGTTTTATGTTTTAAACAATGGGTACCCATACCAAAATTCTATTTTACTTCGTATTTTCACAATATTATGTTGAAGTTTTAATAAAGTTATTATTATTTCTTATGTATATGTTCTTCAAAGTAATAGTTATGTTTAGTAGTTCTAATGGTCCAAGACCTTAGAATAGTTGGGTCATTACACCACAGTTGTAGCATCCCTTGGTGTTTGCACGACATTCACCATGATGTTTCTTTTGGCACTTAGCACATTGCGGGTATTCTACAAAAACCGACCTATTACTTCCATTATTCGTCCGTGCCCTTTTATCGTTATCAGACTGCTTGTTGTCAGGATGCCGTCTCTTCTGAGCATTACTATTGTTGCTGGACTGATTACTGTTGTTGTTGTGATTTTTGTTGTGACCATTCTGAGGTTGACTCTGCTGTTTAGGCTCAAGCTTACTGGCCTCCTCTTTGCTAACATTCGCATGTAGTCTTTCTACTTCTATTGCCGTTTCTAGAACATCGACATAGGTAGTATTTCCCGGGTTTGCTAGCTTAACCCCTAAATCAATCTTTGGTCGAAGTACTCTAACGAACTTGGTCACCCTTAGAAAGTCAGTTGGAACAACTTCTGGTGCAAACTTGGCTAATTGGTCGAACTGCCAAGCATATTCTGCTACTGATAAGATCCATTCCTTCAAACCAGCAAACTCCTCAACCCTTGTAGCGATAACTACCGAATTGTAGTACGTTTTGTGGAATAGCTCCACAAATCTGGTGAAAGTCATGGTGGAGACATCATGAGTCTGCTGAATTAAGTCCCACCATATTCTAGCATCTTTCTTGAGTAGAGACAAAATGCAAGATATGCGGTCTGCGTTGCCGAGATTCATGTGCGTTAGAATTGGCTCCACATTTCTGAGACATTCTTCCGCCTCGAAGGGGTCTATTGTCCCTTCAAAGTTTGGAGCGTATTGCTTACGAAACTGCTCATAAATTGACTCCATGTGTTGAGCTGGGTATGGCGTATAGTTCACCATTGGCCATCCCCCATAAGAACCTACTTGATGGGGTGCTTGAGAAATTTGTTGAGGCTGTGGTTGCGGCAGAGGCGGAGGCTAAGTCTGAGGCTGAGCCTGTTGTCGTTGTTGCTGTAGTAATTCCTCAACTTGCTGTCAGTGCATTTCGGTTGGCAGTAGCATGCACTCCTGAGCGACAGGAGCGACGTTGGAGGCATTGGAATTGGTGCAAGCAGACCTTCTAAGCGACATCTTCGGCGGAGTTCTAACAGTTGAGAAAAACTGGTTAGAACTTACTCTAATAGGCTTCTAAAGCAAAAAACTTAATCTAAGCAAACATAACTCAGACCTATTAATTATGACTTTTTATGAAAATAATTATATAAGCCGTCTTTTAATTAGGGTGTGTTTCTATACTTAGAAAAATAGGCCATCTTTATTATTTTTCCAAGTTTGTTTCTAATCATCCTATATGACTAAATTCTCAGGCTCGAAACTTGTCAGTGTTCCAAAGATAACCATATTGAGGGAGGGTTGGGATCAGTAAAATCGTTCCCACTACTATGGCCCCTAACTCTCAATATAGAGAACCCGATTCATTGATTTGTATCCACCCTCACCGAACTTGGTCATTATTTATTAAATTTATTATTTATTATGATTGCAAAAGAAAATCAAACTCATACATGTCAACAAAATAACAATGATATTTTTTTGGAAAAAGGTTTTTCACTAATTACAATCATAAATAAAAATAAATAAAGAAACTAATCTATTCTTAACAAAAAAGGGATCTTCTACATCTGAACCTTCATCTAACATATCATCATCTATCTCCTCATAGTCATCATTATCCTGAGCTTCAAAATTCCCTCGAGGAAGATTCGTAATTATTCTATGTTTTTTCTCATTTGTAAATTGGAATTCCATTTTAGAAGTGAACCTAAGTATGAGAAAATAATATCTCATAGCTACCGATAATTCATCTTCGTCATCTATAGTCTCCCATATATCTTCTAAGGCTGCAATTACAGTAGGATAATCCCCAAAAAGTCTAATCACTAAAACATATTGCTCCGTAGCTCTCATCATGATATGCTTGGTAGCTTGGAGGTGACCTATCTCCCTGTGGAATAAGAGTAGTCTTCGAGTGATTCTTTCTAGCACTCCTACGATATTTCTTGGCTCTCTAATTCTTTTCACGGCCTTAATGGCTCAGATATCCTCATAAGTTAATGCTCCACTCATTCTTAACTGAAAACATAAGGCTTAAACATTAGCTATACATATAAACATAATAGCTATAGCATAAATACTTACATTGGCGGTTAGATCCGGAGTTTGAGCATGTGTATCAAGGAGAACTTCATGCGAATGAACCATGCTCTGATACCAATTGTAATAACCCAACTATTTATAAGACCTTAGACCATTAAAACTACTATACATAGACACTATTTTTGAGAAAACATACATAAGAAACATTCACAACTTTATCAAAAACGCTAAAGTAAATATTGAAATATATAAATGAGCGGCATGGGATCCCATTGTTTTAAAATAAAACATAACTTTAAACTAGATAAAATTGTTTACAAAGCTAAATGCGAAAAATACATAAAGACATAATAAAAATACTAAAAATAACGTCGTCCTCGAATTGTCAAGCAATCCATCGAATCCCTTCTTCCTCAATACACAAGCCAAGTTACCACGAATCCTTCCGCCGCCAAAACTATTTTCCTGCATCATATAAAAATAAAAGAATGAGCCTAATGCCCAGCAAGGAAAATCTACTAATAACATAAAACATATACATAAACTATATCATAAACATATACTATAAACATATGTCATATAATACTACAATGGCCATCATACTTCTTGGGGCTCGTTAACTAAACAAGTCATATGCTCAATAGATTTGTGGGGCTTGCTAGCTAAGCAAGTCATATGCCCATAAATTATTGGGGCTTGCTAGCTAGACAAGTCATATGCCGAAGGACTATAAACATACTATACATAATGTAAACATAACATAAGCATAACATATCATATAAACATATAAAATCTATCCTATTTTCCTTACCAACACCGGGATATTTGAGAACAAAGACGAGATTTGGAACACTCCTAAAACCGACAATAAGAATGTGAGTATTTCTAAAGAAAAGAGATGATAAAGAAGAGAACTAAACCACCAAGATGAAACTTACTAAAAAGAAACCTTAAGTTCAAAGAACTTAAATACCTAACCAAGAATTGAAAAAAATGAGTTAGGATCTGAACTAAACATATGTCATATACTACTACAATGGCCATTATACTACTTGGGGCTTATGAACCAAATAAGTCATATGCCCAATAGATTAGTTGGGCTTGCTAGTCAAGCAAGTCATATGCCCATAATTTACTGGGGCTTGTTAGTTATACAAGTCATATGCCCAAGGTCTACAAACATACTATACATAATGTAAGCATAAGATCATATATCATAACAAATCATAACATAAGATAATATAACTTATAAAAAAAACATATATATTTCTATCCTATTTTCCTTACCAAAACCAGCATATGAGAACAAGGACGGGTTTTGGAACACTCCTAAAAACCAACAATGAGAAGGTGAATATTTCTAAAAGAAAGAGATGATAAAGAAATTAACTAAACCACCGAGAAGAAGAGCTTACCGAAAGGAAACCTTAAGTTCAAAGAACTTAAATACCTAACCAAGAATGAAAAATAATGAGTTAGGATCTGAATGAAAACAAGATTAGGAATACCTTTGAATGTATTAGAACCGAACTATAGCTCGATATAGAAAACAGACTATTTATCTTACTTCCCAAGTGTTTAATAAGCTTAAGATGATAAAGCTTATAACCCAACCCAAGTGTTTATCACTCTATAGTAAACCTAGCAGCTTGAAGGCTCTGAACACATCTTGAAGAATGAAAGAAATGGCTGGATATTAGGTCCTATTTATAGAGTTAAAGGAGTGAAAAGATCTTCTTTTAGCTTGAATAAAATAATGAATATTTAATTGAAAAACACTTGAATATTCGTTCAGTAAAGGCTTGCTAAGAGGCTGAGAGTTGAGTTGAGCTTGGTTTCAAAGATGTTTGAAAACTTTGCCAAAGGGTCAATATATCACCCATTGTAGGCGATATATCGCCTGGGCTTATGCCACGAGTGTTCGTCAATGCATTTGTGCGAAGTTCAAGTGTTTTCGTATTCCCCGTGTGGCGATATATCACCCCTAAAGTTGCGATATATCGGCATACGCTGAAATATTATACACGTAATTGCATTTTTTCAGCTTAATTTGAATTAGGTAAACACCTTTGACTGAGTCATAAAACATTTTTAAAGTTGCTGGCAGGTTCTGGGGTTTTCAAATATTTCTTTTATAAAACTATTCATCAAAAATACTTAATTTCCCAACAAACATGCATATGAAAAGTGTCATGATCTTATTAGTTCTATCTAAAACTTATAGTATAATAAATAACATCTTTATAATCAGCTACATTAATCAACCTTATGTTATAATTAATATTCTTAAACTATAGGTTAAACTTATAAAATCTATAAGTGTTGCTACGAGTGTTCAACTAAGTCTCAGCTTGAACCAAAATCCACACTAATAAACATACTATAACTTACTACTAGCTATTACTACTACTACTATCTAACTAGTTAAGTAAAATTCTTCGACTCTACAATTCTCCCCTACTAAAAAGAATTTCATCCTCGAAATTTACTTAACAAAAAATTCTGGATACCGAGCTATCATGTCTTCCTCCAACTCCCACGTTGCCTCCCGTTCAGAACTATTACTCCATAGGTCTTTGACTATCAGAATACTCTTGGATCGTATCTGCTTCATCCCTCTATCTTGGATGCTAACCGGTCGTTCCTCATAACTCAAGTCTTTCTGGAGTGCTATTGTATCGTACTTGAGGACGTGAGATGGATCTGACACATATTTATGCAGCATCGAGATGTGGAACACAATAGGGCTGTCTACTAAAGCTGGCAGTAGGGCTAATCTATATGCAACTGCTCCCACTTTGTCCAATATCTAAAAATGACCTATAAACTGGGGACAAAGCTTGCCTTTCTTCCCAAACCGCTTCACGCCTTTCATAGGAGATATCTTTAGGAAGACTTGATCTCTGAATTTGAATTCCACATCACGCCGCTTGGCATCCCCATAACTTTTCTGATGACTTTGAGCAGCGAGCTTACGTTTTCTAATCAGCGCTACTACTTCCTGGGCTTTTCTAACAGCTTCGGGACCAAGAAGCTGCCTTTCTCCTACCTGGTCCCAATGTAACGGCGATTTCCATCTTCTTCCATAAAGTAACTCATAAGGTCCCATCCCGATCATTGACTGGTATCTATTGTTGTAGGAGAATTAGATCAGTGGTAAGTACTTATTCCACGATCCTCTGAAATCAAGTACACAAGCGCGCAACATATCTTCTAAAATCTGTATGGTGCACTCGGACTGACTGTCTGTCTGAGGATGAAATGTTGTAGTAAGACTTAACTTAGTACCCATGGCTTGCTGTAAACTTCCCCAAAATCTCGATGTAAACACCGATCCTCTATCAGATACTATTGTCTTAGGGATTCCATGCAACCGTAATATTTCTTGGACATAGATGTCTGCGTATTGATCTGCTTTGTATGAAGTCTTAACAGGCAGGAAATGAGCTGACTTGATTAGTCTATCTATTACTATCCAAGCTGAATCATGCTGCTTACTTGCTCGTGGGAAACCCGTCACGAAATCCATGGCTATATCATCCCATTTCCATTCTGGTATGCTAAGTGGTTGCAACAAACCTGCAGGCCATTGATGTTCTGCTTTCACTTGCTGGCATACTAAACATTTAGATACAAATTCTACTATATCCTTCTTCATTCCTGGCCACCAATATATTGCCTCGATATTGTGAGTCATCTTGGTCGACCCTGGGTGAACTGAGTATGGGGTACTGAGTGCTTCTTCTAAAATTGTCATCTTAATTATTTGATCATTTGGCACGCATACCCGATCCTTTTATCTCAATAATCCTTGACCTGATATTTAGAAATTTGTGGTCTTGCCTTCTCTAATTACATCCATATGTGCCACTAATGTGTCATCATGCCCTTGCCCGATCTGTATTTCTTCTAACAGATTTGACTCGGTAGACAAGTTAGCCAGCTTACCGATGACTACTTCTATTCCGGCACTGATCAGCTCCTACTGTAGCGACTTTTCTATTTCGGCTAGTGCTGCTAGACATCCATAACTTTTCCTACTTAGCGCATCAGCAACTACGTTTTCCTTTTGGGGGTGGTATAGGATTTCGCAGTTGTAATCCTTCACTAGCTCTAACCACCTGCTCTGCCTCATGTTGAGATCCTTTTGAGTGAATAAGTACTTTAAACTTTTGTGGTCCGTATAAATCTCACACCGTTCTCTGTAAAGATAATGGCGCCAGATTTTTAACGCAAAGACCACTGCTGCCAACTCCATATCGTGTGTTGGATATCGTTGCTCGTACTCCTTCAGCTGCCTCGATGTGTAGGCTATCACCTTGTCATTTTGCATCAGCACACAACCCAACCCTTACTTCGACACATCACAATAGACTATAAACTTGTCGTTGGGTGTCGGTACACAGAGTACTGGTGCTGAGCACAACTTGTCCTTCAGCAACTGGAAGCTCTCTTCACAGTTATCAATCCAGTTGAACCTCTGCTGTTTCCGGGTCAGGTTGGTGAGCGGAGTGTCTATCTTAGAAAATCCCTCTACAAACTTCCGATAATAACCTACTAATCCCATAAAGCTTCTTACCTCTGATGCGTTCTTTGGTCTTGGCCAATCCTTCACAACCTCTACCTTAGATGGGTCTACTGCAACTTGGTCCTTGGATATAATGTGCCCGAGGAATGCTACTTGCGAAAGCCAAAACTCTCACTTCTTGAACTTGGCGTAAAGTTAATACTCCTTTAGTCGTAATAAGTTCAACCTTCCTTGTGCTCGACTTCGTCCTTTGAGTATACTAAGATGTCGTCGATGAACACTACGACAAATTTATCCAAGTAGTCCTTAAAGACCTTATTCATTAAATCCATAAACGCAGCTGGAGCTTTGGTAAGACAAAAAGATATAACTAAGAAATCGTAATGCCCAAAATGAGTTCTAAAAGCAGTCTTAGGAATATCTTCTTCCCGTACCTTGAGCTGATGGTACCCGAACCGTAAATCAATCTTTGAAAACATGGTCGCACCTCGAAGTTGATCAAACAAGTTGTCAATCCGGGGTAGCAGGTACTTATTATTAATCGTTACCTTATTCAGCTCACGGTAATCTATGCACATCTGCATGCTTCTGTCCTTTTTCTTCACAAATAGGACCGATGCTCCCCATGGCGAATGGCTTGGTCTGATGAAACCCAAGTCTAGGAGTTCTTGCAGTTGCATATTTAATTCCTTGAGTTCGGTAGGTGCCATTCGGTATGGTTCCTTGGAGATAGGCTCGGTGCCCGGTAATAATTCGATTGTGAAGTCAATTTCCCGAGTCGGTGGCAACCCTGGTAAGTCATCGGGAAATACTTCTGGGAATTGTGGATGTCTTCAACTTTAAGTGGTGTTTCCTTTACCCCATCTGTGATGCTGGCTAAGAATGCTTGACATCCATTTTCTATCATCCTTTGAGCTTTGAGAGATGATATTAGTGGGGTGCGTAGTCCTGAAACTTGTCCCATGAAGCACAGTCTCTGGCCGTCAGCAGTTTCAAACGTCACTTTCTTGTGTTTGCAATTGATGGTTGCACCATGCCTTGCTAACCAGTCCATGCCTTGTATCACATCGAAGTCTTTGATCTCCAGTTCTATTAGGTCTCCTTCTAGTTCTACGTCCTCAATCTTGATCGATACGCTTCGTACTATCCGTGATGATAGAACTACTTTGCCCGAGGGCAACTCAGTTACAAAACTTGTTCTAAATCTTTCACAAGGTTTGTCTAGTTATTTTATCATTCCTAACGAGATATACGAATGAGTGTCTCCCGAATCAAATAATACAGATATTATTGAAGATAGAAACCTGACCTGTGACCACTTTATTGCTAGCATCAACTTCTCCTTGGGTTAAGGCAAATACCCTGGCAGGAACCATCTTGTCTTCCTTTTTCCCCTCTGGCTTGAGCTGAGGATAGTCTCTCTTTCGGTGTCCTTCTTGACAACAGTTGTAGCATCCCTTGGTGTTTTCCCAACATTCACAAGGATGTTTCTTCTGGCACTTAGCACATTGCGGGTATTCTACATAACCAGGCCTATTACTTCCATTATTCGTCCGTGCCCTTTTATCGCTATCGGACTGCTTATTGTCAGGATGCCTTCTTTTCTGACCGTTATTGTTGTTGCTGGACTGATTGTTGTTGTTGTTGTGGTTGTTGTTCCGACTAGTCTGAGGTTGACTCTACTGTTTAGGCTCAAGCTTACTGGCTTCTTCTTTACTAACATTTGCCTGAAGCCTTTCTACTTTTATTGCTGTTTCTAGAACATCGGCATAGGTAGTATTTCCCGGGTTTGCTAGCTTAACCCCTAGCTCGATCATTGGTCGTAGTCCTCTAACGAACTTGGTCACCCTCAGAAAGTCAGTTGGAACCATTTTCGGTGCAAACATGGCTAATCGGTCAAACTGTCGGGCTTATTCTGCTACTGATAAACTCCCTTGCTTTAGACCAGTGAACTCATCAACTCTTGAAGCGATGACTGTCGATTTATAGTACTTTTTGTGGAACAACTCCACAAATCTAGTCCAAGTCATTGTGGCGACATCATGAGTATTCTGAACTATGTCCCACCATATTCTGGCATCTTTCTTGAGTAGAGACGAAATGCAGGATATGCAGTTCGCGTTGCCGAGGTTCATGTGTTTCAGGATTGGCTCCACATTTCTGAGCCATTCTTCAGCCTAGAAGGGGTCTATTGTCCCTTCAAAGTTCAGAGTGTGTTGCTTACGAAACTACTCATAAACTGGCTCCATGTTTTGAGCTAGGTATGGCGCATAGTTCACCATTGACCATCTCTCATAAGAACCAACTTGTTGGGGTGCTGGGGCCATTTGCTGAGACCGCGGCGGAGGCTGAGTCTGAGGCTGAGCCTATTGCCGCTGTTTCTGTAGTAACTCCTCAACTTGCTGTCGTAGTATGGAAATTTTTGCAGTGTTGTCAACCAGCGACGGCGATGCATTTCCGTTGGCAGTAGAACGCACTCCCCTTCTACGAACTGGAGGGGCTTCATAACTCTCTAGAGCAGCGTTGGAGACATTAGCATTGTTTCGAGTGGACCTTCGAAGTGACATCTTCAGCAGAGTTCTAACAATTGAGAAAATATGTTAGAACTTTACCCTAATTGGCTCTAAAAAACTTAATCTAAACAAACATAACTCTGACCTATTAATTATGATTTCTTATGAAAATTATATAAGCCTTCTTTATCATTAGAGTGGGTTGCTATACTTAGAAAAATAAGCCATCTTTAATATTTTATAAGCCTATTTCTAATCATCCTATATGACAAAATTCTCAGGCTCGAAACTCATCGTTGTTCCAAAGTTAACCATATTGAGGGAGGGTTGGGATCAGTAAAATCGTTCCCACTACTATGGCCCCCTAACTCTCAATATTGAGATCCCGGTGCATTGATTTGTATCCACCCTTACTGAACTTAGTCATTATTTATTAGATTTATTATTTATTATGATTGCAAAAGAAAATCAAACTCATACATGTTAACAAAATAACAATGATATTAATTTGGAAAAAGGTTTTCACTATTTATAATCATAAATGCAAATAAATAAAATAAACAAGAAAACTAATCTATTCTAAAAATCGAGATCTTCTACATCTGATCCTTCATCTAACATATCATAATCTATCTCTTCATAGTCATCATTGTCTTGTGCCTCAAAATGCCCTTAAGGAAGATTCGTAAAAATTCTATGTTTTTGCTCATTTGTAAATTGGAATTCCATTTTAGAAGTGAACCTAAGTATGAGAAAATAATATCTCATAGCTACGAGTAGTTCATCTTCATCATCTATCGTCTCCCAAATATCTTCTAAGGCTGCAATCACAGTTGGATAATCTTTAAAAAGTCAAATTACTAAAACATATTGCTCCGTGGATCTCATCATGATCTGCTTAGTTTCTTGGAGGTGACCTATCTCCCTGTGGAACAAAAGTAGTCTCCGAGTGATTCTTTCTAGCACTCCAACGGTGTTTCTTGGTTCTCTAATTCTTTTTAAGGCCTTAATGGCTCGGATATCCTCATAAGTTAATGCTCCATTTATTCATAACTAAAAACATAAAGGCTAAAATCGTTAGCTATACATATAAAAATAATAACTATAACATAAACACTTACTTGGCGATTAGATTCAGAGCTTGAGCGTGTGTATCAAGGAGATCTTTATGCGAATGAACCGTTGCATTGATACCAACTGTAATGACCCAATTAATTCTAAGACTTTGGACCATTAAAACTACTCTACATAGACACTACTTTCACGAAAACATACATAAGAAACATTTACAAACTTTATTAAAAACTCTAAGTAAATGTTGAAATACATAAATTCAGGGTATGGGATCCCATTGTTTGAAAAATAAAACATAACTTTAACTTAATTATTATTGTTTACAAAACCAAGTGCAGAAAATACATAGAAACATAAAAAAAACTAAAAATAACATCATCCTCGAATCGTTCACGCACTCCACCGAATCCATTCTTCCTCAATACACAACCCCAAGCTGCCATGAATCCTTCCGCCGCCATAACTATTTTCCTACATACATAAAAAAAATGAATGAGCCTAATGCCCAGCAAGGAAAATCTGCTAATAACATAAAACATAAACATATACTATAACGTATGTCATATACTACTACTATGGCTATTATACTACTTGGGGCTTGTAAACTAAACAAGTCATATGCCCAATCGATTGGGGGGGGGGGGGGCTTGCTAGTCAAGCAAGTCATATACCCATAATTTACTGGGGCTTGTTAGCTATACAAGTCATATGCCCAAGGTCTACAAACATACTATGCATAACGTAAACATAAGATTACATATCATAAGATAACATAACATAAGATAATATAACATATAAAAAACATATATATTTCTATCCTATTTTCCTTACCAAAATCGGGATATGAGAACAAGGATGAGATTTGGAACACTCCTAAAAACCAACAATGAGAAGGTGAGTATTTCTAAAAGAAAGAGATGATAAAGAAATGAACTAAACCACCGAGAATAAGAGCTTACCGAAAGGAAACCTTAAGTTCAGAGAACTTAAATACCTAACCAAGAATAGAAAAACAATGAGTTAGGATCTGAATGAAAACTAAAGAAAACTTAAAGAATTAAACTGAAATAATCTCAAGATTAGGAATACCTTTGAATGTATTAGAACCGAACTACATCTCGATATAGAAAAACACACTATTTATCTTACTTCCCAAGTGTTTAATAAGCTTAAGATGATAAAGCTTATAACCCAACCCAAGTTTTTATCACTCTATAGTAAACCTAGCAGCTTGAACGCTCTGAACACAGCTTGAAGAATGAGAGAAATGGCTGGGTACTAGGTCCTATTTATAGAGTTAAAGGAGTGAAAAGATCTTCTTTTAGCTTCAATAAAATAATGAATATTTAATTGAAAAACACTTGAATATTCATTTAGCAGAGGCTTAAGACTCGGTCAAAACGTTCAGAGGCTTGCTAAGAGGTTAAGTGTTGAATTGAGCTCGGTTTCAAAGATGTTTGAAAACTTTTCCAAGGGGCCGATATATCGCCCATTGTAGGTGATATATAGCTTGGGCTTATGCCCCGAGTGTTAGTCAATGCGTTTGTGCAAAGTTCACGTGTTTTTGTATTCCCCGTGTGGCGATTTATCGCCCCTAAAGTTGCGATATATCGACATACGCTGAAATATTATACACGTAATTGCACTTTTTCAGCTTACTTTGAATTGGGTAAACAACTTTGACTAAGTCATAAAACATTTTTAAATTTGCTGGCAGGTTCTGGGGTTTTCCAATATTTCTTTTATAAAACTATTCATAAAAAATACTTAATTTCCCAACATACATGCATATGACAAGTGTCATGATCTTATTAGTTCTATCTAAATCTTATAGTATAATAAATAAGATCTTTATATTCAGCTAGATTAATCAAACCTTATGTTATAATTAATATTCTTAAACTATAGGTTAAACTCATAAAATCTATAAGTGTTGCTACGAGTGTTCAACTGAGTCCCGGCTTGAACCAAAATCCACAATAATAAACATACTACTACTACTACTACTACTACTACTACTACTATCTAACTAGCTAAGTAAAATTCTTGGACTCTACACCTAGCTATCCTTCTAGGTTCTGAGGACAAGGTCCTTGACCTGGAAGACAAGTACTTGTAAAGAATTCGAGGACTACTAACTAGTCCTCAGGACAGGGCCTCAGAGAGAGAGTTCCTTGCCCTACCTTTATCTGAGGGATGTAGCCTTTATTCGAGATATCCACCCTTTGAGGACTGACCCCCAGAGCGGGGCCTCACTTGAAAAGACACACGTCTTTGCCACGTGCCCTACCCACATTGGTTTCTGATTGCCACGTGTCCTATGGTGAAAACACAGACAACAATATTTATTCTTTAATTAATGTGATAAGATAAGTTATCTAGTTTAGATATTTTTTAATAAATAATAATTAAATAAAAGTGGTTGGAACAAATCCTTGAAATCAGTGATGTGTTACCCGCCAACTACAGTGCATGTGTAATAGAGATCCAATAATGAATCTTGATATTTCTTTTATTTATTTAATAATTAGTTTATAATTTGAATTTTGAATTTATTTAATTATTTTATAAATATATCAGATAAAAATAGTTTCAAGATACACTTAAGTGAGAGAATATTCTAGAGAGAAAATTCTAAGCTTTTCACAGATTGAGAAAAATATATTGTAATATTTTTCTATCCTTGAAAACTGTCTTAGACCTTATATTTTAAGATCTCATGAGTTGATAACTTCTTGTGAGTCAGAAAACTTCCCGCCATTACTCTACGTGCCCACACACGTCTTCAGGTGTAGAGATAGATCTTGGAAGATCTTGGTTAAAGTATTCAAAATGATGTTTTGGATTGGATGTATGTTGGAGTTACTAAAAGATAGCGAGAATTCTTGATTGTTCTACAACTGGTAAATCCTCATCTTTTTCTATCTCTTTGATTAATGTTTTACATATTAATGGATCACGTTATTGAAAGATTGTTTAAATAATTTTTTTGAAATCTCTGGGCCCACCACCTCATGCTTTACGTTGTGCATATGGTAAACCAGTTACCAACAAAATAGGAGAGTACCCTTAGAACACTGCTCGGAGACAAGGAATGTGACAATTTTCTAAACAAGGAGTATGCCCGGAGCCCCTTAAATGGCCCCCTGGGGACACCATCGGAAGCTCAAGAACATCGCTGGAATCTGAAAAGTTTGCCAGAAGCTAGTTGATTATCAAATAATGTTAAAAAAGTGAAAATAATACAAAAAATGTCACTTACAGCTACTTTTGACACCAACAAGGGCCCAAAATAAGGTTAAAAGAGGTTAAACGACCTCTAAGTCCTAACCATTTTACTAGCCTGAACAGAAACTCAGAAATTCCCAAAGAGTCGTAAGAGAAACAATAGATAAATGATAAGAAGACTTACTCGAGAGGTAGCGCCTATACGTGCTAAGTTGCGTACGAACTTGAAAGTATCACTTCTGGTACACCCAAAAATAACATGATTCCCTCCAACCTTCTTTGGTTGAAGGGCATGAAATCCAAATGGGGAACGAGAAAATGTCCAAGGCTGAAGGAAAGGAAACTATTGATCTTTTCCTTACTTTCTATAAGAGGGCTCTACACACTAAAATTTTGTACGTAATGGATATGAGTAGAATCCTTGTCAGTGGCAATTTTCTTGGAAAATCTGGAATCAAGGTAGTGATAGATTCTGACAAGCTTACTTTTTCAAAGGGGAATGTTTTTGTGGGGAAGGAATATGCTTGTGATGAAATGTTTAAACTTTGTACCTCAATTGATGATTTGAATAATAAAGTTTCTATTTCTTCTTGTTATATGCTTGACTCAAATTCTATTACTATTATGATATGTTAGACTTGCACATTGTAGAGTCCCAGAATTTTACTTAGCTAGTTAGATAGTAGTAGTGGTAGTAATAGATGGTAGTAGTTATAGTATGTTTAATACTGTGGATTTTGGTTCAAGTCGGGACTTAGTTGAACACCCATAGCAACACTTATAGATTTTATAAGTTTAACCTATAGTTTAAGAATATTAATTATAACATAAGGTTTGATTAATATAGCTGATTATAAAGATGTTATTTATTATACTATAAGGTTTAGATAGAACTAATAAGATCATGACACTTGTCGTGTGCATGTTTATTGAGAAATTAAGCATTTTTTATGAATAGTTTAATAAAAGAAATATTTGAAAACCCCAGAACCTGCCAGCTGCTTTAAAATCGTATTATGACCCAGTCAAAGCAATTTACCCAATTCAAATTAAGCTGAAAAAGTGCAATTACGTGTATAATATTTTAGCGTATGCCGATATATCACAGCTCTAGGGGCGATATATCGCCACACGGGGAATACAAAAACACGTGAACTTCGCACAAATGCATCGACGAACACTCGGGGCATAAGCCCAGGCAATATACCGCCTATGATGGGCGATATATCGACCCCAGGGAAAAAATTTCAAACATTTTTGAAACCAAGCTCATTTTATTCCTTAACCTCTTAGCAGGACTCTGAACGTTTTGATTGAGTCTTAAGCCTCTCCTGAACAAATATTCAAATGTTTTTCAAGTAATATTCATTATTTTTATTGAAGCTAAAAGAATATCTTTTCACTCCTTGAACTCTATAAATAGGACCTAGTACCCAGCCATTTATCTCATTCTTCAAGCTGTGTTCAGAGACTTCAAGCTGCTAGGTTTACTATTGAGTGATAAACACTTGGGTTGGGTTATAAGCTTTATAAACACTTGGGAAGTAAGATAAATAGTGTGTTTTTCTATATCAAGGTGTAGTTTGGTTCTAGTACATCCAAAGTATTCCTAATCTTATGTTCATTTCTGTATGTCTTTTTATTTTTCATTAGTTTTCTTTACTCAAATCCTAACTCGCTATTTTCCACTCTTGGTTAGGTATTTAAGTTCTTTGAACTTAAGGTTTCTTTTCGGTAAGTTTCATCTTGGTGGTTTAGTTCATTTATTGATCATCTCTTTCTTTAGAAATACTCACATTTTTATTGTTGGTTTTGGGAGTGTTCCAAATCTTGTTCTTGTTCTTGTTCTCACATCTCGGTTTTGGTAAGGAAAATAGGATAGAATTTTATATGCTTATATGATATGTTTATATGTTATGTTATGTTATTTAATGTTATATTATGTATGTTGATAGACCTTGGGCATATGACTTGTATAGCTAACAAGCCCCAATAATTTATGGGCATACGACTTGCTTAGCTAGCAAGCCCCACAAATCTATTGGGCATATGACTTGTTTAGTTAACAAGCCCCAAGTAGTATAATGGCTATTGTAGTAGTATATGACATATGTTGTAGTATATGTTTAAGTTTATGTTTTATGTTATTAGTAGATTTTCCTTGCTGGGCATTAGGCTCATTCCTTTATTTTTATGTATGTAGGAAAATAATTATGGCGGCGGAAGGATTCTTGATAGCTTTGGGTTGTGTATTGAGGAAGAATGGATTCGGTGGACTGCGTGAACGATATGAGGATGATGTTATTTTCAGTCTTTTTTTAATTATGTTTCTATGTATTTTCCGCACTTGTTTTTGTAAACAATTTTAATTAAGTTAATGTTATATATTTTGTTTTTCAAACAATGGGAACCCATACCCTGAATTTATGTATTTCAACATTTCCTCTATAGTTTGTTTTATAAAGTTATGAATGTTTCGTATGTATGTTTTCTTAATAATAGTGTTTATGTATAGTAGTTTTAATGGTCCAAAGTCTTAGAATTAATTGGATCATTACAGTTGGTATCAGAGCAACGATTCATTCGCATGAAGTTCTCCTTGATACACATGCTCAAGCTCCGAATCTAACCACCAAGTAAGTGTTTATGTTATAGTTATGATGTTTATATGTATAGCTAACGATTTTAGTCTTTATGTTTCAGTTAAGAATGAATGGAGCATTAACTTATGAGGATATCCGAGCCATTAAGTCCTTAAAAATAATTAGAGAACCAAGAAACACCGTAGGAGTGCTAGAAAGAATCACTCGAAGACTACTTTTATTCCACAGGGAGATAGGTCACCTCCAAGAGACTAAGCAAATCATGATGAGAACAACAGAGCAATATGTTTTAGTAATTAGACTTTTTAAAGATTATCCAACTGTGATTGCATCTTTAGAAGATATATGGGAGACGATAGATGATGAAGATGAGTTACCGGTAGCTATGAGCTATTATTTTCTCATACTTAGGTTCACTTGTAAAAAGGAATTTCAATTCACCAATGAGCAAAAACATAGAATTTTTACGAATCTTCCTCGAGGGCATTTTGAGGCTCAAGATAATGATGACTATGAGGAAATAGATGATGATATGTTAGATGAAGGATCAGATGTAGAAGATCCTGATTTTTAGAATAGATTAGTTTCCTTGTTTATTTTATTTATTTGCATTTGTGATTGTAAATAGTGAAAACTTTTTTTTTCCAAATAAATGTCATTGTTATTTTGATGACATGTATGAGTTTGATTTTACTTTTGTAATCATAATAAATAATGACTAAGTTCAGTGAGGGTGGATACAAATCAATGGATCAGGTTCCATATTGAGAGTTAGGGGGCCATAATAGTGGGAACGATTTTACTGATCCCATCCCTCCCTCAATATGGTTAACTTTGGAACAACGACGACTTTCGAGCTTGAGAATTAAGTCATATAGGATGATTAGAAATAGACTTAGAAAATAATAAAGATGGCTTATTTTTTTTTCTAAATATAGAAACCCACTCTAATAATAAAGAAGGCTTATAAGAAATCATAATAAATAGGTTCGAGTTATGTTTGTTTAGATTAAGTTTTTGCCTTGGAGCCTATTATGGTAAAGTTCTAACATGCTTTTCTGAATGGTTAGAACTCTGCTTAAGATGTCTCTCAAAAGGTCCGCTCGCAACAATGCTAATGTCTCCAACGCTGCTCCTGAGAGCAATGAAGCCCCTCCAGTTCGCAGAAGGGAAGTGCGTGCTACCAACCGAAATGCGTCGTCGCCGCGGCCGGTTGACAACACTGCGGAAATTTCCAGACTACGATAGCAAGTTGAATAATTATTGCAGCAACAGCACAGGCTCAGCCTCAGACTCAGCCTCTGCCTCCGCCACAACCTCAGAAAATGGCCCCAGCACCCCAATAAGTTGGTCCATATGTGGGATGGCCAGTGGCAAACTATGCGCCATACCCAGCTCAGCACATGGAGCCAGTTTATGAGCGGTTTCGTAAACAACACGCTCTGAAATTTGTAGGGACTACAGACCACTTTGAGGCGGAAGGATGGCTCAGAAATGTGGAGCCAGTCCTGACGCACATGAATCTCAGCAACGCGGACCGCATATCCTGCATTTCATCTCTGCTCAAGAAAGATTCTAGAATATGGTGGGACTTAGTTCAGCAGACTCACGATGTCGCCACCATGATTGGACCAGATTTGTGGAGCTGTTCCACAAAAAGTACTATAATTCGGCAGTCATTGCTTCAAGAGTCGAGGAGTTCGCTCGTCTGAAGCAAGGGAGTTTATCAGTGGGAGAATATGCTCGGCAGTTCGACCGATTAGCCAAGTTTGCACCGGAAATGGTTCCAACTGACATTCTAAGGGTGACCAAGTTCGTTAGAGGACTTCGACCAAAGATTGAGCTAGGGGTTAAGCTAGCAAACCCAGGAAATACTACCTATGCCGATGTTCTAGAAACGACAATAGAAGTAGAAAGGCTTCAGCCAAATGTTAGTAAAGAAGGCATCCTGATGTTCTAGAAACGGCAATAGAAGTCCCATAATTTTACTTAGCTAGGTAGATAGTAGTAGTAGTAGTAGTAGTAATAGCTAGTAGTAGTTATAGTATGTTTATTACTGTGGATTTTGGTTCAAGCCGGGACTTAGTTGAACACTCGTAGCAACACTTATAGATTTTATAAGTTTAACCTATAGTTTAAGAATATTAATTATAACGTAAGGTTTGATTAATATAGTTGATTATAAAGATGTTATTTTTTATACTATAAGGTTAAGATAGAACTAATAAGATCATGACACTTGTCGTGTGCATGTTTATTGAGAAATTAAGCATTTTTGATGAATAGTTTTATAAAAGAAATATTTGAAAACCACAGAACCTGCCAACAGCTTCAAAATCATATTATGACTCAGTCAAAGGTGTTTACCCAATTCAAATTAAGCTGAAAAAGTGCAATTACGTATATAATATTTCAGCATATGTTGATATATCGCAGCGCTAGGGGAGATATATCTCCACACGCGGCATACGAAAACACGTGAACTTCGCACAAACGCATCGACAAACACTCGGGGCATAAGCCCAGGTGATATATCGCCTACAATGGGCGATATATCGGCCCTAGGGAAAAAATTTCAAACGTTTGTGAAACCGAGCTCATTTTATTCCTTAACCTCTTAGCAAGCCTCTGAACGTTTTGACTGAGTCTTAAGCCCTGCTGAACGAATATTCAAATGTTTTTCGAGTAATATTCATTATTTTTATTCAAGCTAAAAGAAGATCTTTTCACTCCTTGAACTCTATAAATAGGACCTAGTACCCAGTCGTTTCTCTCATTCTTCAAGTTGTGTTCAGAGCCTTCAAGCTGCTAGGTTTACTATTGAGTGATAAACACTTGGGTTGGGTTATAAACACTTGGGAAGTAAGATAAATAGTGTGTTTTTCTATATCGAGGTGTAGTTTGGTTCTAGTACATCCAAAGGTATTCCTAATCTTATGTTCATTTATGTATGTCTCTTTAGTTTCCATTAGTTTTCTTTACTCAAATCCTAATTCGCTATTTTCCACTCTTGGTTAGGTATTTAAGTTCTTTGAACTTAAGGTTTCTTTTCGATAAGTTTCATCTTGGTGGTTTAGTTCATTTCTTGACCATCTCTTTCTTTAGAAATACTCATATTTTTATTGTTTGTTTTAGGAGTGTTCCAAATCCCGTTCTTATTCTCAGATCCATGTTTTGGTAAGGAAAATAAGATAGAATTTTATATGTTTATATGATATGTTTATATGTTATGTTATGTTATGTTATGTTATGTTATGTTATGTTATGTAATGTTATATTATGATGTTGATAGACCTTGGGCATATGACTTGTATAGCTAACAAGCCCCAATAATTTATGGGCATAGGACTTGCTTAGCTAGCAAGCCCCCCAAATTTATTGGGCATATGACTTATTTAGTTAACAAGCCCCAAGTAGTATAATGGCCATTGTAGTAGTATATGACATATGTTATAGTATATGTTTATGTTTATGTTTTATGTTATTAGTAGATTTTCCTTGCTGGTCATTAGGCTCATTCCTTTATTTTTATGTATGCAGGAAAATAGTTATGGCGACAGAAGGAGTCTTGGCAGCTTGGGGTTGTGTATTGAGGAAGAATGGATTTGGTGGACTGCGTGAACGATTCAAGGACGTTGTTATTTTCAGTCTTTTTTAATTACGTTTCTATGTATTTTCTGCACTTGGTTTTGTAAACAAATTTAATTAAGTTAAAGTTATATTTTTTTTTCAAACAATGGGATCCCATATCCTGAATTTATGTATTTCAACATTTCCTTTATAGTTTCTTTTATAAAGTTATGAATGTTTCGTATGTATGTTTTCTTAAGAATAGTGTCTATGTATAGTAGTTTTAATGGTCCAAAGTCTTAGAATTGGTTGGGTCATTACACACATATAGGTTTTAGTACAATTAAATGTGGATTGATTAATCGTGATAATGTTGAGTATGATAAGTGTGAGCTATGTGTAAAATCTAAAATGGTTAAGAAATATTTTCCTAGTGTTGATAGAAATTCTAACTTGGTAGATTTAATACATAATGATATATGTGAACCAAATGGTATGTTTACTAAAAGAGGAAGTATATATTTTATTACTTTCATAAATGATTGTTCTAGGTTCACATATGTTTATTTGCTTAAGAACAAATATAAATAATTTAATTTGTTTAAAACATATAAAGCAGAAGTTGAAAACCAATTAGAAAGGAAAATAAATGTACTTAGAAGTGATAGGGATGGTGACTATTTTTCAAATGATTTCAACTTGTTTTGTGAAGAGCATGGAATAATACATGAATGTATAGCCCCATATACTCCACACAAAAAATAATGGTATAGCGGAAAGGAAAAATAGGACATTTCTTGAAATATTCAATACTATGCTATTACATTCAAAATTAAGTTTTAATTTGTGTGGCGAAGCCTTGTTATCTGCATGTTATACTTTGAATCGTATTCCCATGAAGAAAAAAAATACATCTCCATATGAGTTATGAAAAAGAAAGAAACCAAACATTGGTTATCTTAAAGTGTGGGTGTGTCTTGCTTATTGCAAGAGCACAAACCCTAAAAGGATCAGGTTTGTAATATCCGTCTTTCTGTTTTATTGGTATTTTGGTAATTTTGGCCTTTAACGCCAATTTGGTAATTTAATACTCTCGAGGTGTATTTTTTTTGTAATTTTGTGAAATTACGTTGAATTTTCCATTTTTCTTAATCCATTACCAAATAATTATCAGCTTATTTTAATTGCGGAAATGTAATAAGCAGATGGATTAGACACATAATATGACTAATCACTTTAAAATGATGATAAATTAGACTTAAACAGAATAACCAAGAACGTGAAAATCAACACAACAATTTTTTATGTGGTTCAGTTGCCCTAGTCCATGGAGCTACGCTCAACGAAGAAAACTTATTAGTAAAGATCCCAAATACAAAAGCAATGACTTATACAAGATTAGACTCCCTCTATATCATTGTCGCACTCTTTTGTATTTCAATACCAATCTTGATTATGCAAGAATCAGTTCTTCACTCGAACTCCCTTCGACGATGATTGATTGCTTTCTTCCTCCTGAAGAAAGACTTGATTGGCACTTCTCCCGAAGACCTTGATGTTTTCTTCCTCCCGAAGAAAGACTTTGATCAGCTCTTCTCCGGAAGACTTTAGAAGTAATCACAATGTTAATAATACCTTGAATACTAAAGACTAAAGGGTATCAAAGATAGTGCAACATGCACTCAATAACAAGACTAAGTATTTCCACTCTTAATTGTTGTTATTAAATTAAAAAAATAATCAAAATACGCAGCAGAATGTGTAGGAAAGAGATTTTTAAAAAATCATTAATACCAGCCAGGATCATACATATATAGATATATTAAATAACATATATTAGAAATAGAGATTACTTCTCGTAGCCTATCTAAGTATCCTTGAGTCTTTTAGTAAAATCAACGATCTTCCTATCCTTATGAAAGCTCACACATTGGCCTTCCAAGTCATTCCTCAACACACAAGAACGTGTGTGGGCACATAGGATTCACATGTTGATTTTAGGCTCTCTAGATGTACTCAACACAAGAGAACTAGAGAGGTTTGAGAAGAGAGAGGCTATAGAAACTTCTAGAATTTCAGGTATAGAGAATTCTATCGTTTCATTCTTTTGGGAGAGTTTGATAACATAGAAACAACCGACTTAGAAAAGAATAGCTTCTTTTTAGGTTTATAAATATAATTAACTTATTTAATTAAACTTTCTTTAATTAAAATAAAACTGATCAGCAATCTATTTTAATTGTTTAATTTTAAATCATATTTAAAAAAAATAATTAAAATAATTAAATAAACAAATTGATTCGAAATTCAAATCTCATGATTAGAAAATATTTACATATCGCGCCACTCACTATCTGGCACAGTGAGTGGTGTGAGCCACAAGGGTATATCCTTCATTTTTTTCATTTGTATGTTTAATTAATTTTAAGATAAGATATTTGTCCCAAAATAAATATCAATTAATTCAAAATTAACTTTATCTTAAAAACTATCAGTTTTAAATAAATTATCATATAATTAGATAATAATTAAACTTTCCCAAATATTAATCCAAACATGATTAATATTTATTTTAGCATAAATATTTTCAAAAAAAAAAACTATATAATTAATTAGTTCACAAGTAATCAATTTCTCATAATTATCACATAATTATTTTCTTGCCCTAGAAAATTAATTCCTTTGCAATTTAGTCATTTCTCTATAAATCTTCCTTGCGACATCCTTGTGCATGACAGTGTAGGATAGAGGCGACCTGGGACCATGGACCTATAATACAAAGCTCCAATAAACCAGATTATTAATTATTCTAATAATCTTATTTATTAATTCCATGATTACTCCACTATAAATATAGATTTGCACACTATATATTTATAGAATTATATTTACATAGTTTTCTCTTGTAGTCCATTAATATAATCAATAAATATAGTTATGTCCTCCATTTATTGGTTCATTAATTAGAGCTGGTCAAAATTACCATTTTACCCTTCTAATTACCTCTTGTTCCTTAAGTACAATTAATTCCCTAGCGAATAATTAATCAAATGATAGATTTGAGCTCAATAACAATTATGTTCCAAAATTAACCCTAAAAGGGAACCAATGCTTGATCCGTTAGGAAAGCATGAATTCCATTCTTGTAAAATCATGTTCCCATCCATTCATGATATTGAATCTCCAAAACAAAAGTCACTCGCCTCATTATGGAAAACAATAAGTTTATAAAGATAGTTAATTCATATCAATTTTATCATATATAATAACTATTATATACAACACATTTACCAAGTTGTCTATCCACATCAGTAATCCGAATCTAGACTACTTGCATCTCGTATGCTTAGTGAACCATACTAGTAATCACTAATTAATGATTCCATACTTTAATATGTTACTAACTATTTTATTCATTGTATAAGATCTTAATTCTCTTGTACTATAATATTAGATCATATCCTCATAAATGAATAAAATTGTACTTTTATTTAAATCAATAAAGTATCTTTTTACATGCTTTTAGGGCATAAACCCTAACATTAATCTCACAAAATACAAATTCACTCTTCAAATACAAATTACGCTCATGGCCTGTAAAGAGCTCAACTTTTCTTGGCTACCAAAGCTTCGATTTGTAACATCCAAAAGTCCACCTTTCACAGCCCATAAAATCAGAGAAGTGAATATCTCTGAATGAAAATTCTGTCGAATGTGTCAGAATCCTAGATTGCTCGCCCAACTAGGCAATTAAATAAATCATAATGTACCTGGACAGACTTAAGAATAGAAAACAACCCACCAATTTTTTTTTTGAAAATCACAAAGGACTTTATCTGAATTAACTAGACAACAATCACAGTAATGAATAATTATGTAAAACATTGTTTCTCCATAAGATGGTGTAAGAAGACATTAAAAATCACACAAATAAGGAAACAATCAAATATATTTTTATACCATAAAAATCTTTATTTAATTTACAATTATTTTTGTGATACCTGAATAATATTAGCCAACTTTAGGATTTTACGTACGTTTAATGTGATTATATTAATACGTGTATGTGATATTAATATCTATGAAAGATATTTATGCTGGAAAATACTGAGGGTGCTCGGGTTATGTGTGAAATTGATGAATCACAATTTTCTTCAAATGGTAGAGGATTGCTCATCAAGAATTGTTGAAATAAGGGTCATAATGAAATAAAGATAACTTATGAGGAATAAATTAATTATGCATTATAGAAACTAATAGTTTAGTATGAAATTACTAAAACAGGTTTAGTAAAATTGTTGGAATAGCTTTGATCAAGGGTATGATGGTAATTTAGTTATAGTGAGTCATTATAAATAGAAAGTGAGGGACTAGAGTTAGGGTTTCATTCAGAATTTGAAATTGGTGGATGCTCTACACATAATCAATGAAAAGAACTCTCTCTCTAGACTATACTAGGGTTTAAGATCTAAGGAAGAAGAAGAAGAAGAAGGATCTCTTCATATACGTTTGGATTACTAGGAGTTCGTGTGGGGGCTCATTTAGGATGCTTTGGGAGACGATATTCATGACTTAGGTTGCTATACATGATCTTGGTAAGAACTTTTCACACTTTTAAATTTCTTTGAATGTTCTTGAAGCTTTGGTTTATGTTAATGGTAGTTTTGATTAGAAAGCATGATAGGTTAGGATGATTTGTTTTATATGCATGTTAGGGACTTGGATATTGTTTAATAAAGGTTAAAAACATGTTACTAATGAATTAATGAACATATAAGGTCTGGTTTTGTGATATATGTTCATAGCTTGGGGAAAAAGTTTTGTTGGAAGAGATTGCTAGAGTTATGGAGTTAGGTGTTGCTCATAAATTTTTGGTATTTTAATTTATCTTTAAGAATTGTATGATAATATAGAGGGATTCGAGACAAGGAAATGCAAAAATAATTGTCCAAATCAGATTTAAATTGAGAGAGTTATGGTTGTTTGAAGAAAAGTCGTGACCTACGATTTCTCCGTAAAATTGGGTTTTACTCTCATATATTATGTTTTTCTCCATAGGAAGTTTTGACCAAGTTGTGTTCGTATCTTTTTGTGCACAAATTTTTCTTTTCTATTGTCAAACAATCTTGTCTGTTACAACCCCAGGCAACGACCCTAGCGACAACGATTATCCTCTTCAGCTAATTTAGTTAACCATGTGCTTATGAATCACAATCTGATCGCATACATGGCCATGGTTCATTCACTAAAGCATAGATTTTTGTACCATCTCAACGCACTTTATTTTCATTTGACATCCTGTTCTTCATTTACATGGATAAGCAAAAATATTTTTTTTTCTTTATCAACCTTGTTATGGTGAAAATAGAAAGAATGAGTATACATATTGTATTTTATATTGACAATAAAAATGAAATACAATTATTCGAGTCCTATTTGCTTATTTATAATAATTGTGTGGAGATAACTTTTGAAAATTTATGAGGGGTTTATCAAAATTATGTGACATAACAATACTTATATTCATCTTAAGGCTACAAATTGCAAGAGGAAGAATAACATACTGAAATTGAAGGACAACTTGTGAATCTGGAAAGAGGAAAGGGTGAAAATTTTTAAAGTTTTTGAGTACTTTTGGCCTATGTTCTAGTCTTCACATTCAGGCATGGAAGTGTCCTCTCGAGTCATTGATACCATGCATAGCTCCATTTTCTAGCTATGTATTCTTTGTTTACCTTAGATGTTATTAGCACTACCCTTTTCCAAATAGGGATACTAAGGCACAAAGATTAGATAAATTTCATGTTTTTTTTGTAATCGACATCATTGGAGTGGTTGGGGGTACCATCTGTAGATTTTGGTTGAGTGTTCTTAGTAGATGAAGTTTTTGTTGGGGCTTTAAATTATACCCATATTTCCAAGAAAAACAAACCAGAGATATTTGATCAATTAGCATTTATAATGTCGTTTACAAGTTGTTGACCACGATTTTGGCCAACGACGAGTAGACGTCAAAAATACAATAAACCTTCAAGAGAAAATATGACACTGATAATTTTATAGTGGTTCAGCCCCAATATGTTGGTAATAGCCTAATCCACTTAGAGTTGTGATATATAGATCTACACTCAAGATCAGATGAACCTGTGTTAACTGAGTTTCTTAAGTGTAAATGAAAAAAAGTACAAGATTTCTCTCAGAATACAAATGCTCTCTCAGGAAAATCAGAATTCGAATCCCTTCAATGATGCCATGAGCTCTTTATTTATAGGCTCAGAATCGTACAAATCAAAATCCCTCATAATCAGGATCATTCAGTTGCTCTAACCAATTTTTAATTAATAATCACATTTAAAATACAACAATATGCAATTTATTTGGGATAATCTAAGAGATTCCCGCTGTGGGTACGACTAATTCTAGCTGAAGTCGTTACTGAAATCTTATCGCAGAATCATGATCTGTCTAGTCGGCCAACTCCACTCCCTGAAATGAGATTGGTCAACCAAAGCACCCTTATGGTTAGGCAAAACATTTGATTGGCCAGATACACTTGACCCCAAAATGACTGGCGGCCAAAGCGCTTGACTGGTCAGTCAAAAATCCTCACCGGTCGGCCAAAGCGCTTGACTGGTCAGTCAAAAATCCTTACCAGTCGGTTAGAAATTTCACCTGGTCAGTTAAACCACTTCCAAACAAGATAAATAATTTTTATGACCAGTAATATCGCAACTTTGAATATTAATTCAAACCTTTTGCCTTTCTTGATAACACATTTGTGGATGCTCAAAATTCAACACTGGTAAAGAACCCACATCTCATGCCTGAGGTCCCTGGAAGGTTCAAAGAACCATGTTCGAAGTCCATTTGAACCCTCAAATTAGTGCTCAAAATTACCCTGCTCCAAATGACCCTGCTCAAAATGACCCTGCTCCAAATGACCCTGCTCCAAATGACCCTGCTCCAAATGACCCCGCTCCAAATGACCACTCCACCTTGGACACTGGTAAAGAACCCAAGCGTCCCGCGCGCCCCGCGCCTCCCGTGCCCCGCGGGCGCCCAAGCGCCTCATGTGCCCAGGCGCCTCGCGTGCCCCGCGCGCGCCCCGTGCGTCCTGCTCGCCTCACGACACCAATAGGAGAGAAGCGTCTCACGGCCCCCAAGACGCCACGCGCAACAGTCATGCTGTGGTCCTCGTGGTGGCCTCCTCTCACACACCAGCCTCGTCCTTAGGGGTGTCCACATGGTGACCATGGAGCAAGAAGAGTTAGAATACGGATGGTACGGTGTCCATGCTAGACAGGTAGTGGCAGTACAAGAATGGTACATGGTCAGGATTCCCTCAACATGCTTATGAGATCCGTACCCAACAAGTCGTGGAGGCATAATATGGTACCAAGACAGGAGTACTTTTGTAGACCCCTGACACGTACTAGAGGTAACTCCCACTCTTCCAACACCACTACCCCTGAAACTACTCTCCTGACAATGTACTTGTGTACCATCTGGTCCCTTGGACCACAATGTATCAGGGGCCATTAGAGCCCACTATAAAAGGAACCACACTACCACATGGGAGGGGGTTGGAAAAAATACTGTAGCACTACACCATATGAAATACAAGTTCATTTCACCATTTTCTTTCTGCAACTGTTCTTTGAGTTCTCAATTAGATCTTTGAAGTTTTTCTTTTGATAATCTCTACATTTCTATTTTTCTAATTTAATTTGGTTGACGAGTTCTCACCGTCAACAGTTTGCTGCCGTCTGTGGGAAGAGCAAGCATCAAGCCAGCGTTCTTCCACCACTTCCAACAAAGAAAGATGCTAAGACGTTCAAAACACCTACGGCATATACAAGATGATGAGATTCGTCGAGACGAAGTAGAGCGGAGGGCTTCAAAGAAAGACCCCCCTCCGCCCAAGCATGGAGGTAGACCGGAAGAGCCTTTTCCCCCAAGGGAGGAGAAGGAAGCATCATCCCTGATGGAGGTCATTCAGAGCCACCAGTGCATCCACTTCACTGGCCTCCGGTGGTACCATGCTCAGGCCACCAAGACCCAGGTCCATCGACGCACGGGCCAAGCAAGGGTCCCGGGGTACACTCATTAAGTTCCAGCTCAAGGACTCGCTTCTACAGGGATGAGATTCAAGAGTTACATAAAAAGACTCAAAGGATGGAAACCACGATAGAGAACATGCAGGAGGTCTTAAATGACCTACTGCAAGGAAAGTCAAGCATACCTCTTCCTAGGCGTAAAGAGAAGGAGCATGAAAAAGGGGAAGACACTGTCCCCATAGACGATGGGGGAACCTGACTTTCCACCAGTAAAACTCCCCCGACAAGGTCCCATCGGGAACCTAGGCCGACTAAATTCCCACAAGAGCAAAAGCGGAAGGAATACGATGGTCGTAAGAACGAAGCAGAACTCACCTCAAAAGAAGCGCCCCCAGTGGTTCCCTCGAGGAACACCACCAAAGCAAGGGTTCAGTCTGAGGACCCACGAGACTCCTCAAGCAAAAAGAGGAGGGGACTAGACACTAAAATGCGAAGCCCTCGGGACAAAATTACCACTGCACCTGGGGGGCACAAAGATAACGAAGAATTTGACCGTGATTCGCCCTTCACAAGGGAGATCCAGGCTGAGCAAATGCCAACTGGCTTCAGAGAGCCTCGTATGACTCCGTATGAGGGTACTACAGACCTAAAATATCACTTAGACTCCTTCAATAACTTGATGAGGTTAAGAGGGGTCAACAACAAGGCAAAGTGCCATTGCTTTGTCATTACGCTTAAAGGCGTACAAGTGGTTCAAGAGGTTAAGGCCAGGAACAATCAAATCATGGCAGCAATTCTCTGATGAATTTCTTCAGCAACACCATGCAGCCTGTGATTACGTCATGCCAATTACTAGCCTCGCTAACATAAAACAAGGCGAGAATGAAAGTCTGAAGAACTATATCCATAGGTTCAATATGGAAGCAATGAAGGTGGGAAGCTTAACAAAAGCAGAGCTCAAGATGGCTATTACAGTCGGAGTACAACCAGGAAGCAGGTTATGGAGTAACATGCTCAAAACAGAAGTTTCGAATTTGGATGATTTCTTCGAGAGAGCACAGAAGTACATACGTGTGGAAGAGGGCCATAAGAACTCGAATGTTGAAGAATGCGAACCTTCCTCCAATCGCCCTACTACCAATACGTCTGAAGATTCCATATAGAAGGGGGCGTCATGCTAGAGGGGTCACTGACCAAGTTTGAGATTGAACTAAGACCATCTAGCCATGAAAGTCCCGACCCGAGGGGAGATCTCCTCAAAAATTGCCAAAAAGGCTCTCAAAAGTAGACGCTTGCAAAAATGGTCTCAAAAGTAGACGCCTGCAAAAAGGGGTCTCAAAAGTAGACGCTTGCAAAAAGTGTCTCCAAAGATGCTTGCAAAAAGGGTCTCAAAAGTAGACGCCTACAAAAAGGGTCTCCAAAGTAGACGCTTGCAAAAAGGGTCTCAAAAGTAGACGCCTGTAAAAAGAGTCTCCAAAGTAGACGCTTGCAAAAAGGGTCTGAAAAGTAGACGCCTGCAAAAAGGGTCTCAAAGTAGACGCTTGCAAAAAGGGTCTCAAAGAAGACGCTTACAAAAATAGTACTATGCCTAATGACGAGAAGGACGCTTCTCGCAAGAAATAATAAGCGCGCGTGAAAATATATAAAAGGATAACTAGAACCCAAGGGGTCAATATATCCTTATAGATACGATCAAGGTGCACCAAAGAGAGACCTATCGAACCCCCTTTCGTGTGGGCTCCAAAGGACCTCGAGCATGATAAATACAAAAACAAAATGAAAAAAAAGGAAGAGTCTACAAGAAAGCCTAAAGGCCTCCCTATAGACTGGGGGGCAAGTGTGGATACCAAAAATCCACCATAAAAAAAAATCTCTAGTAAATGGTTAAAATACAAGGCTAAAGGTCACTTAGTCACATTATCAGGCTCAGACCTGTAAGTCTAGTGAAACCGGGAGATTGTCCCAAAGGAAGCATCACCTTATGAGCCGTGAATTATGGCCTTGCTAGGCTAAGAGGCCAAGCTATGCGTCATGAGAGGGCAGGTGCTTGAGGCCCTCGCATAGCGAGGCCCTACTTGTCTTTACGCTGAGAGATGTCGAGGGCACCGGAGCTGTGAATGTAGGAATTCTTCCCTTGTGAATTCCATCCAAGAGAGCCACCCTCGCTATGTGAGGCTTACGGCTGGCCTCCTACGCGCATCGTGTCTACGCGAGACTTCGCTTCCTGCCTCCAAGTGATCACATGGGGTGCAGCCTCGCTAGACTTCCCGTGTCCCGCATGCATCCGAACATAGGTTCCAAAGGGCCGCCTCGCTATGCGAGACACTCTAAGGTCCCTAAACCCTCTCGCTATGCAGGGCACTTCACTAGGCTTCCCGCGTGCACCTTGCCTTGCCTCACGCACCAGCCACGACACCTGCTACAAGCGTTCCACCCAGCCGCCCGGGCAACGGCGTGCTCGCCAAAGGAGGAGAAATTTAAGTTTTGATCCTACCTCCGTACACCGTAAAGGGCGTGCTCTATGGACCTATATTCAATAGCTGCCCTATCCACCTCTAAGGAAGCAACCCTCTCCTACGACATGACTATAGCAGCCTTAGCACCCTCAAGTTCGCCCTCTAAGGAAGCGACCCTCTCCTGCGACGTAGCCGCGGTAGCCTTTGCACCCTGGAGTTCGGCCTCTAGGCTGGTGACCCTTTCCTGCAACATCGTGGCCTTGGAAATCGCCCTCTTCTTCTTTTTTGATGAGGCAGAAATTTTCACCAAGGCCTTTTGTAGCATAGACCTAGTTTCAACAAGCTCCCCCTCAAGCTCCTGGACCCGAATCGCAAGACAGTCCCTCTCGGCATTTGACGTGGAAAGGTTGGGAGCCGAGTCGGCAAACCGCTGAGCCACGGTATAGGCCTGGCATGAAGACCTATTTATAAGAATCAAAGAGAAGAGTCTACCAGAGCACCTAAAGGTCCTCTCCTAGACTAGGGGGCAAGTGTGGATGCTCAAAATTCAACACCGGTAAAGAACCCACATCTCATGCCTAAGGTCCCTGGAAGGTTCAAAGCAACCATGTTTGAAGTCCATTTGAACCCTCAAATTAGTGCTCAAAATGACCCTGCTCCAAATTACCCTGCTCAAAATGACCCTGCTCCAAATGACCACTCCACGTTGGACACTGGTAAAGAACTCAAGCATCCCACGCGCCTCGCACGCCCGCGCCTCGCGCACCCCAGGCGCCCCGCACGTCCCACGCGCCCTAGGCGCCCCGCGCATCCCGCGCATCCCGCTCGCCTTGCAACACCACCAGGAGATAAGCGTCTCGCAGCACCCATGACGCCATGCGCAATAGTCACGTCGTGGTTCTCGTGGTGGCCTCCTCTCACACACCAGCCTCGTCATTAGGGGTGTCCACGTGGTGACCATGGAGGAAGAAGAGTTTGAATACGGATGGTACGGTGTCCATGCTAGACAGGTAGTGGCAGTACAAGAATGGTACATGGTCAGGATTCCCTCAACATGCTTATGAGATCTGTACCCAACAAGTAGTGGAGGCATAATATGGTACCAAGACAGGAGTACTTTGGCAGACCCGTGACACGTACTAGAGTGAACCCCCACTCTTCCAACACCACTACCCCTGAAACCACTCTCCTGACAGTGTACTTGTGTACCATCTGGTCCCCTGGACCACAATGTATCAGGGGCCATTAGAGCCCACCATAAAAGGAACAACACTTCCACATGGGAGGGGGTTGGAAAAAATACTGTAGCTCTACACCATATGAAATACAAGTTCATTTCACCATTTTCTTTCTGCAACTGTTCTTTGAGTTCTCAATTAGATCTTTGAAGATTCTCTTTTGATAATCTCTACATTTCTATTTTTCTAACTTAACTTGGTTGACGAGTTCTCACCGTCAACAACATTTATTGACTACCATGTATTGCCACCTGTCACTTTTGATCGCCATGTCATCGTATTCAAATTTTGGGGATAACATTTTCCCCCCAAGTTTATTATATGATATACTCACATAATAAACTTTTTCTCAACTATTGAGGGCATAAAAAGATAAACCGAATTTCCACATTCTCCCACCTTTTCAAACAAACCACGACTAAAATCTTACTAGACCACGATCATGGTAGTTACATATTCCCAATCGTGGGGGAGAGAATAGCAAAAATAATTTTAAGAGTCTAAGGGTAAGTGAAAATTTCCACTCTCTTCCCTTTAAATATACCAATAGGTGCTCACAATTCATAAGCAAAAAAGGCTCACAAACTACTCATCTCTCCTTTTGGCCGAAACCTTCAATGTTTACTCTCCTTTTGGTTGAAATCTTCAAAGAACTCCAAAAAGGGTTCCAATTTCATCAAGCACATCCAAGGATCCTTCAAGAAATCAACACCTCTTCAAGATATTTGGGTATGTTCTTCTTCCCCATCTTCATTTGCAAGCATTTTAAGCTCTAAAATTTCACATAAAAGTTTGCTAGAACCCATATGTGCCGAAACCCTCTTCTTAGAATACACTCTTGGAGTTGTGTATGAATCTTTGATGAATGATGCAATTTGTGGCTGTTTTGATGTAGTTTAGGCTATGGGTAAATCAATTTTGTCTCCAATTTCATGAAAATTTGAAGAAAAAATGATTTTTCACTCTACATTGCATATTTATGTTTATGGGTATTTGATGAACACTTCTTTCCTTAGAACCTCTTGAGCTTTTCAAATCCCACCTTTTGATCTTGATGTAGTGTCCCATAAATAGAAGAACATGTTTGTGCCTCAAGCCTATAAGATTTATGGTCTTTTCAGACCCTATAGCCAATCGGTCACCGTTTTTAGCCATTAAATTCATACATGATTAGTAGGAAAGTCTAGCTCCTCGGAAATAGATTATTAGGGATGCATGTGTATGGTCGATTGGCCATTCTTCACAAACTGCTCGGATGCCTGGCCTAATCTCTCGAACATCGCGCCATCCACTCGGACACCACAAGAACCACTCGGGGTACCACGGCATACGCTCAGACCATCACCCAGCCGATCGGGTGCTTCCATCTGCTCAGATGCCTGGTAGATTTCTCGGGCATTAAGCCAGCTGCCCGGACGATACGCCCAGCCGATCGGGTGCTCCCCCATCTGTTCAGTCACCACGCAATCCGCTCGGACACGCCACGCCATCCGCTCGGATACGCCTTGCTGTTCGCTCGGACATGCCATGCCATGCCATCCGCTCATCACCATGAAATCTGCTCAGACACACCACGCCATTTGCTCAGACACCACGCGGACCTCTCGGGCATCACACAGTCTACTCGAACATGCCATGCCATTCACTTAGACACCACGTGGACCACTCGGGCATGAATGCTCCCAAGCCTTCGGGCTTGTAAAAATATTTCATGCATTTTAGGCACCAAAACAAAAAAAAATTATTATGACTGTTGCCCTCATACATGTTTATTCTAGGGAGTTAAAAAATATTTTTACTACCCAGTAAAATATTTTCTGAGTAGTAAATAAATATTTTTCCTTTGCATTGATTGATTTATGTTTATTTGGTTCACTCACCTCCCCATACTTTTTTGTAGATGACCGCTTCGACTACAGGGGAGGTGACAACCATACAAACTCTGACTCTTCAATTTCCTAGTCAAGTGACACTCCTCCAAGTAGCGACTCTTCATCCAAATCACCTAGCAGTCGTACTCCCGAAGATCGCCTTCGTCACCTTAAGAAGATCATTTCCCTGTCAGCTTTATACTTCCTTCACGAATAACAGTTTCTTAATCAATAGCTTCTGTAACGTCCTACGTTTTCGGGTACCTTTAAACGACTCGGGTCGGGATTTTTCCCCCGGGTTAAGAATATTATTTTAAATATTATTATATTTTGTTTGTAAGTATTCCATGAGTTATTGCTAGCCAAAATATGAATTTTGTAATTTTAAAAGTCAAGATAAGACTTTCGGTCCTGGACCGACACAAAAACCCTGATCGGGTAAAAATCTCGGAAAATAAAATGAAAAATCATGGAAATTATATTTTGGGCATAAAATACATTCATAAAAGTTAAAGTTTGGTCAAAAATAATAAACCTAAAAGAAAATGGAAATTTTAAGGCATTTTGTGGTAAATGCCTAATTTTGCCGAAATGGGGAATTTTATTCCATGAATGGACCTTAGGTTAAATTTTATTATGTGATTAATTAAATTAAATGTGAGAGACATTAAATTTAATTAATTAATGTTAAGTTTGGTGATTAAAACTTAATAAGAGTGAAAAAAGGTGTCCAAAGCCAATTTGTACTTTTCTTCTTATGAAACATTTATTAACCTTTATAAATAAAAAAAAATAATTTAATGATCACATATATGGCAAAGGGTGGCCGGCCATGTGGTATTTTAGAGTGGTGTGAACCCAATTTTATAAAGTTTAACTCCCATTTTAATTAAGAAGTCAAGTGGGCAAGTGGGTAGAAAAGCACTCAAGTGTTTTGTGATATTTTGAAGAGTTGTGTGAGCCATTCTAACCGCCAAATCCGACCACTCTCCCTCTCTCATTCACTCTCATCTGATTTTTGAAGACTCTCTCAAGTGTTCTCTCCATTTTTAACCCCAAGAACACCAAAGAAACTTGGAAGCTAAGTCTTGGTCTAGGAAGGGTTTTCCCTAAGGTAAAGTTTCATTAATCTAGACTTTTGTCAAGTTTTAATCATAGAGTTTCAAATAGATAATTACCTATGTTGTTGGGGGAAGTTGGTTAGGGTTTTTGAAAGGTTTTGGAGGAGCCAAAGCTAATAGGAAGGTCAAAACCTTAAGCAAGAACACCAAAGAGGTAAAAAGTTTACTTTTGATGATTTTGTTGTAGGGTTTTTAGTTTTAAGCATTATTTTGTATATTTAATGCTTAAAGTTTCTTGTTGGTGATGTAATAAGGTTATGGTAGTTGTTTAATAATTTTTATGATGCATGTGTATTGATTTTTGAAAATGGGAACCAAAACTCCCAAGGGTTTTGTAGGATACCCTAAAACAAAACATGTTTTAAGCTGTGACTTCCAAGGGGTCAAGCAGCCACTGTATATTGTTTTTGTAAAATTAAATTGTACTGTGACAGTTTTGAGATTGAGTACATAAAATTGAGCTTTTGAAACACTAAAAAATGTTTAGAAATGAGTAAGTTATGCTATTTCAAAGTTTAGGTAAAAAACAGTTTTTTCGTATTCTTATTTTCGGAACCAAGTTTGGACAGCCACTGTATAGGGCAATTGAACCCAGTTTTTTCTAAAATTTTGTGGACATATTTCTGGAATAACTTATTATTCCACTGTAAAATTTGGTAAGAAAATATTGAACGGTTTGAAAGTTATTAACTGTCAAAGTTTGGAAAAAATAAGGACTTGAAAATAAGGTCATTTTTACCTCATTGTTGGAAAATGATTTCACCAATCAAAAATGCTCATTTTCGCCTAAGATTTTACAAAGACCTAAATGGCATAACAAAAATGGAATTGGAAAATTTTGGTAACAATTGGGTAAGTAAATTTCAAGTTATGAACTAACGAAGTATGTAGTTAAAAAATGTGAAAAATAGGCTTTTCACACTTAGTGTAAAAATGAGATTTTGGAACATAAGGTAAAAAGTAAAATTTTTGTTTATTTCAAGATATAAAATGGTAAGTCTTGAAATCATATTTTCACTAAAATTACCCCTTTGAGTTTAAATTAATTATTTTTCTAGTAAGTAAAATTGATTAATTGCTTTTGGAAAATTAATTAGTCAAGATGAGAAATTTATAACGATTTTCCTAATTAAGACAAATTAGGCAATTTTCTTAAAACGGTTTTTAGATATTAAAACCTTAAGAAAAATAAAAGGAAAATTTAAAGAGTTTATTTTCTTTAAAAATAATTAAGGAATTTATTTGTATTTTCTGGATATAATACCGGCTAAAATCTTACATATTTTAACCGACTAGTCGAATGTGCGGGTTAATAGCGATAACTTGAAAGAATAAGATTTTTAGCGGGTTGTGGGGAAATACCATTGTGATACCCGAGCCTAGGTATCGAGACCTTAGGATAGGTCTCCCCGAGACTTAGGGTTTAGTCTCGAATATTTTGTATGACTTTCCCTAATAGGTTTAAAACCAAATAAGGATTATAAATCCTTACAAATGACTTTTATTAAAATGACCAAACTGCCCAAAATATTAATAATGAATTATGAGTGCCATAATTAATCCGAGTATACTGTATGGATAACTACAGTATTGGCTAAGCGTAACTGGACTGAACGTTGGAGGGTGAAAACCTGCTGAGCGCTAAGGACTCCAAGTAAGTCAACTTATATTGTATGGCTGCAACATGAAATGATTATTGTCTTGTATGTTATTATAGGGATACATGCACATATATAGGCTGTCATAGAAAGTTGCTGAGAGACGTTAGTCTAGTGAGTGCTGATTTAGAAAATATGAACGGTAGATGTCCGTCATATCCTAGACGGTTGATCCCCGTCACACTGCTTGATTTTATTTATGTTCGGTTCATTACCGCGACGAGTGGCCATGAGATGAGGATAAGCTGGTTAAACCTAGGGGCGCCAAGATAAATGGGACCTAGGGGCCCTCATGCTTACTTAATCATTGGACGGTTAGAATCCGAGCAAGTGCTCTGATAAGTTATTCCTGGATAGCAGTCGTGAATATTGGCCATTCAGTGAAAGTGCCTAGAGATACTAGGGGTTGCCAAGATTGAGTGAGGCTGAACACCCTAGGGGCAACTACTCACCAGCACCACTGATTAACATAGAAGTCTCTGTAAAACCGTGTAAATTGGATTACACTCTTGAATAAGTAACGATGCCCTAGGTAACACGATAGTTACCCTTGATGAGAATATTTATTGGCTAGATCTTAGTGTGGAGACTCGGTTCTCTTTTACATATTAGCAATTATGTTGGAGGGCACGTTACGCATGAATTGTTGGAAATTGTCGAGCGTTGGTCTCGAATTATGTTGTGATATAATATATCTGCTTGCTCTGGGATTTTATGAGTGCAGGGATATATTTGTTGATAAGATATAGTTGTGATATAATATATCTGCTTGCTCTGGGATTTTCTGAGTGCAGGGATATAATTGTTGATAAGATATAGTTGTGATATAATATATCTGCTTGTTCTGGGATTTTTTCTGAGTGCAGGATTTTTATCTAGTTATGAATTAATTTATCATTGGTTATCAGGCATGACCATAAGTTTGCCAGGACGCTTTAGCGTACTTGAAATTGATTGTGTAGGGTCCGGAACCCTAATTCTCTATATGCTTTGTTTGAAAGTTGATCTTACTAAGCGTTTTCGCTTACCTAGTTGTTTCATGTTGTAGGTAAGTGCAAGGGCAAGGCAGAGCAGTGAGCGCTGGAGTCTTCCTTGCAAATGTACATGTGGACCGACCTTTTGGGAAGCCTTTTTATTTTTGGAAATGTGGTGTAATTTTCCTAAACTATGCTCACTCTAATCTTTATAAAATATGTTTGTAACTAAATGTTAAGTATGGCCATACGACTTTTTAAAAAGTTTTTTTTTCTATGGGTTTTTGAGACATTTTGTTAAATGAAAACATTTATATTTCCGCATTATCGAGTCTTGAAAATCCAGGTCATTACAACTTCAACATCCACTAATGAGGGTGAAAAAATCTAATCGACTTCCTGAAAACCAAGATCCTCAAGTGGCTCGTAGAGCGACAAAAAAGGTAGTGGAACGTGGTGAAGCCCAAACTGCAGCTTCTTCAAGGCCGCCGCGCCAGATCCAAAAAGCTAGCAAACCCCAGAGAAAGACTATCCAGAAATTTACAATTGAGATTCAGCAATCAGCTGTTCTAAAACCAAGAAAAGATGAAGAAGAAACACCCTCTTGGTTCATAGCCAAACCTTCTAAACTTAACTCCAGCATGTTCGATAAACACATTTAGGCTTCGGGCCTTGAAGGAGTAAATGTTATATGCCCGCGACCTCATCAGAGAGCTAAAAACTCTGGTGGACCCTATTGCGCCTGGTCCAGATACCATGTTTTTGCAGGAGCTACTATCCCACTGCACCCTTTTTTCGATCAGTAGCAGATTACTTCAATGTCTCTCCTTTCCAGATAGCTCCTAATGGAATTCAGGCATTATCTGCTTTATATATTCTCTACTACTTCCAAGGCTGGGATCCACCCACTCCTCATGAAGTGCACTACCTCTTCGACTTTAGGACCAACCCAAGCCACAAGAATACAGGTTTTTTCCACCTCTTCCATAGGCATAAAGGGATTAAATACCTCCATGGTATCGTGCATAAATCGAATCCCAAAAAATACTATACATAGTATTTTCTTACTTCAGATTTTAAGGCCAACAACTTGGCCTTAACGCATGCAGGTCCTTTCCATCAACCTCTACCAACTAAGGAAATGTATTCCCGAGTAGAAGAACTTGCTAATATGTCTACCGAAGAGAAAAATGTCAACGGGTTGGTCAATGTGGACAACCTTCAGCTGGTGGGGTTGTTACCAAGCACTCCAAACATCATAGAAGGTAGCACTACTGAAGAAGCGAACACAACTGACTCGTCAAATGCTGACACTAAAGTAGTGATTGATCAGTTCTCTCTTGAACCATCTCCCTACTCACACCGACTAGGTGACCTTATTATTAGGGAACCCTTTCTAGAAGACCATCGTAGACGTGCCATTCCTACAAAGCCCGGGAAAGGAAAGACCCTCGAGCTCCATAGAGATGTCATCTCTTCATCTGAAGAGGAAGATGACTTTCTTGATGAAATTCTAAACTTAGGTTTTTCTGCTAATCATTAACCATAGTTTGGTGTTTGGTTATAAATAACTTCCTTCGAGAATGATTGTATGAAATCTGTAGAGTTATGTGGTAATAGTAAATTTTTTATTTACTTATATATTGTCTCCTGTTTTTACAAACAAGTCTTGTGCTTCACTCTTTTTTGCAGATCTAGATATGTTCAAACAATTCAACACTTCCTTTGCCCAAAAGAGGAAACCTGGGGAAGGAAGTAGCTCAAACCCTCCGAGCAAAGTTGTGAAGACTATACCGAACATCTAGGGGAGATCATCTGACCAACCTATCACCATCCCGCAGTTGACTCCTTCATCAATTCCTCTAGTTTAATACCTACCCGCTCGGCTGGCTTAAGTGAGCCTCTTCGCATTGCTGGTGATATTGGAAAAGAATAGCTTGACCACACTCTACACCATGCTACAATAACTCAAACCTTTGAGTCTTTGCCTCAGCTTAGTGTGGAAGTTGTCCTGCAAAGGGGTCTTGCCCAAATGATGAGTGTAAGTATTTTATCATCAAGACATCCCATTTTGTTATTAATTGTTTTTACTTTAAGTAACTCTCTGTTATCCATTTCAGTCACTTATTACTATCAATCATGCTCAGCATCGAGTAGAAGACTATAAGGAATTGATCAAAGTCTTAAATGATCAATTGGTGAAAGCCCAAGCCAAGATTGAAACTTTAACTACATCCGAAGGGGATCTTCGATCCAAGATCGAGCAGGCAGAGAAGACTATTGCCGAGCGGGATGGATCTCTAAGAGAGTTGGTCGATGAGAACAAGAAACAAATCCAAACCAATAAGATGTTTACTGATCAGCTGGAGAAAATGACTTGCGAGAATGAGGAGCTAAAGCGAGAAAAGGAAGTCGATCTTGCTCGCTATTAGGAGATTTGTTTCAACTACTTCTACCAGGTATGGAAGTTGAACAAGCCTCTTTACCCGACTTTCTCTCAGAGGAGGCCAGGGCAGAAGAACTTGCCAAATGCGAGGCAAAGGCTGCTAAGGAGGCAGCCAATCCTGCTGGTGTTGTGCCTTTTTCTCCTGCTTTATCATTCCGACCAGAGGATGTCACCAATGCCGAGGATGGCGTTTATAAACCTGTTAACAATTTACTAGACCAGTGAACATACTTTAGCCGATCGGAGAGTCTCTTATCCGTCTAGTAGACACTTATCTCAACTATCTTTATACTTTGCTCGTACGGCCGAGCTATTGGCATGTATACTTTACTTTTTAGACTTATCATTTACAAGTTTTTTATGGAATAGTAAAGTCACTCTGATATATACCTTATATTTTCACATGAGTACTTAGTTTTCTAACTCAGAAATTCTAAACATTTCATAAGTCACTACTATGTATACTTTCTCACACTCTTATTGTTCTAACATTTTATGAGCATAGTGTTTTGTTTACACACGAATATTTTCTCTTAACTTAAAATTTTGAAAAAATTCCAAGTTACTTAAGCTTTGTCAAACAAGTTAGCTTAATGGCGTTTTTTGACATCAAAAATTTACAAGTCAGCCTAAAAAAAAATATCTTTGCTCGTGCTCTTATTGCCTATGTTGAATTACATACCAGTATACCCTATGTGCCCCCCAACTGATCGAGGGTTGAAAAATCCTTGGTCACTTGCTACTTGACCAAATTTTTTCGAGCAGTGTTATTACTCGTGAAACACATCGAATACAAAGAAGATATTTGAGCAGTTAAACACTGCAAAAATATCCGACCAGTTAAATGATGGTAATTTATCTGATGGATACCGACCAATTGAACACTGCCCCGTTTTTTCCTCTCATAATTTTTTTTTAAATGCACTAACAGTTGAACACTACTAAAGTAAAAATAATAAACACATATGCCAAATTTGTAGCAAGATTCGACCGCACTGCGCGTGATCTCTTTTATTACTCGTAAAAAATAAGGGCAAAGCATGTCTAATCAAGAGTCTCAAACAAACTAAAATTGTTTCAAAAATAAAATGATTGGTCAGCAAATAACCAGCTCACAAACAAACTTAAATAACAAGTTAAACACTTGAAACTAAGCTGCCGCACTATAAGCAGTATTCATTGATAATACTTCCTCAAGTGCTCGCCATTCCAATAGTTCCTGATCAGCTCTCCATTTAGTCGAGAAAGGTTGTAAGTGTCGGGTAGCTGGACTTGCTCAATTTGATACGGTCCCTCCCAATTTGGTCCTAGCACTCCAGCTGCTGGGTCTTTGACGAACACTATTCTAAGGACCAAATCTCCGACCTGGAATTTCCGATCTCTAACTCTGGAATTAAAATAGCGGGCCACTTTTTGCTGATGGGCAGCAACTCTCATGCTTGCTTTTTCTCGTTTTTCTTTAACAAAGTCGAAAGATTCAGCTAACAATTGGTGATTCTCCTCCTGGTCATACATACTTCTCCGATGGGATGGTGGGTCGAGCTCGACAAGCAACATGACTTCATATCCATATGCCAAGGAAAAAGGAGTATGAAAAATTGCTGTCCAAGCAGTAGTTTTGTACGACCAAAGAAACTCTAGCAATTCTTCTTCCCAAGCACCCTTAGCTTGTTCTAGATGCTTTTTTAGAGTATCCTTCAAAGTTTTATTCATGGCTTCAACTTTCCCATTGGCTTGCAGATGAGCTACCGAGGAGAAACTTTTTATAATGCCATGTCTAGTGCAAAAATTAGTAAACAAGTCACTATCGAATTGAGTGCCGTTGTCAGAGACAATCTTCTTGGGAAGACCATAGCGACATATTATATTCTTAACCATAAAATCTAACACTTTCTTCGAGGTGATTGTTGCTAGTGGTTCAGCTTCAGTCCACTTAGTGAAATAATCCACAGCAACTACCGCGAACTGCAACCCTCATTTTTTTTGGGTAGCCTCCCGATCAGATCAATTCCCCACACTGCAAAAAGCCATGGACTCTGCAGTTGCTTCAAAACATTCAGAGGTGCCCTGGGTATTTTAGAAAATCTCTGGCATTTATCACACTTCTTCACATACTCCATAGAATCTTCATTCATTGTAGGCCAGAAAAACCCTTGCCACAAAATCTTTTTGGAGAGACTTTGCCCCCCAGCATGATCTCCACAGAATACCTCGTCCACTTCAGTCAATAAGTTTTTTGACTGGTCGGGTGTTATGCATCTAAGTAGTGGTATAGAGTACCCTCTTCTATATAATACCCCATCCATCATAATATACCTAGCAGCTTGCCTCACAATCTTCTTGGCTTCATTGCAATTATCTGGTAAGACTCCTTGCTCAAGGTAAGTAATGATGGGTGTCATCCAAGTGTTAGCTAATGTGATAGGCATGGCTTCCTTCTCATTAATACTCAGTTATGCCAAGTATTCTACTGGTACTATATTTAAAGTTTCTGCATCTTTTGCACTAGCCAATTTTTCTAAAGCGTCTACATTGGAATTCTGCTCACGTGGTACCAGCTTAATAGTATACTCATCAAATTGTGCTAGCAGGTCCTTGGTTTTATTCAAGTATGCCACCATGCGCAATCCCCTTGCCTGATATTCCCCTAAAACTTGGTAGACCACCAACTGGGAATCGTTGTTTACTTCGACCGACCGGGCACGAACATCTCTAGCCAAGCGCAATCCTGTTAAGAGGGATTCATACTCTGCCTCATTATTAGAAGCGTTAAATCTGAACCTCAACGCACAATGAATTCGATGTTGCTCAGGTGTGATCAATATAATTCCCACTTCTGAATGATGTTCATTTGACGACCCATCAACAAAAAGTTGCCAGGTAGGAAAATTCTCTCTCTGCCTAGTCGCATTTTCTTGCCAGTCGGGAGGATCAGGAATCCCAGTACATTCAGCAATGAAATCCGCCAAAGCATGTCCTTTAATGGCAGACCTCATTTGATATTTGATTTCAAACTGGTCCACTTTGACTGCCCATTTAAGTAAACGACCAGAAGATTCTGGTTTCTATAAGACTTGGCGTAAAGGCTAGTCGGTAAGTACTTTAATGGGATGGGCCTAGAAGTATGGCTGCAATTTGTGAGATGCCAGTACTAAACAATAGGCCAACTTTTCGATCACTGGATACCTTGACTCCGCTCCTATCAACCGCTTGCTAACATAATATACTGGATGCTGCACCTTATCTTCTTCTCGCACTAGAGCAGCACTAACAGCAGTATCTGTGACTGCCAAATAAATAAAAAGATCATCTCCATCTACTGGTTTTGAAAGAATAGGAGGTTGAGCCAAATCTTTCTTTATGGCTTGAAAAGCTTGCTCACACTCCTCCGTCCATTCAAACTTTTTGCTTCCTCTAAGTAAGTTAAAAAATGGGACACATTTGTTTGTTGATTTGGAAATGAACCTACTTAGAGCAGCAATCCGCCCATCAAACTTTGCACATCCTTAATCCTATCTGGAGACTTCATTTCCGTGAGTGCCTTTATCTTCTCATGATTCGCTTCTTTTCCTCTAGAGTTAACAATAAACCCAAGGAATTTTCCAAAACTTACTCCGAATGAGCATTTGAGGGGGTTCAGCTTCATGCAGTACTTTCTTAGTACCGCAAAGCATTCCTCCAAATATCATACATGTCCTTAAGCTTCCTTTGAATTTACCAGCATATCGTCTACGTACACCTCCATGTTTTTGCCAATTAAGTCACGGAACATGCCATTCACTAGATGCTGTTAGGTGGCTCCTGCATTCTTAAAGCCGAATGGCATAACCTTATAACAATACAACCCTATGTCTGTTCGGAAGCTGGTATGCTCCTCGTCAGGAGGATGCATACTAATCTGATTATACCCTGAGTAAGCATCCATGAAAGACAAAGTTTCATGACCAAAAGTTGCATCAACCAGCTGGTCTATCCTTGGTAAAGGAAAACAATCCTTAGGACATGCTTTATTCAGATTGGTGAAATCCACGCAAGTCCTCCACTTCCCATTGGACTTGGGCACTAATACTGGGTTTGAAACCCAGGCGGGGTAATAAGCCTCTCTTATGAACCCATTTTCCTTTAGTCATCTGAATTCCTCTTTGAGAGCCTTTGCTCGCTCCTTGTCAAGCAATCTTCTCTTCTGCTGCACTGCTGGGTAGCTTTCATCCATGTTAAGCATGTGGTTGATCATAATTGGTGAGATACCCACCATATCCTTGTGAGACTAAGCGAAGACATCTTGATTCCTTCGCAAAAATTCTACCAGCTGTGCTCTCACTTCCAACTTCAACTTTTTTCCAATTTTGACCCCTCTGGTCGGGTCAATTTCATCTATTGAAACCTCCTCTAACTCTTCCATGGGTCCCACTTCACTATCCAAATCCCCAAAGTGAGGATCAAAGTCCATTCCCTCGCTTTGGGCAACGCCCTATTTGGTGACTTCATCACCAGATGGGGCTTGTTGCTTATTGAAACAAAGAGTACTTTCTTGGTTGAGAACTTCTAACACTTTCTCCTGGTCAACTACAACCATAATAATTTGTTGGTCGACATCCATCTCCTCTACTTCTTCTCTATCTATACACACAATCATATTATTCTCCTTAGCTCCCTTCTGTCCCTTAACTATCGAAGCATTGTAACACTCTCTAGCTTCTCTTTGGTCTCCTCGGACACAACCTATTCCTGTACTGGTCAGGAACTTCATGGAAAGGTGCCATATAAAGATTGCAGCATGCAAGGCTGTGAGTAGTGGTCGACCAATCACCACATTATAAGCCGATGAACAATTGACTATCAAAAACTCTGTCATGACTGTCTCGTGCCTAGGAGCATCTCTTATTGTGACTGGTAACTTGATTGTTTCGGCTGGTGACAACCCTTCTCCAGTAAATCCGTAAATAACTTGAGAGCATGGCTTCATGTCATTACTGGATAATTTCATCCTTTCAAAAGACGACTTGTAAATAATATTCACAGAACTTCCCGTGTCGACCAGACATCTCTTCACCTTCATGTTTTCTATTTGGACTATAATGACGAGTGGGTCATTATGAGGATATCTTACATGCCGAGCATCATCTTCAGTAAAAGTGAGAGACTCACTTTCATACCGTGGATTCTTTGGTGGTCGCTCCACTACAGCCATGACCTCAGATGTCGATGCTGCATCCAACTCATGTCGAAGTGTTCGAGCATATCTCTGTCTTGCTTTGTTACTATCCCCAGCCAGGTGTGGACCTCCACATATAGTGTCTAAAGTGAAGTCCACAAGCTCGAGTTGCAAGGGTGGAGACCGCTGTCGCTTAAACCCAAGATTGTTGTTACTTCCTTCTCCTTGGGTCTTTTCTGCTCGATACTTTTTTAACTTTCTCGATCGGAGGAGAAACTCTATCTTATCTTTGAGATGGTTGCATTCATTTGTGTCATGACCATAATCTCCATGGAAATGCCAAAACTTATTCATGTCTCTCTTACTCATCTCCTTTCTGATGGGTGGGGGTTGCCAGTAGGGAACCTCTTGATGACTCGTAAGATATATTTATGCTCGGCTGGCCGAAAGAGTGGTGTAATTGGTGAATCGAGGTTCATTCTTAGTTGGATTGTCGTTTGGTCCATACATAGCCTTCTTTTCCTCGTGGCGGTCAGACCCGTTATTTCCACGTTTCTTTCCACCATTTTGTCCATTTCCACCATTCTTAGGAGGATCAGTTGATCTACCTTGATTGTTTAGGCCTTTCTCTCCTTTCTCAATCGCGTCATACAATTTCATATATTTGTCTGCTCGGTCAAGAAATTGTTGGAGTGTTGAAATTGGATTGCGATGTATACTGCCCCACAAAGGACTCCGATAAATTATACCAAAAAATATGGCAACCATCTTCCCCTCATCTCCAACAACAGTTGCTCGGTTGGCTTTTCTCATGAACCTCTGTATGTAATTCTTGAGAGATTCATCCTTCCCTTGTTTGATATTTACCATGTGATTGGCATAAACTGGAGGAGTTAGAGCAGCGCTGAACTGTCTACAAAATTCTTTCCTGAAACTCTCCCAAGAGGTAATGGAGTTTGGCTTAAATTTCCAATACCACTCTTGGGCAGTATCAGACAACATAGTGGGAAAAACTCTACAGCGATAATCATCACTCACCCCGAGTAGCTCCATTTGGTCCTCAAAATTCCCAACATGCCTTATGGGGTCTGCCTTTTCTATATATACTAGCAGTACCAGTGCTTTATACTTTGCTGGCGGTCGGGCTGCTCTGATTCAGGCACAAAACAGACTGCCACTCTTGTGGTCTACCAGATCGATTGCGGAAGGTCATTTCGACAAACCTTGAACAGCGGCCGTTTGTGCATCAAGCTGGGCCTGGATGCCTGGGGAGACCGTTGGGGGCTCAAGGTCTTGACCGCCTGGTCGGGCATTCCTGTCTGGTACACTGTCACCAAGTATTTCTACTTGACTGGCAGGTCGGGTCAGATCTCGCCCTTCGACTGGGATGGTCCTTCTCTTGTCAGTGATGACATCTCTTAAATGCTTCTGAGAAGTGCGTCTTTCCAACCGATTAAACACTGTGCTCCAACTTTTTTCAGAAGGCTTACCGCGTGGAACGTGCTCTCTGCCACTGCGTTGCTGGCTGGGATGCAATGGTGGCCTTCCTATTTGTGATGGGCACTCATTTCCTCCTTGTTGGCCATTACCATCTTTTTCCTTCAATCGGTTAGTGTGATGACTATCAGCCTCATCACGACTATGTCCATCTTTGAACTGTGAGGTTCCTTTACCTCGAGGAGTCTTTGTTTGATCCTGCCTAGGTGGAGTCTTTTTACTGTCCGATCGGTGACTCCCTGATCTAGAAGTTTCTGATTGGTGGCTCCTGGTGAGGGTTCTAGAGTTCTCCCTTTGCATCGAGGCAGTTCCGGATTGGACCCCATCATCTTCCCGACCAGGGGGGTTACTCCTGCTTCTATCTGGTCCCTGAGAATTGGCTCTGTCAGTATTTTTTCGACCAACATCTTTATTCCTTGCTCCCTGAGTAGCTGCTCCTCGTGCTGCAGTTTGGGCATTGGCCTGGGCCAACTGCGTAGCCGCTTCTAGAGCAAGTGCAGCCTCGCGGTGTCGCCTATCGGCCTCCTCCTCCTGTCGCCTGATCTCTTCGCTCCTGGCATCCATCTCCCGTCTTTTCTACTTAAACTCAGCTTTCTGTATGGCCATCTCTTTAGCAAATGACTCCTGTCGAGCGTTGAATTGTGCCATCTCCTCTTGGAAGGCCCCCATGGCTTCATGGAGTTGTTCAACCTCTGGAGTCATTTCCTCGAGAAAGACCCTGGGTTCAGTCTCATGGTCTTGAGAGCCAGGAACTTCTGATCCAGCGGGCTCTTTAGATGTGCCTGGCTTCTTGGAGGCTGCATTGGTATTCTTAGGCACCATATTGATATGAGAATAGTGCGTTTCTTCTCGTCAAGCGCTCAATGAAAGCACCAAAATGTTGACCACGATTTTGGCCAACGACGAGTAGACATCAAAAATAGAATAAACCTTCAAGAGAAAATACGACACTGATAATTTTATAGTGGTTCAGCCTATAATGACCCAAATTTACTAATAGGGCTTAAGGGCCTTGATTAGTGTGCCGGGAGGGCATAACTGGATTATATGTGATTTAAATGATTAAAAGCATGTTATATGATTATTTGGATATCTGTGAAACATGACTATGTGTATTAGTATGCATGTAGGCCCTGATTAGGTTAGAAGGGCATATTCATAATTTTGACCCATTTAGGGCATAAATGTAAATAACTGTGATAAATTGTTGAGACCACATTATTATGTGGATATATTTGTAGCTTGTGACTCAAGGCGATCCTAGTGAATGGTTTAGCGAAAAAGTCACAGCGGGGATTTATACCCGGCTCGGGGTGAGCCTCGGGGTATTTATGGGGATTTAGGAAATATATTGGAGTCTATTTTGATATTGAGGAATATAATTGGTGTTTAGTTAGGTGTCGGGAAGTAAGCGGTAAATATTAGAGACATTTGAGGAATTAGCGGGAATTTGGTGTAATGACCAAAATGCCCTTAGGAGGTTTAAACGCTTAGTTTTAAATGGGAGGGCAGTTTGGTCTTTTGGTGTTTAAAATCAGAGATAAGGGTCATGCTGCTTTATGCCTTAGTGGGATGTGTAGCATGTAGTAGAAGTCTGAAGAAAAGAAAGGAAAGAAGAAAAATGAAATAGAAGTCTCTCTCATGGTTTGGGGTTCTTTCTTCAATTCTTGGGGTCTTTTGGAACTAAAATTCAGAGGAGCTCTTAGCTAAGGCTATGCACTTGAGACCTTGATCAAGTTTGAGAATTCAGCAGGGACTAGGCATCCAACTGAGGTAAGTTTCTAAGTTCTGCCCTTGTGTTTCTTGTTTTGGCTGAGATGATTTTCTAACTTGAGTTTTGGATGGAAACAAGGGGGATAATCTTGAGGAAGTGAAGGGCTTGAGGCTGAAAGGACACTAGGGATAATCTACATTGAGAATCTCCATTGAAGGTATGAAATTCTAGCTCTAAAGTCCTGAGGTTTTAGTTGTTTTCTGTTGTCTTTTTGAGCGCTAAGCACAGCCTTGGTGATTTCTGAATTTTGGGGTGCATGTGATTGAATTTCATATGGTTAGGTCATTTCGGGTGAGTTGGAGATATTGGTAGGCTTGCTTTGACATTTGGTTGAATTTTGGAAGAGTTTTGGAAAGGTTTGGCTCGGGGAAAATCGAAGGAAGAAAAAATAGGGTTGGTTGTGCTTTGACTAGCGCTGTAGCGCTAGCCTTTGGGCGCTACATCGCAAGGCCTTGTGGTCTGGGCGCCTATTGGCTCTGTTTGTAGCGCTATAGCGACCTCTTTATGGCGATGTAGCGCTACCCTGTTTCCAAAATAGGTTTTTTGGGATATTTCTTAGGGATTTTGCCCGGGGGCTCAAGGTTTGATTCCACCACCCCGTTTGGTGGAATTAAAGCTTCCTGAGGGCTTGGGATTGGTCCCGAGGCTAGGTTTTGGATTTGAATTTTGGTATGGATTTAACTTGTGGTCGTGAATAGGTGTACGCTAGGGCTCGGATGGGATCGTGCTTGAGGGTTGAATTGAACAAAGATATCGGAATCTAAAGGTAAGAAACTACACCCGATTATTTATTATTGATGGGACTAAGAGCTCCCTGTACATGAATTGTGTCATAGATGGTATTATTCCATGGGACATGTGATAAACGACCTAAGGGTGCCAGAATCTATATTTGCGCACAGGGCGCGGCTCGACCACTAGTAGCTGAGGATAGCTTAATATTCACTAAGCTCGGTTTAAGCGGGCTGGAGTCAGTGGGGTAAATAGGGGGTGCGGCCTAAGGGCGTCGACCCTGTTTATTATGTGAATTGGTTCTAAATGTTTAACGATGAGTTTGGTATGCTGCATATCTATTTAGATGAACACTGTGGATTGTTGAGCATATGGCTATACATTATGAGTTGCTTGATTGCTGATTTGCAAATTGATTGCTTAATGATTATGCTCTGTTGTCTAGTTTCTTGCTGGGCCTTGGCTCACGGGTGCTACGTGGTGCAGGTAAAGGCAAGGGCAAAGTGGACCAGTCCTGAGATGGAGAGCTTTGGGGCTGAATGTACATAATCAACTGATCAGCCACCATGGCCGAGGAGTGGTACAAGACGAGAAAAGCCTAATTGTCTGTTTTGCCCTTAGAGTGGCTAGTAACTATACTTTTAACCTGAAATTTTGTAAAGTGTCTTTTAACGCTACTACTTTTGGGATCCCATGTAAAAATGTTTGATTATGACTAAATGAGACTTTTGTGACCCAAAATCTTTTAACCCTAGTTCAATTGTAGTTTCAGTAACATGTTTCTAACTAAATAACTTGATTAGCAAGTCTTGCACCTTTCTAAACACACAGTGTAACGGTCTTGGCTATCCAGGGCATTACACAGCCTCAATATGTTGGTAATAGCCTAATCCACTTAGAGTTGTGATATATAGATCTACACTCAAGATTAGATGAACCTGTGTCAACTGAGTTTCTTAAGTGTAAATGAACAAAAAAATACAAGATTTCTCTCAGAATACAAATGCTCTCTCAGGAAAATCAGAATTCGAATCCCTTCAATGATGCCATGAGCTCTTTATTTATAGGCTCAGGATCGTACAAATCAAAATCCCTCATAATCGGGATCATCCAGTTGCTCTAACCAATATTTAATTAATAATCAAATTTAAAATACAACAATATGTGATTTCTTTGGGATAATCTGAGAGATTCCCACTGTGGGTACGACTAATTCTAGCTGAAGTCGTTATTGAAATCTTGTCATAGAATCATGATCTGTCTGGTCGGCCAACTCCACTCCCTGAAATGAGACTGGTCGGCCAAAGCACCCTTCTGGTTAGGCAAAACATTTGGTTGACCAGATACACTTGACCCCAAAATGACTGGTCGGCCATTGCGCTTGACTGGTCAGTCAAAAATCCTTACTGATTGGCCAAAGCGCTTGACTGGTCAATAAAAAATCCTTACCGGTCGGTTAGAAATTTCACCTGGTCGGTTAAACCACTTCCAAACTAGATAAATAAATTTTATGACCAGTAATATCGCAACTCTGAACATTAATTCAAACCTTTTGCCTTTCTTGATAACACATTTATTGACTACCATGTATTGCCACATGTCACTTTTGATCGCCACGTCATCGTATTCAAATTTTGTGGATAACACAAGTGTTGTAAATTCACTCTTACAACACCAAACTCACTAAGGCAAAGATCAAACAATGGAAGAAAGATCAAAATAGAAAATGAAAACTCAAATTCCCTAAGAACACAAAGCAATTTATACTGGTTCGGTCAATGTGACTTACATCTAGTTTGAGCCCTCCCGGGAACACTTTTCCACCATGAAGATGATAATTAAGGAAGTAAAAACTTATAAATAGAGATACAAAGAACCTCTCAAACACTCTTGTACAATCAAAAATTGATGCTCTCTCTCATAAGGATAACTAAGAACAATGATCCCTCAAAACTTGTACAATGGTAACCTAGGAATTTCAAAATGCTATGGTTTTCTCTCATAATATCTCTTTCAATATTCTAAGCAAGTGTCTAAAATGAAGGGTACAAAAAGCTTTAAATAGGGAGAACTATTGATTTGTTCATGCACAAACTAGTCAGCCGAATTAGACAAATCGGCAAACCAATATTCATCAAGTTGTAGAAATCAGAATTTAAATAATCACAATAAGATTATTACCAAGACATTGAATATAATGAAAGTGGCTTTGCCTTCTACTATTTATTTGAATCAAAGCACATTTGTTCCTGATAGACTAATTTTAGATAATGATATTATTGTTTTTGAGCCTTTACATACATTATTTCGAAATTCCAATGGTTCCAAAGGTTTCATGGCCCTTAAATTAGATATGAGTAAGGCTTATGATAGGGTCGAATGGAGCTTTCTGCAAACGATCATGCTTTGAATGTGCTTTGGTGTTGGTTGGGTGAATAGGGTGATGGATTGCATTTCTATGTCTTATTTTTCTGTGTTGTTGAATGGAGAAGCTGCTGGTGATATTGTTCCATCTATATGGCTTTAGTAAGGGTATCCTTTATCACCTTTTTTTTTTCTTACTTTGGGCGAATTCTTTCTCTTTTATTATGAGACAAGTAGAAAAGAGTGGCGATCTTGTGGGGTATTAGTGTGACCTAAATAGCCCTAGTATGTCTCACCTATTTATTATTATTTTTTGAATAAATAGGATTTTTGGCCCCCAAACTATTATCACTTTAAAATTGTGCCCCCCCGCCCCCCACACAAATTTTTCGCATTGTTAAAAATTCTCATCAAACTATTACCACTACAAAACTGTACCCCATTAACCAAAAGAGGTGACATGACATACTAAGAAATTGACATGTAACTTTTCCCACCCCTTAAAGTATCATCAATATAGTGTTGTGCCCCAAACTATTATAACTACCAAAATGTGTCCCCCGAATTTTGGACAGAAGGGCATAATTTAGTAGTGGTAATAGTTTAGGGGAAATTTTTAACAAAGCGAAAATTTTGGGGGGCACGATTTGAAAGTGATAATAATTTGAGGGGGCAAAACTCTTATTTATTTATTTTTTTTATCAATGATAGCTTGGTGTTTACTCATGCTAATCCTCATGATGTAGGAAACCCACCACTACATCTTTATGAGGATAATCTGCTTCATAACATAAATTAAATATAGATAAATCAACCATTAACCTCAGTCCTAACATTGACGATGCTTTTATAAGAAATATCTTGAATATATTGGGCTTAATAGTGGTGCAATCTCCTGATGACTAATACTTTGGATTGCTTATTCTCATAGGGAGGAATTAGTGGAAATTGTTATGAGTCCTAAAGATGGTTACGTTTGGTCCCATTATAAGTCTAGAAGATGAGGAAATGTTGAAGTGTATCTTGGGTTTGGGAATTTGTAACTCGTGATATTTAGGGCTTTCTATGATTTGTAAGAATAAGAGAAAGACATTTGTAGTTATTTAAGAAAGAGTCTGGAAGCAATTCAAACGTTGAAATGAATTTTTTTTCTTGGGTAGAGTAATGGTGATCAAGGGGGTTATCTAGGGTATGCCAACTCATGTTATATTCTCAAAATTCTTATAAGTTTGTTTGTATTGGGGGAGGGGATCTAGAAATAGAAGTAAGAGAATCCCGTGGATCAAGTGGACAAGGTTTCTGTTCCTAAGTGATAAGGTAGATTAGGTTTTAAGAAATTCTATATATTCAATCAAGCTATGGTGGCCAAGCAAGCTTAAAGGATTATGCAATCCTTCTTCTTTAATGTCATAGGTCCTTAATATTTTAGTGGTTTTAATCTTATTTACATTAAGGAATGTGGGTTATCATTTCTCTAGAGGAGTTTACTCTGAGGAGATATGCTATTGCGAAAGAAAATCATTGAATGGTGGGTAATTGTGACACCCCACGTCACTATGGCTGCTTCTTGGAATGACGACTAGCCCTACAAACCAACACACATCTTCTTTTCGATAGCCCATCACTTGAGAACTTCAAAGTTAAGCGTACTTGACATGGAGTGGTCTCATAATGGGTAGCCTCCTTGGAATTTTTCCCAAGAAGCATGCGAGTGAGGACAAAGCACGCTGGAAAGACTCGTGTTGGTTTGCAGGGCTAGTCGTCATTCCAGGAAGTAGCCATAGTGACGTGGGGCATTACAAATGGTGTCATAGCCTTGACCCAGCTGGAATTATGGCCAACGGGGACGTCGATGATTGTGACAATAAGAATCCTGTGATCCGCAGGGGGACAGACCAGGTAAAAAGTTGTGCAATTCCACATTGCCTGGTGAGGGTCAAGTGTGATGAATCTAAGACTATGTAGATATGAGACTACATAGTTGAAGAGGGCTTAAATGGATTGATGGGTACTACCTATGCCAACAAGATGCATCTTCTTTTTGATAGCCCATCACTTTAGAACTCCAAAGTTAAGTGTGCTTCACCTGGAGTAGTCTCATGATGGGTGACCTCCTGGGAAGTTTTCCCAGGAAGTGTGCGAGTGAGGACAAAGCACGCTGGAAAGACTAGTGTTGGTTTGCAAGATCATTCATCATTCCAGGAAGTAGTCATAGTGACGTGGGGTGTTACAGTAATGGAGATTTAATTTGATCATTGAGTGATTCTTGGTTGCCTAAACCAATGTCTTTTGGAGCTTATTCCAAGGAAAAATTAGAGAAAAAATAATTCAATAGAGATGACTTTAGTGGTTAAGACAAGCTAGCTCTTTTCATCTCCTTTTGTTAATGGACATTAATATAATACAACCTGATTCTATTGTGTATTGTCCTAGAGAAGATATAATTAATTAGCATTATGATGGTAGCGGAGGCTAGTCAGTTAGGAGAGGGTACAACTTATTGCTTGATCACAAGATTAAACTTTAGAGAAGGAGTAGTAGTGATCATATTAGTGGGCATGAAAGTCTTTTTGGAAAACTCATTTACCTCCAAAGGTTAAGATTTTTATGTGGTTAGTTTGTCATGATGCTTTACTAGTTTGTAGGAATATGGTGAGGATACAAATTCTAATTGATATGAAGTGTTTTTGCTTCTTGTTAACACTACAATTTTGCTAACCAAAATGCGTAGTTAGAACTTGAAAGTATAAAATCTTAATGAAGATATATTGAAAGATCTCAAAGTTATATGAAAAACTTTTAAAAATAAGATTGTATAATTATTACTCATTTTGAATAAAAATTATGAATCCCCTTCTAGAACCACTCTTCTGCTTTTTATAGGAGTTCTTGAATACTTGTTTACTTACAATAGTGTCCTAAACATTTATTATGGAAAATTTTGTTAGGGTTGGTGACCTAAAAGCATGTGAAAAGATATTTTTATTGATTTTCATAATAGTACAATTTTATTATATTTGATTATCAAAATTATTGTTTGAATAATTTATATATAAATATCAGAAAATTTTGTATTCATTTATGAGAATATGATCTTGTATGCATACGAGAGAATTAAGATCATATATAATTAATAAAATAATCAACAACATATTAAAGTATGTAATATTTAATCAATGGTTGTTAGTGCATTTTACTAAGAATATGGTTGGATGCAAGTAATCTATATTCAGATTACATATAGATTACTGATGTGGATAGACATCTTGGTAAAGATACTTTATATAATCCTTATTATATATGACATGACCAATGTGAATTAATTTTTTTATAAACTTAGGGTTTGTCATAAAGATTTAATTCATATCTCAAAAGATGAGCATTTGTAGATCAGTCTATATCCAAAGTAGTCATGAACTCTTGTTCATGTTTATTTGATCTTTTGATTCATTCATTAAGATCTCTTAATATAATAAGGCTAGTGACTTATGTTTCAGAGATTCAATATCTTGAATAGCTGAGAACATGATTTTACAATAACGAAATCCATGCTTTCTTGACGAATCGAATATTGGTTCCCTTAAGGGTTAATTCTGGGACTGAATAGTAATTGAGCTCCAATCTATGATATGATTATATATTAATTATTCACTGGTGAATTAATGGTAACTAAGGAACAAGAGGTAATTAGAAGGGTAGAACGATAATTCTTGACCAACTCTAATTAACGAACCAATAAATGGAGAATATAACTACATATATTGATTATATCAATGGGCTGCAAGAGATTACTCTATAAATATAATTCTAGAATTACTAACAGTGCAATTCCATATTTATAGTGGAGTAATAAGGAAATTAATAAATAAAATTATTTACTTAAAGAGTTTAATTAATAGTTTGGTTTATTGGAGCTTAGTATTATAGGTCCATGGTCCCCGAGTAACCTCTGCACTACACTGTCAAGAGTAAAGATGTCACAGACAAGATTTATGGAGAAAAATGACTAATTTGCAAATGAATTAATTTTCCAGGGCTAAGTGATTATTATGTGTAATTAATTAATTATGAATTATTTAAATATTTGACTAATTATTTTTTATTTGAAAAAAATTATATTAGTTGAATATTAATCAATGTTTAGATTAATGTTATAGAGATTTTAATATTATCTTACTATAAGATAATTATTCTAAACTGATAAATTAAGATAAAGTTAATTTTAAACTGATATTTAATTTTGAAATAATATTTATATTATTTTTGAATAAATATATTGTCTTTTTTTTTTGCTAAGGAAAATAAAATGTTCAATTAAAACTTAGAAACAATCATATTAGACACAAATATGTCTATTTCCCATAAAAGAATAGTTCAAAAACGGTTTGCATGAGAAGCCTAGTAAGCTAGGTGGTGAGCTGCTCTGTTCCTACCTTTAGGAATCCAAACAACAGACAAAGAAGTAAAGAAATGTAACACAGTAAATAAACTTAAAAACAAATAAGTGAGAGGCCAAGAAGGCACACGTCTAGTTGTCACTGCCTCCACCAACATTTTGCAATCAGAAAAGGAAACTATGCGACTTATGGTCTAGTGTTGAAATTTGGAGACAACTTGGAGAGGGGTTGTAGTCTTTGCTTCAAGAGAGTTTGACACCTTAAATTTTGAGGCACTTAGATCCACCAATTCCCCATTATCTCGATACACGATTGTTGCCTTAAAAGCCAACATACCCCTAATAGCAACATCTATAAAGATGTAGATGTTCACCACTTGCATTGTCGTGTCAGTATTGGTTTGCAGGCAGCTCGTTGGGTCAGAGACTTCCCTTTCGTGGATAAACTTTGCATCTTCTATTCCTACAGATATCATGTTGCGAAGTGTAAAAGTAGTCCATTTGGTACGTTCATGGATCAATTTATTTCTAGCAAACCAAAGACTGTAATAGAGAAGAGAAACAAATTGAGTAGAAGTACTTAGCACTTGGGGTGTGTTTCCCATGACTTGGGACGGGTTTAAAATCCAAGAATCGACATTCGTCCCCGAGTCAAAGCTCATGGCATCAATGCAAATACACCACGAGCTGCTGAACTATAATTGGTGCGCTAGTACATACTGGAAGAACAAATTATTGGGGGATTTTTCCCTTCCATCAAGGAGCATGCATCTCTTGTTATTTCCAAAGATAATGTAGTGTTCCAGAATTTTACTTAGTTAGAAACGTTGCAGCATTAGTTTGTAGTATGTTAGATTCCATGGATTTTTGGTTCAAGCCGAGACTTATGGAAACTCATAGCAACAGTTATGGATTTTATAAGTTTAACCTATAGTTTAGAAATATTAATTATAACATAAGGTATGATTAATATTGCTGGTTCTAGATATATTGTTTATTATAACCTAAGGTTTAGATAGAATTAATAAGAGCATGACATTTGTCATAATCATGATTATTAAGGAATTAAGTATTTTGATGAATAGTTTTAATAAAAGAAAGATCTAGAAGCTCTAGAACCTTCCAGCAGCTATTAGGATTACGTTTAGATTCAGTCAAAGTTGTTTATCCAATTCAAAATATGCTGAAAAAGTGCAAATACGTGTTTGATATATCAACGTATGTCGATATATCACAACTATAGGGGCGATATATCGCCTACGGAAGATACAAAAAACATGTCAACTTTGCACGAACGTTCGAACAGGGCTCGGGAAAATGAACCAGCTGATATATCGCTCAGGGTAGGCGATATATCACCCCTGTTGCTTTAATTTTTGAAAGTTTGGATTTTAAATTTTAAAACTAGCCTTAACAACTTAGACCTACCTTTGAACAATTTTGACCGAGTTCTGGGTGCCAATTGAACGAAAATTCAAATCTTTTTCATTTTATAATCATTTATTTATTCAAATTAAAAGGGGTTAGTTTCACTCCTTGAACTCTATAAATATGACCTAGTACTTAGTCATTTTCTTCATTCTTCAAGCAATCTTCAGAGTCTTCAAGTTCCTAAGGTTATTATAGAGAGTAAACACTTAGGTTTTGGGTTAAAATCTTTATAATTCTAAGTTTTTCTAAACACTTGGGAAGTGAGATATAGTTAGATTTCAGTATTGAGGTTTAGATTAATTCATAAGATCTTTTAAGGTATTCTTATCCCTAAGTTCAGTTCTTTATGGTTCTTTAGTTTTCTTTTATTTTCTTTTGAGATTCTAACTCTTGTTTATAATATTTGGTTAGGTGTTTAAGTGTCTTGAAAACTTAAGGTTCTTCTTGGTAAGTTTCTTCTTGATGGTTTAGTTCTCATTTCATCTTTATTCTTTAGAAACTCACCATTTTTACTGTTGGCTTTTAGGAGTGTTCTAATCCCGTTCTTGTTCCCAAATATCCCAGTTTTTGGTAAAGAAAATATGATAGATTATATGTGTTTATTTTTATGTTATGATATGTTTTATGCTATAATATGTATATGTATAAATATGTCTTGTAGTCATTTGGGGCTTATAGTTGCTTGGATAGCAAACCCAAATATTTTATGTCTCTTGGGGCTTATAGTTGCTTAGATAGCAAACCCCAAAAATATTTATCATTTTCATGGGTTAGAGTTACGATTTACCCTACCTCGATTAGTAGACAGAGGACCTAGATGGGTTATCATATACTACCATGTGATCTAACCTACCTCGATTAGTAGACAGAGGACCTAGATGGTTTATCACATGCCATGTTAATGAGTTAATGGCCATTAATATTGTAGTCCTATATGATATATGTTTTTATAGTCATATGTTTTATAGTATATATTTATGATATAGTCTTATGTTTATGATTTATGATTGATGTGTTAGTAGATTTTCCTTGCTGGGCATTAGGCTCACTCCTTTATTTTTTTAGCTTGATGCAGGAAAATGAATATGGAAGGCAGAAGGATTCGTGGCAGCTTGGCTTGTGTGTTAAGGATGAATGGATTTAATGGGCTGCATGTCGATCGAGGATGACATTTTTTTTAGTCTTTTGAATTATGTTTCTTTTGTAATTCCGCACTTAGTTTTTAAACAATTGATTTAAGTTTATGGTTTATGTTTTTATGTATTAAACAATGGGTACCCATACCATATTTTTATATTTCATATTTTATCTTGTATTTTGCACAATATTTATTTTGGGGTTTTTAATAAAGTTATGTTATTCCTTATGTATTTTTCCCAAAATAGTAGCTATGTCTAGTAGTTTTAATGGTCCAATGTCTTAGAAATAGTTGGGTCATTACAGATAACTTGTAGCCTATTTCTGAATGGGTGAATGTCTTTATCCAATTTACACAAAAAGAAACATACTCGTTTATGGATGGTGGCTTTCCATATTCTCTTTGAAAGATCACAAATAGCGCGTGCTTTGTGTTTGACAATTACTCAATACACATTTTTTATTGTGAAGATACCATCAGGGGAATCTCTCCAGATTATCCTCCCATTTAACTAAACAACCAGTCTACAATAGGACTTCTTGTACCACTTTGAAGCTGGGTACAAACCAGGAGCCCAAGGCCTGGTCATTCCAAGTTCCTTCTTGGGATAGGAGGCTTGAACCAAGGTTCAAACCTTTTTATTGAATTGTGGGATGAATAGTAGCTCTATACTGTTGCCAATTCAGCGAAGGCACCCACAGGGTGTTCCACAAGTCAATGGAAGAACCATTTCCAATCTAGACACACCCTTTGTCTCTAAAGAGTTGCATGCTGGACATTATTCCTTTTGTAATGATAGACACATTACTTAGCATAGTGATAGACCAAAAGGAGGACCCTTGTGTGAAATACTTGGCTATAAAAACTGCACACCACAGGGCTTGTACATCCTACTAATCCAGGATTGCGCTTGTAACGTCCTACTAATCAAGTATTGTTACACTATGTTTAAAATAGTGCTTAACTCAATAGGCGAGTCATTTGGACTTAAACATGTAATTAGAGTTAATAAATAGGTTAAGTACTAAATTTTTTGGCCAAAAGAGTAACACTTTTCATTAAAAGGTTTCAGTATAGACATGAGATCCCATAAATGAGTTTATAAACATGTACAATACAAACAGAATACAAAATAGTCGTCCTAAGCAGCAAAATGAACTATAGTTCTAGATCCTCAAAATAAGTCTCGACCGTGCTGATCGAGCAGACCGCATAAGTACACATCTCCCCCGAAGTTCTCCAACTCATGGCTAGTCAAGCTTCTCTTTGCCCTTACATGCACCATGTAGCAACTGTGAGTTAAGGCTTAGCAAGCAAACTCAAACACATATAACAAATAGTCAATGGGATATAAACCATAATTATCATGCTTAGCATATATAACACAATTCAAGCAGGCCCTCAATCCATCTATGCGGCCATAAAGCAAGACGATCGCATACCACACTCCTTTCTTCCAAGGAGCCATAGAGCCACATGAGTGTATACCACACTCCTTTCTTCCAAGTAGCTATAAATTCATACAAACTTGTATCGAACTTCGAGATTGGCCCAGCCATAATGGCCTACATTCCGCATGCTAATGTCAACTAAGACTTATAAGCCGAGCTTTTCAATTAGATACAACCAGATATACATTTCACACATAACATAACTATGCATATTACACACATTCATGTTTAAATAAACATTCCAAAGCGTGGTCATAACCACATTCAATGACCGGGGCACAAGCCTTAATCTCAACACAAGTGCAGTTTTCTTACCTTAAGTTTGGAGCGATAAAGCAAGGTGACCCTGGGCACGATATTTTCCTCCCGAGCCTAGTGGAAACCCCCTAGTCACAACACATTAAGGAATATTAACGAAGAACTAAATCAACGGAGGGCTTCAAGACCAAGCCCTAGCCCTCAAAACCTCGAATTCCACTACACTAGGTAGTAGAATTGTTCTCGAGCCTTTTGATTCGGTTTCCCAATACTCAAACTTAAAAAATTATAAGATCCCCATTTAACGTCGCGGTGCCCCACACCTGCGCAGCGGCCCCACACCAAGTTGAGAGCCCAACCTGAATTCCCAAGCATTTTGCACAGTGGCGGCCACCACTAAGGGCCACAACGCCCCACTAGGCAGAGAGCTAACCCATAAGGGATTTCCCATTTCGAACTGCGACGCTATTGCGGTTCGTGGGAAAACCCAGCCTTGAGAACCTTCAAATGAGCCGCAACGCTCCTACCAAGCGTCGCAGCGCCACCACTTAAACCCATAATTTCTGCAATTTTAAAAATCGTAAACCGACCCAAATTAATCCCAAAACATAATTTTAACCGATTGGAGACTAATCCCAACCACAGATCAGTCATACATCCCATAAGCATCATCAAAACAACTTTAAAATACACCAAAACCCAAGAAAACCCCAACACCAGAAATTGTCAAAGACACTCCAAGAACAATTCAAAAAGCTTCAAGAATTTAGATTACCTTTTAGAATTTGAACTTCCCAACTGAATTCTCTAGCTTGAATGCTCCCTAATCTTTCTCCTTGCTGCTCAATATCCCCCCTTAAATTCTCAATTCATCAATTTTGGTAAGTCTAAGTTTGAGAGCTTGCTATGCTTGAAACAAGGTAGAGAAAGATAAGAAAAGAGAGAGTAAGGGGTGAGTATATGAGCTAAGAACGTGTAAGGGAACCCCTTAACATATTCTCAAGTTTCTCTAGTCACATGGTCATAAGACTACTGTAACATCCCAAAATTCCTAATAAGGCTTAGTGCCTTTATTATGGTGCTGGGAGGGAATAAATGGAATTATACGTGATTTTAATGAATATTTATGTGATTATGTGAATTACATGAGTTATATTATAAAATGATTGGTTATGCATGTTTAAGTGTATTAAATGTGCTTATAGACTCATTTATGTTAACAATGGCATTTTTGTAATTTTAATCTATGGAGGGTATATCTGTAATTATATGTGCTATATATTTGAGCCCACATTGTTATGTGGGTATATTTGAGATATTCGGCAGGAGTCGATCATTTTGAGAAAAGTAGCGATAAAGTCACAACGAGGATAAATACCCGGCTCGGGGTGGGCCTAGAGGTATTATGTTAATTTGGTGAATTATCGAGACACATTGGGGTATCAGTTCTATTTGGGGAAAATATTTATATTTTCTGATTAATGGAACTAATTGGGAATTTTAAGTGTAATTTGAGGCTTAGTGGGAAACTAGTGTCAAATGACCCTTTTGCCCTTGAGGGGCTTTAAGAAGTGACTTGTGGGACAAGGACATTTTGGTCTTTTGGGACCATGAGGCTGGGAATAGGCCAAGTGATGAGTTGATTAGCTCTAACCGTTACTTTCTCTCGTTCTCTCTCTATAATGACCCAACTATTTCTAAGACCTTGAACCATTAAATCTACTAGACATATCTACTATTTCGATACAAACATAAGAAATAACATGCCTTTATGGGATCTCAGTGTTTACAAAACATAAAACATAGCTTTAAAAACAAGTTCAAAAAAAAAGTTGAATGCAGAATTACAAAAGAGACATATTTCAAAAGACTAAAATAAACGTTATCTTCGATCGACACGCAGCCCATCCATTCCATTCATCCTCAACACATATTCCATGCTACCAAGAATCCTTCCCCCTCCATAATCATTTTCCTGCATCACACTAAAATAAAGGAATGAGCCTAATGTCCAGCAAGAAAAATCTACTAAAATCAAAACATACATCGTAAACATAAGCATAAGACTACGTCAAATACTATAAAAGAACATAAGACTATCTAAAACATATATCATATATCATAAGCATACACTATAAAATATATGGCTACAAAAACATCTATTACAATGGCCATCATACATCTTGGGGCTTGCTAGCTAGGCAATCATATGCCCATAATTCTACAGGGCTAGTTATCTAAACAAGTCATATAAATTTATGGGGCTTGTTATCTAAACAAATCATATGCCCAAGGAATATACTATTGGGACTTGTTATCTAAACAAATTATATGCTTGTTATCTTGTTGACTGCGTTTTTAGCCAACGACGTGAGAACGTCAAAAATGACAAACCTTCAAGAGAATTCAAACGACACAGACAGTTTAATAAAGAAAATAAGGAACACACGCACTTTTTATAGTGGTTCAGCCCCGTTCAGTCGGTAATAGCCTAATCCACTTAGAGATTTTATTATTTTATCTACACTCAAGATCAGATGAACCAGTGTCAACTGAGTTTCTTCAGTGTAAATTCTCTATATACAAAAGAGTTCTCTCTCAAGAAAACGCACTTTCTCTTTCTAGAAAACTCAGACCAAAAATTCAAATTGCCCAAAAGTCCTTTTCTGATCCTATCAACCCTCTATTTATAGGCTTGGGATCAGAAACTGATATCCCCCTAGGATCGGGATATTTTATTATTCGTATTATATTTAAATTATAAGAAATATTCAAAATACAACAGAATCCTCAATTTGAGCGAAGAATGAGAGATTCCCGCGCATGCCCAGACCGATTCTTGCTGAGGCCGTTTCTGGGAATTTGACGCAGTCTGGTCTATTTGGTTGATGAATATCGTCTTCTGGTCGAACACATGCATGTTGGATACATACAAGTGCTGGTCGGACACATGCATGCCATTTCTCTATCTGGACAACCATGCACTCGTTGGACATATGCATAAGGACCAGACCTTTGTCTCTCCTCGGACCAAAGTCCGACCACATCTTGGACTACTCCTCGGACCAAAGTCCGACCACACCTTGGGCTCTCCTCGGACCAAGATCCAACCACACCATTGGACTCTCCTCGGACCAAGGTCCAACCACACCATTGGGCTCTCCTCGGACCAAGATCCGACCACACCATTGGGCTCTCCTTGGACCAAGGTCCGACCACACCATTGGGCTCTCCTCGGACCAAGGTTTGACCACCACCCTTGGGCTCTCCTCGGACCAAGATCCGACCACCACCCTTGGGCTCTCCTCGGACCAAGATCTGACCATACTCTTGGGCTCTCCTCGGACTAAAGTCCGACCATGCCTTTGGAGTACTCCTCGGACCAAAGTCTGAACGGACACACCCTAGCCCAAGTACTCTCGTCGGGTGCACTTGGCTTGGACATGACACCTCTCAAGCAGTCCAAACTCTTCACGGATGTACTGGCCTGCTGCTAAGCGAGATCACCCAACTATTCCATGCCACTTGTCATTTCTATTGCCACATCATCATTTTCAAATTTTGGGATAACATATCTAAACAAAACATATACCCAAGTACTAAAACATATCATACATATACATATCATAGCATAAACATATAACATAACATATCATAACATAAACATAACATAACATATAAGCACATAAAATCTATCCTATTTTCCTTACCAACACCGGGATATGAGAACAAGGACGAGATTTGGAACACTCCTAAAACCAACAATACAAGTTGTGAGTATGTATTTCTAAAGAATAAAGAATGAATGTGGAAACTAAACCATCAAGAAGAAACTTACCAAGAAAGAACTTAAGTTTCAAAAACCTAATCAAGAACCAATAACGAAAGTTAGGATCTGAATAAAAAGAACTAAAGAAACTAAAGAGTTTTAAAGAATGGACTTAAAGAATAGAAGTAACTTAGTTGACCTTATGGACTGGTCTAACTCCAATACCAAAATACACTAAGCCTCACTTCCCAAGTATTTTATAAATCTTAAGAATGGCAAAGCTTTTTCCCAACCCAAGTGTTTATCACTCTATGGTAGTACTAGACCCTTGGAGTCTGATCACAGCTGAAAAGTGAGGAGAAGGGCTAGGTTCTAAGTCCTATTTATAGAGTTCTAGGATTATAAATCTTCTTTTTGGCTTTGAATAAAAGTAATGAATTTAACTGAAAATATTTGAACTAACCATAAAATAACAAACTCTAATTCTCTAATCCACATGCTTATGACAAGTGTCATATTCTTATTGGCTTCATCTAAACCTTAGGTTATAATAAATAATACACCTAGGACCAGCAATATTAACCAAACCTTATGTTATAATTTATATTCTTAAACTATAGGTTAAACTTATAAAATTCATAACTATTGCTATGAGTTTCCAACTAAGTCCCGACTTGAACCAAAATCCACGAAATCTAACATACTACAAACTAATACTAACTACTACTACTACTACTACTACTACTACTACTACTACTACTACTACTATTATTATCTAGCTAGCTAAGTAAATATTCTGGGACTCTACACTCTCTCTCTTGGAAAGTCTCTCTCAAAGGGTGAAGGAAAGTTCTTGAAGATTAAAACTAGATGTGATCTTTGAAGGGAATTGGAAGTTTGTTCTTGAGGATTAGAAGGTTCCAAGCTTTGGGAACCCAGTGGGGAACTCGAATTCTAGGAGATAACCTCAGTTTTCAAAGATTTTAGTTAGTTTTTTTTTTGGTGTTTTTGATGAAATCCTTGGGTTTTGAGTTTGGTTTTGTTTTAGAGGGTTTTGATGGTTGTATTTTGTATTTTTGTGTTGATGGGAGCATTGTGGTGGTCAAGTCTGGTTAAAACTGAGTTTGAGGTTGCATTTGGGAGACTTGGAATTTTAGAAAATCGCTGGTTTTTCTGGGTTTACAAGGTAGCCTCGCGGCGCTTGGCAAGAGCACCGCGACTCGCTTGAATGTCTTCAACGCTGGGGGATTCCTCAGACTCCCTTGGCGTCGCGACCCTGAGCAGGCAGTGTCGTGCCTCAAAATGCAAGGAAATTGTGAGTGGGCTCTCTGCCCAATTAAGCGACGAGACGCAAATTTCCTAAGAATTTAGGCTGGCCTCTCACCCTAATGTGGGGCCGCGACTCTGAATGGTAAATTTGAAATAAGGGGCTTAGGGTTTTGGAAACCAGAATCAAAGGGCCCGGGAATGATTCTACTACCCAGTTTAGTGGAATTCGGGGTCCTGAGAGCTAGGGTTTGATCTTGTAGCCCTTTATCGATTCAGTTCTTAATGTCCTTGTGATGCTTGTGACTAGGAAGTACCGCTAGACTCGAGAGGAAATGATTGTACTCAAAGTCATTGTATTAACCTGCTCAACACTTGAGGTAATAAATCTGATATATGCACATAGAGCTAATCGATTGGTATGCTCATTAGCATTGAATTATCTGCAAATATGTGGTATCACTGATATTTAGTCATCATGTTGTATGTGGGGCCAAACAACCATCATATTGATCGTGGGGATGGTCAGCAAAGCATGTGGAGCGCAGGTCATGAAGGCGAGTCCAGTATGACGGTTTAGTCCCCACTCCCCCGACATGAACCGTGAGCTGTGTGCCTAAGTAAGCATCTTGCTCGGTTGGGCCACTCGACATGACTATTTTCCTAGGCTGTGTAATGGAGGGCAAGTTTAGTTTGAGGGTGCGGTCCCCACTTTCCCGACACAAAGCAAGAGGGGAATGCCTGTGTACGTATCTCGCTCGGTTGGGCCGTTCGGGAAGGCTGTTGTAACGACCCAAATTCACTAATAAGGCTTAAGGGCCTTGATTAGTGTGCCAGGAGGGCATGATGGGAATTATGTGTGATTATTATGATTAAGATGTATGATTATGATTTTAAGCATGTTATATGACTATGTGAATTATATTATGTGATAATAATGATATGTGAATTGTATTGTGTGGGTGCTGTGAAACAAACGTGATGCACGTGCCAAGACGGTCCTAGGAAACTAGATAAAGGTAACTGGTGACTTGGTAACCTGTGTAACCATTAGTAACCTTAGAAAGTAACAAGTATTACAAGGAAAGTGGTAGAATTGTAAAGTTAGGGGAAGGACAAATAAGCCCTTGAGGTTTAGTTAGTAAGTGATATTAATGGAGGGTTAAGAAGGTCTTTTGGCAGAGTTATAGAGTCTTTGGCTGAAGGAAAAAGTTAGGTACGATTTGTTTATGCAAAGTATAACTGAAGTTAAGCTTTTGGAAGGCTAGAAAGGGCAAGAAGGAAAGGGGGAATCAAGAACCTAGGAAGCAAGGTGGGAGAGGAGCTGAACTGAATTCTTTGAGGCTAAAGAAGGGTTTAAGGGGTGTGGAATCAAGCTTATATCAAGGTTTATACTGAGGTAAGGGATTGATCTCTGTTTTGTTAAGTTTTGAATTTGGTTTTTGAAAGGAATTGAGAAATAGCCATGGTTTTTCTTGTGTGGGATTCAGCTGGTTTGTTAAGGTGGAACTTAGCTCAAGCTTGGATTGGAGGAAGCTCAAGTCGAATTTCTGATAAAGGTAAGGGTATTAAGTGTATTTGCAATTTCATGGCTGTTATGGTTTAAGGAATTAGGGGACTGGTTTGTGCTTTTCTTAACTTTCAGTTTAAGTGTTAGAGTTTGAATTTAGGTGTGAATTCTGTGGATAAATGTGTAGATGAGTTGGGTTATAGTGTTTATAAGTTGTTGGTTGGTCTATGTGGGGTTTCAAACAGGTTTTGGGGCTTGGGTATGAAGTTGGGATGATTTGGAGTGAGTTAGGCTTGGGAAAAACGCGAAGGGAAACCCAGAAATCTGGGTCTGCGATGGTGTGCCGCGGCACGGCTTTTGCTTGCCGCGGCCTAGGGGTCTCTGGAGGTGGGTGCCGCGGCACAAGGAATGTGGTGCCGCGGCACAAGGCAAATTTCAGGGAGTTAAATTTTGCAATTTTTGGTCTTTGCTCTGGGGGTTCGGGGGATGCCTCCGGGGTGTTATTCTAAGGTTTTGGGGGTTCCGAGAGTGTGGATTAGGTACCGGGAAGGTATTCTTGGATTGGTTAATGACAAAGAATATTATATTTGTGTTTTGATTAGGAATTTGGAGAGGCTCAGGGTAGAGGACCGTGCTTGTGGCTACGTGGCATCGGAAATCAGTAAATTGAAAGGTAAGAACACTGCACCCGAATGTATGAATGTGATGGGACTAAGTGCTCTCGAGATTTGTTTTGTGTCATCGTTGGTATTATGCCAAGGGACACGTGTAAGCGGTCTAAGAGTACCGTTCATGAATTTAGCGCATGGGACGCGAATTGGTCACTGGGAGCCAGAAACGAAAGGATAACAGAGGGAGCAGCTTGTGAGCGCTAGCCCTGGTTATCATTTGTGCATTGTGTTATATGAGCTGATATGCTTTGTAAATGAAATACTTGACTATTGATATGCTTAAAGTTTATGAGATGCCATATGTGAGATTAACTTGACAGGTAAATGTGCATGTTCTATTGTTGATATGTGTTCTTGCTGGGCCTTGGCTCACGGGTGCTACGTGGTGCAGGTAAAGGCAAGAGCAAGCTGGACCAGTCCTGAGGTGGAGAGCTCTGAAGTGAAATGTACATAGCCAGCCGTTCGATCACCACGATCGAAGAGTGTGTCAGGACGGAGATTATCTAACTGCTCATTTTGCCTTAATATGGCTGTTAATGTATATAAACTTTGTAACTTTTGTAGTATGGCTTTTAAACTGTCATTTTTGGGATCCCATGTACATAAACAATGTTTAGCAATGAAAACGTATCTTTTGAGACCAAAACGCTTTTAACCCTAGTTCCTCTACCATTTCAATAACACGTTTTTACTTTAATGACTTGATTAGCGAGTCTGGCACTTTATAAACACACAGTGTAGCGGTCCTGGCTATCCAGGGCGTTACAGCTGTTTTCATGGGACGTGTAATTGATTATATGATTGAAATGTGTTTACCATTTATATGATTGGAATAAATGTATCTGATATATGTGAAGCATGTGTTTAATGCTTTTGAATATTTGAGACTATTGTTGTTATACCCTGGATGTTTTCTTGTTGGGCCTTTACTCACGGATGCTCTATGGTGGAGATAAGGACAAAGAGAGACTAGACCTGTAATGCCCTGGTTAGCCAAAACTGTTACACTATGTGTTTAAAATAGTGCTTAACTCACTAAGTGAGTCATTTGGAATTAAATGTGTAATTAAAGACTAAATCAAGGTTAGGCACTAAAATTTTTGGTCAACAAAGTAATTAATTTTCATTAAAAGTATTAAGTTTATACATGGGATCTCAAAAATTCTTTATAGACTGATAAAAGACAAATAAAATGCAGATTAGCTATCCTAAACGGTAAAACAGGGTTCAGCCCTAGGTCCTCCCAAGCTATCCCGGGCGTGGCGGTGGAGTAGACTACATATGTACACACTGCCCCTATAGCTCTCCAACTCATGTTTGGTCTAGCACTCCCTCTCCCTTACCTGCACCACATAGCACCTGTGAGCCAAGGCTCAACAAGAAAACTTAAATCAACAGGTACAATGAGCAACAATATATAAGCAGTAAACTTAAATCGATAAATTCATTCAACAACAGGACATAAACAATAAGCTTAGCAGGAATAACCTGCTCAATCAAATACATAATCGTACCTCAACAATCAATGCAGTTAGTTAAGTGCAATCAATACTTTTATTTATTTGTATAACATTCAAGCCCGACGACCTTAGGCCGAGTCCTCTGGTCTTATAGCCGACCCCGACATGCTTAGGCTAGGCTGCGTTCCACACATTTGCTATCGGCCCTCAGCACCCTTAGGCCAGCCTTCAGAATAGATATAATCACATATATATTGCAAAACATACAATCAGATGCAGCATATACAAGCATGCCCTACCAGGTATTCACTATTCTCAAATAAAGTTATAATCGTAATCTCACATATAATCATATTCGTTAATAGGGGTCCAAGCCCCAATCATAAACCGGGTGCAATTTTCTTACCTCGAGTTCTATGTGATAGACTATACGACCTCAAGTACGATCCTGATCCCGAGCCTTGTGATAATCTACTCACAACTTAAACATACTCTTTTTAGGGATTGACTTCAAATCCCGAGCCTCACCATAGACCTTACACTTAAGATTACTTTTTCTAGTTTAAACATCCCCCAAGCACCCAAGTGGGCAAACAAATGGATTCCCGAACTCCCCAGGCCCTAATCCTAAAATCATAAAAAAACCATAATTCGGGACACCTAGTGCAGTAACGCCTGCATAAAGCTTAGGCTTTCTAGAATACTGGCACAGAAGCCCCTAACTCCAAAATCTAAATACCAAAAATTAAAAATCAAAATCCCTTGGTTTCTAGGACACTAGCGTGATTGCGCCACAACCTAGCACGGTCGTGCTAGGTCACCAGATACCCAAAAATTACCCAGAAGCTTAGTGTTCTTTCCCAATTACGGACTTACGACTTCTTCCTGGATTTCAGACCCAAAGCTCGACCCCACATCAGCATTTCAATAGATTTACGACCATAAAACAACTTATACATCCCAAACAACCAAGTACCAACATTAACCAACTTCAATAATACACCAAAACTCATCAAACTACAACATACTAACAATTGAAATTTTGAGCATAGAACTCAAGCTTCCAACCACCAAATTTTAAAATCCTAAACCCAAATCATAATCATACATCAACACATCAAAGTTAAAGGCAACCAAACTCATTTCAAAACTCGATACACCTAAAACCTAACTCTAAGCACTTCAGTCTCCATTCAGACACCTCAAACTCCAAAAATTCAAAACATAACCATGGAAATGAAAAATAGGGTAACTAAGTTCTTACCTCCTTTGAATTTCGAAGACCATCCTACCTTCACCCCAAAGTTTCTCTTCAAAGCATCACCGAGGGAAAATTGGTCAATATGCCAAAAACCCCACTAAACCTCTAATTAACACCCTAAATTACCAATTAAATTACTAACCCTCCAAATACAATTATTTCCTCCAATAATATTTCACTAATTCCTGACCTACACAAAATTACCAAAACACCCCTTGGCTCACCTCGAGCTTGGTATAAATCCCTGTTGTGACTTTTTCGCCAAATCACTCTAAAGGATCGACTTAAGCCAGTTATCGAAAATATATCCACATATTAATGTGGTTCCAATCACATAACACATATAATTACAATTATACCCTCAACAAGTCAATATTACGAAAATGCATTTTTCCACAAAAACGGGCCGACATGCATATTTAATACACATAAACATGCATAAATGGTCATATCTTAATATAACTCATATATTTCACATAATCTCACATATATTCAATTAAATCCATATATAAATCCGATTATGCCATCCTGGCACAGTAATCAAGACACTCAGCCTTAATAGCGAATTTGGGATGTTACAATACCAGCCATGAGTTGGAGAGCTTCAGGGGCGTTGTGTACATATGCAGCCTGCTCAATCACCATGATTGAGGTTTCTTTTGTGGATCTAGAATTAGTGATCATTTTTCCGCTGAGGATGGCTAATTTGGATATTGTTTTTCATGTATCAGTTTATAAGCTCTTTTCTAGGATCCCATGTATATATTAAACTCTTTTAATGTAAAGTATTACTCCATTGGCCAAATTTTTTAATACCTACCCTTTATTTAGTTTAATTACACGTTAAAGTCCAAATGCCTCGTTTAGCGAGTTGAGAACTATTTTAAACACACAGTGTAACTTTACTGGATTAGTAGGTCGTTACAACCACTATACCACTCCATACAATAAACCCCATAGTAACCTCCTAAGGGTAGTTTAGTCTTTGACACCAATTCCCACAAAACCTCAAATTACGCTTAAAATTCCTAATTAATTCCACTAATCCTCCAAATACGAATATATTTCTCGAATACAACCCATATCTAGATAATTCCCGTTAATTCACCAACTTACCAAAATACCCCTAGGCTCACCCCGAGCTGAGTATTTATCTCCGTTGTGACTTTTCCACTAATTGCTCAAAAGGACTGACTCATGCTAAATATCTCAAATATATCCACATAATAAAGTGGTCTCAAACATATAACACATATATTTACAATTATACCGTCAATAGGTCAAAATTACAAATTTGCCCATTTTTAACCAAATTGGGCCTTTAACCACATTTGATACACTTAAACATGCATAATCAGTCATAGTATAATATAACGCATGTAATTCACATAATCAATTAAATATTCAATAAAATCACATAGTATCACATATAGATCCAATTATGTCCTCTCGACACACTAATCAAGGTACTAAGCCTTATTAGTAATTTTTGGGCATTATAACTATCCCCTCATAATAGAAATTTTGTCCTCAAAATTTACCTAAATAGCTCGGGATACTAATCCTGCATGTCTGAATCTATCTACCAAATTGCTTCCTCGACCTTACTATTGCTCCATAGTACTTTAACCATAGGAATAGTCTTGTTTCTCAAGACTTTGTCTTTTCTATCTAGGATCTGTATTGGTCACTCCTTATAGGATAAATCTATCTGTAGCTCCAGATTCTCATAACCCAACACATGAGTTGCATCTGATACATATTTCTGAAACACTAGAATATGAAACACAGTATGCACCCTTGACAGTGATGGGTGTAAATCCAACCTGTAGGATACCTACCCAATCCTCTCCAGAATCTCAAAAGGCCTAACAAACCTAGGGCTCAACTTGCCCTTCTTTCCAAATCGCCTTTGAACTCAAAGGCGAAAGTCGAAGAAAAACATAATCCCCAACTTGGAACTCTATATCTCTACACATAGGATCAACTTAGTTCTTCTGTCTGCTCTGTGAGGAGAGCATCCGAGTTCTAATATTCTCAATAGCCTCATTGGTCCTCTGAATTGCTTCAAGACCCACATATTTCCTCTCACCCATTTCATCCCAATGAATAGGTGATGTACACTTTTTACCATACAACATCTCATATGGAGCCACTTCAATATTCCATTGATAGTTGTTGTTGTAGGAAAATTCAATCAATTGCAAGTACTTACTCCAAGACCCTTCAAAGTCCAATACACACACCTAAAGCATGTCTTCCAATATCTGACTAATCCTTTCAGATTGTCCATCTCTCTAAGGATGATAGGTAGTACTAAACTTCAACTGTGTACCCATAGCCTTCTTCATACTTCCCTAAAACTTGGAAGTAAAAGTGGGGTCCCAATCTAACACAATAGACTTCGAAGCCCCATGTTGATGAATAATCTCTTTCACATACAGCTCAGCATACTGATCCATTGTAAAAATTGTCATCACAGGCAAAAAGTGAGCTAACTCGGTATACTGATCCACAATCACCCATACTGAATTTGCTGACCCACTATCCTAGGTAGTCCAACCACAAAGTCCATGGTGATGTCCTCCAATTTCCACTCAGGGATACACAAAGGCTGTAATAACCCTGCTGGTCTTTGGTCTTTAGCTTTCACTTGTTGACACATCAGGCATTAGCCACATACTCAGTCACCTTTTTCTTCATCCCAGGCCACCAATACAAATACTTTCGATCTTGATGAATCTCCCGTCTAATACTGGCATCCATCGGAACACAAATCCAATCTTTATATCTCAGTAGACCCATCTTAGAAATAGTATAGTCCTTAGCCATTCTAGCTAAGACGTCCTTTTTAGACTTCATCAATTGGGGGTCACTCATCTAACATTCTCTTATTCTCTCCAAAAGAGTAGACTATAGAGTGGTGTTTGCTAACTGGCCCACTACCAACTCTTTCCCTACTCTAGTCATATCTTCTACCAACATTCTTGATATCTACTTCAGACTAAATAATTGTCCCAGCCCTCTCTAACTCAAAGCGTCTACCACCATATTGGCTTTCCCGAGATAATAGAGGATTTCACAGTCATAATCATGTACCAACTCTAGCCAATGTCTCATTCTCATATTCAGATCCTTCCGAGTAAAAAAGTACTTCAGACTCTTGTGATCAGTGTATATCTCATACTTCTCTCCATATAAATAGTGTCGCGCACACCATCAGTTCAAATACCAATGTTGCTAACTCAAAATCATGAGTAGGGTAGCACTGTTCCTATTCTTTCAACTATCATGATGCATAGGCAATCACCTTCCTAGTCTGCATCAGAACACAACCTAACCCTTGTCTAGACACATCGCAGTAGACCATAAACTTCTCTTGATCTGATGGAAGACTCAAAACTGGAGTAGTGATAAATCATCGCTTCAATTCTTGAAATTTGTTCTCACATCTATCCGAACAAACAAACTTCAAATTCTTGCATGTTAACTGTGTCAGTGGTGTAGCAATCTTTGAGAACCCTTCTACAAAGCGTCGGTAATACCCTGCCAATTCGAGAAAACTTCTTATCTCTAAAGCACTCCTTGGCATTGGCCAATCTCTGATTGCCTCAATCTTGGCTGAATCTACCTTAATCCTGTCTTTACTAACAATGTGACCAAGGAATGTCACCTATGGTAACCAGAACTTACACTTCTTGAACTTTGCATACAATCTGTGCTCCCTTAGTCTCTTTAGTACCAACCGGAGATGCTTTTAATGCTCTGCTTTTTACTTGGAATAAATCAATATATCATCGATGAAGACGATCTTAAACTTGTCTAAGTAGTCTTGGAACACCCTATTCATCAAATCCATAAATGTCGCTGGGGCATTTGTCAATCCAAAAGACAATCCCATACCTCGTGCGAAAGGATGTCTTCGAGATATCCTCGTCTTTGATCCTCAACTAGTGATAACCAGATCAAAGATCAATCTTTGAAAACATTGTCTTGCCTTGCATATCCTAGGTCAAACAGATCATCAATCCTAGGTAGCAGATACTTATTCTTGATAGTCAGCTTGTTCAACTCTTTGTAGTCAACGCACATCCTTAATGTCCCATCATTCTTCTTAACAAACAATTCTGGTACACCCCACAGTGAAAAACTGGGTCTAATGAACCCCAAATTGGGTAACTCCTGCAATTGTACCTTCAATTCTATTAGAGCCATTCTGTACGGTACTCTGGCCACTGGTTCCATCCTTGGTGTCAACTCAATCACAAACCTGATCTCCCAATGCACCGACAACCTTGGTAAATCCTTTGGGAATACATCCAGAAACTCACAGACTAACCTAGTCTCTTCAGGTCCAACTGGTACAACCTTAGAGGTATCCACCACACTAGCTAGGAACCCCATACAACCTCCACGCAAAAGGTCTTTAGTCATCAATGTTTAAATTAGAGAAACATGAGGCCCGCTCACATTACCCACAAATACAAATGGGTCCTCATCCTCAGGCTCAAAATTTACCATCCTCCTCTTACAATCTATGGTAGCCCCATACTTGGATAACCAATCCATACTCAAGATCATATAAAAATATTCCATCACAAGCTCAATAAAATCTACATACAACTCTTTACTATCAACCTTTACTGGTAATGATCTGACCCATATCCTAGAGACTACCAACTCCCCAGTAGGTACTAAATTCCCAAATCTGACAGCACAATAATCACAGGGTCTACACAATCTATCTATCACTTTGCTAGATACAAAAGAATGTGTAGCACCATAATCAATCAACACTGTATAAGAAGAACCAGCACTAGAAATCTGACCTGCCACTACTAAAGGATTAGCCTCGGCCTCTAATTGCGTCAAGGTGAACACTCAAGCTAGAGTCAAGTTGTTTGCCTTCTTTGGTTCTTCCTTCTTCACCCGTGGGTAATATTTCCTGAGATGTCCAACCACCCCCACATAAAAAGCATGCTTTCGCTCGGCATTCTCCCATATGGCGTCTCTTGCATGTGGCACATTCTAGATAAGTCCTCCCAATTTCATTGCCGCCTTGGGAGCCAACTTGAATGCCCTGGGCCCTCCTATCTGGGCCTGAAACTGTAGAAGTGTCTAGGGTATTCCTCTTATGGACACTACGGCCTCTGCGCCTTCCAGAATATGAAAATGGAAGTACCCCCTCATTGTGTCTTGCCTGGCAACACTTTCAAGCCAAATATTATTCTCTGCGCACTCAACAGTAGGGGCCTTCTCCACTACCTAAGCATAAGTCGTAACTCTAGGTACAGAGGTCATCCTGACATCCCAAGCTATCATAACATTTATCCCTCGAACAAATCGTTCCTTTCTTGTTACATCATTTGCCACCAAGTCAGAAGCGAACTTGGCCAACCCATTAAACTTCAGAGCATATTTTGTCACTGTCATGGTGCCCTAATTGGTAAACTCATATGCTTTTGCAGCCCTAACGGCATTGTTGTAATACTTTTCATTAAACAAATCTCTAAACTCTTCCCACTCAATGTAGTCACATCCCGAGTTTGGGATACCATCTCCCACTAGATATAGGCATCCTCCCAAAACATATATGTGGCACATGACACTCTGTCGTTGCCTACCACCCTCATGAAATCCAGGATGGAGGTAGTCATACTCATCCAGTGCTCAGCTCGCAATGGGTCTGGCCTTCCCTCAAAAGTAGGCACATGCCACTCTGTCGTTGCCTACCACCCTCATGAAATCCAGGATGGAGGTAATCATACTCATCCAGTGCTCAGCTCGCAGTGGGTCTGGCCCTCCCTCAAAAGTAGGAGGGCGTTTCTTTCTGAACTGTTCATATAACGGCTCCCACCTGTTCTCATCCCCTAGCTGCTGCTATAAAACTGGTGCCACAACAGGTGGCACAACTGTTGCAGCGATCCCTAGAGGAACTTGCTATCTCAACAAATGGATCTCATCCTCTTGTCTCTGTAGTCTGGCTTGCTTTTCAGCAAACATCTATTACGAGTTCTCAAGGGCTGGCAGAGGGTTCTAACCCTAGTCATCATCTCTAGCTTGGATCTTGGCACTGACTAGTCTATTTGATCACCTTTGAAGCATAATTTCCAAGTATATCTTCAATCAATGAATTGACCCATCATGCAATGATAACGGTACCCAGCACCACCCACACGGTCCCAAAACTGAACAAATAAGCACACACATTCAATAAGTGTTGGATTAGCTTATACAGGATCTTTATTTATTTTCATGTATATCTAATATTAAACAAATTAATACGAGATAGCCTAAAACATGTTTCTAAAATTGAATTCAAAGAGAAACAAAGAATATAATACTTACAGTATACGCAGCGGAATTAAAGAGTCCTTCCTTCAGTTTCTCTAACTCTTGTATCCTCTCTGTCGCAGAGTATTATCAAGAAACTGAACCGATCTTCTATTTTCTTCACAATATTCCAATGTATCCTTAGAACCACCTAGACTAGTGTGGGAAATTCTCAACACATGAGATAGATATAGAGAGAAGAAGAGAAAATAGCAAAGTGGCTTAGAAAAGGACTTGTGTTTAGAGAAAATCTAAAACTATCAGAAAATCTGACTTGTGACTTATCAAACTTCTATTTTCACTTCTCTCTAAGCACTCCTTTTATAGACACAATTAGGTCATTTAATTTAATTAAAAAATCAATAAAATAATAGCCATTTTGAAGCCCTAGGTTGAAATTATCATGAGCTATAGGCCCGTGAAATTTCCCATTTGATTATAAGCCCATTGGACTTAAAATCAAGGCCTGTATTATTTTCTATTGATTTAATTAATTAAATAATTATTTAAATCATTTATCAAATTAATTATTTATAATTTGAACCTTGATTTAAATTTATTTATTAATTTAGATACCAATTTATCTTAATTAATAAATCTGCCATAATTTCTCTTTTCTTCTCAAAATTACACAACTCTGTGAAACTATCCAAAATTGACTTGGTCAACTTTGATAATTCTAATTGATAATTAAATCAATTAATTGAGACTATCTAGATGATTTTATCCAAGGTACAATGGGGACCATGACCCTATGAAATCAAGCTCCAATAAGTTATCATAAATCTAACAAATAAATTTACTAACTTATTAATTCACTATAGACTTGGAATTGCACTCTTGAATTCATAGAACGCTCTATAACAAATATAGATACGCTATTAATTATCAATTGTTACAACCATAATTGTCACTCAATCCTCTATAGACGGTCTACAATGAGATAGGACTAAAATACTGTTTTACCCCTCATTGTATTTTATCCTTAAAACACTTAGTTCCTTGTAAATGATATTTCAGTAAACTAATTTAACTACTGAAATGAGATCTCTATCATTTAACACCTTGAACCAAACTAAAAGGAAACCACTGTTTCACTTCTTCATTAGAAGCTATAGATGTTCATATCTTGATTAACACTCCCACTCAATTATACTACCGAGTTCCCAAGATGTAAGTATGGGCTAATCCGTAGGGTAAGCTGGTAACGAACAAGTCAAAGAACTCAAATAATTCAATCAGTTAGAATACTAACCACTCAGAATTGAGATTGAATTGACCTATGGTCAACTATATGATATGACTAGAATAGATAATAACGGTATGCTTACTTATCTTATCAACTGTCAATATCGGTCTTGTCCGATGTAACAAATACATCCGATCTTATCTACTTTACTAATGTTCTGGAAAGAACATAACACTATAATGTGTAAGTAGATCATATCGTAGATTGGCAAGTCAGTGTAAATCCTGGGCACTGACTAATCTTAGGACTAACTTATTTTGAACATATAATCATATTTATATTCCACTGTGATTACGTCACTGTAAATAAGATTAACTATATGCTTGGGATTTAATAGAAGTTTATATTAAACAAATAATCATGAAAATAAAACATGTGAGCAAAGTGATTGACCAAGTCAAAAAATGATTTTTATTCTTTTATTGATAATAAAATAAGATTACAAAGAATTTGGGTTTTAATTAGGGCATAAAACCCCAACAATAAGCATTTTAATAGCTTTCACATACATCAATCATGCTAATAAGAATGTCTTTTCATATTCATGTTTAACAACAATGATAATAAGCACGTTCCCATTATTCACAAGCAACAGTAGTGCTAATAAGCACATCTTTAATATTCACATATCAATCAAGGGCCAAGCCCTATCAATATAACTCATGCTCCTTATTCAAGCATGCAAATAAGGCATTTATATGTCAAATAAAAAATTAAGCACATAATCACATCAGTAGATACCAAACGCTGAGTCGAGTTTATCTTTAGCGGTAAGTGTAGATGCCTAGTAAATCTTCAGGAACCATTAAACTTTGGCAGCTCTGATACCAAGCTGTAACTTCCTACTTATCCAGAATTGTTACACTGTGTGTTTAAAACAATGCTTAACACGATAGGCGAGTCATTTGGACTTAAACATGTAAATAAATTTAATAAATAGGTTAGGTACTAAAAATTTTTGCCAAAAAGAATAACATTTATAATTAAAATGTTTCAGTATATACATGGGATCCTAGAAAAGAGTTTACCAAAAGTTACAACACAAACATAATACAAAATAGTCGTCCTAAGTTGAAAAATGAACTATAGTTCTAGATCGTCAAAAGAAGTCTCGACCACGATGATCGAACAGGCCGCATATGTACACATCACCCCCGAAGCTTTCCAACTCATGGCTAGTCCAGCATCTCTTTGCCCTTACCTGCACCACGTAGCACTCGTGAGCTAAGGCTCAGCAAGAAAACTCAAACACATATAACAGATAGTCAATGGGATATAACTCATGATTAGCATGCTTAGAAGTTATAACACAATTCAAGCAGGCATTCAATCCATCTATGTGACCATAGAGCCACACGAGCGCATACCACACTCATTTCTTCCAAGCAGCTATAGAGCATACAAGCGCGTATCACGCTTCCAGATTGGCCCAACCATAACGACATGCATTCTGCATGCTAATGTCGACCACGACTTATAAGCTGAGCTTTTCAATTGGATACAACAAGATATGCATTTCACACATAAAATAACTATGCATAATACACTCATTCATGTTTAAATAAACATTCCAAAGCATGGCCATAACCATGTTCAATGACTGGGGCCCAAGCCCTAATCTCAACACAGGTGTAGTTTTCTTACCTCAAGTCTTTAGCGATAAAGCGAGGTGACCCCGAGCACGATCCTTTCCTCCCAAGCTTAGCAGAAACTCCCTTAGTTACAACCCATTAAGAAATATTCATCAAAAAATGAATCGGCAGAGGGCTTCAAGACCAAGCCCTAGCCCTCGGGACATTGAATTCCACTAAACCGGGTAATAGAATTGTTCCCGAGCCCTTTGATTCGGTTTCCCAAAACCCAAACTTAACAAATTCTAAAATCCCTATTTAGCATCGCGACACCCCATACCTACGTCGCGTCCCCACACTAGGCCGAGAGGCGAACCTGAATTCTCAGGCATTTTGCGTCGCGGTGGCCACCACTAATGGTCACGGCGCCCCACATGGCAGAGAGCTAACCCATAAAAATTTTCCCATTTTGAGTGGCGATGCTATGATGTTCCAAGGGAAAACCTAGCCTCAAGAACCAAGCATTGTGGTGCCACTGCTTAAACCCAAAATTTCTGCGATTTCAGAAATCGCAAACCGACCGAAAATCATCCCAAAACATAATTTTAACCAATTGGAGATTAATATGAACCACAAATCAGTCATACCACCCATAAGCATCATAAAAACAACATTAAAATACTCCAAAACCCAACAAAACCCCAACAACATAAATTGTCAAAAACACTCCAAGAACAATTCAAAAAGCTTCAAGAATTTAGATTACCTCTTAAAATTTTAAGTTCCCAGCTGAATTCCCTAGCTTGACTGCTCCATAATCCTTCTCCTTGCTGCTCAACATCTCCCCTTAAACTCTCAATTCTTCAATTTTGGTAAGCCAAAGTTTGAGAGCTTTTTATGCTTGAAGTAAGGTAGAGAAAGAGAAGACAAGAGAGAGTAAGAGGTGCATAGATGAGCTGAGAATGTGTAAGGCAACCCCTCAACATATTCTCAAGTTTCTCTAGTCACATGGTCAAAAGATCACTATACCCCTCAATGCAATAAACCCCACAGTAACCTGCCAAGGGTAATTTAGTCATTTGACACCAATTCCCACTAAACCACAAATTACACTTAAAATTCATAATTAATTCCACTAATCCTCCAAATACGAATATCTTTCCTGAATACAACCCATATCCAGATAATTCTGGGAAATTCACCAACTTACCGAAATACCTCTAGGCTCACCCCGAGCCGGGTATTTATTCCTGTTGTGATTTGTCCACCAATTGCTCAAAAGGACCGACTCGTGCCAAATATATCAAATTTATCCACATAATAATGTGGTCTCAAACATATAACACGTATATTTACAATTATACCATCAATAGGTCAAAATTACGAATATGCTCCTTTTTAACAAAAGCGGGCCTTTAACCACATTTAATACACTTAAACATGCATAATCATTCATATTATAAGATAACTCATGTAATTCACATAATCACATAAATATTCAATAAAATCACATAGTATCACATATAGATCCAATTATGCCCTCCTAACACACTAATCAAGGCACTAAGCCTTACTATAAATTTTGGGGAGTTATGGCACTTGTCTATCCTTAGCATGCCACCAGCCTAACTTGGCAATGTGGGCTTGATTAATCTGGCAAACCTTTTAAAACCAAGACTCCCCCCCCCCCCCCCCAAAACTCCCTTGGAAGGCATATGGAATCCCAATTTGCGAGAGCTAAATATCGCGATATATCCACTATCCACTTGAAATGTGTTACCGTTTTTTCCAACTCTTCACAGGTAGATTTTGTAAAAATAAATGATGACATGGAGTAAATCGGTGTGCTTTTGCTTACCGCCTTGGTAAGGGTTGAACGGGCTGCCTGGGATAAGAGTTTACATTTCCAACCTTCTAAGCATGCCATCACTTTATCTTTAATGAACTCAAAATCCTTCGATCAGTTTCTGGTCATGAGGATTGGGTTTCTCAAAAACTTGTCTCTCCTATTCATTTCTCTAAATCTCAAATTATGGAACAAACAATCCCAGGAATGATGAGTGACATTATTGGAAAAAACTAAGGATGATTTCTGAGTATTTAGCAGTTTCCCTGACCATTTATAATACAAATCCAAACAATCCTAGACTACTGCAACCTCCTCCTCCTCCTCCTCCTCCGCCTTGCAGAAAATGAACGTATCATCAGCATACATTAGGTAAGATATGGAGGGACTTCGAGAGCATACCTTGAATCCATTAATGTGGTATGTTGCTTATTTTTTAGGATCCGACGGGAAAGAACTTCACTGTAGATTACAAATAGGTACGGAGAAAAAGGGCCTCTCTTCCTTAGACCCCTAAAAGGCACGAATTATTTTAGCGAGCTTCTGTTAAGAAGAACTGAAGAGATGACTGAAGTAATACACCTCATAATTAGTCCTCGGAACTTGTCATCAAAATGAAAGTCGTTGAGGACCCTATGCACAAACGTCCACTCAAGCCTATCGTATGCTTCAGACATATCTTGCTTCATTCTCACATGTCCTTCAAGACCTATTTTTCTTTTGAAAGAGTCTAAGATCTCATGGGCTATAATACCATTTTTCGCAATCCAACGGCTTGGAACAAAAGCGACTTGGAAAGGGGATATTATTGATGGCAGAATCACACGGATCCTATTTGCCAGAATTTTCAATATCACTTTATAGGTGAAATTGCAGAGACTAATTGGTCTAAAGTCATCAAAATTCTGACTGGAATTTCTCCTTGGGATGAGCATGAGGAGCGTCTTGTTTAGGGCTTTCACGAATTTTCCCGTCACGAAGAATTGGCATACTGTTTCAATTAAATCATTCCCAACTATATCCCAGTGTGCCCTATAGAAACAGCTAGGCATCCTATCCAATCCTATTGCCTTTGAGGATCCCATTTACCATACAACTTCAAGAACCTCTTTCCTAGTAGGTATCTGGGACAAATTAGTATTGATATCATTGGAGATAGCTGGTGTGACTAAGTCCTCCAACTCGTCATCAATTTTAGGATTAGAGGAAGAGAACAACTTCTTGAATTTATTAAGGAAGTAGTCTCCCACATTTCTTCGCCCCTGAATCCAAGAGGTACAGTCTTCGAAGATTGCTCCTGTGAAATTTTTGTGTCTTCTAATAATTCTTGATGCATGAAAGAACCTTAATTTTTATCCCCTTGTTTTAGCCATTGTTCCCCAGATTTTTTATGCCATATCTCATTTTATTGGTTTATAACTTCCTCCATCTCCAGCATAATATTAGCCTCCAATTTTAGGTTTTCCTGTAATGGTGGCTTGCACTAGACCTCATCGAGGAGTTTTTTTAGGATGGCCATCCTCTCTTTGCAAAAACCATAAGCTCTCGATTCTATATTTGCAGTCGTTTGTTGGTGTTGGTTAATTTTGTCACTAATTGGAAGCTTCGGATTCCTCTAACTACAATTTCCCATGCTTCTTGCAACACTATGTGACAGCCTGGGTCTCTGGTTCAGGCATATGAATCTAAAAGGTGAGTTGATCCTTTCACGTCTAATAACAAGTCTAACACGAAAGGGGAATGATCTTAATCTTTTATTACGAGGGATCGCACCCCCACTTTAGCGAAATATATAAGCCACTCAAGAGCACCTATAAACTCTATCCAATCTCTCCTCACCAAGTTCTGAAGCTCTCGACCATTCGTCAATGTGAAAAAAGTTCCCATACTTCCAAGATCTATTCCTCCCACTACTACAAAATTGTACTTAGACGACATGCATGAGATGATGTTTGTGGTAAAATTGTCGTGTCATGTTAAAAATATACATGACACAACAGTCGCTCACAAACTGTTGTGCCATGCAAATTAAAACTCACATGAAACGACAGTTCTAATGAGACTTTTGTAACATGTCTATTTTTAACATGAGACAACATTTCTACTTAAACTGTTGTCTAATGCAATACAATTTTTCTAATCAAGTACTAATTTAATTTGTATTTTTTAATATAATTTAATATATTTTATTTAAATATATTAATTAATAATTTGCAACACACAAAATAGCTACTAGTTAAAGAATGGGTTTTGTTTTTAAATGAGTTATTCAAATAATTCTTTAAATTTTTTAATATTTTTTTGTAATATTAATTGCTAATTGAATTACTTATTATATATTTAATAAAATAATATTTCTTTTATTAAAAATTCATTAATGATGGTGCTGTTTGGTAACACTTAAAAAAATAGGTTTTTATTTAGTTAATCAAAAATTTGAGAATTGAATATAAAACAGTGTTTGGTAACTTTATTTTTATTTATTATTTTTAAAATTTTAATTAAAATTCATTAAATTTTGAAAATAGAATTTTTTTTCACTTTTAATTTTTTTAAACCGTTTCGACTTTTTGTTTCTTTTTTTCTTCTCTTCTTCAAGTCAACACCTCATTTCATATTGTTAAACAAAAAATAAAAATAAAAGTTATCAAACGCGTTTATTGTTTTTAAAAACAAAAATAATAATAAACACGTTTGATAACTTTTATTTTTATTTTTTGTTTAACAATATGAGGTGTTGATTTGAAGAATAGAAGAATAAAAAGAAAGGAAAAGTCGAAAGCAGTTTAAAAAAAATTAGAAAGTGAAAAAAATCTATTTTCAAAATTTAATAAATTTTAATTAAAATTTTAAGAAATAACAAATAAAAATAGAATTACTAAACATATTTTATATTTAATTGTTAAATTTTTAATTAATTAAATAAAACATTATTTTTTAAGTGTTACCAAACAATATAAATTTTTTTACTAATTAAACACAACCGATACTTATTAAAAATTTATAGTATTAATTTTATTTTTTTCTTTTAAAACTAATAAAAACTATTTTTTAAAAAACAGATTATTTTTTCTCTTTTTTATTTTGTAAAGAATGACTTATTTCTAGGTTAAAAAATTGCCCCAGTAATCGTGAACCCCTCCACCCTCGTTTGACCTTGCGCGCAGCACCTCCTCCATGACGGTGCCCCCCACCTCCGTTCGACAACCCCGGACAGCACCCCAAGATAGTAGCCCAGTCGCCGTTCGACCCCAGGACAGCAAGCCCGCCATTCCTCGACATCCACAACAGTTCGTGTGACTGGAGTCAACCTCTCTTCTCTGACGACTGGATTCATCCTTCTCAGGTGACAACACCTCAGGTGCGCTACGGATTCTCCAGGTATGGACCTCCGCCCTCTCTCATATATGTTCATAGCTCACACCATATTAGAGCAATCACTGGAGTCCCAATTGCTTTCTTTCCCTTTTCTTTATTTTTTTTCCTCTCAAAGTTCAAACTCCCAATAATTCTTCTCAACTTTCTTTCTTTTGATTTCTGGGATTGAAGATTCAGAATGTCGAATTGGGTCTCTTTGTAGAGTTTTGTGTTGTTAAATCTTACCTTGATTTGTTTATAAAGCTATAGAAACTATCATGTATTGTAGAAGAGCTACTATTGGTTTGATTCTTCTTTTGCTTCTTGTTCATGTTGCAGTCCAAGTTTAATTTTATTGATTTGGTTCTTAAGTCTTGCTATCTTACCTTCCACCATAGCTATTAATCGAACTTCTCCTAAATTTCTTTTGACAGCTAATTATGAAGTTCTTTCTTTTGATAGCTTCTTTGAAGTGTTCCACATTTTTGTAACTAAACTGTAAAAGTTTTCTCCATCTTTTAAAGCTAGACTGATAATTTTTTGTTCTTAGTATTTTGCTTGTGACAACAATAATCCTGACTGCAATTTTTTTGGTGTAATTTGTGCAGACCATCATGGTTAGTATATGGTAACAGAATCTCTACAAAGATCAAGAGTGCCTCTAGCAACCATGATCTTGAAAGAATTAAATGGAAAAGCAACCCCGCTAGAGCCTGTCTTAATTGTGAATTTGTGATTGACAACAATGAAGTAAGATTTCCACTATTTCTTTATCCTCTGTGAATACAGATTGTGTTTTGTTTCGGACAATAGTAAGCACTAAATAAAGACTTCAGTCAATAATAACTAACTACACATGACTTTACAATGTCGTCAATGATTGTAAACTACAATTTCACTTTTCTATTTCTTTGTTTGTTTGAAACATTAGTTGGATATATTAGTTGGTAAAGAAAACTACTCTGCCCCTAGAAAATTGCATTGAGATAAGGACTTATGCAAGTACTGGTAGTAAATAATCTCTCTCTTCTTCGCACAGATATAAAAATGACCTCTTCATCCTTCTCTTCCTTACTCCTCTCTACATTTTCACAGAGGCGCTCTTTAATTTTTCACAAATTGTTCGACCTTCAAGGCCCCCCTTCTCTGACCTCTCTCTCTGCTATGAGTTCTCCAATAGCCCAATTCTCGTTTCTTGATTTTAGAGAGCCCCTCTCTCTCTCATTGTAGTGAAACTCTTCGGCGTTTTCTCTCCTCACTGCAAAAAATATCGATTTGATAAATCTCTCTTCATATTTCACCCCCATAGAAGAGAACAGTATTAGTTGAATTTATGTCTCTTCATTTGTAACATGTCGATTTGATAAATATCTGAATGGCTCTAATACAGGAACAATATTCGTTGAATTTTTATGGTTGCTTTATTTATTTATTTGCTTTCATTTTACTCAAACCAAAAAATCCATCTAAATAAAAAAAACTATTCGTGAATAGCTTTTGGTTTGTCTATAGTTATATTAAAGTTTTAGTTTGCTTACCTAGTTTAGGCTCCAATTTTTGCTTTTCCTATGGATTTGGGCCTTGATGTTTGTGTTTATTTTATTTTATCTCATTTAATAGGTTGGAAGATAAATGGTCATTGCTTCTCATCTGACTGTTTCTAAGGCTTTGTAAGATTATTAATTTTTTTTTTCCATGTTTCCTATAGTCTATTTCTTTTTTTTTTTTGTCTTAAAAAATGTATATTTTTTATGCATAAGTTCTCAGATGTGGTAGTGAATCCTAAAAAAATGGAGGGTGGGAGAAAATAGCACATAGAATTCAGAAAAGTGAAATGATTTCTTGTTCTTTACACACTTTGAATCATCAAACAAAAATGAGCCCTTAAATTTATAGGTGATGTTTATGCCCCTTTCATAAATGCCCAATTACAACTATCATCGAAAGGTTTTGCTCTTGATGGTTACTATAATTTAATGTTTCTATTGTGTAGGAATTTTGGTACAATAGCAAACTAGCAGTATAAAGGCCTTGGCATATTTGCATCTACAGTTAGTATCCCTTTGCATAAAGAGTTTAATTAGATATATTTGAGTGTCAAGTAAACAGAAATCCAACTCAAGTGGCAAAATTGATTTTTTTAAAATCATTAATTGGATAAATCATATAGGTGTGCCAGTTTTATATCTGTGTCTTTGTTTTCTCATACCCAATAGCAAGTGTCCTGATTTTTTGCTCTTGGTAAGTTCCACAATTTGAGTGCTTTTGTTGTGTAGGAATTTTGGGACAGTAGCTGTAACAAGGTCATTGAATATACAATTGAAGTATCCTTCAAAGGGCTTTATTAGGTCTATTCAAATGGAAAATATCCATGGCTTTAAGTCAACTGGCAGCAGTGGCTCAAGAGGTGCATTGATTGTTCTAGAAGGCTTAGATCGTTGTGGAAAAACAACAGTCTAGTAGTCTACACAAGTACTTGGAAGGATTGGGGCATTCAGCTGAATTATGGTGATTCCCAGACAGAACAACAAGTGTGGGGCAAATGATATCATCCTATCTTTTCAATGAATCTCAACTTGATGATCATGCTATACATCTTCTTTTCAGTGCCAACCGTTGGGAGAAGAGGTTAGCTATGTCATTCTAAATTTTTTATATGCATTGGAGTTCATTATTGCTTTATGGTTGATTTAGATAACGAATAATTTTTTTCTGTTTATTTAGCCTTTTGTATTATTTATTGGTTCTTGAAACAAAAATTGGCTGAGTTCATATCTGTAATTGGTTTAATGTGGTGATGGATGATATGTTGATTTAACAAAAGTCATGGCACTGCTCTTATCTTTCAGATTATTCAGAGGGTAAAGACAGTCCAAATGGATGGCTAGTGGTGAAATAGTAAACTATTTGTTGAATATTTGGTTTGTTAAATTAAAAAAATATATATTAAGATTATAATGCTTCCTATCATTGCTGTTGTGATAAATGTTGGACTTTTCATTAAAACCATGTTGTATGACAGAAGCAAATGTGGGATTTTTGAAAAATTCTTGTTCTTTGCAGATCCTTGATGGAAAGTAAATTGAAATTTGGAACCACCATCATTGTTGACCGATATTCTTATTCTGGGGTGGCTTTCTCTTCTGCCAAAGGACTAGATTTTGAGTGGTGTAAGGTGAAGATATGCTTAGTTGTTTTTATAAACAATTGTTTGTATTTAATTTCTAACAATCTAGATCATCTTTGTAGGCTCCAGAAAAAGGGTTATTGGCTCCAGATCTTGTAGTATATCTTGATATACCACCAGAGGTAATTAAGTTATATAATTTTCAGGCTAGTATGTAAATTCATGAATGTACCAATTTTGGTTACTGCCAATTTTGAGGTTATAACTTTTTTACAATGAATGATACATTGTTTTGGACCATTTACACAATCTAGATACAAAGCTCTCCCTGATGTTCAATCTGCCTTATTTTAAGTTTTAAACCTCCAGGAAGACCTTTAATTGTAGTTTCTCACATGGTGAAAAGGTATCTATATCTTTTCTTTTTTTTGGTCTAAACTTTGTGCTGAACTGCGACATTACATTATGATTCTCAGAAAGTCACAGAAAGAGGAGGATATGGAGGAGAGAGGTATGAGCAGCTGGAGTTTCAGAAGAAAGCTAGGCAATGTTACAAGGCTCTCCATGATGCTTCTTGGAAGGTAATTTTGTGTTTCGTTTGGTGACAAGTAATAAAGCATAATGCAACTTTAAAAGTCATCTTTTTTTTTTAATATTGATTAAAGTATGATAATAAAGAGATGGGTTATTTCATGAACAGTCACATATGAGGTACTAAAACTACTAATTTATGTTATTTCATTTGCTCATTAGTAAGGATTGTCAATATTACCAGTCCCTTGCATAAGTTCTACATTTGTTTATATATTTAGGAGAAGTAATTTATAAGTCATTAGCAAGCGCATATGAATATATTTTGTTTGAAGTTACAAATTGTAATTGTAGACGCTCAAATTTCACCAAAGGTCTGGCCCGGCCTTGCGTGGGTACCGCCTAAGCCTCAAGGGTCTCATGACGCGCAGCCATCAGTGACCCGCATCCGAGTGCCAACGCGAGGCTCCGCCTCGCGCCCTTATGCGCGCACCAATCTACCCACGCAAGGCCCCACCTCGCGTCCTTACGCGCGCATCCTAGTGCCCACGCGAGGCTCCGCCTCGCACCCTTATGCCCGCACCCATCTGCACACGCGAGGCCCCGCCTCGCGTCCTTATGCGCGCACCCGAGTGCCCCCGCGAGCCCTCGCCTCGCGTCATGCCATGTGCCCTCGCCTGCCCACACGAGGCCCCGCCTCGCGTCCTTATGCGCGCACCCGAGTGCCCACGCGAGGCCCCACCTCACGTCCTTATGCGCGTACCCGAGTGCCCCCGCGAGCCCTCGCCTCGCATCATGCCATGCGCCCCCGCCTACCCACACGAGGCCCCACCTCGCGTCCTTATGCGCGCACCCGAATGCCCACGCGAGCCCTCGCCTCGCGTCATGCCATGAGGCCCCCATTTGCACGGCATAGGGGTCAAGATGCCATCGGCCTCCATCGGACTCGGTCGGCCACCCAGGCGCGGATGCCATGGCCTCGCTCGGCCATGCCCAGCCACCTAGACGCGAGACGCCAACGGCCTCGCTAGACCCCGCATGCGCATGTTCCATGGCCCCGCGCGCGCTAGCGTCAGGCGCATCCCACGGCACTGTAACCACAATGCTTAGTGGCCCGGGTATGAACCGAATGGAACGTACTTGTACGACCTAGTACTGAGTACGGACACCAGTACCAGTGGGACTGCTGGGATAAGAGTTATGGCCCGTACATCTATGGCCAAAGGACTGAGTCGACACCACTATCTCCTGCGCCACTATGCCTGCCACCACTCATCAGACATGGGTACAGACAAGTAGTGGAGACATCCACCTGACACCTGCTCCTGTACTGGATGTACGACCACAACCTCTGAAGCCACTCCCCTGACACAGTACATATGTACCACTTGGTCTCCTGGATCACCATGTACCTAAGGCCATTAGAGCCTACTATAAAATGAACTGGAACACCACCTGAAGGGGGGTTGGAATTTTTACTGTAGCAAAGGCTTGAGAGTTAATGAAAGATTGATTGATTTCTCCATTGTTATTCTGTCATAATTCTTGAGTTATTGATTTGATTTCTATAGCTTTTTTATTGACGATCCTAACTTGATAATTTCTTCCAACTCAACTTAGTTGACGAGTTCTCACCGTCAATAGTTTGGCGCCGTCTGTGGGAACGTTAGTCTTAAGCTACTGTTCCACCATTGTTTCCGGCAAGAAGAAGATGCCAAGACGTTCAAAGCAACTGAGGGAACCACGAGAAGTAGAGGTTCACCTGAACGGAGTCCAGCTGAAGGCCTCCATGAAGGACCCTCGTCCACCCAGAGACGTGGAGGCCCCTAAGGACCCTGAGGTTCACAGAGGTGATAGAGTGGCCTCGTCGCCAGCCGCTCCACCTGGAGAAAGTCCTCCAAGAGCACCACTGGGAAATGCTGATGAGTTCCCTCCTCCAAAACCACCGCAGGCACCGAACTCCGGCCAGCAAGACCCGGGCCCTTCTGCCAGTAGGCATGATAAGCACCCCCGGGTCCACTCCGTGAACTCGAGTTCGAAATCTCGGTTTTACGAAGAGGAAATACGTGAGCTCCACCGTAAGAACCAAAGGTTGGAAACCACCTTGGAGAACATGCAAGAGGTCCTGAACGGCCTGTTGCAGGGTAAGTCGAGCATGACCTTGCCTAAGAGGAAGGAGAAGGGCAAGGATGGGGTGGAGACCACTGTACAAGTAGATGATGGGAGAACCTGACATTCAACCAGTAACACCCCCCGAACGAAGCAACGTGATCACCCTGAACCGCCTAAGCAGGCTCAGAAGCCAACGCCGAGGACCAACGCTGCCCCTCACAATGAGGACAAGGTCACCTCTAAAAGAGCACCCTCAGACTTGCGGGAAGAGCTCAATAAGAAGAGGGCGGGCAAAGGGACCACGCCCCCTGTGGCGCCTCGAGAAGGCAAGGGAAAGGCAGATCTTAGCCCGTCTGCCTTGAGGGACACTCTCAGCAAAAGGAGGCAGGACCTAGACACGGAGATGAGGAGCTTGCGGAGCAAGATCGTCACCGCGTCAGGCGGCCAGGCCTTTGAGGAGGACTTCGACCATGAGTCGCCCTTTGTGAGAGAAATTCAGGCGATCCGGCTCCCTGCCAACTTTAAGGAGCCCAATATGACCCCCTACGAAGGGAACACGGATCCAAAATACCACCTGGATGCGTTTAATGATCTGATGAAACTGAGGGGGATTGGAAGTTGTGCCAGGTGCCATTGCTTCGCTGTTACTCTGAAAGGACCTGCCTACAAATGGTTCAAAAGATTAAGGCCGGGGTCCATCAGATCCTGGCAGCAGTTTTCTGACGAATTCCTCCAACAGCACCATGTCGTGCGGGACTACATGATGCCAGGTACCAGCCTGGCCAACGTGAAGCAAGGAGAGAATGAGAGCCTAAATAGCTACATTCACCGGTTCAATATGGAGGCCGCAAAAGTGGGGAGCCTAACTCGCAGAGAGTTAAAAATGGCCATCACCGCTGGAGTACTCCCAGGAAGTAAGTTGTGGGATAACATGTTGAAGAGGGAAGTCACTGACTTAGATGACTTCTATGAGAGAGCGCAGAAGTACATCCGCGTGGAGGATGGCCACGCAAACTTAAAGGTAGGGAAGGAGGAGCCCCACGCGAAGCCCCCAACTAACAACGGGTCGAATGTAGCGAAGAAGAAAAGGACGTACGATGGGTCAAGAGATGACCAGCAGAGGAAAACCAAACGAGGGAGTGATCATAGGCAAACGGCTTATACTTACTATACGAACCTCACAGATACCAGGGAGCATATTTACATCACCAACGAAGATCGAGTTCCCTTCAAAAAGCCCCCACCAATGAGAAAGGATCGGTCCAAAAGGGACCCCAGTAGATACTGCCAATACCACAAGGACATCGGACACACCACGGCAGAGTGTATCCATCTGAAGGAGGAAATTGAGGAGCTCATCCGCCGGGGACACCTGGGCCGCTACGTCAGGAGAGAAAGGCAAAGGCCAGAGGACGAGCCAGCGGCGCCCCAGGCACAAGAGCGAGCCCCAGAAATACAGGGGGAGGTCCGAACCATTTTTGGAGGTCCAGGATTTGGGGGAGACTCTAGGAAGGGGCGAGATAGATATGCGAGAGAGGCTCGGTGAGGTCCGCCTCCCTGCGTCATGAGTTTAGAACAACGACCCCCGAAGAACTTCAAGGGGGAAAACGACTCGATAACGTTCACTGAGGAGGACGCGCGGGGGGTGCACTTTCCCCACAATGATCCGTTGGTGTTGACAGTTCAGTTGGCAAATATGCGCATGCATCGAGTCCTAGTGGACAACAGAAGCTCGGTAGACATCCTATATCGCCCGGCCTTGGAAAAGATGGGACTGGACATTCGTCATCTGAAGCCCTGCCAGTCGTCCCTACACGGATTCACAGGGGACTCAGTGCAACCCCTAGGAATGATCGAATTGACACTTACCAAGGGGGTGCAACCCCGGCAGACTACAGTCATGTCTAACTTTGTTGTAGTAGATTGTGCATCGGCTTTCAATGCGGTATTGGGGAGACCATCCCTAAGATAATTGAAAGCCATAACTTCAATATATCACTTGGTTTCAAGTTCCTGACTCCAGGAGGGGTTGCTAGTATGAAGGGAGAACAGAAGGAGGCAAGGGAGTGCTACAACACCTCACTCCGCGCGCCTGCGAAACCGCTAGAGCCAATGGCCATGGTGATACATGAGGCGCTACGTATGCCCACGGGGGGTCCGCAGGAGCTGGACCCTCGGGTCGTGGATGAGTCAAGAGCAGAACCAGTAGAAGAAGTAGATGAGGTTACGGTGACGGAGGAACCGCTAAGGAAATTGAAGATAGGGAGAAGCCTGCAAGGTAACGTGAAGGAGGAGTTGATGAAATTTTTGAAAGATAATCTAGACGTGTTTGCATGGAGTCATGAGGACATGGTGGGTATAGACCCCAGTGTGATGTGCCACCACCTGAATATCTCCTCAGAGGCAAGGCCCGTCAGGCAAAAGAGGCAGGCGCTAAACCCAACAAGATACGCAGCATTAAAAGAGGAGGTTGACAAGCTGAAGGCCAACGGGTTCATCCGTAAGTCTTTCTACCCTGTGTGGGTATTGAACCCAGTACTCGTGCCGAAGCCGAATGGGAAATGGAGAACTTGCGTCGATTTCACGAACCTGAATAAAGCTTGTCCTAAGGACAGCTTCCCACTTCCCAGGATAGATCAGCTAGTAGATGTGACGGCAGGACATGAGTTACTAAGTTTCATGGAAGCCTACTCAGAATACAACCAAATCCCAATGAACCCAGAAGATGAAGAGCACAAGTCATTCATTACAGACAAAGGGCTCTACTGTTACAAGGTGATGCCCTTCGGGCTCTAGAACGCGGGAGCCACCTATCAGAGGTTGGTGAATAAAATGTTCGCCAACCAGATAGGAAGGAATATGGAGGTGTATGTGGATGACATGTTAGTGAAGACCAAAGAAGCAGCAGAGCTCAACAAAGACCTTGGTGAGATGTTCGACACACTCAGGAAATACCGGATGAAGTTGAATCCAGTCAAGTGGACCTTCGGGGTATCCTCAGGAAAATTCTTGGGCTTCATGGTCAACTCCAGAGGCATCGAGGCCAATCCTGACAAGATAAAGGCACTAATAGAGATGAGCCCGCCAAAGAATAAGAAGGAAGTGCAGTGCCTAATGGGAAGGGTGGCGGCCCTTAATAGGTTTATCTTAAGGTCCACCGACAAGTGCCTCCCATTCTTTGACATCCTCAAAGGGAGCAAAAAGTTTGCTTGGGATGAAAAATGTGAGGAAGCATTTGTCAAGCTGAAAGAGCACCTGGGGAAGCCACCCCTGTTGGCAAAGCCAGAGAAGGGCGAAAAGATGTACCTGTACTTGGCAGTGTCTGAGCATGCCATCAGCGCAGCCTTGGTTAAAGGAGAGAAGAAGCAGCAACAACCTGTATACTATATCAGCAAGCGTTTGGTGGACGCGGAGAACCGGTATCCAGAGATCGAAAAATTGGCCTATGCACTAGTGGTGGCTTCAAGGAAGTTGAGGCCTTACTTCCATGCACATACAATTGAAGTCCTGATAGATAGTCCTTTGAGATAGGTCTTACATAAGCCTGAGACTTCGGGGAGACTGATGAAATGGTCGATCGAGCTAAGTCAATTTGACATTGTATACACCCCCAAGAGCTTCCATCAATGGACAGGTGCTGGCAGATTTTATAGTAGAGCTCACCCATCAGCCGAATGAAGGAAGGAATGAAGAAGGGGAGTAGCCTGTTATGGAGGAAGAGCTAGGAGGTTAAGAGGAGTGGAGGTTGCATGTTGATAGGGCGTCTAATGAAGGAGGATCTGGAGCGGGCATCATGATGACTGGGCCCGAGGGACACAGAATGTATTACGCAATCCGATTTGGGTTTGAGGCCTCCAATAATGAGGCAGAGTACGAGGCGCTCCTGGCTGGCCTGCGTTTAGCCCAGGAACTGAGAGTGACGCGCCTTCATATCTTCAGTGACTCTCAATTGGTAGTATGCCAAGTAAAGGGGGAATACCAGGCGAGGGGACCCAAGATGGCAGCTTACTTGGAGAAGGTGAAGGGCTATCTGGGATGGTTGGTGGCATATAATATAGAGCAAATCCCCAAAGAAAAGAATACCCATGCCGATGCACTCGCAAAGCAGGCGTCTACCAAGAATGGTGATATCTTGGAGTCAATACCTGTGGAGTACTTACCCAAGCCCAGCATCGAAGGCGCGGACTTACACATGATTAGTGTCCCAGGGGGTCATGGACCAAGCCAATCAAGAGGTACCTGGAAGAAGGAACCTTGCCTGCATACAAAAACGAGTCCCGGAGGTTGGTGTACAGGGCCGCAAGATACACCCTGGTAGATGGGTTCCTTTACAAAAGAGGATTCTCAATGCCACTCCTGCGGTGTGTAGAAGAAGAGCAGACGCTGAAAGTGTTACATGAGATACATGAGGGAGAGTGCGGCAACCACAAGAGCGGACCCTCCACAGCCAGGAAGGCCATGAGACAAGGATACTACTGGCCCTCCATGGAGAGAGATGCGCATGACTTTGACACGAAATGCGACAAATGCCAGAGGCACACCAACTACCCTCGGAAACCCCCAAGTGAACTGACCAGCATGACCAGTCCTTGACCCTTCACGATCTGGTGAATAGACTTTATCGGCGCTCTTCCTACAGGCAGGGGTGGAGCGAAATACGCGGTGGTGGCAGTGGACTATTTCACTAAGTGGGTAGAAGCAGAACCCCTTGTGAAGATAACCGCCAAGCACATCACCTCTTTCGTCAACAAATTCATTGTTTGTAGATATGGAGTACCCTACAAAATTATTTTCGACAATGGTACCCAATTCGAGGGAGGAGCTTTCGATGAATATTGTAGGGAAAGGGGCATAAGGAGGAGTTTCTCCGCGGTTGTGCACCCTCAGGCCAATGGGCAAGTGGAGGCCATAAACAGGGTCCTTAAGAAGAATTTGAAGACAAAGCTAGAAAAGATGAAGGGAGCCTAGGTAGATGAGCTACCAAATGTGCTGTGGGCTTACAAAACCACCCCACGCACGACTACTGGGGAGTCCCCATTCTCCTTGGCCTATGGGTGCGAGGCCGTGCTCCCAGTCGAGATGCGAGTTGAGTCCCACAGGGTACAGGCATATGGAGACGAGGCCAACCGTGTAGCCCTGGCCGAAAGCTTAGACATGCTTGAAGAGAAGAGAGAAAAAGCACAAATGAGGGTGGCAGTATACCAGCAACGCGCCGCAAGGTACTACAATTCGAGGGTGCGAGAGAGAACTTTCAGAGTTGGCGACTTGGTGCTAAGGAAGGTACTCCCTAACACGCGAGACCCAGGCGCAGGAGTGCTGGGGGCGAATTGGGAGGGGCCCTACGAGGTTGCTCAGTGCATACCCCCGAACACTTACAAGCTGGCACGCATGGACGACACCATCATACCCCGAGCATGGAACGCGGAGCACCTGAGGAAGTACTACCAGTAAGGCGCCCACGTCCGATGGTAAAAGGACAAGTGTTGCATGCTGTCTTAATATGATAGGGAGAAATCAAAGAGGTTACTTAGATAGCCTCCTGAGTAGGTGTGAGTCTTTTTATTTTTGTTTTCTATGAAAATCTCATATGTACCGTTGCAACTATTTGTATGAGACTGTTTATTATGAATGTGATGAATGAAACTGCATGTTATGGGTGAAACTGTTCGCAACCTCATGTATTATTTTCCTTCGCTACGTGGGCATCAGCCAAAGTGCCTGCTGAAATAAATTTCACCAGACACTTGGGGGGCAGGATAGGAGGCGACAGCAGGCGGCTAGCAAAGGGAACCTAAAAAGGGCCCTATAACAAAGGATCCTAAAAAGGGACCCCTTGCCCTCCTAAAAACGAGGCCCCTAAAAGGGACCCTCTACCAAGAGGACCCCTAGCCTTTCTGAAAAGGAGGCCCCTAAAAAAGGACCCTCTACCAAGAGGATCCCAAAAAGGACCCTCCATTAAGAAGAAGTGACCCAAAAACAAAGGGACCCCCTATACTAGGGTCTTAAACGAAGTCCGTACAGGGCATCCCTTGGGATCATGAGGATTAGCTACCCTTGTGAACACCAAGGGAGGCCATAGGGGCTTACAAAAAATGTATAGTGACGATAATAATAATAAGTCTAGAGTGGCCACCAAGCCACCTAGCCAAAAAGGGTCCCAAAGGAGACCCTTGCAAAAATAGTACTATGAATAACGACGAGAAGGACGCTTCTCGCAAAGAAATAATAAGCGCGCGCAAGAAAAACATAAAAGGATAACTAGAACCCAAGGGGTCAAAATATCCTTATAGAAGCAACCAAGAGGCACCAAAAGAGGTCCCAGTGAACCCTCTCACATGGGCTCCAAAGGACCTCCAACCTGGTAGATAAAAGAGGGGAACCAACCAAACCCCATCATACAGGCTTAAAAGGGCCTCAAATGCAATAGAACAAGAAATAAACAGCAACACATGTATTTATACATTAAAAAAAAAAAGAGTTCTTGAGATAGTACAAGAGTTACCAAAAGAAAAGTAGCAGTGATAATGGTATTACAAAGTTAAAAAAAAAAAGGACCAAGACTACTTCAAGGCCTCCTAAAGTGGGCACTCCACAAGGCCGCTCGGGCAACGGCCTGTTCACCAAAAGAGGAGAAGTCGAAGTTAGGATCCTGCCTCCATACATTGTAAAGAGCGCGATCTATAGACTGACACTCGGTGGTGACCCTCTCCGCCTCCAAGGAAGCCCTCGCCGCCTCCAAGGAAGCCCTATCCGCCTCCAAGGAAGCATTCTTCTCCTGCGCCGACTATAGTTTGGCCCTAAGGGCCTTGGCTTCGGTCTCCAATTGGGAAACCCTCTGTTGCGACGCATCCGCAGTGGCTTTGACCTCCTGGAGCTCGCGCTCCAAGCATTTAACCTTGCCCTTTAGCTCCTTCGTCTTGGCCTTTACTTTTTCCCTCTTTGAGAGCAAGTTGGAAAACTTAGTCCGAGCCTTTGACAACTTGACCTTGGTTTCGTTAAGCTCATTTTCGAGCTCCTAGACCCAGGCTATGAGGCAATCCCTCTCAGCAGTAGATGCGGAGAGGATGCCGGACGTGTCAGCATACCGAAGAGACACGGTGTAGATCTGCACAAGAAAGTCAATGGCGTCAGCGATAAGTAACAAAAAGAAAAACACATGTACATCTATACATAATATTAATCGACGCAAGGTGCAAGAACTCACCCAGGCCGCGGCGCGCCTTAGGGTGTCCCCAAGGTCTGGCTGAGTCACATTCCCTAGACCCCTCCAGTCGGAGACAGGGAGGCCCGAGGCAATTTGAATGTAACGCTGCCCATAAGATGAGGCCATCCTAGTCACCCAAGGCTCCGCCTCCGTACTGGGAGCATCTTGTTGGACAGGGACGGATGACCCGCTCACCGAAGCAGGAGGGGGCGCAGGGAAGGAGAAAAACTGAGACCCTGGTAGATTAGAGGGGGGCTCCGTAAGGTCGATGAAATCAGCCCCCGGTGGTCCAATGTCATGAGGAACCTGAGGAAAGGCGTCGCAGCCATCAAGGCCAGGGGGAGCATAATATCCCGCTGCGGCCTATTGGTCCTGAGGTTGAAAGGCCATGTCCTGGTCGGAAGAGCCATAAGGGGGGCGTCCCCTGGGGGACAGGGGGCGCTGGTGAGATCCCCCACATTCGAGGGGGGCATCCCCCATCTCCTCCTCGGCCTCAGCCGGCATAGCCATAGCCTTCTTAGACCCAGAAACTGACCACAGGAGCTTGGGGTCAGAGACTGGGGACAGCTGGTGGCGGTTGAGGTTCACCATAGTAAATAAGAACGCCACCTTCTTCAGGGCAGAGTCTGCATTAATGAGGGCAGTAATGGCCTCCGCCCCAATGACCGAAGGATCAGGAAATTGCTCTGCATGATCCATGCCATTGTCAGTATAAAACAGTAAGTTCTAAGAAGAAGAAAAGAAAGACCAGGGTACTTACTGGGGCCGGCGCAAAAGTCTTCACGAACAGAGAGAGGGCCCTCTACCCAGAAAAAGTCTTGTTTCCAAGACCCTGTGTTGGACACTGAGCCCTCTATCAAGGGGAGCTCGTTGTTGGCCTTCTGCAGGTAGTAGAAGACCTTGGACTTGTGCAATGCCATGAGGTTGTACAGGGAATGCACCTCTTGCGCCGTCGGGGCACGTTCGACCTTTCCCTAGAACCAAATAAAAAGGCAACTTAGAGTCAACCAACTGTTGGGTGACAGTTGAAGAGGGGCCAAGTCGAAGTAGTTGAGAACCGCCACGAAAAACGGGTGCAAAGGAATGGTACCACCCGCCTTCAAAATATGCTCACTCAAAGCCAGATGACCCTTCCTAGGGCGGTCGGCCCGGCATGCCTCCTGAGGAGCATATAGGGTGTATTCTGGAGCAACACGGTAGTGCTTCACGATCTCCTTCAATTTGTTCGCAGACACATGTGACACCAGACTGGACGCCAGTAGAGGGGCGTCGTCCTCTTCCTGGACAGACACCTGTCTGCGTGCTTTCGGCATATCTGCAAAATCAAAAGAAAGATGTGAGGAAGAGGCAGAACACTTAACCCTCCATTTTTTTCTTCCTAGCAAGAGTTTTCCATCGAGGGAGCGATGGCGGAAGCACTAAGCTGGGATAAACTGAGACTAGGGGCTGGGGATAGGAGCTAGCAACCCAATGACCGTCATCAGGCGAGGAGGGAGTGGGAGGTTCTGGCGAAAGGTGTCCCTCCATAAATTCTAACTCCCACCGCAATTCAAAAAGGGTCGTCCTAAGACGCTATATGGTCACTAAGGTCTGGGGGTTAAGGTCCTCCATCTCCTCTCAACACCGAGTCAATTTCGCTCTCCACAAACCAAATTTTGCGCCTAAGTTCAGCAATGTACTCAAGGTGGCGGATACGGGCCTGCCTTAAGGAGTCATAGTCTTGGTAAGGATTTCCCTCAAGGGACTCTGAATCCGAGGACAGGTCGATAAATTCAGCCCCCGGAGGTATGTTGGACGGGCCGTCACTGGCCATGAAACCACGTCCCAACAGCAAAAAGGGGTTCGCGTATAAATGAGGGGATGGCTACAAAACACAAAGGAATAGGCTCAATATCTCTAGATGCAAGCGTCCTAAGTGGCCCACTACAAGGTATATATAAAAAAAAGGGGGGGGGGGGGCATGTATGTGGTCAAACTCACTACAAGCTCAGGCTAAGGTACCCCATCCCAAGTAATGCTAGTTTGGACCCGATAAAAAATAAAATAAAAAGGAGAAGGAAAGAAAATATACCTCAAATGGTTACGAGAGCGAAGCTGGGGTCAAGAGGAGGTCGAGGAGCCAAAAGCACCAAAGGGGCGAAAATGCACGTCTGCAAAAATAGGCAAAAAGGATATGCTAGTCACAAAATAGACACACCATAAAACTAGCTCATATGTAAAAAAAAAAAAAAATGAAATGAAGTGAAGTGAAAAAATAAAAAAAAATGAAACTATGGAAAAAATGGGGTTGTGGAGGATTGAACCTCTTACCTCTTGAAAAAGGAAGGGTTCTCCAAACCACTAAGCCAAGGAAGTAAGGTGAAAATATTAGGCCATGCATGAAGGCCTATTTATAAGAATCAAGGTGAATAGTCTACAAGAGCACCTAAAGGTCCTCTCCTAGACTGAGGGGCAAGTGTAGACGCTCAAATTTCACCAAAGGTCTAGCCTGGCCTTGCGTGGGTACCGCCTAAGCCTCAAGGGTCTCATGACGCGCAGCCATCAGTGACCCGCATACGAGTGCCCACGCGAGGCTCCGCCTCGCGCCCTTATGCGCGCACCCATCTGCCCACGCAAGGCCCCGCCTCACGTCCTTATGCGCGCACTCGAGTGCCCCCGCGAGCCCTCGCCTCGCGTAACGCCATGCGCCCCCGCCTGCCCACACGAGGCCCCGCCTCGCGTCCTTATGCGCGCACCCGAGTGCCCACGCGAGGCCCCGCCTCGCGTCCTTATGCACGCACCCGAGTGCCCCCGCGAGCCCTCGCCTCGCGTCACGCCATGCGCCCCCGCCTGTCCACACGAGGCCCCGCCTCGCGTCCTTATGCGCGCACCCGAGTGCCCACGCAAGGCCCCGCCTCGTGTCCTTATGCGTGCACCCGAGTGCCCACGTAAGGCCCCGCCTCGCGTCCTTATGCGCGCACCCGAGTGCCCACGCGAGCCCTCGCCTTGCGCCATGCCATGAGGCCCCCATTTGCACGGCATAGAGGTCAAGACACCATCAGCCTCCATCGGACTCGGTCGGCCACCCAGGCGCGGATGCCATGGCCTCGTTCGGCCACGCCCAGCCACCTAGATGCGAGATGCCAACGGCCTCGCTAGGCCCCGCATGCGCATGTTCCATGGCCCCGCGCGCGCCAGCGTCAGGCGCATCCCACGGCACCGTAACCACAATGCTTAGTGGCCCGGGTATGACTTGAATGGAACGTACTTGTACGACCTAGTACTGAGTACGGACACCAGTACCAGTGGGACTACTGGGATAAGAGTTATGGCCCATACATCTATGGCCAAAGGACAGAGTCGACACCACTATCTCCTGCGCCACTATGCCTGCCACCACTCATCAGACATGGGTACAGACAAGTAGTGGAGACATCCACCTGACACCTGCTCCTGTACTGGATGTACGATCACAACCTCTGAAGCCACTCCCCTAACACAGTACATATGTACCACTTGGTCTCCTGGACCACCATGTACCTAAGGCCATTAGAGCCTACTATAAAATGAACTGGAACACCACCTGAAGGGGGGTTGGAATTTTTACTGTAGCAAAGGCTTGAGAGTTAATGAAAGATTGATTGATTTCTCCATTGTTATTCTGTCATAATTCTTGAGTTATTGCTTTGATTTCTATAGCTTTTTTATTGACCATCCTAACTTGATAATTTCTTCCAACTTAACTTAGTTGACGAGTTCTCACCGTCAACAGTAATATATAATTATTCTCAAAAACACCTAAAAGGTTGGAGAAGCAAGGTTCTTTAAATTGAGGCTTGTCTTACATATTCCTCATTTGCCTCGATGAATTTTTAAACCAACTTATGATTCTTACTCTATAAACAGAGCATTGCACTTTAGCTTGAATTTTTATTGTTAACAGTCAACTTATGGTCATATAAAATGTTGTGTTACATGTAATTACCTTCTTTTTCAGTTTTGAGTTTCTTTAATCGGTGATTGTCCAGAGTTTTGAGTTTTCAATAGATGATAAAGACACCAAAATGTCATATAACGGAGCAGATAGATTATATAGATCATCTTATGTTAAACGAGTATAGTATGAAATATATGAATTTCTAGCCTTGGTAGTGGCGCATTGCTAACTCTATTAGGAGTTCTTTCATCTGCATATAATGATTGAATATTAATGATTTTGTTGAATATTTGTTTCTTTGAATGTGGTGTTTTATTACTTGTGATTTATTTGTGAGAGTGGAAGTGTTTACTTGTGGTATTTGTGAGAGTTTCAAGATTTTAGAAAAATACAACAAGAAAGGTGTAATCATTTACAATACCCTCGTAGGACTTCACACCATAGCTATACTGAATTGGAAGCTGATTTAGTAAGTACATATATAGAACGAATTATGCTTGATTTTATATTTTCCTCATTTGATGTTAAAATTGACCTAATTATATTATATGCAGCAAGCTAAGTGGGGCACAACAGAGCAGATAGATCGACCTATACTCTGGAAGGAGGCCAGAAAAGATTCTTCTGGCAACTATGTCACCGAGCGTGACAAGGTCATGGGAGAGGCCATCGTAAGTTGTAAAACATTAAATGACTGTTGGTAATTTTTTATATTTTAGTAACAAACAAATAATTGATTAAATTTTGTATAGGAAGACATGCTTGAGGAAATAAAAGAGGGCAAACTGATTGAGATCGGAACAAATGACATCCTAACACAAGTGTTAGGTACTGCTGAGCACCTCGGTCGAGTTCAAGGCCAGAGTCGAGGTGTCACACAAAGTGACTACTTTCATAAGCCTGTGGTTGGGGGGTCTAAGGCTTGCTAGAGTTGCCTTTTGAAATGATAACTAGAGTTTCTTGAGCGGATGAGTCATAGATAGAGTAAGGGTCTAAGAGGCTTGCTAGAGTTACCTTTTGAAATCATAGCTAGAGTTTCTTGAGTGGGTGAGTCATAGCTAGAGTAACTTTTGAAATCATAATTAAAAATATATACTAACTGTAGTATTTAGTTAGCACTTACATAGTTATCCCAAGTGAGTTCTATATTCCAAGTGATTTAGCACTTACATATTTTGATCTTGTAATTTTTAGATTTGGAACATACTGAGTTCTATTGATTTTGTCTGCCCGTTGATTCTATCTGAACTATATTGTAATTACACAGGAAATTATGAATGAATATAGTTATTGAAAATAGATAAATGAAAAAAATTCTCATATTCTACATGGGACGTCGGTCTCCACAATATTGTCGTCTTATGTATTGCAGGGAACGATGCTTGCACACAAATTGTCATCTCATGTACTGTAGGAGGATGACGCTTGAGTAGGAACTGTCATCTCATTTACTGCAGTGGATGTCACTTGCACAAAAACTGTCGTCTCATGTACGACAAGAGAAGACACTTTTATTTAAACCGTCATTTCATGCTTTACATGGCATGACATTGCATGGGATGACATTATTAGAACCGACGTACGAGAGTCCATACAACGGTTTAAAACAATCATCCCATGTCAATTTTGTAGTAGTGTCCCAAAATCGTTAAAATATCTTGCAAATATTTACCGTCCCTTGATTGGAATTCACTTCCTCCAAACTTTTCTAATTGGTTAACCACCATATTCAAATATCCAATTATGACCCAAGGGTCAGTTGCAGTAGTAAACTCCAAGGCCAAATTCTCCCAAAACTGGGAACTTTCTCCTCTAAATGACGAGCCATATATGTAGTGAGTTGGCCATCTCGGTCCATTCAAGACAGTTGAAACTTTCACCACAATTTGGGATAAAGAAGAGGAAATGAATTCAACTTGAAGGCGTACTTTCTAGCATAGACATAAAGCCCTCTGTCGTTCCAATAGGTTCAACAACAATAGCTTTGAAAAAACTTAATCGACGCCAAAGTCGATTCATGCACGATTCATCTAACTTTGTTTCCATCAAGAAAACCAAATATGGATCCTCAGCTACCACTAAAGCCTTAACGACTTTGAAAGCGCGGGGTTTCCCTAAACCTCGTCAATTCCAGGATAGTAGCCTCATGAGGATTATGGGGGCATGATAAGGCCCGCCTCCTCAGCCTCCCCAAAACCCACTTGAGCTTGGGTGTTGTAATTATAAGAAGAATTATGATTGTTGGCAACTGGTTGAGTACTTCCAAGGGAATCGATATAGGGTTACCTTGTGAATCCCCCATCTTACCATCTGTAGATTGGTCCCCCAAGTTACCATTTGTGGTCTGATCATTGATAATCCCTTTCTTGTGCCTTTTTCGACTTCTTTTTGGATATCACATGCCTCATTGTTGTCTCTCCCTATTGGGATTGTAGTACTTTCCTTGCCAAACACTCCTGTCTCGCCTGGAACCCAAGGATTCCCATTAATACTCTCTAAACATTCTCCCTGGTTATCACCAATATACTACTCCTGATCATTTAACTTTTTCCTCTTGGAGCCCACCATGTACATTGCCTCCTCTTTAAACAGCCCAAAAATTGGTTTTGTCTAGACTACCCTGGGTCCAATGGGCCTTTGTGATTTTGCCTCCAATTTATCCCTTTTTTATGCCCACCTCATTTGGCCTTTGATTTTGAATTTTCAGAGGCAAACAACTACTTGAAAATATTTTCCACGTGTTGTACATTCTCATCTGTAATGGGCACATTTTTTGCATTTGAATTTTCCATCACTAGAAAGGTGGTGTTGGTGCCAAACACCCTATGCAACCACGGAGTGTTCATACCCTTATTTTGCAGCTCCGTACACGCAGTGTGAGAGTGGGGAATTTTCATGCGCGGTAACACCGCATTACTGTTGTCTGTGGTAGGCTTCTTTTGTCGATTCTCTTCCTTCACCGCCTCTGCCTGGAGAGGCGTGCCCACTGGTTATAGTTCTAAACCAATTTCAGAACGATGAATGACTCTAGGTCTGGCATCCATCTCAATCTAGAGTCAAACATGAAAATCCTCTGCTTCCAGGAGGGAAAAAGCATTGTCTATGCTGGAACCCACCTTGAACAATGACCCCAAACATGGTATGTCCATCTTCCATGATCATCATCCACTTTCTCCCTGAGTAAGAAAACTCCTCATGGCCAACAAATCCACATTTGTAACAAATCAAAGGGAGACGTTCATATTTTAGGTAGCTCCAGACCTTTTTCTCCCCATCATCTGGTAGAAAGACTCCTACCACTACCAGCCTTTCCAAACACAAGCTGACTTTGAACCTTAGGAAATGGCTTAGGAGGATACCATTATTACGCACACAGTTTTTTCGGAGACATACCCCTAACCTTTTTACCATCCTACTAGCATTATCTTCAATCATATATTTAATGGGAATGTCATGAGCTCTTGCCCAAATATCTGTAGAAGTCAGATCAGCCGAGCGCCAAATCTCATTCCCCGACATTTGGGTGAGTAACATAAACCCTTCACGTGGCGACCATGGTGTGTTATTTATGATGAAGGTTACCTCTTCCACCATAGTAAACTGAAACACATATATACCCTTGGAGACTTCTTGCATGCGCCACTCTGGAGCCACTTTCCATACCTTGGTCAACATCGAGCGCAACAGACCTTTCGCAATTGGGCGTTTTGCAAAGTATCTACCCACAAGAGACATTGAAATCGTGCCACATGCCCCTTCGAGATCCGGCACTAGCTCCACAGAATAGTCCTCAAAAGAAATGCTCTCAACTTGGCTCTCAACTTTATCGATTTCATCTACTTCGACCTGGACAGCCATAACTTCTTTCGTATTCATTGTTAAGGAAATGAACAAACTACACCAGTTAGGGAAAGAAAATGAACACAATAGAGAAACTAGCACAAACTTCATAGACACTCTACCACACACTAGGAAAAAAAGTTCAGGCCAAAAGAAATATAGAGAAATGGACTAGGCGGGGAAGGTAGAATCAGGTAAAGACAGGCAATCAACTCTATAGCAACGGTACTGGGAAAGCTAGTGATCATAGTAGGGGATCACCCCACGATCCCAATAATGGGTCGGGCACCACTGAGGGTGTACGATCAAAGGTTTTTCCATCGTGAATGGTTGGAACATGTTTTTATAAATATATTGTCTTAATTTTAATTAAACAAACAAATGAGAAAAATTAGGGACGCAGCAGTATGTTGCACGCCACTCGTTGTGCATGCATAGTGAGTGCACAGTGAGTGGCGCCACACTCCTATCCCATGTGTACCTGATATTTGAATTTTGAATTGTTTAAAATTAAAATACTATTTGTTTATTTAATTATTTTTTAATTTGATTAAAATAAATAATTAAAATACAAATCTCATAGATGAGTTTTGAATTAATTAAATTAATTTTTTTTTTATTATCTTTATAAGTTTAAAAAGAAGCAATCTTTAATCATACATTTAGGTCAGAAAAAGTCGATGGAATTTTCTAAGCATGAAATTTTTTTCCTAGAACTCTCTAAAGCCTTCTCTTCTCCAAACTCTCAAGATCTCATGTGTTAAGAACATCTAGAGAGCCTAAATAATCAAACCAATGAATCTCACATGCCCACACATGTCCTTGTGTGTTTGAGGAATGACTTGGAAGACTTTGGTGTGAGTCTTTGTGTGGATAGGGAGATCGTTTGATTCTACAAAAAGACTCAAGGACTCTTGCTAGGCCAGAAGTGGTATTCTTCTGTTCTTACTTTGTGTGTAGATTTAATGTATAAACATATGCATTGATCCTGGCTCGGTATTGAAGATTTTTAAAACCACCACCTCCTTCCGTTGCGTCCCTAATTTTCTAAATTAATACCAACAAAAGTCATGTAAGGATAGGTGTCAACCACTTTCCATTGACACCATAATTTGGTGGCAGGCTGCCAACAATGGCGCTTGTCAATTTATGTGCCTCCTCTGTTCTTACACAGTGATAGTGGTTGAGCGTAGTGCTTGGACATACCGTCTTGTCAAGTGACATGGTGGCTAGGTATATCATATTTTACTACCAAGATTTTTTGGATTTGCTATGTGTCCCATGGTTGTCTCTTATCTCTCAACTAGTTTGGTTCTAGCAAGACATGCTTCATGGAGGGTGAAACTCATTTATGGTTCCACTAGAATTTGGGGTACGTTCCTTCCCACGAGGACTCTTCTCGCCTCCCCATTTTTGTCGTGAGCATGCTTATGGCGCGAGAAGGTGTCATGGCGTTCGCCAGATTGGAAACTCATGAGATCTAATCTTTGAATGCCATATGTACTTTGGTGAAAAACTGTACAACAGTTGTCTGTATTCCTTGAGGTGATTTTATCTCCTTAAGGACTCTGTAACTAGTATTTTTCCAAAAGCTCTCGCGTGAGTTGTTCATTGGGCCACATGTCCATCTCGGGACAAGTGTGACATCCAGGATGCATGATTTGGTCCTATGTGAGTAGCCTGTCTAGTGGCTGTCAAATGAGAAAGGAGCTGAAAGAGAAATGCAAAAGGTAAATGAAATGAAATGAGATCAGTTCTTGACTGGATGATATTCCAAAATATATATAATTACAAAGAACCATGTAGAAGCAATTCTGTTATAACAAACTCTAACAGAATTGGTACAAAATATTACAAAGAACCCAGCTCAGCTAACTAACTCATAACCAAATTAGATACACTACTAATACCCCCCTCAAACTATATTTGGACTGAGCCAAATGTAGTTTGTTACATAGAAAATGAATCGAGGAAAAGAGAGAGGTTTTGTAAACAAATCAGCAGGTTGTTCTTCTGTCGGAATGTACCGAACTTCCAACTTGTGATAAGCCACCTGAGCACGAACATAATGAACATCAAGTTCAATATGTTTAGTCTTGGAATGAAAAACAGGATTAAGAGCCAAGGATTGAGCACCTTGATTATCACACCACAAAATAGGAAGCTGATTGTGAACTTGAATGCCAATCTCACACAGTAAAGAGTGCAACCAAACCAATTCCGTGGCTGCCTAGGCGAGAGCTCTGTACTCAGATTCAGTACTGGAGTGAACAACTGCTCTCTGTTTCCTAGAACTCCAATTAATGAGATTCTCACCCAAGAACAAACAAAAACCACTAGTGGACTTTCGATCATCAAGGCTTGAAGCCCAATCAGCATCAGAATAAGCTTCAAGAGTCAATAAGGAAGCTGGTTTGAAGTGCAGTCCAAGATGAGGAGTACCTTTGACATAACGAAGAACATGCTTACAAGTGGCCCAATGAATAACGGTTGGAGCTTTCAAGAATTGGCTGAGTTAGTTCACAGCAAAGGCAAGATCCGGCCGTGTAAGAGTGAGATATTTAAGAGCGCCAATAGTACTTCTATACAGCTCAGGTTTGCCAAACAAGTCACTGTCATGTAAAGCAAGCTTGTTACCTAAAACCATAGGTGTAGGACACTCTTTAGAATCCTTAAACTGAGTTTTAGGTAAAAGGTCAGCAGCATATTTAGATTGAGTGAGATAAAGACTAGAGGAATTGCGATAAGCTTCAAAACCAAGGAAATAATGAACAGACCCAAGAGATTTGAGAGCAAACCGAGAATGAAGATAAGAAATAAGCTCAAGAATATGCTGCCTATTAGCGCCAGTGATGAGAATATCCTCCACATAAACCAAAACGAGAAGAGTAGAACCATTTTTCTTCATATGAAACAAAGAAGTGTCTAAAACAGATGCTTGAAATCCCCAAGCAATAAGAGCCTGACGAAGCTTGTCAAACCAAGTTCTTGGAGCTTGTTTGAGACCATACAAGGCTTTGTGAAGTTGACACACATGATGAGTCTTAAACTGGTCCTCAAAACCAGTAGGCTGGCGCATAAACACCTTTTCTTGTAAATCACCATTTAAAAATGCATTATTGATATCAATTCGCTGAATATCCCAGCCATAAGTCACTGCCAAAGAAAAAACAACACGAATAGTGGAAGCTTTAATAACTGGACTAAAGGTGTCAGTAAAATCCAAACCCGGAGTTTGCTGAAAGTCTTTCGCTACCAGATGAGCATTAAACTTGTCCAAGGAACCTTCAGCATTGTATTTGGTGCGAAAAATCCATTTGCTACTTAGAACATTCATTTCAGGAGTAGCTGGCAAAAAACTCCATGTACCCTTATCCACCAAGGCAAAATTTTTAAGTTGCATAGCCTTTTTCCACTCAGGAAGACTCAAGGCATCCTTAACTGAAGTGGGCTCATCATAAATCTTGGAGGTAGAGGCAGAAACCAAGTAAACTTTAGGCTTATAGATACCAGATTTAGACCTGGTTTGCATGTGATGACCGTGAGGCAAAGTAGGCAGAGCAGCTGAAATAGTAGGCGCAAGAACCACAACCTCATCACGATCAGCCATACCAACACTAGGCGAAGAAGGCTATGAAGATACAGGAGCTGAAGCTGCTGGCTTAGATGGAACAACATCATCAGAAGCACAAGGGGGGGGGGGGGGGGAAGAGTAGGAAGCTGTAGAACTAGACGAGACAGATGAGGAACAAGAGGTAAAGTGAGAGGTAGACTCAGGAGAAGAAGACACAGGAACCGACCAAACAAAGGCAGGTGCATTGAAATTGCTACGTAGAGAACCATGATTCACAGAAGTGGAAGAGGAGAAAAGAGTACGATAAGGAAATTCAGACTCATTAAAATTGACACTACGAGCAATATAAATGCGACCCGAAGAATAAAGACATCGATAGCCTTTGTGAAAAGGACTATACCCCAGAAAACACACTTAGAAGTTTTGAAAGCAAACTTGTGAGTATTGTAAGGTCGGAGAAAGGGAAAACAAGCACAACCAAACACCTTAAGAAAATTGTAATCGGGTTTATAGGAATATAGACATTCAAAAGGAGATTTAAAAGCACAAACAGCAGTAGGCAACCTATTAATAAGATAGACAGTAGAAACAAATGCATCCCACCAAAACAATAAAGGCATGTTAGCTTGAGCAAGAAGAGTTAAACCAATTTCAGTCACATGGCGATGTTTCCGTTCAACTCGTCCTTGTTGTTGGTGAGTGTGAGGACAAGGATGCCTAAAAATAATACCCAGTTGTTAAAGAATAGGTTGAAGTTTATAATATTCACCCCCCAATCAGTTTGTAAACCCTTTAAAGATGTAGCAAATTGTTTTTCAACAAGTGTTTTGAAGTTGTGAAAAATGGAAAATGCATCAGATTTAGCTTTCATGGGACAAATCCAACTATACTTAGTAAAATCATCTACAAACAAGATATAAAACCGATACCCCTCAGGAGAAGGATAAGGAGAAGGTTCCCAAACATCTGAGTGCACTAATTGAAGTGGTGTAGTGGTTTTAAGTGTAGAAGAGCAAAATGCATGAGATGAATTTTACCAAATTGACAAGCATCACAGAAAGACAAATCTGATTTGGAAAAATTCTCATTAATAAATTGTAAAACTTTGGTAAGTATTACACTAGATGGATGTCTAAGTCGATTGTGCCAAAGAGCAGCAAGTCGAGAGGACGGATTACATGAAGAAGGACTGGTCACTACACAGTCAGTGTTATTACAATCAGTAGTAGAGGTACTAAGACCGACAGAAGACTTGAAATAAAAAAATCTAGGAAGAACAGAGAGACTAGAAGCTCTCGAACCATGAAGACAAAGCTTATAGAGACCTTGACTAAGAACGCCCTGCAGAAGAATTCTCCTCGTCCCCTTGTCCTTAACGACATAAGAATCAGAGGTAAATTCCACAATAACATCATTATCAGCAGTTAATTGAGAAATACTGATGAGATTGTTTTGGATATGAGGCACAAGTAACACACGATGCAAGTGAAGAGGTGTAACAGAGGGAAGATTAACATAACCAATAGTAGTAATAGGAAGAAGAGAACCATTACCTACAACTAGTTTACCTTTCCCTTTGTAATCACACTTCTCAGTCAGATGATCAGCATTTGAAACCACATGATGCGAAGCACCACTGTCCATGTACCAATGGGGATCACTGACAGTATGTGCAGAAGCATAAAGAGCTTGTGGATCAGCAGACATGACTTCAAAAATGGCTTAAGAACGAGTATCTCCATGAAAACTCAGATCGAAACGCTTGTAGCATTTGAGCACAACATGACCAAGCTTGTTGCACAGCTGACAAATCGGACGATTACCAGTGTTGCGATTGGGATAGAAACGATCACCTCGGCCACATTGAGAACCACGATTATGAGCAGAGTAACCAGAAGATGAAGTAGAAGACTCATTCTTAGTAACAGAAGCATAATTAACAGTAGGAGGGTGAAGATCCAAAGCAAAAAGAGCATGTTGTTGCTCAAGACGCAACTCCTGGCTTTGGAGCATGAACTGGACTTCTTGCAGAGTAACCGAGTCCTTGGAAGTGAGATTTACAACCACCGACTCATACTCACTACCCAAGCCACCAAGAATATACATAATCAGATCATCATCGGAAATTGCTTGACCAACAACCATCAACGCATCAGCCAAACACTGCATCTTAAGAACATATTCATCAACATGTGTAGCCCCTTTCTTCGTAGTCTGAAGTAAGCCACGAAGCTGAAGAACACGAGCCTTAGACTTGTTGGACAAAATCTGAGTTAACACAGACCACATCTCGCCAGCCGAAAGACATCGAGCCACATGCCCGAGCATACTCTTAGAAATGGAGTTGAAGAGCCAACTCATAAGAAATTAATCCAATCGAATCCAGTTTGTGAACTCCGGATTAGGAACCGATTTGTCAGAAGCATCCGGATCCGCCATTGTTGGATGAGGTCGAGTACCATCCATAAAACCTTCCAGCTGATGCGCACGAACAGTAGACAAAACCTGAGAACGCCAGTAGAAGTAATTGTTCCGATCCAGACGAAGAGTCAAAGGAACAAGGTGCACCGGAATCACTGTTGCAGCAGTGGCCTGAGTAATGCCGAAGGAAGTGGAAGAAGTAACCCGAGGAGCATTGCTCGAAGAAGACGCCATGGAAACAAGAGCAAGATCGAGGGAAAAAAACCTAAGCACTGTTACCAAATGAGAAAGGATCTAAAAGAGAAATGCAAAAGGTAAATGAAATGAAATGAGCTCAGTTCTTGACTGAATGATATTCCAAAATATATATAATCACAAAGAACCCTGTAGAAGTAATTCTGTTATAACAAACTCTAACAGAATTGGTACAAAATATTACAAAGAACCCAGCTCAGCTAACTAACTCATAACTGAATCAGACACACTACTAATACTGTCCAAGTCTTACATGGGATGTAGTGGATATGTTCAATACTATTCAAGCACATCTTTGTCTTCACTCCTGGTTTGTAACTCGTATATCATAGCGTGGAGCATTTGGGGGTAATAAAACAAAGTAAAGCATGGTTCTCTAACCCGTCCTCCTCAACACCTTCTTGATTGGGCCTATACTTTCTATACAAAATGGTTACTGGTTCAGCAACATCCACCTCTCAAACGCATGGAGACTTGACATGTGAAACCAGTCACTTGGCGATCACCACACTCGAATGAGTTAAAATGGAATGTCGATGCTACTTTCAATATCCAACAAGGTGTCCTAGAAATTGGAGGGATTGTACGAGATTCTGGTGGTTTTCCACAAACTTTAAAAAGATGACTGATTTTGACACCTAAAAGAGGTTGAAGTACTTGCTCTTCATTGGTTGGCTGACATTGGACTTACCATTTTTGTAGTAGAGAGTAACGATTAGGTTATGATTGTTTTTATTCTATCACAACACGTTTATGCTTCCAAGTAAGAAATTATTCTTAGGATGTTGGAAATTTCATGTGTGACTCTAAAACATGTAATAACATATAGCTCACTTAGTTTCTCCTTATCTTGAACATTTGTACTTAAATGATTAGTATTAATAATAAAAAAAGAAAATACTTTCTATTCTAGTAGTTAAATTATAGCGATCATTTTATTTCTTGACCAGTTTCGGCGAATATTTGATCAATTAGATGAATAACCATCTCTTCAAATAAATAAATAAATAATCCAATAATGAGGTACTTGGTAGTTTGTTTTGCTAACTATGAGGCACTTGGTAGTTAGTTGTAATTCGTTGGTTGTCCCGAAAAAAAAATTGCATTGATAAATAAGTGAAGTGCTTAATAGTATTTCCGACACAGTTTTCTCCGTTAATTACATTCTTCTCTTGTCACAGTCTCTCCACTACTCTTCACCTCTGTCTTACTCAAATCCCTAACAAAACTGCATCTGGGCATAGTGCTTTCAGAAGATCAACTGTGTTTTTCACTTTGTTCTCTGAAGATTCTGTCGGATTGTTGTGACTTGTGATCCCTTCGCTTTAATGGCCCTTTATTCGGGCGCTTTCTGCTTCGGTAGTGTGGCTTTTTTGCCTCGCAACTCGGTCAGTTTTGGTCAACGGAAGAATGTGAGAACCTCGGGGTTTTCTTCCCCACCACTCCCTTCATTTGCCAGATTGAATGAAAAAGGTACTCAAATTCCTTAATTGTATTGTTTCGAATAAAAATATTTTATGGGTTTTCATTTTTATGAGAAAGTTTCTTCTTAGATTCAAGAATTTTATGGTTTTGGTGGAATGAGTTGTTGAACTTGGTGTGAATAGCTACAATGTCATTGATTTATCACTTAGCAACATCTTCGGTCAAACATTACGTGATATTTTCCCTATACAAATGTTATTTTTCTTTCTCAAAATTAGTGATGGATAAGTTGAACTATGGTTGCAAGAGCTACTTTGGGAAACGAACGGGAAAGTTTAATACAACGCAAGGATTTAGTGGGTTAATGGGAAAATATGGTTATTCTAACATCCTCATTGAACTGGTATACTAAATATAGAGTGCGGTGTGTTTATCTGACCCAGCAAACTTCCTACATACCATTTTAGGAAAATTCACTTTATTGACAAAACGATATACTTCCACACTTCTAATTCTTTCTAAAATTAGGATTTCCATTATCGTGAGAATTTATTTCATAAACTTTTAGTTTGACTACAATGTTTCTTGTTATAAATATTGGAAAGTTTTGAAACTGAGAAACATTTAGTAAATACGATGGTAACTTATATTGGGCAATATGGAAGAATTGAACTAGTCTGTTGAATTATCAGGGATGCTTGTGGATCACATTCCATTAATATGCATCCAAATTGATGATTTTCTTATTGTCATAGCGGCTACTGATTGAACTCAAGCATTAAGAAAGTTTAAAAATTGATTAGTAAATAGCAATAGTTCAGATGTAAATTATGGCTTAAATTGTTCAATCAATGAAATAGTTATTGCTTGAATAGATATGGAGTACATATATTTGAGAGAAGAATTCTGCCAGCATTGCTTATTAGTGCCTTCAGCTTCTTGGAGTATCGCTACAATATGTTTGGAAAAGAAAAATTCTCGAACCTCAATTTCATACAAGCGACCTTCTCTATGGACCGAGGTTCAAATAAATAAATGATAATATTAAATAAATATATGATTCGAGACTCCATTTTTTTAAGCATTCTTCTAGAACTTGTTGCCTCTCTTATTCATAAAAACACGCTCAAATTATAATAATATACTTAGATGTAACACACATAGAACTTATTTAATTCATATTCTATGGTTATGGTACATGGGAAATCTTATGTGCTTTTTAGTAACTATTGTACATGTACTATCCATTTTGTCCTGTTTTTTATTTATCTTTTCCAATTATATCATGTTCAGACCCCAATTAAATGATGAATTTTTTCTATTCACATTTTATGCTATAGCAAAAGCATTACAAGGAGATGGATTTCCCAAAACAGAGGATTCCTCACTTGTGGTTTGTTTTGGAGAATTATTGATTGATTTCGTCCCGACTGTTAATGGAGTGTCATTGGCTGAAGCACCTGCATTTAAGAAAGCTCCAGGAGGAGCACCTGCTAATGTTGCTGTTGGTATAGCTCGTCTAGGTGGTTCATCAGCATTTATTGGCAAGGTATCACTTTATTATCTTATCTTTATTTTCATTTCATTTATGATTTTTTTTATCGAAATAGAAAAGCAGAACAAAAAGATTTTAATTTTATATTTTATTCATTAACAAAAATAAGCAAGACATTTTATGTTAATGGTTTACCTGTGACAAAATTAGCTGTTACAAAATTTGCATTTAAATGCTTCAGAAAATGTACTCTTGGCTGAGTAACCAGTAGAAAATACTGTTGCTTTTCTATTCCAATAGTTCAACTTATCCAGAAAAATGGTCAGTGAAATAATAGTGATGATGGCAAGATAAAGAAAACAATAAAATTCTCCTAACTTAAAAAATGAAGCCTTATTTTTTTATGTCAATAAATATTTTATTTTCCAAGCACTTGCTGAGCATACTTATGTCCATGGAGTTTTCTACAAATGAAGCAAAGAAGCTTCCTAATAATCAAGTATAACCAGTTAGTGGATAGTCCAACATTGCATAGATACCAACTTTTAATTTATTGATGATCTCAAAGTAAAACTATACTTGACTGGCAAATAACTCATTTTCATGTACTGTCAACAGGTTGGGGATGATGAGTTTGGTTACATGCTTTCTGATATATTGAAGGAGAATAATGTGAACTGTGAAGGAATGCGTTTTGACCGTGGTGCGCGGACTGCCTTAGCTTTTGTTACGCTGAAGAATAATGGCGAGCGTGAGTTCATGTTTTACCGTAACCCTAGTGCTGACATGTTGCTTGAAGAATCTGAAATTGATTTTGATTTGATTAGGAAGGTATGTAATAATTTCTAATCGTGGTGATTATTTGAAGACGCAATTATAAAACCAGCTATTTCATACACCATTCCATTTTTCACCCTCAAGTTTGCTTTGCTTCCCTTAGTCGTTACTTGTTACATAAATTCATTGTTTTCATTTTCTTTGTCCTAGTTGTCCATTATTCATTATCTTACTTAACTTATTAATGAACTTAGGTAACATTTGGTTGGAGAGAATGAAAATGGAGGAATAGGAATGAGAATGGAAAAAGGAATAGGAATGGAATGGAATAGAGATTAATATGAATAAAAAAATTGATTTGCAATTGAATAATCTTTCCTCCAATTTTCAAATGAAATATTCATTCCACCAAAATGGTGGAAAAACCATAACCATTCCATTGGAATTTCATTCCAATACTCTAAAATGTAACCAAACAAATGGATGAAATGAAAATTGATTCATTTCCATTCCATTGCCTCAAACCAAACATCACCCTAATATATTGTTTATTTATTCTGTGGCAGGCAAAAATATTTCATTATGGTTCTATAAGTCTTATTACGGAACCATGCAAGTCGGCCCACATTGCTGCAATAAAAGCTGCAAAGGATGCTGGTGTGGTGGTCTCCTATGATCCCAACCTCAGACTTCCACTATGGCCTTCTGCCGAGAGTGCTAGAGAAGGAATTTTAAGCATATGGGAGACTGCTGATATTATCAAGGTAAAATGCTATAAGATTGGAACTTATCTAGCTCTAGGCTTACAAATGATACATTTGTACCTTATTGGAAACTTGGAAAGTTGATATACCAGACAATGCCAAAATTAAATTGAGCTACAAAGTTTGATTGTTCTACTTTAAAAACTATTGTCAGGTAAGTGATGAAGAAGTCTCTTTTTTAACACAAGGAGAAGATCCATGCGATGATACTATTGTTCGTAAATTGTTCCATCCAAATCACAAATTATTGCTTGTCACCGAGGGCCCTGGTGGTTGCAGATATTACACCAAGGTAAGCATTTTTTACAAATTCAATTTTTCCCACTCATCTCTTTGTGTTGGTGTGTGCTTCTAACAAAAAAAAAAGAAGATTTTGTTTCTTTTGTCTAAATCTCATTTACTTAAGAACTAAATGAATAATCTTCTCTTTTCCAATAATGCTCAATCAGTTTACCTCATTTCATTATGCTTCCCTTAAGAAGGGTTACAACTTACAAGTCAATTTTAGTCTTCAGCATTTACTGATCCTGTTAACTAGAAAACTAAAGTTCGATGAGATCATGTATAGTCAATCTTCCAAGATATATTTCTGTTTGTAAGTCTTTGAAAAATTGGTTGATTGTTGTTTGAGAAAGCATGGGAATTCTTCTTCTCTAGTGATACAAAAGCCCGAGTTATGTATATATTTGCAGGACTTCAGTGGGAGAGTTGATGGTTTAAAGGTAGAACCTGTAGACACCACTGGTGCTGGGGATGCCTTTGTAGCTGGAACACTATCACAACTAGCTGTTGACCTGTCCTTGCTACAGGTACTGCATTCAAAACACAGCATACTGTTTAGATTTGTTTCAAATAAAAAATTACAATAGAGAAACTGTATTGCTTTAAAAATATACTTGATGCGTAATCTTGCTTGCATTGTCTAGCACTGCCTTTGGAAGTTCAGCATTTTAAAATGGTTTACACTATTTAATAGATAAAGATCCATTTTTATATATTAACCAAGCCACTATTTTTGTTTTCATTTACAACTCAGCTCAAATATTCAATTACTAATTTTTGTGTTTCTTTGATGTACATTTGTTTAATATTCGAGTTGATCTTGTAGAACGAGGACAAACTGAGAGATGCACTCAAGTTTTCAAATGTTTGCGGTGCATTGACGGTCACGGGGAGAGGTGCAATTCCTGCTTTGCCAACTAGAGAAGCTGTGATGAATGCCATTCTCGCCAAATCTGTAGCATAGATTGGATTGGAGAATTACGTTGTATTTGTATCTAAAATTACCCTCCCAAACCATACAGTGGGTTGGAAGTTGGTGGTGCGAAAAACCAAACCATAAAGACAGAATTTTTACTAAAATATTGTGAGTGCACTCAAGCCAGGCCCTGTCTCTTGTTGTATGTATCTTGTAAGATTGTAATATAAACTTCCTTATGATTATTCTAATCAGAAAATAAATCTAACATTCAAACTATTGACAATTTTGAACATTTGGGAGTTTTATTTACACCCATATATAAATATACCCTTCTATTTTTTTCTTTGTTAAAACAAATCATTACATATTTATACTCAAATAAAGTGAAAAAAATGTATCATTTTACATATTTAATTCTTTTTATTAAATCGTAGCCTTAATTACTACACCTTTTTTTTTATACAATTAAAATTATATTTTTTTTCATTTAAATTAAGTCATTATAATCTCAATATATATATATATATATCTATATCAACACAACAATAAAACAAAATATAATATAAAAATAATTTTATTGTACTTTTTAATTAATTCTCATAAATTTTATATTTGAGATTGTATTAAATATTTATATTATTATGGAAAAATTGAATTTATAATTTAAGAATTTTATTTTTTAGTTTTTAATAAATGAGGTGGATAATTTAATTTTTTTTTATAAAAAGAGTACAACTAAAATGTAATATAGGAGTGGTCATAGGCATAGCTTAATGATACTACACATCTCCTCACAAAGATGAAGTCCCAAGTTCGAATCTCTATTATGTAAAAAAAAATCTAATATAGAAAATATGTAGAGTCTACTTATAAATAGATATATTTTCTATGCATGGAATGAATTGTATTTATATATTTATGGGTGTAAATATAAACATCTTCGAACATTTTATAGTCACAATAGGAATAGGGCTTGTTGTTTTAAAATTTATTTGTTAACTTATTATATATGGAAAATGAATGATGTTGACCACTGGCCAACGACACAGACTCAAATAAACGATATGAAATAAGAGCTAAACTTAAGAATATAAAAACGACATAAAAGATTTAATAATAGTTCGACCCATAAAATTGGTAATAATCTATGCCCACTTATACTTTTATTATAGTAGTGAATTCCCAAGCTCACGATCAGATGAGCTTGAGTCAACTGAGTTTCGTAAGCTTGATAAAGTACAAGAATTGATGTATACAAGTATGAACATGTCTATCTTTTTGTCTAGATTTTCAGAGAATAATAACAAGCTAGAGCTTAGAAAATTACAGGTTCTCTCGTAAATTCACAGCTTAGAAAATAATGATTTACTAAATCCTCTATTTATAGGTTAAAGAATTTACATATATGGGCATTGGGCCTTACAAGACTTGCATAACAAGTTATAATAAAATAATGCATAAATAATATATTTTACATTTAAAATAATAAAAATATCTAAAAAATATCTCAGTGCTAACTGATTTTGAGCTTTTCCTCCAAAGCATTCAACCAACTCTAGTGGAGTGGGCATCGGCCAGCTGGGTCGGCAGTGTGTAGTAAACATTTGAGTTGTTCTTTGACTAAGTCTTGTCCATTTGTATGATGAACCTTCCCATGATTCTTTGTCAATTGGTCAAAAGTCAACTAGTCGTTCAGCCCCCACGTGTCTAAACATTTGCGCCCCCCCCCCCCCCCCCCCCCAAAGTTTATCATGATGCAACATATACGAGCAGTCTTATGTGAACATACCTATATAACCTGTTTGTCTTTTCAGTTGTACTTTTCTTTGTCTTGGAAAAATAAATATTATGATGACTCATTTTTCCAAGAAAGAAACTAACGGCTACACGAATCCCCATAGCAAAAAGATACTTTTTGAAACCACTCCTTCAGTTACTTACTCGAGTATATAAAACTCTTCACCTCTTCCTTTCCACTTTTACATGAATTTTCTCTTTCCTCAAGAACATAAAAAAACTTCCAAAAAACCACTCCTGCTACGTGATTAATTCGAGTCTTTTTCCTTCAACTTTGGTCGATTTCAACATCAATCTTCATTCCAAAGCAATTTCGTAAACTCTTTTCTTCTATCTTTTTGACGTCTTCTTTGTAAAACATGCATGATCTATTGTGGTTTTTGAAGCTGTAGAAATTGTAAAAAATTGCAGTGTTCTTTAGTTTTTCTCAAACTTTTTATTAATCTGCTCGACATTTTGAGGTTTAGAGACTACTAAGGTAGTTTATAGGATGTGTAGAGATAATGTGTAGGCTTTGTTGATATAAATTTTTAGTTTTGGACACAAAATCAAAGTGAAAGTTTTATTTTTATGATTTTAGGATAATTGGGTTTTCCCTCCTCTTTCGATAGGTGAAATTTTTTCTTGAAAAAACTTTTTATTTTTACTTTTTGATCTGAAACCTTCATTGGTCATATAATTGGTCTTGTTTGCCTTAATATAGAGTTGGTTGGATAAACCTTTAGGTTTACCCTCGAGTAGCCTTCATTTTTTCCTTGTTTATATAAAATCTATTGGTCATTAGATTCTCACTTTCTCTCTTTCTTCTCAGATATTCATGCAACACTATTTGGGAGGTGAGAGGTCAATAGAACACAACCTAATCGCGTTGCTGTTTGATGACACCAAGCAACATTCTTCTGAAAATCTCGTTCCAGAACTCACTCCTAATCCTCCTCCATCAAATCTTTTCAACTCCAAATGCCAAAGTCAAGCAAGTGGCTTGTAGGAAAAAGAAAGAGCCTTAAGTTGGTCGTAGGGCAACAAATGCAGAGGCATCCACGGCTGAGGAAGATGTTTCAGAGCTAACCGTTTCTCATGCCATAGTAAAAATGGGTACAAAGTAGAAAATTCCTTCATACGTTGCCCCACCCAGCGAGCTATTGAGCAAGGTGGTGGACAGATACTCCCAGAAGTATGGACTTCATAGGGTTACTTTATATAAACCTTCCCTCGACCAGAGGGCTAATGTCCCTGGGGTGCTTTCAACACTTGGTCGAGGTACAATATAGAGGTTGGTGCCACCCTACCTCTTCGTGATTATTTTAGGGAGTAGCTAACTACTTTGAGATTGATCCCTTTAAAATTACTCCAAACGGGTATAGAATACTATCTGCATTGTATATCCTATACCATCTAAGGAGATGGACTGCTCCAACTCCTCATGAGATCAACTACTTGTTCGATCTCAAGTCCAACTAGAAGCAGAACAACACTAGTGTCTTCCATTTCTACCATCAAGATAATTCTCATACTTTCTTGACGGATACTACCTACAAGTCCAATGAAGGGAAGTATCAAATAGAATACTTCCTGACCATGGACTTGGTCGTAGAAAACCTTTGTGTAATGCCCTAGATAGCCAAGAATATCTCGTTTGATTCCCATGTCCATAGAAACACAAATAAGATCCTTATATCTCAGTAAACTCATCATTGAAATGGAATAATCCTTAGCTACTCCAGCTAGGACATCCCCTCTAAACTTCACCAATTGTATATCATTCCTTTGGCCCTCCTCTATTCTCTCCAAGAGAGTGGACTGCAAAGTAATATTGGTCAACTGGCCCACTAACAACTCTGTCTTTGCTCTGGTAATGTCTTTTGCCATTTCCTTCGATATTTGCTTCGAGCTAAATAACTATCTTGGGTCCCTCTGACTCAATGCGTCTACCACTACATTGGCTTTCCCTGGGTGATAAAGGATCTCACAGTCGTAATCATTTATCAACTCTAGCCAACATCTCTGTTTCATGTTTAAGTCCTTCTGGGTGAAGAAATACTTCAAACTCTTATGATCGGTTTATATTTTGCACTCCTTTCCATAGAAATAGTGTCGCCACACTTTCAGTGTGAATACCACTACTGCTAACTCTAAATCATGAGTAGGGTACCACTACTCATATTCCTTCAGCTGTCGCGATACGTAGGCAATGACCTTCCCACTGTGCATCAATACACATCCTAACCCCAGTCTCGATGCGTCGCAATACACCACAAACTTATCTCCATCTAAAGCGAGACTCAACACCGAAGCAGTAATTAACTGTCGCTTCAACTCCTGGAAGCTATTCTCACATTTTTCTGACCACACAAACTTCAAGTTCTTTCGCGTCAACTCTTTAAATGGTGTAGCAATCTTGGAGAATCCTTTTACAAATTGTCGATAATACCCTGCCAACCCAAGGAAACTCCAATCCTCTGAGGCGTTCATTGGCCTCGGCCAATTCTTAACTGCCTCTACCTTGGCCGGATCCACCTTAATCCCGTCTCCACTGAAAATGTGGCCAAGGATGTCACCTACGGTAACCAAAACTCGCACTTCTTAAACTTGGCATACAACTGGTGATCCCTCAACCTTTGTAATACCAATTGGAGATGCTGCTCATGTTCTGCCTCTGAACGAGAGTAAACTAAGATGCCGTAGATGAAGACAATTAAGAATTGATCTAGATAATCCGTGACACCCTATTCATCAGATCCATAAATGTTTCTGGGGCATTAGTCAACCCAAATTGCATGACTAAAATACGTAATGTCCGTACCTCGTGCGAAAGGTCGTCTTCAGAATATCCTCATCCTTGATCCTCAGCTGGTGATAACCAAATTGAAGATCAATCTTCGAGAATACTGTCTTACCCTACAATTGATAAAACAAGTCGTCTATCCTTGGTAGTGGGTACTTGTTCTTGATAGTCAGCTTGTTCAATTCTCTATAATCTATACACATCCTTAGGGTCCCATCTTTCTTCTTCACAAACAAAACTCGAACACCCTACGGTGAGAAGCTAGATCTGATAAATCCAAGATCTAACAACTTTACCTCCAACTCCTTCACTCTACTGGAGCCATTCTGTATGGTGCCCTTGACACTGGTACTGTACTTGGCGCTAACTCAAAGACAAATTCAATCTCCCAGTGTGGTGGAAGCCCCGGTAAGTCCTTAGGGAACACATCTAATAACTCACACACCAATCTGGTCTCCTCTAGTCCCACTAGCATGACCCTAGTGGTATCCACTACACTAGGTAGGAATCCTATACAACCTCCTTATAGTAGGTCTCTAGCCCTCAATGTCGATATTATGGGAATGCAGGGTCCATGCACAGTACCAACAAAAACTAAGGGGTCCTCACTCTCAGGCTCAAATGTCACCATCTTCTTCTTGCAGTCTATAATCGCCCCATACCTAACTAGCCAATGCATCCCCAAAATCATGTCAAAATCATCCATACCCAACTCAATCAAGTCCACTAATAGTTCCCTGTTGTCCACCATCACTGGCAATGATCTAACCCCTCTCCTAGAAATTACCAGGTCCCCTGTAGGCAATAACATCCCAAACCCTGCAGTATAATAATCACAGGGACTACACAATCTATCAATCACTCTATTAGAAACAAATGAATGTGTGGCATGCAAATCAATCAATATAGTATATGGAGTGCCAACACTAGAAAGCCGACTTGTCACCACAGAGGGGCTAGCTCAGCCTATGCCCGAGTCAAGGCGAACACTCAAGCTGGAGTCAAGTTGTCTGCCTTCCTTGGTTTTTCTTTCTTCAAAGTTGGGCAATCTTTCTTGAGATGTCCACCACCCCGCACAAGTAACATTCTTTCGCCTGACATTCGCATAGAAGGCGCTTCCTGCACCTAGCACACTCTAGGTAACTCCTCCATCTCTCACTGCCACTCTGGCGGCCGCCCTGAACAACCCGACCATTCCTATCAGGACCAACAGTGGTCGAGATGTCAGGGGTCTTCCTCTTCTGAATACTAGGGCCTCCACCCCTACGGGATCCTAAAAATGGAGGCACTGCCCTCCGAACATCCCGTCGTTCAATGCTCTCCTTCCATATCTTGTTCTCTGCCTCCTCAGTTGTGAGGGCCTTCTCCACCACCTAGGCATAAGTAGTCTACCATGGTATTGATGTAATCCGTACATCCCGGGCTATCATAGCATTCAGCCCTCAAACAAATCTATCTTGCATGGATGCATTGGTAGGCACTAGATCAGGTGCAAACTTTGCCAGTCTATCAAATTTCAGGGCATACTCAGTAACTGTCATATTGCATTTTACTAAACTGGTAAACTCGTTCACCTTCGCTGCCGTAACGACATTACTGTAGTACTTCTGGTTTAACAAGTCTCTGAACTCATCCCAGCTCATAGTAGAAATATCTCGAGTCTGGGATGCTAACTCCCACCAAATACGGGCATCATCTCAGAACATAAAGGTGGCACAAGCCACTCTGTCATTACCTACCACCCTCATAAAATCCAGGATGGAGGTAGTCAAGATCATCCATTGCTCAGCCTTGAGCGAATCTGGTCCTCCCTCAAAGGTTGGAAGATGTTGCTTCATGAATCTTTCGTACAATGGTTCCCACCTATTTCAAATCTCAAACTATTGTACAGCTGGTGCCACCACAGGTGGCATGTCTGGTGTAGCGTTCTCTGGCAGAACCCGTTATCTCAGTAATTGGATCTCCTCCTCTTGACTTTGATGCTTGGCTTGCATATCAGCAAGCATCTACCGCTAGTTCTCAGGGACTGGCGGAGGGTTCTGGCCCTGGTTATTCTCCTTGGAGGCATAACTCTCCAAGTATATCTACAATCATCAACACGGCTGATCAGGCAATGATAATAGTTTTAGAAGTCACCCCACAGTCCAGTGCCAACAATCAAGAAAAATATTCAATCACAATTCTTACAAGCATTCCAACAAATATAAACATAAAGTGGCAATGCTAATAAGCATGCCTTATACACATAGCACTCAACAACCAGGCCCTATAAGTATTTCTCATGCTTCCTATTAAACATGCAGATAAGGAATTCATATTTCATTTGAACTGTCAAACATTCAATCACATATATAGTTACCAAACCCTGAGTCAAGCTTGTCTTTAACGACGAGTGTACATGGCTAACCAGTCTTTAGGAACCCTTAAACCTAGACCGCTCTGATACTAAGTTGTAACGCCCTGGATAGCCAAGACCATTAAACTATGTATTTTAAATAGTGTTGGACTTGCTAATAAATTAATTTGGATATAAATGTGTTACTAAGGATAATCAATGGATCATGGTTAAAATATTTGATCATAGGAATAGTTGATTTTCATTAAAAAGTGTGAGTCTGTACATGGGAACCCAAAAAAAAGTGTTTACAAGGAATTTACAACTCAAAATCAATCACAACATAAGCCATCCTAAGTGGCAAAATTAAGTTGGCTCTAATCCCTATTGATCCCTCGACCGTGGAGTTGAGCAACTGTAAATGTACATGCCACCTGTAAAGCTCTCCAACTCACGACTGGTCTAGCTTTCCCTTTCCCTTACCAGCACCACATAACACTCGTGAGCTAAGGCTCAACAAGAAAACTTAAATAAAAAAAAACACAAATGAACAAAAATATATAAATAGTAAACTTAAATTGACAAATTCAATAAACAACAAGACAGAAGCAATAAGCTTTGTAGTAAGAACCTGCTAAATCCAACACATAATCCAATCTCAACAATCAATACAGTTAGTTAAGTGCAAACGACACTTCTGCTTATTTTTGTGACATTCACGCCTAACACCCTTAGGCCGAGTCCTCTGGTCGTATGGCCAACCCCAACATGCTTAGACTAAGCTGAGTTCGGCATGCTTAACGTCAGCCCTGACTTCTTTAGGTCGGACCTTCGATCAAATATAATCAAACGAATAGAACGCATAACACGCAATCGGTTGCAGCATAAACAAGCATGCCTAACCAGATATTCTCAAATAAAAATATAATCATAATCATATTCTTTAACAAAGATCTGAGCCCCGATCACAACCAAGGTACAATTTTCTTACCTCAAGTCCTGAGATGAAAGTTGTTGACGGTGAGAACTCGTCAACTAAGTTGAGGTGGAAAAAATTATCAAGTTAAGATAGTCAATGAAAAAGCTGTAGAAATTCAAGTAATAACTCAAGAACAATGACAGAACAATAATGGAGAAATCAATCTTTCATTCACTCTCAAGCACTTGCTACAGTAAATTTTCCAACCCCCTTTCAGGTGGGGTTAGAGTTCATTTTATAGTAGGCTCTAATGGTCCTGGGTACATGGTGGTCCAGGAGACCAAGTGGTACATAAGTACTCTGTCAGGAGAGTGGTTTTAGAGGTTGTGGCCGTGCATCCAGTACAGGGGTAGGCGTCAAGAGGATGTCTCCACTACTTGTCCGTACTCATGTCATTGGAGTGGGGACAGACATAGTGGCGCAGGTGGTAGTGGTGTCGAATTTGACTCCTGGCCGTAGACGTATGGGCCACACTCTTATTCCAGCACTCCCACTCCCCCACTGGTATGGGTGTCCGTATTTCGACGTACAAGGTCTTAAGGGCCGTACCCAGTATGAGATCGTACAAGTACGTTCCACTCAACTCGCACCCGGGCCCCTGAGCATTGGGCCCCCCAAGGCATAGGGAACTAGACACTTGGTGCACGTAACGGGGGTGGCGTGAGGCGAGGCTCTCGGGTCCTTGACATGAGATGCCTGAAACACCCCGAGGCCACCCACGAGCATGGGTAACAGGCATGTGACCCCGCCAGAAGTCTAAGGGTACGAGGCGGGATGCGTCCCTCACGAGCCCCCTTCACGAGGCCTCCTGCACGTGGCCCCTCTGTGTGGCCATTTGATGGTGCGGCTGAGCGAGATAGCTGGAGCTCCGCGACCGCAGCTGGGCGTGGCCGAGCGAGGCCAATGGTGTCCGTGCTTGGGTGGCCGAGTAAGGTCTAGTGAGGCCGATGGCGTCAGCGCCTGGGTGGCCGAGCGAGGCTTAGCGAGGCCGAAGGCATCCGCGCCTAGGTGGCCGAGCGAGGCCGTTAACGTCTCACGTCTGGGTGGCCGAGCGTGGCCGAGCGAGGCCATGGCGTCTTGGCATCCATGTCGTGTAAATGGGGGCCTCATGACATTGATCTCATATTTCCCCTAGATGGGATTTTGAGCATCAACACTTCCCCCCCAGTCTAGGATAGTATCTTTAGGTGCTCTTGTAGACTATTTACCTTGATTCTTATAAATAGGCCTTCATGCAAGGCCTAATATTTACACCTTACTTCCTTAGCTTAGTGGTTCCTAGACCCTTACTCCTTTCAAGAGGTAAGGGGTTCAATCCCCCACTACATATGAGCTAATTTTTTGGTGTGTCTATTTGGTGACTAACACATCCTTTTTGCCTATTTTTGCAGACGTGCATTTTCGACCATTTGGTGTTTTTGGCCCTCGTCCTCCTTTTTTGGTCTCGATAGCCTCCAATTTCTACATCTTGAGGTATATTCTCTTTTTCCCTGGTTTTTGTTGGGTTCAAATTAGCGTTACTCGGGATAGGGTACCTTGGCCTGAGCTTGTAGTGAGTTTGACCATATGCACGCCCCTCCTTTTTTTTTTTTTATATATCCTGTAGTGGGCCATTTAGGACGTCTGCATCCAGAGATATTAAGCCTATTCCTTTGTGTTTTGTAGCCTTTCCTTCGTTTATACGGAACCCCTTTTTGTTGTTGGGATGAGGTCTCATGGCCAGTGACGGCCCATCCGACATACCCCCGGGGACTGAGTTTATTGACCTGTCCTCAGACTCGGAGTCCCCTGAGGGCAACCCTCACCAGGACTATGACTCCTTAAGGCAGGCCCGCATCCGCCACCTTGAGTACATGGCTGAACTTAGGCGCAAAATTTGGGTGGTGGAGAGAGAAATTGACTTGGTGTCGAGAGGAGACGAAGGACCTTCCCCCCCAGACCTTAGTGACCATATAGCGAGCCTTAGGATGACCCTTTTTGAATTGCAGTGGGAGTTAGAGTTTATGGAGGGACACCTTCCGCCCGAGCCTTCTAGCCCATCCTCGCCTGATGACTGTCAGGGGGCTGCTTCTGCTTCTCCTCAGCCCCTAGTCTCAGTTTGTCCTAGCTTAACACTTCCGCAGTCGCTCCCTCGATGGAAGACTCTTGCTAGGAAGAAAAAATGGAGGGTCAAGTGTTCTGTCTCTTCCTCACATTTCTCTTTTGATTTTGCAGATATGCCGAGGGCAAGGTGACAGGTATCTACCCAAGAGCAGGACGACGCCCCTTTACTAGCGTCCGAGCTGGTGTCGCGCGTGTCCGACAACAAACTGATGGATATCGTGAATCATTATCGCATCCCTCCAGATTATGCTCTATACGCTCCTTTGAGGCATGCCGGGCTGACCGCCCTAGGCTCGGCTTCGTGGCCCTTAGTGAGCACATTTTGAAAGCGGGTGGTACCGTTTCGTTGCACCCGTTCTTTGTTGCAGTCCTCAACTACTTCGACCTTGCCCCGCTTCAGCTGGCACCCAATGGCTGGCTGACTTTGAGCTACCTTTTCATTGCACATATGAAACTGTTGAAACGCGCCCCTACGGCAACCGAGGTACATTTCCTCTACAACCTCATGCCCCTTCACAATTCAAAAGGCTTTTACTACTTACAAAAAGCCAACAACGGGGCCTCTTTGATAGAGGGTTTGGTGTCTAATCCGGGGGCTTGGAAGCGGGACTTTTTCTTCGTGGAAGGTCCACTCTCTGTCCGTGAGGATTTCCGGGCCACTCCCAGTAAGTACTCTGAGCATCACTTCCTCTCTTTTTGCTTTTTTTTTTTTTTTGCAACTTATGGTTTCGTGCCTTACGCTCACATTGATTATGGCGCGTACTGTGCAGAGAAATTCGCCGAACCCATCGTCGTTGGGTTGGAAGCGAAAGACATGAGAAAGTTCCTCAACGCTGATCCTGCCACGAAAGAGGTGGTGCGCCTTTTCACCGTAAAAAATTTGAACCGCCACAAGCTATCTCCCGTCTCTGACCCCAAGTTATTGTGGACCATCTCTAGGTCTGCGAAAATGAAGGAGACCTTGGCTGAGCCTTTCCCGGATGACGATGAGGACGAGGAGGGGCTGGAGGAAGCCCCCCTTGACCGCGGGGGATCCCACCAGCTGCCTCCATCTCCTGGGGCGTGCCCTCCATGTGCTTCCTATGATCCGGACATAGCCCCTCACTCACAAGACCAGCAGGACATTCCGAAATGTAGTATTTACCCTGACCCTGAGGGCCACGACGCCTTCACTCAGGCTCCTCTCGACCCTGGATCATCGGGGGCTGATTACGCCAACCTTGCGGAGCCCCCCTTTGATCTACCAGAGCCTCGACTTTCCACTTTCACCGCGCCCCCTCCCGCATCGGCAAGCGGGTCGTCTGTCCCCATCCAGCCAGGTGCCCCTGGTATGGATGGGGAGCCCTGGGTGACTCGGATGGCAACGTCTTACAGACAACGATACACCCAACTTGCCTCGAGCCCCCCTGTATTCGACTGGAATGGCCTTGGGAACGTGACCCAGACGGACCTTGGGGAGAACCTAAGGCGCTCCATGACTTGGGTGAGTCCCCGCCCCTCGCGTCGGTCCTATTAGGTATAGGTGTTTATGCATATATTTTTTTTCTTTGTCATTTATTGCTGCTGTTGCTAACTTTTTTGTGCAGGCCTATACGGTGGCTATGCGGTTTGCCGATTCGTCTAACAACCTCTCCGCGTCTACTACTGAGAGGGACTGCCTTACAGCCCGAGTGCAGGAGCTCGAGAAAGAGATTAATGAAACCAAGGCTAAGTTGTCAAAGGTCCGGACCAAATTTTCCAACTTGATACTAAATAGGAAGGAAGTAAAGGCCAAGACCAAGGGGCTAGAGGGCAAGGTTACCCGCCTGGAGCGTGAACTCCAGGAGGCCAAGGCCATTGCGGCCGCGTCGCAGCAGAGAGTTACCCAGTTGGAGGCCGAAGTTGAGGCCCTCAGGGCCGAACTTCAGTCGGCGCAGGAGAGGAATGCTTCCTTGGAGGCGGAGAGGGCTACCACCGAGTGCAGGTCCATAGACTGTGCCCTTTACAATGTGTGGAGGCAGGACCCTAATTTCGACTTCTCTTCTTTTGGTGAACATGCCGTCGCTCGAGCGGCCGTGTGGAGCGCTCACGTTAGGAGGCCCTGAAGTAGTTACTTCATAACATTTGCCAGCTAGCCCTCCATGGGTGTATGCTTTCTTCCTTTTTTTTGTACTTCGGGCCTTTGTAATATGACTGTCATTACTTTTTTCCTTTGGTAACTCTTGTACTGTCTTCAAGACCTTCTTTTTCAATGTATATATACATGTGTTGCTACTTATCTCTTATTCGACTGCATTTGAGGCCCTTTTAAGCCTGTATGATGGGGTTTGGTTGGTTCCCCTCTTTTATCCACCAGGCTGGAGGTCCTTGGGAGCCCGCGTGAAAGGGTTCACTGGGACCTCTTTTGGTGCCTCTTGATTACTCTTATAAGGATATTTTGACCCCTTGGGTCCTAGCTATCCTTTTATATATTCTTGCGCGTGCTTATTATTTCTTTGTGAGAAGCGTCCTTATCGTCGTTATTCATAGTACTATTTTTGCAAGGGTCTCTTTTAGGACCCTTTTTGGCTAGACGGCTTGGTGGCCGCACTAGACTTATTATTGTCATTACCATATATTTTTTTTGTGTAAGTCCCTATGGCCTTCCTTGGTGTTCACAAGGGTAGCTAATCCTTGTGATCCCAGGGGATGCCTTATAAGGACTTCGTTTAAGGCCCTGGTATAGGGGGTCCCTCTGGGATCCCCCATCAAAGGGTCCTTTTTTTAGGGTCACTTCTTCCTGATGGAGGGACCTTTTTAGGATCCCCCTAGTGGATAGGGTCCCTTTCAGGGTCCTCCTGACAGGGGGTCGTTTTTAGGGTCCTCTTGGTAGAGGGTCCCTTTTAGGGGCCTCCTTTTTAGGAGGGCAAGGGGTCCTTTTTTGGATCCTCCATTAGAGGGCCCTTTTTAGGTTCCCCTTGCTAGCCACATGCTGTTGCCTCCTGTCCTGCCGCCCAAGTGTTTGGTGAAATTTATTTTGGCAGGCACTTTGGCTGATGCCCACGTAGCGAAGGAAAATAACACATGAAGTTGCAAACAGTTTCATCCATGACATGCAGTTCATTCATAACATTCATAACAAACAGTTTCATGCAAACAGTTGCAACGATACATATGAGATTTTCATAGAAAATAAAATAAAAAGACTCACACCTACTCAGGAGGTTATCTAAGTAACCTCTTTGATTCTTCTCTATCATACTAAGATAGCGTGCAACACTTGTCCTTTTACCACCGGACGTGGGTGCCTTACTGGTAGTACTTCCTAAGGTGCTCCGCGTTCCACGCCCGAGGTATGATGGTGCGTCCATGCGCGCCAGCTTATAAGTGTTCGGGGGTATGCACTGAGCAACCTGGTAGGGCCCCTCCCAGTTCGCCCCCAGCACTCCTGCTCCTGGGTCTCGCGTGTTAGGGAGTACCTTCCTCAGCACCAAGTCGCCAACTCTGAAAGTTCTCTCTCACACCCTCGAATTGTAGTACCTTGCAGCGCGCTGTTGGTATACTGCCACCCTCATTTGTGCTTTTTCTCTCTTCTCTTCAAGCATGTCCAAGCTCTCGGCCAGAGCTATGCAGTTGGCCTCGTCTCCATACGCCTGTACCCTGAGGGACTCAATCCGAATCTCAACCGGGAGTACGGCCTCGCATTCGTAGGCCAAGGAGAATGGGGACTCCCCAGTAGTCGTGCGTGGGGTGGTCCTGTAAGCCCACAACACATTTGGTAGCTCCTCTACCCAGGCTCCCTTCATCTTTTCTAGCTTCGCCTTCAAGTTCTTCTTAAGGACCCTGTTTATGGCCTCCACCTGTCCATTGGCCTGCGGGTGCACGACTGCGGAGAAACTTCTCCTTATGCCCCTTCCCCTACAATACTCCTCGAAAGCTCCCCCTTCGAACTGGGTACCGTTGTCAGAAATAATTTTGTAGGGTACTCCATATCTACAAACAATGAATTTGTTGACGAAAGAGGTGATGTGCTTGGCTGTTATCTTCACGAGGGGTTCTGCTTCTACCCACTTAGTGAAGTAGTCCACTGCTACCACCGCGTATTTCGCTCCACCCTGCCTGCAGGGAGAGCGCCGATCAGGTCTATCCCCCAAATAGCGAAGGGCCAGGGGCTGGTCATGCTGGTCAGTTCACTTGGGGGTTTCCGAGGGTAGTTAGCGTGCCTTTGGCATTTGTCGCATTTTGTGGCAAAGTCATGTGCATCATTCTCCATGGAGGGCCAGTAGTATCCTTGTCTCATGGCCTTCCTAGCCGTGGAGGGTCCGCTCTTGTGGTTGCCACACTCTCCCTCGTGTATCTCATGCAACACTTTCAACACCTCCTCCTCTTCTACACATCGCAGGAGTGGCATTGAGAATCCTCTTTTCTAAAGGACCCCATCTACCAGGGTGTATCTAGCGGCCCTGTACACCAACCTCCGGGACTCATTTTTGTTTGCAGGCAAGGATCCTTCCTCCAGGTACCTTTTGATCGGCTCAGTCCACGACTCCCTCGAGACACTAATCATATGCACGTCCGTGCCTTTGATGCTGGGTTTGGGTAAGTACTCCACGGGTATCGACTCCAAGATATCACTGTCCTTGGTAGACGCCAGCTTCGCGAGTGCATCAGCATGGGTATTCCTTTCTCTGGGGATTTGCTCTATGCTATATGCCACTAACAGTCCCAGGTAGGCCTTCACCCTTTCCAAGTAGGCTGCCATCTTGGGTCCCCTCGCCTGGTATTCCCCCTTTACTTGGTACACTACCAATTGAGAGTCGCTGAAGATACGGAGGCGCGTCACTCTCAGCTCCTGGGCCAAACGTAGGCCAGCCAGGAGCGCCTCGTACTCTGCCTCGTTATTGGAGGCCTCAAATCCGAACCGGATCACGCAATACATTTTGTGTCCCTCGGGCCCGGTCATCATGATGCCCGCTCTAGATCCTCCTTCATTGGACTTCCCATCAACATGCAAACTCCATTCCTCTAGACCCCCTCGCTCTTCCTCTATAACAGGCTGCTCCCCTTCTTCACTTCTTCCTCCATTTGGCTGATGGGTGAACTCTACTATAAAATCTGCCAACACCTGTCCATTGATGGAAGCTCTTGGGGTATACACAATATCAAATTGACTCAACTCGATCGACCACTTCATCAGCCTCCCTGAGGTCTCAAGTTTATGCAAGACCTGCCTCAAGGGACTATCTGTTAGGACTTCAATCGCGTGCGCATGGAAGTAGGGCCTCAACTTCCTCGAGGCCACCACTAACGCATAGGCCAACTTTTCAATCTCTGGATAACGGTTTTCCGCGTCCACCAAACGCTTGCTGATATAGTACACGGGTTGTTGCTTCTTCTTCTCCCCCTTAACCAAGGCTGCGCTTATGGCATGCTCAGACACTGCCAAGTATAGGTATAGCCTCTCGCCTTTCTCAGGTTTCGCCAACAAGGGTGGCTTCCCCAAGTTCTCCTTCAGTTTGACAAATGCCTCTTCACATTTTTCATCCCAAGCGAACCTTTTGCTCCCTTTAAGAATGTCAAAGAAGGGGAGGCACTTATCGGTGGACCTTGAAATAAATCTATTAAGGGTCGCCACCCTTCCCGTTAAGCATTGCACTTCCTTCTTGTTCTTTGGCGGGCTCATATCTATTAGGGCCTTTATCTTATCAGGATTGGCCTCGATGCCTCGGGAATTGACCATGAAGCCCAAGAATTTTCCTACGGATAAGCCGAAGGTGCACTTGACGGGATTCAACTTCATTCGGTATTTCTTAAGTGTGTCGAACATCTCACCAAGGTCCTTGTTGAGCTCTGTTGCATTCTTGGTCTTCACTAACATATCATCCACATACACCTCCATGTTCCTCCCAATCTGGTTGGCGAACATCTTATTTACCAACCTCTGATAAGTGGCACTCGCGTTCTTCAACCTGAAGGGCATCACCTTGTAACAGTAAAGCCCTTTATCTGTAATGAATGACGTGTGTTCTTCATCTGCTGGGTTCATTGGGATCTGGTTGTACCCCGAGTAGGTGTCCATGAAACTCAGTAATTCATGTCCTGCCGTCGCATCTACTAGCTGATCTATCCTTGGAAGTGGAAAGTTGTCCTTAGGACAAGCTTTATTCAGGTTTGAGAAATCGACACAGGTTCTCCATTTCCCATTTGGCTTTGGCATGAGTACTGGGTTCGACACCCACACAGGGTAAAAAGACTCACAGATGAACCCGTTGGCCTTCAGCTTGTCAACCTCCTCCTTTAATGCTGCGTACCTTTCTGGGTCTAACGCCTGCCTCTTCTACCTAATGGGCATCGCTTCTGGGGAGGTATTCAAATGGTGGCACATCACACTGGGGTCTATACCCACCATATCCTCATGACTCCATGCGAATACGTCTAAATTACCCTTCAAAAACCTTATCAACTCCTCCTTCACGTCCTTTTGCAGGCTTCTCTCTACCTTCAATTTTCTTAACGGTTCCTCCGTCACTGTAACCTCCTCTACTTCCTCCATTGATTCTGCTGTTGACTCCTCCACGACTCGAGGGTCCAGCTCCTGCGGACCCCCCGCGGGCACACGTAGCTCCTCATGTATCACCATAGCCATTGGTTCCAGCTGTTTCACATGCGCACAGAGTGAGGTATTGTAGCACTCCCTTGCCTCTTTCTGTTCTCCTTTCATACTGGCGACCCCTCCTGGGGTTGGGAACTTGACAACTAGGTGATATATCGAAGTTATGGCTTTCAATTCTCTTAGGGATGGTCTCCCCAATACCGCATTGAAAGCTGATGTACAATCTACTACAACAAAGTTAGCCATGACTGTAGTCTGCCGGGGTTGCTCCCCCATGGTGAGTGTCAATTCGATCATCCCTAGGGGTTGCACTGAGCCCCCGTGAATCCGTATAGGGATGATTGGCAGGGCTTCAGATGACGAATGCCCAGTCCCATCTTTTCCAAGGCAGGGCGATATAGGATGTCCACCGAGCTCCCATTGTCCACTAGGACTCGATGCACGCGCATATTTGCCAACTGAATTGTCAACACTAGTGGATCATTGTGGGGAAAGTGTACCCCCCGCGCATCCTCCTCAGTGAATGTTATCGAGTCATTTTCCCCCTTGAAACTTTTCGGGGGTCACTGTTCCAAAGTCATGACGTAGGGTGGTGGGCTTCGCCGAGCCTCTCTTGCATATTTATCTCGCCCCTTCCGAGAGTCCCCCCCAAATCCTGGACCTCTGAAAATGGTTCGGACCTCCCCCTGTATTTCTGGGGCTCGCCCTTGTGTTTAGGCTGCCGCAGGCTCGTCCTCAGGCTTCGGCCTTTCTCTCCTGACATGACGGCCTAGATGGCCCCTGCGGATGAGCTCCTCAATTTCCTCCTTCAAGTGGATGCACTCTGTTGTGGTGTTCCCGATATCCTTGTGGTACTGGCAGTATCTACTGGGATCCCTTTTGGACCGGTCCTTTCTCATTGGTGGGGGATTTTTGAAGGGAACTCGATCTTCGTTGGTGAGGTAGATATGCTCCCTGGTATCTGTGAGGTTCGTAAAGTAAGTATAAGCCGCTTGCCTATGATCATTCCCCCGCTTGGTCTTCCTCTGCTGGTCATCTCTTGACCCATCGTACGCCCTTTTCTTCTTTGTTACATTCAACCTGTCGTTAGCTGAGGGCTTCGCGTGGGGCTCCTCCTTCCTTGCCTTTAAGTTTGCGTGGCCATCCTCCACACGGATGTACTTCTGCGCTCTCTCGTAGAAGTCATCTAAGTCGGTGACTTCCCTCTTCAACATGTTGTCTCACAACTTGCTTCCTGGGAGCACTCCGGCGATAATGGCCATCTTTAACTCTCAGCGAGTTAGGCTCCCCACTTTTGCGGCTTCCATATTGAACCGGTGAATGTAGCTCTTCAGGCTCTCATTCTCCCCTTGCTTCACGTTGGCCAGGCTGGTACCTGGCATCGTGTAGTCCCGCACGGCATGGTGCTATTGGAGAAATTCGTCAGAAAACTGCTGCCAAGACCTGATGGACCCCGGCCTTAATCTTTTGAACCATTTGTAGGCGGGTCCTTTCAAAGTGACAGCGAAGCAATGGCATCTGGCACCACTTCCAATCCCTCTCAGTTTCATCAGATCATTAAACGCATCCAGGTGGTATTTTGGATCTGTGTTTCCTTCGTAGGGGGTCATATTGGGCTCCTTAAAGTTGGTAGGGAGCTGGATCGCCTGAATTTCCCTCACAAAGGGCGACTCATGGTCGAATTCCTCCTCAAAGACCTGGCCACCTGATGCGGTGACGATCTTGCTTCGCAGGCTCCTCATCTCCATGTCCAGGTCCTGCCTCCCCTTGCTTAGAGTGTCCCTCAAAGCGGACGGGCTAAAATCCGCCTTTCCTTTGCCCTCCCGAGGCGCCATAGGGGGCGTGGTCCCTTTTCCCGCCCTCTTTTTATTAAGCTCCTCCCGTAAATCCGAAGGTGTTCTTTTAGAGGTGACCTCGTCATCGTTGCGAGGGGCAGCATTGGTCCTTGGCGCTGGTTTCTGGGCCTGCTTAGGTGGTTCAGGGTGCTCGTGTTGCTTCGCTCGGGGGGTGTTACTGGTAGAGTGTCGGGTTCTCCCATCATCTACTGGTACAATGGTTTCCACCCCATCCTGGCCTTTCTCCTTCCTCTTAGGCAAGGTCACGCTCGATTTACCATGCAACAGGCCATTCAGGACCTCTTGCATGTTCTCCAAGGTGGTCTCCAACCTTTGGTTCTTACGGTGGAGCTCACGTATTTCCTCTTCATAGAACCGAGATTTCGAACTTGAGCTCACGGAATGGACCCAGGAATGCTTATCATGCCTACAGGTAGAGGAGCCCGGGTCCTGCCGGCCGGAGTTCGGTACCTACGGTGGTTTTGGGAGAGGGAACTCATTAGCATTTCTCAGTGGTGCTCTTGGAGGACTTTCTCCAGGCGGAACAGCCCGCGACGAGGCCACTCTATCACCTCCGTGAACCTCAGGGTCCTTCGGGGGCTCCACGTCTCTGGGTGGAGGAGTGTCCTTCATGGAGGCCTTCAGCTGGACTCCGTTCAGGTGAACCTCTACCTCTCGTGGCTCCCTAAGTCGTTTTGAACGTCTTGGCATCTCTTCTTGCCGGAAACAATGGTGGAACAGTAGCTTGAAACTAGCGTTCCCACAGATGGCGCCAAACTGTTGACGGTGAGAACTCGTCAACTAAGTTGAGGTGGAAAAAATTATCAAGTTAAGATAGTCAATGAAAAAGCTGTAGAAATTCAAGTAATAACTCAAGAACAATGACAGAACAATAATGGAGAAATCAATCTTTCATTCACTCTCAAGCACTAGCTACAGTAAATTTTCCAACCCCCTTTCAGGTGGGGTTAGAGTTCATTTTATAGTAGGCTCTAATGGCCCTGGGTACATGGTGGTCCAGGAGACCAAGTGGTACATAAGTACTCTGTCAGGAGAGTGGTTTCAGAGGTTGTGGCCGTGCATCCAGTACAGGGGCAGGCGTCAGGAGGATGTCTCCACTACTTGTCCGTACTCATGTCAGTGGAGTGGGGATAGACATAGTGGCGCAGGTGGTAGTGGTGTCAACTCTGACTCCTGGCCGTAGACGTATGGGCCACACTCTTATTCCAGCACTCCCACTCCCCCACTGGTACGGGTGTTCGTATTTCGATGTACAAGGTCTTAAGGGCCGTACCCAGTATGAGATCGTACAAGTACGTTCCACTCAACTCGCACCCGGGGCCCTGAGCATTGGGGCCCCCAAGGCATAGGGAACTAGACACTTGGTGCACGTAACGGGGGTGGCGTGAGGCGAGGCTCTCGGGTCCTTGACATGAGATGCCTGAAACACCCCGAGGCCACCCACGAGCATGGGTAACAGGCATGTGACCCCGCCAGAAGTCTAAGGGTACGAGGCGGGATGCGTCCCTCACGACCCCCTTGGTGGCATGGCTCTCATGATGCTCACGAGCCCCCTTCGCGAGGCCTCCTGCACGTGGCCCCTCCGTGTGGCCATCTGATGGTGCGGCTGAGCGAGATGGCTGGAGGTCCGCGGCCGCGGCTGGTCGTGGCCGAGTGAGGCCAATGGTGTCCGCGCCTGGGTGGCCGAGCGAGGCCTATCGAGGCCGATGGCGTCAGCACCTGGGTGGCCGAGCGAGGCCGAAGGCGTCAGCGTCTGGATGGCCGAGCGAGGCCATGGCGTCTCGCGTCTGGGTGGCCGAGCGAGGCCATGGCGTCTCGCGTTTGGGTGGCCGAGCGTGGCTGAGTGAGGCCATGGCGTCTTGGCATCCATGTTGTGTAAATGGGGGTCTCATGGCATTGATCTTATATTTCCCCTTGGTGAGATTTTGAGCATCAACAAAAGTATATGGTGATCCCGAACACGATCTCTATTCCTGAGCCTTTGTGGTATAACCTAGTCACAATGCAATAACGGTAATAATCAAGACCTAAACCATTTAAAAGCTTCGAAACAACATACTACCTCTGAGACCTTGAATTCTACTAAACCATGTAGTAAAATTCTTCCCGAGTCCTTAGGTTTAAGTTCCCGAGCCATATTTGACCAAAACTTCCCCTATTTGAGCTGCGACACCCTACCCCTAAAGCCCTGTGACCCTCCACAAGTCAGAGAGCCTCCCAAGTAATTTCCCTAGACATGCATCGTAGCATGCCCTGCCTAGCCTGTGGCGCTAAGGTAGTTAAGCAAACTCCCTTAGGCCTCTGAGTTCATACGGACCGTGACGCTCAAGAACAGCGCCGCGACACGACTCGCGAACCTAGATTTCCCAACGTTGTTCATGCGTTTTCCTGAGCCATAATCACCAAAATTCACCCTGAACATGCACTACAACCATAATTGAGTCTAGAATTCTCAACAACACAGCATGGGCATCATTATACCCCAAAAACCAACCACAAATCTTACCCCAACTCTACAACTTAATTTAGCAATCAAAACCCAGTCAAAGCCTCAACTAACCTGAGAATCCATAACAAAACAAGTTATAAACCTTACCTTAGTAGCAGTTTCGGCCTTTGAACTGATCCTTAAGTAATCTAGCTTTAACTCCTTCAATTTCCCTAGCTTTCACCTCAAAAATCCCCAAGAGCCCCAAGCACTTCAAGAGAGGAAGAGAGAGTAACGGGTTAGAGAGAGAGAGAGAGAGGGCTGAGTGTCTAATGTGATTTTGCTGCTTAAATTTTCTATAGATTGGGCCCATATAAGGATAGGGAAAAAGACTCAAGCTCCCCTAGCCTCATCCTTAGCCTTTTAATGCCTCCAACGGCAAACTCGTCATTTACCACACTTTTCCCGCTAAACCTCAAATAACACTATAGATTCCAATTAATCCTCAAATCCCTAAATAGTCACTAAATAACTACCTATTACCCAATAAACCCTAAAAACACACTATATCTCTTAAAATACCCCTAGGCTCACCCCGAGCCATGTATTTGACCCCGTTGTGACTTTTCCGCTAATCCACTCATTAGGATCGCCTCGAGCCAACCATTGCAAATATATCCACATAATAATGTGGTGTCAATCATATAACACATATAATTTCATTTATACCCTCAACGGGTCAAAATTACAAATATGCCCTTATTAACAAAACACAGGCCCACATGCATATTTAATACACATAAACATGCATATATATATATATTCATATTACCATATAATTCTCATATGTCACATAATCACACACATATTAAACTAATTTCACATATAAATCCAATTTTGCCCTCCTGTCACACTAATCAAGGCACCAAACCTTATTAGCAAATTTGGGACGTTACACTTTCCTTCGCCTGGGGAGGTAACTTTTGCTATCATCATGTTTATTCTTGGTCGGCCTTTTCCTACTCATTTATTCTTAACAATTCAATTCACTATTTGCAAGTTAGGTCCATGACATCGACCAGTCCCTACTTAGGGAATGCATGATAGGGCTAACATTTTGGCTAGCCTAACTGATGCCAAGAAGAGCTGCAAGTACCTAGTTATTGTATAGAATCTCTGGTTGGTTAATTTTTTACAACCTCACCCGGAGGTAAAAGATTCAACCACGGAGAGTGCCACTGTAGAAGGCACTAATGATCAGACACCCTCCCGACAATTGCAGGACGTTTTGCAACCTCCCCGACCACGGACAACGAGGGTTATCATTAGGGAGCCTAGTGATACACCATGACCTACTCCTTCTCCTCCTTCTCAAGGCAAGGGAAAGCAAAAAATTCCAGATACATTTTCTTTGGAGGTCCACTCATCTTCAGGAGATGAAAATGGTATTACTAATTTTTTAATTAGTAGAACTGTCTAAGATAGAGGAGTTTTCCACTAGTAGTAGAAATTGCCTAGATAATGTATCAACCATCATAGGTAGTTTAGAGACTATCAATATCAAATAAAATACACTTTTTTCTTGTGATTTTTTCGTTTATTAACTCATTGGTTTATGCAGATATGTTAGAGGCCTTTGACATATATGTTTTCAGAGACGTAGTTGCTGAGTCCAAACGACTAGCAAGGAAAGATGTAGGAGTCTCTAGCAGGGCCTCCCCATCCAAGAAATAAAGAACAGAGGGAAGCTCTCCTTTGACCAAGGAAACAACCCCCCCCCCCCCGTGTGACCATGGGGTCTACACTGCCTCCACCTTCCCCTCCCCCTCAAGGATCGACCTCCGAGTAGTGAGATGTGAATGTGGTTTTCGAGCTTTTGAGTAATGACACCAAGTCAGCAGTTGAAAAGTTAAGCAAGGTGGCAAGGAAGATACTCAACATGCAAGCTTTTGACAATTTGCTAGATCTTAGCCCCGACCAAGTTATTGGCCGCAACTTCAACGAGTTCTTTAGTGTAAGTCTCCTTCTTGTTTTTTCTTAGTACTAGATATAGTATTATTTAACAAGTTATAGTGATATTTCTCTGCTTTTTCTGGTCACAGGCTCTCCTCACTTTGAACAACGGTTGGAGGAGAGTGGAAAGCATGGTCGATGAGAATAAGAAGCTCGATGAAGAAAAGGAATCATGGGTCACAGACAAGCAGCAAAAAAAGTTAGTAGAAAAGGACGAAGGCATTGCCAAGATGCCATAGATATGTGTCATCATCTTTAGAATTTTTTTGTCTTTTGTTACCTTTCGGTTTAGCTACTTTAAATAACTCAGAGTTATTAAGTGATTGTTCATTTGGCTTGAGCATATACAGTGTGTTTGTTTGTTTAGCTTCACAAATTTTGAAATTATTCTTCGAAATAACAATCACATTATTATCAAAAGAAATATAAAAAAAAAATTCATGCAACATAGAATAACAAACATTATTTAAAATAAGAATTTTTTTTTGCAAAAAAATAAACGGACTGCTCCTAACAGTCTTGCTAAAACGAGCGCTCCACTTCAAACTCGCATAGTCACATCGCCATCAACAATTTCCCTTGAGGACTCAACTATCTACATAGAAGAACAATACATGGTTAGTGCCTCCTGAATCAATGATACTTGATGACATATCATCTTCCACTATACAAGGCTCAAGTACAAATAAATCAGATTTACCTTTCTTTTTCAGCTCAGAAGATACTTGTTATAGTTTCTCTTCCAGTGACCTACGACTCCGTAGTGGAAACAATTTCCTTTCAGTTCCATCTTTTTGGAGTTATTGTCATTCTTGTTCTTCTTTCCCTTTGGTGCCTTCTTGCCTTTCTGAGACTTCTTGCCCTTACTCTTGTCCTTGTCATTGTTCTTCTTCCTCTTCTTGGTTTTATCCTCAAGGGATGACAGTTTCTCTTCAGTGGCATTTGCCTCTATCTCTTTAGTTATAGTTTTGTTAAGATAATTAAATTTTTGTAGTTCATTCAATAGTTGGGTCATGTTACATTCTAAATTATTCATCATATAATTGGTTGTGAGCGCAGAGAAAGCAGGATTGACCAATTTGAGTACGATTCTTGCTTGAGTACACTCATTAATGCTCAAGACATGTTCACGCACATAAACACCTTTCTTCATCTTAGTATTCATGTAGTTTCTAGTAGCTTCATGTCTACCTTGATAAGATTGTTTCCCAAACATGGCTTGCAAAGACTCCATGATCTCAAAAGCAGTCTCCATAGGTTCATGCTTTGTTCTCAAAACATCATTCATGCTCACAAGCATGTAACACTTGGCCATGTTGTTGGATTTAATCCCAGCATCATATTTGTCTCGAATATTTTTTGAGCAGTGGCAGCAAGATCTTCAAGACATTCCTTTGTGAGGATAAATTTATGGTTCTCACAAATCAACATCAGGTTTCTATTTGATTTCCATCTTATAAAATTATCACCATTAAAATTTTCAAGTGAAAGTAAAGCAGTAACCAAATTGGCCATGTTTGACATTACTAAAAGAAATAAAAAAAATTACAAAATATTATAATTTGAAAAATAAATATCAATAATTTTTTGGAAAGTAAACACGATGTATGAATGCAACAACTAAACACATAAACTTAACATTTACTATTCGACGATAAAACTACTGACAATTAAAGTTCCGCCTTAAGGTCAATCATGTTAATTTCATACAGTCTATAAGACAATCTTATCTTTATTATATAAGCCTCAGAACAACTCATATTTTCTCTTTTAAAAATAAATTACCGCTAGTTTGGTCAATATATAATTATCCACTACAAAAGCTTAATTGTATCTTTGTGAGTGTAACCCATTATTTCAAAATTTATGACTTAACTTAGAGAGTGCCATCTTAGGGTCGGTCAAACCTAAAATACATCACTCATTCCTATCTTCATAATAAATAAACCTTGATATTAATATGACCAGAAACCTTCCTTAGGGGGGGACATAAACAAAGTCGCCTCGAGGCCCTAATCATATTTTACGTTGTTGTTTTAATAATGGAGACCATATGTCATATTGAGATGTCATCCTTCTCCCACTCACAATTTTATAATGTATGGGTTTATTAAACTTATTAATTAATTCTAAATTAATTACTAGTTCTTTTATAACCCAATGAATGTAATTAATTATAAAATCATACAATTATATAAGTGTCTTTTTCTATGATGAAAGTGGTCTAGAATAATTACCCATTACATTCATCAAACATTATTAAAATACTTTTTGAATAAAGTTGGTTATCCTAAAAGGCTTATCTTAATTATTACCTTTATTACGGTGTGATTTACCAAGTTTTAACTAGATTAAGACTTAGTGGTTTACATGTAATTGATTTCTCTAAAACAATTCACATAAACATATAAGACAATCTTAGGCAATCATGTTTCTACAAACGAGATGAATGATTAATTAAAACTATGTGGGGTTTCATGTATGGCATGTAATGGACTAATGCATGATCATGTTATCAATCAATCATTAATTAATATTTATTTAAATAAAATAAATAAACAACAAATGATGAACTGAGTAGCTATTGGGTATTTCTAAATTTTTAACCTTTGAAAAAATAGAAATTAAAAAATTACAAAGTGGAATCCTTGTCGATTAAAATACTCTCATGTGCTTCTTCTTCTCTTAGGTCCATCTTCATAATATTTAGGAATTTATAAGGCCCATTAGTAATTAGAAATCAATTTTCTAATTTATTTATTTAATTAAAACTAATTTTCAATTAAAACAAATTTTAAGTAAATAACCTTTACTATCTTTTTTAATTGAGTTGAATTTAAATAATTCAAAGAATAAAATTCAAATAATTATTTAAACATCAAGATCTTTAAAATATTAACAAACTAAAAAATATTATATTTTTCTAATAAAAATAAAATAAGATAATTAATTTTCCAAATTCAAAAAATCAATTAAATAAAAGATATTTTACAAAAATATAGGAATTTGCTTGAGCACCTAACTTGGTGCTCAAGATAGTGTCGACGAAACTAGGGGCAATGGATAGATACAATTGGGCATTGGTGCACATGGCGCAACAACGCATATGGGCGGCGTAATGGCCCGCAGCTAGGCAGCCAAGCGCACAATGGCTCGCATTGGGAGGCGCAATGGTGCGACAGGGCGCACAGGCGCGGGCCAGGGGCACTTGGATACGTGGCTCGAGTGGTGTGGTGCATGGCTTGGGTCCCTTTCATTTTTCTCCTTATGACTAGAATTTTACAATAGTATTTCGCAAATAAAATTACAAAAATTCTTATGCCCCAAAATGGCTTACACAAGATCTAAGAAAATTAAAATTCAATTCCTAACCCAATAGTATCATATAATTAATGATTCATCATTCAATCACACGCCATAAAATAAAACAATCCCTTCAATATACATATCATCATACATTAAAAAAATGCAAGAAACTCACACAACATTTAATGTATACATATATGTAGACCGCTCTAGTACAAATTTTTGGTATTAATTTAGAAAACCAGGCACACAGTGGAAGAGGGTGGTGGTTTTAAAAATTATTAATATCGAGCCAGGATAAATACATGTAACGCCCTGGATAGCCAAGACTGTTACACTGTGTGTTTATAAAGTGCCAGACTTGCTAATCAAGTCATTTAATTAAAGTTGTGTTGCAGAAGTTTCAAAGGAACTAGGGTTAAAAGCATTTTGGTCTCAGAAGTCACATTTTTCATTAAGAAACACTATTTGTTTACACGGGATCCCAAAAATACAAGCTTAAAGATCATTTACAAAAGTTACAAGACTCAGGGACAATATCCAACCATACTAAGGCAAAACAGGCGGTTAGGTAATCTCTGTCCTGGTCCACTCCTCGATCGTGGTGATCGAACAGCTGGCTATGTACATTTCACCTCGGAGCTCTCCACCTCAGGCTTAGTCCAACTTGCCCTTGCCTTTACCTGCACCACGTAGCACCCGTGAGCCAAGGCCCAGCAAGAAAACACAATATCAACAAAGCATAAGCAATTATCAGACAAGTCAATATCTCACGTTGCGTCACATAGCCTTAGTCAAATAACCATTCAATATAGTCAGGTATTCCACATACTAGGTATATCAACACATAACATGCACAGTTTATAAACGATAACCAGGGCTAGCGCTCACAGGCTGCTCCCTCTGTTATCCCAGTGTTCATGGCTCCCAGTGGCCGAGTCGCGCTCTGTGCGCTATTAGTATGTACGACACTCTTAGGCCGCTTTTACATGTCCCATGGCGTGATACCAACATTGACATGACACAATTCTCGGGAGCACTTAGTCCCATCACAATCATATAACCCGGCGCAGTTTTCTTACCTTTCAATTCAATAGCTTTGATCCCTCGACACCTTGAGCACGATCCCACTCGAGCCCTAGCGCTCACCTAAACACAATCATGGCCAAAGTCATCATCAACCCTCAAGTTAAAAACCTAGCCCCGGGGCCAATCCCGAGCCCCCCCGGGATGTCCTAGTTCCACCAAACAAGGTGGTGGAACCAAACCCCAAACCTTAGGTCAAAAACCCTTGCAAATTACCCTAAAATCCCCTTCAGAAGGTAGGGTAGCGCTACAATGCTCTTGGGAGGGCGCTATAGCGCTATAGACAGAAGCCAAAACCCTTCCAGCAAAATGGCCTAGCGCTACAGCGCCCAAAGGCTAGCGCTGTAGCGCTAGTCACAGACAACCCAACACCAAAATTTCCCTTGTGCGATTTCCTCGAGCCAACCTCAACCAAACCTCTTCCAACTCTTACCCAAACTTAAAAACAACCTCATGACCACACTCCACTCATCCCAAGCACCCTAAACATCTAAAACCCAAGCACATGCAATCACAAACTCAAAATTCACCATAGCCACCTCCAAACTCTAAAACCCAACATAAACCAGCTGAACATCAGAATTAGAGCTTAGAATTCATACCTTTGATAGAATTTCACCCACAAACTATCCCTAGGCTCCCTTGGCTTGCTACTCCTCAGCCTTAGGCCTGAATTCCCCAAAGTTCCATTCAATTTAGCTCAAGTACCACAACTTAAAACCCAGAAACAGAAATGGATGAACTCTAGAATCTTACCTCAAGTGTTAGTGAAACCCTGCTAAACCTCTGCCAATTCCTTAGTCTTAGGTAAAGATCCTTGATGTTTAGTTATCCCAGCTCTCCTCTAAGCTTTACTCCAAAAATTCTCAAGAAACAGGTGAAGGAAAGTGTAAACCGACTTAGAGAAACTCTCTCTGCTTTCCCTCTTTCTTTTCCCTTCTTTTTCAGACTTCTTTGATATTCTACAAATTCCACTAACTTAAAACCTCAGTAATGCCCATCCTTAAGAGTCAAATGACCTTTATGCCCTCCCTATTAACTCTAATCCTTTAGTCCACTTAAGGGCATTTTAGTCATTTTACCCAATTCCCGCTACTTCCTCGAGTGTCTCTATTATTTCCCGCTTAATTCCCGATACCTAATTAATCACCAATAGCATTCCTCAATGTCATAATAATCTCCAGCTTATCCACTAAATTCCCATTTATACCCCTGAGCTCACCCCGAGCCGGGTATAAATCCCCGCTATGACTTTTCCGCTACTTTGCTCACTAGGATCGTCTCGAGTCACTGATCGCGGATATATCCACATAATAATGTGGTCTCAACAATTATCACATATATCAAAGCAGTTATGCCCATAATGGCCAAAATTACGATTATGCCCTTCTAACCTAATCTGGGCCTATATGCATACTAACACACATAGTCATGCATCTCAAATTCTCAAGTAATCATATAACATGCTTTAAATCATAATCATGCATCTAAATTATTAAAACCACACATAATCTCCGTTATGCCCTCTAGGCATACTAATCAAGGCCCTTAAGCCTTATTAGTGAATTTGGGTCGTTACAATACATATATTTATACACTAAATCAATACACGAAATAAAAACAGAAGAATACCTTTTGTAGCCTATCAATAATTCTTGAGTCTTTTTGTAGTATCAAACGATCGTCAAATGTTTGATTATTTAGGCTCTCTAGATGTTCTCAACACATGAGATCTAGAGAGTATGAGAAGAGAAGACTTAGAGAGTTTTAGAAAATTTGCAGGCTTAGAAAATTTCTATCGACTTCTGCATCTGATAAATATCGCTTCTTTTTAAAGACAATAAAACAATTTTATTTTATTTCCTTTTATTTTATTAATTCAAAACTGATCTATTAGATATTCAATTAAACTATTTATTTTAATCAAATGAAAACAATAATTAAATAAACAAATAACATTTGAGTTTAAATAATTCCAATTCCAATCTCAGGGACAAGTGGCAGTGATTGTGGCGCCACTCACTATGCATGCATAGTGAGTGGCATGTAGCACAATCTACTGTCCCTAATTTTTCTTATTTGTTTGTTTAATTAAATTGAAGACAATATATTTATTCAAAAATAATATAAATATTATTTCAAAAATAAATATCAATTAATTCAAAATTAACTTTATCTTAAATTATTAGATTTTAATAACTTTCTTATACTATGATAATATTTAAGTCTCTATAATATTAATCCAAACACAGATTAATATTAATTTCAACTTATCAATATAAAGTTTTTGAAATAAAAACTAATTAGTCAAATAAGTAATCAATTCACAATTAATTAATTACACATAATTATCACTTAGCTTTGGAAAATTAATTCATTTGCAATTTAGTCATTTTCTGCATTAATTTTGCCTGTGACATCTTTACCCTTGACAGTGTAGTACAAATACAACTCGGAGACCATAAAACTAAGCTTAAATAAACCAGACTATTAATTAAACTCTTTAATTAAATAATCTTATTTATTTATTCCATTATTACTCCACTATAAATATGTAATTACACGCTTAGTAATTATATAATTATATATAGAGTAATCTCTTGCAATTCATTGATATAATCATTATATGTAGTTCTGTCCTCCATTTATTAGTTTGTTAATTAGAGCTGGTCAAATGCTATCGTTTTAACCTTCTAGTTACCTCTGCTTCCTTAAGTACCATCAATTCACCAATGCATGATTAATTTATAATCATATTATATATTTGAGCTCAATAACTATTCAGTCCTAGAATTAACCCTTAAGGGAACCAATATTCGATTAGTTAGGAAAGCATGGATTCCATTATTGTAAAATCATGTTCCCAACCATCCAAGTTATTCAATCTACGATACAAAAGTCACTAGCCTCATTATATTAAAATACCTTAACAAATGAATCAAAATATCTAATAGACATGAACATGAGTTCATGCTCAGGATTTACACTGATCTACAAATGATAATCTTTTAAGATATGAATTAAATCTTTATGGAAAACGGTAAGTTTATAAAGAAATTAATTCACATCGCTCTTTCCATATATAATCATAATTATATAAAGTACATTTACCAAGATGTATATCCACATCAACAATCTGAATCTAGATAACTTGCATCCAACTATATGCTTAGTGTTGACGGTAAGAGCTTGTCAACGAATTAAGGTTGGAAAACTCAAAGACTAAATAAGAAACTTATGAACTTAGAAAAACTTAGAGAAACTTTACAGAATAACAATGGAAGAAAATTATATATTGCTCTTAGAATAGTCTGGTGTTAAAAGAATTTTCCAATCCCTTTGTTCGAAGGGTGAGGATCTATTTATAGTGGAGCTCTAATGGCTCCTAACACATAGTGATCCTAAGGGACCAGATGGTACATGGGTACCCCGTCAGTGTGGTGGCACAGGTAGTAGTGGTGCTGAAGGTTGTGGTGTCGTCTCTGATACATGGTTAGAGGCATGTAGGTTGTACTGGCGATGTCCTTAGTATTTGTACTATTTCGTACCTCCACTACTTGTCTGGCATGGATGTTGTACATGTACTCTGAATCCTTTTGTCCTGCACGAATCCTCCATACCTTTACGTGTACTTCATACTTAATAGACGCTCTCACCTTTCCTAGACATGCTTGTGCCTTGAGCCTTTCTGTATTTTGCTAAGTATGGGAGCTTGTGACCTTGATTGGGACACATATGTGAGGCACCCCCCACTAGTGAAACCTACGCTAGAAAATAGGGTAGGATCTCTTTCGCAAGGTGCACGCTTCCAAGAGGCTTAGGGGGCGATGGCCTTGTGAGATGGTTAATGGAGACAAGACGTGAGGGACCTTTCGCGACCCTAGACATGAGGTCATGTCGTAGGCGCCTTGGCGTGAGGCCGTGGGAGAAAGCGTGAGGTGGGTGTCTTGGGGGTGCCTCAACATGAGGTCAAAATCTCGCGGGGTGCCACTGGCACGAGATGAGAGGGAGGCTTGGGTCCAAGGTCCTAATGCTGAGACCATGCTTGGTAACTTCCATCTTGAGTTGATGCTTTGAGGTATCATCAGGGTTTTGGTTGTAGTTACCATGTCCTTCGAAGGGCTGCACACACAAGGTGAGGGGTCTTTTATCAGTGTGGAGTTTTGGCATCCACACTTGCCCCCCAATCTATGAGAAGGGTTTTAGATTCTCTTATAGACTTGACAATATGGTGTCTTCTATGCACATGTGGTGATCTTCATGAATCCTTGAGAATGAATGTGAGCCTATCATTCCTCCTCGCTGATCCCAAGGTGAGTCTAAGACTTCATTTCTGACCATGGATTAAATGTTGAATCCAATGGCTAGGAGGGGTTTCGATTTTCTATAAGTAGGTATTTTCATAAAAATACTTTTTTACTCTATCATTCACCTTGGTTTAGTGGAGCTTTGTTCTTTAGAATTTCAATAGGTGGGAGGTTCTATCCTTCACAAGAGCATTATATTCTCTCTCTCTCTCTCTCTCTATTTAAATATGTATATATATATAAGTATACATCTATTCCATGAGGAGTTAATAATTGCCTTATTTTATATGTATATATGCGCAGGCATGTGGTGTGAGGTACCAAGGTAGCGAAAGTGGTGGGCATCCCTAGTGATCACGATCCTCCTACAACGATCCCTATCCATTTGAGGTATTCCCTTATTCATTCCTTCAACATTTCATGCTAAATAGGCTTAAGGTGCTGCTTGGAGGCAATGCTATTTTAGCCTTTGTATACCCTCACATGGAGGTTCGCGCTTATGCCCATAAGTATGTATATAGGTATATATGTACACACCATTGCACCTCACAATTGGTTGTATCCTTCAATAATGTCGGCACCTTCACTTGTCATGAGTTATTTTTTGCATGGTAGCTTATATGTTCTGTTTTTGCATTCCATTAGGTAAATGTGCATAGAGGTTTAAACACGTTCTTTTGCATCTTGTAGCACACCAAATTTTCCACACATGTTCGCACCTATGTTCTTTATGAAACACCATTTTATGGCATTCAACGAGTCATCTAGTATTCGTCCTGATGTCGAACCCATAGAGTTATCCTCGTCAGATTCAAAGCCATCTGTAAATGACCCATATCATTTCTACGAGAATTTAAAGAGTCCTCGTATGTACCACTTGGAGCGATTAGCTGAACTTAGGCAAAAGGTCTGGGTAGTTGAGAGTGAGATAGATTCCGTCTTGAGGGGTGAAGGGACAGACTCCTCATATGATCCTGATGCTTATGTAACCAGCCTTAGAGTGACCCGTCTTAATTTACAAGTAGATCTTGCCTACATGTAGGAAAATCTTCGTCCTGATCCTTGGGCTTGAAGTTCTCCTCATAATGAGGAGGTGTCTTATCCAACGTTGACCCTAGTTCCCCCCAATCATTGTCTATATTGCACTCGCGCTTGATGCTTCTAATTTTAACATCTAGGTGGAAGACCTTTGCTGGTAGAGAGCAGCGAAAAAGTAAATGGTAGGTAAAATGTCTTGTATTGACGTCTCCATTTTCTTTTGATCTTGCAGATATGTCAAAGAGAGGTTGACCGAGCTCGACGCTCGAGAAACAGAACCCTAGTCCTTTGTTATCTACCTTCCTCGTTTCCCATGTATCGGAAAATAGGTTGATCGAATAGGTGGAAAATTATCAAATAGACAGTGGGTTCTAATGCTATGTTCCTACTAACAAGCTTCATGCCCATGAGCCACCTCCCGAATCTACAATGCTTAGTGAGCGTATTCTGAAAGTGGGAGGAACTATTCCTGTGCATCCATTTTTACATCAATACTCAACTATTTTGGCCTTGCCCCAGTTCTGCTAGCGCCAAACAATTGGCTGACTCTAAGCTGTTTATACATGGCGTTTATGAATTGCACAGGTTGTGACCCAACTGCATAAGAGGTGCACTTCATGTATAACCTCATGTCGACCCCTAAATCGAATGGTTTTTATTTCTTGCAAAAGGCTAATGCACAAGTTCCGTTGATCGAGGAGGGTGTCTCCAACCCCGAGTCATGGAAACAAGAATTTTACTTTGTCAAAGGCCTTCCTTTGGTTTGTGAGCACTTTCGCACTTCGCCAAGTAAGCATCATTTTCTTTCTTTTCTCATTTTTTTACTATTTTCTATTTTCACTATTGTTTATCTAACAATTGAGCTGACAGTTCAGAGTACATTGTCATCCCCATCCTACTTGATTTGCAACTGAATTGCGTTGACGCCTTGATTGACATAGATGTTATAGAAAAGATGGTTGTTTATCTTATTATCGCAAAACACCTCCTTGCATACGATCTTTCTAACGTCTCTGACCCTAACTTGTTGTTGAGTGAAAGAAATTTTTTTTCCAATTGACCAAGATTCTTCTGATGAGGACGGTGAATGGGTTAAAGATGAGCCCTCTCCTGAGGCAAAAAAACCTGCTCATCTGTCCCCTACCTACAGGAGGTGACTTCCTCTGCTTCGGTAGACCATGGTAATGCTTCTCCGAGGCACGCGCCACCTACTCCTAAGGATCTGGAAATTGCTTCTCACTCAAGAGGAACTTCTTCTCTCCCAGGATTCTTTGTTTTACCCACCTATGATGAATTCGACATCCCGACATGCAACTCATCCGGACACGAGGCCTTTGGGGCCCTCCAATTTATACTTCCCCCCCCCCCCCCACCTCATTTAAACAGTGGCTCCTCCATCCCTGCTCATCTAGATGCCCCAGGGGCCAGAGAGGTACATTGGGCACGTTATGTGGCAACGCCTTTCATGGATTGCTATGCTTAATCTGCTAAAAGGGTTGCACAGGCTGAGTGGAGGGCTCTTTAGAGCTTAACCATGATAGAGCTTGGGGAAACACTTTTGCATTCAAATACTTGGGTAAGTTCCATATGTTTTATTCATGATGAGTGAGTTCTTATATCTAGATCTTCTTATGTTGTGACCTCTTATTGATTTGCGTCTTTGATGTTTTTATAGACTTCCCTTGTGGCTCATTGGATGGTGGCTTCTTCAAGAGAATTATCCTCGGCTGAGGCAGAGAATGATTAACTCACTATCAAGATTCAGGAGATAGAGAGCCAGATTGTTGAGACCACATGAAAAATGGAGGTGGCCTTAGTGAATGTGCTGTCTTCCTCCAAGGGTAAGAAGAAACTGGAGGCGAGGGTCCTCGTTTTGCAAGCGAAGATTAGTTCCCTTGAGTCAAATTTAGCATAAGATGAGTACAAGTTTGTGGAACACACCTTGTATAGGGTGTGGATGCAGAACCCAAATTTCAATTTTTCTTTGTTTGGTGAGCATATGATCGCGAAGGATGTTGAGTGGAACACTCGGGGAGGGAGGCCTTGAAGCCATCCTCAGATGCACTTCTAGCCCCCTATCACATGAGGCATTTATTTGTTTCCTTATTTTTTTTGATTTGGTTGTACTGCTACCCGTGTTATTATGTCTGGGGAGTTTTTCGAGTCTTATGTCTGTCTTTGTAGGAACTTTTTTTTTATGTCATTTTTATCCATGTGGACTTCTTTCAAGCAACTCATTATTCCACAAGGACCTCCTTTGGGTCCTCTTATTCTATGTGTGTTTTTTCTGTCAGGACATATCAGCCCTTTGGATTCTTTTTGTCCCAACATATAACAATTTTTTTTTATCCTTTCTTGCCCCCCATTCATGAAGGAGACTTTTAAGTGTTCTTGTAGACTTATTGCGATGCCACACTTACTACGCTCCAACAGTAGTGCTGTGTGCCTTCTTGTAAACTAGGTATAAGGGAAGTGTAAAACATTTTCCCTTTTTCACACGGACATAAGACTTTGAGAAGCCCGCTTTTTTCTTTATTATGGGACTTTGAACAGTCCGCTTTTTTTTTCTTTACTATAGGACTTTGAGAACTCCCCCTCTTTCTTTTGTGAGGAATTTTTGTAGGTCCTCTTTGGACATGGTGTCGATTGTCTTATTGGTTTACCCTAACTTTTTCTATAAGGACATGTTAACCCTTTGGGTCTTTGCCATCCTTTTATAATTTTTGCGCGTGCTTTTTATTTTTGTTCGAGAAGCGTCCTTCTCGTTATTAGGCATAATACTACTTTTGCAAGCTTCTCTCTTAAGAATCTTTTTGGCTAGACGATTGGTGGCTGTTCTAGGCTTATCAGTGGGCGTCATTCTTGAGGTTTGGCCCCTCTAGAGAGAGTTCTTAGGTAAGAGCCTTTATTAGGAGGTTATCCTTGTGGAGCCTTTTGACTCCCTTCATATCAATAAGGGTAGCTAATCCTCATGGATTCAAGGGATGCTTTATAAGGTTTTTATTTTTTATGAATCCTATCTGGGATTTATTTCGTTGAGCACTTTGGTCATTTTACTCTTAATATACACTTTGACAATTTCAATTAACAATGGGTGTACATAAGTTAGATGAGTGATTAAAGGAATATGATATGCAAGATAAAAAAACATATTCATTTATAACACGTATATAACAAGGAGATGCATGAGAACATTACATCTACTACATTGTGAGGGCAAATAGGTGATCTCTTTGATTCATAACTACCTAGGGAGGAAGGAAGTACTAAAATGTTGGGAGGTTAACTAGGGTAACCTTTTTGATTCATCATACCAAACATAAAACCTTACCAGATTTTCCCTACTAGGTGCGTATGTTGGTGGGAATTACTTAGGTTACATTGTAGGTTTCTTTGCCCTCACAACCATTGACATCACATGCTTTTAGCACTTGGTGAATCTTCATAGCAGGATGTTTAAGTGGTCTCTAGTTCCCTAGAGCGTTTGTGGGTGTTTATAGGGGTGGCTAAAAGTGATGCTCTGGTTTGCCTATCCTCAGGTGGTCATGTCCATCTTCTACTCAGATGTACTTTAGAGCCCTTTCATGGAAGTCGCCTATATCCTTTATTTCTCTCTTGAGCATACTATTTTCCCAAAAACGGACTACCTGATGACGTGGCAAGATTGATATACACGTGGGATGCACGTGACAGTTTTAAGTGAGTGTATCCTACTCGGCCCTCGACCAGGAGATCATTGGTTTATCAGGCATCATAATTATGGGCGATTAGACTGGTCGAATATATTCATTCATGTCTTTTAGGTATGAAATCTTGTAATTACGTGATAATTGTAATTTTTGTTTTCATTAGATACACCCATATCAAATATAATTACGACCCATTGGCCCATGTAAAATCCCTTGAGCCTATAAATAAGAATTAAAGGGCTCAAGAGAGGGGACTTTTCTTTTTGGCTTTAGAATGCTTGAGCTTAGAGATTCTAAGAGAGAAAAAGATTGTTGTTATCCACCATAATTGTATTCATCTGAGAGCTAGTGAAACTCGTGAACTCTAGTTCATTGATCACTGTTCTTGGAATTTTACACCAATAAGAACACTAAGTGGATGTAGGTTATTACCATTTGATTGGGGCCGAACCACTATAAATTGTTTGTGTTGTTTATCTTTTCATCTTAATTTCATCTCATTTTCATTCTATTTTCTATCATTTATCTGACTCCATGTCATTGACCATTTCGAGAGTCAACATTTTGGTGCTTTCATTGAGAGATGAACTCAAGACTTCCAACAAGATCAAATAGCGAAAACATCCAGAAAGATGGGACAAACTACTGGTGCCGCACCAACCAATCCTCCTCCACAAAATGTGGCTAATGATGAGCCACAATTAGAATTTGAAGAGGAGGAGATGGATTTTGAGACCTTGAGGACAACACTGATTGTGTTGCAGGAGGAGTTAGCCAATCTGAGGGCTAATTAGGAGTGGCTGAGACGATGGTGTTGCAACAAAGAGAGATTGATCGACAACATCAAGAGTTGAATGAGCGGCAGGCTGACATGGATTTTCGACAAAGAGATGCCAGTGCCGCCTTGGAGGTAGCCATTCAGTTGGCCCGGGGATAACCTGTGCCAACCTCTCAACCGGATCAGCCATCAAGTGTATCACACATTAAGGTCCACATCCAAACCATCCACAACATCACCATACTCCACCTCAATCGACAAGCCCTCAGAGGCTGGAGCAACCTCCTATTGCTCAATAGGATATTCCCTTTCAAGATCCTGAGCAGCAACATCCTTCTCGCGCTGGTCGGGATAATCCCCAGCATCAAAGGCAGAATAGGGTCGGGCAGCCTCCCCGATGTCCTAGATGTCGAACTACTGAGGGGCCAAATCCACCGAGCAGGGAACAATGTCCTTCTGGTACCAGAAGGCAAGTCGAATCTGGCTCTGCGGTCAGGGGCTCGCCATGACATAATAATGCTTGGGGACCCACCGACCAATGCAAGCCTCCCCCTGATGCTCGGGACAGGCTGGCAAGAGGAGGAAATAGTGTGATCATCTGGTCATGCCATAGCTGGTCCCAGTTTAGGGATGGTCATGAATACAATGAAGCTAATTCCAACGGAGGAAATGCTGGTCGAAGGTTAGAAGAAAGGGGTGGAGAATGGAATCCCCCACCAAAAGAAAATAGGCTGACAAGCCAGAATGCTGGGGGGCAGCCTAGGCAACCTAATGTCTTCGATCAACTGGGCGCTAGCGAGCAAAGGCGTAGAGATGATGATTTAAGGGATGTGCTCAACGATAGGTGAGCAAGGCACGATGAGTATACCCCTCCAGCACCAGTTTCCCCAACGATACCAGATATGGTACAGGCCTAAATCGATGTGCTGAATCAAGCCAACCAGTAGTTAATGGGGAATCGAACATCCCACATTGAGTATGATCGGAGAAGAGGCACTCCATTCATACAAAGAATAGTGATTGCAGAAACCCTGAGAAAATTTAACATGCCAGCATTACCTAACTTCGATGGATATCAAGACCCAGTATCTCATGTGAATAAATTCGAGATACAAATGGACATCTAGAAGGTGTCAGACGATGCTCGCTGCAGAATCATTCTGGCCACCTTATCTGATACTACTCAGGATTGGTTTTTGAAATTCCCTCCTGCTAGCATAGTATCATGGGAAATTTTCGTGAAAGAGTTCTACGGGCAGTTTTATGTTGGTCGAGTACATCCTACTGAAGCCAACTAACTGGTCAAGATACGCCAGAAGGAGGGAGAATCCCTAAAGGAATATGTCCAGCATTTTATGCGAGCCCCAACTGATGCTAAGACAGTTGGTGATGAGGGGAAAATAATGGCACTTACTGCTGGGGTACGGCGCCACTCACCCCTCTGGAACAGTTTAAGGAAGAATAGGGTGAAGAGTACCCAAGAATTTCTAGACTTAGCAGACCGGTACATCAAGCTTGAAGAGGCAATTGCTAACGAAGGGAAGGTGCCTGTAGATGACAAGGGGCGAAGGAAGATCCTGCCAAAGCCGCCAATGATTCGGATAAACCCAATGGCAACGGAAAAAACAACGGGAAAAATGGTGGAAAGAGGGTGAACCACGACCCGTCAGCATCTGAGAATAAGCGCCCTAAAAGTAACAGGTATAAGCCAAGGTTCACCAACTACACGACCCTAGTCGAAAGCAGAGTAGAAGTATACCAGGAAACCAACACCAATGTCCCTTACAAGCGACCAGTGCTGATTAGGAAAGATATCTCCAAAAGAGATACGGCCAAGTTTTGTCATTTTCACAACGACGATGGTCATGACACCAACGACTGCAATCAGCTTAAAGAAGAGGTTGAGTTCCTGATCAGACAAGGACACCTGAGGAGATATGTACGAGCTGTTGGAGGTTCTCAGTGAGAGGCTCAAGGAGGCAATGAGCAGGCACCTGTACGCCAACGCTCACCCCCTTTATAGCTAGCTCTAGCGGCGGGTACATTGCTGACCATTTGTGGCGGCCCAAACCTAGAAGGAGATAGTGGGAAAGAAATGGAGTGATACGCCCGAACCTTACCCCACGACCAGGACGTCAAAATGATGAATGTAGAGGAGCAAACTCCCAAGAAAGCTGGAACAGAGGAAGAACTAATAACTTTCTCTGAGTTTGATGCTCACCATGTCCGGTTCCCCCATTCAAACCCTCTGGTCGTGGACGTCTAGTGTAACGACCCAAATTTGCTAATTAGGCTTGGGGCCTTGATTAGTGTGTCGGGAGGGCAATAATTGTTATAATGTATTAATTTATGTGAATTTAATGAATATGTGGTTGGAATGCATGTTTAGCTAATTAAACATGCATGTGGGCCCCGTTTGTTTGTTAGGGGTAAAATGGTAATTTTAGCTCGCTGAGGGTATAAATGTAATAATTATGTTATATGATTAATACCACGTGTGAGTGGTGATATTATTGTGGTGCACGTGCCGAGACGGTCCTAGGGAGCTAATTAGTATAAAAGACACAACGGGATTAAATACCCGGCTTGGGAGGAGCCTAGGGGTATTTTGGAAATTTTATAATTTGAGTTTGTGAGTTAATGGTTAATGGTGATTGAGTAACTTGAGTGACCATTGGTAACTATTGAGAGTAACAATTTTAGGTGAGAAAAATGGTAGAATTGTAGGAAAGGTGAAATCGCAAAAATGCCCTTGAGGTTTAGTTAGGAAGGGAATTACATGGAGGGGTAAAATGGTCTTTTGGGTAGGATATAGATAACTTCAGATGAGGGAAAGGTTATTCACGTTTTAACACTTGGGCATATTCTGTTCTGGCTGAAAGTTTGAGGAGAAAACTAGAAAGAAAGGAAAGGAAGAATGGAGCTTAAATTTGAAAGATCTAGGAGGAGAATTAAGTGGTTGGAGGCAATTAAACTTGATCATAAACCAAGATTTTTCTGAGGTAAGGATTTGTCTCTGTTTTTGTTTAAGTTTAAGCTTAATTTCTTGAAAGAAAGTGTGGAAATTTAAAGATAGTTGTGGCTGGTTTTGTAAGGAATTCAGTTTGGGTAATCAGGAGGAATTGGCTCAAAGATGGGATTGGAGAGAATTCAAGCTGAATTATTGATTGAGGTAAGAGTTTTAAACATCTGTGAATTTTCGTATTTGATGTGGTTTAAGGATTTAGAAGCATGGTTTACATTTTTCAAGCCTTGGTTTAAGTTTTAAAAGCTATGGTTTAAGGTTCTGGAATTTGAAACCCAAAGTGTGGATTTTGGGTGTGATTGTGTGTTGGACCTTGTTGTTGGTGTTTTTAGGATGTTAGATGGTTCATTTGAGGTTTCAAATTGGTTTTGGGGTTTGGGTATGTGTTTGGGTTGAATTGGAAGTGTTTTGGCTCGGGAAAAACGCAGGGGAAAACCCAGAATTCTGGGTTCGCGTAGGGGCGCCGCGGCGCAAGGCTGCATCACGCAGCAGAGAAGTTTCTGGGCGCCGCGGCGCTAGGCCATTCTTGGGTAGGGGAAAATTTCCATTTTAGGGTTTTTGCCAGGGGGCTTGGGAGTTGTTTCCACTACTTTTTTTGGGAAATTGGAGGTCCCGAGGATACAGGATTTGTCCCGGGAAATGGTTTTAGATTGGTTAGTATAAAAGAGTGTTTTATATGTGTTGTGACTAGGTTTTGTTGAAGAGGCTCATGATAGAGGACTATGCTCGTGACTTCGGTGCTTAAGGAGTTCGGGACACAGGTAAGAAAACCATTGTCTTCCACAGAGCTTGTATGTAGGGCTGAGCCCTATATGAATGTGTTGTGGGGCGTAGCCCCTTTGATTGATTTGTTCATAATTAGTATTTACTTTATCATGCTATGTATGCATATGTGTAAATGTTCGGCAAAAGCCGGGAACGGCATAGGCTGAGGTCGGCAAGGCCGGAAATGGTAAGGGACCGAAAACGGCGTTAGGCATGTGGAGTGCAAGGCCGAGAGCGGCAAGGGGCGGGGAGCAGCGTTGAGCATGTGGAGTGCGAGTTACCAGGGCGAGATCCTAAAGGATACTTGGGATATCCTCACGGTGTGGACCGCGAACCCAGGGCCTGGTAATGCGCCTAGGACGGCATGGCCGCATGTGTTTAGCCTATTGGTGGCCTGGTTATATGCTAAGTGTTTGTTAATTATATGTTATCTGCTTGTGATAGTTTTCTTGCTGGGCTTCGGCTCACGGGTGCTCTGTGGTGCAGGTAAGGGCAAGGGGAAAGTCAACCAACCATGAGTACGAAGAGCGTGAAGCGGCGCGTACATGTTTGGCCTGCCTGGCTGCCACACCCAGTGGTTTTGGGAGATGGTTATCTTAAAACCTAGATTTTTTCATCTAGTCGACTTGATTTGTAATTATATGTTGTAAATATTTCTAAACAGTATCTTGGGATCCCACGTGTCAAACACTCAATGATTTTTAGTGAATGGAATTATTTTCGAAGTTATTTCACTGTTTATGTTTTAATTACACTTTTGACCTAAAACCTCGATTAGCGAGTTAAATGCATGTTTAAAACTCACTTAGTAACGGCTCTAAGGTAGTATGGCGTTACAACTTGGTATCAGAGCGAGCCAAGGTTTATTGGTTCTGGAGATTGATCGAACATGTACGCTCGCTGTCAGTGACAAGCTCGACTCAGGGTTGGTTGGTATGAATGATTGATATGCTTGAACATATGTTTGAATGCCCTGTTTGCCTGCTTATTTATATGGAGCATGATGAATGAGTTGACATATGCATGAGATACTGATAGGGCTTGACCCTTGACTATTGCATGATGAGATTAAAGCGTGCTGAATAGCATTGTTATTGCATGTGGATGAGTATTGGGATAATGGTTTGCATATTGAGTGTATGTGGTTAACTGCCTAAATTGAATCCATATGTAATATCTGTTTCTTGGCTTGTAGGAAGCATGATGAAATGTGAGTATACTTAGTTGTGATAAAATTCGGTAGCTAAATGTATGGCATTGTGGATTTGGCCTAATATGTTTTATGTGTGCATGATAACTGTGGTTATTTGGATCTAGTTATGGATTGGTTCAGAGTGTGAACCTCAGGGTTGAGGAGTTTGGTCAGTAGTGGTGGATGAACTCAAGTTGTTTGTGCCTAGAATGGTGAAGTGGACTTGGCATTGTTTTGTAGGGGGATTCTAGATAATGGTTGGAGTTAGAGACCTCCATCTATCCCTGAACGCCGCAGCAGATGATCGCTGGTGTGTGAGTAAGCTGTGGAGTTTAATAGTTGAGACGGAATAGAGGAACAACAGACTTCTTTGGGAAAAGAGCTGCTTTGTATGCTTTGATAGTAAGGTTACTATAGTGTTGGTTTATTGTGAGGATATGGACAAATAAGGGTATTATGTGAAAGGCCTAAAGGGTGTTATCCTCTGATTTTGAGGAAAATTTGGGTTGACAAAGAATTGGTCAGTGGATGGGCAAAGTTAATTCCACCCTCGGTTATAAGAGGATGATGGATCATGACTAAAGGGTTGTGTTAAGTATTGTGGCAGAGGGATGCCAGGAAATGGTGCTCGGGCCAAGGCATTGGCATGATGGGTTAGAAAGAATTCAGATGGTGAATTGATTAAAGAGGTTATAAAGACATGGTTTGAACTATGGAGACTGGTAGGCTTATAAGCTTGTTTTGGATATCAATGGGTTTTTGTGAATTGGGTAATTCATTCTGGAAAGTTGATATAGATGGATGTAGTTGGAAATGATGATGACCCATTTAAGGATTAAACTCTAGAATAGTCCAAAGTATCTGGGCTGCTTCGATGTAAGAACTCATCATCTGTATGTGGATAGCGGAGAGGGCCAAGTTGTTCGAAGAACTGAGGAATGATGTATAGAGCATGAGTGCCAGAGCTGCAAATAGCAGTGCTTCCTTTGGTAGGGTTTAGTAAGGATAGATTTTCGGTAATCGAAGTAGAAGAACCCCGGATAGCTTTATGGCTCCTGGTTTTGCCAGAAAGGGGAAAAAATCTGATTGACAAGAAAGCCGTCAGGATGGTGATGGGAACCAGTGAAGTTATCTACTATGCATCAGAGGCAGAAGATGCCACTTGGGAGGATGTCAGGTGAGGCATGACTTCTACACAGAATGAATCGATATGTTAGGGTGGATTTTCCATGGCTAGGGGATGGAAGACTAGAATTCCTTGTTACATTTGAAACTGAGGCTAGCTTTTCAGGGTTGACCGGTTAACTGGAAGTTCACGTTTCTGGATATATAACGGGCAGGAAGAGTTTGGTATTGAGAGTGTGTCAAGAAAGAGTTGGACATAAAGAATATGTTGCAAGATACTTTGTGAGGGGCTGGAAATATTAAGAGGAATTATGAAGTTTTGGAAGAGGAATTGGGGCACAGGTAATAGAGGGGCTCATGGTGAAAGCAATAGAGCTCGTCATATGGAAGCCTTGGCATGAGTCAGAGTGGGAATAATTTGTTAAAAAACAACCATGGATAATGGGGGAAATCAATTGGAATACTTTAATTGGACGAAGTAGAAACTAAGCTGACTGGTAGGGATTTAGATAGGTGTACAAAGAAGGACTGGGCATGCTCCATAACTCGGCTACACATAGGTTCGGTATCAGGGATATTATGAAAGATGATAATGGTTTGGCAAGAAAAGAAAAACTACTGAAGCAGTTGAATAAGTTTGACCTCGGGGTGAATCAGATAGAGCATCGCATTGTGGAAATTGTTAGCATCATTTGGTATGAATAAAGAGCTTAGATGCCCGGGTACTAGACAGGACTATGTCTCCAGAAATTGATATGCGGTCTGGTTATCACCAGCTGAGAGTCAAGGAGAGAGACATTTCAGGAATCACAACTTATACCGGGTGGGGTGTGATAAATTAGTAACAAAGATTCTTAATTGATTTAGGCATTAACGGTTCAGGTGAGCTCTACAAGTAGAAGGTATAGGAACTTTACGGACAAATCTCCTTCAAGGTTTATGGACGGTGTGTGGGACTACTCCAAGTCAGAAGTAGAAAGCGAATGACTGCGTTGAAGATGTTAGTACTAAGGAAGCAGGGTCATAGGTAAAGCTCCATGAAGTGTCAGTTTGGTCTTGCTAGAGTTATCAGAGTAATGCTACAAGAAGAAGAGGGGACAGGTATGTAGGGGTTTGGTCTGAAGCCAAAAAGAATCTACTAAAGAACGTCTGAGGGATAGAGAGCACAACAAGATTAGCAAACGCGTCATCCACTACACAAGTGTCTTCACAGAAACCTACTCCGGAGATTGGAGGAAAACCAGAACTTGAAGTTATATTGAATGGATAGTGTTGGAACAAGAGTTCAAAGGACAGAGTAAAAATTGATTAGCGCTTGGTAATGCAAGAATAAGTGTGTTATGATTGGATAAATTGTTACAGCGTAAAGAATCTAACTTTTGATGAAGATATGAAACTGTGACCGGTGCATCATAGGTTGGGGCACGCCTAGGCTCAGACTGACGAGAGGATGGATTAAGCCTCGTGGAAGGTAAAATGGGAACATGGTAAATTTACTTGATTTAATGGGTAGGCAGAGTACGCATAGTAAAAGGTAACAAACATTTGATCTTTCGTAAGAAAGATAACGCTGAGACCCAGATTTAGTGAAAAGTAACAGATGGGTGATTGGTGTTTGAAATCCTCGACTGTACGAGGGGAAATTTAATTGGAGGTGGAACTCCTAACTGGGAGGCGTGTGTCAGTCAAAAAAAAAATAACGCCACAAATTGTAATGGAGTGGACAAGGCAACGACTGAGATTGGTGTAGCGTTGGTACGTAATGATAAACGGGTGAGTATCATAGAACTATGGAATCCAAAGTGTTGGCTTCGGTTGAAACAGGGAAGAACCCTGTCAAGGTAGTACAAGTTGGGATACCAGGATCGGATGAAAGATCCAATGGGAATTTGGCGTAGAAATGAGAATTCTGAATGGATATCATTCCACCTGCTAGGGTATGTTGTACCGGAAGAGTTGAGCGGGTGATAGAATTTAGTGTTTTCTTTTGGACACAGGAGGGTAAAGTGATGTGGTGGTGTATCATAGGAATATACCACATTAGACTATAAGTAAGGTGTTTGGACATGAAAAAGTTTTAACTCAGCTGAATGAGTTAATGTAGTTGGTTCAGGTGAACTGGTAACAGGGTAGAACGTCGATGGTACTGAATTGAGACCCTATAGTATTCTAAGTTTTGGAAAGGAACTAAAGAACGAAGAGAACAGAGTGGGAACCTGGAATTATCGGTTGATTGCAAATGGAATAGCAGTCTGAAAGCTTAACATATATCTTAAGGAATTAAGCGTTGAATATGCGAATACTTGAGATATTAAGGAAAGTGTAATCCTTGATAAGTTAGTCATAGTGACAAATACTGGCGTCTAGCTAAGGTAACACGACATAGGACATGGTAAGAGGTGAAAGATAGTGAATACCACGGTTTAGTATTGGTTTAGAGGGAAAGCCAAAGAGGTTATTGAAATTCTTAAGGCAGGAGTGTCTGCCTATCTAGAGGAATAAAAGAACTTGTAAATTGTTAAATTTTGGAAAATTAAGTTTCAGGATGAGAGATTTGTATATCTCTAAATAAGAGCAGACAAGGAATAGTATAGTGTTTAGAGAAAGAAAGGGGAGTTCTGACTCCTAATTCAACATAAATTTTGAAGTTGTACCAAGGGTTAGGCTAGGGGCCTATAATTTGATCTCACCCTAGTAGGGGTGATGACTTATGGGTATTTCTGGAATAAGGAATAAGACAATGAGGTGATCATTGTAATCTAAGCAGACCCTAAAGCATCAGCAGGGTTGCGGTGCAAGCGGGGGGCTAACGAAAGTATGGCTATTAGACAAGATCTTGTGGAACAAGATGGTTACTCTCGTAAGAGTGTCGTCGAGGAGTAAAGTAAAGGTGGTGGACCTTCGAAATTCTGGTCAGAGGTACAGGGTTTAGTGTCTGATGCGCTTGGGTAAATTTCGAGGACGAAATATTTGTTAGGAGGGGATAGTTGTAACGACCCAAATTTGCTAATAAGGCTTAGGGCCTTGATTAGTGTGCTGGGAGGGAAATAATTGTTATACTGTATTAATTTATGTGAATTTAATGAATATGTGGTTGGAATGCATGTTTAGGTAATTAAACATGCATGTGGGCCCCGTTTGTTTGTTAGGGGTAAAATGGTAATTTTAGCCTGCTGAGGGCATAAATGTAATAATTATGTTATATGATTAATACCACGTGTGAGTGGTGATATTATTGTGGTGCACGTGCCGAGACGGTCCTAGGGAGCTAATTAGTATAAAAGTCACAACGGGATTAAATACCCAGCTCGGGAGGAGCCTAGGGGTATTTTGGGAATTTTATAATTTGAGTTTGTGAGTTAATGGTTAATGGTGATTGAGTAACTTGAGTGACCATTGGTAACTATTGAGAGTAACAATTTTAGGTGAAAAAAATGGTAGAATTGTAGGAAAGGTGAAATCGCAAAAATGCCCTTGAGGTTTAGTTAGGAAGGGAATTACATGGAGGGGTAAAATGGTCTTTTGGGTAGGATATAGATAACTTCAGATGAGGGAAATGTTATTCACGTTTTAACACTTGGGCATATTCTGTTCTGGCTGAAAGTTTGAGGAGAAAACTAGAAAGAAAGGAAAGGAAGAATGGAGCTTAAATTTGAAAGACCTAGGAGAAGAATTAAGTGGTTGGAGGCAATTAAACTTGATCATAAACAAATATTTTTCTGAGGTAAGGATTTGTCTCTGTTTTTGTTTAAGTTTAAGCTTAATTTCTTGAAAGAAAGTGTGGAAATTTAAAGATAGTTGTGGCTGGTTTTGTAAGGAATTCAGTTTGGGTAATCAGGAGGAATTGGCTGAAAGCTGGGATTGGCGAGAATTCAAGCTGAATTATTGATTGAGGTAAGAGTTTTAAACATCTGTGAATTTTCGTATTTGATGTGGTTTAAGGATTTAGAAGCATGGTTTACATTTTTCAAGCCTTGGTTTAAGTTTTAAAAGCTATGGTTTAAGGTTTTGGAATTTGAAACCCAAAGTGTGGATTTTGGGTGTGATTGTGTGTTGGACCTTGTTGTTTGTGTTTTTAGGATGTTAGATGGTTCATTTGAGGTTTCAAATTGGTTTTGGGGTTTGGGTTTGTGTTTGGGTTGAATTGGAAGTGTTTTGGCTCGGAAAAAACGAAGGGGAAAACCCAGAATTCTGGGTTTGCGTAGGGGCGCCGCGGCCCTGTTCTTTGGTGCCGCGGAGCAAGGCTGCATCAGGCAGCAGAGAAGTTTCTGGGCGCCGCGGCGCTAGGCCATTCTTGGGCAGGGGAAAATTTGCATTTTAGGGTTTTTGCCAGGGGGCTCGATGGTACGGGATTGGTCCCGGGAAATGGTTTTAGATTGGTTAGTATTAAAAAGTGTTTTATATGTGTTGTGACTAGGTTTTTTGAAGAGGCTCAGGATAGAGGACTATGCTCGTGACTTCGGTGCTTAAGGAGTTCGGGACACAGGTAAGAAAACCATTGTCTTCCACAGAGCTTGTATGCAGGGCTGAGCCATATATGACTGTGTTGCAGGGCTGAGACCCTTTGATTGATTTGTTCAGTATTAGTATTTACTTTATCATGCTATGTATGCATATGTGTAAATGTTCGGCAAGAGCTGGGAACGGCGCAGGCCTAGGTCGGCAAGGCCGGAAATTGTAAGGGACCTGAAACGGCGTTAGGCATGTGGAGTGCAAGGCTGAGAGCGGCAAGGGGCCGGGAGCAGCGTTGAGCACGTGGAGTGCAAGATGCCAGGGTGAGACCCTATAGGATAGCTGGGATATGCTAACGGTGTGGACCGCGAACCCAGGGCCTGGTAAAGCGCTTGGGATGGCATGGCCACATGTGTTTAGCCTATTGGTGGCCTGGTTATATGCTAAGTGTTTGTTAATTATATGTTATCTGCTTGTGAGGGTTTTCTTGCTGGGCTTCGACTCACGGGTGCTCTGTGGTGCAGGTAAGGGCAAGGGGAAAGTCAACCAACCATGAGTACAGAGAGTGTGAAGCGGCGCGTACATGTTTGGCCTGCCTGGCTGCCACAACCAGTGGGTTTGGGAGATGGTTATCTTAAAACCTAGATTTTGTCGTCTAGTCGACTTGATTTGTAATTATATGTTGTAAATATTTCTAAACAGTATCTTGGGATCCCAAGTGTCAAACACTCAATGATTTTTAGTAAATGGAATTATTTTCAAAGTTATTTCACTGTTTATGTTTTAATTACACTTTTGACCTAAAACCTCGATTAGCGAGTTAAATGCATGTTTAAAACTCACTTAGTAACGACTCTAAGGTAGTAGGGCGTTACATCCAGATTGCTAATATGATGGTTAAGCGGGTGTTAGTGGACACATGGAAAGGATGAAGTTGTTAGTGAAGGATTTGGTGCCGTGCAACCAAACCATTTGTGGTTTTTTTGGCAAAGGGCTCGCGCCAAAGGGGTCGATCAGGCTTCCGGTCACAGCAGGAACTGCACCTGTGAACAAGACATTACTCACTACTTTTACAGTAGGTTATTGTCCTTCTGCGTATAACGCTGTGATTGGAAGGCCGGTTCTAGTCTACCTGCGGGCCATAACCTCGGTCTGGCACCTTGCCATGAATTTTCCAACTGACGCAGGGGTAGGATGCGTGTTGGGAAACCAGCGAGAAGCGAGGGAATGATATAATTCCTCAATTACCAAGGCAAAAAGGGGTGGATTGAGGGAAGGAGCTGAGAAAGGGTTGCTATTGGCTAGTGAAGTACAAACCCAATTAGGTGAGCAAGTCACCAAATAGGGTGTTGCCCAAAGTGAGGATAGGGATTTAGATCCTTGCTTTGGGGATTTTGAGGAAGATGTAGGACCAATCGAGGATGTCTAGGAGGTCCAACTCAATGAGATAGAACTGACCAGGGTTGTGAAAGTCGGTAAAAGCTTATAAACAACAACAAAGAAGAAACTGGAGGAATTTATGAAGAAGAACCAGGAGGTGTTTTCCTAGTCGCATAAAGATATGGCTGGGATTGACCCAGCAGTTATTAGCCATGTCTTGAACGTAGATAAAAGTTTTCCACCAGTACAACAGAAGAGGAGGCTGCTCGATAAAGATAGATAAAAAGCATTAAAAGAAGAAGTCGAGAAGCTAAAGGAGAACAAATTCATCAGGGTTGCGTTTTACCCATCGTGGGTCTTTAATCCCGTACTGGTTCCCAAGCCAAATGGCAAGTGGAGAACATGCGTGGATTTCACATACCTCAATAAAGCCTGTCCGAAGGATTGTTTCCCACTCCCAAGGATCGACCAGCTGGTCGATGCCACTTCAGGGAATGAGATCCTATCATTCATGGATGCATACTCTGGATACAATCAGATCAGTATGCACCGACCTGATGAGGATCACACTAGTTTTCGGACGGACACAGGGCTGTACTGTTGCAAAGTAATGCTTTTCAGTTTGAAAAATGCTGGTGCGACTTACCAGCAATTAGTCAATCACATGTTCAAAGAGTTGATTGGTGTAAACTGTTAGGAAAACTTATACATGATCTTTATTTATTTTCATGTATATCTAATATTAAACAAATTAATACGCGATAGCCTAAAACATGTTTCTAAAATTGAATTCAAAGAGAAACAATAAATAGAATACTTACAGTATATGCAGCAGAATTAAAGAGTCCTTCCTTCAGTTTCTCTAACTCTTGTATCCTCTCTGTCGTAGAGTATTATCAAGAAACTGAACCAATCTTCTATTTTCTTCACAGTCTTCCAATGCATCCTTAGAATCACCTAGACTAGTGTGGGCAATTCTCAACACATGAGATAGATACAGAGAAGATGAAGAGAAAATAATCAAAGAGGCGTAGAAAAGGACTTGTGTTTAGAGAGAATCTAAAACTATCAGAAAACCAGTGATTAAACTTCTGTTTTGACTTCCCTCTAAGCACTCCTTTTATAGACTCAATTAGGCCATTTAATTTAATTAAAAAATCAATCAAATAATAGCCATTTTAAAGCCCCAGGTCGAAATTATCATGGGTTTTAGGCTCGTGAAATTTCCCATTTGATTATAAGCTCATTGTACTTAAAATCAAGGCTTGTATTATTTTCTATTGATTTAATTAATTAAATAATTATTTAAATCCTTTATCAAATTAATTATTTATAATTTGAACCTTGATTTAAACTTATTTATTAATTTAGATACCTATTTATCTTAATTAATAAATCTGCCACAATTTCTCTTTTCTTCTCAAAATTACACAACTCTGTGAAACTATCCAAAATTGACCTGGTCAACTTTGATAATTCTAATTGATAATTAAATCAATTAATTAAGACTATCTAGATGATTTTATCTAAGGTACAATGGGGACCATGGGCCTATGAAATCAAGCTCCAAAAAGTTATCATAAACCTAACAAATAAATTTACTAACTTATTAATTCCTCATGACTCCACTATAGACTTGGAATTGCACTCTTGAATTCATAGAACGCTCTATAACAAATATAGATAAGCTATTAATTATCCATTGTTACAACCATAATTGTCACTCAATCCTCTATAGATGGTCTACAATGAGATAGGACTAAAATACTATTTTACCCCTCATTGTATTTTATCCTTCAAACACTTAGTTCCTTGTAAATGATATTTCAGTAAACTAATTTAATTACTGAAATGAGATCTCTATCATTTAACACCTTGAACAAAAACTAAAAGGAAACCATCGTTTCACTTCTTCATCAGAAGCTATAGATGTTCATATCTATGATTAACACTCCCACTCAATTATACTACCGAGTTCCCAAGATGTAAGTATGGGCTAGTCCGTAGGGTAAGCTGGTAACGAACAAGTCAAAGAACTCAAATAATACAATCAGTTAGAAGACTAACCACTCAGAATTGAGATTGAATTGATCTATGGTCAACTACATGATATGAATAGAATAGATAATAGCAGTATGTTTACTTATCTTATCAACTGTCAATATCGGTCCAGTTCGATGTAACAAATACATCCGATCTTATCTACTTTGCTAATGTTATGGAAAGAACATAACACTGTAATGTGTAAGTAGATCATATCGCAGATTGGCAAGTCAGTGTAAATCCTGTGCACTGACTAATCTTAGGACTAACTTATTTTGAACATATAATCATATTTATATTCCACTGTGATTACGTCACTATAAATAAGAATAACTATATGCTCAGGATTTAATAGAAGTTTATATTAAATAAATAATCATGAAAATCAAACATGTGAGCAAAGTGATTGACCAAGTCAAAAAAATGATTTCCATTCTTTTATTGATAATAAAATGAGATTACAGAGAATTTTGGTTTTAATTAGGGTATAAAACCCCAACATAAACATGAAGGTATATGTTGATGACATGTTGTTAAGTCGAAGAAAACAGAACACATTGGGGGACCTGGAAGAGTGCTTTAACATGTTAAATAAATATTAGATGAAGTTGAATCCCCTTAAGTGTTCCTTCGGAGTTGGATTAGGGAAATTTTTGGGATTTATAGTGAACTCACGAGGTATCAAAGCTAACCCCGAAAACCTAAAGGCCCTGATCGAGATGAAGTCGCCAAAAAAAATAAAAGATGTTCAAAGTTTAACTGGGAGGATCGCCGCTTTAAGTAGATTCATATCCAAGTCAACGGATAAGTGCGTTCCATTTTTTAATCTACTTAGGGGCAATAAGAAATTCAAGTGGATGGAGGAGTGCGAGCAGGCTTTCCAGGCTCTAAAATCTCATATGTCTTAACCACCGATTTTATCAAGCCAGTTGAAAAGGAAACTTTGTTCATCTATTTGGCGGTCACAGAATATGCTGCTAGTGCTGTCCTGGTCAGAGAGGAGGAACATGTGCAAATAGCTATGTATTATATATGCAAGAGGCTAATAGGAGCAGAACTGAGATTCTCGCCCATTGAGAAATGAGCCTATTGCTTGATCTTAGCCTCTAGAAAGCTGCGACCATACTTCCAAGCTCACCCCATCGCAGTACTCACCGACCAGCCACTACGGAAAATCCTGCAGAAACCGGAAGCCACCGTTCGATTACTGAAGTGGGCAGTTGAACTTGGACAGTTCGATATTTCTTACTCCCCGTGAACAGCTATGAAGGGATAGGCTCTAGTCGACTTTGTCTCAGAACTTACTACACTCTAGGATACCGAGCCGAAGGAAGATCCTGAACTCCAAAACCAAACTCCTTCCTGGAAGTTGTTCATAGATGGCTCTTCCAACGAGCGCAATGCTGGAGTAGGTGTGATTTTAGTCACGCCTGAAGGACATCGATTCCACTGCGCAATCGGATTCGACTTCACAGCGTCCAACAACAAAGCCAAATACGAAGCTTTGCTTGCAGGATTAAGATTAGCCAAGGATATGAACATAAAGTCACTCAAAATCTATAGTGACTCTTAGTTAGTGGTTAATCAAATTACTGGAGAATATCAAGCCCGGGGTCTGAAGATGGTTGCTTATTTGAACAAAGCAAAGGACTTATTGGCACAGTTCAAAAAATATACTCTCCAGCATGTGCCTCACAACTAGAACTCAAACGCTGATGCTTTGGCCAAGTTAGCAAGTGCAAAGGATGCTGACACCTTAAATATAGTGCCTGTTGAATGTTTATCTGCACCAAGCATCCAATCAGAAGAGTCTTCCCTGGTAATCCAAGCAAAAGAAACATGGATGGCACCTTTCATTGAATACCTAGAGCATGGAGTACTGCCGACAAAGAAAAACAAAGCAAAAGCCCTCCAAAGGCAATCATCTCGATTCATCCTAGTTGACGGAGTGTCATACAGAAGATGGTACTCAATGCCACTCCTAAGGTGTGTGTCAAAAGATTCTGCGGGGATCATGCTGGGGGACAGAGTTTATCCAAAAGGATCCTAAGGCAAGGATGCTTCTGGCAAAAAATGAATAAAGACTCAATGGATTTTGTTCGAAAGTGCGACAAGTGTCGAAGATTCTCCAAGATACCGTGAGGAGCCCCTAATGAGCTAAAACAGATGCAGAGCCCGTGGCCATTTGCAGTATGAGGGATAGATTTGATCGGATCTTTGCCCACAGGAAAAGGCAACGTCAAGTATGCTGTGGTTGCTGCGGACTACTTCACAAAGTGGGCTGAAGCTGAGCCACTTCCAACAATAACGACCAAGAAGGTGTTGGATTTTGTGTTCAAGAACATCATGTGTCGCTATGGATTGCCAAGAAAAATTGTCTCAGAGAATGGCACACAGTTCGACAGCGATCTGTTTACAGATTTTTGCGAAAGGCACGGAATTATCAAGAGTTTTTCTTCAGTAGCTCATACACAGGAAAATAGACAAGTTGAAGCTTTCAACAAGACACTGAAGGATACCCTGAAGAAAAGGCATGAAGAAGCGAATGGGGCATGGTCAGAATAGTTACCCCAAGTCCTTTGGTCATATAGAACATCCCATCGAACATCAACGAGCCATACTCCATTTTCTTTGGCTTATGGGTATGAGGTCATGTTGCTTGTTGAGTTAGATCTACCATCGCATCGAAGGTTGACATATGATCAAGATGTTAATAGCCAGTTATTGATGGAATCTCTGGATTTGGTTAATGAAAAGCGCGAGCAAGATCAGCTCCGAGTAGCAGCTTATCAGCAAAAGGTCGCTCTGTATTTCAACTCTAAAGTACGCAAAAGAAAATTTAATGTGGGAGACCTAGTACTTAGAAGAGTTTTTCTTAACACCCGCGATCAAGCTGCTGGAGTGCATGGACCTACGAGAAATAAGTGTAAGATCAAATTCTTGATCACTCGTATAGACGCGATTGTCCATTTATTACGAGAAATAAAAGGAACTGGGCGCAGCCAATTATTCTTGCCAATTTTTGTATTTATTACAAGTATTTTCTCATAACGTGTGTTGTTTTGCTGTATTTTTATAAGTATTTATTATGAGCAGTAATGTTCGAACAGGTCTTGGTCAAGGCAAGTGACCGAGGACCTAACACTCCTCAATCACTTGGGGGAATATAAGGTACTAAGTAAGCAAAGCATATCAACAGGTATATGTAAACACACGAGCAAAACAAGGGAAAGCATGCTACGGTCCTTAGAGTATTTTTCAAAATTTTGTTTAAATTTTGTTAAATAAAAATAAAATGCTATGCTAAGTTCGGTCATGCGAACAGATGTTAAAATGAATCAGATATTATAATATCAAAAGTAAATTGTTGTACACTACGAGCAGTTACTGCTCGGATGTAAATTTTAATTAAAAGGAAAAGCTGCCTGCGCAGCAAAATATTGTCTCGACATCACGAACCATGGTTCGTGTGTCCTAAGTTACAAATTAAAATAAAAATAATTAAAATTATGAAGCAGTCGTAGGATCTTGTTGAGGTTGCTGGTCGATGGAGGCCCCAACTTCCTCATCGACGCCGTTGATGCTCATCCCCAAAGAGATTTCAGGGGATGGCTAAACATTCTCCTCCTCTTCAAGGCGAGCAATACATCTGGTCAGCTCAAACTGTTTCATACATTCTGGTAAATAGTCAAAATTCGCCTCGCAGTTTTTTTTCTAGAGCATATAAAAGCAGTTAAAAGTGGCTCCCATGAACCTCTCCAAGTCACTGGTGTTAGTCTCTTTGAGCAATTTGACTCGCTCCTCCAATGCGTCAGTTTATTTTCTGCTAATCGCCAGCTCCTCTTGAAGCTTGGAGGCCTCTCTGAAGTTAATTAATGACACCTCCTTATACTTCTCTTTGGATTCGGTTACTTTGGCCAGGGAATCCTTATGTTGCTTCAACTCCTCAGACAACTTGGTATTCTTCTCCAGCAATTCAACGTTTTTCTCCTCGGTCGCCTTGAGCTGCTTCGCATGTTTAGCCTCAACCATTTTTAGTTGCTCACTCAGTCTCTTCTCGTACCCAGCAGCCACTGCCTCCAGCGCCAACCAGTGTTCATGGTTAGAACTCCCTACGATCAGAAAAAAGATTTAGCTGTTAGTGGAAATAAAAGGACAAGGTAAACAAATAGGGCACAAAAAAAATGTCAACTTACACTGAGCACTTCATTCAGCGCGCAGCTGAAGATCTAGTCGACTTCCAGACAGCCAATTTTATTGATGGCTTCTCGACTGTGTCGGTGCCTTGATAACTTCGTTTGCTTATCTTTGGCTGAGCTGAAAGCTATGTTCATGAGGGCCTCTCCTTGGGTATCTCTTGTCTGACCAGGAAGAGTCTAGTCGGTGGGAGCTGGGGGAGGAGTCTGGTCGACGGGTGCTGGTGGAGTAGTCTGGTCGGCAGGAGCTGGAGAGGTATTGTTTCCTTGGAGGGAGCACGTATTGGGGGATCCTCGGTCCAAGCCTTTTTTGTTGGGGGATTGCTGCTGCTTTCCCCAGGATGCTGCCTACTCCCCTTCTTCTTGCTCGCAGGAGTAGTGGTTTTGGGCAAACTGTACAGGTTGAATGGGTTTTCGGCAGACATGACTGTAAAGTAGAAACAAACAATCAGGCAATATAAAGTTGAGGTACTTATTAAAGCAAGCAAATAAGAATAAGGAAAATTATAAGTAATATACCCGAGCCCTTATTACTAGTCGATACATTATCTATTGTACTACTGCTACACCCATTCTCTGCTGTGAAGAATTCTGAATTTAAACTAGTCGTTTATTTAAAGTGGTTGTCCCCATCAAATAAATGTCAGGGAATGGGAAAATTGTCTAAGAGTGAGAAGTCACTACCGTTCTCATTCGAGGACTCAAGTATGGGCTCGGGGTGGTCAGGAAGTTTCTGCTTGCCCTTTCCACGTTGAGCAAGAGCAGCATCTTCTCACAGAATGTTGGAAGGCTCCCTGATGGTCACTCCTGTAGGCCGCCTCCTCGAGGGCTGTGACACATCCTAGTGCTACTTAGGAATCTCTCCCTTCGTAGCACTCCCTGCTGTTGACTCCCTCACGTCCTGGTGAGAAGCAAGAAGGCCGACTAACCTTAGGTTGTTCTCCGTGACCAGCTCTTTGACACTTTTCTCAATGTTTGTCATGCTGGCCAGGGCTGTTGCCGTTATCTCCATTCCTGGAGTAGGGTCTGGTCGATGCCATGGACTTGAATAACACCGAAGTTCTAAAGAATGTATAGAAGAGCTGAAAGAAATCAAACGACTAGTGAGTAAAAGATTTACCTCCTTGAGTAGGCCAGGTTATTGGCGACCAGGTCTGTTGTTAGAAAGTACTCCTGGAAGTACTTCCCTACGTTGGACTTGTGGGTGATGTCACTCAGGAAGGTGCGAGCAGACTCCTGGTGGTAGAAATTGAAGAACCTCGTGTTGTTGTGGTTGGGGTTAGATTTAAGATCGAACAGGTAGTTGATCTCATGTGGCGTAGGTACGGGCCACTTCTTGTGATTATAAAGGATGTAGAGTGCAAGGAGTAATCTATACCCGTTGGGAGTGATTTGAAAAGGGGCGACCTCGAAATAATTGGCGCCCTTTGGAAGAATGGATGTAGAGGCATGGTAGCCCCTACTTCGATGTGATACCTTGACCAGGCGCTGAAAGTGCCCCCAGGTACATTTGCCTGCTGGTCGGGTGAAGGCTTGATGAGGGTTATCCTAGGAAGGCCATACTTCTTGAGATAATTGGTTACCATCCTAGCTGTGAAAATGCTAGGAGGCGCTACATACCATTCGACCTCTGGCCTAAGGACATCGTGAGGTCGAGCTTTAATTTGAAATTCTGGCGGTGAAGTGTTTATGGGCTGAGGATTAGTAGAAGGGTTGGTTGTCTTCTTCCTTTGAGAAATCGAATTTACGCGACCCATGTTTGTGGAGCTAGTCGCAAGTCTGTTTGTGGGGTTATGCTGAGAAAAACGAACTTTCGAGAATGGCAACGACGACTGTTACAATAGTGCGAGCAAGTCATCATCAATCGGCCTCTCACCTCCCCATGGGTTGTGCATGAAAATTTGCGAACAGAGAAGGGAAGATGAGAATCTATGACCAATATGTTAAGAACGAGTTTCCTAATACGCAGCGGAATGGTGGTGTGGTTGGCCCAGTGTACAACAAATTTTTTGTAACATATTTAAACTACCTTTAAATATGCGGATCCATTAATATACATACATTAATCATAAACAAGATAAGGATAGAATTCATACCTCTTGAAGCCTATCAAGTATCCTTGCTATCTTTTCGTATTTAGAACGATCTTCCTATCGAAGCCGCTCCCACGTACTCACACCAAGATCTTCCAAAGCGTTCTCTACACCTCAAGAAATGTGTGGGCACTTAGAGAATGAAGGATGGTTTATTTGTGATTCTACTTGATGTACTCAACTCATGAGATCAAGAGAATAGGCATGAGAATTGGTTCTTTATTTTCAGGGAGAGAAAACTATCGTTCTATTTTTCACAGAGCGAATGTTCAGAGTTGTCTCACATACACTCCTCTGAATATTTTTCTGATTAGTCATACTTAAAAGAAAATATTCAAATTTTAAAAAATAAATCTGTAAGCATTTTACAATTTACTTTTTAATTAATTAATTATTCTATTAATGAAAAAATCCAAAAACTAATTTTTGAATTATCCATTAATTAATTAATTAAATAAATAAAAATGAAAATCTCATCCCTGAAAATGCCCTACACGCCACACACAGTCCATGGACTGTGTGTGCACGTGTAGCTTCCCTAATTTTAGGGATGTTGATTTTTCAATTTTTATTTAATTATTTATTCAAACTACTTTGTCAGATAAGATCCAACAACCTGATAACTAATTCAAATTTGAATTCAAATTAATTATCTTCTTAATTAATTATCAAATATAATTAATTATTTAAATAAATATTAATCTTTTAAATTCAAATCCAATTTGAACTCATCAGATTATTATCTCCCACTCAAATAAAGATATTTAATTAATTCTACCAATTAATTAAATCCAAAATTTTCGAAAATAAATATTTAATTTATTATAATTTCGAAAATTATAATTAATTAATTATTTAATTAAATTTCGAAATTAATTTAATTATTTAATATAATTTCGAAAATTATAAAATAAGTAAATATTAATTAATTTTGTTAACTACAACTAATTTGTAATTAATTAATTAATCACTATTATCATATAATTGCATATTTGGCGTGAAGAACAAATTTATTCTTAAATATGTTTTTAAACTATTTTCCCTTCATATCAACTCTTACCTTGAACAGTGTTGATAGAGCCACTATGGGGACCTATGGACCTATAATTCCAAGCTCCAATAAATTTGAGATTATTAATTAAACTCTTTAATTAAATAATCTTAATTTATTAATCTCATGATTATTCCACTATAAATATGAGACTGCACTCTTGTAATTATAGATATTTCATTTACTAAGTACTTTATAATCATAAAGTGTCCATTGATATAATCATTGCATACAACTTGACCCTCTAATAATGGTTCATAATTAATCGGGAATTAAATTACCGTGTTACCCTTTTAATTATCTCTTGTTTCCTTAAGTATCATTGGCTCTACTAGTGAAGGTTAATTCATAACTAAATTATGAATTTGAGCTCAATAACCTTTCAGTCCCAAAAGTCAACCCTTAAGAGAACCATCATTCAATCTCTAGCGAGAAGGTATAGATTCCATATCTGTATACTATGTCCCCAGCCATCTATATTAATGAGTTCCCAAAACAAAAGTTTCTAGCCTGATCATTCTAACAGACCCTAACAAGTGAATCAAAGAACTCATATAACATAACACAGGAGTTCATAGTAACTTCAGGATTAAGATCTATTTGTATATGATCATCAGTTGATATATTTAATTAATACTTCGAAACGGTATTTAACTAAGTATTAATAAACATATCTGGTCCAGTTCTATATATTCTCTAATATATAAAGCACCTCCACTAAAGTGTCCTACCACACTAGTGATCTGGATCTAGATCACATGTATTCATAATACTAGTGGACCGTACTTGCAGTAATTAATCTAAAGATTCCATAACTTTATTTTACTGCGAACTATTCAAGTTCATTTATCTCAAACACAATCCTCCCGTACCAATACGTGTTTGAGATCACATATATGAACTTAGGAATTTTCCTGATATTTACATAATATTATCACAGAATAATATAGTCCATAAAATATATGCATAACAAATTCAATTTATTTATTTATTTCATAAAACAATGTCTACTACATATGCTTTCAGGGCACATTTCCAACACAATAGGCAAAAGAAGTGGAAACGTTGGGACAACGTTGGTCATGTATAAAAGTTAAGATTTTATAAGACCGACAAAATTCTAACGTAAACACTTAGAAGCATGCGAACAGTCTGGAAAATTGATTAAAAAGCAGAAGTGAAAGGAAAACTTTTCCACTCCAAGAAAGGGCTGGAAAAACCCAATTTTTTTCGAGTGTCTAAAAATCGAAGTAAATTTGATTTTGTGCCCTAAATCGGTAATCCTAACTACTCCTAAATCAATTCCTAAGCCTCATTTAGTATTTTTTCCCTATCCTGTCATGCTCCTACCTATGAACCTGATATCGCCAAATCAAATTTTCTCAAGAACATTCAGAAACTCGGATACCAAAGCTTAAAAAATCTCAAGGAATAATTAGTGTAAGGCATATTAGAGACGAAGAAGCTCAGGAAACTTACTTGGATAAAAGTTTAAAGACATGAACATTGATTCAAACGGCTAAACAAATACTCCACGGATCACCAAAGTTGTTTGAGTTTTTCTGAGTTCTTCGTGTTTTGTTCTTCAGTGTTAGCCATCGAGGCACGGTTAATAAGGTAATGATGAGGGATGAGTTTTCGAAACATGGGGAAATGTGTTAGCCGTCGAAATGCTTTTTGGGAAACTACAACGACATGATTGGCTACCTTTTTCGAAAAGGCATTGATGACTCTGATAGGTCACGCGAAGGGTCGGTCGGTTAAGTTTACTTTATGCTGGTCGCAATAAAATAAACTTGGGGGGCAAATTTTTACCCAAAAATGGGCTACTTGATGATGTGGCAAGATTGATCTACACGTGGGATGCACGTGGCAGTTTTAAGTGAGTGTATCCGGCTAGTCCCTCGACCAGGAGATCATTGATTTATCAGGCATCATAATTTTGGGCGACCAGACTGGTCGCATATATTCATTCATGTCTTTCAGATATGCAATCTTTTAATTACCTGATAATTGTAATTTATGTTTTTATTAGATACGCCCGTATCAAATACAATTACGACCAATTGGCCCATGTAAAATCCCTTGAGCCTATAAATAAGAATCAAAGGGCTCAAGTGATGGGACTTTTTTTTTGGCTTTAGAACGCTTGATCTTAGAGATTCTAAGAGAGAAAAAGAGTGTTGTTATCCACCACAATTGTATTCATCTGAGAGCTAGTGAAACTCGTGAACCCTAGTTCATTGATCACTGTTCTTGGAATTTTACACCAATAAGAACTCTAAGTGGATGTAGGTTATTACCATTTGATTGGGGCCAAACTACTATAAATTATTTGTGTTGTTTATCTTTTTGTCTTGATTTCATCTCATTTTCATTTTATTTTCTATCATTTATCTGACTCCGTGTCGTTAACCATTTTGAGAGTCAACACATACTATCCCACATTTCGATCTTCAGATGTACCCCTGCAGTGATGGCCATTTTTAGCTCATCCTTAGATGACTTTTCCACTTTAGCTACCTCTGTGTTGAAGCGTTGAATGTACTTTCTCAAACTTTTATTTTCACCTTGCTTTACATAGACAAGGCTCATGGTGGGTGTCGTGTAGCCATGGAAGGGGCGGTGTTGCTGAAGGAATTCCCTTGTGAGTTTCCTCCATGTAAAATTATCCCTGGGCCTTGGTTTATGAACCACTTGTAGGAAACTCCCCTTAGTGTGATTGCAAAAAATTGGCATCTAGCCTTTGCAAAGACTCCTTTCAATCTCATCAAGTCATTAAAGGTATCAAATTGACATTTTGGGACTGTTATACCTTCATAATGTGTCATGCGTGATTCTTTGAAGTGAGACGGGGGAGGTTCTGCTTGGATCTCCTCAAAAGTGGAGATTCTTCATCAAAATCATCACCATCTAGCTTTCCTCCTTGAGCAGTCACTATCTTGCTTTTAAGATCCTGCATTTTTGTGTTTATCTCCTTCCTTCTCTTGTTTAACGAGTTCAGAAGGTTGCTAGTGGGATAAGCTTGTGTTTTATTCTTCTCCATGAAAGAAGTTGTGGGGACCTTCTCTCCTTTTACTCAATCTTCTCTTTGTTGGGACATGTCTCTCTCATCTATCAATGTCTTCTTGGAGACAGAGGTGTTCGTACCATGCGTTCGCTCCAAATTTCTTGGTGGCATCATTGGCATGGAACCTCCATGGTGCTCTGAACGTGGGGAATTACTCCTTGAAAGTTTGGTCCTTCCACCGTCGATGGGGAAGGTTGTTTCCTTCCTTTGCTATTTCTCCCTCACGCACATGGTGAAATGTACGTTAGACATTGCTTGCGCTATGCAATTGAGTACTTCTAGCATTTTTTGCATCGTTTATTCTCACTTCTCATTTTCAGATGTACCCCATCTATCTCTCTCATATGTTCGAGTTCTGATCTCCTGGATGACTCGGGGGTATACTTCTTGTGGGTTTTGTTCCCCACGTATCACCATTGCCATGGACTCCCGTGGTTTGGAAGCTGTCGTAAGGGAGGTGTTGTAACACTCTCTGGCTTCTCTTTGCTCTCCTTTGAAGCTCGCCACTCCTCCCAATGTGGGGAACTTAATGGATATGTGATAAATGGAGGTCATTGCTTTCTATTCTCTGAGGGAACGTCTCCCTAATAGTGCGTTGAAAGCCAAGGCACAATTGATTGCGATGAAATTTGACATAACAATGTTTTTCTGGGTTGCTCCACCATGGTGAAGGCTAACTCGTTCATTCCCAAAGGTTGTATTGAGTCCCTGGTGAATCCATATACGGAGGTGCTACATGGTTTCAGATTTTTGATGCCCATGCCCATCTTCTCTAAGGCTGGGGGATATAAGATATCTACCAAACTACCATTTTCCACTAGGATTCGATGTACTATAATGTTGGCTAGCTGGACGATCAAAACAAAAGGAAAATGCACGCCTTAGGCATCTTCTTCTGTGAAAGTTATTGAATCGTTTTCCCCTTTAAAGCTATTTGGAGGACGTTGTTCTAAGCTCATTGTGAAAGGAGGTGGGCTTCACCTGACCTCTTAGACATATTTATCTCTTCGTTTTCTCGAATCACCTCTGAATCCAGGGCCTCCAAATATTGTTCTAACTTCCCCTTGCACCTGGATTATTCTTGAGCTCGTGGCAAGGTTGGCTTATCCTCTGGTCTCGGGTTCTCCCTTCTAAAGTAACTATCTAGGTTTCCCCTACGTATGAGCTCCTCAATTTCCACTTTCAAATGGGTACACTTTCCCGTGGTGTGGCCTATATCCTTGTGGTACTTGAAATATTTATTGGGGTCCCTTTTGGATTGGTCCTTCCTCAGCGGCAGAGGTCTCTTAAATGGGATATGATTTTCGTTCTCGAGGAAGATGTGTTCCATGGTATCTGTCAGGCTTGTATAAAAGGTATATGGTGCATTCCTAGGTTCACCTTTGTGTTTATGATTCCTCTGCTTGTCAATTCCTTCATATGCTCTTTTCTTTTTGCATCATTTGAGCCATCATGGGCAAAGGGTTTGGACAAGGGCTCACTTCTTCCTGCCCTGAGATAGTCTTGACCATCTTCGACTCGGATATACTTTTGTGCTCTCTCATAAAGTTGTCTAACCCCATGACCTATATCTTGAGCATATTTTTCCATAACTTGCTTCATGGACGTACCCCATGGACGTACCCCAGTTGTGCTCCCTACCTTGAGTTGTCCTTTAGTCAGGCTCCCTACCTTGGCTACCTTCATATTGAACCTATGGATATAATTTTTTTGGCTTTCACTTTCGCCTTTCATTATGTTAGCGAGGCTGGTACCCGACATAGCATAGTCACAAAATATGTGGTGCTACTGGAGAAACTCATAAGAAAATTGCTGCCATGACTTTATGGTTCCTGGCCTTAGTCTCTTGAACCATTTATATGCAACTTCTTTTAGCGTAATAATGAAACAATGGAACCTTTGTCTAATTTTGACCCCTCTCAATTTCATTAAATCATTGAAGGCATCTAGGTGATACTTATGGTTCGTAGTGCCCTTGTAAGGGGTCATGTGAGACTATTTGAAGGTTGCAGGGAGTCGATCAACCTGGATTTCTCTTGTGAAGGGTAACTCATAGTCGAACTCATCATCACCCATGTGGCCCATAGACACAGTGACTATCTTGCTCTGAATGGTCTTCATCTCCAAAAGAGTCCCTGAGGCCAGAAATATCGACTTTCCCTTTTGCCGTGTCCCTTGAAGGAGACAGGGGGTGTCGTCCTCTTGTCCAACCTTCTTTTTTTGAGCTTCTCTTTTAGGTTGGGGGTGCTTCCTTAGATGTAACCTGAACTTCACTCCTCCATTTAGCATCGTCCTTTCGCCTTTGCTCTCGAGGTTGCACCATTGGCGTGGAGCCCTCGTTCCTCCGGTTAGCATCGTCCATTTGCCTTTGCTTCCAAGTGTTTGTATGTGCATTCAGTCGTTTTGCTCGTGTGTTTACATATTTTCATATGTTTTGCTTGTGCCTTATATCTTGTGTGCCCCCCAAGTGATCGAGGGGTATAAGGTGCTCGGTCACTTGCCACAGACCTGACCTATTCGAACATCTTTGTTCGGTAAAACTTGTAATAGATCTTGTAATATAGCAAAAAAGAAAAAGAAAACACACTAAAGAGAAAACATTTGTATATACAAAATACAATAATTGTCAAGAATAACTAGCTGCGCATATGTAACGCCCTGGATAGCCAAGACCGCTACACTGCGTATTTGTAAAGGTGTGAGACTTGCTAATCAAGTCGTTTAATCAAAATGTGTCATTAGCTCAAGTGTTCTAGGGCTAAAAGACATTTTGGCCTCAAAAGATACATTTTATAAAATATAAACAATTTACAGAAGGGATCCCCAAAACTCAACAATGTTTAAAAGTTGGTTTACAAAATTCAACAGTTAAGAGTAAACATTGGCCATACTAAGGCAAAATACAAGGTTCTAGTCCTCTCGTCCCTGTAATCTCCTCAACCGTGGCGGTTGAGCAGCCTGACATGTACATTCACCCTGCAGAGCTCTCCAATCAAGGTTGATCGATCTTGCCCTTGCCTTTACCTGCACCACGCAACACCCGTGAGCCAAGGCCCAGCAAGAAAACAACATACACAACATAAACCATATTTTCAAGCAGACATTCCAATAAGCATGTTCAGATATTCAATCTACAGCATATAAGCACATTTCAAGGTACAAGTAACCTCATCTATACTCAGATTATTCAACAATCTCATTAATCACATTCATAGCCAAATATAATAATCAATTAACACAAATACTAGGGTCGACACCTTAGGTCGCACCCTCTGTTTAACCCACTAACTCAGGCCCGCCTAAACCGAGCTCAATGCATAATAAGCTATCCTCGGATACCAGTGTCCGAGCCGTGCCAATTGCACAAGTTAACCATGGCACGCTTAGGCCGTTGGTTTACAATTTACATGGCATAATACCATTCTTTCAATCATATATATCAGGGAGCCCTTAGTCCCGTTCAAATATTCAACCGGGTGTAGTTTTCTTACCTTTAGCTTCTAGATGAATTAGCTACGGGCGATACTCCTTGAGCACGATCCGATCCCCGAGCCCTAGCTTAACACCTAGTCACAACCATGATGAAGGATACCATTAACAATCTTAAACGAGTTTCCAAACCAAGTTCTAGTCCCCGGAACATTGAACTTCACCAAATACGGTAAAAGGTTCAATCCCGAGCACCCTAGGTTAAATTCCCAAGCCTAAAATCTCAAAATCCCAAAATCCCCTAAGTGCCCCGGCATAGGCCACCCATGTCGCAGCATGGCCCCCAAATATAACCATCTAAGGCATAAAAACAGGTAAGGGCCACGGCATTGCTTGGACCATGCCGCGGCCCACCCTCCTTCCTCAGCATGCAACAGCCTCAAAGGGCCGCGACTCACCAAGAACCATGCCACGGCCCGACCCTTCGAACCCAGAAAAATCCACCATTTTCAATCTCTAAACCTCACCTTAAGCCATCCCAAAGCCCCTAACTCAAAACCAATTAATAATAACAACATTAGAATGATTTAAACAACACAACTCCACCAAAAATCCAGCCTAACACTCACCAAAATCCCAATTCCAATTTATGAGATTTCAAACCCACAGAACTCAAAACCATCCATGAAAACTCTCAAATTCAACCATCAAACTTTAAATTAAACCTTACCTCAGCTGTAGAATCGTTTCTCCAAGAGTCCCCTGACCTATCTTCAAAGTTTCAAGCCTCAATTTCCACCTTAAATGCCAAAACCACAGATATTTAAAACTGAGCCATATCTCTAAATTCCTAACCTCAGAAACGAAAATTCAAAGCTTACCTTGGCTCTATCCCAGACCTTGATCAGTTCCTGAGCTAATCCTCCAGATTATTCCCTTCAATTCTCAAAGATACAACTTAATTCCAGCAGTCCCCCCTCAAGCTTCAGTGTTTTTCCTTCCTTAGGAGAGAGGTGAGAGAGAAGATTGAGGAAGAGTCGGTCTAATTTCTGTCTAGTGTTTTCTAAGTCCTCCACGTATATCCTTAGGTTATTAGACTAATCCCAAAGCTCGGGGTGCCGGAAATGTCCCCGAGGCCAAAACAGTAAAATCCCCCAATATTCCCGCCTAGACTCCCTAACCTCAAATATATCTCCAATTGTTTATTTTCATCACCCGATAGTCTAACTCGCTACCCGATACCTAAAATAATCCTTGACTTGTCCAAAGTCAATTATAATGCCCCGTTGTGACTTTTCCCGCTATCTAGCCCTAGGATCGCCTCAAGTCGCTTGCTACAGAATTATCCACATAATAATGTGGTTCTCGCATATATCTCAAACATATATATCACATCATCATATAATATCACCAATTATCAAAAGCACACTATTAATCATATAATTACACATTTAAATCAATAACATTCATTCTAATCCCAATTATGCCCTCCTGGCACACTAATCAAGGCCCTTAAGCCTTATTAGCAAATTCGGGTCGTTACAGCATAGTTCCCTTTATTACCTAATAAAAATGGACTAAACATGTCTGTACACGTGATCATAATTGGTCTTACACTTTTAAGCGACCAACCATAAAAATGACAAACCCTTGTTCAAAACTTGTAAATAAAATGCAATTAAATACAAGCCACCCCTTTAAAAACAATGTTCATTGTTAGTACTGCGTAGGTGCTTCCTATTCCAGTATCGAGGAACTAGATCAAAATTTAATCGAGCAAGTTTGTAAGAACCTGGTTGGAGAATCTATTCAACTGGATGATGACCTTCCCAGTTAGGTCTGATTACTCAAGCAACTTGGTTGCGAGTTTTCTAAACAAACTAATCTTAGTACTAAGCCTCCAAGATCAAACTTTCTTTCCCATACTCTTGAGTTAAAATATCGAGCGACCTTTAGTTGGTGAGTTGCTACTCGTAATTTGGCTCGTTCTCTTCGTTCCTCGATCAAGTCTAATGATTCTGCCAAGATTTGTTGATTTAGATTCTGGTCCTATGTGATCCTTTGGTGAGATGGTGGTTCTAATCCAACTGGAAACCTTGCTTCATATCCATATTCTAAAGAAAATGGAGTATGGTAAGTTGTTTTTTAGTGGGTTGTTCGCTACGACCAAAGTACTTCGGGTAGTTCTTCTGGCCATGCTCCTTTAGGTTGTTCAAGCCTTTTCTTGAGAGTATCTTTCAGAGTCTTATTTACAGCCTTGACTTCTCCATTTGCTTGTGGATGTGCAACTGAAGAGAATCTTTTACTAATCCCATGTCGCTTGCAGAATTTAGTGAACAAGTCATTGTCGAATTGTGTTCTGTTGTTCGATACTATCTTCTTTAGTAGTCCATAATGACATATAATGTTCTTCAAAACAAATCCAAGAACTTTCTTCGAAGTAATTGTTTCGAGCAGTTTTGCTTCTGTCCATTTAGTAAAATAGTAAAAAACAATGGCATATTTGACTCCACTCTCTCCTGTTGGTAAGGCTCCAATTAAATCTATTTCCCGGACTGCAAATGTAACACCCTAATTTGACATCTCTCATTATAACATGTATTTTGAAACAAAACTTAACTTTAAACAAAAAATAGAACACTCATTCTTAAAGATATTAAAAAATATGAAATAACATCTCGATGGTTGTTTAAAATAAAAGAAAACATAATTTCATGCATTAAGAGTTCGCTCCATAATAAATTAATAAGTAATAATAATAAACTAGTTCCTATGGTTTTCTTGATCGCTTTCGTCCATAAGGCCCCTCATAGAGTACATACATCCCTTAGAAAGGATCCAAACCTACCACATATCACGTAGCATGCTTTCAAGTATTACCTGTAGGGGGAAAGGTAAGGGAGTGAGCTAACAGCCCTGTAAGGAAAGTAGAACCAATAGTCAATAAAACATATCACAAACCACAACTCATAACAGTATAAACATAAACATATAACACTTATGCGTGAAAGTACATGAAAATGAGAAAGATGACTGGGAGGAAGCACTTGAGGTCCTCAGAGACCACCTCAGTCATACTATGGCAACTGATGCCAAACTTTTCATCTTTCCAAGTACATGTTCCTGAAAATCAGCATACCACATGCAACTTCACAATATTTCATATAGCACAAAATATGTCTACTTCCTTACTTGGTGTATGTGAGAGAGAGAGTCTTTGAGAAGGATAACAATACCACCTCAAGTCACAAGCCTATCACAATAATAATATTTGGTTAAAAGAAAAACCATAAAACATAACCCACCAAAATTCTAAGCTCCACATGTGTTTGCATGGGCATGCAAAACAATAATCCCAAAATAACTATTCCACCAAAATCATAATTTTGTAAATAACCCTAGAATATTACGATCATAATAACCTCAAAGAAAAATAGCTAGATACCTCTTTGAATTAATAGAAGGCGAACTCCTCAACCACTTCTCTTTGTTGTATTGCTTGAACACCACTAAACCACCAAAAGAATAGATCTTAGATAACCAAAAGAATGAGGAGAAACTAAGAATAGGCTAATCATGAAAACTTACCACCAAATCTTGATTACTTCTCTACTCTTTCTTCCAAAATCTCAAGCCTTGATCTTGCCTTCCTACACTATTGCTCACGCCACCTCTAGCTTTCCATCTCTCTTCGCTTCACACCACACTCTAGTTCTCTTCTCCTTTTGGTGTGTGAAGAAAAATGAGAGGCAACCATCTCTTTATATAGGCGTGTAGCACAATCTCCTTAATGGTGATTGATTCCCATTAATTCCTATGATCCTCAATTAATATCATGATCCTTGTCAAAGTCTAATCACAAAATCTTGAACCAAGTCATAGTGTCAAGCATTGTACGTCCCTTAATGGCCTAATCATCTAAGATCCTAATGACTCAATCACAATTAATGACCATCAAAACCTAAATCAAATCAATCCTAGTAATGTTACCTTAGTTTTCATATTTAACTCACTTGATTCTCTCTCCCGTTGAATTTTCAAAATTTCCTATAATAAGCTTCCCAAAATCAGCTCATCATCTTCATGGAATTAAACACAATAAAAGATAATCAAATCCCCTTCAATTAGTTACTCATTTTTTTGAATTTACCATGAGGGAAAACACCAATCAATAGCTACCATTAATGTCACCTTTGATCCTTTCTCTTCCATCCATTGATACCAACAATAATCACATTGTAATGCCCTGGTGAGCCAAAACAATTACACTGTGCATTTTAAATAATGGTTAACCCGCTAAACAAGTTATTAGGCCATAAACATGCATCTAAATGTGATTAATGGTCCAGGGTTAAAAAGTTCGGTTAAAAGAAATGGATGTTTCATTAAAACGTTAAACTGTGCGTGGAATCCCATAATAAATGTTTAAAAAGTTGTTTACAGTTCTAAAATAGTCATTACAATTCAAAAGTTACAATCCGTTGACCTACGCAGCAAAAATAGGGTTAAACCCTAGTTCCTCTAAGAAACATTTGTCGTGGTGGTCAAACGACCACATATGTACACATCGACATCTATGCTCTCCAACTCATGGCTGGTCCAACTTATCTTTTCCTTTACCTGCACCATAAAGCACCCGTGAGCCAAGGCCTAATAAGAAAACTTAAATATGCTCATAAGCAGTGAATAACACATTTCCAAATAATAATAAAGGTGCCCAGCAGTGATAACCCTACTCATACATGCATACCATTTATATAAATTACTATAGTGTCATATGGGGCCAATCACCCTAAATAAATGATTACTGAATTATATTGGGGCCCGTTGCCAAAATACATGACTAATAAGTCATACTGGGGCTTAGCGCCCGAGGATCAAGGACTGATAAGTCACCCCAGGGCCCAATGGCATTTCCTTTGTATAACTAGCCTTGGAGCTGGCCCAGCGTACCTGGCGCTTTGGTTTTTCTACGACCATTGGGTAAGACAAGCGTATAATGCGCTCATGATTAGATCTAAACATATCGACCAGTGCTCAGCGTGTTATTGCCACCCTTGACTCATAAGTCAATGATTTTTTCAAGTATATAATGCTAACATGCATTTATCATATAGCAAATATCAATATACAAAGCATTCAACATACTTTAATCAATCATTCACAAGCATAATCATAACCATGCACATTTAAAGGGCCAATGCCTAATCAAGACTATATTCAGCATTAAAGCCAAGCCTTAATCATTTACATCACAAAATGGGTGTAGTTTTCATACTTCAGGTCCGAGTATATAGTTAAATAAGAATGAACCTAAAGCACGATCATAATCTTGAGCCCCTAGTGGTAACCTAGTCATAACCAAATATAGAATCCAGTCAATAACGGGTAAATAAAGGCTTCCAGTCGCCTCCGGGACCACGCATTCTACCAAACCGGGTAGTAGATTCGATCCCGAGCCTTTAGGTTTAAAATCCCGTCATTAAAACCTAAGGTCGCTAGAAATGGCCAGGCGGCCCGCGACTTGTCGTTAAGGGTCACGACATGCCTCCTAGATAGAAAGCCCTCTTGTCTGGATCCAGGACAGGGGCCGCAGCATGCCCTAGAGGGTCACGAAATGCCACCAAGACAAAGCCCCCACCTAGGCCCTGGGGTTCGCACGGGCCACGACACGGCCCTGTAAACCTTGAAATCCTGTTTCTCCTGCCCAAAACTCATGAAAAGTCATTACCAAACAATCCTAAACATTACATCTCAATCCCAACAGGAAAACCCAGCTTAAACACATACAAAACACTACCAAAAACTCATTCCAAAACCTTGAACTTACAAGCTCAAGAGCTACTAAAACGACATTGAAATACCAACTAAAAAAGAGTTTATAATCTTTACCTCGGCAGTGAATCACACTCCCTTAGGTGCAGCTATTCACCTAACCTCAAGCTTTGAATCCCTAAACCTTATCCTCAAAATCCCAAACCCAATTGAGAGAGAAACTGAGAGAGAGAAGAGTATAATCGAGAGGGAAAAAAATAAGACTAGAGTGTTCTAGAAACCTTCAGCCAAGGGGATAGGTGGCTAAGTCACTACTTTTGCCTCCCAAATGACATATATGCCCCTTACCCTTTGTCTTGCCTTCCTATGCCACTAGGGCAAACTCGTCATTAGCCAATTGTCCAGTTAATCATAATTAATGCTTAATAATTCTCGTGACTTCTAATATCCTCAAATAATTACCCATTACCCACTCAATCTCGGTAATGTACTATGTACCAAATTAACCTAAGCTCACCCCGAGCCCGATATTTGGCTCCATTATCACTAAACTGCTAACTTGCTTCCTAGGACCGCCTTGTGCCGAGTATCTCAAATATATCCACATAATAATGTGGTTCCACACATATATCACATATATGCACACATATACAATTATACCCTCAATGGGCCAAAATTACTAAAATGCCCTTGTAATAAGAAACAGGCCCACATGCATGCAAATACAACCATATAATAATATAACTCACATAATAATGCATATAATTACATAATAACACAATAAACTAGTTATTGCTCTCCTGGCCCCCCACTCAAGGCACTAAGCCATATTAGGGAATTTGGGACATTACAACTGTCCCCCTCCTTACAGAAATTTCGTCCTCAAAATTTTCCCTGAACAACTCGGGATATTGACTTTGCATATATGTTTCCAGCTCCAAGGACGCTTCCTCGACCTTGATGTTCCTCCATAATTCCTTAACTAACGGTATAGTCTTGTTTCTCTGGACCTTGCCCTTTCTGTTTAGTATTTGGACTGGTTGTTCCTATTTGCCCCTAGCTCTAGATCCTCATAACTCAACACATGAGTCACATTTGACACATATTTTCGTAGGGCAAAAATATGAAATACATTGTGTACGACCGACAGTGTCGGAGGTAAGGCCAACTATAGGCCACTTTACCAATCTTCTCCAGGATCTCAAATGGTCCTACAAATCTAGGGCTCGACTTGCCCTTCTTTCCAAATCTCCTCTCCCCTTTCCATGGTGAGACTTTAAGGAGGACATAGTCTCCCACTTGGAACTCCCTGTTCCTATGTTTAGGATCAGCATAACTTTTCTGCCTGCTTTGAGAAGTGAGCATCCACGCTCTGATCTTCTTAATAGCCTCATTGGTCCTCTGAAATGCCTCATAACCCAAGTATCTCCTTTCTCCTATCCCATCCCAATGAACCACCCCAATGGTCGACTGATAGATGTTATTGTAGGAAAACTCTATCAAAGGCAGATACTTACTCCAGGACCCCTCTAAGTCCAGCACACATGCTCGCAGCATGTCCTCAAATATCTTAATCGTCCATTCAGATTGTCCATCTATCTGAGGATGATAAGTACTACTAAACTTCAACTATGTACCCATAGCCCTCTGTAAACTTTCCTGAAACTTGGAAGTAAATGTGGGGTCCCGATCTGACATGATCGACCTCGGAGCTCCATGAAGGCGCACTATCTCTCTCTCACATAGAGATCTGCATACTGGTCAACTGTATAAGTTATCCTCACCGGTAAGAAGTGAACTGACTTGGTGTATCGATCCATGATAACCCACATCGAATCATGTTGACCCACATTCCTGGGTAACCCCACCACGAAATGCATCGTGATGTCCTCCCATTTCCACTTTGGGATGTCCAAAGGCTGTAATAGCTCTATTGTTCTTTGATGCTCAGCCTTGACATGTTGACATGTCAAGCACTTAGCCATATATTCTGTCACATCCCTCTTCATCCTAGGCCACCAACACAGGGATCTCACATCCTGATACATCTTAGTGGTGCTTGGATACAAAGAGTAAGGAGTAGTATGAGATTCATCCAGAATCTCCCGTCTGATAATAATGTCCATCAAAACACAGATCCAACCCTTGTATCTCAACAAGCCCATATCTGACATTGTATAATCCCTAGATACTCCAGCTAAGACGTCCTCTCTGATCTTTGTCAGTTGTAGATCACCCAACTGACCTTCATTTATCCTTTCTAACAGCGTAGACTATAGTGTGATATTGGCCAACTGGCCTACTAGCAACTCTATACTAGCTCTGTTCATATCCTCTGCCAACTCTCTGGATATTATTCTCGCATTGTATATCTTTCCCGGACCCTTCTAGCTTAAGGCATCTGCCACTACGTTGGCCTTTCCTGGGTAATACAGGATTTCACAATCGTAATCCTTCACCAATTCTAGCCAATGCCTCTGTCTCATTTCCAGATCTTTCTATGTGAAAAAGTACTATAGGCTCTTGTGGTTAGTGTATATCTCACACCTCTCCCCAAAAAGGTAATTCCTCTATACCTTTAATGCAAAAACCACTACTGCCAACTCTAGATTACAAATGGGGTATCTCTATTCATACTCTTTCAACTGACGTGATGCATAGGCAATCATCTTCTCTGACTGCATAAGAATACAACCCAAAACCTAATGTGAGGCATCACAGTATCTCACAAACTTCTCCTGATATGTCGGAAGACTCAGAACTGGAGCTGTAATCAATCGCTGCTTCAACTTCTGGAAGTTGTTCTCACACTTATCTTACCACACAAACTTCTCATTCTTACGTGCCAGTTCAGCCAATGAAGTGGGATCCCTTGCGAACCCTTCTACAAAACGCTTGTAATAACTTGCCAACCCAAGGAAGCTCCTAATCTCAAAGGCATTCCTTGGCCTTGGTCAATCTCTAACTACCTTAATCTTGGCTAGGTCTAGCATGATCCCATCGCTGTTGACAATATGACCAAGGAAGTTACCAGAGGTAACCAGAACTCACATTTCTAAAACATTGCGAACAACTTATGTTACCTCAGCCTTTGTAGAATAAATCTGAGATGTTGCTCATGTTCTGACTCTGACTGAGAATAAACGAGAATATCATTGATGAAGACGATCACAAATCGGTCTAGGTAATCTTTGAACACCCTATTCATCAGATCCATAAAGCAGCTGGGGAATTAGTCAACCCAGAGGACATGAATAATAACTTATAATGCCCATACCTAGTGCGAAAGGAAGTCTTCGGTATATTTCCCTCCTTGATCTTCAGTTGGTGATAACTAGATCATAGATCTATCTTTGAGAATGCCATTTTACCCATGCAACTGATCAAATAGATCATCTATACTTGGCAGAGGATAATTGTTCTCGATTGTTAACTTGTTCAGTTCCCTGTAGTCAATACACATTCTCCGAGAAGCATCCTTCTTCTTTACAAACAGGACTGGTGCACCCCATGGTGAGAAACTGGGTCTAATAAAACCCAAGTCTAACAGCTCCTACAGTTGTATTTTTAATTCTTTTAACTCTGCTGGGGCCATTCTGTATGGTGCCCTAGACATTGGCTCTATCCTTGGTGCCAATTCAATCACAAATTCAATCTCTGTGTGTGGCAGAAACGCTGGTAAATCCTCTGGAAACACATTCAGAAACACGCAGACTAATCTGGTCTCCTTTGGTTCCATTTGCATGACCTGAGTGGTATCTACCACACTAGCTAAGAATTTATGCAACCACCTCACAATAGATCTCTAGCCCTCAATACATATATCATAGGTACAAGGGGTCCATGCATAGTGCCAACAAATACAAAAGGATCCTCACCTTTAGGCTTAAAGGTTACCATTTTCCTTCTGCAATCTATGGTTGCCCCATACTTCACTAACTAGTCCATACCCAGAATCATAACAAAGTCGGTCATAACCAACTCTATCAAATCAACAAACAACTCTCTGCCCTCTAGTGCCATTAGCAATGATCTGACCCATCTCCTGGATACTACTAACTCTCAAGTGGTTAATAAGGTCCCGAAACCCACAACATAATAATCACATGGTCTACACAGTCTATCAATAATTATACTAGAAACAAAAAAAAAGGTGTAGCACCAGAATAAATCAAAATAGTGTAAGGGGTTCCATCACTAAAAATCTGACCTGTGACTACTGAGGGACAAGCCTCAGCTTCTGCCTGTGTCAATGTGAACACTCGTGCTGGGGCTGAGCTGTCACCCTTTGTTGGTTCTTCATTTCTTGCCTTCGGGCAATCTTTCTTTAAGTGTCCCACTATCCCACACAAAAAGCAGGTCTTTGCCCGACACTCCCCTATATGGCACCTCTTGCACCTGGTGCACTTTGGAAAAGTCCTCCAGCCCTCGTTGCCACCCTGGTGGCCTATTGTAATACCACGTGGTCTCCTGTCAGGGCCTGGAGCTGGAAAGGCATCAAGAGCCTTCCTTTTCTGATCACTAGGGCCTCCGCCCCTACCTAAACCAATAAATGGAGGTCTCACCCTCCTAGTTTCTCTCCTGGTCGCATTCTCGCTCCATATTTTATTCTCTATACTCTCGGCTATGATCACCTTCTCAACAACCTGTGTATAGGTAGTCACCCTCGACATAGTGGTAATGGGAACATCTCGAGCTATCATAGGCTGTAGCCCCTGGAGAAACCTTTCCCTTCTGGTCCCATTAGTTGGCATCAGTTCCCCAAAATACTTTGCCAATTTATCAAATTTCAAGGCATATTCAGTCACTGATGAGTTGCACTGAAGTAATCTGCTGAAATCTTCTGCCTTTTCTGCCCTGATGGCATCATTATAATACTCTTCAGCCTTTGTATTAAATAGAGTTTGAAACTCTTCCCAATCCAGGGCATTAACATTTCTGGTGTGGGATATCACTTCCCACCAAATTCGTGCATCCTCTTGAAACATACATGTGGCACAAGCCACCCTCTCATTACCAACCACCCTCTTAAAGTCTAGGATGGTGGTAACCATGTTCATCCACTATTCGGCCTTAGTCAGATCTGCACTACCCTCAAAGAGTGGAGGGTGCTATTTTCTGAACCTTTCATAAAGAGGTTCCCATTTATTCCCAACCTTTAGCAGTTGCTCAACTGTTGGCACCATCTCAGGTGGTGCCTCTGGTAAAATGTTCCTGTAGAAACTTGTTGTTGTCTCAGGAGATAGATCTCTTCTTCCTACCTCAATACCTTAGCTTACAAATCAGCAAGCACCTGCTGCCAGTTCTCAGGATTTGGCGGAGGGGTCTGACCCTAGTCATTATCCTGACCTTGTCTGTCATTCTGGCCCTGATCTTCCTAGCCAGCTGATGACTCAATCTGCCTTGGAAGCATACTTCCAACTTCCAAGCTTATACCTTACTGTAATAATCAATTCGACCAATTAGGTAGTGATAACTAAACCTCTTGTCGCCTCACGGTCCAAGATCAAGTATATAATCATTCACATTCAACAGTCATGCTAATAAGCATGTCGATTCATGTTCATATCCAAGCATGGTGCCAATAAGCACGTTCTAATATTCATAACAATTAACGATGCTAATAAGCATTTGTTGACACTCATAACCATATAACAATGTTAATAAACATTTTCTGACATACATGTATCTATGATAATGCTAATGAACGAGTCCTGACCTACATGTCCATATAATAGCGCTAATAATCTGTTCCTTTGCATTCACAAGCAATATCAGTGCTAATAAGCACATCCTATTATATCATGCAGTAGTCAAGGGCCAGGCCTTATCAGTATATCTCATGCTACCTAATAAGGCAGACAGATAAGGAATTTATATCCTATTTAAGCAGTTAAGTACATAACCACATAAATAGTTATCGAACCCTTAGTCAAGCTTGTCTTTAGTGGCGAGAGTACATGCCCAGCCTATCTTCAGGAACCCTTAGCCTTGGCATGCTCTGATACCAAGTTGTAACACCCTGGTTAGCCAAGACCATTACACTGTGTATTTTAAATGGTGCTTAACCCGCTAAACGAGTTATTAGGCCATAAACGTGCATCCAAATGTGATTAATGGTCCAGGGTTAAAAATTTCAATTAAAAGGAATGGATTTTTCATTAAAACATTAAACTGTACGTGGGATCCCATAATAAACGTTTACAAAGTTGTTTACAGTTCCAAAATAGTCATTATAATTCAAAAGTTACAATCTGTTAACCTAAGTGACAAAAATAGGGTTAAACCCTAGTTTCTCTAAGAAACCTTGGCCGTGGTGGTCAAGCGACCGCATATGTACACATCGACACCTAAGCTCTCCAACTCATGGCTGGTCCAACTTATCTTTCCCTTTACCTGCATCATAAAGCATCTGTGAGCCAAGGCTTAGCAAGAAAACTTAAACATGCTAATAAGTAGTGAATAACACATTTCCAAATCATAATAAATGTGCCCAGCAGTGATAACCCTACTCATTCATGCATACCTTCATATAAATGACTGCAGTGTCATATGGGGCCAATCGCCCTAAATAAATGATTGCTGAATCATATCGGGGATTTTGCCCAAATACCTGACTAATAAGTCATATTGGGGCTTAGCACCCTAGGATCTAGGACTAATAAGTCACCCCAGGGCCCAATGCCTTATCCTTTGTATAACTAGCCTTGGAGTTGGCCCAGCGTACCTGGCGCTTTGGTTTTTCTACGACCATTGGGTCAGACAAGTGTATAATGCTCTCCTGATTAGATCTAATCATATCGATCAGTGCTCAGCGCGCTATTGCCACCCTTTACTCATAAGTCAATGCTTTACTTAAGTATATAATGCTAAAAGACATTCATCATATAAAAAACATCCATATATAAAGAATTCAACATACTTTAATCAATCGTTCATAGGTATAATCATAATCATGCGCATTTACAGAGGCCAATGCCCAGTCAAGACTATATTTAGCATTCGGGCCAAGCCCTAATCATTTACATCACATAATGGGTGCAGTTTTCTTACCTCAGGTCCGAAAATATAGTTAAATAAGAACGACCCTTGGGCACGATCCTGATCTTGACCCCTAGCAGTAACCTAGTCATAACCAAATATAGAATCCCATCAATAACGAGGAAATAAAGGCTTCCATACCAAGTCCTAGCCTCTGGGACCTCGAATTCTACCAAACTGGGTAGTAGATTTGATCCCGAGCCTTTAGGTTTAAAGTCCTGTCATTAAAACCTAAGGTCACCATAAATGGCTAGGCGGGCCACCACTTGCCCTTAAGGGTCTAGGGCATGGGTCGCGGCATGCCCTAGAGGGCCGCGATGCACCACAAAGACAGAGCCCCCTCCTAGGCCCTATGGTTCACACAGGCTACGATGCCCAAGAACTAGGCTACGATGCGACCCTGCGGACCCAGAAATCCCTGTTTCTCCCAGCCCAAAACTCATAAAAAATCATTACCAAACAATCCCGAACATTACATCTCAATCCCAACAACAAAACCCAGCTTAAACATATACAAAACATTACCAAAACTCACTCCAAAACCTTGAGCTTACATGCTAAGGAGCAACTAAAACCACAGTGAAATACTAACTAAAACAGAGTTTAGAATCTTTACCTCAGTTGTGAATCACACTCCCTAGCCGCATCTAATCACCTAACCTCAAGCTTTGAATCCTCAAGCTCTGAATCCCCAAACCTTAGCCTTAATATCCCAAACGCAATTAAGAGGGAAACCAGAGAGAGAAGAGCACAATCGAGAGGGAAAAAAAAAGAACACTAGAGTGTTCTATAAACATCCTTCAGCCAAGGGGATAGGTGGCTAAGTCACTAGTTTTGCCTCCCAAATGACATATATGCCCTTTACTCTTTGTCTTGCCTTCCTATACCACAAGGGCAAACTCGTCATTATCCAATTGTCCCGTTAATCATAATTAAGGCCTCACCATTCTCGTAACTTCTAATATCCTCAAATAATTACCAAATAATTTCCCATTACCTACTAAATCCTGGTAATGTGCTATGTACCAAATTACCCTAAGCTCACCCAAGCCCAATATTTGACCCCGTTATGACTAAACCGCTATCTTTCTTCCTAGGACCACCTCGTGCTGAGTATCTCAAATATATCCACATAATAATGTGGTCTCACACATAAATCCCATATATTCACACATATACAGTTATGCCCTCAACTTGCCAAAATTACGAAAATGTCCTTCTAATAAGAAACAAGCCCACATGTATGCAATTACAACCATATAATAATATGACAAACATAATCATGCATATAATCACATAATAACACAATAAAACAGTTATTGCCCTCCTGGCCCCCTAATCAAGGCATTATGCCACATTAGGGAATTTGGGTCGTTACACACACTTTCTCCTCTTCCTCTCTCACATGCCCAAGACACCATACACACACACACACACACAAACAATCACATATAAATGACAACCAACAACAACTAGGTAATAAACAAAATTAATGTTAAAAAAAAATTAATTCAAATTATAAAAAAATGACAAATAGTTAAAATAAAACAATAAACAATCATAAATAAATAAACAATTATTAAATTGTGTGACAGGATATTACATAAATAGCCAAGGGATTTGCATATGTTTTTACTCATTTGGAGCTATTCCAAGAATCTTGGAGAATCTCTGGCACTTGTCCCATTTCTGTACATACTCCATTGCATCTTCGTTCATGGTTGGCCAGAAGTACCCTTGTTGTAGCGTCCAAAATTTGCTAATAAGTCTTAGGGCCTTGATTAGTGTGCCTTAATTATGATATTATATGAATTATATGGTAATGTGAATAGACATGCATGATTGTGTGTATTAAATATGCATGTGAGCCCATTTCTGTGAATAGAGGCGTGTTTGTAATGTTGGCCCATTGAAGGCATAAATGTAAATATGCATGTGTTGTGAGTGTGACCCCAGTGTTATGGGGATATATTTGAGATGTGTGATCCGAGAGGGTTCTAGGGAGAAGATTAGCAGAATAGTCACAACGGGGTCAAATACTCGGCTCGGAAGGAGTCCAGGGGTATTTTTGGGTATGTTATATGTGTTCGAGAATTATCGAGTAACGGGTAGTAGTTTAGTAATGGTTTACACATGTCGGTATTAAATGGGAATTTATTATTAACACTTGAGGAACTAACGGGACGTGGAAAATGATGATTTATCCCTTGGGGCTGTTAAAGGATAGGGTTATGTCTAGAAGGCATTATGGACTTTTCACTTGGGGATAAGTTTGGATGGCTTTAGATACTAGAATCCACCAGAATAGAAAGAACTCCCTTCAAGTTTTCCTTTTTCTCTCCCTTTGGTGTTCTTGGAGCAAAGGGGAATTATTTGAGGAACTAGCTGTGAATCTAAGGTGTGGAAGCTTGGAGATTGAAGAATAAAGCTAGGTTCAACTAACGATTGGTTCAAGGTTATCATTGGCAGAAGGGGTAAAGGAATTCCTATGCTTCTCTATTGAATTATGAGTTTGATATTGATGTTCTTGAGTTTCAAACTCAAGGTTTGAATTTTGGGCTATGATGGAGTTTTGATTTAGCTATTACTATGGTGATGTTGTTTAAGGTACTTGGGAATACTTGAGAGACTTAGTTATGGCTGTAGTACATGTCTAGGGTGGAATTTTGGTGAATTGAATTCAGGAAAAACGTAGAAAATGGTGGGATTTCTGGGCTTCTGGCTTGAGCCGCGGCCCTGTTCTTCAGGTGTCACGGCCTGTGTGTTCGAAGTGGCTGGAAAGCCTCTGTCTTCCAGGCACACCGCGACTCAAGGCTAGGAATGTCGTGGCCCGTGTGTGCGTGAGGCCTGGGAAGGCCTTTATTTTTTAGGTGCGCCGCAGCCCAAGGAAGGGTATGCCGTAGCCTGTGTTCCCGAGGAGTGAGGATTTTACCTCTGACCTGAGCATGCCGCGGCCCTTAAGGGGCTGAGCCGCGGCTCAAGTGTCAGATGTTGACCATTTGTGGGTTTTCGGTATAGGAACTCAAATGTTAAGGCTCGGGAATGATTTTACCACCCGAATTGGTAGAATCTAAGGTCTCGGAGACTAGAATTGTAACCCAAAGTTATTTAATGGATTAGAGCTTAATGGATGGCTATTATTGATGCGCTGTGACTAGGTCTTACCACTTAGGCTCGGGATTAGGATCGTGCTCGGGATCGCTTTGGCTACTTTGTTATAAGTTGTTGTGATATTGAGTAGTTGTGTGAATATACTATTGTGTTATTATGTCGTCATGTTAGAGTGCTAATGTGTTATAGCACTGCTGTACTATTAGGTTGTTATGCTTTTGTGCTTTTGAGCTAGTCTAGATGTTGTGTTGTCGAGCATGCTAGTAGGATCTGCTATCTGTTTGCTGCAGTAATTAAATATGAGTTGTGAGATATATTTTTATTGTAATTTGTGCTTCAAGTTCTCTTGCTGGGCCTCGGCTCACGGGTGCTCTGTGGTGCAGGTAAGAACAAGGAAGCTGGATCTTACAACCATGAGTTGGAGGGCATGGAGCGGTGTGTACATGCTTGGCCTACCTGGCCACCACGGTTGGGGTTATTTTAAGGAACACGTGGTAAACGTTTGATTTTGTCGCTTAGGTTGACTGTACTATACCTTTGGATTGTAAATGTATTTTAAAATAGTGTTTTGGGATCCCAACGTAATAATTTTATGAATTTTAAAAGAAAGACCAACTTTTTATACTCAATATTTATTAAATGAGTCTTTATTTTTATTCGAACACACTTTTTAATCTTAAACCTCGACTAGCAAGCTAATGGCACATTTATAAATCACTTGGTAATGACTCAAAGGAGGTAGAGCGTTACAACTTGGTATCAGAGCGTGCCAAGGTTTATGGTTCTTGGAGATTGACCGAACATGTACACTCGCTGCCAGAGACAAGCTCAACTCAGGGTTGGTATTAAATGCAATATTTGTTTAATTGCTTATGTGAGTTGCTTTACCTAATAGATTTGGGAGCATGATGAATATGTATGTGCTTTTGTGAGAATGAGATTTGATGATTGATGCACGAGCATTGTGGTTTTGTATCATAGTATGTGTATTATATGGTTATTGTGTTGTTCGGCCTTGCTATGGCTTAGAGTTGTATAAGAGTATCAGGGCTGGTAGGCCAAGTTTTTGGCTGCAGATAGATTTGGAAGTTTCGTAGCTGAGGCAGTCAATTGGATCAGGCAGGGTGAATGGTGGCAACTGAGGCCAAAATCATCCACTGGCATTGGGATTTGCGGCAGGTGTTTGCTGACATACAGACATAAATGTAAAGGTAGGAGGGAGAGATTAGGTGATTGAGACCGTGGGTTTCATCAGGGAATGCTGCCCGGTGAGGGTTAGCAACAATGGCACTGGTTACGACTTAACCTAATGGTGGAATTAGATGGGAATTACTACATGAAAGGTTTTAGATGGGTTGACCTCCAGTCTTTGAGGGAGGCATGGAATTGTTTAGAATTGAAAAGTGGACGAGCATGGCTAGCCTCGTCTTCGACTTTATAGGAGTGAAAGGTAACGATGGAGTGGCTTGTACCACGTACGTGTTGCGGGAGGATTCTCGAGCGTGGTGGAAAGTTGTATCCCACACTTAGAATATTATCTTGATGGGTTGGAAGGAAACTCAGACAATGGTTCAATGAGAGGCACTACGGTGATGCAGTTTGAGATGCAAGGACCGATGATTTTAGGAATTCGGTACAGAATAGTATGATAGTGACATGGTATGTTAGTGAGCTTTGTAGATCGACCAAATCTGTGTTTTGTTTGGTACCAATGAATGTGACCCAAAAAGAGCAATCCACTTGAGGATTGAACCCTGGGATGGCCAGTGCGTTAGGATCGCTCTAGTGTGGAAATTTGTTACCTACACTTGGACAGTAGGGAGGGCCCTTGTTATAGAGGATGCAGGAGTCAGAACATGAAGTAAGAGTGTCGATGGGAAGAAAGCTCGGCCAAAGGTATCTTTATTTGCGGGAGCAGGAAAGAAAGATCTTTGATGGTTCTATTACTTCTGGTCTTGGCAGGAGAGTTCTTAATGTTCAGGGCGGTCGTGAGGACAACAGTGAGGTCTAGAGGAGTTATATGGTATGCGTTGGGCGCATGAGACATCATGTGAGTGAGTGTTGAATGAAGGCATGGTATTAGTGAGGAATCGTAGGGCTTATCAAGGAGAGTTTTCCAAGGACATTGATAGAAGAACTAAAGAGTACAGATAACTCTACCCCAGCTCGAGTGAATGTTTCGATATGGTTAGAGCTCGAGGTTAGCCCTCGGAGGCAATTAGTTGGCTTTCTAGTTCTTTTTTCTACTAATAAATTGAATTGATTAAGGTGGTTTTGTGAGGAATATGAGGTGATCTTGAATGTGGTTTTGTCAGTTAAATAAGGGACAACCATGGATTGAAGAGGAAGATAGTGACTTCTGAGGTTAAAAGGAAAGGGTCTGGTTATAGTTGCTGGGTGCCTAGCTGTTGAGGAAGATACCGCTGAGGTTATATCAGATAGCCCAGACGAATAACGGATTGGCGGATAAGGTTTTAGAAGGGTTCATGATGATTCAATGGGATAATTGTCGCATTTAGGGAAAAGTGCGTGTAACGAAATTAAGGAAAAGGTAGAAGCAGTATCCGAGACATTATGAAGTATAGCACTAGCTCAGCAGGAAGAACTAAGGTTTAGTTGAATAAGTGTTTGATTTGAGGGTTGATCAGACGGAGCATCTTATTGTGGGACACGTCAATACAATTTGACAATAAAAGGGGCCAAGTCTACGAGGATAGGACAATGCTTTGAAGAATTACCCTGATAGGGATCAAGGCAAGAGGCGGTACATGAATTTCCACTTGCACTAAGTAGGATATGGTGGAGTCTTGATAAAGGCTTCTAAATTGATCAGTGCACCAGCGACCCAAGTAAGTTCAATAAGCAGAGAGTACAAGGATGATGTTGATAAGTCATATTCAGATTTATCTGGGATGTTTCAGACTACTCCCAACTAGAAGCAGAACACGAATAACACCTTTATTGATAGTACCAAGGTTAAGGAAACAAGGTTACAGGTAAGGTTTCAAGAGAGACAAGTTCTAATTTCTCCGGAAGAGGTTCAGGGTCATGTTATGGGAGGTAATGGGATCATGTATGAGGTAATTAAGATGGAAATCGTACAGAAATTACTAAAAGAACGCGTTGGAGGCGAAAAGCGTAGTTAAACCAAAGGGACACATCTACTACTGTATGAGGTATCTTTGAGGACATCTATACTTTGACTGGGGCAACATTAGAACATAAAGATGATCTGAATGGATGGTTGCGTACCAAATTTTTAGAAGTTGGTATAAAGATTGATTCACATGCCACAGTATAGAATTTGTATGTATGGACTGGTATAGGAGAATGATGCGATAGACAACGTCCTTGCTTAGAGTGTGGAGTTTCAGTGCAATATGTTATGAGTTAAGGGGCATCATGTGTAACTAAAAGAGTGATCATTTTCACCTCACAATGAATGGCAAGATGATAGTCATGCTGGTTAACCATGGTTAGAATGAAGTAAGGATTGAGTTTGATTTGGAACTTGCAGTTGATAGTGGGTGAATATATTCCTATGAATGAATACTGAAACGTAGGAAGAGGATCTTGTAGAAAAGGTTAAGAATCCTACTACTTTGGAATAGATGAGTTAAATTATGCGGTTCAGATGAGTGATTCAAAGGATATTGGCAATGAGGGAAGATGCGGGATGAACCTTAGATCACTCCTTACGAATATTACATTCAAGAGGTTGAATCGATGCTGAACTACACTATGTATATCGGGAGGCACACGACCTAATCGTTTAGTAAATAAGAGGTAATAATCAGAGGCCAGAAGGGCTATTATGATTCTAGTGTATCCTAGAGTTAATATAAAGGGATATGATTATGAACCCTAGGGGTCGACCAGCTAGGGTCATAGATAAAGTAAGTAAATGTGAAAGTTGTAATTTGACCTATTTGGTTGGCACACCATGACTGGTGTGAGTGAGGTATCAAAAGGGGAGAACGGGTATGAGAGGAGACTGTACGTCTCCATTGGACACCAATGGTGATAGTGTCAGATGGGAACCTATGGACTTCCAGGCTCTGGAAAAAAAGGGGTCGTAGAGTGACACCAAGTAGAATATTGTGAGTCAGGGAATGAGAAGTGCTTACTTCAGAAAGTGAACTTAGGGACAGGAAGTACCCTAAATCAGGAAATGGTTCAAGGACCAATGAAATTATCAAGAACCGTTAAGGTCAGGAGTGTCTACGTTATTACAAGGACATGATAATTCACAAGTTTAGATATGGGAACGTGGGGTTCCATGATTGTGAACTTTGTGTCCTCTATGTGTTATGAACTAACAAGGATATGATGGTTCAGAAAGAAAAATAGGAGTTGACTTATGTTGGTGAAATCCTAATAGGGATTAGGCCAGGGGCCTATAGTTTTGCCTTACCCCAGGTAAAGGCTTACGAGATGTTACTGGTGCCAATGTTTAAGAAAAGGGTGACCAGTACAAATCCCTGATTGAGTAAGGAGACCCTAGGAAATTCATGGAACTTACTATGTAAGAAAAAGTCATTGAAATTCTGGATAAAAGAAAGAAGGTTTTACAAATTAATACTATTTTTCTTGTGAGAGTGTTGCAAGTAGTGACAAAGTAAAAGACCTGAATCTGGGAATATAGTCAGGTATGCAGGATTAGTGTTCCGAGATATGAAAATAAATTTCGAGGACGAAATTCTAATAAGGAGGGGATAATTGTAGCATCCAAAATTTACTAATAAGGCTTAGGGCCTTGATTAGCGTGCCATAATTATGATAATATATGAATTATGTGGTAATGTGATTAGACATGCATGATTGTGTGTATTAAATATGCACGTGGGCCCATTTATGTGAATATGGGCGTGTTTGTAATTTTGGTCCGTTAAGGGCATAAATGTAAATATGCATGTGTTGTGAGTGTGACCCCAGTGTTATGGGGATATATTCCTGATGTGTGATCCGAGACGGTTCTAGGGAGCAGATTAGCAGAATAGTCACAACGGGGTCAAATACCCGGCTCGAGAGGAGTCCGGGGGTATTTTTGGGTATGTTATATGTGTTCGGGAATTATCGAGTAACGGGTAATAGTTTAGTAATGGTTTAGACATGTCGAGATTAAATAGGAATTTATTAAGAACACTTGAGGAACTAACGGGACGTGGAAAATGACAATTTAGCCATTGGGGCTCTTAAAGGATAGGGTTATGTTTAGAAGGCATTATGGACTTTTCACTCGGAGATAAGTTTGGATGGCTTGAGATACTAGAACCCAATAGAATAGAAAGAAATCCCTTCACGTTTTACTTTTTCTCTCATTTTGGTGTTCTTGGAGCAAAGGGAAATTCTTTGAGGAACTAGCTGTGAATCTAAGGTGTGGAAGCTTGGAGTTGAAGAATCAAGCTAGGATCAGCGGACGATTGGTTCAGGGTTATCATTCGCAGAAGGGGTAAGTGAATTCCTATGCTTCTCTATGGAATTATGAGTTTGATATTGATGTTCTTGAGTTTCAAACTCAAGGTTTGAATTTTGGGTTGTGATGGAGTATTGATTTAGCTATTACTGTGGTGATGTTGAATAAGGTACTTGGAAATACTCGAGAGACTTAGTTATGGCTGTAGTACATGTCTATGGTGGAATTTTGGTGAATTGAATTAAGGAAAAATGTAGAAAATGCTGGGATTTCAGGGTTTCAGGCTTGAGCTGCGACCTGTGTGTTTGAAGTGGCTGGAAAGCCACTTTCTGCCAGGCGTGTCGCGACTCAAGGCTAGGAATGCCGCGGTCCGTGTGTACGTGAGGCCTGGGGAGACCTCTATTCGTGAGGCGTGTCGAGGCTCAAGGAAGGGCATGCCGTGGCCCGTGTTCCCCAGGAGTGAGGCTTTTGCCTCTGACTTGAGCGCGCCGCGACCCTTAAGGGGCTGGGCTGCGGCTCAAGTGTCAGATGTTGTCCATTTGAGGGTTTTAGATTTAGGAACTCAAATGTTAAGGCTCAGGAATGATTTTACCACTCGGATTGGTAGAATCCAAGGTCTCAGAGACTAGAATTGTAACCTAAAGTTATTTAATGGATTAGAGCTTGATGGATTGCTATTGTTGATGCGTTGGGACTAGGTTTTATTGCTCAGGCTCAGAATTAGGATCATGGTCTATATAGCTTTGGATTGTCATCTTGGGACACCAGGTAAGAGAACTGTTTTTACCCGTAGAGCTATGTGGTGTGTTGTACTGTATGTATTATTTTATGTTTGTTATGTCATACATGTGATTATGACTGATTGGCAAGAGTCGGGAGCGGCAAGAGCCGGAATCGACAAAAACTGGGAGAGGCAAGGGCCAGAATCGGAAAAAGCTGGGAGTGGCAAGGGCCTAGAGCGGCAAGAGCCGAAATCGGCAAAAGCCGGGAGAGGCAAGGGCCGGAATCGCGCGGGAACGGCAAGGGGCCAAGATCGGTGTTAAGCATGCGGAGTGCAAATCCAAGAATGGAAAGGGGCAAGAAATAGCTTTGAACACGTGGTGAGCAAGCCGTTAGGACGAGACCCTCCTAGGATGCTGGAGTCATCCTCTCAGTGTAGACCGCGAACCCAGGGCCTGGCATAGCACCTGGGATGGCATGGCCGCTATGTGTTTAGCCTGTTGTCGGCTTTGTTATAAGTTGTTGTGATATTGAGTTGTTGTGTGAATATACTGCTGTGTTATTATGTCGTCATGTTAGAGTGCTAATGTGTTATAGCACTGCTGTACTATTAGGCTGTTATGCCATTGTGCTTTTGAGTTGGTCTAGAAGCTGTGTTGTTGGGCATGCTAGTAGGATCTGGTATCTATTTGTTGCTCTGATTAAATATGAGTTGTGAGATATATTTTTATTTTATTTTGTGCTTGAAGTTCTCTTGCTGGGCCTCAGCTCACGGGTGCTCTATGGTGCAGGTAAGAACAAGGAAGCTGGATCTTACAACCATGAGTTGGAGGGCATGGAGCGATGTGTACATGCTTGGCCTACCTAGCCACCACGACTGGGGTTATTTTAAGGAACACGTGGTAAGCGTTCAGTTTTGTTGCTTAGGTCGACTGTACTGTACCTTTGGATTGTAAATGTATTTTAAAATAGTGTTTTGGGATCCCAATGTAATCTTTTTACGAATTTCAACAAAAGACCAACTTTTTATACTCAATGTTTATTAAATGAGTCTTTATTTTTATCCGAACACACTTTCTAATCTTAAACCTCAACTAGCGAGTTAATTGCACATTTATAAATCACTTGGTAATGGATCTAAGGAGGTAGGGCGTTACAACTTGGTATCAGAGCGTGCCAAGTTTTATGGTTCTAGAGATTGACCAAACATGTACACTCACTGCCAGAGACAAGCTCGACTCAGGGTTGGTATTAAATGAAATAATTGTTTAACTGCTTATGTGAGTTGCTTTACTTGCTAGAATAGGGAGCATGATGAATATGTATGCGCTTTGTGGGAATGAGATTTGATGATTGATGCACGAGCATTGTGGTTTTGTATCGTAGTATGTGTATTATATGGCTATTGTGTTGTTCGGCCTTGTTATGGCTTAGCGTTGTATAAGAGTATCAGGGCTGGTAGGCTAGGTTTTTGGCTGCAGATAGATTTGGAAGTTTTGTAGCTGAGGCAGTCAATTGGATCAGGTAGGGTGAATGGTGGTAGTTGAGGCCAGAATCATCCACTGGCGTTGGGATTGGCAACAGGTGTTTGCTAAAGCATCTGCGTCAAGTTTTGGTCCCAAGGTACCTGTTGAATAGTGTACTTATTGAATTGTTCCAATAAGTTTTTGGCCTTGTTCATGTAAGAAATCATTTTTAATCTTCGGGCTTGATAGTCTCCTAGTATTTTGTTCACTACCAGTTGTGAATCACTGTAAATTTCAAGCGCCTGTGTGTTGACATCTTTTGCTAGCCTTAACCTGGAGAGCAGTGCCTCATATTTTGCTTCATTATTCAAGGCGACAAACCCGAATCTAAGTGCGTAATGAAAACGATCTCCTTTTGGAGTTATCAAAATCGGCCATACTCCGATGTTGTGTTCATTAGATGAACCATCAACGAGCAACTTCAAGATAGGGATCTTTTCTTCTGATTCTTCCAGTAGTGGGGTCTGCTCAATAGGTTGTAGTCCTGCGTACTCAGCTACAAAATCCACTAGTGCTTGTCCTTTTATTACTGCTCGTGGCTGATAGGTGATCTCAAATTGTCTCAACTCCATAACCCATTTTGGTAGTTGACCAACTACTTCAGGTTTTAGCAATACCTATCTCAAAGGTTGGTCAGTTAATACTGTAATTGGATGGGCTTGAAAGTACGAGCGTGGATTTTGTGACATGAGCAGTAAAAAGTATGCCAATTTTTCAATTGTTGGATATCTTGATTATGCTCGTACCAGCCTTTTGCTGATGTAATACACTGGATGATGTATTTTGTTATTCTCTGATCAGAATTGCACTAGCAGCGTACTTAGTAACTGCTAGATAGATAAACAAAGTCTCTCCATCGATTGGCTTGGATAGAATGGGAGGTTGAGGCATATGCTTCTTGATGGCTTGGAAAGCCTACTCACATTCTTCTATCCATTTGAATTTCTTGCTTCCTCTTAGTAAGTTAAAAAATGGGACACATTTGTCTGTTGATTTGATATAAACCTACTGAGAGCAGAAATTATTCCTCTTAGACCTTGTACGTGTTAGGTTGTGGTAGGTGATTTAATTTCAATAAGATTTTGGATTTTTTTTCTTCAGGATTTGCTTTTATTCCTCGAGGATTTACTATGAATCTAAGAGATTTACCAGATGCAACTCCAAAAGAACAATTGAGAAGATTTAACTTCATCTTATATTTCCTTAAGATGTTTAAGTACTCCTCAAGATCTTTGGCATGCCCCTCGACTTTCTTCGATTTTACAAGTGTTTACCGAGTTTTTCGGAAACGAATATAAACAGAATAATAAAAAGATAAGGACTGTAGAAGTGCTGAAATATAACTAAACAAACAGTGTTTTTACATGGTTCAGGCGTTAACGAGCCCTAGTCCACGAGTCGATGTTATTATACTTGGAAAGGACTACAGTAAGATGGCTGGTGTACGAGAGCTTCACACACTCACAGTGTTCTCTCGGGTTCTCTTGAAGAAGATGAAGCTAGAGAGATTTTTGTAGAGTTTTTGCTATGTGATCTATTGGTCGTCCCCTTTCTTGTAAAATGAAGGGGTCTTTATAGCTAGGGTTTTGGATTAGGGTTTTTCTCTACGTACATGAGTCTTAATTACTCCAGCCATAAATAGGGAATACAATTACTGTAGTAGCATGGCTACAAAACTCTATGTGGGTATATTTACATGAAAGTATGGGGAACACACAAAGTCAGCCGTCTTTTCCAAGTTGTCAGCGGAACAGTAGGCGAAAAGGTACCCTTAGGCGTGCTGAGATGTGTGCGGCTTTGACCTGTCGGGCGTGTCAGGCGGGATCCTGTGTCAGGTGGATATCATTCCAAACATGCCTCCTCCATGACTCGACCGCTTGGTATTGTTCCGTGTGAGGCACGGAACCGTTTCCGCGAAGAACACTCGAAGAGCTTCTCCTGGAAGGAGCTTCCCCGAAGGATACCCCTTCGGGAGTCTGAGAGGGTTGACGAGTTTCCGTGTCGTGTTTGCTTGGAAGAGTAATCCGGACACTAAACACGAGAGGCGAAGCCTTTCTGTCCATCCGCGAGCTCTGGTCACCTACCGTGAAAGACATCAATAATTCTGTTTCCCCGAGGACATCAATCTAAACGCTATCCGGAAATCTGGATAACATTTACCCCCCAAGGTCACGGAGCTTTGAGAGATCCGGGAGCTTGTACAGTCCTCCGGGTATTTCGGTCCCTTAGATTAGGCGAGGGGCCACCTTCTGTGTTCCCGGAAGGGTTCCTTTTTCCCGCCTGAGTGTTAGTATGAAAAAGACAGGGAATTTCTTCTGTTTGAACTCAAGTACTCAAGTGCGGCAAGGACCACGTGTCATGCTGGGAATGGTTCTGCGACCAAGACGTGTGCGTGAGGCGACTGGTTGAGTATGCGTGCGTCAGTCATCTGAGTAATGATTTGGCAGTTTTTAATGGTACTCCGGGCCCGAGGTGGTGTAATGATGGGAAATAAATACTTTATTCCCATCCGAGGAGTCATAAATAGGATCGTCGCTTCATCTCCAGCCGTTGGATCTGATGCACACGGAATGGGAAGATCCGGACCGTCCATTTGAGGAATTCGAAACGACTTCTTCCCTGCTATAAAAACGAGGGAAAGGACCTTTCTTCCTCTTTACGCTTTCAAATTCTCTATCTTTCGGATTTTCAGATTTCCAAACCTTCGAACTCTCAGGCTTCCCAGCTTCCGTTCCTCCGAACTTGCCACTTCTTTTGGTAAGGATCTGGAAACTTTTCTTTTGACTTGGCAGTGGGTTTATTCGCCGAAGTTCCTGGTTTGAATCGCCGTTCGTCTTTGCAGCTTTTACTTCTCGCGATCGTGCTGTGCAGTGATCCAGTTACTCCTTCAACCTCCAACTACCCGAATATCAGTAAGTATTTCTACTTTGCTCTTTCCTCCCAAACCTTAGGTTGTTGGTAGTTGTTAGAGTAGAGGTTTCTGCCATTATCGCTTATGTGCATGCGTGAATAGGGCTTTGGTAGGCATGTGATTGATGTGAGTCGATAAGTAGCCTTTTTTGCATGCTTTGACGATTTGCGTTTGGAAAGTCGTTCCTTGCTTTGCTGTTTTAGGGCATAAGCATGAACGCCTTTAGGGTGTCTTTCTGTGGAAGAACACTTCTTTTGGTGGGCTTAGGCTCGGAGTCTGAGTCTGGTTCCTTGCTGCCCTTCGGGTGGCATGGTGCCAACCCCTCGGTAAGCTCGGTGGGAGCCTCTCCAAGCAGTTTTCGGGGAGGGTCTCCCCGACGCCTTTGATACCACTAGGGTATGGCAAGGGTGCTGACTGCTTAGAGTGTTTTCTTCTTTCTTTCTTTTGTCCAGTGACGAACATCTCAACGGAACAACTCCTTGCTGTGGGGGAGGCTGATTCTGCCCAGGAGAAGGGTTCCCCTGTCGCCGGTGCAAAGGGGAAAGGAAAGGCGAAAGTGGTCGCGGCTAGCCCACCGACTTCCAATAGTTCAATCTGGGAGATGGACCAAAAGCCGAACCTTTTCAGGAATTATGGCATGCTGGAGCTGTATTCCTCCGAGGCAGGCCTGAAGAACATCCCAGGTCTGATGTGGCACTGTCTGTCGGTGCTGGGCGAGTCGGCTAGCCAGAGTCACGAGGGCTTTGGTGCCTGGAGCTGGGCACACATAGTGTGTGGGGCGCACTTGCCCCTAAGGAGTTACTTTGCCAATTTCTGTGTGAAGGCGGGGATTGCCCCCTTCCAGTTGATTCCTCCCAGCTACAAGCTCCTAGCGGGGTGGTTCATCTTTTGCAAGTCCCGGAAACTGGAAGCTCCTACCCCAGAGGAGGTGCTGTACTTCTACGGGCTGAAGTCTCAGCCTATGAGGGGTCATTCAGACAAGGTGGGGTTTTACAGGCTGGAAAGGCACCCGGACGTGATGTGCCCCACTTGTCATACCGCGAGGGTTCCAGACCTCCGGGAGTACTGGTTCCTGACGACTGGCTTTCCGCTGAAGAGGGTGCCAGCCCTATCTTTGGACTTCAAAATCCCTGGTAAGTGCTCCTTTCTCTCCTTTTCAACTTTGTTTCTTTGCGTTTGATTTGCCTTTTGGGAGGATCTCTAATGCTTGTATTTGAATTTTGCAGAAGTCATTCCGCGGACACCTCGCTGTGCGGAGATGATAAGGAGGTCCAAGTTCTACGAAGGGCTTTCTGCGGAAGAGTTGAAAGTGGAGGGACTTGTGACCTCCGAATCTTTGAGGGAGTATGGGCTACTCGCCTCTTTCCAAAACATCGAGCCAGTGAGTGGCAGGGGGCAAAGTCAGGTGTCTGCCGACATCCGGGAGCAGATTGCCTTGGAGCTGTCCAAGGTGATCAACCAAGCAGCCCGGGACGAGAATACTTTATCTCCTAGTTGGGCGGAGAGGTTCCCCGACCCCCAGCCGGAGGAAGAGGAGATCGAGGCCCGCCACGCCGCGGCTTACCCTAACGAAGGGGCTCCGGGGGCTAGTACCTCCGGGAGAGGTAAGACTAGTTTTCGATTGATCCACACCCCCAGCCTGTCTGAGGTTTCCCGGACCTCTCAGATGGGGTTCGATCCCCGCTTTCTTAGGCTAGATCTGCGTAGGATACCTTTTGACAGATATTGCGATAGGGTAGATGAGCTTCTCGGGTGTCTGAGTGACGATAGTCTGCTAGAAGGTGTCATCATGGTTGACCCTTCTTCCCTCAGCATGTCATTCCCGGACTTCAAGGAGTACGGGAGCTTCCTGGAGCAGGAAGCGGTGTTTTGTTTTGCTCGGGGAAGGCCATCCACGTTTCTCGTGCATGGTCGTCCCTTTCAAACTTTTCTTTTTCTTGTTTCTTGTTCCCTGCTGGCGGGCTCGCTTGTGCTTTTATGTTGTTGATTGTCTTGTCTTCCGCTTATCTTCTTTCTCATTGCTTGTTGGTTCGTTAACCTTGCTTTGTACGTTTCTTGCAGAGTATCCAGAAGCCAAGATGTTGGGGAGGGTTACTTTGCTCATTAAGAAGGCTGCCACTAGCCAAGACCCGTCCACGGGGAAAGGACGGAAGACCAAGGCTGGTAGGGGAGGTAAAGCTGCCTCCCCCAAGAAGACAAGTGGCGAGGCGCAAGTGTCTCCGAGGGTAGAGAAGTCTCCTGCCGACGGGCCTTCCGAGACTATGATGGTCTCGAGTAGCAGCAGCGACGGGGAAGGGCTTGTGTTCCCCGTGAAGACAACTGGGGTGAGCAAGCGTCCCGGAGAAGATGCTGAGGGCGCTAAGAAGAAACGCCTTAGACACTCTTCTCCTGGTCGAAGGCAACAACAACAGCAACGACAGCAAACACAACTACAACAACAACAGCAACAAGAACAACAGAGACAATCACCATCGTCACAGCTGCAGCAACCACAACATCCAAACCAGCAGCAGCAACAAGGGCAATTACTTCCGCTGCCGCAACAGCAAAAGCAACAGACCGGGGCCTTAATACCCCGTCTGCCTCCTCCTCCAGCCCAAAGGGAGTCCACCGTTTCGGGGTCTCCTTCTTCTCAGCCAACAAACCTTCCTCTGCCTGGCCTAAAGTTCCACTTCCCTCGGAAGCCAACCAGTTTCCCCGCTGCCCTCCTGGAGGGTGTAAGACGGGCCGATAGTTTTTTGAAGAGGCGGTTAGAGGCGGAGAAGGCTGTTACTCAGGGAAGGGCAGATAACTTGTTTGCCGTGAAGAGAGCTGAGCTGGCCGAGGGGGTGAGATCCCTTCACTCGGCTGGAGCAGTTTTGGATGGCCCAGCCTTGGAGAAGAGGCTGGTGCCTAGGCTCGGACGTGCATTGGCGCCGTTCGGAGCTGAGATGATGGAGGACATGGCCCTGAGCTTGTGCGAGCTCAATTATGAGAAATGGGCCATCAGTAGCAGCAAGGATCCGCTGTTGCTGACACACGCTATGAAGCAGCAACTGTCCGGGGTAAGCCGTCAGTTGTTGTGTTTTGGGATCATCTGTCTTTTGGTCCGGCTTAACTCATTCTGTTGTCTTTCCTTGCAGGCCTCTATGATCGCGGAACGTTCGTTCCGGGAGGTTGGTGCAGTTCTGGTTCAGCTGGAGGAGAGCCAGCTGGCTCGCCAGGCCTTGGAGGCGGAGAAGCAGAAACTGACCCAACAGGCCTTGGGGGCTTCAGAGAAGATTGATCAGGCCCGGCGCACGGCTGAGGAAGAGGCGGACAAGAAATATCTTGCCAAATATCAAGAGTACCGGGCCAAGGCAGAGAATGAGTTTAGACAGCTGTCGGATGGGATGAAGGCCGAAAACTCCAAGCTCCGGGAAGAGCTGTCCCAAGCCAGGGTGGAGAAGGACACCTTGGAAGCTCGCTTGCAATCAAAAAATGATCTCCTCCTTAAGCAGCAAGAGGAATATTCCACTCTTCAGAGTAAGCTGCACGAGGAGGAGCAACTCCATAAGAGGAGCAGGGATCTCGTGTCTATGCTGCAGTTGGGGCTCGCCGAGAAGGATAAAGAGATCGGGGCCTTGCAATTCACTGCCAGGGGGCATGTGACCGAGAAGCAATCCGTGCTGAACCAAAATAGGGAGCAGCACAAGGAGATTGATTCTCTTAAGGGGGAGCGGGATGCCTCCAAGGCCGAAATGGAAAAATTGAGGGCTCAACTAACTGTCGCGGAGGCACAGCTGGCAACCTCCGAGGCGGAGCGCTTGAAGGAGAAGGAGGATGCTGAGGTGATACTGAATAGGACGATTAATATATCGCATGTGGTCCTCATGCATCAACTCTGGAAAGTGAACCCGGAGGTATTAGGCTATCTGGGAGATGATCCCGAAGCCATGAGGGAGAAGCTACTCGTGTCGGATCAAGGCCCAAAGGCGTACGTCCAAACTTACAACATTGACGAACGTGCTGGAGCCCCTGAGGCGGGAGATCCCGGAGAGGCGGGGACCTCTGAACCTTCCCGTGACAAAGTTCCGCCTTCCGATGAGCCGACTCCGCCAGCCTCAGTTGAAGTCGATGCCCCCGAAGCCGCGGTCGTGGAAGCTGCAGCTACCCCCAATGCTTGAAGGGGTTTTATCTTTAATTATTTTTCATTTTGAGTTTTTCATTGCGGACATATTTGCCATAATTATAGCATTCTCCTTTCTTTTCTGCCGAGTTCTTTATTTATCTTTGCGCTTAGGGTAGACTTTTATACGGTAGAAACTGTTGTAGGGGCGCATGAGGTTTTGGTTCCAACGGCCAAAACCTATGCACTTCCCACTTGAAGCTCTAACGGATGATGTATTTTCCCACGTAGTTTCTAGGTTACGAAGGTTTCCTGGTTCCAACGGCCAGGCTCCTTTCACCGTATTTTAGCTTTCCTAAGGCAAATAGCCAATCCCGGGACTTGTAGTTATACTGTTCGCTGGGATTGCTACGGTGAGCCGTTCCATGGTTTGGAACGGGAGTTCTTTTGGTGAGCGTCGCTAGACTTAAGGTTAGATCTTTGCGAAGCAAAACTAACTGTTGTTGCGAACCTCATGGTGGCTGACTTCAGGCACCTGGCATGGAGCCCTGCGAGGCAAGGCTCGTTGCTGTCGGGGAAATCGCCACGCCCACCAGGTGTGATCTCGGAGCAGGGGCTTTGCGAAGCAAGGCCTGCTGTGAGTGGGGGATCGACCATGTCTGCTCCTGGAGCTGAAACTTGCAATGGACGAGGAGCTCGCCATGCATTATTTTGTGAGATCCGGAGCTGGAGCCTGCGAAGCAAGGCTTACAACGGTCGCGGATCTTGCCATCTTTCGCCTTGCGGGACCTGGAGCTGGAGCTTGCGAAGCAAAGCTCTTCAGCGATCGCGGAGTATTCTGCAAAGGACTTGTCAGGGAGTTGGGGGTGTTTTGGCGTAGCTCTATGAACATGCCTCAACCCCCAGTCCTGTCCATCGCTGGGCTACACAGGAGATAATTTTCATGATACATAATGGCAGGCATTTCCATGGCAATTTTCACATAAGCACATAATGCACATATGACACGTAATGCAAGCATGTTCATGGCAACAAATAAACCTAAGCTTAACAATTTAAACATTTCAAACAATTTAAAAATTTCAAACACAATGCTAGCACATGAGTGGTGTTCTGTGTACGTTTTTTTCAAGGGGCGTATGGCTATGCCTTAGCCATGTATACCCCCCCAAGTGAGCGTGGGGTCCGGACGTCTCCGGACCGCGTGGTCACTTGTTAAAACGTAGCTTTGAACACAGGGATAAAAAGTGCAGTAAAAGCGGAGTGAATCTCTCCGTGTTTCATTGAATTAGCCTGCTAGGCGTGAGTTTTACAACAGGGAGGATTATTTCCACATTTTTCACTTTTGCTAATTTCACCAAGGACTTCCGACTAGATGGTCCGGGGCCTACTGGTAGTAACGGCGGAGGTGCTCCGCGTTCCAGGCGCGCGGGACTTTAGATCCGTCGAGTCTCTTTAAGTGATACGTCCCATGGCCCACTTTTTCTTGGACTTCGTAGGGGCCTTCCCAGTTGGGTCCGAGGACTCCCACTCCCGGATCCTGCGTAGCAGGAAATACTCTCCGTAGGACAAGATCCCCAACTTCGAATGTACGGCTCTTGACTCTCGTGTTAAAGTGTCGGGCTATCTTGCCTTGGTAAATTTTTAGTTGGACCTGCGACTGCTCCCGGAGCTCTTCGACCATGTCCAAGGACTCCTGGAGAAGGGCATGGTTCCGGGTAGGGTCGTAGGTATCTTGCCTGTGAGAGGGGATCATAGTTTCTACTGGGATGACGGCCTCGCAACCGAAGGTCATGGAATAAGGCGTGTGCCCCGTCAAAGTTCTCTCTGTTGTGCGATAGGCCCAAAGTACTCGCGGAAGTTCTTCCGGCCAGTGAGCCTTGCAGGCTTGGAGTTTTTTCTTCAACGTGGTCTTTAATATTTTGTTTACAGCCTCCACTTGCCCATTAGCCTGGGTTCTGGCGACTGCGGAAAAGCTTTTGATAATTCCATGCGAAGCACAGAAGTTCGTGAAGTGTTCACTGTCAAATTGCTTTCCGTTGTCGGACACAATTTTTCGTGGAAGCCCAAAACGACACACTATATTCCTGATGACAAAGTCCAGTGCTTTTTTAGATGTGACCGTGTTCATAGGTTCAGCTTCAGCCCATTTGGTGAAGTAGTCTACCGCGACTATGGCATACTTCACTCCACCCTTTCCAGTTGGGAGGGAACCTACTAGGTCAATGCCCCAAACGGCGAACGGCCAGGGGTTGGTCATTAGGGTAATTTCTGTAGGCGGCGCTCGCGGAACCTTGGCGTACCTCTGGCACTGCTCACATTTCCTGACATAATCCACACAATCCTTCTTCATGGTGGGCCAGAAGTATCCTTGTCGAAGGATCTTTTTGGAGAGGCTCAGCCCGGAGGTATGATCGCCACAGAAGCCTCCGTGAACCTCATGGATGATGGTGCTGACTTCGGTTCCGGCAACACACCTAAGGAAGGGTATGGACAACCCCCTGCGGTAAAGCTTTCCATCCATAACCACGTATCGGGGAGCTTGATATTGGAGCTTCCTTGCGTCAGCTTTATCAGTGGGGAGCTCTCCGGTGGTGAGAAATCTGAGGATGGGTCCTATCCAGGAGTGGGAATGGTCGATGATGGCGTTTATCCTTCGTGTCTCAGTACTGGGGGCTTCTAAGTGCCCGATGGGGACTAGGCCATACTGTTCAATCTCCGGGTCCGTTGCAAGCTTGGCCAGCGTGTCCGCGAGTGAGTTCTGGTCCCGGGGGACCTGGCGGATTTGGTAGCCTTTGAAATGCTGCAGTAGGCCGCGGGAGAGAGACACGTAGGCAGCCATTTTTTCGCCCTTCGCCTGGTATTCCCCGGATATTTGGTTTACCACAAGTAGGGAGTCGCTGTATACTTCGAATTTTTGGGCTCCGACTTCTCTGGCCAGTCGTAATCCAGCTATCATGGCTTCGTGTTCTGCCTCGTTGTTGGATGTTGGGAACGCGAAACGGATGGCGCTCTGGAGCTGGTGCCCTTGGGTAGATATTAGGATGACCCCTGCTCCAGCTCCTTTTTCATTTGAGGCTCCGTCTACATAGACCTTCCAGGTGGGAAGTTCCGGGACAGGATCTTCCGGGAGGTCATTCATTCCCGAGCATTCCACAATAAAGTCCGCGAGAGCTTGAACTTTTATGGAAACACGTGGTTGGTAGTGGATGTTGAACTGGCTCAGTTCCATGGCCCACTTAAGCAATCTGCAAGAAGATTCGGGTTTTTGCAAGACTTGTCGGAGAGGGTGATTGGTGAGTACTTTGATGGTGTGCGCCTGGAAATATGGCCTCAGCTTCCGCGAAGCAATTAGCAAGCAGAGGGAGAGTTTTTCGATCATTGAATATCTGGACTCGGCGTCCAATAACCTCTTGCTTACGTAATACACAGGGAGCTGGATACGGCCATCTTCCCGGACGAGAGCGGCACTCACTGCGTGCTCAGTCACGGCTAAGTATAAGAACAACGCCTCTCCTTCGACAGGATTGGACAGAATGGGAGCTCGGGTTAAATGTTCCTTGAGGTGTTGGAAGGCTGCTTCGCATTCGGGGGTCCACTCGAACTTCTTGTTTCCTCGCAACACGTTGAAGAAGGGGACACACTTCTCAGTGGCCTTGGATACGAAGCGGCTGAGAGCAGCTATCCTTCCGGTAACACTCTGGACATCCTTATGCTTCCGGGGGGAAGGCATATCTATGAACGCCTTAATTTTCTCAGGGTTGGCTTCCACTCCGCGGGAGCTGACAATGAAACCGAGGAACTTCCCAGACGAGTCCCCGAAAGAACATTTCTTTGGATTCAGTTTCATTTCGTACTTTCGGATCACGGCGAAAGCTTCCTCAAGGTCGTCACTGTGGTCCCCGGAGGTCTTGGACTTTACCAACATGTTGTCCACGTACACCTCCATGTTCCTCCCCAGTTGGTCCTTGAACATCCTGTTTACTAGACGCTGGTACGTCGCCCCAGCATTCTTCAAACCGAAAGGCATGACCACGTAACAGTAGACACCTTTGTCCGTGAGGAAGCTGGTGTGTTCCTGGTCCGCGACATGCATCTTGATCTGGTTGTATCCGGAGTATGCATCCATTAAGGATAAGAGTTCGTACCCGGAAGTAGCGTCTACCATCTGATCGATTCGCGGAAGAGGGAAACAATCTTTCGGGCAGGCTTTGTTTAGGTCCGTGAAATCAATGCACATTCTCCAGGACCCGTCGGGTTTCGGGACCAGAACTGGGTTGGCCAACCACACGGGATAGTGTGACTCCTGGAGAAAGCCTATGGACATCAACTTGTCCACTTCAGCTTTGACGGCTTCGGCCCTCACTGGGTCTAACAGCCTCCTCTTTTGGCGAATTGGAGTTGCAGATGGGTCTATGTTGAGTGCGTGGCACGCAACATTAGGATTAATCCCCGTCATATCAGCGTGGCACCATGCCAGGATATCCTGATTATTCTTCACAGTGGCCACGATCTTATCTCGAATGGCTGACGGCAGGTTTTTCCCCACCTGAATGACTTTGGTGGGATCTCCCGGGTTGAGGATCACCTCTTCGACTTCCTCCATCGGCTCTATTGCTTTCTCGATTCCCACTCTTGGGTCGAGTTCGTCAAAGTATGCCTCCTGAGCACCCCCAGTTTCTGGTAATTCTTCCGCCAAAGGAATGGCAGCAAACGTCTCCTGGACCGTGTAGACGGATCGGACGAAGACGTTATAACAGCTCCGTGCGCTTCGTTGGTCTCCTCGGAGGGTGCCAATATGCCCATCGTCGCATGGAAACTTCAAGCATAAGTGGCGTATCGAGGTTATGGCCCCACAATCGATTAGGACCGGTCGGCCTAAGATGGCATTATACGCCGTGGGGCAGTCGACCACCACGAATGTGCTGTGCTTGAAGGCACAAGCGTCGCTTTCTCCTCTGAGGGTGACTGGAAGTTGAATTTTGCCTAATGGCATGAGTGCGTCCCCATTGAACCCTTGAAGCTGGATGGGGCATGGGGCCAGGTCTGTCTCAGTTAATCCGATCGCGTGGAAGGCCGCTTTGAAGAGGATGTTTACGGAGCTTCCGTTATCGACCAAGATCCGTGAGACCTTCTTATTGGCAATCTGGGCTTCCACCACGAGGGGATCATTGTGGGGGAAGTGCACATGTCGAGCGTCGTCCTCCGTGAAGGTGATGGGAAGGTCCATCATTCGGGGACGTTGAGCAGGTGATTGAACCAAGGCGCACATCTCCCCGGTGTGTTCTAACTCCCTCAAGTACCTCTTCTGGGAGTTGCGGGTGCTTCCGGCAAGGTGCGGTCCTCCGGAAATGGTGGCTACGTGTCCGTCAACGGGTGGCGGAGCAAGGCCGGGCGGATATGGGTTGCCAGGCCCTGGAGCCAACAAGGCAATGGGTGCCGGAGCGGCTGGAGCGGGAAGCGCTGGGAACTGAGACCCGGGAGCTTGGGGGTGACCGGCTCCAGGAGCGCTAGCGGTCCCCCTCTGTCCCGGGGAATATGCAGCTCCGTGAACTACCCCCTGTTCGGGATAGATAATGGGTATCCTCACCCACTGACCGAGGTGTCCCGCTCTTGCCAGGGACTCGATCTCATCCTTCAGCTGAAGGCACTCGTTCGTGGTGTGCCCCATGTCTCCGTGGAACTCACACCTCTTATTGGAGTCTCGCGGACGCCTTCCTCCGTGAGACACTTTCGGGGGCTTCCTGTAGTTGACCATATTATAGGTCGCCCGATAGACATTCTCTCGCGAGTCTATCAAACTGGTATATTCCGTGAACTTGGGCTCATAGTCCTTCCGGGGCTTCTTTGAATGGTCTCCCCGGTTGGAGTTTCTTCCGCTTCGTTTGCTCCGCGATTGGCTTAAATTTCGTTCTGGGCCTTCCGCTTGCGGCTGCGGCATGCCAGGAGCGATACTACATCCGGTTTGTACAGCTTCGTACCCAGAGAAATGGGTTTGACTCGGCGTTTGAGCAGACGCGGAAGGCCCATACACACTTGGAGTGAATTGGGCTCCTGGAAGCGTGAGGGCTGGTGCACGAGCTTGCGAAGCAAAGCTCGGAGCAGTCACGGAAGGCGTTGGAGCCGGGGGAACCCCAAAGGCCTGCTGGTAGGCATCCTCAAGGTTGATGATTCCCTGAGCTTTTGACATGAATTCGGACAGCGTTTCTGCCCGTCTCCTTTGCATTTCCCCCCAAAGCAGGGAGCCGACAGTAAGGCCCGATTGAAGGGCGATCAGCTTCATGTCATCGCTGACCTTGGTCTTTGCAGCAGCTTCCATCATTCTCTGAATGAAAGCTTTGAGGTTCTCATTGGGCTGCTGCTTGATGTTGGTTAAGGAACCAACCTCCATGTCGTGGTCGCGGGCAGCAATGAACTGCCTCCTAAATGCAGACTGTAGCTCCTTCCAACTGTGGATTGATCTGGGAGCTAACCGTTTCCACCAGTCCTCCGCGGACTTGGTAAGGGTGAGTGAGAAGCACATGCATTTGGCGTCCTCACTGACGCGCGCCACTTTCATCATTTTGTTGTATTTAGCTAGATGGGTGCGCGGGTCTGTCCTCCCCTCATATAATTCTATGTGAGGCATCTTGAAGTTATCTGGGAGGGACGTTTCCGCGATCCTCCGAATACATGGTTCCGGGTCTTCCTCCTCAGAGTCTGACAGGGCCCCACTTTGCTTCCGGACCAGCTTGGTCAAGGCAGCAATCTGTTCCTCGAGCCTTTTCGTATCACTCTCCGGGAGGTCACGTCCCCGGAGCTTGTCATTAATATGATTTCGGAGGTCATCTCCGCGAGGCCGGGCCTTTTCTCCTTTGGCCTTTTCATACTTGGCCTCCAACCTTCTTCTTAGGTCCACCGTGGACCAGCTATCTTCGGAGTGCGAGTTCGCAGCCCGACCGTCCTGGTTGACGGAATCACTGGGGCGGTTGTTCCTTCCCCTAGGCCTGGGTGCCTTAGCACCAGGCCCTTTAGGCACGGAGTGCCCCCTTGGGGCTGAAGGACGTCTGGGCTTAGGAGCGCCAGAGACCTTCTGCGCACGGGGGGGGCAGTCGGCCTGGTGATTCACGCCTTTAGGAGGTGCAGGGGCGTCAGCGCGTACAGGCTCTCCAACTTTTTCTTTGCCCTTGTTAGGGGCGGCTTTGGATGGTCCAGCAGCGGCTGGATCCGGCATAGCGGCTGGATCCGGCATAGCGGCATCAGCACCACCTAAAACAGAGGCGTCCTCGTCCGAGTCGCCTAGATCTCCGAACTTACTTTGGAGGCGCTCCATCATGCGTTGCATTTTTTCGGAGACGCGCTCCTGCTCAGCACGCTTGGCCTTAGTGGCCACCAGTTCTTCGGCTACTTGGACCAGTTCTGGGTCCTTCTCATAGTAGCAGTCGTCTTTGTAGTAACCGTCTTGGACATACTCCTCTTCGTCTTCTAAGTATGTCGTATCTTCGGTACTGACCCGATCCCGGCGGGATGTCGGGTCTTCACCTTGGTAGTCCAAGGGTTCGTTTTGTACCGCATCTTCCATCACGGTATCGGGGTTGACCGTAGCATTTTTGTCAACAGCGGATTTTCTCGTAGTCACCATCTTTTTAGCACGGAGCGAATACAAAAAATGCACACAGAAAAAGAGCTGACTAATAACTTCCTACAGCTCTCAATGAAAGCACCAAAATGTTTACCGAGTTTTTCGGAAACGAATATAAACAGAATAATAAAAAGATAAGGACTGTAGAAGTGCTGAAATATAACTAAACAAACAGTGTTTTTACGTGGTTCAGGCGTTAACGAGCCCTAGTCCACGAGTCGATGTTATTATACTTGGAAAGGACTATAGTAAGATGGCTGGTGTACGAGAACTTCACACACTCACAGTGTTCTCTCGGGTTCTCTTGAAGAAGATGAAGCTAGAGAGATTTTTGTAGAGTTTTTGCTATGTGATCTGTTGGCCGTCCCCCTTCTTGTAAAATGAAGGGGTCTTTATAGCTAGGGTTTTGGATTAGGGTTTTTCTCTACGTACATGAGTCTTAATTACTCCAGCCATAAATAGGGAATACAATTACTGTAGTAGCATGGCTACAAAACTCTATGTGGGTATATTTACATGAAAGTATGGGGAACACACAAAGTCAGCCGTCTTTTCCAAGTTGTCAGCGGAACAGTAGGCGAAAAGGTACCCTTAGGCGTGCTGGGATGTGTGCGGCTTTGACCTGTCGGGCGTGTCAGGCGGGATCCTGTGTCAGGTGGATATCATTCCAAACATGCCTCCTCCATGACTCGACCACTTGGTATTGTTCCGTGCGAGGCACGGAACCGTTTCCGCGAAGAACACTCGAAGAGCTTCTCCTGGAAGGAGCTTCCCCGAAGGATACCCCTTCGGGAGTCCGAGAGGGTTGACGAGTTTCCGTGTCGTGTTTGCTTGGAAGAGTAATCCGGACACTAAACAGGAGAGGCGAAGCCTTTCTGTCCATCCGCGAGCTCTGGTCACCTACCGTGAAAGACATCAATAATTCTGTTTCCCCGAGGACATCAATCTAAACGCTATCCGGAAATCTGGATAACAACTAGCATATCATCAACGTACACTTCCATGTTGTTGCCAATTCATTCTTGAAACATATGATTTACCAGGCGTTGGTACATAGCTCCAGTGTTCTTTAAGCCAAATGGCATCACCTTGTAGTAGTAAAGTCATGTGTTTGTTTGAAAGATGGTGTGTTCCTCATCTAGGGGAGGGGGGGGGGGGAGTGCATATTAATTATGTTATAACTAGAATAGGTATCCATGGAAGATAGTATCTCTTGCTTAGATGTCGTATCGACCAGTTGGTTGATTCTGGGCATTGCAAAGTAATCTTTCGGGTAGGCTTTATTAAGGTTAGTAAAATTTACACATGTCCTCCATTTACCATATGGTTTAGGGACAAGTACTAGATTAGGGACCCACGATGGATAAAACGCTACCCAAATGAATCCATTCTCTTTTAACCTATCAACTTATTCTTTTAAGGCTTTCAACCTATCCTTGTTGAGCAACCTTCGTTTTTGCAATACAGGTGGAATTTTTTAATCTATGTTGAGGACATGGCTCATCACGGTTGGGCTTATTCTGACCATGTCCTTATCGGTCCAGGCAATAATGTCATGATTTTTTCTTAAAAATTTCACTAGTTCTACTCATACACTTTTTTCTAAGTTTTTTCTGACCTTTACAATCTTGGTCGGGTTTTCTTTATCTAATTCTATCCCATCGATATCCTCAAAATGTAATACTTCCTCAATAAAATCCCTAAATCAAGGATCTATCGCCTCTTCCATGCTTTGGGCGATAACCTATTTTGTTACTTGATCACCTAGCTGGGCATGTAGTTCATCAGTATTGCAGAATACTTGCAATCTCTCTTTATCTACACTAGGGTTGCTCGAGAAGATCATGCTGGTGTTCTCTTTTCCATTCTTATCCTTTGTAATGGAGGAGTTATAACACTCCCAAGCATCCTATTGGTTCCCAAATACACACCCTGCCCCTGAGTTTGTTGGGAACTTCATGGAGAGATGCCATATTGACGTGAACGCTTGGAGATCTACCAGTATGGGTCTTCTAATCACTGCTATGTAAGCTTAAGGACAATCGGTAACAATGAATGTAGCCAAGATTGCTCGGTTTGTATGTGTTGTTCCTGCAGTAATTGGGAGTCTGATTGACCCTGCCGGTGTAAGCCATTCTCTCGTGTAACCATATATTGTCTGATCACATGGTTCCAAGTCGCATGATGATAGCATTATCCTTTCACCATCATGGTTGCTATTTGAATGTCTACTACTAGTGGATCTGAATGGGGGAACCTGACATGTTGTGAGTCTTACTCAAAGAAGGTTATCAAGAGTCCTTCTACCAGAGCTTTCTTGGGAGTTTTCTCCTCGACTGTTAGCATTTTTGTGTCTTGCTTGTGACATAACATTTTGGCATATCTTTCTCGTACTTTGCCACTATCACCAACCAAGTGTGGACCCCCACAGATTGTGAGCACGGTGCCCGTGACCAGGTAAGGCTATAATTGGGGTGAACGTTAACGTCCTCGGATCTATTTGCTTTCTCCATTAGCCGTTTGTTGATGATCAACCCCTGCTCGGACGTATCACCTTAAGTGTCCTTGTTAGATTAGGAATTTGATCCCATCCTTCAATTGATTAAATTCATTTGTATCATGGCCATAGTCATTGTGAAAGCGACAAAACTTGTTGGTTTCCCTCCTTGATACATCTTTTGGGATAGGAGCAGGTTGCTTGTATGGCATAGTGGCATGACTATCCAAATACACATTGTCTTGACATTCAACCAAGGCTATGTAATTGGTGAATCTTTTCTCATACTTGGTGGGCTTCGTTTGATATCATCATTAGCAGAGTCATGGCTTGCTCGTTTTCCCCCATTTTTGCAATTATTTTTTCCATAATTATTGGGCTCACTTGAATTACTACTAGCCTTGGTCTGTTCTCCCTTTTTATCTGCTGCTACTTAATTTGCTTTTCCTTCATTGGCTATGGAATCTTCCAACTTAATATATTTATCAGCTCGATCTAAGAACTCTTGCATAGTGCTGACGACATTCTTTCGTAGGCTTCTCCATAGAGGAGATTGCCTTTTTACTCTGACTGTTATGGCCATCATTTTCTCCTCATCACCAATAGTCTTTACTTGAGCAACTGCTCTCATGAACCTTGGGATATAGTCTTCTAAAGGTTCATCATCCTTCTTCCTTATATAAACCAACTAATTTTCCTCTGTTGGGTGTACCCAATAAGTATAGAACTGCCCGTAAAATTCTTTGATGAACATCTCCCATGATGTAATTATGGCGGGCTGGAATTTGAAGTTCCATTCTTGTGCAGCATTAGACAGGTTTGCAGGGAATATCCGAGGCCAAACATCCTCAGATGCCTTTTGAAAATCCATCTGTATCTCAAAATTATTAACATGAAGTATAGTCTTCTTTTCCAATGTAGCTGGGTAGGACCGACATCTTGAACTTGCTTGGGACCTCTGCATGAGAAATTCTGCTGATAAATGGATTGTTCTTTCTTTGATCATATTGTATGTCAGAATTTTTATTTCCTGCTAATTGCTTAACAACTTAGTTCGACGAGTCTATATGTGTCTGCATCGCTGTTGGAAATGTGGGAATAAGGATGGCTGCTAGGATGTGTTCATCGTATCTTTCTCTTCATTTTTTCAATACATTTTGCAGGACCTCATCTCTTGGCATTTTGTATCCTCTTTCTAGTCAATCGAACACATATGTGTTTCTTGGTTGTCCCCCAACATTTTGACTTTCTGGTCGATTGTTCATTGGATGAGGAACATACTGTCCTTGCCTCTCTTCATCCTGATGACCAGCTTCTCTTCGTAGGCTTGATAATATTCTAAGTCTCTTTCATTATGGTCGTGCCCATCTCTGTATCCAGAATGATTTGTTATTGACTGACTATAAATGTTATCACCTTCTCTATGACCAGGCTTGTCTTGATAAACAGGTGGTGGCCTTTGTGGCCTGCGTTGATCGCTAGGCCCCAGTGCATTATTATGACGTGGGGGTCCTTTGACCGTAGAGCCTATGTCAGACCACCTTATGTTTCCTGGTGGGGGAATTTCTGGTTCCCTTCTAGAAAAAACCAGTTCATCAGTGACCAGGCAGTTTGGGCTTCGGGGATGTTGCTCGTCCCTATTCTTCTGTGCTAGTTGTCCTTCTCGCGCAGCGTGAGGATGCCAGATTAGAGGTGGTAGAGGATTTTTGGGTTGCTCAGGACGTTGTGGATTCTGTGTAGGTCAATTTTCCTGAGCCAATTGTATTGCCATCTCTAGAGAAATGGTTGCATGCCTCTGCTCGAGATCCATTTCTGTATGCCTTACATTCAACTCTCGGATTTGCCTGTCAATCTCCATTTGTTGCATAATCATTGTTTCAGCCACAATCTCCTTGTTAGCTTCTAAAGTAGCCAACTCATCTTGCAACATGGCAAATGCTGCTCACAGGGTATCAGTGTCCATGTCCTCACTCTCTTCCTCCAACTCAACTTGAGGTTCCTCTTCTCGGGAATTCCTGGGGGAGGAGGAGGGGGATCCTGTGGTCCCTTAGATGTATGGCCCATTTTTTGGCCTTTATTCTTATTAGGAGGCAGTTTTGGTAATCAAAAGTTGATTGTAGGTAATCTTCAATTTGATTATCAATGAAAGTACCAAAATATTGACCACAAATTTTTCCAACGACACAAAGTCAAATAAACGATATGAAATAAGAGCCGAACTTAAGAATATTAAAACAGCACAAAGGATTTTATCGTGGTTCGACCCCAAAGATTGGTTTTAACCTATGTCCACTCAAACTTTTATTATTGTAGTGAATTCCCAAACCCACAATCAGATGAGCCAAAGTCAACTAAGTTTCGTAAGCTTGAGAAAGTACAAGAAACAGTGTATAAGAGTACGAACACATCTAGCTTTTTGTCTAGAGTTTCAGAGAATAATAACAGCCTAGAGCTTGGAAAATTACAACTTTTCTCATAAATTCACAGCTTAGAAAATAATGATTCACTAAACCCTCTATTTATAGGTTTAGAAATGTACATAGATGGACCTTGGGCCTTACAAGACGTTTATAACAAATTATAATAAAATATTGCGTAAATAATATATTTTACATTTAAAATAAGAAATATCTAAAAAACATATCTCTTAGAAATTCACTACTTAGAAAATAACGTTTCACTAAACCCTTTGTTGTCTGTGTTTTCACCAATTGACACATGGCATAGATTAAAAGTGATTAGGACTCCACAGAAGCCATTTAAGGCTCCACAAAAGCTGATTAAGTCCCCATGGGAACTGAGTCCAGTCTGCATCACTATTTGTTGCGACTGGAGGAGTACATCCTCTGAAGGCATTACCTCCTGAGTTTCCCCAAGTTGAAGTGCTACATGTGCACCCACTGATGTGGCACAAGAACAACAAGCTAGTGTGCCAAATGTACACCCAGCTAGATTACCCCTGGTGCACCCAACTGATGTGGAGGGTAAAAGAGCAAAGGGTCCGCACAAAAGGAAGAGAGCCTGCTGAGCTTCTGAGCCCCGTGACATTTCAAGGTGTGTGTGTGATTCGGAAGTAGTCCATGGTGTTGGAAGAGACCGCCAAGCCCATAGTGTCTGAAGAGCCCAGAACATTCCTCCCAGGTGCACCGCAATAAACCGTGCCAGACCTTGGCAAAGAGAACTCTTCATGCCCTAGCAGCCTGGGGGAAACCCAGAGCTGGGAGCCAACAGGAGAGAAGTCTCTATGGACTGAGGACACCACATCAGCATCGTGGTAAATAATGACTATGTTGAGTATAATAGACAAACTGAAGTAGGATTCCCCAAGGAAGGTTGCCATGAGCGTGCACAACATGATTTGCGAGACAATCTCAATGCTCGCATGAACAGGGTTGTGCCCGAGGATCTCCAGTGGAGATACCCTCAACTGGACCTCCGAGATAACCTAAATTCTCGGGGGAAATAAGTAATGCCCGACTACATGGCATACCCGGCACACACTGCCAACAATGACCGTCTTCGGGTAGTGTTGGAAAGTCTAAAGAAAATAATTCTTAAGATGGCTAAGAAATAAGGTCATGACGCAGACTCCGAGGAAGAAAACACAGAGCCATGTGCCCAGCACATAGTTGAAGCCCTATTTCCCAGAGGCTTCAAAATGCCCAACATCACCCCATGCAGCAGAATGACACACCCATTCGACCATCTATCCAAGTTCAATCATTTGATGTCTGTGCACCGCGTGTCCGAGGACGCGAGATGTCACTACTTCCTGTTAACCTTGACAGGTGCAACATATGAATGGTTCAAGGAGAACATACCAGGTTCCATCCATTTCTGGTCTCAGCTATCCTCCGAGTTCTAGAGACAATTCATATCAGCTCAAAAGGTTAGCTTCGAGGTCAACGCCTTGGCTAACAACAAGCAAGGGTCATTCGAGACCCTCCAAGCTTACATTAAGCACTTTAAATAGGGAGTTTCGAGGATCAAGAGGGTCGATGAAGGTCCGCAACTTATGCCCTTATAGGCTGGTATTTAACCAGGTTCTCCATTATTGGATGACCTACAAAGACGCGGATGCAACATTTTCGATGACTTATTAATCGAACCCAAGTATACATACATTTGGAAAATGCTTGAATTGGAGCTTTTGGAGGTTCCATTTTCATTCCAGCTCTTACCATCCCAGCAGCTACAACACCAAACTCCAACTTCTCTCCCAACACTCCCGCACGAACAAGTGTGATGAGTGCATGATAGTATAATCCTGCTGCTCCACAAGCCAGCTACAATGCCGTGCCCAGTGGGTATGGAGCAACTCCCCCAGGAATCAGTGCTTATCAATCTACTTTCAATACTGGAGTAGCTGCTCCCTCCCAGTTGACGAGGCTTAGTAAGGGCGCAAGTGGAAGTAAACGCGAGGGCAAGAACAAAGGAAGCAAGAAAGCGAAGAAGGCTTCTGAGGAAAAATACTCAGCCCACTATATATGTGGCTATAAAACAACAAGTCCACTACTAGAGGCCTCAACCCATCTGGAGAGAAGGGAGAAGAGAGACACGACCAAGTTCTGCAAATACCACAAGGACTTGATCACAATACCAATGAATGCAAGCAATCGTACAATGAGATTAAAAATCTTATCAAGTTGGGGCATCTTCACTAGTACACCAGAGGTGGTGCATGCCCTGTGTAGGCTTCCTTAGGAGTACCACCTCCTAATCAGTTGGAACACCTCCCTAAAACCAAGGCCAAGTACCCCCATGCTCCGCAACCTCTAGCCTAAGGTCCTCCTTCGGTGAATGGGAGTGTGGGGACTATCCAGGAGGACCCCATCGAGGGGGAACATCGAGGAATTCATAAAAGAAGATAAGCAAGAGCCCTCAACAATGATGACAAAGTTTGTGCACTAGTCCAGCTTCTGGCATAGATGCCTTGGATGATAGACCAAGTCATCACGTTCACTGACGAAGATGCTCAGAGAGTGTACTTCCCCCACCACAATCCTTTGGTAATCGAGACCTAGATTGCGAAAAAAATGGTTGCTCGGATCCTGGTGGACAATTGGAGCTCGTGAATGTAATGACCCAACTATTTCTAAGACTTAGATAATTAAACCTACTAGACATAACTACTACTTTGAAGAGAACATACATGAGAAAAAAATTCATAACTTTATTGAAAACTTTAAAATAATATTTGTACTACATAAATGAGCTCATTGTTTTAAAATAAAACATAACTTTAAATGAAATTGTTTACAAAGTTAAATGCGAAAATACATAAAAACGTAATTTTATGGGACTAAAGAAAATAACGTCGTCCTCGAATCGACACACAGCCCATCCACTCTATTCACCTTAACACACATGCCAAGAATCCTTCTGCCTTTGTATCTATTTTTCTGCATCAAATTAAAAGTAAAGGAGTGAGCCTAATGCCCAGCAAGGAAAACTACTACCAACATAAAACATATACATAAATTATATCATAACCACATATACGATAAACATACGTCATATAATACTACAATGGCCATTATACTACTTGGGGCTTGTTAACTAGGCAATTCATATGCCCAATAAATTTGTGGGGCTTGCTAGCTATGCAAGTCATATGCCCATAAATTATTGGGGCTTGCTAGCTAGACAAGTCATATGCCTAAGGTCTATAAACATACTATACATAATGTTAACATACAACATAAGATGACATAACATATAACATAACATATCATACAAAATACAAGATCTATCCTATTTTTCTTACCAAAACTGGGATAGTTGAGAACAAATGCGGAACTTGGAACACTCCTAAAACCAACAATAAACATAGTGAGAATTTCTAAAGAGTAATGAATAATTGTGGGAACTAAACCTTCAAAAAGAAACTTACCAAGAATGATCCTTAAGTTTCAAAAACCAAGTCAAAAATCAATATCAAAAGTTAGGATCTGAATAAAAGGAACTAAAGAAAAACTAAAATAGTTTAAAGAACTGGACTTAGAGAATATAAATACCTTAGTTAACCTTATGGATTGGTCTAACTTCAATACCAAAATACATTAATCCCACTTCCCAAGTATTTTATAAAGCTTAAGAATGACAAAGTTTTTTCCCAACCCAAGTGTTTATCACTCTATGGAATCACTAGCACCTTCGAGTCTCTGATCACAGCTTGAAGAGTAAGTGAAAGGGCTGGGTACTAAGTCCTATTTATAGAGATAAGGAGTGAAACTAACCCCATTTTGATTTGAATTAAATAATGATTTTAAAATGAAAAAAAATTGAATTTTCGTCAATCAGAGGTTGAAGACTCGGTCAAAACGTTCAGAGGTAGGTCTAAGTAGTTAAGGCTTGATTTTAAAAAATTAAAAAAAATTAAAAAAAAATATAACTTAGGGCGATATATCACCCTTATGTGGCGATATATCGGCTCTGCCCTATTCTCGAGCCTCCGTTCGTACGATCATGCAACATCAACATGTTTTCCGTATTCTTCGCCAAGCGATATATCGGCTCCTAGCTGCGATATAATGGCTTATGTGAATATTTTAAACACGTAATTTCACTTTTTTAGCATAATTTGAATGGGATAACTACTTTGACTGAGTCAAACTATGACCCTAACAGTTTCTGGTAGGTCTTAAGGCTTTCTTTATTTTATCATTAAAATACTTAATTCCTTAATAACTGTTGATGGTGAGAACTCGTCAACTAAGTTAAGTTGGAAAAATTATCAAATCGAACTCACTAATGGAAAAGCTGTAAAAACTTGAACAATAACTCAAGAACAATGATAGAACAACAATAGAGAATTCAATCTTTCATTCACACTCAAGCCTTTTGCTACAGTAAAATTTCTAACCCCCTTTCAGGTGGTGTTCCAGTTCATTTTATAGTAGGCTTTAATGGCCTTAGGTACATGGTGGTCCAGGAGACCAAGTGGTACATATGTACTGTGTCAGGGGAGTGGCTTCAGAGGTTGTGGTCGTACATCTAGTACAGGAGCAGGTGTCAGGAGGATGTCTCCACTACTTGTCTGTACCCATGTCTGATGAGTGGTGGCAGGCATAGTGGCGCAGGAGATAGTGGTGTCAACTCTGTCCTCTTTCCTAATGCTCCAACTACTCGTCTATCATGAGTGTCAGGATCACGCGTACGGGGTCTTAACGGTCGTACCTCGTATAAGATTGTACCAACATGATCCTTTTGAATTATTCTTAGGCCTTTCCCTCTAAATGTCGAAGTCATGGTTGACCCTCAGAGGAGACGTCCACTTGAGGTGTTAGGGGCGAAGAATAGGCGTGTGCGTGACGCCATCTTGCGAGGCCACCTGGTGCTGGGCCCCATGTGCGCGGTCGAGGCATGGTTGGGGCACCATTTCGCGAGGTCCCTCACTAGCATGACCATCAGGTGCTGCGCGGTGTTACACTAGCGAGGCCACCACGCGCAGCGAGGCGCTCCACTAGCGAGGCCACCATGCGCAGCGAGGCGCTCCACTAGCGAGGCCACCATGCATAGCGAGGCGCTCCACCAGCGAGGCCATTAGGTGTCGCGAGGTGCTCCACCAGCGTGGCCACCATGTGCAGCGAGGCGCTCCACCATCGAGGCCATTAGGTGTCGCGAGGCGCTCCACCAGCGTGGCCACCATGTGCAGTGAGGCGCTCCACCAGCGAGGCCACCACGCCCAGCGAGGCGCTCCACCAGTGAGGCCACCACGCCCAGCGAGGCGCTCCACCAGCGAGGCCACCACGCCCAGCGAGGCCATCAGGTGCGTCTAAGGCGTGGCTTCGCTAGGTACGTGGTTGGTGCGAGACAATGGGGGCCCGAGGGCATTGCGGCTCCATCACGTAATTAGGTGCTTATGGGACCTTAGCGCTCGCCTTTGATCTTTCGAGGGCGTGGAATTTTGAGCCTCAACACTTGCCCCCCAGTCTAGGAGAGGACCTTTAGGTGCTCTTGTAGACTATTCACTTTGATTCTTATAAATTGGCCTTCATGCATGGCCTAATATTTTCACCTTACTTCCTTGGTTTAGTGGTTTGGAGAACCCTTCCTTTTTCAAGAGGTAAGAGGTTCAATCCTCCACAACCCCATTTTTTCCATAGTTCCTTGTATTTTAATTCTTTACTTCATTTTCATCATCATCTATTTACTTTATAATAATAATTTTTTTTTTTACATAGGAGCTAGTTTTATGGTGTGTCTATCTAGTGACTAACACATCCTTTTTGCCTATTTTTGCAGACGCGCATTTTCGACTCTTTGGTGCTTTCGCTCCCCGACCTCCTTTGGACCCCAACTTCGCTCTCTTAATCGCTTGAGGTATATTTTCTTTCCTTCTCCCTTTTATATATATTTTTTTTATCGGGTCCAAACTAGCAGTACTTGGGGTGGGGTACATTAGTCTGAGCTTGTAGTGAGTTTGACCATATGCACGCCCCTCTTCTTTGTTTTTTTTTTATATACCTTGTAGTAGGCCATTTAGGGCGTTTGCATCTAGAGGTATTAAGCCTATTCCTTTGTGTTTTGTAGTCTTCCCCTCGTTTACAGGTGAACCCCTTTTTGCTGTTGGGACGTGGTTTCATGGCCAGTGACGGCCCGTCCGACATACCCCCAAGGGCTGAGTTTATTGACCTGTCCTCAGACTTAGAGTCCCCAGAGGGCAACCCTCACCAGGACTATGACTCCTTAAGGCAAGCCCGCATCCGCCACCTTGAGTGCATGGCCGAACTTAGGCGTAAAATTTGGGTGGTGGAGAGCGAAATTGACTCGGTGTCGAGAGGAGATCGAGGACCTTCACCCCCAGACCTTAGTAACCATATAGCGCGTCTTAGGACGACCCTTTTTGAATTGCGGTGGGAGTTAGAATTTATGGAGGGACACCTTCCGCCAGAACCTCCCAGCCCATCCTCACCTGATGATGGTCGTGGGGCTTTTAGTGTCTCTCCCCGGCCCCTAGCCTCGGTTTCTCCCAGCTTAGTGCTTCCGCCGTCGCTCCCTCGATGGAAAACTCTTGCTAGGAAGAAAAAATGGAGGGTCAAGTGTTCTACCTCTTCCTCACATTTTCCTTTTGATTTTGCAGATATGCCGAAAGCACACCGACAGGTGTCTGTCCAGGAGGAGGGCGACGCCCCTCTACTGGCGTCCAGTCTATTAACACATGTGTCTGCGAACAAATTGAAGGAGATCGTGAAGCACTACCGCGTTGCTCCAGAATACACTCTATATGCTCCTCAGGAGGCATGCCGGGCCGACCGCCCTGAGAAGGGTTTTGTGGCTTTGAGTGAGCAGATTTTGAAGGCGGGTGGCACCATTCCTTTGCACCCGTTTTTCGTGGTAGTTCTCAACTACTTCGACATGGCCCCTCTTCAACTGTCACCCAACAGTTGGTTGACCCTAAGTTGCCTTTTCATTTGGTTCAAGGAAAAGGTCAAACGCACCCCAACGGCGCAAGAGGTGCATTCCTTGTATAACCTCATGGCAGTGCACAAGTCCAAGGGCTTCTACTACCTGCAGAAGGCCAACAACGAGCTCCCCTTGATAGAGGGCTCAGTGTCCAACACAGGGCCTTGGAAACAAGACTTTTTCTGTGTAGAGGGCCCTCTCTCTGTTCGTGAAGACTTTCGCGCCGGCCCTAGTAAGTACCCTGGTCTTTCTTTTCTTCTTATTAGAACTTACTGTTTCGTACTCTTGCTTGTACTGACATTGGCGTGGATCATGGAGGGAAATTTTTTGATCCTTCGGTCATTGGGCCGGAGGCGGAGGCCATAAACAACCTCATTAATGCAGACCCCGCCCTGAAGAAGGCGGCGTTCCTATTTACTGTGGCGAACCTCAATCGCCACCAGCTGTCCCCGATCTCTGACCCCAAGCTCCTGTGGTCAGTTACTGGTTCTAAGAAGGCTATGGCTATGCCGGCTGAGCCGTCCCTACACGACGGTGAGGCCGAGGAGGAGATGGAGGATGCCCCCCTTGAATGTGGGGGATCTCATCAGCGCCCCCTGTCCCCCGGGGGATTCCCCCCCTGTGGCTCCCATGACCAGGACATGGCCTTTTAATCTCTGGACCCGCAGGCCGCAGCGGGATGTTACGCTCCCCCTGGCCTTGATGGCTGTGACGCCTTCCCTCAGGTCCCTCATGTTATTGGCTTACCGGATGCTGATTTCGTCGACCTCGCGGAGCCCCCTTCTAATCTACCAGGGTCTCAGTTTTTCTCCTTCCCTGCGCCTCCTCCTACTTCGGTGAGCGGGTCGTCCATCCCTGTCCAACAAGATGCTCCTAGCGCGGAGGCGGAGCCTTGGGTGACTAGGATGGCCTCATCTTATGAGCAGCGTTACATTCAAATTGCCTCGGGCCTCCCTGTCTCCGACTGGAGGGGTCTAGGGAATGTGACTCAACCAGACCTTGGGGAAACCCTAAGGCGTGCCGCGGCCTGGGTGAGTTCTTGCACCTTGCGTCGATTAGTATTATGTATAGATGTACATGTGTTTTTCTTTTTGTTACTTATCGCTAACGCCATTGACTTTCTTGTGCAGATCTACACCATGTCTCTTCGGCATGCTGACACGTCTGACATCCTCTCCGCATCTACTGCTGAGAGGGACTGCCTCATGGCCCTGGTCCAGGAGCTCGAAAATGAGCTTAGCGAAACCAAGGTCCAATTGTCAAAGGCCCGGACTAAGTCTGCCAACTTGCTCTCAAAGAGGGAGAAAGTGAAGGCCAAGATGAAGGAGCTAAAGGGCAAGGCTAGAAGCTTGGAGCGCGAGCTCCAGGGGGCCAAAGCCACTGTGGCTGCGTCGCAGGAGAGGGTTACTCAACTGGAGACCGAAGTTGGGGCCCTTAGGGCCGAACTACAGTCAGCGCAGGAGAGGAACGCTTCCTTAGAGGTGGAGAGGGCTTCCTTGGAGGCGGCGAGGGCTTCCTTGGAGGCGGAGAGGGTCACCACCGAGCGCAGGTCTATAGATCGTGCTCTTTACAATGTGTGGAGGCAGGATCCTAACTTTGACTTCTCCTCTTTTGGTGAGCAGGACGTTGCTCGGGTGGCCTTGTGGAGTGCCCACTATAGGAGGCCTTGAAGTAGTCTTGTTTTTTTTTTTTTTACTTTTAACTTTGTAATATCATTATCACTGCTACTTTTCTTTTGGTAATTCTTGTACTATCTTAAGAACTCTTTTTTCTAATGTATAAATACATGTGTTGCTGTTTATTTCTTGTTCTAATGCATTTGAGGCCCTTTTAAGCCTGTATGATGGGGTTTGGTTGGTTCCCCTCTTTTATTTACCAGGCTGGAGGTCCTTTGGTGCCCATGCGATAGGGTTCACTGAGACCTCTTTTGGTGCCTCTTGATTACTTTTATAAGGATATTTTGACCCCTTGGGTCTTGGCTATCCTTTTATATATTCTTGCGCGCACTTATTATTTGTTGCGAGAAGCGTCCTTCTCGTCATTATGCATAATACTATTTTTACAAGGGTCTCTTTTGGGATCCTTTTTGGCTAGGCGGCTTGGCGGCCGCTCTAGACTTATTATTGTCGTCACCATATAATGGCTAGACGGCTTGGTGGCCGCTCTAGACTTATTATCATCGTTACCATTTTTTTTTTTGTGAGTCCCTAAGGCCTCCTTGATATTCACACGGGTAGCTAATCCTTGTGATCTCAGGAGATGCCTTGTAAAGACTTCGCTTAAGGCCCTGATATAGGGGGTCCCTCTGGGATCCTTTTTGAAGGGTCCCTTTTGGTGTCCTCCTGATGGAGGGTTGTTTTTAGGGGCCTTGTTTTTAGGAGGGCAAGGGGTCCCTTTTTAGGATCGCCTCGTTTTTAGGAGGGCAAGGGGTCCCTTTTTAGGATCCTTCGTTATAGGGCCCTTTTTTAGGTTCCCTTTGCTGTCGCCTCCTATCCTGCCCCCCAAGTGTCTGGTAAAATTTATTTCGGTAGGCACTTTGGCTGATGCCCACGTAGCGAAGGAAAATAATACATGAGTTTGCGAACAGTTTCACCCATAACATGCAGTTTCATTCATCACAGTCTCATACAAATAGTTGCAACGGTACATATGACATTTTCATAGAAAACAAAAATAAAAAGACTCACACCTACTCGGGAGGCTATCTAAGTAACCTCTTTGATTTCTCCTTATCATATTAAGACAGCATGCAACACTTGTCCTTTCACCATCGGACGTGGGCACCTTACTGGTAATACTTCCTCAGGTGCTCCGCGTTCCATGCTCGGGGTATGATGGTGTCGTCCATGCGCGCCAGCTTGTAAGTATTCGGGCGTATGCACTGAGCCACCTGGTAGGGCCCCTCCCAATTTGCCCCCAGCACTCCTGCGCCTGGGTCTCGCGTGTTAGGGAGCACCTTCCTTAGCACCAAGTCACCAACTCTGAAAGTTCACTCTCGCACCCTCGAATTGTAGTACCTTGCGGCGCGTTGCTGGTATACTGCCACCCTCATTTGTGCTGTTTCTCTCTTCTCTTCAAGCATGTCTAAGCTTTCGGTCAGGGCTATGCGGTTGGCCTCGTCTCCATATGCCTGTACCCTGTGGGACTCAACCCGCATCTCGACTGGGAGCACGGCCTCGCACCCATAGGCCAAGGAGAATGGGGACTCCCCAGTGGTCGTGCGGGGGGTGGTTCTGTAAGCCCACAGCACATTTGGTAGCTCATCTACCCAGGCTCCCTTCATCTTTTCTAGCTTTGTCTTCAAGTTCTTCTTAAGGACCCTGTTTATGGCCTCCACTTGCCCATTGGCCTGGGGGTGCACAACCGCGGAGAAACTCCTCCTTATGCCCATTTCCCTACAATATTCATCGAAAGCTCGTCCCTCGAACTGGGTACCGTTGTTGGAAATAATTTTGTAGGGTACTCCATATCTACAAACAATGAATTTGTTGGCGAAAGAGGTGATGTGCTTGGCGGTTATCTTCACAAGGGGTTCTGCTTCTACCCACTTAGTGAAATAGTCCACTGCCACCACCGCGTATTTCGCTCCACCCCTGCCTGTAGGAAGAGTGCCGATCAAGTCTATTCCCCAGATAGCGAAGGGCCAAGGACTGGTCATGCTGGTCAGTTCACTTGGGGGTTTCCGAGGGTAGTTGGCGTGCCTCTACATTTGTCGCATTTCGTGGCAAAGTCATGCGCATCTCCCTCCATGGAGGGCCAGTAGTATCCTTGCCTCATGGCCTTCCTGGCTGTGGAGGGTCCGCTCTCATGGTTGCCGCACTCTCCCTCATGTATCTCATGTAACACTTTCAGCGCCTCCTCTTCTTCTACACACCGCAGGAGTGGCATTGAGAATCCTCTTTTGTAAAGGACCCCATCCACCAGGGTGTATCTTGCGGCCCTGTACACCAACCTCCGGGACTCGTTTTTGTCTGCAGGCAAGGTTCCTTCTTCCAGGTACCTCTTGATTGGCTCGGTCCATGACCCCCCTGGGACACTAATCATGTGCACGTCTGCGCCTTCGATGCTGGGCTTGGGTAAGTACTCCACGGGTATTGACTCCAAGATATCACCATCCTTGGTAGACGCCAGCTTTATGAGTGCATCGGCATGGGTATTCTTTTCTCTGGGGATCTGCTCTATATTATATGCCACCAACCGTCCCAGATAGCCCTTCACCTTCTCCAAGTAAGCTGCCATCTTGGGTCCCCTCGCCTGGTATTCCCCCTTTACTTGGCATACTACCAATTGAGAGTCAATGAAGATATGAAGGCGCGTCACTCTCAGTTCCTGGGCTAAACGTAGGCCTGCCAGGAGCTCCTCATACTCTGCCTCATTATTGGAGGCCTCAAACCCAAATCGGATTGCGCAATACATTCTGTGTCCCTCGGGCCCAGTCATCATGATGCCCGCTCCAGATCCTCCTTCATTAGACGCCCCATCAACATGCAAACTCCACTCCTCTAAACTTCCTGGCTCTTCCTCCATAACAAGCTGCTCCCCTTCTTCATTCCTTCCTTCATTCGGCTGATGGGTGAGCTCTACTATAAAATCTACCAGCACCTGTCCATTGATGGAAGCTCTTGGGGTGTATACAATGTCAAATTGACTTAGCTCAATCGACCATTTCATCAGTCTCCCCGAAGTCTCAAGCTTATGTAAGACCTGTCTCAAAGGACTATCTGACAGGACTTCAATTGTATGTGCATGGAAGTAAGGCCTACCCTTCCTCGAAGCCACCACTAGTGCATAGGCCAATTTTTCGATCTCTGGATATCGGTTCTCCGCGTCCACCAAACGCTTGCTGATATAGTATACGGGTTGTTGCTGCTTCTTCTCTCCTTTAACCAAGGCTGCGCTGATGGCATGCTCAGACACTGCCAAGTACAAGTACAACTTCTCACCCTTCTCTGGCTTTGCCAACAGGGGTGGCTTCCCCAGGTGCTCCTTCAGCTTGACAAATGCTTCCTCACATTTTTCATCCCAAGCGAACTTTTTGCTCCCTTTGAGGATGTCAAAGAATGGGAGGCACTTGTCGATGGACCTGGAGATAAACCTATTAAGGGCCGCCACCCTTCCCGTTGGGCACTGCACTTCCTTCTTATTCTTTGGCGGGCTCATCTCTATTAGTGCCTTTATCTTGTCAGGATTGGCCTCGATGCCTCTGGAGTTGACCATGAAGCCCAAGAATTTTCCTGAGGATACCCCGAAGGTGCACTTGGCTGGATTCAACTTCATCTGGTATTTCCTGAGTGTGTCGACCATCTCACCAAGGTCTTTGTTGAGCTCTGCTGCCTCTTTGGTCTTCACTAACATGTCATCCACATATACCTCCATATTCCTTCCTATCTGGTTGGCGAACATTTTATTCACCAACCTCTGATAGGTGGCTCCTGCATTCTTGACCCCAAGGGCATCACCTTGCAACAGTAGAGCCTTTTGTCTGTAATGAATGACGTGTGCTCTTCATCTGCTGGGTTCATTGGGATTTGGTTGTATCCTGAGTAGGCGTCCATGAAACTCAGTAACTCATGTCCTGCCGTCGCATCTACTAGCTGATCTATCCTAGGAAGTGGGAAGCTGTCCTTAGGACAAGCTTTATTCAGGTTCGTGAAATCGACGCAAGTTCTCCATTTCCCATTCGGCTTCGGCACGAGTATTGGGTTCGATACCCACACAGGGTAGTAAGACTCACGGATGAACCCGTTGGCCTTCAGCTTGTCAACCTCCTCTTTTAATGCTGCGTATCTTTTTAGGTCTAGCGCCCGCCTCTTTTGCCTGACGGGCCTTGCCTCTGGGGAGATATTCAGGTGGTGGCACATCACACTGGGGTCTATACCCACCATGTCCTCATGACTCTAGATTATCTTTCAAAAATTTCATCAATTCCTCCTTCACGTCACCCTGCCGGCTTCTCCCTATCTTCAATTTCCTTAGGGGTTCCTCCGTCACCGTAACCTCCTCTACTTCTTTTACTGGTTCTGATCTTGACTCATCCACGACCCGAGGGTCCAGCTCCTGCGGACCCCCCGTGGGCGTATGTAGCGCCTCATGTACCACCATGGCCATTGGCTCACGCGGGTTTGCAGGCGCACAGAGTGAGGTGTTGTAACACTCCCTTGCCTCCTTCTGTTCTCCCTTCATACTAGCGACCCCTCCTGGAGTCGAGAACTTGACAACCAAGTGATATATTGAAGTTATGGCTTTCAATTCTCTTAGGGAGGGTCTCCCCAATACTTCTTTGAAAGCTAATGCACAATCTACTACCACAAAGTTAGACATGACTATAGTCTGCCGGGGTTGCTCCCCCATGGTGAGTGTCAATTCTATCATTCCAAGGGGTTGCACTGAGTCCCCTATGAATTTGTATAGGGACGACTGGCAGGGCTTCAGATGACGAATGCCCAGTCCCATCTTTTCCAAAGCAGGGCGATATAGGATGTCTACTGAGCTCCCGTTGTCCACTAGGACTCGATGCACACAGATATTTGCCAATTGAACTGTCAGCACCAGCGGATCATTGTGGGGAAAGTGTACCCCCCGCGCGTCCTCCTCAGTGAACGTTATCGAGTCATTTTCCCCCTTGAAGTTCTTCGGGGGTCGTTGTTCTAAACTCATGACGCAGGGAGGCGGGCTTCGCCGAGCCTCTCTTGCATATCTATCTCGCCCCTTCCTAGAGTCTCCCCCAAATCCTGGACCTCCAAAAATGGTTCGGACCTCCCCCTGTATTTTTGGGGCTCGCTCTTGTGCCTGGGGTGCCGCGGGCTCGTCCTCTGGCCTTTTCCTTTCTCTCCTGACATAGCGGCCCAGGTGTCCCCGGCGGATGAGCTCCTCAATTTCCTCCTTCAGATGGATACACTCTGCCGTGGTGTGTCCGATGTCCTTGTGGTATTGGCAGTATCTACTGGGGTCCCTTTTGGACCGATCCTTTCTCATTGGTGGGGGCTTTTTGAAGGGAACTCGATATTCGTTGGTGATGTAAATATGCTCACTGGTATCTGTGAGGTTCGTATAATAAGTATAAGTCGTTTGCCTATGATCACCCCCTCGTTTAGTTTTCCTCTGCTGGTCATCCCTTGACCCATCGTACATCCTTTTCTTCTTCGCTACATTCGACCCGTCGTTAGTTGGGGGCTTTGCGTGGGGCTCCTCCTTCCCCGCCTTAAGGTTTGCATGGCCATCCTCCACATGGATGTATTTCTGCGCTCTCTCATAGAAGTCATCTAAGTCGGTGACTTCCCTCTTCAACATGTTGTCCCACAACTTGCTTCCTGGGAGCACTCCAGCGGTAATGGCCATTTTTAACTCTCGGCGCGTTAGGCTCCCCACTTTTGCCGCCTCCATATTGAACCGGTGAATGTAGCTCTTCAGGCTCTCATTCTCCCCTTGCTTCACGTTGCCCAGGCTGGTACCTGGCATCGTGTAGTCCCGCACGGCATGGTGCTGTTGGAGGAATTCGTCAGAAAACTGCTGCCAGGACCTGATGGACCCCGGCCTTAGTCTTTTGAACCATTTGTAGGCGGGTCCTTTCAGAGTAACAGCGAAGCAATGGCACCTGGCACCACTTCCGATCCCCCTCAGTTTCATCAGATCATTAAACGCATCCAGATGGTATTTTGGATCTGTGTTCCCTTCGTAGGGGGTCATATTGGGCTCCTTAAAGTTGGCGGGGAGCCGGATTGCCTGAATTTCTCTCACAAAGGGCGACTCATGGTCGAAGTCCTCCTCAAAGGCATGGCCGCCTGACGCGGTGACGATCTTGCTCCACAGGCTCCTCATCTCTGTGTCTAGGTCCTGCCTCCTCTTGCTTAGAGAGTCCCTCAAAGCGGACGGGCTAAGATCCGCCTTTCCCTTGCACTCTCGAGGCGCCATAGGGGGCGTGGTCCCTTTGCCCGCCCTCTTTTTATTGAGCTCCTCTCGTAAGTCTGAGGGTGCTCTTTTAGAGGTGACCTCGTCCTCATTGTGAGGGGCAGCGTTGGTCCTCGGCGCTGGTTTCTGGGCCTGCTGAGGCGGTTCAGGGTGATCACGTTGCTTCAATCGGGGGGTGTTACTGGTTGAATGTCGGGTTCTCCCATCATCTATCGGTACAGTGGTCTCCACCCCATCCTTGCCCTTCTCCTTCCTCTTAGGCAAGGTCACGCTTGACTTACCCTGCAGCAGGCCGTTCAGGACCTCTTGCATATTTTCCAAGGTGGTTTCCAACCTTTGGTTCTTGCGGTGGAGCTCATGTATTTCCTCTTCGTAAAACCGAGATTTCGAACTCGAGCTCACGGAGTGGACCCGGGGGTGCTTATCATGCCTACGGGCAGAAGGGCCCGGGTCTTGCCGGCCGGAGTTCGGTGCCTGCGGTGGTTTTGGAGGAGGGAACTCGTCAGCGTTTACCGGTGGTGCTCTTGGAGGACTTCCTCCAGGTGGAGCGGCTGGTGACGAGGCCACTCTATCACCTCCGTGAACCTCAGGGTCTTTCGGGGGCTCCACGTCTCTGGGTGGAGGAGCGTCCTTCATGGAGGCCTTCAGCTGGACTCCGTTCAGGTGAACCTCTACCTCCCGTGGCTCCCTCAGTCGCTTTGAACATCTTGGCATCTTCTTCTTGCCGAAAACAATGGTGGAACAGTAGCTTGAAACTAACGTTCCCACAGACGGCGCCAAACTGTTGACGGTGAGAACTCGTCAACTAAGTTAAGTGGGAAAAATTATTAAATCGAAGTCACTAATGGAAAAGCTGTAAAAACTTGAACAATAGCTCAAGAACAATGATAGAACAATAATAGAGAATTCAATCTTTCATTCACACTCAAGCCTTTTGCTACAGTAAAATTTCCAATCCCCTTTCAGGTGGTGTTCCATTTCATTTTATAGTAGGCTTTAATGGCCTTAGGTACATGGTGGTCCAGGAGACCAAGGGGTACATATGTACTGTGTCAGGGGAGTGGCTTCAGAGGTTGTGGTCGTACATCTAGTACAGGAGCAGGTGTCAGGAGGATGTCTCCACTACTTGTCTGTACCCATGTCTGATGAGTGGTGGCAGGCATAGTGGCGCAGGAGATAGTGGTGTCGACTCTGTCCTCTTTCCTAATGCTCCAACTACTCGTCTATCATGAGTGTCAGGATCACACGTACGGGGTCTTAACGGTCGTACCTCGTACAAGATTGTACCAACATGATCCTTTTGAATTATTCTTAGGCCTTTCCCTCTAAATGTCGAAGTCATGGTTGACCCTCAGAGGAGACGTCCACTTGAGGTGTTAGGGGCGAAGAATAGGCGTGTGCGTGATGCCATCTCGCGAGGCCACCAGGTGCTGGGCCTCATGCACGCGGCCGAGGCATGGTTGGGGCACCATTTCGCGAGGTCCCTCACTAGCATGACCATCAGGTGCTGCGCGGTGTTACACTAGCGAGGCCACCACGCGCAGCGAGGCGCTCCACCAGCGAGGCCACCACACGCAGCGAGGCCACCACGCGCAGCGAGGCGCTCCACTAGCGAGGCCACCACGCGCAGCGAGGCGCTCCACCAGCGAGGCCATTAGGTGTCGCGAGGCGCTCCACCAGCGTGGCCACCATGTGCAGCGAGGCACTCCACCATCGAGGCCATTAGGTGTCGCGAGTTGCTCCACCAGCGTGGCCACCATGTGCAGCGAGGCGCTCCACCAGTGAGGCCACCACGCCCAGCGAGGCCATCAGGTGTGTCTAAGGCGTGGCTTCGCTAGGTACGTGGTTGGTGCGAGACAATGGGGGCCCGAGGGCATCGCGGCTCCATCACGTAATTAGGTGCTTATGGGACCTTAGCGCGCGCCTTTGATCATTCGAGGGTGTGGAATTTTGAGCCTCAACAATAATCATGCTTATGACAAGTGTCATATACTTATTGGCTCTATCTAAACCTTAGGTTATAATCAATATCATATTTATGACCAGCAATATTAATCAAACCTTATGTTATAATTAATATTCTTAAACTATAGGCTAAACTTATAAAATCCATAACTATTGCTAGGAGTTTCCAACTAAGTCCCGGTTTGAACCAAAATCCATGAAATCTAAAATAACACAGCTACTAATAACTAGCTAACTAAGTAAACATTCTGAGACTCTACAGTGAACATCCTATTAAAGCAAGCCTTCAAGAGAATATGATTGATGATAGGTGATCTCGCCCTGTGCACTTCTACCCTCTATGACTTCCCAGGCAAATGATTAATCCCAATGGGGTAGATCAAGTTGCTAGTGACACTTGGAGAAGTGTTTAGACATGCCTTCAAATAATGCACGTTCATGGTAGTGGACTGCTCCTCCGCATACAACACCATCATCAACTGTCCAACCTTGGTAGAGTTTGGAGCAACCACTTCCATTAGGCACTGGTGCATGAATTTCCCCATAAAAACGGGCATTAGGACAGTTCCTGAGGATCAGAAAAACCTACCAGTGCTACAAATTGTCCCTCAAGCACCCAATAATGGTGAATGAGGAAGCAGCACCTGAGTAGAATTCCCCAGAGGGGATGTAGGTCTAGACTACCTTTGAGGAGCGAGAGGATCCTAACAAACTAGACCCTAGTATTGGTGATGAAAGGGCAATATAGCCCATGGAGGAGATAGAGGAAGTGGTCCTCGATGAAGCCAACCCAGATAAGAAAACGAAGGTTGTCTGAGAAGTAGTTGTGAGCTTTCTCCTTGAGAACCAATATGTGTTTGCCTGGTCCCATGTGGGCATGATGGGTACTTACCCAAACATCATCTGCCACTCATTGAAATTGGATCTCAATTTTGCCTCAATGCAACAAAAAAGAAGACTGCTTAGCCCAACAAGAATGGAAGTGTTGAGAGCAGAAGTCGACAAGCTTCTCAAAAATGGGTTTATACGGGGGGCCCAATATCCAAAGTAGGTAGCAAATTTGGTGCTAATCCCAAAGCCTAACAGGACCTAGAGGACATGCATCGATTTTACTAACGATAATAAGGACTTCCCCAAGGACTATTTCCCCTTGCCAAGAATTGATCAAATGGTGGACACTACCTTCGAGTATGAAATTTTGACATTCATGGATGCGTACTCGGGTTATAATCAAATTTCCATGTATGTCCCAGTGCAAAAGCACACAACTTTCCAAACACATTAAAGCGTCAACTACTACAAGGTGATGTCATTTAGCTTCAAGAATGCATGGGCCACTTATCAAAGACTAATGTTCATGAACCAGCTTGGTCGAAACATTGAGGTGTACGTGGACGATATGCTGGTCAAATACAAAACAACCCTTGAACATGTAAAGGACTTGGCAGAAGCTTTCTCAGTCCTCCATAGGTTTGGAATGTAGTTGAATCCACAAAAATGGACATTTGCGGTAGCCTCCGAGATTTACTATGAGCGCCCTAGGAATAGAAGGGAACGTCGAGAAGATTAAAGCTCTGATCTAGATGCCATCTTATAGGAAGCACAAAGATGTGCAAATTTTGACTGGTAAGATAATGGCTTTCAATAGCTTTGTATAGAAGGCAACTGACAAGTGCATTCCTTTCTTCAACACCCTCCATGGAGGTCAACGGTTTGAGTGGATAGAAGGGTGAGCACGCTTTCCAACAACGTAAGGCGCATATGGAAAATCCTCTAATACTATCAAACATGATGGATGGAGAAAAATTGCTCCTCCACCTGACCATCACAGTGCATGCAATCAGTGTAGCGCTAATACATGAGGAGGGCCGCTCCCAACATCCAATCTAGTATATTAGCAAGTGAATCCTCAAAGCGGGATCTAGATATCCACTCATAGAGCTAACTTTATTTTTAATGATAACTTCAGGAAGCTTAGGCCCTATTTCAAGGCACATCCCAACAAAGTGCTCACCAGCAAACCTCTCAGGCAAGTCCTCCAGAAGCTGGAGTCCTTTGGATGACTCCTCAAATAAGCAGTCAAACTTAGTTAATTCGACATACATACCAGTCAAAGATCGCCATCGAGGGACTGACATTAGTTGACTTCATCGTAGAGTGCACATGGATAAACGAAGGGCCTATGGAAGCCCTGCCTATTGAGCCTATAGGGAAACTTTATGTGGATGGGTCGTCCAATGAGAACAGAGCCGGAGTAGGGCTAAACATGGCATCTCCTGAAGGCCACAACATTCACAATGCATTGACACCTCGAATAATGAGGATGAATATGAAGACTTATTTGCTGGATTATGAGTTGCCTAAGAGCTTAAGGTTGTAGGACTCGAAATCCACAACCATTCTTAGATGGGGGTGAACCAAATCCTTAGAGAGTGCCAAGATCGGGATACCAAGATTTTTTCCTACCTGGCCAAAGCTTAAGAAATGCTACACAACTTCAACAAATTTACCATTTGACAAGTTCCACGAGAGCAAAACTCCAACGCCAATGCTCTATCCAAATTAACCACTTCAAAGGACTTGGATGTGCTCAATGCGGTCCCAATTGATTGTGAAGCTTCCCAAGCATCGTAGAGCCCGAGGATGTGGAGACAATCCAGCCTCAGGATTGTTGAATGGCACCGATAACGAAGTATCTTGTCTCTGGAGAACTACCGCATGACAAAAAAGTTGATTGGAAGGTACTCTATCAAGCTCTTCGTTACGTGATCTAGGACAACAAATTGTACAGGTAAGGATACTCACTGCCATTACATTGATGTGTGCCTGAGTAGGAAGCAAAAATCATCCTTTGAGAAGTGCATGAAGGCTTCTACGAAGTCCACATTGGGGGGCAAAGCCTTGCCAAAACTATTTTGTAACAACGATATTTCTGACCCATGATTCACTGGATTATTTCAAAAGATGCGACAAATGCCAGTGGTACGTGAACATCCCTGAGCTCCTCCTAATAAGCTTACTTAGATGACAAGTCCATGGCCCTTTGCAGTCTGGGGCATTGACCTAATAGGCTCTTTGCCCATGGGAAACGAATGATTAAAGTACGCGATCGTGGCCATCGACTACTTCATGAAGTGGGTTGAAGCATTGCGTCTCGCTACTATCACCTCAAAGAAGGCGCTAAACTTTGTTATTAAAAATATCATTTTCCATTATGGGCTCTCGAGGAAAATATTCTTTGAAATGGCCTACCATTCGATAGTTATCAAGAATTTCTCCTCTATAGCACATCTGTGGGCAAACAGACAAGTCAAAGTTTTCAACAAGACGCTTAAAGCCACTTTAAAGACGAGGCTGGAACAGGTGAAAGATGCTTGGCTATAGGAGCTGCGTAGAGTACTATGGAGTTTCCCAGCTAAGGCTGCCATCTCCACGCACTGACGAACGATGTATGACCTGACAATCAATCATTCTTTACCTCAAGAATCATTGGAACTAGTTAAAGAACTCTGAGAAGTTGTTCAGCTCCGAGAATCTTCCTACCGACAAAAGGTGGCCAAGTATTTCAATTCAAAAGTGAAGGATAGAAAGTTCGAGGTCGAGAACTTGGTGTTGCGACAAGCCTTCTTGAAAACATGAGATCCATGCGTCGGACTGTTGGGCCCAATCTGGGAAGACCCTTACCAAGTCGAGAGCATCCTCTATCCTGGGACATACGATTTGACTCGAATGAATGGGGAGTTGATTCCTCATGCCTAGAATGTAGACCACCTTCGCTCATATTACCAGTAATGTAAGCAATTGTATTTTTGCATTTTATTACTCATGTAGCCTACGAGCAATTAACTAAAATCATTTGCACAAAACACGATAGATAAAATTCAGAAACTTAACTATAACATTCATTTATAGAGCATAATTTCTTATCTCACTAATTGATATAACATATCTCTAATAAACCATCACCCCATCACGATCATGCCTAAAAATTAACACACAACGCAGAACGTTGAACGTAGCGCACAAAGTTAAATGTAACATGACATGTTAAATGTAGCACAATGCGTTAAACATACCATGACATGTTAAACGTAGCGTGACAACCCCATTTCATAATCACAATACCCAATCTTTCTCACTTATAGCTTCCAATCACACTAACCCAGACCATCATAAAAACATACAACTTATTAAGTCTACCCTTACGATATCTTTGTTGACATGCATTGGCAAAGCGTAAAAAAGCTAAAGAAAAACTTCAAACTTAAGAACTAAAACTTACAGTGCGATTAATGGAGTCTTCTCAGTCTTCATGTGCATATCGTGACGGTCTACAGGAACATTAAAACTATTGCTTTGATACCAAAATGTAACGATCTGACTTAAAACCCATTAATTTACAAAATAATCCATATTTAAGTAAATTAATATATTCATGACTTTCTTAAGAAAACAAAACATTTATCGACACTCTTTTGAAAACAAACATGAATTAAACATAATCTTTTACAAAACATGCAATTCGAGATCTCGTTATTTAAAATAAACCATCAAACCATGCATATCATAAGTAAAAATACAACTTTTAAGACTTGACATATAACCATGATTTACAAACTTTTAAATCCATACATATGTAGTAACCCCTTTGACCCCCCACGTCAACAGTCACAATATGCACACATCTGACCGAGCCTGCTCCAACTCATCGCCTCATTAACTACGTTTTTTCCTTTACCTGCAACACAGAGTACCCATGAGCTAACACCCAGCAAGAAGAGTTGTGTAGGACTCAATCCCCAAAGCCCAACAATAAAATACATAAAACATAAAGCATAAAACATAAACTACTTCATATCATCACGACCTAAATCATAAACTACTCATAGTTGATACCTTAACATACAAAGTCCCATAACCAATCATATCGTATCATAACATAATCATAGCATAATATAATCTATCATAACATAACCTAACCATAGTGTAATGTAAACAAAGCACAAAATAAATATATCATAATATAACATATCATAGCAGAACATATTCAATCCACAACATGCATTACTAGTGTTGTTTCGGCCATTTACTGATGTCGTTCCGGCCAACTGTGCAACTAAGCATAAATTAACGTAAGCATGCATTTTAATAATGTAAATATGCCACACATACATACAACATATTCACACGTATCACAGTCACTCACAACATGCATAACTCATAACATAATTCATATCATAGTCAATAGCATAATTCATGGCATAATTCACAACATTATTCATAACATAAATCATTATATAATCCATAACATAGCTTATAACATAATTCATAACTTAATCCCTAATATAATTCATAGCATACCTTATAACATAATTCATTATAGAGTAAATGGTGGCTAACATAACCAATATTTTCAAAATGTTTCACTTTTATACCCGAATTTTTTTTGTGGTAAATATACTCAATATCTTCAAAATGTTACACTTTTATACCCATTTTTTATTTTTTGCAGTAAGTATACCTAATTTTTTTTAAGTGTTGCATTTTTAGACTTTTTTTTATAACTTATTTTGATAAATAATAAGAAAGTGAAGGAAAAATATAAGATTTTAGTTATTTTTAAAATTTTAAATTATTTTCACTTTCAAAATAATAAAAAAAATTAATACTAGTAAAACTTATCAAAATATTTAAACTTATATTTTAAATTGATGAAAATATATAAGTTCTTAATTATTTTAAATAATTTTTATTAATTTTAATAAAAAATTTATTAATGTTTGAATTAAAATAGTTATTTTGAGAAAGAATAAGAAAGATAAAATAATTTAAAATTTTAAAGATAATTAAAATCCTATATTTTTGCTTCACTTTCTTATTATTTATCAAAATTACACAAAATAGGTATAAAAGTGCAACATTTTAAAAACATTGAGTATATTTACCGCCAAAAAAAGTTTGGGTATAAAAGTGCAACATTTTGACAACATTGAGTATATTTACCGCAAAAAAAAAGATTGGGTATAAAAGTGCAAATTTTTAAAAACATTGGGTATTTTAGTCGCTATTTACTCTTCATTATACATCATAAAATGTTTACCAAATTTAAGTACAGTGAGTGTACACCCTGCGTGCAGGTTTCCACTCCTCTTACCTCAGGTCCAGCAGCAGTGCACAAACACTAACGTGTCCCGTCAAGTATCCTTAATGAGCCTAGCTTATCATATAACATCAAAAACTTTAAACCCAAGCCAAACAAAACCATATAAAAATAACACCCATGTCCCTCTTAATGCCCATTCATACTCGAAACATCCTTAAGAAATTCCTATAACACTACTGCATAAAACCTCAAACCAAAAGCTACCAATTCATATTTCAAAGGGTGGAATAAGCAAAATTCCCTTTTCTGAGCAACTGACGCGGTTGCGCCCACATTGAGAATGCACTTTCTAGGCGAGCAGTGCGGTCGCGGTAGGGTTGGGTGCGGTCGTGCTAGTCGCGAATTTCAAAAATCTCATATGCAATTTTAAACCCAAATTTTGACCCCGTCTCGTAAAGTTTTGACCCAAACTACTAATTCAAGCAACCTAACATGTTTCTAACACTTATAATGCAATTAAAATAAAATTTAAACATCTAATGAACATCCCTTAATCAAAAGTGTAATGAATATCCCTTTTTAATCATCAAAACCTGAATCTACCATGAAACATAAATTACAAGATTAAAAGAACTTACCAATAATTGCTTCAGCTACCAATCCCGTTTTCTTTCTGTAATTCCCACATCTAATCTCTGTAATTCACACCAAGGTCTTCCTTCAATTCCTTAAGCCTCAAAATAGCCATATCAAGAATATGTGACTTGCCTCTGGATTTGATAACCTAATTCTAAAAGATGTATCTGTGTAAACCTAATCTTATTTTTCCATAATTAATTAATTATTAATAATAAAAAATACACAATTACAATCATATCCCCCATCTAAGCTTCCTTATGAAACCACTTAAGCTCTATTTAGTAATTCCTCCTTAAGCTAATAGTTTTAACTTATGAAAATTATAATTACTACCACAAGATTCATATTTCTATTTCAATCCCTTATTTCCAATATCTTTGGCACTTAAGCCCTCGATACTTGAAGGATTTGTGTTTTCCCGCTGTCAAACACATACATATCATAATCATGAAATAAATCACATATGCATCAAATTAAATTACCAAATTGCCGTCACATACCAAAATAATAAAAAAATGCAAATGCAGATATTGCAATAAATGTTATGTGTTAAATCTAAAATGGGATCATTTTTCCAAGTGTTGATAGATGTTCAAACTTGTTAGATTTAATACATAGTGATTTATGTGAATTAAATGACAACTTGACTAGAGTAGAAAATAGATATTTCATAACTCTTATAGATGATTACTGTAGGTATACTTATGTGTATTTGCATAAGCGTAAGGATGAGACATTTAATGTATTTAAAATCTATAAAGCTGAAATAAAAAATCAATTGGAAATGAAAATTAAGATTCTTAGAAGCGATAAAGGTGTTGAATACTTTTCAAATGATTTTAATGTCTTTTGTGAACAACATGGCATCATTCATGAATGCACAACACACTACACTCCACACTCCACAAAAAAATGGGATAGTTGAAAGAAAGTATAGGACATATCTTGAGATAATTAACTCTATGCTTTTACATGATACATTGTGTTATAATTTGTGGGGTGATGCTTTGCTTGCTGCATGTCATATATTGAATAGATTTCCTATGAAAAAGAACAATGTGTCTTGCCATCGCCCAATAAACTCCTAAGTGGTCGCAATAGTAAACAGACTTTGTAGTATCCATATAGAGGCAAAATACAAGCAACAAGAAAGTTTTGTAAATTAAAAAGGGTTATTAGCGTCTAAAGTTCATCTTCTTTTACAAGTGTAGCATTTAAGTTCCTTATTTTGTTTTTTTTTTTTGCAAGCAAAAGTCCTTAACGTTACATAATTTTTGCACTATTTTCCCAAATTGTTATCTCTTAGTTAAAGTGGGGACTAAGCATGAATGTTAGGGACTATTACTGCTAAAAAAAATAAAAAAAACAGAGACTTAAATGCTTCAATTTCGAAAGAACGGGGACTTTAACCACCAATTTCTCTTTAATTTTTTTTCAAGAAGATCAAATACTCTATAATTAACACATATAAAAAATTATTTCTTGGATTTTTTAAGGTGCTATTGACTACCCTAAACAATCCCATATTAATTTTTCTTAATTACAAAATTAAGACAAAATATAGATGTTTTTTACATTACGTCATATATCAGCTTTTCTATTTTTTTTTCTTTACATTATTTAAATATTATACCTTTAAACATTTTTACTAATTAAAATAATAGATAAAAATAAATATTAAATAATAAATTTGGAGAGAGAAAGAAAGAAAATTGAATAAATGATTTTTTTTTAAAATGTTTAAGTGAGCTCTCAACAATAATTAATAATTTCTTTCTCTACATTTATAGATTTTTAGAGCTCATTTAAACATTTTTTTAAAATCATTTATTCAATTTTCTTTTTTTTTTTCTCTCTGGAAATTTATTATTTATTATTTATTCCTATCTATTATTTTAATTCATAAAAATGTTTAAAGAACACGAAGTACCAAGTGAATTACTTACCAAGAAGAACACGGAGTGGTTGGCTTCTATGGTAGGGGAGATTATTGAAGTTCAGAATAAATATGTTACACATATAATTATCAATGTCTATTTCAGGTTTAAGGTATAAATTTCAATTGAAAGAAAAATATGCCTTGGATTTCTATTTCCAATGGATGGTTAGTGTAGATGGATTCCCTTTTAATATGAGTGATTGTCGTTTATATACTTCCTTTGTGGAGGTTTAGGTCATGACCAAAAAAAGTGTCAGGAAGATGTTGTCATACGAAAGAATGAAAATGGTGAAAAGGCTTGGGTTTATGGTATATGGATGGCTAGTGAGTGCACTAATCATGATGCTTTTGATAAAGATAAGTCTTCCTCTCTATTAAATCAAATAGATAATAATGTTGAAGAAAGTTCACTAGAGGACACTTCACCGACTATAATCATGGAAGATAGGAGGATATGTGAAACTAACAAGTTACAGCAACAGAAAGATAAGTTCCTACCATTGGTTTTGACAATGTGACAAGAAGAAATAGTGGTGCACCAAGCTCATGGAGATGAGATAATGTCTTCGAATCTGGATGCTAGTGCGATTGAGATTCATGATATACGAGTGGTACTAGATTGTGTGTCTGGTGGTCTTACTATGATGGGTGAGGAAGGACATAAGAAACATAGAGGTGTGGAAGTGTATCGGGTTATAGAGGAGGACCCACATACCACTGAATTGCAGAAAGTTTTGAAGGCATCTGCTCTGAAGATGAACAGAAGCCAATAGAGAATGTGTGGGGTACAAAATTGATGGGGAAAATCAACTTCCAAATGAGACCTTAGATGAAAACTATATCTGCTCCAAATAAGACTCAACGTTTTGTCTCTTCCAATACTAATGCAAGAGCTATAGGGGATATCATATCCAATATTTTAGACGTACAGAGTAAGGTGGGAGAGGACAACCAAGGGATGGTTTCTATTTCACTGGATTCTACCTTTGATGATTAGAATTCAACGGAACACCTTGTTCAGCAAGGTCGCCAAGCATCTTGAATATCCTCCATTTGAATGTCCAAGGTTTGGGAAATCCTTTGGAAATGGACAGACTCATTTCCCATGACAGATTGCATTTTTCGGAGGTGATTTTTCAATTTGAAACCAGGCACAAAACTAGGTAGCTTGATTGGGTTAAAATCTTTATGGGATTTGAAGACTGCTTTTGTGTGGATGCAGTGGGTAGAAGTGGAAGTCTTGCTCTACTTTGGCGATGTTTGGCCATGGCGGATATAGCTTCTTTTTCTCCTGGGCATATTGATGCTTTTCTTTCAATTAATAAAGGGCCTAAATGGCATGTGACAAGTTTCTATAGTAGCCAGATGGCGTAATTACGTCATCATTCTTGGGAGATGCTTTGGAGACTTCACGAGATTCAAAAGGGTCTGTGGGTATACAGAGGTGATTTTAATGAAATTATTAATGGTTTAAAAAAAAAGGTGGGGGGGGGGGGGGGGGGGGGAGGGCGGGGGGAACCTGAGTACTTGATGAGAAATTTTTCAGATATTATTGATGGTTGTGGCTTTCGGGAAGTTGAGTTTGAAGGGGGGATGTTCACTTGGCGCAATGGGCGGAAGGATAACCTGCTTTTTTAAAGGCATTACAAAGTCTTTTGTAATGATGCTTGGCAAGAATTGTTTATGATAGCTAAAGTGATGCATTTACAACTATGGAACTATGACCATAGGCCTATTCTTCTCAAGTTCAACACTACTCTAAGAAAATCTCAAGGTTCATAAATGGACCTCTACCTTCAACTATGAGCAGGCGTGGGATAATAATGAGGAATATCATGGTATGGTTGATACAATTTGGAAGCAATCTGATAGTATCTCCACAGTTTAGGGTGTTAAAGCTAAATTGAAAATGTGTGGCAATAAATTGCATGGCTGGAATAGGAAGCGTAGAGCGGATTTGAACAAAAGGAATAAAAAAATTTAGCAAGAGAAGGAACGAGTCTCTCAATCAAGCGAGCGTGCGGATTGGCTAAGATCTCAGGTATTGGGGAAGAGTCTTATTGCTAGTATGAATAAAGAAGAAATCCTTTGGACGCAGGGTAATAGAGCAATTTGGCTGAAGTATGGAGACTGAAACATTAAAATTTTCAATAATAAGGCTTCCTGGAGAAGGAAGAAATATGAAATTAGAGGGTTGTTCGATAGTAATATGGTATGGTGAGAGAGCAGTGAGGAGATTGAAGATATTTGTAGCTCTTGTTTCAACACTTTATTTGCTTCTTAGTTAGTGGATGATCAGAAAATTACGCTTTTTGAGAGGTGTGTTCCTTATAGAATGTTGGTAGTTATGAATAATTACCTGTTTTCTACCTTTTCAGTAGAAAATGTTAAGTGTGCTATGTTTCAGATTCATCCTCTTAAGGCTTAGGGGTCGGATGGGCTTCCTAGTCTATTTTATCATTCTCATTGGGAGTTAATTGGTCCTTCGGTGACTAGAGTTTGCTTGGATGTCCTTAAAAATATAGTTGATAGTCGAGCTATCAATGATACTATCATTTTTTTGATTCCTAAGACAGAGAATCCTATCAATATCACTAATTTTAGACTGATTAGCCTGTGTAATTTCATCAACAAAGTGATTTCCAAGTGCCTTGCCAATAGAATGAAGGTTATTAGTTTGCCTTTGGTGATCTTGGAAAATCAAAGTGCCTTCATTGGAGGTCGGCTTATTTAAGATAATTCTACCCTAGTCTTTGAAAGTCTACATTCTAGGAAGATTGGGCGGTTTGGTAATGGGGAAGAAAATGGCCTTTAAGTTAGACATGTCTAAAGCCTATGACTGCGTGGAATGGAAATTTTTGGAGTTTATGATGAGGAGCCTTGGTTATGAGGAACTTTGGATTAAAAAGATCATGAATTGCATTACAACAGTCTCTTTTTCCTTCCTTATAAATGGAGAGGTACGCGGTATGGTGCAGCCTCATCGGGGTCTTTAGTAAGGTGATCCTATTTCCCCTTACTTATTTCTTTTATGCTCTGAATGTTTATCTTGTTTGATTCTTAATCATAAAATTATTGGGATTTCTACTGGAAAAAATTGTCTTCGGGTGTCCTATTTATTTTTTTTCGATGATAGTTTCGTGTTCCTCACAACCAACGTTTTAGAGAGAGAAAATATTAAACAATTCCGTGTTGAATATTCCTCGGTATCTGGACAAAACATCAATTTGTTGAAATCTGAAATTAGTATGGGTAAAAATATAACTAATCACAGAGCTTTGAGTATTGCAACAACTTTGGGAGTGAAAATGGTTGATAATCATTCTAACTATCTTAGAATGACTGTTGTGGTAAGCCAAAAAAAGGAGGTGTTTTCGATGATCAAGCAAAGGGTTGGAATAAGCTTAGAGGGTGGAAAGCGGGCAGAAAAATTCTAATCAAAGTGGTAGTTCAGGATATTCCTTGCTACATTATGAGTTGCTTCAGACTTCTTAGTTGCCTAATTAACGAATTAGATGCAATGGCAGCTAGACTTTTGTGGGGATCCTCTCAAGAGAAAATGAAGGTTCATTGGGGTACTTAGGAGTCTCTTTGTTTACCTAAAGACAAAGGAGGTTTGGGTTTTAGGAGTCTTGAATATTTCAATATGGCTCTTTTGGCTAAACAAGGGTGGAAGATTGTTACTAATCCGAATTCTCTTCTTGCTCGGATTCTAAAGGAATGCTACTATGTTAATAGCACGTTCATGGAAGCTACAAAGAGTTATTATAGTTCGTTCATTTGGAGGAGTTTACTTTGGGGCCGAGACATTCTTGTAAAGGGAAGCAGCAGAGGGTGAGAGATGGTTGCGCGGTTAGAATAAATGATGATAAAAGGATGCGTAGACCTTCTTGTTTCTCTCTTTGAACTCTACCTTTGGTTCCCCAAGGGACTGTTGTGAAAGTTTTGAAAAAGGATGATGGGTCTTGGAATAAGGATCTAGATGGGTTATCATATACTATAGTTGTGATCTAACCTACCTCGATTAGTAGACAGAGGACCTAGATGGTTTTATCACATACCATGTTAATGAGTTAATGGCCATTAATATTGTAGTCCTATATGATATACGTTTTTAAAGTCATATGTTTTATAGTATATGTTTATGATATAGTCTAATGGTTATGATTTGTTATATATGTTGTTAGTAGATTTTCCTTGCTGGGCATTAGGCTAATTCCTTTCTTTTTAGAATGATGTAGGAAAATGAACATGGAAGGCGGGAAGGATTCGTGGCAGCTTATCATGTGTGTTAAGGATGAATGGATTGAATGGACTGCATGAAGATCGAGGATGACGTTCTTTAAAGTCTTTTAAATTATGTTTTTATTTATTTCCGCACTTAGTATTTAAACAATTAATTTAAAGTTATGTTTTATGTTTCATAACAAAGTGTACCCATACTTTACTTTGTATTTGGCACAATATTTTGGGTTTTAAATAAAGTTATGTTATTTCTTATATATGTATTCAAATTAGTAGTTATGTTTAGTAGTTTTAATGGTCCGAAGTCTAGAATTAGTTAGGGAATTACAGTTGGTATCAGAGCCCATAGTTCATATGCATGAAGTTCTCCCTGATACACACACACAAGCTCTGAATTCAACCGCCAATGTAAGTGTTTATGTTTATTATGTTATGTTTATGTTATTAGCTAATGTTTTAGCCATTATATTTTCAGTTAAGAATGGATGAAACCTTTACTTATCAGGATATCCAAGCCATTAAGGCATTGAAAAGGATTAAAGAAGCAAGGAATACTGTAGGAGTGTTAGAAAGAATCACTCAGAGATTAATCTTATTCCACAAGGAGATAGTTCATCTTCAGACTACTAAGCAAATTATGATGAGAGCTACGAAGCAATATGTCCTAGTAAATAGGCTTTTTAAAGATTTTCCTTCTATAATTTCAACATTAGAAGAAATATGGGAGACTATAAATGATGATGATGATTTATCGGTAGCCATGAGATATTATTTTCTCACACTTAGGTTCACCTCTAAGTTGGAATTTCAATTCACTAATGAACAAAAGCATAGAATCTTTATGAATCTTCCCCGAGGTAATTTTGAGCCTCAAGATAATGATGATTATGAAGAAATAGATGATGACATGTTAGATGAAGGGTCAGACGTAGAAGATCCTGATTTTTAGATTTACCCTAGTTATGTTAGTTTAGTTTATTTGTTTATTTATTTATTATTTGCATTTATGATTGTCCTTAGTGAAAATCTTTTTCCAAATGAATATTATTATTATTTTTGAATGACATGTATGAGTTTGATTTTTTTTTACAATCATAATAAATAATAAGTTCAATAAATAGTGACCATGTTCGGTGAGGGCGGATACAAATCAATGGGCCGGGTTCTATATTAAGAGTTTAGGGGGCCATAGTAGTGGGAATTATTTTTTTACTGATCCCAACCCTCTCTTAATATGGTTAACTTTGGAACAGCGACGAGTTTCGAGCCTGAGAATTAAGTCATATAGGATGATTATAAACAGACTTAGAAAATAATAAAGATGACTAATTTTCTAAGTATAGAAACACATCATAATTATAAAGAAGGTTTACATAATTTTTCATAAGAAATCATAACTAATAGGTCTGAGTTATGTTTGATTAGACTAAGTTTTGCCTTAGAGCCTATTAGAGTAAGTTCTAACATGTTTTTCTCGACTGTTAGAACTTTGCTGAAGATGTCGCTCAGAAGGTCTACACGCACAGCCAACAATGCCTCCAGCGCCGCCAACGAGACTAACGAATCCCCTCCAGTTCGAAGAAGGGGAGCGCGTGCTACCAGTGCTACTGCTAACAGAAGTGCACCACCTTCAATTTACAACACTGCTGAGATTGTCCGACTATGACAACAAGTGGAAGAATTGCTGTCGCAACAACGACAATAGGCTCAACCTCAGCCGCAGCCTCAGCCTCAGCTGCAACCACAGCCTCAGCAAATGGCTCAAGCACCCCAACAAGTAGGTCCTTATGGGGATGGCCAATGGCGAACTATGCGCCTTACCCAGCTTAGTACATAGAGCCAGTCTATGAGCGGTTTTGTAAGCAACACGGTCCAAACATTGAAGCGACAACCGACCCCTTCGAGGCGGAAGAATGGCTCAGCAATGTAGAGCCGATCCTAGCACACATGAACCTTGGCAACACGGATCACATATCCTGCGTTTCATCTATTTTAAAGAAGGATGCTAGAATCTGGTGGGATTTAGTACATCAGACTCACGATGTCGCCACCATGACATAGACTAGATTTGTGGAGCTCTTTCACAAGAAGTACTACAACTCGGCAGTCATCGCTACGAGGGTAGAAGAGTTCACCAGTCTGAAGCAGGGAAACTTAATGGTAGCAGAGTATGCACGACAGTTCGACCGACTAGCCAAGTTCGCGCTAGAGTTGGTTCCAACCGATTTGCTGAGGGTTACCAAGTTCGTTAGAGGACTCAGATTAAAGATTGAGCTAGGAGTCAAGCTAGCAAATTTGAGAACCACTTCTTACGCCGATGCTCTAGAAATGGATATAGAAGTGGAAAGGCTTCAGGCGAATGTTAGTAAGGACGAGGCCAACAAGCCTGAACCTAAGTAGCAGAATAAACCTCAGAATGGTCGGAACCACAACAACAATCATCAACATACCAACAATAATGGCCAGAAGAGAAGGCATCCTGACAATAAGAAATCCGACAATGACAAAAGAGCACGGAGAAGCAATGGAAATAATAGGTCGGGTTATGTAGAAGACCCCCAATGCTCCAAATTCCAAAAGAAACATCCTGGGGAGTGTCGTGCAAACACTAAAGGATGTTACAATTGTGGTCAGGAAGGTCATCAAAAGAAGGAATGCCCATAGCTTAAGCAAGATGGTTCCAGCCAGAGTCTTTGCCTTGACCCAGGGAGAAGCTCAAGCTAGTAACAAAGTGGTCACAGGTTAGATTCCTATCCTCGATAATATATGTTCAGTATTATTTGATTCAGGAGAAACACACTCGTATATCTCAAAAAGAATGATAGAGAAATTAGACGAACCTTGCGAAAGATTTAGAACTAGGTTTGTGACAGAATTGCCTTCGGGTGAAGTAGTCCTATCATCACGGGTAATATGAGGCGTACCTATCAAAATTGAGGACGTAGAACTAGAAGGAAACCTGATAGAGTTAGAGAGCAAAGACTTCGGCGTAATACTGGGCATGCATTAGCTAGCAAGGCATGGCGCAACCATCGACTGTAAACGTAAGCAAGTGACATTCGAGACTCCTGACGGTCAGAGACTATGTTTTATGGGAAAGGTTTCAGGACTACGAACACCACTTATTTCATCTCTAAAAGCTCAGAGGATGATAGAGAAAGGATGTCACAAATTCTTAGCCAGCATCACAGATGTGGTAAAGGAAACACCACTAAAAGTTGGAGACGTCCGCATTATAGAGGAATTTCCATAAGTATTTCTTGATGACTTACTAAGGTTGTCGCCTATTCGGGAAATCGACTTCACAATCAAACTACTACCGAGAACTGAGCCTATCTCAAAGGCACCATACTGGATGGCACCAACCGAAATCAAGGAGTTGAAGACGCAGCTACAAGAACTCTTAGACTTGGGTTTCATTAGACCAAGCCATTCGCCATAAGCAGCACTGGTTCAATTTGTGAAGAAGAAGGATGGAAGCATACGGATGTGTATAGATTACCGTGAGCTGAATAAGGTGACGATTAAGAAAAAGTACCTGCTACCCTGGATCGACGACTTGTTTGATCAACTCTGAGGAGCAACCGTGTTTTCAAAGATTGATCTACGGTCCGGTTATCACCAGCTCAATTTACAAGAAGAGCATATTCCAAAGGCAACTTTTAGAACTCGATATGGACATTACGAGTTTCTAGTTATGTCTTTTGGTCTTACCAATGCTCCAGCCGCATTTATGGATTTAATGAATTGGGTCTTCAAGGGTTACTTGGACAAATTCGTCGTAGTGTTCATTGACGATATTTTGGTGTACTCCAGGGACGAAGTCGAGCACGAGGAACATTTAAGAATGACCATGTTGTGATTGAAGGAGCATCAACTTTACGCCAAGTTCAAGAAGTGCGAATTTTGGCTTTCGCAAGTACCGTTCCTCGGCCATATAGTATCCAAGGACGGAGTTGCTGTAGACCTAGCTAAGGTAGAGGCTGCGAAGGATTATCCAAGACCTAAGAATGCGTCAGAAGTTAGAAGTTTTCCCGGGCTAGCATGATATTATAAGAGGTTTGTAGAAAGCTTTTCTAAGATAGTCACTCCGCTTACCAACCTGACCAAGAAACAACAAAATTTCAACTGGACGAATAGATGTGAAGAGAGCTTCCAGTTGCTCAAGGATAAGTTATGCTCAGCACCAATACTTTGTTTATCGACACCCTTCGACAAGTTTGCAATATATTGTGATGCGTTGAAGCAAGGTTTGGGTTGTGTGCTGATGCAAAATGACAATGTAATAGCCTAAACCTCAAGGCAGCTGAAGGAATACGAGCAATGCTATCCAACACACGATATGGAATTGGCAGCAATGGTCTTTGCATTGAAAATCTGACGCCACTATCTTTATGGAGAACGGTGTGAGATTTATACGGACCACAAGAGCTTAAAGTATTTCTTCACATAGAAGGAGCTCAACACAGGTTGTTAGAACTAGTTAAGGATTATGACAGCGAAATCCTATACCACCCAGGAAAGGTGAACGTAGTTGCTGATGCGCTAAGTAGGAAGAGTTATGAAAATCTAGCAGCAATATCTGGAATAGAAAAGTCGCTTTAGCAAGAGCTGATCAATGTCAGAATAGAAGTAGTCATTGGTAAACTGGCTAACTTGTCCATCCAGTCAAGTCTGTTAGAAGATATACGGATCGGGCAAGGGCATGATGACACATTAGTATCTCACATAACTGCAGTCAAAGAAGGTAAGGCCACAAATTTCGCTTTATCAGGACGGGGGTTCTTGAGATATAAAGGCCAGGTATGCGTGCCAAATGACTATGGAATTATGATGAAGATTTTAGAAGAGGCACATAATACCCCATACTTAGTTCACCAAAGGTCGACCAAGATGACTCATGACCTTAAGGCATTGTATTGGTGGCCAGGAATGAAGAAAGACGTAGAAGAATATGTGTCTAAATGCTTAGTATGTCAGCAAGTGAAAGCAGAACATCAGGGGCCTGCAGGCTTATTGCAACCGCTTAGTATTCCAGCATGGAAGTGGGAAGACATAGCCATGGACTTTGTGACAGGATTGCCATGAACAAATAAGCGACACGACTTAGCTTGGGTAGTAGTAGATAGACTAACCAAGTCAGCTCACTTCCTGTCTGTCGAGAATACGTACACAGCAGACCAGTACGCAGAAATTTATGTTTATGAAATAGTACGACTGCATAGAATCCCTAAAACCATAGCATCCGATAGAGGATCGGTGTTTACATCGAGATTTTGGGGAAGCTTGTAGACCGATGGTCAGTCCGAGCGTACCATACATATTTTAGAGGATATGTTGCGCGCTTGTGTACTTGACTTCGGAGCATTTACAATTTATAGAGTTTTCCTATAACAATAGCTACCAGTCAACGATCGGGATGGCACCCTATGAGTTACTTTATGGAAGGAGGAGTCGATCGCCGTTACATTGGAACGAGGTAGGAGAAAGACAACTTCTTGGACCCGAAGCTATTAGAGAGGCTCAGGATGTAGTGGCGCTTATTAGAAAGTGTATGCTCGCTGCTCAAAGTCGTTAGAAAAGTTATGCGGATGCCAAGCGACGTGATGTGGAATTCAAAGTCGGAGATCAAGTCTTCTTAAAGATATCTCATATGAAAGGTGTGAAGCGGTTTGGGAAGAAAGGCAAGCTTAGTCCCTGATTTATAGATCCTTTTGAGATATTGGACAAGGTGGGAACAGTTGCGTATAGATTAGCCCTACAGCCAGCTCTAGCAGATAGCCACAATGTGTTTCACATCTCGATGCTGCATAGATATGTGTCAGATCCATCTCATGTCCTCAAGTACGATAGGATAGCACTCCAGAAAGACTTGAGATACGAGGAACGACCGATTAGCATCCTAGACAGAGGGATGAAGGAATTACGGTCTAAAAGTATTCTAGTAGTCAAGGTCCTATGGAGCAATAGTTCTGAACGGGAGGCAACATGGGAGCTAGAGGGAGACATGTTAGCATGGTATCCAGAATTGTTTGGTAAGTAAATTTCGGGGATGAAATTCTTTCAAGTAGGGGAGAATTGTAGTGTCCCAGAATTTTTACTCAGCTAGATAATAGTAGTAGTTAGTATTAGTTTGTAGTATGTTAGTTTCCGTGGATTTTGGTTCAATCCGGGATTTAGTTGGAAACTCATAACAACAATTATGGATTTTATAACTTTAACCTATAGTTTAGAAATATTAATTATAATGTAAGGTTTGATTAATATTGCTGGTCTTAGAAATATCATTTATTATAACCTAAGGTTTAGATAGAATTATTAAGAATGTGGCACTTTTCATAATCATGTTTATTAAGGATTTAAGTATTTTTGATGAATAGTTTAATTAAAAGAAAAATCTAGAAGCTCTAGAACCTTCTAGCAACTGTTAAGATGATGTTTTGACTCAGTCAAAGCTATTTAATCAATTCAAAATATGCTAAAAAAGTGCAAATACGTGTTTGATATATCAACGTATGTTGATATATCCCAGCTATAGGGGCCAATATATTGCCTACGGGAGAAATAGAAAACACGTCGACTTCACACAAACGAACGAATAGGGCTCCGGATATAGGTCTAGGCGATATATCGCCCAGGGTAGGCAATATATCGCCCCTGGCATGTACTTTTAGATGCTTGAGGTTTCTAAATTTAAAAACAGCCTTAACCACTTGGACCTACCCTTGAACGATTTTGACCGAGTTCTGGGCATCTGTTGAATGAAAATTCAAATCTTTTTCATTTTATATTCATTTATTTATTCAAATTAAAAGGGATTAGTTTCACTCCTTCTATAAATAGCACCTCATACTCACCCATTTCACTCATAATTCAAGCATTGTTCAAATCCTCCAAGCTGCTAAGTTTACTATAGAGAGAAACACTTGGGGTTTGTCTAAACACTTGGGAAGTAAGATATAGAGTTATTTTGGTATCGACTTATAGATCATGTCATAAGATCATTCAAGGTATTCCTATCCTTAAGTTCAGTTCTTCATAGTTCTTTTATTCCATTTTCTTTCAGATCCTAACTCTTGTTATGATTCTTGGTTTGGTGTTTAAGTTTCTTGAAACTTAAGGTTTTCAATAAGTTTCTTCTTTGATGGTTTAGTTCTCTTTTTCATCTCCTTTCTTTAGAAACTCACGATTCTTACTATTTGTTTTAGGAGTGTTCCAAATCCCGTTCTCGTTCCCAAATATCTCATTTTTTTAAAAGGAAAATAGGTTAGAATATATGTGTTTATATGTTTATGTTATGATATGTTTTATGATACGATATGTATATGTATAAATATGTTTTGTGGTCACTTGGGGCTTATAGTTGTTTAGATAGCAAACCCCAAGAATTTTGATCATTTTCATGGTTTAGAGTTATGATTTACCCTACCTCGATTAGTTGTTAGAGGACCTATATGGGTTATCATATACTATAGTTGTGATCTAACCTACCTCGATTAGTAGACAGAGGACCTAGATGGTTTTATCACATACCATGTTAATGAGTTAATGGACATTAATATTGTAGTCCTATATGATATATGTTTTTATAGTCATATGTTTTATAGTATATGTTTATGATATAGTCTTATGTTTATGATTTATGATATATGTTGTCAGTAGATTTTCCTTGCTGGGCATTAGGCTCATTCCTTTCTTTTTAGAATGATGCAGGAAAATGAACACGGAAGGCGGGAAGGATTCGTGGCAGCTTGGCATGTGTGTTGAGGATGAATGGATTGAATGGACTGCATGAAGATCGAGGATGACATTGTTTAAAGTCTTTTAAATTATGTTTTTATGTATTTCCGCACTCAGTATTTAAACAATTAATTTAAAGTTATGCTTTATGTTTCATAACAATGGGTACCCATACTTTACTTTGTATTTGGCACAATATTTTGGGTTTTAAATAAAGTTATGTTATTTCTTATATATGTATTCAAATTAGTAGTTATGTTTAGTAGTTTTAATGGTTCGAAGTCTAGAATTAGTCGGGGCATTACAATCGGACAGGTAGCCTATAGATTGGCTCTGCCACCATCATTATTAGGAGTTCACGACGTATTCCACATCTCTATGCTTTGGAAGTATATCTCAGATACGACTCATGTATTGGGATATGAGGATCTAAAGCAATAGACCGAGTTATCGTATGAGGAGCAACCAGTTCAGATCCTAGATAGGAAGGATAAAGTTTTGAGGAACAAGACGATTCCTCTAGTCAAAGTCTTGTGGAGGAAAAGCAAGGTTGAGGAAGCGACCTAAGAGCTAGAGTTAGCTATGCGGGATCGATATCCTGAGTTATTCAGGTAAATTTCGAGGACAAAATTCTTAGTAGGAGGGGATAGTTGTAACGACCCATAAAAAATGCTAATAGGGTTTAGTTCCTTGATTAGCATGTCGGAAGGGCATAATTGGATATGTGTGTGATTAATTGATTAAATGCGTGACTATGTAGCATGCATGATTTATATGATAATATGAATATATTTATATGCATGTTTATGAGTATTAAATATGCATCTGGGCTCGTTCTTGTTTATAAGGGCATATCTGTAATTTTGGCCCGTTAAGGGCATAAATGTGATTATATGTGTTTAATGATTGAGACCACATTATTATGTGGATACATTTGCAGTATATGGCTTGAGGCAATCCTAGTGAACGGATTAGCAGAACAGTCACAGCAAGGTATAATACCTGGCTCGGGGTGAGCTTAGGGGTATTTTGGGAAGCTTAATGTATATTTGAGATTTATCGAGTAATGGGTAAGTAAGCTTGAGGAAACCTAAGGAATTAAACTTGAGGGCTGGGAAACTAAGTGCAGAGTCCCAGAATATTTACCTAACTAGCTAGATAGTAGTAGTAGTAGTAGTAGTAGTTAGTATTAGTTTGTAGTATGTTAGATTTCGTGGATTTTGGTTCAAATTGGGACTTAGTTGGAAACTCATAGCAATAGTTATGAATTTTATAAGTTTAACCTATAGTTTAAGAATATTAATTATAATATAAGGTTTGATTAATATTGTTGGTCCTAGGTGTATTATTTATTATAACCTAAGGTTTAGATAGAGCCAATAAGAATATGACACTTGTCATAAGACTGATTATTAGGGAATTAGAGTTTGTTATTTTATGGTTAGTTAAGAAATTTGTGGATTAGGTTATTATTTAGATAATTAAATAGATTCTCCCGTAACTTTAGGGTACTATAACTTCGGACCTATTTTTGACCCAGTTATATTATCAATTTCTAAAAATAGTATTTCTAGAAAGTGGTAGATAATTGAATTAGCTTTCTAACGGTATAAAGATGGCCTAAATCGGAGTTCTACAGCTCCAGTTATGTTAGTTTTACTACAGGTGAGTTTAGAGTTACGAGATTTAGGAAGTTACAAGTTAGGATTCTATTTTATTTTTTTTTTTAATTTTTAAAATAAGCTATGACTCCTTAGACCTACCTCTGAATGATTTGACTGAGTCATAAGCCTTTGACTGAAGAATATTCAAATATTTTCAATTAAATTCATTATTTTTATTCAAAGCCAAAAAGAAGATTTTTATTCCTAGAACTCTATAAATAGGACTTAGAATCCAGCCCTTCTCCTCACTCTTCAACTGTGATCAGACTCCAAGGTGCTAGTACTACCATAGAGTGATAAACACTTGAGCTGAGAAAAAGCTTCGCCAGTCTTAAGCTTTATAAACTACTTGGGAAGTGAGGTTTAGTGTATTTCGGTATTGGAGTTAGACCAATACATAAGGTCAACTGAGGTACTCCTATTCTTTAAGTCCAATTCTTTAAAACTCTTTAGTTTTCTTTAGTTCCTTTTATTCAAATCCTAACTTTCGTTATTGGTTCTTGATTAGGTTCTTGAAACTTAAGTTCTTTCTTGGTATGTTTCTTCTTGATGGTTTAATTTCCACATTCATTCTTTATTCTTTAGAAATACTCACCATTTGTATTGTTGGTTTTAGGAGTGTTCAAATCCCGTCCTTGTTCTCATATCCTGGTGTTGGTAAGGAAAATATGATAGATTTTATGTGCTTATATGTTATGTTATGTTATGATATGTTATATTATATGTTTATGCTATGATATGTGTATGTATGATATGTTTTAGTTTTTGGGTATATGTTTTGTTTAGATAACAACATATAATTTATTAAGATAACAAATAACTTGTTTAGATAAAAAGTCCCAATAGTATAATCCTTGGGCATATGATTTGTTTAGATAACAAGCCCCATAAATTTATATGACTTGTTTAGATAACTAGCCCTGTAGAATTATGGGCATATGATTGCCTAGCTAGCAAGCCCCAAGATGTATGATGGGCATTGTAATAGATGTTTTTGTAGCCATATGTTTTATAGTGTATACTTATGATATATGATATATGTTTTAGATAGTCTTATGTTCTTTTATAGTATTTGATGTAGTCTTATGCTTATGTTTACGATGTATGTTTTGTTTTTAGTAGATTTTCCTTGCTGGGCATTAGGCTCATTCCTTTATTTTAGTGTGATGCAGGAAAATGATTATGGAGGCAGAAGGATTCTTGGTAGCATGGCATGTGTGTTGAGGATGAATGGAATGGATGGGTTGCATGTCGATCGAGGATGGCGTTTATTTTAGTCTTTTGAAACATGTCTCTTTTGTAATTCCGCATTCAACTTTTTCTTGAACTTGTTTTTAAAGCTATGTTTTATGTTTTGTAAACAATGGGATCCCATACCATATCACATTTTATTTTACATTTTTAATAAAGACATGATATTTCTTATATTATGGGTTTTCAATAAAGGTATGTTATTTCTTATGTTTGTATCAAAATAGTAGCTATGTCTAGTAGTTTTAATGGTCCAAGGTCTTAGAAATAGTTGGGTCATTACACTAAGGCTAAGACTTTGGGGAGCAGCTCAGGATCAACATCAACATCATCAAGGTAAGGTTTCAGGTCCTAAATTGTTGAAAATTCTGCTTAGGCTTGGACATGCTTGGGGATAATTGGGTTAGCTCCTGAGTTTAGGATTTAAGGGAAGTTAAGTTGGTGTTTTAGGTTATACGTGTTGTAACTGAATAGATATTAAGAATTCTAGACCTGGTTTTGGTTAGGGTGTATAGCTAGTTTGAGTTTTGAGGTTGTGGCTAGGAAAAACGTTAGGGAAGCCCGGGGATTTCTGGGTTCACGGGGGCGCAGTGTGACCCAGTTCATGGGCGACGCGGACCGCGTGGCCCAGAATGCCCTGGGGGCTTGCTGACCTATGAGCGCGTCGTTACCCTAGGGGGAAAGTCGAGGCCCGCCTCCCCCTGAAGCAAGAGGCTGGCACCTCTGACTTGGGGCGTGTCCCGACCCTTAGGGCTAGGTCGTGGCCTACCTAGGCAGCCATGACCTAGGCTGGTTTTTAGGCTCGGGGACATAAACCTAAGCGCTCGGGACGAATTCTACTACCCGATTTAGAATAATTCGAGGTCCCGAAGACTTGTATTTATTTCCAAAACATTTAATTGGATTAGAATTTGATAGTTATCCATTGTTGCTTGTGACTAGGGTTACCGTTAAGGCTCAGGACTAAGGATCACGCTTGGGGCCGCTCTTTATCCTTCACTCGAAACTTGAGGTAAGAAAATTGCACCCAAGTGGTTGTGAAGGGACTAAGATTCACTGTAATTGAACGTATGTGTTCTATAATTTATATATCTGTTATGTGTAATGTAAAAGTACGGCCTAAGGGAGTCGGGGCTGATGATAAGCATACTGAACGCAGCTTGGCCTAAGTGAGCCGGGATCAGCTAAATTACCATAGGACTCGGCCTAAGGGTGCCGACACCTAAATAATGTATTAGAGATTGAATTATATGTTTGGAAGTATATGTTTATCACTTCTTAGCTTAATGCTTGTATTATGCTGATTAATTGAACTGATTGGAGTAAAGTTTTCTATACACACCTGTTGATATCTATGCTTATTGATTATGGTTTTCTTGTTGAGTCTTGGCTCACGGGTGCTACGTGGTGCAGGTAAAGAAAAATGAAAGTTGAATCACCCATGAGTTGGAGAGCTTTAGGGGCGGTGTGTACATTGGCAGCTGCTCAACTACCACGACCGAGGGATTTACAGGGATTAGAGCTCCAAAACTGTATTTTGCCATTTAGACTGACTTTTATTGTATTAACATTGAGGGTTGTATCTGCAATGTAAATACTATTTTTGGGATCCCATGTATCAAACACTTGTTTTAATGAAAGTCAACCATACTATATATGTAACGCCTTGGATAGCCAAGACCGTTACACTGTGTGTTTATAAAGTGCTAGACTTGCTAATCAAGTCGTTTAATTAAAAACGTGCTATTGAAACTATATAGGAACTAGGGTTAAAATGTTTTGGTCTCAAAAGTCACATTTTTCATAAAAAGACGTTATCTGTTTATACGGGATCCCAAAAATAATAAGTTTAAAGACTGTTTACAAAAGTCATAAGGTTTAAGTACAATATCAAGCCATATTAAGGCAAAACAAACAGACAGTCATTAGGATTTGTGTATTCTTTTTTATTAATATTATTTTATTTCTATGTATATCCTGCGGTTTCGGATCATGGATCGAGTCGAATATCACAACTTCTTCTACCCATCTTATATATTGTCCTTTTTGTTTTTTTTTGTAATAGAAACTGTTTAGTAGGCGAGATTTTACGAAAAAGTTCTTCAGATTTATAGGAGAGAACCATTTTTTCTTTTTTCAATGTGAATTTAACAATCCCTGTCCTGACCCACTCCTCGACCATGGCGATCGAACAGGTGGTTATGTACATTCAACCCTGCAGCTCTCCATCTAAGGATTGGTCCAACTTTCCTTTTCCTTTACATGCACCACGTAGCATCCGTGAGCCAAGGCCTAGCAAGAAAACACAACAACAGAGCATAAACAATCAACAGACAATTCAGTATCTCATACCGCATCACATTTTCTCAACCATATAAGCATTCATCATAATCAAGTATTGCACATACTAAACATATCAACTCATATCATATCAGTTCACAAATGATAACTAGGGCTACCGCCCTCAGGCCACTCCCTCCGTTATCCCACTGACTCCGGCCCGCTTAAACCGAGCTCATTGAATATGAAGCTGTCCTCAGCAACCAGTGCCAAGCCGCGCCCTATGCGCAAATATTGTGTACGGCACCCTTAGGCTGCCATCACATGTCCCATGGCATAATACCATCACTGACATAATACAAATATCAGGAGCACTTAGTCCCATCACAAACATATAACCGGGTGCAGTTTTCTTACCTTTCGATTTGCTAGCTTTGATCACTTGACTCCTTGAGCACGATCCCTCTCGATCCCTAGCGCTCACCTAAACACAACCATAGGTCAAAGTCATCACCAACCTTCAAGTCCAAAACCTAGCCTCGGGACCAATCCCGAGCTCCCGGGAAGTCCTAGTTCCACCAAACAAGGTGGTGGAATCAAACCCCAAACCCTTGGTCAAAAACCCTTGAAAATAACCCTAAAATTCATTTCTAAAGACAGGGTATCGCTACAACGCTCATTGGAGGGTGCTACAGCGCTACAAGCAGAACCAAAACACCCTCAGCATGCATGGCCTAGCTCTACAGCGCCCAAAGGCTAGCGCTGTAGCGCTAGTCACAGACAGGCAACCTCCAAATTTTCCCTCATGTGATTTCCTCGAACCAAATTCAATCAAAACTTCTCCAAACCTTCACCAAACTAAAAAAAACCTTATTAACACACTCCACTCATCCCAAGCACCGAAAATACCCAGAACTCAAGCACATGCATCCCTAATCTCAAAATTCACCATAGCCACTTCTAGACATCAAAACTCAGCTGAAACCAGTTAAACATCAAAGTTAGAAGCTCAGAATTCATACCTTTAATGGGAATTCAATTTCAAGATAACCTCTACACCTCCTTAGCTTGCTCTTCCTCACCCTTTGGCCTGAATTCCCTAAAGTTCCCATCAAACTCAGCTCATACACATAGTTGAAAAACCAAAACCAGCAATTAAAGAAACTACAAAGCCTTACCTCAAGTGTTAGGGTGTTCCTGCTAAACCTCTACCAATTCTCCAATCCTAGCTTAGGATTCTTGATGCTCAGCCTAACTTAGCTCCTCCCTGAGCTTTGCCCCAAAAATACTCAAGAAACTGATGAAGAAAGAATAAACCGACCTTAGGAAACTCTCTGTTTTCTCCTTTTCCTTTTTCTTCCTTTTCCTTCTTTTCTTTCTTTCCTCATCCTTCTACCCTTTTCTACAATTCCCACTAAGTATAAAACCCCAGCATATCTATCCCTTGCAAGCCAAATCACCTTACTGCCCTCCCCTTTAATCTCAAGTCCTTTAATCCACTTAAGGGCATTTTGGTCATTTCACCCTATTCCCGCTAGTTCCTCAAGTGTCTCTAATATTTTCCGCTTACTTCCCGATACCAAATTAATCACCAATTATATTCCTCGATATCAAAATAGACTCCAATATACTCACTAAATTCCCATTTATACCCCTAGGCTCACCCCAAGCCGGGTATAAATCCCCGCCATGACTTTTTCGCTAATCTACTCACTAGGGTAGTCTCGAGTCACAGATCACAGATATATCCACATAATAATGTGGTCTCGACAATTATCACATATATCAGTACAGTTATGCCCATAACAGCCAAAATTACGATTACGCCTTTCTAACCTAATCAGGGCCTACATGCATACTAATACACATAGTCATGCATCTCGAATATTCAAATAGTCATATAACATGCTTTAAATCATAATCATGCATTTTACTCATTAAAGTCACACATAATTCCCATTATGCCCTCCAGGCACACTAATCAAGGCCCTTAAGCCTCATTAGCGAATTTGGGTCGTTACAATATATGATCAAAATCTTTTAACCCTAACTTGTCAGATGACTTTAGAAGAACATTTATGTCCAAATGACTTTATTACCAAGTCTTGCATTATTTTAAACACACAGTGTAACGGTCTAGGATACCCAAGGCATTACATTAACTATGATACTGCTATTTGTTCTCATCCTTGGGGTTGTGGTTTGGGGACTATTGTGAGAGATTCTACAAGGAAAGTTATAGCAGTTTAAAGCACTTTAAAAAAATGCTGGTACTTTGTGGAAACAATATAGGTGTTGGCAGTCAAAATGGGCATGAAGCTTGCTTTGCATTTACATATGTCCAAGTTTTCTCTTTCTTCAAACAATTCTTTAGTGATTGAAATTCTGTTTTTAGTAATTACCAAATTAATTAAACCATGTGAATTAATTAAAGTGCGGAATGGTAATTAAGTGTTTACATAGATAACAGTTCTGTCAGGACAGAATCCAAACTTGTCACGACAGAAACTGAACACAATAAAAAGACAGTGCAAAACAATAAAGAACACAGTGAATTTTTACAAGGTTCAGAAACCCTTTCGGATAACCTATTCCTTGAGACCACGCCCAGAGAATAAAACAAATTAATAAAGAATCACAAGTACAAAAATATTGACTTAAACAAAACAAGAAACAACTTATTCTTTTGTAATTCTTGAGTTGCACGAAAATATATAAGCAAATAAACCAGAAACAACTTTGGGTAAGTACCGAATATTTGCAATATAAAGCTTTCCTTTATAAACAAATTGGGACAATATAAGCTAAATAAGGAAGCTCATAATTATCCAAAATTCACAAAATGGGAAAGTGGATTTCTGAAAATTATAATAAAGGGAAACAACCAATTCCGAAAATTATAATAATGGGAAACAACCAATTTATCTTTTAAGAAAAAGATATTTCTATAAAAATGTCGATTATAGGATTTACAATCTCCCCCTTTGGCAATTTTATAGACAAAGAATATCTATTTTTAAAAGATCCCTGGAAAACACAAGTAAGTGCTTAAAATCATAAGAGTCACAAAATGACTCCCCCTGCGAAGGATAACCAAAGCACAAGATAAAACAGTTAACAAAAACCAATAAGAACCAGTAGGTCAGTCAACATATTCAATGTACCAAAAAATAGAGTTACTCTCTCTCCCCCTCATTGTCTAAGAAAATGCCAAAGAACAAGGCAAATGAAACCAAAAGAAAGACACATTAAGTGTTCTTTTACATCTAACAAAAGTAAAATAAAAATAGATCAAAGGTACTGAGATCATCATGGGGCAGGAGAGTTGGATGCACTGAGAATGGCCAATGAAGCAATAATTTGGTGCTGAGTCTCCTCCATTAGAGTGAACCGGTCAGAAAGACTTGTAATTCTTGTCTGGACATTAGCAAGATCAGTCGGGACAGCAGGAGTGTCAGTCACAACATTGCCATAACCAGGACCAGCCAGATTAATTCCTTTGACTTTTCGAGCTGTGGACAGAGCATGATCATCTTTGACAGTATAGGTGGGACCAACCAAAGGAGAAGTCAAGGTCTCATGGGACTTCTTCAAAGGACGTTGAGAGTCCAAGAGTTTGTAAATGACTTGTGGAAACATCAAGTGTTGCACCTTGCGTTTGGCACCACTTAAAGACATGATTTGGTCAAAAATAACAGCAACAAGATCTATGGCGACTCCAGTACCAATTTTGAACAATAGAAAGGCCATGTCTTGAGTGATGGTGGAGGAATGAGTGGTAGGCATCAAATTAAACATTGCGAATTTGAAAAGAGCACCATAATAATGAGTGAGATCTATGACTCGAAGAGAGGTGCTCGGTTCCCACACCATAGCTTGACCAACCAATTCAGACAAAACTTGATCCTTTGCAAACTCAATAGAATCATCAATCTCAACAGGAACGAGATTCAGGGCCTTAGCAATTTCAGACGAACTAAAATTATACCAATGTCCCCTAACATACACTTTATGGAACATAAAAGAAGATTGGTCTAATAACTCATCATTCAAATTTGCATAAAATTCTTTAACAACCCGAGGCACAAACCCATCAAACCCAGACAAGGATTGCAACCAACCTCTTTCCTCTAAAGTAAGTAATACCCCAAAAACATGATGAGGAGCAAAAAGAAAATTTTGCTCACTAATAAAATGACAATGGTCATAAAATTGCATGTTCTTCTCATTATCATTAAAGCAGAATGTAAGAGAATGGGCTTTGAAAGAACCTGAGGTATGGACAGGAGCACCTTTTTCCTTGGCAAGTTTGGAAGAAAATTTGGGAAATGCCAATGGTGTGGAGCCTTTTGGGTCAGATGCAACAGGAGAGGCTTCAGATGGGTCTTCTTCAGATCCAGTCTCCTCAGCCAAATCATCAAGAGGAACATCAGGATTTGGCTTGGTCAAAGAAGGGTCCAACTCAGGCTGAGATTCTTTCGTCTCAGGAGAGACATCCTCCGATGAGGTGCAAGGAGGAGTGTTGATTTTTGCCTTTAATTTAAAACGAGATAAAGGAGATGAATCAGAGATGGAGATGGTACCTTTAGATTGAGCCACTTTGGCCTTCTTCCCTTTCTTCGTTCCAACAGCTTTGGTCTTACATTTGCCCTTTGCCTTGGGTGTCAACACATCAGGAGATAGCAAGGATTCAGAGTCATGATCAGATGGATCAGACACATCTTCAGTGGAAATTGATTTGGAATGACTTGTTGCCATGGCCGGTTTGGCTTTTACTTGATCTTCGGGAGAGGTGAGTGAAACTGCTGAAGCTAGGATTGGCTCAGCATCCAAGTTGGGGAACATAACTCCTTTACTAGAAGCTCCAAGAACAGAAGATCCTATAGGACCCGAAAGAGCAAGAACCTTCTTTCTTGCTGTGGTTTTAGGTCGACGGCCCGGAGTAGGAGAGACAGTAGGGATAGATGTTGGGATTGGAGGAGTGGCAGTGGGAACTAATTCAGGAATTGTCTCCTGCTGAGACTTCATGGACTTGGAAGATGAACTACGGCCTTGAGTCTTCATGGCTGCTAAGAGAGAAACAAGTGAAACACAAACCCCCAAGGATTTCCTGAGGGAATCAAATCTGACCGTGTCTAAGGCTTTAGTAAAAATATCTGCAATTTGTTTGTTAGCCTCAATATATTCTAAAATCAATGTTTTGTTTTCAACAAGTTCCCTAATAAAATGATGACGAATGTCAATATGTTTGGTGCGAGAGTGCTGAACAGGATTTTTGGAGATATTAATAGCACTTGTATTATCACAAAAAATGGTTAAAGTTTTAATATCAAACCCATAGTCTGCCAACATTTGTTTCATCCACAAAAGTTGAGTACAACAGCTTCCATCAGCAATGTACTCAGCTTCGGCTGTTGACAAGCAGATGGAGTTTTGTTTTTTACTATGCCAGGAGACCAAATTGTTTCCTAAGTAAAAACATCCACCACTTGTACTTTTGCGATCATCATTGTTTCCTGCCCAATCTGCATCACTATAACACACAAGGTTAGAATTTGTCTCTTTGGAGTACCAAATGCCTAAATCAAGAGTATTATTGTTGTAATGAATAATTCTTTTTACAACAGTCACATAAGAATCCATGGGGTTCCCTTGGAAACGAGCACATACTCCAACACTGTAACTGATGTCAGGGCGACTTGCAGTTAAGTAAAGGAGACTCCCAATCATACTCTTGTAAAGAGTTGGATCAACTTTCTTCCCATTTTCATCTTTAGATAATTTGACCGTAGTACCCATTGGAGTTTTAGCAAGTTTAGATGCATCGAGTCCAAATCTTTTCACTAGACTTCTTGCATACTTGCTTTGTGAAATGAAAATTCCTTCATCTGACTGCTTCACTTGAAGTCCTAGGAAGAAATTGAGTTCTCCTACCATGCTCATCTCCACCTCTTCCTGCATTTGTTTCACAAATTCCTGCACTAGAGAATCATTAGTAGAACCAAACACTATATCATCAAAATAGATTTGTGCTATCATAATATTTTGATCAACATTTTTGATAAAAAAAAAGTGTTTTGTCTACTCCCCCTCTCTTGTTCCCCTTTGAGACCAAAAAATGAGTTAGTCTCTCATACCAAGCCCGTGGGGCTTGTTTCAGCCCATACAAAGCTTTTTGCAATTTAAACACATGATTAGGATTGTAAGGATCCTCAAACCCTTTGGGCTGTTCCACATAAGCTTCTTCATTCAAAAATCCATTTAAAAAGGCAAATTTTACATCCATTTGGAACAATTTAAAACCAAGAACACATGAAATAGCTAGTAATAATCTTATGGATTCAAGTCTTGCAACAGGGGAAAATGTCTCATCAAAATTAATTCCTTCAACTTGAGTGTACCCCTGTGCAACTAGTCTAGCTTTATTTCGTATTATGGTCAGTTTTATTTTTAAATATCCACTTTGTACCTATAACATTGGTATGACTCGGTCTAGGGACAAGAATCCATACCTCATTCCTTGTGAATTGATCTAACTCTTCTTGCATAGTATTGATCCATGATTCATCATTTAAGTCCTCATTCACATTTTTTGGTTCCAAAGTAGAAGTAAAACAAACATATTGAACTAAATTTACATACCTCTTCCGAGTGACCATACTCTCTTCAAGATTTCCCAAAATAAGGTCGGATGGGTGATTCTTTTTTACTCTGGTTGATGGTTCTTTTTGAACGGAGTCAGAGGAAGTAACTGGATTTTCCTTCTCTATTTGCCAAGTTTTTGTTTCGACAGAATCGGCATTTGATACGTCATCAGTTCCTGTTGTCCCCTCCGAAGGCTGTGATGTCAGATCTGCCATTTCTTTGTGATGTTGAACATCAATGAGCCTGTCAATTTCCTCCTCATGGGAGTACTCAAAAAAATCTTGTAAATCATCTATAACCACATTAGTTGATTCCATAATAGTTTGGGTTCTCATGTTATAAACATGATAAGCCCTACTATTGGTGGAATAACCAAGAAAAACTCCCATATCACTTTTGGCATCAAATTTGCCTAGATTCTCACGATCTTTAAGAATATAACACAGACACCCAAAAACATGAAAATAATTGACATTGGGTTTTCTACCTTTCCAGATTTCATAAGGAGTTTTATTTGTACTTGGACGCAGAAAAACACGATTCATTGTGTAACAAGCTGTATTAATTGCTTCTGCCCACAATTTCTTTGTGAGTTTTTTGCTATTAAGCATAATTCTGGCCATTTCCTGCAAGGTACGATTTTTCCGTTCCACTACCCCATTTTGTTCAGGGGTTTTGGAAGCAGAAAATTCATGCAAAATTCCAAAAGATTTACAATATTCATCATAAACATAATTTTCAAACTCCTTACCATGGTCACTCCTTATTCGTACAATCTTTCCAAAGTTACAATTTTTTTCAACTCTCAATCTTGTACATGGAGTTTGAAAAGCTTCAAACGTATCTAATTTTTCTCTTAAGAAATCTACCCAAATAAATCTAGAAAAATCATCCACACATACAAAAATGTATCTCTTACCATTAATACTTTCAACTTGTATAGGACCCATGAGATCCATATGCAAAAATTCCAACACATTTGAAGTATTAATATCGGATAATGCTTTATGAGAAATTTTCAACTGTTTTCCCAATTGACATGATTCACACTTACCAAGCGATTCTTTACCCTACTTGGGTATACCACGGATGAGACCTGCATTAGCAATCTTTTTCATGTTCTTAAAATTTATATGTCCAAGTTTTTCATGCCACAAGTCAGTAATATTAAAACTTGATGAAGATGCATGACATGTGAATTTTTGTGTGAGAGTGTAACAATTATCCAAAGAATGAGAACCTTTGAGAACAATATCACCACTTTGATTTAAAACATTACACTCATCATGCGAAAAATTAACAAGAAAACCTTGGTCACAAATTTAACTTATGCTAATTAAGTTGGCTTTCAGCCCATCAACAAGAAGCACATTTTTCAGTTTCGGTAACCCTTCGATGTTTAGAGTACCTTTACCTAAAATATTTCCTGTCATTCCATCCCCAAATGTTACTACTCCACACTTCAAGGATTTGAAGTTCGTAAGTATGTTGGCATTACCTGTCATATGTCTTGAACAACCGCTATCAAAGTACCATGAACTAGATGCATGCATTTTATGACAGGTAAAGGTAGCTAAGCAAACAGAGTTAACTTTCTTGACCCATATTGTTTTTGATTTTGAATTTCTTTTGGTCAAGAATTGATTCATGCTACCAAAGTGTTTAACATAATTCTTTTTGAACAAATTTAACAGAGAAAAGCACTTAGGTCTTACGTGTCCTTTCATCCCACAAAAATGACAAACTGGTACAAATTGTTCAATGTTTCTTTTTGGAGAAATTTTCTTTAGTTGTAGATCTGTTGCAACAGATGACAACTTTGTGCTCTCAGCAGCGTGACTTGTTCCTACAAAACAGTTAGTTGGCACAACAGACGGATAATTCATAGATTTTACAAAAACCGTTTTTCTTGAGGACTCAGATCCATTAGATCCTAATCCACTGTAATCACCAACCTTTTTTCCTACAGAAAGAATATCATCCAATATTCCAGATCTATGATTAAGCATTTTGACACCTTTTTGCAAAAAAATCAATTTCTTTATTCAAAGAATTAATTTCATCATTTTTGGAAGCAATAATCATCTCAAGTTTGTCAATTTTTTTAACAAATTTTTTATTATTATTAGCCATTAGACGATTCTCATAACACACTTTCAGCCATTGATCATACATTATTTTATAAGACTCTTTCAGTGACTCCTCATCTAAGTCAGAATCATCAGAATCACTGTTAGAATTCTCATTATTCTGAACAGAGTTATTAAGGCATAACACATTCTTGCAATTAATTGAAGAGAAAAACATACCTTTGTGAACAGAGGTTAAGGCAACACTGTTCAGAGTCTTGATCACTCCACGTGGCTGTCATGACTTTCTTTTTCTTTAAGGTATTTGCACACTGAGATTGAATGTGTCCAAATCCTTCACATTCCCTACACTGAATACCCTTTTTATTAGTTTCAAAGGGTTTAGAAAAATTACCTTTTGGATTTTTGGATATGGCCTTTTTGTTTCCCAATTTATTTATTTATGTATTTTTGAAAAATTTTTGTCAACAGGGCCATCTCATCATCCGAACTTTCCTTATTTTCTTTAGAAGATTTCAAGGCAATAGATTTTTCCTTGATTTCTTCTGTCTTGGTTTTTTGTCTAATTTTCTGGTTTAGTTCAAAAGTTCGAAGTGAACCCATCAATTCTTCTACTTTTATTTTGTCCAGATCTTTTGCTTCTTCAATTGCCGTTAGCTTTGTCTGAAACCTGTCAGGGAGAACTCTAACAATTTTTCGAACCAAAACATTCTCTTCAAGTTTTTCACCAAGAGCAAAATATTCGTTAGCAATATCTGACAATTTCTCATAAAATTCAGTGAGGGTTTCATTTTCATTCATTTTCAAAAAAAATTGTGAGCATAACAAGCCTAGAACGCTTGACATCAGCAGTTCCTTCAAATTGTGTTTGAAGGATTTTCCAAGCATCTTTGGCCGAAACACGTGAAGAAATCAATTTAATGTAACCTTCACCAACGCCATTAAAAATAGCATGTAATGCTTTATTATTGTAACTAAACAGTTTGTCTTCAGCATCACTCCAGTCAAGTTCAGATTTTACCTTAGTTACATCATCGCTTTCTGCTGGAGGAGTCCAACCACTTAAAACAGCTCTCCAAGCCTTTTCATCTTGAGATTTGATGAAGGCTCTCATTCTAACTTTCCAATATGGATAGTTTGAATCATTAAGTAAAGGGGGGCGAGTTATGGAGCCTCCTTCTGTGAAAAAAGACATTGCAAGAACAAGAACAACAAACGGAATAAACCAAGATCACACTCAGAAATGAGTGACCCACTTTGATACCAATTGAAATTCCGTTTTTTGTAATTACCAAATTAATTAAACCATGTGGATTAATTAGAGTGCGGAATGGTAATTAACTGTTTACACAGATAACAGTTTTGTCGGGACAGAATCCAAACTTGTCACGACAGAAACTGAACACAATAAAAAGACAGTGCAAAATAATAAAGAACACATCGAATTTTTGCAAGGTTCAGAAACCCTTTCGGATAACCTACTCCTTGGGGCCACGCCCAGAGAATAAAACCAATTAATAAAGAATCACAAGTACAAAAATATTGACTTAAACAAAACAAGACCCCCTCTTGAGATTTGCCGCAACTTTGTTGTACTTCTCTTCACTAATCTGATTTTGATTGAAACGCTCAACCACTTGAACTCCCTTCAATGGCCAGCGAGTGCTTGCATCCTCCCGACGCAAGGCTTGTAAAAATCTTCTCGCGAAGACTATAAACGTTGTGTTCAAATTACAATGTGTATTCACTCATGGACATGATATAAACTCACCACTAAAAACTAAACACACATATTACTACAAGATCACGTGAATACTTATGATCTTGAATACAAAGAGGAACTCTCACAAATATTACAATAATGCTCACGAATAATGCACTAAAGAGTTCGCTTTTCTCACTACCTTTAGAGCCCTATTTATAGAGTCCTTTTTCGTGCTCTTAAAGGCTGAGAAAGAATTCTTCTAATAAAGGCAAGAATCATAGAAGTTATTCTTGATTGATGAAGAGTTGCATTTTTTAGAAGATGCTGATCCGACAGATACGATTTTGGTGGGGACAGCTCAGACCTGTGTCGGATAAAAACACAAGCTCAAAAATGAAACGGCAATTAATGACATTAAGGAACCAGTTTCCTATTTGTAATACTTGAGCTACACAAAAATATATAAGCAAATAAACCAGAAATAACTTTAGGTAAGTACCGAATATTTGCAATATAAAGCTTCCCTTTATAAACAAATTGGGACAACATAAGCTAAATAAGGAAGCTCATAATTATCCAAAATTCACAAAATGGGAAAGTGGATTTCCGAAAATTATAATAAAAGGAAACAACTAATTCCAAAAATTATAATAAAGGAAAACAACCAATTTATCTTTTAAGAAAAAGATATTTCTATAAAAATGCCGATTATAGGATTTATAGTGATCATAGCTCTTCATGAGGCGTCGGAGTTGGCTACAGATTAAGAGCTTTTGAATTTTGATAAATGTACATATTGTTTTCACTCTTTCCGTGAATCTAACAATGTAGCTCACGCATTAGCTGATTTTGCTTGTAAATCCTTAGTGCATACGGTCTGGATTGGTGTTATTTCTGAGTGTGCTTCTCGCCTAATTTGTGGGGAAGTGCCTTAATGGTTGGTTGCAATAATAGTTTCATTTAAAAAAAAAAAAACTTAAAAACAATAATGATTGTACCAACTTATTATTTTTATAAAACATAAATTTTAGGTGTAAGAAATAAAAACAAATAATTATTTGTATTATTATTTTTAAGAATAAATACTTTTTTTTATGGATAATCGTAAATAAATCATTTTTATTTTTATTTTTTACAGGATTTGTAAAGGTTTTGTCGACAAAATTAGTATCCCTTTACATAAGATATATAATAATCTCCGAAATAATTTAAATATAGTAAATATAAACAAATTACTTCTTCTATCCAAAAGTTATTAATTTGTAAAAATGGAAAAGAAAAGTAAACAATAATTTTTATTTTTGTGTGGGTAAAAAATAATTTTTTTAGACATAAAGTAAACTGTAAATATTTAATTGAGTTGTTTTTAAAAATTTAATCGTTAATTGTAAAATAAAAAAATGAATTGTCAAAAAAGTACAAAAATAATATATATTCATTATGATATATAATATATCGATCTATTATAATTTAAATAGAAAAAACTATAATTTAGTTGGAAATTAGACATCCACCACATGGATGTTGGGTGGAGAGAAGAATATGGTCAGCATTGGAGTAGCAATGAACTAAAAATTAGGAAAATCATATATATATGGGGAACCTGTAATTTTGTAAGGGGTCATTGATAAAAATAAATAATAAGAAATATATTATTAGCACACAAAAATTATAGTACTACTCGTCTTAATGCTTGTTTTGTAAGCACATTTAAAATCTGACATTTGGATGAAGAAAGCGAGATAGAGAGAGTTATTCAAAAGGGGAAATCCACAAATAATTTAGTATTGGTAGAATATGAAGAGTGGAACGTTTCATTCTCAGGAAGTCCGAGACTTATGCTGAAAACTCCGAATTTAGAGATCGAACAACATGCATTAATCTTATTTGTATATATTTGTGTCTCTTTAAAAAGCCAAATAATGTAGGCATATGTAGCAATAGTATCCACACACTACACACATAAAAAAGATAAAAATATACATACAAGACATAATTAATTGATCATCTATCAAGATGGAAAATAATAATATAAAGAGTATTTTCACCAAGTTGGACATCAATAAGGACGGACAAATCTCGGCGGTTGAGCTGGGTGAGTCGCTCAAAAAACTTGGCTCCGTCACGGCCGAAGAGGTCCAACGGATGATGGAAGAGATCGACACTGATGGGAACGGCTTCATCTCTTTTAAGGAGTTCTCCGATTTTGCCGATGCAAACACTGGATTGATCAAGGATGTCGCCAAGATATTCTAATTTTCATTATTATTATTATTACTATATATTCTCCTATTAATTATTCATTTCATTCTCTTTTTCTTAATTACTCATAATATGCACTCAGCATCCATTTTTCCTGAATTTTTTTCACATATTATATCAAATATATATGTAATAGCTGCTTTTGGATTAGTTAAAAACTTTTCTTCTTTTGTAGTAGCATTATTTATCATCCTACGCGTTACAATAAGTAATATTATTCATACAGATAGCAAAACAACATTATCAACTAAAAATGCTGAAGGAAAAAACAAGATGGATAATTTTTACGTTTTTTTTTAATTTGTAGAAACTAGCTATGATTCAATTCCCATACAAGTGTTGAAACTGAGATGTCAAAGGAACGGTAGTTATTGTTGCAAAATAATGTGGTAAGAACATGATAAATAGTCATTTTGAGGCCAATCTTTGAGGGGTACCACTTAGTCTTAGTAAAGATTACAGCGAAAATATACTCTTCTACGTGAGAGTTTCGAATCGATTTATCATCCGCTCAAAATGGTTGTTGAGTGAATGAAAAATTGATGCCCAAAGTTGGTCTTTTAAAATGGAAGATAAATTCAAAAATCACAACGGGTAAATAGCAGCAAATCACTTTGGTCAAAGTTGAGATTACAAGTCTGATTAATTTTGATTGATATTAAGAAATTAATCTTCAAAATTTTGTGGGATATTTGAGCATTAATGCACTCGGTTTCACATACGTTTTAAACCCTTCATAAAGCCTATAAAAGGAGGATTCTTGTCACGACCTGAGCCCTAGGCAGTGACAAATGTGTAATTAATATTCATAACTTGGGTGGTCAAATGTCAAACTTTGACCATTGTTGGAAAATAACCCTTATAAATGATCATTTAATTTATACTAAATAGTATCATAATTATAAGTAAAAAATAATAGAATAACTCTTATAATTATATATAAAAAAATATTAGCGATAAAATCAGGATCATCTATCATTATACATAAAACAATAATAGTCTCACAATTATGTAATCACCAAATAGTTAAATTTAATAAGTTACAAATCATAAAAATATACTTAGCATCCATAATTCCTCAAACTAAATAGCATAGCTAAATTCCAACATAATATACCTTCATAGAATTAGGAATAATTCACAAGTCATAAAGTTAGCCTTGAACATGAAACCTTAAAGATAATTAGATTGGACTAAATTAGGAGAAATTCAGAAATCGGATCCCTATCCATCTTGATATCCATCAATCTCAAATTGCGCGTTCTCCTGGAAGGGATAAATAGGGGTGAGCTTATAAAGTCCAGTAGGAATAAAACTATTCACAAAATACCCATTGTTTTAAAAAAAAAATTCCTACATGGTTTTCTTTTAAAACAAAACATATTATCATCACGTGTAAACAAAGACAGAGAGACCACACATAATAACAAGAGACAAACTACATGTGCACATCACACCGTCCACTAGAACCTTAGTTCCCGATACCCACCATAGAAAAATCGACATCCTAAACCGGGTAGCCGAGTCTGATAACCACCGTGAGAGGGAGGCTCAGAACACTTCCTGTATACAGATGCTAGGTCTTTACACCTACATGTGTGTGGACACCAGACCTACCTATGATGACACGGAGACTAGGTCGTGAAATAACAACATGCACAACTCATAATCAGTGTGACTCTCATTAGTATTACTAAATGTAGGTAAACATGAATAACAAGAAACATATTCCCTTATATTTTAGAAAATTGGGCATCATAACGACTGCATTTGAATAAAACCCAAAAATCATAACCTTGATCAATATGTATATAAAAATATCATTGGCATACAGTGCCATCAGAACAATCCAGAAAAAACATGCAGATTAAGTTTTTCATTTTTCAAACATTCTTTAAATATCAAAATTGGAATATGTTTAATGCAATTCAATATAAGTAGAATAATTCCAATAATCAAGTTGAGTCCCTACCTCCTTAGAATTGTCAATCAGATTCCAAAGCAAATCTCCTAAGCTTAATGATAATTTTAGAGTGATTTAATCTAATTTTAATATCACATTTTTCCTATGTGCATCAAATGACAAAATGATTATCAACATTGCATTCCTCATTACAAATCGTGTCCAATGACATAAAATATGACTATATTTAAAATTTCATGTTCCGAAACCTTACCCAAGCGGTGCACAGTGGTGGTTGGCAGCAGCAGTGAATGGTGTACTGACAATGTCAATGAGTAACTGCATGACATATATCAACATGATCTTCTCAATGAGTACATCACAAATATACAACTTATCAGCCCAAACAACTACCGGTGTCGCCGGAAAATGCTTCGAACGAGGCGAAGATACCCAAAATCTTGTCATAGAAAAATGACGAGTTGTTCAGAATGACTAGTGGGCCACATTCCTCTCTTCACGCTAGTTCCAATGGTACCAACCATTCGCCGAGGGGTGGCCAGAGTTGGTCAGAAAACGCATTCATAGTTTTAACGTCGAAACTTTGACTGACTACTCCAGGAATACGACGGTGAGTGAGAGGCTGCCTCTTAGTGGCTGATTTCATTGATGGTTGGTGAACACTTCTGGGCGGTGTGTGGCAACAGATGGTGGTTGGAAAATGTGTTGGTTTTTATAGATCAAATCAGAGATTATACGCAACGGAACAACAATCAAAATTGTTAATTTAATCCCACAAGATTTCTAGATCTACTTCTTCACATGCATACATATATATTGAATCAAAGAAATGAATAGAAAATTACCTTAGGTCCTTCCTTGCTGCTATCTTTTTGTATGGAAAAAATTCTTGAGATCTCACACCAAGTACTTCCAAAATGTTCTCAGCACACAAAGAACGAGTGTGGGCTCGCTATAGAAAATAATAGGCAAAATCTATTTATCAAATGTGCTCAAGACATGAGATCTGATAAAGTTTGGACCTAAGTTTGTGAAGAACAGTTACCTCTGTTTGTATCACTGTTCTCTTTTTCTTAGAGAGATTTCACGATATTTTTCTATCCCTGAAAAATTACGTTCCGAAAAAGTATTATCCTATATGTTGACGCGGTTCTTCGGCAACAGGTAATTAAGAGAAGAAGAGAAAGAGATTAGTACTTAAAAGTAGAACCGCCGCAGATATGAAATCTTTGTGAAAAGAACTAGGTGACCTTAAACACGTTTTTAAGTTGTTCGAAGGTTAAAAATCCTTCTACTCCACTAGTCAATATTATTGATCTTTTCTGGGTAATTGGTTTACCAAATATATAGTTCTTACAAGACTATTTTTTCCAACCCCTATCAATTCCCAGGGTCTCCATATTTATAGGAGAAGGCACCTGGAAATTGGTAGGGAGGTCATCCCGTGACCTTACCATTTGTCATATCAAGTCTGTGATATTCATGATTACTTCCTAAACCTGACACACAAGTGTGGTCTAATCAGTATGGAAGGAGATAATGGGCCGCACGGCCCAACCCGTCCGTGGGTGTCTGAATACGCACGTTCCTGCGGCGTGTCCGAGAAGTCAGGGGGATATCGGACACGTGATGGCAGGATTATGCACGTTTATCTTGCGTGTTGACTTCCCATAGGGTCAGAGCTTCCTGAGAAGCTCGCTACCGGAGCAATCCATAACCCGAGCTGATCCGTCAGTGGTCGCCGGATGTTGTTCCCAGCTCCTGGAACAACAAGAGGGAGCAGGAAACTCCATCCCCTCGAGCTAGAAAGGGCCCGTCCTGAAGATAAAGCCTCTGGCCTGTGGGAGCCTCGGGCTAAATCATGTTTAGTCTGAGGATCGTCTTGCTAAACAGTCCGTGGGAAATCCAGGGCGTACATCTGCCCCCCAAGCTCCTGCTCGTGGTCCATGACGTCAGACATGGGAGACCACAGTAGGAGCTTTTAGACTTCTCCCACAACCCTTCGCATTCCATGCTTTTCGCATGCGTCTGATACGTGGAACGCCGTGGGTGGCGACGGTACACTCTACGAGAACCGCATTAAATGGCCTAGCCTACTGTCCAGCCGTCGTTTCACATTTCGAGTGGAGGGTCTCCCAGGAGCCTTTTACACGTGATCCCCCCTTGTATAAAAAGGGGGTGGTCATCCCACGCATGGACCACCTTACCATTCAGAACCTCTCAAATTTCCTTCTTTTCTCTCTGACCTTCCGAAGAACAAAACCCTCATTTCCATTGCTCTCATCTTCTCCGTTCACGAAGCTTAAGCGTGCGAGTTCCTTCAAGGCCTTGGAGACTACTGTGCCAACGAAGCTCCTACCAGTGCAGCAACCTCGCTCACCATCCAACCCTATACTGTAAGTCTTCTGACCTGGTTACGACCAGGAACTTATTTTGAAAAAACTTAGTTCGCGTCAACTTTTATCCGTATCCCGTGCTCTTTAAAGAAGAACCTCGGTCAACAAATTTTAGCTAACTTCTAAGTTTTATGACCTGGTTAAGACCAGGAGCTTATTTTGAAAAAACTTAGTTCGCGTCAACTTTTATCCGTATCCCGGGCTCTTTAAAGAAGAACCTCGGTCAACAAATTTTAGCTAACTTCTAAGTTTTATGACCTGGTTAAGACCAGGAGCTTATTTTGAAAAAACTTAGTTCGCGTCAACTTTTATCCGTATCCCGGGCTCTTTAAAGAAGAACCTCGGTCAACAAATTTTAGCTAACTTCTAAGTTTTATGACCTGGTTAAGACCAGGAGCTTATTTTGAAAAAGCTCAGATCGCGTCAACTTTTATCCGTATCCCGGGCTCTTTAAAGAAGAACCACGGTCAACAAATTTTTGTTAACTTCCAAGTTTTATGACCTGGTTAAGACCAGGAGCTTATTTTGAAAAAACTCAGATCGCGTCAACTTTTATCCGTATCCCGGGCTCTTTAAAGAAGAACCACGGTCAACAAATTTTTGTTAACTTCCAAGTTTTATGACCTGGTTAAGACCAGGAGCTTATTTTGAAAAAACTCAGATCGCGTCAACTTTTATCCGTATCCCGGGCTCTTTAAAGAAGAACCACGGTCAACAAATTTTTGTTAACTTCCAAGTTTTATGACCTGGTTAAGACCAGGATAGGACTTAGTTTGTGATAACTCTTATCCATAGATAAAAATTAACACCTAAGTCGTTAAGGAGACCTGGATATATCCAGGTACCATATGCCCCCCAAGTAACTGGGAAAGGGTCTTTCGTTGTTACTTTAAAATTACCCTTGCAGATAACGAGAAACATTTGATTTTTATTTATACATGGAAGGTGACCTTCTAGGTCTTACAAATGTTTATTGATAATATTTCTTTAGATGGATTGCATTCCAAGTCCGCGGGACCGCCCCTCCACCAAGTCGAGCTAATTTATACGTCCCTTCTTTGATGACTTCGATGACCTGGTATGGTCCTTCCCAGCTTGGTCCCAAAACCCCATCTTTGGGATCTTTCCCGGCCAGGAAAACTCTCCTCAAGACCAAATCGCCAACGCTAAAGGCACGTCTTTTGACCTTAGTGTTGAAGTAGCGAGTGATTTTCTGTTGATAATGGGCGAGCTGGAGTTGTGAATCCTCTCGCCTCTCATCCATCAAGTCTAAGGAGTGGCATAGGAGCTCGTGGTTCTTGTCTTGTTCGTAGGACCGGACCCTGTGCGACAGGACCTTTACCTCCACGGGGAGGACCGCTTCACTTCCAAAGGTTAGGGAGAAAGGAGTGTGACCCGTGGGAGTCCGATGTGAGGGTCTATAGGCCCACAGAACTTGGGGGAGCTGTTCTGGCCAGATCCCCTTTGCCTCACCTAACCTCTTCTTGAGGCTTGCCTTCAGAGTTTTATTGACAGCTTCGACCCTGCCGTTCGCCTGGGGATAGGCCACGGATGAGAAACTTTTCACAATTCCGTTCTTTTCGCAAAATTCGGTGAACAGGTCGCTGTCAAATTGAGTGCCATTGTCGGAAACGATCTTTTTGGGTAGGCCGAATCGACAAACGATGCTTTTAACCACGAAGTCTAGCACCTTTTTCGATGTTATTGTCGCCAACGGCTCTGCTTCGGCCCACTTTGTGAAGTAGTCAATGGCTACCACGGCGTAACGGACCCCGCCCTTTCCGGTGGGCAGGGCGCCTATTAGATCTATGCCCCAAATGGCGAAGGGCCAAGGAGACGATATCATTTTTAGCTCGGCCGGGGGTGCTCGTGCAACCGCGGCGAGCCGCTGACATTTGTCGCACTTTTTTACGTATGAGATCGAGTCTTTGGACAGAGTCGGCCAGTAAAAACCCTGCCGAAGGATCTTCAAGGCCAGGCTTTGCCCCCCAGTGTGATCTCCGCAGAATCCGTCATGAACTTCCTGCAGGATGGCCTTCGCCTCACTTGGAAGAACACACTGGAAGAGAGGTAATGAATGCCCACGTCGGTACAACACCCCCTCGACTAGCGTATATCTCGGAGCTTGATAAAGGACTCGCCGTACGTCGTTGCGCCCTTCGGGTAACTTGCCCTCGACGAGGTACTCAACAATGGGAGTCATCCAGGTCGGTCTGATGTCAATCATCTCAATATCCGCTCGATCTCCGTCTATGCTTGGTTTGTCCAAGAACTCAATTGGCACCAACCCCAGGGTTTCTGCCTCCCCCGAGGTGGCGAGCTTGGCGAGAGCATCTGCATTGGCGTTCTGCTCCCGAGGTATCTGCTCGATCGACCCTTGCCCAAACGTAGACAATTCGGATTTTACCTTAGCCAAATAAGAGGCCATCTTGGGACCCCGCGCCTGATACTCGTCTAAGACCTGATTCACCACGAGCTGGGAGTCGCTGAAGCATTGGACAGAGCTTGCCTTTAGCTCGCTAGCTATCCTAAGTCCGGCTAACAAGGCCTCGTACTCTGCCTCGTTGTTGGACGCCTTGAACCCGAACCTCAGCGCCGAATGGAATCTATGTCCTTCTGGGGATATCAGAATGATTCCGGCCCCGGAGCCGTTCTCGTTAGATGAGCCATCAACGAAGATCCTCCACGATGAGCCTGAGGATGTGAGCTGCTGTGAATCTTCCGATGGGATCTCACAGAATCCCGCGCATTCTGCCACGAAGTCGGCCAAGGCTTGACTTTTTATGGTAGTTCGGGGAGTATAGAAAATATCGAACTGACTGAGTTCGACCGCCCACTTTAGCAAGCGTCCCGAGGCTTCAGGCTTTTGCAAAACCTGCCTTAGAGGCTGATCGGTCATGACGTGTACAGAGTGGGACTTGAAGTATGGCCTGAGTTTTCGCGAGGCCGTGATTAGGCAGAACGCCAGCTTTTCCATCAACGGGTACCTTGACTCAGCTCCGAGGAGTCTCTTGCTGATGTAATAAACCGGTTTCTGAGCCTGGTCCTCTTCTCGCACCAGAACGGCACTAGCTGCGTCCTCAGTCACGGCCATGTAGAGGAAAAGAGGTTCTCCTACCCTGGGCTTTGATAGCACAGGTGGCTCAGCTAGGTGCGTTTTTAGGTCGAGGAATGCGCCCTCGCACTCTACTGTCCATTCGAACTTCTTGTTTCCGCGGAGCAGGTTGTAGAAAGGCAGGCACTTGTCGGTCGATTTGGAAATGAACCGGTTCAGTGCCGCCACCCTTCCTGTGAGGCCTTGGACATCTTTCCGCGACCTGGGGGATGGAAGCTCGAGCAGTGACCTGATCTTGTCGGGATTTGCCTCGATTCCTCGGGTATTGACTATGAAACCCAAGAACTTCCCCGATGCGACACCGAAAGTGCATTTCTGAGGATTGAGCCTCATGCCATATTCTCGCAGTATGTTAAAACATTCTTCCAGGTCGGCAACGTGGTTGGTGGCAGTCTTTGACTTGACAAGCATATCATCGACGTACACTTCCATGTTCTTCCCGATCTGATCCGCGAACATTCTATTTACCAGCCTTTGGTAGGTTGCCCCGGCATTCTTAAGACCGAACGGCATGACCTTATAACAATAGACATTAGTCGGGGTCATAAAGCTGGTATGATCCTGGTCTGCTGGATTCATCGCGATCTGATTGTAGCCCGAGTACGCGTCCATGAAGGACATGAGCTCGTGCCCCGCCGTGGCATCCACCAGTTGATCGATCCTCGGCAACGGAAAGCAATCCTTGGGGCAGGCTTTATTCAGGTCGGAAAATCAATACAGGTCCGCCACTTGCCATTGGGCTTTGGAACTAACACGGGATTGGCAACCCAAATGGGAAATCTGGCTTCGCGGATAAAGCCACATTTTTTGAGCCGGGCCACTTCTTCTTCAAGGGCCTCGGCTCGGGTTGTCCCTAAACGCCTCTGCTTTTGAGACTTTGCAGGGACGCTTTTGTCTAGGTGGAGCGTGTGCATGATTACGCTCGGACTGATCCCTATCATGTCCTCGTGCGACCATGCGAATACGTCTAGGTTCTTTTTCAGAAACGCGGTCAGATCCGCCTTTCTTCTATCGCAGAGGTTCTTTCCAAGCTTCACCGTCCGTGAAGGATTTTGTTCATCGATGCCTACCTCCTCGAGATCTTCAATAGCTTGGAGCTCGGACCTGTCCTCGCCTACTCGGGGGTCAATGTCCTCGCTTAAGGCGAGCTTTTCGTCTTCGGAAACCCGAGGTTCTTTAATCTCAGGGGCCGCCTTGGGTCCCTGCGATTCCTCTTCATCCTGAATGGCCATCGCCACCTGCCCGGGTTTAGATTTTCCCTTCATGGAAATGCTGTAGCATTCCCTGGCAGCGAGCTGATCGCCCTTGATAGTGCAGACCCCTGTCGAAGTAGGGAACTTCATGGCGAGGTGCCGGACGGATGTGATGGCTTCGAAAGCAACGAGCGTTGGTCAGCCCAAAATTGCATTGTAGGCAGCAGAGCAGTCAATGACTACGAATTCGAGCAGTTTGGACACTGTTCGGGACTCGTCGCCTAGGGTGATCACCAGCTCGATCGTTCCTATCGCTGCTGACCCTCCGCCTGAAAAACCATATAGCATCATCGAGGTTGCCTTCAGCTCGGAGACGGTCCACTAACACCCTCCTTACTCTCCGGTTGGCGAGCTGGACTGCTACGACCAAGGGATCGTTATGAGGGAATTGGACATGGCCCGCGTCCTCCTCCGTGAAAGTGACTGGTTGTTTCTCTAATCTTTGTTGTTTTGATTGACGCTGTTCCGGGACGAACTCCCCTCCATTGTGGGCCTTCAACTCATTTATGTACCTCTTCTGGGTGCCTCTGCTCGTGCCAGCCATGCGTGGCCCTCCAGAGATGGTGGAAATCTCTCCCTCGATCACGGGGGGAGGGACGTCCTGATCGACTCGAGGTCCAGGTTGACTGGCTCGGATCTCCGGAGCGGGTCGACCTGTGGGGACCCTGTTCCGCGAGTATTGCGCCAACGGACCTGCTCGGATGAGAGTCTCGATTTCATCTTTGAGGTGCCTGCAGTCGTCGGTATTGTGCCCGACGTCGTTATGAAAACGGCAGAATTTGGAAGCGTCTCTCTTTCCCTTAGGGTGCTTTATTGGCTCCGGTCTTCTCCAGGGGACTCGCGTAGCGTTGGCCAGGAAAATATTCTCTCTGGTTTGGGTGAGCTCGGTATACGCTGTGAACACGGGCTTGAATTTATCCACGGACTTATTCTTCTTTTGACCGTGCTGGACGTTTTCACCATTTCCTTTTCTTTTGCCGCCACCGGGCTGGTTGCTCTGCGTGACGTCGGGAGTCGCTACTACGATCTCTGTTCCCGCCCCAGCGGGCTTCTCGAGGACCTGGCTGGTTCCCGCGGCTGAAGCTTCAGCTTCCTCCAAGTTTATCCATTCTTGGGCTCTGTTAAGGAATTCACTAACTGAGCTGACCCCCCTCCTTTGAATATCCTTCCACAGATCTCCGCCTACTAGGATCCCGGTCCTCATAGCCATGAGTTTGGAGCTGTCGTCGGCGTCTCTGGCTCGAGCAGCGACATTTGCAAATTTGCTCAAGTAGGCTTTTAGCGTTTCTCCAGGTTGCTGTCTCACGTTAGCTAGGGAGTCGGCCTGGACCCTGGCGGCCTGAGAGGCGCGGAATGCCCTCTTGAAGTCAGCCGAAAAGGTCTTCCAGGAGCTGATTGACTGCCTTTTACTTTGTTTGAACCACTGCCTGGCAGGTCCAGTTAGGGTGGAAGGGAAGATCAAGCAACGAAGCTCTGGCCCGATGTTATGAGCCATCATTAGGGTGTTGAACATCCCTAAGTGGTCAGATGGGTCTCCATCCCCGTTGAACTTTGACAAGTGAGGCATACGAAAGCCAGAAGGGTATGCCGTTGCTGCTATGTTGGGGGCGAAGAGCTCCATCTCATCCCCTGAATCATATTCGTCTTTTTCTTTCTCCGACAGGAGCTTCTTCATCAACTCCTCCATTTGAGTTAAGCGCTCTAGGGTTTTGTCCTGAGATCCTGGGTTATTGCGGGGCTGTCCAACAGCTCCGGACCCGTTGTACATATTAGGCGGGTTATTGCCCCTCCTATCTGGAGATAGGTCATTTGGGGCATTCCCACCATTACGTACTTCGGATCGGACCCCAACTGAGCGGGCCTGGCTACCATCCCTAACTCGATCCTCTCTGTGAGAGTTGAGGCGATCTCGAAGGTCGCCTCCATGGGAATTATGGTGACTTTGTGCTGAACTTAGTCGCTGTCGCAGGTCTCCTCCCGAAAGATCACTCCGTGCGCTACCGGTCCAGTGACTCCTGCTGGACAGGCTCGATGTGCGTCTTTGGCGGCTCCGACCTGCTCCTCCTCCCGGCGCCCTGCTGCTGCGGGAAGGCCCGGCCGATGGCGGGTCTCTCCTACTATTTCCGTAGGTCGGGATGTCTCGGATGGGCTGAGGAGACGGGTATTTGATGGGAGAAGGAGGATGCCTGACCGGAGAGGCGATCCTAGTGCCGTCTGGACGGACTAAATTTGGTGGGGGCCTCTCGGCCCTGCCAGCTTGATGGTTTCGCGCTGGGCGATCTGGACGAGGAACTGGACGCTCTTCGGGGACGGGCTGACGTCTCCGGATCTCCTCGGCCCTCCTTTGGGAATTTCCCCTATCTCTTCCGGGTGTCCTCGAGGAAGGCTGAGAGCTAGGGGTTGATGTCTTAACCGAACGGCTGTACTGCTGCGGTTCGGTCTGAGGCATTTCCCTGAAGTTCGCCTCTTGATGGCGTGATGAAGGGGTGGAGTTGGCTGCAGGGAGTCTACCCGAACGGCTATGCCTGGATCGATTACTCCGGCGAGACTTAGGAGCCTCGCCTTGCCTCTCTCCAATGTTACCGTTGGTTGTGAGAGGGGGTAGTCGACTCAGAATATCCTGGATTTGCTGACCAGCTGCTGCTAGTTGGCTCCTCAGTTGAGCATTCTCCATCTCCACCGCAGTATAATAACCTGGATTCGGATTAGGCGGCCGGGGCATCGAACTACCAGTGTCGTCTTGGCCGGCCGGCTGCTTTCCTGGCCTTTGCTGGACTTCAGGAACTTGCTCCTCGGGGAGGGCAACATGGCGGGCCTCCTGCCCATCATGCTGTTCTGTCTCGTTGCCATGTTTGGATCGAGTGGTCACCATAGTTGTATGTTTGTGGTAGTACTAATTGGACTTGCTCTCAATGAAAGCACCAAACTGTTGACGCGGTTCTTCGGCAACAGGTAATTAAGAGAAGAAGAGAAAGAGATTAGTACTTAAAAGTAGAACCGCCGCAGATATGATATCTTTGTGAAAAGAACTAGGTGACCTTAAACACGTTTTTAAGTGGTTCGAAGGTTAAAAATCCTTCTACTCCACTAGTCAATATTATTGATCTTTTCTGGGTAATTGGTTTACCAAATATATAGTTCTTACAAGACTATTTTTTCCAACCCCTATCAATTCCCAGGGTCTCCATATTTATAGGAGAAGGCACCTGGAAATTGGTAGGGAGGTCATCCCGTGACCTTACCATTTGTCATATCAAGTCTGTGATATTCATGATTACTTCCTAAACCTGACACACAAGTGTGGTCTAATCAGTATGGAAGGAGATAATGGGCCGCACGGCCCAACCCGTCCGTGGGTGTCTGAATACGCACGTTCCTGCGGCGTGTCCGAGAAGTCAGGGGGATATCGGACACGTGATGGCAGGATTATGCACGTTTATCTTGCGTGTTGACTTCCCATAGGGTCAGAGCTTCCTGAGAAGCTCGCTACCGGAGCAATCCATAACCCGAGCTGATCCGTCAGTGGTCGCCGGATGTTGTTCCCAGCTCTTGGAACAACAAGAGGGAGCAGGAAACTCCATCCCCTCGAGCTAGAAAGGGCCCGTCCTGAAGATAAAGCCTCTGGCCTGTGGGAGCCTCGGGCTAAATCATGTTTAGTCCGAGGATCGTCTTGCTAAACAGCCCGTGGGAAATCCAGGGCGTACACTATATTTAATATATCCAATATATTAAAAATACAATATTAGTTATTTTAAACAATTTGAAAATAACTAATCAATTATCAGAATATGTTTAAATAGTAATATTTTAATCATATTACAATATCTCATTATTTATTTAATATTTAAATAACTAAAATTGTGGAATCAAAAAACTACTCAGAGTTTCTTATGCGTGTAGCACAGTGACTGTGCACTGTGCTACACGTGTACCATATGTCAGGGATGGCATGTGATTTTTCCCAATTTTTATTATTATTTAGATACAAAAAATCCCAAATTCAAAATTAACTATATTTTTGTTAAATCAAATAATTAATTAATTCTAAATTAATTAATTACACATAATTATACAATAATTATGTTTGATGCATAGAAAAATATTTTACTTATCAAATAAGTCATTTTGCCCATTTGTGTATTTACCTTTGTCAGTGTTTGTTTGAGCCATTTCGGGGACCATGGACCTATAACATTAAGCTTCAATAAATTGAAACTAAATAATTAAAATCTTTAATTATAATAGTTAATTTATTAATTATGATATTTCTCCACTATAAATTCAGAATTGCACTCTTTATGTTATAGATATACTTTTACAGAAATCTTATCTTAAGTCATCCATTGATATAACCATCTTACAATAGTTCAACCCTCTAATTAATTAGTTCATAAATTAGAATGGAAGAATTACCATTTTACCTTTCTAATTTACTTCTTATTCCTTAAGTCCCATTAATTTACTAGTGAATAATTAATCTATAATTTAATTATAGATTTAAGCTCAAAATCATTCAGTTCCAAAATTAACCCTTAAGGGAATTAATATAGGATCCATTAGGAAAGATTAGATTTTGTATTGTTGATACATGTTCCCAACCATCTATGATATCAAATCTCCAAAACAAAAGTCATTAGCCTCATTCTATGAAGAGACCTTAACGAATGAATCAAAAGATTTAATAAACATGAACATGAGTTCATGAACACTCATGATTTAGGTTGATATATAAATGATCATCATTTATGATATGAATTACAAGTTTTTATTGTTAAATGGTTTTTGGATAAAGACTTTTATTCATATCGGTCCATGTCATATATAATCATATTATATAAAGCACCTTTATCGAGATGTCTTACCACATCAATAATCAGAATCTAGATTGTAATGCCCCGAATTCTCCGATGTGGTTTAGTGGCGGTTTAGTTGGCCGGGACGGCCGTAATTGTTTAATTACGCCATTAAATGAATATATGCATGTTTATGTGAATTATATTATAATATGATGATATATGCATGCATGTGGGTCCACATTTGAAAAATGATGCTGTTTTGATAATTTGGCCCATTGAGGGTAAATTTGTGTATTTGGGTGCATGATGTGATTTGTGAATGAGATTCCATTATTATGGAGATATATTAGAGCTATTCGGCATGAGATGGTCATTTTTAGTGGATTAGCGGTTTTGTCATAACGGGGTCAATTTTGGGGTAATAGGAATGTTTATTTGATGATAAATTGGGAATATTTGAGATCAGGGTGAAATTCTGGAGATTTTGACTATAATGTCCCTGGGGGTGTTTTCGGGACCCCGAGCATTAGGTTTTATTTGAGGTTACTTAAGCTTGAAGTAGCTGTCAGATAGAACGTACGATTAGAAAACCTCTCGTTCTCCTTCGTTAGTTCATTTTTGCCACCCGAAGAATATTTGAAGAAATCTCGAGTTCTAGGAGTAGGAATCGAGCGAGGATCGAGGCATAGCGATCCTAGGAAAGATTAGAAGCATCTTAACCGAAGGATTTGACAGAAAATAACCTAATCGAAGGTAATCTAAGTTTAAAGTTTTGAGTTTTTAGAGTTTCTAAGCTTTGAATTGGACTTTGTGAATTGTTGAGTTTTCTATTTGTTTGAACCTAGTGTTTTGAGGGTTTTGATGCATTGGAAAGCTTGTGAACCTTGTTTTGATGATTGGGGAATGTTTAGGTATGATTTTGGAGGTTTTGAGAAGTTGAAAACGCGTTTGGGAATGGCCCAGGGTTGGGGGCCGCGACCTTGTTCTTGGGCGTCGCGGCCCTAGCTCGAGGTTGAGGGAGGAGGTTCTGTTTGTGCTGGGCGTCGCGGCCCTTGGTGTTGGGCGCCGCGACACTTGCCTCTAGATTTTCTAGGGGCCACGGCACAAGGTTCCAGGGCCGCATCTCATGTGCAGGGTTGAGCCCATTTGCATGTTTTGACCCTGGGAACCTAGTTTTAGGCCTCGGGAGTGTCCCTACTACTTGGATTAGTTTGGATTGATCTCTCGGAGGCTAGATATTGGTTTGAGAACCTTTGAATATCATGTTATTGATGGTATCCTATAATGTGTTATGATTAGGTAACCGCTAAAGGACTAAAAGCTAAACCGTTCTCAAGGGTCATTCTTCTGTTCATTCTAGCTCGAATCAGAGGTAAGAAAGTTGCACCCCAAATGAAACATGCATGGTTATTCATGAGGCATGTTGGTTGTATAAAAGTGGACATGAATTGATTGTGGAATACTTAGCAAATGTTGCTCACTTGTGCATGGTACTTACTCATTAGTCAGATTTGGCAAAGATGCTAGTATCAGCTGTGAAGCTGTTACTCATTAGTCAGGTTCAGCAGTGGTACTGGGCACTAGTCACATTGCGCTGACTCATTAGTCAGGACGGCCTTAGCGTGTTCAACGCAAGCTGTGGATGCTCAATATTCCACGCCTTAAAAGATCAAAGACGCGCGCTAATGTCCCATAAAGGCCTAAATGAGTGTTAGAGCCACCGCCTCGCTCGACAGAACCCAGGCGCGAGCCGTGTCCATGCCGCCTCGTCCACACGAGGTCGTGTCCCTGCTGCCTCGTCCACGCGAGGCCGTGTCCCTGCTGCCTCATCCACGCGAGGCCATGCCTGAGGCCCAGCCGCCTCACCCACGCGAGGCCCTCGTCATGGCCCAGCCAGGAGGCCGTGCCACCCTCTCGGCATCTCGTGAAGGCCACTCCCAAAGAGCTACGCGTGTGAGACAACCTCGCCCCAATGGATCTCGTCCCAAGGCCCCGCGTGCATAATGAGGACAGTGGCCGAGGTGGCCCACAAGAGACAAAAAGAGTACGAACAAAGTACCTCAAAAGGGGTATGTACATGCCTGCTAGGATCAGGGGACGGGCCTGACACCTGTGCCCGACAAGTAGTGGCGGTTGGGAATGGTACGAAGAGTGGCTACACCACCACCATGTCTCTGATACCCGTACAAAGCGAGTGGTGGAGTCATGACCGGGTACAAAAAATGAGGTGCTCCCATGGATTCTGACTGTGTACCAGAGCCGACACCACTACACCTGATACCACTCCCCTGATAGTGTACTTGTGCACAGATTGGTCCCCTGGACCACAATGTATCAGGGGCCATTAGAGCCCACTATAAAATGGACTCCACTTCCATTTGGGGGGGGGGGGGGAGGGGGTTGGAAAATTTACTGTAGCAAGAGCACCATAGTAAATGAAAAACTGATTTCACCATTGTTCTTCTGCAATTGTTCTTAGAGTTGATACTTAAATATCTAAGGCTTTTCTATTGATAATCTTTATCTTGCAATTCTCTCCAACTTAACTTAGTTGACAAGTTCTCACCGTCAACAGTTTGGTGCCGTCTGTGGGAACTTAAGTTCCAAGCTACTATTCTATCATTACTTCCAGCAAGAAGAAATGCCAAGACGTTCAAAGCGACTCAGGGAGCCACGAGAGCTAGAGGTCCACCTTAACGGAGTCCAGTTGAAGGCCTCCATGATGGATCCCCCTCCACCTAGAGAGGTGGAGTCCCCAAGGGACCCTAAGGTTCACGAGGGTGATAGAGAGGCCTCATCACTGGGCGTCCTGCCTGTAGAGAGTCCTCCAAGAGCACCACCAGGAAATGCTAAAAGTTCCTGCTCCCTAGACCACCCCAAGTACCGAACTCCGGCCGGGAGGACTCGGGCCCCTCTACGCGTAGGCAGATAAGCATCCCCGGGTCCATTACGTGAGCTTGAGTTCAAAATCTCGATTCTATGAAGAAGAAATACGTGAGCTCCACCGTAAGAACCAAAGGTTGGAGACCACCCTGGAGAACATGCAAGAGGTGCTGAATTGCCTATTGCAGGGTAAGTCAAGTGTGACCTTGCCCAAGAGGAAGGAGAAAGGTCGGGAGGGGATAGAGACCACCGTACCAGTAGATGATGGGAGGTCTCCACACTCTACCAGTAACACCCCCCGAGCGAAGCAACGCGAACATCCTGAACCACCGAAGCAGGCCCAGAAACCAGAACCAAGGACCAACGCTGCCCCTCGCAACGAGGACGAGGTCACCTCTAAGAGAGCACCCTCGGACTTACGGGAGGAGCTCAATAAAAAGAGGGTGGGTAAAGGGACCACACCCCCTATGGCGCCTGGAGAGGGCAAGGGAAAGGCGAATCTTAACCCGTCTTCTTTGAGGGACTCTTTAAGCAAGAGGAGGCAGGACCTGGACACAGAAATGAGGAGCCTGCGAAGCAAGATTGTTACCGCCTCTGGCGGTCAGGCTTTTGTTGAAGAGTTCGTCCATGAGTTGCCCTTCGTGAGGGAGATTCAGGCCATCCGGCTCCCTGCCAACTTTAAGGAACCCAATATGACCCCCTACGAAGGAAGCACGGATCTAAAGTACCACCTGGACGCATTTAACGACCTGATGAAACCGAGAGGAATTGGCAGTGGAGCCAGATGCCACTACTTCGCCGTCACATTGAAAGGACCCGCATACAAATGGTTCCAAAGATTAAGATCGGGGTCCATCAGGTCCTGGCAGCAGTTTTCTGATGAATTCCTCCAACAGCACCACGCCGTGCGGGACTACACGATGCCAGGCACCAGCCTGGCCAATGTGAAGCAAGGGGAAAATGAGAGCTTGAAGAGCTACATTCACAGGTTCAATATGGAGGCCGTGAAAGTGGGCAGCCTAACCTGCCGAGAGTTAAAAATGGCCATTACAGCCGGAGTGCGCCCAGGAAGCAAGTTGTGGGACAACATGTTGAAGAGGGAGGTCACCGACTTAGATGACTTCTACGAGAGGGCACAGAAGTACATTCGTGTGGAGGATGGCCACGCAAACCTAAAGGCAGGAAAGGAGGAGCCCAACACGAAGCCCCCAGCTAATGACGGGTCCAATGTAACAAAGAAGAAAAGGGCGTATGATGGGTCGAGAGATGATTAGCAGAGGAAGAACAAACAGGGGAATGATCATAGGCAAGCGGCTTACACTTACTATATGAACCTCACAGATACCAGGGAGCATATTTACATCACAACCGAAGATCGAGTTCCCTTCAAAAAGCCCCCACCAATGAGAAAGGACCGGTCCAAAAGGGATCCCAGTAGATACTGCCAGTACCACAAGGATATCGGTCACACCACGACGGAGTGTATCCATTTGAAGGAAGAAATTGAGGAGCTCATCCGCAGGGGGCACCTAGGCCGTTATGTCAGGAGAGAAAGGCCAAAGCCGGAGGACGAGCTCGCGGTACCCCAGACACAAGGGCGAGCCCCAAAAATACAGGGGGAGGTCCGAACCATTTTCGGAGGTCCAGGATTTTAGGGGGACTCTCGGAAGGGGCGAGATAGATATGCAAGAGAGGCCCGGCGAAGTCCACCACCCTGCGTCATGAGTTTGGAACAACGACCCCCGAAAAGATTCAAGGGGGAAAATGACTCGATCACATTCAATGAGGAGGATGCGCGGGGGGTACAATTTCCCAACAATGATCCGCTGGTGTTGAAAGTTCAGTTGGAAAATATGAGTGTGCATCGGGTCCTAGTGGACAATGGGAGCTCGGTGGACATCCTGTATCGCCCTGCCTTGGAAAAGATGGGACTAGGCATTCGTCATCTAAAGCCTTGCCAATCATCCCTATATGGATTCACGGGGGATTCGGTGCAACCTCTAGGGATGATCGAATTAGCACTCACCATGGGGGAGCAACCCCAGCAGACTACAGTCATGGCAAACTTTGTCGTAGTAGATTGCGTGTCGGCTTTCAATGCGGTATTGGGGAGACCATCCCTAAGATAATTGAAAGCCATAACTTCTATATATCACCTGGTTGTCAAGTTCCCAACACCAGGAGGGGTCGCTAGTATGAAAGGAGAACAGAGAGAGGCGAGGGAGTGCTACAACACCTCACTCCACACGCCTGTGAAACCGCAGGAACCAATGGCCATGGTGATACATGAGGCGTTACGTGTGCCAGCGGGGAACTCGCAGGAGTTAGACCCTCGAGCCGTGGAAGAATCAAGAGCGGAACCAGTGGAGGAAGTAGAGGAGGTTACAGTGATGGAAGAACCGTTGAGAAGACTGAAGATAAGGTTGGAGGAGGAGTTGATAAGGTTTTTGAAGGATAATCTAGACGTATTCGCATGGAGTCATGATGATATGGTGGGTATAGATCCTAGTGTAATGTGCCACCATCTAAATATCTCCCCAGAAGCTAGGCCCGTTAGGCAGAAGAGGCGGGCGCTAGACCCAGAAAGGTACGCAGCCTTAAAGGAAGAGGTCGACAAGCTGAAGGCCAATGGGTTTATCCGTGAGTCTTTTTACCCTGTGTGGGTGTCGAATCCAGTACTAGTCCCAAAACCAAATGGGAAATGGAGGACCTTCGTCGATTTCTCAAACCTAAATAAAGCTTGTCCTAAGGACAGCTTCCCCCTCCCAAGGATAGATCAGTTAGTAGATACGACGGCAGGACATGAATTACTGAGCTTCATGGACGCCTACTTGGGGTACAACCAGATTCCAATGAACCTAGCAGATGAAGAGCATACGTCATTCATTGCGGATAAAGGGCACTACTGTTACAAGGTGATGCCCTTCGGGTTGAAGAACACGGGTGCCACCTATCAAAGGTTGGTCAATAAGATGTTCGCTAACCAGATAGGAAGGAACATGGAGGTGTATGTTGATGATATGTTAGTAAAGACCAAGAATGCAATAGAGCTCAACAAGGACCTTGGTGAGATGTTTGACACAGTTAGGAAGTACCGAATGAAGTTGAATCCAGTCAAGTGCACCTACAGTGTATCCTCAGGAAAATTCTTGGGCTTCATGGCCAACTCCAGAGGAATCGAGGCCAATCGTGATAAGATAAAGGCCCTGATAGAGATGAGCCCGCCTAAGAACAAGAAGGAAGTGCAATGCTTAACGGGTAGGGTGGCGGCCCTTAATAGATTTATTTCAAGGTCAACCGATAAGTGCCTCCCCTTCTTTAACATCCTCAAAGGGAGCAAAAAGTTCGCTTGGGATGAGGAATGTGAAGAGGAATTTATCAAGCTGAAGGAGCACTTGGGGAAGCCACCCCTGTTGGCGAAACCTGAGAAAGGCGAGAAGCAATACCTATACTTGGCAGTGTCCGAACATGCCATAAGCACAGCCTTGGTTAAAGGGGAGAGGAAGCAGCAACAACCTATGTACTATATCAGCAAGCGTTTGGTGGACGCGGAGAACCGGTACCTAGAGATTGAAAAGTTGGCCTATGCATTAGTTGTCGCCTTGAGGAAGTTGAGGCCTTACTTCGATGCGCACGCAATTGAAGTTCTCACGGATAGTCCTTTAAGGCAAGTCTTGCATAAACCTAAGACCTCAGGGAGGCTGATGAAATGGTCGATCAAGTTGAGTCAATTCGATATCGTGTATACCCCAAGAGCTTCCATCAATGGACAGGTGCTGGCAGACTTTATAGTGGAGTTCACCCGTCAGCCGAATGGAGGAAGAAGTGAAGAAGGGGAGCGGCCTGTCATAGAGGAAGAACGAGGGGATCTTGAGGAATGGAGTCTGCATGTGGATGGGGCATTCAATGAAGGAGGATCTGGAGCAGGTATCATGATGACAGGACCCGAGGGACACAAGATGTATTGTGCGATCCGGTTCGGGTTTGAGGCCTCCAATAACGAGGCGGAGTACGAGGCGCTCCTGGCTGGCTTGCGTTTAGCCCAGGAGCTAAAAGTGACGCGCCTTCGTATTTTTAGCGACTCTCAGTTGGTGGTATACCAGGTAAAGGGGGAATATCAGGCGAGGGGACCCAAGATGGCAGCCTACTTGGAAAGGGTGAAAGGCTATCTGGGACAGTTAGTAGCATATAGCATAGAGCAGATCCCCTGATAAAGGAATTCCCATGCTAATGCACTCGTGAAGCTGGCTTCCACCAAGGATGGGGATATCTTGGAGTCGATACCCGTGGAGTACTTACCCAAACCCAGCATCGTAAGCGCAGACGTACATATGGTTAGTGTCCCAAAGGAGTCGTGGGCGGAGCCGATTAAAAGATACTTGGAGGAAGGAACCTTGCTTGTGGACAAGAAAGAGGCCCAAAGGTTGGTGTATAAGGCAGCTAGATACACCTTGATAGATGGGGTTCTATACAAGAGAGGGTTCTCAATGCCACTTCTGCGATGTGTAGAGAAGGAGGAGGCGTTAAAGGTACTACATGAGATACATGAAGGAGAATGTGGTAACCATGAGAGCAGACCGTCAATGGCTAGGAAGGCCATTAGGCAAGGGTACTACTGGCCCTCAATGGAAAAAGATGCAAGCGACTTTGCCAAGAAATGCGACAAATGCCAGAAACACGCTAACTACACTCGGAGGCCCCCAAATGAGTTAACTAGCCTGACCAGCCCCTGGCCCTTTGCTATCTGGGGATAGACTTGATCGGCGCCCTTCCTGCGGGTAGGGGAGGGGCGAAGTATGCAGTAGTAGCTGTGGACTATTTGACCAAGTGGGTTGAAGCGGATCCACTCGTGAAGATAACTGCCAAACACATCACCTCATTCGTCAACAAATTCATTGTCTGTAGATACGGAGTGCCCTACAAAATTATTTCTGACAACGGCACCTAGTTTGAGGGGGGAGCCTTTGAGGAATATTGTAGAGGAAGGGGGATAAAGAGAAGTTTTTCAGCAGTAGTACACCCACAGGCCAATGGGCAAGTGGAGGCCATTAACAGAGTTCTTAAAAAGAACCTGAAAACCAAGTTAGAAGAGATGAAAGGAGCCTGGGTGGAAGAGCTGCTGAATGTGCTATGGGCCTACAGAACCACCCCTCGCACGACCACTGGAGAGTCCCCATTCTCCTTAGCATATGGGTGCAAGGCCGTCCTCCTAGTTGAGATGCAGGTGAGTTCCTTCAGGGTACAGGCGTATGGAGACGAGGCCAACCACGTAGCTTTGGCTGAGAGCTTGGACATGCTAGAAGAGAGAAGGGAAAAAGCACAAATAAGGGTGGCGGTATACCAACAGCGCGCAGCAAGGTACTACAACTCGATGGTGCAAGAGAGAACTTTCAGAGTTGGCAACCTGGTGCTAAGGAAGGTACTCCCCAACACGCGAGACCCAGGGGCAGGAGTGCTTGGGGCGAACTGGGAGGGGGCCTACCAGGTTGCTCAATGCATACCCCCAAACACTTATAAGCTGGCGCGCATGGAAAACACCATCATACCTCGAGCATGGAACGCGGAGCACCTTAGGAAGTTCTACCAGTAAGGCACCCACGCCCAATGCTAAAAGGATAGGTTTTCAAAAGTGTTGCATGTTATCTTAGTATGGTAGAGAAGAATCAAAGAGGTTACTTAGATAACCTCCTGAGTAGGTGTAAATTTTTTTTATTTCCTATGAGAATCTTATATGTATCGCTGTAGCCGGAATTCTATGAATGAAACTAGTTACACCTTCGCACCCCATTTAATTTACTTTACGTGAGCATCAATCAAAGTGCCTGCCGAAGTAAACTTCACCAGACACTTGGGGGGCAATAGTGGCTCGTGAAGATAAAGCACACAACAAAGGGGAGAATCCCAAGAAGGAACCTCCATCAAGAGGACCCAAAAGGGACCATGACCCTAAAACGGACCCTTTAACGGGGGATCCCAGAGGGACCCCCTATATCAGGGCCTTAAGCGAAGTCCTTACAAGGCATCCCCTGGGATCACAAGGATTAGATACCCTTGTGAACATCAAGGAGGCCATAGGGACTTACAAAAAAAATATGGTAACGACAATAATAAGTCGAGATCGGCCACCAAGCCGTCTAGCCAAAAAGGGTCCTAAAAGAGACCCTTGCAAAAATAGTACTATGAATAATGACGAGAAGGACGCTTCTCGCAAAAAAATAATAAGCGGGCACAAGAATATATTAAAGGATAGCAAGGACCCAAGGGGTCAAAATATCCTTATAAAAGTAATCAAGAGGCACCGAAAGAGGTCCCAGTGAACCCTTTCACATGGGCTCCAAAGGACCTCCAGCCTGGTAAATAAAAGAGGGGAACCAACCAAATCCCATAATACAGGCTCAAAAGGACCTCAAATGTAGTAGAATAAGAGATAAATAGCAACACATGTTTATATACTTTGAAAAAGAAAGTTTTGAAGACAGTACAAGATTTTCAAAAGAAAAATAGTAAGAACAATAATATTACAACGACTCAAGCGAGCATACATCTACTACGGGCTGGCAGAGGTAATGAAATAGCAACCTCAGGGCCTCCTGCCCCGGGCGCTCCACCCAGCCGCCCGGGTCACGGCATACTCGCGAAAGGAGGAGAAGTAAAAATTGGGGTCTTGCCTCCATAAGCCATAGAGGGCGCGCTCTATAGAACTATGCTCGGTAGTCGCCCTCTCCGCTTCTAAAGAGGCAACCCTCTCCTACGATGCAGCAACCTCAGCTCTAGCAGCTTCAAGATAGATCTCTAGGGAGGAGACCCTCGCCTGTGCAGCAGCCGCGGTAGCCTGGGCACCCTAGAGCTCGCTCTCTAGCTTGGTAACCGTGTCCTGCAACTTCGAGGCCTTGGCAACCACTTTCTTCCTCTTTATTAATGAGTTGGCAAGTTTGGTCCGAACCCTTGTCAATTTATCCTTGGTTTCATTAAGATCTCTCTCAAGCTTCTGAGCCCGTGTTGCGAGACGGTCCCTCTCGGTGCACGATGCGAAGAGATTGCCAGCCGAGTCAGCAAACTGCAGAGCCATAGTATAGACCTGCACAAGAAAGTTAACAACAGCAACAATAATTGACAAAAACAAAAAATATATGCATGAACACCTATACATAATAGGGCCGACGCGAGGTGCGGGAACTCACCCAAGTCATGGTGCGCCTTAGGGTTTCCCCAAGGTCCGATTGAGCAATATTCCCAAGACCATTCCAGTCAGATACGGGGAGGCTCGAGGAATGTTGGATGTATCGCTGCCTGTAAGACATCGCCATCCGAGTCACCCAGGGCTCCCCATCCGCACCAGGGGCACCTGGCTGGATGAGGACAGACGACCCGCTCGCCGAAACGGGAGGGGGTACGGTGAAAGTGGAAAACTGAGGATCTGGTAGATCAGAGGGAGGCTCCAGAAGGTCAGCGAAATAAGTCCCCGATGGTCCAGGGTGGAGAGGAGCCTGAGTGAAGGCGTCGTAGCCCTCAGGGTCAGGGCAAACAAAACACCCCGGAACGGCCTGCTGGTCTTGAGAATGAGGGGCTATGTCCAGATAATAGCAGACACATGGAGGGAATCCCCCAGGAGATGGAGGCAGCTGGTGAGATCCCCCGCGGTCAAGGGGGGCTTCCTCCGGCTCTTCCTCATCCTCATCCTCATCTGGGCAAGGCTCGGCCAAGGCCCCCTTCATATTCGTGGACCCAGAGATGGTCCACTGTAACTTGGGGTCCGAGACAGGGGACAATTTATGGCGGTTCAAATTCTTCACGGTGAACAGGCACATTGCCTTTTTCATAGCAAGGTCAGTGATGAGGAACATTCTCATGTCTCTTGCTTCTGACCTGACAACTGTGGGTTAACGAATTGCTCTGCATAATACACGCAATGGTCGATATGAACGTAATTCATGAAACAATAAGTTGTAAGAAAGTAAAAGAGAGAAAGTGATGTTCAGGGTACTTACTGAGAGTGGCCCGGAAGTCCTCGTGGACAGAGAGGGGGCCTTCCACGAAGAAAAAGCCCTGCTTCTAGGACCCCGGGTTGGACACCGAGCCCTCTATCAAAGAGGCCTTGTTGTTGGATTTTTGTAAATAGTAAAAGCCCTTGGACTTGGGAAGGGGCATGAGGTTGTAGACGAAATGCACCTCTGTCGCCGTAGGAGCGCGTTTAAACAACTTCGTATATGCAACAAAAAGGCAGCTTAAAGTCAGCCAGCCATTGGGAGCCAGCTGAAGCGGGGCAAGGTCAAAGTAGTTGAGGACCGGAACAAAGAACGGGTGTAACGGGATGGTACCACCCGCCTTCAGGATGTGCTCGCTGAGGGCCACGAAGCCGGGCCTAGGACTGTCAGCCCGGCATGTCTCCTGAGGAACATATAATGCGTACTCCGGAGGGACGCGATAGTGATCCACGATGTCCCTCGGTTTGTTTTTGGATACATGCGACACCAGTTCAGTTGCCAGTAAAGGAGCATTGTCTGGTTCATTGGAAGCCACCTGTCGTCGTGCCCTCGGCATATCTGCAAAATCAAAAGAAAAATGTGAGGAAGAGACAGAACACTTGACCCTCCATTTTTTCTTCCTAGCAAGAGTCTTCCATCGAGGGAGCGACTGCGGAAGTGCTGAGCTAGGAAAAACCGAGACTAGGGGCTGAGGAGAAGCGGAGGCAGCCCCATGACAGTCATCAGGCGAGAATGGGCTAGAGGGCTCAGGCGGAAGGTGTCCCTCCATAAACTCCAACTCCCTCTGCAACTCTAAGAGGGTCACCCTAAGGCTCGCTACATGGTCACTAAGGTCTGGGGGGAAAGGTGCTCCGTCTCTTCTGGACACCGAGTCAATTTCGCTCTCCACTACCCAAATTGTTAGCCTAAGTTTAGCCATGTACTCAAGATGGCGGATACGGGCCTGCCTTAAGGAGTCATAGTCCTGGTAAGGGTTTTCCTCAGGGGACTCTGAGTCTGAGGATAGGTCAATAAATTCAACCCCCGGAGGTATGTCGGACGGGCCGTCACTGGCCATGAGACCTCATCCCGAAAGCAAAAAGGGGTTCACGTATAAATGAGGGGATGGCTACAAAACACAAAGGAATAGGCTTAATACCTCTAGATGCAAACACCCTAAATGACCCACTACAGAGTATAAAAAAGAGGGGCATGCAACTGGGCAAACTCACTGCGAGCTCAGGCCATGGTACCCCATCCCGAGTAACGCTAATTTGGACCCAATGAAAACCAGGGAAAAAGAGAATATACCTCAATATGTAGAAATTAGAGGCTGTCGAGGCCAAAAAAGGAGGTTGAGGGCCAAAAGCACCAAATGGTCGAAAATACACGTCTGCAAAAATAGACAAAAAGCATGTGTTAGCCTCCAAATAGACATACCAAGAAATTAGCTCATATGTAAAAAAAAATATGAAATGAGAAAATAAAATGAAGGAAACTATGGAAAAAGTGAGGTTGTGGGGGATTGAACCCCTTACCTCTTGAAAGGAATAAGGGTCTAAGAACCACTAAGTTAAGGAAGTAAGGTGTAAATGATAAGCCTTGCGTTAGGGCCTATTTATAAGAAGCAAGGAAAATAGTCTACAAGAGCACCTAAAGGTCCTCTCCTAGACTGGGGGGAAAGTGTCGATGCTCAATATTCCACGCCCTTAAAAGATCAAAGACACGCGCTAAGGTCCATAAAAGCCTAAGTGAGTGTTAGAGCCACCGCCTCGCTCGACCGCACCCAGGCACGAGGCCGTGTCCATGCCGCCTCGTCCACGCGAGGCCGTGTCCCTGCTGCCTCGTCCACACGAGGCCACGCCCGAGGCCTAGCCGTGAGGCCTTGTCCCTGTCGCCTCACCCACGCGAGGCCATGCCCGAGGCCCAGCCACGAGGCCGTGTCCCTGTCGCCTCGTCCACGCGAGGCCACGCCCGAGGCCTAGCCGCGAGGCCGTGTCCTTGCCGCCTCACCCACGCAAGGCCATGCTGCCTCGGCCATGCGAGGCCCTCGTCATGGCCTAGCCGCAAGGCTATGCCACCCTCTCGATATCTCATGAAGGCCTCTCCCAAAGAGCTACGCGTGTGAGACAACCTCGCCCCAATGGATCTCGTCCCAAGGCCCCGTGTGCATGATGACAGTGGTTGAGGTGGCCCACAAGAGACAAAAAGAGTACGAACAAGGTACCTCAAAAGGGGTACGTACATGCCAGCTAGGATCAGGGGACGGGCCTAACACCTGTGCCCGACAAGTACTGGCGGTTGGGAATGGTACAAAGAGTGGCTACACCACCACCACGTCTTTGACACCCGTACAAAGCGAGTGGTGGAGTCATGACTGGGTAAAAAAGTTGAGGTGCTCCCATGGATTCTGACTGTGTACCAGAGCCGACACCACAACACCTGATACCACTCCCCTGATAGAGTACTTGTGCACAGATTGGTCCCCTGGACCACAATGTATCAGGGGCCATTAGAGCCCACTATCAAATGGACTCCACTTCCATTCGGGGGGGGGGGGGTCGAAAATTTACTGTAGCAAGTGCGCCATAGTGAATGAAAAACTGATTTCACCATTGTTCGTCTGCAATTGTTCTTAGAGTTGATACTTAAATTTCTAAGGCTTTTCTATTGATAATCTTTATCTTGCAATTCTTTCCAACTTAACTTAGTTGACGAGTTCTCACCATCAACAAAAGCCAATAAAGAGTAGATCTAATCAACTTTCTACATTGAATGACTCAAAGAGCATTAATGCCGAACCGACCTCAAGTTTGATGAATATTATAAGAGCTTGAAGGCTAGTGGCTTACCCAGCAGCCACTCTTCCATTTGAGTTAGTGACCTGTTTGTCAGTCACTCAGTATGGTTTACCAGAACCTATTGAAGGCTAGTGGCTTACCTAGCAGCCACTCTTCCATTTGAATTAGTGACTTGCTTGTCAGTCACTCAGTAAGGTATATCAAAACCTCAAGTGATTTTCACTCATCTGTTTGAAAGCTTTGAGCTCTGTGTGATTATAATGATAATCATTTGGTGATGTTTACATATAATGCTATGTTTTCTTGCTGAGCTTTGGCTCATGGGTGCTATGTGGTGCAGGTAAGGGAAAAGAAAATCTCACCCACCCTTGAGTGGAGAGCTTAGGTAGTGATGTGTACGTATGCGGCCGCTTGACCACCACGGCCAAGGAGTTCTCAGAGGAGCTAGGGGGTTTACCCTATTTTTGCCACTTTGGTTGGCGGGGTTTGAAATTTTGGAATAGTAATGACCTTTTTGAGATGTAAATAACTTGTAAATGTTCTTGTGGGTCCACGAATAGTGTTATGTATCAATAAAACATATCCTTTCCTTTTTGTTGGTTTTCACCTTAACCTGTTAATAACACTTAGAACACGTTTTTAACCAAAGGACTCAGGCAATGGGTCAAATTATCGGTTCACTTTTCATCGTAACTGTTCTGGGGTAACCACGGCGTTACAACTTGGTATCAGAGCAATGCCAAGGTTAAGGTTCCTGTAGACTGGTTGGGCATGTACACACATCATTGAAGTCAAGCTCGACTCATGGTTTGGTAACTATTTATGTAGTTATGTGCATAACTGCCTAAATGTGGTGCATATGCTTTACCTATATGCATGAGACACTGTGATGAACCTGTGCCCCTAAAATATTATGAATTGTTATGTGATACATGCTGAGTGCTGAATGCCATAAACATGTATCTGCTAGTGAATGTTGAATGACTATGGAATATGATAATTGTCTGCTTGTTCTTGGACCGTGAGGCAGCAAGAGGTTTAGTTATTACTACCTGACTGGCCGTATTGATCAATGTTTCAGCAAGGTATATCATAAATAAGAATGAATCGATAACAGACATATACTATAGCTGGCCAGAGTGATCAGGGCCAGAACAATAACCATAACAGCTAGGGTCAGGAAAATGACCAGTCTCAGATTCCATAGCCAGCTCCTGCAAACTGGCAGCAGTTGTTTAATGACTTATAGGCAACAGTGTTGAAACAAGGAGAGGAGCTTCGTCTCCTGAGATAGCAACAAGTGCCTGCAGTGGTTGGTGTATCAGAGGCACCTCCTGTGTCGGTGCCATCAGCAGAACAGCTGCTTGAGGTAGGAAATAAATGGGAACCTCTTTATGAAAGGTTCAGAAATCAACAACCTCATGTTTTTTAGGGCATTGCAGATCCTGCCCAGGCAGAACAATGGATGAGCATGATTACCACTATCCTTGATTTCATGAGGGTAACTGGTAATGAGAGGGTGGCCTGTGCTACCTATATGTTTCAGGAGGATGCCCAGATTTGGTGGGAAGTGATTACCCAGACCAAGAATGTGAATGCCCTGAGCTGGGAGAAGTTTCAGACCTTGTTTAATGAAAAGTATTACAATGATGCCATCAGGGCAGCTAAAGCTGAGGAATTCATTAGGCTAGTTCAGGAAAGTTTATCAGTTACTGAATATGCCTTAAAATTTGATTGTTTCACAAAGTTTGCCAAGGAATTGGTGCCCACTGATTGGACCAGGAGAGAGAGATTCCTCCAAGGGCTACAACCCAGGTTAGCCCGCGATGTTCGTATCACCACTGTGGCAGGGGTTACTACCTCGCACAGGTGGTTGAGAAGGCACTCACAGTTGAGAGTGCAGAGACCAAGATCTGGCATGACAGTGCAGCCAGAAAGAATTTCAGGAGGACAGTTCCTCCATTTGTGGGTTCTGGTAGGGGTGTTGGCCCCAGCGATCAGAAGAGGAAGGTTCCTGATACCTTCCCAGTTCCAAGTCTGACAGGAGGCCCCGTGGTATTACAATGGGTTGTCCTGGGGGTAGTGAAGCCTGGAAGACTGGTCCTGAATGCCCTAGATGCAAGAGGCGTCATTTGGGAGAGTGTAGGGCAAAGGCCTGCTACTTGTGTGGAGCAGTGGGTCATCTTAAGAAAGATTGCCCTCAGGTAGGGAAAGAAGAACCCAGGAAGGTGGACAGCTCGACCCCAGCTCGAGTGTTCACGTTGACACAGGCAGAAGCTGAGGCTTCCCCCTCAGTTGTTACAGGTCAGCTTCTTAGTGCTGGAATCCCTTATAATGTGTTGATTGATTCTGGTGCTACACACTCTTTTGTTGCTAGTAGCATTATTGATAGATTGTGTAGACCTTGTGATTTCTATACTGTGGGATTTGGTACTTTGTTACCCACTGGAGAGTTAGTGGTATCCAGGAGATGGGTCAGATCTTTGCCAGTGACAGTGGAGGGCAGAGAGTTATCAGTGGACTTGATAGAGTTGGTTATGACTGACTTTGATATGATATTGGGTATGGATTGGTTGGCGAAGTATGGGGCAACTATTGACTGCAGAAGGAAGATGGTCACCTTTGAGCCTGAAGGTGAGGTTCCTTTTGTGTTTGTTGGAGCTGTGCATCGACCTCGCATTCCTATGATTTCTGTGTTGAGGGCCAGTGATTTATTGCAAAGAGGTTGCATTGGATTCTTAGCCAGTGTGGTTGATATCACCCAGGTCGTGCCAGTGAGACTAGAGGATACTAGACTTGTATGTGAATTCTTGGATGTGTTTCCAGAAGATTTGCCAGGATTGCCACCACACAGGGAAATTGAGTTCGTTATAGAATTGGCACCAGGGACGGAGCCAGTGTCTAGAGCACCATACAGAATGGCCCCACCTGAATTGAAAGAATTAAAAGTGTAGTTGAAAGAACTGTTGGAGTTAGGTTTTATCAGACCTAGCTTCTCACCTTGGGGTGCGCCAGTTCTGTTTGTGAAACAGAAAGACGGTTCTCTGAGAATGTGTATAGATTACAAAGAACTGAACAGGTTGACAATTAATAATAAGTATCCTTTGCCAAGGATAGATGACCTGTTCGATCAGTTGCAAGGTAAGAAGGTATTCTCAAAGATCGACCTTCGTTCTGGTTATCATCAGTTGAGGGTCAAGGAGGGAGACATATCGATGACTGCCTTTCGTACCAGGTATGGGCATTATGAGTTTCTAGTTATGTCATTTGGATTGACTAATGCCCTTACTGCTTTTATGGATCTGATGAACAGAGTGTTCAAGGATTACTTAGACCAGTTTGTGATCGTCTTCATCGATGATATTCTGGTATATTCTCAGACTGAGTTAGAGCATGAGCAGCATCTGAGGTTGGTTCTACAGAGACTGAGAGAACACAGGTTGTTTGCTAAATTCAAGAAGTGTGAGTTCTGGTTGTCTCAAGTATCCTTTCTTGGACACATTGTCACTAAGGAGAGGATTAAGGTAGATTCAGCAAAGATCGAAGCGGTCAAAGATTGACCAAGGCCAAAGAATGCTTCTGAGGTTAGAAGTTTCCTTGGATTGGCAGGTTATTACAAGCATTTCGTGGAAGGGTTCTCAAAGATTGCTACTGCTTTCACTGAGCTGACACGCAAGAGCCAGAAATTTGTGTGGTCAGATAAATGTGAGAACAACTTCCAGGAACTGAAGCAAAGATTGATTACAGCTCCGATTCTAAGTCTTCCAACAGACCAGAAGAAGTTTGTGATTTACTATGATGCTTCTCATCAGGGTTTGGGCTGTGTTTTGATGCAATCAGAAAAGGTAATAGCTTATGCTTCTCGTCAGCTGAAGGAGTATGGAAAGAGGTATCCCACTCATGATTTAGAGTTGGCGGCTGTGGTTTTCGATTTGAAGATATGAAGGCATTATCTCTATGGAGAGAAGTGCGAGATCTATACAGACCACAAGAGCCTGAAATACTTCTTCACCCAGAAAGACCTAAATATGAGACAAAGGCATTGGCTAGAGTTAGTAAATGATTATGATTGTGAGATTCTGTATCATCCAGGGAAAGCCAACGTGGTAGCTGATGCTTTGAGCCAGAAGGGTCTGGGGCAGATTCATGGTATGAGGCTGATAGCCAGAGAGTTAGCAGATGATATGACCAGAGCTGGTATAGAGTTGTTGGTGGGCCAGTTGGCTAACATTACGCTACAGTCTACGCTGTTGGTGAGAATCAAAGAAGGTCAGTTGAGTGATCCACAGCTAATCAAGATCAGAGAGGATGTTCTGACTGGAGCATCCAGAGATTATACAGTGTCTAAGTTAGGCTTGTTGAGATACAAGGGACGGATATGTGTTCCGTTAGACACTACATTGAGGCGAGAGATTCTAGATGAATCTCATACTACACCTTACTCTTTGCATCCAGGCAGCACAAAGATGTATTAGGATGTGAGATCGTTGTATTGGTGGCCAGGGATGAAGACAGATGTAGTAGAATATGTGGCTAAGTGCTTGACATGTCAATATGTCAAGGCTGAGCATCAGAGGCCGGCAGGGTCATTGCAGCCACTAGATATTCCAGAGTGGAAGTGGGAGGACATCACAATGGATTTTGTGGTGGGCTTACCCAGGACTACTGGTCAGCATGATTCTATTTGGGTGATAGTGGATCGCTACACCAAATCAGCTCACTTCCTGCCAGTGAGGACCACTTATAAAGTTGATCAGTATGCAGATCTCGATGTGAGAGAGATTGTGCGCCTCCATGGAGCACCTAGGTCGATTGTGTCAGATCAGGACCCCACTTTTACTTCCAAGTTTTGGGGGAGTTTGCAGAAAGCCATGGGGACACAGTTGAAGTTCAGTACAGCTTATCATCCTCAGAAAGATGGGCAATCTAAGAGGACAATTCAGATTCTGGAAGACATGCTAAGAGCATGTGTGCTGGACTTCGGTGGATCTTGGAGTAAGTATCGGCCTTTGATAGAGTTTTCCTACAACAACAGTTATCAGTCTACCATTGGAGTTGCATCTTATGAGATGCTGTATGGTAGGAAATGCAGATCTCCCATTCATTGGGATGAGACATGTAAAAGGAGATACCTAGGTCCTGAGGTAGTTCAGAGGACCAGTGAGGCTATTGAGAAGATTAGAGCTCGGATGCTCGCTTCTCAAAGTAGATAGAAGAGCTATGCAGATCCCAAGCACAGGAACGTGGAGTTCTAGGTAGGAGACTATGTTTTCCTCAGAGTCTCACCATGGAAAGGGGTGAGAAGGTTTGGGAAGAAAGGCAAGCTGAGTCCTAAATTTGTAGGTCCATTTGAGATCCTGGAGAGGATTGGTCAGGTGGCTTACAGATTGGCCTTGCCTCCGGCATTGTCTGCCATGCATAATGTATTCCATGTATCAGCTCTTTGGAGGTATGTATCTGATGTGAGCCATATTTTGAGTTATGAAGATCTGGAGCTTGAACCAGATCTCTACTTTGAGGAGCAGCTAGTTCAGATACTTGACAGAAAAGATAAGGTCCTCAGGAATAAGACGAAACCTTTGGTTAAGGTATTGTGGAGGAATAGCAAGGTCGAGGAAGCGACCTGGGAGCTGGAGTCAGATATGCAGAGTCACACTACAAGAATTTTAGCCTAATATAACACCTAAAAATGACAATTTTTAAAAAACGCTATGGTTAAATAGAAAAATCAGGCGCGCTCGGTACAGTAAAATTTTACAGCCCGCCACTAGCTTTTCCATCTCCCCCTCTAATATTCTATTAGCCTATCTCTCTCTTTCTCTCTTGTATCTTCTTCTTCACAAATCAACCCTAACCGTGTTCCCCTCTGTCTCTTTTTCTCTCCCTCTAAAAATAGCCACACACACTACAATCTCTTGCCTTCTCTCAATCTCTCGTTCATCCCACTCACAGTGACTATTTCTTTCGCTCTCTCTAGTTTGGAACCATCGTTTACCGACCTCTCTCTCTCATTCTCTTTCAGATGTGGGTGCTAAGGATCAATGATGAAGGGTCCCAAGAAAGGGCTTTGGGACGATGATGAAAAGATGCAATAAGGGGCGAAGCAGATGCTCCCCAAAGTGCTTTGACCCTTTCTTCTCCCTAGCGCGGACAAGAGGCCTTTCCTCCATGGGCGATGGGAAACCGAGTCTGTCCATTATGTGAAGTAAGGTAACTTTAACCCATTTTTTTAATTTATGATATATGAAATATGATTTATACGTAAACTAAGGTAACTGAGCTTGTCAATTTTGATTTTTTTTTGGTGTTGATTTTATGGATTTGAAAGTTTAACGACGCCATTCACAAGGGTATGCCCCACAAGTTCTACCATGGCCGAACTGGGCGTGTCTGGAACATCACCAAGCGCGCTATTGGTGTGGAGGTTAACAAGCAGGTTGGGAACCGCATCATTAAGAAGAGGATTCATGTTCGTGTGGAGCATGTCCAGCCCTCTAGATGCACTGAGGAGTTCAGAAACAGAAAGTTAAGGAACGATAAGCTCAAGGCCGAGGCCAAGTTTAAGGGTGAGGCCATCAGCACCAAGAGGCAGCCTGAGGGTCCCAAGCCAGGTCTCATGGTCGAAGGAGCTCAGTTGGAAACTGTCACCCCCATTCCTTATGATGTTGTCAACGATCTCAAGGGTGGTTATTAGATCTTTTTATGTATTATTTTTTCTTCTCAATGTTCTGTTCTGTTCTGTTCTTGTCTGGTTTTGATTTTGTTTTCAAGACTACCAATGGAAACGTTTCCTTAATTAGTTCAAGTACTCGAAGCCGTTGTTAGTTTTCATATTTTGAATACTATTCTAAGTACAATTTTGTTTTAAAAAATTTCTGTGCTATTTTTGTTGTGTACAGAAATATTCCAAGAGTCCAAGATTTTCGGTTTATGAAAGACAAAAAGCAAGAGGCATTCTCATGACACCAGGTCTTCAAGGTAGCTCACCTCACTAGTCATGGCATCAATTCGGAAGGACACCTCAAAGCTTCACAAAAGCCAGATGGCAGCAAGCACTAGGCACAACACCTCAGTATCTCACGGCATCAGGTCTTCATTTATTAAGATTTTTTTTGAATAAATTTCTGAAGTCAACTCTATATTCGCTCAGGTATATACATGTAATACTGTTTCTGAGATATACTTTTATGAGTTACATCTGTCTATAGAGTTGAGCGAATATAGATATACTGTAATACTGAGCTTAAACCTCCTCCCTGAGCTTCATTGTCTATAGATATACTGTAATACTGGACTCTTGATTAGAATTAGACAAAAAGACAACTATTAGTGATCTTAATGAAAGGCATGGTAAGTTATTTTTTTTTTTAAGGAATCCTTTTCTTATTTTTAATCACATCTAGATAATTTTTATCTCAGTTTCTGTGTAAGAAAAATACTGAGAGACTGATGAGATTTGATTGAAACTGTCAAGTAGATGAAAATTAATTTTCTACTTATTAACTATCATCTAGCTCAAAGATGTTGGCTTTGCATAGCATCAGAATTATTTGTTGCCACCGTAGTTGATTTTAAGACTAGTTTGGCTGTTTCCCAACTATTTTATGAGTTTCATTTTACTAAGATTTTTACTTTGGAATTCAGATTGCATATTTGTAGTATGTGCTAATGATTTTTGTTTTTGTGTGTTTCTGAGTGAAGCAAGAAAACTGTTTGATGAAAGTTCTAAGTTAGATGTTATATTTTAGAGTTCTATAATTATGGGTTTTCTAAACATGGAGAAGTTGATAAAGCTATTAGGTTGTTTGATTGGATGTCATCAAGAAATCCCATTTCTTAAATTACTTGATTGGTGGGTATTTTAGCTAGGATGCCATCAAGAAATCCACCACCTATTTGGTAAAGGATCTAAATTGTATTTTGGATTAGTTTTCTCTGTGATAATACAAACTTTTTAAATTTACTTGAAATTAGTAATAGTAGTAGTAGTAAACTACTATAATTTTTCTTGCTAGCTAGTTACATCATAGAAAAGCAAATCCCAAATCATGTAAATCATGTAAAACATATTAAAATTTGGGTCTAGTTTGATTTTTTGTTTCTTTATACATTTCAAGGCCACGAGATTATTTTATTGCAAGAAGTTCTATAAAATCAAAAAATTAAATACATAGTTTTGTGTTCCCTTCCCCACCTGCAACTTTCTCATTTTGACAAATTTGTTTTTTCTACTTAGTTTGGTGAGTTGGATCTCTGTTTGAAGTTCTATAATCAACCCTAATTTGCTTCCTCTATGTTTAATGTACAGATTTTGAAGCATGATTGGCCAGCAAGATGGCAAAGCTTTATTCCTGATCTTGTTTCAGCTGCTAAAACTAGTGAAACAATTTGTGAGAATTGCATGGCTATATTGAAGGTTTCTCTCTCTCTCTTAAACTATTGAGAATTAGTTGGCACTAATTACTTGAATATGTTTTCTTCAGCTTCTAAGTGAAGAGGTGTTTGATTTCTCAAGAGGAGAGATGACTCAAAGTAAGATAAAGGAGCTTAAACAATCATTGAACAGGTAGATAATTTATGTTTTTTTTATTTTAATTTCATTTTGGGATGCATTTCATGTTTTATATTATAATGTTCCATGAGTGCTCTTTTTTTTTTCCTTTTGTAGACTTATCATTTGCTTATAATTATATATATATTAAGGACAGTTCTTTTAGATATCCTTTGATGAGAAGTCATTATGCACTTTTTAAGTTATTTTTATTCACTATTATACACATATTTTGATACATTGTCTTCCGGGTGAACTGCCACCACAAAGTCAAGTGATCTGATCACTTATCTTGGACTACTGATAGTCACGTACTGCCAGTTCATAGTCATCATATTTTTGGCTTTTATTTTCTAATTGGCATGTCACATGTTACCATAATGATATGTTTATGCATTTTTCCAATCTCTCACACATAATGTGATTGGTTGTTGCAGTGAATTTCAACTCATTCATGAGCTATGCTTATATGTACTATCAGCCTCTCAAAGAACTGAGCTTATACGTGCAACACTCTCCACATTGCACGCATTTCTCTCATGGATTCCCCTGGGATATATATTTGAGTCTCCATTGGTATGTGCTTTGCTTGATAGATGGTTGTTGTATTGCCTTTGAATTTAATACTTAATAACTTCCTTAAAAGAGTAAGTACATTTGAGCAAAATTCTGATTGTGTTTGTTTATGTAACAGCTTGAAACGCTGCTGAATTTTTTCCCCATGCCATCGTATCAGAATCTCACTCTTCAGTGTTTGACAGAGGTGTGTTTGTATGCTGATTTAGTTAAGAGTTGCTTCAAAACTGTGCCTGGTTCTCATAGTTCACTGCACTGGTGTTTAGGTTGCAGCACTTAATTTTGGAGATTTCTACAATGCCCAGTACGTTAAGATGTACACCATATTCATGAAACTGTTACAGGTAGGTCCGAAATGAAATGCTTATTGTAGTACTATCTTTGGTTGGCTTACTCATCACATCATTGTCCAATTTTTTCTTTTATTTAATTGTATGTCTTGTTCCTGTGTTGCTATTAATATATTTTTTTCTTCCTTTTGGTCAGACCATGATTCCTCTTAATACAAACATTCCTGAGGCTTATGCAATTGGTTCCTGCGAAGAGCAGGTAAAGTTGTTTTTGGCGCTTCAAAATTTAATGAAGACCATTTTTTATGTGTTCGCTCAATAATTGTTTATTTCTGGCAATGTCTTTTGTTTTTTAACTTACCTATTCTGCAGGCTTTTATTCAGAATTTGGCTTTGTTTTTCACTTCATTTTATAAGGCAAGTTTTTTTCTTTTTTCCCTTTATACTTTCTTGATCTTAGTATTTACCACGTTTTGTTATATTTATATCTCAATGGCCATCCTCTTATGGCTGTAAGTTATGGTTCATTTAGTTGTAGAACAGGCTTAATGTGTCAATAAGGCACTGCTTAAGGGATTTAATAAGATAATATGGAATCACATTGTTTCCTTGTCAAATATCAAAGATTTGAAGTTGTTGTTTAAATACATTGCAACATTCACTGCTTAAGGGATTTAATAAGATAATATACAATCACATTGTTTCCTTGTCAAATCTCAAAGATTTGAAGTTGCTGTTTAAATACATTGCAACATTTACATCGTTCTATCCTTGTGCAGTCTCACATTCGTGTGCTGGAAACTCCTGGAGAGAACATAGCTGCTTTGCTCATGGGTGTTGAATATCTTACCAAAATTTCAAATGGTACCTCTCTGCCCTAACCGTTCCGACTCGCTCTCGATCTCTTTTCTCTCTGTTCTTCTCCCTCTATTTCTTTCACATGGTCGATGGGTGAATGGAAGTGTGCAGGGGCTTCTCTCGGAAACTAGCTTTGGAGAGGGACAGTGCGACGACATCATTCTTCAACGGTAACTCTCTCTCGCTCTATCTTTCTCTCTGAACTACTCTATCTTTCAATCTTTCTTTCTTTCTCTCTGTTTGTTGCAGGTGTGTAACAAGCTGGTGGAGGCCCATGGCTTGGGTCGTGTGACAGGGAGGCTTGACTCGTGGGTCTACGGCGTGGCTCGCTCATGGGTGCGACGGTGCTTGCGACGGTGGTTTATTCGACGGGTTTGACTTTAGTGAGGTTATTCTACAACATTTATGGGTTTGATAATTGTTTTGAGTTTCCAAACTCATGTTATGCTTAGGCACAGTATGATGCTTCCTTTCTCACATTTTAGTTTTCATAAAGTACAATTACTAAGTACCTATGATAGTTTATTTATAATGTCTTATTGATACATGATTTGAATTTTTACTTGTGCACCGAAGATTCTTTTTGTTGCACTTGTAAGTTATTGTTTTGATGAGCCACATTGTGCTGAGTGTTAGCTGGGATATAGGAATTGGCCAGCATGTGAAGGATGTCTGGGATATAGGAATCTTACTTTTTGTTTGAATAAGTATATATGCTTAGATGAGATTATATATTAACAAAAAAATTTAATGTCTATTTGCAATCATAGAAAAAATGGGTTCTTGCAGTACTATAAGAAGAGCAAGAAATGTAAAGATTCATTTATTATGTTCTTGTGCAATTTGGTCTTTCCGTGTCAGAATTTAGCTCCTGTTCAGTATACAAGAAAGCAAGGTAATTAGCATGCTCTTTGGATTTATCCTTTTTTGGTTGTAGGTGATTTGCCTGTTGTGATTTCATGCGCTAGTGTAGCTCTAGCAGATGCAGGGATAATGATGTATGACCTTGTAACTTCAGTTTCAGTGGTAAGTATCTTGCTTAGTGTTTTTTCCTTACTTTCTATTAAGTGTTCATAAAAGATATCATATCACCCTCTTTGGGCATTCTCAAGCCATCTGTATCTTGTTTTAGTCCAAGTTAGCCTTCTACCATCTTTTCAAAAGGGTGGCTTGCATACAGAACTTGTAAGAGAAATGAGGTTTTTATAAATGTGTTGTTATAAGAAAGTCAAATTTATGTGATTGGTGATCATTTTTCATGTTTTGCAATATTGGCTTGTCAGCAAATATTGCTCATCTTTTAACCCAATTTTGAGGAAAAGTTGTTATTTTTTTCTTCATGCTTTAGTTTGCTAGTATTTTTGTCCATTTAGCTGAGCAAGAATACAAGAAAGAGCAAAGAGATTTTATGTGTTAAGAGAGAAACTTTTGAGAGCACAAATGTTGTGAAAGTGTTGGTTCTTGCTGCGTGTTGAAGAACCTGTTTGAAAATTTCTTGTTCTTAATTAGTTTTTGTTCATAAAAGTTTGTTTAATTGTTTAAGTGTTAGTTTGAGATAAGTTTTATTATTTGTTCTAAGGTGTCATTACAGGTGTTGCATTGTCCTTTTCAATGTTTGTTGTTGGTCTGCTGCTTTCATCTAATCCTGATGCCACGGGAGACCTGGTGCAGGTTCCAAGCATGCTGTTTCAAGGTTCTTTGCTTCTTGGGCTCATCAGTAGAGCCACTCTTGGTTATGCGTATGTCCCTGTTTTCTTTTTCAATCTTCATTATGCCAAAATAGTAGTTTGTTTATTATTCAAAAGAGATCTTAATGAGAGCCTGCTAAGTCTTATTTCATCTTTTGGTGATGTTGTAATTTAAATTAAAGTCCCTATTATTTGTCTATTATCACATTTATGATTAAACTTGTACCATTATTCTTAGGCATCATCTTTGGGTATTCTATTTTTTATATTGGTTTTAGATTTAGAGTTTTTGTGTTTTATGTTTCTGTATATAGTTTGTTTGTTTATCCTAGTTGTGTTTACTGTTTACAACATGCTATACATGCTGCTAGTTTGGGAATTTTGTTTCTGATAGTGGTGTGCTATGCAGCCTAGTTTTGTTTTCTGCTTTGTCTTCTCCTGTATCATTGGCTTAGTAATATAATCCATTTTGTATTCTTTGGTTTGAGACACTATAAGCATAAAAAATAAAGTATTCAGATTGAGTTTTTTTGTTCTTCAGAATGAGTGGTTTGCTTGATTGGAGAGTAATAGATGGCACGTGAGGTGGAAAGCCCCTCTGTTTTGACTCAATCCTTATTTCAGATGCCCATTCCTCTCTTCTCGACACCGTTCGGTATTGAAAATTACCAAGTTTTAATATTTATATTGGCTCTCTTTATAAACTCAGTATGTTTTGAATTTGTATATGAGTTTTTATGAAGCTTGAATCTGTGTTTTCCTTTCTATTTGAATTGGAAAATAATTTTCAACATGGCAAGCAACTTTGTTTAAAACTGTACTACTACAGGTGTGTACATGATGTAATTGTTTCTTCATTTCCTTTGTGTCTTGTTCTTCAAATAGTTTTAAATATATGTGTTTACTTTCTTTACTTCAGTAGGTAGGATCATTTATAATTTTTTTTAATTTTCTTTTTATTCCTTTTTTGAGGATATGCTCTTGCTGCTCTTCTCTTATTACTTTGTGTGTGTTTCAATCATAAAAATATTGTTTTGTATTTGAAAAAACTAGTATAAATATTGCTGCTCTTCTCTTATGCCTGCATTAGATTTTGAAATATCTGAAAGAGTATGTACCAACTATGTCCTGAACCTTTATATTGGTGTTTGCAGATAACAAGGGATACTAGTGGAGTTCCTAAGGTTCTTACAAGGTTAGATGCACCCTCATCACCCTTGGCTGACACCATGACATAATATGAGAGCTAGAGATCCTTTTGTATGTGAAATGAGAATTTAAATTTTTCATGTTTCTTAAATTTGTTATTCTATTTTATTACTTCTCTTACTTTTATTTTTGTTATAATACTATGCTAACTTCAGACACAATTTAAGTGTTAGAATACTGAATTTATTGTATGTGAAACTCAAGCAGAAATTTCTTCTATACCTCTTCTACTGCCTTATCTTTACAGGGTTGTATGAACTCATTATTAACTTGTTAAAACAGTAAAATACAAATATATTGAAACATATTGATATATACATTCACTGTATTCTTTTAATGGCAGTAAGTTGTTTGACAAGTTTGATTTTATTTGCATTGTATTCTCTTTTCTTATTTATAGCTTTGGTAAGTTATAGTTTATATGATAGTTATGGGATTGGCTTTGCATTCACTTGTTATATTATTTATTTATTTTAGTTTTGATCTTGCAGTTGTTCCCAAGCTTTGTTTGAATCTTCATTTTGTTTTCTATTATGCTTATTTATATTTGGATTTCTGAATTCTGTTTTGTTCATGTTGATTATAGTCAGTAATGATTTAAATGGGGCTTATTGTATGTTAGGTTTGTGGCATCAGCTCTCCAAACCTGACTGCTTATCTTTCGCTATTTATTTTTCAGAGAATTTGAACAAGTTCCCTCGAAGGACTAGTACGCCATCTGGGGTTCATAGTCAAGCACAACAATCTGAAGAACAGCTACAACAACAGCAACAATAGCATTAGCAGCAGCAACAACATCATCCAAACTATAGTTTGAAGTAAAAAATGTTCAAGATTATAAAACTTGATTATGTTATACTTTCAAACTTAAGTTAGAACTAATATCTTATGAAGTAGACACATTCATGGTTTGAATTAGTTATTTTTTAATGTAATACTTATGGTTTATCAATTTATTGAGAATTACATTTTATGATTAATTTTGTGTTTTTTTATCAAAATACAATAATGAAGATCTTTTAATTAAAAAAAAACCATATAAGTATACTTATTAAAATAAAATTTAAAATATATTATCCACACTAAAGTAACAAAATTTTATTACTATATGTTACGATTTAAAAACATATTATAAGCGAAACAAATCGTTATGATTAATATAATATAACAAACTAAAAATGCTATTAAAATAATTAAATGTAACAGTTGAAAAGTGTTATGAAAAAAGTACAAGATTAAACTTCAAATTTATAACCAAAAACTCTATCTAAATGTTATTATTTGAATATTATAGCACCTAAAAATGTGTTATTGAATAGTTTAAGATAACACCGAACATAACATTAAAAAACTGTTATAAAAAAGACTGGACTTTTAATAACAGGGGCTATGTTAGCATTTTCAGAAGTGTTATCAATAGTCCCGGTTAGCAGTTTTTAAGTGTTATGAATACTGTTTTTTCTTGTAGTGTCAGTATACTGGCTGTTCAGGTAAATTTCGAGGACGAAATTTTAGTAAGGAGGGGATAATTATAATGCCCCGAATTCTCCGATGTGGTTTAGTGGCGGTTTAGTTGGCCGGGAGGGCCGTAATTGTTTAATTATGCCATTAAATGAATATATGCATGTTTATGTGAATTATATTATAATATGATGATATATGCATGCATGTGGTCCACATTTGAAAAATGATGCTGTTTTGATCATTTTGCCCATTGAGGGTAAATTTGTGTATTTGGGTGGATGATGTGATTTGTGAATGAGATTCCATTATTATGGAGATATATTCGAGCTATTCGGCATGAGACGGTCATTTTTAGTGGATTAGCGGTTTTGTCATAACGGGGTCAATTTTGGGGTAATAGGAATGTTTATTTGATTATAAATTAGGAATATTTGAGATCAGGGTGAAATTCTTGAGATTTTGACTATAATATCCCCGGGGGTGTTTTCGGGACCCCGAGCATTAGGTTTTATTTGAGGTTACTTAAGCTTGAAGTAGCTATCAGATAGAACGTACGATTAGAAAACCTCTCGTTCTCCTTCGTTAGTTCATTTTTGCCACCCGAAGCATATTTGAAGAAATCTCGAGTTCTAGGAGTCGGAATTGAGCGAGGATCGAGGCATAGCGATCCTAGGAAAGATTAGAAGCTTTTTGACCGAAGGATTTGACAAAAAACAACCTAATCGAAGGTAATCTAAGTTTAAAGTTTTGAGTTTTTAGAGTTTCTAAGCTTTGAATTGGACTTTGTGAATTGTTGAGTTTTCGATTCGTTTGAACCTTGGGTTTTGAGGGTTTTGATGCATTGGGAAGCTTGGGAACCTTGTTTTGATGATTGGGGAATGTTTAGGTATGATTTTGGAGGTTTTGAGAAGTTGAAAACGCATTTGGGAATGGCGCAGGGTTGGGGCCGCGGCCCTGTTCTTGGGTGTCGCGACCCTAGCTCGAGGTTGAGGGAGGAGGTTCTGTTTGCGCTGGGCACCGTGGCCCTTGGTGTTGGGCGCCGCGGCGCTTGCCTCTGGATTTTCTGGAGGCCGCGGCTCATGTGCAGGGTTGAGCCCATTTGCATGTTTTGACCCCGGGAACCTAGTTTTTGGCCTCGGGAGTGTCCCTACTACTTGGATTAGTTTGGATTGATCTCTCGGAGGCTAGCTATTGGTCTGAGAACCTTTGAATATCATGTTATTGATGGTATCCTATAATGTGTTATGATTAGGTAACCACTAAAGGACTAAAAGCTAAACCGTTCTCAAGGGTCGTTCTTCTGTTCATTCTAGCTCGAATCAGAGGGAAGAAAACTACACCCCAAATGTGACATGCATGGTTATTCATGAGGCATGTTGGTTGTATAAAAGTGGACATGAATTGATTGTGGAATACTTAGAAAATGTTGCTCACTTGTGCATGGTACTGACTCATTAGTCAGATTTGGCAAAGGTGCTAGTATCAACTGTGAAGCTATGACTCATTAGTCAGGTTCGGCAGTGGTACTGGGCACTAGTCACATTGCGCTGACTCATTAGTCAAGACGGCCTTAGCGTGTTCAACGCAAGCCAATAAAGATTAGATCTAATCGACTTTCTGTATTGAATGACTCAAAGAGCATTAATGCCAGACTGACCTCAAGTTCGATGAATATTATAAGCGCTTGAAGGCTAGTGGCTTACCCAGCAGCCACTCTTCCATTTGAGTTAGTGTCATGTTTGTCAGTCACTCAGTATGGTTTACCAGAACCTATTGAAGGCTAGTGGCTTACCTAGCAGCCACTCTTCCATTTGAATTTGTGACTTGCTTGTCAGTCACTCAGTAAGGTTTATCAGAACCTCAAGTGATTTTCACTCATCTGTTTGAAAGCTTTGAGCTCTGTGATTATAATGATAATCATTTGGTGATGTTTACATATAATGCTATGTTTTCTTGCTGAGCTTTGGCTCATGGGTGCTATGTGGTGCAGGTAAGGGAAAAGAAAAGCTCACCCAGCCTTGAGTGGAGAGCTTAAGTGGTGATGTGTACATATGCGGTCGCTTGACCACCACGGCCAAGGAGTTCTCAGAGGAGCTAGGGGGTTTACCCTATTTTTGTTGCTTAGGTCAGCGGGGTTTGAAATTTTGGAACAGTAGTGACCTTTTTGAGATGTAAATAACTTGTAAATGTTCTTGTGGGCCCATGAACAGTTTTATGTATCAATAAAACGTATCCTTTCCTTTTTGGTGGTTTTCACCTTAACCTGTTAATAACACGTTTTTAACCAAAGGACTCAGGCAATGGGTCAAAATTCCGGTTCACCGTAACTGTTCTAGGGTAACTAGGGCGTTACATAGACTATTTGTATCATCATGATACTCAGCAAATCGTACTTACAACTCCAATTAAAGAATTTCATAACTTTAAATTGTTGTTGTTGACTATTTTTATTCATTCATGTGATCTTAATTCTCTCATACTAATACAATATCGCATCCTCAATAATGAATATGGAATTTTTTCTGATATTTACAAAATTATTCAAACAATAATTTAACAATCTAAATATAACAATAATAATAAACCATTGTGTTTATTTATACACAGAAATAACAAATGTCTTTTACATGCTCTTAGGACACACTCCTAACAGTCTCCCACTTGTACTTAAAGCAAGTGAGGCATTTCTCTCAATCCCATATTACGTACATGACCCTCGAATTTCTTTGTAAGAAGTGTCTTCGTGAACGGGTCTGCCAGGTTGTGTTCTGATGCGATTTTCAGAATGGACACATCTCCTCTATGTACGATTTCTCTGACCAAGTGGTATCTGCGCTCTATATGCTTTCCCCTCTTATGGCTTCTTGGTTCTTTAGAATTAGCCACTGCTCCACTGTTGTCACAGTAAAGAACAAGTGGTTTCTCCACTTATGGAACCACTTCCAGATCTGTGTAGAACTTTTTCAGCCAAACTGCTTCTTTAGCTGCTTCACAAGCTGCTATGTATTTCGCTTCCATGGTTGAGTCAGCTATACTGGATTGCTTAATGCTTTTCCAGACAACTGCTCCACCACCAAGAGTGAATACTGACCCAGAAGTAGACTTTCTACTATCCTTGTCAGATTGAAAATCTGAGTCAGTGTTTCCAGTAGGTTCGAGGTCACTACCCGAATATACTTGTGTATAGTCTCTCGTTCTCCTGAGATACTTGAGAATATGTTTCACCGCAATCCAGTGTTCCAAACCTGGATTTGATTGATAACGACTGACAATCCCTATTGCATAACATATGTCAGGTCTAGTACATAACATTGCATAGATTAGGCTCCCTACAACTGATGCATAGGGATACTTTCTCATATCCTCTTGCTCTTGTGGTGTCTTTGGACACTGATCTTTGCAAAGAGTAATTCCATGTCTGGTCGACAATTGACCCTTTTCGGAATTCTCCATCGAGAATCTTTCAAGCACTTTATCATTATAATTTGCTTGTGAAAGTGCTAGGAGCTTGTTCTTTCTATCTCTTAGAATTTTAATGCCTAGAACATAGCTCGCTTCTGCCAAATCATTCATTTGGAATTTTTCAGCCAACCATTTCTTTACATTTGATAATTGTTGACGCGGTTCTTCGCCAACAGGTAATTAAGAAAATAAGAGGAAGGGATTAGTGTTTATGTTGAACCGAAATAGATGAATGATCTTTTTAGAAATGGGCTGGTGACACAACTACGTTTTTAGGTGGTTCAAAGGTTAAAATCCTTCTACTCCACCAGTCAATATTATTGCTATATTCTTGGTATTCTTTTACAGGGTATTTCTTACATAATAGAATCCAACCCTTTGTAACTCCCAGGGTCTCCATATTTATAGGAGAGGGCACCTGGGAGTTGGTAAGAAGGTCATCCTGTGACCTTCTTACCTATCATGTCAACTCTGTGACATTCATGATTAATTCCTAAAACCTGACACATAAGTGTGGTCTAATCAATAGGTAAGGGGATAATGGGCCGCACGGCCCAACCCAGTCGTGGGTGTCTGAATACGCACGTTCATGCTGCGTGTCCGAGAAGTCAAGGATAAATCAGACACGTGATGTCTGATATATGCACGTTTACCTTGCGTGGTTGACTTTATAAATGGTCACAACCTCCAACTCTAGCTCGTATTACGAGCTGGATGCCTCCCTCGACCTGTGGCCTCCAGAGTCCAAACTCAGCCTGATCCTGGCGAACCCTTAGGTTACCTCGAGCTGAGGGGGTAGGATCTTTCAATGGCAGCTCTGGTCTTCAGGGGTTGTCCACTTGGTCGACATGATTAGGCCGTATCTCATGATTAGGCCGTAACTCAGCTTGCTAACAGCCCGTGGGAAAACCAGGGCGTACATTTGCCCCCCAAGCCCCTGCTCGTGGTACACGAAGTCACATAGGGCCACAGTAGGGGCTTTTAGGCTTCCCCATGAACTCTTCACATTCCACATTCTACGCAGGCGCCGAATACGTGGAACATCGTGGTTGGTGACGGTACGTCTTCCGAGAATCGCATTTAATGGCCTAGCCTATACTCAGCCGTCGTTTAGTCTTTCAAGTGGAGGGCCTTGGATCCCACATCAAGGCAATCCAACGGTCCTCCTCACGTGGCCCTTCACGTATATAAAAGGGGTGGCCTCCTTACACATGGGCCACCCGTTCATTTGAAATTTTTCAGAAATTTTCCTCTTCTTCTCTCTTCATTTTCAAAAGAAGAAACCCTCTTCTTTCCGGTTGCCATTCCCAGCACTCAAGAAGTTCAGGTGCAAGGAATCCTTCGAAGCTTTGGAATCAACTACTCCGACGAAGCCCCAACCCAGGCAATCCCTTCATCCTCTTCTTAACCAGACCATTCAGTAAGTCTCCTGACCGTGCATGTTTTGAAATTATTTTTCACTGTAGCTTAGGTAAATATTTACTGTAGCCACATGCAGGGTTTTGTTGGTTTTTTGTGGGCATGAAGGGTAAAAGCCTTTTAGGTTAGGGTATCATTTGTGGTAGGAAACCTTTTAGAAGCAAGGTTTATAGGGTGCATTTTCTGGGGAAATTTTCTGGGTAGGATTTTTGCCACGCTCGTTCAAAATATCCAGTATTTTGGGTGCAAAACCGGGTAGCTTAGGGGACACGCTTCACAGGCGGTTTTGCCTCTCTTGCCTATGGAAACTTTTCTTCCAAGGAAAATTCTATCCTGACCCTTCTAACACACGAATTCCGAGTAATCGGGGATCTGTTGGGAGCACAGGCGCGTGTTCATAGAATCGCGTGGTCTCACTCTCCACGGGCTGGGCTTACCTCAGCTCATGTCAAGGGAACACAGATTTTTCTCCATTTTTAGGTCGCCTTCTTCTAAAATTTCTTCTTTTTGTTTGCTAGGCGACCACATGGGACCCAAGAAGTCCGTAGGCAGCTCGTCGTCCCAACAAAACAAGGGAAAGGAGGTGATGGCTAAATCCCCGATTCCCAATTTCGGGCCAGCAGTGGATCTCGAACTGTTATGCTGTAGTATTTCTCATTAAAGATATTCTTAAATTCCACCCATGTCATGACTGTAACATTCCTCCACTGACTCACTACATCCCACCAGATGCGGGCATCTTCTCTAAGCATGTAGCTAGCACAAGCTACCCTTTCATTTCCTTCGACCCTCATAAAGTCTAAGATCAAGGAAATCAGATTCATCCACTGCTCTGCCCGCAGTGGGTCTGATCCACCCTCAAAGGTAGGAGGTTGTTGCTTCCTGAATCTTTCATACAAAGGTTCCCATCTATTCTCAACCACAGGCTGAACCGGCACCAGCGCCACATTCTACTGTATCGGTAACCCTGTAACCTGCGAAGGGGCCTGCTGCCTCATCTGACGGAGTTCTTCCTCTGTTCTCTGCAACCTAGCCTCCATTTCGCCTAATATCTGTTGCCAGTTTGTGGGGCAGGTGGAGGGTCCTGACCCTAATTGTCATCCTCGGCCCGACTGCTGCCGAGTCTAAATGATTGCCGAGGCATTACGACTATATGCCTGCAATCAGTGACACCGCTCATCAGGCTTGATAACAAGATCCGATTCCACCTCTCAATCTCAACAACAAACCAAGATCAACAATCCAAATAACATCTAGATAGCACATAGCACACAACGGGCCATGCCCTGACATCATGCATATGTTATTTCATTCATCATGCTCTCTATAACTAAGCAGGCAGACAGGGCATTCAAACACATATTCAAGTATATTAATCAACCATACCAATCAACCTTGAGTCAAGCTTTTCAATGGCAGCGTGCGTACATGTTCGACCAATCTCCAGAACCAATAAACCTTGGCTCGCTCTGATACCAAGTTGTAATGCCCTACTACCTTAGAGCCGTTACTAAGTGTGTTTAAAATGTGCAATTAACTCGCTAAACGAGGTTTTTAGAACAAAAGTGTGATTAAACAAAAAGTCAAGGCTGTAATCTTTAAAAGTACTCTATTTCATTAAAAGTTTAAGAGTTTAACATTCGGGATCCCAAAACGAGGTTTGTAAAATTTTTACAATTCAAAATATGTTTACAGATGACTAATTATCAAAAACAAAGTTTAATACAGCCATTTCTCAAAATGCCCCCAACCAAAGCAGTTGGGCAGGCCAAACATGTACGCGTCGCCCCCACACTCTCCGTACTCATGGCTAGTCGACTTTATCCTTGCCCTTACTTGCAACACAGAGCACCCGTGAGCCGAAGCCCAGCTAGAAAACTTATACATCACATAACATATGCATTTTATACAATCACTATGGCAGATAACTCACAGTTAATCAGACAATCCATAAGATTTAAACACATATACGGCCATGCTGTCCCAGAGGCGTTACCAAAGCCCGGGTTCTCGGTCCACACCGTAAGGATATCCCATGTATCCATTAGGGTCTCACCCTGATCGTAAGCACTCCATGTGCTAAGTGATATTTCTGGCCCCACTCCCGTTCTCGGCCCCTTGCCGTTCTCGGCTCCTTTGCCGTTCATTCTACTATATCCACACATATATCATACTTAAACAACATTTAAGCATATAATAACTCAATCAAAACTACACCCTAACAATAATGTAATCTAGGGTTGTGCCCTGCAACAACACTATGGGCCCAAGCCCTGTTCTACGGGTGCTACAGTTTTCTTGCCTGTATCCCGAGCTTCACAATGCACCAAAGCCACGAGCACGGTCCTCTACCCCGAGCCTCTCCGAGGACCTAGTCACAACACATATAAAACATCCTTCAATACTAACCAATACAAAACCACTTCCCGGGACCAATTCCGTACTCTCGGGACCTCTAATTCCCTAAAACAATGTATTGAAACCATCCCCCAAGCCCCTAGGCAAAAGCCCTAAAAATGCAAAATTTGACTGTCAAAAATAGCCTAGGGCCGTGGCACTCCCATCAAGGGCCGCGGTACCTAGAAGCATTTCCCTGATCCTGATGCAAGACTGCGCCGCGGCACCAAAGAACAGGGCCGCGGCGCCCCTACGCGAACCTAGATTTCTGGGTTTTCTCCTGCTTTTTTCCTGAGCCAAAACACCTCCAATTCAACCCAAACAAATACCTAAACCGAAAAATCAATTTAGAACCCCAAATAAACCATTTAACAACATATAAACACCATCCATAAGTATAAACACATAATCTCTTCCATAAAGCACACTTTGACTCCAAATCTCAGTGGTTCAAACCAGTAAGTTAGAAACTTAGACCAAAGCCTACAAAACCTAAACCATACTTCAAATTCCTTAAACCACAACAGATTTAAACCTCATAATTGCACAGAATCCTTACCTCAAGTGGAGAATTCAACCTTAAGCTTCCTTGATTCCAACTTTAAGCTAAGCCCTCTGATTTCACAAGCTGAATTCCCAAACAAACCAGCCACAAACCATCTTTCAATTCCAACCTAAATTCTATAGAAACTTGCTAAAACACAGAAATTTCAGAGATAAAACTTACCTCTGTCAAATCTTGACTTCTACTTGGCTTTAATTGCTTCAAACCACCTTGATTCTCCTCCTAGGTTTCAAATTCAGCTTTCTCCTTTTTCCTCTCTTTTCTTCTAGCTTTCACTTCCAAATTCCAGCATAAACCATCTATGACCAAGTGTAATACGTAATTCCCCTGTCCTTCAGCTGAAGTTTATCTAACCCTTGACAAATGACCACTCTACCCTTCCATAAAAATTATTTCCTAACTAAACCTCAAGGGCACTTTTGTCATTTCATCTCTATTACTATTCTACCATTTCCCCATCACAACTTGTTACTCTCAGCAGTTACTAATGGTTACTCAGGTTACTCAATCACCAATAACCATTAACCACTAATTCTCAACTCAACTTACGAAATTCCCAAAGTACCCCTAGGCTCATCCCAAGCCGGGTATAAAATCCCGTTGTGACTTTTAAGTTAACTTGCTCCCTAGGACCGTCTCGGCACGTGCATCACATTAATATCACCACACTCACTTGGTATAAATCACATAATACAATTATCAAATTTATGCCCTCAGCGGGCTAAAATTACCAACTTACCCCTAACATACAAACGGAGCCCACATGCATATTTATTCCACCTTAACATGCATTCTAATCACATACTCTTTCAAATTCATATATTATCATGTTAATTCACTTATTGCCCTCCAGGCTTGCTAATCAAGGTCCTAAACCTTATTAGCAACTTGGGTTGTTACACAACATGTCAGTAAATGTGGGTTTTCAGAGCCAAAGGATTGTCTGAGAACCTTTATGGGAGATCCGTCAATAGTGTTGTCGAGTGTACGACTTGACAATTCGCACAACCACTACACCGTTTGATATGGAGGTACTTACAGCACGCCATGACAGTACCTTACGCATGTTCCCTATAAAGTAGGTGCTTTTCAGCAATGGGCCCCACAAACCTCATTTGGGCCATGGTCTCTATTCAATGCAACCCAATGCATTGAATAGGGTTGAGAGTCTCGTTGTAAAGGGTTCGATATTTTTAGAGAGAGAAAACTACTTGTACTCAGAACAATCTAAATGCTGCCCGAGAATACGCCATTGAAGCTTGCAATCACAAGCTTACAATCCTCTTAATACAAGAGACTTGTGGACTAGGGTTCTTTTATAACCTGAACCATGTAAAAATCCTTCTGTTCTTACAGTTTATTTCTTTAATCTTTCTTATTAAGGTTGATAGCAAAAAAGACAATCAACATTTTGGAGCTTTTATTGAGAGCATAAAGAAAGCATTTGAAGCACTCACAACCATGGTGGCTACACGACGAAATGTTACAGATGAGGTGCTCCCCCCTATCAGAGTTTAAAGATGAGATTCCAGTAGGCAACCACCTCAAGATGTGCCTTAGATGAGAAGGAATATCCTCAGCCCATGGAGGCGAAAGAGACACCAGAGGTGGTTGTGCTCCGTGAGCAGGTGGCCACCCAACCAGAAAAAAAATTGATGCTCAAGAAGGTAACATCGCTGCACTTTAGGAGATGGTACTTTCCATGAAGGCCACTTTTGCAGCCTAGGGATTGTGAATGGGCCCAAATGGCAATGTGCCAGTTGAGCACCAAACAGGGATGCCACCTGTGCACCCTGTTGGAGTTCCACTTGTCAACGCAGCTGGTGTGCCTCCCGAGCACCCGAGTATGGGGGCATGAGATCCGCCAGCTAGGGTGCCCACCGGGCACCCAGCAGGAGTTGGAGCCTAAATGCCACCGCAGGACCGTGGTAAGGGAAATGGTGATGAGAACCCTGCTTCGAAGCATAAGAGGGCCCATCAAGAGCCCAAAGGCCACCAAGTTTTACAACAGGCTGGCAAAGGTAATGAAACAAGGGCCCGAGGACACCGCCAGCCAATCAATGCCCATGGAGCTCGGGGCATTCTGCCGTGAAGTGCCCACACAGACCATGCGAGGCCTGGAGCTGGTGTCCCTTCGGAACCTAACCAGTCCCATAGAAATAAAAGTCTAGGAATCTGCCCCAGGAATGCCCTACAAAATCGAGAATGTGGCATCAGTATCTCGGTAAACGAAAATGAGTCTGATGGAGAGAATGAAGTGGCTCGCTCAGAAGATAACAGTGTGCTTCTAGGACAGACCGACCTTTGAGACAAACTCAATGCTCGGAGGTGCAATAAGGCAGGAGTACGTGAGTTTGTTGGAAGAGGCCCGTCAGATCTCTGAGATAATCTCAAGCGAATAATGCTCAGGATGGCCAGGCGGAAAGGTCATGAGTCTGACTCAGAAGATGAAGAGGTAGAGCCATGTGCTCCTGACCTTGTTGAGGCCCCGCTACCTCTAGGATTCAAAATGCCATCCATACCATCCTCTTATGGGGGTTGGGATCCCACAGACCACCTGTCCAAGTTCAACAGGTTAATGTCGGAGCATCGTGTCTCCGACGATGCTAAGTATCACGTGTTCCCACTCACCCTGACAACGCTAGCAGATGAATGGTTTAAGAAACTCTGACTAGGGTCCATTCAGTCATGGCACCAGTTATCATCTACCTTCTGAAGACAGTTCATAGGATTTTGGAAGGTAAGCTTTGAGGTCAATGCCTTGGCCAACATCAAGCAAGGACCTTTCAAGACCCTCAAAGCCTAAATCAGACACTTCAAAGAAGAAGCAGTGAGAGCCAAGAGGGTCAATGATGGCCAACAATTGATGGCGCTACAGGCTGACATACATGTGGGATCCCCACTCTGGATGATCTTCAGCAAAGGGGATGTCAGCATCTCGATGACTTCATTCATCGAGCACAAGAATACATCAGCTAGGAGGACGCCCAGATCGGGGCATTCGGAGCGCCCAACCTTTTCCCTGCATCGGCCGCACCTGGCTCTGTGGTCTCGTGGATCCAATACTCCCCCTATGTTCACATCCAATAGGGTTTGGTGGGAGCCCAACCCAGCCAGAGTGCCACCCCTTCCAGTTACAGTGCCATGTCTGCTCCTGGATTTAGTAAGGCTCCGGCAGGGTTTGGGGCAGCGCCCACTGGATATAGTGCTTTTCAGCCTGCATTTAGTGCTGGAAATGTTGCCCCATCCCAGCTGGCTGAATCCAGTAGAGCTCACAATGGCACAAGGCGCAGAGGGAAGGGTAAGGGTTGCAAACCCAGAGAGAGAGGGATCACACAGCCCGAGAAGGGAGTCACATCAGGCGAGAAGTACGTCTCGCAATACTTTGAATACACTGACTTGGTGGACTCCCAAGAGAACATCTTCGTGGCCACAGCAGAACACGTTCATTATAGGAATTCGAAGCCCATCCGAAGAGATAGGGATAGGTGGGACCCTAAAAAAATTTGTCGTTTCCATAACGACATAGGGCACCACACCAATGAGTGCGTCATCTCGAGGATGAGATTGAGAATCTCATCAAGCTAGGGCACCTCCATCAATATGCCAAGGGTGGAATGCATCAATCACAGCCTGTCGTGGAAGGACCGGTGGTCTCACCTACCGCACCATAGGCCCTAGTGGTGGCTCCAGTGAGCAAGCGGGTAGGAACCATCACAGGAGGACCTCACTTGGGGGGCACCTCACGAAGCTCGCAGAACATGTATGCACAAGCTTTTAACCACGATGATGAGGTAATGGTTTTGACCCAGCTACTTGCCCAAATGTCGTGAATGATTGACCAACTAATAAAATTATCCGAGGATGATGCTCGAAGAGTGAATTTCCCCCATCATGAATCGTTGGTGATTGAGAGCCAAATCTCTAATAAAATGTTGGCGCAGATTCTAATAAAAAATGGGAGTTCAATGAATATCCTTTTTAATTCAGCCTTCGAGAAGATAGGGATGACTGCAGCAGACTTGTCCCCATGCCCCTCGACACTCTATGGATTCTCAGGAGAAGCCCTTATCCCGATGGGGCCGATAAATCTCCATGTGACGCTTGGAGAGGTACCTCACCAAGCCTTCAAATATCGAACCTTCATAGTGGTGGACTATCCCTTGGCATACAATGCCATTTTGGGGCGACTGACACTAGTGGACTTAGGGGCTGTCACCTCCATCTATCATCTGTGCATGAAATTCCCCACGGATGCAGGTATCAGCACAGTCTGTGGTGACCAGAAAGAGGCGAGATAGTGTTACAATGTCTCCCTCAAGGCTCCCATGATGATGGTAAGGGAGGAAGGTCACTAGAAGGTTGGGTCCTCAGAGGTACAAGTTGTTCAAGAGTTGGGGCCCAATGAGTTAGACCCAAGGGTTCAAAAGGAGAGGTCCATTGAACCAATAGAGGAGGTAGAGGAGGTTGTTCTTGATACCTCCACCCCTGATAGGAAAGTAAAAATTGGGGGAAGCTTGAAAACAGAAGTCCGTGAGGCATTGGTGGTTTTCCTCAAAGAAAACAAGACGTGTTCACGTGGTCACATTCTGACATGACTGGTATTGATCTAAATATCATATGCCATGCCTTGAATGCCAACTGTAGCTTTGCTCCCATCCAGCAGAAGCAACAGATGTTTGACAAAACTCGAAAAGAGGCCCTCAAGGCCAAAATGGACAAGCTCCTCTCTAACGGGTTTATCCGAGAAGCCCAATATCCAAGGTGGTTATCCAATCCAGTCCTCGTGCCAAAGTCGAATGGCACTTGGAGGACATGCATCGATTCTTCAGACCTTAACAAGGCCTATCCGAAGGACTATTTTTGGCTCCCCAAGATAGACTAGATGGTTGATGCCACCTCCGATTACGAGTTATTGTCGTTCATGGATGCATACTCGGGATATAACCAAATATCCATGCACGTCGCCAATTAGAAACACGCTACCTTTCAAACTGACAAAGGTGTCTATTGTTACATCGTGATGCCTTTCGGGTTGAAGAATGCTATTGCCACCTACCAAAGGCTGGTGAACAAGATATTCAAAAACTATTTTGGGTGAAAAATGGAGGTCTATGTGGATGATATGCTGGTTAATTTCAGGACCGCCCCCGATCACGTAGGTGACTTGGCTGAGGTTTTCTTGATGCTCCGCCAGTTCGGGATGAAGCTTAACCCCTAAAACTACACCTTTGGGGTAGCCTCCGATAAGTTCCTAGGCTTCATCATAAGCGCTTAGGGGATTGAGACGAACCCTTAAAAGATCAAGGCTCTAATCGAAATGCCCTCTCCCCATAAACATAAAGAGGTTCAAAGCCTGACAGGAAGGATCATAGCTTTGATCTATTTTGTCTCCTAGGAAGCAGACAAGTGAAACCCTTTCTTCAATGTTCTCTGAGGGAGTCAGAGGTTTGAATGGACAGAATAGTGTGAATAAGCATTCCAACAACTCAAGGAGCACATGGAAAATCTTCCGATCCTATCCAAGCTAGTGGACGGATAACCTCTCCTTCTCTACATGGCTATTTTGGAAGACGCGATCAGTGCCACGTTGGTAAGAGGTGAAAGCCACATTCAGCACCTCGTCTATTATGTCAGCAAAAGACTTCTCGGGGCAGAGTCTAGATGCCTACTGATGGAGAAGTTAACATTTTGCTTAATGGTTGCCTCTCGAAAGCTAAGACCATACTTCCAGGCACAACCGATTAAAGTCCTCACAAACAACCCACTCAGAAAAGTTCTTCAGAAGCCTGAGTCGTCAGGAAGGCTCTTAATGTGGTCAGTAGAGTTATGTCAGTTTGACATCACCTATCAACCGAGGACTTCCATAAAAGGTCACGCACTCACCAATTTCATCACCGAGTGCACCGAGAATCTGGAGAGAACTGATTTAACCCTAACGGTCAGACAAGCATGGAAGTTGTTCATGGATGGGTCTTTGAATGAGAATGGCACCACGGGGGGACTTATTTTGGTTTCCCCTGAGGGGCATATGGTGCATAGTGCTCTCCGCTTTGGGTTTAGTGCCTATAACAATGAAGTAGAATACAAAGCCTTAATCACTGGGCTCCGCGTGGCACTATAGCTCAAGGCCAAAGGACTCGAGATCTTAAGCGACTCCTAACTTGTGGTGAATCAAGTTATCAGAGAGTACCAAGCCCGAGGGACAAAGATAGCAGCATACTTGTCAAAGGCTCAAGAAATGATGCACAACTTCCAAAGTTTCACTATTTGGCAAGTGCCACAGGAGCAAAATTCCATTGCGGACGCCGTGGCTAAGCTGGCCATGACCAAAGATGCTGAATTAATCAATGTGGTCCCCATTTACTATTTGGAATCTTTGAGTATCTCAGCTCTAGACAAGGTGGAATCAGTACAACTCCAAGATGGGTGGATGGAGCCATTAGTTAAATACTTCGTCTCTGGGGAGTTTCCCCAAGATAAGAAGGTAGCTCGAAAGTTGTTGTACCAAGTATCGAGATACATAATCATGGATAGTAGGCTTTACAGATGAGTCTATTCTTTTACCTTGCTTTGGTGTGTGTCAAAGCAAGAAGCGAGTTTAATACTGCGAGAGGTACACGAAGGTCTCTGCGATGATCACGCCTAGAGGCAGAGCCTTTTACAAAAAGATCGTAAGACAAGGGTATTTCTAGCCCACCATAAATGGAGATGCGATGGATTACGTCAATAAATGGGACAAGTGCAAGCGCTTCGCCAACATCCCCCGAGCGCCTCCAAATGAGCTTACTCAGATGACTAGCCCATCGCCATTTGGTGTTTGGGGCATCCACCTTATAGGGTCCCTGCCTACAGGGATAAGGGGTGAAATATGCCATAGTGGTCATCGATTACTTCACAAAGTGGGTTGAGGTCGAGCCACTCGCCACAATCACCTCCAAAAAGGCTTTGCATTTTGTCATAAAAAATATCGTTTGCTAGTAGGGGCTACCAAGGAAGATAGTCTCCAACAACGGATTACAGTTCGATAGTGATGTGTTCACGGACTTCTGTCAATGACATGGTGTCGTCAAGAGCTTCTCTTCCGTGGTCCATCCGCAGGGCAATGGCCAAGTGGAAGCAGAGAATAAGACACTCAAGTCCACTTTGAAGAAAAGGCTGGAGTAGGCAAAATGAGCTTGGCCCGAGGAGCTACCTAGGGCATTGTTGAGCTACCGCACCACTGCCCAGACCTCCACCGACCATTCTCCCTTCTCGATGGCCTATGAATATGAGGCTATGTTCCTAGTTGAAGCTACAATCTCCATGCACCAATAAGATACGTATGATTCGACCATTAACCATGCTTTACTTCAAGAATCCCTGGACCTCATGGAGGAGCTACGCGAAGGTTCTCAGCTACGAGTAGCGTCCTACCAGCAGAAGATGGCTAGATATTTTAACTCCATAGTGCAAGATAGAAAATTTGGGGTCAGAGATCTGGTGTTGCGAAAAGTCTTCTTAGCCACTCGAGACCCCGATGCATGAGTGCTGGGACCCAACTAGGAAGGCCCATACCAGTTGATGGGCCCAGCAATAGGGCATTGACACATGGCTTGGCTTTTTCAGAATGAGATCAGCAGAAGTCCAAACATTTCTTATCCGAGGACTTTTCGAAATCTCCCTCATTTTGAAGTCTCCACTGTCCAAGGACAAGTAGAGACTTAGGGGGAAAATGTCATCTGTATTTTCACCTCTGACACGTGGCAACCCCCATCAACTTGCTTGGTCGTTTGTAGACATCCTTGGGGTATGTTACTGCCTGAGGCCTCAAGTTGGAGAAGGGTTCCTCTTAGTGAGACTTTGTCTTTGATAGTGGATCGGGGTAGTAGATTACTCCCCGATAGTCACTCTCGGAGCTGGAGGTTCTCCAGCTCGGGCAATTAAGGCGAGGGCTCTCGCCTCCCAATTATCTCCCGAGTCCAAGGTTCTACTTCTTGGGCCTAACAAAAGGTTCAACGTGTCAGTAAATGCAAGTTTTCAGAGCAAGAGGATCATCTAACAACCTTTATGGGCGATCCGTCAACAGTGTTGTCGAGTGTACGACTCGACGATTCGCACAACCACTACGCCGTTTGACATGGAGGTACTTACAGCACGCCCTGACAGTACCTTTGGCATGTTCCCTATAAAGTAGGTGCTTTTCAGTAGTGGGCCTCGCAAACCTCATTTGGGCCATGGTCTCTATTCAATGCAGCCCAATGCATTGAATTGGTATTAATCCCCCAATAATGGGAAGAATTTGTATTAATTATTTATGATTAGTATTAATGATCCCAACCTCTATAAATAGGGTTGAGAGTCTTGTTGTAAAGGGTTCGGTTTTTTTAGAGAGAGAAAACTACTTGTACTCAGAGAAATCTAAACGCTGCATGAGAATACGCCATTGATGCTTGCAATCAAAAGCTTACAATCCTCTTATTACCAGAGACTCATGGACAATGCTTCTTTTATAACCCGAACCACGTAAAAATCCTTGTGTTCTTACAATTTATTTCTTTAATCTCTCTTGTTAAGGATAATAGCGAAAAAGGCAGTCAACAAGCGTTGTTGACACGGATTTTCGGAAACAGTAGACTAAGAAGTCTAAAATAAAAAATAGCCTTTTTATGAAATCGTAAATAAATATCACACAAGAATTTTATGTGGTTCCATGATTAAAATTTACTTAGTCAATGAGTCTATGTTACTCTATTTATGATAACTGGAAAAATTATTTAAGACAACTTTGGTCGAGCTTTTGCGTACAAAATTTCATCCCTTTTGAATCCATTTCAACTCTATTTATAGGGGTTCAATGGACAGTTTCAGATAATGTTCAATACTTGGTAACTTACAAGAATGGGTAATTTCCCAAACATATAAATAAATACCTTAAATACATTGGATGCATGATATTGCACACTTATCAGGCAAGGATTACAATACATTAATTACGCATATAAATTCTTCGAGTTTATTGGCATTCAAGCTTGTGGGCTTCATGAGACTATAGCGAGCTGAATGCGTCCCTAAAACTAGAGGTTGAAGGTTATGCGATCTCACCTGACAGTGGTTCGTGGCCCGATGAGGAAGAACTGGGAATGATGCCAACCGATCTCCATTACACCCATCTAGTACGATCTGGGGGGCCCTTTGATAACCAACCTTGGTTTGTGTATGCTCAAGCTATTCATCCTGGAGCTAGTGCAAAGTCTCCAATGTTTAACAATCTTCATTAAAAGCATACCATTTGTACTTTGATCAAGATGATTGAGCTCGTATATTTTAGGTACAACATTTTCCCCCAAGCCCTTGCTCGTGTATGACATCACTCCACACGCACAGTAAGGTCTTTTCTTCTTCCTTTGTGAGGAATGTTCCCACCTACCAACTCGAGTATGGGACACGTGTCCACTATTTATAGGCATCTATATGGGTTTCCGGTTTCGAGTACAGTGACAGTTGCCTTGTGAACTTTTTACAATTTTTTGGTTCATTTAATCATAGCCTTTCGATCTTGAATTACCTTGATTATGTGGTTTTAGTTCTTTCCTGATTTTTGTGTATATAAAGGGGTACAAAATCTAATTTTCGTCACCTTTACATTTCAAAGTTTCCCATTTTTCCTCTCTCTGAAACCCTAAAGCTTCCTTTACCGATTTCTTCTCTAGAATGCTTCCTTGCATTTTCAACCTACACAATCTTTCCTAGTCCCTTTGATTGAAAACTATAAGTGTATATTTTCTTTTCCTAAAGCTTCTTTAACACGTTGTTATACGCGTTCATGAAGTTTTTGGTTTCCTTTTCTTTTTTTTTTTCTTTATTTGGTTATGGAAATGGCTTTGGATGATTTTTGTATGCCAAAGCGAATAGAATACTCGTATTGAACCCAGAACGTTTGAATGAGTGAAAAAGATAGGTAAGTTTCAAGGCATTTTCTTGGTTTTAGGGATTGTTTGAATAACAATTTAGGCCAAAAATTATAGGCTCTGACCTTAAAACTGTGTAGCTTAGGAGCCACGGGCAGTTTTGAACTAAAACCGTTTCCCAAAACAAGAATTATGAAATGCGATTTCGGAGGTGACAACACTTTCTTGATATTTACGACACGTGACTTAGGGGCACGCATGCATCCACGTAAGTAGGTAACAATTTCTCTTTAGCCATGTTGAGTTTCTAATTCGAGGAAAGTAGCTTTCAAACCTTTGGTTGAACTCCCCCATGATCCTTGTTCTAGGTTATATCCTTAGGTCGCCACTAACAATTAGCCCTATTTTGCACCTAGGTGAGCTTAACCATTATAAAATGAGCAACCAAAAGAACAAAGGTATAGTAGGGTCTTTCTCCCAAGGCCATCAGGTAGCAAAAACCCCCATCCCCAACTCTGGACTAGTGGTGGAAAGGGAGATTGAGGTTAATGCCAATAGCTTTTACGAGGCCAAGAGGATAGTCTCTTGAATAGTTTCGATACCCCAGGTGCATAAAGTAATGAGGGGACACTGGATCCAGAAAATTTCTAAGTTTGACGCGTGACCTCCGCTTGAGGGTGAGCGGAACTGCACTTCCCTGGAGGATGACTTTGGGGCATGGAATAATGAGAAATTTATGGCAGGCGCGTTCCTCCCGTTGGGTTTGTACTTTACAGAGTTCCTCAACTTTGTGAAATTAGCTCTGTTTCAGGTTCCCCCCAAAATCTATCCCCTTCTCGTGGGGCTTAAGTACTTATTCCTCTAAGAACGAGTGGGAGCACCCCACTCCTAAAGATATTTTATATTTATTTTACCTCAAGGCCAATCCGGACACTAGAATGGGAGGTGATGGTTTCTATTGCCTCACCAGATTTCCACAGATAGCTAGCATCATCGACCACCCCAGCCATTCAAACGACTAAAAGGACCAGTTTTTCATGTCGAACGGGTTTAGGACCTGCGAGCACCGTTATTTCAATCGACCTCTTAAGTATATTTTTTCTTGGCTTTGTTAGAGTTTGTCTGCTTTATAGTATTTTCTTATTCTGATTGCATTAATTTTTTGTTCAGTGATTTAAAAGAGGTCAACAACTTCCCAGGTCCATCTGAACCAATACCATACCCTAGCCTCTTTTCTTGGCACTGAAAAAGAATGGCGAGCAGTAATAGTAGATGCCAAGATGTTGGAATGTGGGCTAATAAAGGAGGGCCAATATCTAGCCTTTAAACCTCGAGGTCCTCCTAGGAAGAGGCCCCTACTCATTATTGAAAAGATTGAGGAAGAGGAAGAGGTCACGCCCTTGGTGCGTAGACACCCTTCAAAGGGTGACCTAGATAATAACTCAGGTTGGGTGGAGTCAGGGGTTGCAGCCAACAAATGTAGTCAAGGTAACAATGATTGGAGTCATCCACGTCGGGCCTTCGCTAATCATCAACTTCTTTCAATTCTTCCTCTATATTGGGTTGGTCAAGAAACTTAACTAGGACTGCATTCAATGTGTCTGCCTTTTCAGTAGGTTCGAGCTGGTCGAGAGCATCTACATTTGTATTTTGCTCATGTGGGAACTGCTCTATGGAGTAGAAGTCGATTTCTGACAATTCACATTTTACCTTGCCCAAATAGGCGACCATTTTGATCCCACTGGATTGATGTTCTCCCAATACCTAATTTACCATGAGTTGAGAATCACTAAATCATTGGATAGCCTTTGCTTTTAAACTTTTGGTGATCCAGATTCCAACCAGCAATGCCTCGTACTCAACCTCGTTATTGGAAGCACCAAATCCAAATCTAAGAGCTATGTGAAACCGATGCCCTTTCGATGTAATCAGAATTATTCCAGCTCCTAATCAATGCTCATTTCAGGAACCATCGACAAAGAGTTTCCAAAATTCTTGGATTGGTTCCCTCATGGGCTCGTTGTGAAAAATGGTGCACTCAACCACAAAATCAGTGAGGACCTGACCCTTTATAGTTGTCCATGGCCTAGACAAAATCTTGAACTGACTGAGTTCGATGGCCCACTTTAGTAAACATCTCGATGCTTCAAGATTTTGTAGGACCTGCCTTAGAGGTTTATCAGTTAGAACGTGTATGGCGTGGGACTAGAAATACGGCCTACGCCTCCTTGAGGCTAGGATCAGGCAAAACGTGAGTTTTTCGATCAAGGGGTATTGGGACTCAGCTCCCAGAAGCCTATTACTAATATAATATACTAGATTCTGTGCTCAATTTTCCTCTCAAACTAAAATGACATTGACCGTGTTCTCGGTTGTTTCCAGGTAGAGGTATAAATCTTCCCCGCTAACAAGTTTTGACAGAATGGTGGAATTGGCTAGGTGTCTTTTCAGGAATTTAAATGCCTGCTCGCATTCAATGGTCCAGTCAAATTGTTTGTTTTCTTTGAGCAAATTACAGAATAGGAGATACTTGTCGGTAGATTTTAACACAAACCGATGAAGAGCGACGACCTTTCTAGTTAGACCCTAGACCTCTTTTCGCTACCTGGGTGATGGCATCTCTAATAGTAATATGATCTTCTTAGGACTAGCCTCAATCCCCTCGAGTTAATGATGAAGTCTAGGAACTTCCCCGATGAGATCCTAAAGGTACATTTTTTGGGATTCAACTTCATGTTGTTATTTCTTAGCACGCCGAAACATTCCTTCATGTTGGATACATGGTTATTGATAGTTTTTAAGTTGACAAGCATGTCATCAACATACATGTAACGCCCCAACTCCTGGGACCGTTACGGTGTGCCTTGTAAACAGTGCTAAACTCGCTAATCGAGTCATTTGGCCAAAACGTGATCTAAGCATTATTAGCGGTTTAGGGTTTAAACACTTTGGTTATGATGTAACGTTTCATTAGAACGTTTAATATATACATTGGGATCCCGAAAATAAAGTTTTAGAGCTTATTACAGAAAGTATTTACATCAGGCCGTTCTAAGCGGAAAAACAGGGTTCAACCCTAGTTCCACTTTAAACCTTGGCCGTGGCGGACGAGCAGCTGCATATGTACACATCATCACCGAAGCTCTCCAACTCAAGGATGGTCCAGCTTCCTTTTGCCTTTACCTGCACCACGTAGCACCCGTGAGCCGAAGCCCAGCAAGAAAACATAACACTTTTCATAAATATTATCAAATGATTATCATTATAATCACACTGAATATAAAGCTTTCAAACCAATGGGTGAACATCACATGATTCTAGCGGGAGAGTGGCTGTTAAGTAAGCCACTAGCCTCCAAGCTCTCTTTTCTAGCGGGAGAGTGGCTGTTAGGTAAGCCACTGGCCTCCAAGCTCTCTTTTCTAGCGGGAGAGTGGCTGTTAGGTAAGCCACTGGCCTCCAAGCTCTCTTTGTTCATCGACCCTCAGGGTCGGTCAGGCATTAATGCTCCTTGAATCATTCAATGCTAGTAGTCGATTAGATCTAATCTCTGTTGGCTTGCGTGATTCACGCTAAGGCCGTTCTGACAAATAAGTCAGCGCTACCTGACCTGTGTCCAGTATCACTGCCGAACCTGACAAATAAGTCACAGCTTCACAGCTGATACTAACACTTTTGTCGATCTGACTAATTAGTCAGTACCATACACAAGTAAGCAATGCTATCAATATGTATCATATGCCAGTTATCCAAAAATAGGGCATTCAGCATGCTTACTAAACAGTTTCTAGCATAATCATGATCATGCACAAACTCAGAGACTCAAGCTCTGACCAATCTCATACTCATCATTCATGGCATGCCCTAATCACATGTTTCTCGTGCATTACATGCATCACACTTAATCATCCAGCATGCCTCAACAACAATCATATGCAAATGGGCAAGATTGCCAAGCATTCATTATGCTATCAACATTTACATTTAAACATCCAACATGCTTCAATAATAACCATGCATGTCATACTCAATAATCAACCAACATGCTTCAATGATAACCATGCATGTCACATATACACAGGGTGCAGTTTTCTTACCTTAGATTCGAGCTAGTACCAATATAAGAACGATCCTTGAGAACGATCAACCTTGAAGCCCTTAGCGGTCACCTAATCATAACCATATATGGAATACCATTAATAACATGATAATCAAAGGTTTTCAAACCAATATCTAACCTCCAAGAGATCAATCCAAACTAATCCAAGTAGTAGGGACACTCCCGAGGCCCGTAGCTAAGTTCCCGGGGTCAAAACGAGCAAACGGGGTGAAAACAAGGCAAGGGCTGCGGCCCTAGCACCTTGGGCCGCGGCCCCCAGAATTTCCAGAGGCAAGCGCCACGGCGCCCCACACAAGGGCCGCGGCGCCCAGCGAAACAGAAGGGCCACCTGCTAACTCGAGCTAGGGCCGCGGCGCCCAAAAACAGGGCCGCGGCGCCCAACCCAGAACCATTCTCCAACGTGTTTTCAACACTTCAAAGTCCCCAAAAACACACCTAAACATTCCCCAATCATCAAAACAAAGTTCCCAAGCTTCCCAATACCTCAAAACCCTCAAAACCCAAGGTTCAAACAAACCGAAAACTCAATGATTCACAAAATCAATTCAAAGCTTAGAAACTCGAAATAACTCAAAACTTAAACTTCAATTACCTTTGATTGGGTTGTTTTCCGTCAAATCCTTCGGCTAAGAAGCTTCTAATCTTTCCTAGGATCGCTATGCCTCGACCCTCGCTTGATTCCGACTCCTAGAACTCAAGATTTCCTCAAAAAGGCTCAAACGGTAAAACGGACTGTTTGAGAGAGAACGAGAAGTTCCTAACGTACGTTCTTATCTGTCAAGCTACTTCAAGCTTAAGTAACGTCAAATAAAACCTAGTGCTCGGGGTCCCGAAAACACCCCCGGGGACACTATAGTCAAAACTTCCAGAATTTCACCCTGATCTCAAATATTCCCAATCTATCACCAAATAAATATTTCTATTACCCCAAAATTGGCCCCGTTATGACAAAACCGCTAACTCATAATCTAAGATCGTCTCATGCCGCATAGCTCGAATATATCTCCATAATAATGAATTCTCATTCAAAGATTACAATTTCACCCAATAGGCCAAATTACCAAAATGCCCTTATCATTATAAATACACCCATATGCATGCATTCACCATCATATAATAATATAATTCACGTAAACATGCATATAATCATTAAATACTATAATAAATCAATTATGGCCCTCCCGGCCTCCTAATCAAGGTCCTAAACCTTATTAGGAAATTTGGGGCATTACAATACACCTCCTTGTTTTTCCTGATCTGGTCAACAGGCATCTTGTTTACCAATCTCTAGTAAGTTGCTCCAACATTCTTTAGCCCAAACAACATGACTTTGTAATAGTACGTGTTGTGTTTTGTCATAAATTTGGTATGCTCTTGGTCCACAGGGTTCATCGCGATCTGGTTATATACAAAATACACATCCATGAAAGACATGAGCTCGTGACCAGTTGTGGCATCGATGATCTGGTCAATCCTTGGTAAAGGAAAATAGTCCTTTGTGTAGGCCTTATTAATGTAACGCCCTGGATAGCCAAGACTGTTACACTGTGTGTTTATAAAGTGCTAGACTTGCTAATCAAGTTATTTAATTAAAAACGTGCTATTCAAACTACAAAGGAGCTAGGGTTAGAATGTTTTGGTCTCAAAAGTCACATTTTCCATAAAGAGACGTTTCCTGTTCACACGGGATCCCAAAAATATTAAGATTATAAACTGTTTACAAAAGATATAAGGTTTAAATACAATAACAAGCCATATTAAGGCAAAACAAATAGCTAGGCAATCCCTGTCCTGATCCACTCCTAGACCATGGCGATCGAACAGCTGGCTCTGTACATTCAACCCTGCAGGTCTCCATCTCAGGGTTGGACCAGCTTGCCTTTGCCTTTACCTGCACCACGTAGCACCCGTGAGCCAAGGCCCAACAAGAAAACACAACAACAGAGCATAAGGAATCAACAGAAAATTTAGTATCTCATATTGCATCACATATTCTCAACCATATAAGGATTCATTATAATCAAGTATCCAACATACTAAACATATCAACTCATATCACATATCAGTTCACAAATGATAACTAGGGCTAGCGCCCTCAGGCCGCTCCCTCCGCTATCCCACAGACTCCGGCCCGCTTAAATCGAGCTTAGTGAATATTAAGCTGTCCCCAGCTACCAGTGGCCAAGTCGCGCCCTGTGCGCAAATATTGTGTATGGTAGTCTTAGGCCGCTATCACATGTCCCATGGCATGATACCATCATTGACATAATGCAAATATCAGGAGCACTTAGTCCCATCACAAACATATAACCGGGTGCAGTTTTCTTACCTTTCGATTCGCTAGCTTTGATCACTTGACTCCTTGAGCTCGATCCCTCTCGAGCCCTAGCGCTCACCTAAACACAACCATAGGCCAAAGTCATCATCAAACCTCAAGTCCAAAACCTAGCCTCGGGACCAATCCCGAGCCCCTGGGAAGTCCTAGTTCCACCAAACAAGGTGGTGGAATCAAACCCCAAACCCTTGGTAAAATACTCTTGAAGATAACCCTAAAATCCTTTTCTGAAAACAGGGCAGCGCTACAGCGCTCTTAGGAGGGCGCTATAGTGCTACACGTAGAAGAAAAATCCCCCAGGAAGCTTGGCCTAGCGCTACAGCGCCCAAAGGCTAGCGCTGTAGCGCTAGTCACAGACAGGCAACCTCCCAATTTTCCCTCCTGCGATTTCCTCAAACCAAACTCAACCAAAACTTCTCCAAACCTTCACCAAACTCAAAAACAACCTTATCAACACACTCCACTCATCCCAAGCACCCCAAATACACATAACTCAAGCACATGCATCCCTAATCTCAAAATTCACCATAGCCACTTCTAGACATCAAAACTCAGCAGAAACCAGTTAAACATCAAAGTTAGAAGCTTAGAATTCATACCTTTAATGGGAATTCGATTTCAAGATAACCTCTACACCTCCTTAGCTTGCTCTTCCTCACCCTTTGGCCTGAATTCCTTAAAGTTCCCATCAAACTCAGCTTATACACATAGTTCAAAAACCAAAACTAGCAACTGAAGAAACTACGAAGCCTTACCTCAAGTGTTAGGGTGTTCTTGCTAAACCTCTGCCAATTCTCCAAGCCTAGCTTAGGATTCTTGATGCTCAGCCTAACTTAGCACCTCCTTGAGCTTTGCCCCAAAAATACTCAAGAAACTGATGAAGAAAGCATAAACCGACCTTAGGAAACTCTCTGTTTTCTCCCTTTCCTTTTTCTTCCTTTTCCTTCTTTTCTTTCTTTTCCTTCTTTCAAACTTCTATAATTTTCTACAACTTCCACTAACATAAAGCCTTAGTAATACCCATCTTTTAAAAAAAAAGCAAATGACCTTAATGCCCTCCCTTTTATTTCTAACCCCTTTAATCCACTTAAGGGCATTCTAGCCATTTTACCCAATTCCCGCTAATTCCTCAAGTTTCTTCCTTATAGCTCCGCAGCACACAAACATATTTTCCAGAACCTACTTCACTAAAACACACAGTTCTCAACCTTCTGTTATCACTGCAATAGACAATTTTAATCTTAGAACCTACTTCACTATGGATTAATATTTAAGATATTCAAACTCCTCTAACAAAAGTTTAATGACACTAAAACAAGAAATAAGATAATGTAATTGCCTCTTGCAATTAATAGTCTTTGCTAGCAAATTTACTCTACTTTTGCAATGCGCGCACTATGTTATTAATTAAAACTTTAAATTAATTAAATAATAAAATATTATTAAATCCATAGAAAAAACATAACTATATATAATTAACCTACTTAAATGTTAATAAAGATTACAAATATATATATTTAATTTTCTAATTAAATAATAATATAAATTTAAAAAAATTATAAACATATTAACTTGAATTACTATTTAGTATGTAAAATTAAAATTAAATTTGTAATGACCCAACTATTTCTAAGACCTTGGACCATTAAAACTACTAGACATAACTACTATTTTTGTGAAAACATACATAAGAAATAATAATAACTTTATTAAAACCCCAAAAATAAATATTGTGAAAATTACAAAATATGGTATAAAATATGGTATGGGTACCCATTGTTTAATAAAGCATAAAACATAACTTCAAATCAATTGTTCAAAATCTAAATGCGGAATTACATGTTGACAGTGAAATCTTGTCAACGAAATTAGATCGGAAAACTCAAAGGTAAGTACGGAGATATTTATATAAGAACTTAGAATGAACTTATGGAAGGATCAACACAGATCAACAATGGAGTGAGCCTTTGTATATTGCTTAATAGCTTGAGTGTACAATGAATTTTCCAACACCCTATTCTGAGGGGTCAAGGTCTATTTATAGTTGGGCTATAATGGCTCCTTTATACATGGTGGTCCCTCAGGACAAAATAGTACATGAGTACAATGTCAGGGTAGTAGCACAGGTGGTAGTGGTGCTGGAAGAGTGGTGGTCTGCTCTAGTATGTGTCAGGGGTCTGGAAAAGTACTCCTACCTTGGTATCATATTATGCCTCCACTACTTGTCGGATATGGACCTCACAAGCGTGCTGAGGGAGTCCTTACCATGTACCATTCTTGTACTGCAATTACTTGTCTGGCAGGGACACCGTATCCATACTCTGACTCTTCTAAGTTTGTAGGTACATTCCATACTCATGCATGTACCCTGCACCTAGTGGATGTTTTCACCTTCTGAAGGTGTACATGTTGATCTAGCCCCTTTATGTCTATCTAAGCATCAGATTGCTTATTGATGGGAAATGATACATATGGGAGGTAAACTTTGCTGGTTGGGTTAAAGGGGTAAGGTGTGAGAGGTCCTGCGAGGTGCCCAAGCACGAGGCCAACCCGCGGGCGAGCTTAGGTGCAAAGCCGTCTCGCAAGGTCTTAGGCACGAGGCTATGGTGAGTCCATGTAACGACCCAAATGCACTAATAAGGCTTAAGGGCATTGATTAGTGTACCAGGAGGGCATAAATGGGATTAGAGTGAATATCATTGAATTAAATGTGTGAATATGTGATTGATGACGATTATATGATAATTAATGATATTATGTGATAATATGAAATATTTATGTGATGTATGTGAGAACCACATTATTATGTGGCTAGGTTCATAGAGCGTAACTCGAGACGATCCTAGGGTCAGATAGCGGGAAAAGTCACAACGGGCCTTAAGATATGACTTTGGACATGTCAGGGGTATTTTAGGTATCAGGTAGCTATTTGGACTATCGGGTTATGAAAATAAATATATGGAGATATATTTGAGGTTAGGATGTCTAGGTGGGAATACTGGGGGATTTTACCGTTTTGGTCTCGGGGACGGTTCCGGCACCCCGAGCCTTGGGATTAACTTAATGAGTGGGACAAAAGCTAGGAAGCCTTTAGGAAAAAAAGATAAACCGACCTTATTTTCTTCCTTCAGTTTAGTCTGCTCTCTCAAGGAACATTCAAGAGATGCTCAAGGGGAAAAACAGGGGAAAATTCTTGAGAAGTGGAGCTGTAGATTGCTGGGAACTCAGAGGAATTCAGGGGTAAACTTGAGGCTTAGCTTAGTGAATAATCCAGGACTAAATCAGGGCTAAGGTAAGCACTTAATTTCCTTTTCTGTGATTTGAACTTCTGGGTTTTCTTGTTGGGTTATTGAGGAGGCTGTGGCTTTATATTTGAAGGCAGAATTAAGGAGGAAACTTGGGGATTTTGCTAGGTTTTGGCTTGGTGAAGTGGTTTAGCAGAAGAGGTAAGTTTCAACCCATGATTTAAAGGTTTTAATTTGGATTTGAATGGTTGGTTTAGGTGTTTGTATCTTTTGAGTTTCAGAAATTTGAAAGAGGAGATTAGTGTATGTTAGGCTGAGTTTTCTGTGGAATTATGTGGTTTAAGTCATGCCAAAGGAGTTGGGATTAATTGGTTATGAGTTGGGGAGCTTTGGGATGGTTTAAGGTGAGGATTTCAGCTTTAAAGTGATGGGATTTCTGGGCATGAAGGGAAGGGCCGCGGCTCTGTTCTAAAGCGCTGTGGCCCTAGGATGAAGATGCGCCAAGGGGGCTCGGCCAAAGGTGAGTGCCGCGGCGCCCAAGGCAAGGGTCGCGACGCGTGTCCTCTTTCAGGGGTGGTCTTTGGCTCTGTTTGAGGCTAAGGCCACGGCTAAGCTTCAAGGGCCGCAGCCCTTGGTTGTGCACATGAACTTTTGAGGGTTTTAGGCATGGGAATCTGGTCTAGTATGCTCGGGATTGATTTCACCACCGTGCTTGGTGAAAATCGGATCCCCGGGAGTTAGTTTTGTAACCGGAAACCTATATTCGAGTATTAATGGAACCCTATACTTTGGTTATGACTAGGTGATAAAGGCTTAGGCTCGGGATCAGATCGTGCATGAGGGGCATTGCTCATAATCAACAACCGTACAGACTAAAGGTAAGAAAACTGCACCTGGTTGAATATATGTGACGGGACTAAGGGCTCCCTATTGTAATTTCTTGAAATTATGGTATTGTTACATGCAAGCTATTTAGTGAACCAGCAGCCTAAGGGTGCCATGGGTTACACTAGCGCACAGGGCGCGGCTCGGCCACTGGTAGCCGAGGATAGCATATTATGCACTGAGCTCGGTTTAAGCGGGCCGGAGTCAGTGGGTTAAACAGAGGGTGCGGCCTAAGTCGTCGGCCCTGGATATTATGTGATATAAGTGATTGTTTGCATCCTGAGTCTGAGTATATGTTGAATGTCTATTGCGAGTTATTTGATAAGAGTTCATGCTTGATGAATTAAGTGTCTGGTATCATTGATTGTATTGTAAATTATGTTTTCTTGCTGGGCCTTGGCTCACGGGTGCTACGTGGTGTAGGTAAAGGCAAGGGTAAGCTCGAACAGCCCTGATTGGAGAGCTCTGCAGGGTGAATGTACATGGCAGGCCGCTTAGCCGCCACGGTTGAGGAGATTACAGGGACAAGAGGACCAGAACCATGTATTTTGCCTTAGTATGGCTAATGTTTACTTTTAACTGTTGAGTTTTGCAAACAAGCTTTTAAACACTGATCTTTTGGGGATCCGTTCTATAAACTGTTTATAATTTATAAAATGTATCTTTTGAGGCCAAAATGTCTTTTAAACCTAGAACACTGAAGCTAATGACCCATTTTTAAATTAATGACTTGATTAGCAAGTCTTGCACTTTATAAGTACACAGTGTAGCGGTTTGGCTATCCAGGGCGTTAGAGTCCATCTCTCGTGAGGCCCCCTAAGGGCGTCCCTAGTGCACAAGATGTCTTGGGGCCTCCTGAAGGCTGTGAGACGCCTGTCTCCTAGTGGTGTCTTGAGGTGCGTGCGATTCCTGGCATGCGCGGGTGCGAGGCCCTGATGCGCGGGTGCTTCTGGTGGTGTCGCGTGGCGTGTGCGGTCCCTGGCATGCACGGGTGCCCCTGGTGGTGTCATGTGGCGTGCGTGGTCCCTGGTGCACAGGCGTGCGAGGCAGGCCTGCAAGGCCCTCCTGGCCGAGGCTCCCGAGCGCGCAAGGCCTTTCTAGGCGAGGCTCCCAGGCGCGCAAGGCCCTTCTGGGCGAGGCTGGCAAGTGCGCGAGGCCCTCTTGGCCGAGGCTCCCAGGCGCGTGAGGCCCTCCTGGCCGAGGCTCCCAGGTGCTAGAGGCCCTCCTGGCCAAGGCTCTCAGGTGCACGAGGCCCTCCTAGTTGAGGCTCCCAGGCACACGAGGCCCTCCTGATCGAGGCTCCCAGGCGCGCGAGGCCCTCTTAGTCGAGGCTCCCAGGCGCGCGAGATGCTGGCGCGAGGACCTCCTGGCCGAGACATCAGCACGCGGGGCTCACGGAGGTGCAACATGGTGGCACTTGGGCATAAGGTGATTTAGTCTCCAGAAAGGCAAAGACTTATGGGGCTTTGAGGGTTTTGGCCAGAATGTGGTCTCCTGAGACCTATTGGAACCAGCCCAATAATATGGCTAAGTGACCCTTAACCATGTGTTCCGTGTAGGGACTAGAGATTTTTTTCTTGGTGGATTTTTGGCATCCACATTACAAAAGAAACATAATTCATAAGACTAAAATAAACGTCATCCTCGATCGACACGCAACCCATTCAATCCATTCATCCTTAACACACTAGCCAAACTGCCAAGAATCCTTCCGCCTTCCATATTTATTTTCCTGCATCACACTAAAAATAAAGGAGTGAGCCTAATGCCCAGCAAGGAATATCTACTAAAAAAACACATCATCATTTATAAGCATAAGACTATATCATATACTATAAAAACATAGGACTATCAAAAACATATATCATAAAGGACTACAATGGCCATCATACTTCTTGGGGCTTGCTGGCTAAGCAAGTCATATGCCCATAAATTTGTGGGGCGTGTTATCTAAACAAGTCATATGCTTGATATCTAAAGAAGTCATATGCCCAAGGACTATAAGACATACTATACATATACATATCATAAAATAAACATATCAACACATAAACATATCATAACATATAAGCACATAAAATCTATCCTATTTTCCTTACCAAAAGTCGGGATATTTGGGAACAAGAATGGGATTTAGATGCTCCTATAAACCAACAGTAAAATGGCGAGAATCTCTAAAGAATAAAGATGAAATGAGAACTAAACCATCTAGAAGAAACTTACCAAGAAGGACCTTAAGTTTCAATAACTTAGATACCTAATAAAAAATCAATAACAAGAGTTAGGATTTGAATAAAAGAAAACTAAAGAAAACTTAAGAACCATATAGAACTGAACTTAGGAATAGGAAAACCTTGAATGACCTTATGGATAGGTCTAAACCTCAATACCGAAATTACACTATTTCTCACTTCCCAAGTGTTTATAAAAGCTTAGAATGATAAAGCTTTAACCCAAAACCCAAGTGTATCTCTCTATAGTAACACTAGCACCTTGGAGGCTCTAATCAAATGCTTAAAGAATGAAGAAAATGGCTGAGCACTAGGTCCTATTTATAGACTTCGAGGACTGAAACTAACCCCTTTCACTTTGAATAAATAAATGATTATAAAATGAAAAAGATTTGAATTTTTGTTCAACTGACACCCAGAACTAAGTCAAAATCATTCAAAGGCAGGTCTAAGTGGTTAAGGGTATTTTTAAAATCCAAAAGACAAACATTCAAAATTACATACATGGAGTCGATATATTGCTCCCCATAGGTGATATATTGCCTCCCCCTGTATTCCCGAGCCTCGTTCGATCGTTCGTGCAAAGTCGACGTGTTTTTCATATCTTCCGTAGGCGATATATCGGCCCCTATGCTGCGATATATTGGCATACGTTGATATATCTAACACGTATTTGCACTTTTTCAGCCTAATTTTAATTGAATAAATAGCATTGACTGAGTCATAATACGATCCTAACAGCTGCTGGAAGGTTCTAGAGCTTCTAGATCTTTCTTTTATTAAAACTATTCATCAAAATACTTAATTCCTTAATAATCATGACTATGACAAGTGTCATGCTCTTAATGATTCTATCTAAACCTTAGATTATAATACATCTATCACCAGCAATATTAATCAAATCCTATGTTATAATTAATATTCTTAAACTATAGGTTAAACTTATAAAATCCATAACTACAACTACTACTACTATCTAACTAGCTAAGTAAATATTCTGGGACTCTACAATTCTCCCCTACTACAAAGAATTTCATCCCTGAAATTTACTTACATACAAATCCAGATATCGAGCTAACATGTCCTCCTCCAACTCCCATGTTGCCTCCCATTTAGAACTATTACTCCATAGGACCTTCACTATCAGAATACTCTTAGACTGTAATTCCTTCATCCCTCTTTCTAGGATGCTAACCGGTCATTCCTCGTAACTCAAGTCTTTCTGGAGTGCTATCGTATCATACTTGAGGATGTGAGATGGGTCTAACACATATCTACGTAGCATCGAGATGTGGAAGACATTATGACTATTTGCTAGAGCTGGCGCTAGGGCTAATCTATATGCTACTGCTCCCACTTTGTCCAATATCTCAAAAGGACCTATAAATCGGGGACTAAGCTTGCCTTTCTTCCCAAACCGCTTCACACCTTTCATAGGAGATATGTTTAAGAAAACTTGATCTCTGACTTTGAATTCCACATCACGCCGCTTGGCATCCGCATAACTTTTCTGACGGCTGTGAGCAGCGAGCATACGCTTTCTAATCAGCGCTACTGCATCCTGAGCTTCTCTAACAGCTTCGGAACCAAGAAGTTGCCTTTCTCCTACCTCATCCCAATGTAATGGTGATCGACACCTCCTTCCATAAACTAACTCATAGGTGCCATCCCGATCGTTGACTGGTAGCTATTGTTATAGGAGAATTCTATCAGCGGAAAATACTTACTCCATGATCCTCCGAAATCAAGTACACAAGCACGCAACATATCTTCTAAAATCTGTATGGTACGCTCGGACTAACCATCGGTCTGAGGATGAAATGTCGTACTAAGACTTAACTTGGTACCCATGGCTTGTTTCAAGCTCCCCCAAAATCTCAATGTAAACACCGATCCTCTATCGGATACTATGGTCTTAATGATTCCATGCAGTCGTACTATTTCTTGAACATAAAGGTCTACGTATTGATCTGCTATGTAAGTAGTCTTAACAGGCAAGAAGTGAGCTGACTTGGTTAGTCTATCTACTACTACCCAAGCCGAGTCGTGATGCTTATTTGTTCGTGGAAGTCTTGTCATGAAATCCATGGCTATGTCGTCTCACTTCCATTCTGGAATACTAAGCGGTTGCAATAAGCCTGTAGGTCGCTAATGTTCTGCTTTCACTTACTGGCATAGTAAGCATTTAGACACATACTCCGCTACATCTTTCTTCATTCCTAGCCACCAATATAATGCTTTAAGATCATGAGTCATCTTAGTCGACCCTGGGTGAACTGAGTATGGGGTATTCTGCATTCCAGCTAACGTTGCTAGACTTCCATAACTCTTCCTACTTAGTGCATCAGCAACTACGTTTGCCTTTCCCCGATGGTATAGGATTTCATAGTCATAATCCTTCACTAGCTCTAACCACCTGCGCTACCTCATGTTGAGCTCCTTTTGTGTGAAGAAATACTTTAAACTTTTGTGGTCCATATAAATCTCACACTGTTCTCCATAAAGATAATGGTGCCAGATTTTCAATGTAAAGACCACCACTGCCAACTCCATATCGTGTGTTAAATAGCGTTGCTCATACTCCTTCAGCTGCCTTGAGGCGTAGGCTATTACCTTGTCATTCTGCATCAACACACAACCTAAACCTTGCTTCGATGTATCATAGTAGACTACAAACATGTCATTGGATGTCAGTACACAAAGTACTGGTGCTGAGCATAGCTTATCCTTAAGCAACTGGAAGCTCTCTTCACACTTATCCGTCCAGTTGAACCTTTGTTGTTTCCAGGTCAGGTTGGTGAGCAGAGTGGCTATCTTAGAAAATCCCTCTACAAACCTCAAATAATAACCTGCTAGTCCCATAAAACTTCTTACCTCTGACGCGTTCTTAGGTCTTGGCCAATCCTTCATAGCCTCTACCTTAGATGGGTTTACAGCAACTCCGTCCTTGGATACTATGTGGCCGAGGAACGCTACTTGCGACAACCAGAATTCGTACTTCTTAAAATTGGTGTAAAGTTGATGCTATCTTGTACTTTGAGCTGGTGGTACCCGGACCAGTGATGCACCTCGCTTGGAATATTCCTTGTAAATGGTTTATATGCTAAAATGAGTTGTTTATTATTTCTAAAGCATGCTATTTATTGTTTATCTTTAATTGAATATTTACGATTCCTTGTTGGGTTTTGTTGCAGGGCATTGGCTCACGGGTGCTCTATGGTGCAGGTAAGAGCAAGGGGAAAGTCGACCAGCCATGAGTTGAAGGGCTTTGGAGCGGCACATACATGTTTTGCATGCTCGGCCATTAGGGTCGAGATATTTGAGGGACAAGATCGAGAGTCCATTTTGTCGCCTAGGTTGACTATTTTGTAAACAATGATGTAATTTTATTTTGGTTCAATCTCTTTTTGGGATCACATGTAAAGCTTTTTATAACTTTAATAAAAAGTTTAATTCATTGGACAAATTTTTTAGTACATAAAGCTTTTACTAGTGTTAATTACACTTTTGAGTCCAAATGACCAACTTAAGCACTATTTTAAACACACGGTATAACGGCTCTGGATTAGTAGGGCGTTACAGCTTTATTTTATTTAGTTTATTGTAATTTGTAATTTTAAATTTTTGTTCTTCAATTAAATATATTTTGTTTATCATTTTTCGTTCTTCTCTACATTGTTATATCTAACAATATTAAAGCAGATTTGTTGGAGAAGATGAACAGGTTGAAGGGAAAAACCCAATTTTAGGTTTTCTTTGTTTTTGGAAGTTAATCCGTGTCAATAACTTTTATACATATTTGTTATCTATATGCACTATTCCAATTTTTTTTCAACACCAATTTGTTTCTGTAAACGTCAAGTCTTATTACATTTTTGCTTAGCCATTTAATCGGTCAAATTTTTTTCCACATATATGCAGTTACTTTTATTTTGTGGTAACAATTTGTCAAATACATATATTTTTATTAGATTATGCAAACAATTCATTCCTTGTATATAGCATTTATATAGCCACGTATAATATCAGTAAATATCCCCATCATTGATGTCATTGATCTTCATCATATGCTTGGCATATTTATAGCCTAGAATCACGCCTAAACAGAGGCATGTATCGTTGTATATATTGTAAAGATTGTCAATGAAAAAGACAGAGGATTCAATTCGTTCATGGTATCAGTAGCCTTTTCTTTTCTCTACATCTTCTTCCTCTCGACGCCACCATGACCAATGAGAAGAGTTCTTCTTCTCCTCCCATTCCAATCCGCCTCATCCTGCCCTTACTGTCTCCAACACCAACACCTTCATCAAAGTCATGCTAGAAATCGACAAAGGTCATTATGTGAGTTGGGCAGAATTATTTAAAATCCATGCTAGGGTGTACCAGGTTCTTGACCACAACATCCCCTCCCTGTCTTCATCATCTTCATCACCCCCCGTCTCTTAAAGAGACTGATCCCACTCTTTGGTCTCGCATTGATATCGTTGTCTTACAATGGATATACGACACCATATCTATTGATCTTCTCAACATTATCATTGAACCCAACTCCATGGAAGAATTAGCATGGACCCGATTGAAGGAGATTTTCTTCAATAATAAAAATTCTCGAGCTCTTTATCTAGACCAGGCATTTACCAAAGTGTGCCTCGATGAATTTATGGATGTATCATCTTATTGTCAACATCTTAAATCTCTTGCTGACAAATTCTCCAACATCGGCTCTCCCGTCTCCAATGACAGGATAGTTCTTCAATTAATTTTGGGTATATCTGATGTTTATGCTAGTGTTGGTACTCAGATTCGTCAAAGTGAACCACTTCCCCAATTTTACAAAGCACGTTGACCACTGACAATTCTGGTCTTTTAATGTCTAATGATGATAATACGGGAGGAAGTCATGCAGAAATTCATCCCAGAATGGTCCCAACCGCAACAACAATCGCGACTCCACCACCTGGGGCGGTGTTCGTAGCGACAGGGGACAACACAATAACGGTGTCAGGGGTAGTGGACGTGGAGGCCAACAACCACATCAGTAGTAGTCGTACATGCCTGCGTCTCAAGGGTCTTTGGCATATCCACCTCACTGGACCCAATGACAGTCGTGGGCCACTCCTCCTTGTCAATACCCAACTACTAGATGGCCTTTGAAAAATACAGAATATTCTCCCTACGCCTCTCTCCTAGGCCCAAGACATGTGCAGGCCAACATAGCAACCGTCATTTCATCAACTTAGTCTGCTGGTTATTCTCCAACAGACATTCAAGCTTTCATGCACACTCTTTCTCTTGCGCCTCCTAATGAACAATGGTATATAGACACTGGAGCTACATCTCATATGACTTCAAATGGAGATAATCTTACTTCTTACTTCAAGATGAGCGAAAATCGCAATATTATTGTTGGTAATGGCCATACTATTCAAATTATTGGTTGGGAAATACATTGTTACCCAATTCCTCTACTCCTTTATCCTTGCATAATGTCTTACATGCTCATAAACTTATTAAAAATCTCATATCAGTATGAAAATTTACTCTTGACAATGATGTTTCTGTTGAATTTGACCCATTCAGATTTTCTGTGAAGGATTTTCAGACGGAGATGCATTTACTGAGATGTAATAGTTTTGGTGATTTTTATCCTGTTACCACAAGACCATACCAGGGCACTTCTTCACCTTCTACTTTTGCAGTTTCATATCCAAAAACAAGGCATAATCATTTAGGACATCCAGTAGCTTCTATGCTAAGCTCTCTTCGCCAAAACAATTTTATTAATTGTGATAAGTTTAAGAATATTTTTTTCTCATTCTTGTCCTCTTGGAAAACAAGTTAAACTGCCTTTTTATCACTCGAATTCTTTTACTACATTGCCATTTGATATTGTGCATAGTGATCTTTGATCTTCACCTATTCTCAGTTCCAGAGGACATCGATATTATGTTTTGTTTCTTGATGATTTCACTAATTTTTTGTGGACTTTTCCAATTATGAATAAGTCTCAAGTGCATTCCATTTTTTTAACTTCTCATGCCTTTATTAAAACACAATTTGAAAGAGAAATCAAGTGTTTCTAATGTGACAATAGAAGGGAGTATGACAGTGCCTCTTTTCATAGATTTTGTGAATTAAATGGAATGCATTTTTTTTTCTTTCCTACACACATCTTCCCAAAATGGAAAAGCTGAAAGAAAAATTCGTACAATAAATTATGTCATTTGCACCCTTCTTGCTTATGCATCTTTGCCCCCATTTTTTTTGTAATCATGCATTACAAATGGAAACATATCTTCTAAATATTCTTCCCAACAAGAAGCTTGCATACAGATCTCCCACTACAATTCTTTATCAACGTGATCCTTCTTACTCTCATCTTCGTGTTTTTGGTTGTTTGTGCTATCCTCTTCTTCCTTCTACTTCTATAAATAAATTGCAAGCTCGTTCAACACCTTCTATTTTTCTGGGATATCCATCCAATCATAGAGGTTATAAGTGTTATGACTTATCGAGTCGCAAGATTATTTTTTTGCAGCATGTTCTTTTTTATGAACACACATTTCCCTTTTCCAAATTACATACTCCTAATTCTTCTATTGATGAGTTTTTTTATGCAGGTTTGAATTCTTAATTCTTTTCCCCATCTCATACCCCGACCACCTCTACTACACCATCAACCCAACCTGGTCCCATGAACCACGCTCCACCAACACCAACCTCTCCTGCTCTACCTCACCATACACATATTCAATCTGGCCCAGTCACTAGCCAAAGTCCGGACCATCCAACCCACTCCCCACCCACTTGCTCTTTATATTCTAATCAGGCCCACCCATCATAGAAGCCCACTTTCCTTTCTCCTCACTGAGCCCACTCACCTCCACCACTCAACACCAGCTCCACTTCCTCCCCACAGCACAATCCTAGAAGCCCAACCCTCAATCCTCCACTCTCTCCTCAAATGACCACAAGAGCTCAACATGGAATTTTTGAGCCATACCAAATTTAAAATATAAATGTTTCAACTAAGAATTCTATCTCCCCATTACCCAGAAACCCGATTAATGCCATAAACGATCATTATTGGAAAATGGCTATGTGCGATGAATATAATGCTCTTATTGAAAATAAGACGTGGGACTTAGTTCCTCGTCCTTCGCATGCTAATATTATTCAATGTTTGTGGATTATCAGCATAAAAAGAAATCAGATGGATCATTTGAGAGACATAAAACCCGTCTTGTAGGTGATGGCATGAGTCACAAAAGTGGTGAAGATTGTAGTGAGACTTTCAGTCTGATAGTTAAACCAACAACTATTCGGGTCGTCCTAAGTATTGCGTTGTCCAAATCATGGTGTCTTCATCAGTTGGATGTCAAAAATGCTTTCCTCCATGGAAATTTGGATGAAACTGTATATATGCATCGACCACCTTCTTTTCGAGATTCTCAACATCTCGATTATGTATGCTTGCTAAAAAATCTCTTTATGGACTGATTATGTCACTACCATTGGTTTCTCTCACATTATTTATTTATCGTCATGGAAACGATATGGATTACATTCTTATCTATGTAGAGGTGATTACTCTTATTTCTTCCTCAGATGCTCTTCGACAGTCAATAATGTCTAAGCTCGAGTCTGAATTCTCTATGAAAGACTTAGGTCCTCTCAGTTATTTTTTGGGCATTTCAGTGATTCGACATTTAGGTAGTATTTTCCTCTCCCAACAATAATATGCAAAAGAAATAATTGAGCGAGTCGATATGTCTTCCTGCAAGCCATCTCCTTCGGTTGTTGACACCAAAGCCAAACTCAATATCTCTTTAGGAAATACTTATCATGACCAAACTGAGTATCGTAGTCTTGTTGGTGCTTTGCAGTACTTAACTTTTACACAACCAGATATTTCCTATGTTGTTCAGCAAGTTTGTCTATTCATACATGATCCGCGCACTTAGCACATGTCGACATTGAAGAGAATTATTTGATACATTCATGGTACACTTGAGTTTGGTCTACACATTTATCCTTCTCCTGTGAGCAAGCTTATTTCTTACACCAATGTCGATTAGGGTGGTTGTCCTGACTCCAGGCGGTCAACTTCCGGTTATTGCGTTTATCTTGGTGATAATTTAATATCCAGGTTGGTGAAACGTCAGGCTACTCTTTCTCGCTCTAGTGTAGAGGCTGAGTACTGTGAGGTGGCAAATGTCGTGTCTGAACCTTGCTGGATTCAGAATTTACTTTTAGAGCTTCATTGTCCAATCACAAAAGCCACCTTGGTCTATTGTGACAACGTTAGTGCAATTTATCTTTCCGGCAATCCGATTCAACATGAACACACTAAGCACATTGAAATGCATATTCACTTCATACATGAGAAAGTTTCTCGTGGGCAAGTTCGAGTTCTACATATCCCTTCAAGATACCAAGTTGCCGACATTTTTCACTAAGGGACTTTCGCTGCATCTTTTTGATGATTTTCGGGATAGTCTCGATGTACGACCACCTACCATTTCGACTACGAGGTGTATTAGTTTATGAAAAAAATTCATTCCTTTTATATAGAATTTATATAGCCGCATATAATATCAAAAAATATCCTTGTCATTGATGTAATTAATCTTCATGATATGCTTGACCTATTTATAGCCTAGAATCATGCCTAAACAGAGGCATGTATCGTTGTATATATTGTAAAGATTATCAATGAAAAAGACAGAGGATTCAATTCTATCAATATTTATATGCACATATATATGGTTATGTATATGCATAAAAATTATATAGATTCATATATATCTTGCATGGTGCGATACACATATATCTGACTATCATGACGTTCCTAATATGCTTCTTCCTAATATATTTTGTTTGTTTGATATCAAGTTTCATGTTCCATGTATAAATGCCTCATAATTAAGGGATATACGTATATAATTATTTCAATTATCTATTATTATTTTTATTGTTTCATAACCATGTATGGAATTTATTTATAAAAATTAATTGTTGCTCGATACATTTCAAACATAATTGATAAAATTCATATTTTACACCATTCAGAGATATGTCAAAAGATTAGAAGTTATTCCTACTGAAAGCACTAGTGGAACTCCGGTTTCAACAACAAAGAACCAGTCCTTTAAGGATTAGTTTTCAAAGAACTAGCCTTTGCAAGTATCAGTCCCAACGGTTCCTGTGAGCCATAATGAGAACTTGAAAAAAATTACTAGTGTGAATTTTAAAACATGGCAGCAGAAAATGTTATTCTACTTAACAACATTGAATCTTGTAAGAATTCTGAAAAATGAGCCTCCTACTGTTAGAGAGGATGAAGTAGATGTGTAAACCCAACATGTAATTGAATCATGGAAGTACGTTGAATTCCTTTGTAGGAAATATATTTTGAATGGTTTGTCTGACTCGTTGTATAGTGTGTGCAGTGTGAAGAAAACAACTAAGGAATTTTGGGACTCCTTGGACCACAAGTACAAAGCCAAACAAGTTGGAGCCAAGAAATTCTTGGTTGGGCGATCCTTGAACTTCAAGATGGTGGACTCGAAAAATGTGATAAGCCAAGTGCAAGAGCTTCAATATTATCCATGGAATACATGCTGAAGGGATGGTCTTGAGTGAGTCTTTCCACGTTGCTTCTATTATTGAGAAGCTACCCCCTGCATGGATAGACTTCAAGAGCTATATGATGCACAAGTGAAAGGAAATGAGTATTGAAGATCTCATTTGCAAACTTCACATTGAAGAAGATAACAAAGGTGCTAAGAAGCGATCTTCTAATCCTACTACCGCCACAGCTAATGTGATGGAGTTGTTAGGGTTGATGCCCCTAAAGTATATGAAAATACATTTTTATTGATTTAAAAAAAGTAAAATGTAATTATATTTTATTATTGAAATTATTGTTAGAATAATTTATATATAAATATCACAAAATTCCATATTCATTTATGAGTATATGATCTTGTATGCGTACGAGAGAATGAAGATCATATATAATCTATAAAATAGTTAGCAACACATTAAAGTATGGAATCTTTAATCAATTGTTGCTAGTATGGTTTACTAAGCATATATTTAGATGCAAGTAATATAGATTTGGATTACTAATGCGGATAGACATCTTAGTAAAGGTACTTTATATAATTATGATTATATATGATAGGACAAATGTTAATTAATTTCTTTATAAACTTATGGTTTGCCATAATGATTTAATTCATATCTTAAGATATAATTCTTGAGTAGTTCATGTTTATTGGATCTTTTGATTCATTCGTTAAGGTTTCATAATATAATGAGGCTAGTGACTTTTGTTTTGGAGATTCAATATCTTGAATGGCTGGGAACATAATTTTACAATAATGGAATCCGTTCTTGCCTATTTGATCAAATATTTGTTCACTTAAGAGTTAATTATGGGACTGAATAGTTATTGAGCTCAAATCTATAATATGATTATAGATTAATTATGCATTTATGAATTAATAGTACTTAATGAACAAGAGGTAATTAGAAGGGTAAAACGGTAATTCTTCACCAACTCTAATGAGTGAAGTAATAAATGAATGACAAAACTACATATATTGATTATATCAATGGACTGCAAGAGATTACTCCGTAGATATAATTCTATAATTGCTAAGAGTTAAATTTGATATTTATAGTGGAGTAATAAAGGGATTAATAAATAAGATTATTTAATTGAAGAGTTTAATTAATGTAACACCCTAATTTGACCTCTCTCAATAGAACATGTATTTTGAAACAAAATATAACTTTAAACTTGAAAATGGAACACTCAATCTTAAAGATATTTAAATACATGCAATAACATCCAGATATCTATTTAAAATAAAAGAGAATATAATTTCATGCGATAAGAGTTTGCTTCAAAATAAAATAACTAATGAAAATAACACTTATAGATCCTATGGCGTTGTTGATCTCTTTTGTTTATAAGGCACCTCACAGCGTACATACATCCCTTTGGAAAGGATCTCAACCCACCATAAATCACAAAGCATGCTTTCATTTATTGCCTGAAGGGGGAAAAGGTAAGGGGATGAGCTAATGGCACAATAAGGAAAGTAAAGCAACAACACAACAGATCATAAATAACAACTCAGAACAACAGAAACATAAACATATAAACACTTATGCGTGCAACTACATGTAAATGGAAAAGATGACTGAGATAAAGCACTAGAGGTCCTCGGAGACCACCTCGGTCATACTATGACAATTGATGCCAAACTTTTCATCTTTCCAAGTACACGTTTCCTGTAATTTAGCATATCACAGGCAATTCCATAACAGATCATATTGCATAAAAGCATGTATACTTCCTTACCTGGTATGTGAGAGAGAGGGAGAGAGATAGAGAGAGTATTTGAGAAATATAACAACCCTACTTCAAGTCACAAGCCTATCACCATAATAATCTTTGCTTAAAAATAATAACCATAAAACATAACCACCAAAGATCTAAGCTCCACATGTGTTTACATGGGTCATGGAAAACAATAAAAATCTTAAAATACTATTCCCCAAATTCATAAGAAGAACCCTAGCATACAATAACCTCAAAACAAACAAATGATACCTATTGGATTCTAGTAGTCTGTTTACCCAAAAACGACTGCTGATGATGTGGCAAGGATTTCTCACACGTGGTTGACATGTGGCAGAGTCAAAATAAGGAGATGTTGTTCGATTATCGACAAGCTACACCTTGCCTCGTCAAACCTCACGATTAGATACGACCAAGCTGGTCGTATGATTTGGTTTATTTCCTTAAAAGATTATAATCTTGTAATAACTACATTGATTATTTCCCCTTTATTACCTTGATACATGGATATTAAGGAGAGTTAAGGCCCATTGGCCGATGTAACCCCCCTTGAGCCTATAAATATGCATGAGAGAGCTCAAGGAAGGGACTTTTGACTTTTGAATCCTTTCTCTTAATATTGAGAGAAAGAACATATAGTGCGATTATCCATCATCTTTTTGTAATTCTCTCAAGGTTTGTGAAACTCAAGATCCCTGGTTTTTTGATCACGGCATTGGAATTCAAGATTAATAATAGTACTTAGTGGACATAGGTCATTACCATCAATTGGGGCCGAACCACTATAAATCATTTGCATTTGTTCTTTATCATTAGATTCCATTATTGATTATCATCTCATTTCTTGTCGTATTTTTGACTCCGTGTCGTTGGCCAAATCGAGGGTCAACATTCTGGTGCTTTCATTGAGAGATTGATCAAGAAGTTGTAAGAGAATCTAATGGCAAAGACATCTAAGAAAGCTGGACCGGCCGTTGGCGCTGCATCATCTCAACCACCTCCTCCAAATGTGGCGGAGAATGAGCCACATTTAGAGTTTGAAGAAGAAGAGTTGGATTCAGAAACGCTGAGGGCAACACTGGGGGTGTTGCAGGATGCGTTGGCCAATCTGAGGGCTAATTAGGAAAATGGAGCAGAGACCCTGGCGCTGCAGCAAAGGGAGATTGAGCATCAGCGTTAGGAGCTGAACGAGCGGCAGGCGGACATGGACCGTCGGCAGAGGGATGCCACGGCCGCTCTTGAAGCAGCCATTCAATTGGCTCGAGGACAGGTTATGCCAGCCTCTCAACCGGATCAGCCACCGAGTGTGCCACCTCAGCGGGCTCCCAATCCCAGTCCTTTGCTCTAGCCAGCAAGCCCTCAAAGGCCAAAGAAGCCACCTGTGGCTCAGGATGATGTCCCAGCAAGGGATCCTGCGCAGCAACCTCCATCTCAGGCTGGTCGAGGCAATCCCCAGTGTCAGAGGTAGAATAGGGCCTGGCAGCCGCTACATAGCCCTAGAAGCCCAGGGGACGAAGAGCCAAATCAACCGAGCAGGGGGCAACATCCTTCTACCAAAAGTAGGCCTCACAATTCGGGCTCTACGGCCAGGGGCGCCCTATGGCATAATAATGCACGGGGACCCAACGACCGGTGCAGGCCTCCCCCTGACGCTCGGGAAATTCCAACCCGAGGAGAAATTACCTGAACAGTCGGTCACACCGTAGTCAGCCACAATTTAGAGATGGCCATGACTATAATAAAGCCGATTCCGGTAGAGGGAATGCTATTCGGAGGAATGAGGAAAGAGGTGGAGGCAGAAGCCCCCCACCTAGAGAAAATAGGCCAGTAAGCCATAACGCTGGGGGGCAACCTAGGCAGCATAACGTCTTTGATCGACTAGGAGTTAGCGAGCAGAGACGCAGGGATAATGATTTAAGGGACGTACTCAACGACCATCATGAGAGGCACGATGAGTACACTCCCCCAGCACCGGTCGCCCCAGCGATCCCAGAAGCGGTTCAGGCTCAGATTGATGCTCTGAACCAGATAGTACAACAGCAGGTCGGGGGTCGAACGTCCCACATAGAGTACGATTAGAGGAGAGGCACTCCGTTTGTACAGATAATTGTTGTGGCAGAAATCTCTAGAAAATTAAAAATGCATGTACTACCAAACTTTGATGGGTACGGAGACCCAGTATCTCATGTCAATAAATTTAAGATACAAATGGACATTCAAAAGGTTTCAGACGATGCCTGTTGCAGGATCTTCCCCGCAACACTGTTCGATACTGCCCAGGAGTGGTTTTTTAAGTTCCCTCCTGCCAGCATAGTGTCATGGGAGATGTTCGTGAAGGAATTTTATGGACAATTCTATGCGGGTCGCGTACACCCCACAGAGGCCAACCAGCTGGTCGAGATACGCCAGAAGGAGGGAGAGCCCTTGAAGGAGTATGTCCAACCCTTTATGCGAGCAACGACTGGAGCCAAGACAGTGGGTGAAGAAGGCAAGATGATGGCCCTAACTGGTGGGGTTAGGCGCCATTCCCCCCTCTCGAGTAGGCTAACAAAGAATGGGGTAAAAAGTACCCAAGATTTTAGGATCGAGATGATCGATATATCAAGCTTGAGGACGTGATTTCCAATGAGGGGAAATCACCAACGAAGGATAAGGGGCCAAAGGAAGAGCTCGCCAAGGCCGCCAATGGGTCGAAGAAACCCAATGGCAACGGCAACGGCAACGGAAATGGCAAGAATGGTGGAAAGCGGGCGAGTAATGAGCCCTCAGCTTCCAAGAATAAATGCCCTAAAGGCAATGATATGAGCCAAGATTCACCAACTACACGGTCCTTGTCGAAAGTCAAGCGGAAGTCTACCAGGCGACCAACTCTAACATGCCTTATAAGTGACCCACGCCTATAAGGAAGGATATCTCTAAGAGAGATACCACAAAATTCTGTCATTTTCATAACGACTATGGACACGACACTAATGAGTGTAACCAATTGAATGATGAAATTGAGTTCCTCATCAGGCAGGGACATCTAAGGACATCTAAGGAGGGTCTCGGCGAGAGGCTCAAGGTGGCAACTAGCAGGCGCCTGCACGCCAATGCTCGCCACCTTTACAGCCAACTCCTGTAGCAGGCACGTTACTTACCATTTGTGGTGGCCCACACCTTGTAGGGGATAATGGGAAGGCAAGGGAATGATACGCTCAAACCCTATACGACGACCAGGACATCGAGATGATGAGTGTGGAGGATCAAGCACCAAAGAAGGCTCAAAAAGAGGAGGAATTGATATCCTTCTCTAAAGACGATGCCCAACACGTACGATTCCCACACTCCGATCCGCTGGTTGTGGATGTGCAAATTGGCAACATGATGGTGAAGAGGGTGTTGGTTGATACAGGAAGCTCAGTCAACATCCTATACAAGTCCTCATTGGAAAGAATGAAGTTGTCCATTAAATATTTGGAGCCATGCAACCAAACCATCTATGGTTTTTCTAGTGAAGGGCTCGACCCAACTGGGTCCTTCGGCATATAATGTCGTAATTGGGAGGCCAATTCTGGTCCACCTGCAAGCCATCACTTCAATATGGCACCTTGCCATGAAATTCCCAACAGACGCAGGGGTAGGATGCGTGTTGGGAAATCGGCGGGAAGCGAGGGAGTGCTACAACTCCTCAATAACTAAGGCCAAGAAAGGTGTATCGAGGGAAGTTCCCAAAAAAAGAGTTGCAAATGGCAATTGATGTACAAACCCAATCAGGTGATAATGTCACCAAATAGGGTGTTGCCCAAAGTGAGGATAGAGACTTAGATCCTAGCTTTAGGGATTTTGATGAAGAGATAGGACCATTCGAGGACCTTGAAGAGGTCCAAATTGATGAAGAAGATCCAACCAGGGTTGTGAAAGTTGGTAAAAACTTAGAGACAACAACAAAACACGCACTGGTGGAATTTTTAAAGGACAATCGGGAAGTCTTTTCCTGGTCGCATAAAGATATGGTCGGAATAGACTCTGCAGTCATTAGCCATGTCTTGAACATAGACAAAAAATTTCCAGTAGTGCAACAGAAAAGGAGGCTCCTTGATAAAGATAGATCAAAGGCTCTAAAGGAGGAAGTCGAGAAGCTGAAGGAAAATGGATTCATCAGGGTAGCATTTTATCCGTCGTGGGTCTCTAATCCCGTGCTTCTTCCCAAGCCGAATGGAAAATGGCGAACATGCGTAGATTTCATAGACCTTAATAAAGCCTGCCCTAAGGATTGTTTCCCTCTCCCCAGAATCGACCAGGTTGTTGATGCCACTGCATGGCACGAGATTCTCTCATTCATGGATGCATACTCCGGGTATAACCAGATTAGTATGCATCCTCCTGACGAGGATCACACTAGCTTTCGGACTGACACAGGGTTTACTGTTACAAAGTAATACACTTCGGTTTGAAAAATGCTTGTGCGACTTACCAGCGGCTGGTCAACCACATGTTTAAGGAGCTGATCGGGATAAATATGGAGGTATACGTTGATGACATGCTGGTTAAGTCGAAGAAGGCAGAAGGGCATATAGGGGATTTGCAAGAATGCTTCAATATCTTGAACAAATATCAGATGAAGTTGAATCCCCTCAAGTGCTCCTTCGGAGTAAGATCACGGAAGTTCTTGGGATTTATAGTAAACTCGCGAGGAATTGAGGCTAATCCCGGAAAGATCAAAGCCCTGGTCAATATGAAATCACCAGCAATGATTAAGGATGTTCAAAGCTTGGCCGGAGGAATTGCTGCTCTGAGTAGATTTGTTTCCAAATCAACGGACAAATGTGTCCCATTCATTAATCTACTTAGAGGCAACAAAAAATTCGAATGGACAGAGGAGTGCGAACAAGCTTTTCAAGCATTGAAGACGCACATGTCGCAACCACCGGTCCTATCAAAGTCGGTTGATAAAGAAACTTTGTTCATTTACCTGGCGATCACAGAATACGCTGCTAGTGCTCTCTTAGTAAGAGAAGAAGGCATGCACAAGGCTGTTTAATATGTAAGCAATAGGCTAATTGGAGCAGAGTTGCGATATCCACCTATTGAAAAGTTAGCCTATTGCTTAATTTTAGCCTCCAGGAAGCTGCGGCCTTACTTTCAGGCTCATCCAGTTATAGTTTTGACCTACCAGCCTCTATGGCAAGTTCTGCAAAAGCCAAAAGCCGCAGGCAAATTATTAAAATGGGCGGTCGATAAAAGGGTAAGCCATAGCTGACTTCATTGCAGAGTTCACTGGACTTCAAGAATGCGAGCAGCCAGAAGCATCTGAAGAACCTGAGCCTCAAAACCAGACTCCCTCATGGAAGTTGTTCACAAATGGCTCCTCTAATGAACATCATGCAGGAGCAGGTGTGATTCTGATAACACCTAAAGGGCATCAATTTCACGGCGCAATCAGGTTTGATTTCACTGCTTCTAACGAGGCTGAGTATGAAGCATTGCTCGCTGGGTAACGATTGGCCAAGGACATGAACATAAAGGCACTTGACATCTACAGTGACTCTCAACTAGTGGTAAATCAGGTCATGGGTGAGTACCAGGCCCATGGCTTAAAGATGGTCACTTACTTAAACAAAATGAAGGATCTATTAGCACAGTTTGACAATAACACCCTTCAATAAGTACCTCTTGACTAGAATTCAAACGCCGATGCTTTGGCCAAATTAGCAAGTGCGAAGAATGTTGATACTCTAAACATAGTGCTAGTTGAACGACTGTCTGTACCAAGCATCCAAACAGAGGAGACTACTTTGGTGATCCAGGTGGCGGATACATGGATGGCACCATACATAGAGTATCTGACACAAGGCGTGTTACCAACGGACAGAAACAAAACTAGGACCCTTCAATGGTAGGCCGCTAGGTATATCCTGGTCGATGGAATCTTGTACCGAAGGGGATACTCAATGCCACTCCTCAGATGTATTTCGAAAGAGAAGGTAAAGGAATTTATGAAAGAGGTAAACGAAGGCTTTTGTGGGGACCATGCTGGAGGGCAAAGCTTATCTAAAAAGATCCTAAGGCAAGGAAACTTCTGTCCAACAATGAATGAAGACTCGATGGAATTTGTGCGGAAGTGTGACAAGTGTCAGAGGTTCTCCAAAATCCCACGAACAGCCCCTAATGAATTGAAACAGATGCAAAGCCCGTGGCCGTTCGCAGTCTGGGGTATAGATTTAATCGGATCTCTTCCTACAAGAAAGGGCGGCGTCAAGTATGTTGTGGTTGCTGTCGATTATTTCACTAAATGGGCCTAAGCTGAGCCACTCGCAACCATAACGACCAAGAAAGTGCTGGATTTTGTGGTCATAAACATCGTGTGTCGCTATGGATTTCCAAAGAAGATTGTCTCAGACAACGGCACGCATTTTGATAGTGATCTGTTCACGGATTTTTGCGAACAACATGGAATTGTCAAGTGTTTTTCTTCAGTCACTCATCCTCAAGTAAATGTACAAGTTGAAGCAGTCAATAAAATGCAAAAGGATACTCTAAAGAAAAGACTCGAGGAGGCAAAGGGGGCATGGCCTGAGCAATTGCCTAAAGTCCATTGGTCGTACAGAACTTCCCACCGAACAACAATAGGCCATACTCCATTCTCCTTGGCTTATGGGTATGAGGCTATGTTTCCTGTTGAGCTAGATCCGCCGTCACATCGAGGAATAACATACGATGAAGGCTCTAATAGCCAACTATTAATGGAATCCATGGATTTAGTTGATGAGAAGCGTGAGCAAGCCCAATTCCGAATAGCTGCTGACGAGCAAAAAGTCACCCGGTCTTTCAATTCTAAAGTACGTGAAAGGAAGTTTAATGTCGAAGATCTGGTACTTCGAAGAGTTTTCCTAAACACCCACGACCAGGCTGCTGGAGTACTCAGACCTAATTGGGATGGACCATACCAGATTGAAGAAGTCCTCCATCCAGGCACCTATAAACTTGCTCACTTTCATTCCTCGATATTGGAATGGAGAACACCTGCGCAAGTACTATCAAAAAAAAATTCTTCTTAAAGAATTAGCTTGTATTAATTTTACTTTTTACAAGTTATGAAAAAGGGTTGGTCATTTTACATGACTAATCGCTTATATGTGTAAGATCTTATTGATCACTTGTGCAGACATGTTTTGTCCATTTATTACGAGAAATATAAGGGACTGTTCGCAGCCAGTCATTCTTGCCAATTATTGTATTTATTACAAGTATTTTCTCATTACGTGTGTTGTTTTGCTGTATTATCATTTTAATTCCTTTGCTCTAAGCAGTAATGTTCGAACAGGTGTTGGTCAAGGCAAGTGACTATGGACCTAAAAGCTCCTCAATCACTTGGGGGCATATAAGGCATCTAGTAAGCAAAGCATATTGAAAGGTATGTAAACACATGAGCAAAATAAGTGAAAGCATGCTAAGGTACTTAGAGGTTTTTTCAAAATTTTGTTAGTTTGTTAAATCAATCCAAAGTACTATGCTAAGTTCAGTCATGCGAACAGATATTATAATAACACAAAAATATTGTAATATCAAAATGAATTCTTTTACACCGCAAGCAGTGACTGCTCGGATGTAACTGTTTTATAAAAAGAGAAAAGCTGCCCGTGCAGCAATAAAAGTTAAAACATAAAATTGTTTTTACATCATGACCCATAGGTCATATAATTCAAAAATAAAAAGATAAAATTATGAAGTAGCCGGGGGGTCCTGTGGCGATTTCTGTTGCTGCTGGTTGACTGTATCTCCATCCTCTTCTCAGGCACCCTCGATACCGGTTGCTAAAGAAATCTCTGGAGACCATGGAATTGTTTCTTCTTTCAGACGGGCAACACACCTAGCTAGCTCCGCCTCCCATATATGGTTTGGAAGATAGGAGAAATTAGCACTGGGGTTGTTTTTCCAGAACAAGTAAAAGCACTCGAACGCCACCCCTTCGTTGTCTTCAAGATTGCGGGCATTCTATTCCTCTAGTGCAGTAACTTCTTTGCGGCTTATCTCCAGCTCAGCTTGAAGCTTGTGGGCTTCCAGGTAATTTATGAGCGAAGTCTCCTTGTACTGCTCCTTAGATGCAGTGATCTTGGCAATACTCACCTCCCTCTTTTTCAACTCCTCTTCAAGAGAAGCGAGTTTGGCCTCGGTCACTTCCAGCGCCTCAAGGTGCTTCGCCTCAGCTTCCTTAAGAGCCTCGGTATGCTTCGCCTCGGCTTCCTTAAGAGCCTCAGAATGCTTCACCTCAACTACCTTCAGCTACTCAGCATAAGTAGCTTCAATCGCCTTGAGTTGCTCAGTGTATCGAGCCTCAGCAGCACTAAGTTGATCGCTAAGTTTCTTTTCGAATTGAGCGGTCAGCGTCCTTGAGCATCGCGAACCAGAAGTCATGGTAAGAGCTCCATGCGATTAGAAAGAGATAAAGCTATTAGTAGGGGAGAATTGGCGAGAAAATTCATAAAGTACAATAAAGAAAGCAATTTATAGCAAGCACTTTGTTCAGTGCACGGTTGAGGACTTGATCAACCGCCATGGAGCCAGTCTCCTGAATCGCCTCCCAGCTGGGACGGTGCTTTGTTAGTCTGAACAGCCTATCTTTGGTTGAATTGAGCACCACGCCCTTGAGGTCATCTCCTGAGGCTTCTTCTCGACGACCAGCCGGCTGCTGGACGACGGACGTTGGAGGGATAAGGTCGGCTGGAGCTGGTGGAGGAGTCTGTCCTACCAGCCGGCTTGCTAAGTTTAGGAATCAAGGGTAGAGAAATTAAAAGTATAATACCCGAGCTATAATTACTGGTCGCTACACTATTTACTTTGCTAGTGCTACACTCACTCTCTGACCTATAAAATTTTGAATTTAAAGCAAGTGTGTATTTAAAGTTGCCATCCCCGTCAAAAAGGTGACAGGAAATAGGCAAACTATCTAAAAGAAAAAAATCAGTACCGTTCTCGTTCGACGACTCAAGAATAGGCTCTGAGGCCTTCCTCTTGCCCTTCCCTGGAGGGGCCGATGCAGTGGTGGCTCGCGGGGCGTCGGTTGGTTCGTTGATGGTCACCCCTATTGCCCTCCTTGTTGGAGGTTGTGACACATCTTGTTGTTGCTCGGGGACTTCAGTGCCGGTGGCACTCCCTGCGGTAGATTCCCTCACATCTTGGTGAGGCGCCAGAAGGTCGACCAGCCTCAGATTGGCCTCTGTGACCAGCTGTTTGACGCTTTTCTCTACGTCAGTCATGCTGACCAAGAGGGCTGATCGGACTTCCATGTCTGGAGTGTGAACTGGTCGCAACCATGGACCTGAAATGCACTAAACCTCTAAGGGAAATGCAAGAAGAATCAAAGGAAAACAAACGATCAAGGGTGCAAAGGTATTACCTCCTTGTGTGAACGCCAGGTTGTTGGCGACCATGTCGGTACTTAGAAAGTACTCCAGATTGTGCTTCCCCACGTTGGATATGAAAGTAGTATCACTCAAGAAAGTGTGGGTCGTTTCCTGGTGGCAGAAATGGAAGAACCTGGTGTTTTCTTGATTGGGGTTAGACTTTAGTTCGAACAGATAGTTAACCTCGTGTGGTGTGGGGACTGGCCACTTCTTATGACTATAAAGGATATAGAGTGCAGAGAGCATTCTATACCCATTTGGGGTTATTTTGATAGGAGCGACCCAAAAATAATTGGTCACTCCTTGAAAGAAAGGATGGAGAGGCGGGATCACTCCTGCCTCGATGTGATACCTCGACTAGGCGCTAAAGGTGCCTCCAGGCAGATTTTCCCGTTGGTCTCTAGTGGGTTGGACTAGGGTCACCCCAGGAAGCCCGTACTTCTTGATATAATTGGCAATTATCCTAATCGTTACTCGACTAGGGGGGGCAACGTACCATTCGACATCTGGTCAAATGATGTTTCTGAGTTGGGCTTGAATTTGAATTCCTGGCTCGGGAGTACCCTCAGCTCTACCGTTGGTCGAGGGAATTTTTATATGGGGAGTAGGCTGGTTTTCAGAAGGTTTTGTTGGTTTCTTTTTCTGGGCAGTGGATTTTACTCTACCCATGGCTGAAGGGTTTGCGTGAGGTCTGTTAGGTGGAATTCAAGAAAAAGGGATGTCTGGAATAAGTAATGGCGACTGTTCTTCATCCACGAGCAGTTGGGCGAGCAGGTCATCATTAATTGGTCTCTCACCTCCCCACGGATCTTGCATGAAAATCTGCAAACAGAAAAGGGGAGATGAAAACTTGAAGCCTAAAAACTTGTGTTGAAACTGGGAATAACGTTGCTCGCATATAGAAGTTAAGCTTTTATACGACCAGCAGCATTCTAGAAAAAATATTAAGTTTTATACGAGCATTTTGAGAAACGGATTAAAAAGCAGAAGTAAAAAGATTTTCAGAGAAAACTTTTTCGACTCCGAGAGGGCGGGAAAAACCCAGTTTTTCAACTAGCTTAAAAATCAAATTTTTACTTCGATTTCACGCCCTAAATCCACGATCTCGACTACCAAATTGACTCCTAACTCATGTGAAACGTTATTTTACTACCCTATCAAACATCGATCAAAATGCCCATTTACCCCAAGACAGTTTCGGTCAAGAACAGTCAAGAGCTCAGATACGAAACAAATAAAAAATGATTTTGCATGGCAACTCAAATGACTGAAAGGTTCGAAAAGCTTACTTGGATGAAAGGTGGAGTATGAACATGAACGTTTTGAGCGTCTGAGCGAAAGTTCCTTAGATCGACAGCGGGAGCTTCTGGGATTTTCTTGGCTCTGATGGTCGAAGTTCTTCAGAGTTCTTGAAGAAGAGAAGTCGAGTGAAAAGTAAAAAGTAAAAATGTGATCTTGGGGTATTATTTATAGTGATTGTGACACCATAAAAGATGTAATCATGGAATTACTTTTTCTAAAGTATGGGGAAGTGTAATAGCCGTCACACAAGTTTTTGGGAAACTGAAAAGACTTGATTGGACATGATTAGTTACCTTTTTTGAGAAGGCATGGGCGGCTCTGATAGATTTGGTGGGGTATGCAAAGGGTCAGTTTCTTAAGTTTACTTTATGCTGGTCGCAGTAAAATAAACTTGGGGGGCAAATGTTTACCCAAAAACGGCTACTGATGACGTGGCAAGGATTTCTCACACATGGTTGACACGTGGTAGAGTCATAATAAGGAGATGTTGTTCGATTATCGACCAGCTACACCTTACTTCGTCAAACCTCATGATTAGATACGACTAGGCTGGTCGTATGATTCAGTTTATTTCCTTAAAAGATTGTAATCTTGTAATAACTACGTTGATTATTTCCTCTTTATTACCTTGATACGCGGATATTAAGGAGAGTTAAGGCCCATTGGCCCATGTAACCCCCCTTGAGCCTATAAATATGCATGAGAGAGCTCAAGGAAGGGACTTCTGAATCCTTTCTCTGAATACTGAGAGAAAGAACATATAGTGCGATTATCCATCGTCTTGTTGTCATTCTCCCCAAGTTTGTGAAACTCAAGAACCCTAGTTCTTTGATCACGACATTGGAATTCAATATTAATAATAGCACTAAGTGGACGTAGGTCATTAACATCAATTTGGGCCGAAGCACTATAAATCGTTTGTGTTTGTTCTTTATCATTATATTCCATTATTGATTATCATCTCATTTCTTGTCGTATTTTTGATTCTATGTCGTTGGCCAAATCGAGGGTCAACATAGTCGAACCCTCAATCATACCCACTTGTAGTATAAATGAACACCTCTAAACCATAAAAAAAAAATAGATCTTAGATAACCATAAAATAAATAAGAATAAACCCAAGAAGATGATAATCATGAAAGCTTACCAAACTTTAATTATTCCTCTATTCTTTTTCCCAAAATCCTGAGCCTCACTCTAGCTTTCCTTCTCTATTGCTCATGTTAGCCTCTAGTCATCTCATTTCTCTTTGTTGCAAGCCACCTTCTAATCCTCTTCTCTGTCTGATGTATGATGAAAATGAGAGACGAGAACTTCTATTTTATAGGTGTGTAGCACCCTTCCCTTAATGGTGATTGATTCTCATTAATTCCTATGATCCTCAATTAATAACATGATCCTCTCAAAGTCTCAATACCAAATCTTGAACCTAGTCCTAATGCCATGCAATGTACGTCCATTAATAGTCTAATCACCCAAGATTCTATCACTAGTGAGCTTCCGAAATTCAGCTCATCATAATAAATAAAGAGAATTAATCCCCTTCCAATTGTTACCCAATTTTGAATTGACCTTGTGGGAAAATAACAATTCAATAGTCATAACTAATTGTCTTTCCCTTTCCTTCCATGGTGACCAAAAATATCCACCATTCTCCTCTTCCTCTCTTACACGCCCAAGTCATGCCAAAAATAGACATCATTCTTCTCATCTCTTCTTCACACGCCCAAGGCAAAAGACCACACACACATCCACATATAAATGGCTACTAACAACATTTATTAATAAATAAAATTCAAATATTAAATAAATGACAAAAATTAAAAATTAAAAATAAACAATGAAAAATAAATAAATTATTAATAAAAAAAATTAATAAATGATTATTAAATTATGTGACCAGATATTATAATTAATACTTTGGTTTATTGGATCATAGTATTATAGGTCCATGGTCCCCGAGTTGCCACTGTACTACAATGTCAAGGGTTAAAATGTCACAAGAAAGATTAATGGAGAAAATTACTAAATTACAGAAGAATTAATTTCCACGGCTGAGTGATAATTATGTGTAATTAATTAATTATTTGACTAATTAGTTTTATTTGAAAAAAATTGTATTAGTTGAAATTAATATTAATGAGTGTTTGGATTAATATTATAGAGAGATAATATAGTCAAACTGATAAACCAAGATAAGGTAAATTTTGAATTAATCAATATTTATTTCGAAATAATATTTATATTAATTTTAAATAAATATATTGTCTTAATTTTAGTAAAACAAACATTTAAAAAAAAAATTAGGGACCCAAAGTGTGGCGCCACACTCATGTGCCAAGTGTCCTTGGGATTTGAATTTTGAATTTCAAATATTATTTATTTATTTGATTATTGTTTTAATTTAATTAAAATAAATAATTAAAACAAAATTCTAACATAACAGTTTTGACTTAATTAAATTTAAAAATAAAAAATTATTTTATTATCTTTATAAGTTTAAAAATATATGATCTTTAATTTGAAGTATTAGACGATTAGTCAAAATAGTACCGATAGAAATTTTCTAAGTTTGAAAATTTTCTAGAACTCTCAAAGCTTTCTCTTCCCCTAAACCTTCTAGATCTCATCCGTTGAGAATATCTAGAGAGCCTAAATAATCAAACTATTAAATCATATCTGCCCACACACATCCTTGTGTGTTTGAGGAACGACTTGGAAGACTGTGGTGTGAGTCTTTGTGTGGATAGGAAGATCATTTGATTCTACAGAAAGACTCAATGACTCTCAATATGTTACAAGAGGTATTCTTGTTTTTTTATTTGTTTGTATATTTAATGTATAATTATATATATTGATCTTGGCTTGGTATTAATGATTTTTAAAACCACCACCATTTTCCACTATGTACCTGAGTTTATTCAAATTAATACCAATAGGGCCATGTTTCCCAAAATATTTGCATGATGTCTTAGCATGTTTAAGAGGCACATGACCATCATGTGATTGGTTATTAATGAAGGCCTGGTCAATCGATGACCAGAGTATTAAGAGGAAATTAAAGTTGCTCGTTAGGCACAAGGAATATGCTGAGTAGCAGGAAAAGAAGGGGTGCAAATGCATACGACCAAAGCTCCTCGTTGAACCAAGACAACCCCTCATAAACGATTATAAGTAAGATATTCCCAAGATATCTAATTATTTTATATGTAAATATCATTATTTATGTTACAATTTGGTTATGCTTGTAACGCAAGTTAAGGACGACCCAAATGTACATCCATGAGCCTATACATAGGACTCATAGGATTCATTTATTTTGACACGCAATATTTGGTATTCATGGAGAAATAGTGAGTTATACAAAGAACTTGTAGCTATCCTCGAGACTTGTTAAACTCAGTGAACCCTTGTTCGCTGATCACATATTTTTGGTGTTTTACATCAATGAAATCACTAAGTGGATGTAGGTTTTTACCAATCTCTGGGGCCGAACCACTATAACTTCCTTGAGTCATTTACATTCTTGCATTCAGCTCTATAATCCTTATCTTTTTTTGTGACTCCGTGTAGTTGACTAAATAAAGGGTCAACAGGCTAAATGCTAAAATTCCAAGGAAAGTGCTTTAACTGCAACAAGACAGGGCATAAATCGACAAATTGTAGATTGCTGAAAAATAAGGGAAATGGGGAAAATGTCGTGGAAGCAATAACCCAAGACATCTTTGACATAGACCTATGTGTTGTGGTCTTAGAAATCAACCTGGTGGATGCTAATCTAAAGAAATGGTGGCACGATACTGAAGCCACTAGTCATATATGTGCGAACAAGGCTGTCTTCTCCGACCTGAATTCGCTAGAAAATGGAAAGAATGTAATATCCATCTAAGAATATATTGTTATTTTGGTAATTCAGTCTGTGATGGTAATTTATTAATTTTACCCTTGCAAGGTATTTTCGTAATATGGGAATCATTAGGGGTATCTTTGTAATTTTATGTGATTACATGTTTATGTTTCTACTTGAATATGTTTATGATTTGAAATATGTTATGTGACCAATTGTTGAATTTGTGTATGTTTATGAGTAACAACAATAATTCATTCAAGTTATAAGGGCATATGTGTCACAAAATATGTAATTAAGGGTCTTAGTATAATTTAGAGGACTTTTGTGCCATAAGTTAATTAAAGAAATTGAAAAATGTTAGCATTATGTGAAATTACTAAAAGGACTTGATCCTAGTTACGAGATAGTAAGAATTGGGGGTAAATTAGTCTCTCCGTTCTAGAGTTAGTTTATGCATATTAAGATGAGACTTAGGATTAAGCGTATTGTAATATGGCTGCCACTTCCTAAAGAAAAGGAAGGAATCTTTCATTCTCTCATTCATAGGAATCGACTTTGAGGTAAGATCTAATTATTCTATAGCCTATAAGATATGTTTATTATTGTTCTTGGGAATTTGAGGTAGGAGTCATGATTTCATTGTTAGGATTGCATACTAGGATGTTTATGAATGTGATTCAATAATAGAAACATGCTAGGGAATAATTTATGGGTAATGATTAAGTGTTTGGATTATTGTTAATAGTTGACTAGAGGTTTTGAAGATGGGTGTAGGGTTTTTGAACCCTAACCATGCATTTATGATCATTTTTAATGCATGAATTGATGATAAATTAATGATTCGATATGTTTAGGAATGTTATTTTTAAATTTTGGAATTGTTGTATGTTGAAATCTGGGTTTGATGATGTTTAAGTTTGTGTTCTTGGAGGAATATGGTTAAAAATCGCATCTTGTGATTTCTAGAAAATCGTCGAGCGCGACCGCACTACATGTCCAGAAATTCAAAACTCTCTATGAGTGTGACCACGCTACTCACCGAAAAAAGTGGAGTTTGGTTTAGCTTTATGTGTCGGTTGATTTTTGTGTCTCTGATTAGGGGTTCTGTGTAGAATGGTTTTCGGACATTTTGAGTGTGAATCAAAGGTTTGGTTTGATAGGAAAATTACTTTTTTGGTTATCTATGTTATGAATAGGGCTCAATAAGGGAACTTGAAGGAAACAAAATTATTGTTGCTGCTTGGACCTTAGGTAAGAAGAGTGGACATATGCACACAGGGTGTACACTCGACATACTTACATATATTTAATTTATTATATGATCTTTTTTTTATGTTATGCATGATATGTGTATGTTGTATGTTTTGCGTGACATGCTTACGGTATGGTACACTCGACATACGTACATATATTTAATTTATTATGTCATAAGTATGATCTTTGTTTCATGTTATGCATGATATGTGTATTTGTTATATGTATGTGTATGTTGTATGTTTTGCGTGACATGCTTTCGGTATGGTAATTTACATGTTTACGTTACGATAAACTGCATTTTTATATTATGTTGAAATGCATTCTTACATTTTTGTGCTCAGTTGCACACTTGACCAAGACACTATTGGTCTACGACTGGAGAGAGTCCGGTATGGTATGATATGTTATTTGGTTATGTTTATTATATGAATTATTATTGTGAATATGTTAAGTTATAGTTATCTATTGTCTTATGAACAAATTGTGTATGATTAGTTTTGCTATTAATTGAATATTTTTTGTTACATTTTGTCTTAGTCTAGGTTGGAGGGTTGTTTCCTACACAACTCTTGTTATTGGGCATTAGCTCACGGGTACTCTGTGTTGCAGGTGTGATATGTTGTTTTGTTTCGTGGCAACATGCGAAGTCCAATCCAGTAAGGAATGTATATCATGACAGGCGTTCAACCTTGTTACGGTCAAAGGGGACGTAAACGCCAAAGTTTTATTTAACATTTTATTCGTGTGGTTTTAAAAATGTTTTAGAGTAAAGACCGATACTAGTATAGATTGTTTACTCACATTTAAATCAATGTTTTATTTTAAATTACAAACATCAGAATACTGCATGTTTTTAATAAGAACAATTTTAAAATGAAATTATATGCATTATTTAGTTTATCATTGGTTTTCAAGTTTTAAATGATTGGTACCCTAATGCGGTCTCGGGGTTGGATTTTAGGGTGTTACAATTAGTATAAGAGCCAAATGTTGTATTATTGTCAAGATCTCATAATATACATATGAAGACGGGAAAGGACTCAACCCATCACACTGTAAGTACTAGTTTTACCTTAAAATACTTGTTTGAAATTTTTTATCTTTTATGTTTTTCTATTGTTTGATTACGCAGAGTTAGTATGCTTTGTGACAGTTCTAGAAAACTTGGTGAATTGGATTAGAAATCTCAAATATGTAAGACTTGAGGAAAAAAAATAAAAGAAATTGAGGCGTTGCTATATGTTATGCAGAATTAGTTTGATTCATGATTTTAAGGTTGTATGTAAGAATTAGGTTGTTTAAGTATAAGATTGAATTAGAGGAATTTAAGAGTTTAAGTCAAGAGTTTTGCTAAAAGGAATCTGGTAGAATGGATATAAACTTAGTAAGTTTTGAGATAGGAAAGTTGGGTATTATGAAAAATTGAATAAAAGTGCAACCACGTCGCATTTCTTGAGCACAATCGCGTCGCATTTCTTTAGCATGACCGCATCATGTTTTGTTAGCACAACCACATTGGCATTTGTAGGAAAGTGTTTGTAACTAGAATGGTAAGATAGGCATTGAGGATGTGTCTATTTAAGAGAGATAGTTAAATGACACATTGTCGTAGTATTAAATGACACGTTGTCATAGTACGGTATGGGTAATAAGTGTGTGTCAGCTAATGAACTTTAGATGTATATTAGGAAATGGATATTTAACTTCATTATTATTTTGGGTTGGGTTTTGCACATAAAAAAGGATAAGAAAAGCTTCAGATTAACTTAAGGAACTAGTTTTGCGGTTAATGGAAACCTAATTGGATGAATTAAGGTAATTAACAATATCGGTAGGCCCGCTATAGGTAATGAGAAGAGGCCCATTTTAATGGTTACGTCGTGACTAGCATGAGGCACAGTGAGAGCCTACTTGCAAGTGTTTAGCTAATATCAATGTGTAGATGACATGATGAGGAAGTAAGACATATGTAGCGTTACCACTATGTCCCGACCAAACTGGTTAAGGATGGGTGCAATCGTTTTATCTCCTTATTCCTTTAACGCCCACTGATAGGTATGTATGTCATTTGTGTGAATATTTAATGTTATGTGCTACTTCTTGTGTGCTAGTTGTTTTGTCAGCTTTGGTTGACTTTTGTGTAGATAATCTGGTAGACTCTTTTGTCAGTTATGTTGATTGGTTGTCAACAATTTTAAGTCATGCAAATTCGGTCAATATATTCTGCTAAGAAGAAACATCCCAGGAGGCATGCAGGGTGATCACAGAGCTCTTGCAACCATTAGAAAGGAGGAGGAATTGTTCTGATGATGAGAAACTCTCGGGCCTTGGGATGATAGGTTGAATCATCTGAGACAAATTACTCTTCATGCATAGGCAAAGCATGGATGTGATGCCACTGATAGATGTTATTTTACACCTTAAGGAATTATTGAAAGCAAATTGGGAATTGTTTCAGATATAGTAGTTACCAATGTTCGAATGGGGTATCGAACTATTGGAGCTAAATGATAGGTTGGAATGATGACCACCATAGGTTATGTCACAAGGACTACTTGGTAAAATTAGGGAGTTTATACTTAACATATGTTTGACATAGGTGTCTGTACGAGGTAAAGATATTGTATGCTTGGGATGCGACACAATAAGGGGATAAGGATCAAACAAGTACTTGGTGCAAGTACTCATACGGGATGGTTCAGATGAACGATGTTGGCAAGTTTATAAACCTATTAGAAAGGTTTATTAGGAATAATTGAATGAATGCTTTGGGCAAGTCTAAGGAAGTTATTTAACTCATGAGAATGCTCGCAAAGAGTTTTAAGAGATTTAGGGTCGATTTGAGATAGAGTTACAATCTGTACTCAAGCTTTGAAAATGCAATGGAGCTGAGAGAGTGTTAAGAATTACAAGTTAGAAAGAGAACACATTTGTAAAAGGACTACAACACTAGTTGGAAGGACAAGAATAACCATGAGGTCCTTTGATATGTTGGAGCAAGAATTCAAACGTGATGAGATGGGGAGAAAATCCAATACAAATCCTAATCTTAGGATTAAAATCTCCACGAAATGTAAAGTAATACAAACAAACAACAAAGAGACAAAGTAAGTACATATAGGAATTGAATATGTTTATTTTGATCTGGATAAGAGACAAGTGAGGGATAAGTGTCTATATGGAAGCTCACTTAAGGAACAAAGGGATTAAAACTAAACATGGTGGGGGTCTTTGCACCCGTGAAGCCAAATATTGAATGCAAGTCCACCAATAGTAGCACGACAAGAGACCGAATGTGATAGTTTTGTAAGATCTTAAAAACGAACATAATCATCGCATTCTTCCAGCAAATGGTATGTAAATTGAAAAGGAGTGAAATGTTAAGTATATGGGAAGCGATGGACGACTACACACAGATGGAGCATACTAGAAAAACTCGACAGAGGAAAGGCACACGAGATGAGCCAACTACCTAAAGCATGGCACGACTACCAACGATCACAACATCATCAACTCAAAAATGTTGCTCAACAATGGTGACACCACAGTTGCAGCTAACATGGTAGACAAAGTGGAAAACCATTAGTAGGAAATTAGAACATCAAGGTGCATGCATCACCAAAAGGATCTTCGAAGAAATTTTTGGAGCTACGAAAGGGGTCGAAGTGGCTATTAAGAATTCATTAGAAGTACTGGCGACTTCATAGCGCCTTACTTGGTGGAGCAAGTATGAATAAGGGTGCAAAAGGCGTGGTTGCAGGATCAATGAACAACGACATTAGGCCAATAAGTGAATTGAATTAGTAAGGCAACAATTTCCATAGTTTAGGAGAAAGACAAGGCGACAAGGATGTGCATGGACTACGAAAAGCTGAACAAGTCAAAGTTGACAAGAAATGGTTATTTCCCAAAGGTTGGGGACAATTATGTTTGAACATCCAGAGGGAAACGCAAGGTATCCTATAGATTTTATTGGGTTGAGATATTATTAACCTACGATGTCGGAAATACCACATTATGAAAAAGTTTCTCATCAATATTTGGATAATATGAATTCAAAATTGGGAATGCTTGGATAAACAATCACTATTTATCATGGAATTCATGAACAAGATTTTCAAGACATGCTTGATCAAGTTCAGGACATTATTTGTTAAGGAAATCTTAGATTCTTTTAAAGACGGGTACTGAACATGAATGACACTTATATGCAACTCAAGGAGTTATGGCAACTTGTGAAAGTGTGAAAAGGTGGAATATGAAACTAACATGGGAATTATGACGATTTTTTTATGTCAAGGTAGAAGGATACCTTGAGGATGATGGTGAAGGATGTTCAAAGACACCACGTCATTCAAATATGTCAACAATTTACACGAAGGATTGACTCACATGGTGGGGTATGATGATGAAATGATGAGACAATAGCATAGTTGAGATGCAGTTGACTATTCTTCATTTGCAACGCAAAATAACATATTTGATTATCGTGAACCTCAGAGGAGGTATACATCATCAAATATGTTTTTCTATTCTTATAAAGAATAATGTAAATTATACAGTATGAGAAGTGGTACGATAATTGTTGATTCATTTTTTCAACAACAAGGGATTTAGAAATCTGACAATAGAGAGTGTTGACGGTGAGAACTCGTCAACCAAGTTAAGTTAGAAAAATAGAAATGTAGAGATTATTAAATGGAAAAAACATCAAAGATCTAATTGGAAACTCAAAGAACAGTTACAGAACGAAAATGATGAACTGAATTTGTATTTCTTATGGTGTTGTGCTACAGTGTTTTTTCCAACCTCCCTCCAAGTGGAAGTGGAATTCCTTTTATAGTGGGCTCTAATGGCCCCTGATACATTGTGGTCCAGGGGACCAGATAGTACATAGGTACACAAGCAGGAGAGTGGTTTTAGGGGTAGTGGTGTCGGCTCCAGTACATGGTCAGAATCAGTGGGGATGTCTCCACTACTTACTGAATATGAGTGTCAGAGGTTGTCTGGTGTGGACCGTAACAAGTACTTCGCTTGTACGGCCACTACTTGGCTGACATGGGCTTAGTGTCCGTACTTCTTCTAACTTGGTGTGAATCACTGCAAGGCACCTCCAACGCATCTTATTGGTGTGTTGGAGAGATCCATGATTTTACCTCTTGTTGGACTCACGGTAAGAGTGGTGTCGAGTAAGTGGCGCTAATCTTAAGGGGCGAGATAGAACCCCTCTTTTGAGGCCAATGTTGGGGAGGTGACCCCTAGTGGTGCGGATGAGGCCTGGTAGGATTGAGTGTACTAAGAGGAGGCATGATGCAATCCCCCGCGAGACGCCTCCATCAAGGCGTGGCTAGAAGGGCGCGCATCTGATCAAAGCCGTCATGAGGCTACTAGAACCTACATGAATGCTAAAATGAAGAAAGGTCAATCTATCCGTGAGCATGTTTTGAACATGATCAGTGTACTTCATGAAGCTGAGACGCATGGAGCAGTCATGGATGAAAAGACACAAGTAAGCATTATCCTTGAGTCTTTAACTCCTGCCTTTTCTGCATTCACAACAAATTATGTCATGAACAAATTAGATTTTAACATGACACAATTGCTGAATGAATTACAAACTTTTGAGTCTTTGAATAAGACCATCTCAAGTAAGGCTGAAGCAAAACCATCTTCTTCAAAGAAGAAAAGAAAAGGAAATAACAATGACAGCAAACCTAAAAAGGACAATCCGAAAAAGGCAAAGAAGTCATCCAAGGCGCCCGAGAACAAAAAGAACAATGACCCCAAACAAAAGGCACCCAAAGGAAAATGTTTCCATTGTAATGTCGATGGTCATTGGAAGAGAAACTGTCCAAAGTATCTCGCCGAGCTAAAAGAGAAAAAGAAAGGTAAATCAGATTTACTTGTACTCGAAGCTTGTATGGTGGAACAAGATAAATTATCATGGATAGTTGATTCTGGTTCCACTAACCATGTTTGTTCTTGTTTGCAGATGCTTGAGTCCGCAAAGCAGTTGGAGCAAGGAGAGATGACTATGAGAGTGAGAAGTGGAGCGCTTGTTTCAGCCAAAGCATGTGGAACAGTCCGTTTAAATTTTAAGAACAATTTTCTAGTTTTGAATAATGTGCTATTTATTCCTGAAATTACTAGAAACATTATTTCTTTATCTTTATTACATGAACAAAATTTTAACATTTCTTTTAATAATAATATGATTTTTATTTCAAGGAATGGGAACAATATTTGTCATGCAAAACAAAAGGACGGACTGTACATGCTTAATCCAATAGAAAAATCGCTCAATAATTCTAAATTGTTTAAAGTAGCTATTCCGCAAAGTAACAAAAGACAAAAGGTTTCTAAAGAAAATGACACGTATCTATGGCACTTAAGATTAGGTCATATCAGTCTAGATAGGATAAACCGGTTAACTAAAGATGGACCTCTAAGAGAACTAACAGTTGGAACCCTACCGGTTTGTGAATCCTGTTTAGAAGGAAAATTGACTAAACGACCTTTCACTTCGAAGGGAAATAGAGCCAAAGAACCACTAGAGCTAATACATAGTGATGTATGTGGTCCAATTAACATTCAAGCTCGAGGTGGTTATGAATATTTTGTCACATTCACTGACGACTATTCTAGATACGGTCATGTGTACCTAATGCAAAGAAAATCTGAAACTTTTGGAAAGTTCAAAGAATTTCAAGCAGAGGCTGGGAAGCAATTAGGTGAATCTTTAAAAACACTCCGATCTGATCGTGGTGGTGAATATTTGGATTCTGAATTCAAATATTTCTTGCTAGAGCATGGAATTCTATCCCAACTCACAACACCTAGAACGCCACAACAAAATAGAGTTTCAGAGAGAAGAAACCGAACTCTGTTGGACATGGTCAGGTATATGTTAAGCTACTCTTCACTTCCCTTATCATTTTGGGGATATGCACTACAAACGGCTAACTACATTTTGAATGTAGTTCTGTCCAAAGTTGTGACAAAGACACCTCTGGAACTATGGAATGGAAGTAAACCTAGTTTACAACATTTCCGTATTTGGGGTTGTCCTGCTCATGTGCTAAGACCTAAATCTTGAAAACTGGATTCTAGGTCTGAAGTGTGTATATTCGTGGGCTATGCTCCAGAAACAAGAGGTGGATATTTCTATAGCCCAAGTGATCAAAAGGTATTTGTTTCGACAAATGCAACCTTTTTAGAACACGACTATATGAATGATTTTAAACCTCGGAGCAAAGTAGCTTTAGAGGAACTAATGACAGATAATATTCCATCTCCATCCTCTTCATCGGTTAATGACAAAACAACCAAAGAAACCACATTTCCTGAAAAGGAAAAACCAGTGCAACATCGTAGTGGGAGGATTGTGAGACAACCTATTCGCTACGAACATGAGGCACACGTTCTTGTATCAGATACTGAAAAGGACGATCCATTGACAATCCCTGTCAATGTTATAGGTCCATGGTCCCCGAAATGGCTCAAACAATCACTGTCAAAGGCAAATACAAAAAATGGGCTAAAAGGACTTATGTGATAAGTAAAATATTTTTCCATGTATCAAACATATTTATTGTTTAATTATGTGTAATTAATTAATTATTTGATTTACCAAAAATATAATTAATTTTGAATTAATTTATTTTTGGGATTTTTGGTATTTAAATAATAATAAAAATTGGGAAAAATCACATGCCTGCACAGGCATGTGGTACACGTGTGGCACTGTGCTACATGCATAAGAGATGGACTTAGTCTCTTGATTCCACAATTTTAGTTATGTAAATATTAAATAAATAATGAAATATTTTAATATGATTAAAATATTATTATTTAAACAAAAATCTGATAACTGATCAGTTATTTTGAATTTGTTTAAAATAACAAATATTTTAATATATTGGATATTATTAAATATTGGATATCAGTTTTCACAGAACGTAATTTTTCAGGGATAGAAAAATATCTAGGATTCTCTCAGAGAAAAGAGAGCAATGACAAAAACAAAGGTTATTGTTCTTCACAAAACCTAGGTCCAAACTTTATCAGATCTCATGTGTTGAGAACATCTGATAAATAGTTGTTGCCTATTATTTGTATAGCGAGCCCACACTCGTTCTTTGTGTGCCTGAGAACATTTTGGAAGATCTTGGTGTGAGATCTCAAGGATTAAGCCATACGAAAGGATAGCAGCAAGGAAGGACCTGAGGCAATTTTTCTATTCTTGTCCTTGATTCAATATATATATGAGTGTGAAGAAGTAGATCTAGAAATCTTATGGGATTAATCTGACAATTTGATTGTTGTTCCGCTGCGCATAATCTCTGATTTGATCAATAAAAACCAACACATTTGTGCCTAGAGGTTTTGAGCCCATTCCTTTGTGTTTTGTAGAAATCCTCCCATTTATACGTAAACCCTTTTTTGCTTTCGGGACGAGGTCTCATGGCAAGTGAAGGTCTATTCTGCATTCCTCTGGGGGTTGAGTTTGTCGACTTGTCTTCAGACTTAGAGTCCCGTGAGGAAAATCCTTACCGTGACCATGACACTTTAAGGCAGGCCCGTATTCGTCATCTCGAGCACATGGCCGAACTTAGGCATAAAATTTTGGTGGTAGAGAGTGAAATTGACTCAGTGTTGAGGGGAGACGGAGTACCTTTCCCTCCTGACATTAGTGACCATGTAGCAAACCTTTGTGTGACCCTTTTAGATTTGCAGGGGGAGTTGGAGTTTATGGAGGGACATCTTCCACCTGAGACTCCTAGCCCGTCTTTGCCTGACGACTGTCATAGGGCCGCTCCGGCTTCTCTTCAACCTTTATTTTTGATCTTCCCTAGCTTAGCGCTTCTGCAACCGGTGCCCTAGTGGAAGACTCTTGCTAGGAAGAGAAAATGGAGGCTAAACTGTTTTGTCTCCTCCTCACCTTTTGTTTTTGGTTTTGCAGATATGCCAAAGAGAGGACGATGACAGGTGTCCGTTGATGACCGGGACGATGCCCCCCTATTGGCGTCCACCCTAGTGTCCCACGTGTCTGAAAACAAATTGATGGAAATTGTAGAGCACTACTGTGTTCCCCCGGAGTACGCATTATACACCCCTTCGGACAAGTTCTGGGCTGACTGCCCTAATACTGGCTACGTAGCCCTTAGCAAGCATATCCTGAAGGCGAGTGGTACAATCCCATTACACCCGTTCTTCGTTGCGGTTCTCAACTATTTTGACCTCGCTCCACTTCAGCTGGCACCCAACAGTTGGCTGACCTTGAGCTGCCTCTTTATCGCGTTTATGAAACTTTTCCATCGTCCTCCTACGGCCCAAGAGGTGCATTTTCTGTACAATCTCATGCCCTCTCCCAAATCCAAGGGCTTTTATTTCCTACAAAAAGCCAATACTGCAGTCCCCTTGATTGATGGTGCAGTGTCCAACCCGGAGTCCTGGAAGCAGGACTTTTTCTTTGTGAAAGGCCCTCTTTTGAAACTTATTGTTATATAACTTATGTTTGTGTCGACAATGGTACGAATCATGCAGAGCAGTTCACCATACCTGTAGTTGTTTGATCGGAGGCGGACGCTATGAAAAAATTCCTCAGTGCTGACCGCACCGTGAGATAGGCTACATACCTCTTCACTGTGGAAAAACTCCACCTTCACAAGCAGTCCCCGGTTTCAGATCCTGGGTTGCTGTGGACTCTTCCCGGGTCAAAGAAGATGAAGGATGCCTCGGCTGAGCCTTTCCCGGGTGAAGGTGAGGCCGAGTGTGTGCCGGAGGGAGTCTCCCCTGGACACGGTAAACCTTACCAGCCATCTCCATGCCCCGGGGAATGCCCTCCCTTTGCCCCATTCGACCCTGATATGGCTTCCCAATCTCAGGACCTACAGGTCATGCCGGGGCATTTTGTTTGCTTTGATCCTGCGGACGTTGACGCTTTTCCTCAGGCTCCCCCCGACCCTGGTCCATCAGAGGCTTACTTTCCCGATCTTCCTGCACCCCCTTTTGATCTGCCCGGGAAACATTTTTTCCGATCTTCCTGCGCCCCCTCCTGTTTCGGCGAGCGGGTCGTCTGTCCTCACTCAGCCAGGTACCCTTGGCTCGGAAGGGGCGCCCTGGGTGGGCCACTTGGTGGCCTCTTACGGGCGGCGATATCTCCAGATTTCCTCAGGCCTCCCCGAAGCTGATTGGAGTGGTCTTGGGAGTTTCACTATGTCGGACCTTGGGGAGACTCTTACGCGCTCTACTGCCTGGGTGAGTTTAGGCATCTTACGTCGGCCTTATATCTTTTTACTCCCTTCTCTTTTTTTTAGTTACTTATCACTATTGTTGTTATTTTTCTTGTGCAGGCCTATACTGGAGCTCAGCTGTTTGCCGACTCGGCTCGCAACCTTTCCACGTCGAATGCCGAGAGGGACCGTCTTGCGGTTCGGGTCCAGGAGCTCGAGGGGGAGCTTGCTGAAACCAGGTCTAGGCTAGAAAAGGCTTTGGCAAAAATTTTTGCCTCATCGAAAAAGAAGAAGAGGGCGATTGCCAAGGCCACAATGTTGCAGGAACGGGTCACGAGCCTAGAGGCCAAACTCCATGGTGCCAAGGCTACCACGGCTGCGTCGCAGGAGAGGGTCGCTTCCTTGGAGGGCGAACTTGAGGGTGCTAAGGCTGCTGTAGTCGCGTCGCAGGAGAGGGTTGCTTCCTTAGAGGCGGACAACACAGCTATTGAATACAGGTCCATAGAGCATGCCCTTTACGGTGTATGGAGGAAGGATCCAAACTTCGATTTCTCCTCCTTTGGCGAGCACGCCGTTGCCCGGGCGGCTGGATGGAACGCCCGTAGCAGGAGGCCTTGAGATCATTACTTCATAATTTTTGCCAGTTAACCCGCTGTGAATGTATGCTCGTTCGAGCCTTATTGTGCTTGTAATTATTATTATTATTTTTTAAAATCTTGCCATGTTACCAAGACTCTCTTTTAATATATACATATGCAGCTATTCATCTCTTATCCCTCTGTGTTTGAGGTCTTTTTGAGCCCATAGGATGGGGTTTGGTAGGTTCCCCTCTTTTATTTATCAGGCTAGAGGTCCTTTGGAGCCCATGTGAAAGGGTTCAATGGGTCCTTTTTTGGTGCCTCTTGATTATTCTTATAAGGATACATTGACCCCTTGCATTCTAGCTATCCTTTTATATATTTTTGCACGCGCTTATTATTTCTTGCGAGAAGCGTCCTTCTCGTCATTATTCATAGCACTATTTTTTAAAGGGTCTCTTTTAGGACCCTTTTTGGCTAGACGGCTTGGTGGCCGCTCTAGGCTAATTGGCGGGTGCTCTTTCTGGGGTTTCTCCCTTTGAGAGAGTATCTGCCTTTATTTGAAAGCTTGTTGTTTTTTTTTTTTTTATAAGACCTTTTGCCCTCCTTGATGTTCGTAAGGGTAGCTAATCCTTGTGAACTTCAGGAGATGCCTTGCAAGGTCTCCTCCCTGTTTGTTAGGGTTCACCATGCATTTAAAAAAAAAAAAAAGAATTCGTTTAAGGCCCTAATACGAGGGGTCCTTTTGGGTTCCTCCTAATAGAGGGTCTTTTCTATGATCCTCCTAATACAAGGAGTCCTTTTAAGGATCCTCCTTTTTAGGAGCCCTTTTTAGGATCCTCCTGATAGAGGGTCCTTTTTAGGATCCTCCTTTTTAGGATACAAGGAGTCCCTTTAAGGAACTAATTTAAGGCCCAGATATAAGGGGTCCTTTTGGGTTCCTCGTGATAGAGGGTCCTTTTTAGGATCCTCCTAATACAAGGAGTCCTTTTAAGTATCCTCCTTTTTAGGAGCCCTTTTTAGGATCCTCTTGATAGAGGGTCCTTTTTAGGATCCTCCTTTTTAGGATACGAGGAGTCCCTTTAAGGAACTCATTTAAGGCCCTGATATAAGGGGTCCTTTTGGGTTCCTCCTTTTTAGGATCCTCCTATTTGCTGTATGCTTTACCTCCTGTCCTACCCCCCAAGTGTTTGGTGAAATTTATTTCGGCAGGCACTTTGGTTGATGCTCACATAGAAAAGAAAAATAACATTCATAGTAGGCAGGTTACAACAATATATATAAAGTTTACATCTACTTTGGTGGTTATCTAGGCAACCTATTTGATTCTTGTCTATAGAGCTAACATAACACATAACAAACTAAGCACAGATACTGCTTGCATTGGATGTGGAAGTCTCACTGGTAGTACTTCTTGAGGTGTTCTGCATTCCATGCTCGAGGCACGATGGTGTCGTCCATGCGCGCCAGCTTATAGGTGTTTGGTGGTATGCACTGGGGACCTAGTAGGGTCCTTCCTAATTTTCCCCCAGTACCCTCGCCCCCAGGTCTCACATGTTGGGGAGTACCTTCCTCAATACTAGGTCTCCTACCCTAAACTTTCTGTCCCGAACCCTTGAATTGTAATACCTCGCTGCCTGCTGCTGATACGTGGCCAGCCTTAGTTGTGCCCTTTCTCTCTTGGCTTCTAGCAGGACCAAGTTCTCGACCAACGCTGTGATGTTAGCCTGGTCATCGTTTGTTTGCGTGCGGAAGGAGTTAACCTTCATTTTTACTGGAAGGACAACTAGAAGGACAGCCTCGCAGCCGTAGGCCAAGGCAAAAGATGTCTCCCCAGTGGTGGAGTGGGGGCTGGTCCTGTAGACCCAGAGCACATTTGGGAGTTCCTCGACCCAGACCCCTTTCAACTTTTCCAACTAAGTTTTCAAGTTCCTTTTCATGATCATGTTGATGGCCTCTACTTGCCCATTGTCTTGGGGGTGTATTACTGCGGAGAAACTCCTCCTGATTCCTTTCTCCTTGCAGTAGTCCTCGAACATCCCTCCTTCAAGTTGTGTTCCATTGTCGGAGATGATCTTATAAGGTACTCCAAACCTGCAAACAATATATTTGTTGACGAAGGTAGTGATCTGCTTAGCCGTTATGTTGACTAAAGGCTCCGCTTCCCCCTACTTAGTGAAATAGTCGACCGCTACCATCACATACTTAGCTCCTCCTCTTCCGGTTGGTAGTGCCCCTATCAAGTCAATCCCCAACACTGCGAAGGGCCACGGGCTGGTCATGCTCACCAGCTCATTTGGTGACTGTCGTGGGTAAGTTGAATGTCTTTGGAACTTGTGACACTTTCTCGCGAAGTCACTCGCGTCCTTCTCCATGGTAGGCCAATAATACCCTTGGCGGACGGACTTTTTTGCCGTGGACTGCCCCCAGCATGGTTTCCACATTCCCCTTCGTGTATCTCTTGTAAAAATTTTGACACCTCTCCCTTATCAATGCACCACAGGAGGGGGTAGAGAAGCCTCTCTTATACAAGATTCAATCTACTATGGTGTACTGGGCGGCTCTGTAAACAAGTTTGCGGGCCTCTTTCTTATCCAAGGGCGAGGTCCCGTCATTTAAGTACCTCCTAATGGGGGCAAACCATGGCTCCTAGGAGCTATTGACCGTGTTGATCCTCACTTCGGCTATGCTTGGCTTGGGGAGATATTTGACTGGTATAGACTCAAGCGTATCTTTGTCTCGTGTGGAGGCGAGTTTCTCAAGTGCATCGGCGTTTGCGTTTTGCTCCCTGAGGATCTGTTCTATCATGTATTTTTTGAACTGATCCAAATACTCCTTCACCTTGGTGAGGTATGCAACAATTTTTGGACCTCTACCTTTGTATTCGCCCTTCACCTGAAACACTACCAGCTGTGAGTCACTAAAGACATGCAAGTGGGATACCTTCAACTCCTTAGGTAGCCGCAGGCCGGCCAACAACGCCTCATATTCTGCCTCATTATTGGAAGCTTCGAATCCAAATCTCAAGGCATAATACATCTTGTGCCCTTCAGGACCTGTCATCACTATGCCAGCACCGGCTCCCCCTTTGTTAGATGCCCCATCTACATGGAGGCTCCATTCTTCAGGGTGCCTCTCCTCTTCATGTGCCAGTTCACCCTCCTCTACTTCCCCCTCTTCTTAGGGTCGGTAGGCCAACTCGACAATAAAGTCTGCGAGTACCTGCCCATTGATTGAGGTCCTTGGGGTGTAAGTGATGTCGAACTGACTCAATTCGAGCTACCATTTTAACAATCTTCCCGAAGTTTCAGGCTTGTGCAAGACTTGACGCAGGGGGTGTCGGTGAGCACCTCAATCGGATGAGCGTGAAAATAGGGCCTCAATTATCGAGAAGTCACTATTAGGGCATATGTTAACTTCTCTAATTCTGTGTACCGGGTTTCTGCGTCTACCAACCGTTTACTCACATAGTAGACAGGTTGCTGGTGCTTCTTTTCTCCCTTGACCAAGGCAGCGCTTATATCATGCTTTGATACAGCCAGATACAGGTACAACTTCTCCCCTTTTTCTAGCTTGACCAAAAGGGGAGGCCTTCCGAGGTGTTCCTTCAGCTTGGTAAAGGCTTCCTGGCATTCGTCATCCCAAGCGAACTTTTTGTTCCCTTTTAGGATGTTGAAGAAAGGGAGGCATTTGTCAGTCGACCTGGAGATGAATCTATTGAGGGCTTCCACTCTCCTTGTCAGGCATTACACCTCTTTTTTTCTTTGTGGTGGGCTCATTTCCTGCAAGGCTTTGATTTTTTCAAGATTAGCCTCGATACCTCGAGAATTCACCATGAAACCCAGGAATTTTCCTGACGAAACTCCGAAGGTGCATTTGAGTGGATTCAGCTTCATTCTATACCTACGAAGGGTGTTGAACATCTCCATGAGGTCGTTGGTGAGCTCTTCCGCTTTCTTTGTCTTCACCAGCATATCGTCCACGTACACTTCCATGTTTCTTCCTATTTGATTCGCGAACATTTTGTTCACCAACCTTTGGTAAGTGGCACCTGCATTTTTTAAACCAAAGGGCATTACTTTATAGCAGTACAACCCCTTGTCTATTATGAACGAAGTGTGCTCCTCATCAGCAGGGTTCATGGGTATTTGGTTATACCCTGAATATGTGTCCATGAAGCTAAGTAGCTCGTGTCCTGCTATGGCGTCTACCAACTGGTCTATCCTAGGAAGCGGGAAGCTGTCCTTAGGGCAGGCCTTATTAAGGCTGGTAAAATCCATACAAGTCCTCCACTTTCCGTTGGGCTTCGGGACTAGCTCTGGGTTCGACACCCATAGTGGGTAAAATGCCTCTCGAATGAACCTGTTCGCCTTCAGCTTGTTAACCTCCTCTTTTAGGGCCGCGTATCTCTCTGGGTCTAGTGTCCTCCTTTTTTACCTCACCGGCCTTGCGTTTGGGTCGATGTTCAGATGGTGGCACATGACCACTGGGTCTATCCCTACCATATCCTCGTGACTCCAGGCGAATACATCGAGGATGGCTTTTAAAAACTCTACTAGTTTCTCCTTCATGTCACCGGCAAGGTTTTTTCCAACTTTCAACTTCCTCAATGGCTCATTCATGACTGTTATTTCCTCCCATATCTCTACCGGTTCACCTCTGGGCTCTTCTGTGACTCATGGGTCCAGCTCGCTTAGGTTCGTGCCTTCATGCACAACCATCGCCATATGTGCTGTCGGCTTTGTGGCTGTGCGGAGGGATGTGTTATAGCATTCCCTCGCTTCCTTCTGCTCTCCTTTAATGCATGCTATTCCCCCGGGAGTTAGGAATTTCATAGCTAAATGGTATACAGAAGTTATCGCCTTCAGTTCTCTTAGGGAAGGTCTCCCTAATACCGCGTTGAAGGCTGAGGCGCAATCTACCACAACGAAGTTTTCCATTATGGTGGTCTGTCTGGGCTACTCTCCCATAGTAAGGGCTAACTCGATTGCCCCCGGGGCTGTATCTTATCTCTCGTAAATCCATACAAAGACGTAGTGGAAGGCTTTAGGTGGCGGAGGCTTAGTCCCATCTTCTCCAGTGCTGGGCGATACAAGAAGTCCACAGAGCTTCCGTTATCCACCAAGACCCGATGCACCCTCATGTTAGCAAGCTGGACAGTCAACACTAGGGGGTCATTGTGGGGGAAGTGTACACCCCGAGCGTCTTCTTCAGTGAAAGTTATTGAGTCATTTTCACCCTTGAAACTCTTTGGGGGGCGCTGCTCCAGACTTAGGACGCATGGTGGTGGACTTCATCTGGCCTCTCTGGCATATCTCTCTCGTCCCTTCCTTGATTCACCCCCGAATCCTGGTCCTCCAAAGATGGTACTGACCTCTCCTTGCACTTCTGGGGCTACTTCTTGCGCCCGCAGCGAGGATGCTCCTTCTTCTGGCCTATGGTTCTCTTTGCGCACATATCTTCCCAAAATGCCCCCTGCGGATGAGCTCCTCCATTTCCACCTTCAAATGGTTGCATTCCGCAGTTGTGTGGCCTATATCTTTGTGATACTGACAATACTTGCTAGGGTCTCTTTTAGACCGGTCTTTTTTCATTGGCGAGGGCCTTCTGAAAGGGACCTGGTTTTCGTTTGTAATGAAAATATGCTCTCTCGCATGGGTGTGTTCAGTATAATAGGTGTAGGGGCCTTGTCTGCATTCGTGAGAGCGCTGATGCTTATGGGGTCGATCATCTCTTGCCCCCTCATAGTCCCTCTTTTTCTTTGCATTGCTTGGCTCTCCCGGATTAAGGGCTTCGGTGAATTCTGGTATTTTCTGGCCTTGAGGCTCTCGTGACCATCTTCCACGCAAATATACTTTTGCGCCCGCTCGTAGAAATCATCCAAGTCCCTGACTTCCCTCTTGAGCATGTTATCCCATAACTTGCTTCCTGGGCGCACTCCAGCTGTGATGGCCATTTTAAGCTTTCTGCAGGTCAGGCTCCCTTCTTTAGCTGCCTCCATATTGAACCTATGGATGTAGCTCTTTAAGACTCTCATTTTCTCCTTGCTTCACATTAGCGAGGCTGGTGCCTGGCATCGTGTAGTCCCGCACGGCGTGGTGTTGCTGGAGGAATTCATCAGAAAACTATTGCCAAGCTCTGATGGACCCTGGTCTAAGTCTTTTGGACCATTTGTACGCAGGTCCTTTCAATGTGACAGCGAAGCAATGACATCTCGCCCCGCTACTAATTCCCCTCAGCTTCATTAGGTCGTTAAATGCATCCATATGGTATTTCGGATCTGTGCTTCCTTCGTTGGGGGTCATATGGGGCTCCTTAAAGTTGGCTGGGAGACTGATTGCTTGGATCTCCTTGATGAAGGGCGACTCATGATCGAACTCCTCCTCAAAGGCTTGACCTCCGGAGGCGGTGATGATTTTGCTTTGTAGGCTCCTCATTTCTGTGTCCAGGTCCTCCTCCTCTTGCTTAGGGAGTCTCTCAAAGTGGATGGGTTAGGATCCCCCTTTCCTTTGCCTTCTCAGGGCGCCATAGGGGGTGTGGTCCTTTTACCCGCCCTCTTTTTGTTGAGTTCTTCTCGTAAATCTGAGGGTGTTGTCTTTGAGGTGACCTTGTCATCATTACGAGGGGCAGCATTGGTCTTCGGCTCTGGCTTCTGGAGCTGTTTCGGTGGTCCTGGACATTCGCGCTACTTTGTTCGAGGGGTGTTACTAGTGGAGAGTCGGGTCTTTCCGTCATCTATTGGGATGGTGGCATCTACCTTCTCTGGTCTCTCTCTTTCCGCTTAGGGAGTGTCACGTTTGATCTCCCTTTCAAGAACCCATTTAGCACCTCTTGCATGTTTTCCAGGGTGGTTTCTAGCCTCTGATTCTTGCGGTGAAGTTCTCGTTTCTCATCTTCATAGAATTGAGACTTCGAGCTTGAGCTGACAGAGTGGACCCGAGGGTGCTTGTCAGCTCGGCGCTTTGATGGGCCTAGATCCTGCCGACCGGGGTTTGGCACTTGCGGCGGCCTTGGAGGTAGGAACTTATCGGTGCCCCTTGCTGGGGCAGTCGCCGACCTTGGGTGATCCTCCTCAGGTGGGACTGCCGGGGACGAGGCCTCCCTTTCGTCTCTGGGCACCTCAGGCTCCCTTGGGGCCTCCATGTTTGCAGGTGGAGGAGGATCCCTCATGGAGGATTTTAGCTGATCTCCGTCAAGGTGGACTTCCACCTCGCGCGGCTCTCTCAAGCATTTCGAACGTGACAACATTTTTTCTTATCAGAATCAACGGAAGAACATTGACCTGCAATCTATCCTTCCCACAAACGGCGCCAAACTATTGACTGTGAGAACTCGTCAACCAAGTCAAGTTAGAAAAATAGAAATGTAGAGATTATTAAATGGAAAAAACTTCAAAGATCTAATTGGAAACTCAAAGAACAGTTACAGAACGAAAATGATGAACTGAATTTGTATTTCTTATGGTGTTGTGCTACAGTGTTTTTTCCCACCTCCCTCCAAGTGGAAGTGGAATTCCTTTTATAGTGGGCTCTAATGGCCCCTGATACATTGTGGTCCAGGGGACCAGATAGTACATAGGTACACAAGCAGGAGAGTGGTTTTAGGGGTAGTGGTGTCGGCTCTAGTACATGGTCAGAATCCGTGGGGATGTCTCCACTACTTACTGAATACGAGTGTCAGAGGTTGTCTGGTGTGGACCGTAACAAGTACTTCACTTGTACGACCACTACTTGTCTGACATGGGCTTAGTGTCCGTACTTCTTCTAACTTGGTGTGAATCGCTGCAAGGCACCTCCAACGCACCCTTATTGGTGGGTTGGAGAGATCCATGATTTTACCTCTTGTTGGACTCACGGTAAGAGTGGTGTCCAATAAGTGGCGCTAATCTTAAGTGGCGAGATAGAATCCCTCTTGTGAGGCCAATTTTAGGGAGGTGACCCCTAGTGGTGCGGATGAGGCCTGGTAGGATTGAGTTTACTAAGACGAGGCGTGAGGCAAGCCCCTACGAGATGCCTGCATCGAGGTGTGGCTAGAAGGACGCGAGGCCCTTGCGAGACGCCCCTCGTGAGGCTGCTGGCTACTGGGAACGTCGAGACGTGGCACGCGAGATGCTCTCAGCAAGGCGCGGCTAGGGGCGCGAGGCTACTGGCTGCTGGGCACGCTGGGACATGGCACGCAAGACGCTCTCAGCGAGGTGTGGCCTGGGGCGCGAGGCCCTCGCGAGATGCCCCTTGCAAGGCTGCTGGGCACGCTGAGACGTGGCACATGAGACGCTCTCAACGAGGTGTGGCCTGGGGTGCGAGGCCCTCGCGAGACGCCCCTTGTGAGGCTGCTGGGCACGCGAGACGCTCTCATCGAGGCGCGGCTAGGGGCGTGAGGCCCTCACGAGGCTGCTGGCTGTTGGGCACGTTGAGACGTGGCACGCGAGACACTCTCAGCGAGGCGTGGCCTTCGCGAGGTGCCCCTCGCTGGGCGCGAGGCCCTCGTGAGATGCCCCCTACAGGGCCTGTATTTAGGCATTTAGGGAACTTGAGCATGCACTTTGGGTCTTTCACAAGCATGAAATTTTGAGCATCCACAGAGAGTTTATGCTTTTTGTAAACCAAATAGATAAGAAATAACAAAAAGTTAGAAAATAAAGCATTCACACGATTTTTCGTGGTTCGGTGGTTAAAATTCACGTAGTCCAAGAGACACTCTTATAGATTTGTTTAGGACTTTTGGAGAAAAAATTTATGACAATTTCACCAGAGTTTTGCATAGAGAAAGTTGATCCCTTTTTCTGTCCTTTCCCCTTGTATTTATAGGAGATTCCCAAGGACAGTTTTGGATAACCGTATGTTAATATGGAAACTTAAAAATTTGGGTAACTTCCCATTTACATAAATACATGATTGCATATAAATTTGATATATGCTACGTCGGGTAATAAATACATAATAAAATATGGGCCTTAATGAGGCATATAAAGACTCTCTGAGTCTTTTGGGATCCTTCACTCTTTGTCATGGCTAGGATACTACAAGCTAAACACATTCTTCGACCTGGGTGTTGTAGGACTAATTCCAACTGACATGGGTCACGTTCAGAGTTTCATGACGGCGATTCGGGCGATGTGTACCTCGAACTAAATTGTTTGCATAACAGGCGATCTGGAGACTATCTGATTATCGTATGAGCTCAAGTTGACTTGAGTTGCTCACTCTAGAATCAACAAGATATTCTATGTATGTGTTGACGCTGTTTTTTGTCAACTAAGCTATGAATAGCTGTAAACAAAAATATAGAAAAAGTAGAAGGAATCAAAGGCTTTTTACGTGGCTCAGCAGTTAAAATCTGCCTAGTCCACGATTCACTAGTATTATTCTCATTACTCTCTCAAAGCTTTTTTAGAAAGAAATTTGGCAAAGTATTCTCTAGTACAATTTTGTGCGTGTCTACAAATGAATTATTCCAGGCTATTTATAAACTTGGTCATGAGAATATCTTCCTCTGATTCAGGAAAGTTACAATTAATCAAATAAATTTGAAATAAATATTATAAATGCGTTAATTACATAATATCCCATGAAAATATGGATTTAATATATGATAGTAATGACTCCCTAGGAAATAGGGATTTCATAATAGTTTTTCCATGTGCAAAGTGTGACACTGAGCTCGATAGCTGTGCTGATGTGCTTTCGAGACTGGCCAGAATTTGAGCTCATCATTCCGGTTATAACCTCCTCCTCATCCAGTGATTTTGTCGAACACATTCCTCAGAGAAGATTGATGTGTTTGAGCTTGCAACTAATGCTCGAACTCTGATAACAGATCTGGAATCATATGTCAATTAATACAAGTGTACAACAAAAACTTGTTATTTTCGTGCTTACTCTTTTCGAGCCTACATGTTGAGGTTATTTATTTATTCTTGAAATTTGTGTGTAATATTTTGCCTCCTCAAAAGTTTTGGTTCGAATCATCTGAGAAGGAAACTTTTGAAGTTCACTTTTGAAAAACGTGCCCACCTTCTACACTCCAGTGTCGACTCGTGTCATTAGTGGATTGCATACAGAGAGTACTCGAGTACCCTTTTCTCTACGCATGTCCCTTCCTATTCCCTTTTTTCCACCAATTTTTTAAAATCGAACGTGGTCCCTTGGATCACGTTTTAACCCAGATCAAGGGTTCATATTCCTCTTTTAGCACAACCTTTTTTCCTATTTAAACCCATTCAACATCTTCTACCTCTTCACTTTGCTTTTTAATTTTAGAAGAAAAAACACAAATGTTCGTGAAAATATGATACAGACGTGCACACAATCAATTCAAGTAATATAGATAGTACATAGAGTATCGTTCCCACAAAGACTATTAACCAATTACCAATAATTGTTCTTTAATTTCTATTTGGTAAAAAAAATTTAGATGAATAGATCTAATTATAAAAATATTAAATAACTGTGAACAAAATAACTAATAAACAGATAAAAATCAATAATAAAAAGACCTAGGTTATTAACTTCATCAACTTTTAATTCTACTAATTTTATTAATATGTTATAAATGTCTTTATTCCAATTCTAATAGCAGGTTAACATAAATCGATTCATATTCTATTTCAAGATATAAGATCTCATCCTATATGCAGGTTTTCTACATCTCTGTGATAAATTTAAACATATAGCAAGCATTAAGCATATAAACCTAATTACTACACAAGTCATATAGGTACTTTCATCTAATATGTAACTTATATCTATATAACGATAGCATATTCAATTCTCATCTTTGGAATTTGGAATCAAAATCCTAAATCAAGAAAATATTGATCATGTATTTAGTAGCATTAAGCAAACATTATATAGATTAGAATCAAGAAGAAGAATAATAGAACATCATAATAAAATTAAATAGAAATCCAAGTGACTACATTAAGTCCTGGATAAAAATGTTTAGTTCATATCAGACATGACTAAATCAACAAAATAATAATTTAGAAACAAAATATTGAAAGACTCGAAGAAGAAATAAAAAATATGAGAGAATATGATAGTGCAGAAAAACTAATGTCATAATCAAAATTAATCTCTAAACTCGTAATTAAAATCTGACCTAACCCTCATTAAACATTAAGTCTGAATTTATACTAAAAAAAATCATGAATCCCTTCTTTTTCATAGGTGCGCCACGACTTGGCCTTCCCTAGGTCGCGGCCCGTGTCTATTTTAAAGCCCTTCCAAGTCTGCGTAGGTCTTCAAGCGCCGCGACTTAGGCACTATCAAGTCGAAGCCCGTGTCTTGTTGTCCTTCTAATATAGCCTCTAACTTCCACTAGCGTCGTGACTTATATGAGCAAGTCGCAGCTCTAATTCCCTTCAGCAAGTTTGTAGCTTCTGACTTGACTAGAGTCGCGACCCATAAACCCATGTCGCAACTCTAATTCCATTCTTTCCCAATTTAAGCCTTTCAACCTCATTCCTTCATCAAAAACTGATTTTAACTCGTCCTTAGCACCGTTTTGAGTCGAACAACCACCAAAAGCTTCATTTTTAAAAACTGAAGTAAAAGCCGAAGTGAAAAGTGGAGCAAGCCAAACACGACCCTGAAGTAATATAGGCTTTTACTTCCACTAGAAATATAGGCTTTTACTTCATTTTTTACACATAGAATATAAAAAAAAAAAACTGAAGTAAAAGCCTTTCAATGGGTGTTTACTTCGCTTTTGGGAATGGTAGTACATAAAAAAAGGCTATTACTTCGGTTTCTTAAAAAAATGAAATTAAAATAGAAAATAGACAAGGGTCATGTTTGGTTTGCACACTATATTGGGGCTTTTCACTTCGGATTTTATGAAAAAACCGAAGTGAAAAGTGGAGCAAGCCCAACGTGGCCCTGAAGGCTTTTACTTCGGTTCTTATATAAAAACCGAAGTAGAAAGGGTACTTTCTACTTCGGTTCTTATACAAAAACTGAAGTAGAAAGGATATAAGAACTGAAGTAAAAGAGTTTTAATACCCTTAATATATACCTCCCGCCCCTCATTCGTCTCTTTGAAGCAAAAATCTCAAACGCCCCTCCAGAAAACCTCCATTGTTGTCGTACTCCCACGAGGATTTCACTAAATATACCCTTTTTTTATGTTTTTTTTACCATTTGAAACTATTTTTCTTACTTAAAAACAGAAATATTAGCTCCATTTTTATTTTTGAGGGATAAAATAAAGACTTTGGGTGTGGGTATTTTTAGGGTTCGAAAATGGGTATTGTTATTAGACTTTGACTGGTTTTCTTACATTAAAATAAGTTCTTGAGCTTCATAAAAGGTATTAATCACTAAATCTTTGTTTGTATCATTTTTTTTTATTTTCTATATTATTTTCAGATTTTTTTTTCTTATAGATATAATGTGTTTATTATATATAGGTTTTAGAGTTGCTAATATTGATTTAGAGGTTATTTTGAGCATCAAAGAAGGTTTGTTACCTTAAAACTTTGTTTGTGTTAATTTTTTTATATTATTCTGAATTTAATACTTATTTTTCAGTATATTTGTGTTATATATTTTTTTTATTTTAGATAATGTTATTAATTAATTATATATATATTAGTAAAATTTAATAATTGTTGTGACTTGCTATTTAAATTTCTAAACATAGCTTCAATAGGTAATGTTGTTGCCAATGTTAGAACTTGAAATGTTTGGATTATTAGTGACATTTATTTTTTATTTTCTATAACTAGCTAGCTTGATATGTAGTTTGATGATTATGTAACTAGTTTAATTAATTGTGTAATTGATTTTTATTTGTTTTTGTTTAAGCTTTTTAGTAGGGTTGTTGATTTAGTTGCCAATTTGGTATTGATTTTGGGTGACTTCAAGAGTAATATTGGAGGTGAGTAATCTTTAAATTTTATTTATTACTATTGCAATATTTATTTATAAAATTAGAGTTAAATCATGCTTGTTTTACTTTAGTGAAGTAGGTTCTGAGAAATTTGTTGTTGGCAGTGATATAAGGATGGAATTATGTATGTTGATTTTGTGTTTGTTTGTGTTGAATTTATATATAACTATAAAATTGGTATATGCTACAAAAATAAAGGAAACTCTGCCAATTTTTTTATAGATTTTATTAATTGTTTTCCTTTTTCAATTCGCACACTATGTCGAGATATTGTGTGTTATTTATAGGTTTTAAAATTTTTGGAGATGTTAAAATGCAGTTGTTATCCTGCCAAAATTTTGTTAGACTTAGAAAAATTTAATAATTAAACTTCAATTATGTTTGATGTCCTAGAAAAAAGAACTAGGAGTGGAAGATGTAGATGGATATGAAATTTGGATAAGAGTGCGAGAAACGAAGAAGACTCTTGTTGAAGATAATTTGGACAACAAAATTGAAGAAAGAGTTGTAAGTGTTTTAAAGCAAAGTAGGATTTTTTTTTTTAAGTGTTGTTACAAGTTACTAATTTAATCTATCATTGGTTTGTTTCGTAGAATGAACTAAATGACAAAGTTACTAGTAGTCAAATTTTCGCCAAGGGTCGGGAAGACATCTTGCCAATCCAACAAGAATAGTTAAGCCTATTAACGACTTAAATTTATTAGTAAGACTATTTTGTTTATACATACCTTTAGTTTTATGTGAATGTATATATAAATGTTTATGCTATTTTACTTAATTACAATTATGTGAATGTATATATGAATGATTAGGTTATTCTACTTAACAATTATGTGAATGTATAAATATTTAATTTTATAAGAATTTTAATTCTAAGTGTATAAATTTTGTGATTTTTATTTCTGTTATAAATTAAATGAAAATAAACCAATTCCAATTGTAAAAATATATATAACTATAAAGTCATATAATTAGACTCTCTAAAAGCAATTAGGGCAAAAAAAAAAATATAGAATTTGGCTATTTAAAAATAATTAGAAATAATTATTAAAAAGGGGGGAGGGGGGGTTTCTACTTCGGTTATTATGTAAAAACCGAAGTAGAAAGTGGGGATTCTACTTCGGTTTTTACATAATAACCGAAGTAGAAAGTGGAGTTTTTACTTCGATTATTATGTAAAAGTTGAAGTAGAAATCCCACTTTCTACTTCGGTTTTTACATAATAACAGAAGTAGAAAGTGCCCTGCAAGGAAGCGTGCCTCATTTTCTACTTCGGTTATTATGTAAATCCGAAGTAGAATCCCCACTTTCTACTTCGGTTTTTACATAATAACCAAAGTAGAAAGCCTATTTTTTACTTCGGTTTTTAACTACTTTTTACTTCGCTCCAAACTACTGCGGTTGCGAATTTTAGCGAAAACCGAAGTAAATCCAGCTTAAAAACCGAAGTAAAAGCCCTTTTTTCTTGTTGTTTTCCACCATTTTCTCTTCTTTTTTCATTTTTCTCATGATTCAACGCACCAACCTACAACTAGGACAAATAAAAGCACAATCTTGCACAAAACAAACATAAAACTCAAGATTACCACAAAAAAACATTCTAAAATGACACTAAAATAAAGTTATCAACTAACTAGAGCTCTCCTTGCATGTTCTCCAAATCGAAGAAGCAAAGCACTCTTTCCACCTTTGGCTACATGGGATCGTTCTTGATACCTCTTCTACAATCAACAATTTCTTCATACCCATAGTCCACAATGTGTAAGTTCTCTGATCTTCATATATGTGTTTCCTATGTGTGTAAAAAAAAAATTCTAGGTTTCTACCAGATTCTTGAAATCTCTTTTGCACTAGGTAGTTTCTAATTTGGGTAGATTTGTAGTGATCAGAGATACGTTTAGGAAAAAAGGTTCGGTGAAAACAGATAAAAAGGGAACCTTTCTTTAGGTTATGGGTTAATATGTTATAGGTTTCTTGTAGCGTAAGAAATAGGGTTCTGAATTAGGGTTTTACCGTACATATCCTGGCAATATCTCTTTTTTTGGTAATTGCTCACTTTTTCCTAGAAATTTGGGATATTCTCAAACTGACAATAACTGCCCCACACTCGCGTGGGTATACCCTCGATGCCTTGAACTTTGTAATAGTTCGGTGTTGGCATTTGAGTTAATCTTGCATTTCGAGCCTTCAAGATCGATTAAGGCGATCTCAATATCTCAAGCTTGGAAACTTGTGTTATCAAGATCTTAATCTTTTCCCCTTTTCTTTTTTTATATTGGGCCCTCACCTTTTTCTTTCTTGTTAGATGTCGCAGTCTTCAAACAATCGGTGGGAGCTCGAGTTTACCATCCCTTATCACCCGTCATCTCCTCGACCTGGATCGTCTTTCACGTGAAACCAACGGCTAATCTGCAAGCATAAGGAACAGTTCGAACGAGAGGATTCTGAGCTCATTTTTGACGTTAGACAGATGAGGTCGAAGAGAGGGAGAGAAAGATGCTTTGAGTTGCGGTGTATCGTGATTCGTACGTCAAAATTCGGCCAATTCCATTAGATCCTAAATGTAAAGTCACCATAGCCTACACCCCTGGCACACTTTCATTCAGCCGCATGGAGGGTTCATCAAATCAACCGTCCACAGCTCCCAAATCTTGTTCCATCCCAGCCTTGGAAAACTCTTTCTTTGAGGCCGACCATCACCAATGTTCTCTCATTTCGACGTGGCAGAATTTAGAGTTACTATCTCGCCATAGGCTAAAGCTATCTGACAAGCTGGTGTGTCGGCCCGCTAGCTCCGACGAAAGAAGCTGCTTCGCCCCTGGCAAAGACGATCTCGAGAGAAAAGTTAAGCTCGCGACTTAGATTTGCGAGAAAATGTGAGCTGGGGCCTTACTACTCCTAAAGGATTACTTCTGGAGCTTCATGGATTACGCTAGCATCACCCTGTTCCAGCTCAGAACTAACTTGTATAAGGTCTTGGCCGCCTTAGATCAATATACCATGAGTTGAAGTAGGATGGACCTTGGGCTCCAGAGATTCTATACCTCTTCTACCTCAAGAGCAACCCCTCCAAAGCCATGGTGGAAACGGGTTTTACTATCTGTCCAAGTACCCCAAGGAGAGGAGGTTATTCGAGGATATGCCGAACCATCCCATTTTAGATGGACGATCTTGCTCCTTCCCATTTTTACTCATTCCAGCAGATTCGTAAGTACCCTGTCATGGTTCTTTGGTTTCTTCTTTTATTCTAAGCTCAAAATACTCATCCACTCTTTTCTTGTACCCAACTATCATCACCCACAACCTACCGACGCCAGGAAGGACCATAGGGAAGCAATCCTCAAGTTCCCTTATGATCAGCGATCGCTCAATTACCTTCTTCACGATGACAAGCTCTGACTTTGCGGCCTCCATGGTGAAGGGGAGTCCATAGACGACTCGGGAATTTGCAAGTATGCCAGGTGGGAAGAGTCCCTGAGCCGACGTCCAAGCTTCTCTCCAGGGGTAAACATGTGAGTTCAAGCTCGTGCAGCTCTGTACCTCGGCCCATCGAACCTTCGTATTCGTGTAATGAAGCACAAGACAAAGCCTCAATGAGCTCGAATGGAGAAGGTAAAGTCATGCTCGACCTATCCAAATGGTCTCCCACCTTACTTACACAAGAACCCACTACCATAGTTTTGTTTAACTATCCCCAGAACAATTTTATGGTTTTGTCAAGGGTAGACCTTAAGGTTTATAAGTTTGATAGTTGGTTGGGAAAATACCAAGCGGTGTATAGTTTAAATGAGGTTTGGGATGGGATAGTCGTACAGTATGGGACAATTGACTATAGGGACCTTTCGAGAATGTCCCCTACCATTAAAGAGGGGACTCCATTAGCCTTGTCACAAGACAGGGGAATTTTCTGGCCCCCGAACTCGAGCTCAAATGAGTCCTCCGGTTAGGTTCCTAATACTTAGTCATCTTCAATATTGAAACGTGTATAATTTTTCTTTTCTCAGCTTAACTGATTTTCTTCTTTCTCTTTCAGGCAAAGTGGATTCCAACTTGGACAACATCTTGGGGATTCCTCCTAAGGCCCGAGGTAGTAAGCGAGGATGCACCACCTGAAAGAAGGGTGACCCTCTATCGAAGGTCATGAAGATTGCTGAGGACCCTCTCCTGGCGACCTCAAAAGTTATCTCCAACGAGCCCAAGTTCCTGACTCTTGACGCTACAAATATGGTCGAGGACATTACTCTCGCGACCTCGAAGGAAATCATAAATGAGCCCCCGACCACTGTGCCTTCTACTTAGGGAAAGAAGACTCCTCCTCCTCCTCCCCGCCTAGTCCCTACTGGGGACAAAGGCAAAATATTGTAGACCTTTCGGCCCGGAAGCTTGTAGGCACCCCAACTCTGACCGTGGTTCGACAGTTCGTGGCTGCACCACATATGCCAGAGTAACCCCTAGAAAACGTGGTTGGGACAATAGGAGCCGACCTATGCTTGGACCTGCTATCCCGAACAGCCCAATTGTGCAGCAACCTTGATGCCAATGTGTGGAAATTTCTTAGGGGAGCTAACACCACACTCTTTTTTTATCAGATTATGGAGCTCAGGGTTTTGTTAATTCTTCATCATTTGACTTTTACTTTCTTGGTTACTTGTTATATTTTTTTCTAACTATTACAATGTTGTGTTTCAGACCCTTCTTCATGTCATACGCCAGAGCTCCCTTCTCTCCTCGAAAAAAGATACTACCGAGGCCTTGGTCCACGATGCCCACCAGTCTCGAATCTGTGCCGAGGATAACTTGAAGGGGGCCATGGGAGCCCAGACTAAAGCTGAGAGTCTGCTCAAGGAAGCCAGGGAAGCCCAAGCCCACGCTAAAATATTGCTTGAAGAGGTCAATGAGGCCCAAGCCAAGGTCGAGGATGCCCTCAAAGCTTCCCATGCCAAACTCGCTTCTTCCAAGGCTGACGTCAACAACCTGAAGGCCGTGCTCGATACCAAGCCTACTGATTTTGACGCCACTAAAGTCGAGATCAATCGCTTGAAGGTAGAAATGAGCGCAACCAAGGCCAAGATTGGTTTCCTGTAGGGGGAAAAGAGTGTCACCTTCGAAATCCTCAAGGATGAGAAGAAATGCATGCTCGAGGAATTCAAGGCCAAGAAAGATTGGGCTACCGACCAGGCTATGTACATGATGTGGTCTCTGAACCCCAAGATGGACACCTCATTCCTTCTGGATAAGGAAGATGAGTTTGTCTCTAAGTGGAAGGCTCGATTGGCTGAGGAAGTTACTGTCACCACCTTGGGTGGTGGAGGTGAAGAGGAGAGAGGCGAAGAAGCTGAGTATGCTCCTACTGGCCAAAATTGAATCGTATTTTTAAAAGATTTGTGTGTCTTATTATTATTTTTTATAATTAAAGGTTTTTTTCATGCCCTTTGGGAAAAGACAATTAAAACTTAAGGGTTTAGTATTTTATATTTGGATGGTAGTTTATATTTTTATGCTTAAATTTCTTTATGGAAATCTTTATGCACACAGTCTACCTTTAACGCTTTTTTCTTCTATCGCATGCTTCATATTTCTATCCTCGAAATATTTTGAGCATTCCCATAAAGTATTTACTTACATATTTGTTTATCCGCACAAATTCTTGTTGTGCTTAAGCTCGAATTTCCATGCATTCATACATAGTTCATTCGATTGCACATTTTTTGACTTCGTTATCTTCAAGATTGAATGTTACTCTTACCACGTACCTTTGTTTAAAATAATTTTGTGGCGTGTAACTTTATTAGCCTAGTTAATATTTTTTTTGCTTAATTGTAGTAACTTTTCCTCATCCTCGAGTATGGTCTTGAGGTCGCGAGGTTGAAATTTATTTGCAAAAAATTTCCTATTCTGTCTTGACTTATAAATTTTTCGTTGGTTTATCTAGAATTCCAACTTTTAGTTATGTCAATTGGAATTTACTGGTTCATTCCAGACTCGTTTAGTTTGTGTTTGCTTCATAATCCATACACTTTGACTAATTTTAGATCATTTTTATTGATGTTATACTTTCGAGCTATTGTATTTTTGTACACCACTTATGCCCCTTAATATCCTATGATTGTAATCTTAGGTTATTGAATTTTCAGTGCTTGGAAAAAGTAGAACAATGAAAATACATAAAATTTGAAGAAAATTCAGTGCTTTATTGATAAAAAGAAAAAATTAAGTACAAGCTGGGTTACAAATGAATAAACATCATTCCTACATAACTAATAATAAGGTCGTGGATGTTCACCTTTCCAAGTTCGTGGTCCAAATTCTCTAGTCAATCTCGCAAGCTTATAAACTCTAGGTTGAATGATGGACTCAATTTGGTATGGTCCTTCCCAATTAGGTCCGAGCATGCTTGCCGAGCGGTCTCGTGTTGCCAAAAACACGCATTTAAGCACCAAATCTCCCAATCCAAATTTTATGTCTTGAACCCTCTTATTGAAGTATCTCGTAGCCCTTTGCTAGTATGTAGTGTTCTTTAGTTGGGCTTCGTCTCGTCTTTCTTCAATTAGGTCTGGTTGTATGACTCGCGTCTTATTGTTGGGATTTCAACCTCAATAGGTAACATAGCTTCACAACCATAAGCCAGGGAAAAGAGGTTATGCCCTGTCAAAGTTTTAGTTGTTGTTCTGTAGGCCCATAGGACTTGTGGTAGTTCCTCTGGCCATCTTCCTTTAGCTTCTTTGAGCCTTTTCAGAGTTTTATTCATTGCTTCAACCTAGCTATATTCTTGTGGATGGGCCACAGAGGAAAAACTTTTGATTATCCCATTTTTTTCACAGAACGGTGTGAACAGTGCGCTGTCAAACTGTGTCCCGTTATCTTATACTATTTTCCTTGGTACCCCATATCTACAGATTATATTTTTTACCACGAAATCCAAAAATTTCTTCGAGGTGATAGTAGCTAGAGGTTCGGCCTCGATCCACTTTGTGAAGTAATAAACAGATACCACGGCATATTCACTCCCCCTTTTCCTGTTGGTAAGGATCCTATGAGGTCAATTCCCTATACTGCAAATGGCCACGGGGAGCTCATTATGGTGAGCTCAGTAGGTGGAGCTCACGGGATTGAAGCGAACCGTTGACACTTGGCACAATGCTTGAATTATTTGAAGGATTCCACTTTAACTGTAGGCCAAAAGTATCCTTGCCTAATCACCTTTTTTGAGCGCCTATGCCCCCCATTGTGGTCTCTGCAAACACTTTCATGGATTTCTTCCAAACAAAATTCTGGCTTCGGGTGAAGTTACACACCTTAGTAGTGGCATAGAATACTCTCTTATATACAACTTCCCTTCAAAGATGGTGTATCTTGGTATCTTGTACATACGTTTCCTAGCCTCGTTTCGGTCTTCTGGTAGGCTCCCAGTTTTGAGGTAGTCAATTATGGGGGTCATCCAGGTAGGTTACAAGTCAATCATGTTGACGTCTTCTTCTTCAGGCTCAGCTATGCTAGGGGCCGGTAGGAATTCGAGCGGCATCACATTTAGTGCATCGATTTCTTTGGTTGTGGTGAGCCTAGCTAGAGCGTCCGCATTTGAGTTTTGCTCCCGTGGGACTTGGTCAATCGCTTGGAACTCAAATTTCCAGAACACTACCTTGACTTTTTCCAAATAAGCTGCCATTTTATTTCCACAAGCCTGATATTCTTCTATTACCTGGTTAACGACAAATTAGGAATCACTATAGCAATGAATGGTCTTCGCTTTCAGAACGGAAGCTATCCAAAGTCCTGCTAATAGTGCTTCATATTCAACCTCGTTATTTGATGCCTCGATGCCAAACCGTAAGGCAGAATGAAAATGATTTCCCGTCAGAGTGATCAAAATGATTCATGCCCCCGACCCGTTATCATTTGAAGATCCGTCGACATAAAGTTTCCACAGCTCGCGGGCAGGGTTACGATTTCCTCGTTGGTGATTTTCGTACATTCAACTATGAAATCTGCTAAGGCTTGCCCTTTGATTGTCATTCTTAGATGATAGCTTATCTCGAATTACCCAAGTTTAAGAGCCCATTTTAACAATCTCCTGAATGCCTCTGGTTTCGACCATACTCGCCTTAACGGTTGATCAGTTAATATATGTACAAGATGTGCATGGAAGTAAGGTTGAAGCCTTCGAGATGTATGTATCAAGCACAAGGCCAACTTTTCCATTAATGGATATCTTGTCTCTGCCCCCATTAACCTTTTACTAACATAGTAAACAGGGTTTTTCACTTTCTTATCTTCCCGAATGAGTACTGTGTTGATGGCGTGCTCGGTTGTGGCGAGATATAAGTACAATACTTCCCCTGTGATTGGTTTAGATAAGATTGGAGGTTCAGCGAGGTGCTTTTTAAGAGCTTGAAATGCGAGCCCACACTCATTCGACCATTCAAATTTCTTGCCCCCTTTCAAAAGATTAAAGAATGGAAGGCATCTGTTGTAGATTTCGAGATGAACCTACTTAAGGCTGCCATTCGTCCAGTTAAACTCTAGGAATCTTTATGTTTTCAAGGTTAAAGCATATCGAATAATTCCTTAATCTTACCTGGGTTTGCCTCTAAGCCCCAAGCATTTACTATGGATCCAAGAAACTTTCCCGATGATACTCTGAAGGAACATTTATGTGGGTTAAGTCTCATGTTGTACTTCCAGAGTATAGCAAAGCATTCAGCGGGATCATCTACGTGGTTACAGTGATGCTTGGGCTTGACCAACATGTCGTTCACATAAACCTCCATATTATTCCTTATTTGCTCGACAAACATTCTATTCACCAATCTCTAGTATGTGGCTCTGACATTCTTGAGCCCGAAAGGCATTACATTGTAGCAATATAGGCCTTTATCAGTCGTAAAGCCTGTCTGTTCCTAGTCTAGTGCATGCATGGCTATCTAGTTATATCCAGAATATGCATCCATGAATGACATGATGTCGTGACCTACAGTGGCATCTACGAGCTGATCAATGCGAGGTCGGGGAAAGCAATCCTTTTGACATGCCTTTTTGAGGTCCGAATAATCAATGAAAGTTCACCACTTGCCATTAGATTTTAGAAACAACACTGGATTGGCTATCCAATTGGGATAGAAAGCATCTCGAATAAATTGATTTTCCTTCAAACTTTCGACCTCTTCTTTCAAGGATTTCTTATTGGGAATAGTGCCCTTAAAGCAATTGTAGTTGACAAATGTTTTAAATGAAATAAATAATTGAACTGAATTATTACATATATATACACTATGTCTGATATTATGTTGATAGTATTAAGTAAATATCAGAAAATTCCAAAGTTTATCTATGTGGTCTTAATCTCATATTGGTATGAAAGGATTAAGACTAAGATAATAAACTTGAAACAGTTCGTAGTAAAATAAAGTTATGGAATCTTTAGATTAATTACTGCTAGTACGGTTCGCTAGTATTGTGAATATAAGTGACCTAGATCCAGGTCACTAGTGTAGTAGGACACATTGGTGAAGGTGCTTTATATATAGTGATATATAGAACTGGACCAGATGTGATTTGTTAATACTTGTTCAAACACTGTTTCTTAGTATTCATCAAACACATCAAACGATTATCATATGCACGATGATCTTAATCTTGAGGTTACTATGAACTCCTCTATATGTCATCTGATCCTTTGATTCATGCATTAAGGTTTGTAAGAATGATCAGGCTAAGAACAATTGTTTTGGGGACTCAATGATATATATGGATGGGGACATAGTTTAACAGATATGGAATCTATACCTTCTTATATATTAAATAATGGTTCCCTATTGGGTTGACTTTTGGAACTGAAAAGGTTATGATCTCTCAGGTCGCAAACTTGTTGCGACACAACCTTCACTAGTAAAGTCAATGGTACACTAGGAACAAGATATAGTTAAGAGGGTAAAACGGTAATTTTATTCCCTTTTAATTATGGACCATTAATAGAGGATTAACGTCGTATGTTGTCGACGGTGAAATCTCATCAACGAAATTAGATCGGAAAACTCAAAGGTAAGTAGGTTATGTCGTAATTTCTTATGGGGATCCAACAGCAATTGTAGTAAATTCCATTGTTCCTCTTGGACTCAGGTTTGTCTTCCTAAATCTTTGGGTGGTTTGGGTTTTATAGAGGGCTCCAAATGGAACAAAGTTTTATTGGCCAAATTTATTTGGGTTTTGTCTTCTAAGCAAGATGTGTTGTGGGTGAAGTGGATTGATGCGATATAACTTAAACGTCAGTCTTTTTGGTCTTATAATTTGAAACATGATGTTAGTTGGTATTGGCGTAAATTATGCTATCTGAGAGAGGTGTTTTCTAAAGCGGATCTAATGAACTTGGTTGTCCATGGTAAGCTGATCGTGAAGATTCTATATAGTAGCTGGCTTCAGTGGGTTCCGACTGCTTTTGCAAAGGCAGTGTGGAGTAGACTTACTATCCCTAAGCATCGGTTCATTCTTTGGCAGTCGGTTCTTGGCCATTTGCTGACTAAAGGTAATTTGATTCAGTGCCAGATTTTTGTGGACTGTAGTCTGTGTCCGGTTTGTGAGAGAGTCGAGGAAACTAATCAACATTTGTTTTTCGACTGTATCTTTTCTCATCAGGTTTGGGAGTTGACTAAACTTTGGTTAGGTTATGGTATTTGGCCTAAGCTGTTTGTTGAATGGATGAAGTGGTTAGATGGGAAGCCTAAAAATATTATGCATCACATTGTTGTAGCATCCTTGGCAGCTGTTGTCTATGGTATTTGGTGTAATAGAAATTCATGTTTTTTTGCTCATTGCTCCTTCACTCCTCATCGATTAGATAGTATGATTAAAATGTGTTTGAAATCTAGATTACTTGGTAGTTTGAGTCAAAAAGTTCTGGACAAGAATATAGCACTTGCTAAGTTTGTTAGAAAGTTGTGAGCTGGTGTTGTTGTTTGATCTGTCTTAGAACTTGTTGATGTAATTTGTGTTTGGTACAATATATCTCCTTTTCAGATAAAAAAAAGTAGGGTGATGTTTAGATAAGAACTTAGAATGGACTTATGGTAGGATAAACACAGATCAACAATGGAGTAAGAATTGCATATTGCTTAATAGATTCAGCATACAATGAATTTTCCAACCCCCTATTCTGAGGGGTCAAGCTCTATTTATAGCTGGTCTCTAATGGCCCCTTATACATGGTGGTCCCCTGGGACAAAATAGTGCATGAGTACACTGTCAGGGTAATAGCACAGGTGGTAGTGGTGTGGGAAGAGTGGTGGTTTGCTCTAGTACGTGTTAGGGGTCTGCAAAAGTACTCCTGTCTTGGTACCATATTATGCCTCCACTACTTGTAGGGTACAGACCTCATAAGCGTGCTGAGGGAGTTCTAACCATATACCATTCTTGTACTGCCACTACCTGTCTGGCGTGAACACTGTATCCGTACTCTAACTCTTCTTGGTCTGTAGGCTCAATTCTGTATCTATTCTGACTTCATGTCGAATCCTTGTGAGGCCCTTTCTGACCTTTTTCAACTGCATGTTCAAGAGACCCTTGACTCTTCATCTCATGGGACTCACATGGAGAGTGGTGCCCCGTTGGTGGCACTTACCTCAGGAAGAGAGGTAAGGCCTCTTCAACGAGGCCTGCTACGTGTACGATGAGGCATGATGCCTACGAATGATATTAGGATCTCACCTTGCGAGACCATCGCTTTGCAGCCCTCATGCCGCGAGACCCTTGGTGTGCGGCCGAGGGGTGTTTAGTGGAGGCCAAGTCTCATGAGGCCCCTAAGGACGCAAGATGCTTTGGGGAGGCTATGTCTTGTGAGGCCCCTAAGGACGCGAGATGCTTTGGGGAGGCCATGTCTCGCGTGGCTCTTAAGGACACGGCTGATGCACGGGGCAAGGCCACTAGGCCCTTAGCATGGCTGGTGCGCAAGGCGAGGTCACGAGGCCCTTAGCATGGTTGGTGCGCGAGGCGAGGCCACGAGGCCCTTAGCGTGGGTGATGTGCGAGGCGAGGCCACTAGGCCCTTGGCATGGTCGGTGCGTGAGGCAAGGTCACGAGGCCCTTAGCATGGCTGGTGCGTGAGTCGAGGCCACGAGGCCCTTAGCGTGGCTGGTGCGCGACGCGAGACCACTAGGCCCTTTGCGTGGTGCATGCACGAGGTGAGGCCACTAGGCCCTTGGCATGGCTGGTGCACGAGGTAAGGCCATGAGGCCCTTGTCGTGGCTGGTGCATGAGGCGAGGCCACTAGGCCCTTGGCGTGGCTGGTGTGCGAGGCAAGACCACGAGGCCCTTCACGTGGCTAGTGCGCGAGGCGAGGCCACGAGGCCCTTGTCGTGGCTGGTGCGCGAGACAGCACCTAGGTGAGGCAGGGGTCGTGGCTGCGTGAGGCGCGAGGCCTGTTGGAGCACCTGCGTGAGATGTGACCCAGGCGAGGCCCCTAGGCGCGTGAGACGACACCTGGGCGAGGCAGGGGCCCCGACTGTGTGAGGTGCGAGGCCGTGGGTGCGCCTACGTGAGATGGCACCCGCGCGAGGCCCGTAGGTCCGTGGGCGGCTTCACGAGGCGTGGTACATATGTACGAGATGGGCATGTCTACGATGTAGCCAATATCGTAGGGATCGAAGGTTCCATCATTTGACCCATGGTCTCTTGGGACTACCTTGGGTTTGTATTACGTTTTCTTTTGGCTTCCACAAAGGTCATTTTGTGCAACGTGGTCTATCCTCATGTGAGCATTTAGGCCTTAGGCTCTAGGCTTGCCTGATCTCTATAACTTAGCTTGTGTTGCTCGTTGGGTCAATTATTTCATGTTCACAAACCCTTACTCATCTCAATGCGGGATCATGTATGCATTTATATATTTTTTTTAATGTGGATTTTTGGTATCCACATATGTAATGATTATATCAATGGACACTTTATTCTTTAATAAAGTACTCTGTGAATATATGTCTATAATTATCAAGAGTTCAATATGATATTTATAGTGGAGTAATCATGAAATTAATAAATATGATTATTTAATCAAAGAGCTTTGATTTACAATCTAATATTTATTGGAGCTTGATACTATAGGTCCATAGGTCCCCAGGGTAGTTCTATCAACATCATATCAAGGTAAGAGTTGATACAATGGTAAAACTGTAATTTAGAAATTTGAGAAGAATTTTATTCTTCGGGTCAAGTATACAAGTACATGACAATTGAGATTAAATATTATTTTGGAATTAATTATTAAATTTTCAAAAATAAGTTTATTAATTGAAATATATAATTTCAAAATTTATATATATAATTAAATAAACAAAATTTTAAATTAATTATTTTATTTGAGTGGGAGAAAATAAAATTGGTAAGTCAAAAATAGTTTTTGATTTATTGAATTTTAAAAGTTGAGGATAATGATGATCATCAATTTGAATTTTGAATTTTGAATTCAAAATTTAAATTTTGAAATACAGTTGTCATCTTTTCCTTAAAAAGATAAATACCTTATTTTGTAGAAGATTTATTTTAGTTAAATAAATAAATAAAAGAAAAATACAATATTCCTGAAAAGGGAATATAGCAGTTCACACATGACACAGTCCATGTGTGTACCACTACACTGATATTGTATCAGTATTGTTTTTATTTTATTTATTTAATTAATTAATAATTGAAAATAAATATTTTCAAATTTTGTAAGTTAGATATTTACCTAAATCAATTTCTATCATCATTATGATATTATTGTTATTATATTAAAATTAATATTAGGAATAATAAGGTAATACAATAATCTCTCTATATATATGATATAGAATAATAAGAAGAAAGATAGACAATACAAGAGAGAAGCAATAAACAAGTCAGTAAGAATTTAGAATAGTTTCAGAATTTTTGTCAGACAAAGGATTATCTTCTTCTTCCTTATTCTAAATTATGTTAACAAAATATTATGTTGAATAATACTCGTGATTCTTAAATTACAAACTCATGTTCTCTATGTGCCCACACACATCTTGATGTGTAGAGAACACTCCGGAAGATTGTGGTTTGAGTACTCAAAACGTTAGATAGGAAGATCGATAAATATACGAAAAGACTCAAGGACACTTGATAGGCTTCAAGAGGGAAATCCTCATGTTCTTGAATATTTATATATATGTTTATATGACACATATAAATATATTATATTTTTATATATATGTTGCATGATTAATAATATTGCATGTTAATGTTTCTATCAGGATGTTTTCTTGATCATATAAACTGTTTATATGAGAGATGGAAATTTTTTGTTGTTATATACAATGGGCACACCATGCCTATTCCCCTGCGTACTCTGATTGTTTTTCCAACAGCTTTTGTCTATGTTGAGTGCATGGCTTATAATGCTTGGGTTGATCCCAACCATGTCTGAATGCGACCATGCAAACACATCTTGATTTTCTCTCAGGAAGCGAATTAATTGCTATTTCGAATCCTTTGGGTGGTTCTTCCCTATTCTTATCACCCTAGTGGTATCTTTCTCATCGAGCTCTACATCCTCTAGCTCCTTGATTGGTCCGTGATCATCCCTGTCCTCTTCTATTCTGGGGTCGATCTCTTGTTCGACTTCGAAGACTGTCCTACTTATTTCTCGTATCACAACAAGTGCTTGTGCACTTTTTTGGCCCTTCCCCCTCATGGAGATGCTATAACACTCTCGGAGGGCCAGCTGGTCTGCCTTCAACGTCCCAATGCCACTAGGTGTTGGTAACTTGATGGCCAAGTACCTCATAGATGACACTGCCTCCAGTTTAATCAAGGTTAGGCTCCCGAGCAGCAATACATTGTAGGCTGATGGGGTATCTACCACTATGAACTCCATTGTCTTGGTTACTGATATTGGATAGTATCCCATGGTCACCAGGAGCTCGATAGATCCTGTGCTGGCTATTTCTTCTCCTGAAAATATGTACAACGTTGTTGCATAGGCTTTCAAGTCTCTAACTGAGAGTCCCATCTTTTCCAAGGTGGCCTTATAAAGGATGTTAACCGAGCTCGCATTATCTATCAGGACCCGCCATACCCTTTTATTGGCGAGCTGGAATGTGATGACCAAAGGGTCATTGTGGGGAAACTGGACGTGTGAGGCATCTTCTTCTGTGAAGGTAATGGGTTGAGTTTCAACCCTTTATTGTTTTGGAGCTTGTGGTTCAGGTTCGTAGGGATATCTGTCCCCCATCTTGAACTCGTAGACATATCTTTTCTTGGCATTTATGCCCGACCCAGGTATATGTGGTCCTCCAACAATGGTTACCACATCTTCCCCATCTATCGAGAAAGGTCAGTCACCCTCCTTTGTGCGTGGGATTGTATTCAGTTGGGCAGGCTATGTAGGAGTTGTCCTCGTCCACTCGATGCTTGGGCTAGATTCTTGTTTCTAACATACTGCCCAAAATATCCTCTCAAGATCAGACCTTTGATCTCGTCCTTCAATTGTCTGCATTCATCGGTGGTATGACCGATGTCCCTATGGAATCTGCTGAATTTACTAGTATCCCTTTTCAACTTTTGATTTCGCATCGGATCAAGTCGTTTGAACGGGACCTGGTTCTTGTTTGTGATAAAAATGTTTTCCCGAGTATCAGTAAACTCAGTATAAACTATGTAAAATGAGAATTTTTTATCTCCCATTTTCCTTTCCCCCCTTCCGCCTCTGAGTTATTCACTTCATTTTTCTTCATTTTTAAAGAGTTGTCTCTTGAGGGCCGCGATGTTGAGGGCATAGCCGAGGTCGAGGATGATTTGACGTTCGTCATTGTAGTTATAACAGGATGAGGGGTTAGTTTTAATGCTGACCTCGCCTCTTCTACATTGATGAATCTCTAAGCCATGTTATTGAACTCGGTTATTGTCCTTACGGGTTTCCTTTTGCATGTCATCCCAAAGGGGACTCCCTAGCAATACTCCAGCTCATACTGCCATGAGATGACCACTGCCATCGACATTCCGGGCTCGTGCAACCTCTATGTTAAATCTTGCTAGATAGCTTTTTAATGACTCTCCTGGTTGATGTCTAACATTAGTCAAGGTTGAGGCTTCGGGCCTGACACCTACCATGGCCTTGAATTTCTTCTTGAATTCCTTAGCCAGTTGTTCCCAAGACGAGATCGAATGCCTTCGAAACTTGTCAAACTAGTTTTTTGCTTGTACCGTCAGCGTGGTTGGAAAAAGCATGCACCTAAGCTCATATCCAACGTTGTTGGCACACATTATCATGTTAAACGCACTCAGGTGGATGTACCAATTTGAGGTCCCGTCAAAAGGTGCCACATGGGATATCTTGAATCCGTAAGGAAAGAGAGTGTTTGATATGTGTGGAGCGAAAGGCTCGAGCTCCTCATCAGATTCATCATCCTTGTCCTTATTTCCCTCCTCTTGAAGAAGCCTGAGTGTTCTTTGAAGTTGGTTGATTCTTTCTTGGACCAGGTCCACCGAAGTTTGATCTTGCACTTGGGGTAGCTGGTTATTGTTTGTAAGAACTCTTGCTCCCTGCCCCAGTATAGGGTTATACTGATTCTAGTGTACTAGCTACATGGGCTCTTTTCGGCTATTTAAATGTGTTCATAAATCTGGGTTTGAAGGGTTAGCCTGCCCTCGGTTTTGATTCAAGTGATCTCAAAGATTAGGATATTTGTTCTCATAATCCCCAGTATTCCTGGGTTCGGTGTTTTATACACTCACCAATTTTCTAAGGTCCCGACTTCCATTGAGGAAGCTAACATTCCTCTTAGGTTGTTGTTGTGTGGCTCGATGGTTGTGAGGTGAGTTTTCCACTAGCCCCCTCGCCCTAGTTGTTTGTGACCTCAACATATGACTTCCCACTGGTTGGGATGCTCTATGTCCTCGGGGGGCCTCTCGTTCACCCCATTTTCCAGGTCAAGCCATATGATTTCTATCTCGGCTCCCACTCTGAGAGGGTCTTTGCGGTACCCGTTCCCCCGTCTGGTTCCCATTAGGAGCTGGCTGGGGTGCCTCTCGAGCTGGAGAAGGGTATCTTATTGGGGATGGAGAATGCCTTATTAGAGATGGCAGGGGACTTCCATTATTGGGTCTGGAAGGTCCAGAATTGGCTTGGACAGGCTCCAGGTTGTTCTTGATAGGCTCGGGGTTATCATTTTGAGCTATGGGAGGAGCTCGATCATTCCATGTTCTAGTAGTTACACTTACCGTAGGGCTGCCCCAAGCAGCGTTTTGAGCATTTCCCCCAGGACGACCATTGTCGGTATTTGTCCTCGTCCTCGGTTGGGCATGTTAGGCCCTTTGCTCAACCATTCTGGCGGCCGTACTCCCACAGGGCCACCCTCTGGTCCTCTGAGGCGGTGACTGCACTTCAGCAGCTTGCCTAGTTAATTCCTCGTTTCATCGTGTGGCTTCGGATAGTTGCTTGGACAATCTGAAATTCTCTAATTCCACAATTGGCACGTACCTTTCAGGATTATAGTATATATCCTTGTCGGGCCTAGGGGTTGGAGCAGGTTGTCCCCTAGAGCTTAATGATGCACTTTACTCAATGGGGCTCTGATCTACCATGGGCTGCTTCCCAGGTCTTCGTGGGTAGTTCTCAGTTTGAGGAGTTCGCCCCTCAGGGATTTGTGGCAATGGTTGCCTACCAGTTACAAGATTATTGGTGGAGACCATTGATTGTATGCAGAAGGTTTTCTATTAAACAATACAAAGATTTGTTTAATGCTCTCAACGAGAGGACCAAACTATTGACGCATTTTTCGTCAACTTAGATATGAAGAGCACAAAACAAAAATATAGAAAATGTAGAAGGATTCAAAGGATTTTTACGTGGTTCAGCAGTTAAAATCTGCCTAATCCACGAGTCACTATTATTATTCTCACTACTCTCTCAAAGACTTTTTAAAAAGAAACTTGGCAGAGTATGCTCTAGTACAATTTTGTGTGTGTCTACAAATGAATTATTCCAGGCTATTTATAGACCTAGTCATGAGAATATCTTCCTTAGATTCAGGGAAGTTACAATTAATCAAATAAATTTGAAATAAATATTATAAATACATTAATTACATAATATCCCATGACAATAGGGATTTAATATATGATAGTAACAACTCCCTAGGAAAGAGGGATTTCCTAATAGTTTTTCTGTGTGCAAAATGTGTCGCTGAGCTCGATCATTGTGTTGACGCGCTTTCGAGACTGGCCAGACTTCGCGCTCATCAGTCCTCCTCATCCAGTGATTTTGCCGAACTCATTCCTCAGTGAAGATTGGTGTGTTCGAGCCTACAACTAATGCTCGAACTCTGATAACAGATCTGGAATCATATGTCAATTTATACAACTGTACAACCAACACTTGTTATTTTCGAGCTTACTCTTTTCGAGCCTACATTTCGAGGCTATTTATTTATTCTCGACATTTGGGTGTAAAAGTATGCTTTTCTTCATACGCTTGTCTGCCAACTGTACCCCGTGCTGAGTAATTCAACTTGTATTTTTGGGCTACAACATTTGCCCCCAAGCTCCTGCTCGTGCATGAATTCAATTCTGACATGCACAGTAGGGGCTTCTCGACTTCTGTTATGAGAAAATGTTCCCACTCAATCACACAAGTACGGGAGACGTGTCTGTCTATCATAGGGGCTTGTTAGGGTTTCGAGTATTGTGATAGATGTCTTGTCAACTTTTTACCATCGTTTGGTTTATTTAATTCAAGCCCTCGGATTACAAACTAATCTAATCGTGTGTCCTAGATTGGTTCTTGGAGTATTTGTATAAAAGCATGAGCCTTACAACCTTTGCATTCAAAATTTTCCTCACCTCTTTCTTCCTATTGAAAACACTCAAGGCTCTCTGCATTCCTTCACTTTCCAGGAACATTAAGACTTTCACTTCCGATTCTTCTATCATTTCCTCGACCAAGAATCCAATCTATAAGTATTTTTATATCTGGTTTAAATTTCATTTTCTTATTTTGCAATAAGTCTTACAAAATTTTCCAGTATTTTTCTTTTTACCTGTTTTGATCTTGTATGAGTTTAGTTTAGGTTTATATGTGACCATAACTGATAGCATTAGGAATGGTTAGGAATAATGCACCCAAAAAAAAAAAATGGTCAGTGTCTAGGTTTTCAAGGTTTGAGAGAGGAATGTTTGAATATCTTAAATTGAAGAATTGAGGCTTTTTTAGGTTCATAACTAGGTAGCTTAAGGGTCATGGTATCTTAGAATGGTTTTGCATTAAACAGTTTTCCAGAGAGGTACCAAGTCTGACATGTGAATCTGGAAGTATTGGGGTTTCCCGAGGTTATGGCACGTGATATTTGACAGCACGTGCACACACGTAAGAGCATTAGGTGGGAGCTTAGCTCATGGTAACTTAGGTTGAGTAGACCGAATCCAAAACCCCATGTTGTCCTCACTTTTATTATCAAGGTGAGCTTATATCTTAGGTCGCCTCTAATAGATTGCTTTGTCACCAGGAAAATTAAATTATGGCTAGTCAGAAAAAAAAATCAGTGGCGAGCTCCTACTCTCAAAACAAAAATAATGATAAGAAGATCGCCTCCGAGACCCCAATTCCTTACTTTGGCCCAGTGGCAAATAGGCAGGTCGAGGTTAGTCCCGACACCTTCTTCGATGCTGAGCACATCAAATCTCGGATGAAGACTCAGGGCAAGGTGAACAAAATCTTGCTGAGTCATGGGATCAAGAGGGGTTTCAAAGTACTCGTTGTCCGCTCTCCGTTGGGTGGAGAGCAGAGTTGCACCCTGCTCCAAGATGCCTTTAGGGATGTAATGCCCCAACAATTTCTAAGACCTCGGACCATTAAACTACTAAACATAGCTACTATTTTGATACAAACATAAGAAATAACATAACTTTATTTAAAACCCAAAATATTGTACCAAATACAAAATAATGTATGAATATAAAATATGGTATAAAACATGGTATGGGCTCCCATTGATATAAAACATAAAACATAAACTTTAATTGTTTGACTACTAATTGCGGAATTACATCAAAACATAATTTAAAAGACTTAAAAATAATGTCATCCTCGATCAACACGCAGTCCATTCAATCCATTCATCCTTAACACACAAGCCAAGTTGCCATAAATCTTTCTGCCTTCCATAATCATTTTCTTGCATCACACTAAAAATAAAGGAATTGAGCCTAATGCCCAGCAAGGAAAATCTACTAAAAACATACATCATAACTCATAAACATAAGACTATTTTATAAACATATACTATAAAACATATGACTATAAAAACATATATTATATAGGACTACTATATTAATGGCCAGTAACTCATTAACATGGCATGTGACAAACCATCTAGGTCCTCTGTCTACTAATCAAGGTAGGTTAGATCACATGGTAGTATATGATAACTCATCTAGATTCTTTGTCTACTAATCGAGGTAGGGTAAATCATAACTCTATACCATGAAAATGATCAAAATTCTTGGGGCTTGCTATCTAAGCAAGTTATATGCCCAAGCGACTATAAAACATATTCTTAGGGATTGTTATCTAAACAAGTCATATGCCCAAGGACTATAAAACATATTTATACATATACATATTATAGCATAAAACATATCATAACATAACAGATAGGCACATATAATCTATCCTATTTTCCTTACAAAAAACTGGGATATTTTGGAACAAGAACGAGATTTTGGAACATTCCTAAAACCAACAGTAAGGATAGTGAGTATCTCTAAAGAAAGAAGATGAAAAGAGAACTAAACCATCAAAGAAGAAACCTGCCAAAAACCTTAAGTTTCAAGAAACTTAAACACCTAACCATGAATCATAAACAAGAGTTAGGATCTGAAAGAAAATAAAAGAAAACTAAAGAACCATGAAAAACAGAACATAAGGATAAGAATACCTTGAACGATCTTATGACTTGATCTAAACCTCGATACCGAAATATCACTATATCTCACTTCCCACTTGTTTAGAAAAGCTTAGAATGATAAAGCTTTTAACCCAAAAACCCAAGTGTTTCTCTCTATAGTAATCTTAGCAACTTGGAGGCTCTGAACAAATGCTTGAAGAATGAAGAAAATGGCAGAGTACTAGGTCCTATTTATAGAGTTCAAGGAGTAAAACTAACCCCTTTTAATTTGAATAAATAAATTAATATAATTTTTTTTTTGTTCAATAGATGCCCAGAACTCGGTCAAAATCGTTCAAAGGCAGGTCCAAGACGTTAAGGGATGTTTTAAGCTCAGAATCCACAGAGATATATCACCTCCCCTATGATCTCGAGCCTCCGTGGTTTTGGTCGTGCGAAGTTGACGTGTTTTCCATATCTTTTGTAGGCAATATATCTGCCATATAGCTGCGATATATCAGCATACGTTGATATATCAAACACGTATTGCACTTTTTCAGCATATTTTGAATTGATAAAACAGTTTTGACTGAGTCTAAATGTGATCCTAGCTGTTTCTGGAAGGTTCTAGAGCTTCTAGATCTTTCTTTTAATTAAACTATTCATCAATAATACTTATATCCTTAATAAACATGATTATGACAAGTGTCACATTCTTAATAATTCTATCTAAACCTTAGGTTATATTGAAAAATATTTCTAGAACCAGCAATATTAATCAAACCTTATGTTATAATTAATATATTTAAACTATAGGCTACACTTATAAAATTCATAACTGTTGCTATGAGTTTCCAACTAAGTCTTGTCTTGAACCAAAATCCACGAAATCTAACATACTACAAACTACTACTAACTACTACTACTACTATCTAGCTAAGTAAAAATTCTGGGACACTACAAGGGCTTGGAGTGATGAGCACCTAAAGGCAAGTGCCTTCCTTCCTTTGGACAAGTACTTTGTGGACTTTTTAAACTATGTTGAACTGGCACCATTCCAGCTCTCCTTGAACTCGTATCGACTCCTGGCAAGGTTGAAGTATTTATTTTTGAAGCACGAGTTGGAGGTCCCCATATCTGCCGACATTATGTAATTCTTCTGCCTCGAGGCCAATCCAGAGTCAAGGGGTCGAGGTGATGGTTTCTACTACCTCACCAAATTCCCAAACACAGACTCCATCCTCGATTTCCCCAGCCACCCGAATGACTATAAGGACCAATTCTTTATGTCAAACGGATTCAAGAACTGCACTCATCTATTCTTCAACCGTCCTCGCAAGTTTTTTAGATTTTTGAACTCTGTACTTGAATTCTTTATTTTAACCAAGTTAAAACTTATTATGATCGAGTTGTTACCTTGTGCAACTATATATAAGAGAACGCAGCGATCAAAGACCCTCAGAGGTCAATTTCAGATCCTGGCCAGTGCTCCTGCCAAGGAGAAAAAGTTCCAGAGGGTGGTGAAAGATGCCACCATGGTGGCTTGCAAGCTGATCCGCGAGGATCAGAAGTTGGCATCAGGGCCTGAGCTCTGCCCCCGAAAGCTCCCCCCTCCCTTGAAGCTCCTTCCAGTTGTTGAAGAGGTTGATGAGGAAGAGGAGTTCGCACAATTTGTGCATAAAATAAGAGTTCCTGGAGATACACAAGATTCTGATCAAGGTCGTGCTGAATCGGGGGCAGCAGCCGGAACCTCTGGCCAAGGTAATCTATATAGAGTAATAAATCGAGCCACTGCCAATTTTAGACTAATCTAATTCAACCCGAGGCATCTTGTGAGCCGACATCCGGTTGATCCAGACCTGGATGTGACCCTTCTTCAATGTGTTGACCAACTAGTCATATGCCAAGACTATAGTTACCCAAAATTTACTATAGTGGTAGGTAATACTTTGCATTTTAGGTCCACTATTTTTTGACAATACGGTACAAACCTTTTGTCATGGCCTTCCCTATGTAAAGGTATTTTCACTCCGGGTATTAGGCAGGCTCAGCACGAGTCTAGTCCAGATGAAGAGTCCAAACTCCATAGGTCCACAATGTAATAATATAAGAATCTCTCCCTCCTCCGATAATCCAAGAGTTAGAGGTTTTACCACGCTTGGTCCAAAACCTGGAGCTGATCATAGTAGTTTCTCCTCTAGCTTGGAGGGTAGGGTTCTTGTTCTATTGTTCTCTACTTTTAGTTATCTTTACTGATCATTCCTTGGGTCTGACTCTTCCAGCACTCTTTTTTGTAGATGAAAACATGGACCTAAAGAGTGTCTTCAACCCTGCTGCAGCTGGATCTGGGTATTTCATCAAGAGGTAAAGAAGATCAAAGAAAACCACCTCAGGAGTCGGAACTGCCACTACGTCCACTGCTAAAGATAAAGATGCCAACTCCACCCAAAAGCAGCAGTGAATAAAGCAGCCGCCAACTCAGGTAACAACAGTCATAATTCCCGAAGCCCCTCTTCCTGCTCGTCGCGACCCTACTTTGATACCTCAAGCCGTACAAGGCGAGGCCCTATCTGTGCAGCTTCCAGTTATGCCACTCAAGGTCGAAAGGGTTACGGAGGCACTTTGCGGGTCCCTCAATGAGATGACAAATCACCTAGTGGGCCATGGGAAATTAGACGAATATCAAGTACCTAAGAGCCATAGAGGAGCATTCCCCAAAGAACGTCCTGAGGTCGGCCTAGGGAATGACTTTGACTGTAAGTTATCTATTTTTTCTTTTTTGCACACATTTTTTCGCTTCTCTCCTTTTCATGAGGTAAACATGTTATATATTTTTTTGTTTTCTTGTTTAGCCCAAATCTGTGGCATCGCCTGAATCAAAGCTCAAAGGAACAAGGCCAGGGCCGCCCTGCTAGCATTGCAGGACAACGAGCGAATCTCCAAGGGACGAATCATCAAGGTGAACCAGTGTCGATATCAGCTGAAGGTCGAGGTCGACAACCTCAATAAGAAACTTGAGGAAGTCGACGTGCTTAAAAAGAGGTTGTCCGAGATTGAGGAAAAATCCAAGCAGGAGGTTTCCGAGGCAAGGAACTCTTTGGAGGAAATGCTTTATCAGTTCTAGGCATACAACCAAGAAGGAGACTTCTCATTCATGGATGCAGCACTCTTGGAGTGATATCTTGCCAAGTTCTAAAACAAATTATCGCAAGAGCCCTCCGAGGCAGTAGAGGCTTCTAGGGCTGTTGAAGGGGGTGATGAAGAGGTGATGTCACTTTGCAAGTTGTCGGAGCTCAGTGATGTCTAGGGCGTCCTCTTTTTTTTTTATGTTCCATACAGGGTTCTTCGAACCCTCTATAATTATGCTTTCAAAAGCTGAGACAGTCGCTTTTGGGGTCAATTCGAGGTTATTTTTCCTCGAGTTATTCACATACTTACGTTCGCACATGTTTATTCATTTCTGATCTTTTTTTTGTTCCCCTTAACCTATTGTCTAGCCATGTTTATGAACTTTTTTTAAAAAAAAGGACCTTGTACATCTACATAGTCATACAGGTTAATTTTAGATTGAGATAAATGCTTGATGAATTGACAAGTTAATTAAGGTCAATGACCTGGTTATATTCAGGAGTTTGTTCACCTAATAGCGTTAAACTTGTTAAGAATCAGGCCTTTGACCTGGTTATATCCAAGAGTTTGTTCGCCTAATAGTGTTACACTTGTCATGAACTAGGCCTCGGACCTGGTTATATCCAGGATTACCTAGTTGAATTCTAGTTTTTTTTTACATTGAATTTTCTTAACTTAGTTCGTGTTCGGAATTTCTTTAGAAAATTTAACATTAAAAAGCCGAAGAATAATCAATTTTCCAAATTCTAAGTTGTGCAGATTTTAACTAAATTTGTTGAATACTTCAAAGACTCTTCGAGGGTTATATGCCTCCCAAGTAATTAGAATTTATGAATATTCTAGATCGTTTTTACAAAATGAGTTCGTGATACATTACAAGAATAAGATAAAATATTGGTTCCACGTTTAAACTACGTAGCAATCCTGTGTTATTAAAATAAAATTGCTTTATAAACAAACCTTACACGAAAGAAAAAAATTCTAAAAATATTAAAATATAACAAAGTCATCCTATCACTGATAGTATTTTTTTTAGATGTAGAGCGTTCCTGGTCTGTGGGACCAATTATCCACTCAACCGAACTAGTTTAGAGGTTCTTTCATGCAAGATTTCCACGATTAGGTAGGGTCCTTCCAAGTTTGGTCCCAATACACTATCTTTAGGATCTTTGTTTTCCAAAACACCCTTCGGAGCACCAAATCACCCAATTCGAGTCTATGTCGTTTGACTTTCGAATTAAAGTAGCGAGGAACTCTTTGCTGGTAGTGGGCGAGTTGTAATTAATAATCCTCTTGCTGCTCTTCAATGAAATCCAAGGATGCATTAAGCAGGTGATGATTCCAATCTTGGTTGTAGGTTCTTTGCCTATGTGACGTCACTAGAGCCTCTACTGGGAGCATAGCCTCGCTTCCGAAGGTCAGAGAGAAGGGTGTATGCCCAATAGATGTGCGATGTGAGGTTCCATAAGCCCAAAGCACTTGCGGGAGTTTCTCCAACCATAGCCCTTTAGCATCTTCTAGTTACTTTTTTAAGCTTATCTTTAGGGTTTTGTTTACTACCTCGACTTGAACATTAGCTTGAAGGTGTGCCACTTAGAAGAAACTCTTCACTATGCCCTATTTCTCGCAAAAGGTTGTGAATGGGTCGCTATCAAATTTAGTCTTGTTATCAGACACAATCTTCTTTGGGAGTCCAAAATGACATAAGATATTTTTCACGACAAAATCTAAGTCTCTCTTTGATGTTACAGTCGCTAGGGGCTCAACCTCAACCTACTTAGTAAAATAGTCGGTGGCAACAACTGCATAGTGAACTCCTCCCTTTCCAGTTCGAAATAAGGTTATTAAGTCAATCCCCCATACAAATAATGGCCAAGGCGATGAAATCATGGCCAGCTCCATGGGTGCTACTCGAGCAATGGTGGAAAAATGCTGGCACTTGTCCCACTTTAGGACATACGAGGCAGAGTCCTTCTTGAGTGTAAGCCAGAAGTATCCTTGCCTTAATACCTTCAGAGCCAAGGTTTTCCCCCCAACATGGTATCAATAAAACCCTTCGTGTATTTCTTGAAGGATGGTTTGTGCTTCCTTGGGGCAGAACACATCACAGGAGGGGCAATGAATGGCCTCGCCTGTAGAAAATGCCTTTGACCATAATGTACCATGGGACTTGATACAATAATTTTCATGTATCCTTTCGATCTTTTGGTAGTTTCCCAATCGTAAGTTACTCGACAATAGGAGTCGTCCAGATTGGTTCTATGAAAATTACTCTGACTTCCAATGACTCTTTCTCGATACTTGGTTTTCCCAAGAATTCTACGAGGACCACATTTAATGTGTCCACTTCTTTCGTGGTGGCAAGTCGTGCTAGAGGGTCAACATTTGTGTTTTATTCGCGGGGGACATGCTCGATGAAATAGAACTCAAATTCAGACAGTTCACCTTTAACCTTAGCTAGATATGCTGCAATTTTGATTCCTCGAGCTTGGTACTCCCCTAATACTTGATTAACCACAAGTTGAGAATCGTTAAATCATTGAATTTCTCTTGCTTTCAGCTTCTTTGCTATCCGAACTCTAGCCAATAATGCCTCGTACTCCGCTTTGTTGTTGGAGGCGTCAAAACCAAATCTAAGAGTCTTAAGGAAGCGATGTTCTTCGGGTGAAATTAAAATTATTCTAGCTCTAGACCTATTCCAGTTTGATGATCCATCAATGAAGAGTTTTTACAAATCTTGTACAAGTTCTCTCATTGGTTCCTCCACGAACCCGATACATTCAACAACGAAGTCATCGAGCACTTGGCCTTTGATTGTTATTCGTGGTTTGTATAATATCTTGAACTAACTGAGTTTGATGGCATACTTTAACAAACACCCCGATGTCTTAAGTTTTTACAAGATCTGCCTTAAAGGTTGATCGGTTAAGACGTGTATAGTGTGGGAATGGAAATACGACCTCCATTTTCTCGAGGCTAGTGCAAACAAAACTTCAGTTTTTTTATTAGAGGATCTATGGATTCAACTCCTAGAAGCCTTTTGCTCACATAATACACCGACTTCTATGTTCGGTGTTCCACTCGAACGAACACAGCGCTGGCCATGTTTTCTATTACAGCTTGGTATAAGTATAGACCTTCCCCAACAATTGGTTTTGATAACATAAGGGGCTCAGCTAGGTGAGTCTTCAAATCCTAAAATTCATGTTCACATTCTTCTGTCCATCCAAATTTTCTATTTCCCATAAGCAAGTTGTAGAAGGGAAGACATTTGTCCGTGAAATTCGATACGAATCGATTTAAGGTCGCGACCTTTCCGGTTAAGCTCTGTACATCTTTTCGCAACCTTGGCGAATGTATTTCTAATAGGGACCTGATCTTTTCTGGATTTTCCCCGATCCCCCTTGCATTAACTATGAAGCCTAAGAACATCCTTGATGACACCCCAAAGATACATTTTTGGGGGTTAAGCTTCATGTTGTATTTTCTCAACACACCAAAACATTCCTCTAGATTGGATACATGGTCATTGGTAGTCTTTGTCTTGACGAGTATATCATCGACATACACCTCCATGTTTTTCTTGATCTGGTTAACGAACATCTTGTTGACCATCCTTTGGTAAGTTGCACCAGCATTCTTCAGCTCGAATGGCATAACTCTGTAACAATATATGTTATGCTCAGTCATGAAGTTGGTTTGCTCTTAGTACACAGGGTTCATCGCGATCTAGTGATATCCAAAATACACGTCCATGAAGGACCTGAGCTCATGATCAACCATTGCATCTACTAGGTGATCAATTCTAGGTTCTCCACTTTCCATTTGGTTTCGGAACAAAAAACAGGGTTGGCTACCCAGGTCAGATATTTAGCCTCCCTGATGAACCCACACTTCAATAAGTGAGTTACCTCTTTCTCCAAAGCTTCTCCTTGCTCTTTTCCCAATAGCCTACGTTTTTGTGCCTTTGCACGTACATTTTTGTCCAGGTTTAATGTGTGCGTCATTACGCTTAGGCTAATTCCTACCATATCTTCATACGACCAACTCCTTTCTTTCAAATCTGATATTTTTCCTAACCATCACCACTTTCGAAGGTACTTCTAGGTCGAGGAAGATATCCTATAGCTCCTCTAAATCCTAGAGCTCAAATTTATATCTTTGTCTAATCTCGGATCAATTTATTTGGGTTGCGACCTCATTTTTGACTTCCTGAGGTTCTTCCACCCCTCCAGCAACTACCATTGCCTGAGGTTCCTCATTCTCCTCGAGTATTACCATGGCTTGTTGCTTGGGTTATGATTTTCCCTTCATGCCAATGTTATAGCATTCCCTGGCATCAAGCTGATCTCCCCTCACGGTACATATTCTTGAGGTTGAAGGGAACTTCATGGCTAAGTGGCGAACTGAAGTTATAGCTTCAAATGCCATCAATGCAGGTCTCCCAAAAATTGCGTTGATTACTATAAATTCGAGCATTTTAGCTAGAGCTCGGGTATCATTCCCTAATGTTACCACAAGCTCAATCGTAACTATGGCTGCCACTCCCTCTACTAGAAATCCATATTTGCAAGGGTGGACTTGAATAACACATTTATAGAGCTCCCATTGTCGATCAATATCCTTCGTACTCTTCTATTGGCGAGTTGGATGGTTATCACCAGCGGCTCATTATGCAGGAATTGGAAGCGGCTAGTGTCCTCTTCCGTAAAAATGATTGGTTGTTTTTACAATCCATGTTGCTTTGATAACCTCTGCTCAAGTACAAATTTGGCGCCATTATGTGTCTTCATCTCCTGGATATACCCTTTCTAGGATCCGCTGCTCGTTCCTACCGAATGTGGCCCTCCAACAATAGTGGCTATTTCTCATACTTAAATAGGAGGAGGGATAATATGATTTCCTTGAGCTGGTTGAGGGTTGGTTTGGCTTGCATAAGGTGGCTGAGGGTTCTTCCCTGACTAGGAGCTACCCTGTTTCAAGCGTATTGTGCTAACGGTCCAGCCCAGATGAGAGTCTCGATTTCATCTTTCAATTGACGGACATGTCAGTGTTGTGGCTAATGTCATTATGATACCGACATAATTAAGCTGGGTCTCTCTTCGCCCTTTGATGCTTCATGGGCTCGAGCTTCTTCCATGGAAGGTGAGTAGAGTTAGCTAAATAAATATGCTCTTGTGTATTTGTCTAATGAGTATAGGTGGTGTAGATGGACGTATATTTATCTGCATGCTTATTTTTCTTTGACTCGTTCTAATCACCCTGACTATTCCCTTTCTTCTTATTCCCCCCCCCCCCCCCCCGACTGTTTATTTTGGGTAGCGGGCTAAGCCACAACTACGACATCCATCACCACTTCATCGAGCTGAACGGGGGTCTGGCTGGTTCCTGAAACAGCAGACTCTACCTCTTCTAAGTTTATACATTCTTGAGCTTGAGCCAAGAATTCATTTACACTCTCTAGAGTGATTTCCACAAATCTCCTCCTATGGTAATTCCCGTCCTCATCCATGAGCTTAGAGCTATCATCACGTCTCTAGCTCGAGCCACTGCATTTGTGAATCGATTGAGATATGCCTTCAGGGATTCACCGAGTTGTTGCTTGATCTTAGCCAATGAATCAGCCTCTACTCATGTCTCTTTTGCATCCCAGAATTGTCTCTTGAACTCTGAAGATAGTTTTTTCGAGGAGGTGATTGAATGTTTTTTATATTTATTGAACCACAGCTTGGTTAGTCCAGTGAATGTTGGACGGAACAGAATATACCTCAAGTTGACATTCACATTGTGGTCCATCATCAGTGTGTTGAAGGTCCCTAGGTTATTATACAGATCAGTGGTTCCATTATATGCGAGCATGGTTGGCATCCTAAAGCCAGGAGGATAGGGCGCTACCGGAATATGGGGAGCGAAAGGCTCGAGCTCCTCATCAGAATCACAATCATCAATGTCCTTTCCAAACAGGAATATTTTCTTCTACTCCTCCATTAAGGCTAATTGCTCAAGGTTTGGATCCCATGTCTCTAGGTTATTTGGGAGGTTGTTACCAGCTACCACCATATTGTACGCGTTAGACGGGTAATTATCCCTCCGAGCTTGAGCTCGGTTAGGCAAGACATTCCCATTATCATGTACAATAGACAGATCTCCCTTGACATGAGTATAATTTAAAACACCATAGTGAGCTGGATGTCCTCATTCTTAGTTCAGATGATCACGAAGGTTGGAGGAAAGACTTTGTGCAGAGATTAAATTATTTCTAACGTCGCACCCATTGCTGCCTCTAGGCTGGCTCTTTGTTCAATTGCTCCCATTCGTGAAGCTTATAGCTCGTGGGTAGGATCGAGGATCTGTATTATTGGTGCGAGATCATGGGATGTAAGCGTCTTCTGATGGGGAGGATTTCTCTTGTTATTTCCTCAAGCTGAAGTGTTCCTTTGATGGAGAGGTGGCATCAGATATCGAATCAGTGATGGAGGATGCCTTATCGATGAAGCTATCCTTGTTCCATCGTGACACACTAGATTATCTCACCCTTGATCTAATCAAATATTCCAAGTTGGAGGTAGTGCGAACTCATTTCTCCGTGCCGGAGCTGCTAGCCATGGCACGAGTGGATTTTCTGGGACGTCTCTTCTCCTTGAGTTGGATTCAGCTTGCCCTGTATAGCTAGGCTAATTCCTGGGAGTGTGAGTTAAAGTACCATCCCTGGGAATGCTGGTGGGTTGAGCATTTTTTGGAATCTGTTCAGAAGGTACGGACCTCGAGGTTGCAATTAGGACAAAATGGCTAATGTTTGGTCGATGATTCCTTTGGAAATTGGCAGGTTGAGCATTTTGCGGAGTCCGTTCAAGAGGTATGGAACTCACAGTTGCCGTTGGACCTGTGGGATCCACTTTACCTCCTTCACAAGTTAGCATCGGTTGCATGAAGGGGTAATCGAGCTAAAATCTCCTTAGTTTTCCTATTGGCATGGGCAAGATGGCTCCTTAGCTAGGCATTTTCCATCTCGATGGCTGTCAGGTACCCATGATGGGGATTCAGTGGGTGTGAGGCCGAACTCCCAGCATCGTCCTGATTCACATGCTATTTTATAGGGAGACGTTGTGCAGATGGACCTTCCCCGGTAGGGATGGCCATATGGTGACCTTCTTGAGCATCGGGTTGCTCTGTTTCGTTGTCGTGCAAAGAACAATTTATCACCATAATGATTGTTGGATTGAAATCTATGTGACAATTCATGCCTAATCTACTCTCAACAATACCACCAATTTGTTGATGCAGTTTTTCAGCAATAGGGGATTTAGAAATTTGACAATAAAGATATTAGGCTTTTTGTAAACCGAATATATAAGAAATAACAAAAAGTAAGAGCACAAAGCACTCACACATGTGGTTCAGTGGTTAAAATGCACCTAGTCCATGAGTCACTCTTATTGATCTGTTTAGGACTCTTGGTTAAATTATTTATGACAATTTCAGCAGATTTTTGCAACAGAAAGTTGATCGCTTTTTATGTCCATTCCATATGTATTTATAGGAGATTCTGATGGACAGTTTTGGGTAACCATACATTAATATGGTAACTTACAAATTTGGGTAACTTCCCATTTACACAAACACATGATTGCACATCAATTTGATATCTGCTATATCCGGTAATAAATATATAATAAAATATAGGCCTTTATGAGGCGTATAAAGAATGTCCGAGTCTTTTGGGAACCTTCACTGTGCGTCGTGGCTAGGATACCACAAGCTGAACACATTCTTCGAGCTGGGTTTTGTAGGACTAATCTAAAATGACATGGGTCACGCTCAAAGTTTCATGAAGGCAATTCAGGTGATGTGTACCTCGAACTAAATTGTTGGCATAATAGGCGATCTAGAGGCTATCGGATTGTCGTATGAGCTAAAGTACACTTGAATTGCTCACTCTATAGTTAACAAGATACTCGGTCTATGCTTTTCTTCATACGCTTATCTGCCAGTTGTACCCCGTGTTGCGTAATTCAGCTCATATTTTTGGGGTAAAACATTTGCCCCCCAAGCTCCTACTATGTTTATAATTTGAAACATGTTATGTGAACAATTGTTGAAATTGTGTACGGTTAAGAGTAACAACATTGATTCTTTCAAGTTATAAGGGCATAAATGTCATGAATATGTAATTAAGGGCCTTAGTATAATTTAGAGGACTTTTGCGCCATAAGTTAATTAAAGAAATTAAAAACTATTAGCTTTTATGTGAAATTACTAAAAGGACCAATCCTAGTTATGAGAGAGTTAGAATTGGGGCTAAATTAGTCTTTTGGTTCTAGAGTTAGTTTATACATATTAAGATGAGACTTAGGGTTAAGCATATCATAATATGTCTGCAACTTTCTCAAGCAAAGCGAGGAATCTTTCAATCTTTCATTCAGATCTAGAAGGGTTGGTGGATTAGGAATCAACTTTGAGGTAAAATATAATTACTCTATAGACTATAGGTTATATTTATTATTGTTCTTGGGAATTTGAGGTATGAGTCATGATTTAATTGTTAGGATGTTTATGTTTGTGATTTTGTAACATCCCAAATTCCCTAATATGGCTTAGTGCCTGGATTAGGGGGTCGAGAGGCAATAATTGTTGTAATTGTATGCTAATGCATTATGAGCATGTCATTATGTGAATTATATTATAATATAATCATGCCTGCATGTTAGAAATGTTGAATATGTGTATGTGGGCCCGTTTCTTATAAGAAGGGCATTTTAGTAATTTGACCCGCTGAGGGTATAATTGTAAATTTGTGTCTGTGTGATTGAGACCACATTATTATGTGGATATAGTTGGGTTACTCGACATGAGGCGTTCCTGATGAGCAAGTTAGCGGAAAAGTCACAACGGGAAACAATACTCGGCTTTAGGGGTATGTTAGTAATTTAGTACATTACTGAGATTTAGTGGGTAATGGGAAATGATTTGGTAATCATGTAAGGATATTGGAAGTAATAGGAATTATAGGGTGTAAATTCTGATTAGCGGAGTATGAGGCAATGACAAAATTGCCCTTGGGGGCATGTGATGAGTAGGCTAAGGGCAAAGGGGCAGTTTAGTCATTTTTGGCCAAATGAGTGATTTTGTTGGCTAGGAACCTCTGAGATGGTTTAGGAAACCAAAAAGGAAATTCTCAGTAGCATTACTCTTTCTCTCACCCGTAGCTTTCTCTCCCTCACCTTGGAAGCTTCATAATTTTGAGGAAAATTGAAGAACTAAGCTTGGAAAATTGGAGGATGAGCTTGGGAAACTAGGAGTTTGGCTCAAGGGAATCATAGTTTCAGAGGTAAGGGCTTGAATTCGAATTGGTTTATGATAATTCTGTGGGTTTCGTTTAAAGCTTAAGTATTTGCATGCTTGATGGTTTGAAGGGTGAATTTTGAAGTGTTGATGAGTTCTTAATCTGGTAATTGCTAGGGTATGTTGCTGGAAAGGAGTTATATTGATTATGGGGATTGAATTAAAGATGTGAGGGTAATTGGGTTATGTTTAGTTAGATTCAGCTAAGGGAAAAACCCATAAATTCTGGGTTCGAAGGGCTGGGTCGCGGCTCTGTTCTTGGTGTGTCGCGGCCCTCTAGAGAAAAAGGGAGCCAGGCTGGGTTATGTGGCAAAGGCCGGCTGCGGCGCCACAAGGGTTGGGCTGTGCCGCATGTCTAGGGTTTGGAGAGACTGAGCCTCTGATTGGAGGCGGGCTATGACATAGGAGTATGGGGCCACAGGCCTTAAGGGGACTTTTGGCCCTGAGAAGGTTTTTGGTTCGTGAACTTAACCTTTTGGGGCCGGGATCGATTCTACTTCCGTGTTGGGTGGAACTTAGCCTTTATTCACTAGTTGTTGATGGAATTCCTTATTATGTTGCTACTAGGCAATGCTAATGGCTCAGGTCAGGGGTCGTACTTAAGGATTGTTGATAGTAGCTTGCACTTGGACCGAAGGTAAGAAAACTACACCCAGTATGTGATTGTGTGATTAGGGCTTGGCTTGATGGTTAAATATAGTTATGATTAAGGCTTTGGCTCTGTTAATGAACATGCTTATAATTATGTTTGTGAGTGTCTAGTTAAGCACACTAGAATGTGCATGATTATGATTATGCCTATGTATGTTATTTGAATATATTATAATACATTGTATCTGTTGAAATGTATGATAAGTGGAATATGTGATTGTTTGCTGAGATTAGTAGGCTTGGTTTATAAACCAGAGAATTGTTGTGATATCTAGTTAGAGATCGACTTATTTGCCGAGGGCATACCTAACCCGAGGGACTCGACTTATAAGTCGAGGGCTCTGAAGCTCGGCTTATAAGTTGAGGGTCTTAAAGCTTCGACTTACAAATCGGATCATGTGAGGCTTGCCTTATACATCGAGGACTTGAAGGACTCAGCTTATGAGCTGAGATTGGCATTATGCACGTGGAGTGTAGGCCACCATGGCTGGGCCACCCTGGGTGTGCAACATGCACTTGAATGGCTCGGATGCCAAACAAATGGAAAGGGAGTGCGACACACACTTGAATGGATCGGATGCCATACAAATAAATGGGAGTGTGATATGCGCTTGTCTAACCTTGTGGTTGTTAATTTGTATATTTGATTGGGAAAGTTCAGCTTATTAGCTGAAGATTTATCTGTATTATTTGATAAAGGGCATGGCTTAATAGTCAAGGTTATAACATGTTCTACAGACTCGACTTATCAGTCGAAGGCTAAGGGATTCAACTTATCAATCGAAGATTGAAAGACTTAGCTTATCAGTCAAAGGATAAAAGGATTCGACTTATTAGTCGAAGGTTAAAGGACCCGACTTATCCATCGACGATTACAGATCTGACTCATCAGTCGAAGGTTACAAATGCGACTTACCAGTCAAAAAACAAAGACTTGACTTATTAGTCAAAGGTAGATCACTCGACTTATCAGTTGAAAGTTAAAGGACTCGACTTACTAGTTGAACTCTGAAGGATTTGACTTACTAGACAAAGGCTGATGGACTCAACTTATTAGTCGAGAGTTTAAAGCCTCGACACAGGAGTTGAGAGCGGTAGTAACATGCCAAACGTTGACCGATAGGGTTAAGCCAATCTAGAAGCAAGATATACGTTTGAATGATTCTGGGGTCACCCGAGATGTTAGCATCACACCCTCTCGGCAAGCTCTAGGGTCGTGATGGATTAGCTTATACAGGATCTTTATTTATTTTCATGTATATCTAATATTAAACAAATTAATACGAGATAGCCTAAAACATGTTTCTAAAATTGAATTCAAAGAGAAACAAAGAATAGAATACTTACAGTATACGCAGCGGAATTAAAGAGTCCTTCCTTCAGTTTCTCTAACTCTTGTATCCTCTCTGTCGCAGAGTATTACCAAGTAACTAAACCGATCTTCTATTTTCTTCACAGGCTTCCAATGTATCCTTAGAACCACCTAGACTCGTGTGGGCAATTCTCAACACATGAGATAGATATAGAGAGAAGAAGAGAAAATAACAAAGAGGCTTAGAAAAGGACTTGTGTTTAGAGAGAATCAAAAACTTATCAGAAAATCTGACTTGTGACTTATGTTTTGACTTCTCTCTAAGCACTCCTTTTATAGACTCAATTAGGCCATTTAATTTAATTAAAAAATCAATAAAATAATAGCCATTTTAAAGCCCTAGGTCGAAATAATCATGGGCTTTAGGCCCGTGAAATTTCCCATTTGATTATAAGCTCATTGGACTAAAAATCAAGGCATGTATTATTTTCTATCGATTTAATTAATTAAATAATTATTTAAATCCTTTATCAAATTAATTATTTATAATTTGAACGTTGATTTAAACTTATTCATTAATTTAGATACCAATTTATCTTAATTAATAAATCTTCCATAATTTCTCTTTTCTTCTAAAAATCACCCATCTCTGTGAAACTATCCAAAATTGACCTGGTCAACTTTGATAATTCTAATTGATAATTAAATCAATTAATTGAGACTATCTAAATGATTTTATCCAAGGTACAATGGGGACCATGGGCCTATGAAATCAAGCTCCAAGAAGTTATCATAAATCTAACAAATAAATTTACTAATTTATTAATTCCTCGTGACTCCACTATAGACTCATAATTGCACTCTTGAATTCATAGAACGCTCTATAACAAATATAGATATGCTATTAATTATCCATTGTTACAACCATAATTGTCATTCAATCCTCTATAGACGGTCGACAATAAGATAAGACTAAAATACCGTTTTACCCCTCATTGTATTTTATCCTTAAAACACAGTTCCTTGTAAATGATATTTCAGTAAACTAATTTAATTACTGAAATGAGATCTCTATGATTTAACACCTTGAACCAAACTAAAAGGAAACCATCATTTCACTTCTTCATCAGAAGCTATAGATGTCCATATCTATGATTAACACTCCCACTCAATTATACTACCGAGTTCCCAAGATGTAAGTATGGGCTAGTCCGTAGGGTAAGCTGGTAACGAACAAGTCAAAGAACTCAAATAATACAATCAGTTAGAATACTAACCACTCAGAATTGAGATTGAATTGACATATGGTCAACTATATGATATGACTAGAATAGATAATAACGGTATGTTTACTTATCTTATCAACTGTCAATATATGTCCTGTCTGATGTAACAAATACATCTGATCTTATCTACTTTGCTAATGTTCTGGAAAGAACATAACACTGTAATGTGTAAGTAGATCATATCGTAGATTGGCAAGTCAATGTATATCATGTGCACTGACTAATCTTAGGACTAACTTATTTTGAATATATAATCATATTTATATTCCACTGTGATGATGTCACTATAAATAAGATTAGCTATATGCTCAGGATTTAATACAAGTTTATATTAAAAAAATAATCATGAAAATAAAACATGTGAGCAAAGTGATTGAACATGTCAAAAAATGATTTCTATTCTTTTATTGATAGTAAAATGAAATTACAAAGAATTTGGGTTTTAATTAGGGCATAAAACCCCAACAGGCCGGTTGTATGAAAGATGGAAATAGGCTCTCAAGTGTGACTCTATAGCCACTCATCTAGGGTAATTGATTGCATGAGTATGATTAATAGTACTTGGCATGCTAATTATAAATATGTGATATGATAATGTATTGTTTATAAGTATGATTATGTTTTCTTGCTGAGCCTTGGCTCACGGGTGCTAGTTGGTGCAGGTAAAGGAAAGAAAAGGTTGGACCAGTCGTGAGCTAGAGAGATTCAGAGGTGGAGTGTACATATGCGGCCTGCTCATCCGCCACGACCGAGATTGTCAGTTGGAACTAGGGTTGGACCCTGATTTTGCCACCTAGGTTGGCTATTGTATTCATTTTTGGGTTTGTAACTGTTTTAAATTACAATGGAATTCCATGCATTGAAGTTAAATGCTTTTAATAAAATTGTTGACCTTTTTCCTATATTTTTGGTACCTAAACCTGTGGTTAGTTTAATTACGCGATTTAAACTCAAATGACTCGTTTAGTGAGTTAGGCGCTATTTTAACTACACAACGGTCCTTATTAGTGAGTTACAGATTCAATAGTAAAAATGTGCTAGGAAATAATTTATGGGTGATGAATAAGTATTTATGGTTAATAGTTTTCTAGGGGTTGAAGATGACATTAGGGTTCTTGAACCCTTACCTTGCATTTTATGATAATTTTGAATGAATGCATGAATTGATGATAAAATAATGATTATATATGTTTAGGAAAGTTATTTTTTTATTCTTGAATTCTTGTACGTTGAAATATGGGTTTGATGATGTTTAAGTTCTTGTTCTTGGGGAAATTGGGTTAAAAATAACATCATGCGATTTTCAGAAAATCGTCGAGCACAACCGCACGAAAACCTAGCGTGACCACACTACACATCAAGAAATTCAAAACTCTCTGTGAGTGCGATCGCACCCAGGCCCTGGCGCGACCATGTTACTCACCCAAAAATGGGAGTTTGGTTTAACTTTATGTTTCAGTGTGATTTTTGTGTCCCTGATTAGGGGTTCTGTGTAGAATGGTTTTGGGACTTTTGTAGTATGAATCAACATTAGGAGGGGCATGGGCGCATTTATAACAAAGTTTTGGTTTGTTATGAAAATTAAGAATTTGGTGATCTATGTTGTGAGTAGGGTCGGTAAGGGAACTTGGAGGGAATGAAATTATTGTTGCTACTTGGACCTGAGGTAAGAAGAGTGGACACGTGCATGCAAGGTGTACGCTCAATGTACTTAAGAATAGTTAATTGAATATGTCATAAGTATAATATATGTTTTAAGATATGCATGATATGTGTATTTGTTATATGTATGTGTATGTTGTATGTTTTGAGTGACATGCTTAGAGTATGGTAATTTGCATGTTTATGTTACGATAAACGACATGATTATGTTATGTTGAAATGCATGCTTACATTTTCGTGCTTGGTTCCACAATTCACCAGAATAGTATTGGTCTATGGCTGGTGTGAATCTAGTATTATATGATATGTTATGTTGGTTATGTTTTTTATATTAATTATTCTTATTGTGAATATCTTAAGTTATAGTTATCTCTTGTCTTATGAATAAAATTTGTATGATTAGTTTTGCCATGAATAGAATATTTTTTGTTATATGTTGTCTTAGTCTAGGTTGGAGGGTTGTGTCCTACACAACTCTTCTTACTGGGCATTAGCTCACGGGTACTCTGTGTTGTAGGTGCCATTTGTTGTTTTTTTCGTGGCGACGAGCGAAGTCCAATCCATTAAGGAATGTATATCATTAGAGTCGTTCAACCTTGTTACAGTCAAAGTGGAAGTAAACACCAAAGTTTTATTTAACATTTTATTCACGTACTTTTAAAGATGTTTTATTATGAGTTGAGACCGAAAATAGTATTGTTTGTTTTTATTTAAATCAATATTTTATTTTAAATTACGGATATCCAAATACTACATACTTTTAATAAGAACGTTTCTAAATGAAATTTTATGCATTAATTAGATTATCATTGGTTTTCAAGTTTTAAATGATTAGTACCCTAATGAGCATACATGGATTCAAGATGGTTTTTGAGCCCTAGAAAATTATACTGTCTAAAGTTGGTGTTCCTATTTGGAAGGGTTATGTAAAAGAAAGAATGTAGAAGATGAATATAAGGGTTGTTAAGCCAAAAACTATCAATAATAATAATGTTTCTACTTCTTCTATTTATTTGATTGAGTCTTTTAATTTATGGCATGGTAAACTAGGTTATGTTAATTATAATACTCTCTGTAGACTAGTTAACTTGAATCATATACCCATGTTTAATATTAATTCCAAACATAAGTACGATAACAAATATTTTATTATTTTTATTGATGGCAGTACGATGTATTTTTACGTATACTTGCTAAAGGGCAAGGATGCAGCAATAGAGAAATTAACTTTCTATAAGCAAGAGGTTGAAAACCAACTTGACAAGAAAATAAAGATGATAAGAAGTGACCATTGTGGTGAATTCATAGAACCATGTAGTGAACTTTGTGCACGACATGGAATTATCCACAAGGTTACCCCACCTTACTCGCTCAATCCAATGGAATAGTAGAATAGAAAGATTGGAGTTTTAAAGACATGATGAATGCTACGTTAATAAGTTCTCGATTACCATAGAACAAGTGGGATGAATCTATTTTTTCAGCTAACTATCTTTTAAATAAGATTCCCCGAAAGAACGAACAATATACTCCCTATGAACTTTGGAAAGGTAGGCAACCTTCCTATAAACTCCTAAAAGTGTGGGGGTGCCTTGCAAAGGTTGTAACGCCATTGCCAAAGAAGATGAAAATAGGTCCTAAAGTGGTTGATTGTATTTTCATTGGCTATGCACAAAATAGCAACACATATTGATTTCTTGTACATGAGTCTAAAAACCTTGAAATCCACAAGAATACGATAATGGAATCTAAGAATGCATCATTCTTTGAACATTTATTTCCTTGCAAACCTAATGGTGATGAACCAAGCTCTTCTAGAAGAACATCTGATACCATGGATGATTCATAAAAAGAAGTTGAAAGTGAAGAAGTCCAAGTAGAGCCAAGACAAAGCAAACGGGCAAAGAAAGAAAATTCTTTTGGACCAAATTTTAATAACTATTTTATAAAGGCAGAACCTCGAACATATAAAGTTGTTAGCTCTACTGAGGGTCCATCATGGAAGGAAGTTATAAGGAGCAAAATTTATTTCATCATGCAAAATCACACTTGGGAACTGGTTGACCTCCTTCCCAGATGTAAACCTCTAGTATCTAAGTGGATTTTCAAACAGATAATGAAAATAGATGGAACAATTGATAAGTATAAGGCCACACTAATAATAAAAGGTTACAAATAACAAGAAGGATATGACTACTTTGACATGTATTCTCCTTTGACAAGAATATATTCTATCAAGATGATTTTGGCAATATCTGCATTGTGACATCTAGAAGTCCACCAGATGGATGTAAAAACTACTTCTCTAAATGGAGATATTGAGGAAGAAATAGACAGCTTGTTCCATGTATGCTAATTTTTTTGTATACCCATGTAAAATTCAACTGTTTAAACCTTATTTTCGGCACTTTAAATTATTCAGAATTTTGCAAGATATCTTAAATGACTACACTGTACACCATCATATAAAAAAATTGGAATAAAATTATCGAGGTTTCAAAAATTACCCACTGGTTGCACCGGTGGAGCCAAAAAAGTGGTTGTACTGCACTGTAATCTTACCCTATATATATATATATATATTAAAGATGAAATAAAATATTGAATGAAGCGACTTGCTCCTTTAGCTGTGTAGGTCTGATGTACGTTGGGTTATTGTTTTGTTTGAAAAAATGTCAATGTTCTTAGTTGAGCTGTGTAGTCCCTCTATTTGCTATTTCTTTTTCAAATATGCCATAATTCCTTAAAAGTAGATCAAATTAAATCCAAAGTAAATATTTTCAACCTAAAATTATATCTCATTAATTTCATGAAAATTTAATTAACTTTGAATTTTAAAAATAATAAATATGCATTTTTTAGCATTTATTATAAGTCTTTTAACCATTAAAATCTACAAGAACGTTATTTATAAGTGTAAATTGTTGATATTGGAACACTATGTGTGGCGATCTGACAATTGATTAGGTCCAAAATACCCTACAATTAGCCAAAGTTTCCATAAACTACTTCTTTAAGTGAGAATGGCGGCGATCGACATTGATTGAAGCCTTTTCACTACTTAAGTCAACAAGACTAGAACAAAATTTTGGTTGTTTGTCAACATGACTAGAACAAAATTTCATCAGCCTTTAAAATATTATCACCATGTATAACTACTACTTTATGTAGAAGTTTTTGGGTTTTAAGACCTTATAAAACCACATTTCTTATGTAATTCATTCATTATCAATAAAGTAGTAGAAATCATTTTGTTCAATCAAATTGCGTTATCTATATGTTTTATTACATGATTAATTATTATTAATACAAACGTTTATAAAATCTCAAACATATGTATCGTTACAATTATAGTGACTCGGTCACAATGGATTATAATTGTAATTAATTGTTCAAAAGCATTTTGTCCTAAGATTAAATCAGTACACTGGATTTTTACTGATTGGGTAATCTACGATAAGATCTACTTACACATTTGGAGTGATGTCATATCCAGGACATTGACCAAGTAGATAAGATCGGATGTATTTTGTTACATTGGATTGGACCGATATTGATTATTGACAAGATAAGTAAGTATCATTATTATCTAATCTAATAATATCACAACGTTGACCATATGTTAATTCAATCTTCATTTTGAGTGATTAATATTCTACTAATTGTATTATTCAAGTCTTTTGATTTGTTCATTACCAGCTTACCCTACAGACTAACTTACAGTTACATATTGGGGATTTTGTATAATTGAGTGAGAGTATTTATCATAGATATGAAATCTCTATAGCTTCTGTTTAAGAAGTGAAACGATGATTTCCTTATAGCTTGGTTCAAGTATTGAATGATATAGTAATCATTTATATTATTAAATTTACAGAAATATCATTTACAAAGAAATTTGTGGGAGTTAAGGGTAAAATACCAATGATGGGTAAAATGGTAATTTTCACTTGTCTCATTAGTAGATCATCTATAGAAGATTGAATGATGATTATAGTTATAACAATGGATAACGTATTTTCATTTGGTGTAAAAGTATTTTATGAATTCAAGAGTGCAATTCTGAGTCTATAGTGGAGTCACGAGGAATTATTAAGGTAGTGAGATTATTTGTTATAAATAAACTCATTGTAACTTACTCGAGGTTGAGTTCATGGATCCATGGTCCCCATATCATCTCTTATTAAAATGAACCTAGTAGTCTTGAGTAATTAATTTAATTATTAATTATAAAATATCATATTGACTAGGTCAATGAAAATAAATAATGTTAAATTATATATTGATATTTTGTGAGAAAAGAAATAGAAGAAACTTTGAGGTTTTTGTTGCAAAGTCTCAAAAAGATAGTATTATAGTGAATTGGGAAAATTTTGTTAATATTGATAGATTGATATTAATATTAATAAAATGTATTAAAGAAAGGTCAAAATTATAATTTGTTACTTTTGACAAGTATTTAATTAATTATAATTACTAAATAATTAAATTAAAATAGGAAACTAAAACTTGTTTTATGTCCCAGCTAATTGCCTATATATACTAGTGTTATAGAGTGCATTAGGTGAGCTGAATTTGACAAGGTAAAAATTCACTACTAATATTTTATACCTAGCCGTCCACTCTCTCTTAGTTTTCTCTCTAGGAATTCTCTTCTCGTGTATTGAGACTTGCCTACACAAACACTAGGTTGTTTTAGAGAAAGACTTGGAAGACTGTGATCTTGTTTCAAAATAGTTTGGATTCCTTGTAATACCTAGCATTCAACAAGAACAAAAGGTTAGGGAATCCAAAGGATGTAGTCATTGTTTCGCTATGCATCTCATAAGTACGCTAATTGTTTTATAATTCTATTTACGTATCTCTATAATATTCACATACTTGTATGTTTTTATACTTTCTAATATGTATATTGTTTTAAATATATATTTATAGAGAGGATGCAGCATATATAATTATATAAATGAGATCCTACAACTGGTTTCAGAGTCAATGGTTGTTAGTTTATATGTTTATATACGTGTATGTGATTTTTTTGATATGTTAGATAGGTTAATTGGATGTAGCATAATTGTTTGCTTGTTTAAGTTTTATATATGTGTGATGCTTAAAGAATATTGTTCATGATTTTTGTATGTTTAGGATTGTTTATGTGTCTTTTATTTTGTTATATAAAACCCATAAATTTTGTACATGAAATCAAAAAATTTGAAAATTTCACAAAAAATAATTATCTTTTTTTATTTTGTAATCTACACGTTTCTGGCGTACTTATTATTAATTATTTTTTAGATATATATAACGTATGAATAAAAAAAAAGGTGTCTCTCGCACGTGAATGGCTTTTTGAGGAAACTACATATTTATATATATTAGTTAATATATATTTTATATATGGAGAGTGATTAAAAAATCATTTATTTTGTATCTGTACCTTTAATTCCTTAATAAATGGTATATTTTTGTGCATGTAAAAATCTTTTTTTTTTGGTAATTTTTTATTAGAAATAGAATAAATATATTTTTTTCAAATGAGAACAATTGAATTAATTTTTATTTGATTAATTTTTGAAGATTTATTGAATTAAAATTAATTGTGATTAATTGATTGATTGATTAATCTTTTTTTAGCTATTCATTTATTTGGTAATAAATGTGTACATGCATAAATTAGTAACATGACATATAGATTGTATGCTAGAACCATACAATTAATTAACATGTCATGTATCATTATAATTGTAATTTTTTCAAATTTGTGCTTAGATGATGGACTTAGAGTGATGACCCATTATTTTAGATAATGAGAAAAATGTCAAATAAAACGGGTCATAATCATGATAGATTTTATTTGGGCCAAATTGAACATGTAATATTTAAATTCCTCTCTTGTGGGTTGTTCCACTTGTGAATGACCATTTGCTTTGCATTACTAGATTGGACCTAATCAATTGAATAATGATCAATAAAATGAAAGTTTAAATTAATGTCTTTTGCGTTATGTATAGAAGTTAGGGGGTCTTGAAGTGGGAATGACATACTGGACCCAACCCTCTTCCATGCAAGCCCAAATTGTTAAGGTTCATTTACCTAAGTTAGACTTGATTGTGTTAGGTTAATTCTAGGTGAACCTAAATTAATTGATTAGTAACACATTAGTTCTAAATATTTAAAGTGGATTTAAATGGGTATTTTAGAATTAAAAGAAATTTATACTAAGGTTTATTAATTATTTTAAATAATATAAAAAACCTAGTTTTATAAATTTCACAAGAAAAATAATAAATTAAAATAATGAGCTTTAATTTTTGAAATTCAATCTCCGCCACTAATTTAATAAGGTTAGAGTTTAGTGGGACCTTATGGCGCTTTGATTACGTCTCCCTATGGATGGTGTTCACTAGACTTTTAACAATGTTAAATTTCTTAGGATAGATAGTTATAGATCAAACCCTTATCGACTCATCCCTACGGTGACTATGATAAATAAGTCTATAATAATTGAAATCGTGGGTCTACCTCATAAAGTTCGAAATAATTGGATTTCGTAACTTTGATCAAATAGGAAGGTTATTAATAATAGTTTTAGACTATTATTAGTTGAGATGTTTACTCTATTTAACTAAGTGAATTTGTGATTCTTGCCTACCAGTAAAAATGTATTCATGGCTAGTTAAAATACCTTAGAAATAGTAGATATATGTTATTTAGTATTTTACATATCTATGCATATTTTATATGTTTGAGCTATTTCTATATATCTATGTGATTAAATATTTGTTAAACAACACATTGCTTTTCTACTTATTGATATTATAGCTCTAGGTTGAATCTCATTATCTCCCTTCTCTCCAAGGAACTTCTCACTGGAGAGAATTTTCCTAAATGAAAGTCAATCATCAACATTGTGTTGATCGCGCAACAACTCTAAGTTTGTTATGACTGAAGTTTTTCCTGACGTCCCTCGTGATTTATCTTTAAAAGAATCGAGGGAGAAGTACGAGCATTGGCTCGCTGCCAACAATAAATCCAAGGCATACATGCTAGCTAGCATGTCGGGCACGCTAAGGACGAAGCTGGAGGATGTCAAAACTACCTATGAAATCATGGAGCAGCTTCAGGAAATGTTCAGACACAAATCTTGACAAGCTCGTTTTGAGGAAATGAAGAAGTATGATAATTTCGGGATGGCGCCTGGAATGCATGTTCGTGATCACTTCATCAAGATGATGAAATACTCTCAAGAGGCAGAATTGCACAGAGCCACCATAGACGAGGAAACTCAAGTGGGGCTTATTCTGAATAGTCTCGCTCTCTGTTTTCTTCAATTCACCACCAAATACTTACAAAACAAACTGAAGTACAGAATGACTCAACTCATGAACGAGCTTCAAATGTTTGAAGGTAACAATGGTGGACAAAGTGAGGGACATGAAAAGAAGCCTGTTGCTGCTACTGAGGACGCTCCTAGAGAAGCTAACTTAGCTTCATCCTCATAGAGCAACAAGAGGAATAAGAGAGAGAACGAGAAGGGCAAGGTCACAACTACTGCAAAACTAGCTGGAGGTGCTGCAAAACCTGCTATTAAGAAAGCCAAAGGAGCATGTTTCCACTGCAAGGAGATTGGGCATTAGAAAAAGGATTGCCCAACTCTCAAGGCTAGAAGAACCCAAGGTAATTGTCAATCTTTTGCCTTGGATGCATGTGTTTTGGAAGATGAAAATTTTGTATGGATCATAGATTCTGGATCCACTAACCATGTATGCACTTCTTTGCAACTACTTAGTAATTGGACACCAGTAAAGTAAGGTGAGTTGAAGCTTAAAGTCAGAAATGGAGCGTTTGTGAACATTGAAGCAAGAGGAAAATCTCATCTAAATTTTGGAAATAAATATTTAGTTTTAAATTATGTTTATTTTATTCCAAACTTTAGTCGGAATTTAATTTCAGTTTATTTATAACATCAACAACATTTTGCTATAACTTTCACAAGTTTTAAAATATCAATTTCATTGAATTGATGTGAATTGTGTGTTGGATGAATGGAAAACATGCTATACCTTTTACGACCTATCGAACCCTCCTCTTTTAAAGACGAGTTATTTAAGGTAGCTAGTGTGGATGCGAAAAAATTCATGCTTGTGAAAGACCCAAAGTACATACTCAAGTCCCCTAAATGCCTAAATACAGGACTCGGAAGGAGCATCTTGCAAGGGCCTTACGCCTAGCCGTCACGCCTCGCTGGAGGCGTCTCGCGAAGGCCGCATGCCCAGATACTCCACCTCGCGCCCCCTAGCCACGGCTTGCTGGAGGCCTCTCACGAGAGGGCGTGCCACAACTCGCGTGCCCAGCGACCAGCAGCTTCGTGAGGGGCGTCTCGCGAGGGCCTCATGTCCAGCCGCCACGTCTTGCTGGAGGCGTCTCGCGAGAGGGCGTGCCACAAATCGGTGTGCCCAGCAGCCAGCAACCTCGCAAGGGGCATCTCGCGAGGGCCTCATGTCCAGCCACCACGCCTCACTGGAGGCGTCTCGTGAGAGGGCGTGACACAACTCGACGTGCCCAGCATCTAGCAGCCTCACGAGGGGCGTCTCGCGAGGGCCTCGTACCCAGCCGCCACGCCTCGCTAAGGTCGCGTGCTGAGATGCTCTGCCTCACAAGGGGCGTCTCGCGAGGGCCTCGCACACCCTAGCCACGCCTCGCTGGAAGCGTCTCGCGAGAGGGCGTGCCCAGCAGCCAGCAGCCTCATGAGGGGCATCTCACGAGGGCCTCGTGCCCAGCCGCCATGCCTCACTAGAGGCATCTCGCGAAGGATGCGTGCCTCGATGCTCCACCTCGCGAGGAGCATCTCACAAGGGCCACGCGCCTCTCAAGCCACGCCTCGATGGAGGCATCTCACGGAGGCTTTCATCATGCCTCCTCTTGGTGCACTCGACCCTACCAGGCCTCATCCGTACCACTAGGGGTCTCCGCCAAAAATTGGCCTCACAAGAGGGGTCTTATCTCGCCCGTTAAGATTAGCGCCACCTACTGGGAACCACTCTTATTGTAAGTCCAACAAGAGGTAAAATCATGGATCTCTGCAACACACCAATAAGGGCGAATTGGAGGTGCCTCATAGCGATTCACACCAAGTTAGAAGAGGTACAGACATTAAGCCCATGTCAGATAAGAAGTGGCCGTACAAGTGAAGTACTTGTTACGGTCCACACCAGACAACCTCTGACACTCGTATTCAGTAAGTAGTGGAGACATTACCACGGACTCTGACCATGTACTGGAGTCGACACCACTACCCCTGAGACCACTCTCTTGATAGTGTACTCATGTACCATCTGGTCCCCTGGACCACCATGTATCAGGGGCCATTAGAGCCCACTATAAAAGTAATCCCACTTCCACTTGGAAGGGGGTTGGAAAAACATTGTAGCACTACACTATAAGAAATACAAGTTCATTTCATCATTTTCTTTCTGCAACTATTCTTTGATTTTCTGATTAGATAATTGAAGTTTGTCATTGATAAGTTCCATATTCCAATTTTTTCTAACTTAACTTGGTTGACGAGTTCTCACCGTAAACAGTTTGGCGCCATCTGTGGGAAGGATAGATTGCAAGTCACTGTTCTTCCGTCAATTCTGATAAGAAAAAATGTCGCGACGTTCGAAATGGTTGAGAGAGTCGCGCGAGGTGGACGTCCATCTTGACGGAGATCAGCTAAAAGCCTCCATGAGGAATCCTCCTCCACCTGCAAACATGGAGGCCCCAAGGGATCCTAAGGTTCCTAGAGACGAAAGGGAGGCCTCGTCCCCGGCGGTCCCTCCTAAGGAGGATCGCCCAAGGTCGGCGGCTGCCCTAACAAGGGGTGCCGATGAGTTCCTTCCTCCAAGGCCGCTGCAGGTGCCAAAACCCGGTCGGCAGGACCTAGGCCTGTCGAAGCGCCAGGCTGACAAGCACCCTTAGGTCCATTCCGTCAGCTCTATTTGAAGTCTCAATTCTAGGAAGACAAGTTACGAGAACTTCCGCAAGAATCAGAGGCTAGAAACCACCCTGGAAAACATGCAAGAGGTGCTAAATGGGCTGTTGCAAGGGAGATCAAACGTGACACTCCCTAAGCGGAAAGAGAGAGACTAAGGGGGGTACAAACCACCATCTCAGTAGATGACGGAAGGACCCGACTCTCCTCTAGTAACACCCCCGGCACGAAGCAGCACAAATGTCCCAGACCACCAAAGCAGCCCTAGAAGCCAGAGCTGAAGACCAATGCTGCCCCTCGTAACGATGACGAGGTCACCTCAAGGAGAACACCCTCAGATTTATGAGAAGAAATCAACAAAAAGAGGGCGGGTAAAAGGACCACACCCCCTATGGCGCCCCGGGAAGACAAAGGAAAGGGGGATCCTAACCCATCCGCTCTGAGAGACTCCCTAAGCAAGAGGAGGCAAGACCTGGACACAGAAATGAGGATCCTACGAGGAAAAATCATCATCGCCTCCGGAGGTTAAGCCTTTGAGGAAGAGTTCGATCATGAGTCGCCCTTCATCAAGGAGATCCAAGCCATCGGGCTCCCTGCCAACTTCAAGGAGCCCCATATGACCCCCTATGAAGGAAGCACAGATCCAAAATACCATCTGGATGCATTTAACGACCTGATGAAGCTGAGGGGAATTAGTAGCAGGGCCAGATGTCATTGCTTTGCTGTCACATTGAAAGGACCTGCGTACAAATGGTTCAAAGACTTAGACCAGGGTCCATCAGATCTTGGCAACAGTTTTCTGATGAATTCCTCCAGCAGCACCACACCATGTGGAACTACACGATGCCAGGCACTAGCCATGCCAATGTGAAGCAAGGAGAAAATGAGAGTCTAAAGAGCTACATTCACAGGTTCAATATGGAGGTAGCTAAAGTAGGGATCTTGACCCGCAGAGAGCTAAAAATGGCCATCACAGCTGGAGTGCACCTAGGAAGCAAGTTATGGGATAACATGCTCAAGAGGGAGGTCATGAACTTGGATGATTTCTACGAGCGAGCGTAAAAGTATATTCGTGTGGAAGATGGTCATGAGAGCCTCAAGGCCGGAAAAGACCAAAATTCATTGAAGCCCTCAATCCGGGAGAGCCAAAGCAATGCAAAGAAAAAGAGGGTCTATGAGGGAACAAGAGATGATCGACCCTGGAAGCATCAACGCTCTGATGAGCGCAGACAAGGCCCCTACACCTTTTATACTGACCTCACCCATGCAAGAGAGCATATTTTCGTTACAAATGAAAACTAGGTCCCTTTCAGAAGGCCCCCGCCAATGAAAAAAGACCGGTCTAAAAGAGATCCCAGCAAGTATTGCAAGTATCACAAAGATAAAGGCCACACAACTGCAGAATGCAACCATTTGAAGGTGGAAATTGAGGAGCTCATCCACAGGGGACATTTGGGCAAATATGTGCCCAATGAGAACCATAGGCCAGAAGAAGGAGCATCCTCGCCACGGGCGCGAGAGGTAGCCCCAGAAGTATAGGGAGAGGTCAGGACCATCTTTGGAGGACCAGGATTCGGGGGCGAATCAAGGAAGGGACGAGACAGATATGCCAGGGAGGCCAGACGAAGTCCACCACCGTGCATCCTAAGTCTGGAGCAACGCCCCCCGAAGATTTTTAAGGGTGAAAATGACTCAATAACCTTCATCGAAGAAGACGCCCGGGGTGTACACTTCCCCCAGAATGACCCCCTAGTGTTGACTGTCTAGCTTGCTAACATGAGGGTGCATCGGGTCTTGATGGATAACGGAAGCTCTGTGGACATCTTGTATCGCCCAACGCTGGAGAAGATTGGACTAAACCTCTGACACCTATAGCCTTGTAATACTTCTTTTGTATGGATTTACAGGAGATTCGATACAGCCCCTGGGGGCAATCAAGTTAGCCCTCACTATGGGAGAGCAGCCCAGACAAACCACCATAATGGCAAACTTCATTGTGGTAGATTGCGCTTTAGCCTTCAACACGGTATTAGGGAGACCATCCCTAAGAGAATTGAAGGCGATAACTTCTGTATACCACTTAGCTATGAAATTCCCAACTCTCGGGGGAATAGCATGCATGAAAGGAGAGCAGAAGGAAGCGAGAGAATGCTATAACACATCCCTCCGCACAGCCACAAAGCCGACAGCACCCATGGAAATGGTTGTACATGAAGGCGTGAACCCAAGCGAATTGGACCCATGAGTCACAGAAGAGCCCAGAGCTGAACCGATAGAGGAATTGGAGGAAGTAACGGTCATGAAAGAGTTGAAGGTAGGAGAAGACCTTGCCGGTGACACGAAGGAGAAACTAGTAGAGTTCTTAAAAGCCAACCTCGACGTATTCGCTTGGAGTCATGAGGATATGGTAGGGATAGACCCAGCAGTCAGGCGCCACCATCTTAACATCGACCCGAAAGCAAGGCCAGTGAGGCAGAAAAGGAGAGCACTAGACCCAGAGAGATACGCGGCCCTATAAGAGGAAGTTGACAAGCTGAAGGCGAACGGGTTCATTCGAGAGGCATTTTACCCACTATGGGTGTCGAACCCAGTGCTAGTCTCGAAGCCCAACAAAAAAAGGAGGACTTGTGTGGATTTTACCAGCCTCAATAAGGCCTGCCCTAAGGACAGCTTCCCACTTCCTAGGATAGACCAGTTGGTAGACGCCACAGCGGGACACGAGCTACTTATCTTCATGGACGCATATTCTGGGTATAACCAAATACCCATGAACCCTGCTGATGAGGAGCACACTTCGTTCATAACGGACAAGGGGCTGTACTGCTATAAAGTGATGCCCTTTGGTTTAAAAAACGCAGGTGCCACTTATCAGAGGTTGGTGAACACAATGTTCGTGAATCAAATAGGAAGGAACGTGGAAGTGTACGTGGACGATATGCTGATGAAGACAAAGAAAGCGGAAGAGCTCACCAGCGACCTCATGGAGATGTCCGACACCCTTCGAAGGTATAGAATGAAGCTGAATCCACTCAAATGCACCTTCGGAGTTTCGTCAGGAAAATTCCTGGGTTTCATGGTGAATTCCCGAGGTATCAAGGCTAATCTTGAAAAAATCAAGGCCTTGCTGGAAATAAGCCCACCATGAAGCAAGAAAAAGGTGCAATGCTTGATGGGGAGAGTGCCAGCCCTCAATAGGTTCATCTCCAGGTCTATTGACAAATTCCTCCCTTTCTTCAACATCCTAAAAGGGAACAAAAAGTTTGCTTGGGATGATGAATGCTAGGATGCCTTCCCCAAGCTAAAGGAACACCTTGGAAGGCCACCCCTTTTGGCCAAGCCAGAAAAAGGGGAGAAGTTGTACATGTATCTAACTATATCAGAGCATGCCATAAGTGCCACCTTGGTCAAGGGGGAAAAGAAGCACCAGCAACCTGTCTACTATGTGAGTAAGCAGTTGATAGACGCAGAAACCCAGTACCCGAAAATAGAGAAGTTAGCATATGCCCTGATAGTGGCTTCTCGAAAGTTGAGGCCCTATTTTCATGCTCATGCGATTGAGGTGCTCACCAAAACTCCCCTGCGTCAAGTCTTGCACAAGCCAGAAACTTCAGGAAGATTGTTAAAATGGTCAATTGAATTGAGTCAGTTCGACATCACTTACACCCCAAGGACCTCAATCAACGGGCAGGTACTTGCAGACTTTATAGTCGAGTTTGCCTACCGACCCCAAGAGGAGGGGGAAATAGAGGAGAATGAACTGGCGCATGAAGAGGAAAGGCACCCCGAAGAATGGAGCCTCCATGTAGATGGGGTGTCTAACGAAGGGGGAGCTGGTGCTGGCATAGTGATGACGGGACCTGAAGGGCACAAGATGTATTGTGCCTTGAGATTTGGATTCAAGGCTTCCAATAATGAGGCGGAATATAAGGCGCTATTGGCTGGCCTGGGGCTAGCTAAGGAGTTAAAGGTATCCTGCTTGCATGTCTTTAGTGACTCACAGCTGGTAGTGTTTCAGGTGAAGGGCGAATACCAAGCTAGTGGACCAAAAATGGCTGCATACCTCACCAAGGTGAAGGAGTGTCTGGATCAGTTCGAAAAATACACGACAGAATAGATCCCCAGGGAGCAGAACGTGAACGTCGATGCATTCACGAAACTCGCCTCCATGCGAGACGAAGATACGCTTGAGTCTATACTGGTCGAATATCTCCCCAAGCCAAGCATAGCCGAAGAGAGGATCAACACGGTCAAGAGCTCTGAGGAGCCATGGTTTGCACCCATTAGGAGGTAATTAAATGATGGGACCTTGCCTTTAGATAAAAAAGAGGCTCGCAGACTGGTTTACAGAGCTACCCAGTACACCCTAGTAGATGCAATCTTGTATAAGAGAGGCTTCTCTACCCCACTCCTGCAGTGCGTTGATAAGGGGGAGGCATCAAAATTTTTACAAGAGATACATGAAGGGGAATGTGGAAACCATGCTGGGGGGCACATCATGGAAAAAAAGGCTGTCTGCCAGGGGTATTATTGGCCTACCATGGAGAAGGACGCGAGTGACTTCGCGAGAAGGTGTGACTAGTGCCAGAGACATGCAACTTACCCACGACAGTTACCAAATGAGCTGGTAAGCATGACCAGCCCGTGGCCCTTCGCTGTGTGGGGGATTGACTTGATAGGGGCATTGCCAACCGAAAGAGGAGGAGCTAAGTATGCGGTGGTAGCGGTCGACTATTTCACTAAGTGGGTGGAAGTGGAGCCTTTAGTCAACATAACGGCTAAGCAAATCACAACCTTTGTCAACAAATATATTGTTTGCAGGTTCGGAGTACCTTACAAGATCATCTCCGACAATGGAACGCAATTTGAAGGAGGGGTGTTCGACGACTACTGCAAGGCAAAAGGAATCAGGAGGAGTTTTTCCGCAGTAGTACACCCCCAAGCCAATGGGCAAGTAGAGGCCATCAACAAGATCCTGAAAAGGAACTTGAAAACTAAGTTGGAAAAGTTGAAAGGGGCCTGGGTCGAGGAACTCCCAAATGTGCTCTGGGCCTACAGGACCACCCCTCGTTCCACCACTGGGGAGACACCTTTTGCCCTGGCCTACGGCTGCGAGGCTGTCCTTCCAGTAGAAATGAAGGTTAACTCCTTCCGCACGCAATCATACGATGACCAGGCTAACATCACAGTGTTGGTCGGGAACTTGGACCTGTTGGAAACCAGGAGAGAAAGGGCACAACGAAGGCTTGCCACATATCAGCAACGGGCAGCGAGGTATTTCAATTCAAGGGTGCGAGAGAGAAAGTTCAGGGTAGGAGACTTAGTATTGAGGAAGGTACTCCCCAAGACGCGAGACCTGGGGGCGGGGGTACTGGGGGCTAACTGGGAAGGACCCTACCAGGTCGCTCAGTGCATACCACTAAACACCTATAAGCTGGCACGCATGGACGACACCATCGTACCTCGAGCATGGAATGCGGAACACCTCAAGAAGTACTACCAGTAAGACTTCCACATCCAATGCAAGCAGTATTTGTGCTTAGTTTTTTGCGTGTTATGTTAGCTTAGTAGACAAGAATCAAAGAGGTTGCCTAGATAACCTCCCAAGTAGATGTAAATTTTATATATATATATATCGTTGTAACCTGCCTACTATGAATGAAATTGTTCACAACTTCACATATTATTTATCTTCTTTATGCGAGCATCAACCAAAGTGCTTGCCGAAATAAATTCCACCAGACACTTGGGGGGGTAGGACAGTAGGCAAAACATACAGCAAGTAGGAGGATCCTAAAAAGGACTCCTCATATCAGGAGGATCCTAAAAAGGACCCTCTATCAGGAGGAACCCAAAAGGACTCGTTATATCAGGGCCTTAAATAAGTTCCTTATAAAAAAAATGTGCGATGAACCCTAACAAACAGGGAGGAGACCTTGCAATGCATCTCTTGAAGTTCACAAGGATTAGGTACCCTTATGAACATCAAGGAGGCCAAAAGGTCTTACAAAAAAGCCCCAGAAAGAGCACCCACCAATAAGCCTAGAGCGGCCACCAAGCCGTCTAGCCAAAAAGGGTCTTAAAAGAGACCCTTGCAAAAATAGTACTATGAATAATGACAAGAAGGATGCTTCTCGCAAGAAATAAAAAGCGCGCACAAAAATATATAAAAGGATAGCTAGAACCCAAGGGGTCAATATATCCTTATAAGAACAATCAAGAGGCACCAAAAATGGACCCACTGAACCCTTTCACATGGGCTCTAAAGGACCTCTAGCCTGATAAATAGAAAAGGGGAACCTACCAAACCCCATCATACGAGCTCAAAAAGACCTCAAACACTGAGGAATAAGAGATGAATAACCGCATATGTATATATATATATAAAAAAAAAGAGTTTTGGTAATAGGACAAGACTTAAAAAAAAATTATTACAAGCATAATAAGGCTCGAACAAGCATACATCCACAGCGGACTAACTGGCAAAAATTATGAAATGACGATCTCAAGGCCTCCTGCTACGGGCGTTCCACCCAACCGTCCGGGCAACGGCGTGCTCACCAAAGGAGGAGAAATCGAAGTTCGGATCCTGCCTCCATACACCATAAAGGGCGTGCTCTATGGACCTATACTCAATAGCTGCCATGTCCGCCTCTAAGGAAGCGACCCTCTCCTGCGATGTAATTGCAGCAGCCTTAGCACCCTCTAGTTCGGCCTAAGGAAGTGACCCTCTCCTGCGACGCAGCCGCAGTAGCCTTGGCACACTGGAGTTTGGCCTCTAGGCTGGTGACCCTTTCCTGCAACATCGTGGCCTCGGAAATCGCCCTTTTCTTCTTTTTTGATGAGGTAGAAATTTTTGCCAAGGCATTTTCTAGCCTAGACCTGGTTTCAGCAAGCTCCCTCTCGAGCTCCTAGACCCGAACCACAAGGTGGTCCTTCTCGGCATTCGACGTGGAAAGGTTGTGAGCCGAGTCGACAAACTGCTGAGCCACGGTATAGGCCTGCACAAGAAAAATAACAACAATAGTGATAAGTAAAAAAAAGGGAATAAAAAGAGATAAGGCTGATATAAGATGCCTGAACTCACCTAGGCAGTAGAGCGCGTAAGAGTCTCCCCAAGATACGACATAGTGAAACTCCCAAGACCACTCCAATCAACTTCAGGGAGGCCTGAGGCAATCTGGACATACCGCCGCCTGTAAGAGGCCGCCATGAAGCCCACCCAGGGCACCCCTTCTAAGCCAAGGGTACCCGGCTGGGTAAGGACAGACGACCCACTCACCGAAACTGGAGGGGGCGCATGAAGATCGGAAAAATGAGCCCGGGTAGATTAGGAGGGGGTGCAGGAATATCGGGAAAGTAAGCCCTCGATTGACCGGGGTCGAGGGGAGCCTGAGGAAAAGCGTCAAAGTCCGCAAGATCGGGGCAAACAAAATGTGCCGGCATGGCCTGTTGACCCTGGGATTGGGAAGCCATGTCAGGGTTGAAAGGGGAAAAGGGAGGGCATTCCCCGGGGGACGAAGATAGCTGGTGAGGTTGCCTGTGTCCAAGGGAGACTCCCTCTAGCACACACATGGCCTCACCTTCACCCGAGCGATGCTCAGCCGAGGCAGGCTTCGTCTTCTTTGACCCGGGAAGAGTCCACAAGAACCCAGGATCTGAAACCGGGGACAGCTTGTGAAAGTTGAGTTTTTCCACAGTGAAGAGGTATGTAGCCCTTTTCACGGCGGGGTCAGCAGTGAGGAATGTGTTCACAATGTCCGCCTCCGACCCAACAACTACAGGTATGGCGAAATTCTCTGCACGATTTACACCATTGCCGACACAAACATAAGTTATAAAATGATAAGTTTCAAAAAGAAAAGAAAAAAAAAAGGGTGGCTCGAAGTACTTACTGGGAGCAGAACGAAAGTACTCACGAATAGAAAGGGGGCCCTACACAAAGAAAAAGTCCTACTTCCAAGACCCCGGGTTGGACACAGCGCCATCTATCAAGGGGACTACAGTATTGGCTTTTTGCAGGAAATAAAAGCCCTTGGATTTGGGAGAGGGCGTGAGATTGTACAGGATATGCACCTCTTGGGTCGTAGGAGCACGACAGACAAGTTCCATAAACACGATGAAGAGGCAGCTCAAGGTCAGCCAACTGTTGGGTGCCAGCTGAAGTGGAGCGAGGTAAAAATAGTTGAGAACCGCGATGAAGAACGGGTGTAATGGGATTGTACCACCCGTCTTTAGGATATGCTCGCTAATGGCCACCACGTAGCCTGTATTAGGGAAGTCATCCCGGCACTTGTCTGAAGGGATGTATAATGCATACTCCAGAGGAACATGGTAGTTATCTACTATTTCCATCAATTTATTTTCAGACACGTGGGATACTAGGGAGGATGCCAATAGGGGGGCATCGTCCTGGTCATCAGCAGACACCTGTCGTCGTCCTTTCTTCGGCATATCTGCAAAACCAAAAGAAAAAGGTTAGGAGGAGACAGAACACTTTACCCTCCACTTTTTCTTCCTAGCAAGAGTCTTCCACTAAGGCACCAGATGCATAAGCGCTAAACTAGGGAAGATAAAAAATAAGAGCTGAAGAGAAGATGGGACGGCCCCATGACAGTCATTAGGAAAGAACGGGCTAGGAGGCTCAGGCGGGAGATGTCCCTCCATAAACTCCAACTCCACCTGCAAATATAAAAGGGTCACCCTAAGGTTCGCTACATGGTCACTAAGGTCAGGGGGAAAGGTACTCTGTTTCCCCTCGACACTAAATCAATTTTTCTCTGTACCACCCAAATTTTACGCCTAAGTTCAGCCATGTGCTCGAGATGACGAATACGGGCCTGCCTTAAGGTGTCATGGTCACGGTATGGATTTTCCTCAGGGGACTCTGAGTCTAAGGACAAGTCAACAAACTCGACCCCCTGAGGAATGTCGAACGGACCTTCACTTGCCATGAGACCTCGTTCCGAAAGCAAAAAGGGTTCACGTATAAATGGGAGGATTGCTACAAAACACAATGGAATGGGCTCAAAACCTCTAGGCACAAACGCTCTAAATGACCCACTACAGTGTATGAATAAAGGGGCATGCATCAAGGCTAACTCACGACGAGCTCAGGCCAAAGTATCCCATCCCAAGTGATGCTAATTTGGACCCAATAAACATAAGGGAGAAAGAAAGTATACCTCGAGCAAGTAAAATTGGGCGCTGACGTGGTCAAAAGGAGGTCGAGGGCCAAAAGCGTCGTCACAATCAAATAGAGGCAAGTGGTTGAAAGTACGCGTCTGGAAAAACAAAGAAAAAAGGTGTTTTAGTCCCCAAATACCTACATGGATATAGACATACAAGAAATGAACTCAAAAAGAGAGAGAGAAAGAGAGGAAAAAATAGCAAAAGTGAGGTTGTGGGGGATTGAACCTCTTACCTCTTGAAAAGAGCAAGGGTCTAAATGCCACTAAGCTAAGGATATGAAGTGTAAATAATAGGCTTGGCATGAAGGCCTATATATAAGAATCAAACAGAAGAGTCTACCAGAGCACCTAAACGTCCTAGCCTAGACTGGGGGGCAAGTGTGGATGCTCAAAATTTCAAGCTTGTGAAAGACCCAAAGTACATACTCAAGTCCCCTAAATGCCTAATTACAGGCCTCGCAAGGAGCATCTTGCAAGGGCCTTGCGTCTAGCTGCCACGCCTCGCTGGAGGCATCTCGCGAAGGCCGCGTGCCCAGATACTCCGCCTTGCGAGGGATGCCTCGTGAGGCCTCGCGCCCCCTAGCCACACCTCGCTAGAGGTATCTCGTGAGAGGGCGTGCCACAACTCGGTGTGCCCAGCAACTAGCAGCCTCGCGAGGGGCGTCTCGCGAGGGCCTCGCGTCCGGCCGCCATGCCTCGCTGGAGGCGTCTCGCGAGAGGCTGTGCCACAACTCGGCGTGCCCAGTAGCCAACAGCCTCGCGAAGGGCGTCTTGCGAGGGCCTCGTGTCCAGCCGCCATGCCTCGCTGGAGGCGTCTCACGAGAGGGCGTGCCACAACTCGGCGTGCCTAGCAGCCTCGCGAGGGGTGTCTCGCAAGAGCCTCGTACCCAGCTGCCACGCCTCGCTGGAGGCGCCTCGCGAAGGCCGCGTGCCTAGATGCTCTGCCTCGAGAGGGGCATTTCGCAAGGGCCGCACGCCCCCTAGCCACACCTCGCTGGAAGCATCTCACAAGAGGGCATCCCACAACTCAGCGTGCCCAGCAGCCAGCAGCCTCGAGAGGGGAGTTTCGCGAGGGCCTCGTGCCCAGCTGCCATGCCTCGCTTGAGGCGTCTCGCGAAGGCCGCCTGCCCCAATGCTCCGCCTCGCGAGGGGCATCTCGCAAGGGCCTCAGGCCCTTCTAGCCATGCCTCGATGGAGGCGTCTCGCGGAGGCTTGTATCATGCCTCCTCTTGGTGCACTCGACCCTACCAGGCCTCATCCGCACCACTAGGGGTCACCTCCCAAAATTGGCCTCACAAGAGGGGTCATATCTCGCCCCTTAAGATTAGCGCCACCTACTGGGCACCACTCTTGCCGTAAGTCCAACAAGAGGTAAGATCATGGATCTCTCCAACACACCAATATGGGCGAATTGGAGGTGCCTCATAGCGATTCACACAAAGTTAGAAGAAGTACGGACACTAAGCCCATGTCAGATAAGAAGTGGTCGTACAAGTGAAGTACTTGTTACAGTCCACAACAAACAGCCTCTGACACTCGTATTCAGTAAGTAGTGGAGACATCACCACGGACTTTGACCATGTACTTGAGCCGACACCACTACCCCTGAGACCACTCTCCTGATAGTGTACTCATGTACCATCTGGTCCCTTGGACCACCATGTATCAGGGGCCATTAGAGCCCACTATAAAAGTAATCCCACTTCCACTTGGAAGGGGGTTGGAAAAACACTGTAGCACTACACTATAAGAAATGCAAGTTCATTTCATCATTTTCTTTCTGCAACTATTCTTTGAGTTTCTGATTAGATAATTGAAGTTTGTCATTGATAAGTTCCATATTCCATTTTTTTCTAACTTAACTTGGTCGACGAGTACTCACCGTCAACAGCTAGATCTAGGACCACCAAACGACAAAAGATCGATAACAATAACATGATGTATCTTTGGCATCTTCAACTTGGCCATATTAACTATGATAGGATAAAAAGACTAACAAATGCTAGGCCTTTGAGGGAACTCACAATGGGTGACCTACCTGTTTGTGAATCTTGTCTCGAGGGTAAAATGATCAAGTGTCCATTCTCTTCAAAAGGATAAAGGGCCATAGAACAACTAGGGTTTGTTCATTCAGATGTCTGTGGACCTCTGAATGTTCAAGCGATGGGTGGTTATGAGTATTTCATCACTTTTGTTGACAACTACTCAAGATACGTGTGTCTTTACCTAATGCATAGTAAATTTGAAACATTTGAGAAATTTAAATAATTTCTTGCAATGGCTCCAAACCAATTACGTAAAACGTTAAAAATCTTGCGATCTAATAGGGGTGGAGAATACATGGATATGTAGTTCTAAGATCATTCAGCTGAACCTGGGATATTATATCAATGTACTGCCCCAGATACTCTGCAACAAAATGGTGTTGCGGAGCGTTAGAATCGCACGTTAATAGAAATGGTTCGGTCCATGACTAGTTATTCAACTCTTTTGATCTCTTTTTGGGGACATGCCATACAGACCGCGTGTGGCATTTTAAAAGTTGTGTCATCTAAAGCTTTCTCCAAAGCACCCTTAGAACTATGGAATGGGCGTGAACCTAGTTTGTGTCATTATAGAATCTAGGGGTGTCCCGCTCACATTGTGAGGGAAAAGGAAGGAAAGCTAGAACCCCAAACTGAAGTTTGCTTGTTTGTTGTCTATCCTAAAGGTACATGGGGCGGTTTGTTCTATAGTTCACATGTCTAATTTCAAACCTCGTAGCAAAGTAGTCTTGGAAAAATTGCAATCTAACTTAGCTATTCCTACTATTCTGATTCCATCAACGCAAGTTGATGAAAACAAAAATATTCCTACTATTACGATTCCATCAACGCCAGTTGATGAAAAAAAGTATTCCTATTGATCTTCCTCAAGTGACAGAAGTCGAGAATAACAAGGAAGAATAAGAAACAACAGTTTCGGTCAGATAGTTACGATGCCTCATCATAGTGAGAGGGTTTCTCGTATTGAATCCGCTATCATATGGATGGTGAAACCAACATGTTCGTTGGGGACACAGGTGATGATGATCCGTTGTCTTTCAAACAGGCAATGGGTAGTGCTGATAAGGACCTTTGGCTTGAAGCCATGAAACAAGAAATGGAGTCCATGTACTCTAACTTCGTCTGGGATCTAGTAGAAGCGCCTAGTGACTTTAGGGCCATTGGGTGCAAGTGGATCTACAAGAAGCAGAGAGGAGCTAATGGAAAGGTCAAGAATTACAAGGCTCGACTCGTGGAAAATGGGTTATACCCAGAGAGAAGGAGTTGACTATGTGGAAACTTTTTCTCCAGTTGTCATGCTAAAATCTATTCACATAATCTTATCCATAGTCGCAGTTCTTGATTATGAGATTTGGGAAATGAACGTCAAGACAACGAACATTAACAGGAACTTAGAAGAAACCATTTATATTGTAACGCCCTACTACCTTAGAGCCGTTACTAAGTGAGTTTAAAACAAAAACTGTGCAACTAACTTACTCTACGAGGTTTTCGAAACCAAAAGTGTGACTAAACCAAAAGTTAAGGCTGTAATCTTTGAAAGTGCTTAGTTTCATTGAAAACTTTAAGTATTAAACATCTGGGATCCCAAAAAATAAGATTTACAAAATATTTACAACTCAAAAATAGATTTACAATTGGTTAACTATCAAAAGAACAGGTTAATACAGCCATTTTTCAAAATGCCTCAACCAAAGCAGTCGGGCAGACCGAACACGTACGCGCTGCCCCCACGCTCTCCATACTCATGGCTGTTGACTTTTTCTTTGCCTTTCAATTCGGTAGCTCTGATCACTAGACTCCTCGAGCACAATCCCACTCGAGCCCTAGCGCTCACCTAAACACAAATCATAGGTGAAAGTCATTACCAAACCTCAAGTCCAAAACCTAGTGTCGAGACCAATCCCGAGCCCCCCAGGAAGTCCTAGATCCATAAAACAAGGTGGTGGAATCGAACCCCGAACCCTAGCTCAAAAACCCTAAAAAATAACCCAAAAACCCCTTTCTGGGAACAGGGCAGCGCTACAGTGCTCTAAAGAGGGCACTATAGTGCTACAAGCAGAACCGAACTTCCCCAGAAACAGGGCCTAGCGCTACAGCGCCCAAAGACTAGCGTTGTAGCGCAAGTTGCAGACAGGCAACACCCAATTTCCTTCTTCTGCGATTTCTTTCGACCAATTCAACCCCAAACTTGTCCAAATATTTACCACACCCAAAAACAAACTTATCAACCCATCCCACTCATCTCAAGCATCCAAAGTACTCAAAACCCAAGCTCATGCAACCTAAATCTCAAAATCTACCATAATTAACCCTAAACCCAGAAATTCAGTCAAACATCAAAGTTAAAGGCTTAGAATTCATACCGTTGATGGAAATTCGACCTTGAGTTAAATCCTAGACCTCCTTAGCTTTCTCCTTCTCAACCTTGGCCTGAATTCCCCTAAAATCTCCATCAATTCAGCTTATATACACAGCTCAAACCAGTCAAACCCTAAAACTGAAGCTTCTAAAAATTTACCTCAATTTTTGATGTGTTCTTGCTAATCCCTTGCCAATTCTTCAAGTCTAGCTTGGGATCCCTTATGCTCGGCCTACCCTAGCTCTCCTCTGAGCTTGCTCCAAGAAAAAAATGAAGAGAAATGGTGGGAGAACCACAAACCGCCCCTTTTGAACAAGAAACACTCTGTTTTTCTCTCTCTTCTTTTCCTTCCTTTTTCTTTCTTTTCCACAGCCTTCTAACTCTTTCTACCAATCCCACTAAGTATAAAGCTTCAATTAACTTATCTCTAAGAAGCCTACTGACCAAAATGTCCTCCCTATTAATTCTAAACCCTTTTGTCCATGTAGGGTCATTTTAGTTGTTTTACCCAATTCCCGCTAATTCCTCGAGTGTCTCTAATAATTCCCTGCTTGCTTCCCAATACCTGATTAATCACCAAATATATATTCCTCATCATCAAAATTAACCTCAATATATTCTCTAAATTCCCATTTATACGCCTCAGGCTTGACCCAAGCCGAGTATAAATTCCCGCATTGACTTTTTCGCTAAAAGGCTCTCTCTAGGATCGTCTCGAGTCACAGATCACAGATATCAATACAGTTATGCCCAAAATGGCCAAAATTACAATTATACCCTTCTCACACAATTAGGGTCTGCATGCGTACTAATACACATAGTCATGCATCTCAAATAGTCAAATAGTCAAATAACATGCTATAAATCATAATCATGCATTTTACTCATTAAAGTCACACACATAAATCCCATTATGCCCTCCAGGCACACTAATCAAGGCCCTTAAGCCTTATTAGCGAATTTGGGTCGTTACATATATGGATTAACCAGAAGGGTTTAAAGTAACTGGACAAGAAAAGAAAGTGTGCAAGTTGAATAGATCCATTTATGGCCTTAAGCAAGCTTCAAGTTCCTGGAATCTAAGGTTTAATGAAATCATTAAAACCTATGGTTTTGAGCAGAATGTTGTCGAGCCCTGTGTTTACCAACTCAAGGAAAAAAACATTGTGATATTCTTGATTCTCTATGTGGATGATATCTTGCTCTTTGGAAATAATGTCATGAAATTATCAAACATAAAGAACTTGCTGGGAACTCAACTCCAGATAAAGGACTTGGGTAATGAAAATTATGTTCTTGGTATCCAAATTTTTAGGGATAGAAAGAACAAAACTTTGGCTCTGTCTCAAGCAACTTACATAGATAAGGTGCTTGAGCATTGATTATTGACAAGATAAGTAAGTATCATTATTATTTAATCTAATCATATAACAACGTTGACCATAGATCAATTCAATCTTAATTCTTAGTGATTAATACTCAACTAATTATATTATTCAAGTATTTTGATTTGTTCGTTACCAGCTTACCCTACGGACTAGCTCATGCTTACACATTGGAGATTTGGTAGTATAATTAAGTGAGAGTATTTATCATAAATATGAAATCTATAGCTTCTGTTTAAGAACTAAAATGATGATTTCCTTATAGCTTGGTTCAAGTGTTGAATGATAGAGTACTCATTTCTGTAATTAAATTTACGGAAATATCATTTACAAAGAACTTTGCTGGAGTTAAGGATAAAATACCAATGATGGGTAAAATGTTAATTTTCACCCATCTCATTAGTAGATCAACTATATAGGATTGAATGATGGTTATGGTTATAACAATGGATAACGTATGTACATTTGGTGTAAAGTGGTCTATGAATTCAAGAGTGCAAATCTAAATCAATAGTGGAGTCACAATGAATTAATAAGGTAGTAATATTATTTATTATAAATAAACCCACGGTAACTTATTGAAGCTTAATTTCGTGGATCCATGGCCACATGTCATCTCTTATCAAAGTAAACCTAGTAGTCTTGAATAATTAATTTAATTATTAGTTATAAAAATATCATATTTACTAGGTAAATGAAAATAAATTATTTATTGATATTTTGTATGAAAAGAAATAGAAGAAACGTTGAGGTTTTTATTGCAAAGTCTCAAAAGGAGAGTATTATAGCCAATTATGAAAATTTTGTTAATATTGATAGATTGATATTAATATTAATAAAATAAATTAAATAAAGGTCAAATTATAATATGTTTATTTTGACAAGTATTTAATTAATTATAATTATTAAATAATTAAAGTAAAATGAGAAACTAAAACATATTTATGTCTTAGCTAATTGCCTATATATACTAGTGTTATAGAATGCATAGGTCAGCTGGATTTGATAAGGTAAAAAATCACTACTAATATTTTATACCTCGCCGTCCACTCTCTCTTATTTTCTCCCTAAGAATTCTCTTCTCATGTGTTGGGACTTTCCCACACAAACAATAGATTGTTTTAGATAAAGACTTGGAAGACTGTGGTCTTGTTTCAAAGCGGTTCAGATTCCTTGCAATGCCTAGCATTCAACAAGGACAAATGGTTAGGAAATCCAAAGGGTACATTCATTGTTTTGCTACGCATCTCGTAAGTACTCTAACGGTTTTATAATTGTATTTACGTGTCTCTATAATATTCACATGCTCGTATGTTTTTATGCTTTCTACTTTGTATATTATTTTGAATATATATTTATAGGGAACATTCATATAGACTTATATAAATGAGATCTTACAAAGAAATTATGTATAAATGGCTGGAAAGATTGTTGTAAATTATTTTAAGGTTAGTTAATAATTTGAATGTGAATGTGGTTTTATCAACTTAGTGAGTTTGTAACAATATTGTATGTACCACATTTTCCTTCATCAAACACAAAAATTGTATGCCTTTCGTTACCATCTATAAATCTTGAGTATCTCCCTCTTGGAAATGGAAATTGATATGGTTTTGTGTGACGCTTTGCAAGTTAAACATGTCTCCATAGGTGTGTTGGGATCTTGTCTGTAAAGCCCTGGATAGCCAAGACCATTACATTGTGTGTTTATAAAGGTGCAAGACTTGCTAATCAAGTCATATAATTAAAGACGTGTTACTGAAACTATAGTTGAACTAGGGTTAAAAGATTTTGGTCTCAAAAGCTTCATTTCTTATAAATAAACATTTTCTTTACATGGGATCCCAAAAGTAGTAAAGATAAAAGACAGTCTACAAAATTTTAGGATGAATATACAGTTATTAGCCACTCTAAGGCAAAACAGACAATTAAGCTTTTCTCGTCCTGTATCACTCCTTGGCTGTGGCGGCCGATCAGCTGACTATGTACATTCAGCCTCGAAGCTCTGCATCTCAAGACTGGTCCAACTTGCCCTTGCCTTTACCTGCACCACGTAGCACTCGTGAGCCAAGGCCCAGTAAGAAAACACCATAACAGAGCATAATCTTTAAGCAAACAACCAGATAACTCATACAGCATAACACATGTACTAAACAGTTCAAATATTCATGTTATTCAAGTATTCAGCACACCAAGTACATCATTTCACATCAATAATCAATTCACATATGGTAACCAGGGTTAACGCCCTTAGGCCGTACCCTTCGTCGGGATTGGCTTAACCGAAATAGAACTGGCCTCATGCCCAACCCAGATCTACGACTTCAACGGGGACGCAATACTCCCTATGGGAATAATCCAGTTGCCCATAACTTTGTGGAACAAGATGCAATGCTCGTTCAAGTTCTGTACGTTCGTAGTAGTGGACTGTCCCACTGCTTATAATATCATTTTCGGTGGGCCCGCATTGGTCGAGTTCGGGGCTATCACCTCCATCCGTCACCTATGCATGAAGTTCTCTTGCGATAACAGAAGAGTAGGAACAGTCCGGGGAGATCAGAAGAGCGCCCAAAAATGCTACCATGTGTCCGCCCGGCCTATCTACATGGTCCGAGAAGAACCCCACGAGGGAGCCGTCGGCCAGGTTTCGCCTCCTCCAGCTAGAAGGATTGTTTGGGAGGAGGACGAGTTGGACTCGTGGATAGGAGACGACCATGTACTGGAACCCATGGATGAGATTGAAGAGGTATGCATTAGTGACACTCACCCGACCAGGGTAATCCAAGTCGGGAAGAATCTGACGGCAGAGGTCCGGGCCGCAATCGTCGCCCAAGTAAAGGAGAACTAGGACGTCCTAGCCTGGTCTCATTCAGATATGATGGGGATCGACCACAACATCATCTGCCATGCCTTGAACATCAACAAAGATGCGACCCCAGTCCGGCAAAAGTGAAGGCCCCTAGGAACGGAAAGGGCAGAGGCCCTCAAGCTAGAAGTTGAAAAGCTGTCTTCGATCAACTTCATCCGTAAAGTTGTATATCCCGTATGGCTGGCAAACCCGATTCTGGTACCAAAACCAAATGGGGCTGGAGGACATGCATCGATTTCACGGATCTCAATAAGGCTTGCTCCAAAGATTACTTCCTGCTTCCTCGGATCGATCAGATGGTTGATGCGACGTCCGGGTACGAGATCTTGAGTTTCATGGATGCCTACTCAAGATATAATTAGATCTCTATGCATGTAGCAGACCAAGAGCATACCAGTTTCTAGACCGACAAAGCGGTATACTGCTACATCATCATGCCTTTCGGGCTCAAAAACGCCGGAGCCACCTATCAGAGGCTAGTCAACAGAATGTTCTGGGCCCAGCTAGGGTAGAACATGGAGGTCTATATTGACGACATGCTGGTCAAATCCAAAACCTCCAGCAAACATTCTGGCGACTTGGTCGAGGCCTTCGCGGTCATTCGAAGGTACGGGATGAAGCGGAATCCCAAAAAGTGCACTTTTGGCATGGCATCCAGGAAGTTCCTGGGGTTCATAGTGAGTTTCTGGGGGATAGAATCCAATCGGGACAAGATTAAGGCACTGATTGAAATGCCCTCTCCCCGGAAGCATAAAGGCGTGCAAAGTCTGACCGGGTGGATAGCCCCCTTAAGTCGTTTCGTCTCAAAGGCCACAGACAAATGCATCCCGTTCTTCAATGTTCTTCGGGGAAGCCAACGTTTCGAATGGTCAGTCGAGTGCGAAGAAGCTTTTCAAAAGCTGAAAGAGCATCTAGCCCACGCACCGATATTGGCAAAGCTGGTAGACGGGGAGCCACTATACCTCTATTTGGTCGTGGCCGAACACACGATCAGCGCCGCACTGGTGCGGGAGGATGAGAAAACCCAACTCTCGGTGTACTACATGAGCAAGAGGTTGTTGGGGGCGGAGTCACGATATCTGTTAATTGAAAAGTTGACATTTTGTCTGCTAATGGCGTCCCGGAAGCTCCGGCCTTACTTCCAAGCCCACGCCATAAAATTTCTAACCAACCACCCTTTGCGGGAAGTGTTGCAGAAACCTGAGTCATCAGGAAGACTCTTGAAGTGGGCTATGGAATTGAGTCAATTCGATATAGCTTACATTCCTAAAGTCTCGATCAAGGGACAAGCCCTAGCCGACTTCATTATGGAATGTTCCAGAATCACCAAAGGAACGATCCCGTAGATCCCGCGGCGCCCGTGTGGAAGGTATTCATGGACGGAGCCTCGAATGAAAATGGAGCAAGGGTCGAGATCATCCTAGTGTCACCACAAGGGCACAAATTTCAAAACACCCTGCGCTTCCATTTCAAGGCGTCGAACAACGAGGCTGAGCACGAGGCCATGCTGGCCGAGTTGCGTTTGGCCCGGGAAATAGGGGTCATGAACCTGGAGATCTATAGCGATTCTCAGCTGGTTGTCAGACAAGTCTCAGGAGAATACCAAACCAAAGGGTAAAATATGGTGGCTTATGTGACTCAGATGAGAGAAATGCTGCAAACGTTCAAGAGGCACTCCATCCGCCAGATCCCCAGGGAGCAAAACGTGTTCGCGGACACATTGAAAAAACTGGCCACCGATACCGAGGCGGAGCTGTCAGGACTGGTCCCCATCAACCATCTCCCCATCCCAAGCATTTGAGTCTCCGCGATCAATGCCATCGACCACTCCGCATCCTGGATGGGACCAATTATCCACTACTTGACAACCGGCGGGTTGCTAGCAGATAGGGTCGCAGCCAGGAAGCTTCAGTAGCAGGTCCACAGATACGTCATGATGGAAGGAAAGCTCTACCGCAGAGGGTTATCCATGCCATACCTCAGATGCGTATCCGGGACTGAACTGAGCATAATTATGCATGAAGTGCACGAAGGTTTCTGCGGAGACCATACAACCGGACTCAGTTTGTCCAAAAAGATTCTCCACTAAGGATATTTCTGGCCAACCATAAAGAAAGACTGTATTGACTATGTATACAAGTGTGAGCAGTGCCAAAGGTACGCAAAGATCCCGCAAGCCCCTCCAACAGAAATAACCCTGATGACAAGTTCCTGGCCTTTCGCGGTATGGGGAATCGATCTAGTAGGATCGCTCCCGACCGGGAAGGGAGGGATGAAGTACACCATCATGGTCGTCGACTACTATACCAAGTGGGTTGAGGCAGAACCCATGAGTTCAATCACCTCAAAGAAGGCCCTGGATTTCATCATCAACAACATCGTATGCCGGTACAGGCTCCCATACAAGATTGTGTCCGACAACGGAAAGCAAATCGACAACATCCACTTCACAGATTTCTGTGAAAGACATGGTAACTTCAAAAGCTTCTCTGCAGTTGCCAAGCATCAAGTGAACGGGCAAGCAGAGGCCGTCAATGAAATCTTGAAAGGAACATTAAAGAAAAAGCTCCAAGCCTGCAAGAGCAAGTGGCCCGAAGATTTTCCCCACGTGCTGTGGGTGTACCAGACCACCGAAAGAACATCCACCGGACACACTCCTTACTCCATGGTGTATAGGTGCCAAGTCGTTATCCCAGTAGAAATGGCCATCCCATCCCATAGAAGAGACACGTACGATCCTACCCAGAACCACGCCTTACTCCAGGAATCCTTTGATCTCATCGAGGAGATCCGGGAAGAGTCACAAGTTCAGTTGAAGATGTACCAAGGCAAGATCGCACGACATTTTAACTCGAAAGTAAAAAGCCAAAAGTTCGAATGTGGCGATCTGGTCCTGCGAATATTCTTCCATGCAACCCAAGATCCGAGAGTAGGTGTTCTGGGCTCGAATTGGGAAGGGTCGTACGAAATCCAGCGCGAAGTGTGCTCGGGAACATACCGTTTAAAATGGCCTGACCGTACAGAAGTCCCAAGGGCCTGGAACGCAGAGCATCTTCGTAAATACTATCAGTAGTCAGGAGAACATGTCCCAATTTTATATTTTCTTTGTAAACAATGTACGCCTCACGGTGATTCCTTGAATAATAAGAATGGCATGTACAAAATGTCATAAGGAAATATTATCACACAATGAAAATTCCAATATGCTTCCATAAGCAAGTGACCCGAGACCAATCTCTGCTCACTTGGGGGGTATCTCCTCTATGAACATATACGAAAACAAACCCAGTTGGACAGAAGGCTCAAGCCTAGTCCCGACCCAGACCGGCAAGGTCTGGGGTGTACAAACCTCGTGGGACCCAAGGCTCAGGCCTGCTCCTGCCCCGAACGAACGCTGTCCGGGGGTATGATAAAAAGGACCCAAGGCTCGGGCCTGGTCCCGCCCTGGACGATTGCTGTTTGGGGGTATGATCTATAGGTCCCAAGGTTCAAGCTTGGTCCCACCCCGGACGAACGCTGTCCGGGGGTACGATATAGGGGACTTAAGGCTCAGGCCTGGCCCCGGCCCGGACGTGCGTAGTCCGGGAGGTAAAATATCCAGTAGGACGTATGGGCTAGCCCATGTCCTAACATTTGGTTGACCGTGCGTGGTCCCAAACAACCAAGTATCCATCCACATCATTTCTACAATAGCTCAGGACTATTAAAGCACGGGTCCCAAGTGTAAGTTATCTAAAATTAGTATTATAAATGGCCCAGGTCGTGGGAACCTAATCTAGGTTTCAAAATAAGTTAATCAACTAAACCCCGATGGTCCAGACCATTAGATTTTCAACATTGGGACTGGACGAGTAGATTCAGCGATAATTATCAACTCCCTAATGGCCCAAGATGTTGGAACTTGAGCAACATGATTAAAGTGACTTGATAAGTTAAAGTCAGGAATATTCTAGTCCAGGCTGTTGGAACTGGGACCAAACACTCAGCTCATTCATGCACAGTGGTAAAACACTTAGTGAAAGCTTAACGGATGAAAATGGGAAAGCTATATGCAAAAGATAAAGTGGATAAAACACCAAAAATCATCTTAGATGCATCCACGTTAATAAAAATATTACAATTAAAAACAAAAAACAGTTCCAGGTCTAGGCTTCGCCAGGTCCAGGCACCTCCAAGGTGGCCCCATCCGCCTCTTCATCATCTAGAGGCTCCGCATCAGCCTTGTAACGCCCTGGATAGCCAAGACCGCTACACTGTGTACTTATAAAGGTGCAGGACTCGCTAGTCAAGTCATTGATTTGAAAACGTGTCACTAGACATGTAAGATCTATGGTTAAAAAGGTTTCGGTCTCAAAAGACTCATTTCGTATATTTAAACTGTAATAAACAAGGGATCCCATAAACACAAAGTTAAAATAAGTTTACAGACTTCCAAAAATACATAAGTATCCACTAGCCATACTAAGGAAAAACAGACAGTCTTTAGGTTCCATGTCCTTGCCTAGACCTCAACCGTGGCGGCCTAGCACCTGGCTATGTACATTCCGCTCGCCGAGCTCTCCAATCAGGGCTGATCTAATTTGCCCTTACCTTTACCTAAACCACGTAGCACCCGTGAGCCTAGGCCCAGCAAGAAAACATCACAGATAACTCAAACAATATTAACAGACAAGTAGCTTAGTATGCATGTAAACTCACTAGATAGTCCACAACAGATAATCAGCATATACAATCCAATACAATATTCATTCTACCACATATATTGCTCATATCACATAATAATCAGGGCCGACGACTTAGGCCGCGCCCTCTGTTTAACCCACTGACTCTGGCCCGGTTAAACCAAGCTCAGTGCATAATAAGTTGTCCTCGGCTACCAGTGGCCGAGCCGCGCCCTATGCGCTAGTGAGACCCTTGGCACCCTTAGGTCGTTGGTTCACTAAATGGCTTGCATGGCTTAATACCATCCTTTCAAGCTTTTACAATAGGGAGCCCTTAGTCCCATCTCATATAATCAACCAGGTGCAGTTTTCTTACCTTTAGCTTTCAGATGAGTTAGTTACGGGCGATACTACTTGAGCGCGATCCGATCCTCGAGCCCTAGCTTAACACCTAGTCACAACCATGAAGAAAGACACCATTAACAACCTTAAATCAGCTTCCAAGCCAAGTTCTAGTACTCAGAACATTGAACTTCACCAAATATAGTAAAAGACTCAACCCCGAGCACCCTAGGTTAAATTCCCAAGCCTAAAATCTTAAAATCCCAAAATCCCTTAAGCGCCGCGGCATGGCCTCCAAATAGAGCCATCCAAGGCACAAAAACAGGTAAGGGCCGCGGCATTCCTTGGACCATGCCGCGGCCCGCCCTCCTTCCTCAGCATGCAACAACCTTGAAGGGCCGCGGCTCACCAAGAACCATGCCGCGGTCCGACCCTTCGAACCCAGAAAAAACCACCATTTTCAATCTCCAAACCTCACCTTAAGATATCCCAAAGCCCCCAACTCAAAACCAATTAACTCCCAACTTCTTTAACATGATCTAAGCAACATAATTCCCAAGAAAACACAGTCTATCACACTCTAACCCTCTCCTTTCCATTTCTGAAACCCAAGTGTTGCAAACACCCAAACCAGCCACTCAAACACAATCTAGAACCTCTAAACTTGGAGTTAGAACTCACCTTTGCTGTAGAATCACTTCACCAAGCTATGGCCAAGCTAGGTCCCCAAATTCCCTTCTTAATTCTGCCTTAGAACATCACAACCAAACTTGCTTCAGCACTTAAATAAAACCCAGCTAAAACTCATAATTCAACCACAGAAAAAAGAGTTAGATGCTTACCTTAAATCTTGCTCCAGTTCCTTGATTAAACCCCTGACCTAGACTCCCAAATCCACTCTACAAATCTCAGAATTCCAACTTGCTTCTCCCTTAAGTTTTCTGTATTTTCTCTCCTTGGTTTCCTTTGAGTGTGTAAGTGAGCTGAGAGAAAATGCTTAGTCGGTTTGTGTTTTCTTCTAAAGGCTTCCTGAAGTCTAACTTATCCATTAAGTTAATCCCAAGGCTCGGGGTACCGGAACCGTCCCCGAGGCCAAAATGGTAAAATCCCCCAATATTCCCGCCTAGACACCCTAACCTCAAATATATCTCCAATTATTTATTTTCATCACCCGATAGTCTAAATCACTACCTGATACCTAAAATACCCCTGACTTGCCCAAAGTCAATTATAATACCCCGTTGTGACTTTTCCCGCTATCTAGCCCTAGGATCGCCTCGAGTCGCCGGCTGCAGATTTATCCACATCATAATGTGGTTCTTGCATATATCACATATAATATTACCACATAATATAATCAATTATCATATAAGCATCATTAAACATATAATAACTCATTAAATCACAATTATTCCAGTAATGCCCTCCTGGCACACTAATCAAGGCCCTTAAGCCTTATTAGTGAATTTGGGTCATTACAAGCCTTCTCCTTGGCCTCGAATTTGGCTCTCTTCGTAGCGGGGTCAGGATAGATCAAGAGGTTTATATTCTTGTCCTGGACCCAGGCCATATAGATGGCCTCATCGAAGGTGACGCCCAGCAAGTCATCTGCCTGCTCTTTTTCATAGCGGGTCTCGTCGTGCGCCTTCACCTCCTTGTGAAGCAAGCCGTCTAGTTCACGGACCCGGACCTCTAGACCGTTGACCCTCTCCCGGTCCTGGATGGATTGAGTCACAGACGCCTCCTGCAAAGCCTTTACTCAAAGAAGCTCTGCCTCTAGATTGGTCACCAGCTCACCAATCTCGGTTTCTTTCTGGGACAGATCCTCTTCAAGCTAAAACTTAACCTGGGTGAACTCCGCACGATCCGCTTCGGCCTGAGCAACCACTTTGGCCAAGGCCGCATTGGCCGTGGCTGTCTCCCTGGCCAGGGCCTCCTTGGCAGCTTCCCTTTGGTTCACGGCCGCCTCCAGCTCCAGCTGGAGCGTCTCAATCTTCATGGTAGCCTCGACCACCAAGTCAACATTCCGATGGGACAGTAGAGCATCCTGGAACAAAGCAAAGTCAGAAGAGTCCTTACAAAAGAAGGAAAAGGAGAAAGAGAATATGCAAAGCGAATTTACAGTGGTGGCTTGGTGGCGGAGAGCTTGGGAAATGAACAACATGTCTTGATTGGCGATGGTGGCGTATCGCTTCAGTTGGAGAGTGGACATAGTGTTCCCCACTTGGTCCAGTAGATCCGCCGTGAACAAGGTCGTGTCCTACCCCAGTTTGGGGCGGAAACCCATCTCAGCGACCAGCCGATCCATGATTTGCTGAGGGGCACTGAAGGCTGCCGGGTGATCAGCAAATTCAACCTAACGACGGATCGTCAGGGCCTTGTAAACCTCCTCCCTTCTTTCCCAGCCACTCTCCCATGTCCAGGAAATGAGTTTGGACTGCTCATCCCGCAGAACAGCCTCCCCCTCCTCAAGTAAGGTCGGGTGGACGGGGAAAGTCGGTGCTACCGGGAGTTCTTTGGCTGCAAGTCGACTCTCCCCGAACGACCCCCCAGTCGAGCCATCCCACCTCTTCCTGGCCCTTTTGGTTCTCGGTTCTGCCTCCTCCTCGCTCAAATCCGCGGCTCTTTTTCCAGAGCTCCGACTTTCCGTAGGTTCTCGCTCCAAGTCGATCACCGAGGGGTGAGCGGGAAGATCGGGGATAGTTTCCAGGTCAACATTTGTGATCGGGACCGCTGCCAGGGCCGCCTCGCTGGGTTGAAGCTCCGGCCATAGTGTTTGTTTAGATGTGCTCCTGGCAGCCTTCCTAGCTGCGGCCCTCGCCTTGGGGGCCCGGGTCTCAAGGAGTTGTTTCATCTTTTCCATGGGGTCGGACATATCAAAGTCTTCTGAAATAAACAAACAATAAAGATTTAGTAAAATGAATAAGCGAGCAAGGAAATCAAGACTAAAAGTTATCCAGGACGCACCCTTATCTGGGCCCCGAACCCAACTTAATTCTTCTAAGGCAAAAGAGAAGACTCGGTCCCCCATGTCATCCGGCTATAGAAAGTTCCTGTATTGAAGGAACCCGGACGAATACATAAGGATTTCCGAGCCTACGGGAATGGGAGACGAATGTCTCATTTCCCCTTCAGCCCCGAACACAGGGCCTCAGTGTGCTAGCCTATCCCTAACTATGTCCCCAACTTGGGGAGCATAAGTCAAAATCAAAGGTGAGTTACCTCGCCCTGATACGCTAGCTCCGGGGTCCCCACGTTCGACTGTGCCTCGTCAAAGAGGGCTTCCAGCTCCTCGGAAGCGGCCACCTCCCTCTGCTAAGCTTGGTCCCTCTTTCGTTTAGCCGCGTCCGCCAGTGCCGTAGCCTCCACAGCCCTAATGTGTTCTAGGGCCAGCTCCTCCCTCAGTGCGGGGTCTTTCTTGCATTGTATCCCTCGGAGGCTTGGGGCCTTGATCGTTTGATGGGCCGCGAGCATCCCGATCATTTTATCAGTGGTGACGTAGCCCCCCAAGTCCAAATCCTTTGCGCTTAGCTTGGAGTAAAAGTTCTTCCTGTCCAGGATGAACTGGGTGAGGGGAGTCTGGGAATAGGGTCCTGCTACCCAAGACAATGAGTTGAGAATGAGGAATAAGAAACCAAGACAAAAAAGAAAAAATGGAAGCCAGGGATCGGGAAACCACTTACCCACTCGCTGGAAGTCCAGCGCAGCGTGGGGTTCTTTTCTATAAGAAACCCGGACGTCATGAACCAGTAATCTCTGACGTCCGGGGATGATTCCAGGTGCTGGTAGGAGCAGGGTAGTTGCCCCGCGGTTTAAGCCTGTAGAAGCCATCCAGGGTCTTGTCCTCGACGTTGACTTACGGCTCCAGCTTGTAGAAGTACAAGACTTCTGCTGGGGACGTCTCTGGGATTTCCTTTGCGACACAAAAGATGCACCATCCCGCAAGCAGTCAGTATGCTTGTGGCAGAAGCTGGAAAGGTGCAATCCCCACGAACGTCAGGAATTGCACGAAATAGTGGTGAAGTAGGAGCATGGCCCCCGCATTGATATGGCCTACGCTCCAGGCCCCGAATCCACCCACAGAGGTGTGGGCCTTCTCATCTCTCCTATCCAAGCAGTTGTGGAACAGTCCGGGAGTTGACTCCACGTCCAAACGCTTATCCAGGGCGTATAGCATCCGGTAGTTCCGGAACAGATTCGGCACCACGTACATCTCCCACCTATTGCCTTTGGGAGTCTTGGACCTGGGAAAAGTGATAGGGGCCGCGTTGAATTGCTCCTCCGAATGAAGGGTGATGCCCGTGGTCATGGCTAATGATCTAGGAGCATAACAGAATGAAACAAACCAACCAAGCAGTTAGCACCGAAACCTAAGAAGGTTGGTTAAGGTACGGGGGCTCTCCTATGAACTGCTTGGAAGAGTCCCCTCTGGATCAGGTCCAGGATCACCAAGGATCCGCAAGATCCTAATAGGGAACAAAAAAAGACTACACTCCTAAGTCGACCCATCACCACTTGTCCGGGAGCCACCCAAACCCGAAGGGGTCCAGAGCAGCCCAGACCAAGTTTCTTTCCCTAACACTCTAATTCTAAGCACAGGCAAGGTCTAGCAACCTAAGAAAATAAGCAAAACGACATAAAATCTACACATGTATATATTGATGTGTAAAGGCGAAAATTAGGAAAGCTTACCGTACGTGAATTGCTGGTCGTGAAAAATGGTGGTTGTTCGGCGACAGTGATGGTAGAATCTCAGTCTGGAACTGTTGGAGACGGTTCAACAGCTCATCAAGAGGGCAGGTTGGTGTTGTCTGCTCAGGCAAGGGTGCAGATATCGGAATCCTTGGGAATAGGTGACGACGAAGACGGAGCAAACGGTGGAGGATGTCTTCGGCAAGCAAGCTCGGTCATAAACAGATCCCTCGAGTTTCTTTTTCTAGCTTGAGAATGTAAAGGTTTCAAATGAAAGCCTGGGGGTATTTATAAGAGCCAAAGTGTTGGCTTTGATCTAACGGTTGGGATCGATCCCCCGTATCGGACAATCCAGGATCATGCAGGGATATTAATGGATCCACTCGAGTACTAGATCATGACACCCCCGAGGCGCGATCCGCACCGCTCCGATCCAACGTCCCAGAAAGAGGAGCACCTCAAAGGTCGCCTCATCCTACGATCCTCCTTGTCGCAGAGATAATAATGGGACACGCTCGTGCGGATGGGACGCTTCGTGAATCAAGCTGGCATAATAGCCCTAGCATAGTGACCCTTGAGGTATTTGTTGACCTTTCAGGATCAAGTGCCATCAATGCAACAGTTGCTAGGGGGCACGTGTATCCCCCATAATGAACCAGGCCTTTGGTAAACGAACCCAGACCCTGGTAAACGGTCCGGGCTCATGGGATGCGGGCCAGGTCAATGTAGCAGGCGGTGGTTCCACACTCATCTGGCACGCGGTGCCCCGAGCCACAGACCCGTCGCTCTGGGAAACGAACCGGGAAAATTCCGGGGAAGATCTGGGACTGAGACAAGCCTCCACCGCGCAAGGCCAGATGAAGGCTTGGGGGGTAAATGTTATCCCCATTTCCTTCCGAGCGCCCGGGTCCACGCTTCGAGCCCTCGGGCCGCCAGAATGAGTTTGGGCCCAGGCCGGGCCCATTAGGCAAAGAGTAAAATAGACGTCGACAGCCCAAGTCTAGGTGAGGCCCAAATGGCATCTGAGGAGGATCGTTCGGGACGGTCATGCGAGAGATAGTATGAGTGGCTTCCGGATAATAGTCGGGATCAAAGTGAATAATCCCGAAGATTGGTAAACGGTCCGGGCTCCTTAAATGATCTGGGCCCATGGTAAATGGTATGGGAACTTGACGAACAGAAGGGGACATGGGTAAACAAACCCAGGTTCGATCTCCGAGGTTGGCAAGATAAAGCATCCGTGACCCTGACTTCGTCCCATGAAGCGTGGGGGTTGTCCCCACGTTTCGCATACTGAAAAGGCTACCTCGGGATTGTATGCTTTTGATTCAGACCTGCACCGCCACTACTCTGACCGATCTTGTCCCCTGAATCTGCATCGTAACTTGTGATGCCCAGACCAAAGCTCCAGTTTGTCGCATGACAGATCTGGTTTGGGTTGGCCCAGTGGGCTCGGATTAGTGTAATTTTTCTTATGTTTTAATCCTTGGTATTGGGCTTTCAATAGAGAGGCCAGCAGTATTTATACCTTTATTGGGCCCGGGTCAGCCCGGCCCAAGCCCAATGCACCTGTGAACCTATAAATATGTGTAGTAGGGCACTGGGGAAAGGACCTCTAACTAGTAAACAGTTACTCTACTGAAACTTGTAGAAAACTCTATTGTTATAGATTCTCTAAGCTCTAATACAATTGTCTCATGGACTAAGACTCATTAACACCCCAACCACGTAAAAAACATTGTCTTTATTTCATAAATCTGTTCTACTGAGCTCTCTAATCTTCTATTATTAAGGTTTCCGAAAAACTCGGTAAACAATTACATATATTATTATTATTATTATTATTATAATATGTGAAGTTTTGGTACAATTTGAATTGAATCTTATAATTATGATACAAAAGCCTATAATCTCTCTCAATAATCCTTCCCTTTTTTCGATAGAGATACGAGTAAAGAGAACAAAAATAATCTAAATTTACCATCCCAGCAAAATATACTGCTACATAGAAAATTAAATATGTGTATATGCATTGTAATATCTTTTAATGGCAAATAGTATATAATAACTTATCACACCTGCCAACTTCTAAAACTAACAAGTATGGATAATGCCACTAATAAATAACATATTCACACATTTAGGAAGTTACCATACAAGGTAAACAATAATCATGTCGAGAAATTCAATTCATTAAATCGAAATGAAGTAAACGGTCTCTATGCATAAGACAGTTTAATAATAGGAAGCAAAAAAATTCTTAAAACTTTGCTTTATAGAATTAAGTTACTCAAGTTCCATTTGTTCCTAAGCTCAAATACTCAACAAATCAAATCAGGGATATTGTCATTGCCTTAAATTTAATGTGATAAGCCAATTGAAGCAATTTTGTTTGGCAAAAATATAAATAATACCTATAAAGTTCGTCCACACATATATTTTAAATGACAATGTCAAAATTAGAAAATGTCACACGTTTTTTTTAAAATAAAAGGAGAATTGAAGTCAAAATCTCTAATCTATTTCTAATTTTTAACATTTTTTATTCTATTTTATTTAAATTATGATTATTAAATAATAAAAATAAAATATTTAAAATCATCAATAACGACAATGCCTCTTCCGCAATTTTTTTTAATATTTATTAATAACTAATTTTCCAATAATTATTATAATAAATCAACCATATATAAATTAACATTTATCTTGAAGATTTTGCAATTCATGGTAATCTTTTTATTGTTTCATATTTTAAATTAAAAATTAAAAATATCTTAATTTATTTATAAATAACTAATTTTCAATAATTATAGTAATAAATAATCATATATAATTGACATTTATTTAAAAAAAATCATTTGTATTTATCTTTTTATTGTTTTCATATTTCAAATAAAAATAAAAATATTTTTATTTCTATTTAAATAAAATATTTAGAAATAACTAATTTTTTAATAATTATAATAATATATGAATCATATATAAATTGACATTTATCTTCAAGATTTATTGTTTTGATATTTCAAATTTAAAACCAAAATATCTTAACAATTAAAACTATCAACATGTATACACGTGATATTAATTTGATTAATGTTCACGTGGTTTTTCACCAATAGTTGATTAAGAAATCCGACAACAGAGATATTAGTGCTCTCTTACTAAATTGTAATTAATCAAATGAACAATACCTCAAACACTCACACTTTAACGTGGTTCAATAGTTAAAATCCACCTAATCCATGAGACAATATTATTAATCTCTTTCATGCTCTGAATGAAATAGTTTCTTACGATTTCAGCACTCTCTATTCCTGTCCATTCCCCTGATATTTATAGTGGGTTTTCGTGGACAGCTTTGGGTTACAGCGTGCATAAATGTGGTAAATAATCAATCACAATAATATTCCATTTACGTAGGGATATGATTGCCTATGGAATTTCCATCCATTACCTTGGGTAATATATGTGTAATACAATCTGGACATTAATAAGAGTATAAGGAATCTCTGAGTCTTTTGGGATCCTTCACTATGCATCATGATCAGGTTTCTACGAGCTGAACACTTCGCTCAAGCTGGATGTCGAAGAGCTAACGGAACTTAACATGGGCCAAGTTCAGTGCCTAGAAGGCGATCTAGTCATCATGCATCTCAAACTAGGTTATTGGTGCATTAGGCAACCTGGAGATTATCTGGTTGTCGTACTGCCAAGTTTGACTCGAACTGCTCACACCAGAAGTTAGCTAGATGTTCTACCTGTCCTCTTTCTCCATGCGCTTTTCTTCCAGTTGTACTCTGAACTGAGTAATTTAGCTCGTGTTTATTTTGGGGTACACCATTTTCCCCCCAAGCTCCTGCCCGTACATGACATCACCCCTGACACGCACAGTAGGGGCTTTAGGCTTCTGTTACGTGAAATCCTGCCCACCCATTAGTTGAGTGTTAAACACATGTCCGTCTATAAGAGGTACATGTTTGGGTTTCGAGTATTGTGACAACTGTCCTGTCAACCTTTTGCCACTGCAAGGGTTATTTAATCTTGGCCTTTGGATCCTGAACTGACCTAATCGAGTGGCCCATATTGGTTCCAAAAATTTACATATAAATAGGAGAAACAGACCTAAACTTCACCACCTTCACATTCAAAAAATTTCCCTTTTTTTCTCATAGAACTTTCAAAGACCGGGATCCTCCCATTCTCCAAAAGCTCTCAGGCTACTATCGTCGGTGCTATCACCATTTCCGCGATCAACTTTTTAAATTGTAAGTATTCCTTTACCTTTCTCCTTCTTATTTTTCAGTAAGTTATTTGAAATTTCTAGTATAGTTTCTTACTTCTAGTACGTTCAAGTTTGATAGGGGATTGTAATAGGCGCAAAAAGCATGATACTAGGTTTGGTTAGAAATAATGTGCGTAAAAAATGGCTAATTTCTGGGTTTTGAAAGAGAGTTTCCTGTTTATATGTAGAAATTTGAGGGTTTTTAGGTTCAGTTATGGATAGCTTTAGGGTTACAATTCCCCGAGTGGTTTTGCATTAAACCTCCTTCAAAAAGGTATTGGGTCTGACACACAAATCCTGAAGTATTAGGGGATTTCCTGAATTTACAGCTCGTGGCTACTGAACGCGCGTGGAAAGGCATTGTTGCAAGGAGATTACTTAGCTCAGGTATATTGTTTAGATTGAATAAATCCAATTCAAACCTTCAAGTTTTGTCTTAGGTCACCTTACCTTTACGTCATAGAAAGGCTTTGTATTTGGTCGCCTCTAATAGACCGCTTTGATCATCAGGTGAGCTAGGTCATGGCCCATCAGAAGAAAATGATCGCGAGCTCCTTTTCTCAAAGAAAGAGTAAGGGCAAGCAGATCGCGCCTAAGGCCCCTATTCCCCACTTTGGCCCGGTGGTGGATAGGGAGATCACAATTGACCCTAACGCCTTTTTTGAGGTTGAAAGCATCGAATCCCGAATAAAGACCCAGGGCGAAGTGAACAAGATTTTACTGAGCCATGGGATCAAATTGGGGTATGAGGGCCTCGTTGCCCAACCTCCGCTGGAAGGAGAGCAGAGCTGCACTCCTCTCCAGGATGACTTTGGGGCCTGGAGTGATGGGCACTAGAAGGCAGGTGCCTTTTTCCTGCTGGACCAGTACTTCGTGGATTTCCTGAACTACGTCGAGCTGATGCAATTCCAGCGTCCCCCAATTAATATTGACTTCTAGCAGGGCTGAAGTATTTTTTTTAAAAAGACGAGTGGGAGGTCCCAACTCCTGGTGATATCATGTACTTCTTCTACCTCCAAGCCAACCCCAAACAGAAAGGGTGAGGTGACAGTTTCTACTACCTCACCAAATTCCCCAATACGGCCTTCATCATCGGCCTCCCTAGCCAACCAAGTGACTACAAGGATTAGTTCTTCATGTTAAACGGGTTCAAGAACTTCTCCCATCGGTATTTCAAATGACCTCGTAAGTTTCTTAGCTCTTCAAATTTTGTACTTGAATTTCTTCTTGATTGAGCTTACACATATTATCATTGACTTGTTATTTTGGGCAGCTATATACAAGAGAACTGGGCGATCAGAGAGCCTTGAAGGTCAATATGAGACGTTGTCTCATATCCCTACCAAGGAGAAGGAGTTCCAGATGGTAGTTAATGACACTACCATGGTGGCCTGGAAACTGATCCGGAAGGATCAGATACTGGCCATTAGAGCTTGAGGTCCTCCCCCCGTGCTCCCTCCTCCTTAGGAAGTTCTCCCTGTCGTCAAAGACACTGAGGATGAAGAAGAAGTCATGCAGCTAGTGTGTAAACGAAAGGCCCTTGCAAATGGGCAAGATCCTGACCCAGACCGAGCTGAATCAGGGGCAGCAGATGGCACTTCCGGCCAAGGAAACCCATATAAAGAATTAAATCGAGCTGCTGCAAGTTTTAGGCTAGTTCGATTCAACCAACGACAACTCGTGAGTCAACATCCGGTTGACCTGGATCTGAATACGACTCTCCTCTAATGTGTGGATCACTTGGTTGTAAGCTACAAGCATAGCTATCCAAGGTGTACTATAGTGGTAGACAACACCCTTCACTTTAGGTCCACCAATTTTGAGGAGTACGGTACCAATCTTTTGTCGTGGCCTTCCCTCCATCAGGGTTTGTTTTCCCCGGGTATTAGGTAGACCATACATGAGTCCAACTCGGATGAAGAGCTTGAACCCCATAAGACCCATAGCGTATTAAAATTAGGGTCCCCCCCTCCCACTGATAGTCCATGAGTTAGAGGTTTTACTCAGTCTGGTTCGTAACCCAGAGCCGATCACAATAGTTTCTTCCTCTTGCTCGGAGGGTAGGGTTCTTGCTTTATTCTTTTCCTTGCATTACTTTGACTAACTATTTCTTGTATGTGAATTTTTTTCTTGTCCCTTTCAGGCGAAGATATGGACCATAAAGGCGCTTATAAGTCTGGTGGGGCCAGAGCTAGAACCATAATCAAGAAGGCACGAATATCAAAGAAGAGTGCCTCCAAATTCGGAGTTGCCACTGAATCTCCTACAAAGGATAAAGGTGCCAGCTCCACCCAGAAACAACAACAGCAAACACAACCACCAGCTTTCGTGACTACATTTATCGTCCTTGACGTTCCTCCACCTCTTCCTCGAGATGAACCTGCTCCAGTTCCCCAAGTTTTTCAGAGCGAAGTCCCCTCCGTTCAGATCTCAGTCAAACAATTCGAGCTGGTAAGGATCCCAGAAGCGCTCCGAGGAACCGTCTATGACACAACGAACCATATGGTGGGACTGTTGGGAATAGTGCCCTTAAAGCAATTGTAGTTGACAAATGTTTTAAACAAAATAAATAATTGAATTGAATTGAATTGAATTATTATATATATAGACTATGTCTGATATTATGGTTATAATATTAAGTAAATATTAGAATATTCCAAAGTTTATCTATGTGGTCTTATTCTCATATTGGTATGAGAGGATCAAGATTAAGATAATAAACTTGAAACAGTTCATAGTAAAATAAAGTTATGGAGTATTTAGATTTATTACTGCTAGTATGGTTTGCTAGTATTATGAATACAAGTGACCCAGATCAGGGTCACTAGTGTAGTAGGACAATATAGTGAAGGTACTTTATATATAGTGATATATAGAACTAGACCAGATGTGTTTTGTTAATATTTGTTTAAACACTGTTTCATAGTATTAATCAAATACATCAAATGATGATCATATACATGATGATCTTAATCCTGATATTACTATGAACTCCTATATGTGTCATTTGATCATTTGATTCATGCTTTAAGGTTTATCAGAATGATCAGGATAAGAACAATTGTTTTGGGGACTCAATGATATATATGGCTGGAGACATACTTTAACAGAGATGGAATCTATACCTTCTTATAGATTGAATAATGGTTCCCTATTGGTTGACTTTTGGAACTAAAAAGATTACGAGCGTTCACGTCGCAAACTTGTTGTCACACAACCTTCACTAGTAAAGTCAATGGTACTCTCGGAAGAAGATATAGTTAAAAGGGTAAAACAATAATTTTATTTCCTTTTAATTATGAACCATTAATAGAGGATTAACGTTGTATGTAATGATTATATCAATGGGCACTTTATTCATTAACAAAGTACTCTGTAAATATATGTCTATAATTATCAAGAGTTCAATATCATATTTATAGTGGGGTAATCTTGAGATTAATAAATAAGATTGTTAAATCAAAGAGCTTTGATTAATAATGTAATATTTATTGGAGCTTGATATTATAGGTCCATAGGTCCCCAGGGTGGTTCTATCAACACTATATCAATGTAAGGATTGATACAAGAGAAAACTATAATCTGAAAATCTGAGAAGAATTTTGTTCTTCAGTTCAAATATACAATTATATGATAATTGAGGTTAAATAATTAATTTGGAATTAATTATTAGATTTTTTTAAAATATACTTATTTATATATAGAATTTTGAAATATATATATAAATAAATTAATTATTTCATTTGAGTGAGAGAAAATAAAATTGGTAAGTCAAAATAGGTTTTGATTCATTGAATTTTAAAAGATGATGATAATGATGATCATTGATTTAAAGTTTAGATTTTGAATTTAAAATTTAAAATTTGAAATATGGTTGTGATCTTTTCCTTAAAAAGATAATACCATATTTTGTTGAAGGATTGATTTTAAATAAATAAAAGATAAATATAATATTCCCTGAGAGGGAATAGTGCTACACTCATGAAACAGTCAAGGGAATGTGCCATGCATGTAAGACAGTACCGATAAAGTATTAGTATTTTTTTTTATTTAATTAGTTAATAATTTGAAAATAGATTTTTTCAAATTTGGTAAGTTAGATATTACCTAAATCAACTCTTATCATCATTATGATTATATTATTACATTATTATTATTATTATCAATAATAAGGTAATATATAACCTCAATATATATTGTGTGATAATAAGAAATGTTTACCCAAAAACGGCTGCTGATGACGTGGCAAGGATTTCTCACACGTGGAAGAGTTGAAATAAGGAGATGCTATTTGATTATCGACCAGCTACACATTGCTTCGTCAAACCTCACGATTAGATACGACTGGGTTGGTCGTATGATTCGGTTTATTTCCTTAAAAGATTGTAATCTTGTAATAACTACGTTGATTATTTCCTCTTTATTGCCTTGATACACAGATATTAAGGATAGTTAAAGCCCATTGGCCCATGTAACCCCCCTTGAGCCTATAAATATGCATGAAAGAGCTCAAGGAAGGGACTTTTGGCTTTTTTATCTTTTTCCTAAATACTGAGAGAAAGAGCATACAGTGCGATTATCCTCCAAATAGTTGTATTTCCCCTAAGGCTTGTGAAACTCAAGATCCCTAGTTCTTTGATCACGACATTGGGATTCAATATTAATAATAGCACTAAGTGGATGTAGGTCATTACCATTGATTGGGGCCGAACCACTATAAATCGTTTGTGTCTATTCTTTACCATTAGATTACATTTTTTATTATTATCATATATCTTGTCGTATTCTTGACTTCGTGTCGTTGGCCAAATCGAGGGTCAACATTCTGGTGCTTTCATTGAGAGATTGGTCAAGAAGCTGTAAGAAAATCTAATGGCAAAGACATCTAAGAAAGCTGGACCGGCCGCTGGCACTACATCATCTCAACCTCCTCCTCCAAATGTGGCGGAGAATGAACCACATTTAGAGTTAGAAAAGGAGGAGTTGGATACGGAAACACTGAGGGCAACACTGGGGGCGTTGCAGGATGAGTTGGCCAATCTGAGGGCCAATTAGGAGAATGCAGTGGAGACAATGGCACTGCAGCAGAGAGAAATTGAATGTCAGCGCCAGGAGCTGAGTGAGTGGCAGGCGAACATGGACCGTCAGCAGAGGGATGCCATGGCTGCTCTCGAAGCAGCCATTCAATTGGCTCGAGGACAGGCTGCGCTGGCCCCTCAGCTGGATCAGCCACCGAGCTCCCAATCCAAGTCCTTCGCTCCAGCCAGTATGCCCCCAAAGGCTGGAGAAGCGACCTGTGGCTCAGGATGATGTCCCGATTTGGGATCCTGAGCAGCAGCCTCCATCTCAAGCTTGTCGAGGCAATCCCCAACGCCAGAGGCAGAATAGGGGTGGGCAACCGCCCCGCAGCCCTAGACGCCCAGGGGACGAAGAGCCAAATCCACCGAGCAGGGGACAGCGTCCTTCTGCCAACAGAAGGAACAATGAGTCAGGCTCTGGGGTCAAGGGCCCCCCACTACATAATAATGTTCGGGGACCCAACGACCAGCGTAGGCCTCCCCCTCACTCTCGGGAAATTCCAGCCTGAGGAGGAAATAGCGTGAACAACCGGTCACGCTGTAGTCGGCACCTGTTTCGAGACGGCTACGATTATAATGAAGTTGATTCTGGCAGAGGGAATGCTGGTCGGAGGAATGAGGAAAGAGGTGGAGGCAGAAGCCCCCCACCTAGAGAGAATAGGCCTGCTAGCCATAACGCCGGGGGGCAACCCCGGTAGCATAACGTCTTTGATCGGCTATGGGCTAGCAAGCAAAGATGCAAGGATGATGATTTAAGGGACGTACTCAACGACCGTCATGAGAGGCACGATGAGTACGCTCCCCCAGCACCGATCACCCCAGCGATCCAGGAAGCGGTTCAGGGTCAGGTTGTTGCTCTGAACCAGGCAATACAACAACTGGTCAGGGGACGAACGTCCCACATAGAGTACGATTGGAGGAGGGGCACTATGTTTCTGCAAAGGATTGTTGTGGCTGAAACCCCCAGTAAATTGAAGATGTCGACACTGCCAAACTTTGATGGGTACGAAGACCCAGTATCTCACGTCAACAAATTTGAGATACAAATGGATATACAGAAAGTGTCAGAAGATGCTCACTGTAGGATCTTCCCCACGACACTATCTGACACTGCTCAGGAGTGGTTCTTTAAGTTCCCTTCTTCTCGTATAGTATTTTGGAGGATGTTCGTGAAGGAATTTTACGGAAAATTCTAAGTGGGTCACGTACACCCCACAGAGGCCAACCAGCTAGTCGAGAAACGCCAGAAGGAGGGAGAGCCCTTGAAGGAGTATGTCCAACACTTTATGCGAGCAGCGGTTGGAGCCAAGACAGTGGGTGACGAAGGAAAGATGATGGCCCTAATTTATGGGGTTAGACACCACTCCCCCCTCTAGAGTAGCATAAGAAAGAATGGGGTAAGAAGTACCCATGAATTTTTTAATCGAGCTGATCAATATATCAAGCTCGAAGATGCGATTTCCAATGAGGGGAAATCGCCAACAAAGGACAAGGGGCCAAAGGAAGAACCCGCCAAGGCTGCTAACGGGTCGGAGAATCCCAATGGCAATGGCAACTGGAATGGCAATGGTAGGAATGGTGGAAAATTGGCAAACAATGAGTTGCCGACCTCTGACAAAAAGCACCCCAAAGGCAATTGATACGAACCGAGATTCACCAACTACATGGCCCTTGTCGAAAGTCGAGTGGAAGTCTACCAGGCGACCAGCTCTAACGTGCCTTATAAGCGACCCGCGCCTATAAGGAAGGATATCTCTAAGAGAGATACGACAAAATTCTGTCATTTTCACAACGACTACGGGCACGACACTAACGAATGCAACCAATTGAAAGACAAAATTGAGTTCCTGATTAGGCAGGGACATCTAAGGAGATATATGCGAGCTGCAGGAGGGTCTCAACGAGAGGCTCAAGGTGGCAACGAGCAGGAGCCTGCACGCCAACGCTTGCCACCTTTACAGCTAGCTCCTGTGGTAGGCACTTTACTTACCATCTGCGGCGGCCCACACCTTGCAGGGGACAGTGGGAAGGCAAGGGAATGATACACTCGAACCCTATGCCACGACCAGGTCATCGAGATGATGAGTGTGGAGGATCGAGCACTAAAGAAGGCTCGAACAGAGGAGGAATTAATAACCTTCTCTGAAGACGATGCCCAGCACACACAATTCCCGCACACCGATCCGCTAGTCGTGGACGTACAAATTTCCAACATGATGGTGAAGAGGGTGTTGGTTGACACAAGAAGCTCGGTCAACATCCTATACAAGTCTTCACTAGAAAGAATGAAACTGTCCGTCAAGGACCTGGAGCCATGCAACCAAACCATCTATGGTTTTTCCGGGGAAGGGCTCGCCCCAACTGGGTCGATTAGGCTTTCGGTTACCGCAGGAACGACGCCTGCTAACAAGACGTTACTCACTACTTTCATAGTTGTTGATTGTCCTTCAGCATATAATGCTGTAATTGGGAGGCCAATTCTGGTCGACCAGCGAGCCGTCACTTCAATATGGCACCTTGCCATGAAATTCCCAACAGACGCAGGAGTAGGATGCGTGTTGGGAAATCAGCGGGAAGCAAGGGAGTGGTACAACGCCTCGATAACTAAGGCAAAGAAAGGTGTATCAAGGGAGGTTCTTGGAAAAGAGTTGCAAATGGCAGTTGATGTACAAACCCCATCAGGTGATAATGTCACCAAATAGGGCGTTGCCCAAAGTGAGGATAGAGACTTAGATCCTCGCTTTCGGGATTTTGAGGAAGAGATAAACCCATCGAGGACTTGAAGAGGTCCAACTCGATGAAGAAAATCCGACCAGGGTTGTGAAAGTCGGTAAAAACTTAGAGACAACAACAAAACAAGCACTGGTGGAATTTTTGAAGGAAAACCAGGAGGTCTTTGCCTGGTCGCATAAAGACATGGTTGGAATTGTAACGACCCAAATTTGCTAATAAGGCTTAAGGGCCTTGGTTAGTGTGCCTGAAGGGAATAATGGGAATTATGTGTGATTTTAATTATTAAGATGCATGATTATGACTAAAAACATGTTATATGATTATTTGAATATTTGAGATGCATGACTGTGTGTATTAGTATGCATATAGGCCCTGATTAGGTTAGAAGGGCATAATCGTGATTTTGGCCATTATGGGCATAACTGTAGTGATATATGTGATAATTGTCGAGACCACATTATTATGTGGATATATTTGTGATCTGTGACTCGAGACGATCCTAGTGAGCAAAGTAGCGAAAAAGTCATAGTGGGGATTTATACCTGGCTCGGGGTGAGCTTAGGGGTATAAATGGGAATTTAGCGAATATACTAGAGTCTATTCTGACAGTGAGGAATATTATTGGTGACTAATTAGGTATCAGAAATTAAGCGGGAAATATTAGAGACACTCGAGGAATTAGCAGGAATTGGGTAAAATGACTAAAATGCCCTTAAGTGGATTAAAGGGCTTAGACTTAATAGGGAGGGCATACTAGTCATTTGGCTTACAGAAGTTAAGTAATACCAAGGATCTATGTTAGTGGGATTTGTAGAATGTTATAGAAGTCTGAAAAAGGAAGGAAAAGGAAGGGAAAAGAAAGAGAGAAAAACAGAGAGAGTCTCTCTCAGTCGGTTTACATTTCCTTCACCTGTTTCTTGAGGAATTATGGAGTAAAGCTCAGAGGAGAGCTGGGATAATTAAGCATCAAGGATCCTAGTCTAAGATTGAGAAATTGGCAGAGGTTTAGCAAGGATTCATCAGCACTTGAGGTAAGACACTAGAGTTCTTCAATTTCTATTTCTGGTTTTTGAGCTATGGTGCCTAAGTTGAATTGGATGGAACCTTAGGGAATTCAGGCTTAAGGCTGAGGAGAAGTAGGCCAAGAAGGTCTAGAGACAGCTTGTGGTCGAAATTCTATCAAAGGTATAAAGCCTAAACTCTAACTTTGTTGTTCAGCTGGTTTTTACTGAGTTTTAGAGCTTAGGAGTGGCTATGGTGAATTCTGAGTTTGTGGATGCATGTGCTTGAGTTCTAGATGTTTGGGGTGCTTGGGATGACTGGAGTATGGTCATGAGGTTGTTTTTGAGTTTGGGAAAGAGTTGGAAGAGTTTTAGTTTGAGTTGGTTCGAGAAAATCGCAGAAGAGGAAAATTGGTGTAAGTCTGTCTGTGACTAGCGCTACAGCGCTAGCCTTTGGGCCCTGTAGCGCTAGGCCATGATGCTGAGGGGATTTTAGCTTCTATTTGTAGCGCTGTAGCGCCCTCCCATGAGCGCTGCAGCGCTACCCTGCATTCTGAAGGGGATTTTAGGGTTATTTGCAAGGGTTTTTGACCTAAGGTTTGGGGTTTGTTTCCACCACCTTGTTTGGTGGAACTAGGACTTCCCGGGGGCTCGGGGTTGGCCCCGGGGCTGGATTTTGGACTTGAGGGTTGATGATGACTTTGGCTATGGTTGTGTTTAGGTGAGCGCTAGGGCTCGAGGGGGATCGCGCTCAAGGAGTCGAGGGATCAAAGCTAGTAAATTGAAAGGTAAGAAAACTGCACCCGAATACATGTTTGTGATGGGACTAAGTGCTCCCGAGAATTGTATTGTGTCAATGTTGGTATTACGCCATGGGACATGTAAAGCGGCCTAAGAGTGCCGTACATAGTATTTGCGCACAGGGCGCGGCTTGGCCACTGGTAGCCGAGAATATTCACTGAGCTCGGCGTAAGCGTGTCGGAGTCAGTGGGATAACGGAGGGAGCAGCCTGAGAGCGCCAGCCCTAGTTATCATTTGTGCAGTGATATGTGATATGAATTAATATGCTTAGTATGTTGAATACTTGGTCATACTGAATGATTATATGTTTGACAACTTGTGATACAATGTGAGATATGGGTTTGTCTGTTTATAGCTTGTGCTCTGTTGTTGTGTTTTCTTGCTGGGCCTTGGTTCACGGGTGCTACGTGGTGCAGGTAAAAGCAAAGGCAAGCTGGACCAAGCCTAAGACGGAGAGCTCTGAAGTGGAATGTACATAGCCAGCTGTTCGATCGCCATGGTCGAGGAGTGGATCAGGACAGGGATTACCTAATTGTTTGTTTTGCCTTAGTATGGCTGGTTATTGTATCTGAATCATATAACTTTTGTAAACGATCTTCAAACCTGGTTTTTTAAGATCCCGTGTAAACAAATAGTGCTTCTTAATGAAAATGTGGCTTTCGAGACCAAACCATTTTAAACCCTAGTTCCTTAACAGTTTCAGTAACACGATTTTAATTAAATGACTTGATTAGCAAGTCTGGCACTTTATAAACACACAGTGTAACGGTCTTTGCTATCCAGGGCGTTACAGGAATAGACCTTGCAGTCATTAGCCATGTCCTTAATATAGACAAAAGTTTTTCACCGGTACAACAAAAAAGGAGGCTGCTCGACAAAGATAGATCAAAGGCCTTGAAAGAAGAAGTCGAGAAGCTTAAGTAGAATGGATTCATCAGGGTAGCATTTTATCCATCATGGGTCTTTAATCCCGTGCTAGTTCCCAAGCCGAATGGCAAATGGCGAACATGCGTGGATTTCACAGACCTTAATAAAGCCTGCCCTAAGGATTTTTCCCACTCCCCATGATCGACCAACTGGTCGATGCCATTGCAGGGCACGAGATTCTCTCATTCATGGATGCATACTCCGGGTATAATCAGATTAGTATGCATCCTCCTGATGAGGATCACACTAGCTTTCAGACTAACACAGGGCTTTACTGTTACAAAGTAATGCCCTTCGGTTTGAAAAATGCTGGTGCGACTTACCAGCGACTGGTCAATCACAAGTTTAGGGGGCTGATCGGCACAAACATGGAGGTCTATATCAACGGCATGCTGGTTAATTCGAAGAAGGCAGAATGGCATATAGAGATTTGCAAGAGTGCTTCAACGTCTTGAACAAATATCAGATTAAGTTGAATCCCCTCAAGTGCTCCTTCGGGGTAGGATCAGGGAAGTTCTTGGGATTTATAGTAAACTCGAGAGGAATTGAGGCCAATCTCAAGAAGATCAAAGCCCTGGTCAATATGAAATCGCCAGCAAATATCAAGGATATTCAAAGTTTGATCGGAAGAATTGCTACTCTGAGTAGATTTATTTCCAAATCAACGGACAAGTGAGTCCCATTTTTTAATCTACTTAGAGGCAACAAGAAATTCGAATGGACGGATGAGTGCGAGCAGGCTTTCCAAGCATTGAAGACTCACATGGCGCAACCACCCATTCTATCGAAGCCGGTCGATGAGGAAACTTTGTTAGTCTACTTGGCAATCACAGAATACGCTGTTAGTGCTGTCTTAGTGAGAGAAGAATAAGGCGTTCAGAAGGGTATTTATTATGTAAGCAAAAGGCTAATTGGAGCGGAGCTGCGGTATCCACCTAGGAAGTTGCGGCCTTACTTTCAAGCTCACCCCTGACCGACCAGCCTCTACGGCAAGTTCTTCAAAAGCCAGAAGCTGCAGGAACATTATTGAAATGGATCGTCGAACTTGGGCAGTTCGATATCTCTTATTTGCCACGAGTAGCAATAAAAGGGCAAGCTCTAGCTGACTTCATCGCAGAGTTCACTAGGCTCCCAGATAACGAGAAGTGAGAAACACCTGAAGAACCTGAAGAGCCTAAGCCTCAAAACCGAGCTCCCTCGTAGAATTTTTTTACACATGGTTATTCTAACGAGTGCCACGCAAGAGAAGGAGTGATTTTGATAATGCCTGAAGGGCATCGATTTCACTGCGCAATCAGGTTTGACTTTACTGCTTCTGACAATGAAGCCGAGTATGAAGCATTGCTCGTTGGGTTATGATTGGCAAGGGACATGAACATAAAGGCACTTGACATCTACAGTGACTCTCAACTGGTAGTAAATCATATCATGGGAGAATACCAAGCCCGAGGTTTAAAGATGGTTTCTTATATAAACAAAATGAAGGATCTATTTGCACAGTTTGACAAGTACACCCTTCAGCAAGTACCTCGCGACCAGAATTCAAATGCTGATGCTTTGGCCAAATTAGCAAGTGCGAAGGATGCTAATACTCTGACCATAGTGCCAGTTGAATGGCTGTCTGTGTCGAGCATCCAAACAGAGAAGATTACTATGGTGATCCAGATGGAGGATACATGGATGGCACCGTACATAGAGTATCTTACATAGGGCATGTTGCCAACGGATAGAAACAAAGCCAAGACCCTTCAGCGGCAGGATGCTAGGTATATCGCGGTCGATGGAATCTTGTACCGAAGGGGATACTCGATGCCACTCCTCAAATGTATTTCATAAGAGAAGGCCAGAGAATTGATGAAAGAGGTACACGAAGGCTTTTGTGGGGACCACGCTGGGGGGAAAAGCTTATCAAAAATGATCCTGAGGCAAGGGTACTTCTGGCCAACAATGAATGAAGACTCCATGGAATTTGTGCAAAGGTGCGACAAGTGCCAGAGGTTCTCCAAAATCCCACGAGCACCCCCTAATGAGCTGAAACAGATGCAAAGTTTGTGGCCGTTCGCAGTCAAGGGTATAGACTTGATTGGATCTCTACCCACAGGAAAGGGCGACGTCAAGTATGCTGTGGTTGTTGTCGATTACTTCACTAAATGGCCCAAAGTCGAGCCACTCGCAACCATAACGACCAAGAAAGTGCTGGATTTTGTGATAAAAAAAACATCATATGTCGCTATGGATTGCAGAGGAAAATCGTCTCAGATAACGGCACGCAGTTTGATAGTGATCTATTCAGGGAATTTTTGTAAACGACATGGAATTATCAAGAGCTTTTTCTCTGTCGCTCATCCTCAAGAAAATGGACAAGTCAAAGCAGTCAATAAAATGCTAAAGGATACTCTGAAAAAAAGACTTGAAGAAGCTAAGGGGGCATGGCTAGAATAATTGCCTGAAGTCCTTTGGTTGTACAAAACTTCCCACCGAACAACAATAGGCCATACCCCATTTTCCTTGGCTTATGGATATGAGGCTATGTTTCCTGTTGAGTTAGATTCGCCTTTGTATTGCAGAATAACGTACGATCAAGGCTCTAACAGCCAACTATTGATGGAATCCCTGGACTTAATCGTTGAGAAGCATGGGCAAGCCCAACTCCGAGTAGCTGCTTACCAGCAAAAATTCACTCGGTATTTCAATTCTAAAGTGCGTGAAAGGAAATTCAATGTCGGAGATCTAGTACTGCGAAGAGTTTTCTTAAACACCCGCGACCAGGCTGCTGTAGTACTTGGACCTAATTGGGAAGGACCGTACCAGATTGAAGAAATCCTCCATCCAGGCACCTACAAACTTGCTCGCTTAAATGGAGATCTCATTCCTCACTATTGAAATGGAGAACACCTGCGCAAGTACTATCAATAAACAGTTCTTCTTAAAGAATTGGCTTGTATTAATTTTATTTTTTACAAGTTGTGAAAAAGGGTTGGTCATTTTATGTGACTAATCGCTTATAAGTGTAAGATCTTATTGATCACTTGTACAGACATATTTTGTCCATTTATTATGAGAAATATAAGGGACTGTGCGCAACCAGTCATTCTTGCCAATTATTGTATTTATTACAAGTATTTGCTCATTACATGTGTTGTTTTGTTGTATTATCACTTAAATTCCTTTACTCCGAGCAGTAATGTTCAAATAGGTTATGGTCAAGGTAAGTGACCAAGGACCTAAAGCTCCTTAATCACTTGAGGGGCATATAAGGCATCTAGTAAGCAAATCATATTGAAAGGTATGTAAACACATGAGCAAAATAAGTGAAAGCATGCTAAGGTACTTAGAGTATTTTTCAAAATTTTGTATTTTGTTAAATCAAACCAAAGTACTATGCTAAGTTCGGTCATGCGAACAGATGTTATGATAAAATGCAAATATTATAATATCTTGAGGACTTCCTTTACACCGCGAGCGATCGCTGCTCAGATGTAATTGTTTGTTAAAAGTAAAAGATGCCCATGCAGTAATAAAATTTTATGATTAAAAAAGTAATTTTCTTTACATCACGACCCGTAAGTCGTGTAGTCAAAAGATAGAAAGAAAAAAGGAAAAAGACTACGAGGCTGGAGGGTCTTGAGGAGCATCCTAGTCGACAGCAGTGCCAGCTTCATTGTCTGCGCCATCTATCCCCGTTACCAGGGAAATCTCTGGGGAAGCAGGAATTCTAGCTCTTTCTTCTTCCTCTAGGCGAATGGCGCACTGAGACATTAGAGTCCCTCTCAAGCGCTCAGACAGGTAGCTGAAGTTGGCCTTCCTGTTGTGCTTCCAAAACTCGTAGAAGCAAAGGTGGGTGGCTTCCTTGTACTTCTCCAAGTTTTTGGCTTCAGTTTCCTCGAGCTCCTTCACATGCCTTTCTGATTCCTCCATCTCCTGCCTGCTCGCAATCAAATCTAGCTCAAGCTGTTTGGATTGTTGGTAATTGAGCTTGGCACTCTCCTTGAATTTTTCTTTATCTCCATTAGATTTCTTCAGGGTGTCCCTACTTTCTAACAGCTCCTCGGTCAGCATGGCCTTTTGCTCGAGCAGTTCATCATTTAGCTTGGTCAACTCTACGTTTTTCTCGAGCAGTTCACTGTTCTGCTTGGTCAGCTCAGTGTTCTTCTCAAGCAAGTCAGCATTTTTACCCTCGAGCGCTTTCATGGCCTCAGCGAGCCTGGTGTCACAATTTTTGGTCTGGGACACCATTGCACCCGCACGGCGCCATCCAGCAGTCATGGTCAACAATCCCTGCAACCAGATGAAAAGAATAAGGCGAGGACAGAAAACCAAAAGTATATTACTCAGCGACTGAAAGAAACTTACACTAACTATCTCATTCAACCCTCGATTTAGTATTTGGTCGGTCTCCATGGATATGGTGCCTTCGATGGCCTCTTGACTGCGCTTGTGTTTGGAGAGCTTGTATATTCTCTCCCTGGCTGAACTGACCACGAAGCTGGACAAGGAGCCTTCGAGCTGAGTGCGGTGTGTCTAGCTAGTAGGCGCCGGAGGAGTGGGATGTTGAATGACCGGTGCTGGAGGAGTGGAATACTGGTCGGCCGGAGGCGTTGAGGCCGGCTTCTCGAGTGGAGATGGAGGTGGCGTGTTTTCCTTTGAAGGAACAGCTTCTGAAGGACCCTCGGTCCAGGCCTTCTTTGAGGCGGTTTTGCTGCTCTCTCCCTGAGTCCTCTTGCTATCTTTCTTCCTGCCTGAGGAAGCAGCAGGGGCCTTGTAATGTTCGAATACATCTTCAAATGACATATCTGCACAAAATGAAACAATACGAGTAGTGAAACAATATATATATAGATGGAACTAAAAAAGAAAGTAAGAAGATTATAAGTAAAGTACCCGTGCTGCAACTACTGGTCGCTACATTACTTACTGAACTACTTACTGCCTGGAAGAAATCTGAATTTAAGTTTGGAGTATACTTAAAGTTGTCATCCCCGTCAAATAAGTGACAGGGAATTGGAAAACTATCTAAGAATGAGAAAACAGTACCGTTCTCATCCGAGGACTCGTTGATGGGGGCAGAGGATTCGGTAGCTTCTTTTTTCCTTTTCCTAGTGGAGCTAGGGGAGCAGCAGCTCACGGGGTGCTGGAGGTTTCTGCTCCTCCTTTGAGGTTGGGAAACGTCTGGGTACTGCTCAGGAATCTCCTCGCCGGTGGCACTCCCCGATGTTGACTCCCTCACATCCTGGTGAGGTGCCAAAAGCCCGACCAGCCTCAGGTTAGCCTCTGTGAGCAGATGCTTGACGCTCTTCTCTACGTCAGTCATGCTAGCCACAAGTTCTGATCAGACTTCCATGTCTGAGTGGAACCGGTCACAGCCATGGGCCTGAAAGGCAATAAAAATCTAAGGGAAATGCAGAAAGAAATAAAGAAAAATAAACAACCAGAGGAGTTAAAATATTACCTCCTTGGGTGAAGGCCAGGTTGTTGGAAACCATGTCTGTAGTTAGAAAGTACTCCAGATGGTATTTCCCCACATTGGATATGAAGGTTGTGTCACTTAGGAAAGTGCGGGACGTTTCCTGGTGACAGAAGTGCAAGAACCCCATGTTTTCTTGATTGGGGTAGGATTTTAGGTCAAACTGATAGTTGACCTTATGTGGTGTGGGGACAGGCCATTTCTTATGGCTATAAAGGATATAGAGTACAGAGAGCATTCTATACCTGTTTGGGGTTATTTGGAAAGGAGCGACCCCAAAGTAGTTGGTCACTCCTTGGAAAAAAGGATGGAGAGGCAGGATCGCTCCTGCCTCGATGTGATATCTCGATCAGGCGCTATAGGCTCCTCCAGGCAGATTCACCCATTGGTCTCTGGTAGGTTGGACTAGGGTCACCCCAAGAAGTCTGTATTTTGTAATGTAATTGGAAATCATCCTAACCATTACTCGGCTAGGAGGGGCAACATACCATTCAACATCTAGTCGAATGGAATTTCGAAGTTGGGCTTGAGATTGGATATCAGGGTCGGGGGTGTTCTCTTCCTGACCACTGGTCAAAGGAGTTTCAGCCCGAGGAGCAGGCTGATTTAAAGGGGAAGCGGACGGTCTCCTTTTCTGGGCTTTGGATTTTACTCGACCCATATTTTGAAGTGGGGTCGATGGCGTGTTTGGGGTGACAGGAGAAAAGGGAATTTCTGGTATCAACAGCGACGGTTGCTCCTCATCCTCAAGTAATTGGGCTATCAATTCGTCATCGATAGGTCTCTCACCTCCTCACGGATCTTGCATGAAAAGCTGCGAACAGAAAAAAGGGGAGATGAGAACTTAAAGCCTAAAAACTCGTGTTGAGAGTTGGAATAGCGCTGCTCGTGTATAAAAGCTAAGCTTTTATACGATGAGCAGCATTCTAGCAAAAGCTCTAAGTTTTGTACGAGCAGTTTGAGAAACAGATTAAAAAGCAGAAGTGAAAAGTTTTCTAGGAAAAACTCTTCGACTCTGAAAGGGCGGGAAAAACCCAGTTTTTCAGCTAGCTTAAAAATCGAATTTTTACTTCGATTTTACGCCCTAAATCTACAATCTTAACTACCAAACTGACTCCTATCACCTATAAAACATTATTTCACTACCCTATCAAATATCGATCAATATACCCACTTACCCCAAAGCAACAGATATAAGAAAGTTTTGCGTGGCATTCCAAACGACAGAAAGATTCGAGGAACTTACTTGGATGAAAGTTGGAGTATGAACACGAACGTTTTGAACGTATGAGCAAAAGTTCCTTAGGTTAGCGATGAAAGCTTCTGGGTAATCTGAGCTCTGAAGGTCGAAGTTCTTTAAAGCTCTTGAAGAAGAGAAGGCAAGTGAAAGGTAAAAAGTAAAAATGTGATTTTGGGGTATTATTTATAGTGATCGTGGCGCCGTAAAAGAGGTAGTCATGGAATTACTTTTTTCAAAGTATGCGGAAGTGCAATAGCCATTAGACAATTTTTTGGGAAACCGAAAAGACTTGATTGGACATGATTGGTTACCTTTTTTGAGAAGCCATGAGCGGCTCTGACAGATTTGGTGGGGTAAGCGAAGGGTCAGTTTCCTAAGTTTACATTATGCTGGTCGCAGTAAAGTATACTTGGGGGGCAAATGTTTACCCAAAAACAGCTGCTGATGACGTGGCAAGGATTTCTCACACGTGGTTGACACGTGGAAGAGTTGAAATAAGGAGATGATGTTCGATTATCGACTAGCTACACATTGCTTCGTCAAACCTCACGATTAGATACGACCGGGCTGGTCATATGATTCAGATTATTTCCTTAAAAGATTGTAATCTTGTAATTACTACGTTGATTATTTCCTCTTTATTGCCTTGATACACAGATATTAAGGATAATTAAGGCCCATTGGCCCATGTAACCCCCCTTGAGCCTATAAATATGCATGAAAGAGCTCAAGGAAGGAACTTTTGGCTTTTTTATCTTTTTCCTGAATACTGAGAGAAAGAGCATACAATGCGATTATCCTCCAAATAGTTGTATTTCCCCTAAGGCTTGTAAAACTCGAGAACCCTAGTTCTTTGATCACGGCATTGGGATTCAATATTAATAATAGCACTAAGTGGACGTAGGTCATTACCATTGATTGGGGCCGAAACACTATAAATCGTTTACCATTAGATAACATTTTTCATTATTATCACATTTCTTGTCGTATTCTTGACTCCGCGTCATTGACCAAATCGAGGGTCAACAAGAAACAAGAGAGTGGTGATTCAGAAAAAGGTTTCAGAATTTGTCAAACAAGATATTGTCATTTTCTTCTTTTATTCTAACATTTCTCAAGACATAATCCAAGTTCTCATGTGTTGAGATAAACTTGTGATTTCTAAATTACAAACCTTTGTTCTCTATGTGCCCACACACATCTTGAGGTGTAGAGAACAATCCAGAAGATCGTGGTTTGCGTACTCAAAGCGTTTGATAGGAAGATTGTTATATATACGTAAAGACTCAAGGACACTTGATAGGCTTCAAGAGGTAAATATTTATGTTCTTGAATATTTGTATATATGTGCATATGATATATATAAGTATGTGTATAATTATATATATATTGCATGATTAATGATATTGCATATTTTTGGTTCATGTCTGGATATTTTCTTGAACATATAAATTGTTTATATGAGAGATAGAAAATTTTTGTTGTTTACCAACTGGGCCCATCATGCCATTTCGTTGTGCACACTGATTATTTTTCCAACAATTGGTACGAGAGCAAGTCATTAATCTATGCATATTATTAATTTCTGTGTGGGACTATGTGCATTTTTATATTATATGTGATATATATTTGAATGGATGGATGTTTATATTGATGATGATAGATTCTTAAGGGTAGTTTATAATGGTGCTTTGGGGTTTAGGAATTGTTCTCAAAATTTCTAGATTAAAAAAAATGTAGAATAATTTTTGGAGCATAGGAATTTTGTAATTTGTACTTTTAAATTTCTAGATAAAATATTTGGATGGCCCGAGCCCCGAGCATGAACCCACGCACCCCTGCCAGCCCCGCTTGTCCACCCGAGCATGAACCCACGCACGCTCGCCTGCCACCCGAGCATGAACCCACGCACGCTCGCCTGCGCCTACGCTGCACCCACATCTTGCCTACCCACGCACCCCTGCCAGACCCTCTCGTCCAGGCCACACGCCCATGCCAGCCTGTATGCACAGGTCTTGCGCACACACTAGCCTCCACCCCAAGCTGTGGCCTCCTCCACCGCCGGACCTCTTGCCGCCGCCCATAATGGTGACACACCTAGGGTTTGTGTTATACAAACCCAAATATGTTGTTACCAAAATTATTTTAATTATTTATTTAATAAAATATTTGAAATTGAATTAAAATGGTTTTAATTTGGAAATTTCCTTAATTGAAATAATTGTAACACCCTAATTTCTTATAGATTACCGAGAACACAACATTGGGTCATAATCGTAAATATTGCTCTTTTATTTAATAAAAACTTAAAAATAAATACATGGATCAATGGTTTTATAAAAATAAAATACTTGTCTTTAACATAAAAATGAGCAACATTTAAATAAAACTTTAAAATAAACATTCTTTAAAAAAATAACTAATTTGGCCCGCTTGATCTTGCTCGACTATATGGTCCCCACGAGTACATCATGAAACTCTTAGGTCCCACTCGCCACCGGCCTTTCTATCCTTAATTTCCTGAAATAACAACATCATAAGCAGTGAACTTCTAAGCCCAATAAGGAAAATACAAACAAGAGTTAGTCATATAATCAAACATAACATACTTCATAAGAGTCATGCAAACACAAACCTCTAGATCATATCATAACTTAAGTCGTAATTCTAAATCATAATCTAAGTCATATATCATAAATCATATTCTAAGTTATAAGTCATAGGTCATAAGTCATAGATCATAGATCATAATCATAACTATAGGTCATATATCATAATCATAACTATAATAACAAGTCAGATATAATAAAAAGATAAGTGTTTATACAGGGGTGGCAAGTAAGCCCTGGAGAAAAGTCTGTCATACACCGGACATAGTTCTGTCATAAAGTTTTGGCAACCGAGCCCACCGGACATAGTCTGTCATACGTCATTGGACACCTTAGGTCCAAATACAATTACCCCTTTATTATACCTGAAATGTTAGGTCATACAAACATAAACTAGATCATACATTACATAAACTAGATCATAATACTAAACTATCTAATTTTCCTTACCAACACCGGGATAATTGAGAACAAATGCGGGACTTGGGACACTCCTAAAACTAGCAATAAAAATGGTGAGTATTTCTAAAGGAAAGAGATGAAAGGAATATAACTAAACCACCAAGAGGAAACTTACTGAAAAGACACCTTAAGTTCAAAGAACTTAAAAACCTAACCACAAAACCATAACAAAAGTTAGAACCTGAGTGAAATCTAAAGAAACTAAGGAATCAAACTAAATTGAACTTAAGAATAAGGGTACCTTTATTGACCTTATGGATTGGTCTATCCCTAATACTAAAATGCACTAACCTCACTTCCCAAAGTGTTTTATAAAGCTTAAGAATAGAAAAGCTTTTTCCCAACCCAAGTGTTTATCACTCTTATGGTCCCACTAGCACCTTGGAGTTTGATCACAGCTGAAGAGTAAGTGAAAGGGTTGGGTCCTAAGTCCTATTTATAGAGTTCTAGGAATAAAAATACTCTTTTTGGCTTGAATAAAAATAATGAATTTAATTGAAGATATTTGAATATTCGTCAATTGGAGGCGGAAGACTCGGTCAAAACTATCAAAGGTATGTCTAAGGAGTCAAAGTTATATTAAAAAATTAAAACAAAAAAAAATATCTAATATAAGCGATATATCGGCTGCCCCCTAGTCCCGAGTCTCCATTCGTACAATCGTGCAACGTCAACGTGTTTTTCCATATTCTTCGTCAGGCGATATATCGGCTCCTATGATGTGATATATCGACATATATGATTATTTTAAACATGTAATTGCACTTTTTCGGCATAATTAAGGTTGGATAACTACTTTGACTGAGTCAAACTACGACTCTAACAGTTTCTGGTGAAGACTAAGTCTAATATTTGCTTATTTTATCATTAAAATAATAATTCTGTAATAATCATGCTTATGACAAGTGTCATATTCTTATTGGCTCCATCTAAACTTTAGGTTATAATAAATATCATATTTATAACCAGCAATATTAATCAAACCTTATGTTATAATTTATATTCTTAAACTATAGGTTAAACTTATAAAATCCATAACTATTGCTAGGAGTTTCCAACTAAGTCTCGGTTTGAACCAATATCTACGAAATCTAAAATACTACAACTACTACTATCTAGCTAACTAATTAAACATTTTGGGACTCTACAAATCATCTCACTTTTGTAAAATTAATTAAAATAATACCACAAGTAAAACTATTAATTTAAATTAACACTATTAATGAACATGTCATAGCAAACAATTAAATAACTGGGCTACTTGGATATTAGAAAACTTCCCTCCTTAAAGAAATTTCGTCCTCGAAATTTTACTCACCAAATATCTCAGGATATTGCTCCCTTATATCTGCCTCCAATTCCCAGGTTGCCTCTCTTTCAGTGCTATTGGTCCACAAGATTTTAACTATCAAGATACTTTTGGACCTTAACTCCTTAGTTCCCTGCTCGAGAACATGTTCTGGCTGTTCTTCATAACTGAAATCTTGTTTTAACTCTAGAGCCTTGTAATCAAGAACATGGGATGGATCTGATATATATTTTCTCAACATTGATACATGAAAAACGTTATGCATTTCATCTAATGATGGTGGTAAAGCCAACTGATATGCTACATGCCCTACTTTGTCCAATATCTCAAAAGGACCTATAAACCTCAGGCTTAACTTTCCTTTCTTTCTGAAATGCATAATCCCCTTCATCGGAGAAATTTTGAGAAAGACTAGGTCGCCTACTGAAAACTCAACATTTCGTCTCTTCGCATCGGCATAGCTTTTCTGGCAACTTTGAGCGGCAACCATTCGTTGTCTTATCTTTTCTACTGCCTCTGTCGCTTCTCTTACAGCCTCGAGTCCTAAGTATCGTTTTTCACCAACCTTATCCCAATGAAGTGGTGATTGGCACTTCTGTCCATATAGCATCTCATAAGGCGCCATTCCTATCGTCGCTTGATAACTATTGTTGTAAGAGAATTCTATTAATGGAAAATACTTGCTCCATGATCCTAAGAAGTCTAAAGCACACGCTCTCAGCATATCTTCTAATATTTGTATGGTGCATTCTGACTGACCATCAGTTTGAAGGTGAAATGCCGAACTTAGTTTTAACTTGGTGCCCATTACACGATGTAAACCTTCCCAGAACTTTGATGTGAAGACCGATCCTCTATCAGAGACTATCGTCTTTGGAACTCCATGTAGTCTCACTATCTCCGCCATGTAAAGCTATGCGTACTGCTCAACATTTTAAACTGTTCTTACACGTAAGAAGTGAGCAGATTTTGTGAGTCTATCTACTATCACCCAAACAGAGTCATGCTGCTTGGTGGTCCTTGGTAATCCCGTCATGAAGTCCATCGCTATATCTTCCCATTTCCATTTGGGAATCTCCAATGGTTGCAAAGTTCCAACGGGTCTTTGATGTTCGACTTTAACTTGTTGACATGTAAGGCATTTCGCTACAAATTCTGCTATGTCTTTCTTCATCCCCGGCCACCAGTACATTGTCTTGACATCGTTGTACATCTTGGTCGATCCCGGGTGAAGTGAATACAGAGTAGTGTGCGCTTCCTTCATAATACTTCCTCTTAATCCTCCACTTTCTGGCACACATACTCAGTTTCTATATCATAGCATGCCTACTTTTGTCAAGGAGAAATCGACATTCTCTAAGCTTTGTATTGCTACCTTCATCTTAAGAAGAAGCTCGTCTTCTTGTTGTTTCACCTTTATTTCCTCCATTAGAGTTGACTTGATTGCGAGTTCAGCTAGTTGTCCAGTTATTAGCTCTATTCCGGACCTCTTAATATCATCTTGTAAGTGTTGAGCTATCCCCTTAAGTGTTGGCAAGCTTCCGTAAGTCCGCCTACTAAGTGCGTCTGCCACGACATTAGCTTTTCCTGGATGATACAAGATCTCACAATCATAGTCTTTTACTAACTCCAGCCACCTTCTGTAACGCCCTACTTCCTTAGAGCCGTTACCAAGTGAGTTTTAAGACAAAACAGGGTGCAATGAACTCGCTAACCGAGGTTTTGAAACAAAAGTGTGACTAATTAAAATTTAAGGCTGTAATCTTTGAAAATGCATCGTTTCATTTAAAACTTCTAGTATTAAACATTTGGGATCCCAAAATAAGGTTTGAAAACTATTTACATTTTTAAATAAGTTTACAGTTGATAAATCATAAAAATCATAGATTATTACAGCCATTTTCCAATAAACCCCCAACCAAAGCAGTCGGGCAGGCCAAACATGTACGCGTCGCTTCACGCTCTCCGTACTCATGGTTGGTTGACTCAGTCATTGCCCTTACCTGCAACACAGAGCACCCGTGAGCCGAAGCCCAGCAAGAAAACTCATGCAGAACATAACATATGCATTTATACAATTTATCATAATAGATAATCCACATATATATAAGTCAACCATTAGACTAAGCAAACACGGCCATGCCGCCCCAGAGGCCTTACCAAAGCCTGGTGTTTCGGTCCTCACCGTAGGGATACCACATGTATCCCCCGGGCCCTGCCCTGACTATAAGCATCCCATGTGCTAAGTGTTACTTCCGGCTCCGCTGCCGTACCCGGCCTACGCCGCACTCGGCCCTTGCCGTTCATTTCATTACAAACATATATATAGCATAAATCAAGCAACATTCAAACATATGCCAATTTATTTAAATATGCACCCTAACATGTGATGCAATATAGGGCCATGCCCGGCAATCATCTCATCATGCAACATGCAATATAGGGCTGTGCCCCGCAATCACACTATGGGCCCATGCCCCATCCTACGGGTGTTATAGTTTTCTTACCTGTATCCCGAGCTTCACAATGCACCAAAGTCACGAGCACGGTCCTCTAGCATGAGCCTCTCCAATAGCCTAGTCACAACACACATAAAACAGTTTTAATACTAACCAACCCAAAACCACTTCCCGGGACCAATCCCGCACTCTTGGGACCTCTAAAACCTTAAAACAACACCCCGGAGACATCCCCCGAACCCCCGGAGTAAAGGCCTAAAATTGCCAAAAATGACATCCTGAAATTTGCCTTGTGCCGCGGCACGCAAAAACTGTGTCGCGGCACGCCTTCGCAGACCCAGAATTCTGGGTTTTCCTCTTGTGTTTTTCCTGAACTTAAACCCCTCCAAATTATCCCAAACAATTACCTAAACCCCAAAACCAATTTCAAACTTCAAATAGACCATACATCAACCCATAAACATCATAACCCAACTCAAGAACACAATCACTCTCAAAATCCACCCCTTAGATTCCTAAATTCAGCAACTCATACAAAACCTAGAAACTCAACTCAAGCTTTAGATTTCTCAAATCAAAACAGAAACAAGCCCTAAACTTGCATAAAAATTCTTACCTCAAGTGGAGAATTCACTCTTTGCTTCCTAGATCCATCTCCAAGTCTCCAAATTTCAGCTCCTTCTCTTCTTCTTCTTCTTCTTCTAGCTTTTCTTTTCTTCTCCTCTAATTTTATCAAAACCCAACATATAAGCCAAGCCCAAACCATGTACCCCTATAACACAGCTCAAATTTCTCTAAACCCCTTGCCAAATGACCATTTTACCCCTTCATCAAAACCTTTTGCTAACTAAGCCTCAAGGGCACACTAGTCATTTCTCCTATATTGCAATTCTACCATTTCTTTCACCTAAACTTGTTACTCTCAGCAGTAACTAACGGTTACCCAGGTTACTCAATCACCAATAACCATTACCCGCTAAACCTCAACTTAAACATAAAATTCCCAAGGTACCCCTAGGCTCCTCCCGAGCCAGGTATAGAAATCCCGTTGTGACTCTTAAGTAAACTAGCTCTCTAGGACCGTCTCGGCACGTGCATCACAAAATAACACCACACTCACGTGGTACAATTCACAGAATACAATTATCACATATATGCCCTTAGCGGACTAAAATTACTAATTTACCCCTATCATGCAAACGGGGTCCACATGCATAATTATTTCACCTAACATGCATACTAACCACGTAGTCATGCATCTCAATGTTCAATTAGTCATATAACATGCTTTAAATCATAACCATGCATTAAACTCATAAAATCACACATAAATTCCATTATGCCCTCCAGGCACACTAATCAAGGCCCTTGAGCCTTATTAGCGATTTTGGGTCGTTACACCTTCGTTGCCTCATATTAAGTTCCTTCTGCGTAAAGAAGTACTTTAGACTTTTGTGATCCGTATAGATTTCGCACTTTTCTCCGTATAGATAGTGCCTCCAAATCTTTAGAGCGAAAATCACCGCTGCTAATTCTAAGTCATGAATCAGATACCGCTGTTCATACTCCTTAAGCTGTCTCGAGGCATAGGCGACCACTCTTTCGTCTTGCATCAAAACGCATCCAAGTCCCTACTTCGACGCATCGCAATACACTACAAACTTGCCCTTATCGTTTGGAACACACAGAACTGGGTTTGTTATGAGCTTATTCTTTATTGTCTGGAAGCTTTCTTCGCATTTCTTCCATTCAAATTTATGTTGCTTCCTTGTCAAATTTGTTAAGGGTGTAGCTATTCTAGAGAACCCTTCAACAAATCTTCTATAGTATCCTGCCAATCCTAGAAAACTTCTCACCTCCGTTGCATTCTTAGGTTTAGGCCAGTCCTTCACTGCTTCGATCTTGGCTGGATCTACTTCCACGCCATCTTCAAACACAATGTGTCCTAGAAATGCCACCTTCTCTAACCAGAATTCACATTTCTTAAACTTAGCGTATAATTTATGACTTTTGAGTCGTTCCAACGTCAGTCGCAGATGCTCTTCATGCTCGGCTATCGTTTTTTAGTAAATCAATATGTTGTCTATAAACACCACAACAAACTTATCCAGGTAGTCCTTAAATACACAGTTCATAAGATCCATGAACGTTGCTGGTGTGTTTGTTAAGCCAAAAGACATTACCAGAAACTCGTAGTGTCCATATCTAGTCCGAAAAGCTGTCTTTCGGATATCTTCTTCTCGTACTCTTAGCTGATGATACCCCGACCTCAAATCTATCTTCGAGAATACTATAGATCCTTGTAGTTGATCAAAAAGATCGTCTATTCGAGGTAAAGGGTATTTTTTCTTTATCGTCACTTTATTAAGTTCTTGATACTCGATGCACATCCTCATACTCCCATCCTTCTTTTTGACAAAAAGCACTGGTGCTCCCCAAGGCGAATAGCTCGGTCGGATGAAACCCTTGTCTAATATCTCCTGCAGTTGGATCTTTAACTCCTTTAACTTGGTAGGCGCCATTCTATAGGGAGCTTTTAAGATTGGGGCCTTCTTAGGTGCCAATTTTATTTCAAACTCAATTTCCCTACTCAAAGGTAATCCCAGTAGATCTTCTATAAATACCTTGGGAAATTCACATACAATAGGTACATCCTTTGGTACGAGATGCGTCTCTCGTGACTTATCCACCACACTAGCTAGAAATGTCTGGCAACCACTATTGATTAATCGTTGAGCTTTGAGAGCTGAGACTATCGATATGCGAGTTCGAGACGCTTCTCCTTTGAAAGTGAACTGCTCTCCGCCTTCTGTTTGAAAGTTGACTTTCTTACCCTTACAATCTATTGTTGCCCCATGTTTTGATAACCAATCCATGCCTACAATTACATCATAATCCTTAAGGTCTAACTCGATCAAATCTACTGGTAATTCTTTTCCTTTGATTCTAACTACAACACTACGCACCCCACTTCTAGACAGCATTCTTTCCCCCGAGGGTAACTCCGTGACAAACTTATCTCTAAAAAGTTCGCATGGTCTGTCTAAGCTATTGATCATATTAATAGAAAAAAAGAATGCGTAGCTCTTGAATCGAATAACACATTGCATAATTTACCAGAGATAGTGACCTGACCTGTTACCATAGAATTACTAGTTTCTGCTTCACCTCTAGTAAGAGCAAAAACTCTGGCTGGCACAAGCTTGTCATCTTTCTTTTGATACTTCAACTTTGGGCAATCCTTTTTAATGTGTCATTCTTCTCCACAATTGAAACAACCTTTCATATTATATCTGCATTCTCCTGAATGCTTCCTCTTGCAGATAGGGCACTGGGGATATTCTACATAGGGCTTCTTATTCCCATTACTTTCTGATGCAGTCTTGTTCTTCTTGTTGGCCTTTTGATTTTGACCACCGTCATATTTCCGTTTGTCGTCATTCTGATCGTTGTTATTCTTTTTGGCGTCCCTTCTGGCCGCACCTTCTTTCCAGATTCTTTCTTCAGCCTACTCAGCTTCCAAGGCTACCTCTAATGTTTCCGCATAAGTGGTTATTCCCCGAATCAACTTTACTTCATGGGCTATCATAGGTTTAAGTCCCTTCATGAATCTTTGAATTCTTAGCGTCTCGGTGGGTACCATTTCCGCCTCAAACTTAGCCAGCCTATCAAACTTCCTAGCATAATCAGTCACACCCTTGTGGCTAGAATCGCAGGACTGTAATACTTCTTGTTGAACACTTGGATAAACTCGTCCCATGCCATAACGTTTACATCTCTAGTCTACTTCACTTTATCCCACCAGATGCGGGCATCCTTCTTTAGCAAGCTTGAAGCGCAAGATACTCGATCTTCGTTTCCCAGCTGCTTATGTTCTAATATGGACTCCACCGATCGAAGCCACTCTTCTGCTTCTATCGGGTCTGACCCACCATCGAAGCTCGGGGGTTGCTGCTTTCCTCGTAACGAGGTTCTGACTTGATGCACCACTTGTTCTTGTTGCTCTGAGTTTATTTGGAACTCTTCTTCCCTTCTCCTTAATTCTGCCCTAAGACGAGCATTTTCTCTTTCCAAATTTTCTCGAGCAGCAGCAGCTGCTGGATGGGTGCTTCTAGCACTCCCGGGGCTGCTGGAAATTCTTCATATAAAGGGGTGGTGGCTACTCCTCTTCCTCGCCCTTTCCTCTTCCTCGACCTCTCCCTCGGCCTCTTCCATGACCATTTAGTCTTTCAGATCTTCTTGGTTCCTGCTCCATGTTTCTTCTCTATTTCCCCAAAAGAGAAAAGATGAAAAAGAAAACTAAGACAAACAAAACAAGTAGAGGATACAACTCAGCCTATTATACTACTGTCTATTAGGTCCGTCTATCTATAAAATTACATTATTACAATTAAGTCCAACTCGGGTAAATGGGCCTTAACAATTAAATCTTCCATGGATGAGGGTTGGGCTCAGTATATCATACCCACTACTAAGGCCCCCTAACTTCCACTTGGACCCAAAAGACAGGAATTTGAACCCTTGCTTTATTAATTATTATTCATTTAATTAGATCCAATCTAATAATGCAAAGCAAATGGGCCTTCACAAATAGGCTAACCCATAAGAGAAGAATTTAAACTTTACACTTTCAATTGAATCCAAGAATTTCTTAACATTTACTAAACAATGTAACAATAATAAAAGCAAATAATATGTTTTATTAAAATTTACAAACAAGTGAAAAATTTCTAAAACATCATAAAAGAAAATTTAATGATGTGTTCTTATATGTGTCTAATCCTCCACATCGAATCCATTATCATACTCAGGGTCTGGTAATCGTCTTATAGCTTTAACCTTTGTCCATTGGGCTAATTTCTTAAAATAACACAAGAAAAACATTACAAACATATTTTAAAAAAACAATGTATATACTTACTTGGTAACAAGTAGGTCCTTTGTAGCTATCATGTGTATTTCGTGGGAACGTTCAGGACCAATATAGTCGTTGCTCTGATACCACCTGTAACACCCTAATTTCTCATAGATTACCGAGAACACAACGTTGGGTCATAATCGTAAATATTGCTCTTTTATTTAATAAAAACTTAAAAATAAATACATGGATCCATGGTTTTATAAAAATAAAATACTTGTCATTAACATAAAAATGAGCAACATTTAAATAAAACTTTAAAATAAGCTTTCTTTAAAAAAAATAACTAATTTGGCCCGCTTGATCTTGCTCGACTATATGGTCCCCACGAGTACATCACGAAGCTCTTAGGTCCCACTCGCCACCAGCCTTTCTATCCTTAATTTCCTGAAATAATAACATCATAGGGAGTGAGCTTCTAAGCCCAGTAAGTATAATACAAACAAGAGTTAGTCATATGATCAAACATAACATAATTCACAAGAGTCATGCAAACACAAATCTCTAGATCATATCATAACTTAAGTCATAATTCTAAATCATAATCTAAGTCATAAATCAAAAATCATATTCTAAGTCATAAGTCATAGATCATAGATCATAATCATGACTATAGGTCATATATCATAATCACAACTATAATAACAAGTCAAATATAATAAAAAGATAAGTGTTTATACAGGGGTGGCAATTAAGTTCCGGAGAAAAGTCTGTCATACACCGGACATAGGTCTGTCATACAGTTTTGGCAACCGAGCCCACCGGACATAGTCCGTCATACGTCATTGGACACCTTAGGTCCAAATACAATTACCCCTTTATTGTACCTGAAATGTTAGGTCAAACAAACATAAACTAGATCATACATTACATAAACTAGATCATAATACTAAACTATCTAATTTTCCTTACCAACACCGGGATAATTGAGAACAAATGCGGGACTTGGAACACTCCTAAAACCAGCAATAAAAATGGTGAGTAATTCTAAAGGAAAGAGATGAAACGGATAGAACTAAACCACCAAGAGGAAACTTACCGAAAAGACACCTTAAGTTCAAAGAACTTAGAAACCTAACCACAAAACCGTAACAAAAGTTAGAACCTGAGTGAAAACTAAAGAAACTAAGGAATCAAACAAAATTGAACTTAAGAATAAGGGTACCTTTATTGACCTTATGGATTGGTCTATCTCCAATACCGAAATGCACTAACCTCACTTCCCAAAGTGTTTTATAAAGCTTAAGAATAGAAAAGCTTTTTCCCAACCCAAGTGTTTATCATTCTTATGGTCCCACTAGCACCTTGGAGTCTGATCACAGCTGAAGAGTAAGTGAAAGGGCTGGGTCCTAAGTCCTATTTATAGAGTTCTATGAATAAAAATCTTCTTTTCGGCTTGAATAAAAACAATGAATTTAATTGAAGATATTTGAATATTCTTCAATCAGAGGCTGAAGACTCGGTCAAAACTATCAGAGGTAGGTCTAAGGAGTCAAAGTTATTTTAAAAAAATTAAAACAAAAAAAAAAAATCTAATATAGCCGATATATCGCCCCTATGTGGCGATATATCGGCTGCCCCCTAGTCCCGAGTCTCCGTTCGTACGATCGTGCAACGTCAACATGTTTTTCCATATTCTTCGTCAGGCGATATATCGACTCCTATGCTGGGATATATCGGCATACGTGATTATTTTAAACACATAATTGCACTTTTTCAACATAATTATGGTTAGATAACTACTTTGACTGAGTCAAACTACGACCCTAACAGTTTCTGATGAAGACTAAGTCTTATATTTCCTTATTTTATCATTAAAATAATAATTCCTTAATAATCATGCTTATGACAAGTGTCATATTCTTATTGGCTCCATCTAAATTTTAGGTTATAATAAATATCATATTTATAACCAGCAATATTAATCAAACCTTATGTTATAATTAATATTCTTAAACTATAGGTTAAACTTATAAAATACATAACTACTGCTAGGAGTTTCCAACTATGTCCCGGTTTGAACCAAAATCTACGAAATCTAAAATACTACAACTACTACTATCTAGCTAACTAAGTAAACATTCTGAGACGCTACAAATCATCTCACTTTTCTAAAATTAATTAAAATAATACCACAACTAAAAGTATTATTTTAAATTTGTTCTATTAATGAACATGTCATAGCAAACAATTAAATAAATGGGCTACTTGGATATTACAATAATATTGATTATTTTCCTTAATTAAAAATGTTTTAATTATTCTCTTCCATAATTAAAATTGTTTTAATTAAAACTTCCAAAATTAAAATTATTCTGAATTTTAACTTATTAAAATTAAATTGTTTAATTTTATTTTTAAATTAGATAAATCAAATTCAAATTGGGTCTTACAAACTATTTGGGTGTTAAAACTCAAAGTTTAATTATTTTAAAAGGGTTTTTAAAATAATTAAAATGTTGTATAATTCAAAATGGATATGGAAAATGGTGGTAGTGACTCAACAAGAGTACATCTCAAGGTTCAAGATCAATGTGCTCTTCATCAAGCCTTAGCTAGTCTAGGTTGCATTTTCATGTATATTTTGTAAGTGTTGTAATTTTTCTAGAAATACCCAAAAGTTACCAACCCGCTTATATTTACTTATTATAAATGTTTGAAAATGATTAAAGTGTTCAATATTTTGTCATACATTATAACATGTCATTCATATACTCACACAGTATGCAATTAGCATGCATTACATTCGTGTAGAAACATGCTGTTAGAAATATCCTATATTTTATTATATGTTTATATATAATAATTCATATAATAATAAACTAGTCTTAATTATTGAAGATGTTAAATCAAAATTAAAGTTATTTAATTTATTATTTTAATGAATTTTTTTTTATTAAAATAAAAATGATATTCTCTTAATTAAGGCAAAATTAAAATTAGAATTAAGGGCACAATTTTTTAATTTTTTTTCATAATTGGATTAATAATTATTAGAATATCATTTGGTAAAAATAATTAAATTTATTTCTACAACTACATTAAAAAATATTGATTTTGTGAAAAACACACTTTTTCAAAATAGTGAGTGGGAGAGGGAGTTATGACAATAAGTCTCATGGTCTCCATTATTTATTGAACACTGAGAGGCATAGGAAGGGCCTCATGTCGCCTCCATTTGCGACCTCTCAATGTTGACTTCTCTTATGAGAATATAGTTAGTGATGTATTTCAAGTTTGAATGACCCTAAAGCACACTCTTAATTTAACTCATTAATTGAAAATAATATGTTACACTCTGAAGGTGTATCTAGGCTTTCGAGCACGACTAGTGCATCTTGACCAAACTAGTTCATAAGTCAAAAGAGAAAATGGCATTTTTAAGTTTTCACTTATGAATTGAGATTTGTCTAAAAATTAATTTGGAGTTAGTCTGACCTACCCCAATGCTGGTCCATTAATTTTCAAATTAATTTATCTTGGATTAGTATATAATTTCTTATGTGTTTTCATATGTTGCATTCATGCATCATGTTTATTTTTCCAAATAAAATATAGTATTTATTATATGTTAAATTAATTATATTTTATTAACTTATTTCCAGCAACAATGGTTAATTCTCTTAATCCTAATCAAGGACCTCAAAATGTGAAAGAACTAGTGAATCCTTATGACAACTACCTAAGTGCTTTTCATTTAGACTTCAACAATCTTGATGATTGGTACTAAAACATACATATAGTTCTGAGTAAACTAAAAGTGTATGATGGAATCATTGATGTGCCTCCAGATGAGCCATCAACTTTATCTAATTATGATGATCATAAAAAATATGCGAATTGGATGAGATCTGATTATTTGGCTCGTCATTGCATACTAAAGACTATGCCTGATGATATTAAATCGAGAAATGTAAACCTTAAATCTACATATGAGATATGGCAAAAGATCAAAAGAGACTCTTTTGATCACTTTGAGATGTTTGCAAGAAGAAATGGTAAATATGATTGCTCATATCCTTTTAATATATTTGAATAGTTGATTCAAATTTTTATGCCACAATCCATATTTTTATCTTGCTTTCAGGAACACATTATTCAAGAAAAGAAAGAAATATGAAAGAGAAACCAGAAAAAGATTGCAGATTGGTAGACCAATAAATAACTGGCATGGAATTTAGTATTTTATTTTTAACTTTCTATTAAGTACTTTTCTTTGAATTATTTCTAGAAACTATATTTTAGATTCCTTTATTTGATTTGATGAGTGAACAAGTTTGATATTTCTTTTGAATAATAAATTCAGTTGTTATTTTTTGAAATATATTTGTTTTACATGTTTCATCAATGAGTATAAATGATAATTATGAATTATTCATTATTGTGAAAATCATAGATTTAACATATAAGACATATTATTCCAACAACAATTAAGTGAACACATATGTGAATTATTTTTAGAGATTGGTTTGTAATTAATTAGACACATAAAACAAATAAAAGACAATCTTTTATTAGAACCAATCATTGGTTTTCTCCCTATTTATACAGTCTTTTAATTAAAGTTAACCAAAAAAAATATCTCTAATAAAGGCTAAAAATCACATAATCATTTAGCTAATACATAGAGATGTATGTTGAACCTTTTAATGTTCAAAGATAAAAGAGATAATAAATAATAAGTCAAATATTGATTGACATTTATTTAAGATATGTTTATTTTTGTTGAATGCAAAGAAAATTTCTAGAAATTTTCATGCAACATTCAAAGTAAAGTCACTTATATACTTGTTTGATCTGATAAAAATGATGTCTAAACTTGAATTTGGAATTCATGTAATTTGCATGTGAACTTGGAATTCATACCCAACTCACATACAACTAGAATGATAAGCAAAATTAGTATTTTAGAAATGGAATATAATCATATTAGATAAGATTAAATAGATAATGAGTGACCATTATCGTATTTATTATTTCTATAATTTTAACACTTGTTATACTCTATACATGTTAGACTGTACAACATCAAAGACTTAAAAGTTGGGATTCACATGTGGTTATATGAATAAAATGAAAAAATTTCATGAAGTCATTTAGTGAAACAATTTAATAAGCATAAAAGATTACAAAAGAGTTTGTATCTCTTAAATGCTACTTTAATGAAGCGTAATTATTATAATCACTATATTTTTCTAATTAAATTGTAATATAAATAATGACTATAAGTCAAGTAAGCAAGTTACCGATAATTAACAATGATAAAACCAAAGAATACCACAAATTATGTAATGCGTTATTGTAGTGGGAGCATTAGTTAGTAACTACTCTGTTACAAATATAAAATTTAGTTGGTTGTGTGTAACACAATCTAACTATATTTTATTCACATACTAGTATGTAATAAGAAGTTTCAACAGGAAAACAATAGTTGAAACACCATGAACCTAGAAATGGAATTTGGAATTCCTATAACATTTATACTCTTGAACATCCAACTAAAGTTCATTGAACTTCAGTCTAGAACAGGATATTCAAGATGAAGAGGAGAACAAAGGAAAGTATAGACTTTCCAAAGTAAGGTTAATAGCCTAAGGCTATAAACAGAAAGAAGAATTTATTACTCGAATAAATACCTTCTACTGTAACCAAGCTTAAATGTGTTTACATACTCTTATCCATTGCTTTGTGCATGGATTATGAGATTAATTTAAATGGATGTCAAAGTAGTCTTTACTAAATGGATGACATGACAAAACCGCTTGAAGATCTCAACTAGAAAGATTCTGATGTGATTCTTATTCTTAATAATGATAACGTTCTGATAATAGAAAAGAAATGGTTAGCTAAACATTTCTAAATATTAGATTTAAAAAATACAAACATATTCTATACATTCAAGTCTATAGAGATTAAAAGAACAATATTTTGGCACTGTTTCAAGCGAATTATATAGATAAGAAGCTTAAATACTTTAGTTTACAAAAGTCCAAGAAAGGCTTTTTGCCTTCCTGGTCAGGAGGATGTATTATCTAAATAATAATGTCCATTTATTCTCTTATTAGAAAAGAAGGACATGAGACAGTATTCCTAAAACTCAATGATGGACTGTTTAATGTGTCGAATGTTATGTCTTCGAATTAGAATTTGTTAAACGGTGGGAATAGTTAGTAGTTGTCAATCCAATGATGGATTCAGTCATTGAATAATTATAAGGAATTAATTTTTTGAATATCTTGAATATAATGGAGATTGTATGTTTGTGTATTTAGGAAGTGACCTAAAATCCTAAATGGTGACTGATTTTAAACCATATAGAAATCTTCAAAGATTGATATCAGAATCAAGTTCCATAACTGTGGAGGAAACACATTATTGTGGAAATGTATTGGACATTTTAGAATTGTATGTTTCACCATAGAAGCCAAAATGTAATAGCTACAAGAAGTTTTGCTATTTGATTTAGTTGAGTTCTTTGCCATTCTGGAAAGGGTTTTAGACTTGAATATACTACTAATATCTCATTGCGAAGAAAATGGAGATATAACTATTGTAGAATAACTAGAAATTAAAAGAGGGCAAAACACATAAAATGAAGTATCATTTAATTCAAGAAAATTTTACATAATTGATGTAATGATCTTGAAGATAGCTTCAAAATAGTTTCTTACAAAATTGCTTACAAAGACTTTGTTAGACAAATTCGTTTAGGATAATGTGATTGACACATTGAGAGAGATGCCTCAATTTGCTTTAGGGCAAGTGGGAGATTGTTGGGAAGAGCCCTTAAAGCAATTGTAGTTAACAAATATTTTAAATGAAATAAATAGTTGAATTGAATTATTATATATATAGACTATGTCCGATATTATGTTGATAATAATAAGTAAATATCATAAAATTCCAAATTTATTATCTAAGTAGTCTTAATCTCATATTGGTATGAGATGGTCGAGATTAAGATAACAAACTTGAAACAGTTCCCAGTAAAATAAAGTTATGTGCTCTTTAGATTAATTACTTCTAGTACAGTTCGCTAGTATTATGAATACAAGTGACCTAGATCCGGGTCACTAGTGTAGTAGGACACTTTAGTGAATGTACTTTATATATGGTGATATATAGAACTGCACCAGATTTGATTTGTTAATACTTGTTTAAACACCGTTCCATAGTATTAATCAAACACATTAAACGATGAGCATATACACGATGATCTTAATCCTGATGTTACTATGAACTCCTATATTTGCCATATGATCCTTTGATTCATGCGTTAAGGTTTGTATGAATGATCCGGTAAGAACAATTGTTTTGGGGACTCAATGATATATATGGCTGGGGACATAGTATAACAGATATGAAATCTATACCTTCCTATAGATTAAATAATGGTTCCCTATTGGGTTGACTTATGGAACTGAAAAGGTTATGAGTGCTCATGTCACAAACTTGTTGTGACACAACCTTCACTAGTAAAGTCAATGGTGCACTAGGAACAAGATATAGTGAAAACAGTAAAATGGTAATTTTATTCTCTTTTAATTATGAACCATTAATAGATGATTAACGTTGATGTAATGATTATATCAATTGACACTTTATTTTTTAATAAATTACTCTGTAAATATATGTTTATAATAATCAAGAGTTCAATCTCATATTTATAATGGAGTAATCATGAGATTAATAAATATGATTATCCAATATAATATTTATTGGAGCTTGATATTATAGGTCCATAGGTCCCCATGGTGGCTCTATTAACACTATATCAAGGTAAGAGTTGATACAAGGGTAAAAGTGTAATTTGAAAATTTGTGAAGAATTTCGTTCTTCAGTTCAAATATACAATTATATGATAATTGAGGTTAAATAATTAATTATAAAATTTTCAAAAATATATTTCTTTATTTATATATAGAATTTTGAAATATATATAAATTAATTAATTTTTCAAATTAATTATTTCATTTGAGAGGGAGAAAATAAAATTGGTAAGACCCTATCCCTACTCTTTGTGTGAACTCCCTTTCGTGGAGATCTCTGCAAGAGCTAAGCATTTGCAAATTAGAACAAACATGATTAGTGGATCCTAAATCGCCTATCCAGGTATAACAATTATTTTCAACTAAGCATGCCTCAGTGTCTAGTAAATCAGATTTATTTTCCTTCTTGTTCTTTAACTCCTCGATGATCCTTTTACAGTTCCTCTTACTATACCCACCTGTATGGCAGTGGGAACAATTCCCATTGTATTTGGAGTTGGCAAATTCTTTGCCCTTGCCTTTGTTAATGCTGGGCTTATTACTTTTCTACCTTTTATTATTACTAGTTAATTTTTCATTAGCAAGAATGGACATATGAGAGTTTTCTCCAGTCATTGTATTACTGTAATTAAACAAAAGAAAAATAATAAATGCAACCATACACTCATCACCATAAATCATAGTATTCGTACAATGAAATAAAAAATAAATATGATGCATGCTTACAAAAACCTATTCATATAAGTACAATGATGAGATAACCAGCACAAGTAAGTGTCGTCGATAGGATAGGTAAAATACTTGCTAGTTAAAAAGAGACACTCTCAATTGTTACTATATCAAGATATTTAATATCTTTATAATAAACAATTACCGTTATTTTGGTCAAAAATATATCCAGATAGGGTAGATATATTTTTCGTTAGAGTAACCTACTATTTCAAGTTTCTTGACTTGATCCATGAGATAGTCAGTAGGATAGATCAAACATGGAATACATAATAAAACCCTATCAAAAAGAGGTCTACTTGTTAAAATCATAGCCAAAACACATTCCAATAGGGGGGACGAAAGCAATTCTGTCTCGAGGCCTTGACTAGAACCAACATTATTATGCCTTGCTAGTGGACTTCTAATTCCTTTTGTTAGAATTTCTTCCTCATTTTCTCTTTGAAGAAGAAGCTTAAGGAAGGTTCTCCTTGAGCATGTTTAGTAGTATTAGCCTTTTGTCCTTTGCTCGATCCACCATCAGGGATCCTCTTTGAAGCTCAACACATGAGAGAGTGCTCTTCTCACAATTCAGATAGAACAAAAATTCTTTATTTTTCTCTCTTGGAAAAATAACGTGAAATGCATTTGATGTCTTTTTTTTTCTCTTGATGTTATATTCTATTTATATAGCAATAGAAAGAAATCCTAGCCTTAACCTCATTGGGCCTATGCATGGGCCAAAGTCCATTTGGGCTGTGGTTGGATCCAACTATAGGGCTCTAGGCCCTATGATATTTTATCTTTATAAAATACTATTTCTTGGGCCTGTATCATATTATTTTATGTAGTATACAATTATACCACAAAATTAAATAAGATTAAATTATTTTTAAAACATTATCAGTATAATTTTATTTGAAATTATATATTATTTCACAAATAATATTAATTTGTGAGATTAAAAAATAATACTTTATTATTTTTAATTATTTCCTTTTAATATCAAAATCCTACCTCTATGTTATCGAGCTAGTACGAGAACAATATGGACCTGTAGTTATAAGTTTCTATAATTTAATTAATTTTACTAACTCTTAGTTTCATTAATTAACTTATTAACTATGAATTATTCTACTAGAAATTCATAGTTGAACTCTCAAAACTACGATCTTATACTATTAGAAGCTATAACTATAAAGTCATCAATTGATTTAGTCATTGCATGAGTTATGACTCTCTTCTAGTTGTTCATAAATAGAGCTAGGTCTTAATGTCCATTAACCTCTCTTATTATGTCTTTATCAATTAGTTCCATTGATCCTCTAATGAACAATATTATATAAATTTAATTTCATAACGAAATTTATGTTCTCTAACAAAAATTGAGCGCTCTATGTTCAAGTCATGAATCAACACTAAAAGGAACAACTAATCTGCTTTCATTTAAGTAAGGAGCAGATTCCATATTTGTGAAGTATGTTCCTAGCCACTTGTAGTTCTATGACTCCAAGATATCAAGAATTCAGTAATAGTAATATTGAAACATACCCGATAAGTCAAAAGTCATAAAAGCACAAATAGGAGTTCATTACTCACTTCAGGATTGAGGTCAAGTCTAAAACAACCATCGATTGATGAATGTTGAACTTTTATATTTTAACAGAGATTATCAGAAGTTCTTTCTTTCATCGCGTCCCATTCTAATACAATCTATATTGTATACGATACCTCTATCTTTTTGTGTCGCTACACTTAATAGTCTAGATGAATTGCTCTGTCTTAAACAGAAGATAGATCGTACTCATAATCTCTATTTAATAAAGCTCTCACTTTATTTAGAGATTACAGACAATTTTTATGTTATTATCTTGAATTAAATCATCTTGTATATAAATCATTATACATATACTTAATCCAAGACCACATCAATAATATTGGATCTTTGTGATAAATGCCATATACAAATATGAGTGCAAAATATTAACTTTATCTAATAAACAATAATCATTCATAAAGAAATACGCTTTAAGTGTAATGCCCCGACTAATTCTAGACCTTGGATCATTAAAAATTACTAAACATAACTACTATTTTGGAATACATAGATACATAAACTATTAGAACTTTATTAAAAATCCAAAATACAGTACGAAATACAAAATAAGGTATGAGTACCCATTGTTTAGTACATAAAATATAAAAACATAAACTTTAATCAATCATTTAAATATTAAGCGCAGAAATACATAAAACATAAATTAGAAGATTTTAAACAACGTCATCCTCGATCTTCCCGCAGTCCGTTCAATCCATCCATCCCCAATATGCATGCCAAGCTGCCACGAATCTATCCCGCCTTCCAAGTTCATTTTCCTGCACCGTCTAAAATAAAAGGAATGAGACTAATGCTCAGCAAGGAAAATCTACTAAAAACATATATCATAAATCATAAGACTATATCATAAAAACATATACTATAAAACATATGACGTAAAAATATATATCATATAAGACTACAATATTAATGACCATTAACTCATTACCGTGGTATGTGATAAAACTATCTAGGTTGTCAGTCTACTAATCAAGGTAGGTTAGATATGATAACCCATCTAGGTCCTCAGTCTACTAATCGAGGTAAGGTAAATCAAAACTCTAAACCACGATAATGATAAAAAATCACGGGGCTTGCTATCTAAGCAACTATAAGACCCAAGCGACTATAACATAAAACATATATTTATATACATATATAACATATCATCATAACATAACATATCACATAAATATATCATAACGCATATAATCTAACCTATTTTCCTTACCAAAAACTGGGATATTGGAGACAAGAACGAGATTGGAACACTCCTAAAACTAACAGTAAAAACCATGAGTTTCTAAAGAAAAGGAGATGAAAAAGAGAACTAAACCATCAAAGTAGAAACTTACCGAAAATCTTAAGTTTCAAGAAACTTAAACACCTAACCAAAAAATCATAACAATGAGTTAGGATCTGAAAGAAAAATAGAAGAAAATAAAAGAATTATGATGGATTAAACCTAAGGATAAGAATACCTTGAATGATTTAGACCTCCGATCTACACCTCAATACTGAAAATTCACTCTATCTTACTTCCCAAGTGTTTAGAAAAGCTTAGATCGGAAAAGCTTTTAACCCAAAACCCAAGTGTTTTCTCTCTAGAGTAATCTTAGCAGCTTGGATGCTCTGAAGAATGCTTGAATGATGAATGAAATGGCTGAGTACTTGGTCCTATTTATAGAGTTTAAGGAGTGAAACTAACCCCTTTTAAAATGAATAAATAAATGAATAATAATTGAAAAGATTTGAAATTTTTTTTTCAACAGATGCCCAGAACTCGGTCAAAAATGTTCAAGAGAAAGTCCAAATGGGTAGGGGTTGTATCTAATTTTAAATCCACAAGGATTATCACCTCTACTCGGTCAAAAATTACTCCAGGAGGGGATATATCGCATACCCTAGGTGATATATCACCCCTACCTATGTCCTGTACTTTCGTCCGTGCGAAGTTGACGTTTTTTCCGTATCTCTTGTAGGCGATATATCGTCCCCTATAGCTGCGATATATCGGCATACGTTGATAAATCAACACATTTTTGCACTCTTTCAGCATATTTTGAATTTGTTTAAACAACTTTGACTAAGTAAAACGTGATCCTAACAGCTGCTAGAAAGTTCTAGAGCTTCTAGATTTATCCTTTATTAAATTATTAATCTAAAATCCTTAAATAAACATGCTTGTGACAAGTGTCACATTCTTGTTAATTCTATCTAAACCTTAGGTTATAATAAATAATATTTCTAGGACCAGCTATATTAATCAAACCTTATGTTAAAATTAATATTTCTAAACTATTGGTTAAACTTATAAAATCTATAACTATTTCTATGAGTTTCTAACTAAATCCCGGCTTGAACAAATATCCACGAAAACTAACATACTACAAGCTACTACTAGCTACTACTACCACTACTATCTAGCTAAGTAAACTTCAGAGACACTACATTACGGGCACAAATTCCAACAATATTTCAGTGTGCGATCAGGTTCCCGTAATGGTCTGCGAAGCAAGGCGGTTCTTAGCTGAACGTGTCGATAAACAGTGTTGTAATTGTGGGGTCCTAGGAGAGTGCAAGTTGTGATTTTTTTTCACAAAAAAAAAATATACCATAAATATCATTTAATTTAATTTTGATTTTTTTTACAGAATTGTGTAAGATTTGCAAGTGATTATACATTTTTATATTTTAAATTAATAATAATTTCATTTTGGAGGTATTCACTGTTATTAATGGGATAACTCATCATTACCATATTTATTTTGGGTTTCTCACCTACAATTAGTTTAACATTTCAAATGATATTATTATGATACATATTTATTTTATAATTTTTTTAGTTATTTATAATTTTTTAATTATTTGTAATTTTTTATATTTTTAAAATGAATTTTAAAAAATCGCTTTTACTTGAGATTATAATTACATGTTTTATTTATTTATTACAAAATAACATATTATCTATTATTTTCAATTTTTAAGTTATGATTTCAAAATTTCTTTTGTGCATTTATCTTATTTTTAATATGAATTTTATTAGGACTATTACGAGTCTAGATTTTAATTTTAAATGATCCTAGTGCATTTTGAGATTGTTAAAATTATTATTATTATTTTAATGAAAAAATTGTTTAATATTTTTCTAGATTATTAAAAAGACGTAAGTAGTTTTTTTAATATTAGGCTCGTCTTGTGCATGTTTGTGTTTGTGTTTTGTTTTGTGCTTGTTTATGCTAGGTTGTGCCTTCTTAGGCTAGTTGTGCCTTCTTAGGCTTTTCATATGTCTACTTACGCTAACAGTGACACCATCAAATTTTTATAATAATATTTAATTCCTTTTGAAAAAAATTTGTCTTACATAAATTTTTTTGGTTTTTGTTTTGCTATTATTATCATTTTTGCTAATATTCTTGTACAAAACTATTGGGTGGATATCCAAAACTCCAAAAACACTTCTATTTTTAATCTTTAACTTTACTTATCTTTGTTGTGTAAGAGATAACTTATCTTCGTTGATTTGTGGTGCAGGTATCTTATTGGTACTAATTACATGTAGATGTGGCAAAGCTAGCTTTGGGGACCTCAAAGATAATTCTTAGTTTTTCATTTTAAATTTTTTTAAGGAAATATTTTATTCTAATATTAAAGTTTTAAATCATATTATTGTTATAATTATTTAACATTTGATAATAATCCACTTTTATTTTTTATTTTGTAGGCGTTCATTTGATGAGATAAAAATGGGTTTCAGTGTATTATTTTTTAATATTTTATTGTCTAATTTTCTAAGGCATCTTTGCATGCTCTTTGGATAGACAATAAGGTTAAATTGTATTCTTACGCTTTTCAATTTGAATTATAAAGTTATTCCTGACAAAAGATAAATACATAGTCAAATTAGTTAGGCACAAAGAGGTGCAAAAATCATAACTTTTCACTAAAGTCAACATAAGTAGTTTGACTTATAGTATAGGCATCCATAAATTATCTTCTTAGTTCCAAAGTGTTTCTTTGGAGTACATAATAGTACCCAAAAAGTTTGGAGGCATTTGGAGACGTTTTGGGGCATTAAGTCAGTGGTATCAGCATTGTGTCGCCTGTAGGAGGCAACACATCTCTCGGGAGACAAACCCCTAGACAGGCGATGCATCGCCTGCAAGGTGGTGACGCATTGCCTGGCTGGCATGTACGGAACTGTACAATTATGTGATTTTGGCTACAAAACATAGTTTAAAATACTCTATTCTCATTGGTTAACACTAATAACAGTTCCTATCCTATATAAAGGGTTCATTTGAGACTTTGGTGAATTGATCACTCACCACACACACACACTCTCTTTCTTCTCTCTCTTACTCACAAGAATACTAGTTTGCTCTATGATCTTCATAGAAAAAGCTTGACTTGCATGAAGATTAAGGCTTGTAAATCACAATCTCATTCCAACTTGTAGTAGCTTCAAGCAATCTCTAAAGGAGGAAGCTAGGAATAGACGTTTTTCGACAACAAATTTAATTTGTGTCAAGCATTTTTCATCTTCATTGACTCACATAAATTCATAGCTTTTATTATTTTATGTAACTAAGGGTTTTTTCTCCAAATCTCCATTCTATCACTTGTTCTTATCTATATAATTCAGCAAATGTGAACTAGGTTATCTTGGGTTTGTTTATTTGAATTATAACATTCAAAGTTGTATGTTTAGCCATATCCCCAACAATCAAAACTCTATTTCCCCAAACCCTAGTTTTATCTTCAAATATTGTTTATTTCTAAGATGCTTGTTCTAACCCAAACACTATATGGAGGAAAGTTCATCAATTTCAATCCACGAGTTCATGTCCCAAGATCTAGTAAGGCTAGATTGATTCGATGGTTCTAACTTTGTTCGATGGCAAGACAAGATAAAGTTCATTCTTACAACTTTGAAGGATCATTATATACTTGACAAAGATTTGAAGACTTGGGTGCTCCAAAGGAAGATGATTTTCAAGAAGTGATCAAAGAAAGGAAGAAGCGAGAAGAAGATGAGCTCATATGCCGAGGCCACATTTTTAATGTTATTTCGAATTGCCTCTATGATCTTTACACAAACACTACATCAGCAAAGGAAATTTAGGAAGCACTTGAGAAGAAGTACAAAACCAAGGAAGAAGGTACCAAAAAATTCCTCATAACTCAATATATGGAATTAAAAAAAATTTTATGGAAAACACTTACTCCCCCAAGTACATGAATTGCAAGTTATTGTGAAAAATTTATCTACTCTTAAGGTAACCTTGCTGAAGTCCTTCATTGTGGGTGGTATAATAGTCAAGTTGCCTCCATCTTGGAGGGGCTATAGTAAGAAGATTCTCCATAAGAATGAGGAAATATATTTGGAATAGATCCTTAACCACCTAAGGATTGAAGAGGAGTCTCGTTCTAGAGACAAGTGTAAGGAAGAGTCCAATGGTTAGACATCCAAGGCTAACGTCATAGAGAAAACCTCTCAATCTAAAGGGAGGGCCCACAAGAAGCCACAATCAAAGAAGGACAATTTCCTAGCTCCAGGGAAGAATGAAGGGCAATTAAAGGGTATGAAAGGCCCTTGTTTTGCTTGTGGAAAGAGTGGTCACTTGGCCAGGGAATGCAAGTTCCAAAAACCTACCAACTTTGGATCCAAGGTCAACAAAACCGAAGACAAGTTGGTTGCAACCTTGAGTGAGGTAAATGCTATCAAAGGCAAAGTGCAAAGATGGTGGTATAACACTTTTGCCACCATTCATGTAACTTATGATAGAGATGTCTTCTATACTTTTGAAGAATCAAAGGATGGCCATGAAATCCAAATGGGGAATGAGCATTGTAACGCCCCAGTTACTTGAAGTGTTAACTGACCATTACCATAATTGATTTTGAAATAAAAATACTACTTTATTTATAAAAATATCCATTGTAAATACAACCAAAAAGTTAAAAGAATGAAACTTTGGAGTTTCGTAGTTATCATTGTTATCCCAAATTTTGAATACGATGACGTGGCCATCAAAAGTGACAAGTGACAATGCATGGTAGTGAATTACAAATTAATAGTCAATAAATGTGTTGACTAAGAAGGGCAAAGGTTGGAAATTAATCTTCGGAGTTGTGATATAAATGGTCACAAAATTGATTTATCTGGTCAGGAAGTAATTTGACCGACCAAGTAAGGTTTTTGTCTGACGAGTAAGGTTCTTCACCGACCAGTAAAAACTTATGTCCAACGAGTCACTTTAGAAAATAGAGTTATCCGACCAGTAATGTGTCTTGGCTGACCAGTAATGTGTTTTGGCTAACCAGTAATGTGTCTTGGCCGACCGGTAATGTGTCTTGGCCGACCAGTAATGTGTTTTGGCCGACCATCAATGTGTTTTGGTCGACCAGTCACTTCAGTAATATGATATAGCCGACCAGTCATCTCATAGATGGGTTTCATCCGACCAGTCGTCTCAGAAATGAGTTTCATCCGACCAGTCATCTTAGAAATGGGTTTCATCCGACCAGCTATGTCAAATTCAAGGAGTAGCCAACTGGATGTGTCAGAATCTCAGTAGTTAACTGCCCAGTGACTTAACAACTCCAACCCGAATCACTCGTAACTACCACAGGAATCTCTCAGATATCCCGAAGTAATGCTATATTGTTGTAATTTAGACTTATTTATTATTGTATTAATTAAAGTTGGTTGAAACAACGAAGGACCCCATCAAAACGGGATATTTTTCATGTACGATCCATGAGCCTATAAATAAAGATCTCATGGCATCATTTTAAGGATCTGATCTTTTGGAGACTTGGAGTCTTTCTAATTTTGGGATTTTGGGATTGTTACTTGGGGCGTTCTTGGGGCATTTTCTTAGAGAGTTTAGAGAGAGAAAGATTGTATTCTCTAGAGAGAGAAACTCTATATTTTTCTACTTACACTTGAGAAACTCAGTTGGCTTAGGTCCATCTAATCTTAAGTGTAGGCTTTATATACCACAACTCCAAGTGGATTAGGCTATTACAAATAAATTGGGGCTGAACCACTATAAAATTATTGGTGTCATATTTTATATTCAAAGCTTACTATAGTTTTGACGTCTATTCGTCGTTGGCCAAAATCGTGGTCAACATTTTTGGTGCTTTCATTGAGAGCCTGAATAGAAGAAATACATTGCTACCCTATCAATATGGCTCCCAAGAATACCAGCATGGCCTCCAAAAAGCCAAGTACATAAAAAGAGCCTGCTAGAGCAAAAGAACCTGGACCTCAGAACCCTGAGACTGAGCCCAGGGTCATTCTCGAGGAGACCACTCCATCAGTGGAACAACTCCAGGAAGCAATAGGCACTTTCTAGGAGGAGATGATGCAATTTAACGCCCGACAGGAGTCTTTCGCTGAAGAGATGACCAGGCAGAGAGCTGCGTTAGAGCAATAAAGGTGTGATATGGAGGCCAGAAGCGAAGAGATCAGACAACGACAAGAGGAAGTCGACCGGAGAAATCGTGAAGCATCACTTGCTCTAGAAGCGGCTACCCAATTGGCTCAAGACAATGCTCAAGCCGTGGCACAAGCAGCCACCCAAGGAGCAATAAATAATAATGCTTGTCGGGGGACCACTGACAGAGCCAATTCTCAGGGACCGGACAGAAGCAGGAGTAACCCCACTGGTCGGGACGATGATGGGATCCGATTCAAAACTGTCTCGACACAGAGGGAGAACTCTAGAACCCCATCTAGGAGCAGCGACCGATTAGAAACTTCTAGATCAGGGAGTCACCGGTCGGGCAGTAAGAAGACTCCACCCAGGCATGATCAGACCATGACTCCTCGAGATAAAAAAAACTCCTAGCTACAAAGATGGACATGGTCGAGACGAGGGGGATAGTCATCAGACCAACTGGTCAAAAGAAAAGGAAATGGAAGGCACTAACCAGCAAGGAGGAAAAGACTGTCCGGGATGTACCGAAAAGCCTCCACTACATCCAGGCCAGCAGTGTAGTGGGAGAGAGGAACACCCACACAGTAATCCATCTGAAAAATATAAGAGCAGAGTGTTTGATCGGTTAGGAAGATGCACTTCCCAGAAAGATCTAAGGGATGTTGTCAGTGACAAGAGAAGGACCGTCCCGGTCGAAGGGTGAGATCTTAACTTCCCTGTTAGTCAAGTAGAAAAACTTGATGACAGTGTGCTAGATAGAAATGCCCGACCAGGTGGTCAAGACCTTGAGCCCCCGACGGTCGCCCCAACCATCCAAGCCCAACTTCATGCGTTAGCGGCTGCAGTTCAAGGTTTGTCAAAACGACCTTTCGAAATGGATGTTGTAGACCACAGCAGTGGCAATCCATTTTGTGCCTGGATTAGAGCAGCCCAGCCGCCAGCAAAATATAAAGCACCAGTGCTGCCGGTATATACAGAAAAGGCGGATCCCATCAGACATGTTAGGAAATTTGAGGACCAGATGGAATTACTCGGGGTAAGTGACGATTATCGGTGTATAGTTTTCCCGACTACATTATCAGATACTACCTAGGAGTGGTATTGGAAGTTTAAGCTGAATTCCATCACCTCTTGGGAAACATTCAGGAAGAAGTTTTGTAGACAATTCAGCGCTGCCCGGACTCCACCGGTTTATGCCAACCACTTGGCAGATATCAAACAAGGAAAAGATGAGTCTTTAAAGAATTATATACGAAGATTCATGAGAGAAGCCAATAGAGCAACTACTGTAGGAGACGAGGGGAAGATGGTTTCCATATCCTCTGGATAACTTATCGGAGCCTTTTGTGGGATAGTATACATAGAAATCTGTAGAGTCCAAGAACTTTACTTAGTTAGTTAGATAATAGTAGTAATAGTAATAGCTAGCAGTAGTTATAGTATGTTTATTACTGTGGACTTTGGTTCAAGTCGGGACTTAGTTGGACACTCGTAGTAACACTTGTAGATTTTATAAGTTTAACCTATAGTTTAAGAATATTAATTATAACCTAAGTTTTGATTAATATTACTGATTATGGAGATGATATTTATTATACTATAAGGTTTAGATAGACCCAATGAGATAATAACACTTGTCATATGTATGTTTAATGAGAAATTAAGTATTTTGGAGGAATAGTTTATTAAGAATAATATTTGAAAATCCTAGAGTCTGCCAGTAGCTTTGAAATCGTTAAAGGACTTAGTTAAGGCTGTTTACTCAATTCAAATTAGGCTGAAAAAGTGTAATTACGTGTATAATATTTCAACGTATGCCGATACATCGTAGCTCTAGGGGGCGATATATCGCCACACGGGGATACGAAAAACACGTAACTTCGCACGACCATTTTGACGAGCCTCGGGAATATGAGCCCAGGCATTATATCGCCTATGGTAGGCGATATATCGGCTCTAGGGCTGCATTTCCAAATGATTTTGAAACCGAGCTCATTTTAATCCTTAACCTCTTGATAAGTCCAGAATCTTTTTGACCGAGTATTCAGCCTCTGCTGAACGATTATTCAAATGTTTTTCAATTAAAAATCCATTATTCTATTCAAGCTAAATGAAGATCTTTTCACTCTTGAACTCTATAAATAGGACCTAGTACCCAGCCATTTCTTCATTCTTCAAGCTGAGTTTAGAGCCTACAAACTGCTAGGTTTACTTTAGAGTGTTAAACACTTGGGTTGGGGTTATAAGCTTATCAAAAACTTGGGAAGTAAGGTTCATAGTGTGTTTATCGTTATCAAGGTGTAGTTCGAGTATAGCAATTTCAAAGGTATTCCTATTCATAGTTCCTTTCTGTATTGTTTCATTAGTTCTTATAGTTTTTCTCACTCAAATCCTAACTCAGTATTCTTTATTCTTGATTAGGCATCTAAAGTTCTTTGAACTTGAGGTTCTTGTTGGTAAGTATCTTTTTTATGGTGTAGTTCATTCTTTTCATCTCTTTTCTTTTACAATACTCACCTCTCTATTAATGGTTTTTAGGAGTGTTCCAAAATCTCGACCTTGTTCTCATCATCCCGGTATTTTGGTAAAGAAAATAGGATAGTTCTTATGTGATATGTGCTATGTTTATATAAAAGTGTTATGATTATGCTATAGTATGATTTTAGGTGTTATGATATACGCATGTTTTGGGGCTTATAGTTGTTATATAACAAACCCTAACACTTTTATGTTTTGGGCTTATAGTTATTATATAGCAAACCCCAACATTTTTATGTTTTTGGGGCTTATAGTTGCTTAACTAGCAAACCTCATTATAGTTTGAGGCTTATAGTTGCTTAGTTAGCAAACCCCAATAGTTACCATGTACATGGGTTAGAATTATGATATATGTGTTATAGTATATGATATATGTTCATAGTTTATGTGTATGATAATGTTTCATGCTTGTAGTAGATTTTCCTTGCTAGGCATTAGGCTCATTCCTTTATGTTTTATATGTGCAGGAAAATAGTTATGGCAGCGGGAAGGTTCTTGGCAACTTGGGAATGTGTATTGAGGGAGAATAGAATTGGTGGATTGTGTGAACGATTCGAGGATGAAGTTGTTTCTAGTCATTTAAAATTATGCTTTACATGTATTTTCCTCACTTTGTTTTGTAACGAATTTTAAGATTTAAAGTTATGATTATTTTAATATTTTCAAAACAATGGGATCCCATATCCTAAAATGAATTTTCATGTATTTAACCTTTGCTTTATAGTTTATAATAAAGTTATGGTTATTTCATATGTATGTTTTCTTAAGATTAGTGTTTGTGTATAGTAGTTATTAATGGTCCAAAGTCTAGAATAAGTTGGGTCGTTACAAAATCCAATTTCAACACTTCAAAAATTTATTGACCGAGCAGACAAGTATATGAAATTGGATGATGCAATCGAGAAAAAGGAGAATGGCATAAAGAATCCGAGCGGATCAGCTGACCCTCCTAAGAATGGTGGAAACGATCAGAATAGTGGAAAGAAAAGTGGGAATAACGGGTTTGACCGCCATGAAGAAAAGAAGACTAAGTCAAGTTCAAACGAAAAGCCAACCAAGTATGAGCCTCAGTTCACTAATTACACCACTCTCTCGGCCAGCCGGGCAGAAATATATCTTGCTAGTCATGAAGAGGTTCCCTACAAGAAACCTCCACCCATCAGGAAAGAGATGAGTAAGAGAGACATGAATAAGTTTTTTTGTTTCCATGGAGATTATGGTCATGACATGAATGAATGCAATCACCTCAAAGACGAGATAGAATTTCTTCTCCGGTCGGGCCAGTTGAAAAAGTACCGGGCAGAGACACCCCAAGGAGAAGGAGGGAGCAGCAATCCTAGGTTCAAACGACAGAGATCTCCACCCTTGCAACCCGGGCCTATGGACTTTACCTTAGAAACTATATGTGGAGGTCCACACTTGGTTGAGGATAGTAGCAAAGCAAGGAAGAGGTATGCCTAGACACTTCGACATGAGCGGGAGTGCTAGGATCAGATTTGGTGAATGGAGCCTAATCAGGAACCACTGGAATGGCGAGCATCTGAGGATATATTAACACTAAAATACTTCTTTCAGAGTGGTAGCTTAATTTCAAGTTGTTTAACTTATTATTTGAGTTTGGTTTATGAGCTGGTTATTTGCTAACAAATCATTTATTTATTTTTGAACATTTTTTGTTGTTTAAGACTCGTTATTAGACGCAATTTGTCCTTTTTTTATTTACGAGTAATAAAAGAGATTACGCGCAGCGTGGTCAATTCTTGCTACAAATATGCATGTGTGTTAATTATCCGAACAGTGTTCACCTGGTCGGTAAAATCGGACAGTGGTCAACTAGTCGATACGCTCAAGCAATGTTCAATTGCTCGAATATTTTCCATATTTTCTATTGGTTTTACAGGTAATTGACTGCTCGAATAGATTCGGTCAAGTAGCAAGTGACCAATGATCTTTCAACCCTCGATCACTTGGGGGGCACATGGGGTATACTGGTATATAATTTTAGAGTGACTTTACTATTCACAAAAAACTTATAATGCTTTAAGTCTAAAAAGACTTAGAATGTTTCAAGTTAGCAAAGAAAAGTAAAGTAGAAATGCCAACAGCTCGGCTATACGAGAAAAATATCAAAGCTGCTAAGAAACAATTGACTTCACAAAAGTATAAGAAAAAAGAGTAAACTACTGGCCAGGTACAAAGTTTAGCTGATCAGGTGCAAAGTTTTCCTGGTCGGGAGAGCAGATACAACTTCCCTGGTTGGCTGACCATATATCACTGGTCGAGTTGGAAACTCTGTTGTTGGGTAGGCTAAGAGTGTCTACTAGTCAGGTAAACTAGGCCTTGACTGGTTAACACCATTGACAACATTCAGGACCTCCTTTGATCGGAGTGATAGAGCAGGAGAGGCAGGCACATCGTCAACATCAATCTTTGCCTGGACTTCCACCACTTGATCATTCAAGACCTTGATCAACTCTTTATAGTCTACTGCTCGGTGTTGAGCATGACTAACAATGACGAGTCCCTAGAGTGAACCAAACAAACACAAACAAATTAATGCAAAGAAAAAATATTTACTACCCAGTAAAATATTTTCTCTGAGCAGTAAAAATATTTTACTGCCCAGATAAAAATGTATGAGAGCAACAATAATAATCATAAATTTTTGGTGCCTAAATGCATGAACCATAAGGTTTTTGTACAAGCCTGAGGACTTAAGGGCATGTGTCTGAGCGGTTAGGTTGGGGTATCCAAGCAACCAGGTACGCGGCCGAGCAGCTGTGGTGTCTGAGCAGCAAGGCGCGCGGCCGAGCGGCTGTGGTGTTCGAATGGCTAGGCGTGCGTCTGAACAGCAGGGTGCATGTCCGAGCAGATGCGTGTGTCTGAGGAGCAGGGTGCGTGTCCGAGCAGAGGCATGTGTCCAAGCAGCAGTCTGTGTGTCCGAGAGGCACACCGAGAGCAGATGTGCATCCGAGGAGCCAGGCACACCGAGGGGGGTGCGCATCCGAGAGGATGCGTGTCCAAGGCTGGCCATCCGATGAGCTCCATGTCTGAGCGGCTGGAGAAGGCTATATGAATGGCTAGCTATTCGAGGTGCTCTGTGTCAAAGTATTCAAGGAGTCGTGTGCTGAGGGGCTAGGCATGCCGAGGGCTGCTTTCCGAAGAGATTGCATGCTGTAGAGCTGGGCACATTCGAGGCTGCATGTCCGAGTGGTTAGGCATATATGAGGAGTGGTGTCCGAGGAGCAGTGAGGTATCCGAGCAGCTTGTAGGAGTTTCGAAGAACTAAGGCAGCCGAGAAGACTTGCTATGCTAGCAGAGTCCGAGCGGCTAGGGGCCCGAGGAGCAATTTGGGTTCCGAAGGCCAAAATGAGTTTGGTTGGCTAGGTATTTTCTTGGTGGTCTGATCGGTTTAGTGGAATCCGAGCAGTTAAAACCTCAAAAGGGGATGGCTAAATACTAATATGTTCTGCTAAAAGGTATGGAGCATAGAGTAATGCATAAACATATTCTCTTATTCTTGGGCTATGCAAAAAAGATCAAAAAGTTGAATTTCAAGGGTTCAACAAGCTTCAAGATAAAATCAATGATTTTCCTATACCCATGAACCGAAAGAGCAATGGAAATGGGAAACTGATAACTACCATTTTTATGGATAGAAAAGTTCAATCGTGGTATACTTCAAAAGTGAAAGTTACTGACCAGGTGGAAGCTTTTGGACGACGTGAATAATTATCAGCTAGAGAAAAAGTTTATCATATGAGAAAATCATTTGATAACCTTGGGGGGCAAATGTTATCCCAAAATATGAATACGATGACGTGTCAATCAAAAGTGACAAGTGGCAATGCATGGTAGTGAATTACACATTAATAGTCAATAAATGTGTTGACCAAGAAGGGCAAAGGTTGGAAATTAATCTTCGGAGTTGTGATATTACTGGTCACAAAATTGATTTATCTAGTCGGGATGTAATTTGACCATCTGACCAGTAAGGTTCTTGACCGACCAGTAAAAAATTATGTCCAACCAGTCACTTCAGAAAATAGTGTTATCCGACCAGTAATGTGTCTTGGCTGACCAGTAATGTGTTTTGGCCGACCAGTCACTTCAGTAATGTGATATAGCCGACCAGTCATCTCATAGATGGGTTTCATCCGACCAGTCGTCTCAGAAGTGGGTTTCATCCGACCAGTCATCTTAGAAATGGGTTTCATCCAACCAGCTATGTCAAATTGAAGGAGTAGCCGACAGGATGTGTCAGAATCTCAGTAGTTAACTACCCAGTGACTTAACAACTCCAACCTGAATCACTCGTAACTACCACACGAATCTCTCATATATCTTGAAGTAATAGCTATATTGTTGTAATTTAGACTTATTTATTATTGTAATTATTAAAGTTGGTTGAAACAACCAAGGACCCCATCAAAACGGGATATTTTTCATGTACGATCCATGAGCCTATAAATAAAGAGCTCATGGCATCATTTTAAGGATCTGATCTTTTGGAGACTTGGAGTCTTTCTAATTTTGAGATTTTGGGACTGCTACTTGAGGCGTTCTTGGGGCATTTTCTGAGAGAGCTTAGACAGAGAAAGCTTGTATTCTGTAGAGAGAGAAACTCTATATTTTTCTACTTACACTTGAGAAACTCTGTTGGCTTAGGTCCATCTGATCTTAAGTGTAGGCTTTATATATCACAACTCCAAGTGCATTAGGCTATTACCAATAAATTGGGGCTGAACCACTATAAAATTATTGGTGTCGTATTTTCTATTCAAGGCTTACTGTAGTTTTGACGTCTATTCGTCGTTGGCCAAAATCGCGGTCAACAATCATAAATAAAAGAAAATAACAGACTTAAATCTAGACAATAAAAACTAAAACATCATTAAAAATATATATTTAATAAATTTCCCTCTTAGTAGGCCCGATCCCTTATGGTCCTTAATCCCTTGACATGTACGCCTTCCGCCAAAGGTCTCCAACTTATTGTGTAGTAACCACATCTTTGCCTTTACCTGCAACACAAAGTACCCATGAGCCAAAGCCCAGCAAGAAGAGTTGTGTAGGACACAACCCTATAATCTTAACCAGGAGCTCAAATTAATAACAATAAAAATAAACATAACATAAATCATGAAATATCGTAGCCCAAGTTGAATTAGAAAAGTGTCGTATAACGTAAGCATGCAATTTCAACATATCATAAGCATGCAGTTTTGTAACGTAGATATGCATTTTAAAACATAAGCATGTCAGGCAGTTATCACATACACATACAAAACACATAACCACAAATACATGTAAAGTAATCATTCAGTAGCATATTTATACATTAACATAAACATATCATATAAAATAAAAAATCTACCATATAGTACGTCAAGCGTACACCCTGTGTGCAGGTGTCCACTCTTCTCACCTCAAAAGCATCAATGATCCACACACCCAAACGCGTCTCTTCAAGTATCCTTAGCGAGCCTAAACATGACACATAACATCAAAGTTTAAAACCTTCGACCAAACCAAACCATATTAAGATACACTCATATTATTTTTAAAAGATAAGTCATCCCCACAATACCCTTCAGAAAGTCTTAAAACTCTGCTACATAAAGCTCCAAAATTACAAAATTATATTTAAAGAGTACATAAAAATCCCAAAAGACGTGTTTCTAGGAAACTGGCATGGTCGGGCCAGTGCTGGGCGCGGTCGCGCTCACAGAGCACAAGGGCTATTCAGCCAGGTACCGCAGTCACACCAGGGCTTGGCACGATCGCACTAGGTCTCTAATTTTAAAGATTGCAGTTATGATTTCTAAACCTAAGAATCGAACCAAATCTAAAAACTTCGACCCCAAATCCTCAAATCAGTTATCGTAACATGTTTCTAACCCTTGGTACCCAGATATTATCAATTCTAAACCTATAGCAAACATTCATAATCCCATAAACAATAAAAACAGTCTCAAAACTTCAAAACCTAGATCTGACAAAAACTTTAAACAGTAAGGTTTGAACACTTACAGACCAAACTCAAACCACAGAAACTTAGATCCTTTCTGTCTAAGAGATCTCCTAGCCCTTCAATAATCCAGATTGATGATCTCCTCCAAAACCTTAGGCATCAAGACTCAGATCAAGAACGAGAGGATTGTTCTTGGTCATTCTTCTTTTTATATATCGCTAATCCCAGATGTCTGAAACTTTCCTACAACATCTAAACCTATTCTTTTTATTATTTAATTATTTAATATGATTTTAATCGTATAAAACCAAATTACATTACTGTCCCAATCCCTAACTTTTCCTTAATAATTACTTAAGACCCTTATTGTAATTTCCATCCAAAACTAATAGTTTTAACTTCTCATAATTACATTTCCTATCATAAAACCCATAATTCTACATTGACCCCCAAAAATCAACTTCAATCACAATTTTTCCACTACTACTTGAAGAAACTAATTTGTGTGGATTGCCTGACGGAACACATAAATAAACATACATCATAACTCATGCATATCATAGTTCATATAATTCAACACATAATATCATATAATTTACCATAATACCCTGACACAAGCCAAATTAACAAAATACCCTTATAAGTAGAAGCAGATATTACAAGCATAGATCTAAAGTGATGGGCAAAGGGAATGTTGATCTCTACTTCACATTTGGAAAGAAAGTTCTTCTAACAAATGTGTTGTATGTTCCAAACTTGAGTAGAAATCTTGTAAGTGGAAACTTATTAAGAAAACCAGGCACGATGTTTGAGTCCAGCAAGCTAACTTTATCCAAGGGGAATTACTTTGTGGAAAAAGGGTACGCGTGTGAGGGAATGATTAAATTGTGTGCGTGAATCAAATGACTGAAATGATAAAAACAAGAGTTCATAGTAACTTTGGGATTTAGATCAATATCTATATGACCATCTATTGATATGTTCAATTAATACTTTATGATGAAGCGTCATTAATTAAGTATTAATAACATATCAGGTCCAGTTCTATATAATCTCATTATATAAAGCACCTCCACCAAGATGTTTTACCACATCAGTAATCCAGGTCTAGATTACATGTATTCATAACACTATTGAAGCGTACTAACATTATTTGATCCAAAGATTCCATATAAATTTGTTTTACTGTGAACTATTCATGGCCATCCTTAGTTTCTTCAAATGTCTTGAAGACTCCTTTATCGTAAGCTATATGAATGGTGGCACAAGTGTCATACCACAATCCTTGCACTTTTCCATAGATAACATTCATCTCACTCAAGGTAGCAACCACCTTCTCTTCGATTTTGTTGACCTTGGATCTAAAGTTGGTAGATTTTCAGAATTTGCATTCCCTAGCAAAGTGACTAGTCTTGGCACAAACAAAACAAGGGCCCTTGACATCCTTGAGTTTCCCTTCATTCTTCATTGAGGCTAGGTGGTTGTCCTTCTTTGATTGGGACTTTTTGTGAGCTTTCCATTTTTATTAAGAGGTTTTCTTTATGGAATTATCCTTGGATGTCCCTACATTGCAATCTTTCATACACTTGTCTCTAGAACGAGACTCCTCTTCAATCCTTAGGTGCTTAAGGATTTCTTCCAAAAATTTCTCCTTATTCTTAGGGAAAATCTTCTTCCTATAGCCCCTCCAAGATGGAGGCAAATTGGCTATTATGACATCCGCAATAAAGGACTCCAGCAAGGTTATCATAAGAGTAGATAACTTGTTCACAAGCGATTCTTTAGAGTTCGGGCTCGTTTCAGCACCTATCGTGTAATGCCCTGGATAGCCAAGACCGCTACACTGTGTACTTATAAAGGTGTAGGACTTGCTAATCAAGTCATTTAGTTAAAAACGTGTTGCAAAAATCACCAATGCGCTAGGGTTAAAAGGTTTTGGTCTCAAAAGATACTTTTCTTATAACTAAACATTTTACACGAGGGATCCCAATAGAAACAACGTTTAAAAAGTTAGTTTACAAAATTTCCAGAGTTCAAACAACCGCTAGCCACTCTAAGGCAAAATAGACATTTGTGGTTCTCCTGTTCCTGTCTCCCCTCAACCGTGGCGGTCGAGCAGCTGTTCATGTACATTCTGCTCTCAGAGCTCTCCAAATCAGGGCTGATCAAGCTTGCCCTTACCTTTACCTGCACCATGAAGCACCCGTGATCCAAGGCCCAGCAAGAAAACATAACATTATATAACAAACAATGATAACAATTGAATAACCCTTTAAGCAGGTTCATACACTTAACATACCACATTAATCACATAGCACGTAGATATAACCAAGGATTCAACCAATCAACACTCAGCTATTCAGCATGACAAATCCACCAATCAATAATAACAATCAAATCACATGATAATCAGGGTCGACACCTTAGGTCGCACCCTCTGTTTACCCCACTGACTCCGGCTCACTTAAACCGAGCTCAGTGCATAATAAGCTATCCTCATCTACCAGTGGCCGAGCCGCGCCCTGTGCGCTAGTGTAAACTTTGGCACTCTTAGGCTGTTTGTTTACTTTTTACATGGCATAATGCCATCCTCTATAAAGCATACAAAATGGGGAACCCTTAGTCCCATTATAAATCCACAACCGGGTGCAGTTTTCTTACCTTTAGTTTCCAAGTGTACGGGTTACACACGATGCCTCTTGAGCACGATCCGTTTCCCGAGCCCCTAGCTGGTACCTAGTCACAACCAAGATAAGGGATACCATTAATAATTGTAAAAGGGCTTCTAGATTAGGTTCTAGTCTGCAGAACATCAAATTCCACCAAACACGGTAGTATAATCGATCCCGAGCACCCTAGGTTAAATTCCCTTGCTTAAAATCCCAAATTCCCTTAAGGGTTGCGGCTCAAGCCCCTATGTCACGGCATAGCCCCCAAACAGAGCCCATCTAGGCTCAGAACCAGACATGGGCCACGACCCTACATAGACCATGTCGCAGCCCGCCCTCCATCTCCAACATCCATCAGCTTCAGAGGGCCACAGTTCACCAAGAACTATGCCGCAGCCCGACCCCCTTCAAACCCAGGAAAACCTCCATTTTTTACTCTCAAACCTCACTCAAAACCATCCAAAACTATCCCAATTCCATAACTCAATCATCACAAAGCTTCTAACATGATTTCAGCAACACAACCCAGCAAAAACTTAGCCTAGAAACTCACCAAAATCTCACTTCAATCTCTGAAACTTAAAAGCTTAAAAAACATCAAAACCAGTCAAGGAAACACTAAAGTTCAGCCATTAAACCATAAATTCGAGCTTACCTTCTTTGATGAACCAGCTCTCTAAAATATTTTTGAGCTAACTCCTAGGTTCCAAGCTTCAATTCAATCCTTCAATGTCAAAACCCATAACACCTCAAAACTCAGCCATAAACACAGAATTTAACCACCATGCATAAAGCTTTTAGCTTACCTTAATTCTGGTTTAATTCCTTAGCTGAACACTAGATTAATCCTCAAAAACTTTAGCTCAATCCACTGAATTCCTAGCTAAGTTCTTCTAAGTTTTCTGTAGTGTTCTTTGAGAAAGAAAGGCAGAAAGAGGGAAGGGTCAGTTTAACTTGTGTTCTATTGTTTTCTAAAGTTTCTTTAGTCTATCCTTAGGCAATTAAGTTAATCCCGAGGCTTGGGGTGGCGAAAACGTCCCCGAGGGCAAAATGGTAAAATACTCCAGTATTCCCACCTAAGCTTCCTAACCTCAAATATATCTCCAATTATTTATTTCCATAACCCGATAACCTAAATAACCATCCAATACATGGGATACCCCTTGACTTGCCCCAAGTCAAGTATTAAGCCCCGTTGTGACTTTCCCGCTAACTAGCTCCCTAGGATCGCCTCAAGTCGCATGCTGCAGATTTACCCACCTAATAATGTGGTTCTCACAAATATAGCACATAATCACATTTACATTCATATAACCATACAAGCATGCTTATCACGGAATCACGCATTAAACTAATAAATTCTAACATAAACCAATTATGCCCTCCCGGCACACTAATCAAGGCCCTTAAGCCTTATTAGTGATTTTGGGTCGTTACATATCGACAATATATCTCGAGTAAGTACTTATTAGTTTTGTGTTTGTCTTTCATTTTCGTCGAGTTTCATTTGAGAGTTTAGGTGCATGCTTAGGAACGTGCTTTTTGTGGCACTTGAGGGGCTATTTTGACATTTTATAGGTCTTTTAGGAATATTTTGACGTTAGAAGTGGTTAAAATGGCCTACTGTACACCTTATGCAACTTTTGCCTTTCTGGGCATTCGACCGAAATCTGGAAAATTCCTAGGTTTTAGCGATGTTCATAATCTCTAGTGGTGTTCTCCAGTGCCGACTCTTTGGCCTCGAGGACACCCCAAGTCCTTAGGCATTCTTCCCTCTCTTGTCCCCAAGCAGTAGTCTTACGAGTTCTCATTTTGACCCATCATTCTTCGGGCCAAGGCCCTAACTGCTTGGTTTGTTGTTTCAGATGTCCGAGGAGATCCATCAACCACACAAACAAGGGTTCTACACCTTCAACACTGAGATTTTACCGATGGCCCGAGAAGATGGGCAACACCCTGAGAAGGGGAAATCAGTGGCTAGTAGCAGTTAAGCTCTCATAGTATGAACGGACCCTGACCCGGCAGTGACAAGACCCATTCAAGTTGGCATCTCGGAGGAAGAAGCCAATGAGGGTCTAATGCCAACGAAAAAAACCCTACACCGCTGCGGGATTCGAGGTAGAGGCAATTCCCAGCAAGCTTTAACACCGGGGAGCTTGGAGAAGATTCTTACCCACTACAGGGTGGACACCCGTGAGATGTGGGTGCGCTTGTCTTGAGAGGACGAGAGGGCACATGAGAGCATCCACAAGCTCAGGCTCTGGAGTGCCTCTCATCTGCAGGCTGGAGCAACCCTACTATTGCACCAATACTAGGTCGACTTTCTCAAGTTTGTCGGCATAGCTCCTTTCCAGCTGTCCCCAAATGAACTTGAAACGTGCCAATTTCTAGAAACGTTCACTCACTCTTACAATAATTAGTTTTTCAAATAAAAACACCCTTTTTATAGAAAAATTCATCGTGAATAACAAACCAAACATTTAAAAGAATAAAACTCCAGAGTTTCGTAGTTATTATAAATAAAGTATAATAAAAAAAAACTTTAAATTATGACAGTAAAACTAAAACATCATTCCAAAATACCTAATAAATCTCCCACTTAGTAGGCTCGATCCCTTTGTGTTCGTTAAATCATTGACATGTACACCCTCTGCCAAAGCTCTCCAACTTATTGCTTTGTAACCACATCTTTGTCTTTACCTACAACACAGAGTACGAATGAGCCAAAGCCCAGCAAGAAGAGATGTGTAGGATACAACGCCAAAAGCTTAACCAAAAATTTAAATCAATAGAAATAAAGACTTACATAACGTAAAATGAAATATCGTAGCCCAAGTTGAGTTGGACAAGTGCGGTGAGCACATTATAACATAACCATGCAATTTAACCACATCATAAGCATGCAATTTCGTAACGTAGATATGCATTTTGAAACGTATGCATGCCACTCAGTTATCACATATACACACCAAACATATAAACCACATGTAAGCTATTAAACATAAATGTATCATAAAAGACAAGTTCTACCATAAAAGTACGTCAGGCGTACACCGTGTGTGCAGGTGTCCACTCTTCTTACCTCAAAATCAACAGTGATCCACACACTCTAACGCGTCTTTTCAAGTATCCTCAATGAGCCTAATCTTAACAGATAAGATCAAAGTTTTAAAACCCTCAACAAAACCAAACCATATGAGATACACTAATATTCTTTTTAAGGCTAATTCATCCCCACGTTATTCTTAAGAAAGTCTTAAAACTCTACTGCATAAAGCTTCCAAAAGATACAAACCTATATCTAAAGAATGCATTAAATTCCCCAAAAGTCATGTTTTTGGGCAACTGGCGTGGTCGCGCTCACAGAGCACTAGGGTAAACCATCCATGTAGCGCGGTCTCACCAGGGCTGGGCGCAGTCGCGCTAGGCCCTTCTTCTGGAAATCACAGATGCGATTTTTAAACCTAGGAATCGATCCCAATCGCAAAACTTTGACCCCAAATCATCAAATTAGCTATCCTAACATGTTTCTAACCCTTGGAACCCACTATCATCAACCATAAACCTCTATTACACCTTCCTAATGCCATATACATTTAAATTCCTCTAACATAATAAAAAATCTAGATCCACCATAACTTGTACAATCATAGTTCAAAGAGTTACCTTTCAAGTTCTCAAATTAAATCTTCAAAGTATTTCTTCCCTTGTACGATCCTTAGCAACCAACATAAAATCCCCGCTCTCCTTTGAATCTCCAAGCCTCAAAATTCAGATCAAGAAGGATCTTCTTAGCTTGATACTTTATCGTGTACTATAACCCAAAGTATCTAACTATCATCTAAAACTCTAAACTTAATTTTCACCATTAATTTTTATTAATAATTAATCGTATAAGACTAATTTACCATACTATCCCCAACCTTTACATTTTCTATCGTGACCTCCAAAGCCCTTACCTGTCTTTTACTTAAACTAATAGTTTTACTTTTCCTTAATTGCACTTTCTATCACAATTTTATATTTCTACTTTGACCCCCATATCGTAACTAATATTAATATTTGACCCTCTAATACTTGAAGAAACAAATATGTGTGGACTGCCTGACGAAAGACATAAAATAAACATACACAATAATTCATGCATATCATAGTTCATATAATTAAACACATAAAAAAACATACAATTTACCATAATATCCTTACTAGTAGAAGCAGATATTACAACTATCACTTCCTAAAAAGAAATTTCATCCTCGAAATTTACCTGAGCAACTCTGGGTATTTCTCCATCATATCTGATTCCAACTCCCATGCTGCATCTTCTGTAGAGTCATTTTTCAAAAGAACCTTGACTAACCCGATCGTCTTCTTCCGTAATACTTTTTCCTTCTTATCAAGCATCTTTATTGGTTTTTCTTCATATGTTAGTTCTATTTGCATATCTAATGCCTCATAACTAAGAATGTGTGACAGATTCGAGACATAGTTTTGTAACATGGACACATGAAAGATAATATGCACTCCTACTAGGGCTAGAGGCATGGCGACCTCTCTAAAATCTTGAATGGTCCAACAAATCGAGGACTTAAATTTCCTTTCTTGTCAAATCTCTTAATTGTTTTCATAGGCGAAACACAAAAGAATACATGATTTCCCAATTAGAATTTAACATGCTTACAATTAGGATCAGCATAGCTCTTTGTTTGATCTTGTGAGGCGATCATACGAGCTCTTATCTTGGCAATAGCTTCATTCACTTATCGTATTGCCTCAGGACCTAAATACTTACTTTTCCCCAACTCATCCCAATGAATCGACGATCTACATTTACTTGCGTAGAGCATCTCATATGGTGCTACCCCAATAGTCGACTGATAACTATTAATGTACGAGAACTCTATCAATGGAAGGTACCTGCTCCATGATCAGCTGAAATCCAACACACATGCTCTAAGCATGTCTTCCAAAATCAGTATTTTTCTTTCTGTCTGCCATCTGTATGGGGTGGAAGGTTGTACTGAATTTCAACTTGTACCCATCGCTTTCTGTAATCCTTCACATAACTTACATGTGAATTTTGAGTCCCTATCTCAAATGATTGACTTTGGCACTCCATGAAGTCTCATAAATTGCTACACATAGAGCTCTGCATACTGCTCTGTTGTGAACATTGTTTTGATAGGTATAAAGTGTGTCGATTTCATGAGTCTATCAATGATCACCCAGAATGAATCATGTTGCAATGTGGTCTTAGGTAACCCCACCACAAATTCCATGGAAATATCTTCCCACTTCCATTCTAGAATGTTTAACGGTTGTAACAAACCAGACGGTCTTTGGTGCTCCGCTTTGACTTGCTGGTATGTGAGGCACCTCGTTACATATTCCACTTCGTCCTTCTTTATTCCAGACCACCAATATAAAATCTTCAAGTCTTGATACATTTTCATAGTCCTTGGGTGTAAAGAATAGGGAGTAGTATGCGCCTCATCAAGAATCTCCTTTTTCACCTCTAAATTAGCTAACACACATATTTGTTCCTCATATCTCACTATTCCACAATTATTGAGAGTAAAATAGTTGTTATTCTTGTCTTGGATTCCTTGTTTATTCTTTTGTATTTGCGGATCCTTATTCTATCCTTCTTTGATTTTTTCTAACAAAGTAGAATGTAGAGTACAGTTTGCTAATCCACCCATGATCAACTCTATACATGCTCGATCTATTTCTTCCATCAATTTGGCAGATATATTTCTTATATCCATTACTTGTCCTTGACTTCTACGACTTAGGGTATCTGATACCACATTTTCCTTCCCCGGATGATATAATATTTCACAGTCATAGTCTTTGACTAATTCTAACAACTGTTGTTTCCTCATATTTAACTCCTTTTGCGTAAAGAAGTATTTCAGGCTCTTATGGTTCGTATAAATCTCACATTTCTCCCAATAAAGATAGTGTCACCATATCTTCAGTCCAAACACTACAGCTACCAATTCTAAGTCATGTGTCAGGTAACGTTGCTCATACTCCTTCAACTGTCTAGATGCATACGTGATCACCTTCTCTGCTTGCATCAAAACACAACCCAGTCCTTGTTTCGACACGTCATAGTACACTACAAACTTTTCGTTATCTGTAGGTAGACCTAATACAGGTGTCATAATAAGCCTATCCTTCAATTTCTTCACACTCCTTAGTCCATAAAAAATTGATGCCCTTTCTAGGTAATTCCACCAATGGCGTGACAATCTTTGAAAATCCCTCTACGAACTTCCCATAATATCTCGACAACCTAAGGAAGCTTCTGACCTCCAAAGCATTCTTTGGTTGTGGCCAGTCTTTTAACACATCGATCTTTACTGGGTCGACCTTTATACCATTCTTGCTAACGATGTGTCCTAAGAATGCCACTTGTGTGAGCCAAAATTCACACTTCTTGAATTCCACGTACAATTGGTGTTCCCTCAACCTTTGCAATGTTAGCCGTAGATGTTCTTCGTGTTCCTCTTTAGTTTGCGAATAAATTATAATATCATCTATAAATACTATCACGAACTTATCCAAGTAGTCCTTGAAGGCTCTGTTCATGAGATCCATAAATGTCGCGGGGGCATTGGTACGTCCAAAAGACATCACCATAAATTCATAATGGTCGTACCTAGTACGGAATGCTATCTTTGAAAAATCCTTCTCCTTCACCCTTAATTGGTGGTATCCCGACCTCAAGTTTATCTTGGAGAACATTGCCTTTCCTTGGAGTTGATCAAAACAATCGTTTATCCTTGGCAAATGGTATTTGTTCTTGATGGTGACCTTCTTAAGATCCCTATAATCAATGCACATTTGCATTGATCTTTCCTTCTTCTTTACGAACAACACCGGTGCTCCCCATGGTGAGTAAATTAGCCTAATGAAACCTAGGCCAAGTAGTTCATACAACTAAACCCTTAACTCTTTCAATTCAGCTGGCACCATTCTATACGGTGGTTTCAAGATTGGCGCTATTTCTGGTGCTAGCTCAATCGTTAACTCAATTTCTCGTTGCGGTGGAAATCCTGGTAAATCTTCCTGAAATACATCCAAGTAATCACATACAAGAAACCACACTAGCCAAGAAACCCATGGATCCATGCTGTAACATATTCCCAACTTCTAACACTAAAATGATTTGAATTCATAGTCCCGTTGTTGTCCCCACAAACACAAAAGGCTCCTCTCCGTCAGGCTTAAACACCAACATTTTCTTCTTACAATCGATGGTAGCATTGTACTTTTCTAGCCAATCCATTTGAGGATTACATCAAAATCAGTTATATCCAACTCAATCAAATCTAAAATTAGCTCCCTACCATCTACCCTCAAAGGCAAGGCTCTAAACCACTTCCTAGATATTACGACCTCCCTGGTTGGTAACATGGTCCCAAACCCCTTAGCATGCATCTCATAAGGTCTATTAAATCTATCCACTATTCTCTTAGCAACAAATGAATGAGTGGCGCCAGAATCAATTAAAACATGACAATCAATTCCAGCGATAAAAATCTGACCTGAGACCATGGGAGTGCTTGCTTCTGACTGAGGCTTGGTGAGAGCAAACACACGTGCTAGAACCAAATTATGGTCCTTCTTATGCTATTCTTTGACCTCTTCTTGACTCTTCTATGGAAAGTTCATGTTAATATGTCCTTCCTTACCAAAAACGTAACATGCGTTTGCCCGACATTCACCTTGGTGGTGCTTTTTACACTTCTTGCACTTCGGGTATTGTACCCATTCCTTGTTCTCAGTGCGATTGTTTCCTTTATTATCTCTGGCCCTTTTTCCCTAGCTTGACTATCTCGCATGATCACTTCCTTTCCTCTTCTGTTCATTGGAGTTATTATTCTGGGAGGCAGTTTTTCTTGCCTCTCTCTTAGCAACACCATTTTTCAAAATTCTTTCTTTCATTTTCTCAGCAGTGAGGGCTCTTTCCAGAACTTGAGCATATGTACTATTTCCCCCTCTTGACACAATCTCTACGTCTCTGGCTATCATAGGCTTTAAGCCTCGAAAGAACCGATATCTCTGGTTGAGTTAGTTGGCACTAGGTCTGCTGCGAGCTTGGCAAGTCTATCAAACTTTAATGCATACTCTGTCACCGTCATATTCCCCTGGGTCAATGTAGCAAACTCATCCACCATTGAAGCCTGTACCACAACATTGTAGTACTTTTCATTAAATGCTTGCTGAAACTCTACCCAGTTCATTGTGGTAACATTTCATTCCTGGGAGATTACTTCCCACCAAATGCTTGCGTCATCTCTCAGCATGTAAGTTGCACAGGCTACCCTGTCATTTCCCTCAACTCACATGATGTCCAGAATTGACCCCATCATACTCATCCATTGCTTAGCCTTCCATGGATCATTGCCCCATTCGAACACTAAAGGATGTTACTTCTCGAACCTTTAGTACAATGGCTCCAGATGATTGCCAGCTTCAAGAATAGCTATAACTAGTGTTATGGGTTGTTGAATGTCTCTTATTAATGGTGTTGGCTGAGCTTGTTGCTGCCTCAGCTATCTTAGTTCCCTTAATTCTTTAGCTTGTTTTCTCATGTCTTCTAGCATGGCCAAAAACTGGGCTTCCAACCTTTTGTAGGAAGTATGGGAATATTCTTCATGCCTACTTCCCCCATTAGCTGATGGAGGGTTGCCATTGTGGTTAGCTCGTGTATTCGGTCTCAAAACATGTGGATTGTCGAGGTTGTGGTTAACCCCAGTGTTGCATCGTATGGATCTTCTAAGAGGCAAGATTTCAATTCATTCCTGAAACCAACAATGTATCTTAGTGCAACTTTTTCCAAATCAGGAACCAACACATACTTTTAATCCATCAAACAACTAATCTCCATTTATTCATAAAGCCAAAATATCTTGATACATCTGTCATTCACAAAGCTCACAAACGAAAGTAAAGAAATAAATCAACTAAAACCAATATGTATATAGCAAAACGTCTACAACAACATTTTATGCACGGGAAAAGAACTTTTGACCTTATCTAACAACTCTACAGAAATTCCTTGATCAAATTATTTATTAGCCATTGCGAACCCTTGTTGTCTTGCGAAAGCCATAAATGTGCATTTGTACTTGGCACCTTCCAAAGCCCTTCCATACTGCTTGAAGTTCTTCCTGCATCCTTCTTGAGGAAATTGTATCTCTAAATACTTCGTACTTCTTCTTATACCTTCATAGTCGTCATTCCCAACCACATCTTGAAAGCGATGATTGACTGTCACACAGTGGTCCACTATATTTAGGATGCTCCATTGATAAAAACGTTGCATCCTTATCCTTCGTAGCTTTCTTATCCTTCTTGCTAGCTTCCTTCCTTGAGTCTTGTTCAAGCAAACCTTAGGGACTCTAAGCACACAAGCCATACTAGCTACTCTATTCAAGCATATAAGGCACTAAAACACTCAAGGCAAATAGTCACATAACCAAAACAAACTCAAATAATGCTTACGGTGCACTAAGTCGAGCTTGTCTTCAGCGGCGAGAGTACATGTCTGGATAGTCTAAAGGAAGAAAAATAATTTATCTGATACCAACTACAACTACCCAATTTCTTGAAACTTTAACTGACTCATACAATAATTAGTTTTTGAAATCAAAACATTGTTTTTATAGAAAAATCCATCGTGAATAACAAACCAAATGTTTAGAAGAATGAAACTCTGGAGTTTTGTAGTTATCATAAATAAAGTATAATAAAACAAACTTTTAATTCCAACAATAAAACTAAAATATCATTCCAAAATACTTAATAAATCTCCCATTTATTAGGCTCAATCCCCTTGTGATCGTTAAATCCTTCACAAGTACACCCTCCCCCAAAGCTCTCCAACTTATTGCATTGTAAGCACATCTTTGCCTTTACCTGCAGCACAGATTACCCATGAGCCAAAGCCCATCAAGAAGAGTTGTGTAGGACACAACCCCAAATCCTTTACCATGAATTTAAATCAATAACAATAAAGCAAACATAACATAAAAAGAAATATTGTAGCCCAAGTTGAGTTGGACAAGTGCAGTGAGCACATTATAACGTAAGCATGCAATTTCAACACATCATAAGCATGAAGTTTCGTAACTTAGACTTGTATTTTCAAACGTAAGCATGCCACAAAGTTATCACATATACACACCAAACATATAAACTACAATTACATATAAGCTATTAAACATAATCATACACTAGTATATTCATGTATTAACATAAATGTACCATAAAAGACAAGTCCAACCATAAAAGTACGTCAAGCGTACACTCTATGTGCAGATGTCCACCCCTTCTTACCTCAAAAGCAACAGCGATCCACACACCTTAATACGTCTCTTCAAGTATCCTTAGTGAGCCTAATCATAACACATAACATCAAAGTTTTAAAAACCTCAACCAAACCAAACCATATTAAGATACACTAATGTTATTTTTACGGCTAATTCATCCCCACATTATTCTTAAGAAAATCTTAAAACTCTACTGCATAAAGCTCAAAAAAGGTACAAAATTATATCTAAATGGCATGTTAAAATCCCAAAAAATCATGTTTCTGGGCAACTGGTGCAGTCGCGCTCACAAAGTGCCAGGGCATACCAACCATGTAGCGTGGTCACACTAGACCCTGTTTCTTGAAATTGCAGATGCGATTTTTAAACCTAGGAATCGACCCCAATCGCAAAACTTCGTCCCCAAATCATTAAATCAGCTATCCTAGCATGTTTCTAACCCTTGGAACCCACTATCAACAACCATAAACCTCTATTACACCTTCCTAATCCCATATACATTTAAACTCCTCTCACATTATCAAAAATCTAGATCCACCATAACTTGAACAATCACAGTTCAAAGAGTTACCTTTCAAGTTCTTAGATTAAATCTTCAAAGTATTTCTTCCCTTGTACGATCCTTAGTCCACCAACATAAAATCCCCACTCTCCTTTGAATCTCCAAGCCTCAAAATTCAGATCAAGAAGGATCTTTATAGCCTGATACTCTATCGAGTACTATAACCCAAAGTGTCTCACTATCATCTAAATCTCTAAAATTAATTTTCACCATTAATTTTTATTAATAATTAATCGTCTAAGACTAATTTACCATACTATCCCCAACCTTTACATATTCTATCGTGACCTCAAAAGCCCTTACCTATCTTTTACTTAAAATAATAGTTTTACTTTTCCTTAATTACATTTTCTACCACAAAAGCTTATATTTCTACTTTGACCCCCATATCGTAACTATTATTACTATTTGACCCTCTAATACTTGAAGAAACAAATGTGTGTGGGCTGCTTGACGAAAAACATAAAATAAACATACACAATATTTCATGCATATCATAGTTCATATAATTAAACACATTAAAAAAAACATAAAATTTACCATAATACCATTACTAGTAGAAGTAGATATTACTGAACTGGCCCACACCTTCCCCAGCTGAGATTGTGTATGTCTACAACTTTCAGTAGTGTTCGAGGAATTGGGACCAGGATGGGTACTACACCCTGATGAAGCACACGTTCCAAGCGATGAGATACAAGGCTCCAGGCGGTAACGAGAACCACGCCATGGACTACAAGGACCACTTCTTCTGGGCAATATGTTTCCCGATGAGGAACAATCCCACCCTACTTCTGCACTTCGCTAGGGTTGGTAAGTGTAACGTCCTGGATAGCCAAGACCATTACACTGTATATTTTAAACAGTACTAGACTCTATAAATGAGTCATTTGGCCATAAACATGCACACTATTACTTATAAGTCAATCCTTTTCAATCAGATAATGCAGACAAGCATACATTATTTAACAATTATTCAAATACAGAGCATTCAAGCATGCTTAATCAAACAATCAAAGGCATAATCATAATAATTCTCATTCACAGAGGCCTAAGCCCTAATCAAAACCATGTTCAATAACTGAGCTATAACGTCCCAAATTACCTAATAAGGCTTAGGGCCTTGATTAGGGGGCCTGGTTGGCAAACTGTGGAAATTATGTGTTTATGTGATATTTATAAGTATCATTGCATGATTATGTGAGTTACATTATTATATGACTTGATAAGTATATTTAGGTGTACTAAATATGCATGTGGGCCCATTTCTTATCATAATGGAAATTTTCGTAATTTGGCCCGTTATGGATATATTTGGCATATATGTGATATATGTGTGAGAACATATTATTATGTGGATATGTTTGGATTACTCTGCATGAGGGGTTCCTAGGGAGCAAGCTAGTGGGAAAACCACAACGGGATTAATACTTGACTCGGGGTGAGTCAAGGGGTATTTTGGGTATTTAGTACATTATCAGGATAATGGATAATGGGAATGAATATTTGATGATATATTCAGAGTTAGAGAGATGAGGAGGAAATTCTGGGAATTTTGACTATTTTACCCACGAGGGCATTTTTGGGACCCCAAGCCTTGGGCTTTACTTAAGGTTACTTGAGTTCGAAGTAACCTGACAAAAATAGATATACGTTCAAAATACTCTCTCTCTCTCTCTCTCTCTCTCTCTCTCTCTCTCTCTCGTGCTTCTTTTTACTATTCGTTGCATTTTCGAAGCAAACTTGAGTTGTAGGACTCGGATTCAAGCAAGGTTAGAGTCGTATCGATTCTTGCAAAGATTAGAAGTTTGTTAGCCGGAGGATTTATTGAGAACGAAATAATCAGAGGTAATTTAAGCTTTGAATTTCTGATTTTCTGTTTCCTAAAGTTTCTTGAGTTTTAAATTTGGATTCTATGTTTGTATGAGTTTTTGAGTTGTTTGAAACTTGGGTTTTGGTTGTTTTGGAATGTTGAGATGATTGGGAACTTTGTTTTTGGTATTTGGATATGTTTGGATAGGTTTATGGAGGGTTTTGAAATGAGAAAAATGGAGGTTAATGGCTGGGTTTCTGGTCGGGTTGTGGCCCTGTTCTTGGGCGTCGTGACTCAAGCTTGTCGAAGATGAAGATATGATTGTTGGGAAATTAGGGCCGCGACGCCTGATAGGCACGCCACGGCGTGAGGCACAGGCTGAAAGAGGTAGGGGCCTCTTTCTTGGGCAAGCCGCAGCTCAGAAGTTTGGGGTCGCAGCGCTTAAGGGGATTTTTGGCCTTAGAGAGGTTTTGAGTGCGGGAATAGCCAAGAGTTAGAGAGCTTAGGTGGCGATTTGTACATATGCGACCGCTTGACCACCATGGCCAAGGTTTCTCAGAGGAACTAGGGTTAAACCCTATTTTTTCCTCTTAGGTCAGTGGGTTGTAACTTTTGAGTTGTAACGACCATTTTGGAAATGTAAATAACTTTGTAAATGTCTATTATGGGATCCCATGTACAGTTTAAGGTTTTAATGAAATATCCATTCCTGTTAAACATAATTTTAACCCTGGACCATTAATCACATTTAGATGCACGTTTAAGGCCTAATTTCTTGTTTAGCGAGTTAAGCACTATTTAAAATAGTCTAACCAGGGCGTTACAACTTTGTACCAGAGCATGCCAAGGTTAAGGGTTCCTGAAGACAGGCTAGGCATGTACACTCGCCACTAAAGACAAGCTCGACCCATGGTTCGTTAACTATTTATGTGGTTATGTGTTTAACTGCTTAAATGGGACATAAATGCCTTATATTCATGCCTTATTAGGTAGCATGAGATATACTGATAGGGCATGGCCCTTGACTACTGCATGATATAAAAGGATGTGCTTATTAGCGTTGATATTGCTTGTGAATGCAAAGGAACAACTTATTAGCGTTGTTATTTGGACATGTAGGTCAGGACACACTCATCAGCGTTGTCATAGGTACATGTATGCCATAAAATGTTTATTAATATTCTTATATGGTTATGAATGTTAGAAAATTCTTATTAGCATCATCATTTGTTATAAATGCCAGAATGTGCTTATTAACACCATGTTTGGATATGAACAGGAATTGACATGCTTATTAGCATGACTATTGAATGTGAATGATTATATACTTGATCTTGGACCGTGAGGCGGCAAGAGGTTTAATTATTACTGCCTAATTGGCCGAATTGATTATTGTAGCAAGGTATAAGCTTGGAAGTATGCTTCCAAGGCAGATTAAATCATCAGTTGGTTAGGGAGATCAGGGCTAGAATGATAGACAGGGTCATGATAATGACCAGGGTCAGACCCCACCACCAACTCCTGAGAACTGGCAGTATGTGCTTACTGATTTGCAAGCCAGGGTATTGAGGCGGGAAGAAGAAATCCTCCTCTTGAGACAACAACAGGTTCTTATAGGGAACATCTTTCCAGAGGCACCACCTGTGATGGTGCCAACAGTTGAGCAGCCGTCACAGGCTGAGAATAAATGGGAACCTCTTTATGAAAGTTTCAGGAAACAACACCCTCCAGTATTTTAGGGTAGTGCAGAGCTAGCAAAGGTTGATCAGTGGATGAGCATGGTTACCACCATCCTATACTTTATGAGGGTGGTTGGTAATGAGAGGGTGGCTTGTGCCACATATATGTTTTGGGAGGATGCTCGAATTTGGTGGGACGTGATATCCCATACCAGAAATGTTAATGCCCTAGATTTGGAAGTGTTTCGGAATCTGCTTAATAAAAAGTAATATAATGATGCCATCAGGGCAGCAAAGGCTGAAGATTTCAGCAGATTACTTCAGGGCAACTCATCAGTGACTGAATATGACTTGAAATATGATAGATTGGCAAAGTTTGACGGGGAACTAGTGCCCACTGATGGGAACACAAGGGAGAGGCTTCTCCAAGGGCTACAGCCTATGATAGCCTGGGTTGTTCTTATTACCATTGTGCCAGGAATGACTGCCTATGCACAGGTTGTTGAGAAGGCGCTCACAGCTAAGAGCGCGAAGAATAAAATCTGGTGCGAGAACGCGGCCAGGAGAGATACTAGGAGGGTGGGACCTCCATTTGTGAGCTCAGGTAGGGGCGGGGGCCCAATGATCAAAAAAAGAAGGCTCCTAATTCCTTTCCCACTCCATGCCCTGATAAGAGACCATGTGGTATTACATTAGGCTGTCACAGTGGCAATGAGGGCTGGAGGACTTTTCCTGAGCACGCCAGATGCAAGAGGCGCCATATAGGGGAGTGTCAGGCAAAGGCTTGATTTTTGTGCAGGATAGTGGGACACTTAAAGAAAGATTGCTCGAAGGAAACAAAAGAAGAACCAAGAAAGGCGGAAAGCTTGACCCCAGCTCGAGTAATCGCATTGACATAGGCAGAGGCTGAGGCTTGTCCCTTAATGGTCACAGGTCAACTTTTTAGTGCTGGAGCCCCTTATACTACTTTTATTGATTCTGGTGCTACACATTCTTTTGTTGCTAGTATAATTATTGATAGACTGTGTAGACCATGTGATTATTGTGTTGTGGGGTTTGGGACCTTATTACCCATTGGGGAGTTAGTAGTATCCAGGAGAGGGGTCAGATCATTTCCTGTGACAATGGAAGGCAGAGAGTTATCGGTTGATTTGATAGAATTGGTTATGGCCAACTTTGACATGATTCTAGGTATGGATTGGTTAGTGAAGTATGGAGCAACCATAGAGTGCAGAAGGAAAATGGTAACCTTTGAGACTGAAGCTGAGTATCCTTTTGTATTTGTTGGCACTATGAATGGACATCGTGTACCTATGATATATGTATTAAGGGCTAGAGATCTATTGCAAGGTGGTTGCATAGGTTTCTTAGCGAGTGTGGTAGATTCCACTAAGGTCGTGCCAGTGGGACCAGAGGAGACTAGGCTAGTCTATGAATTTCAGGACGTGTTTCTAGAGGATTTACCAGGGTTGCTGCCACACAGAGATATTGAATTTGTTATTGAACTAGCAGCAAGGATGGAGCTAGTGTCTAGGGCACCTTATAGAATGGCCTCGGCAGAATTAAAGGAAGTGAAGGTACAACTACAGGAGCTGTTAGACTTGGTTTTCATCAGACCCAGTTTCTCACCATGGAGTGCACCAGTCCTGTTTGTAAAGAAGAAGGATGGCTCAGAGAATGTATATTGACTACAGAGAACTGAATAAGTTAACAATTAAGAAAAAGTATCCTCTGCCAAGGATAGATCATTTTTTGATCAGTTACAGGGTAAGATGTTATTCTCAAAGATGGATCTTTGATCTGGTTATCACCAATTGAGGATCATGGAGGGAGATATACTGAAGACTATTTTTGCACCAGATATGGGAATTATGAGTTCTTAGTCATGTCCTTTTGGTTGACTAATGCCCCAACTTCTTTTATGGATTTGATGAACAGGGTATTAAAAGATTACCTAGACTAGTTTGTGATCATCTTCATCGACGATATTCTGGTTTATTCTCAGTCAGAGTTAGAACATGAGCATCATCAGAGGTTGGTTCTACAGAGATTGAAGGAACATAGACTATTTGAAAAGTTTAAGAAATGTGAGTTCTGGTGACCTCAGGTAACTTTCCTTGGTCATATTGTCAACGTGGATGGGATCAAGGTGGACCCAACCAAGATTGAGGAAATTAGAGATTAGTCAAGGCCAAGGAATGCCTCTGAGATTAGGAGCTTCCTTGGGTTGGCAGGTTATTATAGAAGTTTTGTGGAAGGTTTCTCAAGGATTTCCACTTCAATGATTGAACTAACATGCAAGAATCAGAAGTTTGTGTGGTCAGAGTAGTGTGAGAACAGCTTCCAAGAGTTGAAGCATTAATTGATTATAGCTCTAGTTTTTAGTCTTCCGACAGATTAGGAGAAGTTTGTGATATATTGTGATGTCTCACATCAGAGTTTGGGTTGTGTTCTTATGCAGTCAGGGAAGGTGATTGCCTATGCATCACATTAGTTGAAAGAGTATGAACAAAGATACCCCACTCATGACCTAGAGATGGCAACAGTGGTCTTTGCATTAAAGGTATGGATACATTACCTCTATGGGGAGAAGTTTGAGATATACACTGACCATAAGAGCCTAAAGTACTTTTTCACACGGAAAGATCTGAATATAAGACAGACGCGTTGGCTGGAGTTTGTAAAGGATTATGATTGTGAAATCCTGTATCACCTAGGGAAGGCCAATGTGGTGGCAGATGCCTTAAGTCAGAAGGGTCTGAGACAGGTATTTAGTGCTAGACTAATATCCAGAGAGTTGGGAGAGGATATGACCAGTGCTAGATAGAGATGCTTGTGGGCCAATTGGCCAATATCACGCTACAGTCTATGTTGTTAGAAAGGATAAAGGAATGTGAGTTGGGTGATCCACAACTGACAAAGATCATAGAGGACGTCCTAGCTTGAGTGTCTAGGGATTATACAGTGTTAGATATGGGCTTGCTGAGGTACAAGGGTGGGATCTGTGTTCCGATGGACATTGTTATCAGGCAGGAGCAACTGGATGAATCTCATACTACCCCTTGCTCTTTGCATCCAAGCACCATGAAGATGTATCAGGATGTGAGATTGTTGTATTGGTTGCCTGGGATTAAGAGGGATGTGACAGAATATGTGGCTAAGTGCTTGACATGTCAACAGGTCAAGGTTGAGAATCAGATACCAGCAGAGCTACTACAGCCTTTGGACATCCCAGAGTGGAAATAGGAGGACATCACGATGGATTTCATGGTGGGGTTACCCAGGACAGTGGGTCAACATGAATCAATGTGGGTTATTGTGGATCAATACACCAAATCAGCTCACTTATTACTAGTGAGGACAACATATACAGTTGACCAGTACACATATCTCTATGTGAAAGAGATAGTGCGCCTTCATGGGGCTCCGAGGTCGATCGTGTCAGATTGGGACCCCACATTTACTTCCAAATTTCAGGGAAGTTTGCAGAAGGCTATGGGTACATAGTTGAAGTTTAGTACTGCTTATCATCCTTAGATGAATGGGCAATCTTAGAGGAAGATTTAGATGTTGGAGGACATGCTGCGAGCATGTGTGCTGGACTTTAATGGGTCTTGGAGTAATTATTTGCCTTTGATAGAGTTTTCCTACAATAAGAGCTATCAGTCAACCATTAGGGTGGCTCCTTATGAGATGTTGTATGGTAGGAAATACAGATCTCCCATTCATTGGGATGAGACACGAGAAAGGAGATACTTGGGTCCTGAGGCAGTTTAGAGGACCAATGAGGCTATTGAGAAGAGCAAAGCTTGGATGCTCGCTTCTCAAAGCAAATAGAAAATTTATGTTGATCCCAAACGTAGGAACGTGGAGTTCCAAGTGGGAGACTATATCTTCCTTAGAGCCTCTCTATGGAAAAGGGTGAGGAGATTTGGGAAGAAGGGCAAGTTGAGCCCCAAATTGTGGGAGCATTTGAGATCCTTGAGAGGATTGGTCAGGTGGCCTATCGATTAGCCTTACCTCCGGCATTGTCGGCCGTACACAATTTATTTCATATTTTAGCTCTTCGAAAATATGTGTCAAACGTGACTCATGTATTGAGTTACGAGGATCTGGAGCTTGAAGCAGATCTCTCCTATAAGGAATAGCCAGTCCAGATACTAGACAGGAAGGACAAGGTTCTGAGGAACAAAACTATACCTTTGGTTAAGGTATTATGGAGGAATGGCAAGGTCAAGGAAGCGACCTAGGAGCTGGATTCAGGTATGCAGAATAAGTATCCCGAGCTGTTCAGGTAAAATTTTGGGGACGAAATTTCTATAAGGAGGGGATAGTTGTAACATCCCAAATTACCTAATAAGGCTTAGAGCCTTGATTAGGGGGCCTGGTTGGCAAACTGTGAAAAATGATGTGTTTATGTGATATTTATAAGTATCATTGCATGATTATGTGAGTTACATTATTATATGACTTGATATGCATGTTTAGGTGTATTAAATTTGCATGTGGGCCTGTTTCTTATCAGAAGGGCAATTTTCATAATTTGGCCTGTTATGGGTATATTTCGCATAATGTGATATATGCATGAGATCACATTATTATGTGGATATATTTGGGCTACTCGGTACGAGGCAATCCTAGGGAGCAAGCTAGTGAGAAAGTCACAACGGGATTAATACTTGACTCGGGGTGAGTCAAGGGGTATTTTGGGTATTTAGTACATTACCGGGATATTGGGTAATGGGAATGAATATTTGATGATATATTCTTAGTTAGAAAGATAAGGAGGAAATTTTGACTACTTTACCCTCGGGGGCATTTTTGCAACCCAAACCTTGGGCTTTACTTAAGGTTACTTGAGTTTGAAGTAACCTGACAAAAATAGATATACATTCAAAACACTTTCTCTCTCGCGCGCGTGCTTCTTTTTACTGTTCGTTGCATTTTCGAAGGAAACTTGAGTTTTAGGACTTGGATTCAAGCAAGGTTAGAGTCATATCAATTCTTGGAAAGATTAGAAGTTTGTTAACCAAAGGATTTAGCAAGAACGAAATAATCAAAGGTAATTTAAGCTTTGAATTTCTGATTTTCCGTTTCCTAAAGTTTGTTAGGTTTTGAATTTGGATTCTATGTTTTTATGAGTTTTTGAGTTGTTCGAAACTTGGGTTGTGATGGTTTGGGGCCATTGAGATGATTAGGAACTCTGTTTCTGGGATTTGGATAAGTTTATGGAGAGTTTTGAAATAAGAAAAATGAAGGTTAATGGCTGGGTTTCTAGTCGAGTTGCGGCCCTGTTCTTCAGCGTCACGGCTCAAGCTTGTCAAAGATGAAGACCTGGTTGTTGGACAATTAGGACCATGGCGCCTGATAGGCGCGCCGCGGCACAAGGTGCATGCAGAAAGAGGCAGGAGCCTCTGTCTTGGGTGGGTCGCAGCTCAGAGGTTTGGGGTCACAGCGCTTAAGGGGATTTTTGGCCTTAGAGAGGTTTTGAGTGCGGGAACCCAAACCTAAGGGCTCGGGATCAATCCTACTACCAAGTTTAGTAGGATTTGACGTCCTGGAGGCTAGGACTCAGTCCGGAAGTCGTTAACTACTCATTATTGAGAAGGTTTGATATTTGGTTGTGACTAGGTTATCACTAGGGGCTCGGAATCAGTATTGTGCTCGAGGGTCGTTCTTATTTTACAATACACTTGGACCTGAGGTAAGAAAATTGCATCCATTACGTGATGTACATGCTAGGGCTTGGCTTGAATGTTGAATAAAGTTTTGATTGGGTGTTGCACCCTGTAAATGCACATGATTATGATTATTCTTGTGATTATTTATTAAGCATGTTGAATGCTCTGTGTATGGATACTTGCTATATGATAAATTTATGTTAGCATTATACACTTGAGTAAATCATTGACTTATGAGTCAAGGGAGGCAATAGTGCGTAGAGTGTTGGTCGATATGATTAGATTTAATCAAGAGTGCAATATATGCTTGTCTGACCCAATGGTCATAGAACACTAAAGCGCCAGGTACGCTGGGCCATCTCAAAGGCTAGTTATACAGAGGATAGGGCAATAGGCTCCAAGGTGACTTATTAGTCCCAGATCCTAGGGCGTTGAGCCCCAATGTGACTTATCAGTCATGTACTTGGGCAACGGGCCCTGATATTATTCAATTAATCATTTATTTAGGGCATTTGGTCCCATATGACGTTGTAGTCATTTATATGAATGGTATGCATGTATGAGTATGGTTATTATTGTTGGGAATGCCTATTATGATTTAGAAATGTGTTAATCACTACTTATGAGAATGTTAAAGTTCTCTTGCTGGGCCTTGGCTCATGGGTGCTATGTGGTGCAGGTAAAAGGAAAGAAAAGCTAGAATAGCCAGGAGTTGGAGAGCTTAGGTGGCGATGTGTACAATGCGGCCACTTGACCACCACGGCCAAGGATTCTAAGAGGAACTAGGGTTAAACCCTATTTTTGTCGCTTAGGTTGGTGGGTTGTAACTTTTGAGTTGTAATGACCATTTTGGAACTGTAAACAACTTTGTAAATGTTTATTATGGGATCCCATGTACAGTTTAATATTTTAATGAAATATTCATTCCTGTGAACAGGAATTTTTAACCCTGGACCATTAATCACATTTAGATGCACGTTTAATGCCTAATGACTCATTTAGCGAGTTAAGCACTATTTAAAATACATAGTGTAACAGTCTTCGCTAACCAAGGCATTACACGGGCCAAGCCCTAATCACATATACCACGTATTAAGTGCAGTTTTCTAACGTCTGGTCCAAGAACAAACTAAATACAAATGACCCTCAAGCACGATCACCTTCCAAGTCGTAACGATACCCTAGTCACAACCGTAATAAATGATATCCATCAATATCGAGTAAATAAAGGCTTCCAGATCGAGTCCTAGCCTCCAAGACCTTGAATTCTACTAAACCAAGTAGTAGAACCCTTCCCAAACCTTAGGTTTAAGTCCTCAAAACTCAAAACCTAAGCTGGCCACTAACCCCAATTTGAGCCATGACGCCCCCCACTAAGGGTCGCGACGCTCTACAAGTCAGATAGCCCCCAAGCTAATATCCCTGGACAAGTGTCGCAGCGCAAAGATAATTCAAGGCACTGCCCTAGCCTTTGAGTTCATGGGGGTCGCGACCCTCCAAGAACAGCATCGCGGCGCAACTCCGCGAACCCATATTTTCAAAGCTTTTCTCCAAGCCAAATCCCTTAGAACTGCCCATGACTCTCAATGAAACATCATAAACAACATATAAAACCCAAAAAACAAAACCAAAACCTTATCACAAATCAAAATTCAATCCTCGAGTTCAAAACTCAAGAACACTCTAAAACTAAACCAGAAAGCCTAGCAAAACATAGGTTAAACCTTACCTCAGCTGTGTAATCACATCCCCAAGTTGCTCCTAATTTAATTCTTAGCTCCAGACCTTCAACTTCCCAAGCCAATTTCCTCAAAAATTCAAAGAACTCTATCATCTAATAGAGAAGGAGAGGAAACAAGAGAGAGAAATAAGGAGTTGTTGTCTTGATACTTTCTACCATATTCTGAGAGTTTCCACTCATCTAAGTCACCCAACACTTAGAAAAGACCAAAATATCCTCTGGTCAAACCTAAGTCCTTTGATGGCCTCAAGGGAAAAATGATCTATGATGTCCTCCCATTTGCACTCTGAGATATCCAAAGGTTTTAATAGCCCCGCTAGTCTCTGATGCTCATCTTTGACTTACACACATGCCAGTCACTTAGCCAAATATGCAATTACATCTCTCTTCATCTCAGGCCACCAATATAAAGTCTTCAGATCTGATACATCTTCGTAGTGACTGGATACAAAGATTAAGGGGTGGTATGGGATTCATCCAAAATCTCTCGTCTGATAACAACATCCATCGAAACACAGATCCGACCATTGTATCTCAGTAAGCTCATCTCTGACACTGTATAGTCCCCAGCCACTCCAGCTAGGACATCCCCTCTATTCCTCATCAATTGTGGCTCATCCAATTGACTTTCCATTATTCTCTCTAGAAGAGTAGACTGCGGGGTGATGTTGGCTAACCTACTTTGGTCATATCCTCTGCCAATTCCTTGGATATCTGCCTCGAACTGCATAATTGTCTCGAACCTTTCAAACTGAAGGCATCTGCCACCACGTTGGCATTTCCTAGGTGATACAGAATTTCACAGTCACAATCCTTCACCAGTTCTAACCAACGCCTCTGTCTCATGTTCAAATCCTTTTATGTGAAGAAATACTTCAAGCTATTGTGTTCAATGTATATCTCACACTTCTCACCGTAAAGGTAATGCCTCCATACGTGCAAAGACCACCGCTAGTAACTCCAAATCATGCGTTGGGTAATGCTGTTCATATTCCTTCAACTGGCGTGATGCATAGGCAATCACCTTTCCTGCTTGCATAAGGACACAGCCTAAACCTTGTCTTGAGGCATCATAGTAAACCACAAACTTCCCCTGATCTGTTGGAAGAATCAGTACTGGAGTTATAATCAAATGCTACTTCAACTCCTGGAAGTTGTTCTCACACCTATGTGAGCACGCAAACTTTTGGTTCTTGCATGTCAGTTTCGTCAGTAGGGTAGCGATCCTTGAGAACCCCTCCACAAAGCGCTTGTAATAACCTGCCAATCCAAGGAAGCTTCTTATATTTGAGGCATTCCTTTCCCTTAACCAATCTCTAATTGCCTCAACCTTAGTTGGGTCCACCTTGATTCCATCTCTACTAACAATGTAACCACGGAAAGTCACCTACGGTAACCAGAACTCCCACTTCTTGAACTTTGCATACAATCTGTGTTCCCTCAGTCTTTGTAAAATCAACCTGAGATAATTCTCATTCTCTTCCTCCGACTAAGAATAAACTAGAATATCATCAATAAAGGCAATCACAAACTAATCCAGATAATCCATGAACACCATGTTCATCAGATCCATAAAAGTTGATGGGGCATTAGTCAAACAAAATGACATAACCAGAAACTCATAATGCCCATATCTAGTGTGAAAAGAAGTCTTCGGTTTATCTTCCTCCTTGATCCTCAACTGGTGATAACCAGATCAAAGATCCATCTTCAAGAATACCGTCTTACCCTACAACTGATCAAATAGGTCATCTATCCTTGGCAGAGGATACTTGTTTTTAATGGTTAGCTTATTCAGCTCCTTGTCATCAATACACATCCTTAGAGAATCGTCTTTCCTCTTTACAAATATAATTGGTGCGTCCCATGGCGAAAAACTAGGCCTAATAAAACCCAAGTCTAACAACTCTTGTAACTGTACCTTCAGTTCTTTCAACTCTACTAAGGCCATTCTATACGGTGCCCTAGACACTGGCTATGTCCCTGGTGCTAGTTCAATAACAAAATATATCTCTCTGTATGGCGGCGACCTCGACAACTCCTCTGGAAGCACATCCAGAAACTCACAAACTAATCTAGTCTCCTCTGGTCCCACTAGCACGACCTGAGTGGTATCCACCACACTGGCCAGGAATCCTATGCAACCACCTCGCAATAGGTCTCTAGCCCTCAACGCTGATATCGTAGGTACAGGGGGTTATGCACAGTGCCAACAAATACAAAGTGATCCTCACCCTCAGGCTCAAAAGTTACCATCTTCTTTTCGCAATCTATAGTTGCCTCATACTTAACTAACCAGTCCATGCCCAGAATCATGTAAAAATCATTCATAACTCAATCAAATCAACTGACAACTCTATGCCATCCATTGTCACTGAAAATGATTTAATCCATCTCCTAGAGACTACTAACTCCCTAGTGGGCAATACAGTTCCAAATCCCATTGTATACTACTCATAGAGCCTACACAGTCTATCAATTATTCTACTAGAATTAAAAGAGTGTGTAGCACCAAAATTAAACAAAACAATATATGAGGTTCCAGCATTAAAAAGCTGACCTGTCACTACTGAGGGACTAGCCTCAGCCTCTACCTGTGTCAACACGAACGCTTGAGCTGAATTCAAGTTGTCTGTTTTCCTTGGTTCCTCTTTCTTTGCTCTCGGGCAATTTTCTTCAAGTGTCCTACTATCCAGCACAAAAATTAGGCATTTGCCTGACACTCTCCCACATGGCACCTATTACATCTAGCGCACTCTGGGTATGTAACGACCCAAAATCACTAATAAGGCATAAGGGCCTTAATTAGCGTGTCGGGAGGGCATAATTGGTTTATGTGTGATTTAATGATTAAATGCATGATTTTTGTGGCATTCATGATTATGACTAATAAGGCATAAGGGCCTTAATTAGCGTGTCGGGAGGGCATAATTGGTTTATGTGTGATTTAATGATTAAATGCATGATTTTTGTGGCATTCATGATTATATGATTATATGGATATGTGAAATGCATGTCTATGAGTATTAAATATGCATGTGGGCTCGGTTTAGCTTATAAGGTCATATTGTAATTTTGGACCGTTGAGAGCATAAATGTGATTATATGTGATAAATTATTGAGACCACATTATTATGTGGATATATTTGCAGTATATGGCTCGAGACGGTCCAAGTGAGCGGATTGGCGAAATAGTCGCAGCGGGGATTTATACCCAGCTCGGGGGGAGTCTAGTGGTCTTTTCGGGTACTTAGAAAATATATTGGGGATTATTAGACATTGAGAAAAACAATTGGTAATTAGTTGGATGACGTGATAAATTTGTAGATGTTAGGAACACTTGAGGAATTAGCGGGAATTGGGAACAAATGACTAATATACCCTTAGATTGAGTAAAGGATTAGTTTTATTTGGGAGGGAAAAATAGTCATTCCCTAGGAATAAAGATTTACTCAGAATTATGTTAGAATAAAATAGAAAGATAGGGAATAATCCAAGGAAAGAAATAAGGAAAAAGGCTCTCAGCTCTCTCGATTCTTTCCTCTCTCACTCTCCCTTGTGGACTTTGAAGCTAAGAATCCAAAAGGAGCCTAGACTAGGCTTTGGGGCTATGATCTTTGAAGTAATTGAAGGGGAATTAAGCTGGAATTGGGGCTAGAAATCAGAGGAAAAGTCAGAGTTTTGAGCTGAGTTGGTGTGAGGATTCAGCTGGAAATTGAACTCCCAAATTAAGGTAAGAACTTTGACCTTAATCTCTTAATTTTGATGGATTGGTTTAGGTAAATTATAGGTTCTTGGGTATGAAAATTGATGATGTGTTAGACTGAGATTATGGGGTAATTATGGCAAGTGAATTAGGATATTGATTCTGGTATTATAGCTAAGCTTTTGGGTGATTAAGGAGGGTCAGTTGGTAGATGCACAGTTACAGGAAGTTAGAGAGAATGTCTTAGCAGGAGCGGTTAAGGACTATTCTATTTCTGAGGTTGGTTTGCTACAATATCAGGGTTGGATATGTGTTCCGAATGATATGGGGATTATACACGAGATACTGGATGAATCCCATACTACGCCGTACTCACTTCATCCAGGCACCACAAAGATGTATCAGGATCTATGGATGTTGTATTGGTGGTCTAGGATGAAGAAGGATGTGGTAGAGTATGTGGCCAGGTGTTTAACCTATCAGTAGGTGAAAGCTGAGCATCAGCGACCAGCGGGGTTACTATTGCCTTTGGGTATTCCCGAGTGGAAATGGGAAAATATTACGATGGATTTTGTGGGAGGTTTACCTAGGACATCGAGGCTTCATGACTCGGTGTGGGTGATAGTGGATAGATACACCAAGTCAGCTCACTTTCCACCAGTGAAGACGACTTATACTGTGGATCAGTATGCAGATTTGTATGTGAGGGAGATTGTACGTCTCCACGAGGTTCCTAAGTCTATAGTGTCAGACCCAGATCCTATCTTTACCTCCAAGTTTTGGGGTGGATTGCAGAAGGTTATGGGCACTCAGTTGAAGTTCAGGATGACCTTTCATCCTCATACTGATGGATAGTCTGAGAGGATGATTCAGGTGTTGGAGGATATGCTCAGAGCATGTGTGATAGACTTTGAGGGGTCTTAGAGTAAGTATCTCCCGTTGATTGAGTTTTCATATAACAACAATTATCAATCAACGATTGGAGTAGCTCCATATGATATGTTATATGGGAGAAAATGTAGATCTCCCATTCATTGGGATGAAATGGGTGATAGGAGGTATTTGGGACTGCACATGGTTCAGAAGACTAATGAGGCCATCGAGAAGATTCGAGCTCGAATGCTTGCTTCGCAGAGCAAACAGAAAAGCAACGCTAATCCTAAGAGTAAGGACGTGGGGTTCCAGGTAGGGGACCACGTGTTTCTGCTAGTTTCACTACTGCGAGGGGTGAGGAGATTTGGAAAGAAGGGCAAGCTGAGCCCTAGATTCATTGGACCCTTTGAGATCCTAGAGAGGATCGAGCAGGTGGCTTACAGGTTAGCATTACCACCATCATTGTTGGGAGTTCATGACATATTCCATTTTTCTATGCTTCGGAAGTACGTCTCATATACAACTCATTTGTTGAAGTATGAGGACTTGGAATTGCAAACAGATTTGTCTTATGAGGAGCGACCGGTTCAGATCTTAGACAGGAAAGATAAGGTTCTACGAAACAAGACGATTTTTCTAGTTAAAGTGTTATGGAGGAACAACAGGGTCGAGGGAGCGGCCTGAGAGCTTAAGTCAGCAATGCGAGATCAGTATCCCAAGTTATTCAGGTAAATTTTGAGGACAAAATTCTCAGTAGGAGGGGATAGTTGTAACGACCCAAAATCACTAACAAGGCTTAAGGGTCTTGATTAGCATGCCGGGAGAGCATAATTGGTTTATGTGTGATTTAATGATTATATGTGAAATGCTTGTTTATGAGTATTAAATAAGCATGTGGGCCCGGTTTAGCTTATAAGGGCATATTTGTAATTTTGGCCCTTTGAGGGCATAAATGTGATTATATGTGATAAATTTTTGAGACCATATTATTATGTGGATATATTTTCAATATATGGCTCAAGACGGTCCTAGTGAGCGGATTGGCAAAATAGTCGTGGCGGGGATTTATACCCGGCTCGGGGGGAGCCTAGTGGTATTTCGGGAACTTAGAAAATATATTGGGGATTATTAGACATTGGGAAAAAAAATTGGTAATTAGTTGGATGACAGGATAAATTGGTAGGAACACTTAAGGAATTAGCGGGAATTGGGAACAAATGACTAATATACCATTAGATTGAGTAAAGGATTAGTTTAATTTGGGAGGGAAAAATAGTCATTCCCTAGGTCTAAGGATTTACTCAACATTATGTTAGAACAAAATAGAAGGATAGGGAATAATTCAAGGAAAGAAAGAAGGAAAAAAGCTCCCAGCTCTCTCTCTCTCTCTCATCTCTCATGATTATTTCCTCTCTCACTCTCCCTTGTGGACTTTGAAGCTAAGAATCCAAAAGGAGCCTAGACTAGGCTGTGATCTTTGAAGTAATTGAAGGGGGATTAAGCTAGAATTGGGGCTAGAAATCAAAGGAAAAGTTAGAGTTTTGAGCTGAGTTGGTGTGAGGATTCAGCTGGAAATTGAGCTCCCAAATTGAGGTAAGATCTTTGACCTTAATTTTTTAATTTTGATGGATTGTTTTAGGTAAATTATAGGTTCTTGGGTATGAAAATTGATGATGTGTTAGACTAAGATTATGGGGTAATTATGGCTAGTGAATTGGGATATTGATTCTGGTATTATAGGTAAGCTTTTGGGTTATTAAAATGTGTAATTTAGTTCTGAATTCGTAGCTAAATTGGGTTGGATTGAAGGGATAAGTTGGGAAAATTTTGGGTAGATGGCTTAGTGTTCTTGGCTAGCAAGAAGAAGAGAAAACCCAGGTTTTTTCTCTTGGTCGAAGGGGCGCGTCGCGACCCAGCCTGGGGGCGCTGTGGCGTGTTTGGCCCTTCTGATCTGGGTTTCTCTCTGACTTAGGGGCGCACCGCGACTTGCTAGGCCAAGTCGCAACCTACCTCCTTTCTTTGGCTTGAGGGTTTTACTCTCTGACTTGAGGCAAGTCGCGACTCACTAAGCCAAGTCGCAACCTGCCTGAGGATTTTAGCCTTAGAATTGTTTCAAGGATTGTTAGGGCTTGGGGACTCGTACCTAGGCGCTCGAGACAATTTCTATTACCCGGTTTAGTAGAAATGGAGGTCCCGAAGGCTAGTTTCTGTCTTCTAGTTATTTTATTTCAATTGGAGGTTAATTGATACCATTGGCCCTTGTGACTAGGTTTATCACCAAGGCTCGGTGTTAAGGATCGTGCTCAGAACCATTTCACATTCTCTGCTCGAATTTAAAGGTAAGAAAATTGCACCTGTTTATGTGGCTATGTTGGAACTAGGGTTCCCTATATTCGAATACAATGCTATATGATTATGACATGCCATGTGAGCATGAAATAAACGGCCTAAGAGTGCAAGAATTGACATTTGCGCACAGGACACGGCTCGGCCACTGATAGCTGAGGTTAGCTAAATAATCACTGAGCTCGGCCTAAGCGAGCCGGAGTCTGTGGGTTAAATGGAAGGTACGGCCTATGGGTGTCGACCCTGGATATTGTATGATAACTATGATGTTTTTACTGTTGTTAAGTTTTTGTCTATAACTTGTGGAATACTGGTTTAAATGTTTTGTGATTTGTTAATTTCTAGCACTGATTATGTGTTTGTCATAATATGTTGAATACCTGGTTAACTGCCTTATGGGTCATATGATTGTCTGTGATGTTTATGCTATGCTATATGGTTTTCTTGCTGGGCCTTGGCTCACGGGTGCTATGTGGTGCAGGTAAAGGCAAGGGTAAGGTGGACCAATCCTGAGTTGGAGAGCTCTGGGGGGGGCAGAATGTACATGGTCAGCTGCTCATCCACTATTGCCGAGGGATAGTACAAGGACAGGAAAACCTAAAATGTGTATTTTTCCATTAGAGTGTCATTTGCTTGTATTCAACTATTGAAAGTTATAAATTTGACCTTTATACCCTATTTTTGGGATCTCATGTATTAAATGTTTAATTAAATGAAAATTATCTGTTTATGACCAAAATCTTTTAACCCTAGCTCGATCATGAGTTTAGAGTTACATTTTCAACTAAACGACTTGATTAGCAAGTCTTGCACAATTATAAATACACAGTGTAACAGTCTTGGTTATCCAGGGCGTTACAGGGTAGGTCCTCCAGACCTCATTGCTGCCCTGGAGGCCTATCTGTATACCATGTGGCCTCCTATCAGGGCCTCAAGCTGAAAATGTATATGGAACCTTCCTTTTCTGATCACTAGGGCCTCCGCCCCTACCAGAACCCATAAATCAAAGTCCCATCCTCCTAGTGTCTCTCCTGGCCACGTTCTCACGCTAGATTTTGTATTCTACGCCCTCTACAGTAAGGAATTTCTCTACACCTGGGCATATGTCATCACCCCAGGCACAGTAGTAATGCAAACATCCTGAACTACCATAGGTTTTAGTCTCTAAAGGAACATTTCCTTCCTTATCCCATCAGTGGGTACAAAGTCTGCAGCAAACTTGGCCAGTCTATCAAACCTTAGTACATACTCTGTCTCTGACATGTTTCCCTGTAGCAGCTTACTGAATTCCTCTGCCTTTCTAGCCCTAACCGCATCATTGTAGTACTTTTCATTGAACAAAATTCTGAACTATTCCTAATCTAGGGTATTGACGTTCCTAGTCTGGGATATCACTTCCCACAAAATTTGAGCATCCTCCTGAAACATATATGTGGAACAGGCCACTCTTTCATTACCAACTACCCTCACGAAATCTAGGATAGTGGTAACCATGCTCATACATTGCTCAGCCTTGGCTGGACCTGCACTGCCCTCAAAAACTGGAGGGTGTTGCTTTCTGAACCTTTCATAAAGAGGTTCCCATCTGTTCTCAGCCTCTGACCATTGTACTACTGTCGGTACCAACGCAGGTGGAACCTCTGGTTGAACATTCCCTGTTGGAGCCTGATGCTATCTAAGTAGGCAAATATTTTCTTCCTGACTCTGTAACCTGGCTTGCATATCAGCAAGCACTTGCTGCCAATTCTTGGGAGCTGGCGGAGGGGTCTAACCCTGATTATCATTCTCGGCCTGTAATTCTTGGCCGGCTACTGCATCTAACTACCCTGGAAGCATACTTCCAAGTTTATATCATTCTGCAATAATCAATTTGATCTATTAGGTAGTAATAAAGATACCTCTTGTCGCCCTGCAGTCCAAGACCGAACAAACAAACATTCACACGCAATAGTCACGCAAATAAGCATGTCAATTCATATCTATACTCAAACATGGTGCTAATAAGCACTTCCTGACATTTATAAACAGATAAAGATGCTAATAAGCATTTTCTAGCCTACACATGCATAAAACAACGTTGATAAACGTTTCCTTAGAATTCACAAGTAATAATATCGCTAATAAGCACATCTCTACCATACACACAACAGTCAAGGGCCAGGCCCTATCAAAATATCTTATGCACCCTAATAAGGCAAGCAAAGTCACCCTGGGGCTAGCCAAGTGTACTTGGCGCTAGCCAAGCGCACTTGGCGCTTTATTTTCTAAGAGACCATAGGGTCAGTCAAGCATATACCACACTCCTAATTAGGCCTAACCATATCGACCAGCGCTCAGCGTGCTATTGCCGTCCTTGACCTATAAGTCAATCCTTTTCAATTGGATAATGCAGACAAGCATACATCATTTAACAATTATCCAAATATAGAGCATTCAAGCATGCTTAATCAAACAATCACAGGCATAATCATAATCATACTCATCCACAGGGGCGTAAGCCCTAATCAAAGTCATGTTCAACAATAGGGCCAAGCCTTAATCACATATACCACGTATTCGGTGCAGTTTTCTTACCTCTAGTCCAAGCATAAGCTAAATGAAAACAACCCTCAAGCACAATCCCCTTTAGAGCCCTAAGTACCCTAGTCACAACCATAATAAATTATATCCATCAATATCGAGTAAATAAAGGCTTTCGGACCAAGTCCTAGCCTCTGGGACCTCAAATTCTACTTAACCAAGTAGTAGAACCCTTCTTGAGCCCTTAGGTTTAATTCCTCGCAACTCAAAACCTAAGCTGACCAATGACCTCAATTTGAGCCACGGCACCCCCCACTAAAGGTCGTGATGCTCTACAAGTCACAGAGCCCCCAAGTTAATCTCTTTGGACATGCGCCGCGGTGCCAAGACAATTCAGGGAACCTGCTCTGGCCGCTGAGTTCATGGGGGTCGTGGAGCTCCAAGAACAATGTCACAACACAACCCCACGAACCCAGATTTTCAAAGTTTTTCTCCAAGCCAAATCCCTTAGAACTCATCCCAATTAACAACCAAAGTCCTAATTAAGCCCACGACTCTCAATAACACATCATAAACAACATATAAATCCCAAATACCAAACCATAACCTCATCACAAATAAAAAAAAAATCCTTGAGTTCAAAACTCAAGAACACTCTAAATTTAAACGAGAAATCACTTCAAAACGTATGTTAAACCTTACCTCAACTGTGTAATCACGTCCCCAAGCTACTCCTAATCTGATTCCTAGCGCCAAACCTTCAACTTCCTAAGCCAATTTCCTCAAAAATTCAAAGAACTCTATAACTAAGAGGGAAGAAGAGAAAATGAGAGAGAAAAAAAGAGAGTTCTTGTCTTGATACTTTCTACCATATTCTGAGAGTTTCCACTCAGCTAAGTCACCCCAACACATAGAAAAGATCAAACTACCCTCTCGTCAAACTTAAGTCATTTAATGCCCTCAAGGACAAAATGGTATATTGCCACATTTCTCGCTAATCTCAATTAACACCTCGTAATTACCCAAGTAATCATCAAATAACTCCCCATTACCCGATGAATCCCGGCAATGTGCTAAATTACCAAAATACCATTGGGCTCACCCCGAGCCAGGTGTTTGATGTCGTTGTGACTAAACTCCTAACTTGCTCACTAGGATTACCTCATTCCGAATAACACATATATATATATATCCTCATAATAATGTGGTCTGAATCATAGAACACATATATTTACAAGTACACCCTCAACTGGTCAAAATAACAAAAATGCCCTTCTAATAAGAAACTTGCCCACATGCATGCTTAATACACCTAAACATGCAAACATGGTCATATTCTAATACAACTCATAGAATTCACATAATCATGAATATAATCACACAATTAATTTAATTATTGCCCTACTGACCCCTAATCAATGCATTAAGCCTTATTAGGGAAATTGGGACGTTACAGTAAGTGTTTTTGTCCTCAAGTCATTTCGTCTAATAGTGCCCCGCTCGTAATTGATCCTTAGTCTTGAAACATCTCATTTTAGGTCCCTTCTATAGTACACATTTCGTTGATGCTTTCGATGAAAGGTTTAAGACAATGAACATCTTTCGCGACGAGGAGTTGGATCTTACCTTCCTCGTCATTGATGCCCACCTCCAGCAATATAGGCTACTGCGGGAGGGGCAGAGTATAAGTCTGATAGTCCTCACCAGATTTTGGGACTCAAAGCAATCACACCTTGCAGTGAGGATCCACACGGAATATGTGGTGGCTAAGGCACAATTTGAATATATGCAACACCATCGTGAGGAGCATGTGGAGAACGTCCTCGCTATCAAGGCCACCAAGGAGGCAAAGAAAGATGAAGAGCTCGAGGCGGGGATCGAGTCATCCTCCATTCCTCAAGGTAAATCCCCAATTGTTCTTCATCATGCCAAGCACGTAGGGGAGGGAACTAGTCCCCACTATTCTTTATTTTCGTCCTCACTTCTTGAGTGTGGGCGAATCTCAAGACGTCCTTGGTCCAAGGAGGAGTACCAAGACTACCAGGACCTCATCGACATATTCTTTCACAATCCGAGGAGGAGGAGACATCCCCAAGGTCTCGCATCTCCGGAAGAGGTGACATCTATGCACGCCATTTGGTTTTGGCAGTACGAGACCACCCTGATGCAGGATGTTGATGCTCATAATCTCATCAAGAGAAAATGTAAGGACATCATATGGGCGAGGCGTCCTATTCCGCGAGGCCATCATATGGGCGAGGCGCCCTGTTCCGCAAGGCCATCATATGGGCGAGGCGCCCTTTTCCGCGAGGCCCCCATATGGGCGAGGCGCCCTATTCCGCGAGGCCATCATATGGGCGAGGCGCCCTATTCCGCGAGGCCATCATATGGGCGAGGCGCCCTATTCCGCGAAGCCATCATATGGGCGAGGCGCCCTATTCCGCGAGGCCATCATATGGGCGAGGCGCCCTGTTCCACGAGGCCATCATATGGGCGAGGCGCCCTGTTCCGCGAGGCCATCATATGGGCGAGGCGCCCTGTTCCGCGAGGCCACCATATGGGCGAGGCGCCCTCTTCCGCGAGGCCATCATATGGGCGAGGCACCCTATTCCGCGAGGCCATCATATGGGCGAGGCGCCCTATTCCGCAAGGCCATCATATTGGCGAGGCGCCCTATTCCGCGAGGCCATCATATGGGCGAGGCGCCCTATTCCGCGAGGCCATCATATGGGCGAAGCGCCCTATTCCGCGAGGCCACCATATGGGCGAGGCGCCCTATTCCGCGAGGCCATCATATGGGCGAGGCGCCCTATTCCGCGAGGCCACCATATGGGTGAGGCGCCCTATTCCGCGAGGCCATCACATGGGCGAGGCCATCATATGGCAAGGCCATCATATGGCGAGGTCGTCCCATTCCGCGAGGCCACCGATCCGCGAGGCCCTTGGGCCACTCCCACCATGCCCATGCGCGGGGCCGAGGGAGGCTGCGAGGCCGTCAATGGCGCCCCATGCGCGAGGTCGCGCAAGGTCCCACGCGCACACGCCCCGGGAGGTCCACCAGCCCACCGTCTTCTCAGGAGGCCGACACCCCATGACTTGATGCGTATGGGCCAAAGATCCCCTTTTTCACACCTCGAAGTCCCTATGCTTAGGAGATCCAGTACGAGCCAAATGGGACATATTTGTACGACCAAGTACTAGGTACGGATACCAGTGCCAGCAAGGATCATGGTACGTACGTCTACGGCCATAGGTCAGAACCGACACCACTACCTCCTGTGCCACTACGCCTGCCACCATGCATCAGATACGGGTACAGATGAGTAGTGGAGACATCCTCCTGACACCTGCTCCTGTATAGGATGTACAACCACAACCTCTGAGGCCACACCCCTAGTACAGTACGTATGTACCACTTGGTCCCCTGGACCACTATGTACCTGAGGCCATTAGAGCCTACTATAAAAGGAACTCCAAGGCCACCTGAAAGGGGGTTGGAAATTTTACTGTAGCAGAGGCATTAGTGTGAACGAGATACTGAATTCTTCATTGTTGTTATACCATTGTTCTTGAGTTGTTGTTCAAGTTTTCATATCTTTCCAACTAGCAATTTTAATTTGATAATTTTTCCAACTTAACTTCGTTAACGAGTTCTCACCGTCAACAGTTTGGCGCCGTCTGTGGGAAGGACAAGCATCAAGCCAGTGTTCTTCCATCACTTCCAACAAAGAAAGATGCTGAGACGTTCAAAACGCCTGCGGCAAATACAAGAGGTTGAGGTTCACCTAGACGAAGTAGAGCAGAGGGCCTCCAAGAAAGACCCCCCTCCGCCCGAGCATGGAGCTGGGCTAGAAGAACCTCTTCCCCCAGGGGAGGAGAGGGAAGCATCGCCCCCAGCTATCCAGCCCGACGAAGGTCATTTAGAGCCACTAGTGTATCCACTTAACCGGCCCCGGTTGACCCCACGCTCAGGCCACCAGGACCCCGGTCCCTCGACGCACTGGCCAGGCAAGGGTCCCGGGGTACGCCCGGTAAGCTCCAGCTCAAGGATGCGCTTCTACAAGGATGAGATACACGAGTTGCATAAAAAGACTAGAAGGCTGGAAACCATGATAGAGAACATGCAGGAGGTTTTAAACGACTTACTGCAAGGGAAGTCAAGCGTACCCCTCCCAAAGCGTAAAGGGAAGGAGTATGAAAAAGGGGAAAACACCGTCCCCGTAGACGATGGGGGAACCCAACTTTCCACCAGTAAAACCCCCCATGCAGAGTGCCATGGGGGACCTAGGCCGACGAAATGTCCCCAAGAGCATAGGCAGGGAGAAGATGATGGTCGTAAGAACGAGGCCGAAGTCCCCTCAAAAGAGGCACCCCCTAGCCTAAGAAAAGAGCTCCATGGGAAGAGGTCAGAAGTAAGACATGCACCCCCCGCGGTTCCCCCAAGGAACACGACCAAGGCAAGGGATCAACCCAATAACCCGCAAGACTCCTTATGCAAAAAGAGGAGGGAACTAGACTCCAAAATGCGGAGCCCTCGGGGCAAGATCACCACTGCGCTCGGGGGGCACATGGATGGCGGAGAATTCGACCGTGATTCACCCTTCACAAGGGAGATTCAGGCTGAGCAAATGCCCACTGGCTTCAGAGAGCCTCGCATGACTCTATACGAGGGTACTACAGACCCAAAATATCACTTAGACTCCTTCAATAACTTGATGAAGTTAAGGGGGGTCAACAGCAGAGCAAAATGTCATTGCTTCATCGTTACTCTTAAAGGAGTGGCGTACAAATGGTTCAGGAGGTTAAGGCCAGGAACAATCAAGTCATGGCAACAATTCTCTGATGAATTTCTTCAGCAACACCATGCAGTGTGTGACTACGTCATGCCAACTACCAGCCTTGCTAACATCAAACAAGGCGAGAATGAAAGTTTGAAGGACTACATCCATAGGTTCAGTATAGAAGCAACAAAGGTGGGAGATTTAACCAAAGCGGAGCTCAAGATGGCTATTACAGCCGGAGTTCGTCCAGGAAGCAAGTTATGGGGGAGCATGGTCAAAAGAGAAGTTTCAAATTTGGATGACTTCTTCGAGAGGGCACAAAAGTACATACGTATGGAAGAGGGCCATAAGAACTTCCATGTCGAAGAAAGCGAACCTTCCTCCAGTGGCCATACTACCAATACGTCTGGAGATCCCATATAGAAGGGGGTCTCATGCTAGAGGGGTCGCGGACCATGTTTGAGATCCAACGGAGACCCTCTAGCCATGAAAGTCCCCACCCGAGGGGAAATCACTTCAAAAGTAGACGCCCCCAAAAGGGGTCTCCAAAGTAGATGCCACCAAAAGGGGTCTCCAAAGTAGACGCTATCCAAAAGGGTCTCAAAGTAGACGCTTCCGAAAAGGGTCTCAAAGAAGACGCTTGCAAAAAGGGTCTCAAAGAAGACGCTTGCAAAAATAGTACTATGCCTAATGACGAGAAGGACGCTTCTCGCAAGAAATAATAAGCGCGCGCAAGAAAAACATAAAAGGATAACTAAGACCCAAGGGGTCAAAATATCCTTATAAAAGCAACCAAGAGGCACCAAAAGAGGTCCCAGTGAACCCTTTCACATGGGCCCCAAAGGACCTCCAGCCGGATAGATAAAAGAGGGGAACCAACTAAACCCCTTCACACAGGCTTAAAAAGGGCCTCAAAAGCAATAGAACAAGAAATAAACAAGCAACATATGTATTTATGCCTTAAAAGAAAAAGGGAGTTCTTGAGACAATACAAGAGTTACCAAAAGAGAAGTAATACTAACAAGGAGGTAAGATGTAAATATTAAGCCATGCATGAAGGCCTATTTATAGGAACCAAGATGAATAGTCTACAAGAGCACCATAAGGCCCTCTCCTAGACTAGGGGGGCAAGTGTTGATGCTCATAATCTCATCAAGAGAAAATGTAAGGCCATCATATGGGCGAGGCGTCCTATTCCGCGAGGCCATCATATGGGCGAGGCGCCCTGTTCCGCGAGGCCATCATATGGGCGAGGCGCCCTATTCCGCGAGGCCCCCATATGGGCGAGGCGCCCTATTCCGCGAGGCCATCATATGGGCGAGGCGCCCTATTCCGCGAGGCCATCATATGGGCGAGGCGCCCTGTTCCGCGAGGCCATCATATGGGCGAGGCGCCCTGTTCCGCGAGGCCATCATATGGGCGAGGTGCCCTATTCCGCGAGGCCCCCATATGGGCGAGGCGCCCTATTCCGCGAGGCCATCATATGGGCAAGGCACCCTATTCCGCGAGGCCATCATATGGGAGAGGCGCCCTATTCCGCGAGGCCATCATATGGGCGAGGCGCCCTATTCCGTGAGGCCATCATATGGGCGAAGCGCCCTATTCCGCGAGGCCACCATATGGGCGAGGCGCCCTATTCCGCGAGGCCATCATATGGGCGAGGCGCCCTATTCCGCGAGGCCATCACATGGGCGAGGCCATCATATGGCGAGGTCGTCCCATTCCGCGAGGCCACCGATCCGCGAGGCCCTTGGGCCACTCCCACCATGCCCATGCGCGGGGCCGAGGGAGGCTGCGAGGCCGTCAATGGCGCCCCATGCGCGAGGCCGCGCAAGGTCCCACGCGCACACGCCCCGGGAGGTCCACCAGCCCACCATCTTCTCAGGAGGCCGACACCCCATGACTTGATGCGTATGGGCCAAAGATCCCCTTTTTCACACCTCGAAGTCCCTATGCTTAGGAGATCCAGTACGAGCCAAATGGGACATATTTGTACGACCAAGTACTAGGTACGGATACCAGTGCCAGCAAGGATCATGGTACGTACGTCTACGGCCATAGGTCAGAACCGACACCACTACCTCCTGTGCCACTACGCCTGCCACCATGCATCAGATACGGGTACAGATGAGTAGTGGAGACATCCTCCTGACACCTGCTCCTGTATAGGATGTACAACCACAACCTCTGAGGCCACACCCCTAGTACAGTACGTATGTACCACTTGGTCCCCTGGACCACTATGTACCTGAGGCCATTAGAGCCTACTATAAAAGGAACTCCAAGGCCACCTGAAAGGGGGTTGGAAATTTTACTGTAGCAGAGGCATTAGTGTGAACGAGATACTGAATTCTTCATTGTTGTTATACCATTGTTCTTGAGTTGTTGTTCAAGTTTTCATATCTTTCCAACTAGCAATTTTAATTTGATAATTTTTCCAACTTAACTTCGCTGACGAGTTCTCACCGTCAACACAGGAAATGGGTCGATTCATCCATGAATGCACCCATTCCATCCTTCACCCGGAGGATCCTGATCATGGTGGGGCTCCCAAAGAGATTTATTTTTAGTCTTGCATGCTTTTTTTTCTTGTTTTACTGCTTTCCTTTCCTTCTGAGGACTTAACCATTTTGTTTTCTTTGTGCAGAAAGCATGGGCCTGTCCGAATTGGTCAGGTCGACGTGTCAGAGGATGTCAAGACCATCGCATATAGACCTCCTAGCAGTGTCAACTATGGCTTCCACGCCCCCAGCTGTTGTGCCTCCAGCCCCAGTGGCCCCATTAACTTCTCCACTTGTCCTCACCTCAAGGACAGTAGCTCTAGATGGGGTCATTGACCTTGAGGTTTTCTGCCTCAAGATGGGGGATCCTTAAGAAATGGTAAGGAAATCCCTTCCAAGGTGCCTGGCTCTCATCCAGTCAGAGCAACTCAAATTATAGTCTTCTGGGAGCACTATGACTGGAAAGAATTGGAGAAGCATAAACGTGTTGTTGAGTACTTCAACGCCTGTATTGATGGGGGCAGCGAGGACTTCAGACTCCTCGCTAATTTCTTGTGCAAGGACCCACAGCAGGATCTTGTTGCTCCTCCCATCCATGAAGAGCTAGAGCCTCTCCTCGCGGGGAGAGTAGGAGGGAAGACTGCTCCGCTCGCCATGGAGCTCCTCCAAGGGATAGCAAGGTCCTTGTGCGAGATGCCTTCCTGCAGCTTTGCTCATTGTGGCAGCAACAACGAGGTTTCACTGATAGCTGCCAACCGCAACTCCTCTGTAAGGGTAAGTCTTCAAGTCTTTATCTCATTCCATTATTTATTTCATCTGCTTCTTTTTACTGATCTGATACTCTATCTTGGCACAGACTGCGACTTTCAACCTACGGCTCGGGGACATCGTATTGATGCAGTCCTTTAAGCTAAAGGAGGATCGGGAAGAGCTGGCGCAGTTCCAAGAAACTGCGGTCCCACTAGAGGAGCACTCGTAACTCTAGAAAAAGGTGGAGGATACGAGGGCCCGTGTCTGTGAGGTGGAGAGTCTACTGGCCACCTAGCAGTCAAAGTTCTCCACTCTGGAGGCCACTTCCTCTAAGTTTTTAGAGGACGCCGCAGGTTACACCCGAGCAATGGAGACGGATCTGGCTAAGGCCCGTGATGAGCTCCGGTTGAGCCAGGAGTAATCTTTGGCCCATGCTGAGGGGCTGACCAAGGCCAGAGAGGACGCTGGGCGGTCACTCACACTGAATTTTCCACCAAGGAAGTCAAAGACCTCCATCTCTAAGTAGAAGAACTAAAAAAGAACCTCGATGTGATAGCCGATGATACACTCTTCGTTGCGTGGGAGAGCAACAGAGATATGGATCTCTCAATCACTGATGAACTCAACATGAGGACAATGCTCGAGGCGAGCCTTTAGGCATAGGAGGCCAAGGTGGCCAAGGAGAGGGAAGCTACAGTGGCAGGTCACATCCCCGAGGTCGATCCCATGATCGAGCTGGTGGTAGAGGTTCCTCCAAGCCAACAGTCCCAGTGATTTTGTTCTTTATATATATATATATATATATAAATAGCTAAGTAGGCATGTGTGCCATTGTTTATTGGGGTATAGACAACTAATGCTCGAGCCCCCAATAATTGTTGTAAATATTTTTCCATTTAAACTTATGTAGCTTGCACTACTTTATTGCCATGATTGCACTATCATTATCGAATTGACACTTAGTAAATAGGCAACTTGGACTTTTTTAATTCAACTCAACGTAACGTAACTCACGAGAGTCCCAAGTCGTTGACTTAGGTCTTGTGCTCTTATCGACTTCTCTTAGTACTTAGATAATTTTTAGGCATTTAGTGTTACTCTATAGGCCCGCAGTCCTCGTGAGTAACTTTAACGCGAGGTCAAGTGATACACTTGACGCGGCCCTACGTCCCCAAGTTCTAACTCAAGATGGGGCCACCCTACGATACTTAGAGCTTGAGGATCTTCCTGCCAGTGTCTAGATGCTTGTGCATTTAGTGTTTCTTCTTAGGGTCGTGGTCCTAAGAGTAACCTTGATGCGGTGTCAAGTGAGGGTACTTGGCTATCCTACGCCTTCGAGTTTCAACAACTCGGGCTTTTAGGAGGTCTGTTGCACTGTAGGGTTTTGCCTTAGTGCTTGACACTTAGGACATTTAGTGTTGTCTTCCAGCCTCGATGTCCTTGAAAGTAACTTGAATGTCATCTTGTGTCATCGATTCCCAATGACTCGGGCCCCTAGGAGGTCATTCGCACTAAGCTACCTGCCCCCGAGTACATGGTCACCGATGTGTTAGCTCGGACCTTTTGATTTTCTCCTCAGTGCACAACTCGAGTCCTAATCATGTGGAAGTCGTGAACTCATCATCCTAGGTTCAGGTAATAGATTTCACACCCTTAGACTAGGTTTTTCGCGATACACAAGTTTTAGCACTCAAGGTCTAGCTCTGATTTCCAATGACTTGGGTTTCCATTCGCATCTCGAGATCATAGAACTAGGTCATTACTATAACGCCCTCCTAAACCAGGACCGTTACACTGTGTACTTAAAATTGTGTCAGACCTGCTAATCAGGTCATTTGGCTTAAAATGTGTAACTAAGGTTAGTGACAAGGGTTAGGGTTAAAAATTTTGGTCAAAGAATCATTGACTTTTATTCCAAAAGTTTTATATAACATGGGATCCCAAAATATTACAACTCAACTGTTAAAACAGGGCTATAACCCTAGCTCCTCTGAGATAACCTCGGCCGTGATGGTCGAGCAGCCGCATATGTACACACCGCCACCGAAGCTCTCCAACTCATGGCTGGTCAAGCTTTCCCTTTCCCTTACATGCACCACAAAGCACCCGTGAACCGAGGCTCAGCAAGAAAACAGAACGTGCAACAACAGAGAATATAACTTAAAAATAACCATTCAATAATAATCAATAACATTAATTCATAACCAATATCATTTAAGTTCAATGACATGATCATTGGATCAACCTGGGGTTGTTTCCCTATTCAGTTGGCTTTTAAGCCAACTCTTGGGCCCATTCCCTAGCTACGTGACCATAGAGTCACCTGGGTCCTTGCCCTTAGCTCTGTCCCACTAGCCATAAAGCTAGCCCAACCCCCGTGGTTAACCATCGACCTTAAATTCGATCAACGTAATAATACATTGCTAGTTTAGGTCAATGCCTCTCGGCTAGCGCACAGTGCGCTATTGCCATCCTTGACTTATAAGTCAAGCCCTGATCTAGGATTTCATACCTTACTTATAAGAAACAGATGTGGATAGGCACATCCCGAAAATTAAGCACACATTCATGCTAATCATATAATCCCATTGAATAACCATTTCCACAATACTAAACATATTCATATAATGGGGCCACATGCCCTAACTATAGAATTCATGCGACGAATATAAGCACTTACGCATTTATCAACAAGCATTTAGAACAATAGCCTAACATAACCAATCCTGGGGCCCAAGCCCTAATCATATTAATATACAACGAATGGGCCAAGCCCTAATCACATACAACACTTTCTGGGTGCAGTTTTCTTACCTTAGGTCCAAGCAAGCGTAAATAAGAATGACCCTCGAGCACGATCCCGGTTCAAAGCCCCTAGTGATACCCTAAGTCACAACAATAAAATAGGATTCTATTAATATCAAGTGAACAAAGGCTTCCAGACCAAGTCCTAGCCTCCAAAGCCTCGGGTTCCACTAAACCGGGCAGTGGAAACAATCCTGAGCCCTAAGGAAAAAGTTTCATTCTAAAAAAAACTCCCCAAGGCAAAACTGCCCAGGCGGGCCGCGACTTGCCCCCCTGTGGGTCGCGGCGTGCCCCCTAACCAGCCTCTTCGTCCTCCCTATCCAGAGGCATGGGCCGCGACCTGGCCTATCAAGTCGCGGCACGCCCCCCAGGCAGAGACCTCCCAAGGTGCCTGGTTCAAGCTAAGTCACGATTTTTCAAGAACAAGGTCGCGACTTGGCCCCTCGAACCCAGAAATAAACTCCATTTCAGCAGCTAAATTCTATCCAATTTAACCCAAAATCATCCCAACACACACAATTAAATTAATACAACAGCTCTAATATGCTCCCAGCAATAAAACCCAACAGAAAACTAGTCCCAAAACTCATTAAATCCTTACTTCAATCTTTGAACATCAAAGGCTCAAAACACTTAAAAACCAGCCAGAAAATTCCATAATTTAAATGCTAAACCATAGTTTAAAGCTTACCTCTACTGAAGATTGAATCCACCAAATTGCTACTGAGTTAGTCCCCAAGATTTTCGCTCCAATCCTTGTGTTTCTAGCCAAAAAATTTCCTTAGTTTCAAAAGTTAGCTTAGGAAAGCTTAAGAGAAAAAAGTGAAGGAGAAGGAGGGAGGGTCGGTTTAGGTAGAGTTCTAAGTGCTTCTATCTTTTTTCTTTTCTAACTTAAGTCACTTAAGTTAATCGCAAGGCCCGAGGTACCAAAAAACGTCCCTGAGGGCAAAATGGTAAATCTTCCCAATATTCCCTCATAAACTCTCTAACTTCAAATATATCTCCAAATACTTATTTTCATAACCCGATAACCAATTAAATATCTAATACCCATTGACTCGCCCCGAGTCGGGTATCGGGTCCCGTTGTGACTTTCCCGCTGACTTGCTCCCTAGGATCGCCTCGTGCCGAATAGTTCAAATAAACCCACATAATAATGTGGTCTCTCACATATAACACATATATGCACATAAATACACATTTATGCCTGCAACAGGCCAAATTACCAAATCATCCTTCTAATAAGAAGCGGGTCCACATGCATATTTAATATCCTTAAATATGCGCATTTAATCATATTATCACATAATTCACATATTTACAATTAATATAGTAATTAAACACATAATTCCATATATTGCCATCTCGGCCCCCTAATCAAGGCCCTAAGCCTTATTAGGTAATTTTGGGAAGTTACAATTACTCCTCATGCACGGTCTCCTCGGGAGGCAACCTCAATATGTACTCGCGCTACTTGGGTTTTTTTACCCCTAGGGTCAATTCCTTACTCCGAGTGCAAGTGAGCCGGGCCCCTATTCACATCTCGGGATCAAGGGACTTGGTTATCAATTATTGAGCATAGAATTCACAAAAGGTAACCCTAAGTCCATTCTCACGCTATTTTGAGGCAATTAGTGTCAAGGTCCTGCAGAGTATTTTCCTTAAGTCTTAGGCGACTTAGGCCTGTGCCCGAGTACGGATGACTCGAGCTTCCATTCACATCTTGAGGATTGGGATTCGGTTATTACGCCTCGGGTGTGCACTATCCTCAGGAGAATATGCTAAATCCAATCTCGTGTTACATGGATCTCTTAGGCACTGGGTTTTTCCCATGCTACTTAGCTATGGAATCTCATGACAATAGGGATGCTTCACTCAGTGACTAACTTATCTTCTTAGGTCATCGACTTCCCGAGGCTATTTTTTCTTGCGGCTTACCGAGGACTTGGTCAGTGCTCCTTGGGACCAGTGTCCATGGGAGATAACCCAAGTCCATACCTCAGGATTGAGTGAGGACTCAGTCTTGTGTTCGCATCTCGAGAACAAGGTATTGTGTCAGTGATCCTCGAGCGCAATGTCCACGAGAGGTGACCTAAGTCTGTTCTCGCGCTTCTAGGATTCTTAGTCATCAATCTCTAGACGCTCACCCCTTCTCTGCTCTGAACAAGCTTGGTTTCTTAGGTTGCGAACTCATGACTTAGTTTCCTAGGCTTTTCTATTATCAGGGTATCGACATTAGGCTTACTCTGCTTTGGACAAGCTTAGTTTCCTAGGTCATCCTCTGCAAGGCGTGGTACTTTGCGAGGTTGCCCTAACTCCATGCCACCAAGTGATCGAAAACTAGTCTGTGTTCACTTGTCCAAACCAACGAGCGGGTGCTCTACAAGTAGTACATACAGAATAAAGGAAACTAACAAATATAGGCATAATCTCTCAAAAAAAATTACCATGTTTTTCCTACACGGTTTCCATTAACGGTGCTCGGAGGCTACAAGGAGATTACAAAATTTAATAAATTTACTACTCATATCACTGGTAATATTGGCGAAGATGCTCAACATTCCAAGTGCGGGGTATTAATTCCCCATTCATTCGGGCTAATTTGTATGTCCCCAGACATACAACGCTCTCAACTTGGTATGGGCCCTCCAAGTTAGGTCCCTACACTCCCGCACTGGGGTCTTGGGTGGCTAAGAAGACTCTTCGCAACACCAGATCTCCGACCCCAAACTTTCTATCCTTCACTTTAGAGTTAAAATGTATGGCTACTTTCTGCTAGTAGGAGGCCACTTGAAGCTGAGGAGCTTCATGGAGCTCCTCCACAAGTTCTAGGGACTCTCAGAGTAAAGTGTGGTTTATGGTCAAATCATACGTATCCCGTCAATGCGTGGAGATTGCTGCCTCAACTGGGAGCATGGCCTTATACCCATAGGTCATAAAGAATGGTGAGTGGCCAATGGAGGTCCTGGCAGTGATTCGGTAACTCCATAATGCCCTAGGCAGCTCCTCGAGCCAAGCATCTTTCACCTGTTCAAGCCTTTTCTTCAAGGTGGCTTTGAGCGTCTTGTTAATTGCTCCCAACTGCCCGTTTGCCTGTAGGTGGGCCATGGAGGAAAAGCTCTTCATAAATTTGTGTTGCTGACAGAAGTTTGTGAACACCTCGCTGTCAAACTACAAGTTGTTGCCAGAGACTATCTTCCTCAGAAGCCCATAGCAGAAAATGAGGTTCTTGATGACGAACTCTAGTGCCTTCTTGGAAGTGATTGTAGCGAGTGGAACGGCCTTAACCCACTTTTTGAAGTAGTCGACTGCCACTATTACATACCTTACTCCTCTTTTTCCCGTGGGCAATGACTCGATAAGGTCAATGCCCCAGACCACAAAGGGCCAAGGATTGGTCATATGGGTGAGCTTATTTGAAGAAGCTCGAGGTATATTGGTGAAGCGTTCGCACGTGTCACACTTCTTGACATAGTCCATTGCATCTCCATTCATGGTGGGCCAAAATTATCCTTGTCTCAAGATCTTCTTGGCAAGGCTATGCCCCCGAGCGTGGCCCCTACAAAAGCCTTCATGCACTTCTCAGAGTATCAGACCAACTTCTTGCTTGGAAACACATTGGAGCAAGAGCAATGAATATCCTCGCCTGTACATTCTATTGTGCATGATTACATACCGAGGCGCCTAGTAAAGCAGCTTCCGAGCTGCTTTCTTGCCCTGCGATACCTCACCGGAGACAAGATACTTCATTATTGGCTCCACCCAACTGTTCTGGGGTTGGACTGCTTCCACTTCCTCGGGAGCTGAGATGATCAGAGTAGCCAAGTAGTCAATGGGGACTACATTGATCAGCTCAGCATCCTTCGTGGTTGTCAGCTTGGCCAGGGCATCAGCATTAGAGTTCTGTTCCTGTGGCACTTGTCGAATGGTGAATTTTTTAAGGATGTGTAGCATTTCTTGGGTCCTCGCCAAGTAAGCGGCCATTTTTGTCCCCTAAGCCTGGTACTCCCCAAGTACCTGATTAAATACAAGCTGGGAGTCACTGATTTCGAGGCTCTCAGCCTTGAGCTCAAGTGCTACTTGGAGCCCAGCAATAAGTGCCTCATACTCTGCTTCATGTTTGAGACGTCAAACCCAAACCTCACAGCGCTATGAACCTTATGCCCTGGAGGATACCAAAGTGAGCCCTACACCAACACCATTTTCATTCGACGATCCACCTACGTATAGTTTCCACGTGGGCCCAACCACTGGGGCGTCCCTAGGTCTCTCGTGGTTTCTCATGCACTCGGCGATGAAATCTACCAATGCATGTCCCTTTATGGAAATCCTCAGGTGATAAGTGATTTCAAATTGACTAAGCTCGACCGACCACTTCAGGAGTCTCCCAGATGACTCTGGCTTTTGGAGGACTTGTCGTAAGGGATGGTTTGTTAGGACCTTGATGGGATGCCCCTGTAAATAGGGCCTTAGCTTTTGAGAAGCTACCATTAGGCATAAGGTCAGATTCTCCATAAGCGGGTATCTGGACTCCGCTCCAAGGAGTCTTTTGCTTACATACCACACAGGGTGCTGGACACGACCTTCCTCGCATACTAAGGGGGCACTGATGGAACTCTCTGAGACAACCATGTAGAGTAGGAGGGGCTCTTTGTCTACGGGCCTTGACAAGATAGGTGGGTTTTCCATGTGTGCCTTCAACTGTTGGAACGCCTACTCACACTCCTCTGTCCATTCAAACCTCTGACCTCCTCAGAGTATGTTGAAGAACAGGATGCACTTGTCACTTGCCTTGGAATCAAAGTGAGTCAGGACAGCTATCATCCCAATAAGGCTCTAAACATCTTTATGCTTTCGTGGGGATGGCATATCGACCAGGGTTTTGATCTTCTCAGGGTTTTCCTCTATCTCTCGAGGACTGACAATAAAGCCCAGGAACTTCCCAGAGGCAACTCCAAAAGTGCACTTCTAGGGATTTGGTTTCATCCCAAACCTGCGAAGTACTGAAAACACCTCTGGAAGATCCTTTATGTGGTCTGGGGCTGTAATAGACTTGACCATCATTTCATCTACATAATCATCCATGTTTCTTTCCAAGTGTTCCTTGAACATACGGTTCACGAGCCTTTGGTAGGTGGTACCAGAATTCTTCAGCCTGAAGTTCATCAGTTTATAGCAGTAAACTCTTTTATCAATTCAGAAGTTGGTGTGCTCTTGATCCACGACATGTGTGGAAATCTGGTTATACCCTGAGTACGCGTCCCTGAAGAACAAGAGCTCATACCCAGAGGTGGTGTCGACCATCTAATCTATTTTCGACAGTGAGAAACAGTCTTTAGGGAAAGCCTTGTTAAGGTCAGAGAAGTGTATGCAGGTCCTCCAGATGCAATTTGACTTGGGCACGAGGACTTGATTTGATATCCACTTGGGGTATTGGGCATCCCAAATGAATCTGTTCGCGAGTATCTTATCCACCTTCACCTTCAAGGTTTCCGCCCTGGGTCATGCGGTCTCCGCTTCTGCTGAATCGGGGTGACGTTTGGATTGACATTCAAGGTATGAAAAATGATATTCGGTTCAATGCCAGTCATGTCGGAGTGAGACTAGTCAAAAACATCTTGATTTTCCTAGAGATATTCCATCAATGCTTCTCAGACTTCTGCCTTTAGATTCTTCCCGACCTTTGTCTTCCTTTTGGGGATGGAGGCTTCGAGGGCCACTTCCTCGACCTCCTCCATGGGCTCAATAGCCCTCTCTTCTTGAACCTGTGGGTCCAACTCGTTGGTTTCATCAACCCGAACAGCCTACACTTCCACCTCCTCGGAAAGAGGTTGTTCAGGGGCCAATGCCTCAACTACCATTATTGGTTGCTTGAGGGACACATTGTAGCATTGCCTCACCTCTTTTTGGTCTCCTCGGACTATGTCAATCCTTGGCTTCGTGGGGAACTTCATGCACAGGTGCCAAATGGAGGTGGCTGCCCCGAACTCCACTAAGGTCGGACGCCCCAAGATGGCGTTATACATCGAGGAGCAATCCACCACCACGAAGGTGCAGTACTTCAAATCCTGGCGAAGCACTTCTCCAAGTTTCATGAGTAGCTTAATCTAGCCCATCAATATGAGACCTTCCCCCAAGAACCCATATAGAGTTGAGGTGTACGGAGACAAGTTGCTTGTGGTCAACCCGATCTTCTCATAGGCTGACTTAAACAGGATGTTCACTGAACTCCCACTATCCACCAGGATTCGTGCCACCATCTTATTGGAAACATGACTCTCGATCACCAAAGGATCGTGGTGTGGAAAGTGCACTCTTTGAGCATCGTCCTCAGAGAATGTGATGACTTGGTCGGTCATCCTTGGCATCTGGGCTGACAATTAAGCTAATTCCAACACCTCATAGTCATGGTTTAAGGCCCGCACATACCTATTATGTGAGCTTCGGAAGGTGCCCCCAAGTGGGGTCCTCTAGAGATGGTCCCCACTCACCCATTCATTGGGGGACATCTGTGGACTATCTGCTGTTGCGGAGTTGTGGGTGATGGACCCAAAACGGGTATGTTTTAAATATTTATACTTGCAAGCGCATGAATCGTATATGAAGTTTAGTGTTCGTGTAAGCACGAGGTCGGACCCAAAGGAGTTGTGTAAAATCAAAAAGAAAACTATTTTAAATCAAAATTAATAAATTTTAACCTAGCTCCAAAGATTGATGAGATTTTTGTATAGTGAAAATAAAATAAAAGATGATAATAAAGAAATTAAAGACAATATATAAAAAAAAAATTAATATTAGAGATAAAGATGGAAAAAGAAGATTATTCAGGTATTAGAATCCACAAAATATAAGTTCAATAATATTTATAAGTACATTGATTCCCAAGTTTTAGTGATAGTTAAAATAAATCAAACTATCATTTTCCAAATAGATTTATAATTTTAAGCACAAATTACTTCTAAAAAGATAAGATTTTTCTTCACTTTTCAAAAAGTATAATTTCAAAGTATTTAATGTGAATCAACCTAATGAAACAACAAAAAATCAAATAACATTATTTATAAGGCAAAACATAATATTTTTGTTCAAAGCATTGGATGTGTACAATTTAATGACACATCTTACACAAAGAATATTATGTTCTTGCACTAATGAAGAACAAAGTGTAAATTTGTTCTAACAATCTAAAATACAAGATATTTAAGATGAAAGAAAATATTTGAAGAAGAAAATCCATAAACTTTATTGCACAAAATGGGAAATCAACACACAACATAAATATTATCTAGTTACATATTGTTTCATCATCACCTTAATAATCTTAAAAAGATTAGAAACTCATAACTAGAATATAAATTACAAACCAAAAAATTACAAACATAAATAGGAAAATTTGGTGGATGAACCCCCAAAATTTTCCTCTAAAAACTCATAGAAAAATGACCAAAAAGAAGAAGAAGATGAAGAGAATTGAGAGGTCTTGAAAGTGTAGAACTTGTGTTGTGAAACCTCTCCTCTAAAATAATCACTCCTAAATGGTCTTGAAAGTTCCCTATTTATAGCCAAAATGAGAGTATTAAAATAATCAATTTAAATTAATTAAATTGATTACATTAATTAAATTAATAATAATATGGCAAAATAGGGATAAATTATAGGGTGTAATGATGATTTCGGGGTAAAATATGTAGAAAAGTTTAGGTAAAAATTGGTATTTTAGGGACAAAGGGACAAGGGGACAAAATTGCAATTGTTGGGCTCAAAAAGGTGAAAAGTGGCTTGGTGGGCTGGCAGGTGGCTGTGGTCTGGCAGGGTGGTATTTGGGCCGACTGGGCCATGCGTGGGCTGGCTTCAGGTGCAGCTGGGTTGAAGGCAGCTGGATGTTGGGGTGATTCGGCTGGGCCTTTGCTGAGGAGTAGGAAGCCCAGGCGGTTGAATGGAGGCATGGGCCTGTGGGCGTGGATGCTTTAGGCTGGGTCGAAGGCTGCTGGGAGGCTGCTGCTGAGCCGAGTGGCCTGGAGGCAGCTTGCTTGAAGGAGCACATGCAAGTGGGCCCACACGGCAGGAGGGCTGTTGGACCTAGGCTGGGCTCGGTTGGCAGGTGGGCTGAGAAAATGCCACTTTTCTTTGTTTTTTTCACAAAAATGCCACTTTTTTCATCATTTTCCTTGCTTTTCAAGACCTAAAAATGTCGTAAATTCCCTACAAAATAAATATAAAATAAATCATAATATTTTCAACTATAAAATAAATTAATTTAATTCTTTGAAAATATTAATTGTAACTTAATTTATATTTAACATTTAAGTTCAATAATACAACATTTTTTACCTCAAATTAAACAACAATAATTCAAATAATTAACTACAACATTTTACAACACAATAACTATAAAAACACACAAAAATATATAAAATCATGTTAAATCCAATAAAATCAAAATTACTTTAAAAATCAATAAATCAATTAAAAACTCAAGAATTAAGCAACAATTAGCACATAAAAAGTGGTAAAATAACTCTATTTTATAGAGTTATCAGCGGGCACTATACCCAGAGCGTGGGGAGCTGCGGGATGTGTGAGTGCTCCCGCGGCCGGGGTTGGGGCCTGAGCCTGGCTTGCTCCATCCCTTGCATAGTGGTTGAGGTATCCCAATTTGATGAGGTTTTCGATCTCATCCTTGAGTTGGCGGCACTCATTGGTGTGGTGCCTTACATCATTATGAAAACGTCAAAAAAATTTGGGATCTCTCCTTTCCCTATCTCTCCGAATGGGTTGTGGCTTCCGGTAATTGATGTGTTGTTCCGTGGCCACAAAGATGTTCTCCAGAGAGTCCACAAAGTCAATGTACTCGGGTACTGCGAGACATACTTCTTGTTAGGGGCAACTCCCTGTCCTGCCTGCACAGTCCCATTTTCTTTGGGCTTTCTGCCCTTGCCTTTGCCCCCGCGTCTACCGTTGCTAAGGGTCCGGGTCAATGCAGATGATTGGGAGGGAGCAGAAACTTTAACATTGAATGTAGGGTGATAAGTATTGTATCCAGTGGGCACTACTCCATATCTCGTCGGAGCGGCACTAAAACCAAAAGGTTGCACGACACTAAAGCCAGCTGGTAGGACAATTGGATTGAACTGGGCACCTGCCACACTCGATTGGACAGGAGGGTAGGGCGAATATTGGGTCCCCGAAGCCACGGGGCTTGACTTTGTCAGAGTGGGAAAGGTGATAAGCCCATCAAATTCTTTGAGATGGCCATCTTACCATTTAATATACTCTTGTGCTCGAAGAATGAAGTCGTCGATCTTGTGGCATCCTCTCCACTGGAGGTCATCCCATAACAGTGACCCTGCCTTGATGTCAGCTTGCAAGGCCATCAGCTGCTGGTCGTCGTTGACCCTCTTGGTCCTCGAGTTTCCTACTTGAAGCACTTGACGTAATCTTTGAGGGTCTCGAAGGGTCCCTGCTTTATGTCGGCCAAAGCGTAGACCTCAAAGATCACCTTCCAAACAACTATAAATTGTCTTCGGAATGAAGATGACATCTAGTGCCCCAAATGAATAGATCATGGCTTGTGTTTCTTGAACCATTCATCTATTGGTCCCGTCAATGTTAACGGGAACACATGACACTTGGCATCTTCGGAGACACGATGCACCGACATCAACCTATTTAACTTCAAAAGGTGGTCGGCGGGATCCATGCTGCCATCAGCAGACGTGATGTCAGGCATCTTAAAGCCTTATGGTAACGAGGCTTCCACAATGTGAGGATTGCATGTCTCCCTGTCCTCATCCTCCAAGTCAGAGTCATGGCCCTGTCATCTGGCCATTCTAAGCATTATCCTCTTCAATCTCTCTAACTTCACATGGAGGGGGTCACGGTCTTGATTAGCACTTTGTGCCAGAGTATCTCTATTACGAGCGTTGAGACTGTCCCAGAGGTCAAGTTGGTCCTTCCTCTTGGGTTTGCGCTCAGGAGCCTAATTACCCCTATGAGCATTCCGTTCGTCTCCTAGGAAAATTTTACCTCGAAATGCACCACTGCCCTCGGGGTATGCTACTTATGTTTCCCCGTCGAACTCAATATTTTCATTGTTAACCGAGATGTTGAGGTCGTGTTCTCCGTTAATAGAGATGTTTCGCTTGTTGATTTCTTGGCCATTGTTTCTATGGTGATGGTGAGGTGTTGGGGGGACACCACCTCCAGGCCTCCTGCGATCCGTATTGGTGTGCCTGGGCGAAACGCCCTAGGCTCCACGAGTGCTAATGGCTTGGCGGTGTCCTCGGGCACCTAGGCCTTTATCCCTACTAGTTGGCCTATGGGTCTGGTTGTCTTTGAGGGTCCGACAAGCCTTCATTTTCTTGGGTATAGGGTAGTCATCAACCTTACCTTTTCCACAATCTTGTGGCACAGGTGGGGCTCCAACTCTAACTGGGTGCATGGGGGGCACGCCAGCTGGCGGACCTCGCACCACATCAGTCGGGTGCTTGGGAGGCACCGAATAGGTTGACATGTGGCACTCCAGCTGGAGGCACAGGTGGCACACCAGCGTGCTGTCTAGCTAGTACTTTTCCATGGAATTCCATCGTAGCCCTTAGGCTGCCAGAGTAGCCCTCATGGCGTTAACCATCTCCTTTAGGGCGGCGATATTACCCTCTGGGGTGTTGATTTTCTACTGCTGAATGGTCACCTGGTCGTGGAGTGCCACCACTTCTAGCGTCTCCTCCGCGTCCATGGGTTGAGAATATTCCTCCTCATAATACACATCGTTTCCTCCATCGTCTATGCCATCATATTCAGCGTTTTTGTTGTATTCTTCCACCATCTCAAGGAGGTCCTACGGTGGTGGACGACTAGTTCCTCCTCCCTCAACTCTGGCGAGAGGAGTTGCATCGTCTGGTGTGTTTCTCCGCGTGATCACCATGACTATGTTCTTCAAGCTTTCTTCAACCTCTTAATGAAAGCACCAAAATGTTGATTGCCTTTTTCACTATCAACCTAATCCAAGAGTTTAAAGAAAATAATGGAAAATGCACAAGGATTTTACGTGGTTCAGGCTATAAAAGAGCCCTAGTCCACGAGTCTCAGGTATTTAGTGAGCTTGAAGCTTATTTGAGCAAGCTTCAATGGAGGTTCTCAGGCAATGTATTTATTGCACTGAGTTACAGAGTTTCTAAAATTCGGACCCTTTAAAAGGAGATTCCCCAGCCCTATTTATAGAGGCTAGGGTTATTAATGTCAATCATGTATTATTAATACAAATTCCCCCATTATTGGGGTATTAATGATGAATTAATAGAAAAAGGGTTACACTAAATAAAGACTACGGCCTAGGCGAATTGCACGGGGCCCATTGCAGAAAGTTGTTTACCAGCTTTATGGGGAACATGCCTCTGACAGTGTCAGGGTGTGGCTACATGTTTCTCCATATCTGTCGTTGTAGTGCAAAATTCTTATTATCGAGTGTACGACTCGACACCACTACTCAAGGCTCTCCAAAAGGTTATCAGACGATGTTGTGGTGGCTCGTATTCGTAGTGATTGACACCTGGCAGCTCTTCTAGATCCAGAGGACAAAATCCTAGACCTGGAGGACAACTGAGTGAAGAAGGTGGGAGGACCTCTAATATTGTCCTCGAGGCGTGGCCTTACCTGGAGACATCCACACCTCGAGGACCAACCTCGGGGGGTGGCCTCCCTTGGAGACATCTGTGTCTGGCCGGTTCGGGGTACCTGGAGGAGTTCACACTCTAAGAACATCACATCTTGTCTTGTTGCTAATTACTCCTAATTTCCACGTGTCTAGTGGTAAAAATACAAACAAAAAATTGTAATTCATGCACTTGTGGAAGTAAGAGTTTTTCATTAAAAAAATTCAATCTCCATATATTGAGTTATGAGAAATTTATTGGTACATTCTTCTTCGACATTGTATTTCTTCTCAAGTCCTTTGTTGATATTTTGTTGGTGTAGAGATCATAGAGACGATCCGAGAAAGCATTGAGGATGTGACCATGGAATAGGAGCACATGTTCTTCGTGCTTCTTCCTTTCATTTATTACTTCTTGAGAATCATCATGTGCACCCAAAGTCTTCAAATCTTTGTCAAGTACGTAGTAGACCTTCAAGGTTGTGAGATTGAACTTGATCTTGTCTTGCCATTGAAAAAAGTTAGAGTCATCAAAATGATCTAGTCTCACTAGATCTTAGGAAATGAACTTGAGAGCTAAGATTGATGAATTTTCTTCCATAGTGTTTAGGTTAGAATTTGAAACAAGAACCTTTGAAACAAACAATTTTTGAAGAGAAATCTAGGGTTTGACAAAATGTGATAAAATGAGCCATTTTCGATATTTGGTATTATTTAGAGGAATAATTCAAGAAGTAACAAAATTATTTTCCCCAAATATAAATTACTAGTAATTGTTGGGGTTATGACTTAATACACAATTTGAATATTTTAATTCAAAGAAATCAAACTCAAGATATCAATATACACAATGGAAGAATAACACAAATAAGATCAGGAGATAGAGAGGAGAAAACCCTAGTTACATAGAATCATAAAGATTGTGATTTTATGTGAATCAATGGAGATGACAAAAGGCTTGGCACAAATTGGATTTGTTGTCCAAAATCTCTATTTCTAACATCCCCTTAGAGATTACTTGAAGCTACTACAAGTTTGAATGAGATTGAGACTTACAAGCCTTGATCTTCAAGTCAAGCTTTCTTTATGAATATCTTGGAGAAAACTAGTAATCTTGTGACTTAGAGAGTGAGTGGGTTTTAGATAGAGATAATGGTAACTGATCAGTTCTCCAATATCTCAAATGAACCCCTTAAATAGTGTAGAAACTATCATTAGTGTTAACCAATGAGATTAGTGCATTTTAAAACATGTTTTGGAGCCATAAACACGTAATTGTACATACTGCCCACGCGATGCATCACCTGTCTGGCTGTTGTGAGACAGGCGATGCAACGCCTGTTGCTCTGAGTTTTAACCCCGTACATCAACCCAAAATACCTCCAAATGTCTCCAAACTTTTTGGGTACTCTTATATACTCAAAAGAAACACTTTGGACCCAAAAAGATAATTTTAAAATGCCTACACTATAAGTCAACCTGCTCATGTTGACTCTAGTAAAATTGTTACTGTTTTGCACCTCCTTGTGCTTAACCAATTTTACTATGTATTTAATCAACCCTAAACGTAATAGTAGATAGAAATTTTTCCCATGAAGACAGATCCCTAATGGGGCAAGAATTTCCGACCTAATTGGATAATGGAGTGGAGAAGGAAAGCATTTCCCATCCCCAATGCAAGGACGAAGGTAACACTACCTGCCCCATCTCCATCCCCATCCCCATTTATAATATTTTATTTTGTTATATGTATACATATTGTTATTTATATTGATAGGGATTTCCCGTCAACGCCCCCTCCAAGAATAGAAGGCGCGGGGATGGAGAAAGGATAGTGGAGGCATTCCCCTCCCCCAATCCTCGCCTTGTTTCCATCCGTAATTGTTTGAAGCACAACATACATAATAATGACGAAAAATACTCAAACTTATTGTATATGTCTATAATTTATGCTCACATCACACATTATTTATCTGACCTGCTCGAAGGAACAAAGAAACACCGAGCAATAAGTCTATTTTCATATCATAAAATATTTGGTTAAATTAATGGCCGGATTATATATTTTTTTTATCTCATTACATTTACACGAACATGTGAAGCACATAATTCACATGAAAGTCTTGTTTGGTACAAAAATGAAGAAGGTAGGAAATAATATATATAATTGAAGTTGCTTCAAATATTAAGTTATATTTGATTTCACTATATGTGTATTATAATTCTTTCAAAATTGGGAGAACAAAAAATGTGACCGAATTGTGGATAATCCATCCAATAATGTCCCTCTTTCTACTTAGGGGATGTTTGGTATGCAGGAATCTAAAAACAAGAATGAGAATCTGAACATTTTCTCATGTTTGGTACTAGGTTTGAATTTTTCTAACCTAAGAAATTGTACTCCTATGAGTTTTAACTTTTCATGATTCTTGACTCAAGTGAAACCCACCTGATAGGTAGTTTTCAGATACTCAAGAATGTGAAACACTTCTAAATTATTATCTTAAACCAATAATTTTTTAGTTAATGACTTTTTATTTTTGAAGCTTAAAATATAAAAACAAATATAAATATATCAAACCATAAAATGATAAATAATGTTTGTTTATTTAAATAAATTGATATGTAAATCATTTATATCATTATTTTTGTCTAAAATAACAAATGAAATATTATTAAAAATAAAATAAGGTTATCTTTGTATTTTTAAAAATTATACTTGATTCTAGTATTTAAAAATTGTATTGGCTTAAAAAAATTATTTCACGAGTAAAATTGTTTATAAATTATAATTTAGTAAAAAAATTGCTAATTTTTTAAAATTTCATTTGTTATTTATAATTATATTATTTATTATTTAATATATCATTATATTAATTTTATGAAAATACGAAGAAAAAAAAATTGATATGATATGATGAACCAAATAAAGTGATATTCTCAAGAATTTAAAAACTGTTAGGGTCTGATTGGTTCGCGATTAGAAAACTGTATTTTTGAAAAGTGAGATTGTGAAATGAAAATCTGAATTTAGTGACTGAAAACATGTTTCTGAAAATGTAATTGGTTCAATGTCAGTAAACTGTTTTTGAGTTTTAAAAAACTGAATCTGTGATTGGGATTAAATTTGAAAATATAACAGACACTGAATACGTGATTGGTTTAGCTGAAAGTAAAATTTAATTATATTGATAAATTAAAATTTAATAATAGTGCATTAATTAAATTCATAACAATATTGCATTGTCATTAACTTTGATTTTTTTTTATAAATTAAAGTTATATTTATTTAGGACATGATTGATTAGTGATTTAAAAATTGTATTTTGAAAAAGTATGATTTTGAAAAAAGAATTTAGATTTAGTGTCTGAAAATATGTTTATGAAAATGTGATTGAATGTATTGTCCGTTAACTATTTTTTAATTTTATAAAATTGAATAATTTTTTAGTAGAAAATCTAAAAATTGAATATGTAATATATATTTTTTATTTTTGGTATAATAATAATTGAAGTGAAAATATTTTTTTTATTTATTTGTTGTAATTTTTATTTGATCAATGAATTTTTTTAGAAAATATATTGTAAATTAGAATTAAATTATATTCTGTTATATGATTTTATAATTAATTATTTTACTAAATTTATATAGATAAAAATTTTAAAAAGTAGATTGACTTGTAAAAAGGACAAAAGAAAAAAAATCAAGACTGTAAGAAAAATAAAAGAAAATTAGAAAGAATTTTTTTTTTTTTTAAAACTCAATTTACAATTTGTGGACTTAGAAAAATATTTTACTTTGTTAGCTATTTTTATTTTATAATATTTAACTTTTAGTATAGAATTGAAATGAAAAATTTATATTTATTTATTAATAGTAATTTTTTTTTGTAATCTTTATTTTATAAAATATTTTATCATTAGCTGAATTTTATTTTAAAATATATATTATAAATTAGAATCAATTGCATCCCTTTGTATAATTTTACAATTAAATATTTTAACAAATATATATAGTTATGGAGGTGAATAAGAATTTTAAATTGAAGAAAATACCTTTTTTATTAAAAAAAATAGAGTAAATATTTTAACACTAGAATTGTAGAAAGAAAGAAAAAAAATTGTCAGTAAAGAAAAATTATTGTACATAACATAACACCTTAAAAAAAATGTAAAAAGTCTATTAATATATAAAGAGAACATAAGAAACAAGTGATTTCGAAAAAGAAAAAAAAAACAACAACAACGTGAAAATATCATTTCCTAAATTGATAATTGATCAAACAACCCCTTAACTTTCCCACCATTACTTTAATATATATATATATATATATATATATATATATACATTTTAAGCGAATCGACCCTGATAATTGATCAGAGCTCAGATATTGGGTTACGCTTTTGGTGGTGGTGGCAGGCTAGAAGTCACATCTACAAATATTGATATGAATTTCTTGTGAGAAAATCCAAAAATTACCACCTCTTTGGAACTCTGTTTTCTCCCATGCATAAAAGCATATATCTTCAACCTCACACTCCCTCTATCGACAAACATTTACAGTTTCATAAAATCTGCAAATTTTCTATCTTAGATTCTTGTTCAAACAACTTTTAAATATGGATTTCTGGTCGGGTAAGTACCTCCGAATATAACTTGAAACTGAGAAAGTTTTGGGATCACAGGGGAAGCTCACAGTTCAATGGGATAGGAAAATTTTTTATCTTTGGAACGAAAATTTATCACGCTAGAAAATTACAGCACAGATAATTCGAGAATTCAAGATTACAGAAAATGATGAGTTCCTGCAATAATAAAACAGGAACTATGAACTCTTCAATGAAAATTCTATTACACTACTTCCCAATGACAACAGGAGCAGGTAAAAATGACAATATATACAAGCACAATCCTATTGTTCTATTTACAACATCAACACCTTTCAGCTTCTAATTTCTAACACTCCTTGAGCATGACACAATGAGCAAACCAAGAGGGGGGGAAATCAGGTCGTTTTGAATGTTTGTTTCTTGTTTCAACGACAGTAAAGGTGATCGTCTTCCTCAAACTCGGAAACACCTAACATGGCCAAAGCTAAATGACTCTTCATCTCGCTATTTGTTTGTAGTGATTGAGAGTAACAATCAATAACGCACCCATTACCCAGAAAACCAGACTTCTTCCTTTTAGATATAAAGGGTTGTTCCTCACCTTTCAAAATTGCAATAATCTCACCAATGGCTGGCCTGCGAGACTCTTCACTTGTTACACAGGCAGCAGCGGCTTCAATCATTCGGGCTATTTGATTTGAATTTCTCAACGTGCATTTGACCCTTGGATCCAACAACTCTTCAATGGCTCCTTTACCTTTATGCAAGAGGGGTTTTGCCTAGAATATGCGAATGAGACCCACATAATAGATGTTACAAAACTACATTACAAAGAAATGCAACCACCACCTTCGTACTGTAAACTCAGAAAAGTCATTAATGACTAAAGCAGCAATACAAGTAGCCTCATGGACTTGTGTTATTTAGCAAGAATGATATAACCTATAGGACCAAACCATGGCTACTAGCATGTAGAAGTTGGCATATCATATTCAAAAGTTCAAATAGCAAGCAAGGATTAACAAATGAACTAGGTTGAAACTTAAAGGGTGTTTGATGAAATTATTGGTTCAAGTTTTACCACAATATGTGTGTTAAAGCCGATTCTGTTCCCACCTCTGTTTTGACTCCCTAATCTCTAGTATTAAAGCCAACAGAAGAATGATCTACAATAGAACATTTTTGGAAATTGAGATGAAACACCCTGATAACTCCAATTCTAGACAAACTCAAGTTTTAGGATCAGTATAGATTAGCATTCGTTGTAAGTTTGGAATTTAGATGGACTTCTCTTATCTCAACAACAGTACAACTGTAAACATCAATACAATCTTGCAAGAAATCCCGTCACAAACTAAAAAAAAAAGTAGCTTAAGGTATCACACCAAAATAAATTTCTCTACTTGATTAGACAGAGTTATTTGAACTTGTCTACTTAAATATACTAATTCAAGACCATGATGGAACACACCAACTAACTTTTGATTAGACACCAACAGCCCCACAATGCAGTCATAGGACTAATAATTTACCACCTATCACCTTATATACCAAGTTGATAGATGCAGCAACATAGTCATGTACACATACTTCTCCGTAGACACGAAAAGAGTCTTGCTAAGAATTGTTTATCAATTGAGTGGGTGACCTGATTTAACTAATAAAATAACGTTTTCAGTGGAAAAATTATACCCAAAAAACCTAGTAACTACTCCATTAAAAGAAAAATCTAATTCAGCAGCTAGATAGGTGATCATTACTCAAACACAAGGAGCTTAAAGGAAACAATTAACGAAAGTAGAATAACCTACCCATAGGACCAAGTTCTCCTCCCCTTGTGACCTTCTTGCTTCAATTGGCTTTCGGCCAGTTATCAACTCCAGCAAGACTACACCAAGAGCATAAACATCGGTTTTGTCTGATACCTTCCCATGTTGGAAATACTCAGGAGCCAAGTAACTGCGCAATTTGTTTTCAAGTTAATTGCACGAACAAAAGAGAACATAATCTTTGTAAAAAAAACCAACAAAACAGAGTTTATGATTTTAATTTTCAGTGAAATCATACCCAAATGTTCCTTTAACAGTTTTGCATAGAAAAGGAACTGAAGGAGCAGAAGTCCATGTTGCTAATCCAAAATCACACAACTGCAATGCAAAACATCATTAAAAAGAGGTAAGTCATCAATACGAGTACTACACAGATTCAGGTGAACGAGCAATTGAAACCAGAGGGAAAGCCAAGACCATTTACCTTAGGTGTTTTCCTGGAAGAAAGTAGAATATTTGAGGGTTTAATATCTCTATGGACAACACATCTTTCAGTTCCATTATGCAAGTAAGCTACTGACTGAGCAATCCCAGTGGCGACCTTATATCTTATAGACCAAGGAAGTGTTGCAGAGCCCTTGATTCCTCTCTTTTTTTCTGCATATTTTTATACACCATAAGTCACTTAGACAAGGACATCAAATTCATATGAAACTCCATAGAAAAGGACTCAAAAGAACATACCATGCAAATGGCGCTCCAAGCTTCCACCGGAGACGTACTTATATACCAAAAACAAACCTTCCTCTGGATCTATACAGAACCCAACAAGGGGAACAACGTTTGGGTGATGAAGAGAGCTAGCAATCATCAATTCTCTACAAAATGCTTTTGAAGACTCTTTATCTTCCTTGTCCAATCTCTTAATTGCCACAGAAGTTCTCAAAATCCCTACTCTTCCTCTAAACACATAGCTCAAAGCCCCTCTACCCAAAACTCTACCTAAACAAAAACAACACCGAATTCAATTACGATTTCATCAAAGAGACTAAATTGATGTTAAAAACTAAAACAAACCCATTTAAATACCTTTGGAGAAACATCGAGTAGCCGTAAGGATTTCTCCGTAGCTGAATCTGATCAAAGTATTGGCCACCGGAGATATACTCCTCTCAAGGGACTCAATTCTCCGCCATTTGAGCTCTTTTGCTCGAGTATCACAAAGCCCATTATCCAAATTAACCATTAGAACAGTTGCAGCTGTAGAAGAACTCATGTTCATGGAATCGAGCTCGACCTGAGAGCAGAAGCTGAACCTGAAAGACGAGTGAACCGACTGCGGGTCAACATTCGTAAGCTCTGCGCCAACACACCCACCGGACTCCGCTAGCAGCCAGGCCTTATTGTGTTCCAAATTCTTTTCTTTCTTCTTCTCTTCGGTCTCATCGTTCTTGCCGGAGATTCGCTGGCGGCGAGGTGGAAGAACGCAAGCCAAACCGGCGAGTTCCCACACCATCTTCTTCAAAATGGACTTAATTTTCAGCTCATTGTAGTCACAATAATGGTCTTTTGCTTCAAAGAAAGAGGAAGAGGTAGAAGAAGAAGAAGCGTAAAAGGGATCAGCTGAAGCATTGGGAGGCTCTCCCATGGAGTCAGTGAAGCCCATTTGAAGCAGATCTCAATGAAAGAAAAAACAAGGAGACAGAAACCCAAAAAAGAAAGAGAGAGAAAAAGCAAAAAGAAAGTGAAAGCTGCTTTGCGTGAATGGTAGGAGAGAATTTTTCGAGAGAGAGAGTATGGGAAATGGGGAAGAACAGCTATGTATACGAATAGAAATGGAATAATTTAATTAGAGAGAAAGTTGAAAAATGGAGGGAGGGCCCCCAGATGGGTGTGTGGGGGGAATAATACAGAATTTTGATATAATAATGTGTGTGTATATTATGTATATATTTGTTTTCTGTTTGTCTGCTAAGAAAATATATTTTGCAGAGAAACAATGGGGTCTGTCGGCTTTTTGTTAGAGATGGAAGGAGAGTTGATGTTGGGGAGGCTAATGTGGACACAACCACAAAGCTAAGCAATCTCACTTGCATAATAGTAAGAATATACGTAGAAAAAAAACACAGAAACAAACTTGCCTATTTTTTGCTTAATATAGAATTTTACTCTTCTACATTACTATAATACAAACAAAAAAACAAAAAAAGTTTTGTTGGCTAAACATGATAGAAAGATACACGTATAGATCATACTGATATTAACAATAAAAAAAAATTAAGAAATTGACGTGGACTGTTCTTTTAACTTTAAAATGTTGTTTGAATAAGAAATGTGTGTTTGAGAGAGAGAAAAGTAAATAAAAAAAGAAACATTCATTGATTACTATGAGATTATTTTTGGATTTATAAAATGATTAATAAACCCTCAAATCAATGTATCATAATTATGTTTTTCTAAATAAATATAATGATAAAATTAAGCTTGAGAAAAAGGTAAAATAATAATGGAGAAATGATGCCAAAATGGGTTTGTTGTTTGGTGACCATCCAACTCCTCCCAACCCCCTCAACAACCCCATCTTTGACACTCCAACTTAGCCATTGAGTTTGAGATTTCCTCTTCTGATCAATTAATTGCAAATTATTATTATTTGCTTACAATTTAATTTGGGATTATTTTGCATAATATATATTTATATTTGTTGAACTAATAAAATTTGATTTTGTATATATATAAAGTATTGGCGTATACTCTGAACAATAACCAAGTTATTTAAATATAAATAAATAAAAAATAGACCAGTGATTTTTTTAAACATGTCGAGAAACAAGTTCTCCATTTCGAACACCTAACGGTTCTCTAACATAACTGCCTATTTTAGGACTTAATAATTGTGTTATATATATATATATATATGATAATTTTTCTACAGGATTTCACTTTAAATAACTATAATATATATACATGATCATAAAAAATATCGTACTGAAAATTATTCACAAGTCGGAAATACAAAAGAGTCTCACCAAGACCTGCATAGAATACTCATATATATATATATATATGACAATTCTTCTATAGGGGCTTCATTTTAAGCCCTACCGGTGGGGTTCTCAGTGTTCTCGACCCGTGAACAGTTTTTGGTGTGATTTTTTTTATGATCATGTATATTATAGCTATTTAGAGCATCCTGCAAATTTTCCGAAAATTCTTAATAGTTTACAGTACCGAAAACTAAGTTCAAACATGTTGCTTTCCACGCGCATAAAAAAAATTAGTTATACGTGCAACAACATGTTTGAACCTAATTTTCGGTACTGTAAACTATTCGGAATTTTCTGAAAATTTGCAGGATGCTTTAAATAGCTACAATATACACGGTCATAAAAAAAATCGCACCGAAAACTATTCACGGGTCGAGAACACTGAGAGCCCCACCGGTAGGGCTTAAAGTGAAGCCCCTATAGAAGAATTGTCATATATATATATATATATATGAGCATTCTATGCAGGGCTTGGTGGGGCTCTTTTGTATTTCCGACTCGTGAATAATTTTCAGTGCGATTTTTTTTATGATCATGTATGTATATTGTATTATTTAAAGCATCCTGCAAATTTTCATAAAATTCTGAATGATTTAAAGTATTTTCCACGGGCATAAAAAAATTAGTCACGCATGCAACAACCTATTTTTAAAATAGTTTTCGGCATTGTAAATTATTCAGAATTTTCTGAAATTTTGCAGGATTCTCTAAATAACTACAATATACACGGTCATAAAAAAAATCGCGCTGAAAACTGTTCATGGGTTAAGAACACAAAAGAGTCCCACCAGTAGGGCTCTTTTTGAAGCCCCTGCCATAGAAATATTAGGAGTATTCTATGGTAGTGGCTTCAAAAAGAGCCCCACTAGTGGGGATTTTTTTTTATTTCCGAACAGTGAACAAGTAGGGGCTTCAAAAAGATCCCTACCGGTGGGGCTTTTTTGTGTTCTCAACCTGTGAACAATTTTCGGCGTGGTTTTTTTTTTATGACCATGCATATTGTAGTTATTTAGAGCATCCTGCAAATTTTTAGAAAATTCAGAATAATTTTTAGTGCATGTGGATGCCAAGAATCCACCAAGGAAAAAATCTCTGATCTCTGATTGAAATACATGGCTAAGGGTCACTTAGTCCTGCTATTGGGCTCAAGCCTAAAGATCTCACGAGACCACATTCTAGCCAACACTCCCAAGTGCCCCGCAGGTTTCTGAAGATTCGAAGGCTCACGACACCCTTGTGTGTCTAGCACCCCTGGGCCTTACGAGGCCCCCACCTCGCACCCATGTGTCAAGCATCCATGTGCCTCGCGAGACCCTTGCCTAGTTAAAGACCCGAGTGCCAAGCTCTTAGGAGTCTTGATCCCATGCGACTCACAAGACCTCCGCCTCGCTGAACACCAGAGTGTCTCATCAAGGGGCTCGTGCCAAAGGCCCCGCACCACAGTCCCTCGCCGCCCAGCACCTCGTGAGACGTTGAGGCCTCGCATAACGAGGCGCACCTCGCCTGGCCCAGGAGACGTCGTGTCATGGTAGCACCTCGCCTCACCCAGGCCCCTCGCGAGACATTGAGGCCACGCATAGCGAGGCGCACCTCGCCTCGCCCAGAAGCCTTCGTGTCATGGTGTCGCGTACCCATGTCGCACGCCAGCACCTCGCCTCACCCAGGTGCCTCCATGTCGTGATGCCAATGCCTCGCACGCCCATACCAGCGTCCTCGCGTACCCATACCTTGGTCGCCCAGCACCTCACCTCGCCCAGGATCCTCTGTGTCGTGGGATCACGTACCCATGTTGCGCGCCAGCACCTCGCCTCGCCCAAGTGCACCCCGCGCGCACCTAGCAAGCGCGCCTCATGCACCACCTAGTTGCACCATCGACGCACACCAATTAATCACACGATGCCTCGCACCACGCAACCTCACAACTCCTTGCTTTCCATGGAAGGTGTCATCAAGGGAGTAGTTATATGAGCAGAGAAGGAACAATCAAAGGATAAAAGAATAGGCACCCTGTGAGGGTAAGAACTTGCATGTGACTCAATGGGATCGTACGGGTATGAAGTACATACCAATGTATGACTTTGAGGACCCTAGGTATCTAATCCTCATATCCATGCCACACAGGTAATGGTCGTACGAGTAAGGTACATGATGTGGTCCTTCTCAGCCAACCTCTGACATATGTCCCTGACAAGTAGTGGTAGTAAGAAGAGTGGTGGCATGACCTGCATGTCCCTGACAAGCGTCGACACCACGATCCTCTGTTCCACCATGACCTATGCCACTACCATGACAGTGTCCCCAAGTACCTTCTTGTCCCTTGGGACCACCTTGTATCAGAGGCCATTAGAGCCAGGCTATAAATAGACTTCCACCCCTCAAGCTAGGGGGTTGGAAAATTCATTGTATACTCAGGCTATTAAGAAATATACGAATGTTTACTCCATTGTTGGTCTACACTTGTTTTTCCTCAAGTCTATTCTAAATTCTTATCTAGCTATCTTCCTACTTACCTTTGAGTTTTTTGACCTAACATCGTTGACGAGTTCTTACCGTCAATAGTTTGGCGTCGTCTATGGGAAGGACGACTATTTAGTCGTTGTTCTTTCATCAATTTTGACAAGAAAAAATGCCAAGTCGTTCAAAACGCCTACGATATTCTTAAGATGCTGAGATCCACCTTGACGGAGACTAACCGAATGCCTCCAGAAGAGACCCTCCGCCACTTGAGAATGGAGACATGCCAGTGGAACATTCAACCCCTGGAGAGGAGAAAGAGGCAACACTCCTGGCAGTCCAACCTAGGGGAGTTCATCGTGAACCACTACGACCCGTGTGGGTGGCCTGAGTACGCACCCTCCTCCTCAACCACTGATTGCACCACGCTTCGGCCAGCGAGACCCATGCCCCTCTTTGCATAGGCCCGACAATAGTTTGCGGGTGCACTCTGTGAGTCCCAGCTCCAGAACTCGCTTTTATGAGAATGAGATACGTGAGTTGCACATAAAAAATAGAAGGCTGGAAGCCGCAATAGAGAACATGTAGGAAGTGTCTAATGACCTACTGCAAGGAAGGTCAAGCATACCCCTTCCCCAGCATAGGAGAAAAAAAATGCACGAGGAGAAATCACCATACTTGACAAAATGCAGCTCTCCATTTGTTATACCCCTCGCCCAGAACGCGAGGACTATTATACACCAGTGGCGAAACCTGGCACGAACCCCACCTACGGGAGGTGCGGACCCAAGATTACCCTCACAAAAGCCTCACCTGACTTGAGGGGGAAATTTAACTAGAAAGGGTCTGGGGTAAAAACCACACCCCCCACAGCTCCCCCGAGGGACACAACCAAAGCAAGGGTTCAGTCTGAGAACCCGTAAGATTCCTTAAGCGAAAAGAAGAAGGAACTAGACACCGAAATGCAAAGCCCTCAAGTCAAGATTATCACTGCACCTAGGGGGCACAAAGATGACGAATAATTTGACCATGATTCTCCCTTCACATGGGAGATCCAGGTTGAGCAACTCCCCACCAGCTTCAAAGAGCCTCGCATGGCTCCGTACGAGGGCACTACGGATCCAAAGTATCACTTAGACTCCTTCAATAACTTGATGAGGTTAAGGGGGGTCAATAGTAGAGAAAATTTCCATTGCTTTGTCGTTACACTTAAAGGAGTTGCGTACAAGTGGTTCAAGAGGTTAAGGTCAGGAACCACCAAGTCGTGGCAGCAATTCTCTGGAAAATTTCTTCAGCAACATCGTGCAGTCTGTGATTATGTTATGCCAATTACCAGCCTCGCTAACATAAAACAAGGCGAGAATAAAATTATGAACAGTTATATCCATAGGTTCAATATGGAAGCAACAAAGTTGGGAAGTTCAACTAGAGAGGAGCTCAAGAGAGCTATTACAGTCGGAGTTCGTCCAGGAAGCAGGTTATGGGGTAACATGCTCAAGAGAGAGGTTACAAACTTAGATGACTTCTTTGAAACAGCACAAAAGTATATACATGTGGAAGAGGGCCATAAGAACTTGCATGTTGAGGAAAGCGAACCTTCCTCCGATCACCCTTCTACCAATACGTTTGAATATTCCGTGTAGAAGAGAACGTTGTGATAGAGGAGTCGAGCGATCAAGTTGAAAATTGGAAGAGGGCTACAAAAAGGCTTCAAAGAAGAAGATAGTAGGATTCATCAAATCATCGCAATCGGCCCCCATAAAGATCCAAAGGAGTCACCTAGCTGATTGTAGAGATCTGGAATCATTAAAGCATATCGAAGAGAACGAAAAACAAAGTACTTGACAAGAAAGATCCGACAAACCAATTACGAGGTATTGGACCCGACCTCAACATGCACCTAGCCATGTGCAAAATAGGTGCCTAGCCTCGCAAGCCTTGACAGGCATCACACCTTGCGCAAATCAAGTGTCCAACCTCGCAAACCTCCATATGCACGTAGCCATGTGCAATATAGGTGCCTAGCCTCGCAAGCCTCAACAGGCATCTCGCCTTGCGCAAATTAGGTGTCCAACCTCGCCAACCTCCACAGGCACTTAGCCATGTGCAAAGCAGGCGCCTAGCCTCACGAGCCCCAATAGGTGCTTGGCCAAGTGTGAAATAGGCATCTAGCCTTGCGACATACATATATATGAAAGTATTTATAATACATATATGTGAGAGCGGTGAAACTTATGAGACAACATTTGAATCTATAAGGACTAGCTACCCTTATAGAATCTAAAAAAGTCAAAAGGTCCCTCAAAAGTGACCCCGTCACGAACAAACCCATCCTGTAAAGGGACCACGTCACAGAAGACGAAAGGGGAATCCAAAGAGATCCCCAAGTCTAGATCGACTGAGTTGCCTTACCAAGGGAAAAAGGGCCTTGAAAATAGGTGTTCGCAAGGTTTCACAAGGACCATCTCCCTACAAGGGTCCTGACTCGAGGAAAGATCACCTCAAAAACCAAAAAATAGTCTGAAAGAAGACACTTATGAAAAGGGTCTCAAAGAAGACACTTGCGAAAAGGGTCTCAAAGAAGATGCTTATGAAATGGGTCTCAAAGAAGACGCTTGCGAAAAGGGTCTCAAAGAAGACGCTTGTGAAATGGGTCTCACAGAAGACGCTTGCAAAAAGGGTCTCGAAAAAGACGTTTGCAAAAATAGTACTATGCGTAATGACGAGAAGGACGTTTCTCGCACAAAATAAAACATGCACGCAAAAATATATAAAAGGATAGCGAGAACCCAAAGGGTCAACAATCCCTTACAAGTAATCATGGTGCACCAACCGACACGAATCACACGCAGTAGAGGGGTCCCAAAGGGAACCCTTTAAACATAAAGCTATTGACCATGAGGACTTGAAAAAGCTCCTCATACAAAAAAAAAAGAAAAAAAATAATGGCTTCTCAAAGTCTCACACCGATGAGATAAGGAGGCAAGCCTCACCATGTGAGAGGGTCTTGTTGTGCGAGACCATCTTGCATAGCGAGGTATTCATCAACCAATAGTGCTGAATGACATCTTTTGATGCTTTATATGCCTCCAAGTATAATGCAAGTATCGCAGTCATGAAAAAGATGACATACAAAGGCCTTCACATGTTGACAGATGAAGGTTGAAGACTCGGAGGCAAGAAGGAAGGTCACCCTTAGCTCGATGCCCCCGAATAACTCGGTTTGTGGCCTCGCATGTCAATGCTTAGTCCTTTTCATTCAGCACTTGATCATGCCCTCCAAAGCTTGTTCTCGAGTGCCATACGATTTCATCTATACTTAGTCATCCCGAGAGATCTCACAAAATAATAACAACGTGCCATGATGCTCGACAACTCCCCCTTGGAGGTAATGCATGTTGGGGTATTGATTTGTTGTCTTTCCACTCACGCGACCATGACAACCCAGAGTGTGTCATCATTGTCACTGGCATCGCAAACTTCCTTGACGAATTCTCGCCGTCAACAACTAGGTTTACAAGAAATCACACAGCAATACCACCAGAGCATAGTGAGTGTAGCATTATAACAAGTCTACAAGGACACCTAAAGACCTCCTCATAGACTGGGGAGCAAGTGTGGATGCAAAAAATCCACCAAGGAAAAAATCTATGATCCTTGATTGAAATACATGGCTAAGGGTCACTTAGTCCTGCTATTGGGCTCAGGCCAAAAGGTCTCACGAGACCACGTTCTAGCCAACACTCCCAAGTGCCCCGCAGGTCTCTGAAGATTCGAAGGCTCACGACAACCTTGTGTGTCTCGTGCCCCTGGACCTTGTGAGGCCCCCGCCTCGCGCCCATGTGTCGGGCGTCCATGTACCTTACGAGACCCTTTCCTGGTTGAAGAATTGAGTGCCAAGCTCTTAGGAGTCTTGCTCCCATGCGACTGACGAGACCTCCGCCTTGCTGAACAGCAGAGCGTCTCATCAAGGGCCTCGCGCCAAAGGCCTTGCACCACAATCCCTCGCCGCCCAGCACCTCGCAAGATGTTGAGGCCTCGCATAACAAGGCGCACCTCGCCTTGCCCAATAAACGTCGTGACGTGGTGTTGCGTACCCATGCCGCGTGCCAGCACCTCGCCTCACCCAGGCGCCTCGCGACACGTTGAGGCCACACATAGCGAGGCGCACCTCGCCTCGCTCAGGAGCCTTCGTGCTGTGGTGTTGTGTACCCATGTCGCGCGCCAGCACCTCGCCTCACCCAGGTGCCTCCATGCCGTGATGCCAGCGCCTCGCATACCTATACCTTGGCCGCCCAGCACCTTGAGACGTTGAGGCCTCACATAGTGAGGCACACCTCGCCTCGCCCAGGAGCCTCTATGTCTTGGGGTCACATACCCATGCCACGTGCCAGCACCTTGCCTCGCCCAGGTGCACCCCACGCGCACCTAGCAGGCGCGCCTCGTGCACCACCTAGCTGCACCCTCGGTGCGCACCAATCAACCACGCGGCGCCTCGGACCACGCAACCTCACAACTCCTTGCTTTCTGTGGAAGGTGTCATCAAAGGAGTAGTTATATGAGCAGAGAAGGAATAATCAAAGGGTAAAAGAATAGGCACCCTGTGAGGGTAAGAACCAGCATGCAACTCAAAGGGATCGTACGACTCTAAGGACCCTAGGTATCTGATCCTCATATCCACGCCACACAGGTAATGGTCGTACGAGTAAGGTACATGATGTGGTCCTTCTCAGCCAACCTCTGACATCTGTCCCTGAAAAGTAGTGGCAGTACGAAGAGTGGTGGCATGACCTACATGTCCTTGACAAGCGTTGACACCACGATCCTCTATTCCACCACGACCTATGCCACTACCATGACAATGTACCCAAGTACCTTCTTGTCCCCTGGGACCACCTTGTATCAGAGGCCATTAGAGTCAGGCTATAAATAGACTTCCACCCCTCAAGCTAGGGGGTTGGAAAATTCATTATATACTCAGGCTATTAAGCAATATACGAATGTTTACTCAATTGTTGGTCTACACTTGTTTTTCCTCAAGTATAGTCTAAGTTCTTATCTAGCTATCTTCCTACTTACCTTTGAGTTTTCCGACCTAACATCGTTGACGAGTTCTCACCGTCAACAGTGCCGAAAACTAGTTTAAAAACAGGTTGTTGCACGCGTGACTAATTTTTTTATGCGCGTGGAAAATAACATGTTTGAACCTAATTTTCGGCATTGTAAATTATTCGGAATTTTCTGAAAATTTGTCGGATGCTCTAAGTAACTACAATATACACGATCATAAAAAAATCATGTCGAAAATTATTCACAGATTGAAAATACAAAAGAGTCCTACGAGTGGGGCTCTTTTTGAAGCCCCTACCATAGAATACTCATATATATATAGGACAATTCTTATATAGGGGTTTCACTTTAAGCCCTACCAGTGGGGCTCTCAGTGTTCTCGACCCGTGAACAGTTTTCGGCGTGATTTTTTTTTAAGACCGTGTATATTGTAGCTATTTAGAGCATTCTCCAAATTTTTAGAAAATTCCAAATAGTTTACAGTACCGAAAACTAAGTTCAAACATGTTGTTGCACGCGTGACTAATTTTTTTTATGCGTGTGGAAAGCCACATGATTGAACCTAGTTTTCGGTACTGTAAACTATTTGGAATTCTTTGAGAAATTGCAAGATGCTCTAAATAACTACAATATACATGGTCATAAAAAATACAATGTTGAAAACAATTCACGGGTTGAGAACACTGAAGAGCCCCACCGGTGGGGTTTAAAGTGAAGCTCCTATATAAGAATTGTCCTATAAATATATATATGAAATACTTCTCAATGCTTATGGTACTAAATGATGTATATATATATGTGTGTGTTTATATATTTTTGCTTAGGAAATATATATACAAACTTATATTTAAAATCTCTATTATCTATCTTTTACTGATCGAAAAAAGAAGGAAAAAACAACATAAATGTTGGATTGCCTTTTACTTAATTGAAAAGGTTATAATTGCAAATTGTATATGGGATTTTTTTTTCTTTTGTTGGGAGATAATTACGAATGAGAAAAGTATTGTAGTTGTGCGAACTTCTTTAAAGTCATTGAATAAGCACAGAAACTTAATGGCCATAATAATAGTGTAATCAAGAATTTGCTCTTATATTTAATAAGAATCCAACATGATAAAATAGAATATAAATTATATACATTAAATTTAAAAATAACTGTAATCAAATAAATTAGAGAAAATTATATTTTATATGAGATTTTTAATAGAATGTACAAAAATATGGTTTTTTTTAAGAACTTTTACTTTTATGGGTTTATTTTTCCATATTTTTTTTTATAAAAGTTGGTTTATGTCATAATTTTACTCTTAATCAAGTTTTATTAATTTTGAAAAGTATGTTTGTAACTTGATTATTATTTTTTTTAGCTTATTTTTTTTTATACTATATTTATATAACTAATTTTATTGACTATATTTTTCACTGTCAACTTAAAAATGAGATATTAATGAAATAAACAACAAGAACACAACATTTTTTACGCGATTCAAGCTATAAAAGTGCCCTAGTCCACGAGTTTGGTATTAAGGAGATTGGAAGCTTGCTAAGGCAATCTCCAATGGGGTTTTCTCTAACAGCGTTTATATTGCTATGAGTACAAGATTATCTTTCTCTAAAAATTCCGAACCATTTATAATGAGATCCTCAACCCTATTTATAGAGGCTGGGGTCATTAATTGCTAATCATCTATAATTAATACACAATCTTCCCGTTATTGGGATATTAATACCACTTTAATGCATTGGGTTGCATTAACCAGAGACAACGACCCAGGCGATAAATGCTGGGCCCACTGTAGAAAGTTACCTACTTTATGGGGAACATGTCTCTGGCACTGTCAGGGCATGCCGCACGTATTTCCTTGTCAGGCGGTGTAGTGGGAGTGCAAATTATCGAGTCATACAATTGACAACACTATGGACGGATCGCCAAAAAGGCGGTCAGGAGATCCTCTAGCGCTGCAAACCTGCATTGGTTGAGACCTGGCTAGCCTTCTAGGTCTCAAGGACAAGGTCCTTGCCCTAGAAGACAACTGTTTGAAAGGAATTCGAGGACTACTAACTAGTCCTCGGGGCATGGCCTCGGAGAGACGTCCGTGCCCAACCTTTATCCGGGGGAGGTGGCCTCTAGCCGAGATATACACCCTCCGAGGACTGAGCCTCGGGGCGTGACCTTACTTGAAGAGGCACGCGTCCTTGACATGTGTCCTACTTGAATTTCCACGTGTCCTTTGGTGAAAACATGGACAACATTTGCCCTCCCAAGTCTCTACTTGTCCTCGGACAATGGAGACTTAGAACTGGGGAGAAATTGAATAGTCCTCGGACGAAATTTTTTGGACTGCTTCTAACACAACTATGAGATATCCTGCCACATGCTGAGCCCCTATTGTTGGGTCCATCAATCCGTGCAATTAATGAAGGGTCAGGTCTGCGGCTCGAAACGTCTTTTTCGTACCCTAGGTGCTCTTTCAGCCTATACTCGAGATTTTCCTTTTCCAATGCCAATGATCACAATCCGCACCTTTCGGATCTCGACCCTTGGATCGCTCTCGAGTACCTATGTCCTAGGTAATCCAACGGTCGGGGTGAACTTACTTCGCCCCAAGCACAGGACATATAAAAGGTTGAGAACCAACTCTCCAACGTTCCTTTAGCTTATTTCAAATTTCCTGTGCTTTTTACTCTCCAACCTCTCTTAGACTCCCAAGCTGTTCTCTTTCCCAGGAATCCCCGGCTGGGAAAACGACAAGCAATTCTTCATAGTTCGCACTCGATTCAGTACCATCTGACGCTTCATCTCGAGTAAGTGTCCTTAAACTATGACTCTATTTTTGTGTATGTTTGATGACTTAGGATGCATGTTTAAGAGTCATTTTTGAGCTTTTTAAAGGTTGCTTTGACCTCATTTGCTGTCAAAAATGGTCTAAATGGCCTATTTAGAAGTTCTGGGGTGTCCTGATGCATTTTTTCGTTATTATGGACCTTCGACCAGAATCTGGAAAATTTCCAAATTCCGGTGATGTTCATCATCTCTGATGGTGTTCATCTTTTCCGATGGTGTCTCCGGCGCCAGGTGTCTAGCTCCAAGGACACTCCAATGTCATTATTTTTTCTTATCCTTCCCTTTTCCCCAAGCAGTAGTCTTGTAGGTTCTCATTTTGGCCTAGCTTTATTCGGGCTAGGGTGCTAACTGCTTGGTGTTTGTTTTAGATGTTTGAGGAGCTTCATCAGCTCCATCAACAAGGTTTCTACGCCTTTGACAATGAGATCCTTCAGATGGCCCAAGAAACGGGACAACGCCCTGAGAAGGGGAGACAAGTGGCTGGTAGCAGCCAAGCTCTCATTGTACGGGAGATCTCGGAGTCAGTGGCAACGAGACCTCTCAGAGCTTATGTCTCAGAGGAAGAGGCCAATACTGGCTTGATGCCTTTAGACTCCCTTTATCATGCCATAGGCTTTGAGGTAGAAGACATCCCGAGCAAGCTACGACACAAAGGCTTCTTGCAGAGGATCCTCGATAACTACGGGGTAGACGATGGCGAAATATTTGTGAGCCTGGCTCGGGAGGATGAGAGGGCGCACGAGAGCATTCATGGGCTCGGGCCCTAGAGCACCTCCCATCTCTAGGCGGGTGCAGCTTTGCCACTTCACCAATACTATGTCGACTTTCTTAAGTTCATCGGCATAGCTCCCTTCCAGTTGTTCCTGAATGAGTATTGGGTACTGGCAAGGCTGTACATTTTGTAGAAAAAGGTAGAACTGGCCTGTTGACCCAAGATTTGGCCAACTAACACGGAGTCAAAACGTGATTGATATGGACGAATGTATAGAGAAGAACGCAATGACAAAAGTAAAGAAAACACAATAATTTATAGTGGTTCGGCCCCAGGATCTGGTAATGACCTACGTCCACTTAGAATAATATTGATATAAAATCAGAAGGGTGATCAAAGAACCAAGGTTCAATGAGTTTCACACTCTTCTCAAGAACAATACAGATTTACTTGGAGAATTACTATTGCTTCCTATGATTCCAAAGTACCCCGAAAAAAGCCCCCCTCCTTTGAGCTATCTCCTCTTATTTATAGGCTCAAGGAGGGTTACAAGAGATTGTTACAGATATTCTTTCCTGAACAATCGGGTATCCAGAAGATTGTATGAGATAATTTCGGGATTCATAAAGATCTTCCCATAAATGCTGCCTTGTATGCGGAACTACCGACCAGACTGGTCGCGGGTAAGACAGGCTTGCCCTGCTTCTACTGTGTCTCCTGGTCGATACTCTAGTAGACGTTTCCAGGTGTCAGCCACGTGTCAAGAGATTATTTGCCACGTCACCAATGCTAATTTATTAGATAACATTTGCCCCCCAAAGTTTATTTACTACGAACAGTAAATAAACTTTGAACGAACGACTCTTCGGTAACCCCTCCTGACGTGTCAGAACCCTTCGTGTGTTCTTGGAAAAAGCAACCCGCTTCTGTCTAATCGTGTCTTTTCAGTTCCCCAGAAACGATTTTGACGGCCATCACGTTTCCCCATACTTTGAAAAAGGAAAACTAATGATTACACTTTTTTAATATCAGAGACAAACTTATATAAGACCGTCGGAGCCTCTTCTTTCTTTTTACGCACGCCATTATCTTTGCAAAAAACCCTAAAAAACCAAGGCTTTAATCTTTCCCGGAGACCGTTTTCCTGCACTTCCAAGACTCAGACCGCGGACTCTCTAATCTCCGAAGACCTTTTCTTCCACCTTCACGATCACTTTTCTTGGTAAGTTTTCGAAACCCCATGCTTCTAATTTCTCGTGATGCATGCTTCTGGTGGTATACTGTTTAAGTCTTTCTGTTTCTGGTTGAAAATGCTTGTAGACAGAATGTTTTGTGGGCGTAGTAGAGTTACGAGTTAGTTTAAAATTCAGGATCATGCTTTTTAGGACGTAAAACCAAAGTAACATTTCGATTTTTAAGCCAGTTGAAAAAATAAATTTTTCCCGCCCTAAGGGGAGTTGAAAAAGCTTTCACAGAAAAACTTTTTACTTTCACCCTTTGATCCGATTTTCAAATTGTTCGTGTAGAAAAACTAGCTTTTTGATAGAATGCTGTCATATAAAAGCCTAACTTTTATACTCGACCAGCGTTATTCTAAAAAGCTTTTTAGAGTTCTATTTCCTCACCTCCCCATTCTTCTGTTTGCAGACTTTAATGCCAGATTTGTGGGGAGGTGAAAGACCCATCGACGACGACCTTCTTGCCCAGCTGCTCGAGGGGGAAGAACAACCAGCTGTTCGTGTCCACGAGATTCCTTTCTCGCGACCCTCTTCCAGACCACATCCTTCCTCTCCAATGGCCTGTTCCAAGTCTTCTGGCAAGAAAAGGCCCGAATCTGAAAGCAACACTACTCCTCCTGCCCAGCCTGATTCGCAGGCTAGGGTTCCCTCGACCAGTGGTCGAGAAAATCTTGTTCCTGACCCTAATATCCAAACTAGGGCTCGTCCTCGTCATCGGAATCCGCCTGATGTCGAGTGGTATACTCCCCCAGCCAGTTCGATGACCCTTCGAATGGTTGCCAACTGCTTCAGGAAATTCCTCCTTACGGGGGTAACCATTATACGTCCCACCGCGGATCAGAGGGCTAACCGTCCAGGAGGGGCGAACAGCTCCTGGTCTCGATATCACATTGAGGCGGGAGCTTGTCTCCCTCTTCATCCCTTCTTTGTGGGGGTGGCCAATTATTTCGGCGTCGCTCCCTTCCAAATTACCCCAAATGGATATAGAATGCTGGCCGCACTCTATGTCCTGTACAAACTTAACAAATGGCCAGAACCTTCACCTCACGAGGTCAACTATCTTTTTGACCTCAAGTCCAACCCACAACACAACGGGACGGGCTTTTTCCACTTTTGCCACCAGGAGACCGGCCGGACGTTCTTGAGTGGTACTACCCATATATCAAACGTGGGGCACTACAACAAGGAGTACTTCTTTACTCCGAACATAACCAGTGACAACTTGGCCTTCGCGAGAGGAGGTATAAACTTGTCTTCGTCTGGTCGATACTTTAACATAGAGTGTTTCCTTTCATTTTTTCTCAAACTTAATCTATTTTTCAGGCCCTTGGTTACGTCCGACCCCAACACCAAACATGGTGTCGAGGTCTAACACTCTGGGCAGGATGTCTGATGCAGCAAAATGTGTCAAGACCCTGACACTCGAAAATAACTTGAGGTCGTCTGGCCTCCTAGCTCCTCGCCATGAAAATAGAGGGCCCGTGGTGGATGAAGCCATTGCCGAGGGGGTTCCCGAGCAGCAACCTCCTGTGCCTCCTCCTAGGAGGAGGCCAACAGGAGTTACGATCAGGGAACCCATGGGTAGCCCTTCCGCAGAAAGGCCTTCTGCTCCCCAAGGCAAGGGGAAAGAAAAGGCCAAAGAACCCATTGTTGACTTGGGAGAATCTTCCGATGATAATGGTAAAATTATTTCGCTTTTAAATGGTTTGCCGATTCCCTGTCACTTGTTTGACGGGGATGGTAACTTTACATATGCTCCAAACTTAGGGTCAGACTTCTTCATGCCAGATAATGAGTATATGACTAATAGAGTCAATAGTGTAGCGACCAGTAGTTGTAGCTCGGGTATTTACTTTGTTACCTCCTTTCAATTGTCTAACTTACTCTCACCTGCCTCCTTTTTATAAACTTGCTATGTTTATCTTCATGCAGATATGTCGACTCCCAACATTTTTGACATGTACCAGGCCGAGGAGGAAGAGGAAGTTCCTCAACTCCAACGGAAGCCTAAGAAGAGAACTGGTGAATCCAGTCGAGGCCCTCTAGCCAAGAAGGGTCGATCAGAAGATCCTCCTCAGGGTACGCCTACTGGGCAAAGTCCTGCGCCAACTGGGCGAACTCCTACTCCTCCTCCAGCTTCTTCTGAACGGCAAACTACTCCTGTTCGGCCGAATCCTCCAGCTGCGCCTGCCAGGGAGCATCTTTCTCGTGAAGAGGCTCATGGGGCCAGACTCATGAGCCGTGCCATTCGATCTGCCAAGGACCGCCTCAATCGCATTGGCAAAGGCGAGCGTGTTAGGGTCGCAATGGTTCAAGCTGAAGAGCTGCCAGTCGACCAAATCATGAACAGGGCTTTGAACGAAATCTCCAGCATAAGTGTTTCTTTATTCTTCGAGTCTTTAGTTGTTTAGTCCTTGTGATAAGTTCTAACTCCTTTTTCTTCGTGCACAAGCCTTACTTTCTGCCATTGCTGCTCGTACCCGAGCCCAGGCTTACATCGAGCAGGCGAGGCGAAAGCCATCGAGAGGTATCAGGTGAAGGCGGCCGAGGAGCTTTCGGCCGCTGAGGCTAAGCATGCTAAGGAGTTGGAGGTAGTGATCCGAGAGAGGGATGCAACGGTGACTAAGCTGTCCGAGGCTGAAGCTGCGAAGGAAGCAGCGGTCAAGTTGAGGCAAGAGTACCGGGAGTTCAACAAAACCCATCTCCGTGAAATCAAGCATCTGGGGGAGGTACTCAAGACCAAGGATGAGGCTATTCTCTCCCTCGAGGGCAAAGTGAAGCAGTTGGAGCTTGACAACTCCAAGAATCTGGAAAAGTATAAGAGGACAACACTCCGATGTTTCTACAATTTCTGGAAACACAATCAGGGTGCTGACTTTAGCTACCTTTCAGAGGAAGTCAGAACTGCGGAGCTGGCCCGATGTGCTGCCCAACTGGCTGAAGAGGAGGCAAGAGCCGCGACCCCTGCCACTCCAAGTGTCGCTGGTTTGGAAGAAGAAGATGCTGTTGAGGACGTGACTAACCAGGATGCTACCCAGGATCCTCCAGCCCCGAGTGCCTCTTGAATTCTTCTCATTTGTTTTTTCTTCTTTTTTGGATATACGACCCAAGGGTCGTGATGTAAAGACAGTAGTTTCTTTTTTAAATTTTGCTGCACGGGCAGCAAATCTTTTTACTTGAACAGTTACACCCAAGCTGCGATGCTTGCAGTGTAAAAGCTTAAATCTTGATGCTATAATATTTATAACATTTGTCCGTATGACCGAACTTAGCATAGTACTTTGCCATGATTTAACAAACACAAATTTTGAAAAATACTCTAAGTGTTGTCGCATGCTTTCACTTATTTTGTTCATATGTTTACATACCTTGAGAAGTATGCTTTGCTATCGATGTGCCTTATATGCCCCCCAAGTGATCGAGGAGCTTTAGATCCTTGGTCACTTGCCTTGACCATAACCTGCTCGAACATTCCTGTTCGTAGTAAAACTGATACTTGTAATACAGCAAAACAACACACGTAATGAACAAATACTTGTAAATATAAATTCACAAAGGTTGGCAAGAATGACTGGCTGAGCACAGTCCCTTATAATCTCATATTTAAAAATGGACTAAACATGTCTTTACGAGTGATTCTGAAATAGAATCTTACATATACGAGCAGTTAGCCATACAACGTGGCTAACTCTCTTTGCAAAACTTGTAAAAATTAGAAAGAGAAATTTAAACAAGCCAGTCCTTTAAGAAGGGCTGTTCATTGATAATACTTGCGCAGGTGTTCTCCATTCCAATAGCGCGGAACGAGATCTCCGTTTAAGCGTGCAAGTTTGTAGGTGCCTGGGTGAAGGACTTCTTCAATCTGGTAAGGTCCTTCCCAGTTAGGTCCGAGCACTCTAGCAGTGGGGTCGCGGGTATTTAAGAAAACTCGTCGTAGCACCAAATCTCTGACGTTGAATTTTCTTTCTTTAACTTTGGAGTTAAAGTACCGGGCGACTTTTTGCTGGTAACCAGCAACTCGGAGTTGAGATTTTTCTCGCATCTCGTCGATCGAGTCTAGGGACTCCATCATTAGCTGGCTGTTCACGTCCTGGTCGTAAGTCAAACGCTGATGTGAGGGGGGATCTAACTCGACAGGTAACATTGCCTCATATCCGTAGGCTAGGGAAAATGGGGTATGCCCTGTTGCTGTTCGGTGGGATGTTCTATACGACCAGAGGACTTCAGGCAGTTGTTCTGGCCACGCTCCATTGGCTTCTTCAAGTCTTTTCTTCAGGGTGTCCTTAAGAGTTTTGTTCACGGCCTCGACTTGCCCATTCGCTTGGGGATGTGTGACTGAAGAAAAACTTTTAATGACCCCATGCCTTTCGCAGAAATCGCTGAATAAATCATTGTCAAATTGGGTCCCGTTGTCTGAAACTATCTTCCTGGGAAATCCATACCGGCATACAATGCTCTTGATGACGAAGTCAAGAACTTTTTTGGTCGTGATGGTTGCGAGTGGTTCAGCTTCGGCCCATTTTGTGAAGTAATCGACTGCCACAACTGCGTACTTTACTCCTCCTTTCCCTGTTGGCAGGGATCCAATCAAATCTATTCCCCATACTGCGAAGGGCCATGGGCTCTGCATCTGTTTTAGTTCATTCGGAGCTGCTCGTGGGATCTTGGAGAACCTCTGACATTTGTCGCATCTTCGTACATACTCCATTGAATCCTCGTTCATTGTTGGCCAGAAGTAACCTTGTCTTAGAACCTTTTTTTGCCAAACTCTGCCCCCCAGCATGATCTCCGCAGAAGCCTTCATGCACCTCCCTCATGAGTTCCTTAGCTTTTTCTGGTGTAACGCACCTGAGCAGTGGCATTGAATATCCTCTTCGATACATAACACCATCGACCAGTATGTACCTAGCGGCTCGCCTTTGCAGAGTCCTGGCTTTGTTTCTATCTGTTGGTAGTGCACCATTTGTCAGATACTCCAAGTAAGGCGCCATCCATGTATCTTCCATTCGAATTTCCATACTGGACTCAGTTGCTTGTATACTTGGCTTGCTTAATCTTTCCACTGGCACAATGTTCAAAGTGTCAGCGTCCTTCGCGCTCGCGAGTTTAGCTAAGGCGTCTGCATTCGAATTTTGGTCTCGTGGGATTTGCTAGAGGGTGTACTTTGTAAACTGGGCTAGCAAATCCTTCATTTTATTCGGGTAGGCCATCATCTTTAATCCTCGTGCTTGATATTCTCCTAGGACTTGATTTACGACTAGCTGAGAGTCACTGTAAATATCAAGCGTCTTTATGCTCATATCTTTGGCCATTCTTAATCCAGCTAGGAGCGCTTCGTATTCCGCTTCATTATTTGATGCTGCAAAGTCGAACCTGATTGGGTAGTGAAATCGATGCCCCTCCGGCGTTATCAATATCACTCCTGCTCCAGCGTGGGATTCGTTGGATGAACCGTCCGTGAATAGCTTCCACAAAGGAGTTTTGTCTTGAGGCATGGGCGCTTCAGGCTGTTCGCTTTGCTCACTGCCTGGGAGTTCGGTGAACTCTGCGACAAGATCGGCCAAAACTTGTCCTTTGATTGCTGCCCGCGGTGAATAAGTTACATCGAACTGCCCTAGTTCAACTGCCCATTTTAACAACCTTCCAGCCGCCTCAGGTTTTTGGAGGACTTGCCGAAGGGGCTGGTCGGTTAGAACTGTGATAGGATGGGCTTGGAAGTAAGGACGCAACTTCCTGGAGGCTAGAATTAAGCAATATGCTAATCTTTCGATTGGCGGATATCTTAATTCCGCACCGATCAACCTTTTGCTGACATAATAGACTGCTTTCTGTACGCCTTCTTCCTCCCGTACTAGTACCGCACTAGCAGCAACTTCGGTAATTGCCAGATAAATATACAAAGTTTCTCCTTCGATTGGTTTTGATAAGATGGGAAGTTGCGCCATATGAGTTTTTAAGGCCTGGAATGCTTGTTCGCAGTCTCCCGTCCATTCAAACTTCTTATTCCCCCTGAGTAGATTGAAGAATGGGACACACTTGTCAGTTGATTTCGAGATAAATCTACTCAGGGCCGCGATCCTCCCAGTTAAAATTTGTACATCCTTAATCCTCTCTGGCGACTTCATGTCGATCAGGGCTCTTATCTTGTCGGGGTTGGCCTCAATTCCTCTTGAGTTTACTATAAAACCCAAAAACTTCCCTGATCCGACTCCAAAGGAACACTTGAGGGGATTCAACTTCATTCGGTACTTGCTTAGCACATTCAAGCATTCTTGTAGATCCCTCACATGTCCTTCTGCCTTCTTAGACTTTACCAGCATGTCATCCACATATACCTCCATGTTTGCACCGATCAGTTCCTTAAACATGTGGTTGACTAGCCGTTGGTAAGTCACACCTGCGTTTTTCAGCCCGAAGGGCATCACTCTGTAACAGTATAAGCCCGTATCGGTCCGAAAGCTGATGTGATCCTCGTTAGGGGGATGCATGCTGATCTGGTTGTAGCCTGAATATGCATCCATGAACGAGAGGATCTCATGTCCTGCAATTGCATTGACCAGCTGGTCGATTCTTGGGAGTGGGAAGCAGTCCTTTGGGCAGGCTTTATTGAGGTCCGTAAAATCCACACAGGTCTGCCATTTTCCGTTAGGCTTGGGGACCAGCACCGGATTGGAGACCCACGACGGATAAAACGCCACCCTGATAAACCCGTTCTCCTTAAGTCCTTCGACTTCTTCTTTCAAGGCCCTTGATCTTTCTTTATCGAGCAGCCTTCTCTTTTGTTGCACGAGTGGAAAGGTTTTATCTATGTTTAGGACATGGCTGATTACTGCAGGATCTATCCCAACCATGTCTTTGTGCGTCCTGGCGAAAACTTCCTGGTTCTTTTGCAAGAATTCCACCAGTGCTTGCTTTATAGTAGGCTCTAAGTTCTTCCCAACCTTTACGATTCTGGTCAGGTCTTTTTTGTCGAGTTGGACCTCCTCCAGGTCCTCGACGGGTCCAACATTTTCTTCAAAATCCCCAAAGCGAGGATCCAAATCTCCATCCTCACTTTGGGCAACACCCTATTTGGTGAATTCACCACCGGATTGGGCTTGTGTGTCTATTTCCATCTGCAATCGATCTGGGGTAGTGCTCCTCGATGTCCCACTTTTTGCCTTTGTGATCGAGGCATTGTAGCACTCCCTGGCTTCCCTTTGGTTTCCTAAGACGCGTCCTACCCCCGCGTCCGTTGGGAATTTCATGGCTAGGTGCCACATAGAGATGACGGCCCGTAGATCAACCAGTATGGGCCTTCCAATAGCAGCGTTGTATGCCGAAGGGCAATCAACCACTACAAAAGTGGTGAGTAATGTCCTTATTGCGGGCGATGTGCCCGTCGTTACTGGAAGCTTGATCATTCCGGCAGGGGCGAGTCCTTCTCCAGAGAAGTCGTATATGGTTTGATTGCAGGGCTCCAAGTCTTTTACGGACAACTTCATGCGTTCCAGTGTTGACTTATACAGGATGTTCACTGAACTTCCTGTATCGACCAGTACTCTTTTTACCATCATATTGGCCATCTGGACGTCCATGACCAGCGGATCGGAATGTGGGAACCGGACGTGCTGGGAATCGCCATCAGAGAAGGTTATCTCACCCTTCTCTGAGCGAGCCTTTTTCTGTGCACGGTCTGCCACAGTCATCATCTTGATGTCCTGGTCGTGACGCAGAGTTCGAGCGTATCGTTCTCTGGCCTTTCCGCTATTTCCCGCGAGGTGCGGGCCTCCACAGATGGTTAAGAGTGTTCCGGCCACGGGGGCAGGCTGTAATGGGGGCGAGCGTTGGCGTGTAGATGCCTGCTCGTTGCACCTGGAGCTTCTCATTGGGAAGTTCCCAAGGCCCGTACGTATCTTCTCAAGTGTCCTTGTCTAATAAGGAACTCGATTTCGTCTTTTAACTGGTTGCATTCATTAGTGTCATGTCCGTAGTCGTTATGGTAACGACAGAACTTGGTGGTGTCTCTTTTCGAAATGTCTTTTCGAATGGGTCCCAGTTTCTTGTAAGGCACACTAGAGCTTGTGGCCTGATAAACCTCTCCCCGAGACTCGATGAGGGTAGTGTAGTTAGTGAACCTAGGTTCATAACGATTACCCTTGGCTCGTTTGTTGTCGGAGGTGGAAGGCTCGTTATACGGCCGTTTCCCACCATTTTTGCCATTACCGTTGCTGTTTCCGTGGCCTTTGTCGTTGCCATTAGTTTTGGAACCATTGGCGGCTTTGGCAGGTTCGGCGGCCTTCTTACCCTTGTTCGAGGGTTTTCCATCGTCAGCAATGGCTTCCTCGAGCTTGATGTATCGATCAGCTCGGTCTAGGAACTCTTGGGTTGTTTTGACTCCTTCCTTTCGGAGACTCTTCCAGAGGGGAGAGCAACGCTTTACCCCTGCGGTAATGGCCATCATCTTGCCTTCGTCTCCTACTGTTTTTGCTCCTGCTGCCGCTCGCATAAAGCGCTGGACGTAATCCTTCACTGACTCTCCATCCTGCTGGTGAATCTCGACCAGCTGGTTTGCTTCGGTTGGGTGCACACAACCCGCATAGAACTGTCCGTAGAACTCCCTTACGAACATTTCCCAAGAAACTATGCTTGCAGGGGGGAACTTAAATAACCACTCCTGCGCTGCTTCAGAAAGTGTTGCAGGGAATATCCTGCACCGAGCGTCTTCGGATACTTTCTGAATGTCCATCTGAATCTCAAATTTATTCACATGCGAGACTGGGTCCCCATATCCATCAAAGTTCGGGAGCATAGGCATTTTGAACTTGCTGGGTGTTTCGGCATTAGCTATCCTCTGGATGAAAGGAGTACCTTTTCTCCTGTCGTGGTCGATGTAAGAAGTCCTTCCTTCGACCAGCTGCTGCACAGCCTGATTGAGTGCGTCTATCTGGGCTTGCACTGCGGCAGGAATTGCGGTGGCCTCTGTGGCTGGGGGGATGTTCTCGCCGTGCCTTTCGCGACGATCTTTGAGTACATCTCTCAGGTCCTCTTCTCTTCTTCGCTGCTCGCTACCTCCGAGCCGGTTGAAGACATTATTTTGTCTGGGCTGCCCCCCAGCATCTTGTCTATTTGGCCGGTCACCTTGAGGTACTTGGCTCCTGCCTTTACCTCTTTCTCCATTCCTCCCACCAGCATTTCCCTTGCCTGAGTCGGCCTCATTGTACCCGTGGCCATCTCTGAACCTTGACTGCCTGTGGTGAGACTGACTGTTCCCTCTATTCCTGTCTCTGGCAGAAACGCCCCGAGCGTTAGAGGGTGGCCTGTGCTGGTCGCGGTGTCCCCGTGCATCGTCATGTCGTGGGGGTCCACGGACCGCAGAGCCTAGCTCCGAGTCCCTCCTGTTACCAGGAGGGTAGTGACCTCTGTTCGCTTGGTTTGGCCCATCATTCTCATGGCGCCTAGTACTACGAGGCTGACGCTCAGCCCTATTCTGCCTTTGCTGCGGGGGATTACCCCGAGCAGCTTGGGATGGTGGATTTGCCTCAGGGTCCAACGGGACATCGTCGTGGGGCGTCTGAGGCTGCTCGGGCCTTTGCAGACTTGAAGGCTGAATTGGTGGGCTAGGATTGGAACCCTTCTGGGGTGGACCATTCGCGTGTTGGTCAGGCTGCGAGGCAGGTGCGGCCTGATTTCTAGCCAACAGCAAGGCTGCTTCGAGGGCGGCCATGGCTTCGGTCTGGCGGCGATCCACCTCCGCCTGTCTCTCGCTCAATTCTGCACGCTGTCGATCAATCTCCTGCTGTTGTCGCGCCATAACTTCTGCGGCAGTCTCTTGATTGGCCCTCAGACTGGCCAATTCTTCCTGCAACGCGCCCAGGGTGCTCTTCAGCGTCGCATCGTCCATTTCCTTCTCTTCAAAATCTAGTTGCGGCTCATCTTCCGCCATGCTTGCAGGGGGAGGAGGAGGTGGTGGATTCGACGGTGCAGTGGCGGTTGCCGGCCCAGTTTTCCTTCTTGCTTTCGCCATTGGTTTTCTTAACAGCAACAAATCAATCTCTCAATGAAAGCACCAGAATGTTGACCCAATATTTGGCCAACTGACACGGAGTCAAAACGTGATTGATATGGACGAATGTATAGAGAAGAACGCAATGACAAAAGTAAAGAAAACACAATAATTTATAGTGGTTCGGCCCCAGGATCTGGTAATGACCTACGTCCACTTAGAATAATATTGATATAAAATCAGAAGGGTGATCAAAGAACCAGGGTTCAATGAGTTTCACACTCTTCTCAAGAACAATACAGATTTACTTGGAGAATTACTATTTCTTCCTATGATTCCAAAGTACCCCGAAAAAAGCCCCCCTCCCTTGAGCTATCTCCTCTTATTTATAGGCTCAAGGAGGGTTACAAGAGATTGTTACAGATATTCTTTCCTGAACAATCGGGTATCCAGAAGATTGTATGAGATAATTTCGGGATTCATAAAGATCTTCCCATAAATGCTGCCTTGTATGCGGAACTACCGACTAGACTGGTCGCGGGTAAGACAGGCTTGCCCTGCTTCTACTGTGTCTCCTGGTCGATACTCTAGCAGACGTTTCCAGGTGTCAGCCACGTGTCAAGAGATTATTTGCCACGTCACCAATGCTAATTTATTAGATAACATGGCCTACTCCGTCCCCCATCAAAATACTGTACATATATAGTTTCTGACAATGTGCAAAGAAGGGGAAAAAGAGGATATTATACCATGATGAAGCACAAGGTCACGGGGAAAGGCTACAAAGCCCCAAGTGAAAACGAGAATCACGCTCAGGCCTACAAGGACTAGTTCTTTTGGGCAGATGGTTTCCTGACAAGGAACAATCCTACTTTACTCATGGACTTCGCTACAGTTGGTAAGTATTTTTGTCCACGCGTAAGTTAGTATGATAGTATTTAGCTCGCGAATCATCCCTGTTTGTGTCATCTTAATCAGGTCTGTATCGCCACATTCCCTTCGTTGACTCTTTTGATGAAAGGCTTCGGGCGATGGAGTCCATTCGCAACAAGGAGCTAGAGCTCCTCTTCCACATCATTGATGCCCACCTCCACCAATACGAGCTACTGCAGGGGGGATAGAGCGTGAATCTGGTGGTCCTAACTAAGTTTCAAGATTCGAAGCAATCTCATAATGTGGCAAGGTGACACACAAAGTACATGGCGGCCAAGGTGCAACATCAATACACACAGCGCCTTTGAGAGGAGCACGGGGAGAGCGTCCTCACCATCAAGGCAGCCACGAAGGCGAAGGAAGATGAGGAGTTGGTCATATGGCATATTTCATATTTCACTCCTCCCCTTCTTGTAGGCAGGAACCCGATAAGGTCGATACCCCCAGACAGCGAAAGGCCATGGACTGGTCATATGCGTAAGCTCATTTGGAGGTGCTCGGGGGATGTCAGTGAAACGCTGACACTTGTCGCACTTCTTGACATAATCCATCACTTCTCCATTCATGGTGGCCCAAAAGTATCCTTGCCTCCAGATCTTTTTGGAAAGACTTTTCCCACCGACATGGTCTCCGCAAAAGCCCTCATGTACTTCTCAGAGTAACAGACTGGCCTCTTGCTTGGACACACATCGGAGTAAAGGCAAAGAATAACCTCGCTGATATAGTATATTGTCCATGATTATGTACCGAGGTGCCTGATAGAGCAGCTTCCAAGCTGCTTCTTATCTTGGGGCAGCTCCCCGGAGACAATATATTTTATTATTGGCACCATCCACCCATCTTGGGGTTGTATAGCTTCTACCTCATCAGGAGCTGAGATGCTCGGAGCATTCAAGCAGTCGATGGTGACCACATTGATCAACTCAGCATCTATGGTGGTGACCAACTTAGCCAGGGCATCAACATTGGAATTCTGCTCTTGCGGCACCTGCTGAATAGTGAATCTTTTGATGTTATGCAGCATTTCTTGAGCCTTTGCCAGATACGTTGCCATTTTTTTCCCCGGGCCTGGTACTCTCCGAGTACTTGGTTTACCAAGAGTTGAGAGTCACTAAAAATTTCAAGGCCCTCGGCCTTAAGCTCAAGTGCTACTCGGAGTCTAGCGATTAAGGCTTCGTATTCTGCTTCATTGTTAAAGGTTTTGAACCTAAAACGAAGTGCGTTGTGCACTTTGTGCCCCTCGAGGGAAACCAAAATGAGTCCAACTCTGGCACCTTTCTCATTTGAAGACCTGTCCACATACAACTTCCAGGCTGGTCTGACCACTGGGACACCTTCAGGCTTCTCATGATTCCTTGTACACTTGGCAATGAAATCGGCCAGTGCCTAGCCTTTTATAGCAGTCCTCAGATGGTAGGTGATGTCGAACTGACTAAATTCCATCGAACATTTCAAGAGTCTTCCCAATGACTCTAGCTTTTAAAGGACTTGCCTAAGGGGATAATTTGTGGGGACCTTAATTGGATGCGCTTAGAAGTAGTGTCTTAGTTTTCAAGAAGTCACCATGAGGCAAAAGTTAAGTTCTTCATCAGTGGGTACCTAGATTCTGCTCTGAGGAGTCTTTTGCTAACGTAATAGACAAGGTGTTGAACATGCCCATCCTCCTACACCAATGCATCACTTATAGCATTCTCTGAGACATCCATATAGAGCAGGAGAGGTTCTCCGTCTACTGGCTTGGACACAATTAGAGGATTTTCCATGTGCACTTTGAGCTGCTGGAACGCCTATTCGCACTCTTCTGATAATTCAATCTCTGACTTCCTCGGAGCACATTAAAGAAAGGGATGCACTTGCCTGTTGCCTTGGAGACAAAATGACTCAAAGCTGCGATCCTTCCTATCAGGCTCTACACATCTTTATGCTTTCAAGGAGACGACATCTCGATTAGGGCTTTGATCTTCTTGGGTTTGCCTCAATTCCCTGAGCATTGATGATGAAACCTAGGAACATTCCAGAGGTGACCCCAAATGTGCACTTTTGGGGATTTATTTTCATTCCAAATCGGAGGATCACCGAGAAAACCTCAGCCAAGTTGCCCACATGGTCGGGAGCTGTCCTAGATTTGACCAGCATGTTGTCCACATAGACTTCAATGTTTCACCCCAGTTGGTTTTTTAACATTTGATTTACCAGTCTCAAGTAGGCGGCACCAACATTCGTTAGTCTGAAGGGCATCACAATGTAACACTAGACACCCTTATCAATCTGAAAAATAGTATGCTCTTGGTTTGCGACATGCATAGATATCTAGTTATAGTCCGAGTATGCATCCATGAATGACAACAAATCGTATCCAAAGGTGGCATCGACCGTCTGATCTGTCTTGGGAAGTGGGTGGCAGTCCTTCGGACAAGCATTGTTAAGGTCTGAGAAATCGATGCATGTCCTTTAGGTACCATTTGGCTTTGGCACAAGAACATGATTAGATAGCCACCTGGGATATTGGGCCTCTCGAATAAATACTTTGGTGAGGAGCTTGTCTACCTCAGACTTGATGGCCTCTTTCTAAATTTGGTCAAACATCCTTTGCTTTTGCTGGACGGGAACAAAGTTGGGATCGACATTCAAGGCATGGTAGAGGATGCTTGGATCAATGTCAGTCATCTCTAAATGCGATCGTGCAAACACATCTTTGTTTTCTCAAAGGAAGTCCACCAATGCTTCCTAGACTTCTGTCTTCAAGCTTCCCCCAACTTTTATTTTTCTATCGGGGGTGGAGGTATCAAGAATTACCTCCTCCACCTCCTCTATTGGTTCAATGGACCTCTCATCTTGAAATCTCAGGTCCAATTCATCGGGCCTGGTCTCCTAGACCGCCTGTACCTCCAAAGCCTCGGACTGCTTGGGGACTGTTGTCTCCACCACCATTACAGGGATCTTGAGAGACACATTGTAGCACTGCCTCGCCTCTTTCTGGTCTTCGCGAACGGTACCAATCCCCACCTCCGTGGGAAACTTCATGCACATGTGGCAGATGGAAGTAACGACTCCAAACTCTACCAAAGCAGGTCGTCCCAGGATGGCGTTATACACCGAGGAGCAGTCTACCACCACAAATGTGCAGTATTTGAAGGTTTGGCGAAGGATCTCTCCAAGTGTTACAAGAAGCTTGATCTGCCCAATCGAGATAAGGGCTTCTCCCGAGAACCCGTAAAGGGTCGAGGCGCACAAGGACAAATCTGCAGTTGTCAACCTTATTTTCTTGAAGGCTGATCTAAATAGGATGTTAACCAAACTCCCGTTATCCACTAGAATCCGCGCCACCATTTTATTGAAGACTTGGCTCTCAATTACCAACGGGTCGTGGTGCGGGAAGTGTACTCTCTGAGCATCGTCTTCGGAGAATGTGATGATTTGGTGAGTCATTCGAGGCATTTGGGCAGGAAACTGAGCCAAAGTCATCACCTCGTCATCATGATTTAAAGCTCGCGCGTACCTGTTCTGCGAATCTCATGAGGTACCTCCTAGGTGGGGCTCTCTTGAAATGGTCCCTACTCGTCCGTTCACCAGAGGAGATCCTCGAACCACTGGATGTTGCGGGGCCACATGAATGACCGCTGGGACATGCAAAACAACAAGCGGCATGGGCACTCCAAACACGGGGAGTTATGCCTAACGCGCTCCACCCTTAGCATATTGGTGGAGATGTCCCAACTCGATGAGATTTTCTATCTCATCCTTGAGCTAGCAGCACTCATTGGTGTGGTGTCCTATGTCATTATGAAAATGAAAAAGCTTGCCTAGATCACACCTATCCCTGTCACTCCGGATGCGTTGTTGCTTCTGATAGTAAACATGTTGTTTCGTGGCCACGAATATATTCTCTCAGGAGTCTACCAAGTCAGTATACTCGGAGTATTGCGAGACATACTTCTCACCAGAGGTGGCTCTCTGCTTGGTTAGTGTGTTTCCATTTCCCTTGGGCTTCCGACCTTTGCCCTTGCCCCCGCATCTACTGCTGCCGGGGGTTTGACTTTGTGCAGCAGACTAGGATGGAGCGACAACTCCAGCATTGAATGCAGGTTGAAAAGCCTTGTATCCAGTGGGCATCACTCCATATCCTATCAGGGCCAAGCTGAAACCAAGATTTGGCACGACACTAAAACCTATAGGCGGGACGCTAAGGCTGGGCTGGACTCCTCCCAAGCCTGGTTAGACAGAAGTGTAAGGGGAATACTAGATCCCCGAAGAAATGGGGCCAGATGTGGTCATAGCGGGGAAGGTGACGGGTCCTCTGAACGCTCCAATCTGGGCATCTTCCTAGATGATATACTCTTGTGTGCGAAAAATGAAGTCGTCGAGCCATCGGCATCCCCTCCACTAGAGTTCATCCCAAATCGGGGGCCCTGCGCGGATGCCAACCTGCAAGGCCATCAACTGCTGGCCATCATCAACCTTCTTGGTTCTCGCCACCTCCTCCTTGAAGCATTTGATGTATTCCTTGAGGGTCTCGAAGGGCTCTTGTTTAATTTTGGCCAAAGCATTGATCTCAAAACTCACCTTCTAAGCTCCTGTGAATTGCCTTTGGAAGGCAGATGAAAATTGATGGCACGAGTGAATGGATCCTAGTCGGTGCTTCTTGAACCACTCATCTGCTGGTCCCATTAGAGTGATCAGGAATACCTGACATTTGGCGTCATCGGAGATGCGATGCACCGAAATTAATCTGTTGAACTTAGAAAGGTGGTTGGTGGGATCCCAACTACCATCATAGGGGGGATGGCCGACATCTTGAAGCCCTGCGGCAAGGGGGCTTCCACAATGTGGGGAGCGCATGGCTCCACTTCTTCATCTTTCGAATCTGAGTCGTGGCCTTGTTGTCTGGCCATTCTTAGCATGATCTTCTTCTTCTTCAGACTCTCTAATTCTGCGTGGAGTGGGTCACGGTCTCGGTTGACGCTCTACGCTGGGTTATCTCTTCTTCAGACGTTGAGGTTGTCCCGCATGTCAGATAGACCTATGTTGGTGGGCTCACGCTTATTGGCCTTATTGCACCTTCAGGCATTAAGGTTGTCTTATAGGTCAGCCTGACCTCAGAACACATTGTTATCATCTGGACGAGCCACCTCGCTCTCTCCATCGGACTAGATATTTTCATCATTTACCGAGATATTGACACCACGTTCTCAGTTCTATGAGACGTTCCTTTGGAGGATCCCTTGATCGTTGTTCCTATGAAGTTGGCGAGGTCCCGAGGGGACACCAACTCTAGACCTCACGCAGTCCGAATGGGCGCTGACAGCCTGGCGATGTCCTCGGGTCCCTGGGCCATTACCCTTACCAACTTGCATGAGATCCTGGTGGCCCTCAGGATATGGACGAGCCCTCTTCTACTTTGGAGCAAGATTATCGTCAACTTTTCTTTTGCCACGATTGTAACGCCCTACTACTCAAGTAGTACTATTACACTGTGTATTTAAATAGTGCTAAACGAGTCATTTGTCTATAATCGTGTAACTAAATGTGATTAATAGTTTAGGGTTAAAAAATTTGGTCAAAGGTACAACTGTTTCACTAAAATGTTTACTTCATATAGGGGATCCCAAAATACATTTAAAAAGGTTAATTATAATGGAAAAATTACAACCAGCCGACCTAAGCGGCAAAATAGGGTTTGACCCTAGTTCCTCTTTAAAACCTCGGTCGTGGTAGTTGAGCAGCCACATATGTACACAACGTCACCTAAGCTCTCCAACTCATGGATGGTCCGCTTTCTTTTCCCCTTACCTGCACCATATAGCACCCATGAGCCAAGGCTCAGCAAGAAAACTTAAACATGCTTATAAGTAGTTAATAACATGTTACCAAATCATAATAAGCATGCCTAGTAGTAGTAACCCTACTCATGCATGCATACCATTCATATAAATGACTACAACGTCATATGGGACCAATTTCCCTAGATAAATGATCAATGCATCATACTGGGTCTCAACGCCCTAATTCATGACCAATAAGTCATATCGGGGGTACAACATCCTAGTATATAGGACAAATGAGTCACCCTGGGGTATAGCCAGCCCTATCCTATGTATAACTAGCCATGAACTGGCCCAGCGCACCTTGTGCTCTAGTTTTCTCAAAACCAATAGGTCAGTCAAGCGTATGATGTGCTCCTGGTTAGGCATAACCATATCGACCAGCGCTCAGCGTGCTATTGCCATCCTTGACTCATAAGTCAATGTTTTTCGACCAGCACTCAGCGTGCTAAGGCCATCCTTGACTTATCCTGTTAATCATAATTAATGTCTCACAACTCTCGTTAATTCCAATATCCTCAAATAATTACAAAATAATTTCCCCATTACCCGATCCTGGTAATAAACTAAATTACCAAATTACCCTAGGCTCAACCCGAGCCCCGTATTTGACCTCGTTGTGACTAAACTGCTACTTTGCTCGCTGGGATCGTCTCGTGCCGAATAATCCAAATATATAAACATAATGATGTGGTTCTACACATAAATCACATATATGCCAAATATACCCATAGCGGGCCAAATTACGAATATTGCCATTTTAATCAGAAACAGGCCCACATGCATATTTAATACACTTAAACATGCATATCAAGTCAAGTTTTATAATATAACTCACATAATCATATAATGATACACACACACATATATATCACATAATTTCCATAATTTTCTATCCTGACTCCCTAATCAAGATCCTAAGCCTTATTAGGTAATTTGGGACGTTACAACAATCCTGTGGCGGCACTAGGGTTCCAACTCTAGCTGGATGCTTGGTGGGGACTCCAACTAGCGGATCTTGCGCCTCTTCAGCCGGGTGCTCGGGGGGCACACCAACTGTATTGACAGGTGGCACTCCAATAGGGTACGCAGGTGGCACATCAGTTGGGTGCCAAGATGGTACATTACTGTTGGGGTCCACTTTCAGACCTTGGGCTACAAGAGTGGCCTTCATGGAAAGTACCATCTCATGTAGGGCAACGATGTTACCCTCTTGGGCATCAATATTTTGCTGCTAGGTGGCCACCTGTTCACAGAGCACCACCACCTCCGATGTTTCCTCCGCGTCCATGGGCTGAAAGTATTCTTCCTCATAATTCTACTGGTCACCACCGTCATCTTCACCGTCGTACTCGGTGTCTTCGTCATAATCCTCCTTCATTATAAGCATGTCTTGAGGTGGCTGTCGATTGGTTTCCCCTCCTTCAACTCCGGTAGGAGGGACTATGTCTTCTGTGACATTTCTCTGAGTGGTTACCATGGCTATAAATGTTTGGAATGCTTTCTTCAAGCTCTCAATGAAAGCATCAAAATGTTGGCTGCCTTTTTCTCTATCAACCTAAAGATGAGAGATTAAAGAGATAAACAACAAGAACACAACAGTTTTTACGTGGTTCAGCCTATAAAAGAGTCCTAGACCATGAGTCTCTGGTATTAAGGAGATTGGAAGCTTGCTAAGGCAATCTCCAATAGGGTTTTCTCATGCAACATTTTTATTGCTTTGAGTACAAGGTTATTTTTCTCTAAAAATTCTGAACCCTTTACAATGAGATCCCTAGGGGCTGGGGTAATTAATTGCTAATCATCTATAATTAATATACATTGGGCTAATTAATACACATTCTCCCCGTTATTGGGGTATTAATACCACTTTTATGCATTGGTCTGCATTAACCAAAGACCACGGCCCAGGCGATAAACGCGGGGCTCACTACAGAAAGTTACCTACTTTATAGGGAACATGCCTCTGGCACTGTTAGGGCATGTTGCACATATTTCCTTGTCAGGCGGCATAGTGGGAGTGCAAATTGTCGAGTCGTACAATTGACAACACTGTGGACGGATTGCCAAAAAGGTTGTCAAGCGATCCTCTGACGTTGCAAACCTGCATTGGTTGACACCTGGCTTGTCTTCTAGGTCTTAAGGACAAGGTCCTTGGCCTAGAAGACAACTGTTTGTAAGGAATTCGAGGACTACTAACTAGTCCTCGGGGCATGGCCTCGGAGAGACGTCAGTGCCCTACCTTTATTTGAGGGACTTGGCCTCTAGCCAAGATATCCACCCTCTGAGGACTGACCTTCGGGGCGTGGCCTCACTTGAAGAGGCACGCATCCTCGCCATGTGTCCTGCTTGGATTGCCATGTGTCCTTTGGTGAAACACGGATAACATTTGCCCCCCAAGTCTCTACTTGTCATTGGACAGTGAAGACTTAAAACACATACAACAAATTTTATATTAAATTTTTCTTTGGTTGTTTTGCAAAAATATATATATTTTTTGTAATATGAATTGTTTTTTTTATTATAAACATTTTTTCCTTTTTTTTTTTTAGATTGTACGTTTCTTTTTTCAAATCCTTGGTAAGGTAATCATTTACTTTATTGATCTTTGATAGTTATGTAAAAAAAGGTTCCTAGAGCTAGGTTAAATAACATGTACCAGGAGGGGTAACCATTTACCCTGAGAGGAGTAATCTTCTGCCATAAGAGGGGTAACCAATTACTATGAAAGGGGTGAAGGTTTACTCATATTTAATATGAATAGAAACATCAAATTTGAAGGAAAAAGAGGAAGAACACTTCATTAAAAAATGAAGAATAAGTGACTATTATTTTAGTAACATAGGTAACCAGTTACCATAAAGAATCCAGAAATTTACACACACATCAGAATATGAAGGTAACCAATTCCCCCAGAAATATACACACAAAGAACAAGAAGGTAGCCATTTACTCCTAGAAATATACGCACAAAGAACGTAAGGTAACCAGTTACCCCCATAAATATACACACAAAGAAAATGAAGGTAACCAGTTGCCCCTAGAAATATACACACAAAGAACGGAAGGTAACCAGTTACCACAAACCTGAAGATAGAAAAAAAAATAGATCCACCTCTTTCTCTCTCTCCCATCTTCTTCTCTTCCCTCACCAAGAACCCTAGCCGCCGTTTGCCTACCCTCCACTCTGACCACCTCCTTGCATCACCTCGAAAATAGAAAAAATATTCAAATCTGAAAAAAATATTCAGATATGAAAATGGCCGGCAGTCGGGGTTGTGACTCGCTTGGGTGCGAAGAGGCTAGGGTGGAGCTTTCAGGTTCTTGGTTCTTAGTTTGGAGTGCTGGGTTCGGGGTTAGGTTGCAGAGGGGTGGCGATGGATCTCGGGATTGACGACGAAGATGGGGATGAGGAGGGTGGCTCGCATCTAGGTGTGGGTTATCGTAGGGATGGGCTCAGAGTAACGTCACGGAGGAGGAGCAAAATCGCACCTGGGTTATGATGGTGGGGCTCGGGCAGAGCTGGGGTTTTCAATGGTTGGGGCTCCAAAACAGAGGGTCACCAGTACTGGATGGGGTCACGGTTGGGGTCGCGCGGTGCTGGAGGGGATTGTGTCGACCGGAGCTGGATGGGATGGTGCGGCTGAGTTTTGGAGAGAGAATGAGTTTGTGTGGCTGGGTTTGGACAGAGAAACAATTTGTGTAGCTGGGGTTTGAGAGAGAGAATAGTGGAATGGTAATTTTGCAATAGTACCCATGTTTAGCTGATGTGTTTTGGTTTTAAAATTAGCTTCCATATTTAGTTAGCTAGTAATTATGTATCCCATACTTTATTTTTTTTCTTGAATAAATTTTCCTATACAAATTAGCAAAAGTATAATTCTCATATTTTTGCATATTGATGGCATAAAAGTCATATATTTTAAAAAATGGTTATTTTTGTCATAATGACAAAAACTTTTACTAAAATTAGTAAAAATTTGAATTTTTAATTGATTTATAATCAAGATATTAAAATAGTATTAATTAAATAATAGATTACTAGATTAATTCCAAAATAAATAATAAAGTACTTACATTAATTCCTATTATATGTTGGTAAATAAAAGTTTATTTTTTAACCTTAACATTAACATTTAGAATAATGATATGTGCATCAAAATTATGCATCAAAACATTAGACAATCTCCAATGCAAGATGTAAATTTTGTGTCAAATTTAGCACAAAAAATGAGTTAATGTTATATTTGGCCCAATATTTGCAATTGTGTTCAAATGCACAAGATGCAAATTAACACACAAAAAGTCAATAATTCATTTAATATTTATTGAGAACATACAAAAATTAATTTTTTATTATCCAAATTATGTACTCCAATAAATTTTTCATTAAAAAAATAAAAAATTATATATGATTGGTCATTAATTATCAACTACTTAATTATAATAATTAGTTGCAATAAGTTACATAAAAAAAGTAGCATTTATTGAAGTGTCAAATTTGACACACTTTTTGGAACACCATTGTAGGTATACTTTTTGTAAGATGTGCTAAATATAGCATTGTACCAGCTTTTTGGCACTCCATTAGAGATGCTCTAAGACTTGGGTCCCGCCTTAAATAAACACGCTAGTTAGTATAATATTTTTGTGCATAATTTTAGTACACATATGATTACTCTTCTGTATATTTGATGGTGATACAAATTAATGCATGTCCAAATAAAAATAAAAATAAAGAAAAAAACGCTCCTATCCAAAAATAATATAACTAATTAAATATAATCATTAAAGCACAATTTTCATACTACTAGATAAAAATAACATGCAATACATGTTTGCTTAGTTTTAAAATTATAAACATGCTTATTCAAACATATATTTATTTTTATTATTTTTAATTATCATATTAATTTTAAATAAATAAACAATATCATAAAAATAAATAAAATATGTTTAAAATAATGTATGCCATAAATGTATTAAAAAATTAGAGGAAAACATTGTCTGTAATTTTAATAAATACCGATTCATTTTTTTTAAATATATAATAGAATGAATTACACTTCTATAGTATATATAAATATTTATATTAATAATCTCTACATATATGACATATAAACACAACATATATATATATTTACATTGATACATGATATATATATATATAAATCACAATAATATTTTAAAAGAAATTAATAATAAAATAAAATAAGAATAGAAAAAGTCATAGTATAGAGTAGTATACATGTATCAACTATTTTTAGTTTCTAATGTAACTCGCAATGTCCTTTGGTGAATTTGATGAAGAAAAAGAGTTCCAATCACTTGATAAAAAAATAAACTATCACACAAATTTATAAGATAAAAAAACTCGATATGTATGAATTTATTATTTTTAAATAAATATGATAAAATTATTTAAATTATCATAAAATATCTTAAAAATATCCTATTTTAATTAATTAATTAATTAATTAATTTTTGTTTATGTTTATGTTTGTTCTAGTTTTGGAATTTGGTAATAACAACAAGAAATTATATATTATATATTTATTATAATATTATTATACATTAATTTTAAATTTAAATTTAAGTTTTGTTATCCCTCAAAATTCAAGAGATGACATGGCGAATGAGAAAGCAGCACGTGGCATCACAAGTAATGGAAAAAATGACAAAGTATTGAAAAAAAACCGATGAACAAAAATGTATAGGTTCAGGACCTATAGGGAAGTCGACCAAGCCTAAACCTCCTAGGGGTGGTCGGCTTGGCATGCTCAAGGATTGCATGACGTGGTTGGCCCACCCTATTCTTCATAAGGTGGTTGGCCTAAACTCCCTAATACACTTCGCTGGATAAAGTTCACACTCATTCAAACTGAAATCATCAGGCTTAGCACCCAGAAGGTCATTAGGCCTGGCACCCAGAATATCAGCATGCCTAACACCCAAGCTCTAAAGGGTCATCAGGCCTAGCACCTAAGTCTCATGGACCAACCGAAACTTAGCGTTTTCCCAAAGGTTTTAATCATGCATCGTCAACCATGATCCAAAGAAACAACGAGAAGACCCACGATCTCATACTCATGGGGAGGTGGACACGTATCTCCATTATCCAATAATCGTGTACCAAACCATGATCTCCAGTATTACTGATCATGTAACAGCCCCTGGGTACTATAGATAAAGACCCAAGACTTCATAAAAGGGGATCTCTTTTAGAACAATTTTGAGAAAGATATTTTCTGAGGAGAAACTCTGGACAAATTGGTGACGAGTGAATACTTCAATTCATCCATGTAATTGTCTATCGAGTGATTCAATACCAATGACTAAGTGGGTTAGGTTATTACTATTCATCAGAACAGGGCTGGACCACTATAAAATTTATGTGTGTTTCTTTAAGATATTTGTACTCTGTCATATATTATATTCATTTCGTTCAAAATGTGTCATATACTGTACATACGATTGTTGGCCAATTTCACAGGTCAACATTTTGGTGCTTTCATTGAGAGTACGAAATCAAGAAACACACTTCCATTAGTTTTAGGATGCCTCCAAAACCCAGTCAGACAAAGAGGATGACTCCCAGGGATTCCACCGCTCAGGATCCCATCAATCTCGTTAACGAACCTCAGGGGGAGGTTGGAGATCAACCTAATGCGGAAGATCCACAAGATGCTCACCAGGAGGAGATGGTGCAATTTTTGGCGAGGTAGGAGGCCTTTGCTGCAGAAATTTTCCTCTAGAGGGTGACAATGGAATGAAAATGGAGGGAGATAGATGAGCAGGTCTAGAGGATGACCCAGAGGGACCAGGAAGCTGACATGAGGCACCAGGAGGCTGATGTGGCCCTAGAGGCGGCTACCCAGTTAGCCCGAGCTAACGCTGAAGCTGATGCGCAAGCGGTGAGGGAGGCTTAGGCCAAAGCAGTAGAGATGCGTGACAGTAGTAACAGGGGGTCCCACGGGAGGAGCCGAACCCCAACGAAGCTCTTAGTGCCACTTTCCCAGAGACAGGATGAAGAGGCGCAGTCTAAGACTGCCTCCTACATTACTAAGAAGAATAACACTTCATCTCGAAGTAAGAGTATTACCAACCCAAAGATCCCCTCCCAGGAGGACAGACAAAATGACACAGGAGAGGAAGGTCAGACATCTGAGAGGCATGATAGGAAGGGAAACGGCCGCTCAAAGTCTCAAAGTCATGTAGGAGGAGAGGCTCGGGGGTAAGATTGCACCGGCAAGGGAAAGGCGGAACTACCACCCCTACATCCTCACTCTCACAAGGGAAAAGAACTGATGAACAACACCTATACCGTGTTTGATAGGCTCAGAAAAAATGCACAACCTCAGGATCTGAAAGAGGTCATCAACAGGAGGACCAATGCTTAAGAGGGGGTACCAAGGACGTCTACCCCACCTGGAGCAGCGATCCCACCAGCAATACAGGCTCAAATAGATGCACTCACCATGGCTATTCAGAGCCTGACAAAGAAACCTTCTGACATCGAGCTGGCTCATAGAAGTGGGAGTCCCTTCAGTACCAAGATCCAAGCTGCTCAACCACCACCGAAATACAAGACCCTGAAACTTCCAACATACACTGGGAAGGAGGACCCAGTACAACACATTGGAAAGTTTAAGGATCAGATGGAGTTACTCGGTGTGGAACATGATTATAGGTGTAGGATATTCCTACCACTCTCTCTGACTCAGCTCAAGAATGGTATTGGAAATTCAAACCTAGATCCATCGCTTCCTGAGAGTAATTTAGGAAGGAATTTTGCAAGGTCTTTAGTGCCGGACGGATTCAACCAGTGTATGCCAATCAACTAGCTGACATCAAGCAGTGGAGGGATGAATCCTTGAAGGACTACATCCAAAGATTCATGAGGGAGGCAAACTGAGCGTCCACAGTAGGAGATGAAGGGAAGTTCGTTGCCATCTTGGCATGAATAATTTATAATAGTCCCTTCTGGGATAGCATACACAGGAACCCCATCAACACCTTGCAAGAGTTCTTGGACCGAGCAGAAAAATACATGAAGCTAGATGACGCTATCATGAAAGAAGAAAAAGGCATAAACCATCTGACCACTATCAAGGCAGGCAAGAATGGTACAAACCCTCCGAGTAGCAATGGGGGCAACGGTAAGAAGAAGAGTACATCAGGGGTCGAGCAAAGTGGAGAAAAGAAGGCTAAGTCAGCACCATCCAACAAACCGCCTAAGCATCAACCCTACTAGCCCAGGTTCACCAACTATATTGTTCTGACTACATCAATGGTTGAGATTTACTTGGCAACATAGTAGGAAGTACCATACCAGAAGCCACCACCTTTGCGCTCGGAAGGAAAGAGGGACAAGAACAAGTTTTTTCGTTTCCATAATGACTATGGGCACGACACAAACGAGTGCAAACAGTTGAAGGATGAGATAGAATTTCTCCTCCAATCAGGAAAACTCTCGAGGTATCGAGTCAAGACCAAAACTCCAAGCAGGTATCTAGAGTTCTGAAGGCAAATGAGTCCACCACTGGGGCCAGGGACCATGGACTTCACATTGGATACCATATGTGGGGCCCCACATAGCAGGCAACAGTAACAATGCTCCTGAGCGATATGCAAGGACCCTAAGACATGAGGTAGGGGAGTCTTCCTAGTGCATGGTAGTCAAGGAGCGGCCTCCAAAATATCCGAAGTATGAAAGTGAAACTCTCACTTTTACGGAGCACGTGAGTTACCACCACAATGACCCTCTGGCCCTTACCATTCAAATCGCCAATGCCCGAGTGGAGAGATGCTTGGTTGATACAGGAAGCTCAGTAGATATCATCTACAAATCATCCCTTGAGAAGATGAAGCTCACAGTCAAGGACCTGACACCTTGTTCCAAGTGATATATAGGTTCATGGGAGAATGCCTAGCACCAGCAGGAACTATTAGACTACCGGTCATGGTGGGGGATGCCCCTAGGCATGAGAATGTGATGACAGAGTTCCTAGTGGTAGATTGCTCATCGGATTACAATGTAGTGCTCGGGAGACCCCTATTGATGGCATTACATGCAACAGTGTCTATCTGGCATCTGTCTTTGAAGTTATCCACAAGCGTAGGGCAAGGATACGTACAGGGTAACCAAAGGGAGGCACGAGAATGCTATAATGCGCCAGTGGCCAAGGCAAAGAAAGGACCATGCATAAAAAACATGGTAGTAACCTGCTATGAAGGGAATGAAGGAACCGATGAGGTTGTCAACATGGCAGTTGACATTGAAAGAAACACTCTACTGGAGCCGGGGGTTCCTTTTAACGAAGATTTGTTATTATAGCAAGTTTCCCAAAGTGAGGGAAACGACATCGATCCTCACTTTGGGAATGACGTCATGGGGGTAGAACCAGTCGAAGATCTTGACGAAGTCCTACTAGATGAGGAGGACCTGACTAGAGTAATCAAAGTTCGAAAGGAGCTAAAGGTGGAAATTAAGGAACGGTTGGTAGAATTTTTATAGAACCACGACGTCTTTGCTTGGTCACATAAGGACATGGTTGGAATTTCTCCGTCTATAATAATCCATGTCCTAAATGTGGACAAAAACTACCCACCGGTGCAACAAAAAAGGAGAGTGGTTGACAAAGACTGATCTCAAGCCCTAAAGGAGGAGGTGAGCGGCTAAAAGAAAGCAGTTTTATAAGGGAGGCCTACTACCCAGATTGGGTATCAAACCCCGTGCTTGTAACACCCTAGTTACTCCAAGACCGTTATTGTGAACTTTGAAACGTGCTTAACTCGCTAATCGAGTTCTTTGGTTATAAACGTGCATCTAGGTGTTATTAATAGGTTAAGGTGAAAAACCAATCAAAAGGAAAGGATATATTTTATTTAAAACTTAAAACTGTTCATGGGCCCATAAAAACACTTACAAGTTATTTACAATCCAAAATGGTCATTACAGAACAAAAGTTACAACCAGCCGACCTAAGCGGCAAAAATAGGGCTAACCCCCTAGATCCTCCGAGAAACTCCTTGGCCGTGGTGGTCAAGCGGCTGCATATGTACACATCAACACCTAAGCTCTCCACTCAAGGCTGGATGAGCTTTTCTTTCCCTTTACCTGCACCACATAGCACCCATGAGCCAAAGCCCAGGAAGAAAACTCATTACTGCATGTATATCATATCAAATGATGATCATGATAATCATCTAGAGCTTGTAGCCCCAAACAAATGAGTGATTGATGTTGTAAGTCACTAATGTGGGTTCTGCACCCTTCACAAATGAGTGACCGAGTCACTAGCTTAAACCAGGTGAGTGACTGTTGAGCAGTCACTAATGTAAACCAAATGAGTGACCATGGAGTCACTAGGGTGGGTTCCGTACCCTTAGCCATGTGACGAAGTAGTCACCTGGGCCTTCTGGCCCTGGCTCTGAGTGACTAGTCAAGGAACTAGACAAGCGCTTTTAGTTTTCATCGAACTTGGGGTTGGTCCGACATTAATGCTCATGATGAGTCATTCAATGCTGATGTCGATTAGATTAAATCTTTTCGGCTCTGTGTTCATGACGCTTATGCCGCATCTGACTCATAGGTCAATAACATACGACCAGTGCTCAGTACTACTGTCGAACTTGACTAGTAAGTCACAACTTCATAGTCAGTTATGACACCATTGTTGATTCTGACTAATAAGTCAGTGCCATTCACAAGTAAGCAAGATGTTCTAAGCATTTGATATGCAATCAATGTCCACATTTAAACACTCAACATGCCTCAATAATAACCATGCATGTCACATATGGGTGTAGTTTACTTACCTTTGGTTCGAGCAAGAAATAGTAAAAGAACGACCCTTGAGAACGATCGACCTTTTGATTCCTTAGCGGTTACCTAATCATAATCAATTATAACATACATGAATGAAAATCAACAATAAAAGGGTCTTGACCTAAACCTCACTCCCGGGACCCCGAATTGTACCCAAACGGTGAGTAGATTCGATCCCGAGCCTTAGGAATTGAAACCTCGAGCCAAAAACCCTTAAAACTGCCCAAAACATGATTCTAGAAAAGCAGGGTAGCATTGTAGCGCTACCCCCCTAGCGCCCCAGCGCCCTTAGCAGAGAAGGATACCCCCTGAGTAGCGTTGTAGTGCTACAACCAGGCAAATTTTCCCTGATTCTTTCCCCCTCCGACACCACCATTTCCAACCTGAACCAAAAGCTTCCAAACCTCATTTTAAGTCCGAAATGAACCCAAAAACCATCTACACATGTCCTAGGCATCACAACTCAAGTAACCCTAGCAAAAAACTCCCATCAATTCCCTTTAACCAACCTAGAAATCCAAGTTGAAATCCAATAGAAAACAGAGCAAAGCTAGAGTTTTAATGGCTAGAACCTTACCTCAAGCTCAGTTTAGGATCCTTTTCAATGGTGGAACACAATCCTAAGCCCTCAAGGTCCACTTCCCTAGCTTGAATCCTCAAAAGAAACTCAAAAATCCAAAGAAAAAGATAAGGAAATGATGTACGGGAGAGATGTTCTTGATACTCTGTTTTGGCTAACTTCTACAGCCTTTAATGGCTTTTATATAACATAAGGTAAAAGACCTTTTTGCCCCTAGGTCATTTAAAGTCTTCTAAAGGCTCCCAAGGGTAAAACCTTCCTTTCCCGCCTATTTCGTTAATCATAATTAACACCCTCAAATTCTCGTTATTCCCAAAATTCTCAAATACCAATAATTCATGTCCCGTTACCCTTTAATTCCCGGCAACACTCTAATCACCAAATTACCCCGAGACTCACCCCAAGCCCCAAACTTAATCCCGTTATGACCAAACCGCTACCTTGCACTCAAAGATCGTCTCATGCCGAATGGCTCGAACAAATCCACATTATAATGTGGCCTCAACAATAGCTCACCAACATGCATGAAAATACACAATTACGCCCTCAATGGGCCAAATTACCAAAATGCCCCTATGATGAAATGTGGACCCACATGCATGCATTTAACATCATATTATAATATAATTCACATAAACATGCACGTAATCATTTAATGGCATAATATTTCAATTATGGCCCTCCCGACCTACTAATCCAACCATTAAACAGCATTAGGGATTTTAGGGCATTACAACTACCCTCTCCTTACAGAAATTTCGTCTTTGAAATTTACCTGAACAGCTCAGAATACTAATTTTGGATGTCTGACTCCAGCTCTCAGGTCGCTTCCTTGACCTTGCTGTTCCTCCACAATACCTTAACCAAAGGTATCGTCTTATTCCTGAGGACCTTGTCCTTTCTGTCAAGTATCTGAACTGGCTATTCCTCATAGGAGAGAACTGCCTCAAGCTCCAGATCTTTATAGCTCAAAACATGAGTCACATCAAATACATACCTCCAAAGAGCTAAAACGTGAAACACATTATGCATGGCTGACAATGCCGATGGTAAGGACAACGTGTAAGCCACTTGACCAATCCTCTCCAGGATCTCAAATGGACCTACAAATCTAGGGCTTAACTTTCCCTTCTTCCCAAATCTTCTCACCCCTTTCCATGGCGTAGTCTCCCACCTGGAACTCCACGTTCCTGCGCTTGGGATATGCATAACTTTTTCGTCTACTTTGAGAAGCGAGCATCTGAGCTCTAATCTTCTCAATGGCCTCACTGGTCCTCTGAACTGCCTCAGGACCCAAGTATCTCCTTTCACCTGTCTCATCCCAATGAATGAGAAATCTTCACTTCCTACCATACAGCATCTCATAAGGTGCAACCCCAATGGTAGACTGATAACTGTTGTTGTAGGAAAATTCTATCAAAGGTAGATACCTACTCCAAGATCCACCAAAATCCAGCACACATGCTCAGAGCATGACTTCCAATATCTAGATCGTCCTCTCAGATTGCCCATCTATTTGAGGATGATAAGCAGTACTAAACTTCAACTGTGTTCCCATGGCCTTCTGTAAACTCCCCCGTAACTTGGAAGTAAAAGTGGGGTCTTGATCTGACATGATTGACCTCGGCGCTCCATGGAGGCGCACGATCTCTCTCACATAGAGATTTGCATACTGGTCAACTGTATAAGTAGTCCTCACTGGCAAGAAGTCTAACTTGGTGTAGCGATCCACAATAACCCAAATAGAATCATGTTAGCCAACAGTCCTGGGTAACCCCACTACGAAATCCATCGTGATGTCCTCCCATTTCCACTCTAGGATATCCAGAGGCTGCAATAACCCTGCTGGCCTCTGATGCTCAGCCTTGACCTGTTGACATGTTAAGCACTTAGCCACATATTCTACTACATCCCTCTTCATCCCAGGCCACCAATACAACGATCTCACATCATGATACATCTTCGTGGTCCATGGATGCAAATAATAAGGTGTAGTATGAGATTCATCCAAAATCTCTCGTCTCAAAGCAGTGTCTAACAGAACACATATCCAACCCTTATATCTTAGCAAGCCCATCTCAGGCACTGTATAATCTCTGGATACTCCAGCCAAAACATCCTCTCTGATCTTGATCAGCTATGGATCATCCAACTGACCCACCTTGATTCTCTTCAACAGTGTACACTGTAGCATAATATTGGCCAACTAGCCCATTAGCAACTCTATACCAGCTCTGGTCATATCATCAGCTAGTTCTCTGGCTATCAGCCTCGCACCATAAATCTGCCTCGGACCCTTCCGACTTAAAGAATCAGCTACCACATTGGCTTTACCTGGATGATACAAAATCTCACAATCATAATCTTTTACTAATTCCAACCAATGCCTTTGTCTCCTATTCAAATCTTTCTGTGTGAAGAAGTATTTCAGACTCTTGTGGTCTATATAAATCTCACACTTCTCCCCATAAAGATATTGCCTCCATACTTTTAAAGCAAAGACCACATCCGCCAACTCTAAATCATGAGTAGGATACCTTTGTTCATACTCCTTTAGATGACGTGAGGCATAAGCAATTACCTTGCCTGACTGCATCAAAACACAGCCCAAACCTTGATGTGAAGCATCGCAGTAAATCACAAACTTCTCTTGATCTGTTGGAAGACTCAGAACCAGAGCTATAATCAATCTCTGCTTCAATTCCTGGAAGCTGTTCTCACACCTGTTTGACCACACAAACTTCTGATTCTTGCGTGTCAGCTCAGTTAATGAAGTAGCAATCTTTGAGAACCCTTCCACAAAACGCCTATAATAACCTACCAATCCAAGGAAACTTCTAACCTCAGAAGCATTCTTTGGCCTTGGCCAATCTCTGACTGCCTCGATCTTTGCTGGATCTACCTTTATCCCCTCCTTACTGACAATGTGCCCAAGAAAAGATACATGAGATAAACAGAACTCACATTTCTTGAACTTTGCAAACAATCTGTATTCCCTCAGTCTCTGTAGAACCAATCTCAGATGTTGTTCATGCTCTGACTTTGAATGAGAATAAACCAGGATATCATCGATGAAGACGATCACAAACTGGTCCAGATAATCATTGAACACTCTGTTCATCAGATCCATAAAAGTAGTTGGGGCATTAGTCAATCCAAAAGACATGACTAAGAACTCATAATGCCCATACCTAGTGCGAAAAGCAGTCTTTGGTATGTATCCCTCCTTGACCCTCAACTGATGATAACCAGAATGAAGGTCTATCTTTGAGAATACCTTTTTACCTTGCAATTGATCAAACAGATCATCTATCCTTGGCAGATGATACTTGTTTTTAATTGTTAACTTATTTAGTTCTCTGTAATCAATACACATCCTTAGAGAACTATCCTTCTTATTCATAAACAAAACGGTCACACCCTAAGGTGAGAAACTAGGTCTGATAAAACCCAAATCCAATAGCTCTTGCAACTATACTTTCAATTCTTTTAACTCAGCTGGGTCCATTCTGTAAGGTGCTCTAGACACTGGCTCCGTCCTTGGTGCCAGTTCTATCACGAACTCAATTTCTCTATATGGTGGCAACCCTGGTAAATCTTCTGGGAATACATCCAGAAACTCACAGACTAGTATGGTCTCTTCTGGTCTCACTGGCATGACCTGAGTGGTGTCAACCACACTGGCTAAGAATCCAATGCAACCTCCTTGCAATCGATCTCTAGCCCTCAAAATAGAAATCATAGGTATGTGGGGTCCATGCACAGTACCAAAAAACACAAAAGGATCCTCACCTTCTGGCTCAAAGGTGACCATCTTCCTTCTGCAGTTTATAGTTGCCCCATACTTCACTAACCAGTCCATACCAAGAATCATGTCGAAGTCAGTCATAACTAACACTATCAAATCCACTGACAACTCTCTGCCCTCCACTGTCATTGGCAAAGATCTGACCCATCTCTTGGATACTACTAACTCCCCAGTGGGTAATAAAGTTCCAAACCCCACAACATCACAATCACATGGTCTACACAGTCTATCAATAATTCTAATAGCAACAAAAGAATGTGTAGCACCAGAATCGATCAAAACATTCTAAGGGGTTCCAGCACTAAGAAGCTGACCTATAACTACTTAGGGTGAAGCCTTAGCTTCTGCTTGTGTCAATGCGAACACTCGAGCTGGGGCCAAGCTGTCCGCTTTTCTGGGTTCTTCCTTTCTTGCCTTAGGGCAATATTTCTTGAGATGACCAACTGCTCTACATAAAAAGCAGGCCCTTGCCCTACATTCTCCCAAATGACGCTTCTTTAGCCTAGGGCATTCGGGATAAGTCTTCGAGGCCTCACTACCACTTTGATAGCCCATTGAAATACCACGGGGTCGCTTGTCAGGACCTGGAGCTGGGAAGGTTTTGGGAACCTTCCTCTTCTGATCACTGGGGCCTCCACCCGTACCATAACCCATAAATGGAGAACCTGTTCTCCTAAACTCTTTTCTGGTTGCGTTGTCTCGCCATATCTTGTTCTCTGCACTCTCAGCTATGAGTGCCTTCTCAACCACCTGTGCATAGGTAGTAACCCCAACCACAGTGGTAATGCGAACATCTCGAGCTAATCTAGGCTGTAGCCCCTGGAGAAATCTCTCCCTTCTGGTCCCGTCAGTGGGCACCAGCTCCATGGAAAACTTTTCCAATCGATCAAACTTCAAGGCATACTCAGTCACTGATAAACTCCCCTGAAGTAGCCTAATGAACTCTTCAGCTTTTGCCGCCCTGATGGCATCATTGTAGTACTTCTCGTTAAACAGAGTCTTCCCAACTCAGGGCATTGATGTTTTTGGTTTGGGATATAACTTCCCACCAAATTCGGGCATCCTCCCAAAACATATACGTGGCACAGGCCACCCTTTCATTACCAGTCACCCTCATAAAGTCAAGAATAATGGTAATCACGCTCATCCACTGATCAGCTTTAGCAGGATCTGCACTGCCTTAAAAAACTGGAGGCTGCTGCTTCTTGAACCTTTCATAAAGAGGCTCCCATTTATTTCCAGTCTCAGGCAGCTGCTAAATTGCTGGCACCAATACAGGGGGTGCCTCAGGTACACTGCCTATTGCAGGAACCTGGTGTTGTCTCAAGAGGTTGAGTTCTTCTCCCTGCCTCAATACTGTAGCCTGCAGATCATTAAATAATTACTGCCAGTTCTCAGGAGCTGGCTGTGGAATCTGATTTTGGTCATTCTCTTGACCCTGATTGTTATTCTGGTCTTGATCACCTTGGTCAGCTGATGAATCTGTCTATCTTGGAATCATTCTTATCAACTTAAACCTTGCTGCAATAGTCAATACAGCCAGTTAGGCAGTGATAACTAAACCTCTTGCCACCTCACGGTCCAAGAACAAGCAGATAATTATCATATTCCACAGTTATACAAGTATACAGATGGATACATGATTATAACATTTAGCATTTAACATGTATCAAATAATAATTCACAATAAACAATACTAATAAGCATGTTCTAGCAATATCAGTACTAATAAGGACGTTCTTGCTGATGATGCGGTATCCAAGGCACAGCCTGATCAAGGTATCTCATGTAAACAGGTAAAACATTTATACTTTATTTAAGCAGTTAAATATATAACCACATAAATAGTTACCAAACCATGAGTCGAGCTTGCCTTCAGTGGTGACTTGACATGCCCAGCCAGTCTACAGGAACCCTAAACCTTGGCATGCTCTGATACCAAGTTGTAACACCCTGGTTACTCCAAGATTATTACTGTGAACTTTGAGCCATGCTTAACTCGCTAATCGATTTCTTTGGTTATAAACGTGCATCTAGGTGTTATTTATAGGTTAAGGTGAAAAACCAATAAAAAGGAAAGGATATATTTTATTTAAAACTTAAAACTGTTCATGGGCCCATTAAAATGCTTGCAAGTTATTTAAAATCCAAAATGGTCATATAGTACAAAAGTTACAACCTGCCGACCTAAGCGACAAAAATAGGGTTAACCCCTCAGTTCCTCCGAGAAACTCCTTGGCCGTGGTGGTCAAGTGGCCGCAAATGTACACATCACCAGCTAAGCTCTCCACTCAAGGCTGGGTGAGCTTTTCTTTCCCTTTACCTACACCACATAGCACCCATGAACCAAAGCCTAGCAAGAAAACTCATTATTGCATGTATATAATATCAAATGATGATCATGATAATCATCCATAGCTTATAGCCCCAAACAAATGAGTGACTGATGTTGTAAGTCCCTAATGTGGGTTCCATACCCATCACAAATGAGTGACCGAGTCACTAGCTTAAACTAGGTTAGTGAATGATGAGCGAGTCACTAATGTAAACCAAATGAGTGACCATGGAGTCACTAGGGTGGGTTCTGTACCCTTAGCCATGTGACGATACAGTCACCTGGGCCTTCTGGCCCTGGCTCTGAGTGACTAGTCATGGAACTAGACAAGCGCTTTTAGTTTTCATGGAACTTGGTGTCGGTCCAGCATTAATGCTCATGATGAGTCATTCAATGCTGATGTCGATTAGATCTAATCTTTTCAGCTTTGCATTCATGACGCTTATGCCGCACCTGACTCATAGGTCAATAACATATGACCAGTGCTCAGTACTACTGTCGAACTTGACTAGTAAGTCACAACTTCACAGTCATTTCTGACACAATTGCCAATTCTTACTAATAAGTCAGTGCCATTCACAAGTAAGCAATATTTTCTAAGCATTTGATATGCAATCAATGTACACATTTAAACACTCAACATGCCTCAATAATAACCATGCATGTCACATATGGGGTACAATTTTCTTACCTTTGGTTCGAGTGAGAAATAGTAAAAGAACGACCCTTGAGAACGATCGACCTTTCGATTCCTTAGTGGTTACCTAATCATAAACAATTATAACATACATTAATGAGAATCAACAATAAAAGGGTCTTGACCTAAACCTCACTCCCGGGACCCCGAGTTGTACCCAAACGGTGAGTAGATTCGATCCCGAGCCTTTGGAATTGAAACCCCGAGCCAAAAACCCTTAAAAATGCCCAAAACAGGATTTTGGAAAAGCAGGGTAGTGCTGTAGCGCTACCCCCTAGCGCCTGAGCACCCTTAGCAGAGAAGGATAACCCCTGAGTAGCGCTGTAGCGCTTAATGATGGGCACTGTAGCGCTACAACCAGGCAGATTTGCCTTGATTCTTTCCCCCTTCGACACCACCATTTCCAACCTGAACCAAAAGCTTCCAAACCACATTTTAAGTCACAAATGAACCCAAAAACCATCTACACACGTCAAAACCCAAGTAACCCTAGCCAAAAACTCCCATCAATTCCCTTTAACCAACCTAGAAATCCAATAGAAAACAGAGCAAAGCTAGAGTTTTAATGGCTACAACCTTACCTCAAGCTCAATTTAGGATCCTCTTTAATGGTGGAACATAATCCTACCTCAAGGTCCACTTCCCTAGCTAGAATCCTCAAAAGAAGCTCAAAAATCCAAAAGAAAAAAAGAAGGAAATGATGTAAGAGAGAGATGTTCTTGATACTCTATTTTGACTAACTTCTACAGCCTTCAATGGCTTTTATATAAGTTAAGGTAAAAAGGCCTTTTGGCCACCAGGTCATTTAAAGTCTTCTAAAGGCTCCCAACCATAAAACTGTCATTTCCCGCCTATTTCGTTAATCATAATTAACACCCTCAAATTCCTGTTATTCCCAAAATTCTCAAATACCAATAATTCATATCCTGTTACCCTTTAATTCCTGGCAATGCTCTAATCACCAAATTACCCCGAGACTCACCCCAAGCCCCAAACTTAATCCCGTTATGACCAAACTGCTAACTTGCACTCAAAGATCATCTCATGCCGAATGGATCAAACAAATCCACATTATAATGTGGCCTCAACAATATCTGACCAACATATACACAATTACGCCCTCAATGGGCCAAATTAACAAAATGCCCCTGTGATGAAATATGGACCCACATGCATGAATTTAACATCATATTATAATATAATTCACATAAACTTGCACGTAATCATTTAATGGCATAATAAATCAATTATGGCCCTCCCGGCATACTAATCCATCCATTAAACCGCATTATGGATTTTGGGGCATTACAGTGTTGTTCCCAAAACCAAACGGGAAGTGGAGGACATGTGTGGACTTCACAGATCTTAACAAGGTCAGCGCCAAAGACTGTTTCCCACTACCCAGAATAGACCAACTTGTTGATGCGACTGCAGGACATGAAATACTCTCTTTCATGGATGCAGGAGGAACATACCAGCTTCTAGAGAGACAAGGGATTGTACTATTATAAGGTAATGCCATTCGTCTTGAAGAACACAGGAGCCACCTACCATCGTTTAGAGAATGGCATGTTCCGAGACTTGATCAACAAAAATATGGAGGTATATGTCGATGACATGTTGGTCAAGTCCAAAGAAGCTGGAGGGTATGTTCAAGACTTGGAGGAATGTTTTGCAATACTTAGAAAGTGTCGCATGAAGTTAAATCCTCTTAAGTTTTCATTTGGAATTGGTTTTGGTAAGTTTCTCAAATACATAGTCAATTCACGTGCAATCGAGGCTAACCCCGAGAAGATTAAAGCATTGATCAAAACGAATTCACCTACCATAATCAAAGAAGTGCAAATCTTAACAAGGAGAGTAGCCACCCTTAGTAGGTTCATATCAAAGTCTACGGACAAGTGTGTCCCCTTTAACTTACCGAGGGGCAACAAGAAGATCCAATAGATTGAGGAATGTGAGAAAGCTTTCCAAGCCTTGAAGCAGCATCTCGCTCAGCCTCCCGTCCTAGCGAAGCCCATAGATGGTGAAGTACTATTCATCTGTTTGGCAATCACCGAGCATGCAATTAGCGCTGCTTTGGTGATAGAAAAGAACATGGTTCAACACCCCGTGTACTATATCAATAAAAGGCTGCAAGGTGCGGAGTCTAGGTGTTATCCAAAAAGCAGGCATGGGTGACGTGGCAAGCGTTTTTAACACGTGGCTGACACCTGGCATAAGTTTTGTTCGACCATCGACCAGTGAGATTCCCCTGACGTAACATTTGGATTTTATATACGACCAGCCTGGTCATATACTCCATATATTTTGAGATAATCTTGTACAATTGTAATCATATCTGAGATTATCTCCCATGATCCATGATGATCCGATTATTTAGGAAAGAATATCTGTAACTAATTCGTGTAATCCTCCTTGAGCCTACAAAGAGAGAGAAATAGCTCAAGGAAGGGACTTTTGGCTGATTTAAGTTTATACTTTACAAGAGAATTAGAGCTATTATCTTACTATTGTATTATTTATCTCTCTAAGGTCTGTGAAACTCAGAGAACCCTAGTTCTTTGATCACTCCTTTGAGAATTAATATCAATAATAGCTTAAGTAGATGTAGGTCATTACCGATTCATGGGGCCGAACCACTATAATTTGTTTACTGTTCTTTCCATTAGATCTATTTCAACACCTTCCATCACATCAAGCATTTGACTCCGTGTCAGTTGACCAAAACGAGGGTCAACATTCTGGTACTTTCATTGAGAGCTTAAGACGAGGTTGTTGAAGCACTAATGGAGAAAACAACAAAGAAGACTGGGCAGACGGCTGGCGCTACACCATCTCAACCTCCTCCTCCAAACATGGCTGAAAATGAGCCGCACTTGGAATTTGATGAGGAGGAACTGGACTCCGAAATGCTAAGAAATACCCTGGGAGTATTGCAAGACGAATTGGCCAATCTGAGGGCGAGTTAAGAAGGTGCTGCAGAGACTATGGCGCGACAGCAGCAAGAAATAGAGCACCAGCCCCAAGAGCTGAGTGAAAGACAGGCGGAGATGGACCGTCGTCAGAGGGAGGCCATGGCAGCCCTCGAAGCAACCCTGCAACTGGCTAGGAATCAGGCTGCACCTGCCTCGCAGCCTGATCAACCCTCAAATGGGCCACCTCAAAGGGGTCCCAATCCTAGCCCTCCGATCCAGCCAACGAGCCCTCAAAGGCCAGAGCAGCCACCAATGCCTCAGGATGATGTCCCACCAAGGGATCTTGAAATGCAACCTCCATCCCAGGCTGGTTGAGGTAATCTCCCATAGCCAAGGCAGAATAGGGTCAGGCAGCAGCCCCGCAGTCCTAGACGCCAAGGGGGTGAAGAGCCAAACCCACCGAGCAGGGGACAACGTCCTTCTGGCAACAGAAGGAACTCGGAGATAAGCTCTGCGGTCAGGGCCCCCCCACGACATGATAATGCACAAGGACCTACCGACCAGCGCAGGCCTCCCCCTAACGCTTGGGAAGTTCCAGCCTGAGGAGGCAACAAAGGGGACAATCGGTCCCACCATAGCCAATCGAGGTTTAGAGATGGCCATGGCTACAATGAGGCCAACTCAGGCAGAGGGAATGCCGGTCGAAGAAATGAAGAGAGAGGTGGAGGCAGAAGCCCACCACCTAGAGAAGACCAACAAGCGAGATGTAACGTTGGGGGGCAGCCTAGACAAAACAACGTCTTTAACCGGCTCGGAGCAAGTGAGCAACAACGAAGAGACGAAGACTTAAGGGATGTACTCAATGACCGTCGGGAATGATACGAAGAGTAGATTTCCCCGGCAGCAGAGGCCCCAGCGATTCCTGAAGCCGTGCAAGCCCAGATAGATGCCCTAAACCAAGCAGTGCAATAGCTGGTTGGGGGAAGAACGTCTCACATCGAGTACGACAGGAGAAGAGGCACTCCTTTCATTCAGAGGATAGCTGTGGCAGAGACTCCCAGTAAGTTTAAGATGCCCACACTTCCGAACTTTGACAGGTATGGTGACCCGGTATCTCATGTCAACAAGTTTGAGATACAGATGGACATTCAGAAGGTGTCCGAAGATGCTCGGTGCAGGATCTTCCCTGCAACACTTTCTGATGCTGCACAGGAGTGGTTTTTTAAATTCCCTCCTGCAAGTATTGTATCTTGGGAGATGTTCGTAAATGAGTTTTACGGACAATTCTATGCGGGTCGTGTGCACCCAACTGAGGCAAACCAGCTGGTTGAGATATGCCAACAAGAAGGAGAATCACTGAAAGATTACGTCCAGCGCTTTATGTGAGTAGTTGCTGGAGCCAAAACAGTGGGAGACGAAGGCAAAAGGGTGGCCCTAACTGCAGGAGTTAGGCGTCGTACGCCTCTTTGGAGTAGCCTCAGGAAGCATGGGGTTAAGACTACCCAAGAATTCTTAGATCGAGCTGATCGATACATCAAGCTCGAGGATGCCATCGCCAGCGAAGGAAAGACCCCAAGCAAAGATAAGGGGACTGAAGACCCCGCCAAAGCCGCCAATGGGTCAAAACCCAACGCAATGGTAAAGGCAACGGGAACGGTAACGGCAAAAATAGGGGGAAGAGACCCCATAACGAACCTTCTACCTCTGAGAATAAGCGCGCTAAGGGCAACCGTTATGAGCCACAGTTCACTAACTACACTGCCCTTGTCGAGTCTCGAGTAGAGGTGTATCAGGCCACAAGTTCCAGTGTACCTTACAAAAGACCCACTGCCATTCGAAAGGATATTTTGAAAAGGGATACCACCAAGTTCCGTCGTTTTCATAATGACTACGGACACGATACGAACGAGTGCAACCAGCTGAAAGATGAGATCGAGTTCCTTATTAGACAAGGACACTTGAGGAGATACGTACAGGCCTTGGGGGCTTCCCAACGAGAGGCTCCAGGTGGCAACGAGCAGGCGCCTGCACGCCAACGCTTGCCACCTTTGCAGCTTGATCTCGTAGTTGGCACTTTACTTACAATCTGCGGAGGCCCGCACCTTGCGAGAAACAGCGGGAAGGCAAGGGAACGATATGTTTGGACCCTACGCCATGACCAGGAAATCAAGATGATGACTGTGGAGGACCGGGCATCAAAGAAGGCTCGGTCAGAGGACGGTGAAATAATCTTCTCTGATTGCGACGCCCAGCATGTCCGGTTCCCGCATTGCGATCCGCTGGTCGTGGATGTTCAAATTGCCAACATGATGGTAAAGAGAGTGCTGGTCGATACAGGAAGTTTAGTTAACATCCTGTATAAATCTTCGCTGGAACGAATGAAATTTTCCGTCAAGGACTTGGAGTCCTGCAACCAAACAATTTACGGTTTCTCTGGTGAGGGACTTGCTCCAACAGGGTCAACAGGCTTCCGGTAACAGCAGGTACAGTGCCCACTACCAGGACATTACTCACTACTTTCATAGTGGTCAATTGTCCTTTAGCTTACAATGCTGTAATTGGAAGACCCATACTGGTTGACCTTCGGGCCGTCACCTCAATATGGCACCTGGCCATGAAATTCCCAACAGACGCAGGGGTAGGACACATGTTGGAAATTAGAGAGAAGCAAGGGAGTGCTATAATGCCTCAATTACTAAAGCCAAGAAGGGAATGTCGAGGAGCGCTCCCCCAGAAAGGTTGCAGATGACCATTGATATACAAGCCCAATCAGGTGATGAAGTCACCAAATAGGGTGTTGCCCAAAGTGAGGATAGAGACTTAGATCCTCTCTTTGGGGATTTTGAGGAAGATGTTGGACCTATTGAGGATCTTGAGGATGTCCAGCTTGACGAATTTTTTTTCGACCAGAGTTGTAAAGGTCGGCAAAAATTTGGAAGCAACAACAAAGCACGTACTGGTTGAATTTTTAAGGAAGAACCAGGAAGTTTTCGCCTGGTCACATAAAGACATGGCTGGGATAGATCCTGCAGTCATCAGCCATGTCCTAAATGTTGACAAAAGCTTTCCACCCATGCAACAGAAAAGAAGGCTGCTCGATAAAGATAGATCGAAAGCCTTAAAAGAAGAAGTTGAAAAACTAAAGGAGAATGGGTTCATCAGGGTGGCATTTTATCCATCGTGGGTCTCTAATCCAGTACTGGTTCCCAAGCCTAACGGAAAATGGTGAACCTGTGTGGATTTCACAGACCTTAATAAAGCCTGCCCTAAGGATTGCTTCCCACTCCCAAGGATCGACCAGCTGGTCGATGCAACTGCAGGACATGAGATCCTCTCTTTCATGGATGCATACTTAGGATACAATCAGATCAGTATGCATCCCCCTGACGAGGATCACACTAGCTTTCAGACCAATACAGGGTTATCCTGGTATAAAGTAATGCCCTTCGAATTGAAAAACGCTAGTGCGACTTACCAGCGACTAGTTAACCACATGTTTAAGGAGTTGATCGGAGTAATTATGGAGGTATACGTAGATGACATGCTGGTAAAGTCAAAAAAGGCAGAAGGACATGTGAAGGATTTACAAGAGTGTTTCAATGTTTTGAATAAGTATCAAATGAAGCTAAATCCTCTCAAGTGTTCCTTTGGAGTAGGATCAGGGAAATTTTTGGGGTTCATTGCCAATTCGAGAGGAATCGAAGCCAATCCCGAAAAGATCAAAGCCCTGATCGATATGAAATCGTTGGTAAAAATCAAAGATGTACAAAGTTTGACTGGAAGGATTGCCGCCCTCAGTAGGTTTATTTCAAAATCGACAGATAAATGCGTCCCTTTCTTTAATCTACTTAGGGGCAACAAGAAGTTCGAGTGGACTGAAGACTGCGAACAGGCTTTCCATGCCTTAAAAGCCCACATGGCACAGCCTCCTGTCTTATCAAAGCCTATAGATGGAGAAACTTTGTTCATTTACCTGGCGATCATCGAATATGCTGCTAGTGCGGTGCTAGTAAGAGAAGAATAAGGCATACAAAAGGCAGTGTATTATGTAAGCAAGAGGTTAATTGGGGCCGAATTGAGGTATCTCCCCATTGAAAGATTAGCCTATTGCCTAATTTTGGCTTCGCGAAAGTTATGTCCTTACTTCCAAGCCCATCCAATCACAATCTTAACTGATTAACCCCTTCGGCAAGTTCTACAAAAGCCAGAGGCTGTTGGTCGTTTGTTGAAATGGGCAGTCGAACTCGGGCAGTTCAATATAACATACTCACCGCGAGCAGCAGTAAAAGGACAAGTCTTGGCTGATTTCATTACCAAATTTACCGAACTCCTAGACAGCGAGCAAAGCAAAAAGCCTAGTGCGCCTGAGCCTTAAGACGTAGCTCCTTCGTGGAAGCTTTTCACTGATGGATCATCCAACGAATCTCACACAGGAGCAGTAGTGATATTAATAATGCCAGAAGGGCATCGATTTCACTGCGCAATTAGGTTTGATTTCGCCGCTTCAAACAACGAAGCCGAGTATGAAGCCCTACTCGCTGGGTTAAGGTTGGCCAAGGACATGAGCATAAAAGTGCTGGATATAAACAGTGATTCACAGATGGTAGTGAATCAGGTTTTAGGGGAGTATCAAGCACGAGGTCTGAAAAAGGTGGCCTACCTGAACAAAACCAAAGATCTGTTGGCACAATTTGAGAAATTTACCCTTCAGCAAATACCTCGAGATCAGAATTCAAACGCAGATGCCTTAGCCAAACTCGCGAGTGCGAAGGATGCTGACACTTTAAACATAGTGCCAGTTGAGCGGCTACGCGAGCCGAGCATACGAGCAGATACAACTAATATGGAGGCCCGGTTAGCAGATACATGGATGGCACCATACTGGGAGTATCTCACTAGTGGTGTACTACCAATAGATAGAAACAAAGCTAGGACCCTTCAGAGATAGGCTGCTAGGTACATACTGGTTGATGGTGTTCTATACCGAAGAGGATACTCCATGCCATTGCTCAGGTGTGTTACGCTAGAAAAGGCTAAAGAACTGATGAAGGAGGTACATGAAGGCTTCTGTGGAGATCACGCTGGGGGGTAGAGCTTATCAAAGAAGATTCTGAGGCAGGGTTATTTCTGGCCAACCATGAACGAAGACTCAATGGAGTTTGTGCAAAAGTGTGATAAGTGTCAGAGGTTTTCCAAGATCCCACGCGCAGCTCCTAATGAGTTAAAGCAGATGCAAAGTCCATGGCCTTTCGCAATGTGGGGTATAGATTTAATCGGGTCCTTGCCAACAGGAAAAGGTGGAGTAAAATATGCAGTTGTAGCAGTCGACTACTTCACCAAATGGGCCAAGGCCGAGCCACTTGCAACCATAACGACAAAGAAAGTACTTGATTTTGTCATCAAAAACATTATTTGTCGATATGGATTCCCAAAAAGATTGTCTCGAACAATGGCACCCAGTTTGACAGCGACCTATTCACAGACTTCTGCAAGAGGCATGGAATCATCAAGAGTTTTTCTTCAGTTGCACATCCACAAGCAAATGGGCAAGTCGAAGTGGTAAATAAGACATTGAAAGATACCCTGAAGAAAAGGCTCGAGGAAGCCAAAGGGGCATGGCAAGAACAGTTGCCTGAAGTACTTTGGTCGTATAGAACTTCTCATCGAACAACAACAGGTCATACCCCGTTTTCCTTAACATATGGGTATGAAGCTATGTTGCTAGTCGATTTAGATCCACCCTCACATCGAAGAATCACATACGACCAAGACCAAAATAGCCAACTATTGATGGAGTCCCTAGACTTGGTTGAGGAGAAATGAGAGAAAGCCCAACTCTGAGTAGCTGCGTACCAGCAAAAAGTCGCTCGATATTTTAACTCCAAAGTAAAAGAGATAAAATTCAACGCCGGAGATTTAGTACTTCGAAGAGTTTTCTTAAACACCCGCGACCCGACTGCTGGAGTACTCGGACCAAACTGGGAAGGACCTTACCAGATTGAAGAAGTCCTTCATCTAGGCACATACAAACTTGCACACTTAAATGGAGATCTAGTTCCGCGCTATTGGAATGGAGAACACTTGCGCAAGTATTATCAGTAAACAGTCCTTCTTAAAGGACTAGCTTGTATTAATTTTTACTTTTTACAAGTTTTGAAAAAGGGTTAGTCATGTTATATGGCTGATCGCTTATAAGTGTAAGATCTGTCAAAGATCACTCGTAAAGACATGTTTAGTCCACTTAAATACGAGATTTATAAGGGACTGTGCGCAGCCAGTCATTCTTGCCAAACTTTGTAATTTTTTACAAGTACTTGTTCATTACGTGTGTTGTTTTGCTGTATTATAAGTTTTGCATTTGATACCAAGAAATAATGTTTGTACAGGTTGTGGTCAAGGCAAGTGACCAAGGACCTAAAGCTCCTCACTCACTTGGGGGGCATATAAGGCACATAGAAAGCAAAGCCTACCAAGAGGTATGTAAACACATGAACAAAATAAGTGAAAGCATGCTACGGTACTTAAGAGTGTTTTTCAAAATTTATGTTTTGTTAAAACAAGCCAAAGTACTATGCTAAGTTTGGTCATACGGACAGATATTATAATAAAACAGAAATATTATGATGTCATAGGAATCCTTTTACACCGCGAGCAGTATTGCTCGGATGTAAATGTTAAATTAAAAGGTAAAGCTGCCCATGCAGCAATAAAAAGTAAACATTGTCTTAACATCATGACCCGTGGGCCATGTGTGGAAAAGAAAATAAAATAAGTAAAAAGAAAACAGGCTAAGAAGTAGCAGGAGGATCCTGGGGAGCATTCTGGTCGACTGCGTCTCCTGCAACTTCCCCTCCTTCCATCCCCGTGGCCAGCGAAATCTCTGGGGAGGCAGGAACTCTTGCCCTTTCTTCAACAGCCAGCCGAGCAGCACAGCGAGCCAACTTAGCTATCCTGGAATCCTCTGGAAGGTAGCCGAAGTTGGCACTTTGATTGTGTTTCCAGAAGTCGTAGAAACATCGAAGTGTCACGTTCTTGTACCTTTCCAGGTCCTTGGCATTTGTAAGCCTGAGCTGCTCCACTTGGCTCTTGAGGACAGCAATGCTCCTGTCCTTAGCAAGATTCTCCTCCTGAAGTCTTTTGAGTTCACGCCAGTGAGTTCGGCTAGCATCTTGGTATTCATCTCTCTGTTTTCTAGCATTTTCCAGAGAGGCTTGCTTTTCTGCCAGCTCCGCAGCCAAGGAATGCTTCTGCTGGGTCACCACTTCCAGCTCCCCTGCGTGCCTAGCCTCCGCAGCTTGAAGTTCCTCTGTTAGCTTCACTCAGGTCTGCTCGATGCTTGCACCCGCGCGAGCATGAGCGGCATTCATGGTCAGCATGGCCTGCAATCAAAGAATAAGAGTTAGACCAACTTCAAAAAAAGGAAAAGTCAAGACCATGATCACAAAAGAAGAGAAAGAGTGCTTACACTGGCCACTTCATTAAGGGCCTTATTGAGGATCTGGTCAATCCCCATGGTTTCAACTTCAGCCATGGCCTCTCTACAATGGTCGTGCTTAAGGATGTGGGCGAGGCGATCCTTGGCTGACCTTAGGGAGCGACCCGATAGTCTGGCCCCAGGGAGAACACCCTCGGCTTGCTGGGCCTGTTTGGTAGGAGTCGTAGGTGAAGGATTTGTGGTAGCAGGAGGAGGAGGGATTTCCTTCTCAGCAGAAGCAGAAGGTTAGGCAGATGGTTGGCCAAAAGGCCCATCCTTTGAAGGATCAGTTGCTCGGTTCTTCTTGGCCGAAGGTACTTGGCTGGACTCGCCGTAGTGTTTCCTGGCCGATTTCCTCCTTTGGACCAAAGGAACCTCTTCCTCCTCCTGAGTGCTGTATAAGTCGAAAACATTTGCAGAGGGCATATCTGCAAAAGAAACAAATATGCAGACAGTAAGCCAAAAATAGATGACAAGTTATGGCACATCATAAAAGAGATAAAGAAAATTACAAAGTCCAATACCCGAGCTATTACTACTGGTCGCTACACTATTGACTCTACTAGTCATACACTCACTCTCTGGCATGAAGAAGTCTGGCCCTAGGTTTGGAGCATATGTAAAATTGCCGTCCCCGTCGAATAAATGACAGGGAATTGGCAAGTTATCTAAGAGTGAAATAACAATACCGTTTTCTTCAGAGGATTCGTCTAAATCTACGACGGTCTCAACTGCTTTTTGTTTTCCCTTTCCTTGAGGGGCAGAAGACCCTTCTACTGGGGGAGTGCCAGTAGGTTCCCTGATTGTAACCCCAGTCAGTCTCCATCGAGGAGGAGATGCTGGTGGTTGCTGCTCGGGATGATTTTCCTCAGTAGTGGCACTTACTGCCGCGGGTTCCCTCACATCCTGGTGAGGGGCCAGGAGGCCAGCTAACCTCAAGTTGGCCTCGGTGACCAGAGAATTTACACTCTTCTCAATGTCCGTCATGCTGGCCAACATGGCAGACCTCAACACCATGTCTGGTGTTGGGTCTGGTCGTAACCATGGGCCTGAAAAACACAAGATGTTTCAGAAAAATGCAAGGAAACTTGCTAAGTAAAAACAACGACCAGTGGAAAAAGGCATTTACCTCCTCGAGCGAAGGCCAAGTTGTTTGCAACCTATCAGGTGTGAGGAAATACTCCTGACTGTATTTCCCCACGTTGGAGATGTGGGTGGTGTCACTCAGGAAGGTTCGGGTGGTCTCCTGGTGAAAAAAATGAAAGAACCCCATACCAGACTGTTGGCGGTTGGATTTAAGGTCAAAGAGATAGTTGAACTCATGGGGGTAGGCTCTGGGCATTTTTTATGATTATAGAGGATATGGAGTGCAGCAAGCATTCTATATCCCTTGGGTGTAATTTGGAAGGGGGCGACACCAAAATAGTTCGCCACCCCCTGGAAGAATGGATGAAGAGGAAGGGTAGCCCCAGCCTCTATGTGGTACCTCGACCAGGCGCTGTAAATGCCTCCAGGAAAATTCGCTCTCTGATCCGCAGTGGCGATTTTGAGAGTTACCCCAGTGAGGCTATACTTCCTGAGGTAATTAGCAAGCATCCTAGGGGTTACTTGGCTAAGTGGAGAAAGATACCACTCGACATCAGGAAGAATTGAATGCCGAGGGCAAGCCCTAACCTGGATGAGAGGGTCTGGGACAATGTTTTCTCGACCACTGGTCGAGGGAACCCCAACCTGCGAATCAGGCTGAGTTGGAGGGTTTGAAGTGTGTTCAGGCTTTTTCTTTTGGGCAGTGGATTTGACACGACCCATTCTGGCTGAAGATGGTTGAGGTCTGGAAGGAGAGAGTCTAGAGAAAGGAATCTCGTGAATGCGTTGGGCAGGCTGTTCTTCGCCTTCAAGCAGTTGCGCAAGAAGATCGTCTTCGATCGGCCTCTCACCTCCCCACAAATCTGGCATTAAAATCTGCGGACAGAAAAATGGGGAGGTGAGGATGGAGAGTCTAGAAAGTTGGTTAAAATAATGTTGGTCGTGTATTAAAGTCAAACTTTTATACAACAACATTCTAGCAAAAAACTAACTTTTCCATGCGAACAGTTTGAAAAACATATCAAAAAGTGAAACTAAAAAGTTTTTTCTGAAAAAGCTTTTTCAACTTCAGTAAGGGCGGGAAAAACTCAGTTTTTCAACTAGCATAAAAATCGAACGATTTTACGTCCTAAATTTATGATCTCGACTAGCAAACTGATTCGTAACTCCTAAATGGCAAAGATACACCATCCTATCTAGCATCACTCGATAAATGCCTTATTTTCATGCATCTCAACCCAAGAACACAGACATTATCAGAACCTAAAAGCTAACTTACATCGGCATGCACAACAAAAATGAAGAGTGCAAAAGTTCTGAAGCTTACCGATGCGAAGATTATGAAGCTTTGAAGAAATTCCGAGCGTAGGTGAACAAACGGATGATTCCTAGAACATCGAAAGATGATCTTCAGGGAGAGTAGGGGTTCTGACTTAGGGTTTCTTGATAGAAAAATAGCTTGCGTAAAAAGAAAAAGGAAGTTATGGACACTATATATTTCGTCTGCGGCATGAAAAAAGAGGTAATCATAAGTTTCCTCTTTTCAAATCATGGGGAAGAGTGATGGCCGTCAATGGATTGCTTGGGAACTGAAAAGGCATGATTAGACAGGGGTAGGTCACTTTTTCCAAGAAGGCACGAACTACTCTAACAGATTTGGTGGGGTAATCGAAGAGTCATTTTCCTTAAAGTTCATTTATTGCTGGTCGTAATAAATAAACTTGGGGGTTATCCAAAAAGCAGGCATGGGTGACGTGGCAAGCATTTTTAACACGTGGCTGACACCTAGCAGAAGTTCTGTTCGACCATCGACCAATGAGATTCCCCTAACGTAACATTTGGATTTTATATACGACCAACCTGGTCGTATACTCCATATATTTTGAGATAATATTGTACAATTGTAATCATATCCGAGATTATCTCCCATGATCCATGATGATCCGATTATTTAGGAAAGAATATATGTAACTAATTCGTGTAATCCTCCTTGAGCCTATAAAGAGAGAGAAATAGCTCAAGGAAGGGACTTTTGGCTGATTTAAGTTTATACTTTACAAGAGAATTAGACCTATTATCTTACTATTGTATTATTCATCTCTCTAAGATCTGTGAAACTCAGAGAACCCTAGTTCTTTGATCACTCCTTTGAGAATTAATATCAATAATAGCTTAAGTGGACGTAGGTCATTACCAATTCGTGGGGCCGAACCACTATAATTTGTTTACTGTTCTTTCCATTAGATCTATTTCAACACCTTCCATCACATCAAGCATTTGATTCCATGCCAATTGACCAAAACGAGGGTCAACACTAGGTATCCCCCTCTTGAAAAGCTAACCTACTATTTAGTAATCACCTCTTGAAAGTTGCGCCCATACTTCCAAGCTCATTCAATCTGAGTCCTAACCAATCAACTGATATGACAAGTTCTTCAGAAACCAAAGGCCTTGGGATGATTACGCAAATGGGCGGTGGAGTTAGGACAGTTTGATATCACTTATCATTCGAGGACTGTGATAAAAGGACAAGCATTGGCAGACTTCATAGTCGAAGGCACCAACCTTCAAGACTTCTTACCAATCGGAGAATGGAGATATCGAGAAGGAAGGAGATACTCTCGTATGGAAGCTATATGTTGATGGAGCATCCAATGAACACAACTCTGGATTAGGAATCATACTGATCTTTCTAGCGAATCATCAAATCCATTGCGCTCTCAGATTTGGATTCAACGCTTCAAACAACAAGGCTGAGTACGAGGCATTATTAGCAGGATTACACTTAGCTCGGGATGTGCATGCACAGTCCCGGAGATATTTAGTGATTCCCAACTAGTGGTGTACCAGGTATTGGGGGAGTATCAAGCAAAGAGGCTTAGGATGGTGTAGTACCTGAACAAGGTGAAGGACTTGTTGACACAGTTCAAGAGATACTCAATTACACAAGTCCCGAGGGAGCAGAATGACAATGCTGATGCCTTAGCTAAGCTTGACAGTGCCAAAGATGCGAACACCCTGAATATTATTCCTGTCGAATACTTGGCTGAAAGAAGCATAACTGAGCAGGAGGTACTACCTGTTGAGAGAGGAGATACATGGATGACTCCTATTATTAAATATCTCAACCAAGGAGGAGTAACCAGTGATCGGAAAAAAGCAAGGAAGTTGGTGGGACAAGCTGCACGATATATGATAGTCGAAGGGGTCCTGTACTGATGAGGGTCTCCCTACCACTACTAAGGTGCGTTACACCAGACTAGTCAAAGTTGTTAATGATCAAGGTACACGAGGGGTTTTGTGGAGATCACGCTGGGGGCCAGAGCCTATCAAAGAAAATCTTAAGACAAGGATACTTTTGGCCAACGATGAATGAAGACTCGATGGAGTATGTTAGAAGATGCCACAAGTGTCAGATGTTTTCTGAGATACCCCGGGCGGCACCTAATGAATTAACACAAATGCAAAAGCCCTTGGCCCTTTATTGATGGAGAATCGACCTAATCGGAAAGCTACCCACGGGAAGAAGAGGAGTCCAATTTTTTGTTGTAGCTGTAGACTACTTCACCAAATGGATTGAAGCAAAACCACTTGCCACCATCACCTCGAAGAAAGTCTTAGACTTTGTGGTGAATAATATCATATGTTGATTTGGTCTACCGAAGAAGATAGTCTCGGACAATGGAACTCAATTCGACAGTGATATGTTCACCAACTTTTTTACGAGGCATGGAATCACAAAGAGCTTTTCCTTGGTAGCACACCCCTAAGCTAATGGTCAAGTAGAAGCAGTGAACAAGACTATCAAAGACACTCTGCAGAAACGCCTTGAAAAAACCAAAGGAGCCTGGCCAAAATCACTTCGAGAGGTCCTATGGTCACATCGAATGATGACTCAAATAAGCCATACTCCATTCTCTTTTGCGTTTGGATATGAAGCCATGTTGCTAGTTGAACTCACTCCCCCATCGCATAGATGAGAGACATACGATCAAGGGAAGAACCATCAACTAATAGAAGAGTCGCTCGATTTAATCGAAGAAAGACGAGAAAAGGCAAGTCTCAGAGTAGCAGCACATCAACAAAAAGTGCCCAGATACTTCAACTTCAGAGTGAAGGATCGAAAATTCCAAGTCGAAGATTTAGTACTCAAAAGGGTGTTCCTAAACACTAAGGACACTACAGCAGGGGTACTAGGACCTAATTGGGAAGGGCCATACCTTGTGGAGGAGGTGATCCTACCAGGAATGTACAAGATAGCTCGACTGAATGGAGAACTAATAAAAAACTATTGGAATGGTGAACACTTCTGCCGGTACTCTTAGTGAAGTTGTTCAGCAGCGACACAAGTTTTAATTTGCAAATGTAGTATTTTCAAATTATCTATATAACAACCATTGTGCTTCGATTAATGAATGAATTTAATTTCTTATGTTTCTCTTAATTCTTTAAAATACGTTCAACAAGAGACAGGTCCTAGGACCTTGTCGCCAAACTATTTGATCATGTTTGATCTTGGTTCTTGAGGAGCCTATCGACCCATACGATCCAAACAATAGACTGGTCTGAGGACCTTGTCGCCAAACTATTTGATCATGTTCATTCCTGGTTCTTGAGGAACCTATTGACCCACACGATCAATAAGAGAGATAGGTCCTAGGACCTTGTTGTCAAATTATGGATCATGTTCGATCTTGTTTCTTGAGGAGCCTATTGACCCATATGATCCAAACAAGAGACTTGTCTGAGGACCTTGTCTCCAATTTATTTGACCATGTTCGATCTTGGTTCTTAAGGAACCTATCGACCTATATGATCAACAAAAGAGACTGGTCCGAGGAACAGTCGCCATTATTTGATCACGTTCAATCCTGGTTCTTGAGGAACCTATCGATCCATACGGTCAAAAAAGAGACTGGTCCGAAGACCAGTCTCCATCATTGGATCATAATCGAATCTAGACCTTGAGGGACCGATCGATAATTTGATCTAAGACTTGTTACAGGCTCGATTAGCCCATCTAGACCAGGTTGGTCCAACTTAGACACTTCTATCTACAATCATTATAACGAGTACACGAGAGATTACATAGATCGTGATCGACACTTGCTACACAATCTGCATCTGTATATAGGTATTATTACTACTGAGTATGAAACCATCACCCGACTACCAATGAGGGACAAGCTTTTGCTTCTTGCTTCATTGGGTGAAAATGATAGTACTATGTGTCTAAACGCTCAAAGAAAGGCATGGTCAAGTAGCAAGTGACCAAGGCTTTTAAACCCATGATCACTTGGGGGGCATATAACACATACCGATCAGGGTATACACAAGCAATGAGGACATGACCTTAAGTACTAAGCAAGCTCAATTTTTTCTAGGACATTTGCTCAACATATGTTCCAAAAATGCAAAAAACAAAAACAAAAAAGGCATTGGTGGGGAGACTCCTAGCCAAGTCCCTTATAGGGTGGTCAACCAGATCATCAACCCTATAGGATGATCGGCCTATCACCCATGGGGTGGTCGACTTTATTCATGGTACTTGGTGAAGTATCGTATTACTCACATTACCATGGTTGTTAGCATGAAAAACGTAAAGGAGTAAGGTTAGCATGGCTCGTGAAATACATGTATTCAGAGTATACTGATACTTGAACTAATGAGGGTTATGAGTTGATATACTTAGCAAGCATTGGAAATAAAAAAATTCAATCAATACACTGAGTACTCATAACAAAAAAAAACATAAAGGCATAAAATGTCATATGTAAAAATTGTCAAGTACAAGGTGCCCATCCAATGGCACGAAAGGAATGATAGAGTAAGAGACCAAAAGAAGACTAACTAGGGTGAGGAGTATCATCTGGAAGACCACCCTGAGCCTCGGCAGCCTCACGAGCCAGACACTTCCTAAGCTCCATTGCTCGCGTCTTCTCGGGAAGGAAATCCAAGTTCAGATCTTTGTTGAACTTCCAGATCAAGTAGAAGCAAGAGAAAGCTGTCTCTGAATACTCCTCTCGAGCCTTGTCCTGGGCAGCCTTGACCTCTTGCTCCTTCTCGACAAGAGCATCATTTCGTAGTTGATCCATGTCGGCAATCAGCTTCTCCTTCTCAGCTTCAGACTGTTTGAGCTTATCGGCAAGTTTCCCCTCGATATGGGTTACCCTGAGAGTCAACTCGCCAGTCCCTGCTATTTAAGCTCCATGGTACTGCGGAGAGTGTTGATCTCTTCATCTTTCAAAGCAACGTCTGCATCCCTAGAGCCAAGAATACGCCTAAGGTCCAGCACCTCATGGTAGACAACTTCAAGCTCAGAACGAAGGTTGGAAAGCGTAGAGGTATACTCTACAGACCTATCACGAACATGGGAGATCAACACCAGCACCTGCAAAATATATACAAGTGTTAGATAACATCGACACACAAGCTAACCAGACAAAAAGAAAACTGTAGAGGACTTACACTCTGAATGTCAAGGAGTGACTTCGTGAGGATGGTGCTCAAGTCCTCATTCTTAATCCCATTAAAATTCATTGTCGACTGCTCCAAATGGGACACTTGGTCCATGATGGCACCTAAGTTCCGTATGGTAGACTGGTGTGGCTTAGATAAGGGAGAAAACAGAATAGGAGGCACCCACATCAATAATATTGGGAGGAACCGGCGTAGGCAAGGATGGCTCTACCTCTGCGATAGGACTAGATGCCAAAGGATTCAGAGGAGGCACCTCGGGAGGAACCTCCGTTATCAACTCAGCCTTAACCCTGGCCCTCTTGGTCGCTTGGACGGAAGGGCTAGTCTCGGTTGGAGTCGACCTTTGTTGGGTGTGAACAAAGCCGAACATATCTGAACATGAAAAAGAAGATCAAATATTAGCGTGATATCAAATACAGACAAAACATAAATTAAAGATGATAAAAGTGTCAAACCTTCTTAATGAGATTCAGGTTCAAATGTGGCTTCATCAAAATCATCTGAAGCAAGCAGTGAGTGCATGGATGCACCCACCTTATCACCCTCTTGTCCAGCTAGCACGGGCGAAGAGGGTACCTCCTCGATATGAATAGGTCTCGGGGAATCTATGGCATTCACGGGCTCAGGACCATCTTCATCCGGAACATCGACGATAGTAGAAGGAAACAACTCGACCTTCCTAAGGTTCTCTGAAGTAATGAGGGTCTTGACATTCTTCTCCTCAGGGGTCACGACAATCAATGTCTTAGCCCTAACAGTTATAGCTTGGGACGGGAACGGTCTATAAAAAGGTTGACGTGTTTAAACTTGGAGTAGCTGCCCTCTGCATCCTTAGTGAGGAAATAGTTGTCAGCATATCTAAACGCTTTGATATGTCCAAAGATCTCTTCCAAGAGGTGTCGGTACCCTCGCTCATATAATGGTGGAAGTGGAAGTACCCCTAGTTGCATTCAGAAGGGTTTGTTTTCAAATCAAATAACTAATGGATCTCATAAGGTACTGGAGCAGCCCATTTTCTACGATGGTAGATAATGTACAATGCAGATAACACCAAGATTGCGATGGGAGCCACCTGAGAGGGGCTAATACCCAAATAAGCCACCACGCTCCAGAAATATGGATGAAGAGGAAGTAGGGTGCCGGACTTGATGATAGAACGTGTCCAGGCTCACATACCCAAAGGGGGTCCTCACCTCTGTCATCTAGACCAGGGATAGTAATAGAAATGCCAGAGAGGTAAAAGGTCTTCCTTAAGTTCTTTACCTTCTATTTAGTCATGTCAGAGGCAGCCCCTTTTAACCAAACCACCTCATAATCAGTAGGGCAAGGCTTCTCAACCGGTTTCCATATGATCTCTCTAGCAAAGGTAGCCCCAGAATTTGATGAATGGAACTCTTTTTGTCATCTTTTCTTCTACTGCGCTGCTGGCGAGACTGTCTTGCTCTTGGGAGAAGGGAAAACCACCTTAGGCCAGAACCTGTGAATAGAATGCTTCTGAGGATGAGTAGCCTGGCAGTGAAAGCCCTCGGTATATTCTCGCTAAGAAGAAGAGTGATGGGGAACTCGACTGGTATCCTGATGCAAAGGGCGTTGAAAGGAGTCTTGCTGACCAGATAGACTTCGCTGAGAAGAATGACTTCACTGAGATGTTCCCTGAGAGCCACAAGGAGTACTATGCTGAGAAGAGATCTGAGAAGAGCCAGGTGAAGAGCCCTGAGTGATATACCTGACAATATGAGGATTATCTTTGGAGGGTTGTCGAGTTATTTGTTTTACTCTCGCCATTGGGCTATACCTTTTCAAGAAATCTTCCTCACTGAATAAATATAAAGCGGAGCAAGGGAAAATCATTTTCACCCTTTCCAAGAACTCCTGTGGAGTACACTCACTTACAAACTTATCTGATGAAGAGGAGCTGGATATCTACAACAAAGGAAAATTAAAGAGTAATGTTATTACATCAACATAATGAAGCCAGTAGTTGGGGGCATATCCATTAACTTAAGAGCAAAATTGAACAAACCGAAGAAAAAAAAATTAAGGTCCCGAGTGGTCGGCTCATGGTTGGGCCGACCACCGTAGATCTTGGATCCCTAGAAATCACCCAAGGAGTACGGTGGTCGGCCTATGCTAAGGTTTGGCCCAACCACCTAGGATTAGAAACCTTGGAAATCGTATATGACGTGGGAATGAAGTCTAGAGTTGGATTTTGTAACCCTAGAAATCGCCCAATCATAGGGTCTATAAGCCTGGAAATCGCCCGGGCTAAGGAAGCCCTAGGGGTGGACAGCCTATGATGGAAGCCCTAGGGGTGGTAGGCCTATGATGGAAGCCCTAGGGTGGTCGCCCCATGATGAACTTCACAAGTTTGGAAATCGCCCGACCTTAATTTTTATAAGCCTGGAAATCGCCCAGGCCAAGGAAACTTAAGGGTGGTCAACCTAGGGTTTTACAAACCTGAAAATCACCCAGGCTAGTGAATCTCAAGAGTGCTTGACCTAGGTTAGGGTTTTACTGTTATATTATTTTAAATAATATAATGTTAGATTAAATAATGTGACATAATGTGATTTGTCACACCTTGTAATATATTATTGAGAGTCACAAAAATTGGACAAATGTGTGTGGCAAATGTGACATGTTTTGGAGTTACCAAAAAAAAACTTGTAACTCCCAAATATTACCTAATAATGTGTAGATTTGATATTACACATTTTGATTTTAATTTCTCAAAAGCCATAAGAGATACGGCTGTTAGAGATGTGATTTTAACTCACATAATGTGTATGGAAGTTACAAAATCAAGTGGGAATGAATTTGGAACGTTTTGGAAGATTTGGAAAATTGGTTGCTGAAAAAATGACTTGGGCCGCTGCCTATGTTTTTTAGGCCGTAGCCCAAGAGGTAGAAAACATCGTGGGCCGCGGCTCATGTTTTTCAGGCCGCGGCCTGAGCGGCTGACAACATTTTCCAAACTTCAGTTTTATCCAATTTTGAATGTTTCCAACAGCCAAGTAACTCCCAAATCTCTATTTTAATTCCATAAACATCCAATTAATCATTGGTAACATCCATGGGGGTTGGTGGAATTTGAAATTCAAATGGTATCTCAAAACTCTATAAATAGGAGTCTAATGCTCACTTGTAAGACACACCATTTTCCATCCACAAAGTACTTGGCTGGAAAATACACCATAGAGACTTGATAATTCCAGAGAGCTATTTCCTAGAGAGATCCCTTAGTGCTTAGACAATAGGGGGAAATAAGCTTTTGGACAAAGGTTTTGAACCTTGTTCAAGTTGGTGATCCCCACTACTCTACACTTTGGTTGTGTGAGAGTTTGTTCTTTTTATTGGTTTTATTTTCATTCTTTTGATCTTGTTGATCTTATTTACTTGTATTATTATTGTTTTGAATTTGTAATCTTCTTCTTCTACATCTTTCTATTTACTTGTTGTACGCCCTGATTTTCCCACGGGCTGATTAGCGAGCTAAGTTGCGGCCTAATCATGATTATCTCGTGGACATCCCTCAGAACTGGAGCTTCCGTCATAAGGTCGTATATACTTAGCTCGAGGAAACCCCGAGGGTCCGCCAGGATTGCCCGTGACTTTGGTCCGGACTCTTGGGGGCCGAAGGTCGAGTTGAATATCCAGTTCGTGGCACGAGCTGGATATGGAGCCATGACCCTTTGTAAAGTCAACACACGCAAGATAAACGTGCATATATCAGACATCACGTGTCTGATATGCCCCTGACTTCTCGGACACGCAGCAGGAACGTGTGTATTAAGACAACCACGACTGGGTTGGGCCATGCGGCCCATTATCTCCTTACCTATCGATTTGACCACACTTATGTGTCAGGTTTAGGAATTAATCATGAATGTCACAAAGTTGATATGATAGGTAAGAAGGTCACGAGATGACCTTCTTACCAACTCCCAGGTGCCTTCTCCTATAAATATGGAGACCCTGGGAGATAATAAGGGTTGGATTCTCTATTGTAAGAAAGGCCCTGTAATCAAATATCCAGTATAGAGCAATAATACTGACTAGTGGAGTAGAAGGATTTTAACCTGTGAACCACTCAAAAAATGTGTCTTGTGTCACCTCTTTCCTTTTCTAAGATCTTATATCTATTTCGGTTCACATTTAGCACTAATCCCTTTCTCTTCTTCTCTTAATTACATGTTGGCGAAGAACCGCGTCAACAGTTTGGTGCTTTCATTGAGAGAAAGTTTGATTAGTGCTATTGCAAACATCCAACTATGGTGACAACTCGATCCAGGCACGGTAACGAGACAGAACAACATGATGGGCATGAGGTTCATCATATTGCCATCCCTGGTGAACAAGTTCCTGAAGTCCAGCAGCGGCCAGGAAAGCAGCCGGCGGGCCAAGATGATACTGGTAGTTCGGCGCCTCGACCGCCTAATCCGAACCCATGTTATTATACTGCGGTGGTGTAACACCCTACTACCTTAGAGCCATTACTAAGTGGGTTTTAAAAGAAACTTTGTGCAATGAACTCGCTAACCGAGGTTTTTAAAACAAAAGTGTGACTAAGCAAAAGTTAAGGCTGTAATCTTTGAAAATGCATTGTTTCATTGAAAACTTCTAGTGTTTAACATTTGGGATCCCAAAATAAGGTTTGAAAACTATTTACAACTTAAAATAAGTTTACAATTGATTAATTATTAAAATCACAGATTATTACAGCCATTTCTCGAATAAACCCCCAACCAAAGCAGTCGAGCAGGCCAAACATGTACGCGTCGCTTCATGCTCTCTGTACTCATGGCTGGTTGACTCAATCTTTGCCCTTACCTGCAACATAGAGCACCCATGAACCGAAACCTAGCAAGAAGACTCGTGCAGTACATAACATATGAAAATTATACAGTTAATCATATCAAATAGTCCACAGATAAACAGGTCAATCATTAGACTTAAGCAACCCGGCCATGCCGCCCCAGAAGCCTTACCAAAGCCTAGGTCTCGGTCCTCACCGTAAGGATATCACATGTATCCATGGGGGTCCCACCCTGACTACAAGCACTTCACGTGCGAAGTGGTACTTCCGGCTCCACTGCCGTTCTCGGCCTTTCGTCGTTCTCGGCTCCATTGCCGTTCTCGGCTCCTCGCCGTTTCATTCAACTATAATCACAGATAGTCTAACTCAAATAACATTTGAACATATATCAATTCAATCAAGTCTGCACCCTAACATGTAATGCAACATAGGGCCGTGCCCTGCAATCACACTATGGGCCCATGCCCTGTCCTACGAGTGCTATAGTTTTCTTACCTTTCAATTCGATAGCTTCGATCACTTGACTCCTTGAGCACAATCCCACTCGAGCCTTAGTGCACACCTAAGCACAATCATAGGTCAAAGTCAACACCAAACCTCGAGTCCAAAACCTCGCCTCGGGACCAATCCCGAGCCCCCCGGGAAGTCCTAGATCCACAAAACAAGGTGGTGGAATCGAACCCCGAACCCTAGGTCAAAATCCCTCACAAATAGCCCAAAAACCCCTTTCTGGGAACAGGGTAGCGCTACAACGCTCAAAAGGGGGCGCTATAGCGCTACAAGCAGAGTCAGCATCCCCAGAAACAGGGCCTAGCGCTACAGCGCCCAAAGACTAGCGCTGTAGCGCTAGTTGCAGGCAGGCAACACCAGTTTTTCATTTCTGCGTTTTCTTTGAGCCAAACTCAACCCAAACTTCCCCAAATCTTTTCCAAACTAAAAATCAAGCTTATAAACACTCTCCACTCATCCCAAGCATCCCCAAATCTCAAAACCCAAGCTCATGCATCCCAAATCTCAAGATTCACCATGAATAACCCTAAACCCAGAAATTCAGTCAAACAACAAAGTTAAAGGCTTAGAATTCATACCGTTGATGCAATTTTGACTTTGATTCATTTCCTAGACCTCCTTAGCTTGCTTTTCCTCAAAGCTTGCCCAGAAATTCCCCTAAGATTCCCATCAATCCAGCTTAGATACACAGCCCAAACCAGTCAAACCCTTAAAACTGAAATTTCTAAAAACTTACCTCAAAAGTTGATGTGTTCTTGCTAATCCCTTGCCAAATCTTCAAGTCCAACTTAGGATCCTTGATGCTCAGCCTATCCTAGCTCTCCACTGAGCTTTGCTCCAAGAAATTTGAAGAGAAATGGTGCTAGAATCCACAAACCGCCCCATTTGGAAAAACCCCTCTGTTTTCTCTCTTTTTCTTTTTCTTTCTTTTCCACAGCCATCTCACTCTCTCTATCAATCCCACTAAGTATATAAAGCCTCAATAACTTATCCCTAAGAAGCCAATTGACCAAAATTCTCTCCCTATTAATTCTAAACCATTTTGTCCATGTAGGGCCATTTTAGTCATTTTACCCAATTCCCGCTAATTCTTCAAGTGTCTCTAATATTTTCCCGTTGCTTCCCAATACCTGATAAATCACCAAATATGTAATCCTCATCATCAAAATTAATCTCAATATATTCTCTAAATTTCCTGTTTATACCCCCAGGCTTGCCCCAAGCCGGGTATAAATTCCCGCCATGACTTTCCGCTAATCTGCTCTCTGGGATCATCTCGAGTCACAAATCACAGATACATCCACATACCACTGTGGTCTCAACAATCATCACATAACAATACAGTTATGCCCAAAATGGCCAAAATGACAATTATGCCCTTCTAACACAATCAGGGCCTACATGCATACTAATACACATAGTCATGCATCTCAAATAGTCAAATATTCATATAACATGCTTTAAATCATAATCATGCATTTTACTCATAAAATCACACATAAATTCCATTATGCCTTCCAGGCACACTAATCAAGGCCCTTAAGCCTTATTAGCGATTTTGGGTCGTTACAGGTGGAGATGGAGAACGCTCAGCTGAGGAGCCAGTTAGCAACAACTAGCCAACAAATTAAGGATATGCTGGCCTGACTACCCCCTCTCACAACCGACGCTAACGTCGGAGAGAGGCAAGGTGAGGATCCTAAGTCTCGCCGGGGCAATCGGTCCAGGCATAGCCGTTCGGACAGACTTCCAGCAGCCAACTCCACCCCTTCATCACACCATCGAGAGGCAGACTTCGGAGGAATGCCTAGAGCCGAACAACAGCAATACAACCGTTCGGTCAGGACGTCGACTCCTAGCTCCCAACCATCCTCGAGGATGCCCAGAGGAGCTCAGGGAAATTCTCGAAGGAGATCCGGAGCGGGCTTACGACATCAGCCCGTCCCCAACAACCATCTTGCGCCTCGTCCAGATCGCCAGGCGCGGGACCAGCAGGTTGGGAGGGCCGAAAGGCCCCCACCAAGCTTGATCCGTCCTGACGGAACTAGGATAGCCTCTCCAGTCAGGCATCCTCCTTCTCCAATCAGATATCCGTCTCCTCCTCGGCCCGTCCGAGACATCCCAGCCTATGGGAGTAGTAGGAGAAACCCGCCATCAGCTGGACCTTCCCGGCGTAGTAAGGCGCCAAGGGAAATATCGGATCCTCATCACCAAAGGTGGACTCCAAGCCTATCCAGCAAGAGCCACTGGACCGGCAGTCGCCGGAGTGATCTCTCTGGGGGAGACCTGCGTCAGCGTTTAAGTTCGGCATAAAGTCATCAAACCACCCAGGGAGGCGACCTGCGAGATCGCCTCAACTCTCATAGACGGGAACAAGCAGGAGGAGATGACCATGCTCGCTCAGGGGGGGCTCTGTCCGAAGTACGTAACGGAGGGAATGTCCCAAATAACCTATCTCAAGATAGGAGGGGCAATAACCCACCAAATATGTACGATGGATCCGGAGCTGTTGAACAGCCCCGGAATAACCAAGGACACCAGGACCAAACCCTCTAACGCCTAACTCAGATGGAGGAGCTGATGAGGAAGCTCTTGACGGAGAAAGAAAAAGATGAGTACGATTCAGGGGACGAGATGGAACTCTTCGCCCCCAGTATAGCAGCAACGGCGTACCCATCTGGTTTCCGTATGCTTCACTTGTCAAAGTTCAATGGGGACGGAGACCCATCGGACCATCTAGGGATGTTCAACACCCTGATGATGGCCCATAACATTGGCCCCGAGCTGAGATGTTTAATCTTCCCTTCCACAATGACTGGACCTGCCAGGCAGTGGTTCAAGCAAAGTAAAAGACAGTCAATCAGTTCCTGGAAGACCTTCTCAGCTGACTTCAAAAGGGCATTCCGAGCCTCCCAGGCCGCCCGTGTTCAGGCCGACTCCCTGGCTAATGTGAGACAACAGCCCGGTGAAACTCTGAAGGCCTACCTGAGCAGATTCGCGAACGTTGCTGCTCGAGCCAGAGACGCAGATGATAGCTCCAAGCTCATGGCCATGAGAACTGTAATCCTCGTTGGAGGAGACCTCTGGAAGGATATACAAAGGAAAGGAGTCAGCTCGGTTAACGAATTCCTTAATAGGGCCCAAGAATGGATAAACTTGGAGGAAGCCGAAGCTTCAACTGCGGGAACCAGCTAGGTCCCCGAGCAGCCCGCTGGAGTGGGGACGGAGGTCGTGGCAGCGACCCAAAACGTCACACAGAACAACCAGCCCGGTGGAGGCAAAAGAAAGGGAAATGGCGAAAACATTCCGCACGGCCAAAAGAAGAATAAATCCATAGACAAGTTTAAGCCCGTCTTCGCGACTTATACCGATCTAACCCAGTCTAGGGAGAATATCTTCCTAGCCAACTCTGCTCGAGTCCCTTGGAAGAGGCCGGAGCCATTAAAGCACCACAAGGGGAAGAGAGACACTTCCAAGTTTTGCCGTTTTGGTAACGACGTCGGCCACAATACCGACGATTGCAGACATCTAAAAGACGAGATCGAGACTCTCATCCGAGCCGGCCCCTTGGCTCAATACGCACGGAACAGGGTTCCAGCAAACCGACCTGCTCCGGAAGTCCCGGCCAGTCAGCCCGAGTCTCGAATAGACCAGGATGTTCCTCCTCCTGTGGTAGGAGGAGAGATATCCACCATCTCTAGAGGTCCGCACATGGTCGGCACGAGCAGGGGCTCCCAGAAGAGATACGTGAACGAACTAAAGGCTCATAATGGAGTAGAGTTCGTTCCGGAACAACGTCAGTCAAAGCAACAGTGATTGGAAAGGCAACCAATCATTTTTACGGAGGAAGTTGCGGGCCATGTCCAGTTCCCTCACAATGATCCTCTGGTCGTGGCAGTCCAGCTCGCCAACCGGAGAGTGAGGAGGGTACTGATAGACAACGGGAGTTCGGTGAACCTCCTATTCCGATCTACCTTAGAGAAGATGGGTTTGACTGTCGCCGAGCTGAAGGCAACCTCCATGATGTTGTATGGTTTTTCGGGAGAAGGATCAGCAGCGATAAGGACGATCGAGTTAGTGATCACCCTAGGTGAAGGGTCTCGGACAGTCTCCAAACTCCTCGAGTTTGTGGTCATTGACTGCTCCGCTGCCTACAACGCCATTTTGGGCCGACCTACGCTCATAGCCTTCGAGGTCGTCACGTCCATTCGCCACCTCGCAATGAAGTTCCCTACTTCAACAGGAATCTGCACTATCCAGGGCGATCAGCTCGCTGCCAGGGAATCCTACAACATTTCCATGAAGGGAAAATCTAAACCCGGGCAGCTGGCAATGGCCATTCAAGGTGAAGAGGAATTTCAGGAACCCTTAGCTGATCCTGAGATTGAAAAACCTCAAAGCGCCGAGGGGGAAAATGTCGTCTTAAGTGAGGACATTGACCCCCGAATAGGCGAGGACAGATCTGAGCTCCAAGCTATTGAGGAGCTCGAGGAGGTGAGTATCGATTCGCAGAACCCTTGCCGGAAGGTCAAGCTCGGGAAAAACCTCTGTAGCAAGAGGAAGGCGGAGCTGACTACGTTTCTGCAGGATAACTTGGACGTATTCGCATGGTCACACGAGGACATGGTGGGAATTAGCCCGAGTGTCATCATGCACACACTTCATCTGGATAAAAGCGTTCCTGCCAAGTCCTAGAAGCAAAGGCGTTTAGGAACAACTTGGGCTGAAGCCCTAGAGGAAGAGGTAGCCCGGCTCAAGAAATGCGGCTTTGTCCGTGAAACCAAGTTTCCAATATGGGTTGCTAACCCAGTGCTGGTCCCGAAGCCTAACGGGAAATGGCAGACCTGCATCGACTTCTCCGACCTGAATAAAGCCTGCCCCAAGGATTGCTTTCCATTGCCCAGGATCGATCAGTTGGTAGATGCCACGGCAGGGCACGAGCTCATGTCCTTCATGGACGCGTACTCGGGCTACAATCAGATCGCGATGAATCCAGCGGACCAGGAACACACCAGCTTCATGACCCCAACTAATGTCTATTGTTACAAGGTCATGCCGTTCGGGCTGAAGAACGCCGGAGCTACCTACCAAAGGCTAGTCAATAGAATGTTCGCGGACCATATCGGGAAGAACATGGAAGTGTACGTTGATGACATGCTAGTCAAGTCGAAGACTGCCGATAACCATGTCTCCGACCTGGAAGAATGTTTTAAGATACTACGGGAATATGGCATGAGGCTCAATCCACAGAAATGCACTTTTGGAGTCGCGTCAGGGAAATTCCTGGGGTTCATAGTCAATACCCGAGGAATCGAGGCGAACCCCGACAAGATCCGATCATTGCTCGAGCTTCCTTCGCCCAGGTCGCGAAAAGATGTCCAAGGCCTGACAAGAAGAGTGGCAGCCCTCAACCGGTTTATTTCCAAGTCCACCGATAAGTGTTTCCCCTTCTACAACCTACTCCGAGGAAACAAAAAGTTTGAATGGACAGTAGAATGCGAAATCGCATTCCTCGACCTGAAGGCACATCTGGCTGAGCCGCCCGTGCTATCCAAACCCAAGGCAGGAGAGCCTCTTTTTCTCTACCTAGCTGTCACTGAGGACGCAGCTAGTGTCGTACTGGTACGAGAAGAGGACCAAGTTCAGAAACCAGTCTACTACATCAGCAAGAGACTTCTCGGGGCTGAATCCCGATACCCGCTGATGGAGAAATTGGCGTTCTGCCTTATCACGGCCTCGCGAAAGCTCAGGCCGTACTTCCAGTCCCACTCGATTCACGTCATGACCGATCAACCTTTAAGGCAGGTTTTGCAAAAACCTGAAGCATCGGGACGTTTGTTAAAGTGGGTCGTCGAACTCAGTTAGCTCGAGATTCTGTACACTCCACGAACTGCTATAAAAGGTCAGGCCCTGACCGATTTCATGGCAGAGTGCACGGGATTCCAGGAGGATCCCGTAGAAAACTCACCCCAAACCAACTCGCCTCAGGCTTCGTGGAGGGTCTTTGTAGATGGTTCATCCAACGAGAACGACTCCGGAGCTGGAATCATTTTGATATCCCCCGAGGGACATAGATTCCACTCGGCACTGAGATTCGGATTCAAAGCCTCCAACAACGAGGCCGAATACGAAGTTTTGCTGGCAGGACTGAGGATAGCCCAGGAGTTGAAGGCGAGCTCCGTCCAGTGCTTCAGTGACTCCCAGCTCGTGGTAAACCAGGTTCTGGGCGAATATCAAGCACGGGGACCCAAGATGGTCGCCTATCTGGCAAAGGTGAAATCTGAGCTGTTCGCGTTTGAACGAGGCTCAATCGAGCAGATACCTCAGGAGCAGAATGCTAATGCAGATGCTCTTGCCAAGCTCGCCACCTCTGGGGAAATAGAGACACTGGGTCTAGTACCAGACGAATTCTTGGAGAAACCAAGCGTAGAAGAAGTCAGAACGGAGGTCGAGATGATCGATGCCAGGCCGACCTGGATGACCCCCATCCTTGAATATCTCGTCAAAGGCAAGCTGCCTGAAGGACGTAACGATGCACGACGAGTCCTATATCAAGCTCCTAGGTATACGATGGTCGATGGGGCGTTGTACTGACATGGGCACTCCCTACCTCTCCTCCGGTGTGTTCTTCCAGGTGAAGCAAAGGCCATCTTGCAGGAAGTGCACGAAGGATTTTGCGGAGACCACACTGGGGGGCAGAGCTTGGCCTTAAAGGTCCTGAGGCAGGGGTATTACTGGCCAACTCTGTCCAAAGACTCGATCTCATACGTAAAGAAGTGCGACAAGTGCCAGCGATTCGCCGCAGTTGCCCGAGCTCCTCCAGTCGAGCTGAAGATGATCTCGTCCCCATGGCCGTTTACCGTTTGGGGGATAAACTTGGTGGGCGCCCTCCCCACTGGAAAAGGCGGGGTTCGTTACGCCGTGGTAGCCATCGACTACTTCACTAAGTGGGCTGAGGCAGAACCTTTGGCAACGATAACGTCCAAAAAAGTGCTCGACTTCGTGGTCAAGAGAATTATCTGCCGGTTTGGCCTGCCTAAGAAGATCGTTTCCGACAATGGCACTCACTTCGACAGCGACCTATTCACCGAGTTTTGTGAAAGATACGGAATCATAAAAAGTTTCTCCTCCGTGGCCTATCCTCAGGCTAATGGCCAGGTCGAAGCTGTCAACAAAACCCTAAAGGCGAGCCTCAAGAAGAGATTAGATGAAGCGAAGGGGGTCTGGCCAGAACAGCTCCCCCAGGTCCTATGGGCATACCGGACCTCACATCGGACTCCTATGGGTCATACTCCCTTTTCCCTAACCTTTGGGAGTGAGGCAGTCCTCCCCGTGGAAATTAAGGTGCTTTCGCATAGAGTCCAGTCTTAAGACCAAGATCGAAACCACGAGCTTTTGTGCAATTTCCTCGATCTAGTTGATGAAAGGCGAGAGGATTCACAACTCCAGCTCTCCCATTATCAGCAGAAAATCACTCGCTACTTCAACACCAAAGTCAAAAAATACGCCTTTAGCGTTGGCGACTTGGTCCTAAGGAGAGTTTTCCTGGCCGGGAAAGATCCCAAAGATGGAGTTTTAGGACCAAACTGGGAAGGACCATACCAGGTCATCGAAATCATTAAGGAGGGAACCTATAAGTTAGCTCAACTGGATGGAGGGGAGGTCCCGCGGACTTGGAACGCCATCCACTTAAAGATATATTATCAATGATTCACTTGTAAGGCTTGGAAGGCCACTTTTTTATGTATTAATGAGAATCAGCTTTTTGTGCATGTTTGCAATTGTAATGTAAAGTAACCACGAAAGACCCTTTCCCAGTTACTTGGGGGGCATATGGTACCTGGATATAACCAGGTCTCCTTAATGACTTAGAAGTTGATTCATATCGATTGACCGTTGTTTTCTTAAAAAACGCGAGATATTGATAAGGGTTAACGCCAACTAAGTCCTATCCTGGTCCTAACCGGGTCATAAAACTTAGAAGTTGATTTAAATCTATTGATCGTTGTTCTTCTTAAAGAGCTAGAGATATGGATAAAAGTTAACACGAACTAAGTTTTCAAATTAAGTTCCTAGTCTTAACCGGGTCATAAAACTTAGAAGTTGATTTAAATCTATTGATCGTTGTTCTTCTTAAAGAGCTCGAGATATGGATAAAAGTTAACACGAACTAGGTTTCCAAATTAAGTTCCTGGTCTTAACCGGGTCATAAAACTTAGAAGTTGATTTAAATCTATTGATCGTTGTTCTTCTTAAAGAGCTCGAGATATGGATAAAAGTTAACGCGAACTAAGTTTTCAAATTAAGTTCCTGGTCTTAACCGAGTCATAAAACTTAGAAGTTGATTTAAATCTATTGATCGTTGTTCTTCTTAAAGAGCTCGAGATATGGATAAAAGTTAACGCGAACTAAGTTTTCAAATTAAGTTCCTGGTCCTAACTGGGTCATAAAAACTTAGAAGTTGATTTAAATCTATTGATCGATTGTTCTTCTTAAAGAGCTCGAGATATGGATAAAGATCAGCACGAACTAAGTTTTTCAAGAAATTGTAACCAATATGCGTAAAGGCAAAAAAGAGAAGATCAATTAAAACCGTTAAAGCAAATTGTCTCGAGGTGAAAGCACCTCATGCAAAGGTTACATAAAAATTATTTAAAAAATATTGGGAGGCACAAGAAAAGAAACACCCTAAGCTCCGCCAGGTGGGCCCTTGGAGGTCGCTGTCTCGCCTTGCTCAGCTGCGCCAGAACCATCCCCGGTCTCCGAGGGCGCCTCTTTATCAAGGCGAGCTTGGAACTTCACCAGCAAGCGCTCCCAGAGGCTCGCTGACATGAAGGAGAAGTCCGCATCTGGATTGTAGGCCCAGCAGTGGTAGAACAGATCTTCCATGGACTTTTCCGAAGTTGTCCGCTCGGCCTCTAGGGCATCCTGTGCAGCCTGGACCTCAGTCTTCGCAGCGTCTAGGTCCGTCTTCGAGGTGGCAAGGGAGGACTCGAGCTCTTGGATCTTTGAGCGGGATTTTTCCAACTCGACCTGAGAGGCCGCCAAGGCATCCTTGGCCGCTTGCAGGGTAGTCTGATGCTCGTTCCTCATGTCCCCGAGCTGAGTTTTGGTCCTGATGATACTTCGATGAAGGGCGACAACGCTCTGCGAAGACGGAAAGACAATTGCCTTAGGAAAAAGCAAGGCAAAGTATAACAATGTAAAAAAAAACCACAAAAAGCTTAAGGTTAGCTTACCGTCATGGTCATGCCTAGTGAAGACTCCAGCACGCCCACCGGGCTCATTGTCTCGATGGCCCGGAGCTCCTTCTCGGTGAACTTGTATATGTGGCTGACGGCATAGTTCGCCGACTCATACACCGTTCCCCGAAAGGCCTCGGGGATCTTCTCCAGGTCCTGGGGATTGACTGGGATGCGTACATCGGAAGGTACGATGGCTGAAGTCCCGACCTCCGTTCCTGCGTCCCGAGCAGCGAATGGAGCTCGCGGAGCCGGTGGAGGCATATAGCTTCCCCCTGTAGCAGGAAGGACCGCTCCCGTGACCTGTGCAGCTGGGGCTTGATCCTTCTCCTTCGCAGGAGACTTGGTGGGGGTCCCGGCGGCATTCTTGGATGTTCGGAGCCTCTTCATTCTTGGCCCAGCGGCGGTGTTCCCCCCGAAGACCGCACCTCGCAGGCTCTCCTCGGGCTGAGACATATCTTCTGTCAAAACAAAAACGTGGTTAGTTAGCAACCATACAGATACAAAAACTAAGGGGTAAAAATAAAAAATATGTGTACTAAGGGAATCCTACCCCCCGAGCTAGAAGAAGAATCTAAGTCGATTACTTCCCGAGCTGGCGCAAGTTCTGGGTCCGGGTCTGACTCAGGGCTAGATTCCTCTACATATTGCCGAATCCCCAGAGCTACGACACCCCTCCAGAGTGATGGCCATGTGCGAAGGTTGGTCCCATACTCCTCGAATAGGATCGACCTAAAGGCTAGGGTGTTATCTACTACTACGGTACCCCTAGGCCGGCTACCTTGGTGGTCCAGCACAAGCCGGTCGACACAATGGAGCAGGGTTGTGTTCAGGTCCGGATCACTTCGGTGATGATGGACGTGCTGCCTAGGATTGAACCTAGCCAGCCGGGGGTCTGCTGTGGCCCTTTCTAGACTCCTAAACATGTAAGGGTTACCTTGGCCAGAAGGACCCGCGGCTGCTCCGGATTGGATCCTCTCCTCGCCCGTCCCCGGGACGACCTCCAAGGTCCACTTCCTATTCCTCACGAGGGGAACTTTGTCGCCCTCGTCCTCCTCATCTTCGTCTTCCGCGACCTCCTCCACAATGATGGGTCTGGTGTCGCGAGCTGGGGGGAAGCCCCCGGGGCCTCCTGAGGTTCAAAGTCTGATTTGGGAAAATCAACTTGCAGGCCACCATCGTCTCGTCCGTTATGAGCGCGCGGTAATCTTTCTCACTGGGGGGCAAGCCCGCTAGTGTCTCATATTGGGCCCCGAGGGTCACAGATTTCTCTGTCCTCGCGAAGATGGCTACATGATTGGTCTAAGTCAGAAAGGGATATGGGAGGAGCAAAAACGACACTTAACTTCCGAGCTAAGGATAAAAAAAGAACACACTTACGAGGGCGATTGAAGTAGTGGAGCTCGCAGTTTCTGAACCCCGTCGACATGAAGAACTGGTCCTTGAAGTCGTTGGGGTGGCTGGGCAGCTTGATGACCGCAGCCATATTGGGAAATCGGGTTAGGTAGTAAAACCCGTCGCCTCACCCCCGCTGATCCGGGCTGGCCTTGAGGCAGAAAAAATATAAGATGTCCGCAGGAGTGGGGACTTCCCACTCGTGCTTCTGAAACAAGTATTTCAACCCTGCCAGCAAGCGGTAGGAGTTGGGGGGGAGCTGAAATGGGGCCAACCCCACGTAATTAAGGAAATCAGCAAAATACTGATCCAGCGGGAGGAAGGCCCCCGCCTTAAAATGTTCGCCGCTCCAGGCCGCGAACGATTCGTCGAGCGGCGCATAGCTCCGCTCGCCCTCTACGGCAGGTCGGGCCACCACGGATGCTCTCCCCAGGGCAATGTTGTGGGAGAGAAAGATTTTGTTGATCTTCGTCTGGTTGGTGACCTTTGAGATGATCCTCTCCACCTCAAAGAAGGCATCGGGGGCGACCTTGACCTCCTGCTCCACCGCCGGCCCAAAGTTGGGGATTGGGGAGTCCGGCATCACCGCTTTTCCTTTGTCCTGCTGACGGTCTTCTTGGGAGCGTTCCTTTTCGGTGCCATCTGGTCGCCTAACGAACAAAAGAAAACATTTCAGAAAAGGCGACCCAAGCGTGAGGAAAAATCAAATGTTATTTGCACGAGCTGAGGTAAGCCCAGCCCGTGGAGAGTGGGACCACGCGGTTCGATGAACACGCGCCTGTGCTCCCAACAGATCCCCGATTACTCGGAATTCTTGTGTCAGGAGGGTCAGGATAAAATTTTCCTTGGGGGGAAAATTTCGATAGGCAAGGTTGGCAAAACCGCCTGTGAGGCGTGTCCCCTAAGCTACCCGGTTTTGCACCCAACATATGTCACAAATCCTACCCATAAATCGTTCCCAGAAAAAGCATCCTATAAACCATACTCTTAAGTGATTTCCTACAGCAGAAATACCCTAACCTAAAAGGATTTCACCCTCCGCATCCACAAAGTCCAATGAACCCTTGCATGCGGCTACAGTAAAATATTTACCTAAGCTACAGTGAAATATATTTTCAAAACGTACATGGTCAGGAAACTTACAGTGTTTGGCTGGGAGGTGGATGAAGGTATCGCCTAGGTGAAAGCTTCGTCAGAGTATTGGCTTCCAAAGCTTTGAAGAAATCCTTACGTCTAAGCTTCTTGAATGCTGAGTATAGCAGTCACAGAGAAGAGGGTTTTTTCGTCTGAGATGAAGAGAGAAGAAGAAGAGAAATTCGGAAAAATTTCAAATGAAAGGGTGGCCCATGCGTAGGGTGGCCACCCCTTTTTATATACGTGAAGGGTCACGTGTAGAGGGCCGTTGGATGACCCTGGTGAGGGATCCGAGGCCCTCCACTCGAAATACGGAACGACGGCTGGGCATAGGCTAGGCCATTAAATGCGGTTCTCGTAAGACGTACCATCACCAACCACGACGTTCCACGTGTCAGGCGCCTGCGTAAGAGGTGGAATGTGAAGAGTTCATGGGGAAGCCTAAAAGCCCCTACTGTGGTCTTATACGGCGTGGTATACCACGAGCAGGAGCTTGGGGGGCAGATGTAAGCCCTGATTTTCCCACGGGCTGATTAGCGAGCTAAGTTGCGGCCTAATCATGATTATCTCGTGGACATCCCTCAGAACCGGAGCTTCCGTCATAAGGTCGTATATACTTAGCTCGAGGAAACCCCGAGGGTTCGCCAGGATTGCCCGTGACTTTGGTCCGGACTCTTGGGGGCCGAAGGTCGAGTTGAATATCCAGTTCATGGCACGAGCTAGACAGGGAGCCATGACCCTTTGTAAAGTCAACACACGCAAGATAAACGTGCATATATCATACATCACGTGTCTGATATGCCCCTGACTTCTCGGACACGCAGCAGGAACGTGCGTATTCAGACACCCACGACTGGGTTGGGCCGTGCAGCCCATTATCTCCTTACCTATTGATTTGACCACACTTATGTGTCAGGTTTAGGAATTAATCATGAATGTCACAGAGTTGATATGAAAGGTAAGAAGGTCACGGGATGACCTTCTTACCAACTCCCAGGTGCCTTTTCCTATAAATATGGAGACCCTAGGAGATAATAAGGGTTGGATTCTCTATTGTAAGAAAGGCCCTGTAATCAAATATCCAGTATAGAGCAATAATACTGACTAGTGGAGTAGAAGGATTTTAACCTTTGAACCACTCAAAAAACGTGTCTTGTGTCACCTCTTTCCTTTTCTAAGATCTTATATCTATTTCGGTTCACATTTAGCACTAATCCCTTTCTCTTCTTCTCTTAATTACCTGTTGGCGAAGAACCGCATCAACACTTGTATTTTGAGCAATTGAGTTGTAATATTTCTTTATTCAATATTATCTTGTCTATTGTATTTTTACATAGAGTTGTAGTTTGGTTTTTCCATATTTCCATTGAGTATAAAAATATATTCTCTAACATTTACAAGCCTGGAAATTGCCCAAGCTAATGAATCTGAAGATGGTTGGCCTACTGACCTCTAAACCCTAAAGCATCATGCAGAAAGAGGCAAGGATCAAGCAAATTTTTTATTAAAAACAAGTTTTTGGTTTAGACAAGTCAGTTGTTTTGAATCAAAGCAGAGCAAAGCAAGAGATTCAGAAAGATTTATCAAAGATTCAAAGTATTTCTACTAAATCTAAGCACATTTAAATTAAATGATGTGAAGATGAGGAGAAAATACTTACCCAAGTGAAGATATACATAGTTGATGAAGAATTGGATAATCACGCTCAGAATACCCTACAGTATAGGCGCATGGGTATGAGAATGTGATGAGTGGGTCTCTACTTATAGTCTCTCAGGCTAACCATAATTTTAGGAATTCAAATTCATTCAAAAAATATCTGGTATAGTTAAAAATTCAATTTCCTTGAAAAATATCTTATATTTTTAGGAATTTAGATTCCTTGAAAAATATTTGTATTTTTAGGAATTAATATCCTTGAAAAATATATAATATTTTTAGGACTTCAAAGCTCCTTGAAAAATATATTATATTTTTATGACTCCAAAACTCTTTGAAAAATATATTGTATTTTTAGGACTTAGAAACTCCTTGAAAAATATAATTACTTTTAGGAATTACAATTATCCTTGAAAAATAGGTGCCAAGCAAATTATTGATTTGATAAAAGTACTACATAATGTCCCGAGGGACTTTGCTTTTAGAGTACTGCTCCAATATGTTTCTCGGGCTAAATCAAGTTTACCGTAATGTTGAACACAGTACGATAAACTTGGGGGGAAAATGTTATCCCTCAAAGTTCAAGAGATGACATGGCGAATGAGAAAGCAACATATGGCATCACAAGTCATGGGAAAAACAACAAAGTATTGAAAAAATACCGATGAACAAAAATTTATAGGTCCAGGACCTATAGGGAAGTCGACCAGGTCTGAACCTCCTAAGGGTGGTCATCCTGACCCTCGCCCTAGGGGTGATCGGCCTGACCCCAACCCCTACGGGTGGTCGGCCTGTCATGCTCAAGGACTGCATGACGTGGTCGCCCCACCCTATTCTTCACAGGGTGGTCGTCCTAAACTACCTAATACACTTCGCTGGATAAAGTTTATGCTCGTTCAAGCTGAAATCATCAGGCCTAGCACCCAGAAGGTCATCAAGCCTAGCACTCAGAAGATCAGCAGGCTTAGCACCCAATCTCTAAAGGGTCATCGGGCCTAGCACCTAAGTCTTATGGACCAACCGAGACTTAGCATTTTCCCAAAGGTTTCAATCATACATCATCAACCACGATCCAGAGAAACAACGAGAAGACCCACGATCTCATAATCATGGGGAGGTGGACACGTAACTCCATTATCCAATAATCGTGTAGCAAACCACGATCTCCAGTATTACTGATCATGTAACAGCCCCTGGGTACTATAAATAAAGACCCAGGGTTTCATAAAAGGGGATCCTTTTTAGAAAAAAATTTGAGAGAGATGTTTTCTGGGGAGAAACTCAGGGAAAATTGGTGACAAGTGAATAATTCAGTTCATCAGTGTAATTGTCTGTCGAGTGATTCAATACCAAAGACTAAGTGGATTATGTTATTACTGTTCATCAGGACAGGGCTGACCCACTATAAAATTTTAGTGTGATTATTTAAGATATTTGCACTCTGTCATATATTTCATTTTGTTCAAAAGGTGTCGCATACTGTACATACGACCGTTGGCCAATTTCATAGGTCAACAAGTTTGTTGCTAGTTTTTTTTTTAAAAGAAGTTTGTTTCTAGTTGATAGTAGATTATATTATATTATATGTTTAATATGATGTTATTCTAATACGTAAAGTTTAAGTTTAATTAAATTTATTTTAGTTATAAAACATATAATTTTTATTATTTTTAAATAATTGTCATTGTAAAATATCTCAAAAATATCTTATTTTAATTTGTTTAATTATTTATTTATTTAATATAATTTAAGTTAAAATCATATTTACAATTTACCGTTAAATATAAGAATATTTTGTTATATATAAGAATATTCCGTTAAAATTAACGAAAAAAAATAAAAAAAACGTTAAAACTAAGAATTTTCGTTATCCAAAGATATAGTTTTTTTTTATGTGTATTTATTCATTTTATATGATTAATTGGTTGAATTCAATATATATATATATGATTAATTAGTTACAACAATTTTGTATGGCTGGAGAGATTAAAGAAGATGATTCAAAATCTTTAATTGTTGAATGCTTGCAATCAATTTAAATATATCAAATATAAAAGAAGCATGCTTGCAATTATTGTTAATTCGAAAGTAAAAGGGAAAATATTATAATGTGTATAGTGATCAATTCTTGATAACATGAAGAGAGGCAAGTATCTTATCAAGGCTTCTTTGGACCTAAACTAAAGGTTAAAACAAGAATATTGGTATCAATTATAATGATATAATAAGGTCCACTAAATATTAGAATAAAAACTCATCACAAAGCATACAATATTATATAGAATAAATTAGGATCAATAACGACAATAACCACTATCCAACACAATAACTAGAAATATTTTAAATAACGTGATGCGATTTCACCAATTTTAGTTTTCTTTTTTGGTTCTTTTAAATAGCGCTTTTATAGGTGGTATGAACGGGGACAATTTTTTTTAAAAGAGTAATAATATGTACACCCAAAATATGCACGTTTTGGTAAAGTATTAGTAAGGCAATGTCTTGTTTTAAGCACCTAAATTATTTTTTATTTTAAATTTTTTTCTATGACGATGTTTATTGTAGTCATAATAAATCTTCTGCAAAAATTTAAAATTTTTAAAATAATTTATGGTACCAACATGAAGATTTAAATAATTTGTTACATGTATGCATTCTTTTATATGCATGAGAAAACATACTATTTAAACCCTATTTTTGTTTTCCTAGACTAGTCAAAATTTTAAGAAAGTTTACTATAAATAGAATGAATATTGTCATACAAAAATTAGTGTAAAAATTGATTTTCAAATCCAAAAACATGATCATGTCTTATCAGTGTCTTACCATAGCATACCTCCTTACCCTAGAATTTTTCATATGAATTATAAAAAAATTGGAGAAAGTGTCTTCGCTCTCTTTATTATTGGTGCAGTTTGGTAATACTTAAAAAAATAGTTTTTTATTTAATTAATTAAAAATTTGACAATTAAACATAAAATGTATTTGGTAACTCTATTTTTATTTATTATTTTTTTAAATTTTAATTAAAATTCATTAAATTTTGAAAATAGAATTTTTTTCACTTTCAAAATTTTTTTAAACTATTTTCTCCTTTTCTTCAAATCAACACATCATATTATTAAATAAAAAATAAAAATAAAAGTTATCAAACGCGTTTATTATTTTGTGTTTTTAAAAACAAAAAACAAAAATAGTTACCAAACATATTTTTATTTTTTAAATATAAAGAAACAAAAATAAAATTATATTTCTATTTTTCTGTTTAAAAAATTCAAAAACAAAAATTTGATCAAACACAACCATTATTATTTTGTTTGTTTGGCTTTTATTAATCCATTTATTATGTTTAAAATATAAATGTGTATATTCTACAAAATGTGTGCTACATATAAGTGTCCTAAAATTAGACTGCGGTGTGGTATGCAAATTTGTATGTATTAATTACACTAAATAGAATCCCGCCAGTTGATGCAAGTCCAACTTTGATTAAAATTCAAAGTTTAAGAATTTTATAAAAAAAAACTTTAATTTTGAAAAATTAAGTGCCCGTTTGGTAAAATTTTTGTTTTTGAATTTTTTAAATACAAAAATGGAAATATTATTTTATTTTTGTTTTTTATTTTTAAAAAATAAAAATATGTTTGGAAACTATTTTTGTTTTTTATTTTTAAAAACAAAAAATAATAAACGTATTTGATAACTTTTATTTTTATTTTTTGTTTAACAATGAGGTGTTGATTTGAAGAAGAGAAGAAAAAAATGAAAACTGTTTAAAAAAATTTTGAAAGTGAATTTTTTATTTTCAAAATTTAATAAATTTTAATTAAAATTTTAAAACATAATAAATAAAAATAGAGTTATCAAACACATTTTTATGTTTAGTTTTCAAATTTTTAATTAATTAAATAAAAAACTATTTTTTTAAGTGTTACCAAACGACCCCTAAGTTAAGGGCCGTTTTTTTTATTTTATTTTTTTAGTGTGGATATGCCTGTTACTTACAAATGACATATTCTTTGGTCCATTGAAATCAAGTTGCATCTTTGTGAAGCTTCACAGTATTCTTCTTCTTCTTCTTAAGGGAAATCTTTGGTGCTGTTTGGTAACTATTAAAAAAACAATTTTTTATTTAATTAATTAAAAATTTGACAATTAAACATAAAATAGCGTTTGGTAACTCTATTTTTATTTTTTATTTTTTTAAATTTTAAACAAAATTTATTAAATTTTGAAAATAGAAATTTTTCACTTTCAGAATTTTTTTAAACAGTTTTCATTTTTTCCTTCTCTTCTTCAAATTAGCACACACATTGTTAAACAAAAAATAAAAATAAAAGTTATCAAACACGTTTATTATTTTTTGTTTTTAAAAACAAAAAACAAAAATAGTTACCAAACATATTTTTATTTTTTAAAAATAAAAAAACAAAAATAAAATAATATTTCTATTTTTGTGTTTAAAAAATTTAAAAACAAAAATTTTACCAAACGGACCCTTTGTTTTCACATTCAATGCACTGTAAGATTTTTATATATAAATATATATATATTTATATATTGTAAACAATCATAAGGATATGAATTAAAGATAAATAAAATATTCTTTAAAAAAATAAATAAAAGGGATATTGTATAATCTATGGTTATTTTTTTATATTTTTTTTCATTTATACGTTTATTTTTTTTCTATTTCATTTTTATAAAAGCTTTTTTTCTTTTCAAATATACAATTTATATGCTTTATTTAATTCATTTTTACAGTTTCTATTGCAATTATTTGAAATAGAGAGTATAAAATCAATATATATATTTATATAAACCATTTAACCTAGAATTTTGCCTGATATAACACTGTATTTCTTTGGAAGGATATTTATTTGTGTTAATTTGTTAAATAAAATTTGTTGAAGAAATGTTAACATAAGCATCTATGCCTATAAATTTTATAAGTTAATGTTTGTTTTCTCTCATTTAAAAATAACTTGAATGATAAAATGGCTCTATCACATCAGAAGACAAGTTTTTCCATCCTTTGACATTATAAGTTAATGTTTCATTTGAATAATAAAGTAACATGTCAAACAACTCTTGAAATTTCTAAGCAACAACCATTCAGCAACCCATAATCCTTACTATCACCAAATTTTTAGCAACCCTTCAAACAACTCTTAAGCAACCCGCAATTCCAAAAGAAACTTAATAAACAACCCATAAAGCAACATGTTAAGCAACTTTTGAAACTTTTAAGCAACTATTGAAATTTCTAAACAACTCTATATAACAACCCTTGAATTTTCTAAGCAACAACCCTTCAGCAACCCATATCACCAAAGTTTTAGCAACCATTAAAGCAACTCTTAAGCAACCCACAATCCCAAAATGAACTTGATAAACGACCCATAAAATAACATGTTAAGCAACCCTTGAAATTTTTAAGCAGTCTTTGAAATTTCTAAGCAACTCTATATAGCAACCCTTGAAATTTCTAAGCAACAACCCTTTGCAACCCATAATCCTTAGTATCACCAAATTTTGAACAATCCTTAATGCAACTCTTAAGCAACCTAAAATCTCAAAAGGAACTTGATAAACAATCCAGACAACAACATGTTAAGCAACCTATGATTCTCATAAACAACCCTTGAAATTTCTAAGCAACTCTATATAGCAACTCTTGAAATTATTAAGCAACTTTATAGGGTTGCTTAAGGAGTTTTATGGGGCTTGTGAAATTTATGAGTTGCTTATAGTTATGTATTTCCTTAGTTTAAGCAACAAAATTCCGCAACCATATTAATTATGAAGCAACCAAATTATTTTATAAATATTATTGCAGCAACCTTTACACAACCTATACTACCAAATCAACCTTTTGATGTCAATTAATTGATATTTCTTTGTTTTTTGGTTGCAGCAATCTAATCAACTGCATAAAAAAATTAACTCCATCAAATCAACATAATCATTTTATAGTGTGGTTGTATTAATTAACTTTATGGATTCAATCCACATTATCAACTTTATGGATCAAGATGCTATATAGGGTTGATTTAGAGTTTCAAGAGTTGTTTTATGAGTTGCTATAGAGTTTTAGGGGTTGTTTTATATGTTGTTATATAGGGTTGCTTTAGAGTTTTAATAGTTTCTTAACATGTTGATTTAGGGGTTGTTTTGTAGTTTCAGCTTTTACGGGTTGCTTAATAGGTTGCTTATGAGTTTCTTATTACTTGCTTTATGGATTGCTTAAGGAGTTTTAAGAGTTGCTTTATAAATTATAATCCAAACCAAGTTTCACAATCCAAACCATTTGTTAGGTATGTTATGGTACTAAGCACTCAATTACAACTGAAGTCTAGATAATAAAAATGAGAATTTGAAATAAAACTAATAATTTCACTATAACAAAAAGATCATAATAATTCTCTCTAAAGTAAGGAGAGCATAAATAATAATACTCTCTCTCTCTTATAATAAGAGAAAAATCACTCTCTTTCTAACACAACTGTATATGAAAAATCTCACTTTATTTTCTCTCTAACACTCTCCATTTTTTTCTCTTTCTAAGTCTCTTTCTTCCCAGAGATGCTTTAAATGAGATACTTTGATCAAGTGCTCTAGGCACATATGTTGGGGTTTTATGCCCTAATTAAAACTCAATTTCTTTGTAATCTCATTTATTATCAATAAAAGAATAGAAATCATTTATTGACTTGGTCAATCACTTTGCTCACATGTTTTATTCACTACAAGAAAAAACAGTATTCATAACACTTAAAAACTGCTAACCGGGACTATTGATAGCACTTCTGAAAATGCTAACATAGCCCCTGTTATTAAAAGTCCAGTCTTTTCTATAACAGTTTTTGAATGTTATGTTCGGTGTTATCTTAAACTATTCAATAACACATTTTTAGGTGCTATAATATTCAAATAATAACATTTAGATAGAGTTTTTGGTTATAAATTTGAAGTTTAATCTTGTACTTTTTTCATAACACTTTTCAACTGTTACATTTGATTGTTTTGATAACATTTTTAGTTTGTTATATTATATAAACCATAACGATTTTTTACGCTTATAATATGTTTTTAAATCATAACATATAGTAAAAAAAATTTAAAATTTATTTTGATAAGTATACTTATATGGTTTTTTTTTTAATTAAAAGATTTTAATTATTGTATTTTGATAAAAAAAAATTCAAAATTAATCATAAAATGTAATTCTCAATAGATTGATAAACCATAAGTATTACATTAAACAATAACTAATTCAAACCATGAATGTGTCTACTTCATGAGATCTTAGTTCTAACTTAAGTTTGAAAGCATAACATAATAAAGTTTTATAATCTTGAACAATTTTTACTTCAAAAATGAAAAATAGAAACATTAAAAGATACACAAAAGTAAACCATGCGTGAAACTTGCTCCATCCTTCAATTCATCATCCTTTGTGCACTTGTCTTTGTTGTGAGTCCATTTGTTTAGCTACAACAAAATTTAAATAAGTAATGCTTCAACTTAAAGTTATAGTAAACTAAAAGAGTACATAAAAAAAGTTAATTACCTAATTATAACTTTATCAGCTGGCCATGCAATTATACTACCTACAACATCTTCTATAGTAGACATAATTGTTGAAGGCCTCCACAGAAATGCATCATTCTTTCTCACAAGATCTATCCCCACTTTCATAGCACTAGGCCCAAGAGGACATGGTGAACCTCATCCTTTGGGTCACTTGAGATAAAATAACCTTCTGCAATAATTTCTCCAGATCCAATCCAATCTAATATTTTGCATTTTGAGCCAAATGTGTGGTTCTTGACACTCTAACAATATATCAATATAACAAATTCAGCAGCAGTAAATGATTTTATATTGAATATTATATGTTTTAGATTTTATCATTTTCATATAATTAGTATCATAATTACCTGAGTGGAATGAACATGAGAATTTGATTGAACATTGACATTTGATTGCTCCTCACTCTGAGTAGATGTATTCTATTTACAAGTAAGATAGAAAGACATGAATTCAACATCAAAATTTAAAAAAATACAAAAGTAAAGACTAACCAAAAAATTAAACATGAATCTTAGTTATTATTGCAATTCAGCCACATGAAAATATAGTTTCAGCATCAAAATACTTACTTGATTTTTCATTAAAGAAACAATGAGTTGCTCCATGTGTTGCATTTTGTCTTTCAAATATAGTACCATAAGTGGGCCAGTAAACAATTAAAAATGATAAATAGTGTTGCAACATATATCACTTTTTGAATTATATGATTTTTTTTCTAACAAGTACTAATACGTATACAATAGTACAATAACACCTACTTTGTTACTCTGTTTTTAACCTTTAAAACAATTTTTTTTTTGTCAACCAATAAATCGTTAAACAAATTTAGAACGAGTAGAATTTGCCTATTTTGATGCTAATTATTACGAGTCAAATTACACTTATAACTCTTTCGAAATATTTTGTTAAGAAAAGCATTTTATGTGTTTTATGATCAACTATTAAAGCAAATGTGGCAATATAAATAGTGTTGAAAAAAATATAAAAAATAGTGAGAACAAAAATAATGAAATCTTCTACGGAAGAGGTTTTCTCCAAACTCATTTATTTAGTCATTAAAAATTGGGAGGAAAATTAAAAAAAGAAAAACTGACAAAGAAAAGTCAAGAAACACTCTGTTTTCCTCTTCTACATCAAAGAGAAGACAGAATTCAGTTTTCACTAGGCCGAGGGATTCATTCGATAGTTGAGGTTGTTTGTAATATTTTTTTGTTTGTTTGTTATGATGCTTTTAACATATTTTTCATCAACTACTGAACTATTTTGTTCCTTCACTCATTAAGTTGATCCTCTAATCTTTTATAGGTGTATACAAAAGGGATACTACTGTTTACAGAGGTTTCAAACTCATTAAAGGAAGTTAAATCCCAATTTGAAGGCCTAACTAAAGGGTTCAAATTTATTGAGATGATTTAATACTTGACAAAATATGTGCTCTAACTAATTATATACATGTGTCTTAATATAATTAATTAAAAGTAAATTTAAATTATTTAAAATTAAAAAAAAACTAAAATTAAACCATAACAATTGCAATAAATTGAAATTGTGGGATGGTTAGTTATAGATATATAGTTAGTGTTGACATGAACTGTGAATATACATTTGTTTTGGATGGATCCACTAGATATTTTGAATCAAATTCTGAGGTTCAAATGCTGTATATTTATTTATTTTTGATTTTGTAGTAATCATAATTTGTAGGTACGTATGAATAGCATTCAATCATTGAGAAAGAAGAATCAAAGGGTCAAAAATGAAAAATTATCCAACCAAAATGATTGAAGCTAGACTGTTATCTTATGTTCTTCTGGACCACTTGAAAACATATTATCAAACGAATAGGGTCTTTTCTTTTTTTACCTATTAAAATTCATTCCTTATTGCTCAAATTGTTTTGATTGTTCTAGTGCTGAGATTTTTAATTGTATGTTATAGCAGTTACTTGATTTTCTAGTACCATGATTCTTAGTCCCACTAAAGATTTCTTTGTCTAAATCTATTACTAATTTCTAGTACTTTAGTTTCATTAAGCTTTCAAGAGATTCTAGTGTTGTTTTTAATTTAAAAATCAGATTCTAAAATGGTAGCCACTAACTAATTGGGTTTGGATCAAAGACAAGATTTTAGCTTGGGTTGTGGCAATTAAATCTAATCTATACATATGGAAATAATGAAAACAATATGACTAAATGAAAATTTTAATCTATACATATAATGAAAAATCTAATCTTTACATATAAAAGCTTACCTAACCATCTATCAATACCGAGTCAAAAATTTAACAACACACAATAAGTTTTCTTCCTTATATCACCGCAGCACACAAATTTTTTTTCCAGAACCTACTTCTCTAATACACACAAGTTTTCAACCTTCCGTTATCACCGCAGCACACAATTTTAATCTCAGAACCTACTTCTCTATGGATGAATATTTAAGATATTCAAACTCCTCTAACATTTTAAAGATATTAATAATAAGAGTTAAAAGAACAAATTCCGTACCTCTTGCAAATTACCTTTGCAATGCTCCTTGCCAATTCGATCCCCAACCTAAAGAATATAATCAATACTTAAAAGATTAATACAAAATTAAAATTTGTCAATAGATATTAAACAAGCATGTATGATAAACTAACAAACTAAACAACATGGCAAGCAAGCTCAAACAACCAAAAATAAAAGTTGGAATATCAAATAAATGTAACAACAGTGGTTTTATCTTATATTATTTCTTTATTAATCCTTCTTTTAAAAAAGAAACCTTGGGGTTTTCCATGTTTGTTCATATGTAACTTTGATCATTGTTATGAAAATTAACTAGATGAGTAATTTGTCCATGTTGGGATTGTTTATTAGTATTCAAGTTTTATCATTGTGGTTTTACCTGCGAGAATCAAAGTTTAATGAGGAAATTAGGCTCTGCAACATTTCATGGGAGTGTTATTACTGCTACCAATAAGCCTTAGAAAAAACTGATGAGCAGATGTATTAATAACTCGCACACTATTGAGAATCTCATGTTTTGACCCCTGCATTTTTTTATTATTTGAACTCACCCACTTCGTCAAAGTTGATATTGATACCAAAATCTTAAAATAAACTTTAGCAAAGTAGACGCAACATACATATCAGCATATTTAGTCTCACACAAGCTCGTTTTTACAGATGTGATTTCTCTTTTACTTTGCAAAAGATTTATATCCATTTTTTATTGTTTTTGAGACTAGTTTTACAATCGTTATCAAAATTATGGAACTTTATAATTAACAATGACAGAGAACTTTTAGTAGAACAACCAAACACTGATATAAGCACAGGAAAAAGAAGAGTTGTATTCTCATTTATACATGGAAATGAAATGAAACATCAATGATATGAGCCATTCATGGTTCAATGACTTCAGTATGAAACAATATACTAAATGCAGATGCAGAGGTTTCCTACTGTAAGCAAATGCAGAGGCTATAAACTTATGTTTTTTTTTTGCCTTTCACAATTTCAGTTGCAATTGGTCTGTTATGGGGCATTTTGTACTATTTTGCTGGCACAAGACAACAATAGTGTTTTAAAATACCTATTTTAAGATCTTCATGTAATAAATCATGGACTATATGCATATGCTCTAATTTCAATTATTCTTGATCAACATGAAATGTCATCAAACTGTTTAACCATAAGCACCATATCATGACCATGAAATGTCATCAAACTGTTTAACCATAAGCAATAGCTGTACTCCTGATGTAGTAAGATTATTCCAATATGATTATGACCAGGTATTGTTTTATGAAACTACAGATTGGGATGGAGGATGGAATGCTGAAATGGGTTTTATGAAATGGATAGAAAACAAAATAATTAAATTGTCAAATGTACTATATTTCTTTTACTGAAATAGTCTAAAATTAATAACAATTACATGAGATAAGAACAAATAATTCTTATCTAAAAATGGTTCAATTAATGAATTAGAATTTCATTACCAAATAAGACAGCCGTGCAGCCATCACCACATACCAAAGACAGTTACTTACATGGAATAAAATTCCCTACTAAACCCAATATCACAACACTATCTTTAAAAGAACTTTATAAAGAAAATATAAATATAAATATATTTTATATTTTATATTTAACAGGTAATATATGTAAATTTGTAGTTTATATATTTAAAGATATCCAAGAGACAATATATACTGATTCGATTCGATTTTTAAATATACTTATGACATCTAATGGAGTTGGTCAATATATTTGTAACTTATATGTTATGTTTTCTGCTTATATATTTGGATTGGCATGTTTTGGTGCTGGGAAATTTTTGCAACACAATGACTTGAGTCCATGAATTAAAAGTTCATTCATTTTGCTGGGAAATTTTTGCAACACGTACTTTAGCTAAACAATAAATTTATTATGTTAAAAAAAATTAAATAAGGCACTCATGAAACAATAATAAAGGCAAATTCAAACACTGCATGGATGGATTGGTATCACACACCCAAATCCAAAAAAGAAAGACTTTTTGACGTTTTAAATTATAAGTAAAACCCCATAAAGTTGATTTGATTAATTTTGAAAAATCCATGTTTAACTGTAAAGGACACCAAATTCAAAATCAATGTACATTTTACCCAAAAATAATGACAGTATATCTCATAGTGCTTAATCAAATCATAAAATGTATATATAGACATGGTTATTTGTCAGAAGTTACAATTTTATCAATCTTTGATACAGATCTGTGAGAGTAGTGACCACATCAAATATTTCTTTTTTTTGAAAGAACACATAAAAGATTTTATTTTTTTTGAACGAACACATCAAAGATTTCTTGAGCAACCAAGGTTTGAACTTTTACAGGATATTATTACAATGTTCAACATGCATATAAAAACAATTCTAATAACAACTAATTTTTTTTACAAGATTATTAGTTTATTAAAGACAAGAAGAGAAAATAAAAATTAAGGTTACTTAAGTTGTTTCTTCATTCATATATGGTCTAATAGAATAAGTAAATATGTAGAAATTTTCATGAGATTATTATTTGATTCATATTTACTTGTAAGAGCAACATGAAAATCTGCTTTCTTTTTCAGAAAGACTGATCAGTGATTCAGTGAAGTACTGAACTTAAACAAATTATTGACCCAATAATAATAAGTAAAGAAACAGATATAAAACAAAACCCATTTTCTGAAACATTATTAATAATTAAAATTTCTAACCTTTCTTCTGTGGTATATGGTGCTATTGAGACTAGGTACTATCTGTGGTATATTATGACTAACCTTTCTTCTGTTTCTTCTTAGTGCTATTGATTCATCTAGTTAGTGGTTTTATTTGTTACCTCTAACTTAGTTATAAACATCCTAAATTTATTTGGTTTCAGTCTAACTTAGTTATATACCTATATTCTCTTTTGTGCTGCTGCTTAATTATATATTGGTTTCATTGGCTTGCTCCAAGTGTGCTGACTCTAACATTTACTGAATTGTTTTATGCCAATTTATATGGACAAAAACAGTAGACAAAAAATTAAAGTGATGAATTCAATGGTTATATGCTCAGAGTGGCCATGTCATTATGGTTTGCTTATATATATACACACACACAAACATAATGGCCAACTATTGAGCTAAACTATTTATTTACTCAAAGTGATGTGTATGTGAGATATTTAAGCACCATGGTGTCCATTAATTCTTTTCTTAGTTTTTATGATATTAATTAAAAAAGTTTTGAGAAAGTACTGCATTTTCTAAGTTTTTGGATTATATGTGCTCTGTAATTGCATTATCAACCTGTCATGAAATTAATATAATCCTAATACATATTTAGTTTTAAATAATTAGAATACTATCTTTTTAACATAACTAGGAGGAGCTTTTATATTTATTTGGTACCAAATTATTTCAGAGCTTGTCTGTCTGCTTATTTTACAGTGTAATGTCTTCTTTTAACCACCCATTTTCTTTTTTTTTGATGGAAAAAATGAATATATTGAACAAACCAGCAAGATTACAAACCAGCAAGATTACAAACCAAGCTCAAAGAGCCAAACAAAAACAGAAACTACTGAGAAATAGCCCCTAAGAACGCCTCCACACAGGACCTAAAAAAGCAATAAACCAGCAAGAAAACAAACCAAGCTCAAATAGCCAAACAAAAACAGTTACAACTGAGTAATAGCCTCTAAGAACGCCACCTCACTGGTCCTCACTTTCAGCTTAGGCAACCTGGCTAGTCTAGATCTAATACTGAACTTAATCAGCTGAATTACAGGACCAATAGCCAAAGATCTCATCTCAAACACACAGATTTCTATTTCTCCAAACCATGTACACAGCAGCTGCCAATGCAGCAGCCAACACCTGATGCTTCAGACTTTTCATTTTCATTTGTAAAAGTTATGATTAAATGCTTTCAATTTCACCATCCATCATGCCAGTTTCAAATAATGTTTGTTTGAATCAATTTGATAGCTATAAGTTGGTGTGTTGTGAACCTTTCCATATACATGCATTGACAATATTGTCATTGTGTATTGTCATTTTTATTGGGTTATTTAAAAAATTCTATCATTATTTGATCACTTACCTGATTAAAAAAGACTAGAGTTTTTCTTCTCTTTCTTTTTTTTAATGACATAAAAGAGTTTCCCTAACAATAGCCTTGGTAGAACATTAGAGTGTAAGCTCTTTCATTCAAGCTGTTGATATTTAATTTTGTTTATTCGTATTTTGCTGAATATTCTTCTTATTTTAAAATATAATACTTAATATTCTTCAATAGTGTGTTACTTTATTTTAGTACCAGTTTTTTGTTGGTTCCTTGATCTGTAATGGAAGTGAAACAAGCACTTTTGTTAGGAAAGGTCATAAAACAGTAGACATGCCTCTTGACAGTGATGTTTTCCAAGTTTTTCTTGGCTACAATGATCCTTAACAAGTATATGCATTTGTCTATATGTATGTATTTTTTTAAAATGAGTTTCAATTCTTAGTTATAAATATTGCTTGTATAGATAGCTATTGGTTTATTCTACATGGTTCCTGAGATTTGAAGCAATCATGATGTTGGGTTTTCTATTTGGTGGAATTAAGTTAAAGAATTTGACTTGAAATTTATGAAATTGTTCAAATGGTTTCATTGTTTGATGGCCTGAAATTAAGGTTCATATTGCACTAGGATACCAACTTGGGAAGACATAAATAGTGTTCATGGGTTACAATGGCCTAACTAGGTTCAAGTAAAGTGTTTTACTGCATGTAAGTTAGCAAGAAACAAAAGGTTGTCGAGAGCAAATTAGTAACTTATAAATTCATCAACTGTACTTCTGGTTTATAAGATAAACATGTGTCAAGTAGACTTCTGTAACTTGTTATATTTTAATTGCCTGGTTATTATTTATGTATACATTTGTTGGCATTATGTGGTCATTAATACATGAGATATACAAATACCACTATCCTTATTCTAGACATAATAGTAACTTACAAAAACTACAATATTATAGAGTTCCAATTCTAGTGAAAAACAAGATTAGCTATACCAAATTTGCAGAAGAATAATGAAACAACTACCTGATTATATGCATATTATTCATATGTTTTTCACAATTTAAACACTATACTTTCATGAAGTCTCAATTATATTCTCTTAGAAGAACTGTATTCTCGTCACATTTTTAACGCCTAGAATCAAGACATAAAGCATTTCTAGACATCTTTTTCGATGAATTATATGGTAGAAGTTTTAATATCCTTGCAGCACACACACACACACTCACATGCATCCACACAGTTGGAACTTTCCTGATAGTGCTCGTGAAGCAATAAATATTATAAGTTCCAGAACTTATACTCCTGCCATTCGTGGCTGGAATAAGATTTCTCCTATTTGAAACCGCTCTTTTGAAAGAGTGAACTGACCTTCTCCTGCTGCGTCAGATGATGCTCGTGTATCTTTGAGTAGCTCAGCCTCATAATCATAGGCAACATAACAGAGATTCTGTATAGAAATAAGGTCATAAATAGAACTCAGCTTCAGCAAGGTCTCCTTACAAAAATGAGAGAGAAGAGCAGTAGAAAACAAAATTGAAACATTCCACTAAAACATAGGATACTAATGGTATTAGTAGTTTAATGTACCATGAGCAAAATATTTTCTTTGAGGGTGCAAAGCTGATAGTATTAAAACAGAATAACTACAGTCAGGAAAAATGAGGATAAATATTCAACAACAATATTCTGCACTCAAGAAACAAGCAAGACTTGTACCTCTTTCAAAGTACGAACGGTGTATAGCGATTCAAAACTAATATTGTTCTGCTGCATCAACTCCTTAAGAAACCCGGTAAGTTATAGTGCTCCCAGTCCCACAACCTCCACACCCACTTTGCGCATTACTTTACCATGTAAAACTAGAAGCCGAAAAAGAAAAGAAAAGAGTATATTTCAGATCCCCAAACATTGAATGCAACCAAGATATGATATAAAAGAAAGCACTGGAAAATCCATAGAATGAAAATGAAAAAAGAAGAATAAAAGCAGCAAGGCTGCATGGAAAGTTAAAACTGTAACTTATACTGCAGGGCTAATCAGTATATATCATAGGTAAATGAAACCTTGTTGATAGTTTAAGGAAGCATAAAGCATATAAAAGATAAAAGAGAAACTATCACTCCTTACTTGGAACAACTGATGTGACTTGAAACCCAATATTTACAACAATTCCTGATGTTCTTCTAGCAGCATACAAAGCTAAAGTTGCCTACATTTTCAAAAACAGAAAATGGATAAGATCTTACAAATAAAAAACATCTATCAAAGAATCAATCGAACATTTTAAGCCAAAAGCAAAAGGTCCAAATTACTCATAAACAAGCATAAGTACATAAAGCATCTCAGCTTATAGTGTTAATAAGTAAATTTGGTGCCTGTTCAGGATTGTCAACCACTCAAGTCACAGAAGCTTGCTTTACAAAAGGAAAATGAAGAATGAAAATTGGATCAAGGCCTCGAAATCTATATCCGATGGTAAATGTCATTTTTGCATGAAACAAACTAATCTTAATTCTTTACCAAAGAGGGGTAGCTCAAATGATAAGGCATATGGCTTGCTTTATCACAAGGTATGAGGTTTAAGTTTCTCTTGGATACCTACATAGCAATTGTTAGCGGAATCCTAGTTTTAAAAAAATAAAAAATTACTCTTATTTCTTTTAGTATTAAATATTTTAGAATATTAAACAGCAGCGGCAAGTTAAGGCTTAGCGAAATTTACCTGATTAATTGCACAAACAGCAGGAACATTCATGTTAAATATTGTTGTATATATAGCTTCCTTGAGTTGCCGTCTTGATGCTTTTGTAGATTCAGTATCTGCAATAAAAAGACAGAAACCACATCATAAGGACAGAAAGTGTCTCAAACAAGAAAAACACACAATTCTCAAGTGTCTCACTAAGGAATTACACGACCAAACTTCAAAAAAATTGAACTATCTAAATTACAGAAAAGGCAATTAATATATAGAAGCTGACCATCATAATGCAATATTGGTATAGACACAACCACTGGCTGTGATGGTGCTCTTACCTTCATCCTGTAAAAGACATATCAAATATACATATGTGAGTAAAGAAGCTCATTTCATGAAAGCCAAAGCAAAGAAAAAGAGAGGAGCTACCTGCTATAAATAGTGGAAAAAAACTGTCTAAGTCTGGTATACATTGGAGACTCAATGTTACCAAATTCCTGCATATGAGAAAGTGACAATTGGGATTACACACAGTTGTGGTTAATGAATGAATGATGAAACTTTGAAGCTGGTAGTTAAAAGGTGACCAAGAAAGTAGCAGAGCGCACAGATGGCAAAAATAATAAATCCTATCTCTGGTATTGATTCATGAACCAAACAGAAACCAATTTCCACATATCTACAAATTTTAACAGGAGTAAATAATAGGACTTTCCAAAATAAAAGTCACACAATTAAATATCATACACAAGTTTTACATCCACTTACTCAAGAATTATGTGGAGGTGACTCTTAGTCTTTAAGGATCCAAGATATTTCACAATATTTTTGTGGTTCAAATTCTGCAAAAGAGAATAAGGTTTATCAGTCTCTGACCATTCACCTTCTTCCAAGGATGCTAGTTGTAGGATTCAACTCAAGTGAAAGAACATAACAATGAAGTGATAGCTATCCATGGTGTTTAACTAAAATGGAAGTCCTCAGTTTATATCTCAAAAGTTTCATTGCTAAGCTGCAGGTTTTGGCATGCATCAACCAATCTTTCTTATTTGTGAGTTCAAAACTGCATAATTAATACACGCTACTTAAGTCATACAAGCAAGATAACAGGACTAGTGTATATATGGATATCAATAAGATGATTGAATGTAAAAATTATTGAGAGAGAGAGAGTTGTGAGAGGTTAGTTGGAATGATTTTTCCTTGTGAAAAATGTTCAAGTGATTAGCTAGTATTGATCATCATTATTAATAAGCTTTCTAACTATTTGGGAAAGTAAATAATATATAGTTGTGGATATGGGCCATCGTTGCTGCAACAAGCAGAAAGTCAAGAGAGGCCTTTGGTCACCTGAAGAAGATGACAAGCTCCTTACACATATCACCACTCATGGCCATGGCAGTTGGAGCTCTGTCCCAAAGCTTGCAGGTTCTGTTTCTTTTGCTCTATCTGTAAAAATTAGTGATTTTAAAGTTTACATCATCTTTTCTTATATTGTGAGATGTATAATATTTTAAATATGTATATATATATTTCAAAAATTTGTAAATATAAATGAATAGAATGAGTACTAGAGTGCAGGATTACAAAGGTGTGGGAAGAGCTGTAGATTAAGATGGATAAAATATTTGAGACCAGACCTAAAGAAAGGCTCCTTCACACAAGAAGAAGAAGAAATCATTATCGATACTAAGGATCCATGGGAAATCAGTACCTTCAGTAAATCTATCTCTTGCTGTAAAGTTACGTGGGCGTGAGGCAGAGAACTCGTGAGGCAGAGAAGCTCCACTCTGGAGCGTGACTTCGTGAGGCGGAGAAAGAGCTTGACTCTGGAGCGAGTCTTCGTGAGGCAGAGACTTCTTGAGGGCGGTGAGGCAGAGATGAGTTGAGGGCGGAGAGACTTCGTGAGGGCGGTGAGGCAGAGATGAGTTGAGGGCAGTGAGGGCGGTGAGTTTTCGTGAGGGCGGAGAGGGCTTCGTGAGTGAGAGATGGAGGCTGAGAGAAAGGGTAACTTAGAGAAAGGCTGAGAGAAAGGGAATTTGGCAGAAATTCATTTTGCCGCCTGAGTTTTTAGTCATATGGCGCCAAAATCAGACTGTGTGTTTTTAATCCCCACTATTCAGTTCCGTGTTTTTTAATCCCCCACTTAATAATAGCACTTCTAAATATATGCTATTCTTTAATGTAATATATACTCAATATTGTTGTAGTGATTTTCATGATTATTTGTTTAATATAAACTTCTATTAAATCCTAAGAATATAACTAATCGTATTTATAGTTACGTAATCACAGTGGAATATAAATATGATTATATGTTAAAATATAAGTTAGTCTTAAGATTAGTAAGTGCACATGATTTACACTAACTTGCCAATCTACGATATGATCTACTTGCACATCGTAGTGTTATGTTCTTTCATAAACATTAGCAAAGTAGATAAGATTGGATGTATTTGTTACATCGGACTGGACCGATATTGAGAATAGATATGATAAGTAAACATACCGTTATTATTTATTCTAGTTATATCATATAGTTGACGACAGGTCAATTCAATCTCAATTCTGAGTGGTTAGTATTCTAACTAATTGTATTATTTAAGTTTTTGACTTGTTCGTTACCAACTTACCCTACGAACTAACCCATACTTACATCTTGGGAACTTGGTAGTATAATTGAGTGGGAGTGTTAATCATAGATATGAATATCTATAACTTCTGATGAAGAAGTGAAACGATGGTTTCCTTTTAGTTTGGCTCAAGGTGCTAAATGATAGAGATCTCATTTCAGTAATTATTATTAGTTTATTGAAATATAATTTACAAGGAACTAAGTGTTTTAAGGATAAAATACAATGAGGGGTAAAACGGTATTTTAGTCCCATCTCATTGTAGACCGTCTATAGAGGATTGAGTGACAATTATGGTTGTAACAATTATGGTTGTAACAATGGATAATTAATAATGTATCTATATTGATTATAGAGCATTCTATGAATTCAAGAGTGCAATTCTTAGTCTTTAATGGAGTCACGATGAATTAATAAGTTAGTAAATTTATTTGTTAGATTTATGATAATTTATTGGAGCTTGATTTCATAGGCCCGTGGTCCCCACTGTACCTTGGATAAAATCATCTAGATAGTCTCAATTAATTGATTTAATTATCAATTAGAATTATCAAAGTTGACTAGGTCAATTTTGGATAGTTTCACAGAGTTATACAATTTAGAGAAGAAAAGAGAAATATGGCAGATTCGTTAATTAAGATACATTAGTATCTAAATTAATAAATAAGTTTAAATCAATGTTAAATTACAAAAAATTAATCTGATAAAGGATTTAAATAATTATTTATTTAATTAAATCAATAGAAAATTACACAGGCCTTGACTTTAAGTCCAACGGACTTATAATCAAATCGGAAATTTCACGGGCCTAAAGCCCGTGATAATTTCTACCTAGGGCTATTAATTAACTATTATTTTATTGATTTTTTAATCAAATAAATGACCTAATTTAGTCTATAATAGGAATTCTAAGAGAGAGTTGAAAATATAAGTTGAATCACAAGTTTGTGAGAAGATCAGAAGATCTATTAGGTTTTAGATTCTCTCTAATGCATAAGTCATTTTCTAAGCCTCAATTTTTCTCTTCTATTCTTCTGCTCTCTATATCTAGCTCATATGTTGAGAATTGCTCACCCTAGTCTAGGTGATTCTAAGGATACTTTGGAAGACTATGAAGAAAATTGAAGAACGGTTCAGTTTCTTGGTAATACTCTACGACAGAAAGGATACAAGGGTTAGGAAAACTAAAGGAATGACTCATTCATTCCGCTGCGTATAATGTAAGTGTTCTTATCATTATTTTTCTTTGAATTCAATTTTAGAAACATGTTCTAGGTTGTCTCATATTAACTTGTTTAATATTAGATCTACATGAAAATAAATAAAGATCTTGTATAAGTTTCCCAACAACATATTGAATAACATTTGACATAGTCAAAATCTTAATCAAGAAGTAGTGAAGCATTTATATCTTTTAAGAATTATCTACTGTCTTTGACTATTCAAAAGCAAAAAGTGGCTTTACTGCCACAACATTAATAATTTTTGTCTTGTAAAATTAAATAGTGCACATGCTCTTTATGCTAAATATATAATCCAATAGTTTTGGGTTTTTTCTTTGTTTATTTGTTTTTTGCGTAGATAGATTTATATTCATCAACAAAAGCGAATTCACATGAATGTAATTGATTTTTCATTGAATAAGTCTTTGAGAAGGAGATTGTATTTTTTCATTAAAAAATTTACATTATATAGATTTGAATTACTTTTTAAATTACCGTATAAATGAATTATAACTTTTTTATATATGTATTAATAAAAAAATTCACAAAATTGTATTTTATGCATAATTTTGGTAGTTTAATTAAGTTAAATTCACAAAGAATCAGTGACGAACCCAAAATTTTTGTTTGATGGATGCTTAAAATAAAACTTATATGTATTAGTTGATAGTAATTGTTTGGGTCTAAATCTTCCTCCCAAATATTTTCCCTGAATTTCACGCGTTTAGGAATCTGAGATTGTTCCTTTGTTGATGAAGATTGTGTATAACTTACACATTCCATCGACAAGGCCAATGGCATAAACAAGTTCTTCAATGGAATGAGTAGATAAAACATAAGGAGTGTACCTACAAAAGACACTCTGGTGCTTAAGTCAGCACAATGCTCTCTCTCTCAATCCTTAATCTATTCAAACTTTAACTAAACTAAAGTCCAAGGTCCCAAAATTTGGTCCCTCTTCTACTATTTATAGAAAAAACAACAAAGAAGAAAATTAGAGAAGCTTATTAGGATTGGTCCACGTGTCTCGCTTGACTAACTTTCTTCCTGCCCTTTTCTCTTCTTCACATTACGAGATCAGATGCTCATCGGTCTATTCAATCACAATGAGCTCAGAGCTTAATCATCTATTAAATCGTATTGAGCTCATAACTCATCAATCTGTGCAATAACATTAAGCTCAGAGCTCACCAATCTATTCAATAATATTGAGCTCAAAGCTCATCGACCTATTAAATTGTATGAAGCTCAGAGCTCATCAATCTCTGCAATTACATTGAGCTCAGAACTCATGTATCTGTGCAATAACATTGAGCTCAGAGCTCATCAATATATTCCATCATATTGAGCTCAGAGCTCATCAATTTGTGCAATCACATTGAGCTCAAAGCTCATCAATATGTGCAATAACATTGAGCTCATAGCTCATCAATCTATGCAATCACATTGACCTTAGAGATCTTCTGTGACAGTCAGAATCCCGTGATCAGCAGGGGGAAAGACCGGGTAAAAGTTGTGCAATCCCACACTGCCTGGGGAAGGTCAAGTGTGATGATTCTAAGATTGTGTAGGTATGGGAATACACAGTTGAAGATGGCCTAAATTGATTGATGGGTACTACCTATGCAAACAAGATGCATATTCTTTTCGGTAGCCCATCACTTGAAAACTCCAAAGTTAAGCGTGCTTGACCTAGAGTAGTCTCATGATGGGTGACTTCATGGGAAGTTTTCCCAGGAAGCGTGCGAGTGAGGACAAAGCACGCTGGAAAGACTCATGTTGGTATGTAAGGCTAGTTGTCATTCTAGGAAGCAGCCATAGTAATGTGGGGCATTACATCATTAATCTATTCAATCACATTGAGCTAAAAAGCTCATCAACCTGTTCAATTGTATTGAGCTCAGAGCTCATCAATTTCTGCAATCACATTGAGCTCAGAGCTCATAAATATATTCAATTATATTGAGCTCAGAGTTCATCAATTTGTGTAATCACATTAAGCTCAGAGCTCATTAATATGTGCAATCACATTGAGCTTAGATCTCATTAATCTGTGTAATCACATTGAGCTCAGAGCTTATCATCTATTCAATCATATTGAGCTCAGAGCTCATCAATCTAAGTAATCACATTGAGCTTAGAGCTCATCAATCTAAATAAGTTGTGTCAGATTATACTATGAATAAGCTCTTTCTTGCTCTTTTCTTTGATGAGTTTATTCTTGGCTACGCTCTTCTATGAGTTCACTTTTGAGCTCTGCTCTTCGATGTGCTAATTTGGAGCTCTACCCTGCAACGAGATCATTTAAAGCTCTTCTTCTATCAATAAAACAATATGTTTTGCATGATTTATATCACCTAGTTTATTCCCCCTACAATTTTCCCTCACCTTTTTCCATTTGTGTTACCCAATAATGCATAAAGGTTATTTTTATTCTATTTGATCTGTTCTTTTCAATACATTGGCCCAAACGATGCACATGCTTGAGTTTCTACTAAGCATTTATTTAATGCCCTGGATAGCTAAGACCATTACACTGTGTATTTTAAATAGTGTTGGACTTGCTAATCAAGTCATTTGGATTTAAACGTGTAACTAAAGATAATTATTGGATTAGGGTTTAAAGATTTTGAAAATAGGAATATTTATTTTCATTAAAAAGTTTGAGTCTGTACATGGGATCCCAAAATAATTGTTTACAAGGCCTAAGCAACAAAATGAAAGTTTTGGCTCTAGTACCTATTGATCCCTCGGCCATGGCAGTCGAGCAGCTGCAAATGTACAGGCCGCCCCTATAGCTCTTCAACTCACGGCTGGTCCAGCTTCCCCTTTCCCTTACCTGCACCACATAGCACCCGTGAGCCAAGGCTCAGCGAGAAAACTTAAATCAATAGATTCAAATGAGAAAAAATATATAAACAATGAACTTAGCAGTAAAAACTAGTTCTAACAAACACATAATCCAATCTTAGCAATCAATATGGTTAGACAAGTGCACTCGGCACATCTGTTTATTTATATGACGTTCAGGCTTGGCTCTCTTAGGCCAAGCTCTCAAATCTCATGGCCGACCCCGACTGTCTTAGGCCGGACTACGTTCCACACGCTTGATGCAGCCCCGACTTCCTTAGGCCGGACTTTCGGATTAAATATAATCAAACATATAGATTGTAAAGTACACAAAAAAATGCAGCATATACAAGCATTCCTAATCAATAATCACATTTATAACCACAGTCATATCCATTACAAGGGTCCGAGTCACAACGCAATAATGGATAACCATCTATCACTTAGACTATTTAAGAGCTTCAAGGTAAATTAATGGCCTTCGAGACCTCAAATTCTACTAAACCGGGTAGTAGAATCCTTCCTGAGCCTTTAGGTTTGAGTTCTCGAGTTTAAAAACCCTATTTGGCCAAAACTACCTATTTAAGCTGCGGCGCGCCCCCCTAAAGCGTCATGGCCCTCTACAAGTAAGGAAGCCTCCTAAATGCATTTCCTGGACACGCGCCATGATGCAACCTACCCAATGCCGCAACGCTAAGGCGGTTCAGTGAACCCCCCAAGGCCTCTGAGTTCATGCGGGCCGCAGTGCTACAAGAACAGTGCCGTGGCGCGATCCTGTGAACTCAAAAATTACAACGTTTTCCTTGAGCCAAAATCACCAAAATTCACCCCAAACGTGAACAAAAGCCATAATTAAGCCCCTACACCTCAATACTACACTTAGAGCAGTACAAAACATTTGAAAACTTAACCATAAACTTCCTAGAAACTAAGAATTCAGCAAAAACTTTCATAACATAAAAACTTGAAAAACTCATAACCTAAACTTCATATTACCTCTAGTTGAATCGATCCTAGTTGCTCCCTTAAGCTTAGAAGCTTCCAGCTCCATTGAGATTCAATTTCCCAACAATCCTTGCCCCAAAATTCAGAGATTTAATGCTTCCCCTTACAATTTTTCCAAAGTCTCCCCAAAGAGAGTGTGGGGGAGAGAGAGAGAGAGAGAGAGAGAGAGAGAGAGAGAGAGAGAGAGAGAGACTGAGTGAGTTTTGTGTTATTTAAATATTTCTCAAGGTTTCCTAAGCCTATCCCTTGACACCAAAAGGACTAAAGTGCCTATAGATCTAAAATTTACTCTTTAATGCCCCCAAGGGCAATACCGTCATTCGAAACATTTCCCGCTAATCCTCAAATAACACTATAGATTCCTAATTAATCCTAACATACCCAAATAATCATTAAATAACTACCCACCACCCTGATAAATCCCAATTGCACATTAAGTTTCCCAAAATACCCCTAGGTTAACCCCGAGCCGGGTGTTGGACCCCGTTATGACCTTTCTGCTAACTCGCTCTCTAGGATCGCCTCGAACTGAATATCGCCAATATATCCACCTAATAATGTGGTCTCAATCACATAACACATATAATTGCATTTATACCTTCAATGAATCAAAATTACAAATATGTCCTAATTAACAAAAACGGGCTCACATGCATATTTAATACACATAAACATGCATATATATATTCATATCACCATATAAATCATGTATACCACATAATCATACATATATTCAATTAATTTCACATATAAATCCAATTATGCCCCCCGACACAATAATCAAGGCAATAAGCCTTATTAGCAAATTTGGGACGTTATAACTATCCCCTCCTACTGAAAATTTCGTCCTCGAAATTTACCTGAATATCTCGGGATGTTGATCCCGCATAACTAACTCTAGCTCCCAGGTCGCTTCCTCGACCTTGTTATTCCTCCATAAGAGTTTAACTAAAGGAATCATCTTGTTCCTTAGAACCTTATCTTTTCTATCTAGGATCTGAACTAGTCGCTCCTCATAAGACAAATCCGTCTATAGCTCAAGATCCTCATATCCCAATACATGGGTCGTATTTGACACATACTTCTGAAGCATTGAGATGTGAAATACATCATGAACTCTTGATAATGATGGGGGCAGAGCCAATCTATAGGCTACCTGTCCGATCCTCTCTAGGATCTTGAAAGGTCCTACGAACCTAGGGCTCAACTTGCCCTTCTTTACAAACCTCTTTACTCCTCGCAGTGGTGAAACTCGCAGAAATACGTGGTCTCCTACCTAGAACTCCACATCCCTACGCTTAGGGTCAGCGTAGCGTAGCTTTTCTTTCTACTCTATGAGGCAAGCATTTAAGCTCGGATCTTCTCAATAGCCTTATTAGTCCTTTGAACCATCTCTGGGCCCAAATACTTCCTTTCTCTCATCTCATCCCAATGAATGGGTAACCTACAATTCCTTCCATACAACATCTCGTATGGAGCTACTCCAATCGTTGATTGATAACTGTTATTGTATGAAAACTCAATCAATGTGAGATACTTACTCCAAGACCCCTTGAAATCTATCGCACATGCTCTAAGCATGTCCTCCAATATCTGAATCATCCTCTCAGACTGCCCGTCTGTCTGAGGATGATAGATTGTACAGAACTTCAGCTGAGTCCCCATAGCCTTCTACAAGCTACCCCAAAACTTGGAGGTAAAAATGGGATCCTGGTTCGACACTATAGATTTTGGAACCCCGTGGAGGCGTACAATCTCCTTCACATACAACTTTGGATAATGGTCCACAGTATAGTTTGTCCTCACTGGCAGAAAATGAGCTGACTTGGTATATCTATATACCATCACCCATACTGAGTCATGTTGCCCCACTGTCCTGGGCAAGCCTCCTACAAAGTTCATAGTAATATCTTCCCATTTCCACTTGGGAATACCTAAAGGCTGTAGCAACCCCGCTGGCCGCTGGTGTTCAGCCTTTACCTACTGGCAGGTTAGACACTTTGCCACATAGTCGACCACGACCTTCTTCATCCCAAGCCACCTATACAATGACATTAGATCGTAATACATCTTCTTGGTGCTTGGATGTAATGAATACGATGTGGAATGAGATTTATCAAGGATCTCTCGTCTAATACCCAGGACCATCGGAACATATAACCAATCCTTTTATCTCAACAAACCCGTCTATGTAATGGAATTGTCCTTGGCTGTTCCTGCTAGGACATCCTCTCTAAGCTTCATCAATTGTGAATCACCCATCTGGCCCTCCTCTATTCTTTCCAAGAGAGAGGATTGCAAAGTAATATTGGCCAACCGACCCACTACCAACTCTATCTTTGCTCTGGTCATGTCTTCTGCCAATTCCATAAATATTTGCTTCGAACTAAACAACTTTCATGGGCCCCTCCGACTCAAAGTGTCTGCCACTACATTGGCTTTCCCTGGATGATAAAGGATCTCACAGTCAAAATCCTTTACCAACTCTAGCCAACATCTATGTCTCATGTTAAGGTCTTTCTGGGTGAAGAAATACGTCAAGCTCTTATGGTAGGTGTATATCTCGCACTTCTCCCTATACAAATAGTGTCGCCATACTTTCAATGCAAATACCACTGCTTCTAACTCCAAATCATGAGTAGGGTACGGCTGCTCATATTCCTTCAACTATCGTGATGCATAGGCAATGACCTTCCCACTCTACATCAACACACATCCTAGCCCTAGTCTCGATGCATCGCAATACACCACAAACTTATCCCCATCTGAAGGAAAACTTAGCACTAGAGTAGTAATAAACCAACGCTTCAATTCCTGGAAACAATTCTCACATCTGTCTGACTACACGAACATCAGGTTCTTCTGTGTCAACTCTGTCAATGGTGTAGCAATCTTTGAGATTCCTTCCATGAATCATCGATAATATCCCTCCAACCTAAGGAAACTCCTAACCTCCGAGGCATGCCTTGGCCTCGGCCAATCCTTGACTGCTTCCACCTTGGTCGAATCCACCTTAATCCCGTCTCCACTGACAATGTGTCCAAGGAATGTCACATGCGGTAACAAAAACTCGTACTTTTTAAACTTGGCATACACTAACTGGAGATGTTGCTCATGCTCTTCCTCTGAATGAGAGTAAACCAAGATGTAGTCGATGAAGACAATCACGAACTAATCCAAATAATCCTTTAACACCTTGTTCATCATATCCATAAATGCTGATGGGGCAATGGTGAACCCAAATGACATGTAACACTGTACTACACTAGATTCAATACTATGTGGTTTTAAAATGTGTATTTGACTCGCTAATAAAGGTATTAGACTCACAAGTGTGATTAAATTGAAGTAAAAACTCATTTAATGAATCTTCCATATAAAAGGTTTAAACATTCATTAAAATCATAGAAAAATTACATTAAGATCCCAAAATGTTGTTTAAGACATATTTACAATTCAAAAGTCATTGTACAGTTGACCTAGGCAAAAAAATCAGACATTTACATTGCGTTCCTCTAAATTACCCCGGCTGTGGTGACCAGGTAGGCCAAACATGTACGCACTGCTCCATGCCCTCCAACTCATGCTTGGTCGGCTTTTCCCTGGCCCTTACCTGCACCATAGAGCACCCGTGAGCCAAGGCCCAGCAAGAAAACTTAACCACCATAGCATATAACAGTTAACTTCAATGAGTACATAACTAAACAAACACAATAGAAAATCCACAAGCATTCATCACAATTTACAATAGCAGCCTAAGCTGGTCAAGGTGCATCACTAGGCACCAAATCTGCGGTCCTAACCAAGCGGGTGAATACAACACCCTTAGATGGCCATGCCATGGCAGCTTGCATTCAACATGCTTATTGCCGATTTCGGTCCTTGCTGATCCCGGCTCTTGCCGATCCCGACCCTTTCTGATCAGTCACAAACACATATATGATATAATAGTTACAACATTTACACATAACACTAAGCACAGTACAAGCACAGATAATCAGGCCATGCCATGCTCTACGTGCACAGAGAATTTTCTTACCTTGAGTCCCGAGCTGACAGTATAAGGTATTGCCAAGCCCGATCCCTAATTCCGAGCCTTAGCGGTATAACCCTAGCAGTGATTTCAACCCTCAACTATCCTTTATCCTAATCCTAGCTTCACCTTCTTGGATCCCCAGGCCAATCCCTTCAAAATTTCACAAAGCTCCTAATCAAGAGGGAAAGAGATAACCGAATGGAGAGAGAGGGAGAGGTTGAGTGTGTTCTAATTACTTCTCAAGGCTTCTAGCCTCAACTAAGACTAACTAAAGGCTAGCAAAAGACCAAAAATCCCTTAGATCAAAAATTACTCTGTAATGTGCTTAGGGGCAAGATCGTCTTTGTACCCCATTCCTTGCTAATCCTCAAATAGCACTATAGATTCCCAAATATTCCTGCCATATCCAAATAATCACCCAAGTACTAACCGTTACCCAATAAATCTCGACTATGCACTAAGTTTCCCAAAATACCCCTCGGTTCTCCCCGAGCCGGGTATTTGACCGCGTTGTAACTTTTTTCGCTAACCCACTCACTAGGATTGCCTCGAGCCACACATCTCAAATATATCTCCATAACACTGTGGTCTCACCCACAAAGCATATATAACACAAATATACCCTCAATGGGTCAAAAATTACAAATATTCCCCAATTTACAAAAATGGGTCCACATGCATATTTAATACACATAAACATGCATTAATTTCACATTACCGTATAATTCATCTATACCGCATAATCACCAATATTCAATTAGTTCCACACATAAATCTGATTATGCCCTCCAGGCATAATAATCAAGGCACTTAGCCTTAATAACAAATTCAGGGCATTACAACTATCCCCTCCTTATAAAAATTTCGTCATCAAAATTTACTCAAACGTCTCAGGATACTAATTTGACAAATCTAACTACAACTTCAGAGTCAAGTCCTTTACCATGTTGTCTCTTTGTAATACCCTCAGTAGAGTGATAGTCTTATTCTATAAGACTTTATCTCTTCTATCTAGGATTTTCACTGGTTTTTCCTTACACAATAAGTTCCATTGAAATTTCAGGGTCTCTTCACATAATCACGGGTAGTACTCGACAACTCTTTCCTTGACATTGGCACTAGTAACATCTTATGAGCCTATACCGGTGCTAGGGTAAGGCTAATCTGTAGGCCCCTCTCCTAATCCTTATTAGGATCTCATAAGTATATCCAATCTAGAGTCAAATTTCTTCTTTCTTTCCCAAACTAGCTTATCCCTTTTAGTCCATAATACTCAGAGAAGTAAAAAGTCTCCAATCCTGGAACTCCACGTTCCTATATTTAAATTTGTGAACTCTTATGTCTTTTCAATAAAGCAGACACTCCTGCCCTAATAATCCTAAATAACTTCATCGGTCCTTCAGACAAACTCTGAACCAAAATATTTCCTGTCTCTTGTCTCGTTTCCCCGGAATAAGTTATTCTTGTCTCCTATCACTACAAGAAAAAATACTTCCAATAAGACCGAAAAAGTATTATCAAATATATACAATAACACTTTTTGACGTGTTAAGGAAAGCGGTGTTATAGTAGGTCGGAGCACTTTGCATAACACTTTTCCATAGTTATAGACATTTATTATGGTATAGCCTACGATAACACTTTTGTTGTGTTATTTTAATAGTTAGATAAGTATTTCATTATGATATTTATAAATAGATTATATAACACTTTTTTGTACTTATAAAGTAGTGTTATGATACACTTTATAATAACACACTTTCTGCATTATAGAAAATAGTTTGCATTACATAATTTTATGCTTATAAACCAGTGTTATTGTAAAAGATACAATAACACATTTTTTGTATTATTCTAATATATTGGATAATCTTGAATTATTATTATATAAACTTGTACATTATAATCATTTCTTATTGCTTTAATTCAAACCCGCTTCATTTACTATACTTAAGACACCCTTAACATTGTACAAATATATTTTTGAGTACCAATTATATGGTTCATAACACATATAACCAAATAATTGTGTCAAAATACATTCAAGATTATCTTAAAAACAATCCAAAAGTCTTAAGATATTCAACACTGCCTAATTAACATAAACAAAATATTCTCACAATAGTCAACAAAATAGTCTTAAACAGTTGCATATTCAAAAGTAAAGGTAGGAATTCATGATCTTCCAAATGTCAGCACACCAAAGCCTTCCAAATCAAATTTTCTTTTGCACTTCACTTGTTGAATCAGGTAAATAAAACATAAAAGAAAAACTAATGAGGTACACATGCGTGAGAATGGGGTCTGTGAGAGCAAGGAAGAAAGAGACGAAAGTTATGAGAGAGTGCGACTGAGGGAATTGGGAGAATGAGGGAATTTTTTCATCTGATGTGAGAGAAATAATTGAGGGAGAATGAGAAATTTTTGGTGCTCTAGTTTATAGAGCATAACATTACAGAGAAAAATTTCGAAACAAAATATGGGAATAAGAAACTTTGAAAATTTCAAAAGCCCCATTTTTCTTGTTTCCTCCATTTTAAAATTTACTTTACCGCTTTCTAACTTTTTAGCTTACCTATTATAATACTTTTCCAATTAGCTTATAATTATGTATTATAGAAAGAAGTATTTGGTGTAGTGTATCTCACAATATTTTATCCAGAGTCACTCTAGACGTCGACCAGTAATCATCATCGTGACAAGCTAATCCAGGGACCGTACTTACCTCAATGTCCCAAATATTTACATATTCGAAGTAAAATACTTAGAGTCTGAGTTGTTCCTTCAGGTTGTCAGTCTGTCTGAAGGTAACTAATAATTTTGAATCCCAATCTTATACTCATCGCCCTCTATGACCCTTTTCAAAACTTGGGAAATAAAGGGTCTCAATCTGACACTATCGACTTCGGAGTCCCTCGAAGATGTACGGTCTCCTTTTGCCTATACTTATCCTTATGACAATTCGCTCACACAAACAAAAGTGTGCTATCTTAATATGTCTAGTCACAACTTTTCCCACCCACTCATCTTACATGCAATATGAGGTAATCCACCCCTATGGTCCATAACTATATCCCTCCATACTAACTCCAGGATACCTTAGAGTCACAATAGCTCTTTCTGGCTCCTAATTATCATCTCTCACTTGCTAAAAGATTAGGCAGTGCACCTCCCGGTATACAAATTTTAGGCCTTAATACACATTCAAACTTCCTGGATACAACAAGCATAAAGGGTGGTATAAGACTCATCCAGAATCTCCACCTTGATGCCAACCTTCATCAGAACACTCATCTGATCCTCATATATTAATCTATCAACGCTGAAATGGTAGGATTCTTAGCCATTCCTACAAGATCTTCTTTCTATACTTCATTGTTCATAGAGGTACATCTGCCAATTGTCAATCACAGATTCTACACCAATCCTGATCGTTACCTCACCTGACTTTATAGTAGTCCATTGCAAATCATACCACTGGCACAGACTTTTCTAACTCAAGGTGTCATCCTCCATGTTAGTTTTCTCTGAGTAATAAAGGATTTGACTGAGAGTATTTCACTAGTTCCCATCAATGCCTTATCTTATTATTATCCCTAAGGGTGACAAAATGCTTAGCTTTTATACTAGTGCACTCACTTCTTTTCCATAAGGGTCGTCACCTCATCCTAACCGTGGCTATCTAGCATCACTATTAAATCAAAGTCCCGAGTAGAACATTTATATTCTTATTCCCTTATCCACTATAAAGCACGAACAATTAGCATTTTCAGTATACACATGGGCACACCCTAGTCCTTGATGCACCGTACTGTTAACTCCTCGTTTTAAGCAAGGACAATGTCCACCGTACCCTCCTCATGTATCAATCCATCACATGCATATTCTAATACCATGGAATGCTAATCAAACTTTATTTCAACTTCTGAAAATCCGGCACGCAACTATCCATTCAAAAAAACTTTAGGTCCTCATGTTACTTCATCCAAGGGTATGGTAGTCCTTGACGATGCTTCAAGTGAAAGCTGATGTGTTTTGTCAGTCTCACCATGTTTCTAACCCCTAGGGTGTCCCTTTAGAAGTTTCCTTATGACTTCTATTTTAACTGAATCATGCATAATCCCACCACTTCCCATAATATGATCTTGAATATTATCTGGAGAAATCGAAACCTACCCCTTCTGGAACCGTACTTATGATCTCTGCTTCCTTAGCCTCCATAGTATCAATGAAAATGTCACTCGTGCTCTGTTTCTACCAAAAGTAGCCCAGAACATTCTCGAACAATCCAAATACGACTTGTCCACACTGTTCCTGTACTCTCTACTTGTTGAATATGCGTGGGCTGCTGAAGCATTGGTTAGTTCGAGAGCCTTCACTAAAAACCCATCACATCCTACCTGGTGCGAGTGGTAATTCTTAAGATGTCTCTTTCCTTGATCCTCAGCTGGTAATAACCAAATTGAGGGTCAACTCTTGAGAGAACTGTCATACCTTGCAATCCAGAAAATAGATCATCCATCCTTGGCAATGGTACCTATTCATGACAATTACTTTATTTGGCTATCCATATGAGGCACACGTTCTCGTGGACTTGTCCTCCTTCTTAACAATTGGTGATGACATATCCCATGGTGAGATGCCTCGTCTGATAAACCCTTAAGTCAAATACTTCTTCAACTAAACCTTTAATTCTTTTTGCTCAGCTAGTGTAATACTACATGATGTCTCGAATGTCGGTTCCATCCCTGCCTTAGTCCCGTAGCACACTCAATTTCCTAGATATGACAACAATCTCAGCGAATCCTTATAGACCCATCTGAAACCTAACTGGCCAATCCAGTTTCCCTCTGATCTAACTGATATAACCATGGTGGTACCTACCACAATTGCTAGGCATCTCGTGAACGCAACTGGGTCCTTCCCTTTTAAACTCAAAGGTCTTCCTCCTTTCTTACAATCCATGGTTTTCCCTTATTTGGAAAACTAATCCATACTGAGGATCATTCCAAAATCCTCATATAACCAACTAAATCAATTATTACTGCTAACTTTCTAAGAGTAGTACTCTGACCCATCTCTTGGAAACTACTAACTTTCCCTTGCAGACACTAAGATCTCAAGCCACATAGTGTAATAATCATATATTATGTACCACATATCCATGACTCTTCTAAAGGATACATAGCACCAAACTGAATTAGCACAATATAAAAGAATGAGAACTAGAAAGGCAACCTGTCGCCTCCAAGGAACTAGCCTTGGGCTCTGACTGCATCAAAGCGGACACTTGAGTTGGAGTCGAGCTATCCGCACTCCTTGGTTCTCTCTTCTTTGATCTCAGGCATTCCTTCTTGAAGTGCCTAACTATTCAACATAGAAAGCATGCCTTCACTCGACATTCTCCCAGATGGCGTCTCCTACACCTAGTGCATACGGGATAACTTCTCCAGATCTCATTGCTGCCCTAACATCCATACTATGTACTACGACCCCTTCTCTCAAGACCAGGAGTAGTATAACTGTTAGGGGTCTTTCTTTTTTGGTTACTAGGGCTTCCACCCCTACGTGATCCCACAAATGGGGTACCATTTTCTGAGCTTCTTTCCCTACGACACTCTCACCCCATATCTCATCTCATGCGTCCTCTATATCAAGAGCTCTACCTAATGCCTAAGCGTAGGTAGAAATCTCATGTACTGGAGTGATTCCGACTCTCTAGGCTATCCCAGAGTTAAGTCCTGGAACGAATTGTTCCTTCTAGGCTACATTTGTTGGTTCTCAATCAAAAGTGAATTGGTCAACCCATCAAATTCTTTGACATACTCTGTCACTGTCTTACTACCTTGAACCAAGTTCATAAACTCACTGGTCTTCGCAATTTGAACTGCATCACAGTAATACCTTTTGTTGAGCAATTGTCTAAATTCTTCCCAACCCATCATGATAACATCCCGGGTTTGGGATACCACGTCCACCACGTTCGGACATCAGATCGTAGCATATACGTGGCACAAGGCACTCTATCATTGCCTACCACTCCCACATAGTCAAGGATGGAGCTAGCCATGCTCATCAATTGTTTAGATTTGAACGGATCCAGGCCTCCCTCGAAAACTAGAGGATAATGTGCATGGAATCTTTCATACTGTAATCCCCTTCTGTCTCTACCCTCCGGTTGAACCGATCAATAACAAATAACAAACCAATACACTATACACATAGCATAATCATATAACAATGAAGGGTCGTATCCTAGCATTATATACGCATCATGCTCTTTATATCAGAGGAAAATAAGGCAATTCAGATAAACAATTAGATACATATTTCACTTAATACCAACCAACCTTGAGTCGAGCTTGTCTTTGGCAACGAGCATATATTTTCGACCAGTCTCCAAGAACCATAAACCTTGGCATGCTCTGATACCAAGTTGTAATGCCCCACTACCCTAGAGTCATTACTGTTTTAAAATGTGTATTTGACTTGCTAATCAAGCTGTTAGACTCAAAAGTGTGATTGAATTGAAGTAAAAACTCATTTAATAAAACTTCCAAATAAAAGGTAACACATTCATTAAGATCATAGAAAAGTTACATTGGATTTTAAAATGTTGTTTAAGACATATTTACAATTAAAAAGTCATGAAACAGTCGACCTAGGCGACAAAATCAAACATTTACATTGCATTCCTCAAAAGTAACCCGGTCGTGGCGGCTATGTAGGCCAAACATGTACGCACCACTCCATGCCCTCCAACTCATGCTTGGTTGAACTTTCCCTTGCCTTTACCTACACTATAGAGCACCTGTGAGCCAAGTCCCAATAAGAAAACTTCACTAGCATATCATATAATAATTCATTTCAATGAGTGCATAACTAAACAAACACAACAGACAATCCACATGCATTCATTACAATTCACAATAGCGGCCTAAGCCAGTCAAGGTGCGTTACCAGGCACCAAGTCCACGGTCCTAACTGAGCGGGTGAGTACAACACCCTTAGATGGCCATGCCATGGTGGCCTACATTCAGCATGCTTATTGCCGATTTCGCTCCTTGCCGATCACTCACAAACACATATATGATATAATAGTTACAATGTTTACACATGAAACTAAGTGCAATACACGCACAGATAATTGGGCCATCCCCTGCTCTATGTGCACAGACAGTTTTCTTACCTTGAGTCCTGACCTGACAGTATAAGGCATCCCCAAGCACGATCCCTAAACTCGAGCCTTAGTGGTATAACCTTAGAGTGATTTTGATCCCCCGGCCAATCCCTTCAGAATTTCACAAAGCTCCTAAGCACATCAAGAGGGAAAGAGAGAACCAAATGGAGAGAGAGAAGGAGATGCTGAGTGTTCTCTGATTACTTCTCAAGGCTTCGAGCCTCAACTAAGACTAACTAAAGGCTAACAAAAGACCAAAAAACCCTTAGATCAAAACTTACTCTATAATGCCCTCAGGGGCAAGATCGTCTTTGTACCACATTCCTCGCTAATCCTCAAATAGCACTATAGATTCCCAATTAATCCTGACATACCCAAATTCTATTGCCCCGAATCCTCCGATGTGGCTTAATGGCAGGATTAGTAGGCGGGGAGAGCCATAACTGTTTAATTATGCTATTAAATGATAATATGCATGTTTATATGAATTATATTATAATATGATGTTATATGCATGCATGTGGGTCCACATTCGAATATTATGATATTTTGGTAATTTGGCCCGTTAAGGGTATATTTGTATATTTGGGTGCATATTGTGATTTGTGAATGAGAATCCATTATTATGGAGATATATTTGAGCTATTCGGCATGAGACAGTCCTATATAATGGATTAGCGGTTTAGTAAGAATGTTTATTTGATGATAAATTGGGAGTTATTGAGATCAGGATGCAATTCTGAAAGTTTTGACTATAATGTCCCCGGGGAGGTTTTTGGGACCCCGAGCACTAGGTTTTATTTGAGGTTACTTTAAGCTTGAAGTAGCTTGTCAAATAGAACGTATGTTAGAAAACCTCTCGTTCTTTCCCGTTAGTTCATTTTTACCGTTCGAAGCCTTTTCGAAGAAATCTCGAGTTCTAGGAGTCGGAATCAAGCGAGGATCGAGGCATAGCGATCCTAGGAAAGATTAGAAGCTTCTTGACCGAAGGATTTGATGAGAAATAACCCAATTGAAGGTAATCTAAGTTTAAAGTTTTGAGTTTTTTGAGTTTCTAAGCTTTGAATTGGATTTTGTGAATCGTTGAGTTTTTGGTTCGATTGAGCCTTGGGTTTTGATGGGTTTGGGCCATTGAGAAGCTTGGGAACTTTGATTTGATTATTTGGTAATGTTTAGGCATGATTTTGGAGGCCTTGGGATATTGGAGAACGAGTTTGGGCATGTTCTGGGTTGGGCGCCGCGACCCTTTTCTTGGAGAGCCGCAGCCTTAGCTCGAAGAAGCAGGTGGGTGAAATTGGCCTTGCTGGGCGCCACGACCCTTGATGTAGGGCGACACGGACCTTGTTTCAGAGGTGGCTGGGGGCCACGGCCCAAGGTGACAGGGCCGCAACCCTTGAGCAGGGTTGAGCCCGTTTGTGTGTTTTGACCCCGGGAACATAGTTTTAGGCCTCAGGATTGTTCCTACTACTTGGATTAGTTTGGATTGATGTCCCGGAGGCTAGATTTTGGTTCGAGAACCTATGTTGATCATTTTTATTGATGATGTCTTGTTTTTGGTTATGACTAGGTGACCGCTAAAGGACTAAAAGTTGATCGTTCTCAAGGGTCGTTCCTTTATTCATTCTAGCTCGAATCTGAGGTAAGAAAACTGCACCCTGTGTATATATGACATGCGTATTTGTTATTGAGGCATGTTGATTGATAAATGTGGACATGGATTGCATATTAAATGCTAGTGAATGTTGCTTACTTGTATATGGCACTGACTAGTCAGGGACACTGACCTAAGAGTCTGAAACGGCAATAGCGTCCTGAACGCAGGGCTGAATGAAGATTAGATCTAATCGATATCAGCATTGAATGGCTCTAAGGCATTAATTCTGGACCAACCCTAAGGTCGAGTAAACTTATAAGCGCTTGGCTAGTCTAAGACTAGTTACTCAGAGCCAGGGCCTAAGGCCCAGGTGACCGCTTGTCACATGGCTAGGGAACGATGTTCTAGGGTTATGACTCTATGGTCATGAGGAAGGTTATGTTGGTGACCAATCTCCATGCACCTATCCTGTTTAAGTTAATGACAGGTTCACTTACCTGTTAATCCCCAGTGACCCTATCGTCACAAGGCTGAAGGGAGTTATTCCCAGTTTAGTGACTTTTGCAACTGTCACCTATCTGTTTTGGAATGAACGTCCTGAATGATTATTATGATCATTGTTGATATTATATCATGCTATATTGTGTTTTCTTCCTGGGCCTCGGCTCATGGGTGCTATGTGGTGCAGGTAAAGGGAAAGAAAAACTCACCCAGCCTTGAGTGGAGAGCTTAGGTGGTGATGTGTACATATGCGGCCGCTTGACCACCACGGCCAAGGAGTTCTCAGAGGAACTAGGGGGATTACCTTATTTTTGCCGCTTAGGTCAGCGGGTTTGTAAATTTGAAACAATAATGACCATTTTGTACTATAAACAACTTGTAAATGTTTTGAATAACTCATGAGCAGTTTATATACTTAATGAAATATATCATTTCCTTTTTATTGGTTTTCCACCTTAACCTGTTAATAACACTTAGAGCACGGTTTTAACCAAAGGACTCGAGTAGCGGGTCAAATTTTCGGTTCACCGTTCACTGTAACTGTTCTGGGGTAACCAAGGCATTACAACTTGGTATCAGAGCATGCCAAGGTTGGGGTTCCTGTAGACTGGCTGGGCATGTACACACATCATTGAAGTCAAGGTCGACTCATGGTTTGGTAACTATTTATGTAGTTATATGTATAACTGCTTAAATATGGTATATATGCTTTACCTGTATGCATGAGACACTATGTTAAACCTATGCCCTGAATTATTATATCCTCAGCAAGAGTGTGCTAATTAGTACTGAGATTGCTATATCATACTTATTAGTATGATTGATTGTGAACTATTATGTGATACATGCTGAGTGCTAAATGCTATAAACATGTATCCGCTTGTATAATTGTATGACTCTGGAATATGATAATTGTCTGCTTGTTCTTGGACCGTAAGGCGGCAAGAGGTTTAGTTATTACTACCTGACTGGTCGTATTGATCCATATTTTAGCAAGGTATAACAGATAAGAATGAATCCAGGGCAGACAGACACTTCAGCTGGCCAGAGTGATCAGGGCCAGAATAATGATAATAGTTAGGGTCTGGAAAATGACCAGTCTCAGATTCCACAGCCAGCTCCTGCAAACTGGCAGCAGTTGTTTAATGATCTGCAGGCTATAGTATTAAGGCAGGGGGAAGAGCTTCGTCTCTTGAGACAGCAACAAGTGCCTGCAATGGCCAGTGTATCAGAGGTACCTCCTGTGTTGGTGCCAGCAGCTGGGCAGCTGCCTGAGGTTGGAATTATATGGGAGCCTCTCTATGAAAGGTTCAGGAAGCAGCAACCTCCAGTATTTGAGGGCAGTGCAGATCCTGCCAAGGCGGAACAGTGGATGAGTATGATTACCACTATCCTTGACTTTATGAGGGTATCTGGTAATGAGAGGGTGGTCTGTGCCACTTATATGTTTCGGGAGGATGCCCAAATTTGGTGGGAGGTGATTACCCAGACCAAGAATGTTAATGCTCTGACTTGGGAAGAGTTTCAAACTCTATTCAATGAAAAATATTATAATGATGCTATTAGGGCGGCGAAGGCCGAGGAGTTTATTAGGCTACTTCAGGGGAACTTATCAGTCACTGAGTATGCCTTAAAATTTGATCGTTTGGCAAAGTTTTCCATGGAATTGGTACCCACTGATGGGACTAGGAGGGAGAGATTCCTTCAGGGGCTACAACCCAGGTTAGCTCGTGATGTTCGTATCACCACTGTGGCTGGGGTTACTACCTATGCACAGGTGGTTAAGAAGGCACTCACAGCTGAGAGTGTAGAGAATAGGATATGGCGTGACAGTGTAGCCATAAAGGAATTCAGGAGGCCAGGTCCTCCATTTGTGGGTTCAGGTAGGGGTGGTGGCCCCAGTGATCAGAAGAGGAAGGTTTCTGACACCTTCCCAGTTCCAGGTCCTAATAGGCGGCCTCGTGGTATTTCTATGGATCGTCCAGATGGTAGTGAAGCCTGGAAGTCTTATCCTGAGTTCCCTAGATGCAAGAGACATCACTTGGGAGAGTGTAGGTCAAAGGCCTGCTTCTCATGTGGAGTAGTGGGTCATCTTAAAAAGGATTGCCCTAAGGCAAGGAAAGAAGAACCCAAAAAGGCGGACAGGTCGGCCCCAGCTCGAGTGTTCGCATTGACACAAGCAGAAGCTGAGGCTTCTCCCTCAGTTGTTACAGGTCAGCTTCTTAGTGCGGGAACCCCTTATAATGTGTTGATTGATTCTGGTGCTGCACATTCTTTTGTTGCTAGCAGTATTATTGATAGAGTGTGTAGACCCTGTGATTTTTATATTGTGGGATTTGGAACTTTGTTACCCACTGGAGAGTTAGTGGTATCCAGGAGATGGGTCAGATCTTTGCCAGTGACAGTAGAGGGCAGAGAGTTATCAGTGGATTTAATAGAGTTGGTTATGACTGACTTTGATATGATATTGGGTATGGATTGGTTGGCAAAGTATGGGGCAACCATTGATTGCAGAAGGAAGATGGTCACCTTTGAGCCTGAAGGTGAGGATCCTTTTGTGTTTGTTGGTGTTGTGCATGGACCTCGCATTCCTATGATTTCTGTATTGAGGGCTAGGGATTTGTTGCAAGGAGGTTGCATTGGATTCTTAACCAATGTGGTTGATACCACTCAGGTTGTGCCAGTGAGACCAGAAGATACCTGACTTGTTTGTGAATTTCTGGACGTGTTTCCAGAAGATTTTCCAGGGTTGCCACCACACAGAGAAATTGAGTTCGTTATAGAACTGGCACCAGGGACGGAGCCAGTGTCTAGAGCGCCTTACAGAATGGCCCTAGCTGAGTTGAAAGAATTAAAAGTACAGTTGCAAGAGCTGTTAGATTTGGGTTTTATCGAACCTAGTTTCTCACCTTGGGGTGCGCCAGTTCTGTTTGTAAAGAAGAAGGATGGTTCTTTGAGAATGTGTATTGATTACAGAGAACTGAATAAGCTGACAATTAAGAATAAGTATCCTTTGCCAATGATAGATGATCTGTTTGATCAGTTTCAAGGTAAGAAGGTATTTTCTAAGATCGACCTTTGTTCTGGTTATCATCAGTTGAGGGTCAAGGAGGGAGATATACCGAAGACTGCTTTTCGTACAAGGTATGGGCATTATGAGTTTTTAGTCATGTCCTCCAAGCATAATAATCAAGGGACTTAGCCTTAATAGAAAATTAAGGGCATTACCTGACATGACTAGAAAGTCATATTACTCATACCTCATGTGAAAGGTCGTCTTCAAAATATCCTCATCTTTGATCCTAAGCTAATGAAAACCAGATCAAAGATCAATCTTCGAGAATACTATTTTACCCTGCAAATGATCAAACATATCGTCTATCCTCAGCAGCGGGTACTTGTTCTTTATAGTCAGCTTGTTTAACTCCCTGTAATTTATACACATCCTCAACGCCCCATCATTCTTCTTCACAAACAAAACTGGAGCGCCCCACGGTGAGAAGATAGGTATGATAAATCCCAAGTCTAATAATCCTATAACTGTACCTTCAGCTCTGTCTGAGTCATTCCGTATGGTGTCCTCAACACTGGTTATGTACCTGGTGCTAACTCAATGGTGAATTCAATCTCCCAACACGGTGGTAGTCCCGATAAGTCCTCAGGAAACACATCTAAGAACTCACACACCAATCTAGTCTCCTGTAGTCCCACTGACATGACCCGAGTGGTATCCACCACACTAGCTAGGAATCCTATACATCCTACATGTAATAGGTCTCTAGCCCTCAATGCTGATATAATGGGAATGCGGGGTCCATGCACAGTACCAACAAAAACAAAGGGGTCCTCACGCTCAGGCTCAAAAGTCACCATCTTCTTCTTGTAGTCTATAGTCGCCCCATACCTGGCTAACAAATCCATTCCCATAATCATGTCAAAGTCATCCATACCCAACTCAATAAAGTCCATTGATAGCTCCTTGTTGTCCACCATCCCTGGCAATGACCTAACCCATCTCTTAGAAACTATCAGCTCCCTTGTACGCAATAAAGTCCCAAACCCTACAGTATAATAATCACAGGGCCTACACAATCTATCAATCAATCTGGTAGATACAAATGAATGTGTAGCACTAGAATCAATCAATACAGTATATGGAGTGTCAGCACTAGAAAGCTGACCTGTCACCATTGAGGGACTAGCCTCAGCCTGTGCCTGAGTTAGGGAAAACACTCGAGCTGGAGTCAAGCTATCCGCCTTCCTTGTTACCTCTTTCTTCAAGCTTGGACAGTCTTTCGTGAGATGTCCAACCACCCCGCACAAATAACATGTTTTTTCCCGACATTCGCCCAGATGGTGCTTCTTGCACCTAGCACACTTTGGGTAACTCTTCCATGTCTCACTGCCACCCTGGCAGCCGCCCTGGACACCCCGCCCCCTCCTATCAAGATCAGCAGTTGTTGAGGTGTCAGTGGTCTTCTTTTTCTTCTGATCACTAGAGCCTCCGCCCTACCAGATCCTACAGATGGGGCACTGCCCTCCGAACATCGCATCGTGAAACACTCTCCCTCCATATCTTATTCTCTACTTCCTCCACTGTGAGGGCCTTCTTAACCACATGGGCATAAGTAGTCTCCCCAGGTACTGATGTAATTCGCACATCCCGGGCTATCATAGCATTCAACTCCCAAACAAATCTGTCTTGCCTGGCTACATCTATAGGCACTAAGTCAGGTGCAAACTTAGCTAGTCTATCAAATTTGAGGACATACTCAATGACTGTCATGCTGTCTTGTACCAAACTGGTAAACTCTTCCACCTTCGCCACCCTTACAAAACTATTGTAGTACTTCTAGTTGAACAAATATCTAAACTCATCTTAACTCATAGTAGAAACGTCTCAAGTCTGGGATGCCACCTCCCACCATATACGGGCATCATCCCATAACATAAAGGTGGCACAAGCCACTCTGTCATTATCTACCACCCTCATAAAAGCCAAAATAGAGATAGTTAGGCTCATCCACTGCTCAGCCTTGAGTGGATCTGGTCCTCCCTCAAAGATTGGAGGATGTTGTTACCAGAATCTATTGTACAGCAGCACCCACCTATTCTCAATCTCAGGCTGCTGTACGGCTAGTGCCACGACAGGTGGCATGTTTGGTGCAGCGTTCCCTGGCGAAACTTGCTGTCTAAATAAATGAATCTCTTCCTCTTAATTCTCAAGTCTAGCTTGCATATTAACAAGCATCTGCTACCAGTTCTCAGGGACTAGCGGAGGGTTCTGGCCCTGTAACTAGCCTCGTCTCAACACTGGCTAGTCGAATTGATCACCTTGGAGGCATAATGCTCCAAGTACATCTGCAATCAATGACTCGACTGGTCAGAAAATGATAATAGGTTTTTGAAATCACCCCACGGTCCAACATCAACAATTAAGCAATCACATGCAACCATAATGCTAACAGGCATTCCCATAATACCAACAAATAGTAGCAATGCTAATAAGCATGCCTTATCATGTGCACATAGCAGTCAAGGGCCAGGCACTATTAGGATATCTCATGCTCCCTAATAAACAGGCAGATATGGCATTTATATTTCATCCAAGCAGTTAAGCACATAACCACATATATAGTTACCAAACACTGAGTCAAGCTTGTCTTTAGCGGTGAGTGTACATGCCCAGCCAGTCTTCAGGAACCCTTAAGCCTAGATGACTTTGCTAAGTTGTAACGCCCTGGATAGCAAAGACCATTACACTGTGTATTTTAAATAGTGCTAGACTTGCTAATCAAGTCATTTACGTGTAACTAAGGATAATTACTGGATTAGGGTTTAAAGATTTTGATCATAGGAATAGTTGTTTTCATTAAAAAGTTTGAGTCTATACATGGGAACCCAAAATAAGTGTTTACAACGTAAGCTAGCCTAAGCGACAAAATCAATGTTTTGGCTCTAGTCCCTGTTTATCCCTCGGCTGTGGCGGTCGAGCAGCTAGAAATGTACAGGCCACTCCTAAAGCTCTCCAACTCATGGCAGGTCCAGCTTTCCTTTTCCCTTACCTGCACCGCATAGCACCCGTGAGCTAAGGCTAAACAAGAAAACTTAAATCACTAGATTCTAATGAGCAACAATATATAAACAATAAACTTAGCAGTAAAATCCTACTCAAACAAACACATAATTTAATATTAGCAATCAATACGGTTAGACAAGTGCAATCGACACTTCTGTTTATTTAGATGATGTTTAGGCCTGACTCTCTTAGGCCAAGCTCTTAGATCTCATGGCCGACCCCGACTCTCTTAGGCTGGGTTGCGTTCCTCACGCTTGATGTCAGCCCTGACTCCCTTAGGATGACTTTCAGATAAAAGATAATCAAACGAATAGGTTGTACAATACACAAGAAAATGCAGCATATACAAGCACGCCTAATCGCATAATCACATTTATAACCACAGTCATATCCATTTACAGGGGTCCAAGCCTGACCATAACTAAGGTGCAATTTTCTTACCTCGAGTCTCGAGAAAATAGTTTATGGCGATCCCGAGCACGATTCCTACTCCTGAGACCTAGTGTTATAACCTAGTCACAATGCAATAATGGATAACCACCATTCACTTAGACTATTTAAGAGCTTCAAGGTAAATTTCTAGCCTTTGGGACCTCAAATTCTATTAAACCAAGTATTAGAATCCTTCGCGAGCCTTTAGGTTTGAGTTCTCGAGCTTAAAAACCCTATTTGGCGAAAACTCCCTATTTGAGCCGTGTCCCCCCCCCCCCCCCTAAAGTGTCGCATCCCTCTACAAGTCAAAGAGCCTCCCAGGTACATTTCCTATACACACGTTGTGGCATAATCTACCCAGTGATGTGGCGCTAAGGCGATTCAGCGAACCCCCAAGGACTTTGAGTTCATCTAGGCTGCGGCACACCAAGAACAGCGTTGCGGCGCTCCAAGAACAGCGCAGCGGCGCGACCCCACGAACTCAGAAATTCCAACGTTTTCCCTGCGTTTTCCTCGAGCCAAAATTCACCCCAGATGTGAACTAATGCTATAATTAAACCCCTACACCTCAATACTACACTCAGAGCAATACAAAAATTTGAAAACTTAACCATAAACCTCCTAGAAACTAAGAATTTAGCAAAAACTTTCAGAACTTAAAAACTTGAAAAACTCAGAACCTAAAGTTCATATTACCTCTTGTTGAATCGATCCTAGCTGCTCCCTTAAGATTAGAAGCTCCTAGCTCCATCGATCTTCAATTTCCCCAGCAATCCTTGCCACAAAATTAAGAGATTTAATGTTTCGCCTTACAATTTTTCCAAAGTCTCCCAAAAGAGAGTGAGAGCAAGAGAGAGACTGAGTGTGTTTTGTGTTATCTAATTGTTTCTCAAGGTTTCCTAAGCCTAACCCCTAACACCAAAAGGACTAAAGTGCCCCTAAATCAAGACTTTACTATTTAATGCCCCCAGGGAACTACCGTCATTTGCCACATTTTCTGCTAATCCTCAAATAAAACTATAGATTCCCAATTAATCCCAACATACCCAAATAATCATTAAATAACTACCCATCACCTAGATAAATCTTGATTGCACACTAAGTTTCCCAGAATACCCCTAGGCTCACCCCGAGCCAGGTATTGGACCCCGTTGTGACTTTTCCGCTAACTCACTCTCTAGGATCGCCTCGAGCCAAATATCGCTAATATATCCACATAATAATGTGGTCTCAGTCACATAAAACATATAATTAAATTTATACCTTCAACGGGTCAAAATTACAAATATGCCTTTTGTTGACGCTGTTTTTTGTCAACTTATAATAAAAGAGCACTAAGCACAGAATTGGGAAAATCAATGAAATATTTTACGGAGATCAGCAGTGAAAATCTGCCTAGTCCACGAGTCAATATTATTGAATGGGGGAATTCTCTCAAAGCTTTTAGAAAGCAATTTCCGCAGAGTCTTCCCAATCCAAAATCCAACCCTCCTTACAAATGAATTTCTCCAGTCTATTTATAGAGTGGTTTACAAAATATCTTCCATCTTATTTCGGGAAGTTATAATTCAAATTTTAAGTAAATACAAATAAATGCATCAATCACATAATATCCCATGATAATCTGGATTCATTATCAGATTACAACAATTCCCCAAGAAATAGGGATTTTCAAACAATTTCCGTATTCAAACTAGATTATCGACCTCGAACATATAACTTATATACTTTTGAGATCGACCAACATCACGAGCTCATCATTTTGGTTAACCTCATCCTTAGCAAGTAACTTTATTGAGATCATCCTCTTTGAGCTCGCAATGCTCAGGCTCGAACCTTCCTGACTGGTGCTAGATCGCCAATTAGAATAAACCAAGAAATTTATACAAGTGTTGAACCCTTATCTTTGTAGCTTCGAGCTTGATTTGTAACCTCGAAACATCTTTGAGATCGCACGTAGTTTCGAGCTCACCAATTCCATTGCTGTCATCTTAATGACGAGCGAAACTGCCAAACCCAATCCGCATAAATGTTGATGACGTGGCACACTTGCTTATTTCGAGCTTACATTTTATGAGCTTGTCTTTTGAGACCATAATTTCTATTCTCAAAATTTGGGTGTAACTTTTTTCCCCATCAAAAGTGTTGGTTCGAATCCTATGAGAAGGAAAATTTTGGACTTCTACTTTCGAAAATCATGCCACCTACCATGCTCGAGTATGGACACGTGTCAGCTAAGGATTACACACTCAGAGTACTTGAGTACTCCCTTCTTCTGCCCACGTCTTTTCATATCTCAACTTTTTTCTGCCAATGTTATATTCATACCCCATCCGTTATATCAAATTCCAAATCAAACCAAAGGCCCAGATTTGTCCGACCTTTGACATCCCTCTGTGATATAATACCCATTTTCTTCTTCATCTTCACTTTTATTTCATTATCCAAAGAAAAGAAAATATGAGCCAGAACGAACCAGAGCATTTTTTTTTTTTACTTTGCATGTTCTCCAAACCGGAGAAACAAATTAACTCCAGCACTTTCGACTCCGTGAAGTCTTTCCTGCAACCGCTCCTTTAGTCAACGATCTTATTATATCCACAGAAAACTTTGCGTAAGTTTCTGTTCTTGATTCTCTTTCTTTGGTATATATATATTTTTTACATGTTTCCTCTATACTGATTTTCACTAGTTTTATAAGGTTGTTTGATCAATATTAGGCAAACTTGTAATCCAAATTATTGTAATGTAATCAAAATCACCATTTTAGACCCAAATTCTCTAGTGTAAAAATGTAAAAGTGGGGTTTTTCTGGTCAGAGAGAATTTCGTGTAGCCTAAGAAATAGGGGTTTTTTTTTATTTAGGGTTTTAAATGTACAAATCCCAAAAATATCTCCTTTTTGGGAAACCGCCAACTTTTTTCCTGAAAATTCAGGATTCCTTGAAACTGGTATCAACCTCCCCACTCTTGCGTGAGTACACGCTCGTAGCCCAAACTTTACAATAGTTCAGGGATCACATTTGAGTTATTCTCTCCCCTTCGAGGCTTCAGACTTAATTGAGGCAATCTTTTTATCTCAAGCTTTTGAGCTCGAGTTATCAAAATTATACTTTCCTTATGATTTCCAATATACTAGGCCCTCACCCTTTTCTTTCTTGTTAGATGTCACAGTACTCTGAGAATCAGTGGGGGCCCAAGTTCGCTATCCCTTACCTCCCATCAACTCCCAGTCCTAAATCACCATTCACTCGAAACCAGCAGCTAATATGTGAGCACAAAGAAAGGTGTGAGCAAGAGGATATTTGATACTACTTTCGACGCCAAATAGACAAGGTCGAGGAGAAAAAGAGAAAGATACTTTGAGTGGTGGTTTATCTTGATCCAGACCCCGAGATCAGGCATGTTCCATTAGATCCTAAGCTCAAAGTCATCGTCGCCTTCGAACCTGGTGTACTTTCATTCTCTCTAATGGAAGACTCTTCAACACATCCTTCCACCTCCCAAGCTTTCTCAATCCCCACCTCGAAGGATGAGTTCTTCGAGGCTAAGCAATATTGGAGCTTCGTCACATCTACTAGCCAGATATCAAAGTTGCTGGCGTATCACAGCCTCAGGCTCTCTAGAACCCTGATGTGTCGGCCAGTGACTTTGAACGAATGGAGCTGCTTTGCCCTGGGGGATGGCAGTTCTGACTATAAAATCAATCTCGCTGCATGGAGTCGCGAGCACGTGAGGGCGGGGGCTCTGCTACCCCTGAAGTCATATTTCAAGAACTTCTTGGATTTTGTCGGGCTCGCCCCTTTCCAGCTCTAGACCAACTCCTTTAGGGTCTTGTCAGCCCCCAGGTCGCTATACCACGAGCTCAAGTGGGAAGGACCTTCGCCACAAGAGATATTACATCTTTTTTGTCTCAAGAGCAACCCTTCTCGAGCTCATGGAGGAGATGACTTCTACTCTCTATCGTGCTATCTGAGGGGGATTTTTTTTTTTGAGGATATGCCAAATGACCCTCCAAATTTCAAGCTTGCGTTTTTCTGGATGGACAGTCTCGCTCCTTCCATATTTTATTCCTTCCAACACATCCGTAAGTATTTCATGATACTTGTCCCATTTTCCATAGAATAGTTAGGCTTGGAATATTCATAGTTAGTTGTTCCTGCAGCCAATTACCACCACCCCAACCTATCAGAAATGATGGTGGAACATAGGGCAACCATGCTTCAACTTCCTTTTGGTTGATGGTCTTTGTCCTACCTCCTTCACGAAGACTGGCTCCGAGCTTGCGACCTTTTAGAAAAAGGCCAGTCCACGAATGACTCAGCATATCGCAAATATTCGAGGTGGGAGCATGTGCCCCTCCCTACTGATAGAATTCCCCCTAGGAGGAGATCTTCCAACTCACGATTTCATGCCCCTGCTTCCCGTTGACACGATCGACCTGTCTCGGGCAACGAATCTCATGATGAAGCCTAACTGAGCTCGGGTGATAGAGGTAAAGTTGTGCTTGATTCGTCCATGTGGTCTCCATCCTTACTTAAACACAAATCCGAGGTTATGACCCTCACCAAGGACCCTAGGACCAATTTCTTAGTATGTTCATGGGTAGATCTTAGGGTTCATAGGTGGGATAGCTGGCTAAGTCAATATCAAACAATATATAGTCTAAATGAGGTTTGGGATGAGGTAGTCATTCAATATGGAACCAACATTTATAGAGACCTTTCGAGGCTGTCTCCCACTTATAGAGATGGGACTCCCCCAATGTCTTCAGAAGATGGGGGAATTTCCTGGTCCCCGAGCTCAAGCTCAGTCGAGAGTACCAGTTAGGTTTCTGTCATCCTTGAGTTTTATTTCCTTTAGTAACTCTTGCTTGATCACTAAAGTTTGATCTTTATGTTTTTAAGGTGATATGGACTCGGACTTAGACAACGTGATCAACCAGCCCATGGCCGCGAAGGCGTTTAAGCGCCAGCGAGCCTCACAAAAAGAAGGTTGCTCCTCCAAGATGCCCAAAATGACCGAGGTGATACCTCCAGTCTCGGTTGCCCAAAAATTGAGTCAAGCTGCCGATCCTATTCCCGAGCTCGAACCGAGCATTGCCTTCGAGCCAGCAATGCCTGCCAACACTCTGCCTCCTACTGTCCAAACTATCCAGAAGGTCCGTGCAGCCCCTGCGAGAAAAGGCCAAGCTCCTGCGCGTGAGCACTTCCTGTCGATCTCAATTCATATTCCTGAGTTCGTGGTTGACAATGCAGTGGGATCCCATGGAGTCAACCTAGGCTCTAACACCTTGACCCGTGTGGGTCGATGTCTAAGTCATCTCGGGGCCCCTCAATGGGAGTTTTTTACCTCCAGTTGGGATGCCAACACTATTTTCGACATTGGTGGCGAGCTCTTCTCCTCGGTTAGTCATTTATGCTCTAACCTTCTTATTTTATACTTATGTTTTGCTTTGCAAACCTATATTTATTTTTTTGTATAGGCTTTCGCATCCTTCGTTTAACATAACTTTATGATGAACAACGAGGTGACTGCGAGCAGGGCCCATGCGCAGGAAGCTAGAGACGCCCAGCCGAGGCTTGCAAATGAGCTGAAAGTAGCGAAGCTCAAGGTGGCGGCCAAAGATGTGGCGATTTAGAAAGTTTCTGAGGTCGAGTCAAGGCTGGAGGCTACTCAGATGGAGGTCCAAAAGGTTGTTGACCTCGAGTCGACGCTGTCGGTGACCCTGAAGGAGGTCGAGGCTAAGAATTATGAGGTTAAGGAGAAAGACTCTAAGATCAAGGAAATTCAAGAACTAAATGCCAAGCTGGAGGAGGAAAAGAAAATAACCTTCGAAGTCATTGAGGGTGAGAAGGCTTGTCTTCTGTAGGAGTTCAAAACCAAAAAAGATCGTGCCTTAGATATGGCAATGTATCGGATTTGGGTGAACAATCCCAACCTCGACACCAGTTTCTTAGCCAATCTGGAGGCTGATTTCATCGCCAAGTGGCAGGTTCAGCTCGAGGAGGAGGAGGCCATGCTCGAGGCCAAAGAAGCAGCAGAGAGCTCGGGGGCTGCAGTTGGAGAAACATCTAAATCTTGAGGCAAAGATTTATGGGCTGCGACCCATTACAATTGTTTGTAATTACTTTTATTATTTTGGTGCCCTTGGGGCAAAGACAATTTTATAGCTCGGTTTTGAGCTATCTATTTATCACAATATCAATTTTTATGCAAACTATTTTCTAGCTTGAAAATCTCTATGCACTTTTTCCTTTAGCTTTTTGCCTTAATATTATGACTTATATTTCTAGATCGAAATATTTTGAGCATGCCAATATTAAGGACTTGCTTTCATATTTGTTTATTCGTAAAAATACATCTAATTGGATTTAAGTTTGAATTTCAATGCATTCATGCAATGTTTATTCAAAGTATCATGTTCGACTTCGTTATTGTCAAGGTCGAACCTTACTTTTACCATGTACCTGAAAGTACTTAATTGGCATGTAATTTTAGTAGTCTAGTTATATTTTGCTTTTCTAGTCACTTTTCCTCATCCTCGAGTAAGTTCTTGAGGTTGCAAGGTCGAAATTTATTTGCAAAATTTTCCAGCCCCAGAGTCGACTTAGTATGTAGTTGGTTTATCTAGAATTCCAACTTTTTACTACCAGTTAGGTTTTGCGGGTTTATTCCTAACTTATTTAGCTCGCGTGTTTGGTTTATAATCCTTACACTTATAAATTTTCATGCTGGGTTAATAATCCAGACATTTTTAGCTCGCGTGTTTGGTTAATGATCTATACACTTATAAATTTCTTTTTTTATGTTATATTTTTTCAAACCTATGGTATGATTGTATACCACTTATGCCCCCTTAATATCCTATGAGTGTGATCATTGGTTATTGAATTATGAAGGTTTGAAAAAAAGTACAACACTAAAAAGAAAATACAACTCTTTGAAAGAAATTTAGAAAAATATCAAAAATCAAGCACTTGCTTGGTTACAATTAAAACATCATTCCTACATTACTGATAATAAGGTCATAGATGTTCACCATTCCAAGCTCACGGAACCAATTCTTTATTTAACCTCGCCAGCTTATACACTCCAGGTCGAATAATAGACTAGATCTAGTAAGGCCCTTCCCAGTTAGGTCCAAATACCCCCAGCATACAGGTCTCGTGTGGCTAAGAATACGCGCCTTAGCACCAGGTCTCCCAATCCAAATTTTCTATCTCGAACCCTCTTGTTAAAATACCTAGTAGCTCGTTGCTGGTATGCAGCATTTTTCAATTGGGCTTCATCTCGTCTTTCATCAATGGGGTCTAGAATTTCTTCGAGCTGAGATTGGTTCGAGGCCTGATTGTACGCATTGCGCTGTATTGTTGGGATTTTGACCTCAATTGGTAACATGGCCTTGCATCCATAAGCTAGGGAGAAGGGAGTATGCCCCGTTGAAGTCCGTGTTGTTGTTCTATAAGCCCACAAGACTTGAGGCAACTCCTAGGGCCATTTCCCCTTCGCCTCTTTGAGCCTTTTCTTCATGGAGCTTTTTAAAGTCTTATTTAATGCTTCGACCTGGCCGTTTTACTGGGGATGGGCCATAGAGGAGAAACTTTTTATTATCCTATTTTTTTCGCAGAAATGTGTAAATAGATCACTGTCGAACTGGGTCCCATTATCTGATACTATCTTTCTGGGCATCCAATATCTGCAAATGATATTTTTTACTACAAAATCTAGGACTTTCTTTGAGGTAATAGTGGCCAAGGGTTCAGCTTCGGTCCATTTTGTAAAATAGTCAACTACGAACACATCATACCTTACTCCACCTTTTCCAGTCGACAAGGAGCCTATTAGGTCAATTCCTCATACCGCGAATGGCCATGGGAAGCTCATCATGGTGAGCTCAGTGGGTGGAGCTCATGGAATTGAGGCAAACCATTGACATTTATCACATCGTTTGACGTATTCAAACGAGTCCGCCTTGACTGTGGGCCAGAAGTACCCCTGCCTTATCACCTTTTTTAATAAACTATGCCCCCCAGTGTGATCTTCACAAAACCCTTCATGGATTTCTTCCAAAATCTTTTTTGCCTTGGGTGGAGTTAGACATCGAAGTAATGGCATAGAGTACACCCTTCTATACAACTTCCCTTCCACAATAGTGTATATTGGAATTTGATACATCAGCTTTCTAGCCTCGTTCTGGTCTGCTGGGAGACTACCAGTTTCAAGGTAGTCAACTATTGGGGGTCATCCAGGTTGGTTGAGAGTCAATCATGCATACTTCTGCTTCGTCAGGCTCATTAATACTCAGGGTCGGTAGAAATTCTACTAGGACCACATTCAGTGTATCAACCTCGTTAGTTGTTGCGAGCTTGGCCAATGCATTTGCATAGGAATTTCGCTCCCGGGGGACTTGCTCTATAGCGTAGAACTCAAACTGTCTGAGTGCTGCTTTTACTTTCTCTAGGTATGCAGCCATTTTTATACCATGAGCCTGATACTCCCCCAGGACTTGGTTAACAACTAGCTGCGAGTTGTTATAGCAATGTATAGCCTTTGCTTTGAGCTCATTGGCTATTCGAAGTCCTGCTAGTAACGCCTTGTATTCAGCCTCTTTGTTTGATGCTTTGAAGTCGAACCTCAGAGTCGAGTGGAAATGATTTCCTGTTGTGGTAATTAATATGATGCCTGCCCACGATCCATTTTCGTTAGAAGATCCATCGACATAAAGTTTCCACAGATCGCGAGTTGGGGTTACAACTTCGTCGTTGGAGATCCCAGTGCATTCGGTAATAAATCCTGCTAGAGCCTGCCCTTTGATTGTCGTTCTTGGGTGATAAGTGATCTTGAACTGTGAAATTTCGACAGCCCACTTCAACAATCTTCCGGACGCTTCTGGTTTGCACAAAACTTGTCGCAGTGGCTGGTCAGTTAACACATGAATAGGATGTGCTTGGAAGTAGGGTCGGAGCTTTCAAGATGCGTGTATCAGGCTTAGAGCCTATTTTTCCATTAATGGGTATCTCGATTCTGCCCCCAATAATCTTTTTCTAATGTACTATACATGTTTTTGTATTTTCTTATCCTCCTAAACTAGTACTACACTAATGGCGTGCTCGGTTGTAGCAATGTAGAAGTACAAAATCTCTCCTGTAATGGATTTAGACAAGATTGGTGGTTCAACAAGGTGTTTCTTAAGGTCTTGAAATGCGAGCTCACACTCTTGCGACCATTCAAACTTTTTTCCCCATCTTAAAAGGTTAATGAATGGGAGGCACCGGTCTGTAGATTTCGAGATAAACCTACTTAAGGCCGCCATTCGTCCAGTTAGGCTCTGGACATCCTTATGTTTTTTAGGTGAGGGCATGTCTATCAACGCCTTAATCTTGTCTGGATTAACCTCTGTTCCCTGTGTGTTTAATATAAATCCAAGGAACTTACTCGAAGATACTCAGAACGATCATTTTTGTGGGTTAAGTTTCATGTTGTATTTCCGAAGTACAACAAAATACTTAGCGAGATCATCCACATGGTTATTGTTATGTTTAGATTTGACGAACATATCGTCCACATAAACTTCCATGTTATTCCCTATTTGTTCAACAAAGATCCTATTTACCAGCCTTTGGTATGTGGCTCCAGCATTTTTGAGCCCGAAAGGCATGACGTTGTAGCAATACAATCCTTTATCGGTTGCAAAGCTCGTATGTTCTTGGTCCAGCGCATGCATGGAAATCTGGTTATATCCAGAATAAGCATCCATGAACGACATGATTCCGTGACCTGCAGTGGCTTCTAAAAGCTGGTCTATCCGAGTTAAGGGGAATCAGTCTTTAGGGCATGCCTTGTTAAGATCTGAATAGTCGATATAGGTTTGCCATTTGTCATTGGGTGTTGGGACCAACACTAGAATTGTGATCCAATCAGGATAAAAAGCATCTCGTATGAAGAGATTTTCTTTTAAGCTCTCGACCTCTTCTTTAAGGGCCTTCTTTCTGTCATTGTCTAGAAGCCTTCGCTTTTGCTGCTTTGGGGGGAAGCTCTTATCAATGTTTTGTGCACAGCTTATGACATTCAAACTAATTCCTACCATGTCCAAGTGCGACCATGTGAACACATCCTGTTTTTTTTTTCAAGAAGCAAATTAATTGCTATCTTGCCCTTTTAGAAAGGTTCTTACCCATTTTTACTACCTTCGTGGCATCCTTTTCATCGAGCTCCACTTCTTCAAGTTCCTCCAGTGGTTTGAGATCGGCCCTTTCTTCTACTCTAGGGTCGATCTCCTCTTCTATCTCAAAGACGTCCATCCATCTCCTGAATAACCACAAGTGTTTGGGCACTTGCTTGATTCTTTCCTCTCATGGAAATGTTGTAGCATCCCCTTCCTGCGAGTTGGTCTCCCTTCAATGTCTCGATGCCACTAGAAGTTGAGAACTTGATGGCCAGATGCCTAATAGATGATACTGCCCCCAGCCCAATCAAGGCGGGTCTCCCGAGCAGTATGTTGTAGGCTGGCGGGGTATCCACCACCACAAACTCCATCATCTTGGTTATTGAGACTAGATAGTCTCCCAAGGTCACGGGGGGTTCAACAGATCCCGTACATGCAATCCCTTCTCCTGAAAACCCGTACAATGTTGTTGCACATGCTTTCAAATCACAAAGCATGAGTCCCATATTTTCTAGAGTGGCCTTGTAAAGGATATTTACAGAACTCCCGTTATCGATCAGGACCCTGCGTACCCTCTTGTTCGCGAGCTAAGGAGTGATGACTAGGGGGTCATTGTGAGGAAACTGGACGTGTGACACGTCCTCTTCAGTAAACGTGATGGGTTGAGTTTCAACCCTTTGCTGCTTTGGAGCTCGTGGTTCGGATTTGTAGGGAGAACCATCTCTAGTCTTTAGCTCATTAACATATCCCTTTTGGGCATTTCTGCCCAATCCTGCAATATGAGGTCCCCCCGAGATGGTTACTACATCTTCTCCATCAATTGGAGGAGGTCTCTCATCCTCCCGTGCTTGGGAGTTATTCAATTGGGTAGGTTGTGTAGTTGTTGTCCTTTGACTTGTTGAGGCATGATTGGAATTTTGGTTTCTTACATACTGTCTAAAATATCCCCTCCAGATCAATCCTTCGATCTCGTCCTTCAGTTTTCGGCACTCATCAGTTGTGTGTCCGATGTCTCTGTGGAATCTACAGTATTTATTGGAGTCCCTTTTTGCCTTCTGATTCCTCATTGGGTCAGGTCGCCTGAATGGGACCTGATTCTCATTGGCAAGAAATATCTTTTCCCGAGTCTCATTGAGCTCAGTGTACACTGTGTAGATGGAGAAATACTCGTCTCCCTTCTTTTTTTTTTTCCATCATCAGCCTCAGGGTTATTCCCCTCATTTTTCTTCCTTTTACAAGGGTTATCCAAAGAGGGTTTTGATGTCAATGGGGCCACCGAGGTCGAGGCTAAGTTACATTTGTCATTGTAGTTACTGGCTGGGAGGTCAGGTTTAATGCCGACCTCGCCTCTTCTACATTGACAAACCTCTGGGCCCTTCGGTTGAACTCGGTTAAAAACCTTATGAGTTTTCTTTGCAAATCTTCCCAAAGGGGACTCCTTGGTAGTATACCAGCTCTGACAGGCATCAAGTGGCCACTTTCATCGATATTACGGGCTTGAGCCACTTCTATATTAAACCTTGTAAGGTAACTTTTCAGTGACTCCCCTTGTTGTTGTCGGACATTAGTCAAGGTCGAGGCTTCGGGCCCAACACTAACCATAGCTTTGAATTAAACTCCTTTTTCTAACTGATCCCAAGACGAGATCGAATGTCTTCTTTCTCAAACCAATTTTTTGTTGGTCCTTTAAGAGTAGCTGGAAACAACATGCATCGGAGCTCATAGCCAACATTGTTGGCTCGCATGATGGTATTGAAGGTGCTCAGGTGACTGAACGGGTCTAAGTTCCCATCAAATGGTGCTACGTGGGGTATCCTAAACCCTTGCTGAAATAGGGCATTAGAGATATTTGGGGCAAAAGGCTTGAGCTCCCAGTCGGACTCTTCCGCCTTATCCCTGTTCTGCTCATCTTTCAAGAGCCTGAATGCCCTTTCCAACTGGTCAATTCTCTCCTGGACTGGATCTACTGGGGGTTGACCTTTAACTTGAGGGAGTTGGTTATTGTTTATGAAAACTCCAGCTCCTTGTCCCAGCGTAGGGTTATTCTGATTTCCATACGGCGACTGTTTTCGACCATTCAAATGGTCTCGCAAATCCTAGTTTGTGGGATTAGCTTGCCCCCAGTTATGGTTCAGGTGATCCTGAAGGTCAGGATGATTCCCCCGATTCCCAGTATTCTAGGCTCGATATTATATATACTTACAGACTGGGTGTAATCTGAGCTCTTGCTTACGAAGCTTACAGTCTTTTTCGACTGCGAGGCCCGGTGATGATGAGGTGGGTCACCCGCTAGCCTCCTCGCCCCAGCCGCTTGTGATCTTGAAACCTGGCTTATCGAAGGTGGGGGAGTTCTGTGCTCTCGGGTAGCCTCCCTCTCATTCCTCTATCCGGGTCTGGCCTGAAGTTTTCCATCCCGACTGCCACTGCAAGACGGCCTTTGCGGTGTAGGTCGTGGGGCCTCTCGTACTGGTGAGAGGTGTCTTATGGGAGATGGTGGATGCCTCTCATTGTTGGGACTAGATGGTCCAGAATTGTCTCGGATAGGCTCTAGGTTGTTCCTTACTGTCTCAGGATTCAGATTCTGAGCTACTGTAGGAGCTCGGTTATTCCCGGTCCCTGTTGACAGCTCCACAGTCGGGTTGTCAGTAGCTTCAGCCCAAGTGTTTCTTTGGGGCCTCGACTGAGCCTATTGGTTCCCTTGCTCAGCTCTCCTAGCAGTCGTGCTCCCTCGGAGATGTCCTCTAGGTCTCCGAGGTGGTGCCTGGGCCTTCGTAGCCTGTCTGGCCAATTCTTCATTGCGCCTTGTCGCTTCTGCCAATTGTTTGTGCAGTTGGCGATTCTCCACTTCCACAATAGGAACATATCTCTCTGGATTATAGTAGAGATCCTCATCGGGTATGGGAGTTGGGGACCCCTGGGAATCGGATGAATCACTTTTTTCTTCAGGGCCCGGATCAGTCATGGGCTGCTTTCTAGGTCGACGCGGGTAGTCTTCAGCGTGAGGAGTTTGCTCCTCTGGTATTTGGGGCAATGGTCGCCCACCAGTGATGGGGTTGTTCAAGGCGGCCATTAATAATTCAGAAGGTTTCTGATTAAACAGTCTAACGTCTTGCTTAATGCTCTCAATGAAAGCACCAAACTGTTGACGACGTTTTTCGTCAACTTAGAATAAAAGAACACTAAGCACAGAATTGGGAAAATCAATGAAAAATACACGATATTTTACGTGGTTCAGCAGTTAAAATCTGCCTAGTCCACGAGTCAATATTATTGAATGGGGGAATTCTCTCAAAGCTTTTAGAAAGTAATTTCCGCAGAGTCTTCCCAATCCAAAATCCAGCCCTCCTTACAAATGAATTTCTCTAGTCTATTTATAGACTGGTTTACAAAATATCTTCCCTCTTATTTTGGGAAGTTATAATTTTATTTTAAATAAATAAAAATAAATGCATTAATTACATAATATCCCCTGATAAACAGGATTCATTATCAGATTATAACAAATCCCCAAGAAATAGGGATTTTCAAACAGTAACCGTATTCAACCTAGATTTTCGACCTCGAACATATAACTTATATACTTTCGAGATCGACCAACATCACGAGCTCGTAATTTTGGTTAACCTCGTCCTTGTCAAGTAAATTTATCGAGATCATCCTCTTCGAACTCGCAATGCTCAGGCTCAAACCTTCCTGACTGATGCTAGATCCCCAATAAGAATAAACCAAGAAATTTATACAAGTGTTGAACCCTTGTCTTTGTAGCTTCGAGCTTGATTTGTAACCTCGAAACATCTTCGAGATCGCACGTAGTTCCGAGCTCACCAATTCCATCGTCATCATCTTAATGCCGAGCGAAACTGCCAACCTAATCCTCATAAATGTTGATGACCTGGCACACTTGCTTATTTCAAGCTTACATTTTACGAGCCTATCTTTCGAGACCATAATTTCTATTCTCGAAATTTGGGTGTAACACCTTTATTAAGAAAAACGGACCCACATGCATATTTAGTACACATAAACATGCATATATATTCATATCACCATATAAATCATGTATACCACATAATCATACATATATTCAATTAATTTCAAATATAAATCTAATTATACCCTCCCAGCACACTAATCAAGTCACTAAGCCTTATTAGAAAATTTGGGATGTTACAATTTATTACCGGTCCCATCTTTCAAACTTCGAATCAATCACGCGGGAAAAATTTCTCCCTCTTATAACTGCCACATCTTTTGGTCTTCTTTCCTTTTCCTTAGGTTTTTTTTATTTTCCCTAAATCATTACTTCCTGATTATCACTTGATTCTCTTTCTTTCATCCTACCTAGATTCGACTAAGGGTTTTATGCTCCCGTATTTCTTCTCCTCCAAGTCTTCCTTTACTCCTAGCAATTGTTCAATCATGGCTTTGAAACGCCCTAGGAAGAGTTCATCCAAAGCTTCGTCTTCATCTCCTGCCATTAATCCTAGTAAGAGCCCCATAACCCTTAAAGAAAAATATGATCAAGTGTTCTTCAAATTAGAACGCAACTGCACCCTCCCCTTTAACATTACTATCCATCATTTAACTAATGAAGGGTTCGAGAAATGACACTTTGAAGACATTTGCGCCCATAGTGAAATCCTTATCGGACCTAAATATCTGGAATTGATCTAATTCCCGATTCCTCCTCTTTTGATTCATCTGTTAGTGATTACTCTGATTCATTTAATGCAACTTGTACCCAACGCCATTCAATTCGGCAAGTGGTGCTACTATGATCGATCCTCATTACAAAACATCCATCTCTATTCAGGAAATTTTCTTTTGCTTCTCTCGCACTCTGCACAATCAAACTCGGGATGATCACTCATTCAATACTTACTACCTTACTCCCCGGAGGAAACACTTTATGTTCAAAGAATGTTCCATGACTAATAAACATTGGGATGAGCTTCCTTTTATGGCTAGGGGAGACCAGTACTCCCCATATGTGCCCAGCGACATCTTTGCTTTGCCGCCGGTTTTCCAAAAAGGTTAGATGTTATTCTTTTTAATGTTCTCTACATGCATGCTTTGTTGTCGCTTTTCTTTACACATATATTTTTTTCCAAAAATTCAATGGCCTTCAAACATTGCATGGCCTGAGCAGCACGAATCCCAGCTCCATTTTCTCAAAATCATTCATGACCATAAGGATGACTCTGCTCCAATTGGGCGCTTGTTCAATAGTCCTCTTAAGAGTTACATGCCAAGGCTCAGTTACCCTCACACTATTGATCACCATGCTACTTTCCTCCTTGTTGGCCGTGACAACCAAGTGAAACAACAATGTTATCGTAAGTACCTGACATGTGTATCATCTTATACGAACAACCCCAATCCCTTCCACTATGCCCCATTTTCCCTGAATGAGCGTTCAAGCAATTCAGGGCATGATTTTCATGCCCTGCATTTTATGTATTATTTTTACCCAGATGAGTTATATGTATTAATTAATAGTTATAAACATAAAAATTATAATTATTTGCTTCAAATATAAATTATAGTTATTTTTAGAGATTTTATGTATTATATGAGGGATTAATTGTTATAAAAATTATTTATTAGGATCTTTTTATTAATATTTGTTACAAAAGTATTAAATTATAAATATTTAATATATGAGTAATGCTAGAGATACACTCATTTTACACACTTAAAATAAATACAATTATGTAGCATATATCTTAAATCACACATGAAAATAGTGGGTCTCGCTTTAATTTTTTTAATTGTTTATGATAAATAACTTAATGAGTAATATATATATATATAGTATGCTTCTTTTTTTTATACTAAAGGGTACTGGGACCTAAGTGGACCCAAAGTGATTAATTAATTATTTATAACGTAATCTATCTTTGCAAATATATATATATAAAATCTGGGCACTTTATTTTGGAAAGATGGTAGTTTTTTATTTATAAAAAGTAATGAGCCTCAAAAAACATGTGTTAAATTGCATTATTTGACACTAGTGAGAGATGCTCTGCTAAGGCAAAAGTTCCCCAATTTTATTTATTTTCTCTTATTGAAGAGCCTAATTAAAGTTCTGATCGAGTAGCCTTCAAGATGGAAGAAATTGTGACCCGTACAAGTCAACTGAATATGGAGGAGGAAGAAGGATGGGAGATTAATGAAGCTATTGTTGCAAATATTGGAAAGGCATGTCTGATTGGCCGATTATGTTCTACCAAGAGATACTACCAATCTCTATTGAGATCAATTCTATGCTGAGTGTTGATTATCAAAGAAGGAGAATGGGATGTGAAGATCAAGAAGGAAATCGGTTTGACAACTTTCTTGATTTTTTAATGTCACAAAAGGAGAATCATCTGATACATGTTCTGCAAAAAAATCCATGGATGCTAACTCAAGGAGTTCTAATTCTTTACTGTTTACAAACGATGCCGTTAGATTGGGAAAAGGAATTAACAATTTACCTCTTTGAGGTCGTGAGTTGAATTTCCCCACTCACTTGATTACAAAGAAGAACTTGGAGAGGGTAGCAGGAATGACAAGGGGAATTATCACTACATAAGAACCAAATGTCCAACGCATAGTAGTCAATGGCTATTTCAAATTCCAAGTGAGGATTTCCATTCAAACACCTATCAGCCTAAGATTCTTACATCCACAAGGGGAAAGAAAACTTGAATTCCTTTCAAGTATGAATGTCTACCATATATGTGTTTCTCATGTGGTAGAATAGGACATGATGCTCGAGAATTTAAGGAAAGGGTGGCCATGATAAGGAATGGGGAAGGATTAACAACTACTGCTTATGGTCTGTGGCTGAAGATCGAGAACTATATTCTAGATGTGTTTCATGGTAACATTATAATTGAGAAAACACAAAAAAATAATCGAGTTCAAGAAGATACGACTGAATCGACAGAGATGCTTACGCTCTCGGCAAAAGAAATAAATGATGGTATGCCAGAGAAGATACAAGTTAGTATTGATATTAGAGTTGAAGGAAAACATACCAAGTTCAATGGAGTAGGTACACGACCAATTACATTTGGAGGGGAAGCTGATGGTGAAGCACGGTCTGAAGTACTACCAGAAAGGAATCAACAATAGAAAAAGAAAAGACTTGGGGACTCAATTAGAGGACGTGTGGATCAGTTGGATGGAGGAAAATCCACGAAACGAACTATGATAGAAAGCTTAACATAACCATCAGAAAATTTTCATTCAAATGGTATGTATATGAGTGAGGATTTAGTCAATGTCCCTATTTTATTTGCTTATGGATTAGTAGGCAATGAAGGAAGAAGGAAAGTGGCTATTAAGAAACAAAATAGCAAGAAAAAAATGGCCAATCAAACTACCAAAATTTCCAAGGAGACTAATCCAGGAAAGGAAATCATAATAGAGAACAAGATACTAGAGGAGGAGGAGGTTTTCAGCTAGATAGATTCCATCTCTGACAAGAACAACTTATTGGCAAACCCTGTTTTCCAGGGTCTCCGAGAGACATGAAGGCCCTGTTGGGGTTTTATTCCCTAATCAAAACATAATTTCTTTGTAATCTCATTTTATTATCAATAAAAGAATAGAAATCATATTTTGACTTGGTCAATCACTTTGCTCACATGTTTTATTTTCATGATTATTATTTTTATATAAACTTCTATTAAATCCCGAGCATATAGCTAATCGTATTTATAGTGACGTAATCATAGTGGAATATAAATATGATTATATGTTCAAAATAAGTTAGTCTTAAGATTAGTCAGTGCACATGATTTACACTGACTTGCCAATCTACAATATGATCTACTTACACATTGCAGTGTTATGTTATTTCCAGAACATTAGCAAAGTAGATAAGATCAGATGTATTTGTTACATCGGACAAGACTGATATTGACAGTTGATAGGATAAGTAAACATACCGTTATTATCTATTCTAGTCATATCATATAGTTGACTGTTATCCCAAAATTTGAAAAGGATGATGTGGCAGTAAAATTGACACGTGGCGTGGATTAGTTGGGTGATCTGGCTTAGTAGTAGCCCAATGCATCAGTGAAGAATTTGGACTGCTTGAGAGATGTCATAGTCAAGCCAAATGCACCCGAAGAGAATACTTGGGTTAAGGTGGGCTTGGCTCGGACCCTAGTCTGAGGAGCCCAAGTGTTTGGTTCGGACCCTAGTCCGAGGAACCCATGCATGCCAAGAGATGGACTTAGACCTTGGCCAAGGAGAGGCCACAAAAGGTCCGATCGGACCTTAGTTGGAGGAACCAAGTGCTTGGCTCGGACCATGTCCGAGGTGAGTCTCCTAAATGCTTAGCTCGACCATGTCCGAGGGGAGCCTCCTAGGTGATTGGCTTGGACCATGTCCGAGGAGAGCCTTAGGTAATTGGCTCAGACCATGTCCGAGGAGAGTCCATACATATGTGCCAAGGAATTGGCTCGGACCCTAGTCTGAGGAGTACCCCAAGTAATGGCCTCGGACCCTAGTCCGAGGAGAGGTCCCAAGAGATTGCCTCAGACCTTAGTCCGAGGAGAGGCAAGGATGATTGCCTCGGACCCTAGTCCGAGGAGAAGGCAACAACAAGTCCGATCGGACCCTAGTCCGAGGAGCCAAATGACTTGGCTCGGACCTTAGTCCGAGGAGGCCCAAAACATATGGCTCGGACCCTAGTCCGAGGAATGCTCAAAAAGGTTGGCTCAGACCATGTCCAAGGAGAGCCAATGCATGTGGCTCGGACCTTGGTCCGAGGAGAACCAAGTGGGGTTGTGGTTGGATCTTGGTCCGAGGAGAGTAAGGGGTATGGTCCGTATGCAGGTGTCCAACATGCATATGTCCGACCAGAAGACGATAATCATCAACAAAACAGACTAGACTACGTCAAATTTCCAGAAATGACTTCAGTAAGAATCGGTCTGGGCACCGTGGGAATCTTTCATTCCTCACTCAAATTGAGGAATCTGTTGTATTTTAAATATTTCTTGTAATATAAATATAAGATGAATAATAAAATATCCCTATCTGAAGGGGATATTAGTTGAGGATCCCAAGCTTATAAATAGAGGGTTGATGGGATCGAAAGAGGAATTTTGGTAATTGGAGAATTGGTCTGAGTTCTAGAGAGAGAAAGTACGTTTTTTCTTGAGAGAACCCTTTTTTGTATTCTTGAATATTTACACTGAAGAAACTCAGTTGGCACTGGTTCATCTGATCTTAAGTGTGAATAAAGTAATAAAATCTCTAAGTGGACTCGGCTATTACCGACTGATCGGGGCTGAACCACTATAAAATCTCTTGTGTTATTTACTTTTCTTAATTAAACTGTCTGTGTCGTTTACATTCTCTTGAAGGCTTGTCGTTATTGACGTTCTCACGTCATTGGCTAAAAACACAGTCAACATTTTGGTGCTTTCATTGAGAGCCTGAAGAGAAGAACAGACAGTCCCTGAAGCAATATGGCGCCTAAGAACACCACTGCTGCTTCCAAGAAGACGAGCTCCTTTAAGGAGCATGCTAGATCAGAGGGTCCCAGCGTTCAAGATCGTGAAACTGAGCCTAGAGTCGTGCTCGAGGACGTAACTCCGGAAGTTGAAGAGCTCCAGGAGACCATGAGCGCATTCCAGGAAAAGCTGGCTCAGTTCAATGCCAGGCAAGAGGCGTTTGCTGAGGAAATGGCCAGCAAAACGCCGCATTTGAGCAGCAGAAACGAGAGATGGACGCTACGAGTGAGGAGATCCGTCGACAGCAGGAGGAGGCTGACAGGCGACATTGTGAAGCTGCACTTGCTCTGGAGGCAGCTACGCAACTGACCCGAGCCAATGCTCAGGCTGCACCTGGGGTGGCACCCACCCCAGAGGCAAGGACCACAGAAGCTAGTCGTAAGAAAACTGATAGACCAGGCAGGGGTGGTGGTAACCCAGCTGGTCATGAGGAGAAGGGAGTCCGATCGTGCACTGCCTTAACCCAAAGGGGGAACTCTAAGACCCCCTCAAGGAGCCACCGATCAGAGACTTCCAGGTCAGGGAGTCATAGGTCAGGCAGTAAGAAAACACCTTCTGAGCAGGAGCACAATAGAGCTCCTCGTGGCAAGGAGACTTCCCACTTCAAAGATGGGCATGGGCGTGATGAAGCTGACAGTCACCACACCAACCAGTCGAAGGAGAAGAATAATAACCAACGAGGAGGAGAGGATCGACCAGCTCAAATAGGAAAGTCACCGCGGCATCCCAACCAGCGCAATGGCAAGGAGCACGCTCCACCTAGCAGACCTTCCGAGAAGACTCGGAGTACGGTGTTTGATCGGTTGGGAAAGAACACTGCTCAGAAGGACCTGAGGGACGTCATTGATGATAGAAGGAGGACCGTCCCGGTCAAAGGGCAGGAGCCAATCTGTCCTACCATTCGAGTAGAAATACTTGATGGTGGTGTGTCGGATAGGAGTGCCCGACCAGGCGGTCCCGAGAGTGAGTCCCCAGCAGTCGCCCCAGGCATCCAAGCCCAACTTGATGCTTTGGCAGCAGCAGTCCAGAGTTTGTCAAAACAACCAGCTGCGATTGATCCGGTAGACCACAGGAGTGGCAGCCCTTTTTGTGCTAGAATTAGAGCAGCTCAACCACCAAAGAAGTACAAAGCACCGGTACTGCCAGTTTATACAGAAAAGGCAGACCTGGTAAGGCACGTTGGGAAGTTTGAAGATCAGATGGAGCTGCTCGGGGTGAGTGATGACTACCGCTGCAGAGTCTTCCCTACCACATTGTCAGACACTGCCCAGGAGTGGTATTGGAAGTTCAAACCAGACTCCATCACCTCTTGGGAGAGTTTTCGGAAGGAGTTTTGCAGGCAGTTTAGTACTGCCCGAACCCCTCCTGTTTATGCCAATCACTTGGTGCACATTAGGCAAGGTAAAGATGAGTCTCTCAAGAACTACATTCAAAGGTTCATGAGAGAAGCTAATCGAGCTACTGCGGTTGGAGATGAGGGGAAGATGCTAGCGATCTCTTCCGGTATTATCTATCGAAGTCCTTTATGGGACAGCATCCATCGCCATCCAATTGCAACTTTACAGCAGTTTTTAGACTGGGCAGACAAGTACATGAAGTTGGATGATTCTATTGAGAAGGGAGAGAATGGGTTGAATAAACCAAGTGGATCAGGTGATACCCCCAAGGATGGCGGAAATGATCAAGGTAGTGGTAAGAAACGTGGGAATAACAGGTCTGACCGCCGCAATGAAAAAAAGGCTAAGTCGGGATCAAACGACAAGCCAACGAAGTATGAACCTCGATTCACCAACTACACCACTCTTTCGGCAACCTGGGCGGAGATCTATTTAGCCAGTCATCAGGAGGTCCCTTACCGGAAACCCCCACCAATCAAGAAGGAGATGAGTAAGAGGGATATGAACAAGTTCTGTCGTTTCCATGGAGACTATGGTCACGACACAAATGAGTGTAATCACCTTAAAGATGAGATAGAGTTTCTCCTCCGGTCAGGGAAGCTAAAAAAGTACAGAGCAGAGAAATCCCAAGGAGAGGGGAGCAACAATAATCCTGGGTTCAAGCGGCAACGGTCCCCACCTTTGCAACCTGAACCTGTGGACTTCACACTAGATACTATATGTGGAGGACCACATCTTGCTGGAGATAGCAACAAGGCGAGGGAGAGGTATGCTCGCACCCTTCTTCATGAGTTGAGTGCAGTATCCACCTCCGAAGTTATGACGGTGAAGGAGCGACCACCAAAGAACCCAAGGTATGAAAGTGAGTCCCTCACTTTCACTGAAGAAGATGCTAAACACGTGAGGTATCCTCACAATGACCCTCTTGTTGTGACAGTCCAAATTGATAATATGAAGGTGAAGAGATTTCTGGTTGATACAGGAAGCTCTGTAAACATTATTTATAAGTCCTCCTTTGAGAAAATGAAGCTATCTATCAATGACTTGAAGTCGTGCTCTCACATCATTTATGGGTTTACTGGAGAAGGACTATCACCAGCTGGGACAATCAAGTTACCAGTCACGACAGGGGAAGCTCCCAAGCATGAAACCTTAATGACTGAGTTTTTGATTATTGACTGCCCGTCCGCCTACAATGTGGTTATTGGTCGACCACTACTCACCAACTTACATGCGGTAGTTTCAATCTGGCATCTTTCCATGAAGTTCCCGACCAGTGCTGGCATAGGCTGTGTCCGAGGAGACCAAAGGGAAGCTAGGGAGTGCTATAATGCCTCAGTAGCTAAGGCGAAGAAAGGTGCCAAGGAGAACAACATGATTGTATGTGTTGAGAGAGAGGAGGTGGATGAGATGGATGTAGACCAGAGTCTTGCAGTAGTGAACGATGAAGAGATGTTAGAGGAGTGTGGCCAGGAGAGCACTCTTAGTTTGAAAGAGCAGAAGACCCCATCCGGTGATGAAGTCACCAAATAGGGTGTTGCCCAAAGCGAGGGAAGAGATTTTGATCCTCGCTTTGGGGATTATGAGAGTGATGTGGGACCGTCCGAGGAGTTAGAGGAGGTCCCTATAGATCAGAATGACCCGACGAGAGGGGTCAAGATTGGAAAGAAGTTGAAAGCTGAGGTGAGAGCACAGCTGATAGAATTCTTGCGAAGGAATCAAGATGTCTTCGCCTGGTCTCACAAGGATATGGTGGGTATCTCACCAACTGTGATCAGCCACGTGCTCAACGTGGATGAAAACTATCCAGCAGTGCAGCAGAAGAGGAGATTGCTTGACAAGGATCGAGCAAAAGCTCTTAAGGAGGAGGTAGAACGATTGAAGGAGAATGGGTTTATCAGAGAGGCATACTACCCAGCTTGGGTGTCAAACCCAGTGTTGGTGCCCAAACCCAATGGAAAGTGGAGGACTTGTGTAGATTTTACTGATCTAAACAAAGCATGCCCGAAGGATTGTTTTCCTTTACCGAGAATAGACCAGTTGGTAGATGCAACCTCTGGTCATGAAACATTGTCCTTCATGGATGCATATTCGGGGTACAACCAGATCAGCATGCATCCTCCTGATGAAGAGCATACCAGCTTCCGAACAAATATAGGGCTATACTGCTATAGAGTCATGCCTTTCGGACTAAAGAATGCAGGGGCTACCAATCAGCGCTTGGTGAATAGTATGTTTCATGACTTAATCGGCAAGAGCATGGAGGTGTATGTAGATGACATGCTGGTGAAGTCAAAGGAAGCTGAAGGACACGTGCGAGACTTAGAGGAGTACTTTGCAATATTGAGGAAGTATAACATGAAGTTAAACCCCCTCAAGTGTTCATTTGGAGTGGGTTCAGGAAAATTCCTTGGGTTTATTGTGAACTCCCGAGGAATAGAGGCAAACCCAGAGAAGATCAAGGCCCTCGTTGAAATGAAGTCTCCAGCTAGAATAAAGGATGTACAAAGCTTGACTGGGCGGATTGCAGCTCTAAGCGGGTTCGTTTTGAAATCAACGGACAAGTGCGTCCCGTTTTTTAACCTGCTTAGAGGAGGCAAGAAGTTTGAGTGGACTGCAGAGTGTGAACAAGCTTTCTAGGCCATCAAGGAGCATTTGGCCCAACCTCCTGTTCTTTCTAAGCCAGTTGATGGAGAAGACTTATTTCTATACCTAGCAGTCACGGAGCACGCTGTTAGTGCTGCCTTAGTACGTGAGGAGGATAAAGTGCAGCACCCGGTATATTATATTAGTAAGCGATTGATAGGAGCGGAGTCCCAGTATCCCGTGATCGAGAAGTTGGCTTACTGCTTGGTACTTGCATCACGAAAATTGCGGCCATACTTCCAAGCACACCCCATTAAGGTCCTTACTGACCAGCCTCTACGCCAAGTCTTACAGAAGCCGGAATCGTCTGGTCGGCTACTTAAATGGGCAGTTGAGCTAGGCCAATTTGAAATCAAGTACCAGCCGAGGACTGCTATTAAAGGCCAAGCTTTGGCAGATTTCATCGCTGAATGTATCGGAATCACTGATGTTCCCGACCAGCAAGAGAGTGTAACTGGGCAAAAAGAAGAAATTCCTACTTGGCAACTTTTTGTTGATGGGTAGTCGAATGAGCATCATTCAGGAGCTGGGATTATATTAGTCACACCAGAGAAGCACTGAATTCATTGTGCATTGAGATTCGGATTTAATGCTTCTAACAATGAGGCGGAGTATGAGGCCCTCTTAGCAGGCTTGCGACTGGCTAGAGATGTACGTGCCCGGTCGGTGGAGATAAATAGTGATTCCCAATTGGTGGTCTATCAAGTATTGGGGGAATACCAGGCAAGGGGCCTACGCATGGTGGCATACTTAAACAAGACCAAAGATCTGCTAGCACAGTTCGAGGAGTATACCATCAAGCTGGTACCACGGGAGCAGAATTCCAATGCAGATGCTCTAGCAAAGCTTGCTAGTGCAAAAGATGCCGAAACTCTGAATATAGTACCGGTAGAATACTTGGCGGAGCCGAGTATTGATAAACAAGAGGCCATGCCGATCACGATAGCCGACACCTGGATGACTCCCATCATTGCTTACCTTGAGCAAGGGACCCTCCTAGATGGTCATAATGAAGCAAGGAAGGTTATGAGGCAAGCTGCTAGATACACCATGGTGGATGGAGTGTTGTATAGGAGAGGGTATTCCCTACCTCTACTCAGGTGCATAACACCCGACCAGTCAAAGAACTTATTAGCTGAGGTGCATGAAGGGTTTTGTGGAGATCATGCTGGGGGGCAGAGTCTATCTAAAAAGATCTTGAGGCAAGGATTTTTCTGGCCTACCATGAACGAGGACTCTATAGAATACGTGAGGAGGTGTGACAAATGCCAAAGATTTTCTAAAGTGCCAAGAGCGCCCCCAAATGTCTTGAAGCAAATGCAAAGTTCGTGGCCTTTTGCAGTGTGGGGTATTGATCTGATCGGGAAGTTGCCTTTTGCAGGAAAAGGAGGAGTGCAGTTTGCAGTGGTCGCGGTAGATTATTTTACTAAGTGGACTGAGGCCGAGCCATTAGCCACGATCACATCGAAGAAAGTGTTGGACTTTGTGGTTAAAAACATAATATGTCGCTATGGTCTGCCTAAGAAGATAGTGTCTGACAATGGCACCCAATTTGACAGCGACATATTTACCAATTTTTGCACTCGGCATGGCATCACCAAAAGTTTCTCCTCGGTAGCCCATCCTCAAGCCAATGGGCAGGTTGAAGCGGTAAACAAGACATTGAAGGACACTCTGAAAAAGCGCCTGGAGCAAGCTAAGGGTGCTTGGGTAGAAGAGTTACCAGAGGTCCTTTGGTCATATAGGACTACTGATCGGACGGCAACTGGACATACCCCATTTTCTTTGGCATATGGGTATGAGGCCATGTTACCTGTGGAGATAGACCCACCATCTCATAGAAGGACTATGTACATCCAAGAGGAGAATCATCAGTTGTTAGCAGAATCCTTGGACTTCCTCTAGGAGAGAAGAGAGGAGGCAAGCCTCAGAGTTGCTGCTCATCAGCAAAAAGTGGCCCGCTACTTCAATTCCAAAGTGCGAGATCGAAAGTTCCAGGTCGGAGATTTGGTCCTAAGAAAGGTGTTTGTTAGAGACCCAGCAGCTGGTGTGCTAGGACCAAACTGGGAAGGACCGTATCAAATTGAGCAAGTCTTGCCACCCGGCACCTACAAGCTTGCTCGGTTAAATGGAGAGTTGATCAGGAACTACTGGAATGGCGAGCACTTGAGAAAATATTATCAATAAATACTTCTTGCAGAGCAGTAGCTTTGTATCAAGTGCTTAACTTGTTATTTAAGTTTTTTGTTTGGGAACTGGTTGTTTGCTACCCAATCACATTATTTTGAACAATGTTATTTTGTTTGGAACTCATTGTTAGACACATTTTGTCACTTATTATTACGAGTAATAAAAGAGACCACGCGCAGCATGGTCGAATCTTGCTACAAATTTTGCATATGTGTTGATTATTCTTGCTTGGCGGTGTTCAACTGTCATAATGATTTAAACAAAACAGGTCTTCTAAAACTAAGTGTAAATATATACCGGACAGTGTTCAACTGGTCGGTATCATGATATGAATGACCAGCGTTTAAATAATGTTTTTGTAGTGTTCAACTACTGAAATATGTTTGTATATTTTATGTGTTTCACGAGTAGTAACTACTCGGACAAATTCGGTCAAGTAGCAAGTGATCAAGGATTTATCAACCCTCAATCACTTGGGGGGCACATAGGGTATACTGGTTTGTACTTCAACACAGGCAATAAGAGCACGAGCAAATATATCTGTTTTTGGGCTGACTTGTAAGTTTGGAAGTCTAAAAAGGCCATTAAGCTAACTTGTTTAACAAAGCTTGTTTTTGGGCTGACTTGTAAGTTTGGAAGTCTAAAAAGGCCATTAAGCTAACTTGTTTAACAAAGCTTAAGTAACTTAGAATTTTTAAAATTTTAAGTTAGAAACAGATATTCGTGTAATGATAAAATTTATGCTCATAAAAAGTTAGAGCAAAAAGAGCATGAGGAAGTATATTTAGTATGGACTTATGGAATGGTTAGAATTTCTAAGTTAGAAAACTAAATACTCGTGTGAAATTTAAGGCGTCTAGGAACTTTACTATTCACAATAAAGACTTAAAAGTTTAGAGTTAGTCAAAAAAGAAAAAAGTAAAGTGCTAAGTGTCAAAATAGCTCACTCATCCGAGCAAGAATATACAAAATAAAACAAACTATGGTAAAAATTAGTAAGACTACAACTAGTCATGCAGGTGTGCTCTAGCAGGATAAGGAGTCACTGGCGTGCTTCTCTGGTGGGTTGATCAACCCCCTCCTCGGCTTCAGCTGCTCCTCTTGTTTGGAACGATAAGGTAGAGGAGGCGGGTGTAGGGCCAGGAGGATTGGCAGCTTCCTCAGCAGCCCTTGCTTCACATCTAGCAAGCTCCTCTGCCTGGACCTCCTTGGTGAAAAAATCGAGCTTGAGAGGTTTATTCACCTTCCAGACCTGATAAAAGCAGTCGAAGCTAGCCTCCTCGTAGCGAGTTAAATCAAACTCCTTTTCTTGTTTCAACTCTTCATTTTCACTAATTAGTCTCTCATTATCCCGAGCTAACTCCTTGTTCTCGAGGGACAGCTTCTCCAGTTGGGCTGTCAAGGAATTGTTGTTTTGAACCTGCTGCTGATTCTCATCAGAAAGTTTCCTAAGAGACTCATCCCGTTCAGCTACGGTTTTCTCTGCCTGCTCCAACTTGGATTTGGAGTCTTTTTCTGAAGCCGTTAAAGTCTCTACTTTAGCTTGGGCCTCCACCATTTGATCATTCAGTACCTTGATCAACTCCTTGTAATCAACCGCTCAAAGCTGAGCATGACTGATGGTAACAAGTGACTGCATGAAAGACAAGAGGTTATTACAAGCGAAAATATTAATAACAAATTGTCTTGAGGCAAAGTACTTACCTTCATCAATTGAGCGAGCCCTCTTCTTAAGACGACTTCAACGCTAAGCAGAGGAAAGGATTCAAAGCTTCGGAGCATTGAAGCGTCATGGTCAATCTCCTCAAGTAGTCCTTTTCCTAGGTCGCTAGCAGCGCGGAGGACCTCACTCGAGCTACCTAGGCGAGTAGGAGTTAAGCTCGCAGAGGGAGGAAGCGAAGAGGGAGTCAGCGGCGGGAGTGTAGTCGACCCCTCGGGTTGTTTCCCTTGGCTAGGCGGCACTACCTTCGGAATCTTCCTCGGGGGCATGGAGCCACTTCCATCGCTAGCTTTTCTCTTTGGAGCAGAAGCAATGCACTGCCTGAACATGTCTGGATCTGCAAAAGAGGAAAACACAAAGTTGTTAGAGATATAAACATAATAAAATGTAGATGAGTATATACTACAATTTTATTACTCTCGAATAGCCAAGTTATTAAAAATATTCCTATGATCACTAGACATGTGTTACCTGCGTTGAGAATCTGATCGAGGAACTCATCCTCGTCGTCTGAGGATGAGCTGATTTCCCTCTCAACCTGGATAGCCTTTCCTTTCTCGGACCGAGCGGGAATGGCGGATCGGCGCTGAGGCTTAGGCTCCCTAATGACAAGGTCACTAGGTCTACGAGAGAGCGGAGAAGGTCCAGGAGAAAGCTGGTCAGTCACTAGCTCCGTGCCCGCATTTGACTGATCAGTTGTGTTGTTCTCCCCGGTGGTACTTTCCACCGCCATATCTTGGTCACACGGTATCAGGCCTACCATCTGAAGGTAGTCCACAGTGACCAATTTCTTCACATCCTTCTCCGCAGGACTCATGCTAGCCAACTTCTCTGCTCGATCAAACATCCCCTCAGTAGGAAAGGGTCGCTCGAATGGACCCGCATGTGTAAAGACCAAGTTGTTGGCCGTAATGTTCGATGTAAGGAAGTATTCTTTGTGATACTTCCCGGGGTTCGATTTGTGAGAGATACCACTGAGGTATGTAGTCCTCCTTTGCCTGTGGTAGAAGTGGAAGAAGCCTGTGTTGTTGTGGGAAGGATTGGTCCTAAGGTCAAATAAGTAGTGCACCTCGTGAGGTGTGGGCTCATCCCAACCATGCAGGAAGTAGAGAATGTACAATGCAGACAGTGCCTGGATCCCATTCGGTGCGATCTGGAATGGGGAGACATTGAAGTAATCTGCTACAGACTGGAAATAGGTGTGTAGCGGAAGTGTCGCTCCAGCGTGCACATGATGCCTGGACCAGGTGCAGTATGCTCCACCAGGCCTATTGGCTCTCTGATGAGGGCCCGGGCATATCACGTTCGCCTCGCTCAAACCCAAAACCTTGATGTGTTTGTGGAACGACGCGGGATTAAGCTTTGAAGCTTCGGCAATGAACCAGGAAGGTTCTTCTTCTCCCCCCTTTCGTGGCTTTTGAACGGCCAAGTCCTGGATCACGGTAGTGAACTTCTGAGAGGGTTCTTCTGAAGGTGTTGCAGTGCGAGCATGACTGCGCTTTACCACCTTCTGCACCGCTCTGCGGGCAACCTGTGGATCACGTTCCTGGGGAAGTCTGTTGGATTGTTTCACCCTCATCTTCGACTGAGAAACTTGTTGAAGAAACTGTTCCTCGTGGAGGAGATACAAGGCTGAGCGAGGGAAGATCTGCTTGAAGTGACGAAGGCGGTCCTCTAGAGTGCAACTGGTAGATGAGTTTGATAAGGAATCGCTGTTTAGAGGAGTCTCGATTGATTGCGGGATGGATGTATCAGAGTCCGTATGGTTGTCACCTCCCCTATAATTAGAGCGATTCATCTACAAAAATAAATAAAAAATGGGGAGGTGAGTAACCATACAGAGAAAATTCAACGAGAACAAAATTTATTTTTATACTTAGAAAAATTTATCTAAGTGGTAAAAATATAGCACACAAAGGAATAAAAAAAAATAAATAAAATAATCTTAGTGCCCAAGAGTGCCTAAAAGTGCCTAAAAAGTACTTGAAGTATTTAAGGTCACTAAAATTTATATAAATGGAAAATTTTGGGGTTTTCCAAAGAGGCTAGATTCCCTATGTGTGCGTGTGTGCATGCCAAAGGGCTGTGTATGTGTTTAAAAGAAAATGAAGAAGGCCGAAGCCAAGGGGAGTGAGTGTGGTCCGATCGGACCACATTATTGGTCCTAAGAAATGGTCGTGCCTAGTGCATCCGCTCGGATGCCTAGGCACTCTAATACGCGCGACCGAGGAGATGTTCAGCAGCCGTGTGGGACTAAAGAGACTTGCCTCCGTGCGAGCCCAGCGCCAAGCAACCCACGAGATGTCCGATCGGACATGACGCGTCCGAGGAGATGCGCACCCCACGGTCCGAGTGTCCGAGCACCAAGTGTGCCTTGTGCCTCCAAGGATCCTAGCCACTAGTAGCCCAACATGTCCGATCGGACATGGGCATTCGAGAAGGGTAAATGTGGTCCGATCGGACCACATGCTTGCCCAGAAAATTTAGTGGCCGATCGGCCACTTTCCTTAGCTATGCGTTTTTCATACCCTAAAACCCAAACCGTACAAGCAAAGCCCTAATATCCCTATCATAAACACACTTCTTCATTCACACATACAAAAACAAGATCAAAACATGGAAGTGGAAAGGTTTTTTCATGTTCTTGAAAACCCACTATACTATCAAAAACCCCAAAACCCATACTCATGATTTATGTCAAATTAACCCATTTTTCTTGAAATTCCTATGAAATTAAAGGTAATGTTGGGTTAGCCATACCACAAACATCATCAAAACAACAAGCTAACACATTATAAAAGCATTCAAGAACAAACTCAACAAAAAGGCTATCAATGGGTTTCGGCCATGGCATGGGTTTTCATGAATTTTTTTAAAAAAATAACAACAATGTAAAGGCATGGAAAAGAAGACTTAATCAAGGTTGGAGAACCTTTGGCTTGCTTGAATATTGCTTGAAGATGGAGAGCTTCCCTTGAAGTTCTTGAAGATTCGGCAAAGAGAAGAGGAGTTTTGGGGGTTTCGGCCAAGAGAGAAGGAAGAAGAAGAGAGGTTTTTAAAAAAAAAATGTGATTTTTCTTGTGTGAAGAAAAGTGTGTAAAGTTGGGTTATTTAAAGGGAAAAAATTGGGGTTTATTGTTTATTTTTGGACCCTTTGCATTCCGGGACTATTTTTTCTCCCCACGATCATGGGCAGTTTTTTGCAGTGATCGTGGATCTGCTGCATGGAGATGAACAGTTATTATTTTTATAATGACGTCGACTGGAGGCAAAGTTTATTATGTGAATGTATCATATAATAAACTTGGGGGGCAAATGTTATCCCAAAATTTGAAAAGGATGATGTGGCAGTAAAATTGACACGTGGCATGGATTAGTTGGGTGATCTGGCTTAGTAGTAGCCCAATGCATCAGTGAAGAATTTGGACTGCTTGAGAGATGTCATAGTCAAGCCAAATGCACCCGAAGAGAATACTTGGGTTAAGGTGGGCTTGGCTCGGACCTTAGTCCGAGGAGCCCAAGTGTTTGGTTCGAACCCTAGTCCGAGGAACCCATGCATGCCAAGAGATGGACTTAGACCTTGGCCAAGGAGAGGCCACAAAAGGTCCGATCGGACCTTAGTTGGAGGAACCAAGTGCTTGGCTCGGACCATGTCCGAGGTGAGTCTCCTAAATGCTTGGCTCGGACCATGTCCGAGGGGAGCCTCCTAGGTGATTGGCTTGGACCATGTCCGAGGAGAGCCTTAGGTAATTGGCTCGGACCATGTCCGAGGAGAATCCATACATATGTGCCAAGGAATTGGCTCGGACCCTAGTCCGAGGAGTACCCCAAGTAATGGACTCGGACCCTAGTCCGAGGAGAGGTCCCAAGAGATTGCCTCAGACCTTAGTCCGAGGAGAGGCAAGGATGATTGCCTCGGACCTTAGTCCGAGGAGAAGGCAACAACAAGTCCGATCGGACCCTAGTCTGAGGAGCCAAATGACTTGGCTCGGACCTTAGTTCGAGGAGGCCCAAAACATATGGCTCGGACCCTAGTCCGAGGAATGCTCAAAAAGGTTGGCTCAGACCATGTCCAAGGAGAGCCAATGCATGTGGCTCGGACCTTGGTCCGAGGAGAACCAAGTGGGGTTGTGATCGGATCTTGGTCCGAGGAGAGTAAGGGGTATGGTCCGTATGCAGGTGTCCAACATGCATATGTCCGACCAGAAGACGATAATCATCAACAAAACAGACTAGACTACGTCAAATTTCCAGAAACGACTTCAGTAAGAATCGGTCTGGGCACCGCGGGAATCTCTCATTCCTCACTCAAATTGAGGAATCTGTTGTATTTTAAATATTTCTTGTAATATAAATATAAGATGAATAATAAAATATCCCTATTTGAAGGGGATATCAGTTGAGGATCCCAAGCTTATAAATAGAGGGTTGATGGGATCGAAAGAGGAATTTTGGTAATTGGAGAATTGGTCTGAGTTCTAGAGAGAGAAAGTGCGTTTTTTCTTGAGAGAACCCTTTTTTGTATTCTTGAATTTTGACACTGAAGAAACTCAGTTGACACTGGTTCATCTGATCTTGAGTGTGAATAAAGTAATAAAATCTCTAAGTGGACTAGGCTATTACCGACTGATCGGGGCTGAACCACTATAAAATCTCTTGTGTTATTTACTTTTCTTAATTAAATTGTCTGTGTCGTTTACATTCTCTTGAAGGCTTGTCGTTATTGACGTTCTCACGTCGTTGGCTAAAAACACAGTCAACATTGACCATAGGTCAATTCAATCTCAATTCTGAGTGGTTAGTATTCTAACTGATTGTATTATTTGAGTTCTTTGACTTGTTAGTTACCAGCTTACCCTACGAACTAGCCCATACTTACATTTTGGGAACTCGATAGTATAATTGAGTGGGAGTGTTAATCATAGATATGAACATCTATAGTTTTTGATGAAGAAGTGAAACGATGGTCTCCTTTTAGTTTGGTTCAAGGTGTTAAATGATAGAGATCTCATTTTAGTAATTAATATTAGTTTACTGAAATATCATTTACAATGAACTAAATGTTTTAAGGATAAAATACAATGAGGGGTAAAACAGTATTTTAGTCCCATCTCATTGTAGACAGTCTATAGAGGATTGAGTGAAAATTATGGTTGTTACTATGGATAATTAATAGCGTATCTATATTTGATATAGAGTTTTTTATGAATTCAAGAGTGCAATTCCAAGTCTTTAGTGGAGTCACAAGGAATTAATAAGTTAGTAAATTTATTTGTTAGATTTATGATAACTTATTGGAGCTTGATTTCATAGGCACATTGTCCCCACTATACCTTGGATAAAATCATCTAGATAGTCTCAATTAATTGATTTAATTATCAATTAGAATTATCAAAGTTGATAAGGTCAACTTTGGATAGTTTCACAGAGTTATACAATTTAGAGAAGAAAAGAGAAATTATGGCAAATTTATTAATTAAGATAAATTGGTATCTAAATTAATAAATAAGTTTAAATCAAGGTTCAAATTATAAATAATTAATTTGATAAAGGATTTAAATAATTATTTAATTAATTAAATCAGTAGAAAATAATACAGACCTTGATTTTAAGTCCAATGGGCTTATAATCAAAAGGGAAATTTCACGACCTAAAGCCCATGATAATTTCGACATAGGGCTGTTAATTTGATATTATTTTATTGATTTTTTAATTAAATAAATGACCTAATTGAATCTATAAAATGAGTGTTAAGAGAGAGTTGAAAAAAAAAACCAGACAAGTTGAAACACAAGTTTCTGACAGGTTTTAGATTCTCTCTAAAGATAAGTCATTTCTAAGCCTCAATTTTTCTCTTCTATTTTTCTTCTTTTTGTATCTATCTCATGTGTTGAGAATTGCCCACTCCAGTCTAGGTGATTCTAAGGATACTTTGGAAGGTTGTGAAGAAAATTGAAGATCAATTTAGTTTCGTGGTATTACTCTGTGACAGAAAGGAATAAAGGGTTAGGGAAACTGAAGGAATGACTCTATTATTCCGTTGCGTATAATGTAAGTATTCTTATCATTATTTATCTTTAAATTAAATTTTAGAAACATGTTCTATATTGTCTCATATTAACTTGTTTAATATTAGATCTACATGAAAATAAATAAAGATCATGTATAAGTTTCCTAACAACTGGTCTCAGAGCCTTTGATAATCTTTATTTTCATGTTAAAAATTGAATTATTTGATGTGTTTAAATAATTAGATGGATTTTTATGTTTTTATGAAGCATGTTGATTTTATGTGATTATTAACAATTTTTAAGTTATTTTGTTGTGTTTTCTATGCCATTAATTTTTATATATGCTTTATTTTGTGTAAAACATGTAAAAAAAATTAATTAGAAAATGTTTTTGGTTTGAAAAATTGCACACAAAAATTTCTAAAAAATTTTGGCCTCGCTTCCCATGTGTGCGCACACCCGCGTGCACCCGCACGCGCCCTTTCGCATACCGCCTGCTCCTCCGCGCGCGTCACCACTCAGCAGCCAGGTGAACAGTACCCGTTTTGAGTACTGTTCGTCAATTTTATTTATTTTTTTAAATTAAAGAAAATAAAAATTGTGAAAATTGATTATTTATAATCAAAGCCAAAAAAAATCAATTTTGTTTTTGCATTTAAAAATGTATTTTAAAATAAGATATTTTTGTTGGTTGAGATTTAAATAATTAGATGTTTTCTACAAATATTCAAATTTAAAAATAGACTAACAGCTTAATTTCAAAAAATTTAATATATTTAAATATTATAATTAAAATATCAGATATTTAAGATATTTTCTTTTAAATACTTGCTATTTTTATTAAATCTTTATTTATAAATATAAATATCTATTTATTTTATAGTTTTTAATATTTAAATTATTTGAAATTTGAAATTTGTTAGTTAGATATTTTCATGAATATTTGAATTTGTTTAACTATTTTGATATATTTTAGGGATGTTATAACTATTAATATTTTACTTTTTTTAATGGTTAAAATATTAGCTTATAGTTGTAATAACACAAGATATTTTTTGAAAAACAGTTAAGATATTGATTTTAAAATTTAAAATTGGTTAAATTTTGAAAAATATCATTTTTTCAACCAATTAATAAAATATATGGTTTTTTAATAAATGAGATTTAAATTAACTTATGTTAATTGTTGATAAATCCTATTTAAATTAAAATTGATATCTTTTTCCAAATTAACCTAAACCAAGTTGATTGTTGATAAATGCAATTTAAATTAACTATTGTTAATTGTTGATAAATTTCATTTAAATTGACTTATTTTTGTAAAAACTTAATTAATTCAATTTTTTTTATAAATTCTAGATAGTTAATTGTGATATTTATGCAAATGAAATAAATTGTGGTATTTTTGCATATATTCATCGACTTGCTCATATAGTAACATGATTAAGCCAATCCAATTATAACATGTCTGTATACACTATATGGGGTATTTTTGCAGTTGGGCTTAGATGAATATAGTGGCCCATATGTTTGTTAGATATATGGATTTTGCCAAATAAAATATTCATAAAATGATAGGTTTTATTTGGGCCCATTAGAAAATGTAAAGTTTAAAAGGAAATTAACACATATATGGCAAATTTGGAATTTTTTTCTAAAAATACGATATTTTAAACTAATTACAAAATTACGGTATCCTATGCCTATGCATATTACCCATCCCATTACATGTTGAATATCACACTCCAAATTTGTATCAAACCATTACAAATATTATCTTGAACAACATATATATATATATTAACATCTTTAAATCAATTTTGAATTACTTATTTGTACACTTGCAAAATTGTAATCAAAGTTTACACTTGAGAAAATCATATTGTTGAAAAGTCATAATAATAAAATTATTTTAAAATATAGGTTGTGTTTGGTAACACTTAAAAAAATAGTTTTTTATTTAATTAATTAAAAATTTGACAATTAAACATAAAAGTGTTGTTTGGTAACACTTAAAAAAATAGTTTTCTATTTAATTAATTAAAAATTTGACAATTAAACATAAAATGAGTTTGGTAACTTTATTTTTATTAATTATTTTTTTTTAATTTTAATTAAATTTATTAAATTTTGAAAATAGAATTTTTTTACTTTCAAAAAAATTTTAAACCGTTTTCGACTTTTTTTTTCTTCTTTTCTTCAAATCAACACCTCGTATTGTTAAATAAAAATAAAAGTTATCAAACGCGTTTATTATTTTTTGTTTTTAAAAACAAAAAACAAAAATAGTTACCAAACATATTTTTATTTTTTTAAAATAAAGAAACAAAAATAAAATTATATTTCCATTTTTGTGTTTAAAAAATTCAAAAACAAAATTTTTACCAAACACAACCATAGCAATAAACTTGTAACAAATTTTTACAAACAACATTAGTGATGCTCATCCGATCCAATCCAATATTTTTAACACTAACCAATCAAATCCAATTAAATGTTAGATGTTGGAAATCATCATCCAATCCAATCCAATCCGTTTTAGGCTACAATCCAATCAAATCAGTTTTAGGCTACAATCCAATCCAATCCGTTTTAGGCTACAATCTAATCCAATCCAATTGTTATTGGATTTATAATTGGATTGGGTCGAGTTATTTTTATTTATTTTTATCTTTGAACCTAAATTTTGATATTAAAGAAATTAACAAGCAAAACAAAAAACATACAAAAAACTAGACACCATGTAGTAATAATACCAATTTAAGTCTTTACAATTGTCACATTATAGTCCTTTAAATATTAAGTTTACAACATTAAGTCCATTAAATATCATGATAGAGAAAGGCTAAGATTACAAATCCAATCAAATCCAATTGTAATTGGATATCTAATTTTTTATTATTGGATTGGCTCGGGGTAATTGGACTAGTTTGGATCTTGAGCAACCCTAAACAACATGATAGAGAAATGCTAAATAAGAACTTACGTGTTACAACCATATAACAAGCTTTTACAGACAACGACAACTATGAATTTACATATTACAAACCTGTAACATGCTTTTACAGACAACATATTACATAGGTTTGTAACATGCTTTTACAGACAACATAATGCATATTAGAAAATTATTGTAACTATCATTTATGAAAATAATTTATTGTTAAGAAATCGTATCCAAAATTTACATAAAAATATTATACTTTTCCATATTGTACCAAAAAATGAAAGGACCATCATATTTATGCTATACAACTTAAAAATATAAATTTAAGATATTCATTATTTATAGAAGACTTTATCAAAAGGAAATATACAAAAATACATTAAAAACTAAAAAAGATATGAAAATCTATTACAAATTTGTAAATATCTGTTACAAATTTGTAAACATCTATTACTAAATGGTAAACAACTTTTACATTTTGTAACTAATATTTAGAAAATTAGTTTAATAAGAGATTAAATTGTAACTAAAAAATTTATTTTTGTAACAAAAGTTTCTAAAAATAGTTTTATAATTAGAAAATATATTTTTGTAACTAATATTTATAATAACATTTTTGTGTTTATTGAAAAATTAGTAGAAAAACATGTCTTTTTGTCAACAAAAAAAATTATAGACTACTTTATAAGTAAACAAAATTAATTTTTGTAACAATATTTTTTAAAACTAGAAAGTAAGAAATTTATTTTGTAGCTAACATTTAAAAAAATATTATATAATTTCAACTAACATAATTGTAATTTAGATTTATAAATCTAATTTAAAAAAAATATTCAAAGAATAATGATATTGTGATTATTTAGCAATATAGTTATTAATATTAATTTTAATTAACTATATATTGTAACGTATATAAATTATAATAATTTATATAAATATAAACATTTATTTTAATATTAATAAATAAATTCATTTTAAATAAAAATAAATTAATCTACTTTATTGAAAGTAGTAATTGTAATTATTATTACTTATATTATTATATTATTTGTAGTGTATAAAATTTTTGTTTGATTAATTAAAAGAATAGCAACGAAAATCGATGTGGAGGGGAGGGAGACAGAATTGAGAGTGAAGAGTTTACCGTATTTTTTGTAATTTATTTAAGTGACCATATATTTAGATTTTTTTTACCAAATGCAGTGCACTTCGTAATTTTCCCAAGTTTAAATTCATCTCTTGTGGGTAATTCCACTTGTGAATGCTCATTTCTTTGAATGACTATAGTGTGCTTAATCAATTAATAACAATTAATAAAACGAAGGTTTAAATTCCTATCTTTTGGACCTTGTATGGAAGTACGGGGGCTTTTGTAGTGGGAACGACATACTGGACCCAGTCCTCCTCCATACAAGCCCAATTGTTAAGGCTCATTTACTTGAGTTTGATTTAATTGTATAGGTTTATTATATTAGTTAAACCTAAATATTGATTAGCAACAAATTAATTCTAAATTAATTGAATTTGTTTCAATGTGACACTTTAGAATTAATAATAAATTATAGGACTTTGGTTTTAAAAATTTAATTTTTTTCAATTTTTTGGAGAACCATAGTCATTAATTTTCTAAAAAAAATAATAAAAATACTAATTTTAATTTTATAATGAGCTTATTTTAATAATTATATTCGATCTCCACCGTTGGTTTAACAACGTCAATAACTTAATGGGGCCTCGAGACGCTTTGATTCGTCCCCCTACGGAAGGTGTTCATTAGTTATATTGACAATGTTAGATTTCAAAAGATAGATAATTATAGGTCAAATTCTACTGAACTCACCCCTACGGTGACTACTTGGAATAAATCTGTGATTATCGAAACCGTGGGTCTAGCTCATAAAATAAGAGATTTTGTTTTCTTATTTTGATCGAATAGTAGGTTGTTATTAATGGTGTCCATTATTAAATAAGTTTACAACTTCATATAACTATTGGTATTTTTGACTCTCGCCAACCGGGACAAGGATATCATAGATTAGTTAAAAACCTAAAGAAATAGAGATATGATTATTTTGGTATTTTTTTCTCATATCTTACATATTTTTTACATATGTTGTTCTATTTCTTGATATTTGTGTGAATATGAGTTTTATTGAGAAAAAGTAATTGATTTCTATTTTATTGATAATCTGTAGTTTTAAGTATGGTTGTGTCTACTCCCATCATTTCTCAACTTTCGATGGAGAAAACTTCCTTAAATGGAAGCAGAACATCAACACAATGTTTATTGGTGACAACTCCGAGTTCGTCATGACTGAGGAATCCCCAGAACGAGCACCGTCTCTGCACGTTCGTGATGGCACCGTGTCCGCACGTTCGTGATCAACTCAACTATGGTCTGACGCAACTAAGAGAAAATAAGATTACTGTTGTTGCTGTTGATCCAGCTAAGGCTGAAGCTAACCAAGCTTCATCTTCAAAAGCTGTAAACAAGAGGAAAGATGGACAAAACAACAACCCCAAGCCTGCAAAGACAAGTGCACAGACGCCTAAGGGGATAAACAAGAAAAACAAGAAAGGTAAAGATAAGTGCTTTCACTACAAAGAGAAGGGGCATTGGAAACGAGATTGCCCTAAGTTTCTAGCAGCGAAAAACAAAGGTGATGATTATAGTTCATATATCTTAGAAACATGTGTTTTAGAGAATGATAAATCTGTTTGGATTATTGATTCCTGATCTACCAACCATGTTTGTAACTCTTTATAGCTTCTTGAATCTTGGGAGGAAGTGGATGAAGGCGACTTAAAGCTTAAAGTTGGGAACGGAGGGTTCGTTGCGGTCCAAGCTAGAGGAAGAGCTCGTCTGAAGTTCGGAAATAAATAGTTAATTTAAATAGTTAATTTTAGTAGAAATTTAATTTCAATTTCCATGTTGCAATTACAACGATTTGTTATGACTTTCACAAGTTCTAATATATTTATTTCCTTCAATGGATCACAATTGTGTATTGCATGTTTGGAAAATGAGCTTTATATTCTGCGACCTAACGAACCCCTCGCTCTTAACAATGTTTTATTCAAAGTAGCTAAACCTAGGACCAATAAACGTCAAAAGATCAATAACGATAATATGACGTATTTATGGCACTTGAGACTAGGTCACTCTAACGACCCCAAATTCATTAATGAGGCTTAAGGGCCTTGGTTAGTGTGCCAGGAGGGCATTATTGGGTTAAATGTGAATTGAATGATTTTATTGATTAAATGCATAATTATATGATTAATAATGTTTGTATGATTGTGTTGGTGTTAATATGATAATTGATGATAATATGATATATATATGTGATATATGTGAGAACCACATTATTATGTGGGTGGATCTGCAGAGCACGACTCAAGGCGATTCTAGGACTAGTTAGCGGGGAAAAGTCACAATAGGGCTTAACAGCTGACTTTGGATAAGTCAAGGGTATTTTAGGTATCGGGTAGCTATTTAGACTATCGGGTTATGAAAATGAATATATGTAGATATATTTGAGGTTAGGAAGTCTAGGCGGGAATATTGGGGGATTTTACCGTTTTGCCCTCGGGGACGTTTCCGGCACCCCGATTCTCGGGATTGATTTAATGAGATAAGATTAGACTGATGATTTAGAAAACAGTGGATAGAAAATTAAACCGACATCTATTATCAGCTCTTTTTCTCTATTCTCATTCAAGGAAACACAAAGAGGAAACCATTGAGAATTTAGTGAATCAAGCTGAGAATTTCTGAGAATTGAGGTGGGGATTTGGAGGCTTGGCTCAAGAATTAATCAAGAACTAAATCAGGGCTAAGGTAAGCACTTAATTTCCTTTTCTGTGGTTAGAAATTCTAGGTTTTGGTTGGGTTTTGAGGTAAATATGGTTTGATGTTTAAAGACAGAATTAAGGAGGAAAGCTTGGGAATTAGCTTGGTTTTGGCTTGGTGAAGTGGTCCAGCAGAAGAGGTAAGTCTCAATTCATGATTTAGAAGTTTTAATTTGGGTTTGAATGGCTGGTTTGAGTGTTTATAGCTCTTGAGTTTCAGAAATTGAAAAGAGAACTCTAGTGTGTGTTAGGCTGGATTTTCTGTGGAATTATGTTGTTTAAGTCATGCTAAAAGTGTTGGGATTGTTGGGTGTTGAAGTAGGGAGCTTAAGGGTGGTTTTGGCTAAGGTTTCAAGCCTAGAAATGGTGGGAATTCTGGGTTCGAAGGGAAGGGCCGCAGCTCTGTTCTAGAGCGCTACGGCCCTAGGATGAAGATGAGCCAAGGAGGCTCGGCTAGGGTTGAGCGTCGCAGCGCCCATTACAAGGGCCGTGGCGCGTGTCTTTGCCCAAGGTGGCCCTTGGTTCTGTTTTGAGGCTAGGGCTGCGGCTAAGCTTCAAGGGTCGTAGCCCTTAGTTGTGCACTTGAACTTTTGGGGATTTTAGGCATGGGAATGTGGTCTAGTATGCTCGGGATTGATTTCACCACCGTGCTTGGTGGAAATCGGATTCCCGGAAGTTAGTTTTGTAACTGGAAACCTATATTTGAGTATTAATGGAACTCTATACATTGGTTGTGACTAGGTGATAAAAGCTTAGGCTCAGGAAAGGATCGTGCTTGAGGAATGTTGCTCATAAACAATAACCGTAAAGACTAAAGGTAAGAAAACTGCACCCGGTTGAATATATGTGACGGGACTAAGGGTTCCATAATGTGAATGCTTGAAAAGATGGTATTATGTCATGCAAGCTATTTAGTGAACCAACGACCTAAGGGTGCCAAGGGTTACACTAGCGCACAGGGCGCGACTCGGCCACTGGTAGCCGATGACAGCTTAATATGCACTGAGCTCAGTTTAAGCGGGCCGGAGTCAGTGGGATAAACAGAGGGTGCGGCCTAATTTGTCGGCCCTGATTATTGTGTGATATAAGTGTTATAAGTGTTTGACTGCATCCATAACTCTAAGTATATGCTGAGTGGTATTAATGTGGATTATTTGATGAAAGTTCATGTTTGGTGAATTTTACTATTTGATATAATTGATTGTGTTGCATTTCATGTTTTCTTGTTGGGCCTTGGCTCACGAGTGCTACGTGGTGCAGGTAAAGGCAAGGGTAAGCTTGATCAGCCCTGATTGGAGAGCTCTACGAGCGGAATGTACATAGCCAGCTTCTCAGCCGCCATGGTTGAGGTTTAGGCAGGGACGCGAGATCCAAAGATTGTCTATTTTGCCTTAGTATGGCTAACAGTTGTTTATGTATCTTCAGAAGTCTGTAAACCAACTTTTAACGCTGTTTCTTTTGGTATCCCATGTATATAACAGTTTAATTATATAAAATGAAAATTTTGAGACCAAAATCTTTTTAACCCTAGCACATACATGTTTAGCGACACGTTTTCAAACTAATGACTTGATTAGCAAGTCTTGCACCTTTATAAGTACACAGTGTAGCGGTCTTGGCTATCCAGGGCGTTACAGTCACATTGGCTATGATAGGATTCAAAGACTTGCAAAGGACGGGCCTTTGAGGGAACTCACCTTATGAGAATTACCCATCTGTGAATCTTGTCTATAAGGCAAACTGACCAAGCGTCCATTCTCTGTAAATGGTGATAGGGTCAAAGAACCACTTGGACTTGTGCATTCAAACGTTTGTGGACCTTTGAATGTACAAGCAAGGGGTGGTTTTGAGTACTTTGTCACTTTCATTGACGATTATTCTAGATACTCATGTTTTTTTCCTAATGTATAGGAAATCAGAAACATTTTCAAAGTTTCAGGAATTCCTTACTATGGCTCAGAACCAATTAGGTAAAATGTTAAAGATCTTGTGATCTGATAGGGGTGGAGAATATTTGGATATGTAGTTTCAAGATCATTTAACTGAACTTGGGATTTTATCACAACGTACTGCCCCAGGTACTCCGCAACAAAATGTTATATTATTTTATAATTTAATGTAATATTATATTATATTATAATATAATGTTTTAGATTAAATGAATGTGACGAAGTGTGTCACATATTGTAACATATAATAGAGAGTTGCAATATTTAGATATATGAGATATATCCAAATAATGTAACATATTTGGTGTTACAAATTTGTAACTTCCAAATATTACCCTTTATTGTGTAAAATTGTTGTTACACAATATTGAGATGAATTTCATAAAGCCATATGTGATATGGCTGTTAGAGATATGATTTTAACCCCAATAATGTGTTTTGGGAATTACAAAATCATTTGGGAGGATTTGGAACTGTTTGGAAAAACAGCACATTTTTAAGTGCTGAAATTGGTCGGTGGTCGCGGCCTGTGGGACAGAGACCAGTGACTGCAGCCACAGGCCAAAAAGCTGACCAATTTTCAGTTTTTTCAATCTTTGTTGAACGGCTCAAAAAACCCAAATAACTCCCAAATCTCTTTTTTAATTCCATATTGTTACACCCAGATTTCGAGCTTTAGGAATTGTGATCTCGAAAGCTGGATTCGTAAGGAATGGACTCCTAATGTCTGGAACGTGTCCGCAACCTAGGCACCAGACCTACAAGCAGCGGGCAGCCTCGAAGATGGTAGCCTCGAAACCATTACAAGCTCGAAAGACAGACATCGAAGTACGTATACTCTCGGGTGACCTCAGATCAGGGGTTCCGAGCCTGATATAAGTATGAGCTCGAAGCCACATGATCTCGGGAAAATGCTATAGTTCGAAAGTCATTAAGAGACCTGGGTGAACGTGGCATTGACAATATAAGCTGATAACTTTGAATATCTTAGTGAATCGCCTAAGAGAGACGCAGTCTGCATTGATTATTGTAAATCCCCTATAATAAAGGGATATTTATTATGCAGTTATACGCCCCCTGATCTTCAGGGGATGTTTCCTTGTATATAGGATTACAGGCTTTTAATGCCATTAAATTTATTTGCATATACAGAATAACATCCCGAAATGTGTGGGATAGTATTATGAAAACCTCCTCTATAAATAGAGAGGTCGTGCACCATTGTAAAGGATGGAATTTTTGTGATCTTGAGAGGAAACTCTGGAGACTTCATTATTAAAGAATTTCCAGAGACCATCTTAAGTTTTAATAACAAAGACTCGTGGACTAGGCAGAATTAACTGCTGAACCATGTAAAAAATCCCATTTGTGTGATCATATTTTTCTTGGCCATAACCAATTATTGTTTTCGTGCTCTTATTTCACTGTTGACGAAAAACGACGTCAACAGTTTGGTGCTTTCATTGAGAGCCTTAAGCATTCAGTCCCTGAACAAGTTATGGCCGCTAATGATCAGAACGTTCCTGAAGAAAATTATCCGAGACATCCTGGGAAACAGCCAATGGAAAACCCGGATGTTGAAGAGAGAAGCAAGTCCTCCGATTATCGGGGACCACCCGCACCACCAAGAGATGAGGATATGTATTGCAATCCTGAGCGATACGTTCCCATTGTGGAACTTGAGAACCGGCAGTTGAAACAGCAGTTGGCAGACGCCAACAAGCAGAATGAGGAGTTGGCAAGGATATCCGCCGAGGCGCAGGCAGCTCAGCCCCCACCTCCACGTGAAAACCAAGCCCCTCCTCCGAGGGACGTGCATGTTCCTCCCCGCAGACCCTGTGGGCGTCCATGGAAGAATGCTGCCACAAGAAGGCTGGAACAACCTTCTGCACCAGCAGATCAATCGGCCCCCTCTAGGCCCCAGAGAAGTACCCAGGCTAGGGCCCCGGTTAATCCACCTGCGGAAGTACCTGTGGGAACTGAGAACAACCAAGCCCCTACAGAGGCTCGGACTCAAGTCCCTGGGAGCGCACCGAATGCAACCAACCCATCTCGGGCAAACTCCGGACCATCTAGGCCGCGAAATGGGTGGTTGCCACCGTCACCCATACGGTTCCCTCCATCACCTATAAGATATCCTTCACCCCCTCGTAGGAATGCTCAATCAGTTCGAGGTGAAGACGAAAGACGTGTAGGGAGGAGACAAGGGAACAGGGAGGCTTTCCGGGAGCGGAGGGGCGCCCCCTCTGAAAAGAGCCAAACGTCCCGATCTCACACTGCAGAAACGAGGCGGCATGGAAAAGACCCATCTCGAAATAATCATGCGACGAGTATTACTAGTGATGACTCTGGAGATACCAACTCGGTCAGCATGCATGATCGAGGTCAAAAGAATACTGGAAGTCGCAAGAATCACTCTGACCTACGGGAACACTTGAATCAGAGTCGGGGTAATGTTAACCCGATGAACCCGAACCTGAGGGATCGCTTAAATAGGCGTAAAGACCCCCTGCGAAGGCACGAGCCTGGAATCGTGATCGATGACAACCAATTCCAGACAAGACCCCTCGCGGACCCAGTCCAGGAAAGAATTGATCAGTTAGAAAAAGCCTTCAGGCTTTTGAAAAATGAGCAAGGTCAGGATCGATATGAAGATTCTGATGAGGAGCTTGAACCGTTTGCTCCCCATATTTCCAACACTCCATTTCCCCAAGGATTTCAGATCCCTCATGTCCCAACGTTTGAGGGAAAGTCCGACCCGTACAGCCATTTGAGTACATTCAATACCATAATGAGAGCAAGTAACGTGGGTTACGAGCTCAGATGCATGTTGTTTCCAGCATCACTGATAGGACCAGCCAAAAGCTGGTTCGAAAAATATAGAAGACACTCAATAACTTCTTGGGATCAGCTGTCCAAAGACTTCAAAAAATAGTTCAGAGCCATGATGGGGGTTAGACCTGAGGCGTCAACCCTGACTAACGTATGGCAGCAGCCAGGAGAGACATTGAAAAGCTACCTTACAAGGTTTAACTTGGAAGTTACCCGAGCTCGGAATGTGGATGACAGCGATCACCTAATGGCTGTCCAAGCTGGAGTTATGCCAGGAAGTGCTCTCTGGGACGACATGCAGAGGAAACCGGTGAGGTCCCTAACCGAGTTCAACAAACGGGCACAGAGGTTTGTCAATGTAGAGGAAGCGAGGTCAACACTTAATGTGACTTCCCAGCCCGTGAGTACAATGATAAACATGAACTCTGCCTCAGCCTCGGCGGACCCACCAGCTTCAAAACCTACTGTGGAAAACCCTTCCAAGAGAAAAAAGAACGAAGGGAGTAACCCTGAGGCCGAGGGAGGAAAGAAAAAGAAGGGGGAGAGATATTTCTCCGTGTACAGAGTGTACACCGAGCTCAACGAGTCTTGGGAGAACATATACCTGGCTAATGAAAACCAGGTCCCCTTCAGGCGTCTAGACCCAATGAGAAATCAGAAGTCCAAGAGGGACTCCAGCAAATATTGCCGATTTCACAGAGACACTAGGCATACTACTGATGAATGTCGACAGAGACAAGATCGAAGGGTTGATCTCGAGAGGTTATTTTAGGCAGTATGTCAAGAACCAGAGAGCAGCCGCGCCACAGCCCACACAAAACAACAATTCCCGAGCTAGGGAAGAAGATAGGCCCCCGCCGATAGATGGAGAAGATGTGATAACCATCTCGGGAGGGCCACATCCCGCAGGCATGGGCAGAAATGCCCAAAAGAGATACGTTAACGAGCTGAGGATTGGGGGCGGGTCTCCCTATGAACCCGAACCTAGATCTCCAAAAAGTCAAAGGATTGAATCCCAACTAATAACCTTCACTGAGGAAGACGCGTCCCATGTTAAATTTCCACACCATGATCCGCTGGTCATCACCTCCAGCTGGCAAATAAAAGGGTCCACCGAGTTCTCATAGACAATGGGATCTCAGTTAATATTCTTTATAAAGCAACCCTTGAAAAGATGGGACTCTCCCTTCACGACTTGAAAGCATGCGCGACTACGCTATACGACTTTTCAGGAGAAGGAACCGCCTGCATGGGATCCATCGAACTCCCCGTGACCTTGGGAGACTACCCAGTCTCGACAACCAAGATGATGGAATTCATGGTAGTAGACCTGCCTACCGCCTACAACGTGCTGCTAGGGAGACCCGCCCTGGTTGGGCTGGGGGCAGTATCGTCCGTAAGGCATTTGGCCATTAAGTTCCCGACCCCTAGTGGCGTTGGGACGTTGAAGGGAGATCAATTAGCGGGAAGGGAGTGCTACAGCATTTCCTTAAGAGGAAAGAAGCAGACGAGTGCACAAGCACTCGTCATTATTCAAAGTAAAGACGGGACGGTCTTAGAGATTGATGAAGAAATCGATCCAAGGGTTGAGGAGAAAGCTGACCTTGAACCCTTAGAAGAGCTCGAAGAGTTAAAGGCAAACCAATTCATTAGGGATGCTTTTTACCCTGATTGGGTAGCCAATCCGGTGTTGGTCCCAAAACCTAATGGGACATGGCGAACCTGTATCGACTATTCAGACCTCAACAAAGCTTTCTCGAAGGACTGTTTTCCCCTACCGAGGATTGATCATCTCATGGATGCCACGGCGGGGCATGGACTGATGTCGTTCATGGATGCTTATTTTGGATATAACCAGATTCCCATGCATGCCCCCGACCAAGAACATACAAGCTTCATAACCGATAAGGGGTTATACTGTTATAATGTCATGCCATTCGGGCGCAAAAATGCTGGGGCCACATACCAGCGGCTCGTGAATATGATGTTTTCGGAGCAGATAGGGAACAACATGGAGGTTTATGTTGACGACATGCTTGTCAAGTCCAAACTTAAAAATAACCATGTTGATGACCTCGAAGAGTGCTTTGGCGTGCTCCGGAAGTATAACATGAAACTAAATCCTCATAAGTGCACCTTCGGTGTATCTTCAGGAAAATTCCTGGGCTTTATCGTGAACGCTCATGGAATAGAAGCCAACCCTGACAAGATCCAGGCTCTGATTGACATGCCCTCACCTCAAAGACACAAGGATGTCCAAAGTTTGACCGGCAAGATGGTGGCCCTAAGTAGGTTCATATCAAAATCTACAGATCGTTGTCTTCCGTTTTTCAACCTTTTGAGGGGAGGCAAGAAATTTGAATGGACGGAGGAGTGCGAGCTGGCCTTCCAGGAGCTTAAAAAGTACCTCGCAGAACCCCCCATCTTATCAAAACCTGTTACGGGAGAAGTACTGTACCTATACCTCTCCACCACCGAAGACGCAATAAGTGCAGTGCTCGTGCGAGAAGAAGAGAAGGTACATAGACTCGTCTATTACATCAGCAAAAGGTTACTGAGGGCAGAGTCGAGATACCTTTTTATGGAGAAGCTGGCTCTCAGCTTAATTCATTCATCTCGTAAACTTCGACCCTACTTTCAGGCGCACCCCATCCATGTGTTGACTGATCAACCACTGAGGCAAGTCTTATCTAAACCAGAGGCTTCAGGTCGACTTCATAAATGGGCGGTTGAACTCGGACAATTCGAGATCACCTATCACCCGAGGATGACCATTAGGGCACAGGCATTGGCAGACTTTATAGTGGAATGTACTGGCATGACCAACGACGAAGTTATAACCCCGACCCACGAGCTGTGGAAACTTTATGTCGATGGTTCATCTAATGAAAATGGATCGGGGGCAGGGGTCATTTTGATTACCCCCATAGGGAGCAGATTTCATTCTGCCTTAAGATTTAACTTCAAGGCGTCGAATAATGAGGCTGAATACGAGGCTTTACTGGCAGGCCTTCGTATAGCCAAAGAACTCAAAGCTAAAGCAATACATTGCTACAGCGACTCCCAACTTGTGGTTAATCAAAGCATGGGAGAATACCAGGATCGTGGCACGAAAATGGCAGCGTACTTAGAGAAGGAAAAATCTGCATTGGAACATTTCGAGTTTTATGCAATCGAACAGGTTCCCTGAGAGAAGAACTCAAATGCAGATGCCTTAGCTCGGCTTGCTACCTCCGCCGAGAATGATGAACTAAATGTTGTGCCCAAGAACACCTCTCGGCACCGAGCATTAACGAGCCGGAGGAGGAAGACGTGTGTATGATTGAGTCCGAGCCTACCTGGATGACCCCGATAGTCGAATATCTCGAGACCGGAGTCCTTCCAAAAGATCGGAACCAGGCTCGAAAGTTAATGTATCAAATTCCCCGCTACACCATTTTGGATGGAAAGCTATATAGAAGGGGATATTCCATGCAATTACTTCGGTGTGTGACTCCACCAGAAGCCAAGAAGATCATTGAAGAAATTCATGAAGGGTTCTGCGGAGACCATACTGGGGGGCATAGCCTGTCCAAGAAAATCATATGCCAAGGATATTTCTGGCCTACCATTAAATCGGATTCTTTCGAGTGTAGAAAGAAGTGCGATAAATGCCAGAGATTCGCCGTGATTCCTCGAGCTCCACCATCCGAGCTGACCATGATGACTTCCCCATGGTCATTCGCGGTATGGGGAATCGACCTCATAGGCTCTCTCCCAACTGGCAAGGGCGGTGCGAAATATGCTGTAGTCGCCATGGATTACTTCACAAAGTGGACGGAGGCTGAACCATTGGCAACAATAACTTCCAAAAAGGTCCTTGACTTCGTGGTAAAAAACATCGTATGTCGATATGGAATGCCGAGGAAAATTGTATCTGACAACGGTACCCAGTTCGATAGCGACTTGTTTACCAACTTTTGTGAGAAGAATGGAATAATAAAGAGTTTTTCGTCAGTAGCTCATCCTCAGGCGAATGACCAGGTCGAAGCTGTAAACAAAACTCTCAAGAGTTCACTAAAGAAAAAGTTGGAGGAAGCAAAGGGACGATGGCCCGAAGAATTTCCCCAAGTCCTATGGGGATATAGGACTACAGCTCGAACATCAACGAGACATACCCCGTTCTCGCTAGCATACGGTTGCGAAGCTATGCTGCCTATCGACGTCCAAATCCCAACAATTCGAACTCACATTTATGACCAAAGCTCAAACCACACTCAGCACGAAGAAACCTTAGACTTGATTAAAGAAAGAAGAAACGAAGCTCAGTTGAGGAACGCTGCCTACCAGCAATGAGCTACCAGGTACTTCAACAAGAGGATTCGAGATCGAAAGTTCGGTGTGGGAGATCTGGTGTTGAGACGCGTATTTTTGGCAACACGAGATCCAGCAGCTGGTGTGCTCGGGCCAAATTGGGAAGGACCATACCAGATAGAATCGGTCAACCGACCCAGTGTTTACAAGCTAGCGAGATTGGATGGGAGCCTGGTACCGCGAGCATGGAATGGCGAACACCTAAGACCTTACTACCAATAGTATAGGAAGGATGTTGCCTATAACCATGATTGTTTATTAGTAACTATTTTGTCTACTTTTGAATTCTATCAAATAAAGATCTATTTCGTTCAATATGTTATATTTCTCTTTATTTTTGCAATCTCTCTTAATTTAATAACCTATGGTCATACTCATAGGATATTAAGGGGGCATCATTGGTATATATACCATTAGCTTGAAAAATAAAATAACATACACGAAATCCATGCAAGCGTTTGGAGATAACCAAATGCGCCAGTTGGGACGGTTTGGATATAACCAAGCTGTTAAAAACCAAGCTGTTAAAAACGTACAAGTGTTTGGATGTAACCAAATGTGCGAGCTAGGATAATTTGGATATAACCAAATTATTAAAAACATACAAGTGAATGGATTACAAACCAATCACAACCTTAAAAGGTTTGGAACAAACCAGCTAGAACTAATCGACGATAAGTTGGAACCTAAACCTACTTCGAGTTAAGTCGAGATCGAGGCTGAAATATCTTATGAGTTTCGAACTCATAACCTCGGAGAAATAACCGAGGACGGGAAAAAGTAACTAAGCAATAATATATAACTAAACCGTTTACATTACACACCATACAAGTACTTTCAGGTTCATGGTTAAAGTAATATCCGACCTTGATAAATAACGAGATCGGAAGCGGATAATTCGAGCAAATGGTGCATGAATGCATTGAGTCTCGAGCCTAAATCCAAACTATGTTTGTACGAATAAATAAACATATACGATTTTTTAATATAAAATGTGAAAAATATTTCAAACCAAGAAATGTAAAGCATATGTATTAAAATAAAAAGAAATTGTATCAGCCCTACGAGCATAAATTAAAGTAATTACAAATATAAAGGGACACAGCCCTGAGGTGAGGTTCAGGAAGGAGCAGTTCCCTTGTCCTTCTCAGCATCAACGACACTAGACCCCCCAGGACGAATAGCATGACTATCCTTCTGAGCAGCCTCCCGAGCAGCCTCATTCGCCTCTAGTCGGGCATTCCACCGCTCTACATACTTCGCCTCAAGAGGACCTAGGTACTCCGCAACAAAATGTTATATTATTTTATAATATAATGTAATATTATATTATATTATAATATAATGTTTTAGATTAAATAAATGTGACAAACTGTGTCACATATTGTATCATATAATAGAGAGTTACAATATTTAGATATATGAGATATATCCAAATAATGTAACATATTTGGTGTTACAAATTTGTAACTTCCAAATATTACCCTTTATTGTGTAAAATTGTTGTTACACAATATTGAGATGAATTTCATAAAGCCATATGTGATATGGCTGTTAGAGATATGATTTTAACCCCAATAATGTGTTTTGGGAGTTACAAAATCATTTGGGAGGATTTGGAACTGTTTGGAAAAACAACACATTTTTAAGTGCTGAAATTGGTCGGTGGCCGCGGCCACTGAATGTTGGTGGCCGCGGCCTGTGGGACAGAGACCAGTGGCTGCAGCCACAGGCCAAAAAACTGACCAAGTTTCAGTTTTTTCAATCTTTGTTGAACAGCTCAAAAAACCCAAATAACTCCCAAATCTCTTTTTTAATTCCATATTGTTACACCCAGATTTCGAGCTTTAGGAATTGTGATCTCGAAAGCTGGATTCGTAAGGAATGGACTCGTAATGTCTGGAACGTGTCCGCAACCTAGGCACCAGACCTACAAGCAGCGGGCAGCCTCGAAGATGGTAGCCTCGAAACCATTACAAGCTCAAAAGACAGACATCGAAGTACGTATACTCTCGGGTGACCTCGGATCAGGGGTTCCAAGCCTGATATAAGTATGAGCTCGAAGCCACATGATCTCGGGAAAATGCTATAGCTCGAAAGTCATTAAGAGACCTGGGTGAACGTGGCATTGACAATATAAGCTGATAACTTTGAATATCTTAGTGAATCGCCTAAGAGAGACGCAGTCTGCATTGATTATTGTAAATCCCCTATAATAAAGGGATATTTATTATGCAGTTATACACCCCCTGATCTTCAGGGGACGTTTCCTTGTATATAGGATTACAGGCTTTTAATGCCATTAATTTTATTTGCATATACAGAATAACTTCCCGAAATGTGTGGGATAGTATTATGAAAACCTCCTCTATAAATAGAGAGGTCGTGCACCATTGTAAAGGATGGAATTTTTGTGATCTTGAGAGAAAACTCTAGAAAATTCATTATTAAAGAATTTCCAGAGATCATCTTAAGTTTTAATAACAAAGACTCGTGGACTAGGCAGAATTAACTGCTGAACCACGTAAAAAATCCTATTTGTGTGATCATATTTTTCTTGGCCGTAACCAATTATTGTTTTCGTGCTCTTATTTCATCGTTGACGAAAAACGGCGTCAACACATATTAATCCTGTAACACCCCAACTCCAGGGATCGCTACAGTGCACATTGCAAACAGTGCTAAACTCGCTAATCGAGTCACTTGGCCATAAACGTGTAACTAAGTGTGATTAGCGGTTTAGAGGTTAAAAACTTTGGTTAAGGTATAACGTCTCACTAGAACGTTTACTGTATACATTGGGATCCCAAAAATATAATTTCAGAGTTTATTACAACAGATTATTTACATCAAGCCGATCTAGGCGGCAAAAACAGGGTTCAGCCCTAGTTCCACTTTCAAACCTCGCCCAAGTATTGGTCGAGCAGCTGCATATGTACACGTCATCACCTAAGCTCTCCAACTCAAGGATGGTCCAGATTTCTTTTGCCTTTACCTGAACCACAAAGCACCCGTGAGCCGAAGCCCAGCAAGAAAACTCATATGCTCATAAACAGTCATATCATGATATCAAATCATATCTAGCATGCCTAGCTATCATAGCTCTATTCAGCATGCAAATGAGTTCAAACAGATGCTGGGGTATCCAGGATAAGAAATCCCGGCCTTCTGATTGGAGGACTATCAAGTCAATCCTAATCAGATGAGTGACTGCCAAACAAGTCACTAACCAAATGGAAGAGTGGCTGCTAGGTTAGCCACTAGCCTTCAAGCGCTTATGATATTCATCAAATGAGTGTCGCAACACTTGAGGTTCTGATAAACCACGCTGAGTGACCGACAAGCGAGTCACTAATTCAAATGGAAGGGTGGCTGTTGGGTAAGCCTCTAACCTTCAATAGGTTCTGGTAAACCATACTGAGTGACTGACAAGCAAGTCACTAATTCAAATGGAAGGGTGGCTGTTGAGTAAGCCTCTAACCTTCAATAGGTTCTGGTAAACCATACTGAGTGACTGACAAGCACGTCACTAATTCAAATGGGAGAGTGGCTGTTGAGTAAGCCTCTAACCTCCAAGCGCTTATTTCATTCATCGACCCTCGGGGTCGGTCTGGCATTAATGCTCTTTGAGTCATTCAATGCTGATAGTCAAATAGACCTCATCTTTGATGGCTTGCGTGATACACGCTAAGACCATTCTGACTAATTAGTCAGTACCATGCACAGGTAAGCAATGCTATCAATGTGTATCATATGCCAATTATCCAAGAATAGGGCATTCAACATGCTTACTAAACAGTTGCTAGCATAATTATGATCATGCACAAACTCAGAGACTCAAGCTCTGACCAATCTCATACTCATCATTCATGGCATGCCCTAATCACATGTTTCTCGTGCATCACATGCATCACATTTAATCATCCTGCATGCCTCAACAATAATCATATGCAAATGGGCAAGATTGCCAAGCATTCATTATGCCATCAATGTTTACATTCAACATGCATCAATCATAACCATGCATGTCACATATGGGGTGCAGTTTTCTTACCTTAGGTCCAAGCACAGGTTACCAAAAAATGAGCCACAAGCACGATCCTGATCCAAGCCTCTAGTGTTAACCTAGTCACAACCATAAATGGTGATCCAATGAGTTCAAGTTCTAAAACCAACCCTTGAACTAAAACTTAGCCTCCAAGACATCAATCCTCACTAATCCGGGTAGTAGGAATGATCCCGAGGCCCAAAACCATGTTTCCGGGGTCAAAATACCCAAATGGGCTCAAAAGCCTGCCTGAGCCGCGGCCCTGGCACCCTGAGCCGCGGCCCCCAGCACTACCAGAAGCAAGCGCCGCGGCACCCAACCCAAGGGCCGCGGCGCCCAAGAACAGGGCCGCGGCCCAACTTCGGGGCAGCCATTTTCCCTTCGTTTTAACCTTTTAAAATCTCCAAAAAACATGTCTAAACATTCCCAAATCATTAAATCAAAGTTCCGAAACTCCCCAATGGTCCAAAACCACCAAAACCCAAGGTTCAAACAAACTAGAAACCCAACGATTCACAAAGTCCAATTCAAGCTTAAAGACTTTTAAAAACTTAAAACTTAAACTTGAATTACCTCCGATTGAGTTGTTTCCAACTAAATCCTCCGGCTAATAAGCTTCTAATTCTCCTTAGGATTGCTATGCCTCGATCCTCACTTGATTCCGAGTCCTAGAACCCGAGATACCTTCGAAAATGCGATCGGGAACGGAAAGGGAACTTTAGGGAGAGAGAACGTACAGAACGTTTCTTTTCTTTCTTAAAAGGTTACTTCAAGCTTAAGTAGCTTCCAATAAAACCTAATGCTCGGGGTCCCGAAAACACCCCCGGGGACATTATAGCCAAAACTTCCAGAATTTCCTCCTGGTCTTACTAGCTCCCAATTTATCACCAAATGTTAATTCCCATTACCCAATAACACGGTAATGCTATAAATACCCCTTGACTTACTCCAAGTCAAGCTTAAATCCCGTTGTGACTTTCCCACTAGCTTACTTCCTAGGATCGTCTTGTGCTGGGTAACCCTGGCATAACCAGATAATAACAAAGCACCACGCCCATTTCACATATATGCCAAAAATGCCCGAAATGGCCAAAATATGAAAATCATCCAATTAATCACAAATGGGTTCACATGCATATTTAATACACCTAAACATGCATATTATCATTAAATAGCATAATAAAGCAATTATGGCCCTCCCGGCCTCCTAATCAAGGTCCTAAACCTTATTAGGAAATTTGGGGCATTACAAATCCAATTAATCATTGGTAACATTCATGGGGGTTGGTGGAATTTGAAATTCAAAGGGTGTCTCTAAACTCTATAAATATGAGCCTATAGCTCACTTGTAAGACACAACATTTCTATCCATTAGAGCACTTGGCTAGAAACACCTTGAGGCTTGATAATTCCAGAAAGCTTTTCCAATATCTGAGAGAGATCCCTTAGTGCTTGAGTTAGGGGGAAATAAGCTTTTGGACAAAGGTTTTAAACCTTGTTCAAGTTGATGATCCCCAACCCTCTTCACTTAGGTTGTGTAAGTGAGAGTTTCTTGTATTTCTGTTCTTCTTTCTATTGTATTGTTTTCTTCTTATTCTCTTGTTCTTTTTACTTGTATTTCTTGTTCAAGAGTTGTAATCTTTTCTTTTCTTTTGTTTCAAACACTTTACTTTATTTGTAACCTTTTACTTAGAGTTGTATTTTACTATTCTCTTCTTCTTCATCATCTTCTTCATTTCCTTTGTTTATTTGTAATTTTCAGTTATAGAGTTGTAACTCCTTTTAATCAATCATTATTTATTTGTAATATATTGCATAGAGTTGTAATATTATTATCAATTTCCATTGAGGCAAAACAATTTTTCCTAACATTCAAAAGCTTATCCCTTTTTGTTTCAATGGAAGGGGAGACAATCAAGATCATGAACCAAGACCTAGTGAGATTGGATAGGTTTAATGGATCCAATTTTACTAGGTGGCAAGACTAGGAGAGGTTTCTTTTAACCACTTTTAAAATCGCCTACATCCTTGAGTCATCCTTGGGACCTCTAGCCGAGCCATCCGACAAAGACACTCCCAAGGAGGTGGAGAAGAGAAGGAAGAGGGAGGAGGACAACCTCCTTTGTAGGGGTCATATCCTCAACGCCCTATCCGATAGGCTCTATGACCTCTACACAGAGACCAAATCGGCCAAGGAGATATGGGATGCACTTGAGAAAAAGTTTAAGGCGGAAGAGGAAGGTGCCAAAAAGTTTTTGATATCTCAATACTTCAATTTCAAATTTTTTGGTGATAAACCTATTCTTCCTCAAATTCATGAATTGCAAATTATTGTTAATAAATTGAAAGTGTTAAAGATTGAGCTTCTCGAGGCCTTTCAAGTTGGTGATATAGTGGCTAAATTACCACCAACTTGGAAGAGCTATAGGAAAAGAATCCTTCATAAAAATGAGGATTATTCTTTGGAGGAGATCCAAAAGCATATTCGAATCAAAGAGGAATCGATATGTAGAGATAAACTTGTGGAGGGGTCTAATGGAGAGACTTCCAAAGAAAATGCGGTGTCACAACCAAAACATCCCAAAAACAAAGGGAAAAAGGGTAATGAGAAACCTTTGGGTCCAAAAATCAACCCAAACAAGTTGAAGGGCGAGAAAGGTCCTTGCTTTGTGTGTGGGAAAAAAGGTCACTATGCTAGAGAGTGTAGGCATAGAAAAGATCAACAAGGACCTAAGGTGAACGCAACTCAAGAGGAAAACATAGTTGCTACCCTTAGTGAGGTGAATGCGGTCCAAGGCAAGGTGAAAGGGTGGTGGTATGATACATCTGCCACCGTCCATGTCACCTATGACAAATCATTATTCAAGACCTTTGAAGAGCCAAAGGGCAACCATGAGATACAAATGGGCAATGAGGGCAAATCCAAGGTACTTGGCAAAGGTACTATTGATGTCTACTTCACCTCCGGCAAGAAAGTTACATTAGTGAATGTACTTTATGTTCCCGAAATGAGTAGAAACTTGGTAAGTGGTGATTTGCTTGGCAAGCTCGACATTAAAGCCGTTTTTGAGTCCGGTAAACTTATACTTACCAAATCAAATGTATTTTTGGGAAAGGGGTACTCTTGTGAGGGTATGGTTAAATTGTGCACCAATGATGTAACTTTCAATGTTATCAATAAAAATGCCAATTCCGCCTATATTGTTGATTATGATTCTTTATTTTTGTGGCATCTTAGGTTATCTCATATAGGTTTTTCTACCATGAAAAGAGTAGTAAAATGTGGTATGATTGCATGCAATATTAAAAACTATGGTAAATGTGAAACATGTGTTAAGGCAAAAATGATTAAGAAACCATTTCCTATTGATGAGAGTTCAAGCTTAGTGAGTTTGCTATTTGTTATTACTGTTTGTGTTGCACATGTTTTCTTGCTGGGCCTTGGCTCACAGGTGCTACGTGGTGCAGGTAAAGGCAAGGGCAAACTTGATCAGCCTTGATTGGAGAGCTCTGCGAGCGGAATGTACATGGATATTTGCTCAGCCGCCACGGTTGTGGTTTAGGCAGGGACGCAAGACCCAAAGATTGTCTATTTTGCCTTAGTATGGCTAATAATTGTTTATGTACCTTTGGAAGTCTGTAAACCAACTTTTAACTTTGTTTCTTTTGGGATCCCATGTAAATAACAGTTTAGTTATATAAAATGAAACTTTTGAGACCAAAAGCATTTTAACCCTAGCACATACATGTTTAGTGACACATTTTTAAACTAATGACTTGATTAGCAAGTCTTGCACCTTTATAAGTACATAGTGTAGCGGTCTTGGCTATCTAGGGCATTACAGCAGTTGTGTTCGACGAAAAGTTTGACAAGCAAGTTGTGTTATCCAAAAATCAGGCACGGGTGATGTGGCAAATGTTTTTAAACATGTGTCTAACACCTGGCAGAAGTTTTGTTCGACCATCGACCAGTAAGATTCTCCTGGCGTAACATTTGAAGTTTCATTACGACCAGCATGGTCGTACACTTCGCATATTTCAAGATGATCTTGGGTAAATCATAATCAATTCCGAGATTATCTCCGATGATTCCTGATTATCCAATTAATTAGGAGAGAATATCTGTAACAAATTCATGTAATCCTCTTTGAGCCTATAAATAGAGAGAAATAGCTCAAGGGAGGGATTATTTTTTTTGGCTTTTGGTTGATTAAAGCTATACACTTACAAGAGAATTAGAGCGTTTGTATTACGATTGTATTGTTTATCTCTCTCAGGCTTGTGAAACTCAGAGAACCCTAGTTCTTTGATCACTCCTTTGAGAGCTCATATCAATAATAGCTTCAGTGGACGTAGGTCATTACCAGTTCTTGGGGCCGAACCACTATAATTTACTGTGTTCTTTACTGTTTTTGTCATTATATCTATTCCAACACATCTATCCACTTCAAGCATTTGACTTTGTGTCAGTTGACCAAAATGAGGGTCAACATTTTGGTGCTTTCATTGAGAGCTTGATACGAGATTTTTGAAGCACTAATGGCGAAAACAACAAAGAAGACTGGGCAGGTGGCTGGCGCTGCACCATCTCAACCGCCTCCTCCCCTAAACATGGATGAAAATGAGCCGCACTTGGAGTTTGATGAGGAGGAACTGGACTCTGAGATGCTGAGAAATACCTTGGGGGTATTGCAAGATGAACTGGCCAATCTGAGGGCCAGTCAAGAAAGTGCTGCGGAGATTATGGCGTGGTAGCAACAAGAGAAAGAGCGATAGCGTCAGGAGCTAAGTGAAAGACAGGCAGAGATGGACCATCGTCAGAGGGAGGCCATCGCAGCCCTCGAAGCAGCCCTGCAGTTGGCTAGGAATCAGGTTGCACCTGCCTCACAGCCTGATCAACCCTCAACTGGGCCACCCCAAAGGGGTCCCAATCCTAGCCCCCCAATCCAGCCGACGAGCCCTTAAAGGCCCTAGCAGCCACCAATGCCTCAGGATGATGTCCCACCAAGGGATCCTGAGATGCAACCTCCATCCCAGGCTGGTCGAGGAAATCCCCCACATCCAAGGCAGAATAGAGCTGGGCAGCAGCCCCGTAGTCCTAGATGTCATAGGGGTGAAGATCCGAACCCACCGAGTACGGGGCAGCATCCTTCTGGCAATAGAAGGAACTCAGAGATAAGCTCTGCGGTCCGGGGCCCCCCACGGCATGATAATGCACGGGGACCTACCGACCAACGCAGGTCACCCTCTAACGAACGGGAAGTTCCAGGCCGAGGAGGCAACCGAGGGGACAGTCAGTCCCACCATAGCCAATCAAGGTTCAGAGATGGCCATGGTTACAATGAGGCCGACTCAGGCAGATGAAATGCCGGTCGGAGAAATGAAGAGAGAGGTGGGGGTAGAATCCCACCACCTAGGGAAAACCAACCAGAGAGACGTAACGCTGGGGGCAATCTAGACAAAACAACGTCTTTAACCGACTCGGAGCAAGCGAGCAATGGCGAAGAGACGAAGACTTAAGGGATGTACTCAATGACCGCCGGGAATGGCACGACGAGTACATTCCCCCAGCAGCAGAGGCCCCAGAAATTCCTGATGCCGTGCAAGCACAAATAGATGCCCTGAACCAGGCAGTACAACAGCTGGTCGGGGGAAGGACGTCTCATATCGAGTACGACAGGAGAAGAGGCACTCCTTTCGTTCAAAGGATAGCTGTGGCAGAAACTCCTAGCAAGTTTAAGATGCCAACGCTTCCGAACTTTGACGGGTATGGTGACCCGGTATCTCATGTCAACAAGTTTGAGATACAGATGGACATTCAGAAAGTGTCCGAAGACGCTCGGTGCAGGATCTTTCCTGCAACACTTTCTGATGCTGCACAGGAGTGGTTTTTCAAATTCACTCCTACAAGTATTGTTTCTTGGGAGATGTTCGTAAAGGAATTTTACAGACAATTCTATGCGGGTCGAGTGCACCCAACTGAGGCAAACCAGCTGGTTGAGATACGCCAGCAAGAAGGAGAGCCACTGAAGGATTACGTCCAGCGCTTTATGCGAGCAGCTGCTGGAGCTAAAACAGTGGGAGATGAGGGCAAGATGATGGCCCTAACTGCAGGAGTTAGGCGTCGTACGCCTTTGTGGAGTAGCCTCAGAAAGCATGGAGTTAAGACTACTCAAGAATTCTTGGATCGAGCTGATCGGTACATCAAGCTCGAGGATGCCATCGCCAGTGAGGGAAAGCCCCCAGGCAAAGATAAGGGGACTACAGAACCCACCAAAGCCGCCAATGGGTCAAAACCCAACGGCAACGGCAAAGGCAATGGGAACGGCAATGGCAAGAATGGGGGGAAGAGGTCCCATAGTGAACCTTCCACCTCCGAGAATAAGTGCGCTAAGCGCAACTGTTACGAACCACGGTTCACTAACTACACTGCCCTTATCGAGTCTCGAGGAGAGGTGTATCAAGCCACGAGTTCCAGTGTGCCTTACAAAAGACCCGCTCCTATTCGAAAGGATATTTCGAAAAGAGATACTACTAAGTTCTGTCGTTATCATAACGACTACGGACACGATACAAACGAGGGTCAACATTCTGGTGCTTTCCTGTACAAGTCTTCGCTGGAACGCATGAAGTTATCCATCAAGGACTTGGAGCCCTGCAACCAAAAAATTTACGGCTTCTCTGGTGAGGGACTCGCCCCAACAGGGTCAATTAGACTTCCGGTAACAACACGTACAGCGCCTGCTACCAGGACATTACTCGCTAGTTTCATAGTAGTTGATTGTCCTTCGGCGTACAATGCTGTAATCGGAAGGCCCATACTGGTTGACCTTCGGGCCGTCACCTCAGTATGGCACCTGGCCATGAAATTCCCGACAGACGCAGGGGTAGGACGCATGTTGGGAAATCAGAGGGAAGCAAGGGAGTGCTACAATGCCTCGATCACGAAGGCATAGAAGGGAACGCCGAGCAGCACTCCCCCAGAGAGGTTGCAGATGGCCATTGATACACAAGCCCAATCGGGTGATGGAGTCACCAAATAGGGTGTTACCCAAAGTGAGGATACAGATTTAGATCCTCGCTTTGGGGATTTTGAGGAAGATGTTGGACCCGTCGAGGACCTTGAAGAGATCCAACTTGACGAAAAAGTTTCGACCAGAGTTTTAAAGGTCGGTAAAAATTTAGAAGCAACAACGAAGCATGCACTGGTGGAATTTTTGAGAAAGAACCAGGAAGTTTTTGCCTGGTCACATAAAGACATGGCTGCGATAGATCCTGCAGTCATTAGCCATGTCCTGAACGTTGACAAATTCTTTCCACCCGTGCAACAGAAAAGAAGGCTGCTCGATAAGGACAGATCGAAAGCCTTAAAAGAGGAAGTTGAAAGACTGAAGGAAAATGGGTTCATCAGGGTGGCGTTTTATCCATCGTGGGTCTCTAATCCAGTACTAGTTCCCAAGCCTAACGGAAAATGGCGAACCTGTGTGGATTTCACAGACCTTAATAAAGCCTGTCCAAAAGATTGCTTCCCACTCCCAAGGATCGACCAGCTGGTCGATGCAACTGCAGGACATGAGATCCTCTCTTTCATGGATGCATACTCAGGATACAATCATACCAGTATGCATCCCCCTGACGAGGATCACACTATCTTTCGGACCGATACAGGGTTATACTGTTATAAAGTAATGCCCTCCAGACTGAAAAACGCTGGTGCGACTTACCAGCGATTGGTTAACCACATGTTTAAGGAGTTGATCGGAGTAAACATGGAGGTGTGCGTGGACGACATGCTCGTAAAGTCAAAGAAGGCAGAAGGACATGTGAAGGATTTACAGGAGTGTTTCAATGTTTTGAACAAGTATCAAATGAAGCTAAATCCTCTCAAGTGTTCCTTCGGAGTAGGATCAGGGAAATATTTGGGATTCATTGTCAACTCGTATGGAATCGAAGCCAACCTAGAAAAGATCAAAGCCCTGATCGACATGAAATCGCCGGTGAAAATCAAAGTTGTACAAAGTTTAACTGGAAGGATTGTCGCACTCAGTAGATTTATTTCAAAATCGATGGATAAATGCGTCCCTTTCTTTAATCTACTTAGAGGCAACAAGAAGTTCGAGTGGAATGGAGACTATGAACAGGCTTTCCAAGCCTTAAAAGCCCACATGGCACAACCTCCTGTTTTATCAAAACCTATAGATGGAGAAACTTTGTTCATTTACCTGGCGATCACCGAATATGTTGCTAGTGCGGTGCTAGTACGAGAAGAAGAAAGCATACAAAAGGCAGTTTATTATGTTAGCAAGAGGTTAATCGGGGCCGAATTGAGGTATCCTCCCATCGAAAGATTAGCCTATTGCTTAAATTTGGCCTCAAGGAAGTTATGTCCTTACTTCCAAGCCCATCCCATCACAGTCTTAACTAATCAACCCCTTCGGCAAGTTCTACAAAAGCCAGAGGCTACTGGACGTTTGTTGAAATGGGCAATCGAACTCAGGCAATTCGATATCACATATTCACCGCGAGTAGCAGTAAAAGGACAAGTCTTTGCTGAACTTATCACCGAATTCATTGAGCTCCCAGACGACGAGCAGTGCGAAAAACCTAGTGTACCTGAGCCCCAAGTTGAAGCTCTTTCATGGAAGTTATTCACGGACGGATCGTCCAATGAATCTCACGCAGGAGCAAGAGTGATATTGATAACGCCAGAAGGGCATTGATTTCACTGCGCTATTAGGTTCGATTTCACCGCTTCAAACAATGAGGCCGAGTATGAAGCACTCCTCGCTGGGCTGAGGTTGGCCAAAGACATGAGTATAAAAGTGCTGGATATTTACAGTGATTCACAGCTGGTAGTGAATCAGGTCTTAGGGGAGTATCAAGCACGAGGCCTGAAAATGGTGGCCTACCTGAACAAAACCAAAGATTTTTTGGCACAATTCGAGAAATATACCCTCCAGCAAATACCTCGAGATCAGAATTCAAATGCAGATGCCTTAGCCAAACTCGCGAGTGCGAAAGATGCTGACACTTTAAATATAGTGCCAGTGGAGCGGCTACGCGAGCCTAGCATACGAGCAGATGAAGCCAAAATGGAGATCCGGATAGAAGATACGTGGATGGCACCGTACTTGGAGTATCTCACGAATAGTGTACTACCAACAAATAGAAACAAAGCCAGGACTCTTCAGAGACAGGCTGCTAGATACATACTGGTTGATGGTGTTCTATATCGAAGAGGATACTCCATGCCACTGCTCAGATGTATTGCACCAGAAAAGGATAAAGAGCTGATGAGGGAAGTACATGAAGGCTTCTATGGAGATCACGCTGGGGGGGCAGAGCTTATCAAAGAAGATTCTGAGGCAGGGTTATTTCTGGCCGACTATGAACGAAGACTCAATGGAGTTTGTGCGAAAATGTGATAAGTGTCAGAGGTTTTCCAAGATCCCACGCGCATCTCCAAATGAATTAAAGCATATGCAAAGTCCATGGCCCTTTGCAGTATATGGAATCGATTTAATTGGGTCCTTACCAATAGGAAAAGGTGGAGTAAAATACGCAGTTGTAGTAGTCGACTACTTCACCAAATGGGCCGAAACCGAGCCACTCGCTACCATAACGACAAAGAAGGTCCTTTACTTTGTCATCAAGAACATTGTTTGTCGATATGGATTGCCTCGAAAGATCGTCTCAGACAACGGCACCCAATTCGACAGTGACCTATTCACAGACTTCTGCGAGAGGCATGGAATCATCGAGAGCTTTTCTTCAGTTGCACATCTGCAAGAAAATGGGCAGGTCGAAGTAGTAAATAAGACACTGAAGGATACCCTGAAGAAAAGACTCGAGGAAGCTAAAGGAGCATGACCAGAACAGCTGCCTGAAGTACTCTGGTTGTATAGAACTTCTCATCAAACAACAATAGGTCATACCCCGTTTTCCTTAGCATACGGGTATGAGGCTATGTTTCCAGTCGAGTTAGATTCGCCCTCACATCGAAGAATCATATACTAACAGGACCAGAATAGCCAACTGTTAATGGAGTCCCTAGACTCGGTTGAAGAGAAACGAGAGAAAGCCCAACTCCGAATAGCTGCGCACCAGCAAAAAGTCACCTGGTACTTTAACTCAAAAGTAAAAGAAAGAAAATTCGACATCGGAGACCTAGTACTTCGACGAGTTTTCTTAAACACCCGCGACCCGGCTGCTGGAGTACTCGGACCAAGCTGGGAAAGACCTTACAAGATTGAGGAAGTCCTTCATCCAGGCACATACAAACTTGCATGCTTAAATGGAGATCTCGTTCCGTGCTATTGGAATGGAGAACACCTGCGCAAGTATTATCAATAAACAATCCTTCTTAAAGGACTGGCTTGTATTAATTTTTTACTTTTTACAAGTTTTGAAAAAGGGTTAGTCATGTTATATGGCTAATCGCTTATAAGTGTAAGATCTTTTAAAGATCACTCGTAAAGACATGTTTAGTCCATTTTAATACGAGAATTATAAGGGACTGTGCGTAGCCAGTCATTCTTGCCAAACCTTTGTAAAAAAAAAAATTACAAGTATTTGTTCATTACGTGTGTTGTTTTGCTATATTATAAGTGTTGCATTTTATACCGAGCAGTAATGTTCGTATAGGTCGTGATCAAGGCAAGTGACCAAGGACCTAAAGCTCCTCAGTCACTTGGGGGCATATAAGGTACATCGACAGCAAAGCGTACCATGAGGTATGTAAACACATGAACAAAATAAGTGAAAGCATGCTACGGTACTTAGAGTATTTTTCAAAATTTATATTTTGTTAAATCAAACCAAAGTACTATGCTAAGTTCGGTCATGCAAATAGATGTTATAATAAGAAAAAATATTATAATATCAAAGGGAATTCTTTTACACCACAAGCAGTACTGCTTGGATGTAATTGTTCAAAAGTAAAAGTAAAATATGTTGCCCATGTAGCAAAATTAAAAAGAAATCAGTCTTTACTTCACGACCCGTAGGTCGTGTAATTAAAGAAGAATAAAAGAAAAAACTTTATGGAGCTTGAGGGGCAGGAGGATCCTGTGGAGCATTCTGATCGACCACGTCCCCAGCAGCTTCTCCTCCCTCCACTCTAGCGGCCGACAGAATGTCTGGGGAAGCAGGGACCCTGCCTCTCTCTTCGGCAGCCAACAGAGCTGTGCAGCGGACTATCTCAGCCTTCCTGGCATCCTCTGGAAGGTAGTTGAAGTTGGCACTTTGGTTGTGTTTCCAAAAATCATAGAAACACTGAAGTGACGCATTCTTATACCTCTCCAGGTCCTTGGCATTAGTAAGCTTAAGCTGCTCCACCTAGCTCTGAAAGACAGTAATGGTCGTGTCTTTAGCAAGATGCTCCTCCCTAAGTTTTTTGACTTCACGCCATTGGATTCGACTAGATTCTTGGTAGTCATCCCTCTGCTTTCTGGCAGTTTCCAGAGAAGCTTGCTTTTCTGCCAGCTCTGCTACCAAGGCATCCTTCTGCTGGGTGACTACCTCCAGCTCCCCAGCATGCCTAGCCTCCGTGGCTTGAAGCTCCTCAATAACCTTCGCCCGAGACTGCTCGATGCTGCCACCAGTGCGAGTACGAGCAGCAGTCATTGTCAGCATGGCCTGCAATCAAAGAATAATAGTTAGGCTATCTTACAAGAAGGAAAAATAAAAACCAAGATCGCAAAAAGAGAAAGAGTGCTTACACTGGCCACTTCATTAAGAGCCCTGTTGAGGATCTGATCGACCCCCATGTTTTCAGCCTCAGCCATTGCCTCCCTGCAATGGTCGTGCTTCAGGATATGGGCGAGGTAATCCTTAGCTGATAGGAGGGAGCGGCTCGAGAGTTTGGCCCTAGGAAGTTCGGCTTGCTGGGCCTGTTCTTTTGGAGCCACGGACAAAGGATTTTTGGTAGCAGGCGGGGTCTCCTTCTCAGCAGGAACAGATGGTTGAGCAGAAGGTTGGCCAGAGGGCCCATCCTTTGGAGGATCAGCTGCTCGACTCTTCTTGGCCGAGGGTGCTTGGCTAGACTCGCCATCTTGTCTCCTGGCCGATTTCCTCCTTCGGACCAGGGGAACCTCCTCCTCCTCCTGAGAGTTGTACAGGTCGAAAACGTTTGTGGAGGCCATGTCTGCAGAAAGAGATAAACATGCAGATAGTAAGCTAAAAATAGATGACAAGTTATGGTACATCAGAAAATAAGTAAAGAAACTTACAAAGTCCAATACCCGAGCTATTACTACTTGTCGCTACACTATTGAATCTACTAGTCATACACTCACTCTCTGGCACGAAGAAGTCTGGCCCTATATTTGGAGTATATGTAAAATTGTTGTCTCTGTCAAATAAGTGACAGGGAATTGGCAAGCTATTTAAAAGCGAAATAACAGTACTGTTTTTGTCTGAAGACTCATCCAAGTCTACGACAGTCTCTGCTACCTTTTGTTTCCCCTTCCCTTGGGGGCAGAAGGCCTTTCTGCTGAGGGGGCGCCACACTCTTCCCTGATCGTAACCCCAGTAGGTCTCCTTCGAGGAGGGGACGCTGGAGGTTGCTGCTCGGGATGCCCCTTGGCAGTGGCGTCAACCACCGCGGGTTCCCTCATTTCCTGATGAGGGGTCAGAAGGCCAAACAACCTCAAGTTTTCATCAGTGACCAGAGACTTAATGGTTTTTTCAGCGTCATTCATTCTGGCCAGTGCGTTGGACCTCAACACCATGTCTGGTGTTGGGTTTGGGCGTAGCCATGGTCCTGAAAGGCACAAGATACTTTAGAGAAGTTTAAGGAAAATTTCTAAGTAAAAGTAGCGACCAGTGTAAAAGGACATTTACCTCCTCGAACGAAGGCCAAGTTATTTGTAGTCATGGCGGGCGTGAGGAAATACTCCTGGCTGTATTTCCCCACGTTGGAGATGTGGGTGGTGTCACTCAGGAATGTTCGGGTTGTTTCCAGGTGACAAAAATGAAAAAAGCCTGTCCCGGACTGTTGAGGGTTGGACTTAAGGTGAAAAAGGAAGTTGACCTCGTGAGGGGTAGGCTCTGGCCATTTTTTAAGTTTGTAAAGGATATAGAGTGCAGCAAGCATTCTATATCCATTGGGAGTAATTTGGAAAGGGGCGACACTGAAATAGTTCGCCACCCCCTGATAAAAGGGATGAAAAGGAAGGGTAGCCCCCGCCTCTGTATGATACCTCGACCAGGCGCTGTAAGCGCCTCGAGGCAAGTTAGCCCTCTGATCCGCAGCGGGGATCTTGAGATTGAACCCTGTGAGAGGATACTTCCTAAGATAATTAGTAAGCATCCTGGGGGTCACCTGGCTGAGGGGAGAAAGATACCACTTGACATCAGGAAGGATTGAATGTCGAGGGCGAGCCCTGACCTGAATGCGAGGGTCCGGGACAATGTTTTCTCGACCGCTGGTCGAGGGAACCCTAGCCTGCGAATCAGGCTGGGCAGGAGGATTTGGATTGTCTTTGGGATTTGATTTCTTTTTGCCAGGAGATTTAGAACGGGCCATTTTAGGTGGTGATGGTTGAGGTCTGAAAGAAGAGAGTCTTGAGAATGGAATCTCGTGAACGCGTTGGGCCGGCTGTTCTTCACCTTCAAGCAGTTGCGCAAGAAGTTCGTCTTCAATAGGCCGCTCACCTCCCCACAAATCTGGCATTAAAATCTGCGAACAGAAAAATGGGGAGGTGAGGATGGAAAGTCTAGAAAGATGGTTAAAATAACGTTGGTCGTGTATAAAAGTCAAACTTTTATACAACAACATTCTAACAAAAAACTAATTTTTTCACACGAGCAGTTTGAAAAACAGATAAAAAAGTGAAAGCAAAAAGTTTTTTGAAAAAGCTTTTTCAACTCCTATAAGGGCGGGAAAAACTCAGTTTTTCAACTAGCATAAAAATCAAATTTTTACTTCGGTTTTGCGTCCTAAGTTTATGATCTCGACTGTCAAACTGACTCGTAACTCCCAGATGGCAAAGAAACATCATCCTATCTAGCATCACCCGATAAATCCCCTACTATCATGCATCTCAACCCAAGAACACAGGCAATGCCAGAACCTAAAAGTTAACTCACAGCGGCATGCATAGCGAAAATAAAGAGTAGAAAGGTTCTGAAACTTACCAAAGCAAAGATTGTGGAGGTTTGAAGGAATTTCGAGTGTAGACGAACGGACAGCTGGTTCTTGGAACGCTGAAAGATGATCTTCAGAGAGAATGATGGTTCTGATTTAGGGTTTCTTGAAAGAGAAATAACTTGCGTAAAAAGAAAAAAGAAGGCTCTGAGAAGGCTATATATATTTTGTCCGTGGCATGAAAAAAAAGGTAATCATCAGTTTCCTATTTTCGAAGCATGGGGAAGGGTGATAGCCGTCAATAGGTTACTTGGGAACCAAAAAGCCAAGATTAGACAGGGGTAGCTCACTTTTTCCAAGAATGCACGAACTACTCTGACAGATCTGGTGCGGTAATCGAAGAGTCATTTTTCTTAAAGTTTATTTATTGTTGGTCATAATAAATAAACTTGGGGGGCAAATGTTATCCAAAAATCAGGCACGGGTGACGTGGCAGACCTTTTTAAACATGTGTCTGACACCCGGCAGAAGTTCTGTTCGACCATCGACCAGTAAGATTCTCCTGACGTAACATTTGAAGTTTCTTTACGACCAGCATGGTTGTGCACTCCGCATATTTCAAGATGATCTTGGGTAAATCATAATCAATTCCAAGATTATCTCCGATGATTCCTGATTATTCGATTAATTAAGAAAGAATATCTGTAACAAATTCCTGTAATCCCCCTTGAGCCTATAAATAGAGAGAAATAGCTCAAGGGAGGGATTATTTTTTTTGGCTTTTGGTTGATTAAAGCTATACACTTACAAGATAATTAGAGCGTTTGTATTACGATTGTATTGTTTATCTCTCTCAGGCTTGTGAAACTCAGAGAACCCTAGTTCTTTGAGAACTCATATCAATAATAGCTTCAGTGGACGTAGGTCATTACCAGTTCTTGGGGCTAAACCACTATAATTTACTGTGTTCTTTACTATTTTTGTCGTTATATCTATTCCAACACATCTATCCACTTCAAGTGTTTGACTCCGTGTCAGTTGACCAAAACGAGGGTCAACAAGTTGCATCTGAAGAAACGTTTGTATTCTCATCATTTCTCAGAAGGTACATCTCTTGAAAATCATTTAGTTGTGTTTAAGGAGATTGTATCTGACTTGGAGTCTATGGAGGTTAAATACGATGGAGAAGATTTAGAGATACAATTATGTATAGTCGTGATTCTCTCACTCTAGATGAGGTTTATGATGCTTTCTTTTCAAAGTAGAAGATGAAGTAGTTGTGAATGGTTATGATGATGAAGTAGAAAGCCTCATTGTTCGTGGACGAACTCAAGGGAGAAATTTTGGTAGTGATACTAGAGGGAGATCAAAGTCTAGTAAACGAGAAAGAAATGCAACTACTGCAAGAAAAAGGGGCATATCAGAATTGATTGTTATAAGTTGCAGAATAAGAAAAAGCGAGCAGTTGCGCAGAAGGGAGATAGACCTGAAAATTCTGGCCAAGCTGGTGTTGTAGAAGATAATTATAGTGATGGAGAATTGCTTGTAATTTTTGACAGGGATCCTAGCAAGGATTGAATTCTTGATTCTGGTTGCACGTTTCATATGTATCCTAATAAGAATTTATTTTCAACATATGAAGTAGGATCTATGCTAATGGGTAATAATGCATCCTGCAAAATTGCTGGTATTGGTTCAGTCAAAATTAAGATGTTTGATGGAGTTGTCAGAACTCTTGGTGATGTAAGGCATGTTCCTGATCTAAAAAGAAATCTTATTTCTTTGAGTACTCTTGATGCAAAAAGGTACAAGTACACTGGTGAAGGTGGAAATTTGAAAGTTAGCAAAGGTGCCCTTGTTGTGAAAGGACATAAGAAGACATTTAATTTGTATGTATTGCAAGGTTCTACTGTTATAGGGGATGCAGTTGTTACTAGTTTTTTGTTCGACGCTAATGTTACTAGACTTTGACATATTTGTCTTGGGCATATGAGTGAGACTGGCATGGCAGAGTTGTGTAAAAGAGGACTACTAGATGGTCATATTATTAGTCATTTGCATATCTGCGAGCACTGTGTTTTTGGGAAGCAGAAGAGAGTCAGATACTCTAAGGGTGTTCACAACACAAACGGAATTCTTGATTATGTTCACTCTGATTTATGGGGCCATTCTACAGTACTTTCTAGTGGAGGCGCAAGTTATATGATGCCTACTATTGATGATTTCTCTAGAATAGTTTGGGTGTTTTTCCTGAAGCATAAGACTGATGCATTGGCTACTTTTATGCAATGGAAGACCATGATTGAGAAGTAGACTAGAAGGCAAGTAAAATTTCTTCACATTGATAATGGTTTGGAGTTTTGTTCTAATGAGTTTAATACTCTTTGCAAGACTGAGGGTATTCTGAGACATCTTACAATCCATCGTACACCGCAACAAAACTGTGTTGCAGAGCGAATGAGTAGGACTTTGATGGAGAAGGTGCAATGCATGCTCTCCAATGCTAATCTACCAAAGTCTTTTTGGGCTAAAGCTGCTTCTACAACATTGTGGATGCAAATTCCACCAAGGTAAAATATGGAGGTCGACCCTCTTTAGCCTCAGACAGTTCAAGCAACCCGATATTTTTCCCTCAACCCACGTCTCATAGGAGGCCTTAATAAAAATGCATCAGGAGATCCGAGGAGTCACGTGGGGCTCCTCCGCATGCCACGCGCGAAGCCCCCACCTCGATCCGCAGCACGCCCACGCGAGGCCCCCGCCTCGTTCCACGGTGCGCCCACGCGAGCCCCACCTCGCTCCGCGGCACGCCCACACGGGCCCTCGCCTCACTACATGGTGCGCCCACACGATGCGCCTGCCTCGATCCACGGTACACCCACGCGAGGCCCCTGCCTCACTCCACGGTGCACCCCCATGAGCCTCGCCTCGCTCTGCGGCACGCCCATGCGAGGCCCCCGCCTCGATCCGCGGCACGCCCACGTGATGCGCCCGCCTCGATCCGCGGCACGCCCACGTGAGGCCCCCGCCTCGCTCCACGGTGCGCCCACGCGAGCCCCATCTCGCTCCGTGGCACCCCCACGCGAGGCCCCCGCCTCGCTACACGGTGCGCCCACGCGATGCGCCCGTCTCGATCCGTGGCACGCCCACACGAGGCCCCCGCCTCGCTCCACTGTGCACCCACGCGAGCCCCGTCTCGCTCCGCGGCACCCCCACGCAAGGCCCCCGCCTCGCTACACGGTGCGCCCACGCGATGCGCCTGTCTCCCTCCACAGCACGCCCACAGGTCAGCCGCGCCGGGGGGTCGCAAGGTCGACACCACGCTCGTGCACGCGCCGCGCCAAGGGCCCACAAGGCCAGCGCCTCGCCCGCGTACAAGCTGTACTAGGGGCTCGTGAGAGACACCCCCACCGCATGAAAGGGAATGATCAAGTATGATTCGGAAAGGTCATGCTAATGTAATCTTGTACGGCATACGACTTTTAGGACCCCGTACACCTGACCATAGCACTCATGTAAGACAAGTGGTTGGAGCACTAGGAGAGGGGACATGGCCTGCACGCTCCCAACCAGATGCCAGAGCCGACACCACTACCACCTGCACCACTCCTCTGACATTCGTACGGTCAAGTGGTGGAGACATCCTTCTGGCACTTGTCCTTGTACTGGCTGCAAGACCACTACCTCTGAAACCACTCTCCTGACGGTGTACTTATGTACTACCTGGTCCCCTGGACCAGAGTGTATCTAGGGCCATTAGAGCCCACTATATAATGAACCCCAATTCCACATGGAAGGGGGTTGGAAAATTTACTGTAGCAAGTGCACCATAGTGAATGAAAAACTAATTTCACCATTGTTCTTCTGCAATGGTTCTTAGAGTTGATACTTAAATTTCTAAGGCTTTTCGATTGATAATCTTTATTTTGCAATTCTTTCCAACTTAACTTAGTTGACGAGTTCTCACCGTTGACAAACATGTTTTCTTATTAATCGCTCTCCTTCGACTATTATTGACAAAAAGACTCCGCAAGATGAATGATCTGGCACTCCCTCTGATTACTCTGATTTAAGAATTTTTGGATGTCTTGCTTAAGCACTTGTTAATAATGGAAAACTGGAACCTAGATCTCATAAATGTGTCTTTCTTGGTTTCAAAGATGGTGTTAAAGGGTATAAGCTTTGTTGCCCAAAAACTAGTAAGGTTATAGTTAGAAGAGATGTTATTTTTTATGAAAATGCTATGCTTAATGATTTACCTTTTAAAGATTTGTGTGATAAAGAACAATAAAGTTCTAGCTTGCAGGAGGAATTACAGTTTGATTCATAAACTGTTTCAGGAAGTTCTTCTCAATCCAATTCTAAGGTTCAAAGTGATGATACATGTCCACCAATTCAAGCACAACCACAACATTCTATAGCAACAGAGAGAGCTATAAGAATTATTAAGCCTCCTTAGTGCATTTACCTAAGGGTAAGAAAGATATTCGTTGTAAATGGGTGTTCAAAAGAAAAGAAGGCACACCAAGAGTTGAAGAGCTTAGGTACAAGGCGAGGTTAGTTTCTAAAGGATACAGTCAGACTCCATGCATTGATTACAATGATATTTGTTCTCCTATTGTCAAGCATAGTTCAATTTATGCCTTACTTGGTATAGTGACACTGCATGACTTTGAGCTTGAGAAGATGGAAGTGAAGACTGCTTTTTTGCATGGAAAGCTTGAAGAAGATATTTACATGCAGTAGCCTGAGGGCTTTACTATTTCAGGAAAAGAGGATTATGTGTGTTTTCTAAAAAATTCTCTTTATGGCCTGAAACAATCACCAAGACAGTGGTACAAGAGGTTTGACTCATTTAGGACTAGTCATGACTTTAGAAGAAGCAATTATGATATTTGTATTTATTTCAAGAAAGGTGAATATGGGTCTTTTGTGTATTTGATTTTGTACGTGGATGGTATGTGATAGTAGCCAAAAGAACTTAAGAGATTAGGAAGGTCAAGATACAACTTTCTAAGAGTTTGAGATGAAATATTTTGGAGCTGCAAAGAAGATATTTGGTATGGAGATTCAGAGAGATAGAAGGACAGGTAAATTGTATATGAGTCAGAGAGGATACATTGAGAAAGTTCTTAAGAGGTTTAATATGTAAAATTCCAAACCTATCAATACTCCATTAGCATCTCATTTCAGACTTTCGCATGCTCGATCACCTCAGTCATATGAAGATGTTGACTATATGTCTAGAGTTACATATTCTAGTGCAGTGGGATCTTTGATGTATGTTATGGTTTGTTCACGCATAGATCTATCATATGCAACCAATGTTGTCAATAGATACAGGGCTAATCCTGGTAAGGAACATTGGAAAGAATTTCAATGTATTATGAGATACTTGTGTGGTTCAATTGATGTTTTTTTGCATTATGGAAGTACTAGAGGTAGAGTTTTGGGATATGTTGATTCTAATTATGTTGGACACCTTGATAAAAGAAGATCTCTTACAGTCTATGTTTTCATTGTTGGTGGTTGTGCTATTAGTTGGAAAGCTACTCTTTAGCCTACAGTAGCTTTGTCCATTATTGAAGCAAAGTATATGGCAAATACAAAATCTTGTAAGGAAGCAATTTGGTTGAAATATTTTTTCAATGAGCTCAATGATGACTTGAAGATGTCCACAGTCTTTTGTGATAGTCAAAGTGTTATTTATCTTACAAAAGATCAGATGTTTCATGAGAGGACAAAGCATATTAATGAGCATTTTCATTTTGTGTGTGATATCATTGATCATGGAGACTTAGTTGTGAGCAAGATCAGCACCCATGACAATCCTGCTGATATGATGACCAAGTATTTACCTGTAGCCAAGTTTGAGCACTGCTTGAACTTTGTTGGTTTGTTGAGTTAGCCCTTTGGGGCTTTGTGGAAGAGGAGGATTTTGTGTTTGTTGAAATCAGCTCTTATTCTAAGTATTAGATTTTGTGTCAAGGTGGAATTTGTTATGTTTGTGACCAAAATTCTATAGTCCCAGCCAAAGAAACTTTATTATTTTAGGGTTTCCCTTTTATGTATACTCTCTGAGTTGTATTGTTGAAATACTCTTGTATCATTATATACCTAGTGATTTTCTCTCCTCTACCCGTAAATTTGTGTGTGATAGAGACAATTAATCAAACACAAAATATCAAAAGTAAAACACAAAAGAAAGAACACCAAGAATAGTTGGTTCAGATACAACTAGTGAAGTTGATCCTACATCCAAGGCTAGGCATCAATGCCTAAGTCAATTCCACTATATCAGAAAATATTACACCCTCCAAGCTCTCAATATTGCAACAATACACATCCAACTTCTCTTGAAACACTCTCACACTTGAGTATTACAATATAGCTCTTGTTCTCAGCTAAAAACTCTCAGAAATTGAATAACACTAGGTTGATCAAGTCTAAAACTATATAAGAGACCATATACAATAACCAAATAGTCTAACAGAAACTAACAACAACTAACAACAATTTCTTACTTTGTTATGAACTGTTGATGTCCACGCAGATGCAATTGAAGTTTAAGTATTTGTAAGTGAAACTGCAAAGTATTGTAATTGTCATTTGAGTAATATTTTGATTGGTTGAGGAAAGAAGTCACAATCTTCACAATTCTCCACCTTGACTTTATATTCTCAAACATGAATCAGTGGATTAGACAATGTTGCCATAGCTTTAGCTCTAAGGGGTCGTTTTGTATTACTAGGAAAGTTGAAGATTGTAATATTATAGTCTAGAAACTTGCATCACTTTGTTTAGTTGTGCATTGGAATCTAATCAATGATTCCTGGGAATATCACTTTCTGAGTTTGGTTGTGTATAGGAATTTGTTAAGTTTTCATATTTTCATAAAATTAATATAATAATATATTTTATCAAAATAATAAATAATATAATTATAAATAATAAATGACATTTTAAAAAATTACCAAAATTTTCCTTAATTATAACTTATAACAATTTTACTCATCAAATATTTTTTAACAGAATTAAAAAATACAGTTATTAAATACTAGAATCTAGTATAATTTTTAAAATATAAAAATAGCCTTATTTTATTTTTAATAATATTTCATTTGTTATTTTATACTAAAGTAATGATATAAAGACTTTACACATCAATTTATTTAAATAAACAAACATTATTTATCATTTTATAGTTTGATGTGTGTATATTCATTTTCATATTATAAGCATATAAAACAAAATAAGTCATTAACTAAAAACTATTGGTTTAAGATTTATTTTTAAAATAATAATAATTTTGAAGCGTATCACATTCCTGGGTATCTGAAAACTACCTGTGAAGTGGGTTTCACTTAAACCCAGAATCAAGATAAGTTAAAACCCCTAGAGTGCAGTTTCCTAGGTTAGAAAAATTCAAACCTAGTATCTGTACGCCCTGAATATCAGCACGTACTTTGTTGAGGCAGCTAAGGCAAAGCGAACTAAGAAAAAGCCATAACCAATGTGCCATGTGTTCACCATTCATCCGTGGAAATTTGGTACGATCCCCTAAACAAATAGCTCGAGCTGATGAATCATTTAGCATCTTATCATCTGGAACCATTGTATAAGCATGGCACCAAAAGACACGAGCTAGCTTTAAGTTAAGCTCGTGGTACATCAGAGGTCTGACATACCCCAGGATCTTTGTAAAGTTGACCACACAATATAAACGTGCCTATAATAGACATCACGTGTCTGTTTAATTCCCAAATTCCTGGATACGCAATTTAAACGTGCATGATCAGACATCACATGCCTGATTAAGGTCATGCGGCCCATTACCTTTTTTATCTGATTGATTAGACCATACCTCAGTGTAAAATTTAGATGTTAATCATCAATGTCATAGAAATGATGTGAAGGATCAAGAGATCATGGGATGACCCCAATACCTACCCAGAGATCATTCTCCTATAAATACCAGGATCCTGGGTAGTGCAAGGGGTTGGATTATTTCTGTAATGCAAATACTCTGTAAAAATAGCAAGAGAGAAAAACAGTAATAATATTGACTCGTGGACTAGGGGGATTTTAACCTCCGAACCACGTAAAAAGGAGTGATCATTTTTCTCTTCGTAGTTGGCTTCCAACATCCTTGAGTATTATCATTTTCTTATTACGGTTTATCATTAAGCACTAATCCATCCTAGTTATTCATATAATTCACTGTTGGCGAAAAACTGCGTCAACAGTTTGGTGCTTTCATTGAGAGGGTTTAGATTAGTGCTATCACAAAATTTTTATCATGGTGGTCACTCGCTTGAGACATGGTAACGAGGCGGATCAACATGGTGGACAGGAGGCTCACCATACCGCCGTATCCAACGAACAAGACCCGGAGATTCAGCAACGATCGGGGAAACATCCGATGGGCCATGATGACACTGGGAGTTCAGCGCCCCTACCGCCAAATCCGAACCCGGGTTACCTGACGACGGTGGAAATGGAAAACATGCAGTTGAGGAGCCATCTAGCCAAAGCAAATAAGAAAATCGAGGAAGTCTTGGCCCGGCTACCCCCTCTTGCAACCGACGTTAACGTCGGAAAGAGGCAAAGCAGGACTCACAAGTCACACCGAGACAGTCAGTCGAGGCCCAGTTGATCAGTTAGAACCTCAACCCCGAGTTCTGTTCCCATGTCGCACCATCACCAGGAAACTATGTTTGATGATTTTCCTAGGGCCCATCAACAAGTCAGCCGGTCAGTCAGAACTTCAACCCCAAGTTCGGCTCCACCATCGAATGCACCCAGGAGAGCTCACGATGGTTCAAGGAGGAGATCTGGGAGGAGCTCACGTGGCCAACCTGCTCTGGCTAGCCCCCCGTGCAGCGATCGGATCGCCAAACGCAGAGGGCTGGAGGTGCTGGAGCGGAGAGATCGCGGGCTAGTTTGGTCCGATCTGACGGAACTAGAATTGCATCACTGATCAGACATCCTCCTTCGCCGATAAGATATCCATCAACTTCTCATCTTACTCGAGACATTCCTGCATACGGGAACAGTAGGAGGAATCTTCCTCCCGCCGATCCTGCTCATCACCCGCGAGCACACGGAAATGTCCCAGATCCTCACCCTCGACAGCAGGCTCTGAGCTTTTCTAATGGGATCTATTGGACCGAAAGCCACCAAAATGGCAGATTTGGTGGAGACCTGAGAAATCATCTAAGTTCGGCACAAAGACCTCGAGCCGCCCCGTAGACCGACCTTTGAGATCGCCTCAACTCGTAGAGGGGAGATCCAACCAGAAATGAAAGTCATGCTCACTAAGAGGATGGTCCTTTCGAAATAGGTGACAACAGGAATGTCCCACCAAACCAAGCTCAAGCTTGGAGGGATAATAACCTGCCTAATGCGTACAATGGGACGAGAGCTGTTGAACAGCCCCAAAACAACCCAGGGATCAAAGACCAACCCCTCGAAAGGCTAGCTCAGATGGAGGAACTAATGAAAGGCTCTTATCAAAGAAGGGAAAAGACGAATGCGACTCGGGGGACGAGCTCGAGCTTTTTGCCCCCAACATTGTAGCAACGGTGTACCCGTCGGGTTTCAGGATGCCCCATCTATCCAAATTTTATGGGGACAGAGATCCATCGGATCACTTAGGGATGTTCAACATCCTGATGATGGCCCATAATATCGGACCCGAGCTGAGATGCTTGATATTCCCTTCGACTTTGATCGGGCCAGCTAGGCAGTGGTTCAAGCAATATAAGAAACATTCTATCAGCTTGTGGAAGAGTTTCTCAGCCGATTTCAAGAGGGCATTCCGAGCCTCTCAAGCAATTCGCGTCAAGGCGGATTCCCTGGCAAACGTGAAGCAACAGCCCGGAGAACCCTTAAAGGCTTATCTGAGCAGGTTTGCCAACGTTGCGGCCCGAGCTAGAGACACAGCCGAAAGTTCCAAACTCATGGCTATGAGAACTGGAATCCTTGTTGGGGGCGATCTGTGGAAAGAAATCCAGAGGAAAGGTGTCAGCACCATGGATGAATTCCTGAACAAGGCCCAGAGATGGATAAACTTGGAAGAAGCGCAAGCATTGGTCGCGGAAACCGGCCAATTCTCTGACCAGCCCGTTGGAGCGAAAACGGACGTCATAACAACGACTCAAACCGTTCCCCAGAATAACCAGGGGGAGGAAGCAAGAGAAAGGGAAGTGGTGAGGGTGGCCAGCACGGTCCAAAGAAGAACAAGCCTGTGGAGAAGTTCAAACCAGTCTACGCAGCTTATATCGACCTCATAGACACTAGAGAGCGCATTTTCCTAGCGAATTCTACCCGCCTTCCCTGGAAAAAACCAGAGCCCTTGAAAAATCAGAAGGCAAAGAGAGACCCTTCCAAATTCTGTCAATTCCACAACGACATTGGTCACAACATCGATGATTGTAGGCATCTGGAGGATGAGATCGAGACACTCATCCGGGCCGGACCCCCGGCTAAGTATGCTCGGAATTGGGTCACTCCTAATCCACCCGCTAGGCAAGACATTCAATCAGCTCCAGAAGTCCCAAAAAATCCGACCGGAGCCCAGGTGGGTCAGGACATCCCTCCTCCAAGAATAGAAGGAGAGATAACCACCATTTCTGGAGGCCCTCATCTGGCAGGCTCGAGCAAAGGTGCCCAGAAAAGATACATCAATGAATTGAGGTCTCACAACAGAGTCGAGTTTGTCCCAGAGCAGCACATACCTAAACAGCAGCGATTGGAGAGACAGCCAATCAGTTTTACCGAAGAAGATGCTAGTCATGTCCAGTTCCCGCATAACGATCCTCTAGTCATAACCGCCCAGCTCGCGAATCGAAGAGTTAGGAGGATACTAGTTGATAATGGGATTTCAATGAACTTGTTGTTTCGGTCCACGCTAGAAAAAATGGGGTTGTCGGTAACCGAGCTGAAGGCCACCTCCATCATCTTGTATGGATTTTCTGGCGAAGGGTCGGCAGCAATAGGAACAATCGAGTTGGTAATAACCTTGGGAGAGGGACCCCTAACTCTCTCCAAGCTCCTCGAGTTTGTGGTCATCGATTGTCCCACCGTGTACAATGCAATTTTGGGTCGGCCTACGTTGATGGCATTTGAAGCCATAACTTCTATTCGCCACCTCGTAGTCAAATTCCCCTCCTCTATGGGGATATGTACGGTCCGAGGCGATCAGATCGCTGCCAAGGAATGCTATAGCATTTCCATGAAGGGAAAATCACAACCTGGGCAGCAGAAGATGGCCATTTAGTGCGGGAGCGAGGAACCCTAGGAAGTGAGAGCTGGCCCTGGGATAAAAGAATCTCAGCCAGCCGACGGCGTAGGTACCACCCTGAGTGACGATATCGACCCTAGAATTGGAAAAGATAGGTCCGAGCTCCAGGCTATCAAAGAGCTCGAAGAGGTAAACATCGATCCTAAAGACCCTTCAAGGGTGGTTAGGCTTGGGAAAAACCCTGGTGATGAGAGAAAGGCGGAGCTGCTGAAATTCCTACAAGGAAATCTAGACGTTTTTGCCTGGTCTCATGAAGACATGGTAGGGATCAGCCCTAGCATCATCATACACCCTCAACTTGGACAAAAGCATGCCTGTGAAGTCACAGAAATAGAGGCATCTAGGCACGACCTGAGCTGCGGCCCTGGAAGAGGAAGTCACTCAACTTTTAAAATGCGGCTTTATCCACTAGGCAAAATACCCGATCTGGATCACCAATCCTGTTCTGGTCCCAAAACCTAACAGAAAATGGCGAACCTGCATCGACTTCCTGACCTGAATAAATCATGTCCCAAGGACTGCTTCCCCTTACCAAGAATTAACCAGTTGGTGGATGCCACAGCAGGGCACTAGCTCATGTCCTTCATGGATGCGTACTTTGGTTATATCTAGATCGCTATGAATCCTATGAACCAGGAGCATACCAGCTTCATGACTCAAACCAATGCTTATTGTTACAAAGTCATGCCCTTCGGGCAAAAGAACGCGGGAGCTATATATCAGATATTGGTCAATAGAATGTTCGCTAATCAGATCGGGAAAAACATGGAAGTGTATGTTGATGACATGTTGGTCAAGTCAAAAACTTCCGATGACCATGTTCTCGATCTGAGGGAATGTTTTAAGATCTTGAGGAAGTATGGTATGAGGTCGAACCCCCAAAAATGTACCTTTGGGGTGGCGTCAGGAAAATTTATGGGTTTCATAGTCAACACTAGGGGGATAGAGGCGAACCCTGACAAAATCAGATTGTTACTCGAAATGCCATCGCCCCGGTTGCGAAAAGACGTCCAGAGTCTGACAGGAAGGGTGGCAGCCCTTAATCGGTTCTTTTCCAAGTCTACAACCTGCTCCGGGGGAATAAAAAGTTTGAATGGACCAAAGAATGTGAGCGGGCCTTCCTCGACCTAAAAACACATTTAGCCGAGCCGCCAGTGTTGTCTAAGACAACGGCAGGAGAGCCTATTTTTCTTTACTTAGCTGTTACGGAAGATGCGGCTAGCGCCGTGCTAGTCCGGGAAGAGGATGGGGCTCAAAAGCCAGTCTATTACATTAGCAAAAGGCTTCTCAGAGCTAAATCGCGATATCTGTTAATGGAAAAAATGGCTTTCTACCTTATCACTACCTCCAGAAAGCTTAGGCCATATTTCCAGTCCCATTCAATCCATGTCATGACCGATCAACCTTTAAGGTAGGTACTACAGAAACCTGAGGCATCAAGACATCTTTTGAAATGGGCCATCGAGCTCAGCCAATTCGAAATACTATACGTACCACGGACTGCAATCAAAATCCAAGCCCTGGCTGATTTAATGGCTGAATGCACTGGATTCCGAGAGCATCCTGAGGAAGAACTGGTGCAGGCTTTGTGGAGAGTCTTTGTGGATGGTTCATCTAACGAGAGCGGGTCCAAAGCTGGAATTATTTTGATATCCACAGAGGGACATCGTTTCCACTCCGCATTACGGTTAAGATTCGAGGCGTCTGACAACGAGGCTAAGTACGAAGCTCTATTGGCTGGGCTTAGAGTGGCGAAGGAGCTGAAGGCCAGGGCCATCCAGTGCTACAGCGATTCCCAGCTCGTGGTAAACCAAGTATTAGGGGGGAATACCAAGCGCGAGGAACCAAGATGGCGGCCTACCTAGCCAAAGTGAAGAAGGAGCTGTCCGAATTTGAATACAGCCTAATCAGACAAATCCCACGTGAGCAGAACGCCAATGCTGACGCTCTAGAAAAACTCGCCACCTCCAGGGAAGCTGAGACCTTGAGCCTGATACCGGTGGAATTCTTGGAAAGACCAAGCGTGGTAGAGGATACAAGGGAGATCGAGATGATCAATGTCAGGCCAACCTGGATGATCCCCATAGTCGAGTACCTTACAATAGGGAAGTTACCCGACGAGCAAAATAATGCAAGGAAGATACTCTATCAAGCTTTGAGGTATATAGTCATAGATGGAACGTTGTACCGGCGTGGCCTCTCTCTGCCTCTTCTGCGATGTGTTCTGCTAGAGGAGGCTAAAACTATTTTGCAGGAGGTGCATGAAGGCTTTTGTGGAGATCACGCTGGGGGGCAAAACCTGGCCTTGAAGATATTGAGGCAAGCATATTATTGGCCCACTCTATCAAAGGACTCAATTTCCTACGTCCGAAAATGTGACAGGTGCCAACGGTTTGCCACGATCGCCCGAGCTCCACCAGTCGAGATGAAGATGATCTCGTCCCCATGGCCATTCATGGTATGGGGAATTGAATTAATAGGAGCCCTGCCCACGGGAAAAGGAGGAGTTCACTATGTAGTAGTGCCCATTGACTATATCATGAAGTGGGCAGAAGCAGAGCCCCTGGCAACGATAACGTCAAAGAGAGTCCTCGATTTTGTGGTTAGGAATATCGTGTCAGACAATGGAACCCAGTTCGATAGCGACCGCTTCACCAAATTTTGTGGACGACATGCCATAATTAAGAGTTTTTCCTCAGTGGCCTACCCCCATGCTAATGGGCAGGTCCAAATTGTGAACAAGATGCTCAAGGAAAGCCTTAAGAAGAGGTTGGGGGAGGCCAAGGGAGTTTGGCTCGAGCAGCTCTCGCAGGTGCTATGGGCGTACCGGACCTCACACTGAACTTCGACGGGGCACACCCCTTTTTCCCTGACTTTCGGAAGTGAGGTCGTCCTCCCTGTCGAAAAAAAAATAGCCACGCACAGGATCCAGACCTTCAGCCAGGAGCAGAATGACAAATCGCCCAGCGCGTCCCTCGACCTGATTGATGAAAAGCGAGAAGATTCACAGCTACGGCTCGCACATTATCAATAGAAAATCACTCATTACTTTAATTCAAAGGTTAAGAAATGCGTCTTTGGATTAGGAGACCCGGTACTCTGAAGGGTGTTTCTAGCGGCCAAGGACCCCAAAGATGGTGCCTTAGGCCCGAGCTGGGAAGAGCCCTATCAAATCATCGAAATCGTACAGGAAGGTACTTTCAAATTGGCCCGGCTTAATGGAGAAATGGTACCACATACCTGGAATGCTATACATTTGAAAAAGTATTTTCAGTAATCAAACCTCTTGTCTATGTAAGGCTTGCATTTAAAAGACAATTAATTATAAAAAAAATGAGGATGTGTATGGTTTCATTTGTGTCTGTGTACGGTTTCATTTGTATGTTAGTTCAATGTAACCTAGCAAGTCCACTTCCTGATTACTTGGGGGGAAAATCATCCAACGACCAGGTTCCAAAACTTAGAAGTTGGTTAAATTGATTATCCAGTGTTTAAAAAAACACACGGTGTCAATAAAACTAACGCGAACTAATTTTTTGAAATTAAATATCCTGGACACGACCAGGTTCCAAAACTTAGAAGTTGGTTAAATTGATTATCCAGTGTTTCTAAAAAACATGGTGTCAATAAAACTAACGCGAACTAAGTTTTTAAAATTAAATATCCTGGACACGACCAGGTTCCAAAACTTAGAAGTTGGTTAAATTGATTATCAAGTGTTTCTAAAAAAACTCGGTGTTGATAAAACTAACACGAACTAAGTTTTTAAAATTAAATATCCTGGACACGACCAGGTTCCAAAACTTAGAAGTTGGTTAAATTGATTATCCAGTGTTTCTAAAAAACATGGTGTCAATAAAACTAACGCGAACTAAGTTTTTAAAATTAAATATCCTGGACACGACCAGGTTCCAAAACTTAGAAGTTGGTTAAATTGATTATCCAGTGTTGTTTCTAAAAAACACGATGTCGATAAAACTAACGCGAACTAAGTTTTTTAAATTAAATATCCTGGACACGACCAAGTTCCAAAACTTAGAAGTTGGTTAAATTGATTAACTAGGGTTTTTTCTAAAAAACATGAGGTGTCGATAAAGCTAACGTGAACTAAGTTTTTACCTAGCACATCATAAAGGACGAGAGATTGGAAAACAAGTAAAACTTGGATAACTGAAGTTAATGTGCAAATTGTCATGAGGAGAATAACCTCGTGCTTAGCATTTACAAATAAAAATAAAAGTACAAAAATTCTAAGCCCCCCCCCCAGACCGCTCTGAGGACGTCACCTCCTCAGTCTCCTGCTCGCCCGCAGCGGAGGTCTCCTCAGTCTCAGTCGGCGCCTACAGCTCCTGTTGAAGCCGAACCTTGAACTTCTCGAGGTAGTGCCCCCACGCATCGGAGGCCATAAAAGAGAAGTTATCGTCCTGATTGAAGGCCCAGCAGTGGTAAAGCATGCTCTCCACGGAGGAGGTCGATGCCTTTTTCTCCTCCAGAAGGGCTGCCTCGCCCTCCAGCTATTTTGCCTTGGCCCCCTCAAGCTCATCCAGAAGGGCTACTGAGATTTCCTTCGTTGCCTGCTCGCCTTCCTGAGCAGTGGTTAAGGCAGCCTTCACTGCCTGTTCACTCGCCTGGGCCACCACCAAGGCAGCTTTAGCATTCTGCTCGCTCTGTTGAGAAACGGCGAGAGCAGCTTGGGCCGCAGTCAGCTCGGCCTGGAGTTCATCATTCCTAGCCCTTGCCTGAGATATGCTATGATGTTGAGATAGGGCCGCCTACAAAGAAGACGTTAGGCGCATACCAAGGGGAATATTAAAAAAAATCAGGTCAGGAAAAGTGCTTACTGTGAGGTTCATTCCCAGAGCTGACTCCATGACATTCTCCGGGCTCCTCTCCTCGATTGTCCTCAGGTCTCTGGGCTTGGCCTTATAAAAATGTTCCACCGCGTAGTTCGCTGTCCCATAGACCGTCCCCCGAAAAGTGTCTGGCATTTGCTCCAGGTCCTGGGGATTGACAGGAATGCAGACGGAGGCGGAAGGGATCGCTGGAGCCGAGGGACCAGTTGGTGCTACCTGGTCCTGAGCGGGAGCTAGGGGAAGGCGAGGAAGGGGTGCGGCTGGACCCCTCTTCTCCGTAGGGGTGACAGGTGCAACTCCCAAGCTCGTGCCTGTCCCTTTGGCCAGGGATTTGGAAGCAGCCGCGGCCGGTGGAGTTTTCATCGACGTGGGTCGAAGTTTCTTGACCAGGGGGCCACCGCTGGATCTCCCCTCCTGTAACATCAACTGGATGTCAGGTTCCCCTCATTGTGCCACCTCCTCAACTGAAAAAGAAAGGAAAATTTGTTAGATATGCATGCATACTCATCAGTTTGCAAGGAAAGTACATACAAAGTATCAAAAAATCCTGCCCTCCGAGCAAGAGGAGGAGTCTATTTCCACGACCTCTGGCCTCGGAGTTGCTACAAGAGAATGAGAGTCTAAGTCAAACACTTCTTGGATTAAGGGAGGTTCTGGGTCAGACTTTACTTCAGGGCTGGACTCCTCTACGTATTGCCTAAGTCCTGGGGCTACAACACCGTGGAGAAAGGACGGCCACGACCTAAGGTTGGTTCCATACTCTTTAAAGAAGGCTGACCTAAAGGACAAGGTATTGTCCACCACTATGGTCCCCCTAGGATGGCCCATATCATACCGGAGAACCAAGTGGTCCACACACTGGAGCAAGGTGATACTGTGATCTGGGTCATCAGGGTTACGGTGTACGATCTATTTAGGGTTGAACCTAACTAACCTAAGGTCGGCCACGACCCTATCTAAATCCCTAAAAGGATATGGGTTACCTTGGCCAGAGGGGCCGGCTGCTGCCCCGACGCGGCTCCTTCAGCAATGGGATCCCCGGCGGCCTCAGGAGCTCGCCTCTTTCGCACAAGGGGTACCTCGTCCTCCTCCGACTCCTCGCCATTGGCCTCAGCATTCCTTTCGAGAATGGGAGGGAGCTCGCAGATTATGGGAGCAGCGGCCTGCGTCCTTCTCAAGGCCAGGGTCTGACCTTCGGCAATCAGCTTGCACGCCAGCACGTGTCATCGGACACGAGCTGGCGGTAGTCTTTCTCGTTGGGCGAAAGCCCCACCAAAGTCTCGTACTGACCCCCAAGGGTCACTGATTTGGCCGTCCTAACAAAAAAGGCTGCGCGAATACATTCCAATCAATATACGCACAAGGAAGACTAAGTATGAAAGGAATTTTATGCAAGCTGAGAAAAGAAAAATTACGGGGGCGATTGAAGTATCGGTGTTCGCAGTTGCGGAACCCGTTCGACATGAAGAATTGATCTTTGAAGTCATTGGGGTGGCTGGGCAGCTCAATGACTACAGGCGAGTTTGGAAATTGGGTCAAGTAATAGAACCCGTCCCCTCGTCCCCTCTGGTCCGGGCTGGCTTTGAGGCAGAAGAAGTAAAGGATGTCTGCCGGAGTGGGGACCTCCCACTCATGCTTCAGGAATAGGTATTTCAACCCCGCCAGCAGCCGGTACGAGTTGGGGGAAGCTGGAATGGCGCCAACCTCACATAATTGAGGAAGTCTGCAAAATATTGGTCGAGGGGGAGAAATTCCTCGGCCTTCAAAGGTTGAGCGATTAAGGTCCCTTTCCCAGCCTCAATGTTGTGGGACAGGAGGATTTTGTTGACCCTTCCTTGGGTCATTATCTTGGAGATGATCCTCTCGGCCTCGAAGAATGCATCAAGAGCAACTGCAACCTCCGCCTCCAACATAGGACCAAACTCAGGAAGGGGGGAGTCGGGGACGACCTCCTTCCCCTTGCGGAGCTGCTGAGACGATGAGCCAGCCACATTATTCTTAGATGCTCCTTTCTTTGGTGCCATAAGATTGCCTACCAAATGAAAACGACGGATTTTTTAGTGTGCGGCGTAGAACTTTTGAACAGAAAAAAAAAACAAAGGCAAGGTGTCCAAACACACGAGCTGACGCAATATCAGCCCGCGTGATGACACGCGCCTAAGTTTTCCAACAGACCCCTGATATTCAGGGATCCGTTTGTCAGGCGAGTCAGGCCACTACTTGCCTTGGGAAGAGGGTTTTAAAAAAAAACTGCCCAAGAAACGTGACCCATAAGCTACCCGGTTTTCTAGCCTAAAAACCTCTCACCTTCCATACCCCGAGTGGGTATTTCCTAAGTTTACCCAGAAATTTACCTATAATTTTACCCAGAAATCTCTCAATCCTAGACATGTTTTAGGATCTACTCAATACGCCTAAAATCGAAACTTATGCACCAAAGTTATTCAGGAACAACCTACCATTTACGACTGTGAAATGTAAATTTGCATGGAAAAAAAAAGGAAGTTGAAACACATGAAAAACAGGAAACTTACAATATATTTTCCAAGCGAAGGTTGCAAGCAGCATAGAGGTAGAAGTCCTGGAGAGATCCTCAAGACTGGGCTTCTGAAGGGTTTTGGTGACAAGAATATAGGGATTTCTGGGCTGCAGAAGAAGAAGAAGAGTTTTTGACACTCGGAAGAGAGGAAATGAAGAAAAATTTCAAATAAAGGTGATGAGCACTGAAAATGCCCGGCCCTTTTTATACGTAAAAGGCATTAGGAAATGAGGACCGTCCGATCAAGCAAATACGAGTTACGAGGGTCATGATTCAGAAGATGAGACGGCGGCAAAAAGGTGGCCAGGCCATTTAATGCAATCCTCGAAGCCCAAGCAGGCACCAATCACGACATTCCACGTGTCTAGTACTCAAATGGTGGGAAGGGGATGGATAATCGAAAAGGGAGTTTGAAAGACCCCACCGTGAAAGTCAAAAGTGACGTCATAGATCACGAGCAGGGGCTTGGGGGGAAAATGTACGCCTTGAATATCAGCACGTACTTTGTTGAGGCACCTAGGGCAAAGCGAACTAACAAAAAGCCATAACCAATGCGCCACGTGTTCACCATTCATCCGTGGAAATTTGGTACGATCCCCTAAACAAATAGCTCGAGCTGATGAATCATTTAGCATCTTATTTTAACGCTCTGGATAGCCAAGACCGCTACACTGTGTACTTATAAAGGTGCAAGACTTGCTAATCAAGTCATTAATTTGAAATCGTGTCGCTAAACATGTAAGAGCTAAGGTTAAAAAGGTTTTGGTCTCAAAAGACCCATTTAGCATATATAAACTGTAGTAGCATGGGATCCCATACAAAAACGAAGTTAAAGAAAGTTTACAGAGTCCCAAAAATACATGAGGAACCACTAGCCATACTAAGGCGAAAACAGACAGTCTTCAGGTTCCATGTCCTTGCTTAGATCTCAACCATGGCGGCCGAGGACCTGGCTATGTACATTCTGCTCGCTGAGCTCTTCAGTCAGGGCTGATCTAACTTGCCCTTGCCTTTACCTGCACCACGTAGCACCCGTGAGCCAAGGCCCAGCAAGAAAGCATCACAGATAACTCAAACAATAACAACAGGCAAACAAATAGCTCAATAAGCTTCTATACTCATCAAATATTCCACAACAGATAATCAGCATGTATAACTCAATCCAAGACACATTCTGTCCCATATAACGTTTATGACACATAATATTCAGGGCCGATGACTTAGGCCGCACCCTCTGTTTAACCCACTGACTCTGGCCCGCTTAAACCAAGCTCAGTGCATATTAAGCTGTCCTCGGATACCAGTGTCCGAGCCGCGCCCTGTGCGCTAGTGAGACCCTTGGCACCCTTAGGCCGTTGGTCCACTAATTGGCTTGCATGGCATAATACCATCTTTTCAAGCTTCAACAATAGGGAGCCCTTAGTCCCGTCAAATATATTCAACCAGATGCAGTTTTCTTACCTTTAGTCTATACGGTTATCGAATTACGAGCAACGCCCCTCAAGCACGATTTGTTCCCGAGCCTAAGCTTTTATCACCTAACCACAACCAAAGCATAGGGTTTCATAAATAATCAAATATAGGTTCCCAATTACAAAACTAACTCCCGGGACTCCTAATTCCACCAAGCACGGTGGTGAAACCAAACCCGAGCACCCAAGACCACTCTCCCATGCTTAAAACCCTCAAAATCCCAAGTGTGCAACCAAGGGCTGCGGCCCCCAAAGCATAGCCGTGACCCTTCCTCAAAACAGAGCCCACTCCCTCACTGAAACACACACGCGACGCGGCCCTTGCCTTGGGCGCCGTGGCGCGCCCCCTTGGTCGAGCCCCCTTGGCTTCCTTGCATGCTAAGGCCGCAGCGCTCTAGAACAGAGCCACGGCCCTCCCCTTCGAACCCAGATTTTTCACCATTCTAAAGCTCAAAACCTCACCTTAAACCATCCCAAAACTCCCCAACTCTTAACCAATTAATTCCCAACCTCTTTAACATGATCTAAATAGCATAACTCCCAAGAAAACACAGCCTAACATACTTCAATCTCTTCCTTTCAATTTCTGCAACCCAAATGCTAAAACACACACAAACCAGCCACCAAACTCAATCTAAAACCTCTAAACTTGGAGTTAGAACTCACCTTTGCTGTAGAACCACTTCACCAAACTGTAGCCAAGCTAGGTCCCCAAGTTCCCTTCCTTAATTCTGCCTTAAAACACCAAAGCTATACTAGTTTCAACACTTAACCAAAAATCCAACTAGAGCACAGAATTCAACCACAGAAAAGATGTTTAGATGCTTACCTTAATCCCTGTTCTAGTGCTTGACAAACCCCTGAGCTAGACCTTCAATTCCTCACCTCAAATCCCAGAATTCCTGCTTGTTTCCCCATTTGATTTTTCTGTGTTTTCTTCCCTTAGTTTTCCCCTTTGTTTTCCTTAAGCGTGAGAGAGAGAGAGAGCTGAGTCTAAATTAAGTCGGTTTGTGTTTTTCTTCTAAAGGCTTCCTTAAGTCTATCTCACGTGTTATGTTAATCCCAAGGCTCGGGTTGCCGGAACCGTCCCCGAGGCCAAAATGGTAAAATCCCCCATTATTCCCGCCTAGACATCCTAACCTCAAATATATCTCCATATATTTATTTTCATGTCCCGATAACCCAATTCACCATCCGCTATCTAATAATATCCCCGACTTCTCCAAAGTCATAATTTAAACCCCATTGTGACTTTTCCCGCTATCTGACCCTAGAATCGTCTTGAGTCGTGCTCAACGAACCTGTCCACATAATAATGTGGTTCTCACATATATCACACATCATACTACCACATAATACAATCAATTATCATATAAACATTATTAAACACATAATTATTCATTAAATCACAATCATTCCAGTAATGCCCTCCTGGCACACTAATCAAGACCCTTAAGCCTTATTAGCGAATTTGGGTCGTTACACTTATCATCTGGAACCATTGTATAAGCATGGCACCAAAAGACACGAGCTAACTTTAAGTTAACCTCGTGGTACATCAGAGGTCTGACATACCCCAGGATCTTTGTAAAGTTGGCCACGCAATATAAACGTGCCTATAACAGACATCACGTGTCTATTTAATTCCCGGATACGCAATTTAAACGTGCGTGATCAGACATCACACGCCTAATTAAGGACATGCGGCCCATTACCTTTTTTATCTGATTGATTAGACCGCACCTCAGTGTAAAATTTAGATGTTAATCATCAATGTCGCATAAATTATGTGAAGGATCAAGAGATCACGGGATGACCCCAATACCTACCAAGAGATCATTCTCCTATAAATACCAGGATCCTGGGTAGTGCAAGGGGTTGGATTCTTTCTGTAATGCAAATACTCTGTAAAAATAGCAAGAGAGAAAAATGGTAATAATATTGACTCGTGGACTAAGGGGATTTTAACCTCTGAACCACGTAAAAAGGAGTGATCATTTTTCTCTTTGTAGTTGGCTTCCAACATCCTTGAGTATTATCATTTTCTTATTACGGTTTATCATTAAGCACTAATCCATCCTAGTTATTCACATAATCCACTGTTGGCAAAAAACCGCGTCAACAGTATCAAACATAGGAAAGTGTTCAAATTCTCATTCATGCATACCAAACGGCCCCTAAGGGATTCCCTTTTTGATGCCAAGCAAGTTCACGGTTGTAGCTCACGGATATGACCTTAGTCACCATATCAGTTGGGTTGATCTCAGTGGATATCTTTGCAATCTTGACAAGTTGTTTCGAGATAGTATCCTTGAGAAAATGGAGCTTAACATCTATGTGTTTCTTCCTTTCATGAAACACAATATTCTTAGACAAATTTATTGCACTTTGTGAATCACAATGTACAATCACATGATCTTGTCTTAATTCCACCTCACTCATTATCCCTTTTAACCAAAGAACTTCTTTAACAGCTTCTGTGAGAGCTATTATTCAGCTTCAATCGATGAGAGGGCCACAACATGTTGTAAATTAGACTTCTAGCTTACAATATTCCTTCCAACAGTGAAAACATACCTACATAAAGATCTTCTTTTATTATGATCACCAGCAAAATCTGAGTCACAATACCCCATAACTTCATTTATTCCTGGTCTGACTTTGTGTACAAAATTTGTAGGTTTGTAGTGCCCTTCATGTACCTTAGTAACAATTTCACAACTTGCCAATGTTCCAAGCTTGGTTTTCTCATAAACCTACTAACCAAACCAATTCCATATGCTAAATCTAGTCTTCTTGATACCATAGCATACATAATGCTACCAACAGCATTAGTAAAAGGAACTCTCTTCATCTTTTCTTCCACAAAAGATGCTTCTTCTTCTATAAGAGACTTGAGTTTGAAGTGGGCTCCAATGGGAGTGTTGATAGATCTAGCTTCCTTTTGATCAAACATTTTAACTACCTTCTTGGCATATCCTTCTTGAGACAATCTTAATATGCCCTCATTTCTGTCTCTAGATATCTCCGTTCCCAAAATCTTGACAATTGCCCCCAATTGCTTCATATCAAATTCTTGACTTAGCATATCCTTGAGGCTTTCCATTTTAGATCTATGTTTACATGGTATAAGCATGTCATCAACATAGATTAACAAGTATATGTGGCTTCTGTCTTCAAGAACTTTGAAGTAAACACAACTATCAAACTTTTATCTTTGAAATTTTTGTCTCAGCATAAAATCATCAAATCTGAAGTACCACTGTCTTGGTGATTGTTTCAAACCATATAGAGATTTCTTCAGCAAGCACACCTTCTCTTCCATCCCTGGCTAAATGAATCCTTCAGGTTGTTGCATGTGTATTTCTTCATCAAGATTACCAGAAAGAAATGTTGTCTTAACATCAAGTTGATCCAATTCTAAATTCTCAATTGCAACGATAACCAATATAGTTCTTATAGAAGTGTGTTTGACAACTAGAGAAAATGCTTCATGATAGGATATCCCTTCAACTTGAGAAAATCCTTTTGTCACCAATCTTGCCTTGAATCGAGGCAGCTCAACTCCTTCAATCCCTGGTTTTCTCTTGTAAACCCATTTGCACCCTATTACTCTTTTGTTCTTAGGTTTATCCACCAGAATCCATGTCTAATTCTTGGATAAAGACTCCAAATCTTCTTTCATTTCCTTATTCCATTTCCTCCATTCAACATTATTATTGGCTTCCTTGTAGAAAATAAGCTCATGTAGCTCTAGTAAATTAGCTACACTAAGGGCAAAAGCCGTAATATCAGCATGTACAAATCTTTCAGGAGGTATGATATTTTTCCTTGCTCTATCTCTAGCCAAGAGATAATCTGAAGCTTGAGTATCTCTTTCATCTACTTCAGTGCCATCTGCATCACATCCAGATGCATCTCCAAGTTATTTATACTAAGATACACCTTGATTCTCATTTTGTGATGTATCTCCTAATTCAATCTACATAGTATCTTTCTGCTCAGCTTGTTTAGATCTGGCGTGATCACTAAATTACATGTTAGTTTTATAAAAGCAGTGCTCATTGAATATAACATCATGACTGATAATGAATTTTTTCTCATCTATTAACCAAAGTTTATAACCCTTGACACCACTTGGATAACCAAGAAACACACCTTGCTTAGACCTAGTGTAACGCCCTGGATAACCAAGGTCGTTACACTGTGTGTTTGAAATAGTGCGAGACTTGCTAATCAAGTCTTTTGGTTAAAAATGTGAATCTAATGATACAAATAGGTTAGGCTTAAAATATTTTGGTTATAAACGAATAATTTTCATTAAAATACATGTTTGGTACATGGGATACCAAATTAAGGTTTAAATAACGTAATTACAAAATTTCCAAAGCTTATAAGTAACCAAACCACTCTAATGGAAAAATACACGTTTTAGGTTCTCGTTCCTGTACAAAATCCTCGACCGTGGCGGCCGAGCAGCTGACAATGTACACCTCGCCCCCAGAGCTCTCCAACCCATGGTCAACTTGCCTTACCCTTGCCCTTACCTGCACCACGTAGCACCCGTGAGCCAAGGCCCAGCAAGAAAACATAACATTTAAATTACAATCACTAATAATATCTAATTATTTCACAAGACATAACCAGGTACTCAACAGAACACAACAATCACCCATTCAACGATAATATTCAACAAGCTAACAATCTGCCATTCAACTAACCAACAAATCATAATCATCATAATAATTGCACTCAAATCACCAGATGGTTAGGGCTGACAACTTAGGTCGCACCCTCTGTTTAACCCACTGACTCCGGCCCGCTTAAACCGAGCTCAGTGCATAATAAGCTGTCCTCGGCTACTAGTGGCCGAGCCACGCCCTGTGCGCAAGTGTAAACATCGGCGCTCTTAGGCCGCACGTTTACTAGTTACATGGTGTGATACCATCCATTTACAATTCACATGGCATAATACCATCCTCTTTAAAGAGCATACAAAATAGGGAACCCTTAGTCCCAATATAAATTCCACAACCAGGTGTAGTTTTCTTACCTTTAATTCCAAGTGCTTTAATAAGGAAAGACGACCCCCAAGCACAATCCTGCCCTGAGCTTAAGCATACACCTAGTCACAACCATGATAAAGGATTCCATTAATATTCGAGTAAAGGTTTCCGAGTATAGTTCTAACTTCTGGGACATCCAATTCCACCAAACACGGTGGTGGAATCAATCCTGAGCACCCTAGTTTAGGTTTCCACGCTTAAAACCCCCATTTAGCCAAAACTGCCCTTTTGAGTCGCAGCCCTGAAATCTGGCGCCGCGGCCCGCCCCCAAAAACAGAGGCTAAGCCTCTCTGATCACAGACACGCGCCACGACCCTGCCCTGTGGCGCCGCGGCGCTCCCTTGCCGCAGAGCCTCCCTAGCTCTTCCTTGCTCCATAGGGCCGCGACACTCTAGAACAGAGCCGCGAACCCAGAAAAACCACCATTTTTAATATTCAAACCTCACCCAAATCCACCCTAGACCATCCCAATAACATAACTCAATTATCACAATTCTCTAACATGCTTCTAGCAGCAAAACCCAGCAGAAATCTAGTCTAGAAACCCATCAAAATAACATTTTAATCTTTTGAACCCACACACTCAAGAACACTCAAACCAGCCACAAAACATCAAAATTCAAACATTAAATCATAATTTCGAACTTACCTTCACTGCAGGACAAATTCTCCAAGCTATTTCTGGGCTAACTCCCAAGTTCCTAGCTTTAATTCAATCTTCAATTTCAAAACCCACAAGTCTCTTAGAATTCAACCAAAGTCACAGAATTCTAACCACCATACATAAAAATTACAGCTTACCTTAGATTCTAGTTAGTTTCCCTAGCTCCCACTGAGTTAATCCTCCAAATCCTCAGCTTAAATCACTGAATTCCAGCCAAATCCCCTTTGTTTTCAGAATTTTTCCTTAAGAGAGAAGGAGAGAGAGAGAGAGAGAAAGGTCGGTTTAGCTTTTGTTCCACTGCATTCTAAAGTTTACTTAGTCTATCCTTAGGTACTCAAGTCAATCCCAAGGCTCGGGGTACCGAAAATGTCCCTGAGGGCAAAATGGTAAAATTCCCCAATATTCCCGCCTAGGCTTCCTAACCTCAGTTATATCTCCTATTATTTATTTCCATAACCCGATAGCCCAAATAATCTTCTAATACCCGAAATACCCCTTGACTTGCCCCAAGTCAAGCACCGGGTCCTGTTGTGACTTTCCCGCTACTTGCTCCCTAGGATCGCCTCGTGCCGAAAGCTGCAAACACATATATCCACATAATAATGTGGTCTTAACAGTTTTCCACAAAATCACATTTATGCCCTAACAGGCCAAAATTATAATTATGCCCTTACAACCAAAAAGGGCCCGCATGCTTATCCAAAACTCATAAAACATGCATTTCACATAATCATGCATAGCACACTCCATTAGTTCACATAAGTTCCAATTATGCCCTCTCAGCACACTAATCAAGGCCCTTAAGCCTTATTAGTAATTTTGGGTCGTTACACCTAGGATTCAACTTCCCTTGACTAATAAGAACATAACCTAGACAACCAAAAGGTTTCAAGTGATTGTAACTTCGTTCATTACCGGACCAAACATTTTCAGGAACCTTACAATCTAATGTAGATGAAGGTGACCTATTAATGAGGTAGTAAGCAGTAGCAGTAGCAGTTGCATGTGCCCAAAATATTTTTGGCAAACCTAAATCAACTAGAATGCATCTAACCTTACTCATCTAACCTAAATCAACTAAATCATTCTCTCAGCAAGACTATTTTTCTGAGGGGTGTTCCTAACCGTATGGTGCCTAACAATGCAATTTTTAGTGCAATAAGAATCAAACTCAGCATTACAGAATTCCAAACCATTGTCAGTTCTAAGTTTCTTAACTTTCTTCATGGTTTGATTTTATACCATAATTTTTCACTCTCTAAACCTTTCAAAAGCCTCATCCTTAGTTCTAAGAAAATATATCCACGCTTTGCTAGAATATTCATAAATTATAGAAAGGAAATATTGAGCTTTACCTAGAGATAATGGAACTTGAGATAAACCCCATCAATCTGAATGAATATATTCCAATATTCCTTTGGTTGTATGAGTTGAGCTTGCAAATTTCAACATGTGAGCTTTTCCTACAACACAGCTTTCACAAAACTGTAAGTCTGAAATATCTTTAGAGTTAAAGAAACCTTGCTTACTAAGTTCAATCATTCCCTTGTGACTCATATGTCCAAGTCATCTGTGCCATACTTATGTGGTATTAGATTCTGTAGTTGAAACTCCAGCAGACCCAGTTATGGTCTCTCCTTGCAGTATGTAAAGTCCTTGTCTTAGCCCACCTCTCATAAACACCATTGTACCTTTGGATATTCTCAAGACTCCACCTTCAGCTTTGTAGTTGTAGCGTTTGGAATCTAAAACACCAAGAGACGACAAATTCCTTTTTAGTTCAGGTATAAATCTAACTTTAGAAAGTACTTTTATGGTGCATCTCTCAATTTGATATTGATAGAACCAATTCCTTGAATTCTGCATGTGTTATTATTTCCCATCAGCACTTGCCCACTACTTTCTTCTTTTAGATCAAAGAACCAATCTTTTCTTTGTGACATGTGAAATGTACACCCAGAATCCATAACCCACTCATCCTTAGGATCACTTGTTAACACAGTGAGAACATCTCTGTCCATAGATTCATCTGTGACATGAGCTTGATCTATGTTGTCTTGCTTTTTTCCTTCATTCCTTCTCTGTGGACAGTTTCTTTTGAAGTGACCCTCTTGGTTACAAATCTAGAAGTTTCTCCTTGGTTTTGACTTGGATCTTGAGCTCCCTTTGCTCATTCTATTTCTGTAGTTGTTGCCATCTTTTCTTTCAGATCTTCCTCTCACATTTAGACATTCGACTTGAGATCTTGACACCTTAATGTTAACTTCCAGATCTAGTTCCTTTGATTATGCAACACCAATCACTTCTTGCAGTGACAATATGTCTTTACCATACTTCAAAGTGTCCCTCAGATTATCATAGGCCTTCAAAACTGAGTTCAATAAAAAGATTGCTTGATCCTCTTCTTCAATCTTTACATCAATTGACTCCAAATCTAAAACTAACTTGGTGAAGTCATCTATATTATCATCAATAGACTTTGATTCCTCCATCTTGAATCCATAGAATCTTTGTTTGAGATAGATTCGATTTGTTAAAGCATTGATCATGTACACCTATTCTAACTTCTTTCACATACCGTGAGTTGTTTCTTCTTTGATTACTTTTCTTATAACTTGATCATTCAAGCTCAGAACACTAAGAATACTTGGTTTGGATACAACTAGTGTAGTTTATCCTACATCCAAGGTTGGGCAGCAATGCCTAAGTCAAGCCCACTATATCAGAAAATATTACACCCTCCAAGCTCTCAAGATTACAACAATATACATCCAATTTCTCTTGAAATACTCTTACACTTGAGTATTATAATATAGTTCTTGTTCTCAGCTAAAAACTTATAGAAATTGAATAGCACTTGGTTGATCAAGCCTAAAACTATATATAGGGTCGAGATACAAGAACTAAAGAGTCTAACAGAAACTAACAACAACATATTATTCTGTTATGAACTGTTGATGTCCATGCAGATGCAGCTGAAGTCTAAGTAGTTGCAACGGAAAATGCAAACTACTGTGAGCTATCATTTGAGCAATCTTTTGATTTGTTGAGGAAAGAAGTCACAATCTTCACAATGAGTTACCTTGAGTCATAGGCACAAGGAAGACATTCGAGGCGTCATTCTCCAGCCTCGCTGAACTGCAAGCGCAAGGAAGACGACGAGCCCAAACGCATGTCGTCGAGTCTCATCCCCATCATATAACGGACCCACACAACTAAAGAGAGATTGTTGTCGAAAAAAAGAAAGAGATAGAAAAGGGAGATATTGGTGAGTGAAAATTCAGATAAAGAGGAGAAAGATATAATTATTAAGTTGTCTTACACAAGGTGGTTTAAAACGCTTAACGATTTAACTTAAGTTGGAGATAAATTATGAGATTTTTTTGTAGGCATCTATAATTTACTTGTATGGGTCTAAAGTGTTACAATGAGTTATCTAAGCATTCCCACAAAGTTTGGGAACATTTGGAGGTGTTTTAGGTAACTTTTAGAGAAGTTGACCAAGCATGGTGGCAACACATCACGCCTAGATTTTCAAGCTAAAGGAACCATAGCAAACGATGCATCTCCTATTATGGTGGCAACACATCGATCGCCTAGTAGAAGAAAGGTCTCCATGGTAGGTGGTGCATCATCTGCCATTACTGTACATGTGTATTTTTTTTAAGCTCCAAATGATGTGTTTAAAACTTCTAATCTTATTAGTTAGACTTAATGACGATGCCTACACTATAAAATGGGTCATTTAGAGTTATGAAGCATTGATCGCACTTCTCAATTCTCTCTCAAACCTCTCCAAGAAATTTATCAAGAATTGCTTGACTTTTATGAGTTTCAAGGCGTGTTAAATTCCAATTCTCATTTCATTTTGTAGAAGCTTCAAGCAACTTTGGAAAGGCTTGCAATAGAGAATTTGATTAGCCATCTCCATCATGTATAAGTCTTTGGCTCTCCATTTTGTGGCTTTGCGACATAGGCGCATTTGTTCTGTCTTTGAGTTTTCCATCATTTTATGTCTTTTCTTTTATGATAATTCTATTATATTTTCTATGTAGATTCTAATTCACTCTCTATTTTATGTCAATTCATAGATTATGCTTTATCTTTGAATATTTAAAATTGTCCTTAAAACTATGAATGTGGTTCTTGATTAGTCTCTAGGATATGTATTATTGAGTTAATTACATTTCTTCATTGTTGATATATATATATAAAAAAAAAAAAAAAAGGCTCTCATTCAACAGGTTGTTTAAACTCTATTTTTGGCATAGAAAGTATTCAGAACTTCTAAAAAATATACAGGATGTTAAAATAATTACAATGTACACTCTCATATAAAAAAAAAATAAGATTATGACTACCCAAGTGTCGACAACAAGTAAGGGATGCATTGGTTCCACCTTTCTAAATGATGTACTGTAGTTGTTCCCTTTGTTTATAATTATATAAATTTTGATTGTAAATACATGCTTAAAATGTGTTTGATAAAATACCTATAAGAGAATTAACTTAGTATATCAATTGTAATTTGCATAACACTTATTATATATTTATATAGAAATTTACTTTAGGGTTAATTGCAGCTAAACTATCCAAACTTCATGGTTTGCCACACTTTCCAAATTTTTTTTTACATTATCCAAACTACCTGAATGTGTCATTACTACCCATCTCTAACGGTGTTAAGTTTCCCCTGGGGTTGCTTGCTGCTAAACTACCCAAACTTTATGGTTTGTTACACTTATATACCAAATATTTTTTTACGGCAAAACTACCCAAACAGTTAAAAATTTAGTGTAAAATATTTTTAAATTATGAAAATAACTAAAATATATATATAAATAACATAAATTAATTGTAAAATTAACAAAAAAAAATTATTTGATAAAAAATGTTTTTAATAAAAAAAAATTAAGGTAAAAATGATAAACAAACTATAAGAAACGGAAAAAAAAAACTTTAAGAAATTATTTAAGAAAAAATAAAAAGAAAATAAATAACATAGTCATATATATATACTAGGTGAAAGCAACCTAAAAGTGCATGTTTGCTTAGTTTCATTTAGAAAATGTATTAATCTATTTTTATTATGTTTTTGAAGGAAAAATACTAGTTGGCCCTTGTGTTTTGCCGGAATACTCGATCGACCATTGTGTTTTGACTAAAATGCCCTTATGTTTATAAATTAATGAATTAATAAAATAATTTAAAATATATTTTACAATTAAAAATAATTTAAATTAATTTGAAAATAAAATATATAAATAATACATTACATAATTCAAAATCATAAATATTTTTAATTTTAAATATAACATTACACATGGGCGTGAGGCGTTGGGCGCGCAGGGGCGCGGTGCACTCGGACATAGGCGCGCATGGGCGCAAGGCACTAGGCAGCATGTCTGGGCACTGGTGTGGCGCTCATGGGTGTTGGTGTCACGACTAGCGTGCAGGTTGTGTGCACATGCCGCAGGGAAGGGGCTCGGGCTTCAATTTCTTTTCTCCTTGTGGCCAGAATTTTTACCACTGAATTTCAAAATAGAATTACAAAAATTCATATGTCCCAAAATTGCTTACACAAGATCTAAGAAAATTAAAATTCAATTCCTAACCTAATAATACCATATAATTAACTCATCATTCAACAATTCATTCATAAAACAAAACCATCCATTCAACATACATATAAAAAATGTAAGAAACTCACACAACATTTAATGTATACATATATGAAGATAGTAGACCGCTTTGGTACCAATTGTTGGTATTAAAATAGCAAATCAGAGTGACAGCTGAAGGGTGATTTAAAAAAAATTATTAATACTGAGCCAGGATCTCTACATATATTTATACATTAAATCAATGTAAATAGAAAAATAGTAGAATACATCTTGAAGCCTATCAAGTATCCTAGCTATCTTCGTATAATTAAACGATCATCCAATCCATGTATAGATCTGATTGAGACACACATTGTAGTCTTCCAAATCAATCCTCAAACATACAAGGACAAGTGTGGGCACGTGAGATGAAAATGTTTGATTTAGGCTCTCTAGATATTCTCAACACACGAGATCTAGAGAGTTTGGAGAATGTGAAAAGGCTTAGAGAGTTCTTTCAATTTTCAAGCTTAGAAAATATATCGAAAGATATGTCTTCTTATAAATCTAGAGATAATAAACAATTTATATCTCTCATTCAAAAATTGATCAGTCACGATATTTATTTAATTATTTATTTTAATAAAATTAAAACAATAATAAAATAAATAAATTAACCATATTTTAACAGATTTAAATTTAAACAATTCAAATCCCAAGCACATTGTTACACCATGTGGGCCGCCACTCACTGTGCAAGCACATTGAGTGGCGTGTGGCATCTTCAGTGCTCCCCAATTTTCTCATTTGTTTGTTTATTTAAGAAAAGACAGTATATTTATTCATTTAAAATAGGATAAATACTATTTTGGACCCTGTGTTTTACAAAAGTTACCGATCGGACCCCGTGTTTTGTTAAATGACAATTTGGGCCCTGTGTTTTGCAAAATAGAACATTTTAATACCCTAGACTAGAATTTGGTCAAACTTTTTTTAAATATGACTAAAATGCCCCCATATTTTATAAAGTAATTCATTAAAAGAACGGAGAAAAACAAATAAAAATAAAGAAATATTTAAATAATCAAACAATTAAACAATATGAAAGTATAAAAATAAAATCAAAATTAAAACTTAAATCTATACTTAATAAAATAAAACACAAAATAAAATCTGATTAAACTAAAACTTTTCTTTTTTTTTCTTCATGTTCTTCATCACTTATCAAACCCATATTTTATTAACAACACAAATTCTTCACATTTTCCCCTAAAATTTGTGTTCTTCTCTAATAAACCCAACACAAACAAACTCATCACAACCAAAATCAACTCAGACTTATAAAAAAAATGATTAAAAATAACATCACAATTCAGCACAAACAAATCTGACCAGATTTTCACCAAAATACACAATAAATTTATATTGAACAAATTCAAAACTCAGACCCACTCACAACAACCCAGCATGTCCGAAGCCTAGTCCCACAGTGTGCATCTCCACCTTCGACCCACTCACAACAACCTAGCGACCCAACCTTAACTCACGGCAACCCAGCAACCCAGCCTGATTCACGGCAACCCAACGATATAACCCAAAGTCATGGCGACCTAGCCTGTTCGAATCCTAGTCCCACAGCGAGTACATCCACCTTCTCTCTACTCTGTCATGGGTGTGTCGTTCTGATGCTCTTCTCCGTCGCCTCCCACCACTGAGATTTCACCATCTCCGCACGAGAAGAGCAAGTCCCCAAATATTTCCTTCTCTTTGCTTCGTCACATATATGAACCCATGACCTTGCCTCCTCCAACAATGAAGTCCCACGAATTGACCTCCTTCAAGAATAAAGCTTCTGCGTCTAGGGTCGGCTGGGTATGGAGACCAAAGTTTGGGAAGAAAAGAAAGAGGGGGGAAAGCGAATGAGAAAGTAACTTTATAGTTCTTTAATATTTTAAAATTTTCATTATTCAAAATATGGTTTTTTTATAATTTTATATTATTTTTTTATTTATTAAATTAACTCATTTATAAAACTAGGGGCATTTTAGTCATATTTAAAAAAAGTTTGACCAAATTCTGGTCCAGGGTATTAAAATGTTCCATTTTGCAAAACACATGGTCCAAATTGTCATTTAACCAAACACAGGGTCCGGTCAGTAACTTTTGCAAAACACATGGTAGAAAATGGTATTTACCCTTTAAAATAATATAAATATTATTTCAAAAATAAATATAAGCTAATTCACAATTAGCTTTATCTTATATTATCATATTTGAATAATTATCTTATACTAAGATAATATTAAATTCTCTATAATATTAATCCAAAGCGTGATTAATATTAATTTCAACTAATATAAAAATTTTCAAATAAAAACAAATTATTCAAATAATTAATTAAGTATACATAATTATCTCATAATTATCACTTAGCCCTAGAAAATTAATTCATTTGTAATTTAGTAATTTTCTCTATTAATCTTGTCTATGACACATTTACCCTTGACAGTGTAGTACAGAGGCGACTCAGAGACCATGGACTTATAATACAAACCTTCAATAAACTAGACTATTAATCAAACTCTTTAATTAAATAATCTTATTTATTAATTCTATTATTACTCCCCTATAAATATGGAATTTCACTCTTAGTAATTATATAATTATATTTATAGAGTTATTTCTTGCAGTCCATTGATATAATCAATACATGTAGTTTTGTCCTCCAATTATTGTTTCATTAATTAGACTGGTCAAAGTTTACCGTTTTACCCTTCTAATTGCCTCTTGTTCCTTAAGTAGCATTAATTCACCAGTGAATAATTAATCTATAATCATATTATAGATTTGAGCTCAATAACTATTATGTTCCAGAATTAACCCTTAAGGGAACCAATATTCAGCCTGTTAGGAAAGCTTGGATTCCATTATTGTAAAATTATTTTCTCAGCCATTCAACATATTGAATCTCCAAAACAAAAGTCATTTATAACCTCATTATATTAAGAGGCCTTAACGAATGAATCAAAAGATCTGATAGACATGAACAGGAGTTCATGATTACTCAGAATTTAGATTGATCTACAAATGATCATCTTTTAAGATATGAATTAAATCTTTATGGAAAACGGTAAGTTTATAAAGAAATTAATTCACATCAGTCCAATCATATATAATCTTAATTATATAAAGTACCTTTACCAAGATGTCTATCCACATCAATAATATGAATATAGATTACTTGCATCCATTTATATGCTTAGTAAACCGTACTACCAACCATTGATTATATATTTCATACTTTAATATGGTGTTGACTATTTTATTCGTTATATATGATCTTAATTCTCTTATATGCATACAAGATCATATTTTCATAAATGAATATGAAATTTTCTAATATTTATATATTAATTATTCAAACAATAATTACAATAATTAAATATAATAATTTTGTACTTTTATTCAATTCAATAAAATTGTCTTTTCCCATACTTTTAGGGCACCAATCCTAACACTTCCCTCCTCCATCTGCAGGTACCTTGAGCATCAGCCCCAAGCATCACCATCATTGTCCCCAATCCCGGCCAGATTTGCCTCCATGTTGGCGCCCTTCATCCCTAACCCCAGCCAAATTTGCCTCCGCATTGGCATCCTTTGTCCCCAACCCTGACATCATATCATTATGCGTACCCCCCTGCCCCCAAAAAAAAAATTAAACCTGAAAGTATTACCAACAAAAAAAAAATTATAATAACCACACAAAATCACAAACAATCAGAGCTAAGTAGAAAAATGATAATCCCAAACAGAGATAAATTAAAAACAGAGAATCCCAAAAGAACTACATAATAAATCAATCGAGATTCTATATTGATCGTCGACCTTCCTTGGCAACCCAGATCTACTAGTGGTCGTCGACCCTCCTCGACAACCCAAATATAACTGTGGTTGTCAACCTTCTTGCCAAGATCTACTTGTGGTCACCGCCTTCCTCGCCTCAATTGTTTCACGCCATCGACAGTCCTAACCAGAAACATAAATAGATGAAGGAGGAGTTAGCTAGGGCCGATTAGTTAATGTCAAAGAGAAGAGAGAGAGAGAGAAAGAGAGAGAAATAGTTTTAAATTATAGTTTTTTAAGATTATTTTTTTTAATAATTAAAGTATATATTTTTGCTCTTATTATAGTTGTAATTTGTTTTTTAATTTTATATAATTAGCTAATTTGTAAAGGTAACGGTATTTTGGGCATATTAAAAAATTGTTTGACCAAAACTGGGCTCAAGGCATTATTTTGTTATGTTTTACAAAACATGTGGTCTAAGTTGTCATTTAACAAAACACAAGGACTGGTTGAGTATTTTGACAAAACACAGGGGCCAAATTGGTATTTTCTATTTTTTAAATTTTCATATAAATTTTTAATAAACAAACAATGCCATATATTAAAAAAGAATGACATAAACATATTTTAAAAAGAATAAACAAAACATTGTCTATAGTTTTAAAATATATATGTGATAACTTTTTAACTCACAAATTGCCCTACTTACCTCTATTCAAGGTACACAATATTTGGCCATGATATTCTTCAAAGCACACCTCGGTAATTGGAGAATAAACTTGTTTATTGTTGATAGAAGATGGACGTTATTCTACTTTCTTATGTAGTTACACAGTCACACTCTTTGTACACACACGACTCCTATATATAATGTAATTATCATGTTTGTTATTATTGGTAATTTATGGCTTACACTCTCTAAATCAACAATGAATACTAGAAATAAACTCAATAGTACAAACCCTAAAAACTAATTAAGAATCACATGCATAGTATGAAGGCAAATCTTAAAAATTTAAATATTAAAGTAAAATGTAAAAAATGATGTAAAATGGAGAGTGAAATTATACATCCTAGATAAATGGAATTTTCACATAAAATATAAAAGAACTATAAAAAATAAAATCAAAAAATATAATAGGAAACTCAAAAACAAAATTAAAATAGTATATCTCATAGACTTAAGGATTTAGAGAGATACAACCTTTGAATTGAACAACTGAGTCTTCAATGCTAGGGAGACATCAAAAGACTTATCCAAGAAGAGTATCGCTGTCCGAAATCTCTTTTCCAATCCTTCCCAAAAAAAATTGAAGCTTCAACAAAATGGAATGACAAGTGAGATTTAACAAGTCTTTGAAACGCATACAATTAAAACAATTTTTGATGAGATTCTTGGAAAAAAAATATTCTTATAAAGCTAGAGATGGGGATTAAAGATAGAGAGAGTTGAAAGTGTGATCAAGGTTTAACAAATCTAAAGGTCTCTTGTAATAGGGTAGGCACCATCATTAAGTCTACCAATAGGATTAGAGCTTTTAAACACGTTATTTTGGAGCCAAAATACGTAATTGTACGAAACAGTCAGGTGATGTGTCGCAACTTAGAGGCGATGCATCGCTAATAACCTTTCAGCATTGCCTCTATGCTTGGTCAACTTCTCCAAAAGTGACCTAAAACACATCCAAATATTTCCAATATTTTTAGGCATGCTTAGTACCTCATTGTATCACTTTAGACCCAAAAAAAATCAATTATGGATGCCTACAACAAAAACTCATAATTTCACTTCAACTTAAGTGAAATCGTAAGTGTTTTACACTATCTTATGTAAGACCGCTTAACTATTATATTATCCAATCTCAACATTCTCCCCTTAGTTAAGTATATTCCTTTCTTTTCTAGCTCAAACAGTGTTGGTGTATAAAGTAAAATATCTTTCCATTTGAACTTTACCTTAGTGAAAATATTACAAAGCCTTATCGAAATACTTGAACCCATTATTCCTAGTGATAAAACCATCTCACACACATTCACTTGACCACTCATTTTCCCTCTTTTCTTGCTTAGCACTTACCATGGCCATGTGTTCATCCAATTCATGAAATTTTTTGGGAGAAACTCTAACTCCCATGAGAGGCGGCACTGTGCCGCCTCTAAGTTTACATAGGTGAAGTTCTTTCAGCATCTTTGCTCCCTATAGAGATGCTTGTAGAACTCAACTGAACTTCATTAAAAGTCTTTGGTTTAACTCTCACTTGATAGCAACTAATACTAATTTTCTCATATGGGACTCGCATTAATTAAGGGTTGAAAAGTATCCGCTTATTAATGTCTTGTTCTTACCCATTGAACTTTTCCAATTGATGTTTACAAGCTTGGAGTTGGGTTGCCTTCATTGGGGAATCTCGTATTCTAGGAGTTTCAGGCCCATCCCTCTAGATGTAAAAGTTACTAGTTTTCTTATAAGAGGTTTGTTGAACGGTCTGCTAAGTTCTCACTAGTTCACATATGAGATTGATAAGTTATCTTGTAGAAGTTACAAATTTTTACTTATAAATGACTTGTTATTAACCATTGAACTCTTGCTCTTTATGTTCACAAGTTTGGAGGTTGTTGCCATCATTGGTGAATATCTAATTCTAGAAGTTTTAGTCCTACTCTTCTAGATGTAAAACTTACTAACATCTTCACAAGAGGTTTTGTAAATTGATTTGCTAAGTTCTCACTTGTTCTCACATATGAGATCGATATGATTACATCTTGAATCAATTGTCTCACATACTCATGTCTTAGACTACCCATTATATAGATGTCATTATAGGCTCTATTTAATGGTGCTTGACTATCACAATATATCGAGATTGTCGATACCTTATTCGTAGAAATCAGGATATCCAACATGAGATCCCTAAGTCACTCAGTCTCTTTGTTATTTATCGTTAGAGCTATAAACTAGGTTTCCATGGTTGAGTGTGAAATATATGTTTATTTATTTGAACTCCAAGAAATCACTCCTCCTCCGAGCATAAACACACAACTGATAGTGGAGAGATTATCTCTTACACTCGATATCTAACTTGCGTCGGAGTATCTTTCAGGTTTCTTCTTTCCCTATATTTTTTGCCACCCTTGACTTATAAGTCAATGTTTTCGACCAGCACTCAACGTGCTAATGTTTTTCTTGACTTATAAGTCAAGTCTAGGGCCCAACCCTAGGATATGGGACTAATAAGTCACCTCAGGGCCCATTTCCCTATCCTCTATATAACCAACCTTGGGGCTAGCCCAGCGTACCTGTCATTGAGTTATCGACTACCAATAGGTCGGTCAAGCGTATGTCATGCTCCTAATTATCCTAACCAAAACGACGAGTGCTAAGCATGCTATTGCCACCCTTGACTTATAAGTCAATGCTTTCTCAATCAGATAATGCAGACAAGCATATATCATATATCAAATATCCAAATACAAAGCAGTCATCATGCTTAATCAACAATCACAAGCATAATCATAATCATGCACATTCTCAGGTGTTCATGCCCTATTCATATTCCTATTTAACAATTCGGGCCAAGCCATAATCACATGTATCACATACTAGGTGCAATTTTCTTACCTTTTGTACCTCCACGAGTTAAGAATGAACGATCCTCGAGCACGATCCTAGTTCCGAGCCCCTAGCGATAACCTCTGATTAAGTTGTTTCCCAGCTAAATCCTCCAGCTATCAAGCTTCTAATCTTCCCATTAATTGTTATGACTCTAACCTTGCTTGAATCCAAGCCCTAAAACTCGAGCTTCCTTCGAAAATGTTAACAAGCTTAAATGAGAGAACGAGAGAGTTTTCTGAGTTTTATAGTTATGAGAGGTTACTTCGAGTTCAAGTAACCTTAAGCAGCTCGGGGTACCCAAAAATGTCCCCAAGGGAAAATGGTCAAAATCCCTAGAATTCCCTCCTGGTCTCACTAACTCCAAATGTATCCTCAAATATTCATTCTCATTACCAAATCGGTAATGTACTAAATACCCAAAATACCCCTTAACTCACTCCGAGTCAAGTATTAGTCTCGTTGTGACTTTCTCGCTAGCTTGCTCCCTAGGATCGCCTCGTGCCGAGTAACTCAAATATATCCACATAATGATGTGGTCTCACACATATATCACATATGGACCAAATTATAAAAAAATTACCCTTTTAATCAGAAACGGACCCACATGCATTTTTAATACTCCTAAACATGCATAATATAACTCGCATAATATAACTCACATAATCATATAATGATACACATATATAACACATAAACACATAATTTCCATAATTTTCCATTCTGGTCCCCTAATCAAGGCCCTAAGCCTTATTAGGTATTTTGGGACGTTACATAGGCCCACTGGGCCAGTTTAAGCGTAGTAAACCCTTACAGCTGCTCTTTATCTGTTAATGTGGACTAGTTCACGTGGGGTGCCCGGGGGATCTTATGGACAAGAACTGTTATAGTAGTGGCAGTACCGTTTCCTAGGAACATCGTACGTTCCATGCGTACCCCATTCTGCAGGTTAGTTAGGGAGACCACAGATTTCTCAGGGACACGTCCATTGTGGGTAGAACTGGGCTTGCTACACCCGGACATATGGTCTTGGTTCTTTTACCAATGTCCAGGTTCATTGACCAATACCCTGGTTCATTTACCAGGACAAACATCAGCTCACAATGATTGATCGAAGGACATCTTGATGGCAAATTAGAATGTTGAGGATGGACTGGGAGACTTCATCTGGATCCCACTTGATGGGATCTGTCTCTTGGAACGGACCTTCCACCACCATAATCTAAATCTTGGAGGATAGAGATTGGATGCGCTTGGGAAGTTGGTTTCGGTCTTCATCTCTTTTCCAGCCCCCTTACTATGCTCGTGTTACTCGCTAGTTATTGGGCTTAGCATGGTCCGGGCCGATAGGGTTTGGTTGCTCATTGTTCGTTGGGCCCTGGCTTCTCCCAAGAGCCCATGAAACCTATTTGGTCATGCCACGTGTCCAAGGTGGAAAATATGGATAACATTTACCCCCCAAGTCTCCGTCCGTGTTCGTGCGATGGAGACTTGCCTTCTTCATCTTGGATCAATCACCTGTCTTCCAGTTTATTTACCTAAGTCCTGGTTCATTGACCAAGACCCGGGTTCATTTACCTAAGTCCAGGTTCATTTACTTTGGGGCAAACTGGTTAGTCCCCAACCTTTCGAATTCCCACTGACTTCGGCACGTGTCTCCAGGTAGATGGTACGTTTGTGCCACTCGCGCCCAAATACTCTGGGTAAAATCCTTTGATGTTCTAGGTGACTGATGGATGTCAGTGCATTTCTCGAAGTGTCCTGTCTATATGGAAAGGTGCTTTTAGCACTCAAGTGGGTTGTTTAATGCTTCTGCAATGTTCGGAACCATCAAATGTGGATTGTCTTGGGATTTTTAATGTGGACCATTGGATGAGAGAGGCGCAGATCATGGATTGAAGAATCCACAATTTAGCACTTGATTGGGCTAGTTAATACGTCTGGGCTATTCGAAACCATCGGATGTGTATCTTTTGGGGGCATTACATGTGGACCGTTAGATTGAACAGGAACTTTTCTTCCTATAAAAACCTCAGTAGGCTCCTTTCCACACTTTTACTGATTCTAAATTCTCAAACCAGAGAGCAACAACTTTGAATATCCGAAATCGCAAACGAAATTCTCCAACACTTGCTTCATTTTTTAGCCCACCTGTTTCCGACGAAGCCCTCCTTTGTTCATCAAGAAGATAGCTTTGTCTAGGACGACCCTTCTGCGAACATCGATGAACTGTTGTATCGCCTCCTGAAGTTCAAGGCTAAATTTATGTCAGCGTGGTCGCTCATACCTTAACAAATCCCAGATCCACATTTATTCAGTAAGTTTTCTGGTCAATTCCTTATTTTCCTTCATTATTTTGTTACCACATTGTTTCCGCGACCATGTGGTTGTCAGGGCCACGACCACCGTGTAGGGTGGTTCTAGGTAGTGCTAGTGATGAAAAATAGGGAGCTTTCTAGGTGACTTCATTCCATAGATAAATTGATCGATGGAGCGGGCTGGACTGCTCTGAATCATCAAACTCGGACGCCTCAAAACTATCCGGGTGAATTGGTTTCCTTTTGCTACGATATTTAGCTTTTAGTTCTCGACTCATACTCATGGGACCTTAATTATTCCTGGATATGTGTCTGGAGGGGACCTCTCAAAGCAGTTTAGGAGAATCCCCGTACCTTAACCAATTTTTTGGTTTTGGTGCTGATTTCTTGGTTCTTGCTTTTATTGTCGTTTCCAGGTCTTTGATCATGGGTCGTGGCATCACTCTCTACCAGGAAGATGTAGTAAATGCAGGCCTCATCATCCTGGAAGGGAAAAAGCTTCCCATTGGCAACACGTGGGAAATGGACGCAGAGGTAAACGAGTTCCGGAACTAACGAAAGTTGAACAAGCTGGAGAAATCCTTCGGGATAGAATCGACTCCAGGGCTTTTCTTCAATAGACTGGCCCGGAAGGAAGAGAAGGCCCACACTTGAGTGGGCGTATTCGAGACCTGAAGCACAGGCCATATTAGTGCGGGAGCCATTCTCCAGCTTCACTACTTCTATGCGCGATTTCTCAAATTCATGGGGATCATGTCGTTCCAGCTCCTGCCCCAGGCATACAAGTTGCTTCCGGGATGGCGTGTATTTTGCGTCTGGAAGGAGATCCTGGAGCCCACCCCCGCGGAGGTTTTGTACTACTATTGGTTGGAGCCGCAGCTAAACTCCAAGGATAGAACGCGAGATGGGTTTTATCGGATGAAGAGTAGTGGTGTCAGTCCAGCTCCACACAACTCCTGGAAACATCCCCTGGATGTCAGGCACTACTAGTTTATGACATTTGGGTTCCTTCTGGAGAAGAACCCCACTTTGGTGCTGGAATTTCAGTGCGTGGGTAAGTTATCCTTCCCCATTCTTCATCTCGTCCTTTATTTTATTTATCAAATACTCACATTCCTGTGAATAAGTCTATATGCCCAAACCCGGTTAACCAAGTTCATCTTGGACTGGAAGAAGATATATGCCACCATCAATGCCGAAGAACTGGACGTAGGGGGGTTCATTACGACGGAGAATCTTCGACTGATTAGACTGATTGTTTTCCATCAGTCGATAGACACCTCCAACCTCTAGGGTTTGCAATGCAAGATGGACCCTGCCCTAAGGGAAGAAATAGCCTTCATTCACATTGAGGCGGTGGAGGTCGCGGTCAAGGCAGACACAGAGAAGTTAAAGAAGGAGCATGTGCGCCTTACAGAGTGGGCCGAATCTGAGGAATTGGATGCATTGCTCGAGGGGTCAGCATCTTGGGGCAAGGTAAAACACCTCCGATTTTAACTTATGCCCCTTATACTGAGGGCTTTGTTAGGAATAGGCAACGCTATCGAGATTATTTGACCATGACTATTAGCAACGTGGGGCTTCATTTCCCCATTGTCGTGGACACATTGACCCTCATGCATTCGTCCTGGTTCCTTCGATATGGTAGCTTTTTGGACCCGGATGACATGGGGAATCAAATTCATGATTTTTCCCTAAAAGAGTTAAGTCATGTCCATTCCATAGATAAGGGTCTATCCTGGAGGACTTAGACTTGCATGTTTCTTTTATATTTGCATGTCCTTCCTGTGTTGTTACTAATCCATACTCTATTCTTATTTTAGGTAAACCGTATATGTCTGATCCCATGGCCAAGATGAAGGAGATGATTGAGGCTAGGGTTGCTGCAGCCAAGGCATCTGCGAAGAAGGTTGTCAAAGGCCCGACCAAGAAGAAGATAATTGAACTGATACTTGGGGACTCAAAACCAGCCATGGAGGCTTCAAAGGGAGTTCAAGTTGTCGCCTCGCCCCCTATGGTGCTTGTTGAGCAGCATCTATCTAATCATGCGCCTCTCCAAATCATAAACTTGGAGCAGGAGCCTTCGGAAGGAGGTGGGGAAAATTAAAGGAAAATGGACTCTGTTGCCACGGGGTCCACAAGGCGGGCCAAGAAGGCCACGACAAAGGAGGACTTCCCCGTGACCAAGGAACATTCCTCGGGTGAAATTCTTATTGTTACGTCAAAGCTCACGGGTGCTCCTGAACTTCCCATCAACACAGCCCTTCTTGGGGAAGTGGAGTCAATCGTCCTGGAGGAGAGGATGAAGATGGTATCTTGGGCTTGGGATGAGGAGCACGAAAAATGGGACGAGGTAGTCCAGGCCCTGATCATTCGTTGAAAAGTGGAATTCACCGGACGTCCAGAGGCCTTTAGCACCCCCCTCCCCCCCAGCAGATTGTGGATCGGTTGGGAGCTAAGATTGGATTTCGGCCTAAGTTGGGGCAGGACGCGGTCCCATTTTCTGGGGACTTACTAGCCCAAGTGAGTCCATGTCCACTATTCAGCTCAAATGCTACGCCACGTTGGCAAGCAATGATGCCCTCTTCATCTCCCAGGCCATCCATCATTAGGCCACGGTGGTAAGCCACTTGTTCGTCTTGTTTCTTTACTGTCATTGTCTTTTTGTGTTGTTTCAAACTTTGTTTTGTTCCAGGATACCTTGCTGGCTCATAGAAACGCATACCTGGTGGCCGAGATGGCCATGAAAGTTGGAGACAACTCAGATGGAGCTGGAGGGGGCCGTCAACCAGCAAGAAGCTGTCAAGGAGGCCCTCACCAAGGAGACAGCCTGGGTTCAAGCCCAGCATGAGGAAGTTTTGTCCAGGAAGGATGATGACCACAAGAAGGTGGTGGAAAACCTGGAGGCAGAACGATATCGTGCCCGTGGCTCGGAAGCTTCGACTAGGGCACTCTTGGAGGCGGCTAAGGCCCAACTTCATCAAGAGCGTGAAAAGGTTGGCTTTGGGAGTCCAGGCCCAGCTGGAGTCAAAACAGAGCGAGGAGGCTCACAGCATGAAGGAGCAGGCTGACGAGTTGTTGGCAGCCACTTTTGACGAAGCCATTTACATGGCCTGGCTCTAGGACAAAAATATGAATCTCCTCCTCTGTCTGGATCCGGCTGCGAAAAGGGCCGAGTTTGAGGCTGTGGATGCCAAAAATCCACCAAGAAAAAAATCCCCAGTAAATGGTTAAAATACGCACTTAGTCACATTATCAGGCTCAGACCTGTAAGTCTTGTGAAACCGGGAGATTATCCCAAGGGAAGCATCACCTTGTGGGCTGTGAAGTATGGCCTTGTTAGGCTAGGAGGCCAAGCTACGGGTCACAAGGGGCCAGGCGCATCAAGGGCCTCGCGCCATGCACCCCCCGACCACGCACAAGGGTCTCACTATGCGAGGCTGCCCTTCCCCCGCATGCGAGGCTACCCTTCCCCCGCATGCGCCTGCCAAGGCCACAAGGGTCTCACTATGCGAGGCTACCCTTCCCCCGCATGCGAGGCTACCCTTCCCTCGCATGCGCCTACCAAGGCCACAAGGGTCCCACTATGCGAGGCTTCCCTTCCCCCGCATGCGCCTGCCAAGGCCACAAGGGTCCCACTATGCGAGGCTGCCCTTCCCCCGCATGCGAGGCTACCCTTCCCCCGCATGCGCCTGCCAAGGCCACAAGGGTCCCACTATGCGAGGCTGCCCTTCCCCTGCATGCGAGGCTACCCTTCCCCCGCATGCGCCTGCCAAGGCCACAAGGGTCTCACTATGCGAGGCTGCCCTTCCCCCGCATGCGAGGCTACCCTTCCCCCGCATGCGCCTGCCAAGGCCACAAGGGTCTCACTATGCGAGGCTGCCCTTCCCCCGCATGCAAGGCTACCCTTCCCCTGCATGCGCCTGCCAAGGCCACAAGGGTCTCACTATGCGAGGCTGCCCTCACCCGCGCGCCTCGCGACCCAGATGCGCGCCAATGCCTCGCACAGCAAGACACACCTCACCACGCTCATGTGCGTCTCGCGAGGTATGACCACACTAAGGAGCCTCGTACCACCATCGTCTTGTGGCCCTCACGCAACCCCATCACGCCTTGTGAGACCCATGTCCGAGCCTCGTGAATGCCCGGGTCATACATGGGTACTCACTTAGGCACCAAGGGTCTTGCCTTGTGAGACCCATCCCCATTCCTCGTGAATGCCCAAGTCATGCCTGGATACTCGCTTAGGCACCAAGGATCTTGCCTTGTGAGACCCATCCCCAAGCCTCGTACATGCCTAATTCCAGGCCTCCTACTTGGAGGTAAGGACGGGATAAAAGAAGTATGGATCGACACTTACTAAAATATAAAGAAACCTAGAGAAGATATTTAGGTAAAGGGGACCACTAGGGATGAGATAAATGTACGAGCACGGGATGTACAACCCTGAAAAAAGGCAAAGGCATGACTCTGACATCTGTGTCCTACAAGTAGTGGAGGTACAGATTTGTACAGAGAGTGGAAGCACTACATGCATACCTCTGACTATGTACCAGGCCGACACCATAACCTTCTACTCCACCACGACCTGTGCCACTACCCTGACAATGTACCTTTGTATAATCTTGTCCCCTAGGACCACAATGTATGGGGAGCCATTAGAGCTCCAGTATAAATAGGTCATCACCCCTCTAGAAAGGGGGTGGGAAAATTGATTGTATGCTAAGGCTGTTAAGTAATATACAATTTCGACTCCATTGCAGTTCTACACATTTACTCTTTCAAGTTTTCTCCATCTTCTTCTGAGATACCTTTGGCAATATAGTCTTAGTTTTCTAACCTTATATCGTTGACGAGATTTCACCGTCAACAGAGGCCAAGGAGAAATAAGACGTGAAGCTCCTTGCTGGGGATCAACAACATGAAAATTCTTCAGATGTCCCGAATCAGAACGAAGCCTAGGCCTGAGCCTTTGTAATTTTGTTTGGGGCTTCTTGTCTTCTTTCTTTGTTTTTTCTTTTTTGTGCACATATTTTTTATGGGTGTGGATGCACTTAAGACAATTTTTTATCTTATCATCTCATTATTATATTGATTTTTTTCCTTGCACATATTTGTTTCCCGCTTTATACTCATGTATTTCTTTAAAAAAATTCACTAAGTGTTTTGCCACTATGCATGAATTCTTTAGATGTGGAGTCCTAGTTCCAATGGCCAGGACCATTAGGGGAAATATTGTGGAAGTTGACTAATTTATCCTGAAACCAAGGTTCAGGTTTCAACGGCCTGGACCATTTTGGACTTACCAAATATAATTTAACTGATTTACCCCGAATTTATGGTTCAGGTTCCAACGGCCTGGACCGTTATGGACTTTTTAGATTTGACTTAGTTTTAACGGCCTAGACCATTAAAGATATGACTTAGGTATAAACTATTTGATTAACTTATCTCGAATCTGAGGTTCAGGTTTCAACGGCATGGATGGTTTACAAGACTAAATTTAATCAATTTAAACCTAAGATTCAAGTTCCAACGGTCCTGGACCCTTATAGGGAAACAATAAATAAAGGTTAGACTATCCTAGACCATGTTAAGTCTGGACCAATCTTTTGGAAGTTGGGTTTTGAAATCCCCAAATAGTATGAATCCAGATTTGGACTAGCCTTTGTGCATTGCATCCTTTTTTATTTTTAATTATAGACTATATAGATGGTCCTACCCCCCAAGTGACCAAAGAGTGCAGTCTTAGGTCACTTGTTCGTGTAAAAATTAAAGACGAACGTGAACTTTTTCTTTCCTTAAAACATTACCTATGGTATTTTTTTCACACCATTTTCATTAAATATGAAATGGCCCTGGGGCGTACCTTACTTGAAAGTGAAAATGTTAAAAAAAAAAAGTAGCGCTACATCCTCCCGACTACTGATAGTACCGGCAAAGGTGTTCAGCGTTCCAAGCCCTCGGGACCTTTGTTCTGTCTAGCCGCTTTAGGTAATATGTTCCTGGACATACTTCGTTTTGGATCTCATATGGTCCTTCCTAGTTAGGTCCTAAAACCCCCCACTCCCAGATCTTGAGATGCAGGGAAGACTCTTCTTGAGACTAAATCGCCAGTTCCGAACCCTAGGCTCTTAACTTTCGAGTTAAAATGCCTTGCCATCTTTCCCTGATATATCTTCAGTTGCACTTGTGATTCTTCCCGGATCTCTTTGATGAGATCCAGGGATTCCTGGAGTAAGGTGTGATTCTAAATGGGATCGTACGTATCTCGTCTGTGGGACGGGGCCGCAGTTTCTGCGAGGATGACTATTTCGCATCCATAAACTATTGAGTAGGGAGTATGTCCCATCGAAGTTCTTTCCGTGGTCTGGTATGCCCATAGGACGCGGGGCAACTCTTCGGACCATTTTCTCTTGCAAGCTTGTAGTTTTTTCTTTAATGTCCCCTTCAAAATCTTGTTCACGACCTTTGTTTGCCCATTTGCTTGAGGCATTGCGAGTGCGAAGAAGATTTTGATGATTCCATGTCTTTCACAGAAATCGGTGAAGTGGATGCTATCAAATTGCTTCCCGTTGTCGGACACGATTTTATGAGGGAGGTCGTATCGGCACACAATATTGTTGATGACGAAGTCTAGGGCCTTTTTGGAGGTAATGGTGCTCATTGGTTCTATTGGGGTTTTATGCCCGAATTAAAACATAATTTCTTTGTAATCTCATTTATTATCAATAAAAGAATAGAAATCAATTTTTGACTTGGTCAATCACTTTGCTCACATGTTTTATTTTCATGATTATTTGTTTGATATAAACTTCTATTAAATCCTTAGCATATGGCTAATCGTATTTATAGTGATGTAATCATAGTGGAATATGAATATGATTATATGTTCAAAATAAGTTAGTCCTAAGATTAGTCAGTGCACATGATTTACACAGACTTGCCAATCTACAATATGATCTACTTACACATTGCGGTGTTATGTTCATTCCAGAACATTAGCAAAGTAGATAAGATCGGATGTATTTGTTACATCGAATTGGACCAATATTGATAGTAGATAAGATAAGTAAACATACTATTATTATCTATTCTAGTCATATCATATCGTTGACCATAGGTCAATTCAATCTCAATTTTGAGTGGTTAGTATTCTAACTGATTGTATTATTTGAGTTCTTTCACTTGTTCGTTACCAGCTTACCCTACGGACTAGCCAATACTTACATCTTGGGAACTCGGTAGTATAATTGAGTGGGAGTGTTAATCATAGATATGAAGATCTATAGCTTCTGATGAAAAAGTGAAACGATGGTTTCCTTTTAGTTTGGTTCAAGGTGCTAAATGATAGAGATCTCATTTCAGTAATTAATATTAGTTTACTGAAATATCATTTACAAGGAACTAAGTGTTTTAAGAGTAAAATACAGTGAGGGGTAAAACGATATTTTAGTACCATCTCATTGTAGACCGTCTATAAAGGATTGAGTGACAATTATGGTTGTAACAATGGATAATTAATAACATATCTATATTTCTTATAGAGTGTTCTACGAATTCAAGAGTGCAATTCTGAGTCTTTAGTGGAGTCACGAGGAATTAATAAGTTAGTTAATTTATTTGTTAGATTTATGGTAACTTATTGGAGCTTGATTTCATAGGCCCATGGTCCCCACTGTACCTTGGATAAAATCATCTAGATAGTTTCAATTAATTGATTTAATTATCAATTAGAATTATCAAAGTTGACCATGTCAATTTTGGATAGTTCCACAGAGCTATGTAATTTAGAGAAGAAAAGATAAATTAGGACAGATTTATTAATTAAGATAAATTAGTATCTAAATTAATAAATAAGTTTAAATCAAGGTTCAAATTATAAATAATTAATTTTATAAAGGACTTAAATAATTATTTAATTAATTAAATCAATAGAAAAGAATACAAGCCTTGATTTTAAGTCCAATAGGCTTATAATTAAATAGGAAATTTCACGGGCCGAAAGCCCATGATAATTTTGACCTAGTGATGATATTATCTATTATTTTATTAATTTTTTAATTTAAATAAATGACCTAATTGAGTCTATAAAAGGAATGCTAACTGAGAGTTGAAATCACACTTATTTCTAAGAAGATCAGAAGAAGTAGGTTTTAGATTCTCTCTACATCATAAGTCCTTTTCTAAGCCTCAATATTCTTTTCTCTTCTTCTCTCTGTATCTATATCATGTGTTGATAATTTCCCACCCTAGTCTAGGTGATTTTAAGGATACTTTGGAAGGCTGTGAATAAAATTGAATAATGGTTCAATTTCTTGGTAATACTCTACGACCGAAATGATACAAGGGTTAGAGAAACTGAAGGAATGACTCAATCATTCTGCTGCACAATAATGTAAGTGTTCTTAACATTATCTATGTATGAATTCAATTTTAGAAACATGTTCTAGGTTATCTTATATTAAATTGTTTGATATAAGATCTACATTAAAATAAACAAGATCATGTATAAGTTTTTCCATCAAGTTTCGCTTCGACCAACTTAGTGTAATAGTCGACGGCTACAATGGCATATTTCAATCCTCCCTTCTCGGTCGGGAGGGATCCTACCAAATAAATTCCCCACATTGAAAAAGGACAGGGACTGGTCATCAAGGTTATCTTCGTGGGAGGAGCTCACAGGATCTTCGTTTACCTTTGGCATTGCTCGTACTTGCAGACGTGGTCTATGCAGTCCTTCTTCATTGTTGGCTAGAAATATCCTTGCCTTAGGATCTTCTTGGACAAGCTGAGTTTGGTTGTGTGATCTCCGCAAAAGCCTTCTTACACTTCATACATGATTGCGCTCATTTCGGTCCTGGATACGCATCACATATACGACATGGATAACTCCCTGCGATAGAGCTTTCCGTCCATCATGACGTGTAATGCCTCAAAATCCCTAATAAGGTTTAGGACCTTGATTATGAGGTCAGGAGGGCCATAATTGATTTATTATGTCGTTAAATGATTGTATGCATATGTTATGTGAATTATATCATAATATGATGATAAATGCATGCATATGGGTCCATTTTTAATTATAAGGGCATTTTGGTAATTTGGCCCGTTGAGGGCGTGGTGATTAGAACATTGCCGGGAATTAAAGGTAAATGTGATATGATTTATTAGCGTTTGAGAATATTTAGAATAACGGGAATTTGAGGGTGTTAATTATGATTAACGAGATAGGCGGGAAAGGACAATTTTGCCCTTGGTGGCTGTTAAGGGAATTTGAAATGACCTAAGGATATTTTATACTTTTCACCCTAAGGGATATATATTAGCCATTTGATGGCTGTGGAAGCTTAAACCCAAAAACAAAGAACCATTTCTCTTCTCTCCCGTACACCATTTCTTCTTCATTTCTCTTTGATTTTTTAAGCTTCTTTAGTGGAACCAAGCTTTGCTAATCTAGGATTGTGTTCCACCATTGAAGAGGGTTCTAAGCTGAGATTGAGGTGAGTTTCTGGCCATTAAAACCTTAGTTCTTGCTCTACTTTTCTATTTGAGTTTCAGTTGGGTTTTGGTTTAAAAGTTGAGTTTCAATGGGAGTTTTTGGCTAAGGTTACTTAGGTTATGATGCCTAGGTCATGTGTAGATGGTATTTGGGTTCATTTGGGGGTTTAAATGGAGTTTGGAAGCTAGTTTTTCAGGTTCGAAATGGAGGATTCAAGGGAGGGGAAAAAACAGGGTGATCTGCCTGGTCCTAGTGCTACAGCGCCCAAAGGGAGCGCTATAACACTAGCCAGGGGTTTTTCATTATGGTTATAGCGCTGGGGCACTAGGGGGTAGCGCTATAGTGCTACCTTATTTTATTTTATGCATATATTTGGGCATTTTTTAGAGTTTTTGGCTCGGGGTTTCAATTCCTAAGGCTCGGGATCAAATCTACTCACCGTTTGGGTCCAATTCGGGGTTCTGGGAGTGAGGTTTAGGTCAAGACCCTTTTATGGTTGATTTTCACTAATGGAAGTTATATTTTGTTATGACTAGGTGACCGCTAAGGGATCAAAGGATCGATCGTTCAATTGTTATTTCTCGCTCGAGCTAGAGGTAAGAAAATTACACCCAGTATGTGATGCATGTGATGCACGAGAAACATGTGATTAGGGCATGCCGTGAATGTTGAATATGAGAATGATCAGAGCTTGAGTCTCTGTGTTTGTGCATGATCATAATTATGCTAGCAACTGTTAAGTAAGCATGCCGAATGCCCTACATTTGGATATTTGACATATGATATATGCCTGGTAGCACTGCTTACTTGTGTGTGGCGCAGACTAATTAGTTGAAATTGGCACTGATGTCAGTATTAACTGTGAAGCTGTGACTCACTAGTCAAGTTTGGCAGTAGTACTGAGCACTGGTCACATGGTATTGACTAATAAGTCAAGAACGGACTTGGCGTGTTTAACGCAAGCCAACAAAGATTAGATCTAATCGACATCTACATTGAATGACTCATCATGAGCATTAATGTCAGACCGATCTCAAGTTTAATGAAAACTAAAAGTGCTTGTCTAGCCTATGGCTAGTCACTTAGAGTCAGGGCCAGAAGGCCCAGGTGATTGCTTCATCACATGGATATGGGTGTTGAGCCTGTAGTGACTACTCATCAGTCACTCATCTGTTTAAGTTAGTGACTACCCATCAGTCACTCATCTGATTAGAGCCAGGGCCAGAAGGGCCAAGTGATTGCGTCGTCACATGGTTGTGGATGCTGAGACCCATAGTGACTTGCTCGTCAGTCACTCATTATGGTTAACAGAACCTCAAAGTGTTAGATCACTTATCTGATTAGGATTGACTTGATAGTCATCCATTCAGGAGGGCAGGATTCCTCATCATGAATCCCCCATCATTATCTGAACTGATTTCCATGCTTGAATAGGGCTATTGTTGCTACGCATGCCTGATATGATTGGTAAAATGTTATTACTGTTCATGAGCATATTCATTTTTCTTGCTGGGCTTCGGCTCATGGGTGCTATGTGGTGCAGGTAAAGGCAAAAGAAAGCTGGACCATCCTTAAGTTGGAGAGCTTAGGTGACGATGTGTACATATGCGGCTGCTCGACCTCCACAGCCGAGGGTTGAAAGAGAAACTAGGGTTAAACCCTATTTTTCCGCTTAGATCGGCTGGTTGTAAATATTTTATTGTAATTAACATTTAAATTATATTTTGGGATCCCAATGTATACAGTAAACGTTTTAGTGAAACGTTATATCTTAGCCAAAAAATTTAACCCTAAACCGCTAATCATACTTAGTTACACAATTATGGCCAAATGACTCAGTTAGCGAGTTTAGCACTGTTCAAAATGCACACCGTAACGATCCTTGGAGTTTAGGGCGTTACAAATTCGAAACAAAGCCTTGACCCAGCCGAAAGTGTGGCCGACGAGGACATCAGGCCCGTAAGGGGGGTGATTGTGACAGTCAAAATCCCGTGATCCGTAGGGGGAAAGACTGGGTAAAGTTGTGCAATCCCACACTGCTTGGGGAAGGTCAAGTGTGATGATTCTAAGACTGTGTAGGTATGGGACTACACAGTTGAAGAGGGCTTAAATGGATTGATGGGTACTACCTATATCAACAAGATGCATCTTCTTTTCCGTAACCCATCACTTGAGAACTCCAAAGTTAAGCGTGCTTGACCTGGAGTAATCTGATGATGGGTGACCTCCTGGGAAGTTTTCCCAGGAAGCATGCGAGTGAGGACAAAGAACACTGGAAAGACTCATGTTAGTTTGTAGGGCCAGTCGTCATTCCAAGAAGTAGCCATAGTGATGTGGGGCATTACATGACGTATCTGGGGGTCTGGTACTAAAGCTTCCTGGCAGCGACCTTGTCTATGGGCAATTCTCCAGTGGTTAGATACTGGATGAGAGGACCCATCCAGGAAGTTGTGTAATCGATGGCATTTATGATTGTGGGGGCTTGAATATTGGGCGCGGGTAGATGGTCGATTGGGACTACCCTGGAGAGTTTTACTTCAACATCCGTGGCCAACTTTGTCAGTGTGTCTGCGAACACATTCTGTTCCATGGGGATCTGGCAGATGACGTATCTTTTGAAAGATTGGAGTAACTCCTGAGTTCGTGCCATGTAGGTGGCCATCTTCTCTCCCTTCATTTGGTATTCTCCCAAAATCTGTCTTACCACATACTGGGAGTCGCTGTGGACTTCGATGTTTTCTGCCCCCACTTCCCGAGCTAAGCGTAATCCAGCCATCATGGCCTTATGCTCAGCCTCATTGTTTGACGCTTCGAACTAGAATCATAGGGGGCCATTTGCGACTGGTGAACTTGGGGGGATATTAGAATGATCCCAGCCCCGCTCTCATTGGAAACTCCTTCAACCAAGATCTTCCAAAAGGGCACTATAGGCTCAATTGGCCCTTCGTCCTCAGCAATCCCCATGCATTCTACGATGGAGTCAGCCAGGGCATGTCCCTTGATGGAGATTTTGGGGACGTAGGCAATATCGAATTAGCTTATCAGGTGATACCAAGAGATCGTGATGCGGGAAGTGGACATTCCGGGCATCTTCCTCCGTGAATATTATTGACAGATTCATCATCTTTGGGAGCTGGGCCAGAGTTTGGACATATGCACACACCTCATGGTCGTGGTCAAGTTCACTGAGGTACCTCTTTTGGTCATTCCAGGATGGTCCTCGTAGGTGTGGCCCTCCTAATATGTTGGCTACGTGGCCATCTATTCAAGGGGGTGCTGTTCAGGGAAGATACGGCATCCCGAGATTGGGAACCATAGGGCCTCCAGGAGGTTGCACTGTTGGCCCCCTAAGGGGCCTGTTCTCCCGATCCTGGAGCGTACCCTCCCTAAGGAGTTTTGAATGGTACTTGTGCTCCTTCGGCCAAAGGTTTTCCGGAAGTCATGGGCAGTCCCGAAACTCCAATTGGCATCCTGACCATTGGTGGAGGTGCCCCAGCTTGATCAAATTCTCGTTCTCATCCTTCAGCTGACAACATTCCTCTGTTTTATGGTCTATGTCCTTGTGATAGGGACATATTTTGCTCGCGTCTCTCACGTTCTTTCCCTCTTTAAACATGGGGCTTGGTTTCCGGTAGTGGCCTACGTTGCCCATTGCAAGGTAGATATTCTCGTGGGTATCCAGCAAGTTTGTGTATTCTGTGTATTGGTTCTCGTACTCCCTCTTTCCCTTCTTTACGAACTCGGTCTGGCTTTGATTCTTACTGGTCCGTTTTCCCTGGGAAGGGTTTAGGCTTGCCTCAGTCGGTTCAATCTAGGATGGTTGAGCAGCTCCGGGAGTGACACTGTATCTGGTTGTTGCCACTTCGTACCAAAAGAAAGAGGTCGAAGAAGTTGGAGCATATCCTGATGAAGCGAGCGCATAGACGATCGGCGTCATGAACTGCATCCCAAGAGTTCTAGCGGGTCCAGACATCACTGGAGGTGCCTGATATAGATTTCTCGGGCACTGCGCTCCGTACTCAGGAAGGGTTTATGTTGTTGGTTTGGGTGTTTTTGGTTGGGGTGTTGTTGTTGGGGGGATATAGATTCCAAATTCTTCCCAGTTGATGAAGCCTTGCGCCCTTCCTATAAACTCTTCAAGGGTGGCCGCCCTACTTCGTTGCATGTCATCCCAAAAGGGGACCCAGCTCTGATTCCAGAGTGGGTGGCTAAAGAGCATTGCCCATCATCCACCTTAGTTTTCGAAGCTTCCTCTGTGAAGCGTTGGATGTAGGCTCTAAGGGTTTTAGTGGGACGTTGCTTAATGTTGGCCACCACACTGACCTCAATGTCAAGTTTCTGGTCGACCACGAATTGCTTACGGAAAGCTAATTGCAATACAGACCAGGATTGGATCGAACCCATCTTGAGCCTTTTCAACCACTCATCGGGGGGTCCATCCAAGGTGATCGAAAAGCATAGGCATTTTCCATTGTCGCAGACATTGGCTACAGTCATTAGGCGATTGTTGCGGGATAGATGGTCTCTAGTGTAATGTCCTCCTAATCAAGGACCATTACAATGTGTACTTTAAATAGTGATAGACTTGCTAATCAAGTCATTTGTTTATAAACGTGTAACTAAGGCTAATGTCAAGGGCTAGGGTTAAGAAAATTTTTCAAAGGAACCGTGGACTTCTCAATTAAAAGTTTAATACATACATAAAAAGGTATATACAAATCCATATTTACAACCAGTCGGCCTAAGCAGCAAAATAAAGGTTACGACCCTAGTTCCTCTAAACTATCCTCAGCCTTGTTGGACAAGAACCCACATATGTACACGCCACCACCAAAGCTCTCCAACTCAAGGTTGGTCTAGCTTTCCTTTTCCCTTACCTGCACCATAGAGCACCCGTGAGCCAAGGCTCGGCAAGAAAACTTAAGCATGTGCATGAATAGTAAATATAGATTCTAAATACATATCTAGGATGCCCAGCAGTAATAACCTACTCATGTAGGCATACAATTACAAATAAATGATCATGGGATCATTCTAGGGCTTGTTGCCCTGAATAGATGACCATAGAGTCAACCCGGGGCCCTATCCCCTAGCTATGTGACCATAGAGTCACCTAGGGCCCTTGCCCTTAGCTCTGAGTAACTAGCCATAGAGCTAGCCAAGCACTTTGTTTTCCAACGACCATAGGGTCGGCCAACGTAATAATACATTCCTGATTGGGCCTAAGCCTTTCGACCAGCGCGTAGCATGCTACTGCCGCCCTTGACTAATAAGTCAAGCCCTTAACCAGGTATTTAGATACAGATTTAGATAAGCATACTTCAGACAATACAACTATGCATACATATAAATCATGGTATCTTAACCAATTAAACACAAACACAGTTATAACTATGTTCATTAACGGGGTCGATCTCTAACTATGCAAACAAGGCTAGCATTCATTAACTTATTATCTTGACACAGAACATTCAAGCATAACCTAAACCACGTTCAATCCAAGGGGTCGAGCCCTATTCATAGTTATAATCAACAATTGGGCCAAACCCTAAACACATATATCACGTATTAGGTGCAGTTTTCTTACCTCTGGTCTGAGTGCAAAGTATAATAAGAACGACCCTCGAGCACAATCCTGGTTCCGAGCCCCTAGCAATAACCTAGTAACAACCATAATATAGGATCCCATCAATAACGAGCAAATGAAGGCTTTTGGACCGAGTCCTAGCCTCCGGAACATCGAATTCTACTAAACTAGGTAGTAGAATCAATCTCAAGCCCTTAGGTTTGAGTTCCTGTTACTCAAAACCTATTCTAGTCAAAACTGCCCAGGCGAGCCGCGACTTGACCATAAGAGTCACGGCACGCCTCCCACACAAAAAGTCACCCTATCAAGAATTCCAGACACAGGTCGCGACTTTCCCCTAAGATTCGCAATGTGCCTCCGAGACAGAGACCCACCTAGGCCCTAGGTTCACATGGGTCGCAACGCCCCAAGAACAGGGTTGCAGCGCGACCCTTCGAACCCAGATTTCCCTATTTTTTTCTTCAGTGAAACTCAACCGAAAACCACCCCAAATCATACCTAAAACCATAATTAAATCCCAGTACAACCTTAACATCAAACCAGCAACAAAACCCCATCTTAACACACACAAAACTTTACCCAAAACTCAAATTCATAACCTTGAGCCTCAAAGCTCAAGAACAGCCAAACTAAAACAAAATTCAATGGAAAACAAAGTTTATGGCTACCTCAACTGTGAATTAAATCCTCCTAGTTGCAACTAATCCAATCCTAGATTCAAGCCTTCAATTTCCCAAGTTTTCAGCCATGAATCCCCTTAGTTTTCTCAAGCAATCCACCTAAAATTGAGAGAGAATAAGGGAGAGTGAGATAGGGAGTCGGTTGAGAGAAAAGGAGCTAATGAGAGTTTAAGTGTTTGTTGAGTGTTTGTAATTTTGTGTGGTTTACTTAAGGTTCAAGTAACCTTAAGCAAATCCCGAGGCTTGGGATACCAAAACCATCCCCGAGGGCAAAATGGTCAAAATCCCCGACATTCCCTCCTAATCTCACTATCTCCAAATATATCCTTGAATATTTATTCCCAATAACCCAGTAAGATACTAGATACCCAAAATACCCATTGACTCGACCCAAGTTGGGTATTATGTCCCATTGTGACTTTCCTCATATCATGCTCTCTAGGATCATCTTGTGCCGAGTAACCCAAATATATCCACATAATAATTTGGTCTCACACATATATCACATATGTGTCAATTATACCCATAACGGGCCAAATTACGAAAATTGTCCTTCTAATAAGAAACAGACCCACATGCATATTTAATAAACCTAAACATGCATATTTGGTCATATTATAATATAACTCACATAATCACATAATCACATAATTTCACGCATATATATCACATAAAAAAATATAATTTCCATAAATTTTCATCCTGGCCCCCCCTAATCAAGGCACTAGGCCTTATTAGGTAATTTGGGACGTTACAACTATCCCCTCCTTATAGAAATTTCGTCCTTGAAATTTTACCTGAATAGCTCGGGATACTGATTCTGCATATCTTCCTCCAACTCCCAGGTCACTTCCTCAACCTTGTTATTCCTCCATAATACCTTAACTAAAGGTATAGTCTTGTTCCTTAGGACCATGTCCTTCCTATCTAAAATCTGAACTGGCTGCTCCTCATAGGACAGATTCGTCTCTAGTTCTAGATCCTCGTAACTCAACACATGATTTCTGTCTAATACATACTTCCTCAGTATGGAAATATTAAATATGTTGTGCACACTAGACAGTGCAGGGGGTAAGGCCAGCCTATAGGCCACCTGACCGTTCCTCTTCAGGATCTCAAATGGTCCCACAAACCTAGAGCTCAACTTGCCCTTCTTCCCAAATCTCTTCACCCATCTCAGTGGTGAAACCCTAAGGAAGACATAGTCTCTCACTTGGAACTCCACATTCCTCCGCTTTGGGTCTGAATAACTTTTATGTCTGCTCAGAGACATGAGCATCTGAGCTCTAATCTTTTCAATAGCCTCAGTGGTCCTCTGAACTGCCTTAGGACCCAAATATTTCCTCTCACCCATCTCATCCCAGTGAATGGGTGGTCTACACTTCCTACCATACAACATCTCATAAGGTGCCACTCCAATAGTTGACTAGTAGCTGTTATTATAGGAAAATTCTATCAGAGGCAAATATTTACTCCAAGACCCTTCAAAGTCCAATAAACATGCTCTCAGCATGTCCTCCAATATCTAGATAGTCATCTCAGACTGACCATCGGCCTGAGGATGATAAGTTGTAATGAACTTCAGCTGTGTACCCATTGCCCTCTACAAACTTCCTCAAAACTTGGATGTAAAGATAGGGTCCCTATCAAACACGATAGACCTCGGAGTCCCATGAAGGCAAACTATCTCTCTCACATAGAGATATGCATACTGTTCAACTGTGTAATTCTTCTTCACTGGTTGAAAGCGAGTTGCTTTCGTATACCAATCCACGATGACCCAAATTGAATCGTGCTAGCCCACTGTCCTGAGCAATCCTACCAAGTAATCCATCATGATGTCCTCCCACTTCCTCTCTGGGATATCCAGGGGATGTAACAGCCCTGGTGGTCTCTGATGCTTTGCCTTGACCTGCTAACAAGTCAGGCACCTAACGTCCTGACACATCTTCATGGTGCCTGGATGCAAAGAGTAAGGGGTAATATGAGATTCATCCAGAATCTCCCGTCTGATCTCAGTGTCCATCAAAACGCAGATCTGATCCTTGTATCTCAATAAGCTCATGGCTGACACTATGTAGTCCTTAGATACTCTAGCTAGGACGTCCCCTCTGATCTTACCCAACTGTGGATCACTCAATTGCTTCTCCTTAATCCTATTTAAAAGAGTAGACTGCATGGTAATGTTGGCTAATTGGCACACCACTAGCTCAATACCTGCTCTAGTCATATCGTCCGCCAACTCCCTAGATATCTTCCTGGCACTATACAACTGTCCTGGATCCTTCTGGCTTATGGCATCTGCTACCACGTTGGCTTTCCCCGGGTAATAGAGGATCTCACAATCATAATCCTTTACCAGCTCTAACCAACGTCTCTAACTCATGTTCAGATCCTTCTAGGTGAAGAAGTACTTTAAGCTCTTGTGGTCAGTGTATATCTCACATTTTTCACCATATAAGTAGTGTTTCCACACCTTCAGTGCCAAAACCACTGCTGCAAGTTCCAGATCATGTGTGGGGTACCTCTACTCATACTCCTTCAGCTAACGTGATGCATAGGCAATCACCTTCCCTATCTGCATAGGGACACAACCTAAGCCCTGCCTCAAGGCGTCACAATAAACCACAAACTTGTCCTGGTCTGTAGGAAGACTCAGAACTGAAGCGATGATCAAACTCTTCTTCAGTGTTTAGAAGTTGTCTTCACACTTGTCTAACCATATGACCTTCTGATTCTTGTGTGTCAACTCTATCAATGGTGACATAATCTTGGAAAACCCCTCCACAAAGCGTCTATAATAACCTGTCAATCCGAAGAAACTTCTAATCTCTGAAGCATTCTTCGGCCTTGGCCAATCTCTTACTGCCTCGATCTTCGCTGGGTCCACCATAATTCCATCCTTATTGACTATGTGACCTAAGAAAGTCACCTGTGGAAACTAGAACCCACACTTCTTGAATTTTGCATACAGCCTATGCTCCTTTAGCCTCTGTAGTACCAATCTAAAATGCTTCTCATACTCTGTCTCCGACTGCGAGTATACTAGTATATCGTCAATAAAGACGATCACAAATCGATCCAGGTAATCTTTGAATACCCTGTTCATCAGATCCATAAATGCTGCTAGGACATTAGTCAGTTCAAATGACATCACCAAAAACTCATAATGCCCGTACCTAGAACAAAAAGTTGTCTTCAGTATATCCTCCTTGTAACGCCCCAAACTCCAGGGACCGTTACAGTGTGCCTTGCAAACAGTGTTAATCTCGCTAATCGAGTCATTTGGCCAAAACGTGTAACTAAGTATGATTGGCGATTTAGGGATTAAACATTTTGGTTAAGGTGTAACGTTTCACTAGAACGTTTAGTATATACATTGGGATCCCGAAAATAAAGTTTCAGAGTTTATTACAGAAAATATTTACAACAGGCCGTTCTAAGCGGCAAAACAGGGTTCAACCCTAGTTCCACTTTAAACCTCGGCCGTGGCGGACGAGCAGCTGCATATGTACACATCATCACCTAAGTTCTCCAACTCAAGGATGGTCCAGCTTCCTCTTGCCTTTACCTGCACCACGTAGCACCCGTGAGCCAAAGCCCAGCAAGAAAACACAATAAAGCGTAACATAGTCTCAACGACGATCATAATAACCATTCAGGACTATCAGTCCAAGCAAATAGGTGACAATAGCCAAAAGTCACAATAATGAGCATCGCTCCTTCTATCCATGTGATGATAGGGTAACCAGGGCTCAACTGACAAGTGATCCTTTCATAAGTTTGATTAGGACAGGTGCATGGTGAATGGTCACCAACATAACCTTCCTCCCGACCCTAGAGTCGTGCTACGGACAGCGTCCCTTGGCCATGTGACAAACAGTCACCGGGGTCATATACCTTGGCCATAAACATCTGGTCATAGACCAGGCAAGCGCTTATAGTTCTCATTGACCTTCCGGTCGGTCCAAGATTAATACCCCATATGAGTCATTCAATGCCGACCTCGACTAGATCTAATCTTTAATCGGCCCGGCGTTCACAACGCACTGCCACTTTTGACCCTTGGGTCGGTAAAACACGACCAGTGCTCAGCCCGTGGTGAACCTAACTAATAAGTCACAGCTTCACAAACGGATCTGACACCATTGTCGATTCTGACTAATAAGTCAGCGCCATACACAGGTAAGCCATGCCACCAAACATATATCACATGTCCAATATCCATAGACAAGGTATTTAGCATGCTTACTAAACAGATGCCAGCACAATTAGGACCATATACAACCACAGAGGCTCAAGCTCTGAACAATATCATACCCAGTATACTAAGCATTTCCAAACCATATGTTTCTCAAGCATCATATGCAATATATCCAGCAATCCAACATGTACCCATAACAGCCATGCATGTCACGTTTAATAGTCAACCAACATGCATCAAGAATAGCCATGCATGTCACACATAATAATCAACCGACATGCATCAATAACAACCATGCATGTCATACTCAATAATCAACCAACATGCATCATAATAGCCATGCATGTCACATATACACAGGGTGTAGTTTTCTTACCTCAAAGTCGAGCTAGAATGATTAAAGAAACAACCCTTGAGAACGATCGATCCTCAATCCTTTGACGGTCACCTAGCCATAACCAAAACGATCTCCAATTAATGAAAATTACCAAAGATAGGGTCTTAACCCAAACCCCACTCTCGGGACCTCGAAACATGCCCACACGGTGAGTAGATTCGATCCCGGGCCTTAAGGATTGAAACCCCAAGCCAAAAGCCCTTAAAAACACCCAAAACAGGGTTCTGAGGGAACAGGGTAGCGCTACAGCGCTGCCCTTCTAGCGCCCCAGCGCTCAAGACAGAATTACAAACCGCCCAGCTGAGCCCTGTGTAGCGCTATAGCGCCCTCTGATGGGCGCTGTAGCGCTACCCCCAGACAGCACCACCCCTGAAACTTCCTTCTTCGACTTTCTCAATTCTAACTCGATTCTAATGCTTCCAAATCCCATTTTTGGTGCCAAATGAACCCAAAAACCATCCCCACATGTCCTAGGGACCACAACCTCAAGAACCCTAGCCAAAACTCCAACCAATTCCCAAGTTTCCAACTCAAAACCAGCTGAAACTTAACATAGAAAACATAGCAAAACCAAGAGTTCTAGTGGCTAGAAACTCACCTTAATCTTGGCAACACACCCTCTTCAATGGTGGAGCATAACCCTAGCTTGGCTAAGCTTGGTTCCTTGGCTCGATTCCTCAAACTGAGCTCGAAAATCCAAAGAGAAAAGAGGTAGAAAATCTATCGGGAGAGAAGGAAGAGAGACTCTGTTTTTGTTACTCTTTTACAGCCTTAATAGCTGATATATATCTCTTAGGGTAAAAAGACCTAAATACCCTTAGGTCTAAAATGAAACCTTAGCAGCCACCAAGGGCAAAACCGTCCTTTCGCACCTATTTCATTAATCACAATTAACATCCTCCAATTCCCGCTATTCCCAATATTCTCAAACACCAATAAGCCGTATCCCATTACCCTTTAATTCCCGGTAATGCTCTAACCATTAAATTCACCCCGAGACTCACCCCGAGCCCCGGACTTAAACCCGTTATGACTAGACCGAACACTTACATCTCATGATCGTCTCATGTCGATAGCTCGAACCAATCCACCTTATCATGTGGCTATATTAATTAATCACAATCATGCACCCAAGATATACAATTACGCCCACAGTGGCCAAATTACCAAAATACCCTCACAATAATAAATTCTCCCATATGCATGCACTCACCGTCATATAATAATATAATTCACGTAAATATGCATATAATCATGAAATACTATAATAAATCAATTATGGCCCTCCCGGCCTCCTAATCAAGGTCCCAAACCTTATTAGGAAATTTGGGGCATTACACTCCTCCCTGATCCTCAGCTGGTGATAATTCATTCGAATATCTATCTTGGAGAATACCGTCCTTCCTTGTTGGTGATCAAATAGATCATCAATCCTTGGTAGAGGGTACCTGTTATTGACAATCAACTTGTTCAGTTCTTTATAGTCGATGCACATCCTTAGAAAACCATCTTTATTCTTCACGAAGAGAACTGGTGCACCCCGTGGCGAGACACTAGGCCTAAAAAACCCAAGTCTAGTAACTCCTATAATTGAATCTTTAGTTCCTCCAGCTCTGCTGGAGCCATCCTATAAAGTGCCCTAGACACTGGCGCTGTCCCTGGCGCCAATTAGATCACAAACTCTATCTCCCTGTGTGGAGGTAACCTTGGCAGATCCTCTGGAAACACATCCAAAAACTCACAGACCAATCTTGTCTGTTCTGGTCCCACTGGCATGACCTGAGTGGTATCCACCACACTAGATAAGAACCCCATGCATCCCCCTGGAATAGGTCTCTAGCTCTAAGTACAGATATCATAGGTATACGGGGTTCATGCACAACGCCAACGAATACAAAGGGGTCCTCACCCTCAGGCTCAAAGGTTACTATCTTCTTCTTGCAATTTATCATTGCCCCATACTTCTCTAGCTAGTTTATACCCAGAATTATATCAAAATTGGTCATAACCAACTCTAGCAAGTCAACTGACAACTCCCTGCCATCCACTGTCACTGGTAGTGATATAACCCATCTCCTAGAAACCACTAACTCTCCAGTAGGCAGCATAGTACCAAACCCCACAAGATAGAAGTCACATGGCCTACACAATCCATCTATAATCCTACTAGCAACAAAAGAGTGCGTAGCACCCTAATAAATCAAAACAGTATAAAGGGTCCCAGCGCTAGAAATTTGACCTATAACCACCGAGGGACTAGCCTCGGCCTTTACCTGGGTCAAGGTTAACACTCGAGCTGGCATCAGGCTGTCCACCTTCTTGGGCTCTTCCTTTCTGGCCTTCTGGCAATCCTTCTTCAGGTGTCCCACACTCCCGCAAACGATGCAGGCCTTCGCCCAACATTCCCCAATATGGCACCTCTTGCACCAAGCATACTCTGGGAATGCTTTCTATAACGCCCTGGGTAGCCAAGACTGTTACACTGTGTATTTATAAAGGTGCAGGACTTGCTAATCAAGTTATTTAGTTGAAAACGTGTCACTAATACAATTAATGAACTAGGGTTAAAAGATTTTGATCATAAGAGATACATTTTATATAAATAAATGTTTTGCACATGGGATCCCAAAAGAAATAACATTTAAAGGTCAGTTCACAAAATTTCCATAGTACAAACAATCACTAGCCACTCTAAGGGCAAAACAGACATTTATGGTCCTCTTTTTCCTGTCCCACCCTCAACCGTGGCGGATGAGCAGCTAGTCATGTACATTCCGCCTCTAGAGTTCTCCAAGTCAGGGCTGATCAAGCTTATCCATGCCTTTACCTGCTCCACGCAGCATCCGTGAGCCAAGGCCCAGCAAGAAAACATAACATCATAGCACAAACAACGATAATAGTCAAATAACTCTTTAAGCATGTTCATACACTTAGCAGTCCATGCTAATCACATAATCCATAGATACAATCAGGAAATTCACGAGCTAATATTCAACTACTCATCGTGTCAAATTCATCAATTAAAAATGATAACCAATTTACATGATAATCAGGGTTAATGCCCTTAGGTTGCACCCTCTGTTTACCCCACTGACTCTGGTTCGCTTAAACCAAGCTCAGTGAATATTAAGCTGTCATCAACTACCAGTGGCTGAGCCACGCCCTGTGCGCCAATGTAAACACCGACACTCTTAAGTCGTCTATTTATTATTCACATGGCATAATACCATCCTTAAAAATGCATACAAAAACAGGGAGCCCTTAGTCCCGTTATAACTCACAACCGGGTGCAGTTTTCTTACCTTTAATTCCAAGTGTTCTGGTTACGAGCAACGACCCTTGAGCACGATCTGTTTCTCGAGCCCTAGCTTACACCTAGTCGCAACCAAGATAAGGCATTCCATCAATAATTGTATAAAGGTTTCCGGACTAAGTCTTATCCTCCGGGACATCAAATTCCACCAAACACAGTAGTTGAATTGATCCCGAGCACCCTAGGTTAGGTTCCCGTGCCTAAAACCTCCCTAAAACCAAATATGCCCTTAAGAGTCGCGGCCCAAGCCTTCTATGTCGCGGCCCGCCTCCTTCCAGAGGCCTAGCCTCGCCTACAAAACAGACACAGGCCGCGGCCCGCTCTTCTTCCTCAGCTACCATCTGTTCTAGAGGGTCACGACACACTAAGAACTGAACTGCAGTCTGACCCCTTCGAACCCAAAAAACCCACCATTTTTAACACTCAAACCTCACTCAAATCCACCCAAAACCATCCTAATGACACAACTCAATTATCACAAACATTCTAACATGCTTCCAGCAGCATAACCCAACAAAAAGCTAGCCTAGAAACTCATAAAAATAACATTTTAATCTTTGAAACCCACAAGCTCATGAACACCAAAACCAACCAGGAAAACACAGAATTCAGACACTGAACCATAAATTAGAGCTTACCTTCACTGAAGAACCAATCCTCCAAGGAATTGCTGAGCTAACTCCCAAGCCCTTAACCTCAATTCAGTCTTAAATTCAAAACCCAAGAACTCTTAGAATTCAGCCCAAAGCTACATAATCAAATGACCAAAAATATAATTCAAGGCTTACCTCAGTTCCTAGTTGGATTCCTTAGCTACTACTGGGTTAATCTCCAAAACTTCAACTCAATTCTCTGAGTTTCCAGCCTAGCTTTTTCTTAGTTTATGTGGTTTCCCTTGATAGAAAGAGAAAAGAGAAAAGGGTCGGCTTGGGTAAACTAGACGGTTTTCCTAGTTCTGTTTATTCTATCCTTAATTAATTAAGTCAATCCCGAGGCTCGGGTACCAAAAACATCCCCAAGGGCAAAATGGTAAATTTTCCCCAGTATTCCCTCCTAGGCTTCCTAACCTCAAATATATCTCCAATTATTTATTTCCATAACCTGATAACCCAAATAACCATCTAATACCCAAAATACCCCTTGACTCGCCCCGAGCCAAGTATTGGGTCCCGTTGTCACCTCCCCGCTAACTGCCTTCCTAGGATCGCCTCAAGTCGCATGTTGCAGATATATCCACATAATAATGTGGTCCTCACAATTATAACATATTGACCCTTGTTTTGGTCAACTGACACGGAGTCAAAATGCTTGACATGGATAGATGTGTTGGAATGGATATAATGACAAAAATAGTAAAGAACACAGTAAATTATAGTGGTTCGGCCCCAAGAATTGGTAATGACCTACATCCACTTAAGCTATTATTAATATAGAATCTCAAAGGAGTGATCAGAGAACTAGGGTTCTCCAAGTTTCATAGACCTTAGAGAGGTGAATCATACAATGATAGCTCTAATTCTCTTGTAAAGTATGAACTCAAAAATCAGCCAAAAAACCCCCCTTCCTTGAGTTATTTCTATCTATTTATAAGCTCAAGGAGGATTACATGAATCAGTTACAGATATTCTCTCCTAAATAACCGGATACTCAGGAAATCATGGGAGATAATCTCGGATATGATCATAACTGCATAAGATTTTCTCCAAATATATCAAGTATACGACCAAGCTGGTCGTATATAAAGTTCAAATGTTACGCTAGGGGAATCTCTCTGGTCAATGGTCGAACAGGACTTTCGCCAAGTGTCAGCCATGTGTTGAAAATGCCTGCCACGTCACTCATACTTTCTTTTTGGATAACATTTTCCCCCCAAGTTTATTTATTGTGACCAACAATAAGTAAACTTAGGAAAACGACTATCCATATGCCCCACGAAATCTGTCAGAGCCCTCATGCGTTTTTGAAAACCGTGACCTAATTATGTCTAATCAAGCCTTTTCAGTTTTCAAGAAACCATTCCGACGGCTTATACACTCCCCCGCGCTTCAAAAAATGGAAAGTCACGATTGCCACTTTTTGTTACACTTCAGCTTCTATAAGTAACCTCCTTATCTCCTTTATAATCTTTTACTCACCATTTTCTGCCAAGAACTCTCAAGAGCTTTATTCTGGAGCCCAGAATTTCAAAAATCTCAGACGCCCTGCCGAGGATCTTTCAAACTCAAAGCTTTCATTTTCTGAATCTCCAACCTTGCTCAAGTAATTTCTTAGTCTTTTAAACTCTTCGTGATGCCATGCATGCTGCTACTGTGCTCTGAAATTTGTTGCGTTCTTGAGTAGAAATTTGTGAGGATTTTGTATAAACCGTTTGATGCTTGATAGGGTAGTGTATTTTTGCTTTATATAAGTTAGGAGTTAGTTTGATAGTAAGGATCATAGATTTAGGGCGTAAAATCGACGTAAAATTTTGATTTTTAGGCTAGTTGAAAAACTGGGTTTTTCCCGCCCCTTAGGAGTTGAAAAAGCTTCTTTTTAGAAAACTTTTTACTTTCCTTTTTGATCCGTTTTTCAAACTGCTAGCATAAAACTTAGTGTTCGGTTAGAATTCTTCTGGTCGATAGACACGAGCAACGTTATCCCAACTTCCCACATAAATTCCCAGGCTATGTGTCTTATCTCCTCCTTTGTCTGTTTGCAGTTCATATGCAAGACCCTTGGGGAGGAGAAAGACCCATTGAAGACGACCTCCTAGCTCAGCTGCTTGAAGGCGAAGAACATCCTTCTACTTTGATACCAGATATTCCTTTCTCTCGCCTTAACCCAAATACTTCATCAGTTCCGACCCAAAAAAATGGCTCGCACCAAAATTAAAGCTCGAAAAAGAAAAACTCCCAACACCTCTTGTCAGCCTACTGATGACGCCCCCTCGACCAGTGGTTGAGGCGAAAATATTCTTGATACCAATGTGCAAAGGCATGCCCATCCTCGACACGCTACTCAGCCGGATGTCGAGTGGCATGTTGTCGCTGAGATTAGAGTGACGATCAGGATGATCGCCAACTACTTAAATAAATACAAACTGACAGGGGTGACCTTAGTCAAACCTAACCTCGACCAAAGGGCTAATCTGCCTGGGGGTGCTTACAGTGCCTGGTCGCGGTTCCACATTGAGGCAGGTGCCACTTTGCCTCTTCACTCATTCTTTCAGAGGGTGGCAAACTACTTCGGAGTTGCCCCCTTCCAAATCAACCCAAACGGATATAGAATGCTCGCTGCACTCTATATCCTGTATAGCCAGAAAAATTGGGCAGCATCGTCGCCACATGAGGTCAACTTCTTATTTGAACTCAAATCTAACCCCAACCAAGAAGGTACGGGGTTCTTCCATCTTTGTCATCAGGAAACCAGATGCACTTTCCTGACGAACACCACCCATATCTCCAATGTGGGGAGGTGCCACCAGGAATACTTCCTTACGCCTGACCTGGTCGCAGACAACTTGGCTTTCACACGAGGAGGTAAAATTTTTACGTCACTAGCTTCTTCACTTGGTGTTTTACTGCCACAATGTCTTGAACTTTCAAAGTGTTTCAGGCCCATGGTTGCGACCAAACCCAACTCCGGGGATGGAGTCAAGGGCGGCACTCTTAGCCAGCTTGCCAGATGCTGAGAAGAGTGTCAAAAATTTAGTTACAGAGGCTAACCTTAGGTTGGCTAGCCTCTGGAACCCTCAACCAGCGACGAGTAGGCCTTCGGTAGAAAATGCTCACGCCGAAGTGGAACCCGAGCAGCAACCCCAAGCATCTCCTCTGCGGAGGAGACCAACTGGGGTTGCAATCAGAAAACCTGCCGACACTCACCGAACGGAGAGGCCCTTGGCTCCCAAGGGAAAGGGAAACAAAAGGTTGTTGAGCCTACTGAACTCTCTGACGACTCATCGAATGATAACGGTATATTAATTTCGCTTTAAAACCATTTTCCAATTCCCTGTCATCTATTCGAGGGGGACGGCAACTTTAAGAATGCTCCCATCTTAAATTCAGATTTCTTCCAGGCAATAGGTAGTTCGGTAAATAATGTAGCGACCAATATTTGTAGCGCGGGTACTTTAATTGTAATCCTTTTATTTTCATTCTTTTGCCATGCATGACCATTTAGTCTTACTGTTCGCGTTGTGTCCTTTTTTGTAGATATGGACTCCGAGGATGTCTTCGAACATTACAAGGCTGTTGCTGCCTCTTCTGGCCAAAAGAAAGATAGCAAGAGGGCTCGAGGGGAGAGTAGCAAGACTCCCTCGAAGAAGGCCAGAACTGGAGATCCTCTAGCTAGTGCCTCCTTGCAGGAGAATTCACCACCTACAACACCCCTCGAGCAGCCGGCCTCCACTCTCACCGACCAGCAGCGGGTTCCTAGCAAGAAGGCATTGAACAATCAGCTCGAAGGCTCCCTGCCCAGCTTCGTGGTCAGTTCTTCCAGGGAGAGGATATACAAGCTCTCCAAACACAAAAGCAGCCAGGCCACTATTACTGAAACTGCTTCAATGGAAGCCAATCAATTCCTAAACAGAGGGTTGAACGAGATAGTTAGCGTAAGTCAACTCCTGCTGCCTTAACATTTATTTTTGATTCCTCGTCCTTACTTTATCTTATTCTATCTAACTTCAGGGACTGCTGACCCTAACTATTGGCTAGCGTCGTACTAGGGCGTTGGTGTCTCGGGGAAGGAGCTTTGATTCCAGGCTCACCGAGGCTAAGCAAGCACTCGAAGCTAAAAACAGCGAACTTGCTAGACAGAATGGGGAGCTACTCGGGGAGAAGATGGGGTTGTCCAAGCAGAAAGATGAATTGCTCGAGGACAAAGCTACTCTGACCAAAGAGCTACTAGAAACCCGGGACACCTTGAGGAAAGCCAACGAAACCAAGGAAAAGTTCAAGGAAAGCACCAAGCTCAACTATCAAGAATCTGTGCAGCTCGAGCTTGATCTGGTTGCCAGCAGGCAAGAGGTGGAGGAGCTTGGAAAACGAGTGCAGGAGCTCGAGGAGGCTGAAGCTAAGAACTTGGAGAAGTACAAGGAAGCTACTTACCTTTGCTTCTATGAGTTCTGGAAGCACAACCGGGAAGCTAACTTCAGCTACCTATCCGAACGCTTGAGGAGGACTCTGATGACGCAGTGCGCCATCCACCTGGAAGAAGAAGAAAAGGCCAAAGTGCCTGCCTCTCCAGAGATCTCCCTGGCAGGGGGATAGATGGTGCAGACGCTGAAGCTGGCCCTTCCGCCAACCAAGGCACTCCTCAAGACCCTCAGGACCCTCCAGCTCCTTGAAATTTATTTTTTCTTTTATCCCAACTATATGACCCACAGGTTTATTTTTATTGCTACAAGGGCAGCCTTTTTACTTTTATTTGAACAGTTACATCCGAGCAGTACTGCTCGCGGTGTAAAATAATTCCTTTCACATTATAATATTTCTGATTATTATAACATCTGTTTGCATGACCGAACTTAGCATAGTACTTTAGCTTGATTTAACAAAATATAAATTTTGAAAAATACTCTAAGTACCGTAGCATGCTTTCACTTATTTTGTTCATGTGTTTACATACCTCTTGGTATGCTTTGCTATCGATGTACCTTATATGCCCCCCAAGTGACTGAGGAGCTTTAGGTCCTTGGTCACTTGCCTTGACCACGACCTGTGCAAACATTACTGCTCGGTATAGAATGCAACACTTATAATACAGCAAAACAACACACGTAATGAACAAATACTTGTAAAAAAAATTTACAAAGGTTTGGCAAGATTGACTGGCTGCACACAGTCCCTTATAATTCTCGTATTAAAATGGACTAAACATGTCTTTACGAGTGATCTTTTAAAAAGATCTTACACTTATAAGCAATTAGCCATATAACATGACTAACCCTTTTTCAAAACTTGTAAAAAGTAAAAGTTAATACAAGCCAGTCCTTTAAGAAGGATTGTTTATTGATAATACTTGCGCAGGTGTTCTCCATTCCAATAGCGCGGAACGAGATCTCCATTTAAGCGTGCAAGTTTGTATGTGCCTGGATGAAGGACTTCTTCAATCTGGTAAGGTCCTTCCCAATTTGGTCCGAGTACTCCAGTAGCCGGGTCGCGGGTGTTTAAGAAAACTCGTCGAAGTACTAGGTCTCCGACGTTGAATTTTCTTTCTTTTACTTTTGAGTTAAAATACCGGGCAACTTTTTGCTGGTACGCAGCTACTCGGAGTTGGGCTTTTTCTCATTTCTCCTCAAGCGAGTCCATGGACTCCATCAACAGTTGGCTATTCTGGTCTTGGTTGTATGTGATTCTTCGATGTGAGGGCGGATCTAACTCGACTGGCAACATAGCCTCATACCCATATGCTAAGGAAAATGGGGTATGGCATGTTGCCGTTCGATGAGAAGTTCTATACGACTAGAGTACTTCAGGCAGCTGTTCTGGCCATGCTCCTTTAGCTTCTTCGAGCCTTTTCTTCAGGGTATCCTTAAGTGTTTTATTCACTGCTTCGACTTGCCCATTTTCTTGTGGATGCGCGACTGAAGAAAAACTCTTGACGATTTCATACCTTTCGCAGAAGTCTGTGAATAGGTCGCTGTCAAACTGGGTGTCGTTGTCTGAGACAATCTTCCGAGGCAATCCATATCGACAAACAATGTTCTTAATGATGAAGTCAAGAACTTTGTTTGTCATTATGGTAGCGAGTGGCTTAGCTTCGGCCCATTTGGTGAAGTAGTCGACTGCTACGACCGCGTATTTTACTCCACCTTTTCCCGTTGGCAAGGACCCAATTAAATCGATACCCCATATTGTGAAGGGCCATGGACTTTGCATCTGCTTTAACTCGTTGGGAGCTGCATGTGGGATCTTGGAGAACCTCTGACACTTATCACATTTTTGCACAAACTCCATTGAGTCTTCGTTCATAGTCGGCCAGAAATAACCCTGCCTCAGAATCTTCTTCGATAAGCTCTGCCCCCCAGCTTGATCCCCAGAGAAGCCTTCATGTACCTCCTTCATCAACCTTTTGGCCTTTTCTAGTGTAATGCATCTGAGTAATGGCATGGAATACCCTCTTCGGTATAGAATACCATCGACCAATATGTACCTGGCAGCCCGTCTCTGAAGAGTCCTGGCTCTGTTTCTATCTGCTGGTAGTATACCATTCGTGATATACTCCAAGTACGGTGCCATCCATGTATTTCTATCCGGATCTCCATACTGGTTTCATCTGTTCGTATGCTCGGCTTGCGCAACCGCTCCACTGGCACTATGTTTAAAGTGATAGCATATTTCGCACTCGCAAGTTTGGCTAAGGCATCTACGTTTGAATTCTGATCTCGAGGTATTTGCTGGAGGGTATATTTCTCGAATTGCGCCAATAGATCTTTGGTTTTGTTTAGGTAGGCCACCATTTTCAGACCTTGTGCTTGATACTCTCCCAAGACTTGATTCACTATCAGCTGTGAATCACTGTAAATATCCAGAACCTTTATGCTCATGTCTTTGGCCAATCTTAACCTAGTGAGTAGGGCCTCATACTCGGCTTCATTGTTTGAAGCGGTGAAGTCGAACCTAATAGCACAGTGAAATCGATGCCCTTCTGGCGTTATCAATATCACTCCTGCTCCTGCGTGAAATTCATTGGATGATCCGTCCATGAATAACTTCCACGAAGGAGCTTCAACTTGGGGCTAAGGCGCACTAGGTTTTTCACACTGCTCGTTGTCTCGGAGTTCAGTAAATTCGGCAATGAGATCAGCCAAGACTTGTCCTTTTACTGCTGCTCGCGGTGAATATGTTATATCGAACTGCCCGAGTTCGACTGCCCATTTCAATAATCGACCGGCACCCTCTGGCTTTTGCAAAACCTGCCTGAGGGGCTAATCGGTTAAGACTGTGATGGGATGGGCTTGGAAGTAAGGACATAACTTCCTTGAGGCTAAAATTAAGCAATAGGCTAATCTTTCGATAGGAGGATACCTCAATTCGTCCCCGATTAACCTCTTGCTAACATAATAAACTGCCTTTTGTACGCCTTCTTCTTCTCGTACTAGCACCGCACTAGCAGCATATTCGGTGTTCGCCAGGTAAATGAACAAAGTTTCTCCATCTATAGGTTTTGATAAAACAGGAGGTTGTGCCATGTGGGCTTTTAAGGCTTGGAAAGCCAGTTCGCAGTCTCCGGTCCACTCGAACTTCTTGTTGCCTCTAAGTAGATTAAAGAAAGGGACGCATTTATCTGTCGACTTTAAAATAAATCTACTGAGTGCGGCAATCCTTCCAGTTAAACTTTGCACATCCTTGATTTTCACCGGCGATTTCATGTCGATGAGGGCTTTGATATTTTTGGGGTTGGCTTCAATTTCTCTTGAATTGACAATGAACCCCAAAAATTTCATTTGACATGATTTAGCTTCATCTGATATTTGTTAAAAACATTGAAACACTCCTGTAAATCCTTCACATGTCCTTCTGCCTTCTTTGACTTTACCAGCATGTCGTCCACGTACACCTCCATGTTTACTCCGATCAACTCCTTAAACATGTGGTTAACTAGTCGTTGGTAAGTCGCACCAGCGTTTTTCAGTCCGAAGGGCATTACTTTATAACAGTATAACCCTGTATCGGTCCGAAAGCTAGTGTGATCCTCATCAGGGGGATGCATACTGATCTGATTGTATCCTGAGTATGCATCCATGAAAGAAAGGATCTCATGTCCTGTAGTTGCATCAACCAGCTGGTCGATCCTTGGGAGTGGGAAGCAATCTTTTGGGCAGGCTTTATTAAGGTCTGTGAAATCCACACAGGTTCGCCATTTGTCGTTAGGCTTGGGAACCAGTACTGGATTAGAGACCCATGATGGATAAAACGCCACCCTGATGAACCCATTCTCCTTCAGTCTTTCAACTTCCTCTTTTAAGGCCTTCAATCTGTCCTTATCGAGCAGCCTTCTTTTATGTTGCATGGGTGGAAAACTTTTGTCGATGTTCAAGACATGGCTAATGACTGCAGGATCTATCCTAGCCATGTCTTTATGTGACCAGGAAAAAACTTCCTGGTTCTTTCTCAAAAATTCCACCAGTGCGTGCTTCGTTGTTGCTTCTAAATTTTTACCGACCTTTACAACTCTGGTCAGAACTTTTTCATCAAGTTGGACCTCTTCAAGGTCCTCGACGGGTCCAACATCTTCCTCAAAATCCCCAAAGCGAGGATCTAAATCTCTATCCTCACTTTGGGAAACACCCTATTTGGTGACTCAATCACCAGATTAGGCTTGTGTATCAATGGCCATCGGCAACCTCTCTGAGGGAGTGCTCTTCGACGTTCCATTCTTTGCCTTCATGATCGAGGCATTGTAGCACTCCCTTGCTTCCCTCTGATTTCCCAACACACGTCCTACCCCTGCGTCTGTCAGGAATTTCATGGCCAAGTGCCATACTGAGGTGACGGCCCTAAGGTCAACCATTATGGGCCTTCCGATTACTGCATTGTACGTCGAAGGACAATCGACTACTATGAAAGTAGCGAGTAATGTCTTGGTAGCAAACGTTATTCCTGCTATTACTGAAAGTCTGATTGACCCTGTTGGGGCGAGTCCCTCACCAGAGAAGCCGTAAATTGTATGGTTGCAGGGCTCCAAGTCCTTGACGGACAACTTCATGCGTTCCAGCGAAGACTTGTACGGGATGTTTACTGAACTTTCTGTATCGACTAGCACTCCGTTCACCATCATGTTGGCAATTTGACCATCCACGACCAGCAAATCAGAATGTGGGAACCGGACATGCTGGGCGTCGCTATCAGAGAAGGTTATTTCACCGTTCTCTGACCGAGCCTTCTTCGATGCCCGATCCTCCACAATCATCATCTCAATGTCCTGGTCGTGGCGTAGGTTCCGATCATATCGTTCCCTTGCCTTTCCGCTGCTTCCCGCAAGGTGCGGGCCTCCACAGATGGTGAGTAAAGTGCCAGCTACGAGATTAGGTTGTAAAGGTCACGAGTGTTGGTGTGCAGGCGCCTGCTCGTTGCCACCTGGAGCCTCTCGTCGGGAAGTTCCCGAGGCCCGTACGTATCTCCTCAAGTGTCCTTGTCTGATAAGAAACTCGACTTCATCTTTTAGCTGGTTGCATTCGTTTGTATCGTGTTCGTAGTCGTTATGATAACGACAAAACTTGGTAGTATCTCTTTCAAGATATCTTTTCGAATGGGAGCGGGTCTTTTGTAAGGAACACTAGAACTTGTGGCCTGATACACCTCTCCTCGAGACTTGATAAGGGCAGTGTAGTTAGTGAATTATGGTTCGTAACGGTTGCCCTTAGCGCGCTTGTTTTCAGAGGTGGAAGGTTCATTATGGGACCGCTTCCCCCCATTCTTGCCATTGCCATTCCCGTTGCCGTTGGGTTTTGACCCATTGGCGGCTTTGGCGGGTTCTGCAGTCTCCTTATCTTTGCCTGGGGGCTTTCCCTCGCTGGCGATGGCATCCTCGAGCTTGATATACCTATCAGCTCGATCCAAGAATTCTTGAGTAGTCTTAACTCCATGCTTTCTGAGGCTACTCCACAAAGGCATACGACACCTAACTCTTGCAGTTAGAGCCATCATCTTGCCCTCATCTCCCACTGTTTTAGCTCCAGCCGCTGCTCGCATGAAGCGCTGGACATAATCCTTCAGTGGCTCTCCTTCTTGCTGGCGTATCTCCATCAGCTGATTCGCCTTAGTTGGGTGCACACGACCCGCATAGAATTGTCCATAAAATTACTTTACGAACATCTCCCAAGAAACAATACTTGCAGGAGGGAATTTGAAAAACCACTCCTGTGCAGCATCAGAAAGTATTGCAGGAAAGATCCTGCACCGAGCGTCTTCGGACACTTTCTGAATGTCCATCTGTATCTCAAACTTGTTGACATGAGATATCAGGTCACCATACCCGTCAAAGTTTGGAAGTGTGGGCATCTTAAACTTGCTGGGAGTTTCTGCCACAGCTATCCTTTGAACAAAAGGAGTGCCTCTTCTCCTGTCGTACTCAATATGAGATGTCCTTCCCCCGACCAGTTGTTGTACTGCTTGGTTCAGGGCATCTATCTGGGCTTGCACGGCAGCAGGAATCGCCGAGGCCTCTGCTGCTGGGGGAATGTACTCATCGTACCGTTCCCAGCAGTCATTGAGTACATCCCTTAATTCTTCGTCTCTTCGCCGTTGCTCACTTGCTCCGAGCCAGTTAAAGACGTTGTTTTGTCTGGGCTGCCCCCCAACGTTACGTCTCTCTAGTTGGTCTTCCCTAGGTGGTGGGCTTCTGCTCTCACCTCTTTATTCATTTCTCCGACCGGCATTTCCTCTGTCTGAGTAGGCCTCATTGTAACCATGGCCATCTCTGAACCTTGATTGGCTATGGTGGGACCGACTGTCCCCTCGGTTTCCTCCTCGGGCTGGAACTTCCCGAGCATTAGAGGGTGGCCTGTGTTGGTCGGTAGGTCCCCGTGCATTACCATGTCGTGGGGGGCCCCAGACCGCAGAGTTTATCTCTGAGTTCCTTCTGTTGCCAGAAGGACGCTACTCCCTGCTCTGTGGGTTCGGCTCTTCGCCCCTATGGCGTCTAGGACTGCGGGGCTGCTGCCCGGCCCTATTCTGCCATTGCTATGGGGGATTTCCTCGACCATCCTGGGATGGAGGTTGCATCTTAGGATCCCTTGGTGGGACATCATCCTGAGGCATTGGTGGCTGCTCAGGCCTTTAAGGGCTTGTCGACTGGATTGGAGGGCTAGGATTGGGACCCCTTTTGTGTGGCCCATTTGAAGGTTGATCAGGCTATGAGGCAGGTGCAGCCTGATTCCTAGCCAACTGCAGGGCTACTTTGAGGGTTTCCATGGCCTCCCTCTGACGACAGTCCATCTCCGCCTGTCTTTCACTTAGCTCTTGGCGCTGACGCTCTATCTCATGTTGTTGCCGCGCCATAATCTCCGCAGCACTCTCTTGACTGGCCCTCAGGTTGGCCAATTCATCTTGCAGTACCCCAAGGGTATTTCTCAGCATCTCGGAGTCCAGCTCCTCCTCATCAAAATCTAAGTGTGGCTCATTTCAGCCATGTTTAGGGGAGGAGGAGGTTGAGATGATGCAGCGCCAGCCACCTACCCAGTCTTCTTTGTTGTTTTCGCCATTTATGCTTCAACAATCTTGAGTTCAACTCTCAATGAAAGCACCAGAATATTGACCCTCATTTTGGTCAACTGACACAGAGTCAAAACGCTTGACGTGGATAGATGTGTTGGAATGGATATAATGACAAAAACAGTAAAGAACACAGTAAATTATAGTAGTTCGGCCCCAAGAATTGGTAATGACCTACGTCCACTTAAGCTATTATTAATATAGAATCTCAAAGGAGTGATCAGAGAACTAGGGTTCTCCGAGTTTCACAGACCTTAGAGAGGTGAATCATACAATGATAGCTTTAATTCTCTTGTAAAGTATGAACTCAAAAATCAGCCAAACCCCCCCCCCCCCCCCCCTCCTTGAGTTATTTCTATCTATTTATAAGCTCAAGGAGGATTACATGAATCAGTTACAGATATTCTCTCCTAAATAATCGGATACTCAGGAAATCATGGAAGACAATCTCTGATATGATCATAACTGCATAAGATTTTCTCCAAATATATCGAGTATACGACCAAGCTGGTCGTATATAAAGTTCAAATGTTACGCCAGGGGAATCTCCCTGGTCGATGGTCGAACAGGACTTTCGCCAAGTGTCAGCCATGTGTTGAAAACGCCTGCCACATCACTCATACTTGCTTTTTGGATAACATAACATATAATCACAGTTATGCCATCAACGGGCTAAAATTACAAATATAACCCTTTAAGTTAAACAGGGCCTACATGCATACTAATACTCGTAGACATGCAATTCATATATTCATATAATCATACAAGCATGCTTATCACGGAATCATGCATTAAATTACTTAATTCACACATAAACCAATTATGCCCTCCCGGCATACTAATCAAGGCCTTTAAGCCTTATTAGTGATTTTTGGGTCGTTACACTTTCCAAGTCTCACCGCCACCCTGGCGGCCTATCTGTATACCCCGTGGCCTCTTATCTGGCCCTAGAGCTGAAATTGTATTTGGAGTCTTCCTCTTTTGGTCACTAGGGCCTCCGCCCCTACCGAAGCCTGCAAATGGAGTTCCCGGCCTCCTAGAATCCCTTCTGGCCGAATTCTCATGCCAGATCTTATTCTCTGGGCTCTCAGCTGTAAGCACCTTCTCCACAGCCTGTGCATAGGTACTCACTCTTGGCATAGTAGTAATACAAACATCCCAGAGTATCATAGGTTGTAGCCCCTGGAGAAACCTCTCTCTTCTGGTCCCATTAGTGGGCACCAAGTCCCCAAAAAGCTTTGCCAATCTATCAAACTTCACGGAATATTCAGTCACTGTCATGCTACCCTGAAGTAACTTACTGAACTCCTCAGCCTTCACAGCTTTAACTGCGTCATTGTAGTATTTCTCATTAAACAGGGTTCTGAATTCCTCCCATTCCATAGTATTCATTGCTCTGGTCTGGGATACCACCTCCAACCATATTCAAGCGTCTTCCCGAAACATGTAAGTGGCGTAGGCCACTCTATCATTACCACCTACCCTCATGAAATCCAGGATGGTGGTTATCATAGTCATCCACTGTTCAGCCTTCAGTAGGTCTAAGCTACCCTAAGAAAGTGAAGGGTGTTGTTTCCTGAACCTCTCATACAAGGGTTCCCATCTATCTCCCCCTGCTTGAGGCTGTACAGTCGTTGGTACCCCTGGCCATATCACTGCTGGTATTGGGGGTACCCCTACTGGAACCAGATGTTGTCTCAAGAGGCAAATCTCATCTTCCTTCCTTGCATATTAGCAAGCAACTGTTGCCAGTTCTCTAGAGCTGGAGGTGGGGCCTGGCCCTAGTCATTCTCTTCCCTGGCCTATATCTATTGGCCGACCAACCTCTCTGACCTTCGAGGAAGCATACTGATAACTATTCCACTCTGCAGTGATTAAATCTGTTGTTATGTAAGTAATAACTATACCTCTTGCCACCTGACGGTCCAAGATCAAACAAACAAACAAATGCGATGCTAATAAGCATGTCAACATGTAATACATTCAATTATGGTGCTAATAAGCACTTCCTGATATTCATTAGTAATTAACAATGCAAATAAGCATGTTCAAGCATTTATACATGTATAACAATGCTAATAAGCATGTTCTTTCATTCTTGCCAGTTTTAGCAGTGCAATAAGCATTACATGGCCTATATGCAAATAACAATGCTAATAAGCATGTCCTAACCTACATGTCCATATAATAATGCTAATAAGTGGTTCCTTTGCATTCACAAGCAATAACAATGCTAATAAGCATGTTCTTTATCATTCATGTAATAGTCAAGGGCCAGGCCTTATCATAGAATCTCATGCTCCCTAATCAGGCATGCAAATAAGGCATTTATATCTTATTTAAGAAGTTAAACACATAACCACATAAATTGTTACTGAACCCTGAGTCGGGCTTGTCTTTAATGGTGAGTGTACATGCTCAGCTAGTCTTCAAGAACCCTTAAACCTTGGCTGCTCACATACCAAGTTGTAACGTTCTTCTAATCAAGCACCATTACAATGTGTAATTTAAATAGTGTCAGACTTGCTAATCAAGTCATTTGGTTATAAACGTGTAACTAAGGTTAATGTCAAGGGTTATGGTTAAAACTTTTGGTCAAAGGAACTATTGACTTTCCATTTAAAAGTTTAATACATACATGGGATCCCAAAATGATACAAGTAGATGTTTAAAAAGGTATATACAAATTCACAGTTACAACCAGCCGACCTAAGCGGCAAAATAAAGGGTACGACCCTAGTTCCTCTAAACTATCCTTGGCTGTGGGGGACGAGCAGTCGCATATGTACACGCCGCCACCGAAGCTCTCCAACTCATGGCCGGTCTAGCTTTCATTTTCCCTTACCTGCACCACATAGCACCCGTGAGCCAAGGCTCAACAAGAAAACTTAAACATGTGCGCATGAGCAGAAAATATAGATTCCAAATACATATCTAGCATGTCTAGCAGTAATAACTTACTCATGCATGCATACAATTACAAATAAATGATCATGGGATCATTTTGGGGCCCGCTGCCCTAAATAGATGACCATAGAGTCAATTTGGGGCCTTATGCCCTAGCTATGTGACCATAGAGTCACTTGGGGCCCTTGCCCTTAGCTCTGAGTAACTAGCCATAAAGCTAGCCAAGCGCTTTGTTTTCCAACGACCATAAGGTCGGCCAACGTAATAGTACATTCCTAATTGGGCCTAAGCCTTTCGACCAGCGCATAGCGTGCTACTGCCGCCCTTGACTAATAAGTCAAGCCCTTAACTAGGTATTTAGATACAGATACAGACACAGATACAAATAAGCATACTTCAGACAATACAAGTATGCATACATATAAATCATGGTATCTTAACCAATCAAACACAAACACAGTTATAACTATGTTCCTTAACGGGTCGAGCCCTACCTATGCAAACAAGGCTAGCATTCATTAAATAATTATCCAGAGACACAAAACATTCAAGCATCACCTAAACCACGTTCATTCCCGGGGGTCGAGCCCTATTCATAGTTATAATCAACAACTGGGCTAAAAACACATATATCACGTATTGGGTGCAGTTTTCTTACCTCAGGTCCGAGTGCAAAGTACATAAGAACGATCCTCAAGCATGATCCCAGTTACGAGCCCCTATCGATAACCTAGTCAATAACATAATATAGGATCCCGTCAATAACGAGCAAATAAAGGCTTCCAGACCAAGTCCTAGCCTCCGAGACTTCGAATTCTACTAACCGGGTGGTAGAATCGATCTCGAGCCCTTAGGTTTGAATTCTCGTTACTCAAAACCTATTCAGGTCAAAACTGTCCAGGCGGGCAACAACTTGACCCTAAGGGTTGTGGCGCGCCTCCTAGACAAAAATCCCACCTGTCGAGAATTCTAGACACGAACAGCGACTTGCCTCTAAGAGTCGCGACGCGTCTCCAAGACAAAGACCCACCTGGGGCCTGGGTTCATATGGGTCGCAGCACCCAAGAACAGGGTCACAGCGCAACCCTTCGAAGCTAGATTTCCCTATTTTTTCTTCAGCCAAACTCAACTAAAAATTGCCCCAAATCATACCTAAAACCATAATTAAATCCCAGTACAACCTCAACATCAAACCAGCAACAAAACCCCAGCTCAACACACTCAAAACTCCATCCAAAACTCAAATTCATAACCTTGAGCCTCAAAGATCAAGAACAGCCAAACCAAAAAAGAATTCAATGGAAAACAAAGTATATGGCTTACCTCAACTGTGAATTAAATTATCCTGGCTGCAGCTAATCCAATCCTAGATTCAAGCCTTCAATTTCCCAAGTTTTCAGCCATAAATCCCCTTAGTTTCCTCAAGAAATCCACCTAAAATTGAGAGAGAGAGAGTCGGTTGGGTGAGAAGGAGCTGATGAGAGTTTAAGTGTTTGTAATTTTGTGTGGTTTACTTAAGGTTCAAGTAACCTTAAGCAAGCAAATCCCGAGGCTTGGGGTACCAAAAACGTCCCCGAGGGAAAAATGGTCAAAATCTCTGACATTCCCTTCTAATCTCACTAACTCGAAATATATCCTTGAATATTTATTCCCGTTACCGATAACCTGTTAATGTACTAGATACCAAAAATACCCCTTGACTCGTCCTGAGTCAGTTATTAGGTCCCGTTGTGACTTTCCCGCTAGCATGCTCCCTAGGATCGTCTCGTTCCGAGTAAGCCAAATATATCCACATAATAATTTGGTTTCACACATATATCACATATATGTCAATTATACCCATAACAGGCCAAATTACGAAAATTCCCCTTCTAATAAGAAACGGATCCACATGCATATTTAATACACCTAAATATGCATATCTAGTCATATTATAATATAACTCACATAATCACATAATTGCACGCATATATATCACATAAACATATAATTTCCATAAATTGCCATCCTGGCCCCCTAATCAAGGCCCTAAGCCTTATTAGGTAATTTGGGATGTTACATCTAGGGACGGTGTTTCCGGTGTAGGCGGGTTTATCCGGCATCTTGAACCCCCTGAGCAACACGACGTCCATGATATGTTTTGCACACGGTTCCTTTTCTTCATCTTCAGAATCAAAACCTCCGGCTTCTTGTTTTCGGACTAAGTGGTCAGTGACCTTTTTGAGATCGGCCAGCTACTTCATGAACTATCTGGCCATTCCATCATCAAGGGGAACTCTGTTGTTCCTCCTATTGTTGAGGTTATTCCTCAAGTCGCCTCCTCGAGGGTGAATCCTTTCTTTTTGGGCCTGCTCCTTTCGAGCATTGAGGTCGTCTCATAAATCTACGCGGGACGTGTCATCTCCAAAACAAACAGCTTTCAGCTCCTCTCCTCATTTACGCCCTCTGTGATCCTTGTTCACGGACGCGCTGGGATAAAAACGTCTTCCCTGGTCGTCCTTTCTAGAGACATTCTGGGGCTTAGTACCCTGCGGGCGTTTCTCCTGCGGATTGTTCGGGTGATTCTGTCCTAGGACAGGATTCACCCATTCTTTCCTAGGGAAATGCTCTGGGTCCACCCTAGTTTTTGGAGAGGGAGGAGTCTTCTTTTGGAGGTTTGCTTTTTCTATGGGATCGATCGCTTTGGCTTTCCCTTTTTCTTAACTTGGGTACGAAGGACCGGTGCCGGGATGAGTGGATCATCCTGGAGGAAGAGTAGGGGTTGTAGTGTTGTTGGGAGAGCCAGTCCCTGTAGGTGGGACAGGTGGTTGAGTTCCTGGGGGAAAACTGGCTGATGGATTAACTATAAATCCCTGAGCATCAATAAAAGCTTAAAGAGCCAAGAGTGACTCTTGTATCTGGTGAGTAGTCTCTTGTTGTTCTGTCATCCTTGCTTCTTAGTCGATGATTTGTTGCCTTAGACGGACCATTTCCAGGTACTCATGTTCAGGTTCCACATCATTCTCGCCAAGATCGACAGGATTCTCGGCATCATGGTCTTCATACCCCTCTTCGTCTTCCTCGTAATAGTCTTCATCGTATTCACCCCCTTCTCCGAAGTTCTGGGGGTCATCAGGCAGGGGCCTGTGATAAGGTATATCATCTGGTGGATCTTGAGGAAGTTGCTGGTTTTGCAATGGTTCTCCATTTTCTTGTTGTTGCTATTGAGCGGGATCAAACACAATGTTTTTGGTATTCACCATCTTCGTAGATGACAAAGGCTAGTTCAAGCTTTCTTCAGGTTCTCAACGAAAGAACAAAAATGTTTACCGAGTTTTTCGAAAACTATAAATATATTGAGAAATAAGAGCTAGAAAGAAAGGCAAAGAAATGAACAAGATCACAGTTTTTACGTGGTTGGGGCATTAAGGAGCCTTAGTCCACGAGTCACTAGTATTTAGCTTTAGAGAGTTTAACAATGGAGGTTTTTTGCAAGTTCAGCAGCGTTTTTGCATACAAGAGAACAACCGATCCTCGCTATAGTGCACGAATGACCCTATTTATAGGCAGTCATGTGACTTGGGTCAGACTAATCCGGGCTCAATAAGGATATAATCATAAGTGCTCTCTAACGGAGTTATAATACAATAGTGTAACATGTAAACATGTCGTTAATCTAGGCCCACTGGGACAGTTTAAGCGTAATAGAGCCTTACAGTTGCTCTTTGTCTGTTAGTGGGGACTAGTCCACGCGGGCTGCTAGGGGTATCCTGGGGACAGGATCTGTCAGAGTAGTGGCAGTACCATTTCCTAGGAACATCGTACGTTCCGTGCGTACCCCATTCTGCAGGTTAGTTAGGGAGACCAATTGCCGAATTTCTTGGGGACACGTCAACTGTGGGAAGAACTGGGCTTGCTGCACCTGGACATATGGTCTGAGTTCGTTTACCAATGTCCAGGTTCATTGATCAAGACCCCAGTTCATTTACCAGGACAAACATCAGCTAACAATGATTGATCGAAGTACATCCTAATGGGGAATTAGAATGTTGAGGATGGACCCGGAGACTTCATTTGAATCCCACTTAATGGGATCAGTCTCTTGGAATGGACTGTCCGCCACCATAATATAAATCTCGAAGGATAGAGATTGGGTGCGCTTGAGAAGGTGGTTTCGGTCTACATCTCTTTTCCGGGCCCCTTACTATGCTCGTGCTACTCGCTAGTTATTGGGCTCGGCATGGTCCGGGCCGATAGGGTTTGGTTGCTCATTGTTCACTGGGCCCTGGTTGGGCCCGGGCTTCTCCCGAGAGCCCATGAAACCTGTTTGGTCATGCCACGTGTCCAAGGTGGAAAATATGGATAACAATGTTATAGATAGAAGCACCCTTAATAAATTTCATGCTTCTAAAATTTAAAATAAGTAAAAAAAATTATTATTATTTCTTAATATTTCAAGAGAATATTTAAGTCAATTATCAAAATAATATATGTTGACGGTAAGAACTCGTCAACGATTGATGGTTAGAAAACTGCAATCTCTATACTAGAGGAAGCTTTGAATCAGATAGAAAGAACACTAATCAACAGAAGAAAACTCAGGCAACCATGAAAAACAGAAGCATATATTTCTTAAGTCTCTTTCATACACTCGGTTTTTCCAACCCCTTAGCCTGAGGGGTTGGAGCCTATTTATAGGGGGGGGGGGGGGGGGGGGCTCTATTGGCCCAGGATACAAACAAGTCCCAGACCACAGGGACGTACACAAGTACTCTGATAGTGTAGTGGCTCAGGGCGTAGTGGTGTCTACCCTAATGGTGTCAGAGTCGTGGCCCAGGACAAAGTACTGTCGGCTCTGGCGTATGGTCGGGGGTGTCCAAGTGGTACCACTACTCTTCGTACAGGTCCGTACTGCCACTACTCCTTAGACGCAGATCATAGGGTCGTGCCTCTGTTCTCTCCACAACCGTACGCCCCGTGTCAGCGCACGTGTTCCGTACTCGGTCTTCCTCACCAATCCCCGTTCAATGCTCCATGTTCGTTTGGCATATCAACAAGGTTTCTCCAAGTGATCCCGTGCCTATGTCAAGGAGGCTTCAACCTATGCATGTCCTGAGAAGTCAAGGTGCCAGGGGTCAGGGCCGGCTTATGCGGATCGCATAGACACGAGGCTCGCAGCATGAGCGCCGTGGCAAGGCCATACCCTCGCATGGCGAGGGTACCTCGCGTAGCGAGGCTGGCCCTTTTCCCTCAGGTATAGGCATGGCTCAGGCGTCACAACAAGGTAGCACCCTCGCATAGTGAGGCTGCCTCTCCTCCTCCCAGGTGCAACGTCGCGAGGCTGACCCTCTTCTCCCGAGTGCAGGCGGGGCTTGATGTCTGATGGAACGGGGCGCACGCGGGCGACCAGCTGGGGACCCTCGCATAGCGAGGGTGAAGTTTGGATTGGCAAGCGGCCGAAGGCCCTCGCCTAGTGAGGGTGACTCTCTTATCCCAACTCCCTCACCATCATGTGATGCCCTTTTAGGATGTCTCGTAGTATAGAGCTTCACTCGTGAATAGAATTCACAAGGAAAATTTTCCACATTTACACTTCCCCCCGAGTCTATAAGTACACTTTTAAGTGTGTTTGTAGACTTTCTCCATTTCTCTTGCTTGACACGCACGGCCAACCTTAGGGGACTTAGCCTTGGAAATTTCTCCAACGTCGCTCGAAGAAGCACTAGGTGTGGCTTGGAGTTGTGTTTCTTTTTAGTGTCCAAAGAAACACAATAGCCACCTAACACTTGGGGGATCCATGAAAGTTCCTAAGATTGCATAAGGACCAATCATCCTCCATCGCGGATCCCAAGATTACCCATACTCTTGATCTCCACCATTCACAGGGAAATAGATCCAATGGCTAGGGAGCATTGACTTTCCCTATAAATACTCCAAGGTTTGAAACCACTTCTCTACACCAAGACTTGCCTAGCCTAGTGGCATGCTCTCCAACTTATTTTCAAGAGTTCAAGGGTTCTATCCTCATTCAAAGCATTCTTGAGGTATTTTTTCTTTTATTTTCGTTATTCATTTTCTTCCTCTTTTTTTTTTTTACATAATTTTTTTTTTTTTGTTTCCTCTTCTTCTTTAGCCTCATGGTGACGCTGGGCATTTCCTTGCTCCTGCGGTCTTGCTCCTGCTCCTTCGCAAGTCTATCCTCGTGCCCCCTCAGCTTCGTATTCCCACAGGTATGTCTCCTTCATCTCTTCTCCCTTTTGTTTTGCATTGATTACGCGAGGGTAGAATTGTTGGTTGCACGACACTCATTCTTCAGAGTTTAACATTTTCTTCGCATAGCCTCTCCAGTATCCATACACAGGCCCTTTTCTTATACCCTCACACTCATGTTGTAGATATTGAGTCGCCCTTATGCGTACACGCCTTCGAGTCTTAGCTTGTACATGGCGTCTAGGCGATGTCCCGAAGGTCCGTATAATGTTGAATTTATTGAGTTGTCCTCCTCCGATTCGGGGGTTGACGCACGTAAACCCTCTAACCGCAGGGGCGTGCGGGCGCTCTACCTCAGGAGACTTTCTTACCTTAGACATAAGGCGTACTGTCTGGAGAGGGAGCTAGAATTCCATCCCGGGGACACGGGTTCTGATCTCTTGCCCCGGCAAGCGACATACATTTCCCAACTACAATCAGTCCTCCGGGATTGCCTTTCCGAAATTGCTTGCCTAGAAGAAAACTTGCCCCCTGAGCCTTTTTCCTTTTGTCGTGACGAGTCTCCCGATTACGTGGATTCCTCCTTTGACGGCGGTAGACATGAATTGGTTGAACCGGAGTTCCTTTCCATGGTGCCGCCCGTGTTCCCTCTCCTATCCCATGTCTTGCGCCCTAGGGTCAAGCAAAGAGCTGGTAGACATAGGACATGTGGGGAATCTTCTAGGACCCTGAGAAAGTCTGTTGCTCATAAACTGCCTTACTTTGTCCAGGTACCCGAGATGCCGAAGAGAGTCTTGGACATTTCCGATGAAGCTGGAAGATCTACCGTTACTCTGAAGAAATTGGGCAACATGCTGAAAGCCCATAAGTTACCCTTGAACCTCAAGTTCGTTATACCAGAGTGCAAGGAACGCGCGTCCGCACCGCAAAAGGGGTTCGTGGCATTCAGCGATGCCATAATCCGATCTGGTGGAGCTCTGCCACTCCACTCTTTCTTCATCAAAGTGCTGGACTACTTTGAATTGGCGCCACTACAATTGTCCCCCAACTCCTGGGTGATGCTCAGCTGTTTGTATGTGTTGTACCATCAAGTGTACTCTAGGGGGCCTTCGACAAGCGAGGTTCATTACTTCTTCACCCTGAGGGAGAATACATCGGCCCCCGGGTTCTACCAACTCCAGAAAGCCGCGGCCCTTAAAGGGAGTTCTCTCTTGGAGGGATCTATTTCCAATAGGGGGGCGTGGAAGTCAGACTACTTCTATACTTATAGTGGGCAGAGCCGATATTCTAGCTTCAACACCCCACGTAAGGCTATCCTCACCTTGATCCCCTATACCTGAAATTTCTCTTATTATTCGTCCTCTATTTTTTATTTATAGTTCTTGTAACTATGGTTATTTCCTTTCGTTCGATGGCAGGTCTCTTAGGGGTCGTTGGTCCCAACTTGAAGCGGTCGGCTCATGACCGGGTGATACAAATCCTGGCTATGCCGAAGGCATGCAAACAAGCCAGCACCCTTTTCACAGAGAGCAATCTCCACTCGTGCGGGCTGCTGACCCCGGACCAGAAAGTTACCTTATGCTCCATTTCCCCTGAATCTGAGGATCCACGCCCTGCGTCACCCGACTCTGTTGATTTACCCCCAGCGGCACCCGTACTTGAGAGTCTGTGGGTATATGTTCACGATGAAAGGAATTATGATGAAGCGGCCGATAGGGATTATGTCTACTCCCCAGGTGACCATATGGACGTTGAGGAGACTGTGGTGTCTGAGAACTACTCCTACTTGTACTCTGTTGCTGGCAGGGCTAAGGGTGTAGCCGATGACGGTCACGCTGGCGGTGCTACCTCTCGGATGTCGCCGTTAACGCCTGGCGGCGAGTTTGCCTTCGATGCCCCTGCCCCTTGCCCCTTTGTGCCTAGAAGGAATTTTGTCATTCCTTCTTTTGATGGGGTTCCTTCACCCCCGAGGGGGCATCCTAGGTGGGGATCCACAGGCGTCTCTTTACCCCAGGAAGCGACTCCGCACTCTTCTGCTCCCTGCACCACTGCAGATGGGTCGGGGCCTTCCCGGTCCCCCTCTTTGCCAAAGCGGGCCTCGGCAGGTACTCACGCCTCTCCTGGCCCAGTTCATGTTTCTATTCCTGAAGATCATCCTCTGGCGAGCCAATATGGGGAACCCATGAGCCATCACTTAGGAAACTTTCCCAAAGGTGAATGGGGGACGCTACACGATGTCCCTGAGGCTCAGCTAGAGAGCGCCTACATGCGAGCCTCCCTGCAGGTAATTGTCGCGATACTTGGTTTATTCATTTGTGCTGGCCATATATATACTTTTTATATTATTTCTGGCATATCGTCTAACCCTTGAGGCTTTGCTTTATATTCTCGCCCTCACGCAGGCTTCCATTTTGAACCATCGACTACTTGCCTCCCACTCTTCATCGACCCAACGGTTGCAACACGAGCTTGAGGAGGCACTGGGGAACCTATCAGTGGCTCAGACTGCAAAGGATACCTTGTCAAGTCAATTGGCCGAGGCGGTATGCCAGAGGGATACCGCCTTGGCCCGGGCTGCATCAACCTCTCATGCCAACATTCAGCTGGAGGCTACTGTCCAAACTCTGAACGGGAGGATCGCTGTGCTCAAAGCTGAGCTTATGACTGTTGAGGATCGCATAATCGAGAAAGTGTTGCATGCTGTCTGGAGGACTAACCCCGCTGTTGACTTATCTTCTTTTGGGGACTATGTCGTCGAGAGGATTTTTGAGTGGCAGGGTCGAGGTGGAGATTTGTAGGTCTCCTTGTACTCAGTCTATGTATGCTTTGGGTGTGTAATCCCTCGCACCACTTCTTTTTTTTATCAAACTTAAGGGGCTCTGGCAAGTCCCTCTTATTACTGTTGTTCGTGGGCTATATGTTTTTATTTGATTTGATGAAGATAATCTTTCTGGTGTACCTTGATTATACTTGTAAGGACACGTTAACCCGTTGGGCTGTTGTGGTCCTTTTATGTTCTTTGCGCGCGCTTATTACTTTTTGCGAGAAGCGTCCTTCTCGTCCTTATACATAGTACTATTTTTTTCCAAGGGTCCCTTGTAAGACCCTTTTTGGGCTAGCCGGCTTAATGGCCGATCTAGACTTATCGGGTGATTCCCTCCTTACAGCCTCACCTCTTGGGGTGTCGGCCTTTCGTTGGAGGTTATTCTTTTTTAACTGCTCCCTTGATATTCATAAGGGTAGCTAATCCTTTTGAATATAAGAGATTTTTTTTTTTGTTTACTTTTGTCGTCCTACCCCCCCCCCCCCCCCCCAAGTACCTGATGAGATTTATCTTGGCGAGGACTTTAGTTGATGCTTGCACAAAGAAGTAAATAACATACGAAGTGGAAAACAGTTTCATTCATAGTAGTCAGATTACAACGATATATAAATAGATAAAAGGCTTACATCTACTTGGGAGGTTATCTAGGTAACCTCTTTGATTCTCGTCTACTAAAATAGCATAACCTGCAACAAACTAAACACAGCTACTACCTGCATCAGGCGTGGGAGCCTTATTGCTAGCCTTACCCAGTTGGGCCCTTCACGATTCTGGGGTCTCGTTCCTGTGGGTCTGTGCCCCCATGCACCACCATTGCCATCGGTTCTCGCAGTTTCGCAGAAGTGTGAAGGGTGGTGTTATAACACTCTCTAGCCTCTCTTTGTTCTCCCTTCATGCCTGCTATCCCACCAGGAGTTGGGAACTTGACGGTGAGGTGATATATTGAAGTGATTGCTTTCAATTCTCTTAGGGATGGCCTCCCCAATACTGCATTGAAAGCCGAAGCACAATCTACTACGACGAAGTTTGCCATGATAGTGGTCTGTCGGGGTTGCTCTCCCATGGTGAGTGCTAATTCGATCACCCCTAAAGGTTGTATCGAGTCCCCCGCGAACCCGTATAAGGAGGATTGACAAGGCTTCAAGTGCCTGATGCCCAAGCCCATCTTCTCCAAGGCGAGGCGATATAAGATATCTACGGAACTTCCATTGTCTATGAGGACCCGATGCACCTGCAGGTTGGCCAACTGGATTGTCAACACCAAAGGATCATTATGGGGAAAGTGCACCCCTCGTGCATCCTCCTCTGTAAAAGTGATTGAGTCATTTTCTCCTTTAAAGCTTTTCGGGGGGCGCTGTTCCAGACTCATGACATAGGGTGGTGGACTTCGCCTGGCTTCTCTAGCGTACCTATCTCGTCCTTTCCGGGAGTCTCCCCCAAGCCCCGGACCTCCAAAAATAATTCTCACTTCTCCCTGGATCTCTGGAGCTTCTCTTTGCGTCTTAGATATTACTGGTTCGTCCTCCGACTTCGGCCTTTCTCTCCTGACATATCGGCCTAGGTGCCCCCTGCGGATGAGCTCCTCAATTTCTTCTTTCAAATGAATACACTCTACTGTGGTGTGGCCAATATCCTTGTGGTATTGACAGTATCTATTGGGATCCCTCTGGGACCGATCCTTCCTCATTGGTGGGGGCTTCTTGAAGGGAACCCGCCTCTCGTTGGTGAGGTAGATATGCTCCCTTGTATCCGTCAGGTCCGTATAGAAGGTATAAGCCGTTTGCCTAGGGTCGCTTCCCCGCTTGGGCTTTCTATGTTGATCATCCCTCGGCCCTTCGTACGCCCTCTTCTTCTTTGCACCATTCGACCCTTCATTAGTTGGGGGCTTTGTAGGGGACTCACACTTTCCCGCCTTTAAGTTCGCGTGGCCATCCTCTACACGAATATACTTCTGCGCTCTCTCGTAGAAGTCATCTAGGTCTGTGACTTCCCTTTTGAGCATATTATCCCACAATTTGCTTCCCGGAAGCACCCCGGCAGTGATGGCCATTTTTAACTCTCTGCGGGTCAAGCTCCCCACTTTGGCTGCTTCCATGTTGAACCTGTGGATGTAGCTTTTTAGACTCTCATTTTCGCCCTATTTTACATTGGCGAGGCTGGTGCCCGGCATAGTATAATCATGCACGGCATGATGTTGTTGGAGAAACTCATCTGAAAACTGTTGCCAAGACCTGACGGATCCCGGTTGAAGTCTCTTAAACCATTTGTATGCGGGTCCTTTCAGCGTGACTGCGAAACAGTGGCATCTAGCCCCGCTACTTATCCCCCTTATCTTCATCAAGTCATTGAATGCGTCTAGGTGGTATTTGGGGTCGGTGCTTCCTTCATACGGGGTCATATGAGGCTCCTTGAAGTTGGCTGGGAGTCGGATGGCTTGGATCTCTTTGGTGAAGGGTGATTCATAGTTGAACTTCTCCTCAAGGCTTTGCCCTCCGGACGCGGTGACAATCTTACTCCACAGGCTCTTCATCTCTGTATCGAGGTCCTGCCTCCTCTTCTTCAGGGAGTCTCTCAACATGGACGGGTTGACACCTTCCTTTCCTTCGCTGTCCCGGGGGACAGTAGGAGGGGTAGTCCTCTTATCCGCCCTCTTCTTGTTGAGCTCCTCTCGTAGATCCGAGGGTGTCCTCTTTGAGGTGACCTCGATGTCGTTGCGAGAGCCACCATTGTTCCCTTGCCTTGGCCCCTGGGGTGGCCTCGACGGTCCGGGACGCTCATGCGGCTTCTCTCTGAGGGTGTTGCTGGTGGAGTGTCTGGTCCTCCCGTCGTCTACTGGGACAGTGGTTTCCCGTCCCTTCTCCTTCCTCTTGGGCAAGGTTACGCTGGACTTACCCTGCAGCAAGCCAGTAAGGACCTCTTGCATGTTTTCTAAGGTGGTTTCTAATCTTTGGTTCTTACGGTGGAGTTCACGTATCTCCTCTTCATAAAACCGGGATTTCGAACTAGAGCTCACGGAGTGGACCCGGGGGTGCTTGTCATGCCTACGGGCAGAAGGTCCCGGGTCTTACCGGCCGGAGTTCGGTGCCTGCGGCGATTTTGGAGGAGGGAACTCATCAGCGTTTACCAGTGGTGCTCTTGGAGGACTCCCTCCAGGTGGAGCGGCTGGCGATGAGGCCACCCTATCACCTCCGTGAACCTCAGGGTCTTTCGGAGGCTCCACGTCTCTGGGTGGAGGAGCGACCTTCATGGAGGCCTTCAGCTGAACTCCGTTCAGGTGAACTTCTACCTCCCGCGTCTCCCTCAATCGCTTCGAGCGTCTTGGCATCTTCTTCTTGTCGGAAACAATGGTGGAACAGTAGCTTGAAACTAACGTTCCCACAGACGGCGCCAAACTGTTGACGGTAAGAACTCGTCAACGATTGATGGTTAGAAAACCGCAATCTCTATACTACAGGAAGCTTTGAATCAGATAGAAAGAACACTAATCAACAGAAGAAAACTCAGGCAACCATGAAAACCAGAAGCATATATTTCTTAAGTCTCTTTCATACACTCGGTTTTTCCAACCCCTTAGCTTGAGGGGTTGGAGCCTATTTATTGGGGGGGGGGGGGGGGGGGGGGGGGGGGGCTCTATTGGCCCAGGATACAAACAAGTCCCAGACCACAGGGACGTACACAGGTACTCTGATAGTGTAGTGGCTCAGGACGTAGTGGTGTCTACCCTGATGGTGTCAGAGTCGTGGCCCAGGACAAAGTACTGTCGGCTCTGGCGTATGGTCGGGGGTGTCCAAGTGGTACCACTACTCTTCGTACAGGTCCGTACCGCCACTACTCCTCAGACGCAGATCATAGGGTCGTGCCTCTATTCTCTCCACAACCGTACGCCCCGTGTTAGCGCACGTGTTCCGTACTCGGTCGTCCTCACCAATCCCCGTTCAATGCTCCATGTTCGTTTGGCATATCAACAAGGTTTCTCCAAGTGATCCCGTGCCTATGTCAAGGAGGCTTCAACCTATGCATGTCCTGAGAAGTCAAGGCGCCAGGGGTCAGGGCCGGCTTATGCGGATCGCATAGACACGAGGCTCGCAGCATGAGCGTCGTGGCAAGCCCATACCCTCGCATGGCGAGGGTACCTCGCGTAGCGAGGCTGGCCCTTTTCCCTCAGGTATAGGCATGGCTCGGGCGTCGCAGCAAGGTAGCACCCTCGCATAGTGAGGCTGCCTCTCCTCCTCCCGGGTGCAACGTCGCGAGGCTAGGGGTACAGATGCCACAACAAAGCCCCACCCTCGCATAGCGAGGCTGACCTTCTTCTCCCGAGTGCAGGCGGGGCTTGATGTCTGATGGAACGGGGCGCACGCGGGCGACCCTCGCATAGCGAGGGTGAAGTTTGGATTGGCAAGCGGCCGAAGGCCCTCGCCTAGTGAGGGTGACTCTCTTATCCCAACTCCCTCACCATCATGTGACGCCCTTTTAGGATGTCTCGTAGTATAGAGCTTCACTCGTGAATAGAATTCACAAGGAAAAATTTCCACATTTACAATATATTTGGTAATAATTAATTAGTTAAGAAGGGTTTAAAGAGGAAAAAAATGGGTGCTATGTTTTTTTTTTTTTTTAATCTTATCTTACTCTTACAAATTAGAATTTATTTAATAAAATATAACATTGAAAACCTATTTGAGCATAAAAGTAAAGGTTGGGATCTAATTGCTATAAAAAAAAATTGTGACCTAAGTAATACAAGTGGTAAAGATTGGGGGCCCCAAGTGTTATTTACCCAATACTTTTTTCTTGTTTATTTTTTAGATAATTTAGGGTATACGTTTAAGCTTATTTTTAAATTTATTGTGGGTAAGTGTGTTGTTATTTTAATTTATAGTTAAGTAATTTTTTGCACATTTTTTTATATAGTAAATTAAGTTTCATTCAAGTATACTTTTGAGATTGTTTAAGTTTATATTACATATATGTTGGGTATACACTTGCTTTTTCAATATTGTATTGTTGTGGGGTTGATATCTAATTTATCTTAAATTGTGTTTTTTAATTCTGTATTATTATTATTGTGGGGTTGATGTCTAGGTGATTTGTAGTTGCTTTTACAAATTGAATTACCTAGATAATTTTTTTTTCAACTCTTTATTATTGAGGGGTTGATATCTAGGTGATTTGTAGTTGCTTTTACCAATTGAATTGCACCATATGTAGTTGTAATGTATATTTTTAGTTTAGTTTTGACATTTTAAAATGTAGTCATAAGTTTTTTGAGTTTCCTTATATATATTAGTTTATTTTTTGGTGATGCAATATATTGATGGTTGATATCGATTTAATTTTAAGTTCTTTCTCAAGCCGTAATTTGGTAAATAAAAAACTTTGAAATCAGTAATGAGTTTCCTTATATATATTAGTTTATTTTTTGGTGATGCAATATATTGATGGTTGATATCGATTTAATTTTAAGTTCTTTTTCAAGCCGTAATTTGGTAAATAAAAAACTTTGAAATCAGTATTTTTACAAATTTAAGTTAGTAAGATTGAAAAAAAGAATAGGAGTTGAAAAAATGTAATAAAAATATTAAAAAATATGTATTTATGAAATTATCCCTTTTTTTTTTTAAGTGCCCAAAAACGTTTACTAACAAGAAAAAAAATTAAGATTATTTGGTAAATTCCCTGCCGAAATTTGGATTAATTTTAGTTAGAAAATATGGTCTTTCGGTTGCCTAAAACATTCTTCTTCAGATTTAATTTTTTATTTCTGAATTGGAATTTCAAATTTCGGATTTAATAAAAATGACAAAAACAAAACAAGGCTCATGAGCATATTTCATCGACTTTTAAATGGAACATACCTTACATTCATTTCGTTTTGCACATATAATTTAAAATCAAATAAAAAAATGGCTATCAGTCACTATCATTGCAGCCGAAGCTAAAGTAAATATCAAGTGGTTTGATAAAAAAAATGACAGAATCACTTGGGTTAAACAAACATCGACTATGATAATCATTTTTCCTACTCTTCACAGAGATTGCACAATTCAAGAATTAGACGAACAGGTTTAAGTGCATAATAACAAAGGCCAATTAGATGACAAAACTTTAATATCTGTAGGAAGATCGATTCAATAATCTACTGTCTTCAGATCAAGCATCCCAACTAAACCAAAAAAGTTCCACTTACCATATTACTAGAACAGATATCAAAAGTAAAACTACCAAAATGCAAACAAACAATCTTCAGGTACAAATTAAAAATGCAAACAAAAAACTCAGATACCCTTTCAGTACCTCCTTCCAGGGCCACCACCACTGCCTCGGCCAAAACCTTGGGTGGGAATGACAACCTGGGGCTCAACTTCAGTAAGCCCGGGGAGGTCAGACATGCCAAGGGCAGCAAGCATGTCAATGGTCTCTTTGTCAACCTTGATTTCATCAGTTTTGATTGCTGACTCGTCGGGGACAAAGTCCATACGCCTCTCACGCTCCTCTTCTTGCAGCTTCAATGAGATGCCCCTGACTGGACCCTTCTGGATCCTCTTCATTAAGTGAGTAGAGAACCCGGCTATCTTATTCCTCAGCCTCTTTGTGGGGATGAGGGCAACCTCTTCCAAGATCTTTTTGTTTGTGTGGAAATCCAAGGTCATGCGAGAGTAGTACCTCTCAATCACTTGGCGAGAGGACTTCTTCACGGTCTTGGTACGAACACGACCCATTCTAGAGAGTTATAAGCAACCCCTGCAACTAAATTACAATGAAAAAAAGTGATTCATAATGTCTGCAGCATAGTAAAAGTAAACGGCACAATAGAAACAAATATACTCAAAGCTTAATTTAGATTTTAATCATAACTGAGCAACAAATGTGTATATACTTGCTTCAAAAATTATCTGATGATCTAAAAATACTACACCTGATAATATACCAAAAATTTCAACAGTTAATAGTATTTAATGATGAAACTAGAGCCTATCGACATACAACATCTTCTGTGAGCAATATTCAATAAACCACAAAGATAACTTATAAGTCAAGTAAAAACAACTCTCATAGGATTCAATAAATATTAGCAGTACAGTTCTTGTCAAATATCATTAGGGAAAAACATTCACATTCACATGGTGACTTAATCAAATAGCATACATATGAACCCAGAAAACATTATCGTACAAACAACCATATAGAATCACCAATTACAAGATACAAATTTTATGGACTACTCAATTTTTTTTCAATATCCTCCAACTTTATTTCAGAGAGGATAAATGAAACAAAACATTGAAACAATAAATAATAGATCCAGGCCAAAATCTGAAACAGCTACAAAATCCAAAAAAAAAAAAAAAGACTAAGGAGCACAAGCGAAAGTGTTCAACAGACAAAGAAGTAAAAAAAAAAAATCATGTAATCCCAGTTTCTAAAAGCCTAAAACGAACGTGCCCAGTAATCAAACCCATATATGAGTCGCTTCACGAGATCAAAACATGAAAATAAGATGCAACCTAATAGACTTGCTTGGTTACCGAGAAAATGTGCGAAAAGAAGAAATGAAAACTGTGAAGCTACTACCAGGTAAAGGAAGAAACGCTTACAATCAAACGAGGTGAGAGAATGAAGTGCAGAATGGGAGCGCCGGACTGAAGGTGAAGGAGTGGGAGAGAGGGATGCCTTAAATATGAGAGACCTATTAGGGTTTCCGTAAGGAGGGTATCATCAGTTTTGGGTAGCCCGCTCGCGACCATTTTGGGCCAAGCCTCCTCCTTTACCAAGTCTCTGGGCTGGATCCAATAAGAAAAGGGAAATCTACAAATTGCACTAAAAGTTTAAAAAATTGAAAAATACACTGCATTACAAAAAAATACGGAATTTTTTGATAAAAACACGGAGGGAAAAAAAATTAAATACAAAGTAGCAAAATAGTAAATAAAAGTGGTAAAATATAATTTTTTATGATCAACATTTACAAACTTATAAATATCTATTACATGTTAGTAAATAATATTTACAAAAATCATAATTGTATTTTTTTTATATAAAACTTACGAACAAATTCGTAACTAAATTTTTTATTTTTGTAACAATAGTTTACAAATTTAGTTTCATAACTAAGAAATATATTTTTGTAACTAACATTTACGAAAATAATTTGTAGATAAGACATTGTAACCAAAATGTACATAAAAATATTATATGTTTCCATATTGTTACAATAGTGTACCAAAAAATTACAGAAATCATCATATTTATACTATACAACTTAAAAATATAAATTTAAGATATTCATTATTTATAAAACACTTTATTAAATATATATATATTTATATAAAAATGCAGTTACAAAGTGGTGAAATACAATAATTTTGTAAACAAGTTTCACATTTTTGTAACAACAATTTACAAAACTAATTTCACAACTAAAAAGTTTATTTTTGTAACTAACATTTACATAAACATTTATAAATTTATTTAACATGATTGTTACAGAGATTTACAAAATTAATTTTTTAATATTAAAATATATTTTTGTAACAAAGCTTGAAGCTTGGACTATATTATGGTTTTAGTTGATTTACAAAACTAACTTTTTAATATTAAAATATATTTTTGTAACAAAGCTTGAAACTTTGACTATATTATGATTTTTTTAGTTTAACATTAAGTGTTGAGATTTGACTAGCTATGATTTTAAAAATATATATAATATTTTTTATTACTATCTTTCCTACTATTATTAATATATGTTGCAAAAATTCATAGAAAATAATTAATGTTATAAATATATTATTTTTTTGAGTAAAAATTATAAATATATATTAAAAATAAATAAATTAAATAAATGTGTAATAATTTCAAAACATTTAAATTGGTTTCACTTTTCTTAATTAAAAAAACAATGATTTGACAAAAAAATATTAAATAATTAATTGTAGTATATAAGTGATTTGACAATAAATATATATATATAAAGTTGATTTGACCAAATAAAAATATTGACTCAAAGTTACAAAATCCACCTCACAAGAGGATATCATCAGTTAATGAGGAGAACAAGGTTTCGAATACGGACAACTACCGTAATTTGGTAATTTATATTAATTTGTCGTGTAAAACAATTTTTTTACTTATCATGTAAAATGTAATTTTCTCATGAGAAAAAAGCCCACGCAACTTCCAAAATCAAATGAAAATAGAAATTTACACTTAGTATCACTTTTTGTATCTTAATTACAATAGTAACGTGACTTATTTTATTTACAAGTATAGATTTGTTTTATACTTTTTTGAACTAATTTCCACTTCTTTTTTTCTATCCACAGTAACATTTTCAACTTTTTTAGTTTTTTTTTAACATTGCTTTTTTCTCTCTTTTTCTCTTAACTTCAAAAATCTTTTTCGGCCACACCGCTAATCAATTGGACTCAAGAGTAGTACTATTGTGACCTACTCTTCAATGTGATCATTTTGATATGTGGAAATAATATGTTTTTTTACCGTCTCTGGATAAGATACCATAATAAAAAACAACATTTTAGTAGTTCTTTTTTATATTTTGTTAACTAAAAAGTAACTCAATTTTAAACTTAAACCAAGTTTAATATACCAAAATTTTGTATTCATATTTGATATATAAAGATACGTAGTTTTTTAACAACTTAAAAGATATTTTAGATACATTTCAAGTAACTTTTTTAAAATAAATTTCTTAGGATAACTTTTAAATAGAACACTCTTTTTGGGAACTAACTAGGTTTGTTGGTTGCTTTAAATTTGTAGCATACAAAAAAATTTAGTCATTTATCAAAAAGTAACCAATTGATATCTTAAATGATTTTAAAAGTAACGAAAATATAGTTTTTAAAAGTAACTATGTAGTTTTTAATAGATTATGCATGGTAACTTGGAATTATTAGAGTAGTTTTTTATACTATATGATAACTAATTAGTTTCTAAAATAGACTTGAAGGTAAAGTAAAGATATCTTAATCATAAGACATGTAAATTACATGAGTGACTAAAAAAGTCTATTAAAAGTTTTCATTTAAAAGCTACCATGCAGTATACTTGTTACACCCAAATTTCGACTTCGTCATAAATGAGTCTCAAAATGTAGGCTCGTAAAGTGTAAGCTCAAAAATGTTAAGTAAGGGCTCAGCACTTGTATAAATTAACATGTTTTCTGATTTGTTCCTATTAGCCACCGAGCACCAGCTAAGATGGTTCGAGCTTAAGCATCAAGCTCGAAAGGATGGATATTCTCCAAAGTATATGAGAGCAATTCGAACCTTCATTGCAAGCTCGAAAAGGTTGATCTCCGAGGGTTAAGCTCGATGAAATTGTTGGCTAAGGATGAGGCTAACCAGGATGGCGAGCTCGTGATGTTGGTTGATCTCGAAAGTATGTTCGGAGTCGATAGTCCAGTTTGAACGTGGTTGTTGTTAGGAAATCCCTATTTCTTGGGGATTTGTTGTAATCTGATAATAAACCTCGATTATCATGGGAAATTATGTAATTAATGCATTTATTTGTATTATTTCAAATTTGAATTGTAACTTCCCTAAATAAAAGGGAAGATATTTAATTAACCAGTCTATAAAATAGACTGGAGAATTTCATTTGTGGATACGCACAATTTGGTACTTAGAACACTCTGTTAAATTGCTTTGTAAAAGTTCTAAGAGAAGATCACCAGTCAATAATACTAACTCATGGACTAGGTAGATTTTAACTGTTGAACCACGTAAAATTTTGATTGTTCTTCTTTATTTTCTTAATTTTGTGTTTAGTGCTCTTCATATTCAAGTTGACGAAAAACGACATCAACAGTTTGGTGCTTTCATTGAGAGCATTAAGCAAGTCCTTAGATTGTTTAATCAGAAACCTCATGAATTACCAATGGCCACCACGAACAACCCCAGTACTGGTGGGAGACCATTGCCCCAAATATAGGAGGAACAAACTCCTCGCATTGAATATTACCCGCGTCGACCTGAGAAGCAGCCCATGGCTGACCAGGGCCCAGAGGAAGGGAGTGCTTCCTCTAATTCTCAGGACCGCCTACTCCCAGGCCCGACGAGGATCTCTACTATAATACAGAGAGATACATTCCTATTGTTGAATTGGAGAATTGCCAACTATGCCAACAATTGGCAGAAGCCACAAGGCACAACGAAGAGTTGGCCAGACAGGCTGCTGAGGTCCAGGCACCACCGCGGAAGCCAAGAGGATGTCCCCGAGGGAGCACGGCCGCCAAGAGAGCTGAGCAAGGGGCCCAACAGGCTCAGCCGAGGCCTAGAACAAATCCTGGTGATGAACGCCCTAGGAGAAATACTCGAGCTAAGGCTACTGAGAATCCGACTATAAAGGTGTATATAGGAATGTGGAATAGCCGAGCTCCTCCAACAGCTAAGAACCCTAACCCTGAAGCAGTCAAGAACAACCCGGAACATGTCCGGGCCAATTATGAACCATCTAGACCCAATAATGGGAGGCCACCACCATCACCTATAAGGCATCCACCCTCTCCAATAAGATACCCCTCACCAGTCCGAGAGGCACTACGGCCTACACCATAGAGGCCCTCTCGTAGTGGCAGTCGAGATGGGAACCGTCAGGCCAGACCCGGACATAGGAGCGAAAGGGAGGCTACTCGAGAACACAGGGCTCCCTAACCGTCAGGGAGCCATGTGTCGAGGTCACAAATGGCTGGGGTGAGGAGGCCAGTGGATGATCCACCTCGTATCACCAAACCCCTCAGCTAGAGAGAAATGTTAGCTTCATAAGTGGGAGCTCGGATTATACTTGGTCTGTAAGCATATATAATACCGAGCCCAGGAACACTGGAAATCAAGGCAATCATCCTGACCTTCGGTATCACCTCAACCATAACCGAGGGCATGCCAATCCCACAAACCCTGATTTACGCGACCATTTGAACAGTCGAAAGCAGTCGGCACATGGAAACCAGAGTAATCCTATACGGGGACAAAGGGCTGGAGTTTTTATAAACAATAACCAGCTCCCCCAAGTTCAAGCTCGGCCTCCAGTGAACCTGGTCCAGGAGAGAATTGACCAGCTCGAAAAGGGCATTTAGGCTCCTACAGGATGAAAGGAATAGGGATAAGGCTGAAGACTCAAATGAGGAGCTCGAGCCTTTTGCCTTGCATATCTCCAACACTCCATTTCCACAGGAGTTTAGGATACCCCATGTAGCACCATTTGATGGGAACTTAGACCCACACAGTCATCTGAGCACATTCAATACCACCATGCGAGCCAGCAATGTTGCTATGAGCTCCGATGTATGTTGTTCCCAACTACTTTGACGAGATCAACAAAAAACTAGTTTGAGAAGTTTAGAATACATTCGATCTCATCTTGGGATCAGCTAGAAAGGGAGTTTAAGAAGCAGTTCAAAGCCTTGGTAGGCGTCAAGCTCGAAGCCTTGACTTTAACCAACGTCAGACAACAACAGGGAGAGTCACTAAAGAGTTACCTTACAAGGCCGGTTTAATATAGAAATGGCTCGAGCCTGCAACATCGACGAAAGTAGCCACCTGATGGCTGTAAGAGCTGGTATATTACCAGGGAGTCCCCTTTGGGAGGATATGCAAAGAAAACCCATAAGGTCATTAACCGAGTTCAACAGGAGGGCCCAGAGGTTTGTCAATGTAGAAGAGGCGAGGTCAGCATTAAATCTGACCTCTCAGCCCGTAACTACAACGACAAATGTTAACTCAGCCTCGACCTTGGCTGCCCCCTCAATGCCAAGACCCTCTGGGGATAACCCTTCAAAAAGAAAGAAAAATGAAGGGAATAAGCCTGAGGCTGGGGGGGGGGGGGGGGGAAGAAGAAGGGAGACAAGTATTTCTCCATTTACACAGTGTATACTGAGCTCAATGAGACTCGGGAGAATATATTTCTTGCCAATGAGAACCAGGTCCCATTTAGATGACCTAACCCAATGCAGAATCAAAAGGCAAAGAGAGACTCCTATAAATATTGCAGATTCCACAAGGACGTCGGACATACCACTGATGAGTGCCTACAACTGAAGGATGAGATCAAAGGCTTGATCTTGAGGGGATATTTTGGACACTATGTGAGAAACTAGAATCCCAATCAAGCCTCGATAGGACAAAGGGTAGCGATTGCGCAACTTGCCCAGCAGAATAACTCCCGAGAACGGGAGGATGATCGACCTCCCCCTATAGATGGGGAAGATGTGGTAACCATCTCTAGGGGACCACATCTTGCAGGATCGGGCAGAAATCCCCAAAAGAGATACTTAAACGAGCTCAAAATTGGGAATGGTTCTCCCTACGAGCCCGAACCGCGAGCTCCAAAGCAGCAGAGGATTGAAACTCAACCCATCACTTTTACAGAAGAGGATGCGCCACACGTCTAGTTTCCTCACAATGACCCCCTGGTCATCACACTTCAGCTCGCGAACGGGAGGGTACGCAGAATCCTGATTGATAACAGGAGCTCTGTGAGTATCCTTTACAAGGCCACTCTAGAAAAGATGTGACTCATGCTTCGAGATTTGAAAGTCTGTGCAACCACGTTGTACAAATTTTTAGAAGAAGGAATTTCTTGTACGAGATCCATTGAACTCTCTGTGACCTTGGGAGACTATCCAGTCTCGGTAACCAATATAATGGAGATTGTGGTGGTGGATGCACCATCAGCCTAAAATGTATTGCTCGGGAGACCAGCCCTGATTGGGTTAGGGGCAGTATCATTTGTTAGGCACTTGGCCATTAAGTTCTCGACATCTAGTGGCATCGGGACGCTGAAGGGAGACTAGCTCGCAGGAAGGGAATGCTACAACATTTTCGTGAGAGGAAAAATCCAAATAAGTGCTCAGACACTTGTGAACATTCAAGAGATGGACAAAGCCATCTTCAAGATAGAAGAAGAGATCGACCTTAAAGTTGAGGAAAGGTTCGATCTTGAATCACTGGAGGAGCTCGAAGAGGTAGAGCTCGATGAGAAAGATACCACGAGGGTGGTAAAAATAAGAAAAAATCTTTCTAAAAATGCAAGATAGAAATTAACTTGCTTTTTGAAAGAAAACCAAGACGTATTTGCATGGTCGCACTCGAATATGGCAGGGATTAGTCTGAATGTCATAAGTCATGCACTAAACATTGATAAGAGCTTCCCCTCGAAGCAGCAAAAATGGAGGCTCCTAGACGCGTAGAAAGAAAGCCCTAAAAGAGGAGGTCGAGAGGTTAAAAGCAAATCGATTTATTCGAGATGATTTTTATCCTGATTGGATCACCAATCTGGTGTTGGTCCCAAAACCCAATGGAAAATGGCAAACCTGCATCGACTATTTGGACCTCAACAAGGCGTGCCCCAAAGACTGATTTCCCTTGCCTCGAATAGACTAGCTCATAGATGCCACTGCTGGCCACGACATCATGTCATTCATGGATGCTTATTTTGAATATAACCAGATTGTCATGCATGCAATAGACCAAAAACATACGAGCTTTGTAACCGACAAGGGATGGTACTGCTACAACGTCATGTCTTTCAGGCTCAAAAATGCTGGAGCCACATACCAAAGACTAGTAAATAGGATGTTTGCTGAGTAGATAGGGAATAACATGGAAGTTTATGTGGACGATATGTTGGTCAAATCCAAACATAACAATAACCATGTAAATGATCTCGCTGAATGTTTTGCTGTACTTCGAAAATACAACATGAAACTTAACCCACAAAAATGCTCATTCGGAGTATCTTCTGGTAAGTTCCTTGGATTCATAGTAAATGCTCGGGGCATAGAGGTTAATCTTGACAAGATTAAGGCTTTAATAGACATGCCCTCACCTCGAAAACATAAAGATGTCTAGAGCTTAATTGGACAAATGGTAACCTTAAGTAGGTTTATCTCGAAATCTACAGATTGGTGCCTCCCATTCTTTAATCTTTCGAGAGAGGGAAAAAAGTTTGAGTGGTCGGATGAGTGTGAACTCGCATTTCAGAATCTTAAGAAACACCTCGCCGAACCACCGATCTTGTCTAAACCTATCGCAGGAGAAATTTTATACTTATACCTTGCCACGACCGAGCACACCATTAGTGCAGTACTGGTACGGGAGGATAAGAAAATATAAAAACCTATATATTACGTCAGCAAAAGATTACTGGGGGCAGAATCAAGATACCCATTAATGGAGAAACTGGCTCTGAGCCTGATGCACGCAACTCGAAAGCTCCGACCCTATTTCCAAACACATCATATTCATGTGTTAACTGACCAGCCACTGAGGCAAGTTTTATCTAACCCTGAAGCATCTGGAAGACCGTTGAAATAGGCTATCGAGCTCGGACACTTCGAGATTACTTATCACCCAAGAACAACAATCAAAGGGCAGGCTTTGGCAAATTTCATTGTCGAATGTACTGAGATTTCCAACGATGAAGTCATAACCCCAGCTCGCGAGCTGTGGAGACTTTATGTCGATGGATCCTCCAATGAAAATGGATCGGGGGCAGGGATCATTCTAATCACCCCAATAGGAAATCGCTTCCACTCAACACTAAGGTTTGGCTTTGAGGCATCAAATAATGAGGTTGAATATGAGGCATTATTAGCAGGACTTCGAATAGCCACCGAGCTCAAAGAAAAATCCATACATTGCTATAGTGACTCACAATTGATTGTTAACCAAGTCCTGGAGGAATATCAGGCTCGTGGTATAAAAATGGCCACTTACTTGGAAAAGGTAAAAGCAGCACTCGAAGGGTTTGAGTTCTATGCTATAGAACAAGTCCCCTGAGAGAAAAATTCAAATGCAGACGCATTGGCCAGGCTCGCCATAACTAACGAAGTTGATACACTTAACTTGGTTCAAGTAGAATTCCTACCGACCCCTAGTATTAACGAGCCTGATGAAGATGATGTAAGAATGATCGACTCACAACCCACCTGGATGACCCTAATAGTTGACTACCTTGAAACCGGAAGTCTCCCAGCAGATTGAAACAAGGCTAGAAAGCTGATGTACTGAATTCCAAGATATATTATTTTGGAAGGAAAATTGTACAGAATGGGGTACTCTATGCCATTACTTCGGTGTGTAGCTCCTCCCGAGGCGAAAAAGATTTTGGAAGAATTCCATGAAGGATTTTGTGGAGACCACACTAGGGGGCATAGCTTGTCAAAAAGGTGATTAGGCAAGGGTACTCCTGGTCCACAGTCAAGGCAGACTCGTTCAAGTACGTAAAACGTTGTGATAAATGCCAATGGTTTGCCTCAATACCACGAGCTCCACCCACCGAGCTCACCATGATGAGCTCCCCATGGCCATTCACAATATGGGGAATTGACCTCATAGGCTCCTTGCCAACTGGAAAATGTGGAGTAAGGTATGTTGTGGTCGCAGTAGATTATTTCACAAAATGGACTGAAGCTGAACCCTTGGCCACTATTACCTCGAAGAAACTCCTAGATTTCATAGTAACAAATATCATCTGCAGATATGAGATGCCTTGGAAGATAGTATTAGATAATGGGGCCTAGCTCGACAATGATTTATTTACACATTTTTGCAAAAAAAAATGGGATAATAAAGAGCTTTTCCTTTGTGGCCCATCCCCAGTCAAACGGCTAGGTCGAAGCAGTCAATAAAAGAGCTCCATGAAGAAAAGGTTAGAAGAAGCAAATGGGAGATGGCTAGAGGAGTTGCCTCGAGTCTTGTGGGCTTATAAAACCACAACATGAACTTCAACGGGGCATACCCCCTTCTCCCTGGCTTATGGATGCGAGGTCATGTTGCCTATTGAGGTCGAAATCCCAACAATAAGGTGCGATGTATATGATCAGGCCTCAAACCAATCCCAACTCGAAGAAATTCTGTACTTCATTGAAGAAAGACGAGACAAAGCCCAATTAAAAAATGCTACATACCAGAACGAGCTACTAGATATTTTAACAAGAAGGTTCGAGACAGAAAATTCGAATTGGGAGATCTGGTGCTAAGGCGCGTGTTTTTGGCCATGCGAGACCCATCTGCTAGGGTACTTGAACCTAATTGGGAGGGACCCTATAAGATCGAGTCTGTTATTCGACCTAGAGTGTATAAGCTGGCGAGGTTAAACAGAGAATTGGTTCCGCGAGCTTGGAATGGTGAACATCTACGACCTTATTATCAGTAATGTAGGAATGATGCTTTCATTTTAACCAAGCATGTACTTGATTTTTTGTTTTTATCAATAAAGTACTAAATTTCGTTCAAAAGTTATTTTTTTTATTGTTATACTTTTTTGCAAACCCTCATAATTCAATTGCCTAAGATTGCAATCATAGGATATTAAGGGGGCATATGTAGTATACAATCATACCATAGGTTCAAAAAAATATAACTTAAATAAAAAGTAACATGAACTAAAAATGTCTGGATTATTAACCCGACATGAAAAAAAATGAATAGGTTATGGATCATTAACTAAACACGCGAACTAAAAATGTCTGGATTATTAACCCGAGATGAAAAAAATTAATAAGTGTATGGATCATGAACCAAACATGCGTGCTAGACAAGTCTAGAACAAACCAGCAAAACCTAACCGATGGTAAAAAGTTGGAATTCTAGATAAACCAACTGTAAACTAAGTCAACACTAGGGCTGGAAACTTTTGCAAACAAGTGTTGACCTCGCAACCTCGAGGATGAGGAAAAGTAACGGGAAAAGAAAAATATAACTAGACTACTAAGGTTACATGCCAATTAAGTACTTTTCATGTACATGGTAAAAGTAAAGTTCGACCTTGACAATAACGAAGTTGAACATAGATATTTTGAATAAACAGTGCATGGATGCATTGAAATTCAAACTTAAATCCAATATATATATTTGTACGAATAAACAAGTATAAAAGCAGGTTCTTAATAATGGCGTGCTCGAAATATTTTGATCCAGAAATGTAGGGCATAATATTAAGGCAAAAAGCTAAAGGTTAAATCAAATGCATAAAGATTTTCGAGCTAGAAAATTGTGAGCATAGAAGTTACTATTTGTATAAATTCATGAGATAATTGAGTAGCTCAAAATTGAGCTGTAAATTGTCTTTGCCCCAAGGGCATAAAAATCAGAAAAGTATAATTACAAAAATTATTACACTGGGTCGCAACCCATAATCTTGGCCTCAAGACTTAGATGTCTCTCCAGCAGCAGCCCCTAAAGCCTCTGCTGCCTCCTCATCCTCGAGCCTTGCCTTCTCCTCCTCAAGTCGAGCCTGCCATTTGGCGATGAATTCGGTCTCCAAGTTGGCCAGGAAGCTGGTGTCGAGGTCATGGCTATTCACCCAAATCTGATACATCGCCATGTCTACGGCGCAATCTTTTTTGGTTTTGAACTCCTCCAAAAGACGAGCCTTCTCACCTTGGATAACGTCGAAGGTCATCTTCTTTTCCTCTTCCATCTTGGCATTGAGTTCCTGAATCTCCTTGATCTTGGAATTCTTGGCCTCGACTTCCTTCAAGGTCACCTCCAGCGTCGATTCAAGGTTAGAGACCTTCTAGGCCTCTTTCAAAGCAACCTCCATCCTTGACTCGAGCTCAGAAACCTTTTGAATGGTCGCATCCGTTGCTGCCACCTCTAGCTTCGCTGCTTTTAGTTCATCCTTGAGCTTCAGCCAGGCATCTCTAGCCTCCTACGCAAGTGCTCTGCTCGCAGTCACCTCGTTATTTAGCATGAAGTTGTGCTGAACGTAGGATGCGAGTGCCTACACACAAAAAGAAACACAAGTTAGCAAAGCACAACCTAAGTTAGTACAAAATAAGAAGATCAAAGCAAAAATAACTAACCGAGGAGAGAAGCTCAACACCCTTGTAAAAAATAGTGTTGGCATCTCGGCAGGAGGTCAGAAACTCCCATTGAAGGGCTTGAGGTGTGTAACGACCCAAAATTACTAATAAGGCTTAAGGGCCTTGATTAGTATGTTGGGAGAGCATAATTGGTTTATATGTGATTTAAATAATTTAATGCATGATTATGTGAAAATCATGCTTATATGATTATATGGATATATGAGATCCATGATTATGAGTATTAGTATGCATGTAGGCCCTATTTAGATTATAAGGGCATATTCGTAATTTTGGCATGTTGAGGGCATAAACGTGATTGTTTGTGATAAATTGTTAAGACCACATTATTATGTGGATGTATTTGCAGCATAAGGCTTGAGGCGATCCTAGTGAGCGATTTAGCGATATAGTCACGGCGGGAATTTATACCCGGCTCGGGGGAGCCTGGGGGTATTTATGGGAATTTGGGAAATATATTGGAGACTATTTGGAATTGGGGAAAATAATTGGTGATTAATTAGATGACAGGGTTTAAGTGGTAAATTTTAGTTTCACTCGAGGAATTAGCGGGAATTGGGAGCAAGCAAATGACCAAAATGCCCTTAGAGTGATTAAAAGGCTTGTGTTTAAATGGGAGGGTAAAGGAGTCTTTTGCCTATGAGGAGATATACTTGATATGTATGATGTTCTTTTTAGAGTATGAGGGAAAGTGGTAGAAACTGAAGGAAAAGGAAAGAAAAAAGGAAAACAGAACACTAAACCTATCTCTCTCTCTCCCTCACGATTTGCCCTCTCTCTCACTTTTCCTGGAGGATTTTTGAAGCTATGAACTCAGACGGATTCTAGGCTTGGTTTGGGGTGTTGATCCTTGGAGTAGCTAAGGGATTCAGTTGGAGTTAGTTTCCAATTAAGGTAAGGTTTATGGTTTATCTGAGTTTACTGAATTTTGTTAAGATTTGATCTCTGAATTTGAGTGTTGGATGGGAATTCAAGGACTTGAGCTTGGGGCTTTGAGGAACTAAAGTCTGGAAGTGTAATGCCCCGGATTCCCTATTATGGTTTAATGGCTGGATTAGTAGGCCGGGAGGGCCATAACTGTTTAATTATGCCATTGAGTGTGTTTATGCATGTTTATGAGAATTATATTATAATATGATGTTAAACGCATGCATGTGAGTCCACATTTGTTTACAGGGGTATTATGGTAATTTGGCCCGTTGAGGGTATAATTGAATATTTGTTTGTATGTTAATGATATATTGTGAGACCACATTATAATGTGGGTTGGTTCGAGTATTTCGACATGAGACGATCTTTAAACATGATTTAACGGTTTGGTCATAACAGGTTTGAGCCCGGGGCTCGGGGTGAGTCTCGGGGTGATAGTAATGGTTATAGCGTTACTGGGGATTTTAGGGTAACGGGATGTGAATTATTGGTGTTTGAGGATATTGAGGTTAGCGGGAATTGGGAAGCGTTAATTATAATTAACGGGTTTAGCGGAATGTACCAATTTTGCCCTTGAGTTAGTTTAAGAGGCTTTGGATGGCACAAGGGCATTTTGGTCTTTTTAGGGAGGATATATATGATGTTTAGTGGCTGTAGAAGGTGTTGGAATAAACAGAACAAAAACAGGGGTTTGCCTCTTCCTTACTCGTACATCATCTCCTTCACTTCTCCTTTGAGGGTTTTGAGTTCTTGGTGGAGTTTCAACCAAAGGAAAGAAAGGCTGGGTTGGAGCACTTGTGTTAGCTTGTGTGGGAGGTTTAAAGCTAGTTTCAAGGTGAGTTTTGGTCATATAACACAGCTGGTACTCTGTTTTCGTTTTAGTTTTTAACTCATGGATTTTGATGTGGGAAGTGAGAATCAAAGGGGGGGTTTTAGTGTTAGTTTGATTGGGGTTTGATGTGAGTGAGCTAAGGGTGTTATTTGGGGGTTTAATTACATGTTTGGAGGAGGTTTTATGAGGGTTTGAAGGACTGGTTTGAGAGGGAATCGCACAGGGGAAAAATCTGGTTCGTGCGTGTCTTTGTTGTTGAACTGGGCTGGGCGCCGCGGCGCAGCAGGGGTGCGCCGCAGCCCTTGGCGTCTGGCAGATGGGGAGCCCTCTATTTGGGGGCGCGCCGCGGCGCAGCAGAGGGGGGTCGTGGCCCTTAAGGCCAATTTTGCTAAAATGTGATTTTTAGCTTAGGGATTTAAACCATAGGCCTCGGGGTTGGACCTAGTACCCGGTTGGGTGGTATTTGAGGTCTCGGGGGCTGGGATTTGGTTTGGGAACCCTCAGTTATCATTTTTATTGATGAATCCTATAATTTGGTTATGACCAGGTGATCGTCGAGGAATTTAAAGGTTGATCGTTCTCAGGGGTCGTTCGTATAACTATTCTCACTCGAACTAGGGGTAAGAAAACAGTGTATGAATACAGTTGCACCCTGTATAGATATATGGCATGCATGGTTTGATATTTGAGGCATGCTGGTTGATATATGTGGACATGGATTGCATATTAAATGCTATTGAACGCTGATTACCTGCTTGAGACACTGACTAGTCGAGGACCGACTCTAAAGTCGAGAATCATGCATTGAATGGCTCTATAGCATTAATGCCAGACCGACCCTAGGGTCGAGGAACTTATAAGCGCTTGCCTGGTCTATGACCAGATGATTATAGCCAAGGTATATGACCCCGGTGACCGTTTGTCACAAGGCTAAGGGACGTTGTCCATAGTTTCGACTCTAGAGTCGTGAGGAAGGTTATGTTGGTGACCAATCACCATGCACCTGTCCTGAACAAAATTATGAAAGAATCACTTATCAGTTAAGCCTGGTGACCCTATCTTCACATGGCTAGAGGGAGCGATGCTCATTATTGTGACTTTTGGCTATTGTCACCTACTGGTTGGACTGATAGTCCTGAATGGTTATTATGATCGTTGTTGATATTATATCATGTGTTATTGTGTTTTCTTGCTGGGCCTTGGCTCATGGGTGCTATGTGGTGCAGGTAAAGGGAAGGAAAAGCTTGGCCAACCCTGAGTGGAGAGCTTGGGTGATGTGATGTACATACAGGGCCGCTTGACCGCCACGGTCAAGGTGTTCTTAGAGGGACTAGGGGTTTACCCTATTTTTGCCGCTTAGGCCGGCGGGGATTATATATTTGGAATTGTAGCAACTCTTTTGTATTACAAACTACTTGTACACATTTTAAAAGGCTCATGAGCAGTTTATTTACTTAATGAAATGTACCCTTTCCTTTTTACTGGTTTTCACCTTAACCTGATAATGATACTTAGATCACGTTTTTAACCAAAGGACTCGGGTAGCGGGTCAAATTTCTGGTTCACTATTCACCGTAACTGTTCTGAGGTAACCAGGGCGTTACAGGAAGGGCATTGAAGGCGACCTAGGGTTGAAATCACTCAGCTAAAGTAACAATTTTTGACTTTGAAGTTCTGGGTTTCTGGTTTTCAGGTGATGTTCTTGAGCTTTAGAGCTTAATTGTGATTTTTGTGCTTGATGATGCTTTTAGCTAAGTTTTGATGTTGCTAGGTTATGTTGGATGAGATATAATGAATTGTAGGTTCAATTTTGAGTTTGGATGAGGTTTGGAGGGGGTTTGTGGAGCTTTGGCTCGGGAAACTTCGAAGGAAAACCCAGAAAAGTTTGCATATGCTTGCTGTAGCGTTGTAGCGCTAGGTAGGGAGCGCTATAGTGCTAGGACACATTTTCTGGGGGGCTTGAATCTCTGACTCTAGCGCTGTAGCGCCCACCATGTAGCGCTGTCCTGCCTCTAGAGATGGGTTTTGGGTATTTTTCTTAGGGTTTTTGCTTGGGGGCTCGGGGGTCGATTCCACCACCCCGTTTGGTGGAATTGGGCTTCCCGAGGGCTTGGGATTGGTTCCAAAGTTGGGTTATGGAATTGAATGTTACGGTTGTGACTAGGTGTACACTAGGGATTTGACGAGATCATGCTTGAGGGTAATCTCAATTAGCCAAAGCGCTCGGAATCAAAGGTAGGAAAACTGCACTAGGTTATGTGGTTATGTTGGGATTAAGAGTTCCCTATAATTTATGTGATGTCATATGATGGTATTATGCCATGGGGACATGAGATAAACGGCCTAAAAGTGCCGAAATTAATATTTGTGCACAGGACGCAGCTCGGCCACTGGTAGCTGAGGTTAAGTATATAGTCACTGAGCTCGCCCTAAGCGAGCCGGAGTTAGTGGGACAATCAGAGGGTGCGGCCTAAGGGCGTCGACCCTGGATATTGTGTGATATGTTTGTTGTTATTTAACTGATGATTATGGCATGTTTGTTATCTAGATGATTGATTATTCGTTTGTAGATTGATATCATTGATTGTGTGAGCAATATGACCTGTTGAATATCTTATTGATGATTTGTGAATTATCTGACTGTTGATTATTGTTTATGCTCCGTATTATGGCTTTCTTGCTGGGCCTTGGCTCACGGGTGTTGTGTTGTGCAGGTAAAGGCAAGGGCAAAGTGGACCAGGCCTGACTTGGAGAGCTCTAGGGCAGAATGTACATAGTCAGCTGATCGGCCGCCACGGCCGAGGAATGGTACAGGGACAGGAGAACCTAAAGTGTCTATTTTGCCATTAGAGTGGCTTGTGGTTGTACATAAACTTTGAATTTTGTAAACTGTCCTTTAAAACCAATTTTGGGATCCCATGTATTAAATGTTTATTTGAATGAGAAATTTCTTGTTTATGACCAAAATCTTTTTACTCTAACCCGATTATGACTTTAGGGTCACGTTTTCAACTATACGACTTGATTAGCAAGTTTTGCACTTTTATAATCACACAGTGTAACGGCCTTGGTTATCCAGGGTGTTACAACTTGGTATCAGAGCATCCTAGGTTTAAAGGTTCTTGAAGACTGGCTGGACATGTACATTCGCTGCTTAAGACAAGCTCGACTCAGGGTTTAGTAATTGTGTATACATGTTTATATGCTTAAATGACTGGAAAGAAATATGATTGTTGTTATCTGTTTGATTAATAGGGAGCATGATATACTAATAGGGCCTAGCCCTTGACTGATGTGTGATGATATTAAGGCGTACTTATTAGCATTGTTGTTACATGTGAATGAATATTTGAATAAACTGTTATATCTTGATTGGTTATGTTCCAATGGTGGATTATGGAAGCACTGTTACCCTGTCATCATAGTCAGACCGCCGAGTTGTTGATTGCAGATTAACTTGGATAGCTATGGGTCTAAGACGATCTGTATGACTTACCGGCACTAGGTCTGAGGCAAGGGATGATGACCAGGGCCAGAACCCTCCGCCAGTCCCTGAGAACTGGCAGTAGGTTATGGAAGATATGCAAGCATGACAACAGAGCCAAGATGAGCAGATCCGACTTCAGAGATAGCAGGCTCCGTCAGTGAGTGTTGCGTCCATTGTTCCACCTGCAGTGGCACCGGTTATACAGCCAGTAGAGGTTGGGAATAGATGGGAGTCGTTGTATGAGTGGTTCAAGAGACAGCACCCTCCAACTTTTGAGGGAGGACTAGATCCACAAAAGACTAAACAATGGATGAGTATGATTACTACTATTCTAGATTTCATGAGGGTAGAGGGTCATGACAGAGTGGCCTGTGCCGCATATATACTGAGAGAGGATGCCCACATTTGGTGGGAAGTGGCATCGCAGACTAGGGATGTTACTACCTTAGGTTGGGATGGATTCAAGGATTTATTCAGTCAGAAATATTAAAATGTTTCCATCAGGGCAGCGAAGGTTAATGAATTTGTGGGATTGGTTAAGGGCAACATGACAGTTACAGAATATGCCCTGAAGTTCGACAGACTTGCGAAGTTCGCACCAGATCTTGTGCCTACTGATGCAACTAGGCATGACAGGTTTATCAGAGGGCTTAATGCTTTGATACTCCGAGATGTGAGGATTACAATAGTTCCTGTGGGGACCACTTATGCCTAGTCTGTCGAGAAATCTCTTACCGCTGAGGAAGCGGAGAACAAGATTTGGAGGGTGAGTGCTACAAGGCGAGAAGGTCGCAGAGTGGTGCCTCCATATTCTGGGTTTGGTAGGGGCAGAGGCCCAAATGATCTGAAGAGAAAGACCCCTGATACTTTGACCGCTCCTGGTCCTAATAGGTGAGGTCGGGATACTCAGGGTAGCCGTCAGGGAGGCGGTGATACATGGAGGAGCTATCTAGAGTGCACCAAGTGCAGAAGACGCCATCCGAGCGAATGTCGGGCCAAGGCCTGTTATGTGTGTGGGGTGGTGGGACACCTCAAGAAGAACTTCCCAACAGTGAAGAAAGGGGAAGCGGGGAAGGTGGATAGCTTGACTCTAGCTCGAGTGTTCACAGAGGCCGAGGCTAGTCCCTCGGTAGTGACAGGTCAGCTTTCTAGCGCTGGCTCTCCTTTTACTGTATTGATTGACTTTGGTGCTACACATTCATTTGTTTCTAGTAAGGTGATTGATAGACTGTGTAGACCAAGTGAGTACTATATTGCGGGGTTTAGGACTATATTGCCTACAGGGGAACTGGTAGTTTCTAGGAGATGGATTAAAGCACTGCCAGTGATGGTTGATGGTAGGGAGTTATCAGTAGACTTGATTGAGTTGGGTATGGAGGACTTTGACATGATTTTGGGCATGGATTGGTTGGTTAGATACGGAGCTACTATTGATTGTAGGAAGAAGATGGTGACTTTTGAGCTGGAGCGCGATGATCCCTTTGTTTTCGTGGGTACGGTATGTGGACCCTGTGTACCCATGATATCAGCATTGAGGGCTAGGGACCTATTACAGGGGGGATGTATAGGTTTCCTGGTGAGTGTGGTGGATACCACTAGGGTTTTTCCAACAGGGCCAAGGGAGACTAGATTGGTTCGTGAATTCTTGGATGTATTCCCTGAGGATTTACCAGGGTTGCCGCTGCACAGGGAGATTCAGTTTGTTATTGAGTTGGCACCGGGGACAGAGCCAGTGTCGAGGGCACCATATAGAATGGCACCGACAGAACTAAAGGAATTAAAGATACAGCTGCAGGAACTTCTAGATTTGGGGTTTACCAGGCTTAGCTACTCGCCATGGGGTGCTCCAGTTTTGTTTGTGAAGAAGAAGGATGAGACTCTGAGGATGTGTATAGACTACAGGGAATTGAATAAGTTGACTATCAAGAATAAGTATCCTCTACCAAGGATTGATGACTTGTTCGATTAGCTGCAGGGAAAGACGGTATTCTCGAAGATTGATCTTCAATCTGGTTATCACTAGCTGAGGATCAAGGACGAGGATATACCGAAGACGGCCTTCCGAATGAGGTATGGACACTATGAGTTTCTGGTCATCTCATTTGGTTTGACCAATGCCCCAACATCCTTCATGGACTTAATGAACAGGGTGTTCAAGGACTTCTTGGATCAGTTTGTTATTGTCTTCATTGACGACATCTTAGTGTACTCCAGTTCAGAGGCAGGGCACAGGTTACATCTTCGACAGGTCTTGCAGAGGTTAAGAAAGCACCAATTGTATGCTAAGTTTAAGAAGTGTGAGTTTTGGCTACTAGAAGTGACATTCCTTGGACATATAGTTGGAAAAAATGGGATTAAGGTGGATCCATCTAAGGTGGAGGCAGTGAGAGATTGGCCGAGGCCAAGGAACACCTCGGAGGTTCCAAGCTTCCTCGGGTTAGTAGGTTACTACAGATGATTTGTGGAAGGGTTCTCAAAGATTGCTGCACCGATGATAGAATTGACACGAAAGAATTTGAAGTTCGTCTGGTCAGACAAGTGTGAGAACAGTTTTCAAGAATTGAAGCTGTGACTTATTACTGCACCTATGCTGAGTCTTCCTTCAGAGGAAGGAAAGTTTGTGGTTTATTGCGACGCGTCGAGGTTGGGTTTAGGTTGTGTGTTGATGCAGATCGAGAAAGTTATAGCTTATGCGTCACGACAGCTGAAAGAGTATGAGCAGCGGTATCCTGCCCATGATTTGGAGTTAGCAGCGGTGGTATTTGCACTGAAGGTTTGGCAGCATTATCTGTATGGGGAGAAGTGCGAAATATATACTGATCATAAAAGTTTGAATTATTTCTTCACGCAGAAGGACCTGAACATGAGGCAGAGGCGTTGGATAGAGTTGGTAAAGGACTATGATTGTGATATTCTTTACCACCTAGGGAAAGCCAACGTAGTGGCAGATGCATTGAGCTGGAGAGGCCCGAGTCAGTTATTCAGTTCCACCCAGATATCGAGAGAATTAGATGATGAGATGGCTGGAGCGAGGATAGAGTTGGTGGTGGGCCGGTTGGCCAACATTACTCTGCAGTCGACCTACTGGAGCGGATTAAGGAGGGTCAATTGGTAGATGCTCAATTACAGGAGGTTATAGAGAATGTCTTAGCGGGAGTAGCTAAGGACTATTCTATTTCTGAGGTTGGTCTGCTACGGTATCAGGGTCGGATCTGTGTTCCGACTGGTGTGGGAATTAGACGTTAGATATTTGATGAGTCACATACTACACCATACTCATTGCATCCATGTACCACAAAGATGTACCAGGATCTACGAACGTTGTATTGGTGGCCCGGGATGAAGAATAATGTGGTGGAGTGCGTGGCCAAATGTTTAACCTATCAGCAGGTGAAAGTTGAGCATCAGTGAGCAGCAGGGTTGCTTCAACCTTTGAGTATCCCCGAGTGGAAATGGGAGGATATTACAATGGATTTTGTGGGAGGTTTACCCAGGACAGTGGGGCTTCATGACTCGGTGTGGGTGATAGTGGACAGATACACCAAGTCAGCTCATTTTCTTCCAGTGAAGACGACTTATACAGTAGATCAGTATGCAGAGCTATATGTGAGAGAGATCGTACATCTTCAAGGGTTCCTTAGTCTTTAGTGTCAGACCAAGATCCTATCTTTACCTCCAAGTTTTGGGGTAGTTTGCAGGAGGCTATGGGGGCTCAGTTGAAGTTCAGCACAACCTTCCATCCTCAGTCTGATGGACAGTTTGAGAGGACGATTCAGGTGTTGGAGGATATGCTTAGGGCATGCATGATCAATTTTGAGGTATCGTGGAGTAAGTATCTCCCGTTGATTGAGTTTTCATACAACAATAGTTACCAATCAACAATCGGAGTGGCTCCACATGAGATGTTATATGGGAGGATATGTAGATCACCCATTCATTGGGATGAGATGGGTGAGAGGAAGTATTTGGGGTCGGACATGGTTCAGGAGACAAATGAAGCTATTGAGAAGATCCGAGCTAGGATGCTTGCTTTAAAGAGCAGACAGAAAAGCTATGCTAATCCTAAGCGTAGAGACGTGGAGTTCTAGGTTAGGGACCACGTGTTTTTGTGAGTTTCACCACTATGAGGGGTGAGAAGGTTTGGGAAGAAGGGCAAGTTGAGCCCTAGATTCATTGCACCTTTTGAGGACCTGGAGAGGATCAGACAGGTGGCTTACAGGTTAGCTTTTCCATTGTCGTTGTCGGGAGTTCATGACGTATTTCATGTTTCTATGTTGTCGAAGTACGTCTCTGATACGACACATGTGTTGAAGTATGAAGACTTGGAATTGTAGACCGATTTGTCTTATGAGGAGCGGCCGGTTCGAATTTTGGATCGAAAGGATAAGGTTCTACGGAATAAGACAATTCATCTAGTTAAAGTGTTATGGAGGAATAGTAGGGTCGAGGAGGCAACCTGAGAGCTTGAGTCAGCAATGCGGGATCAGTATCCCGAGTTATTCAGGTAAATTTCAAGGACGAAATTCTCAGTAGGATGGGATAGTTGTAACGACCCAAAATTACTAATAAGGCTAAAGGGCCTTGATTAGTATGCTGGGAGGGCATAATTGGTTTATATGTGATTTAAATTATTTAATACATGATTATGTGATAAGCATGCTTATATGATTATATGGATATATGAGATGCATGATTATGAGTATTAGTATGCATGTAGGCCCTGTTTAGATTATAAGGGCATATTCGTAATTTTGGCCAGTTGAGGGCATAAACGTGATTGTTTGTGATAAATTGTTAAGACCACATTATTATGTGGATGTATTTGCAGCATAAGGCTCGAGGCGATCCTAGTGAGCGATTTAGCGATATAGTCACGACGGGAATTTATACTCGGCTCGGGGGAGCCTGGGGGTATTTATGGGAATTTGGGAAATATATTGGAGACTATTTGACATTGGGGAAAATAATTGCTGATTAATTAGATGACAGGATTTAAGTGGTAAATGTTAGGGACACTAGAGGAATTAGTGGGAATTGGGAGCAAATGACCAAAATACCCTTAGAGTGATTAAAAGGCTTGGATTTAACTGGGAGGGTAAAGGAGTCTTTTGCCTATGAGGAGATATACTTGATATATCTGATGTTCTTTTTAGAGTATGAGGGAAAGTGGTAGAAACTGAAGGAAAAGGAAAGAAAAAAGGAAAACAGAATGCTTAACCTATCTCTCTCTCTCTCTCTCCCTCATGATTTGCCCTCTCTCTCACTCTTCCTGAAGGATTTTTGAAGCTGTGAACTTAGAGGGAGTCTAGGCTTGGTTTGGGGTGTTGATCCTTGGAGTAGCTAAGGGATTTAGTTGGAGTTAGTTTCCAATTAAGGTAAGGTTTATGGTTTATCTGAGTTTATTGAATTTTATTAAGATTGATCTCTGAATTTGAGTGTTGGATGGGAATTCAAGGACTTGAGCTTGGGGATTTGAGGAACTAAAGCCTGGAAGGGCATTGAAGGCAACCTAGGGTCAAAATCACTCATCTGAGGTAACAATTTTTGACTTTGAAGTTCTGGGCTTTTGGTTTTTAGGTGATGTTCTTGAGCTTTAGAGCTCAATTGTGATTTCTGTGTTTGATGATACTATTAGCTAAGTTTTGATGTTGCTAGGTTATGTTGGATGAGATATAATGAATTGTAGGTTCAATTTTGAGTTTGGAGGGGGTTTGTGGAGCTTTGGCTCGGGAAAGTTTGAAGGAAAACCCAGAAAAGTTTGCATGTGCTGGCTGTAGCGCTAGGTAGGGAGCGCTACAGCGCTAGGCAACATTTTATGGGGGGCTTGAGTCTCTGACTCTAGCACTATAGCGTCCACCATGTAGCGCTATCCTGCCTCAAGAAATGGGTTTTGGATATTTTTCTTAGGGTTTTTGCTTGGGGGCTCAGGGGTCGATTCCACCACCCTGTTTGGTGGAATTAGGCTTCCTGAGAGCTTGGTATTGGTTCCAAAGTTGGGTTACGGAATTGAATGTTAATGAGGGTTCTATTTTACAGTTGTGACTAGGTGTACACTAGGGCTCAGATGGGATTGTGCTCTAGGGTAATCTCAATTAGCCAAAGCACTCGGAATCAAATGTAAGAAAACTACACCCAATTATGTGGTTATGTTGGGACTAAGAGTTCCCTATACTTGTATGTGATGTCATATGATGGTATTATGCCATAAGGACATGAGATAAACGACCTAAGAGTGCCAAAATTAATATTTGCACACAGGACGCAGCTCAGCCACTGGTAGCTGAGGTTAAGTATATAGTCATTGAGCTCGCCCTAAGCGAGCCAGAGTTAGTGGGACAATTAGAGGGTGCAGTGTAAGGGCGTCGACCTTGGATATTGTGTAACACCCTACTTCCTTAGAGCAGTTACTAAGTGAGTTTAAAACATGCATTTAACTCACTAATCGAGGTTTTAAGACAAAAGTGTAATCAAATCATAAACAGAGTCATAAACTTTGAAGATAGTTCCATTTACTGAAAACCATAAAACGTTTAACATTTGGGATCCCAAAACACTGTTTAGAAATGTTTACAACACATAAATACAAGCAGAGTCGACTAGACGACAAAATCTAGGTTTAGTACAATCATCTCCCAAAATACCCCTGGCCGTGGCAGCCAGGCAGGCCAAACATGTACGCGTCGCTTAACACTCTCCGTACTCATGGTTGGTCGACTTTTCCCTTGCCCTTACCTGCACCACAGAGCACTCGTGAGCCAAAGCTTAGCAAGAAAACCCTCGCAAACACTCATTGACGACGTTCCTCAACTCTGAGCACGTCCCGTAAGCTTGCAGCAAGTAAGTTTCCCAAATTTTCCTTTTATATTTTGGCCTTGTTCGAAAAATGATTCCTTTTTCTTTGCATTCTTCACTATTGCCGTAAATGGCTTTTTGGAAAAATTCTTAGATTTGTTAGATGCATGTATCTTGTATCTAGAAATAAACGATTTTTATGGGTAGTTCTAGGCATAGGTCATGTATACTAACTTATGATTTCGCTAAAACTAGATCCTCGATGTCCTTTTTTAGCTGACTTGCGTTCGGTGTTCTTTAAGAACACCAAGAACAGTTCTTGGAATTTTTTTTTGAAAACCCTCCGTTTTCTCAGTTTTTCTTGATTTTTGATTTGATCTATTTTCTGGTCGGTACATCGTACTGTTTATTATTTTGGTCTGGTCGGTACGACACAAGGTGTCTATACCGACCAACACTATTCGGTGCTCTCACCTCATCTTTCCCTTTTTCCTTGTACACGCAGACTATTGGGGAAGGTGATCATCGGACCAGTTTGCAAACTCATCACTTGGAGACAACAATGACACATATTAAACAAAATACCCATGGTGCGGATGAGGAAGACCCCTATGTGGCACGTTGTGCCACTGCCGGGGATGTCCAGGAGGTTCTATCCCCTGAGGAAGAACCGAGCATCTTAGGGCAGGTTGGGGAGACCAAAACAGATTATGCCCCGAAGATTTACACCGAGGCTATTCTTAACCCCTCACCAGAGACAGAGGAGGACCCCCTATACGTAGCTCCGGCCAGCACCATCTCTAACACACAACTGCAAAACATTAAAGAGCATTTCAAACTCGGAGATGTTTAATTCCTCAAACCTACTGCCTCACAGACTGTCGAGCACCTCGAGGCCCAATTCTGCGCCTGGAACAGGTTTCACATTACTGCTGGAGCCACTCTTCCACTTCTGCCATACTTCAGACCTAAGGGCATCAGGTTCCTCTCAGCCCTCTATGTTTTATACAAGTCCTTAAATTGTTCGATGTTGTCTACGCACGAAGTAAATTACCTTTTTGACCTCAAATCCAATCCATGACAAGGCCGTTCGGGATATTTCTACTTTAGCCATATAGACTCTAACATTTATTTTGCTAATACCGAAGGTATCTCAAGGGTTAGGGAGTATGTCAGCCAATACTTCGTTACAACGGACATTTCCGCAAATCACTTGTCATTTCGACGTAACGGTTTCTTCAGCTGGCCGGCCCCCACCAGGGAGATGGAGAAACGGGCCAGAGAAGTAGCTGCCATGGACCCTAGCTGTAAAGACTTGGTGGCCCTGACCACCGCAGAAAGACTTAAAACTGCCGGGCTCTACGCTAATCCCTAGGCAAAGGTTCAGGGTGCCACCCCCACCAGGCAGTTGCCTAGGAAGTAGTTGCCCAACACCAAGTCACCCAGTCAGCCACCGCCCAGCAAAAAACCAAAAAGGCCATCCGTGCCCCCATCCAGGCCTTGTGTTGCCCACCGGACAATGAGTTCAGCTGGAATTTTTATAAGGGAACCTTTCGAACGCAATGCTTCCAAGACTGTTGCTGCCCCTCAACCTGAAAGGGGAAACAAATTGAAGTTGAGCGCATAGATTCTGCCTCATCAGAGAGCGATGAGGATACCCCAATTGGGGCCACTAGCTGTTCGGAGGGAACGACAGAGGGTGATCTGACACCGCCTATTTGCAATTATTTATAGTCTGCTTGTTTATTTATGCATATTTCGACCCTGCTCGTTCTACTTTCTGACCTCTTGTTTTTGTTTTTTAGATATGTCATCCGCCTTCTTTAAGAAGTTCGCTAAAAAAAGGCTGGCGGTCCCAGTAGCGAGATCCCTTCGGCCAAGCGCCAGAAGACTGGCCCTCCTGCTAAGGCTACCGAGCAGGTTTAAGAGACTCCTGAGAAGACTCCCTCCAGCAAGAACAAGGTAACCCATGTTGAAGGAACTGCCCCCTCCGCACTTGTAAGAGAGTCCCCTGTTCCGAGCAGAGTTTAGGAAGGTGCTCCCGAGGACCTTGCTGAAGAGGTTAACGATCCTCTGAAGAAGGCCTTGGCAATCCACTCGGGGCATGTAAAAAGGGTGTCTGCCTCCCAGAGCAACTTCTTGGCTAACTTGGGCACCAAATTTCTGGAGAATATCAACAACAATGGTCTCTAGGATGTTGTTAGGGTAAGTGTTCCATCTGTCTAGTATTGTTAATTTTTATTATTTCCTTTGTTAATTCCTCTAACTTCCTTCTTTTAATGTTGCAGGGCATCTTGGCACTTAGTATGCTCACCACCAAGTTAAGGTGGTGAACAAGCAGGTGAGCGAATTGCTAAAGGACTCCAAGGAAAATGCTTCCTTAAGCCCAGGTTACCCAGCTGACTGAGCAGGTCCAGGAGCTGCAGCAGACTTTTGAGCAGGTTACCAAGGATAACGAGGGTCTCCAAGCTACCGCTGAACAAAGGAGCTTGGATGTCAATCGACTAGAGAAGAGCGTGGAAGAGTTGAAGGACATTTCCATGAGAAATGTTGCCAAAGGGAGAGCCATCCAAGAAGAGAGGGATGAACTAGCAAAGGCCCTCGATGAAGAGAAAGCTGGAAGGGTTGCTGATGCCGTGGCCTACGAGGCTTTTGGCATGAGTACCTTCTATGACTTCTGGGTGCGCAATAAGGGGATCGACTACAACTATCTGGGGGAGGCTTTTGATGAGCTTATGCAGTATTGTACTAAAGCGAGAACAAGCTGAGGGCCAGACTGTGTCTACCAAACAAAATTTAGTTGTTCAAGACCCTGCTTTCTCTGTCGTCGAATAAGATAACACACCTACTCCCAAGGATTCTGCTCTGCCCTCCAGTCCGAATGCATCAGCTGACACCTCTGTCCCTGCCAACCAGCCTCAAGACTTTCCTGCCATCCAACCTCAAGACCAACCAACCGACTAGCCTCAAGACCATTGAAGCACTTTACCTTTCTAGCCTTTCTTTTATTTTTACAAAGACAAAAAACGGCTGAGCTGAGCAACCTTTAATCTCGAGCACTCTTTTATTTTGGTAAAGACAGAATGGTTGAGCCGAGTAGCCTTTAATCTCGAGCAATCTTAACACTTATCTATGAAATGATTCTCAATTTGACTGTATATCTACTCGTACCTTATTATATGTTACTGCTCGGTATACTATTTTTGGAGTTGTGGGGCTTTGTAAATCAGAGTTGCTCAATTTTTTCAAAGGACTTGTAAACAAAAATTACTCAACCCTGTCTACACAAATTGTTTTATGGATCTTTTTGTTGCTCGGTACATACTGAGCAATGCACAAGCACTTTAACATTAATAAAATTAACGTTTCTAAGTCCTTTTAATTATGCGCTTTTTCCTCTATTTGTCCATGTATGACTATGGTGCCCCCCAAGTGACCGAGAAAGATTCATAACTCGTGGGTTATCTTCTTGGTCACTTGCTAATTGACCAGAGTTGCTCGTAATAACATGTTCGAGACCAATTAGGTTTGCCAAAACCTATAAAGGTTTCATACATTGTCGACAATTCGCGACATATGCACTAGTTAGAAAGATAATCATTATAAAGTAAGGCTTGTAAAAAAGGACAAAAATCGTGTCTTATTGATTAAAAATTAACCATACAGGCTACGTCACTACAATCGTAGCTCACATTCATAAATACTAATTATTACAATAAATGTGCAATTCGTGCCAGTGCATAATTACTATAGCTAATTTGGTCTGGTCTGTGGTAAGGGCAGCTCGTGCCTGTACCAGCCAGTCAAAAATCACTTAAAAGTGATTTTTATTGGTAGTACTTCCTCAGGTGTTCCCCATTCCAGTAACGGGGGACAAGAACTAACTGGAGATCTTCATCATACCGCACTAGCTTGTACGTGTCGGGTGATACTATCTCTGCAACCTGGCAAGGACCCTCCTAGCTTGGACCTAGCACTCATGCCGAGGCATCTCAAGTTTCTGGGAATACTCTTCATATGAATAAATCACCCATGTCGAACATTTGTTCCTTAACTCTGGAATTGAAGTATCAGACAACTCTTTGCTGATGGGCAGCTAGGCGTATGCTAGATTTTTCGCGTCTTTCTTCATTCTAGTCTAAGGATTTGGCTAGTAGCTGGTGGTTATGATCTTGGACGTATGTCGCATGCCGGTGAGATGGGGGATTCACCTCAACTGGCCACATTGCTTCATACCCATACGAGAGTGCAAAAAGGGTATCACTAGTGGTTGTTCGCCCAGTAGTCTTGTATGACCAGAGTACTTCTGGCAATCTTTCAGGCTAGTTTCGCTTAGCCTCTTCTAGAAGCTTCTTTAGAGCGTCTTTGAGAGTTTTGTTAACTGCTTCTACCTACCCATTTGCTTGAGGGTGCGAGACTACTGAAAAGCTTTTTTTGATGTCATGCTTGGCACAGAAATCAGTGAACAGTTGGCTGTCAAACTAGGTGCCATTGTTGGACACTATTTTCTGGGGTAGATCAAACCTATAGATTATATTTTTCACCACAAAGTGCGGTACTTTTTTGGAAGTGATGGTTGCCAGTGGCTCAGCTTTCGTCCACTTGGTGAAGTAATCGATTGCCACCACTACATATTGTACTCCCCTATTTCCCTTTGGTAACTGACCAATAAGGTCAATCCCCCAAATGGCGAAGAGCCATGGACTTTAGATTTGAGTAAAATCATTTGGGACTGCTCGGGATATCTTGGCAAACCTCTAACAATTGTCACATCTTCGAACATATGCAAAGGCATCTTCATTCATAGTTGGCCAGAAGTAACCTTGCCTTAGAATCTTTTTAGAAAGACTTTGCCCCCTAGCGTGATTCTCGCAGAAACCTTCATGTACCTCCTCCAACATCCATCCTGATTATGTTTGATTGACACATCTCAGCAATGGCATGGAAAATCCCCTTCTGTACATAACCCTGTCCTGGATTAGGTACCAGGCAACTTTCCTCATTAGTTTCATAGACTCATTACAGTTGCTAGGCAGGGTTCCATGCTCTAGATAGGCTGCAATTAGGGTCATCCAAGATGGAGTGTTGTCTATCAGAAGGAATGGTTCAGGCAGGTTGATACTGGGTTTGGCAAGGTACTCAATAGGAACCAAGTTGGCCTTGTCAACCACAGCACTGCTGGCCAGTCTGGCCAATGCATCTGCTGTGGCATTCTATTCTCTTGGTATCTGATGGATGGTGATTTCTTGCACTGAGCAAGCAGGTCCTTCATTTTACTAAGATATGCCATCATTTTTTCTCCTCGAGCACTGTACTCACCAAGGACCTGATTGACAACAAGCTGCGAATCACTGTATATATCCAAGAACTCAGCCTTACTTCTTTTGCTAACTTTAGGCCTGCGATTAATGCTTTGTACTCCGCTTCGTTATTATACGCGTTAAACCCAAAATAGAGTGCACAATGGATGCACTGCTCTTCAGGCTTTATTAGTGTAAGACCGACCCCGGACAACTGCTCGGTAGACGAGCTGTCGACATGCAGCTTCCAGACTTGTGCTTCATTATCGGAATGGATAGCACTAGTCTCTGGTTGTTCGGTGTTCTGCTCAACACCTGTACTGGGCAGTGGTCCAGATTTTGATGGCTACTCGACCATTTCCTTGTTTGTTTCTGGTACCCCTGTACACTCAGCAACAAAGTTTCCTAGAGCCTGACCTTTAATTTTTGTTTGAGGCTGATAGGTGATCTCATACTAACCCAACTCTATAGACCATTTTAGTAGCTGACCAGAGGTGTCCAGCTTTTGCAGGACTTGATGCAATGGTTGGTCGGTAAGGACCTTGATGGGATGAGCTTGGAAGTATAGATGAAGTTTTCTAGAAGATCGGAGTAGGCAGTAAGTCAATTTTTCAATCAGAGGATACATGCTTTCCACTCCGACTAGCCTTTTACTAACATAGTAAACTAGATGTTGGACTCTGTCCTCATCTTTGACCAGGACTACGCTAACAACGTGTTTCGTCACTGCTAGGTATATGCACAATTTTTCACCCTCAAGTTTTGAAAGGATCGGGGGTTGTACCAATTGTTGTTTTAGAGCTTGAAAGGCTTGTTCACATTCCTCAGTCCATTCAAATTTCTTGGTACCCCTGGGGATATTAAAAAATGGAATGCACTTATCAGTTGATTTGGATACAAACCTGCTCAGTGCTGCTATACTCCCTGTTAGGCTTTTCACGTCTTTGATCCTTGCAGGTGAGTGCTTGTCCAACAACGCTTTTATTTTCTCAGGGTTTGCTTCTATTCCTCTGGAGTTCACTATAAAACCCAAAAAAATTTCTGACCCCACACCAAAGGAGCATTTCAAAGGGTTCAATTTCATTTTGTACTACCTCAGAATGTTGAAACATTCCTCCAAGTCGCCAATGTGTCCCCAGCCTTTTTGGATTTGACCAACATATCATCAACGTAAAATTCCATGTTATTGCCAATTTGGTCCTTGAGCATACAGTTTATGAGTCGTTGATATGTGGCTCAACCATATTTAAGGCCGAACGACATAACCTTGTAGCAGTACAACCCTACGTTTGTGCGGAAACTGGTGTGCTCCTGGTCGGGGGGATGCATGTTGATTTGGTTGTACCCCAAGTAGGAATCCATCAACGTTAAAATTTCGTGACCGACCATCCGTGAAGTCTATGCATACCCTCCATTTTCCATTAGGTTTTGGTACTAACACGGGGTTGGACACCCATATCGGGTAGAAAGCTTCCTTAATGAAATTGTTATTCTAAAGTGTAACGACACAAATTCGCTAATAAGGCTCAAGGGCCTTGATTAGTGTGCCTGGAGGGCATAATGGGAATTATGTGTGATTTTAATGAGTAAGATGCATGATTATGATTTAAAGCATGTTTTATGACTACCTGAATATTTGAGATGCATGACTATGTGTATTAGTATGCATGTAGGCCCTGATTAGGTTAGAAGGGCATAATCGTAATTTTGGCCGTTATGAGCATAACTGCTTTGATATATGTGATAATTGTCGAGGCCACATTATTATGTGGATATATCTGTGATCTGTGACTTGAGACGATCCTAGTGAGCAGAGTAGCGAAAAAGTCATGGCGGGGATTTATACCCGGCTCGGGGTGAGCCTAGGGGTATAAATGGGAATTTAGTAAGTATACTGGAGTCTATCTTGACATTGAGGAATATTATTGGTGATTAATTAGGTATCGGGAGTTAAGCGGGAAATATTAGAGACACTTGAGAAATTAGTGGGAATTGGGTAAAATGACTAAAATGCCCTTAAGTGGACTAAAGGGTTAGCAATAAAGGGGAGGGCATTAAGGTCATTTGGCTTGCAAGGGATAGATATGCTGAGGCTTTATGTTAGTGGGAATTGTAGAAAGTAATAGAAGTCTGAAAGAAAGGAAGGAAGGAAAGAAGGAAAAGGAAGAAAAAGAAAGGGAGAAAACAGAGAGAGTTTTCTAAGGTTGGTTTATACTTCCTTCATCAGTTTCTTGAGGATTTTTGGAGCAAAGCTCAGAGGAGAGCTGGGTTAGGCTGAGCATCAAGAATCCTAGGCTAGGCTTGGATAATTGGCAGAGGTTTAGCAAGAACTCACCAACACTTGAGGTAAAATTCTGTAAGTTTCTTCAGTTCTGGTTTTGGTTCTTAGCTAAGATATCTAAGCTGTGTTGATGGGGAATTCTAGGGAAGTTGGAGCCAAGGGTTGAGGAAAAGCAAGCCAAGGAGGTCTAGAGACAACTTGAGGTCAAAGTTCCATCAAAGGTATAAATTCTAAGCCTTTAACTCTGATGTTTTGACAGGTTTTGCTGAGTTTCTGAGCTTAGGGACAACTATGGTGAATTTTGGGATTAGAGATGCATGTGATTGAGTTCTAGGTATTTGGGGTGCTTGGTATGAGTGGAGTATGTTTATAAGGTTGTTTTTGAGGTTGGCAAAGGTTTGGGGAAGTTTTGGTTGAGTTTGGTTCGAGGGAATCGCAGGAAGAGAAATTTGGAGTTGGCCTGTCTGTGACTAGCGCTACAGCGCTAGCCTTTGGGCGCTGTAGCGCTAGGCCATGCATGCTGAGGCGATTTTGCTTCTGTTTGTAGCGCCCTCCTAAGAGCGCTGTAGCGCCCTCCTAAGAGCGCTGTAGCGCCCTCCTAAGAGCATTGTAGTGCTGCCCTATTTTCAGGAAGGGATTTTAGGGTTGTTTGCAAGGGTTTTTGACCAAGTGTTTGGGGTTTGATTCCACCACCTTGTTTGGTGGAACTAGGACTTCCCGGGGGCTCAGGATTGGTCCCGAGGCTAGGTTTTGGACTTGAGGTTTGTTGATGACATTGGCCTATGGTTGTGTATAGGTGAGCGCTAGGGCTCGAGAGGGATCGTGCTCAAGGAGTCAAGTGATCAGAGCTAGCCAATTGAAAGGCAAGAAAACTGCACCCGGTTATATGATTGTGATGGGACTAAGTGCTCCCGATATTTGTATCCTGTCAATGATGGTATGATGCCATGGGACATGTGAAAGCAGCCTAAGAGTGTCGTACATAATATTTGTGCACAGGGCGCGCCTTGACCACTGGTAGCCGAGGACAGCTTAATATTCACTGAGCTCGGTTTAAGTGGGCCGGAGTCAGTGGGATAACGGAGGGAGCGACCTGAGGGCGCTAGCCCTAGTTATCATCTGTGAACTAATATATGATATGAGTTGATATGTTTAGTATGTTGAATACTTGATTATACTGAATGATTATATGGTTGAGAATATGTGGTGCAATATGAGATATTGATTTGTCTGTTGGTTGCTTATGCTCTGTTGTTGTGTTTTCTTGCTGGGCCTTGGCTCACGGGTGCTTCGTGGTGCAGGTAAAGGCAAAGGCAAGCTGGACCAATCCTGAGGTGGAGAGCTGCGGGGTTGAATGTACATAGACAGCTGTTCGATCGCCATGGTCGAGGAGTGGATCAGGACAGGGATTGCCTAACTATTTGTTTTGCCTTAATATGGCTTGTTATTGTATCTAAACCTTATCATACGAATAGTTATTTTCATTTAAAAGTTTGAGTTTGTACATGAGATCTCAAAATAAGTGTTTACAAGGCATTTGCAACTCCAAAAGTAATTACAACATAAGTCGGCCTAAGCGGTAAAATTAAGGTTTGGCTCTAGTCCATGTTGAATCCTCAACAGTGGGGGTTGAGTAGCTGCAAATGTACACGCCGCCCCTAAAGCTCTCCAACTCATGGCTGGTCCAACTTCCCCTTTCCCTTACCTACATCACATAGCACCCATGAGCCATGGCTCAACAAAAAAACTTAAATCAACATATTCAAATAGGCAACAAAATATAAACAATAAGCTTAGTAGTAAAAATCTTGCTCAAGCAAACACATAGTCCAAATTAAACAGCCAATGGGTTAGACAAGTGCGGTTTGCACTTCTAATTATTTAGGTGGCATTCAGGCTAGCCAAGTTCATATTGCACTCCCAGGATGCCCTAGCCAAAATGGCCTGCGTTCTGTATTCTTGTTGCCGTCCCCGGTGCCCTTAGGCTGAGCTTTCAGATTAGATATAATCAAACATATAGATTGCATAACACACAATCATATGTAACATATGCAAGCATGTCTAATCAAATAATCACAGGTATAATCTGTAACGCCCAGGATAGCCAAGACCGTTACACTGTGTGTTTATAAAAGTGCTAGACTTGCTAATCAAGTCATTTAATTAAAACATGTTACTGAAATTATAGTGGGACTAGGGTTAAAAGATTTTGGTCTTAAAAGTCGCATTTCTTATAAACAAACACTTTCTGTATACACGGGATCCCAAAAATAATAGGACTAAAACCATTTACAAAAGATTCGAGATTTAAATACAGTATTAGCCATACTAAGGCAAAATAAACAGTTAAGCAATCCTTGTCCTGATCCACTCCTCGGCCATGGCGACCGAACAACTGACTATGTACATTCAGCCCCGCAGCTCTCCATCTCAGGATTGGTCCAACTTGCCTTTGCCTTTACCTGCACCACGTAGCACTCGTGAGCCAAGGCCCAGCAAGAAAACACAACAACAGAGCATAAACAATCAATAGACAATCCAATATCTCATATCACATAAGCATGTTCTCAACCATATAAGCATTCAAGATAATCAAGTATTCAACATAATAAACATATCAACTCATATCAATCACCAATTTACAAATGATAACTAGAGTTAGCGCCCTTAGGCCGCACCCTCTGTTTATCCCACTGACTCCGGCCTGCTTAAACCGAGCTCAGTGATTATAAAGCTGTCCTTGGCTACCAGTGGCTAAGCTGCGCCCTATGCGCAAATATTGTATACGGCACCCTTAGACCATTTATCACATGTCCCATGGCATAATACCATCTATGACATTATACAGATATCGGGAGCAATTAGTCCCATCACAAGCATATAACCGGGTGCAGTTTTCTTACCTTTAAATTCGCTAGCTTTGTTCACTTTGATCCTTGAGCACGATCCCTCTCGAGCCCTAGCATACACCTAGTCACAACCATAGATCAGAATCATCACCATACCTTAAATCCAAAACCTAACCTCAGGACCAATCCTGAGCCCTCGGGAATCCCCAATTCCACCAAACGGGGTGGTGGAATCGAACCCCAAACCCCCGAGCAAAAACCCTTGAAAATAACTCAAAAACCCTCTTCTGGAAGCAAGGTAGCGCTACAACGCTCTTTGGAGGGTGCTACAGCGCTACAAGCAGAACCAAAATCCCCCAGACAACCAAGCCTAGCGCTACAACGCCCAAAGGCTAGCGCTAGTCACAGAACCAGCACCCCTGCATTTTTCCTTCCTACGATTTCCCCGAGCCAACCCTTACCAAAACTTTTCCAATCTTCAACCAAACTTAAAAACAAGCATATCAACACACTCCACTCATCCCAAGCATCCCAAATACACAAAACCTAAACACATGCATCCCTAATCTCAAAATTCACCATGGTTGAACCTCAAACTTAGAAACTTCAGCACAACAATCAAAACCTCACAATTTAAAGCTTAGAATTTCATACCTTCAATGGGGATTCAACCTTAAGTCAGCCTCAACACCTCCTTGGCTTACTCCTCCTCAAACCCCTGGCTTGAATTCCCTAGAGTTCCCATCAAATTCAGCTTAGACACCTTAGTTCAATACCAAAACCAGAAACTGAAGAAACTTCAAAGTCTTACCTCAACTGAATGGCTTGTTCTTGCTAAACCCTTGCCAATTCTTCAAGCCAGACCATGGACTCTAGCCTCAAGCTTACTCTGGCTTCCCCTAAGTTTCTGCTCCAAAATCCCTCAAGAATTGATGGAGATATGCCTAAACCGACCTTGGATAATACCCTGCTCTTCTTTCCCTTCTTTTCCTTTCTTTTCTTTTTCTTCAGACTTCTATTTTCGTCTACAAGCTCCACTAAGCATAAAGCCTTAGTTATGCCTATCCTCTATAAGCCCAAATGACCACAATACCCTCCCCTTTCATTCTAACTCTTTTAATCCACCTACGGGTATTTTGGTCATTTCACCCAATTCCCGCTAATTCTCAAGTGTCTCTAATATTTACCGCTTACTTCCTGATACTTAATTAATCACCAATTATATTCCTCAATGTCAAAATTAACACCAATATATTCTCTAACTTCCCATTTACACCCCCAGGCTCATCCCGAGCCGGGTATAAATCCCCGTCGTGACTTTTTCGCGAACTTGCTCACTAGGATCGTCTCGAATCACAGATATATCCACATAATAATGTGGTCTCAACAATTATCACATATATATACAGTTATGCTCTCAACGGGCCAAAATTACCATTATGCCCTTTCTAACCTAATTAAGGCCTACATGCATACTAATACACATAGTCATGCATCTCAAATATTCAAATAGCAATATAACATGCTTTTAATCATTAAATCACATATATTCCATTTATGCCCTCCCGACACACTAATCAAGGCCCTTAAGCCTTAATAGTAAATTTGGGTTGTTACATAATCATAGTCATATTCATTAACAGGGGCTCAAGCCCTAATCATAACCAGGGTGCAGTTTTCTTACCTCGAGTCCTGAACAGATGGAGAATGGCGATCCCAAGCGCGATCCCTACTCTCGAGCCCTAACGCTATAACCTAGTCACAACTCCTGAGCCCTAATGGTATAACCTAGTCACAACACAATAACGGGTAATCATCAAGATCTAAACTAATTAAAAGCTTCAAAATTACTTAATAGCCTCTAGGACCTCGAATTCTACTAAACCGGGTAGTAGAATCCTTCCCGAGCCTTTAGGTTTGAGTTCCCGAGCTTAAAAACCTCTTTTTGTCAAAACCCTTAATTTGAGTCACAATACCTCTCAAAAGCGTCATGGCCCTCTACAAGTCAGAGTTAGACCTCCCTTGCTACCCTAGACACGCCCGTGGCGCTAAGGCAATTCAGATAACTGTCCTAGCCTTTGAATTCTTGCGGGTCGCGACGCTCTAAGAATAGCGTCGCAACGCGACCTTGCAAACCCATGAATTATGGGTTTTTCCTACATTTTTCCTCGAGCCAAAACCTTTCCAAACACAATTTTAACCATTTAAAAGCCTAAGCCTAGCAATAGATCAGTAATACAACCCCTCCTTACCCTAAAAACAACATTAAATGCTCCAAAACCCTACAAAACCTCAAAAGTAAGAAATTGACTAAACACCTTAAGAATACCAAAAACCAACTAGAAATTTAGCAAAACAAAGTTTAAAACCTTACCTCAGTTAAGCAATTCAACCTCTAGGCTACACCTAAACCCAATTCTAGCTTCACTTCCTTCAATTCCCAAGCAATCTCCTCCAGAAATTCAGAAAAAGTAAATAAATAAGCTAAGGGAGTGAGAGAGAGAAACATAAGAGAGAGTGGAATGCTGAGAGTGTTTATTCTGACTTTGTTTTCCTTAGCTTCTACAGAAATCTAGTACTAAGGTAACCCAGGCTAATTCTATTCCTTTGACACAAAAAGACTAAAAGGCCCCTCGATCAAAACCTTTCTCTTTAATGCCCCCAAGGGAAAAATCGTCACGTACCACATTTTTCCGCTAAACTTTAAATAACACTATAAATTCCCAATTAACCCCAAAATACCCAAATAATCACCAAATAACTTCCCATTACTCGGTAATGTACTAAGTTACCAAAATGCCCTTAGGCTCACCCCAAGCCGGGTATTTGACCCCATTGTGATTTTTCTACCAACTCGCTCACTAGGATTGCCTTGTGCTGAATATCACAAATATATCTACATAATAATGTGGTATCAATCACATACCACATATAATTACAATTATACCCTCAACGGGTCAAAATTACAAATATGCCCTTATTAACGAAAACGGGCCCACATGCATATTTAATACACATAAACATGCATAAGTATTCATATCACAATATAATTCATATATGCCACATAATCACACATATATTTAATTAATTTCACATAATTCGCATATAAACCCTATTATTTCCTCCCGACACACTAATTGAGGCTCTAAGCCTTTTTAGCAAATTTGGGACGTTACAGTCGCGTTTGTGGAAATAAATGCCTTTTGGTCCTTGGGACTATAGATATAACCACCTCGTGTCTCTGGAGCATAGCCCACGAAAATGCACACTTCAGACCTTGAGTCAAGTTTCCCTTACTTAGGTCTAAGAGCATGAGCAGAGTTCCAGTGGCTCTTGTTTATGGTCTTAGATGGGACTACATTTAAAATGTAAGTTGTCGTTTGAAGTGCATATCCCTAGAATGAGAGAGGAAGTGAAGAGTAGCTTAACATAGAGCTAACCATGTCCAACAAGGTCTTGTTTCTTCTTTCTGAAACACCATTTTTGTATTGCTCTACTAATTAGGATTGTTACACTGTGTGTTTTAAATAATGCTTAACTCGCCAAACGAATAATTTGGAATAAAACATGTAATTAACATTAACTAATGGTTTAGGTATTAAAAAATTTGGTCAATGAAGTAATCATTTCATTAAAAAGGTTTAAGTACGTAACGTCCTCTTAATCCAGGACCGTTACACTGTGTAGGGCTGAGCATTGGGCGGGTTGGTCGGGTTACAAGGCATTTTTACCTGTCCAATGTCATAATCGGGTTAACAAAAGTGACCCGTAACTTGCCCAATTAAGAAATTTTTTTTTTAACCCGTCTAATAATTTGGGCGGGTTGGTCGGGTTAACCCGCCCAAACCGAAATGGTATTTTTTTTTGGCGGGTTGGTCGGGTCAACCCGCCCAAACAAAAGTGGAATTTTTTTTTTAACATTTTTGTAATTTTTTTCTTTTAAATACTAGTACTAATAGTGTGAAGTTTATATTTTTAAGCTTAAAATAATATTTTAAATTTATAGTAAAAAAATTAAAACAAAACTTAATTAATTTATATATTTATTTGAATATATTAAAAATAATAAATTCTTAATTGGGCGGGTTGGGTTATATTGGGCGGGTTGATAATTATTTTCAACTCGCCCAATGTAACAATTAGGTGGTTTAAATTTTGGTCGGTTTATTCGGGTTGCGTTTTTTGGCGGTTTTTTCGGGTTGGTTTGGGCGGTTTATTCGGGTTGGGCGAGTTGTAATTTTTTTTGCACAGCCCTAACACTGTGTACTTTGAATGGTGTCAGACTTGCTAATCAAGTCGTTTGGTTATAAATGTGTAACTAAGGTTATGTCAAGGGTTAGGGTTAAAAATTTGGGTCAAGGAACATTAACTTTTCATTTAAAAGTTTAATACATACATGGGATCCCAAAATGTTACAAACAGATGTTTAAAAAGGTATATACAAATCCACAGTTACAAACAGCCGGCCTAAGCGGCAAAATAAAGGTTACGACCTTAGTTCCTCTGTACTATCCTCAGCCATGGTGGATGAGCAGCCGCATATGACATGCCACCATCAAAGCTCTCTAACTCATGGCTGGTCTAGCTTTCCTTTTCCCTTACCTGCATCATATAGCACCCGTGAGCCAAGGCTCAGCAAGAAAACTAAAACATGTGCATGAACAATAAATATAGATTCCAAATACATATCTAGCATGCCCATCAGTATTAACCTACTAATGCATGCATACAATTACAAATAAATGATCATTGTATCATACTGGGGCCCGCTGCCTTGAATAGTTGACCATAGAGTCAATCTGGGGTCCTATGCCCTAACTATGTGACCATAGAGTCACCTGGGCCCTTGCCCTTAACTTTGAGTAACTAGCCATAGAGCTAGCCAAGCGCTTTGTTTTCCAACGACCATAGGGTTGACCAATGTAATAGTACATTCCTGATTGGGCCTAAGCCTTTCGACCAGCACGTAGCGCGCTATTGCCGCCCTTGACTAATAAATCAATCCCTGAACTAGGTATTTAGATATAGATATAGATATAGATATAGATATAGATACAGATACATATACAGATACAAATACATATACAGATACAAATACAGATACAGAGACAGATACATATACATATATAGATACAAATAAGCATACTTCAGACAATACAAGTATGCATACATATTAATTATATAACACCATCAATTAAATGCAAATATAGTAATAACAATGTTCCTTAACGGGGCCAAGCTCTAACTACGCAGACCATGCGAACAATCATATAACACTTAGCCAGAAATGGAGTATTCAAGCATGTTTAATCAACGAGCACAAACATAACTCAACCACATTAATTCTTATGGGCCCGAGCCTTATTCATAGTTATAATCAACAACCGGGCCAAGCCTTAATCACATATATCACGTATTGGGTGCAGTTTTCTCACCTCAGGTTTGAGTGCAAAGTATAATTAGAACGACCCTCGAGCATGATCCCGATTCCGAGCCCTTAACGATAACCTAGTCACAACCATAAAATAGAATCCCATCAATAACGAGAAAATAAAGGCTTCCGGATCGTGTTTTAGCCTCCAGGACGTCGAATTCTACTAAACACTGTAGTAGAATTGATCCCGAGCCCTTAGGTTTGAGTTCCCATTACTCAAAATCTATTCTGATCAAAATTGCTCCGGCGGGCCGCGACTTGACCCTAAGGGTCGCGGTGCGCCTCCCAGACAGAAAGCCCCTTTATAAAGAATTCCAGACATGGGCTGCGACTTGCCCCTAAGAGTCACGGCGCGCCTTTGAGACAGAGACCCACCTGGGCTCTGGGTTCACATGGGTCATGATACCCCAAAAACAGGGTTGCGGTGCGACCTTTCAAACCTAGATTTCCTTGTTTTTTCTTTAGTCAATCTCAACCAAAAACCACCCCAAATCATACCCAAAACCATAACTAAATCCTAGTACAACCTCAACATCAAACCAACAACAAAACCCCAGCTTAACACACTCAAAACTCCACCCAAAACTCAAATTCATAACCTTGAGCCTCAAAGCTCAAGAATAGCCAAACCAAAACATAATTCAATGGAAAACAAAGTGTATAGCTTACCTCAATTGTGAATTAAATCCTATTAGCTACAGCTAATCCAATACTAGATTCATGCCTTCAATTTCCAAAGATTTCAGCCATTAATCCCCTTAGTTTCCTCAAGGAATCCACCTAAAATTGAGAGAGAGTGAGGGAGAGAGAGAGAGATTCAGTTGGGAGAGAAGGAGTTGAGTGTCTAAGTGTTTTGTTTTTGCGTTGTTTACTTAAGGTTCTAGTAACCTTAAGCAAATCCCGAGGCTCGGGGTACCAAAAATGTCCCCGAGGGAAAAACGGTCAAAATCCCCGACATTCCCTCCTGATCTCACTAACTCCAAATATATCCTCGAATATCTATTCTTGTTACCCGATAACTCGGTAATGTGCTAGATACCCGAAATACCCCTTGACTCGCCCTGAGTCGGGCATTAGGTCCTGTTGTGACTTTCCCACTAACTTGCTCCCTAGGATCGTCTTGTGCCAAGTAAACCAAATATATCCACATAATAATGTGGTCTCACACATATATCACATAGATGCCAAATATACCCATAACAGGCCAAATTACGACAATTGCCCTTCTAATAAGAAATGGGCCCACATGCATATTTAATACACATGAACATGCATATCTAGTCATATTATAATATAACTCACATAATTACATAATTACACACAAATATACCACATAAGCACATAATTTCAATAAATTGCCATCCTGGCCCCCTAATCAAGGCCCTAAGCCTTATTAGGAAATTTGGGAGGTTACAAAGTCTGTACACGGGATCCCAAAAAGAGTTTATAAATTGATACAGATACAAAATAAATACAAAGGGCCGACCTAGGTGGTAAAATCAGGGTTCAATCGTAGTTCTAGCAAGTAATCTTGGTCGTGGTGGTCGAGTAGGCTGCATATGTACACTCTGCCCCTGAATCTCTCCAACTCATGGCTGGTCCAGCTTTTCTTTGCCCTTAATAGCACCACATAGCACTCGTGAGCCAAAGCTCAGTAAGAAAACATAGATAAACTCATAAACAGTTATTCAACAAATTACAGATCATAAGTAGCATGCTTAGCAGTATGTAACTAATACTCAAGCATGCACTCAATCCAATAGAATGACCATAGAGCTACACAGGTGTCCATCGCATTATTCCTTTTGAAATGGCTACAAAGCTGGCCAAGCGTGAACCACACCCTATATTCCAAGCGGCAGTAGAGCTGTGCAAGTGTATATCACGCTTCCGGGTTTGCCCAGCCATACAAATTGCGTTCTGCACACTATTATCGACCACGACTTATAAGCCGAGCTTTTCAATCAGATACAAACAGACAAGCATTTATCACTTAATACATATATGCACAGAGCAATTCAATAATGTTTAATCAAACATATCAAGCATGGTTATAACCATGTTCAATAACCAAGGTTCAAGCCCTAATCTCAGTCTAGGCACAATTTTCTTTCCTTAGGTCCTGTGCAGAAGAACTAGAATGACCCTGAGCACGATCATTCCCCGTGCCTTGCGGCAAACCTAGTCACAACCATAAATGATACTCCCATTAAGAACTAAATCTAAATACTGAGTTTGGGACCATTCCCATCCCCTTGGGACCTCCAATTCCACCAAACGGGGTGGTGGAATCGTCCCCCGAGCCTTCGAGCCAAAGCCCTAAAAATAAAAAAATAAAGGTCCTGAAATTTCCATGGCACCGCAGTGGGCAGAGGCAAGGGCCTCGCCCTTTCATGAACAGCGCTGTGGCACCGCAGCATGAACCAAGAAAAATCTAGGTTTTTTCCTGTGACTTTTCAAACCCAAATTTGCCAAACCAAGTTCTCAACCCACTTCAGTCTCTAAAACAGACAAAACAGATATACCACTTCATATGCATCTTAAAAACCAAAAAAACACCAAAAACCAATCCAAGAACTCAATTAATTAATTCTAGGGTTCGAAACCCATCTCTTTCCCAATCTGATATTCAACACTAAATTTCAATTCCCAGCTGCAAATCAAACCTCCCAAACAATAGTAAACAAGTTAATAACCTCAAAATACCTAACTAAATCTCTCAACAACACCCAAATTCGACTTTGGGATCCAAAATCTCCAAAACCCATGAACACCAAGAAGAATAAGAACATTAAGAAAGTAAGAGAAAAGATCACTCATTGAATTCAAAATCATTTTCCTTGCTGAAGTCTTGATCCCACCTTGCTAGCATGAATCCCCTTAAACTCCTCAAAATCAAGCTTGGAAACCCTTGAGTGCGATGGCTTGAAAGTGTTCTTTGAGGAAAAAGACCAAAAACTGGTAGGCTATGAAAGAAAACGAGAATACTCTCAGCACTTTGGTCAATTGGCTTAGTTTAGTGGTCAAAAGACCACGTTACCCTTACCCATTCAAATGCTCTTTGTCCAATCCTTGGGTATTTTAGTCTTTTCTTGAAATTCTCGCTAATCCTCAAATTTTCACCACCATTTCCCAATGGATGAGTGATCTATATTTCCTACCATAAAACATCTCATATGGAGCCACTCCAATTGTCGACTGATACTTACTCCAGGACCCTTCAAAGTCCAAAACGCATGCTCGCAGCATGTCTTCTAATATCTGAATCATTCTCTTAGATTGTCCATCTGTCTGAGGATGATAGGCGGCACTAAACTTTAACTGAGCACCCATATCCTTCTACAGGCTTCCCAAAATCTTGGAAGTAAAGGTGGGGTCCCGATCTGACACAATAGACTTTGGAGCCCCATGGATGCGTACAATTTCCCTGACATAATGTACTGATCTATAGTAAATTTTTTCCTCATAGGCAGAAAATGGGCCAACTTGGCATATCTGTCTACAATCACCCATACCGAGACATGCTGCTCCACCGTTTTGGGCAAGCCCATAAAAAAATCCATAGTGATGTCTTCACACTTCCACTTAGGAATACCTAAAGGCTGTAATAACCCAGTTGGCCTCTGGTGTTCAGTCTTCACCTGCTGACAAGTTAGGCACTTAGCCACATATTCAGTCACATCTTTCTTCATCCCAGGCCACCAATATAAAGATTTCAGATCCTGATACATCTTCGTGATGCTTGGATGCAACGAATAAGGTGTAGTATGAGATTCATCAAGAATCTCCCGTCTGATAACAAAGTCCATCGAAACACAAATCCCTTCTTTATACCTCAACAAACCCATCTGAAATAGTATAGTCCTTAGCAGCTCCAGCTAGGACGTCCCCTCTGTGCCTCACAATTGAGGATCATTCAACTGACCTTCCTTAATTCTCTCCAGAAGAGTAGATTGTAAGGTGATGTTGGCTAACTGGACCACCACCAACTCTATCCCTGCTCTAGTCATATCTTCTACCAACTCATTTGATATATGCTTCATACTGAATAATTGCCCTGGACCTCTCCGACTCAAGGCATCTGCCACCATTTTTGCTTTCCCTGGATGATAGAGGAGTTCACAATCATATTCCCTTACCAAATCTAGCAAACTCTGCTCATATTCAGATCCTTCTAAGTAAAGAAGTACTTCAAACTCTTGTGGTCGGTATAGATCTTGCGCTTCTATCCATATAGGTAGTCTTGCCACACCTTCAATGCAAATACCACCGCTACTAGTTCCAGATCATGTGTAGGGTACCAATGTTCATATTCCTTCAACTGCCATGATGCATAAGCAATCACCTTTCCATCCTGCATAAGGACACACCTAACCCTTGTCTCGATGAATCACGATATACCCCAAATTTCTCTTGATCTGATGGAAGACTCAACACTGGAGCAGTAATCAATCGCCGCTTCAACTCTTGGAAGACGTTCACACATGTGTTTGGCCATACAAACTTTAGATTATTGCGTGTCAACTCTGTCAGTCGTGTAGCAATCCTTGAGAACTCTTCTACAAAACGTCGATAATACTCTGCCAATCCAAGGAAACTTCCAATCTTTGAAGCACTCCTTGGCCTTTGCCAATCTCTAACTGCCTTAATCTTAGACGGATCCATCTTAATTTCATCTTTACTGACAATTTGACCGAGGAACGTCACCTAAGGTAACCAGAACTCGCACTTCTTGAACTTGGCATACAATATGTGCTCCCTTAAACTCTGTAGTACCAACCGTAGATGCTACTCGTGCTCTACTTCTGACTGAGAGTAAACCAGGATGTCATCGATAAAGACTATCACAAATCTGTCTAGGTAGTCCTTGAACACTCTATTCATTAGATCCATAAAAGCTGCTGGTGCACTAGTCAATCCAAATGACATGAATAAAAACTCATAATGCCCATACCTCGTGCAAAAAGATATCTTCAAAATGCCCTCATCTTTGATCCTCATCTGCTGATAACCAGATCAAAGATCAATCTTTGAGAAAATTATCATACCCTGTAGCTGGTCAAATAAATCATCAATCCTCTGTAGTGGATACTTGTTCTTGATAGTCAGCTTATTAAGCTCTCTATAATGAATACCGATCCTCAAGGAACCACCATTCTTCTTTACAAATAAAACTGGTTCACCCCATGGCAAGAAACTAGGCCTGATAAACCCCAAATCAAGTAGCTCCTATAATTGTACCTGCAGTTCTTTCAATTATGTTGGAGCCATTCTGTACGTTGCTCTAGACACTAGTTTTTTCCCCTGTGCCAATTCGATAACAAATTCTATCTATGGTGCGGAGACAACCTTGGTAAATCTTTTGGTAATACATCAAGAAACTCATAGACTAATCTGGTTTCCTTGGGACTAACTGGCACATCCTTAGTGGTATCAACCACACGAGCTAGGAATTCTATGCAACCATCTCGCAATAGGTCTCTAGCCCTTAATGTTAATATCATAGGAATGCGGGCTTCGTTCACAGTACCCATGAATACAAGGGGGTCCTCACCCTCAGGTTAAAAAGTTACCATCTTCCTCCTATAATCTATGGTTGCCCCATACTTGTCTAGCCAATCCATACCAAGAATCATATCAAAGTCATCCATAACTAACTCAATCAAATCCACTGATAACTCTCTACTATTAACCTCCAGCGGTAATGATCTGACCCATCTCCTTGATACTACAAAATCTCCAGTAGGTAATAAGGTCCTGAATCCCACAACGTAATAGTCACATGGTCTACATAATCTATCAATTATTCTACTAGATACAAAAGAATATGTAGCACCAGAATCACTAAGCATAGTATAAGAAGTACAAACACTATAAAGCTGACCTGTCACTACTAAGGGACTAGCCTTAGCCTTTGACCGTGTCAATGCGAACACTCGAGCTGGAGTCAAGCTGTCTGATTTTTTTGGTTTCTCTTTCTTCGCTCTTGGGCAGTCCTTCCTGAGATGCCCAACTATACCGCATAAAAAGCATGCCTTCACTCAACATTCTCCCAGATGACATCTCCTACATCTGACACACTCTGGATAAGTCCTCTAGATGTCATTGCTGCCCTGGCGGCTCCCCTGAACACCCCGAGCCCTCATGTCTGGGCCTGCAACTATATAAGTATCCGGGGTCTTCCTCTTCTGGTCACTAGGGCCTTTGACTCTACCAAATTATGTAAAGGGAGGTCCCACCCTTCTTGTATCTTGCCTGGCGGTGCTCTCGTGCCAGATATTGTTCTCCGCGCCCCCAACAGTAATTACCTTCTCCACTACCTAAGTGTAAGTAGTCAGTCCAGGTACAGAGGTGATTCTGACATCCCGGGCTATCTTGGCATTCAGCCCCTGAATGAATCTTTCCTTCTTTATTACATCTGTGGGTACCAAGTCCAAAGCAAACTTGGCTAGTCGGTCAAACTTTAGGGCACATTCTGTTACTAACACATTGCCCTGAATAAGATTGTTTAATTCATCCGCCTTTGCAGCTCTGACTGCATCTTTATAGTACTTTTCATTGAACAAGTCTCTGAAATCTTCCCAGCATAGGGTATTCATATCCCTAGTCTAGGATACCACTTCCCACCAAATTCGAGCGTCCTCTCAAAACATATAGGTGGCAGAAGCCACTCTCTCGTTACTTACTACCCTCATAAAGTCTAGGATAAAGGTAATCATACTCATCCATTGCTTTACCTTGAGTGGATTTGAGCTTCCCTCAAAAGTTGGAGGTGTTATTTTCTAAAGCGTTCATATAACGATTCCCATCTATTCTCCGCCTCTGGCAGCTATACTACTACCGGTACCAAGGCAGGTGGTACAATTGGCACGACGTTCCCTGCTGGAACCTGCTGGTGTCTCAACAAGCAGACCTCATCCTCTTGTCTCTATAATTTGTCTTGCATTTCAGCAAGCAACTTTTGATAGTTCTCAGGGGTTGGCAAAGGGTTCTAACCCTGGTCATCATCTCTAGACTAGATCTCAGTGTCGACTAGTCGATCTAATCGCCTTGGAGGCATAAATCTCCAAGTATATTTGCGATCAACGACTCGGCTCATCAGGCAATGATAATGGTACCCAACACTCCCCCACGGTCCAAAATCGAACAAATAAGCATACACATGCATCGACAATTCTAATAAGCATTTCAATAGCTTTCACATATAGCAATCGTACAAATAAGCATGTCTTTTCATATTCATGCTCAATCATGGTGCTAATAAGCACGTTCTTAGCATTTACAAGCAAATAACAGTGCTAATAAGCATTTCTTTAAGATTCATAAGCAACGGTAGTGCTAATAAGCGCATCTTCATCATTGACATAGTAGTCAGGGGCCAGGCCCCACCAATATAGCTCATCCTCCCTAATCAAGCATGTAGGTAATGCATATATATGTCAATTAAACAATTAAGTAGCTAGTCATATCATTAGTTACCAAACCCTTAGATGAGCTTATCTTTAGCAGCGAGTGTACATGCTCAGCCAATCTTTAGGAATTAATAAACCTTAGCAGCGCTCTGATACCAAGTTGTAACACCCTACTAATCACGGACCATTACAGTGTGTGTTTTAAATAATGCTTAACTCGCTAAATGAGTTGTTTGGACTAAAACATGTAATTAACTTAACTAATGGTTTAAGTATTAAAAATGTTGGTCAAAGATGTAATCAATTCATTAAAAAGGTTTAAGTCTGTACATGGGATCCCAAAAAGAGTTTATATACTTATACATATACAAAATAAATACAAAGGGCCAACCTAGGAGGCAAAATCAGGGTTCAAACCTAGTCCTAGCAAGTAATTTCAATCGTAGTGATCGAGCAAGTTGCATATGTACACTCTGCCCCTAAAACTCTCCAACTCATGGTTGGTCCAACTTTTCTTTGCTTTTACCTGCACCACGTAGCACTTGTGAGCCAAGACTCAAAAGGAAAACAAAGATATACTCATAAATAGTTATTCAACAGATTACATATCATAAATAGCTTGCTTAGCAGTTATGACTAAAATTCTGGCATACATTCAATCCATTTAAGTAGCCATAGAACCACACAGGTGCCCATCACACTATTCCTTTTGAAACGACTATAGAGCCGGCCAAGCGTGAACCACACTTTATATTCCAAGCGGCTATAGAGTCGTGCAAGCGTATATCACACTTCTGGGATGGCCCAGCCATAATGGCATGCGTTCCGCACGCTATTGCCGACCACAACTTATAAATCAAGCTTTTCAATTAGATACAAATAGACAAGCATTTATCACTTAGTACAGATATGCACAATGCAATTTAATCATGTTTAATAAAAAATCTCAAGCATGGTTATAACCACGTTCAATAACCAGGGCTCAAGCCCTAAGCCCAAAACCCATGAACACCAAGAAGAACAAGAACATTAAGAAAGTAAGAGAGAAGATCAATCACTGAATTCGAAATCCTATGTCTTGCTGAAGTCTTGACAGCCACTAATCCCACCTTGCTAGCTTGAATCCCCTTAAACTCAAAATCAAGCTTGGCAACCCTTGAGTGTGATGCCTTGAAAGTGTTTTTTGAGGAAAAAGACCCAAAAAATTGTAGGCTATGAGAGAAAATGTGAATCACCAAAATACTTTCAGCACTTTAGGCAATTGGCTTAGTTTAGTGGTCAAAAGACCACTTTACCCTTACCCATTCAAATGCCTTTTGTCCAATCCAAGGGTATTTTAATCTTTTCCTGAAATTCCCGCTAATCCTCGAATTTTCACCACCATTTCCCAATTAAATCCACCAACCCAAAATACTCAGCTATTAACTCCCATTACTCAATGAATCCCGGTAATTTACCAAATTACCTAAATACCCCTAAGCTTAGGCCATTGTGACTTTTTTGCTAAATTGGTCACTAGGATCACCTAAAATTGTGGTCTCAATCATAAAGCATATATAATTATTGATATACCCTCATCGGGTCAAAATTACAAAAATGCCCTTTTTAACAGAAATGGGCCACAAGCATATTTAATACACTTAAACATGCATAAACATTCATATCATACTATAACTTATATAATTCACATAATCAAACATATAATCACAATTAAATCATATTAACACATAAAAAATCAGATTATGCCCTTCTGGCACACTAATCAAGGCACTAAGCCTTATCAGCGAATTCGAGACATTATAATTTTGTTGTGGCATTCTAGGTGCTACGAGTTGTGATAGAATACCATGCTCCAGCATGAAATCATTGAATTCTAAATCCAAATATTCACCTCCTCGATTTGATCAAAGTGTTTTAAGAGTCTTACCTAACTGCTTCTCAGCCTCAGATTTGAAATCTTGAAACTTGCCAAAGGTTTCTGACTTCCTAAGCATTAGGTAAGTATGACCATATTTTGTGTATTCATCAATGAAATTGATGAAGTACTCATAACCACCTCTAGCCTGTACGTTGATTGGACCACAAACCTTATTGTGTATAAGCTTTAATGGCTCTTTAGCTCTATTCCCTTTCGATGAGAAATGACGTTTGGTCATTTTCCCTTCTAGACAAGACTCACAAACCAGAAGAGTTCCAATAATTAGTTCTCTCAATTGTCCATCTTTTGTTAACCGGTTTATTCTGTTTAGACCAATATAACCTAGTCTAAGATGCCAAAGATATGTGTCATCCTCATTTGAAACCTTTTGTCTTTTGTTACCTTTTGGTTTAGCCACTTTAAATAATTCAGAGGTATTTAGCGAATGTTCATTTAGTGAAAGCGTTTACAACCCGAACGTTTAATTACATGTCTAAAGAAAAATTAATATTAATCACATTATAAATAAAATATTCTAAAGTCAATACATGCAATAAAAGGAAATTAAAAGACTAAAAGTAATAAACTAAAACATTTGTTCAAAACAAAAAAAGTTTTCTTTTAAAAAAACTAAAACATAAACAGACCGTCTTAATGCTTTCTAGAACTAGACACTCTCTCTATCTTCATCTTCAAGAACTTCATCAGCAATCTTCCTTGAATCATAAGATTCAACTCTCTACACAGAAGAATAAAATTGTTAGTGGACCCTGAGTATAGTATCTAGGATGAGAAATCATTTTCCACTTAGTTATAAGAATGAATAAATCATATTTACCTTTGTTATTCTTCATAATTTCAGCGATTGTTTCATGCTTGGCTGATAAGATTTCATTCTCATAAAACTACTTATCATATATGTGTCCATAAGTTGCATGAATGACCTCCCATATATAGTATGCATATTTAAGGCATCAAGAGTACTTTTGGTTTCATTATTCACTGTTTGGAGTAAATCATACCTTGCCATGTGGTCTATCCTTAACCACTTGGCATACTCAAACTAATCATTCACCGAAGCCTCCAATGATAGTTCTTGCATGGGTGGTATTTTAATAGCTTCCATCAAATTATCTCTTAGTAATAATATTTCAACATCATGTCTCCAAAATAATATATTTTCATCATTAAGTTCCAATCACAAAATTGCAATCATTTTGAGACATTTTAACTAGAAAGAATTAAAATACAAGAATATTATTGTTTTAAAAAAAACATCAACAATTTGGAAAGTAAATATGATGCATGAATGCAACGATTGAAACACATAAACTTAACATTTATTGTTCCATGATAAAACTACCCAACAAATAAAGTGTCGCCTTAGGGGTGGTCAAATTGTAGGCCGTTGTCAGAGACTATTGCCTGTAGCTGTAACGCACTACTAATCCAGGACCGTTACACTATGTGTTTTAAATAGTGCTTAACATGCTAAACGAGTCATTTGGACTTAAAATGTGTAATTATAACTGACTCAAGGATCATGTATTAAAATTTTCTATCAAACAATAATCATTTCATTTAAAAGGTTTAAGTTTGTACACGGGATCCCAGAAAGAGTTTATAAGCCGTTACAACCATAAAAAGGTACAAAGTTATTGACCTAGGCAGAAAAATGAACTATGGTCCTAGATCCACAAATGGGGTCTTGACCGTGGTGATCGAGCAGGCCGCATATGTACTCATCGCCCCCGAAGCTCTCCAACTCATGGCTAGTCTAGTTTTTCCTTTCCCTTACCTGCACCACGTAGATCCCGTGAGTCAAAGATCAGTAAGAAAACACAAATAATAACATAAACAGATATTCAATAGATTTAAGATCGTAAATAGCAGGCTTAGCAGTTATAACAAACACTCTGGCATCCATTCAATCCATTTAAGCAGCCGTAGAGCCACACATGTACCCATTGCACTATTCCTTTTGAAACAGCTAAAGAGTCAACCAAGTGTGAACCACGCTCTATATTCCAAGCGGCTATAGAGCCATGCAAGCATATATCATGCTTTTGAGTTGGCCCAGCCTTAACGGCCTACGTTCCGCACGCTAATGCCGACCACGCCTTATAATCTGAGCTTTTCAATCAGATACAAACAGATAAGCATTTATCACTTAATGCACAATGCAATTCAATCATGTTTAATCAAACATTTCAAGCATGGTTATAACCATGTTCCTTAACTGGGGCTTAAGCCCTAATCATAGTCTAGGTGCATTTTTCTTACCTCAGGTCATGTGCAAAAGAACTAGAATGAACTTGAGACCAATCCTTCCTCAAGCCTTGCAATTATCCTAGTCATAACTATACACGGTACTTTCGTTAAGATCCAACTCCAAAAACAAACTCCAGGACCTCCAATTCCACCAAACGGGGCAGTGAAACTGTCCTCCGAGCCCCAAGGCCAATGCTCTACAAACTAGAAAATAAGTGTTCGAAAAATGGCATGGCTCTGCGACGAGCCAAAAGGGACCTGAGGCCCCAACCTGGTTCAGCTCCATGACACTGTTCATTTGGTGCCGCGACGCTGCATCACAAACTCAGAAGTTTCTGGGTTTTTTCTATGACTTTCTCCAAACCAAAATCATCAAAATGGGTTCCCAGCCCCTCAAACTAGAATTTTGACCTCCAAAATAGTTTACCCAAGTATTATACACCATCAAAACATCCAAAAACACAAGGACACCCAAAATCACCATTTGAGCTTCAAAATCCATTTCTTTCCAAATTCGAAAATCCAAATCTCAAAACTAGAAATCACTGCAGTAATAAGCATTTAAAATAGTTCAAAACTTGATTCCTATCATCTAAAAACTCAACACATAACCATACACCAAATTTTTTGAAAATCAACTTAATATTTAAAGATCCCTCAAGAACACTAAGAACAACAAGATGAGACAAGGTAACCCATACCTTAGCTGCCCAAAATCCAAGAATTAAGTCTGTAATTGACCACCCACTGCACCTATCTCTAATCAATTCCCCTCCTCAAGAAATCTCAAGAAGCCTCTAGAATGGAACACGCTTTTGAGTGTACTTAGTTAAATGAGAGAAACCAAAGGAGAGAGAGAGAAGGTAAGTTACGTGAATCACCATAATTGTTCTCAACTTTGGGCTAGTTGGCTTAGTCTAATGGTCAAAATGACCAATTTTCCCTTTATCCATTCAAATGCCCTTTATCCAAACCAAGGGTATTTTAGTCTTTTCCCAAAATTCTCGCTAATCCTCAAATTACACCATAAATTCGCAATTAAATCCATTAAACTCAATTACTCACCAAATAATTTCCATTACCAAATAAATCCCGATAACCTACCCAATTACTAAAATACCCCTAAGCTCACCCTGAACCAGGTATTCATCCCCATTATGCCTTTTCTGCAAAAATGCTCAATAGGACCGCCTTGTGTCGAATATCACAAATATATCCACATAATAATGTGGTCTCAATCACATTGCATATAAAAGGGATGTTTGTGGCATAAGTACCCAATGTTTGGGGAAAATACCTGACATGGACCCAATCTTTTTTTTAGTGGGTAAAGTACCCAAAGTTAGTAAAACTGTAATTCCGTCAGGCTCCTTCGTTAGGTCTCTGTTACGTGATGACTGGACCAACACATGTCACTTTGTGATTGGTCCAATCATAAATATTTTTTAAAAATAATTTTAAATTAGAAAAAATAATTAAATAAAATATAATTTTAATATTTAAATTGAATAATTAAAAACTAAAGCTATATTAATTAATTCGGATAGCACTTCTCAACACCTAATTGGGCCATTTGATGATTTGAAAAATAAAACTATACTAATTGATTTTAAATTAGAAAATTAATTAAAAAGTAATTCTAAAATAGAAAAAATATATTTAATTTAAAAAAATATTAAAATAGAAAATCAATTAAAAGTATATAACATAAAAATAGTTTTTTTTAAACAAAATAAAATTTTAACATTTTTGGATTAGGGTTTCATTGTAACTTCTCTCTCGCCCCCTCTCATTTTTCTTCATCTTCTCCCACTGCACTAGGAAGCTCCTAGGCAGCGAGCCTTGATGACGAGTCCTTGGTGAAGAGCTCGACGATGACTCCTGGGCAAAGAGCTCTGACAACGGCTCCTTGGAAAAGACATCGACGATGGCTCCTGGGCGAAAAGCTCCGACGACGGCTCCTGGGTGAAGAGCTTTAAGTTTTGATGGAGGCTCTTGGGCGAAGAACTTCAAGCTTCAAGATTCAAGCTTCAACAACTCTTGGGCGTGAAAAGCTTCGAGTTTGAAGATTCAAAACTTGCAGACAATGGAAGGGAAGGTGGAGCTCATGAAGGACGATGGGGAAGGCAGGGCTAATGGCGGCAGGGAAGGCGGAGCTCGTGGTGGACGAAGGCGGAGCTCATATGATTTTGTTTATGGGTTTAGATGATATGCTTGATGATGTTTCTGGGTTTTTTAGAAGATATGTTGGGCAGAGATTTATGGGTAATGGGTTTGATGATGTTTTGATAATGAGTTTTCAGGGACTTTTTAGAGGATATGTTTTGAAGATGATGAAAGAGGATGATGGTGATGATGAGATTTATGGGTATTTAATCTTTTTAATTAAAAATTTTATTTTGTGTTAGTTTAGATTTTGTTTTTGGTAAATCTTTTTTAGTTTTTAATTATTCAATTAAATAATTTCAATGTGCCGCATGACTTTTTTTTATAAATAATTTTAATCTTTTTAATTAAAAGTTTTTTTGTATTGTTTTAGTTTAGATTTTGTTTTTGGTTTAATCTTTTTTTAGTTTTTAATTATTCAATTTAAATATTAAAAATTGTATTTTTAACTAATTTTTGAATTTAAAATCAATTTAAAATTAATTTTTTAAAAATATTTATGTTGATGCAGTTTTTCGCCAACAGTGTATTAAGAAATAATAAGGTAGATTAGTGCTTAGAAATAAATTGTAATGAAAAATGAAATGAATTCACAAGAACACAAATCTTTTATGTGGTTCAATGGTTAAAATCCACCTAGTCCACTAGTCTATATTATTGCTGTTTCTCTCTCTATTTTGGCAGAGTTTCGGTATTACAAAATAATGGTCCCTTTTCCTGTCCAATATTCCCAGTATTTATAAAGAAATTCCATGGACAGGTTTGGGTAACCGCGTTAGTCAATCACACATCAATGCATAATTATTACATTTAATACAAATAATTCCCATTTATTTTGGGATATGAATTGATAATAGAATAAACAGGTTCCTATTATCTCAGACAATAAATATGGCAGCCTGGTTATAAATAACCGTATAATGGGATTCCGAGTCTCCAAGGATCCTTGAGTATGCAATATACTAGGATCACCATGAGCTAGATATACCCTCCAAGCTCATACTTCGACAACTATTTGAATATTCTAAGCTTGCGCTTCACAATCTCCACATCCGTAGCTCGTATGACCACTATACAAGTCGAGCTGCCTACGTGGATAATAAATAGATATCTTCCTTGTTTCTTTTTTTGTATATTTATTTGCCAGCTGTACCCAAGCTGAGTGAAGGAACTCGTGTTGAAATTAGGGTACAACATTTTCCCCCCAAGTCTCTGCTCGTGTTTCATGTCGTCACTTTCTGACCTACACAGTAGGGACTTTTAAACTTCTGTTGCATAATACCATGCCTACCCACTACTCGAGTACTGGACACGTGGTGTACTGCAATTGGCGCATGTTCGGGTTTTGAGGACTGCAATAATTGTCTTGTCACCTTATTGTCGCCATTTTGTCTATTTAACCTTGGCGCTTGGATCTTGAACTAATCCAATTGGATGGCCGAGATCAATCTACATAATTTACGTATAAAAGGGATGGCCAAGTTTCAAACTTCACCACCTTTCATTTAAAAAATTTCCTCTTCTGCACTTCCGAGCCTCTCTTCTTTCCTAGAAATCCCCAAAAATCGTTCATTGCACCCAGTCGCTTAGAAGTTTTCCAGGAACTTCCCTTTGCAAAGTCTACATATCACCGTCGAAGAACACACTGTAAGTATCTCATTCTTTGGCTTTAAGATTTTGTTTTTTAATGGACTTTTGTTCTTCACTATGTTCATCCACAATATTCACTGTAGTCACTGTTAGACTATTTCTAAATGTTTTTAGGGAATAGGTTTCGACTTAGGTTCAACGGGCGAGTCCAAAAATAGCTCTAGAAATAAGACATTCATAAAACAGGGAAATTTCTGGGTAAATCTGGGTAATTTCAATGGTGAATTAATTTAAAGAATACCCACTCGAGATAAAGGAGATGAAGGGTTTTTAGGTTTCAAACCAGATAGCTTAGAGGTTATGTTTCTTGGGTGGTTTTGTAGTAAACCACCTCCTAAGGAAAGTTGTGGTCTGACAGTTTGACACACGGATCCCTAAATATCAGGGGTCTGTTAGGAAACCGAGGCGCGTAACTTAGGGTATCGCGTGGCATCACGTGATGGGGCTGAGGCTAACCTCAGCTCGTATAATAAAAGTAAACCATTCTCCTCTTCGTATCCTCGCGTCATAGACCTTAAATCCTCTTAGGTCACCTACTAACTAGGTTGTTCTGTTCGTTAGGCGATCTGATGGCTCCTCAAAAGAAAACCGTCCCAAAGAAGAATGCATCAAGCTCGTCCGCTCAGCAAAAGAACAAGGGGAAGTAGATCGCCCCAGAGTCTCCCATCCCGCACTTCGGCCTGGTGGTGGAGAAGGAGCTGGTGGTTGACCCAAATGCCTACTTCGAGGCTGAACGCATCGTATCAAAGATCAAGACCCAGGGGAGGGTGAACAAAATCATGTTGACCCACAACATAGAGGTCGGGATCAGAACTCTCCTTGCCTGACCTGTGTTTGAAGGGGAACAAAGCTGCTCCCCTCTCTAAGATGACTTTGCGGCTTGGAGTGATGAGCATCCGAAGGCTGGGGCCTTTCTTCCCCTAGACCAATACTTCACAGACTTTTTAAATTACATGAATTTGGCTCCATTTCAGCTCCCCCCAAATTCTTATATACTTTTGGCGGGGCTGAAATATTTATTTTTGAAGCATGAGTGGGAGGTCCCCACCCCGGCAGATATACATACTTTTTCTGCCACAAAGCTAGCCCGGAGCAGAAAGGGCGAGGTGATGGGTTCTATTATCTCACAAGGTTTCCCAACTCTGCCCCCATCATCGAGCTTCCCAGCCATCCCAACGACTTCAAAGATTTGTTCTTTATGTTGAATGGATTCCGGAATTGTGAACACCGATACTTCAACCAACCTCGTAAGTTCCTTACTTTTGTAACTTTAGCTCGTGACATTTTTTTTCTTTCAAGATATTTCTTTTGTACACCTCTTAACAGAATTTGTTTCTCGTGTAGCCATATTTGCGACGACGGAGAAGTCTGTGACCCACGGGGGTCGGTTACTGCTAGGTCATGAATGACGTCACGAGGCTGGCGTGCAAGTTAATCGGTGAAGGTCAAACGTTGGCCTTGAGGTCCTGGGCTACCCTTCCAGTGATCCACGAGCTTCCCTCCTCTCAAGAGGAGGCCTTGCCAACCTCTGAGGGCAAGGAGGAAGAAGAGGACGAGGTGCCTCTTGTGCGAAAAAGGCAGGCTCCCGAGGCTGTCCGAGAACCTAATTTAGAACGAGTTGCATCAGGGGCAGCAACCGGCCCCTCCGACCAAGGTAACCCATACCCCTATAAGGAATTAGATAGAGCTATTTTTGATTTTAGGTTAGTTTGATTTAACCCAAATCAGCTCGTCCATCGTCATCCTCATAACCCAGATTGTAATATAGCCCTGCTCTAATGCGTAGACCACCTAGTGGTACGTCATGACAATAGTTACCCTAAGGGAACAATTGTTGTTGACAACACTTTAAACTTTAGATCAGCCATTTTTGAGGAGGATGGAACCAACCGTAGGGCCTGGTCTTCTCTGCTCCAGGGTGCATTTTCCCCTGGATTTAGACAGTACGTAGATGAATCCATCTCTGAGGAAGGACCTGAGTTTGAACCCTTTAGGATCCCAGAAATACTAACCGTAGACTCTCCCTCTCCTCCAGTAATCCCAAGGCCGAAGGTTGTGCCTATCCCAGCCAAAACACCTGTGCTGGTGATAATAGACTCCTCCCCCAACCCGAAGGGTAGGATCTTTGTTTTCTTTATCCTTGTATATGTTTTGACAACTTTATTTGTGAACTAATCCATTTTTTTATTTTCAAGCTAAGAAATGGACAACCCGGAGCTCCTGAACTCCGAACTGCTTTCCAAGCGAGGAAGATCGGCTCGGGCCCCGTGGTGAAGAGGCCCAGGTTTACGAAGGAGACCCCCTGCAGTAGGAAACACCTCAAAATCCACTGCCAAAAATAAGGAGTCGAGCTCGACTTGGGAATCAGCTCCGATAGATATGGTCACTACTGAACGACTTCCTCCTCCTCCACCTCGCTTCGTGCCTCCTCAGGCCCAAGTGATACAAGCTAAGCCTCCAGCCCCCACCATCCCAGCTCCCATCGTTCGAATACTAGTAGATCCCCGAAGCCTTTCGGGGTATCATTTATGAGACGACGAGCCATATTGTAACGACCCAAATTTACTAATGAGGTTTAAGGGCCTTGATTAGTGTGCCGGGAGGGCATAATCGGAACATATGTGATTTAATGATTTAAAGCATGTTATATGACTATTTGAATATTTGAGATGCATGACTATGTGTATTGGTATGCATGTAGGCCCTGATTAGGGTAGGAAGGGTATAATTGTAATTTTGATCCATTGAGGGCATAACTGTGTATATATGTGATAATTGTGGAGACCACATTATTATGTGGATATATCTGTGATCTGTGAGTCAAGACGATCCTAGTGAGCGAGTTAGCAAAAAGTCACGGTGGGGATTTATACTCGGCTCGGGGCGAGCCTGGGGGTATAAATGGGAATTTAGTGAATATATTGGCAATTATTTTGTATTGAGGAATATAATTGGAGATTAGTTAGGTATCGGGAATTAAGCGGAAAATATTAGAGACATTCGAGGAATTAGCGGGAATTGGGGTGAAATGACCAAAACGCCCTAGATGCACTTAAAGGTTTAAAATTAAAGGGAGGGCATTTTGGTCAATTGGCTTGTAAGAGATAAGTATGCTGAGGCTTTATAATTAGTGGGAATTGTAGAAAAAGGTAGAAGGCTGAGGAAAGAAAGAAAAGAAGGAAAAGAAAGAAAAAAAAAGGAAGGAAAACAGAGCAGTTTTCTTAGGGTTGGTTGGTGATTCTCTCACCCTTTCTCTTCAATTTTCTTGGAGCAAACTCAGAAGGGAGATAGGTTAGGCTGAGCAACAAGAGTATTGAGCTAAACATGAAAGGTTGGCAAGGGATTAGCAAGAACACATCAATATTTGAGGTAAGCCTTTGGAGTTTTCAGTTTCTGGTTTGGTTAGTTTAAACTATGGTGTCTAAGCTGAGTTGATGGGAACTCTAGGGGATTCAAGCCAAGGAATTGAGGAAGAACAAGCTAAGGAGGTCAAGAGGTTAACTTGAAATCGAATTTCCATCAAAGGTATAAATTCTGAACTTTAAACTTTGAAGTTTTGACTGTGTTTTGCTGAATTCTGAAGTCTAGGAGTGACTATGGTGAATTTTGGGATTAGAGGTGCATGTTGTTAGATTTTATGTGGCTATGATGCTTGGGATTAGTTAGACATGTTAGTGAGCTTGATTTTGAGTTTGGTGAAGGTTTGGAGAAGTTTTGGTTAAGTTTGGCTCCGGGAAATCGCAGGAAGGGAAAATGTGGTGTTGGCAGTCTGTGACTAGCACTACAGCGCTAGCCTTTGGGCGCTGTAGCACTAGGCCAAGCTTGCTGAGGGCATTTTGGTTCTGTTTGTAGCACTGTAGCACCCTCCAATGAGCACTGTAGAGCTACCATGTCTTTAGAAAGAGATTTTAGGGTTATTTTCAAGGGTTTTTGACCAAGGGTTCGGGGTTCGATTCCACCCCCCTGTTTGGTGGAATTAGGACTTCCCGGGGGCTCGGGATTGTTCCCGAGGCTGGGTTTTGGACTTGAGGATTGGTGATGACTTCGGCCTATGATTGTGTTTAGGTTCACGATAGGGCTCGAGAAGGATCGTGCTTGAGGATCACAGTGAACAAAGCCAGCAAATCCAAAGGTAAGAAAACTGCACCCGGTTATATGTTTGTGATGGGACTAAGAGCTCCCGATATCTGTATAATTTCAATGATGGTATTATTCCATGGGACATGTGATAGCAGCCTAAGGGTGCCGTACACAATATTTGCGCACAGGGCGCGGCTTGGCCACTGGTAGCCGAGGACAGCTTAATATTCACTGAGCTCGGTTTAAGCGAGCCGAAGTCAATGGGATAACGGAGGGTGCGGCCTGAGGGTGCTAACCTTAGTTATCATTCATGAATTGATGTATGATATGAGTTGATATGTTTGGTATGCTGAATACTTGGTTATTCTGAATGTTTAAATGGTTGAGAACATGTTTATGGAATATGTGATATTGAATTATCTGTTGATTGCTTATGCTCTGTTGTTGTGTTTTCTTGCTGGGCCTTGGCTCATGGGTGCTACGTGGTGCAGGTAAAGGCAAAAGCAAGTTAGACCAGTCCTGAGGTGGAGAGTTGCGGGGCTGAATGTACATAGCCAGCTGTTCGATCGCCATGGCCGAGGAGTGGATCAGGACAGAGATTGCCTAATTGTCTGTTTTGCCTTAATATGGCTAACACTGTATTTAATTCTTGAATATTTTGTAAACGGTTTAAATCTTAATATTTTTTTGGGATCCCGTGTAAATAGGAAATGTTTCTTTATAAGAAATGTGACTTTTGAGACCAAAACATTTTAACCCTAGTTCCATTATAGTTTCAGAAACACGTTCTTAATTAAATGACTTGGTTAGCAAGTCTGACACTTTTATAAACACACAGTGTAACAGTCTTGGCTATCCAGGGTGTTACACATATGGTGGGGCATGCCTATAAGGCTAGCTCGAGGGATCTGAGGACCATCGAGGAGCACAGCCTGGAGAACGTCATGAATCTGCCATGGGAATGAGCCTCACTCTAAGTTATCTTTCCTTACTTGGTGACACATTTATTTTTATTGTGACCAAGGGTATCTCTGACTTGTTTTATTATTTTGCAGTCTGCCCTGGCCCTGTATCGCAGCATAGCCTGGGCTAGGGCTAGAAATGATGAGCTTCGGGTCAAATGAAATGCTGCCAACACTGCCCTGACAGTTGCTCAAGAAGGCGAGCAGGCCACCAAAGCTGCCTCGGTGGCTGCTTAAAAGAGTGAGCATGATGCCAAGGCTGCTCTCACCTCATCCCAGGAAAGTGAGCAGGTTGCAAAGATTGGATTGTCTGCCCTCCAGGCTCAAACTGCATAACTTTAGGCTGAGGTTGATGAAGATAAAGCAAAACTGCTCGAGGTCACAGTCAAAGAAGAAAAGGCGGCCTCATTGTCGTCCATGGAAGAGATGCTATACCAGTGCTGGGCCTTCAACCCGGATGGGAACTTCTCTTTTATGGGAGATGAGTTGTGGGATCCGTACCTTGCAAGATTCAGGGCTTTACTCTTGCAAGAACTGTCAGAGACTGGTGAGGCTACCAGAGTAGCTGAGGGAGATGGCGAGGAGGTCACCTCGGCGGGGTGAACTGGTGGAGCTCAATGACAGCTCTTTTGTATTTGTCTGTAAATGTTTAACAATTTTTTTATTAAACGAATTCCTTCGGGCTCAGTTCGAGGTTTTTCTGCTCAGGATAATTTTATTCGATATATATCTAACTTTTTATCTATTTATTATTCCTTCACTATGTCTCATGTTTATGACTCCTTAGACTTGTACATTTGAGATTTTAGAAATCGAATTTTAGATCGGGATAGATATTTTGAGCTCGGTTATATCCAAGTTTTGTGTGTTGATTTGTATCATATCTGTTAAGAATAGCTCGGTTATATTTGGGGTTTTTAATTTACTTAAACTTAGTTTGTGCTAGGTTTATTGATAACACGAGCTTTAACAAGCCCTTGATATTAAACAATTTTCCCAACTTTCCAAGTTTCGAACCTAGTTGCGTCCAGGGTTTTTAAATGATTTTAAATTGAGTTCGCTTTAGGTTTATTGAAAGTTAGAACTTTAAAAAGCCATTGAATAATCAATATTTCCAAGCTTCTAAATTTCGGACCTGGTTACGTCCAGGATTTTAAATGATTTCAACTTAGTTTGCGCTAGGTTCATTGAAAACTTGAGCTCTTAAAAAGTTGTCGAATAATCAATTTTTCCAAGCATCTAAGTTTTGGACTTGGTTGTATCTAGGGATTTTAACGATTTAAACTTACCAAGCAAGCTTAATTTTTCCAATCTCGGGTTATATGCCCCCCAAGTAACCAGAATGTAGAAACTTTCTTGGTTGCTTTTACAAAACTAGAACACAAACTCATACTATCTTAAATATTATTTAATAACCCACCTATTATTTAATAAAATGGATTTTACAAATAAGCCTTACATTGATGGTGGTGCTACTGATAATATTTTTTCAAATGTAGGGCGTTCCAGGTTCATGGGACTACTTCCCCATTCAGCCGAGCTATCTTGAAAGTTCCTTCTCGCAACACCTCAATGACCAGATATGGTCCCTCCCAATTCGGGCCTAAAACACCATCCTTGGGATCTTTATTGATAGAAATACCTTCAGAGAGCCAGGTTGCCCAATCCAAATCTATGTGTCTTAACTTTAGAATTAAAACAGCGAGTGATTTTTTGTTGATAATGGGCGAGTTGTAGCTGTGACACTTCTCATTAATCTTCAATCAGATTGAGGGATGCGTTAAGTAGTCCCTCATTCTGCTCTTGGTTGAATGTTCTTTGCCTGTGAATGGCTACCATGGCTTCGGCTGGAAGGACGGCCTTGCTTCCAAAAGTTAAGGAAAACTGAGTATGTCTCGTGGAGGTTCTATGAGAAGTTCGGTATGCCCAAAGTACTTGCGGGAGTTGTTCGGGCCATAATCCTTTGGCCTCGTCTAACCTCTTTTTCAAGCTCTCCTTTAGGGTTTTGTTCACAGCCTCGACCTGTCCATTGGCCTGCGGATACGCTACTGAGGAGAAACTCTTAATAATGCCGTATTTTCACAGAATTCAGTGAAGAGATCATTGTCGAATTGTGTCCCATTGTATGACATGATCTTTTTAGGAAGCCCAAATCGACATATAATACTCTTTACCACGAAGTCTAGGACTCTCTTTGAAGTGATGGTTGCCAAAGGTTTGGCTTCTACCCACTTTGTGAAATAGTCGATCGCCACCACCATGTAATGAACTCCTCCCTTTCCCAAAGGTAGGGACCCTATTAGGTTGATTCCCCATACCACAAATGGCCACGGGGATGAGATCATCGTTAGCTCAACTGGAGCAGCTCAGGAAATTATGGCAAAACGCTGGCATTTGTCGCACTTCTGAACATACAAGATTGAATCTTGTGTTAGAGTGGGCCAAAAATAGCCAAACCTCTGTGTTTTCAGTGCTAGGCTTTGCCCCCCAGCATGATCTCCACAAAAGCCTTCGTGCATTTCTTGCAAAATGGTTTTAGCTTCCTCGGGCAGAAAACATCATAGGAGAGGCAATGAATGACCACGTCGGTACAATATCCCATCCACTATCACATACCGTGGAGCTTGATATAGTATTTTCTTGCATCCTTTCTATCATCAGGTAGCCTTCTTGTTGTGAGGTATTCCATTATGGTAGTAATCTAGGTCGGTCTTGTGTCGATCATTTCGACTTCTACCATTTCTGTTACACTCAGATTCTCCAAGAATTCCACTGGTACTACATTCAATGTCTCAGCTTCTTTGGTGGTGGAAAGCCTTTCCAAAGCGTCATCATTAGAGTTCTGCTCACGAGGTATCTATTCAATAGTACTGTACTCAAATTTGGACAGCTCTCTCTTCACCTTAGCTAGGAAGGCCGCCATCTTAGTACCTCGAGCTTGATATTCTCCCAACACCTGATTAATCACGAGCTGAGAATCATTACAGCATTGGACGACTTTTGCCTTGAGCTCCCTTGTCACTCTCAACCCAGCTAGTAAAACCTCATATTTAGCTTCGTTGTTGGATGCCTCAAATCCGAATCTCATAGCTATATGGAATCGATGCCCTTCTGGGGAGATTAAGATGATCCCTGCTCCTGATTCGTTCTTGTTTAATGATCCATCCAGAAATATTTTCCATAATTCATGCACCGATTCCTTCAAAAGCTCCTCTTGAAATCCGGTGCACTCATCCACAAAATCAACAAGGACCTGACTTTTGATTGAGGTCCATGGCATGTACAGTACCTCAAACTGGATAAGTTTGATAGCCCATTTTAACAGACGTCTCGACATTTCAGGTTTTTGCAACACCTGCCTTAAAGGTTGGTCGGTCATGACGTTGATTGAATGGGACTGAAAATATGGCCAGAGCTCCCTGGAAGCCAATATCAGAAAAAATGCCAGCTTCTCTATCAGTGGGTACCGTGACTCAGCTCCGAGAAGTCTCTTGCTTATATAATATACTGGTTTTTGAGCACGATCTTCTTCTCAAACTAACACGGCACTGACTGCATTTTCTGTCAGAGCCAAATAAAGGAACAGAGGTTCTCCAGACATAGGCTTAGATAACACTGGGGGCTCGGCCAGGTGCGTTTTTAGGTTAAGTAATGCCTGTTCACACTCAGTCCATTAAAATTTCTTGTTTCCTCTGAGCAAGTTGTAAAATGGTAGGCACTTGTCAGTAGATTTTGAAATAAAATGATTCAAAGCTGCCACCTTTCCAGTCAGGCTTTGAACTTCTTTACGCAACCTGGGTGAGGGCATTTCTACCAACGACCTGATTTTCTCGGGATTTGCCTCTATTCCCCTTGTGTTGACTATGAAACCAAGAAATTTTCCTGACACCACTCCGAACGTGCACTTCTGAGGATTCAGCTTCATGTCATACCTCCTTAAGATTTCAAAACATTCTTTCAGATCAGATACATGGTTATCGACGGTCTTGGATTTGACAAGCATATCATCGACATACACTTCCATATTTCTCCTGATCTGATTAGCGAACATTTAGTTGACTAAGCGTTGATATGTAGCTCTAACATTCTTCAGCCCGAAGGGCATGACTTTATAACAATATACGTTATTTGGGGTCATGAAGCTAGTATGTTCCTGGTCCATAGGATTCATCGTGATCTGGTTCTATCCAAAATAGGCATCCATGAAGGACATGAGCTCATGACCTGCCGTGGCATTTACCAACTGATTAATAATTGGTAGTGAAAAATAATCCTTGGGACAATCTTTATTTAGGTCAGAGAAGTCGATGCAGGTCCTCCATTTCCCGTTTGGCTTTGGGACTAGCATGAGATTGGCAACCCAGATCAGGTATTTTGCTTCACGAATAAACCCACGCTTTAATAGTCAAGCTACTTCTTCCTCAAGAGCTTCAGCTCGGACTTTTCCCAAGCGACTCCGTTTTTGGGATTTTGTAGGCTCGTTCTTGTCCAAATTTAGAGTGTGCATGATTACACTTGGGCTTATTCCCACCATGTCTTCATGTGACCAGGAAAAAACATCCAGATTCTCTTATAAGAAATTGATCATCTCCTTCTTCCTTTTATCATTTAGCTTCTTCCCAATCTTTACGACTCTTGAAGCTTCATTGGGGTCAATGTTTACCTCCTCGAGCTCCTCTATAGCCTAGAGCTCTAACCTGTCTTCACCTATCCGTGGGTCAATGTCATCGCATTGGGCATCATTACTGTCCTCATTTTGCTGAGGTTCTTTTGTCCCACAAGTAACTTCTATTTCCTGGGACTCCTTGTCTCTGTCATTTATGACCATAGCTTAATGCCCGGGTTGTGATTTTCCCTTCATAGAAATGCTATAGCATTCTCTGGTAGTGAGTTGATCACCTCTGACAGTGCATATTCCGACAACTGAGGAGAATTTATTGCTAGGTGGCGGATAGAGGTTATGGCTTCAAATGGAATCATCGCAGGTCGACCCAAAATCGCATTGTATGCGGCTGGACAGTTGATAACCATGAACTCAAGTAACTTGGAGAAAATTCATGATTCTTCTCCCAAAGTTACCACTAATTTGATCGCCCCGATGGCTGCTGACCCTTCGCCAAAAATCCATACAGAGTCATTGAGGTCGCCTTCAATTCTGTTATAGACAACCCCATTTTTTCCAAGGTGGACCTAAAAAGTAGATTCACAGAACTCCCATTATCTACTAGTGTCCTCTTGGCTCTCCGGTTGGCGAGCTAAATGATTATGACCAAGGGATCATTATGTGGGAATTGGACGTGGTTAGCACCCTCTTCTATAAAAATGATTGGTTGTTTTTCCAATCGTTGTTGTTTCAATAACTGCTATTCTGAGACGAACTTCACTCAGTTATGGGAGTTTAGTTCGTTAATGTACCTTTTCTAGGCCCCTCTGCTCATGCCTACCAGATGAGGTCCTCCCGAAATGGTGGCTATATCTCCCTCTATTATCGGAGAAGGATCGTCATGATTCGCTTGAGCTCCTGTTTGACTTATTGGAGCTTTTGGGGCTGATGGAGGGTTTGGTCCAGCAAGATGATTAGAGACCACCCGATTTCGGGTGTACTGGGTCAAAGGTCCCACTCTAATGAGAGTTTTGATCTCATCCTTCAGCCGTAAAAAATCATCAGTGTTATGACTAATATCATTATGAAATCGACAGAACTTCGAAGGATCTCTCTTCGCTCTTTGGTTTTTCAACTCATCTGGCTTCTTCCATGGAAGGCGAGTAGAATTTTCCAGGAAGATGCGCTTCCTAGTATCCGTGAGGTTGGTATAGGTGGCGTAAACAGGCTTGAATTTCTCCCCCAGACTTATTTTTCTTTGTTCTGCTCTGGTTGCCCTCACCATTTCCCTTCCTTTTGTTACTCCCCCTTTGGTCATTCTGGATAACGGTTTGAGCCGTAGCTGCAACGTCCGTTACCGCTTCAACGGGCTGGACAGGGATCTGGTTGGTTCCTGCGACAGAAGCTTGCATCTCTTCCAGGTTAATCCATCTTTGATCTCGTGCCAAGAACTCGTCCACACTATTAACTCCTTTTCTCTGTAATTCTTGCCACAGGTCACCCCCAAGAAGGATTCCCATCCTCATTGCCATGAGCTTGGAGCTGTTATTGGCATCCCTAACTCATGTAACGACATTGGCAAATCTACTTAGATATGCCTTCAACATTTCGCCAGGTTGCTGCTTTACATTGGTTAATGAATCAGCCTTAACCCGAGCTGTCTGGGATGCCCGAAATGCTTTTTTGAAGTCAAAAGAAAACTTCTTCCACGAACTTATAGAATGCCTCTTGTATTGCTTAAACCATTGCCTAGCTGGCCCGATCAGAGTTGAAGGGAATAAAATGCACCTAAGATCGAGTCCGACATTGTGGGCCATCATCATGGTATTAAACATCCCAAGGTTGTTTGATGGATCTCCATCTCCATCAAACTTTGACAAGTGTGGCATTCTAAAGCCTATCAGATATGTGGCCTCAGCAATATTTGGAGCGAAAGGCTCGAGCTCATCCTCTGAGTCGCAATCATCTTTATCTTTTCTAGATAAAAGCCTCTTCATTTGCTCTTCCATCAGAGCTAGCCTCTCGAGGGTTTTGTCTCTGGTCCCTAGGTTATCTGGGGGCTATTCAACAACTCCCATCCTATCGTACATGTTTGATGGGTTATTGTCCCTCCAAGCTTGAGCTTGGTTTTGTGGGGCATTCCCATTATCACGTACTATGGAAAGACCTCCCTCTTGTCGAGTGTAACTAACATCTTCATTCCGAGCTGGTTTCCTTCTCTGCGAATTCAGACAATCACGCAAATTAGGTTGTGAATCTTAACGAGGGCTTTGTGTCGAACTCAGCTGATTTCTCAGATCGCCCTCGGACCTACCACTTCGACGACTTTCAGTCTATTAACATCCATTTGTGAATCTTACCGCTCGCGGTTGAGGCCGAGGATCTGGATTTTCAACACGCGTCCGTGGGACGTAGGTATGGGCAGACGGAGGAGGGTTTCTCCTACTGTCTCCATAAGCTGGAATGTCCTTCATAGAACAAGGTGGTGTTGGATGTCTAATAGGTGACGGGGGATTCCTTATTGGTGAGGCAATCCTTGTCCCATTAGGGCGAACTAGATTAGCCTGCCTTTTCTACATCTGGTCGCGACGTAGGAGGGTTTGCTGGAACATTTTGTCTCTGTGAGCCTGTCCCAGCCCCTCCTCGTGGATTTCCATGGGTATTCCTAGGTGCTTGTGAAGGAAGCACCAAACATGGGGTTGCAATTCTAACCGATCGACTGATATGCTGATGACCCCTATGAGGGCCACTGGAATGAGCATTCTGGAGGTCTTGCCCTGTAACGCCCTGGTTACCCTAGAACAGTTACGGTGAACGGTGGACCGAAAATTTGACCCGCTATCCGAGTCCTTTGGTCAAAAACGTGCTCTAAGTGTAATTAATAGGTTAAGGTGAAAAACTAATAAAAAGGGAATGGATGTTTTTATTACAAACTGCTCTGCTGAGCTAATCAAAACATTTACAAGTTGTTCTCAGTACAAAATAGTCATTACTGCTTTAAATTTACAACTCCGCCGACCTAAGTGGCAAAAATAGGGTAAACCCCCTTGTTCCTCTGAGAACGCCTTGGCCGTGGTGGTCAAGTGGCCGCATATGTACACATTACCACCTAAGCTCTCCACTCAAGGCTGGGTGAGCTTTTCTTTCCCTTTACCTGCACCACATAACACCCATGAGCCAAGGCCCAACAAGAATAGCATAATAAAACATGATATAATATCAACAATGATCGTAATAATCATTCAGGACCAACAGTCCAAACAAATAGGTGACAGTCGCAAGAGTCACAAATGTGGGTACAACCCCCTCTAGCCATGTGATGTTAGGGTCACTCGGGCTTAACTGATAAGTGAACCTTTCGTAAGTTTAACCAGGACAGGTGTATGGTGAATAGTCACCAGCATAACCCTCCTCATGACCATAGAGTCATAACCCTGGAACAGCGTTCCCTAGCCGTGTGACAAACAGTCACCGGGGCCATATGCCCTGGCTCTGAATAACTGGTCTTAGACCAGACAAGCGCTTATAAGTTCATCGACCTTAGGGTCGGTCCAATGTTAATGCCTTAGAGCCATTCAACACTGATATTGATTAGATCTAATCTTCATTCGGCCCTGCGTTCAAGACGCTCATGCCGTTACTGACTCTTAGGTCAGTGTCCTTGACTAGTCAGTGCCATACACAGATAATCAATATTCACTAGCATTTAGTATGCAATCCATGTCCACATTTATCAATCAACATGCCTCAATACCAAACTCGCATGTCACGTATACACAGGGTGCAGTTTTCTTACCTCAGGTTCGAGCGAGAAATATAATAAGGATGACCCCTGAGAACGATCGATCTTTTAGTTCCTTAGCGGTTATCTAATCACAACCAATGATAACCTCCATTAATAGGAATCCACATAAATAGGGTCTTAACCTAAGCACCACTCTCGGGACCCCGAAACATGCCCACACGGTGGGTAGATTCGATCTCGGGCCTTAAGGATTGAAACCCCAAGTCAAAAACCCTTAAAAACACTCAAAACGGGACTTAGAAGGAACAGGGTAGCGCTACAGCGCCCAACCCCTAGCGCCCCAGCGCTATACTCAGAACCACCAATATGCCAAAAAGCCTCCTGAGGAGCGCTGTAGTGCCCTAGGGTGGGCGCTATAGTGCTACCTCCAGACCAAATCTCCCCTGAACCAACCTTCTTCAACTCCTTCGATTCTAACCCGATTCCCAAGCTTCCAAATCCCATTCTTGATGCCAAATGAACCCAAGAACCATCCTAACACACCCCAAACATCACAAGCATGGGAACCCTAGCCAAAACTCCCAACAAAACCAAGAATTCACCCTAGAAATCTTAGCTGCAAAACCAAACCAAAACAGGGCAAACCAGAGAAATCTATGGTTAGAAACTTACCCAAAGCTCAGCTTATGATGCTTTTCAATGGAGGAACACACTCCCAAACTTCCAAATCTTGCTTCCCAAGCTTGAATCCTCAAAATTGGTTCAAAAATAACAAAGAAAGGTGAAGAGAAGAAGGTATGGGAGAACTCTTAAGCATGCTCTGTTTTTCACTATCTTCTTCAGCCAACACCAGGTATATCTATCCTAGGGGTGAAATGTCCATTTTACCCCTAGGTCAATTAATAGTTTTTAAAGACTCCCAAGGGCATATTTGGTACTTTCCTCCTGTCTCGTCAATCATAATTAACGCTTTCCAATTCCCGCTATTCTCAATAATCTCAAATACCAATAATTCACATCCCGTTACCCTTTAATACCCGGTAACGCTCTAATCAATAAAATCAGCCAGAGACTCAACCCAAGCCCCGGTACTTAAAGCTGTTGTGACTAAACTGCTAATCAGTACTCTAAGATCGTCTCATGCCGAATAGCTCGAACAGACCCACATCATCATGTGGTCTCAACACATATCATCGACATGCATACAATTAACATCATATTATAATATAATTCACATATACATGCATAATATCATTTAATGGCATAATTAAATAAGTATGGCCCTCCTGGCCTACTAATCCCGCCATTAAACATCATCAGAGAATTCGGGGCATTACGCGCCCTATAGGCACAGAACTTGGGGTGGAAATTTTGACTGACTGACTTGGTTTGGATCGGTTATTCCTGTGTGATTTATGAGACCCACTTTGCCTCTTTCCGACATTAATGTCGGTTGCAAGAGGGGGTAACCGAGCCAAAACCTCCTCAATTTGACTGTTTGCCTTAGTGAGATGGCTTCTTAATTGCATATTTTCCATCTCAACGACAGTTAAGTAGTCTGGGTTTGGATTCGGTGGCAATGACACCGAACTCCTAGTGTCGCCATGACCCACCGGTTGTTTTCCCGGACGTTGCTGGACTCCAGGGCCATGCTCGTTTGAAATAGCTGTATGATGGGCCTCCTACCCACCAGACTGTTCTATCTCATTGTCGTGCATTGATCGAGTGAGCACCATGATGAGATTCGACTGGGATTTTAATAAAGGACTAATTTCCCTCTCAATGAAAGCACCAAACTTTTGACGCGGTTTTTCGCCAACAGTGTATTAAGAAATAATAAGGTAGATTAGTGCTTAGAAATAAATCGTAATGAAAAATGAAATGAATTCACAAGAACACAAATCTTTTACGTTGTTCAGTGGTTAAAATCTACCTAGTCCACGAGTCTATATTATTGCTGTTTCTCTCTCTATTTTGGCAGAGTTTCGGTATTACAGAATAGTGGTCCCTTTTCCTGTCCAATATTCCCAGTATTTATAGAGAAGTTCCATGGACAGGTTTGGGTAACCGTGGAGTCAATCACGCATCAATGACATAATTATTACATTTAATACAAACAATTCCCATTTATATTAGGATATGAATTAATAATAGAATAAACAGGTTCCTATTATCTCGAACAATAAATATGGCAGCCTGGTCATAAATAACCGTATAATGGGATTCCGAGTCTCCAAGGATCCTTGAGTATACAATATACTAGGATCACCACGAGCTGGATATACCCTCCAAGCTCGTACTTCGACAACTGTTTGAATATTCCGAGCCCGTGCTTCACAACCTCCGCATCCCTAGCTCGTATGACCAATGTGCAAGTCGAGCTGCCTACGTGGATAATAAATAGATATCTTCCTTGGTTCTTTTTTCATATATTTATTTGCCAGCTGTACTCGAGCTGAGTGAAGGAACTCGTGCTTAAATCAGGGTACAACAATTTATGATTGGACCAATCACAAAGTGATACGTGTTGGTCCAGTCATCACGTAATGAAGACCTAACAAAGGAGCCTAACACAATTAAAGTTTTACTGACTTTGAGTACTTTACCCCCTAAAAAAAAGATTGGGTCCTTGCTGGGTATTTTCCCCAAACATTGGGTACTTATGCCGCAAATATCCCCATATAAAATTATAGATATACCCTCAGCAGGTCAAAATTATAAAAATGCCCTTTCTAATAGAAATAGGCTCACAAGCATATTTAATACACATAAGCATGCATAAGCAGTCATATCATAATATAACTCATATAATTCACATAATCATACATATAATCACAAAAGATCATAATTACACATAAGAATCCAATTATGCCATCCCGACACACTAATTAAGGCACTAAGCCTTATTAGAGATTTCAGAACGTTACATTAGTGGCAAACAATGTTCTTGATGACGAAGTCCAGTGCCTTCTTGGAAGTGATCGTAGTGAGAGGTTTGGCCTCAACCAACTTCAAGAAGTAGTCAAATGCCACAATCGCATACTTTACTCGCTTTCCCGTGAGCAAGGAACCTATCAAGTTAATGCCCAGATTGCGAAGGGCTAGGGACTTATAATCTGAGTAAGCTCATTTGGTGGAGCTTGGGGGATGTTAGTGTATCGCTGGCATTTGTCGCATTTCTTGACAAAATCCATCGAATCAGTGTTCTTCATGGGCTAGAAGTACCCTTGTCATAGAAGTTGTTTGGCTAGGCTTTACCCCCCAACATGGCCGCCACAAAAGCCGTCATGCACTTCTCGAAGGATGAACTTGGCTTCCTACTCGTACACACATCAAATTAGCAACAGTGAATATCCTCTCCTATACAACTTGCTATCCATGATTACATACCGAGGAGCCTGATAAAGTAGTTTTTGATCTACTTTCTTGTCCTGCGGTAGTTCTCCAGAGGCTGGACCATTTCCACCTCCTCAGGCGCTATGATGCTTGGAGAAGCCAAGTAGTCAATTGGGACCACATTGAGCATCTCCACGTCCTTGGTGGTAGCTATCTTGTCTAGAGCATCATCATTGGAGTTTTGTTCTTGTTGAGCTTGTCAAATGCCTACACCTTTTGAAGTTGTGTAGCATCTCTTGGGTTTTGGCCAAGTAAGCAACCATCTTGGTTCCTTGAGCTTGGTATTTTCCAAGGACTTGGTTCACAACCAGTTGAGAATCGTTGTATATATTGAGTCCCTCAACTTTAAGCTCCACGACAACTTGCAATCCGACTATTAGGGCCTCATACTCAGCTTCGTTGTTTGAGGCATCAAAACCAAATCTTAGGGCACTAAGAACTCTATTTACCTCGGGGGACACCAAGATTAATCCTGCTCCAGCACTATTCTCATTAGAGGACCTGTCCCTATACAGCTTCCACACTAGCCCAACAGGTTGGCCTTCCTTGGGCCTTTCATGCATTCCAGTGCACTTTGCGATGAAGTCTGCCAGCGTTTGTCCCTTTATGAAAGTCCCTAGGTGATAAGTGATATTGTAATGATTAAATTCGACTGCCCATTTAGGATTCTTCTGCAGGACTCCGAATTTCGGAGGACCTATCTAAGACGCTGGTTGGTGAGCACTATGATTTGATGTGCTTGAAAATAAGGACTGAGTTTCCGATAAGGTACTATCAAGCAATAAGTCAGCTTCTCCATAAGTGGGTAACTAGACTCTGCTCCAAGGAGTTTCTTACTCACATAATAGATGGGGTGTAGGGTGCAACCTTCCTCACGTATCAGGGTTGCACTGATTGCATGGTCCATGTTGGCCATGTAGAGGAGTAGGGGTTTTTTATCCATGAACTTTGACAAAATCGTAGGATTCGTCATGTGCTCCTTGAGCTGTTGGAAAGCTTGTTCATATTCCTCCGTCCATTCAAATCTTTGACCTCCTCAGAGGGTGTTGAAGAATGGGATGCAGTTCTTGGTAGCCTTGGATACAAAGCAGCTGAGAGCTGCCATCTAACCTGCCAGGTGCTGCACATCCTTGTACTTCCTAGGGGATGACATCTCGATCAAGGCTTTGATCTTCTTATGATTTTCTTCAATTTCGCATGCGCTCACAATTAATCCAAAGAACTTCCCGGAGGCTACCCCAAATGTGCACTTATGGGGATTCAACTTAATGCCAAACTTGTGGAGGATTGAGAAAACTTCTGCCAAATCTTTCACGTGGTCCAGGGCTATTCTAGACTTCACCAGCATGTCGTCCACATACATTTCCAAGTTCTGACCAAGCTGGTTCTTGAAAATTTTGTTCACTTAGCTTTGGTACGTGGCCCATGCGTTCTTCAAAACAAAGGGAATCACTGTACATCAGTATACGCCTTTGTCTTTTTGGAAGTTGATATCCTCCTGGTCTGTGACATGCATAGAGATTTGGTTGTACCCCGAATAAGCATCCATGAAGGTGAGGATCTTATACCCAGAGGTGACATCCACCATCTGTTCAATCTTTGGTAGGGGAAGTAATCCTTTGGGCAGACCTTATTGAGGTCAGAGAAATCAATACAAGTCCTCCAAGTTCCTTTAGGCTTTGGTACCAACACCAGGTTTGCCAACCACTTGGGGTATTGGGCCTCCTGAATGAACCCATTCCCGAGCTTATCAACCTCTGCCTTCAAGGCCTCCGCCCATGTTGGGTCCATTGTCTTTTTATTTTTTATTTTGCATTGAGGCAACGTTGGGGTCTATGTTCAAGGCGTGGAAGATGATGTTGAGATCGATTTTCGTCATGTCTGCATGAGACCAGGCAAAGACATCCTGGTTCTCACGGAGAAATCTTACCAGAGCTTCTCGTACCTCCGCCTTGAGGTTCTTCCCATCCTTTGTCTTCTTTTTTGGGTTGGCTTTGTTGAGGATGACTTCTTCAATCTCCTCCATGGGTTCGATATCCCTATCATCTCCAACCCTAGGGTCCAACTCATTGGACTCTCATTCTTTGAGGAAAGCCTGGACCTTAATCTCCTCTAGAGAAGATTGCTCGGGAGCTGTTGCTTCAATAACCATCACTTGGTGCCTAAGTGACACATTGTAGCATTGGTTAGACTTTTTCAAGTCCCCACAAACCATGCCGATCCCCGAGTCTGTGGGGAACTTCATGCACAAGTGGTGAATATAGGTGTTTGCTCGAAACTCTACTAGGGCTGGACGACCCAAGAAAGTGTTATAGGAGAAAGAGAAATCCACCGCCATGAAGGTGCAATATTTGAAGGCCAATCGAGGCAGTTCTACAAGTGTCACTGGCAGCTTGAATTGTCCCATGGGAATTAGTCCTTCACCGAAGAAACCGTACAATGTTGAGGTGCATGGGGATAGATCATTTTTCGTCAGCCCAATCTTCTTGAAGGCTGGCTTGAACTAAAGGTTCACTAAATTCCCACTGTTAACCAGGATCTGTGCTACCATATTGTTGGAAATTTGACTCTCGATTACCAACAAATCATGGTGGGGGAAGGGCACTCTCCGAGCATCATCTTCAGAGAAGGTTATTATTTGGTCTGTCATCTGGGGCATCCATGTCGAGAGCTAGGCTAGTGAAATAACTTCATCATCATGATTGAGGACTCGTGCATACTTGTTGTGCGAGCCCCTTGATGTTCCCCCTAGGTAGGGTCCTCCAGAAATAGTCCCTACTCGCTGATTGACTAGAGGAGGTCCTTGAGCCATTGGTTGCAAAGCAGCCGAAACTTGGCCTTGAACTTGTGGAGGCCCCACATGTTGGTGTGGGGACTGAGCTCCAGTAGGAACTTGAGCTAGGTGTGCTCAAGCCCTGGCGTATTGGTGAAGATTCCCCAATTTGATGACATTCTCTATCTCATCACAAAGTTGTCTACATTCGTTGGTATGGTATCCAACATCGTTATGAAACTTGCAAAACTTTGTTGTATCTCTTCGTTCCCTTTCTCTCTGGATGGGCTTGGGCCTCTGGTAGTGAACCTGTTGCTCTGTAGCTGTGAAGATATTTTCCTGAGTATCAACAAGAACAATGTATTCAGAGTATTGATGAGTATACTTTTCCTCGGGAGCACTAGTTATCTTTGGTTTCTTATACTCTTTGCCTTTTCCCTTGCGTTTACTACCACTTGGGCTCTCGCTAGGCACGACTGACTTGGCAGGAGTAATTGTTCCAACATTGAAAGCAGGCTGATAAGCACTAAATCCAGTGGGAGCTTTCTCTGTACCCGACAGGCATGACACTGTAGCTGCCCTTAGGAACAACAAGACTGTATTGCGGGGCACTCATTACACTCATATGAACAGGAGTATAATGTGAGAATTGGGGACTTGGAGCTGTGGCAGTAGGGATGGTAGGAGTTGGAATTGAAATCAGTCCTCCGAAAGCTCCGATTTAGGCATCTTCCAAATTGATATACTCTTGGGCCCGATGAATAAAATCATCAAGCATGTGGCATCCACGTCTTTGTTGGTCATCCTATAGAGGTGAACCTGATCGGATACCAACTTGTAAGGCCATTAACTGTTGGCCATCATTGGCTCTTTTAGTCATCACAGCTTCCTCCTTAAAGCATTTGATATATGCCTTGAGGGCTTTAAATGGCCCTTGCTTGATGTTAGCCAAGGCATTGACTTCGAAGCATATTTTCAGAGTTGCTATAAATTATCTCCAGAAGGCGGAGGACAATTGAGGCAAAGAGAGGATGAAACCTGATCTATGCTTCTTGAACCACTCATCAGCTGGTCCCATCAAGGTTAACAGGAAGCAGTGGCATCTGGCATCATCGGAGATGTGATGCATGAACATAAGGCAATTAAACTTGGATAGATGGTCAGAAGGTTCCGAAACTCCACTGTAAGGAGAGATGTTTGGAATTTTGAAGCCTCGAGGCAATGGGGCTTCAACAACATGTGGAGCACATGACTCCCCATCTTCATCCTTTGAATCAGAGTCTTGGACCTCTCTCCTGGCCATCTTCCACATTATCTTTATTAAGCTCTCCAACTCTGCGCGGAGAGGATCATAATTGGCTTTTTGTGCCGGATATGCCCCCTGGTCGAGCATGGTTTCTCGTCTTCGAGCATTGAGATTATCTTCGAGGTCCAATTGTGGGTATTGCACGGGGAGGTCTTCGGGAACTGCCCTATTCTTATGAGCATTGGGATTATCTTCGTGGTCCAATTGTGGGTATTGTGTGCTTCTGTGGCAGCCATCCTCGGGGAATCCTTCATCTGTCTCCCGTCAGACTCTACATAATCATTGTTAACCGAGACACTGATTTGTTGTCCTTGGTTCACGAAGACTTCTCTCCCATTAGCTGCTCGCCCAGGATTTTCCCGAGACTGGTAAGGCATAAAATGGACTCCTCCTCTAGGCCTGACACAGTCAATCACAGGGCGCCTGGGCATAAGGCCCTAGGCTCTATGGACACAGTGGGCCTAGCAGCTTCCTCGTACTCCATGAACATCTTCACGATCATATAACCTTCTCAGGACGTCAAATGGCTCGGAAGCCCGATGAGTCCTTTTACGTTTGTGGGGAGCCTTAGCCTTATCTCCCTTATGAGCTGGAGGCACGGGTGGTACTCCATCTGGGTGCACAGGTTGCATTCCAGTTGGCTGTTCTTGCATCACGTAGCGGGGTGTGCAGGTGGCACGCCCACTGGTTGCATAGGTGGCACTCCAGATAGGTGCGCAAGTGCCACACCAGCTGGTTTCTCAGGTGGTTCTTCACCCTAAGGGTCCACTTGTAGCACTTGAGCCACCAAAATGGCCTTCATGAACTTAACGTCTTCCTGTAAGGAAACAATGTTACCCTTTTGAGCCTCCATCTCGCATTGCTGGGAGGCAACTTGGCCCTTGAGTGCCACCACTTTTGGTGGCTCCTCCATCTGGTACGACTGTGAAAACTCACTTTTGTAGTTGTCTCCGCCCTCTCCATCGTAGCCGTCGTTGTCAGACACCTCTGGATTAGTTTGTGGAGGTGGTTGACTTGGCTCTCCTTCCACAACGGCCGTGGGGGGAACATCGTTAGGGAGATTCCTTCTTGTGGCTACAATTTTTGGGGAGAGTGAGATTACACCACCTCAATAATTTGAATATACACAAAATTATGATTGACAGAGACCAAAGAAAGATTGAGAAAGATGATGCGATCCCTAGTGTTGGAACAAAAATCTTTAACTCTGATGATGCTTCAAAACCCTTGTTGAATCCACCACCTTGAAATTATTCTTCTTCTTCAATGGAAAACACAGCCAAATGCTTATACAAGATTTGTATCGCTGCCTTAATTCTCTATTTCCTAGCCCACCATAGATGCTTGAGGCATTTTCTAATTGAAAATGGGAATTGGGATTGAATAAGCCTTAAAATGACAAAGTTAAGCACTTTCTTTATGAGTTTCTTGGTGAAAACTAGAGATTCTTGAAAGCTAGAGAGAGAGAGAGAGAGAGGCTAGAGAGAGATTTGAGAGAGTGATCAAGTCTTCCAAAACACTATGAAGACCCTTTTATAGTATAGGCACCGTCATTAGGTCTAACCAATAGTATTAGAGCTAAAGAACTTATCATTTGGAGGTTAAAACACGTGTCCTTACGGACACATTAGGCCATGCATTGCCTGTTTGTAGGCAACACATCGCTGCCAGGTGATGTGTTGCCTACTAGCAGGCGATGCGTCACCTGCTAGGGTTTTTGAGCCCTTTTGCATTCAGGCAATGCAACACCTCTTAAGAGGTGATGCATCGCCTCCCCCTTTGAATTTGACCCCTCCAACAAGCCTGAAATTGTTCCAAATGCTACCAAACTTTTTGGGGATCCTTAGATACCTCCATCTATCACTTTGGGCTCAAAAACACAATTTTTAAGTGGCTAATTGAAACTCAAATTTCACATCTTCACTATGTGAAATTCACTAAGTGTTTTATACCTAGCTTGTATAATAACACTTATCATTTGTATTTAACCAATCATAACATTCCCCCACTTGGTTAAATACGAGCCTCAACCTCTAGCTCAAAAAGTTTTGGTGCATAAAGTAATTTGTCTTTCAACTTGAAATTTACCTTAGTGAAAATACCACAAAGTCTTATCGAAATCATTATAGCTTAAAAGCTTGAACCAAGTATTCCTTATGATAAAACCAGTTATACCTCACACACCTCCACTGTATCTTTTGTTTTCCCACTATCTCGCTTAGCATTCATATGGCCATGTGCTCATCCCTTCATGAACTTTTCGGGGACAAACTCCAACTCCCATGAGATGCGACACCACCTCTAAGTTCACATAGGTGAAGTTCTTACAACATCTTTTCTACCTTTATAGATGCTTGTTGCACTCAACTGAACCTCATTAAAAGCCCTAGGCTTAACCCTTACTCGGTAGCAACAAACACTAACAATCTTGGATGGAACTCACAATAAGTTTTAGTGTTGAAACCATTCACTTATCAATGACTTATCCTTACCCATTGAACTATTTCCATTGATGTTAAAAAGTTTGGAGTTGGGTTGCCATCATTGGTGAACCTTTTATTCTAGGAGTTTCAGTCCCATCCCTTTTAAAGTGGAACTTACTAACCTCTTCACAAGAGGTTTTGTAAATGGATCCACTAAGTTCTCACTTGTCTTAACATATAAGTTCGATATGATTCCATCTTGAATTAATTGTCTCTCATATTCATGTCTTAGACTAATGTGCCTAGAATTTCCATTATACACACTATTATATGCTTTAGCAAGAGCGGATTGGATATCACAATGTATTGAAATTGTTGATACCATATCCGTGCTAAAAAGGACATCCAACATGAGATCCCTAAGCCACTTGGCCTCTTTGCCGGTTGCCACTAGAGCTTTAAAATCCGCTTCAATGGTTGAGTATGATATACAAGTTTGCATCTTGGAGGCCCATGAGATTGCACCTCCTCCAAGAGTAAGCACCCAACCGGTGGTGAAGAGATTATCTCCCACTCCTGATATCTAACCAGCGTCAGAATATCCTTCAACTATCATTTAAAGTTTGTATAGTGAAGGCTATATTCTTTGGTACTTTTGACGTAACCAAAAATTCTCTCAATAGCCTTCCAATGCTTGATAATTGGATTGCTAGTACACCTACTAAGCTTACTAACTACATATACAATATCTACTCTTGTGCAATGAGTTAGGCTTCCTATTGCACTTGCATATTCCAAATGAGTCACCATTCTTCCCTCATTCTTTTCAAACTTCATGTTTGAATCGAATGGCATATTTGCCTCTTTGATTTTAAGATGACTAAATTTGTCAAGCACTTTCTCGACATAGTGTGTTTGACTCAATACACAACCCTCACTATTCCTTCTAATTTTGATACCTAGAATGGTATCCAACCTCTCCATGGTCTTTCATTTTAAAGTTAAAAGATAGGAACCTCTTCATTTCCATTATTCCTCTCATGTCATTACTCAAAAATCAACATATCATCTACATATAGACACATTAATATGACATAGTCATCACAAGTCTTATAGTATAAGCACTTGTCTGCATTGTTGTGTCTAAATACATTTGAAACAATGACTTTATCAAAATTCTCATGCCAATTTTTTGGAGATTGTTTCAAACCATCTAATGATTTGACAAGTCTACACACTTTCTGTTCATTTCCTTGAAGAACAAAACCCTCTGGTTGTCTATATAGACCGCCTCCTCGAGATCCCCATTTTGACATCCATTTTGTGAATATAAGGGTTATATATAGATGATAAGGCAAATAACAATCTTATAGAAATAGTTATTGCTACCGATGCATACGTGTCAAAGTAATCTATTCCCTCCTATTGTTTGAATCCTTTGGATACTAATCTAACCTTAAAGGTTTGTATGGTGCCATCGGTATCGTATTTCCTTCTAAATACCCATTTGCACCCAATTGGTTTAGACCCCTTTGGAAGGTTAACCAATTACCTAGTGTGGTTTGACATAATTGAATCTATTTCATCATTAATTGCCTCCTTCCAAAAAATGGAGTCCCTTGAGGACATTGCTTCTTTGAAAGTTTTGGGATCGTCCTTTAGTTGAAGTACTATTGGATATTGCCAAGTCACTTCCTCATTATTACCTTCTACAAGGTATATTGTCTCTATTTGAGAACACTTCTCACTTGATCCCAAATCTTTGAGCCTTTGGCTCTCTCTAGGAAATTGAGGTTGCTTACCAAATGTAACATCCCAAATTTGCTATCAAGACTGAGTGCCTTGAGAAAATTTAGAAAGTATCAAACACTCTGAGTCTTTCCTTTCCCACGTTGCTCTTTCTCTCACCCTCTTTGGGAGACTTTGGGAAAATTGATGAGGGAAGCACCAATCTCTGAATTTGAGGGAAAGGTTTTCTGGGGAGGTTGAAGTTCAGGGGTGCAGGAAGCTTCTAAGCTTAAGGGAACAATTAGGATCAACTCAGCCAGAGGTAATTTGAAGTTATGTTTTGAGTTTTTTTAAGTTTTTATATTTTGAAAGTTCTTACGAAATTCTTAGTTCCTAGGGGTTTTTTGGTTAGGTTTTCAAATGATTGTTCTGCTCTGAGTGTAGTATTGAGGTGTATAGGCTTAATTCTGGCTGTAGTAAATGTTTATATTGAAGTCTTGTGATTTTTGCTCAAGGAAAACATAGATGAGGTGCTAGAAAATCTGGGTTCGCAAGTCACGCCGCGACGCTGTTCTTAAGTTCCACGACCTGCATGAACTTAAAAGCCTAAGGGGGTTCGCTGAACCGCCTTAGCATCGTGGCGCTGGGTGGGGCACATCGTGGCGCATGTCCAAGGAAATCCCTAGGTTTCTCTTTGACTTGTAGAGGGCCACGACGCCTCTGAGTAGGGCCACGTCTCAAATGGAAAATGTTGGTCAATTAGGGTTATAAGGCTCGGGAAGGATCCTACTACCTGGTTTAGTAGAATTAAAGGTCTCAGAGGCTAGTATATTACTACGAAGCTTTTAATTGATTTAGGTTGTGATGATTATTTATTATTACATTTTGACTAGGTTGACTGCTAAGGCTCAAGATTAGGGATCGTGCTCGGGATCGCCTTGTATTGTTAGCTCGAGACTCAAGGTAAGAAAACTGTCTGTGCCCATAGAGTAGGGCATGACCCGATTATCTGTGCTCATATTGTGTTTAGTGTTATGTGTAAATGTTTGTAACTATTACGTCATATATGTGTTTGTGACAGATCTTTAAAGGCCGAGAGCGGCAAAGGCTGGGAGCGACGAAGGTCGGGATCGACATTAAGCATGCTGAATGCAGGCCGCCAGGGCAAGGCCATCTAAGGGTGTCGTACTCATTCGCTTGGTTAAGACCGTGAACTTGGTGCCTGGTAATGTACCCTAACTGGCTTAGGCCGCTGTTGTGAATTTTAATAGAAGCTTGTGAATTTTCTGTTTTGTTTGATTAGCTATGCATTTATTGAAATAAATTATTGTATGTTATGTTGTGAAGTTTTCTTGCTGGGCCTCAGCTCATGGGTGATCTGTGGAGCAAGTAAGGGCAAGGAAAATGTCGATCGAACATGAGTTGGAGGGAAGAGCTATATGGACGCCACGGATGCGGTACTTTTGAGGAGCACCATATAGTGTCTGGTTTTGTCGCCTAGGTCGACTGTATAGAGATTTTTAAATTGTAAACATGTTTTAAGCAATATTTTGGGATCCCAAAGCAACTCTTTTACGATCTTAATGAAAGTACAAATCTTTCATATAAAAGTTTTATTAAATGAGTCATTACTTTAATTTAACTACACTTTTGGGTCCAACATCTCGATTAGTGAGTCAAATACACATTTTAAAACCACATGGTACTGACTCTAGGGTAGTAGGGCGTTACAACTTGGTATCAAAGCGTGCCAAGGTTTATGGTTCCTGGAGATTAACCGAACATGTACGCTCATTGCCAAGGACAAGTTCGACTCAGGGTTTGTTGGTATTAAGTGAAATATTTGTCTAATTAATTATTTGAATTGCCCTATCGGCTTGTTGGTATATAGAGCATGGCGTAAATAAATGTATTTTGTGGGATTAAGTATTGATAATTGATGCATGATTGCTATAGACTTGTGTCCTGATATGCATACCGTATGTGGTTATTGTGTTGTTTGTCCCTGCTCGTGGAATAGTTTTGGATATGATTATCATGCCTGATAGGTTGAGTCATTAACTACAAATAAATTCAGAAGTTATGTATCCAAGAGAGTCAATTGGAACATGCATTGTTAATATCGGGTTTGCGAATGATAATCAAGGCCAGAACCTTCCATCTGCCCCCTGGGATTGGCAACAGATGTTTGCTGGCATGCAAGCAAGATTGCAAAATAAAGAGGAAGAGATTAGGTGGTTGAGACAGTGGGTTCCATCATGGAATGCTGCTCCATATGTCTTGACAACAATGACACCAGTTTCAGTTCAGCCTGAGGGTGGAAACAGATGGGGATTATTGTATGAAAGATTCCAGAAGCATTATCCTCTAGTTTTTGAAGGAGGCTTGGATCTGTTTAGAGCTGAACAGTTGATGGGCATGATTAGCTCCATCCTTGCCTATATGGGAGTGGTAGGCAATGATAGAGTGGCTTGTGCCACGTATATGCTGCGGGAGGATGCCCAAACATGGTGGAAAATGGTATCCCAAACCCGAAATGTTGTTATGATGGGTTGGGAGACAATTGTTCAACGAGAGGTACTATTGTGACATAGTTCGAATTGTGAAGACCCATGAGTTTATGAACTTGGTTCAAGGTAGTAAGACAGTGACAGAGTATGTCAATGAATTTGATGGGTTGGCTGAATTCACTTTTGATTTGGTACCAGCGGATATGGCCCAAAAGGAATGAATCATGCAAGGACTGAACTCTAGGGTAGCCTAGAGAGTTAGGATGGCTCCAGCCTACGCTCAGGCAGTAGGGAGCGCCCTTGCTATTGAGAACACAGTAGGTGAGATATGGAGTAAGAGTGTTGTAGGACAGGAAGCTCAGATAATGGTACCCCCATTTGCGGGGCCAGATAGGGGTGGAGGCCCCAGTAACGAGAAAAGAAAGACCCCTGATAGTTTTACTTCTCCTGGTCCTGACAGGAGAGGTCATAGTATTTAGGGTGGGAACGAGGTCTAGAGAAGTTATCCAGTGTGCGCCAGGTACAGGAGACGCCATCTGGGAGAATGCTGAGCGAAGGCATGTCTTCTATGTGGAATGGTTGGGCACTTCTAGAGGGATTTACCGAGATTGAAGAGGGGAGAACCAAGGAGTGCGGATAGCCCGACTCCGGCTCGAGTGTCCACCTGCTAGTCCACCGAAGACAATAGGATGGCTTTCTAGTTCTCATTCTTTTATATTGCGCTGATTGAGTCTAGTGATACGTGTTTCTTAGTAGAGACATACATATGTGGTGCATACTATATAATTATTACGCTATGGGGCTTGAGATCTTGTGTCTGCTAGGGAAAGTTGGTAATTTGTAGGAGATGGGTCAGAGTATTATGGGTAGAAAGTTAGCAGTAATAATTGATTGAGATGGTTATATGAGGATTTTGGTATGATCCTAAGTATGGTTAGTTTGCCAAATAAGGAACAACCATGGACTGTAAGAGAGGATGGTGACTTCTGGGTTTAAAAGGAAAGGACCCAGCTATGTTTACGGGATGCCTAGCTATTGTGGTAAGTACCACTAGGGTTATGTCATTTACAACTGAGGGAAATTGGATTGGTCAATGAGGTTTTCAGATGGGTTTACAAGGATTTTCTAGGATCACTGTCGTGTCAAGGAAATGAGTGTGCTACGGGATTAAGGCAGGAATAGACTTAGTATCAGAGACATCAGGAAGAATGATGCTAGCTGAGTAAAAAGAATTAAAGGTTCAGTCCAAGAAGTTATTTGAGTTAAGGCTGATTAGACGGAGCATATCACCATGGGACATGTCAACGCCAATTTTAAAGGAGAAGGCCAAGTCTGCGAGAATGTGTACTACGTATGGATAGCCAAATAAAGTAATTTTTAAGAATAAATATGCATTGCCAAGAATGAAGGATTTATTTTACTGGTTGCAAGGTAGGACAGTGCTCTCAGGAATTGACCCTCGATCTGGTTATTACCAACTGAGGATCAAGGAAAGAGACATTTCAAGAATTGTTGCTCGCACCAAGTATGATTTGATTGGTTATCAGTGAAGGCTCTTGAACTGACCAATGCTTCAGCGACCCACATAAATTCAGTAAGTAGAGAATATAGGAATAGTATGGACAAGTTGTATCTTGGTCGATCATGAATTTTTGATTACTTCTGGTTAAGAACAGAACACGAGTAACATTTTTGCTGATACCACCGAGGTGGAGGAAGCGGGGAGTTACAAGTAAGGTTCCAGAAGACATAAGTTTCGATTTCTCCAGAGTATGTTCAAGGTTGCATTATGGGAAGTGATGGGATTGCGTATGAGTAAATTAAGATAAAAACAATAAGGAATTTGCTAAAGGAATAACTTGGGGGTTTGAATCACTGGGAATCGGTAAGACACCTCAGCTTTTACTTGAAGAATCTTCGGGGATTGCCATACCCTTGACTGAAGTAACACAGAAACCTAAAGTTTGTCTAAATGGATAGTTGTGTGCCAGATTCTTAGAAGTTAAAATAAGGATTGATTCACATGCCATGGTATTAGAATATGCATGTGATGGGCTGATTAACACTCCTTGCTTAAAACGTGGAGTTATAGTGTAGTGCGTCAAGGATTAGGGTGCGCCCGTGTGTAGTCTGAAAAGGTGATTGTTTGTGCTTCATAGAGGATGAAGGAATAAGACCATAGATGCTATACATGGGACTTTAAGTTGACAATATTGCCGGTTAGCAATGGTTAGGGTGAGGTAACGACCAAGATTGGTATGGAACCTGTGATTGATAATTAGTAGATATACCTCTATGAACAATGAAATACATAAGAAGGATCTTGTAGGAATCGTTAAGAATCCTACCATGTTAGCATGCCTAGGTTAAGATATGAGGATCAGATGAGTGATCTGATGGAGGCTAGCGTCGAGGTAGAGATTCTAGATGAATCTTATACAACCCCTCATGATTGTTGTATCCAGGAAGTTTGAATGGGTGCTAAGACCTAAAATTTGTATACCAGGAGGCGCACTGCCTAATCCTTTAACAAGTGAGAAATGATAATTAGAAGCTAGAGAGGCTATTACGACTCCAGGGCATCTTGGAGCGAGTATGGAGGAATATAGTTATGGACACTAGGGGGTAAACCACCTCAGATTGCAGGTAAGATGAATGGATACGAGAAGTTGTGACTGTTAGGAATTGTGCCCTTAAAGCAATTGTAGTGGACAATGGTTTTAATGAAATAAATGAATGGATTGAATTATTGTATATATGTAGCTTATGTACTATATTGTTGTTAATAATATTAAGTAAATATCAGAAAATTCCCAAGTTCATCTATGTGGTCTCAATCTCATATTAGTATGAGAGGATCGAGATTGAGATAATAAACTTAAATAGTTCTCAGTAAAATAAAGTTGTGGAGTCTTTAGATTAATTACTGCTGGTACGGTCCACTAGTATTATGAATACATGTGACCTAGATCCGGGTTTCTAGTTGTTGACCCTTGATTTGGTCAATGACACTGAGTCAAATAAACGACAAAGAACAAAAAGAAAATTAAGAAGAGAATCAAATGGAAAGGAAGTGACACAAGAGATTTATAGTGGTTCAGCCCCAACTAGATGGTAATGACCTACGTCCACTTAGTGTTCTTATTGATATTGGATCCCCAAATTGTGATCAAAGAACTAGGGTTCTTGAGTTTCACAATCTTTGGGAGTATTACAACTTTCAGTGGATAATCACACTATGCTGTCTTCTATGAATACTCAAGTTAAAGGTTCAAAAGTCCCTTCCTTGAGCCCTCTCATTCTTATTTATAGGCTAAAGGGGGTTACATGGGTCAATGAGCCTTAATTACAATTAAGATCAGCGTATCAAGGTAATAAAAAGAAATATATTAACTGTAGTTATCACAAGATTGCGTATCTCAAAGGAAGTAAATGGAAGCATGTGACCAGACTGGTCGCACTTAACCGCAAGACTTGACAAACCAACAATTATTTGGTCGATGACCGAACATGATCCCCTCACTCAGAACTGCCACGCACAAACCACGTGCAAGAAATCCTTGCCACATCATCAGGAGCCATTTTTGGGTAAACATTTGCCCCCCAAGTTTATTTTACTGTGACCAGCATAAAGTAAACTTAAGAGACCGACCCTTCACATGCCTCATAAAACTGTCAGAGCTGTCCATGCCTTCTCGGAAAAGGCAACTAATCATGTCTTTTTAGTTTCCTAAAAGTGGTTTGACGGCTATTACACTTCCCCCTGCCTTGAAAATTCACTCCCATCATTACCTCTTTCATAGTGCCACGATCAATATAAATAACCTATTCTTTTTACTTTTCACTTTTTACCAATCTTCTATTTCTCAAGAACTCTGAAGAACTCTATACTTAGAACCTAGAAGACCCAAACGGTTCCAACGATTCACGGAGTTTCTGCCCAGCCATTCTACTCAGGAATTTGCATCCATTTTCATCCAAGTAAGCTTCTTGAATTTCTTCGTCTCTGAGATGCCATGCTATGTTTAATTTCTAGTTTGTTTCAGACTTTGAGTTCTTGAAAAAATTGCTTCGAGGTAAATGGGTATACTGATCGGTGTTTAATATGGTAGGAAAAAGAACTTTGTTGGGGTTAGGAATCATTTTGGTAGTCAGGATAATTAACTTAGGGTGTAAAATCGAAGTAAAAATTCAATTTTTAAGCCTGTAGAAAAACTGAGTTTTTCCCGCCCCTTTAGAGTCAAAAAAGTTTTTCCTGAAAAAATTTTCACTTCTGCTTTTTGATCCATTTTCCAAACTGTTCACATAGGATTTAGTGTTTTTGTTAGAATGCTGCTGGTTGTATAAAAGCTTAACTTTTATACACGAGCAACGTTATTCTAACTCTTAACACCTTTTAGACTTTTGGGCTGTATATTCTCATCACCCCTTCTCTGTTCGCAGATTTTCATGCAAGATCCATGGGGAGGTGAGAGGCCAATCGACAATGACCTTCTCGTCCAGCTGCTTGTGGATGAAGAACAACCGTCTTTACTCATACCGGAGATTCCTTTTTCCCGTACCCCATCTAACAAACCTTCGACCAGTCCATCAAACATGGGTAGAGTAAAATCCACCGCCCAAAAAAAGAAATCAACCAAACCTTCTGTAAATCAGCCTGCTCCTCGGACTAAAATTCCTTCGACCAGTGGTAGAGCCAAAAATACTGATCCCGAAATCCAAACACAGGCCCAACCCTGGGACGTCCTTCAACCAGATGTTGAATGGTACGTTGCTCCTCCTAGCCAAATCACTGCTAGGATGTTAAACAATTACCTCAGGAAGTACGGACTTTCTGGGGTAATTTTATTCAAATCTACCAACGACTAGCGGGCAAACCTGCCTAGCGGCGCCTTCAGCGCCTGGTCGAGATACCATATTGAGACAGGAGAAATCTTGCCTCTTCCTCCTTTTTTCCAGGGAGTGGCCAATTATTTCGGGGTCGCTCCTTTCCAAATCACTCCAAATGAGTACAAAAAGCTTTCTGCACTCTATATCCTTTATAGCCATAAAAAGTGGCCTGTCCCTACGTCTCATGAGATCAACTACCTGTTCGATCTTAAATCCAACCCCAACCAAGACAACACGGGGTTTTTTTCATCTCTGTCACCAGGAATTGACTCGCATCTTCCTGAGTGAGACTACCTACAAGTCCAATGTAGGAAAGTACTTCCAGAAGTACTTTTTAACTACTAAACTGGTTGCCAACAACCTAGCCTTCACCCAAGGAGGTAACTTCTTTATTCTCTGGTTGCTTATTTCTTTTTGTTTTATCTGCACCCTCCTTAGAAAATTAGCACTCTTTAGGTCCATGGCAGCGACTAGCTCCTAATCCATAAATGAAGATTCGAGTAGCATCATCAGCCAGCATGACTAACGTAGAAAAAAAAGTCAAATAGCTGGTCACTGAAGCCAACCTAAGGCTGGTCGGTCTTCTGTCACCTCACCAGGATGTAAGGGAGTCAATGGCGAGGAGTGCCATTGGTAGAGAAGTTCCTGAGCAGCACCAAGACGTGTCACAGCCTCCAAGGAGGAGGACAACTGGAGTGATAATCAGGGAACCCTCTAGCACCCCGCGAGCAGCTGCTCCCCTTGCCCCTATGGGAAAGGGAAAAAAGAAAGTTTCCAAATCCCCCGTACCCCTCGAAGAGTTTTCAGATGAGAACAATACTATCTTCTCACTTTTAGACAGTTTGCCCATTCCCTGTCATTTATTTGACGGGGACGACAACTTTAAGTACACTCCCAATTTAAATTCAGATTTCTTCCAGGCAGTGAATGAGTGTAGCAGTAGTTCAGTAAGTAATGTAGCAAGCAATAGTTATAGCTCGGGTACTCTACTTATAATTTCCTTGTTCTCATTTTTAACTCCATCTATACATATCATCTAACTGGTCGCAATGTTTCCTTACTTGCAGATATGTCGTCTAGAGATATGTTCGACCGCTATATCGCACCTGCTGCTCCTTCGAGCAAGAAGAGGGAGAGCAAGCGACATCGTGGAGAGAGCAGCAAGGCTCCTTCAACCAAAAAGGCCCGGAATGAGGATCCTCCAGCTGCTACTCCCTCAAAAGAAACAACACCACTCTGTCTCCACTCGACCAGCAGTCTCCCCCTGCACCAGCCGACCAGAATTCTACCCCTCCAGCACCTGCTGACTAGCCACCTCACGATCAACCTGGGGATGTCTTGAAAGCACCGTGGTCATCGCGGCCAGAGAGAGAATATACGAACTCTCAAAGCACAAATGCAGCTGAGAGGTCATCATCGATACAGACTCTATGGAGGCCGATCAGATAATAGCCAGTGTAAGTTGCTTTCTATTGCCAAGTTTTATTTATTTTACTTTGTCATTTCCCGCCATCATCTTATCTCTTTATCTGATCTTAGGGAATGCTGACTATAACTGTTGGATGGCACTGCATGGGGGTTATGGTCACCCAGACCAAAGAATCCGATGCCAAACATGCTGAGGAGGTCAAGGTGCTCGAGGGGAAAAACATTGAGCTGCTCGGGCAAAACATTGAACTGCTCGGGAAAAATACTGAACTGGCCGCTGAACTTAAACAGTTTTAGACTGCCCTGAACAAAGCCAATGAAGCCAAAGAGAAGTTTAAGGAGAGTGCTAAACTTAACTTTCAAGAGGCCAAACAGCTTGAGGCTGAGCTGATCACAAGCAAAAATGAGGCTGAGGAGCTGGAGAGGCGCATCAATGAGATCGAGGAGACTAATGCCAGCAACTTGGAAAAGTATAGGGAAGCCACCCACCATTGCTTTTATGAGTTCTGAAAGCAGAACCGTGGGGCCAACTTCAATTATCTTTCTGAGCGCCTGAGGCAAACTGAAATAGCCCGGTGCACTACTCGCTTGGAGGAAGAAGAGAGAGCCAATGTTCCTGCCTCCCCAGAAATCTCCTTAGCGACAAAGATTGAAGGCGCGGAAAATGAAGCTGGAACCACCGTCGACCTGGAAAATCCTCAAGACCCTCCTACCTCGTAGTATTTTTGTTTTTCTTTAATGTTATCCTGTAGTCAAGACAATTTTTATTTTTATTGCTGCACGGGCAGTTTTCTTTTAATAGACAATTACATCCAAGCAGTAATTGCTCGCGGTGTAAAGGGATTCCTTTTTGATATTATAATATTTTCATTTTTATGATAACATCTGTTCACATGACCGAACTTAGCATAGTACTTTGGATTGATTTAACAAACTAATAAATTTTTTGAAAAATACTCTAAGTACCCTAGCATGCTTTCACTTATTTTGCTCGTGTGTTTACATACATTTTGATATGCTTTGCTTACTAGATACCTTATATGCCCCCCAAGTGATTGAGGAACTTTAGGTCCTCGGTCACTTGCCTTGACTAGGACCTGTTCGAACATTTCTGCTCAGAATAAATACTTGTAAAAATGAAAATATAGCAAAATAACACACGTAATGAGCAAATACTTGTAATAAAGACTATAGTTGGCAAGATTGACTAGCTGCGCACAATCCCTTTTATTTCTCATAATAAATGGACAAATCGTGTCTGTACGAGCGATTACTAAAATGATCTTACACTTATAAGCAATCAGTCATAAAAATGACTAACCCTTGCTCATAAACTTGTAAAAAGTAAAATTAATACAAGCCAATTCTTTAAGAAGAATTGTTTATTGATAGTACTTGCGCAGGTGTTCTCCATTCCAATAGCGAGGAATGAGATCTCCATTTAAGCGAGCAAGTTTGTAAGTGCCTGGATGGAGGACATCTTCAATTTGGTACGGTCCTTCCCAGTTAGGTTCGAGTACTCCAGCGGCCAGATCGCGGGTGCTGAGGAAAACTCTTCTAAGTACTAGATCTCCTACATTAAATTTCCTTTCACGTACTTTAGAATTGAAATACCGGGCGACCTTTTGCTGGTAAGCTGCTACTCGGAGTTGGGCTTGCTCGCGCTTTTTGTCGACCAAATCCAAAGATTCCATTAATAACTGGCTATTAGAGCCTTGATCATACATCATTCTTCGATGCGATGGTTGATCTAACTCAACAGGAAACATAGCCTCATATCCATAAGCCAAGGAAAATGGAGTATGGCCTGTTGCTGTTTGATGGGATGTTCTGTATGACCAGAGGACTTCATGCAATTGCTCTGGCCATGCCCTCTTTGCTTCCTCAAGCCTTTTTCTTTTCAGAGTATCTTTTAGCATTTTATTGACTGCCTCGACTTGTCCGTTTGCCTGAGCGTGAGCAAGTGAAGAAAAGCTCTTGATAATTCCATGCTGCTCGCAAAAATCCGTAAACAGATCACTATCGAACTGCGTCCCATTGTCTGAGACAATTTTTCTTGGCAATCCATAGCGACACACTATGTTTTTTACCACAAAGTCCAGTACTTTCTTGGTCATTATGGTTGAAAGTGGCTCAGCTTCGACCCACTTTGTGAAGTAATCAACGAATACCACGACGTACTTGATGCCACCTTTCCCTATGGGAAAAGATCCAATTAGGTATATACCCCATACTGCGAATGGCCACGGACTTTGCATCTGCTTTAGCTCATTAGGGGCTGCTCGTGGAATATTGGAGAATCTCTGGCACTTGTCGTACTTTCGAAAAAATTCCATCGAATCTTCATTCATTGTTGGCCAGAAGTACCCTTGTCTTAGGATTTTCTTTGACAAGCTCTGCCCCCCAGCGTGGTCCCCACAAAAGCCTTCATGGACCTTCTTCATTAACTCTTTGACCTTCTCTTTTTAAATACACCTGAGGAGTGGCATCGAGCACCCCCTTCGATATAGAATTCCATCGACTAGGATGAATCTAGCGGCTTGCCGCTGAAGAGTACTAGCTTTGTTTCTGTCTGTAGGTAACACTCCATGCATCAGATACTCTATGAAAGGTACCATCCATGTATCCACCGCCTGAATCACCAAAGAGGTTTCTTCTGCTTGGATGCATGGTGCAGACAGCCGTTAAACTGGAACTATATTCAGGGTGTCAACATCCTCCGCACTTGCTAACTTGGCCAAAGCGTCAGCGTTTGAATTTTGGTCGCGAGGTACTTGCTGGAGGGTATACTTCTCAAACAGTGCTGACAAATCTTTTGCTTTATTTAGGTAGGCAACCATCATTAGACCTCGGTCCTAGTATTCTCCAATGATTTGATTGACCACTAACTGAGAGTCACTGTATATTTCAAGTGACTTTATGTTCATGTCTCTGGCTAATCGTAACCCTGTGAGCAGTGCTTCGTACTCTCCTTTGTTGTTGGATGCCATGAAGTCAAATCTAATCGCACAATGAAATCGATGCCCTTCAGGAATTATCAAAATCACTCCGGCTCCAGCGTGATGCTCATTAGAAGAGCCGTCCGTGAACAACTTCCATGAGGGAGCTTGGCTTTGGGGTTTAGACTCTTCTGTCCCTTCTGGCTGTTTGCTGTCTGGGAGCCCAGTGAGTTCTGCGAAAAAGTTGGCCATAAGAGATATCAAACTGCCCAAGTTCAACCGCCCATTTCAATAATCGGCTAGTGGCTTCTGGCTTCTGCAGAACTTGCCGTAGAGGTTGGTCAGTCAAAACTGTGATTGGGTGAGCTTGGAAGTATGGCTGCAACTTTATGGAGGCTAAGATCAGGTAGTAGGCTAATTTTTCAATAGGAGGATACCTCAGTTCTGCTCCTATTAGCCTTTTGCTTACATAATACACGACTTTTTGCACATTTTCCTCCGCTCTTACTAGAACAGCACTAACAGTATATTCTGTGATCGCCAAGTAGATGAACAGGGTTTCTTTATCAACCGGATTTGATAGGATCGGTGGTTGTGACATATGCATCTTTAAAGCTTGAAAAGCCTGCTCGCACTCCTCCATCCATTCGAACTTCTTGTTGCCTCTAAGTAGATTAAAAAATGGGACGTACTTGTCCGACGATTTGGAGATAAATCTACTTAGAGCAGCAATCTTTCCGGTTAAACTTTGAACATCTTTTATCTTCGTTGGTGATTTCATATCGACTAGGTCTTTGATCTTCTCGGGATTGGCCTCAATTCCTCGCGAGTTTACTATAAATCCCAAGAATTTCCTTGATCCAACTCCGAAGGAACAATTGAGGGGATTCAGCTTCATCTGATATTTGTTCAAGATGTTGAAGCAGTCTTGCAAGTCCCCTATGTGTCCTTCTGCCTTTTTCGACTTAACCAACATATCATCAACATATACTTCCATGTTTGTACCGATCAGCTCCTTGAACACGTGATTGACTAGTCGTTGGTAAGTCGCACCAGCATTTTTCAAATCGAAGGGCATTACTTTGTAATAGTAAAGCCCTGTATCGGTCTGAAAGCTAGTGTGATCCTCATTAGGTGGATGCATACTGATCTGATTGTACCCAGAGTATGCATCCATGAATGATAGGATCTCGTGTCCTGCAGTGGCATCGACCAGCTGGTCGATCCTAGGGAGTGGGAAATAATCTTTAGGGCAGGCTTTACTAAGATTTGTGAAATCCATGCACGCTCTCCACTTGCCATTCGGCTTGGGAACTAGTACGGGATTAGAGACCCAGGATGGATAAAACGCTACCTTGATGAATCCATTCTCCTTTAGCTTCTCGACTTCTTACTTTAGAGCTTTTGATCTGTCTTTGTCGAGCAGCTTCTTTTTCTTTTGTACTGGTGGAAAACTCTTGTCTATGTTTAGGACATGGCTAATAACTACAGGGTCTATTCTAACCATGTCTTTATGTGACCAGGCAAAGACTTCCTAGTTTTTCCTTAAAAATTCCACCAGTTTTTTTTTTTGTTGTTGTCTCTAAGTTTTTACTGACTTTCACAACCCTGGTTGGATCTGCTTCATTGAGTTGGACCTCTTCAAGGTCCTCGATGGGTCCTACTTCTTCATCACAATCCCCAAAGCGAGGATCCAAATCTCTATCCTCACTTTGGGCAACACCCTATTTGGTGACACAATCACCTGATTGGGCTTGCACTTCTATGGCCATTTGCAACTCTTTCCCGGCAGGTTCCCTCGACCCACCTTTCTTTGCCTTAGATATTGAGGCGTTGTAGCACTCTCTCGCTTCTCGTTCATTTCCCAATACGCATCCTACCCCTGCGTCAGTTGGGAATTTCATGGCAAGGTGCCATACTGAGGTTACTGCTCGCAGGTCAACCAGAATAGGCCTCCCTATTACAGCATTATACGTAGAAGGACAATCAACTACTATGAAAGTAGTGAGTAATGTCCTGTTTGCAAGTGCAGTTCCTACTGTAACTGGGAGCCTAATCGACCCTGTTGGCACGAACCCTTCGCCAGAAAAACCGTATATGGTTTGGTTGCACAGCTCCAGGTCCTTGACGAACAACTTCATCTTCTCCAGTGAATACTTGTACAAAATGTTGACTGAGCTCCCTGTGTCAACCAGCACCCTCTTAACCATCATATTAGCAATCTGGACGTCCACGACCAGCGAATCTAAATGTGGGAATCGGACATGCTGGGCATCATCCTCAGAGAAGGTAATCAACTCTTCCTCTGTTCGAGCTTTCTTTGGTGCCCGATCCTCCACACTCATCATCTCGATGTCCTGGTCGTGGCGTAAGGTCTGAGCGTATCGCTCCCTTGCCTTCCCACTATCTCCTGCAAGGTGTGGGCCGCCACAGATGGTGAGTAACGTACCTGCCACAGGAGCTGGCTGTAAAGGTGGCGAGCGTTGGCATGCAGGCGCCTGCTCGTTGCCTCCTTGAGCCTCTCATTGAGACCCTCCTACAACTCGTACATACCTCCTTAGGTGTCCCTGTCTGATAAGGAACTCAATCTCATCCTTCAACTGGTTACACTAATTCGTGTCATGTCCGTAGTCGTTGTGAAAACGACAGAATTTTGTTGTATCTCTCTTGGAGATATCCTTCTTTATAGGTGTTGGTCGCTTATAAGGGACATTGGCATTGGTCGCCTGGTACACCTCTGCTCTACTTTTGACAAGGGCCGTATAGTTGGTGAACTCGGCTTGTATCTATTTCCTTTGGGGCATTTATTTTTGGATGTTGATGGCTCATTGTTCACCTTTTTTCCACCATTTTTGCCATTTCCATTTCCGTTGCCTTTGCCGTTGCCATTTGGTTTGTCTGACCTGTTGGCGACTTTGGGGGATCTTCCTTTTTTCCCTTGTCTTTCGTAGGCGATTTTCCCTCGTTGGCAATCGCGTCCTCGAGCTTGATGTATCGATCAGCTCGATCAAGAAACTCTTGGGGTACTCTTTACCCCATTCTTTCTCAAGCTATTCCAGAGGAGAGAATGATACCTTACCCCAGCCGTTAAGGGCCATCATTTTTCCCTCGTTGCCCACTGTTTTAGCTCTAGTAGCTGCCCGCATAAAATGTTGGACGTATTCCTTTAAGGGCTCTCCATCCTTCTGTCGTATCTCGACCAGCTGGTTGGCCTCAGTGGGGTGTACGCGACCAGCGTAGAATTGTTCGTAAACTTCCTTTACAAACATTTCCCATGATACTATACTAGCAAGAGGGAACTTAAAGAACCACTACTGAGTAGTGTCAGATAGGGTGGTGGGGAAGATCCTGCAGCGGGCATCATCTGACACCTTCTGAATATCCATTTGTATCTCAAACTTGTTTACATGAGATACTGGGTCCCCATATCCATCAAAGTTCGGCAGTACTGACATCTTGAACTTGCTGGGGGTTTCTGCCACAACAATCCTCTGCACAAACGGAGTGCCTCTCCTCCGATTGTACTCAATGTGGGATGTCCGGCTCCTGATCAGCTGCTGTACCACCTGATTCAGAGCATTAATTTGAGCCTGAACCACGTCTGAGATTGCTGGGGTGATTGGTGCTAGAGGAGCATACTCATCGTGCCTCTCGCACCTGTCATTGAGCACATCCCTCAGATCATCATCTCTACGCCTTTGTTCGCTAGCGCCCGGCGTTATGGCTCGTAGGCCTATTTTATTTCGGTTGGGGGTTTCTGTCTCCACCTCTTTCCTCATGCCTACGACCAGCATTCCTCCTACCAGAATCAACCTCATTATAGTCATGGACGTCCCTAAACTCCGACCAACTATGGCGTGACCGGCTGGTCACGTTGTTTCCTCCTCTAGCAGGCATCTCCCGAGCGACAGGGGGAGGCCTGCATTGGTCGGTGGGTCCCCGTGCATTATTATGCCGTGGGGACCCCCTGACCGCAGATCCTGACTCGTTGTGCCTTCTGTTAGCAGAAGGGCCCTACCCCCTGTTCGGTGGATTTGGCTCATCGGCCCCTGGGCGTCTAGGGCTTCGGGGAGGTTGCTCAGCCCTATTCTGCCTCTGGCGCTGGGGATTGCCGCGACCAGCTTGAGAGGGTGGCTGTTGCTCAGGATCCGGAATTGGGACATCTTCCTGAGCAGCAGGCAGTTGCTCCGGCCTTTGAGGGCTTGCTGGCTGAAGTGGAGGACTTTGATTTGGGGCCTGCTGTGGTGGTGCATTCGGTGGCTGATCCAGTTGAGAGGCTGGCGCAGCTTGTCCTCGAGCCAACTGAATGGCTGCTTCAAGAGCGGCCGTGGCATCTCTCTGTCGACGATCCATGTCCGCCTGCCGCTCATTCAGCTCCTGCCGCTGATGCTCAATCTCCCTCTGCTGCAGCGCCAAGGTCTCTGATGCACTCTCTTGATTGGATCTCAGATTGGCCAACTCATCCTGCAACACCCCCAATGTTTCTCTCAGCATCTCAGAATCCATTTCTTCCTCTTCAAAATCCAAGTGTGGCTCATTTTCAGCCACATTTGGAGGAGGCTGAGAGAATGCAGTGCCAGCAGCCTGCCCAGTCCTCTTGAATGTCTTCACCATATGATCTTCTTGAAGTCTTGAGTTCAGCTCTCAATGAAAGCACCAAAATGTTGACCCTTGATTTGGTCAACGACACGGAGTCAAACAAACTACAAAGAACAAAAAGAAAATTAAGAAGAGAATCAAATGGAAAGGAAGTGACACAAGCGATTTATAGTGGTTCGGCTTCAACTAGATGGTAATGACCTACGTCCACTTAGTGTTCTTATTGATATTGGATCCCCAAATTATGATCAAAGAACTAGGGTTCTTGAGTTTCACAATCTTTGGGAGTATTACAACTTTCTGTGGATAATCACACTGTGCTCTCTTCTATGAATACTCAAGTTAAAGGTTCAAAAGTCCCTTCCTTGTGCCCTCTCATTCTTATTTATAGGCTAAAGGGAGTTACATGGGCCAATGGGCCTTAATTACAATTAAGATTAGCGTATCAAGGTAACAAAAAGAAATATATTAAGTGTAGTTATCACAAGATTGCGTATCTCAAAGAAAGTAAATGGAAGCATGCAACCAAACTGGTCGCACTTGACTGCGAGACTTGACAAACCAAAAATTATCTGGTTGATGACCGAACAGGATCCCCTCACTCAGAACTGCCACGTGCCAACCACGTGCAAGAAATCCTTGCCACGTCATCAAGAGCCATTTTTGGGTAAACACTAGTGTAGTAGGACACTTTAGTGGATGTACTTTGAATGATGAGAGTATGTAGAACTAGACCAGATCTGATTTAATAATACATGTTTAAATACCATTTTGTAGTATTATAAAACACATCAATTGGTGATCATATAAAAACTGATCTTAATCTTGAAGTTACTATGAACTCCTATATATGTCATTTGATCCTTTAATTCAAGCGTTATGGTTTTTCAGAATGATCAAGCTAAGAACTATTGTTTTGGGGACTCAATGATGTATATGGCTAGGGACATAGCTTAAAAGATATGGAATCTATACCTTCTTATAGATTGAATGATGATTCCCTATTGGGTTGGCTTTTGGAACTTAAAAGGTTATTGACATCAAATTCATAATCAGATTATGAATTAACCTTCATTTGTAAAGTTGATGGTATATTAGGAATCACGATATAATTAAAAGGGTAAACTGATAATTTTATTCCCACTTAATTATGAATCACCAGTAGATGATTATTTTGTATGTAATGATTATATCAATGGACACTTTATGGTTACAATAAAGTACTCAGTAAATATATGTCTTTAATTCTCAAGAGTTCATTCTCATATTTATAGGAGAATAATCATGAGATTAATAAATATGATTGTTGAATCAAAGAATTTTGGTTAATAATCTTTTATTTATTGAAGATTGGAATTATTGGTCCATAGGTCCTTGGGGTGGCTCTATCAACACTAATCAAGGTAAGAAATGATACAAGGGTTAAATTGTGAATGACTATTTGAGAGAAAATATTTATTCTTCGGGATAAAATTGCAATTGTGTGATAATTAAAGTTGCACAATTTATTATTGCATTTGTGCAGTTTTCGAAATTGTGTGGAAATAGAATAAATTGATTTTAATCAATTATTTTATTTAAGTGTGAATAAATAAATATGGATATTCAAAATTGGTTTTGATTATTATATATATTTTTTGGTAAATCAGAGAATAGTATAAAACCAACAAAATTACAACCTACAGCACCAAAAAAGGTCTGAAATCTTTACTTTTCTAATTACAATTGATCAAACCAATACTTATCTCTAAGAGCTAATTCCCTGTACCAAATTCCAGTAACTCTATATTTGACCACATTCTTTATAGTCTGTACAGTTGAACCTACTTGTTTACATCTAAAATGCCACAAAGCTTCATTTCTGTTGAGCCAAATTTGATAGCACAAAGCAGCCAACGTGACAGTAAAAACTCCTTTTTTAAATCTGTTATGCTTGCTGTGTCTTATGTTACTCAGTAATCCATGTAACGAGATAGCTGGTGTCTTCCACTGTAACCAAGTCTTTACTTCTTGCAAAACCCTGCTGCTATACAACATTCAAAGAACAAATGCTGTATATTTTCTAAACCAGTTCCACAAACAGCACACTCTGTTTCTTGACAGTTGTGAAATCTCTGAAGCCTCTCTCTGACAGGCAACCTTCCCACCATGATCAACCAAACCAGAAAACTATGTCTCGGTATAGTCAGTTTGTCCCAAACTAGATGATGCCAATTAACTGAGTTCTGTATTGGACATAAATGCTGATAACCTTGTTTAATCTGGTATTTCTCAGACACAAATTTCTGAGTGTCTAAAGTCTGTTTGAATCTATTTTTAACAGTCACAATTTGTTTCCAGTACCAGCTGCTTGTTGATGGAGCAACATAACTCCACCAATCAGCTATTCCCAAATAAACATGATGAACCCATTTAATCCAAAGATTATCTTGTTTTGTTGCCACAACCCATACATATTTCCCTATAGCTGCCTGATTCCATTCTAACACATTTCTGAAACCTAATCCACCCTCCTTTTTTGAGTTACAAAGTGATTCCCAATTCACAAAACCAGGACCCAAATGCTCAGCAGCTCCTTTCCATAAGAAGGCTCGACAGATAGAGTTTATCTTCTGAAGGATTATTTTGGGTAATATCATAATCTGGGACCAATATGAGTGAAGTGTTATCAACACTGAGTTTATCAAAATCACCCTACCTGCATATGAAAGGTTCCTAGAACTCCAAGTTTTAATTCTAAGAACCATTTTCTCCACTAACAACTCATAATCAGCAGCTGATATTCTTTTAGAACTGATTGGGATACCCAGATATCTTAAAGGTAGAGTGCTTCTCCCAAAACCCGAAACATCTATGACCCTTTGTACTTCCTTGGTATTCATTCCACAGCAAAAGATAGCCGATTTGGACTCATTTGGGTGCAGCCCAGATGATTGAGAAAACAACTTGAGACCTTGTAACAACAAATATATTGATTGAAAATCTCCATGGCAAAATAAAAGAACATCATCAGCAAAGCGTAAGTGGTTTAAATTGAGCTGAGCACATCTATCATGAAATTTAAACCCTATTTTCTTTCCTACTTTCTTAGAATACGAGTGAGGTATTCCATGCCTAGAACAAAAAGTAGAGGTGACATGGGGTCTCCTTGCTTGAGGCCTCTTTTTGCTGGAAAATAACCATGCATAGAACCATTCAGCATAATGGAAAATCTGGGGGTGCGAACACAGGTCATGATAAGCTGAACAAATTTATCTGGAAAACTCAAAGATCTCAGCATCTCCTCAAGAAAATCCCATTCTACAGTATCATAAGCCTTCCTTAGATCTAGCTTTATCATACAACTGGGCCTTGAACTCTTCCTACCATAATGCCTTACTAAATCCTGACAAACCATAGTATTATGAGCAATATATCTCCCTTTGATAAACCCACCATGATTTTCAGCAATCAACTCAGGTAAAATACTTCTCAGCCTTAAACAAATCATCTTAGTAGCTACTTTATAAACCACATTACAACAAGCAATAGTTCTAATGTCACTTACCCCAGATGGACAATTGTTTTTTGGTATCAAAGTTAAGCTTGTAGTATTCAACTCCTTTAAAAGATTCCCTGAGTGGAGAAAATCCAAAACAGCTGCACTAACATCCTCACCAACCAACTCCCAATTATCCTGAAAAAAGAAACTTGCATAACTGTCTGGTCCAGGGGCTTTAGCACTCGGAATGTCAAACATGGCTCTTTTAACTTCATCACTTGTATAGTCGGACAACAAAAACTGGCCTTCTCTTCAGTTAAAAAAGGGCCAATTCCTACTATGTTAAGTTGTACTCTCCTTCTTCCTTCCAACTGTGTTCCTAACAACTGCTGATAATAATTCAGAAAAGCTGTTGCTACATCTCCAGAATTTTCTACCCACTTTCCAGCCATGTCTTGAATAGTATAAATTATATTCCTTATTCTCCTTGCTCTAATACTTGAGTGGAAGATATGTGTGTTCTCATCACCTTCTTTAATCCAAGCCAGCTTTGATTTTTGATACAGAAAAGAAAGAAAACTTGTATGAACAACCATATACTCCTTCCTTGCTAATTTTTCTTGCTCTATCAATTGCTCATTCGATGGGTCTTTATTTAGGCACTGTTGCTTCCTTATCAAATCTTGATATGCTTAAGTATCGGCTACTAGTATATTGTCAAAACCCTTCTTGTTAATATCCCGGAGGATTACTTTAAGCCTTTTTAACTTCTGCACCAAAATATTCATGGCTGTACCTTGACATGGCTGGTCCCAACTGCCTTGAACTTTTGACTTGAAATCTGGTGCGTGTTGCCACATGCGAAAGTATTTAAATGGAATTTTCCCCCCTCTGAATTCTGGATATACTGATAATATTGCTGGAGAGTGATCAAAAGTTCCTTCAGGTAAAATCATTACTTCTGCTAGTTCATACTTTATTATCCATTCTTGATTTTCCATAACTCGATCAATCTTGGAATAAATTCTATTATCTTTGTCTTGTTTATTATTCCATGTGAAAAAATAGCCCAAATATTTCACATCTTCAAGTTGACACTCTTCTATATATTCTTTAAAAGCTAAAGAGCCTCCTCCCTGTGTTCGATTGCCCACTCTTTCATCTGCATTTAAAGTGTCATTAAAGTCCCCTAACACCACCCATGGTTGGTTATGAATTCTTGCTAGACTTTTTAGATCTCTCCATAGGAATTCTCGACCATTTGAATCATTGAAAGCGTAAACAAAGGTAACCAAAAAACCTTCATGACCATTGCCCGACTTAACTACCAAATGCATCAGTTGACTCAAACAGAACCTAATATCAACCTGAAACATAGCTGGATTCCAGCTAATTATTATTCTTCCCCCCTTGTGCCATGCATTATTCGAAGAAAAACACCGCCCTGAAAACATTCTTATATAAACTTCACTAAGCTTCTGGGTTTTCACCCTTGTTTCCAAGAGCCCAACCAATCCAATCTTCTTATTCGAGATTAAATGTTTAATCTCAGTTTGCTTTTTAGGATTGTTGAGGCCTCGGATATTCCATGCAATAATTCTATCCATTACCAAGAGGTGGATGTCCCCCACCTCCATTCTCATCTACACTCTCAGCTACTCCTCCTTGCTTCATCATAATCTGAAAATTATTTCCAATGGTAGTTGCAGATACTGGCTGTACCCAGACTTTCCCACCTTTCTGAAAACCATCTTCATCCTGTACCCTAGCAGAATCCACCCTTGCATCCTTCTCTAAACTCTGTTTCACAACCCAAGTTTTCTGTTGTGCCGATTTTTTCCTACATGCCTCTGTATCATGTCCTAAACCTTGACAATTTCTACATAGTGTAGGCTTCCATTCATACTCAATAAAAACTGATACTTCCTCATCTCTTTCATTTATGAAATATAGAAGCTCAGGAAACTCCTATTTTAAGTGAACCTCCACCATAAATCTCGGGTAATTGAGCCTTTCTTTCCTCTTAGTGATCTGGTCCACCATCACAAGGGTTCCTAAATGACTGAGAATCTTAAACAAAGCCTTCTCCCCCCAATATTTGAGATCTAAGCCTTTGAGCTGTATACAAATAGGCGCATACTCCACATTTTCTTTTTTGAAATCCACAGATGCTGCCCAAGGCTTCATGATAATAGGCTTCTTGTCAAAGAACATGAATCCACCTGAAATAACCTGATCTCGAATCTCCACATCATGAACTCTAACAATGAATATTCCATGTGCAATCAGACCCACCTTATCCACCTGCTCTTTCCAAATTCTTTTAACATAACCTTCAAATACACCAAGTGGAGGATTAGCCCCTAAGACATAGCAAACCATTGCTGAGTTCCAGTAGGAAATCTCATCCTCTATATCTTCGATCTCAATCTTAATTACTTTCCCACCCGAACTTCCAGTATTCATTTCCCCAAAATTTTCATTTAAGTTCCGAATAACATTGCTGGAATTGAGAATGGGGGGAACAGCCTTTTCCTTACCTGATTGTATCTGTCGTTTGCATATCTGTGACTGGTGCACAAATGTTGAAACTGCTGCTTTTGTCTCAGCATTTTTCTGAAGAAACATTGCCGATTTCAGAGATGGAACTGCTCTAGCGGATTCCCTCCCACCCAACTCAAGTGCGTCTTCTTCATCAGAGAATTCTATGGTCTGAACTCCTAGAATTTCATCATTCGATTTGGTTTTCTTCGCAATATCGGAAGAGGTCGGACCAGATTTCTTCTTAATTTTGCTTCCCAATTTCTTAGCTTGTCGTTGAGCTTTGGTTCTCTTTGCCATGGCTCCAAGAACAATCTCTGAGAGAACCCTTTTTTGATTATTATATTTATTTAATTAATAAGAAGATGATAATGGAAATTCAAATTTTGAATTTAGAAATTTAAGTTGCTATCTTTTCCTTAAAAAGATGATACCTTATTTGAATTTCTAATTATTAATTAATTAAAATAAAAACACATGAAAAAAAATCAAAATCCCATTTTTAAGGGATAGGCCACACGCATAGGGCTTGGACTGCTCTATGCATGTGGCATTTATGATGTTATCAGATGTTGGTTTTTTATTTTTATTTTTAATTAATTAATAATACATTTTAAAAGGGGTTTTAAAATGGAATGTTAGACTTTGTCTTTTATCATTATTATTATTATTATAAAAGATGATTGATTTTTCTTTATTATTATTATTATTATGGTAATAATGTCTGTATATTCTATATGATAGAAAATAGAAACAACAAGTCCAATACAAGTTTTGACAGAGAAGAAAAACTATCATCTTTTTCACAAAACAAAAACCTTTTCTCTCTAGCCTATAATCAAAAGTCTCATGTGTTGAGAATACTTTTGATTCACAAAATTGATCCTTGTTCTCTATGTGCCCACCCACATCTTGAGGTGTAGAGAACGTCTTGGAAGATCTAGGTGTGATTACTCTAGCAAGGATAGGAAGATCGAAACATATACAAAAAGATTAAAGGATACTTGATAGGCTACAAGAGGTAAGTCGTTTCGTATTATTTTTCATATTTATATTATATATTGATTAACATATTGCATATTAAAGGATCTTCATATAAAGTTGTTTATATGAAAATTTTGTAGTATACCATTACCGCAACTTCCGATGCGCGCTAGAAACCGTTCCTAACAGTGACTTGACATATTGGGTTAACACACTTTGGTTTGCGTGAGTGAGATATCATAAGAATGAGTGTGTACGAAGGGAGACTGTACATCTCCGTGGGACACCGAAGCCGATAGAGTCGGAGTGAGACCCTTTATTTCCCAAGTTTGGAAAAGGGTCAGAGAGGGCAATGAGTATAAGATTGAGATTTGGAATTATTGGTTACCTTCAGACAAATTGATAACCTGAAGGAACGATTCAAACCTTAAGCATTTTACATCGAATATGTAAGTTTTCAGGACAGTGAGGCAAATACGGTCCCTTAATTGGATTGTCATGGTGATGAATGCTGGTCGACAGCTAGAGTGACTTTGAATAAGATATTGTGAGACAGATAACGAGAAGTACTTATTCTGGGAAATGAAACGAGGGACAGGAAGTATTCTGGTCCAAAATTGGTTCAGAGGACCACTGCAGTTATTAAGGATTGTTAGAGCATGTGTGTTTGCTTTATTGAAAGGACATGAGAGTTCAAAAATTTAAATATGGGAACGTGGAATCACATGATTGGAGACTCTATACTTCTCTGAGTATTGTGGACTAAAAATGATAAGATAATTTGTGAAGGAAAGAGGAGTTTTGACTCTAGATTGATAGGCTTGTGGGATCCTAACAAGGATGAGGCTAGGGGCCTACAGATTAGCCTTATCCCAGCATGGGTAGAGGCTTGTAAGATGTTACTAGTGCCTATGTCAAGGAATGAAATGCTGAGTACTACCACTGATTGGGTGAAGAGACCCTGGAATTTCAGTGGAACTTATTGTGAAAGGAAAAGCCGGTGGAAATCCTAGATAGGAGAGAGTTAAAGTCTTACAGAATGAGATTGTCACTCTAGTGAGGGTATTACAAAAAGATAGTAAAGTAAAGGACTTGACTCTGAAGTTATAGTCAAATTCGCGGGATTAGTGTCCTGAGACGTTTGAATAAATTTTGAGGACGAAATTTCAATAAGGAGGGGATAGTTGTAATGTCCCAAATTTGCTTATTAGCATTGTTATTTGATGATGAATATAAGGAAGTGCTTAATAGCACCATGACTGAATGTATTATATGTTGGCATGCTTTTTAGTATTGCATCTATTTGTTTGTTTGATCTTGGACCGTCAGGTGGCAAGAGGTATGGTTATTACTTACCGAACGACTGATTTGATCATTGCAGAGTGGAATAGTTATCAGTATGCTTCCTCGAAGGTCAGAGAGGTTGGCTGGCCAAGAGATACAGGCCAGGGAAGAGAATGACAAGAGCCAAGCCCCACCGACATCTCTAGAAAACTGGCAACATGTGCTTGGGAAGTTACAAGTATCCTCTCCTTATAGAAATTTCATCCTCGAAATTTTACTTGAATAGCTCGGGATACTGATTTTTCATATCTACCTCCAGCTCCCAAGTCGCTTCTACGACCTTGTTGTTCTTCCATAATACCTTAACTAAAGGTATAGTCTTGTTCATCAAGACCTTCTCTTTCCTGTCTAAAATCTAAAATGGCTGCTCCTCATAGGACAAATCGGTCCCCAGTTCCAAATCCTCATAACTCAATACATGAGTCCCATCTGATACATACTTCCTCAACATGGAAATATGAAATATGTTGTGCACACTAGATAGTGCAGGGGGTAAGGCCAACCTATAGGCCATCTGACTGATCCTCTCCAGGATCTCAAATGGTCTAGCAAACCTAGGGCTCAGCTTGCCCTTCTTCCAAAATCTCTTCACACCTCTTAGTGGTGAAACTCTAAGGAAGACATAGTCTCCCACCTGGAACTCCACGTTCCTCCGCTTTGGGTCTGCATAACTCTTCTGTTGACTCTAAGATGCGAGCATCTGAGCTCTAATCTTTTCAATAGCCTCAGTGGTCCTCTGAACTTCCACAGGACCCAAATATTTCCTCTCACCCATCCCATCCCAGTGAATGGGCGATCTACACTTCCTACCATACAATATCTCATAAGGTGTCACTCCAATAGTAGACGGGTAGCTGTTATTATAGGAAAACTATATCATAGGCAAATATTTGCTCCAGGACCCTTCAAAGTCTAATACACATGCTCTTAGCATGTCCTCCAATATTTGGATAGTCCTCTCAGACTGACCATCGGTCTGAGGATGATAAGTTGTACTGAACTTCAGCTGTCTACCCATCGCCCTCTACAAACTTCCCCAAAACTTGGAAGTAAAGATAGGGTCACTATTAGACACGATAGACCTCGGGGTCCCATGAAGGCGAACTATCTCTCTCACATAGAGATCTACATACTGTTCAACCATGTAATTCATCCTTACTGGTAGAAAGTGAGCTGATTTTGTATACCGATCAACGATGACCCAAACTGAATCGTGGCCCACTATCCTGAGCAATCCTACCACAAAATCCATTGTGATGTCCTCCCAATTCCACTATGGGATATCCAGATGTTGTAACAGCCATGTTGGTCTCTCATGCTCTGCCTTGACATGTTGATAGGCCAGGCACTTTGCCACGTACTCAGTCACATCCCTCCTCATCCAGGCCACCAATATAAAACTTTCATATCCTGGTACATCTTTGTGGTGCCTGGATGTAGAGAATAAGGGGTAGTATGAGATTCATCCAGATCTCCCATCTGATCCAGTGTCCATTGGAACGCAGATCTGATCCTTGTATCTCAATAAGCCCATGTCTAACACTGTGTAGTCCTTAGCTACTCCAGCTAGTACATCCCCTCTGATCTTCCCCAATTGTAGATCACTTAACTACTTCTCCTTAATCCTCTCCAAGAGAGTAGACTGCAGAGTGATGTTGGATAATTGGCCCACCACTAGCTCAAAACCTGCTCTAGTCATATCCTCAACCAACTCCCTGGATATTTGCCTAGCACTATACAACTGTCCCGGGCCCTTATGGCTTAAGGAATCTGCTACCACGTTGGCTTTCCCCGGGTGATAGAGGATCTCACAATCATAATCCTTTACTAGCTCTAACCAACCTCTTTTCCTCATGTTCAAATCCTTCTGGGTGAAAGAGTATTTCAAACTCTTTTGATCTGTGTATATCTCACACTTCTTACCATATAAGTAGTGCCGCCACACCTTCAGTGCAAAAAATACTGTTGCAAGTTCCAGATCATGCGTGGGATAACTTTGCTCACTCATTCAGCTGACGTGATGCATAGGTAATCACCTTCCCTACCTGCATAATGACACAACCTAGGACTTGCCTTGAGGCATCACAATAACCCAAAAACTTGTCTTGATTGGTAGGAAGACTCAGAACTAGTGATGATATGAACCTCTGATTCTTGCATGTCAACTCTGTCAGTGGTGACACAATCTTGGAAAAGCCCTCCAAAAAGCATGTGTAATAACCTGCCAATCCCAAGAAACTTATGATCTTTGAAGCATTATTCGGCCTTGGACAATCTCTGAATGCCTCAATCCTTGCTGGATCCACCATAATCCCATCCTTACTGACTATATGACCTAAGAAAGTCACCTGTGGCAACCAGAACTCACACTCCTTGAATTTTGCATATAACCTGTGCTCTCTCAGCTTTTGTAGTACTAATCTAAGATGCTGCTCGTGCTCTATCTTTGACTGAGAGTATACCAGTATATCGCTGATAAAGATGATCACAAACTGATCCAGGTAATCTTTGAACACCATGTTCATCAGATCCATAAATGCTGCTGGGCCATTAGTCAGTCCAAATGACATCACCAAAAACTCATAATGCCCGCACCTAGTGCGGAAAGATGTCTTTGGTATATCCTCCTCCCCGATCCTCAACTGGTGATAACCAGATTAAATATCTATCTTGGAGAATACCGTCCTACCCTGTAACTGATCAAATAGATCATCAATCCTTGGCAGAGGATACATGTTCTTGATAGTCAACTTGTTCATTTCTCTATAATCGATACACATCCTCAGAGAACCATCTTTCTTCTTCACAAAGAGAACTTGTGTTCCCCATGGCAAGAAACTGGGCCTAATAAATCCCAAGTCTAGTAACTCCTATAATTGAACCTTTAGCTCCTTCAGCTCTGTTGGAGTAATCGTATAAGGTGCCCTAGACACTGGCTTTGTCCCTGGCGCCAATTCAATCACAAACTCTATCTAATTGTGTGGAGGTAACCCTGACAGATCCTCTAGAAACACATCAACAAATTCAAAGACTAATCTGGTCTATCCTAGTCCCATTGGCACGACTTGAGTGGTATCCACCACACAAGCTAAGAACCCCATGAATCCCCCCTACAGTAGGTCTCTAGTTTTAAGTATAGATATCATAGGTATACGGGTCCATGCATAGTGCCAACAAATATGAAGGGGTCCTCATCCTTAGGCTCAAAGGTTACCATCTTCTTCTTGCAATCTATCATTGCCCCATAACCAGTGCATACCCATAAGTATATCAAAACTAGTCATAACCAACTCTACCAAGTTAACTAACAACTCCCTGACATCCAGTGTCACTAAAAATGATCTAACCCATCTCCTGAAATCACTAACTCCCTAGTAGGCAACATAGTACCAAACCCCACAGGATAAAAGTCACATGGTCTACACAGTCCATCTATAATCCTACTAGGAACAAAAGAGTGCGTTGTACCCAAGTCAATCAAAATAGTGTAAAGGGTCCCAACACTAGAAATAGACCTGTAACCACCGAGGGACTAGCCTCGGTCTCTACCTGGGTCAAGGTGAACACCTGAGCTGACGTTAGGCTATCCACCTTCTTGGGTTTTTCCTTTCTGGCTTTCGGGCAGTCCTTCTTCAAATGTCTCACATTACTTCAAACGAAGCATACCTTCACCCGACATTCCCCAATATGGCGCCTCCTGCACTGAGTACACTCTGGGAATGCCTTCCAGGTCTCACCACCACTCTAGCAGCCTATTTGTATGCCCCGTGGCCTCCTATCTAGCCATGGAGCTAAAACTATATCTGAAGTCTTTCTCTTTTGGTCACTAGGGCTTTAGCTCATACCAAAGCCTGCAAATGGAGGTCCCGACCTCCTAGAATCCCTTCTGGCTGCATTCTCACGCCAGATCTTATTATCAGCGCTCTCAGCTATAAGCACCTTCTCCACAGCCTGTGCGTAGGTAGTCACCCCTGACACAGTAGTAATATGAACATCCCGAGAAATCATAGGTTGTAGCCCCTGGAGAAACCTTTCTTTCCTGGTCCCATCAGTGGGCACTAGATCCATGACAAACTTTGCCAATCTGTCAAACTTCAAGGCATAATCAGTCACTGTCATGTTTCCCTGAAGTAACTTACTAAACTCTTCAGCCTTCGCAACTTAAACTGCATGATTGTAGTATTTCTCATTGAATGGAGTTCTGAATTCTTCCCACTCCATAATGTTTACTGCCTTGGTCTGGGATACAACCTCCCACCATATTTGAGCATCTTCCCGAAACATGTAAGTGGCACAAACCACTCTCTCATTACAACCTACCCTCATGAAATCCAGGATAATGGTTATCATAGTCATCCACTGTTCAGCCTTCAATGGGTCTGAGCTGCCCTAAAAAATTGGAGGGTGCTATTTTCTGAACCTCTCATATAGGGGTTCCTATCTATCTCCCCCTGCCTAGGGTTGCACTGCCACTGGTACCTCTGGCTATAACACTATCGGTACTGCAGGCTATAGGTTCCCTGCTAGAACCTGTCGCTGTCTCAAGAGGCGAATCTCATCTTCCTGCCTCTGTAACCTGGCTTGCATATCCGCAAGAACTTGTTGCCAGTTTTCTAGAGCTAGCGGTGGGGCCTGGCCCTGGTCATTCTCTTCCCTGGCCTGTATTTCTTGGACAACTAACCTCTCTGACCTTCGAGGAAGCATATTGATAACTATTCCACTCTGCAATGATTAAATTGGTCGTTAGGCAAGTAATAACAATACTTCTTGCTGCCTGACGATCCAAGATCAAACAAACAAACAGATGAAATTCTAATAAGCATGCCAACATATATCATGTATTGGGTGCAGTTTTCTTACCTTAGGCCCGAGTGCAAAGTGTATTAAGAACGACCCTCGAGCATGATCCTGGTTCTGAGCCCCTAAAGGTAACCTAGTCACAACTAATAAAGAATCTTGTCAAAATGAGCGAATAAAGGCTTCCGAAATGAGTCCTAGCCTCCGAGACTTTGAATTCTACTAAAACGGGTAGTAGGATCAATCTCGAGCCCTTAGGTTTGAGTTCCCACACTCAAAAAACCATCACGGGGCTCAAAACCCTTAAAGCGCCGCAGCTTAAAACAAAGGAGCCATGGCCCGCACCAAGTTAGAGAGCCCAACCTCTCCTCTGCCTCGACACACGCAGGCGCTGCGACTCAAATGGCCCGAAGGCACCTGCTTCTTCTTCCTGTTCATGAGAGTCACGATGCCCAAGAACCGGGTCATGGCTCGCCATGAAAAGTATGCTTTTTCTCTATTTTCTTCAAGCAAAAACCCACCAAAAACCTATCCAAACATAGCTAAAACTCAAAAGTAAAGACCCCAATCAATTCAGTATCCCAAAACCATCAAAACACAAGTAAAGTCTTGGCCAAAACCTCATCAAATCCCAAAATCAGAGCTGAGTTTTCTATACTCCAAAAACTTAACTAAAAACCATAAAAACAGAGATTTAGGACTATAAATCACTACCTCTGTTGCCCCAAATCGATTGTAAGTCTTTCCCCAAGAAATCCCGAGCCTAAGCTAGCCTAAATTCTCCTTAAAGCGCAAGAATTCCCAAGGAATTTGAGTGAGAGAGTGTGTAACTAAGAGAGAGAAAAAGTGCTGAGCATTCCTCTGCTTTTTGCATTTTGTGAGGTTTACTTAGAATCTAAGTAACCTTAAGCAAATCCCAAGGCTCAAGGTACCAAAAACGTCCCCGAGGGAAAAATGGTCAAAATCCCCGATATTCCCTCCTAATCTCACTAACTCCAAATATATCCTCGAATATTTATTCCCGTTACCCAATAACCCAGTAATGTACTAGATACCCGAAATACCCCTTGACTCACCCCGAGTTGGGAATTAGGTATTGGGAATAGTGCCCTTAGAGCAATTGTAGTTGACATATGTTTTAAATTAAATAAATAATTGAATTGAATTATTATATGTATATAGACTATGTCTGATATTATGTTGATAATATTAAGTAAATATCAAGAAATTCTAAAGTTTATCTATGTGGTCTTAATCTCATATTGGTATGAGATGATCGAGATTAAGATAATAAACTTGAAACAGATTGCAATATAATAAAGTTATGGAATCTTTATATTTATTACTGCTAGTACGGTTCGCTAGTATTATGAATACAAGTGACCAAGATCTGGGTCACTAGTGTAGTAGGACACTTTAGTGAGTGTACTTTTTATATAGTGATATATAAAACTGTACCAAATCTGATTTGATAATACTTGTTTAAACACTATTTCGTAGTATTAATCAAACACATCAAACGATGATCATATACACGATGATCTTAATCCTGAGGTTACTATGAACTCCTATATATGTCATCTGATCCTTTGATTCATGCGTTAATGTTTTTTAGAATGATTAGGCTAAGAACAATTATTTTGGGGACTCACTGATATATATGGCCGGGGACATAGTTTAACATATATGGAATCTATACCTTCTTATAGATTGAATAATGGTTCCCTATTTGGTTGACTTTTGGAACTGAAAAGGTTATGAGCGCTCACGTCACAAACTTGTTGTGACACAACCTTCACCAGTAAAGTCAATGGTACACTAGGAACAAGATACAATTAAAAGGGTAAATCGGTAATTTTATTCTCTTTTAATTGTGAACAATTAATAGAGGATTATCGTTGTATGTAATGATTATATCATTGGACACTTTATTCTTTAGTAAAGTATTTTGTAAATATATGTCTATAATTATCAAGAGTTCAATCTCATATTTATAGTGGAGTAATCATAAGATTAATAAATATGTTTATTTAATCAAAGAGCTTTGATTAATAATCTAATATTTATTGGAGCTTGATATTGTAGGTCCATAGGTCCCCATGGTGGCTCTATCAATACCATATAAATGTAAGAGTTGATAGAAGGGTAAAACTGGAATTTGGAAAATTGAGAAGAATTTAATTCTTCGGGTCAAATATACAATCATGTGATAATTGAGGATGAATAATTAATGTTTAAAATTTTGAAAATATATGTATTTATTTAAATATAAAATTTTGAAATATATATAAATAAATAAATAAATTTTAAATTAATTATTTTATTTGAGTGAGAGAAAATAAAACTGGTAAGTCAAAATAATATTTGATTTATTGAATTTTAAAAGATGATGATAATGATGATCATCAATTTGAATTTTGAATTTAAAATTAAAATTTTGAAATATGGTTGTGATGTTTTCCTTACAAAGATAATATCATATTTTGTGGGAATGATTGATTTTAATTAATTAAATAAATAAAAGAAAAATGCAATATCCCTGAGAGGATATACTGCTACACACATGACATGGTCCAAGGACTATGCCATGCATGTAAGAGACCACTGATAAGTTATCAGTATTGTTTTTATTTTATTTATTCAATTAATTAATAATTTGAAAATAGATTTTTTCATATTTGGTAAGTTAGATATTACCTAAATCAATTCATATCATCATTATGATTGTATTATTATATTACTATTATTATTATTATGAATAATAAGGTAATATATAATCTACAATATATATATATATATTATGTAAAAATAAGAAAACAAGAGAGTTAAATTCATAAAAAGTTTCAGAATTTGTTAGACAAGAAATTGTCATCTTCTTCTTTTTTTTATTCTAACATTTCTCAAGCCATAATCCAAGTTCTCATGTGTTGAGATTAAACTTGTGATTTCTAAATTACAAACTCTTGTTCTCTATGTGCCCACACACATCTTGAGGTGTAGAGAACACTCCGGAAGATCGTGGTTTGAATTCTCAAAGCGTTACATAGGAAGATCGTTATATATACGAAAAGATTCAATGACACTTGATAGGCTTCAAGAGGTAAATATTTATGTTCTTGAATATTTGTATACTTGTGCATATAATATATAAGTATGTGTATAATTATATATATGTTGCATGATTAATGATATCACATATTAATGTATCATGTCTGAATATTTTCTTGAACATATAAATTGTTTATATGGAAGATAGAAACTTTATATGTTAATAAAATTGTGCCCACCACGCCATTTTCGCTGTGAACTGTGATTGTTTTTTCAACATTAGATCTGTAACATCCTGCATTTTCGGGTACCTTTAAACAACTCGGGTCGAGATTTTTTCCCCGAGTTAAGAATATTATTTTTAATAATATTATATTTGTATAGAAATTATTCCATGAGTTACTGCTAGCCAAATTATGAATTTTGTGATTTAAAAGTCAAGATAAGACTTTCGGTCCTGGACCGACACAAAAACCCTAATCGGGTAAAAATCTTGGAAAATAAAATGAAAAACTATGGCAAATATATTTTGGGCATAAAATACATTCATAAAAATTAAATTTTGGTCAAAAATAATAAACCTAAGAGAAACTGGAAATTTTAGGGCATTTTGTGTTAAATGCTTAATTTTACCGAAATGAGGAATTTTATTCCATAAATGGTCCTTAGGTTAAATTTTATTGTGTGATTAATTAAATTAAATGTGAGAGACATTTAATTTAATTATTTAGTGTTAAGTTTTGTGTTTAAAACTTAATGAGAGTGAAAAGGTATAGAAAGTCAATTTGAACTTTTATTCTTAGGAAATAATTATTAACCTTTATAAAAAAAAAAATTGATCACATTCCATGTTTGAGACTTGAAAATGGTTTGACCAAAATTTTAATTAGTTTAATCCCATTTATTTAAGTATTAGGGTAAATAGGCAAGTTGTGGTAAAACACTCAAGTGGCTAAGTGATATTTTTTTAGAGTTGCGTAGGCTCTTCTAACCTCAAAACCGACCACCCTCTCTCCCATTTCAGTATCATCTTTTTTTTTTGAAAACTCTCTCAAAGTTTTCTCTCCACCTTCAACCTAAAGAACACTAAGGAAACTTGGAAGCTAAGCTTGGTCTAGGAAGGGTTTTCCCTAAGGTAAAGTTTCAATAAACTAGACCTTTGTAAAGAATTTTTATTCATAGAGTTTCAAATAGCTAATTATCTATGTTGTTGGGGGGAGTTGGTTATGGTTTTTAAAAGGTTTTGAAGGAGACAAAGCTAGTAGGAAGATCCACACCTTAAGCAAGAACACCAAAGAGGTAAAAAGTTTACTTTTATGGTTGTTATTGTATTATTTTTAGTTTTAAGCATTATTTTGTATAGTTAGTGCATAAAGTTTCTTATTGGTGATGTAATAAGGTTATGGTAGTTTTTTTTATAATTTTATAATGCTTGTGTATTGATTTTTGAAACTAGGGACCAAAACCCCCAAGGGTTTTGTAGGAAACCTTAAAACAAAATACATATTTTGAGCTGTGACTTCCAAGGGCTCTAGCATCCACTGTCTATTGATTTTGTAAAATTGAATTGTACTGTGATGTTTTTGAGATTGAGTACATAATATTGAGCTTTTGAAACACTAAAAAATGTTTAAAAATGAGTGAGCTATGCTCTTTCAAAGTTTAGGTAAAAAACTATTTTTTTTCGTATTCTTAATTTCGGGACCAAGTTTGGACAGCTAATGTATAGGGAAAATGAACCAATTTTTTTTCTAAAATGTGGTAGACATATTATTGGCATAACCTAGTATTATACTGTAAAATTTGGTAAGAAAATACTAAACGGTTTGAAAGTTATTAAGTGTCAAATTTATGAAAAAATAAGGACTTGAAAATAAGGACATTTTTACATCATTGTTGGAAAATGATTTCACCAATAACAAATGCTCATTTTGACCTAAGACTTTACAAAGACCTAAATGGCATACCAAAAATAGAATTGGTAAATTTTGGTAACACTTGGGTAAGTAAATTTAAAGTTATGAACTAACAAAGTATGTAGCTAAAAATGTAAAAAAAAAAATAGGCTTTTCACACTTAGTGTAAAAATGAGATTTTGGAACTTAAAGTAAAATGTAAAATTTTGCTTATTGCAAGATATAAACTTGGTAAGTCTTGAAAACATATTTTGACTAAAATTACCACTTTGAGTTTAGTGTGAATTATTTTTAATAGAGAATTTTTATTCTTTTTAAAAATAAAAGATTTAATTTATTAATAGTTAATAAATTAAAAGTGGGTTTAAAACCCTATATTTTGAGAAAATGATTAAGTAAAGTATTATTCTAGTAAGTAAAACTTGATGAATTGATTTTGAAAAATTAACTAGTCAAGATGGGAAATTTTTAACAGTTTTCCTAATTAAGACAAATTAGGCTATTTTCTTAAAGCGGTTTTTAGAGATTAAAATCTTAAGAAAATTAAAAGGAAAATTAAGAGTTTACATTCTTGAAAAATAATTAAGGAATTTAAGTAGTATTTTCTAGATATAATACCGGCTAAAATCTTTTATATATTTTAACCGACTTGTTGAAAGTACGGATCAATAGCGATGCATTTAAAGAACAAGGTCTTTAACGGATTGTGGGAAAATACTATTGTGATACTCGAGCCTAGGTATCGAGACCATAGGATAGTTCTCTCCGAGACTTAGGGTTAAGTCACAATATTTTGTATGAATTTCCTTAATGGGTTTAAAACCAAATAAGGATCATAAATCCTTACAAATGATTTTTATTAAAATGACCAAACTGCCCAAAATAATAATAATAATAAATTATGAGTGCCATAATTAATCTGAGTATACTGTATGGATAACTATAGTATTGGCTAAGCGTAACTGGACTGAACATTGGAGGGTGAAGTCCTGCTGAGTGCTAAGGACTCCAAGTCAACTTATATTGTGTGGCTGCAACATGAAACGATTATTGTATTGTGTGTTAGTATAGGGACACATGCACATATATACACTGTCGTAGAGAGTTGCTTAGAGACGTTAGTTTAGTGAATGCTGATTTAGAAAATATGAATGGTAGATATCCGTCATATCCTAGATGGCTGATCCCCGTCACACTGCTTGATTTTATTATGTCTGGCTCATTACCGCAATGAGTGGCCAAGAGGTGAGGATTGCTGGTTAAACCAAGGGGCCCTCATGTGTTACTTAATCAGTGAACGGTTAGGATCTGAGCAAGTGCTTTGATAAGTTATTCTCGGACAGCAGCCGTGAATATTGGCCGTTTAGTGAAAGTACCTAGAGATACTAGGGGTTTCCAGATTGAGTGAGGCTGAACACCCTAGGGGAAACTACTCACTAGCACCACTGATTGGCATAGAAGTCTCTGTAAAACCGTGTAAATTCGATTACACTCTTAGATAAGTAGTGATGCCCTACGTAACATGATAGTTATCCTTGATGGGGATATTTATTGGCTAGATCTTAGTGTTGAGACTCGGTTCTCTCTTACAGATTAGCATTTATATTGGAGGGCGTGTTACACCCGAATTGTTGGAAATCGTCGAGCATTGGTCTCGAATTATATTGTGATATGATATATCTGCTTGCTCTGAGATTTTCTGAGTGTAGGGATATATTTGTTGATAAGATATAGTTGTAAAATAATATATCTGCTTGCTCTAGGATTTTTTGAGTGCAGGGATATATTTGTTGATTAGATATAATTGTGATATAATATATTTGCTTGTTCTAGGATTTTCTGAGTGTAGGAATTTATCTGTTTATCTGAAATAATTTATCATTGGTTATCAGGCATGACCATAATTTTTCCAGGAAGCTTTTGCGTTCTTGAAATTGATTATGTAGGGTCCGGATGGATCCAGAACTCTAATTGTCTGCATGCTTTGTTTTATGGTTGAACTTACTAAGCGTTTTTGCTTACCTAGTTGTTTCATGTTTTAGGTAAAAGCAAGGGCAAGGAAGAGCAGTGAGCGCTGGAGTCTACCTTGCAAATGTACACGTGGACCGACCTTTTGGGAAGCCGTTTTATTTTTGGAAATATTGTGTAATTTTCCTAAACTAGGCTCACTCTACTCTTTATAAAATATGTTTCTAACTAAATGTTAAGTATGGCCATACGAATTTTTAAAAAGTTGATTTTATACGGGTTTTTTAGACATTTTGTTAAATGAAAACATTTATATTTCCGTATTATTGGGTCTTGAAAATCCGGGTCGTTATAGTTGGTATCAGAGCTCGAGTTGAGCCGGTTTTGTAGACACCCCACATGTACATTTCGCAAAGATAGACTGACACTCGATGTAAGTTCTGCCTCTTCCTTTAGTGTGTTGTTTCCATTTTCTTACCTAAATTTTATAAATCTTAGGTTAGTAAGAAAATGGCTGGCAAACAAGAGGCGATGGATCCCATCGTAATCGACCCCCCTTTGGTGTATGACCAGTGGCGGAGAGTCCAAATCTACCGTGCCTTCACCAGCATGGGGCTTTCTATGTTCAACGGAGAGGTCCATTCCAACGAAGTCTAGGCATGGACTTACTCGTTGGACACCATTTTTGAGAACATCGGTACCCCCCATAAGCTCAGGGTAGGATTGACAAGTTTATACCTGAAAGTCTCAGCTTTTCTATGGTACCAGGAGAGTCACATGAGGCCAGCCACCCCATACTGGAATACCTTTAGGGTATCCATAGAGATGAACTTTGGACCTCGAGGTAGGATATCAAGGTGGGATATAGACTTCCACAAGCTCTTTGCTGCGCTGAACGCCCGTGCGCATGCGATAGAGGCAGCACAATGACAAGCGACAGCAAACCCAGTGGTAGTTGAGAACCTGCCAGCAAAGGAAGTGGCTGATGACGAGCTCGGCGATGGGGAAATTTTTTATGAAGAGCCGATGGACCAGAATGAGGAAGATCCCGATGAGGATCCTGAGGAAGATCCCGATGAGGATCCTGAGGAAGATCTCAAGGAGGACCCTGAGGAAGATCCTGAGGAAGATTTCAAGGAGGATTCTGAGGAAGATCCCGAGGATGATCCTAAGGAAGGTCCTGATATGGCCGTTGACAGTGACACCGACTAGGTGTTAAGAGCTGCATATGTGTTAGAAACCCACCTACTTTTGAAATATGTACCTACCTTGTATATGATTAAGGAAATTAGTAATTAGTCTAGCAGGGATATTGTTAGGAAAATATGTATTTTGCCTCAATGGAAATAATAATAAATTACAACTCAATGCAATATATTACAAATAATTATTGATTAAAAAGAGTTACAAATCTATAACTGAAAATACAAATAAACTAAAAAACAAGAAGAAGAGAAGAAGAATAGAATAGTGAAAATACAACTCAAAGAAAAATATTACAAGTAAAGGAAAAGTGTTTGAAATAAAGAAAAGAAGATTACAACTCAAAACAAGAAATACAAATAAACAAAAGAGAAGAATATGAAGATGAAGAGAAATAGAGTAGAAAGAAAGAACAAACAAACTAAATAGAAACAACTCTGACTCACACTACCAAAGTGAAGAGTGTTGGGGATCACCAACTTGAACAAGGTTTGAAACCTTTGTCCAAAATCTTATTTCCCCTAACTCAAGCACTAAGGAATCTCTCACAGATTTTAGGAAATGCTTTATGGAATTATCAAGCCTCAAGGTGTTTCTAGCCAAGTGCTTTAATGGATAGAAATGTTGTGTCTTACAAGTGAGCTATAGGCTCCTATTTATAGAGTTTAGAGACACCCTTTGAATTTAAAATTCCACCAACCTCCATGGCTGTTACCAATGTTTAATTGGATTAATATGGAATTAAAAATGAGATTTGGGAGTTATTTGGGTTTTTTGAGCCGTTAAACAAAGACTGAAAAAACTGAAAAATTGGTCAGTTTTTAGCTTGTGGCCGCGGCCAGAGACATTAGTGGCCGTGGCCACTAGCCTCTGTCCCACAGGCCGCGGCCACCGACCATTTTCAGCACTAAAAAATGTGTTGTTTTTCCAAACGGTTCCAAACCCTCCCAAATGATTTTGTAACTCCCAAAAACACATTATTGGGGTTAAAATCATATCTTTAACAGCCATTTCACATATGGCTTTATGAAATTCATCTCAATATTGTGTAACAACAAATTTACACAATAAAGGGTAATATTTGGAAGTTACAAATTTGTAACACCAAATATGTTACATTATTTGGATATATCACATATATCTAAATATTGTAACTCTCTATTATATGTTACAATATGTGACACTCTTTGTCACATTTATTTAATCTAAAACATTATATTATAATATAATATAATATTACATTATATTATAAAATAATATAATATTACATTATATTATAAAATAATATAACAGATATAAGTCCATTTTTTTAGGACTAATTTGTAAATCCCTTAGACTGGCCGACCCAAACTTAAAACGTTGTTGTATATGGTATATGTTATGAAATGAAGTTGCTAACTGTTGTTAAAAAAGTGTTGATTGCTTGTTGTGCTTAATATGTTCGGCATGCTTAATTAGGTTGATTAACTATCTGTGTCAATATTAACTTCTCGTCCTTATGCGCTTAGGAGCTTTTGATTGAAATCCAACAAATGGCAAGGACAAGAGCTCAAAGAGGAAGGGGTGTTGCTGGCCGAGGCCAGGCCGCACCTGCTGATAGAGCTCAAAACGCGCCTGCCTCTAGTGCTCCAAACCAAGCTGCTAGAGTTCGCAAGATAACTGAGCAGATGAATAATCTGCAAAGGCTAGTGGAGACGCATGGAGCCCAAATAGAAAGAGGGCAAAAGAGACAGGAGGACGCTGATGCCCTCCAAGCAGAAAGGGTTAACACCCTCTTGGGACGACTCCCCATGCCACCCAATAATGCACAGAACAATGAAGTACCACCTAAAAACAATGAAGAACAGAACCTTGGCCCGCAGGTTATCATTGAGCAACCTGTACAGCCAGTAGAAGCACCAAGAGCTGCCCAAGCGAAACCTATATCAGAAAGGTTCGACAACCGAAATCCACCTATATTCAAGGGGAGCAGTGACCCTTCAATGGCAGAGGAATGGATTAGTATTTTGGAAAGAATCTTTGACTTCATTGGAACTACCAAGAGAGAGAAGGTAGTTTGTGCGACCTATATGCTGAGAAAAGATGCCCGCATTTGGTGGGACACAACCAAGAAAGGGCATAACGTTGCCGAGATGGAATGGCTAGAGTTCTTGGCCTTGTTCAATGGCAAGTACTTTAGTAAGGTAGTGATTTAGCACAAAGTGAATGAGTTCACTAATCTGAAGCGGGGAACGTTGAGAGTGCAGGACTACGTTCGAACATTTGACCAATTGTCTAGGTTCGTGAAGAACCAGGTGAGCACTGAAGAGAATAAGACTTGGAATTTTATGAAGGGCCTATGTAGAGACATTGCCAGGTGTGTAGACATTGGTAGAAATGGCCCGGAGACGTATGCCGAAGTTGTGGAATGGGCTCTTCGCCAAGAGTCTTGGGCTGTGACAAGCCATAACCACAGAAGAACGAAGACAGGAGGTACACTCCCAACAAACCCGGATAGTTTTAGGCCAATCAGAAAGGCCCAAAGGGAAAGTTCAACCCGAGGTTCAGCCAGAACTCGGGGTGAACAAACAATCCAAGAGGCACAAGACCGATTTTTGGGCGAAATAACAAAAGAAAAGGGGGACCTCCAAATCAGGCAATGGATAGTCACAAAAAATAGCCAAGATGTGAGTTTAAACAATGGCCACTGTGCAACAAGTGTAACCAACACCATCGAGGCGAGTGTGGGGTATGTTTTAACTGCGGAAAGCCTGGGCACTTTGCTAAATATTGCTGAATGCCAGCCAAGGGCAATGGAAATGACCAACAGAAACAAATTGGAGCTCCGCCTCGAGTTTATGTGCTTACACAAAGCGACAAAGGAACTGGACCATCTGATATGGTGTCAAGTTAGATTTCTATCGCCCAAACCTCGACATATGTATTAATGGATATTGGTGCATCACATTCTTTTGTATCTGCATCCTTTGTGGAAAAACTAAATTGAAGTACTGAGCCTATGCCTGTTATTTGTGGGGTATCCTTGCCTTCGGGAGAGGATATGTTGGTGCGGACATGGGTTAGAGTCGTACCAGTTTGGGTTGAAGGTAGTGAGCTGATGGTGGATCTGTTAGTCTTCGGCCTACATGAATACGATGTCATATTTGGGATGGATTGGTTAACCAAATATTGATTTGTTATCAATTACAAGCGCAGAAAAGTGGTCTTCACCCCAGCAGGAGAAGAACCATTCCAGTTCAAGGGTACATCAAGAGAAAAGAAGTGTCCCATGATTTCTGCGATGAAGGCAAGAAAAATGTTGAGTGATGGATGCATCGATTATTCTGGCAAACATAGTGGATAAAGATAAAGAGACGAGCCAACAACCATCAGATATACTGGTTGTGTGCAAGTTTCCCGACGTATTTCCTGAAGATCTCTCAGGGATTCCACTAGATTGAGAGATTGTGTTTGAGATAGAGTTGATTCCGGGAACTGCGCTGATCTCAAAGACTCCTTACAGAATGGCACCAGCTAAACTCAAGGAGATGCAGTCACAATTGCAAGAGTTACTAGACAAGAAGTTCATAAGGCCAAGCCATTCTCCGTGGGGAGCCCCGATCTTATTCGTTAAGAAGAAAGATGGCACGATGAGAATGTACATTGACTATCAAGAGTTGAACAAGACGATCAACAGTCGATATCCATTACCTAGGATCGACGATCTTTTCGATAAACTACAAGGAGCGTCAGTATTTTCCAAAATAGACCTACGATCAGGCTATCATCAGCTCAAGGTTAAGGAGACGGATATACCAAAGATGGCCTTTAGAATGCGCTACGGTCACTACGAGTTCTTAGTGATGTCCTTTGGACTAACCAATGCGCCTGGAGCATTCATGGATCTCATCAATCACGTATTTTGCGAGTATTTGGATAAGTTTGTCGTCGTGTTCATTGACGATATTCTAGTATACTCGAAAAGCCAGGAAGAGCATGCAACGCATCTGGAATTGGTCCCCTAGCGTCTGCGAGATGAAAGGCTTTATGCTAAGTTTTCGAAGTGCGAATTCTGGCTAAAGAAAGTAATTTTTCTGGGGCACATAGTGTTGGGAGATAGAATTTTAGTAGATCCCGCCAAAATAGAAGCTGATAAGCAGTGGAAACCTCCGAAAAATGCTCATGAGGTTAGAAGTTTTTTTGGGTTAGCAGGATATTACTAGTGATTTGTGGGAGGATTTTCCAAAATAGCCACAACAATGACTTCCCTCAACCACAAAAACATTAAATATGAATGGACTGACAAGTGTGAGAAGAGTTTTCAGAAGCTGAAAACAAGATTGACGACTGCCCCAGTTCTGACAATCCCTAATGGCACAAAGGGATATACTATTTATAGCGACGCCTCAGGCTGAGGGTTGGGAGCAGTGCTGATGTAGCATGGAAAAGTAATTTCTTATGCTTCTCGACAACTAAAGAATTACGAGAAGAACTATCCCACTCATGACCTGAAGCTTGCAGTAGTGGTTTTTGCACTAAACATATGGAGGCACTACCTATACGAGATACACTGTGACATCTACACTAATCAAAAAAGCCTGAAGTATTTCTTCACTTAGAAGGAATTGAAAATAAGACAACATCGATGGTTGGAACTATTTAATGACTATGACTGCAACATTCTGTACCACCCAGTAAAAGCAAACAAGGTGGTAGATGCATTGAGTCGACAACCAAGTGCTTACGTGATGGCAGTGAAAGAGATTTTGCCGCAGTTACAAGTCGACATTGATACCTTGGATTTAGAGATAGTAGTTGGTCAGTTGGCTTGCCTCTCTATCGAGCCTACCATTATGGAAGCTATAAAAGGCAGGCAGTTAGTCGATCCTTGGGTTCGCGGATTGATGCACGAAGTGAGGAACGAGGGGCGACCAGGATTTCATATCTTCGAAGATAGAGTATTGGGGTTCAAGGGCAGAATATGTGTTCCGGACGATGATGAGATCAAGAAGCAGATCTTTTTCGAGGGACATAATGCTCCTTATGCCATGCATCCGGGTACCACAAAAATGTACCAAGACTTGAAGAAGTACTTTTGGTGGCTGGGGATAAAAAAGGAGACGACAGAATATGTGGCACACTGCTTGACTTGTCACCAGACAAAGGCCGAGCATCAACGGCCAGTCGGATTGTTACAACCTTTAGAAATTACGGAATGGAAGTGGGAGATGGTCATTATGGACTTTGTCACAGGTCTACCAACCACTCCCAAGGGGCACGATGCCATTTGGGTTATCGTGGATAGGCTAACTAAGTCTGCTCATTTCTTGCCGATCAAGGTAACTTATGGCGCACATAAGTTAGCTGATATTTACATTGCAGAAATAATGAGACTGCATGGTGTACCCAACTCCATCATATCAGATCGCGATGGACATTTTACCTCGACATTCTGGAATAGAATCCAAACGACGTTGGGTACTAAACTGAAGTTTAGCACTTCTTTCCATCCGCAAACAGACGGTCAAAGTGAATGAACAATTTAGACCCTGGAAGATATGCTAAGAGCCTGCGTGCTCGACTTTCAAGGGTCATGGAATGAGAAGCTTCCACTTATAGAGTTTGCTTACAATAATAGCTATCATGATTCCATCAAGATGGCTCCGTATGAGGCTTTGTATGGAAGGAAATGTCGATCACCGATTCATTGGCACGAGGCCAGTGAAAGAAAGTTTCTCGGATCAGATGAGGTTGATCAGATTACTGAGAACATCCGACAAATAAGGCAACGCTTGCAAACTTCGGTTGATTGACAATGCAAATATGCCGACCAATGCAGGAGACCCCTAGTCTTTGAGGTTGGCGATAATGTGCTGCTGAAGGTAGTTCCATTACGAAAGCCTATGCGATTCAGGAATAAAGGAAAGCTTAGCCCAAGGTTCGTTGGACCTTTCGAAATCATACAGAGGATCGGGGAAGTAGCTTATCGTTTAGCTCTTCCGCCCGCCCTGTCTAAGGTGCGTGACGTGTTTCATGTATCCTTGTTGAGAAAATACATGTACGATCCCTCGCATGTAATCGACTATGAGCAGCTGAGCGTGGATCCTCAACTCGTCTATGAGGAGAAGCCGGTGATGATTCTAGACTGAAAGGAAAAAGTGTTGAGGAACAAGACAGTGCCATTGGTAAAGGTGCAATGGTGTAACCATGGCATTGAAGAGGCAACCTAGGAAATAGAAGACAAGATGAGGGAGTTGTATCCTCATTTGTTTTAAGTTTTGAGGATGAAACCTTTATAAATTGTAGGTATTGTAACTCCTGCATTTTCGGGTACCTTTAAACGACTTGAGTTGAGATTTTTTCCCCGAGTTAAGAATATTATTTTAAATAATATTATATTTGTATGGAAATTATTCCATGAGTTATTGCTAGCCAAATTATGAATTTTGTGATTTAAAAGTCAAGATAAGACTTTCGGTCCTGGACCGACACAAAAACCCTGCTCGGGTAAAAATCTCGGAAAATAAAATGAAAAACTATGGCAAATATATTTTGGGCATAAAATATATTCATAAAAATTAAATTTTGGTCAAAAATAATAAACCTAAGGGAAAATGGAAATGTTAGGGCATTTTGTGTTAAATGGTAAATTTTATTGAAATGGGGAATTTTATTCCATAAATGGACCTTAGGTTAAATTTTATTGTGTTATTAATTAAATTAAATGTGAGAGACATTTAATTTAATTATTTAGTGTTAAGTTTTGTGTTTAAAACTTAATGAGAGTGAAAAGGGTATAGAAAGTCAATTTGGAATTTTCTTCTTAGGAAATAATTATTAACCTTTATAAAAAAAAATTAGATCACATATATAATATATATGGTGGCTGGCTATGTGTGAGGCTTTAAAATGGTTTGACCAAAATTTTAATTAGTTTAATCCCATTTATTTAAGTATTAGGGAAAATAGGCAAGTGGTGGTAAAACACTCAAGTGGCTAAGTGATATTTTTTTAGACTTGTGTGGGCTCTTCTAACCTCAAAACTGACCACCCTCTCTCCCATTTTACTATCATCTTTTTTTAGAAAACTCTCTCAAAGTTTTATCTCCACCTTAAACCTTAAGAACACTAAAGAGACTTGGAAGCTAAGCTTGGTCTAGGAAGGGTTTTCCCTAAGGTAAAGTTTCAATAATCTAGACCTTTGTAAATAATTTTTATTCATAGAGTTTCAAATAGCTAATTATCTATGTTGTTGGGGGGTGTTGGTTAGGGTTTTTAAAAGGTTTTGAAGGAGCCAAAGCTAGTAGGAAGATCCACACCTTAAGCAAGAACACCAAAGAGGTAAAAAATTTACTTTTATGATTGTTATTGTATTATTTTTAGTTTTAAGCATTATTTTGTATAGTTAATGCTTAAAGTTTCTTATTGGTGATGTAATAAGGTTATGGTAGTTGTTTTATAATTTTTATGATGCTTGTGTATTGATTTTTGAAAATAGGGACCAAAACCCCCAAGGGTTTTGTAGGAAACCATAAAAAAAAATACATATTTTGAGCTGTGATTTCCAAGGGGTCTAGCATCTACTGTATATTGATTCTTATAAAATTTAATTGTACTGTGATGTTGTTGAGATTGAGCACATAAGATTGAGCTTTTGAAACACTAAAAAATGTTTAAAAATGATTGAGTTATGCTATTTCAAAGTTTAGGTAAAAAACTGTTTTTTTTATTCGTATTCTTAATTTCGGGACCATGTTTGGACAGCCACTGTATAGGGAAAATGAACCCAGTTTTTTCTAAAATTTGGTGGAAATATTATTAGCATAACCTAGTATTCCACTGTAAAATTTGGTAAGAAAATACTAAACGGTTTTAAAGTTATTAAGTGTCAAAGTTTGGAAAAAATAAGGACTTGAAAATAAGGTCATTTTTACCTCATTGTTGGAAAATGATATCACCAATAAAAAATGCTCATTTTGACCTAAGATTTTACAAATATCTATATGGCATACCAAAAATGAAATTGGAAAATTTTGGTAACAATTGGGTAAGTAAATTTAAAGTCATGAACTAACAAAGTATGTAGTTAAAAATGTGAAAAAAATAGGCTTTTCACACTTAGTGTAAAAATGAGATTTTGGAACTTAAGGTAAAATGTAAAATTTTGCTTATTGCAAGATATAAACTTGGTAAGTCTTGAAAACATATTTTGACTAAAATTACCACTTTGAGTTTAGTGTGAATTATTTTTATTAAAGAATTTTTATTCTTTTTAAAAATAAAAGATTTAATTTATTAATAGTTAATAAATTAAAAGAGGGTTTAAAACCCTATATTTTGAGAAAATGATTAAGTGAATTATTTTTCTAGTAAGTAAACTTGATTAATTGATTTTGAAAAATTAACTAGTCAAGATGGGAAATTTTTAACAGTTTTCCTAATGAAGACAAATTAGACTATTTTCTTAAAGCGATTTTTAGAGATTAAAACCTTAAGAAAAATAAAAGGAAAATTAGGAGTTTATTTTCTTGAAAAATAATTAAGGAATTTAATTAGTATTTTTTGGATATAATACCGGCTAAAATCTTTTATATATTTTAACCAACTTGTTGAAAGTACCGATCAATAGCGCTGCGTTTAAAGAAAAAGATTTTTAGCGAATTGTGGGAAAATACTATTGTGATACCCGAGCCTAGGTATCGAGACCATAGGATAGGTCTCTCCGAGACTTAGGGTTTAGTCTCAAATATTTTGTATGAATTTCCTTAATGAGTTTAAAACCAAATAAGGATCATAAGTCCTTACAAATGATTTTTATTAAAATGACTAAACTTTCCAAAATAATAATAATAAATTATGAGTGCCATAATTAATTTGAGTATACTGTATGGATAACTACAGTATTGGCTAAGCGTAACTTGACTGAATGTTGGAGGGTGAAGTCCTGCTGAGTGCTAAGGACTCCATGTAAGTCAACTTATATTGTGTGGCTGCAACATGAAACGATTATTGTATTGTGTGTTAGTATAGGGACACATGCACATATATACACTGTCGTAGAGAGTTGCTTAGAGACATTAGTCTAGTGAGTGCTAATTTAGAAAATATGAATGGTAGATATCCGTCATATCCTAGACTGTTGATCCCCGTCACACTGCTTGATTTTATTATGTCCGGCTCATTACCGCGATGAGTGGCCAAGAGGCGAGGATTGATGGTTAAACCTAGGGGTACCAAAATGAATGGGACCTAGGGGCCCTCATGCTTACTTAATCAGTGAACGGTTAGAACTCGAGCTAGTGCTCTGATAAGTTATTCCCGGATAGCAGCCGTGAATATTGGCCATTCAGTGAGAGTGCCTAGAGATACTAGGGGTTGCCAGATTGAGTGAGGCTGAACACCCTAGGGGCAACTACTCACCAACACCACTGATTGGAATAGAAGTCTCTGTAAAATCGTGTAAATTCGATTACACTCTTGGATAAGTAGCGATGCCCTAGGTAACACGATAGTTACCCCTGATGGGGATATTTATTGGCTAGATCTTAGTGTTGAGACTCGGTTCGCTCTTACAGATTAGAATTTATATTGGAGGGCGTGTTACGCCCGAATTGTTGGAAATTGTCGAGCGTTGGTCTCGAATTATATTGTGATATGATATATATCTGCTTGTTCTGAGATTTTCTGAGTGCAGGGATTTATTTTTTGATAAGATATATTTGTGAAATAATATATCTGCTTGCTCTGGGATTTTCTGAGTGCAGGGATATATTTGTTGATAAAATATAGTTGTGATATAATATATTGGCTTGTTCTGGGATTTTCTAAGTGCACGAATTTATCTGTTTATCGGAAAGAATTTATCATTGGTTATCAGGCATGACCATAAATTTTCTAGGACACTTTTGTGTTCTTGAAATTGATTGTGTAGGGTCCAGATGGATCCAGAACTCTAATTCTCTGCAAGCTTTGTTTTAATGTTGAACTTACTAAGTGTTTTCACTTACCTTGTTGTTTCATGTTGTAGGTAAGAGCAAGGGCAAGGCAGAGCAGTGGGCGCTGGAGTCTACCTTGCAAATGTACATGTGGACTGACCTTTTGTGAAGTCGTTTTATTTTTGGAAATCTTGTGTAATTTTTCTAAACTAGGCTCACTTTACTCTTTATAAAATATGTTTGTAACTAAATGTTAAGTATGGCCATAAGACTTTTTAAAAAGTTTTTTTTTTATACGGGTTTTTGAGACATTTTATTAAATGAAAACATTAATATTTCCTCATTATCGAGTCTTGAAAATCCAAGACGTTCAAGGTCCTGTTGTGCTTTTCCCGCTAACTTGCTCCTTAGGACTGTCTCGTGCTGAGTAGCCCAAATATATCCACATAATAATGTGGTCTCACAGATATATCACATATATGCCAAATATACCCATAACAGGCCAAATTACGAAAATTTCCCTGCTAATAAGAAACGGGTCCACATGCATATTTAATACACCTAAACATGCATATCTATTCATATTAACATATAACTCACATAATCACATAATTACATACATATATCTCACATAAACATCTAATTTTCATAAATTGCCATCCTGCCACCCTAATCAAGGCCCTAAGCCCTATTAAATAATGTGAGACGTTACAGTGCTCTCTGGAATTGACCCTTGATCTGGTTATTACAAGCTGAGGATCAAGGAAAGAGACATATCAAAAATTTCCGCTCACACCAAGTATGATGTGATGGGTTATCTGTGAAGGCTCTTGAACTAACCAATGCTTTAGTGGCCCATGTAAATTGAACAAGTAGATGTTAGGATTAATGCCCTAAAAGCATGTAATGACATTTGATTGGTTTTGAATAAAAGTAAAATTTTATTATATTTGAATGTTATAATTATTATTTGAATTAATTATATAATAATATCAAGAAAATTCCCTATTCATTCATGAGAATATGATCTTGTATTAGTACGAGAGAATTAAGATCATATATAATGAATAAAATAGTCAGTATCACATTAAAGTAATGAATCTTTAATGAATGGTTAATAGTACGGTTTGCTAAGCATATGAGATGCACGTAATCTATATTCAGATTACTGATGTGGATAGACATCTTATTAAATGTGTTGTAAATAATAGAGATTATATATGACAGGACCGATGAGAATAAATTATCTTTATAAACTTGCCGTTTGACGTAAAGATTTAATTTTTGTCATAAAAGATGATCATTTGTAGATCAGTCTAAATCCTGAGTATTCATGAACTCATGTTTATTTTTATCGGATCTTTTGATTAACTCGTTAAGGCATCTAAGAATAATAAGGCTAATGACTTTTGTTTTGGAGATTCAATATCATGGATGGCTGGAAACATGAATTACAATATTGGAATCCATGCTTTCCTAACGGATCGAATATTGGTGTAACACCGTGGATAGCCAAGATCGTTATACCGTGTGTTTATAAAGGTGCAAGACTTGCTAATCAAGTTGTTTAATTTGAAACGTGTCACTGAAACTACAATTGAACTAGGGTTAAAAGATTTTGGCATCAAAAGCTTCATTTCTTATAAACAAACAATTTCTTTACATGGGATCCCAAAAGTAGTAAAGTTAAAAGACAGTCTACAAAATTTTAGGAATAAAATACAATTATTAGCCAACTAAGGAAAAACAGACAATTAAGCTTTTCTCGTCCTGTATCATTCCTCGGTCGTGGCGGTCGATCAGCTGACTATGTACATTCAGCCCCGCAGCTCTTCATCTCAGGATTGGTCCAACCTGCCCTTGCCTTTACCTGCACCACGCAGCAGCCGTGAGCCAAGGCACGCAAGAAAACACAATAGTAGATCTTAATCATTAAGCAAACAACCAGATAACTCATACATTATAAACATATACTCAACAGTTCAGACATTCATGTTGTTCAAGTATTCAGCATACCAAGTACATCATCTCATATCATTAATCAATTCACATACGATAACTAGGGTTAATGCCCTTAGGCCACACCCTCTATTCATCTCACTGACTCCGACCCCCTTAAACCGAGCTCAGTGAATATTAAGTTGTCCTCAGCTACCAGTGGCCGAGCCGCCCCCTATGCGCAAGTATTATTTATGACACCCTTAGGTCGTTTATCACATGTCCCATGACGTAATACCATCTATGACATTATATGGATATAGGGAGCTCTTAGTCCCATCACAATCACATAACCGGGTGCAGTTTTCTTAGCTTTAGATTTCGCTAGCTTTGTTCAATTTGATCCTCAAGCACGATCCCGTCCGAGCCCTAGCGTACACCTAGTCACAGCCATAGATCAAAATCATCACCAAACCTCGAATCCAAAAGCTAGCCTCGAGACCAATCCCGAGCCCTTGAGAAGCCCTAATTCCACCAAACGGGGTGATGGAATCAAACCCCGAGCCCCCGGGAAAAAACCCTAAGAAATAACCTGAAAACCCCTTTATGGAAATAGGGTAGCACTACAGCGCCCTAAGGAGAGCTCTATAGCGCTACAAATAGAGAAAAAAGGCTCTGGAACTTTAGGACCTAGCGCTGTAGCGCCCAGTGACTAGCGCTGTAGCGCCCAATGACTAGCGCTGTAGTGCTAGTCATAGCACAGCCCAGCACAACTTTTTCTCTTTGAATTTTTCCGAGCCAAACCTTCTCAAAACTCAACCAAACCTCAACCAAACAAAAAAAAAAGCCTAACAACATCTCCAACTCACCCCAAATGACCCAACCACAAGAAATTCAATCACATGCACCCCAAAACACAAAACTCACCATGGCTGAACCTAGAGCTCAAAACTCAACAGAAACCAACTGAAATCACAGAACTTAAACCAGAGTTTCTCACCTTTGATGGATGAGCTCAACCTAAGTTATCCTCCACACTAGCTTAGCCTTCACCTCCTCAAAGCTTCAGCCTCAACTCCCTATATTCCCCATTAAAACTTAGCTCAAAATCCATATCAATACTAAGAACTAGAAACTGAGTTACAACCTCAAGACCTTACCTCAAATGATGAGTAACCTCTGCCAATTCCTTAAGACAAATCAAGGATCCTAGCCTCAAGCTCCTTCCCAAACCCCCTCTGAGTTTTAGCTCCGAGAAATCACAAGAATTGCTGATGAGAAGCCTAAACCGTTGAGAGAAAACCCCTGCTTTTCCCTTCCTTCTTTTCTCTTTCTTTTCTTTTCTTCAGACCTCTCCTGCCTTCTACACACTCCACTAAGGTATAAAGTCTAGTAATACTTATCCCTTATAAGCCAAATGACCAATTTTCCCTCCCCTTTATAACTAAGCATTTAAACCTCCTAGGGGCATTTTGGTCATTACACCCAATTCCCGCTAATTCCTCGAAAGTCGCTAATATATACCGCTTACTTCCTGACACCTAACTAATCACCAATTATATTCCTCAATATCCAAATAGACCCTAATATTTTCTCTAAATTCACAGAAATACCCCCAGGCTTGCCCCGAGCTGGGTATAAATCCCCGCCGTGACTTTTTCGCTAAATCGCTCACTAAGATCTCCTCAAGTCATAGATTACAAATATATCCACATAATAATGTGGTATCGAAAATTTATCACAAATATATACAGTTATGCCCTCAACAGGCCAAAATTACGAATATGCCCTTTTAACCTAATCAGGGCCTACATGCATACTAGTACACATAGTCATGCATCATAGATCTTCAAATAATCATATAACATGCTTTTAATCACTTAATTCACATATAATCCAATTATGCCCTCCCGACACACTAATCAAGGACCTAAAGCCTTATTAGCAAATTTGGGTCGTTATAATTGGTTCCCTTAACGGTTGATATTAGGACTATATATTTATTGAACTCAAATCTATAATTAGATTATAGATTAATTATTCGCTAGTGAATTAATGACACTTAAGGATCAAGAGGTAATTAGAAGGGTAAAATAATAATTTTGACCAGCTCTAATTAACGAACCAATAATGGAGGACAGAACTACATATATTGATTATATCAATGGACTACTAGAGAAAACTCTGTAAATATAATTCTATAAATACTTAGAGTACAATTCCATATTTATATTGGAGTAATCATGGAATTAATAAATAAGATTATTATATTAAAGAGTCTAATTAATGATTTTTTTTATTGGAGCTTTGTATTATAGGCCCATGGTCCCCAGATCTAAGGATATCAAAAGAAAGATTTGTTAAGACAAATGGCTAAATTGCAAATGAATTAATTTTACAGGGCAAAGAAATAAATATTTGATAAGTATGGGTAATTGATTAATTGTGAATTAATTAATTATTTAACTCTATAGTTTTTATTTGGAAAAACTATAGGTTAAAATTAATATTAATCTTTCTTGGATTAATATAAAGAGAGAAAATAATAAATATCTTATTTATAATATGATATTTATTTATTTAATTTAAAACTGATATTTTAAGATAAAGTTAATTTTGAATAAATTGATATTTATGTTGGAATAAATATCTTGTCTTAAAAGTTGGTTAAATAAACAAATGAGAAAATTAGGGCAACCCTAATAGGGCTGGGTGACACACACTGTACAGTACAGTGTGTGGCACCTAACATCATAGTTTTTATCCCTGAGCTTTGAATTTTGAATTTCAAATAAATTTGTTTAATCAGTTATTTAATTATTCTTTTTAAATATGATTTAAATAGATAATTAAATGAAAATATCTAATTAGTTTTAATTTGAATTAAATAAAATTTATTTAATTAGATTAAATGTCTTTATAAATCTGATATACGTGATATTCAAGAAAAGTATGGATAATCAGACTCTCTCTCTAAAGCGAAAGTTTTCTCTAAACCTGAAAACTGCTCTAAACATTCTCTCTGTCAAAACTCTCTAGTTCTTATGTGTTGAGTACATCTAGGGAGTCACATAAATCAACTTTTTGAATCCTACGTACATCCTTGTGTGTTTGATGATTGGTATGGAAGATCATGGTTTGAGATTTCAAAACACTGGATAGCAAGATCGTTGATTTATACAAAAGGACTCAAGGGCACTTGATAGGCTACAAGAGGTAATCCTTGATCTAGTTGTATGTGATATAATATTTATATATGTATATGATCCTAGCTGGTATTAATATTTATTGAAATTGGTCCATATATTCTGTTGCGTACCTTTGATTTGATCATTTAATACCAACAATTGGCACCAGAGTAGTTTATACATATATGTATCTTAAATATTGTGTGGGTTTCTTGCATTTGTTGTATGTGTGTTGAAATGTATATTGGATGGACTGATATGTTTTTTGAATGTATGGTTGCATGATGGATCATTAATTATATGGTGCTATTGAGTTAAGAATTTTATTGTTTTTCTAGATCTTGTGTAAGCCATAAAGGGCATATGATTTTTTGTAATATTATTTCTTGAATTTTAACTTGAAAAATCTGTACACAAAGAAAAACAAGAGGAACCTGGGCCATGCACCAAAGAGGCACACGACCCGAGCCCCTGCTCACCCTAGCGCACGACTAGGCCCGAGCATCCACCTCCTGCCGCGCGCGCCATATGCTCCCCAGCGTGCAGACCCATGGCTCCTAGCATGCACCCAACGTCCATGCGTGCATGGACCCGCCTATCTCCGCGAGCACGAGGCTTGTGCGCTTGGCCCCTAACCGAGCCATTGCACGCCATTCTACCGCCCATCCCGATCCCTTGGCTCCTTGTGCCGCCGGCCCCAGGGCACCATTTTGGTGCCCAAAACCTAATTCCTAATTTATTATAAAATATATTTTATTTAATTAATTTTTAAATTATTTGAATTTAAAGTTTTAATTATCTTTTTATTTTATTAGAAAATAAAATATCTATTAGTTGGTTAAGATATTTTAATGTCATAAGTTTAAATAATTATTTGAATTTGATTATTTAATTAGTTAAATTCAACTAAATTAAAAAGATGAGAAAAATGGTTATTTAATTAAAAGTTAGTCTTAATTAAATAAATTAATTAGAAAATTTGTTTCTAATTAATAAGTTGGGCAAAACAAAGTTCCTAAAGATTAGCAAGAAAGCCTAAATGAGAGGAGGAGCATTCTTGGAGAATCTTGAAAGCTACTTAGATTGCAATTTTATTTCCAATCTTTTCAAAGGGTTGTAAATCTTAGAAATACCCATTAGTACTCAATTCATCATTTATTGTTTATTTATTTATTATATTTATTTAAATAAATGTTCATTGATGTTTGATTGATAACATGATCATGCATTAGTCAATTACATGCCATTCATGAAACCCCACACAGTTTCTCATTAATCATGTATATTTTAGAAACATGATTATCTAGGATTGTCCTATTTGTTTATATGAATTAATTTTGGTGAAATCAATTTCATGTAAACTACTCAGTATTAAATTGGTTAAAACTTGGTAACTCACACCATAATAAAGGAAATAGTTTTTTATAGGCCTTTAAGATAAACAACTTTATGTAAAAAGCGTTTTAGTAAAGTTAGATGAATGTAATGAGTCATTATTTACATCACATTAATTATAGAAAGAAGCTAATTTATAATTATGTTTTTTTGTAATTAATTACATTCATAAGGTTATTAACAAACTAGTAATTAATTTGGAATTATTTGATTAGTTTTATAAAACACATTTAATCTAAAATAGTAAGTGGGAGAAGGTGAACATCTTAATGTGACCTATGGTCTCCATTATTAGTACAACACTGTGAGATATGAATAGGGCCTTGAGGCGGCTTTGTTTTTGTCCCCCTAAGGAAGGTTTCTAGACATATCAATACCAATGTTGGCTTCATACGAAGACATATCAATACCAATTAAGCTTTTGCGGTGGATAATTACATCTTGACCAAACCAGCAGTACTTTATATTTAAAAGAGAAAATAAAGAGTTATTTTAAGTTTTAAATTTTAAAGATAAGATTGTCTTATAAGCTATTTGAATTTAACTTGACCGACCCTAAGGCGACACTTTATTTGTTGGGTAGTTTTATCGTGGAAAAGTAAATGTTAATTTATGTGATTTAATTATTGCATTCATGCATCATGTTTACTTTCCAAAACATTGATATATTTTCAAATAATAATATATATTTTATTTATTTATTTCAGTAATGTCGAACAGTGGCAATCCAATAATCGCTTTACTATCACTTGAAAAACTTAATGGTGATAATTTTATAAGATGAAAATCAAATCTAACCTTATGTTAATCTGTGAGAACCACAAATTTTTCCTGACTGAGGAATGTCCTAAAGAGCCCGCTGTCACTGCCCCGAAGAATGTTCAGGACAAGTATGATGTTTGAATTCAATCCAATAATAAGGCAAAGTGTTATATGCTTATGAGCATGAATGATGTTCTGAGAACAAAGCATGAAACCATTGAAAATGCGTTTGGTATAATGGATTCTCTCCAGGCCATGTTTGGGCAGCAATCTGATCAAAGTAGACATGAGGCTACTATAGCCTACATGACTACTAAGATTAAGAAAGGTGTTTTTGTACGTGAACATGTTTTAAACATGATTAATGTGATGCATGAAGTAGAAATACATGGGGCCATCATTGATGAGCGAACACAAGTAAGCATCATACTAGAATTGCTCACTTCTGCCTTTTCTGCGTTCACCACCAACTATATTCTGAATATATTGGAATTCAATATGACCCAGTTGTTGAATGAACTACATACATTTGAGTCTCTTAACAAATCCATTACTACAGAGACTAAAGCAAATGTGGTAAAGGAGAAATCTTCAAACTCTGAGGAGAAATCCAAGAAGAGAAAGAAGAACAATAATAAGGACAAGGGAAAGGGCAAAAAGTCCAATAAAGAAAAGAAGGCACCAAAAGCCAAGGAGAACAAAATTGACAACAACTCCAAGAAGAAAGAACCAAAAGGAAAATGTTTCCACTATGGAGTTGAAGGTCACTGGAAGAGAAACTTCAAGAAGTATCTCTCTGAGCTGAAAAAGAAAGGTAAATATGATTTACTTGTACTTGAAGCTTGTGTAGTGGAAGACGACATGTCATCCTGAGTTTTAGATTCAGGAGCCACTAACCATGTTTGTTCTTCCATGTAGATACTTGAGTCATCAAGGGAGTTGACAGATGGGGAGGTGACCATGAGAGTTGGAAGTGGAGCGCTCATTTCAGCAAGAGCAAAGGAAACAATCCATTTAATTTTTTGGAACAATTATTTAGTTTTGAACAATGTTTATTTTATTCCTGAATTTTCTAGAAACTTAGTTTCTTTATCTATGTTGCATGAACAATTTTTTGATATTTCTTTTAATAATAATGCGATTGTTATTTCAAAAAATGGTTTCAAAATATGTCAAGCAGAACAAAATAACAGACTGTATATGCTCAAACCAAATGAACGAACGCTCAATAATTCAGAATTATTTAAAGTAGCAAAACCGCAAGGTAACAAAAGACAAAAGGTTTCAAACGATAATGACACATATCTTTGGCATCATAGACTTGGTTATATAGGTCTAGATAGGATAAACCAGTTAACAAAAAATGGACCTTTGAGAGAACTAAGAGTTGAAACTCTTCCGGTTTGTGAATCTTGTCTAAAAGGTAAAATGACCAAATGTCCTTTCTCAGAAAAAGGCAATAGCACCAAAGAACCTTTGGAGCTTGTTCACAACGATGTCTGTGGTCCAATCAATGTACAAGCAAGGTGTGGGTATGAGTATTTTGTCACTTTTATTGACGATTACTCAAGATACGGTCATACTTACCTAATGCTTAAGAAATTTGAAAACTTTGGTAAGTTTCAAGAATTCAAAGCTGAGGCTGAGAAGCAGTTAAGTAAGACTCTTAAGACACTTCGATCTAATCGAGGTAGAGAATATTTGGATTTAGAATTCAAAGATTTCTTGCTAGACCAGGAACGCCACAGCAAAATGATGTTTCTGAAAGAAGAAACAAGACCTTGTTGGACATGGTCAAATCTATGTTAAGCTACTCTTCACTTCCTCTCTCATTCTGGGGATATCCACTTCAAACGGCGACGTACATTTTGAATGTAGTCCCATCTAAGACCATTAATAAAACGCCACTGGAGCTGTGGAATGGAAAGAATCCTAGTTTGCACCATTTTCGCATTTGGGGCTGTTCTGCTCATGTTCTTAGACCTAAATCAGGGAAACTTGAATCAAGGTCGAAGGTGTGCATTTTTGTTTGCTACGCTCTAGAAACAAGAGGTGGTTATTTCAATAGTCCCAAAGATGAAAAGATATTTGTTTCAACAAATGCGACCTTCCTTGAACATGACTATATGAATAACTATAAACCTTGGAGCAAGGTAGTATTGGAGGAACTCACAGCTGATAAGATTCCATCACGATCATCTTCATCATTAAATGAGAAACGACAAACTGAGGAAACCATGATTCTTGGAAAAGAAACCCCGGTGCAACGTCGTAGTGGGAGGATTGTGAGACAACCTGTTCGCTACGAACAGGAAGCACATGTCCCTATTTCTGATACAGACAAGGAAGATCCATTAACCTTTAAAGAGGCAATGGATGATCCTGAAAAGGAGAAATGACAATAATCCATGAACCAAGAAATTGAATCGATGTATTCCAATTATGTCTGGGAAATTGTGGATCCACTTGAAGATGTCAGGCCCATAGGGTGTAAGTGGACATACAAGAAAAAAAGAGGTGTAGATGGGAAAGTAGAGACTTTCAAAGTGAGGCTTGTAGCCAAAGGTTACACTCAGAGAGAAGGTGTTGATTATGAAGAAACATTTTCTCCTGTGGCCATGCTCAAATCCATTCGTATCCTCTTATCCATAGCGATTACAAATGATTATGAGATATGGAAAATGGATGTTAAGACAACATTTTTGAATGGCTATCTTGATGAAAATATCTATATGGTACAACAAGAAGGGTTCATAAAGAAAGTGGAAGTTCAAAAGGTGTGCAAGTTGCCAAAATCCATTTATATATTAAAGCAAGCATCTAGATCTTGGAATATCACTTTTGATGAAACAATTAAAACATATGGCTTTGAACAGAATGTCGACGAAGCATGTGTGTATAAATATATCAAAGGAAAAGTGGTCGTTTTCTTAGTTCTTTACGTTGATGACATTTGGCTCATTGGGAACAATGTAGATACATTGTCAAATGTAAAGAAAGGGTTAGTTGAAAAGTTCCAAATGAAAGATTTGGGCGAGGCGAGCTATGTTCTGGGAATCTCTTGGCACTTTCTCAGGCTAATTAAATAGATAAGGTGCTTGAAATATTCTCTGTGGAGAATTACAAGAAAGGTCAATTATTGACCAGACATGGAATTTCTCTCTACGTGGTCGAATAAAGTAATATATGATAAATAGAGTGTCGATCCCACGAGGACTGATTTTCAAATACCACTAATTGATTTTCAAATTCTATTTGGTGAACTAAAATTTAATTGAATAATTAAAAGTAAAAGGAATACTATAAACTATGAACAAAAATTCAAGAACTGGAAACAAAACAATGAATCAACTAATTAAAAATCAATAATAAAAAGCGTAGGAATTAATTTAATCAACTATTCATTCTATTAATTTTGATAATCAATTCTAAATCTCTTCTCTATATTCTAATAGCAGGTTAATATAATCAATTCCTATTCTTTTTCAAGATATAAGATCTCAATCTATATACAGGTTTTCTACATTTCTGTGATAAACTTGAACATATAAAATGCATTAAACATGGAAAGCTAATTACTACACAAGTCATATAGATACTTTCATCCAATATGCAACCTATGTATACACAATGATAGCATATTCAATTCTCATCTTTCAAATTTTGAATTAAAACCATTAAATCAAGTAAATAGTGATCAAGTATTTACTAGCATTAAACAAACATCATATAGATTAGAATAGAAAAGAAGTATCAATAGAAAATCATAATAAAATCAAATAGAAATCCCAGTGACTATATTAATTCCTAGATAAAAGAAATTAGTTCATAAATAACATGATGGAAATAAACTGCAAATAATTGTTCATAAAATCAGCCTAAAGAATTCAAATGAAAACAGAAAAATAATTACAGCAGCCTCTTCTAATCTAGGGTTTTTAAAAACTGAGACTCCTCTCCAAAATTGCAGAATAATGTTCCTTAAATAGTCTTCCAAGATTCCCAAGTGAATAGACCATTTTTCCCTTCAAAAAGTGGTTTAAAATTTGCAAAACACGTATACAGCGCTGTAGCACTATGTCTGGAGCGCTGTAGCACAAAATTTAGAGCCAAAACGCCTAAAATTTTGTTCACTAGCACTGTAACGCCCTCCATGTAGCGATGTAGCGCAGCCTTTCAGTTCTTGATAGCGTTGGGGTGCTACCTATGTAGCGCTGGGGCGCCACTTCCAGAATTGATCAACTCCTTCATATTCTTCCTAGCGCTATGGCGCTCCTTTGATAACGCTGTAGCGCTATTGATAGCATCAAAACCCACACATATCGACCTCGAAAAACAAGATTTTCTCCAACTTAACTATATTTTCTTCCACTTCCACTCCTTTTCACTCTTTTCACCAACTTATCATGGAAAATGTAACGCCCTGGATAGCCAAGACCGTTACACCATGTGTTTATAAAGGTGCAAGACTTGCTAATCAAGTCGTTTAATTTGAAACGTGTCACTGAAACTACAGTTGAACTAGGGTTAAAAGATTTTGTCCTCAAAAGCTTCATTTCTTATAAACAAACATTTTCTTTACATGGGATCCCAAAAGTAGTAAAGTTAAAAGACAGTCTACAAAATTTTAGGACTAAAATACAGTTATTAGCCACTCTAAGGCAAACACAGGCAATTAAGCTTTTCTCGTCTTGTATCACTCCTTGGTCGTGGTGGCCGATCAGCTGACTATGTACATTCAGCCCCGCAGCTCTCCATCTCAGGATTGGTCCAATCTACCCTTGCCTTTACCTACACCACGCAGCACCTGTGAGCCAAGGCCCAGCAAGAAAACACAATAGCAGAACATAATCATTAAGCAAACAACCAGATAACTTATACAGTATAAACATATACTCAACAGTTCAGACATTCATGTTGTTCAAGTATTCAGCACACCAAGTACATCATCTCATATCATCCATCAATTCACATACGATAACTAAGGTTAAAGCCCTTAGGCCACACCCTCTATTTATCCCACTAACTCCGACCCACTTAAACTGAGCTCAGTGAATATTAAGCTGTCCTCAGCTACCAGTGGCCGAGTCGCGCCCTGTGCGCAAGTATTATTTACTGCACCCTTAGGTTGTTTATCACATGTCCCATGGCATAATACAATCTATGACATTATACAGATATAGGGGGCTCTTAGTCCCATCACAAACACATAACCGGTTGCAGTTTTCTTACCTTTAGATTTTGCTAGCTTTGTTCAATTTCATCCTCAAGCACGATCCCGTCCGAGCCCTAGCGTACACCTAGTCACAGCCATAGATCAAAATCATCACCAAACCTCGAATTGAAAACCTAGCCTCGGGACCAATTCCGAGCCATCGGGAAGCCCTAATTCCACCGAACGGGGTGGTGGAATCAAACCCCAATCCCCCGGGCAAAAACCCTAAGAAATAACCTAAAAACCCCTTTCTGGAAATAGGGTAGCGCTACAGTGCCCTAAGGAGAGCGCTATAGTGCTACAAACAGAGCCAAAAGGCTCTGGAACTTTAAAACCTAGTGCTGTAGCGCCCAGTGACTAGAGATGTAGCGCTAGTCACAGCACAACCCAACACAACTTTTTCTCCTTCGAATTTTCCTGAGCCAAACCTTCTCAAAACTCAACGAAACCTCAACCAAACATAAAAACAAGCCTACCAACATCTCCAACTCACCCCAAATGACCCAAACACAAGAAATTCAATCACATGCACCCCAAAACACAAAATTCACCATGGCTAAACCTAGAGCTCAAAACCAACTGAAATCACAGAACTTAAACCAGAGTTTCTTACCTTTGATGGATGAGCCCAACCTAGGTTATCCTCCACACTAGCTTAGCCTTCACCTCCTAAAAGCTTCAGCCTCAACTCCCTAGAATTCCCCATCAAAACTCAGCTCAAAATCCATATCAATACTAAGAACTAGAAACTGAGTTACAACCTCAAGACCTTACCTCAAATGATGAGTAACCTCTGCCAATTCCTCAAGACAAATCAAGGATCCTAGCCTCAAGCTCCTGCCCAAACTCCCTCAGAGTTTTAGCTCCAAGAAACCACAAGAATTGGTGATGAGAAGCCTAAACCGTTGAGAGAAAACCTGTAATGCCCCGAATTCTCCGATATGGTTTAATGGCGGGATTAGTAGACTGGGAGGGCCATACTTGTTTAATTATGCCATTAAATGAGATTATGCATGTATATGAGAATTATATTTTAATATGATGTTAAATGCAGGCATGTGGGCCCACATTTATTTACAGGGGTACTTTGGTAATTTGGCCCATTGAGGGCGTAATTGTATAATTGTTTGCATGTCAATGATATATTGTGAGGCCACATTATAATGTGGATTGGTTCGAGTTATCCGGCATGAGAAGATCTTTAAATATAAATTATCGGTTTGGTCATGACAGGCTTAAGCTTGGGGCTCGGAGTGAGTCTCGGGGTGGTTTTAATGATTAGAGCATTACCGAGAATTATAGGGTAACGGGATATGAATTATTGGTCTTGGAGATTATCAAGATTAGCGGGAATTGGAGAGCGTTAATTATGATTAACGGTATAGGTTGGAAAGGACAATTTTACCCTTGGGAAGGCTTTAGAAACCTTAAGTGACCTAGGGGCATTTAGGTCATTTGGTTTGGATGTATATGAGACTTTAGATGGCTGTAGAAAACAGAACAAAAACAGAGCAAAGAACTTTCCTTCCCGTACATCCTTTTCTCTCATTTCTCCTTTGAAGTTTTTGAGCCCAAATTGAGGAATCAAGCTAGGAAATCAAGGGGTTGAGTTCATAGAGTTGGTTCAGCCATTGAAGGGGATTTAATCTCAAGTTTGAGGTGAGTTTTAGCCATAAGTTTTTTGGTTTTCCTCTGTTTTCTTTTAGTTTTCAGCCTATGATTTTGTTGGGGATAGTTTGGATTAATGGAAGTTTTGATTGATGTTTAACTTGGGTTTTGATGAGAGTTTGATATAGATGATGTTTAGGGGTTGGATTGAGTGTTGGGATGAGTTTTGGAACTGGTTTGAGGGTTTGGTTTCAAGGAAAAATGCAGGGGAAGAAAGTTGGTGTTTGCTAGTTTACGTGAAGGGCCGCGGCATGGCTATGGTGAGCCGCGGCCTAAGTTGGCATTTTGGGGCAGAAATGCCTTTGTCAGAGAGGTGAGCCGTGACATGGCTGTGGTGAGCCGCGGCCCATAAGGGCATTTTTGGCCAGAAATATGTTTTTAGCTTGGGGATTCAAGCCTTAGGCCTCGGGATCGATCCTACTACCCGGTTTAGTAGGATTCGATGTCTCGGAGGCTAGGTTTTGATTTGGGAACCCTTTGTTATCATTTTTATTGATGGAATCCCATGATTGGTTATGACCAGGTAACCGCTAAAGGACCAAAAGATTGATCGTTCTCAGGGGTCGTACTTATATTAATTTTCACTCGAACCAGAGGTAAGAAAACTGCACCCTGTGTATATATGACATGCATGATTATTATTGAGGCATGTTGATTGGTAAATGTGGACATGGATTACTTATTAAATGCTAGCAAATGTTGAATACTTGTATATGTACTGATTAGTCAGGGACACTGACCTAAGGAGTTAGAAATTGCATAGCGTCATGAATGCCGAGCAAAATGAAGATTAGATCTAATCGATATCAGCAAAGAATGACTCATATGGGGTATTAACACTGGATCGACCCTAAGGTCGATGAACTTATAAGCGCTTGTCTGGTCTAAGACCAGATATTCAGAGCCAGGGCATATGGGCCCGGTGACTGTTTGTCACATGGCTAGGGAACACTGTTCTAAAGTTATGACTCTATGGTCATGAGGGAGGTTATGTTGGTGATTATTCACCATACACCTATCCTGTTAAAACTTATGAAAGGCTCACTTATTTGTTAAGCCCTGGTGACCCTATCGTCACATGGCTAGAGGGTGCTATCCCTGTAATTAGTGACTCTTGCAATAGTCACCTATTTGTTTGGACTGATGGTCCTGAATGATTATTATGATCATCGTTGATATTATATCATGCTTTATTGCGTTTTCTTGCCGGGCCTTGGCTCATGGGTGCTATGTGGTGCAGGTAAAGGGAAAGAAAAGCTCACCCAGCCTTGAGTGGAGAGCTTAGGTGGTGATGTGTACATATGCGGCCGCTTGACCACCATGGCCAAGGTGTTCTCAGAAGAACTAGGGGGTTTACCCTATTTTTGTTGCTTAGGTCGGCAGGATTGTAAATTTAAAACTGTAATGACCATTTTGTACTGAGAACAACTTGTAAATGTTTTGATTAGCTCTGCAGAGCAGTTTGTAATGAAAATATCCATTTCCTTTTTATTAGTTTTCCACCTTAACCTGATAATTACACTTAGAGCACGTTTTTGACCAAAGGACTCGGGTAGCAGGTCAAATTTCCGGTCCACCGTTCACCGTAACTGTTCTGGGGTAACCAGGGCGTTACAAAACCCCTGCTTTTCCCTTCTTTCTTTACTCTTTCTTTTCTTTTCTTCAGACCTCTCTTGCCTTATACACACTCCACTAAGGTATAAAGTTTAGTAATACTTATCCCTTATAAGCCAAATGACCAATTTTCCCTACCCTTTATAACTAAGCTTTTAAACCTCCTAGGGGCATTTTGGTCATTGCACCCAATTCCCGCTAATTCCTCGAATGTCTCTAATATTTACCGCTTACTTCTCAACACCTAACTAATCACCAATTAAATTCCTCAATATCAAAATAGACCCCAATATTTTCTCTAAATTCCCAAAATACGCCCAAGCTCGCCCCGAGCCGGGTATAAATCCCCATCGTGACTTTTTTGCTAAACCGCTCACTAAGATCGCCTCGAGTCACATATTACAAATATATCTACATAATAATGTGGTCTTGACAATTTATCACAAATATATACAGTTATGCCCTCAACGGGCCAAAATTACGAATATGCCCTTCTAACCTAATTAGGGCCTACATGCATACTAGTACACATAGTCATGCATCACAGATACTCAAATAATCATATAACATGCTTTTAATCACTTAATTCACATATAATCCAGTTATGCCCTCCCGGCACACTAATCAAGGCCCTTAAACCTTATTAGCAAATTTGGGTCGTTACAACTATCCCTTCCTAATGAGAATTTCGTCCTCGAAATTTACCTGAATAACTCGGGATACTGATCTCGCATCGCTGTCTCAAGCTCCCAGGTTGCTTCCTTGACCCTACTATTCCTCCATAACACCTTAACAAGAGGAATCGTCTTATTCCGTAGTACTTTATATTTCTGATCCAAGATCTGAACCGGTTGCTCTTCATAAGTCAGATCTTTCTGCAACTCCAAGCATTCATACCTCAACACATGAGTCGCATCTGAGACGTACTTCCGGAGCATAGAAACATGGAACACATCATGAACTCCTGACAATGATGGTGGCAAGGCTAACCTGTAAGCCACCTGACCGATCCTTTCCAGGATCTCAAAAGGTCTGATGAACCTAGGGCTTAGCTTGCCCTTCTTTCCAAATCTCTTCACCCTTCGCAATGGTGAAACTCGGAGAAATACATGGTCCCCAACCTGGAACTCCACGTCCCTACACTTGGGATCAGCGTAGCTTTTCTGTCTTCTCTATGAGGCGAGCATCCTAGCTTAGATTTTCTCTATAGCTTCACTTGTCTTTTAAACCATATTTGGCCCTAAATACTTCCTCTCACCCATCTCATCCCAAAGAATGGGTGATCTACACTTCCTTCCGTATAACATCTTAAAGGGAGCCACTCCAATCGTTGATTGGTAACTAATGTTATACGAAAATTCAATCAGCGGGAGATACTTAATCCATGATCCCTCAAAGTCAATTACACACGCTTTGAGCATATCTTCCAACACCTGAATTATCCTCTCAGACTGTCCATCAGTCTGAGGATGAAAGGTTGTGCTGAACTTCAACTGAGTCCCCATAGCCTTCTGCAAACCACCCCAAAACTTGGAGTTAAAGATAGGATCCCAGTCTGACACTATAGACTTAGGAACCCCATGGAGACGTACGATCTCCCTCACGTACAACTCAACATACTGATCCATAGTATATGTCGACTTCACTGGAAGAAAATGGGCTGACTTGGTGTATCTGTCCACTATCACCCACACTGAGTCATGAAGACCTACAGTTCTGGGTAAACCTCCCATAACATCCATTGTAATATCCTCCCATTTCCATTCAGGAATACCCAAAAATTGAAGCAACCCTACTGGTCGCTGATGCTTAGCTTTCACCTGCTGACAGGTTAAACATTTGGCTACGTACTCCACCACATCCCTTTTCATTCCAGGCCACCAATATAACGTCCGTAGATCCTGGTACATCTTCGTGGTACCCGGATGAAGTGAGTACGGCGTCATATGAGACTCATCCAGTATCTCTCATTTGATCCCCTCATCATTCGGAACACAAATCCGCCCCTGATACCGAAGCAAACCAACATCAAAGATAGAATAGTCCATAGCTACTCCCGCTAAGACATTCTTTCTAACCTCCTATAACTGAGCGTCTACCAATTGCCCTTCTCTAATCCGCTCTAGCAGGGTCGACTGCAGAGTAATATTGGCCAACCGGCCCACCAGCAATTGTATCCCTGCTCTGACGATCTCATCAGCTAACTCTCTTGAGATCTGGGTGGAACTATATAACTGACCTGGGCCTCTCCGGCTCAATGCATCTGCCACTACATTGGCTTTCCCCGGATGGTAAAGAATATCACAATCATAGTCTTTCACCAACTCCAGCCAACGCCTCTGTCTCATGTTCAGGTCCTTCTGTGTAAATAAATACTTTAGACTCTTGTGGTCAGTGTATACCTCGCACTTTTACCCATATAGATAATGTCGCCAAATCTTCAGTGCAAATACCACTGATGCTAGCTCCAAATCATGGGTAGGATATCGTTGCTCATACACCTTTAGTTGTCGTGATGCATAAGCTATGACCTTCTCATTCTGTATCAATACACAACCTAAACCCAACCTCGATGCATCGCAGTAGACAACAAACTTCCCTTCCCCAGAAGGAAGACTCAGCACAGGCGTGGAAATAAGCCATCGCTTCAACTCTTGGAAACTGTCCTCACACTTGTCTGACAAAATAAAATTCAAATTCTTCCGTTTCAGTTCTGTCATCGGTGCCGCTATGTTCGAGAAGCCTTCCACAATCTGTCTGTAGTAACCCGCTAAAACAAGAAAACTTCGCACCTCCAAGGCATTCCTTGGCCTCGGCCAATCCCTAACTGCCTCTACCTTAGATGGATCCACCTTAATCCCATCTGCACCCACGATATGTCCAAGGAATGTCACTTCTAGTAACCAAAATTCACATTTCTTAAACTTGGCATACAGCTGATGCTCCCTCAATCTCTGCAGAACCTGTCGAAGAAGAATCTCATGCTCTGTCTCTGAACTGGAGTACACTAAAATTTCATCGATGAAGACAATAACGAATTGATCCAGAAAGTCCTTGAACACTCTATTCATTAGGTCCAAAAAGGTTGTTGGGGCGTTGGTCAAACCAAACGACATGACCAGAAACTCATAGTGCCCATACCTCGTTCGAAAGCCCATCTTCGGTATGTCCTCGTCCTTGATCCTCAGCTGGTGATAACCAGATCGAACATCAATTTTCGAGAACACCGTCTTACCCTGCAGCTGATCGAACAAGTCGTCAATCCTTGGTAGGGGATATTTATTATTGATAGTCAACTTGTTCAATTCCCTGTAGTCTATACACATTCTCAAAGTCCCGTCCTTTTTCTTCACAAACAAAACTGGAGCACCCCATGGCGAGTAACTAGGCCTGATGAACCCCAAATCCAAAAGCTCCTGCAATTGTATCTTCAATTCTTTCAGTTCTGCCGGTGCCATCCTATATGCTGCCCTCGACACTGGCTCTGTCCCCGGTGCCAACTCAATGACAAACTGAATATCTCTACGCGGCGGCAACCCCAGCAAGTCCTCAGGAAACACATCCAAGAACTCGCAAACCAATCTGGTCTCTTCCGGTCTTGCTGGCGAAACCCTGGTGGTATCCACCACACTAGCCAGAAAACCTATACACCCTCCTTGTAACAGATCTCTGGCTCTTAGCGCCGATATCCTAGGTACGCAGGGTCCATGCACCGCTCCCACAAAAATAAAGGGCTCCTCGCCCTCCGGCTCAAAAGTCACCATCTTTTTCCTGCAGTCAATAGTAACTCCATATCTAACCAACCAATCCATACCTAAAATCATATCAAAGTCCTCCATACTCAACTCAATCAAGTCTATTGACAACTCTCTACCGTCAACTATCACTGGCAGTGCTCTAATCCACCTCCTAGATACTACCAGTTCCCCTGTAGGTAAAATAATCCCAAACCCTGAAGTACAATACTCACTAGGTCTACACAGTCTACCAATCACCTTACTAGACACAAATGAATGTGTAGCACCAGAGTTAATCAGTACAGTAAAAGGAGAGCCAGCGTTAGAAAGCTGACCTGTCACTACCGAGGGGCTAGCCTCGGCCTCTGCCTGCGTCAAGGTGAACACTCGAGCTAGAGTCAAGTTGTCCACCTTCCCCGCATCACCCTTCTTCACTATCAGGCAGTCTTTCTTGAGGTGTCCCACCACCCCACACACATAACAGGCCTTAGCCCGACACTCGCCCGAATGGCGTCTTCTGCACCTCGTGCACTCAGGATAAGTCCTCAATGTATCACCGCCTCCCTGACGGCCACCCTAAGTACTCCGACCTCTCCTATCAAGACCAGGAGTGGTCGAAGCGTCGGGGGTCTTCCTCTTTAAATCATTGGGGCCTCCGCCCCTACCAGAACCAGAATATGGAGGCCCCACCCTGCGACCCTTCCGTCTTGCTGCACTCTCTCTCCATATCTTATTCTTTTCCTCCTCAGCGGTAAAAGCCTTCTCCACAGCCTGGGCATAAGTTGTCCCTCCAGGAACTATTGTAATCCTCACATCTCGAGCTATCATAGCATTAAGCCCTCTAATAAATCTGTCCTGCCTAGTTACATCGGTAGGCACAAGGTCGGGTGCGAACTTCACAAGTCTGTCAAACTTTAGGGCATATTCTGTAACTGTCATGCTGCCCTGAAGGCAACATTATAGTACTTCTGACTGAATAGGTCCTTGAATCCTTCCCAAGTCAAAGTAGTAACATCCCTGGTCTGTGATGCCACCTCCCACCAGATTCGGGCATCCTCTCTCAGCATATATGTGGCACAGGCCACTCTGTCATGTCCATCTACCCTCATAAAGTCTAGAATGGTAGTAATCATGGTCATCCACTATTTAACCTTCAGTGGATCAGGTCCTCCCTCAAAAATCGGGGGCTACTGTTTCTTGAACCGCTCGTACAACGACTCCCATCTATTCTTAACCTCTACTGGCTGTACAACTGGTGCCACTGCAGGTGGCACAATGGGGGAAACACCCCCTGATGGGGCTTGCTGTTGCAAAATTTGGATCTGTTTATCCTGGATCTGTAGACGAGCTTGCATGTCTACCACAAGCTGCTGCCAGTTCTCAGGGACTGGCGAAGGGGTCTGGCCCTAGTCATCATCTCTAGTCTCAGACCTGTTGCCAGCTAGTCGTGTAGATTTTCTTGGACGCATAATTATCAAAGTCAATCTGCAATCAACGACTCCACAGTCAAACTATGATGACAGGGTAATATTCCTTCCATGATCCTTCATTAGAACCCCAAACATTCACAAACAATCAAAATATAACAGTTTATCCAAATATTCATTCACATGCATAGCAGTGCTGATAAGCATGCCTCAATATCATCATGCAATAGTCAAGGGCCAGTCCCTATCAATATCTCATGCTCCCTATTAATCAAGAAGATATCAACAATCATATTTCATTCAGATCATTTAAACATATAGTCATGTATACACAATTACCAAACCCTGAGTCGAGCTTGTCTTTCGCGGCGAATGTACATGTCCAGCCAGTCTTCAGGAACCCTTAAACCTAGGATGCTCAGATACCAAGTTGTAACGCGCTGGATAGCCAAGACCGTTACACCGTGTGTTTATAAAGGTGCAAGACTTGTTAATCAAGTCGTTTAATTTGAAACGTGTCACTAAAACTTCAGTTGAACTAGGGTTAAAAGATTTTGGCCTCAAAAGCTTCATTTCTTATAAACAAACATTTTCTTTACATGGGATCCCAAAAGTAGTAGAGTTAAAAGAAAGTCTACAAAATTTTAGGACTAAAATACAATTATTAACCACTCTAAGGCAAAACAGACAATTAAGCTTTTCTCGTCCTGTACCACTCCTCGGCCGTGGCGGTCGATCAGCTGACTATGTACATTCAGCCCCGCAGCTCTCCATCTCAGGATTTCTCCAACCTGCCCTTGCCTTTACCTGCACCATGTAGAACCTGTGAGCCAAGGCCCAGCAAGAAAACACAATAGCAGAACATAGTCATTAAGCGAACAACCAGATAACTCATACAGTATAAACATATACTCAACAGTTCAGACATTCATGTTGTTCAAATACATCATCTCATATCATTAATCAATTAACATATGATAACTAGGGTTAACACCCTTAGGCCGCATCATCTATTTATCCCACAGAATCCGGCCCGCTTAAACCGAGCTCAAGGAATATAAAGATGTCCTCAGCTACCAGTGGCCGAGCCACGCCCTATGCGCAAGTATTATTTACGGCACCCGTAGGCCTTTTATCACTTGTCCCATGGCATAATACCATCTATGACATTATACAGATATAGGGAGCTCTTAGTCCCATCACAAACACATAACCGGGTGTAGTTTTCTTACCTTTAGATTTTGCTAGCTTTGTTCAATTTCATCCTCAAGCACGATCCCGTCCGAGCCCTAGCGTAAACCTAGTCATAGCCATAGATCAAAATCATCACCAAACCTAGAATCCAAAACCTAGCCTCGGGACCAATCCCGAGGCGTCGGAAAGCCCTAATTTCACCAAATGGGGTGGTGGAATCAAACCCCGAGCCCCCGGGCAAAAACCCTAAGAAATAACCTAAAAACCCCTTTCTGGAAACATGGTAGCACTACAACGCCCTAAGGAGAGCCCTATAGCGCTACAAACAGATCCAAAAGGCGCTAGAACTTTAGGACCTAGCACTGTAGCTCCCAGTGACTAGCGTTGTACCGCTAGTCACAGCACAACCCAGCACAACTTTTTCTCCTTCGAATTTTCCTGAGCCAAACCTTCTCAAAACTCAACAAAACATAAAAACAAGCCTACCAACATCTCCAACTCACCCCAAATTACCCAACCACAAGAAATTCAATCACATGCACCCCAAAACACAAAATTCACCATGGTTGAACCTACTCAACAGAAACCAACTGAAATCACAGAACTGAAACCAGAGTTTCTTACCTTTGATGGATGAGCTCAACCTAGGTTATCCTCCACACTAGCTTAGGCTTCACCTCCTCAAAGCTTCAGCCTCAACTCCCTAGAATTCCCCATCAAAACTCAACTCAAAATCCATATCAATACTAAGAACTAGACACTGAGTTACAACCTCAAGACCTTACCTCAAATGATGAGTAACCTCTGCCAATTCCTCAAGACAAATGAAGGATCCTAGCCTCAAGCTCCTGCCGAAACTCCCTCTGAGTTTTAGCTCCAAGAAACCACAAGAATTGGTGATGAGAAGCCTAAACCGTTGAGAGAAAACCCTTGCTTTTCCCTTTCTTCTTTACTCTTTCTTTTCTTTTCTTCAGACCTCTCTTGCCTTCTACACACTCCACTAAGGTATAAAGTCTAGTAATACTTATCCCTTATCAGCCAAATGTCCAATTTTCCCTCCCCTTTATAACTAAGCTTTTAAACCTCCTAGGGGCATTTTGGTCATTACACCCAATTCCCCCTAATTCCTCGAATATCTCTAATATTTACCGCTTACTTCCCGACACCTAACTAATCACCAATTATATTCCTCAATATCAAAATAGACCCCAATATTTTCTCTAAATTCCCAGAAATACCCCCACGCTCTCCCCGAGCCGGGTATAAATCCCCGCCGTGACTTTTTCGGTAAACCGCTCACTAAGATCGCCTCGAGTCACAAATTACAAATATATCCACATAATAATGTGGTCTCGAAAATTCATCACAAATATATACAGTTATACCCTCAACAGGCCAAAGTTACGAATATGCCCTTCTAACCTAATTAGGGCCTACATGCATACTAGTACACATAGTCATGCATCACAGATATTCAAATAATCATATAACATGCTTTTAATCACTTAATTCACATATAATCCAGTTATGCCCTCCCGGCACACTAATCATTGCCCTTAAGCCTTATTATCAAATTTGGGTCGTTACAGAAAACCTGAAACATGAACAAACGAACATAATTTTGCAATAAAATAATCCTAAACTAATGAAAACCATCCTAAAACTAGACCATAAACGAGCTTAAAACTCGTTTATCAAACTACCCAAAACTAAACGTTTACTCGCCCTCGAGTAAAGAATCTAACTAGACTCAAACCAAAATAAATCAAGTTGACATATCTAACCTATTCAAACACTCAATACTGCTATGCATATATAATCCGCAGGAAAAACAATCATACTATGTAAAACATTAATCTAGATTTTCAGTCTCAATCACTTCACCCTTTCACTGCAATCTATCAAGACCAAAGCTCATTTACTCATAACTCGCAAATAAAATAATTAAACCACTATATGCACATCGAATTCTCACCAACTAACCACATAACCAAATATTTCCATATGCCTATATTACTTACTATTCTCCATTAATATAAACAAATGCACAAATAAGAATCAATAGGACTTTATAAGGGTTGTAATAGAAGGCTTAGGTATAGGTAGATAAAGAGACAATTTTTTAGGCTTAATCATACCACAAGCATTCCAGCTAAACAAACTTTCCCAGAAATTTCACACATCTCATCCCTTGTTACCCGTTTTTCTCTGCCATGATTGAGAATATATATATATATATTTCAATACACTTCCCCAAACTTTGATTTTTTCAATAGATAACTATTTGGGAGCATAATCATTTTTCACTTTCTTTCTTTCTTTTCTTTCTTTTTTTTCTCAATCATAAGTAAATTTCTGAATAACACATAATACAAACATCCCATTACACATTCACTCCCCTCATATAGTAATTTTCATGCTCATGGTATGGGTCAAAAAGAGTAAATGGTAGTTTATTTCACAGTTAGGCTCAAAAGAATGTGTTAATCAAGAAAATAGTTATAACGCTCAAAAAGGGTTAACTAAAGATAAAATTTAATAGGGTTAGCTTGAAAGGCACAACCAGTCCAAAAATTGCCTATATCATTTTCCTAAATGTGCACTGTTTTAAATTTAATCTCAAATAGTAAGCAAGTAAGTTCTAGAATTTTTTTCAAACTTTTCAATCCACAATCCAAATTTTACATGCATAAAATAACTCAAGTATAACATTTACAATGGATAAGAAATAGATCTCTAATGTCAATAAATCACAGTGAAAAACAAAGTAATCTAACCAAGCACACAGATTGTTTTTAGAAGCACATCAATTTTTCCTTTGGATTATATTACGCAACAGTCAATCATATTCAAATGGCAATAATTATCAACTTAATTTATAATCTAAAGCATGACACAAAATGAACAACTAATGAAAATTAAAAACAAACAAAAAACACACAAGAAATAAATCTCTCCCCCAAACTTAACACCAAACATTGTCCCCAATTTAAGTACTCAAAGAATGAGAATAGAGACTTACATGACCAGCCACATCAGTATGGCGGTTATGGCGGCTGAGACGAAGGTCCCTCAAACTGTTGAGACTGCTGAGGCTGAGGCCCTGGAAAAATAGCAAATGACAGAGGCGAAGGCGGAGAGTAGAATGGAGAATAAGGCAGATATGGTGGTGGTGGAGCAAAATAAGTTTGATCTGATTCATTTAAAGACCACCAACTCACCAGATTGTTTAAACGAGCCACATGGTTCACCTCATATTCGTACTATTGGCCCATATACTGATTCATCATGTGCTGTTGTTGAACCATATATTGATTTTGTTGGATAAGATAATCCAACTTATCACTGACATGCTGCATGGTCTGATCACTACTACCTCCCTGCAGCAATGGATCAGCCTCTTCTTCCACCTCCATTTCGACACGTCGCTTAGCCTTTTTTCCTAGCTTGCGACACATATAAAGCAGGCTCGGGATAATCTTTCATCAGAATAATCGATAAAGGCTGCTGCAACAACTGACAAATATCGGTCACAAACTCTGGAACTCCAGCCTTATAACATAACATGGTGATGACAGATCCATGGTCCAAACCTCCAGTGGTATGGCCCTTTTCAATGAACTCAATGTTTTCCTTAAGCCATGAACCCATATTAATAGTCATCCCTGTCATCAATGCATACATCAGAAGAACTCGATCCTTAGTCATGTTAGACACATCACTTACTGGCATGAATCGAGCACAAACAAAGAAAGCCCAAAATCTGGCTTCAATATTCAGTTGACAAGACGCTATACTTTTAAGTAAAGAGCCAGATAAGGTCCAAGGAGCACCTTCAAAACATAATTTGCCAGCCACATCAATATAATCTATATATCCCTTAAAAAATTTAGTGTATTCCTCCTCCTGCTCTTTTATGTGCGGGACCTTGAAAACCTTATTAATGGACTCTGTAGTAAAAGGCACTCGCTTACCTTGATCAAAAAGTGTATCATTGTATTTATTTCTTAAATTGGCATAAAACTCATACATCAATGATACGTTGGCCTACACCAATTTTGTCACAAAATTTTCCCACTTCCTAGCCATAAGATTTGCTCTAACTAACTCAAAAGTCTGATGATTAAAAGGGTCAGACTAATATTCCACCTCACGCTCAGGAATCAAGGGTTTTCTAACAAATTTCTCATAATGCTCTTGAGCATGGAAATTTAAAAACCTAGTTTCATCATACTCTTGCTCCGAACTATCATCCCTTAGTTGGGAAGCAGAAGTTTGACCTTTCCCCTTATCCTTATTCCTTCCCGCTCTACTTTTAGGAGCCATTATTGAGACTCTCAATAACACCAACCGATAAATTTTTTTTACAGCACCTCCCCTTAAATTAAACACTTTTCCTCTTCACAACCACCCTATATATTCAATTTCACAAAACACAATACCCAAATTCTCCCAAGCACATCACAAAGATTAATATCCACCAAAAACAAACAATAATGGAACCCAATCCCAAATGCAACAAAAATTTTAGAATAAGAGGGATTGAAAACACTTACTAACCCTTGAAATGGACTCCTTTGTGCTTGAGTGAATAAAGCCCCTTGAAAATGTTAATCTTCTTCAAGAAATTAAAACTCTGAATTCTTAGGGTTCCAAAAGGTGATTGAGGAATTGAGATTGGTTCTAGAAGAAAAAATTGAACAAAGGACAAAAGGGCTAAGACAGAAGAGAAAAATGAAGAAAAATTATTGGAATATATGGTCAAATTTTTGGGTAAGAGGCTATAATGGAAGATCTATGGAGGCTTTGGGGTGTTGGGATAGAGAGAACACGGGAAGAGAATGAAAAATGAGGGTTTGAAGGAGATGAAATTCGAAACCCCCTGGTTTTTAAAAAAAAAATTATGTTATAAAGCGCTGTAGTGCTACATGTCTAGTGTTGTAGCACTACATAAAGTTTCTGGGCTATTTGTCTCTGGAAAGAGCACCGTAGCACTAGCAATACAACACCGTAGTGCTAATAAACGTTAAAAAAAAACCCTTTTGGCTCTGAGATTAGCGCCATAGCGCCCTATTAATAGCACTGTAGCGCTGGTGCTCGAATAAAATCCCCAATCTTCTCTGTAACAAGCGCCATAGTGCCTCCCTACAAGTGCTATAACGCTACTTAAGGATAAATGAACATTTTCTAACCTTTTTTCTTGCAAACCCTTGCATTTTTTTCACGTTTTTCACAGTTCATTATATACATCAAAATTTTCCTAATTAAAACTAAAAATAATCATTAAACAAATTCCCTAAACATTGTTCCAAACCAAATAAAAACAAAAATCATAAATGTAAAATACAAAATAAATAAAAATAAACATAGGAATGCCTCCTAAGAGCGTTGTCTTTAACGTCTCCAACTAGACGCTCACTTCCTTCATTAAACTTCAGGTCGGGTCAAGACCACCCCGCTCATCCTTTAGAGCCATAGTAGCATGAGTTGGCCCTTGCTTCTTGTGATTAGAAATTGGTGGTACTTTCCCCCTGTAATACCCTGGAAAGCCAAAATCGCTACACTATGTATTTATAAAGGTGCAAGACTTACTAATCAAGTTAATTAGTTAAAAACGTGTCACTGAAACCATTAATGGACTAGGGTTAAAAGGTTTTGGTCACAAAAGATACATTTCATTTAATTAAACATTTTTGTACAAGGGATCCCAAAAGAAACAGTGTTTGAAAGTTAGTTTACAAAATTTATAATGTATGAACAACCACTAGCCACTCTAAGGGCAAAACAGACATTTATGGTCCTCCTGTTCCTGCCTCCTCCTCGACTGTGGCGACCGAGCAGCTGATCATGAACATTATGCCTTTAGAGCTCTCTGATTCAGGGCTGATCAAGCTTGCCCTTGCCTTTACCTGCACCATGTAGCACCCATGATCCAAAGCCTAGCAAGAAAATATAACATTATAGTTCAAACAATGATAACAATTGAATAATCTTTAAAGCGTGATCATAGACTTATCATACATCATCAATCATATAGTTCGTAGACATAACAAGAGAATCAACAAACCAACACTCAGCTATTTAGCATGACAAATCCATCAATCAATATTATTAATCAAATCACATAATAATCAGGGTCGATGCCCTTAGGTCGCACCTTCTGTTTACTCCACTTACTCTGATCCGCTTAAACCGAGCTCAGTGCATAATAAGCTGTCCTCAGCAACCAGTGGCTGAGCCACGCCCTCTGCGCCAATGTAAACCCTGACACTCTTAGGCCGTTTGTTTATTATTAACATGGCATAACACCATTCTTTATAACGCAAACAAAATAGGGAACCCTTAGTCCAATTATAAATTCACATCCAGGTGCAGTTTTCTTACCTTTAATTTTCAAGTATATTGATTACGAGAGATGCCCCTTGAGCACGATCCATTTCCCGAGCCCTAGCTTAGTACCCAGTCACAACCAAGATAAGGGATACCATTAATAATTTGTAAAAAGGCTTCCGGATAAGGTTCTAGTCTCCGGAATATCGAATTCCACCAAACACAGTAGTAGAATCAATCTCGAGCACCCTAGGTTGAATTCCCATGCTTAAAATCCCCAAAACAAAAATTCCTTAAGGGTCTCGACTCAAGCTCCCTATGCCACGGCATGGCCCCAACCAGAGGCTCAGCCTCGCCCAGAAACAGACACGGGTCGCGACCCTACATAGCCCATGCCGTGGCCCGCCTCCATCTCCAGCACTCATCAGTTTTAGAGGGCCGCGACACACCAAGAACTATGCCACGGCCCAACCCCTTCGAACCCAGAAAAACCACCATTTTTAACACTCAAACCTCACTCAAAACCATCCAAAACCATCCCAATTCCACAACTCAATTATCACAAAACTTCTAACACGTTTCCAGCAGCACAATCCAACAAAAACTTAGCCTAGAAACTCATCAAAATCCCACTTCAATCTCTGAAACCCAAAAGCTTAAAAACATCTAAACCAGTCAAGAAAACACTAAGATTCAGACATTAGATCATAAATTCGAGCTTACCTTCACTGATGAACCAATCCTCTAAGAAATTTCTGAGCTAACTCCCAAGTTCCAAGCTTCAATTCAGTCCTTCAATGTCAAAGCCCATAAACACCTCAAAACTCAGCCATAACCACATAATTTAACCACCGTGCATAAAACTTATGGATTACCTTAACTCTTGATTGAATCCTTAGCTAATCTCCTAAATCACAGCTCCAATTCTTTGAATTCCAACCAAGTTCTTCTAGGTTCCTTGTGGTTTCCTTTGAGAGAGAAAGAGAAGAGGAGGGAAGGTCAGTTTGGTTTTTGTTCCACCGTGTTCTATATTTTACTTTGTCTATCCTTAAGCAATTAAGTCAATCCCGAGGCTCCGGGTACCAGAAACGTCCCCGATGGCAAAATAGTAAAATTCCTCATTATCCCCACCTAAGCTTCCTAACCTCAAATATATCTCCAATTATTTATTTCCATAACCCGATAACCCAAATAACCATCCAATACCTGAAATACCCCTTGACTTGCCCCAAGTCAAGTATTAGGTCCCGTTGTGACTTTCCCGCTAACTAGCTCCCTAGGATCGCCTCAAGTCGCATGCTGCAGATTTACCCACAGAATAATGTGGTCCTCACAATTATAGCATATAATCACTTTTACATTCATATAACCACACAAGCATGCTTATCACAGAATCGTGCATTAAACTAATAAATTCACACATAAACCAATTATGCGCTCCCAACACACTAATCAAGGCCCTTAAGCCATATTAGTGATTTTGGGTCGTTACAACTATCCCCTCCTACTGAGAATTTTGTCCTCGAAATTTATCTGAATAGCTCAGGATACTGATCCCGCATCACCGTCTCAAGCTCCCAGGTCGCTTCCTCAACCTCGCTATTTCTCCACAATACTTTAACTAACTGAATTGTCTTATTCCGTTGAACTTTGTCCTTCTGATGTAAAATCTGAACCAGTCGCTCCTCATAGGACAAATCTGTCTGCAATTCTAAGTCCTCATACTTCAGCACATGCATCGTATCTGAGACATACTTCAACAACATAGAAACATGGAATACGTCATGAACTCCCAACAACGACGGTGGCAAGGCCAACCTGTAAGACACTTGTCCAATCCTTTCTAGAATCTCAAAAAGTCCAACAAACCGAGGGCTCAGCTTGCCCTTTACTCCAAATCTCCTCACCCCTCGCAGTGGTGAAACTCACAGAAACACGTGATCTCCAACCTAGAATTCCACGTCTCTACGCTTGAGATCAGCATAGCTTTTCTGTCTACTCTGTGAAGCAAGCATCCTGGCTCAGATCTTCTCAACAACTTCATTTGTCTTCTAAACCATGTCTGGCTCCAAATATTTTCTCTCATCCATCTTATCCCAATGGATGGGCGACCTAAACTTCCTTCCATATAGCATCTCATAAGGAGCCACTCCAATCGCGGACTGATAACTATTGTTATACGAAAATTCAATCAACGGGTTATACTAACTCTGTGATCCCTCGAAGTCAATCACACACGCCTTAAGCATATCCTCCAACACATGAATCGTCCTCTCAGATTGTCCATCAGTTTGAGGATGAAAGGTTGTGCTAAACTTCAACTGAGTCCCCATGGCTCTCTGTAGAGCTCCCCAGAACTTGGATGTAAAGATAGGGTCTCGATCAGATACAATAGACTTAGGAACCCCATGGAGATGAACTATCTCCCTCACATACAACTCTGCATACTGTTCCACTATGTAAGTCGACTTCACTAGCATAAAATGAGCTAACTTGGTGTATCTGTCCACTATCACCCACACCGAGTCATGAAGTCCCACTGTCCTGGGTAGGCCTCCCAAAAAATCCATGGTAATGTCCTCCCACTTCCACTCAGGAATACCCAAAGGTTGAAGCAACCCTACTGGTCGCTGATGCTCAACTTTCACCTGCTGACATGTCAAACATCTGGCCACATACTCCACCACATCCTTCTTCATCCTGGGCCACCAATATAACATCCATAGATCCTGATACATCTTCGTGGTACCCGGATGAAGCGAGTATGGCGTAGTGTGAGACTCATCCAGTATCTCTCGTCTGATCCCTTCATCTGTAGGAACACAAATCTGTCCCTGATATCGAAGCATACCAGTCTCAAAAACAGAATAATCCTTAGCTACCCCCGCTAAGACATTTTTTTGAACTTTCTGTAGCTGCGCATCTACCAATTGACCATCCTTGATCCGCTCTAGCAGGGTCGACTGCAAGGTAACATTGGCAAACCAACCCACCACCAGCTCTATCCTTGCCCTGGTCATCTCATCTGCTAACTCCCTAGAGATCTGAACAGAATTAAATAACTGCCCCGAGCCCCTCTGACTCAATGCATCTGCCACAACATTGGCTTTCCCTGGGTGGTAAAGAATGTCACAATCATAATCCTTAACCAACTCCAACCAACACCTCTGCCTCATGTTCAGATCCTTCTAGGGGAAGAAATACTTCAAACTCTCATGGTCAGTGTATATCTCGCACTTCTCCACATACAGGTAATGTCGCCACACCTTCAGTGCGAATACCACTACTGCCAGTTCCAGATAATGGGTAGGATACCGCTGTTCATACTCCTCCAGCTGGCGCGATGCATAAGCTATAACTTTCTCATTCTGCATCAACACACAACCTAAATCCATCCTCGATGCATCACAGTATACCACAAACTTTCCTTCTTCCGAAGGAAGACTCAACACAGGTGTAGTAATAATTCGTTGCTTCAATTCTTGGAAACTGGTCTCACACTTCTCTGACCAAACAAACTTCTGGTTCTTCCGTGTCAACTCTGTCATCGGTGAAGCAATCTTTGAGAATCCTTCTACAAACCGCCTGTAATAACCCGCCAACGCGAGGGAACTCCGCACCTCCGAGGCGTTCCTTGGCCTCGGCTAATCTCTCACTGCCTCCACCTTGGACGGATCCACCTTAATCTCTGCGCCAACTATATGCCCAAGAAAAGTCACCTCTGGCAACCACAACTAACACTTCTTAAACTTGGCATATAACTGATGCTCTCTTAACCTCTGTAAAACCTGTCAAAGATGTCGCTCGTGCTCTGCCTCTGAACTGGAGTACACTAAGATGTCATCGACGAAGACAATGACAAACTGATCCAAGAAGTCCTTGAACACCCTGTTCATTAGATCCATGAAAGGTGTCAGGGCATTGGTCAAACCAAAAAACATGACCAAGAACTCATAGTGCCCATACCGCGTTTGGAAGGATGTCTTCGGTATGTCCTCGTCGTTGATCCTCAGCTGGTGATAATCAGATCGAAGATCAATCTTTGAGAATATCGTCTTTCCCTAAAACTGATCGAACAAGTCATCAATCCTTGGTAGAGGGTACTTGTTCTTGATGGTCAACTTGTTCAATTCTCTTTAGTCTATACACATTCTCAGAGTCCTGTCCTTCTTCTTAACAAACAAAACTGGAGCACCCCAGGGAGAGTAGCTAGGCTTGAAAAATCCCAAATCTAGAAGTTCCTATAGCTGTATCTTCTATTCCTTCAACTCTGCTGGTGCCGTCCTATATGGTGCTCTTGATACTGGTTATGTCCCCGGTGCTAACTCAATAATGAATTGAATCTCCCTACACGGCAGCAATCCTGGTAGATCCTCAGGAAATACATCCAAGAACTCACACACCAATCTGGTCTCCCCCTGGCCCTGTTGGCATAACCTTAGTAGTGTCCACCACATTGGCCAGAAAACCTATGCATCCTCCCTGCAACAAGTCTCTGGCTCTCAATGCTGATATCATGGGTACGCAGGGTCCACATACTGCACCCATGAAGACGAAAGGATCCTTTCCCTCAGGCTCAAAAGTCACCATCTTCTTCCTGCAGTCGATAGTAGCCCCATACCAGACCAACCAATCCATTCTTAAGATCATGTCAAAATCCTCCATGTCTAACTCAATCAAATCTACTGAAGGCTCCCTACTATCAACCATCACTGGCAGTGCCCTAATCCACCTCCTAGAAACTACCAGTTCTCCAGTAGGCAATAAAGTCCCAAACCTCGCAGTCTGATACTCACTAGGTCTACACAATCTATCAATCACTTTACTAGAAACAAATGAATGTGTAGCACCAGAGTTAATCAATATAGTAAAGGAGAGCCAGCATTAGAAAGTTGACCTATCACCACCGATTTGGGTGGTTAATTCCCCTCGGTTCGTTCCAGTTGCTACAGCAATGGCTCAGCAATGGGTCAGCAATTTATGTCACAGTTAACAGATTTCGTAAAACCCAGTAAGTTTTTCCCAAAACTTAATATCTATTGTCTATAACCCCCCTCAATACATTCCTGTATTAAAACATACTATAAACAATTCATCAAGCAACAAATCTTTAGGTTATGCAAGGCAGCAAAATAGTCCTATTCCACTACTCAAAATCACCTAAAACTAGGTAAGTTTCTTGCATCAATTGAATGGGTTCAGCTAGACTTCCCTTTTCCAAGCTAGATCTAACTTAATAAATGCTAAAAATGGCTAGTAATTAACATTCACTTATCATTACAGCACATTCAATTGAACTATGACATAAACAACTTAACCATGCATTTAGAAATTTAGTTCATACATCAGGGTTCATAACCACCCAAATCTTTAGGGTGTTAGTTCATAGCTGAAATTATAAACATAAAACCAGTACAGAATATTTCCATGAAGTTTGAACAGAAATTGAGATGAGAAAATAATAAAAAATTAAAGAGAAATAGAGATTAGAGAGAATTGAGTGTTGAGCTCTAGTTCCCCCTTAGGCGTCTGCCTTCTTTTTCTCTCCTATTTCGTACTCCCTTCTTCTTCTTTCTTTCTGCTTCTCTCTGTACTTTTCTTAGTGAAAATATCCAGAATTCTCTAAAATGATGGGTCTCTTTCTCTTTTTCGGCTGCTCCCTTTTTAGGGTACTTGGTTTACCCTAATTAGTAAGTCAAAGTCAATTGTGCCTTCTTGTCCTTTGCCACACCATCCAGCTGACTCATTGTACAACATTCTCGCCACCTAGGCGTCACTTATTCTTCATTAAGTCCAGCTGGAATTTGTCACGTTTCTTCACTGGTCCCTGCCGATTGCTACGTTGTGGTTGCTACAGCATTGATAGAACAGCAACATGCTATTTCCAGATTTGTTCCCCTTCTTGATCCAAAGTTCCCGATCACCTATTCCAGCTTCCTTTCCTGTTTAACACATACACTAAACTACATAAATCACTCAAAAATATGACAATGCAAACACAAGGTCCCTAGCTACACAGACACACTAAATTATACACAATCACACGAAATACAAACACATTACTCTTTTGTTTGGTTTGAAAATTAAGTTTAAAGATATGAAAATAACTCTAAATCTTAGAGTTATCAACACCCCAAACTTAGCCTATTGCTCGTCCTCGAGTAATGATAAAACAAAAATAAATAAAAACACACACACAAAACCAAACACACACACAAACGCCATAAAACATGAGAGAGAGATCTAAATAATTCAATATGGCTTAGTGAACAAGTTGCTCTCAGAAAAGTGGAATGGAATGAAATGAAGCAGTGTTTATGCCTTGACTTTATATGCTGTTTTTCTCAAATTCAGTACCCAGGATATCAGTAATACCTCCCTAAAGTCACCTAGCCAATAGTATGTACAAATGCTTCCCACCTACACCTTGAATTCCTCTAACAACTGCCCCTTGATCCTCAAAATTAACTATTGCTCCCAGAAGTTGGATTAGTGCACTCCTCTCCACTAATGTAGTCTAATCTTATCCCCTCGATCAAAAGGACTTTATTAAGCTTGTAATGTAAGGCTTGGGTTAGGGTACGGTAAAGGATGTCATTTAACTAGCTCATAACCTAACCACCTCACTTGTCAAGAACCGAGCCTCCTTACTATGATTCATATCTCTCACACTCACTTCCCCAACATTTCTTTATACTCACAAAGACATATTGCTCTAATGTACTTCTCTTGCTATTACTTCTGAACTTTTCTACTATATTTTTGTTGTTGTTGTTGTTTTTTTTTTTTTATGCTTCTATTTTCTTTTTTTTTTCTTTTTTTTTATATGCATTAAAACACTAAAGAAAAGTAAAATAAACTGTATAAAATATAGCAAGAGAATTGGTTTGATTGTATATATGTGTTTGTCTTGTGAGCTAATTCCCCCACCCCAAACTTACATCCCAACATTGTCCCCAATGTGGCTGATATTGAAATTTCGGATTAGCTCACCTCAAAGCTACACTCACCTCACTCACCCCAAACTTAGTGGGAAGAATTATTTTTTTACAAGTGAAAGCAACTAGGTTGGGAGGTGTGTGGAAGGTTCATGTTTAGGAGGGGATATGTAGCATGCAGGATCGGGATAAACAAGAAAAATAGGCTTATAGGCTCTAAGACGGGGTCACTAAGGGAACTTGTTATATAAGGGAGGCTAGAAAGGCTCAAGCGTCCAAAAATGGCCTAGATCATTTCTAAGGGATAAGATTAGCTAGGATTTCGCCTCAAGGGGTGCACTAACCAATTCTAGATGCTTAAAATTTCACAAACAGCAGTCATTTGAAAAACCCAAAACACGGCGGGATAACAAAAGTACATCACTATTGATTAGAGACTAAGAGGAAGCATAAATGATATCCTAGCAAATCATCAAGCATAAACAACATATAAAATCCAGGCAGCAAACACAAATGGAGTGAGCGGAAAAAATTCATCATCGAGCAGTACACTAAGCCAGACTAAATCATCAAATCTCTCAAAGACACATTGGACAACACACACAAACAGAACCACAAAAAAAAGTGACTGGACACTAGATAACTAACAACTAACAGACTGAACAAAAATGCAAAACACAGTACAAAAACTAAAAATAGTTAATAGGAAAGGGAAACCCCCTGTTACTCGGAGTCCTCTTCTGATTGCTGCCCAGAATGCTAAATGAATGCTGTAACAACTGGGCAATGCCCCACCATTCCAGAAAAACTTCGCTGCCTTCTCACCCTTCTTCATTTAACTCCCCAGCTTTAAAGCCTTCCCGCACACCAAATTTTTTTATTTATCATTATTATATATATATTTTTTTTTTTGAGTTTTTTTTTATATATATAAGTTTGCTACACCCCAAACTTAGTTACATTTATTGTATATTTACAATCTGCCTTTTACTCATGGGTTGCCCACGTGTGATACAAGAAATGCATGGCAACCCAAAGTCTGTCTCCTTCAAACATCCTTCAGAATGACAGAGGTCTTTTCTCTGTCGACCTCCCCTCCAAGGTAGTGCTTAAGTTGCTGGCCATTCACTTTAAACTCTCTTCCTGAAATTTCATCACGCAAGTCCAATGCACCACAAGGAAAGACTTTAATTATCAAGAAGGAATCAGAGAAACTTGATGCTGGCTGTCTGGAACTTGCTTTCATTTTAGAATTAGAGAAATACACCCGCTGCCCCACTTCAAACCTTTGGGAATGAGCTTTCCTACCACACTTCTTTTTCTTCTTTCTACGTGGCTTTTGCAAATGAGACGATGCCTTGTTTATACTTGCCCCTAGCTCGTTGTTGCTCTCAAATTCTTTAAGAGATAGCCTCATCCTCACTTTCTTGCTATACCTTGTGGGTACCTCTTCGTCCATATTAGAGTTCTTGACAGTGATGGCCAAACAATCTCCTACTTCATCTGGAGAACGTATATGATTGAATACCTTGAAAGTTACTTGTTCTTCTTGAGCTCTCATTGTGAGCTCCCCTTTTTCCACGTCAATCAAGGTCCTCCCAGTAGCTAGAAATGGCCTACCCAAGATAATTGGAACATCTCTATCCACTTCATAATCAAGAATGATGAAATCGGCCGGAAAAATGAACTTATCAACTTGCACTAGAACATCTTCGATTTTGCCCTCTGGATGAGCCATAGATCTGTCAGCAAGCTGTAATGTAACAGTAGTGGGTCGTGCTTCACCAATACCCAACTTTTTGAAGATTGACATAGGCATAAGGTTGATGCTAGCGCCCAAATCGCATAATGCTCTTCCAACATCTCTACCTCCAATAGAACACGGAATCGTGAAACTGCCAGGATCTTTTAACTTAGGAGGGATCTTGCTTTTCAACATCGCGCTACATCCTTCTGTGAGAGCTACAGTCTCAAATTCCCCCAATCGCCTTTTCTTTGTCAAAATATCCTTTAAGAACTTGACATAATTCGGCATTTGCTCCAATGCTTCGACCAAGGCGATATTAATGTGCAACTGTTTCAGTACATCCAAAAACTTTCTGAACTGACCATCCTGTTGTTGTTTACGAAATCGCTGCGGAAATGGAAGGGGCGGTTTAGGACCAGAATTTACTGGAGCAGTTTGCTGACCCTTTGCTGTAGCAACTGGGCCAGTTTCAGCAATTTCCTGGGCAGTTTTGTTACTTGTTTCTCCTTCTCTTTGGATTGAAGTGGGCTCTCCACTACCCTGTATTTCCTCAGAATTTCCCATATTTTTACCATTCCTCAGCTGAATAGCTTTTAAGTGTTCTTTCCCATCTCTCCTTGGGTTTTCTGTATCACTAGGCAAAGGTCCTTGCGGCCTAGTTTTCATTTCATTGGCTAGCTGGCCGAGCTGCATCTCAAGATTACGAAGAGAAGCTGCTTGGCTCTGTATTACTGCATCATTCTTAGCCATATACTCCCTCATTATATTCTCCAAAGAGTTCGGCTGGGAGTTTTGAACATGTTGTGAAGGTCTTGGCTGCTGTGAAAAACCTGGTGGATATGCTTGTCTTCCTTGTGCTGGTGCTGTGCTTGAAATTTCTCCTTGACCCCCCCCCCCCCCCATGATAGATTAGGATGATTCTTCCACGCTGGATTGTAGGTGTTAGAATATGGGTTGTTGTTGCGGTTGAAATTCTGATTACCCACATAGCAAACCGAGGCTGGATTGGAAGGGCAATTCTCAAAAGTATGCCCGTCCCCACAATACACACATGATACTTCTGCACTCTGAATGGCAGCAGCTGGCTGAATATTTCCTCCCAAACTCATATTCTTCAAGATGTTGGTCATTGAGGCCATTTGAGCTGTTAGAGTCGTTAATGCATCTACTTCAAGAACTCCCGCCACCTTTCTACTTGTAGGAGCTCTAGTGTTTGACCATTGATAGTTATTACTTGCAATCCTTTCCAAAATCTCAAATGCTTCATTGTAAGACTTGGAAAGAATGGCTCCATTGGCTGAAGCGTCCAAGACCATTCGAGAGGCTGCATTGAGACCATTGTAGAATGTCTCCATTTGTATACAATGTGGGATACCGTGGTGTGGACATTTTCTTAAAAGCTCTTTGAATCTTTCCCACGCGTCACTAGTGGACTCATCTTCAAGCTGCTGAAACGACATAATCTCACTTCTAAACTTTGCATTTGTGGTGGGAGGGAAGTATTTTCTTAGAAATTTCTCAGCCAAGTCATTCCAATTTGTAACGGAATCGGGAGGAAGGGTGTTGAGCCATGATCTAGCTCGGTCCCTTAAAGAGAACGGAAATAGTTTCAGCCTTAATGCTTCTTCACTCACTCCTTGAAGCTTAAAGGAATCGCTCACCTCCAAAAATGAACGAAGGTGGAGATGAGGATCCTCCGTTGGCATCCCGCTGAACTGCCCCACGGTTTGGAGCATTTGAAACATCACTGGCTTGAGCTCGAATTGAGCTGCTTGTCTTTCTGGCCTCACAATGCCTGGATTTAGCTCATTAAACATGGGGGTAGCGTATTCCCGTATTTCTCTGGCTCTGTCATCCACCAAAACAATGGGATTAGTAACTTGCTGGCCATCCCCCTCATCATCAACACGTTCAGCCATAGTGCCTCGGCTTTTAGCCTTTTGATCCTTTCTCCTTTTTCTGAAAGTTCGTTCGATCTCGGGGTCAATAGGAGCAAGTTCACTATCCTCTTGCTGGTTCATACACTGTAGGTACCTGAGTTTGCACAACCCGAACCAACAAGGTTAAAAACAATGAAAATAAACTGTAACATAGTTGATAAAACATAATTTAATTTTAAAGTCCCCGACAACGGCGCCAAAAACTTGTTGTGGAATTTTCTAACGATTAAAATATGTGCAAGTATACACAGTCGACAACAAGTAATACAGTGATACAGTATCAAAGTTCATCTCCACAGGGACTTTTAAACTAAATAAATGCAATATCAACTAATAACAATTTACAATTCAGTAACCAAATCAAGAGAAAAGTTGTGTAATTAATTATGAAAATAAATGTAAATGAGCAAATTAATTAAACTAAAAATCAGAGATTAAAATGAAAGAATTCTGGGTGGATTTCAGATATGAGAAAAATAGATTTGGGTGGTTAATTCCCCTCGGTTCGTTCCAGTTGCTACAGCAATGGCTCAGCAATGGGTCAGCAATTTATGTCACAGTTAACAGATTTCGTAAAACCCAGTAAGTTTTTCCCAAAACTTAATATCTATTGTCTATAACCCTCCTCAATACATTCCTGTATTAAAACATACTATAAACAATTCATCAAGCACCAAATCTTTAGGTTATGCAAGGCAGCAAAATAGTCCTATTCCACTACTCAAAATCACCTAAAACTAGGTAAGTTTCTTGCATCAATTGAATGGGTTCAGCTAGACTTCCCTTTTCCAAGCTAGATCTAACTTAATAAATGCTAAAAATGGCCAGTAATTAACATTCACTTATCATTACAGCACCACTCTACGACCTAGAATAAGGAGGCACCACTCTACGACCCTCGCGCCTCGCCGCACTTTCCTACCAAATCTTGTTCTCCGCTTCCTTAACGGTAAGAGCCTTCTCAACATCCTGGGCATAAGTTGTACTCCTAGGTATTGTCGTGTTCCTCACATCCCGGGCTATCATAGCATTAAGCCCTCGAATAAACCTGTCTTGCATGGCTACGTCTGTAGGCACAAGATCTGGTGCAAATTTTGCAAGTCTGTCGAATTTTAGGGCATACTCAGTAACTGTCATACTGCCCTGCACCAACCCCACAAACTCATTAACCTTTGCTGCCCTGATGGCAACATTGTAGTATTTCTGGCTGAACAGATCCTTGAATCCATCCCAACTCAAAGCAGTGACGTCCCTGGTCTGTGATGCCACTTCCCACCAAATGCGGGTATCCTCTCTCAACATATAAGTGACACAGGCCACCCTGTCATATCCATCTATCCTCATAAAGTCCAGGATACACTACAAGAAAAAATGCTTTTAATAACACCAAAAATGTGTTATCAAAACATACCATAACACTTTTTGATGTGTTAAGACCGACTATGTTATCGTAGGTCGGGGTACTTTACATAACACTTTATCATTGTTATACAGATGTGTTATTATACTGTCAACAATAACACACTTTCTGTGTTATTTTAATATATAGATAAGTGTTTAATTATGTTATTTATAGTTGATTATATAACACATTTCAATACTTATAAATTTGTGTTATACTACACTTTAGTATAACACTTTTTTTGTGTTATACTACACTTTAGTATAACACATTATTTGTGTTATATAATGAAGTTTGCATAACACAATTCTTTGCATAAAAAGTGTTATTGTAATAGATATTATAACACAATTTTTGTATTATTTTAATATTTAGATAAGTTTAAATTCTCATTATATATTTTATTTATATAACACTAATTTATTCTATTATATTTTAATTTTTTTTATATAATTAAAATTAGTTTTTTAATATATACTAGCATCATCAAATGAACTTGATTTTCAAATAACAAAAAGTAAGAACATTCAACATTGTATTAACAATCCACAAATTAGTTTAAAACATTCAACACTGTCATCAAATTATATTATAGCTCTCAGGAGACAAAGACCCGAAAACTTAAACCAATAAATCTTAAATCACATGGTAAAACTAACATGCTATACAATTTCCAACCAACGTACAAGACAATGAGTATCTATCCTAATAACCACCAATCTAGTGCCAAATATTCGATACTGTCGACTTCCCCAAATGAAAAAGGTTGAATCTTTCTTCACCTTCACGCAGGGAAGAAGAAGGCTGGATGGAGCTAGCTGGTCTCACGCAGGGAAGCGCAGGCAGAGATTTTGGTATGAATTCATCCTTATTGAAGGTAGGAGCATGTAATGCATGCACTACCCGACAGAATAGAAACCTGTAGAGAAGAAAATACACAACTCAGTAACTGCTCTATAATTTTTTCAATGCACAACTCAACAATGCTGAGTTATATATGTCAATGTTCTGGATTTAACTTTTACCAAAACAAAACAAAGACAGACATTATATTTTACTAGCAAGTAGGACACTAATGAACAAAAACATATTTCAGAGCAGCAATGTGTACTACTAGGAAAGATGAAGCAATGTGTTAAAGAAAATACAAGTCATTCAGGAATTTAATCAAACAGATTCTATGCACACATTATCACATCAAGAGAATCTGAAAAAACTTCATAGATTATTATGCAAACATGTGTTTATGAAAAAACACACATACATGTGTTCACTGGAATTTATCAACACTAAAGTAATAATTTAAGCAAGCACCAACTTACGTCAGCTAAAGAATTGATTATTAACACTTTCAATTAACATAAACACCCACACCAGTGGAAATAATATATCAGGAGTTAACTAATAACTGTAAGACAAAAAAAAAATATATAATTTGAACTCAAAAAGTATATATTGTAAACACATCACACAAAAAACCCCACATATGGACTAGATTGATGGCTGTAAGAAACCTCGATAGCAATTAAATAGTAGCTGATTGCAACATCAATGTTGCCCTTCTCCTGCAGCAGAAACATAATAATTTTCTATTAGATGCTTGCAGGCTAAATACTTGACAGTGGAACCATAAAAGATACTAAAGATTACCTTCCAAGCATTTTCCATGTTTCCATAACACTCAGCAAAGCGAGGATCAATTTGAATAGCTTCTTCATTTTTTGTAATGTACGTATCAAAATCATGTAGTTAAAACAAAATAAAATAAAATTTAAGAATCAGGTGCAAGTAAATTCACTTACAAGCCAGAAACATTGAAGAGCGTACATATATTGAGAAAATACATGAATGCTAATAAGCTTCATTGAGAACCTGAAATGTAAAATATGGCAAGATAATTGTGTGACTTGGCAATAGCAACATAATGGCTGGCCAAAAATAGCTATTATATATGCTTCAAGTACAGCCCATCAACACTTGCTCAAACCAAAAGCAGAGTGATTCAGAAACTGTACAGAAGAAGAAGAAGAAGAAGAAAAATCATTATTTTTAAACAATTCATTAACCAGAAAACAGAAGGCTGTAATCTCTTTACAGAAGTTAAAAGGAAAGGAAAACACAGATCACTTACAGCAGTTGACCAAAAGGAAAGAATAGACTTTGCTATAACTAACATTAAAATTCCTGAAGTATTATTGCTTCATTAAAATTCCAACAACTAACATATATTTTACGGGATATGTCTAACAAAACAGGAAACACAACATCTCTATATATCATTAGTAAAAAATAATGCATATAAACACATAAAATTCAAGCATGGTGATTGTAAACTACCATAAACAAAACCAATAAATACCCTGAACTATTAAAAAAGAAAGTAATCACTATAGATTACTTGGACAAAAGAAAGATGAAACAATTAAAAAAAGTATCTATTATTAAAAACAGTCAACAATATTCATAAGAACTCATTAGCCTAAAAAATTATAGAGGTATGTTGACTTACAAGACCGGGGAATTTGACCTTGAAAAACCGGATTGGGGGCACTAATCCATTCTTATTGAAACTTCATCTCCTATTGGAGACTGTTAAAGACAAACCAATTATATTATGTCATAATATAGAACAATATATTAAGTTACAGAATCAAAGAAAGAACCTTTAAACAATTTGGAAATTTGGGGAAAAGCACCAACTTTTAACACCAACAACTTGGCTAATTAATGTAAAAGATTCTGTGAAGGATGGGTGGAAAATTGGCAACCATACGAACAGAGGAAATGATCTACATAGAATTTTTATGAACTTAGAAGGTAATGTTCTAGATTCTTTGTATCCACAACACCTTACTTTAATGAAGGTTTTGGTAGGCTATTCTAAACATCACATAAATCACAGCTACAATAGACTCTAAATCACAGCTACAATAGACTTTAAACACTGAATAATGCAGGAGGTTGTTGAAATATAAAAACAGAACATCTAACAGTGAAACATTCTAGAAGAAGTCTGAACCGAGTGAGGAGCAAAACTAACCTTATCGATAAAGGATGAAGGGTAACATCGATATGTCTACTCAAATGAGGTACTATGATACCCATATCCGTCAAAATACTGCAAAGTCAATGAAGCAAGTTACATATTAACATCATATACAGGTGCCCTCCCTAAAGTCCAACCCCAATGCACTGCCCTAGAAATCAGATAACATAGTAGTTTGAAACCAATTGTTGGTAGAGAATTGTAAAATATAATAAGACAGAAATAATACATCAGTAATAGATATTATTGTAGATTCTCATCTTCCTGTGCTGAAATATGGTGACTAAATCAATCATCATATTCAATAGAAAAGTTAGGATAACCACCTCATGATTATGTAGTAAAGCTTTAGCTTACCATCTTAATACTGTGTCTAAGGTTTTTGCTGGCTCTTTGCTGCGGATAGTTCGTCTTCCAAAGCTCCCTATATATAGAAAATTTACAGTTACAAAGCACAAGTATTCAAAATAAAGGTTGAAAATTTTAATGAAAGCCCAAGAGCCTAATTAGTCTCACTAGGAGTCCTAATCCTGATGCTAACTAATTAGACTCCTTAACTACATATAAAACTATCTTGAGTTGTCTTATGAAGTAATGCATTGACTATGCAGTCAGTAAACACAATTTAACCATGTAAGAGAATTTACTAAAAACTATCATAAACAAATGGAAATTCACATAAATATAAGTTCAGAGTCAATAAAATTAACTTCAATTACATAAGAGATCAATAACCTAGAAAAAAAAACCATATTAAGCAATTATGGTGACTGAGTGCCACGGCGCTGAAAGAGCACTTGACAATGGTCCCTTTATCTCCTTCAGCAGCAGCTGCTACAACACTTGATTCCTCACTAATATCAATAACAGTGTCAATAAGACGATGATTTATTTCCCTAATTTCGTCTTTAAGAGCATGAATTTCCTACAATAAGATCACCATAGTCACTTCACAGGTATAAGTTTCTGAATGGATATGATAAAATGAACTCTCAGCACAGCACACTCATAATAAGCATATCTTTATGTGTCTCAGTATATGCTATTAGAAAGTCACCAAAATCACTTCCACTATCAGTCAAGTGACTAAATCAGATCTAAGATTGAGCTGAATGTCAAACATGGATCTTTGAAGCTAGAACCATGTTTAAAATAGGTCCTATTCATACAAACATCCATTTCAGCAAAAGACAAATACCTCTAACTTACACCTCTTGATACCAGATGTTGCAGTTGACTCTAGTTTTGATATTTCCGAATCATTAATACTACTGGTTATTGATACGACATTTAATGGCATGGCACTAGTGTAGCGCTTCATTTTCCTTGTCCCGTTAGTTCTGTCTTGGCTCATGAAATTTCTTACTTGTAAACGACAGTTTGTCATAGCAACTAAATCCTCACCAACTGCAGCTCTAGATCCATTAACGGGAGCTGATCCTGCAAACCTATCAACCATGCTGACAACAGAGCCAATGTCCCTGACAGAAGCACTCAATGCCTTAGGTGACATAGATTTTACCTGGAAACCAGAGATTATTATAAATCATTAACCAACAACAAATGAGGAACCACCAAAAATGAATACATTATCAAGTGAAAGGAAAAAGCAATGACTAACCGCTTTCATTAAACGATCGAGTAAGCTGGCAAAAGAAAAAACAGACTCAAGTAAGCTTACAGTATAAGAAAAGGTTCACTTAAGCTAAAAAGTTTCAATTTCTTTCCCTTTTCTACTTTTATACTATGGGTTTTCATTAATTTGTTTATTTTAATTAAATTTCATATATTTTTGAATAGATCCTTGTAAGTAAAAATGAGAATGTACCTGCTGTAATTTGCCAGCAATTTTCTGATACAATTCATGAAGTTAAGGTAAGTACAGTTCCTTCATTGTTTTGATCTGCCGACAAATGGAAAAAAAAACAGTTAACTTTAACTTTTTCAGGTGCCGATAACTTAAATTAACATGCATCAGTCAGCTACATAGTACATGCTTTTATGAAATATAATAACAACCATAATTTCTGTCATTCACATAATGTCTTCATCGTTTTTTTATCCTCCCAATCAGATATTTATAGTTTATTACTGCATGTATGTTTCACATTCTTGGTCATCCATAATTATCTTAATTACTTCCATAACAGCTACAGAATCCTAGCTTGATAGGTGGAATTAGTTTGATGAACAAGTCATATTACCTTCTGGCAAACCTCTTCTTGCCAATCAACACCACTCGCATGTCCAGTTGCAGCTGAATCGACAGATGCTACAAAAGGATGTTCACATAATATCATATGAGAAATGCAAAATTGCTAATTATAGAAACCTTTAAAACAATGCAAAACTATACAAGGAAACAACATACTTGATGATGTCTCTAGAGGAGGTCTCTGTGGTTGATATAACTGCTTTTGTTGATCAATTACATTTTGAGCTGATGGTTGAAGCCTCATTTCACGTTGTAGTGGATTTGGCTGTTGTTGCAAACCCAACTGTTGCTGCATCTGCGGCTGTGACTGAATCTCTGACACAATTTGCTGTTGTGGTTGTTGTGCCTGAGATGGAAGCAAATTAGATCCACTCTGTAGCAATTGTTGCTCCATTGGAACTTTGGATTGTTAGGAACTGTGCAGTTGAAGTTCATAGCTATATACCTATACAATAAAGCATAGACCACATATAAATATATATGCCCATCTGATCTCCTCTATTTTTATGACATAACCAGTCGTAATACATTAAGCTTTAAACAAAAAACACCCACATTTGCAAGTGCTATAAGCAAATAAAGAATATGTATACACTTTCATGCTAAGATCTGATGAAAATTACCTTTTACTCACAACCTTAATCTGCTTCCCATTGATTTCTAAGGTTGAATCATCTACAACCTTAATGCTTCCTTTGAATAATCCATGAGTAGAGTCATATTTAAACATGTAGGCCTGGATAAAGAATAGAAAATGTCATAACCATTTTCACATAATGGGATGACCTTAGAAGAGAATTAGGAGTAACTGTTACTTAAGTTGAACTATTAGCAAAGGACATCAATTTAATAAAATACTCTAAAAAAACTCATTTCATTCAGATACATATAATTTCATGTAATATAAAGGTCATTCAAGGTAGCATCATAAGCCTATTAATGACCATGGTTCATCACTACAGCCACTACTCACCTAAGACCATAATCCAAAAAATGTGAGAAATTTTAAAGTGCCAAGTTAACAAGCTGCCATGCTCTCAACTTGACATAAAAATAAGCTCACAAAAATCACAATAAAATCGAAACTGCAAGCATTGCACACAACAAGCATAAGCATGATTCAAGTTAGATCTGAAAGAATAGAATCATTTTTTGATCAATAGATAATTGAGATAATTATATGCAACTAAATACTTGGTAACATTTATAGAGGGTTTGAGGTGATAAAAATAATTTCAAAGCAATTAATGATCCGGATTTAAGACATCTCTCACATTTAATAGCAGTGAGAATAGAAATTATTTAGTCAAAACTATGAAGAGAAGATAGCGTAAAAGTGAATTACAAGTCCAGGAGACTGGATGATTTCTTAAGAGAACACACAATGAGAACCTCCATTCCTATGAGGTGTTTATCAAAATTAATAGCTACTGAAATAAAATGCAATTTAAACGTTCTTCCACATACTTTATAACATAGTTTGCCTTAACCATATTAAAGTAGAGCAGAATCATTTTAGCCACTTTAGACAAAAAAAAAATCACCACATTCAACAACATACTATTAACACAACAAGAAATCAAGCAAGCATGGCACAAAAACTTGACTTAAGTCATATCATTATACATTATGAAGCAAACATCTAACCAGGTAGTAAGCAAAGACATGAAAACCAAATATTACGCTCGATGCAGTCTTACAAACATAAGAAAACTTTTTTGCATCATCTGAGTAGTGCCATTTTAATTTATATATTATAATGACTATTCATGAGCATAGCAACAACATTGGCAGCTAAAATCCATCAAGTTGCAGCTAGCTTGACATCCTTACCATGTATTTAGCATCAATAAAAGGATCATTCACTGCCACCACGTCAATATCATCCCTGAATATTGCTACTCGTAAAACCAATCTTCCAATCCGACCAAAACCTATATGAGCCAAGCATTAAAAAAGTAAGGAATTAATCAACTTTACCATTCTTCTTTCAAAGAAAATAAACAAGTTTAAACCGTAAAATAGAGGAATAAATTCAAAAGAATATGTAACCGAGATAGGTTTTTGAGGAAAATAAAAGAAAAATGCATACAAATTTATATACACACGTGAATATATATAAACACGTTAAGCTCGACTAGACAAAATAATAGCAATAAAATGGTCGATCAAATGGCACAACAAAGATTATTGATTGCTAAAAATGATCAAAGGGTTTACGGGAGAGCTTAGCTAGAGATAGAGAGAAAGTGAAGAAGACCTTAGGAGGAGGATTGGAGGAAGCAAGAGGCGCAAAGATTTCAGGTCTAGACGCTTCAATCAGAGCAGCTCCGTTGGTAGATCTGAGTAGAGAAGAGAACGCCATTGTTGACTGTGTACAGAGCTTTCTCTTACTCTTTCTCTTTTCTCTTCTTCTTTCTCAACAACCCTAAATAACCAAATACCTTCTGGCTTTATGCGCCTCTTGGAAATTGGCACAAGCCGCCGCTACCAGTCGTCAAACCAGTCCTCATCCCCCATCATCAAGTCCCCTAACCTCAAAACCCCTTCCGGGGACCCAAAAGAGTCCAGCTTGGCTTGCTCTGTGGGTAACTGGAACCGACAAACGGGGCAGGAGTTATGGTGAGCGAGCCAGGGCAGAATGCAGTCGGGATGGTAGAGATGCTTAAAGGAAGATTTCAAGCAGGGAGAGGCACAGATGGGTGCGAAGAAGAAAACGGGAGAGTTATAGGCGGGCTAGGAAAAAAGGGGAAAAAAATATAACAAGCTATAGGCGGGCACCAAAATAAATTAGCGCCATTTTTTTATTTTACCACATATATGTATATAATAATACTTTTTCAGTAATATTATATTCTTGTGTTATGCTAAGGGGTATTTGGTGTAGTGATAGTAGTAATCATAGTCATCCACTATTCCGCCTTCAGTGGGTCAGGTCCTCCCTCAAAAGTTGGGGGATGCTGCTTCCGGAACCGCTCATACAATGGCTCCCATCTGTTCCTAACCTCAACTGGCTGAATAAATGATGCCACTATAGGTGGCACAATAGGTGCAACACTCCCTTCTGGAGCCTACTGTCGCAGTAGACGAATCTATTCATCTTGGCTCTGAAGCCGCTCTTGCATCTCTGCCATGATCTGCTACCAGTTCTCAGGAGCTGGCAGAGGAATCTAGCTCTGGTCATCACCTCCGGTTCCAGATGTAGTGCTGGCTAGTCGCGTCGATTGTCTTGTACCCATAGCTATCCAAGTCAATCTGCAATCAACGACTCGGCAATCAGACCATGATGATAGGGTAAAAGCTTCTCCAAAATCCACCAATGGGACATAGTCAATCACAAACAATCAAGATATAGGCATTTATCCACATGCACCGGCATTGCTAATAAGCATGAAAAAGTTAAGATATAGACATCATCCATATACAATATGCAATTAATCCTTCAGATATTCATGTACATGCACAACAATGCTAATGAGCATGCCTCAACATTGTCACAGAGCAGTCAAGGGCCAGGCCTTGTCAGTATCTCATGCATCCTATTATTCCAACAAATAACAACAATCATAATTCTTTCTAAGCATACAACAACAAAAGCACATATACACATTACCAAACCCTGAATCGAGCTTGTCTCTAGTAGCGAATGTATATGTCCAGTCGGTCTTCAGGAACCCTTAAACCTAGGACGCTCTGATACCAAGTTGTAACGCCCTGTATAGCCAAGACCACTACACTGTGTATTTATAAAGGTGCAAGACTTGCTAATCAAGTCAATTAGTTAAAAACGTGTCACTGAAACCATTAATGGACTAGGGTTAAAAGGTTTTGGTCACAAAAGACACATTTCATTTAATTAAACATTTTTGTACAAGGGATCCCAAGAGAAACAGTGTTTGAAAGTTAGTTTACAAAATTTACAGTGTATGAACAACCACTAGCCACTCTAAGGGCAAAACAGACATTTATGGTCCTCCTATTCCTGCCTCCTCCTCAACCGTGGCGGCCGAGCAGCTGATCATGTACATGCTGCCTTCAGAACTCTCTGATTCAATGCTGATCAAGCTTGCCCTTGCCTTTACTTGCGCCACGTAGCACCCGTGAGCCAAAGCCCAGCAAGAAAATATTACATTATAGTTCAAACAATGATAACAATTGAATAATCTTTAAAGCATGATCATAGACTTATCATACATCATCAATCATATAGTCCATAGACACAAAAAGAGAATCAACAAACCAACACTTAAGCTATTCAGCATGAAAAATCCATCAATCAATATTATTAATCAAATCACATAATAATCAGGGTCAACGCCCTTAGGTCACACCCTCTGTTTACTCCACTTACTCGGGTCCGCTTAAACTGAGCTCAGTGCATAATAAGCTGTCCTTAGCAACTAGTGGCTGAGCTACGCCCTCTACGCCAATGTAAACCCTGACACTCTTAGGCCATTTGTTTATTATTCACATGGCATAACTCCATTCTTTATAAAGCATACAAAATAGAGAACCCTTAGTCCCATTATAAATTCACATCCGGGTGCAGTTTTCTTACCTTTAATTTCCAAGTATACTGATTACGAGAGATGCCCCTTGAGCATGATCCGTTTCACGAGCCCTAGCTTAGTACCCAGTCACAACCAAGAATAGGGATACCATTAGTAATTTGTAAAAAGGCTTCCGGATAAGGTTCTAGTCCGAAACATCGAATTCCACCAAACACGGTAGCAGAATCGATCCCGAGCACCCTAGGTTCAATTCCCATGCTTAAAATCCCAAAAACACAAATTACCTTAAGGGTTGTGACTCAAGCTCCCTATGCCGCGACATGGCCCCAACAAGAGGCTCAGCCTCACCCAGAAACTAACACGGGTCGCGGCCCTACATGCTCCATGCCGCGGCCCGCCCTCCATCTCCAGCACTCATCAGCTTCAGAGGGCCGCGACACACAAAGAACTATGCCACGATCCGACCCCTTCGAACCCAAAAAAACCACCATTTTTAACACTCAAAACTCACTCAAAACCATCCAAAACCAAACCAATTCCCCAACTCAATTATCACAAAACTTCTAACATGTTTCCAGCAACACAATCTAGCAAAAACTTAGCCTAGAAACTCATCAAAATCCCACTTCAATCTCTGAAACCCAAAAGCTTAAAAACATCAAAACCGGTCAAGAAAACACTAAGATTTAGACATTAGATCATAAATTCGAGCTTACCATCACTGATGAACCAATCCTCTAAGAAATTTCTGAGCTAACTCCCAAGCTCCAAGCTTCAATTCAGTCCTTCAATGTCAAAGCCCATAAACACCTCAAAACTTAGCCATAACCACATAATTTAACCACCATGCATAAAACTTATGGCTTACCTTAACTCTTGATTGAATCCTTAGCTAATCCTTGAGCTAATCTCTTAAATCACAGCTCCAATTCTCTGAATTCCAGCCAAGTTCTTCTTGGTTCCTTGTGATTTCCTTTAGGAGAGAAAGAGAAGAGGAGGGAAGGTCAGTTTGGCTTTTGTTCCACCGTGTTCTATATTTTACTTAGTCTATCCTTAAGCAATTAAGTCAATCCCAAGGCTCAAGGTACCGGAAACGTCCCCGAGGGCAAAATAGTAAAATTCCCCATTATCCCCACCTAAGCTTCCTAACATCAAATATATCTCCAATTATTTATTTTCATAACCCGATAACCCATATAATCATCCAATACCTAAAATACCCCTTGACTTGCCCCAAGTCAAGCATTAGGTCCCGTAGTGACTTTCCCACTCACTTGCTCCCTAGGATCGCCTCAAGTCGCATGTTGCAGATTTACCCACATAATAATGTGGTCCTCACAATTATAGCATATAATCACTTTTACATTCATATAACCACACAAGCATGCTTATCACAGAATCATTCATTAAACTAATAAATTCACACATAAACCAATTATGCCCTCCTGACACATTAATCAAGGCCCTTAAGCCATATTAGTGATTTTGGGTCGTTACAGCTCCACTCATATAACATTTGAATTCTTTCACTAAAGTACTTTTTTTAATCAGTTTTGCCCCTTCCTCATTCTAGTTTTCACTATGGAGCTTGTCTTAGAGCCTTCAAACTTTTTCTCTCCTTGGTTTACCACTTCAACTCTACAACACGTTGGAATTTATATTGCTGCAAAAACTTTAAATATAACATCCTCTTTTTGCACTCGTAGCTTTAATTCACCTTTTTGTACATTAATTAATGCCCTACCAGTCGCTAAGAATGGCCTTCCAATTATTATTGGAATATTTTCATCTTCTTCCATATCTAAAATAATAAAGCCTATAGGAAAGATGAATTTACCCACTTTTACCAATACGTCCTTAATCACTCCATGAGGATGATTAACTGTCCTGTCTGCCATCTGTAAAGACACTGTAGTTGCTCGAGCTTCTCCCAAATTCAGCTTCTGAAAGATTGATAGAGGCATCAAATTCACACTAGCCCCTAAATCACATAATGCCTTTGTTTCTACTAAACTCCCTGTAGAACATGGGATATTGAAACTACCAGGATCTTTAAGCTTTTGAGGTAATTTCTTCTGTAGTATTGTGCTGTACTCTTTAGTTAATGCAATCATCTTATAATCCTCTAGCTTGTTTTTCTTTGACAAAATTTCCTTCATGAACTTCACATAGCTAGGCATCTTCTCTAATGCTTCTACGAACGATATATTAATATGTAGCTTCTTGAACACCTCTAAAAACTTTGCAAACTGCTTATCCAAATTATGCTTACTAAGCCTTTGTGGATATGGAATTCTAACATGATGCTCAATACTTACAGGTGGCACCTCCTCTTCCTTCCTAAGGTCTTTAGTAACATTTTCTTCATTAGACTTCTCTTTCTTTAGAAAATCTGTAGTAACCTCCTCTTGTGCTGGACTAGAGACATATCGATCCTCTATCTTCTTGCCCTTGTTTTCTACTGTCATACTTAGTCCCACTCCTCAAGGATATTGCATTACACTACTCTTTAGGATTAACTTCTATAGTGCTAGGAAAATTTCCTTGAACTCTATTAGACATTAAAGTAGCCAACTACCCTATTTGAGTCTCCAAACTCCTTATGGACGCCCTGGTTTTAGTCATGAATTGGTTAAGTACATCAAGTTGAGGTTCAACTAGTTTCATTGGCATTTGTTGTGGTCTATTTTGTGGTTGATAATATCTAGGTGGAGGGTATTGTTGTGAATGTTGCTGTGGATATGGTGGTCTATTTTGATGTGGTTGATATTGTGGCTGAGGTGGAGGATAAGGTTATAGAGTATTTTGATTATTAGACCAGGAAAAATTAGGATGCTTCTTCCAAGCTGGGGTGTAGGTCATAGAATTGGGATTATTGGGTTGTCTCGGGTAATTCCCTGTAGCTTGTACTTCTTCCATGGGCATGTTATTCATATCTAGAGCAGGAAATTGGTTGGGTAAATGGATTGTTCCACACAATTCACATAAGTTTTGAACTTGCATAGCTTAAGATGGGATTGTAGTCTTTTGTAATTGCTTTGTCAAGGCTGCTACTTGAGCAAAAAGCATTGCTATAGCGTCCAATTCCATCATTCCAGCCACCTTCTTTGGTTGTCCCATTTCAGTTGGCCATTGGTAATTATTTATTTCCATCTCCTCTAATAGCTCATATGCCTCATTAGCACTCTTACTCATAAAATCACCTCTTGCCACAACATCTATAATTGTCCTAGTTGTTCCATTCAACCCATTGTAAAAATTATGCACCAACATCCACTTTTCTATTCCATGGTGTGGACACTTTCTTAACAACTCCTTAAAGTGCTCCCAAGAATCATACAGTGACTCTCCTTCCATCTGATAAAAGTTATTAATCTCTCCCCTTAGTTTTGCAGCCTTTGTTGGAGGAAAGAACTTGGCAAGGAACTTTTGAGCTAACTCCTCCCATGTAGTGATAGAATTCTCTTGTAAGGATATCAGCCAACTCTTCACCCTATCCGTCAGTGAAAATGGGAATAGCCTCAATCTTATAGCATCATCGCTCACCCCATTCATCTTAAACATAGCACATAACTCTAGAAAATTGGCTATGTGTAAATTGGGGTCCTCCATTGGCATTCCTCCAAACTGAACAGTTGTTTGGACCATTTGGAGAATTGTGGGCTTAATCTCAAAATTGTTTGCAGCAATGGTTGGAGGTCTAATGCATGAATGTACTCCTGTAACAGTAGGAAGTACATAATCTCTCAAAATTTTGGTCCTTGCTCCCTTTAAACCTCTGCAACCCCTTGACCATTATAAGCACCATTTCCCAAATTGTCAGCCATGGTAAACTCCAATCTCCTCTTTGTTTTTTGGTTCTGCCTACACGTTCTTTCAATTTCCAGATCGATTGGTATAATCTCCTTTTGTCTATTGCTTCGCATATACGAACAAGTCCTGAAACACAATAGAACCTTGATCCAAATAAATGTTAACAGAAATTAAATTAAATAAAATAACCAAATTAGAACAAATAACAATAACTGTGATATTGGAATATAAGTCCCCGACAACGGCGCCAAAAACTTGATCGTGAAAATCTATACAAGCAAGTATACGTGGTCGAATCAAGTAATATATGATAAATAGAGTGTCGATCCCACGAGGGCTGATTTCCAAATACCACTAATTGATTTTCAAATTATATTTGGTGAATTAAAATTTAATTGAATAATTAAAAGTAAAAGGAATACTATAAACTATGAACAAAAATTAAAGAACTGGAAACAAAACAATGAATCAACTAATTAAAAATCAATAATAAAAAGCCTAGGAATTAATTTCATCAACTATTCATTCTATTAATTTTAATAATCATTTCTAAATCTCTTCTTTCTATTCTAATAGCAGGTTAATATAATCGATTCCTATTCTTTTTCAAGATATAAGATCTCAATCTATATGCAGGTTTTCTACATTTTGTGATAAACTTGAACATATAAAAGGCATTAAACATGGAAACCTAATTACTACACAAGTCATACAGGTACTTTCGTCCAATATGCAACCTATGTCTATACAATGATAGCATATTCAATTCTCATCTTTCGAATTTTGAATCAAAACCATTAAATCAAGTAAATAGTGATCAAGTATTTACTAGCATTAAACAAACATCATATAGATTAGAATAGAAAAGAAGTATCAATAGAAATTTATAATAAAATCAAATAGAAATCCTAGTGACTATATTAATTCCTAGATAAAAGAAATTAGTTCATAAATAACATGATGGAAATAAACTGCAAATAATTGTTCATAAAATCAACCTAAAGAATTCAGATGAAAATAGAAAACTAATTACAGCAGCCTCTTCTAATCTAGGGTTTTTAAAAACTGAGACTCCTCTCCAAAATCATAGAATAATGTTCCTTAAATAGTCTTCCAAGATTCCCAAGTGAATAGACCATTTTGCCCTTCAAAAAGTGGTCTAAAATTTGCAAAACGCGTATACAGCTCTGTAGCGTTGTGTCTGGAGCGTTGTAGTGCTGTGTCTGGAGCGCTGTGTCTGGAGCGTTGTAGCGCTAAGCCAAAATGCCTAAAATTTTGTTCACTAGCACTGTTGCGCCCTCCATGTAGCGCTGTAGCGCTACCTTTCAGTTCTTGATAGCGCTGAGGCGCTATCTTTGTAGCGTTGGGGCGCTATCTTTGTAGCACTGGGGCGCCACTTCAAGAATTGATCAACTCCTTCATATACTTCCTAGCGCTATGGTGCTCCTTTGATAGCATTGTAGCGCTATTGACAGCGTCAAAACCTGCACATATCGACCTTGAAAAACAAGATTTTCTCCAACTTAACTATATTTTCTTTAACTTCCACTCCTTTTCACTCTTTTCACCAACTTATCATGGAAAACCTAAAACATGAACAAACAAACATAATTCTGCAATAAAATATTCCTAAACTAATGAAACCATCCTAAAACTAGACCATAAACAGGCTTAAAGCTCGTTTATCAGGCGAGGCAAACTATGTTCTGGGAATCTCTTGACACTTTCTCAGGCTAATTATAATGATAAAGTGCTTGAAAGATTCTCTATGGAGAATTCCAAGAAAGGTCAATTACCGACCAGACATGGAATTTCTCTCTCCAAGGAACAATGTCCTAAGACACCTTAGAAGGAAGAGGATATGAGAAAGTATCCCTATGCTTCAGCAGTTGGGAGTCTGATGTATGCTCTGTTGTGTACTAGGCCCAACATATGTTATGCAATTGGGATTGTAAGTCGTTATCAATCAAATCCTAGTTTGGAACACTGGATTGCAGTAAAACACATTCTCAAGTGTCTTAGGAGAACAAGAGACTATATGCTGGTCTATTCAGGGGGTGAGCTAATACCCTACTGGATACACTGATTCTGATTTCCAATTAGATAAAGACAGTCAAAAATTTACATTTGGGTCAGTGTTCACTCTCGGTGGAGGAGTTGTGGTCTGGAGAAGCATTAAGTAATCCAGCATAGCTAATTCAACCATGGAAGTCGAATACATAGCGACTTGTGAAGCAGATAAGGAAGTGGTTTGGTTGAGGAAGTTATACACTGATCTGGAAGTTGTTCCAGATATGGATAAGCCACTAATCATGTACTGTGACAACAGTGGAGCAGTAGCTAATTCCAAAGAACCTAGAATCCACAAGAGAGGGAAGCATATAGAAAGAAAATACCATCTGGTAAGAGAGATTGTACACAGAGGTAATGTGACTGTTATGAAGATAGCATCAGAACAAAACCTGGCTGACCCGTTAACCAAGACACTTCCTGTAAAATCGTTCATAGGTCACGTGCGCAATATGGGATTGAGGGAGATACCTCACTTGCTTTAAGGGAAAGTGGGAGATTATTAGGATCAATGCCCTAAAAGCACGTAAAGACATTTTATTGGTTTTAAATAAAAGTACAATTTTATTATATTTGAATGTTATAATTATTGTTTGAATTAATTATATAATAATATCAAGAAAATTCCCTATTCATTCATGAGAATATAATCTTTTTTTAGCACGAGAGAATTAAGATCATATATAATGAATAAAATAGTTAGTAACATATTAAAGTAAGAAATCTTTAATGAATAGTTACTAGCACAGTTTGCTAAGCATACAAGATGCAAGTAATCTAGATTTAGATTACTGATGTGGATAGACATCTTAGTAAAGGTGTTGTATATAATAGAGATTATATATGACAGGACTGATGAGAATTAATTATCTTTATAAGCTTGCCGTTTGACGTAAATATTTAATTCTTGTTATAATAGATGATCATTTGTAGATCAGTCTAAATCCTGAGTATTCATGAACTCCTGTTTATGTTTATTGGATCTTTTGATTCACTCATTAAAGTCTCTTAGAATAATGAGGCTAATGACTTTTGTTTTGGAGATTCAATATCATGGATGGCTTGGAACATGAATTACAATATTGGAATCCATGCTTTGCTAACAGATCGAATATTGGTTCCCTTAAGGATTGATTCTGGAACTGAATAGTTATTGAGCTCAAATATATAATTAGATTATAGATTAATTATTCGCTAGTGAATTAATGATACTTAAGGATCAAGATGTAATTAGAAGGGTAAATCAATAATTTTGACCAGCTCTAATTAATGAACCAATAATGGAGGACAAAACTACATATATTGATTATATCAATGGACTACTAGAGAAAAATCTATAAATATAATTCTATAAATACTTAGAGTGCAATTCCATATTTATAGTGAAGTAATCATGAAATTAATAAATAAGATTATTATATTAAAGAGTTTAATTAATAATTTGGTTTATTGGAGCTTCGTATTATAGGTTCATGGTCCCCAGATCACCTCTATTTTACACTGTCAAGGGTAAGGATGTCAAAAGAAAGATTTGTTAAGACAAAGGACTAAATTACAAAGGAATTAACTTTCTAGGGCAAGGAAATAATTATTTGATAATTATCGGCAATTGATTAATTGTGAATTAATTAATTATTTAATGATATAGTTTTTATTTTAAAAACTATAGGTTAAAATTAATATTAATCTTGTTTGGATTAATATAAAAAGAGAAAATAATAAATATCTTATTTATAATATAATATTCATTTATTTAATTTAAAACTGATATTTTAAGATAAAGTTAATTTTGAATTAACCGATATTTATGTTGGAATAAATATCTTCTCTTAAAAGTTGATTAAATAAACAAATGAGAAAATTATGGCAACCCTAATAGGGCTGGGGGACACACACTATACAGTACAGTGTGTGGCGCCTAGCATCATGGTTTTTATCCCTGGGATTTGAATTTTGAATTTCAAATAAATTTACTTAATCAGTTATTTAATTATTCTTTTTAAATACGATTTAAATAGATAATTAAATAAAAATATCCAATCAGTTATATTTTGAATTATATTTTAATTAAATAAAGATTATTTAATTAGATTAAATATCTTTATAAATATGATATACGTGATATTCAAGAAAAGTATGGATAATCAGACTCTCTCAAAAGTGATAGTTTTCTTTAAACCTGAAAACTGTTCTAAACCTTCTCTCTGTCAAAACTCTCTAGATCTCATGTGTTGAGTACATCTAGGGAGTCACATAAATAAACGTTTGGAATCCTACGTGCCCACACACGTCCTTGTGTGTTTGATGATTGGTATGGAAGATCAGGGTGTGACATCTCAGAACACTAGATAGGAAGATCGTTGATTTATACAAAAAGACTCAAGGACACTTGATAGGCTACAAGAGGTAATCCCTGATCTATTTTTATGTGATTTAATATTTTGATATGTACATGTTCTTGGCTGGTATTTATATTTACTAAAATGGGTCCATACATTCCGCTGTGTACCTTTGATTTGATCATTTAATACCAACAGTAGATAATATAGGAATAGTGTGGAAAAGTTGTATATGGGTTGATAAACAATATTTTGGATCACTTCTGGTTAAGAACATAACACAAGTAACATTTTTGTTGATACCACTGAGGCAGAGGAAGTGGGGAGTTACAGGTAAGGTTCAAGAAGACATAAGTTTCAATTTCTCCAAAGTATGTTCAAGGTCGCATTATGGGAAGTGATGGGATTGCATATGAGTAAATTAAGATAAAAACAATAAGGAATTTTCTAAAGGAACTCCTTGGGGGTTTGAAGCACTGGAAATCGATAAGACACCTCGGCTTTTACTTGAAGCAACTTCGGGGATTGCCATATCCTCGACTGAAGTAACGTAGAAACCTAAAGTTTGTCTGAATGGATCGTTGTGTGCCAGATTCTCAGAAGTTTAAATATGGGTTGATTCACATGCCATGGTATTAGAATATGCATGTGATGGTCTGGGACAAGAGGACGGCGCGATGGCCACTATCCTTGCTTAAACACATGGAGTTATAGTGTGGTACATCAAGGATTAGGGTGTGCGCGTGTGTAGATTGAAAAGGTGATTGTTCGTGCTTCACATAGGATGATTGAATAAGAACCTAGATGCTCTACATAGGACTTTAAGTTGACAGTATTGCTGGTTAGTAACAATTAGGGTGAGGTAACTACTGGGATTGGTATAGAACCTGTGATTGATAATTCGTAGATATACCTCTATGACAATGAAATACAGAAGAAGGATCTCGTAGGAATCGTTAAGAATCCTACCATCTTAGCATGGATAGGTTAAGATATGAGAATTGGATGAGTGATCCGATGGAGGCTGGTGTCGAGGTAGAGATTCTAGATGAATCTTAGACAATCCCTCATGATCGTTGTATCCAGGAAATTTGAGTGGGTGCTGATACCTAAAATTTGTATACCAGGAGGCGCACTGCCTAATCCTTTAACAAGTGAGAAATGATAATCAGAAGCTAGAGAGGCTATTATGACTCCAGGGGATCTTGGAGTGAGTATGGAGGAATATAGTTATGGACAGTAGGGGTGGACCACCTCAGATTGCAGGTAAGATGAATGGATACGGGAAGTTGTGACTTGACATATTGGGTTAACACACTCTGGTTTGTGTGAGCGAGATATGATAAGAATGAGTGTGTGAAGGGAGACCGTACGTCTACCTGGGACACCGAAGTCGATAGCGTCAAATTGAGACCCTTTATTTGCCGAGTTTGGAAAAGGGTTAGAGAGGGCAATGAGTATAAGATTGGGATTTGGAATTATTGGTTACCTTCAGACAGACTGATAACTTGAAGGAACGATTCAGAATTTAAGCATTTTACCTCAAATATGTAAGTTTTCAGGATAGTGAGGCAAATATGGTCCCCTGATTGGATTGTCACAGTGATGAATGCCGGTCAACGAGTGACTTTGAATAAGATATTGTGAGACAGGGAACGAGAAGTACTTATTCTGGGAAATGAAACAAAGGACAGGAAGTATTTTGGTCCAGAATTTGTTCGAAGGACCAATGAAGTTATTAAGGATTGTTATAGCACGTGTGTCTGCTTTATTGAGAGGACATAAGAGTTCAAAAAACTTAAATATAGGAATGTGGAATCCCAGGATTGGGGACTCTGTACTTCTATGAGTATTGTGGACAAAAAATGATAAGATAATTTGGGAAGGAAAGAGGAGTTTTGACTCTAGATTGATAGACTTATGGGATCCTAACAAGGATTAGGCTAGAGGCCTACATATTATCCTTACCCCAGCATGGGTAGAGGCTTGTAAGATGTTACTGGTGCCTATGTCAAGGAAATAAGTGCCGAGTGCTACCCCTGATTGGGTGAAGAGACCCTGGAATTTCAGTGGAACTTAATGTGTAAGGAAAAATCGTTGGAAATCCTAGATAGGAGAAAGATAAAGTCTTACAGAATGAGTCTGTCACTCTAGTGAGGGTGTTACAAAGAGATAGTGAAGTAATGGATTTGACTCTGAAGTTATAGTCAGATTCATGGGATTAGTGTCCTGAGACGTTTGAATAAATTTCGAGGACTAAATTTCAATAAGGAGGGGATAGTTATAACATCCCAAATTTTCTATTAAGGCTGAGTGCCTTGATTAATGTACCAGGAGGGCATAATCAGATTTATATGTGGAATTAATTGAATATACGTGTGATTATGTGGTATAAATGATTTATTGGGTAATGTGAATAGTTATGCATGTTTATGTGTATTAAATATGCACGTGGGCCGTTTCTGTAAATTGGGGCATAATTGTAATTTTTGACATGTTGAGGATATATTTGTATTATGTGTGTATTACGAGTGAAACCCTAGTGTTATAGGGATGTGTGGTCTGAGGCAATCCTAGTGGGCGGATTAGCGGAATAGTCACAATTGGGTCAAATACCCGGCTCGGGGTGAGCCTACGAGTATTTTGGGAACTTAGCCTGTATTCATATTTACCGGGTAATGGGTAGTTATTTGGTAATTATTTGGGCATGCTGGGACTAATTGGGAATTTATAAGACTACTCGAGGATTAGGGAGATAAATGACGGTATTTCCCTTGGGGTCATTAAAGAGTAAGTTTTAATCTAGGGGATTTTTGGTATTTTTTCTAGCTTTTGGTTGACCTTAGTTGAGGCTAGAAGCCTTTTCTCTCCCATGTTGCTCTCTCTCTCTCTCACCCTCTTTGGGAGACTTTAGGAAAATTGATGAGGGAAGCACCAATCTCTGAATTTCGGGGCAAGGTTTTCTGGGGAGATTGAAGTTCAGGGGTGCTGGAAGACTCTAATCTTAAGGGAACAGTTAGGATCAGCTCAGCCAGAGGTAATTTGAAGTTATGTTTTGAGTTTATTTTTTAAAGTTCTTATGTGTTGAAAGTTCTTACTGAATTCTTATTTCCTAGGGATTTTTTGGTTATGTTTTCAAATGATTGTTCTGCTCTGAGTGTAGTATTGAGGTGTTGAGGCTAAATTCTGACCGCTCGGTTAAGACCGTGAAATTGGTGCCTAGTAACACAACCTGACTTACTTAGGCCGATGTCGTGAATTTTAATATAAACTTGCAGATTGTCTGTTGTGTTTGATTAGTTATGCATTGATTGAAATAAATTATTGTATTTTGTGCTGTGATATTTTATTGCCGGCCTCGGCTCACGGGTGCTCTATGGTGCAGGTAAGGGGAAGGAAAAGGTTGATCAACCTTGAGTTGGAGGGCAGGGAGCGGTGCGTAAATGTTTGGCCTACTTGGTCACCACGGTTGGGGTATTTTTGAGGAGCACAGTATAGTGTCTGGTTTTGTCGCTTAGGTCGACAATACATTGATTTTTAAATTGTAAACATGTTTTAAGCATTATTTTGGGATCCCAAAGTAACTCTTTTATGATCTTAATGAAAGTACAAATGTTATATATGAAAGTTTTATTAAATGAGCCTTTACGTTAATTTAATTACACTTTTGGGTCTAACACCTCGATTAGCGAGTCAAATAGATATTTTAAAACCACATGGTAATGACTCTAGGATAGTAGGGCGTTACACCAACCATTTTAGGAGTCTACTCTTGAGGCTCTCTAATTTCAGTTGGTTCTATTAACTTGTTGTCATCACATGACTTGTTCTCAAAGAACTCAACCTCTATTGATTCAATTATCACATTAGACTTCAAGTCTAATATTCTATAAGCTTTGCTATTTTGGGCATAACCCACTAATGCACATCTTATAGCCCTTGGACCAAACTTGGTCCTTTCGGGATCAGTATTCTTGAAATAAGCAAGACATCCCTATACTTTAAGATAACCAATGTTTGGTTTCTTTCCTTTCCATAACTCATACGGAGAGATATTATTTTTCTTCATGGGAACACAATTTAAGATATGATAAGCGGATAACAAGGCTTCACCCCACAAACTAAAACTCAATTTTGAATGTGATAGCATAGCATTAATCATCTCAAGAGATGTTATATTTTTTCTTTCTGCTATAAAATTTTTTTGTGGAGTATAAGGGGATGTACATTCATGTATTATTCCATGATCTTCACAAAACAATTTTAAAGCATTTGAAAAATACTCACCACCCATATCTCTTCTAAGCACTTTAATTTTCCTTTCCAATTGATTTTCAACTTCCGTTTTATAAGCTTTAAATATATTAAATGCTTCATCTTTATTCTTAAGCAAATAAACATATGTGAACCTAGAGCAATCATCTATGAAAGTAATAAAATATCTACTTCCTCCCTTAGTCAACATTACTTTTGGTTCACATAATTCACTATGTATCAAATCTAACAACTTAGAGTTTCTTTCAACACTAGGAAAATATTTATTTACCATCTTAGATTTAACACATAATTCACATTTATTATGCTCAACATTATCACAATCAATCCATATTTAATTGCTCTCTTTTAAGTGTGCTAAATTCTATATGGGCAAGTCTAACATGCTACAAATTAATAGAATTTGAGTCAATCATATAACAACAAGAGGAGGAAACTTCATTGTTTGAGTTATCAATAGAAGTATGAAGTTTGAACATGCCATCACAAGCATATCCCTTTCCCACAAATACATTCCCCTTTGACATAGTGAGCTTTCCAGAATCTATTACAACCTTGATTCCCAGTTCGGCAAGCAAAATACAACTCACAATGTTTCTACTCCTTCTTGGTACATACAAAACATTGGTGAGTAGAACCTTCTTGTCGGATGTGAAGAACAAATCAATAGTTCCTTTTCCTTCAACCCATTGACATTTTCCCATTGCCCATTTGTATCGCATGCCCTTCCTTTGAAGATTCAAAGGTCTTGAAAAAGGATCTATCATAGGTACCATGAATGGTGGCACAAGTATCATACCACCACCCATTCACCTTTCCATCAATGGCATTGACTTCGCTTAGTGTTTCCACTAGCTCTTTTTCAGTTGAGTTGACTCTTGCTTCATTGTTATGGTTCCTCTTGAACCTACGATCTCTAGCGAATTGTCCTTGCCACACACAAAGCAAGGTCCCTTGGAACTTTTGAATTGTCCCTCATTCTTCTTGGGCCCTAATGGTTTTTAACCCTTGCCCTTGTTCTTCCCAATTCCTTTTCCCTTAGGAGGATTAACCACCACATTGTCTTTTGAAGTCTTTCCATTAGACTCCTCCTTGTTCTTATTTCTAGAACGAGATTCCTCCTTAATCCTCAAGTGTTTGAGGATTTCCTCCAATGAAATTCCCTCATTCTTATGGAGGATCTTCTTCCTATAACCCCTCCAAGATGGAGGTAACTTGGATATTATGGTACTCACAAGGAATTGTCTCGACAATACAATATTAAGTGTAGATAATTTATTCACAATAATTTGCAATTCATGTATTTGGGGAAGAAGGAGTTTAATATCATAGAACTTAAACTCCATATACCGAATAATAAGGAATTTATTTGTAGCTTCTTCTTCTTCTTCTTCCACTTTGTACTTCTTTTCCAAGGCTTCCCAAATCTCCTTGGCGGTCTTGGTGTTGGTGTAGAGATCATACAACTGTGAATACTCACTTTCACAGTCATCTTCGCCCTCTCCATCGTTGTCGTCGTTACCATCGTAACTGTCGTGGGCAACCACCTCCAAATTAGTAGGTGGAGATGGTCGACTTGGTTCTCCTCCCACAACGACCATGGGGGGAACGTCGTTAGGGAGATTCCTTCTTATGGCTACCCTTTTTGGGGGAGAGTGAGATTACACCTCCTCAATAATTTGAATCTACACAAAATTATGATTGATAGAGACCAAAGAAAGATTGAGAAAGACGATGCAAATCCTAGTGTTGGAACACAAATCTTCAACTTTGATGATGCTTCAAAACCCTTGTTGAATCCACCACCTTGAAGTTCTTCTTCTTCAATGGAAAACATAGCCAAATGCTTATACACGATTTGTATCACTGTCCTAATTCTCTATTTCCTAGCCCACCATAGATGCTTGAGGCTTTTTCTAAGAGGAAATGTGAATTGGGATTGAATAAGCCTTAAACTGACAAAATCAAACACTTTCTTTTTTGAGTTTCATGGAGAAAACTAGAGATTCTTGAAAGCTAGAGAGAGAGAGGCTAGAGAGAGATTTGAGAGAGTGATCAAGTCTTCCAAATCTCTATGAGGACCCTTTTATAGTGTAGGCATCGTCATTAGGTCTAACAAATAGTATTAGAGCTATATAACTCGTCATTTGGAGCTTAAAACATGTGTCCGTAGGGACACGCTAGGCCACGTGTTGCCTGTTTGTAGGCGATGCATCGCCTGCCAGGAGATGTGTCGCCTACTAGCAGTCAATGCGTCACCTGCTATGGCTTTTGAGCCCTTTTGCATCTAGGCGATGCAACACCTCTTAAGAGGCTCGCATCTCCTCCCCCTCTTAATTTTGACCCCTCCAACAGGCCTAAAATTGCTCCAAATGCTATCAAACTTTTTGGGGGATCCTTAGATACCTCTATGTATCACTTTGGACCCAAAAACACAATTTTTAAGTGCTTATAATTGAAACTCAAATTTCACATCTTTACTATGTGAAATTCACTAAGTGTTTTATACCTAGCTTATATAATAACATTTATCCTTTGTATTTAACCAATTATAACAACCATTACTACAACTCAAGCTTTCTTAAATCTCTCAATGAAAGCACCAAAATGTTGACTAGCAATTTTCTTAGAACTAATTAAAACACAACTTAAGGAAATAGAAGTTGAGACACGAGATTTTACGTGGTTCAGGTTGTGAATCAACCTTAGTCCACAAGTCACTTGTATTTAGGATGTTAAAATCATGCAAATGTCAGGCTTCTTTGGAGATTTTCAGGCCACATTTTGGCAATATTCTACAAAGAAGAAAATAAAATTAGGATCATTTACAAAGTGTGTCATAGCCCTATTTATAGATGGCTAAGGGAAATTAATTCTTTAAAAAGGGCTAAATACAATTATTCTCGTTGCGTATCTCACTAGGTCCAATATGAGGTACCAACCCACTACTTTTTTGGGAAACACGTTCCTGACAGTGTTAGGAGGGTAGCAACACGTTTTCCCATGTCAGTCGGCATTGTGAGACATCCTGCTTGTTTCTTGTACGGGATTGACACCACGATCTGTGTAACGATGAATGTTAGATGGTCGCTTGTGGTCCGGGGTCACTGTGCTTGACACCTAGCAGCTCTACTCCATGTCCAGAGGATGATTCTCGCAGACTTGGAGGACACGAGTAGAAGAAACAGTCTTACACTGACACTTGGAACATTGTCATGGAACATGGTCCTTGAGAAGTAGCATTCCTACGAGGACACACTCCTCTAGTAGTGGTGAACTATGATTGAAGGCAAGACTTACCTCCCGTGGAGCTCCAAGTAAGCTCTAGGGGAGTTAAGTAACTTTCGTGAAGACTTAATTAGTCTTTAATGTGTGCCACGTATCACTTGGTGAAAACTCTTTAATGGAATTGAATAATGCTTCCCTTAAGGGTTGACTTTATGAATTAAATTATTATTGAGCTCAAATTCATAAATCGTTTTATAAATTAAGTATTCACTAGTAAGGTCAATGATGCTTAAAGATATTAAGAGATAGTTACATAGGTCGAACATTCAACTTATCCTTGCATTAATCATTAACCATTAATGGAGGATTAAATGGTATGTAATGATTATATTAAAGGATGATGTATTACAAAGTATTCAGTTAATGAATTGTCTATATTTGCAAGAGTTCAATCTCATATTTTTAGTCGAATAATATTGAGATTAATACATAAGGTCAGTATATTAAAGGAGTTATAATTGATAATTTAAATTTTATGGAACTTGGAATTATAGGTCCATAGGTCTGCTAACCGGCTATATCAACACTGTTCAAGGTAAGAGTTGAAACAACGCTAAAATTGTGAAAGGACATATTTGGAAGAAAATTGTTCTTGAGTCATATATGTGATTATATGATCATTGAGATTAATTAATTAATTATCCATTTTATACATATAATTTTTGAAATTATTAATTATGTTTTCTTTATTTAAATGTGAAAGATAAATATGATAATTCAAATTGGATTTGAATTGGTTCAAATATTTATTCAATTGACTAATTATTAATTATCTGATAAGTTTGTTATCAATTAGCAAATATTTTATCAATTTTGGATAAATGGATTATTTAATATAATTAATAAATAAAAATGGTTAAGGCACATGCCTTGAAATTAGCATGTGTCACATGCCAATCACACTCATACACTATGATTGGCATGTGACTGAGTGGATGACTCAGTCTTATGCTATTTTATTATTTAAATATTATCTTAATAATTATAATATTTTAAATTTGATTTAATTCATTAATATAAACAATATTTTAGAAAAAGTTTCTAAGGAGGCTAAACTTTTCTCAGACTTTTTACAGAGAGAAAAAAGTATAGTATTTTTTTTCTCATAAATCTGAAAACCTAATTTCTCAATGCCTATTACAATATCTCATGTGTTGAGAACATCTTGTGAATCACAAAATCATCCATGGTTTCTCTGTGGCCACACACGTATTGAGGTGTAGAGAATAGTTCGAAAGATCTTGGTTTGAGTTCTTGTCAAATCTTTTTGATTGGATGTTCGATTAATTATACAAGAAGTAAGCAAAGACGCTTGATAGGCTTCAACTAGTATTCTTCTTCTTATATGTGTGTTTGAATTAATGTATGTATATTAATTGATCCATTATTTAAAAAAAAATTAAAATAAAATAATTTTTTGTTATTCCCTAGGCCCAACAGCGTGCATTCTGCTGCACATTCGGTAATCTGTTACAAACATTTTTGACCAACAGTACCTCAAACCCACTACTCTCTGTGCCCTGACACCTATGGCACTTCAGAGTATTATGCTATCCCCTTGGGACATGTTAGGAACGAGTTTCCTAATACGCAACGGAATTGTGTGATGGGTTGGCCCAGTGTACAACAAAATTTTTTGTAACATATTTAAAATACTTTTAAATATGCAAATCCATTAATATACATACATTAATCATAAACAAGAAAAGAATAAAGAACATACCTCTTGATGCCTATCAAGTGTCCTTGCTATCTTTTCGTAAAATAAATGATCTTCCTATCCAAGATGCTCTCAGATACTCACACCAAGATCTTCCACAACATTCTCTATAATTCAAGAAGTGTGTGGGCACTTAGAGAATAATGGATGATATATTTTTTATTCAACTTGATGTACTCAACACATGAGATCAAGAGAATAGGCTTGAGATTGGTTCTGTATTTTTGTCAGGGAGAGATGGAAAATATCGTTCTTTTCATAAAGCGAATAATTGAGTATCTTGTTATTTTCTGATAAGTCTAATATATTTAGAAAATATTTAAATTGAAAAAATAAATATGTAACCAATTACAATTTATCTTTTAGTTAATTAAATATCTTATTAATGAAAATATCTAAACTATCTTTTCAAAAAATTTATTAATTAGTTAATTAAATAAATGAAAGTGAAAAAGCCACTCCCTGATTATATAGTTGCATGCCACACACAGTTCAGGGATTGTGTGTGTTGTGCAATACCCCATAAAATAGGGGGATTTATTTTCTCAACTATTACTTAATTATTTTAATAATGTAAACATAAAAACTCACTTTTGACTTATTTATTAATTAATTAATTAAATGAATAGAAGTGAAAAATCCAATCTTGATTCTTTACTGTGCTACACGCCCAAGTGAGTCCTTGAGACTCCTTGGTGCGTGTAGCTCCCTACAAAATAGGGTCCAAGATTTTTTTTTCACAATTATTTAATTATTTATTCAAACTGTCTTATCTGATAAAATCCAACAACTTGATAATTAAATAAAATTTGAATCTATTATCTTTTTAATTTGAATAAATAATAATCTTTTAAATTAAAATTCAATTCGAACTTGTCAGATTATTATCTCCAACTCAAATAAAGATATTTAATTAATTCTACTAATTAATTAAAACTAATTTTAATTTAATATTAATTTCGAAATTTTAATATTTATTTTATTATAATTTTGAAAACTATAATAAATTAATTATTTAATAATTTCAAAAATTACACAATAACTAATTATTAATTAATTTTGATAATTACAATTAAATCGTATTTAATTAATTAATCACTATTACCACATAATTGCATATTTGGCTCGAAGAACACAATTCTTCTTAAATATGTCTTTTTACCATTTTACCCTTTATATCAACTCTTGCCTTGAATAGTGTTGATAAAGCTGCTGTGGGGACCTATGGACCTATAATTCCAAGCTCCAATAATTTTGTGGTTATTAATTAAACTCTTTAATTAAATAATCTTAATTTATTAATCTCATGATTACTCCAATATAAATATGAGACTCCATTATTGTAATTATAGACATTTCATTTTATGAGTACTTTATAATAATAAAGTGTCCATTGATATAATCATTACATACAAATTAACCCTATGATAATGGTTCATAATTAACTGGGAATAAAATTACTGTTTTACCCTTTTAACTATATCTTGTTTCCTTAAGTACCATCGACTTTACCAGTGAAGGTTAATTCATAACCAAATTATGAATTTGAGCTCAATAACCTTGCAGTCCCAAAAGTTAACCCTTAAGAGAACCATTATTCAATCTCTAAGAGAAGGTATAGATTCCTTATCTGTATACTATGTCCCCAACCATTTACATTAATGAGTTCCCAAAACAAAAGTTTCTAGCTTGATCATTCTAACAAACCCTAATGAGTGAATCAAAGAACTCATATAACATAAACATGAGTTCATAGTAACTTCAGGATTAAATTCTATTTGTATACGATCATCTGTTGATATATTTAATTAATACTTTGAAAAGGTATTTAACTAAGTATTAATAAACATATCTGGTACAATTCTATATATTCTCTAATATATAAAGCACCTCCACTAAAGTGTCCTACTACACTAGTAATCCAAATCTAGATCACATGTATTCATAATACTAGTGGACCATACTTGCAGTAATTAATCTAAAGATTCCATAACTTTATTTTACTGCGAACTATTCAAGTTCATTTATCTCAAACACAATCCTCCCGTACCAATACTTGATTGAGATCACATATAAGAACTTAGGAATTTTTATGATATTTACTTAATATTATCACAGAATAATATAGTCCATAATATATATATGCATAACAAATTCAATTTATTTATTTGTTTCTTAAAACAATGTCTATTACATATACTTTCAGGGCACAATTCCCAACAGGACCACCATGTATCAAGAGCCATTAGAGCTCCCCTATAAATAGACTCTCGCCCTATTAAGCAATATACATGCTTTTTTCTCCATTATTGGTCTACACATTTCTTTGAATTTCTTTTAAGTTTGTTCTTAGTTCTTCATTTTCTCATTGCACTTTGAATTTTCTGACCTAACCTCGTTGAAAAGTTCTCACCGCCAGCATGCTATATTTAAGATAATTTATATTTTACTCAAAATTATCACAACAAGTTTAATCACTGTCATGACAGGTTTTTAACCTGTCCTAACAAGCTATGTTCATTAATATCTTGTTGTGAATATGAGAAATTGTCCTTTGAAGCATCCCACGCCAAGCCGCAAAGTTCGGCCTCGCGATGCCCACGGGCCTCACCATATGAGACCGGGTGCACAAGGCACCCCTGACTAAGGGCCTCACTATGCGAGGCCAGGTGTAAGGCACCCTTTACTAAGGGCGCAAGGGACCCACGTCTTTGTGTCACTAGGAGCTAAGGGCCTCGCTAGGTTTCCTTCGTGAACGTGACCAAGTCCTGAAGGCACGAGGGCCTCACTATGCGAGGCCCAACATGCCTAGACGTCTGCGCTTATGCGCATAAGGGACCCTCGCCTACATGACGTAGAGGAGATAAGTGTCTCGCTAGGCCTCCTCCATGAATGCGCCCAAGTCCTGAAGGCACGAGGGCCTCGCACAGATGCCCGTGCCTATGTACACAAGGGACCCACACCTACTACATATATATATATATATGCATAAAAAATTCAATTTATTTATTTATTTCTTAAAACAATTTCTATTACATATGCTTTCAGGGCACAACTCCCAACAATTACCCACTTGCCCTAAAGAAAATGAAGCATCTCTCTCATTCCCATGTTTCTTACATTCTCCTTAAAAGATTTCAAGGATAAAGTATTTGTGAAAGGATCTGCAAGATTATGCCCTGAAGCTATCTTCATAACTGCTACATGTCCTCGGTGAACTATCTCTCTGATCAAGTGATACTTCCACTCGATGTGCTTTCCCTTCTTGTGACTCCGTGGGTCCTTTGAGTTAGCTACTGCCCCACTATTGTCGCAATATAGGACTAGTGGCTTTTCCACATTTGGCACTAGTTCCAGATCAGAATAGAACTTCTTGAGCCACACAGCCTCCTTAGCTGCTTCACAAGTTGCTATATACTCAGCTTCCATGGTAGAGTCTGCAATGTTGGTTTGTTTTATACTTCTCCAGACTACTCGTCCAAGAGTAAACACTGATCCATAAGTCGATTTCTGACTATCTTTGTCTGATTGAAAATCATAATCAGTGTAACTAGTGGAGTTCGGGTCTCCACCTGAATATGCAAGCATATAATCTCTGGTATTTCTAAGATACTTGTGAATATTCTTCACTGCAATCCAATGACTCAATCCAGGATTGGATTGATAATGACTGACTATCCCTACTGCATAACAAATGTCAGGTCTTGTACATAGCATAACGTACATAAGACTGCCTATTGCTGAGGCATAGGGATACTGTCTCATATGTTCCTCTTCCTGAGGTGTTTTGGGACACTGCTCCTTGGAATGGGCTACTCCAGAATGGGTTGGCATATCACTCTTTTTGAAGATTTTCATATTAAAGCGTTCTAGAACCTTATCAATATAAGTTTCTTAAGACAGTGCAATAGTCTTGTTCTATCTATCTCTAAGAATTTGAATGCCCGGGACATACTTGGCTTCTCCCAAATCTTTCATTTGGAATTGTTCAGCTAACTAGTTCTTTACCTTTGATAATGATGTTACGTCATTGTCAATCAGTAATATATCATCAACGTAAAGAACGAGGAATACTACTACACCATCTCTGATTTGTTTATAGACACAGGGTTCATCAAAATTCTATTCAAAACCAAGCATTTTAATTGTGTCATCAAATGTAAGATTCCAAGATCTAGAAGCTTGTTTGAGTCCATAGATGGACCTAAGAAGCTTTCAAACTTTTTGCTCTTGACCTTTTACTTTGAACCCTTCTGGTTGAGACATGTAAATTGTTTCATCAAGGTAACCATTCAGAAAAGTTGTCTTGACATCCATTTGCCAAATCTCATAATCCATGCACGCAACAATGGATAAGAGTATATGAATGGATTTTAGCATGGCTACAGGAGAAAAATTTTCTTCATAATCAACCCCTTCTTTCTATAATGCCCCAAATTTCCTAATAAGGTTTAGGACCTTGATTAGGAGGTCGGGAGGGCCATAATTGATTATTTATGTTATTAAATAATTATATGCATGTTATCCGAATTATATTATAATATGATGATAAATGCATGCATATGGGTCCATTTTTAATTATAAGGACATTTTGGTAATTTGGCATGTTGAGGGCGTAATTGTGTATTTTCATGCATGTGGTTGAATTATGAATAATACCACATTATATGTGGATTTGTTCGAGCCATTCGGCATGAGACGATCATGAAATACAAGTTTTCGGTCTCGTCATAATGGGGTTAGTTTTGGGGCTCGGGGTGAGTCTCGGGGTGATTTGGTGATTAGAACATTGCCAGGAATTAAAGGGTAATGGGATATGATTTGTTAGCATTTGAGAATGTTGAGAATACCAGGAATTGGAGGGCGTTAATTATGATTAACGAGATAGGCGCGAAAGGATGGTTTTGCCCTTGGTGGCCTTATGAGGATTTTAAATGACCCAGGGGCATTTTGGTCTTTTAACCTTAAGGATAGATATAAACCCTTACGCTGCAGCAAAATAGAGCACCATTTCTCTTCTCTCCCGTACACCATTTCTCTTTGAATTTTGAAGCTTTTTTGGGGAACCAAGCTAGGGAACCAAGATTTGATAAGCTAGGGTTGTGTTCCACCATTCAAGATGGTGTGATTATGAGATTGAAGTGAGTTTTTAGCCATTAAAACTCTTGTTCTTGCTCTGTTTTTTATTTGGGTTTCAGCTATATTTTGAGTTTGATAATGGGATTTGATGGGAGCTTTTGGCTAGGGTTACTTGGGTTGTGATGCCTATGACATATGTAGATGGTTTTTGGGTTCAATTGGGACATAAAATGAGGTTTGGAAGCTTTTGTTTCAGGTTGGAAATGATTGAGTCAAAGGGGAGAAGAACCAGGGCATTTCTGCCTGGTTGTAGCGCTATAGCGCTAGCTATGGGGTTTCAAGTGTGCTTAGGGCGCTGGGGCGCTAGGGGGGTAGCACTACAACGCTGCCCTGATTCATCAGATTCCTGTTTTGGGTGTTTTTAAGGGTTTTTGGCTCAGGGTTTCAATTCATAAGGCTCGGGATCGAACCTACTCACCGTTTGGGTACAATTCGGGGTCCCAGGAGTGAGGTTTAGGTCAAGACCTTTTTATGGTTGATTTTCATTAATTGAGGTTGTATTTGGTTATGACTAGGTGAATGCTAAGGGATTAAAGGATCGATCGTTCTCAAGGGTCGTTCAATTGTTATTTCTCGCTTGAACCAGAGGTAAGAAAACTGCACCCAGTATGTGATGCATGAGAAACATGTGGTTAGGGCATGCCATGAATGTTGAATATGAGATTGATTAGAGCTTGAGTCTCTGTGTTTGGGCATGATCCTAATTATGCTAGAAATTGTTAAGTAAGCATGCTAAATGTCCTACATTTGGATATTTGACATATGATATATGCCTGGTAGCATTGCTTACTTGTGCGTGGCACTGACTTACTAGTCAGAATCAATAATGGTGTCAGAACTGACTGTGAACCTGTGACTTACTAGTCAAGTTCAACAGTAGTACTGAGCACTGGTCGTGTGTTATTAACCTAAGAGTCAGGAGCGGCATAAGCGTCATGAACACAGAACTGAAAAGATTAGATCTAATTGACATCTGCATTGAATGACTCATCATGAGCATTAATGCCGGACTAACCCCAAGTTCGATGAAAACTATAAGCGCTTGTCTAGCCTATGGCTAGTCACTCAGAGCAAGGGCCAGAAGGCCTAGGTGACTGTATCATCACACGGCTAAGGGTACGGAACCCACACTAGTGACTTGCTTATCAGTCACTCATCTAAGGGTGCACATCCCATTTAATTAGGGCTATAAGCCCCAACATGGTTATCAGAACGTCAAGTGTAAATCACTCATCTGTTTAGGATTGACTTGATAGTCATCCATATAGAAGGGCAGGGTCCACAACCATCATTATTTGAACTTATCACATGCATGATTAAGGCTATTATTGCTAGGCATGTACATTACGATTTGATGACATGTTATTACTGTTCATGAGCATATTGAGTTTTCTTGATGGGCTTCGGCTCACGGGTGCTATGTGGTGCAGGTAAAGGCAAAAAAAAGCTGGACCATCCTTGAGTTTAGGTGACGATGTGTACATATGTGGCTGCTCGACCGCCACGGCCGAGGGTTGAAAGAGGAACTAGGGTTAAACCCTATTTTGCCACTTAGATCGGCTGGTTGTAAATATTTTCTTGTAATAAACGTTGTTTCTTAACCAAAATTTTTAACCCTAAATCGCTAATCATACTTAGTTACATGATTATGGCCAAATGACTCAATTAGCAAGTTTAGCACTATTCAAAATGCACACTGTAACGGTCCCTGGAGTTTAGAGCATTACACTTTCTATGTGTAGCCTTTGGCTACGAGCCTTGCTTTGAAAGTTTTTACTTTCCCATCCGCTCCACTTTTCTTCTTGAATATCCACTTGCAACTAATGGGTTTGATATTCTCAGGAGGATATTTAAGAACCCAGACGAAATTGAAATACAGCTATTCCATTTCTTGGTTCATGGCGTCTTACCATTTGTCCTTGTCAGAATCATTCATTGCATCTTTAAATGTCAATGGATCATCTTTGTTTGTGTCAAACACAAGCATTTGAACTTCGTGTTCATAGTGTATGGGTTGCTTACTAACCCTCCCACTACGACGAGGCTCTCTACTATTCTAACTAGAACTAGCAGTTTCCTCTTGTCATTTTTCATTGGTTGTTGCTGGTGACTTTGCAACTTCATTTGAGACCATCTCCTCCAGTACAACCTTACTACAAGGTTTGTGGTTATTAACATAGTCATGTTCAAGAAAAGTTGCATTTGTCGATACAAATGTTTTATTTTCTTTTGGACTATAGAAAATTCAACCTCTAATCTCTTTCAAATAGCCCACAAACATGCACACTTCAGAGCGTGATTCCAACTTCCCGATCTTTCCTTTTAGCACATGTGCAGGACACCCCCCAAATGCGAAAATGGTGTAAACTAGGTTTACAACCATTCCATAATTCCATGGGTGTCTTCGGGATAGACTTAGATCGAACAACATTCAATATGTATAGAGCACATTGAATTGCATAGCCCCAGAATGACAGTGGTAATAATGAGAAGCTCATCATTAATCTAACCATATCTAGTAATGTTTTGTTCCGTCTTTCTATAACACCATTTTGTTGTGGCGTTTTAGGTGCTGTGAGTTGGGGTTGAATACCATGCTCACGCAGATGGTCCTCGAATTCAAAATTCAACTACTCTCCTCCTCGATCAGATCGAAGAACTTTAAGTGATTTACCTAATTGCTTTTTAGCCTCTACTCGAAATTCTTTGAACTTTCCAAAAGTTTCAGATTTTCTTTGCATTAAGTATAGGTAAACACATCTTGAATAATCGTCAATGAAAGTGACAAGGTAATCATAACCTCCTTTTTCTTGTACATTAAGTGGGCCGCAAACATCCGTATGTACCAGCTGAAATGGTCTTGTAGCTCTTGAACCTTTAGCAGAGAAAGGTCTCTTGGTCATCTTGCCTTCTAGATAGGACTCACAATTAGGGAGAGATCCAATAGATAGTTCTCTTAAAGGACCATCCTTTACAAGCCTATTAATTCTATCTAGACCAATATGGCCAAATCTCAAGTTCCACAGATATGTTTCACTATCAGAATCAGCCTTTTGTCGATTAATAGATCTAGGATTAGCTGTTTTAAATAATTCATAATTATAAGTAGATTTCTCTTTAGCTTGCAGTTTATAAAGCCCATCAATAGATTTTATAGAACATATCTTAAAACTATATCTTGAAATAACACTTGAATTATTATTAAAAGAAATTTTAAAACCTTGTTCATGCAACATAGAAACATAAATTAAGTTTCTAGAAAATCCAGGAATATATTAAACGTTCTCAAAAATAAGAAATTTATTCTTCCCAAATTCCAGGCGGTCTGTTCCAACTACTGCTGCAAAGACAATCTAACCACTGCCTACCCTCATAGCTCATAGTCACCTCTCCATCAGCAAGCTTCCTCGTCGAACTAAGAATCTGTAGATAAAAACAAACATGGTTAGTGGCTCCTGAATCTACTATCCAAGGTGAGGAATTGTCTTCCACTAAACAAGCTTCTAACACAAGTAAATCAAATTTACCTTTTTTTTTTCTCTTTCAAGTTCACGAGATACTTTGGACAGTTTCTCTTCCAGTGACAATCTACTCTACAGTGAAAACAAGTCCAATTAGGGGTCTTCTTTTTGGAGCTCTTGGTGTTCTTGTTCTCTTTGCCTTTGGATGACTTGTTAGGCTTCTTTGAATTCTCGTCTTTTCCTTTCTCTTTGTCCTTTCCATATCAATTTTTCCGCTTTTTGGTTTTAGCCTTTGAAGAGGAAGGGCCAAAATCAGCAACATTTGCCTCTCCTTCTTTCTCAAAACCTTTTGTTAAGAGATTCATAAGTGTGCAACCCATTCAACAGCTGTGTCATGTTATATTCTAATTTGTTCATGACATAGTTGGTTGTGAAACCTTTAAAAGCTGGAGAAAGCGATTCAAGTATAATGATCACTTGAGTCCTTTCATCAATGGTTGCCCCATGGATAATAACATCGTGCATTATATTGATCATGTCAAATACATGTTCTCTAACAGAAACTCCTTTCTTCATTTTCTTGGTCATGTAGGATCTGGTGGCCTCATGCCTGCACTGATCTGACTGCTGCCCAAACATATCTTGAATGGAATCCCATATCTCATAAGCAGTCTCAGTCTCAGTGTCTTCAAACTTCTTTCTGAACACGTCACTCATACTTGCAAGCATATAACACTTTGCTCTGTTGTTTGATAAGATCCATTTATCAAACTTTTCCCTTGCAGTTCTGGCATCAGTAGCGGGAGGGACTTTAGGACACTCCTCAGTTAAGACAAATTTATGGTTCTCACATATTAATACAATGTTCATGTTTGATTTCCATTTCATGTAGTGTAACGCCTTGAATAACCAAGACTGTTACACTGTGTTTTTAAAATAGTGCAGGACATGTTAATCAAGTCATTTAAATGAAAATATGATCCTAAAGTCATAAACAAGTTAGGTTTAAAAGATTTTGGTCTTAAACCGATAATTTTCATTAAATAAATGTTTAGTACATGGGATCCCAAAAACAGGGTTTAAAGAACAGATTTACAAAATTCCAAAAGTTATATACAATCAAGGCCACTCTAATGGAAAAAACACATTTTAGGTTTTCGTCCCTGTACAATCCCTTGACTGTGGCAGACGAGCAGCTGACAATGTATACCTCGCCCCAAAGCTCTCCAACTCATGGTTGGACTATAAAACCCTTGCCTTACCTGCACCACGTATTACTCGTTAGCTGAGGCCTAGCAAGAAAACTATATAGCATAGCATAACCAATCCAGACAATCAAATGATTCATAAGATATTAACTAGATATTAAGCAGGCCATAACAAGCACAAAATCAGTGACGACAAATAAGGAACCATCAATCTAATATCTAGGTATTCAACAAGCCATAAGCATTAGATTAATAACAATAAACACATTCATAATCAATAGTTTATCAAAATCATCATACAATACTCAAGGTCGATGCCCTTAGGCCGCACCTTCTGTTTAACCCACTGAATCCGACTCACTTAGGCCGAGCCTAGTGTTTAACTTATTGACTCCGGATCGCTCAGGCTGAGCTCAGTGACTATTTAGCTAACCTCAGCTACCAATGGCCGAGCCACGTCCTGTGCGCAAATATCAGTTCCGGCACTCTTAGGAAGTTTATTTCATGCCACACATGGCATATCATAATCATACAACAATTGTATTAAGATATAAGGGACCCTAGTCCCAATCATAGCCACATAAACGGGTGCAGTTTTCTTACCTTTAATTCCGAGCACTTTGATTAATAAGAACAAACTTCGAGCACGATCTCGTTCCGAGCCCTAGCGTACACCTAGTCACAAACCAAAATGGTACGTCAATGAGTTTAAATTCCAAAGAACAATCCCAGGACCAAACTCGCACTCTCGGGACCTCTAATTCCACCAAATGAAGTGATGAAACCGTCCCCCGAGCCCGGGAGGAAAAACCCTAAAAGGTACCCAAAAACCAAGTTCTGAAAGCTGAGTAGTGCTACAACGCTACCTATTGGGCGCTACAGCGCTAGAGTCAGAGGCTCTAGTGCCCCAAACTCGCAGCCTAGCGTTGTAGCGCTCCTAACATAGTGCTGCAACTAGAAATGCAAATTTCTGGGTTTCTCCCTTCGAATCCCTGCCAGCCAAAGCTCCAAAAATCCTCCCCAATCATCAACCAAACTGAAAATTGAGCCCATAAATCACCATAGCTCGCCCAAAACAACATACTAACATCAAAACCTAGCTAAAAACCTCAACAAACACATAAATCAAAATTGAGCTTTGAAGCTCAAGAAAACTGACTAAAACCAGAAAACTCAAAACAATTAAGGGCCAAAAATCGTTACGTCAGTTGGATGATTCTGACCCTAGCCTCTAGATGGTCCCTAACAGCCACCAATTCTTCCATTCCCTCCAGCAACCACCAAAAATTAAACCTCTTTTCCCTAAAACCAAAGCTCAAGCTCAAAAAAATTGTTGAGTTCTCTCAAAATCCTCAGCTGGATTCTTTGGTTGGATAGCCTTAAATCCACAAGCCTTCCCTTCAGTATTTCCCAAGCTTATTCCCCCCTTTGTTCACCTTAGTCCTCAAGTTCTCACTTCCTTCTTCAGCTCAAGAATTCAATCACCCAAAGAGAGAGAAAAGAGCAAACTGTGCAAGAGAGATGAGTGAGAGAGTGAGTGTTTTCTGTTTCTTTCATTCCTTTAATATTTCTATAGCTTTCTCTTATAATCTAAACAAAATTAGGTTATATCCTCTAATAACCAAAAGACCATTTTGCCCTCCCAAACAAAACTAAACTTTTACTCAATCTAGGGGTATAATAGTCATTTTGTTCCCAATTCCAACTAATTCTTCAAATGTTCATATTATCCACCAATTAATCTCATCATCCAATTAATTACCAATTATTTATTCAATGTCTAATAATCCCCAATATATATTCTTAATTCCTGAAAATACCCCGAGGCTCCCCCGAGTCGGGTATTAATCGCCACCGTGACTATTTTGCCAATCCACTCACTAGGACCGTCTCGAGCCATATACTGCGAATGTATCAACATAATAATGTGGTCTCAACAATTTATCACATATAATTATATTTATACCCTCAACGGGCCAAAATGGCAAATGCGCCCTTAAAAGCTAAACAGGGCTAACATGCATATTTAATACTCATAAACATGCATTTCACATATCCATATAACCATATAATCATGCATTTAATCATTAAATCACACATAAATACCAATTATGCCCTCCCGACACACTAATCAAGGCCCTTAAGCCTTATTAGAAATTTTGGGTTGTTACAACTATCCCCTCCTTACAACAATTTCGTCCTCGAAATTTATTCAAACACATTAGGAAATAAATCTCATACCTCTGACCATAACTCCCGAGTTCAATTCTTGACCTTTTATCATTTAATAACACTCTTACTAGAGTGACAATCTTGTTCAATAAGATCTTATCTTATAACTATAATCTCATTACCCTTTCCTTGCACAATAACTCTGCTAAAGCCCTAGGGTTTGCTTATCTCATTAGCGTCATTTTCCCGTCTTTTCATTGGCACCACCCATAAGCCACCACCCACACCAGGGTAAGGCTAATTTTTAGGCCCTTGGCCTAAATCTTGATACGATCTCAGAACTCTTATTAAATCGAGAGTCGAAACTTCCCTTTCTTCCCTGGAATGTTATACTCTTTCTTGTTTGCAATGTTTGGAGAAATACAAGTTTCCTGTCCTAGAACTTTGTGGTTCCGATACTTGAATCTTGTGAACCCTTATGTCCTTGCAGATGGGCAGATACTTCTGCACTAATAATTCCAATAACTTCATTGATTTCCCCCGAACTAATACTAAACTATGATACTCGTTGCCTTTCATTTCCTTACATAGAACCAATACTTCTTGCTTTCTATCTTACCATATCTTATGTCGTGTCACCTTAGCTGTAATCCGGCATTCATCACTGAGACTGTTTCATCAAGGGAATATACTTTTCTTAATATCCCAAACACTTGCACAATCAATGCGTAATTTTCTAAAATAACCATTAGTTCTTCAGGTTACCATTCTATCTATAGATAGCCAATAATTCTACGTTCCAACCTTATTCCCTTCGTTCTCTATTTCCTTTCTAGAACTTTGAAAATTAAGGGTCTCAACCCAACACTATCAGTTACCATGCCACGTCACCCACTCACACGAACCAAAGTGTGTTAACTCAATCTGCTGAGTTGCAACCTTCCATGTCCAATCATCTTACTTGTAATCTAATGTGGTCCATTCATACGATCCCCCGCCATATCATTTTACCTTCCAATATATGAACTTTAAATCTTATCATACTTTTAAATTTCTTGGTTACAATATACCTAAGGAGGTAATACAATGTTCATTTAGGATCTCCATCTCAACACCAGATTCCATCTGATCACTCATCCGATCTTCATCTCTTAGTTCATACTACGATGGTAGAATTCTTAACCATTTCCCATTCTTTAACCTACCACGAGGCACAAACCATCATCCCTTCAGCCTATATATCTGGGTGTGTCTCAGCCTTTGATGGACCACTTACAGTTTCATGTTTTAAACAAAGACAAGGTCCTTCACACTACCCTTCCGTATCCATCCATTATACACAGATTCCTATACCACAGGGTGTTAACCAATCCTTATTCTGTCTTCTGAAAATTTGATACAAAATTATCCATTCATTCTAACTTTAAGTTCTTATTCCATCCCAATCTTTGGTGTAGCTGTCTTCGAAGATACCTCTTGTAATAGATGACATGTCCACCAGTCTCATTTTGCTTCTTATCCCTCAGGCGTTCTTCAGTAATTTCTTTGTTGCTTCTAATAGAATTTCTTCATACTTTATCCCTTCTCTTCCTGTAGTGTGACCTTGAATACCCTTGGAGAAATCGAAGCTGACACCTTCTGGAGCCTTACCTGTGACCCTTCTTCTTTAGTCCTAGTATCATCAGTGTAGTAGTCGTCCGCATTCTGCTTCTAACTAGGAAGTACATCAACACATCCCTAATGACCCTGGATGTGCCTCATCCATATTGTTCCTGTACTCTCTACTTGTCAAACTTACCTGTGTTGTTGAAGCTTCAGTCAGTTACGAACCTTTACTAATAATCCATCACACCCCACTTGGTACAAGTAATGATTCTTGAAATGTCCCTTTCCTTGATCCTCAGCTAGTAATAACCAGATCGAAGTTAAATTCCTAAAGACATTGTCATGTCTTGTATTCGGGCATTTAAACTCTTCATCCTTAACAGGCGGTGTCAACGAATCCCAAGATACATTACTCCGTCTAATCCATCCCTAAATCAAATACTTCTTCAACTGAACCAGTAATTCTTTCTGCCAAACTAATACCATTCTTCCTAATGTCCCTGATACAAAATCTGTCCATAGCCAAATCGTGAAGCGTACCCAACAACTCCTTACATACCCATCCGAATCCCTACTGACCAACTCAGTTTCCATTCAGTCCACTAATATACTTCAAGTGATGTCCCCTAAAATCCATGGTTGTCCCTTATCTAACAAATTAGCTCCCACTCAGACTCATATCAAGGCTCTCATATGAAGAGCTCAATTACTTTCACTATGAACCCCTTTACTACTTGTATTCCAATTCTTCTTTAAGGAGTTTCTAATTCATCCACAACAAGCAGTAATATCTCAATCCACTCGTATAATAACCTTGAGGCACATACTTCATATCTGAATTTCTCTTGGGAGATACGCAACACCAAACTCTTTCAGCTCGTTCTATATCCAAGAACGAGGACTATCAAGTCAACCGGTCACCTCCGAGGAACTAGTCTCGGGCTTGAAGGTAACAAGGCATCCCAATCGTCCATTCTCTAATCCTTGGCAATCCCTAATCCGCCCTAACGTACTGAAACATTTCATGTAGATAATGTGTCCTTACCAGACATCTTTCCAGATGGCGTCTCCTACTTCTAGTGCATACTAAATAACTTCACTAGGCCTCATCACTATCCTGGCGACTAACATGTAAACTATACCCCTTCCTGCAAAACTAGGAGCCATAGAACTGTTAGGGGTTCTTCTATACTGATTACTGAGCATTCGCCCTTACTAAATCCCACAAATGGAAATACCGTCATATGAATTTCTTGCTCTACGACATTCGCACTCTATACCTCATTCCTTATATCTTGGATAACATGGCCCTCCTTGCTGCTCAAGCATAGATGAAAATCTCATGCACTTGAGCGACCATGATGCTCTTGGCCATCACAGGGTTTAATCCTTAAATGGATCATCATTTCCGGCTACATTCGCTTGTGTCAACTTCCAAAGAAGATTGACCAACCCACCAAACTTATTGACATATTCTGTCGTTGTTTTACCATTCTAAACCAAGTTCATAAACTCATTAGTCTCCATAGCTCCAGCTACTTCACAGTAATCTCTTTTATCAAAACATTGTCTGAGTTCCTCCCAACCCATCATGTCAACATATTGGGTCTGGGGTACTACTTCCCATTACTTTCAGCCATCCTTCTACGACAAATGCTTGGCACAACTATTCAGCCACGACCTATTATCTTCATAATATCAAGGATTGAATCAGCTATACCCATCAAATATTCAATTCTTGAGCAAATCCAAACCCTCCTCAAAACCAGAGGATAAAGCCTCTAAAGCCCTCCATACAGTAATTCTTATCAATCTCCACCCTCAGGTTAAACCAACACTGATACCCTTACTGTCAAGGTATACAAAGCAACTTTTCTCTAAAAAAAAACCTGTTGTTTCACCCATCTAATCTCTTCTATCAGATCTCACAGCCTTACTCACATACCAGCAAACCTTTGCTACGACTTTCAGGGGAAGATGGAGGATTCCAACCCTAGCTATCATCTGCGACCCTCACTAGAACAATACCAGGTCCAATCAACCATTCTGAGCACATACAACTTGAATTAATCTACCATCACTGACTAACCCCTCAGCCCTGATGTTCATATCCAGAACCACCCCACAGGCAGGTCCAAACAACCACTATAATCATACACACATAAAGCATATCAAACACCAATCTACATTACTATGCATTAGTTATCAAATTTCATTGCTACTAAATCCATTCATATTCATCATGCTTTCCATATACCAACAAGCAGATAAATCATATAAGTTCAATTTAAACAATTAACCACATGTAATCAATATACAAATCATTATCCAAATATTCATCCACATGCGATAGCAATGCTTGTCAACACGCCTCAATATCGTCACACAGTAGCCAAGGGCCATGCCCTATCAAAATCTCACGCTCCCTATTAAACATACAAATTAATGCATTCGTATTTCATTCTAGCACTTAAGCATATAATATCATGTATTCAATTACAAAACTCTGAGTCGAGCTTGTCTTTAGCGATGAATGTACATGTCCAGCCAGTCTTCAGAAACCTTTAAACCTAGACCGCTCTGATACCAAGTTGTAAAGCCCTGAATAACCAAGACTGTTACACTGTGTGTTTAAAATAGTGCAGGACTTGCTAATCAATTCATTTAAATGAAAATGTGGTCCTAAAGTCATAAACAAGTTAGGTTTAAAATATTTTGGTCTTAAACGGATAATTTTCATTAAAATAAACCTTTAGTACATAGGATCCCAAAAACAAGGTTTAAAGAACAAATTTACAAAATTCCTAAGGTTATATACAATCAAGGCCACTCTAATGTAAAAATAACATTTTAGGTTTCCATCCTGTACAATCCATCGACCGTGGCAGACGAGCAGCTAACAATGTACACCTCGCCCCCAGAGCTCTCCAACTCATGGTTGAACTATCAAACCCTTGCCTTACCTGCACCACATAGAACCCATGAGTTGAGGCCCAGCAAGAAAACTATATAGCATAGCATAAACAATCCAGACAATCAAATGATTCATAAGATGTTAACCAGATATTACGAAGGCCATAACAGGCACAAAATCAGTGATGACAAACAAGGAACCATCAGTCTAATGTCCAGGTATTCAACAAGCCATAAGCATCAAATTAATAACAGTAAACACATTCATAATAACCAGTTTATCAAAATCATCATACAATACTCAGGGTTGACACCCTTAGGTTGCATCCTCTGTTTAACCCACTCACTCCTTCTCGCTTAGGCCGAGCCCAGTGTTTAACTCGCTGACTCCGGCTTGCTTAGGCAATGGCCGAGTCGCCACTTGTGCGCAAATATCAGTTCCGACACTCTTAGGCCATTTATTTCATGCTCACATTGCATATCATAATCATACAACAATTGTATTCAGATATAAGTGACCCTACTCCCAATCATAGCCACATAAACGGGTGCAGTTTTCTTACCTTTAATTCCGAGTGCTTTGATTAATAAGAACGACCTTCAAGCACAATCCCGTTCCGAGCCCTAGCATACACCTAGTCACAAACCATAAATGGTACATCGATGAGTTTAAATTCCAAAGAACAATCCTGGGACCAAATTCACTCTCTCTAGACCTCTAATTCCACCAAACGAAGTGGTGAAACTGTCCCCAAGCACAAACCCTAAAAAGTACCCAAAAACCATGTTCTAAAAGTTGAGTAGTGCTACCGACTCTAGCCCCCCAAACTCACAATCTAGCGTTGTAGGGCTCCTAACATAGCGCAGCAACCAAAAATGCAAATTTTTGGGTTTCTCCCTTCGAATCTCCCCGAGCCAAAGCTCCAAAAATCCTCTCAATCATCAAACAAACTCAAAATTGAGCTCATAAATCACCATATCTCACCCAAAACAACTTACTAATATCAAAACCTAGCTAAAAACCTCATCAAACACATAAATCAAAACTGAGCTTTGAAGCTCAAGAACACTAACTAAAACCAGAAAACTCAAAACAATTAAGGGCCAAATATCGTTACGTCATTTTGATGATTCCGACCCTAGCCTCTGGATGGTCCCTAACAGCCACCAATTCTTCCTTTCCCTCCAGCAACCACCAAAAATTAGACCTCTTTTCCCTAAAACCCAAACTCATGCTAAAAAAAATGGCTGAGTTCTCTCAAATACCTTAGTTGGATTCTTTGGTTGACTAGCCTGAAATCCACAACCCTTCCTTTTAGTTTTTCCCAAGCTTATACCCCCATTTGCTCACCTTAGTCCTCAAGTTCTCACTTCCTTCTTCAGCTCAGGAATTCATTCACCCAAAGAGAGAGAATGGATTAAAATGAAGAAGAAAGGGACGACACGGTTATATATATGTGTCCTACGACGAGATCAAGGGTCGAATGGATCTGAGGCATTGGCTAGATTTGGTATCTGATCAGACGGTCGGGTACAGGCATGGTGATGGCAACATAAAGTTGGCAAGAAAATAGACGTGGGCATGGTACAAAAGTACTCGAGTACTCTAGTTGAGCAACCCCTAACTTACGCATGTCCACTCTTGAGTATATTAGACGACTTAGTTTCCAAGGAGGGCAGTTCAAAATTTTCCTTCTCATAGGATTCGAACTGATACTTTTGAGGGGGAAAAATGTTACACCCAGATTTTGAGCATGGGAATTATGATCTCGAAATCTAGGCTCGTTAGGTGTAAGCTCAAAATAAGTACAACCATCGTTTCATCCACAAGTCAGAGACAATTTCGCTGTGGATGATGACCTCGTGAGCTCGAGGAGTATGTAGCCTCGAAGGTGCTCCGAGCTTATAAGTTGGACTCGCAACTCACGATAGCAAGGGTTCAACACTTGTATAAGTTTCTTAATGCATCTCTTGCCCATAGACAAGATGGTTCGAGCTCGAGAAGTGTAAGCTCGAATGTGATGGCTTCGTCAATGGTTACTTGTTGGGAGCATAGGCGAAGCAAGATGACGAGCTCATGATAGACAAATAGTCTCGACGGCATAATGACCCCAGTATCTAAGCTAGTCGGTTACGTGTGAACGCATTTATTGTTGTAAAATCCCTATGTTTAAGGGATATGATGTAATTAGTTATCTAATCCCACATTTTATGGAATATTATCATGCACGTAACAAATAATGCATTAATTGGCATTATATTATTTGATTCACAGAATATCTCCCCGAAATATGTGGGAACAAATTCTGAAACCACCTTCTCTATAAATAGAGAAGGAAACTCCATTTGTAAGGGACCAAAATACTGAGATCTTGAGAGAAAACTCTGGGCAACTATTCTCTGAAAGTTTCCAGAAGACTCCCAAGTGCTAATAACACAGACTCGTGGACTAGGCAGATTTTAACTACTGAACCATGTAAAAAGATCCTGTTTTCATCCTTTTTATTAATTTCCTCCTGTATATTTTTGTTTAATTGCTCTCCTTTTTAAGTTGACGAAAAACGGCGTCAACAGTTTGGTGATTTCATTGAGAGCTATTGAACAGTGCGTGAGTCGATTTAGTCAGAGAGCCTCTCACATTAGCAATGGCTGTGAACGATCCCAATATACCTAAGGAGGAAATTCTTGATGAAGACGAATACCCCTGACGGCCTGGAAAGAAACCTATGGTGGATCCCGATCCCGAAGAGAGGAGTGATTCATCTCTCAGGGACCACCTGCTCCCAGAGCCGACAAGGATATGTACTATAATCCTGAGAGATATGCTCCAATTGTGGAACTTGAGAATCACCAACTGCGCAAACAGTTTACAGAAGCTACAAAATGCAATGAAGAGCTAGCCAGACTAGCTGCTGAAGCACACGCGACTCCACGAGACACTTAAGCCCCACCTCTGCGAGACAATCAGGATCCACCTCATAGACCTAGGGGGCGCCCTCATAAGAATGCGGCAACCATAAGGGCAGAACAAGCTCTGCCACCAGCATCCCATCCTGTTCCATCGAGACCCCGGAGGAGTAACCAGGCTGAGGGTGTTGCCAATCTGACCGCAGAGGCACAAACAAGAGTAGAGAATAACCGAGCCCCCTCAGTGGCTCAGACCCAAATCCTGGTGCCATGCAAAATGTACCGGAACCTGATCGGGTGAATTGGCAACCATCTAGATCCCACAATGGAAGGCAGCCAATTTTTCCAATAAGGCACCCGCCATCGCCAATAAGGCACCCCTCGCCAGTCCAAAGGGTTCCGCGACCTGTCCACCAAGAGAGGCATAGGCGAGCTGGACGTATACATGGAAATGAAGAAGCTGCTCGAGAGTGCATGGCTCCTCAACCTACGAGGAGCCAAATGTCACGGTCTCAAACTCTCGAGAAGAGGAGGCCGACAGGAAACACATCTCGTAATTACCGAGAAACAAGCCATGTCAGTGAAAGCTCAGATTACTCTAGGTCCGTGAGTATATATAACACGGAGCCAAGAAATACCGGGAATCGAGGAGATCACCTAGATCTACGGGAACATTTAAACCATAATCGGGGGCGTGATAATCCCCCGAACTCAAATCTACGAGATCATTTGAACAGTCGCAAGCAGCCAATTTACAATCCTGCACCAAGACAGGGAACTGGAATTGTTATCAACGATAACTAACCCCTTCAGGTCCAGGCCAGGCCTCCTGTAGATCCAGTCCAAGAGAGGATTGAACAATTGGAGATAACATTTAGGCTCTTGCAGAATGAGCGTAGCTGGGAAAGGGATGAAGAGTTCGATGAAGAACTCGAGCCGTTTGCCCCGCATATCTTTAACACTCACTTCCCTCAAGGATTTAGGATTCCTCATGGCTCGCCATTTGACAGAAATTCTGACCCCTATAGTCATCTGAGTACATTCAACACAATTATGCGAGCCAACAATGTGGGCTACGAACTTAGGTGTATGCTGTTCCCAAGCACTCTCACGGAACCAGCAAAAAACTGGTTCAAAAAGTTCAAAAGACATTCAATTGCAGGGATCAATTGTCGAGAGATTTCAAGAAACAATTTAAAGCCATGGTCGGCATTAGGTCTAAGGCTTTGGCCTTAACCAATGTCCAGCAGCAACCAAATGAGTCACTAAAAGGTTTCCTCACAAGGTTTAACCTAGAAGTTGCTCGAGCTCGAGATGTCGATGATAGTGGTCATTTAATGGCCATTCGAGGCAAAGTAATGCCTGGAAGTCCTCTCTGGGAAGACTTACAAAGGAAACCTGTCAGGTCCTTAATCGAGTTCAATGGAAGAGCTCAGAGGTTTGTTAATGTAGAGGAGGCAAGGTCAGCATTGAATATGATCTCTCAGCCCATAACTACAACAACAAATGCAAACCCTAACTCGACCTTAGCGAACCCTTCAACTTCAAAAACCCTTGGGGACAACCCTTCTAAAAAGAAAGAAAAATGAAGGGAGTAACCTTGAGGCGGATGGGGGAAAGAAGAAGAAAGGGGAAATATACCTCTCTATATACAAAGTGTATACCGAGCTTAATGAGTCTCAGGAGAATATCTACCTGGCTAATGAAAACCAGGTCCCTTTCAGACGACCTGATCCCATGAGGAACCAAAAGGAAAAAAGAGACTCTAGTAAGTACTGTAGATTCCACCGAGACATCAGACATACAACCGATGAATGTCGACAGTTGAAAGACGAGATCAAGGGATTGATCTCGAGGGGATATTTCAGGCAATATGTAAGGAACCGGAATACCAAACAGGCTTCCACTAGCAAAAAAAAACTGCACCACCTACCTAGAATAGTAACTCCCGAGCTTGGGAGGATGAACGACCCCCTCCGATTGATGGAGAAGATGTCATAACCATCTTGCGCATGATCGGACAAGAATTCGTAGAAAAGATATGTGAGTGAGTTAAAGACTGGTGACGATTCTCCCTACGAACCCGAACTCAGAGCTTTGAAACAACAAAGGCTTGAAACTCAACCCATAACTTTCACTGAAGAGGACGCGTCTCATGTCCAGTTTCCCCATAATGACCCCCTAGTCATCACCCTTCAGCTCGTGAACAAGAGGGTACACCGAGTCCTAATTGATAATGGGAGCTCAGTGAATATCCTCTATAAATCCACTTTGGAAAAGATGGGACTTGTACTTTGTGACCTAAAAGCCTGTGCAACTACATTGTATGGTTTTTCAGGAGAAGGGATTGCATGTATGGGATCCATCGAACTCCCTGTGACCTTGGGAGATTACCCAGTCTCTATAGCCAAGATGATGGAGTTCGTCACAGTGGATCTTCCATCGGCCTATAACGTACTCCTCGGGAGACCCGTCCTAGTAGGGCTGGGGGAATTTTCATCTATTAGGCGTTTGGCCATCAAGTTCCCGACTTATGATGACATCGGGACTTTGAAAGGGGACCATCTGGCGGGAAGGGAATGCTACAACATTTCCATTAGAGGAAAGAAACAAACAAGTGCACAAGCACTTGTCATAATTCAGAACAAGGACGGGACAATTTTCAAAATAGATGAAGAAATCGACCCCAAAATAGAGGAAAGGGCTGACCTCGAGCCGCCAGAAGAGCTCGAAGAAGTCAATCCCCCAAAGACTGTGAAGGTGGGAAAAAACCTTTTTGAAAAGGCAAAATAGCAATTTTCTTCTTAAAGAGGAACCGGGATGTTTTTGCATGGTCGCATTCGGACATGGTAGGGATAAGTCCAAATGTGATAAGCCATGCACTTAATATTGACAAGAGCTTCGCCCCGAAGCAGCAAAAATGAAGACTCCTGGACGATGATAGAAAGAAAGCCCTAAAGGAAGAGGTCCACAGGTTAAAATCAAATCGGTTCATACGAGATGCCTACTATCTTGATTGGATCGCCAACCCAGTTTTGGTTTCGAAACCCAATGGAACGTGGCGAACCTACATCGACTACTCCGACCTCAACAAGGAATTCCCTAAGGATTGTTTTCCCCTACCTCGTATTGATCAGCTCGTAGATGCCACAACTGGGCACGATCTTATGTCATCCACTGATGCTTATTCTGGATATAACCAGATCGCCATGCATGCACTGGACCAAGAGCATACGAGCTTTGTAACAGATAAAGGGATGTACTGTTACAACGTCATGCCTTTCGGGCTTAAAAATGCTGCAGCAACGTACCAAAGAATCTTGAACAGAATGTTCTCTGAGCAGATAGGTAATAACATGGAAGTTTATGTTGATGATATGTTAGTCAAATCTAAACATAATGATAACCATGTGGACAACCTTGAAGAATGTTTTGTCGTATTACGGAAGTACAACATGAAACTCAACCCCGAAAAATGCTCTTTCTGAGTATCTTCGAGGAAGCTTCTAGACTTTATAGTAAATGCACGAGGGATAGAGGTTAATCCTGACAAGATCTAGGCATTAATTGATATGCCCTCGCCTCAAAAGCATAAAGATGTCCAGAGTTTAACTGGATGGATGGCGGCATTGAGTAGATTTATTTCTAAATCTACTGACCGCTGTCTTCCATTCTTCAACCTTTTGAGAGGAGGAAAAAATTCGAATGGACAGAGGAATGCAAGCTCGCATTCCAAGATCTAAAGAAACACCTCACGGAACCTCTGATCTTGTCAAAACCTATCACAGAAAAAGTCTTATACTTGTATCTCACTACAACCGAACATGCCATTAGTGTTGTGCTCATCTGAGAAGGCAAGAAGGTACAAAACCAGTGTAATATGTAAGCAAAAGGTTACTAGGGGCAGAATCGAGACACCCTTTAATGGAAAAACTGACCCTCAACCTGATCCATTCATCTCGAAAGCTCCGACCTTACTTCCAAGCGCACCCCATCCATGTGTTGACTGACCAACCACTGTGACAACTCTTGTCCAAACCAGAGGCCTTGGGTAGATTGTTAAAATGAGTTCTTGAACTCAGACAGTTCGAGATCACTTATCACCCGAGAACGACCATAAAGGGGCAAGCCTTGGAAAACTTCATCGTGGAATGTACAGGAGTATTCGATGACGAAGTTATAACCCCAACCCACGAGCTGTAGAAACTTTATGTAGACGGATCTTCCAACAATAATTGATCGGGAGCAGGAATTATATTAATCACTCCAACAGGAAATCGATTTCACTTCGCCTTAAGGTTCAGCTTCGAAGCATCTAATAACAAGGCTGAGTTCGAAGCTTTATTGCAGGACTCCGAATAGCCAAGGAACTCAAGGCCAAAGCAATACACTACTACAGTGTTTCGCAGTTGGTGGTCAACCAAATTCTAGGAGAATATCAGGCTCGTGGCATAAGAATGGCTACATATTTAGAAAAGACTAAGACTGCACTCGAACATTTCGAGTTCTATGCCATAGAACAGGTTCCCCGAGAACAAAACTCAAATGCAGACGCCTTAACTAGGCTCGCTACGTCCAACAAGGCCGACACGCTAAATGTAGTACCAATAGAGTTCCTGTTGACTCCCAGTATCTGTAAGCCTGAAGAGGAAGACGTGTGCATGATTGACTCTGAACCAACTTGGATGACCCCAATAGTCGATTACCTCGAAACTGGTATTCTCCCAGCAGAATGGAACAAGGCTCGGAAATTAATGTATCAGATTCTGAGACACACTATTGTGGAAGGAAGGTAATATCGGAGAGGATATTCTATGTCACTACTCTGATTTGTGACTCCATCCGAGGCAAAGAAAATCCTAGAAGAAATTCATGAAGGATTTTGTGGAGACCACACTGGGGGCATAGTTTATCAAAGAAAATTATAAGACAAGGATACTTCTGGCCTACTGTCAAAGCAGACGCATTCGAATATGTCAAGAAATGTGATAAATGCCAGCGATTCGCTACAATTCCACGAGCTCCACCATCCGAGCTAACCATGATGACCTCCCCATGGCCATTTGCAGTATGGGGAATCAATCTCATAGGTTCCTTTCCTACCGGCAAAGGTGGAGTAAGATATGTTGTGGTCGCAGTTGATTATTTTACAAAATGGACCAAGACCAAGCCCTTGGCAACGATTACCTCGAAAAAAGTCCTGGACTTTGTGGTAAAAAACATCATCTGCCGATTCAGAATGCCAAGGAAGATAGTATCAGTTAACGGTACTCAATTCGACAGCGAATTATTTACCCATTTTTGTGAAAAAAATGGAATAATGAAAAGCTTTTCCTCCATTTCCCATCCCCAAGTGAACGACTAGGTCGAAGCAGTAAATAAAACCCTCAAGAGTTCTATGAAGAAGAGGTTAGAAGAAGCTAAGGGAAAATGGTCCGAGGAGTTACTCAAAGTTTTGTGGGCATACCGAACCACATCTCGCACTTCGACAGGGCATACCCCCTTCTCCCTGGCATATGGGTGTGATGCCATGTTACCAATTGAGGTTGAAATACCCAGAATCCAAAGACATGCTTATGACCAAGCCTCGAACCAATCCCAGCTCAAAGTAAGTCTGGACCTTATTGAAGAAAGGTGAGATTGAGCTCAACTGAAAAATGCAGCATATCAGCAGCGAGCTACCTGTTATTTAAATAAAAAGGTTCGGGATAGAAATTTTGGACTGGGAGACCTAGTATTAAGATGTGTATTCCTAGCTACAAGGGACCCGGCTACTAGAGTACTCGGGCCTAATTGGGAAGGGCCTTACCAAATCGAGTCCATTATTCGATCTGGAGTTTATAAATTGGCCAGATTAAATGGATAATTGGTACCGCGAGCTTGGAATGGAGAGCATCTACGACCATACTATCAATAGTGTATGAATGATGTCTCATTGTAACCAAGCATGTTTTTTCTTACAGAATTTTTATTAATAAAATGTTCGATTTTGATCAAAAGTCATTTTCTTTCTTATATGTTGTAGGATATTAAGGGGGCATCTGTGGTATACAATAATACCATAAATTTGAAAAAATAAATAAAATGTCTGGATGATTAACCTGACATAGAAGTTATAAGTGTATTCTCGAGCTAAGACAATTTGGATGTAACCAGATTATTAAAACATAAGTGTTTGGATATAACCAAATGTGCGAGCTAAGATAATTTGGACATAACCAGATTATTAAAAAATAAGTGTCTGGATATAACCAGATACGCGAGCTAATATGATCTGGACATAACTATATTAAAAATATATGTGTATGGATTACAAACCAAAGACGACCTAAATAGGTTTGAAACAAACTAGCTAGAACTAATCGACACAAGTTAGGAAAAAGATAAACCTACTTTGAGTTAAGTCGAGATTGAGGCTGGAGTATTTTGCAACAATAGTTTCGACCTCATAACCTCAAGGAACTACTTGAGGAAAAGGAAAAATGACTAGAAAAAGCAAGATATAACTAAACTACCTATCTTACATACCACTTAAGTACTTTCGAGTGCGTGGTAAAAGTAAGATCCGACCTTGACAAAAAACGAGATTGGATATGGATACATCGAGCAAACTGTGCATGAATGCATCAAAACTCGAGCTAAAATCCAACAAATGTTTGTATGAATAAACAAACATAAAGGAAAATTTTTAATATAAATTGCTTAAAATATTTCGATCTAAGAAATGTGAGGCAAAAAATATTATATTAAAGCTGAGCATAAAGTTAAAAATATCAAATATAAATTTGCATAAACAAAAAATAGCTCTTAAGCGAGCTGTAAATTGTCTTTTCCCCAGGGACATATATAAAAAAAAGGTTCAACTATTAAAAAAAAATTAATGGGACGCAGCCCATGATCGAGCTTCTAAGAAGCAGGAGCATCCCCCTCGGTGGCATCTGACATCCCCTTAACCTTTTTAGCCTCCTCCTTAGCTTCCTCCGCCTCTAGCCGACCTTGCCACTTAGCCAAGAGCTCATCTTCCAAGGTACCCAAGAAGCTCGTGTCAAGATCGGTACCCAGATCCTGTACATGGCCCTGTCCACTACTCGACCCTTCCTTTGCTTGAATTCTTCGAGGAGGCAAGCCTTTTCATCCTCCATTATATCGAAGGTGGCCTTTTTCTCCTCCTCGAGCTTAGCGTTTAACTTTTCAAGCTCCTCAACCCTTGAGTTCTTTTCCTCGAGCTCTCTGATTCTCCAGTTCTTTTCTTCGAGCTCAGCCTCCAGCTTCAACTTGGCAGCTTTAAACTCGTCGGTGAGCTTAAGCTGGAGATTCTTTGATTCCTGAGCATAAGACATGCTCGAGTGAACCTCATTGTTTAGCTTGTAATTCAGTTGAGCAATTGCAGCAAGAGCCTAATACACAAACAAATTAAGTTAGAACATGTTCCAGGTAAAACTCAAACGAGTAACAGAGTAAGAAAAATTACCGAGGAGATGAGCTCGGTACTCTTGTCATAAAGGACATTGGAGTCTTGCGAGTTGATCAGGAACTACCACTGAGGAGCCCCAAGATTACTGAAGCTTTGGTCCACTTGAGATAAAACATCTGAGCCAAGAGTGGCTCTGTGAGTCCCCGCAGCACAAAATTGACACCAAGCACTCCCGAGTAGGAACTGGCTTCTTCAGAGCTGGTGCGGTCGTTTGAAGGGTTTGGGTGGCAGGAGGCAGGGAAGGAACGGCTTCTACAAGAACCTCGACCTGGGGGTCGAAGGTCACAACTTGGCTCGGGCCTTGGGGGCCCGAAGGAGGAGGAGTCACCTCAGTTCTTTTGGGGACTTTAGCAGGCCGTCCTGCTATTTGTGACGCTCTCGAGCGTTTGCTTTGCTTGGCTCCCAAGCGGCTGTTGAGAACGTTTTCAAAGTCAGAGTCCATATCGCCTGCATAATCAAGTCACACATTAGTATGCGAGCTTAATATACTAAAGTAAATGTGAAGCAAATAGTTAATGGAAACAAAGGGACAAGTGACGAGAAAACTAACTGGAACTCTGTCCCGAGCTCATGCTCAGTGACCATGTTATCCCCCTATCTTTAGAAGAGCCTGGGTGAGTCCTTTCCCTATACGTGGAAGTTAACCTCGAAAGGTCCATATAGTCGTTTGGTCCGTATTGAACGGCTATCCCATCCCAAACTTCATTCAAAATATACATGGTTTGGTATTTCCCCAGCCAACTATCAAATCTATGGACCCTATCATCTACCCAAGACCATACATAGAAATTATCCCTATAATCCGAGAATAGGATCTGGGTGTCGAGTCTATATTTTAGAAGGGAAGGAGACCACAAGGTCGAGCTAAGGATGACTTTACCTCTATCACTCGAGCTCGAAGCCTTGTCATTTGCATTATTCCCCGAGCATGGACTCCTGTGACGGCGGGCTGGGGATCGGGCCCTCGAGCTCGTTGATCTCTACATCAGAGGAAGTTTGTCAGTGGGGAGTGGTACATGCTCCCACATGGTATATTTTTGGTAGGTGGCATCATCCATTGATTGATCCTTATCCAGAAGGCTGTAGGCTCGAAGCTTATCTTTGTGGAAAAGGTAGGATAGGGAACGCCTACTGTATGGCAGCTAGAGCAGAGCCTCCTTGTGCTCCTTCATTCTGTCCGTGGGGGTGGGATGGTGATAGTTGACTGAAGAATTAAGTATATTATGATTAGTACGAGCCTAAACATTAATTGAGCATGAAAAGAAAGGAGGTCGTATACTTACGGATTCATTGAAATGAATAGAACTTCGAAGGAGCCAGGCCATCTGTCCAAAAGAAGACCAGCTTGAAGTTGGGGGGATGGTTGGGCATGTCCTCAAAGATCTTCTTCTCCTGGATAGCTCGACAAATAATAGAATCCATATCCTCCTCGAGCTTGGGAGGGGTTGCTTTTCAGGCAGAAGAGATACAAGACCTCTCTTGGTGAAGGTCCTTCCCGCTTCAGTTCGTGGTCTAGCGACCTTAGGGCTGACAAGACCATGTATGAATTGGTCTGGAGTTGGAAGGGCGTGAGCCCCATAAAATCCAAAAAGTCCTTTAAAAAGGACTTCAAGGGTAGTAGAGCCCCTACCTTCATATGCTTGCGACTCTAGGCCACGAGCTTAAGTTTATTATCAGGGCGGCCATCTCCAGGGGCGTAGCAGCTTTGGTCATTGGAGGAAGGAGCTCGACACCTCAGCGAGCCAGACAATCCTAAACCGTGACGGGAAAAGATGTCAGAAATCTGTCCTAAGGAAGTAACCGAGCTCTAGTAATGCTCGGCCTCGAAAAATTCCTCTCTCAAGGTAGGAATGGCAGCCGGTTGCGAAGTGGATGGGTAGTTTGATGAATCCTCCATTAGCGAGAATACAAGATCACCAGGCTAGAAGGCAATAGTTACTTTGAGTGTAGGGTCAAGAGGGATTGGTTTAAGCTCGTGGTCTGGGTCTGGATAGAGAGTAACCCGAAGTTTTTTCCTTTTCCTCTCCTCAACCTCGTCGATTTGACGTCGCAAGTGAGCTCGAATATCTTCTTGCTCACACCTCACTTTATGCTCGCAAATTAGCCACTGATTTCAGGTAAAGGGCGATTCAGGGCTTGGAGTTGTCGGAGAATAGGGAATTGCGAGCACTCACCCCCACCGTTTTTCAAGATTCTGCGACTTCTAGAAAGAAAGAAAAGGGTGAGAGTCAGGCAAACAAGAAATAAGAATAAAATTCTAGGTGATTTGAGCTTGAAGGCTCGAAATCACAGAATAAGCTCGATCGAGATCGAAATCTTGAAGGAACATGACGAACTTGAGGGAGCCCCTAAGCCATTGTAAGGTACGATCTTCGAGCATGCATTTGATGTGAAGAAGGGAAAGCAGATTCATTTTAAGAATCCCTGATTTTCAGGGAAAAAGTCGACGGTTACTCAAAAAGCTGATAATTTTGGGAAACATGCGATTTAAAACCCTAATTCAGTACCCCATTTCTTGGTTTACACGATACATTACCCATAGCCTAAAAAACAATAAAAAAGCTACATTTGCATCCTTTACACTAAATCTGTGTTTGAAACCCATGATATCAGAAATTTTTTGAACCCAAAGTCTACGCAGTATCAGCTAAACAATATGGTTAAGGTTACTGATTGCTACAAATAACCTAGTATAAAACTAGTAAATATGCTCACGGTGCCATAGAAACAAGGAAATGCACGAAGAAATATATATATATATATATATGAACATGTGGGGTCAAGAACAGAGACTTGCACACAGTGGCTTGCGGATATAGGGAAATTGACGATTGTAGGAGTGGTTGCAGGAAAGCTTTCACGGAATTGTAAATGCCAAGGGATTTTTGTTTTCTTGGTTTGGAGAACATTCAAAGAAGAAAGAGGATTTTTTGGCTCTGGTTTTTCTTTCTGAAACATAAAGAGTTAAAATGAAGAAGAAGGGGATGACACAGTTATATATATGTGTCCTGTGAGGAGATCAAGGGTCGAATGGATCTAAGCCATTGGCCAGATTTGGTATCTGATCAGACGGTCAGGTACAAGCGTGGTGATGGCAACATAAAGTTGGCAGGCAAATAGACGTGGGCATGGTACAAAAGTACTCGAGTACTCTAGTTGAGAGACGCGTGTCCACTCTTGAGTATATTAGACGACTCAGTTTCCAAGGAGGGCAGTTCAAAAGTTTCCTTCTCATAGGATTCGAACTGATACTTTTGAGGGGGTAAAATGTTATACCCAGATTTTGAGCATGGGAATTATGATCTCAAAATCTAGGCTCGTTAAGTGTAAGCTTTAAATAAGCACAACCATCGTTTGATCCACCAGTCAGAGACAATTTCGCTGTGGATGACGGCCTCGTGAGCTCGAGGAGTATGTAGCCTCGAAGGTGGTTCGAGCTTATAAGTTGGACTCGCAACTCACGATACCAAGGGTTCAACACTGGTATAAGTTTCCTAATGCATCTTTTGCCCACAAACAAGATGGTTCGAGCTCGAGAAGTGTAAGCTCGAAGGTGATGCCTTCGTCAATGGTTACTTGTTGGGAGCATAGGCGAAGTAAGATGACGAGCTCGTGATAGACAAATAGTCTCGAAGGCATAATGACCCCATAATCTGAGCTAGTCTGTTACGTATGAATGTGTTTATTGTAGTAAAATCCTTATGTTTAAGGGATATGATGTAATTAGTTATCTAATCCCACATTTTATGGGATACTATCATGCACGTAACAAATAACACATTAATTGGAATTATATTATTTGATTCACAGAATATCTTCCCGAAATATGTGGGAACGAATTCTGAAACCACCTTCTCTATAAATAGAGAAGGAAACTCCATTTGTAAGGGACCGAAATACTGAGATCTTGAGAGAAAACTCTGGGCAACTATTCTCTGAAAGTTTCCAGAAGACTCCCAAGTGCTAATAACACAGACTCGTGGACTAGGCAGATTTTAACTGTTGAACCACGTAAAAAGATCATGTTTTCATCCTTTTTATTCATTTCCTTTGGTATATGTTTGTTTAATTGCTCTCCTTTTTAAGTTGATGAAAAACGGCGTCAACATATGCATATAATAAATATCAGTAATTTTTGGAATATTAAACGTGATGCATGAATGCAACAATTATAGAACACATAAAAAAAAAATAACTAATTCCACGATTAATTAATTTGAACATGAATGGACCAGCCTTAGGGTAGGTTAGACTAATTCCAAATTAATTTTGAGACAAGTTCTCAAATTTATAAGTGAAAACTCTAATCAACATTTCTTTTTTGACATATAAACAACCACTTGTTTGGTCAAGAATACACTAGTCCGCTCGAAAACCTAATGTACCTTGTGAGTGTAACCCATTATTTTAGATCAATGACTTAACTCAAGAGTGTGCCTTGGGGTTAGTCAAACTTGAAATACATCATTACATCCTATTCTTAAAATAGTTTGCCTTGAGAATAACACAGTCTGAAGCCTTCCTTAGGGGAACACAAGCAATGGTGCCGCGAGGCCCCCTCCATGTTACCTTGGTGCTAACTAATAATGGAGACCATGGGACTTATTGTCATAACTCCCTCTCCCACTCACTATTTTAAAATATGTGTTTTCTCAAAACATCTTATGCTTTTTAATTAGTTTGTAAAAATAAAGTGATCTATTTTTACCAAATGATATTCTAATAATTATTAATCCAATTAAGCAAAATTAAAATTATAGAACTATGCCCTAAAATTCAATTTTAATTTTCTATAATTACTAGGAGTATCATTTATTATTTAATAAAACAATTTTATTAAATACAAGAAATTAAATAACTTTTAAAATCTATTTCCGCTCTTGAACTAGTTAAAACTATATTTATTATTATATGGTCCATTACATAAAGCATATAATCACAAAGGGCAATCCTAAGACATGTTTATACTCATATGAGATGCATGCTAATTTTAAATACTGTGTGGGTAATATGAATGGCATGTCAAAAATGCATAATAAAGTATTAAACAACTTAATCACATTCAAACATTTAAATAAATAAATGTGGGGTGAGTGTCTTGGGTATTTCTAGAAAAATTACAACACTTGCAAAATTATACACAAAAATGTAAGAAACTAAATAAAACCTAAAGATATCTCTATCTTCAACTTTGGTCCTTCACAAGTAGTCTTGATTCATTAAACCATTTATCCATTTTAATTTTTATTTAAAATAACTTTTAATTATCTTACACAAATTTTAAGAATAATTAACTTGGGCTGTAATGCCCAACAAGTTATTAGGCTCACTTTTGAATTTGGGCTCAAACAATTAATTCAAAACAAAACAATTTTAATTATGGGCTTAAAATAAATTAGGCCCACAATTTAAATAGATAACAAAGATGCAAGCCCTAGGGTTTTTTAAACCCTAGGGTCGGCGACTATGTGGCCCGACGGGGCATGAGGCATGGCGGGAGGGCACGACAGGGGTTGGCAGTGGCTCGATGGGGTTCTGGCGCCGCTGGAGTAGGTGTCGGGGCCTGGGATATTGCGCAGGGAGCACGGGCCAGTAGCTGGGGCTATGGCTGAAAGGTGCGCCGGCTGCAGCAGGGAGCCAGCAGGGTGTGCGTGGATGCAGGCGCAGGGGCGCGCAGTTGGGGAGCCATAGGCCACGGGGCCGTATGGCAGCGTGCGATAGCCTTGGGCTCGGGCTTCGAGGCACAGAACCCAGGGCTCGAGCCTTACAAAATTTTTTCCAATATTTCAATGCAGAAAATTAAATTACAAAAATTTCTATGCCCCAAAATGGCTTACATTTTTCATCTAGAAAATTAAAAACAATTCCTAAACCCAAAACACATATAATTAATGACCCTTAAGAATAAACTTTAAACATACATATATCAATCCATTCACACATATTATGATAACTTAAGAATACATATTATGCCCACATAGTTTTTAATGTATGCAGAGATTAATGACCGCTCTGGTACCAATTGTTAGGAACAAATTTCCTAATACGCAGCAGAATTGTGTGATGGGTTGGCCTACTGTACAACACAATTTTTTGTAACATATTTAAACTACTTTTAATTATGCGAATCCATTAATATATATACATTAATCATTACACAAGAAAATAATGAAGAACATACCTCTTGATGCCTATCAAGTGTCCTTGCTATCTTTTCGTAAAATAAATGATCTTCTTCTCCAAGCTTCTCCTAGGTACTCACAACAAGATCTTCCACAACGTTCTCTATACCTCAAGAAGTGTGTGGGCACTTAGAGAATCAAGGATGGTATATTTCTTATTCAACTTGATATACTCAACACATGATATTAAGAGAATAGGTCTGAGATTGGTACTATATCTTTTTCAGAGAAAGATGGAAAGTATCGTTCTTTTCTTGCAGCGAATAATTGAGTATCTTGTTATTTTTTGAAAAGTCTAACTTATTTAGAAAATATTTAAATTGAAAAAATAAATATGTAACCAATTACAATTTATCTTTTAATTAATTAATTATCTTATCAATGAAAATATCAAAACTATCTTTTTGAATTTTTCATTAATTAATTAATTAAATAAATAAAAGTGAAAAATTCACTCCCTGATTACTATAGCTGCACGACTCTGTATGTCGTGTAGTACCCCGTAAAATAAGGGGATTTATTTTCTCAACTACTATTTAATTATTTTAATAATGTAAACATCAAAACTAACTTTTGACTTATCCATTAATTAATTAATTAAATAAATAGAAGTGACAAATCCAATCTTGATTCTTTACTGTGCATGCCTAAGTGAGTCCTTGGGACTCCTTGGTGCGTGTAGCTCCCTACAAAATAGGGTCCAAGATTTTTTTCACAATTATTTAATTATTTATTCAAAATACCTTATCAGCTAAAATCCAACAACTTGATAATTAATTCAAATTTGAATCTATTATCTTTTTAATTAATTATCACATATAATTAATTATTAGAATAAATATTAATCTTTTAAATTCAAATCCAATTTTAACTTGTCAGATTATTATCTCCCACTCAAATAAAGATATTTAATTAACTCTACTAATTAATTAAAACCAATTTTAATTAAATATTGATTTCGAAAATTTAATATTTATTTTATTATTGTTTCAAAAATTATAATAAATTAATTATTTATATAATTTCGAAAATTACACAATAATTAATTTTGATAATTACAATTAAATTGTAATTAATTAATCAATATTATCACATAATTGCATATTTGACCCGAAGAACAAAATTCTTCTTAAATATGACTTTTTACCATTTGACCATTTATATCAACTTTTGCCTTGAATAGTGTTGATTGAGTCGCTATGGGGACCTACGGACCTATAATTCGAAGCTCCAATAAATTTGTGACTTTTAATTAAATAATCTTAATTTATTAATCTCATGAGTATTCCACTATAAATATGAGACTGCACTCTTGTAATTATAGACATTTCATTTACTGAGTACTTTATAATAATAAAGCGTCCATTGATATAATCAATACATACAAATTAACCATATAATAATTGTTCATAATTAACTGGGAATAAAATTATTGTTTTACCCTTTTAGTATATCTTGTTTCCTTAAGTACCATCGACTTTACTAGTAAAGGTTAATTCATAACCAAATTATGAATTTGAGCTCAATAACATTTTAGTCCCAAAAGTCAACCCTTAAGAGAACCATTATTCAATCTCTTATGAGAAGATATAGATTTCTTATCTGTATACTATGTCCCCAGCCATTTACATCAATGAGTTCCCAAAACAAAAGTTTATAGCTTGATCATTTTTTATAAACCCTAACGAGTGAATCAAAGAACTCATATAACAGAAACAGCAGTTCATAGTAACTTCAAGATTAAGATCTATTTGTATACGATCATCAGTTGATATATTTAATTAATACTTCGAAACGGTATTTAACTAAGTATTAATAAACATATCTGGTCCCGTTCTATATATTCTCTAATATATAAAACACCTCCACTAAAGTGTCCTACTACACTAGTGATCCGGATCTAGATCACATGTATTCATAATACTAGTGGACCGTACTTGCAGTAATTAATCTAAAGATTCCATAACTTTATTTTACTGCGAACTATTCAAGTTTATTTATCTCAAACACAATCCTCCCGTACCAATACGTGATTGAGATCACATATATGAACTTGGAATTTTTCTGATATTTACTTAATATTATAACAGAATAGTATAGTCCATAATATATATATATGCATAACAAATTCAATTTATGTATTTGTTTATTAAAACAATGCCTATTACATATGCTTTCAGGGCACAATTCCCAAGAGGACCACCATGTATCAAGAACCATTAGAGCTCCCCTATAAATAGACTCTCGCCCTATTAAGCAATATACACGCTTCTTTCTCCATTATTGGTCTACACATTTCTTTGAATTTCTTTTAAGTTTGTTCTTAGTTCTTCATTTTCTCATTACACTTTGAAATTTCTGACCTAACGTCGTTGACAAGTTCTCACTGCCAGCATGCTATATTTAAGAAAATTTATATTTTACTCAAAATTATAACAAAAAGTTTAATCATTGTTATGACAGGTTTTTAACCTGCCCTAACATGCTATGTTCATTAATATCTTCTTGTGAATACGAGAAATTATCCCTTGAAGCATCCCACACCAAGTCGCAAAGTTTGGCCTTGCGACGCCTAAGGACCTCACCATATGAGACAGGGTGCACAATGCACCCCTGACTAAGGGCCTCACTATGTGAGGCCAGGTGCAAGGCACCCTTTACTAAGGGTGCAAGGGACCCACGTCTATATGTCACCGAGGAACTAAGGGCCTCGCTAGATTTCCTCTGCGAATGCGACCAAGTCCCGAAGGCATGAGGGCCTTGAAGCGAGGCCAACATTCCTACATGCCCGTGCATATGCGCACAAGGGACCCTCACCTACATGTCGTAGAGGAGTTAAGTGTCTCGCTAGGCCTCCTCCACGAATGCGCCAAGTCCCAAAGGTATGAGGTCCTCGTACAGATGCCCATGCCTATGCACACAAGGGACCCATGCCTACGTGCTGCCGAGGAGCTAAGGGCCTCACTAGGCCTCCTCCATGGGTGCCCTAGTCCCAAATGCACGAGGGCTTTGCTATGCAAGGCCCAACATGCCTAGACACCCGCGCCTGCGCGCACAAGGGACCCTCGCCTATATGTCGTCAAAGAGCTAAGGGCCTTGCTAGGCCTATGTATGCACCCAAATTCCAAAGGCAGGAGGGCCTCGCTATGCAAGGCCAAACATGCCTAGGCAAGGTATGTATCCTTGTGGCCACATGTTGCATGCGCCGATGGAACAAGGGCCTCACATAGCTAGGTCCAACTTGCCCAAGCACCAAGGTTCGCCCCAATGACAACCTGCCTTGTGCTTCGGAGGAGGAAAGGCCTAGCTTGAATGCCAAGACACATCCCTGATGCGAGAAAGGATGCCCGAGCCTCCCAAGTTTAATGTTGTAAGCACGTCGTAAGAATTCTTAACAAACACCTTAATACGGGAATGTAGGTATTGTATTAATGGGACCTGTTATCCCTCAAAATATAGGGATGACGTGGTGAATGAGAAAGCAACACGTGGCATCACAAATCAGGGAAAAATGATGAAGCATTGAAAAAAGACCGATGAGAAAAAAATATAGGTATAGGACCTATAGGAAGTCGACGAGGCCTAAACCCGCTAGGGGTGGTCGGCCTGACATTGGCCCCCTACGGGTGGTCGGCCTAACCCCAACCCCTAGGGGTGGTCGGCCTAAGCATGCCCATGAAACCCTTGGGGTGGTCGGACCACACTATCCTTCATAGGGTAGTCGGCCTACACTCCCAAAGACACTTCACTGGGTAAAACTCACGCTTGTTCAATCTGAGATCAACAAGCCTAGCACATAGAAGGTCATCTGGCCTAGGACCCAGATGGTCATCAGGCCTAGCACCCAGAAGATCAACAGGCCTAGAACCTAGAGGGTCATCAGGCCTAGCTCCTAGAAGATCAGCAGGCCTAGCACCCAAGCTCTAAAGGGTCATCGAGCCTAGCACCTATGTCTCATAGACTAACCAAGACTTAGCCTTTTCCTAAAGGTTTCAATCATGCATCATCAACCACGATCTAGAGAAACAAAGAAAAGACCCCACGATCTCATAATCATTGGGAGGTGGACATGTATCTCCATTGACAGTGATCGTGTACCAAAGCACAATCTCCAATACTACTGATCATGTAACAGCCCCTGGGTACTATAAATAAAGGACCCAAGGCTTCATAAAGAGAACTTTGGAGATTCTTTTTCCCTTGGGGATCTGGCTTTTTTTGGACTTTTTGGGATCGATATTTTTGATGAGTGAACTCTTCAGTTCGTGTTTGTAATTGTTAATCGAGTGATTCAATACTAAATACTAAGTGGATTAGGTTATTATTGTTCATCAGAACAGGGCTGAACAACTATAGAATCATGTGTGTTTGTTTAAGATATTTGTACTCTGTCATATTTTGTATTCATTCCGTTCAAAATGTGTCATACATTGTACATACGACCGTTGGCCAATTTCACAGGTCAACATTTTGGTGTTTTCATTGAGAGTGCAAAATCAAGAAACACACTTTCATCAATTTTACGATGCCTCCAAAATCTAGTCAAGATCTCACCAATCCCATTAATGAACCTCAGGTGGAGGTTGGAGACCAACCTGTTGCAGAAGATCCACAGAATGCTCACCTGGAGGAGATGGCGCAATTTATGGTGAGGCAAGAGGCCTTTACTGCAGAAATTGCCCTCCAGAGGGCAACTATGGAACGACAACGATGGGGGATAGATGAGCAGGTCCAAAGGATGATCCAGTGGGAGCAGGATGCTAATCGGAGACACCAGGAGGATGTTGTGGCCTTGGAGACGGCTACTCAGTTAGCCCGAGCTAATGCTGAAGTTGTTGCTCAGGCGGTGAGGGAGGCTCAGGCCAAAACAACAGGAATGCTAGACAGTACTAACAGAGAGTCCCAGGGGAGGAGTCAAACACCAATGACGCTCTCAGAGCCACTTTCCCAGAGATAGATGAAGAGGCATAATCCAAGTCTGCCTCTTCCATGACTAAGAAGAATAACACTTCCTCTTGGAGTAAGAGTGTTACCATCCCGAAGGCCGCCCCCCAGGGGGACAAACAAAATAACGCAGGAGATGACGGTCAAACATCTGAGAGGCGTGACAGGAATGGGAATGGCCGCTCAAAATCACAAAGTCATGTAGGAGGAGAGGCTTGGGGGTAGGGTCACACTAACAAGGGCAAGGCAGACCTACCACCCTTACACCCTCAGTCTCGCAAGGGAAAGGAATTGATGGACAACACCAATATTATGTTCGATAGGCTCAAGAAAGATGCACAACCTCAGGATTTGAGGGAGGTCATCAACAGGAGGACCAGCGCTCAGGAGGGGGTACCAAGGACGTCTACCCCATCTAGAGAAGCCATCCCACTGGCAGTGCAGGCTCAAATAGATGCACTCGTCATGTCTGTCTAGTGTATGACAAAGAAACCTTTCAATATTGAGCTGGCTCATAGAAGTGGGAGTCCCTTCACTACTGATACCCAAGCTACTCAACCACCACTGAAATACAAGACCTCGAAACTCCCAACATACACTGGGAAAGAGGACCCAGTGCGACACATTGGAAAGTTCGAGGATCAGATGGAGTTACTCGGTGTGGAGTATGATTATAGGTGCAGAGTATTCCCTACCACTCTCTCTGACTCAGATCAGAAATGGTATGGAAAATTCAAAATTGGATCCATCACTTCCTGGGAGCAATTCAAGAAGGAATTTCGCAAGGTCTTCAGTGCTAGACGGATTCAACCAGTTTATGACAATTAGCTAGTTGACATCAAGCAAGGGAAGGATGAATCCCTGAAGGACTACATCCAAAGATTCATAAGAAAGGAAAACTGAGCATCCACAATAGGAGATGAAGAGAAGTTCATTGCCATCTCGAAAGGAATAACCTATCATAGTCTCTTGTGGGATAGCATTCACAGGAACCCCATCAACACTTTGTAGGAGTTCCTGGACCGAGCAAACAAATACATGAAGCTAGATGACGCTATCATGAAAGAAGAAAAAGGCATAAATCATCCGACCACTATCAAGGCAAAGAAGAACGGCGTAAACCCTCTGGGCGACAATGGGAGCAACGGTAAGAAGAGGAATACCTCAGGGGCCGATCAGGGTGGAGAAAAGACAGCTAAGTCAGCACCAGCTAACAAACAATCTAAGCATCATCCCTACCAGTCTAGGTTCACCAATTATATCGTCCTGACTACATCAAGGGCTGATATTTACTTGGCTACATATCAGGAGGTACAATACCAAAAGCCACCACCCTTGCCCTCGGATACAAGAATAAGTTTTGTCATTTCCATAATGATTATGGGCACCACACAAACGAGTACAAACAATTGAAGGATGAGATAAAGTTTCTTCTCCGATCAGGAAAACTCTCGAGGTACCGAGTCAAGATCAAAACCCCGAGTAGGAATCTAGAATTCTGAAGGCAGAGGAGTACACCACTGGAGCCAATGGGCATAGACTTCACACTGGATACCATATGTGGGGGGGGCCCACATAGCAGGAAACAGTAACAATGCTCGTGAGAGATATGCAAGGACCCTAAGACAGGAGGTAGGGGAGTCTTCCCAGTGCATGGCAGTCGAGGAGCGGTCTGCAAAGAATCCAAAGTATGAAAGTGAAACTCTCACTTTTACGTAGGATGACGCCAGGCATGTGAGGTACCCCCTCTAGTCCTTACCATTTAAATCGCCAATGCCCGAGTGAAGAGATGCTTGGTGGATATGAGAAGCTCAGTAGATATCATCTACAAAACATCCCTCATGAAAATGAAGCTCATGGTCAAGGACCTGACCTAGTGTTCCCAAGTGATATATGGGTTCACAGGAGAATGCCTAGCTCCAGCAGGAGCTATCAGACTACCGGTCACGGTGGGGACGCCCCCAGGCATGAGACTATTATGATAGAGTTCTTGGTAGTAGATTGGTCATCGAATTACAATGTAGTGCTCAGGAGACCCTCCTGATGGTGTTACACGCAGTAGTATCTATCTGGCATCTATCTTTGAAGTTCCCCAAAAGCGTAGGGTAAGGATGCATAAAGAGTAATCAAAGGGAGGCACAAGAATGCTATTATGTGTCAGTGGTCAAGGCAAAGAAAGGACCATGCTTAACAACCATTGTAGTAACCTGCTGCAAAGAGAAGGAAGGAACCGATGAGGTTGTCAACATGGAAGTTGTCGTTGAAAGAAATACTCTACTGGAGCCGAGGGCTCCTTTTAACAAAGATTTTTTATTATAGAAAGTTTCCCAAAGCGGGGGAAATTAAATCGATCCCCACTTTGGGGATGATGTCATAGGGGTAGGACTAGTCAAAGATCTTGACGAAGTCCTACTAGATGAGGAGGACCCGACTAAAATAATTAAAGTCCGAAAGGAGCTAAATGTGGAAATTAAGGCATGGTTGGTAGAATTTTTGAATAAGAACCAGGTCGTCTTTGCCTAGTCACATAAGGACATGGTTGGAATTTCTCCATCCGTGATAAGCCATGTCCTCAATGTGGACAAACACTACCGACCAGTGCAGCAAAATAGGAGACTGCTTGACAAAGATCGATCTCAAGCCTTGAAGGAGGAGGTCGTGTGGTTCAAGGAAAACAGTTTTATAAGGGAGGCCTACTACCCATATTGGGTATCAAACCTCGGATTGGTCCCAAAGCCAAATGGGAAGTGGAGGACATGCGTGGACTTCACAAATCTAAATAAGGCCTGCCCCAAAGACTACTTCCCACTACCCAGAATAGACCGACTGGTTGATGCAACTGCAGGACATGAAATTTTTTCATTCATGGATGCATATTCTGGGTATAATCAAATAAGTATGCACCCTCCAGACGAGGAACATACCAGCTTCCAGATAGACAAGGGATTGTACTATTATAAGGTGATGCCATTCGGCTTGAAGAACACAAGAGCCACCTACCAGCGCTTAGTCAATGGCATGTTCCGAGACTTGATCAGCAAAAATATGGAGGTATATGTCGATGACATGTTGGTCAAGTACAAAGAAGCTGGAGGGCATGTTCGACACTAGGAGGAATGCTTTGCAATACTTAGATGGTATTGCATGAAGTTAAACCCTCTCAAATGCTCATTTGGAGTTGGTTCTGGTATGTTTCTCGCATACATAGTCAATTCACTTTTAATCGAGGCTAACCCCAAGAAGCATTGATCGACATGAAGTCACCTACGTCAATCATAGAAGTACAAATGTTAACAGGAAGAGTAGCTGCACTAAGTAGGTTCATATCGAAGTCAACGGACAAGTGTGTCCTCTTCTTTAACCTACTGAGGGACAACAAGAAGATCCAAAGGACCGAGGAGCGCGAGAAAGCTTTCCAAGCCTTAAAGGAGCATCTCGCTTAACCTCCCATCCTAGTGAAGCCAATATATGGTGAAGTGTTATTCATCTATTTGGCAATCACCAAGCATGCAATCGACTTTGCTTTGGTAAAAACCATCTATCAGTAAAAGGCTAGTAGCTGTGGAATCTAGGTATCCCCCTCTTGAAAAAGCTATCCTACTGTGTAGTAATCGCCTCTTGAAAGTTGCGTCCATATTTCCAAGCTCACTGATCCAAGTCCTGACTGATCAACCGCTGAGACAAGTTCTTCAAAAACCAGAGGCCTCGACACAATTACTCAAGTTGGCAGTGGAACTAGGATATTTTGATATCAATTATCATTCGAGGACGGCCATAAAAGGACAAGCATTGGCAGACTTCATAGTCTGAGGCACCAACCTTGAAGACCATTCCTACCAATCGGAGAATGGAGATATCAAGAAGGAAGGGGATACTCCTGTATGGAAGCTATATGTTGATGGAGCATCCAATGAACATAACTCAAGTGCAAGAATTATATTGATCAATTCGGAGAATCACCAAATCCATTGCGCTCTCAAATTTGGATTCAACGCTTCTAAAAATGAGGCTGAGTACAAGGCATTATTAACAGGATTACGCTTGTCTCGAGATGTGCATGCACAATCCTTGGGGATATTCAGAGATTCCCACCTAGTGTTGTACCAGGTACTGGGGGAGTATCAAGCCAAGGGACTTAGGATTGTGCAGTACCTGAACATGGTGAAGGATTGACACAGTTCAAGAAATACTCAATTATACAAGTCTCGAGGGAGCAAAATGCCAATTAGCAAAGCTTTCCAGTGCCAAAGACGGACACCCTGAATGTTGTTCCCGTTGAATACTTGGGAGAAAGAAGCATAGCCAAGCTAGAGGCAAATGTATTATTTTCTAATTATCTATGTAATAACCATTGTGCTTCATTGAATGAATGAATTTAATTTCTTAAGTTTCACTTAATTCTTTAAATTACATTCAACAAGGGATAGGTCCTAGGACGTTGTCGCCAAATTAATGGATCATGTTCGATCTTGGTTCTTGAGGAGTCTATCGACCCATACGATCCAAAAGAGTGATAGGTCCTAGGACCTTGTCCCCAAATTAATGGATCATGTTCAATCTGGGTTCTTGAGGAGCCTATTGACTCATACGATCCAAAAGAGAGACTGGTCCGAGGACCTTAATGCCAAATTAATGGATCATGTTCATTCTTGTTTCTTGAGGAGCCTATCGACCCGTACAATCCAAAAAGAGACAGGTCCTAAGACCTTGTCGCCAAACTATTTGATCATGTTCGATTCTGGTTCTTAAGGAACCTATCCTCCCACACGATCAACAAGAGAGACAGGTCCTAGGACCTTGTCGCCAAATTAATGGATCATGTTAGATCTTGGTTCTTGAGGAGCCTATCAACCCATACGACCCAAAAGAGAGACTGGTCCAAGTACCTTGTCGCCAATTCATTTGATCATGTTCGATCTTGGTTCTTAAGGAACCTATTGACCTATGCCATCAACAAAAAAGATTAGTCCGAGGACCAGTCGTCATCATTTGATCATGTTTGATCTTGGTTCTTGAGGAACCTATCGACCCATAGGATCCAAAAAGAGACTGATCCTAAGACCAGTCGCCATCATCGGATCATAATCGAATATGTTCCGTGAAGGACCGATCGATAATTTGATCTACGACTCATTACAGGCTCGATTAGCCCATCTAGACCCAGGTTGTCCAACACAGGCACTTCCGTCTACAATCATTATAATGAGTACACGAGAGATTACATAGATCATGATCGACACTTGCTACACAATCTATGTAACGACCCAAAATTACTAATAAGGCTTAAGGATCTTGATTAGTGTGCCGGGAGGGCATAATTGGTTTATGTGTGATTTAAATGATTAAATGCATGATTATGTGATAAGCATGCTTATATGATTATATCGATATATGAGATGCATGACTATGAGTATTAGTACGCATGTAGGCCCTACTTAGCTTATAGGGGCATATTTGTAATTTTGGCCCGTTGAGGGCATAAACGTAATTATTTGGGATAATTTTTTAGACCACATTATTATGTGGATATATTTACAGCTTGTGACTCGAGGCTATCTTAGTAAGCGGTTTAGCGAAAAAGTCACGGTGGGATTTATACCCGGCTCGGGGGAGCCTAGGGGTATTTTTGGGAATTTGGGAAATATATTGGAGACTATTTGACATTGAGAAAAATAATTGGTGATTAGTTAAGTGACGAGGTTTAAGCGGTAATTATTAGGGAGACTCGAGGATTTAGCGGGAATTGGGAGAGAATGACCAAAATGCCCTTAGAATGGTTAAAGGCTTAGGTTTAAATGGGAGGGCAAAATGGTCATTTGATGGTTAAAAGGGGATAAGGGTCATTTCTACTTTTAACCTTAGTGGAAGTTGTAGAATATGTTGGAAGCTAAAAGAAAAGAAAAGAAGAAAAAACAAAGACTCATTTTTCTCCTTATCGATCACTTTTTCTCTCACTCTCCCTTGAAGATTTCTAAAGCTGTAACTCAGAGGAAGCTTGGGCTAGAGCAGGGACCTTTGTTCTTGGTGAAGCTAGGAGGTTCAGCTGGAGTTAGTCTTCAATTAAGGTAAGGTTTCTAGTTTTTTTTTTTTCTGGGATTGCTGAATTCTGTTGTGTTGATCTTTGAATCTGAACTTTGGATGAGAATTCAAGGAGTTGAGCTTTGGGAACTTAGGAGCTAAAGGCTGGAAGGGCTTAGAAGGAAACCTAGGGTCAAAATCCCCACTAAAGGTAAGAATTTCTGAGCTTGATCATTTGAGTTGCTGGGTTGATTCTGGTTTTTCTGATGAGTTCTTGATTTTCAAGCTCAATTCTTGTTTTCTATGTTTGATGGTGCATGTGGTCAAATTTGATGTTGTTGGGCCATGTGCAATGAGATGTTATGGATGGTAGGCCTATTTTGAAGTGCAGTTGAGGTTTGGAGGGGTTTTAGGGAGTTTTGGCTAGGGGAAATTCGAAGGGAGAAGTCAGAGGATTGATGGTTATGTTTGTAGCACTGTAGCACAAGCCTTAGAGTGCTACAACGCTATGCTTGGTTCTGGGTGCTTTTTTGCTTCTGTTTGTAGCACTGTAGTGCCCACCTTTTTTCGTTGTAGCGCTACCCTACCTCGAGAAGAGGGTTTTGGGTATTTTCTTAGGGTTTTTAGCTTGGAGGCTCAGGGGTCGATTCCACCACCCCGTTTGGTGGAATTGGAGCTTCTCGAGGGCTCAGGAATGGTCCCGAGGTTAGGTTGCAGAATTGAATGTTAATGAGGGTTCCATGTTACATTTGTGACTAAGTGTATGCTAGGGCTCAGACAAGATCATGCTCGAGGATCATTTCAATTAACTAGAGCGCCCGTAATCAAAGGTAAGAAACTGCACCTGGTTATGTGATTATGTTGGGACTAAGAGCACCCTATATTTTAATGTGATGTCATGAGATGGTATTATGCCATGGGGACATATGATAAACGACCTATGAGTGCAGGAATCAATATTTGCGCACAGGGCGTGGCTCGGCCTAAGCGATCCAAAGACAGTGGGATTATCAGAGGGTGCGACCTAAGGTCTTCGACCCTAGATTTTGGTGTGATATGTTTATTGTTGTTTAAAATGTTAATTGTGACGAGTTTGTTATCTGAATAACTAATTATTGGCTTATAGGTTGGTATCATTGTTTATATGAGAAATATGACCTGTTGTATATCTGATTGATGATTTGTGAATTGTATGTCTATTGGTTGTCGCTTATGCTATGCATTATAGTTTTCTTGCTGGGCCTTGGCTCACGGGTGCTACGTGGTGTAGGTAAAGGCAAAGGCAAGGTGGACCAGTCTTGAGTTGGAGAGCTTTGAGGCTGAATGTACATAGTCAGCTGATCGGCCGCCACGACCGAGGAGTGGTACAGGACATGAGAACCTTAAATGTCTATTTTACCCTTAGAGAGGCCAGTAACTGTATATAACCTGGAATTTTTGTAAACTGTCTTTTAAACTCTATTTCTTTTGGGATCCCATGTACGAAATGTTTATTAAAATGAAATGTATCTTTTATGAAAAAATTCTTTCAACCTTAGTTCAATTATAGTTTCAGTAACACGTTTCTAATTAAATGACTTGATTAGCAAGTCTTGCACCTTTATAAACACACAGTGTAACGGTCTTGGCTACCCAGGGTGTTACAACTTGGTATCAGAGCGTCCTAGGTTGAAGGGTTCCTGAAGACTGGCTGGACATGTACATTCGCCGCTAAAGACAAGCTCGACTTAGGGTTTGGTAATTGTGTATACATGTTTATATGCTTAAATGATTAGAAAGAAATATGAATGCTGATATCTGAGCATAAGATACTAACAGGGCCTAGCCCTTAACTGGTGTGTGATGATATCGAGGCATGCTTATTAGCATTGTTGTGTATGTGAATGAATATTTGAATAAATTGTTATATCCTGATTGCTTATGAATGATTGAGTTCCAATGGAGGATTATTACCCTGTCGTCATAGTCTGACCGCCGAGTCATTGGTTGCAGATTAACTTGGATAGCTATGCATCCAAGATGATCTATACAACTTACTGACAGTAGGTCTGAGGCAAGGGATGATGACCAGGGCCAGACCCCTCCGCCAGTCCCTGAGAACTGGCAACAAATTATGGCAGACATGCAAGCCCAGCTTCTGAGCCAAGATTGGCAGATCCGTTTATTGAGTCAGCAGGCTCCATCAGGGAGTGCTGCCCTTGTTGTGCCTTCTGTAGTGGCACCAGTTGCTCAGCCAGCAGAGGTTGGGAACAGATGGGAGTCATTATATGAGCGGTTCAGGAGACAGCATCCTCCAACTTTTGAAGGGGGACCAGATCCACTAAAAGCTGGACCGTAGATGAGTATGATCATTGCTATCTTGGAATTTATGAAGGTAGAGGGTCATGACGTAGTGGCCTGTGCTGCATATATGTTGAGAGAGGATGCCCACATCTGGTGGGAAGTGGCATCACAGACCAGGGATGTTACTACTTTGAGTTGGGAAGGATTTAAGGATTTTTTCAGCCACAAGTATTACAATGTTGCCATCAGGGCAGTGAAGGTTAATGAATTTGTGGGTTTGGTTTAGGGCAATATGATGGTTATAGAATATGCCCTGAAGTTCGACAAACTTGTGAAGTTCGCACCGGATCTTGTGCCTACTAAAGTAGCTAGGCAAGACACATGTATTAGAGGGCTTAATGCTATGATAGCCTGAGATGTGAGGATTACAACAGTTCCTTGGGGGACAAGTTATGTCCTGGCTATTGAGAAGGCTCTTACCGCTGAAGAAGCGGAGAACAAGATTTGGAGGGAGAGTACAGCAAGGCGGGAGGGCCGCAAGGCAGTGCCTCCATACTCTGGATCTAGTAGGGGCAAAGGCCCCAGTGATCTAAAGAGGAAGACCCCTGATGCTTTGACCACGCCTGGTCCTGATAGGAGAGGTCGAGGTACTCAGAGTGGCCATCAGGGAGGCAGTGATTCATGGAGGAGCTGTCCTGAGTGCACGAGGTGCAGAAGACGCAATCTGGGCAAATGTCAGGCTAAAGCCTGTTATGTGTGCGGGGTGGTAAGACACCTCAAGAAATACTACCCAACAATGAAGAAAGGGGAAGCAGAGAAGGTGGACAGCTTGACTCCAACTCGAGTGTTCACCCTGACGCAGGCAAAGGCCGAGGCTAGTCCCTTGGTAGTGACAGGTCAGGTTTCTAGTGTTGGCTCTCCTTTTACTGTATTGATTGACTCTGGTGCTACACATTCATTTGTTTCTAGTAAGGTGATTGATAGACTGTGTAGACCTAGTGAGTATTATACTTCGGGGTTTGGGACTATATTGCCTACAGGAGAACTGGTAGTTTCTAGGAGGTGGATTAGAACACTGCCAATGATGGTTGATGGTAGGGAATTATCAGTAGACTTGATTGAGTTGGGTATGGAGGACTTTGACAAGATTTTAGGGATGGATTGGCTGGTTAGATACGGAGCTACTATTGACTATAGGAAGAAGATAGTGACCTTTGAGCCAGAGGGCGAGGATCCCTTTGTCTTTGTGGGAGTGGTATATGGACCTCGCGTACCCATGATATTAGCGTTGAGAGCTAGAGATTTATTATAGGGAGGATGTATAGTCTTTTTGGCTAGCGTGGTGGATATCACTAGGGTGTTGCCAGCAGGGCCGAAGGAGACCAGATTGGTTTGTGAGTTCTTTGATGTATTCCCTAAGGATTTACCAGGATTGCCGCCGCATAGGGAGATTCAGTTTGTTATCAAGTTAGCACCAGGGACAGAGCCAGTGTCAAGGGTACCATATAGAATGGCACCAGCAGAACTGAAGGAATTGAAGATACAGTTACGGGAACTTCTAGATTTGGGATTCATCAGGTCAAGCTACTCGCCATGGGTTGCTCCAGTCTTGTTTGTGAAGAAGAAAGACGGGACTCTGAGGATGTGTATAGACTACAGGGAATTGAACAAGTTAACTATCAAGAATAAGTATCCTCTACCAAGAATTCACAACTTATTTGATCAGCTGCAGGGAAGAATGGTATTCTCGAAGATTGATCTTTGATCTGGTTATCACCAGCTGAGGATCAAGGACGAGGATATACCAAAGATGGCCTTTTGAACGAGATATGGACACTATGAATTTCTAGTCATGTCGTTCGGTTTGACCAACGCCTCAACAGCCTTCATGGACTTAATGAATAGGGTGTTTAAGGACTTCTTGGATCAGTTCATCATTGTCTTCATCGATGACATTTTAGTATACTCCATATCAGAGCCAGAGCATGAGTTCCATCTTCGAAAGGTCTTTCAAATGTTAAGAGAGCACCAGTCATAAGCCAAGTTTAAGAAGTGTGAGTTTTGGCTACCAGAAGTGACATTCCTTGGACATATTTTTGGTGCAGATGGAATTAAGGTGGATCCATCTAAGGTGGAGGGATTTAGAGATTGGCCGAGGCCAAGGAACGCCTCAGAGGTTTGGTGTTTTCTCGGTTTAGCGGGTTACTACAGACGGTTTGTGGAAGGCTTCTCAAAAATTGTGGCACCGATGACAGAATTGACACGGAAGAATTTGAAGTTCGTCTGGCAGACAAGTGTGAGAACAGTTTTCAAGAATTGAAGCTGCGACTTATTACTACACCTGTGCTGAGTCTTCCTTCGGAGGAAGGAAAGTTTGTAGTCTATTGTGATGCGTCAAGGTTGGGTTTGGGCTGTGTGTTGATGCAGAACGAGAAGTTTATAGCTTATGCGTCACGACAACTGAAGGAGTATGAGCAGCGGTACCCTACCCATGATTTGGAGTTAGCAGCGGTGGTATTCGCACTGAATGTTTGGCAGCATTATCTGTATGGGGAGAAGTGCGAGATATGGTTGGAATTAAAGCACGATTGGTAGCGTTTTTGAAGAAGAACCAGGACGTCTTTTTCTGGTCACATAAGGACATGGTTGGAATTTCTCCATCCGTGATAAGCCATGTCCTCAATGTGGACAAGAACTACCCACCAGTGCAACAAAAGAGGAGACTGTTTGACAAAGACCGATCTCTAGCCCTTAAGGAGGAGGTCGAGAGGCTCAAGGAAAACAGTTTTATAAGGGATGCCTACTACCCAGATTGGGTATCAAACCCCGTGCTGGTCCCAATGCCAAACAGGAAGTGGAGAACATGTGTGGACTTCACAGATTTGAACAACTGGTCGATGCAAAGACAGCTTCCCACTACCCAGAATAGACCAACTGGTCGATGCAACTGCAAGATATGAAATACTCTAATTCATGGATGCATATTCTGGGTATAATAAAATAAGTATGCACCCTCCCGATGAGGAACATACCAGCTTCTAGATAGACAATGGATAGTATTCTTATAATGTGATGCCATTCGGCTTGAAGAAGGTAGGAGCCACCTACCAGCGCTTAGTGAATGGCATGTTCCGAGACTTGATTGCAAAAAATATGGAGGTATACGTCGATGACATGTTGGTCAAGTCCAAAGAAGCTGGAGGGAATGTTCAAGACTTGGAGGAATTCTTTGAAATACTTAGAAAGTATAGCATGAAGTTAGTCCCTCTCAAGTGCTCATTTGGAGTTGGTTCTAGTAAGTTTCTCGGGTACATAGTCTATTCACATGGAATTGAGGCTAACCCCGAGAAGATAAAAGAACTGATCGACATGAAGTCACCTACCACAATCAAGGAAGTGTAAACCTTAACAGGAAGAGTAGCTGCACTAAGTAGGTTCATATCGAAGTCAACGGACATGTGTGTCCCCTTCTTTAACCTACTGAGGCAAGAAGATCCAATGGACCGAGGAGTGTGAGAAAGCTTCCCAAGCCTTGAAGGAGCATCTCGTTCAACCTCCCATCCTAGCGAAGCCAATATATGGTGAAGTATTATTCATCTATTTGGCAATCACCAAGCATGAAATCAGCGCTGCTTTGGTAAAAGAAGAGAACAGGGTACAATACCTTGTGTACTATATAAATAAAAGGCTAGTAGGTGCGGAGTCTGGGTATCCCCCTCTTAAAAAGATAGCCTATCTTTTAGTAAAAGCCTCTCAAAATTTGCGTCCATATTTCCAAGCTCACTCGATCCGAGTCCTAATCGACCAACTGCTGAGACAAGTTCTTCAGAAACCAGAGGCCTCGGGAAAATTAATCAAGTGGGCAGTGGAACTAGGATAGTTTGATATCACTTATTATTCGAGGACGGCAATAAAAGGACAAGCATTGGCAGACTTCATCATCAAAGGCACCAACATTGCAAACCCTTCCTACCAATTAGAGAATAGAGATACCGATAAGGAAGGAGGTACTCATGCACGGAGGCTATATGTTGATGGAGCATCCAATGAACACAACTCAGACGCGGGAATCATACTGATCACTCCGGAGAATCACCAAATCCATTCTGCTCTCAGATTTGGATTCAACGCTTCGAACAACGAGGCTGAGTATGAGGCATTATTAGCAGGATTACACTTGTCTCGGGATGTGCATGCACAGTCCTTGGGGATATTCAGCGATTCCCAGCTAGTGGTGTACCAGGTACTGCGGGAGTATCAAGCCAAGGGAATTAGGATGGTGCAGTACCTGTACAAGGTGAAGGACTTGTTGATACAATTCAAGAAATACTCAATTATACAAGTCTCGAGTGAGTAGAATGCCAATTCTGATGCCTTAGCCAAGCTTTCCAGTGCCAAAGACACGAACTCCCTGAATGATGTTCCCGTTGAATACTTGGTGGAAAGAAGCATAGCCGAGTAGGAGGAAAATGTATTATTTTCGAATTATCTATGTAATAGTAATTGGGCTTCAATGAATGAGTGAATTTAATTTCTTATGTTTCACTTAATTCTTTAAATTACATTCAGCAAGAGAGAGGTCCCAAGACCTTATCGCCAAATTAATGGATCATGTTCGATATTTTTTCTTAAGGAGCCTATAGACCCATACGATCCAAAAGAGAGACAGGTCCTAGGACCTTGACGCCAAATTAATGGACATGCTCGATCTTGGTTCTTGAGGAGCCTATCGACCCATATGATCCAAAAGAGAGACAGGTTTGAAGACCTTGTCGCCAAATTAATGGATCATGTTCGACCTTGGTTCTTGAAGAGCCTATTGACCCATACGATCCAAAAGAGAGACAAGTCCTAGGGCCTTGTCGCAAAATTAATGTGTCATGTTCGATCTTGGTTCTTGAGGAGCCTATCGACCTATATGATCCAAAAGTGAGACAGGTCCAAGGACCTTGTCGCCAAATTGATGGATCATGTTCGATCTTGGTTCTTGAGGAGCCTATCGACCCATACGATCCGAAAAAGAGACATGTTCTAGGACCTTGTCGCCAAACTATTTGATCAAGTTTGATCGTTGTTCTTGAGGAACCTATCGACCCATGTGATCAACAAGAGAGACAGGTCTAGGACCTTGTCATCAAATTATGGTTCTTGTTTGATCTTGGTTCTTGAGGAGCCTATCGACCCATAAGATCTAAATGAGAGACTGGTCCGAGGACCTTGTTGTCAAACTATTCGATCATGTTCGATCCTGGTTCTTGAGGAACCTATCGACCCACGCGATCAACAAGAGAGACAGGTCCTAGGTCCTTGTCATCAAATTATTGATAATGTTCGATCTTGATTCTTAAGGAGCTTATCGACCCATACTATCCAAACAAGAGACTCGTCCGAGGAATGTGTCGCAAATTTATTTGATCGTGTTCGATCTTGGTTCTTGAGGAACCTATCGACCTATACGATCAGCAAAAGAGACTGGTCTGAGGACCAGTCGCCATCATCATATCATAATTGAATTTGGTCTTTGAGGGATCAATTGATAATTTGATCTAAGACTTGTTACATGGTCGATTAGCCCATCTAAACCTGGTGAGTCCAACTTAGACATTTCTGTCTACAATCATTATAACGAGTACACGAGAATTACGTAGATCGTGATCGACACTTTCTACACAGTCTTCATATGTGTATAGGTATCATTACTACTGAGTATGAAACCATCACTCGATTACCAATGAGGGACAAGCATTTGCTGCTTGCTTCATTGGGTGAAAAGGATAGTACTATGTGTCTAAACGCTCGAAGAAAGGCATGGTCAAGTAGCAAGTGACCAAGGCTTTTAAACCCATGATCACTTGGGGGGCATATAGTACATACCGATCGGGGTGTACACAAGCAATGAGGACGTGACCTTAAGTACTAAGAAAGCTCAATTTTTTCTAGGACATTTGTTCAACATACGTTCCAAAAATGCAAACAACAAAAACAAAGAAGGCATTGGTGAGGAGACTCCTAGCCATGTCCCATATAGGGTGGTTGGCCAATCCATAAACCTATAGGGTGGTCGGCCTATCACCTATGTGGTGGTCGACCTAACCTATTTTGTTCATGGTACTTGGTGAAGTATCATACTACTCACATTACTTTTGTTGTTAGCATGAAAAACATAAAAGAGTAAGGTTAGTATGGCACGTGAAATACATGTGTTCAGAGTATACTGATCCTGGACCAATGAGGGTTGTGAGTTGATATACTTAGTAAGCATTGGAAATAAAAAAATTCAATCAATACACCGAGTACTCATAACAGAAAAGCATAAAGGCATAAAATGTCATATGTAAAAATTATCATGTACATGGTGCCCCACCAATGACATGAAAGGAAAAATAGAGTAAAAGACCAAAAGAGGACTAACTTGGGCAAGGATTATCATCTGAAAGACCACCCAGAGCCTCGACTGCCTCACAAGCCAGACACTTCCTAAGCTCCTTCTCTCACGTCTTCTGGGGAAGGAAATCCAAGTTCAGATCTTTGTTGGACTTCCAATTCAAGTAGAAGCAAGAGAAATCTATCTCTGAATACTCCTATCGAGCCTTGTCTCGAACAGCTTTGACCTCCTGCTCATTCTCGACAAGGGCATCCTTCCGTAGTTGATCCATGTCGGCAATTAGCCTCTCCTTCTCAACTTTAAACTGTTTGAGCTGATCGACAAGTTCTCCCTCAATCTGGGTTATCCTGAGAGCCCTCGGTATGTTCTCACTGAGAAGAAGAGTGATGGGGAACCCAAATGGTATTCCGGTTCAAGGGGCGTGGCAAGGAGTACCACTAACTGGACAGAATATGCTGAGAAGAGGAGAGCCATGAGGAGTACTATGTTTACAAGAGATCCGAGAAGAGCCAGGAGAAGGGCCCTGAGTGATGTGCCTGCAATATTAGGATCATCTTCGGAAGGTTGTCGAGTTGTCTGTTTTACTCTCACCATTGGGCTATACCTTTTCAAGAAGTCTTCCTCACTAAACAAATATAAAGCGGACCGAGGGATAATCCTTTCCACCATTCCCAAGAACTCCTGGGGAGTACGCTCGCTTACAGACTTATCTGACGAAGAGGAACTAGACAAGTGCAACAAAGGAAAAATAAAGAATATAGTTACCACATCAACATAATGAAGAAAATAGCTAGGTGAATATCTATTACTAAGGAGAAAAATTAAAGAAATCGAGGGAATAATCGATCGAAGTCACAAAGAAGGGTTAACCTAGGCCCTAAGCTTACAAAGCGTGAAAGAAATGGCATAGGTTGTCGGCCTACCACCCTAGGGATGCAAACCACAGAAAAATGCCAAAGGACTAAGGTTCAAGTCTCCGATAAATTGTATTGTACAAAGAATACCCCAAAGAGATCAGTAAAGGAGGAGAATTTTTTTTTAGGGTCCCAGGTGGTCGACCTATGCTTGGGCCGACCCCCCTAGACCCTGGATCCCTGGAAATTTCCTAGGGAGTGTGGTGTCGACCAATGATGTACACCCTAAGGTGCTCGGCCCATGATGGGGTATGTAAGCCTGGAAGTTGCATAAGGCAAGGGAAATGCAAGGGAAGTCCTAGAGGTGGTCGGCCCATGATGGAAACCCTAGGGGTGGTAGACCCACGATGGAATGTACATTCCTGGAAATCAGCTACGCCTGGATCTGAAACCCTAAAAATTTCCCAACCCTAATGTTTATAAGCCTGGAAATCGCCAGGCCAAGGGAACTTAAGGATGGTCGACCTAGGGTTTTACAAGCCTAAAAATCGCCAGACCAAGGGAACCTAAGAGTGGTCGGCCTATGTCAGAGTTTTACAATTGTAAAATCGCCTATGCTAGGGTTTGGAACCCTGTAAATCGCCAATATAGTGAATCTCAAAGAAATGGTCGCCCTAGGGTTTTACAAACTTGAACTCTCCTATGGTAGGGTTTGGAACCCTGGAAATCGTACAGGCTAAGGAAATCATAGGGAAATCATATACTTGATTCAAACAAGTCAATTATTTTGGATCAAAATAAAACAAAATAAGGAGATTCAGACAGATTCATCAAAGATTCAAAGTAATTCTTCTATATCTAAGCACATTTAATTTAAATGATGTAAATATTAGGAGAAAATACTTACCCAAGTAAAGATCTGAGTTTGATGAAGAATTGAAGAAATCATACTTGGAGAACCCTACAGCTTAGGTACACAGAGCAAAGAACTGAGAAGTGAATACCCTACTTATAGCCTCTCAGACTAACCATATTTTTAGGAATTCAAAATCCTTGAATAATATCTGGTATAGTTAAAAATTCAAACTCCTTGAAAAATATATTATATTTTTAGGATTTCAAAACTCCTTGAAAAATATATTATATTTTTAGGACTTTAAATTTCCTTGAAAAATATACTAGAATTTTAGGAAATTAAGTTTCCTTAAAAATCTAGTTATTTTTAGGAATTACAAATTATCCATGAAAAATTAGTGCTGAGAAAATTATCGATAGTTGATGAAAGTACTACGTAATGTTCCAAGGGACTTAGCTTTTAGAGTACTGCTACGATATGTTTCTTGGGCCAAATCAAGTTTACCGTAATGTTGAACACATTACAATAAACTTGGGGGCAAATGTTGTCCCTTAAAAATCCAGGGATGACATGGTGAATGAGAAAGCGGCACATGACATCACAAATTAGGGGAAAATGATGAAGTATTGAAAAAACACCGATGAGAAAAAAAGATCGGTCCAGGACCTATAGGGGAGTCGACCAAGCCTAAACACCCTAGGGGTGGTCAGCCTGACCCTAGCCCCCTAGGGGTGTTCGGCCTGACCCCAACCCCTAGGGGTGATCAGGCTAAACATGCCCAAGAACCCCTTGGGGTGGCTGACCCACCCTATTCTTCATAGGGTGGTCGGCCTACACTCCCAAAGACACTTGACTGGGTAAAAGTCACACTCGTTCAAACTAAGACCAACATGCCTAGCACCAGAGGACCAACGAGTCTTGTAACTCCCTAGACAACCAAGATCATTACACTGTGTGTTTTCAAATAGTACAGGACTTGCTAATCAAGTCATTTGAACAGTAATGTGATCCTAAGGTCAATTACCAGGTTAGATTTAAAAGATTTTGAACATAAACAGTTAATTTTCATTAAAATAGACGTTTGTTACATGGGATCCCAAAAACAGGGTTTAAGAGACAAATTTACAATCCTCAAAAGTTGTATACAACCAGTAGCCACTCTAATGGCAAAACACAAATTTTAGGTTCTATCCCTGTACTTTCCCTCGGCCGTGGCGGACGAGCAGCTGATGATGTACACCTCACCCCCAGAGCTCTCCAACTCATGGTTGATCCAACTTACCCTCCCTTTACCTACACCACATAGCACCCGTTAGCCAAGGCCCAGCAAGAAAACCATAACAACAGATACATAATCAGTTATTGCAACCAATTAATCAAAAGACAGTTATCCAGAAATTCAACAAGTCAAAAGCATCAAACTATTAACAATAAACATATACGTTCAGCAATAGGTCTCAATCAATAGGAAAATGCTTGGGGTCGGCGCCCTTAGGTCGAGCCCTCTGTTCACTCAACTCGCTCATGCTCGCTTAGGCTGAGTCCAATGTTTATCTAGCTGACCCCGCCTCACAGTGGCCGAGCTGCGTCCTGTGCGCATGTCTAAACCCTGGCTCTCTTAGGCCGATCATTTCATATTTTGCATAATAGCATCACAGTTATCCAACACATATAATCAAATGCAGGGAATCTCAGTCCAAACACAGCCACACAAGGGTGCAATTTTCTTACCTTGAATTCTGAGCAGAAGATACACAACGGTCTCGAGCACAATCCTCAGTCCTGAGCCTTGGTGATAAACCTAGTCACAATGGCCAATGGGTAATCATCAACTTCTAAGCCAAATAAATACTTAAGAGACAAAAACTAGCCCTCGAGACCTCGATTTCTGCTAAATTGGGCAGTAGAAATTATCCTGAGTGACTAGGTTTGAACCCCCGAGCCTCACCAATTCTAGAAACCAACTTAAGGAAAAAACCCTTGGCGGGTCGTGGCATGAGCGGCGCCACCCCCCCCCCCCCCCCCTCCAAGTAAGAGGTTCAATCCTTAAGCTTCAGGGGAGGCGAGCCACGACTTGCCCCCCTAGGGTCGAAGCACACTTTCAAGTCAGAGAGCCTGTAACGACCCAAATTTACTAATAAGGCTTAAGGGCCTTGATTAGTGTGCCGGGAGGGCATGACAGGATTATATGTGATTTAATGATTAAACGCATGTTATATGATTATTTGAATATCTGTGATGCATGACTATGTGTACTAGTATGAATGTAGGCCCTGATTAGGTTAGAAGGGCATATTCGTAATTTTGGCCCGTTGAGGGCATAACTGTATATATATATGTGATAAATTGATGAGACCACATTATTATGCGGATATATTTGTAATCTGTGATTTGAGGCAATCCTAGTGAGCAGTTTAGCGAAAAAGTCACGGCGGGGATTTATACCCAGCTGGGGGCGAGCTTGGGCGTATTTATGGGAATTTATAGAATATATTGGAGTTTACTTTGATATTGGAGAATATAATTGGTGATTTGTTAGGTGTCAGGAACTAAGTGGTAAATATTAGAGACACTAGAGGAATTAGCAGGAATTGGGTGTAATGACCAAAATGCCCCTAAGTTGATATAAAGGCTTAGGGATAATGGGAGGGTATTATGGTCATTTGTCTTATAAAGGATAAGTGATATTATCAGGCTTTATGCCTTAGTGGAATAAGTAGAAGGATTTAGAAGTCTGAAGCAAAAAAAAAAAAGGGAAATAGGAAGTGTATTTTTCTCTCTCTCGGTTTAAGCTTTTTCTCCATCAATTCTCGAGGTCTTTTGGGGCGACAACTTAGGGAGAGTCAGAGTAGAAGCTTGAGGCTAGAGTCCTTGGTATGGCTTGAAGAATTAGCAAGGATTTAGCAGGACCAAACCATTCATTTGAGGTAAGGTTCAAGGTAGTTTTCAGTTTCTAGTACTTGGTATTGTTATGGATTTTGAGCTGAGTCTTGATGGGGAATTCTAGGGAAATCGAAGCTGAGCTTTGAGGAGGTGGAGGTCAAGCTAGTGAGAAGGACAACCTAGGCAAAGCTCATCCATCAAAGGTAAGAAACTCTAGCTTAAGTTGTGTGGTTTCAGCTGTTGTTCTTATTGAGTTTTTGAGCTTTAGGTTCAGCTTTGGTGGATTTTGTGATTTGGAGTGCATGTGATTGAGTTATGTGTGGTTGGGATGTTTAGGATGAGTGGAGGATTTTGATAGGCTTGTTTTTATGTTTGGTTGAAGTTTGGAAGAGTTTTGGTAAGGTTTGGCTCGGGAAAAATCGAAGGAGGAAAAATGCAGGGTTTGCTGTGCTGTGACTAGCGCTACAACACTAGCCATTGGGCACTGTAGCGCTAGGCTACGTGGTCTGGGGGCCTTAGGCTCGGTTTGTAGCGCTGTAGCACTCTCCTTAGAGCGCTGTAGCGCTACCCTGTTTCTAGAAAGAGGTTTTTGGGTAATTTTCAAGGGTTTTTGCCCGAGGGTTTGGGGTTTGATTGCACCACCCCGTTTGGTGCAATTAGGGCTTCCCGATGGCTCGGGATTAGTCCCGAGGCTCGGTTCTGGACTTGAGGTTTGGTGTTGATTCTGATCTATGGCTGTGACTAGGTGTACGCTAGGGCTCCAGAGGGATCGTGCTTGAGGATCAAATTGAACAAAGCTAGCAAATCCAAAGGTAAGAAAGCTGCACCCGGTTATGTGTTTGTGATGGGACTAAGAGCTCCCTATATCTGTATGATGTCATAGACGGTATTATGCCATGGGACATGTGATAAAAGGCCTAAGGGTGCCATAAATTATACTTGCGCACAGGGCGTGGCTCGGGCACTCGTAGCTGAGGACAGCTTAATATTCACTGAGCTCGATTTAAGAGGGCTGAAGTCAGTGGGATAAATAGAGGGTGCGGCCTAAGGGCGTTAACCATAGTTATCATGTGTGAGTTGATTGGTGATATGGAATGATATACTTGGTATGCTGAATACTTGAATAACATGAATGCTTAAACTGTTGAGTACATGCTTATGCGGTATGAGTTATCTGATTGTCTGTTGAATGATTATGCTCTATTATTGTGTTTTCTTGTTGGGCCTTGGCTCATGGGTGCTACGTGGTGCAAGGAAAGGCAAAGGCAAGTTGGACCAATCCTGAGATGGAGAGCTGCGGGGCCGAAAGTACATAATCAGCTGTTCGGCAACCACGACTGAGGAGTGGAACAGGACGAGAAATATTTAATAGTCTATTTTGCCTTAGAGTGGCTAATCATTGTATCTAAATCTTGAATCTTTTGTAAACAGTCTTGAACTTATTACTTTTCGGATCCCATGTGTAATGCCCTGAATTCTCTGATATGGTTTAATGGGGGGATTCGTAGGCCGGGAGGGCCATACTTGATTAATTATGCCAATAAATGAATATATGCATGTTTATGTGAATTATATTATAATATGATGTTAAACGCATGCATGTGGGTCCACATTTCATAACAGGGGCATTTTGGTAATTTGGCCCATTGAGGGCGTAATTGTGTATTTTGGGTGCATGTTTGTGATTAATTGATAAGGCCACATTATAATGTGGATTTGTTCGAGCTATTCGGCATGAGACGATCTTGAGTACAAACTATCGGTCTAGTCATAACAGGTTTAAGTTCGAGGCCCAGGATGAGTCTCGGGGAGATTTTAATGATTAGAGCATTACCAGGAATTAAAGGGTAACGGGATATAAATTATTGGTGTTTATGATTATTGAGAATAGCGGGAATTGGAGAGCGTTAATTATGATTAACGAGATAGGTTGGAAAGGACAATTTTGCCCTTGGGAGCCTTTAGAAATCTTTAATTGACCTAGGGGTATAATGGTCTTTTTACCCCTAGGATAGATATAAACTGAGTTAAGCTGTAGAATTGAAGAGAAAACAGAGTGTGATCAAGAGCTTACCCGTACCATCCTTCTCCTTCATCCTCTTTGTGATTTTTGAGCTCTTGTTGAGGATTCTAGCTTGGGAAGTAGACCTTGGGAGTTTGGGAGAGTGTTCCACCATTGAAGAGCATCCCAACCTGAATTTGAGGTAAGTTTCTAGCCATTAGTTTGCATGTATGCCCTGTTTTGATGTTTAGTTTCAGCTCATGATTTTGTTGTGGATAGTTGGAATTTATGGAAGTTTTGGTTGGGATTTAACTTGGGTTTTGCTAAGGGTGTGATATAGATCAAGTTTAGGGGTTGTATTGGATATTTGAGAGATGTTTGAGCTAGGTTTGAAAGGTTTGTTCCAAGGAAAAACGCAAGGGAAGAAAAACCAGGGTATTGGCTGAACTGGGGCCGAAGGGCTGTGGTGCTTGGGGAAGGGTCGCGGCGCTTGAAGCAGAGGCGTGAGGGGATTGTTTCTGTTTTGGGGAAGGGCTGCGGCGCTTGGGGAAGGGCTGCGGCGCTTGAAATTCATTTTGGCCAAAAATCTGTCTTTGACCTAGGGATGCAAACCTTTGGCCTCGGGATCGATCCTACTACCCGGTTTAGTGGGATTCGATGTCCCGGAGGCTAGGTCTTGGTCCGGAAACATTTTATTACTCAATTTATTGATGGAATCCCATAATTGGTTATGACCAGGTGACCGTTAAGGAATGAAAAGGTTGATCGTTCTCAAGGGTCGTTCTTATTATATTTCTCGCTCGAACCCGAGGTAAGAAAACTGCACCCCATATGTGACATGCATGATTATTCTTGAGGCATGTTGATTGTGTAAATGTGGACATGGTTTGATTACTGAATGCTTAGCAAATCTTGCTCACTTGTGCATGGTACTGGCTCATTAGTCAGATTTGTCAAAGGTGTCAGTATCAACTGTGAAGCTGTGACTCATTAGTCAGGTTCGGCAGTGGTACTGGGCACTGGTCACACTGTAACGCCCTACTTCCTTAGAGCCGTTACTAAGTGAGTTTAAAAACTTGCTTTCATCTCGCTACTCGAGGTTTTAGATCAAACAGTGTAATTAAACGGTAAACAGAGGGAAAACCTTAGAAATAATAATTTCCATAGAAAATCATAAAAGGTTTACATTCGGGATCCCAAAATACAGTTTAGAAATGTTTACAACATATTAATTAAACCAAGTCGACTAGACGATAAAATCAGAGTTTATTTAAAAACATCTCCCAAAATTCCCTGGCCGTGGCAGCCAGGCTGGCCAAACATTTACATGCCGCCCCACGCCTGCTATACTCATGGTTGGTTTATCTTCTCTTTACCCTTACCTACACCACAGAGCATCTATGAGCCGAAGCCCAGCAAGAGAACCCACACACAGATAACATATGCAACACATATATCACGCATATAAATAGGCCACCAATTGGCTAAACACATACGTCCTAGCCGTTCCAGGCGTTTACCAAGCCCTGGATTTGTGGACCACGCCATGAGGATATCCCAGGTATCCTTCTAGGGACTCGCCCTGGCAACTTGCACTCCACGTGCTTAACGCTGCTCCCGGCCCCTTGCCGTTCTCGACCTTGAACTCAACGTGCCCAACGCCGTTTCCGGCCCTTCGCCGTTCTCGGTCTACACCGTTCCCGGCTCTAGCCAACCATTCACATCATAATACACATAGCATAACAAGCAAGTATAGAATTCTAGCATAATCAAATAAAGGGCTACGCCCCACAGCTCTAACATATTGGGCTCGGCCCTGCATATCAATCCATTCAAACACACTGGGCTCAACCCTGCATATCAGTCCATTCAAACACACTGGGCTCAGCCCTGCATATCAGTCCATTCAAACACGTTGGGCTCAGCCCTGCACACAAGCTCTATGGGAACAAGGATTCTCTTACCTGAGTCCCGAGCACAGTCCTCTAACTGGAGCCTCGCCGAAATCCCTAGTCACAACACATTAACAATATCCAGTCATCAAGTTCTAATCCAATGAATAACTTTGAGCCACAACCCTAACCTCCGGAACCTTGAATTCTATCAATCCGGGTGATAAAATCCGTCCCGAGACTTAACCATTGAATTCCCAAGCCTAAACACCCTTAAAAATGCAAATTGGCACTAAGGGCCGCGGCCCCACCCTCAAGAGCCGCGGCTAGCCTCAAAATAGAGGCTAGCACCACACTGACCCCCACACGGGCCGCGATGCGCCCACCAAGCACCGAGGCGTGCTTGAATCCTCTCGGCCTCCCATGGCCGCACGCGCACGGGCCGCGGCCCTCATCACCGAACCCAAAATTTCTATCACTTTCTTGCATTTTTCCCTCAAGCTAACACACTTAAAACTTATCTAACAAGCTTAGATAATTAACACAATCATTTCAGCTCAATCACAGCACCAAAATCCCATTGAATCCTACTCCAAAGCTCAACTAAAGCACTTAAAACAGATCAAACTCAACCAACATGCAACTCTTACAAACCAGCAGTAAATTTAAGCATAATCCCATAATTAAAACTTACCCCTTGCTGAACTCAATTCTTGAAGTTGATCCTCAATTCCCCAAGCCTCAAGCTCCCAAGTTTCCTTAGCCCAAATCCTTGCTTAAGCTAGCTTACACCAAATTCCCTTGAGTTGTTTCTTGGAGAGTGAAAGAGAGAGATGAAAATGGTAAGAAATGCTATCCTTAGCTGAAATAGATATATAAGTCAGCTCCCTAGAGCTTCCAATTAATTCCTCTTTTTTGTTTTATTCAGCTTAAGTCTATGTGGTTACCTCAAGGCTCGGGGTACCAAAACGTCCCCGAGGGCAAATTGGTAAATTCCCCCAATATTCCCGCCTAGACATTCTATCCTCAGATATATCTCCAAATATTTATTTTCATGTCCCGATAATCCCATAACACACCTAATACCCAAGTTACCCCTCGACTCGCCCCGAGTCAGAATCTCAACCCCGTTGTGACTCTCTGGCTAACCTCTCTCCAGGACTGTCTCGGATCGTGTTGCGCGGACATATCACATATATATAACATATATCACATTCATGCCCCTAATATCCGGATGGGCCCACATGCACATTTAACTCGCTAAACATGCATCACTATCATATATCCACATTAATTCACCCATTAACACATTAAATCATAATAAATCATTTATTGCCCTCCAGGCACACTAATCAAGGCCCTAAGCCCGATTAGCAAATTCGGGTCATTACAACTATCCCCTCCTTACAGGAATTTCGTCCTCGAAATTACTTGAACAACTCAGGATACCACTCCCTCATCCCTATCTCAAGTTTCCATGTCGCCTCCTCAATCTTGCTGTTTCTCCACAGCACTTTCACCAAGGCAGTGGTCTTGCCCCGCAAAACTTTATACTATCCCCTCCTTAATATAATTTCGTTCTTGAAATTTACTTGAGCATATCAAGCTGTATACCTCACACCTCTGATGATAATCCCCAAGGTTCAATGCCTTTACCCTTAGTCATTAATAATACCCACGGGCGAGAACAATCTTGTTCCACAAGATCTTGTTTGATAACCATACTTTCTTTAACTTTTACTTATACATTAAGTCTACAGAACCCCAGTGTCTGCTTAGTTCACATCAGTCTCTTCATTGATTATTCTCAATGTCAAAATATTTATGAATCATCATCCCTTAGTACGACTTTAGAACTCTTGTCGAAACGAAAATCATAACTCTTTTTTTCTTTCCTCACTATCATACTCTTCCTCGCTGCATAACTTGGAGGAATATACAACTCCCATTCTGGAACCCCGCACTCCAAAGTTAACAGTTTACAGGTTCCTATAAACTTTCAGATAAGCAGACATCCCCTGCCCTAAGAATTCCAATATCCTCTTCGCTTCTCCTCTGAATTATTACTGAACTGCAGTGTCCACTAACTCTTAATTCTTTACTTTTATCTTACCAAGTCTTATGCCTTGTCACCTTGGCTGTACTCCAGCATCCAATACCGTGACTGACTCATCAAAGAATACACCTCCTTTGATATTCTAAAAGTTGCACATTCAATGCTTCAACCCTTAACATAATTGTTTAGCCCTCAGATTGATATCCTTTCTGTAATCAATCAGTAATTCCAGACTACTACTCTGTTTTCCTTGATCTCAGGTCCCTTTCCATGGCTTAGAAACTATAGGGTCTCAATTCATCATTACCAATGCCCTATTTCATTACCAATTTATACAAACCAGGGTATGCTATCTTATTCAGATGAGTTACAACTCCTCCCCTGATCCAACACCTTATTTACCGTCTAATGTGATCCATTCTTATGATCCATCATCGTATTATTTTACTTTTCAATATTCGAGTATCTCAGGTTCTGCCATCTGCTAAAACCTCCCAGTACCACAAACCCTAGGAGGTGAAACAACACCCACTTATAATTCCCATCTCCATACCAAATTCTCTTTGGTCCATTTATCTGGTTCTTGTACTTTATCTCGTATAATACTCGTAGGGCTCTTCCCTGTTTCCACAAAACCAAAGCTTTGGATTCCATTATCTAAAGAAAACATATGTGTCCATTACCACACACTAACACTATACCAGTTTCAATTGTTATCCTTTCCATTCCATTGTAACCTGTGGCGCTCTTCTAACTGACACACACCTTCCACGTAAGAGATCCACCTCATATTAAATCTCCTCCTCGCACAGTCGAAGACTTATAACATACATTTTCCATCTGCTGCGTTCCACTAAATTTTAGTCTCAAGATTATCTTTCTTACTAACAACCCAACACTCAAGTACCTTATGCAATGCATAACTGTCAACTTAACATTCCAAGTATATCAACCATGTTCCATTCTTTCGCCTCCCGCGAGGTTCGACCCATCCTCGCGCCAATCTGAGCCTGGGCGTGCCCAACCTGTGGTGCACCCCCACACGGTTCCATACACTCATCATAGATCAGGTCCTTTATGCTATCCCTCTATACTTAACCATGACACACACATATTCCTGCATCACCAGATACCAATCAACGCTTACCTTGTCTTCTGAATTCTGATTTGACACCATTCATTCCGTCTAGCCTCAAGTTTTACTGTTCTTCCCATCTCTGATGTAGTTGTCTGCGGAGATACTTATGCGATAGACGACGCACTTGCCAGTCTAGTTATGCTTTCTGTTCTTCAGACGTTTCTTCATTAACTTCCTCATGACTTCAGACCAAATCTTCTCATACCTGTCCTTTCTTCTTGTAGCTCTACTCTGAGTACCCCCAACGAAACCCAAACTGACACTTCGTAGAATCTTACCTGTGACCTTGCTTCCATGGTACTAACATCTTCAGCATAGCAGTCACTCACTCTCCATTTTTGTCTGGAAGTAGTCCTTATACACTGCTCGTGAACTTGAAGGGGACTTGTCCATACCGTTCTAATATTCTCCACTTAAGAACTTACCTGTGCCACTGTAGCTTGAACCATTCTAGAATCTTTGTTACCAACTCCTCACACCTTTCTCAGTACAAAATAAAAACTCCCGAAATGCCTTTTTCCTTGATTTCTAGCTGGTAATAATAAGGTCCTAGATCAACTCCTGGAGACATTGTCCCATCTTGTACCCAATATCAAACCTTTCATTCTTAACCGTTGATGCCAACAATTCTCACCATATAATGCTCTGACTAATCCAAGGTCAAAATTATTTAATTGTTTCAGGTAATTCTTTCTGTCAGCCAGTGTCGTCTTCCACAACATTCCTGATACCAAATCTACCTGTAGCCCGACTTTGTAATAACCCCAATCTTTCCTTATGTACCTATACAGGTTACCCACTGGTTAGCTTAGTTTCCATTCAGTCTAATTAAAATACTCGAAATGATATCCCTTATAATCCATGGTTGTCTCTCAACAGATCCACTTTCACTCTGCCTCATGCTGAGACTTCCTTAAGACGAACTCTATTGTTCTCACTATGAACTTCTTAATTACTTGTACCCCAATTCATCTGCCAGAAGTTCCTTATTCCTCCTCAATAAATGCTCTTATCCTCAGCTTCTCACACAACACCCTTGAGGCAAACTCTCTATATATAACTCCCTCTCAGAATATTCTCAACACTGAGTTCCTCCAGCTCGTTACATGATTAAAACATAAAACATCCAGTTAAATACTCATCTTCGAGAAATCAGCCTCGAACTTCGAGTGTAATGAGGCATTCTAGTCTTTCGTTCCCTTACCATGGAAAATCCATCCTAACATATTGAATTATTTCATTTAGAGGTCGTGCCTTCGCCCGACATCCTCTCAGGTGGCATCCCAAATAACCTCCCTAGTTCCTGTCACCATCTTGGTAACTACCTTCTCAATCATGCTCTTTTCCAATCACAAATCAGGTGCCCTAGAACTGTCTGGGGTCCTTCTACCTCAAAAACTGGGAATTTGTCCTTACTGAATTCTACCAATAGAAGCATTGTCTTCCACATCCCTTGCCCTGTAGCACTCATGCTCTTTACCTCATTCCACAGATCTCAAATAACATGGCTCTCTCTACTACTCAAATATCACCGAAGATCTAACACACTGGAGCGGCCCTAACACCCTGAAACATTCCAGAATTCAATCCCTACATGGGTCATTATTTCCAACCACCACCACTTGCATACATTTCCAAAGTGAGGTGTCCAACTCCTAACACTTACTAACACAGGTTGTCATTGTCTTATCATTTCAAATCAAGCTCACAGATTAATTAATCTCCTCGTCCTTATAACTTATTTTATCGGATCCCCATTTGGGTTCTTTCCAACCCAACATGCCAATATCTTAACCTGAACACCACTTTCTAGTATCCTCCTGTCACAAGCACTTAGCACAATCCTTTAGTTATGGCCTTTCACCTCCATATAACCAAAAATAAAGTTAGCTTTGTCCATCCACTAAACAATTCTTAGGCAACCCAAACTTTCCTCTCCAACCAGAGGTTAACGCCTCTTAAGCCTTCCAGTTACCATTCTTTATCTGTCTGTATCCTTATACTTAACCGATACCATTTACTCATATGCTAGCGGACATCTCCAAACTTTCAGGGTAGATGGAAGTTTCCAACCCCAACCATCATCTACAACTCTCCTATATTACGATGCCAGGTCTACTCAACCATCTTGGATGCAAACCATCTGAGTTCATCTGCCACCGCTGACTAAACTTTTCTACCTTGAGGTTCACACTCCGAACCAAACCACATCCAGGTCCAAAAATCACAATATTCATACACACATAAAGCATATTAAGCCAAATCCACAATACCATGCATTTAGCTACCCAATTATACCACAACTAAGTATACTCATGTTTCATTATGCCTCCTACAGGCCAATAATCAGATATTACATATGGATTCAATTTAGGCAGTTAACCACACACACTCAGTATGCAAACCATTATCCCAATATTCATTCACATGCATTAGCAACACTATTCAGCACACTTCAATCTCATCATGCAATAGTCAAGGGACAGGCCCTATCAGTATCTCATGCATATGTTAACTCATTTATCATGCTCTATATATAAGATAAGCAGGCAAACAGGGCATTCAAATACATATTCAGACATGTTAACCAATCTTACCAACCAACCCCGAGTTAAGCCTGTCAATGACTGCGTGTGTACATGTTCGGTCAATCTCCAGAACCAATAACATTGGCTCACTCTGATACCCAATTGTAACGCCCTACTTCCTTAGAGCCGTTACTAAGTGAGTTTAAAAATGTGCTTTCATCTCACTAATCGAGGTTTTAGATCAAACAGTGTAATTAAACGGTAAACAGAGGGAAAACCTTAGAAATAATAATTTCCATAGAAAATCATAAAAGGTTTACATTCGGGATCCCAAAATACAGTATAGAAATGTTTACAACATATTAATTAAACCAAGTCGACTAGATGAAAAAATAAGAGTTTATTTACAAGCATCTCCCAAAATTCCCTGGCCGTGGCAGCCAGGCCGGCCAAACATGTACACGCCGCCCCACGCCTGCTATACTCATGGTTGGTTTATCTTCTCTTTACCCTTACCTGCACCACAGAGCATCTGTGAGCCAAAGCCTAGCAAGAGAACCCACACACACATAACATATGCAACACATATATCACCCATATAAATAGGCCACTAATTGGCTAAAAACATACGGCCTAGCCGTTCCAGGCATTTACCAAGCCCTGGATTTGCAGACCACGCCGTGAGGATATCCCAGGTATCCTTCTAGGGACTCGCCCTGGAAACTCGCACTCCATGTGCTTAACGCTGCTCCCAGCCCCTTGCCGTTCTTGGCCTTGCACTCAACGTGCCCAACACCATTTCCGGCCCTTCGCCGTTCTCGGTCTACACCATTCCCGGCTCTAGCCGACCATTCACATCATAATACACATATCATAACAAGCAAGTATAGAATTCTAGCATAATCAAATAAAGGACTACACCCCGCAGCTCTAACATATTAGGCTCGGCCCTGAATATCAATCCATTCAAACACACTGGGCTCAGCCCTGCATATCATTCCATTCAAACACATTGGGCTCAGCCCTGCACACAAGCTCTATGGGAACAAGGATTCTCTTACCTGAGTCTCGAGCTCTCCAAGCACCGATGTCCCGAGCACAGTCCTCTAACTGGAGCCTCGCCGAAATCCCTAGTCACAACACATTAACAATATCCAGTCATCAAGTTATAATCCAATGAATAACTTTGAGCCACAACCCTAACCTCCGGAACCTTGAATTATATCAATCCGGGTGATAAAATCCATCCCGAGCCTTAACCATTGAATTCCCAAGCCTAAACACCCTTAAAAATGCAAACTGGCACTAAGGGTCGCGGCCCCACCCTCAAGAGCCGCAACTAGCCTCAAAACATAGGCTAGCACCACACTGACCCCCACACGGGCCGCGGCGCACTTGAATCCTCTCGGCCTCCCATGGTCACGCGCGCACGGGTCGCGGCGCGCCCCTCCTAGGGCCGCGGCCCTCATCACCGAACCCAGAATTTCTATCACTTTCTTGCATTTTTCCCTCAAGCTAACACACTTAAAACTTATCTAACAAGCTCAGATAATTAACACAATCATTTCAGCTCAATCACAACACCAAAACCCCATTGAATCCTACTCCAAAGCTCAACTAAAGCACTTAAAACAGATCAATCTCAACCAACATGAAACTCTTACAAACCAGCAGCAAATTTAAGCATAATCCCATAATTAAAACTTACCCCTTGCTGAACTCAATTCTTGAAGTTGATCCTCAATTCCCCAAGCCTCAAGATCCCAAGTTTCCTCAGCCCAAATCCTTGCTTAAGTTAACTTACACCAAATTCCCTTGAGTTGTTTCTTAGAGAGTGAAAGAGAGAGATGAAAATGGTAAGAGATGCTATCCTTAGCTGAAACAGAAATATAAGTCGGTTCCCCAAAGCTTCCAATTAATTCCCCTTTTTTGTTTTATTCAGCTTAAGTCTATGTGGTTACCTCAAGGCTCGGGGTACTGAAACGTCCCCGAGGGCAAAATGGTAAATTCCCCCAGTATTACCGCCTAGACATTCTATCCTCAGATATATCTCCAAATATTTATTTTCATGTCCTGATAATCCCATAACACACCTAATACCCAAATTACCCCTCGACTCGCCCCGAGTCGGAATCTCAACCCCGTTGTGACTCTCTGGCTAACCGCTCCCCAGGACTGTCTCAGATCTTGCTGCACGGACATATCACATATATATAACATATATCACATTCATGCCCCTAATATCCAGACGGGCCCACATGCACATTTAACTCACTAAACATGCATCACTATCATATATCCACATTAATTCACCCATTAACACATTAAAGCATAATAAATCATTTATTGCGCTCTAGGCACACTAATCAAGGCCCTAAGCCCGATTAGCAAATTAGGGTCGTTACACACATAGTGCTGACTCATAATTCAGGACGGCCTTAGCGTGTTCAACGCAAGCCAATAAAGATTAGATCTAATCAATATCTGCATTGGATGACTCAAAGAGCATTAATGTTGGACCGACCTCAAGTTCGATGAATACTTTAAGCGCTTCTGTGACTTACCCATCATTCACTCATCTGTTAAGTTAGAGACTTACCCATAAGTCTCTCATCTGTTTAAGGCTAGTGGCTTACCCAGCAGCCACTCTTCTATTTAAATTAGTGACTTGCTTGTCAGTCACTCAGTATGGTTTACTAGAACCTCAAGTGATATTCACTCATCTATTTAAGAGCTATAAGCTCTGTGTGATTATAATGATAATCATTTGATAACGTTTGTGTACAATATTGTGTTTTCTTGCAGGGCTTTGGCTCATGGGTGCTATGTGGTGCAGGTAAAGGGAAAGAAAAGCTCACCCAGCCTTGAGTGGAGAGCTTAGGTTGTGATGTGTGCATATGCAGCCGCTTGACCACCACGGCCAAGGAGTTCTCCGAGGAACTAGGGGGTTTACCCTATTTTTGCCGCTTAGGTCGGCGGGGCTGTAATTTTGAAACAGTAATGACCTTTTTGAGTTGTAAACAACTTGTAAATGTTCTTGGGGGCCCATGAACAGTTTTATGCATATAATAAAATATATCCCTTTCTTTTTGTTGGTTTTTCACCTTAGCCTGTTAATAACACTTAGAACACGTTTTTAACCAAAGGACTTGGGTAGCGGGTCAAATTTCTGGTTCACCGTTCACCGTAATGGTTCTGGGGTAACCAGGGTCTTACAACTTGGTATCAGAGCATGCCAAGGTTAAGGTTCATGTAGACTGGCTGGGCATGTACACACATCACTAAAGTCAAGCTCGACTCATGGTTTGGTAACTATTTATGTGGTTATATGTATAACTGCTTAAATATAGTATATATGCTTTACCTGTATGCATGAGACACCATGTTGACATGTGCCCTGAAATATGATATTCTCTGCAACCGTGTGCTAATTAGTACTGAAATTCCTGGAACATACTCATCAGTATGGTTGTTTATGAATTATTATGTGTTACATGCTAAGTGTTGAATGCTATAAACATGTATCTGCCTGTATAATTGAATGACTGTGGAATATGATAATTGTCTGCTTGTTCTTGGACTGCAAGGCGGCAAGAGGTTTAGTTATTACTACCTGACTGGTCGTATGGATCAATGTTTCAGCAAGGTATAACAGATAAGAATGAATCCAGGGCAAACCAATACTTCAGCTCGCCAGAGTGATCAGGGCCAAAATAATAATAACAGTCAGGGTCAAGAGAATGACCAGTCACAGATTCCACAGCCAGCTCCTGCAAACTGGCAGCAGTTGTTTAATGACTTACAGGCAATAGTGTTGAAACAGGGAGAAGAGCTTCGTCTCCAGAGGCAACAACAAGCGCCTGTAGTGGCCAGTGTGTCAGAGGCACCTCTTGTGTCGATGCCAGTAGCAGAGCAGCTACCTGAGGTAGAAAATAAATGGGAACCTCTTTATGAAAGGTTCAGGAAGCAACAACCTCCAATTTTTTAGGGCAGTGCAGATCCTGCCAAGGCAGAGCAATGGATGAGTATGATTACCACTCTCCTTGATTTTATGAGGGTAACTGGTAATGAGTGGTGGGCCTGTGCCACTTATATGTTTTGGGAGGATGCCTGGATTTGGTGGGAGGTGATTACCCAGGCCAAGAATGTTAATGCCCTAAGCTGGGAGGAGTTTCAGACCTTGTTTAATGAAAAATACTACAATGATGCCATCAGGGCAGCTAAAGCTGAGGAATTCATCAGGCTACTTCAGGGAAGTTTGTCAGACACTGAGTATGCCTTGAAGTTTGACTGGTTGGTGAAATCTGCCATGGAACTAGTGCCCACTGATGGGACCAGGAGAGAGAGATTCCTTCAAGGGCTACAGCCCAGATTAGCCCGTGATGTTCGTATCACCACTGTGGCTGGGGTTACTACCTATGCACAGGTGGTGGAGAAGGCACTCACAGCTGAGAGTGCAGAGAACAGGATCTGGCATGATAGTTCAGCCAGAAAGGATTTTAGGAGGACAGGTCCTCCATTTGGGGGTTCAGGTAGGGGTGTAGGCCTTAGTGATCAGAAGAGGAAGGTTCCTGACACCTTCCCAGTTCCAGGTCCTGACAGGCGGCCCCGTGGTATTACAATGGGTCGTCCAGGGGGTAGTGAAGCTTGGAAGACGTGTCATGAATGCCCTAGATGCAAGAGGTGTCATTTAGGAGAGTGTAGGGCAAAGGCCTGCTATTTGTGTGGAGCAGTGAGTCATTTTAAGAAAGATTGCCCTCAGGTAAGAAAAGAAGAACCCAGAAAGGTAGACAGCTCGGCCCCAAATCGAGTGTTCATGTTGACACAAGCAGAAGCTGAGGCTTCTCCCTCAGTTGTTACAGGTCAGCTTCTTAGTGCTGGAACCCCTTATAATGTCTTAATTGATTCTGGTGCTACACATTCTTTTGTCGCTAGTAGTGTTATTGATAGATTGTGTAGACCCTGTGATTTTTATGCTGTGGGGTTTGGTACTTTGTTACCCAATCGAGAGTTAGTGGTATCCAGGAGGTGGGTCAAATCTTTGCCAGTGATGGTAGAGGGCAGAGAGTTAACGGTGGATTTGATAGAGTTGGTTATGACTGACTTTGATATAATATGGGGTATGGATTGGTTGGCAAAGTATGGGGCAGACATTTACTGCAGAAGGAAGATGGTCACCTTTGAGCCTGAAGGTGAGGATCCTTTTGTGTTTGTTGGTGTTGTGCATGGACCTCGCATTCCTATGATTTCGGTGTTGAGGGCTAGGGATATATTGCAAAAAGGTTGCATTGGATTCTTAGCCAGTGTGGTTGATACCACTTAGGTCATGCCAGTGAGACCAGAGGATACTAGACTTGTTTGTGAATTCCAAGATGTATTTCCAAAAGATTTGCAAGGGTTGCCACCGCACAGGGAAATTGAGTTCGTTATATAATTGGCACCAGGGACGGAGCCAGTGTCTAGAGCGCCTTATAGAATGGCCCCAGCTGAGTTGAAATTTTTTAAAATACAGTTGCAAGAGCTGTTAGATTTGGGTTTTATCAGACCTAGCTTCTCACCTTGGGGTGCGCCAGTTCTATTTGTGAAGAAGAAGGATGGTTCTCTGAGAATGTGTATTGATTATAGAGAACTGAATAAGTTGACAATTAAGAACAAGTATCCTTTGCCAAGGATAGATGATCTGTTTGATCAGTTGCAAGGTAAGAAGGTATTCTCTAAGATCGACCTTCGTTCTGGTTATCATCAGTTGAGGGTCAAGGAAGGAGACATACCAAAGACTGCTTTTCATACCAGGTATGGGCATTATGAGTTCTTAGTTATGTCATTTGGATTGACTAATGCCCCTACTGCTTTTATGGATCTGATGAACAGAGTGTTCAAGGATTATCTGGACCAGTTTGTGATCGTCTTCATCGATGATATTCTGGTATATTCTTAGACTGAGTCAGAGCATGAGCATCATCTGAGGTTGGTTTTACAGAGACTGAGGGAACACATATTGTTTACTAAATTCAAGAAATGTGAGTTCTGGTTATCTCAGGTGTCCTTTCTTGGGCATATTGTCAGTAAGGAGGGGATTAAGGTAGATCCAGCAAAGATTGAAGCGGTCAGAGATTGGGCAAGGCCAAAGAATGCTTCTAAGGTTAGAAGTTTCCTTGGATTGGCAGGCTATTATAGGTGTTTCGTGGAAGGGTTCTCAAAGATTGCTAGTGCTTTGACTGAGCTGACACACAAGAACCAGAGGTTTGTGTGGTCAGACAAATGTGAGAACAACTTCTAGGAACTGAAGCAGAGATTGATTACATCTCCAGTCCTGAGTCTTCCAACAGATCAAGAGAAGTTTTTGATTTACTATGATGCTTCTCATCAGGGTTTGGGCTATGTTTTGATGCAATCAGAGAAGGTAATAGCTTATGCTTCTCGTCAGTTGAAGGAGTATGAAAAGAGATATCCCACTCATGATTTAGAGTTGGCGACCGTGGTTTTTGCTTTGAAGATATGGAGGCATTATCTCTACGGAGAGAAGTGTGAGATCCATACAGACCACAAGAGCCTGAAATACTTCTTCACCTAGAAAGATCTTAATATGAGGCAAAGGCGTTGGCTGGAGTTAGTAAAAGACTATGACTGTGAGATTTTGTATCATCCAGGAAAGGCCAACGTGGTAGCTGATGCTTTAAGCCGGAAGGGTCCGAGACAGATTTATGGTATGAGGCTGATAGCCAAAGAGTTAGCAGATGATATGACCAGAGCTGGTATAGAGTTGCTGGTGGGGCAGTTGGCTAATATTACGCTACAGTCTACGTTGTTGGAAAGAATTAAGGAGGGTCATCTGAGTGATCCGCAGTTGATCAGGATCAGAGAGGATGCTCTGGCTAGAGCATCCAGAGATTATACAGTGTCTGAGTTAGGCTTGTTGAGATACAAAGGGTGGATATGTGTTCCATTAGACACTGCTTTGAGACGAGAGATTCTAGATGAATCTCATACTACACCTTACTCTTTGCATCCAGGAACCACGAAGATGTATCAGGATGTGAGATCGTTGTATTGGTGGCCAGGGATGTAGTGGAGTATGTGGCTAAGTGCTTGACATGTCAACAAGTCGAGGCTGAGCATCAGAGGCCGGTAGGGTTATTGCAGCCTCTGGATAATCCAGAATGGAAATGGGAAGACATCACAATGGACTTTGTGGTGGGTTTACCCAGGACTGTTGGTCAGCATGATTCTATTTGGGTGATATTAGATTGCTACACTAAGTCAGCTCACTTTCTGCCACTGAGGACTACTTATACAGTTGACTAGTATACAGATCTCTATGTGAGAGAGATCGTGCGCCTCCATGGAGCGCCTAGGTCGATCATATCAGATCGGGACCCTACTTTTACTTCCAAGTTTTGGGGGAGTTTGCAGAAGGCCATGGGGACATAGCTAAAGTTCACTACAGCTTATCATCCTCAGAAAGATGGACAATCTTAGAGGACGATCCAGATTCTGGAAGACATGCTGAGAGCATGTGTGATGGACTTTGGTGGATCTTGGAGTAAGTACCTGCCTTTGATAGAGTTCTCCTACAACAACAGTTATCAGTCTACCATTGGAGTTGCACCTTATGAGATGTTGTATGGTAGGAAATGCAGATCTCCCATTCATTGGGATGAGACAGGTGAAAGGAGATACTTAGGTCCTGAGGCAGTTCAGAGGACCAGTGAGGCCATTGAAAAGATTAGAGCTCGGATGCTTACTTCTCAGAGTAGATGGAAGAGCTATGCAAATCCCAAGTGTAGGAACGTGGAGTTCCAAGTGGGAGACTATGTCTTCCTTAGAGTCTCGCCATGGAAAGGGGTGAGAAGATTTGGGAAGAAAGGCAAGCTGAGTCCTAGATTTGTAGGTCCATTTGAGATCCTGGAGAGGATTGGTCAGGTGGCTTACAGATTGGCCTTGCCTCCGGCGTTGTCGGCCGTGCATAATGTATTTCATGTATCAGCTCTTCGAAGGTATGTATCTGATGTGAGCCATATTTTGAGTTATGAAGATCTGGAGCTTGAGCCAGATTTCTTCTTTGAGGAGTAGCCAGTTCAGATACTTGACAGAAAGGATAAGGTCCTCAGGAATAAGACGATATCTTTGGTTAAGGTATTGTGGAGGAACAGCAAGGTCAAGGGAGCGACCTGGGAGCTGGAGTCAGATATGCAGAGTCAGTATCCCGAGCTGTTCAAGTAAATTTTGAGGACGAAATTTTTGTATGGAGGGGATAGTTGTAATGCCCCGAATTCTCTGATATGGTTTAATAGCGGGATTAGTAGGCCGAGAGGGCCATACTTGCTTAATTATGCCATTAAATGAATATATGCATGTTTATGTGAATTATATTACAATATGATGTTAAACACATGCATGTGGGTCCACATTTCATAACAGCGGCATTTTGGTAATTTGGCCCATTGAGGGCGTAATTGTGTATTTTGGGTGCATGTTTGTGATTAATTGATAAGGCCACATTATAATGTGGATTTGTTCGAGCTATTCGACATGAGATGATCTTGAGTACAAACTATCGGTCTAGTCATAACAGGTTTAAGTTTGAGGCCCAGGATGAGTCTCGGGGAGATTTTAATGATTAGAGCATTACTAGGAATTAAAGGGTAACGGGATATAAATTATTGGTGTTTGTGATTATTGAGAATAGCGGGAATTGGAGAGCGTTAATTATGATTAACGAGATAGGTTGGAAAGGAAATTTTTTCCCTTGGGAGCCTTTAGAAATCATTAATTGACCTAGGGGTATAATGGTCTTTTTACCCCTAGGATAGATATAAATTGAGTTAAGTTGTAGAATTGAAGAGAAAACATAGTGTGATCAAGAGCTTACCCGTACCATCCTTCTCCTTCATCCTCTTTGTGATTTTTGAGCTCTTGTTGAGGATTCTAGCTTGGGAAGTAGACCTTGGGAGTTTGGGAGAGTGTTCCACCATTGAAGAGCATCACAACCTGAATTTGAGGTAAGTTTCTAGCCATTAGTTTGCATGTATGCTCTGTTTTGTTGTTTAGTTTCAGCTCATGATTTTGTTGTGGATAGTTGGAATTGAAGGAAGTTTTGGTTGGGATTTAACTTGGGTTTTGCTAAGGGTGTGATATAGATAAAGTTTAGGGGTTGTATTGGATATTTGAGAGGTGTTTGAGCTTGGTTTGAAAGGTTGGTTCCAAGGAAAAACGCAAGGGAAGAAAAACCAGGGTATTGGCTGAACTGGGGCCGAAGGGCTGCGGCGCTTGGGGAAGGGCCGCGACGCTTGAAGCAGAGGCATGAGGGGATTGTTTCTGTTTTGGGGAAGGGCTGCGGCGCTTGAAAGTCATTTTGGCCAACCTAGGGATGCAAACCTTAGGCCTCGGGATCGATCCTACTACCCGGTTTAGTGGGATTCAATGTCCCGGAGGCTATGTCTTGGTCCGGAAACATTTTATTACTCAATTTATTGATGGAATCCCATAATTGGTTATGACCAGGTCACCGTTAAGGAACAAAAAGGTTGATCGTTCTCAAGGGTCGTTCTTATTATATTTCTCGCTCGAACCCGAGGTAAGAAAACTGCACCCCATATGTGACATGCATGATTATTCTTGAGGCATGTTGATTGTGTAAATGTGGATATGGTTTGATTACTGAATGCTTAGCAAATCTTGCTCACTTGTGCAAGGTACTGGCTCATTAGTCAGATTTGGCAAAGGTGTCAGTATCAACTGTGAAGATGTGACTCATTAGTCAGGTTCGGCAGTGGTACTGGGCACTAGTCACACAATGCTGACTCATAAGTCAGGACGGCCTTAGCGTGTTCAACGCAAGCCAATAAAGATTAGATCTAATCAATATCTGCATTGGATGACTCAAAGAGCATTAATGCCGGACCGACCTCAAGTTCGATGAATACTTTAAGCGCTTCTGTGACTTACCCATCAGTCATTCATCTGTTAATTTAGAGACTTACCCATCAGTCTCTCATCTGTTTAAGGCTAGTGGCTTACCCAACAGTCACTCTTCTATTTAAATTAGTGACTTGCTTGTCAGTCACTCAGTATGGTTTACTAGAACCTCAAGTGATATTCGCTCATCTATTTTAGAGCTATAAGCTCTGTGTGATTATAATGATAATCATTTGATAATGTTTGTGTACAATATTGTGTTTTCTTGCTGGGCTTTGGCTCACGGGTGCTATGTGGTGCAGGTAAAGGGAAAGAAAAGCTCACCCAGCCTTGAGTGGAGAGCTTAGGTGGTGATGTGTACATATGCTGCCGCTTGACCACCATGGCCAAGGAGTTCTCCGAGGAACTAGGGGGTTTACCCTATTTTTGCTCCTTAGGTCGGCGGGGCTGTAATTTTGAAACAGTAATGACCTTTTTGAGTTGTAAACAACTTGTAAATGTTCTTGTGGGCCCATAAACAATTTTATGCATATAATAAAATATATCCCTTTCTTTTTGTTGGTTTTTCACCTTAGCCTGTTAATAACACTTAGAACACGTTTTTAACCAAAGGACTCGGGTAGCGGGTCAAATTTCTGGTTCACCGTTCACTGAACAGTTCTGGGGTAACCAGGGCATTTCACCATGTAAAAAAGAATGTTTATTTAAAAAAACAATGAAGCTTTGAGACCGAAATCTTTTAACCCTAGTTCAACTATAGTATTGGTAACACATTTTGGTGAAATGAATTGATTAGCGAGTCTTGCACCTTTATAAACACACAGTGTAATGGTCTTGGCTATCCAGGGTGTTACAACTTGGTATCAGAGCGTCCTAGGTTTAAGGGTTCTTGAAGACTGGCTGGACATGTACATTCGCAGCAAAAGACAAGCTCGACTCAAGGTTTGGTGAATTGTGTATATATGACTATGTGCTTAAATGATTTGAATGAGATATGATTGTTGAGGTCTGCTTGAATAATAGGGAGCATGAGATACTGATAGGGCTTGGCTCTTGACTATTGCATGATGATATTGAGGCGTGCTTATCAACATTGATATGCTTGTGGATGAATATTTGGATAAATTGCTATATCTTGATTGCTTGTGAATGTTTGGGGTTCTAATGGTGGATCATGGAAAGATCATTACCCTATCATCATAGTCTGATTGCCAAGTCGTTGATTGCAGATTGACTTGGATAATTATGCGTCCAAGAAAGTCTACGCGACTTCCGGTAGGTCTGAGACTAGAGATGATGACCAGGGCCAGACTCCTCCGCTAGTCCCTGAGAACTGGCAGCAGCTTATGGCAGAGATGCAGGCTCGGCTATAGAGCCCAGATGAATAGATCTGAATTCTGTGGCAGTAGGCTCCATCAGGGAGTGTTGCCCCCATCGTGCCACCTGCAGTGGTACCTGTTGTACAGCCAGTAGAGGTTGGGAATAGATGGGAGCCGTTGTATGAGCGGTTCAGGAAGCAGCAGCCCCCGATCTTTGAGGGAGGACCTGATCCACTGAAGGCTGAACAGTGGATGATCATGATTACTACCATTCTGGACTTTATGAGGGTAGAGGGTTATGATAGAGTGGCCTGCGCCATGTATATGCTGAGAGAGGATGCCCGACTCTGGTGGGAGGTGGCATCATAGACCAGGGATGTTACTTCCTTGACTTAGGAAGGATTCAAGGACCTATTCAGTTAGAAGTATTATAATGTTGCCATCAGAGCAGCGAAGATAAATGAGTTCGTGGGGCTAGTTCAGGGCAGCATGACAGTTACAGAGTATGCCCTAAAGTTTGACAGACTTGTGAAATTCACACCAGATCTTGTGCCTACTGATGCAGCTAGGCAGGACAGATTCATTAGAGGGCTTAATGCTATGATAGCCCGATATGTGAGGATTACAACAGTTCCTGGAGGGTGACTTATGCCCAGGCTATAGAGAAGGATCGTACCGCTGAGGAAGCAGAAAATAAGATCTGGAGGGAGAGTGCAGCAAGGCGGGAGGGCCGCAGGGCGGTGCCTCCATATTCTGGCTCTGGTAGGGGTGGAGGCCCCAGTAATTTAAAGAGGAAGACCCATGATGCTTCGACCGTTCCTGATCCTGATAGGAGGGGTCGGGGTACTCAGGGTGGCCGTCAGGGAGGCGGTGATTCATGGAGGACTTATCCTGAGTGCACAAGGTGCAGAAGACGCCATTCGGGCGAATTTCGGGCTAAGGCTTGTTATGTATGTGAGGTGGTGGGACACCTCAAGAAATATTGCCCGACAGGGAAGCAGGGAGATGTCGGGAAGGTGGACAACTTGACTCCAGCTCGAGTGTTCACTCTGATGCAGGCAGAGGCTGAGGCTAGCCCTTCGGTAGTGACAGGTCAGCTTTCTAGCGTTGGCTCTCCTTTTACTGTATTGATTGGCTCTGGTGCTACACATTCGTTTGTTTCTAGTAAGGTGATTGATAGACCGTGTAGACCTAGTGAGTATTGTACTTCACGGTTTGAGACTATTTTGCCTACAGGGGAACTGGTAGTATCTAGGAGGTGGATTAGAGCATTGCCAGTGATAGTTGACGGTAGAGAGTTGTTAGTAGATTTGCTTGAATTGAGTATGGAGGACTTTGATATGATCTTGGGTATGGATTGGCTGGTTAGGTATGGAGCTACTATTGACTGCAGGAAGAAGATGATGACCTTTGAGCAAAAGGGCGAGGATTCCTTTGTTTTTGTGGGAGCGGTGCATGGACCCCGCGTACCCAGGATATCGGCATTGAGGGCCAGAGATCTGTTACAAGGAGGGTCTATAGGTTTTCTAGCTAGTGTGGTAGATACCACCAGGGTTTCACCTGTGGTTTGCGAGTTCTTGGATGTGTTCCCTGAGGACTTGCCGGGGTTACCGCCATGTAGGGAGATTCAATTTGTCATTGAGCTGGCGCCAGGGACAGAGCCAGTGTCGAGGGCACCATATAGGATGGCATCGGCGGAACTGAAAGAATTGAAGGTACAGTTGCAGGAACTTCTGGATTTGGGGTTCATCAGGCCTAGTTACTCGCCATGGGGTGCTCCAGTTTTATTTGTGAAGAAGAAGGACGGGACCTTGAGAATGTGCATAGACTACAGAGAATTGAACAAGTTGACTATCAAGAATAAGTATCCCCTACCAAGGATTGACGACTTGTTCGATCAGCTGTAGGGTAAGACGGTGTTCTCGAAAATTGATCTTTGATCTGGTTATCACCAGCTGAGGATCAAGGACGAGGACACACCAAAGACGGCCTTCCAAACGAGGTATGGGCACTATTAGTTTCTGGTCATTTCATTTGGTTTGACCAATGCCCCAGCAGCCTTTATGGGCCTAATGAACAGGGTGTTCAAGGACTTTCTGGATCAGTTCGTTATTGTCTTCATCGATGACATTTTAGTGTACTCCAGTTCATAGGCAGAGCACGAGATTCATCTTCGACAGGTTCTTCAGAGGTTGAGGGAGCATCAGTTGTACGCCAAGTTTAAGAAATGTGAATTTTGGTTATCAGAAGTACCATTCCTTGGACATATTATGGGCGCAGATGGGATTAAAGTGGATCCATCTAAGGTACAGGCAGTGAGGGATTGGCCGAGGCCAAGGAACGCCTCGGAGGTGCGGAGTTTTCTTGGTCTAGCGGGTTACTACAGACGATTTGTAGAAGGCTTCTCGAAGATAGCTGCACCGTTGTCAGAATTGACACAAAAGAATTTGAAGTTTACCTGGTCAAACAAGTGTGAGGACAGATTCCAAGAGCTGAAGCGATGACTTATTACGACGCCTGTGTTGAGTCTTCCCTCGGGGGAAGGGAAGTTTGTTGTTTACTGCGATGCATCGAGGTTGGGTTTAGGCTGTGTGTTGATGCAAAATGAGAAGGTCATAGCTTATGTGTCACGACAGCTGAAGGAGTATGAGCAGTGGTATCCTACCCATGATTTGGAGTTAGCAGCGATGGTATTCGCACTGAAGATTTGGCGACATTACTTATATGGAGAGAAGTGCGAGGTATACACTGACCATAAAAGTCTGAAGTATTTCTTTACTCAGAAGGACCTGAACATGAGACAGAGGCATTGGCTGGAGTTGGTGAAAGATTATGATTGTGATATTCTTTACCATCCGAGGAAAGCCAATGTAGTGGCAGATGCATTAAGCCGGAGAGGCCCAGGTCAGTTATACAGTTCCACCCAGATCTTGAGAGAGTTAGCTGATGAGATGGTCAGAGCAAAGATAGAATTGGTAGTAGGCCGGTTGGCCAATATTACTCTGTAGTCGACCCTGCTAGAGTAGATCAGAGAAGGTAAATTGGTAGACGCTTAGCTATGGGAGGTTAGAGAGAATGTCTTAGCGAGAGTAGCTAAGGACTATTCTACTTCCGAGAATGGTTTGCTTCAGTATCAGGGACGGATTTGTGTTCTAGCTAATGAGGGGATCAGGCGAGAGATATTGGACGAGTCTCATACGCCGCCGTACTCACTTCATCCGGGTATCACGAAGATGTACCAGGATCTACGGACGTTATACTGGTGGCCCGGGATGAAGAAGGATGTGGTAGAGTACGTAGCCAGGTGTTTAACCTGTCAGTAGGTGAAAGCTGAGCATCAGCGACCAGCAGGGTTGCTTCAGCCTTTGAGTATTCCCGAGTAGAAATGGGAGGATATTACGATGGATTTTGTAGGAGGTTTACCCAGAACAGTTGGGCTTCATGACTCGGTGTGGATGATAGTGGACAGATACACCAAGTCAGCCCCTTTTCTTCCAGTGAAGTCGACATATACTGTGGATCAGTATGCTGAGTTGTATGTGAGGGAGATCGTACGTCTCCATGGGGTTCCTAAGTCTATAGTGTCAGACCGGGATCCTATCTTTACCTCCTAGTTTTGGGGTGGTTTGCAGAAGGCTATGGGGACTCAGTTAAAGTTTAGTATAGCCTTTCATCCTCAGACTGATGGACAGTCTGAGAGGATGATTCAAGTGTTGGAGGATATGCTTAGAGCGTGTGTGATTGACTTTGAAGGGTCATGGAGTAAGTATCTCCCGTTTATTGAATTTTCGTATAACAATAGTTTCCAATCAACGATTGGAGTGGCTCCCTATGAGATGTTATATGGGATGAAGTGCAGATCACCCATTCATTGGGATGAGATGGGTAAGAGGAAATATTTGGGGCCAGATATGGTGCAGAGGACAAGTGAAGCTATAGAGAAGATCCAAGCTATGATACTCGCCTCTCAGAGCAGACAGAAAAGCTACGCTGATCCTAAGTGTAGGGACGTAGAGTTCCAGGTTGGGGACCACATGTTTCTCCGAGTTTCACCATTGTGAGGGGTGAGGAGGTTTGGAAAGAAGGACAAGCTAAGCCCTAGGTTCGTTGGACCTTTTGAGATCCTGGAAAGGATTGGTCAGATGGCTTACAGGTTAGCCTTGCCACCATTGTTGTTAGGAGTCCATAACGTATTCCATGTTTCTATGCTCTGGAAGTACGTTTCAGATGCGACTCATGTGTTGAGGTAAGAAGACTTGGAGTTGCAGACAGATTTAGCTTATGAGGAGCAACCGGTTTAGATCTTGGATCAGAAAGACAAAGTACTACGGAATAAGACAATTCCTCTTGTCAAGGTGTTGTGGAGGAATAGCAAGGTCGAGGAAGCGACCTGAGAGCTTAAGATAGCGATGCGAGATCAGTATCCCGAGTTATTCAGGTAAATTTCGAGGACGAAATTCTCATTAGGAAGGGATAGTTGTAACGACCCAAATTTACTAATAAGGCTTAAGGGCCTTGATTAGTGTGTCAGGAGGGCATGATAGGATTATATGTGATTTAATGATTAAACGCATGTTATATGATTATTTGAATATCTGTGATGCATGACTATGTGTACTAGTATGCATGTAGGCCCTGATTAGGTTAGAAGGGCATATTCGTAATTTTGGCCCGTCGAGGGCATAACTGTATATATATATGTGATAAATTGATGAGACCACATTATTATGTGGATATATTTGTAATCTGTGATTTGAGGCAATCCTAGTGAGCAGTTTAGCGAAAAAGTCACGGCGGAGATTTATACCCAGCTTGGGGCGAGCCTGGACGTATTTCTGGGAATTTATAGAATATATTGGAGTTTACTTTGATATTGGAGAATATAATTGGTGATTTGTTAGGTGTCGGGAAGTAAGCAGTAAATATTAGAGACACTAGAGGAATTAGCAGGAATTGGGTGTAATGACCAAAATGCCCCTAAGTTGATATAAAGGCTTAGGGATAATGGGAGGGTATTATGGTCATTTGTCTTATAAAGGATAAGTGATATTATCAGGCTTTATGCCTTAGTGGAATAAGTAGAAGGATTTAGAAGTCTGAAGGGAAAAAAAAAGGGAAATAGGAAGTCTATTTTTCTCTCTCTCGGTTTAAGCTATTTCTCCATCAATTCTTGAGGACTTTTGGGGCAGAAACTCAGGGTGAGTCAGAGTAAAAGCTTGAGGCCAGAGGCCTTGGTCTGGCTTGAAGAATTAGCAAGGATTTAGCAAGAGCAAACCATTCATTTGAGGTAAGGTTCAAGGTAGTTTTCAGTTTCTAGTTCTTGGTATTGTTATGGATCTTGAGCTGAGTCTTGATGGGGAATTCTAGGGAAATTGAAGTTGAGTTTTGAGGAGGTGAAGGTCAAGCTAGTGAGAAGGACAACCTAGGCTAAGCTCATCCATCAAAGGTAAGAAACTCTGGCTTAAGTTATGTGGTTTCAGCTGTTGTTCTTATTGAGTTTCTGAGCTTTAGGTTCAGCTACTGTGGATTTTGTGATTTGGAGTGCATGTGATTGAGTTATGTGTGGTTGGGATGTTTGGGATGAGTGGAGGATGTTGATAGGCTTGTTTTTATGTTTGGTTGAAGTTTGGAAGAGTTTTGGTAAGGTTTGGCTCGGGGAAAATCGAAGGAGGAAACATGCAGGGTTTGCTGTGTTGTGACTAACGCTACAACGCTAGCCATTGGGCGCTGTAGCGCTAGGCTGTGTGGTCTGGGGCCTTGGGCTATGTTTGTAGCGCTATAGCGCTCTCCTTAGAGCGCTGTAGCACTACCCTATTTCCAGAAATGGGTTTTGGGATTATTTTCAACGGTTTTTGCCTGGGGGTTCGGGGTTTGATTCCACCACCCCGTTTGGTGGAATTAGGACTTCCCGAGACTAGGTTCTGGACTTGAGGTTTGGTGTTAATTCTGATCTATGGCTGTGACTAGGTGTACGCTAGGGCTCAAGAGGGATTGTGCTTGAGGATCAAATTGAACAAAGCTAGCAAATCCAAAGGTAAGAAAACTGCACCAGGTTATGTGTTTGTGATGGGACTAAGAGCTCCCTACATCTGTATGATGTCATAGATTGTATTATGCCATGGGACATGTGATAAACGGCCTAAGGGTGCCATAAATTATACTTGCGCACAGGGCGTGACTTGGCCACTGGTAGCTGAGGACAGCTTAATATTCATTGAGCTCGGTTTAAGCGGGCTGAAGTCAGTGGGATAAATAGAGGGTGCGGCTTAAGGGCGTTAACCCTAGTTATCATGTGTGAGTTGATTGGTGAGATGGAATGATATACTTGGTATGTCGAATACTTGAATAACATGAATGCTTAAACTGTTGAGTACATGCTTATGCAGTATGAGTTATCTGATTGTCTGTTGAATGATTATGCTCTGTTATTGTGTTTTCTTGCTGGGCCTTGGCTCACGGGTGCTACGTGGTGCGGGAAAAGGCAAAGGCAAGTTGGACCAATCCTGAGATGGAGAGCTGCGGGGATGAATGTACATAGTCAGCTGTTCGACCGCCACGACTGTAATGCCCCGGATTCCCTAATGTGGTTTAACGACTGGATTTGTAGGCCGGGAGGGCCATAATTGTTCAATTATGCCATTTAATGTGTTTATGCATGTTTATGAGAATTATATTATAATATAACGTTAATTGTATGCATGTCGGTGATATATGTTGAGACCACATTATGATGTGGGTTTGCTCGAGCTGTTCGACATGAGACGATCGTAGAATGTTGATTAGCGGTTTAGTCACAACATGTTTAAGTGTCGGGACTTGGGTTGAGTCTCGGGGTGATTTTGATGGTTAGAGCGTTACCGGGAGATAAAGGGTAACGGGATGTGAATTATTGGTGTTTATGATTTTTTAGAATAGCGGGAATTGGAGAGCGTTAATTATGATTAACGAGTTAGGAGGAGAGTACCAAAAATGCCCTTGGGAGTCTTTAGAAACCATTAATTGACCTAGGGGTAAAATGGACATTTCACCCCTAGGATAGATATATCACTTGTTGGCTGAAGGAAATGATGGAAAAACAGAGTATATTTTAGAGTTCTCCCGTACCTTCTTCTCCTCACTGTTCTTTGTGGTTTCTGAACCAATTTTGAGGATTCAAGCTTAGGAAGCAAGCCTTGGGAGATTGGGAGTGTGTTCCACCATTGAAGGCCATCATAAGCCAAGCTTTGGGTAAGTTTCTAACCATAGTTTCTCTGGTTTGCTCTGTTTTAGTTTTGTTTTGCAGCTGAGTTTTCTAGGGTGAATTCATGGTTTTTGTTGGGAGTTTTGGCTAGGGTTCCCATGCTTGTGATGTTTGGGGTGTGTTGGGATGGTTTTTGGGTTTATTTGGCATCAAGAATAGGCTTTGGAAGATTGGAAATCGAGTTGGAAACGAAGGAGATGAAGAAGGTCGGTTCAGGGATGTTTTGGGCTGGAGGTAGCGCTACAGCGCCCACCCTAGGGCGTTATAGCGCTCCTCAGGAGGCTTTTTGGCTTTTGGGAGGTTCTGAGTAGAGCGCTGTGGCGCTAGGGGTTGAGCGCTGTAGCGCTACCCTGTTCCTTCCAAACCCCGTTTTGAGTGTTTTTAAGGGTTTTTGACTTGGGGTTTCAATCCTTAAGGCCCGGGATCGATTCTACTCACCGTGTGGGCATGTTTCGAGGTCCCGAGGGTGGTGCTTAGGTTAAGACCCTATTATTGTGGATTCTCATTAATGGAGGTTATAATTGGTTGTGATTAGGTAACCGCTAAGGAACTAAAAGACCGATCGTTCTCAGGGGTCGTCTTTATCATACTTCTCGCTCGAACTTGAGGTAAGAAAATAGTGTATGGATACAATTGCACCCTGTACAGGTATATGACATGCGTGGTTTGATATTGAGGCATGTTGGTTGATATATGTGAACGTGGATTGCATATTAAATGCTAATGAATGCTGATTACCTGTTCAAGGCACTGACTAGTCAGGGACCGACTCTAAAGTCAACGATCACGCATTGAATGGCTCTATGGCATTAATGCGGGACCGACCCTAAGGTCGAAGAACTTATAAGCGCTTGCCTGGTCTACGACCAGACGGCTATAGCCAAGGTATATGACCCCGGTGACCGTTTGTCACGTGGCTAAGGGACGTTGTCCATAGTTTCGACTCTAGAGTCGTGAGGAAGGTTATGTTGGTGACCAATCACCATGCACCTGTCCTGAACAAACTTATGAATGAAACACTTATCGATTAAGCCCTGGTGACCCTATCGTCACATGGCTAAAGAGAGCGATGCTCATTATTGTGACTTTCGGCTATTGTCACCTATTTGTTGGACTGATAGTCCTGGATGATTATTATGATCGTTGTTGATATTATATTGTATTTTATTGTGTTTTCTTGCTGGGCCTTGGCTCATGGGTGCTATGTGGTGCAGGTAAAGGAAAGTAAAAACTTGGCCAGCCTTGAGTAGAGAGCTTGGGCGATGGGATGTACATACAAGGCCGCTTGACCGCCACGGCCAAGGAGTTCTCAGAGGGACTGGGGTTTACCCTATTTTTGCCGCTTAGGCCGGCGGGGATTGTAAATTTGGAACTGTAGCGACTCTTTTGTATTACAAACTACTTGTAAATATTTTGAAAGGCTCATGAGCAGTTTATTTACTTAATGAAAAGTACCCTTTCCTTTTTACTGGTTTTCCACCTTAACCTGATAACAACACTTAGATCACGTTTTTAACCAAAGGACTCGGGTAGCGGGTCAAATTTCTGGTTCACCGTTCACCGTTCACCGTAACTGTTCTGGGGTAACCAGGGCGTTACAACGACCGAGGAGTGGAACAAGACGATAAATGTTTAACCGTCTATTTTTCCTTAGAGTGGCTAATCATTGTATCTAAATCTTGAATCTTTTGTAAACAGTCTTGAACTTATTACTTTTGGGATCCCATGTAAAAAAGAATGTTTATTTAAAAGAAATGAAGCTTTGAGATCGAAATCTTTTAACCCTAGTTCAACTATAGTTTTGGTAACACGTTTTGGTTAAATGACTTGATTAGCGAGTGTTGCACCTTTATAAACATACAGTGTAATGGTCTTGGCTATGTAGGGCGTTACAGAGCCACCCAGGGCCCCTTAGGCATGCGGGCCGCGGCGCCCCAGAAGTGGGTCGCGGAGCGCCCGTACAAACCTATATTTTATGGGTTTGCTCAGCATTTTCCCATGAGTCCAACCCCAAATTCTCATCCCAATTCCACAGCCAATCCCAGATTCAAGCCTAGAATCCCCATCATTTTGGTCTAAATATCATATCTAGCCCATATTCAATCCTTACTCCTATTACACAGCCAAATTCAATCAAAACCCATAATTTTACTCAAGTTCTAAGCTTCAGAGTAACTCAGTTCAATTCAGTAAATTAATGTTGGGATCTTACCTGAATTGATGATCTAAACTCCTCAAAAACCTTTGATTGTCTTTAACTTAGTTTTTCCTCAGCTTGAACCAACCCTAACCTAGCTTAATCCTTGAATTCTCCTTCAACTTTCCTTCTTAGTTCTAGAGGGATGAGGATAACGTTTTTAGAATTTTGGGACTTCTAGTTTATTCTGATATATCCCCAAGTCTAATCTAAGTACATCCTTATCCCAAAAATACCTTTTTCCCCCTTAAACTATTCAATCCTCTAATAGTTCCTAAGGGTAAAATGGTCATTCTTCCCGATTCCCTCTAATTCCTCAATTGTTCCTAGCATATACCAATCAATCCCATCGTGTCCAAATAACTACCAAATACTTATTCATTACTTAATATATCCCAAAATATTCTCAAAATTCCCAAAAACACCCCCAGGCTCCCCCGAGCCGGGTATTAAACCCTACTATGACTATTTCACTAATTTACTCACTAGGACCATCTCGAGCCATATACTACAAATATATCCACATAATAATGTGGTCTCAACAATTTATCATATATAATCACATTTATGCCCACAACGGGCCAAAATTACAAATATGCCCTTATAAGCTATAAAAGACCCACATCATATTTAGTACTCATAAACATGCTTATAACATACTCATATAATCATATTAATCATGCATGCCACATAATCATGCATTTGACCAATTAAACATACATATAAACCAATTATTCCCTCCCGACACACTAATCAATGCCCTAAGCCCTGTTAGCAATTTTGGGTCGTTACAACTATCCCCTCCTACTGAGAATTTTGTCCTCGAAATTTTACCTGAATAGCTCGAGATACTAATCTCGCATCGATGAGTCAAGCTCCCAGGTCACTTCCTCGACCCTGCTACTCCTCCACAATACTTTAACTAAAGGAATCGTCTTGTTTTGTAGAACCTTATCTTTCTTGTCTAAGACCTGAATCGGTCGCTCCTCATAAGACATATCTATCTACAACTCCAAGTCCTCATACCTCAACACATGAGTCATATGTGAGACGTACTTCTGAAGCATAGAAATGTGGAATATGTCATGAACTTCAGATAACGACGGTGGCAATGCCAACCTGTAGGCCACTAGCCCGATCCTCTCTAGGATCTTGAAGGTCCAATGAATCTAGGGCTCAAATTGCCCTTCTTCCCAAACCTTCTCACTCTCCGCAGTGGTGAAACTCGCAGAAACATGTGGTCCCCTACCTGGAACTCCATGTCCCTACGCTTAGGATCAGAGTAGCTTTTATATCTGTGAAGCGAAGCGAGCATTCGGGCTCGAATCTTCTCAATAGCCTCATTAGACTTATGAACCATCTCCAGTCCCAAATACTTCGTCTCACCCGTCTTGTCTCAATGAATGGGCGATCTACACCGCCTTCCATATAACATCTCGTAAGGAGCCACTCCAATCGTTTATTGATAACTATTATTGTATGAAAAATCAATCAACGAGAGATACTTACTCAAAGACCCCTCAAAGTCTATCACATATGCCTTGAGCATGTCCTCCAAAACCTGAATTTTCCTCTTAGACTTTCCATCGATCTAAGGTGAAAGGTTGTACTGAACTTCAGCTGAGTTCCCATATCCTTCTGCAATCCACCCCAAAACTTGGAGGTAAATATAGGATCCCAATCTGATACTGTAGACTTGGGAACCCCGTGGAGATGTACAATCTGTTGGGGTTTTATACCCTAATTAAAACCCAATTTCTTTGTAATCTCATTTATTATCAATAAAATAATAGAAATAATATTTTGACTTGGTCAATCACTTTGCTCACATGTTTTATTTTCATGATTATTTGTTTAATATAAACTTCTATTAAATCTCGAGCATATAGCTAATCATATTTATAGTGACGTAATCACAGTGGAATATAAATATGATTATATGTTCAAAATAAGGTAGTCCTAAGATTAGCCAGTGCACAGGATTTACACTGACTTGCCAATCTATGATAAGATCTACTTACACATTGTGGTGTTATGCTCTTTCTAAAACATTAGCAAAGTAGATAAGATCGGATGTATTTGTTACATCGGACTGGACCGATATTGACAGAAGATAAGATAAGTAAACATATCATTATTATCTATTCTAGTCATATCATATAGTTGACCATAAGTCAATTCAATCTCAATTATGAGTGGTTAATATTCTAATTGATTGTATTATTTGAGTTCTTTGACTTGTTCGTTACCAGCTTACCCTACGAACTAGCCCACACTTACATCTTGGGAACTCAGTAGTATAATTGAGTGGGAGTTTTAATCATGTATATGAACATCTATAGCTTCTGATGAAGAAGTGAAATGATTGTTTCCTTTAGTCATTAATATTAGTTTACTGAAATATTATTTACAAGGAACTAAGTGTTTTAAGGATGAAATACAACGAGGGGTAAAACAGTATTTTAGTCCCATCTCATTGTACACCATCTATAGAGGATTGAGTGACAATTATGGTTGTAACAATGAATAATTAATAGCGTATCTATATTTTTTATAAAGCGTTCTATGAATTTAAGAGTGCAATTCTGAGTCTTTAGTGGAGTCATGAGGAATTAATAAGTTAGTAAATTTATTTGTTAGATTTATGATAACTTATTGGAACTTGATTTCATAGGCCCATGGTCCCCATTGTACCTTGGATAAAATTATCTAGATAGTCTCAATTAATTGATTTACTTTTAAATTAGAATTATCAAAGTTGACCAGGTCAATTTTTGATAGTTTCACAGAGTTATGTAATTTAGAAAAGAAAAGAGAAATTAGGGTAGATTTATTAATTAAGATAAATTGGTATCTAAATTAATAAATAAGTTTAAATCAATTTTCAAATTATAAATAATTAATTTGATAAAGGATTTAATTAATTAAATCAATAGAAAATAATACAGACTTTGATTTTAAGACCAATGGGCTTATAATCAAATGGGAAATTTCACGGGCCTAAAGCCCATGATAATTTCGACCTAGGGTTGATTATTGGCTATTATTTTATTGATTTTTTAATTAAATAAATGACATAATTGAGTATATAAAAGGAATGTTAAGAGAGAGTTGAAAACATGTGTCTTAGACGTATACATAAGTTTAATAACTGATTTTCTAATAGTTTTAGATTCTCTCCAAACACAAGTCCTTTTCTAAGACTCTTATTATTCTTTTCTCTTGTTCTCTCTGTATCTATCTCATGTGTTGAGAATTGCCCACTCTATTCTAGGTGATTCTAAGGATACTTTGGAAGAATGTGAAGATAATAGAAGATCGGTTCAGATTCTTGATAATACTTTGCAACCAAAAGGATACAAGGGTTAAAGAAATTGAAGGAATGACTCATTCATTCCGTTGCGTATACTGTAAGTATTCTTATCATTTTTCTCTTTGAATTCAATTTTAGAAACATGTTCTAGGTTATCCCATATTAATTTGTTTAATATTAGATCTAAATGAAAATAAATAAAGATCATGTATAAGTTTTCCTAACAACTGGTATCAGAGACTTTGGTAATCTTTATTTTCATGCATGAACATGTTAAAAATTGGATTATTTTATGTGTTTGAATAATTGGATGGTTTTTCATGTTTTTATGAAGCATATTGAATTTTATGTGATTATTAGCAATTTTAGGTTATTTTGTTGTGTTTTATATGCCATTAATTTTTATGTAAGTTTTATTTTGTGTAAAACATGTTAAAAATTAATTAGAAAATGGTTTTGGTTTGAAAAACTGCACAAATGTTTTTTTTGGAAAAATTTTCCTCTAGCTGCAACACTCGCGCCTGCATCCACGTGCGTCGCTTGGCATCCCTCGACAACCAGTGCATTCCTGCGCGCACACCAGGCAGGCACGATGAACAATACCCGACGTGGTACTATTCATCACTATTTTTTTTAATTTTTTTTAAATTAAAGAAAATTAAAATTGTGAAAATTGATTATTTATAATCAAAGCCAAAAATATCATATTTGTTTTATCTTTAAAATTATTTTTTAAAATAAGATATTCTTGCTAGTTGAGATTTAAATAATTAGATATTTTCTATAAAGATTCAAATTCAAATTTTAAAATAGACTAACAACTTAATTTTAAATATTTTAAAATATTAGAATTAAGATATCAGATATTTAAGATATTTTCTTTTAAATACTTGATATTTTTTATTAAATCTTTATTTGAAAATATAAATATTTGTTTATTCTATAGTTTTTAATATTTAAATTATTTGAAATTTATTAGTTAGATTTTTTCATAGATATTTGAATTTGTTTAACTGTTTTAAGATATTTTAGGGTTGTTATAACTATTAATATATTTTTTTAAATGGTTAAAATATTAGCTTATAGTTATAACAATACAAGATATTTTTAGAAAAACAATTAAGATATTGGTTTTAAAATTTAAAATTGGTTAAATTTTGAAAAATATCATTTTTTCAACCAATTAATAAAATATTTTTTTTAATAAATGGGATTTAAATTAACTTTGGTTAATTATTGATAAATTTTATTTAAATTAAATTAATATTTTTCAAATTAACCTAAACCAAGTTGATTGTTGATAAATGGAATTTAAATTAACTATTGTTAATTGTTGACAAATTTCATTTAAATTGACTTATTTTTGTAAAAAGTTAATTAATTTGAATTTTTTTGTTAAATTCTAGAAAATTAATTGTGGTATTTTTGCAAATGAAATAAATTGTTGTATTTTTGCATAAATTCATAGACTTGCTCATATAGTAACATGATTAGGTCCATCCAATTATAACATATTTGTTTGCACTATATGTGGTATTTTTGCAATTAGGCTTAGATGCATATAGTGGCCCATATGTTTGTTAGATATATGGAATTTTCCAAATAAAATATTCATAAAATGATAGGTTTTATTTGGGCCCATTAGAATATGTAAAGTTTAAATTCCTCTCTTGTGGGTAATTCCACTTGTGAAGGCCCATTTGCTTTCCATGAATATAGTGAGCCTAATAAATTAATAACAATTAATAAAATGAAGGTTTAAATTCCTATCTTTTTGACCTTGTATGGAAGATTGGGGGCCTTTGTAGTGGGAACGACATACTGGACTCAGCCCTCCTCCATACAAGCCCAATTGTTAAGGCTCATTTGCCTGAGTTTGACTTAATTGTATATGTCCATTATATTAGTTAAACCTAAATATTGATTAACAACAAATTAATTCTAAATTAATTGAATATGTTTCAATGTGACACTTTAGAATTAATAGAAAATTATAGGACTTTGGTTCTAAAAATTTAATCTTTTCAATTTTTCGGAGAACCATAGTCATTAATTTTATAAAAATAAATAATAAAAATATTATTTTTAATTTTATAATGAGCTTATTTTAAGAATTTTTATTCGATCTCCACCGTTGGTTTAACATAGTCAATAGCTTAATGGGGCCTCAAAACGCTTTGATTCGTCCCCCTACAGAATGTGTTCATTAGTTATTTTTACAAGGTTAGATTTCAAAAGATAGATAATTATAGGTCAAATTCTACTAGACTCTAAATCTAGATTATCAAAACCGTTGGTCTAGCTCATAAAATAAGAGTTTTTTTTTTCTTATTTTGATCAAATAGTAGGTTGTTAATAATGGTGTCCATTATTAAATGAGTTTACAACTCTATTTAACTAGTGGTATTTTTTACTCTCGCCAACCGGGACAAGGATATCATAGATTAGTTAAAATCCTAAAGAAATAGAGATTTGATTATTTTTGTATTTTTTCTCATATCTTACATATTTTGATATATGTTGTGTTATTTCTTGAAATTTGTATGAATAGGAGTTTTATTGAGCAAATGTGATTTATTTCTATTTTATTGATAATTTGTAGTTTTAAGTTAAGTAGTGTCTATGTCTACTCCCATCCTTTCTCAACTTTTGATGGAGAAACTCACTAGAGAAAACTTCCTTAATTGGAAGCAAAATATCAACATAGAGTTTATTGGTGACAACTCCGAGTTCGTCATGATTGAGGAATCCCCAGAACAAGCTCTGTGTCAGCACGTTCGTGATGGCACCATCAATGCTCGTAATGGCACCATAAATGCTTGGATAGCACCGTCTCCACACATACGTGATGAAACTATAAATGCTCGAATGGCACTGTGTCTGCACATTTGTGATTAACTCAACTATGGTCTGACGCAGCTCATGAACGAGATTCAGACTTTCGAGTCTATCATGGGTGGACCTAGTAAAGGAGGAGAAAATAAGACTATTGTTGTTGCTGCTGATCCAGCTAAGACTGAAGCTAACCAAGCTTCGTCTTCGAAAGCTGGAAACAAGAGGAAAAATGGACAAAACAACAACCCCAAGGCTGCAAAGACGAGTGCACCACCAAATGCACAGACGCCTAAGGGGAAGAACAAGAAAAACAATAAAGGTAAAGATAAGTGCTTTCACTGCAAAGAGAAGGGGCATTGGAAACGAGATTGCTCCAAGTTTCTAGCAGCGAAAAAACAAAGGTAATGATTATAGTTCATTTATCTTGGAAACATGTGTTTTAGAGAATGATAAATCTGTTTGGATTATTGATTATGGATCGTGGGAGGAAGTGGACGAAGGCGGCTTAAATCTTAGAGTTGGGAACGGAGCATTCGTTGCAGTCCAAGCTAGAGGAAGATCTTGTCTAAAGTTCATAAATAAATACTTAATTTTAAATGAGGTATTTTTTATTCCAGATTTTAGTAGAAATTTAATTTTAGTTTCCATGCTGCAATTAAAACAATTTGTTATGACTTTCACAAGTTCTAATATATCTATTTCCTTAAATGGATCACAATTGTGTATTGCATGTTTGGAAAATGGGCTTTATATTCTGTGACCTAACGAACCCCTCACTCTTAATAATGATTTATTCAAAGTAGCTAAACCTAAGACCAACAAACGTCAAAAGACCGATAACGATAATATGACGTATTTATGGCACTTGAGACTAGGTCACATTGGCTATGATAGGATTCAAAGACTTACAAAGGATGGGCCTTTGAGGGAAATCACCTTAGGTGAATTACTTGTCTGTGAATCTTGTCTAGAAGGCAAACTGACCAAGCGTCCATTCTCTGCAAAGGGTGATATGGCCAAAGAACCACTTGGACTTGTTCATTTAGATGTTTGTGGACCTTTGAATGTACAATCTAGGGTGGTTTTGAGTATTTCGTCACATTCATTGACGATTACTGTAGATACTCATGTCTTTACCTAATGCATAGGAAATCAGAAACATTTTCAAAGTTTCAGGAATTCCTAGCAATGGCTCGGAACCAATTAGGTAAAACGTTAAAGTTCTTGCGATATGATAGGGGTGGAGAATATTTGAATATGCAGTTCCAAGATCATTTAACTGAACTTGGGATTTTATCACAACTTACTGTCCCAGGTACTCTGCAACAAAATGGTGTAGCGGAACGCCGGAACAGAACTTTATTGGAAATGGTTAGATGCATGCTTAGTTACTCAACTCTACCAACTTAATTCTGGGAACATGAAATTGAAACCGCGAACGACATTCTCAATGTCGTGCCATCTAAATCAATCCCTAAAACACCTTTAGAACACTGGAATGGTCGTGAACCTAGTTTACATCATTATAGAATCTGGGGGTGTCCCCCCCCCCCCCACGTCCTGAGGAAAAAGGAAGGAAAGCTAGAACCGCGAACTAAAGTTTGCATGTTTTTTGGCTATCCTAAAGGTACTCGGGGTGGACTTTTCTATAGTCATTCAGAAAAGAATGTGTTTACTTCTACGAATGCTTTTTTTCTGGAAAATGACTATGTCCAAAACTTCAAACATCGCAGCAAAGTAGTTTTAGAGGAGATGGTTAAAGATTTGACTCCACCCAATGTTCCATCGTCATCAACTCAAGTTGATGATGAAATTCCCACTCTTCATGTCCAATCGACGCAAGTTGAATGAAGATAGTACCACTGTTCCTGAGCAAACAGTCACAAAACCTCATCGTAGTGGGAGGGTTTCTAGGAACCTAGTTCGCTATGGTTTTGATGGTTAAATCAATATGATTGTTGGTGACACTAGTGATGATGATCCATTGTCTTTCTAACAGGCAATTGCTAGCCATGAAAAGGAACAATGGCTCAAAGCCATGAAACAGGAAATGGAGTACATGTACTCAAAATTCGTCTGGGATCTTGTGGAGGCACCTAGTGACTTTAGGGCCATTGGGTGAAAATGGATCTACAAGAAGAAACGAGGTGTTGATGGAAATATCGAGACTTATAAAGCTCGATTAGTGGCAAAGGGTTATACCCAAAGAGAAGGCGTGGACTATGAAGAAACTTTTAGTCCGGTAGCCATGCTCAAGTCCATTCGCATCCTCTTATCCATAGCAGCCGCTCTCGACTATGAGATTTGGCAAATGGACATCAAGACAGCTTTTCTTAATGGAAAGCTTGATGAAGTCATTTATATGGATCAGCCAGAAGGATTTAAAGTAGCTGGACAAGAAGGAAAAGTTTGCTAGTTGAATAAGTCCATTTATGGACTTAAGCAAGCTTCTCGTTCCTAGAATCTTAGGTTTGATGAAATAATCAAAACATATGGCTTTGAACAAAATGTCGATGAGCCCTGTGCTTACTAACTGAAGGAAAATCAAATAATGGTATTCCTGGTTCTTTATGTAGATGATATCTTACTCATTGGAAACAATATTAAGAAATTATTAGATGTGAAGAATTGGCTGAGCACTCAATTCCATATGAAGGATTTGGGTGAAGCAAGTTATGTTCTAGGTATCCAGATCATCAGGGATACCTAGATGACTAACCTCGGCTCACAGTGGCTGAACCGCGTCCTGTGCACATGTATCAGCCCCGACTCTCTTATGCCGATCATTTCATATTTTGCATAACAGTATTGCATAACAGTATCACAGTTATACAACACATATACTCAAAGACAGGGAATCTCAATCCCAACACAGCCACACAAGGGTGCAGTTTTCTTACCTTGAATTCCGAGCGGAAGATATATAACGGTCCCGAGAACGATCCTCAGTCTTGAGCCTTGGCGATAAACCTAGTCATAGTGGCCAATGGGTAATCATCAACTTCTAATCCAATTAAATAATTAAGAGACAAAAACTAGCCTCTGGAACCTCAATTTCTGCTAAACTGGGTAGTAGAAATTGTCCCGAGCGCCTAGATTCGAACCCTCGAGCCTCACCAATTCTAGAAACCAACCTAAGGAAAAAACCCCTAGGTGGGTTACGAACTTACCCTAAGGGTTGTGACGTGCCCCCAAGTCAGAGGCTCAATCCTCAAGCTTCAGGGGGAGGCGGGCCGCGACTTTCACCCCTAGGGTCGCGGAGCGCCTTCAAGTTAGGGCCCTCTGGGCATGCAGGTCGCGTGCCCCAAAGGTGGGTTGTGGCGCACCCCTACGAACCCAGATTTTATGGGTTTGCTCAACATTTTCCCATGAGTCCAACCCCAAATTCTCATCCCAATTCAGCAACCAATCCCAGATTCAAGCCTAGAATCCCATCCTTTTGGTCTAAATGTCATATCTAGCCCATAATCAATCCTTACTCCTATTACACACCCAAATTCAATCAAAACCCAAAATTTTACACAAGTTCTAAGCTTCGTAGTAACTCAGCTTAATTCAGTAAATTAAGGTTGGGATCTTACCTGAATTGATGATCTAAACTCATCAGAAACCTTTGATTGTCTTTAACTTAGTTTTTCCTCAGCTTGAACCAGCCATAATCCAACTTAATCCTTGAATTCTCTTTCAGCTTTCCTTCTTAGTTCTGCGCACACAAGTAAGCATCATACTGGGTCATGTTGAATTCCAACTTATTCATAATATAGATGGTGGTGAACACAGAAAAGGCGGGAGTGAGCGATTCCAGTATGATGCTTACTTTTGTGCGCTCATCAATGACGGCCCCACGTATTTCTGCTTTATGCATCACGTTAATCATGTGCAAGACATGTTCACGTACAAAAACACCTTTTTTCATCTTAGTAGTCATGTAGGTTCTAGTAGCCTCATGTCTACTTTGATAAGATTGTTGCCCAAACATGGCCTGCAGAGATTCCATTATCTCAAACGCAATTTCCATGGATTCATGCTTTGTTCTCAGAACATCATTCATGCTCACAAGCATGTAACACTTTTCCTTATTATTGGATTGAATCCAAACATCATACTTGTCTCGAACATTCTTTGGGGCAGCGGCAGCAGGCTCTTCAGGACATTCCTCAGTTATGAAAAATTTATGGTTCTCATAGATTAACATAAGAATTAGGTTTGACTTCCATCTTATAAAATTATTACCATTAAGTTTTCAAGTGAAAGCAAAGTAGTTATTTGATTGCCACTGTTCAACATTACTGAAATAAATAAAATACAATAATATTATCATTTGAAAAATATCAATGTTTTGGAAGGTAAACATGGTGCATGAATGCAACAATTAAAACACATAAATTAACATTTACTTTTCCACAATAAAACTACCCAACAAATAAAATGTCGCCTTAGGGTCGGTCAAGTTAAATTCAGATAGCTTATAAGACAATCTCATCTTTATAATTTAAAACTTAAAATAACTCTTTATTTTCTCTTTTAAACATAAAGTGTCGCTGGTTTGGTCAAGATTCAATTATCCACCGCAAAAGCTTAATTGCATATTTGTAAGTGTAACCCATTATTTCGGAATTCATGACTTAACTTAGAGAGTGCCACATTAGGGTCGGTGAAGCCTAAAATACATCACTCCTTCCTATCTTCCTAAGAAGCCAACCTTAGTATTAATATGTCTAGAAACCTTCCTTAGGGGAATGAAAACAAAGCCACCTCGAGGCCCTATTCATATCTCACGGTGTTGTACTAATAATGGAGACAATAGGTCACATTGAAATGTTCTCCTTCTCCCGCTTACTATTTTGGATTAAATGTGTTTTATTAAACTAATCAAATAATTCTAAATTAATTACTAGTTTATTAATATCCCTATGAATGTAATTAATTACAAAATACAATTATAATTATAAAAGAGCATGTTTCTATAATAAATATTATCTAGAAAATTACCCATTACATTCATCTAACTTTACTAAAAATCTTTTACATAAAGTTAGTTATCTTAAAGACCTATAAAATCTATTGCCCTTATTATTGTGTGAGTTACCAAGTTTTAACTAATTTAATACTTAGCAGTTTACATGCAACTGGTTTCTCCAAAACAATTCATATAAACAAATAGGACAATCCTAAATAATCATGTTTCTATAAGATGCATGATTAATGAGAAACTGTGTAGGGTTTCATGAATGGCATGTAATTGACTAATGCATGATCATGTTATCAATCAAACATCAATGAACATTTATTTAAATAAATACAATAAATAAACAGTAATGATGAACCGAGTACTATTAGGTATTTCTAAAATTTACAGCCCTTGGAAAAATTAGAAATAAAATTGCAATCAAAGCCTATGTAGCTTTCAAGACTCTCAAGAATGTTTCTCCTCTCCTTTAGCCTTTCTTGCTAATCTTTAGGCACTTTGTTATGCCCATCATATTAAATAGAAACAAACTTTCTAATTAATATATTTAATTAAAACTAACTTTTAATTAAATAACTATTTTGCCATCTTTTTAATTTAGTTGAATTTAAATAATTAAATAATCAAATTCAAATAATTATTTAAACTTAAGATATTAAAATATCTTAATCAACTAAAAGATATTTTATTTTTGTAATAAAATAAAATAAGATAATTAAACTTTTAAATTCAGATAGTTTAAAATTAATTAAATAAAAGATATTGCACAAAAATAGGATATAGGGTTTGGGCACCAAGTATGGTGCCCTAAGTAGGAACCGTAGGGTCGACAACACTTTTGAGGAGCCAAAGGCTCGGGTGCTCACGACATGGGCATTTGGGCTAGCATGCAGGGGCGCACGTAGGCGGGCTAGGCACGGGTGTGTGCAGGGGCGCAGGGCACGGGGCGCGCGTTGGGGCGCGACACTGGCGCAGGGCGCGGGGACGGGGAGTGTGCGCGGAGTGTGCGCAAGAAGCCGCAGGGCTGGCACGCATGGAGCTGCGGGGCTAGCGCACATGCATGCACAGACAGGGGCCTGATGCACGTGGCTAGGGCTTGAGCCCTAGGCTCGGGTCCTCCATCACTCTTGTGTACATATTTTTATAATTACATATTTCAAAAAATAAAATTACAAAAATCCTATTCCGTTTATGGCTTACACAATATCTAGAAAATTAAAATTCCTAATCCAATAGCACCATATAATTAACGATCCATCATTCAACCGTACATTAAAAATATATATCCATCCATTCAATATACATATCAATATACATATAACTAATTCAAGAAACCCACATAGTATTTATTATATATATGTATAGACTATTGTGATACCAATTGTGGGTATTAAATGATCAAATCAAAGGTGCGCAGTGGGATATATGGACCCATTTTAATAAATACTAATACAAGCCAGGATCGTATACATATCTAAACATTAAATCACATACAAAACAGATCATGGATTATCTTTTGTAGCCTATCAATTGTCCTTGAATCTATTTGTATAAAATCAACGATCTTCCTATCCAGTAATCTGACAACTCACACCTTGATCTTCCAGACCAATCCTCAAACAAACAAGGGCAGGTGTGGGCAGGTAGGATTCAAAAGGTTGATTTATGTGACTCTCTAGATGTACTCAACACATGAGATCTAGAGAGGTTTGGCTGAGAGAAGAGGTTTAAAATAGTTTTCAAGTTTAGAGAAAACTATCGCTTTTTGAGAGAGAGTCTATATTTTTAATCTCATAAAAATAACGAAAGCTTCTTTTGAAAGTCACGTACTATCAGAATTATACAAAAATATTTAATCTAATTAAATAATCTTTATTTCATCAAAAATAAAATTCAAATTAAAGCTAATATGATATTTATATTTAATTATTTATTTAAATTATATTTAAAAAGAATAATTAAATAACTTATTAAAAAAATTTATTTGAAATTAAAAATTCAAATCCCAGGGATAAAAATCCATGAGTTAAGCGATACACACTGTGTTGTACAGTGTGTGTCGCCCAACCCTATTAGGGTTTTCCTAATTTTCTCATTTGTTTGTTTAATCAACTTTTAAGACAATATATTTATCCCAACATTAATATCAATTAATTCAAATTTAATTTTATCTTAAAATATCAGTTTTAAATTAAATAAATAAATATCATATTCTAAATAAGATATTTATTATTCTCTCTCTTTATATTAATCCAAACAATATTAATATTAATTTTAACCTATAGCTTTTCAAAATAAAAACTATATAGTTAAATAATTAATTAATTTATAATTAATCAATTACTCATAATTATTTCCTTGCCCTGGAAAATTAATTATTTTGCAATTTAGTCCTTCTCTCTACAAATCTTTCTTTTGACATCCTTATCCTTGACTATGTAGGACAGAGGTGATCTGGGAACCATGGACCTATAATACGAAGCCCCAATAAACCTGATTATTAATTAAACTCTTTAATCTAATAATCTTATTTATTAATTTCATGATTACTCCACTATAAATATGGAATTGCACTCCAAGTATTTATTGAATTATATTTACAAAGTTTTCTCTTGTAGTCCATTGATATAATCAATATATATAATTCTATCCTCCATTATTGGTTCATTAATTAGAGCTAGTCAAAATTACTGTTTTACCCTTCTTATTACCTCTTGATCCTTAAGTACCATTAATTCACTAGCAAATAATTAATCTATAATCGAATTATATATTTAAGCTCAATAACTATTCAGTTCCAGAATTAACCCTCAAGAGAACTAATATTCAATCTGTTAGGAAAGCATGGATTCCAATAATGTAATTCACGTTCCCAGCCATCCATGATATTGAATCTTCAAAACAAAAGTCATTAGCCTCATTATTCTAGGAAACCATAATGAGTGAATCAAAATATCCAATAAACACAAACAAGAGTTTATGAATACTCAAGATTTAGACTGATCTACAAATGATCATCTATTATGATAAGAATGAAATCTTTATGTCAAACGACATGTTTATAAAGATAATTAATTTTCATTAGTCCTGTCATATATAATCTCAATTATATACAACACCTTTAATAAGATGTCTATCCACATTAGTAATCTGAATCTAGATTATTTGCATCTTGTATGCTTAGCAAACCGTACTAGTAACCATCCATTGAAGATTCCATACTTTAATATATGATCTTAATTCTCTCGTACTGTTACATGATCATATTCTCATGAATGAATAGGGAATTTTCTTGATATTATTGTATAATTCAAATAATAATTATAACATACAAATATAATAAAATTGTACTTTTATTAAAACCAATAAAATGTCTTTACATGCTTTTATGGCATTAATCCTAACATGAAATTCCTCATAACTCAATACATGAAATTTAAATTCCTTGATGCTAAACCCTTACTCCCCCAAGTCTTGAGCTTCAAGTGATTATGAATAGGTTATCTACTCTTAAGATAACATTGCCCTTCATTGTGGGAGTGATTATAGCTAAGTTACCTCCATCTTGGAGAAGCTATAAAAGAGATCCTCCATAAGAATGAAGAGATATATCTGAAAGAGATCTTGAGCCACTACAAACAAGTGTATGGAAGAGTCTAATAATGGGACATCCAAGGATAACACCACAGAGAAACCCTCTCAATTCAAAGGGAATATTCACAAGAAACCCCAATCAAAGAAAGGTACTTACCTATCCCCTAAGAAGAATGAAGGGAAATTCAAGGGTGTGAGAGACCCTTGCTTTGTTTGTTGCAAGAGTGGGCACATGGCTAGGGAGTGAAAGTATCGAAAGTCTCACAACCATGGATCCAAGGTCAACACAACCAAAGAGGAGTTGGTTGCTACCTTGAGTGAGGTGAATTCCATCCAAGGAAAAGTGCAAGGATGGTGGTATGATACTTGTGATACCATTCATGTAACTTATGATAAAGATGTCTTCAAAACCTTTGAAGAATCAAGAGATGGCCATGAGACCCAAATGGGTAATGAGCATAGATTTAAGGTGTTGGGCAAAGGGAAATGTTGATCTTTACTTCACATCCAGAAGTAAGGTTCTATTGACCAATGTGTTGTATGTTCCAGATATGAGTAGGAATCTTGTGAGTGGACACTTGTTGAGCAAACCGGGCATGAAAACGGTGTTTGAGTCCGACAAGCTAATTTTATCCAAGGGGAACTACTTTGTGGGGAAAGGGAATAATTGTGATGGAATGATCAAATTGTCTACCAAAGATAGTTGTTTTGATAATAATACATGCTCTTCTTTCTCTTATATGCTTGGCTTTGATTCTATTACTTTGTGACATAATGGACTTGCTTATATAAGATATAGTACAATTAGAAGAGTACAATGATTTGGTTTTGAGCAATACAATGATTCTTATTCACCAAAAAAGATATAGTACAATTAGAAGAGTTCTCAAAGATGGTAACTCTTTGATTGTATGCAATGATGTTGAGGATGATATATGTGAATTATTTTTTAAATCTAAGATGATAAAGAAATATTTTCCAAGTGTTGAAAGGAAAACTAACTTGTAAGATTTGATACATATAGTAATTTATGTGAATTAAATGAAATAATTACTAGAGTAAGACATAGGTATTTTATTACCTTTATTGATGATTGTTCTAGAATCACATATGTACTTGCTTTAGGATAAGGATGAAGTGTTTAGCATGTTTAAAATATATAAAGCCAAAGTTGAAAATCAATTAGAAAAGACAATTATAGTGATTAGAAGTGATAGAGGACGTGAATACTTTTCCAATAAATTCAATGTGTTTTGTGAGATGCATGGTACAATACATGAATGTACAACCCCTTATACACCCCAACAAAATGCTATAGTGGAAAGAAAGAATTGAACATATGTTGAAATGATAAATGCTATGCTATTACATGCAAATTTGAGTTTTGAGATATGGGGAGAAGCCTTGCTTACCGCTTGTCATATTCTAAATCAGATTCAACTAAAGAAGAATCAAATTTTACCATATGAGATATGGAAAGGAAAGAGGCTCAACCTAGGGTATCTCAAAGTGCGGGGGTACTTTTCTTATTGCAAGAGCACAGAGCCTAAAATGACCAAGTTGGGTCCAAGTGCCATCAAATGTGTATTTGTAAGCTACGCCTCAAATAGCAAGGTCTATAGGCCATTAGACTTGGAGTCTAATGTGATAATTGTATCAAGAGAAGTTGAGTTCTTTGATAATTTTCTGTATATTGACAATAAGCCTCAAGAACTGATCTCATTAGAAGGAACTCAATAGGAGTTACCTTCAAGAGTTATAGAGCAACCGATATTGCCTAGAAGAAGCCAAAGGCTTAAAAAGGGTGGATCAAAAAATAAAACCTCTCAAGTGGAGACTCTTTACCTAGTAGAGGGAAACCACAAGAGAGACACTTGGAAGTATCCAATGGTACTTCAAGTGGAGGGTGATCCTAAAACTTTCCAAGAAGCTATGTCCTCAAGTGACTCTAACTTTTGGAATGAGGCAGTAAATGATGAGATGGATTCAATCATGTCTAACCACACATGGGAAATTATTGATCTACCACAAGGATCAAATCCAATAAGTTACAAGTGGGTATTTCAAAGAAAATACAACACTAATAGAACCATTCAAGCCTATAAGGAAAGATTGGTGGCTAAGGGGTTTAGACAAAAGGAGGACATATATTATTTCGATACCTATCGACCAATATGAAGGAACACATCTATAAGATTATTGATTATATTATCATCAATACACAACCTATATGTTCATCAAATAGATGTCAAAACGACATTCCTAAATTGTAACATCGATGAGGAGGTGTACATAGAAAATACGAAAGGGTTTGTTCTATGGGGAAATGAACATAAGGTGTGTAAGATTGTTAAATCATTATATTGTTTAAAACAAGCACTAAAAAAATTGCGTGAGAAGTTTGATGAATCCATTGTTTCAGATGGGTTTAGACACAATAGTGCGGACAAGTGCTTATACTCTAAGACTTGCGATGACTATGTCATTCTAGTGTGTCTATATGTTTATATTAAGTAATGACATGAAAAGCATGATAGAAATGAAGAGGTTTCTATCTTCTAATTTCAAGATGAAGGACCTTGGAGAGGTTGATACCATTCTAGGTATCAAAGTTAGAAGAAATGTTGATGAGTATGCCTTAGGTCAAAGTCATTATGTTGAGAAAATACTTGACAAGTTTGGTCATCTTAATATCAAAGAGGAAAACACACCCTTCAACTTAAGTTTAATGCATGAAAAGAATGAAGGGAGAGTGATGGCTCAACTAGAGTATACAAGTGCAATTGGAAGTTTGATGTATGTCGCTCATTGTACTAGAGCGGGCATTACATTTTCGATTAGTAAACTAAGTAGTTTTACTAGCAACTCAAGTATCTTATATTGGAAGGTCATGGAAAGAGTGTTTGGATACCTTAAAAGTACCAAAGAGTTATGCCTCCAATATTCTATGTTTCCTAAGATACTTGAAGGTTATTCTGACGCAAGTTTGATATCCGATGTAGGAGATAATGTCTCCACTGTCGGTTGGGTGTTCACCCTCGGTAGGGGTGCCATTTCTTGGGATCTAAGAAAAAAATATGTATATGTCACTCAACCATGGAGTCCAAGTTTGTAGCTCTAGCGACAATCGACAAAGAGGCTGAGTGGCTAAGTATTGACACAATTTTTCACCAACAAGGGATTAAGAAATCTAATTAGGGAAATTAAGCTTGTTAATAAACCGCAAATATAAACTCGCCAAGTTTTAACGTGGTTCAATGGTTAAAATCCACCTAGTCCACGAGTCACTCTTATTCTTGTTTAGGAGCTCTTGAAGATATTGTTTATGAAAATTTTAGCATAATTTTGGCATACAAGATGTCAGTCCCTTTTACTGTCAATTCCCCTTTTATTTACAGTGAATTGTGGTGAATGATATTTGGTAACCGTACAATAAATGGTAACTTATAGAATAGGGTAACTTCCCAAATAAATTAATACATAAATTCCCTAATTAAGTCCATTGTTGTTATATTGATCTTTAAATATATAATGATTACACACATTTATTGCACATATTGGGCATCCGAGTCTGCTAGGATTCTTCCATACATGGGTGCTTGAACCACTACGAGCTAGATGCAAATCTTGAACTGGATGTAATCAGAGCAAGATGACTTGACTTAGATAATGCTCGAACTTGATGAGGGCGATCTGGACACCGGACACCTCGATCTCTGTCATTGGCATTTGAGACGATCTGAAGGATCCTGGGCTATCCCAGGCTTAGTGACACAGCCTTGAGCTGATTGATCTGGAGTTAACAAAATATATCCAAAGTCTTGTAATCTTTATTTATTACGTGCCAGCTATACCCCAAGCAAGAAAATTGAGCTCGTATTTTTAGGGAACAACACTAAGAAATCTCATGTTGGAGATACCAAAAACTACGGTTGATGTATCGATGAAATCAATACATTGTGATAATCAAGCCACTTTGATTAGAGCTTACAACAATATATATAATGGGAAGTCTAGACATATAAATCTAAGACATGACTATGCAAGGGAGTTGATTGATAAGAGTGTCATATCAATTTCATATGTCAAATCTTGTAAGAACTTAATGGATCTGTAACGCCCTAGTTACCCAAGAATAGTTACGGTGAACCAGAAATTTGACCCGCTACCCAAGTCCTTTGGTTAAAAACGTGCTCTAAGTGTTATTAACAGGCTAAGGTGGAAAACCAATAAAAAGGAAATGATACATTTTATTAAGTATATAACTGCTCATGAGCTTACCAAAACATTTACAAGTTATTTACAACTCAAAATGGTCACTATTGTTTCAAATTTACAAATCTACCGACCTAAGCGGCAAAATAGGGTAAACCCCCTAGTTCCTCTGAGAACTCCTTGGTTGTGGTGGTTAAGCGGCCACATATGTACACATCACTACCTAAGCTCTCCACTCAAGGCTGGGTGAGCTTTTCTTTCCCTTTACTTGCACCACATAGCACCTATGAGCCAAGGCCCAGCAAGAAAACACAATATAACATGATATAATATAAACAATGATCATAATAATCATTCAGGACTATCAGTCCAAAACAAATAGGTGACAATAGCAAAAGTCACTAAGTTGGGTATAGCTCCCTTTAGCCTTGTGACGATAGGGTCACCGGGGCTTAACAGATAAGTGAACCTTTCACTAGCTTAAACAGGATAGGTGCATGGTGTCTAGTCACAACCATAACCTACCTCATGACCATAGAGTCATAACCCTGGAACATCGTTCCCTAGCCATGTGACAAACGGTCACCTGAGACTTAGGCCCTGGCTTTGAGTAACTAGTCTTAGACTAGCCAAGTGCTTATAAGTTCATTGACCTTAGGGTCGTTCCAGCGTTAATGCCTTAGATCCATTCAACGCTGATATCGATTAGATCTAATCTTCATTCGACCCTGCGTTCAGGACGCTTATGCCGTTTCTAACTCTTAGGTCAGTGTCCCTGACTAGTCAGTACCATATACAAGTAAACAACATTCACTAGCATTTAATATGAAATCCATGTCCACACTTATCAATCAACATGCCTCAATAAAAATCACGCATGTCATATATACACAGGGTGCAGTTTTCTTACCTCGAGTTCGAGCGAGAAATAATATAAGAATGACCCTTAAGAACGATCAACCTTTAGATTCCTTAGCGGTTACCTAATCATAACCAATTAGAAACCATCAATAAATAAAATCAATGAATGGTTCACAATCTAAACCACACTCCCAAGATCAATCCCTCACTCTCGGGACTCTCAAACTACTCAAAAGGGGTAAAGGAACCAACCCCCGAGCCTTAAAAACCATCCCGAGTCCTAAAAGTAACATACCCTGAAACTGACCTAGCGCCTTGGCGCTGCCAACCAGTGCTGGGGCGCTGCCCCAGAAACAGAGAGGGCTATTCTCTGCTCTGCATAGCGCTGGGGCGCCAACTTCAGACCAGCAACTCCTCTGATTTTCCCTCTTTGCAATTCCCCTTGAAACCAACCTTCCACACCAATCCAAAACCTTACCAAAACATCCAATTCAACCCCTAAACCTCATCTACATCACCCCGTCACCAAAACCCAATCAAACATACACAAAAACTCCCATTGATTCCAACTATCCACATCAAAATCTATAGGCTGAAAACTAAAAGAAAAACTGAGTAATACTTGGAATTCATGGACAATTTCTTACCTCCAGCTGGTTTTGAATCCTCCTTAGTAGATGAACTAAGTCTATAACCTCCAATCTTTGATTTCCTAGCTTGATACTTCAATTTGGGACCAAAAACTTCAATGGAAGAGAGAGGGAAAGTGAGGTACGGGAAGAAGAAACCTTGCTCTGTTTTGTTCTATATGTTTCTACAGCCAACTTAAACCATATATATCTCAAGCCAAATGATCCTAATGCCCTTAGGTCATTTAAAGATTCTAAAGTCTCCCCAAGGGTAAAATCGTCGTCTTTCACCTATTTCGTTAATCATAATTAACGCTCTCCAATTCCCGCTATTCTCGATATTCTCAAATACCAATAATTCATATCTCGTCACCCTTTTATTCCCGGCAACGCTTTAACCATTAAAACATCCTGAGACTCACCCCGAGCCTCGAACTTAATCCTGTTATGACTAAACCGCTAGTTAATATTCAAAGATTGTCTCATGCCGAATAGCTCGAACAAATCCACATTAAAATGTGGCCTCAACAATAAATCACCGACATGCATACAAATATACAATTATGCCCTCAACGGGCCAAATTACCAAAATACCCCTGTCATGAAATGTGGACCCACATGCATGCATTTAACATCATATTATAATATAGTTCACATAAACATCCATATTATCATTTAATTGCATAATTAAACAATTATGACCCTCCCGGCCTACTAATCTAGCCATTAAACCGCATTAGGGGTTTCAGGGCATTACAGGATCCATTTACCAAACCTCTTGGGAGAGATTTGGTGAGTTCTACAAATAGAGTGATATGACTAAAATTCCTTGATTAATAGATTCCCCAATGATGGCAACCCAGCTCAAAACTTGTATACATCAAGTGTAGAGTTCAATGGGAACAAGTCATTGATAAGGGAATAGTTTAAACATTAACAAATTAAAGGTCCCATTAAGGATGAGTTAAGCCATAGGCTTTTAATGAAATTCAGTTGAAGAGCAATAAGCATCTCTAATGGTAGCAAAGATTCTTTAAGAAATTTACCTATGTGAAACTAGAGGTGGTGCCGCCTCTCAATAGAGTAGGAGTTTTCTCTCTAGATGATTTATGAATGGATCAAGCATAGGACCATAAAAAGTGATAAGCATGAAAAGTGGGAAATACATGAGAAATTAGATAGTGTTGTGTGAGACATTACCATCTTTTATCACTAGGCATGTTGGGTTCAATCTTTTAAGAATACCTTAGCATTTTGGTAGAAGGTTTTGTAGTGTTTTCACTAAGATAAAGTTCAAACCAAAAAGGTAATTTATTTTATGCACTAATATCATTTGACTAGAGTATTGAGGATGTATTTAACTAAATCAGGGATTGTTGAGATTGGTTAAATACATGATGAAATTGGTTAGGCACAGAGATGTGCTAAAACCATAACGATTTCACTGAAGTCGACATGTGAGAGTTGACTTTCAGTATATGCATTTATAAATCATTTTTTTGGTCCAAAGTGTTTCTTTGGAGTATATGAGAGTACCCAAAAAGTTTGAGAGAATTTGGGGATGTTTTTAGCCAAATTTTGGAGCACCAAGTTTGAGGCATTGACGATGTACGTGTCGCCTCTAGGAGAGGCGACGCGTTGCTCGCCTTTGAAAAGAGCAATCAGGTGACACATTGCTTGGCCGTCTGTACGGCGCTGTATAGTGACGTGTTTTTTTCTCCAAAATTCAAATTAAAATGCTATAATTTCATTGGTTGAGTCTAATAAGGTTCCTATACTATTTAAAGGGTTCATTTGAGATAATTAGTGAGTTGATCACTCACCTCTCTCTCTCTCTCTCTCTCTAAAAGAAACCTCTTTCTCTCTCTTTCAAGATTACTAGTTTTCTCCAAGATCTTCATCAAGAAAGCTTGACTTGCATGAAGGATCAACGCTTGTGAATCCCAATCTCATTCCATTGTTGTAGCTTCAAGCAATCTCAAGGAGGAGACTAGGTATAAAGATTTTTGGACAATAAATCTTCATTTGTGTCATGCCTTGTTACATTTTATGGTTCACATAAAATTATAGACTTATGATTTTATGTATCAAAGTTCTTCATCAACAAAAGTCTACTCTATATTTTGTTTATTTGTGTTTATGCACATTGTAATCTTCTTCCATTGAGTTTAGATTAATATTGTTTATTGTTTTGAGTTGTAATATACAAAACAAAGGTTGTTGCCTCGAACCCCCAACAATTTTACTTTTGTTTAGCCTTGTTTTGGGCCCTTGTTGGTGTCGAAACCAACTATAAGTTGTTGTTTTGCGTTCTTTGATATCAAACAAGTTTTTGGGAAATTTCCATATTCTGGCAATGTTCTTGAGCTTCCGGTGGAATCTCCAAGGGCCATTTTGGGGCTTCGAGGACACTCATTGTTTAGAAAACTCTCCCATTTCTCATCCCGTGTAGTTGTCTTAGGGTACTCTTGTGTTTTGGCCATTCATCTTTCGGTCAAAACGATAACTGCTTGGTTTTGTTTGAGATGTCTGAGGAGCTTCAGGAACTACACCAGCACGAATTCTATGCCTTTGATAATTAGCAACAATGGCTCGATGTAATGACCCACTACTCTAGACTATTTGGACCATTAACGAATCTATACATAAAACTTACATTTTTGCGGAAATACCATAATTTTATTGAGTAACTTGAAAATAAGAGTTATTTACAAATAAACAGAATACTAAGAAAGATTTTGGGATCCCATTGTTTTTAAAACAAAACATGATTTAAAATAAAAGACATTACATAATAAATGCGGAAAATACATTTGAAACCATAAAAACATAAAAGGAGACTATATCCTCGAATCGAATAACGCTCGGCCCCTTGACTCCATTCATCATCGATACACATTCTCCAAGCGTCACGAATCTTTCCGCCTCTAAACTTATTTTCCTGCACATAAACAGAAAGGAGTGAGCCTAATGCCCAGTAAGGAAAATCTAACACAAAGTCACATACATAATTTCATAAGAAAACATAAAGACTTAACATAATACATATAACATACACTTATTATAATGGCCATTATTACTTGGGGTCCCATAGACTAAACAAGCATATGCCCATGGGATTAGTGGGGTCCTACTAGCTAAGTAGGTCATATGCCCATAACCCATTTGGGGTCTTGTTAGTCATATGGGTCATATGCCCAAGCCTACAAGCATACACATATACATATCATAACACTTTTAATAACATAAAACATATAGATAACATAAGCACAAAACATGTTGATTCTAGCCTATTTCCTTACCAAAGTTACCGAGATGATGGACTGAGTTGGGATTGTTGGAACACTCCTAAAACCATAAGAAAGAGTAAGTCTAAAGAAAGGAGATGAAATGAAAGAGATGGAAAGACTAAAACATAGAAAACATACTTACCGACTTATATGCTTAAAAGCTTGGATTCCCTAACCAAAATAAGAATAAGGTTAGGGGACTGAGTAGAAGGTTTTGAGAAAGGAAATAACATAAAAACACAGAAAAGAACTAGAGTTTTGGGTTTACCTCAAAGATTGCAAGATCAATCTAACCTTCACCGAAATACTATAGAACTCACTTCCCAAAGTGTTTGATAAGCTTATGATGTTTAAGCTTATAGTTTTTCCCCAAACCAAGTGTTTACACTCTCACACTCACTTAACACTAGCAGCCTCTGAACTTAGAGCAAATGGTGAATAATGGCTGGGTACTAGGTCCTATTTATAGAGTTTGGGAATGAAAATATCTTGATTTTACTTGAATAAAAATAATGGCTTTTTAGGTGAAAATCATTTGAATAATCGTTCAGCAGAGGCTGAAGACTCGTTCAGAAGATGCTGGACTGTTGAAGGAGTTTGAATGGCTGAAAGGAAAAGAATTCAAAAGTATTTGAAAACATGCTGGTGGAGGCGATATATCGCCCCCTATAGGCGATATATCGCCTGGACCTTTGTTCCCGAGGCGACCGTGCATCGATTCGTGTTTTCCGTATCTACATGCTGCGATATATCGCCCCCTATAGCTGCGATATATCGGCATACGCTGAATATTTAAACACGAATTTACACATTTTTAGCTGAGTTTGAATGGAGTAAATAGCCTTGACTAAGCCCTCAACGTGCTCAAAGCTGCTGACTGACCCTATACATTCAAACTTTTTAATCCTCAAAAATACTTAATCCTTAATTACCATTCAAAACATGTGCTTAAAATCCTATTGGTTGATGTCTAAACCTTATAATATAATAATATAATCCTTAATATCAGACACATTAATCAAACCTTAGGTTATACTTAATATTCTTAAACTATAGGTTAAACTTAGAAAATCTATAAGTACTACTATGAGTGTCCAAATAACTCCCGGTCTGAACCAAAAATCCAAAGTAACAATGATAACACTAAACATACTATAATACTACTAAACAATTAGCTAAGTAAAGTTCTTGGACTCTACACTCGAGAAGGTGGATGACACCCGGAGGAAGCGAGGGCATTGGTAGTGAGGGAGGTCGCTCTGGTTTCGGAGAGGCCGGTGGCAGACAACTGTTTTATGAAAGAGGAGGTAAACATTGCTCCGATCCCCCACTCTACAGTGAGATACCGGGCCTCAGGATTTGAGGCAGAGCTTATCTCGATCAAGTTGAAGCACCCTGATGCTTTGACTAGCATTATGCCCTACTACAGAATTGGAGCCGACTATCTCGTCCATTTTTGTTGGGAGATAGAGAGATCAAATAAAATTGATTATGGCCTTAGAGCCTTAATCCAGTCACACCTCCAGGCGGGAGAAACTCTTCCTCTCCACCAGTACTTCATCAACTTCTTGAAGTACTTGAGGATTGCTCATTTTTCAGCTGACCCCGAATGATTATAGAGTGCTCACTGTCTTATACGTCTTGTATAGGAGGAAAATGTGGCTCAAGCCTTCTCCGGCGGAGATCTAATATCTCTACAGCTTCCAAGCATGCCCAAAGAAGAAGGGGAGTGACCGGTACGGGTATTATACCATCATGAAGTACTCCAATGTCACCTACAAGGCTCCTCACCTCAACGAGAGTCATGCGCGGGACTATAAGGACCACTTCTTCTACACGAGTGGTTTCCCGTGAGGGGGTGGAACCTTCTCCACCTCCTAAGAGGTATAAGGTATCGTTGGCTCAAAGTGAGGAGCCTTGGGTGAAGAACACAACCATTTTTTAACTGTCTTCAGATGGATCTCCTCCCGATTATGGAGTAGGAGTCTCTGGGGCTACTGAAATCCTTGAAGTGGCTCGAGTTCCTGAATTGGTGGAGGAGCCAGATGTCGAACATCTTCCATGCATGTTGGTTTACCTGGAGTAGTACGAAGGGGCACTCCTTGAGTGATACAAGGAAATGGTGGAGCATTTCGATGCCCTCCTAGAGAAGGGTAATAATTCCCTTTGCGAGATAGTTGACGCCCTCCGTTAGCTCAAGATGCCTAGGGAGAGGCCTTCAAAGCCTCCGATAGGTCGGGCTCAATTGGAGAGCCTTTTTGCCGAGAAGCTTGGCGATGTCATTGCTCCATTGGCAGCAGGGCTTCTCCAGGGGGTCAACTCCACCATATGTGAGCTGACTGCTCACACCTTCGCTCAGTTGGGAGACGACAACGAGGTCTCTCTCATCTCGACATGTCGATACGCCACAGTGAGGGTAAGTTTTTATCTCCATAGTCTAAGTCTTTGTGTTTGTGTTGTGATTCTTTTACATTGCCTGACTTTATTCTTGTTCGATTTCAATCGACTCTGGTGGCCCAAATAATTAGGGACATCATGATGGAGAAATCATACAAGCTCTGGTGGGCCATGAAAAATATGACCACTCTGAAGGTCTAAGCAAATGCGCCACCGGAGGAACTGGCCCGACTGGGGGTGTCATTGGAGGAAAAGAAGGCTCATTCTTGGACAATTAAGGGGGAAACAACCAAGGCGGTCAAGGAGGCCAAGTTTGCTAAGGATGAGGCCCAGAAAGCCCAGGAGGAGTTCCAGAAATCCAAGGAGGGGATTTCCCAAAAAGAAAAGGAGGAGATTGCCAAAGCTTTGCAAGAAGCTGCTAAGGCTGTGGCGGAAGCTTCTCAGGCAGTAGAGGAGGTAGAGAGGGCTTGTGGTGAAGCTACTCAGGCGACTGACAAGGCTCGAGTTACCGAGGAGCTTGCCCAGCAGGCCAAGGATGAGGCTTCTCATGCAACGGAGAAGGAAGAGTCTCTCCGAAAGGCGCATCAAGTCGCGCATTCTGAGATAGCGATCCTCAAGGAGGTAGATAGTATTCTTGAGGATGCCTTTTACATGACCAGGCTCTACAGCTGGGATATAGACCTCAATTTTCACTGGAGAGGCTGATTCTACTCAGTTACTCTTCGAGGAGTGCCTCCGGGCAATGACTCCCGCCGTTGCTTTTTTTTTTCTACCGCCAAGGATGCTGGCCAAGTCCCTAAGGCTAACCCCAACCTCATTCAAGAGGTTCCTCTGGGGGAAAAATAGGTCATCCTCCCTTTGCTGTGTAATTGTCTTTAAGTAGGCCTGCGAGTCACCCTTTTTTGGGGTATGAACAAATTTAATGTTCGAGCCCCTGAGAAATGTTGTAAATATTTACTCTCAATGGCTTTTATGCTCTACTATACTTTCGTTCTTTGTCTTTTACTTACACTTATATAATTTACATACAACGCTTAGTAAAAATGGGAATTGGACTTAAAATGTACAAGTTTTTATCAATTTCCTTACATAATGTAGCATCACAAAAAAATCGACTTAATTTATCCTGTTTCAATCCACTATATGTGGCCCAAAGTCTAGATGACTCGAGGTTTGTATGCCCAAGTTTAGGAAACTTGGGAATTGTGCCTGAGTCTAGGCGACTTTGGACTTGTATGCCCAAGTTAGGTAACTTGGGAATTTTGCCCGAGTCTAGGCAACTCAGGACTTTAGAGACCATCTCAATTTCAGTCCTCAAAACTTAATGCTGCTTCACGATCGCTTGGTCCCCGGGAAGTAAGTTGAGTTCTCAGGCTTACTTTTGTGATTTAGGACTTTTGATGAGTTGTTTAGGCTCGTTGGTTCTCGCAAGCTTAGCAACACTATGTTTACTCTAAGGTTCCCCATATAGGCTCCTCTTATTCAGTTCCCTAGGTCTTGCTTCTCGACAACTCTTGGAAGCTTTGCAACACTAGGTTTACTCTAAGGTACTCTATATAGGTTCCTCTTATTGAGTTCCCTAGGTCTTACTCCATGAGTAGTTATCCTCGTAGGGTGACTACTCTACTTCTGTTCCTGAAGTGATCGGAGACCGGTCTACGTTCACTTGTCTGGATCTACAAACAAGTACATCTTCGGGCAATGAAACTTAAATAAAAATTAAAAATACAAGCAAATTTTTTCTGAATTCCATCTATTGTGTTTTGTGCACACAATTTTCATTAAGTGCCTGTGGGCTACATATGAGTAATAAAAAGAAAAAAATACATTATACTACTTGCATTACTAGTAATATCGGTGAAGGTGCTCGGCATTCCAGGCGTGAGGGATCAAATCCCCATTCAGTCGAGCCATTTTGTATGTCCCAGGACATATGGTGCTCTCAACTTGGTGCCTTCCCAGCTTGGGCCCAAAACTCTAGCAATTAGATCTCGGGTTGCCAGGAAAATTCGTTGCAGCACCAAGTACCCGACCTCGAACTTTCTACCCTTCAATTTATAATTGAAGTACTTGGAAACCTTTTGTTGGTATGAAGTTACTCATAGATGGGCAGCTTCACGGAGCTCTTCAAATAGGTTCAATGATTCTCAAAGTAAAGTGTGATTAGTAGTCGGGTCATACATTGTTCATCAGTGCATAGAGATGGCAGCCTAAAATGGGAGCATGGCTTCAAAACCTATGACCATGGATAATGGTTAATGGTCGATGGACATCCTAGTAGTGGTACGGTAGCTCCATACTACTCTAGGTAGTTCCTCGGTCCGAGCATCTTTCTTTTGCTCCAGCCTTTTCCTTAAAGTGGCCTTAAGCGTCTTGTTGACAACTTCCACTTGTCTATTTTCCTGAGGATAAGCTATGGAGGAGAAGCGCTTTATGACTCTGTGCCTTTTGCAAAAACCAATGAATAGATTATTGTCGAATTATAGGCCATTGTCGGCAAATAATGTTTTTAATAACGAAGTCCAGCGCCTTCTCGAAGGTGATTGTAGCGAGAGGTTTGGCCTCAACCCATTTCATGATGTAGTCAACTGCCACAATCATGTACTTTACTCCTCTCTTTCCCTTGGGCAAGGAACTTATTAGGTCAATGCCCTAGACTGCGAAGGGCCAAGGACTTGTCATCTGAGTGAGCTCATTTGGAGGATCTCGGGGGATGTTAGCGTATCGTTGGCATTTTTCGCATCTCTTGACGTAATCCATCAAATCAATATTCATCGTGGGCCAAAAATACCCTTGGCGAGGCTTTTCTCCCTGCATGGTCACCACAGAAGTCTTCATGCACTTCTCGGAGGATGACTTTGGCTTCCTTCTCGAAAACACATTGAAGTAGCGGCAGTGAATGTCCTCGCCTATATAATTTGTTGTCCATGATCACGTATCGATGAGCTTAATAAAGTAGCTTCTGAGCCACTTTCTTATCCTGCGGTAGTTCTTTGGAGATAAGGTACTTTGTTGTTGGCTCCATCCAACTGTATTAAGGCTGGATTGTTACCACTTTCTTGGGTGATACGATGCTTGGAGAAGCCAAGTAGTTAATTGGGACCACATTGAGCATCTCCACGTCCTTGGTGGTGGCTAGGTTGGCTAGAGCATCGACATTAGAGTTCTGCTCCCATGGAACTTGTCGGATGATAAATTTCTTGAAGCTGTGTAGCATTTCTTGGGTCTTGTCCAGGTAGGTAGCCATCTTTGTTCCTCGAGCTTGGTACTCTTCGAGGACTTGGTTCACAACTAGCTAAGAATCGCTATAGATTTCATGTCCCTCAGCTTTAAGTTTCAAGGCAACTCGTAATCCGGCTAAGAGGGCCTCATATTCTACCTCATTGCTCGAGGTGTCAAACCCAAATCTCAGGGCACTATGAACTTTGTGTCCATTTAAGGAGTCTCCCAGAGGACTCCAGCTTTTGGGGGACTTGCCTAAGAGGCTGGTTGGTGAGTATTTTAATGGGATGTGCCTAGAAGTAGGGCCTGGGTTTCCGAGAAGCTATCATCAAGCAAAAATTCTTCTTTTCCATGAACGAGTAAGTGGACTTCGCTCCGAGGAGTCTTTTACTGACATAGTAGACAAGATGTTAGGACCAGCCCTCCTCGCGCATTAGGGCGACACTAATGGCATTCTCTGTGACGACCATGTAGAGAAGTAGGAGTTCTCCGTCTACTGGCTTTGATAGTATTGGACGTTTCACCATAATTATTTAGAATTTCCCTAAAATTTACAGGATGCTCTGAACAACTACAATATACACAGTCATAAAAAAAATGCGCTAAAAATCATCTAAGTACTGAAAACACGAATGGGGTGCACCGTGCACCCAAAAATGATGCACTATAGAATTTTGTTATATATATTTACTTACTATTATTATAAAAATATAGTTTATAATGAATTAGTTTATAAATCAGGTCTGTAAACTTTTATGAACTATTCTAATGAGTTTTGTATGTATTTTTTCATTTGCTTAGATCTAATATGATTGTTATTATAACAAATATTTTTGTTACATAATTCTCTCCAATGATATATCATGTATAATTGTTATATTATTTATAAAATAATTTAATGTTAGATTAAACAAGAAAGAGGTAAGTATGACAAATGAATTTGTTATATTTTGTAACATATTTTATGAGTTACAATCTTACAAATCAGTAACCATTTGTAACCTTTAAAAAATTACCGATTAATGTGTAAAATAAGAGTTACACATTTCTAATTTTAAATTTCATAAGCTATTATGTTGAATACATGTTCGAGATGTGATTTTAATTTCCATTAGAGGAATGGAAGTTACAACAATTTTGCATTTTCAACAAATTGAACGTGTTTCACACTTTTAATAACTGCAAAATCTTCCCCTTAATTTCATAAACACCCAATTTAATATTGGTAGCAGCTAAGATGGTTGGTGGAATATAAAATTCAAATGGTCTTTCAAAGATATATAAATAGAAGCTCGGTGCTTTCTTACAAGACACATCATTTCTCTACCCATTAGAGCACTTGGCTAGAAATTTATTAAAATGCTTGATAATTCTATAGAGTTATTTCCATTTGTGAGTTCCCTTAGTACTTAAGAATAGAGAGAAATATTTTTTTTTTGGACAAATATCTCAAACATTATTCAAGTTAGTGTAAAGTGTTCTTATTTCTTTTTTTAATCTCTATATTTACTTGTATTGATATTGTTTTGAGTTGTATCTTTTCTTTACAATATCATAACCATATCCTCACAAATTAATCATTAAAAAAAAGATATGGGTAAAATAACATTTTCAAAGTAAAATTTCTTTATTTTTCATCAAACAATTTGATTACATTAAAAAATAATAATAAATAAGTGAAATGTGAGTGTTTAAAAACCATTACAGCATAGCTTTGTTTTTTTACCCAAGTTACAACATGTACTTTTATCTACCCAAGTAAAAATTGGGCTGAGGCGGGCGTGCGTGAGTGGTTATTGGCCATGTTTAGAAATCATGTGGGATCTGCCCGCCCAGGTTCGATTCCTGTCCATAAAGAGAAATTAAGTTGAAACCACTAGAAGGAGGGGTTCGAACCTCCCACCTTGTGGTTAACAGCCACACGCTCTAACCAGCTGAGCTATTCCAGCATATTGTAGTTTCTTGCAGTGATATATTATTAATTTGAAACATATATGTACTCTCAAATTACAACTCTTGGCGCAATCAAATTTCATTGGTAAACAAGTATCACCATGGTATAATTTTGTAAATTGTTTTTAACTATTAAGGAGCCTAAACTATCCCAAACATGATAATGGGGGACATATAACTTGACTTAGTATTAAATATATCATGATAGTTTATAATTAGATCGACCAATGGAGAAAAATACACAATATTTCTCCACAAGCTTTTAAATATGTTTTGTAGCTTACCTCTCTTAAAATTGTGTTATTTTACTTAATTAAGTGTTCTTTCTTCTTAAAAAAAAAACAGAACTATTTGATATTTAAAATGTAAGTAAACAAATTAATGGATGTGGCATGTAGCTTTCACTATTACTACAATTTTTTAATAAAGTATTTTAAAAAATAATAATATATACATATAGAATTTTTATAGTATTTATAGTAAGATTATACCACCACAATAACGAGAATCTACAAATAATTATACTTGACAGAATCCAATAAAAGATTGGGTAGAGAGATGCAAATCCTAGTTATAGAACAAACACTTTGTTCTTCTTGCAAGCTTCAAACCCTAGATAGAACACAACTTGAATCATTTTGATGAAGAGAATCAAACACAAGGCTTATACATGAGATGTATCGTTGTCCAAATTCTCTATTTTCTAGCCCTTCTTGGATGCTTGAGGCTTTTACTAGTAGGAAAGATAATTGAGATTGAACAAGCCTTAAAATTGACAAAGACAAGCACTTTCTTTACGAATTTCTTGAAAAAAAAACTTATGATCTTGAGAGCTAGAGAGAGAGAGAGAGAGATTTGAAAGAGTGATCAAGTCTATCAAAACTCTAAGAGAACACTTTTTTAGTGTAGCACCGTCATTAAGTCTAACCAATAAGATTTGAGCTTTTGAACACATCATTTGGAGATTAAAATATGTGTCTGTATGGACATGTCAGACAATGCATCACCTCACTATATAGGCGATACATCGCCTGCTATGTCTCGCCTAAATTGCAAGCTTTTAGGCAATCGATCACCCACAAGAAAGCGATGCAACGCCATATGGGTGGGTCCAACTTCTCAAAAGTGACCTTAAACACACCCAAATGCTCTAAAACTCTTTGGGCATCCTTAGATACCTCAATGTATCACTTTGGACCCAAAAATATAATTTTCAAATGCCTGCAACAAAATTCAAATTTCACATCTTCATTATGTAAATCCATAAGGGTTTTACACCTAGCTTGTGCAATACCACTTGGACTTTGTATTTTAACCAATCCTAAGATTCCCCCACTTGGTTAAATACAAATTTCTTTCTCTAGCTCAGATATAGTGTTGGTGCCTAAAATAAAATGCATTTCGACTTGACATTTACCTTAGTGAAAGTGTTAGGATTTTAAATACATACTGAAATTAGTTATACACAAAAATGTGCAAATCCATAACGATTTCACTAAAGTCAATATGAGTGGGCTGCCTTTGATCTAGGCACATAAAAATTATATTTTTGAGTCCAACGTATTTCCTTGTAGTATATAAGAGTACCCAAAAAGTTTGGAGGCATTTGGATGTATTTTTGGTTGATGTACGAGGTCAAAAGTCAGTGCAACTAGCATTACATCGCCTATTGAGAGGCGATGCATCGTCTCTGTTAGGACAGCTTAGACAGAAAACGCATTTCCTGCATGACGGCGATGCATAGCCTGCTAGACGATGCTTCCCTTGCATGCAAGCGATGCGTCACATGGGCTGTCTGTACGAACCTGTACAATTACGTGTTCTTGGCTCCAAAACTTATTTTAAAATGCTCTAATCTCATTGGTTAACAATAAAGATGATAGTTCCTACACTATTTAAGGAGTTTGTTTGAGATTTTGATATATTAATCACTCTCCACTTGCTCTCTCTCTAAATTCCCTCTCTGTCTCTCTCTCTCTAAATAACAAATACTACTAGTTTTCTCCAATATCTTCATCAAGAAAGCTTGAATTGTTTGAAGACCAAGGCTTGTTTATCCCACGACTCATTCCACCATTGTAGTAACTTCAAGTAATCTCTTATAAGAGGCTTGGAATATAATTTCTTGAACAATAATTCTATTATGCCAAGCCTTCATGTGTTATCTCTATTGATTTAATACATAAAATCATAAACTTGTGATTTTATGTAACTAGGGCTTTCTCATTTCAAAGGTCCTATCTTCCCCTTTATTTAAGTTGTGTTATTCTTCCATTGTGTATATTGGTATATTGTGATTAATCCTCTTAAATTACAATATTCTTGTTGTGTTCATAAGCCATATTCTCAACAATAAAAAAACTCTATTCCTAGACCCTAGATTTCTCTTTTAAGATTTTTTATACGTAGAGTTCTTGTTTCAAAACTCTAACCTAAACACCATAGAAGAAAGTTCCTCTGTCTCAGTCCTCAAGTTCATGTCCCAAGATCTAGTGAGACTAGATCGATTTGATGGGTCTAACTTTGTTCATTGGCAATACAAGATCAAGTTCCTTCTCACAACTTTGATGGTCTACTACATCTTAGAAAATGATTTGGAGACTTTGGTGCACCAAAGCACAATGATTCTCAAGAAGTGATAAAAAAGACAAATCGTGAAGAAGATGAACTTATATGCCGTGGTTGCATCCTTAACGCTTTCTTCGATCGTCTCTATGATTTCTACACCAACAAAACATCGACAACAAAAATTTGGTAAGCACTTGAGAAGAAATACAATGCCAAAGAAGAAGGTACCAAGAAATTCATCATAACTCAATATGTGGAATTTAAACTTTTTTGATGAAAAACTCCTACTTCCCCAAGTGCATGAATTACAAGTTATTGTGAATAAGTTATCTACTCTAAAGACAACCTTTCTGGAGTCATTTATTGTGGGTGCTATAATAGCCAAGTTGCCTCCATCTTGGAGGGGTTATAGGAAGAAGATTCTCCATAAAATTGAGAATATATCTTTAGAAGAAATCCTAAAACACCTAAGAGTTGAAGAGGAGTCTTGTTCTAAAGAGAAGTGTATGGAAAAGTATAATGGAGGGACATCCAAGACTGATGTCATAGAGAAACCCTCTCAATCAAAAGGGAAAGCTCATAAGAGGCCCTATTCAAAGAAATACAATTACCTAGCCCCAAGGAAGAATGAAGGGCAATTCAAGGGTGTCAAAGACCCTTGTTTTGTTTGTCGCAAAAGTGGTCACTTGGATAAGGAATGCAAATTCTGAAAATCTATGAATTTTTTATCCAAGGTCAACACAAACGAAGAGGAGATGGTTGCAACCTTGAGTGAGGTGAATGCCATCCACAATAAACACTACTACAAAAATTACATGAGAAGTCGGTTAAAAACCGACCTATAAACGTTCATAAGTCGGTTTGGAACCGACCTCCCATGCAATGACTTACCATGTAAACACATGGTAGGTCGGTTGGCGCCAAACCGACCTATGGTGTACAACAGGGTAAGTCGGTTGGCGCCAAACCGACCTATGGTGTACAACAGGGTAAGTCGGTTGTACAACCGACCTATGGTGTGCAACAGGGTAGGTTTGTTGTCCAACCGACCTATGGTGTACAACATGGTAGGTCAGTTGTACTGCCAACCTATAGTGAACAACATGGTAGGTCAGTTGTCTAACTGACCTATGGTGTACAATATGGTAGGTCGGTTGTCCAACCGACTTGTGGTATTCTGTTTTTTTTCTTCATATTTACCTGTATTTTTTCATATTAACTTATAGAACCCTCACACTATTGAAATTGAGCACCAAATAAAATAGAACCAATATCAAAATTATTAAAGTCACAAAAAAAATACACTTAACATCACCAATATATATCAATAAATTTACAATCTTCAGATCTATGAAAATCAAACTTAAATCTGTACAATTTTACAATATTCAATATATATATATATAACACAAATATACACTCAGATCTATGCAAATTTACATATATAACTCATAGTACAAATGCCCAACTCTAACCATAAGAAGCAGAGCAACGAACTTCATGACCACCACAGGCACTCTGATAGGTGCCAACATCATTCTTTGTTATGCCATTGATAGCTCCCATTCCTAAGAAGCTAGAAAAATTCATGATCAATATACAAAGCAGTAATCTTATCACTTCAAATTCATAATAAATTTGAAAAAAATCAGTTGGAATGCAAAAAATGAGTTTCATGCAAAAAATTTGAAACATTTATGTTGTGGCATTTTAAAATCATTTAAATACACTTGTTATAGCAAACACTCTACTAAAAGCACAAAACTCTAAAAAAAATATATGGCAAGTTTTCAAGTTTCAGCATAATAAACTTAAAATAATCAGATTGAATGCCAAATATGAGTTTCATGCAAATGTTTTGAAATATTTCTGTTGTGGCATCTTAATATCATTTAAATACACTTGTTAAAGCAAACAAACCACTCAAAAATCAAAAGAATATGACAAGCTTTCTTGAAATTCAGCATAACTAAAAAAAATTCAGATTGTATGCCAAAAATGAGTTTCAAAAAAAATTCTTTTGTAACATCTTAAAATTATTTAAATACACATGTTAGAGGAAAAAAAAAACCACTAGAAATTAAGAAATTAAAAAAAAATGGCAAGTTTTTTGGACTTGCTGCAGCAGGGGATCCGAAAAAAAAATTAAAACAATAAAGGCTCAAAAGTAATAACAAACAAAATTAAACATAGTATGTATATATAAAAATTAAGAAATTAAGTTATTTTTCTACAACATATATAAGTATATATAATGACTGAGAGAAAGAGAGTTCAGATTAGTATAATATTAAAGTGAATCAAACTCAAACAATATTTGCAATAATATTAACACAAATATTTGCCTCCAAGGCTTCTGTATAATTCCTTTCAGTCTCAGAAATCTGATTTTGTGCCTCTATGGTTATTCTCTCAATTTCATCAGAAAATACTGCCTGCAAATGGTTGGCAACTGTTACCAAAAACACCATATATAGCATCAAGGTACCTTTGATTGTAACTCTACACAATCAGCAAAGTCAGCATCCGCTATCAAAAAATAGGAATGATTCAGTTTACATTCATAATCATAAAAAAAAGGGAATATTATCAGTGTAATGATTAAATCAATAATATTATCGTGAATATTATATATTCATATACCCTTAGAGTGACTATTTGAGGATGAGGAGTTGATATTATTAATAATTACTCAACATCATGATGTATTTATATTTAGTTATTTATACATTGAATGATTACCCTTAAATGATCCCAACACTGCACATGAATCAGACTACAGACTTTCTTTTTTCTATTTCTGTTAGGAAAATTTGGCCATTGATTAATTTTCCTACAAATCTAACCATGAAAAGCCAATGCTTTTCTGCAACTAGAAAGTGATTCTAGATAGTATATACCATATGCAGTTATACAATTGAATGACTACATCACTTCATTGCAAATCCATTTGAAAGAGAAGAAAAGTTATCAAAATCTTGTCATCATTATTATTATAATAATTTTAAATAAAGTTACCAAATTTAGAAACTGCATCTATATCAAGTCAAAAGAAATCTAAATTCATAGGACTTAAATGCATATTGAATAAGAATTCCAAATCCAATAATTCTATTGCTTAACATCATGAAAAACTAAAACATCACAGCTTGACACCACAGTGTCCAATTGCAAAGCAAGTTTAAAAGCTCCCATCACCAAAAGTTAAAAAAAGGCATACCATATACACATTTTCTTTATTACTCAAACAAGAAGCACAATCATATGAAATGGGAGAGCCAAGATCTCAATCATATTCTTCAATTAAAAACAGAAGAGAAGAAACCAACCTCCTGCATCATCCTTGGCGGCTGCAGTGGAGCCACCCGTTGAGCCTGTGCTACTACGGCGGACCCCAGAAGAAGACAAAGGCTTGGATTTGACAGATGAAGAAGACTTGGAATTGGAGTTAACAGAGAGAGGCCTATCGACCATGAGTGAGCTCCTCTGAGCACCACCATTCCGGTGATTAAAGCCACCAGAAGCAGCCATTGCAAAGAAAGAAAGAGACTTTTCAACAAAAAAGCTTTGGCACCAAAAAAGCTTAAGAAAACACATGAGCTTAAATTAACTTTTTTTAATTACAAATAATTTATTAATTTATTTATATTTTAAAAATTATAATATATATGTAATATTAATAAGTATATATTTTTTTATACTTATTTCATACCCAAATAAATTATATATATGTATTGTTTAAATAAATTAATATATTTTAAAATTTCAATAATATAAAACAAATTACAGAATCTTTAATAATGTATTTTTATAATGACATGGTAGGTCGGTTCTACACAACCGACCTACCATGTCACATGAGAAGTCATTTCTCACACAATCAACCTACCATGTATTCTAAAAAATTATTAAAAAGATACTCTAAATTATTTTATGAAGTTTTTTATTTTAAATTATAAGTACTATTAAATTAAAATATTTTCTTGTTTATAAAAATGAAATTAATTTTTTTAATTACAAATAATTTATTAATTTATTTATATTTCAAAAATTATAATATATGTAAAATTAATAAGTATATATTTTTTATACTTATTTCATACCCAAATAAATTATATATATGTATTGTTTAAATAAATTAATATATTTTAAAATTTAAATAATATAAAACAAAAACAAATTAGAGTATCTTCAATAATGTATTTTTATAATGACATGGTAAGTCGGTTCTACACAACCGACCTACCATGTCACATGAGAAGTCATTTCCCACATAACCGACCTACCATGTCATCTAAAATATTATTAAAGAGATACTCTAAATTATTTTATGAAGTTTTTTATTTTTAAATTATAAATACAATTTAATTAAAATATTTTCTTATTTATAAAAATTAAATTAACTTTTTTTTAATTACAAATAATTTATTAATTTATTTATATTTTAAAAATTATAATATATATGTAATATTAATAAGTATATATATTTTTATACTTATTTCATACCCAAATAAATTATATATATGTATTGTTTAAATAAATTAATATATTTTAAAATTTCAATAATATAAAACAAATTACAATATCTTTAATAATGTATTTTTATAATGACATGGTAGGTTGGTTCTACACAACCGACCTATCATGTCACATGATAAGTCATTTCTCACACAACCGACCTACCATGTATTCTAACAAATTATTAAAAAGATACTCTCAATTATTTTATGAAGTTTTTTATTTTAAATTATAAATACTATAAAATTAAAATATTTTCTTGTTTATAAAAATGAAATTAATTTTTTAATTACAAATAATTTATTAATTTATTTATATTTCAAAAATTATAATATTTGTAATATTAAGAAGTATATATATTTTTATACTTATTTCATACCCAAATAAATTATATATATGTATTGTTTAAATAAATTAATATATTTTAAAATTTCAATAATATAAAACAAATTAGTGTATCTTTAATAATTCATTTTTATAATGACATGGTAGGTCGGTTCTACACAACCGACCTACCATGTCACATGAGAAGTCATTTCCCACACAACCGACCTACCATGTCATCTAAAAAATTATTAAAGAGATACTCTAAATTATTTTATAAAGTTTTTTTTATTTTAAATTATAAATACTATTAAATTATTAAAATATATTTATTTAATTTAATTCATTTATTTATTTATACTTCAAAACATTATAATGTAATATTCATAAATATAAATTTCTTACATTTATTTCATACACTAATAGCTTACATATATATATATATTTATAGTTTAAATAAATTAACATCTTTTAAAATTCTTATAATGTGACATGATAAGTCGGTTCACATAGTAGTGACCTACCATGTCAGCAAGGTAGGACATGGTAGGTCGGTCTACACAGAACTAACCTACCATGACAACATGGTAGGTCGGTTTTGCATGAACCGACCTATTATGTCTTCTACAAGCATGGGAGGTCGATTCTCGTGCAACCGACGTCCCATGCTTACCTTTGACATACATGATAAGTCGGTTCTGTATAAACCGACTTATGAAAATGTGTTAAGTCAGTTTAAGCGGAACCGACCTCTCATTGCCGATGACTGATGTCCAAATTGTAGTAGTGAAAGTGCAAGGACGGTGATATGACACTTGTGCCACCATTCATGTAACTTATGATTGAGAAATCTTCAAGACATTTGAAGAGACAAAAGATGGCCATGAAATCCAAATGGGGAATACGCATAGATCCAAGGTAATGGGAAAGGACAACGTGGATCTCTTCTTTACATCCAAAAAGAAAGTCCTTCTTACAAATGAGTTGTATGTTTCGGATATGAGTATAAATCTTATAAGTGGAAACTTGTTGAGAAAATTGGGCATCAAAGCAGTGTTTGAGTACGGTGAGCTAATTTTTTCCAAAGGAAACTACTTTATGGGAAAAAGGTTTATTTGTGATGGTATAATTAAATTATGTACTCAAGACTCCAATTTTGACAATAATACGTCTACATCTTCATGTTATATGCTTGGCTTAAATTCTATTACTTTATGGCATAATAGACTTGATCATATAGGTTATAGTACAATTACAAGAGTTACTAAATGTTGTTTAGTTCTATATAATGATGTTAAGCATGATAAATGTGAACTTGTGTTAAATCTAAAATGGTTAAGAAACTTTATCATAGTGTTGAAAAAGAAACTAATTTGTTAGATTTGATAGATAGTGATTTATGTGAATTGAATGGAATAATAACTAGAGGTAGACATAGATAATGTATTACCTGTATTGATGATTGTTCTAGGTTCACATATGTTTACTTGCGTAAGAATAAGGATGAAGCCTTTAGCATGTTTAAAATTTATAAAGTCGAAGTTGAAAATCAATTGGAAAAGATAAGCAAAGTAATAAGAAGTGATAGGGGCGGTGAATATTTTTTTAATGAATTAAAATTGCTTTGTGAAATGGATGGTATAATACATGAATGTACAACCCTTTATACACCCAAACAAAATAAATACAAGAGAGAAATAATAGAACATTTGTAGAAATGATAAACGCTATGCTTTTGGATGCAAATTTGAGTATTGCATTATAGGGAGAAGTCTTGCAATCCACTTGTCATATTCTAAATCAAATTCCTTTAAAGTAGAATCAAATTTTACCATATGATATATATATATATATACATGGAAAGGAAAGAGACCCAACCTAGAGTTGGGAGAGAGTGAGATTACACCACCTCAATAATAAGAATCTACACACAATTATCCTTGATAAAGACCAACAAAAGATTGACATAGAGGATGCAAACCCTAGTTTTTAACAAAAACTATTGGATCTTCTTGATGGGTTCAAACTCTTGCTATAACACCACTTGAACTTCTTCTTCTTTAAGAAAACACAACCAAGGCTTATACATGTATCACCCTACTTCCTTAGAGCCGTTACTAAGTGAGTTTAAAACGTGCTATTAACTCGCTAATCGAGGTTTTAGGGTAAAAGTGTAGCTAACTGTAATAAAAGTCACATAATTTGAAAATGTAATCATTCATTGAAAACTACAAAGCGTTATACATTTGGGATCCCAAAATACTGTTTAGAAATATTTACAATTTAAAATATGATTAAAGTCGACTAAACAACAAAATTTGGATTAATATAAATGTCTCCCAAAAATACCCCAACTTGTGGCAGCCAGGCAGGCTGAACATGTACACGTCACTTCACACTCTCCGTACTCATGGTTGATCGACCTTTTCTTTGCCCTTACCTGCACCATAGAGCAACCGTGAGCCGAAGCCCATAAAGAAAACTCCACACAAGCAATCAACATATGCATAACTATCAATTGGCATATAATAAAGCTGCCAACAGGCTAAACACATAACGACCATGCCGTCCCAGGCACTTTACTAGGCCTTGGGTTTGCAGTCTATACCGTGTGGATGTCCTAGGTATCCAAGAAGGGTCTCACCCTAGAGACTCCCACTCTGCGTGCTTAACACCACTCCCAGCCCCTTGTCGTACTCGGCCTTGCACTCCACATGCTTGACGCCGTTCTCGGCCACTTGCCGTACCCGGCCTTGCCGTTCTCGACCTTCACCATTTCCGGCCCTTGCCGTACATTTACAGATATGCAACACATAGCATAAACTTAACAAACACTTAAGCAAATAAAAGCATACACAATAGGGCTACGCCCTACATCATAATCATATAGGGTCGTGCCCTGCAACACAAATTATACGGCCACGCCATGCTCTATGGGTACAACAATTTTCTTACCTGTATCCCAAGCTACCTGAGCACCGTGATCACGAGCACAATCCTCTAACCCGAGCCTTGAAGAAGTCCTACTCACAACGCATGAAAAAAATTCAACTATCAAGTTCTAATCCATTAAATAGCTTCAAGACATAACTCTAGCCTCCAGGTGCTTGGTTTCTACCAAACTGGGTAGTAGAAACCTTCCCGAGGCCTAACGTTCAAATTCCCAAGCTAAAAACCCTCAATTTGCCAAAAATCCACTTTTGGGCCGCGGCCCAGCCCCCTTTAAGCGACATGGCGTGCCCCAAAACAAAGGCGAAATGCCTCACAACTGACAGACTCGGGCCGCGGCGCCTGGGAAATTCTTCGAAGCCCCTCTGGCCTAAAAACTCAAGCGGGCCGTGGCGTTGATGAATAGGGGCGCGGCGCGAGCTCGAAACCTAGAAATCCCATGTAAATTTTACGAGCTAACTTCCCTGAAAATCATTCTAAACACACCCCAACAACAGAATTGACTCCCACAATCATCCTAATACACTTTAAGCAGCACTAGAGCCCCAAGAACTATGCCATAACTTTATCAAACTCAAAATCAAAACTTAAGTTTGAACCTAGAAGAAAACTCTTAAAACATGGCAGGAATTCATTAAAACCAGAGCAAAGAACCTTACCTTAAGGATGGTTTTGACCCTCAGCTGTCTATAATCCTGCTCCTAGCTTTGATTCCCCAACTCTCAGCCTTAAATTCAAAGCTTTCTCCTCAAAAATCCCCATAACCTTCCAAGCCTCAAGAGAGTGAGAGGGAGAGAGAGTTTCAGCTTCTTTTTCTTTCCAATCCCTTACTTCTAGTGACTTCCTTAGATCCCCTCAGCCTACCCAAACCATGTATATCCTTACCAAAAGACCCAATTGCCCCTTAAATTTATCCTAACCTCTTAGGTAACCCAAGGGAAATTTAGTCATTTTTCATACCCCGTTAAGTCCCCGATTATTCCTATAAATCTCTGTTAATCCCGACGTGTCCAAATCGTTACCAAATTACTACCTGTTACTCAATAATTCCCGAACACATATAATATTCCCAAAATACCCCTAGGCTCCTCTCGAGCCGGGTATGACCCCGTTGTGAATTTCTAGCTGAATCGCTCCCTAGGACTATCTCGGATCGTGCATCACATATATATCACCACTCACACGTGGTAAAGATCACAATAATCATAAATATTGCATTTATGCCCTTAACGGGCTAAAATTACAAACATGCCCCTAATAACCAAATGGGACCCACATACATATCTAATTCACCTAAACATGCATTTCTAATCACATACTCATCAAATTCACCAGTTAATATAATAAATCACTTATTGCCCCCCAGGCACGCTAATCAAGGCCCTAAGCCTTGTTAGCAAATTTTGGGATGCTACAACTATCCCCTCCTTACAGAAGTTTCATCCACGAAATTACCTGAACAAATCGAGATACCACTCCCGCATATCTGATTCAAGTTCACACGTCGCCTCCTCAATCTTGTTGTTCCTCCACAACACTTTCACCAAGGCGATGGTCTTGCTCCGCAAGACTTTATCCTTCCGGTCGAGAATCTGAACTGGCTTCTCCTCATATGATAAATCCTGGTCTAGCTCCAAGTTCTCATAACTCAGTACATGCATAGAATATGATACGTACCTTTGGAGCATGGACACGTGAAAAACATCATGAACCCCTAATAGAGCTAGAGGCATGGCCAACCTGTAAGCTACCTCTCCAACCCATTCCAGAATCTCAAAGGGGCCAACAAACCTAGGGCTCAACTTGCCCCGAACACCAAACCGTTTCACTCCTCTTAAAGGTGAAACACTAAGGAATACAAAATCACCGACTTGAAACTCTACGCTCCTGTGTTTCAAGTTCGAGTAACTCTTGTGGCGACTCTGGGAGGCGAGCATTCAAGCTCTAATCTTTTCAATCGCCTCATTGGTCCTCTGAACCATATCAGGACCCAAGTATCTCCTCTCACCCATCTCATCCCAATGGATAGTTGATCTGCACTTCCTCCCATATAGCATTTCGTACGGAGCCACTCCGATAGTCGCCTGATAACTGTTATTGTACGAAAATTCAATCAAAGGGAGATACTTACTCCAAGATCCCCCAAAGTCTAGCACACAGGCCCGTAGCATATCTTTCAGTATCTGAATCATCCTCTCAGACTGTCCATCTGTCTGAGGATGATAAGTGGTACTAAACCACAACTGCGTACCCATAGCCTTCTGCAGACTCTCCCAAAACATGGAGGTGAAGGTGGGGTCCCCGTCGGATACTATCGACCTCGGAGCCTCATGAAGTCGAACAATTTCCTTCACATAAAGCTCAGAATACTGCTCCACAGTATAAGTAGTCCTGACAGGTAAAAATGGGCAGACTTGGTATACCTATCCACAATTACCCACACTGAATAATGTTGTCCCACGGTCTTCGACAAACCAACCACGAAGTACATGGTGATATCCTCCCACTTCCACTCTGGAATCCCCAGAGGCTGCAACAGCCCTACTGGCCTCTGATGTTCAGCCTTTACCTGCTGACAAGTTAAGCACTTGGCCACATAATCCACCACGTCTCTCTTCATTCCCGACCACCAATACAAAGCTCTTAAATCTTGATACATCTTTGTTGTGCTTGGATGTAAAGAATAGGGAGTGGTATGAGATTCATCCAAGATCTCTCGCCGGATATCAGAATCCATTGGAACACAGATCTGACCCTTGTACTTCAGTAGTCCCATCTCCAAAATAGAGAATTCCTTAGCTGCTCCAACTAAGACACTCTCTCTGTGCCCTCTCAACTGGGAATCCTTCCCCTATGCTTCCTTGATCATCTCAAGGAGTGTAGACTGAAGGGTGATGTTGGCTAATTGACCAACCACCAACTCTCTACCCGCTCTAGTCATCTCCTCAGTTAACTTATCAGATATTTGCTTCGAACTGAACAATTATTCTGGGCCCTTCTGACTCAATGCAACAACTACTACATTAGCCTTCCCAGGATGCTATAGGATATCACAGTCATAATCCTTTATGAATTCCAGCCACCATCTCTGGCGCATATTCAAATCCTTCTGAGTAAAGAAGTACTTCAAGCTTTTATGGTCAGTGTATATCTCTCACTTCTAACCATACAGATAATGTCTCCAAACCTTAAGTGCAAATACCACCATTGCCAACTCTAGGTCGTGCGTGGGATATCTCTGCTCGTAATCCTTTAGCTATCTCGATGCATAGGCTATCACCTTTCCGGCTTGCATCAGCACACACCCTAAACCCTGTCTAGAAGCATCACAATAAACCACAAACTTCTCATTGTCTGTTGGCAGACTCAACACTGGAGTGGTGATCATCTTCCGCTTCAGTTCCTTGAAATTGTTCTCACACCTGTCTATCCACACATACTTAGTCTTATTCCTCGTCAATTCAGTCAACGGTGTGGTTATCCTAGAGAACCCCTCAACAAATCATCGATAATACCCTGCCAATCCTAGGAAACTCCTAACTTCCGGAACACTGCTCGGTCTAGGCCAATCTCTCACTACCTCAATCTTACTTGGGTCAACCAAAATCACCTCCTTACTGACAATATGGCCCAGAAATGTGACTTGCGGTAGCCAAAACTCACACTTGCTGAACTTAGCATATAACCTATGCTCTCTCAACCGCTGCAATACCAGGCGTAAATTCTGCTCATGCTCTGTCTCTGACTGAGAGTACACCAGTATGTCATCAATAAACACAATCACGAACTTGTCCAAATAGTCCTTGAAAACCCTATTCATCATGTCCATAAAAGCTGTCGGGGCATTGGTTAATCCAAAGAACATAACCAGGAATTCATCCATACCTCGTGTGGAAGGCGGTCTTTGGTATGTCGTCCTCTTTATTCCTTAGCTGATGGTAATCTGACCAGAGATCAATCTTAGAAAACATTGTCTTTCCTTGTAGCTTGTCAAATAAATCGTCGATCCTAGGAAGTGGGTACTTGTTCTTAATAGTCAACTTATTTAGCTCCCTATAGTCAATACACATCCTAAGAGATCCATCCCTCTTCTTCACGAACAACACTGGAGCACCCCATGGTGAGAAACTCAGTCTGATGAACCCCAAATCCAGTAACTCCTACAACTGAATCTTCAGTTCCTTCAACTCTGCCGGAGCCATTCTATAAGGTGTCCTAGATATTGGCTCCGCCCCTGGCGCCAACTCTATAACAAACTCGATCTCTCGCTGCGGCAGAAACCTTGGCAGGTCTGCTGGAAACAAATATGGAAACTCACATACCAATATGTCCTCTCTCGGTCCAACCGACACAATCCTAGAGGTATCCATAATGTTCGCTAGGAATCCTATGCAACCTTCCTACATTAGGTCTCTAGCCTTCAGTGCTGAAATCATAGGTACCCGCGGTCCACTAACTGTCCCCACAAATACAAAGGGTACCTCCCCTTTTGGTTCAAAAGTCACCATCCTGCGCTGGTAGTCAATCGTCGCCCCATACTTTGATAACCAATCCATCCCTAAAATCACATCAAAATCATCCATCTCTAACTCAATCAGATCAACAAACAACTCTCTACTGGCAATGCTCTAATCCATCTCCTAGAGACTACTAGTTCCCCAGTCGGCAACAAAGTTTGAAATCCCTTAGCATACAAATCACTAGGTCTACACAGCTGATCTATCACTCTAGCAGACACAAATGAATGGGTAGCCCTTGAATCAATCAATGCAGTATAAGAAGAACCAGCACTAGAAATTTGTCTTATCACAACCGAGGGGCTAGCCTCAACCTCAGTCTGAGTCAAAGTGAATACTCTGGCAGGAGTGAGACTATCGCTCTGCTTCGGCTCCTCTTTCCTAGCTTGCACGCAGTCCTTCTTCAAATGATTGAAACTCCCACAGATAAAACAGGCCCTGATCCTGCACTCCCTCTGATGTTGTCGTCTGCATTGAGGACACACTAGGAAACTCCTCCTGTTGTCACCCCCGCCCTGACGACCACTAAAAGCACCCTATGCCCTCCTATCCGAGCTAGGAGGAACGAAAGAATCTGGGGCCTTTCTCTTCTGTTCAATGGGGCCACTACCCCGATTGGATCCAGTAAAAGGAGGCACCATCCTCCTAGCATCGTGCCTAGCAGAGACCTCTCTCCAAAACTGATCCTTAGCCCCCTCAGCTATAAGGGCCTTGCCCACTATCTAAGCATACGTAGTAGTCTCTGGATCCAAAGTTATCTTAACATCATGGGCGATCATGACATTCAACCCCCGTACAAATCGATCCCTTCTTGACGCATCAGTCAGCACCAAATCCAGTGTGAACTTTGCCAACCAGTCAAATCTCAAGGCATACTCAGTAACTGTTAACCGGTTCTGAGTCAGGTTGATAAACTTGTCAACCTTCGCAGCTCGGACTGCAACACTGTAATACTTCTCATTATAGATATTTCTGAACTCTTCCCAAGTCAAAATTGCTACATTCTTTCTCTGAGTCACTACATCCCACCAGATGCGGGCATCTTCTCTGAACATGTAGCTGGCACAAGCTACCCTCTCGTTCCCTACCACCCTCATAAAATCCAGGATGGAGGAAATCATATTCATCCACTGCTCTACCTGCAGTGGGTCTGGTCCACCCTCAAAGTGGGAGGATGCTACTTCCTGAACCTCTCATACAAGGGTTCCCACCTATTCTCCATAACAGGCTGAATTGGCACCGGCGCCACAACTTGCTGAACTTGCAACCTAGTGCCATGAGGAGGGGCCTGTTGCCTAAACTGTCGAAGTTCTTCTTCTTTTGGGTGTATTCTGGCTTCCATTTCGGCAAACATCTATTGACAATTCTATGGGGTAGGTGGAGGGTCCTAACCCTGGTTGTCATCCTCGGCCCTACTGCCACGAAGTCTAGATTATTGTTGAGGCATCTCAACAATATGCCTGCAATCAATGACGCCGCTCATCAGGCATGATAACAACATCCAAAACCACCTCCCAATTCACACCAACCAACCATAACAGCAATCCACACTGCACAAATAGCATACAACACTCAACGGGCCATGCCCTAGCATCATGCCTAAGTTAACACATTCATCATGCTCTATATAAAATAACCAGGCAAACAGGGCACTTAAACACATAGTCAAGCATATAATTCAATCATTACCAACCAACCCTAAGTCGAGCTTGTCACTGACAGCGAGCGTACATGTTCGGCCAATCTCTAGGAACCATAAACCTTGGCTCGCTCTGATACCAAGTTATAGTGCCCTACTTCCTTAGAGTCGTTACTAAGTGAGTTTAAAATGTGCAATTAACTCGCTAATCGAGGTTTTAGGTTTAAAGTGTAGCTAAACTATAATAAAAGTCACATAACTTGAAAATGTAATCATTCATTGAAACTACAAAGCGTTATACATTTGGGATCCCAAAATACTGTTTAGAAATATTTAAAATATAAAATATGATTAAAGTCGACTAAACGACAAAATTCAGATTAATAGAAACGTCTCCCAAAAATACCACTGGCCATGGTAGCCAGGCAGGCTGAACATGTACACGCCACTTCACGCTCTCCGTACTCATGGTTGATCGACCTTTTCTTTGCCTTTACCTGCACCATAGAGCACTCATGAGCCTAAGCCCAGCATGAAAACTCAACACAAGCAATCAACATATGCATAACTATGAATCAACATATAATAAAGCCGCCAACATGCTAAACACATAACGGCCATGACGTCCCAGGCACTTTACCAGGCCCTGGGTTCGCGGTCTATACCGTGTTGTATCCCAGGTATCCAAGAAGGGTCTCACCATAGCGGCTCACACTCTGCGTGCTTAACGTCGCTCCTGGCCCCTTGCCATACTCGGCCTTGCACTCCACGTGCTTGATGTCATTCTCGGCCTCTTGCCGTAACCGACCTAGCTGTTCTCGGCCTTCGCCGTTCCCAGCCCTTGCCGTACATTTACAGATATGCAACACATAGCATAAACTTAACAAACACTTAAGCAAATACAAGCATACACAATAGGGCTACACCCTGAATCATAATCATATAGGGCTGTGCCCTGCAACACAAACTATAGGGCCACGCCCTGCTCTATGGGTACAACAGTTTTCTTACCTATGTCCCAAGCTACCTGAGCATCGCGATCACGAGCATAGTCTTCTAACCAGAGCCTTGAAGAAGTCCTAGTCACAATGCATGAACAAAATTCAACTATCAAGTTCTAATCCATTAAATAGCTTCGAGACAAAACTCTAGCCTCTGGGACCTTGGTTTCTACCAAACTGGGTAGTAGAAACCTTCCCGAGCCCTAACGTTCATGTTCCCAAGCTAAAAACCCTCAATTTGCCAAAAATCCACTTTTGGGTCGTGGTCCAGCCCCCCTTAAGCGACGTGTCGCAGCACCCAAACCTTGCGCCGCGGTGCCTGGGAAATTCTTCGAAGCCCCTCTAGCCTAAATACTCAAACGAGCCGCAACGCAAGCCCGAAACCCAGAAATCCCATGCAAATTTTACAAGCTAACTTCCCTGAAAATCATTCTAAACACACCCAAACAACAGAATTGAGTCCCATAATCATCCTAATACACTTTAAGCAGCACTAGAGCTCAGGAACTATTCCATAACTTTATCAAACTCAAAATCAAAACTTAAGTTTGAACCTAGAACAAAACTTTTAAAACATGATAGGAATTCATTAAAACCAGAGCAAAGAACCTTACCTCAAGGATGGTTTTGACCCTCAGCTGTCTATAATCTTGCTCCTAGCTTTGATTCCTCAACTCTCAGCCTTAAATTCAAAGCTTTCACCTCAAAAATCCCCAAAACCTTCCACGCCTCAAGAGAGTGAGGGAGAGAGAATTTTAGCTTCTTTTTCTTTCCAATCCCTTACTTCCAATGACTTCCTTAGACCCCCTCAGCCTACCCAAACCATGTATATCCTTACCAAAAGACCCAATTGCCCCTTAAACTTCTCCTAACCTCTTAGGTAACCCAAGGGAAATTTTGTCATTTTTCATACCCCGTTAAGTCCCCTATTATTCCTATAAATCTATGTTAATCCCAACGTGTCCAAATCATTACCAAATTACTACCTGTTACTCAATAATTCCCGAACACATATAATATTCCCAAAATACCCTAGGCTCCTCCTGAGCCGGGTATTTGACCCCGTTGTGAATTTCTAGCTAAACCACTCTCTAGGACTGTCTTGGATTGTGCATCACAAATATATCACCACTTACCGTGGTAAAGATCACTATAATTACAAATATTGCATTATGCCCTCAATGGGCTAAAATTACAAACATGCCCCTAATAACCAAATGGGGCCCACATGCATATCTAATTCACCTAAACATGCATTTCTAATCACAAACTCATCAAATTCACATATTAATATAATAAATCACTTATTGCCCTCCAGGCACGCTAATCAAGGCCCTAAGTCTTGTTAGCAAATTTTGGAACACTACAATACACAAGGAGTATTGTTGTCCAAATTCTCTATTTTCTAGTCCTTAATGGTTGCTTAAGGCCTTTCTAAGAGGAAATGGGAAGTGGGATCGAACAAGCCTTTAATTTTACAAAGAAAATCACTTTCTTTATGAATTTATTGGAGAAAACTTGTGATCTTGAAAGCTAGAGAGAGAGAGAGGAGAGAGAGAGAGATTTGAAAGAGTGATCAAGTCATTCAAAACTCTATGTGAACCTTTTTATAGTATAGGCATAGTCATTAGGTCTAACCAATAGGATTAGATCCTTCAAACACATTTGTATGGACACCTCAGGCAATGCGCCACCTGCTGGTATGTGATGCATCGCTTAGCAGCAAGTGATGCATTGTCTATTGGGGATCGCCAAAACCTTAGGGTTTCAGGCGAGGCAATGCCACTAGGGTGGGGATGCAACACCACTCCGACAAGTCAAAACTCTCAAAATTGACCTTAAACACTTCCAAATGCTCCAAAACTTTTTGGGCATCCTTAGATACCTCTTTATATAACTTTAGCCCCAAAACACAATTTTAAATACATACAATTGAAACTCAAATTTCATATCTTCAGTATATGAAATCATTAAGTGTTTTGAACCTACCTTGTGTAAGAACACTTAATCTTTGTTTTTTTTAACCAATCATAACATTCCCCATTTTGTTAAATACAAACTTCTATCTCTAGCTCAAAACAATATTGGTGCCTAAAATAAATTCCACTTCGACATGAACTTTACCTTAGTGAAAATACCACAAAGTCTTATCAAAATCATTGGTTGCTTAAAATCTCAAACCAAGTATTCCTTATGATAAAATTGGTGATACCCCAAATGAATCTCCTGCGTCACACACCACCACTTAATCATTCATTTTCCCAATTTCTGGCTTGGCATTCATATGGCCATGTGCTCATCCTTTCATGAAATTTATGGGGAAAAACTCCAACTCCCATGAGAGGTAGAACCACCTCTAAGTTCACATAGGTAAAGTTCTTACAACATCTTTGCTACATTTTATAGATGCTTGTTGCACTCAACTGAACTTCATTAAATGCCCTAGGCTTAACCTTAAATCTGTAGCAACCAACACTAACCATCTTGGATAGAACTCGTAAAATTTTTCATGTTGAAACCATTCACTTATCAATGACTTGTTCTTACCCATTGAGCTATTTTCCTTGATATTAACAAGGCTGGAGTTGCGTTGCCATCATTGGTGAATCTCTTATTCTAGGATTCAGTCCCATCCCCTTTGAATTGGAACTTACTAGCCTTCTTACAAGAGGTTTTGTTAATGCATTTGCTTCTCACTTGTCTTAACATATGAGATTGATATGATTCCATATTGAATCAGCTATCTCACATATTCATGTCTTAGACTTATATGTCTAGAATTCCCATTTTACACACTATTATATGCTCAACTAAGAGTAGCTTGACTATCACAATGTATCGAGATCGTCTATACCATAACCACAGTAAAAGGGATATCCAACATGAGATCCCTAAACCACTCAACCTCTTTGTCAATTGTCGCTAGAGCTATAAACCCAGCTTCCATCATTGAGTGTGATATAAAAGTTTGTTTCTTGGAAGCCCAAGAGATAACACCTCCTCCAAGAGTAAACACCTAACTAGTGGTGGAGAGATTATCTCCAACTCTCGATATCCAACTAGCATCAGAATATCCTTCAACTCAAAAGTGTAATTAAGATTAAACAATGGTTTGGGTACTAAAAATTTTAGTCAAAATAATTAGATTTTTCATTAAAAGTTTTAGCATATACAAGGGATTCAAAAAAGTTTTAAACAAAATACAATTATAACCAAGGTTACAAAATAATAGCCGACCTAAGCGGCAAAATTGGACTTAAACCCTGTGTCCCTCAAAATATATCTCGACCATGGTAGCCAAGTTGGCTGAGTATGCACACACCGCCGTAGAGCCTTCCAACTTATGGCTGGTCCAGTTTTCCTATGCCCTTACCTACCCCACAAAGCACCCGGAGCCAAGGCCCATCAAGAAAACTCAACTAGGCAAAAAAAGTATCCAATTAAGCATCAACATAAAATATATGCTTCACAAATTATAAGTAAACTCATATTAGCTTTCAAACAAGTTATACGGCCTATGCCGAACATGTAATGCCCCGATTTCTCCGATGTGGTTTAATGGCGGGATTAGGAGGCCGGGAGGGCAATACTTGTTTAATTATGCCATTAAATAATATTTTGCATGTATATGCGAATTATGTTATAATATGATGTTAAATGAATGCATGTGGGTCCATATTTTAATTACAGGGGTATGATGGTAATTTGGCCCGTTGAGGGTATAATTGTATATTTGTATGCATGTCGGTGACATGTTGTTGAGACCACATTATAATGTGGGTTTGTTTGAGCAATTCGGCATGAGACGATCCTGGATTACTAGTTAGCGGTCTGGTCAGAACGGGTTTAAGTTCGGGGCTCGAGTTGAGTCTCAGGGTGATTTTAAAGATTAGAACGTTGCCGGGAGTAAAAGGGTAACGAGTTATGAATTATTGGTGTTTGGGATTATTGAGAATAGTGGGAATTGGAGAGCGTTAATTATGATTAACGAGATAGGTTGGAAAGGAAGGATTTGCCCTTAGGAGCCTTTATAAACCCATAATTGACCTAGGGGTATAATGGTCTTTTTACCCCTAGGATAGATATAAACTCCTTTATGCTGTGAAGTAGAGAGAAAAACAGAGAAAGTTCTTGAGCTTACTCGTACCTTCTCCTTCCTCCATTTCCTTTGTGATTTTTGAGCTCTTGTTGAAGATTCAAGCTTGGGAAGTAGACCTTGGAAGTTTGGGAGAGTGTTCCACCATTGAAGAGCATCACAACCTGAGTTTGAGGTAAGTTTCCAGCCATTAGTTTTTTGGTATGCTCTGTTTTGGTGTTAGTTTTCAGCTTGTGATTTTGTTGTGGATAGTTGGAATTGATGGAAGTTTTGGTTGGGATTTCACTTGGGTTTTGATGAGGGAGTGTTATAGATCAATTTTAGGGGTTGTATTGGAGGTTTGAGTGGTGTTTAAGCTTGGTTTGAAAGGTTGGTTCCAAGAGAAATCGCAAGGGAAGAAAAACAGGGATTTTGGCTGAACTGGAGGTTGGGCCGCGGCATGGCAAGGGAGGGCTGCGGCCCTTGAAGAGTGCTGAAGTTGGCCGCCTCTGTTTGAGGGGTGGGCCGCGGCATGGCCAAGGAGGGCCGCGGCCCTTAGTGGCTTTTTGGCTAGAAATGGCATTTTGGCTTATGGATGTTAGTCTTAGGCCTCGGGGTCGATCCTACTACCCGGTTTAGTAGTACTCGATGTCTCGGAGGCTAGGTTTGGTTTTGGGAACCCTTTATTATTCATTTTATTGATGGAATCCTGTAATTGGTTATGACCAGGTAACTGCTAAAGAACCAAAAGGTCGATCGTTCTCAGGAGTCGTTCTTATTATTATCTTTCGCTCAAACAAGAGGTAAGAAAACTGCACCCTGTGTATATATGACATGCGTGGTTGTTGTTGAGGCATGTTGGTTGATAAATATGGACATGGATTGCTTATTAAACGCTAGTGAATGTGATATACTTGTATATGTACTGACTAGTCAAGGATACTGACCTAAGAGTAGAAATGGCAGAGCGTTATGAACGTCGGGCTAAATGAAGATTAGATCTAATCAATATCAGTGTTGAATGACTCTAAGGCATTAACATTGGATCGACCCTAAGGTCGATGAACTTATAAGCGCTTGACTAGTTACTGAGAGCTAGGGCCAAGGGCCTAGGTGACCATTTGTCACATCGCTAGGGAGCGATGTTCCATAGTTATGACTCTAGAGTCATGAGAAGGTTATGTTGGTGACTAATCACCATGCACCTATCCTATTTAAGCTAGTGAAAGGTTTACTTATTTATTAAGCCCCGGTGACCCTATCGTCACAAGGCTAAAGGGAGCTATACCCACTTTTGTGACTTTTGCGACTATCACCTATTTGTTTTGGACTGATAGCCCTGAATGATTATTATGATTATTGTTGATATTATATCATGCTATATTGTGTTTTCTTGCTGGGCCTTGGCTCATGGGTGCTATGTGGTGCAGGTAAAGGGAAAGAAAAGCTCACCAAGCCTTGAGTGGAGAGGTTAGGTGGTGATGTGTACATATGCGGTCGCTTAACCACCACGGCCAAGGAGTTCTCAGAGGCCCTAGGGGGTTTACCCTATTTTTGTCGCTTAGGTCGGCGGGGTTTTAAATTTGAAACAGTAGTGACCTTTTTGCACTGTAAATAACTTGTAAATGTTTTGAATAGCTCATGAGCAGTTTATATTAAAATATATCCTTTCCTTTTTATTGATTTTACACCTTAACCTGTTAATTACACTCAGGACACGTTTTTAACCAAAGGACTCGGGTAGCGAGTCAAATTTCTAGTTCACCGATCACCGTAACTATTCTGGGGTAACCAGAGCATTACAACTTGGTATCAGAGCATGCCAAGGTTAAGGTTCCTGCAGACTGGCTGGGTGTGTACACACATCACTGAAGTCAAGCTCAACTCAATGTTTGGCAACTATTTAAGTAGTTATATGTATAACTGCTTAAATATGGTATATATGCTTTACCTGTATGCATGAGACACCATGTTAAACCTGTGCCCTGAAACATCATATCCTCAGCAACTGTGTGCTTATTAGTACTGAGATTGTTGGAACATACTTATTAGTACTGTTGTTTATGAACTATTATGTGATACATGCTGAGTGCTAAATGCTATAGACACGTATCTGCCTGAATATCTGTATGACTGTGGAATGTGATAATTGTCTGCTTGTTCTTGGATCGTAAGACGACAAGAGGTTTAGTTATTACTACCTGACTGGCTGCATTGATCATTATTTCAACAAGGTATCAGACAGATAAGAATGAATCCAGGGTAGACAGACACTTCAACTGGCCAGAGTGATCAGGGCCAGAACAAGAATAGCAATCAGGGTCAAGAGAATGACCAGTCTCAAATTCCACAGCCAGCTCCTGTAAACTGGCAGCAGATAGTCAGTGATTTACAGGCTACAATATTAAGGCAGAGAGAACAGTTACGTCTTCTGAAACAACAGCAAGCGCCTGATGTGGCAAGTGTATTAGAGGCACCTCCTATGTCGATGCCAGTAGAAAGGCAGCTGCATGAGGTTGGAAATAAATGGGAGCCTCTCTATGAAAGGTTCAGGAACCAACAACCTCTAGTATTTGAGGGCAGTGTAGATCCTGCCAAGGCTGAGCAATGGATGAGCATGATTACCACTATCCTTGACTTTATGAGGGTAACTGGTAATGAGAGGGTGGCCTGTGCCACCTATATGTTTCGGTAGGATGCCCGGATTTTGTGGGAAGTGATTACCCAGACCAAGAATGTAAATGCCCTGAGTTGGGAAGAGTTTCAGACTCTATTCAATGAGAAATACTATAATGATGCTATCTGGGCAGCTAAAGCTGAGGAATTCATTAGGCTACTTCAAGGGAATTTATCAGTCACTAAGTACACCTCAAAGTTTGATCGTTTGGCAAAGTTTTCCATGGAATTGGTACCCACTGATGGGACCAGGAGAGAGATATTCTTACAGGGGCTACAGCCCAGATTAGCCCGAGATGTACGTATCACCATTGTCGCAGGGGTTACTACCTATGCACAGGTGGTTGAGAAGGCACTCACAGCTGAGAGTACAGAGAATAGAATCTAGCGTGATAGTGTAGCCAGAAAGGAATTCAGGAGGCCAGGTCCTCCATTTGTGGGTTCAGGTAGGGGTGTAGGCCCCAGTAATCAGAAGAGGAAGGTTCCTGACACCTTCCCAGTTCCAGGTCCTGATAGGCGGCCCCATGGTATTTCTATGGGTCGTCCAGGTGGTGGTGAAGCCTGGAAGTCTTATCCTGAGTGCCCAAGATGCAAGAGGCATCACTTGGGAGAGTGTAGGGCAAGGGCCTGCTTCTCATGTGGAGCGATGGGTCATCTTAAAAAGGATTGCCCTAAGGCAAGAAAAGAAGAACCCAAAAAGGCGGACAGCTCGGCCCCAGCTCGAGTGTTCGTGTTGACTCAAGCAGAAGCTGAGGCTTCTCCCTCAGTTGTTACAGGTCAGCTTCTTAGTGTTGGAACCCCATATAATGTATTGATTGATTCTGGTGCTACACATTATTTTGTTGCTAGTCGTGTTATTGATAGACTGTGTAGACCTTGTGATTTTTATGCTGTGGGGTTTGGTACTTTATTGCCCACTGGAGAGTTAGTGGTATCCAGGAGGTGGGTTAGATCTTTTCCAGCGACAGTGGAGGGCAGAGAGTTGTCGGTGGACTTAATAGAGTTGGTTATGACTGACTTTGATATGATACTAGGTATGGATTGGTTGGCAAAGTATGGGGCAACCAGTGATTGCAGAAGGAAGATGGTCACCTTTGAGCCTGAAGGTGAGGATCATTTTGTGTTTGTTGGTGCTGTGCATGGACCCCGTATTCCTATGAACTCTGCATTGAGGGCTAGGGATTTATTGCAAGGAGGTTGCATTGGATTCTTAGTCAGCGTGGTTGATACCACCCAGGTCATGCCAGTGACACCAGAGGATACTAGACTGGTTTGTGAATTTCTGGATGTGTTTTCAGAAGATCTACCAGGGTTGCCACCGCATAGAGAAATTGAGTTCATTATAGAACTGGCACCAGGGACGGACCCAGTGTCTAGAGCGCCTTACAGAATGGACCCAGCTGAGTTGAAAGAATTAAAGGTGTAGTTGCAAGAACTGTTGGATTTAGGTTTTATCAGACCTAGTTTCTCAGCTTGGGGTGCGCCAGTTCTGTTTGTAAAGAAGAAGGATGGTTCTTTGAGAATGTGTATAGATTACAGAGAACTAAATAAGCTGACAATTAAGAATAAGTATCATTTGCCAAGGATAGATGATCTGTTTGATCAGTTGCAAGGTAAAAAGGTATTCTCAAAGATCGACCTTCGTTCTGGTTATCATCAGTTGAGGGTCAAGGAAGGAGACATACCAAAGACTGTTTTTCGTACTAGGTATGGGCATTATGAGTTCCTAGTTATGTCTTTTGGATTGACTAATGCCCCTGCTGCTTTCATGGATCTGATGAACAGAGTATTCAAGGATTATTTGGACCAGTTTGTGATTGTCTTTATTGATGACATTCTGGTATATTCTCAGTCAGAGTCAGAACATGAGTATCACTTGAGATTGGTTATACAAAGATTGAGGGAACACAGATTGTTTGCTAAATTCAAGAAGTGTGAGTTTTGGTTGTCTCAGGTATCCTTTCTTCGACATATTGTCAGTAAGGAGGGGATTAAAGTAGATCCAGCAAAGATCGAAGCGGTCAGAGATTGGCCAAGGCCAAAGAATGCTTCTGAAGTTAGAAGTTTCCTTGGATTGGTGGGATATTATAGGCGTTTCGTGGAAGGGTTCTCAAAGATAGCTATTACATTGATTGAGCTGACACGCAAGAGTCAAAAATTTGTGTGGTCAGATAAATGTGAGAACAGCTTCCAGGAACTGAAGCAGAGGTTGATTACAGCTCCGATTCTGAGTCTTCCGACAGATCAGGAGAAGCTTGTGATTTATTGCGATGCTTCTCATCAGGGTTTGGGCTGTGTTTTGATGCAATCAGAGAAGGTAATTGCTTATGCTTCTCATCAGCTGAAGGAGTATGAAAAGAGGTATCCTACTCATGATTTAGAGTTAGCAGCTGTGGTCTTTGCCTTGAAGATATGGAGGCATTATCTCTATGGAGAGAAGTGTGAAATTTATATAGACCACAAGAGCCTGAAGTACTTGTTCACCCAGAAAGATCTTAATATGAGGCAAAGGCGTTGGCTAGAGTTAGTGAAAGATTATGACTGTGAGATTCTGTATCATCCAGGAAAAGCCAACGTGGTTGTTGATGCTTTAAGCCGGAAGGGTCCGGGTCAAATTTATGGTATGAGGCTGATAGCCAGGGAGTTAGAAGATGACATGACCAGAGCTGGTATAGAGTTGCTGGTGGGCCAGTTGGCTAACATCACGCTACAGTCTACGCTATTAGAGAGCATTAAGGAGGGTCAGCTGAGTGATCCACAGCTGATCAAGATCAGAGAAGATGTTCTAGTTGGAGCGTCCAGAGATTATACAGTGTCTGAGTTAGGCTTGTTGAGATACAAGGGGCAGATATGTCTTCCATTAGACACTGCTTTGAGGCGAGAGATTCTGGATGAATCTCATACTACACCTTACTCTTCGCATCCAGGCACCCGAAGATGTATTAGGATGTAAGATCGTTGTATTGGTGGCCAGGGATAAAGAGAAATGTAGTAGAGTATGTGGCTAAGTGCTTGACATGTCAACAGGTCAAGGTTGAGCATCAGAGGCCGGCAGGGTTACTACAGCCTCTGGATATTCCAGAGTGGAAGTGGGAAGACATCACAATGGATTTTGTGGTGGGCTTACCCTGGACTGTTGGTCAGCATGATTCTATTTGGGTGATAGTGGATCACTACACCAAGTCAGCTCACTTTCTGCCAGTGAGGACTACTTATACAGTTGACCAGTATGCAGATCTCTATGTGAGAGAGATCGTGCGGCTCCATGATGCGCCTAGGTCGATCGTGTCAGATTGGGACCCTACTTTTACTTCCAAGTTTTGGGGGAGTTTGCAGAAGGCCATGGGGACACAGCTGAAGTTTAGTACCGCTTATCATCCTCAGACAGATGGGCAATCTGAGAGGACGATCCAGATATTGGAAGACATGTTGCGAGCATGTGTGCTGGACTTCGGTGGATATTGGAGTAAGTATTTGCCTTTGATAGAGTTCTCCTATAACAACAGTTATCAGTCTACCATTGGAGTTGCACCTTATGAGATCCTGTATGGTAGGAAATGTAGATCTCCCGTTCATTGAGACGAGACAGGTGAAAGGAGATACTTAGGTCCTGAGGCAGTTCAAAGGACCAGTGAGGCCATTGAGAAGATTAGAGCACGAATGCTTACTTCTCAGAGTAGACAGAAGAGCTATGTAGATCCCAAGCGCAGGAACGTGGAGTTCCAGGTAGGAGACTATGTCTTCCTTAGAGTCTCGCCTTAGAGTCTTCGGAGGTATGAATCTAATGTGAGCCATATTTTGAGTTATGAAGATCTGGAGCTTGAGCTAGATCTCTCCTTTGAGGAACAGCCAGTTCAGATACTTGATAGGAAAGATAAGGTCCTCAGGAATAAGAAGATACCTTTGGTTAAGGTATTGTGGAGGAACAGCAAGGTCGAGGAAGCGACCTAGGAGCTGGAATCAGATATGCAGGATCAGTATCCCGAGCTGTTCATGTAAATTTTGAGGACAAAATTTCTGTAAGGAGGGGATAGTTGTAATGCCCCAATTTCCCCGATGTGGTTTAATGGCGGGATTAGTAGGCCGGGAGGGCTATACTTGTTTAATTATGCCTTTAAATGATATTATGCATGTATATGTGAATTATGTTATAATATGATGTTAAATGCATGCATGTGGGTCCATATTTTAATTACAGGGGTGTGATGGTAATTTGGCCCGTTGAGGGTATAATTGTATATTTGTATGCATGTCGGTGACATGTTATTGAGACCACATTATAATGTGGGTTTGTTTGAGCAATTCGGCATGAGACGATCCTGGATTACTAGTTAGCGGTCTGGTCAGAACGGGTTTAAGTTCGGGGCTCGAGTTGAGTCTCAGGGTGATTTTAAAGATTAGAACGTTGCCGGGAGTAAAAGGGTAACGAGTTATGAATTATTGGTGTTTGGGATTATTGAGAATAGTGGGAATTGGAGAGCGTTAATTATGATTAACGAGATAGGTTGGAAAGGAAGGATTTGCCCTTAGGAGCCTTTATAAACCCATAATTGACCTAGGGGTATAATGGTCTTTTTACCCCTAGGATAGATATAAACTCCTTTATGCTGTGAAGTAGAGAGAAAAACAGAGCAAGTTCTTGAGCTTACTCGTACCTTCTCCTTCCTCCATTTCCTTTGTGATTTTTGAGCTCTTGTTGAAGATTCAAGCTTGGGAAGTAGACCTTGGAAGTTTGGGAGAGTGTTCCACCATTGAAGAGCATCACAACCTGAGTTTGAGGTAAGTTTCCAGCCATTAGTTTTTTGGTATGCTCTGTTTTGGTGTTAGTTTTCAGCTTGTGATTTTGTTGTGGATAGTTGGAATTGATGGAAGTTTTGGTTGGGATTTCACTTGGGTTTTGATGAGGGAGTGTTATAGATCAATTTTAGGGGTTGTATTGGAGGTTTGAGTGGTGTTTAAGCTTGGTTTGAAAGGTTGGTTCCAAGAGAAATCGCAAGGGAAGAAAAACAGGGATTTTGGCTGAACTGGAGGTTGGGCCGCGGCATGGCCAGGGAGGGCCGCGGCCCTTGAAGAGTGCTGAATTTGGCCGCCTCTGTTTGAGGGGTGGGCCGCGGCATGGCCAAGGAGGGTCGCGACCCTTAGTGGCTTTGTGGCCAGAAATGGCTTTTTGGCTTAGGGATGTTAGTCTTAGGCCTCGGGGTCGATCCTACTACCTGGTTTAGTAGTACTTGATGTCTCAGAGGCTAGGTTTGGGTTTGGGAACCCTTTGTTATTCATTTTATTGATGGAATCCCGTAATTGGTTATGACCAGGTAATCGCTAAAGAACCAAAAGGTCGATCGTTCTCAAGAGTCGTTCTTATTATTATCTTTCGCTCGAACAGGAGGTAAGAAAACTGCACCCTATGTATATATGACATGCATGGTTGTTGTTGAGGCATGTTGGTTGATAAATGTGGACATGGATTGCTTATTAAATGCTAGCAAATGTGATATACTTGTATATGTACTGACTAGTCAGGGATACTGAACTAAGAGTCAGAAATGGCAGAGCGTTATGAACGCCGGGCCAAATGAAGATTAAATCTAATCGATATCAGTGTTGAATGACTCTAAGGCATTAACACTAGACTGACCCTACGGTCTATGAACTTATAAGCGCTTGACTAGTCTGAGACTAGTTACTGAGAGCCAGGGCCAAGGGCCTAGGTGATCGTTTTTCACATCGTTAGGGAACGATTTTCCATAGTTATGACTCGAGAGTCATGAGGAAGGTTATGTTGGTGACTAATCACCATGCACCTATCCTATTTAAGCTAGTGAAAGGTTCACTTATTTATTAAGCCCCGGTGACCCTATCGTCACAAGGCTAAAGGGAGCTGTACCCACTTTTGTAAGTTTTGCGACTGTCACCTATCTGTTTTGGACTGATAGTCCTGAATGATTATTATGATCATTGTTGATATTATATCATGCTATATTGTGTTTTCTTGCTGGGCCTTGGCTCATGGGTGCTATGTGGTGCAGGTAAAGGGAAAGAAAAGCTCACCCAGCCTTGAGTGGAGAGCTTAGGTGGTGGTGTGTACATATGTGGCCTCTTGACCACCACGGCCAAGGAGTTCTTAGAGGAATTAGGGGGTTTACCCTATTTTTGCCGCTTAGGTCGGCAGGGTTGTAAATTTGAAATAGTAGTGACCTTTTTGCACTGTAAATAACTTGTAAATGTTTTGAATAGCTCATGAGCAGTTTATATTAAAATATATCCTTTCCATTTTATTGATTTTACACCTTAACCTGTTAATTACACCCAGGACACATTTTTAACCAAAGGACTCGGGTAGCGAGTCAAATTTCCGGTTCACCGATCACCGTAACTATTTTGGGGTAACCAGGGCGTTACAGAACAGGTGCATAATGGCCTACATTCTCCATGATTATTGCCAATTACGACCCTCTTGCTGATCATACACAAACAAATGCATGACAATAGATACCACAGATGCAATCACAATAACATGAATATATAATCCTAATCAGTTTCAACACACAGTTATAACCGCGTTCAATAGTCGGGGCCATCGCCCTATAAACAGTGCATGTGCCAATTTTGTTACCTCAAGTCCTGTGTATGAAAAGGAACGACCCCGAGTGCAATCATTCTTTTGAGCCTTGAGAAAACCCTAGTCACAACATAAATGGCACACTTATTAGGAACTATATATGATAAAGAGCTCCAAGACTAAGCCCTAGCTCTCCAGATCTCTAATTCCACCCCACTAGGTAATGGAATCGTCCCCCAAGCCCTCCGAGCCTAATTCCCAAAACCCTAAAAAATTTACCTTGAAAAGGCATTAGTGTCGCGATGCCCTCCTAAAGGGTCGTGACCCTAGAGAATTAAGAGGAAAACACTGCTCTCAAGGAAATGCATTTGTGTCGCGGCCCTCACCCAGAGGTGCCATGACACCACTGCGATAAACCTAGAAACCTGTGATTTTCCCTTACAATACCAGCCTCAAAAACTCAACCTAAATAGATTTTCTAGCAGAATTTGAGCACCAATTGACCACAAACCAATATTATAACCTTCAAACAACATCATAATACTCATAACTCACCAAAAACACACTAAAATCACAAATTTCTATAATTGAGTTTCAAACTCAACTTTTATCCCAAAAATATGAAAATCCGAACTAAATTCATGGTTAAGATGGAAATTGAATTTACAAAATCAGTTCATAAACTAGTTTCTATTACAAATATACATAACCCAACAACCTAGAGTCCTTAAATTTCAAATTGAAATACCAAACCCCAACTTCACCAAGAACAACATCAAGAGCTTAAAGAAAAATAAGAGAACAAGGTAGTTTACCTCTTTGAAAATTTCGAGATTCTTGGCTTAATGGTGAACTTAGTTGCTCCCACTCCCAATAGAAATCTTGAATTCTACAAATCTCCTCAATACTCAAAATTTATCCTTTGGAATGAACCCAAGTGCAAGAGCAAAGAAGAGTCTAGAAAAATGGAAGAGAAAAGGATGTGTCGAACGTGAATGGCAGCTGACCCAAACACTTAGCCAAATTCTTTACATTCTTGGTCAATATATTCCATTTATCAATAAGTCCCAACTTATTAAAAATTTCCCCCAATATATTCCATTTACCAATATGTCCTAAAATATTAAAAATTCCCAAAATACCCCTAGGCTCGACCCGAGTCGAGCATTTATCCATTTTGTGAATTTTTTGCTAAACGTGCTCGAAAGGATCCACCTGTGTCGAATATCATGAATATCCACATAATAATGTGGTCCCAAGCACATAACACATAAAAATTACAAATATACCCTCAACGGGTCAAAATTACAAAAACGCCCCTTTTTAACAAAAGTGGGTCTTTAAACACATTTAATACACATATTCACACATACTGAATCATATAATCATATAAATCACATAAATAAATTAATTCACACATAATTAACCCATGTGTCCTCCCAACACGCTAATCAAAGCACTTAATTCTATTAAAAGTTTCGGGACACTACAGTGCATATGTGTCAAAGTAATCTATTCCCTCCTTTTGTTTGATTCCCGTGGAATCTAGCACTGAATGTTTATATGGTGTCATCAATATGGTATTTTATTCTAAATACACATTTTCACCCAATAGGTTTAGACCCTTTTGGAAGGTCAACCAATTTCCAAGTGTGGTTAGACATAATTGAATCTATTTCCTCATTCCAAAAAGCGGAGTCCCTTGAGGACATAACTTCTTTGAAATTTTTGGGATTATCTTCTAATTGAAGTGCTATTGGATATTTCCAAGTAACTTCCTCGTTATTTATTTGAGAACATTTCTCACTTGATCCCAAGTCTTTGAGCCTTTGGCTTCTTCTAGGCAATAGATGTTGCTCACCAACCATTTTAGGAGTCGCCTCTTGAGGCTCACTAATTTGAATAGGTTCTTTTAGTTTGTTCTCATAACATGACAAGTTCTCAAAAAACTCAATCTCTCTCGATTCATTTATCACATTAGACTCTAAGTCTAATAATCTTTAAGCTTGGCTATTTGAGGCATAGCCCACAAATGAACATCTTATAGCCCTTGGACCCAACTTGGTCCTTTTAGGATCCGTGTTCTTGCAATAAGAAAGACACCCCCACACTTTAAGATAATCAATGTTTGATTTCTTTCATTTCCATAACTCATATGGAGATATATTATTTTTCTTCATGGGAATACAATTCAAAATATGACATGCGAGTAGCAAGGCTTCACCCAACAAATAAAACTCAATTTTGAATGTAATAGAATAGCATTGATAATCTCAAGAAATGTTCTATTTTTCCTTTCTGCTATACCATTTTGTTGTGGAGTATGTGGGGTGGTACATTCATATATTATTCCATGCTCTTCACAAAAAATTTGAAATTATTTGAAAAATATGCACAACCCTTATTACTTCTATCCACTTTCATTTTCCTTTCTAATTGATTTTGAACTTCTGCTTTTGTAATATTGGTTTCCTTAATAAGGGGGTAATTTCGTAATCTAGTAAGCTTTAGGGGTATTTTTGTAATTTTATGTGTTTACATGTTACATGTCTATTTGACTATGTTTATAATTAATAAATTTTTATGTGATCATTTATTGAAATTGAGTACGTTTATGAACAACAATAATAATTCATTCAAGTAGTAAGGGCAAAAGTGTCATAAATTATGTAGCTAAGGGCGATAGTATAAGTTAGAGGAATTTTGGGCCACAAGTTAATTAAAGGATTTGAAAACTATTAGATTTGTGTGAAATTACTAAAAAGAATTGATCTTAATTATGAGAGAGTTAGAATTGGGGGTAAATTATACTTTTTGTTCTAGGGTTAGTATATGCATATTACACTACAAGAAATGTGATTTTCGTCGGCGAGTTCCATTTTTTTGCCAACAAAAGTTCCATTTGTTCCCGGTGCATTTTGTCGCCCACAAAAGCATGTTTTGCCAACGCTGTCCACCAAACGTGCCGACATAGGGTTGGTGAATTTTGTTTGGGAATCTAAGTAGACTTTTGGTGATGCATTTGTGTATATCACCGGGAAAGGTCTTCATCATTCCCTGGGAAATGTCGTATCCTCACTGGGAAATGTAATGTTTTGCGCTAGAAATTTTTTTTTGGTTTGAAATAATCAAAAAAATTTAAAACTTGTAGACAATTTTTTTTGGTTTACTTGCATCATTTTATATGTTTTGAGTGTGGAAAACTTAATCAATGGTTTTATTTTTTTCGGATTGTTCCGAGATTAACATATAAACTTACTAATAGTGTTTTCTTAGCTATTTGCAGTTAAATCTGTTTGATCGGTGTTGATCTCACCATGAGCTCATAGTTTGTAGTAACCTTTGATAATTAAGTGATAGTTTAGAACTAATCAACAGTTTAATTGTACGTATAGTGTTTCTAGATACATACTCTCTAATATTTACAACTTTTCTTATTAACCGTTAGCACTTAAAGTGTTATGATTTGTGTGTAACGATGTTAATCTAACTGCGAATTAGTAATTTCTTGAAACATTAGCTAATTATTAGTTAGTTGAAAAGTAATAAATGGTTCGATTGAGTCATGAGTGTTTAAATATCAACAATTGAACTAACTAACACTGTTCTTATTGAATGTTAAACGTTAAGTTGTTCTGATTTCTATTAATCGGTCTTGATCTCACCATAATCGTCCAATCAACTCCTAACTTAAGAATTGATGAGTCAATTTCAATTTAATCAACCATTTGATTGTCTCTCAGATATTTGAAATTATAGAAAACACTAATTTCTAGTAAGGGGTGATGGGACTTTCGCCGGCAGGACCACTTTTACCAGCGGTGAAATGCTCCACTAAATAAACTTTTGTTGGCTAAGTAAGTGACAGTCTTGCACTATTTCAAATACACAGTGTGACAGTCTTGGCTATCCAGGGCGTTACAACTTGGTATCAGAGTCATCTACGTTTAAGGGTTCCTGAAGACTGGCTGGACATGTACACTCGCCGCTATAGACAAGCTTGACTCAGGATTTGATAAATGTATATATGTGATTGTATGCCTAAGTGTTGAATAGAATATGAATTCTTTAATATGTATGTTTAATAGGGAGCATGAGATACTGATAGTTCCTAGCCCTTGACTGCTATGTGATGATATTAAGGCATGCTTATTAGCATCACTATTGCATGTGAATGAATATTTGAATGGTTGTTTGCATCTTGATTGCTTGTGGTTGATTGAGTTCCAATGGTGGACCATGGAAAGATTGTTACTGGTCATCATTGTCTGACTACCAAGTCATTGATTATAGATAAACTTGGATAGGTATGCATACATGGTGATCTATACGACTAGCTGGCACAGGGTCTAAGGCTAGAGATGATGATCAAAGCCAGAACCCTCCGCCAGTCCCTAAGAACTGGCAGCAGATACTTGTAGACATGCAAGCTTGGTTACAGAGTCAGGAAGAACAATTTTGCTTACTGAGACAACAGGCTCCGTCAGGGAGTGCTGCACCTATTGTTCCACCTACTGTGGCACCGGTTATACAGAAACCTGAGGTGGGGAGCAGGTGGGAGCCACTGTTTGAGCGGTTCAGGAGACAACATCCTCCAACCTTTAAGGGAGGACAAGATCCACTAAAGGAGAACAATGGATGAGTATGATTACTTCTATCTTTGATTTCATGAGGGTAGAAGGTAATGATAGGGTGGCCTGTGCCACCTGTATTCTTAGAGAGGATGCCCGTATTTGGTGGGAAGTGGCATCACAGACTAGAGATATTTCTACTTTGAGTTGGGATGGGTTTAGAGATTTGTTCAACCAGAAGTATTACAATGTTGCTATCAGGACCGCGAAGATAAATGAATTTACAGGACTGGTACAGGGCAGTATGACAGTTATAGAATACACCCCGAAGTTTGATAGACTAGCAAAGTTTGCATCATATTTGGTGCCTACAGATGTGGCCAGACAGTACAGATTCATCCAGGGGCTCAATGCTATGATAGCCCAGGATGTGAGGATTACCTCGGTACCTAGGCAGACCACTTATGCCCAGGAGGTTGAGAAGGAACTTACTGCTGAATAGGCAGAAAACAAGATCTGGAGGGAGAGCACTGCGAGACGAGATGTTCACAGGGTAGTGCCTCCATCCATAGGGCTTGGTAGGGGCAGAGGCCCCAGTCATATGAGAAGGAAGACCCCTGACACTTCGACCACTGCTGGTCCTGATAGGAGGGGTTAGGGTGTTCAGGGTGGCCGCCAGGGTGGCGGTGACACATGGAGGAGTTACCCTAAGTGCACGAGGTGACACATGTCCTAGTTCCAATTCGGACTATAATTTCACCATGTCCTGGCTCTGACCCGGACTATAATTTCACCGTGTCCTGGCTCCAACCCGGACTATAATTTCACCATGTCCTAGCTCCAACCTGGACTATAATATCATCATGTCTTGGCTCTAACCCAAACTATATTTTACATGTCCTGGCTCCAACCCGGACAGTATTACAATAAGGTTCTGGCTCCAACCCAAACTTACTTACCATTAAGCTGCAGAATGCATAAGCATTGCAAAGGTAGGCATTAAGCATACCCTGGTATTAATGACCTGAAAAAAACTAGTGTAATCTACTACTACAAGCACACACTATTACATTCATGTTGTAGCCAAGAAAGAGAAAGGCTAACTTACTTGGAGTCCTTAGTTCCCAGCTGGATCTTTAACACTGCTATTGATTTTGCCTTTTGCGGTTACTGTAATTAATACTGTGTACTCAGATTAAACTATGGCATACTCTTATAGCTAATATTATATGATAACTACATGCAATAAAGTTCTCTTAGAGACTCTATACTGTAACCTCTTTTACACCTTACAGTGCATAAGGCCGGAATTTGTTTAGTCTTTACAGTATCAAGAGAAAATCGACCTCGCTGCAGCACGCTCTCCGTGCCGTGCATCTTAATATTCTTTAACTAAAGAACCCTCTTATGGGATAACTCGTATTTTGGTTTTAGGAAAAAAGAGTTCTACCCAACTCATAACTTTAGAAAAATACCAGCTTGTCGTCCTCTTACGAAAGTTTACCATTTTCTATCATTTACAAAACTACCATTTTTTGACACTTTACAATTAATATCTGGCAATGTTATCCCGTTCTCTTAAAGGTTCTTCAAAACCCAAAATCTCACTCTTACCATTTTATCCATAACCTAGGATCTCTTTTTATGTTATTTTTTAAAAGAATGACAATTGGACCCTTAACTTATAAAATGGTAAAAATCAACTTCTAAATTAATTCAAGATGATTTGGGATTGTTAAATCTTAAAATCCTTAGTTATCTTTGCAAATGAATATTTCTTCTCATTTCCAAAACTTTAATGTCATTATATGTTTTAAAGTGATAAAGTCCTATTTTAAGCTTTTGCCCTCAATGGAGTTTTTTAACCACAACCCTTAAACTATCATTCACGTATTCTGTTTCATAAGGACAGGAACTTAGACGAAAGTCTCACGTCATAAATTGTTTTAGGTTAAGAGAACTATCCTCCCAAAAATTATTTTTCATTAAGGTTAAAAATTACTACTTTTCAAATTTTAGGGAAAACTTATTTCTCTTAAAACATTGCACATTTTTCTATAAAATTTTACAGGAGTCATTATATACAACTTAACTAACTCCCCTAAAAATTTCATAATTTTTTGGATTGCAAAACCCATTCAAATATTTAAAGCAATCTGGGCAGTGCCTGCTGCCCAGAAGTTTTTCCCAGATCTTAAGGTACTTTGGAAATTTATTTGTCTCAGACCGTAGCCCATTTCTTTCTAAAATTTTACAGGTATATTTTTACATGTATAAATTATCTTTCTTAAAAATTTCATAATTTTTGGAGAAACATAACACATCAAAATGTTTAAAGCAATCTAGGCAGTGCTTGCTGCCTAGAAATTTTATTTCCAGATTTTAGGGTAAACTTTGAAAAGTCATATTTCTTAACCCGTAACACATTTTATTCTAAAAATTTATATTGAACCTTATAAATGTTTAAAATAATACCCTACCAAGTTTCATATCCTTTTGATTATTAAAACCCATTCAAAAGTCAAAACAATCTGGGCAGGGCATGCTGCCCAGAATTTTTCCAGATTTACAACAAAATGCCAAAACGTGCATAACTTGGGTTTAAAAATGCCTTTTTATGATTTTCCAAAGCCTATCTCAAGTAATTACAGAGAAATATGCAACTAAATTTTTTTTTATAAACAGAGGTAGTAGAGTGCGATCTAACCCGTTGGATGCCAGACCACGAAATTTTGGCAGCATGCATTTTTACACAACCTAACAACAATAAGGATTTCTAGCACAACCCTAGCCACATGCATGCATGAAAATCTTCAAATCACACAATATCAACCTTAAGCATAAAGTAAACTCCAAAAACCATTAAAATAACTTATACAACCAGATCTACCAACATAAATCACAAAACTCAAGAACAACCATAAATTTTTACCTTTGATAGTTCTAGCTTGGAGATGTGTTTTCCTTAGCTTCCTCAAACTTCCCCTTGTGCTATACACTCTCAAACTAAGCCCCAAAGTCCCACATACAGATTTTTAAGAGAGAGTTAGGGTAGAAAGACTTAGATGAGGGAGAAAACATGCAAACTACCAAGATCTATTACTTTTATTTCACTTGATCGCCAAAGTTCTAAATCCTTATAAGATCATACCTGTACAAGCTTCTCTTGAACCATTAGAACACAAGATCAATGTCAAGCATGACTATTATATCACATGCATGAAAAATAAACCCGTAGGGTTTCGGGTTTGAAGAGGAAAAGAGGAGAAACATGAAGTAGGTTTTGAAACTTACTCTACACAAGTGTGCTCTTGAGCTTCTCCCTCCTTCAATGGGGAAACGAGTGTTCTTGGCTCATGGAGAAAAAATTGCATCAATGGAGATTAGAGAGGGAGAGTGTTTTGGTTTTGGAGAGAGAGAGAGATAGAGAGCTAGAGAGAGAGAGTGTTTCTTGAGAGAAAAGAAACTTTGCGAGAGAAATGATTAGGTTTTGGCTTGTGGAAGAAGGTAAGAGGCTTTTTCCCATTCTTTAGCTTGTGGGGAAAGTTACCTAGCTTATGAGAGCCCTAGAGTCTACCCCTAGCCTTGCTGCCCACCTCTCTCTCTCTCTCTCTCTCTCTCTCTCTCTCTCTCTCTCTTCCCTTGGATATTACTTTTATGTCATTATTTATTTTACCTCACATATAAGGAATCCAAGGGCCCTTTGGGAATTGTGTGCTCTAAATTTCTCTTAACTTTTAACCTATAGCTTTTAAATCTCCAAGCATAATTAAATAAATTAATTTGTGACCAAAATAAAATTTGTCACAATATCACATAATATTGGCAATTTATCATATTTTGACCAAAATGCCCTTAAAGACCTGAGCAAGAAATTTTCATTCTTAAGCCCGGTTGATTGGAATTGAAACCTCAATCAACTCTCTTAAAATTTATTGGCTCAACAATAATTCTCAGTTTTCTAGAAAAAATTAATATTTTTATGCCATAGTATTTCCTTTTTTTTTTAATCCGAGATTTTTCTCCCATTAGGGTTTACTTCTTGGTCCAAGACCAAAATTTCTTTGCATAAAACTAGATCCTTTACCGGTTACAGCGGCTATAAAAACTCAAGAATTATCACAAATTCATATAATATCATTTATCAAAATAATATTGCACAAAATTCTTCACCAGCTCGAACCGGCTACTAAGGTGTGTTCAAAACACAGGACGTTACAAAGACAATTGGCGTGAGAGAAAAAGAGAGAAATGGGGGAGAGAGAGGGAATCTGAGAAGAGAGAGAGAGAGAGAGAGCTATTATGTTAAAAATTAAGGTTTTTCTTTTATTTAAAATCTTATTTTAATATATAACTTATTTATTTAATTATTATTATCTATTTTATTAATTTAACCCTTAATTGCTAAAACAAACACTTTAAAATTGGACTAATATTTATCTTGATTATTTTTTATTCCCAAAATATAGTTAGATGGTATTTTACATCAATTTATCACATAGTTAATAAAATTCTCTTTTATTGAAATAAAGACATCTTACATTATTTCAATAAATACCATAATAATTGAGAAATCATTTTTTTAATTTTAAATCTCATAATTGAAAATGTAAATATTCAAACATTGATAAATCTCATTTATTAATTTAAAGATTTCTTATTATCTATTTCCCAATAAATAATTTACATTCAAATTATTTTCCATTTCTAAATTTTAATATCATCTATTAACCATTCCAAAGAATAAAACATAATCTGGGACATAAATATTAGTTTATTATCCCAATATATAATTAAATCAATAATGATTTAATTTTTCATAATTTCCCAATTATATCCCTTTTTAATTAAGTATTATTTTTTCCTTAAAATTCTCAAGGTAGAATTTGCAGGATGTTACACTTCCCATCAACTAATGCGTATGATCAAAATTAAAATCATCAACTACGAGCCGAATCTCTTTTTTGATCAAAGAAAAAAAAAGGAACAATCGCAATTACAAGTAGATGCTTACTAGTAAAAAGTTGTTCAATAATTTAACTCCTGGATCAAAGACAGATTATTTGCAATAGGAGACTTGGTTTTACAACAAGTGTTTCAAAACATACGGGATCATGCATCAAGAGTTTTGGGGCCTAACTAGGAAGGACCATATCATATCGTAGATGTTTTACAACCTAGCACATACAAATTGGCCCGATTAAATGATAAACTGATCACAAGGTACTCGAATGGCAAACATCTGCAAAAGTACTACCAATGATTAATTGTTAAAATGTTTTAGTATAAAATTGGTCGCAAGGCACGATTTTGCCCAATTTTGTACGACCAATGTGTTTTTAGAACGATTTATTTCTTTATATTATTGGTTGTAAGGCACAATTTTGCTCATTTATATAACGACCAGTTGTTTATAAGATATTTTAAGACTATTTGTTTACCGGTCGTAAGGCACAATTCTTGCCCATTTTTACACAACCAGATATTAATAAGATTCAATTCCATTTGTTTTCTTTCTAAAACATTGGTTGCTTGTACAATTTTTTTTAATTTAATAGACACGATTGTCCATTTTATTATGAGTTATTTACAAGGGAGTGTGCTTGCCACATTCAATTTTGCCAAAATTATTGTTATTTTAACAAATATTGATTAACATGTATGGTTTTTATTTAATGGTGTATTATTTTTGTGATTTCAACGAAAAACATGATTAGTTCGACCAGTTCTGGTTATTTTGCAAGTGTTCAAGGAATTTAACCTCCTCGATCACTTAGGGGTACATAGAGTACACACAATCACACATAAGCAAATGAGTCAAAAGCACGCCTAAGTAGTACTTAGAGTTTTTTTTCGACAATTTATAAAGTATTGTGATTTGTTTATGAAATCAAACATGGAAATTGAAACCATATATGACAATAAGATTTTATATCTAGTAACATCTAAATGAGTATAGTTTATTAGCCCACAAGGATGCACAAAAAATATTACAACTATCCGTGCTTAGAAACTACTAAGTTAGCCATTATCTTTACACTGCGAACATTATTGCTTGGGTGCCCAAAAGATAATATATATATATATATAAAGAAATACAAGATAAGGTCATTGCTGGTCAACACCATCCTCCTCGACCCCCTCCTAGTTTCCATAAGGGTTCAAAGAAATATCTGGCTCAGGATTCCCTGGAATGGCAGCCTCAACAACTTCTCGAGCAAGGCATTTCTTGATCTCCTTCTTTTGAAGCTCAGCAGGAAGAAACGAGAAATTTTCCTCATTATTGTTTCTCCAGAATATGTGGAAATAATTAGAAGCAGTATTCTGGAACCTAGTCATGTTAGGGGAGCATTTATCCTTTTGTTGAGAAATCTCATCTTCAAGTTCCTTCATCTGCTCCTCGTATTCTTTTAATTTCTACTTGCGAGCAGCGAGGAGGCAGATCTGATCTTTCTCCTTATCCTGGAGAGCCTAGATCACCTTACTTTTTTGCTCGATCTCATTATTCTTTTCGATAAGCTTTTTCTCGATCTACTCGGCATCCTCCTTATTTTTCTTGGGGATTTTCTTTGACCACTCCAAGGAGGACTTGGTCTTCTTTAACTTCTCGACAACCTCTCTTGCTCGAGGTCAAGTGTGAGTTAAAGTCATCACACCTTGCAAAAAATGAAGAAGTAAGATACAAATAACAATAATACAATTGGTCAAATGTAAAAGTTAAGGTAAAGATACTTACCGAAAACACTTAAGAAATTGCCTGATCCATGGTCGTGTCTAAAGAGGAGTCGACCAAAGCAGGGACGAACTCTACACTAAAATGATGCCGAAACAGTTTGGCTACTCGACTGCTAATCTCCCCGACAGATGACTTAAGATTCTCGAGGATGGATAGGGAGGTATTCGAGTCGTCTGAAGAATGTGAGAGCTACTTGTGGAGGAGCTAAAGGGGCTGAAGGGTTATTAGGCCTAGACTATTTGGAAAGGGGTTGCTCCCTGCTCAACCCGACATCGGTTACCTTTCTTTTCTCTGAAGGACTTCTGGTTGGAGTAGGAGGGAAGGTCGATGTGTATAAGGTAAAAGCATTAAAAGATAGTCTAGGCCGATGTGTATAAGGTAAAAGCATCCTTTTAGAAAGCATCATAAGGGAAGGTCGATGTGTATAAGGTAAAAGCATCAAAAGCAACCATGTTAGAAAAAAAATTAAGCAAAAATGAAATGAATAATTTGAGCGGGGCAATTAAAAGATAAGTCATGTACCCAAGCCTACACTATCTTCTGAGAAGCAACTTATAAAAGAAGTACTATTCGACTAGGACAGGTTTTCCTGAAAATTATTAAATTAATTTACATCCACTTCCCCTTCGAGTAGGTCAAAAAGGGAAGAGGATGAGTCAAAAGTTTGTGTCTACACTTAGCTACTGATGAGTTAACTTTATAATCTAAAGGATTATTTGGGAGGCTGCCTTGATCATCTGAGGAGGATAAGGAGATGTCCAAGGGGTCCTCAACCAACACTTTTTTACCCTTTCCATGAGCTTCAGGGGTCGTCTGAGTTTTAGTTCAAGGAGTCTCCCTTGTTCTCTGATATTAATTCCCCCCGCCCTTCTCCTCGTTGGGGGGGAACAGACTGAGGCTTCTTGCTTTGCCTCATCCCCTCACCAACATCTTGCTCGTTGGATTTTCAACCAGTGGCACTTTCTGTTGTAGTGTCATTGGTAGTCTGGTGAGGATGGAACAGTCCGATCAGCCTGAGGTTCGCAATATTCAATAGTTGTTGGCAACTCTTCTCATTGCTAGTAAGACTGGCCAATGTGTCTGCTCAGTCAAGCATGGCCTGGGTAGGAAGAGGTTGGTACCATGGGCCTAAACATAAAGTAAAGTGAAATAGCTAAGTCTAAGTCTAAGTCTAAGTGTAAAAGGAAAGGGACAAGAGAAGTGCTAATTACCTCTTCATTGAAATGAAAGATTTTTTGCGACTAGATCTGTCATAAAAAAATGTTCTTTATGGTATTAACCAGAGTTGTTCCAGAACGTGGTCTCTGTTAGGTACACCCTAGTCATGTCTCTATAACAAAAGTAAAAGAAGCCAGTTTTGTGATGCCTGGATTGGACTTGAGTTTGGACAAATAATGGACTTCATGGGGAATTGGAGGCTCCCAGTGGCGATGGTGATAAAGAATATATAATGTCGAAAGCATTAAATATTCATTGGGAGTAATCTGGAAGGGGGTGATGTCAAAATATTCTACCACCATTTTGAAGAAGTTGTGCAAGGGAAGATTTGCACCAGCCTTAATGTGGAAGCATGACCAGGCGCTGTAAGCTCCGCCAGGTAGATTGGCACGCTGGTCAGCTCGTGGGGTAATCATGTTGATTCTCCGGATGCCATACTTGATGGGACTGTATGCCAGTTAATGTATTTTTTTCAAGGCTTTGATTTTTCTTGGAGCCATATTGTGTTAGTAACTTCTACAGTTAGCTCGACTCTAATTTCTTGATCGTTGCCCGCACTGGTCGCTTGCCTTCCGACCTGTGGGTCTGTAGTATTCCTCTGCCGAGTAGTCTGCTTTACCTTTTCCATATCTTCAGAACAAAAAACAACAGTTACAACTTGTTCTACTACTAAAGTATTGCTCGTTACTCTCCCATTGGTCAGGATTCCAAGCGGGAGAGTGTCAATAGTGTTAGAATGGACAATGTATGCCCAGTCCTTGGGAAGGAATTTCTAATTCCTTGGTACAATTCCTCAACCTTGCGGCGATACTCCTAATTGGGGTTAAATTGAAAGTGGTATTGGTGATTTTTAACCCATGTTCTTGATGATGGTTTAGGAGAATTTTGGTTGGGAGTGTTGTCTAGTCGACCTTGTTCAAAGTCATCGACCAATGTTTGAAGTAAATCTGGATCTATGGAATAATCACTTCCCAGTGATCGCATGCATACATCTGATAAAAATAAAAAGGGATGTGGGTTATTTGACCAGCATATGTGTGCATAAAATAGTGTGTTGGTCGAATAAACAGATCGGTGTATTCGACCATTGTAAAAAGTGGATCAAAAAGCCAGTTAAAAAGACTTTTTTAGAATCCTTTCACTTACCTTTAAGCAGGAATTTTCCCACTATTTTTTCATAATTTAAAAATTGAACTTTCTTTTGATTTTGAGGATTTTTCTTGCATTTAGCACAAATTAAAGCTTGCCTGAAGCCTAAAACATATTTTTCTACTTTCCAAACACCCTTTTCCCAAGAAAAATGACATTTTTTTCAGGAAAAATTGAAACTTGTTTATAGTTACTCAAGAACATAAAGAACACCCAAAACTGGACATGGTGATATGGCATAACGAAGTGACATGTGGCAATAATAAGTATTAACTCTGTTGACCCTGGTCGATTATACTTGACTAGGGGATAAGGAGTTACCCTCCTCATAATAAAATAATGAGGATAAGGATCACTGCTCAGAAGGTTGTTGGTCGATGACAAGCCGACTACATGAAAGTTTCTTGAAGAGGACCTAGTTGAGGGATATTTCTAAGAACAATTCAAACGACCAGAGTGACCCGAATTTTATGAGATATTTATGTAACTTCAATTTGAATGTATTTTTTTTTATATTCTTTTATTACATAGTCAGTTGTAACAAAACCACATTATGCATGTAGGGCCTATTTCATGCTTGTAAGACCCATGACCCACTAAGAGACTATATAAATAGAGATATCCCACAGTCATAATTGTTTCATGCACACTTTACATACAAAACCTCTGTCAAATTGTATTCTCTCTCAGGCTTAGGAAACTCAATTGAATATGATCATTGTTGTTTGTTCTTCATCGTAGGTTTAGAATCTTTCCACAAAGAGGTTAACCTTGCGCCAGATGCTAGATAGAGATGGAGCTCGATTTTAGTTTTATTTAGAATTTTAATTTTGTTGTGAACAATTTAAAATTCTTATTTTAGAGATTTTAGATTTCTATTTAGAACAAGAAAACAAATGTTGTAGAATTTTTTTAGTTTATGATTAGTAATGTGATTATTAATTGGGAACTTTATTTTTTCTATGTTGCATGAACAAGATTTTGATATTTCTTTCAATAATAATTCTATTGTTATCTCAAGATCTGGCATTCAAATATGTCATACAAAATTTGATCATGGGCTGTATAAACTTAAGGCCAAAGAACGATCTGTATACAATTCTTAAATGTTTAAAGTTGCAAACCCATAGTCTTTTAAACATCAAAAGATTGATTCTGACAGTGAAACATATCTATGGTATTTGATATTGGGGCATATTGGTTTGTATATAATTAACAGACTAGCAAAGGATGGACCTTTAAGAGAATTAATTGTTTGTTCTCTTCCATTTGTGAATCTTGTCTGGAAAGCAAGATTACCAAAAGACCTTTCTCTGCAAAAGGTTCAAGAGCCATAGAACCACTCCAACTCATACAAACTAATGTGTGTGGACCACTTAATGTGCAAGTGAGGTGAGGGTTTGAATATTTTGACACTTTCATTTACAATTATTCAAGATATGGTTACCTATATTTGACGCAAAAGAAATCTGAAATTTTGGAAAGTTTAAAGAATTCCAAGCTGAAGCTAAAAAGAAATTAGGTAAATCACTGAAAGTTCTTCGATCCGATCGAGGAGGAGAGTACTTGGATTATGATTTTGAGGACCACTTGTGTAAGCATGGAATTTAATCCCAACTCACTGCACCTGGAATACCACAGCAAAATAGTGTTTCAAAAAGAAGGAACGAGACATTATTAGACATGGTTAGATCAATGAAGAGCTATTCATCATTGCCGCTGCCATTCTGGGGCTATGTCATTCAATGTGCAATGTACATAATGAATGTTGTTCCATCCAAGTATATCAAGAAGACACCATTAGAACAATGGCATGTTACTAAACCTAGTTTACACCATTTTCATATTTGAGGATGTCCAGCATACATGCTGAAAGGAATGATTGGAAAGCTAGAATCTCGCACCAAATTGCCCATGCTTGTGGGATATTCCATAAGAGACCAAAGGTGGTATATTTTACAGTCATAAAGAAAATAAGACATTTGATAAGTACCGAATTGCTCTATTTTTAATTCAATATTCTTCTATAATTATGAACTTGATTATTTATTTATATATGTTGAATCAATTTACTTTGTGTTTTTAGGATTTTCAAGAAATTTGGATGAAAAAGAATTAATTTGCGATGTTTTACAAGCAATGGTTAAACTTAGAATTACAAGTCTGAAATTTCACACATGATTTTGATAATTTTCCAATACTCTTTTGGAAAAAGTTCAAGACATACAAGTTTTAGATATTTTTCTTAGCTTGTCCAATTCTGAGTTATATCAAGGAAGTTATGGTTAAACTACTTTTAGTGGTTGCAGCTGAAGAAAACCAAAAAAATGGAAAAATTGCTACAGCCGCGGCCAGCCTTACTCTAGGCTGCGGCATGGGAGACAGAACGTAGTTTCCGCGGCTAGCAATGTCCCAGGCTACGGTCGGAGTCTGATTTTCTGGAAAATACATGTTCGAGTGGCCGCGGCTGCCAAGAAACACTGGCCGACGATCGATTTTTCTCTTAATTTTTGAATTTTAAATTTATTTTTGAAAAGGCTATTAAAGGGAATAGGGTTAACTTTGAATACAACTTTGGATTGTGAATTTTAGAGGCTAGAGCAGCAGAGGAGGAGAAAATACATCAATGTAAACATTCTTCAATCTAGTTTTTCTTTCTTCTCAAAACTCTTTTATTTTCATTGAATATTTATGTTTATGAATATAAATATGATTATGGAGTAGTTTTCTTTATAGTTGAGGGATATTTCAAAACCCTAGACATGAGATCTTGAATTCATTGATGAATTTTTATTTCTTCTATTCCCTTATATTAAATTGCTTCTATTTTTCTATTTGAATGTCATGGATCTTGTAAAATCTTGTTTAGACTGCCGCTAATTAGGGTTTTGCATTATTTTACTATAATCTTAGGATTGCTATTCACCTAATAGTTTAGGATTCTAAGTAAAGTAATAAATTACAATTAGGATATTATGACGAGTATTTTAAATGTGGTGAAAAATAGAACCTAGGTTAAATGAATTGAATGCTTAATGAATTTGTTGCCTTGATTAACCTGTTTCCATTGAGTGTAATAATTTTACTGTGTTAGATAGACTGCATGCTTAATGGGTTTATTGCTGGGTAAAAAGGGTTAATTAAGAGCGCTTAACTTTAATTAAGTATAATAGGGAAATTGGGATAATAGACTGCTTAAGTGTTATCTGCGGGGTTAATAGTTTAATTAGGAATAAGGAATATTATTTGTCATTGTTGATAGATTGATTGTCCAAGGTGGAGAATAATTCTTGACTATTTCATTAATATCGTTATGTAAAGACCCGACTAACTAAAAGGACTCGGACCTTTAGAAACTACTAAGACATACCACTATCTTTTGGATATATGCATAAAATAATAGACTTTATTATAAAAATCCAAAACACGGGATCTCATTGTTATTACATAAAATCATAAAGAAAAACAAACCTTTAATTAAATATTCAAATACTAAATGCAGAAATCATAAATACATAAATGAAAGACTCAAATGTCAACATCATCCTTGATCGATTCCATCGGTCCATTCCTTTAGTCCTCTCCCAATACACATGCCAAAGCCTCCTAGAATCTGTCCCGCCTTCCATGTTCATTTACCTGCACCATCTAAATAAAAAGGAATGAGCCTAATGCCCAGTAAAGAAAAACTACTAAAGCATAACGTAAAACATAAGATGTAAAAAACATAAAACATAAGACTACAAATTAATGGCCATTAGCTTATTACCTAGTATGTGATAAAAACCATATAGGTCCTCTTGCTACTATTAGAGGTAGGTTTAAACACATCTATAGTCTACGATAATGATAAAAATCTCAGGATTTGCTTATTTACTATCTAAGCAACCATATTTCCCAAGTGACTACAAACATAAAAAAAACATACATACTTACACATAGCATATAAACATAATCATAACACAAAATCCAACTTATTTTCCTTACCAAAACCGGAGTATTGGAGACAAGTGCGGAATATGAAACTCTTAAAACCAGATAGTAAAACCATAAGTTTCCAAAAGAAAAAAAGATCAAAAGAAGATCTAAACCATCAAGAAGAGAACTTACCGAAAAACCTTAACTTTCAAAGAAATCAAACACCTAACCAAAAGTCATTATAACAAGTTAGGCTTTAGAGAAAAAGAAAAGAATAAGAGGAACTGTGATGAACTAAACTTGAGGACTAAGAGTACCTTAGATAGCTTAGACTAAAATCTACACCTCAATACCGAAATCACACTCTAGCTTACTTCCCAAGTGTTTAGAAAAGCTAAGATTTGAAAGCTTTTAACCCCAAACCCCTAGTGTTTCTCTATAGAACGAATTTATCAGCTTGGAGGCTCTGAGAAATTTTTGAATGATGATGTAAATGGCTGAGTGAAAGGTCCTATTTATAGAGTTCAAGGAGTGAAACTAACTCCCTTTAAAATGAAAACAATAAATGAATAAAAATTGAATTTTCTTCTCAACAGATGCCTAGAACTCTATCAAAATCATTCAAGAGCAAGTCCAAGTTATTGAGGATTATTTCTAGCTCGGATTCCACGGATTTTCAAAAATGGCCAATGGAGCCGATATATCGCCCCTATAGGCGCTATATCGCCTGCCCCATATTCACAAGCCCCCTATAGTTGCGATATATCGACTTACGCTGATATATCAAACACGTTTTTGCACACTTTCAGCACACTTGAAGTTGTTTAAAACAACCTTGACTGAGTAATATGAGATCCTAACATCTAAAGGTAGGTTCTAGACTTCCTAGGTTTATCCTTGTTTAATTTATTCATCTAAAATCCTTAAAAACATAAATGTGACAAATGTCACATTATTAATTATTATATTAAAATCTTAGGTTATAATAAATAATATTTCTAGGACCAGCTATATTCATCAAACCTTACGATAAAATTAATATTTCTAAACTATAGGTTAAACTTATAAAATCTATAACTACCTCTATGAGTTTCCAAATAAATCCTCGTTTGAACCAATAACCACAAAAACTAAAATACTATAGGACAAGATACTACTATCTAACTAGGTAAAATTCTGAGATGCTACATGTTATATCCTTAGTTATTTAATCTTTGATATTTATTTCATTTTATGTTTTCTGTTTTTAAAACTAAAATTCCTTTCTAATTTCAGTTTAGTTCTTATTTTGAATAATAATTGGATCATAGTCCTCATGGGTTCGACCCTTATTTACAGCTATACTAAAGTAGCTGGTATAAGTGAATAAAAAAATATAATTAAATTTGATACGACATACGACACCCATCAAATTTTTGGCGCCGTTGTTGGGGACTATTGTATGTTTTTTATTATTCAATTTAATTAACTACATACTAACTAGTTTTTTTTTTTTATTGTAGGTGTATATGTCTAGCGACGATACTCAAGATAGACTACAAGCCATAAAGCATTATCTTGAGACATCGTCGTCCCGCTCTTCAAGCACTATCACTGACAATCCACTTTTTCAACCTTCAAAGAAAGTCAATCCAGTACAAATACCATTACCATCTGACGACGATTCTGACTCTGACACGTCAACTAAGTCTCAGATGGCTCAGAAAAGGAAGTTGAAAAAGTTGGCGGCACCGAATCTAGACCATGAACCTCTGTGTACGCTGCATCGAGATGTGAAACACATTGTGCCTGTCTACTAGAGCTGGCTATAATGACCCAAAATTACTAATAAGGCTTAAGGGCCTTGATTAGTGTGCTGGGATGGCATAATTGGTATTTATTTGAATAAATGATTAAATGCGTGATTATGTGGCATGCATGATTATATGATTATATGGATATGATTAAATGCATGTTTATGAGTATTAAATATGCATGTGGGCCCTGTTTAGCTTGTAAGGGCATATTTGTAATTTTGGTATGTTGAGGGCATAAATGTAATTATATGTGATACAATGTTAAGACCAAATTATTATGTGGAAATATTTGCAGCATATGACTCGAGACGGTCCTAGTGGGCGGTTTTGAAAAATAGTCACGGCGCGGATTAATATTGTAACGACCCAAATTTGCTAATAAGGCTTAGGGCCTCGATTAGCGTGCCTAGGGGGCAATAAGTGATTTATTGTTATAATATGTGAATTTGTGTGAATATGTGATTAGTGGTGCATGTTTAGGTGAATTAAATATGCATGTGGGCCCCGTTTGGTTATTAGGGGCATGTTTGTAATTTTAGCCCGTTGAGGGCATAAATGTGATAATTGTAATAATTGTGATATACTTGTGATATATCTGTGTTGCACGATCTGAGACAGTCCTAAGGAGTTGTTGGCTAAAAAGTCACAACAGGGTCGAAAACCCGACTCGGAGCGAGTCAAGGAGTATTTCAAGAATTAGACATTTTATGGGGTTATCGAGGTACGGAAATAAATATTTGGAGATATATTTGAAGATAGAATGTTTAGGACGGAATATTGGGGAAATTTACCATTTTGCCTCGGGGACATTTTTGGTACACCGAGCCTTGAGGTAACCTTAGAAACTTAAGTTAAATAAAACAAAACCAAAGAAGCTTTTAGAAAATCAGGAACCGACCCTCTTTCTTTCTCTCTCTCTCTCTCTTGGAGTTTCTCCCTTTGGAAGCTTGGAGAATTTTTGGTGAAAACTAATCAAAGACTAAGAAGTTTGAGCTGGGATTTTGGGAGCTAGAGGCTTGGAGCTTAGGGAACTAATCCAGGGACTCAACTCAGCTCAAGGTAAGCTCTAAACTTAGTGAATTATATTGGTTTTCTATTGAAATTTTAGAGTCTTGCATGTGTGTTGGGTGAAGAATCATATTTGAGTTTGATGAGGTTTTGAGCTAGAATTTTTGTTAGGTTTTGTTACTGAGTCCATGGTATAACTTCTGTGATGATTAGCTTGGGTTGTTGGGTTAATTTTAGGGTTAATTGGATTGGTTTTTGTGGCAAAAATGGAGGATTTTTCTGGGTTCGAAGGGTCAGGCCGCGACATTGTTCTTGCTGAGCCGCGACCCTTTGAAGCATTTTGGTGGCTAGGATGAAGGGTGAACCGCGGCATGCCCATGCTTGAGCCGCGGCGCGCCTGCCCTATTTTGGGATTAATCTCTGGTTGGGGGCAGGCCACGGCATGGCCTCATGGGGCCGTGACTCTTAGCACATTTTGGGGCTTTTAAGAGGTTTTAAACTTGGGAATCCAAAGGTTAAGGCTTAGGATGGATTTTATCACCCGGATTAATAGAATTCAAGGTTCCGGAGACTAGAATTATGACCCAAAGTTATTTAATGGATTAGAATTTTATGGGTGGATATTGTTGGTGCGTTTTGACTAGGGTTTCAGCGAGGCTCGGAGTAGGAGACTGTGCTCGGGACACAGCTAAGAAAATTGCTATACCCGTAGAGCTTGTGTTGCAAGGCACGTCCCTATATGATTATTTTACAGGGTGTAGCCCCTTTGATTGAGTTTATTCATGTTTAAGTATATGTTTAATTATGCTATGTGTGCATATATTTGAATGAACGAAAAACAGTCAGGAATGGCGAGGGCCGAGAACGGTGAAGGCCGGGAACGGCGAAGGCCGAGAGCGGCGTTTAGCACGTGGAGAATGGCAAAGGGCCAAGAGCAGCGTTTAGCACGCGGAGTGCAAGTTGCTAGGGCGAGACCCAAAAGGAGACCTGGGATATCCTCACGGTGTGGACCGCGAACCCAGGGCTTGGTAAATTGCCTTGGACGGCATGGCCATATGTGATTAGCCTGGTGATGGCTTGTTTATATGTTAAGTGTGTAATGTGCATATGTTATCTACTTGTGAGGGTTTTCTTGCTGGGCTTCGGCTCACGGGTGCTCTATGGTGCAGGTAAGGGCAAGGGGAAAGTCGACCAACCTTGAGTATGGCGTGATGAGCAGCGCGTACATGTTAGGCCTGCCTGGCTACCACGACAAGGGGTATTTTGGGAGATGATTGTGCTAAACCTAGATTTTGTCGTTTAGCTGACTCTGGTTATATTTTTTAGTTGTAAATATTTCTAAATGGTATTTTGGGATCTCAAATGTTAAACGCTTTATGATTTTTAGAAATTGGAATTATTTTCAAAGTTTATGACTCTATTTATGGTTTAATTACACTTTTGTCTTAAAACCTCGATTAGCGAGTTAAATACACCTTTTAAACTCACTTAGTAACAACTCTAAAGAAGTAGGGCGTTACAAATACCCGACTCGGGGGAGCCTAGGGGTATTTTTTGGAATTTAGAGAATTTTTTGGGAATTATTAGGTGTTTGATAAATAACTGGTAATTAATTGGATGACAGGATTAAGTGGTAAATATTAGGACCATTTGAGGAATTAGCGGGAATCGGGGAAAATGACCATTTTACCCTTAAGAGTAATGAAGGTACTAAGTTTTATATGGGAGGGAAAAATAGTATTTTCTTAGGTAAGGGATAAAGTCAGTAATATCCTAAGGATTAACCTGGTGGCTTTACAAGACACTCAGCTTTTCTTCTACTCTCTCTCACCATCTCACGTTTTTCTCTCTCAAGGGAGCCTAAGGGGAAATCCTGATTTTCAGGGAAAAGCTTAGGGAATTCTTGGGGGAAACATTGAGGAATTGAAGTTTTGAACTAGGGGGAAACAGTTGGGAAATCTAAGAATATAAGCTCTAGGGTGGAAGGCTAGAGGCTGGTGAGGAGTCAGCCATAATTGGGGTAAGTTCCTCTCACCATTTTTGTTATAGGATTTTGATTGTTGGGTAAAGTTTTGCTGCTGAATTTGGTATTAACTTTGGAATTATAGTGTGATTGAATTAAGAGTGTGATTTACTACTGAATTGGGATAATGATTGTTGTATAATTATTAAAGCTTTGGTGATTAGAAATATGGAATATATCCTTGAAATTTGTAGATTGTTAATGTTGAATTGAGGGAAAAATTCTGGGCTTATCTTGAGTGTTCTTGGCTGGGAAGAAGGAGGAAGAAAACCCAGAATTTTTTGGGTCGAAGGGGGTGCGCCGCGACCTAGCCAGGGGGCGTCGTGGGGCGTGTGGCTCTTATGGACTGGGATGCTCTCTGACTTGGGGTGCACCGCGACTTGCCTGGCCAAGTCGCGACCCGCCTCCCCTTTGGCTTGGGATTTTGCTCTCTGACTTGAGGCATGTCGTGACTTGCTGAGCCAAGTCACGACCTGCCTAGGGAGTTTGGTCTTGGAAGTATTTCAAGTGTTTTTAGGGCTTCGAACCTAGGTGCTCGGGACAATTTCTACTACCCGTTTTAGTAGAAATTGAGGTTCCAAAGGCTAGTTTTGTTTCCTAGGTATTTTATTGTGATTGGAAGTTGATGGATATCAATGGCCTTGGGACTAGGTTTATTGCCAAGGATCGAGGCTAAGGACCATGCTCGGAACCGGTTCACCTTCTCCGCTCAGAATCAAAAGTAAGAAAACTGCACCCATTTGTGTTGCTATGTTGGGACTAAGAGTTCCATATACTTGTATGCAATGTTGTATCATGGTATTATGCCATGTTAGCATGAGATAAACAACCTAAGAGTGCCAGAATTAATATTTGTGCACAGGACGCGACTCGGCCACTAGTAGCTGAGGTTAATTAAATAATCACTGAGCTTGGCCTAAGCGAGCCTGAGTCAGTGGGTTGAACGCTGGGCCCGGCCTAAGTGAGCCGGAGACAGTGGATTAAACAGAGGTTACGACCTAATGGTGTCGACCCTGTATATCGTATGATACGTTTACTGTTGTTAATATGATGATTATGGCATGTTGAATACTTGGATAACAGATTATTGATTTGTCAATTTTTATCGCTGATTATGTGATGGCTATGGACTGTGGAATATTTGGTTATGTTTTATGAATTATTTGGTTATTGATATTGTTCATGCTATGATATTATGGTTTTCTTGTTGGGCCTCGGCTCACAGGTGCTACGTGGTGCAGGTAAAGGAAAGGGTAAGATGGATCAACCATGGTGTGAGAGCTCTGGGGGCGAGGTGTACATTTTCAGTTGCTCGGCCACCACGGTCGAGAGATTGTACGGGGAAGGAAACCTAAAATGTGTATTTTTCCATTAGAGTGGCCTTGATTATTTATAACTTTTGGAAATTTTGTAAATATGTCCTTTAAACCCTGTTTTTGGGATCCCATGTACTAAACATTTATTTTAATGAAAATTATCCGCTTATGACCAAAATATTTTAAACCTAACTTGTTTATGACTTTAGGATCACATTTTCTTTTAAATGACTTGATTAGCAAGTCCTGCACTATTTTAAACACACAATATAATGGTCTTGGTTATCCAGGGCGTTACAACTTGGTATCAGAGCGGTCTTGGTTTAAGGGTTCCTAAAGACTGGCTGGACATGTACACTTGCCGTTAAAGACAAGCTCGACTCAGGGTTTTGTAATTGAATACATGAGATTATATGCTTAAATGCTTGAATGAAAATATGAATGTATTAAGTTGTCTGATTGATAAGGAGCATGAAATACTGATAGGGCCTAGCCCTTGGCTGTTGTGTGATGAAATTGAGGCGTACTTATTAGCATTTCTATTGCATGTGGTGAATTGTTTAAATTGAATGTATACATGCTTTATCTGTTTGTTGGGTTATGGAAGCATGGTAACTATGAATGTACTTAGTAGCAATGGAATTTGATAGCTAATGTATAGTATGGTAGATTGGTGTTTATTATGCTTTATGCATGCATGATTATTGTGGTTGTTTTGATCTGGTTGTGGGATGGTTCTGGGTATGAACATCAAGGCTGAGAGGTTTAGTCAGTGATGGCAGATGAATTTAGATTGTTTGTGCTCAGAAGGATTAAGTGGATCTGGTATTGTTATAGGGAGGGTTGCAAATGATAGTTAGGGTTGGAATCCTCCATTTTCCCCTGAAGGTAGCCGCAAACGTTCGCTAGTATGTGAGTAAGCTGTGAGGTCTGATAGAGGAGACTAGATGGGTGAACAGCGGACTTTTCTGGGGAAAGAGTTACTTTGTATATCTTGACAATAGGGTTACCAGTGTTGGTTTAACTTGAAGATATAGACAGATAAGAGTACTATATGGAAGGCTTAGAAGGCATTATCCTCTGGTTTTGAGGAAGGTTTGGATTTGCCTATGAATTGATCAGTGAGTGGGCATAGCTAATCCCATCCTTGATTATATGAAGATGCTAGGTCGTGACAGAGTGGTTGTGCTAAGTAGTTGTGGCGGAAGGATGCCCGGAAGTGGTACCCTAGACCTGAATGTTGGCAAGATGGGCTAGGAGGAACTCAGACAATGATTTGCTAAAAGAGATTATTATGACCTAGCTTGAATTGCGGAAACTAATAAGTTTATGAATTTGGTTTAGAATGGTAAGACGATGATAGCTTATGTCAACAATTTGGTGGGTCGGTCAATCCGCTTTGGAAGTTGATACAAGCGGATGTAGCCAGAAATGATGACTCATTTAAGGATTAAACTCTAGGATGGCCCAAAGCATCAGGGTCGCTTCAGTGCATGAGAGTTTCATCTGTGCTTGGGAAACAGGGAGGGCCATGTTATTTAAGATATAAGGAATGAGGCAAGGAGCGTGAATACCGTAGGGCAAGTAATGTAGATGGCGGCATTTCCATTTGTGGGAGTTATTAAGGACAGAGTATCGCTAATCGGAATAGAAGAAGCCCTAATAGTTCTATGGCTCCTAGTTTTGACAGGAAGGGGTCTAGTTTACAGGTTAGCTATCGGGACAGTGATGAGACCTAGTGAAAGTATTTAGGACGCATCGGAAGCAAGAGACGCCATTTGGGAAGACGTCAGGTAAGGGCACGTTTTCTGCATGGAATAATTCAGTATGTTAGGGCGGATTTCCCAAGATTAGAGAAGGGAAGACTGGAATTTCTTGTTACATTCAAAGCCCGAGGCTAGCTCCTCGAAGGTGATTGGTTAACTTGATAGTCCTCGTTCTGGGTTATATAACGAGTTGAAAGAGTTTGGTGTTGCATATCTCCCAAGAAAGGTTCAGATATGGAGCATATGCCTCAAGGATAGTATACGAGGGGCTTGAGATATTAGTGCTTGTTGGGGAGGAATTAGAAACTCCTTAAAGAAGAAGTGGAATACAAGTAGTAAAGGTGGTTGTAGTGAAAGTGATTGAGCTCGTCATATGAGAGCCTTGATATGAGCCTGAGTGGGAGCTAATTTGTTAGATAAGGGACAACCATGAATTGTAAGGGACTTCACTTGAAGTATACTAGTTGAACTGGATGGAAACTGAGTTGGTCAGTAGGGATTCAGATGGGTATATAAGGAGTTGTTGGGTACGCTTCAGAATTGAGCTATGGATAGGTTCGATATCAGGGACATTATGAAGAATGGTATTGGGTTGGCAGAAAGAATTACTGGTTGAGTTGAAGAAGTTCTTGACTTTGGAATGGATTAGAGAGAGCATTGTATCGTAGGATTCGCTGACATTGCCTGTTAAGGATGAAGAGTTTAAATGCCCGGTTATTACTAGCTGAGGACCAAGGAAAGAGATATTTCAGGAATTATTACTTGTACCCAGTGGGGTGTGATGGATTATTAACAAAGGTTCTTAACTGACTTAAGCTTCAGCAACACAGGTAAGTTTGACAAGCAAAGAGTACAAGAACAATATGGATGAGGCACATTTAGGCTCATTAGGGATGTGTTGATCTACTCCCCGGTTGGAAGCAGAATGTGGACGACTACTACACTGATGATACTAAGGCTGAAGCAGCAGGGCCACAGGTAGGGCTCCAGAAGGTATCAACTTCGTTTCTTCAAGGGTATTCAAGGTCACGCTACAGAAAGAGTTGGGGTCAAGTATGAAGAAGTTCAAGCAGAAGCTACAAAGAAGTTACTGAAGAACACTAGAGGGATAAGATGCATAATGAGACCGATGGACATGTCGTCTACTACATAAGTATCTTTGAAGGCAGATACACCAGAGATTGGAATGACAGAAGAACTTAAAGTTAGATTGAATGGACAACTTTGTCTCAGATTTCCAAAAGACAGAATAAGGATTGGTTAGCACCATGTGGTATAGGAATCTGCATGTAATGGATCGATATGGAGGGGTAACGTGAAGGACCTTATTTTTGTTAAGACATGAAACGGTAAGCGGTGCATCAAAGGCCGAGACGCACCTAGATATAGATTGATGGGATGATGGTTTGTGCCTCGCAAGAGGTGAAAGAATGAGAACATGGTTGGTATACATATAACATGGTCGGTATACATATAACATATGTAAGAAAGATAACCCTGAGATCAAGATTCAGTGAGACTTAATGGGTGATTCATGTTAGAATCCTTTGTCTGAACAAGGAGAAAATTAATTTGGAAGCGGACCTCTTACTTGGGAAGGTCCGTGCCAATTGGATAGGACACCACAGATTACAGTAAGGTCAGATAAGGTCACGATTGAGATTGGTATAATACCTATGAATGGTTATGGACAGATATATATCTCTTTGGACAATAGACTCCAGAGTGAGGATCTTGTGGAAATGGTGAAGAACCCTATTACTATGGTATGAGTTAAGATATGAAGATTAGATGAGTGATCAGATGGAATCTAGTGTTGAGATGGACATCCCAAAGGAACATTGTACTACCTTCTTAAGCCTATGATAGTCAGAAAGTTTCAATGGGTGATAGTGGCTAAAATTCATATATTGAAAGGTAAGGTGGTATAATAGTGGATTGTAAAAGTGGATCGTAGTACACCCCAAGTAAGATGATTGGACATGGAAGGTTGAAACTCAGCAGATTGAGTTAACATATTTTGGTTCGTGTGAACGAGTGACATGGCATGGTAATTGATAGTGCCGGGTTGAGACCCTTTAATTTTTTCAAGTTCTAGAAAGAAGTTAGGGAACGGTGGGAATAAGGTTGGAACCTAAAATTAGTAGCTGTCTACAGATAGAATGGAAATCTGAAGAATTAATGGTTGTTCTAATGAATTATGTATTGAATGTGCAAATGTTTGGGATATTAAGGAAAGTATAGTCCCTTGATGAATTAGTCACAGTGATGAATGCTGGATTACGGCATCAGTGACATGCCATAAGATATGGTAAGATAGAAAGCAAGAGGTACTGGTTTTAAGTAAAGAAATGAAAGGTGGTGAGTATCTTGGTTCATTATTGGTTCAGGGGGAAACTAATGAAGTTGTTAGAATTATTAGTGTAGAAGTATCTGCCTATCTGAAAGGACATAAGAGTTCGCAAGTTGTAAACTTTGGAACACGAAATTCCGGGATGGGAGATTTGTATTTCTCCAAGTATTGCAGACAAGAAAGAGTATAATATTCTGGGGAAGGAAAGGGAGTTTCGACTCCCGATCTAACAAGAGTTCTGAGATTGTACCAAGTTTTAGGCCAAGGGCCTACAAGCTAACCTTACCATAATATGGGTGATGGCTTGTGAGTATTGTTGGTGCCAATGACATGACGGGAAATAATCACTGATGAGATAAGCAGATCCTGAGGTTTCAGCAGAGTTGTTATGCAGGGAAGGGTGAATGAAATTATAGTTGTAAGATGAGACCTTATGGAGCAAGATTGCCACTCTAGTATGAGTGTTACTGAAAGATAATAGGTAAGGAACTGTACTTTGGAGTTATGGTCAGAGGTATGAGATTTGTTACCTGATGTGTTTGAATAAATTTCGAGAACGAAATTGTTATAAGGAGAAGATAGTTGTAACGACCCAAAATTACTAATAAGGCTTAAGGGCCTTGATTAGTGTGCCAGGAGGGCAAAATTGGTATTTATGTGAATAAATGATTAAATGCATGATAATGTGGCATGCATGGTTATATGATTATATGGATATGAATAAATACATGTTTATGAGTATTAAATATGCATGTGGGCCCTATTTAGCTTGTAAGGGCATATTTGAAATTTTGGCACGTTGAGGGCATAAATGAAATTATATGTGATACAATGTTGAGACCACATTATTATGTGGATATATTTCCAGCATATGGCTCGAGACAGTCCTAGTGGGTGGTTTGGCAAAATAGTCACAGCGAGGATTAATACCCGGCTTGGGGGAGCCTAGGGGTATTTTTTGGAATTTAGAGAATTTTTTGGGAATTATTAGGTGTTTGATAAATAACTGGTAATTAATTGGATGACAGGATTAAGTGGTAAATATTAGGAACATTTGAGGAATTAGCGGGAATCGGGGAAAATGACCATTTTACCCTTAAGAGTAATGAAGGTACTAAGTTTTATATGGGAGGGAAAAATAGTCTTTTCTTAGGTAAGGGATAAAGTCAGTAATATCCTAAGGATTAACCTGAAGGCTTTAGATGACACTCAGCTCTTCTTTTACTCTCTCTCACCATCTCACGTTTTTCTCTCTCAAGGGAGCCTAAGGGGAAATCCTGATTTTCATGGAAAAGCACAGGGAATTCTTGGGAGAAACTTCGAGGAATTGAAGCTTTGAACCAGGGGGAAACAGCTGGGAAATCTAAGAATATAAGCTCAAGGGTGGAAGGCTAGAGGCTGGTGAGGAGTCAATCATAATTGGGGTAAGTTCCTCTCACTGTTTTTGTTATAGGATTTTGATTGTTGGGTAGAGTTTTGCTGCTAAATTGGGTATTAACTTTGGTATTATAGTGTGATTGTTTGTGATTGAATTGAGAGTGTGATTTACTACTGAATTGGGATAATGATTGTTGTATAATTGTTAAAGCTTTGGTGATTAGAAATATGGTATTTAAGCTTGAAATTCGTAGATGGTTAGTGTTGAATTGAGGGGAAAATTCTAGGCTTATCTTGAGTGTTCTTTGCCGGGAAGAAGGAGGAAGAAAACCCATAATTTTTTGGGTCGAAGGGGGCACACCGTGACCTAGCCAGGGGGCGCCACTGGGTGTGTGGCCATTATGGCCTGGGATGCTATCTAACTTGGGGCGCGCCGCGACTTGCCTGGCCAAGTCGCGACCCGCCTCCCCTTTGGCTTGGGAGTTTGCTCTCTGACTTGAGCCAAGTCGCGACTCGCTGAACCAAGTCGCGACCCGCCTGGGGAGTTTAGTCTTGGAAGTATTTCAAGTGTTGTTAGGGCTTGAGGGTTCGAACCTAGGTGCTCAGGACAATTTCTACTACCCGGTTTAGTAGAAATTGAGGTTCCGGAGGCTAGTTTTGTTTCCTAGTTATTTTATTGTGATTGGAAGTTGATGGATATCAATGGCCTTGTGACTAGGTTTATTGCCAAGGCTCGAGGCTAAGGACCATGCTCGGAACCAGTTCACCTTCTCTGCTCGGAATCAAAGGTAAGAAAACTGTACCCGTTGGTGTGGCTATGTTGGGACTAAGAGTTCCCTATACTTGTATGCAATGTTGTATGATGGTATTATGCCATGTGAGCATAAGATAAATGGCCTAAGAGTGCCGGAATTAATATTTTTTCATAGGACACGACTCAACCACTGGTAGCTAAGGTTAATTAAATAATCACTGAGCTTGGCCTAAGCGAGCCAAAGTCAGTGGGTTGAACGCTGGGCCCAGCCTATGTGAGTCGGAGACAGTGGATTAAACAGAGGGTGCGGCCTAAAGGCATCGACCCTGTATATCATATGATATGTTTACTATTGTTAATCTGATGATTATGGCATGTTGAATACTTGGATAATAGATTATTGGTTTGTCAATTGTTATCGCTGATTATGTGAATGCTATGGACTGCGGAATATTTGGTTATGTTTCATGAATTATTTGGTTATCGATATTGTTCATGCTGTGATATTATGGTTTTCTTGCTGGGCCTCAGCTCACGGGTGCTACATGGTGCAGGTAAAGGTAAGGGTAAGATGGATCAACCATGGGTTGGAGTGTTTTGGGGGCGAGGTGTACATTGTCAGCTGCTTGACCGCCACGATCGAGGGATTGTATAGGGACGAAAACCTAAAATGTGTATTTTGCCATTAGAGTGGCCTTGATTATTTATAACTTTTGGAAATTTTGTAAATATGTCCTTTAAACCTTGTTTTTGGGATCCCATGTACTAAACGTTTATTTTAATGAAAATTATCTGTTTATGACCAAAATCTTTTAAACCTAACTTGTTTATGACTTTAGGATCACATTTTCATTTAAATGACTTGATTAGTAAGTCCTCCACTATTTTAAACACACAGTGTAATGGTCTTGGTTATCCAGGGCGTTACACTGGCGGTAGGGCTAATCTATATGCTACTGGTTCCACCTTGTCTAATATCTCAAAAGGACCTATAAAGTGGGGACTAAGTTTGCCTTTCTTCCCAAACCGCTTCACTCCTTTCATAGGAGATATTTATAAGAAGACTTGATCTCAGACTTTGAATTCCACATCTCATCGCTTGGCATCCTCATAACTCTTTTTTTGACTCTGAGCAGCGAGCATACATTTTCTAATCAGTTCCATTGCATCTTGAGTCTTTCTATCAGCCTTGGGTCCAAGAAGTTGTCTTTCTCCTACCTTGTCTCAATGTAACGGCAACCAGAATTTCCTTCCATAAAGTAGCTCATAGGGCACCATACCGATCGTTGCTTGGTAGCTATTATTGTAGGAGAACTTTATAAGTCACATATACTTACTCCACGATCCTCCGAAGTCTAGTACACAAGCGTGCAACATATCTTCTAAAATTTGTATGGTACGTTTCGACTGTCCGTCGGTCTAAGGATAAAATGTCGTACTGAGACTTAGCTTGGTACCCATGGCTTTCTGCAAGCTTCTCCAAAATCTTGATGTGAACATCGAACCTCTGTCAGATACTATGGTCTTAGGGATTCCATGCAATCGTACAATTTCTCGAACATAAATGCCTGCATACTGGTCTGCAGTGTACGTAGTCTTGACAGGCAGGAAGTGAGCTAACTTAGTGAGTCTGTCTACCACAACCCAAGCTGAGTTTTGTTCATGGAAATCCTGTCATGAAGTCCATGGCTCTGTCTTCCCACTCCCATTCTAGGATACTAAGCGGTTGCAATAAGCCTCCAAGTCGATGATGTTCTGCATTTACTTGCTGGCATATTAGGCATGTGGACACATACTCTGCTATGTCTTTCTTCATTCCCGACCTCCAATATAGTGCCTTAAGGTCGTGAGTCATCTTGGTAGACTCTAGGTGAACTAAGTATGGGGTAGTGTGTGCCTATTCTAATATCTTCATCTTAATCCCATGGTTATTCAGCACGCATATCCGACCCTTATATTTCAAGAACCCCTGTCCTAATATAGAGAAATATGTAGTCTTGCCTTTTTTGAATGCAGCCATATGTGATAATAACATGTCATCATTCTCTTGCCTAATCTGTATATCATCTAGTAAACTCGACTGGATGGAAAAGTTAGCAAGTTGACCCATGACTATTTCTATTCGAGCATTAATCAGCTCTTTCTGAAGCGACTTTTCAATTTTGGATAATGCTGCTAGATTTCTATAACTCTTCCATCTTAACGCATATACAACTACATTCGCCTTTCTTGGGTGGTATAGGATTTCGCAGTCATAGTCCTTGACTAGTTCCAACCACCTGCGCTGCCTCATATTGATCTCCTTTTGCGTGAAGAAATATTTTAAGCTCTTATGGTCTGTATAAATCTCCCATAGTTCTCCATGAAGATAGTGGCGCCAGATTTTCAGTGTGAAGACCACCGCTGCCAACTCCATATCATGTGTTGGATAGCGTTGCTTGTATTCCTTCAGCTGCCTTATGGCGTAGGCTATCACCTTGTCCTTTTGCATCAGCACATAGCCTAAACCTTGCTTGGACGCATCACAGTTTACTACAAACTTATCATTGGGTATCAACACGCAAAGTACTAGTGCTAAACACAATTTATCTTTCAGAAACTGGAAGCTTTCTTGACATTTATCCGTCTAATTGAACTTTTTTTGTTTCTGGGTTAGGTTAGTAAGTGAAGTGGCTATCTTAGAAAAGCCTTCTACAAATCTCTAATTATAGCCTGCTTGCCGAGAAAACTTCTAACTTCTGGCGCATTCTTAGGTCTTGGCTAATCCTTCACAACCTTTACCTTAGTTGGGTCTACTACGACTCCATCCTTGGATACTATGTGGCCGAGGAACGCTACTTGTGATAGCCAAAATTCGCTTTCTTGAACTTAGCATAAATTTGGTGCTCCTTTAGTTGCAGCATGGTTAGTCTTAAATGTTCCTCATGCTCAACTTCATCCTTGGAGTACACCAATATATCGTCAATGAATACCACAACAAATTTGTCCAATTAATCCTTGAAGACCCGGTTCATTAAGTCCATAAATGTGGTTGGAGCATTGGTAAGACCAAAAGACGTAACTAGAAACTCGAAGTGTCTGTATCGAGTCCTAAAAGTTGTCTTTGGTATATCCTCTTCCCTTACCTTGAGCTGGTGATAACCTGACTGTAGATCAATCTTTGAAAATATAGTTGCTCCTTGGAGTTGATCAAATAAGTCGTCGATCCTGGGTAGCGAGTACTTGTTCTTAATTTTCACCTTGTTCAGCTCGCGGTAATTGATACACATCTGCATGCTTCCATCCTTCTTCTTCACAAATAAAACCGATGCCCCCCATGGCAAATGGCTTGGTCTGATGAATGCTAAGTATAAGAGCTCTTGTAACTGCATTTTAAACTCCTTGAGTTCGGTAGGTGCCATCCAGTATGGTGCCTTTGAGATAGGCTCGGTTCCTGGTACTAGTTTGATTGTGAAGTCAATTTCCTGAGTAGGGAGTAACCCTGGTAAGTCGTCAAGAAATATCTCTGGAAATGCATTTATAATGCAGACATCTCCAACCTTTAATGGTGTTTCTTGTGCCACATTCATGATGCTTGCTAAGAATGTGTGACATCCTTTCTCTATCATCCTCTAAGCTTTGAGAAATGAGATAAGCGATGTCCATAGTCCTGAAACCTTTCCCATAAAACATAGTTTTTGACCCTTAGGAGTTTCGAATGTCACTTGCTTGCATCTACAGTCGATGGTTGCGCTGTGTCTTGCTAACTAGTCCATGCCCAGTATTACATCGAAGTCCTTGATCTCTAGCTCTATCAGGTCTCCTTCTAGCTCCATGCCCTCGACTTTGATTGGTACTCCTCGTACTATTCATGATGATAGAACAATTTTGCCCGAAGGCAGTTCCATAAAAAACCTAGTTCTAAATCTTTCACAAGGTTTGTCTAGTTTTTCTATCATTCCTAACTAGATATACGAGTGTATTGCTCCAAAATCAAACAATACTAAACATATATTATCAAGGATAGGAAGCCGACTTGTGACCACCTTATTACTAGCTTCGACTTCTCCCTGGGTCAAGGTGAAGACTCTTGCTAGGACCATCTTGTTGTCCTTCTTTTCTTCTGTTTTGAGCTACAGAAAATCCCTTTTCCGATGACCTTCCTGGCCACAATTGTAACAACCTTTGATGTTTGCACGACACTCCCCAGTATGTTGTTTCTGGCACTAAGAATACTGAGGGTGTAGACTCCAAGAACTTTACTTAGCTAGTTAGATAGTAGTAGTAGCAGTAATAGCTAGAAGTAGTTGAAGTATGTTTATTACTGTTGATTTTGGTTCAAGCCGGGACTTAGTTGAACACTCGTAGCAACACTTGTAGATTTTATAAGTTTAACCTATAGTTTAAGAATATTAATTATAACATAAGGTATGATTAATATAACTGATTATGAAGATGATAATTATTATACTATAAGGTTTAGATAGACCCAATAAGAGAATGACACTTGTCGTGTGCATGTTTATTAAGAAATTAAGCATTTTTGAGAAATAGTTTATTAAGAGTAATATTTAAAAATCCCAAAGTCTGACAGCAGCTTTGAAATCGTTATAGGACTCAGTCAAAGTTGTTTACTCAATTCAAATTAGGCTGAAACTACAATTACGTGTATAATATTTCAGCGTATGCCAATATATCGCAGCTCTAGGGGGCGATATATCGCCACTCGGGGAATACGAAAACACGTGAACTTCGCACGAACACTTCGGCGAGCCTCGGGAATATGAGCCCAGGCGATATATCGCCTACCAGGGGCAATATATCGGCTCTAGGGCAGGTTTTTCAAACAATTTTGAAACCGAGCTCATTTTAATCCATAACCTCTTGATAAGTCTAGAATCTTTTTGACCGAGTCTTAAGCCTCTGCTGAATGATTATTCAAATGATTTTCAATTAAAAAGACATTATTTTTATTCAAGCTAAAACAAGATCTTTTCATTCTTGAACTCTATAAATAGGACCTAGTTCCCAGCCATTTCTTCATTCTTCAAGCTGAGTTAAGAGCCTTCAAGCTGCTAGGTTTACTTTAGAGTGTTAAACACTTAGGTTGGGGTTATAAGCTTTACCATTTTAAGCTTATTAAACACTTGGGAAGTAAGGTTCATAGTGTGTTTTTCGTTATCGAGGTGTAGTTCGGGTATAGCATTTTCAAAGGTATTCCTATTACTAGTTCATTTCTGTATGTTTCATTAGTTTTTATAGTTTTTCTCTACTCAATTCCTAACTCATTGTTTTCATTCTTGGTTAGGCATCTAAGTTCTTTGAACTTGAGGGTTTTTGTCGGTAAGTATCTTCTCGGTGTTTTAGTTCATTCTTTTTTTTTCATCTTCTTCTTTTAAAAGTACTCACCTTTCTCATTAATGGTTTTTAGGAGTGTTCTAAAATCCCGTCCTTGTTCTCACATCCCGGTATTTGGTAAGGAAAAAAGAATAGTATTATATGCTTATATGATTATGCTATAGTAGGTTTTTATATGTTATGATTATGCTATAGTATGTTTTTATATGTTATGATATATGTTTTGTGGCTTATAGTTGCTTAAATAGCAAACCCCGACACTTTTATGTTTTGGGGCTTATAGTTGCTTAGCTAGCAAACCTCATTATTGTGAGGCTTATAGTTTCTTAGTTACCAAACCCTAATAGTTACCATGTACATGAATTAGAATTATGATATATGTTTATAGAATATGTTATATGTTTATAGCTTACGCTTATGTATATGTTTCGTGCTTGTAGTAGATTTTCCTTGCTGGGCATTAGGCTCATTCCTTTGTTTTATATGTGCAGGAAAATAGTTATGGCGGCGGGAAGATTCTTGGGGGCTTGGGATTGTGTATTGAAGGAGAATGGATTCGGTGGACTGCGTGAACGATTCGAGGATGAAGTTGTTTTTAGTTATTTCAGTTATGCTTTATATGTATTTTCCACACCTGATTTTGTAACGAATTTGTTAAAAGTTTAAGTTATGTTTTATTTTAAACAATGGGATCCCATACCCTAACCGAATTTTTATGTAATTCAATCTTTGCCTTACATTTTTTTATAAAGTTATGACTATTTCATATGTATGTTTTCTTAAGATTTGTATCTATGTATAGTAGTTATTAATGGTCCAAAGTCTAGAATAAGTAGGGTCATTACAGTTGGTATTAGAGCAAATGGTTCATTCGTATGAAGTTCTCCTTGATACACACACTCAAAGTTCTGAATCTGACCGCCAAGTAAGTGTTTAAGTTATAGTTATTATGTTTATAAGTATAGCTAACAATTTTAGTCTTTATGTTTTCAGTTAAGAATGAATGGAGCATTAACTTATGAGGATATCCGAGCCATTAAGGCTTTAAAAGAATTAGAGAACCCCAAAACATCATAGGAGTGCTAGAAAGAATCACTCGGAGGCTACTTTTGTTCCACAGGGAGATAGGTCACCTCCAAGAATCTAAGCAGATCATGATGAGATCAACAAAGCAATACGTTTTAGTAATTAGACTTTTTAGAGATTATCCTACTGTGATTGCAGCCTTAGAAGAAATTTGGGAGATGATAGATGACGAAGATGAATTGCCAATAGCTATGAGATATTACTTTCTCATACTTAGGTTCACTTCAAAAATGGAATTTCAGTTTACAAATGAACAAAAACATAGAATTTTTACGAATCTTCCTCGAGGGAATTTTGAGGCACAAGACAAGGATGACTACGAAGAGATAGATGACAATATGCTAGATGAAGGATCGGATGTAGAAGATCCTGATTTTTAGAATAGACTAGTTTCATTGTTTATTTTCATTTATTATTTGTTTTCTTTTATGATTGTAAATAGTGAAAACTTTTTTTTTTTCCAAATTAATATCTTGGTTATTTTGTTATCATGTATGAGTTTGATTTTTCTTTTGTAATCATAATAAATAATAAATTTAAATAAATAATTACTAAGTTCGATGAGGGTGGATACAAATTAATGAACCAAGTTTCTATATTGAGAGTTAGGGGGCCATAGTAGTGGGAACGATTTTACTGATCCCAGCCCTCCCTCAATATGGTTAACTTTGGAACAAAGATGAATTTCGAGGCTGAGAATTAAGTCATATAGGATGATTAGAAATAGACTTAGAAAATAAAAAAGATGGCTTATTTTTCTAAGTATAGAAACCCACTCTAATAATAAAGAAGACTTATATAATTTTCATAAGAAGTCATAATTAATAGGCCCGAGTTATGTTTGTTTAGATTAATTTTTTGCCTTAGAGCCTATTAGGGTAAAGTTCTGACATGTTTCCCTCAACTGTTAGAACTCTGCTGCGATGTCGCTTCAAAGATTTGCTCGTACCAACGGAAATGCCTCCAATGCTGCTCCAGTGAGCAATGAAGCCCCTCCAGTTCGCAGAAGGGGAGTGCATGCTGCTGCAAGCCGCAATGCACCCCCAACATCGCCAGTTGACAACACTGCGGAGATCACCAGACTGTGACAACAAGTTGAGGAACTATTGCAGCAACAGCGACAACAGGCTCAGCCTCAGATTTAGCCTCCTCGTTCGCCACAACCACAGCCGCAGCAAATGGCCTCAGCACCCCAACAAGTTGTTCCATATGGTGGATGGCTAGTGGTGAATTATGCACCATATCCAGTTCAGCACATGGAGCCAGTTTATGAGCAGTTTCATAAGCAACTCGCTCTGAACTTTGAAGGGACTACAGACCCCTTCGAGGCAGAAGAGTGGCTCAGGAATGTGGAGCCAATCCTAACGCACATGAATCTAGGCAACGTGGACTGCATATCATGTGTTTCGTCTCTACTCAAGAAAGATGCGAGAATATGGTGGGACCTAGTCCAGCAGACACATGAGGTTGCCACCATGACTTGGACCTGATTTATGGAGCTGTTCCACAAAAAGTATTATAATTCAGTTGTCATCGCTTCAAGAGTCGAGGAGTTCGCTGGTTTGAAGCAAGGGAGTTTATCAGTGGCAGAGTATGCTCGGCAGTTTGATCGATTAGCTAAGTTCGCACCGGAAATGGTTCCAACTGACTATCTGAAGTTCGTTAAAGGACTTCGACCGAAGATCGAGCTAGGAGTTAAGCTAGAAAACCCAGGAAATACTACCTATGCCGACATTCTAGAGACGATAATAAAAGTAGAAAGGTTGTAGGCTAATGTTAATAAAGAATAAGCCAATAAGCCTGAGCCTAGACAGAAGAATCAACCTTAGACTAGTCAGAACAACAACCATAATAACAACAGCAATTAGTCCAGCAACAACAATAATGGTCAGAAGAGAAGGCATCCTGACAATAAGCTGTCTAATAGCGATAAAAGGGGATGGACAAACAATGGAAGCAGTAGGTCGGGTTATGTAGAGTACCCGCAGTGTACTAAGTGCCAGAAGAAACATCCTGGTGAATGTCGGGCAAAGACCAAGGGATGTTACAACTGTGGTCAAGAAGGACACCAGAAGAAAGAATGTCCTCAGCTCAAGCCAGAAGGGAAATAGGAAGACAAGATGGTTCCTGCCAGGGTATTTGCCTTAACCCAAGGAGAGGTTGGTGCTAGCAATAAGGTGGTCACAGGTCAGGTTTCTATCCTCAATAATATATGTTCTGTATTATTTGATTTGGGAGCCACTCATTCGTATATCTCGTTAGGAATGATAGAAAAACTAGACAATTCTTGTGAAAGATTTAAAACTAGGTTTGTAATCGAGTTGCCTTCGGGCAAAGTAGTTCTATCATCATGGATAGTACGAGGCGTACCGATCAAGATTGAGGACGTAGAATTAGCACTACAAGAAAAAATACTTTCAATAAGACTGAAAAAGTATTATCAAATATATACCATAACACTTTTTGATGTGTTAAGAAAAGCGGTGTTATAGTAGATCAAAGCACTTTGCATAACACTTTTCCATAGTTATAGACATGTGTTATGGTATAGCCTACGATAACACTTTTGTTGCGTTATTTTAATTGTTAGATAAGTATTTCATTATGCTATTTATGAGTAGATTATATAACACTTTTTTGTACTTATAAAATAGTGTTATGATACATAACACACTTCTGCATTATAGAAAATAGTTTGCATAACATAATTTTATGCTTATAAACCAGTGTTATTGTAAAAGATACAATAGCACATTTTTTATATTATTCTAATATTTAGATAAGCTTGAATTATTATTATATAAACTTGTACATTATATTTATTTTTTTAATTCAAACCCGCTTCATTTAATATACTTAAGACACCCTTAACATTGTACAAATATATGTTTGAGTACCAATTATATGGTTCATAACACATATAACCAAGTAATTGTGTCAAAATACATTCAAGATTATCTAAAAAATAATCCAAATGTCTTAAGATATTCAACATAAACAAAACATTCTCACAATAGTCAACAAAATAGTCTTAAATAGTTGCATATTCAAAAGTAAAGGTAGGAATTCATGATCTTCCAAATGTCAGCACACCAAAGTCTTCCAAATAAGATTTTCTTTTGCACTTGACTTGTTGAATCTGGTAAATAAAGCATAAAAGAAAAACTAATGAGGTCATGAAATATCATATCATTCATCTAAAATAGTCAATAATGCTATCATAATCTTGGATTGCATATCGGTTAATGTTGAACAAGCATTATATAATCAAATAACCAAATAAATACCTCTTGGGATAACCTTTTGAGAAGACCATGCAACTGTTGAACCAACAGCTTCTCGTATAGTATGCATCGCATAGTTAGGACGAAATAAATAAGCACCAGGCACAACAGCAACATCACCCATACAAATATAAAATCTGGTCCAAGAGGAATTCCGTGCACCTCTAAGTCTGGATCACTAGAATCCCAACGGCCTTCAACAATAATTGCATCTGACCAATCGAGCAAGTAGCAATCATTCCTTGCTTCTACAAAGTTATGGCCTTTTTAACTCCAACACTCTGCAAAATTAATTTTGAAAACAATATATTAATTTTTGTATTTGTTTCCTTAAAAAGAAAGAAAACAATTTGAAGATTTACCTTAGGAGAAAGAATATTTTTGGATTGTGGAATATTGTGGGACTGCCCCTAACTTGTTTTTGCTCTACCGCCCTAATAAATGTGTCGTTTAAAGGGTTGACTTGCCTAACTGAAAAATTACATGTAGAAAATTATACACATGTTTGTTTATGACTCTGACTTTATGTATTTTTGTGATTGCACTATATGTTTGAAATTTATTTTTCTCTCTCAATATATATTAATTTCCTAAACAGAGTGTTAGATTCTTAATCTGAAAGAAAATCAATACAATTGACTATAGTTTTTTATGTCTCCAATATGATAGAATTATTAGTCACTCGTGCATATAATACACATATATTGTTTGTTGGAATGATTTATATATATATATATATATGTATATGTTATAGTACTAGTACATTTAACTGTTTAAAGACAGCTAGAATACATAGAATGATCAGTGGTTAAATTGAGCTATAAAAGCATGCATTATATTATAGTAAATATTGTGAAAGTTTTTGATGAATTGTTAATTTTGGTGCATGAGTTAAAGTTTGAATGAGGAGCTCAATTACTTTCCACTTGGTCCATGCAGCAATCAAATAAATATTGTGACATGTTATCCTTCAGGTTTGTTGTAATTGAAGAACTAATTAACTAATTTATTAATGCCATATTACTCATATATGAAGGGAATCGTATAAGTCAGAAGCAACATTTTTATATTATAGCTTAACTGCTTACTACTGTATAGTACAGAACTAGAGGCAGGAAAAGAAAAAAAAAAGTGAGTTTGTCTTTCATGATAAAATCTCTTCTCTAAATAATGTTTCATCATATGATATATCCTCTTTATTAATATATTTTTGTTTTCTTTTTTATGGTTCCTCTTTCTTTTAGTTAAATTAAACATCTGTAATTTCTGAATTAATTAGTATTCTGACTTCACACTACAAAGAAGATGTCCTTTATACAGATGATGATCTTAACAAGGAAAATGAGGATGGGATAACAATTTTGTTTTACCTGCAGAAAACATATCCTAGTGATGAGAATGAAGGGGTTTTTAAAGGGATGATGAGTGAGAGAAGAGAGTTTGAGAAACACTAATGCATGAGAAGAAAGAGGGACCAAAGGACTTTACATAACTGAACATCACATGAAATGTCAGTTGATATAATCCAATATTACTTATTAAATTATAATAAAAAATAGTCATTTTTAAATTTATCCACATATAAACACATCATGTGATGTTGAACACAAAGAACCTTATAACATGTATATGATTTCTAAGAACTATTAAAGAAATTTGTACACAATTTATTCATTCATTTATTTTGTATATATTTAGGGAAACAATACAAAGTTGCAGAATATTATAAACAGCAAGAAAGGCTTCTTGAAGGCTTCAATGAGATGGAGATCATGACTGAAATGGGTTGCTTCCCTAAAAGTCTATCTGAGGTTGTTGCTATCTTAGATTAGTTTTGAAATCAAAATTATTAATTAGTGCAAAGTAATTTTAATTTTCTTTATGTCTCATTTGACAATTATTACTTGAAAATAAAGGAGATTAAGTGATCATTAAGGAATGGACACAAATATATAGCATTGCTTTTGAGTGTATTTAGTTCATTTCCCATATAAAAGCTTACCTAATCATCTATCAATACCAAGTAAAAAAATTCAAACAACACACAATAATTTTTCTTCCTTATATCACCGCAACACACAAACAAATTTTCAAAAACCCACTTCTCTAAGACACACAAGTTTTCAACCTTCCGTTATCACCGCAGCACACAATTTTAATCTCAGAACCTACTTCTCTACGAATGAATATTTAAGATATTCAAACTCCTCTAACATTTGTATGATATTAATAAAAGAGTTAAGAGAACATACTTCCGTACCTCTTGCAATTAATAATTAAGTTAATTAACTTTGCAATGCTCCTCGCCAATTTGATCCATAACCTAAAGAATATAATCAATACCTAAGAGATTAATACAAAATTAAAATTAAATGATACAATAAAACCATAAAATTCATGAAATTACTTGTTACGAGTCTTAAAATCATAAACTATATTCATTAATGGTTCAAACTTAACATAAAGAAACACATTCCAACTCAAATGTCCAAAAAAATCATCATCATTTCAGCTCATTCTATCTTAAATTCAGCTACTAAAAAACTAAAAAAAACAATATTTCAGCAACTTAAAAACAAATATTTCAGCTGTTTTGTTTATTTATATGCTGACAAAATGAATTTTCTCAGTCAGATTTGATAAAATTGTTTCATTGGGAACCTTGATATCCTCCTAATAGGAATGATAATCAGCCAAATTAAAAGCTTGGACAATCATAAATAATTGATAAAAGTATAGCCACAGATACATAATTTAACTGAATCTTAAATAAATTGTGGTAGCACTGAGAAGGTACCTTATTATAAGAAATGCAAGTGACTCTAGTACATTAGCTCTATTCATATTCCTAACTCTTGAAGCTAATATCTTTATGTGGAGTTATCACTAAATCTGTCCTATCCTTAGGATCTCTAGCCACAAGCAATGAACACTTACCATTTGTAGAGTCCAAGAACTTTACTTAGCTAATTATTTAGTAGTATTATAGTATGTATAGTATTATCTTTGTTACTATGGATTTTTGGTTCAGACCGGGAATTATTTGGACACTCATAGTAGTACTTATAGATTTTCTAAGTTTAACCTATAGTTTAACAATATTAAGTATAACCTAAGATTTGATTATATGACTGATATTAAGAATAATATTTGTTATACTATAAGGTTTAGATGAGGACCAATAGGATTTTAAGCACATGTTATGAATGGATGATTAAGAATTAAGTATTTTGAGGATTAAATTTAATAAGGAGTAAAGTTTGAATGTTATAAGGTCAGTCAGCAGCTTTGAATACGTTGAGGGCTTAGTCAAGGTTGTTTAATCCATTCAAACTTAGCTAAAAATGTGTAATTTCGTGTTTAATTAATCAGCGTGTGCCGATATATCGCAGCTATAGGGGGCGATATATTGCAGCACGTAGATACGGAAAACACGAAACGATGCACGGTCGCCTCGGGCATACTGGCCCAGGCGATATATCGCCTACAGGGGGCGATATATCGCCTCCTTCAGCATAATTCAAATGTTTTTTAATTCTTTTTCCTTTTAGCCATTCAACTTCTTCATAAGTCCAGCATCTTTTGAACGAGTCTTCAGCCTCTGCTGAACGATTATTCAAATTATTTTCACCTAAAAAGCTATTATTTTTATTCAAGTAAAATTAAGATTCCTTCATTCCCAAACTCTATAAATAGGACCTAGTACCCAGCCATTATTCACCTTTTACTCTAAGTTCAGAAGCTGCAAGTGCTAGGAGAGTGTGAGAGTTAAACACTTGGGTGGGGAAATCATAAGCTTAATCATCTTGAGCTTATCAAACACTTTGGGAAGTAAGATTTCATAGTATTTCGGTTCGAGGGTTAGATTGATCTACAAGTCCTCAAGGTATTCAACACACTCTAGTTCATTGGTTTTATGTTATGTTTCCCTTCTCTTAGTCTTCTACTCAGTCTTCTAACTTCATTCTTATTTTGGTTAGGGAATCTAAGTTCTTGAGCACATAAGTTTTGGTAAGTGTGACTTTCAATGGTTTAGTCTTTCCATTCCTTTCATCTTTTTTTCTTCATTAGACTCACCCTGTTATAATGATTATTAGGAGTGTTCCAAAGTCCCAACACTGTCCACATATCCCGGTAACTTTGGTAAGGAAAATAAGGTAGAATCAATATGTTATATGCTTATGTTATCTTATGTTTTATGTTATTAAATGTATTATGATATGTATGTATGTATGTAGGCTTGGGCATATGACCCATATGACTAACAAGACCCCAAAAGATTATGGGCATATGACCTACTTAGCTAGTAGGACCCCACTAATCTAATGGGCATATGACTTGTTTAGTCTATGGGACCCCAAGTAACAATGGCCATTATAGTATGTGTATGTTATAAGTATTATGTTAAGTCTTTATGTTTCTTATGAAATTATGTTTATGACTATGTGTTAGATTTTCCTTGCTGGGCATTAGGCTCATTCCTTTTTGTTTTATGTGCAGGAAAATAGCTTTAGAGGCGATCAGGTTCGTGGATGCTTGGGATTGTGTATCGATGGTGAATGGAGTCAAGGAGACGAGCGTTATTCAATTCGAGGATGTAGTCTTGTTTTACTTTTTATGGTTTTACATGTATTTTCCGCACTTTCTATGTAACTCTTTTTCTTACTTTAAGTTATGTTTTGTGTTAAAGACAATGGGTACCCATATCCTTCTTGGTATTTATGTAAGTAACTCTTGTTTTTACAAGTTACTAAATAAAATTATGGTATTTTCGCAAATGTAAGTTTTATTAAGGTTTGTATGTATAGTTTCCTTAATGGTCCAAAAAGATCTAGAGTAGTGGGTCATTACACCATTAGTTGCTAAGTCCTGTGCCAAAGCAGAAAAAAAGGCATTGAGAAGACAACTAATTGAACTAAATAAAGAAAAAGAGCAAAAATTCTCAAACAAATTGATCTCAGTAAACACTGGTATATATATGACAAATGTCAACCATATGCAGAGTGATTCATCTTAAACAGTGGTTGAATGCAAACAACTTCAAATTAAGAGAGAAATTCCTATATTCATGAGTCTTCTTTCTTGTAAATATCTAAAACAAATCAACAAATGTTATACGAAATCGTCAATTATAGTTGTATTAATGAAGCGAGATAACCCGATATATGAGAGATAAAATTATGGTATTGACATTATTCTAGCAATCAAGCCTATATATCTATATCATCAATTGACCACCAATGAAATTAAGAGTGCCTTATCTTGAAAATCATAGATTTCGGTGTAGCTTTCCAAATTTTGCAGTTAGGTTCTATAAATAATTTTGGTTACAGTTAATTGCACTTTTTACATGAATAATAAACTATTGTATTTAGACAGTTAAATGCACACGAAAAAAGGACATAATGATTGAAATTGTGTACTCAAAGCTTTCCCGGTACTTAACAATGTCTTGCATAAACCTTTAAAGACACTGATTATAAATAGTTCTTTAGCATATGAAATTGGTTGAAAGCTCTACACCTAAAGATGCTGACTTCTAGCCTTCTAGTACACATTTAGCAAGCCAAATTGTATTATTCAAACTCATTGGTAGAAGAAAGAATATCATAGCAAATACTATTTAACCTTAAATATATAATAATCAACTGTATTAAGATGAAAGTATAAGAACTCAACCCTGCTTTATCAAGGTGAGCATTACATAACTATCATTATCAGCTTTCTTTGTTTAATATAAAACTGCATTTTTAATTTTTTTTGCTCATTCTACTATCATGCCTTGCTAAACTTCTATGGTGTATAATTTCGGTAAAATTCTTCATGAACAAAAGTTTAATGAAATTATACACCATATAAGAATATTACTATCATTTCAACTGGTTCCTAAATAATCTGAATTAGAAATTTAGTACTATAGTTCTGAGAGATGAAAATTAAGAGCTAGAGAGATTAAAACCAAAATTCAGGAACAGATTAAAATTGAGCAAAACTAGGGAATGCAATCTTCAATCTGAGAATCAAGTACACCTTGCTAATTTTTATGTTCTCACCATAAAATGTTATGATTCAATTGTTGAATTATATCCATTTCAACTTTTGAAGTGGCATTAAATCACCAAAAAGTAGAAAATAGCCTTAAAACCCCACTAATGTCTGAGACACCCAAAAGACTAAATCTAAACTTTCCAGCCGCATGTAAGTGGGACAAAAGGAATGTTTCTAAGCCAATGCAGCAGCAATGTCTCAAAATGGGCCATTTCACATCTCTTAAATGTCTAATAATTTGTATTATGTGTAGCTCAAACAAGCTATTATTTATTACATGTTTTCAGCTGTCAAACCATGCCTTGTGTCAAACTCTCTTAAAAAGAGGTTAATAACTTTCCATTTTGTTTGGTGAGGGAAAACATTTTCATAATTGATTATAGTGGAAACCAGCTGTGTCATTTTCATTTCTACATGTTTGATTTTTCATATCTGTTTTAGTAACCATATTTATTGTGTTATGAGTTTTGTGCTTAATCAGAAAGTGTGTGATCTTGAAGCGGTGTGTATGTATGCAACACAACAAGAAAGAGAGGCTCTCTACTATTTCAGGTCTGAAAACCCATGTAATCACAATATGTAATCACATAGATATTCACTTATATATATATTGAAAAAATAAAACAAATCAAATGAAAGACACCCTATAAAATCATAAATTTTGAATAAACACACTGCTCCCTCACCATTGATTAAGACATTAATTGAGTCAACTACGAGTGGTAGAAGAAAAACAAATCTTACGGCACAAATACCTTACAGATAGTTAAATTTTATCTAACTCATACCTCTACAATACTCTGAATCAGTTTGAATCTTGCATGCCGAAACATGTCACTGCCATCCACGAATTTAGCCAACAAGGAATTCTTATTCAAAGGCCAACCAACAGTATAGTAAAGCACCAGACAGTAGTTTGGTTTTTCTGAGACCTACAATATAAACCTTCCACATCTTAAAATATTCTTCTATTCCCTTCCAACGAATGCAAGAGTATATCAAATAATAAATTTTTAACTACTTAATACAAAGTTAAAAGTGTATGCGTGATAAAGAAGTCTTAAAATACACACCAAAAGGAGATAAAGTCATAACTCTCACCCCAAAATATCACCCGAAACCCAACTTAATTTATTATTTTGAAAACAAAATACAACTACCAACAGATCAAAGAAACAAAATGGCTGAATACTTTCTTATTCCTAACCCACACAACAACCCAAAACTTCATCTTTTCACACAAAGAATCCAGAGACACTTTTTTCCTTTAAGTCGAAATTGGAGGAAGAGGCTAAAGAGATATGGAACAAACTAGCCTTTTAGTCTTAAGTTTCTCACTCTAGTAACTTTTAATTGTAGTATTCTTTGTTATAGTACCAATATCAGTACTTTATGAGAAATGGATTTGATTAGATACTGAGTTTGTGTTTCGTTTTTTAGTGATTTTCTTCCATTAATGGTTTGACACTATTTTGGTTACATCATTAGTTATGTTTTGTGTGTTTTTATTTCAATCAGAATTGCTTCTACTTGGGTGTTATTTGAGTACTGGTTCAGTGGTTTCCTTTTTAGTTTATTTTAATCTTTTTCTTATGATATTTCTATCTTGGTACCAATAGAGTAATTATCTATCCAGCATAATATTCAAGCTACAATCATAGTGAATTCTGTTAAGGAAATAATGGTGCAAACTCTATACATACATTTTATTCATGATTATGTTGTGTATAAATTTCTCATTTTTTTGTAGTGACTTTGACTAGAAATCATTCTTTTCTCTCTAGCTATGTTAGTGCGTCTATGATGATGATTATTTAAGACCTTGCTAATAATCTCAAGACCATGATAAAATTGACTCAATGAAAGAGATTACCACTAATTTAAGCACGAAACACATGAAGATTGTTAAAATTTCTAAAATAAAGTATTCTTGAAACATAACCAAAGTACCTCAGATAAAGTCAATCATAGTTTGGAGTAAAAAAAAAAGGTTGTGTAGAAGTTCATAAATAACTTGGTTAATGAGCTTTATCCTGTCATACATACAAAAAAAAAATATATACTTAGAGACCATGTTCCTCTTAATCATACCAGCAAACACAAAATGAGTTGAACACATAGATAAACTCAAAAAATATAAGACAGACTAATAACAGATCCCACTCTCCAATTAATGTAATTGGAAGAGACTAAACCTTTTTTCATGGATCCTAATGGACGAGAACTTGATAACAAATAGTGTTGGAGAGACATAATACAAAGTATAGGAGAAATACTAGTTTAGTTCTGAAATTTGGTACTTGTTCAGCAACACTCTCAATCAATTGTTGTCCTGACATCAATGAGTTTCTATACTTAGCAAAAGTTTCAGATTCTGGTGCAAGAGGATTAGACGTGGGCCTATCAACATCCTACAAAACAAAAATAACAAGATTGAGTGTTTAAATCTTGGCCGAACCACATGAGAAAGCACTTCACAGGGTGATATATACACAAATGAAACCCAAACTTGATATTCATATCCAGACCTCTTTTATATTACATAATACTTATTGCATTAATATCCATTTTTAAGAATAAAATTTACACCTTCAACAACTTAATGTACTTACTTGTAACAATTTCATTACACAGTAACAGTGAAACGTTCATAATTATTCAAAAGAAACACCCACCAAAGGAGACCCGAATCAGAGATTATGAAACTGTTGGTAGCGCCAAAGATATTCACTAGTTGTAAAATTAGGGTTTGACATGCAACAGTTGAAGGCAGAAAAGACGGTGGAAGCGCAGGAAGACATTTTGGTATGAATTCATCCTTATTGAAGATAAGAGCCTGATAGAATAGAAACCTGTAGAGAAGAAAATACACAACTCAGTAACTGCTCTATAATTTTTTCAATGCACAACTCAACAATGTTGAGTTATATATGTCAATGTTCTGGATTTAACTTTTACCAAAACAAAACAAAGAAAGACATTGAATTTTACCAGCAAGTGGGACACTGATGAACAAAAACATATTTCATTGTTTCCACATATTTCAATTATTCCATGAGCAAAAACACTGATGAACACTGCAAGGACTATTTTGCATCATATTATTAACTGGGCTGTGCTTTAAGTAATGCAGTAAATTACAGTCCTAAGACAGTAACTGTCATAGGGTCAATTTTTTAAAACTAAAATACCACCATGTTATGTTGATGGCCAAAGCTTTAAACATAGGTTAGCTAACCCAACAATAAAAACAAAATGCACAACCAAGTTTCAGTTCAATCAAATAACATGTGAATAAGAAAAAGTACAAGGTTTTATTAGATCCAAACATGGGTGAAAAGTGAAAACAAAAATTGAAAATCAATGATACCTCAAGACAAGTCCCCAAACAGAGTTTGAAAGGAATATTTAAATCACAAAAAGTGGTTAGGGATTTTAAAATTAGACATTTTTCAAATATTCTAAATAAATAACCAGCCTATACTGACCTTCAAAATTAAGACCCTAATACATGATACATGATACAAACTTACGAACATAACAAAGGAATACTTAGAAGTTCATATCCCAACCTAGAGAAGGTCATGAGAGATTTAGGGAGATACACTGAGATGGGGGAGAGTAGTGAGGGAAATGTTGAAGATTATATTTATATATATATATATGATCAGAAAACATGGCTCATGAATGAAGTGATTCTTAAGAAAAGTATAGTCAAAATTTCAAATGAAAAATTATAGAGAAGCATAGTTTATATTTATCATATATCTTGAGATTTTAATTTTACATAAAAATATAAATTTCAACATATTCTATTACCTTTGTCTTAATTATATAACTATCTATATTACACTTGCTTTCTGCTAGGGTTTTCAGAATTTTCTGCCTTGTTGGTCAAAGAAGAAGGCACCGATCGTACCCTTCTCGCTCATTTTTGGGCCGCATAGACCTGATCATCAGTCAAATATATCATGAAATTTCAGGTGATGGGTAATGATGATAATACCAAATGTTTAATTTCTAATCAAACAAAATATGTATCTACCTAACTAGCTAGGCGCTGGTTATGATTGATGGAGTTTGTGCAAGAAGATCAATTATCAAGTTTCAAAGAAGAAGAAGAGTCATGATTACACATAGCTATTACCTTTGTTCTTGTAGATGCTTCATTTCCAAGAGAAAGCACGGGAGAGGGCGTCCCCAGGGAAGAGAGCAGCAGAGAGGGCTTCCGATGAGGAGAAAAATTAAAGGAGAAGGTTTCGTTGGGGAGAGAAAACAATTGAGTGGACTTTACAGGGAGAGGGTGACGGAGAGAGTACTCCACGAAGAGAGATTGATGGAGACGTCTGCATTGTACGAGAATTCCCAAAAGTATTTCCCGATGACTTACCAGGGTTGTCGCCGACTCGGGAAATTGACTTCATGATAGAATTAGTACCGGGCACCGAGCCTATCTCCAAGGTACCATACCGGATGGCACCTACAGAACTCAAGGAGTTAAAGACACAGCTACAAGAATTCCTAGACTTGGGCTTCATTAGACTAAGTCATTCGCCATGGGGAGCACCGATTCTATTTGTGAAGAAGAAGGACGGAAGTATACGGATGTGCATAGACTACCGCGAGCTGAATAAGGTAATGATTAAGAATAAGTACCCGCTACCCCAGATTGACGACTTGTTTGATCAACTTCAAGGTACGACCATATTTTCAAAGATTGATTTACGGTTCGGGTACCATCAGCTCAAGGTGCGGGGAGAGGATATTCCTAAGACAACTTTTAGAACTCGTTATGGGCATTACGAGTTCTTAGTTATGTCTTTCGGTCTTACCAACGCTCCAGCCGCGTTTATGGACTTAATGAATAGAGTCTTCAAGGACTACTTAGATAAATTTGTTGTAGTATTAATCGACGACATCTTAGTATACTTTAAGGACGAAGTCGAGCACGAGGAACATTTGAGGTTGATCTTGTCATGACTAAAGGAGCATCAACTCTACACCAAGTTCAAGAAATGCGAGTTTTGGCTTTCGCAAGTGGCGTTCCTCGGGCACATTATATCCAAGGATGGAGTTGAAGTAGACCCATCAAAGGTAGAGGCTGTAAAGGATTGGCCAAGCCCAAAGAACGCATCTGAAGTAAGGTGCTTTCTGAGATTAGCAGGTTATTGTCGGAGGTTCGTAGAGGGCTTTTCTAAGATAGACACTCCGCTCACCAACCAGACCCGAAAACAGCAAAGATTCCACTGGACTAATAGATGTGAAGAAAGCTTCCAGTTGCTTAAGGACAAGCTGTGCTCAGCACCAGTACTCTATGTACTGACACCCAATTACAAGTTTGTAGTCTACTGCGATGGGTCGAAGCAAGGGCAGGGTTGCGTGCTGATGCAGAATGACAAGGTGATAGCCTATGCCTCAAGGCAGCTGAAGGAGTACAAGAAACACTACCCAACTCACGATATGGAGTTGGCAGCGGTGGTCTTTGCATTGAAAATCTGGTGCCATTATCTTTACGGAGAACAGTGTGAGATTTGTACGAACCACAAAAGTTTAAAGTACTTCTTCACTCAGAAGGAGCTTAACATGAGGCAGCGCAGGTGGTTAGAGCTAGTAAAGGATTACGACTGCAAAATCCTATACCACCAGGGAAAGGCAAACATAGTTGCCGATGCACTAAGTAGGAAGAATTATGGAAGTTTAGCAGCACTAGCCGGAATAGAAAAGTCGCTGCAACAGAAGCTGATCAATGCCAGAATAGAAGTAGTTGTCGGCAAGCTGGCTAACTTGTCTATCCAGTCAAATCTGCTAGAAGATGTACGGATTGGGCAAGGGCATGATGACACACTAGTGGCACATATGGATGCAGTCAGAGAAGGCAAGGCCACAAATTTCTCAATATCAGGTCAAGGGTTTTTGAGATATAAGGATCGAGTATGCGTGCCGAATGATCAAAGGATTAAGATGACAATTTTAGAGGACACACACAGTACCCCGTACTCAGTTCACCCAGGGACGACCAAGATGACACATGACATCAAGGCAATGTATTGGTGGCCAGGGATGAAGAAGGACATAGCAGAATTTGTGTCTAAGTGTTTAATATGCCAGCAAGTGAAAGCAGAGCATCAGCGGCCTGCAGGCTTATTGCAACCGCTTAGCATACCAGAATGGAAATAGGGCGATATAGCTATGGATTTCGTGACGGGTTTGCCACAAACAAGTGGGTAGCATGATTCAACTTGGGTAGTAATAGATAGACTAACAAGTTCACTCATTTCCTTCCTATAAAGACTTCATACACAGTGGACCAATACGTAGAAATCTATGTCTAAGAAATAGTACGGTTGCATGGAATCCCCAAGACAATAGTGTTGGATAGAGGATCGGTGTTTGCTTCGAGATTTTGGGGAAGTTTACCGCAAGCCATGGGTACTAAGTTAATCTTAGTACAGCTTTTCATCCTCAGACAGATGGTCAATCCGAGCGCACCATACAGATTTTAGAGGATATGCTACGCGCTTGTGTACTTGATTTCAGTGGATCATGGAATAAGTACTTACCGCTGATAGAGTTCTCCTACAACAATAGCTACCAGTCAACGATCGGGATGGCAAATTATGAGTTACTTTATGGAAGAAGGTGTTGTTCTCCATTACATTAGGAAGAGGTAGGAGAAAGGCAGCTCCTTGTTCCTAAAGCTATTAGAAAAGCTCAAGAAGTAGTAACGCTGATTAGAAAGCATATGCCCGTTGCTCAAAGCTGCCAGAAAAGCTATGCGGATGCCAAGCGATGCGATATGGAATTCAAAATCGAAGATCAAGTCTTCCTAAAGATATCTCCTATGAAAGGCATAAAGCGGTTTGGGAAGAAAGGCAAGCTTAGTCCCCGATTTATAGGTCCTTTTGAGATATTAGACAGAGTGGGAGCAGTTGCGTATAGATTAGCCCTACCGCCAGCACTAGAAGATAGCCACAACTTGTTCCACATCTCAATGCTATGCAAGTATGTGTCAGACCCATCTCATGTCCTCAAGTACGATACGATAGAACTCCAAAAAGACTTGAGTTACTTGGAACGATCGGTTAGCATCCTAGATAGAGGGATGAAGCAGTTACGGTCCAAAAGTATTCCGATAGTCAAAGTCCTATGGAGTAATAGTTCTGAATGGGAGGCGACATGGGAGTTGGAGGAGGACATGATAGCCCGGTATCCGAAATTGTTTGGTAAGTAAATTTCGAGGACGAAATTCTTTTTAGTATGGGAGAATTGTAGAGTCCAAGAACTTTACTTAGCTAGTTAGATAGTAGTAGTAGCAGTAATAGCTAAAAGTAGTTGTAGTATGTTTATTACTTTGGATTTTGGTTCAAGTCGAGACTTAGTTGGACACTCGTAGCAACACTTGTAGATTTTATAAGTTTAACCTATAGTTTAAGAATATTAATTATAACATAAGGTATGATTAATATAATTGATTATGAAGATGATAATTATTATACTATAAGGTTTAGATAGACCCAATAAGAGAATGACACTTGTCGTGTGCATGTTTATTAAGAAATTAAGTATTTTTTAGAAATATTTTATTAAGAGTAATATTTGAAAATCCCAGAGTCTGCCAGCAGCTTTGAAATCGTTATAGGAATCAGTCAAAGTTGTTTACTCAATTCAAATTAGGCTGAAAAAGTGCAATTACATGTATAATATTTCAGCGTATGCCGATATATCGCAGCTCTAGGGGGCGATATATCGTCATTCGGGGAATACGAAAACACGTGAACTTCACACGACACTTCGACGAGCCTCGGGAATATGAGCCCAGGCGATATATCGCCTACCAGGGGCGATATATCGGCTCTAGGGCATGTTTTTCAAATAATTTTGAAACCGAGCTCATTTTATTCCATAACCTCTTGATAAGTCTAGAATATTTTTGACCGAGTCTTAAGCCTCTGCTGAATGATTATTCAAATGTTTTTCAATTAAAAAGACATTATTTTTATTCAAGCTAAAAGAAGATCTTTTCATTCTTGAACTCCATAAATAGGACCTAGTACCCAACCATTTCTTCATTCTTCAAGCTGAGTTCAGAGCCTTCAAACTACTAGGTTTACTTTAGAGTGTTAAACACTTGGGTTGGGTTTATAAGCTTTATCATTTTAAGCTTATTAAACACTTGGGAAGTAAGGTTCATAGTGTGTTTTTTGTTATCGAGGTGTAGTTCGGGTATAGCATTTTCAAAGGTATTCCTATTCCTAGTTCATTTCTGTATGTTTCATTAGCTTTTATAGTTTTTCTCTACTCAATTCCTAACTCGCTGTTTTCATTCTTGGTTAGGCATCTAAGTTCTTTGAACTTGAGGGTTTTTGTCGGTAAGTATGTTCTCAGTGTTTTAGTTCATTCTTTTTTTTTCATCTTCTTCTTTTAAAAGTACTCACCTTTCTCATTAATGGTTTTTAGGAGTGTTCCAAAATCCCGTCCTTGTTCTCACATCACGCTATTTGGTAAGGAAAATAGGATAGTATTATATGCTTATATGATTATGCTATAGTACGTTTTTATATGTTATGATTATGCTATAGTATGTTGTTATATGTTATGATATATGTTTTAGGGCTTATAGTTGCTTAAATAGCAAACCCCAACACTTTTATGTTTTGGGGCTTATAGTTGCTTAGCTAGCAAACCTCGTTATTGTGAGGCTTATAGTTGCTTAGTTACCAAACCCCAATAGTTACCATGTACATGGGTTAGAATTATGATATATGTTTATAGAATATGTTATATGTTTATAGCTTACGTTTATGTATATGTTTCATGCTTGTAGTAGATTTTCCTTGCTGGGCATTAGGATCATTCCTTTGTTTTATATGTGCAGGAAAATAGTTATGGCGGCGGGAAGATTCTTGGGGGCTTGGGATTGTGTATTGAGGGAGAATGGATTCGGTGGACTGCGTGAACGATCCGAGGATGAAGTTGTTTTTAGTCAGTTCAGTTATGCTTTATATGTATTTTCCACACCTGATTTTGTAATGAATTTGTTAAAAGTTTAAGTTATGTTTTATTTCAAACAATGGGATCCCATACCCTAACCGAATTTTTATGTATTTCAATCTTTGCCTTACAAGTATTTATAAAGTTATGACTATTTCATATGTATGTTTTCTTAAGATTTGTATCTATGTATAGTAGTTGTTAATGGTCCAAAGTCTAGAATAAGTAGGGTCATTACAGAGGGTATTCAACATAACCCGGCTTGTTATTACCATTACTAGTCCATGCTCTTTTGTCAGCGTTAGTCTACTTATTATCGAGATGCTTTCTTGTCTGCGCATTATTAATTTGTTGTTTGTTGTTTTTGTTTCAACCATTCTAAGTCTGATTCTGCTACTTGGGTTCAGACTTTCTTGCCTCCTCCTTGCTAACATCTTCTTTGAGCATTCCCACCTCTATAGCCATTACAGAACATCGGTGTAAGAAGTGGTTCTGGGGTTTGCAGCTTGACCCCTAATTCGATCTTGGGTCTTAGTCCCCTAGTGAACTTGCTAACCCTCAAGTAGTTGTTCGGGACCAACTCTGGTGTGAACTTTGCAAGCTGATCAAATTGTCGAGCATACTCGACAACCGTCAAATTTCCCTATTTCAGACTTGCAAACTCTTCCACCCTCGTAGCGATGAATGCCGAGTTGTAGTACTTTTTGAGAAACAATTCCATAAATCTGGCCCAAGTCATGGTTGCAACATCATTCGTCTGCTATACCAAATCCCACCAGATTCTGGAATCCTTTTTCAGTAGAGAAGAAATGCATGATATGCGATCCGTGTTGTCGAGGTTCATGTGTGCCAGAATTGGCTCTACATTCTTGAGCCATTCTTCAGCCTCAAAGGGGTCAGTTGTCCCTTCAAAATTTGGAGCGTGCTTCTTATGGAAACACTTGCAAACTAGCTCTATGTACTGAGCTGCATAGGGCACGTAGTTTTCCATCCCCCATATGGATATCCTACATTATGCTCTTGCTAGGGTGCTTGAGCCACTAGCTAAGGCTGCGGCTGAGGTTGTTGTTGTTGCTGCAGTAATTCTTCTACTTGTTGTCGTAACCAGATAATCTCAGCGTTGTTGTCAACCGGAGGTGGTGCATTTCTATTAGCGGTAGTAGTGGCAGTGTGTTTCCCCTTCTTCGGACTGGAGGGGCCACGTGATTCTCATTGCTGGTGCTGGGAGCATTGTCGTTCATGCGTGTAGACCTTCGTAGTGACATCTTCAGCAAAGTTCTAATTGTCAGGAAAAACACGTTAGAACTTACCCTAATAGTTTCTGAGGCAAAACTTAGTCTGAGCAAACATAACTCAGACCTATCTGTTATGATTTCTTAAGAAAATTTATGTAAGTCATCTTTATAAATTAGGGTGTGTTTCTATACTTAGACTATTAGGTCATCTTTATTATTTTCAGGCTCGAAACTTGTCGCTGTTCCAAAGTATACCATATTGAGGGAGGGCTGGGATCAGTAAAATAATTCCCACTACTATGGCCTCCTAAACTCTTAGTACAGAACCTGGTTCATTGATTTGTATCCACCCTCATCGAGCTCAATCATTATTTATTGAATTTACTAAGTTAATTATGATTTGATAAAATAAAATTCAAAGCAAAATTCATACATGTCATTCAAAAATAACAACTTTATTCATTTGGAAAAATATTTTCACTTATTACAATAATAAATCAAAATAAAGAAACAATACTAATAATAACTAGGGTAAAATTTTTAAAAATCAGGAACTTCTACATCTGATCCTTCAACTAACATATCAATAATTATTTCCTCATAATCATCAATATCATAAGCCTCGAAACTACCACAGGGAATATCCATTAGGATATTATTCTTTTGTTCATTGATGAATTGAAACTCAAACCTATAGGTAAACCTAACTATAAGAAAATAATATCTTATGGTTACCAATAAACCATCTTCATTATCTATAATTTCCTATAATTCTTCCAATTTTGAAACCACAAAGAAAATCTTTAAAAAACCTAATTACTAGGACATATTGTTCCATGGCTCTCATCATAATTTTCCTAGTGATTTGAAGGTGAACTATCTCCTTGTGAAATTTGACCAATCTTTGAGTGATTCTTTTTAGCACCCCTATTGTATCTCTTGGCTCTCTAACCCTTTTTAATGCCATAATGGCACGAATATCTTGATAAGTCAAAGCTCCATTCATTTTGACTGAAAACATATTAACTAAAATGTTAGATCTTAACATAAACATAATAGTCATAACATAAACACTTACATTGGCGGTTAAATCCAGAGCTTTTGCGTGTGTATCAAGGAGAACTTCATGCATATGAATCGTGGCTCTGATACCAACTATAAAGACCCAACTAACTAAAAGGATTCAGAACTTTAAAAACTACTAAGACATACCACTATCTTTTGGATATATACATAAATAATAGACTTTATTTTAAAAATCTAAAATACGGGATCCCATTGTTATTACATAAAATCATAAAGAAAAAAAACCTTTAATTAAATGTTCAAATACTAAATGCGGAAATCATAAATACATAATTGAAAGACTCAATTGTCACCGTCATCCTTGATCGATTACATCAGTCCATCCCTTTAGTCCTCTCCCAATACACATGCCAAAGCCTCCTAGAATCAGTCCCGCCTTCCATGTTCATTTACCTGCACCATCTAAATAAAAAGGAATGAGCCTAATGCCTAATAAGGAAAAAATAATGAAGCATAACATAAAACATAAGATGTAAAAAACATAAAACATAAGACTACAAATTAATGGCCATTAACTCATTACCGTAGTATGTGATAGAAACCATCTAGGTCATCTTGCTACTATTAGAGGTAGGTTTAAACACAACTATAGTCTATGATAATGATAAAAATTTCATGATTTGCTTATTTTCTATCTAAGCAACCATATTTCCTAAGCGACTATAAACATAAAAAAAAAAAAAATACATACATATAGCATATAAACATAATCATAACACATAAAATCTAACTTATTTTCCTTACCAAAACTAGGGTATTAAAGACAAGTGCGGGATTGGAAACTCCTAAAACCAAACAATAAAACCATAAGTTTCTTAAAGAAAAGAAGATGAAAAGAAGATCTAAACCATCAAGGATAGAACTTATCGAAAAACCTTAACTTTAAATGAAATCAAACACCTAACCAAAAGCCATTATAACAAGTTAGGATTTAGTCTAAAAGAAAAGAATAAGAGGAATTGTGATGAACTAAACTTGAGGACTAAGAGTGCCTTAGATAGCTTAGACTTCGATCTACACTTCAATACCAAAATCACACTCTACCTTACTTCCCAAGTGTTAGAAAAGCTTAGATTTTAAAGCTTTTAACCCCAAAACCCTAGTGTTTCTCTCTAGAATGAATTTAGCAGCTTGGAGGCTCTGAGAAATGTTTGAATGATGATGCAAATGGCTGAGTGAAGGGTCTTATTTATAGAGTTCAATGAGTGAAATTAACTCCCTTTAAAATGAATAAAAATTGAATTTTCTGGTCAACAGATGCCCAGAACTCGGTCAAAATCTTTCAAGAGCAAGTCCAAGTTATTGAGGGTTGTTTCTAGCTCGGTTTCCATGGATTTTCAAAAATGGCTAAGGGAACCGATATATCCCCCCTATAGACGATATATTGGCTGCCGCATATTCCCAAGCCTTCGTGGTTTTGTTCATGCGAAGTCGACGTGTTTTCTGTATCAATCATAGGCGATATATCAACCCATGTAGTTGCAATGTATCGGCTTATGCTGATATATCAGACACGTTTTTGTACACTTTCAGCACACTTGAAGTTTTTTAAAACCACCTTGACTGAGTAATACGAAATCCTAACATCTGAGGGAAGGTTCTAGACTTCGTAGGTTTATCCTTGATTAATTTATTCATCTAAAATCCTTAAAAACATACATGTGACAAATGTCACATTCTTAATTATTCTATCTAAATCTTTGGTTATAATAAATAATATTTCTAGGACCAGCTATATCCATCAAACCTTATGATAAAAATAATATTTCTAAACTATATGTTAAACTTATAAAATTCATAACTATCTCTATGAGTTTCCAAATAAATCCTGGTTCTAACCAATAACCACAAAAACTAAAATACTACAGCACAAGCTACTACTATCTAACTAAGTAAAATTTTGAGACGCTACATGTTATATCCTTAGATATTTAATCTTTGGTATTTATTTCATTTTATGTTTTCATTTTTTAAAACTATAATCCCTTTCTAATTTCATTTTAGTTCTTATGTTGAATAATAATTGGATCATATTCCTCTGGGTTCGACCCTTATTTACCGCTATACTGAAGTAGCAGGTATAAGTGAATAAAAAAATATAATTAAATTTAATATGGCATACGACACCCATCAAATTTTTGGCGCCGTTGCCGGGGACTATTGTATGTCTTTTAAAAAAAAATTATTGCAGGTGTATATGTCTGGCGATGATACTCAAGAAAGACTACAAGCCATAAAGCATTATCTTGAGACATCGTTGTCCCGCTCTTCAAGGACTATCACTGACAATCCACTCTTTCAGCCTTCAAAGAAAGTAAATCCAGTACAAATACCATTACCATCTGACAACGATTCTGACTCTGAAACATTAGTTAAGTCTCAGTTGGCTCTGAAAAGGACATTGAAAAATTTGGCGGCACCGAATCTAGACCATCAACCTCTGTGTATTCAATATCTAGCATTGGATGTTAACTTTGAACTCAAGTCGGGCCCCATACATTTACTACCATCTTTCCATGGGCTACCAGGAGAGGACTCAAATAAGCATCTAACAGAGTTTCACATAGTCTGCTCTAGTATGAAACCAGCTTTAGTAACTAAAGAACAAATTAAATTAAGAGCATTTCTATTTTCTTTGAAGGATGGTGCAAAGGAATGGCTCTATTACCTTCCTCCTGAACTGTTAATACCTGGAATGAAATGAAGACATTATTCTTGGAGCGTTACTTCCCAGGATCTAAGGTTGGTAGTATAAGGAAGGAAATCTGTGGTATTCGCCAACAGACTGAGGAGTCATTATATGAGTATTGGGAGAGATTTAAGAGACTATGTGCTAGCTGCCCCTACCACCAAATAAGTGAACAACTCCTGATCCAATACTTTTATGAAGGACTATTTCCATTGGACAGGAGCATGATTGATATAGCAAGTGGGGGAGCACTAATGGACAAGACTCCTGCTGCAACTACGAGTTTAATTTCTAACATGGCAGCCAATTCCCAACAGTTTGGAGTTCGTCACGAGGGTTCAGTTAAGGGAGTAAATGAGACAAAATCTAAAGTAGTGCAGCAGCTTCAGAAGTTAACTAGTATGGTTCAATAAATGGCTTTAGGTCAGCAAGTGAGACCCGATGGCATATGTCATTTGGTGGGGCATCCTACTAATGCATGTCCCACTCTTCAAGAGGTACAAACTGAGCAAGTAAATGTCAATTGTGGGTTTCATGTGCAACCAAGAAAACAATATGATCCCTATTCAAATACTTATAATGAGGGATGGAGGGATCATACTAATATAAGATATAGGAACAAACAACATCTACCAGACCACCAGGGTTTAATTCCCAACAAAGGCCTCAACAAGCCTATGTACCTTATCATCAACAACCTCCTATTGGAGTCCCACAATATCAGGAACCATCAATATTAAACACGCTTAAAACTTTGGTAGCTTCCAATAAACATACTCAAGTAATTCTACAGAGTACTCAAGTGTCTCTCAAGAATTTGGAGAACACAATAGGACAGATTGCTACATCTCTGAGTAAGTTTGGAACTCAAAATTCTAAGCGATTACCTCCCCAGCCAGAGAGGAATCCAAGAGCAAATGTAAGTGTGATAACATTGCAAAGTGGTATACAATATGAGCCACCCACACAACCTTTATCGACAGCTCCATTGCAAAAGAAAGTAGTAGACAACTCCATCCATGATGAACCATCAACACAAAAAAAATCACATAAACAAACTGTGCTATCCTATGTCCCTCTTCCACCATATCCAAGAAGATTGAAAAAGTTTAAGAAAGAGGAAGCTGACAAGGAAATTCTTGACACTTCTTGCAAAGTTGAGGTAGACATTCCATTACTTGATGTTATTAAACAAGTGCCACGTTATGCTAAAAAAATTTAGGAGTTGTGCACGAATAAGAAGAAATTGAAGGGTGATAAGAAGATAAGTGTGGGGGAGAACATCTCTGTTGTTCTCCAAAAGAAGCTGCCACCAAAATGCAAGGATCCTGGAACCTTTACAATTCCTTGTATGGTTGGGAATAAAAGGATTGAGCAGTGTATGATAGATTTGGGAGCATAGATTAATGTCATGTCATATTCAACATATGCTTCTTTACATCTTAGGCCACTAAAGGAGACAGGAGTTATTATTCAACTGGTCAATCGCACTAATGCTTATCCTTTAGGGGTAGTTTAAGATGTGTTGGTGAAAATTAATGGACTTGTCTTTCCAACAGATTTCTATATACTTAAAATGGGGGATGCATCAATACCAAATCCGACACTGGTTTTATTTGGAAGGCCATTCTTAATGACAACAAATACAAAGCTGGATGTTAGAGCAAGAACTCTGACAATGGAATTTGATGGTGATGTTATCAAATTCAATGTGTTTGATTCTCCCGGTATGATCAAAGGGAAGGAGACTTCATTGAAATACTCAACATAAAGATCTTGAGATCAGTCGAGCTAACGACGTTAAACAAAGTAAACTTGCGGGAGTTTTTCTACCCTTATCTTTTTTTTCATTTATTTATTTTTTATTATTTATTTAGTATATGTCTTTAGGACAATGCTTGAATTAAGTGTGGGGGAAGGGAAAACTGGCTGTTTTATTTTTATTTGTCATTTATTTAGTTGCTTTTTGTTGTTTAGTTGTTTCTAGTGTCATTTTTTTAATTTTTGTTTTTAGGTTGTTATAAGCATGGTTATGTTGAAAGTTGTCTACCAATGATATAACTTCTGATTGAGATCAGAATATGTCTAGGAACTTGATGAATTCTGCATAAATTGTGTGCTTAACTCTTGTGTGGTTGTTACTTAAGCTTGATCTTAGATTTTTAAACACAATGTGTGTATAATTAGATTTACTTTTTCACTATTATTTGGAGATATTTATGCATGCTATCATCTATATAAAAAATTAAATCTAATTGTTTATGTCAAAATCCTCAATTGTTGGAGATATATAGTCTCGACCACTCTAGAAATCATTGATTAATTGTTTGAGGTGAAATCCTAAGTACACGTGATTAGGAAGATGATTGAGGCATGTTCTGTGGATCGTTTGAGCCTTTCAAGCTTACCTATGAAATTGAATACCCTAGTTTCCCATTTTTGAGCCATAATGAATAATATTTTTCTTTTAAAAGTTAATATCTAAACCTTTGTAGCTTGAAAATTTTATCTCTTTTTGTGATCCATTACACCATGGTTTTATATGATTGTTTGAATTGGTGGGTTGGGTTATGGAGTATAAGAATGGCAAGTTGTATTGGTTTGTTGGATTATAATATGAAAGTATACGATCTACTATTTCTTCCAATGAAGTTGAAAAAGAAAAAAAAAACAAAGAAAAATTATGCATTGACAAAAAAAAAAGAGAAAAGTTTGCAAAAGTATAAGTGTGGGGGAAATAGTAAGATCAATGTGGAAAAAAATGGAAAGATTATGTATTTTCTTGATTTGTATGATAAATTTATGGGAAGATCTAGAGAATAGACAAAATATAGGCTATGGTGTGATTTAAGCTTAAATATTCATTTTTCATCTGTCTTTAACCTTAGCCTTACATTACAAGCTTTTAAAGATCTTTTGATTCTTGATTATGTGTGTTTACATTATTGGAGAATAATTGGTTAACGTCTATGGAGTGGATGTTTTTCATGAAAATATTATTATTATATATGAGACTTTAAAACATAATATGGCATGTATAAATTGATTCGAATGTTTGCGTTTTGGTAAGTTTAATTGTGCATAATCCTAAAGAGATTGAGTTTAAGTGGTAATTGGCATTGAGTTAAAATTTTGAGGAATGTGGAATTCAAATTTTTCCTATGACTTATTTGTTTGATCATTTTTTGAGACAACTAGCACCTTCGACAAAACCATTGCTTATGTATTTAGTTTTTATTGTGTTTGCTCGAGGACAAGCAAATGTCAAATGTGGGGGAATTTGATAAGTACCAAATTTATCTATTTTTAAATCATTATTCTTCTATATTTATGAACTTGATTGTTTATTTATATATTTTGAATTAATTTATTTTGTGTTTTTAGGATTTTCAAGACATTTGAATGAAAAATAATGAATTTGGGATGTTTTACAAGCAATGGTTAAACTCAGAATTACAAGTCTAAAAATTCACACTTGATTTTGATAATATTCCAATACTCTTTTGGAAATCTTTCAAGAAATACAAGTTTTAGATCTTTTTCTTAGCTTGCTGCAGCTTTTTGAATCGTCCAATTCCATGGTATATCGAGGAAGTTATTGTTAAAATATCGTTAGTGGCTGCAGTTGAAGAAAACCAAAAAAATGAAAAAATTGCTACGACCGCAGCCAGCCTTATTCCAGGCCACGGCCTGGAGGAGAGAACATAGTGGCCACGGCTAGCAATGACCCAGGTTGCGGCTGGAGCTCTATTTTCTAGAAAATTCATGTTCGAGTGGCTACGGCCGCCAAGAAACACTAGCCGCGGCCGGCAATCGATTTTTTTCTTAATTTTTGAATTTTAAATGTATTTTTTTAAATGGATTAGGGTTGACTTTGAATACAACTTTGGATTACGAATTTTAGAGGCTAAAGAAGCAGAGGAGGAGAAAAGACATCAACATAAACATTCTTCAATCTAGTTTTTCTATCTTCTCAAAACTCTTTTATTTTCATTGAATATTTATGTTTATGAATATGAATATGAATATGATTATGGAGTAGTTTTCTTTATAGTTAAGGGTTATTTCAAAACCCTAGACATGAGATCTTGAACGCATTGATGAATTTTATTTCTTATATTCTCTTATATTAAATTACTTCTATTTTTCTATGTGAATGTCATGGATCTTGTGAAATCTTGTTCAGACTGCCGCTAATTAGGGTTTGCATTATTCTACTATCATCTTAGGATTGCTATTCACCTAATAGTTTATGATTCTAAGTAGAGTGATAAATTACAATTAGGATATTGTGACAGGTATTTTAATTGTGGTGAAAAATAAAACCTAGGTTAAATGAATTGTATGCTTAATGAATTTGTTGCCTAGATTAACATGTTTCCATTGAGTGTAATGGTTTTACTAGGCTAGATAGATCGCATGCTTAATGGATTTATTGCTGGGTAAAAAGGGTTGATTAAGAACGCTTAGCTTTAATTAAGTATAATAGGGAAACTGGGATAATTGACTGCTTAAGTGTTATCTGCGGGGTTAATAGTTTAATTAGGAATAGGAAATATTATTCGCCACTGTTGATAGATTGATTGTCGAAAGTGGAGAATAATTCTTGACTATTTCTTTAATATCCTTATATCCCTTTCTAATTTCAGTTCAGTTCTTATTTTGAATAATAATTGGATCATAGTCCTCGTGGGTTCGACCCTTATTTACCGCTATACTGAAGTAGCTGGTATAAGTGAATAAAAAATATAAATACATTTACAAAAGTAAAGAAATGGCTAGCCAAGCAATTCCAAATGAAAGATTTGGGAGATACAAAGTACGTTCTGGGCATCCAGATCCTTCAGGATCGACATAATAAAGTTTTGGCTATGTCTCAAGCTACTTATATAGATAAGTTACTGGAGCAATTCGGTATGCAAAATTCCAAGAAGGGTGATATGCCAAGTCGTCATGGAATTGTCCTTTCTAAAGCGCAGTTGTAACGTCCCAAATTTGTTAATGAGGCTTAGTGCCTTGATTAGTGTGCTAGGAGGGAATAATTTGATGTTTATGTGTTAGTATGATTTAATCATAATTATATATATGAATTTTAAGAATTATATTATGATGTGATTATTTATGCATGTTTAAGTGTATTAAATGTGCTTATAGGCCCATTTCTATTTAAAAAGGTATTTTCATAATTTGGACCAATTGAGGGTATATGTGTAAATATATATTTTGTGAGTAGGATCACATTATTATGTAGATATTTAAGATGTGTGGCACGAGATGATCCTAGTGAGCAATTTGGTGGAGAAGTCACGTCGGGGATTTATACCCGGCTCAGGGTGAGCCTAGGGGTATTTTAGTAATTTGGTGAATTACCGGAGGTATTGGAGTATGAGTTATAATTGGGGGAAAATATTAGTGTTTGGAAGATTAGTGGGATTAATTGGGAATTTTGAATGGAATTTGAGGTTTAGCGGGAAAGTGGTGTCAAATCACCATTTTGCCCTTAGGGGCATTAGAGAACTAAGGTAAGGGCTAGTGGTAATTTGGTATTTTCCCTAGCCTTGGAACAACCTAATTAGTTAGACGCTTTCAAAACTAACAAACATCAAAACACTTCATTCCATTTTCTCTCTATCTCTCTCTCCCTTGGTTATTTAAATTTTCTGAATTTTTGGAGGAGGTTGATTTGAGTTGAAGGCTTGGAGCTAGAATTGAGTTTAGGTGCAGCCTAGAGGTCGAACTACACAACTGAGGTAAGATTTCCTTGCCATGTTTTTCTATGATTTCTGGTGGTTTAAGCTTTTCTTGAGTTTTTGGGTATATGATTGGGGTTATGAATTGGAGTAGAGTTTTGGCTTAGTTTTTGTTGTATTTGTGTTTCCTTAAGTGTATAATTAAGGTTTTGGGACTCAATTCTGGGCTTGATTGTTATTTGGGGTGAATTCTATGGGATTCGGCTTGGAGAGAATGTTTGAAATTCTGCGTTCACAGGGTTTCCCTATGGCACTGTTAGTAGTGTGTCGCAGCCCGCATGAACCCAAAGGCTAGGGCAGTTCTCTGAATCATCTTGGCATCGCAGTGTGTGTTCAGGGAAATGACTTGGGGAACTCTCTGACTTGAGGCGCATTGCGGCCCTTCAGGGGTTCGCCACGACGCTAGTTGGGAAAGTTGGTTAACTGGGTTTTGTGTTGTGGGGACTCAAACCTAAGGCCTCGAGAAGGATTCTACTACCCGATTTAGTAGAATTCGAGGTCCTAGAGGCTAGGAATCAATCTTCAAGCTCTTAATTTGTTTAGTTCTTGATGGATGTGCATTATTATGTTGTGAATAGGGGTATCGCAAGGCTCAGGAAGGAAAGGATCGTGCTCGTTGTCGCCTTACCCTATCGCAGAGGAGTTAAGGTAATAAAACCATCTATTGCACCAAGTGTAGTGCAAGGCATGCACCCCAATTATAGGGCACGGGAATGACCATGTCATGAAACTATTTATAGTTGAATGTCTGTTGTGTTTGATTCTATGTTGATATATTTATTTGTATTGATTGCTCGGTCGAGAGGCCATTAACGGCATAACATGTGTAATGTATGTCATAGTGGCGGGGCCATAACGCGGATGTGATATCCGCCAAAGTGGTGAGGCCATTGTAATAATGTGACATCCATGTACTCGACATGAGCCATATATTATTTGGGAAGTTTATTGTTAGGAAAATCTATGTGAACCAGTTGTGGTTATAGAGTATGCAATACATGTTAATGTTTATCTGATTATCTATATGACTGATTGGGGGTTTCTGCTCCGCCTTGGCTCATGGGTGCTTCGTGGTTTAGGTAAGGGCAAGGGAAATTTGGACCAGCTATGAGTTGGAGAGCTGTAGGGGTGGCATGTACATACTCAGCTGGCTCGGCTGCCACGATCGAGATATTTTGTGCAACATGAGTTATTAGTTGAAATTTTCCCCTTTGGTTGGATATGTCTATAATTTTTTATAAACTTGTATTTTATTTATAAACGTTTGGAATCCCTTGTAATTATTCAAACCTTTAAATGAAAAGTTCAACCTTTGACCAAAACATTTAATACCAAACTATAGTTTAACCTTAAACACCATTTTTAAAGTCCTAATGACTCGCTTAACGAGTTAAGCACCATTTTTTTTTACACACAGTGTAATGGTCTTGACTATTTAGGGTGTTACAGCAGTGTCCTAATACAACTCAAGAAGATGAGGATATGAGATAGTATCCCTACACCTCTATGATTGGCAGTCTAATGTACGCCATGTTGTCTACAAGACCTGAAATTTTTTATGCAGTAAGGATAGTCAGTCGTTATCAATCCAATCTTGGATTGAGTCATTGGGTTGCAGTAAAGAATATTCTCAAGTATCTTAGGAAAACTAGAAAATATATACTTGTATATTCAGGTGTTGACTTGAACCCCACTGGATACACTGATTCTGATTTTCAATCAAATAGAGATAGTTGGAAATTGACTTATGGATCAGTGTTCACACTTGGTGGAGGAGCTGTTTTCTAGTGTAGTATTAAATAAACCAATACTGCATATTCTACCATGGAATTCGAATACATATCGACTTATGAAGTAGCTAAAGAGGTTGTGTGGCTCAAAAGGTTCTATTTTGATTTGGAATTGGTTCCAGATATGGATAAGCCACTGGTCCAGTATTGTGATAACAGTGGGTCAGTAGCTAACTCGAAGGAACCAAGGTGTCACAAGAGGGGAAAGCATATCGAGAGGAAATACCAATTGATCAGGGATATTGTTTACAAAGGAGATGTAGCAGTTATGAAGATAGCTTTAGAACATAACCTTGCCAATCCTTTTACTAAGACATTTTCTACCAATTCTTTTAAAGATCATGTTAGAAATATGGGTTTGAGGGAGATGCCTCATTTGCTTTAGGGCAAGTGAGAGATTGTTAGGATTAATGTCCTTTAAAGCATATGTATTTAACAATGTTTTATGAAAGAAATAATTGAAATAAATTATAGCATATATTGATTGTTTATTATTATTGATAGGATGATATTATATGAATATCAAAAAATTCGCAAATTTGTTATTGTGACTACAATCTTGTATTGGTACTAGAGGATTAAGATTGTAGGGAACAAATTTAAATAGTTCGCAGTAAAACAAAGTTATATGGAATCTTTGGGTTAAATACTGTAAGTACAGCTCACTAGTATTATGAATACATGTAATCTAGATCTGGATTAGTGATGTAGTAGGACATCTTAGTGGAGGTACTTTGTATAAAGTGGTTATACATGAACAAGAATAGATATTGTTGACTGCCTTTTTCGTGGAAAGAACATAAGGATTTTATGTGGTTCAGGATATAAAAGAGCCCTAGTCCATGAGTCTCTATTATTTAGTGAGCTTGAAGCTTATTATAACAAGCTTCAATGGTGGTTCTCAGGCACTGTGTATATTGCACTAAGTTACAGAGTTTCTCTTTCCAAAAAATTGAACCCTTTACAAGGAGATACCCCATCCCTATTTATAAGGGTTGGGGTCATTAATGTTAATCATCTATCATTAATACAAAATTCCCCCAATCTGGGGTGTTAATGCTGAATTAATAGAAAAAGGACTGCACTAAATAGAGACTACGACCAAGGCAGATTGCACGGGGCCCATTGCAGAAAGTCGCATACCAAATTTATGGGGAACATATCACTGACTTTTAGGGTGCAATGCACGTTTGCCCGTGTCAAGCAGCATTATGGAAAATGTCAATTGTCGAATGTATGAACACGACACCACTAATCGAGGCCCACCAAAAGTTATCAGACGATCATCTAGCGACCCACACCTGCAGTGACTGACACCTGGCAGCTACCATAGGTCCTAGGATCAGAATCCTAGACCTGGGAGACAAGCGAGTGAAGGGAGCTCCTCTGGAAGTAGCCACACCTAGAGACATCCTCACCTCGAGGATAGACCTCTAGGCATGGCCTCACTCAGAGACATCCATGACTTGTCCGGCTTGGGCTTCCTGGAGGGGTGACACTCTGAGAACCTCATGACTTATCTTGTCACTATTCACTCTTAATTGCCACGTGTCGGGAGGTGAAAATACGGACAATATTTGCCCCCCAAGTCTTCACTCGTCCTCGGACAGTGGAGACTTAGATTGAGAGGAGTAATTTGAATGTTTGGGGGGAGACATTTGGGCTTCCCCTGACGTCATTTTGGAAGTCATGCTACGTGTCAACTCCCTATGGCTGGGCCCATCAATCCGTGCAATTAATGAGGGGTCAGCTCCACGATCCAAAATGTCCACTCCATACCTGATGGGTCCTTTCACCCCATGGTCGAGGAATCTTTTCCCAAGGCCAATGATCACGATCTGGGCCATTTGGACCATGATCATTGGATCACCCTCGGGAATCCACGTGGTAGGTAATCTAACAGTCGTGGAGGGGTTGCTTCCCCTCCATGTTCTACTGAGTATAAAAACCAGAGAATCGCCACTTAACTTCTCACTCTAGCCATTCAAAATTCAAAACTTTTATGCCAGAAACCATCTCTTCTTTCTCACTCTCCCCAGACCTACAACCATTTCTAAGTTATCAGCAACTCTGGATGATTGGCGCGAATCATCATATTTCTGAGCGAACGGCAGGCGTTTTTTCAGAGTCTGGACTTGCCTCAACACCTATCTGCGCTTTATCTCGAGTAAGAACCTACTTGTTATGTATTTAGTTTTGCACTTGCATCGAGTTTCATTTGAGAGTTTAGGTGCATGCTTAGGAACGTAATTTCTTGTGGTATTTGAGAATTTGTTTTGGGGTTTTTTAAGTCTTTTTAGGCGCATTTTGACATTAGAAATGGTCAAAATAGCCCTCGATATATCTTATGCCACTTTCGCATTTATGGGCCTTTGATCGGAATCTGGAAAATTCCCAGATTCTGGCGAGGTTCATCATCTTTGGTGGTGTTTTCTGGCCTGATCCTAGGCTCCGAGGACAACCCAAATTCATAGAAAAAAATTTCCTCTTCTCCCCAAGCAGTAGTCTTAGGGTCTTCCATGTTTTGGCCATCTTTCTTTTGGTCAGAATACTAACTACTTGGTTTTTGTCTCAGACGTCTGAGGAACTGTGACTGTTACACAAGCACAGTTTCTACCACTTCAATCATGAAATCTTTGACATGGCCCAAGAACATGGCGCATCCGAGGACAGCACGAGGGCGAAGGCTCGAGAACCAGTCAGGGAACTAGTTGTTCGTGCTGATGGACCAATAGCGGAGAGGCCAATGTTATCGGCACAAGGGGGGTTGACTGTGGAAGAAGTCAACCGAGCCCCTATTTCACACCCCACCTAGTCGTACGAGGCTGATGGGTTTGAAGCGGGGAGGAGTACCACACGCTGCTCTGACACCCCGAGACCTTGGAAGCCATTATGAGGCATTACGCAATCGGGGATACATGTGTCGTGCGCCTTTTTCGAGAATCCGAGAGGGCGCACCACAGTATCAATGGTCTTTACGCCTAGAGCCAAGCCCACCTGATGGTTGAGGCCACCTTACCCTTGCATCCATATTTTGTGGACTTCTTGAAGTTCGTAGGGATAGCTCCCTTTAAACTCTCCCCCAATGCCTATAGGATGCTCGCTAGAATGTATGTTCTGTATTGGAAACAGAACTAGCCAGCACCTTCCCCGGTGGAGATTCTGTACTTCTACAGCTTCCGCACCACTCCGAGGAATATGGCCAACCGGGACGGGTACTACGCCTTGATAAAGTAAGTCGCCTCATCCCTCAACTACAAGGCTCCCTTTCACAACGAGAACCATTCTCAGGACTACAAGGATGCCTTCTTTTTCACGAACGGGTTTCCAATCCGTAATAACTCGACCCTTGTCTTCGACTTCTCCCAGGTTGGTGAGTGTCCTTCCAACATTCTCTTTTTTCTTTTTGTTTCTTTGATCAATTCGTCCTTTACTTAGTAATTGTTGAAGGTCCCTTCCACCAGAATCCATATGTCCAAATCTTCGAGGACCATCTTCAGGAGATGAAATCCATCCCTGAGCAAGATCTGGATCTCAGCTTTTTAGTGACATAGGACAACCTCATTGGGTTGGGACTTATTAGCATAGGGCAGAAAACCAGCAACCTTGAGCCGACCAAGTACCGCCAATCCAAGAAGTCTTGAGAGTTAGCGTCTTGACACATCAATTACATTGATGGGCGCGCCCAGGTGATGTTGAACCAGTAGCTATAGGAGGAGCAGCTGGAGACCATCTAGGCCACAAAGGTAGCCTGAGGAGCCCCAGAAGATCAGGAGCTCAAGGAGGAGCTCTAGGCGGGGATGGAGGTTTTTCATCTTTCCCCAAGTAAATTGCCCTTTACTTTATACCACGCCTCACATGTAGGATAGGATAAGTCCCGAGCATCCCTGGGCCTCTCCCACCCTTATTCATTGTGGGCAGATTAGACACCAACATTGGAGCAGGGAAGAGTTTCAGGACTACCTAGACCCGATAGACGTCTACCTTCACCACCCGAGGAGATAGTTACCTCCTCGGGGCTTTGTACCCATGTGACATATTTCAACTCTAATTGGTTCTGCTAATATGGCACCAACTTGAGTTGTGAGATGGGAGATAGGACTAGACATCTCCAATGCTTGCACCAAGACACCACTTATGGTGGGCTCCTAAGAAGCCTATAGTATTGTTTTATGTCTACGTTTTGGAATTTGCGCTAACAACTTCTTTAATTTTGCATATCATATGGGGCTAGTTGATGTCGCTTGATTGGCCCTAAGGCTAGGAATGCCCCCTAAGTTCTTTGGATGCCAGAGAGCTGTCGCATCCTCGGGAGGATCCAAAACCCTCTCCACCAGCTAACAGGCAGAGGGCTTCTGCTCCCTCTGCGGGAGTTCCTACAGCAGAGCTCCCCCCAGTTTTGGAGGTATCTTCCTCCCCTCAGGCTGGTGAAGTGGTCTAAAGCTCGAACCAACCAGGGTTGGCACCTCATGCCCGACTTCTGGTATACCCCGAGAGGTATGAGGGGACCTACTGGAGTAATACTAGAGGATGCTTCAGCATTTTGATGCAAGGATGGTGGAAGGCAATAGGCTCCTCCACGAAACCACAGAGGCCCTGCACCAAATGAGGCCACCAAGAGAGAGACCCGTCATACCTCTGATAGGTCGGGCTGAACTAGAGACTTTATTCTCAGCCAAGCTAGGGGAAGTTGTTACTCCTCTCACTACTGAGCTTCTCCAGGGGGTTAGCTCCACCATGTGCGAGCTGACTTCTCGTAGCTTTGCCCAACTAGGTGATAGCAATGAGGCCTTCCTCATGGCTTCATGTAGATATGCTACTGTCCAGGTAATTCAGCGATTCTTGGGGTTTTATCTTACTTCCACAATGCCTGAGCTAACTTCTCTTTTTGCCCAGTCTTCCTTGGCTTGTCAACGCTTGGGTGATATCATGATGGAGAAGTCATACGAACTTCAATGGGCCCACGACAAGATATCCATCCTTAAGGAGAAACTCAGAGGTCCTCAAGAAGAGCTCACCAGCATTCAGGCCGCTCTGGAAGCTAAACAAAAATGCTCTTAGGAGCTTGAGGAGACCAGCCTAAATACCACCGAGGATCTGAGACAAGCCCTGGAGGATGCGAAGAAGGCAATGATCGAGGTCACCAGAGGGGCCATTAATATTTCCCAGCTTCAGGAGCAGCTCAAGGAAGCCAACGACCGAGCCAAGATTGACAAGAGAAAATCCATCCAAGCCATGGAGATGAACAGGTCTTCTCAGAATTGGGTGGACAAACTCAAGCATGAGTTTGAGACCATAGCTGAGGACGCCTTTTACATGGCATGGTTCCACAATCAAGAGATGAGCTTGGATTTCACCAGAGAGCCTGAGAAGTACAAACTTCTCTTCAAAGAACGCCTCCAGGTGATCCAAGATGCAGGGGTGACCCAAGCTACAAAGGCAACCCAAGCTGCGGAGGCAGCTCAGGCTGCAACTCACCAGGCTAGGAGTGCTTCGGAGACAGACCTAATCATTTACCTGGTGGAGGAGGTACCGAAGGGCAATTAAAGCTCGAGCCACCGAGCATTTGTTGTGACTTATTTAGGTCTACGTGCCACAAACAATTAATTTGTGTACTTATATTTTGTACAGACAATACAATGCATTTTCTTTTAAATTTTTTTTTATCCACTCAACGTAATCGTAAAACACGAGGGTCCCAAAAAGTTGACCTAGGTCTTGCGCTTGAGTTTTAAAAACTCAAGTCTTTATCAACTTCTCTTAGTTCTTAGAAAATTTCATGTGTTTAGTGTTGCCCTGTATGCTCGCGGTCCTTGAGAGTAACTTTAATGCTAAGTCAGGTGATTACTTGACGCGGCCTTATGTCCCTAAGTTCCAACAACTCGGGATGGGGCCAGCTTGCAGTACTTAGATCTTGAGGGTCTTCCTACTAGTGTTTAGACGCTTGTGCATTTAGTGTTTCTTCTTAGGCTCTTGGTCTTAAGAGTAACTTTGATGCGATGTCAAATGAGGGCACTCGACTATCCTACGCCTTCGAGTTTCAACGACTCGGGCTTTTAGGAGATCTTATACTATAGGGTTTTTCCTTGGTGCTCGATGCTTAAGACATTTAGTGTTGCCTTCCAAGCTCAATGTCCTTAAAAGTAATTTTTAATGTCATCCCGTGTCTTCGAGTCCTGATGACTTGGGACTTTAGGAGGTTATCTGCACTATGCTATCTGCCCCTGGATATGTTGTCATCCTAGGCTCAGGTGGTTGAGTTCCCTGCCCTTTGACTAGGTATTTTGTGACACTCAAGCTTTAGCACTCGAGGTCTGGCTCCGAGTTCCAACGAATCGGGCCTCCATTTGCATTTTGAGATCAAAAGACTGAGTCACTGCTCATCGAGCATGTTGTCCTCGGGAGGTAACATCAGTCCGTACTCGCGCTACTTGGGCTTTATTTACTCTTAGGGTCAATTCCTGACTCCGAGTGCAAGTGACTCAGGCCCCAACTGGCATCCCAAGATTAAGGGACTTGGTTCTTACTTCCCGGGCATGGAATCCATGAAAGGTAACCCTCAATCCATTCTTGCGATACATTGAAGCAATTAGTGTCAAGGTCATACAGAGTATTCTACTTAAGTCTTAGGCGACTTAGGCTCATGCCCGATTACTGACGACTCGAGCATCCATTCATATCTCGAGGATTGGAACTTGTTTATTACTCCTCAGGCACGCATCGTTACTTGGATCTTTTCAGTACTGTGTTTTTATTAGGCTACACAGCTATGGGGTCTCATGACATTAGGGATGCTTCACTCGTCGACTAGCTAAGCTTCTCATGTCATGGACTTCCCGATGCTACTTTTGCTCGAGGCATACTGGAGACCTGGTGCAATCTCCACAGGAGGTGTCCCAAGTCCATCCCCCATGACCAAGTACAGAGTACTCGGTATTTCATTCGCATATCAAGATTAAGGTACTTGGTCAAAGCTCCTTGGGCGCAATGTCCACGAGAGGTGACGCAAGTCCGTTCTCACGCTACTAAGATTCTGAATTTAGTCTCTAGATGATAGGCCTACTCTGCTTTGAAAAAGCTTAGTTCCTAGGTCACAAACTCAAGACTAGTTTCTTAGGTTTTATTATTCTTGTGGTAGTGACACTAGGCTTACTTCGCTTTTGACAAGCTTAGTTTCATAGGTCATTTCGCGCGAGGCGTGATTGTAACACCCTAAACTCTAGGGACCGTTACGGTGTGCATTTTGAACAGTGCTAAACTCACTAATCGAGTCAATTGGCCATAATTGTGTAACTAAATGATTAGAGATTTAGGGTTAAAAATTTTGGTTAATATATAACGTTTCACTAAAACGTTTACGGTATACATTGGGATTCCAAAAATATAATTTAAAGGTTAATTACAACAAAATATTTACAACCAGCCGACCTAAGCGGCAAAATAGGGTTTAACCCTAGCTCCTCTTTCAACCCTCGGCCGTGGCGGTCGAGCAGCCGCATATGTACACATCGTCATCTAAGCTCTCCAACTAAAGGATAGTCCAGCTTTCTTTCGCCTTTACCTACACCACATAGTACCCATGAGCTAAAGCCTAGCAAGAAAACTCAATATGCTCATGAACAATAATAACATGTTACCAAATAATAACAGGCATGCCTAGAAATAGTAGCCCTATTCATGCATGCAAATAAGTCCAAATAATAATGGTTGTGGGCCATGCCCTCCTGTATGGATGACTATCAAGTCAATCCTAAACAGATGAGTGATTAACACTGGAGGTCCCGATAACCATGCTGGGGCTTATAGCCCTAATCAGATGAGTGATTTAACACTTGAGGTTCCAATAACCATGCTGGGGTATGTAGCCCTAATCAAATGAGTGATTTAACACTTAAGGTTTTGTTAACCATAATGGGGCTTATAGCCCTAATCAGATGAGTGATAGAGGAGTAAGTTAATAACATGGGTTCCGCACCCTCAGATGAGTGACTGATGAGCAAGTCACTAACTTAAACCAGATGAGTGACTAATGAGCAAGTCACTAACATGGGTTCCGCACCCTCAGATGAGTGACTGATGAGGGAGTCACTACGTGGGCTCAGCACCCATAGCCATGTGACGATGCAGTCACCTGGACCTTCTGGACCTGGCTCTAAGTGACTAGCCATACCCTAGACAAGCGCTTTTAGTTTTCATCGAACTTGAGGTCGGTCCAGCATTAATGCTCATGATGAGTCAATCAATGTAGATGTTGATTAGATCTAATCTTTTTGGCTCTGCGTTCATGACGTTTATGTCACTCCTGACTCATAGGTCAATAACACACGACCAGTGCTCAGTACTGCTGTCGAACTTGACTAATAAGTCACAGCTTCACAGCCAGTTCTGACACCATTGTCGATTCTGACTAATAAGTCAGTGCCACACACAAGTAAGCAATGCAACCAGACATATTTCATATGTCAAATATCCAAATGTAGGGCATTCAGCATGCTTACTTAACAACTGCTAGCATACTTATGATCATGCACAAATACAGAGACTCAAGCTCTGATCAATCTCATATTCAACATTCACGGCATGCCCTAATCACATGTTTCTCATGCATCACATACTGGGTGCAGTTTTCTTACCTTTGGTCGAATCACAAGTTACCAATAAATGAGCCACAAGCATGATCCTATTTCCAAGCCCCTAGCGATAACCTAGTCACAGCCAAACATAATCTCCCATCAATAAAAATGAATAATAAAAGATTCCCGAACCAAGACCTAGCCTCCGGGACGTCGAATCCCACTAAACAGGGTAGTAGGAATGATCTCGAGGACTAAAGTTTGATTTCCCACGATCAAAACACCACTTTGGCCACAAATGCCCTCAAGCGCCGCGACCCCACCTAATTAAGTCGTGGCCCCCATCCTAGATAGAGGCACCGACCTTAAGCACCTGCACCAAGCATCGCGGCCAGCCTACCAAGCGCCGCGGCCCCAAGGCCCTTCAGCACCACCCCTCACCTGCACTAAGCTTGAGCCGCAGTGCCCAAGAACAGGGTCGCGGCGCCACCTCAAAACCCAGCAAGAACCTTGTTTTTCCTCTTTTAAAACCTTCCAAAAACCTATCCAAACATCTCCAAATCAAAAAATCAAAGTTCCCAAACATCCTAATCATCCAAAACTATTAAAACCTAAGTCTCAAATCATCCAAAAACTCATCAAAACATAAAATCCAATTCAATCTTAAAATCTTTAAAAACTTAGAACTTAAAACTTGGATTACCTCCAATTATGTTGTTTCCCAACTAAATCCTCTGACTAATAAGATTATAATCATCCCTAGAATCATTATGCCTTGATCCTCGCTTGAATCCGAGTCCTGGAACTCAAGTTTCCTTCAAAAATACGATCGGGTGCCAAAATGGAACTTTGAGGGAGAGAGAATGTTTTGAACGTTCTTTTTATTTCTTAACAGGTTACTTCAAGCTTAAGCAACCTCAAACAAATCCAAATGCTTGGAGTCCCAAAAACGCCCTCGGGGATAAAATAGTCAAAACTTCCAGAATTTCCCCCTGATCTTACTAACTCCCAATTTATCATCAAATATTTATTCATATTACCCAATAACCCAGTAATGTACTAAATACCCCTTGACTCACTCCGAGTCAAGTATAAATCCCGTTGTGACTTTCCCACTAGCTTACCTCCTAAGAACGTCTCATGCTGAGTAACCCTAGCATAACCAGTTAATAATGAGGCACCACACACAAGCCACATATATGCCAAATATGCCCAAAATGGCCAAAATATGAAAATCACCCAATTAATCAAAAATGGATTCACATGCATATTTAATACACCTAAACATGCATATAATCATTTAATAGCATAATAAATCAATTATGTCCCTCTCGACCTCCTAATCAAGGTCCTAAACCTTATTAGGAAATTTGGGGCATTACAACTATCCCCTCCTTACAGAAATTTCATCTTCGAAATTTATCTGAACCGCCCGGAATAAAAATTCCGCACAACTGATTCCAGTTTCCTAGGTCGTTCCCTTGACCTCACTGTTTCTGCAACATACCTTAACCCAAGGTATAACTTTGTTCCTCAGAACCTTATTCTTTCTATTAAAATATGAACTAGCTACTCCTCAAAGGATAACTTAGCCTCAATCTTCAAATTCTCATAACTCAACTCATGAGTTTCCTTCCAACCCATGTCCTCAACATGGAAATATAAAATACACAGTATACTACTGACGGTGTCAAAGATATGGCCAATCCAAAGGCAACCTCACCAGTCCTATCCAGGATTCACATGGTCATATCAATCTAGGGCTCAACTTGCCCTTAACTCCTCACCCCTTTTTCCATGGTGATACTTTAAGGAAGATGCAATCTTCTACTTGGAACTCCATGTTTCTGCTTTTCAAATCAATATAACTTTTCCATTTACTCTGAGAAGTGAGCATCCAAGCTTTAATCTTTCTAATAATCTCAATGATCCCCTGAACTACCTCATGATCCTAATATATATCTCCCTCATCTCATTCCAATGAATGGGTGACTAACATTCTCTACCATATAGCATCGTCTCATAAGGTGCCTCTCCAATAACTGGATAACTCTCTCTCTCTGATTTACCATCAGTCTAAGGATAATCAAATGTACTAAATTCCACTGTATATTCATCGCCTTCCTCAACCTTTCCTAAGACTTGGAAGTTACAATAGAGTCCTCATCTGATAAGATAGACCTCGAATTCCATGAAGGCGCACTACCTCTCTCACATAGAGATATGTATACTAATCAGTTGTATTACTTATCCTTACTGACAGAAATGAACTCACTAAAATACTGTTCCATAATGACCTAATCCAAACTTGGGTAGCCCACCGCGAAACCCAACGTGATGTTTCCTTATTCCCACTATGGAATACTCAAATGATACAATGACCCTACTGGTTTCTAATACTGTGTCTTGTTCTGCTAACAAGTTAAGAACTTTGCCACATATACCATTATGTCCCTCTCCACCCCAGGCCATCTATAAAAAGCTTTCAAACTCTGATACACTGTCATGATGCCTGAATGAAGAGAATAAAAGAGTTGTACGAAATTCATCAAGAATCTCCCAATTAATCCCAGTGTCCATCAGATTCCAAATCCGATCTCTATACCTCAATATATTCATACCTGACACTGTATAATCCTTAGCTACTCCAGCTAAAACATTGCCCTCAATTCTGCCAACTGTGGTTCACTTAACTTTTTTTCCTTTAATCCTCTCTACAAGAGTAAACTCAAGTATACCGTTGGCCACCTGGCCCACCAGAAACTCTACTCTAGTTCTGGTCAAATCCTTTAACTAACATGATGCATAGGCAATCCCTTTTCCCTGTCACTGAGGTATCATAACAACCTGCAAACTGATTCTGATCTGCAAGAAGACTCTGAATTCTTTCCCAAAGCACATATAATATCCTACCCATCCAAGGAAACTCTTGCCCTCTAAGGTGCTACTTGACCTTGGCAAAATCTCCGCAGAGAATATACCACAATACCATCGTCCAAGACGATCACAAATCCAATTCAAATAATCCTCGAATACTCTGTTCATCTAATTCATAAAACAACTTGGCATTAACCAAATTCTCATAACATACTCAGTACTTCTAGTGCTCTTATCTAATATAACAGCAATCTTCTGCATAATCTTCTCCCTGATCTCTAGCTGGTACTAACCAGATCAAAGATCCACCTTGGAGAATACCACCTTATCCAACAACTGAGTCTCTTAGGTCTTATAACTCTGCTGAAGTTATTCAATACAGTGCCCTAAACCCTATTCCATTCATGGCACCAATCCAATCACCATTCTATCTCTTTGTATGAAATTAATCCTGACAAATCCCCTGGAAGCACATCCAGAAACTCACAGATTAATCCAGTCTATCCTAATCCCACTGGCACAATCTAAGTGGTATCCACCACACTAGCTAAGAGTTCTATGCTTCCTCCTGCAATAGATCCCTAGCTCTAGATACAGACGTCATCAACATATAAAATCCATGTACAATGCCAACTACCTCAAGGGTCTCCTACTCTCAAACCCAAGAGTTACTATCCCTTCCTTGTAATCCAGCATTGTCTCACACTTACTTAACCAATCCATATCCTGGATCATACCGAAGCCAGTCATAACCAATTTATCAAAACCACTGATGAGTCCTTTTCATCATAACCTAACTCATCTCTTAAATCACCAATACAGTATTACATTTCCATCATAACATAACCATGTGATCTACACATCATCTCTATGCTTCTCTATATGCAACAAACAAAGAACATCATGGCACCAAACTAGTCAGCACAATACAAAATCAAAACTAGAAAGCTGACCTACCACCCCTGAGGAACTAGTCTTAGTCTCAGCCTCTGGCTGCATGAGAACAAACACTTGAGCTGGAGTTGAGCTGTCCATCCCCTTTTGTTTATCCTTCCTTTGCCTTGGGCAATCTTTCTTGAAATGCCTAACCATGTCACATAAGAAACATGCCTTTGCGCAGCATTCTCCCAGATGATGCCTCTTACACCGAGTGCATTCTAGGTAAGGCTTCCACTCCTTCTTCTTGCTTGATCCAATAAGTGGAGGTATCACTGTCTGAGCTCCGTGCTCTCCAGCACTCTCTTTCTCAATCTGATTTCCTGTGCTCTCAATAGCAAGAGCTTTTCCTACCACCTGAGCATAGGTAGAGATTTCATGCAATGGGGCAACTCTAATGCCCTGAGCTAATCTGGGATTCAATCCCTGGATAAATCTTTCCTTCTGAGCTACATCTGTGGGTACCATGTCAAAAGCAAACTTAGACAACCCATCAAATCTGTTAACATAATCAGTTATTGTTGTGTTTCCCTGAACGAGGTTCAGAAACTCATTCATCTTAGCAGTCTTGGCTACATCACAGTAATATCTCTCATTGAATAGCTGCCTAAATTCTTTCCAGTCTATCACAGATATGTCTCGAGTCTGGGATACTACTTCCCACCATGTCCGGGCATCATTCTGTAATACATATGTCGCAGAGATCACCCTATCATGACCCACCAGCCCCATACTGTCGAGAATGGAACTGATCATGCCCATCCATTGCTCAGCTCTGAATGGATCTAGGCCTCCCTCAACTCTGATACCAAATTGTAATGCCATAAACTCTAGGGACAGTTACGGTGTGCATTTTGAACAGTGCTAAACTCGCTAATCGAGTCATTTGGCCATAATCGTGTAACTAAGTATGATTAGCGATTTAGGGTTAAAATTTTTGGTTAAGATATAACGTTTCACTAAATGTTTACTGTATACATTGGGATCCCAAAAATATAATTTAAAGGTTAATTACAACAAAAGATTTACAACCAGCTGACCTAAGCGGCAAAATAGGGTTTAACCCTAGTTCCTCTTTCAACCCTCGGCCGTGGAGGTCGAGCAGCCACAAATGTACACATCGTCATCTAAGCTCTCCAACTCAAGGATGGTCCATCTTTCTTTTGCCTTTACCTGCACCACATAGCACTTATGAGCCGAAGCCCAGCAAGAAAACTTAATATGCTCATGAACAATAATAACATGTTACCAAATCATAACAGGCATGCCTAGAAATAGTAGCCCTATTCATGCATGCAAATAAGTCCAAATAATAATGGTTGTGGGCCATGCCCTCCTGTATGGATGACTATCAAGTCAATCCTAAACAGATGAGTGGTTAACACTGGAAGTCCCGATAACCATGTTGGGGTTTATAGCCCTAATCAGATGAGTGATTTAACACTTGAGGTTTCGATAACCATGCTGGGGCGTGTAGCCCTAAACAAATGAGTGATTTAACACTTGAGGTTCTCTTAACCATGATGGGGCTTATAGCCCTAATCAAATGAGTGACAGAGGAGTAAGTCACTAACATGGGTTCTGCACCCTCAGATGAGTGACTGATGAGCAAGTCACTAACTTAAAACAGAAGAGTGACTAATGAGCAAGCCACTAACATGGGTTCCGCACCCTCAGATGAGTGACTGGTGAGGGAGTCACTACGTGGGCTCAACACCCATAGCCATGTGATGATGCAGTCACCTGGACCTTCTGGCCCTGACTCTAAGAGACTAGCCATAGGCTAGACAAGCAATTTTAGGTTTCATCAAAATTGAGGTCGGTCCAGCATTAATGTTCATGATGAGTCATTCAATGCAGATGTCGATTAGATCTAATCTTTTTGGCTTTGTGTTCATGACGCTTATGCCGCTCCTGACTTATAGGTCAATAACACACGACCAATGCTCAGTACTACTGTTGAACTTGACTAATAAGTCACAGCTTCACAGCCACTTCTGACACCATTTCCGATTCTAACTAATAAGTCAGTGCCATGCACAAGTAAGCAATGCAATCAGGCATATTTCATATGTTAAATATCCAAATGTAGGGCATTCAGCATGCTTACTTAACAACTGCTAGCATACTTATGATCGTGCACAAATGCAGGACTCAAGCTCTGATCAATCTCATATTCAACATTCACGGCATGCCCTAATCACATGTTTCTCATGCATCACATACTGGGTGCAGTTTTCTTACCTTTGGTCGAAGCACAAGTTACCAATAAATGAGCCACAAGCACGATCCTATTTCCAAGCCCCTAGCGATAACCTAGTCACAACCAAACATAAACTCCCATCAATAAAAATGAATAATAAAAGATTCTCGGACCAAGACCTAGACTCCGGGACGTCGATTCCCACTAAACTGGGTAGTAGGAATGATCCCGAGGCCTAAGGTTTGAGTTCCCACGATCAAAACACCACTTTGGCCACAAATGCCCTCAAGCGCTGCGTCCCCACCTAATTGAGCCACGAGCCCCAGCCTAGACAGAGGCGCCAACCTCAAGCACTTGCCCTAAGCGTCGCGGCCGTAAGGCCCTTCAGCACCACCCCTCACCTGCACTAAGCTCGGGCCACGGCGCCCAAGAACAAGGTCGCAGCGCCACCTTGAAACCCAGCCAAAACTTCATTTTTCCTCTTTTAAAACCTTCCAAAAACCTATCCAAACATCTCCAAATCCAAAAATCAAAGTTCCCAAACATCCTATTCATCCAAAACCATTAACATCCAAGTCTCAAATTATCCAAAAACTCATCAAAACACAAAATCCAATTCAAGCTTAAAAACATTAAAAACTTAGAACTTAAAACTTGGATTACCTCCAATTATGTCGTTTCCCAACTAAATCCTCCAGCTAATAAGATTCTAATCTTCCCTAGAATTGTTATGTCTTGATCCTCGCTTGAATCCGAGTCCTAGAACTCAAGTTTCCTTCGAAAATGCGATCGGGTGCCGAAATGGAACTTTGAGGGAGACAGAACGTTCTTAACGTTCTTTTTATTTCTTAACAGGTTACTTCAAGCTTAAGTAAACTCAAACAAATCCTAATGCTCGGGGTCCCAAAAACTCCCCCGTGGGTAAAATAGTCAAAACTTCTAGAATTTCCCCCTGATCTTACTAACTCCCAATTTATCATCAAATATTTATTCCCATTACCCAATAACCCAGTAATGTACTAAATACCCCTTGACTCACCCCGAGTCAAGTATAAATCCTGTTGTGACTTTCCCACTAGCTTACCTCCTAGGATCGTCCTGTGCTGAGTAACTCTAGCATAATCAAATAATAATGAAGCACCACACACATGCCACATATATGCCAAATATGTTCGAAATGGCCAAAATATGAAAATCACCCAATTAATCATAAATGGGTTCACATGCATATTTAATACACCTAAACATGCATATAATCATTTAATAGCATAATAAATCAATTATGGCCCTCCTGGCCTCCTAATCAAGGTCCTAAACCTTATTTGGAAATTTGGGGCATTACAGTGATGCTCTGCGAGGCTGCCCTAACTCCATGCTCCCCAAGTGATCGAAGACTATTCTGCTTTCACTTGTCCAGACCAGAGAACGAGTGCTCTACACATAGTACATACAGAATAATGGAAACTAAAAAATATAAGCAGAAACACAAACAAATTTCTTATTTATCGTGTTTTATCTACACGGTTTCCATTAAATGTGCCTAGAAGCTATAAGGGAGGATACAAAATTTAATAATTTCACTGCTCATATCACTGGTAATACCGGCAAAGGTACTCGACATTTTAGGCATGGGGTATCAATTTCCAATTACTTCGGGCTAATTGTATCTCCCTGGACATGCAACGCTCTCAACTTGGTGTGGGCCCTCCTAGTTAGGTCCCAACACTTCTACACCGGGGTCTCAGGTGGCTAAGAAGACTCTTCGCATCACCAGATCTCAGACCCCAAACTTTTTATCCTTCATGTTAGAGTTGAAATATCTGGCCACTTTCTACTGGTAGGAAACTACTCGAAGCTGAGAAGCTTCATAGAGCTCCTCCACGAGATCCAGGGACTCTTGAAGTAAAATGTGGTTTGTGGTTGGGTCATACGTGTCCCGTCGATGCGCGAAGATTGCTGCCTTAACTGGGAGCATGGCCTCATACCCATAGGTCATTGAGAATGGAAAGTGGCCTGTGGAGGTCCTGACAGTGGTATGGAAGCTCCACAATTTCTTAGGAAGCTCCTCGGGCCAAGCGCCTTTCACTTGTTCAATTCTTGTATTCAAGGTGGCTTTGAGCATCTTGTTGATTGCTTCCACCTGCCCGTTTGCCTATGGGTGGGCAACAAAAGAAAAGCTTTTCATAACCCCATGTCAATGACAGAAGTCCATGAACACCTCGTTGTCTAATTGCAGACCGTTGTCTGAGACTATCTTCCTAGGAAGCTTGTAGCAACAAATGATGTTCTTGACGACAAATTCTAAAACCTTCTTGGACGTGATAGTAGCGAGTGGCTCGGCCTTGACCCACTTTGTGAAGTAGTCGAACACCACTATCGCATACTTCACTCCTCTTTTTCCCATGGGCAGTGATCCGATAAGGTCAATACCCCAGACCACAAAGGGCCAAGAACTTATCATTTGAGTGAGCTCGTTCGGAGGAGCTCGGGGTATGTTGGCAAAGCGTTGGCACTTGTCATACTTCTTGACATAGTCCATCGCATCTTCATTCATAGTGGGCCAAAAGTATCCTTGTCTCAAGATCTTCTTGGCGAGGCTCTGCCCCTTGGCATGGTCCCCGCAAAAGCCCTCATGCACTTCTCGAAGTATCATACTGGCTTCTTCCTTAGACATGCACTGCAGCAAGGGCAACGAAAATCCTCACCTGTACAACTTGTCATCCTTGATAATATATTGAGGTGCCTGGTAAAGTAGCTTCCGGGCTGCTTTCTTTTCCTAGGACAACTCCCCTGAGGTGAGATATTTTACTATGGGTTCCATCCAACCGTCCTGGGGATGGATTGCTTCCACCTCTTCGAGAACTGAGATGTAATGACCTAAAATTACTAATAAGGCTTAAGAGCCTTGATTAGTGTGTCGGGAGGGCACAATTGGAAGTTATGTGAATTAATGGTGAAATGCATGATTATGTGAAAATCATGCTTATATGATTATTTGGATAAATGTGATGCATGACTATGTGTATCAGTATGCATGTAGGCCCTGATTAGGTTATAAGGGTATATTCATAATTTTGGCCCGTTGAGGGCATAAATGTAAATATTTGAGATAAATTGTTGATACCACATTATTATGTGGATATATCTGCAGCTTGTGACTCAAGGCGATCCTAGTGAGCGATTTAGCAGAAAAACCACGGCGGGGACTTATAACCGGCTCGTGGGAGTCCGGGGGTATTTTTGGGAATTTGAGAAGTATATTGAAGATTGTATGATACTGACGAAAATAATTGGTGATTAGTTAGGTGTCGGGATGTAAGCGGTGATTATAGGGGACACTCAAGGAATTAGCGGGAATTGGGAGCTAATGACTAAAATGCCCTTGGTATGCTTTAAGGCTTAGGATTTAATGGGAGAGGAAAATGGTCATTTGACTGAAAAGAGATAAGTGTTATATTGCTTTTTAGTTTTAGTGGAGGCTGTAGAAAGTATCAGAAGTTAAAAGGAAAGAAAAGAAAAAGGAAAGAAAGAAGAAAAACAGGGACTCTTTCTTCTCCATTCGGTTTGCTCTATTCCTCACCATTCTTTATGAGTTTTGGAGCTGGAATCTCAGAGTAAGCTCAGGCTCAAACTTAGTGCTAAAGACCTTGGTGAAGCTAAAAGAGTTAGCAAGGATTAGCTACTCAATTGAGGTAAGTTTCAAGATTTCTGATGAGTTTTTCTGAGTTTTATTGAGGTGATTTCTAAGCTTGAGTTTTGGATGGAATTAAGGGAAATAAGCTTGAGGAGTTGAAGGGCTTGAGGCTAGAAGGATACTAGAGATAACCTAAGGTCGAAATTCTCCATAGAAGGTAACAAATTCTAGTTTTGAAGTTCTAAGTTTCTGAGTTTCTGGTTGAATTCTTGAGTTTTTGAGTTCAATGTTTGTTTTCTTAGTTTGATGATGCATGTGGTTAAGTCTTGTGTTATTGGGTTGTGTGGGGTAAGATATAGGTGATGGTAGACTCAATTTGGTGTGTAGTTGAGGTTTGGAAGGTTTCCAAGGGGTTTTGGTTAGAGGAAAATCGAAGGAAGAAAATTAGGGTGTTGTTGGTCTGTGACTAGCGCTGTAGCGCTAGCCTTTGGGCGCTACAGCGCTAGGCTTGGGTTTCCTGGCACTTTTGGCTCTGCTTGTAGTGCTAACACCAACTTTGTGGTACTATAGCGCTACCCTATTTCCAGAAGTGGGTTTTTGAGTTATTTCATAGGGTTTTTGCCCGGGGGCTCGGGGTTTGATTCCACCACCCCGTTTTGTGGAATTAGGGCTTCCCGAGGGCTCAGGATTGGTCCTGAGGTTAGGTTTTGGTATTGAAGTTTAGTGATGGTTCTAATTTGTGGCTATGACTAGGTGTATGCTAGGGCTCGAACGGGATCTTGCTTGAGAGTTAACCTCCTTGAACAAAGCTAGCGGAATCAAAGGTAAGAAAACTGCACCCGGTTATGTGATTGAATTAGGACTAAGAGCTCCCTATAAATGTATGTTGTCATAGATGGTATTATGCCATGGGACATGTGATAAATGGCCTAAGAGTGCCGAAATCAATATGTGCACACAGGGCACGGCTCGGCCACTGGTAGCTGAGGACAACTTGATATTCACTGAGCTCGGTTTAAGCGGGCCGGAGTCAGTGGGATAAATAAGGGGTGCGACCTAAGGGCGTCGACCCTGGTTATTATATGTAAATTGGTTATTATATGTGAAATGGTTATTAATGTGAGCTGATGAGCTTAGTGTGCCAAATGCATGGTTATATGAATGGTTTGGATTGTTGAGTATATGGTTATACTATGCAAGTTATCTGATTGTTTGATTGTTGATTATGCTCTGTTATTGCGTTTTCTTGTTGGGCCTCGGCTCACGGGTGCTACGTGGTGCAGGTAAAGGCAAGAGCAAAGTGGACCATCCTTGAGTTGGAGAGCTTTGGGCCGAATGTACATAGTCAGTTGATCGGCCGCCACGGCCGAGGAGTGGTACAGGACGGGAAAAGCCTAAATGTCTGTTTTGCCCTTAGAGTGGCTAGTAGCTGTACTTTAAACCTGAAATTTTGTAAACTGTCTTTTAAACATTATTACTTTTGGGATCCCATGTAAAAGAATGTGTGAATATATGAAATGTAACTTTTGTGACCGAAATCTTTTAAACCTAGTTCAATTATAGTCTCAGTAACACATTTCTAACTAAATGACTTGATTAGCAAGTCTTGCACCTTTATAAACACACAGTGTAACAGTCTTGGCCATCCAGGGCATTACATGAGATACTTGGAGAAGATAAGTAGTCGATGGGGACAACATTGATCAATCCAGCATCCTTGGTGGTTGCAAGCTTGGCCAGGGCATCAACGTTCGAATTCTATTTCCGTGGCACTTGTCGAATTGTAAATTTTCTGAAGCCATGCAGCATCTCTTGGGTCTTCGCTAGGTAAGAGACCATTTTCGTTCCTCAGGCCTGGTACTCCCCGAGTACTTGATTAAATACTAGCTACGAGTCACTGAAAATCTCGAGGCTAAGGCCTTAAGCTCGAGTGCAGCTTGAAGTCGAGTAATCAGCGCCTCATACTCTGCTTCATTGTTGGAGGCATCAAACCCAAATCTTAGGCGTTGTGGACCCTGTGTCCTTCGGGGGATACCAAAATGAGGCTTTTCGTGGCACCATTTTCATTCGATGATCCATTTACATACTGTTTCCACGCGGGCCCATCCATTGGGGTGCTCCTAGGTCCTTCATTATTTCCTGTGCACTCGGCAATGAAATCTGCTAGTGCTTGCCCTTTTATGGCAGTCCTCGGGATATAAGTGATGTCAAATTGACTAAGTTCGACAGCCCACTCCGGGGGTCTCCCGGAAGACTTAGGCTTTTGGAGGATTTGCCATAAGGGATGGTTCGTCAGGACCATGATGGGATGCACCTGAAAATAGGGCCTTAGCTTCCGAGAAGCTACCATCAGGCGAAAGGTCAATTTCTCCATGAGTGGGTATCTGGACTCTGCTCCGAGGAGTCTTTTGCTTACATAGTACATGGGTTGCTGGACACGGCCTTCCTCGCGGACTAAGGCGACACTGATGGAATTCTCAAAGATAGCCATGTAGAGTAGGAGGGGTTCTCTATCCACGGGTTTTGACAGGATAGAAGAGTTTTCCATATGAGCCTTCAACTATTTGAATGCTTTCTCACACACCTCCGTCCATTCAAACCTCTTCCATCCCCAGAGGATGTTGAAGAATGGGATGCACTTGTCAGTCGCCTTCAAAACAAAGAGACTCAGGGCAGTAATCCTCCCGGTGAGTCCCTGGACATCCTTATGCCTTCGAGGAGATGGCATATCGACCGGGGCTTTAATCTTTTCAGGGTTCGCCTCTATTCCCCGAGCACTGACGATGAAGCCCAGGAACTTTCTGAAGGCAATGCCAAAAGTACACTTTTGGGGATTCAGCTTCATTCAAAACTTGCAAAGCACCAAAAAATACCTCCGTGAGGTTCTTCATGTGTTCGGGAGCTATTCTAGAATTTGCCAGCATCTCGTCTACATACACCTCCATATTTTTTCCCAAATGTTCTTTGAACATATGGTTCACGAGCCTTTGGTAGGTGGCCCTAGCATTCTTCAGTCCAAAAGGGCGTCACCTTATAGTAGTAAACTCATTATCCGTTTGGAAGCTGGTGTGATCTTGTTCCTCGACATGCATGGAAATCTGGTTATACCCCGAGTATGCATCCATGAAGGACAAGAGCTCGTACTCGGAGGTGGCGCCGACCATCTGATCTATCTTCGGCATCGAGAAACAGTCCTTAGAACAGGCTTTGTTAAGGTTAGAGAAATCTATACAGGTCCTCCGAGTGCCGTTTGTTTTTGGCACAAGGACCAGATTGGATACCCACTTGGGGTACTGGGCGCTCTGGATGAATTCGTTCGCAAGTAGCTTGTCCACCTCTGCCTTTAGGGCCTCTACTCTAGTCTGATCAAACGTCCTCCACTTCTGCTAAATCGTAGCGATGTTGGGATTGACATTCAAGGCATGTCAAATGATATTCGGGTCAATGTTAGTCATTTTGGAGTGAGACCAGGCAAAGGTATCCTAGTTTTCCCGGAGAAAGGTCAGGAGCGAGTCTCGAACTTTTTCCTCTAGATTTTTTCCAATCTTTGTCCTTCTATCGGGGATGGAAGTATCGAGAGCCACCTCCTCGACTTCCTCAATGGGCTCGACCACCTTCTCTTATTGAACCTGTGGATCCAACTCATTGGCTTCCTCATCCATCACCGCCTGCACTTCCACGTTCTTGGGAAGAGACTGTCCACGGACAATCGCCTCGACCACCATTATTGATTACCTGAAGGACACATTATAAAATTGCCTCACCTCCTTTTGGTCTCCTACTCTGTGGGAAATTTCATGCACAGGTGTCGAACGGAGGTGACGACACCAAACTCCACTAAGGTCGGACGCCCCTAAATGGCGTTATACGCGAAGGGACAATCAACCACCATGAAAGTGCAATACTTGAATGCATGGTGAGGCTCTTCCCCCAGTGTCACGGGTAGCTTGATTTGGCCCATTTATATGAGACCTTCTCCCGAGAACCCGTGCACGGGGACAGGTAGCTTGTGGTAAGCCCGATCTTCTCATAAGCAGATTTGAACATGAGGTTCACTGAACTCTCGTTGTTCACCAGGATTCAAGCTAGCATCTTATTGGATACCTGGCTCTCGATCACTAAAGGATTATGGTGTGGAAAGTGAACTCTTCGAGCATCATCCTCGGAGAATGTGATGACTTGGTCCATCATCCGCGGCATCTAGGCTAGCAATTTATCTAATGCCAACACCTCATCATCGTGGTTTAAGGCCTGCGCGTACCTATTCTGTGAGCCTCTAGAGGTGCCCCCCAAGTTGGGTCCTCCCGAGATAGTCCCTACTCGACCTTTCATCAGAGGAGGCCTGTTTGCTATCGGTTGTGGTGGAGCTATGGGCATCGGGCTCGGAGATTGGGGAGCAATGGGCAGTGCAGCTATTCCCACGACTATGGTTAGAACTTGGCACACCCCACTTCGAGAGTATTCGTGGAAGTGTCCCAACTTGATGAGGTTCTCAATCTCATCTGTGAGCTGGCGGCATTCATTGGTGTGATGCCCCACATCGTTATGAAAGTGCAAAACTTGTTGAGAGCTTGCCTTTCCCTATCCCTCTGGATGGGTTACAGCTTCTGGTAATGGACATGTTGCTCCGTGGCCACAAAGATGTTCTCCCGAGAGTCTACTAAGTCAGTATACTCGAAAGACTGCTAGACATACTTTTCGCCAGGGGAGTTCACTGTTCATCCTGCACTGTCCTATTTCCTTTGGGCTTTCTACCCTTGCCCTTGCCCTTGCGCTTGCCTTTGCCCCCATGTCTACTGTTGTTGGGGGTTTGAATTGGTGCGGCGGACTAGGATGGAATAGAAACTCTGGCATTGTATGCAGGCTGATAAGCATTGTAACCAGTGGGCGGTTCTCCATAACCCGTCTGAGTCGCACTGAAGCCAGCGGCTGACACGACATTAAAGCCAACTGGCGGGACGCTCGGTCTAGATTGGGCCCCCCCATACTCGATTGGACAGAAGCGTAGGGTGGATACTGGGTCCCCAAAGCCACAGGGCCAGGCATTGTCAAAGTGGGAAAGACTACGGGCTCCCCAAATGCTCCAATCTGGGCATCTTCCCAACTGATATATTCTTGTGCTCGACGGATGAAGACATCGAGCTGTCGGCACCCTCTCCATTGGAGGTCATCCCACCACGGGGACCCACATTGATACTAGTATATAGGGCCATTAGCTATTGGTTATCATCAACCCTCTTGGTCCTCGCAGCTTCCTCCTTGAAGTGTTTGATGTACTCTTTGAGGGTCTTGAAGAGCCGTTGCTTTATGTTGGACAAAGCATTGACCTCAAAGTTCACCTTTTGAGCTGTTATGAATTGTCTCTGGAATGAAGATGACAATTGGTGCCATGATTGTATGGATACCGACCTGTGTTTCTTGAATCATTCGTCTATTGGTCATGTCAAAGTTATCGGTAACACAAGACACTTGGCGTCTTCAGAGACGCGATGCACCAACATCAACCTATTAAACTTCGAGAGATGGTCGGTGGGGTTCGTGCTGCCATCATAAGACGTGATGGCAGGCATCTTGAAGCCATGTGGCAAAGGGCCTTCCACTATGTGAGGAGCACATGGCTCCCCATCCTCATCCTCTGAGTCAATGTCATGGCCTTGTCGTCGAGACATTCTGAGCATGATCCTTTTCAAGCTCCCTAACTCCGCGTAGAGCAGGTCGCGATATTGGCTAACACTTTATGTCAGGTTACTTCTCCTCCGGGTGTTGAGATTGTCCCTGAGGTTTGATTGACCCTTCTTTGCGGGCTCATGCCCATGGGCCCTATTACACCGACGAGCATTAAGGTTGTCATGTAGGTCAGCCTGACCTCGAAACGCACCACTGTCATCGGGGTATGCCACTCCCATTTCCCCATCAGACTCAATATTCTCATTGTTAACTAAGATGTTGATGTCGCGCTCTCGGCCAACAAAGAATTTTTGCTTGTTGGCCCCTTGGCCATTGTTCCTATGTTGATGGCGTGGTGCTGGGGGGACACCACCTCCAGGCCTCGCGTGATCCGTATTGGAACGCCTGGGTGGAACACCCCAGGCTCCACAGGCATTGATGGTCTAGTGGTGTCCTTGGGCTCCCGGGCCTTCACCCACACTAGCCAGCCTCAGGGCCTGATTGTCTTCGAGGGTCTGACGAGCCTTCTTTGGCTTGGGAGTAAGGTTATCTTCAACCTTACCTTTGCCACAGTCATGTGGCACAGGTGGGGTTCCAACTCTAGCTTGGTGCACGAGGGTCACCCCAGCTAGCGGATCTTGCGCCAACTCAATCGGGTGCTCATGAGGCACACCGGCAAGATCGATAGGTGGCACACCAGTTGGTTGCCTAGATCGTACTTCGCCATGGGGGTCCAATCGAAGCCCTTGGGCCGCCAGAATAGCCCTCATGGGGTTAACCATCTCTTGGGTGTCGATCTTCTAATGTTGAGTGGCCACCTGGTCACAGAATGCCACCACTTCTAGTGTCTCCTCCGCATCCATGGGATGAGAGTATTCCTCCTCATAATACTCATCGTCCATGTCATCATATTCGGCAATTTCGTCGTAGTCTTCCACCATCTCAGGGAGGCCTTGCAGTGGCAGATGACTGGCTTCCCTTCCCTCAGCTACGACGTGAGGTGCGACACCGTCTGGTGCACTTCTTTGAGTGGTCACCATGACTATGTTCTTCAAGCTTCCTTCAAGATCTCAATGAAAGCACCAAAATGTAGACTGCCATATTCGCTATCAACTTAATCTGAAAGATTAAAGGAAATACTAGGAAAGAACACAAGGATATTACGTGGTTTAGGCTATAAAAAAGCCCTAGTCCACGAGTCTCTATTGTTTAGTGAGCTTGAAGCTTGTTATAACAAGCTTCAATGGTGGTTCTCAAGCAGCGTGTATATTGCATTGAGTTACAAAGTTTCTCTTTCCAAAAAATTGAATCCTTTATAAGGAGATACCTCATCCCTATTTATAGGGGTTGGGGTCATTAATGTTAATAATCTATCATTAATACAAAATTCCCCCAATCTGGGGTATTAATGTCGAATTAATACAAAAAGGATTGCACTAAATAGAGACTACGGCCGAGGCGGATTGTATGGGGCCCATTGGAGAAAGTCGTATACCAACTTTATGGGGAACATATCTCTAATTGTTAGGGTGCGACGCACGTTTGCCCGTGTCAGGTGGCATTGTGGAAAATGCTGATTGTCGAATGTACGAATGCGACACTACTAATCAAGGCCCCCCAAAAGTTGTCAGACGATCATCTGGTGGCCCACACCCGCAGTGATTGACACCTGGCAGCTACCATAGTTCCGAGGATTAGAATCCTAGACCTAGGAGACGAGCGAGTGAAGGGAGCTCCTCAAGATGTAGCCTCACCTAGAGACATCTTGCCTTGAGGACAGACCTCGGGGAATGGCCTCACTCGGAGATGACTTATCCGACTTGGGCTTCCTAGAGGGGTTACATTCTGAGAATCTCATGACTTATCTTGTCATTAATCACTCTTAATTGTCACGTGTCATGAGGTGAAAATACGAACAACACATTTGTTATTAATACTTAATAATATCGTTTACTTTATAAGTATTAATTAAGCATATTAATAAGATGATCATATACAAATTAATATAAATCCTGAAGTTATTATGAACTCTTGTTTATGTCATATGAGTTCTTTGATTCACTCGTTATGGTTTGTCAAAATGATAAGGATGAAAACTTTTGTGTTTGGGAACTCATTAATGTAAATGGCTTGGGACATAATATACAGATATGGAATCTATACCTTTCTGAAAGGAATTGAATAATGGTTCTATTAAGGGTTGGCTTTTGAAATTGAAAGGTTATTGAGCTCAAATTTGTAAATCAGTTTATTAATTAACCTTCACTAGCAAAGTTAATGGTACTTAAAAAAACAGATATAATTAAAGAGGTTAAACGGTAATTAATTTCTACTTTAATTATGAACCACTAATAGAGTATTGAATTGTATGTACTGATTAAATCGATGAACACTTTTTATTTTTAAAAATACTCAATAAATAAATGTCTATAATTACAAGAGTGCAATCTCATATTTTTTAGTTGAATAATATTGAGATTAATAAATTAAGGTTATTATATTAAAGAGTTTTAATTAATAATATAAATTTATTGGAGCTTAAAATTATTGGTCCATAGGTCCCCGAGATGGCTCTATATACACTATTCAAGGTAAGAGTGGAAATTGGGAAATATCAGGAAAATGACATATTTGGAAGAAATTTGTTCTTCAAGGTCAAATATGTAATTGAGACTTAATTAATTAATATATTAATTTTCATAATTAATATATTCATTTTAAAAAATAATTTTTTAAATAAAATGGGCATTTTCAAAAATAGCATTTAAATAATTAAGATAATTAATTAGTTTTATTTATTTAAATAATATGAAAAGATATTTCTCATAATTCAAATTGGATTTGAATTTGAAATAATATTTATTCTTTAATTAATCTAATAAAATAATAATTTATTAGGTTTAGATATTTTTTAATAAATAATAATTAAATAAAAGTGGTTGGAACACATTCCTGAAAACAGGGATGTGTTACACGCTAACTACAGTGCGATCCAAGATTGGATCTTGATATTTATTTTATTTATTTAATAATTGGTTTATAATTTGACTTTTGATTTTTGAATTTAATTTATTCTTTTATAAATCTATCGTATAGAAATTGTTTCAAGATACGCTTAAGTGAGTTAATATTCTAGAGAGAAAATTCTAAGCTTTTCACAAAGAGAGAAAAATATAACGTAATATTTTCGTATCCCTGAAAATTGACTCAAACCTAATATTTCAAGATCTCATGAGTTGAGTATATCTTGTGAATCAAAAAATTTCCCACAATTACTTTACATGCCCACACACGTCTTGAGGTGTAGAGATACATCTTGGAAGATAGTGAGGATTCTTGATTGTTCTACAACTGGTAAATCCTCATCTTTTTCTTTCTCTTTGGTTAATGTTTTGCCTATTAGTGGATCTTGTTATTTAAAGATTGTTTAAATAAAAAAAATTGAAATCTCTAGGCCCACCACCTCATGCTTTCTGCTGCACATATGGTAAACCAGTTACTAACAGATACGCATTTTTGTGGAATTAAAGGTGTGGTCTGGGAAGGAAGATTACTAAGCTATAAGAAGAAGTATAACGTAGTCAAGAATACGATTTCCTCAAGGAAGATGCAGGAAGATCTTGAAGTTGTATGGAAATTACTGCATGAAAGGAATCCAAAGGGTACCAAGTACAAAAGTACCCTTATGGCATACGTAAGACAATGAGGATTTGAGTTGTCCACTGAACCATATGATCAAGGAATCACCGAAGAGTTAAAGGATAAACTTAAGAATTCCTACCCCGTTCACATGACATTTCTTTAAAAATTAGCACGACACACAATTTCCTTTAGTTTATATGCTTTTTTAGTTGTTTTGATCCAAACTTTGATGATAGTTGTTTTGTATTAGGATGTTAATTTTTTTTTATTGAATTAATGGAGTTAGTTGTTATGGAAGATGGTGAATAAAAATATTGTGGTTGTTCGCCTAGTGAGTTATACTAAGTCATGTTTTTGGTTTCAGGAGTAAGTTGAAATCATACCTCTTAGGAAATCTATGCGAAGGAATGCTGGCATAAATCACAACATTAACGCTTCACCTGCTACAAGGCCAAACATAGGGTCAAATAACAACAATGGTAACCCTGCACCAGCTAATAGGGGAAATGAGTGTAATTCCAATGCACAAAAAGACATTGGAAACGCACTTTGTGGTGATGTAAGAGAGCATGAGAAGGCAAGAAGAATAGCTATGGGAGTTGAGGGAGCTAAGGCAAAAACAGGTGCAACTGGCATAAGAGTTTAGGGAGGCTCAACAACCCCTTGTACCAATGGTAGCCAATCATGCAACAGGGAATCACCTGGCGTCGTTGTACGAAAGGTTTTGTAACGACCCAAAATTACTAATAAGGCTTAAGGGCCTTGATTAGTGTGTCGGGAGGGCATAATTGGTTTATGTGTGATTTAAATGATTTAATGCATGATTATGTGATAAGCATGCATATATAATTATATGGATATGTGAAATGCATGATTATGAGTATTAGTATGCATGTAAGCCCTGTTTTGCTTATAGGGGCATATTTGTAATTTTGGTCCGTTGAGGGCATAAATGTGATTATTTGCGATAAATTGTTGAGACCACATTATTATGTGGATATATTTGCAGCATATGTAGTCACGGCGGGGATTTATACCCGGCTCGGGGGAGCCTGGGGTATTTTTGGGAACTTAGAAATTATATTAAGGGGTTATTAGACATTGGAGAAAATAATTGGTGAATAATTGGATGATGAGATTTAAATGGTAAATATTAGGAACACTTGAGGCATGAGTGGGAATTGGGAATAAATGACCATTCTACCCCTAGATTAAGTTAGAGGTTAGTTTTGTTTGGAGGGGAAAATGGTCTTTTCCTAGAACTGAGGATATAATCAGATTTTGTTAGAATAAAGTAGAATATTGTGGAATCATTGAGGAAAGAAAAATATAGAAAAATCTCTCTCTCTCTCTCTCACACGATTTATGCTCTCTCCCTCTCTCAAGTTGGCTATGGAAGCTTAGTGTCAAGGGGTGCATAAACTAAGCTTGAGCTAAGAAATTCTTTGAAGAAAACAGAAGGAATTGGGAAGGAATTTAGCTGGGTTGGAGCTGGAAATTTAGAGGAAAGGGCAACTAAATTTGAGGTAAAATTCTGGGCTTTCATCTCTGAATTTCACTAGGTTTATGCTGAGAAATTTTGGATATTTGAATGTGTTGTTTGGACTGAGTTTTGGGTATTGAATTGGCTGAGTGTTGAGTGGTGAATTCTACTGAATTTGAGTATTGCTTCTGGTACAATTGTTTAGGAGATTTATGTTTAAAGTATATGGATTAAGATATTGAGCTAGTAGCTGATTTAGTGTTGAATAGATAAGGAAAATGTTGGGTAAAACTTAAGCGTTCTTGGCTGGGATAAGCATTCTGAGCTAGTAGCTAAGCGCCACAACCCAGCCAAGGGGCGCCGTGGCGCATGTGGCCCTTCTGGTCATGGGAGTTCTCTAGCTTGGGGGCACGACGTGACTTACTGAGCCAAGTCGCAACCCACCTAGGAGTTTTAAACTTAGAGGGGTTCTTAGTGTTGTTAGGGCTCGGGGGGTTCAAACCTAGGGGCACGGAATAATTTCTGCTGCCTTATTTAGTGGAAATTGAGGTCCCAAAGGCTAGTTTTTCTCCCTAAGTATTTTATTTTTTATTGGAAGTTGGTAGATATCAATGACTCTTGTGACTAGGTTTGTCGCCAAGACTCGAGGCTAGGGATCGTGCTCGGAACTAGCTCACCTTCTCCGCTCGGAATCAAAGGTAAGAAAACTTCACCCAGTTGTGTGGCTATGTTAGGACTAAGAGTTCCCTATACTTGTATGCAATGTTGTATGATGGTATTATGCCATGTGAGCATGAAATAAACGGCCTAAGAGTACCAGAATTAATATTTGCGCACAAGACTCGGCTCAGCCACTGGTAGCTGAGGTTAAATATATAATCACTGAGCTCGCCCTAAGTGAGCTGGAGTCAGTGGGATAAACAGAGGGTGTGGCCTAAGGGCGTCGACCCTGGATATTGTATGATATGTTTACTATTGTTAATATGATGATTATGGCATGTTTATTACTTGGGTGATTGATTATTGGTTTGTAGATTGATATCACTGATTATGTGAACAATGTGGTCTGTTGAGTATCTGATTGATGATTTGTGAATTATTTGACTACTGATTATTGATTATGCTCTATAATATGGTTTTCTTGATGGGCCTTGGCTCAGGGTGCTACGTGGTGCAGGTAAAGGCAAGGGTAAGCTGGACCAACCCTGATTTCAAGAGCTCTGGGGCGGAATGTACATGATCGGCTACTCGGCCGCCATAGTCGAGGGATGGTACAGGGACAGGAGAACCTAAAGTACATATTTTTTTCATTAGAGTGGCTTGCGGTTGTACATAAACTTTAAAATTTTGTAAACCTTGTTTTTGGGATCCCATGTATCAAACGTTTATTTAAATGAAATTTATCTTTTATGACCAAAATATTTTAACCCTATTTTGTTAATGGTTTTAGATTCACATTTTCAACTATATGACTTGATTTGCAAGTCTTGCACCTTTATAAACACACAGTGTAACAATCTTTGTTATCTAGGGCGTTACAACTTGGTATCAGAGCAGTCTAGGTTTAAGGGTTCCTAAAGACTGGCTGGACATGTACATTCGCCGCTAAAGACAAGCTCGACTCAGGGTTTGGTAATTGTGTATACATGTTTATATGCTTAAGAGACTGGTAAGAAATATGAATGTTGATATATGTTTGATTAATAGGGAGCATGAGATACTGATAAGGCCTGGCCCTTGACTACTGTATGATAATATTGAGGCATGCTTATTAGCATTGCTGTTGCATGTGGATGAATATTTTGATGAACTATTATATCTTGATTGCTTGTGATTGGTTGTGTTCCAATGGTGATGCATGGAAAGATTGTTACCCTATCATCATAGTATGACTTCCAAGTCATTGATTGTAGATTAACTTGGATAGCTATGGTCCAAGATGATCTGTACGACTAGCCGGCACTAGGTCTAGGGAAGAGATGATAATCAGGGCTAGAACCTTCCACCAATCCCTGAGAACTGGCAACAGATTATGGCAGACATGCAAGCCCGACTTCAGAGCCAGGATGAGCAAATCCATCTTCTGAGACAACAAGCTCTGTCAAGGAGTGCTGCATCCATTGTGCCACCTGTAGTGGCACCAGTTGTATAGCCATTGGAGCCTGGGAATAGGTGGGAACCATTGTATGAACGGTTCAGGAGACAACATCCTCCAACTTTTGAGGGGGGACCAGATCCACTAAAGGGTGAACAGTGGATGAGTATGATTACCGCTATCCTGGACTTCATGAGGGTAGACGGTCATGACAGGGTGGCTTGTGCCACATATATGCTGAGAGAGGATGCCCAAATTCGGTGGGAAGTGGCATCACAGACCAGAGATGTTACTACTCTGGGTTGGGATGGTTTCAATGACTTATTCAGTCAGAAGAATTACAACATTGCCATCAGGGCAGCGAAGGTGAATGAGTTTGTGGGGTTAGTTCAGGGAAACATGACAGTTACAAAGTATTCCCTGAAGTTTGATAGACTTGCAAAATTTTCACCAGATCTTGTGCCTACTGATGCAGCTAGGCAAGACAGATTTGTCAGAGGGCTTAATGCTATGATAGCCCGAGATGTGAGAATTACAACAATACCTGGGGGGACGACTTATGCCCAGGTTGTTGAGAAGGCTTTTACCGCTGAGGAAGCGGAGAACAAGATCTAGAGAGAATGTTGCGAGACGGGAGGTCCGCAGGGCGGTGCCTCCATATTCTGGGTTTGGTAGGGGCGGAGGCCCAAGTGATCTGAAGAGGAAGACCCCTGACACTTTGATCATTATTGGTTCTGATAATAGGGGTCAGGGTGTTCAGAGTGGCCGTCAGGGAGGCAGTGACACATGGAGGAGTTACCTGGAGTGCACTAGGTGCAGAAGACGCCATCTGGGCAAATGTCGGGCTAAGGCCTGTTACGTGTGTGGGGTGGTGGGACACCTCAAGAAGGACTGCCCAACAGTGAAGAAATGGGAAGCAGGGAAGGTGGAAAACTTGACTCCAGCTCGAGTGTTCACCTTGACGCAGGAAGAGGCCGAGGCTAGTCCCTCGGTGGTGACAGGTCAGCTTTCTAGCACTGGCTCTCCTTTTACTCTATTGATTGACTCTGGTGCTACACATTCATTTGTTTCTAATAAGGTGATTGATAGATTATGTAGACCTGGTGAGTACTGTACTGTGGGATTCGTGACTATATTGCCTACAGGGGAACTGGTAGTTTTTAGGAGGTGGATTAGAGCACTGTCAGTGATGGTTGATGGTAGGGAGCTATCAGTAGACATGATTGAGTTAGGTATGCAGGTTTTTTATATGATTTTGGGGATTGACTGGCTGGTTAGATACGGAGCTACTATTGATTGTAGGAAGAAGATGGTGACCATTAAGCCGGAGGGAGAGGATATCTTTGTTTTCGTGAGTGCGATATGTGGACCCCGCGTACCCATGATATTAGCGCTGAGAGCCAGGGACCTATTACAGGGAGGATGTATAGGTTTTCTTGCTAGTGTGGTGGATACCACTAGGGTTTTGCCAATAGGGATAGGAGAGGCTAGATTGGTTCGTGAATTCTTGGAAGTATTCCCTGAGGATTTACCAGGGCTCCCGCCGTACAAAGAGATTCAGTTCGTCATTGAGTTAGCACCGAGGACAGAGCCAGTGTCCAGGGCACCATATAGAATGGCACCGACAGAATTGAAAGAATTGAAGATACAGCTACAGGAACTTCTGGATTTAGGGTTTATCTGGCCTAGCTACTCACCGTGGAGTGCTCTGGTTTGTTTGTGAAGAAGAAGGATGGGACTCTGAGGATGTGTATAGACTACAGAGAGTTGAACAAGTTGACTATCAAGAACAAATATCCTCTACCAAGGATTGATGACTTGTTCGATCAGCTGCAGGGAAAGACGGTATTCTTGAAGATTGATCTTTGATTTGGTTATCACTAGCTGAAGATCAAGGACGAGGATATACCAAACACGGCCTTCAGAACGAGGCATGGACACTATGAGTTTCTGGTCATGTCATTTGGTTTGACCAATGCCCCAGCAACCTTCATGGACTTCATGAATATGGTATTCAAGGATTTCTTAGATTAGTTCATCATTGTCTTCATCGACGACATTTTGGTGTACTCCAGTTCAGAGGTAGAACACGAGCAACATCTACGACGGGTCTTGCAGAGGTTGAGAGAACATCAGTTGTATGCCAAATTTAAGAAGTGTGAGTTTTTGCTACTAGAAGTGACATTCCATGGGCACATAGTAGGCGAAGATGGGATTAAGGTGGAGGCAGTGAGAGATTGGTCGAGGCCAAGGAATGCCTTGGAGGTTTGGAGTTTCCTCGGGTTAGTGGGTTACTACAGACGGTTTGTGGAAGGGTTCTTAAGGATTGTTGCACTGATGACAGAATTGACACGGAAGAATTTCAAGTTTGTCTGGTCAAACAAGTGTGAGAACAATTTTAAAGAGTTGAAGCGGTGACTTATTTCTGCACCTGTGCTGAGTCTTCCTTTGGAGGGAGGAAAGTTTGTGGTATATTGTGATGCATCGAGGTTGGGTTTCGGTTGTGTGTTGATGCACAATGGGAAGGTTATAGCTTATGCATTACGGCAGCTGAAGGAATATGAGCAGCGGTATTCTACCCATGATTTGGAGTTAGCAGCGGTGGTATTCTCACTAAATTTTTGGCGGCATTATCTGTATAGGGAGAAGTGCGAGATATACACCGATCATAAGAGTTTGAAATACTTCTTCACACAGAAGGACCTAAACATGAGGCAGAGGCATTGGCTGGAGTTGGTAAAAGACTATGACTGTGACAATCTTTACCACCCAGGGAAAGCCAACGTAGTGGCTGATGCATTGAGCCGGAGAGGCCCAACTCAGTTATTTAGTTCTACTAAAATTTTGAGGGAGTTGGCTGATGAGATGTCTTAAGCGAGGATAGAGTTGGTGGTGGGCCGGTTGGCCAACATTACTTTGCAGTCGACCCTACTAGAGCATATTAAGGAGGGTCATTTGGTAGATGCACAGTTATAGGAGGTTAGAGAGAATGTTTTAGCGAGGGTAGCTAAGGTAGCTAAGGACTATTCTATTTCTAAGGTTGGTCTGCTACGGTATCAGGGTCGAATTTGTGTTCCGACTGATGTGGAGATCAGATGAGAGATACTGGATGAATCGCATACTATGCCATACTCACTTCATCTAGGTACCACGAAGATGTATCAGTATCTACGGACATTCAATTGGTGGCCCTGGATGAAGAAGAATGTGGTAGAGTACGTGGCCAGATGTTTAACATGTCAGCAGGTGAAAGCTGAGCATCAGCGACCAGCGAGGTTGCTTCAGCCATTGGGTATTCCCAAATGGAAATGGGAGGATATTACGATGGACTTTGTGGGAGGTTCACCCAGGACAATGGGGCTTCATGACTCAATGTGGGTGATTGTAACGACCCAAAATTACTAATAAGGCTTAAGGACCTTGATTAGTGTGCCAGGAGGGCATAATTGGAGGTTATGTGAATCAATAGTGTGAGAAGGCATGTTTATGAGTATTGGGTGAGCATGCAGGTCCTGTTCGACTGGTAAGGGCTTAATTGTAATTTTGGCCCGTTAGGGCATAAACGTAATTGTGTGTGATAAATTGTTGAGACCACATTATTATGTGGATAGGTAGATATATATATGTGAAATATGTGAGAACCACATTATTATGTGGATAAATATGCAGCCGGTGACTTGGGGCGATCCTAGGGAGCTAGATAGCAGGAAAGTCACAACGGGGCTTAATGCTTGACTTTGGGCAAGTCAGGGGTACTTCAGGTATCGTGTAGTGATTTGGAATATCGGGTGATGAAAATAAATATATGGAGATATATTTGAGGTTAGAATGTTTAGGCGGGAGTACTGGAGAATTTTACTTTTTTGCCCTCGGGGACGTTTCCGGTACCCCAAGCTTTGGGATTAGTTTAACAACCTAAGGATATACTTGGAAAGACTTAGAAAATACTAGATAGAAAATGTAAACTGACCTTTCAGCCTTCTCTCCCTTCTCTCTCTTTCCTCTCCCTCTTAAGGAAGAAAAACTCTGATTTTGTAAAGGGAAACCAGCTAATTTCTGGGAATTGAAGGGGATAAGCTAGAGGATTAGCTCAAGAACAAATCAAGGACTGAATTAGAGCCAAGGTAAGCATTGATTTTTGTTCTGTGGTTAGGAACTTTAAGAAAAATGGCTGAGTTTTGAATATTTGTGGTTTTGGCATTTAGGGTGGAATTTGAGGCTGGAACTTTGAAGCTAGGTCAGGGAAACTTGTGGAGAGGTGATACTGCAGCTAAGGTAAGTTTCAATTTAGAGTTTAATGGTCGAATTCTAGAAATACCATGGCTGGTTTTGAGTTTGTGGGTTTGAAATCTCATAAATTGGAATTGGGATTTTGGTGAGTGTTAGGCTGGATTTCTGGTTGGATTGCGTTGTTTAAATTATTCTAATGATGTTGTTATTAATTGGTTTTGAGTTGGGGGCTTTGGGATGGCTTAAGATGAGGTTTAGAGATTGAAAATGGTGGATTTTTCTGGGTTCGAAGGGTCGGGCCGCGGCATGGTTCTTGGTGAGCCGCGGCCCTTCGAGGTTGTTGCATGCTGAGGAAGGAGGGCGGGCCATGGCATGGTCCAAGAAATGTCGCGGCCCTTACCTGTTTTTGTGCCCATGGAGGGTTCTGTCAGGGGCCATGCCGCGACATGGATGGCCCATGCTGCGGCGCTTAAGGGATTTTGGGATTTTGAGAATTTAGGCTTGGGAATTTAACCTAGGGTGCTCGGGGTTGAGTCTTTTACCATATTTGGTGAAGTTCAATGTTCTGAGGACTAGAACTTGGTTTAGAAGCTCATTTAAGATTGTTAATGGTATCCTTTATCTTGGTTGTGACTAGGTGCTAAGCTAGGGATCGGATCGCGCTTAAGGAGCATCGCTTATAACTAGCTCGTTTGAAAGCCAAAGGTAAGAAAGCTGCACCTGATTATGTGGCTAGGTTGGGACTAAGTGTTCCCTATGTTTGTATGCATTGTTATGTGAATGTGATTAACCATGTGGACACGATGGGACTAAGAGCTCCCTACACTTGTATATAATGTCATGAGATGGTATTATTATGCCATGGGACATGCGATAACCGGCCTAAGAGTGTCGGAGTCAATATTTGCGCACAGGGCGCAGCTCGCCCACTGGTAGCTGAGGCAGCTTATCTATCACTGAGCTTGGTTAAGCTGGCCGGAGTCAGTGAGTATTACACTGGGGCTGGCCCAAGAGAGCCGAAGACAGTGTATTAAATAGAGGGTGCGACTTAGGGCGCTGACCCTGAATATCATTTGATTATGATCGTGACTATTGTATTATGAACGTGATTTGTTGGCTGTTTGGACGACAAACTGTTAATCTGTTGTGTGATATCACTGATTGGATAAATGTTATGAAATGCTGAATTCTTGGTTGTGCATTGTAAAATATTTGATAAATGATGTTGATCTTTCTATGTTATCATGCTTTCTTGCTGGGCCTCGGCTCACGGGTGCTACGTGGTGCAGGTAAAGGCAAGGGTAGGCTGAATCAACCATGAGTTGGAGAGCTCTGGGGGCGAGGTGTACATTGTCAGCTGCTCGGCCGCCACGGTCGAGGAATTGTACAGGGACGGAAACCTAAAATGTATATTTTGCCATTAAAGTGGCTTGAATTATTTGTAACTCTTGGAATTTGTTGTAACTAAGACGTCTAAATCCTGTTTTGAGTTTCCATGTATTAAACTATCATTTTTAATGAAAATAGCCTGTTTGTGACCAAAATCTTTTATTCCTAATCTGTTGATGACATTGAATTCACACTTTGCTTAAATGACTTGATTAGCAAGTCTTGCACTATTTTAAACACACAGTGTAACGGTCTTGGTTATCCAGGGAATTACAGTGATAGTGGACAGATAGACCAAGTCAGCCCATTTTCTTCCAGTGAAGACGACATATACAGTGGATCAGTATGCAGAGTTGTATGTGAGAGAGATTGTACGTCTCCACAGGGTTCCTAAGTCTATAGTGTCAGACAGAAATCCTATCTTTACCTCCAAGTTTTGGGGTGGTTTAAAAAAGGCTATGGGAACTCAGTTTAAGTTCAGCACAGCCTTTCATCCTCAGAACTGATGGACAGTCTGAGAGGACGATTTAGGTGTTGGAGGATATGCTTAGGGCATGTGTGATCGATTTTGAGGGATCCAGGAGTAAGTATCTCCCGTTGATTGATTTTTTCATATAACAACAGTTATCAATCAACGATTGGAGTGGCTCCATATAAGATGTTATATGGGAGGAGATGTAGATCGCCCATTCATTGGGATGAGATGGGTGAGAGGAAGTATTTGGGACCGGACATGGTTTAGAAGACGAGTGAAGCTATTGAGAAGATCCGAGCTAGAATGCTTGCTTCACAGAGCAGACAGAAAAGCTAAGCTGGTCCTAAGCGTAGGGACATGGAGTTCCAGTTTGGGGACCGCGTGTGTAATGCCCTACTTCATTAGAGTCGTTACTATGTGAGTTATAAATGTGCAATTAACTCGCTAATCGAGGTTTTAAGACAAAAGTGTAGCTAAACCATAACCAAAGTCACATAATTTGAAAATATATCCATTCATTGAAAATTATAAAGCATTTAACATTTGGGATCCCAAAATACTGTTTAGAAATATTTACAATTCCAAAACATGATTAAAGTCGACTAAACAACAAAACTAGGTTTAATACAAACATCTCCCAAAAATACCCCTGGCCGTGGCAGCCAAGCAGGCCAAACATGTACGTGTCGCTTCACGCTCTCCATACTCATGGTTGGTCGACTTCCCCCTTGCCCTTACCTGCACCATAGAGCACCCGTGAGTCGAAGCCCATCAAGAAAACTCCACACAAGCCAATAACATAAGCATTTCTACCAATTAGCATACAATAAAACTGCCAACAGACTAAACACAAAATGGCCATGCCATCCCAGGCGCTTTACCAGGCCCTGGGTTCGCAGTCTACACCATGAGGATATCCCAGGTATCCTATAGGGTCTCACCCTGGCAACTCGCACACCGCGTGCTTAACGCTGCTCCCAGCCCCTTGTCGTACTCGGCCTTGCCGTTCTCAGCCTTTCCTGTTCCTAGCCTTTCCCGTTCTCGGCCTTCGTCGTTCCCGGCTCTTGCCATTCATTCATATATATGCACACATAGCATAATTAAACAAATACTTAAACATGTATAAACATAATCAATGGGGTTACGCCCAGCAATACAATCATATAGGGCCCTGCCCTGCAACACAAACTATAGGGCCTCGCCTTGCTCTACGGGTACAACAGTTTTCTTACCTGTGTCCCGAGCGTTCCAAGCACCGATGTCCTGAGCACAGTCCCCTAGCCTAAGCCTCGCTGAAATCCTAGTCACAACGCATCAACAATGTCCATCCATCAAGTTCTAATCCATTAAATAACTTTGGGCTACAACTCTAGTTTCTAGCACCTTGGATTCTATTAATCCGGGTGATAAAATCCATCCTGGGCCTTAACAATTGGGTTCCCAAGCCAAAAACCTACAAAAAAACCAACATTTTGAACTAAGGCCACGGCCCAACCCCTTAAGGGTCGCGGCATGCCTCAAAACAGAGGCAAAATGCCTCCCTGGAAGGAGACACGGGCAGCGGCATGCTTAGCCCAGCGTCACACCGCGCCTCAAGAACAGAGGCCTCACGCACACACGAGCCGCAGCATGCCCCTTCAAGGGCCGCGGCTCGACCTGCAAACCCAGAAAACTAGCTTTTCTCTCAATTTTTTCCCTGAGCTTAATCCCATAATTAAGTCTAGAATTCATATCCATTTGGCCTAAACATCCCAACAAGCTCATAAACTATTTCTTACACCCATCAAACATTCAAAACCAATCCATGCATGCCTAAGTTCTAGCAATCAAAACTAGTAGAATTTCAATTGATCAACAGGATTAAAAGCTTACCACTCTGAATTAATCCCCTAAGTTCCAGCTTCTAGCCCCTAAAGTTCCAGCTTTGAATTCCTCCCTTGATCCCAAAGAAAATATGCTTTCTTCTCCTTCCTTTCCTAGCTTATGGTTTTCTCTAGACTTCCAAGAGAACATCAGATATATGCCTAAGTGAAGAAAACGTGAATGACTTCTCCTCAGCCAAGTCTATCCATCCTTAAAGCCAAATTACCCTTTTGCCCCTTAAACCTATCCTTAACACTTAAGTAACCCCAAGGGCAATTTAGTCATTTACCTAATCTCATTAAATCCCCGAGTGTTTCTATTAATCTCTGTTTAATCCCAACATATCCCAAGCATTACTAAATTACTACCCGTTACTCAATAATTCCCAAACACATTATAATATTCCCAAAATACCCCTAAGCTCCTCCCAAGCCGCGTATTTGACCCCGTTGTGACTTTCTAACTAAACTGCTCCTTAGGACTGTCTCGGATCATGCATCTCAAATGTATCACCACTCACACGTGGTGTCAATCACAATAATCGCAAATATATCACAATTATTACATTTATGCCCTCGGCGGGCTAAAATCACAAACATTCCCCTAATAACCAAACGGGGCCCACATGCATATTTATTTCACCTAAACAGCATCTCTAATCACATATTCATTAAATTCACATATTAAGATAATAAACCACTTGCCCTCCAGGCACACTAATCAAGGCCCTAAGCCTTATTAGCAAATTTGGGACGCTACAACTATCCCCTCCTTACAGAAATTTCGTCCTCGAAATTACCTGAACAACTCGGGATACTGCTCCTACATATCTGATTCAAGTTCCAACATCGCCTCCTCAATCTTGTTGTTCCTCCACAACACTTTTACTAAGGTGATGATCTTGCTCCGCAAGACTTTATCCTTCTAGTCGAGAATCTTAACCGGCATCTCCTCATATGACAAATCCTGGTCCAACTCCAAATTCTCAAAACTCAGTACATGTGTCGAATCTGATATATATATCCCAAGCATGGACACGTGAAAAACATCAGATACCCCTAACAGAGCTGGAGACATCGCTAATCTATAAGCTACCTCTCCAACCCACTCCAGAATCTCAAAGGGGCCAATAAACCTAGGGCTCAGCTTGCCCCATACACCAAACCGTTTTACTCCTCTCAAAGGTGAAACCCTAAGGAACACATGGTCACCGACCTGAAACTCTACGCTCCTGCGTCTCAAGTCCAAGTAACTCTTCTGGCGACTCTGGGAGGTGAGCATTCGAGCTTTAATCTTTTCAATCGCCTCATTGGTCCTCTAAACCATCTCAGAACCCAAGTACCTCTTCTCACCAGTCTCATCCCAATGGATAGGTGATCTGCACTTCCTTCCATATAGCATCTCGTACGGAGCCACTCCAATAGTCGCCTGATAACTGATAATATACGAAAACTCAATCAAATGGAGATACTTACTCCAAGATCTCTAAAAATCTAGCACACAGGCTCGTAGAATGTCTTCCAGTATCTTAATCGTCCTCTCAGACTGTCCATCTGTCTGAGGATGATAAGCGGTACTAAACCACAATTATGTGCCCATAGCCTTCTGCAGACTCTCCCAAAACTTGGAGGTCAAGGTGGGGTCCCTGTCAGATACTATCGACCTCAGAGCCCCATGAAGTCGAACAATTTCCTTCACATACAACTCAGCATACTGCTCCACAATATAAATGGTCCTGACAGGTAAAAAGTGGGCGGATTTGGTATACCTATCCACAATCATCCACACCAAGTCATGCTGTCCCACAGTCCTCAGGAAACCAGCCACAAAGTCCATGGTAATATCTTCCCACTTCCACTCTGGAATCCCTAGAGGCTGCAATAACCCTGCTGGCCTCGATGTTCAGCCTTTACCTATTGACAAGTTAAACACTTGGCCACATAATCCACCACGTCCCTCTTCATTCCTGACCACCAATACAAAGCTCTCAAATCTTTGTACATCTTCATCGTACCTGGATGTAAAGAATAGGGAGTGGTATGCGATTCATCCAAGATCTCTCGTCGGATATCAGAATCCATCAGAACACAGATCCGACCTTTATACTTCAGTAATCCCATCTCTGAGATAGAAAAGTCCTTAGCCGCTCCGACTAAGACATTCTCTCTGTGCCCTCTCAACTGGGAATCCTTCCCCTGCACCTCGTTGATCCTCTCAAGGAGTGTGGATTGAAGAGTGATGTTGGCTAACTGACCAAACACTAACTCTATACCTGCTCTAGTCATCTCCTCGGCTAATTTATCAGATATCTGTCTCAAACTGAACAACTGTCCTGGGCCCTTCTGACTCAATGCATCAGCCACTACATTAGCCTTCCCAAGATGGTATAGGATATCACAATCATAATCCTTTACCAACTCCAGCCACCGTCTCTGGCGCATATTCAGATCCTTCTGAGTAAAGAAGTACTTCAAACTCTTATGGTCGGTGTATATCTCACACTTCTCACCATACAGATAATGTCTCCAAACCTTAAGTGAAAATACCACCGCTGCCAACTCCAGATCATGCGTGGGGTACCTCTGCTCATACTCCTTTAACTGTCTTGATGCGTAGGCTATCACCTCTCTGGCTTGCATCAACACACATCCTAAACCCTGTTTGGAAGCATCACAGTAGACCACAAACTTCTCATTATCTATCGGCAGACTCAACACTGGCGCGGTGATCGGACACCACTTCAGTTCCTTGAAACTGTTCTCACACCTGTTTGTCCATACATACTTAGTCTTCTTCCTTGTCAATTCAGTCAACGGCGTAGCTATCCTGGAGAACCCCTAAACAAACCGCCGATAATATCCTGCCAATCCCAGAAAACTCCTAACTTTAGGAATACTTCTCGGTCTAGGCCATTCTCTCACTGCCTCAATCTTACTTAGGTCAACCAGAATCCCCTCCTTACTGACAATATGGCCCAGAAACGTGACTTGCGGTAGCCAAAAGTCACACTTACTGAACTTAGCATATAGCGTATGCTCTCTCAACCGCTGCAATACCGGACGTAGATGCTGCTCATGCTCTGTCTCTGACTGAGAATACACCAGAACGTTGTCAATGAACACAATCACAAACTTGTCCAAATAGTCCTTGAAAACCATGTTCATCATGTCCATAAAAGCTACTGGGGCATTGGTTAATCCAAAGGACATAACCAGGAATTCATAGTGTTTATACCTCGTACGGAAAGCGGTCTTTGGTATGTCCTCTTCCTTGATCCTTAACCGATGGTAACTTGACCGGAGATCAATCTTGGAAAACATTGTCTTTCCCTGTAGCTGGTCAAATAAATCATCGATCCTAGGCAGTGGCTACTTGTTCTTAATGGTCAACTTATTCGGCTCCCTGTAATCAATACACATCCTAAGAGTTCCATCCTTCTTCTTGACAAACAACACTGGAGCACCCCAAGACGAGAAACTCAGTCTGATAAACCCCAAATCCAGTAACTACTGCAATTGAATCTTCAACTCTTTCAACTCTGCTGGAGCCATTCTGTAAGGTTTCCTAGACACTGGCTCTGCCCCTGGCGCCAACTCTATAATGAACTCAATCTCACACTGCGGCGACAACCCTGGCAGGTCCACTAGAAATAAGTCTGGAAACTCACATACCAATCTGGTCTCACTCGGTCCAACCGACACAACCCTAGAGGTATCCACAACGTTCAATAGGAATCCTATGCAACATTCCTGCATCATGCCTCTAGCCTTTAGTGCTGAAATCATAGGTATCTGCGATTCGCTAGCTGTCCCCACAAATACAAAGGGTACCTCCCCTTCTGGTTCAAAAGTCATCATCCTGCGCTTGCAGCCAATCGTCGCCCTATACTTCAATAGCCAATCCATCCCTAGAATCATATCAAAGTCATCCATCACTAGCTCAATCAGATCAACAGACAACTCCCTACCGTCTATCTCTACTGGCAATGCTCTCATCCATCTCCTAGAGACTACCAGTTCCCCAATCGACAACAAAAACTGAAAACCCCTAGCATACAAAACACTAGGTCTACACAGTTGATCTATCACTCTAGCAGACACAAATGAATGAGTAGTTCCTTAATCAATCAATGCAGTGTAAGAAGAACCAGCATTTGAAATCTGACCTGTCATAACTGAGGGGCTACCCTCCGCCCCAATCTGAGTCAAGGTGAACACTCTAGCAGGAGCGAGACTGTCGCCTTGCTCCGGCTCCTCTTTCCTGGCTTGTGGGCAGTCCCTCTTCAGATGATTGGCACTTCCAGAGATAAAGCAGGCATTGATCCTGCACTCTCCTTGATGTCATCGTCTGCACCAAGGACATACTGGAAAACTCCTCCAGTTGTCACTTCCACCCTGACGGCCACCAAACTCACCCCTGCCCTCCTATCAGAGCTAGGAGGAACAAAAGAATCTGGAGCCTTTCTCTTATGTTCACTGGGGCCACCACCCCAGTTGGATCTAGAAAAAGGAGGCACCGTCCTCCTGGCATCGCGCCTAACAGCACTTTCTCTCCATATCTGATCCTCGGCCCCCTCAGTTGTAAGAGCCTTTTCCACTACCTGGGCATAAGTAGTAGTCTCTGGATCCAAAGTAATCTTCACATCACGAGTGATCATAACATTCAACCCTTGTACAAATCTATCCCTTCTTGCTGCATCAGTCGGCCTTAAATCCGGCACAAACTTCGCCAACCGGTCAAATCTCAATGTGTACTCAGTAACTGTCAACTGGTTCTGAGTCAGGTTGATGAACTCATCAACCTTCGCAGCTCGGACTGCAACACTATAAAATTTCTCATTAAAGATATTTCAGAACTCTTCCCAAGTCATAACTGCAACATTTCTTCTCTGAGTCACTACATCCCACCAACTGCATGCATCCTCTCTGAACATGTAGCTCGCACAAGCTACGTTCTCGTTCCCTACCACCCTCATAAAATCCAAGATGGAGGAAATCATATTCATCCATTGCTCTGCCCGTAGTGGGTCTGGCCCACCCTCAAAGGTGGGAGGATGTTGCTTCCTGAACCTCTCATACAAAGGTTCCCACCTGTTCTCCATAACAGGTTGAACCGGCACTGGCACCACAGCCTACTGAACTGACAACTCTGTGGCCTAAGGAGGGGCCTGCTGCCTCAGCTGTCGAAGTTCTTCCTTTGTTCATTGTAGTCTCACTTCCATTTCGGCAAACATCTGTTGCCAATTCTGTGGGGCAGGTGGAGGGTCCTGACCTTGGTTGTCATCCCCGGCCCTGCTGCCACGGAGTCTCGATGATTGTCGAGGCATCACAACAATATGCCTGCAATCGACGACGCTGCTCATCGGGCATGATAACAACATCCAAAACCACCTCCCAATTCACATCAGACAACCGTAAGCAATAGTCCACATAACATACAAATATCATATAACACTCAACGGGCCATGCCCTGGCATCATGAATATGTTAACGCATTCATCATGCTTATATAGAGCAGGGAAATAGGGCATTTAAGCACATATTCAAGCATATAATTCATTCATTACCAACCAACCCTGAGTCGAGCTTGTCACTAACAGCGAGCGTACATGTTCGGTCAATCCCCAGGAACCATAAACCTTGGCTCACTCTAATACCAAGTTGTAACGCCCTACTTCCTTAGAGTCATTACTAAGTAAGTTATAAAAGTGAAATTAACTCGCTAATCGAGGTTTTAAGACAAAAGTGTAGCTAAACCATAACCAAAGTCACATAATTTGAAAATATATCCATTCATTGAAAATTATAAAGCGTTTAACATTTGGGATCCCAAAATACTGTTTACAAATATTTACAATTCCAAAATATGATTAAAGTCGAATAAACGACAAAACTAGGTTTAATACAAACATCTCCCAAAAATACCCCTGGCCATGGCAGCCAGGCAGGCCAAACATGTACGCGCCGCTTCACGCTCTCCATACTCATGGTTGGTTGACTTTCCCCTTGCCCTTTCCTACACTATAAAGCACCCGTGAGCCTAAGCCCAGCAAGAAAACTCCACACAAGCCAATAACATATGCATTGCTACCAATTAGCATGCAATAAAACTACCAACAGGCTAAACACATAACGGCCATGCCATCCCAGGCGCTTTACCAGGCCCTGGGTTCACAGTCTACACCGTGAGGATATCTCAAGTATCCTATAGGGTCTCACCCTGACAACTCGTACTCCGCATGCTTAACTCTACTCCTGGTCCCTTGCCGTACTCAGCCTTCGCCGGTCTAGGCCCTTGCCGTTCTCGGCCTTCGCTGTTCCTGGCTCTTGCCGTTCATTCATATATATGCACGCATAGCATAATTAAACAAATACTTAAACACGTATAAACATAATCAATGGGGCTATTCCCTGCAATACAATCATATAGGGTTGTGCCCTGCAACACAAACTATAGGGCCTCGCCCTGCTCTACGAGTACAACAGTTTTCTTACCTGTGTCCCGAGCTTTCCAAGCACCGATGTCCCGAGCACTGTCCCCTAGCCCTAGCCTTGCTGAAAACCTAGTCACAACGCATCACAACGTCCATCCATCAAGTTTTAATCCATAAAATAAGTTTGGGCTACAACTCTAGTTTCTAGAACCTTGGATTCTATCAATCTGGGTGATAAAATCCATCCTGAGCCTTAACAATTGGGTTCCCAAGCCAAAAACCTACAAAAAAACCAACATTTTGAACTAAGGTCGCAGCCCAACCCCTTAAGGGTCGCGAAATGCCTCAAAACAGAGGCAAAATGCCTCCCTGGAAGGAGACACGAGTCGCGGCATGCTTAGCCCAGCGTCGCACCGCGCCTCAAGAACAGAGGCCTCCCCAGGCCTCACACACACACGAGCTGCAGCATGCCCCTTCAAGGGCCGCGGCTCGACCTGCAAACCCAAAAAACTAGCTTTTCTCTCAAGTTTTTCCCCGAGCTTAATCCCACAATTAAGTCTAGAATTCATATCCATATGGCCTAAACATCCCAACAGGCTCATAAACTAATTCTTACACCCATCAAACATTCAAAACCAATCTTGGAAACCAATGCATGCATGCCTAAGTTCTAGCAATCAAAATCAGCAGAATTTCAATTGATCAACAGGTTTAAAAGCTTACCTTGAACCTGAATAAGTCTCTGAATTAATCCCCTAAGTTCCAGCTTCTAGGCCCCAAAGTTCCAGCTTTGAATTCCTCCCTTGATCCCAAAGGAAATCAGCTTTCTTCTCCTTCCTTTCCTAGCTTCTGGTTTTCTCTAGACTTCCAACAGAACATCAGATATATGCCTAAGTGAAGAAAACATGAATGACTTCTCCTCAGCCAAGTTTATCCATCCTTAAAGCCAAATTACCCTTTTGCTCCTTAAACCTATCCTTAACCCTTAAGTAACCCCAAGGGCAATTTAGTCATTTACCTAATCTCGTTAAATCCCCGAGTGCTCCTATAAATCTCCGTTTAATCCCAACATTTCCCAAGCATTACTAAATTAATACCCGCTACTCAATAACTCCCGAACATATTATAATATTCCCAAAATACCCCTAAGCTCCTCCCAAGCCGGGTATTTGACCCCGTTGTGACTTTCTAACTAAACTGCTTCCTATGACTGTCTCAGATTGTTCATCTCAAATATATCACCACTCACACGTGGTGTCAATCACAATAATTGCAAATATATCACAATTATTACATTTATGCCATTGACAGGGTAAAATCATAAACATGCCCCTTATAACCAAACGGGGCCCACATTCATATTTATTTCACCTAAACATGCATCTCTAATCACATATTATTAAATTCACATATTAAGATAATAAATCACTTATTGCCCTCCAGGCGCACTAATCAAGGCCCTAAGCCTTATTAGCAAATTTGGGACGCTACAACGTGTTTCTGTGAGTTTCACCACTGCGCAGAGTGAGGAGGTTTGGGAAGAAGGGCAAGCTGAGCCCTAGATTCATTAGACCTTTTGAGATCCTAGAGAGGATCAGACAGGTGGCTTACAGGTTAGCTTTGCCACCGTCATTGCCGGGAGTTCATTACGTGTTCCATGTTTCTATGCTTCGGAAGTACGTCTCAGATACGACACATGTGTTGAAGTATGAAGACTTGGAATTGTAGACAGATTTATCTTATGAGGACCGACCGGTTCAGATCTTAGATTGAAAGGATAAGGTTCTATGGAACAAGACAATTCCTTTGGTTAAAGTGTTATGGAGGAATAGCAAGTTCGAGGAGGTGACCTGGGAGCTTGAGTCAGCGATGCGAGATCAGTATCCCGAGTTATTCAGGTAAATTTCAAGGATGAAATTCTCAGTAGGAGGGGATAGTTATAACGACCCAAAATTACTAATAAGGCTTAAGGGCCTTGATTAGTGTCGGGAGTGATTTAATGCATGATATTGTGATAAGCATGCTTATATTATTTTATGGATATGTGAAATGCATGATTATGAGTATTAGTATGCATGTAGGCCCTAATTAGCTTATAGGGGCATAGTTGTAATTTTGGCCCGTTGAGGGCATAAATGTGATTATTTGAGATAAATTGTTGAGACCACATTATTACATGGATATATTTGCATCATATGGCTCGAGATGGTCCTACTGAGCAGTTTGGCGAAATAGTCACAGCAAGGATTTATACCTGGCACGGGGGAGCCTGGGGGTATTTTCGAGAACTTAGAAATTATATTAAGGGTGTTATACCCAAAAATTGGAGAATGCATCCTAGGAGGCTAAGGAGAATGCATCTAGGAGAGTGCCTCCTAGGAGAGCTAAGGGGAGTGGTCCTAGGAGACTCCAAGGAGGATGTGGTCCTAGGAGACCCCAAGGAGGGTGTGGTCCTAGGATACCCCAAGGGTGTGTAGGAGGTAAGCCTCACAAGGTTTTCTAAGTGTTGGCTCGAACATGTCCAAGGTAAATAGCTAAGGAGGAGGAGTCTCATGCAAGAGAATGGAGACTTAGACTTTCATAAGGAAAGTCTATACAATGTTCGATCGGACATGTTTGGGAGATGCTAAAGGAGGTTGCCTCAATGTTGTCCAAGGTGAGGTTCCCTCAATGTTGTTCAAGGTGAGGTTGCCTCAATGTTGTCCAAGGTGAGGTTCCCTCAATGTTGTTCAAGGTGAGGTTGCCTCAATTTTGTTCAAGGTGAGGTGCCAAGGAGGTTGCCTCGGACCACCTTGGTCCAAGGAGAAGCCAAGGAGATTGGTTCAAGGAGGAACATGGCATGCTAGAGGAGAGTGCATGTTAGAGGATAGAAGTGCATCTCCTACCACCATGCACGTTCAACCCACCAAAAACATGTCCTACCACCATGCATGTTCAACCAGCACTTGCATGGGTAGTGAGTAGGAGGTGGACCAACTAGCAAGAGGAGACTAAGTCAGACACAACTTCAACAACATGCACGGGAATCTCTCATTCTTCCCACGAATGGGGAGTTTGTTACATTTTGAATTTTGAATGTTTATTTGTAATATAAATGTAATAAATATAATAAACTATCCCTATTAGAAGAGGATATCAGTTGAGGATCCCATCTCTATAAATAGAGAGCTTATGAGATGAGAGGGGGGTCCCTTATGCTTCTTCTTTCTAGAGAGATAAAATTGGGTCTGTCTATTCTAGAGAGAGAAAGTGCTGAAATTAGAGAGAATTCTTGTATTTTCACAATTTATACTGAAGAAACTCAGTTGGCATAGTCCATCTGATCTTGAGTATAGATTTATAAATCACAACTCTAAGTGGATTAGGCTATTACCGACAATCGGGGCTGAACCACTATAAAAATCTCCTGTGTTCTTTACTTTTCTTGTTTATACCGTCTGTTGTCGTTTTTATTTCTTTTGAAGGCTTGTCATTATTGACGTTCTCACGTCGTTGGCTAAAAACGCAGTCAACAAAGGGGTTATTAGACATTGGGGAAAATAATTGGTGAATAATTAGATGATGGGATTTAAATGGTAAATATTAGGAACACTTGAGGAGTGAGTGGGAATTGGGAATAAATGACCATTCTACCCCTAGATTGAGTTAGAGGTTAGTTTTGTTTGGAGGGAAAAATGGTATTTTCCTAGAACTGAGGATATAATCAGATTTTGTTAGAATAAAGTAGAATATTGTGGAATCAGTGAGAAAAGAAAAACACAGAAAAAGCTCTCTCTCTCTCACGATTTATGCACTCTCCCTCTCTCAAGTTAGCTATGGAAGGTTAGTGTCAAGGGGTGCATAAACTAAGCTTGAGCTGGGGAAATCTTTGAAGAAAACAGAAGGAATCTAGTTGGGTTAGAGCTGGAAATTCAAAGGAAAGGGAAACTAAATTTGAGGCAAAATTATGGGTTTTCATCTCTCAATTTGACTAGGTTTATGCTGAGGAATTTTGGATATTTGAATGTGTGGTTTGGACTGAGTTTTGGGTATTGAATTGGTTGAGTGTTGAGTGGTGAATTCTACTGAATTGGAATATTGCTTCTGGTACAACTGTTTAGGAGATATATGTTTAAAGTATATGGATTAAGATGTTGAGTTAGTAGCTGATTTAGTGTTGAATAGATAAGGAAAATTATGGGTAAAACTTAAGCGTTCTTGGCTGGGAGAAGGAGAAGAAAACCTAGGTTTTGTCTAGGTTCGCAAGGCGCGCCGTGACCCAGCCAAGGGCACCGCGATGCGTGTGGCCCTTTTGGTTGTGGGAGTTCTCTGACTTGGGGGCGCGTCGCGACTTGCTTGGCCAAGTCGCGACCCGCCTCCCTTTTGGCGTGAGAGCTTGCTCTCTGACTTCGAGCAAGTTGCGACTTGCTGAGCCAAGTCGCAACCCGCCTGGGAGTTTTAAGCTGATAGGGATTCTTAGTGTTGTTAGGGCTCGGGGGGTTCAAACCTAGGGGCTCGGGACAATTTCTTCTGCCTGGTTTAGTGGAAATTGAGGTCCTAAAGGCTAGTTTTCTCCCTAAGTATTTTATTTTTGATTGGAAGTTGATAGATATCAATGACTCTTGTGACTAGGTTTGTCGCCAAGACTCGAGGCTAGGGATCGTGCTCGGAACCAATTCACCTTCTCCGCTCGGAATCAAAGGTAAGAAAACTGCGCCCGGCTGTGTGGCTATGTTGGGACTAAGAGTTCCCTATACTTGTATGCAATGTTGTATGATGGTATTATGCCATGTGAGCATGAAGTAAACGGCCTAAGAGTGCCGAAATTAATATTTGCGCACAGGACGCGGCTCGAGCACTGGTAGCTGAGGTTAAATATATAATTACTGAGCTTGGCCTAAGTGAGTCAAAGTCAGTGGGATAAACAAAGGGTGTGGCCTAAGGGCGTTGACCCTGGATATTGTATGATATGTTTACTGTTGTTAATCTAATGATTATGGCATGTTTATTACCTGGGTGATTGATTATTGGTTTGTAGATTGATATCACTGATTATGTGAACAATGTGGTCTGTTGAATATCTGATTGATGATTTGTGAATTATTTGACTACTGATTATTGATTATGCTATGTATTATGGTTTTCTTGATGGGCCTTGGCTCACAGGTGCTACGTGGGGCAGGTAAAGGCAAGGGTAAGTTGGACCAACCCTGATTTCAAGAGCTCTGGGGCGGAATGTACATGATCGGCTGCTCGGCCGCCACAGCCGAGGGATGGTACAAGGACAGGAGAACCTAAAGTTCCTATTTTGCCAATGGAGTGGCTTGTGGTTGTACATAAACTTTGAAATTTTGTAAACCCTGTTTTTGGGATCCCATGTATCAAACGTTTATTTAAATGAAATTTGTCTTTTATGACAAAAATCTTTTAACCCTAGTTCGTTAATGGTTTTAGTGTCACATTTTCAACTAAATGACTTAATTAGCAAGTCTTTCACCTTTATAAACACACAGTGTAACGTTACAGGTTTAGAAAGTAGAATGTTTGAAGGAAGCGTTGTCCCACTGATGGTTGACCAGTGGATTAGTATGATGGCATCCATTTTGGATTTCATGCGAGTTGTAGGGAATGACATGGTGGCTTGTGCAACTCACATGCTGATGGAGGATGCAAGAATCTAGTGGGAGGTGGTTTCTGAAGTAAGGGATGTCACCACAATGACTTGGGTGGAATTTTAGCAATTGTTCAATGACAAATACTATAATGTGATGTTCCAGTATCAAAAGTGGATGAGTTCACAACCTTGAGTCAAGGCAATGTGATAGTGACTAAGTATGCTCTAAAATTCGACAGACTGACTAAGTTCGCGACAGACTTAGTGCCAACTAATGCTACTAGAGAGGACCATTTTGTACATGAACTTAAACTGATGATAGCTCAAGATGTGGTGATTGTATCAGTTAGGGGTAATAGCACCTATGCTCAAATTTTGGAAAGAGCTCTTGCTGCTAAGAGGATGGATGATAGGATTTGGAAATAAGGTGCTACCAATAGAGAGGCAAAAAGGAACGCCTCCAACAATAACAATCCAAATGAACAGAAAAGGAACGGGAACAATAATGGGGGATAATATAATCAAGATAAGAGGTCCAAGAACTATAAGAACAATGGTTTCACTAGGAACTAGGAATGGGTACAGTACCTTGAGTGTGAGAAGTGTAAGAAGCATCATTTAGGGGAGTGTCGAGCAAGAGCATGTTTTTCATGTGGCAAGGAAGGACACATAACAAAGAACTACCCATAGAATGGATAGAATAACAATAAGGAACAACCATAGAAGGATGAAAAATTGGTTTTGCGTCCAATCTACAGTCAAAAAGGCAGAAGCAGAGGCAAGCACTTCCGTGGTCTTAGGTCATATCTCTATTGTTGGAATTGACTATTATGTATTAACTGGTTCTGGCGCCACTCATTCTTTTGTTGCAAATAGAATAATGGATAAGTTTAATAGACCTTATGATTTGTATTCTGGGGGATTTGAGACCATGTTGCCATCTGAGGAGGTGGTAATATCTAGAAAGTGGATTAGATCCTTGCCTATGAGGGTAGATGATACAGAGCTTTATGTAGATTAAACTTAACGTAGTATGCCCGATTTTGATGTTATACTTGGAATGGATTGGTTGGCCAAATACAATACTGCGATTGATTGTAAGAAAAAGATAGTGGTGTTTAAGCCAAAAGGAGATGAGCCATATATGTTTGTCGGAATTATAACTGGACTGCGAATCCCAATTACTTCAGCACTGGAGGCTGGAAAGATGCTTCAAAATGGATGCATGGGATTTTTGGCAAACGTCATAGACACCACAAAGGCATTAGTACAAGAATCGGAGCAGACAAGAATAGTTCGAGAATACTTTTATGTTTTTCCCAAGGACTTACCAGGATTGTCACCGCATTAGGAGATTAAGTTCACAATTGAATTGGCACCAGAAACAACGCCAATTTCGCGAGCACCCTATAGAATGGCACCGGCGGAGCTTAAGGAGTTGAAGACTCAGCTACAAGAAATGCTCAACATTGGGTTCATAAGGTCAAGCTATTCCCCATGGGGAGTGCCTGTGTTGTTTGTTAAGAAGAATGATGGATCGATGCATATGTCCACTGATAATAGGGAGCTCAATTAGGCTACGATTAAGAACAAGTACCCTTTGTCAAGGATAGATGATCGTTTTTATCAACTTCAAGGGAAGGCAGTATTCTCAAAGATAGACTTGAGGTAGAGATACCATCAATTAAGAATTAAGGAAGAGGATATTACAAAGACGGCATTCCGTACGAGATATGGACACTACGAATTTCTGGTAATGTCATTTGGACTTACCAATGCCCCAACAACATTTATGGATCTTATGAACAGGGTATTTAAAGATTATCTATATAAATTTGTGATAGTTTTTATAGATCCTTATTTATTCACAAAGCGAGGAGGAGCATGAGAAGCATCTACATTTGACTCTAAAAAGATTGAGGGAGCATAAGTTGTACGCAAAGTTCAAAAAGTGTGAATTTTGGATTTCTCAAGTGACGTTTCTAGGGCATATTGTAAGAAATGATGGCATTAAGGTGGATCCGATAAAGATTGAAGTTGTAAGAGACTGTCTGAAACCAAAGAATGCTTCTAAAGTGAGGAGTTTTCTTGGGTTAGCGGGTTATTATAGAAAATTCATGGAGGGATTTTCCAAGATCACCACACCACTAACGAAGTTGACAAGGAAGAACTTGAAGTTTGTTTGGACTGAATAATTTGAACGTTGCTTTCAGGAATTGAAGAAAAAACTTATTATCGCGCCTATGTTGAGTCGTCCAACGAACGATCAAAAGTACATAGTATATTGTGATCCATTAAAACATGGACTTGGATGTGTGTTGATGCAAGCTGAAAAGGTAATAGCTTACGCATCAAGGCAGTTGAAGGAGAATGAGAAGCACTACCCGATGCATGATCTAGAGTTGGCGGCAGTAGTACTTTATCTTAAGAAATGGAGACATTATTTGTATGCAAAGAAGTGTGAGATCTACACGGATCATAAGAGTTTGAAATATTTTTTCACTCAAAATGAGCTAAACATGAGACAATGACGATGGATGGAATTAGTGAAGGAATACGACTGCAAGATTCTATTAGGATTTATGCCCTAAAAGCATGTTAATACATTTTATTGATTTAAATAAAAGTGCAATTTTATTATGTTTGAATGTTATAATTATTGTTTTAATAATTTATATGAATATCAAGAAAATTCTATATTCATTTATGAGGATATGATATTGTATTAGTACGAGAGAATTAAGATCATATACAATGAATAAAATAGTGAGTAACATATTAAAGTAAGGAATCTTTAATGAATGGTTCCTAGTACGGTTTACTAATCATGCGGGATGCAAGTAGTCTAGATTCGGATTACTATGTGGATAAACATCTTGGTAAAGGTATTGTATATAATAGAGATTATATATGACATGACCGATATGTATTAACTATCTTTATAATTTTACCGTTTGCCATAAAGAATTAATTGTTATCATAATAGATGATCATTTGTAGATCAGTCTAAATCCTGAGTAGTCGTGAACTCCTGTTTGTACTTATTGGATCTTTTGATTCACTCGTTCAGGTTTCTTAGTATAATGAGGCTAGTCACTTTTTTTTTTGGAGATCCAATATTATGAATCGCTGGGAACATGATTTACAATAATGGAATCCACAGTTTCCTAACTGATCGAATATTGGTTCCTTTAACGGTTAATTCTGGAACTGAATAGTTATTGAGCTCAAATCTATAATTTGATTAAAGATTAATTATTTGCTAGTGAATTAACGGTACTTAAGGAATAAGAGGTAATTAGAAGGGTAAAACAGTAATTTTGTAACGTTCAGGATAACCAAAATCATTACACTGTGTGTTTAAAATTGTGCAAGACTTGCTAATCAAATCATTTGAATAAAGATGTGATCCTAAAGTCATAATCAAGTTAGGTTAAAATATTTTGGTCATAAATGGATAATTTTCATTAAAATAAATGTTTAGTACGTGGGATCCCAAAAACAGGGTTTAAATGACAAATTTACATAATTCCAAAAGTTATATACAATCACGACTACTCTAATGGCAAAATACACATTTTAAGTTTCTGTCCCTATACAATCCCTCGGCCGTGGCGGACGAGCAGCTGACAATGTACACCTCGCCCCCAGAGCTCTCCAACTCATGGCTGATCCATCTTACCCTCGCCTTTACATGCACCACGTAGCACCCGTGAGCCAAGGCCCAGCAAGAAAACCATAACAGCATAGCATAATCAATAATGATAAAAAAATAATTCACAAGACAGATAACCAAATATTCAGCAGGCCATAGTAGACACATAATTAGTGATAACAGTCAATGAATCACCAAGCATTCGACTAGATATTCAACAAGCTATAAGCATCCGATTAACAACGGTAAACATATTTATATTCAACAGTTTATTACAATCATCATACATCACTCAGGGTCGACACCCTTAGGTCGCACCCTCTGTTTAATCCACTGACTCTGACTCGCTTAGGCCGAGTCCACTATTTATCTAGTTGAACCCAGCTCTCAGTGGCCGAGTCGCGTCCTGTGTGCAAATTATCAGCCCCAGCTCTCTTAGGCCATTTGGTTCATGCTCACATGGCCTATCACAATCATACAACATATGTATTCAAAAATATAGGGAAACTCCATCCCAACACAGCCACACAAGGGTGCAGTTTTCTTACCTTTAATTCTGAGCAGGGAAAATGAAATGGTTCCGAGCACGATCCTCAGCCCCGAGCCTTGGCGATAAATCTAGTTTTAGTGTCCAATGGGTAATTATTAACTTTCAATCCAAATAAATACCAAGGAGATAGAAACTAGCCTCCGGGATCTCAATTTCTATCAAACCAGGTAGTAGAAATTGTCTCAAATGCTTAGGTACAAACCCCCGAGCCTTACCAATTCCAGAAACAATTCTAAGGCTAAAATCCCCAGGCGGGTCGCGACTTGCCCCCAAGTCAGAGAGCAAATACCCAAGCCAAAGGGGGAGGCGGGTCACGACTTGGCCTAGTGAGTCGCAGCGCGCCCCCATCTCAGAGAGCATCCCCAGGGCCAAAATTCCACACACGTCGCGGCGCCCCAGGGCTGGGTCGCGGGGCGCCCCCTTCGAACCCAAAAAATCTAGGTTTTCTCCTCCTTTTTCCAGCCAAGAACATCAAGATTTCAACCCAGAATGTCCCTAGCAAACCTCCTTAATTCAACACCAAATTAGCTATGAATTCAAGACTAAACCACATATTTCTAATCACCAAAACCTTAGCAACAATATCAAAATCACTATCCTAATTCATCAGCTATTATCACCCAAAAACTCAATCCAATTCATCATCCAATTCATACTCCAGAATTCTGAGTTTTACCTAAACAACCCAGCAAAAATCCAGAAATGAAAGCTAGAGTTCTTACCTTAATTATGACTAAACCTTCTCTGATTTCCAGCTCAAATCCCTAGCTTGAATCCCCAAGCTTCTAAGTTGAATTTCTAACCTCCAAGCCTCAACTCAGCCTTCCTTCAATTTCCTCCTTCAAATAACTCCAGCCCAAGCTAAGCTTATGCCTCTTTGTTTCCTTAGCGTCAATGTTCAAATTGAGAGAGAGTGATAGAGAGCAAACCGTGAGAGAGATGAGGGAAAATTAAGATGTTTCTACCACTTTCTAAATCAATCCTAAGGATTACTATACTTGTCCCCTGCCTAACCAAATGACCATTATGCCCCTCAAGTCTTCTAATCATCTAAGGGTATTGAAGGGTAAAATAGTCATTAACCCCAGCTCCCGCTAATTCCTCAAATATTCCTAATATTTACCAATTAATCCCGTCATCCAACTAATTACCAATTATTTATTCAATACCTAATAATTCCTGATATTCTCTAAATTCCCAAAAATTACCCCTAGGCCCCTCCCGGGCCGAGTATTAATCCCCGCTGTGACTATTTCGCCAATCCGCTCACTAGGACCGTCTCGAGCCATATGCTGCGAATATATCCACATAACAATGTGGTATCAACAATTTATCACACATAATCACATTTATGCCCTCAACGGGCCAAAATTACAAATATGCCCTTATAAACTAAATAAGGCCCACATGCATATTTAATACTCATAAACATGCATTTCACATATCCATATAATCATATATTCATGCATGCCACAAAAGCATGCATTGAATCATTTAATCACATATATACCAATTATGCCCTCCCATCACGCTAATCAAGGCACTTAAGCCTTATTAGCGATTTTGGGTCATTACAACTATCCCCTCCTACTGAGAATTTCGTCCTCAAAATTTACCTTAATAATTCGGGATATTGATCCCGCATCGCTGACTCAACCTCCCATGTCGCTTCCTCTACCTTGATATTCCTCCATAACACTTTTACTAGAGGAATCGTCTTGCTACGTAGAACCTTATCTTTCCTGTCTAAGACCTGAACCGGTCGCTCCTCATAAGACAAATCTGTCTGCAATTCCAAGTACTCATACTTCAATACATGAGTTGTATCTGAAACGTATTTCCGAAGCATAGAAATATGGAATACGTTATGAACTCCTGACAATGACGGCAATAGAGCTAATCTATAAGCCACCTGCCTGATCCTCTCCAAGATCTCGAAAGGTCCAAGGAATCTAGGGCTCAGCTTACCCTTCTTCCCAAACCTTCTCACCCCTCGTAGAGGTGAGACTCGCAGGAAAATGTGGTCCCCTGGCAGAAAGTGAGCTGACTTGGTGTATCTGTCACCTATCACCCACACCGAGTCATGTAACCCCACTGTCTTGGGTAAACCTCCCACAAAATCCATCGTAATATCCTCCCATTTCCATTTGGGAATACCCAAAGGCTGTAGCAACCCCACTGGTCGCTGATGCTCAGCCTTCACCTGCTGACAGGTCAAACACCTGGCCACGTACTCCACCAGATCCTTCTTCATCCCGGACCACCAATACAACATCCTTAGATCCTGATACATCTTCGTGGTGCCTGGATGGAGTGAGTACGGCATAGTATGGGATTCATCCAATATCTCACATCTAATCCCCATATCAGTCGGAACACAGACTCGACCCTGATACCATAGCAAACCAACCTCAGAGATGAAATAGTCCTCAGCCACTCCCGCTAAGACATTCCCTCTAACTTCCTACAATTGTGTATCTACTAACTGACCCTCCTTAATCTACTCTAGTAGGGTTGACTGCAAAGTAATATTGGCCAACCAGCCCACAACCAACTCTATCTTTGCTCTGGACATTTCCTCTGCCAACTTTCTCGATATTTGTACAGAGCTAAACAATTGTCCCTGGCCCCTTCGGCTCAACGCATCTGCCACTACGTTGGCTTTCCGTGAGTGATAAAGAATATCACAGTCATAGTCCTTTACCAACTCCAGCCAACACCTCTGCCTCATGTTCGGGTCCTTCTGGTTGAAGAAGTACTTCAAACTCCTGTGATCAATGTATATCTTGCACTTCTCTCCATACAGATAATGTCGCCACACCTTCAATGTGAATACCACCATTTCCAATTCCAAATCATGGGTAGGGTACCGCTGCTCATACTCCTTCAGCTTCCATGATGCATAAGATATAACTTTCTCATTCTGCATCAACACGCAGCCCAATCCCACTCTCGATGTGTCACAATATACCACAAACTTCCCTCCCTCCAAAGGAAGACTCAACACAGGTGCTGTGATAAGTCGTTGCTTCAATTCTTGAAAGTTGTTCTCACACTTTTCTGACTAGACAAACTTCAGATTCTTCCGTGTCAATTTTGTCATCAGTGTAGCAATCTTTGAGAACCCTTCCACAAACCGCCTTTAATAACCCGCTAATCCAAGAAAAATCCTAACTTCCGAATTATTCCTTGGCCTCGGCCAATCTCTCACTGCCTAAACCTTAGATGGATCCAACTTAATCCCATCCTCACCAACAATATGTCCAAGGAATGCCACTTCTGGTAGCCAAAACTTACACTTCTTAAATTTGGCATACAACTGTTGTTCTCTCAACCTTTGCAAGATTTGTCGTAGATGTTGCTCGTGTTCTACCTCTGAACTGGAGTACACCAAAATGTCATCAATGAAGACAATCACAAACTGATCCAAGAAGTCTTTGAACACCCTGTTCATCAAGTCTATGAATGTTGCTGAGGCATTGGTCAAACCAAACGACATGACCAAAAATTCATAATGCCCATACCTCGTTCGGAAAGCCGCCTTCGGTATATCCTCATCCTTGATCCTTAGCTAGTGATAACCAGATCGAAGATCAATCTTTAAGAGCACCGTCTTTCACTGCAATTGATCAAACAAGTCATCGATCCTTGGTAAGGGGTACTTATTCTTGATGTTCAACTTGTTCAACTCCCTGTAGTCTATACACATCCTCAGAGTCCCGTCCTTCTTCTTCATAAACAAAACCGAAGCACCCCATGGTGAGTAACTAGGCCTGATAAACCCCAAGTCAAGAAGTTCCTGCAACTGTATCTTCAATTCCTTCACCTCTGCTGGAGCCATTCTATATGGTTCTCCAGACATTGGCTTAGTCCCCGACTCTAACTCGATGATGAATTGAATCTCCCTGTGCGGCAGCAACCCTGGTAAATCCTCAGGCAACACATCCAAGAGTTCACGAACTAATCTGGGGTCTCCCGGCTCTGTTGGCAAAACTTTGGTAGTATCCACCTGTAATGCCCCAAATTTCCTAATAAGGTTGAGGACCTTAATTAGGAGGCCGGGAGGGCCATAATTGATTTATTATGCTATTTAATGATAATATGCATGTTTAGGTGTATTAAATATGCATGTGAACCCATTTGTGAATAATTGGGTGATTTTCATATTTTGGCCATTTCGGGCATTTTTGGCATATATGTGAAATGGGTGTGGTGCTTTGTTATTATCTGGTTATGCCAGGGTTACCCAGCACAAGACGATCCTAGGAGGTAAGCTAGTGGGAAAGTCACAGCGGGATTTAAGCTTGACTTGGAGTAAGTCAAGGGGTATTTAGAGCATTACCAGGTTATTGGGTAATGAGAATTAATATTTGGTGATAAATTGGGAGTTAGTAAGATCAGGGGGAAATTCTGGAAGTTTTGACTATAATGTCCCCGGGGGTGTTTTCGGGACCCCGAGCATTAGGTTTTATTGGAAGCTACTTAAGCTTGAAGTAACCTTTTAAGAAAATAAAAAGAACGTTCTGTACGTTCTCTCTCCCTAAAAGTTCCCTTTTCATTTCCCGATCGCGTTTTCGAAGGTAACTTGAGTCCTAGGACTCGGAATCAAGCGAGGATCGAGGCATAGCAATCCTAAGGAGAATTAGAAGCTTATTAGCTGGAGGATTTAGTTGGAAACAACTCAAACGGAGGTAATTCAAGTTTAAGTTTTAAGTTTTTAAAAGTTTCTAAGCTTGAATTGGACTTTGTGAATCGTTGAGTTTTTAGTTCGTTTAAGCCTTGGGTTTTGGTGATTTTGGACCATTGGGGAGTTTGGGAACTTTGATTTGATGATTTGGGAATGTTTAGACATGTTTTTGGGAGGTTTTAAAAGGTTAAAAACGAAGAAAAATGGCTGCCCCGAAGTTAGGCCGCGGCCCTTGCTCGATGAAGCAGGTGCCCTGTTTTGCTCTTGCTGGGCGCTGCGGCCCTTGGTGTTGGGCGCCGCAGCGCTTGCCTTTGGTTGTGCTGGGGGCCGCGGCTCAGGCAGGCTTTTGAGGCCGTTTGGGTGTTTTGACCCCGGGAACATGGTTTTAGGCCTCGGGATCATTCCTACTACCCGGATTAGTGAGGATTGATGTCTTGGAGGCTAAGTTTTAGTTCAAGGATTGGTTTTAGAACTTGAACTCATTGGATCACCATTTGTGGTTGTGACTAGGTTTTCACTAGAGGCTTGGAATCGGGATCGTGCTTGTGGCTCATTTGTTGGTAACCTGTGCTTGGACCGAAGGTAAGAAAACTGCACCCCATGTGTGACATGCATGGTTATGATTGATGCATGTTGGATGTTTAAATGTAAACATTGATAGCATAATGAATGCTTGGCAATTTTGCCATTTGCATATGATTATTACTGAGGCATGCTGGATGATTAAGTGTGATGCATGTGATGCATGAGAAACATGTGATTAGGGCATGCCATGAGTGAGGAATATGAGATTGGTCAGAGCTTGAGTCTCTGTGTTTGTGCATGATCATTATTATGCTCGCAATTGTTAAGTAAGCATGCTGAATGCCCATCTTTGGATGTTTGACATATGATACATATTGATACATATTGATAGCATTGCTTACTTGTGCATGGCTCTGACTAACTAGTCAGAATTGGCAAAGGTGTCAGTATCAACTGTGAAGTTGTGACTCATTAGTCAGGTTCGGCAGTGGTACTGGGCACTGGTCACATTGCGCTGACTCATTAGTCAGGACGACCTTAGCATGTTCTACGCAAGCCAACAAAGATTAGATCTAATCGACTTTCTGCATTGGATGACTCAAATAGTATTAATGCCAATATTAAAAGCGCTTATCTAGCCAAGGGCTAGCCATTTAGAGCCAGGGCCAGCGAGCCCCGTGACTGTTATGTCACATGGCTATGGGCACCGGCCCCACAGTGACATGCTTGTCAGTCACTCATCTGATAAGAGCCATTGCAGGAAAGCCCAGGTAACGGTGTCGTTACACGACTATGGGCACTGAGGGCCTAGTGACTTGTTTATCAGTCACTCAGTATGGTTTACCAGAACCTCAAGTGATATTCACTCATTTGATCAGAGCTGTGAGCTCTGTATGATCATTTTGATCGTCATATGCATGGCTATGGGCACCGGCCCCACAGTGACGTGCTTGTCAGTCACTCAGCATGGTTTACCAGAACCTCAAGTGTGGAAACACTCATCTGATTAGGTTTGACTTGATAGTCCTCCAATCAGAAGGGCAGGATTTCTTATCCTGGATACCCCAGCATTGTTTGAACTCATTTGCATGCTGAATAGAGCTATGTTTGCTAGGCATGCCAGATATGATTTGATATCATGATATGACTGTTTATGAGCATATGAGTTTTCTTGCTGGGCTTCGACTCACGGGTGCTTTGTGGTGCAGGTAAAGGCAAAAGGAAGCTGGACCATCCTTGAGTTGGAGAGCTTAGGTGATGACGTGTACATATGCAACTGCTCGACCAATACTTGGGTGAGGTTTGAAAGAGGAACTAGGGATAAACCCTGTTTTGCCGCTTAGAACGGCCTGATGTAAATATTCTCTTGTAATAGACTCTGAAATTATATTTTTGGGATCCCAATGTATACAGTAAACGTTCTAATGAAACGTTATATCTTAACCAAAAAAATTTAATCCCTAAACCGCTAATCATACTTAGTTACACGTTTATGGCCAAACGACTCGATTAGCGAGTTTAGCACTGTTTGCAATGTGCACTGTAGCGGTCCCTGGAGTTGGGGCGTTACACCACCACACTAGCTAGGAAACCTATACAACCTTCTTGTAATAGGTCTCTAGCTCTCAATGCAGATATCATGGGTACACGGGGTCCATGTACTGTACCCACAAAAACAAAGGGATCCTCTTCCTCAGGCTCAAAAGTCACCATCTTCTTCCTGCAATCAATGATAGCTCCATATTTGACCAACCAATCCATCCCAAGAATCATGTCAAAATCCTCCATACTTAACTCGATCAAATCTACTGATAGCTCTCTTCCATCCACCATCACTGGCAGTGCTCTAATCCATCTCTTAGAAACCACCAGTTCCCCTGTAGCCAATATAGTCCCAAACCCCGCAGTATAATACTCGCTAGGTCTACACAACATATCAATTACCTTACTAGAAACAAACGAATGTGTAGCATCAGAGTCAATCAATAGAGTAAAAGGAGAGCAAGCACTATAAAGCTGACCAGTCACCACCGAGGGACTAGCCTCGGCCTCTGCCTGCGTCAGGGTGAACACTTGAGCTGGAGTTAAGCTGTTTACCTTCCTTGCTTCCTCTTTCTTCACTGTTGGCCAGTTCTTCTTGAGGTATCCCACCACCCCGCACATATAACAAGCCTTTGCCCGACATTCGCCCGGATGGCATCTTCTGCACCTCATGCACTCTAGATAGCTTCTCCATGTCTCACTGCCTCCCTGAAGGCCACCTTGAGCACCTTGACCCCTCCTATCAGGACCAGCAACGGTCGAAGTTTTAGGGGTCATTCTTTTCAGATCACCGAGGCCTCTGCCCCTACCGGACTCTGAATGTGGAGGCACCGTCTTGCGAACCTCCCATCTCGCATCGTTCTCCCTCCAAATCTTATTCTCTGCTTCCTCAGCAGTAAGAGCCTTCTCAACTGCCTGGGCATAAGTCATCGCCCCAAGTACTGTTGTATTTCTCACATCTCGGGCTATCATTGCATTAAGCCCTCTAATGAATCTGTCTTGTCTAGCTGCGTCAGTAGGCACTAGATTTGGTGTGAACTTCGCAAGCCTATCAAACTTCAGGGCGTATTCTGTAACTGTCATATTGCCCTGCACTAACTCCACAAATTCATTTTCTTTCGCTGCCCTGATGGCAACATTATAGTACTTCTGGCTGAACAAGTCTCTGAACCTATCCCAAGTCAGAGTGTAAACATCCCTGGTCAGTGATTCCACTTCCCACCAAATGCAGGCATCCTCTTTCAACATATAGGTGGCACAGGCCACCCTATCATTACCTTCCACCCTCATGAAATCCAGGATAGAAGTAATCATACTCATCCACTGCTCGGCCTTTAGTGGATCTGGTCCCCCGTTAAAGGTTGGAGGATGTCACCTCCTGAATCATTCATACAAGGGCTCCCACCTATTTCCAATCTCAGGTGCCTGAACAACCGGTGCCATAAACAGGTGGCACAATAGGTGCATTACTCCCTAACAGAGCCTGCTATCTCAGAAGACGGATTTGCTCTTCCTGGCTCTATAGTCGAGCTTGCATGTCTGCAAGTATCTACTGCCAAATCTCAAGGACTGTCAGAGGATCCTGGCCCTGGTCATCATCTATAGCCTCAGACCCTGTGACGGCTAGTCGTATAGATCGCCTTGGATGCATAGTTACCCAAGTTTATCTGTGATCAACGACTCGGCAATCAGACAATGATGACAAGGTAACAAGTATTTCCATGATCCACCATTGGAACTCAACCAATCACAAACAGTCAAGATACAAACAATTATTCAAATATTCACCCACATGTAACAACAATATCATCACACATCAGTCAAGGGCCAGGCCCTATCAGTATCTCATACTCCCTATTAACCATGTAATAAAGCATTTATATTTAATTCAAGCACTTAAGCATATAATCACTTGTATACAACTACCAAACCCTGAGTCGAGCTTATCTTTAGCAGCGAGTGTACATGTCCGGCCAGTCTTTAAGAACCCTTAAACCTAGACCACTTTGATACCAAGTTGTTACGTCCACGATAACCAAGATCGTTACACTGTGTGTTTAAAATGGTGCAAGACTTGCTAATCAAGTCATTTGAATAAAGATGTGATCCTAAAGTCATAATCAAGTTAGGTTAAAATATTTTGGTCATAAACGGATAATTTTCATTAAAATAAATGTTTAGTACGTGGGATCCCAAAAACAGGGTTTAAAGGACAAATTTAGAAAATTCCAAGAGTTACCTACAATCACGGCCACTCTAATGGAAAAATGCACATTTTAGGCTTCTATCCCTGTACAATCCCTCAGCCGTGGCACATGAGCAGCTAAAAATGTACACCTCACCCCCAGAGCTCTCCAACTCATGACTGATCCATCTTACCCTTGCCTTTACATGCACCACATAGCACCCGTGAGCCAAGGCCCAGCAAGAAAACCATAACAGCATAGTATAATCAATAATGATAAAAAAAAAAAATTCACAAGACAGATAACCAGATATTCAACAGGCCATAGTAGACACATAATCAATGATAACAGTCAATGAATCACCAAGTATTCGACTAGTATTCAACAAGCTATAAGCATCAGATTAACACTGGTAAACATATTTATATTCAACAGTTTATTACAATCATCATACAATACTCAGAGTCGACACCCTTAGGTCGCACCCTTTGTTTAATCCACTGACTCTGGCTCGCTTAAGCTGAGTCCAATGTTTATCTAGCTGAACCCAGCTCTCAGTGGACGAGCCGCGTCCTGTGTGCAAATTATCAGCCCCGGCTCTCTTAGGCCATTTGGTTCATGCTCACATGGCATATCACAATCGTACAACATATGTATTCAAAAATATAGGAAAACTTAGTCCCAACGCAGCCACACAAGGGTGAAATTTTCTTACCTTTAATTCTGAGCAGGGAAAATGAAATGGCTCCGAGCATGATCCCCAGCCCCGGGCCTTGGCGATAAACCTAGTCATAGTGTCCAATGGGTATTTATTAACTTTCAATCCAAGTAAATACATAGGAGACAGAAACTAGCCTTCGGGACCTCAATTTCTACTCAACCAGGTAGTATAAATTGTCCCAAATGCCTAGGTTCAAACCTCCAAGCCTTACCAATTCTAGAAACAATTCTAAGGCTAAAATCCCCAGGTGGGTTGCGACTTAGCTTAGTAGGTCGCGACTTGCCCCCAAGTCAGAGAGCAAATACCCAAGCCAAAGGGGGAGCCGGGTCGCGACTTGGCCTAGTGAGTCGCAGCCCGCCCCCATCTCAGAGAGCATCCCCATGACCAAAAGGGCCACAAGCGTTGCGGCGCCCAAGGCTAGGTCGTAGCGCACCCCCTTCAAACCCAGAAAATCTAGGTTTTCTCCTCCTTCTTCCAGCCAAGAGCATCAAGATTTCAACCCATAATTTCCTTAGCAAACCTCCTTATTTCAACACCAAACTAGCTACGAATTCAAGACTAAACCACATATTTTCTAATCACCAAAACCTTAGCAACTATATCAAAATCACTATCCTAATTCATCAGCTATTATCACCCAAAAACTCAGTCCAATTCATTATCCAATTCATACTCAAGAATCCTGAGTTTTACCTAGACAACCTAGCAAAAATTCATAAATGATAGCTAGAGTTCTTACCTTAATTATGACTAAACCTTCTCTGATTTCCAGCTCAAATCCCTAGCTTGAATCCCCAAGCTTCTAAGTTGAATTTCTTATTTCCAAGCCTCAACTCAGCCTTTCCTTCAATTTCCTCCTTCAAATAACTCCAGCCCAAACTAAGCTTATGCCCCTTTGTTTCCTTAGCTTCAATGTTCAAGTTGAGAGAGAGTGAGAGAGAGAAAATCGTGAGAGAGATGATGGAAAATTGAGATGTTTCTTCCACTTTCTAAATTAACCCTAAGGATTACTATACTTTTCCCCTGCCTAACCAAATGACCATTATGCCCCTCAAGTCTTCTAATCATCTAAGGGTATTGAAGGGTAAAATAGTCATTAACCCCAGCTCCTGCTAATTCCTCAAATGTTCCTAATATTTACCAATTAATCATGTCATCCAACTAATTACCAATTATTTATTCAATACCTAATAATTCCCGATATATTCTCTAAATTCCCAAAAATTACCCCAAGGCCCCTCCCGAGTCGCGTATTAATCCCCGTTGTGACTATTTCGCCAATTCGCTCACTAGGAACGTCTCGAGCCATATGATGCGAATATATCCACATAATAATGCAGTCTCAACAATTTATCACACATAATCACATTTATGCCCTCAACCGGCCAAAATTACAAATATACCCTTATAAACTAAACAAGGCCCACATGCATATTTAATACTCATAAACATGCCTTTCACATATCCATATAATCATATAATCATGCATGCCACAAAACCATGCATTGAATCATTTAATCATATATATACCAAGTATGCCCTCCCGACACTCTAATCAAGGCTCTTAAGCCTTATTAGAAAATTTGGGTCGTTACAAATTTGGGCCAGCTCTAATTAATGAACCAATAGTTGGAGGACATAACTACATCTATTGATTATATGATGGACTACAAAGAAAACTCTGTAAATATAATTCTATAAATACTTAGAGTGCAATTCCATATTTATAGTGGAGTAATCATGGAATTAACTAAATAAAATTATTAAATTAAAAAGTTTGATTAATAATCTGGTTTATTGGAGCTTCATATTATAGGTCCATGGTCCCCAAGTCATCTTTGTCCTACACTGTCAAGGATAAGGATGCCATAAGGAAGATTTGGAGAGAGAATGACTTTATTGACTTTCAAACTTATTAGGTTATTTAATTATATTTAATTATTCTTTTTTAATTTGATTTAAATTAAATAATTCAATAAGTAGTAACTGATCAGTTTTATCTTAAATAAAATAAAGATTCATTAAATTAGTTAATTATCTTTATACAACTGAAAGAAGCGATACTTTCATAAAATAAGTATTTCAGAAGTTGTTTTGACTGTCACACTCTCTAAAAAAATGATAGAATTTTAATCGTAACATCCTCTCTCCCTCTCAAACCTCTCTAGATCTCATGTGTTGAGTACATCTAGAGAGTTCTGAATCAACATTTGAATCCTACATGCCCACACACTTCCTTGTGTGCTTAAGGATTGATTTAGAAGATTAAGGTGTGAACTTTCAGAATAAAGATTGGAAGATCATTGATTTATACAAAAAAATTCAAGGACACTCGTTAGGCTTCAATAGGTAATCTTTTATCTATTTGTATGTGATTTAATATATCTATATATATATGATCCTGGCTGGTATTAATAATTTTTTTTAAGATCGCATTCGACTGCATATTCTAATTTTCATATTTAATACCAACAAATTATGTATCCAAGATATTGACCAAGTAGATAAGACTGGATGTGTCTAGTTACATCGAACTAGGACCGACATTGATTATTGATAGATAAATAAATATCGTTATTATCAATTCTAATCAGTGTTACAACATTGACCATAAGTCAAGTCAATCTCAATTCTGAGTAATAATATTTCTAGTAATTATATTATCCGAATCTTTTGACTTGTTCGTTAAAAGCTTACCCTACGGCATAGCCTATGCTTACATCTTGGAGATTCAATGGTGTAATTGAATGAGATTATTTATCGTAGATATAAAATCTATAGATTTTGTAATAAAAGTAAAAATATGATTTTCTTAGTAGCTTAGTTCAAATGTTTAAATAATTGAGTACTCATTTCTGTAATTAAGTTTACTGAATTATCATTTATAAGGAACTTAGTGGGAATTAACGATAAAATACAAATAAGGGGTAAACCAGTAAAATTCACCCGACTCAATAGTAGGTCATCAATATAGGATTGACTAACCGTAATTGTTATATCAATGGATAACTTATTTACATTAGTGGAAATACATTTTATGAATTCAAGAGTCTAATTTCGAGTCAATCACTACAAGAAACGGGGCTTTTGCCGATGAGTATCGGAATTGCACTGGCAAAAGTTTCTTTTGTCGGTGCATTTCACGAATTGTGCCAGCAAAAAAACACCACTTTCACCGATGGTAATTTGCGCCGACACAAGTGGTTTTTTCCAGTGCAATTGCGGCAAAAGTTTGCACACTTTTTACGACCTGCTTTTTGCCGGCGTACATGGCATTATTGCACCAAAAAATGTGATTTTTATACGAACCTAGTGTTGACAGTGGTACTTTTGTCGGCACATTACAATATTGCATCAGCAAAAGTCTTCTGAACACGACGGTAAAAGTCATAAACACGCCGAGAAAAGATAAAATTGCACCAGCAAAAGTATGAAAGAATAGAATTACACATTTTTTATTTTTTTAAGTGATTATAGTTTTATATAGTATCATTCTTTAATTAATTATTATTTAACATCTAATGAAGGGTATAAAGTTGTTAGATTGTTCTAGGATCAACAACAATACTAATGAACTTTGTAATTATCAACTAAGATTGTTGTGATCATTATCGATTATGCTTATCTAACCATATGATTATCATTTATTTAAAAAAAAATTGTTAACATAGGTCTAATAAACTATTTGATTACACATAAGTTTATGAATATATATACAATCTTGGTCTTACGCAGCATTATTAGTGTTACTGATCATGATCGAGTATTGTTCTTTTGATAATATATATATGTACGTTTCATTATTGATAGTTTGTTAAAACGTTACATAATTATTCATTTTTTGAGGAATAAAGAAACAATTGATCATACCACTGATCTTTTATTATCATTAACAAGAATTAATAGTAATTGTATTGAATGTGTAAGTAGATAAACTCTTGTGATAAATAAATATTATTGTATGTCATCAAATTTCATTAATTTTTAGATTTATTTAGTATTTATTATTAATTATTTACATTATAAACAGTTTGATTAAACCCTAAGTGTTAAAATATTCAAAATGCTAAGCAGTACTGATAGTTAACCTAGTTTGTTGGTAGTGCCTGTTTCGATCTCGTTCGATATAACACTTGGAAATAGTAGTATGTTAAGCATATATCAATTTTTAGATATATTTAGTATTTATTATTAATTATGGAAATTATAAATATTTGAATTAAACCCTAAGTTTTAAAATATTCGAAATGTTAAGCAGTATTGATAGTTAACTTAGTTTGTTGGTAGTGCCTGTTTGGATCTCGTTCGATATAACACCCGAAAATAGTAGTACGTTAAACATTTGAATTAATATTTTATATTTTAGAAACAATAAATCTTTCTATTATTGTGTGGGGATAATTGTAATAACTTTAAAATTTTAAGGAAAAGAAAAAGAAAAAAAATATTTTTACTAGCACAAAAATACTTTTGTCAGTGCAATTATACGCTGGCAAAAGTCAAGCGGAAAAATTTTCGCCTTCCCCACTTTGAAACCCACGTGGAAAATACCTTTGTCGACGCGTTTCACCTAACACGCCAGCAAAAGTCCCACATTTTTATTACCGTTGGGACTTTTACCAGCGTGGTTGGTAGAATGCGCCGGCAAAAGTGTATCGTTTTAAATGTGGTATGTGAAGACTTTTGCCGATGCGTTTAGTTGCGCCAGCAAAAGTCTATTTATGCACCGGAAAAAGTCCACTTAAAAAAAATGACGTTGTATTTGCCTAAGGTTTGCTGAGGACTTTTGTCAGCACAGAAATAGACTTTTTCCGACGCAGGGAAACACGTCGGCAAAAGTCTATGCCATATATTTGTGTCGTAGCCTCCTTTCTTCCCCATTTCTATTCTATCAATTTCTCAAGCTCTCTCTCTCTCTCACTCTCTACTCTTCTTCCCAACCCCACCACCGGCGCCACCACTCCCACCATCGACTCCCCACTACCATCGACACCCCACTACAAGAAAAAGACTCTACAACGACCAAATCTATTGTGATGACTCCAAAGTCGTTGCTTTATGTAGTCTAAATTCACACAAAAAATCATTTTTCTTAATTTATTAAAAAAATAAGCTACAGCGACGACATGGGCCGTCAACAACACACAACCAGGTGGGTCGTCAACACACGACCCTACAGTGATGACACGTCATCACTGTATGGTACTAGAATTTGGAGGGAACAAGAGGCGGGAACTGACCCTACGGCGACGAGTCGTCGTTGTAGGGTCTTCGTCGAAAAAAAAGATGGAAATATGTTTGTCTATAGCGACGACATGTCGTCACTGTAGGATGGGGAGGGAACTCAACCGCCCAGAGTTGGTTGCCTATTTTCACCCCCAATAGCGATGACTTGTCATCGCTGTAGAGTCATCGTGAAAAAAAAGGAGGAAAATATGTTAGTCTAGAGTGATGACATGTCTTCGCTGTAGGATAGGGAGGGAACTTAAACGCCAAGAGTTGGTTGTCTATTTTCACTCCCTATAGCGACGACATGTCGTGGCTATATAGTCCAATTTAATCCACTGGTCAGTTATTTTGTACTCTATCACGACGACATGTCATCGCATTAGGGGAAAAAAACGTGGGAACATGAACCGCCAAAAAATTTAAGTCAAATTTCACTACCAATAGTGACAACATGTCGTCGCTGTAGGGTAGGCTCTTAGCACACAAGAGGATTCGTGTACTATTCACAATCCTATAATGACGACGTGTCGTCACTGTAGGGTCTCACCGTTTGAGTGAAATGGTGTGTTTGATATCAGCGACGATTGTTTATTACCTACAGCGACGACATGTCATCGCTATAGGTCCCAGGGATATAACCCCCAAGCAGAGCCTTTCTTCCTCATTTCTGGTCACTATTTCCTCAAACAGAGACGGTTTCTCTGTGTTTACTCCACCGCCCAACGCTGCCCAGCTCTACCCAAGGATTTCTGACGCTATTTTGGCCCTCCATTGTTAAGGTTAGTTGTTGTATACCCTAATAATCTAGTTATTTGTTTTAAATTTAGTTTTTTTATGATTTTTTGTGTGTATTTTATATGTTATTGTAATGGGTTTGTTAAACTTTTTATTGATTTTTTTTTTTCAGATTATATTGGAGCATCCCGAGCCTTTGCCCAATTTATTGATATAATCCCGAGCCTTTGGGTATTGTTTGTAACTTTTTTTGTGATTGATTAGTATATTAATTGATAAATGTTTGTTAAATTTTTTGTTATTTTTTTATTTTTTCAGATTGCATTGAAGTCTTTGGATATAATCTATTATTAGTGTATTGATAAATAATGATAGTTAATTTGTATACATAAATAGTTTTTAAATTGAATTTGTATGTTTGTTAATTTTATAGTTAATTTGATATTAAGTTATGAAAAATTGTTAGGTTATATTAATTTTTTGTTTTCAATCGTATATATGTTAGGTTAAATAAAATTTGTGTTTTGAATTATATATATATTAGGTTAGATAAATAATATGTTGATTTGGGAATATGTTTATAATATGTTTTTGTTGTTTATTTGTGAATTCAAATGATTGTATTAAATTTTATGTATGTTCTGGGACTGATTTATATGTTTTTATGTATATTTCAAATTTTGGGGTAGGCTAGATTACAGCCGCTATGTTGTCGAAATTTTTGTAGATTTAGAAAAACTAAACATTACAAAATAGTTTTAAAGTTAGTGTGATTAAAATTTTTAATTAATAAATTTTAAATCAATTAATAAAAAATTAATTAAAAAAATTATAAAGTATAAATTAAAATAATAATTTTGCAAGTATTGAACTTTATTAATATTTTTTTATAAAATAAGTAGAAATTAAAATATTAATCTTTAATGGTGAATTAATGAATTTATAATTAAGTATTTGTTTATTTAATTAATTTTATAATGTATTCATAAAATTTGATAATATATGTAGATAAAATAGGTAATTAAGTTAACTTTATTCTTAAAATTAAGTTAAAATTAAAATAATAAAACTTTATTGTTATTTTTTTAAAATAAAAAGTGAAAAATATATAAAGAATCTGATAATTATTAAATAACATAATAATAATTATAATTAAATATTTGATTATATAACTAAACTTTATAATACATTCGTAACTAACAATAAATATATTCATAAAATTTGATAATATATATTCATAAAATTTAATAATTTATTCATAAGATTTCACAATTTACTTGAAAATATTAGTGTTTTGGTGATAAAAAAAAAGTAATGGAAATTAAAGGTAGCTTTTTATGATTATCACATTGTGATAATTTATTTTCCACTTGAATCAGTTATGACGATTGAGAAGAGTTGGATAGCTAATACACGACGTAACTCTGATGAGTTTTGGAATGGTCTTCAAGCATTTATGCAAATGTCCAAGAATCATGTGAATGCTTCGGGAGAAGTCAGATGCCCATGCGTTCAGTGTGTCAATATGTTGAATCAGAAACTGGATGTGGTGGAGGCTCACATACACAGATATGGGTTTTTGCAGCAATACGTGAAGTGGACCTACCACGGTGAAGTTGATGTGCCTCCAGTAGTGGACGACAGGGCTCCAATGACTGATGAGATGATTGACATCATCAATGATGTTATCGCAGAACAAGACACTAATGAAGAAGGCGTAGTTGAAGGAATTTCATATGATGGGGGTAATAGTGCAGAGAATCAATTTGATGACCCGTTTCAAGAGGTCGAAGCTGAGTTATACCCTGGTTGTACTTGGTTGTCTTCCTTGAACTTCTTAGCAAAGATGATGCACATGAAGGTTATGAATAAATGGACAAATAGTTCCTTTGATAAACTTTTAAAGTTTATGAAATTTGCATTCTGAAGGAGAATAAGATTTCGGCTTCATTCAATGAGTCTAAGAAAAAAATGAGGAAGTTAGGGTTAGGTTATCAATCAATTCATGCTTGCAAGTACGAATCTTGTTTGTTCTGGAAGGAGAATTCCCAAAAATAGAGTTGTCATGTATGTTGTAGCGTCCCAAATTTGCTAATAAGGCGCAGGGCCTTGATTAGCGTGTTAGGAGGGCAATAATTAATTTAATTACGTTAATATATGAATTTGATGATTATGTGATTAGAATTGCATGTTTAGGTGAATTAAATTGCATGTGGGCCCCATTTGGCTATTAGGGGCATATTTGTAATTTTAGCCCGTTGAGGGCCTAAATGTAATATTTGCATAAATTGTGATTTATACCACGAGTGAGTGGTGATATATTTGTTATGAACAATCTGAGACGGTCCTAGGGAGCAATTTAACTAGATAGTCACAATGGGGATTTATAGGAACACTCGAGGAATTAGTGGGACTTGGCAATCGACGAAATTGCCCTTGGTAGCAGTTGAGGATTTTGGATAGACTTAAGGGGAATTTTAGACTTTTAGCAAGGGATAGATTTGGACCCCTTTGACTACAGAGGCTCTAGAGAGATGTGGAAGGAAACATAAGAGGAAAGAAAAACACCAAAGTATCTCAGCTCTTGCTCTCTCTCTCTCATCCTCTTGGGGACTTAGGTGATCTTTGGAATTTTGGAGGAGAAACTCATAAACTAAAGCTTAGAACATGGGGAAGATAAGCTTAGGGTGCTGGAGAGCTAGTCTAAGCTCGAAATCTTCGTTGAGGTAAGGTTACTTGCATGTTTTGATGATCAATTCTGTTGAGAATGAAACTTAGTTAAGTTTTGGACTTAAGATTGAATTTAGTCTGAATTAGGGTGAGTTAGTTAGCTTTTTGGGGTACTAGCACTGCTTAAGGTGTAGTAGAGTGATTATGGGACTCAACTTTGACTTTGGAGTGTGTTTAGATTGATTTTCAGGGAGGTTGGCTCGTAAAAATGCATGGGAATTCTGGGTTTGGAGGCTCAAGCCACGGTCCTGTTCTTCAGGTGTCGCGGCCCGTGTGTTTGAAGAGGCAGGAAAGCCTCTGTTTGCTGAGGCGCGTCGTGGTGCAAGGTAAATTGCACTGCGGCCCGTGTCCCTCAACAAAGAGGCATTTTGCCTCTAACTTGAGCGTGCCACGGCTCAAATGCAAAATAATGGCTGTTTGAAGGTTTTTTAGCTCAGGAACTCAAATGTTAAGGCTCGGGAAGGATTTTACTACCCGGATTGGTAGAACCCAAAATCCCAAAGGCTAGATTTATATTTCAAAGTTATTTATTGGTTTAGAATTTGATGGATGGTTATTATGAATACGTTGTGACTAGGTTTTCAACGAGGCTCGGGTTAAGGGATTGTGCTCGTGATCGCGGTGCTTAGATAGCTTGGGACACAGGTAAGAAAATTGTTGTAACCGTAGAGCAAGGCATAGCCCTATTGTTTTAATTGCAGGGCATAGCCCTAATGATTGTGGGTCAGGGTGTGACCCTAATGTTTATATTCATTATGTGTTTAAATATATGTTGATATTGTGCTATGTGATGAATATTTGTGAGTGAACGGCGAAGGCTGGGAACGGCGAAGGCCAGGAACGGCGAAGGCTGAGAACAGTAGGAAGCCGAGTACATCAAGGGGTCGGGATCGGTTTTGACCACGTTTAGTATAGGACATTAGGGCAAAACCCTCCTAGGGTGTTGGAGCCACCCTCTCGGTGAAGATCGCGAACCCAGGGCCTAGTAAAGCGCCTAGGACGGTATTGGTCGCTATGTGTTTAGCCTCCTGGATGTTTTGTTATATGCTGTGGATTGTTATGCATATGTTATATGTTTTGTGTTGAGTTTTCTTGCTGAGCTTCGGCTCATGGGTGCTCTATGGTGCAGGTTAGGGCAAAGGAAAGGTCGACCAACCATGAGTACGGAGAGCATGAAGCAACGGGTACATGTTAGGCCTGCCTGGCCACCACGGCTAGGGTTATTTTTGGGAAAATGTACTGTAATAGTTGTTTTGTTGCCTAAGTCGACCATATGTATATTTTGATCGGTAATGTATTTTCTAAATAGTATTTTGGGATCCCAACTGTAAAACTTTCTAAGGTTTCAATGAATAACCAAATGTTTTATATTTAATGTCTTTAAACGAGTGTTGTTATAGTTTAGTCACACATTTAACTTAAAACCTCGATTAGCGAGCTAATGGCACATTTTTAACTCACTTAGTAATGACTCTAAGGAAGTAGGGCGTTACATATGTGGTGAGAGCCGATGGGTTGACAATGTAGCGTCTCGAAATTTTACTTAGCTAGATAGTAGTAGTAGTAGTAGTAGTAGTAGCAGCAGCAGCAGTAGTAGTAGTAGTAATAGTAGCTTAGTATTTTAGTTTTCGTGGTTATTGGTTCAAGTCGAGATTTAGTTAGAAACTCATAGAAATAGTTATGGATTTTATAAGTTTAACCTATGGTATAGAAATATTAATTTTAACATAAGGTTTGATTAATATAGCTGGTCCTAGAAATATTATTTATTATAACCTAGCAGTAGCAGTAGCAGTAGCAGTAGCAGTAGCAGTAGCAGTAGCAGTAGCAGTAGCAGTAGCAGTAGCAGTAGCAGTAGCAGTAGCAGTAGCAGTAGCAGTAGCAGTAGTAGTAGCAGTAGTAGTAGCAGCAGTAGCAGTAGTAGCAGTAGCAGCAGTAGTAGCAGCAGTAGTAGCAGTAGTAGTAGCAGCAGTAGCAGTAGTAGCAGTAGCAGCAGCAGTAGTAGCAGTAGCAGCAGTAGCAGTTGCAGAAGCAGCAGCAGCAGCAGTAGCAGTAGCAGTAACCTATGGTTTAGAAATATTAATTTTAACATAAGGTTTGATTAATATAGTTGGTCTTAGAAATATTATTTATCATAACCTAGCAGTAGCAGCAGCAGCAGTAGTAGTAGTAGCTTAGTATTTTAGTTTTCGTGGTTATTGGTTCAAGTCGAGATTTAGTTAGAAACTCGTAGAAATAGTTGTGGATTTTATAAGTTTAACCTATGGTTTAGAAATATTAATTTTAACATAAGGTTTGATTAATATAGCTGGTCCTAGAAATATTATTTATTATAACCTAAAGTTTAGATAGAATTAATAAGAACGTGACACCTGTCACAAGCATGTTTATTAAGGATTTAAGTATTTTTGATGAATAGTTTAATTAGAAGAAAGATCTAGAAGCTCTAGAACCTTCCATCATCTGTTAGAATCACGTTTTACTCAATCAAAGTGGTTTAAACAAAATTCAAGTATGCTGAAAGTGTGCAAAAACGTGTTTAAAATATCAGTGTATGCTAATATATCGCAGCTATAGGGGCTGATATATCGCCTATGTTGATATAGAAAACATGTTGACTTCGCATGAACGAAACCACAGACCCTCAAGAATATGGTGTAGGCGATATATCGCCTATAGGAGGTGATATATCGGCTCCAGTGGCCATTTTTGAATCTTCGTGAAATTCTGAACTAGAAACAACCCTCAACAACTTTGACTCATTCCTGAACATTTTTTACCGAGTTCTGGGCATCTGTTGAGCAAAAAAATCATTTTTAATCATTTATTTATTCTTTGAAATGGGAGTTAGTTTCACTCCTTGAACTCTATAAATAGGATCCTTCACTCAACCATTTTAATCATCATTCAAGCACAGTTCAGAGCCTCCAAGCTGCTAAGTTCGCTCTAGAGAGAAACACTAGGGTTTTGGGTTTAAAAGCTTTTCAATCTAAGCTTTTCTAAACACTTGGGAAGTAAGTTTTTGTGTGATTTCGATGTTCGAGGTATAGATCGAGGTTCTAAGCTATCCAAGGTATTCATTATCTTCAGGTTTAGTTCACTATAGTTTCTATTATTCTTTCATTTTTCTTCAAATCCTAACTTGTGATAGTGACTTTTGGTTAGGTGTTAAATTTCTTTGAAACTTAAGGTTTTCGGTAAGTTTCTATCTCGATGGTTTAGATCTTCTCTTTATCTTATTTTCTTTAGGAAACTTATGGTTTCTTTATGTTTGGTTTTAGGACTTTCAATCCCGCTCTTGTCTCCAGTATTCTGGTTTTTGGTAAGGAAAATTAGGTAGTTTAGTATTATGACCTAGTTTATGTAGTTTATGATCTAGTTTGTTTGTATGACCTAACACTTTAGGTACAATAAAGGGGTAAGTGTGTCTGGACCTAAGGTGTCCAATGATGTATGACGGATTTATGTCTGGTAGGCTCGGTTGCCAAAATTTTATGACGGACCTAAGTGATGTCCGGTGTATGATGGACTTATGTCCGGGGCTTAATCACCACCCCTGTATAAACACTTATATTTTTATCATATCTGACTTGTTATTATGACTTATAGTTATGATTATGATTTATGACCTATGACCTATAGTTACGATTATGACTTATGATTTATGACCTATGATTTATGATCTGTGACTTATGATTTATGACTATGAATTAGATTATGATTTAGGTTATGATATGACCTAGGGTTTATTGTTGTATGATTAGTATAAATAAGTTTTGGTATGACTTTGGTGAATTTTATGACATGTTTGATTATATGATTATATGACTAACTTTTTTTTTGTATTTTCTTTACTAAGCTTAGAAGCTCACTCTTTATGATGTTGTTATTTCAGAAAATTAAGGATAGAAAGGCCGGTGGTGAGTGGGACCTAAGAGCTTCGTGATGTACTCGTGGGGACCATATAGTCGAGGAAGATCAAGTGGGCCTATTTTTATTAAAACATGTTTATTTTAAAAGTTTTATTTAAATGTTGCTCATTTTTATGTTAAAGACAACTATTTTATTTTTGTAAAACCATGGATCCATATATTTATTTACAAGTTTTTATTCAATAAAAGAGTAATATTTATGTTTATGACCCAACGTTGTGTTCTCGGTAATCTATGAGAAATTAGAGCGTTACAGACAAAGACACAAAGGGGAAAAAAATTGCCCACAAAGTGTTATGGTACTTCCCTTTGACTCCTAGGCTGAAGCGTCTTTATGGTTCAAGGCTTACAGCAAATGATATGACCTGGCATAGTACGGGACGGTCAAAAGAAGATGGTGTAATGCACCATCCTGTTGATGGGGGTGCTTGGAAACAATTTGATTCTAGATATCTTGATTTTTCCAAAAAGCCCAAAAACGTTCGATTGGGTTTGGCTGCTGATGGTTTTAATCCATTTGGTAACATGAGTCTATCTTACAGCATGTGGCCGGTAATATTATGCACGTACAATATGCCTCATTGGTTGTGCATGAAAGAGTCATCATTCATGATGACCTTATTGATTCTCGGTCTGAAATCACATGGAAAGGACATGGATGTCTCTTTTAGGCTTATGGTAGACGAACTGAAGGAGTTGTGGGATAAAGGAGTTCAAACCAGAAACGCTGCAACGAACAGTGTATTCAGAATGCGTGCAGCACTATTATGGACTATCAATGATTTTTCGGCCCATATTAGTATGTCTGGTTGGAGTGTTCAAGGATATATGGCATGTCCTTCATGCAATCCTTCATGTCAGGTAATTGGGAAGACGGCTTATGTTGGTCATAGAAGATTCTTATATTCTACGAATAAGTGGAGGAAGAGTCACTTGTTTGATGGGAATTATGAAAAAGGACGTCCTCCAAGAAAATTCAGTAGTCAAGGCATACTTGAACAATTACCGCATGTTCCAGATCGTTTGCCGGGTAAACATGTAAGTTTCAGGGGTGTGAAAAGAAAGTGAAATCCAAAATAGCTTAATTGGAGTAAAAAGAGTATTTTCTTTGAACTTGATTACGGGTCCGAACTTTCATTGAAGTACAATTTAGATGTGATGCATGTAGAGAAAAAATTTTGCGACAATTTACTCGGTACTTTTCTTATGAATGAGAAATCTAAAGACACCACCAACGCACAAGTAGACTTGAAGAATTGGGGTATCCGAGAAGAGTTGCACCTCAAGGAAGACGGTACAAAGTTGATCAAACCACATCCTATGTACTCTTTCACACCGGATGATAGACAGTTTTTTTGTCAGTTCGTAAAAAGAGTTAGACTTCCTGATGGCTCCAATTCAAATTTCTCTAAGAAAGTAATTGACAATGATGGCAACATTTTTGGGTTGAAATCCCATGATTGTCACATTCTTATGCAACGTCTGTTGTCGGTAGGAGTTCGAGGCTACTTGGATAAGTCTATTTCGAAGACAATCATTGAGCTTTGCAATTTCTTTAAGCAAATTTGTGCTCGTACATTGGTTGTTAAGGATATGGAGAATGCGGAAGATCAAGTGATACAAATTTTGTGCAAGTTGAAGTTAATTTTTCCTCCAGCCTTTTTTGACATAATGATTCATTTAATTTTTCATTTACCGCAAGAAGTTATCCTCAGAGGACCAATTTACATGAGGTGGATGTATCCGTTTGAGCAATATATGAAGAAGTTGAAAAATTATGTCAGGAATAAGGCGCACCCTGAAGGTTTTATAGCGGAGGTTTATGTTGCTGATGAAGTTCTGATTTTTTGTTCACAATATCTTCAAGGCGTATAGACTAAATTTATTCTTCCGAAAAGAAATGCAGATATTTTTATTCCTAAAAGACAGTTGTCAGTTTTTGAATCACAATGTCGTCCAAGTATCAAAAAGAAAATCATATCCCTTGACGATCTTCATCAAAAAGAAGCTGAGTGGTTACTCAACAATTGCCCTGAAATCCAACCATATATGGAGTAAGTAGCTCAACACATATATGAATTCATTAAATTTAATTCATGGCAAACTATTATCTTACCTTAATCCTTGTGCTATACAATGAATGTCTTCGAGAAAATTCAAACATAAATCTTCAAAAAGATTTCCCTAGATGGTTTAAATTGAAGGTAAATTATCGAAACTGTAGAATTTTTACGAAATTCGTATCGATTAATACTCATCTCATTGTGTTTTCTTTTTTTGTGCCATACTCTATAGATGGGTCGTTTGCGACAAGTACAGTCAACTGAGTGTACTCATGAATTATTTGTTTTAGCAAACATGTTCAATCATAATGCATACTCCTACACGGCTTGCATTGTTAGCAATGTGAAGTTTTTAGTATATTGTCGTGACAAAAGATGTACCACTCAAAATAGTGGAGTTTCGGTGCCAGGAACCGATGGTTTCACTTTCTATGGCCAACTTAAGGAGATTGTAAAGTTATGTTATTCCCATGGTTACTCGGTAGTACTATTTCAAAGAAAATGGTTCAACACTGGTGTAAGAAAGGGTCGAAATGTGACTAAGAATAACATAACTATTATCATGATTAATTCTTAATGGTACAAGAACGATCAGTTTATTCTCGCCACTCAAGGAAAACAATTTTTCTACTTGGAAGATCCTTCAAAAAACAAAAATTGGAAAGTAGTAGAAGAAGTCAATCATCGAAAGATCTAGGATCATCCAAGAATTGATGATGATAACGAGGTTGATGTCGTGTATGATAGCACTTCATTAAATTTTGTACTCGCTATAAAATTATGAGAGTTGGAGATTATGCATTTGGATGGACCTAATCACACCCACATAATTGGGGAAATGTCTCAATCTGTTCCAGATGTGGATGATGATTTCATCAATGATGATAACGAAATTAGTGAAGATGATTTAGAAAGTACAGATGATGATGTAGGAATCGACATTGATTAGGAATAATATTTTCTTATGCATATTCATATTTGTATGTTTAATGTGTATGTTTTAATTTCAATACTTTTCAATCAATATATGACTTTTCTCAACAATGTTTGTTTTTCAATAGTTTCATATGCATTACCGAAATTATTTAAGTTATGTAATTAACCTCCAACTATAATTGATTTTAAGTTAATAATTATTTAAACTGCAAAGATATGTCTGCTATTGTTGTTCGTTCTCATGGCGGTGATGGAGCGGATGATCCTCCTCCAGATCCCATGTGAGTTCCTACTTCTTGTGAGACAGGTAATATACTACAGTTAGTCTATCTTTTATTTTATTCAATTTAATTTTATTGTTTAATTAACATATGCAGTGTCTCCCACAAAAAGAAGAGGTCGGTCTCGATCCAAAAATTTGCATCAGCTCGTCAACGACAATAAAGGTCTATTGGCTCTACAATTTGATCTGAAGGAAGGAACCTACAAAGCAGTTGGTGATTTTGGGACATTATTCACGAGACTTATTGGTAACCTTATTGGTTACCATGTCCCGTTATATTATGACTTAGAGTGTTCCGGATGAGCACAAGATAGGATTGATGCAAAAGCTTAAGGAATTTTTCATTCTTCCCCGAGCTCTCCCTAAGTGGCGACTGATAGAGATTGTGATTGAGCGAGAGTTTCAGGATCACTACCAAGGATAGAAATGTCGCAAGAAAAGACACTTTGATGAATACGAAGGGTATGATGATATCAAGACAGCCAGAAAGAATCCACTGGAGGCCATGGACAACGAGAGTTGGCAGAAGTTGGTTGACATTTTCACCAATCCACAGTTCATGGCATGCTCAAAGGAAAATGCTGCCAACAAAGAAAAATAGAAGTATCCAAGTCTCCATGGATTGACTTCTTTTGCTTCTGCTCAATTTAAGAAGTTAAATAAAAATATATAGATAAATTGAAATATTTTAAGTTATCTTAATAATAATTTCAATATTTAACTGAGATTTTGTTAAATTTTGTTTTCTAAAGATGAATCTTCAGACTAAGGAACTGCCCAACATTATCGATACGTTCCATGACATGCACAATCATCTGACATGTGGGTGGGTGAACACGAATGCTAAGGATGCATATGTAAGTAACTTTCTAAGTTTTGTATATATGTATATTATTTAATTATATTATGTATTAATTGTCTTATTTCTAAACTATAGGATGCCTTGCAGTCGAAAGTCCAGACACAATCCCAATCCCAATCTCAATCTCAATCTGAATCTTCAGCATGAAGTGCCACTGTCAATGAGACACAAGTCATCTCAAAGGTACTTGGTCAACGTCTTGGCCACAACCAAAGTATTGGACGCAAGTTGAAGGGCACTAGTACCTTTGCCTCAAGCACCACCAGATCCTCTTCACAGAGGCATCACTGTTTCCGTCCACCAAAGTTGGCCCTTCACCGATACCACCTGAGGCTTTCCAGTCCATCATTCAACACTTCAGTCAAGCCTTTATGACCCAGAACAACAACTTCCAGCAAATGCAACAATTTTGGCAAGCAACAAATCCGAACATCCAAGCTCCACAATTTCAACCTGTAAACTTGGACATGAATATGATACAGTCCATGATGGCAAGCTTTCAACCACAGCAGCCACAACCACCATAGCCACCACAACAGAAACCACCACCACAGCCACCACAACAGCCCGAAGATAATGACTTTCGAATTGATTTTGATGACATTTAGTTTTATCATATTATAATTTTGAACTTATTAATATTTTGTGTTGTTTTTTTTTTATTTTGGAGATAATACTACTTATGTTTTGTTATCTTACATTTTGGAGACTATGGATATTGTTAAATTGGTTTTATTATTTAATTAAATAAGTTGGTTTTATATATTTATTTATTTAATATTTTATATTTTATTAAATAAATTTTAATCAATATAATTAATTAATTTTTTAAAAAAATTGTATACCTACAGCATGTCGTCACCGTAGGGAGCTCGCTGAACACAAAAATTTGAGTTTTCGTTACACTACGGTGATGACATCATGTTGCTGTAGGCACATAAACCCACACACTCTTCAGCGACGATATGTCGTCGCTATAGATGGGGTGATTGACGAACCTACAGCGATGACATGTGGTCACTGTAGGAGTTTTTGAAATTCAAATTTTCAAATTTTGCAACCACCAACAGCGACAACATGTCGTCGCAATATCCCAGTCTAACCAAAAAAAAAGGATTCCCTACTGTGACCAACATGTCGTCGATGTAGTAAAACACTACTGTGACGACAGTGTTCTGTTGTCGTTGTAGGTTGCTACACATACGGACCTACAACGATGTCGTTTTGGCGACGACTTCTTGATCTACAACAATGACAAAAGTCGTCGTTGTAGAGTCTTTTTCTTGCAGTGCCCCCACCACCATCAATGCCACCCCACCCAAGTAATGACACTGGCGGTGGCTCCAAGAGGGGTCGGGGAGCTTACTATGGTGTCAATATTGAGAAGCTGGGCACCAAAAAAGTTAGCCACCTCAAAGTAGAGTTTGATAAAGAAACTGGAAAAGTCTTTCAAATGTATGACAAGTGGTTCAACAATGTCATGGCTTGCTATCTGTGTGACACCATACCCCCAACTACACTAGCTTGGGAACAAGTAATGCCAGCTGATCGAGAAGTTATTCGGCAGAGGTTATGTGTAAGCATTTTTGTAAATTTCGAATAAATCACTATTAATTATTTTTTCTATCTTCATAATATGTTAACAAATTCCAAATTTTTTATTTTAGGACAAATTCATTTATCCACAAGATAATCATGTAATCAACGATGTCATGGTAAGCCAGATGCAAAAGCATCTGAGTGATTGGTGTCATACGATGAAGAGGCACTGGGTACAGGTTGTGGGAGATGTGGACAATGAGGGAGCGAAGGCGAAACCTTTCAATAGTGTTAGTTCATCTAATTGGACAATTATATGCGATTATTGGGTTTTTGATAATCAAAAGCTATACTTTAGTTTTTAAATTAATATTTAATTATAAATTTACAATCTAAATTAATGAGTATTATTTTTTGTTTGAAGCGTATATCGAAGAGAATAAAGAGGCTCGAGCAAAAATGACCATACCAGGAGGACACGGCTCCAAATCCATCGTTGTGCATGTTTATGATCACATAAGATATAATAACCGTCGTCTTTACGGTTAGGAAAATATTATAAGGATTATAGTGTTCTAATAATTTGTTGTTTTAGATCAACCCGTTTACTGGCCAGTTTCCGAGCATGATCGACACATTCGAGCAGCTCCATAGGAACAAGGATAAGTGGATTAGCGATGAAGCAGCGACAAAACATGTAAGTTGTCTAACCTTAACTAATTTATGATCATTTAACTTAAAGTTTACTTTAAAAAAACCAAATTTTTAGTAAATAATTAATAAATAGTAATTATTAATTGGTTGATGTCAATTAGTAATTACTTATTAATTATTAATTAAATCTATAACAATTAAAACTTTATGACCTATGTGCCAATAGCTTTATGATTAATGAGTGTGGACCAAGATAGAAAAAGAACGTACTAATGTTGTCCCCGTATTTGGGAGCTTGTGGTCTAAGTTAATTTGGTCATGAAAATCCATATCTCAATAAAAAAAAATGAAGATATTGTTGATATATATGTTTAGAGACGTAAATTCCCCCATTAATGGAATTAACCACTCTTACCATATATGTAATCAATATCCGCATACTTTTGATTTAGATATGGATTTTACTGACCAAATTAACTTAGCCCACTTGCTCCTAGATACAAGAACAAAATTACTTGCATTCTTTTCCAATCACTGGTCTGCAGTCATTAATGATGGGATGTCGGCAAATAGATAATAAAGTTATACTTTGAAACTATATAATCGTTAACTTTGCTTTAGAAATGTTCATATTGTTTAGTTATTTTCTTTCTAAATTAGGTTTCTTTTAATGTTATATTTGAATCTAATATATGTATTTTTTATTATGCAGACTCAGATGACCGAGCGCCGAGCATCACAGAGTTCGGTCGTTGCATCATCTGTTGCTTCTTGTGTCGGTGATAATGTCGATGGTAAGTTTTTGTCTGATATGGACATTGTCACTGATGTCCTTGGGCTCTGCTCGCGCTATAAGAAAGGGTTTTCGGCATTGCCTAGGCTAAAGGCAATTGGCAAGAAGAGGGCATGATATTCATCATCTTCTCAAATGCCTGTGCAATTGCCACCTGAAGTAGACGTCATTATGCAGCAAAATCAACACCTAAAGAAATATACGACTAAACTTGAGAGTCGTCAACTACGTTTAGATTTGTTGCTCAGTGCTCTCTTGAAGCAGGTTGGTGTATTGTCTCCTGGTTTACTATGGACTTGCCAGAAGAGAATCCTGAAGATGCCGATTACGAGGACGATGGTGCAGTTGACGGGGGTGGGGATGATAAGGACAGTTGCCACTTGTAGATACAAAGTTTTTATTAATTTACTAAACTACTTTTATATTTTCATGTTTAGTGGAGACAATTAATATTAGTAGTTCTAATTTAATTTTTATTTTATTTCTAATTAAATTAAATAATATTACTAAATAAATTAAAATAAAATAATTAATATTAATATTAATATATATTAAAATTAAAATTATTAAATATAATTTTGTTTTAATAATTTATTAATTTAAAAAATATTTTTACCAGCGCAAAATTGCGTCGGCAAAAATCATTGTCGCTAAAAATAAACTTTGTTTTACTGGCGCAATTCTGCGCCATTAAAAGCCTGGCTTTTAGTGGCGTAAAATCGCGTCGCCAAAGGTCTTAACCTTTGCTTGCGTAATTTCACTCCACTAAAAAGCCTAACTTTTGCCGACGTAATTTAGCGTCAGCACAAGGTTACACTTTTGCCAGCGCAAAAAATGTGCCACCAAAAGTGTTTTTCACAATTCCATGGGAAAGTTTTTCATCGGCCCGTCCATATTTTTGCCAGCACATTTTTGCGTTGATAAAAGTGATTTTTTCCAGCGTAGTCCGTTTTGTGCAGCAAAAGTCTTATTATCGACAGACTTCGGCCGTCACCTTTTCCCAACACAAATCATGACTTTTGCTAGTACAAAAATGCGTTTGGATTTTGCCCATCTGGCTCTTGCCAGCGCAAATCATGACTTTTGTCGACGCAAAAACGCGCCAGCAAAAGTGGCGTTTTTGTAGTGTATAGTGGAGTCACAAGGAATTAATAAGTTGTAAGATAATTTAGTCTATAAATAAACTCATGAGAGTTTATTGTAGCTTGTATTCATGGATCTATGGTCCCCACATCATCCTTGATTAAATCAAGTCTAAATGTCTCAAATAATTGATTTAACTATCAATTTAGAATAACAAATTGACTAGGTCAATTTTGTGATATTTACATGAATTATGAATTAGAGAAAGAAAAAAAGAGTTATTGTAAAATATTGGGAATATTTATTAATAAAGACTAATTGGTGTTAATATTAATAAATAATATTAAAACAAGTTCTAAATTATAAATAGTTAATTTGAATGAGAATTTAATTAATTAAATAAAAGGGTCTTTGAATTTGAGCTCATTGAACCTTAAATTTAAGACACACATCATAAGTCAAACCCACATGGTGTGCACGGGCCATGATGTGATTAATTTACATTTTATTTTACAATTAAGTTAATTAAGAAAATAAGCACATGGATGTGTCTATAAATAGAATGTTATAGCTAAGATTTTCAAAAGAGACAAGTTTTTGGGTAAGTGCTCAGTTAAAAGAAAATCCTAGAAATTACACTCTTCTAGTCTCTCTCTTCTTGTCCGCTAGATCTCTATCTCATGTGTTAAGAAAATTGCAAATGCTAGTTAGGCTTGATCAATGATTGGCGAGGAAGATTGTGGTTGTGTTCTGAGAAGCATTTCAGTTCTTGACAATTCCTAACAATAAGAAAATGACAAAAGGATAGAGAACTGAAATGGTGGAATCTCATTAATTATGTTGCACTTATGTTTGTTTTTATAGTTTAATTTCAATAGATGCATGTTCTAGTATTTCTATTTATGTTTTGATTAAATGAGAAATCACATGATAATAAGCATTATCATGTATGTGTTTTTCCAACATTCACAAGTGTGGTTAGACATAATTGAATCAATTTCATCATTTATTTCCCCCTTTCAAAAAGCGGAGTCTCTTGAGGTCATAGTTTCTTTGAAAGTTTTGGGATCATCTTCTATTTTAAGTACTGTTGGATATTTCCATGTAACTTCGTCATTATTTCCTTATACTAGATAAATTGTCTCTACTTGAGAGCACTTTTCACTTGATCCCATATCTTTAAGGGTTTGGCTTCTTCCTCCTCTTGGGGCTCTTTGATTTGAATAGGTTCTTTTGATTTATTGTTATCACATAATATGTTCTCAAAGAACTCAAGCTCTATTGATTCAATTATCATGTTAGACTTGAGCTCTATTGATTCAATTATCATGTTAGACTCCAAGTCTAACAATCTATAAGTTTTGTTATTTGAGGCATAGCCTACAAATTCATATCTTATAGCCTTTAAACTCGACTTGGTCCTTATAAGGTATGTGCTTTTGCAATAAGCACCACACCCCAACACTTTAAGATAACCAATATTTGGCTTCTTTCCTTTCTATAACTCATATGGAGAGATATTGTTTTTCTTTATATGAATACGATTCAAAATATGACATGCGAATTATAAGGCTTCACCACACAAATTAAAACTTAATTTTGAATGTGATAGCAGAGCATTAATCATCTCAAGAAATGTTCTATTTTTCCTTTCCACTGCACCATTTTGTTGTGGGGTATAAAGGGGCGGTACATTCATGTATTATTCAATGCTCTTCACAAAATAGATTGAAATCATTTGAAAAATATTCACCATTCCTATCACTTCTAAGTTCTTTATTTTCCTTTTCAAATGATTTTCAACTTCTGTTTTATATGTTTTAAACACATTAAATGTTTTATCATTATTCTTAAGCGAATAAACATATGTGAACCTAGAGCAAGCATGTTTGTAATAAAATATCTACTTCCTCCTCTAGTCAACATTACCATTTAGTTCACATAAATTACTATGTATCAAATCTAACAAGTTAGAATTTCTATCAACACTAGGAAAATGTTTCTTAACTTATCACGCTCAACATTATCACAATCAATCAATCCACATTTAATTATTCTTTTAATTATACTAAAACTTATATGTGCAAGACTAACATGATATAAAGTAATAGAATTTGAGTTAAGCATATAACAAGAAGAATTAGAAGCTTTATTGTTCATATCATCAATAGAGGTACAAAGTTTTAACATTTCATCACAAAAATATCCCTTCCCCACAAAAACATTCTTCTCAGAAAAAGTAAGCTTGCTGGATTCAATCACCACATTGATTCCCGGTTTGCCAAGCAAATTGCCACTTACAAACTATTATAGAAAATTGCCACATTTCTTCTCATATCTGGTATATACAAAATATTAGTGAGTAGAACCTTTTTGCTGGAAGTAAAGAAAAGATCAATAGTTTCCTTGCCTTCAACCTTGGACATTTTCTCATTGCCCAATTTGATTTAATGTCCATCCTTTGATGTCTCGAAGGTTTTGAATATAGATCTATCATAAGTAACATGGATGATGGCACAAGTGTCATGCCACCAACATTTTACCTTTCCATGTATGACATTAATCTCACTTAGTGTAGCCTTTAATTCTTCTTTGGTTGAATTCACCTTAGGCTCATTATTGCGGCTTGGTGTGTGTTGTTAGCCGTACCAAATTTAATTATATTATATTTCTTAATTTCCAACTACTTCAGTATAGTGACAAACAAAGGTCGAACCTACGATGACTACTATTCAATTTATTATTCAAATGACAAAAAAGTTAATAAAGAAGGGGTTTTTTAAAATAAAAAATAAAAATAGCAATAAATATAATTGAAATAATTGTTGAAATAGTTAAGAGGTCATTCTCCACCACTAAATATTCATTCAAGCATTTTAATAATAACATTGATCTATATTCCCTATTAAATTATTAACACTGCATATAACACATAGCAGTCATTATCCCAAATCTCCCTAATGTACTCCATTAAAGTGAAGCGCTCTTAATAAATTCTTTTTATTGAACAACCTAATGGAAAAACACATTATATTTAATCTAGCAAAAATATTAATTTTTATGGAGATGAATTAATCTAAGCAACAAACCCAACAAAGCGTGCGATTCATTTAACCTAGGTTATATTCTTCATCACAATTAAAAAGCACATTTGACATTACCCTTAATGGAAAATTATCACAAAAAACTAGAGTTCTAAACGACCAGGTGAATAGAAACCCTTAGATGATGATAGACTAAAGAAAAATCCTATTTGGTGGCCCTCTAAACAAGATTAAAACAATAATCATAAAATTAAGCGCAAAAGAATATAAGCAATTTGACATACGAGAATAAAAGAACAATGAAAATTATTAAAAACCAGAAATCATATTTAGGTTTTTGATATCGTCCTTAAAAATAAGCACAACAATAAATAAATAAATAAAAATTAATTTTATTAAGAGAAAAATGGTAGAAAAGAATGTCTCTCTAAAAGAGAGTGTAGAGTCTATATATTCTATCTACAAATAGGGATAGACCTCTATTTATAATAGTTCTACAATTTTTGAAATTACAAAAAAAAAAAATCTAAATTAGAAATTTAAATAATAATTAAAAAACTAATTAATTTAATTTTGCATTTTGATATTTGTATGATAACTCCATTTTTGTAGTGTAGAAAAAACCAAGTTGTTGCAAAAAATGGAGTTTAAATCTTGAATTTTTGTGCACAATAGAGGAAGAAAAATCCCTACTCGCGTGTGCTAAACACTTTCCTCCTGATTGGTGTGTGTAATACACTTATGAGTGAAGATAGTTGACAAAATGGAAATCGTGGGTCCCACATAGTTTTAAAAACTGATGTATATATATATATTCATTAGATTTCTCTTGTCGTGTGAGTGAGAAACACTCTCAATGCTATTTGTGTGTGAGCTTCACATGCTAGCAGAGAGAGTGGGAGACAATGGAGGGGGGTCCCTTGGCTGCAAATGTTGCAAGTTGTGTCTTTCTATGACACGTGGTGACAACTGAAGAGGAGATGTGGGTGCTTGGCTCGGCTCAGCTGCTGGCGACTCGACTTCAGCTGCTGGCGGCTACAATGAATCAAGAATTGGGTTGTGCCTTCTTTTCTTCTTCCTTTGGGCCTCCCTTCTTTAGCTTTTAACCAATTTTTCATTTTCTTCTAAAAAAAATAACACATTTATTTTCCAAACAAAATAAACCAAATAAAAATAAATATTTCAAAACTAAAAATATATCAATTAAGTCTATAGAAATATTAATTGATACCCAATTTATTTTAATGGTAATGAAAGTATATTTTAACTTTTAAAAATCTTTTTAGCCCTTTAAAATAACTAAAAACTAACAATTTCTAAGCCTAAGGAAATTAGGAAAATATTACTAAAATTTGCACTTATCATGACTCCTCTTGAACCAACAATCCATTACAAAATGGTCATTCTTGCCACACACAAAGAAATGTCATTTGGAACTCTTGAATTGACTTTCATTCTTCTAAGTGTTATATTATTTTATATAATATAGTGTTAGATTAAATAAAGTGACAAATGTGATTTGTCATACTTTGTAACATAATATTGAGAGTCACAAAATTGGACATATGGGTGTGTCCAGGTGTAACATATTTTGGAGTTACAAAAAAAGTTACAAATTTGTAACTTCCAAATATCACCCAATAATGTGTAGATTGAGGGCTCCACATTTTTTATATAGAATTTCATAAGTCATAATGTGATATGACTATTAAAGATATGATTTTAACTCTCATTAGGTGTATGGAGGTTTCAAAATCATGTGGGAGAGATATTAAAGTTCCATAGGACCCTTAAAAATCTGCTTCTTGTCATGTCTTTGGTCTAACTTCCAAGGGATCAAAAGCTTCCAAAAAGAATTCTTTTGTACAATTTGACTCCACTAATTTGTAAAATAGGAAGATTACATAAGTTTAGATGCAAGAATCACCCAAAAACGGTTTTCAAATTAGGAGTTAAGACCTTAGCGAAATTGGTATTCAATCTGAAAAATATATTCTGGCAGCTAGTATTCACTTTTTGTAAAAATTATTTGATCAGGTTATAAATGATTTTAGGAGCTATATTTTGGTAGTATTACTTAAGACATATTGAAGATAAAGCCTTCAAAACAGTTTGTGAAAATTCTTCTTAGTTTATGAGTTATAAATTTTACAAGTTAGGTTATTGATACTGAAATTTTTCAATTTTGGACAGTTTTGATCTATGGTTTTGAACACTTATATCATGTGAAAAATGGTGTTTTAGACTAAACTCTTTTGCGTGAACCTTGTCTATATAACAATGTTCAATCCCGTAAAAATTTGTAAGAAGTTATTCAACGGTTTTAAAATGGCGAGGTCTCAAAGTTAGTCATTTTACACAAAATGAGTTATTTCCAACACTTAGTCAATTTGATAAAAAAAAAATCTAAGTAAAAGTTAGAATTTTTCACCAAAATCCTAATTTTATTAATTAATATGTTTAGAATTCATATTAATTAATTATTAAAGTTAAATTGAATGAAGAAATACTATTTTTACAAGATTAATGGATTTTACTTTTAAAATTTAAAAAGGGTCTAAAGCCCTAATTTTAAAGAAACTAAATGAAGGACTATTGAGCAGCATAAAATCTTTTTCAAGGGCCTTTAATATAATTAACTTTTTAATCTTAATTTTATTATAAATAAACGTAAAATCTACTTTTCTCTAATTATCATTTATTTCCTTATGTTACACAGAAATTTTGACATCGTCATAAATGAGCCTCGAAATGTAGGCTCGTAAAGCGTAACCTCGAAGATAACAAGCAGTGGCTGAACTCTTGTCAAATTTGCATGATTTCTGACTTATTCTTATTGGCAATCGAGCACAAGTTTAAAAGGCTCGAGTTTAAGCATTAAGCCCGAAAGAGCTTTAGTTGTAAGCTCGAAGATATTGGTCTCCAAAAATTGAGCTCGAGGAAACCATTAGCTGGGAAGGAGGCTAGTGGGAATAATGAGCTCGATGTATTTGTTGATCTTGAAAGCGCGTTAACCATGCATTCGAGGTCAGCAACACGTTTTGCACACAACGACTATTAGGAGATCCCTATTCCTTAGGGATTTGTTGTTATTTGATATTAAATCTCAATTATCATGAGATATTATGTAATCAATGCATTTATTTGTATTTAGTTAAAATTTGAATGATTGATTGTAACTTCCCAAAATAAGGGGAAGATATTTTGTCAACTAGGTCTATAAATAGCCTGGGGAATTCATTTGTACAGGGACAGGATTGTACTAAGAATACTCTGTTGAATTGCTTCGACAAAGCTTTGAGAGAGTATCATGAATCAATATTACTGACTCGTGGACTAGGAAGATTCTAACTGTTGAACCACATAAAAATCCTACTGTTCTTTTCTTATTTCTCAAATCTTTGTTTAGTGCTCTTCTGATTTAAGTTGGCGAGAAACGGCGTCAACATTTTGGTGCTTTCATAGAGAGCATTAAGCAAATCTTTGGATTGTTTAGTCAAAAACCTCCTGCATTACCAATGGTCGTCGTGAATAACCCAGGAGCTAAAGGGCAGCCATTGCCCCAAATACCTAAGGAGAAAACTCCTCACACTAAAGATTACCCACGAGGGCCTAGGAAGCAACCAATGGCAAACCGCGGCCAAGACGAGGGGAGTACATCATCTGACTCTCGGGGGCCGCCTGCTCCCAGGCCTAACGAGGACCTCTGTTATAATCATGAGAGGTATATTCCCATCATGGAACTAAAGAATCACCAACTGCATCAGCAATTGGCAGAGGCCACAAGGCGCAATGAAGAATTGCCCAGGTAGGCTGCTGAGGTCCAAGCACCACCCCAAAGGCCCAGAGGATGTCCCCGCAGGAGCACGGCCGCTAGGAGGGTCGAATAAGGGGCTCAACAGGCCCAGCCAAGGCCCATGGCAAACACTAGCGATGAACTCCCTACAAGAATACTCAAGCCAATACTACTGGCAACTCGACTGTGGAGGTAACTGTAGGAACAAGAAATAACCGAGCTCCCCCGGCAGCTCGGAGCTCTAACCCTGAATTGTTAGGAAAACTTATACAGGATCTTTATTTATTTTCATGTAGATCTAATATTAAAAAAATTAATATGAGATAACCTAGAACATATTTCTAAAATTGAATTCAAAGAGAAATAATGATAAAAAATACTTACATTATACGCAGCAGAATGAATGAGTCACTCTTTCAGTTTCTCTAACCCTTGTATCCTTTCTGTCGCAGAGTATTACCAAGAAACTGAACCGATCTTCAATTTTCTTCACAGCCTTCCAAAGTATCCTTGGGATCACCTAGACTAGAGTGGGAAATTCTCAACACATGAGATAGATACAGAGAGAAGAAGAGAAAAGAACAATAAGACTTAGAAAAAGACTTATGTTTAGAGAGAATCTAAAACCTATCAGAAAACCAGTGTCTGTCTGTCATATGATTTCAACTCTCACTTAACATTCCTTCTATAGACTCATTTAGGTCATTTATTAATTAAAACATCAATAAAATAATAGCCAATTAAAAGCCCTAGATCAAAATTATCATGGGCTTTAGGCCCGTGAAATTTCCCATTTGATTATAAGCGTGTTGGACTTAAAATCAAGGCCTGCATTATTTTCTATTGATTTAATTAATTAAATAATTATTTAAATCCTTTATCAAATTAATTATTTATAATTTGAACCTTGATTTAAACTTATTTATTAATTTAGATACCAATTTATCTTAATTAATAAATCTGCCATAATTTCTCTTTTCTTATCTAAATTACATAACTCTGTGAAACTATCCAAAATTGACCTAGTCCACTTTGATAATTCTAACTGATAATTAAATCAATTAATTGAGACTATATAGATTATTTTATCCAAGGTACAGTGGGGACCATGGGCCTATGAAATCAAGCTCCAATAAATTATCATAAATCTAACAAATAAATTTACTAACTTATTAATTCCTCATGACTCCACTAAAGACTCGGAATTGCACTCTTAAATTCATAGAACGCTCTATAAAAAATATAGATACGCTATTAATTATCCATTGTTACAACCATAACTGTCACTCAATCCTCTATAGACGGTCTACAATGAGATGGGACTAAAATACCGTTTTACCCCTCATTGTATTTTATCCTTAAAACACTTAGTTTCTTGTAAATGATATTTTAGTAAACTAATATTAATTACTGAAATGAAATCTCTATCATTTAGCACCTTGAACCAAACTAAAAGGAAACCATCATTGCAATTCTTCATCAGAAGCTATAGATGTTCATATCTATGATTAACACTCCCACTCAATTATACTACCGAGTTCCCAAGATGTAAGTATGGGCTAATCCGTAGGGTAAGCTGGTAATGAACAAGTCAAAGAACTCAAATAATACAATCACTTAGAATACTAACCACTCAGAAATAAGATTGAATTGACCTATGGTCAACTATATGATATGACTAGAATAGATAATAATGGTATGTTTACTTATCCTATCAACTGTCAATATCGGTCCAGTCCGATGTAACAAATACAACTGATCTTATCTACTTTGCTAATGCTCTGGAAAGAACATAACACTACAATGTGTAAGTAGATCATATCGTAGATTGGCAAGTCAGTGTATATCATGTGCACTGACTAATCTTCGGACTAACTTATTTTGAACATATAATCATATTTATATTCCACTGTGATTACGTCACTATAAATACGATTAGCTATATGCTCGGGATTTAATAGAAGTTTATATTAAACAAATAATCATGAAAATAAAACATGTGAGCATAGTGATTGACCAAGTCAAAAAATGATTTCTATTCTTTTATTGATAATAAATGAGATTACAAAGTTAATGAGTTTTAATTAGGGCATAAAACCCTAATATGAATCTGTTAGGAATAACCCGGAACCAGTCCGGGCCAATTCTAGGCCTTCCAGGCCCAACAATGAGAGGCCACCACCATCGCCTATAAGGCATCTGCCATCTCCTATAAGACACCCCTCACCACTCTGAGAGGCACCCCAGCCAACTCCTCATAGGAATCGGGCAGGGGAGCCTGCACCACAAAGGCCATCTCGCAGTGGCAGCCGAGACGGGAACCGTTGAACCTGACCTGGACACGATGGCGAGCGAGAGGCGACTCGAGGACATAGGGCTGCCCAACCAGCCGGAAGCCACATGTTAAGATTTCAAACAACTGGAGCAAGAGGGTCGGTGGAAGATCCACCTCGTAACCATCGAGCCCATCAACCAAAAAGAAACATTAGTTTTATGAGTGGGAGCTTAGACCTCACTAGGTCTGTAAGCGTATATGATATCGAACCTAGGAATACTGGAATTATGGCAATAATCCTGATATTTGGGATCATCTAAACTAGAACCGAGGGCAGGCCAATCCCACAAACCCTGATTTACGTGATCATTTGAACAGCCGAAAGGAACCTGTGTAGCCGACATATGGGAATCAGTATAACCCTATGTCGGGGTAGGGAGCTGGAGTTCTTATAAAAAATAACCAACTACCCAAGCCCAAGCTTAGCCTCCACTGGACTTAGTCCATGAGAGAATTAATCAGCTTGAAAGAATGTTCAGGCTCCTTCAGGATGAAAGAAACAGGGACAAGGCCGACAACTCCAGTGAGGAGCTCGAGCCTTTTGCTTCACACATTTCAAACACGCCATTTCCTCATGGGTTCAAGATACCTCACGTAGCTCCATTTGATGGGAACTCGGACCTATACAGGCACCTGAGCACATTTAATACCATCATGCGAGCTAGCAACGTTGGATATGAGCTCAGGTGCATGTTATTTCTGACCACTTTGATAGGACCAGCAAAAAACTTGTTCAAAAAATTCAGAAGACATTCAATCTCGTCTTGCGAACATTTGGCGAAGGAATTCAAAAAGTAGTTCAAAGCCAGGGTAGGCGTTAGGCCTAAAGCCTCGACCTTGACCAATGTCAGACAACAGCCGGGTGAATCATTGAAAAGTTACCTCGTGAGGTTTAACATAGAGGTGGCACGGGCCCGCAACATCGACGACAGTGGTCACCTTATGGTTGTGCGAGCTGATATATTACCAGGAAGTCCCCTTTGGGATGAAATGCAGAGAACACTAATAAGGACGATAACCGAGTTTAACAAAAGGGCTCAAAGATTTGTCAATGTAGAGAAGGAGAGGTCAGCGTTAAAATTGACCCCTCAGCCCATAACTACAACGACGGATGTTAACTCAGCCTCTACCTCAGCTGCCCCATCAACATCATGACCCTCAAGAGATAACCCTTCAAAAAGGATGAAAATGAAGGGAATAACTCTGAGGTAGACAGGGGGAAAAAGAAGAAGGGAGACAAGTATTTCTCCATTTATACGCTTTACAACGAGCTCAATGAGACTCGGGAAAATATCTTCCTTGCAAATGAGAATCATGTCCCATTTAGACGACCTGACCCAATGCAAAATCAGAAGTCAAAGAGAGACTCCAACAAGTACTGCAGATTCCACCGGGATGTCAGACATACCACTAATGAGTGCTGAAAATTGAAAGATGAGATCGAAGGCTTGATCTTGAGAGGATATTTTGGGCAGTACGTGAGAAACCGGAATACTAATCAAACAACGTCTAGAAAAAGGGTAGCATCTACGCAACCTGCCTAGCAGAATAATAATTCCCGAGCAAGGGAGGATGATCGACCTCCCCCAATAGTTGGGGAGGATGTGGTAACCATCTCTGGGGGACCACACCTTGCCGGATCGGGCATAAATGCCCAGAAGAGATATGTAAATGAGCTCAAAATTGGAGACAGTTCTCCCTACGAGCCTGAACCACGAGCTCCAAAGCAACAAAGGGTTGAATCTCAACCCATTACTTTTACGGAAGAGGATGCCTCACATGTCCAGTTTCCCCATAACAATCCCCTAGTCATCACACTTCAGCTCACGAACAAAAGGGTGCAAAGAGTCTTGATAGATAACGGGAGCTCTATCAATATCCTTTATAAGGCCACTCTAGAAAAGATGGGAGTCACACTTCGAGATTTGAAAGCCTATGCAACAACGTTGTATGGATTTTCATGGGAAGGGATTGCTTGTACGGGATCCATCGAGCTCCCCATAACCTTGGGAGACTATCTAGTCTTGGTGACCAAGATGATGGAGTTTGTGGTAGGGGACACCCCGTCAGCCTATATTGTATTGCTCAGGAGACCAGCCCTGATTGGGCTGGGGGTAGTATCAACAGTTAGGCATTTGGCCATCAAGTTCCCAACGTCTAGTGGCATCGAGATGTTGAAGGGATACCAACTCACCGAATGGGAATGCAATAGCATTTCCATGAGAGGGAAGAACCAAACAAGTGCACAAGCACTTGTGGTCATTCAAGAGATGAACGAATCCATCTTTGAGATAGAAGAAGAGATCGACCCTAGAGTTGAAGAGAGGGCCAATCTTGAACCAATGGAGGAGCTTGAAGAAGTGAAGCTCATTGAGAAAGACACCACAAGGGTGGTAAAAATACGGAAAAATCTTTACAAAAATGCAAAATATCAACTAACTTGCTTTTTGAAATAAAACTAGGATGTGTTTGCATGGTCGCACTCAGATATGGTAGGAATTAGTCCGAGTGTTGAGAGCCATGCACTGAACATAGATAAGAGCTTCCCCCCGAAGCAACAAAAAAGGAGGCTCCTAGATGAGATAGAAAGAAAGCCCTAAAAGAGGAGGTCGAAAGGTTAAAAGCAAATCAGTTTATCCGAGATGCTTTCTATCCTGATTGGATAGCCAACCCTGTGCTGGTCCCGAAGCCCAACGGCAAGTGGCAAACTTGCATTGACTATTCAGACCTCAAAAAGGCGTGCCCCAAGGATTGCTTTCCCTTACCTCGAATCGACCAGCTTGTAGATGCCACTGCAGGCCACGACATCATGTCATTCATGGACGCTTATTCTGGATATAACCAGATAGCCATGCATGCACCTGACTAAGAACATACGAGCTTCATGACTGACAAGAGCTTGTACTGCTACAACGTAATGCCTTCCGGGCTCAAAAATGCTGAAGCCACATACCAAAGATTGGTAAATAGGATGTTCACTGAGCAGATGGGGAATAACATGGAAGTTTATGTGGAAAATATGTTAGTCAAGTCCAAACATAACGGTAACCATGTATACGATCTCACTGAATGTTTTACTGTGCTCTGAAAATATAATATGAGACTCAACCTGCAAAAACATTCATTCGAAGTATCCTCGGGTAAGTTTCTTGGATTCATAGTGAATGCTCGGGGTATAGAGGCTAATCCTGACAAGATCAAAGCACTAATTGACATGCCTTTACCTCGAAAACATAAAGATGTTCAGAGTTTAACTGGACGAATGACAGCCTTAAGTAGGTTTATCTCAAAATCTACAGACTGATGTCTTCCATTATTTAATCTTTTGAGAGGGGGCAAGAAGTTTGAATGGTCGAATGAGTGTGAACTCACATTCCAGAACCTTAAGAAACACCTTGTCGAGCCACCAATCTTGTCTAAACCAATCGAAGGGGAAATCTTATACTTATACCTCGCCACAACCAAGCATGCCATTAGTGTCGTACTTGTTCGGGAGGATAAGGAAGTACAAAAGCCTGTATAGTATGTCAGCAAGAGATTACTAGGGGCAGAATCGAGATACCCATTAATGGAGAAACTGGCTTTGAGCCTAATGCACTTGTCTCGAAAGCTTCGACCATATTTCTAAGCACATCCTATCAATATGTTAACTGATTAGTCGTTAAGATAAGTATTATCCAAGCCCGAAGCATCCGAGAGATTGTTGAAATGGGATGTCGAGCTCATACAGTTTGAAATCACCTATCATCCTAGAACAATGATCAAAGGACAGGTTTTGGCAGATTTCATTGTCGAGTGTACAAGTATCTCCAATGAGGAAGTTGTAACCCCAGCCCGTGAGCTGTGGAAACTTTACGTCAATGGATCCTCTAATGAAAATGGTTCGGGGTAGGAATTATTCTAATCACCCCAACGGGAAATCGCTTCCATTCGGCGCTAAGGTTTGGCTTTGAGGCATCGAACAACGAGGCTGGGTACAAGGTGTTGTTAGCAGGTCTTTGGATAGCCGCCGAGCTCAAAGCAAAAGCCAATCATTGCTACAATGACTCACAATTGATTGTTAACCAGGTCTTAGGTGAATATCACGCTCGTGGCATAAAAATGGCAGTGTACCTGGAGAAAGTTAAGGCAGCATTTAGGGGGTTTGAGTTCTACGCTATAGAACAAGTCCCTCGAGAACAAAATTTGAATGCAGATGCATTGGCCAGGCTTGCCACGGCCAATGAAGCTGACACGCTCAATGTGGTCCCAATAGAATTCCTACCGACCTCGAGCATAACCGAGTCCGAGGAAGAGGATGTAAACATGATTGACTCACAACCCACCTGCATGACCCTGATAGTTGACTACCTCAAAACCGAAAGTCTCACAACAGACCAAAACGAGGCTAGAAAGCTTATGTACAAAATACTAAGATACACCATTTTGGAAGGAAAACTATACAGAAGGGGATACTCTATGTCACTACTTAGGTGTGTAACTCCCCTAGGGGGCAGGAAGATTTCGGAAGAAATCCATGAAGAATTTTGTGGAGACCACACCGAGGGGCATATCTTGTCAAAAAGGTGATTAGGCAAGGATACTTCTGGCCAACAATTAAGGCAGATTCATTCGAGTACGTCAAGTGCTGTGATAAGTGTCAACGGTTCGCTTTGATACTGCGAACTCCACCCACCAAGATTACCATGATGAGCTCCCAATGGTCATTCACGATATGGGGAATTTAACTCATAGGCTCCTTGCCAACTGGAAAAGGTGGGGTAAGATATGATGTAGTCGTTGTCGACTATTTCACAAAATGGATCGAAGTCGAACCCTTAGCCACCATCACTTCGAAGAAAGTCCTAGATTTCGTAGTGAAAAACATAATTTGTAGATACGGGATGCTCAGGAAGATTGTGTTGGATAATGGGACCCAGTTCAACAGTGATTTATTTACACACTTTTGCGAAAAGAATAGGATAATAAAAAGTTTTTCCTCTGTGGCCCATCCCCAAGAAAATGGCCAGATCGAAGCAGTGAACAAAAATTTAAAAAGTTCTTGAAGAAAAGGATAGAAGAAGCTAAGGGGAGATGGTTAGAGGAGCTACCTCAAGTCTTGTGGGCATATAGAACAACGACAAGAACCTCGACGAGGCATACCCCTTTTTCCCTGGCTTATGGGTGCGAGGCCATGTTGCCCATCGAGGTCGAAATCCGAACCATAAGGCGCGACACATATGACCAAACCTTGAACCAATCCCAGCTCGAAGAAAGACGAGACGATGCCCAGTTGAAAAACGCTGCATACCAGCAAAGGGCTACGAGATATTTTAACAAGAAGGTTCGAGATAGGAAATTTGGATTGGGAGACTTGGTGTTAAGGTGTGTGTTTCTGGCCACACGAGACCCATCTGTTTGGGTGCTTGGGCCTAATTGGGAGGGACCATATCAGATTGAGTCCATTATTCGACCTGGAGTTTATAAACTAGCGAGGCTGAATGGAGGATTGGTCCCGCGAGCATGGAATGGTGAACATCTATGACCTTATTATCAATAATATAGGAATGATGTTTATTCGTTTTAACCAAGCATGTATTTGATTTTCACTTTTTGATTGATAAAGTACCAAATTTCATTCAAATGTTGTATTTTTATTATTATACTTTTTTGCAAACCCTCGAAATTCAATAACCTAAGATCGCAATCATAGGATATTAAGGGGGCATAAGTGGTATACAATCATACCATAGGCTCGAAAAAATATAACATAAATAAAAATTAACTCTAATAGCAATGTTTGGATTATTAACCAGACATGAAGAAAATAATAAGTGTATGGATCATTAACCAAACATGTGAACTAAACAAGTCTAGAACAAACCAGCAAGACCTAATTGACAGTCAAAAGTTGGAATTCTAGATAAACCAACTATAAATTATAAGTCAAAACTAGGGTTGGAAATTTTTGCAAATAAGTTTCGACCTCGTAACCTTGAGGTCATACACGAGGATGAGGAAAAGTAACTGGAAAAACAAAATATAACTAGACTAACGAGGTTACATACCATTTGGGTATTCTTTAAATACATGGTAAAAGTAAAGTTCCACCTTGATAATAACAAGTCGAACATGGAATTTCAAATAAACTATGCATGAATGTATTGAAATTCGAATTTAAACCCGATGTATATTTGTATGAATAAACAAGTATAAAAGTAGGTCCTTAAACATAACATGCTCAAAATATTTCGACCCAAAAATATGATGCATGGCATTGAGGCAAAAAATTAAAGGGAGTCAATATGCAAAAAATTGAAAGCATAAAAACTACTATTAGAATATAACATTCACGAGATAATAGAAATAGCTCAAAATTGAGCTGTAAATCGTCTTTGCCCCAAGGGCACAAAAAATATAATTACAAAAAATTCTAAGGGACACAACCCTGTTTGAAGCAGTTTAATGTTGATTGGCTGAACCAGACTCGACCTCCTTACCATTCTCATCCCCATTCCCGCCATCCTAGGTGGTGGTTCTGACCTCATCCTCGGCCAACCGAGCCTTCCACTTGGAGATGAACTCCTCTTCTTTGTCCTGGAGGAACGAAGTGTCGATGTCAGGGTTAAGAGACCACATCATGTACATGGCTCGGTCTGTAGCCCAATCTTTCTTGGTCTTAAACTCCTCGAGCATGTGCTTTTCCTCATCCTTAAGAATTTCGAAGGCAGAATTATTTTCCTCCTTCAGGCATTTAGCCTCGGCCTAGGCAACATTTGTCTCCACTTTTAGGCGATCAATCTCGGCCCTGGCAACATCAAAATTCGTTGTCTTGGTATCGAGTTCCGCCTTCATGTTATTGACAATAGCTTCAGAGGAGTCAGGTTTGGCTTGGAGAAGTTTGAGGGCATCCTCAGCCTTGGCTCAAGCTTCCTCAGCTCTGACTTGGGCCCCCTTGGCCTTCTTCAGACCATCCTCAGCTCGGATGCGAGCCTGGTTTGTTTCATAAACCAGGGTTTCAGCTGCCGCCATTTTTTAAGAGAATACAAAGCTCTTAAGAAGGACACCAAGAAGGGCATGAAACAAAGGGATTTTCCAATGGTTAGAAAATAAACAAGAAACCAAGAAAGTAAAAGTCACGAGAAACAGACTTAGTGAAACCCCGAGCTCCATTGTTTGGTCAGTGAGGCATGTGGGATTCTCTCCCCTCAAAAAATACCACACCTTGGCGTCGAGGTTGTTGCAAGATTGGCTTGTTCGGGATAGTAGGTTCAAGCATAGGTCAGCTCCCAGGGACCCTGCCACGTTCTCCAGGGGGTACTCTCGCATGTGGGATGACGCCATGAACTTACAGGCCACGGTCGGGGCATCCGTAGGCTTGAGGGCCAAAGGAGGCATGACTTGTTTGCCTTTGTCTCCAGCAGGGGTCAGACATGGAAGATATTTCTTCTCTTGGGGAGGTGGCATGGTCTCTGAAGGCTCAATGGTGGTGGCCATCAAGGTCATGAGAGTTGTGTTAAAGACCACGTTCGTGGAGTCCGGAGCCTGGGCCTTGGGCTCAGTAGAAGCAGGTTTTGAGGGAGATGAGCCCTCTACAATCTTTGCCGACTTCGAGGCGGCTCCTTTCTTCGAGGTTGCGCGACCTCGCTTGGTCCCTCGGGGCTTAGGGGGCTATCCCAAAAGGTTGTCAAGATCTGACTCCATGTCAGCTAAAAAGAAAAAGGAAGATTAATTAAACCGAGAAAGAAGAAAAAAAAAAAGGATTATATACATTTCTATAGTGAAAACGACTAAGTGTCAAGAACCTAACAAGAAGACTCACTAGAGCTCAAACTTGGGGACCAAAAAATTCCTTTGTCTTCTAATGAAGCTATGGGAGTCCCCTCCCTAAAGGTGGGGGACATCCTCGAGAGGTCCCTATAATCGTTTGTGCTGTATTGCACTCCTACCCCATCCCAATCCTTGTTTAGGCTATACATGGTTTGGTATTTACCAAGCCAACTATCAAACCTACGAACCCTAAGGTCTACCCTCGACCATGCTAAGAAATTATCCCTGGGGTCCTCAAAGATCATCATTACATCAGGCTCGTGCTTAAGTAATGAAGGAGACCACATGGACGAATCGAGCATGACTTTACCTCCTGACGAGCTCGCTGAGGCCTCATCCTGTGCCTCATTTCCCAAGCCTGAGGGTTCGAGGAAGCGAGGTTTATGGGCTCCGGAGCTTTGACTTGCATAGTTTCCTCTCACAGGGAGCTTGGCGGTGGGCACGAGTACGTCCTCCCTTCTCACATACTTGCAGTTGCTGGAGTCATCGGTGGTCTCGCCTTCTTCTAGTAGGTTGCACATCCGAAGCTTGTCCTCATGAAGAAGGTAAGAGAGAGATCGTCGACCATAGGGAAGCTTGAGGATGGTTTCCGTACACTCCCTCATGGCATCCGCGGGCTGAGGACGATGGTAGGTGGCTATATAAAAGATTTAAGTAAGTCAGCAGGGCTCACAAATTAAAAGAGAATTTAGCCAAAGAATATGAGGTACTTACAAATTCTTCGAGAGAAGCAGAGTTTAGAGGGAGTGAGACTGTTTATCCAGAAGAAGGCGGTCTTGAAGTTCGAAGGGTGATTTGGAATGTCCTCAAATAGGCGCTTCTCTTTTGGGTAGCTGGACAGATAGTAGAACCCATCCCCGCCATGAGCTCGGAAAGGGTTGCTTTTGAGGCAGAAGAGATACAAGATCTCGTGTGCTGTGGGCTCCTCCCACTTCATCTCCTTGTATAATGACTTTACTGCAAACAGAACCCTATACGAGTTTGTCTAGAGTTGGAATGGAGCTATGTCAGCATAGTCGAGAAAGCTCCTAAAGTAATCCTTTAGGGGCAGCAAGGCCCCAGCTCCTAAGTGCTCGCGGCCTTAACTTTTCTATCTGGGTTGTCTTCCCCAGGTGCAGAGCAGCTCCTCTCACCAGAGCTGGTCGGCCAGCATACCAAATTTTGAGAAAGCTTTAACCCATGGCAAGAGAGGAGCTCATAAATTTTTTGGGTCGAGGTTATGGAACTTTGATAATGTTCAGCCTCGAAGAAAGAACTCTTCGAGACCGGGATGGAAAGGGGTTTGGGAACTTTAAGTGGTTGGTTAGAAGGACCCTCCATTAAGCTGAATACGAGCTCACCGGGTGGAAAGGGTGCAGTGACTTTAAGTTTGAGATCTAGTGGGAAAGGCCTGATCTCAGGGTCTGGGTCAGGATGAGCTGCCACTTGGACTCTCTTCGACCTCGTCGATCTGACGTCGAAAATGGTCTCGTATATCTTCTTGATCACACCGCTCTTTGTGCTCATAGATCAATCACTAGTTTTGGGTGAAAGGTGATATAGGATTGGGAGTCGATGGGTGGTAAAGGATAGCAAACTTGGGCCCTTAGCGATTCTCAAAGTACTGCAACATCTAACAAGGAAGAAAAAGGTGAGGGCCCATCATATAGAAAATAATAATAAGGGATTAAAATTTTGATAACTCGAGCTCAAAAGCTTGAGATAACAAGATTTCCTCAATCGAGATTGAAGGCTCGAAAGGGCGAGATTGACTCAGATGTCTATCCCAAATTGTTGTAAAGTTCAGGCATCGAAGAGTGCACCCACGCGAGAGTGGGGCAGTTATTACCAATTTAAAAGAATACTAGATTTCCAAGGAAAAAGTTGGCAGTCACCTGAAAAGGCAATGTTTTCGGGATTCGTGCATTTAAACCCTAAACCAAAACCCTATTTCTTAAGCTACATGAAACTTATGACCAAAAAACCCCCCTTTCCAAAAAAACTCCATTTTTACACATTTCTACCATAAAATTTTCAATCTAAATTGTGATTCTAAGCATGCCAAAACTATTCAAATAAAAAAACTTGCCTAATGCAAGAAATGAGCCATAAAAATTTGGCAAAAAACCAGAGATATCCACACAGATAGAAGAAACATGTAAAATGGAAAAAATGTATATATAACAAAGAAAGATCAGAGTGCTTACGCGAAGAAAACCGGGGGTATGAAGAGATTGTTGATTGAAGGAGTAGTTGCAGGAATGATCTCACCGAACTAAAGGTTGATATAGTGTTTTGCTTTTTAGGCTTTGAGAACATGCAAAGAAAGCTCTGGTTCTTTCTTTCTTTCTTTTTTTCTCTCTTGTTCATGCTCTCTGATGAATAAAAGTGGGAATGGAGAAGATGGAGAAGAGGTATATATATACCCCAGTCAGCATTCCCAAAAGTCGAATTGATCTGGGTCGTTGGTTTGCATTAGAAGAAGATCCAAGGGATCATGTTTGATTCCAGAAATATGGCGGCAAAAAGAATTGGAAGGGACGTGCGCAGAAAAAGAGAGTACTCAAGTACACTGGGTATTCAATCCCCAAGTGATGCGTGTCCGCACTCGAGTGTGGTAGGTGACACGATTCCCGAAGGTGGAGTTCAAAAGTTTCCTTCTCATAGGATTCGAACCAACATTTTTTAGGGGGCAAAATGTTACACCTAAATTTCGATATCGTCATAAATGAGCCTCGAAATGTAGGCTCGTAAAGCATTAGCTTGAAGATAACAATCAGTGGCTGAATAATTATAAAATTTGCATGATTTTTGACTTATTCTTATTGGCAATCGAGCACAAGTTTAAAAGGCTCGAGCTTAAGCGTCAAGCCCGAAAGAACGAATCTTCTCTGATGCACATGGGTGTTATTCAAGCTTTAGTTGTAAGCTCGAAGACATTGGTCTCTGAAAATTGAGCTCGAGGAAACCATTAGCTGGGAAGGAGGCTGGTGGGAATAACAAGCTCGATGTATTGTGTAATGCCCCGGATTCCCTAATGTGGTTTAACGGCTGGATTTGTAGGCCGGGAGGGCCATAATTGTTTAATTAAGCCATTTAATGTGTTTATGCATGTTTATGAGAATTATATTATAATATAATGTTAATTGTATGCATGTCGGTGATATATGTTGAGACCACATTATGATGTGGGTTTGTTCGAGCTGTTCGACATGAGACGATCGTAGAATGTTGATTAGCGGTTTAGTCACAACGGGTTTAAGTGTCGGGACTTGGGTTGAGTCTCGGGGTGATTTTGATGATTAGAGCTTTACCGGGAGATAAAGGGTAACGGGATGTGAATTATTGGTATATGAGATTATTGAGAATAGCGGGAATTGGAGAGCGTTAATTATGATTAACGAGTTTGGAGGAAAGTACCAAAAATGCCCTTGGGAGTCTTTAGAAACCATTAATTGACCTAGGGGTAAAATGGACATTTCACCCCTAGGATAGATATAACCTTTATTAGCTGAAGAAGGTGGTGGAAAAAACAGAGTATACTTTAGAGTTCTCCCGTACCTTGTTCTCTTCACTTTTCTTTGTGGTTTTTGAGCCAACTTTGAGGATTCTAGCTTGGGAAGCAAGCCTTGGGAGTTTGGGAGTGTGTTCCACTATTGAAGAGCTTCATAAGCCAAGCTTTGGGTAAGTTTCTAACCATAGTTTCTCTGGTTTGCTCTGTTTTGGTTTTGTTTTGCAGCTGAGTTTACTAGGATGAATTCATGGGTTTTGTTGGGAGTTTTGGCTAGGGTTCCCATGCTTGTGATGTTTGGGATGTGTTGGGATGGTTTTTGGGTTTATTTGGCATCAAGAATAGGCTTTGGAAGCTTGGAGATCGAGTTAGAAACGAAGGAGATGAAGAAGGTCGGTTCAGGGATGTTTTGGGCTGGAGGTAGCGCTACAGCGCCCACCCTAGGGCGCTATAGCGCTCCTCAGGAGGGTTTTTGGCTTTTGGGAGGTTCTGAGTAGAGCGCTGTGGCGCTAGGGGTTGAGCGCTGTAGCGCTACCCTGTTCCTTCCAAACCTCGTTTTGAGTGTTTTTAAGGGTTTTTGACTTGGGGTTTCAATCCTTAAGGCCCGGGATCGATTCTACTCACCGTGTGGGCATGTTTCGAGGTCCCGAGGATGGTGCTTAGGTTAAGACCCTATTATTATGGATTCTCATTAATGGAGGTTATAATTGGTTGTGATTAGGTAACCGCTAAGGAACTAAAAGATCGATCGTTCTCAGGGGTCGTCTTTATCATACTTCTCACTCGAACTTGAGGTAAGAAAACAGTGTATGGATACAGTTGCACCCTGTACAGGTATATGACATGCATGGTTTGATATTGAAGCATGTTGGTTGATATATGTGAACGTGGATTGCATATTAAATGCTAATGAATGCTGAATACCTGTTTAAGACACTGACTAGCCAGGGACCGACTCTAAAGTCGATGATCACGCATTGAATGGCTCTATGGCGTTAATGCGGGACCGACCCTAAGGTCGAAGAACTTATAAGCGCTTGCCTGGTCTACGACCAGATGTCTATAGCCAAGGTATACGACCCCGGCGACCGTTAGTCACGTGGCTAAAGGGACGTTGTCCATAGTTTCGACTCTAGAGTCGTGAGGGAGGTTATGTTGGTGACCAGTCACCATGCACCTGTCCTGAACAAACTTATGAATGAAACACTTATCGATTAAGCCCTGGTGACCCTATCGTCACATGGCTAAAGAGAGCGATGCTCATTATTGTGACTTTCGGCTATTGTCACCTATTTGCTGGACTGATAGTCCTGGATGATTATTATGATCGTCGTTGATATTGTATCGTATTTTGTTGTGTTTTCTTGCTGGGCCTTGGCTCATGGGTGCTATGTGGTGCAGGTAAAGGAAAGGAAAAGCTTGGCCAGCCCTGAGTGGAGAGCTTGGGCGACGTTGTGTACATACAGGGCCGCTTGACCGCCACGGTCAAGGAGTTCTCAGAGGGACTAGGGGTTTACCCTATTTTTTTGCCGCTTAGGCCGGCGGAGTTTGTAAATTTGGAACTGTAGCGACTCTTTTGTATTACAAACTACTTGTAAACATTTTAAAAGGCTCATGAGCAGTTTTTTTACTTAATGAAATGTACCCTTTCCTTTTTACTGGTTTTCTACCTTAACCTGACAATAACACTTAGATCACGTTTTTAACCAAAGGACTCGGGTAGCGGGTCAAATTTCCGGTTCACCGTTCTCCGTAACTGTTCTGGGGTAGCCAGGGTGTTACATATTGGTTGATCTTGAAGGCGCGTTAACCATGCGTTTAAGGTCAACAACACGTTTTGCACACAACAGTTGTTAGGAGATCCTTATTCCTTAGGGGTTTGTTGTTATCTGATGTTAAATCCAAATTATCATGGGATATTATGTAATTAATGCATTTATTTTTATTTACTTAAAATTTGAATGATTGATTGTAACTTCTTCAAATAAGGGGAAGATATTCTGTCAACCAGGTCTACAAATAGCTTGGGGAATTTCATTTGTACAGGGACAAGATTGTACTAAGAATACTCTGTTGAATTGCTCTGAGAAAGCTCACGAATCAATACTATTAACTTGTGGACTAGGCAGATTCTAACTGCTGAACCATGTAAGAATCCTACTGTTCTTTTCTTATTTCCCAAATTTTTTTTGAGTGCTCTTCAGATTTAAGTTGACGAAAAACGACGTCAACACCTTGAAATAATAATTTCTTAACAAATTATTTCACCAAGGGCAATCCCGTAATTTAGCTTGTTTTTTGAAAATTTACCAACCCAGCTAGGACCGATAGTTGTGACGGCATCGTAGAGTACACTTATTGGTTAATACTTAGATAACGAGGTTTAAGAGTTTGAATTAGTCGTTTAGTGGCTAAACTAAGTAAGGACGATAATACCCTTACTTAGTAAAACTGTAATGACTAAAATGTCCAATAGTTTATTAATAACTTAATTGCCATAATTAATCTGAGTATACTGTAGGAATTACTAAAAGGAGCGTGTAGATGTGGTTTAAGGATTAATGCTCGGAGCGAATGAATCCAAGTAAGTCAACCTTTGACTTCTCTGGCTACAACATGAAATATACTAGTGTATTGATTGCTAGAAATAGGATATTACACTAGTTATGGGAAGGGGCTCAATTAGAGACAATGACTAGGGGGATGCTTAGATCCTTTCTGGGATGGTGCGGTAGGTACCCCGCCTATGTTAGCAAAGTGCATACGGTTTCTGCCTTTGACATTCTTATAGTCTGGTTCAAGTCCGTGACAATTATTATCGGTTCAGTTCAAGTCCGTGACAATTATTATCGGTCCAGTTCAAGTTTGTGACAATTACTATTAGGTCTGGTTCAAGTCTGTGACCCTCTGTCCGGTTCAATTCCGTGATCTCTAGTCCGATTCAAGTCTGTGACATCTGGCTATGGATTAAGCATGCGGGTAAAACCTAGAAATATCTATGAGTTGGTGTAACCCTGGTTACACTCTTCATAGTACTTATGCCCTAGGTAACACGAAGGTTACCCTGGTTGGGATTTAGGGTAGGGTTAATAGTGTTGAGAGTTGGGTCTCCACTATTATTTGTTTTAAGAGGGCACCCAAACACCCCGACTTTATTGGAAACTCCCAAGTTGGCTTCTAGGAGTTTTTTTATATTATTCCTTCATATATTTGCTTGCTCTGGGATTTTCTGTGTGCAAGATTGATTTGATTATTTATAGTTATCGGGCATAAGCATAAGTTTGTCGGGACGCTTAGACGTTCTTGAATTGTCTGTTTAGGGTCCGGATTTATCCAGTACCCTAATTCTGTAAGTGGTTTGATTTCTGGACAATGACTTGGTCATTGACCCCTACTTGTTTTTATGATTTCATGCTGCAAGGTTGAACTTACTAAGATTTTTTGCTTACTTAGTTGTTTCATGATGTAGGTAAGTGCAAGGGCAAAGCGGAGCAATGAGTGCTGGAGTCTGCTTGCAAGAGTGTACATGTGGCCCGACATTTGGGGAATATTTTGGGAAAATGTCTTTTGGGGCTAACACTGTTTTATCAGTTATGTTTGCTTAAATGTTTAAGAACAGTTGTAATTGGTTAAGTGTCTGCACACAACTTTTCTATTTAAAGCTTTTTATGTGAATTTTTTGGATATGTTTATATTGAAAATGTTATTTTCTGCATTGTTTTTGGTTTGGTACTTTCGGGTCTTTACAGACGGAAGTACGTTGAGTATTCCTCACGCCCAGAAGTGAAGGTATTCTCATTTATAATTTTTTTAATAATTCAACATACTAATAACAAGCGTCCTTTTTTTGTAGAAACATTATTTGATCAACTCAACAAATAGGAAAAAGATGAAAGAACCAAGACACAAGGGTTCTCTGTCCACATCAGATTTGCGCTACAAAAAAAATATGTTAATGTCCTTGTAAATTTTTTTTCTTTTCTTCACTTTTCCTTTTATTAATTTTGACAAAATTTATTTGTTTTGTTTTTACGTATGTGATAGCGCAATCTCGAGACTAGGAAACCTGCATCGATCTTAGATGCTTGGGTGAGTACTCACCACAAACTAGGCACAGGTGTTGGTATTAAATATGAAAATCAGAATACGTAGTGGAATAGAATCTTTTTAAAAAAATTATTAATACTAGCCAAGATCATACATATATAAATATATTAAATAGCACATAAAAGGAATAGAGATTACCTCTCGTAGCCTATCAAGTGTTCTTGAATCTTTTCGTATAAATCAATGATTCATTTCTGAAAGCTCACACCATAGCCTTCCAAGCCAATCTTCAAACATACAATAACGTGTGTGGGCACGTAGGATTCAAATTTTTGTTTAGACTCTCTAGATGTACTCAACACATGAGATCTAGAGAGGATTGAGAAGAGAAAGACTAGAAATTTCTAGAATTTTAGGTTTAGGAAATTCTATCGTTTCTTTTCTTGAGAGAGTCTGATAGTCAAAAACAACTTATTAAAAAAAATTTCTTGAAAGTATCGCTTCTTTCAGATTTATAAAGATAATTAACTAATTTAACTAATATTTATTTTATTTAAAATAAAATTGATCACTTACAACTTATTTAATTATTTGATTTAAATCTTATTTAAAAAAGAATAATTAAATAAACAAATTAATTTGATATTCAAAATTCAAATCCTAGTGATAGAAAATATCTTTGGGCTCTCCCTGGTTTTTTTATTACATTAATATTTAAGATAATATATTTATCTGATCGCTAAAATCTGCACGCAAGTATACGTGGTCGTGTCAAATAATAAATTTTGTAAGAACAGAGATTGTCCCACAGAGACTATGAACCAATTACCAATAATTGCTTTTTCAGTTCTATTTGGTGATTAAAATTAAGATGAATAATTCTAACCTACGAACACAATTCAAATAACTTTAAACAGAACAATGAATCAACAGATTAAAAATCAATAAATAAAAGCCTAGGAATCAATTTCATCAACTTTTCTTTCTATTAATTTTACTAATTAGTTCTAAATCTCTTCTTCCTATTCTAATAGTAGGTTAACATAAATTGATTCCTATTCTTTTTCAAGATATAAGATCTTAGCCTATATGCAGGTTTTCTACATCTCTGTGATAAACTTAAACATGTAGAAGGCATTAAGCATGGAAACCTAATTACTCACAAGTCATACAGGTGCTTTCGTCCAATATGCAACCTATGTCTATATAATGATAGCATATTCAATTCTCATCTTTAAAATTTTGAATCAAAACCATTAAATCAAGTATTTACTAGCATTAAGCAAATATCATATAGATTAGAATAAAAAAGAAGTATCAATAGAACATCACAATAAAATTAAATTGAAATTCAAGCAACTACATTAATCCATAGATAAAGGATTTATTTCATAGATAACATAATGACAATATAATTCAGAATATTGTTCATAGAAAATAACGTATTGAATTACGATGAAGAAGAAATCTAGAAACTAATAAACTAGAAAAAGAAATCTAAATACAATATTCACAACAGTCTTTTCTAGATCTAGGGTTTTTAAAACTAAAACTTCCTCTCAAAATCGTAGAATAATGTCACTTAAATAGTTTTCCAATGCTCCCAAAGTGAAAAGACTGTTTTATCCTTCTGAAAGTGACTTAAGATTACAAAAACTGCATCAATAGTGCTGGTTTTCTAGCGTTGTAGCGCTACTTACAGAGCCAAATTCTACCGAGAATTCTCTTACTAGCGTTGTAGAGCTAATTTGGTAGCGCTGGGGCGCTACTCTTCAAGATTTTCAAACGCTGTAGTGCTACTTACATAGCGATGTAGCGCTATTTACAGAAACAAATGCTTTGAAGTCATATTTCTAGCATTGTAGCACCATTATCATAGCATTGTAGCGCCATTATCCGAAACATTACTTGAACTTCTTGCTCCCGAATGACTCGATTTTCTCCAAAATAACTCCATTTTCTTCCACTTTCACTTCATTCCACTCTTTTCACCATCTTAGCGTCAAAAACCTAAAACATGAACAAACAAGCATAAATCTGCAATAAAATAGCCCTAAACTAATGAAAACCCTCCTAAAAACTAGACCATAAACGAGCCTAAAACTCGTTTATCATTATCCCAAAATAAATATTAGTTAAGTCAAAATTAGCATTATCTTAAAATATAAATTTTAAATAAATATCTTATAATAAGATAATTATTAATCTCTCTCTATATTAATCTAAACATGATTAATATTTATTTTAACATATAGTTTTTCAAAATAAAAAATATATTGTTAAATAATTAATTAATTCACAATTAATCAATTGTCTATAATTATCACATAATTATTTTCTTACCCCAGAAAATTAATTCCTTTGCAATTTAGTCATGCTCTCTACAAATCTCTCTTATGACATCCTTACCCTTGACAGTGTAGGACAGATGTGTCATGGGGACCATGGACCTATAATACTATGTTCCAATAAATCATATTATTAACTCTTTATTATAATAATCTTATTTATTAATTTCATTATTACTCTACTATAAATATGAAGTTGCACTCTAATTATTTATAGAATTATATTTACAGAGTTTTCTTTATAGTCCATTGATATAATCAATAAATATAGTTCTGTCCTCCAATTATTGGTTCGTTAATTAGAGCTAGTCAAAATTACCGTTTTGCCCTTCTAATTACGTCTTGTTCCTTAAGTATCATTAATTCACTAGCGAATAATTAATCTATAATCAAATTATAGATTTGAGCTCAATAGCTATTCAATTCCAGAATCAATCCTTAAAGGAACCAATATTCGATCCGTTAAGAAAGTGTGGATTCTATTATTGTAAATCATGTTCCTAACCATTCATGATATTGAATCTCCAAAACAAAAGTCACTAGCCTGATTATACTAAGAAACCTTCACGAGTGAATCAAAAGATCCAATAAGCACAAACAAGAGTTCATGACTACTCATATGATTTAGACTGATCTACAAATGATCATCTACTATGATAAGAATTACATATTTATGGAAAACAGTAACTTTAGAAAGATAGTTAATTCATATCGGTTCTGTCATATATAATCTCTATTATATACAGTACCTTTACCAAGATGTATATCCATATCATTAATCAGAATCTAGACTACTTGCATCCCGTATGCTTAGTAAACGATACTAGTAACCATTCATTAAAAGATTCATTACTTTAATATGTTACAAACTATTTTATTTATTGTATATGATCTTAATTATCTCGTACTAATACAAGATCATAACATCATAAATGAATATAGAATTTTCTTGATATTCATATAAATTATTCAAATAATAATTATAACATTCAAATATTATAAAATCGTACTTTTATTTAAATCAATAAAATATATATACATGCTTTTAGGGCATAAATCATAACAATAGGGTGGGTGACGGAAACAGCGGAACAAACCTGGGTATATTAACTTCTTTTTTTAAAACTTATTTGAGTTTATTTTTACTTTGTTAATTTGTAATCCATAACTTTTTCTTTTGTGTATGATAGAAAAAATTATATGATGTTCCTCAGGCGCAAGTATCATAGTCTACCATTGAGGATCCATCAACCCAGTCGACTCAGCCATTAGATGATGACTTGTCATTAGTACAGATAGTCTTTGGAAAGCTTCGAGACCATCAGATGGGTTACGACCTTATACTTACCACAAGGGACGTTACACATCCGTCATCCTATACCCAAACCCTTCCACCTCAGCTATCTCAGCCACCATACCAGTCTAGAGATGACGAGATGGCTGAGATGCGGAGACAGTTGGAGGAGCACATCCAGACTCATTGCATTGGCCCATGATCTGAAGATCTGCCTCAATCACCTCAGGATCTCAATGTCGGAGGGCCGAGCTAGTAGGTCAAGATCACACCTATGTGTTTTGTATTCATAAAACTTATCTATTTATAGTACAACTCATCTAGTTACTTTTTATTTTGAGTACAACTCATCTAGTTAACTTTAACTTTTCAAAATCATATGTATATATTTAAGTGTTTGATGAAAGTATTTTATTATAATTTAGTCATATTCTTTCAATTATATTGTACACAAATTGTTGTTATGTTGTTCTTTATACAAATAAAAATAAAAATATTTAATAAATAAAAAAATGGATTTTAGAAAAGCCTATACCGACGACATTTCGCATTCTACCGTCGGTAGAAACCATCATTTTTGTAATATCAAAAATACAATTTTTAAATGCCTAGAACAAAAAGTCAAATTTCACATCTTCATTATGTGGAACCGTTAGTGTTTTACACCTAGCTTGTGTAATACCAATTGAACTTTGTATTTTAACCCATCCTAACAAAATACACACACACAATGAAATGATAAAATCAAGTTTGGCTCATGAGGTCTAATCATGATTTTGATGATATAAAACTTAAGACAAAGTTACACAACTTGGGACAAGTCTCTATAACCCTTCTCTTGTGTTTTATTAATTTGATTTCTATTGTTGATAATTGTGAATCCTTATTGTTGATTAATTCTATTGATTCTTATTCTTTAGTAATTGGAGTTGTATTGAATATCATTCTTCTAGATTGTTGATTATTGAAATTGTTGAAACCCTCATTGTAGAGTCCAAGAACTTTACTTAGCTAAGTTAGATAGTAGTATTATAGTAATTATAGTATTATCTTTATGACTGTGGATTTTTGGTTCAAAGACCGGGATTTATTTGGACACTCATAGTAGTACTTGTAGATTTTCTAAGTTTAACCTATAGTGTAGAAATATTAATTTTAACCTAAGGTTTGATTAATATGACTGATATTGAGGATAATATTTATTATACTATAAGGTTTAGATAAGAACCAATAGGATTTTAAGCACATGTTATGTATGGGTGATTAAGGATTAAGTATTTAGAGGATTAAATTTAATAAGGGTAAAATTTGAATGCTCTAAGGTCAGTCAGCAGCTTTGAATACGTTTGAGGGCTTAGTCAAGACTGTTTACTCAATTCAAATTAAGCTAAAAATGTGTAATTTCGTGTTTAAATAATCAGCGTATGCCGATATATCGCAGCTATAGGGGGCGATATATCGCAGCACGTAGATACGGAAAACACGAAACAATGCACGTTTGCCTCGGGCATAATGGTCCAGGCGATATATCGCCTATAGGGGGCAATATATCGCCTCCTTCAGCATATTTTGAATGCTTTTGAATTCGTTTTCCATTCAACCTTTTGATAAGTCCAGCACCTTTTTGAACGAGTCTTCAGCCTCTGCTGAACGATTATTCAAATTATTTTCACCTAAAAAGCCATTATTTTTATTCAAGTTAAATTAAGATCCTTTCATTCCTAAACTCTATAAATAGGACCTAGTACCCATCCATTATTCATCGTTTGCTCTAAGTTCAGAGGCTGCAAGTTGCTAGGTGAGTGTGAGAGTGTAAACACTTGGGTGGGGAAATCATAAGCTTGATCATCATAAGCTTATCAAACACTTGGGAAAGTAAGGATTTATAGTATTTCGGTTCGAGGTTTAGATTGGTCTTACAAGTCTTCAAGGTAACCCAAACTCTAGTTTGTTTCTGTACTTTTTCTTTAAAAGTTCTCATAGTCTTCTACTTATTCTAACCTTATTCTTATTTTGGTTAGGAAATCTAAGAACTTGCACATAAGTTTTTGGTAAGTATTTTCTCAATGGTTTAGTCCTTCCATTCCTTTCAATTCTCTTCTTCTCTATACTCACTCTTTTTCAAATGGTTCTTAGGAGTGTTCCAAAGTCCCACCTCTGTCCTCTTATCCCGGTATTTTGGTAAGGAAAATAGGATAGAATTCATATGTTATATGTTTTATATGTTATCTTATGGTTTTTATGTTATGAAATATGTTATGATATGTATGTTTGTAGGCTTGGGTATATGACCCATATGACTAACAAGCCCCAAATAGATTATGGGCATATGACCTGCTTAGCTAGTAGGACCCCAGTAATCTAATGGACATATGACTTGTTTAGTCTATGGGACCCCAAGTAATAATGGCCATTATAGTATGTGTATGATATAAGTGTTATGTTATGTTTTTATGTTTCTTATGAAATTTATGTATATGAACTATGTGGTAGATTTTCCTTGCTGGGCATTAGGCTCATTCCTTTTTGTTTATATGTGCAGGAAAATAGCTATAGTGGCGGGTAAGGTTCGTGGATGCTTGGGGAATGTGTATCGGTGATGAATGGATTCAAGGAGTCGAGAGTTCGATTTCGAGGATGTAGTCTTTTATTTATGGTTTATGTGTATTTTTCTGCACCTATTTATGTAATCTCTTTTCATTTCAATTAAGCTATGTTTTCTTTTTAAAACAATGGGATCCCATATCCTGCTTTGAGTTATGTAAGTTTAAACATTGGTTTTTACAAGTCTTTAATAAAGTATGATCTTTTTCACTTATAAGTTCTATTAAAGATTAGGGTCTATGTATAGTTTTCGTTAATGGTCCAAAGTCTAGAGTAGTTGGATCATTACACTCATCCCTCAACACCATTGAAATGCATCGTTTTTGCATTGATTTTCACTTCAAGAATCAAGTTTTAATGGAACCATCTAAGTGGATTATTTTTGCATTACATTTCCTTCCATGTTGTCTTCCAAAATTAAGTTTTGATGGACCATCAATTTTGCATAAAAAAATCATTCATAAGTGTTCAAAACCTATAAATTAGTATTGTAAGTGAATATATTCATAGGTTTAAGTTTTGGAGTGGATTTCGATTAATTAAAACATAAAAAAGAAATTTGATGGACACTTTAATGGTGATGGGAGGTGGTGGTACTAATGGTGCTAATGGCAATGACAACGTTATTGGTGGTGGGGACATTGAGGGGATGCTTTGTCGCCTTAGGGAGATGATGCTCCTGTACAAAATTTCATATTACATGATCTTTGTTTATTTTTATGTAATTTAGATATTATCAAATAAACATGTAAAATCCTGGAACATGCTCCTATGCATTTGGTACAAAACATAGTAAATTAAAGAAACTTACATTACGTAGCGAAACTGGAAAAACTCCTTCCTTCAATCTCTCTATCACTTGATTCCTTTATGTAGTAGAGTATTATCAAGAGATTGAACTAGATCAGCAACACAATCTTCCTCACCAAGCTTTTGATCAACCTAGAACTAGTGCGGGCTGGTTCTCAACACATGAGATAAAGATCTAAAAGAGAAGAAGAAGAGAGTGAATGACAAAGAAATGATTAGATGTCTAGGTTTTCACTTACTCAATGAATCAATTGAGACTAACTTCATAAAAGCTAGATATAATATTCCTTATATAGACAACTTAATGTGATTTATCTAAATTTAAATTAATTAAAAATAATAAACAAAAAATAAAAATCTTGGGCTCCCACAAATGGACTTGGACTCAATCTCTTTTGAATTTAAATCCTAATTGGACCTAAATTCAAAAACTTTTTTATTTATTTATCTTTTAATTAATTAATTAATTAAATCCTTATTCAAATTAACTAATTATAATTTGAAACTTGATTTAATATTATTTATTTATATTAACACAAATTTATCAATATTAATAAATTTACCAAAAAATTCTCTTTTATTATCTAAATCTCATATCTCTATAAAAATTTCCAAAAATGACCTAGTCAATTTTAAAAATTCAAATTGATAATTAAATCAATTAATTGAGACATTCCAGATGATTTACTTAAAGGTGAAGTGAGGACGATGGATCCATTAAATCAAACTCCAATAAGTTACCATGAATTTATTTATGAATAATTTTACTACATTTTTAATTCCTCGTGACTCCACTATAGACTAAGAATTGAACTCTTGAATTCATATAACGTATTTTCCAAACCATAAATATGTTATCCATTGTTATAACTATTACAGTGAGTCATCAATCCTCTATCGATGACTTACTAATGAGCTGAGTACAAATTACCATTTTACCACTCATCAATATTTTATCCTTAACTCCTACTAAGTTCCTTATAAATAATATTTCCGTGAACTTAATCACAGAAATGAGATTTCAACCATTTAGCATTTTGAACAAAGCAATTAATGAAATCATATTTTCACTTCTCATAGAGAATTATAGATTTCATATTTATGAATAATATTCCCACTCAACTACACCACTAAATATCCAAGATGTAAGTATGAGCTAGACCGTAGGGTAAGCTGGTAATGAACAAGAAAAAATATTTAAATAATATAATTAGCAGAATATTATCACTCAGAATTAAGATTGACTTGACCTATGATCAGCATTGTGACATTGATTATATTCGATGACAACGATGTTTATTTATCTATCAATAATCAATATCGTTCCTATTCCAATGTAACCAAATACATCCGATCTTATCTACTTGGTCAATGCTTTGGACAAGACATCACACCTCAAATGTGTAAGTAGACCATATCGTAGATTGCCCAATCAGTGAAAATCTAATGCACTGATCTAATCTTAGGACTCGTTCTTTTAAACATTTAATTACAACTATAATCCAGTGTGACCAAGTCACTATAATTGTAACTATTTATATGTTCAATATTTTATAAATATTTGTATTATTTCAATAATCATGTAATAAAACAAGCAATCAATAAGATTGTCAAACTAAATGATTTCTACTACTTTTATTGACAATATAAAATCACGTTACATGTCTGGCATGGTTTTATAAGGGCATAAAACCAACTGCTCCACACATTTTTTACACATAAACATTACACATACTCACGTGACAATTTTTTTTTAACCAATCATGTTTAATATTTGGATGTAAAAAATGTGTGCACATATCATTACTCATTTTTTTAGATGGGGCATTATGAAGGAGCATTTAAGCTTTGAATTTGCCATGTAATTTCACCTAAGAGTAATGATATGTGCACCCAAAATATGCACCTAAACCTTACTCCGAGTGATGTGTTAGTTTAGTCTAGGCAATCACATTTATTAAAACTATGACTTACTATTTTAAAAAGAAGTGTCACATTGTAATGTTTAATAAATTTAATAGGGATATTTGCCGCAAACCCCCTATTTTTTTACAAAATTTGCGACAAACCCCCCAATAAAAAATTTTGGTGGCAAAATCCACTATTCTTTTACTAAAGTTGCGAAAAACCCCCCAATCAAAAATTTTGGTAGCAAAACCCCCTTTCGTTAATGGTTTGTTGCAAGTTACCCTTTTTATGTGTTAGATGCTAACTAAGATACATGTGACAACACTTTATAGGACCACATGTCAAAAAAATTAATTATTATTTTTTAAAATAATAAAAAATAGAAAAAATAAATTTTAATTCTTTTCAATTTAATTTTTTGTTTAATTTTAATTATGTATTATTATTATAAAACATTAATACCTAAAATGGATAGCTTGCAACAAACCGAAATGAGGTTTTTTCACCAAATTTTTTGATGGGGTTTGTCGAAACTTTTAAATAAAAATAAAGGAATTTTACCACTAAAATTTGTGATTAGGGGCTTTGACACAACTTTTGTAAAAAATAGGAGGCTTGCCGCAAATATCCCAATTTAATATATGATTATTTGTTCAAATATTTAAGTAAACAACACAAAAATAAAGGCACAACAAAGATTACCTGTACGGCAGTGTGGAAAGCAACCCGAACACCAATACCGTCCCTGAAGATCTTATTGAACTGAACAATGGTGTGTTGTTCGTATTCTCGGTTCCACTATTCGCCACCTCCTTCATCTTCTTCCTCCAGGAAACCCTAACTTTTCTCCACTTTCTACCTCTCTCTCTGTTCTAATGGTTTGTATTTACTATTTGTAAGTGTATATGAGCGGAGCGGGAGATAGGAGCTTCTTCTCCGAAGTCCGAAGGCGCACTAATTCATACGTCGTCTTTCATAATTTTTCTCGAAAAATTTATCGCTAATCTCTGCCTCGCTTAATCAGGTTCGTCAATTTATTGCGTTCTTATTCTCCCACCACCACCGTCTTTCATACATGTATAATATTTAAGTAAATTGTGGAATGGGAGAAGGGCAAGGATGTAGGGTAGATTTGATGGTTCTCTACTTCTATTCGATTTAGATGAATTTCCTTGAAAATTTGTACAATGTGCAGCTTTCAGTCTTGCAACTTTGGAATTTATTCATAGGTGGTGTATCTAACCAACCAAACTCCTTTACCAAGTTGTATTTGTTATTTTACTTGTTTATTTTTTTTTATTTAGTCAAAGAACTTTCACATTCTACAGTAAGTTTTTGGTCTTAAGACACTTGGATAGTTTTTAGACAATGACCACTCCCTTATGTCATTCAACTAAAAAGTTGTTACTGAAATCTAATTTACTCCATACTCAAATTCCCCCCTCCCCATTTCCAGTCCTCTTTGTTACCTTACTAATATGATGATTACCCATTTATTTATTTTCCCCTGTTTAAAGTTTTACTTTCACTTAATGCCTATGCGTATATGGTAATCTGTCGATGTGCGCTGTGATCGTAATGCTTGTCTTTTAAAATGGGAGATCGTTTAAAGATGTCAGTGTCTTTTAATCTTTAAATCAATTTTTTTGCACCAGAAACTCGTATTCTGGTTGCCTGTGGAGATGTAGATGGTATAAAAAAATGAATGTTTATTGATTATCAGCTGCAGCAGCCAGGAAGTTTTTAAGCTGGCGTGCATTAGCCTGCATACCTTAGATGATCGTTAACAAGAGAACTTCAGGAGACTTTTTATGCCAACTTGTAAAATAGGAGTTTGCCATCACGAGTTCATGAACAAGTATTGTTTGTGTCATAGTTTGTATATGATGATTTTGTCCTGATCAAGCCAAAAACACAGAGATAGACTATAGTGAGTGAATGAATGTTTGAGGAGAAGGATCATATTAAAGAAATGAGCAGTGTTGACAGAAACAGTCAGAATAGCAGTAACTCATCCTTTTCATCAACTCATCCAAAAATTGATGGTAATTCTCATGATGTAGTTCATAACAATAATCCTGATCTTCTCCCTCCAACCCACTACTCCAGAGTACGTATGGGAAATTATAGTGATATTGAATCCGCCGCTCAAGATGCTGTGTTACGTGAACAAGTATGCTTGTCTTTTTATATAACCTTACTTATCATGTTTCATCTCTTTTTTTTTTTGAACTCACATAGTCATTCTTTCTTTTTCTATATGGTAGGAAATCACTACTCAAACAGTTATACGCAGCCAAAGGTTTGTCTAAATTTTTACTTATTTCATTTTTCCTCTTTTGTTTGATTAGTATATGTTTTAATCGAGTAATATTGCTACATCTTCAGAGAGGCAAGAGGTGTGGAAGGATCTCTTCAGGATAGCTCAGACATTTTCTCTGGACATCATGACCCCAATGCTATCAAGGTATGCAATTTGGGTATCTTTACTTTCTCATTTATACTTTGGAAAGTTTGTAGATAAGCTTTATTTAATACTCTGAGTTATAGTGTGAATATTAGATGTCTATTAGTTGTCAATTATGATTAATTAATTGATTTAATTTTCTAGAATAGATTCTCTAGTTGTGTATAAATAAATGTTATATTTCAATACAATACAAGAAATTCTCTTCACATCTCATAACATGGTATCAAAGCTTATTTTGAGATTGTGATTCGAAATTAGGGTTTATCACAAATTGGGGTTTGCAATTAGAGTTTGGTTTTTCTTTAATTTTTTAGGGTTCCTTTTTCGGTAGCCCTATTTGGAGTGCTCTTTTGTTCTCACCGCCGGCATAGTAAGACTGCCCAGCCGCCGACCAACCAATCCTCGCTGTTTGAAGTCCAGAATCGCTGTGAGTGGGCCCCACGCGCCGCCGTCTCTTGCTGCACCGTACCCCTTGCGTTAGCGCGTGTGGGCGCATGCGCCGTGCTTCCGTCGTGGTTTCGACTCTGGTTGGTCCCCAGGTCTTTCTCAATACTTTTCTGCTCTGTTTGTGTTCTTCTCCGCGAAATCTTCTAATCGATAATTAGGCCAAAGAAAGAACTTTAATTTAATTAGTGTTTTTTTATCTCGTTTGCTTGTATTCAAAACTTGATTCTTTATCTTATTTTCATTGCAAAATGCTGTATTTCTCGGTCATTCTCATCTCTATTTTTGTTCAGATCTTGTGTTTGGGGTTTCCCTTTTTCTCGGCTTTGTTTACTTGTTTTCGCCATATTTGCTTTTGAGGTTATGACTGAGACAAAATCAGTGGAATCCGATGTGGTTCTTGTGATGTCTAAAATCATGGACCATAAATTGAATGGTTCGAACTATTTGGATTGGAGTAAGACTATTCGACTTTATTTACGAAGTGTCGACCAAGATGACCATTTGACTAATGATCCTCCTAAAGACAAAAGTGATTTGAGACAGGCATGGCTCAGGGATGATGCTCGCTTGTTCCTTTAGATTCGAAATTCCATTGATAGTGAGGTAATTGGCTTGATCAATCATTGTGAGTTTGTTAAAGAACTAATGGATTATTTGGAATTTTTGTACTCGGGAAAAGAGAATCTCTCTTGTATGTATGAGGTTTGCAAAACATTTTACCATGTGGAAAAACAAGATCAGTCCCTGTAAACTACTTTATGACATTTAAAAAGACGTATGAGGAGCTTAATGTGTTGCTGCCATTTAGTACTGACGTGAAGGTTCAACAAAAACAGCGGGAGCAGATTGTTATCATGAGCTTTCTAGCAGGGCTCTCATCTGAGTTTGATTCTGCTAAGGCACAAGTTCTTTCTGGGTCTGATATCTCCTCTTGACAAGATGTCTTTAGTCGTGTTTATCGCACGGAAATCACACCACCCGATTTGCTTAATGGTGCTTTGTAAGTCGCAATAATAATTATGCGTCTGGGAGACTCTAATCCAAGTGGAAACAAATGAGGCAATTCACAAGGATTTGATACTTGAACGCTAGATTCTGGAGGCATTATTTGCAACTATTGTAAAAAACCGAGCCACACCAAGTTTGAGTGTAGAAAGCTACAGTTTAAAAACCAGCAAAAACACTAAGCTAATGTTGCGTTTAATAATGATACCTCTAACAAATCAGTCTTTATCTCTGCTGATGAGTTTGCCAAGTTCTCCCAGTATCAGGAATCACTTACTTCTTCATCTCCTTCTATCACTATTATTGCTGATTCAGCTAAAACTAATGCGTGCCTTCTTTCCTTATCCTCCAAATGGGTCATTGATTCTGGTGCCACAGATCATGACAGGTAATTTTAGTCTCTTTACTTCGTTTCATTCTTCTGCTTCTACTTCTACAGTTACTTTAGCTGATGGGTCACCATCTTGTGTTCGTGGGTCTGGCAACATCACTCCTACCCCTTTGCTTTTTTTGTCTTCTGTCTTACATTTACCTAATTTATCCTTTAATTTGCTCTCTGTAAGTCAACTCACTCGTAAATCTCAACTGATGTGTCTCATTTTTTCCTGATCATTGTTTATTTCAGGATCTTATGACGAAGAAGATTATTGGTAAAAGACATAAATGTGGAGGCCTCTACACTCTTGATACATTGCCATCTAGCTCTATTGCTTGCTCGAGTGTTTCTTCTCTTTTCAAGGCTCATTGTCGGTTGGGTCATCCATCTCTCCCTTTACTAAAGAAACTTTGTCCTCAATATAGTACTCTGTCTTCCTTAAATTGTGAGTCATGTTAGTTTGTAAAACATCATCGTCTTAGTTCGAGTCCTAGAGTCAATAAATCTGTTAGTGTTCCTTTTGAATTAGTCCATTCTGATGTTTGGGATCCTTCTCCTATTTTGTCTAAACTTGGATTTAGGTATATTGTTACATTTGCGGATGATTATTCTCGTGTAACTTGGTTATTTTTAATGAAAAGTCGTTCAAAGTTATTTTCTTTGTTTTGTGCTGAAATTAAAACTCAATTTAATATTTTCATTCGTACTTTGCGAAGCGATAACGCCAAAGAATATACATCCACATTATTTCTATCTTATATGACTTAGAATGACATACTTTATGAAACTTTTTGTGTTGATACCCCATCCCAAAATGGTGTGGCGGAACATAAAAACATACACCTTGAAACTGCACGAGCTCTCTCATTTCAAATGCATGTTCCTAAACCATTTTGGGTTGATGCAGTTTTCACAGCATGTTTTCTCATTAATCGAATGTCGTCCTCTGTTCTTCAAGGTGAGATACCTTACAAAATTCTTTATCCGAAAAAGTATTTGTTTCCTGTTGACCCTAAGATATTTGGTAGCACTTGTTTTGTTCAGGATGTTCGTCCCCATGTCACTAGATTAGACCCCAAGTCTTTGAAATGTATTTTCCTTGGTTATTCTCGTCTTCAGAGAGGTTATTGGTGTTATTGTCCCAGTATTAACAAATATTTGGTCTCAATTGATGTCGCTTTCCTCGAAGGTACAACTTATTTCCCTTCTTCGTTTGTTTCCGCTCGTCAGGGGGAGGACGATGATTTGTTGGTCTATTCTATCACATCGTCTGCTCCTGACTCAGAACTGTCACCGGTCTTGCAACCCGTTTCTGTGAAGCCTCCTATTTTTCAAGTTTACTCCAGGCCTCAACCTCTTGATTCATGTCCTACACCTGCTCCTTTGTCATCAAATCCAGACCCGAGCGATGATCTTCCAATTGCATTACTCCAAGGTAAACGTCAATGTACTTATCCTATTTCTTCTTTTATTTCTTATAATAACTTGTCGTCTTCCTCTTGCTCTTTCATTGCTTCCCTTGATTCTATTTCTATTTCTAACACTGTTCGTGAAACCATATCTCATCTTGGTTGGCATAATGCAATGTTCGAGGAGATGAATGCTTTAGATAACAATGGTACTTGGGACTTGGTCGATTTACCTTCAGGGAAACAGGCTATAGGTTGCAAATGGGTCTTCGCGGTTAGGGTCAATTCGGATGGGTCGGTTGCTCGATTGAAAGCTCGTCCTGTCGCTAAGGGCTATGCTCAAACTTATGGAGTAGATTATTCTGAAACTTTCTCTCCTGTTGCAAAGTTGACATCTGTTCGGTTTATTTCCATGGTAGTTACTCATCATTGGCCTTTACATCAACTTGATATTAAGAATGCTTTTCTTCATGGTGATCTTCATGAGGAGGTGTTTATGGAGCAACCTCCTGGTTTCGTTGCTCAGGGGGAGTCTGGACGAGTTTGTCGTCTTCAAAAATCTTTATATGGTTCGAAACAAAGTCCTCATGTTTGGTTTGGAAAGTTTAGTCAGGGTATTGAGAAATTTGGTATGATGAAAAGCAAGTCTAATAATTCATTGTTCTACAAACAATCAGAAGTTGGCATCATTTTGTTAGTTGTATATGTGGACAAGGTATTGTGTATGCGAATCATGGACACACTCATATTGAGTGTTTCTCATATGCAGATTGAGCAGGTTCCAAAGTGGATCAAAGTGGATAGAATATTTACTTCAAGTTATTGTATTTTTGTTGGAGGGAATCTGGTCTCATGAACCGTTATGTCACGGTTTAGTGCAGAGTCAGAATATTGGGCTATGACACATTCTGTGTGTGAGATAATGTGGATATATCAGATATTGGCTGAAGTAGGACTTAAAACTTCAGTTCCGGCAAAATTATGGTGTGAGAACCAAGTTGCTCTTCATATTGCATCTAATCTTGTGTTTCATGAACAGACGAAGCACATTGAAATTGATTGTCATTTTGTTCGTGAGAAAATTCAACAAGGCTTGATTTCTATAGGACATGTGAAGACTGGAGAACAACTTGAGAACATCTTCACAAAAGCTTTAAATGGGGTTGGGGTTGACTATTTTTGTAACAAGCTAGGCATGATTAACATTTATGCTCCAACTTGAAGGAGAGTGTTATAGTGTGAATATTAGATGTCTATTAGTTGTCAATTAGGCTTAATTAATTGATTTAATTTCTAAAATAGATTCTCTAGTTGTGTATGATTAGATGTTATATTTCAATACAATACAAGAAATTCTCTTCACATCTCATAACACTCTGAAAGTAATAGCTTTATGGGCTATTCTACAGGAGCATCTATTAAAGATGACCACTGAACATCGTGCTGAAATGGCTTCAAAACGCGGGAGGTCTACTCTATCCGAAGAAGGTTGGTGGGGAGTTTCTTATTTTTAACTTATATGTGTTGTTATACACTTGGGTTTTCCAAGTTGAGTTATATTTTACCCTTTTAATATTCTAAATATTTGGTAATATGTCTCCTCTCTTGCCGGAAGTTTATATTAGTTTCTTTTGGCCAAGAGAAGATTTTTTGTACTTTATTGTTTACTATTTGTCTTTGTTTAAAACAAGGGGAGTTGAGTTCCTAAACTGCAATAAGTGGTGTAATCTGCATTGAGAAACAAAAGGAAAAATTAGAGCAACACAACCATAAAGAGTAAGAAAAATATGGTAAGGATGTTTCATGTATCGATGGAGGATCATTTACCAAGATAAATCAAACTTTCTTTCATGTAATTTCAGATGATACTTTATCACATATTTTATTTCTTTTATATTTAATTATAGAAGAGCTGTTGTTTCTTATATATAATATAAATCATACAAAGGGTCAATTATATAAAAAATGCAACTTTTTTTTTTTATTGAAATTGTGGAGTGCTGGCTGTTTTGTGGGCTGGTTGGATAAGAATGATAGAATCTTCAATGATGAAGAGAGTTGCTTAGATTCTTGTGGGAAAGATAAAGTTTTAGGTTGCTGTGTGGATTACGTTAGGAATGAGATAGTATTTTGCTATTTATCTTTTCTCTGATCTGTTAAGAGTAGGAGATTTATTGTAGTTGAGTGGAGTTTAGGGTGATATTTTATCACCCTTTTTGTCATGTCATTTTTTCTTCTCCTGAGACATGTTTTTCTCTCTCATTTGTGTGTACTTTTTCTTCTAATGAATATACCATTTTCGTTTCTTGTATAGAAAAAATGCTGAACTTTATTATGAAATCAACTGGCATGAGCTCAAGGGATATAACAAGTATATTTTAGTTGCAAGATTTATTGATTGTTATCATTATTTTATATATTTTCAATTGAATAGATTTTTTTCCCCGCTGCATCCGACTGATACTTATCGTACAGGTACTCCCATGAAAGTTTCTCTAATTGTGGTTTTTATTTCACTCAGGTAACACAGAGATCGGTAATGGATATGGAGTCCCTGGTGGAGGTGCCTATAATGGTGGTATGAGAATTATTATTTCTGTTGATAGTACGAATTGTAAATGGAATTGGAGCATTTTATTGATTTCAATCTAAATTATTTCTGTCACTTTGTATTCTGGTAGTTACTGGGTTGTGACATTATATGTCCAGGAAATTTTGGAGCTGGAAGTAACGAAATGGATGAGAAAAATTCTGTGCCTGATGGAGAGTCAGAACATAAGCCCGCACCTAAAGAGTTGCCTAAGTATCTTAAACAAAAGTTAAGAGCAAGGGGAATCCTTAAGGATGAGCCAGAAAAAAATATTTCAGTAAGTTTTGATGATTTATTTCTATTTTATCAATCTCTTTTTTCATTTACCCCAGTTTGATCTGATAAAGCAGAGAAATAATCATAAAGAATGATTTCAATTGCATTAAAGATGCCTTTACAGCTTGTAACTACTATAAAACTTCAACTTGGGCAACTCTGGCTTTTATCAATAGAAAAAAAATCTTGGGCAACTCTGGTTAATTATCATCTATCCTAATAGCCCCTCTTAACCTCGAGTTGAAATATCTTCAATCTGAGTTTTATTCTGAAGTCCTGGAACTGAGAGCTGGAAATAACTTTGGTGCACCCACATGCTATTTGGTCCTTTTTTTTTCTTTCTTTCTTGTTTTTGATAAGAAACGAAAATTGTATTAGAAAAGTAATGGAGTTGCAAGTTATTTACAAGAAATGATTAGTGATGTGGAATCATTTTAAATTACCAATAAATTCAGATCTCTAAATTGATCAAAAAAGGAGAAATCATAAGAAGCCTTAGTTTTAACAGAGTAAAGATCCAGTTCTATAGCATACCCTTAGCTCTTACATGGAGCACTCGATTGGCAGTGAGCATCACAGTACCTGATAATCACACCACGTTGTATGTATCTGAGGCAACTGTATCTTCAATTCTGAAAAGAGTTATTGTATCCTGTCAATTCAGCAAGCTCTCCATCAGCTGCCAGGAGTAAAGTTTGTTAGTAGTGTCAGCATGGCATTTCTAGAATGAATTTGTTAGCTTGTAATAAAACTGAGTATGGTGGGGAGGAGAGAAGCAGAGTATGATAATGAGGTGAATTGTTTCGGGAGAGTGGGCGGTGTTGTAGGAGACGTATCTAGATTAGTCTAGAATATTTATTTGTTATATTTTGTAAGTTTTGTTACAAAGACTATATAAGCCTAAGAAAATACTGTAATAGGATATTATCATATATTGAAATAGAGTCTTGAGAGAGATATTCTCCCATTTGGAGTTTTCCCCTTTGTTTCCCATGGATTTGGCTTGAGCTTTACTCACCCAATCCAATCTGCTGCATCAGGCGGTCTTTCAAATTACCTGCATATGCTCTAGTTTATATTTCTGTGTTCTCATCAATATACAAAGGAATATTCATCATCTTTCTCTATATCTTTCTGTGCCTGTTATTTTGGCGTCTGAATTTTTATCTGGGACCTTTCATACTTCTCTTTTCTATAGCATGATCATGAGAGATTCTTTTGATAGTCTGCTATAGATGCCTGTTCTGTACTGGTTGGAGAAAGAAAAAGGGAGTTTACGACAAAATTCAAATCTTTCTTTTTTATTTACATCTTTCCTACCTTTCCAACTATCTGATTGCCTTTAGTTCAGTTTCTTCGCGTTTAATTTTTTAAAAAATTCCGTAGTTACTTAATAACACAAACATTTAATTTTTTATTTCAGAAATTGGAGACTAGTTCAATGAAAGTCACAGAAAAGGCAACGTTGCCTCCTGGATGGGTGGGTGTCTATTGTTAATTTTTTATTCTATTTATTCAAACTTTTTGTTTCTATGAATATAGCAGAAATATTATGTGTTTCTGTCATTATGTAATAAGACCTTTTAGCTCCAAAATTGGATCTTTTCCCAAATATTATCTGCTGAATGGATTCGCATTCTCTGATCTTTCTAGGGATTGGAGAAATTTTTGGACTTAACTTTTTGGGGTGGGTTTGTTTGTGGGGTTTTTTCCTTTTATTTGTTCCTATTTGTAACCACGGTTTTCCTCCGCCATTATTTGTAACCACGGTTTTCCTCCGCCATAAGTGAGGGCTCTCAATTTTATTGGGAGGAGGTCAACTTCCATTGACCTCTGTCTCTTTTTTAAAAAAAAAACAAGACCTTTTAGCTGAAAATGAAAAAGAAACTGCTTTTATTTTTTAGTCTGTTTTTCCCTTCATTTTCTTGCTGGTAGGGGTTAGGAGGAGGGAATATGGTCAGAATTTAATGGTTTATGCTGTCACGCTCCATTTCCCTTTCATGAAATCTTTTTCTGATGTAATTAGGGATTTTTGTAAGATCTAAGATGATATCGTATGAGTTTGTCACTTCAGTTGTTTTTCAAGTCATTTTAAGTTCCAATATTTTCAGTAGAATCTCTTATGGCTTCCTTTTACAAGGCTAGAACTTCTTGACTTTATTATAGGTAGAAGCAAAAGACCCTTCAAGTGGTGCTTTCTACTACTACCATGCGGCAACGGGGAAAAGTCAATGGGAAAGGCCTGTGGAAACACCAATTATACAACCTCCAACACCCCCTCAGACAGAAGATTGGGTAGAAGCACTAGATGAAACATCAGGTATTTTGCACATGATATAGACCTATTCTATTATCATGTTTCTTAACGATTGATTAACTTTAGCTCGAGTTTCACACATTGCAGAAATTACTGACATAGTATTCTTTTGTGTCTATGTGTTTCAATAAGAAACAAAGGGTTTCATTACATATTACTTATCAGAATTAGGTAGAAAGAAAATAAACTTGGGGCAGGCCACTCATGGACATGTAACCTTTGTCTCTTTTCATAAAAAAAAAAAGAATTAGGTAGAAAGAAAAAGAGAATATTTTAAATTCTTTAATGCCAAAAAGTCATAATTCCACACAAGAGTTTGCTCTTTTTCGTAATGAGTTCAAATTCGTAGCTTGGTGTCACAATATTATGCTTATTCTCTTCGACCATAATGTCCACAAGATGGACATAATAGCAACATTCAACAACTTCCCTCTCCATTTTTTTTCTCTTTTTCAATTCTAGATGGTCTCTTTTTATTGGTTTAATCCTCTTCTGGTTGTTGCTCTATCTTCATTTATAATTTTAGTAGATTTGGTATTTGGAGGATACATGTTAAACTTTGGGAGAGACTGTTAGGTCCTAAGAAATCCACAAGAACACTGCCAAGAACAAAGCACAACTCTAGAAGACAGAAGGAGATTCGAGAATAATATTTCTAGAATTTCGTCAAGGGAAATAGGCCATGCACAATCATTTGTGGTATTGGAGAGACCAACCATTCTCCACACACTCAAATCTTTCTCAGGGATGAAACAAAGCCTTTCCTATTTGTTGACTCGTTTTTTCATTAACTTGCACAGAGCAATAAATGAAGAAATGTTGTGTGTAAAATCTCAAAGTGGAACTTAATGATAAACAGTGAGCCAAAGAAAAGAGAAATAAATGTAGTTATAAATAAAAGAGACATATTTATAGTGGTTCGGTCCAACAAAGATTTGAACCCTCAAGAACAAGTACATTGAGTTTGATCTTGTTCTTGGGGTAGTTACAATAATGGAGAGTAGAGGCTCTCTCTGAAAATGAACAGTTACTGACTTGTTTTTCGACTCTTGTTATATTTCGATTTGCACTATTTATAGCTGCGGAGATGGGAATAGTTGACGGCGATAACTTGTTTCCCGGTTAGGCTAATTTTTGGTACACTAAGATGAAGGCAGATTTCTGTCTCATCAAAAATAGTAATTCGACAAGTCCTTTTCATTTAAAGGTTGAAGGCGTGCTCTGGTGTTGGAGAAGACTCGGGTGGCGAGGGCCACCAACGAGTAGCCACCATCCTTGATGACTAGCGAGGGCCTCTGGCGACCGGCTAGGAATCCTGGAAACTAGCCGGGGCTTTGTGGTGCATACTCGTTTGGCCAGCGCGACTGGGTAGGGCGATTGGCTAGGGCTCTTCTACTTACGATTGGCGCCAACGTAACCATCTGGGAATCATTTGGCTTCGCGCCAACGTAGGCCGGTTCTTGCGAGTCCCGCCTTTTCCTAGGTGTTGGGAGAGCAGCGAGGGCCATTCCTCTTGGTGACTAGGGGCGACTGTTGTGTCACACCACTTTGTCTTGACATGTCATCGCTTCGCGGGCTGCCACATGGCACTGTTGAATTTTGGGTATAACACTATATAATAAAGTCTCCCCATTCCAATTCCCAAACCAATACACTAAATAACAATAATAGCGGTCCATTCCAATTCTATAACTATAGGAATATGGACGATCATTTATGTTTCTTACGGCTAATGTAAGTAAGGAGAGTAGGAGGCCTAGTAGAGACCAACAATATTGTATTGATTTTATGAGTTGGGGTCAATTTCGTTTGTAGAAGAGTTGAAAGCTTATGTATAACCCTAGGGATAATATGTGGTATTCCAATGTATGAGGTTGTTAATGAAAGAGCAGCACACCCTCTTTTGAGCTTTTTTACCACTGTAAATGAATGCTGCATCATTTGATCTGTGTATCTTAAAAGCATTTTAGTTGAAAAGGAAAGATTCTATATTAATATTCTTTAATAATAGATGTTTTATTTGTTGCGAACTTGTGATTATTTGCTGTAGATAAAATATTTGTCAATGCTATAAATTAGAAAATTAGTCAAGACAACTAGCCATTGTGATCAAATTCTAGATTTTGTATTAGTTTCTTGATTGTGTTTGTGTTCTTTCTTCTATATAAGAACTTGTAAGAGGTGTGCTAATAAAGCAAAAGCTTGCAATTTGCAAGACATCTTTTCTACTTGCTGGGCAATGTATATATTAATTTGTGTGGAATGATATTGTCTATACTTCTTGCATGTAAATCTGGTAGCATATTGTCGTAACCCCTTCACGTGACAAATATCTAGGATTGCCACCCAAGGGCATACCCAAAATAATCTAATTATAGTAACTCTCCAATTATATTGCTTGGTTTCCCTATTGGAAAGATATCAAGTAAATGCTCAATTATACAATATTTTTTACACCCTCCCTCAAGCTGGTGCATAGAGATTCCACATGCCTAGCTTGCAAATTAACTCATTGAAACTTTTTGCTGATAGCCCTTTAGTCAGTAAACTATTGTTGTTGCTTGTTAGGAATATATACAACACATAGTTCATTTCCATCAATTTTTTCTGTAATGAAGTGTTTGTCTACTTCAACATGCTTGGTTCTGTCGTGATGGATTGGGTTGTGTGCTAGGTTGATCGCTGATTTGCTGTTGCTGTACAACTTTAAAGGCTCGGTCCTTTGAAGTTTTAATTCTTGTAGTATGCGTTTGATCCAAATTAATTCGCATACTCCTTGAGCAAGAGCTTTGAGTTCTGCTTTGGCACTACTTCGGGCTACCACTGGTTGCTTCTTACTCCTCCAAGTAACCAAGTTCCCCCATACTTTAGTACTGTATCCAGTTGTTGATCTTCTGTACACCGCTTTTCCATATCTTTCTTTGAACCCTGGAGGGATTCTCATGAAAACTTCCTCTTCCAAATGCTCATTAAGGAAGACATTTTTGATGTCTAGTTGTTATAGAGGCCAATCGAGATTTGTCGCACTTGATAGCAGAAGACTGATTGTGTTTAACTTGGCAATGGGTTCAAATGTCTCATTGTAGTCAACTCCATATGTTTGAGTGAATCCTTTTGCAGCTAGTCTCACTTTGTATCGGTCTATAGGTCCATCAGCCTTGTGTTTAACCGTAAATACCCACTTACACCCCACCACATGTTTATCTTTAGGTCGATTGACTATTGTCCATATGGTGTTGCTTTTCAGTGCCCCATTTTCCTCAGTCTGATTTTTTCCATTCTTTCTGTGAGAGGGCTTCAGTTATATCCTTAGGAACTACCACAGTACCACTTGCTTGACTTCTTCTAGGAAAGCTTTATAATGTGAAGTTAGTCTGCTATAGCAGACATATCTGAACATTGGATGTAGAGTGCAACTTTGGACTCCCTTTGTCTTGGCAATGGGTAACCCAGACTTAGGTTCCACCATACTAGAAGGCCCAATGTTATGAATATCATTATGTAAAATGGGATTGGGAGATCGATCACTTACATTAGGAATAGTTCTTGAGTTGGATTCATGAGAAGTTGAAGCAGTAGTTGACTGTATTACTTTTTTTATTGCTAGAAAGATGACTGTATTACTTGGTCTTTTTGTTGCCGAGATTGTTGCTCAAAGGTTCCTATGTCAGACAGAGAGAGAGATGATGGATTGGTATGAGTAGCTTGATTAGTTACTAGGATGACCTTAGGTAGGCAAGTATCCCAATTAGAAACTTTACTCACTGTCCCTTCCTGAAGTAAAATGTTAGGATAAAAAGGTTGTTCTTCATTGAATGTAACATCTAAGGAGACGTACATACATCGAGTAGAAGGATGATATCATTTATACCCTTTTTTGGTAGAAGAGTAGCAAAAAAACACGTACTTGAGCACGTGGATCAAATTTGGATCGAGAACATGGACAAAAGAAATACAACCAAACGTTTTTAAGAGAAGATGATAAACAAGTTGTGTACGCGAATATGCTTTAAGAAGGATAGAGAGTGGAGTGTGATATTTTAACACTCAAGAGGGCATTCGATTGATGAGGTAGACAACAGTAAGGATAGTCTCACCCTAGAAATGCTTAGGGACAGAAGTTGTAAACATCAAGGTTCTAGCAATTTCCAATAAGTGAATTTTTGCGTTCAACAATCTCATTTTGTTGGGGTGTGCCTGCACATCAGCTCTTATGAATGATGTCATGAGAGAGAAGGTAATCACCCAAGATGAAATTACAATATTCAGTTCCATTATTTGTGTAATATTTGAAGATTAGCATTGAATTGATTTTTATCATGGAATAGAAATTTTTAAATGTCATGACAGCATTATATTTATTTTTAAGAAGAAATACCCAACTAACACGTGTATGATCATTAATTAAAGTGATAAATCATCTTGTATTTGTAGTGTTTGTTATTTTGGATGGTCCCCATATATCACTATGAATAAGAGTAAAATGTTGTGTTGATTTGTAGGATACAAAATGAAAAATAACACGTATGTTTAGAAAATTGGCAAATTTCACACTTACATAAGTTCAAGTCTTTATTTCGAAACAACTTAGGAAAGAGATATTTTAAATATGAAAAACTAGGGTGACCTAGCCTATAATGCCACTGTATAATATCATTGTTGCTAGAAGAAATACAACCAGATGCAGAAGCTTTATTCACTTGAGCAGAAGGAAACAAACAATAAATGTAATACTGCCCACTAAAGTGGAGTGGAGGAAGAAAATGGAACAGGAGTGGTTAAGGGTAATTCTAACCCCCACGACCACTGAATTTCTTGCTGGTGATGGTTGGACTCCCCCTGAAGTGATGTGGAAGTGAAGTAAGGAGTATCCTCGAAAAAGGTGATGTCACATGAGATAAATGATCTTTTTGTGATGGGACAATAACACCGATAACCTTTTTTATGTAGGAGAGTAACCTAAAAATATTGTCTTAATGGCTCAAGGATCAAATTTACTCTGATGGTGGGAGTGAACATGTACAAAAGCAGTACAACCAAATACTTTAGTTGATAGAGTATTTGTAGAGATGTGAGGAAATAGTGATTGGAGAACAGGATATGGTATTTTGAACTGAAGGGGGCGACTAGGGAGACGATTAATGAGGTAAGCAGCGGTAAGGACAACGTCGCCCCAAATGTATTTAGGAATATGCATAGTGAACATAAGAGCACGAGCAACTTCTAAGAGATGACGATTTTTGCGTTCAACAACTCTATTCTGTTGCGGAGTATCAACACACGAGCTTTGATGAATAATCCCATTTTGAAGAAGATAGGGACCAAGAGTGTTATTGAAATACTCAGTATCATTGTCGGTACGAAGTATTCTTATTGACGTTTGGTACTGTGTTTGGATCATATGATGAAAGTTCTGAAAGACTTGGCATGTTTCAGATTTACTTTTAAGGAGATAGACCCAAGTGAGACGTGTGTAATCATCGATAAAAGAGATAAACCATCGCTTACCATGAGAAATATTGACTTTGGAAGGTCCCCATATGTCACTATGAATAAGAGAGAATGCGTTGGAAGGTGTATATATTTTGTGAGGGGACGAAGCACGTGTATGCTTAGAAAATTGACAAGTATCACAATGAAAATCACCAATATTTTTATTGACAAAAAATGATGGAAATAAATATTTTAAATATAAAAAACTTGGATGTCCAAGTCAACAATGCCACAACATAATTGTTTTTGAGTCTGAATGTGAATTAGAGTTTGAAACAAAAGATGAACAAGAATTAGAAATAGAATTTGAACCCAAATGCAGTAGAGAGGAAGACTCTTTGATAGGTTGTTGTCTTTCAAAGAAATAAAGTCCGTCACGAATCTTAGCACTGCCAATCATCCTTCCCGATGATAGATCCTGAAATTGACAAGAATTGGACACGAATTTAGCAAAGCAATGATTATCATTGGTTAATTTATGGACAGAGATTAAATTGCATTGCAAAGAAGGAACATAAAGAACTGATTTAAGAATGAGATCAGCAGATAGTTTAATAGTGCCTATTCCAACAATAAGAGAATGGGTGCCATTTGTAATTGTGACACTAGATTTAGTGGAACAGGGAAAATAAGTATCAAACAAATGTGGTAAACCTGTCATGTGATTAGTGGCGCCTGAATCGATGATCCATGGTGTGTTGGAAGTGGAAGAAAATTTACCAGTGTGCAACAGAGGCACTATGAGTTTCAAGACCGGAACTGGGTTTCATGGATGATTAACTCAAAAGAGTGCACAAGTGGGCAAGTTGTTCCTTACTGAACGGAGGGGCAGCAACACTATTTTGATCGGTGCTACTCTCAGTCTGAGTTTGGTATGCCTTTCTCTCATGTTGGCAGCGAGGAGTCCAATTGGGTGGTTTACCATGGATTACCCAATAAGTGGATCGAGTATGACCGTGACGTTGGCAGTGATCACACCACGATCGATCTCCCTTACGATTAGGTCGAGGGTTAGGAATGGATTTTCCATGTGGTGGTGGGTCGGATTTTGAAACGAGAGCTGAACTTTCAATGGGCTGTAGTTCAGGAGTAGTGAGCATAACACGACGACGTGCTTCTTCAGTATCAGGAAATGGGGCACGACCCACCAAACGACCTTTGACTTCATCAAGACTACTGTTTAACCCTGTAAAAAAATCAAAAGCTCGTTTTTCTCTAACTGCTGTCGTTGGATCGTAGTACAGTTAGCACATAGGGGTGTAGTATCAAGGTACAGATCGAGCTCCTGTCACAAGTCTTGTAAGTCAGAAAAATACTAGGTAACAGTTTGATTACCTTGCTTGATTTCTTTGAGCTTGGTACGGATTTTGAAATCTGAGAAGTGTTACCGAGATCAGAATACATTTTCCTGGCAGCGTCCCACACCTCCTTAGCAGTCTTAAAGAATAAATATCTGCGGTTAATTTTTGAGTCCATTGAATTAATTAGCCACGCAAGAACAATTGAATTTTTAGCTTGTCATACCTTGTATGTAGGATCATTGACAGGTGGTGCTAAGAGATCACTAGTGATATATCCTAGCTTACCATGACCACATATAACAAGTTTGACAGATTGGGCCCATTGTAAGTAATTTTTTCCATCTAGTTTATGGGCTGTAATATTAAGGAAACCACTATCCATGTTATAAATGGAGCTCATAGACCCACTGGGCAAAGTTTGGGTTGAGTTAGGGTTATTTGAGTGAAGCCCAATACTTTTAGAGATGGGCCCAATCGTTTGAGATGATATGTCCTCACTGCTTGACATCTTCTAGGATTCCTGAGACTGCCGAGAAGCATCTGGGCTATTGAATGGTCGAGAACCACTGGGCTCCATACGATGGGAGAGGACTTGTGCGACTGCTGGGCTCTTAGACTTGTGCGACTGCTGGGATGCCGTGAGGGAGCTGAAGTGCCGGAAGAGAACAGATGCTACCGGTGCTGGAGAAGACAACCGGAGCTGGACAGAAAACAGATTGCCGAGAAGAGAAAAAGCCTTATAGCTCTGATACCATGTGAAAATGGTGAGGGAAAAACACCTTTCTTATAGTATATTTTCTTTTTCTGTAAAAGATTTACAACCTAGGGATATATATAGGCTATACAAGACTTAATACTATTAATTACAAAATGAGAAATGTTTGAAGAATAGGAACCGATTCCTATTTCTATGGAACTCAAAGATCAAACTTTAAGATCTTTAATTTCTTAACTGTCAACAAAGACAACTGAGAGAAAGGTTGAAATGTTCACAGATGCAGACTAGGTTGGATCAGTTGATGATAGAAAGTCTACATTTGGATATTGCACAATGGTATGGGGGAATGTGGTCACATGGCGAAGTAAAACGCAAACAGTGATCGCAAGAAGCATTACAGAAGCAGAGTCTAGAGCCATGGCTCATGGAGTGTGTGAAGCTATATGGATCAAACATCTACTAGAAGAATTGAAGATTGAATATGAAGCTCCTATTCAACTCTACTGTGACAACCAATCTACCATCAGCATTGCACATAATCCTATACATCATGACAAAACTAAACACGTGGAAGTTGACCGCTACTTTATTAAAGAAAAAATTGACGGAGGAATTATCAGCATTAGATATGTGCATACTGATCAACAACTAGTTGATATTCTCACAAAAGGACTTTTCAAACAAGCATTTGATTTCCTAGTAAACAAGCTTGAACTCATCAATATTTATAGTCCAGCTTAAGGGAGAGTGTTGACAGTTAGAGTAATAGAGTATTAATGATTTGATCTTTTGGGTTGCCTAGGGGTATAGGAATCATTTCCTATTCTGTATTTAATGGAGTGATACTTGTATAGCCTATATATAGTTCTAGCCATAAGTTGTATTATAATGTATCATAAAATAAAAAGATAGTGGAGGTGATTAGTTCTCACCATTTTTCACATTTACTATTCTTCCACAACCTCATGGCTATCAATATTGTATCTAGAATCTGTCTCCCTTCCACAAAGGCCCCTTCATTTCTGAAATTGTGAGTGATAAGGCTTCTTTTCAATCTATTAGTCATCATCTTTGAGATAATCTTATACAGACTTGTGATCAAACTACTTGGTCTGTAATCCTTTACTTTGCTTGTGATTCACATTTTCATATAAATTTCCAATTGTTTTGAAGGCTTGAGGTCAGATTACCATATTTCTCTTTGATTGTTTATTGGATCATGTGTATGATGCTTCTTTCTGTTCCTGTGACTGCATGCTGGGGTGCTGAGTCATATTCGCATTGAAAAAAGAAAACGAAAAAGAAATAATGTTGTTGAGCATACATTGTTTGGGTTAGGCAAAGTACAGAGGTGGAGCGAAATACAGTAAACTTTGGCTGGATATGTGCACTAATTAAGTGTCAAAATTATATGTAAACATCCCTAATTTAAATAAACTATATATAAAAGTAATAAAATGTTAATAAATGTGTGATGTGTGTGTCATGTCGTATCAACTGGGCAGTGGATTGATCAGAACCCACCCATTTATTATTTGTGTTCCACATGTCAGTCCAAATTTGATGCGTAGATTAAAAGTCACCTAAGTTTATTTATTTCATATAGATTTTGAGTTGTCTCATTGTGTATAGTTTTTTCTTACTCTAGATATGTTGGCCTATAATTAAGCAACGTGTGAAGCATCAAGAGAAAATAATTGTTTGGATTTCTTGTTGTGTTAACTTTTTCTTAAAATTAAAAAAACAATTCCTGCTATTTTGGCATGTGCAGGCCACAAGTATTACTACAACACAAAGACTCATGTATCACAATGGGAACGCCCTAAGACACATGTATCACAATGGGAACCTCCCAGTGCATCCCAACAAGTTGCAAATCAGCACCTTCTCAATGCAGTTTCTGAAAGTATATCCAATGTGAATGGGAAATCTGGGCTTCTAGAACAGAAGGATCAATCATCTGAACCAGAGAGGTGCATGGGATGTGGGGGGTGGGGAGTCGGGCTAGTGCAGATGTGGGGATACTGCAATCACTGCACAAGGTAGATTCCTGGCTCCGTAGCTATTTATTTAAAAATTAAAATGAAAGGATTTTTATTTATTTATTTTTATGAAAAATGGTCAGGGGTTCTCATATTATTGAAGCTAAACGTCTAATGCTGCTTTCAGAAATGTTTATCGTAACTATGAGTAGATTTTGGGTCAAGGGATGATGATTTAAATTATGTATTGCATGTGTTGTTGCTGTTGTTCTTTTCTTTTTCTTCAAAACTTCTCTATCCAGATTATGCTTCAATAACATTTGAAGCTAATTTGACACATAAATGCTCTCTTGTGTTTTCTTTTAATTGTTGTTGTTGTTGTTTAGCATGTGAATCTAATTGGACACACTGATTTTGGAGAACAGAATAATGTGCAATTACATGGATTTCAGTGGCATGTGAATCTATTTGGATACTTTGACTATGGAGGAATATTAGAACAATATGCAACTAATTATCAAATGTTGGTGACTTAGTGTGCACTATGTGTTTTTTCCTTGCTGTGTTCTGTAAACAGCCATTGCATAGGGTAAAGTATTGCAAGTAGTTGAAAATAGAGTTACAGTAAGCAGAAGTATAATTGTTATCAAGGTTGGGAGAGCTTATTGTTGGTTTGAAATTTAAAATTGTTAGGGCCTTGGTATGTTTCACATGTCTGCTAGAAGTGGAAAGAGGCCAAGCGTCCAGGGGTAGTTTTGTCAGCAAGACTTTTGCTAAAGGGAGGGTACTTTTGTAATTGTTGAGTTGGTTATGGTGAATGGATATAGGGGTATCAGTGTGAGAGAGTGGGGTATGCCTGATTTGAGTGTTCATTACATCTTGGAGAGCCCAGGTCTGTCGAATACCTGTGAGGCTTACTGGGTTTCCTCTTTATAGTTTTTTCATTCAATGATACTCACCTTCATTTCTATTATCCTGTTACTGGCTACTGTTCTGGGTTGTTTTCTGCTATTTGTTGCTATAATTGATTCTCAGGTAGCTCGGGGCACATAAAAAATGTTTGTACGTCACTAATTCATCATTGCGGAATGGGCAGTTTATTGGACAATTTGGCTAGGGAGAAATCAACTTAACATTATATGGGATAAAAAGTTGAGCTTTGGGTGTCTGTGTGGTCAATGCCAAGGAGTTGAGGAAATCTTTTATTTTTGAGGATATTATATTAACTCCCCAAAATTTGATTAAGCCACCCCATTTTTATTCAAAATTAATATATTAATATAAATATATATTTTCAATTTATGCTCACATTTTTCTATTTTTTTTTCTTTTTCATGTTTTGAAAAATACATATAAATAATATATATTTTAAATATTTAGATAGAAAAAATTATACATTATTGATTTTTTTTATGAAAATAATATAAAATAAAATTATTAAAAATAACAAAAAAAGAAATTAAAGAATGTCAAAAAAAAAAAAGAGAGAAAGTGTTAACAATAATTTTAAAAAATATTAATTTTTAATTAATGGGATGCTTTTATATATTCTTGGGGTGTAAATATAATGCCCCTATTTTTGTAGGATTATGAGGGACTTCTCCTTCATTGTTGTACTGTTTTTGTTAATTACTACTTATTTCTAATTTGGAAAAAATGAAACTATTTGTAGTTAGACCTTGAACTTTAATTACATTGGGACTGTGGATTCTACTTTGTATAAGGCTGACTAGAGTGAAATTTCAAAAGAAAAGAGACAAATTTAAGATAGAAAGGTCAAAATTGAATAATTAATTCAAGTAGTGTAATAGTTTCATGTAAGGTCAAAAGAAGTCTGGATTGCCAGCCATTGCTTGAATAATGGTAGAGGGCCAATGTGGCAGATCTGTTTTGCATTGCGGGAAAGTGCAATTGAAGAATGAGGGTTAAAATATAAATTATGAATAAAAGGAAAGCAAGTTAGAGCCAGGGCCAGCATGAAATTTCTGCTTTTTTATTGTTATTCATCGGGCTTATGTTTTCCTTTTTCTAACGATTTAATAATTTTCTTAGCTGATTGCATCTGTTGAAGTGCATTGGTACTAACAGGAAACATATATACTGCAGAGTTTTAAATCTTCCTCAAAGCAAATTTTTGAGAACCCATGCAATTAACCACTATCTGGTTTGCAAACCAGCAGAACTGAAAGGAGATTCTGACAAAAAGGTGCTTAACCAGAGGTACCGTCATTTAATGGTTTTTTCTTTCTTTTTAATAAATTGTATATTTTGTCCCTGTTGAACCAAGATCTATCTGATTTCAGCAGTGCATATTTCTGAAAAATTGAACTTGATTAGTTATTAAAAAAAAAGGACTTTTTCTTCTTCCAGGTAGTACTTTTTATAAATCTTGATGGCGAAAAGATGACAACTGGACATGGGGGAATCTGTTTAAATGTATAATCATCAGCAAAGAATGTCATGGCCACTTAAATACAAAACAATATAAAAGACTAAATTTCATAGCATAAGCAACAATAGACACATAAAAATTTCCTAGTTCACACTCTCAGTTGTTTGAGGGCTTAGGTTCTGGTGAGATAAAATTTCACCTAGGTGTCTCCTGGGTCATGAGGTTAAGGCGCCCAACTGAACCCCTCAGATTGGAGCCTGACTGGGGCGGAAGCAATAGTTAAAATAGTGATTGAATATCTTTATGGCATGAATAACCAAGGATGTAAAATTCTTAATCTTCTTTGGAAGATTGTTACATGAGAAATATAAATATATATATATATATATATTAATTTCTGAAACTAAAGGAAATTGTTACCTTGCCAAAGTATGTGGAGTTAAGTTGAACTATTTTTCAAGAGAATACGTTGATTTAACTCGGTTTTTTTAGGTCCAATTGGAAGCCTCCAATGGGAAAAGGAAATAAAAGAGAGAGTAAGAAACGAGCATACTCGCAGGATGATGAGCTGGATCCAATGGACCCAAGCTCTTATTCTGATGCCCCAAGAGGGGGCTGGTAAGTTTCTATTTCAAATATTATGCTTTATGTGTTTTTCCATTCCTGAAGATGTGCCTGAATAGTTGCTGGTTGTTGCAGGGTTGTAGGCCTTAAAGGGGTACAGCCACGAGCTGCTGATACCACTGCCACGGTATAATCACTGACCTGATTTTTCATGTTTCTCTTGTTTCTTTCTTAAAAAATAAATAAATTAGGCTAAATGGCCTTAATCATTAAAAGTTATAGTCTTTTTATCTTTCTCGAAAATTTGCTGCTCACCACCTTTTTTATGAAAGATTTTATAAACAATGTTACAACGCTTTCTTTGCTTCTTTCTTGTCTCATTTATATTCTGGCTAGACTTATATTCTTAATACATCTATTCATTGTTTTACCAAAAATTTTGGTTGTTACTCAGAGCAACTATTCTTGTAAACTGGTCTAGATTATATAGGGATTTCATGGCGATTGCCAGATCATATGATCCAGCATGACATTAATTGAATGATAAAACTAATACCTTCTTCGTGCTATCTTCCTTTTTACCCGTTGTTTTTTTTAACTGTTGCGACTGGCAATGCAAACTATTAAACAATTAGCCCAGCCCACATAAACATTATGAATTGACTCTGTTCTGTATCCTGAGGTTTTCAAGCTTCAAGTAAAGATTTTCTATATTTATGTGAAATTTCAGGGACCCCTATTCCAACAGCGTCCTTACCCATCGCCAGGAGCTGTTTTGCGGAAGAATGCTGAAGTTGCTTCACAAACCAAGAAATCAGGCTCACCCTTTATACCTATATCCAAAAGAGGAGATGGGAGTGATGGACTTGGTGATGCTGATTAAGAAGACATCCCAAAAAATAATAATATGCAGAGCTGGAAGGCAATTGTGTCATTTGTTTGTAGTCGAGGAAGGATAAATGTAAGTCACAGCTTTTAGTTTTATATAAATATGATCTACTAGAAATCCATTTTGCCAGTACTTGTTAGTGCCAGCCTTGTATTTGGCAAGATCTCTCAGCCTTATTTTATTAGGTTCAATTCAATATGTTTGGTAAAGTTAAAGAAAAAAAATGATCAGCACACAATAGTGTTATGCTTTCGGCCTGAACTAAAACTCTTTAGAGACTATAAAGCTTAGGCCTTGAATTCAATTTGCAAGATTTGTAGAGCTATGTTTGGTAGCAGGGAGAAAATAGAAAGTGGGATAACAACATGAATATCTTTTTTTATTTTTTTTATTTAGACTGATCTACAAATGATTATCTATTATGATAAAAATTAAATCTTCATGTCAAACGACAAGTTTATAAAGATAATTAATTTTCATCGATCTTGTCATATATAATCTATATTATATACAATACCTTTACTAATATGTCTATTCATATTAGTAATTCGAATCTAGATCACTTGCATCCTGTATGCTTAGTAAACTACGTTAGTAACCATTCATTAAAGATAATATACTTTAGTGTTACTGAATATTTTATTCATTATATATATATGATCTTAATTCTCTCGTACTAATAGAATATTATCTCATGAATGAATAAGAATTTTTCTTGATATTATTATATAATTAATTCAAACAATAATTATAATATTCAAATAAAATAAAATTATACTTTTATTTAAATCAATAAAATGTCCTTACATGCTTTTAGGACATTAATTCTAACAATCTCTCTTAATCACATGTTGCATACATGACCCATAAACGATTTTGCATGAAGTGTCTTCATAAACGTGTCTGCCAAGTTATGTTCCGACGCTATCTTCATAACAGTCACATCACCTCTGTGCATAATCTCTCTAACCAGATGGTATTTTCTTTCTATATGCTTTCCTCTCTTGTGGCTTCTAGGTTCCATGGAGTTAGCTACTGCTTCATTGTTGTCACAGTACAAGATTAGTTGCTTATCCATATCTGGAACTACTTCCAGATCAGTGTAGAACTTCCTCAACCAAATTTCTTCCTTAGCTGCTTCACAAATCGCTATATGCTCGACTTTCATGGTTGGATATGCTATATTGGATTGTTTAATACTTCTCCACACTACAACTCTTCGTCCAAGAGTTAATACTGACCCAGATGTCGACTTGCGACTGTCTTTGTCTGATTGGAAATCAGAATCAGTGTCTCACCCCCTGAATATACAAACATAATCTCTCGTTCTCCTAAGATACTTGAGAATGTGCTTTACTGCAATCCCGGGTTCCAAACCAGGATTTGATTGATAACGACTCACAATCCCTACTGCATAGCATATGTCAGGCCTAACACACAACATAGCATACATAAGACTCCCCACTGCTGAAGCATAGGGATATTTTCTCATGTCCTCTTCCTCCTCAAGTGTCTTTGGATATTGCTCTTTGGAAAGAGTAATTCCATGTTTAGTCGGTAACTGATCTTTCTTGGAATTCTCCATAGAGAACCTTTCAAGCATCTTACTATATAATATAAGCTTGAGAAAATGCCAAGAGCTTGTTCTTCCTATTCCTTAGGATTTGGATTCCCAGAACATAGCTCGTATCACCAAAATCTTTCATTGGAACTTTTCAGCTAACCACTTCTTTACGTTTCACAATGTCTCTATATTGTTACTAATGAGAAGAATGTCATCCACATAAAGAACTAGGAAACCACCACTTTTCATTTGATATATTTATATACACGTGCTTCGTTGACATTCTGTTTGAACCCATATGTTTTAATTGTTTCATCAAAGGTGATATTCCATGATCTAGATGCTTTGCTTTAATGCATAAATGAATTTCAACAAATGGTGTTTTCTAGGCACCTGGTGCGGTTGCGCCCTAAAAAAGTTTGGGTTTTCTGGGGCCTTAGCGCGGTGGTGCTATTGAACAATTCCTGAACTTTTGGGACTTTAGAGCGATCGTGCCAGACCCTAGCGTGGTCGCGCTAGGTATTTGGAAACAAAAATCTCTGCCCAGATTTTTCCCAATTCTTCTCAAATGGTTCCCTGCAATTTCAGACCCCAAATACCCAATCCCAAACAAATTTCCAGCATGTTTAACCCCACAATTTGACCACATATCAATCATATAACCCATATACCATAATAAGATGCCATAAAACATACCGAAAACACAATAAGCCACAATTTGCAAACTAAGCTTTGCCCAAAAATCCGAAAATCAACAACTTAATTTTAACTCAATCATGGAAATTGATACAAAATCAAGTTTCAAATCAGTTCTTAGTTGTTTCCTAATACCCAAACACCCATCAAACAACCCCAAGGCCCTCTAATTTTGAAAATCCACCAAGATCCCAATTTCATACTCAAGAACACAATACTAAAGAGATAAATTTGCTAAAGGAATTCATACCTCTGAATTCGAAATCCCAGAGGCTTGATGATGACCTTGAGAACTCTAATCTTCTCGGACACTTAAATTATCTAAGCAATTCCAAAAATTCCAAAAATTTCCCCAAGTCTTGAGTGTTTTGGTCTTGAATGAGTTAGAAGAGAAAGATAGGAGAGGTGAGTGAGAGAGAACATGAAATGCATAGGGTGGCTGCTAACACTTAGCAGTTTTCTCTAGATTTTGGGTCAAAACACCATTTTTCCCCTACCTCCAATAAATCTCTTAAATAACCTCAAGGGAATTTTGGTCATTCAACTTAAAATTCTAATTACACCATTAATCACCAAATTAATCAACTAATATCCCCCAATTAATTTCATTTCACCAATAATTCACAAAATATAGAAATTCCCAAAATACCACTACGCTCAACTCGAGCGAATCATTTTTTCTTGTTGTGACTTTTCTGCTAAAACCGCTCGAAAGGATCCACTCATGTCGAAAATCACATATATCCATATAATAATATGGTCTCAAGCATATAACACATAATAATTACAAGTATACCATTAACGAGTCAAAATCACGAAAATGCTCATTTTTAACAAAAGCGGGTCTTTAAACACATTTAATACACATAACATGCATACTTAATTATATTATAATATAATTCACATAAATCACACTCGTGCCCTTCTGGAACCCTAATTAAGGTACTAAGCCTTATTAGGTGTTATGGGATGCTAAAATGCCCTTGACCCTCGAGAGAAGCACTGAGTAACTTAGGAGTCTACACGATCCTAGGGGTACTTATGCTCCATTATGGAATATTGTTTTAGTCCGGTTCACAACCATGGGACTTTGGCCAGGGGATAAGTATGTCCGAGTAAACTTCGAAGTCTGAGCGATTCTAGGAATGCTTATGCCTCATCGTGAGATATGATTTATTGGCCTGGTTAGCTATCATGACAATCGACCAAAAGGTAAGTAGGTCAAGTAACCTAGGAGTCTCGATGAGCTGGTGTGGATCTATCAACCCCGTTTAAGTTAGTGTAAATGCCATAGGTAACCAATGGTTACCCTCAAGAGGGATTCATAATTTAGATATCAGTGTAGAGACTTGAGTCTCCACTGCGATTTGAGCTGAGATGCTTGGGGATACTTTTGGCAACTCCCGAGTTGACCCTCTGGGATCAAATTATATCATTAGTTATTTTTCTGCTTCTGCTTTGCATTGGTATGTATGGAGGGTTTGTGTTCTGATTTTTGCTCATGGTATTATGATGCCACCAGGACGCTTAGGTGTTCTTGAATTGTTTGATTAACGCTGTGATTTATCCGGAACCCTAAGTGTGGTAAGATATTTGTTGTGCAAACAATGACTTGGTCATTGGTTCCTATTGTTTTATATAATTTTGGTTGTCAGATTGATTTACTAAGCGTTATCGCTTACCTAGTTGTTTATGTTGTAGGTAAAGGCAAGGAAAAGTTGAGGAAGTGAGTGCCGGGGTCTGCTTGCAAAAGTGTAAATGTGGCCCGACCTTTGGGAAGTTTGCACTTTTGAAATGACTATTTTAATTATGTTTAAACAACTTTGGTTGCTACAATGCTTTTAAGTTTTAATGTAATTTTTTTTAGTGTGTGCACACATTACACTTAAAAAGGTTTTTTATGAGTATTTTTTAGACTTTTTTAATGGTATAAATGGTTTTATTTTTGCAAAAATTAGTGTTAGTATTTTTCGGTCATTAAAGGTGGTATCATAGCTTGAGTTGATCCGATTCTGTAGACAAACCCACATGTACATTCTGCAAGGTAGATCGACACTCTGTAAGTATTACCTTTAAATTTATTTTAGTTGGGTTGTTTCCTTGTTACTCACCTAGTTTCAATAAATTACAGGTTGAGATGGCGGACCAACCAGATGTTATACATCCTAAGATAGTTGACCCACCCATAGTATACAGGCTAGAGCAGGGGATTAGCTTTTATGAGACGTTCTATAGGATGAGGCCGTAGCAGTACGATGGAGTAGACCCGAACTCGTACAATGTGTGGGTCTGGACTTATGGTATGGAACACATTCTCGGTGAAGGTCGTATTCCTGCCTAGTTCTAGGTGAGATTGGTTCACCTATATATTTGCGAGGCCAAGCTTTTCGGTTGCTCTAGTTCCGTCATCTAGAGCCGGATACCGTATCGTGGATAGAGTTTCGACTCTCCATCGAGTTTGCTTTCGGGCCATTTCACAGCTGATCACCGTGGTATTTGGAATATTGAAGGGAACTAGTGGCACGCAATTGCCGAGCGATCTAGGAGGTAGCCATGGAGGCATCCCATGAAGTGGTAGCCGAGCATGCAACCTCAACGGTGGCTCAAGAAGGAGAGGTTATGGACCAGGATCTTGAGGACCTCGAGGAGGATCCTTAGGAAGATCCATATGCAGATCCAGAGGAAGACATGGAGAGCGACACGGATGAGGCGACACTGAAGAGCAGAAACAGTCAACAGAAGCAAATTGGAGCTGCGCCTCAAGTGTTTCCTCTCACTCAAGATGATAAGGGAGCTAGATCATCATAAATGGTGGCATGTCAGATTCCTATATCCCAAACTTCAGCTTATGCATTGATGGACACTGGTACATCACATTCTTTTATATCTGTTGCCTTTGTGACGAAAGTAGATAGAAGGCCTGAACCTATGTCTAATATGTGTGAAGTATCCTTACCTTCAGGAGAGGATATGTTGGTGCAGTCATGCGTTAGAGCCGTACCAGTCTAGGTAGAAGGACGTGAACTGACAATCGACCTGTTAGTTTTGGACTTACACAAATACGATGTCATATTTGGTATGGATTGGTTGACCAAATATGGGACTGTTATCAACTGCAAGCGCAAGAAGGTGATATTCACTCCTGTAGGCGAAAAACCATTCGAATTCAAGGGTGCGTCCCGAGAAAAGAAGTTGCCAATAATCTTGACATTGAAGAAGAGAAAGATGCTTAATAATGGATGCATTGGATACCTTGCAAATATCATGGAAAAGAGATGGAGATAAAGCTGCAACCGACCGACATACTGGTGGTATGCAAATTCCCTGAAGTATTTACCGATCGAGAAGTGGTGTTCAAAATAGAGATAATCCTGGGAACAACACCTATATCAAAAGAACCATACTAGATGGCACCATCTGAACTCAAATAGCTACAACTTAATTACAAGAGTTGTTGGATAAGAAGTTCATTAGACCAAGCCATTCTCTATGGGGAGCCCCAATTCTGTTCGTGAAAAAGAAAGACAACTCCGTGAGAATGTGTATAGATTACTGGGAGCTGAATCAGGGGACAATTAAGAACTGATATCCTGTACCCAGAATTGACGATTTATTCGATCAATTACAAAGAGTGTCAGTGTAACTGTAACGCCCTGGATAGTCAAGATCGTTACACTGTGTGTTTATAAAGTGTCAGACTTGCTAATCAAGTCATTTAATTTAAATCGTGTTACTGAAACTATAAAGGAACTAGGGTTAAAAATGTTTTGGCCTCGAAAGTCACATTTTCATTAAGAAGCACCATCTGTTTACACGGGATCCCAAAAATATTAAGTTTAAAGACTGTTTACAAAAGACACAAGGTTTATATACAATATCAGGCCATATTAAGGCAAAACAGACAGTTAGGCAATCCCTGTCCTAACCAACTCCTCGACCATGGCGATCGAACAGCTGGCTATGTACATTCAACCCCGCAGCTCTCCACCTCAGGATTGGTCCAACTTGCCCTTGCCTTTACCTGCACCACGTAGCACCCGTGAGCTAAGGTCCAGCAAGAAAACACAACAACAGAGCATAAGCAATCAATGGATAAATCAATATCCCATACAGCATCACATAATCTCATCCATATAATCATCCAATATAATCAAGTATTCAACATACAAAACATATCAACTCATATCATATATCACTGCACAAATGATAACTAGGGCTAGCGCCCTCAGGCTGCTCCCTCCGTTATCCTACTGACTCCGGCCCGCTTAAACCGAGCTCAGTGGATATAAAGTTGTCCTCGGCTACCAGTGGCCAAGCTGCGCCCTGTGCGCAATTGTTATGTACGGCACTCTTAGGCCGCTTTTACATGTCCCATGGCGTAATGCCATCATTGACACGATACAAGTATCGGGAGCACTTAGTCCCATCACAAACATATAACTAGGTGCAATTTTCTTACCTTTCAATTTGCTAGCTTTGATCCCTCAACTCCTTGAGCACGATCCCCCTCGAGCCCTAGCGTTCACCTAAACACAACCATGGCCAAAGTCATCATCAATTCTCAAGTCCAAAACTTAGCCTCGGGGCCAATCCCGAGCCCCCGGGAAGTCCTAGTTCCACCAAACAAGGTGGTGGAATCAAACCCCAAACCCTAGATCAAAAGCCCTAGCAAACAACCCTAAAATCCCCTTCAGAAGACAGGGTAGCGCTACAGCGCTCATGGGAGGGCGCTACAGCACTACAAACAGAAGCAAAATCCCTCAGCAAGCTTGGCCTAGTGCTATAGCGCCCAAAGGCTAGCGCTGTAGCGCTAGTCACAGGCAGGCCAACACCAGTTTTTCCCTTCTGCGATTTTCTCGATCCAACCTCAACCAAAACTCCTCCAAATCCTTCCCAAACCCAAAAACAATCTTATGACCATACTCCACTCATCCCAAGCACCCCAAATACCTAGAACTCAAGCACATGCATCCCCAAACTCAAAATTCACCATAGCAACTCCTAAACACTAAAACTTAGTAGAAACCAGTTGAACATCAAAGTTAGAGCTTATAATTTATACCTTTTATGGGATTTCGACCTTAAGGTGCCTCTAGACTTCCTTGGCTTGCTCCTCCTCAGCCTTAGGCCTGAATTCCCTAAAGTTTCCATCCAATTCAACTTAAACACCATAGCTCAAAAACCAGAAACAGAAACTGAAGAACTCTAAAGTCTTACCTCAAGTGCTAATGAATCCTTGCTAAACCTCTGCCAATTCCTCAGCCCTAGCTTAGGATCCTTGATGTTCAGTCTATCCCAGCTCTCCTCTGGGCTCTGCTCCAGAAATCCTCAAGAAATTGATGAAGGAGATATAAACCGACCTAGAAAACTCTCTGTTTTCTCCCTTTCTTTTCCCTTCCTTTTCCTTCTTTTTCAGACTTCTACGCTTCTCTACAATTCCCACTAACATAAAGTCTCAGTAGTTCCCATATTTAGAAAGCCAAATGACCTTAATGCCCTCCCCTTTATTTCTAACCCTTTAATCCACTTAAGGGCATTATAGTCATCTTACCCAATTCCCGCTAACTCCTCGAGTGTCTCTAATATTTCCCGCCTAACTCTCGATACCTAATTAATCACCAATAATATTCCTCAATGTCAAAATAGACCTCAGTATACTCACTAAATTCCCATTTATACCCCTAAGCTCACCCCGAGCCGGGTATAAATCCCCGCCATGACTTTTTCGCTACTTTGCTCACTAGGATCGTCTCGAGTCACAGATCACAGATATATCCACATAATAATGTGGTCTCGACAATTATCACATATATCAAAGCAGTTATGCCCATAATGGCCAAAATTACGATTATGCCATTCTAACCTAATTAGGGCCTACATGCATACTAATACACATAATTATGCATCTCAAATATTCAAATAGTCATATAATATGCTTTAAATCATAATCATGCATCTTAGTCATTAAAGTCACACATAATTCCCATTATGCCCTTCAGGCACACTAATCAAGGCTCTTAAGCCTTATTAGCGAATTTGGGTCATTACAGTAACGCCCTGGGTAGCCAAGACTGTTACATTGTATGTTTATAAAGGTGCAAGACTTGCTAATCAAGTCATTTAGTTAGAAACGTGTTACTAAAACTATAATTGAACCAGGGTTAAAATATTTTGGTCACAAAAGTTACATTTCATGTAATTAAACATTTTGTATATGAGATCCCAAAAGAAATAGAGTTTAAAAGACAGTTTACAAAAAATCCAGGTTATAAACATGTACTGGCCACTCTAAGGGCAAAATAAACATTTAGACTTCTCCCGTCTTGTATCACTCCTTGGCCGTGGTGACCGATTAGCTGACTATGTACATTCAGCCTCAAAGCTCTCCAACTCAGGACTGGTCCACCTTGCTCTTGCCTTTACCTGCACCACGTAGCACCCGTGAGCTGAGGCCCAGCAAGAAAACCATAATACAGTGTATAAACAATAGACGACAGTCAGATATACAACAAGTCATACAGCTCACATAAACAGTGACATCAATCTACAAACCAATAATCATATATTCAGATAACAAACTCTTCACAATCATTAATTAAACAACATTAAACACATCACACCAAAATACAGGGTCGTTGCCCTTAGGCCGCACCCTCTGATTATCCCACTGACTCTGGCTCGCTTAGGCCGAGCTCAGTGATTATGTACTTAACCTCAGCTACTAGTAGCCGAGCCGCGCCCTATGCACAAATATTGATTCCTGCACTCTTAGGCCGTTTATCACATGTCCCGTGACATAATATCATCTCATGACATTACATACAAATACAGGGAGCTCTTAGTCCCAACATATTCACATAACCGGGTGCAGTTTCTTACCTTTGATTCCGATAGCTTTGATTAGTGAAATCAACCTTCAAGCACGATCCCGTCTGGGCCCTAGCGTACACCTAGTCATAGCCATAAATTAGAACCATCACTAAACTTCAATTCTGTAACCTAACATCGGGACCAATCCGGAGTCCTCGGGAAGCCCTAATTCCACCAAATGGGGTGGTGGAATCAAACCCCGAGCCCCTGAGCAAAAACCCTAAGAAATTACCCAAAAATCCACTTCTGAAGGCAGGGAAGCACTACAGCGCCACAGAGTGGGCGCTATAGCGCTACAAATAGAGCCAAAAGCCCCCCAGGAAGCCAGCATAGCGCTGTAGCGCCCTAAGGCTAGCGCTACCTTCAACCTCTGGTTTTCTCCTTCGAATTTCCTCGAGCCAAAACTCCCTAAAACTCCTCCAAACCTCAACCACACACCAAATTGAGCCTACCATCGCCTACATCTCATCCCATATAGCCCAACAACATAAAACTTAGCCACATGCACCACCAAACAAAGAAAACAAGACTTGAACTCAAAACTCAAGAACTCGGCCAGAAACTCAGAAATTCAAAACTTCAAAGCCAGAAATTGTTACCTTTAATGGGGAAATTCGACCTTAGGTTATCACTATACCCCTCTAGCCTTTAGCTCCTCAACTCCCAAAGCTCAAATCCCTTCAATTTCCATTCAAAGTTCAAAATCAAAATCAACTTTCTCAAAGTTAGAAAGTTCAAACCAAACTCTGAAAATTTTACCTTAATTGAGTATGACCTACAACTGAACCTCTAGCCACCTCAAGGATCATAGACTCAAGACTTTTCTTAGGCCTTCCCTGAGATTCCAGCTCCAAAAATCCTCAAGATATGGTGAAGAATGGCCAAACCGAGAGAGAAAGAGTCCTTGTTTTCCTTCTTTCTTTCCTTCCTTCTGATTCCACTATTTTCTACAATTTCCACTAAAGCCAAAATAGAACAACACTTATCTTTGTAAACCATCCAAAAGACTGTTTTTCCCTCTCATTAAAACCTAAGTCTTAAATCATTCTAAGGGCATTTTGGTCATTGCTCCCAATTCCTGCTAATTCCTTGAGTGTCCCTAATAATTACCGCTTAAACTCTGACACCTAAATAATCACCAATTATTTTACTCAATGTCAAATAGTCTCCAATATATTTCCCAGATTCCCAAAAATACCCCCGGGCTCCCTCGAGCTGAGTATAAATCTCCATCGTGACTTTTCCGCTAAACCGTTCACTAGTATCACCTCGAGTCACAAGCTGCAAATATATCCACATAATAATGTGGTCTCATCAATTTATCACAAATAATTACATTTATGCCCTTAACGGGCAATAATTACGAGTATGCCCTTATAACCTAATCAGGGCCTACATGCATACAAATACACATAATCATGCAACTCATATATCCAAATAATCATATAAGCATGCTTATCACATAATCATGCATTTAATCATTTAAATCACACATAATCTAGTTATGCCCTCCCGACACACTAATCAAGGCCCTTAAGTCTTGTTAGTAATTTTGGGTCGTTACAGTCAGTATTCTCTAAGATCGATCTACGATCAGGTTATCATCAACTGAAGGTGAAAGAGTCAAACATTCCGAAGACGACTTTCCGAACCTGTTATGGCCATTATGAATTCACAGTGATGTCCTTCAGACTCACCAAAGCACCTGGAACATAATTTCATTTTTCAAAACTTTGCTCCCAAGTTTTCTCTCATTTTCTCTCTAAGTCTTGGTCGACCACCTCTTGTGTACCCTGAATTTGTTTCACACAATTCCTCACTGAATCTCTCATTCTCTCATCTCCTCCCTTCTATCCACATAGCCCTAAAGCAATTGGTCATTTGTTGAAAAACTATACAAAGCTAGAACACCAAAGGTAAAAGTCTAGACTTTTTCTTTGTTAAAGTTGTAAGTTTTGTTGGTTTCTTCTTTTTAGTTGCACTTGTTAGCTTATATAAACTATTTTTTGGGCTTGTGGGGAGTGTAAATATGTAGATTAAATGTTTGAGTAAGGAATAGAAGTGCTAGAGGTCATCCAAAACCAACAAAGTAGTCTACAAGAGCTATATGGTCACCTCCACTATATTTATGCTTGATGTTTGAATAGTCTACCATGTTTGTATAATTTGATACGTTTCAAAGCATTATGGGAATTTCAATAATGCTTATATGTTGGTTGATCAAACATGCATGAATGTTTGGATGATTGTTTAGTGATGGAACCCAACATTCCATATAGGCAATTTATGATTTTGTGAGAAAATATTTAAGTCTTGACTTCCATATGGGTGAGGCGAAAGTTTTATGAATTTATTTATGGTTCTTGGTTCCATGGTGTATTTTATGAAGATTATATTTTCATAGTGTGCATAAACGTTCAAAAATGTTTTGAAATGACCAAGTTATGATTTTCGCAAAATTGGTGTGCAATATGGAAAAATGGCTTTTAAAAACTGTACAAACAACCGACTTCGGACGACGAGTTTCATAGGTAAATTAATGTATTTTTGGCTAATTTTTAGAATGAACAATCTTTTGATATTTTTTCTATACAGTTGGTAAAGTTTCAAAGAAAAAATTAAAAGGGTTAAGAGATATGAGTTTTCAAAGTTAGGAAAAAAAAATTCTGGAAGTTCAAAATAGCTTCGGGATAGCCATGTTTGGGAATACTTTTCACTAAGTAAAAATTATCAAAAAGACCTAAGTTTTATTATGGGAAATGTTTACATACTCTAATATGGGCCTAACAAATTTCAGATCTAAATAGTGAGACAATTGAATTTTATAAAATTTCAAAGTTTAAGAAAAAGATAAATTTTTCCTTGGACAGTTTTAAAGTAGGGTAAAATAATTTTTACCAAGTAAAAATTGTTATTTTTTTAAAAAATTTGGCAAGAAACTCTTTGGAATATCCAAGATTGATTATGCAAAGTTTGAAAATTTTTAAAGTTATAGTTTTCAAAATACAATTTACTAAAAACTAACAAAGTTTATGCTTTGAACGAAAATGGTAAATATTCTAAGTGTTTGGTTAGGAAATATAATTTAATCTTGATAATTATAGATTCAACTTTAGCACATTAAATAATTATTAAAGTTAATTTGGATACTAGAAAATTTAAATTTTTATTAAGGTAAATACCATTTTAGACTTGTGTTGTGCAAAAGTTACTGATCAAACCTTCTGTTTTGTTGAATGACAATTCAGACATTATGTTTTGTAAAACACAACAACATAATATTCTGCGCCTGATTTTGGCCAATTTTTTTAATAGGACCAAAATACCATCACATTTTTTAATTAAGGGAATTTACCCATTTGGTACCCTATGTTTTTGCAAAGTATCATTTTGGTACCCTCTGTTTTTAATAATGCTTATGTGGTACCCTGTATTTTAAAATTATACATATTTGATACCATAGACTCAGATTTGATAGATAAAATTTTGTCAATATGATCAAACTATCATCAGTTATATGTAATTAAGTAATTAAATTTAAATTTGGAACTTACATAATTGACAACAGTTTGATTAAATTGGTAAAATTTTATTAATTAAATTTGAGTTTAGGGTACCAAATATGTACGATTTTAAAATATAGGATACCATATGAGCATTATTGAAAATAGAGGGTACCAAAATGATACTTTGCAAAAACACAGGGTACCAAATGATTACCTACCCTTTAATTAATGAATCAATAAAATAATTTTAAAATAGAAAATAAATTATAGTATTCATAAAAATACTAAAAAAAATTATTAACTAATTTTAAAACAGAAAAATAAAACAAAATCTAATTAAATAAAATAAACAAACTAAATTATAAAAAAGGGAATTTACTTATTTTGTACATTATGTTTTTACAAAGTATCATTTTTGTACCCTCTGTTTTTAATAATGCTCATATGGTACCTTGTATTTTAAAATTATACATATTTGACACCCTAGGCTCAGATTTGATAGATAAAATTTTGTCAATATGATCAAACTGTCATTAGTTATATGTAATTAAGTAATTAAATTTAAATTTAGAACTTACATAATTAATAGCAGTTTGATTAAATTGGTAAAATTGTATTAATTAAATTTGAGTTTAGGGTACCAAATATGTACAATTTTAAAATACAGGGTACCATATGAGTATTATTGAAAACAGAGAGTACCAAAATGATACTTTGAAAAAACACAGGGTACCAAATGGTTACCTACCCTATAAAAAAAGTTAGATTTATAAACCCTAAATCTAATTACATTGAATGTTTGAAACCCTAGATCTAAAATGTATATTTTTTACAAAATTAAACTTTTTTTTCCATCATCATCACAACCAAATACTACCATTTTGTTCATCTTCTTCTCAGGAAATTTTCATCATCATCCCAACCAAATCACCGTTGCCCAGATCGTTCTTGGACCAATCCCCACAAGTCGACCTCGTCCCTAAAACCTTTCATCTTTCTTCAAACGTACACACCATTCTTAGATTTCAGTTATGAAATTACCCAAATCAATATAAGCATATAAAACCCATATCTATAATCTTCAAATATTCATGATCCGGTAAAAAATGAATTAAAAAACCAATGAGCTTTACTCAATCATTTCAGAAGAATTTTATCTTAGAGAGATAAAAGGAGTTTCCTCAAATCCACTGAAGAGCTTTAGGTTGTGATTAGTATTGAATTCAAATAAGATTTTATGTTCTTAAAATTTAAAAGTTGTGGGACCTACAAAAAAATCTTGTTTGGTTTATCATTTTTGAAAACTCATTTTAAAAACAAACTCTAATTTATCAAAAGAGTTTAGGAAACAATGTTTTCACGTTTTCAGTGATCTTACTTTTTTTTTTCTTTTTTCTGACCACTTTTTTCTTACGTTATCTTTACATGATTCCTATTAATAGACTCTTTACATTTTTTTTGGAAGGTGCTATGTTATGTACAATATTTTTTCTTTACTGATAATTTTTTTTCTTTCTTTCTACAATTCTAGTGTTCAAATATTTACTGTATATTTTTTTTTATAAAAAGAGTATTTTCTTCAATTTAAAATTCTTATCCACTTCCATAACTATATATATTTGTTAAAATATTTCATTGTCGATATAACTTGATTCTAATTTATAATATATTTTTTAAAGTAAAATTCAGCTAATGATAAAATATTTTATAAAATAAAAATTAAAAAAAATTACTATTAATAAATAAATACAAATTTATCATTTCAATTCCATACTAAAAGTTAAATATTATAAAATAAAAATAACTAACAAAGTAAAATATTTTTCTAAGTCCACAAATTGTAAAATGAGTTTTATGTTTTTAGATTATCTCCCAATCATACATTCAGTTTTTAAAAATTAAAAAACAGCTAACAAAGTGCAACCAATCACATATTCAGAAACATGTTTTCAGACAATGAATTCAAATTTTATTTTAGAATCACGCTTTTTAAAAATATAATTTTCAAATGGTGAACCAATCTGGCCCTTAGTCATTGTTCCCAAAGCCCAGACCTAAGAGCCAACCCCTGTCGTTCCAGATGAAGTGTAGCCTCGCAACCTAAATCTCTGATGCATATCTCTGACCTCCCTTCTTGTTCTTGTCATGAATAGAAGCATATTGTTATCGTGGAATGGATTCTTGTTGCAACTAGAAGAACCATGAGACAAGAAGAATAAGAAGAGGCGAAAAGAAAAGGAAAAACATACAACCCCAGTCTGACTTCGCCCCCATCTGCACATTTTGGCTTCAATTTCGACGAGAACTAAAGACCCAGCCACAAGAATTGAATCCCCGTCGCGCGCCACCTCCGTCTCTGTCAGGTCTGAACCTCCAACAACGAGAGTTTCCATGGCTGAAGAGGTCTTCCTTCGACGACTAAGATGAAGAAGAAGATCGCATGTGCAACTAGCTGACGACGCCGACCTCCGCTCCTTCCATCATCGGCGTGGATTTGGTCTAACCAGATCTGCAGTAAGGAGAAGAGAAAGAAAGGAGGCAACGTTTCTTTTAGGGTTTATATATTTTAATTTTTTTTTATTTTAGATTAAAGATTATTTTAGTTTTAAGTATAAATTTAATCAATTAATTAGTTTAATTCAGTTTTTAGTTGTTTTAATTTTATTAAAATATACTTTTGATTATTTTAATTTTGATTTTTTGTTTGTTCAAATTAGTTTAAAGTTTTAAGTAATTTAAATATATATTTTTAATTTATTTTATTATTAAATATATTTCCTTATTTTTTTAATTAACTAATTTATAAATGTAGGGATATTTTAGTCATATTGAAAAAAAAAGTTTGACAAAATTTTGGTTTAAGGTATTATTTTGTTCCATTTTGCAAAAAGTAGAGTCCGAATTGCAATTTAATAAAACAAAGGGTCCAATTAGTAACTTTTGTACAACACATGGTCTAAAATGGTAGTTACCCTACAAAACCCTAATTTTTCAAAGAAATGGATTAAACTATCTTTTTTAAAATAAAATTAACTTTCTCTTAGTTTTTTTAAAAAACAAACTAAATTTGATCAATATCTTTATAATCAATTAAATTAACCTAATTTATCAAAGTTTACAATTTAAGTAATTTTACCAGAAAGTATTAGATTTTTGGTAACTTATCAAAGAAAGGGTAAAATCGGTAAAGCTTGAATGCTTCCAAAACTATATTTTTCTGCCTAGGTCCGATAGTGAAAATAGACTGGAAAATTTCGTAAAAGCTGAATTTCAAATAATTGGACCTGTTGTGGGGATTTTTTTTTGAAAACCTTAAGTGTCGTACTGCGACTTAAAAAGTGTGAGGATGATAATACCCTAGTGGGTATTCAATTGTGACCTTAATGCCCAAAGTAGAATAATAATATACTATAATGCCATAATTAATCTGAGTACACTATATGCTAGTTACAGTGTTGGCTAACAAGACGGGATTCTACGTGGGACGATAGCCTGTGCGTAACAAAGTGTAACGCCCTACTACCTTAGAGCCGTTACTAAGTGAGTTTAAAACAGAAATTGTGCATCTAATTGACTCAAGTGGTTTCTAAAACCAAAAGTGTGAATAAACCAGAGTTTAAGGCTGTACTCTTTGAAAATGTTTAGTTTCATTAAAAACGTTAATTATAAAACATCTGGGATCCCAAAATAAGGTTTACAAAATATTTACAACTCAAAATAGATTTACACTTGATCAGCTATCAAAAGAATGGTTAAATACAGCCATATACAAAATGCCCCCAACCAAAGCAGTCGGGCAGGCCGAACATGTACGCGCCGCCCCCACGCTCTCCATACTCATGGCCGGTTGACTGACTCCTTGCTTTTACCTGCCACACGGAGCACCCGTGAGCCGAAGCCCAGCAAGAAAACCCAAATAACACATAACATATGCAAAGTAAATAGCTGGCAATAATTCACTGATACATAGGAAAACCACCATAATAAACAAGTACGGCCATGCCGCTCCCAAGGCCTTACCAAAGCCTGGAGTTTCGGTTCTCACCGCGAGGATAACTCATGTATCCCTTGGGTCCCACCCTGAATATAAGCATCCCATGTGCTGTGTTACTTTCGGCCCACGGCCGCCCCGGCCTATGCCGTACCCGGCCTCTGCCGCTCGTTTCATCATAATAACACATATAGTACATTCAAAATAAACATTCACACACATCATGGTTCATTTAAGTTTAAGCATTTGCACGTAATACAATCCGGGGCCACGCCCTACAATCACACAGTGGGGCCATGCCCTAAACTCGGGTGTTACGGTTTTCTTACCTGTATCCCGTGCTTTCCAAAGTACCACGGTCACGAGCACGGTCCTTTAGCACGAGCCTCTCCGAAATCCTAGTCACAACACACATAAAACACTTTTAATACTAACCAAACCCAAAACCACTTCCCGGGACCAATCCCGCACTCTCGGGACCTCTAAAACCTTAAAACAACACCCCGGAGGCATCCCACGAACCCCCGGAGCTAAGACCTAAAATTGCCAAAAAGAGCTACCCTGAAAATTGCCTTGTGCCGCGGCACCACATCCTTGTGCCGCGGCACCCATCAGACAGAAGCTCCCTTGCCGCGGCACACAAAAACCCTGCCGCGGCACGCCTTCGCAGACCCAGAATTCTGGATTTTTCCTGCAATTTTCCCCGAGCTTTAACCTCCCCAAATCATCCCAAACCAAAACCTAAACCCCAAAACTCAAATCCAAACCTCATATGAACAATCTAACACCCCATAAACACTAGAATCAAATCCAAAACATCAATACACACAAGATCCACTCCTTTGATTTCAAATTCAACAACCCAAATCAAAACCCATGAAAATCTTAACTCAAGCATTAAATTCCTCAACCAACACAGAAAACAAACTTAAATAAGCATAAGATCCTTACCTCAAGAGTAGAATCCACCCTAAAAGTTCCCTTGATCTCCTTCTAAGCTTCCCACTTCAGCCCCTTTCTACACCTCTTCTTCTTTCTTCTTCTTTGCCCTAGCCTTTCTCTCCTCTTCTTTTCCTTCTCTTCTAATTTATCAAAGCCACAAGTGACCCAAATGCCCAAACCGTACCCCCTAAATCCCAGCTGCATAATGTCTATTTGCCTTGCCAAAAGACCAAATTACCCCTCCTTACTAATCCTTCTAAGCTAAACCTTCAAGGGTACTTAAGTCTTAACACTTTCATTTCAATTCTACCACTTCCTATCTTAAAACTTGTTACTCACAGCAGTTACAAATGGTTACCAAATTACCAATACTAATCACTCTTTCTAAACTCAACTTACAAGATTCCCGAAGTACCCCTGGGCTCCTCCCGAGCCGGGTACAACAACCCGTTGTGACTTTTAGACTAACTGGCTCACTAGGACCGTCCCGATGCGTGCATCCTGGTAAAACATCACACTCACATGGCACAATTCACATAGTATAATTATCACAGTTATGCCCTAACATGGCCAAGTTACAATCATGCTCATTTTAAGACAATCAGTTCTACATGCATACTGATTCACATAGTCATGCATCTCAAATAATCCAATAGTCATATAACGTGCAATAAATCATAATGATGCATTAAACTTAATAAAGTCACACACAAAATCCCATCATGCCCTCCAGGCACACTACTCCAGGCCCTTAAGCCTTAACACTGAATTTGGGTCGTTACAACTATCCCCTCCTCATGAGAATTTCGTCCTCGAAATTTACCTAAACAACTCGGGATGCCGCTCCCGCATATCTGATTCCAGTTCCCATGTCGCCTCTTCGACCTTGCTGTTTCTCCACAATACTTTAACCAAGGGGATGGTCTTGCTCCTCAAGACCTTGTCCTTCCTATCAAGGATCTGAACAGGCTTTTCTTCGTATGATAAGTCCCGATCCAACTCCAAGTTCTCATAGCTCAACACATGAGTAGAGTCCGAAACATACTTCCGGAGCATGGACACATGAAACACGTCATGAACTCCTGATAAAGCTGGAGGCATTGCTAACCTATAAGCCACCTCCCCAATTCGTTCTAGAACCTCAAATGGGCCAACAAACCTGGGACTCAGCTTGCCCCGAACGCCAAATCGTTTTACTCCTCTCAGGGGTGAAACCCTGAGGAATACATGATCACCAACCTGAAATTCTACGCTCCTGCGTTTCTGATCTGAATAACTCTTCTGGCGACTCTGGGAGGCGAGCATACGAGCTCTAATTTTCTCAAGTGCCTCATTGGTCCTCTGAACCATCTCAGGACCTAAATACCTTCTCTCACCTGTCTCATCCCAGTGAATCGGTGATCTGCATTTTCTACCATACAACATCTCATACGGAGCCACTCCGATAGTCGCCTGATAACTGTTATTGTACGAAAACTCAATCAGAGGGAGATACTTACTCCAAGATCCCTCAAAATCCAAGACACAAGCTCGTAACATGTCCTCCAGTATTTGAATTGTCCTCTCAGACTGTCCATCCGTCTGAGGATGATAAGCGGTACTAAACCGAAGCTGCGTGCCCATTGCCTTCTGCAGGCTCTTCCAAAACTTGGAAGTGAAAGTGGGGTCTCTGTCGGATACTATTGACCTCGGAGCCCCATGAAGTCGAACGATCTCCTTAACATAAAGCTCTGCATACTGCTCCACAGTATAAGTCGTCTTCACAGGTAAGAAGTGGGCGGACTTGGTATACCTGTCCACAATCACCCATACCGAGTCATGCTGACCCACGGTCTTTGGCAATCCTACCACAAAGTCCATGGCAATGTCTTCCCATTTCCACTCGGGAATCCCAAGAGGCTGTAATAATCCTGCTGGCCTCTGGTGTTCCGCCTTAATCTGCTGACAGGTTAGGCATCTAGCCACATAGTCCACCACGTCCCTCTTCATGCCTGACCACCAATACAAAACCTTCAGGTCATGGTACATCTTCGTAGAACCTGGGTGCAAAGAGTAGGGAGTGGTATGAGACTCGTCCAAAATCTCTCGCCGAATGTCTGGATCAATCGGAACACAAATCCGTCCTTTGTACTTCAACAAACCCATCTCAGAAATAGAGAAGTCCTTAGCTGCTCCCGATAGGACGTTCTCTCTACGCTCAACTAACTGGGGGTCCTTTCCCTGTGCTTCCTTAATCCTCTCGAGGAGTGTTGACTGAAGAGTAATGTTGGCTAACCTCCCAACCACTAGCTCTATACCTGCTCTGGTCATCTCTCCTGCTAGTCTGTCAGATATCTGCCTCGAACTATACAACTGTCCTGGGCCCCTTCGGCTCAATGCATCAGCCACCACATTAGCCTTCCCAGGATGGTATAGGATATCACAATCGTAATCCTTTACCAGCTCAAGCCACCGTCTCTGGCGCATGTTCAAGTCCTTCTGGGTAAAGAAATACTTTAGACTCTTGTGATCAGTGTATATCTCGCACCTCTCTCCATACAGATAGTGTCTCCAAATCTTAAGTGCGAATACCACTGCAGCTAATTCCAGGTCATGCGTGGGATACCTCTGCTCGTACTCCTTTAATTGCCTTGATGCGTACGCTATCACTTTCCCAGCCTGCATCAACACGCATCCCAGACCCTGTCTGGAAGCGTCACAGTAGACCACAAACTTCTCATTATCTGTTGGCAGGCTCAGCACTGGTGCAGTAATCAACCGCCGCTTCAGCTCTTTGAAGCTATTCTCGCATCGATCTGTCCACACAAACTTGGTCTTCTTCCTTGTCAATTCTGTCAACGGAGTAGCAATTCTGGAGAACCCCTCTACAAACCGCCGGTAGTAACCTGCTAGTCCAAGGAAACTTCTAACTTCAGGAACATTGCTGGGTCTAGGCCAAACCCTCACTGCTTCCGTCTTACTTGGGTCGACCAGTAACCCATCCTTACTGATAATATGGCCCAAAAATGAAACTTGCGATAACCAGAACTCGCACTTACTAAACTTGGCATATAGCTTATGCCCTCTTAACCGCTGCAACACTAGACGCAGATGATGCTCATGCTCTGTCTCTGTCTGGGAGTATACTAGGATATCATCAATAAACACAATCACAAACTTATCCAAGTAATCCTTAAAAATTCTGTTCATCAAATCCATAAATGCCGCCGGGGCATTGGTTAATCCAAAGGACATAACCAGAAATTCATAATGCCCATACCGAGTCCGAAATGCAGTCTTTGGTATGTCCTCATCTCTGATCCTCAATTGATAGTAGCCTGATCGGAGATCAATCTTCGAAAACACTATACTCCCTTGAAGCTGATCAAATAAATCGTCGATCCTAGGCAATGGATATTTGTTCTTGATGGTCAGCTTATTCAACTCCCTGTAATCGATGCACATCCTGAGCGATCCATCCTTTTTCTTAACAAATAAAACTGGAGCACCCCACGGCGAGAAACTCGGTCTGACAAACCCCAAATCAAGTAGTTCCTGCAGTTGAATCTTCAATTCCTTTAATTCTGTTGGAGCCATTCTGTAAGGTGCTTTGGATACTGGCTCTGCTCCCGGAGCCAACTCTATGACGAACTCGATCTCCCGCTGTGGCGGCAACCCCGGCAGATCTGCTGGAAACAAGTCTGGAAACTCGCAGACGACTCTGGTTTCATTCGGTCCCACTGCCGCCACCTTAGAGGAATCCACTATACTTGCTAGGAATCCTATGCAACCCTCTTGCATCAGGTCTCTAGCCTTTAGTGCCGAGATCACAGGTACCCGCGGTCCATCCACCGATCCCACGAACACAAAGGGTGCCTCGCCCTCCGGTTCAAAGGTCACCATTCGTCGCCTACAATCAATTGTTGCTCCATATCGCGTCAACCAATCCATCCCTAGTATTATGTCAAAATCGTCCATATCTAGTTCAATCAGGTCAACAAACAATTCTCTACCATCTACCACTACTGGTAAGGCTCTAACCCACCTCCTAGAGACTACCAGCTCTCCTGTAGGCAATACAGTCTGAAAACCCCTAGCATACAAAATACTAGGTCTACACAGCTGATCAATCACTCTAGCAGAAACAAATGAGTGCGTAGCACCAGAATCAATCAATGCAGTAAACAAGGATCCAGCGCTAAAAATCTGACCTGTGACCACTGATGGGCTGGCCTCTGCCTCAGTCTGAGTCAAGGTGAAGACCCTAGCAGACGCGAGGCTGTCACCCTGCCTAGGCTCCTCCTTCTTAGCCTGCGGGCAATCTTTCTTCAAGTGGCTGGTGCTTCCACAAACAAAACATGCCCTGATGCCGGTACCCGCTCCAGAGGCGGACCGGCACTCGCCCTGATGCCGTCGCCTGCATCGAGGACACCATGGATAACTCCTCCAGTTGTCATTACCGCCCTGGCGGCCACCCACGGAACCGCGAACCCTCCTGTCGGAACCATAGGGAGTAAATGAGTCTGGTACTCTCCTCTTCTGCTCACTGGGGCCGCTGCCCCGACTAGGCCCAGAAGAAGAAGGCATTACCCTCCTGGTATCACGCCTAGCAGCGCTATCCTTCCAGATCTGATCCTCAGCCCTCTCAGCAGTGAGGGCCTTGTCTACCACTTGCGCATAGGTAGTCTCTGGAGCCATTGTAATACTCACGTCACGGGCGATCATTGCACCTAATCCCCGTACAAATCTGTCCCTTCTGGCCATATCAGTCGGCACAAGCTCTGGCGCAAACTTCGCCAATCTATCAAATACCAAGGCGTACTCAGTGACAGATAACCTGCCCTGAGTCAGACTGTTAAACTCATCCGCCTTCGCCGCTCGAACGGCTACGCTGTAGTATTTCTCGTTGAAAAGGCTCTTGAATTCCTCCCAGGTCATAATAGCAGTATCCCTTCGCTGCCCCACCACCTCCCACCATATTCGTGCATCATGTCTAAGCATATAACTGGCACAATCAACCCTATCCCTTCCTTCAACCCTCATGAAGTCCAGGATTACCGACATTGTACTCATCCACTGCTCAGCCTGCAGTGGGTCTGCTCCCCCCTCAAAGGTAGGAGGTTGTTGTTTTCTGAATCTTTCATATAGAGGTTCCAACCTGTTCCCAGTCACAGGTTGAACCGGAGCCGGTACCACACTAGGCGGTGGTGGTATCACAGTGGCCGGTGGAGGAGCTGGTTGCCTGTACTGAATAAGCTCATCCTCTGTTTTCTTCAACCTAGCCTCCATCTCTGCTAAAATCTGTTGCCAGTTCTGAGGAGCAGGTGGAGGGTCCTGCCCCTGGTTATCATCCTCGGCCTGAATGCCGCGGAGTCTCGATGATTGGCGAGGCATTGCAACTAAATGCCTGCAATCAATGACACCGCTCATTAGGCATGATAACAAGGTCCAATTTCCACCTCTCAATCTCAACAACAACCAAGATCAATCGACCAAAGTGCCATACAAATATCATGCAGCATACAACGGGCCTTGCCCTGGCATCATGCATATGTTATTTCAATGATCATGCTCATAATAATTTAGGCAGGCACACAAAGCATTAAACACATATTCATGAATATATCAACCGATCATACCAAACTACCCTGAGTCGAGCTTTTCAATGGCAGCGTGCGTACATGTTCGGTCGATCTCCAGAACCAATAAACCTTGGCTCGCTCTGATACCAAGTTGTAACGCCCTACTACCTTAGAGCCGTTACTAAGTGAGTTTAAAACAGAAATTGTGCATCTAATTGACTCAAGTGGTTTCTAAAACCAAAAGTGTGAATAAACCAGAGTTTAAGGCTGTACTCTTTGAAAATGTTTAGTTTCATTAAAAACGTTAATTATAAAACATCTGGGATCCCAAAATAAGGTTTACAAAATATTTACAACTCAAAATAGATTTACACTTGATCAGCTATCAAAAGAATGGTTAAATACAGCCATATACAAAATGCCCCCAACCAAAGCAGTCGGGCAGGCCGAACATGTACGCGCCGCCCCCACGCTCTCCATACTCATGGCCGGTTGACTGACTCCTTGCTTTTACCTGCCACACGGAGCACCCGTGAGCCGAAGCCCAGCAAGAAAACCCAAATAACACATAACATATGCAAAGTAAATAGCTGGCAATAATTCACTGATACATAGGAAAACCACCATAATAAACAAGTACGGCCATGCCGCTCCCAAGGCCTTACCAAAGCCTGGAGTTTCGGTTCTCACCGCGAGGATAACTCATGTATCCCTTGGGTCCCACCCTGAATATAAGCATCCCATGTGCTGTGTTACTTTCGGCCCACGGCCGCCCCGGCCTATGCCGTACCCGGCCTCTGCCGCTCGTTTCATCATAATAACACATATAGTACATTCAAAATAAACATTCACACACATCATGGTTCATTTAAGTTTAAGCATTTGCACGTAATACAATCCGGGGCCACACCCTACAATCACACAGTGGGGCCATGCCCTAAACTCGGGTGTTACGGTTTTCTTACCTGTATCCCGTGCTTTCCAAAGTACCACGGTCACGAGCACGGTCCTTTAGCACGAGCCTCTCCGAAATCCTAGTCACAACACACATAAAACACTTTTAATACTAACCAAACCCAAAACCACTTCCCGGGACCAATCCCGCACTCTCGGGACCTCTAAAACCTTAAAACAACACCCCGGAGGCATCCCACGAACCCCCGGAGCTAAGACCTAAAATTGCCAAAAAGAGCTACCCTGAAAATTGCCTTGTGCCGCGGCACCACATCCTTGTGCCGCGGCACCCATCAGACAGAAGCTCCCTTGCCGCGGCACACAAAAACCCTGCCGCGGCACGCCTTCGCAGACCCAGAATTCTGGGTTTTTCCTGCAATTTTCCCCGAGCTTTAACCTCCCCAAATCATCCCAAACCAAAACCTAAACCCCAAAACTCAAATCCAAACCTCATATGAACAATCTAACACCCCATAAACACTAGAATCAAATCCAAAACATCAATACACACAAGATCCACTCCTTTGATTTCAAATTCAACAACCCAAATCAAAACCCATGAAAATCTTAACTCAAGCATTAAATTCCTCAACCAACACAGAAAACAAACTTAAATAAGCATAAGATCCTTACCTCAAGAGTAGAATCCACCCTAAAAGTTCCCTTGATCTCCTTCTAAGCTTCCCACTTCAGCCCCTTTCTACACCTCTTCTTCTTTCTTCTTCTTTGCCCTAGCCTTTCTCTCCTCTTCTTTTCCTTCTCTTCTAATTTATCAAAGCCACAAGTGACCCAAATGCCCAAACCGTACCCCCTAAATCCCAGCTGCATAATGTCTATTTGCCTTGCCAAAAGACCAAATTACCCCTCCTTACTAATCCTTCTAAGCTAAACCTTCAAGGGTACTTAAGTCTTAACACTTTCATTTCAATTCTACCACTTCCTATCTTAAAACTTGTTACTCACAGCAGTTACAAATGGTTACCAAATTACCAATACTAATCACTCTTTCTAAACTCAACTTACAAGATTCCCGAAGTACCCCTGGGCTCCTCCCGAGCCGGGTACAACAACCCGTTGTGACTTTTAGACTAACTGGCTCACTAGGACCGTCCCGATGCGTGCATCCTGGTAAAACATCACACTCACATGGCACAATTCACATAGTATAATTATCACAGTTATGCCCTAACATGGCCAAGTTACAATCATGCTCATTTTAAGACAATCAGTTCTACATGCATACTGATTCACATAGTCATGCATCTCAAATAATCCAATAGTCATATAACGTGCAATAAATCATAATGATGCATTAAACTTAATAAAGTCACACACAAAATCCCATCATGCCCTCCAGGCACACTACTCCAGGCCCTTAAGCCTTAACACTGAATTTGGGTCGTTACACAAAGGATATCTGGTAAGTCTGTTTGTGGTTTACTTGTCTACAACATGAATGAACAAGTGTATCTCTTGCTAGAAGTAGGACTTATATGCTAGTTAGAGAGAGGGCTCATTTAGAGATACTGACAAAGCAACGCTTATGCTTCACGTGAGACATTGTGTAATTGTAGTTCGGGTTTCACCCGAGACCCTCGATATAAGTGTCATGTGGTTTATGAGTTTGCATGATCCTAGGGGTACTTATGCTCCATTATAAGATGTTATGCGTTATAGTCCTAGTCATGCCCATGATCCTCAAGATAAGCACTGAGTAACTTAGGAGTCTACACGATACTAGGGGTGCTTATGATCCGTTATGGAATGTTGTTTTAGTTCGATTCGCAACCCTGGGACTTTAGCCAGGAGATAAGTATGTTTGGGTAAACTTTGGAGTCTGTGCGATCCTAGGAATGCTTATGCCGCATTGAGAGATATGATTTATTGGTTTGGTTAGCTACCATGACAATTGGCATGAAGGTAAGTAGGCCAAGTAACCTAGCAGTCTCGATGAGCTGGTGTGGATCCACCAACCCCGTTTAAGTTAGCATAAATTCCCTAGATAACCAATGGTTACCCTTGAGAGGGATTCATAATTTAGATATCAGTGTAGAGACTTGAGTATCCACTGTGATTTGAGTTGAGATACTAGGGGATACTTTTTGCAACTCACAATCGAGTTGACCCTCTGGCTCAAATTATATCATTGTTTATTGTTTTGCTTCTGCTCTAGATTGGTATGTATGCAAGGTTTGTCTTCTGATTTTAGGTTAGGTTATTATGATGCCACCACGACACTTAAGCATTCTTGAATTGTTTGATTAGGGAGCAGATTTATCCGGAACCCTAAGTGTGGTAAGATATCTGTTGTGCGAACAATGACTTGGTCATTGGTTTCTGTTGTTTTATATCTTTTATTTGTCAGATTGATTTAGTAAGAGTTATCGCTTACCTAGTTGTTTATGTTGTAGGTAAGGGCAAGGAAAAGCTGAGGCAATGAGTGTTGGGCCTGCTTGCGAAAGTGTACATGTGGCCCGACCATTGGGGACTCTGCACTTTTGAAATGACTATTTTAATTATGTTTAAACTATTTTGGATGCTACAATACTTTTCAGTTTTAAAGTAAATATTTTTAGTGTGTGTACACATTAAGCTTATTTTTTTTTATGAGCATTTTTGAGACCTTTTTAATGGTATAAATGATTTAATTTCCAGCAAAATTAGTGTTTTTATTTTTTTTGGGTCATTACAGTTCCTTGTCAAACTCAACTTTTTCACTTGTGTTTACATATTGAGCTATGCAAGATTCTTTTTTACCAAAGAATTTTCGGCTCTTAAGGACTATAGCTCTTTATTCATTTTTTCTTGGCTAGCTATCATGGATGCTAAATTGTTTTTAGACCATTGATGTGCAACTTTGAAGAGCTGCTTCATTTTTTTTCTTTCATTTTGAACCCATTGAATACTTCCTGGAATTATGGATTGCATTTTTTCAGTAGTCCTGGTCAATTGCTTCTTAGCAGAATATTTCTTATTTACTGCATGCCATGACTTTTTCGTTCAATTTTTTAGGAAGAAGAGTAAAAATACAAGATAAACAAATTAATTTTCCATAAACGATGCCAATTGTTCGATTAAAAAAATTGATGAGTGGTCTTTTTTGATGTTTAAGTTATGGGTTGCATATAAAGTAAAGATCACTAAGTGTGATTCGTAGCAATAAAAATCCAAGGATTGATAATAATGAATTTTCAAGGTGACAGAATAAAAGAAACCTCCCAAGGTACCTGCAAGGAGGCACTTCAATGCTAAACTTAGGAAAGATTCTCTCAAATCAATCAACATAATATAATAAATGTGTTAAACTTAACAATCCAAGGTCTCTTGTAAGATCTCTATGAGTACTACTTATAGATTTCTAAGAGTTATTTAAGGTAGAAAGAGTTTATCATGATTGGTTCATGTCAGTTGTCTGAAAGGCAATGGAAAATCAATTGTAAATATGGCTTGGCAAGATATTTTTTTGCCTCACGGTCGAGCACTATCAAACCCTCTTCCAAACTCTTACTAACAGGTTCTATCAACCACCTTTGGGAGAAATAGGCTAATATTAAGTGAGGTAGTGCATTTTGACTACAATTATGTTGCTATAGATCACCGTCAACTAAAATAAGAGAAATTTATATGATTAATAAGAATTAACACAATTTTTAGGTGGTTCAATATTTTCAATCTATGTATGTCATCGAGTCAATTTTATTGAGTATTTATTGAGTATCCCTGAGTTTTTGAGTACACAAAGTGAACATAAAAAATAAATGATCGATGACTAATCTATTTATAGGATTGGTCTAAAATCTTCCTCCCATGATTTTAGGGGAGGTTACAAAATATCATAATTTGAGTTACAAAGCAAATACTATTAATAATATATCATACAAATATCTAATTGACTTCCTTAAAAAGTGGATCCAAAGCTTCAATATTTTTTTGATATTTCTTCTAATGTGCTTTTGAGCAATCTCATACACGTAAGACTTTTACAAGATGAATCATTTCCAAGCTGACCCTTTTGATCTTCACATAAACCTCTTGATACCTCATCGAGCCGATATGCACTACTGAGTCATTTACGTATCAATATATTCTTTATCTAAGTAAACGTTGTTATAAGTTTTTGAAATATTCTCTTTTCCCAGCTTATCTTAATATATTTTCTGAGCTATTTTTATTTGTTTCTAAAATTGGGTATAACATTTGCCCGCCCCCTAAAATTGTATGCTTGAAATATGCAACAAGTGGTTTTTGAATTTCCTTCTTTGGGATATGTGCTCATCTACTACACTCGAGTAGTAGACACGTGTCACTCCCTAATCTAGCAGTTCTAGTACTTATGTACTGAGTACTGCCCCCTTCCCATCATTCTTATTCTAGTGCCGTTTATCATCAATTTCTATCCGTTGCATCAATTATTGATTGAATCCAACAAATCGAATTAATCACCATTTTATTTTATAAATAAATTTTCTCTTCTCTGGTCTCACTTTTCACTCATTCCTCCCGTGCTCATTTTCTCTCAAAATACAAAGATTCAAAAATCACCCAAACACCAAAATAAACCGAAAGTCTCTACGATTCTTGAATTTCTTGCTTTTGTAATCTTCATCAACACTTTCCTATCAACAACAATTGACAGTGGCACCACTTCTCCTTGGAAAACGTTCTCATCTAGTCTCTTGAGTACTTTGACACATGTGATGCCTCTATAGTAGTTTGTTCGAGTTCCCATGTACTGTGACAATTGTCTTTTCACCTTTTCGTTGTTGTTTTTCCCATTCAATCTGAAATTTTCTTGAACAGATGACCCGGGATTTCCCCTAAACTTATTCTATGTATACCCCACCTCATAAGTCTCCTTTTTTACCTTATTCGCAAAAATTCCATTCCCACTTTCTCTCTATTTCTTATGAAACCCTCGAATTTCAATTTTCTGGATTCAATGGATCGGTTCTTTCATTTTCAACTTCATTTAAGACATTCTTCATCAACTGTAAGTGTTTGAAATCTTTGCTTGCTGTTTTATTTTTCTTATTTCTATGTTATGAGATGTGTGGTATATTTACCTTATTCATATACTTTTTTTTATTTGAAAGTCACGTCTTGAATACACTTATGCTGAAAGTATCATGTAACCGTAGGAAGCTTAGGGTGTACTGAAAAATATGGTAGGAAAATTTTTAGGCCACGTTTTCGAGTTTTGTTTTTGGGTTTTTGATTCTTGTCAAGAATAATTTGATGAAATTTTAGGGTTAGAATTCAAAAACTAGGTAGCTTGTGGATGACACTATTCAAGTGGTTTTTGCACTAAAAACGCTTCCAAACCCGGATTTCCGACACGTGATTTTCGAGGTGATATGTACTTCCCAAGGACATGGCGCGTGAGTTAGGGGTGCCCTAAGCCTCACAGCCTCATGAGCCAGAAACTTCTTAAGCTCCTTTGCTCGCGTCTTCTCGGGGAGGAAAATCCAAGTTCAGATTTTTGTTGGACTTCTAGATCAAGTAGAAGCAAGAGAAGGCAGTCTTTGAATACTCCTCTCGTGCCTTGTCCCGGGAAGCCTTGACCTCTTACTCCTTCTCGATAAGAGCATCCTTCTGTAGTTGGTCCATTTCAGCAATCAACTTCTCTTCTCTCAGTTTCAGACTATTTAAGCTGATCGAAAAGTTTCCCCCTTCCACCTGGGTTACCCTGAGGGTCAACTTGGTCACTTCCTGCTGTTTGAGCTCTACGATACTGCAGAGAGTGCTGATCTCTTCATCTTTCAAAGCAATGCCCGCATCCCTAGAGCCAAAAACACGCCTAAGGTCCAGTACCTCCTGGTGGACAACTTCAAACTCAGAGCAAAGGTTGGAAAATGTAAAGGTATACTCTGCAGACCTATCATGGACATGGGAAACCAACATCAATGCCTGAAAAAAACATACAAGTGTTAGATAATATCAACACACAAGCTAACCAGGAAAAATAAAACTTTAGAGGACTTACACTCTGAATGTCAAGGAGTGACTTTGTGAGGATGGTGCTCAAGTCCTCATTCTTAATCCCATTAAAGGTTGTTGTCGTATACTCCAGATGGAACGCTTGGTCCATAATGGCACCTAAATTCCATATGGCAGACTGGTGTGGCTCAAATAAGGGAGCAGGCGCAGAGGAGGAGGCACCCACATCAGTGATAATGGGAGGAACCGGCATGCGCAAGGGTGGCTCTACCTCTGCGACAAGACTAGACGCCAGTGAAGCCGAAGGAGGCGCCTCTGGAGGGAACTCCATTATCGGCTTAGGCTCAACCCTGGCCCTCTTGGTCGCTCGGAGGGAAGGGCTAGTCTCGGTTGGAGTCGACCTTTGTTTGGTATGAACAAATTCGAATATATCTGAACCTACGAAGGAAGATCAAATTTTAGCAGGACATTAAACATAGACGAAACATAAAGTAAAGATGATAAAAGTGTCGAACCTTCTGAATGAGATTCGGGTTCAAACATGGCTTCATCAAAGTCATCTGAAGCAAGCGGTGAGTGCTCGGATGCACCCACCTCATCACCCTCTTGTCCAACTAACATGGGCGAAGAGGGTACCTCCTCGATATGAATAGGCCCCGGGGAGTCTATGGCGTTCACGGGCTCGTTACCTTTTTCATCCGGAACATCGACGAGAGTAGAAGGAAACAACCTGACCTTCCTAAGGTTCTTTGAAGTAACGAGAACCTTGAAGTTCTTCTCCTCAGGGGTCATGGAAATCAATGCCTTTTCCCTAACAATCATGGCATGGGTCGGGAGCAGTCTATAAAAAGGCCCGACGTGCTTGGACTTGGAGTAGTTAGCCTCTACATCTTTAGTGAAGAAATAGTTGTCGACATATCTAAACGCCTCACTTGTATAATGGTGGAAGTGGAAGTACCACGAGTTGCGTTGAGAATGGTTCGTCTTTAGATCAAACAAGTAGTTGATCTCATGAGGTACTAGAGGAGTCCATTTTCTACGATGATAGATAATGTACAACGTAGATAACAACAAGATAGCGTTGGGAGCCAACTGAGAGGGACTAATACCAAAATATTCGTCCACGCTCTGGAAATACGGATTAAGAGGAAGTAGGGCACCAGACTTAATGGCAGAGCGTTTCCAAGCGCACATACCCAAAGAGGGGTCCTTAGCTCTATTGTCCAGACCAGAGATAGTGATGGAAATGCCAGAAAGGTCGAAGGCCTTCCTTAAGTTCTTTACCTTCTCTTCAGTCATGTCAGAGGCAGCCCCTTTGAACCAAACCACCTAGTAATCAGTAGGGCGAGGCTTCTCAACCGATTTTAGTACGATCTTTCTACCAAAGGTGGCCCCGGAATCTGATGGAGGGAACTCTTTCTATCATCTCTTCTTCTGCTGCGCAGCTGGTGAGGCTATCTTGCTATTGGGAGAAGTACGAGCCACCTTAGGTTGGAACTTGTGAATAGAATGCTCCTGAGGGTGACTAGCCTGGCAATGAGAGCCCTCAATATACTCTCGTTGAGAAGAAGAGTGACGGGGAACCCGACTGGTATCCCGATGAGAATGGCGTTGCAAGGAGTCTCGTTGACCAGACAAAATCTACTGCGAAGATTGACCTCAATGCACAGAAGTACCTCTAGGTAGAGTGGTATCATGTTAGAGAGCCTGAGATGCACCTCGATGAGATGTGCCTTGAGAGCCACGGGGAGTACTATGCTGAGAAGAGATATGAGAAGAGCCAGGCGAAGAGCCCTGAGTGATGTGCTTGTCAATGTGAGGATCATCTTAGGAAGGTTGTTGAGTTGTCTATTTTACACTCACCATTGGGCTATACCTTCTCAAGAAATATTCTTCACAAAATAAATATAGAGTAGAACGAGGAAGAATCCATCTAACCCTTTCCAACAGCTCATGGGGAGTATGCTCGCTCAAAGACTTGTCAGACGAAGAGGAGCTGGATATCTGCAACAAAGAAATGATAAAAAGTAAAGTTAGTATATCGACGTAATGAGGCTCCCTAACACAAACCAGATAGGCCAGTAGCTGGGGGCATATCCATTAATAAGGAGAAAAAGTGAAGAAATCAAGGGAAAAATTGATCGAAGTCACAAAGAAGGGTTGGCCTAGGCCCTAAGCTTACAAAACAGGAAGGAAATGTCATAGGTGGTCGCCCTAGGATGAAAACTTCAGAAAAATTCCAGAGGGCTAAGGTTTAAGTCTCCAATAAATCATACAGAATAAGGAAGACCCTAAGGAAATCAATAAAAATAATTTTTTTAAGGGTCCCGAGTGGTCGGCCTATGATTGGGCCAACCACCCTAGATTTTGGGTCCCTAGAAATCGGCCCACGGAGTATGGTGGTTGGCCTATGCTAATATTTGGGTCAAGCACCCATGCATGGGAACCCTGGAAATCGCCCAGGGCATAGGAAATACTGCCTAGGCTTGGATTTGTAACCATGGAAATTGCCTATGCCTGGATTTGAAATCCTGGAAATCACCCAATCATAGGGTTTATAAGCATGGAAATCACCCAGGCTAGGAAAACCCCAGGGGTAGTCAGCCAGTACCCTAATCCCTTAAGAGTGGAAATCGCCCAGGCTAGGGAAACCCTAGGGTGGTCGGCCTATGATGGATTTGTAGGCCTGGAAATCGCCCAAGTCAGGGAAACCTAGGGGTGGTTGGCCTATGATTGATTTGTGAGCTTGGAAATTGCCAAGGCCAAGGAAAATCTAAGGGTGGTTGGCCTACATACCTCTAAACCCTAAATCATCACGCAAGAAGAAACAATGATCAAGTCAATCTTTGATTGAAAACAAGTTTTTTTTATTCAAACAAGTCAATTGTTTTAAATTAAAATAGAGCAAAGCAAGGAAATTCAAACAGATTCAACAAAGACATAAAGATTGGGAGAGAATACTTACCCAAGAGAAGATACACAAAGTTGATGAAGAGTTGGAGAATTTCACAGCTCAGAATTTCCCTGAAGTAGGCGCATGGTTTAGGGATTTGAAGAGTGAGTCCCTACTTATAGCCTCTCAAGCTAACAATATTTTTAGGAATTCAAATTCCTTGAAAAATATCTTGTATTTTTAGGGATTCAAATTCCTTGAAAGATATTTTGTATTTTTAGGGATTAATATCCTTGAATAATATATTATATTTTTAGGAATTCAAAATTCCTTGAAAAATAAATTTAATTTTTAGGAAAATAATTTTCCATGAAAATATGATTATTTTTAAGAATTACAATTTTCCTTGAAAAATATTATCGTTTTTAAGAATTAAAAAAATTCCTTGAAAAACAAGTTATGTTTTTAGGAGTCGAATTCTTTGAAAAATGTAGCTATTTTTAAGACCATAATCCTTGAAAAATACGTGCTAAGAAAATTATCGATAGTTGATAAAGTACTACGTAAGGTCACGAGGGACTTTGTTGTTAGAGTACTGCTACGATTTGTTTCTCGAGCCAGATCAAGTTTACTGTAATGTAGGACACAATACGATAAACTTAGGGGGAAAATGTTATCCCTCAAAATTGAAGAGATGATGTGGCAAATGAGAAAATGACATGTGGCATCACAAGTCATGGAAAAAATGCCAAAGTATTGAAAAAGAACGATGAACAAAGATGGGTAGGTCCAGGACCTATAGGGAAGTCGACCAGGCCTAAACCCCCTAGGGGTGGTCGACCTGGCCCTAGCCCCCTAGGGGTGGTTAGCCTTACCCTAACCCCTAGGGGTGGTTGGCCTAGCATGCCTAAGAGCCACTTGAGGTGGTTGACCCACCCTATTTTTCATAGGGTGGTCATCCTAAACTCCCAAATACACTTCGCTGGATAAAATTCATGCTAGTTCAAGCTGAAATCAACAAGCATAGCACCCAGAAGATCAACAGGCCTAGCACCCAAGCTCTAAAGGGTCATCAGGCCTAGCACCTAAGTCTTATAGACCAACCAAGACTTAACGTTTTCCCGAAGGTTTCAATCGTGCATCGTCAACCACGTTACAGAGAAACGAGGAGAAGACCCACGATCTCATAATCATGGGAAGGTGGACATGTATCTCCACTCCAATGATCATGTACCAAACCACGATCCCCAGTCTTGCTGATCATGTCACAACCCCTAGATACTATAATAAAGGACCCAGGGCTTCATTTGAAAAGGACAGATGGGGAGACTTTTGGATTGATCATTTGGATTAACTTCTGGGAAAATTTGTGACGAGTGAACTCTTCAGTTCATCTTTGTAATTGTCAATTGAGTGATTCAATACTAAATACTAAGTGCATTAGGTTATTACTATTCATCAGAGCAGGGCTGAACCACTATAAATTTTGTGTGTTATGTTTAGATATTTGTACTCTGTCGTATATTTAAATTTATATCGTTCAAAATGTGTCATATATCGTACAAACAACTGTTGGCCAATTTCACATGTCAACAATAATCAACTCCTTCTTTCTGTGTGTAGCCTTTTGCCACTAGCCTTGCTTTGAAAGTCTCTACTTTCCCATCTGCTCCTCTCTTTTTCTTGAATATCCATTTGCAATCAATAGGTTTAACATTTTCAGATGGATCTTCAAGAGTCCAGATAGAATTAGAATACATCGATTCCATTTCAAGATCCATGGCATTAAGCCATTTTTCTTTGTCATAATCTTCCATTGCATCTCTATATGTCATTGGATCATATTTGTTTGTGTCAGACACAAACATCTGAATTCATGTTCATAGCGAACTGGTTGTTTACCAACCCTCCCACCACGATGAAGCTCTCTGTTGTTTTGACTATAACTAGCGATATCCTCTGACCGTTTTTCATTTACCACTACTGGTGATTGATCTTGTTTATTTGAGACCATTTTCTCAAGTATGACTTTACTTTGAGGTTTGTGGTTATTTACATAGTCATGCTCCAGAAAAGTAGCATTTGGAGACACAAATGTTTTGTTATCTTTAGAACTATAAAATATAACACCTTTTGTTTATTTGGAATATCCTACAAACATGCACACTTCAGTGCATGATTCCAACTTCCCAGTCTTTCCTTTAAGCACGTCTGCATGACAACCCCACATACGGAAATGGCGTAAGCTAGGTTTAGTACCATTCCATAATTCCAATGGTGTTTTCTGAATAGACTTCGATGGAACAACATTCAGTATGTATAGAGAACATTTTATTTCATAACCCCAGAATGTCAAAGGCAATGATGAGAAACTAATCATCGATCTAACCATATCCAATAAGGTTCTGTTCCATCTTTCTGAAACACCATTTTTTTGTGGCATTCCAAGTGTAGTGAGTTGGGATTGAATTCCATGCTCCCACAAATGTTCCTCAAATTCATAATCTAAGTACTCTCCTCGGTCTGATTGAAGTACTTTTAGTGATTTACCTAATTGCTTTTCTGCTTCTGCTCGGAATTCTTTAAACTCACCAAAAGTTTCGGATTTCCTTTGCATTAAGTATAGGTAACCATATCTTGAATAATCATCAAAGAAAGTGATGAAATATTCATAACCTCTCTAGCTTGGACACTTAGTGGACCACAAACGTCTGTATGTACAAGTTGAAGTGGTTCTGTGGCTCTTGAACCTTTAGCAGAGAAAGGTCTCTTGGTAATTTTGCCTTCTAGGCAGGATTCACAGATTGGAAGAGAACCAATAGATAGTTCTCTTAAAGGACCATCCTTTGTTAGTCTGTTAATTTTGTTCAGACCAATATGTCCCAATCTCAAATGCCACAGATATGTTTCACTATCAGAATCTGTCTTTTGCTTTTAATAGATCTGAGGTTTGCAGTTTTAAATAATTTAGAATTATAAACATGCTCAACATTGGACTCTAACTTGTAAAGTCTACCTTCAGACTTTGCATAACAAATGTCAAAACCATATTTCGATAAGGAAATATTAAAACCTTGTTCATGCAATTTTTATAAGGAAATAAAATTTCTAGAAAATCCAAGAATAAAATAAACACTGTCCAACACAATAAATTTATTATTATTAAAAACTAGGCGAGTTTTTCCAACTTCAGCTGCCGAGACCTCCTATCCACTTCGAACTCTCATGGTCACCTCTCCATGAGCCAGCTTCCTCGAAGTACTAAGACTCTGCGAAGAAAGACAAACATGATTAGTGGCTCCAGAATCAACTATCCAAGATGAAAAATCACCTTCCACTAAACAAGATTCTAAAACAAGAAAATCAAATTCACCCTTCCTTTTGTCTTTCAATTCAGCAAGGTATTTAGGACAATTCCTTTTCCAATGACCATCAACTCCACAATGAAAGCATGATCCTTTCAGTGCCTTCTTTTTGGAGTTCTTTGCAAAATTATTCTTCTTGGAAGACTTGTTGGTCTTCTATGGTTGTTTGTCCTTTTCCTTTTCCTTTTCTTAGCCACCCTTCCTTTTCTTCGAATTACCATTTGAAGTGGAAGGCTTGGTTTCAACAACATTTTCCTCCTCAAACTTAGTGGAACTTTTGTTTAGAGACTCAAAAGTTTGCAACTCATTCAGCAGTTGGGTCATATTATACTCTAACTTGTTCATAACATAGTTGGTAGTGAATGCCACAAAAGCTGGCGTGAGAGATTCAAGTATCACACTTACTTGAGTTCTCTCATTAACGGTCGCACCATGGATTTCTGCATCATGCAATATGTTGATCATGTCTAAGACATGTTCTCTGACAGAAACATTTTTCTTCATTTTCATATTCATGAAGCTTCTAGTAGCACCATGTCTGCACCTATCAGATTGCTGGCCAAACATGCCTTGTAGAGATTCCCAAATCTCATAGGCTGTTTCAACAGTTTCACACTTCTTTCTGAGCACATCGCTTATACTAGCAAGCATATAAAATTTGACCTTATTGTTAGATAAAATCCAATTGTCATACTTTTCTCCAGCTGTTTTGGCAGTAGTGAGAGCAGTAACCTCAGGACATTCCTCATTTAGGAAAAACATGTGGTTTTCTCATATCAAAACAACGTTCATGTTTGATTTCCATTTCATGTAATTGTCACCAGTCAATTTCTCATTAGCAAGTAAAGTAGTTACAGGGTTTGGATTGGACTTATTGCTAAAAATTAAATAAATAAAATATAATGAATTAATGCATATAATAAATATCAGTTTATATTTGTAATAGTAAAAATGATGCATGAATGCAACACATAAAATAACAACACAATAAGTTACTAGTCCACGATAGATTAATTTGAAAATTAACGGACCAGCCTTGAGGTAGGTCAGACTAATCACAAATTAATCTTGAGACAAGATCTCAACTCCATAAGTGAAAACTTAAAAACTCATTTTTTTCTTTTGACTTATGAATTAGCGTTAGCTTGGTTAAGATGCACTAGTCGTGCTCGAAAGCCTAGATACATCTTCGGAGTGTAACCCATTATTTTTTGATTAATGACTAAACTCAAGAGCGTGCCTTAGGGCCAGTCAAACTTGAAATACATCACTGATCTTATTCTCTTCTGAGAAGTCAACCTTGAGATAAAATAAACATATTCGAAAGCCTTTCCTTAGGGAGACCGCAAACGGAGGTGACACAAGGCCCTTCCTATGCCTCTTGATGTTCAACCAATAATGGAGACCATGTGACTTATTGTCATAATTCCCTCTTCCACTCACTATTTTAAAAAAAAATGTGTTTGTCTCAAAATCAATATTTTTCAATTTGGTTGTAAAAATAATTAAATTAATTTTACTAAATGATATTCTAATAAATACTAATCCAATTGTGCAAAATAAAAAAAAATCGTGCCCTAGATTAATTTTATTTTGCTTTTTTAAATAGAATATCATTTAATTTAATAAAACAATTTTATTAAATAAGAAAATAAACAACTTTAAATTCTTTTTACCATCTTAACTAATTAAGACTAAATTAATTATATGAGTTATCAAATAAAAACATATAATCAATCCTAAGCACGTTTCTAAAAAATATGCATGCTAAATATATACTGTGTGGGTAATATGTGTGACATGTTATAATGCATCATAAAATATTAAACATTTAATCATTTGAAGCAAATAAATAAATGCGGGTTGGGTGTTTTGGGTATTTCTAGAAAATTACAATACTTACAAAAAATACACAAAAATAATTAAACTAACTAAGGCCTAATGAAGACCAACTTCTTTGATCTTGGACATTCTCTTTTAGTCTTTGGGCTATTACCATTTAATTATCCATTATGAATTAAATAAATTTTTAATTATTTTAAACAACTTTAAAATAATCAAACTTTGGGTTTTAATACCCAACAAGTTATTTAGGCCTAATTGCAATTTAGACTCACCACAATTAATTCAAAAATTATAATTAAAACACTTTTAATTATATTGGGCACAAAATGGCCCAAATAGACAATTACACATCCATTAGGGTTTGCATGACACCAACCCTAATGGGTGTGTCAATGGTGGATGACGGTTGGCAGGGGCACACATGGAGGGTGTCATGCATGGCTGGGCACAGGGGCACGTGCTCGGCATGAGGCGTGCGGGAGGCACGGCGTAGGGGGGAAGTGGCACGGCGTGGGTGCACGAGTGCAGGCGCGCACGACGCGGGGTGCCAGCGCACACGCTGTGACTGCAGGGACAACAACTCGGCGTGGTACGGGGCAGCGGCTCGGGCCTCAGGGTTCATGCTCGGGGTTCAGGCCATAACAGAATTTTATCCAGAATATAAAAAATAAATTACAAAATTCCTATGACCCAAAATGGCTTACAATTTTTGTATATCTAGAAAATTTAAGGACTTTCCCTAACCCAAAAAACACCACGAAAATCATTCCTTAAGAACATAAACAATTCATACATAAACATCCATCCATTCATATATTACACATTATATAAAAAATGCATATGATACCGACAAAGTAATTAACATACATAGGGATTAAAGATGGCTCTGGTACCAATTGTTAGGAATAGTTCCTAGTGTGCAACAGAAATTGCGGTAATGGTAGTATTGTATACAACAATTTTTTTTCATATAAATAACTTTATATGAGGATCCTTTAATATGCAATATGGTAATCAATATAATATGTATATGTAAAATTAATACGAAATGATTTACCTATTGTAGCGTATCGAGAATCCTTAAATCTTTTCCTACATATATTTTGATCTTCCTATCCTCGCTAGAGTACTCACACCTAGATCTTCCAAGACGTTCCCTACACCTCAAGATGTGGGTGGTCACATAGAGAACAAGAATCAATTTTGTGAATCAAAAGTTTTCTCAACACATGAGACTCTTGATTATAGGCTAGAGAAAAATGTTTATCTTTTGTGAAAAATAATAATCAGTTTTTCTCTTCTGTCAAAAAGTACTGTTCCTATTTTATATCATATAGAATATATAAACATTATTATCATAACAACAACAACAACAATAATAAAATAAATGATAATTGAAGCCAAAGTCTTACATTCCATTTTAAAACCCTTTTCAAAATGTTTTATTAATTAATTAAATAAAATAAAAAACCAATAACTGATCATCATCAGTAGTGGTACACACATAGGGCCATCCAAGAAGCTCTATGCGTGTAGCACTTCCCTGAAAAATGGGGTTTGATTTTTCATGAATTTTTATTTTAATTAATTAATAATTAGAAATTCATATAAGATATCATTTTTTAAGGAAAAGATAACAACTTAAATTTCAAAATTTGAATTTTCCATTATCATCTTATTATTAATTAAATAAATATAATAATCAAAACCAATTTTAACTATCCATATTTATCGTTTCACACTTAAATACAATAGTTGATTAAAATCAACTTCTTTTATTTCTACACAATTTCGAAAATTACACTAATGCATTAATAAATTGTGCAACTTCAATCATCACATAATTCCGTATTTATCCCGAAGAATAAATGTAATGCCCTAAACTCCAGGGACCGTAACGGTGTGCCTTGTAAACAGTACTAAACTCGCTAATTGAGTCGTTTGGCCAAAATCGTGTAACTAAGTATGATTAGCGGTTTAGGGATTAAAATTTTTGGTTAAGATATAATGTTTCACTAGAACGTTTACTGTATACATTGGGATCCCAAAAATATAATTTAAAAGTCCATTACAAGAAAATATTTACAACCAGCCGATCTAAGAGGCAAAACAGGGTTTAACCCTAGTTCTTTTCCTTCAAACCTCGGCCGTGGCGGTCGAGCAGCTGCATATGTACACATTGTCACCTAAGCTCTCCAACTCAAGGATGGTCCAGCTTTCTTTTGCCTTTACCTGCACCACATAGTACCCATGAGCCGAAGTCCAGCAAGAAAACTCAATATGCTCAAGAAAAATCATATCACATTTGGCATGCCTAGCAAATATAGCTCAATTCAAGCATGCAAATAATCTCATATAAAGCTGGGGAATCAAGGATAAGAAATCCTGCCCTCCTGATTGGATGACTATCAAGTCAATCCTAATCAGATGAGTGATTTAACACTTGAGGTTTTGGTAAGCCATACTGAGTGACCGACAAGCAAGTCACTACGGGGCTCAGTACCCAAAGCCATGCAAATGATGATCAGAATGATCATACAGAGCTTATAGCCCTGAAAAGATGAGTGAATATCACTTTGAGGTTCTGTTAACCATATTGAGTGACTGACAAGCAAGTCACTATGGGGCTCGGTGCCCATAGCCGTGTAACGAAACCATTACCTGGGCTTTCTTGCAATGACTCTAATAAGATGAGTGACTGATGGGTAGTCACTAGCTTAACAGATGAGTGACTGCTGGGTAAGTCACTAGCTTAAACAGGTGAGTGACTGCTGGGTAAGTCACTAGCTTAAACAGGTGAGTGACTGCTGGGTAAGTCACTAGCTTAAACAGATGAGTGACTACTGGGTAAGTCACACAAGTGCTTCTAGTTTTCATCGAACTTGAGGTCGGTCCAACATTAACGCTCTTCTGAGTCATTTAATGCAGATGTCGATTAGATCTAATATTTGTTGGCTTGCCTTGAATACGCTAAATCCGTTCCTGACTTCTGAGTCAGCACTGTGTGACCAGTGCCCAGTACCACTACCGAACTTGACTAATGAGTCACAACATCATAGTTGATACTGACACCTTTGCCAATTCTGACTAATTAGTCAGTGCCATGCACAAGTAAGCGATGCTACTAAGCATATGTCATATGTTGAATATTCAAACGTAGGGCATTCAACATGCTTACTTAACAGTTGCTAGCATAATTATGATCATGCACAAACACAGAGACTCAAGCTTTGATCAATCTCATAGTCAATATTCATGGCATGCTCTAATCACATGTTTCTCGTGCATCATATGCATCACACTTAATCATCCAACATGCCTCAATAATAACCATATGCAAATGAGCATGATTGCTAAGCATTCAATATGCTATCAATATTCACATTTAAACATCCAACATGCATCAAGAATAACCATGCATGTCACATATGGGGTGCAGTTTTCTTACCTTTGGTCCAAGCACAGGTTACCAATAAATGAGCCACAAGCACGATCCTGATTCCAAGCCCCTAGTGATAACTTAGTCACAATCATGATATAAAACCTCATCAAAATGAGTAAATAAATACTTCCAAACCCAACCCAAGCCTCCGGGACATCGAATCCCACTTAACTAGGTTGTAGGATCGATCCCAGGCCCTTAGAGTTAAGTTCCCATCACAAAAACTCATTTATGGCAATTTTTCCCTTAAGGGCCGCGACCCTCCATGGACCATGCCGCGGTCTGCCCCCTGGCAGAGCCTATCACCACCTTCATCAAGCTTGGGCCGCGGCGCCCTAGAACAAGGCCGCGGCCCAACCTCGCACCAGCCTAAAAACTTCGTTTTCCACTTTTAAAACCTCCCAAAAACCTATCCAAACATCTCCAAACTCAAAAATCAAAGTTCCCAAACATCCCCATGATCCAAAACCCATAAAACCCAAGCTTCAATTCAATCAAAAACTCATCAAAACAAAAAGTCCAATTCAAGCTTAAAAACTTTAAAAACTTAAAACTTGAATTACCTCCGATTGAGTAGTTTCCAACTAAATCCTTCAGCTAATAAGCTTCTAATCTTCCCTAGGATCGCTATGCCTCGATCCTCACTTGAATCCGAGTCCTAGAACTCAAGTTACCTTTGAAAATGCGATCAGGGAACGAAAATGGAACTTTGAGGGAGAGAGAACGTTCAGAACGTTCTTTTTATTCCTTTAAAGGTTACTTCAAGCTTAAGTAGCCTCAAACAAATCCTATCGCTTGGGGTCCCGAAAACACCCCCGGGGACAAAATAGTCAAAACCTCCAGAATTTCCCCCTGATCTTACTAACTCCTAATTTATCATCAAATTCTTATTCCCATTACCCAATCACTACTAAAAAATTGTACTTACACAACATGCATGGGATGACGTTTGTAGTAGAATTGTCGTGTCATGTTAAAAATATACATGACACAACAATCACTCACAAACTGTTGTGCCGTGCAAATTAAAACTCACATGAAACGACAGTTCTAATGAGAGTGTTGTGACATGCCTATTTTTAACATGAGACAACATTTCTACTTAAACTGTTGTCTAATGCAATACAACTTTTCTAATCAAGTACTAATTTAATTTGTATTTTTTAATATAATTTAATATATTTTATGTAAATATATTAATAAAAAAGTATTAATTAATAATTTGCAACACACAATAGCTACAAGTTAAAGAATGAGTTTTGTTTTTAAATGAGTTATTCAAATAATTGTTTAAATTTTTAATACTTTTTTGTAATATTAATTTCTAATTGAATTACTTATTATATATTTAATAAAAAAATATTTCTTTTATTAAAAAATCATTAATGATGGTATTGTTTGGTAAAACTTAAAAAAATAGTTTTTTATTTGGTTAATTAAAAATTTGACAATTAAACATAAAACAATGCTTGTTAACTTTATTTTTCTTTATTATTTTTAAAATTTTTAATTAAAATTCATTAAATTTTGAAAATATAATTTTTTCACTTTTAATTTGTTTTTTAAACCGTTTCGACTTTTTGTTTCATTTTTTTTTCTCTTCTTCAAATCAACACCTCATTTCATATTCTTAAACAAAAAATAAATATAAAAGTTATCAAACGTGTTTATTGTTTTTAAAAACAAAAAATAATAAACGCGTTTGATAACTTTTATTTTTATTTTTGATTTAACAATTGAAGTGTTGATTTGAAGAATACAAGAAAAAAAGAAAGAAAAAGTCGAAAACGGTTTAAAAAAATTTGGAAAGTGAAAAAATTCTATTTTCAAAATTTAATAAATTTTAATTAAAATTTTAAAAAATAACAAATAAAAATAAAGTTACCATACACATTTTATGTTTAATTGTTAAGTTTTTAATTAATTAAATAAAAACTTTTTTACCAAACAATATAAATTTTTTTACCAATTAAACACAACCATACTTATTAAAAATTTATAGTATTAATTTTATTTTTTTTCTTTTAAAACTAATAAAAACTATTTTTTAAGGGTTTATACCTTTTTGGACCCTGTGTTTTGTCTCATTACCTGTTTGGACCCTGTGTTTTGATAAATTACTTTTTGGACCCTATGTTTTGTAAAATGGTTAAAATAGAATCCTAAACTCAATTTTGATGAAGAAAAAATTGAATATAACAACACAGATTTTAAGCAGAATGATTTTATTTTTGTTCTGAATTGTTAGTTTGGTAAATTATTTGTAATTTTAGTTGAGAAAACATTGACCAAAATCAAGTTTAGGGTTCTATTTTAACTATTTTATAAAACATAGGGTCCAAAAAGTAATTTTTCAAAACACAGGGTCCAAAGCAGGTAATGAAAAAAAATACAGGGTCCAAAAACGTATAAACCCTTTTTTTTAACAGATAATTTTTTTCTTTTCCTTAATTTTGTTTAAAGAATGACTTATTTCTAGGTTAATCGTGACCCCCTCCACCTCCGTTCGACAACCCCGCGCGCAGCACCTCCTCCGTGACGGCACCCCCACCTCCGTTCGACAACCCGGACAACACCCCAAGATAGTAGCCTAGCCGCCATTCGACCCCAGGACAGCAACCCCGCTATTGTTCGACATCCACAACAGCTCGTGTGACTGGAGTCAACCTCTCTTCTTTGGCGACTGGTTTCCTCCTTCTCAGGTGACAACACCTCAGGTGCACGACAGATTCCCCAGGTATAGACCTCCGACCTCTCTCATATTTCCATTTTCTTTATTTTTTTTCCTCTCAAAGTTCAAACTCCCAAAAATTCTTCTCAACTTTCTTTCTTCTGATTTCTGGGATTGAATATTCAGAATGTGGAATTGGATCTTTTGTAGAGTTTTGTTTTTTTAAATCTTACCTTGATTTGTTTATAAAACTATAGAAGCTGTCTTGCATTGTAGAAGAGCTACTATTGGTTTGATTGTAACGTGGGGTTAAAACATTCTTATAAGATCACTTTCATTGATAATTGGGGTTTTGGTTTTATTAGAATTCACCTATGATTTCCTAACTGGGCATGGTTGTGATGGTAATTATGCCTAACTGGCGCTGCAGATGATGTCTAATCTAGAGTTATTGAAGATGGCCTCTGAAGGCATGAAGAACTTGAGGCCTGAAGACCTGAAGAATGCAGCAGAACAATTGAAGCATACCCATCCAGAGGAGATGTCTAACTCAACGCCTAAAGAGATAGCAGCTATGCGTACACGTCTTGATGCCCAGATCACTTATAAATTGAATGGAGCTCAGATGCTGAAGAAACAAGTTTGTTTCTTCTTATCTTTTGCTTTTGCATTTTGAGAAATTTTTAATGTTAACATTGAGATTCTTAATTTTTTTTGGTTGAGTAAGCATTGCATTAAGTTGTCCACCTACACGATGAAGGATAGTATCCCTAAGCTTAAGTTTTGTTCTCAATACATATTGAACGTTAAATTCATTAACTTTTGTTTTATTGACTTAGAGGGTAGCGTGGATTTTGTCATTTGTAGTGCTGCCAAAACTAAATGAACTATTTTATTTGTTTGGTACACAAACTTTATTAATAGTTACTAGCACCACAGGATGTTAGCATTCTTAACTTTCGTTTTGATAAACAGGGAGCAGAAAGTACTTAAAAGGGAAAGAATACCCCATTATTATAGTTATAGGATATGTATACCTGAGACCTTTAGATTAGGAACCTATTTGCCAAACTCGCTTGTGATTCCCTTTAGAGATGAAAGGAAAACCTTCAGTAATTTATAGGGAAATTTTTTCATTGCTTTCTGTAGAGATGAGGCCTATGCAAGTTGGCTAGATGCCTCAACTGAAACAACTACCTTCCATAAGCTTTAACCCTCTTACTGATAGGAAAGTTGTGACCCAGATCCTATATAGTAGTTTCATTTATAGCTTAATTTTTTTTATTAGTGTGACTTAGAGGATGGGCAGTTTTTTATTTTTCGTTTCTTATAATGATACTCCTCTACTATTTCTGATTTTCTGAACATGGAATGAAGAGTGGATTAGAGAGTTAGAATGAAATGAAGAATGCGTAAACTGACGATTTGATTATCAATCTCTGTTTTTCCACATTAAGACTGATTTATATGTTTCTTAAAAGTTTGACAAACTCAAAGAAACTACATACTGATGAAAGGGCCACATGTTTCATTAAAGGATCCTTAAAATATTATCTTTATTTATACCTTTGCTTGAGAGACATTATATTAAGAAAAAGATGGCGAAAAAGGTGTGCTAAAAAAAGAGAAAAATACTTTTTTTCTTCTTTTTAAGCTCTAAAATCTTGAAAAAAAAATCTTAAGTAGATCATTTTGTCTACAATGTTTTTAAACAACTGCTGTTAATTTTAGAAATCTTAATTATATCACTTGATCTGCAATGTTCTTGCTAGTAGAGAAATAACTGCTTTTAATCTTAGAAAATCTTAACTATATCACTTGATCTGCAATGTTTCTACTTCTAGAGGGGAAAAAAATCAAATATTGTCTTTAGAAAACTCTTACCCGCAATTCAATTTAATTTATCATTTTTTATTGATTTAGGACTGATTAGAACATCAATGATCAGCCATTCGATTATATAGTGGAACATATATTTCATAAAGTGTTTGTAGATTCCCCTAGTCTATCTTCATTGTTTTCATTCACACTTGTTTTGCATATAATTTGGCAGGGAAATGAGCTTCATAGCCAGGGAAAGTACAATGATGCCTTGCAGAAGTACTGTCTTGTGAGTATATTTACTGTTACTTTGGCCTACTTGAAGAGAACTTTCTCTACTTTCAGTGTGAACTTTTGGTTTTTGAGTATGATTAGTACTTTTCATCTTTCAAATCTTAGGCAAAAAGAACCTAAAAGGCATTCCATCATCGAAAGGTCAATCACTACAGTTGGCATGCTCGCTAAACTTGATGTCATGTTACTTGAAAACAAAGCAGTTTGATGAATGCATAAAAGAAGGTTCTGAGGTATTGAGTTGTTTTCCTTTTGCTTTCTATTAAACTATATATAAGTCAACTGTGATTAATAATCAAGACGTTTATAATAATAACACCAAAGCTAGAGGATTATTTGTCTCTAATATTGCTTTTGTATTTTCTCATTTTCAATCTATCAGTTTTGATCTTATAATAAAAAAATTGTTTCAGAAAATAATGCTTTTATGTTCAGAAGGTATATGCAGATATTAACAATTCATTAATGCTCTTTTTCTTTTTTAACTTGCTCATCAACTTAAAAATGTTTTACATTGTTACATGTATTGGGATATGATGTGAAGAATGTGAAAGCACTTTACCATAATTAATTGTTACATCATAAAAGAGGGATCATAGAATATATATATTGATTGTTGTATGTTCATTTGATTTTGATCAGCAGTAGCAGTTTTATAAGCTTAGGACACACAAGTAATCCTTGGGTTAAGGTACTGTATCAGCTTGCATATATTATGATTCTTGAACCATTTTTTCCCTACATTAAGTCAATGTTGTAGATTGATGGTCATGGAGATTAATTGTCATTGGAAGCCTACTTTTTTATGTTAAATTTCTAAAAAAATTACTATGAAATGTATTGTTATGAACTTATGGCGTATACTATGGTGGAAGTTCAGTACATTTCGAAGAGCTGTAACTAGTAGCCCATAATCTGGCTAAATGGGCAGGAAGAACAGGTGCCATGGAGAGCTGAACAATGAACATATCCCTACATGCATATTCCAAGACCACAAGGAGTTTGAGCAAGGTCAGTCTATGCCATTATCCATTTACATCTGGTGTGCTAGGGTCTTAAGTCTTTGTATTGTTGTTTATTTCTCTATTCTGTTAGCCTTTATATTATGTTAGTTTACTTTGTTTTTAATGTAATTCCCAGGTTTAGGTCCTGGTGTAGTTTGTCTGTTCTAGTTCTTGTTGGCTGGTTCAGTTGTCTCTGTTGTGTTATTAATCTATTTGGTTGCTATGTTTGACACAAGTTATAACAAAAAAAAAAGGATATCTAAACTCTACTATTGATCATGTGATTCTATTTTTTTCCTGTATCTCAGATACGAGAATTGTTAATTGAGTTGTGATGAGTAGACTTTGTTTAATTGGGGTTTCTCATTGGCATTGGCTGTTGAAATTTTCCATGATGAAATTATATAAATGATACATGAAAAGGGTTTTGAGTGTTACATTTTTATTATTATGTTTTGATTAAACTTGCTAGTTGAGTCTATGTATAGGGAATGATACCAAGGTAAGGACTGAGGTTTATATATGGTATACATGTTCTATTTTGCTTGAAAATTTAATAAAGCCAAATATGTCATGTGACTTGTGGTTTTTATTTTTTCAAGACATTTTTTAGAATGATAAAACTAGTGCAGTACTATTATAGAGTGAGAAACAACATATATGACTGGGCCGTAGTTGAGACGGGAAAAGGGTCATGAATTATCCTCTTGCATTTTTTAGATTTTTGTTTGTATGTTGATTAATGAGTTGCTCTGTTTCGAATGGGATCATAAACACAACACACACATATATAATTATTATTATATATATATATATCTAAAAATATGTATTTTTTCATTTTGAGTAATGAATTGCTCTGTTTCTCGTTCTTGTGAAATATGTTTCAGTGGTTTTATATATTATTGCAACATCTCATCATTGATGTTAGTTTTCCTTTAATTACCCTTCATAATTTATGAAAAACTATATTTGAATGAACACTATTTTCTTATTTATTGTCTAAAATGTGCGAATTGGCTGGCACCATTTTGCGTGCCTTCTTACCATCTCTTATTGTCCTATTATTTGGTGAGTCTCTTAGTCCAAGGTATTTTGCTCACGTAGCTTTCTTTGAATTCTTCAGTTAACTATCTGCGATTTGCTTAACTATCTGCTATGTTTCTTTTAATGGAATTAGGCACATCTTTCACAGGTTTGCAACTGGAGTGGACACATAAAGCTTATTCAGATGGTACGTGATCCCTTAAGCTGAACTTTGAGGGGAATATCTGAGTAAAAGTTTATATGTGTACATGTAGCTAATCTTTGCAATTGCGTATTCCAATTTATTTAAAATTGTTTCAGGTTTGTACTATTCTAATAGGAACATTGGATGCTACAAAGCTTCTATGTTTGTATGTTGTATTATTGGATGGATCTTGGTCTTATTTCTAATATATGATTTTATTATTGATATTTATTAAAATTTAAATTTATTTAAAACTTTCAAAAATATAATATATATCATATAAATTACAATTCAATTAAAAATAAACATATTTTAAAAAAAAAATTGAGATATAATTTATGAAGGTACCCATTGCGAGTCCTAATAAGGTGTTTTTAACATCATAAAGATTCTTTTAGGACTCGCAACGCGTGCCCTAAAAAACTTCACTTTTTAAGGTTCTTAAATAGAAGGCTTGCAGGGGGAGCACCCTAAAAACTTTTTTGAGGCTTGCAATGCGAGCCCTAAAATGCTTTTTTTGTAGTAGTGATAGTTTTTTATTTTGTGTTTTGTAGTGTTGTGAGAAGAATAGATATACACTTGGTGAAATTAATGAAACTCGAAATGAATGGGCAGCCAAACTTATTGAGCACATGAAGCATAGCTAGAGTAACTTTTGAAATCAGAATTAAAAAATATACTAATTGTAGTTTTTAGTTAGCACTTACATAGTTATTCCAAGTGTATATTTTGATCTTGTAATTTTTAGATTTGGAACATACTGAGTTCTGTTGATTTTGTCTGCCTATTGATTTTGTCTGAACTATGTTGTAATTACACAGGAAATTATGAATGAATATAGTGGTTGAAAATAGAGAAATGAAAAAATTCTCATACTCTACATGAGACGTCGGTCTCTACAAAATTGTCGTCTTATGTATTACAGGGGACGATGCTTGCACATAAATTGTCATCTCATGTACTGCAAGAGGATGACGCTTGAGTAGGAACTACCGTCTCATTTACTGCAGTGGATGATGCTTGCACAGAAATTGTCGTCTCATGTACCACAAGAGACAACGTTTGTATAGGAACTATCGTCTCATGTACGACATGAGATGATGCTTTTATTTAAACTGTCATTTCATGCTTTACATGGCATGACATTGCATGGGACGACAGTATTAGAACCGACGTATGAGAGTCCATACAACGGTTTAAAACCATCATCCCATGTCAATTTTGTAGTAATGAATAATCCGGTAATGCTCTAAATACCCCTTGACTCACTCCGAGTCAAGAATAAATCCCGTTGTGAGTTTCCCACTAGCTTACCTCCTAGGATCATCTTGTGATGAGTAACCTTAGTGTAACCAAATAATATTAATGCACCGCACACATATCACATATATGCCAAATATGCCCGAAATGGCCAAAATATGAAAATCACCCAATTGCTCAGAAATGGGTTCACATGCATATTTAATACACCTAAACATGCATATTATCATTTAATAACACAATAAATCAATTATCGCCCTCCCGGCCTCCTAATCAAGGTCCTAAACCTTATTAGGAAATTTGGGGCATTACAATAAGTATTCTCTCAAATAGCCCATTCATAGTTTGACCCTTGTATCAACTCTTACCTTGAATAGTGTTGATAGAGTCGCCCCAAAGACCTATGGACCAATAATTCCAAGCTCCAATAAATAAAAGATTATTAACCAAATCTATTTGATTCAATAATCATATTTATTAATCTCATGATTACTCCATTATAAAGATGAGACTACACTCTTGAGATAAAGACATATATTTACTGAGTACTTTATTGTAACCATAAAGTGTCCATTGATATAATCGTTTCATACAAATTAATCCTCTATTGATGATTCATTATTAAGTGGGAATAAAATTACCGTTTTACTCTTTTAATTATACCTTGATTCCTAGTGTACCATTGACTTTACTAGTGAAGGTTAATTCATAATATGATTATGAATTTGACGTCAATAACCTTTTCACTTCCAAAAGCCAACCCAATAGGGAACCATCATTCAATCTATAAGAATGTATAGACTCCATATCTATCAAGCTATGTCCCCAGTTGTGACAGTCAGAATCCCGTGACCCGCTGGGGGAAAGACCAGGGAAAAATCTGTGCAATCCCACATCACTTGGGGAAGGTCAAGTGTGATGATTCTAAGACTGTGTAGGTATGAGACTACACAGTTGAAGAAGGCTTAAATGGATTAATGAATACTACTCATGCCAATAAGATGCATCTTCTTTTCAGTAGCCCATCAATTGAGAACTCGAAAGTTAAGCGTGCTTGATCTGGAGTAGTCTAATGATGGGTGACCTCCTGGGAAGTTTTCCTAGGAAGCGTGCGAGTGAGAAAAAAGCATGCTGGAAAGACTCGTGTTAGGGCCATTTGTCATTCCAGGAAGCAGCCATAGTGACGTGGGATGTTACAAATGGTATTAGAGCCTGGATCCAGCCGGAAGTGTGGCCAAGATACGCTTATTAGCGTTTTTATTTGCATATAGGCCAGGAAATTCTTATTATCACTGTTAAAACTGACAGGGATTAAGGAACATTCTTATTAGCATTGTTAAGCATGCATAAATGTTGGAACATGCTTATTTGCATCGTTAATTACTTATGAATGCCAGAAATCCTTATTAGCCTTGTTATTTGTTGATGAATATTAGGAAGTGCTTATTAGCACCATGATTGAGTATATTACATGTTGGCATGCTTATTAGCATTGCATCTGGTGTTTGTCTATTTGATCTTGGATCGTCAAGCGACAAGAGCTATAGTTATTACTTACCTAACGACCGATTTGATCACTATAGAGTGGGTTAGATATCAGTATGATTCCTCGAAGGTTAGAGAGGTTGGATGGCCAAGAGATACAAGCTAGGGAAGAGAATGACCAGGGCAAGGCCCCACCGCCAGCTCCAGAAAATTGGCAACAAGTGCTTGCTGCTATGCAAGCCAAGTTAGAGAGGCAGGAAGATGAGATTCCCCTCTTGAGATAGCAACAGGTTCCAGCAGGGAATCCACAGCCTGCAGTACTGGTAGTGACACAGCCAGAGGTACCAACGGTAGTATAGCCCCAAGGAAGGGGAGATAGAAGGGAACCTTTTTATGAGAGATTTAGGAAACAACACCCTTCAGTTTTTTAGGGCAGCTCAAATCCACTAAAGGCCAGTGGATGACCAAGATAACCACCATCCTTGATTTCATGAGGATATATGGAAATGAGAGAGTGGCCTATGCCACGTACATGTTTCAGGAGGATGCCCGAATATGGTGAGAGGTGGTATCCCAAACCAAAGCGGTAAACACCATGGAATGGGAATAGTTCAGAACTTTGTTTAACGAGAAGTACTACAACGACACAGTTAAAGCTGTGAAGGTAGAAGAGTTCAGCAAATTACTTCAGGGTAACATGACAGTGACTGTTTATGTTATGAAATTCCATAGATTGGAAAAGTTTTTCAGAGATTTGGTGCCCATTGATGGGGCCAGAAGAGAGAGGTCTCTTGAGGGGCTACAACCTATGTTAGTCCAGGATGTTCGTATTACTACTATGTCAGGATTGACCACCTATGTATAGGCTGTGGAGAGGGAACTTACAACTGAGAGCGCATAGAACAAGATTTGGCGTGAGAATGCGGCCATAAGGGATTCTAGGAGGTCGGGACCTCCATTTACAGGCTTTGGTAGAGGAGGAGGCCCCAGTGACCAAAAGAGAAAGACTTCAGATATAGTTTCAGCTCCAGGGCTAGATAGAAGGCCACGAGGCATACAGATGGGGCGCCAGGGTGGCGGTGAGACCTGGAAAGTATTCCCAGAGTGTACTTGGTGCAGAAGGCTCCGTATTGGGGAATGTTGGGCGAAGGCCTGTTGTGTTTGCAGTAGTGTGGGGCATTTGAAGAAGGATTGCCCGAGAGGCAGAAAGGAAAAGCCCAAGAAGGTGGACAGCCTGATGCTAGCTCGGGTGTTCACCTGACCTAGGTAGAGGCCGAGGCTAGTCCCTCGGTGGTTACAGGTCAACTTTCTAGAGCTGGAACCTTCTATACTATTTTGATTGATTCGGGTGCTACACACTCTTCTGTTGCTAGTAGGATTATAGATGGATTGTGTAGACAGTTTCTTTTATCCTATGGGGTTTGGTACTATGCTACCTACTGGGGAGTTAGTGGTATCCAAGAGATGGGTTAGATCACTACCAGTTATAGTGGATGGCAAGGAATTGTCAGTTGACTTAGTAGAGTTGGTGATGACTGACTTTGATATAATTCATGGTATGGATTGACTAGAGAAGTATGGGGCAACGATAGATTGCAAGAAGAAGATGGTAACCTTTGAGCCTGAGGGTGAGGACCCCTTTCAGTTCGTTGGCATTGTGCATGGACCCCGTATACCTATGATATCTATACTTATAGCTAGAGACCTATTGCAGGGGGGATGCATAGGGTTCTTAGCTAGCGTGGTGGATACAAGTAGATCGTGCTAGTGGGACCAGGACAGGCCTGATTAGTCTGTGAGTTTCTGGATGTATTTCCAGAGGATCTGCCAGGGTTACCTCTGCACAGGGAGATAGAATTTGTGATTGAATTGGCGCCAGGGATAGAGCCAGTGTCTAGGGCACTATATAGGATGACTCCAGCTGAGCTGAAGGAACTAAAGGTTCATCTACATGAGTTGCTAGACTTGGGTTTTATCAGGTCCAGTTTCTCGCCATGGGGCGCACCAGTTCTCTTCGTGAAGAAGAGAGATGGTTCTCTGAGGATATGTATCAATTATAGAGAACTGAACAAGTTGAATATCAAGAATAAATATCCTCTATTAATGATTGATGATCTATTTGATCAGTTGCAGGGTAGGATGGTGTTCGCCAAGATAAATCTTCGATTTGGTTATCACCAGCTGAGGATCAGGGATGAGGACATACCGAAGATAGATTTTCGTACTAGGTACATGCATTATGAGTTTTTGGTGATGTCATTTGGACTAACTAATGCCCCAACAACATTTATGGATCTGATGAACATGGTGTTCAAAGATTACTTGGATCGGTTTGTGATCATCTTTATTGATGATATACTGATATACTCTCAGTCATAGACAAAACACGAACATCACCTCCGAATGGTACTACAGAGGTTGAGAGAACACAAGTTGTATGCGAAATTCAAGAAATGCGAGTTTTGGTTGCCACATGTGACTTTCTTAGGTCACATAGTCAGTAAGGATGGAATTATGGTGGATCTAGCGAAGAATGAACCGGTCAGAGATTGGCCAAGACAGAAGAACGCTTCAGAGATCAGAAGTTTCTTGGGATTGACAGATTATTATAGGTGTTTTGTCAAGGGGATTTCCAAGATTGTGTAGAGTCCCAGAATGTTTACTTAGCCTAGTTAGATAATAGTAGTAGTAGTAGTTAGTAGTATGTTAGTTACTGTGGATTTTGGTTCAAGTCAGGACTTAGTTGGAAACTCATAGCAGCAGTTATGGATTTTATAAGTTTAACCTATAGTTTAAGAATATTAATTATAACATAAGGTTTGATTAATATTGTTGGTCATAGATATATTATTTATTATAACCTAAGGTTTAGATAGATCCAATAAGAGCATGACACTTGTCATAATCATGATTATTAAGGAATTAAGTATTTTTGATTAATAGTTTTAATAAAAGAAAGATCTAGAAGCTCTAGAACCTTACAGCAGCAGTTAGGATCGTGTTATGAATCAGTTGAAGCTGTTTATCCAATTCAAATTATGCTGAAAAAGTGCAAATATGTGTTTAATATATCTACGTATGTGGATATATCGCAACATAGGGACCGATATATCCCCTACAGAAGATAAGAAAAACACGTCGACTTTGCACGAACGATTGAACAAGCCTCGGGAATACTGGGGGATGCGATATATCACCTAGGGTGGGTGATATATTGGCTCCATGGGTATAGTTTTAAAAGTTTGACTTTTTGAATTTTAAAAATAGCCTTAACCACTTAGACCTGCCTTTGAATGACTTTGACTGAGTTCTTGGTGTTAGTTGAATGAAAATTCAAATCCTTTTCATTTTATAATCATTTATTTATTCAAATTAAAAGGGGTTAGTTTCACTCCTTGAACTCTATAAATAAGACCTAGTGCTTAGCCATTTTCTTCATTCATCAAGCATTTGATCAGAGCCTCCAAGGTGCTAGTGTTACTATAGAGAGATACACTTGGGTTTTAGGTTAAAGCTTTATCATTCTAAGCTTTTATACACACTTGGGAAGTGAGAAATAGTGTGATTTCGATATTGAGGTTTAGACCAATTCATAAGGTCATTCAAGGGATTCCTATTCCTTAAGTCCAGTTCTTTATAATTCTTTAGTTTTCTTTAGTTTCTTTTATTTAGATCCTAACTCTTGTTATTGATTCTTGATTAGGTGTTTATATTCTTGAAACTTAAGGTCTTTCTTGGTAAGTTTCTTCTTGATGGTTTAGTTCTCATATTCATCTTTATTCTTAAAGATTCTCACCCTTTTCTACTATTGGTTTATAGGAGTTTCTAAATCTCGTTCGTGTTTCCAAATATTCAGGCTTTTGGTAAGGAAAATAGGATATATTTTATATTTTATATGCCTATATGTTATGATATGTTTATGTTATAATATGTTTATGTTGTGATATGTTATGTTATGTTATGTTATGATATATATGAATATGTCTTGTACTCCTTGGGGCTTATAGTTGCTTAGCTAGCAAACCTCAATGCTTTTATGTCGCCTGAGGCTTATAGTTGCTTAGCTAGCAAACCCCAATATTTTTATGTTGCTTAGGGCTTATAGTTACTTAGATAACAAACCCCAAGATTACCATGATCATGGGTTAGAGTTGTGATATATGTTTTATAGTATGTGGTTATGATATAGCCTTATGCTTTTGATTTATGATGTATATTGTTAGTAGATTTTCCTTGCTGGGCATTAGGCTCACTCATTTATTTTTAGTGTGATGCAGGAAAGTGATTATGGAGGCAGAATGATTCTTGGTAGCTTGGCTTGTGTGTTAAGGAGGAATGAACTGAGTGGATTACGTGTCGATCGAGGATGACATTTATTTAGTCTTTTGAATTATGTTTCTTTTGTAAATCCGCATTTAGTTTTTGAACAATTGATTTAAAGTTATGTTTTATGTTTTACAAACAATGGGTACCCATGCCATATTACATTTTAATTTATAATTTTATGTTATTGATACAATAATTATTTTAGAGTTTTAATAAAGTTATGATTATTTCTTATGTTTTCTCCAAAAGTAGTAGCTAAGTCTAGTAGTTTTTAAAGGTCCAAGGTCTTAGAAATAGTTGGGTCATTACAGTTGGTATCAGAGCAATGATTCATTTGCATGAAGTTTTCCTTGATACACCCGCTCAAGCTCCGAATCTAACCGCCAATGTAAGTGTTTTTGTTGTATTTATTATGTTATAGTTATCGTTATTATGTTTATGTGTTATAGTTTATTGCTTTATTTATTTTATTTATTATCTTTGCATTTATGATTGTATATAGCGAAAACCTTTTTCCAAATAAATATTATTGTTATTTTTGAATGACATGTATGAGTTTGATTTTTTTTTACAATCATAATAAATAATAAATTTAAAAAATAATGACCAAGTTCGGTGAGGGTGGATACAAATCAATGGACCAGGTTCTATATTGAGAGTTAGGGGGCCATAGTAGTGGGAACGATTTTATTGATCCCAGCCCTCCCTCAATATGGTCAACTTTTGAACAACGACGAGTTTCGAGCCTGAGAATTAAGTCATATAGGATGGTTAGAAACACACTTAGAAAATAATAAAGATGACTTATTTTTCTAAGTATAGAAACACACCCTAATTATAAAGAAGGCTTAAATAATTCTTTTCATAAGAAGTCATAATTAATAGGTTCCAGTTATGTTTGCTTAGATTAAGATTTTTTTAGAGCCTATTAGGGTAAGTTCTAACATGTTTTCTCGACTATTAGAACTTTGCTGAAGATGTCGCTCAGAAGGTTTGCAAGCACCAATGTCAATGCCTCCAGCGTCGCTCACGAGATTAATGAAGCCTCTCCAGTTCCCAGAAGGGAAGCGTGTGTGTAATGACCCCAAATTCGCTAATGAGGCTTAAGGGCCTTGATTAGTGTGCCGGGAGGGCATAATTGGGTTAAATGTGATTTGAATGATTTTATTGATTTAAATGCATAATTATATGATTAATAATGCTTGTATGATTATATTGATGTTAATGCGATATATATATATAGTATTTGTGAGAACCACATTATTATGTGGGTAGGTTCGCAGAGCACGACTCGAGGCGATCCTAGGGCCAGATAGCAGGAAGAGTCACAATGGGGTCTAACAGTAGACTTTGGATAAGTCAGGGGTATTTTAGGTATCGGGTAGTTATTTAGACTATCAGGTTATGAAAATAAATATATGGAGATATATTTGAGGTTAGGAAGTCTAGGCGGGAATATTGGGGAAAATTACCGTTTTTCCCTCGGGGACCTTTCCGGCACCCCGAGCCTCGGGATTGACTTAACGGGATAGGGGTAGACTAAATTAAAGGAAAACAATAGAACACAAAATAAACCGACCCTTTATTCTCAGCCTTTTCTCTCTCTTCTCTATCAAGGAAAACACAAGAAAAACAAAGAGAATTTAGAGGTTTTGAGTTGGGATTTTTGAGAATTGAAGGTGGGATTTAGCAAATTAACTCAAGGATTATCCAAGGAACTTAATCAGGACTAAGGTAAGCATTGAATTCCCTTCTTTGTGGTTAGAAATTCTGAGTTTTGGCTGGGTATTGAGATAATTGTAATTTTGATGTTTAAGGGCAGAATTAAGGTGGAAAGCCTGGGAATTAACTTGGATTTCGCTTAGAGAAGTGGTTCAACAGAAGAGGTAAGCTTCAGTTTGTGAATTAGAGGTTTAAATTCGAGTTTTGCATGGCTGGTTCTAGTGTTTGAAGTTCTTGAGTTTCAGAAATTGAAGATGGGATTTCCATGAGTTTTAGGTTGAGCTTTCATTTGAATTATGTTGTTTAAGTCATTCTAAAGGTGTTGGGGTTAATTGGTTTTGAATTAGGGAGCTTTGGGATGATTTTGGGTAAGGTTTAGGTGTTGAAAATGGTGGAATTTCTGGGCACGAAGGGAAGGGCCGCAGCTCTATTCTAGAGCGCTGCGGCCCTAGGATGCAAAGGAGCTAGGGAGGCTCGGCTAGGGGTAAGCGCCGCGGCGCCCAAAGCAAGGGCCGCGGTGCGTGTCTTCTTTCAGGGGTGGCTTTGGTTCTGTTTTAGAGCAGGGCCACGACTAAGCTTCAAGGGCCGCAGCCCTTAGGTGCACACTCGAACATTTGGGGATTTTAGGCACGAGAATGTAGTCTAGGGTGCTCGGGATCGATTCCCCCACCGTGCTTGGTGGAATTCGATGTCCCGGAAGCTAGTATCGTACCCGAAAACCTTTATTTGAATATTAATGGAATCCAATATCTTGGTTGTGACTAGGTGTTAAGGCTAGGGCTCGGGAATGGATCGTGCTCGAGGAGTGTCGCTCGTAATCAGTGAACGCAGAAACTAAAGGTGAGAAAACTGCACCTAGTTGTATATCTGTAATGGGACTAAGGGTTCCCTATTGTGTATGCTTGAAAGGATGGAATTATGCCATGCAAGCTAATCAGTGAACCAACGGACTAAGAGTGCCAAGGATTACACTAGCGCACAGGGCGCAGCTTGGCCACTGGTAGCCGAGGACAGCTTAATATGCACTGAGCTCGGTTTAAGCGGGCCGGAGTCAGTGGGGTAAACAGAGGGCGCGGCCTAAGTTGTCGGCCCTGATTATTATGTGATTTGGATGCTATGAGACTTGAATGTTATAAGTGATTAATTGCATCCTTGATTCTGAATATATGCTGAATGGTTAATGTGGATTATTTGATAAAAGATCATGCTTAGTGAATTTACTGTTTGTTATTATTGTTTGTGTTGCACATTATGTTTTCTTGCTGGGCCTTGGCTCACGGGTGCTACGTGGTGCAGGTAAAGGCAAGGGCAAGCTTGATCAGCCCTGACTTGGAGAGCTCTGCGAGCTGAATGTACAAGACCAGCTGCTCAGCCGTCACGGTTGAGGTTTAGGCAGGGACGCGAGACCCAGAAATGTTCATTTTGCCTTAGTATGGTTGATAATTGTCTGTATTTTGGAGAGTCTGTAATCCAACTTTTATACTCTGTTTCTTTTGGGATCCCATGTATATAACTGTTTAATTATATAAAGTGAAACTTTTGAGACCAAAACCTTTTTAACCATAGCTCATACATGTTTAGTGACACGTTTTTAAATTAATGACTTGATTAGCAAGTCTTGCACCTTTGTAAGTACACAGTGTAGCAGTCTTGGCTATCCAGGGCGTTATAGCATGCTACCACTACTGCTGCTAACAGAAGTGTGCCGCTGTCGCTGGTTGACAACACTGCAGAAATTGCCAGACTACGATAGCAAGTTGAGGAATTACTGCAGCAACAGCGACAATAGGCTCAACCTCAAACTTAGCCTCCGCCTCAGCTGCAACCGCAGCCTCAGCAAATGGCACCCCCAACAAGTAGGTCTTTATGGGGGATGGCCAATGAAAACCTATGCGCCTTACCCAGCTCAGTACATGGAGCCAATCTACGAGCGGTTTTGTAAGCAACACGCTCCAAAATTTGAAGGGACAACCGACCCCTTCGAGGCGGAAGAATGACTCAGAAATGTAGAGCCGATCCTAGCGCACATGAATCTCGGCAACGCGGACCGCATATCCTGTGTTTCGTCCCTACTAAAGAAGGATGCTAGAATATGGTGGGACTTAGTTCAGCAGACTCACAATGTCGCCACCATGACATGGACTAGATTTGTGGAGCTGTTCCACAAGAAGTACTACAACTCTGCAATCATCGGTACAAGGGTCGAGGAGTTCGCTAGTCTATAGCAGGGCAACTTGATGGTAGCAGAGTATGCTCAGCAGTTCGACCGACTAGCCAAGTTTGCACCAGATATGGTTCTAACTGACTTTCTGAGGGTTGCCAAGTTCGTTAGAGGACTTAGAACAAATATTGAGCTATGGGTTAAGCTAGCAAATCCTAGAACTACTACGTATGCCGATATTTTAGAAATGGCTATAAAAGTAGAAAGGCTTCGGGCGAATGTTAGTAAGGAGGAGGCCAGTAAGCTTGAGCCTAAACAACAGGGTCAACCTCAGAATGGTCAGAACAACCACAACAACAACCATCAGCATAAGAACAATAATGGTCAGAAGAGAAGGCATCCTGACATCAAGCTGTCCGATAGCGACAAAAGAGCACGAACAAACAATGGAGGTAGCAAGTCGGGTTATGTTAAATACCCACAATGCTCTAAGTGCCAAAAGAAACATCCTGGTGAGTGCCGTGCAAACACCAGGGGATGCTACAATTGTGGTCAAGAAGGTCACCGAAAGAAAGAATGTCCCCAACTTAAGCTAGAAGAGAAAAGAGACAATAAGATGGTTCCTGCCAGAGTCTTTGCCTTAACCCAGGGAGAAGTTGACGCTAGCAATAAAGTGCTCACAGGTCAGATTTCTATCCTCAATAAAGTATGTTCAATATTATTTGATTCGGGAGCCACTCACTCGTATATCTCATTAGGAATGCTAGAGAAATTAGACAAACCTTGCGAAAGATTTAGAACTAGGTTTGTAATAGAGTTGCCTTCGGGTGAAGTTGTTAATCATCACGGATAGTACGAGGCGTACCGATCAAATTCGTGGAGTAGAACTAGAAGGAGACCTGATAGAACTAGAGATCAAAGACTTCGACGTCATACCGGGGCATGGATTGGCTAGCAAGGGATGACGCAACCATCGACTGTAGACGTAAGAAAGTGATGTTCGAGATTCCTGATGGTCAGAGATTATGCTTTATGCGAAAAGTTTCAGGGCTACGCACACCGCTTATTTCATATCTCAAAGCTCAGAGGATGATAGAAAAAGGATGTCAAGCATTCTTAGCCAGCGTCACGGATGTGGTAAAGGAAACACCACTAAAGGTTGAAGACGTTCGCATTGTAAAGGAATTCCTTGAAGTATTTCCTGACGACTTACCAGGGCTGCTGCCGACTTGGGAAATTGATTTCACAATCGAACTAGTACTGGGCACCGAGCCTATCTCAAAGGCACCATACCAGATGACACCTACCAAACTCAAGGAGTTAAAGACGCAGTTGCAAGAACTCAGAGACTTGGGTATCATTAGATTGAGCCATTCGCCATGGGGAGCACCGATTCTATTTGTGAAGAAAAAGGACAGAAGTATGCGGATGTGTATAGATTACCGCGAGCTGAATAAGATAACGATTAAGAATAAGTATCCACTACCCCAGATTGATAACTTGTTTGATCAACTTTGAGGAGCAACTTTGTTTTCAAAGATCGATCTATGATCCGGGTATCATTAGCTCAAGGTACGGGAAGAGAATATTCCTAAGAAAGCTTTTATAACTCGTAATGGGAGTTATGAGTTCCTAGTTATGTCTTTCGGTCTTACCAATGCTCCAGCCACATTTATGGATTTGATGAATAGGGTCTTCAAGGATTACATGGACAAATTTGTCGTAGTGTTGATCGACGATATCTTGGTGTACTCAAAGGATGAAGCTGAGCACGAGGAACATTTAAGGATGACCATGTTGCGACTGAAGGAGCATCAACTTTATGCTAAGTTCAAGAAGTGCAAATTTTGGCTTTCGCAAGTAGCGTTCCTCAGCCACATAGTATCCAAGGAAGGAGTTGCTGTAGACCCATCTAAGGTAGAGGTTGTGAAGGATTGGCCAAGACCAAAGAACGCGTCTGAGGTAAGAAGTTTTCTGGGATTAGCAGGTTATTATCGAAGGTTTGTAGAGGGCTTTTCTAAGATAGCCACTCCACTCACCAACCTAACCCAGAAGCAGCAAATATTCAACTGGACGGATAAGTGTGAAGAGAGCTTCTAGTTGCTTAAGGATAAACTATGCTCAGCACCAGTACTTTGTGTACCGACACCCCACGACAAGTTTGTAGTCTACTGTGATGTGTTGAAGCAAGGTTTGGGTTGTGTACTGATGAAGAACGACAAGGTAATAGCCTACACCTCAAGACAGCTGAAGGAATATGAGCAACGCTATCCAACGCACGATATGGAGTTGGCAGCGGTGGTCTTTGCATTGAAAATCTGGCGCCATTATCTTTATGGAGAATGGTGTGAGATTTATACGGACCACAAAAGCTTAAAGTATTTCTTCACACAAAAGGAGCTTAACATGAGGCAGCGCAGGTGGTTAGAATTAGTGAAGGATTATGACTGTGAAATCCTATACCACCTGGGAAAGGCAAACGTAGTTGCTGATGCGCTAAGTAGGAAAAAATATGGAAGTCTAGCAGCGTTAGCTGGAATAGAAAAGCCGCTACAGCAGGAGCTGATCAATGCCGGAATAGAAATAGTCATTGGTAAGCTGGCTAACTTGTCCATCGAGTCAAGTCTTTTCGAAGATATACTGATCGGGCAAGGGCATGATGACACATTAGTAGCACATATGGATGCAGTTAAAGAAGGCAAGACCACATATTTCTCGATATCAGGACAGGGGTTCTTGAGGTATAAGGATCGGGTATGCGTGCCGAATGATCATGGAATTAAGATAAAGATTTTGGAAGAAGCGCAAAATACCCCATACTCAGTTCACACAGAGTCGGCCAAGATGACTCACGACCTTAAGGCATTATATTGGTGGCCAGGAATGAAGAAAGATATAGCAGAGTATGTGTCTAAATGCTTAGTATGCCAGCAAGTGAAAGCAGAACATCAGCGACCTGCAGGCTTATTGCAACCACTTAGTATTCCAGAATGGAAATGGGACGACATAGCCATGGATTTCGTGATGGGTTTGCATCGAACAAACAAGCAGCACGACTCGACTTGGGTAGTAGTAGATAGACTAACCAAGTCAGCTCATTTACTGCCTGTTAAGACTACGTATACAACATATCAGTATGCATAAATTTATGTTCAAGAAATAGTAAGACTACATGGAATTCCTAAGACAATAGTATCCGATAGAGGATCGGTGTTTACATCGAGATTTTGGGGAAGCTTGCAGCAAGCTATGGGTACCAAGTTAAGTCTTAGTATAGCATTTCATCCTCAGACAGACAATCAGTCTGAGCGTACCATACAAATTTTAGAAGATATGTTGCGCGCTTGTGTACTTGATTTTGGAGGATCATGGAGTAAGTATTTTCCACTAATAGAATTCTCCTACAACAATAGCTACCAGTCAACAATCGGGATGACACCCTACGAGCTACTTTATGGAAGAAGGTGTCGATTGCCGATACATTGGGACGAAGTAGGAGAAAGGAAATTTTTTGGACCCGAAGCTGTTAGAGAAGCTCAGGATGCAGTAGCACTGATTAGAAAGCGTATGCTCGCTGCTCAGAGCCGTCAAAAAAGTTATGCGGATGCCAAGCGGCGTGATGTGGAACTCCAAGTCGGAGATCAAGTCTTCTTAAAGATATCTCCTATGAAAGGTGTGAAGCGGTTTGGGAAGAAAGGCAAGCTTAGTCCCCGGTTTATAGGTCCTTTTGATATATTGGAAAAAGTGGGAGCAGTTACATATATATTAGCCCTACCACTAGCTCTAGCAGATAGCCACAATGTGTTCCACATCTTGATGCTGCGTAAATATGTGTCAGGCCCATCTCATGTCCTCAAGTATGATACGATAGCACTCCTGAAAGACTTGAGTTACGAGGAACGACCAGTTAACATCCTAGACAGAGGGATGAAGGAATTATGGTCCAAGAGTATTCCGATAGTCAAGGTCCTATGGAGTAATAGTTTTGAGCGGGAGGCAACATGGGAGTTGGAGGAGGACATGTTAGCCCGGTATACGGAATTGTTTGGTAAGTAAATTTTGGGGACGAAATTCTTTGTAGTAGGGGAGAATTGTAGAGTCCCAGAATGTTTACTTAGCCTAGTTAGATAGTAGTAGTAGTAGTAGTTAGTATTAGTTAGTAGTATGTTAATTACTGCCGGTTTTGGTTCAAGTCGGGACTTAGTTGGAAACTCATAGCAACAGTTATAGATTTTATAAGTTTAACCTATAGTTTAAGAATATTAATTATAACATAAGGTTTGATTAATATTGTTGGTCATAGATATATTATTTATTACAACCTAAGGTTTAGATAGAGCCAATAAGAGCATGACACGTGTCATAATCATGATTATTACGGAATCAATTATTTTTTATTAATAGTTTTAATAAAAGAAAGATCTAGAAGCTCTAGAACCTTCCAGCAGCTGTTAGGATCGTATTATGACTTAGTCAAAACTGTTTATCCAATTCAAATTATGCTGAAAAAGTGCAAATACGTGTTTAATATATCTATGCATGCCGATATATCGCAGCATAGGGGCCGATATATCACCTACAGAAGATACGGAAAACACGTTGACTTTGCATGAACGATCGAATAAGCCTCGGGAATACTGGGGGAGGCGATATATCGCCTAGGGTGGGTGATATATCGGCTCCATGGGTATAGTTTTGAAAGTTTGACTTTTTGAATTATAAAAATAGCCTTAACCACTTAGACATACCTTTGAACGACTTTGACCGAGTTCTGGGCGTCAGTTGAACGAAAATTCAAATATTTTTCATTTTATAATCATTTATTTATTCAAATTAAAAGGGGTTAGTTTTACTCCTTGAACTCTATAAATAGGACCTAGTGCTCAGCCATTTTCTTCATTCATCAAGCATTTGATTAGAGCCTCCAAGGTGCTAGTGTTAATATAGAGAGATACACTTGGGTTTTAGGTTAAAGCTTTATCATTCTAAGCTTTTATACACACTTGGGAAGTGAGAAATAATGTGATTTTGGTATTGAGGTTTAGACCAATTCATAAGGTCATTCAAGGTATTCCTATTCCTTAAGTCCAATTCTTTATAATTCTTTAGTTTCTTTTATTTAGATCCTAACTCTTGTTATTGATTCATGATTAGGTATTTAAATTCTTGAAACTTAAGGTCTTTCTTGGTAAGTTTCTTCTTGATGGTTTAGTTCTCATATTCATCTTTATTCTTAAAGATTCTCACCCTCTTCTACTGTTGGTTTATAGGAGTTTCTAAATCTCGTTCTTGTTTCAAAATATCCTGAACTTTGGTAAGGAAAATAGGATAGATTTTATATGCTTATATGTTATGATATTTTTATGTTATAATATGTTTATGTTATGATATGTTATGTTAGGATATATATGAATATGTCTTGTAGTCCTTGGGGCTTATAGTTGCTTAGCTAGCAAACCTCAATGCTTTTATGTCGCTTGAGGCTTATAAGCAAACCCCAATATTTTTATGTTGCTTGAGGCTTATAGTTGCTTAGATAGCAAACCCCAAGATTACCATGATCATGGGTTAGAGTTGTGATATATGTTTTATAGTATGTGGTTATGATATAGTCTTATGCTTTTGATTTATGATGTATGTTTTTAGTAGATTTTCCTTTCTAGGCATTAGGCTCACTCCTTTATTTTAGTGTGATGCAGGAAAGTGATTATGGAGGTGGAATGATTCTTTGTAGTTTGGCTTGTGTGTTAAGGATGAATGGACTGAGTGGACTGCGTGTCGATCGAGGATGGCGCTTATTTAGTCTTTTGAATTATGTTTCTTTTGTAATTCCGCATTTAGTTTTTGAACAATTGATTTAAAGTTATGTTTTATGTTTTACAAACAATGGGTACCCATGCCATATTACATTTTAATTTATAATTTTATGTTATTGATACAATAATTATAAGAGTTTTAATAAAGTTATGATTAATTCTTATGTTTTCTCCAAAAGTAGTAGCTAAGTCTAGTAGTTTTTAATGGTCCAAGGTCTTAGAAATAGTTGGGTCATTACAGATTGCGTCATCACTGATAGAGTTGACACACAAGAATCAGAGGTTCATATGGTTAGACAAGTGTGAAAACAATTTCCGGAAGCTGAAGAAGTGTTTGATCACCACTCTTGTTCTGAGTCTTCCTACAGATCATGACAAGTTTGTGGTTTATTTTGACGCCTCGAGGAAAGGTCTAGGTTGTGTCCTTATGCAGACAGGGAAGGTGATGTCCTATGCATCATGTCAGTTGAAGGAGTATGAGCAGAGGTACCCCACAAATGATTTAGGACTTGCAGCAGTGGTTTTTGCGCTGTAGGTGTGGCGGCACTACTTATATGGTGAGAAGTGCGAAATATACACTAACCACAAGAGTTTAAAATACTTCTTCACCCAAAAGGATCTGAACATGAGGCAAAGATGTTGGTTAGAGCTGGTAAAGGATTATGATTGTGAAATCCTCTATCACCCTGAGAAAGCCAACGTGGTAGCAGATTCTTTAAGCCAGAAGGGTCTTGGACAGTCGTATAGTGCCAGGCAAATATCTAGGGAGTTGGTTGACGATATGACTAGAGCAGGAATTTATTTAGTGGTGGGCCAGTTACCCAACATCACCTTGCACACTACTCTTTCGGAGAGGATTAAGGAGAAGCAATTAGATGACTCACAGTTGGGGCAGATTAGAGGGGACATCCTAGCTGGAGTAGCTAAGGACTTTATAGTGTCAAGCATGGGATTGTTGAGATATAAGGATCATATTTGCGTTCTAATGGACACTGGGATCAGACGAGAGATTCTGGATGAATCTCATACTACCCATTATTCTCTACATCTAGGCACCATGAAGATGTATTAGGATCTGAAAGTTTTATATTGGTGGCCTGGGATGAAGAGGGACGTGACTGAGTACGTGGCAAGGTGCCTGACCTGTTAGCATGTCAAGGCAGATCATCAGAGGCCAGCAGTACTGTTACAGCCTCTGGATATTCCAGAGTGGAAGTGGGAGGTCATCACGATGGATTTCGTGATAGGATTGCCTAGGATAGTGGGCCAGCACGATTCAATTTGAGTCATCGTGGATCGGTATACAAAATCAACTCACTTTCTACCAGTGAGGACGAATTACACGATTGATCAGTATGCAGATCTTTATGTGAGAGAGATAGTTTTCCTTCATGAGACTCCGAGGTCTATAATGTCTGATAGGGACCCTATCTTTACTTCCAAGTTTTGGGGAAGTTTACAAAGGGTGATGGGTACACAACTGAAGTTCAATACAACTTATCATCCCCAGACTGATGGTCAGTCTAAGAGGACTATCCATATATTGGACGACATGATGAATGCATGTGTATTGGACTTTGAAGGGTCCTAGAGTAAATATGTAATGCCCTAGATTACCAAGATCGTTACACTGTGTATTTTAAAATAGTGCAAGACTAAAATGTGATTCTAAAGTCAACTAACAGGTTATGGTTAAAGTATTTTGATCATAAACGGTTAAATTTCATTAAAACAAATGTTTGATACATGAGATCCCGAAAATAGGGTTTATGTGGTAAACACAACTCTCAAGAGCTGATACAACAAAAGCCAGTCTAACGGCAAAATACAAATTTAGAGCTCTATTCCTGTAACTTTCCCTCAACCGTGGCGGTCGAGCAGGTGATGATGTACACTCCGCCCACAGAGCTCTCCAACTCATGGTTGGTCCAGTTTTCCCTTGCCTTTACCTGCACCACGTAGCACCCGTGAGCCAAGGCCCAACAAGAAAACCATAAACAACAAACATGAATAACAATAAGAGCATGTAATCATCTTTAATCTAATCAGCTCAACTAATCAGCAAAATACACATATAAAGCTATACAACAATAAACATGTACTTTCAACATATACTTCAATCAATAACACAAATGATTAGGTGTCGGTGCCCTTAGGACGAGCCCTCTGGTTATATAGCTGATCCCGACTCGCTTAGACCAAGCTGCATTCAGTATGCTTATCATCTGCCTCGACACCCTATAATGCCCCGACTAATTCTAAGACCTCGGACCATTAAAAACTACTAAGACATAACTACTATTTTTGAAGACATGCATAAAATAATAGAACTTTATTATAAAAATCCAAAATACGGGATCCCATTATTTAATACATAAAACATAAGAAAACATAAACCTATAATTAATTATTCAAAAACTAATTGCGGAAATACATAAATAAAAAGGCTTGAAATAACTTCATCCACGATCTTCTAGCAGTCCATCCATTCAGTTCACCCCCAATACACTTGCCAAAGCTGCCATGAATCCATTCCATCTTCCAAGCTTATTTTCTTGCACTATCTAAAATAAAAGGAATGAACCTAATACCCAGCAAGGAAAATCTACTAAAACTTATCATATATCATAAGACTATAAACATATACTATAAAACATATGACGTATCAACGTAAATCATAAAAACATAGGACTACAATATTAATGACCATTAACTCATTATCGTAGCATGTGATAAAATCATCTTGGTCCTCAGTCTACTAATCGAGGTAGGTTAGAACACAAAATAGTATATGATAACCCATCTAGGTCCTCTGTCTACTAATCAAGGTAGGGTAAATCATAACTCCAACCTACGATAATGATAAAATTCTTGGGGGATTGATTTGCTATCTAAGCAACTACAATACCCAAGTTACTATAACATAAAACATATTCATATACATATATTGTAACGACCCGGATTTTCAAGACTCGATAATGCGGAAACATAAATGTTTTCATTTAACAAAATGTCTCAAAAACCCGTATAAAAAAGTCTTTTTAAAAAGTCGTATGGCCATACTTAACATTTAGTAACAAACATATTTTATAAAGAGTAGAGTGAGCGTAGTTTAGGAAAATTACACAACCTTTCCAAAAATAAAATGGCTTCCCAAAAGGTCGGTCCACATGTACATTTGCAAGGTAGACTCCAGCGCTCACTACTCTACCTTGCCCTTGCTCTTACCTACAACGCGCAACAACTAGGTAAGCGAAAACGCTTAGTAAGTTCAACCTAAAACAAAGCATGTAGAGAATTAGAGTTTCAGATCCATCCGGACCCTACACAATCAATTTCAAGAACGCAAAAGCGTCTTGGCAAACTTATGGTCATGCTTGATAACCAATGATAAATTATTTCCTATAAACAGATAAAACCCTGCACTCAGAAAATCCTAGAACAAGCGGATATATTATATCACAACTATATCTTATCAACAAATATATTCCTGCACTCAAAAAATCCCAGAGCAAGCAGATATATTATATCACAATATAATTCGAGACCAATGCTCGACAATTTCCAACAATTCAGGCGTAACACGCCCTCCAACATAATTGTTAATCTGTAAGAGAGAATCGAGTCTCAACACTAAAATCTAGCCAATAAATATCTCCATCAAGGGTAACTATTGCGTTACCTAGGGCATCACTACTTATCCAAGAGTGAAATCGAATTTACACGGTTTTATAGAGACTTCTATGTTAATCATTGGTGCTGGTGAGCAGTTGCCCCTAGGGTGTTCAACCCCACTTAAACTTGGCAACCCTTAGTATCTATAGGCACTCTCACTGAATGGCGAATATTCACGACTGCTAGGAATAGCTTATCAGAGCACTTGCTCGGGTTCTAACTGTTCACTGATTAAGTAAGCATGAGGGCCCCTAGGTCCCATTCGTTTTGGCACCCCTAGGTTTAACCAGCGATTCTCACCTCTCGGTCAGTCGTCGCGGTAATGAGCCGGACATAATTAAATCAAGCAGTGTGACGGGGATCAGCCGTCTATTATATGACGGATATCTACCGTTCATATTTTCTAAATCAGCACTCACTAGACTAACGCCTCCAAGCAACTTTCTACGACAGTGTATATATGTGCATGTGTCCCTATACTAACACATAATACAATAATTGTTTCATGTTGCAGCCACACAATATAAGTTGACTTACTTGGAGTCCTTAGCACTCAGCAGGTTTCCACCCTCAAACGTCCAGTCCAGTTACGTTTAGCCAATACTTTAGTTATCCATACAGTATACTTAGATTAATTATGACACTCATAATTCATTATTATTATTTTGGGCAGTTTGGTCATTTTAATAAAAATCATTTGTAATGATTTATGATCCTTATTTGGTTTTAAACCCATTAAGGAAATTCATACAAAATATTTGAGACTAAACCCTAAGTCTCGGGGAGACCTATCCTATGGTCTCGATACCTAGGCTCGGGTATCACAATAGTATTTTCCCACAATCTACTAAAAATCTTATTATTTAAAGGTATCGCTATTAACCCGCACTTTCGACAAGTCGGTTAAAACATGTAAGATTTTAGCCGGTATTATATCCAGAAAATACTAATAAATTGCTTAATTATTTTTAAAGAAAATAAACTCTTAATTTTCCTTTTATTTTTCTTAAGGTTTTAATTTCTAAAAACCATTTTAAGAAAATTGCCTAATTTATCTTAATTAGGAAAACCGTTAAAAAATTTCCCTTCTTGACTAGTTAATTTTCCAAAATCAATTAATCAATTTTACTTGCTATAAAAATAATTCACTCAATTATTTTATCAAAATATAGGGGTTTAAACCCTCTTTTAATTTATTAACTATTAATAAATTAAATCTCTTATTTTTAAAAAGAATAAAAATTCTTTAATAAAAATAATTCACACTAAACTCAAAGTGGTAATTTTAGTGAAAATATTTTTTCAAGAGTTACCATGTTTATATCTTGAAATAAGCAAAATTTTACTTTTTACCTTAAGTTCCAAAATCTAATTTTTACACAATGTAAAAAGTCTATTTTTCACATTTTTAACTACATACTTTGTTAGTCCATAACTTTAAATTTACTTACCCAATTGTTACTAAAATTTCCCAATTCCACATTTGGTATGCCATTTAGGTCTTTGTAAAATCTTAGGTCAAAATGAGCATTTTTTATTGGTGAAATCATTTTCCAACAATGAGGTAAAAATGACCTTATTTTCAAGTCTTTTTTTTCTTCCAAACTTTGACAGTTAATAACTTTCAAACCGTTTAGTATTTTCTAACCAAATTTTACAGTGGAATACTAGGTTATGCCAATAATATGTCCAAAAAATTGTAGAAAAAGATGGGTTCATTTTTCCTATACAGTAGCTGTCCAAACTTGGTCCTGAAATTAAGAATACGAAAAAAAACAGTTTTTTACCTAAACTTTGAAATAACATAACTCACTCATTTTTAAACATTTTTAAGTGTTTCAAAAGCTCAATTTTATGTACTTAATCTCAACAACATCACAATACAATTAAATTTTACAAAATAAATATACAGTAGATCCTAGACCCCTTGGAAGTCACAGCTCAAAACATGTATTTTGTTTTAAGGTTTCCTACAAAACCCTTGGGGGGTTTTGGTTCCTATTTTCAAACATCAATACACAAGCATCATAAAAATTATAAAACAACTACCATAACCTTATTACATTACCAATAAGAAACTTTAAGCATTAATTATACAAAATAATGCTTAAAACTAAAAATCATACAATAACAACCATAAAAGTAAACTTTTGACCTCTTTGGTGTTCTTGCTTAAAGTTTGGATCTTCCTACTAGCTTTGACTCCTTCAAAACCTTTCAAAAACCCTAACCAACTCCCCCCAACAACATAGATAATTAGATATTTGAAACTCTATGATTAAAACTTTACAAAAGTCTAGATTATTGAAACTTTACCTTAGGGAAAACCCTTCCTAGACCAAGCTTAGCTTCCAAGTCTCCTTAGTGTTCTTGAGGTTGAAGGTGGAGAGAAAAATTTGAGAGAGTTTTCAAAAAAAGATGATAGTGAAATGGGAGAGAGGGTGGTCGGTTTTGAGGTTAGAAGAGCCCACACAACTCTAAAAAATATCACGTAGCCACTTGAGTGTTTTACCACCACTTGCCTATTTACCCTAATACTTAAATAAATGGGATTAAACTAATTAAAATTTTGGTCAAACCATTTTAAAGCCTCACACATGGCCGGCCACCACATATATTATATATGTGATCAATTTTTTTTTTTATAAATGTTAATAATTATTTCCTAAGAAGAAAAATCCAAATTGAATTTCTATACCTTTTTCACTCTTATTAAGTTTTAAACACAAAAATTAACACTAAATAATTAAATTAAATATCTTTCACATTTAATTTAATTAATCACACAATAAAATTTAACCTAAGGTCCATTTATGGAATAAAATTCCCCATTTCGGTAAAATTAAGCATTTAACACACAATGCCCTAAAATTTCCATTTTTCCCTTAGGTTTATTATTTTTGACCAAACTTTAATTTTTATGAATGTATTTTATGGCCAAAATATATTTGCCATAGTTTTTCATTTTATTTTCTGAGATTTTTACCCGATCAGGGTTTTTGTGTCGGTCCAGGACCGAAAGTCTTATCTTGACTTTTAAATCACAAAATTCATAATTTGGCTAGCAATACTCATGGAATAATTTCCAAAAAAATATAATATTATTTAAAATAACATTCTTAATTCGGGGAAAAAATCCCGACTCGAGTCGTTTAAAGGTACCCGAAAACGCATGACGTTACATATATAACATATCAACATAACATAACATAACATATCATCTAAAATTATCATAACACATATCTAACCTATTTTCCTTACCAAAAACCGGGATATTGGAGACAAGAACGAGATTGGAAAACTCCTAAAACCAACAGTAAGAATCATGAGTTTTTCTAAAGAAATGAAGATGAAAAAGAGATCTAAACCATCAAGATAGAAACTTACCGAAAACCATAAGTTTTAAAAAACTTAAACTCCTAACCAAAAGCCATAACAACAAGTTAGGATCTGAAAGAAAATTAAAGAACATAAAAGAACTATGATGGATTAAACCTGAGGATAAGAATACCTTCGATGGACTAGAACTCCGATCTACACCTCAATACTGAAATGTCACTCTATCTTACTTCCCAAGGGTTTAGAAAAGCTTAGATTGGAAAAGCTTTTAACCCAAACCCTAGTGTTTTCTCTCTAGAATAAACTTAGAAGCTTGGAGGCTCTGAAGAATGCTTGAATGATGAATGAAATGGCTGAGTACTAGGTCCTATTTATAGAGTTCAAGGAGTGAAACTAACCCCTTTTAATAAGAATAAATAAATGAATATAAATTGAATAAATTTGAATTTTCGGTTCAACAGATGCCCAGAACTCTGTCAAAAACGTTTAGGAGCAAATCTAAAGTTGTTGAGGCCTGTTTCTAATTCGAATTCCACAGATTTTCAAAACATACAAGTGAAGCCGATATATCGCCCCCTATAGGCAATATATCTCCTCCCTCTTAGTCCTGAGCCTCCATGTTTTCGTTCGTGCGAAGTCGATGTGTTTTCCGTATCAACCTTAGGCGACATATCGGCCCCTATAGCTGCGATATATCGGCATACGGTGATATTTTAAACATGTTTTTGCACTCTTTCAACATATTTTGTAATTGATTAAACAACTTTGACTGGGTAAAACGTAATCCTAACAACTGAGGGAAGGTTCTAGACCTTCTAGCTCTATCCATTATTAATTTATTCATCTAAAATGCTTAAATCCTTAATAAATATGCTTGTGACAAGTGTCATGTTCTTAATTATACTATCTAAACCTTAGGTCATAATAAATAATATCTCTAGGATCAACAATATTAATCAAACCTTATGTTAATATTAATATTTCTAAACTATAGGTTAAACTTGTAAAATCCATAACTATTTCTATGAGTTTTCCAACTAAACCTTGGCTTGAACCAATAACCACAAAAACTAAGCTACTACTACTACTATCTAGCTAAGTAAAATTCTGAGACGCTACACACCCTTGAGACGTACTTTCATATTGCATACAACTGCCATACAGTCACACAATACATATATTCAATTACGGGGAACCTTAGTCCCAAACACAACCACATGGGTGCATTTTTCTTACCTCGAGTCCCGAGTGATAGATAAAGAGCGGTCCCGAGCATGATCCTCAGTCCTAAGCCTTGAAAATCATCCTAGTCACAAGCAATAGTAGATAAATATCAAGTTCCAATCCAATAAATAACTTCGGAATATTAATCTAGCCTTCGGGACCTTGGATTCTACCAAACCAGGTAGTAGGATCTTTCCCGAGCCTTAACATTTGGGTTCGTGAGCTTAAAGCCCTCAAACCACCCTAATTTGTATTTGAGCCATGGCCCAGCCCCCTAAGGGCCGCGTTGTGCTCAAGTTAGAGGCTAAATGCCTCCCTACTGAAGGACACGGGCCGCAACGTGCTATACCTTGCGCCGCGGCGCGCCTAGACAAAATAGAAGCCCTCCAGCCTCCTCGAGCATACAGGTCGCGGTGCCTGAAGAACAGGGCCGCGACCCAAGCCCCCAAACCCAGAAAACTAGCCTTTTTCCTGCATTTTCCTCGAGCCTAAACCTCAAAATTCAACCCTAATCATCAACCAAACTCATATTTAAGCCCAGAATTCCTATCCTTATAACCTAAACATTTTATCGAGTTTATAACAATTTCTTACACTTATCAAATTCCCAAAACCAGAAGCTAACCAAACATTTGTGAACCTATCTAAACCCAACCATAATTTAGAAATTAAAACTTAGAATCTTATTGCAGCTTGTAGCTTAGATCCTTAGCAATCACTTAGTTGTTCTTAGCTTAATTTCCCAGCTATCTTCAGTTCAATTCCTAGCTTGATTCCCTGGCTTTTCTCCTTCAATTCACCAAGCTTACTTAGGTCCTAGAGAGACAGAATGTGTATGAGAAGAGGGAGAGGATTCTGTATATTTCTGATAAATTCCTAAGGCCTTCTGTGTATATCCTTAACCCAAAAAGACCAAATTGCCTTCAAGCTTTCTCCAGCCCTCTAATTGTTCTAAGGGTAAAACAGTCATTTTCCCAAATTCCTGCTAATTCCTCAAGTCGCCCTACAAATTCCCAATTAATTCCATCATGTCTAACTAATTATCAAAGACCTATCAGTTACTCAATAAACCCCAAATTGTATTCTAAGATTCCAAACTACCCCTAAGCTCACCCCGAGCCGGGTACTAAACCCTGCTGTGACTATTCCGCTAATCCGCTCACTAGGATTGCCTCGAACCATATACTGCAAATGTGTCCACATAATAATGTAGTCTCAACCATTTATCACATATAATCACATTTATGCCCTTAGCGGGCCAAAATTACAAATACACCCTTATAAACAATAAATGGCCCACATGCATATTTTATACTCATAAACATGCATATAATATTTTCACATAATCATATAAATCATGCATGCCACATAGTCATGCATTTAAATAATTAAACACACACATATGTCTAATTATGTCCTCCCGACATGCTAATCCAGGTACTAACCCTATTAACATTTTTTTGAGTCGTTACAACTATCCCTCCTACTGAGATTTTTTTCCTCAAAATTTACTTGAACAAATCGGGATACTGATCCTGCATAGCTGAATCAAGCTCCCAGTTCGCTCCCTTGACCTTGCTATTCCTCCATAATATCTTGACTAAAGGAATCGTCTTGTTCCGCAGAACCTTATCTTTACTATCTAGGACCTGAACTAGTCGCTCTTCATACAATAAGTCTGTCTGTAACTCCAGATCCTCATATCTTAACCCATGAGTCGTATCTAAGATGTACTTCTGAAGCATAGAGATGTGAAATATGTCGTGAACCCCTAATAGTGATGGTGGCAGAACCAATCTATAGGCTACCTGCTCGATCCTCTCTAGGATCTCAAAAGGTCCTATGAATCTAGGGCTCAACTTGCTCTTTTTCCCAAACCTCTTCACTCCCCGCAGTGGCTAAACTCGCAAAAATACTTGGTCCCCTACCTGGAACTCCACGTCCCTATGCTTAGGGCCAGCATAGCTTTTTTGTCTTCTCTGTGAGGTGAGCATTCGCGCTCTGATCTTCTCAATAGCTTTGTTAGTCTTTTGAACCATTTATGGACCCAAATACTTATTTTTCCCCCATCTCATCCTAATTAATGGGCGACCTACACTTCCTTCCATACAACATCTCATATGGAGCTACTCCAATCGTCAAGTGATAACTGTTATTGTATGAAAACTCAATCAATGGGAGGTACTTACTCCAAGACCTCTCGAAGTCCAATACACACACTCTAAGCATGTCTTCCAATACCTGAATCGTCCAATCAGACTGTCCATCTGTCTAAGGATGAAAGGCTATACTGAACTTATATTGAGTCCCCATAACCTTTTATAAGCTACCCAAAACTTGGAAGTAAATATGGGATCCCGGTCCGATACTATAGATTTAGGAACCCTGTGGAGACATACAATCTCCCTTACATACAACTCTGCATACTGATCCACATTATAGTTTGTCCTCACTACAGAAAATGAGCTGACTTGGTATATCTGTCCACTATCACCCATGTCGAGTCATGTTTCCCCACTAACCTGGGCAAGCCTTCCACAAAATCCATGGTAATATCTTCCCATTTCCACTCAGGAATACCTATAGGATGTAACAACCCTATTGGCCGCTGGTGCTCAGCCTTTACCCGCTGATAGGTTAAACACTTCGCTACATAGACGACCACATCCTTGTTCATCCTAGACCACCAATACAATGACCGAAGATCTTGATGCATCTTCATGATTCCTGGATGTAATGAATATGGTGTGGTATGAGATTCATCATGTAACGCTCTGGATAACCAAGACCGTTATACTGTGTGTTTAAAATAGTGCATGACTTGCTAACCAAGTCATTTAAATAAAAACGTGAACCTAAAGTCATAAATAGGTTAGGTTTAAAAGATTTTGGTCATAAACAGATAATTTTCATTAAAATAAATGTTTAGTACATGGGATCCCAAAACATGGTTTAGAAGACATATTTACAAAATTTCCAAGTGTTATAAATAAACAAAGCCACTCTAATGGCAAAATACACATTTTAGGTTTCCGTCCCTGCACAATCCCTCGACTGTGGCGGTTGAGCAGTTGACAATGTACACCTCGCCCCCAGAGCTCTCCAACCCATGTTTGATCCATCTTACCCTTGCCTTTACCTGCACCATGTAGCACCCGTGAGTCGAGGCCCAGCAAGAAAACCATAACATCATAGCATGATCAACATCGATAACAAAATAATTCATAAAACATAACCAGATATTCAGTAGTCCATAGCATTCACATAGTCAGTGATAACAATTGACAAATCAACAATCTATTATCCAGGTATTCAACATGCCATAATCATCAGATTATCAATAGTATACATATCATACAATAACTAAGGTCAATGCCCTTAGGCCGCACCCTCTGTTTAACCCAGTGTCTTCGGCTCACTTAGGCCGAGCCTAGTGTTCAACCCATTGACTCTAGCTCGCTTAGGCCAAGCTCAGTGATTATTTAGTTAATCTCAGCTACCAGTGGCCGAGCCGCGTCTTGTGCGCAAAAATTAATTCTGGCACTCTTAGGCCATTTATTTCATGCTCACATGGCATAATACCATCATACAACATTGCATACAAGTACAAGGAACTCTTTGCCCCAACATAGCCACACAACCGGGTGCAGTTTTCTTACCTTTGATTCTGAGCGGAGAAGGTGAATTGGTTCCGAGAACGGTCCTCATCCTCGACTCAACGATAAACCTAGTCACAAGGGCCATAGATATCTATCAACTTCCAACCAGAAATAAAATACCTAGGGAACAAACCTAGCCTCTGGGACCTCAATTTCTACCAAACCGGGTAGTAGAAATTGTCCCGAGCATCTAGGATCAAACTCCCAAGCCCTAACAACATTTGAAATAATCCTTAGACCAGAACTCCTAGGCGGATCGCGACTTGGCTCAGCAAGTTGCGACTTACTCCAAGTCAGAGAGCAAACTCCCAAGCCAGAGGGGAGGCAGGTCGCGACTTGGCCAGGCAAGTCACGGCGCACCGCCAAGTTAGAGAGCCTCCCAGGCCATAAGGGCCACACGCGCCGCAACGCCCCTTGGCTGGGTCGTGGCGCGCCTTGCGAACCCAGAGGAAACCTGGGTTTTCTCCTCCTTGTCCCAGGCAAGAACACTCACTCCTACCCATAATTTCTTCCTCAAAAACTTCCCAAATTCCATTATCAATCAAGTTACGAGTTTTAAGAATAAACCACCTATCTTAATCCTCAAAACTTTAGCAATAAAATTGAAGTCACCAATCAAATTTAGCAGGTATTATCCCCTCACAAGTTCAGCCAAATTCATCACTAAACCCATACTCAAGAACTCAAAGATTCAATCGAAACCATTCAGTCAAAACACAGAAATTTAAAGCAGTGTTCTTACCTCAATTGGAGACCCAACTTTCAGTAGAGACCTTCACCCCAATCTAGCTCAATTCTCTAAATTTTCTTCTGAATTCCAGCTCCAAATTCCAGCTTGAATCCCTTAACTTTCTATCTAAAACTCCAAGCCTCAAGTCACTTTCATCAGCTCAAGAATTAAAAACCAAAGGGAAGAGAGATGAGAGAAATATTGAGGGTGAGAGAGGGAAAGTAGGTTGAGAGTTTTTCCTTCTTTCTTTCCTTAGACTATTCTCCAATCTTCTCAGCTTTGTCCTAACAAAAGGCTGAACAAATCATTAACTAACAAAAAGACCATTTTATCCCTCCCAACAAAACTAACCTTTAACTTAATCTAGGGGTATAATAGTCATTTATTCCCAATTCCCAATAATTCCTCAAGTGTTCCTAATATTTACCACTTAAATCCTATCATCCAGTTAATCACCAATTATTTACCCACTGTCCAACAATTCCCAACATATTCTCTAAATTCCCAAAAATACCCCTAGGCTCCCCCGAGCCGGATATTAATCCCCACCGTGACTATTTTGCCAATCCGCTCGCTAGGACCGTCTTGAGCCATATGTTGCAAATATATCCACATAATAATGTGGTCTCAACAATTTATCACACATAATTACATTTACGCCCTCAACAGGCCAAAATTACAAATATGCCCTTAAAAGCTACACAGGGCCCACATGCATATTTTATACTCATGCATTTAATCATTTTCACATAATCATATAATCATGCATGCCACATAATCATGCATTTTATCATTAATTCACATATATACCCATTATGCCCTCCCGACACACTATTCGAGGCCCTTAAGCCTTAATAGAAAATTCTGGGTCGTTACACATCAAGGATCTCTCGTCTAATATCTATGTCCACCTGAACACAAATCCGGTCTTTATATCTCAGCAAACCCGTCTCCGAAATGGCATAATCCTTAGCTACTCCAGATAGGACATCCTCTCTAAACTTCATCATCTGTGTATCATTCATCTGGCCCTTGTTTATTCTCTCCAAGAGGGTGGACTACAAATTAATATTGGCCAACTGGCCCACTACCAATTCTATCTTCACTGTGGTCATGTCTTCTGCCAATTTCTTCGATATATGCTTCAAGATAAACAACTGCCCGGGGCCCCTCCAGCTCAAAGCATCTACCACTACATTGGCTTTCCTTGGGTGATAAAGGATATCACAGTCATAATCATTTACCAACTCTAGCCAAAATTTCTGTCTCATGTTTAGGTCCTTCTGGGTGAATAAATACTTCAAGATCTTGTGATCGGTATATATTTCATACTTTTCTCCATATAAATAGTGTCGCCACACTTTTAGCGCAAATACAACCACTTATAGTTTCAAATCATGATTAGGGTACCGTTGCTCATATTCCTTTAGTTGTCATGATGCATAGGCAATAACCTTCCCACTCTGCATCAGCACACATCCTAACCCCAGTCTTGATGCGTCACAATATACGACAAAATTTTCCCCATCTGAAGGGAGATTGAGCACTGGAGCAGAAATCAACCATCGCTTCAGATCCATGAAACTATTCTCACATCTATCTGACCACACAAACTTCAGATTCTTTCGCATCAACTCAGTCAATGGTGTGGCAATCTTTGAGAATCCTTCCAAGAATCGCCTGTAATATTCCACCAACCCAAGGAAACTCCTAACTTCTGAGGCGTTCCTTGGTCTCAGTCAATCTCTAACTGCTTCTACCTTGGCCAGATCTACCTTAATCACGTCTCCACTGACAATGTGACCTAAGAATGCCACTCGCGGTAAAAAAACTCATACTTCTTAAAGTTGGCATACACTCGATGCTCCTTCAATCTATGCAAAACCAACTGGAGATGCTGCTCATGCTCCTTCTTTGAACGAGAGTAAACCAGGATGTTGTCGATGAAGAAAATCACGAACTGATCTAAATAATCCTTGAACACCCTGTTCATTAGGTCCATGAATGCTGCTGGGGCATTAGTCAACCAAAGGACAAGACTAGGAACTCCTAATGCCCATACCTCGTGCAAAAAGCCGTCTTCGGGATATCCTCATCCTTGATCCTCAGTTGGTGATAACCAGATCGAAGATCAGTCTTTGAGAATAATGTCTTACCCTGTAACTGGTCAAATAGGTCGTCTATCCTTGGTAGTGTACACTTATTCTTGATGGCCAGCTTGTTCAACTCCTTGTAATCTATACAAATCCTCAGGGTCCCATCCTTCTTCTTCACAAACAAAACTAGAGCGCCCCATGGTGAGAAGCTAGGTATAGTAAATCCCAGGTATAATAACTCCTACAACTGTACCTTCCACTCCTTCAGCTTTTCAGGGGCCATTCTGTATGGTTCCCTCAACACTGGTTCTGTACCAGGTGCTAACTTAATGATGAACTCGATCACCCGGTGTGGCGACAGTCCCGGTAAGTCCTCAAGGAACACATCTAAGAACTCACACACCAATCTGGTCTCCTCTGGTCCCACTAACATGACATAGTGGTGTCCACCACACTAGCTTGGAATCCTATACAACCTCCTTGTAATAGGTCTCTAGCCCTCAATGCTGATATCATGGGAATGTGGGGTCCATGCATAGTGCCAACAAAAATGAAGGGGTCCTTACCCTCAGGCTCAGAAGTAACCATCTTCTTCTTGCAGTCTATAATCCCCCATACCTGACCAACCAATACATCCCAGAATCATGTCGAAATCATCCATGCTCAGCTCAATCAAATCCACCAATGGTTCCATGTTGTCCACCACCACTAGCAGTGACCTAACCCATCTCCTAGAAACTACTAGTTACCCAGTAGGCAATATAGTTCCAAACCCCATAGTATAATATTTGTTGAGTCTAGTTTTGTGTTGTGTTTTAGGTAGTTTTTATTAAGTTTAGCTAATGTTTAGTGCAATACTATGCTTGTTTTTGTATGTTTTCAAGTTTCAGCGTAAAAATAAAGGAAAAGAACAATTGGATTAAATTGGCAAAAAAATATTCTTTTTGTTGTTGATTCCATGAAAAGATGAATCCTCAAGCAATTTTATGGCTTTGGTAATTTTTCAAGATCAAAAGCGCAAAAATTGAAAAAGTGGATAAGGGTCGTGGCGCTATGATTCTGAGCCGCGACTAGGTCTAAGGTAGAAAGCCTGTTTTTCAAGGATAGACATGGGTCGCGGCGCTGGAACAGAGGGCCATGGGGCTGAAGGATTTGTATGCCCAGAAATTGAACCTGGGCCGCGATGCTAAAGAGGTAGGGCCACGACCCACATGACGCCCATGCAAACCCCAAACTAACACGAGTCGCGGCGCTTGAAATGTTGGGCCACGGCCCGCATTGCTTCTCAAGAAAGAAATTATGTTTTAAACCTAATTTTGAGAGGGGAAATTAGACAGAAAGGGAGGACAAACTCTGAAGGAGAAAACACATCGTGGATCATCTCCATTTGCTCTCTACAGTTCTTTTTCTATTGCCTTTTAATTCTATATTATTTTTAATTGCTGTTGATGTTTAGATTGACAATGTTGAACTAATTTCTTTATTAGGGTTTTAATGGATTCTCTTGAACTGCTTTGATGATCTAATGCAATATTAGTATTTTTCGTCTTCGTCTATTAAGCTTGTCTCAATCTATTTTAATGCATGAAATGTGATTGGACATCTTATTTCATTGTCTATTTGTGTTTGAATTGAAATGCTGAAAAGTGAAATTTAAAGAAGCTCTGATTGAAACAACATAGATTTAATTTAGAATGAAAGTATCTAGGTTATTTGTGCAGCATCTAGGTTATGAATTCATTGCCTCCTAATTGTTGAATTTATCATAGAAATATAGAAAGTTCACAATTAGGTTGAGTTTTATAATTCCTAATCCGATTATAAAATACCTTGACAACTTGTTAGCTTAATGAGAAGAAGAGTTTTTAATATTGTGTTAGTGATTGATAAGAGGAATTGTAGATGAAATTTAAACCCCTAATCGTTTAAATCCTTGGAATTTTATTCTTGTTTATGTTCTTACAATCTTGCATTATTTTAGTAGTTTTATTGTTTTTAATCATCAATATACAAAACCAATTTTCATTAACCAAATAGAAACTAAGAACTAATTATCTGGTAATTGATAATTTAGTTCTTGTGAGATACTTGGTCTTTCCAAGAAATTATTACAAATTGTGACTATGTGCACTTGCATTGCTTTAATTTTCGCAACAATAATCACAAGGCCTACACAATCTATCTGTTGACGCGGTTCTTCGGCAACAGGTAATTAAGAGAAGAAGAGAAAGAGATTAGTACTTAAAAGTAGAACCGCCGCAGATATGAAATCTTTGTGAGAAGAACTAGGTGACCCTAAACACGTTTTTTAAGTGGTTCGAAGGTTAAAATCCTTCTACTCCACTAGTCAATATTATTGATCTTTTCTGGGTAATTGGTTTACAAAATATATAGTTCTTACAAGACTATTTTTTCCAACCCCTATCAATTCCCAGGGTCTCCATATTTATAGGAGAAGGCACCTGGAAATTGGTAGGGAGGTCATCCCGTGACCTTACCATTTGTCATATCAAGTCTGTGATATTCATGATTACTTCCTAAACCTGACACACAAGTGTGGTCTAATCAGTATGGAAGGAGATAATGGGCCGCACGGCCCAACCCATCCGTGGGTGTCTGAATACGCACGTTCCTGCGGCGTGTCCGAGAAGTCAGGGGGATATCGGACACGTGATGGCAGGATTATGCACGTTTATCTTGCGTGTTGACCTCCCATAGGGTCAGAGCTTCCTGAGAAGCTCGCTACCGGAGCAATCCATAACCCGAGCTGATCCTTCAGTGGTCGTCGGATGTTGTTCCCAGCTCCTGGAACAACAAGAAGGAGCAGGAAACTCCATCCCCTCGAGATAGAAAGGGCCCGTCCTGAAGATAAAGCCTCTGGCCTGTGGGAGCCTCGGGCTAAATCATGTTTAGTCCGAGGATAGTCCTGCTAAACAGCCCGTGGGAAATCCAGGGCGTACATCTGCCCCCCAAGCTCCTGCTCGTGGTCCATGACGTCAGACATGGGAGGCCACAGTTGGAGCTTTTAGACTTCTCCCATAACCCTTCGCATTCCATGCTTTTCGCATGCGTCTGATACGTGGAACGCCGCGGGTGGCGACGGTACATTCTTCGAGAACCGCATTAAATGGCCTAGCCTACTGTCCAGCCGTCGTTTCACATTTCGAGTGGAGGGTCTCCCAGGAGCCTTTTACACGTGATCCCCCCTTGTATAAAAAGGGGGTGGTCATCCCACGCACGGACCACCTTACCATTCAGAACCTCTCAAATTTCCTTCTTTTCTCTCTGACCTTCCGAAGAGCAAAACCCTCATTTCCATTGCTCTCATCTTCTCCGTTCACGAAGCTTAAGCGTGCGAGTTCCTTCAAGGCCTTGGAGACTACTGTGCCCACGAAGCCCCTACTCGCGCAGCAACCTCGCTCACCATCCAACCCTATACTGTAAGTCTTCTGTCCCCATTTATTTTTGAAAGCATGCCACTGTAGCCTTGGTAAAAAATTTTACTGTAGCCACATGCAGAGGTTTTCTGGGTCGCGCGGATATGGAGGGTGATGGCCCTTCTTTGATTAGGGCACATTTGCCATGGGACATCGCCTTAGAACATGGGTTCCATGATTCTTTCTTAGGAACAATTTCTGGTAGGATCCGTAGGAACTTTGGGTGCAAAAACCGGGTAGCTTAGGGAATACGCCTTAAAAGCGGTTTTGCCACGCCTTGCCTGTTGAAACTTTCCCCCCAAGGCAAATTTTTTTTTTTCTTACTCTGAGCCATCTGACACACGAATTCCGAGTAATCTGGGATCTGTTGAGGGCATAGGCGCGTGTTCCTTGGAACGCGTGGCACCACTCTCCACGGGCTGGGCTTACCCCAGCTCGTGTACTTAATGCTTGTCTCACTCTCCTGCTTGGGTCGCCTTTTCTAAAGTGTTTTCTTTTGCTCGATAGGCGACCAGATGGCTCCAAAGAGAAATCTGCCACAGAAGAATGTGGGAAGTTTGGCCTCCCAGAAGGATAAAGGAAAGGCGGTGGTGACCAGCTCGCCAATTCCTCACATTGGACCGGCGGTGGAGAAGCAGGCCGAGGTGGCTCCTGACGCGTTTTTCGAGGCGGAGAGAATCGTCTCGAAGATAACCAGCCAGGCAAAGATCACCAAAATCTTCCTTAACCACAACATTCCTCTGGGGAAGACCTCCGTGATCGCCCGACCTGCTGCGGATGGGGAGAGGAGCTGCACGCTGCTCGACGAGTCGTTCGCGGCCTGGAGCGGGGAACACTTCAAGGCAGGGGCCTTCCTCCCCCTGGATCAGTATTTTGCTGATTTTCTGAACTACGTGGGGTTGGCCCCATTTCAGCTCCCCCCCAATTCCTACCGTCTGCTGGCGGGACTGAGGTATTTGTTCCAAAAGCATGAGTGGGAGGTCCCCACTCCTGCTGATATCTTGTATTTCTTCTGCCTCAAAGCCAGCCCGGACCAGCGGGGGCGAGGCGACGGGTTCTATTACTTAACCCGCTTCCCTAACACAGCAGCAGTGATCGAGCTGCCGAGCCATCCAAACGACTTCAAAGACCAGTTTTTTATGTCTACTGGGTTCCGAAACTGCGATCATCATTATTTCAACCGCCCTCGTAAGTAATCCTCCATTTAGCTCGCCTTTTAACGGTTATCTTATTTTAGCCCGTCCCTTATTCCAATTCTGATTTCGACCAACCTTGCAGCCATCTACTCGAGGACCGAAAAGTCCGTGACCCTCGGGGGTCAATACGACACACTGGCGAACCTGCCTCCCAGTGAGAAAGACTACCGCGTGCTCGTGACAGACGAGACGATGGTATTCTGCAAGCTGATTTTCCCAAATCAGACTTTGAATTTGAAAAGGCCCCGGAGGCCTCCCCCAGCCCGCGACAACAGGCCGATCGTCGCGGAGGAGGTCGCAGATGACGAAGCGAGGAAGAAGGTGAGGAAGTTCCTCTGGTGAGGAACAGGAAGCGGAGCTTGGAGGTCGCCCAGGGGATGATCGAGGAGAGGGCCCAATCCGGAGCAGCCGCGGGTCCTTCCGGTCAAGGTAACTTTTACTTATTTAAGAACGTAGATAGGGCCACTGCATACCCCCGGCTGGTTAGGTTCAACCCTAGGCAGCTCGTCCATCGTCACCCAAGGAATCCGGACCTGGACACGCTTCTGCTCCACTGCGTTGACCAGCTCGTGCTGGACAACCAAGAGAGTCGGCCCAAGGGTACCGTAGTAGTAGATAATACCCTAGCCTTTAGGTCGGCCATTTTTGAGGAGTACGGGACCAATTTACGCACGTGGCCTGCGCTCCAGAGGGGCGTCTACGCTCCGGGGATTAGGCAGTACGTAGAAGAGTCCAGCCCCGATTCAGAACCGGACCTAGAACCTTCGCCAGTTCGTGAGATAATCGTCCTAGGATCTTCCAGCTCGGGGGGTAGGGCTCCCTTAGTATTTGCTTTCTTATTGCCTTTATTTCTGTATGATTGCTGATAACCGTGTTTTTTGCTCTTTGGCAGAAGAGATGTCTCAGCCCGGGAATAGTCTGCGGGGCGTTGTGTTTGGTGGGAATCCCCCAGCGGGGCCGAGGTTAAAGAGGCTTCGCGAGTCCAAGAGCTCGACCGGGGTCTCCACCAAATCCCCAGCTACGGAGAAGGGGAGAGACCCGTCATCCCAGGTCGCGGGGGCGAACCTCCCTGTCGCTAGGACAGGACTCATGCATCCGCCACCCCAACGATCTCCACTGGCCGCCCAGGACGGGGTAATAGAGGTCGGGAATCTGGCCGCGGTAGCCCCGGACGTGCGTATCCCGGTCGACCCCCGGGCTCTGGAGAAGATGCCCGAAGCATTCCGGGGTACGGTGTACGAGTCGGCCAGCTACGCCGTCAGCCACTATTACAATATCAGGGAGAAGGAGCTCCGGGCCATCGAAACAACGAGCCCGGTCCGAGTTATAGAGTCCGCTATGGACATGACTTTAACGGTAAAGTGCCCCCTTCTTTTAAGGCTTTGACACTCACACGCCGCCTTTCTCCTTCCAGTTTGCTAATTTATCACTCTTTTCTTGCAGGGCATGGCTGCCGCCTATAGAGGCATCGTTAGGACCAAGGCCCAGCTCGAGGGTTTGGAAGCAGATCGCCAGACTGCCCTCCAGGAGTCTCAGGAGGCGAGAGACGCCTTGGCGGCCTCAAAAGCCGAGCTAGAGAAGGTCCACTCGGAGAACCAAGAGCTTAAACGCTCCCTGGCCGCATCCGAGCTAGAGAAGCCTCGCTCCGAGAACCTAGAGCTTAAAAACTCCCTGGCCGCATCGCGGGCAGACCTTGAGGTGGCGAAGGCCGAAGTCCAGACCTCCCAGACCGCCCTGAAAGACGAACGGGTCATGTCGGAGCAGTCCTTACAGGACCTATTCTATCACTGCTGGTCCCACAATCCGGACGCGGACTTCTCCTTCATGCCGCCGGACCTCTGGGCATTCCTGTTGCCGCGGCTTCAAGCCCGCCTGAATAAGGAGGCTCCTCCATCGGAGACTGGAGAGGCCTCTGCCGCGGCGGAGCAGGGTGAGACCGCGACCTCCAAAGGGCCAGCTGATGGGGCTTAGGATGCTTCTTGTTTTCGTATTTTGAACTCTTTTTTTTTTTTATTGTAATTCTCTTTTTTATGTGAGGCGTTTCCGCCTCGAGACAATTTGCTCAACCAGTTTTACATATATATTTTCATGTATTTGGTCATAATTTATCTCTTTATTTTTATGAACGTAGTTCGAGTTAACTTTATCCGTATCCCGGGCTCTTTAAATAAGATCCGCGTTCAACAATTTTCTAGTTCACTCCTAAGCTTTCTGACCTGGTTAAGACCAGGAGCTTATTTTGAAAAAACTCAGATCGCGTCAACTTTTATCCGTATCCCGGGCTCTTTAAAGAAGAACCTCGGTCAACAAATTTTAGCTAACTTCTAAGTTTTATGACCTGGTTAAGACCAGGAACTTATTTTGAAAAAACTTAGTTCGGGTCAACTTTTATCCGTATCCCGGGCTCTTTAAAGAAGAACCTCGGTCGACAAATTTTAGCTAACTTCTAAGTTTTATGACCTGGTTAAGACCAGGAACTTATTTTGAAAAAACTTAGTTCGGGTCAACTTTTATCCGTATCCCGGGCTCTTTAAAGAAGAACCTCGGTCAACAAATTTTAGCTAACTTCTAAGTTTTATGACCTGGTTAAGACCAGGAACTTATTTTGAAAAAACTTAGTTCGTGTCAACTTTTATCCGTATCCCGGGCTCTTTAAAGAAGAACCTCGGTCAACAAATTTTAGCTAACTTCTAAGTTTTATGACCTGGTTAAGACCAGGATAGGACTTAGTTTGTGATCACTCTTATCCATAGATAAAAATTAACACCTAAGTCGTTAAGGAGACCTGGATATATCCGGGTACCATATGCCCCCCAAGTAACTGGGAAAGGGTCTTTCGTTGTTACTTTAAAATTACCCTTGCAAATAACGAGAAACATTTGATTTTTATTTATACATGGGAGGTGACCTTCTAGGTCTTACACATGTTTATTGATAATATTTCTTTAGGTGGATTGCATTCCAAGTCCGCGGGACCGCCCCTCCACCAAGTCGAGCTAATTTATACGTCCCATCTTTGATGACTTCGATGACCTGGTATGGTCCTTCCCAGCTTGGTCCCAGAACCCCATCTTTGGGATCTTTCCCGGCCAGGAAAACTCTCCTCAAGACCAAATCGCCGACGCTAAAGGCACGTCTTTTGACCTTAGCGTTGAAGTAGCGAGTGATTTTCTGTTGATAATGGGCGAGCTGGAGTTGTGAATCCTCTCGCCTCTCATCCATCAAGTCTAAGGAGTGGCATAGGAGCTCGTGGTTCTTGTTCTGTTCGTAGGACCGGACCCTGTGCGATAGGACCTTTACCTCCACGGGGAGGACCGCTTCACTTCCAAAGGTTAGGGAGAAAGGAGTGTGACCCGTGGGAGTCCGATGTGAGGTCCTATAGGCCCACAGAACTTGGGGGAGCTGTTCTGGCCAGATCCCCTTTGCCTCATCTAGCCTCTTCTTGAGGCTTGCCTTCAGAGTTTTATTGACAGCTTCGACCTGGCCGTTCGCCTGGGGATAGGCCACGGATGAGAAACTTTTCACAATTCCGTTCTTTTCGCAAAATTCGGTGAACATGTCGCTGTCAAATTGAGTACCATTGTCGGAAACGATCTTTTTGGGTAGGCCGAAGCGACAAACGATGCTTTTAACCACGAAGTCTAGCACCTTTTTCGATGTTATTGTCGCCAACGGCTCTGCTTCGGCCCACTTTGTGAAGTAGTCAATGGCTACCACGGCGTAACGGACCCCGCCCTTTCCGGTGGGCAGGGCGCCTATTAGATCTATGCCCCAAATGGCGAAGGGCCAGGGAGACGATATCATTTTTAGCTCGGTCGGGGGTGCTCGTGCAACCGCGGCGAACCGCTGACATTTGTCGCACTTTTTTACGTATGAGATCGAGTCTTTGGACAGAGTCGGCCAGTAAAAACCCTGCCGAAGGATCTTCAAGGCCAGGCTTTGCCCCCCAGTGTGATCTCCGCAGAATCCGTCATGAACTTCCTGCAGGATGGCCTTCGCCTCACTTGGAAGAACACACCGGAGGAGAGGTAATGAATGCCCACGTCGGTACAACACCCCCTCGACTAGCGTATATCTCGGAGCTTGATAAAGGACTCGCCGTACGTCGTTGCGCCCTTCGGGTAACTTGCCCTCGACGAGGTACTCAACAATGGGAGTCATCCAGGTCGGCCTGATGTCAATCATCTCAATATCCGCTCGATCTCCGTCTATGCTTGGTTTGTCCAAGAACTCAATTGGCACCAACCCCAGGGTTTCTGCCTCCCCCGAGGTGGCGAGCTTGGCGAGAGCATCTGCATTGGCGTTCTGCTCCCGAGGTATCTGCTCGATCGACCCTTGCCCAAACGTAGATAATTCGGATTTTACCTTAGCCAAATAAGAGGCCATCTTGGGACCCCGCGCCTGATACTCGCCTAAGACCTGATTCACCACGAGCTGGGAGTCGCTGAAGCACTGGACAGAGCTTGCCTTTAGCTCGCTAGCTATCCTAAGTCCGGCTAACAAGGCCTCGTACTCTGCCTCGTTGTTGGACGCCTTGAACCCGAATCTCAGCGCCGAATGGAATCTATGTCCTTCTGGGGATATCAGAATAATTCCGGCCCCGGAGCCGTTCTCGTTAGATGAGCCATCAACGAAGATCCTCCACGATGAGCCTGAGGATGTGAGCTGCTGTGAATCTTCTGATGGGATCTCACGGAATCCCGCGCATTCTGCCACGAAGTCGGCCAAGGCTTGACTTTTTATGGTAGTTCGGGGAGTATAGAAAATCTCGAACTGACTGAGTTCGACCGCCCACTTTAGCAAGCGTCCCGAGGCTTCAGGCTTTTGCAAAACCTGCCTTAGAGGCTGATCGGTCATGACGTGTACAGAGTGGGACTGGAAGTATGGCCTAAGTTTTTGCGAGGCCGTGATTAGGCAGAACGCCAGCTTTTCCATCAACGGGTACCTTGACTCAGCTCCGAGGAGTCTCTTGCTGATGTAATAAACCGGTTTCTGAGCCCGGTCCTCTTCTCGCACCAGAACGGCACTAGCTGCGTCCTCAGTCACGGCCATGTAGAGGAAAAGAGGTTCTCCTACCCTGGGCTTTGATAGCACAGGTGGCTCAGCCAGGTGCGTTTTTAGGTCGAGGAATGCGCCCTCGCACTCTACTGTCCATTCGAACTTCTTGTTTCCGCGGAGCAGGTTGTAGAAAGGCAGGCACTTGTCGGTCGATTTGGAAATGAACCGGTTCAGTGCCGCCACCCTTCCTGTGAGTCCTTGGACATCTTTCCGCGACCTGGGGGATGGAAGCTCGAGCAGTGACCTGATCTTGTCGGGATTTGCCTCGATTCCTCGGGTATTGACTATGAAACCCAAGAACTTCCCCGATGCGACACCGAAAGTGCATTTCTGAGGATTGAGCCTCATGCCATATTCTCGCAGTATGTTAAAACATTCTTCCAGGTCGGCAACGTGGTTGGTGGCAGTCTTTGACTTGACAAGCATATCATCGACGTACACTTCCATGTTCTTCCCGATCTGATCCGCGAACATTCTATTTACCAGCCTTTGGTAGGTAGCTCCGGCGTTCTTTAGACCGAACGGCATGACCTTATAGCAATAGACATTAGTCGGGGTCATGAAGCTGGTGTGATCCTGGTCTACTGGATTCATCGCGATCTGATTGTAGCCCGAGTACGCGTCCATGAAGGACATGAGCTCGTGCCCCGCCGTGGCATCCACCAGTTGATCGATCCTCGGCAACGGAAAGCAATCCTTGGGGCAGGCTTTATTCAGGTCGGAAAAATCAATACAGGTCCGCCACTTGCCATTGGGCTTTGGAACTAACACGGGATTGGCAACCCAAATGGGAAATCTGGCTTCGCGGATAAAGCCACATTTCTTGAGCCGGGCCACTTCTTCTTCAAGGGCCTCGGCTCGGGTTGTCCCTAAACGCCTCTGCTTTTGAGACTTTGCAGGGACGCTTTTGTCTAGGTGGAGCGTGTGCATGATTACGCTCGGACTGATCCCTATCATGTCCTCGTGCGACCATGCGAATACGTCTAGGTTCTTTTTCAGAAACGCGGTCAGATCCGCCTTTCTTCTATCGCAGAGGTTCTTTCCGAGCTTCACCGTCCGTGAAGGGTTTTGTTCATCGATGCCTACCTCCTCGAGATCTTCAATAGCTTGGAGCTCGGACCTGTCCTCGCCTACTCGGGGGTCAATGTCCTCGCTTAAGGCGAGCTTTTCGTCTTCGGAAACCCGAGGTTTTTCAATCTCAGGGGCCGCCTTGGGTCCCTGCGATTCCTCTTCATCCTGAATGGCCATCGCCACCTGCCCGGGTTTAGATTTTCCCTTCATGGAAATGCTGTAGCATTCCCTGGCAGCGAGCTGATCGCCCTTGATAGTGCAGACCCCTGTCGAAGTAGGGAACTTCATGGCGAGGTGCCGGACGGATGTGATGGCTTCGAAAGCAACGAGCGTTGGTCGGCCCAAAATTGCATTGTAGGCAGCGGAGCAGTCAATGACTACGAATTCGAGCAGTTTGGACACTGTTCGGGACTCGTCGCCTAGGGTGATCACCAGCTCGATCATTCCTATCGCTGCTGACCCTTCGCCTGAAAAACCATATAGCATCATCGAGGTTGCCTTTAGCTCGGAGACGGTCAGACCCATTTTTTCTAAGGTTGAACGGAATAGGAGATTCACCGAGCTCCCATTGTCCACTAACACCCTCCTTACTCTCCGGTTGGCGAGCTGGACTGCTACGACCAAGGGATCGTTATGAGGGAATTGGACATGGCCCGCGTCCTCCTCCGTGAAAGTGACTGGTTGTTTCTCTAACCTTTGTTGTTTTGATTGACGCTGTTCCGGGACGAACTCCCCTCCATTGTGGGCCTTCAACTCATTTATGTACCTCTTCTGGGCGCCTCTGCTCGTGCCAGCCATGTGTGGCCCTCCAGAGATGGTGGAAATCTCTCCCTCGACCACGGGGGGAGGGACGTCCTGATCTACTCGAGGTCCAGGTTGACTGGCTGGGATCTCCGGAGCGGGTCGACCTGTGGGCACCCTGTTCCGCGAGTATTGCGCCAACGGACCTGCTCGGATGAGAGTCTCGATTTCATCTTTGAGGTGCCTGCAGTCGTCGGTATTGTGCCCGACGTCGTTATGGAAACGGCAGAATTTGGAAGCGTCTCTCTTTCCCTTAGGGTGCTTTATTGGCTCCGGTCTTTTCCAGGGGACTCGCGTAGCGTTGGCCAGGAAAATATTCTCTCTGGTTTGGGTGAGCTCGGTATACGCTGTGAACACGGGCTTGAATTTATCCACGGACTTATTCTTCTTTTGACCGTGCTGGACGTTTTCACCATTTCCTTTTCTTTTGCCGCCACCGGGCTGGTTGCTCTGCGTGACGTCGGGAGTCGCTACTACGATCTCTGTTCCCGCCCCAGCGGGCTTCTCGAGGACCTGGCTGGTCCCCGCGACTGAAGCTTCAGCTTCCTCCAAGTTTATCCATTCTTGGGCTCTGTTAAGGAATTCACTAACTGAGCTGACCCCCCTCCTTTGAATATCCTTCCACAGATCTCCGCCTACTAGGATCCCGGTCCTCATAGCCATGAGTTTGGAGCTGTCGTCGGCATCTCTGGCTCGAGCAGCGACATTTGCAAATCTGCTCAAGTAGGCTTTTAGCGTTTCTCCAGGTTGCTGTCTCACGTTAGCTAGGGAGTCGGCCTGGACCCTGGCGGCCTGAGAGGCACGGAATGCCCTCTTGAAGTCAGCCGAAAAGGTCTTCCAGGAGCTGATTGACTGCCTTTTACTTTGTTTGAACCACTGCCTGGCAGGTCCAGTTAGGGTGGAAGGAAAGATCAAGCAACGAAGCTCTGGCCCGATGTTATGAGCCATCATTAGGGTGTTGAACATCCCTAAGTGGTCAGATGGGTCTCCATCCCCGTTGAACTTTGACAAGTGAGGCATACGAAAGCCAGAAGGGTATGCCGTTGCTGCTATGTTGGGGGCGAAGAGCTCCATCTCATCCCCTGAATCATATTCGTCTTTTTCTTTCTCTGACAGGAGCTTCTTCATCAGCTCCTCCATTTGAGTTAAGCGCTCTAAGGTTTTGTCCTGAGATCCTGGATTATTCCGGGGCTGTTCAACAGCTCCGGACCCGTTGTACATATTAGGCGGGTTATTGCCCCTCCTATCTGGAGATAGGTCATTTGGGGCATTCCCGCCATTACGTACTTCGGATCGGACCCCAACTGAGCGGGCCTGGCTACCATCCCTAACTCGATCCTCTCTGTGAGAGTTGAGGCGATCTCGAAGGTCGCCTCCCTGGGTATTATGGTGACTTTGTGCTGAACTTAGTCGCTGTCGCAGGTCTCCTCCCGAAAGATCACTCCGTGCACTACCGGTCCTGTGACTCCTGCTGGACAGGCTCGATGTGCGTCTTTGGCGGCTCCGACCTGATCCTTCCCCCGGCACCCTGCTGCGGCGGGAAGGCCCGGCCGATGGCGGGTCTCTCCTACTATTTATGTAGGCCGGGATGTCTCGGATGGTTTGAGGAGACGGATATCTGATGGGAGAGGGAGGATGTCTGACCGGAGAGGCGATCCTAGTGCCGTCTGGATGGACTAAATTTGGTGGGGGCCTCTCGGCCCTGCCAGCTTGATGGTTTCGCGCTGGGCGATCTGGACGAGGAACTGGACGCTCTTCGGGGACGGGCTGACGTCTCCGGATCTCCTCGGCCCTCCTTTGGGAATTTCCCCTATCTCTTCTGGGTGTCCTCGAGGAAGGCTGAGAGCTAGGGGTTGATGTCCTAACCGAACGGCTGTACTGCTGCGGTTCGGTCTGAGGCATTTCCCTGAAGTTCGCCTCTTGATGGCGTGATGAAGGGGTGGAGTTGGCTGCAGGGAGTCTACCCGAACGGCTATACCTGGATCGATTACTCTGGCGAGACTTAGGAGCCTCGCCTTGCCTCTCTCCAACGTTATCGTTGGTTGTGAGAGGGGGTAGTCGACTCAGAATATCCTGGATTTGCTGACCAGCTGCTGCTAGCTGGCTCCTCAGTTGAGCATTCTCCATCTCCACCGCAGTATAATAACCTGGATTCGGATTAGGCGGCCGGGGCGTCGAACTACCAGTATCGTCTTGGCCGGCCGGCTGCTTTCCTGGCCTTTGCTGGACTTCAGGAACTTGCTCCTCGGGGAGGGCAACATGGCGGGCCTCCTGCCCATCATGCTGTTCTGTCTCGTTGCCATGTTTGGATCGAGTGGTCACCATAGTTGTATGTTTGTGGTAGTACTAATTAGATTCGCTCTCAATGAAAGCACCAAACTGTTGACGCGGTTCTTCGGCAACAGGTAATTAAGAGAAGAAGAGAAAGAGATTAGTACTTAAAAGTAGAACCGCCGCAGATATGAAATCTTTGTGAGAAGAACTAGGTGACCCTAAACACGTTTTTTAAGTGGTTCGAAGGTTAAAATCCTTCTACTCCACTAGTCAATATTATTGATCTTTTCTGGGTAATTGGTTTACAAAATATATAGTTCTTACAAGACTATTTTTTCCAACCCCTATCAATTCCCAGGGTCTCCATATTTATAGGAGAAGGCACCTGGAAATTGGTAGGGAGGTCATCCCATGACCTTACCATTTGTCATATCAAGTCTGTGATATTCATGATTACTTCCTAAACCTGACACACAAGTGTGGTCTAATCAGTATGGAAGGAGATAAGGGGCCGCACGGCCCAACCCATCCGTGGGTGTCTGAATACGCACGTTCCTGCGGCGTGTCCGAGAAGTCAGGGGGATATCGGACACGTGATGGTAGGATTATGCACGTTTATCTTGCGTGTTGACCTCCCATAGGGTCAGAGCTTCCTGAGAAGCTCGCTACCGGAGCAATCCATAACCCGAGCTGATCCTTCAGTGGTCGTCGGATGTTGTTCCCAGCTCCTGGAACAACAAGAAGGAGCAGGAAACTCCATCCCCTCGAGATAGAAAGGGCCCGTCCTGAAGATAAAGCCTCTGGCCTGTGGGAGCCTCGGGCTAAATCATGTTTAGTCCGAGGATCGTCCTGCTAAACAGCCCGTGGGAAATCCAGGGCGTACACTATCAATCACTTTTCTAGAAACAAATGAATGTGTAGCACTAGAGTCAATCAATACAGTATATGAAGTGCCAGTGCTAGAAAGCTGACCTGTCACCACCGAGGGACTAGCCTCGGCCTCTGCTTGAGTCAAGGCGTACACTCGAGCTAGAGTCAAGCTATCCGTCTTCCTTGGTTCTTCCTTCTTCAAAGTCGGCCAGTCTTTCTTGAGATGCCCAATCACCCTACACAAGTATAACGCTTTCGACCGACATTTGCCCAGATGATGCTTCCTACACCGAGCACACTCCGGGTAACTTCTCCATGCCTCACCGCCGCCCTGGATACCCCAGATCCTCCTATTAGGGGTGTTCCTCTTGTGATCATTGGGGCCTCCACCCTTATCAGATCTTGCAAATGGAGGCACTGCCCTTCGAACATCTCGTCTTGCAGCGCTCTCCTTCCATATCATGTTTTTTGCTTCCTCAACTGTAAGGGCCTTCTCAACCACCTGGGAATAAGTAGTCTCCCAAGGTACTGAGGTAATCCGCACATCTCGGGCTATCATAGCATTCAGCCCCCGGACAAACCTGTCTTTCCTGGTTGCATCTATAGGCACTAGATCAGGTGCAAACTTTGCCAGCCTATCAAATTTCAGGGTGTACTCAGTAACTATCTTGCTGCCCTGTGCCACACCGGTGGACTTGCTCACCTTCGCCGCCCTAACGACACAACTCTAGTACTTCTGGTTGAACAAGTCTCTGAACTCATCCCAACCCACGATAGAAACATCTCGGGTCTGAGATGCCACCTCCCACCAAATGCGAACATCATCTCAAAACATGTAAGTGGCACAATCCATCTTATCATTACCTACCACCCTCATGAAGTCCATGATCGAGGTGGTCAAGCTCATCAACCGTTCACCCTTTAGTGGATCTGGTCCTCCTTCAAAGATTGGAGGATGTTGCTTCCTGAACCTCTCGTACAACGACTCCCACCTATTCCCAATATTAGGCTGTTGTACAACTGGTGCCACAACAAGTGGCAAGTCTGGTGCAGCGTTCTCTGGCGGAACCAACTGTCTCAGAAGGCTGATCTCTTCCTCTTGAATCTGTAGTCTAGCTTGCATGTCAATAAGAATCTGATACCAGTTCTCAGGGACTGGCAGAGGGCACTGGCCCTGGTTATCATCTCTAGCCTCGATCTCAGCACCGACTAGTCGAACTGATTGTCTTGGAGTCATAACTCTCCAAGTTTATCTGCAATCAATGACTCGAGTGATCATACAATGATAGCATGTTTTTAAAGTCATCCCACAATCTAATACCACAATCAAGCAACAATATGTAGTCACAATGCTAGCAGACATTTGAAAATTATCTACATACAGTAGAAATGCTAATAAGTATGCCTTATCATATACACATAGCTGTAATGACCCACTAATCTAGACTTTTTGGACCATTAACGAAACTATACATAAACTAACATTTTTTGCGAAAATACCATAATTTTATTGAGTAACTTGTAAAATAAGAGTTACTTACAAATAAATACTAAGAAGGATATGGGATCCCATTGTCTTTAAAAACAAAACATGATTTAAATGAAAAGAATTACTTAAGAAATGCGGAAAATACATATAAAACAATAAAAAAAAAATGAGACTACATCCTCGAATCGAGTAACGCTCGGCCCCTTGACTCCATTCACCATCGATACACATCCTCTAAGCGTCATGAATCTTACCGCCTCTAAAGCTATTTTCCTGCACATAAAAAAAAAAGGAATGAGCCTAATGCCCAGCAAGGAAAATCTAACACATAGTCATAAACATAAATTTCATAATAAACGTAAAGATATATCATAACACTTAATACATACACTTATTATAATGGCCATTATTACTTGGGGTCCCATAGACTAAACAAGCTTATGCCCATGAGATTAGTGGGGTCCTACTAGCTAAGTAGGCATATGCCCATAATCTTTTTGGGGTCTTGTTAGTAAAATAGGGCATAAGCCCAAGCCTACAAACATACACATTCATAACATATTCATAACATATCATATTTCATAACATAACACATAAGCAATACACATATAGATTCTACCCTATTTTCCTTACCAAAGTTACCGGGATATGATGGACTGAGTTGGGACTTTTGGAACACTCCTAAAACCATATGAGAAAGAGTGAGTCTTATGAAGAAGAAGAAATGAAAATGAATAGGAAGACTAAACCATTGAGAAATATGCTTACCACAACTTATGTGCTTAAGAACTTGGATTCCCTAACCAAAATAAGAATGAGGTTAGGGGACTGAGTAGAAGGCTTTGAGAAAGAAAACAACATGAAGCAAATGAAATAGAGTTTCGGGTTTACCTCAAAGACTTGCAAGACCAATCTATCCACAACCGAAATACTAAAGAACCTTACTTCCCAAAGTGTTTGATAAGCTTATGATTTCCCAACCCAGGTGTTTACACTCTCACACTCACTTAGCACTAGCAGCTTCTGAACTTAGAGTAAAAGGTGAATAATGGCTGGGTAGTAGGTCCTATTTATAGAGTTTGGGAATGAAAGTATCTTGATTTTACTTGAATAAAAATAATGGCTTTTTAGGTGAAAATCATTTGAATAATTGTTCAGCAGAGACTGAAGACTCGTTCAAAAGATGCTGGACTTATGAAGAAGTTTGAATGGCTGAAAGGAAAAGAATTCAAAAATGTTTGAATTTATGCTGGAGGAGGCGATATATCACCCCCTGTAGGTGATATATCGCCTGGGCCAGTATGCCCGAGGCGACCGTGCATCGTCTCGTGTTTTCCGTATCTACGTGCTGCGATATATCGCCCCCTATAGCTGCGATATATCGGCACACGCTGAATATTTAAACACGAAATTACACATTTTTAGCTAAGTTTGAATGGAGTAAACAACCTTGACTAAGCCTCCAACATATTCAAAGCTGCTGACTGACCTTATAACATTCAAACTTTACCCTTATTTAATTTAATCCTAAAAAATACTTAATCCTTAATTACCCATTCATAACATGTGCTTAAAATCCTATTGGTTGATATCTAAACCTTATAATATAACAAATATTATCCTTAATATCAGTCATATAATCAAACCTTAGGTTATACTTAATATTCTTAAACTATAGGTTAAACTTAGAAAATCTATAAGTACTACTATGAGTGTCCAAATAATTCCCGGTTCGAACCAAAAATCCATAGTAACAAAGATAATACTATACATACTATAATACTACTAAATAAATAGCTAAGTAAAGTTCTTGGACTCTACAATAGCAGTCAAGGATCAGGCCCTATTAGTATATCTCATACTTTCTATCAAACAAGCAGACAAGGCATTCATATTTCATTTGAATAGTTAAGCATATAGTCACATATATAGTTACCAAACCCTGAGTCGAGCTTATCTTTAGCAGCGAGTGTACATGCCCAGCCAGTCTTTAGGAACCCTTAAACCTAGGCCGCTCTGATACCAAGTTGTAATGCCCTGGATAGCCAAGACCATTACAATGTGTATTTTAAATAGTGTTGGACTTGCTAATTAAGATGTTTTGATATAAACGTGTTACTAAGGATAATTAATGGATTAGGTTTAAAAGATTTTGATCAAAGGAATAGTTGTTTTTCATTAAAAAGTGTGAGTTCGTACATGGGATCCCAAAAAATAGGTGTTTACAAGGCATTTACAACCTTCAAAATAATTAAAACTTAAGCCAGCCTTAGTGGCAAAATTAATTTTGGCTTTAGTCCTTGTTGATCCCTCAGTTGTGGCGGTCGAGCAGCTTCTGATGTACACGCCGCCCCTAAAGCTCTTCAACTCACGACTGGTTTAGCTTTCCCTTTCCCTTACCTGCACCATATAGCACCCGTGAGCCAAGGCTCAGCAAGAAAACTTAAATAAACGAATATGATAAGCAACAACATATAAGCAGTAAACTTGACTAAACAAATTCAATAAATAACGGGATATAAGCAATAAGCTTTGTAGTGATAATCTGCTCAATTAAATACATTTTCCAATTTCAACAATTAATATAGTTAGTTAAGTGCAATCAACACTACTATTTATTTAAGTGACATTTAGACTCGGCGCCCTTAGGCCGAGTCCTCTGGTCTTATGGCTGACCTCGACTCGCTTGGGCAGGGCTGTGTTCTGCACGCCCCGACTCCCTTAGGCCAGAATTTCAGCATAAATATATCAACATATGTATATTGCATAACTACGCAACCAGTTACAACATATGAAAGCATGCCTAATTGAGTAATCACAATTATAATCACAGTCAAATCCATTTTGCAGGGGTCCAAGCCCCGATCACAACAAGGGTGCAATTTTCTTACCTCGAGTTTCATGCGATAAACGAGATGGCCTCAAGTACGATCCTCATCCCAAGCGTTGCGATAATCTAGTCATAACATAAACATACTCTTATTAGGGATTGACTTCAAATCCCGAGCCTCACTCTAAACTCTATCCTTAAGATTACTATTCTCAATTGTCAGGACGTTAAAAACGTCCCCCGAGCCCCCACATGGGCCACCAAATGGATTCCTAGACTCTCCGAGCCCTAATCCTAAAACCAGAAAAACCATGTTTTGGGGCACCTGGCGCAGTCGCGCCTTCCCTTGGCGCAGTCACGGTTACATAAAGATTAGGATTTCTAGGGTACTGGCACGGTCGCGCCCCTAAATCTGAAACCTAGAAATAAAAAATTGAAGATCAAAATCCCCATTCCTTGAGACACTAGTGCGATCACGCCCCAACCTAGCGCGGTCGCGCTAAATCATTAGAAATCTGAAAACGAGCCCAGAAACTTGAAGTTCTTCCCCAATTCAAATTTATGACTTCCCTGCATCTCAAACCCAGAAAATCGACCCCAAATAAACTCTCTAGCAAGTTTATAACCACCAATATGCCCTATACAACTCTAATAACCTAATACCAACATTAATATACCACAAATGCACTAAAACACCAAGAACTCCAAAATTCACTATGTTGAGCTTGATTTTTAAGAGCTTACCCAAATCCAAAAATCTCAGGTCTGATTGCAAATTAAAACTGAATTCCAATCCTCCTAGAGCCTCCCAAAATGATTCTTCCAGCAAATTCTATATTACAATATCCTAGAAAACTCAATTTCATCAACACTTGCCTCAACCTAATCTCAACCAAGAATATCAAAGCAAAATGAAAAATAGAGCTATAAGTCCTTACCTCCTTGATTTTGAATTTCCCAACAGCTAATTGAAGGTTTTGGCAGCTCAATCCCGTTCTTGTGGCCTTGAATCCCTTTGATCTTCACCCAAAATCCTTAAAGTTTTTTATCAATCCTAAGTGCCTTGAGCTCTTGGGAGAAAGCTTGAGAGTCTAACACCAAATTTTGAGAGAAACCAAGTGAAGTGGTGAGTGCCCAAACTTGGGGTGCTGTCCTTGGTCAAATGACCACTATACCCTCAATCTAAAATCCAATCCTAGGTACACCCCAAGGGCAAATCAGTCATTTCACTACTAATCCTACTAAACCTCAAATAACATCATAAGTTCCCTATTAAGCTACTAACCCTCCAAATAAAATTATTTCCTCCAATAACATTCCACTAATTTTTTACCTATGCAAAATTACCAAAATACCCCTTGGCTCACCCCGAGTCGGGTATAAATCCCCATTGTGACTTTTTTGCCAAATTGCTTTAAAGGATCAACCTAAGCCAATTATCACAAATATATCCACATAATAATGTGGTGCCATTCATATAACGCATATAATTACAATTATACCCTTAATGGGTAAAAATTACGAAAATTCCCCTTTTCACAAAATGGGCCCACAATTACATTTAATACACCTAAGCATGCATAAATAGCTATATCTTAATATAACTCATGTATTTCACATAATCACACATATATTCAATTAAGTTAATGTAATAATCCCTTCATGCCCTCCCAGCACGCTAATAAAGGCACTAAGCCCTATTAGCAAATTTGGGTCGTTACACAAACAATGAAGAACAATCAGTGTCAGGAAATGATTGAAATTTCGAAGGCTAGATTGGGCATAAGAGATTTATGATTAATGTCTTTTTAGGAAGGTGTTGTGAACCCGATAATGACTTAATGTGTAGTTAATGAATTGTATGACAATAGATGATGAGATGAATCATGTCTAAATTTGTGTGGAGAATGCATGGATTTTTTTTATTGAGCCTTGAAAGTACAAATCAGGCTCAACATCATGAAAGAACTCCATACTTAATAAAGATCGAAACCAAAATGTTTGTAGGCCTTAAAGTTCTAGAAGAATTCTAGCTGAACCCTAAGCTGTGCCTGGGGCAAAATGAGAGTCGTGAGCTACCCGATTTGAATGCCCTTTGATAGTCTCAGGAAGAATGATGGAATTTTTGCCTATTGAAGATAGAGCTTAAGCAGCCAAAGTGACCCCAGTATCGTTGTGCTTCCCCTTAATGGCAAAAGAACAACTAAGAAGAGAAGAAACTGATGCTGCAAAGAAGGGGAAAAAAAGAACAAGTAAAAGAGAATTACGAGCAAACGACTCCCACCATCAATATTTAGCACACATATGGTCTTTGTAAAAAGGTCTAATTTTTTTTTACAATTTCTGATCAAAGTACAACAGATGAAGTTATTTAGTTACTCCTAGACGCAAAAACTATAAATAAAAGTTAGCATTAGAGGATAATATTTGTCCTACATAAAGTCATTAGTTACATTTAGAAAAAAAAAAGAGGGGGAAAACAACCTCTAAAGCTTAAGGGTTTAGGCTACCCTACAGATTAGATGAAGCTAAACTAGATAGAGGAGGAACATATGAATAGTCAGTCTCTGGGAGGGCCACATCTTTCCCTTTCATAGAAGACCCTTGAGCAGACGATTTTGTGGTGGAAGATTCCAGAACGACAAGGGAAAGTGTTGGGAAGGTCTCACTTGTAGACGAAGGATGCTTAATAGGTTCACCATTGGCCAGGTAGATAAACCCCAAAGCATGTTGTCTCTTCTTCAGCTCTTCCAAGTGGTTGACAAGATAAGTAGTACTTATGTCGCCAAGTTCAACACTACAATCTTTGAGGTCATAACACCCATATTCAATGCCAAACTGAACGATTTTTATCTTCTCATTAGTGGGTAGGTCAGTGTTCTAAGCCATGGAATCCAAATATGAAGTGATTTCCAAATCAGCCAGGTAATGACCCAAAATTACTAATAAGGCTTAAGGGCCTTGATTAGTATGCCGGGAGGGCACAATTGGAAGTTATGTGAATTAATGGTGAAAATGCATGATTATGTGATAAGCATGCTTATATGATTATTTGGATATATATGTGATGCATGACTATGTGTATTAGTATGCAGGTAGGCCCTGATTAGGTTATAAGGGCATATTTGTAATTTTGGCCCATTGAGGGCATAAGTGTAAATATTTGTGATAAATTGTTGAGACCACATTATTATGTGGATATATCTGCAGCTTGTGACTCAAGGCGATCCTAGTGAGCAGTTTAGCAAAAAATTTAAGGCGGGGATTTATACCCGGCTCGAGGTGAGTCTGGGGGTATTTCTGGGAATTTAGAGAATATATTGGAGACTATTTGTTATTGAGGAAAATAATTGGTGATTAGTTAGGTGTCGAGATGTAAGCAGTAAATATTAGAGACATTTGAGGAATGAGCGGGAAATTGGGAGCAATGACCAAAATGCCCGTAGAATAACTTAAAGATTTAGGATTTATTGGGAGGGCAATATTGTCATTTGGTTTAATAAGGGATAAGTGACATTCAGACTTTATGACTTAGTGGATTGTGTAGAGAGTGTTAGAAACTGAAAGAAAAGGGGAAAGAGACAAAAGGAGAGAAAGAAAAACAGAACTTCCAAGTTAACCTTTCTCTCTCTCTCTCTCTCTCGGTTTATTATTCTTCTTGCACCATTTCTTGTGAATTCTTGGAGCTGTGATTCAGAGGAGGATTAGGTAAAGTTTAGCACTTCAGGTTCTTGGTGAAACTAGGAGGTCCTACTGGAATTCAGTTCAATTGAGGTAAGTTTTAAGGTTCTTTTCTTGAATTTCTGGTTTTAGCTGAAATGGTTTTCTAAACTTGAGTTTTGGATGTAATCAAGGGGGATAAGCTTGAGGAAGTGAAGGGCTTGAGGCTGAAAGGATATTATAGGTCAAAATTCTCCATCAAAGGTATAAAATTGTAGCTTTAAAGTTCTAAAAATTCTGGTGTTTTGTTGAGTTTGACCTTGAAGCTCAATCATGGCATTTTCTTCATTTTGGGGTGCATGTGCTTAAGTTTCATATGATTGGGTCATTTGGGGTGAGTTATAGATGATGGTAGGCTTGTTTTGGTGTTTGGTTGAAGCTTGGAAGAATTTTGTAGAGGTTTGGCTCAGGGAAACTCGAAGGAAGAAAACCAGGGTTTGGCTGTGCTGTGACTAGCGCTGTAGCGCTAGCCTTTGGGCGCTACAACACTAGGCCTAGTGGTCTGGGAGCTTTTTGGCTATGCATTTGGCACTATAGCGCCCTCTTTGTAGCGCTGTAGTGCTACCCTGTCTCCAGAAGAGGATTTTTGGGTTGTTTCTTAGGGTTTTTGCCCGGGGGCTCGGGGTTTGATTCCACCACCCCGTTTGGTGGAATTAGGACTTCCCAAGGGATTGGGATTGGTCCCGAGGCTAGGTTTTTGAATTGAAGTTTGGTATGGTTCTAATTTGCGGCCGTGACTAGGTGTATGCTAGGGCTCAGACGGGATCGTGCTTGAGGGTTGATTTCATTTAACAAAGCTAGCGGAAAGAAAGGTAAGAAAACTGCACCCGAATATGTGATTATGTTGGGACTAAGAGATCCCTATATCTGTATGATGTGATAGATGGTATTATGCCATGGGAAATATGATAAATGGCCTAAGAGTGCCGGAATCAATATTTGCGCACATGGCGCGACTCGGCCACTGGTAGCTGAGGACAACTTAATATTCATTGAGCTCAGTTTAAGTGGGCTGGAGTTAGTGGGATGATTAGGGGATGTGACCTAAGGGTGTCGACCCTAGTTATTATATGTGAATGGGGTATTAATGTGAATTGATGAGCTTAGTATGCTGAATGCCTAGTTATGTGAATGGTTTGGATTGTTTAGTATATGGTTATACTGTACGAGTCATCTGATTGTTTGATTGTTGATTATGCTCTGTTATTGTGTTTTCTTGCTGGGCCTTGGCTCACGCGTGCTACGTGGTGTAGGTAAAGGCAAGGGAAAAGTGGATCAGCCCTGAGTTGGAGAGCTTTGGGCTGAATGTACATAGTCAGCTGATCGGTCGCCACAGCCGAGAAGTGGTACAGTGTACAGGACGGGAAAAGCCAAAATGTTTGTCTTGCACCTAGATTGGCTAGTAGCTGTACTTTTATCCTAAAATTTTTGTAAACTGCCTTTTAAACGTTATTACTTTTGGGATCCCATGTACAAAAAATGTTTGATTATAGAAAATGTAACTTTTGTGACCGAAATCTTTTAACCCTAGTTCAATTATAGTTTCAGTAACACTTTTCTAACCAAATAACTTTATTAGCAAGTCTTGCACCTTTATAAACACACAATGTAACGGTCTTGGCTACCCAGGCCGTTACAAACCATCCTATCCATTCTTTTTTCTATCTTGAGACGATCACTGATACGATCCCACATAGCTTGGATATGAGATTCTTCCTACTCCTGGCTCTAAGAGAGAAATTATTTATAAGAAATAGCCATCGAAGCAAAAATAAGGCAAAGGAAATAGAAATATGTTAACGTACCTTCAGAAGTGAGAGCCTTTTGTTAGTAGAGGATGTGAAAATGCTCTGCACTGTGCCCAGATTCATCCTTGCCTCTAATAGCTCAGCTTCAAGTGTTGAATGTTTCTTCTTGCCTCCAGCATGGTTTCTTTTTAAAATCTTTAATTTTGCAGCGCCAACGACATACCACTCTTTCCATGTCTTTTCATTATTCTGCAACTCCACTAACAATGTTGCCATTTTGTCCTCAAGTTCCCTGATAATAGTAGTTTTCGAAGCCAGCAGCTCATCCTGGTTCTGATTGACTTGCAAACTATTTAAAAGATGGTCGTTCAAAGATGCTCTCTCTATCTTTGCACCAGTGATCTCTTTTTTCTAATTAGTCTTGCTCCCTTTCAAGGGTGATAAGGCTAAGCAGTTTCTGATCTACTTCTACGAATTTTTTCTTCAACGAATTCCTCTCGTTAATGGCAGCCATTAAACTCAATGGCGTTGTACCCCAAATGTGCATTGCGAGACTGGCACCTCATCACCTGGTGCAAAGTGGAGATTGTGCCTTACATTCTCTGCGTCCACCATCTGCCCATGATGGCGTTGTACCCCAAATGTGCATCAACTATGATGAAATCTACTTTCAAAGTTCTCTCTACCTCTATAACTGGCAACTCTTTTGCTCCCCGAGTGTATACTCACGTGCTGCTGAAAGATAAAACTGGTATTGTGGACGGTCGGATGCGTGATTCCTCTACACCCATTTTTTGCAAGGCTTGGAAGAACAATATGGTTGTGCTGCTTCCCCCATCAACTAACACTCCCCCCAATTGACAGGCTCCCACTTTAAACCGGATCACCAGAGGATTGTCGTGTGGCAAATTGACTTTCTTGAGGTCCTCTTCAGTAAAGGTTATTAGTGCTGTGGGAAAGTACTTATCTTCTAGCATAATGAAATTCACTTCATGATGCAAATATCGCATCCTTTTGACTAGATCTATCATTTTTTTTCTCTAGGTTGGTTAACTTTTCTTTTTCTAGGGTAGGCTCTACACCTCCCATTACCATCGAGATCTGCTTCATGACTTGCTTCCCATTTGATGTTGAGGGAGCACCAGCCTCTGTTGTCATGGCAGTTTCACTAGTAAGGGCTTGCCATACCATAGTGGCATATGTTGACTCTTGAGCATTGACTGAATTTTTCATGTATGGCGTCAGAGTGTGGCATGCATTGGTTACGTGACCAACGTCTTTATAGAAAATGCAATATTTAATTTTGTCCGGTCTTTCTATTGGCAAGTTGATCTTTTTGGTTTGCACCAAATGGGATTTGTTTTGTTCTCTAGATAAATCTATTCAATCGGGACAGTACACTCTATCACCAGGTAATTAAACCTTGACCTATTTTATCGCTCCAGGAATTGGTGATAATCTAATCTTTGCGAAAAATCTGCTATTCTCTTTGTACCTGTATCCTCTCTTTGTGGTCTTTCACTAGTGGAATAGAAATTAATGCAACCTACTTTGCTTCTTCCTATTAGATCTCTAGTATTTTGAATACTCCTTCGACTCCGATTTGGTCAAATCTGTGGGTAGTTGCAAATAAAGTTGTTCACATAAGAACGACCCTTTTTGCAAGCTCTTACGAAACAACCTGGTAGTTTTCCTCTTATCCTTATCATTCATTTGGTGCACCAACTTCATATACCTCTTAAAATAGTCTTTGGGATGTTCACTATTTCCTTGCTTGATCACGTAGAGATCGTCCATCGTCTTTTGGGTCTCTGTATTGCCTCCGTACTAGAGCCCAAATTGATCCCCCAACTCCTGGAATGAGTTGATGGATTGAGGTTTTAGCTGTCTGAACCACAACAAACCCGATCCTGTCAGAGTGGTTGAAAATACTTTGCAGCGAATCACTTCTTTTTTTGTCTTCATCGCCATCTTTTTTTTTGGAACTGTAGATTGTGATCAATAGGATTTAAGTTTCCATAAAAAAACATAAAGTTTGGGAGGACAAAGTCCTTTGGCTTTGGCTCGTTGGAAACCTGTTCTGCGAATGGGGACTAGTAAATGCCTTTGATGGCTGCTGATGCCCATTCCACTATGCTTGGGGGTTGGATACCCGCCATCTTTTCAAGTACCTCCATCATTTTCCCTTTCCAATATGTGAGTATCTTCGAGTCTAGTTCAGGCCTTACGGGCTTTTGAGGCACAACGTCTTCTATCTTACTTGTTCCATGATACGTCGTTACTTTATTTATCGCGACTGTGATTTTTTCAGTGTTGTTCTCTGCTTTCTCTCCTTCATTGTTACTTCCTCCATGTTCCTCTACATTCTGGTTTACTTGGGGTGTCCTATCATCTTCTTTCCTGTCCTTTCTCTTTTTTCTATTTGCATTAGTTTCCTTCTTAACTGCGCCATTTCTACTACCATCGTTTCTTGTCTTCGAGCCATTTCTTTGGCCATTTGCTCCTGTTTCTTGGCAAGGTTTGCCATGGTGCGCTCGTTCTTGACCAAAATTTCTTTATAAGTTTAATCTACACACATTTGGGTTGTCTTCATATACTCCATTAACTTGTGGATTTCGTGTAGAAAATCGTTCTGTGTTGGTGGATCGCTCACTTTCTTTTCTGTTCCTTCCTTTCTAGGTGGCATGACTTCAAATATCACACCTTTTGAATTCTGGGTCTTTCCTGCAATAGAATGCTAAAGAAAAACAAGAAAATCAATAAAATGTTATGCTATTTCCCACAGATTGCGCCAACTGTTCTGATCAATTTTTCTGAGCATGATGAGTTTCCAAAAATGGAAACTCTGGATGTGAATCTTTCCTTGCCTTTACTCTACTTTCCTCTGTCTTTACTTCCCTGTTGACTTAATCAACTTATGGGAGAGGCTTCTCCTGCGAACAATCTTTGATAAGAATTGTAACGTCTCGAATTTGCTATTAAGGCAGAGTGCCTTGATTATTGTGCCTGGAGGGCATAGTTGGATTTATATGTGGAATTAATTGAATATATGGGTGATTATGCGATATAAATGATTTATATGGTAATTTTAATATTTATGCATGTTTATGTGTATTAAATATGCATATGGGTATGTTTTTGTAGATTGGGGCATATCTGTAATTTTTGACCTGTTGAGGGTATATTTGTATTATATATGCTTCATGGGTGAGACTATAGTGTTATGGAGATACATTTGAGATGTGTGGTCCGAGGCGGTCCTAGTGAGTGGGTTAGTAGAAAAAATCACAACAGGGTCAAATACTCGACTAGGGGAGAGCCTAAGGGTATTTGGGGAAACTTAGTGCGTAGTCGGGATTTATCGGGTAACAGGTAGTTATTTGGTGATTATTTAAGTACGTCAGGATTACTTGGGAATTTATAGTGCTATTTAAGGATTAGTAGGATGTAGAGTCCAAGAACATTACTTAGCTAGTTAGATAGTAGTAGCAATAGTAATAATTGTAGTATTTTTATGACTGTGGATTTTGGTTCAGACTGGGATTTAATTGGACACTCGTAGTAACACTTATAGATTTTCTAAGTTTAACCTATAGTTTAAGAATATTAATTTTAACCTAAGGTTTGATTAATATGACTCATATTGATGGTGATATTTATTATATTATATGGTTTAGATAGACCCAATAAGAAAGTAACACTTGTCATGTGTATGTTTAATGATAATTAAGTATTTTTGAGGAATAAGTTTATTAAGATCAATATTTGAATATCCTAGGGTCTGTCAGTAGCTTTGAAATCATCAGAGGACTTAGTCAAGGCTGTTTACTCAATTCAAATTAGGCTGAAAATGTGCAATTTCGTGTTTAAATATTCAGCGTATGCCGATATATCGCAGCTATAGGGGGCGATATATCGCAATACGGGGATACAAAAAACACGTAACTTAGCACGATCACCTCGACGAGCCTCGGGCATACTAGACCAGGCGATATATCGCCTACTAGGGGCGATATATCGGCTCCTTTGATGGATTTTTGAATGTTTTTGAAAAGATTCTCATTTTAATCTTTAACCTCTTGATAAGTCCAGCATCTTTTTGACCGAGTCTTCAGCCTCTGCTGAACGATAATTCAAATATTTTTCACTTAAAAAACCATTATTTTATTCAAGTTAAATGAAGATCTTTTCATTCTTGAACTCTATAAATAGGACCTAGTACTCAGCCATTTATTCATTCATCAAGCTAAGTTCAGAGGCTACAAGCTGCTAGGTTATTTTTGAGTGCTTAAACACTTTGGTTGGGGATTATAAGCTTACCAAACACTTGGGAAGTAAGGTTTATAGCACATTTTGGTTCGAGGTTTAGATCGGTCATAGAAGCATTCAAGGTATTCCAAACTTTAGTTCATTTTGGTATTGTTTTCCTTAAGTTCTTGTAAGTTTTTCTACTCAAAATCCTAATTATATTCTTTATTCTTGGTTAGGAAAACTAAGATCTTGAACATAAGATTCTTGGTAAGTATATTTTGATGGTATAGCTCTTTCATTATTTTCATCCCTTTTGCTTTAAGTATACTTACCTTCCTTTGATGATTTTTAGGAGTGTCCCAAGGTCCCAAACCTGTTCACATATCCCGGTATATTTGGTAAGGAAAATAGGATAGGATATTATATGTTATGCTATATGTTATCTTATGAGTTATGTGTTATGTTAATGTATGATTTATGTGTTATGTTATGTATGTTGTTGACTTGGGCATATGACTTGTATAACTAACAAGCCCCAATAAATTTATGGGCATATGACTTGCTTAGCTAGCAAGCCCCACAAATCTAATGGGCATATGACTTGTTTAGTTTACGAGCCCCAAGTAATAATGGCCATTATAGTATGTGTGACATATGTTTATGATATGTTTTAGTATATGTTGCGATATGAATTTTATGTATATGGTTTACGTGTTAGGTTTTCCTTGCTGGGAATTAGGCTCACTCCTTTATGTTTATATGTGCAGGAAAATAGCTTTGGTGGAAGGAAAGGTTCTTGGAAGCTTGGGGATGTGTATTGAGACGGGATGGAATCGATGGACCGAGCGTTCGATTCGAGGATGAAGTCTATTTAATTATGGTTTTCTATGTATTTTTCCGTAATTGGTTGTAATAAGTTTTAATTATGTCAAAGTTATGTTTTGTTTCAAACAATGGGATCCCAATGTCCTACTTATGAATTTTATATAGTTTTAAACTTTTACCTTACAGTTCTCAAATAAAGATATGTTATTTCAAATGTATGTTTTCGTAAGATTAGTATAGAAGTTAGTAATGGTCCAAAGTCTAGAGGAGTTGGGTCTTTACACAGGAAATGGGATACAAAGATGATTTTTCCCTTGGGGGCATTAAGGAATAGGTTTTGATCAAAGGGCATTTTAGTCTTGTTGTCAAAACAATAGACTTGACCTTAGGCACTAGTATTCTATAGAAGCTAAGATAACCAAGATCATAACGAAGCACCCCAACTCTCCCATTTCTCTCTCTTGTGGTCTTCTCTCTCTCCCTCTCTTGGTTGAAAGCTGGCTATGGCTTGGGAAAAAGCCCTGGGGTTCTTGAGTTTAGAAGGCAGCTGTTGAGATTGAAGTTGGCTATTATTGAGTCTTGAAGCTGTGAGACTAGGAGGATCAAATGTGCAGAGGTAAGGTAAATTCTTGAGGCTTTCTTAATAATTTGTTAAGTTATGGTGAGAGTCTGAATTTCTGACTTTTGAATTTGTGTTGGAGTTTTGGTTTAGTAGTTGGTTTGGTTGTGTTGCCTTTGGTGTAGTATTGGGGTATTGGGGTTTAATTTTGGCTGCAGTTCACGAGTTGGGGTGAATTGTGGTGATTTGGCTTAGGGAAAACACAAGAAAAATCCCCAAATTTTCTATGTTCCCGGGGTCGTGCTGCGCCGCTATTCCAGGAGCGTCATGACCCGCATAAACTTAGAGGCATAAGGGGTTCGCTAAACTGCCTTAGCGCCGCGACGCTATGTGGTTGTGCTATGGTGCGTGTCTAGGGAATGAGGGCTTAGGCTCTCTGAATTGTAGAGGGTCGTGATGCCTCTGAGAGGCGCCGTAGCTCAAATAGACAACATTGACCAATTAAGGTTTTTAAGCTCGGGAACTCAAACCTAAATGCTTGGGAAGGATTCTACTACCCGGTTTAGTATAATTCAAGATCCCGAAGGCTAGAAATATACTTTGAAACTCTTAAATAAGTTTAAGTGATTGATGGTTACCGCTCATGCTTTGTGACTAGGTTATACCGCTAGGGCAGGGATAAGGATCGTGCTCGGGATGCCATACATTGTCTGCTTGGGACTCGAGGTAAGAAAACTGTTGGTGCACGTAGAGCAGGTCATGACCCGATTATCTGTGCTTGTATTGTGCTTAGTGTTATGTGTAAATGTCTGTAACTATTATGTCATATATAGGTTTATGATTGAGCTGCAAGGGCGGGGATTTGCAAGGATCGGGATCAACAATAATCGTGCTGAATGCAGGTTGTTATGGCAAGGCCATCTAAGGGTGTTGTACTCACCCGCTTGGTTAGGACCATGAACTTGGTGCATGGTAACACACCTTGATCGACTTATGCCGCTGTTGTGAATTGTAATGGAAGCATGTGGATTGTCTACTGTGTTTGATTAGTTATGCACTTATTGAAATGAATTGTGATATGCTATGCTGGTGAAGTTTTATTGTTGGGCCTTGCCTCACGGGTGCTCTATGGTGTAGGTAAGGGCAAGGAAAAGATCAAACAACCATGGGTTGGAGCGCTTGTAGCAGTGCGTACATGTTTGGACTACCTGGCCGCCACAGTTGGGGTACCTTTGAGGAGCACAGTGTAATGTCTGATTTTTTCACCTAAGTCGATTGTACAGTGACTTCTGAGTTGTAAATATGTCTTAAAACACAATTTGGGATCCCATGTAACTCTTTTATGATTTTAATTAAAGTTTAAGTCTTTCACATGGAGGTTTTATAAAATGAGTCTTGGCTTTAATTAAATTACACTTTTGGGTCTAATACCTCGATTATCAAGTCAAATACACATTTTAAAACCACATGGTAATGAATCTAGAGTAGTATGGCGTTACAACTTGGTATCAGAGCGTGGCAAGGTTTATGGTTCTTGGAGATTGACTGAACATTTACATTCATTGCTAAAGACAAGCTCGACTCAGGGTTGATCGGTAATAAGTGAAATATTTCTCTAATTTCTTATCTGAATTGCCCTATCTGCGTATTGATATAAAGAGCATGATGCATATATAATGCTAGGTCATGGCCCCTTGATTGTTATACGATTATGCTATGTGTATATTGTATTGGTTTGTTATTTGAAATTGAACGATTCAACCTGAGGGTAGGAACAGATGGGAACTACTGTATGAAAGATTCCAGAAGCATTACCCTCAAGTTTTCGAGGGAGGCCTGGATCTGTTCAGAGTTGAAAACTGGATGGGCATGGCTAGCTCCATCCTTGACCATGTGGGAATGGTAGGCAATGATAGAGTGGCTTGTGCCACGTATATGATGCAGGAGGATGCCCAAATGGGGTAGGAAGTGGTATCCCAGACCCAGAATGTTGTCATGATGGGTTGGAAAGAATTAAGATAATTGCTCAACTAAAGGTATTATCAAGACATAGTTCGAATTGCGAAGACCAATGTGTTTATGAACTTGGTTCAGGGTAGTAAGACATTGACAGAGCATGTCAAAGAATTTGATGGGTTGGCTAATTCGTTTTTGATTTGGTACCAACAAATGTGGCTCGTGAGGAACGATTAATTCGAGGACTGGACTCTGCAGTATCGCAGAGAGTTAGGATCACTCAAATACATGAGATTTCTACCTACGCTTAGGCGCTAGAGAGGGCCCTTGCTATAGAGGACACATGAGATGAGATATGGGGTGAGAGTGTTGTGGGGTAGGGAGCTCAGGAAATGGTACCCCCATTTGTGGGATCAAGTAGGAGAAAAGGCCCTAGTAACCAGAAAAGAAAGATCGATGATAGTTCTGCCACTCTTGGTCCTGAAAAGAGGGGTTATAGTACTTAGTGTATCCACCAGGGCGGCAACGAGGTCTGGAAAAGTTATCCAGTATGAACTAGGTGCATGAGACACCATTTGATAGTCAGAATATCGTGATCTGTAGGGGGAAAGACTGGGTAAAAGCTGTGCAATCCCACACCGCCTGGGGAAGGTCAAGTATGATGATTCTAAGACTGTGTAGGTATGGGACTACACAGTTGAAGAGGGATTAAATGGATTGATGGGTACTACCTATGCCAACAAGATGCATCTTGTTTTCGGTAGTCCATCACTTGAAAACTCCAAAGTTAAGCGTGCTTCACCTGGAGTAATCTCAAGATGGGTGACCTCCTGGGAAGTTTTCTCAGGAAGCGTGCGAGTGAGGACAAAGCACGTTGGAAAGACTCGTGTTGGTTTGTAGGGCCAGCCGTCATTCTAGGAAGCATCAATAGTGGCGTGGGGCGTTACAAATGGTATCAAAGCCTTGACCTAGCCAGAAGTGTGACCGACGGGGACATTGGACCCCTAAGGGTGGGTGATTGTGACAGTCAGAATCTCATGATCCGTAGGGGGAAAGACCGGGTAAAAGCTGTGCAATCCCACACCGCCTGGGGAAGGTCAAGTATGATGATTCTAAGACTGTGTAGGTATGGGACTACACAGTTGAAGAGGGGTTAAATTGTTTTATGGGTACTACCTATGCGAACAAGATGCATCTTCTTTTCGGCAATCCATCACTTGAGAACTCCAAAGTTAAGCATGTTTGACCTGGAGTAGTCTCGTGATGGGTGAACTCCTGGGAAGTTTACCCAGGAAGCGTGCGAGTGAGGACAAAGCACACTGGAAAGACTCGTGTTGGTTTGTAGGGCCAGTCGTCATTCCAGGAAGCAGCCATAGTGACGTGGGGCGTTACACACCATCTGGGAGAATGTCGAGCAAATGCATGTTTTTTATGTGGAATAGTTGGGCACTTCAAGAAGGATTTCCTAAGATCGAAGAAGGGAGAACCAAGGAGTGCAGATAGCTTGACTCACGCTCGATTGTTCGCCTTGATGAAGTCAAAGCCCGAGGCTAGTTCCTCGAAGGCGACAGGTTGGCTTTCTAGTTCTCGTTCTTTTATGTTATGTTGATTGAGTTTGGTACTACGTATCTCTTAGAAAAGGCATGGATATTTATGGGGCTTGAGATCTTAGTGTCTGCCGAGGAAAGTTAGTAGTTTCCAGGAGACTGGTCAGAGTACTACTGGTAGGAAGTTAACAATAATAATTGATTGAGTTGGTGATATGAGATTTTTGATATGATCCTGAGTATGGAATAGTTTGCCAAGTAAGGCACAACCATGGACTGTAAGAAAAGATGGTGACTTATAAGTTTTAAAGGGGAAGAACCCGATTGCGTTCATGAGATGCCTAGCTATGGTGGTAGGTGTTGGGAAAAATTATACAGGATCTTAATTATTTTCATGTAAATCATATATTATACACATTAATATAAGACAGCCTAGAACATGTTTCTACAATTTAATTTAAATAGAGATAATGATAAGAACACTTATATTATACACAGTGGAATGAAAATGTCTCTAACCCTTGAATTCATTCTATCGCAGGGTATCGCCAAGAAACTGAACTGATATTCAATTTTCTTCACAACCTTCCAAAATATCATTAGAATCACCTAGACTAGAGTGTGCAATTCTTAACACATGAGATAGATACAAAGAGAAGAAGAATAGAAGAGAATATTGAGGCTTAGAAAATGACTTATATTGTAGAGAGTATCTAAAACCTAGAGCATCAAGAATAAATCTTCTAATCTTTTGTCAGATAGTCATTTTTTAATAATCTAAAAATCTGATTTCAACCCTCACTTAGCATTCATTTTATAGGCTAAATTAGGCCATTTATTTTAATGAAAAATCAATAAAATAGTATATAATATCAACCATTAGGTCGAAGTTCTCATGGGCTTTAGGCCCGTAAAATTTCTTATTTAATTATAAGCCCATTGGACTTAAAATCAATGCCTATATTATTTTCTATTGATTGATTAATTACATAATTATTTATTTCGTTTATCAAATTACTTAATTATTATTTGAACCTTGATTTAAACTTATTTATTAATTTAGACATTAATTTGTCTTAATTAATAAATATGCCTTAAAATCTCTTTTCTTCTCTAAGTTGTATAACTCTGTGAAACTATCCAAAATTGACCTGGTCAACTTTGATAATTCTAATTGATAATTAAATCAATTAATTGAGACTATCTAGATGATTTTATCCAAGGTACAGTGGAGACCATGGACCTATGAAATCAAGCTCCAATAAGTTATCATAAATTTAACAAATAAATTTACTAACTTATTAATTCCTCGTGACTCCATTAAAGACTCAGAATTGCCCTCTTGAATTCATAGAACACTCTATAACTAATATACATATGTTATTAAATATCCATTGTTACAACTATAAGTATCACTCAATCCTCTATAGACAGTCTACAATGAGATGGGACTAAAAATACTGTTTTACCATTCATTGTATTTTATCCTTAAAACACTTACTTCCTTGTAAATAAAATTCCAGTAAACAAATATTAATTACTAAAATGAGATGTCTATCATTTAGCACCTTGAACGAAGCTAAAAGGAAGCTATAGATGTTCAAATCTATGATTAACACTCCCACTCAATTATACTACCGAGTTCTCAAGATGTAAGTATGGGCTAATCTGTAGGGTAAGCTGGTAACGAACAAGTCAAATAACTCAAATAATACCATCAGTTAGACTAATAACAATTAAGAATTGAGATTGAATTTACCTATGGTCAACTATATGATATGTTTAGAATAGATAATAATGGTATGTTTACTTATCCTATCTTTTGTCAATATCTGTAACGACCCAACTTATTCTAGACTTTGGACCATTAATAACTACTATACACAGATGCTAATCTTAAGAAAAACATACATATGAAATAACCATAACTTTATTATAAACTGTAAAGCAATGGTTAAATACATGAAAATTCATATAGGATATGGGATCCCATTGTTTTGAAAATATTAAAATAATCATAACTTTAAATCTTAAAATTCGTTACAAAACAAAATGCGAAAAATACATGTAAAACATAATTTTAAATGACTAGAAACAACTTCATCCTCGAATCGTTCACGCAGTCCACCAATTCCATTCTCCCTCAATACACATTCCCAAGCTACCAAGAACCTTCCCGCCGCCATAACTATTTTCCTTCACATATTAAACATAAACGAATGAGCCTAATGCCGAGCAAGGAAAATCTACTACAAGCATTAAACATACACATAAACTATGAACATATATCATATACTATAACACATATATCATAATTCTAACCCATGTACATGGTAACTATTGGGGTTTGCTAACTAAGCAACTATAAGCCTCAAACTACAATGTGGTTTGCTAGTTCAGCAACTATAAACCCCAAAAACATAAAAGTGTTGGGGTTTGCTATATCACAACTATAAGCCCAAACACATAAAAGTGTTAAGGGTTTGTTATATAACAACTGTAAGCCCCATAACATTCATATATCATAACATATAAATCTTACTATAGCATAATCATAACATATTATATAAACATAGCACATATCACATAGGAACTATCCTATTTTCCTTACCAAAATACCGGGATGATGAGAACAAGGTCGGAATTTTGGAACACTCCTAAAAACCATAAATAGAGAGGTGAGTATTCTAACAGAAAAGAGATGAAAATAATGAACTAAACCATCGAGTAGATACTTACCAACAATAACCTCAAGTTCAAAGAAATTAGATGCCTAACCAAGAATAAAGAATATTGAGTTAGGATTTGAGTAGAGAAAAACTATAAAAACTAAGGAAATATACAGAGATGAACTAGGAATAGGAATACCTTTGATTGCTTTATAACCAAACTATACCTTGAAACCGAAATACACTATAAATATTACTTTCCAAGTGTTTGATAAGCTTATAATGATAAAAATTAGAACCCCAACCCAAGTGTTTAACACTCTAAAGTAATCCTATTAGCTTGTAGGCACTGAACTCAGCTTGAAGAATGAAGAAATGGCTGGGTACTAGGTCCTATTTATAGAGTTCAAGAATGAAAAGATCTTCATTTAGCTTGAATAAAATAATGACTTTCTAATTGAAAAACATTTGAATAATCGTTCAGCAGAGGCTGAAGACTCGATCAAAAAGATTCTGGCTTATCAAGAGGTTTATGGAATAAAATGAGCTCGTTTTCAAAATCATTTGAAAATACAGCCCTAGAGTCAATATATCGCTTACCATAGGCAATATATCGCATGGGCTCATATTCCCAAGGCTCGTCGAAATGGTCGTGCGAAGTTACGTGTTTTTCGTATCCCCGTATGGCGATATATCGCCCCTAGAGCTGCGATATATCGGCATACGCTGAAATATTATACACGTAATTACACTTTTTTAGCCTAATTTGAATTGAGTAAACAACTTTGACTGGGTCTAATAAAGATTTCAGAGCTACTGGCAGACTCTGGGATTTTCAAATATTACTCCTAATAAACTATTTCTCAAAAATACTTAATTTCTCATTAAACATACACATGACAAGTGTCATTATCTTATTGGGTCTATCTAAACCTTATAGTATACTAAATATCATCTTCATAATCAGTCATATTAATCAAACCTTAGGTTATAATTAATATTCTTAAACTATAGGTTAAACTTATAAAATCTACAAGTGTTGCTACGAGTGTCCAACTAAGTCCCGGCTTGAACCAAAATCCACAGTCATAAACATACTACTAGCTATTACCATTACTACTACTATCTAACTAGCTAAGTAAAGTTCTTGGACTCTACAACATCGGTCCTATCCGATGTAACAAATATATCCGATCTTATTTACTTTGCTAATGTTATGGAAATAACATAACATTACAATGTGTAAGTAGATCATATCGTAGATTGACAAGTCAGTGTAAATCCTGTGTACTAACTAATCTTTGGACAAACTTATTTTGAACATATAATCATATTTTTATACCACTGTGATTACGTTACTATAAATATGATTAGCTATATGCTCGGGATTAAATAGAAGTTTATATTAAACAAATAATCATGAAAATAAAACATGTGAGCAAAGTGATTGAACAAGTCAAAAATTTATTTCTATTCTTTTATTGATAATAAAATGAGATTATAAATAAATTGGGTTTAATTAGGGCATAAAACCCCAAAAAACTCCCACTTGCACTAATTGAAACTAATGCCTTAATTCTACAAATCCCATTTCCTTGATTATCAAATTTAGCTTCTGGTAATGTCTTTATAAGCGGATCTGCAAGATTGTCTTCAGATGCAATCTACATAACCTTCACATCTCCTCTGGCCACATATTCTCGAATTGTGTGATACTTCCTTTCTATATGCTTACTCATTTTATGACTTTTAGGTTCTTTTTAATTGGCTATCGCTCTTGTGTTGTCTTAAAACAACACAAGCGGTTTATCCATATCTGGAATTATACCAAGATTTGAATAAAACTTCTTTAACTAGACTATTTCCTTAGTTGCTTCAGACGCAGCTATGTACTTAGCCTCCATGGTGGAATCTGAGATCACAGACTGTTTTATGCTTCTCCATATCACAACTCCACCCCCAAGAGTAAACACCATTCCAGAAGTAGACTTCCTGTCATCGACATCAGTCTGAAAATCAGAATCAGTGTAGCCTACATGGTACAGAACACCACCCTTGTAGACTAACATATAATCCTAGTCTGCCTTAAATACTTCAGAGTATGCTTAACTGACATCCAATGTTCCAGTCCTGGGTTTGACTGATACCTGCTCAATACTCCCACTGCATTGCGGATATCTAGTCTAGTACACAACATATAATACATTAGACTTCCAATTGCAAACGTGTAAGGAACTTTTCTCATTACATCTTCCTCTTCAGGAGTCTGGGGAGACTGCTCTTTGAAAGATGAATTCCATGGCAGGATTTCATTGAGAAACGTTCAAGCACTTTATCAATGTAAGCTGCTTGAGATAGACCTAAGAGTTTGTTCTTTCTATCCCTAACGATCTGGATACCTAGAACATAACATACTTCACCCAAATCCTTCATCTGATATTGAGTGCTCAGCCAATTCTTCACATCTGATAATTTCTTAACATTATTCCTGATGAGTAAGATATCATCTACATTAAGAATAAAGAATACCACTATTTGCTTTTCCTTCAGTTGGTAAACACAAGGCTCATCAATATTTTGTTCAAAGCCATATGTTTTGATTATTTCATTAAACCTAAGGTTTCAGGGACGAGAAGCTTGCTTAAGTCCATAAATGGGCCTATTCGACTTGCAAACTTTTCCTTCTTATCCAGCTACTTTAAATCCTTCTGGTTGATCCATATAAATGACTTCATGAAGCTTTCAATTAAGAAAATGTGTCTTGACGTCCATTTTCCAGATCTCATAGTCGAGAGCAACTGCTATGGATAGGAGGATGCGAATGGACTTGAGCATGGCTACCAGACTAAAAGTTTCCTCATAGTCCACACCTTCTCTTTGGGTATAACCCTTTGATACTAATATAGCTTTATAAGTTTCTTTATTTCTATCAACACCTCGTTTCTTCTTGTAGATCCACTTGCACTCAATGGCCCTAAAGTCACTAGGTGCTTCCACAAGATCCCATACAGAATTTGAGTACATTGACTCCAGTTCCTGTTTCACGTCTTTGAGCCATGGTTCCTTTTCAGGGCTAGCCATTGCCTATTTGAAAGATAATGGATCATCGTCACTAGTGTCACCAACAACCATATTGGTTTCACCATCCAAACCATACCAAACTGGGTTCCTAGAAACCCTTCCACTACGACGAGGCTCCATGACTGTTTGCTCAGGAATAGTGGTACTTTCTTCATTTAAATTGACTTGCGTCGGCTGGACATGAAGAGTGGGAATTTCATCATCAACTTGCGTTGATGATGATGAAACATTGGTTGGAGTCAATTCTTCAACCATCTCCTCTAAAACTACTTTGCTGCGCAGTTTGAAGTTTTGGACATAGTCATTTTCCAAAAAAGTAGCATTCATAGAAGTAAACACTTTCTTTTCTTAATGACTATAGAAAAGTCCACCCTACGTGCCTTTAGGATAGCCAACATACATGAAAAATTCGGTTTGCGGTTCTAGCTTTCCTTCCTTTTCCTCAGGATGTGGGCGGGACACCCCCAGATTCTAAAATGACGTAAGCTAGGTTCACGACCATTCCAGCATTCTAAATGTGTTTTGGGGATTGATTTTGACGATACGACATTTAGAATGCCATTCGCAGTTTCAATTGTATGTCCCCAAAATGAAGTTGGCAGAGTTGAGTAACTAAGCATGCATTTAACCATTTCCAATAAAGTTTTGTTCCGGCATTCTGCTACACCATTTTGTTGTGGAATACCGAGGGCAGTAAGTTGTGAAAAAATCTCAAGTTTAGTTAAATGATTATGGAACTGCATATCCAAATATTCTCCACCCCTATCAGATTACAAGATCTTTAACGTTTTACCTAATTGGTTTTGAACCATAGCTAGGAATTCCTGAAACTTTGAAAATGTTTTTGATTTCCTATGCATTAGGTAAAGACATGAGTATCTAGAGTAATCGTCAATGAAAGTGACAGAATACTCAAAACCACCCCCGACTTGTACATTCAAAGGTCCACAAACGTCTGAATGAACAAGTCCAACTGGTTCCTTGGCCCTATCACGCTTTACAGAGAATGAACGCTTGGTCAGTTTGCCTTCTAGACAAGATTCACATACAGATAATTCACCTAAGGTGAGTTTCCTCAAAGGGTCGCTCTTTGTAAGTCTTTGAATTCTATCATAGCCAATGTGACCTAGTCTCAAATGCCATAAATATGTCATGTTATCATTATCAGTCATTTGACGTTTATCAACAATTAACCAAAGTTAATTTAAATCCCATTTATTAAAAAATATTTTATTAATTGGTTCGAAAAATGTGATATTTTTCAAATTTAACCAGTTATACATTTTTAAAACAAATATCTTCTATTGTTTTTGAAAAAAAATCTTAAACAGTTAAACAAATTCAAATATCTATAAAAAATCTAGTGAAATTTTTTTCAATTTTCAATTTTTAATTTTCAAATTATTTAATTATTAAAATCCATAGAATAAGCAGATAGTATTATTTTCAAATAAAATATTTCAAAAATATCTTTAATATGTAATAACTTAATATAATATTTTAATGTATTAAAATATTTAAAATTAAATAGTTAACCTATTTTTAAATTTGAATTTGAATCTTTATAGAAAATATCTATTTTTTAAAAGATAAAACAACAAAAATATCGTATTTCAAAAAATATATATTTAAATAATAGAAAAAATCCAATATTTTTTATTAACCCATTAAAAAATACATTCAAAATTCAAATTTTAAGAAAATATTTATCGCAGGCCGCGACCAGTGAAAGTTGGTGGCCGTGGCCATGGGACAATCTGGGCAAAAAACAGGTTGATGGTGGTCGCGACCACTAGCTGCTGTTACCCAGGCCGCGACCATAGCCCGAAAGATTTTTTTTAATAAAATTTGTGTAAGTTTTTTAACCCTAAAACGTTTTCTAAATAATTTTTACCATGTTTTACATCAAATAAAGCCTTTATAAAAATTATTTGCAGAGAAAACACAACAAATTAACCCAAATTTGCTAATAATCACTTAAGAATCAATAAGCTTCATAAAAACATGAAATCCATCCAATTACACTACACATCAAATAATTCAATTTTTACCATGCTCATGCATGAAAATAAAGATTACCAAAAGCTCCGAGGCCAGTTGTTGGAAAAACTTATATAGGATCTTAATTATTTTCATGTAAATCATATATTAAACACTTTAATATAAGAAAAACTAGAACATGTTTATACAATTGAATTTAAACAGAGATAATGATATGAAGACTTACATTATGTGCAACAAAATGAATAAGTCCTTCATTCAGTTTCTCTAACCCTTGAATCATTTCTGTCGCAGGGTATCACCAAGAAACTGAACTGATTTTCAATTTTCTTCACAACCTTCCAAAATATCCTTAGAATCACCTAGACTAGAGTGGACAATTATTAACACATGAGATAGGTACAAAGAGAAGAAGGATAGAAGAGAATATTGAGGCTTAGAAAAGGACTTATGCTGTAGAGAGAATCTAAAACCTAAAGCATCAAGAATAGATCTTCAGATCTTCTCTCAAATAGTCTTCTTTTAATAATCTAAAAATCTGATTTCAACTCTCACTTAGCATTCATTTTATAGGCTCAATTTGGTATTTTATTTTAATTGAAAAAATCAATATAATAATAGATAATATCAGACATTATGTCAAAATTCTCATGGGCTTTAGGAACGTGAAATTTCCCATTTAATTATAAGTCCATTGGACTTAAAATCAAGGTCTGTATTATTTTCTATTGATTAATTAATTAAATAATTATTTAAATCCTTTATTAAATTAATTATTTATAATTTGTACATTGATTTAAACTTATTTATTAATCTAGACACCAGTTTGTCTTAATTAATAAATCCGCCCTAAAATCTATTTTCTTCTCTAAATTTTATAACTCTGTGAAACTATCCAAAATTGAACTAGTCAACTTTGATAATACTAATTGATAATTAAATCAATTAATTGACACTATCTAGATGATTTTATCCAAGGTATAGTGAGGACCATGGACCTATGAAATCTAGCTCCAATAAGTTATCATAAATTTAACAAATAAATTTACTAACTTATTAATTCCTCGTACTCCACTAAAGACTTAGAATTGCACTCTTGAATTCATAGAATGCTCTATAACAATTATAGATACAATATTAATTATCTATTGTTACAACTATAATTATCACTCAATTCTCTATAGACGGTCTACAATGAGATGTGACTAAAACTACCATTTTACCCCTCATTGTATTTTATCCTTAAAACACTTAGTTCCTTGTAAATGAAATTTTAGTAAACTAATATTAATCACTGAAATGAAATATCTATCATTTAGCACCTTGAACCAAACTAAAAGGAAACCATCATTTTACTTCTTCATCAGAAGCTATATATTTCTTATCTATGATTAACACTCCCACTCAATTTTACTACCGAGTTCCCAAGATGTAAGTATGGGCTAGTCCGTAGGGTAAACTGGTACCAAACAAGTCAAAGAACTCAACTAATACAACCAGTTAGAATACTAACCACTCATAATTGAGATTTAATTGACTTATGGTCAACTATATAATATGACTAGAATAGATAATAATGATATGTTTTTTTATCCTATCTACTGTAATTATCGGTCATGTCCGATGTAACAAATACATCAGATATTTTCTACTTTGCTAATGTTCTGGAAAGAACATAACATTGCAATGTGTAAGTAGATCATATCGTAGATTGCCAAGTCAGTGTAAATCTTGTGCAGTGACTAATCTTTGGACAAACTTATTTTGAACATATAATCATATTTATATACCACTGTGATTACGTCACTATAAATATGATTAGCTATATGCTTGTGATTTAATAGAAGTTTATATTAAACAAATAATCATGAAAATAAAAATGTGAACAACGTGATTGACCAAGTCAAAAATTGATTTCTATTCTTTTATTGATAGTAAAATGAGATTACAAAGAAATTGAGTTTTAATTAGGGCATAAATCCCCAACAGTAGGTACCACCTGGATTATATCAATTAGACCGAAGGGAAACTGAATTGGCCAGTGAGGTTTCAGATGGGTTTACGAGGATTCGTTGGGATTGCTGTCATGTCTAGGAAATTAAATGTGCTACGGGACTAATGCAGGGATAGAACCGACATCTGAGACATCAGGCAATTTGAACTAGCTGAGCAGAAGGAATTAAAGGTTCAATCAAATAAGTTATTTGACTTGAGGGTTGATTAGACGGAGCATCTCACCATGGGATATTTCAACACCATATGTTAAGAAAGAGGCAAGGTCTGTGAGAACGTGTACCGCATATGGATATCCAAATGAAGTAATTGTTATGAATAGGTATCCATTGCTAAGGATGGATGATTTGTTTGCCCTGTTGGAAGGTAGGATAGTGGTCTCAGGAGTTGACCTTCAAACTAGTTATTACCAACTGAGAATCAAAGAAAGAGACATTTCAATAATTTTCACTCGCACCAGGTATGATGTGATGGGTTTTTGGTGAGGGCTCTTGAATTGACCAATGCTTCAGCGGTCCACGTAAATTCCACAAGTAGAGAGTACAAAAGTGGTGTGGACAAGTCATATTTTGATTGATCAAGAATATCTTGGACTACTTTCGATTAGAAACAGAGCATGAGTAACATTTTTTCTGATACTACCGAGGCTGAGGAAGCAGAGATTACATGTAAGGTTCCAGAAGGGATAGGTTCCAATTTCTCCAGATGATATTCAAGGTCACGTTATGGGAAGTGATGGGATCAGGTATGATTTAGTTAATTAGAAGCCGTATGGAAATTGCTAAAGGAACGCCTAATGGGTTAGAAGAATGGTGAGATTGGTGAAAACACATCGACTTTAACTTGAAGCGTCTTCAAGGACTGCCATACCCTTGGATGAAATAATGTAGGGACCTAAAGTTTGTCTGAATGGATAGTTGTGTGTCAGCTTTTCAGAAGTGAAATAAAGGTTGATTAGCACGCCATGGTATTAGAATATGCATGTGATGGACTGATACAGGAGGACGGTATTGTGGACATTATCCTTGCTTAAAAAAAGGAGTTAATTGTGTGGTGCGTCAAGGACTAGGGTGTGTTGTGTGTAGACTAAAAAGGTGATGGTTCGTGCTTCACGGTGGGTAAAGGATCAAGAACATAAATGTCCTACATGAGACTTTGAGTTGACAGTAATGCCAGACAACCACAGTTAGGGTGAGGTGACGACACTTATGGAAAAGAAGTGCGTGCACTAGTATGAAAGTTAAAGCGTTTTGTCACCCATAGGGGTTGAACATGAGACAAAGGAACTAGTGGGAAGTAGTGAAGGACTCACAGTGAAATCCTTTATTACTCAGAGAAAACTAATGTGGAGGCTAACACCTTAAGTTAGAAAGGTTCGTGCATGTTGTATGATTTGCGATGGGTTACAGTAAAGTCAGGTGAGGTAACGATTGGGATTGTTATGGAAATCGTAATTGATAATTGGCAGGCATACCTTTATGAACAATGAAATATAGAAAGAAGATCTGGTAGGATTGGCTAAGAATCCTACCATTTTAGCATGGATAGGTTAAGTTATGAGGATTGGATGAGTGATCAGATGATGTTGGCGTGGAGGTGGAGATTCTGGATGAGTCTTATACTATCCCTTATGATTGTTGTATCTGGGAAGTTTGAATGGGCATTAAGACCTAAAAAAAATTTGTAAGCCGGGAGGCACACGACATAATCCTTTAGTAAGTGAGAGAGGATAACCATAAGTCAGGAAGGGCTACTGTGAGTCTAAGGTATCCTGGAGTTAGTATGGAGGGATATAGTTATGGACCGCAGGGGTGGATTACCTCAGATTGCAGGTAAGATGAGTGGGTGAGAGAAGCTGTGACCTGACATAATAAGATTGCACATTTTTGTTTGTGTGAGCGAATCATCATAAGGATAAGTATAGGAGAAAGGAGACCGTACGTCTTTGTGGGACACCGAAGTCGATAGTGTTGGATTGAGACCCCTTAGTTTCCAAGTTCTGAAAAGGGTCATAAAGAGCGATGAGTATAAGATGGGGGTTCGAAATTATTGGTTACCCTCAGATAGACGGACAACCTGAAGGAAAAAATCAAACTCTAAGTATTTTACTTTGAATATATAAGTTTTGAGGACATCGAGGAAAATACACTCCCTTAATTAGATTGTTATGGTGATGAATGTCGGTCAAAGGGTAAAGTGACTCTGAATAAGATATTGTGAGATAGGAAATAAGAATTCCTCATTCCATAAACACAAAATGAGGGACAGGAAGTATTCTGATTCATAATCGGTTTGAAGGACACTTGAAGTTATTAAGGATTGTTAGTGCATGAGCGTCTGCTTTATTAAAAGTACATAAGCGCTCACAAATTTAAAAATGGGAACGTGGAGTTCCAGGATTGGAGACTTTGTACTTCTCCAAGTATTGTGGACTAAAAAGGGTAAGCCAGTTTGGGAAAGAAAAAATAAATTTGATTCTAGAATTGATAGACTTATAAGATCCTAGTAAGGATTGGGAGAGGGGCCTACATATTAACCTTACCCTAGAATGGGTAGAGGCTCATAAGGTGTTACTGGTGCCAATATCAAGGAAAGGGATGCCAAGTACTACCTCTGATTGGGCGAATAGACCCTGGAATCTCAGTGGAACTTATTGTGTAAGGAAAAGATAGTGGAAATCCTAGATAGAAGAGATAAAGTATCACATAATAAGACTGTCACTCTAGTGAGGGTGTTACAAAGAGAGAGCAAGGTAAAGGACTTGACTCTGAAGTTATAGTCAGATTTGCAGGATTAGTATTCCAAGATGTTTGAATAAATTTTGAGGATGAAATTTTGATAAGGAGGGGATAGTTGTAATGTCATGAATTTGTTATTAAGGCAGAGTGCCTTGATTACTATGCCTGTAGGGCATAATTGGATTTATATGTGGAATTAATTGAATGTATGAGTGATTATGGGGTATAAATGATTTACATGGTAATGTGAATATTTATTCATGTTTATGTATATTAAATATGCATGTGGGCTCATTTTTGTAGATTGGGGTTTATCTGTAATTTTTGACCCGTTGAGGGTATATTTGTATTATATATGTTTTATGAGTGAGTCTACATTGTGTTGGGAATTGTGAGGGTATATTTTTATTTAATAATATTAAGTAAATATCAGAAAATTCACAAGTTCATCTATGTGGTCTCAATCTCATATTGAAATTAGAAGATTGAGATTAAGATAATGGACTTAAATAGTTTGCAGTAGAATAAAGTTATGGAATCTTTATATTAATTACTTCTAGTACGATCCACTAGTATTATGAATACATATGACCTAGATCCTAGTTACTAGTGTAGTAGGACACTTTAGTGGAGGTACTTTGCATACTAAGAGTATGTAGAACTGGAGTTGATGTGATTTAATAATACTTGTTTGAATATCGTTTCGTAGTATTATAAAACACATAACCTGATAATCATATACAAACTAATATTAATCCTAAAGTTACTATGAACACCTATTGTAACGCCCTAAGTAACCAGGACCGTTAAACTATGTGTTTAAAATTGTGTAAGACTTGTTAATCAGGTCGTTTGAACTAAAATGTGTTTCTAAATTCATCTGATAGGTTAGGGTTAAAATATTTTGATTATGAAATGATTGATTTTCATTAAAATTAGAGTTTGATACATCGGATCCCAAAAATAAGATTTACATGGCAGAAATAACTCTCAAAGACTGATACAAAAAAAGCCAGTCTAATGGCAAAATATAGTTTAAGCTCTAATCCCTGTAAATCCCTCGGCCGTGGAGGCCGAGCAGCTGCCAATGTACACTCTGCCACCAAAGCTCTCCAACTCATAGCTGGTCCAGCTTTCCTTTGCCTTTACCTGCACCACGTAGCACCTGTGAGCCAAGGCTCAGCAAGAAAACCATATTCAACATGCATAGACAACAACAAGAGTATATAATAAACTTCAATCCAAATAACTCAATTAATCAGCAGAATACAAGTAATACGCTAGGCAACGTTAAACATATACTTTCAAATATATAACTCAATATGTAACACAAATATTTAGGTGTCAGTGCCCTAAGGCCAATCCCTCTGGTTATTTAGCTGACCCCGACTCGCTTAGGGCGAGTCCTCTAATAATTTAGCTGACCTCGGCTCGCTTAGGCCAAGCTACATTCAGTACGCTTATCATCAAATCTGACACCCTTAGGTCGTTCTTACATATCCCACATAACAGATATATAATTCACAGAACACATATGTTCAATTACAGGGAATCTCAGTCCCGATCACAACCACATGGGTGTAGTTTTCTTACCTCAAGTGCCGAGCGATTGATAAAGAGTAGTCCCGAGCATGATCCTCACTCCTGAGCCTTAATGGTAATCCTAGTCACAAGAAATAATGGATAACTATCAAATTCTAATCCAATTAAATGTTTTGGAAACATATACTAGCCTTCGGGACCTCGAATTCTACTAAACTGGGTAGCAGAATTCGTCCTGAGTGCTTAGGTTTAAATCCCCAAGCCTCCCGAGCCAAAAAACTTTAGCTTCCTTTTCCTTTCCATTTAGGGTCGCGACCCGCTACTTGGTCAGAGGGCAAGGCCCTCCCTGTTGGAGGATATGGGTCGCGACATGCTCCCTCATGTTGCGGCACCTTGGCAAACTAGAGTTGTCTCTAGCCTCATGAAACAGGCGGGCCGTGACACCTGAAGAACAGGGCTGCGACTCGGGCCTCCGAACCCAGAAATCCATACATTTCTTCAGTGTTTTTTCTGAGCCAAACACTTAAATCTTCACCCAATTCAACCCCTATTCTCAGAATTGAACTCAAAGTTCATATCACAGCAGCATATTAAAACTAAATACCCCAAAACTCACTCCACCAACTCATAAAAATTCAAGGATCACATCCTATAGTCTAACCCCATAAAAATTCAAAGCCTAAATGAAAACTCAATATAGGCTACATAATTCCCTACCTCAGCTGGCAATCTGGCCTGAGCTTCCTCTATCCTCCACAAACTTTAAGTTTTCCAAGCTTCAGCCTCAAATGCCCCAACCTTTCCTGCTGCATTCCTTGAGTTTCTCCTTCAAAACTTCAGAGTTTTCTTAGGTTCTAGAGTGAGAGAGAAAGAGGGAGAGAGAGAGAGAGAGATATCATGTAAGAGTGAGAGAGAAAGAATGTTTAAGTGCTGAGAGTATTCTAGTTATGCCATGAGTTCAGTTAACCTTATCCCCTAACCAAAAGACAAAATTTCCCCTTAAGTCTATCTAAATCCTCAAGTGCCACTAAGGGCAATTTATTCGTATGCCAAATCCCGTGTAATGACCCAACTAATTCTAAGACCTTGTACCATTAAAACTACTATACATAGACGCTATTTTCGAGAAAACATACATAAGAAACATTCACAACTTAATTAAAAACAATAAGGTAAATGTTGAAATACATAAATGAACGGTATGGGATTCCATTGTCTAAAATAAAACATAACTTTAAACTTAAATGAAATTGTTTACAAAGCTAAGTGCGGAAAAATACATAAAAACATAATCAAAAGACTAAAAATAACCTCGTCCTCGAATCGTTCACGCAGTCCATCGAATCCCTTCTTCCTCAATACACAAACCAAGCAACCACGAATCCTTCCACCCATATCTATTTTCATGCATACATAAAAAAATAAAGGAGTGAGCCTAATGCCCAGCAAGGAAAATCTACTAGCACGTATAACATAAAACATATACATAAACTATATCATAAACATATACTATAAACATATGTCATATACTACAATGGCCATCATACTACTTGAAGCTTGTTAACTAAACAAGTCATATGCTCAATAGATTTGTGGGGCTTGCTAGCTAAGCAAGTCATATGCCCATAAATTATTGGGGCTTGCTAGCTAGACAAGTCATATGCCCAAGGACTACATACTATACATAACATATCATATCATATAAACATATAAAATTCAATCCTATTCTCCTTACCAACACCGCGCTATTTGAGAACAAAGACGTGATTTGGAACGCTCCTAAAACCAATAATAAGAATATGAGTATTTCTAAAGAATGAGATGATAAAGAAATGAACTAAATCACCAAGAAGAAGCTTACCAAAAAGAAACCTTAAGTTCAAATAACTTAAATACCTTACCAAGAATGGAAAACAATGAGTTAGGATTTGAGTAAAGAAAACTAAAGGAAACTAAAAAAACATTCAGAAATGAACTTAAGAATAGGAATACCTTTGGATGTACTAAAATCGAACTACACCTCGATATTGAAAAACACACTATTTATCTTACTTCCCAAGTGTTTATAAAGCTTAAAATGATAAAGCTTATATCCCAACCAAAGTGTTTATCACTCTATAGTAACCCTAGCAGCTTGAAGGCTCTGAACACAGCTTGAAGAATGAGAGAAATTGCTGGGTACTAGGTCCTAGTTATAGAGTTCAAGGAGTGAACTACCTCCTTTTAGGTTGAATAAAAATAATGAGTATTAATTGAAAAATATTTGAATATTCGTTCAACAGAGGCTTAAGACTCGGTCAAAACGTTCAGAGGCTAGTCAAGAGGTTAAGGAATGAATTAAGCTCGGTTTCAAAAATGTTTGAGAATATGGGCCTAGGGCCGATATATCGCCCATCACAGGCGATATATCACCTGGGCTTGTGTCTCGAGTGTTCGTCGAATCGTTTGTGCGAAGTTGACGTGTTTTTCGTATTCCCCGTGTGGCGATATATCAGCATACGTTGAAATATTAGACACATCATTACACTTTTTCAGCTTAATTTGAATTGGATAAACAGCTTTGACTGAGTCATAATACGGTTTGAAAGCTACTGGAAGGTCCTAGATTTTTTAAATATTTCTTTTATAAAACTATTCATAAAAAATACTTAATTCCTCAATAAACATGCACACGACTAGTGTCATGATCTTATTAGTTCTATCTAAACGTTATGATATAATAAATGACATCTTTATAATCAGCTATATTAATCAAACCTTATGTTATAATTAATATTCTTAAACTATAGGTTAAACTTATAAAATCTATAAGTGTTGCTACAAGTGTTCATCCAAGTCCTGGCTTGAACCAAAATCCGTAGTTATAAACATACTATAACTACTACTAGCTATTACTACTACAACTACTATCTAACTAGCTAAGTAAAATTCTAGGATTCTACAATTCTCCCCTACTAAAAAGAATTTCGTCCTCAAAATTTACTTACCAAACAATTCCGGATACCGGGCTAACATGTCCTCCTCCAACTCCCATGTTGCCTCCCGTTCAGAACTATTACTCCATAGGACTTTGACTATCGGAATACTCTTGGACCCTCATCCCTCTATCTAGGATGCTAATCGGCCGTTCCTGGTAACTCAAGTCTTTCTGGAGTGCTATTGTATAGTACTTGAGGACGTGAGATGGGTCTGACACATAATTACGCAACATCAAGATGTGGAACACATTGTGGCTATCTGCTGGCGGTAGGGCTAATCTATATGCAACTGCTCCTACTGTAACGCCCTACTTCCTTAGAGCCGTTACTAAGTGAGTTTTTAAGACAAAACAGTGTGCAATGGACTCGCTAACCGAGGTTTTGAAACAAAAGTGTGACTAATTAAAAGTTAAGGCTGTAATCTTTGAAAATGCGTCATTTCATTAAAACTTCTATTATTAAACATTTGGGATCCCAAAATAAGGTTTGAAAACTATTTACATCTTGAAATAAGTTCACAGTTGATAAATCATAAAATCGTAGATTATTACAGCCATTTTCAAATAAACCCCCAACCAAAGCAGTCGGGCAGGCCAAACATGTACGCGCCGCTTCACGCTCTCCGTACTCATGGTTGGTTGATTCAGTCATTGCCCTTACCTGCAACACAGAGCACCCGTGAGCCGAAGCCCAGCAAGAAAACTCATGCAGAACATAACATATGCAATGTATACAGTTTATCATAACAGATAATCCACAAATAAACAAGTCAATCATTAGACTAAGCAAACACGGCCATGCCGCCCCAGGACCCTTACCAAAGCCCTGGGGTATCGGTTCTCACCGCGAGGATAACTCATGTATCCCTTGGGTCCCACCCTGAATATATATATCATAACACATGTATCCACCGGGCCCCGCCCTGATTATAGCATCCCATGTGCTAGGTGTTACTTTCGGCCCACGGCCGCCCCGGCTTACGCCGTACTCGGCCCTTGCCGCTCATTTCATCATAATCACACATATAGTACATTTGAAATAATCATTCACACACATCATGATTCATTTAATGTTAAACATTTGCACATAATACAATCTGGGGCCATGCCCTAACCTCGGGTGTTATAGTTTTCTTACCTGCATTCCGAGCCTCCTGATGCACTAGAGCCACGAGCACGGTCCTCAAGCACGAGCCTCACCAACAACCTAGTCACAACACACAAGAAACATCCCTCAATACTAATCAACCCAAAACCACTTCCCGGGACCAATCCCGCACTCTCGGGACCTCTAAAACCTTAAAACAACATCCCGGAGACATCCCCCGAAGCCCCGGAGCAAAGGCCTAAAATTGCCTAAAAATGCCATCCTGAAATTTGCCTTGTGCCGCGGCACAACTTTCTTGTGCCGCGGCACCTAGAAACCAGAGGCTCCCCGCCGCGGCAAGCAAAACCCGTGCCGTGGCACGCCCTCGCAGACCCAGAATTCTGGGTTTTTCCTTCGCGTTTTCCCGAGCTTCAACCTCTCCAAATCATCCTAAACCAATACCTAAACCCCAAAACTCAAATCCAAACTTCATATGAACATTCTATCAACCTACAAACACTAGAATCAAGATCCAAAACACACTCATACCCAAAATTCAACCCTTGATTTCTAACTTCAGAAAAACTCAAACCAAGGCATGAAACTAACTCAAGCTTTAGATCCACAACTCAAAACAGAAATCAAACTTAAATATGCACAAGATCCTTACCTCAAATGGAGAATCCACTCAAAAGCTCCCTAGATCCTCCTCCCAAGTTCCCACTTCAGCCCTTCACCCTTCTTCTTCTTTTCTCTTCACTTGCCCTAGCTCTTCTTTCTCCCCCTCTTTCTTCTCTTCAATTTCTATCAATGCCACAAGTGACCCCAAATGCCCAAACCGTACCCCCTTAGATCACAGCTGAAATTTTCATAATCCCCTTGCCAAAAGACCAAATTACCCCTTCCTATTAATCTTTCCAATCTAAGCCTTCAAGGGCACTTAAGTCATTACTCTTCTATTTCATTTCTACCATTTTCTTTCTAAAACTTGTTACTCACAGCAGTAACTAATGGTTACCCAGGTTACTAAATCTCCAATAACCATTACCCGCTAAACCTCAACTTAACCATAAAATCCCCGAGGTACCCCTAGGCTCCTCCCGAGCCGGGTACAAAATCCCGTTGTGACATCTAAGTTAACTAGCTCTCTAGGACCGTCTCGGCACGTGCATCACAATAAAACAACCACACCCACGTGGTACAATTCACAGAATACAATTATCACATATCAATACAGTTATGCCCAACATGGCCAAAATTACAATTATGCCCTTCTAACACGATCCGGGCCTACATGCATACTAGTAAACATAGCCATGCATCTCAGTTAAACAAATAGCCAAATAACATGCTTTAAATCATAATCATGCATTTAATTCACAAAATCACACATAAATCCCAGCCTGCCCTCCTGGCACACTAATCAAGGCCCTTAAGCCTTATTAGCGAATTTGGGTCGTTACAACTATCCCCTCCTCATAAAAATTTCGTCCTCGAAATTTATCCAAACACACCAGTCAATAAACCCGCAGTTTTGACCATAACTTCCAAGGTCCACTGCCTTTACTTTACTTTTCAACAACACTCTTACAGGAGTAACAATCTTGCCCCTCATGATTTTGTCTAATAGCCATGCTCCCGATAGCTTCTTGCTTACCCCGCAACCCTTCTGAAACTTCAGGGTCTGCCTAGATTACAATTACTAATTCATTGTCTTCTCGATAGCCAATTCATCGACCAATTCATCACCTCTACTAGGTGGGATCAGCTTATAGGCCCCGCTGGCCTAACCCTTAGTACAACTTCTGAATTTCATGTTGAAATAAGAGTCAGAACTCTCCCTTCTTTCTCTGAACACCTTACAGATCCTCGTCTGCTATTACGTAGAGCTACAAATCTTTCCTTCCGGAACTTTATTTTCTCAACATTTAACAATTTACCTGCTCTTTATTCTTTCGAATATGCAGACACTCCTGCCTTAAGGATTCCAACAACCTCTCTGGCATTCTCTCTAAACCAAAGCCAACCCATAGTATTCATTATGCGTTACATTAACAAGACACCAACAACTGCCACCGCGACTAACTCGTCAGGGATTACACTTCCCTTAATACCTCAAGTATTCGCCTACTCAGCGCTTAATTCTTTAAGATCTTTAATAACTTTCAGACTGCCAATTCACTTGCAATCAACTGACAATTCCAGGTTCCCACTCTGTTCTTTTCGTTCTCTAAGTCCATTCCAAAATTTAAACTACTAAAGGGTCTCAATTCGATATCATCGACGCTCCGTCCTGAAGCCAGTTCACTCGACCCAACCAACATTAACTCAAACAACCGAGTCAAACTTTTCAGGTCCAAATACCTTACTTAAGGTCTAATGTGGTCTATTCCCATGATACACTACCACATCACCTAACCCTTCAGGGTCCAAAGGAAAACGCTATATTCCGGCACCCGCTCGACCCTCCCGGTACGACGTACCCTAGGAGGTGGAATGATGTCCATTCAGAATTCTCATTCACAACCCGAATCTAATTGGATCCTTCGTCCATTTCTGGTATTCCAACTTGTACCACCTTAGCAGGGTCCTTCTCTGCTTCAACCAAAGCCGACACTTCGGGTTCCATAGCTCAGTGACACTCACCAGCTAATCATACCTGCTAACGTTACGCCAATCTCAGTCGTTGCCTTATATCCTCCATCGCAATCTATGGCATTATTCCCTGACTGATACTCGCCTCACAGTTAGGGGCTCCGCCTCTAATTAAATTTCTCCTCGTCCAATCGAGAATTCAAACACTGATCATCAGTCTGTTACTTTTCACCACAACTGGGTCTCAACATTAACCTTCTTACTAATACCCACAACTCAAGTACCTCATCATAGACCAAGTCCTTTATGCCACCACTCTTAACTTAGCCATAACACACACACATTCCAGCATTCCCAGAAATTAATCAATTCTTACCTTGTCTTCTGAATTTCTTTCTGATTCGACACATTCAGTCCGTCTAACCTCAAGTTTTACTGTTCTCCTCATCTCTGATGTAGTTGTCTCCGGAGGTGCTTGTGCAATAGATGACGCGCTTACCAGTCTTGTTATGCCTTCAATTCTTCGGACGTTCTTCATTAGCTTCTTTGCGGCTTCAGATAAAATCTCCTCATGCCTGACCTTTCTCCTTGTAGCTCTAATCTGAGTATTCCTGACGACGCTCAAACTAACAATCCGTAGAACCTTACCTGAGACTCTGCCTTCTGGGTACAAACGTCTTTCGCATAGTCACTTGCTCACCATTTCCGTCTGGGAGTAATCCACATGTACTGCTCGTGAACTTGAAGGGAACTTGCCTGAACCATTCTTGTATCCTCTACTTAAAGAACTTACCTGTGCTGCCGTAGCTTGAACCAAATCTAGAATCTTTGATACCAACTCCTCGCACTTTACTCAGTTCAAAACAAAATTCCTGAAATGTCTCTTTCCTTGGTTTCCAACTGAAATTAACAGGTCGTAGATCAACTCTTGGAGACATCGTCCTACCTTGCATCCAACATCGTACTTTTCGTCCTACCCCGATGATGCTAACAATCCCCGTAGTATAACACAGTGGCTACACCAGGCTCAAATTCCTTCGATTGTTTCAATAGGCTTTCTGTCGTCCAAAACCGTCTTTTACAACATTCCCTATACCAATCCTATCCGTAGTCTGACCTTGAAGTATTCCCTAAATCTTCCTTTGCATACCCACATAATTTTCCCACTGATCAGCTCCGTCTCCTTTACGTACTCCAGATGACATCCTCAACAATCCATCTGCCAGAGTTTCTAATTCCTTCTCAATAAGTATCACTATCCTCAGCCTCTCGAATGGCACCATAGAGGCACCCTCTCCATGTCCATCACTCTCTCGGAGCATTCGCAACACCGAATCCTTCCAGTTCGCTACATGACCAAAGCATAAGCTCGTCAGATACATACTCACTCTTGAGGACTCGGCCTCGAACTTTGAATGTATCGCTGCACTCTGGTTCTCCGTTCCCTCACCATGGGAAATCCATCCCAACATCTCGAGTCCTTCTACGTAGAAGTCATGCCCTCACCTGACCTCCTCTCAGGTGGCATCCTCTTCCTCATATGCATACCAATTAACCTCCTGGTTCCTGTCGCCATCTCGATATCTACCTTTTCAATCAGGCTTCTTTCAAATCTCAAATTATGTGCCCAAGCACTGCCTGGGGTCCTTCTACCTCAACAATCGTGAATCCAACCTTGCTGCGTTCTATCAAATAACAGTACCATCCTTTCACCCAGACCTCTCCCCTTTCTTGGCAATTCCAGAAGCCACAACCCTATCCGGGGTTCTTTCAACTTGATTATCACGAATCTATCTTTGCTAATTCCATCAAAGGAAGCACCGCCCTTGCGGCTCTAGCACTCATGCTCTATACATCAACCATCAGTTCCTCAAACAATATGGCCCTCTCCGCCATCCACATGCAGACCAAAAACTCTTTCCTCAAAGCAGCCCAAATGCCTTAGGTTATTCCAGATCTCATGCCCTTAAATGGGTCGTCATCCAATTCCGGATACATCCATCAGTATAACTTCCTGAAATGGACTACCCGCTTTACCAAACCCATTGATCTACGCTGTTGTTACCCCTAACAGTCCAAACCAGACTCACACATTTGCCCGCCTCCACGGTTCTAATCATGCCTTTAAAATCTCTTCTAACCATTCATCAACTAGGTTCTTTCCAACCCATTAAGCCAGTACCTCCGCCCGAGTACCAAATCCAGGCATCTCCCTGCCTCAATGTTTAACACAACCCTCTAATCAGGATCTCTCATCTCTTAACCAAGGGTGGAATTAACTCTGCTCATCTATTGATAAATTCCTTGTCAACTCGAACTCTCCTCAAAACCGAGGTTAACACCCTTTAAGCCTTTCGTGTAATACCCTTATCTGTCCATACCTCATAGTAGACCAACACTGGCCACCTTACTGATAAAACATCGAAATCAGCTATTTCCCCAGAGAAATCCGCTGCTCTTCTATCCCGTCTCAACTAACAACTCCACAGCTACCCACACACTAGTGACCCTCTGCTGTTACACTCAGGGGTAACTGGAGATTTCAACTCCAACTTATATCTAAAAACCCCCTTTTTAACACAATATCAGGTCCCCAAACCCTCCTAGGAACCAACAACACAATTCCACCTGTCAAAACTGACCCAACACTTGAACTCTGGGGTTCCTACTCTGAACCAAACCACCACTAGGTCCAAATATCCACAGGTATAATGCACACCCAAGCATATACTAGCTCAAATCCACAATGATATACATTTAGCTACCAGATTCAATCATCACTAAGTATATCCATGCTCATCATGCTTCATACAAGCCAATATACCGATATAACATATGAATTTAATCCAAAAAATTAACCACATACACTCAATATGCGAACCATTATGCTAATATTCATCCATATGCATAATAGTATTATTCAGCATGCATCAATCTCAACATGCAATAATCAAGGGCCAGGCCCTATCAGTATCTCATGCATATGTTATTTCATCTATCATGCTCCATATAAGTAAACAGGCAAACAGGGCATTCAAACATATGTTCAGCATATCAATCAATCATACCAACCAACCCTGAGTCGAGCTTGTCACTGACAGCGAGCGTACATGTTCGGTCGATCTCCAGAACCAATAAACCTTGGCTCGCTCTGATACCAAGTTGTAACGCCCTACTTCCTTAGAGCCGTTACTAAGTGAGTTTTTAAGACAAAACAGTGTGCAATGGACTCGCTAACCGAGGTTTTGAAACAAAAGTGTGACTAATTAAAAGTTAAGGCTGTAATCTTTGAAAATGCGTCATTTCATTAAAACTTCTATTATTAAACATTTGGGATCCCAAAATAAGGTTTGAAAACTATTTACATCTTGAAATAAGTTCACAGTTGATAAATCATAAAATCGTAGATTATTACAGCCATTTTCAAATAAACCCCCAACCAAAGCAGTCGGGCAGGCCAAACATGTACGCGCCGCTTCACGCTCTCCGTACTCATGGTTGGTTGATTCAGTCATTGCCCTTACCTGCAACACAGAGCACCCGTGAGCCGAAGCCCAGCAAGAAAACTCATGCAGAACATAACATATGCAATGTATACAGTTTATCATAACAGATAATCCACAAATAAACAAGTCAATCATTAGACTAAGCAAACACGGCCATGCCGCCCCAGGACCCTTACCAAAGCCCTGGGGTATCGGTTCTCACCGCGAGGATAACTCATGTATCCCTTGGGTCCCACCCTGAATATATATATCATAACACATGTATCCACCGGGCCCCGCCCTGATTATAGCATCCCATGTGCTAGGTGTTACTTTCGGCCCACGGCCGCCCCGGCTTACGCCGTACTCGGCCCACGGCCGCCCCGGCTTACGCCGTACTCGGCCCACGGCCGCCCCGGCTTACGCCGTACTCGGCCCTTGCCGCTCATTTCATCATAATCACACATATAGTACATTTGAAATAATCATTCACACACATCATGATTCATTTAATGTTAAACATTTGCACATAATACAATCTGGGGCCATGCCCTAACCTCGGGTGTTATAGTTTTCTTACCTGCATTCCGAGCCTCCTGATGCACTAGAGCCACGAGCACGGTCCTCAAGCACGAGCCTCACCAACAACCTAGTCACAACACACAAGAAACATCCCTCAATACTAATCAACCCAAAACCACTTCCCGGGACCAATCCCGCACTCTCGGGACCTCTAAAACCTTAAAACAACATCCCGGAGACATCCCCCGAAGCCCCGGAGCAAAGGCCTAAAATTGCCTAAAAATGCCATCCTGAAATTTGCCTTGTGCCGCGGCACAACTTTCTTGTGCCGCGGCACCTAGAAACCAGAGGCTCCCCGCCGCGGCAAGCAAAACCCGTGCCGTGGCACGCCCTCGCAGACCCAGAATTCTGGGTTTTTCCTTCGCGTTTTCCCGAGCTTCAACCTCTCCAAATCATCCTAAACCAATACCTAAACCCCAAAACTCAAATCCAAACTTCATATGAACATTCTATCAACCTACAAACACTAGAATCAAGATCCAAAACACACTCATACCCAAAATTCAACCCTTGATTTCTAACTTCAGAAAAACTCAAACCAAGGCATGAAACTAACTCAAGCTTTAGATCCACAACTCAAAACAGAAATCAAACTTAAATATGCACAAGATCCTTACCTCAAATGGAGAATCCACTCAAAAGCTCCCTAGATCCTCCTCCCAAGTTCCCACTTCAGCCCTTCACCCTTCTTCTTCTTTTCTCTTCACTTGCCCTAGCTCTTCTTTCTCCCCCTCTTTCTTCTCTTCAATTTCTATCAATGCCACAAGTGACCCCAAATGCCCAAACCGTACCCCCTTAGATCACAGCTGAAATTTTCATAATCCCCTTGCCAAAAGACCAAATTACCCCTTCCTATTAATCTTTCCAATCTAAGCCTTCAAGGGCACTTAAGTCATTACTCTTCTATTTCATTTCTACCATTTTCTTTCTAAAACTTGTTACTCACAGCAGTAACTAATGGTTACCCAGGTTACTAAATCTCCAATAACCATTACCCGCTAAACCTCAACTTAACCATAAAATCCCCGAGGTACCCCTAGGCTCCTCCCGAGCCGGGTACAAAATCCCGTTGTGACATCTAAGTTAACTAGCTCTCTAGGACCGTCTCGGCACGTGCATCACAATAAAACAACCACACCCACGTGGTACAATTCACAGAATACAATTATCACATATCAATACAGTTATGCCCAACATGGCCAAAATTACAATTATGCCCTTCTAACACGATCCGGGCCTACATGCATACTAGTAAACATAGCCATGCATCTCAGTTAAACAAATAGCCAAATAACATGCTTTAAATCATAATCATGCATTTAATTCACAAAATCACACATAAATCCCAGCCTGCCCTCCTGGCACACTAATCAAGGCCCTTAAGCCTTATTAGCGAATTTGGGTCGTTACACCTACTTTGTCCAATATCTCAAAAGGACCTATAAACCGGGGACTAAGCTTGCCTTTCTTCCCAAACCGCTTTACACCATTCATAGGAGATATCTTTAGGAAGACTTGATCTCCAACCTTGAATTCCACATCACGTTGTTTGGCATCTGCATAACTTTTCTAACGGCTTTGAGTAGTGAGCATACACTTTCTAATCAGCGCTACTGCATCCTGAGCTTCTTTAACAGCTTTGAGACCAAGAAGTTGCCTTTCTCCTACCTCTTCCCAATGTAACTATGATCGACACCTTCTTCCATAAAGTATCTCATAAGGCGCCATCCCGATCGTTGACTGATAGCTACTATTGTAGGAGAATTCTATCAGCGACAAGTACTTACTCCATGATCCTTTGAAATCAAGTACACAAGCGCGCAACATATCTTCTAAAATCTGTATGGTACACTCGAACTGTCCACCGGTCTGTGGATGAAACGTTGTACTAAGACTTAACTTAGTCCCCATGGCTTGCTATAAGCTTCCCAAAAACCTTGATGTAAACACCGATCCTCTATCAGATACTATTGTCTTAGGGATTCCATGCAACCGTACTATTTCTTGGACATAAATGTTTGCATATTGATCCGGTGTGTATGAAGTCTTAATAGGCAGGAAATGAGCTGACTTGGTTAGTCTATCTATTACTACCCAAGCCGAATCATGCTTCTTATTCATTCGTGGCAAACCCGTCATGATATCCATGGCTATATCATCCCATTTCCATTCTGGTATGCTAAATGATTGTAATAAGCCTGCAGGGCGCTGATGTTCTGCTTTCACTTGCTGCCATACTAAACATTTAGACACAAATTCTGCTATATCTTTCTTCATTCCTGGCCACCAATATATTGTCTTAATGTCGTGAGTCATCTTGGTTGACCCTGGGTGAACTGAGTATGGGGTATTGTGCGCTTCTTCTAAGATCTTCATCTTAATCCCTTGATCATTTGGCACGCATACCCGATCCTTATTTCTCAATAACCCTTATTGAGAAATCTGTGGCCTTACCTTCTCTAATTGCATCCATATATTTTACTAGTGTGTCACCATGCCCTTGCCAAATCCATATTTCTTCTAACAGACTTGACTAGATAGACAAGTTAGGTAGCTTACCAATGACTACTTCTATCCCAGCATTGATCAGCTCCCGCTGTAGCGACTTTTCTATTCCAGCTGACGCTACTAAACTTCCATAATTCTTCCTACTTAGCGCATCAGCAACTACGTTTCCCTTTCCTGGGTGGTATAGGATTTCGCAGTCATAATCCTTCACTAGTTCTAACCACCTGCGCTGCCTCATGTTGAGCTCCTTCTGAGTGAAGAAATACTTTAAGCATTTGTGGTCCGTATAAATCTCGCACTGTTCCCCGTAAAGATAATGGCGCCAGATTTTCAACGCAAAGACCACCGATGCCAACTCCATATCATGTGTTGGATAGCGTTGCTCATACTCCTTCAGCTGCCTTGAGGCGTAGGCTATCACCTTGTCATTCTGCATCAGCACACAACCCAACCCTTGCTTTGACGCATCACAGTAGACTATAAACTTGTCGTTGGGTGTCGGTACACAAAGTACTGGTGCTGAGCACAACTTATCCTTAAGCAACTGGAAGCTCTCTTCACATTTATCAGTCCAGTTGAACCTTTGCTGTTTATGGGTCAGGTTGGTAAGCGGAGTGGCTATCTTAGAAAAGCCCTCTACAAACCTTCGATAATAACTTGCTAATCCCAGAAAGCTTCTTACGTCTGACGTGTTCTTTGGTTTTGGCCAATCCTTCACAGCCTCTACCTTGGATGGGTCTACTGCAATTCCGTCCTTGGATACAATGTGGTTGAGAAATGCTACTTGAGAAAGCCAAAATTCATACTTCTTGAACTTGGCATAAAGTTGATGCTCTTATATTTGTAAAAAGATCAACCTTAAATGCTCCGCATGCTCATCTTCATCCTTTGAATACACCAAGATATCGTCGATGAATACTACGATGAATTCATCCAAGTAGTCCTTAAAGACCCTATTCATTAAATCCATAAATGCGGTTGGAGCATTGATAAGACCGAAAGACATAACTAAAAACTTGTAATGCCCATAACGAGTTCTAAACGCTGTCTTAGGAATATCCTCTTCCCATACCTTGGGCTGATGATACTTGGACCGTAGATCAATCTTTGAAAACACGGTCGCACCTCTGAATTGATCAAACAAATCGTCAATCCAGGGTAGCAGGTACTTATTCTTAATTGTTACCTTATTCAGCTTGTGGTAATCTATGCACATCCGCATGCTTCCGTCCTTTTTCTTCACAAATAGAACCGGTGCTCCCCATGGCGAATGGCTCGGTCTAATGAAACCCAAGTCTAGGAGATCTTGTAGCTGCGTCTTTAACTCCTTATGTTTGGTAGGTTCCATCCGGTATGGTGCCTTGGAGATAGGCTCGGTACCCAGTACTAATTCGATGGTGAAGTCAATTTCCCGAGTCGGCGGCAACCCTGGTAAGTCATCGGGAAATATTTCTGGAAATTCCTTTACAATGTGGACGTCTCCAACCTTTAGTGGTGTTTCCTTTACCACGTTCGTGATGCTAGCTAAGAATGCTTGACATCTTTTTTCTATCATCCTCTGAGCTTTGAGAGATGATATAAGCGGTGTGCGTAGTCCTGATACTTGTCCCATAAAGCATAGTCTTAGGCCGCCAGGAGTCTCGAACGTCACTTTCTTGCATTTGCAGTCGATGGTTGCACCATGCCGTGTTAGCCAGTCCATTCCCAGTATCATGTCCAAGTCTTTGATCTCCAGTTCTATCAGGTCTCCTTCTAATTCTACATCCTCAATCTTGATCGGTACGCCTTGTACTATCCGTGATGATAGAACTACTTTGCCCGAAGGCAACTCTGTTACAAACCTAGTTCTAAATCTTTCACAAGGTTTGTCTAGTTTTTCTATCATTCTTATCCCGAATCAAATAATACAGAACATACATTATAAAGGATAGAAACTTGACCTGTAACCACTTTATTGCTAGCATCAGCTTCTCCTTGGGTTAAGGCTAATACCCTGACAGGAACCATCTTGTTGTCCCTTTTCTCCTCTGTCTTGAGCTGGGGACATTCTCTCTTCTAGTGTCCTTCCTGACCACAGTTGTAGCATCCCTTGGTGTTCGCATGGCATTCACCAGGATGTTTCTTTTGGCACTTAGCACATTGCAGGTATTCTACATAACCCAGCCTATTACCTCCATTGTTCGTCCGTGCCTTTTTATCACTATCAGACTGCTTATTATCAGGATGTCTTCTTTTCTGACCGTTATTGTTGTTGGACTGATTGTTGTTGTTGTTGTGGTTGTTCTGACCATTCTGAGGTTGGCTTGGCTATTAAGGCTTAGGCTTACTGGCCTCCTCTTTACTAACATTTGCCTGAAGCCTTTCTACTTATATTGTCGTTTCTAGAACATCGGCATAGGTAGTATTTCCCGGGTTTGTGAGCTTAACCCCTAGCTCAATCTTTGTTCGAAGTCCTCTAACAAACTTGGTCACCCTCAGAAAGTCAGTTGGAACCATTTCTGGTGCGAACTTGGCTAATCGATTGAACTATCGAGCATATTCTACTACTGATAAATTCCCTTGTTTCAGACTAGCTAACTCCTCGACCCTTGAAGCGATGACAGCTGAATTGTAGTACTTTTTGTGGAACAGCTCCACAAATCTGGTCCAAGTCATGGTGGCGACATCGTGAGTCTGCTGAACTAAGTCCCACCATATTCTAGCATCTTTCTTGAGCAGAGACGAAACACAGGATATGTGGTCTGCGTTGCTGAGATTCATGTGCACTAGGATCGGCTCCACATTTTTGAGCCATTCTTTCGCCTCAAAGGGGTCTATTGTCCCTTCAAAGTTCGAAGCGTGTTTCTTACGAAACCGCTCATAAATTGGCTCCATGTGCTGAGCTGGGTATGGCGCATAGTTCACCATTGGCCATACCCCGTATGGACCAACTTATTGGGGTGTTGGGGCCATTTGTTGAGGCTGTGGTTGCGGCGGAGGCGGAGGCTGAGTCTAAGGCTGGGCCTGTTGCTGCAGTAATTCCTTAACTTGCTATTGTAATCTCGCAATTTCTGCAGTGTTGTCAACTAGCGGCGGTGGCGGCGCATTTCAGTTGGCAGTAGCACACACTCCTCTTCTGCAAACCGGAGGACTTCATTGCTCTCAGGAGCGGCATTGGAGGCATTGGCATTGGTGCGAGCAAACCTTCTGAGCGACATCTTCAGGAGAGTTCTAACAGTTTAGAAAAGCATGTTAGAACTTACCCTAATAAGCTCTAAGGCAAAAACTTAATCTAAGCAAACATAACTCAGACCTATTAATTATGACTTCTTATGAAAAGAAAATATATAAGCCTTCTTTTAATTAGGGTGTGTTTCTATACTTAGAAAAATAAGCCATCTTTATTATTTTCTAAGTCTGTTTCTAATCATCCTATATGACTTAATTCTCAGGCTCGAAACTCATCGTTGTTCCAAAGTTAACCATATTGAGGGAGGGCTGGGATCAGTAAAATCATTCACACTACTATGGTCCCCTAACTCTGAATATAGAGAACTTGGTTCATTGATTTGTATCCACCCTCACCGAACTTAGTCATTATTCATTAAATTTATTATCTATTATGATTTCAAAAGAAAATCAAACTCACACATGTCATAAAAATAACAATGATATTTATTTGGAAAAAGGTTTTCACTATTTACAATCATAAATGCAAATAAATAAAATAAATAAGAAACTAATCTATTCTAAAAATCGAGATCTTCTACATCTGATCCTTCATCTAACATATCATCATCTATCTGTTCTTAGTCATCATTATCTTGAGCCTCAAAATGCCCTCGAGGAGGATTTGTAAAAATTCTATGTTTTTGCTCATTTGTGAATTGGAATTCCATCTTAGAGATGAACCTAAGTATGAGAAAATAATATCTCATAGCTACCGATAATTTATCTTCATCATCTATCGTCTTCCATATATCTTCTAAAGTTGCAATTAGAGTAGGATAATCTTTAAAAAGTCTAATTACTAAAACATATTGCTCCATTGATCTCATCATGATTTGCTTAGTTTCTATAAGAGCAGTCTCTGAGTGATTCTTTCTAGCACTCCTACGGTGTTTCTTGGTTCTCTAATTCTCTTCAAGGCCTTAATGGCTCAAATATCCTCATAAGTTAATGCTCCATTCATTCTTAATTGAAAACATAAAGGCTAAAATGTTAGCTATACATATAAACATAATAACTATAACAAAAACACTTACTTGGCGGTTAGATTCGGAGCTTGAGCGTGTGTATCAAGGAGAACTTCATGCAAATGAACCATTGCTCTGATACCAACTATAATGACCCAACTAACTCTAAGACCTTGGACCATTAAAACTACTATACATAGATACTATTTTCGAGAAAACATACATAAGAAACATTCACAACTTTATTAAAAAATCTAAGGTAAATGTTGAAATACATAAATGAATGGTATGTGATCCCATTGTTTAAAATAAAACATAACTTTAAACTTAAATGAAATTGTTTACAAAGCTAAGTGCAGAAAAATACATTACAACATAATCAAAAGACTAAAAATAACGTCGTCCTCGAATCATTCATGCAGTCCATCGAATCCCTTCTTCCTCAATACACAAACCAAGCTACCACGAATCCTTCCACACATTTATTTTCCTGCATACATAAAAAAATAGAGGAGTGAGCCTAATGCCCAGCAAGGAAAATCTACTAGCACGTATAACATAAAACATATACATAAACTATATCACAAACATATACTATAAACATATGTCATATACTACAATGGCCATCATACTACTTGAAGCTTGTTAACTAAACAAGTCATATACTCAATAGATTTGTGGGGCTTGCTAGCTAAGCAAGTCATATGCCCATAAATTATTGGGGCTTGCTAGCTAGACAAGTCATATGCCCAAGGACTACATACTATACTATACATAACATATCATATCATATAAACATATAAAATTCTATCCTATTTCCCTTACCAACACCGGGATATTTGAGAACAAAGACGAGATTTGGAACACTCCTAAAACCAATAATAAGAATATGAGTATTTCTAAAGAATAAGATGATAAAGAAATGAACTAAATCACCAAGAAGAAGCTTACCAAAAAGAAACCTTAAGTTCAAAGAACTTAAATACCTAACCAAGAATGGAAAACAATGAGTTAGGATTTGAGTAAAGAAAACTAAAGGAAACTAAAGAACATACAGAATTGAACTTAAGATTATGAATACCTTTGGATGTACTAGATCCGAATACACCTCGATATTGAAAAACACACTATTTATCTTACTTCCCAAGTGTTTATAAAGCTTAAAATGATAAAGCTTATATCCCAACCAAAGTGTTTATCACTCTATAGTAACCCTAGCAGCTTGAAGGCTCTGAACACAGCTTGAAGAATGAGAGAAATGGCTGGGTACTAGGTCCTATTTATAGAGTTCAAGGAGTGAACTACCTCCTTTTAGGTTGAATAAATAATGAGTATTAATTGAAAAATATTTGAATATTTGTTCAACAGAGGCTTAAGACTCGGTCAAAACGTTCAGAGGCTAGTCAAGAGGTTAAGGAATGAATTAAGCTCTGTTTCAAAAACGTTTGAAAATATGGCCCTAGGGCCGATATGTCACCCATCATAGGCGATATATTGCCTGAACTTATGTCCCAAGTGTTCATCGATTCGTTTGTGCGAAGTTGACGTGTTTTTCATATTCCCCGTGTGGCGATATATCTCCCCTATAGCTGCGATATATCAGCATACGTTGAAATACTAGACATGTCATTGCACTTTTTCAGCTTAATTTGAATTGGATAAACAGCTTTGACTGAGTCATAATACGGTTTTAAAGCTGTTGGCAGGTCCTAGAGTTTTTAAATATTTCTTTTATAAAACTATTCATCAAAAATACTTAATTCCTCAATAAACATGCACACGACAAGTGTCATGATCTTATTAGTTCTATCTAAACCTTATAATATAATAAATGAGATCTTTATAATCAGCTATATTAATCAAACTTTATGTTATAATTAATATGCTTAAACTATAGGTTAAACTTATAAAATCTACAAGTGTTGCTACGAGTGTTCAACCAAGTTCCGGCTTGATCCAAAATCCACAATAATAAACATACTATAACTATTACTAGCTACTACTACTACTACTGCTATCTAACTAGCTAAGTAAAATTATGGTACTCTACATCCCGCTAAGTCCTCGAGTATTCCTATAAATCCTTGCCAAATTCTGATATGTCCAACTAATTACCAAATACTTGCCCATTACTCGATATATCCCAAATATATGTCAAGTTTCCCAAACTACCCTTAGGCTCACCTCGAGCCAGGTATTAAACCCCGCTGTGACTATCCCGCTAATCCGTTCACTAGGACCGCCTCGAGCCATTTACTACAAATATATCCACATAATAATGTGGTCTCAACCATTTAACATATATAATCATTTTTATGCCCTTAACGGGCCAAAATTACAATTATGCCCTTATAAACAAGAACGGGCCCACTTGCATATTTAATACTCATAAGCATGCATATAAATATATTCATATCATCTTATATATCATGAATGCCACATAGTCACACATTTAATAAATTAATCACACACATATCCAATTATGCCCTCTCGGCACGCTAATCAAGGCACCAAACCCTATTTGCATTTTGGGGTTGTTACAAATATCCCCTCCTACAGAAAATTTTGTCCTCAAAATTTTACCTGAGTAACTCAGGATACTGATCTCGCACAGCCGACTCAAGTCCCAAGTCCCTTCCTCAACCTTGCTATTCCTCCATAACAATTTGACTAGAGGAATCATCTTGTTCCTCAAAACTTTATTCTTTCTATCTAGGATCTGAACAAGTCGCTCCTCTTACGATAAATCGGTCTGTAGCTCTAGATCCTCATATCCCAAAACATGAGTCGTATTTTAGATGTAGCTCTAGAGATGTGGAATACATCATGAAATCCTGATAATGATGGTGGCAGAGCTAATCTAAAGGCTACCTGCTCGATCCTCTCTAGGATCCCAAAAGGTCCTATGAATCTAGGGCTCATCTTGCCCTTTTTCTCAAACCTCCTCACCCCTCACAATGGTGAAACTCGCAGAAACACGTGCTCCCCCACCTGAAACTCCACGTCCCTACACTTAGGATTAGCGTAGCTTTTCTGTTTGCTCTGCGAAGTGAGCATTCGAGCTCAAATCTTCTCAATAGCTTCATTAGTCTTCTAAATTATCTCCGGTCCCAAATATCTCATCTTCCCCATCTTATCCCAATGAATGGATAATCTACACTTCCTTCCATATAACATCTCGTATGGTGCTACTCCAATCGTTGATTGATAACTGCTGTTATAAAAAAACTCAATTAACTGGAGGTACTTACTCCAAGACCCCTCGAAGTCCAGCACACACACTCTAAGCATGTCCAATATTTGAATTGTCCTCTCAGACTGCCCGTCTGTCTGAGGATGAAAGGTTGTACTGAACTTCAGCTGAGTTCCCATAGCCTTCTCTAAACCACCCCAAAACTTGGAGGTAAATATGGGATCCCGGTCCGATACTATAGATTTAGGAACCCCATGGAGATGTACAATCTCCATCACATATAACTCCACATACTGATCTACTAAATAGGTCACCCTTACTGGCAGAAAGTGAGCTAACTTGGTGTATTTGTCTACTATCACCCAAACCGAGTCATGTTGCCCCACCGTCCTAGGTAATCCTCCCACGAAATCCATATTAATGTCTTCCCACTTCCACTTGGGAATACCCAAAGGCTGTAATAACCCCACTGGTCGCTGACGTTCAGCCTTTACCTTCTGACAGGTTAAGCACTTGGCTACGTATTCAACCACGTCCTTCTTCATCCCAGGTCACCAATATAAAGTCTGTAGAATCTGATACATCTTCGTGGTGCCTGGATGGAGCAAGTATGGTGTAGTATGGGATTTATCAAGTATCTCTCTTTTAATCCCCATATCCATCAGAACAAAAATCCAATCCTAATACCGTAGTAAACCTATCTCTGAAATAGAATAATCTTTAGCCACTACAGCTAGGACATTCCCTCTAACCTCATGAAACTGTGCATCATCCAACTAACCCTCTCTTATCCTCTCTAGGAGGGTAGACTGTAAGGTAATATTGGCCAACTGGCCCACAACCAATTCTATCCCCTCTCTACTCATCTCTTTTGCAATTCCTTCGATATCAGCTTCGAACTAAATAACTGTCCTGGGCCTCTCAGGCTCAACGCATCTGCCACTACATTGGATTTTCCTGGGTGGTAAAGGATGTCACAGTCATAGTCCTTCACCAATTCCAGCCAACGTCTCTGTCTCATGTTTAAGTCCTTCTGGGTGAAGAAATGCTTCAAACTCTTATGGTTGGTGTATATCTCGCAATTCTCCTCATACAAATAATGTTGCCATACTTTCAGTACAAACACCACCGCAACAAATTCTAAATCATGGGTAATACACCGTTGCTCATACTCCTTTAGCTGCCATGACACATGGGCAATAACCTTCTCGTTCTGCATCAACACGCATCCCAATCCCAGTCTCGATGCATCAAAAAACACTACACACTTCCCTCCCTTCGAAGGGAGGCTCAACAAAGGAGGAGTAATCAATCGTCGCTTCAACTCATGGAAGCTACCCTCATTTATTTGACCAAGTGAACTTCATATTCTTCCGTGTTAACTCAGTCAATGATGTGGTAATCTTTGAGAACCCTTCCACAAACAATCTATAATATCCCACTAGTCCAAGGAAGCTCCTAACCTCTGAGGTGTTCCTTGGCCTCGACCAATCCCTAACTGCCTCTACCTTAGCTGGATCTACCTTAATCAAATCTCCACTAACAATATGTCAAAGGAATGTCATTTCTGGTAGCCAGAACTCACACTTCTTAAATTTAGCATATAACCGATGCTCTCTCAATCTCTGTAATACCCGTCGGTGATGCTGCTCATGCTCTACCTCTGAACTGGAGTAAACTAAGATGTCATTGATGAAAACAATCACAAACTGATCCAAGAAATCCTTGAACACCCTCTTTATTAGATCCATAAATGTTGTTGAGGTGTTGGTCAAACCGAATGACATGACCAAGAAATCATAATGCCCATACCTCATAAGAAAGGCCATCTTCGGAATATCCTCATCCTTGATCCTCAGCTGGTGATAACCAGATCAAAGATCAATCTTTGAGAATACCGTCTTGCCTTGCAGCTGATAGAACAAGACATCTATCCTCAGTAAGGGGTACTTCTTTTTGATGGTCAACTTGTTCAAATCCCTGTAGTCTATACACATTCTCAGAGTCCCATCCTTCTTCTTCACAAATAAAACCGGAGCACCCTATGGCGAGAAGCTAGGTCTGATAAATCCCAAGTCTATAAGCTCCTGCAATTGTATCTTCCACTCCTTTAACTTTTCCACAGCCATTTGATATGGTGCCCTCGACATTGGCTCCGTACCCGGTGCTAACTCAATGGCGAACTAAGCTCCCTGTGCGGCGGCAATCTTGGTAAGTCTTCAGGAAACACATCCAAAAACTCGCATACCAGTCTAGTCTATCCCGGCCCCACAGGCGTAACTCTAGTTGTATTCATCACACTAGCTAGAAAACCTATACAACCTCCTTGTAATAGGTCCCTAGCCCTTAATGCTGATATCATAGGAATGCGGGGTCCATGCATAACACCCACGAAAACAAAGGGGTCCTCACCCTCAAGCTTAAAAGTCACCATCTTCTTCCTGCAATCTATAGTGGCCCCATATCTAACTAGCTAATCCATCCCCAAAATCATATCAAAATCATCCATACTCAACTCAATCAAATCTACTGATAGTTCCCTACTATCCACCATCACTGGCAGTGTTCTAATCCATCTCGTAGAAACTACCAGCTCCCCTATAGGCAGTTTAGTCCCAAACCCCGCAGTATAGTACTCATTAGGCCTACACAATCTATCAATCACTTTAATAGAACACAAATGAATGTGTAACACTAGAGTCAATCAATACAGTATATGAAGAGATGGCACTACAAAGCTGACCTGTCACTACCGAGGGACTAGCCTTAGCCTCTGCCTGTGTCAAGGTGAAAACTCGAGCTGGAGTCAAGCTGTCCACCTTCCCTGGTTCCTCTTTCATCAACATTAGGCAATCCTTCTTGAGGTGTCCAACCACCTCGCACATGTAACAAGCCTTTGCCCGGAATTCGCCCAGATGGTGCTTCCTGCATCTGGTGCACTCTGGATAGCTTCTCCAAGACTCACCGCCTCCCTGGCGGCCACCCTGAACACCTCGACCCCTCCTATCAGGACCAGCAGTGGTCGAGGTGTCAAATGTCTTCCTCTTCTAATCACTGGGGCCTCCACCCCTACCAGACCCTATATATGGATGCATTGCCTTGCAAACATCCCATCTCGCAGGGTTCTCCCTCCAAATCTTATTCTCTGCCTCCTCAGCAGTGAGGGCCTTCTCAACCACCTGGGCATAGGTCGTCTCCCTAGGTACTGATGTGATCCTCACATCTCAGGCTATCATAGCATTAAGCCCTCAAACAAATCTGTCTTATCTAGCTGCATCTGTAGGCACTAAATCTAGTGCAAACTTTGCTAGCCTATCAAACTTCAGGGCATACTCAGTAACTGTCATGCTGCCCTGCACCAACCTAATGACAAAATTCACCTTCACTGCCCTAACGACAACATTATAATATTTCTGGTTGAACAGATCTCTGAACCCTTTCCAACTCATAGCATAAACATCTTGAGTTTGTGATGCCACCTCCCACCAAATATGGGCATCCTCACGAAGCATATAGGTGGCACAAGACACCCTGACATTACCTTCCACCCTCTTAAAATCCAGGATGGAGGTGATCATACTCATCCACTATTTAGCTATTAGTGGATCTAGTCCCCCCTCAAAGATTGGAGGATGTTGCCTCCTGAATCTTTCATAAAGTGGCTCCCACCTATTACTAATCTCAGGTGGCTGTACAGCTGGTGCCACAACATGTGGCAAATTAGGTGCAGCACTCCTTGATGGAGCTTGTTGCCTCAGAAGGTGGATATGCTCTTCCTAACTCTGAAGTCTGGCTTGCATATCAGTAAGCAACTACTTCCAATTCTCAGGGACTGGCAGAGGGTTCTGGCCCTGCTCATCATCTTTAGCCTTGACCGCAGTGCCGGCTAGCCGTATTGATTACATTGGATGCATAACTATCCAAGTTTATCTACAATCAACGACTTGATGCTCAGGCAATGATAACAGGTTTATATTCATTCAAAGGTCAAACGCCAATATCCCAGCCACAAAGCACAATCATGATGAAAACATGCATTTAAACAATTATTCACATACAGTAGCAATGCTGATAAGCACTCCCTAACATATTCTCATAGCAGTCAAGGGCCAGGCCCTATCAGTATATCTCATGCCTCCTATTAATCATGCCAATAAAGAATTTATATTTTACTTATTCATATAACCAAATATTTAGTTACCAAACCCTAAGTCAAACTTGTCTTTAGCGACGAATATACATGCCCACCCAGTCTTTGGGAACCCTTAAATCTAGGGCGCTCTGATACCAAGTTGTAATGCTCTAGGTAACCAGGACCGTTACACTATTTGTTTAAAATAGTGTAAGATCTGATAATCAGGTCGTTTGAAATAAAATGTGTTTCTAAAGTCATTTGACAAGTTAGGGTTAAAATATTTTGATTATAAAATGAGTGATTTTCATTAAAATAAGAGTTTGATACATGGGATCCCAAAAATAAGATTTACATGGTGGAAACGACTCCCAGAGACTGATACAAAAAAATCCATTCTAATGGTAAAATACAGTTTAGAGCTCTAATCCTTGTAAATCCATCGCCCGTGACGATCGAGAAGCTACCAATGTACACTCTGCCCCCAAATCTCTCCAACTCATGGCTGGTCCAACTATCCTTTATCTTTACCTGCACCACGTAGCACCCGTGGGCCAAGGCTCAACAAGAAAACCATAATCAACATGCATATACAACAACAAGAGTATATAATAAACTTCAATCCAATTAACTCAATTAATCAAGAGAATACAAGTAATAAGCTAGGCAACGTTAAACATATATCTTCAAATATATAACTTAATCTGTAACACAAATATTTAGGTGTTGGCGCCCTTAGGCTGAGCCCTCTAGTTATTTAGCTGACCCTGGCTTGCTTAGGCCAAGTCCTCTGATTACTTAGCTGACTCCGGTTCGGTTAGGCCGAGCTGCGTTCAGTACGCTTATCATCAGCCCTGACACCCTTAGGTCGTTCTTACATATCCCACATAACAGATATATAATTCACAGAACACATATGTTCAATTACAGGGAATCTCAGTCCCGATCACAACCACATGGGTGTAGTTTTCTTACCTCAAGTCCCGAGCGATTGATAAAGAGTAGTCCTGAGCACGATCCTCAGTCCCGAGCCTTAACGATAATCCTAGTCACAAGAAATAATGGATAACTATCAAATTCTAATCCAATTAAATGTTTTGGAAACATATACTAGCCTTCGGGACCTCGAATTCTACTAAACTGGGTAATAGAATTCTTCCCGAGCGCTTAGATTTAAATCCCCAAGCCTTCATTTCCTTTCCAAGCTTCAGCCTCAAATTCCTCACACTTTCCTACTAAATTCCTTGAGTTTCTTTTTCAAAACTTCAGAGTTTTCTTAGGTTCTAGAGTGAGAGAGAAAGATTGTGTAAGACTGAGAGAGAGAAAGAGTGTTTAAGTGCTCAGAGTATTTTGGTTATCCCCTAAGTTCATTTAACCTTATCCCCTAACCAAGAGACCAAATTGCCCCTTAAGTCTTTCTACATCCTATAGTGCCACTAAGGGAAATTTCTTCATATGCCACATCCCTCTAAGTCCTCGAGTATTCCTATAAATCCTTGCCAAATCCCGACATGTCCAACTAATTACCAAATACTTGGTCGTTACTCGATATATCCCAAATATATGTCAAGTTTCCCAAACTACCCCTAGGCTCTCCCCGAGCCGGGTATTAAACCCCGCTGTGACTATCCCGCTAATCTGCTCACTAGGACCGCCTCGAGCCATATACTACAAATATATCCCCATAATAATGTGGTCTCAACCATTTAACATATATACTCACATTTATGCCCTTAACGGGCCAAAATTACAGTTATCCCCTTATAAATAAGAATGGGCCAACGTGCATATTTAATACTCATAATCATGCATATAAATATATTCATATCATCATATATATCATGCATTCCACATAGTCACACATTTAATCAATTAATCACACACATATCCAATTATGCTATCCCAACACACTAATCAAGGCACTAAACTCTATTAGCATTTTAGGGTCGTTACACCTATATATGTAATTTGATCATTTGATTTATGGGTTACAGTTTGTCAGAATGATCACGCTAAAAACTATTGTTTTGGGGACTCAATGATGTATATGGTTGGGGACATAGCTTAACAAATATGGAATGTATACCTTCTTATAGATTGAATGATGGTTCCCTATTGGGTTGACTTTTGGAACTGAAAAGGTTATTGACGTTAAAATTCATAATCAGATTATGAATTAACCTTCACTAGTAAAGTCAATGGTACACTAGGAACCAAGATATAAATAAAAGGGTACAACGATAATTTTATTCCCACTTAATTATGAATCATCAATAGAGGATTAATTTTTATGTAATGATTATATCAATGGACACTTTATGGTTATAATAAAGTACTAAGTAAATATATGTCTTTAATTCTCAACAGTGTAGTCTCATATTTATAGTGGAGTAATCATGGGATTAATAAATATGATTATTGAATCAAAGAGTTTTGGTTATTTATTAGAGCTTGGAATTATTGGTCCATAGGTCTCCGGGGCGGCTCTATCAACACTATTCAAGGTAAGAGTTGATACAAGGGTCAAAATGAAATGGGCTATTTGAGAGAATATTTATTCTTCAGGATAAATATGCAATTATGTGATAATTGAAGTTTCACAATTTACCATTGCATTAATGCAATTCTCAAAATTGTGTAAAAATAAAAGAAGTTGATTTTAATCAATCATTTTATTTAAGTGTGATTGATTAAAATTGGTTTTGATTACTATATTTATTTAATTAATAATAAGAAGATAATGGAAAATCAAATTTTGAATTTTGAATTTTAAATTTAAGTTGTTATCTTTTCCTTAAAAATATGATACCTTATTTGAATTTCTAATTATTAATTCATTAAAATAAAGATGCATGAACATCAAATCTCATTATTTTAGGGAAGTTTTACACGCATAGGGCTTCCTAGATTGCCCTATGCGTGTACCACTACTGATAGTGATCCGTTATTGGTTATTGGTTATTTTATTTAATTAATTAATAAAACATTTTGAAAAGCGTTTTTAAAATGGAACGCAAGACTTTGTCTTTAATTATCATTTATTTATTTATTATTATTATTATGAAGATTAATTTTATTTGATTATTATTATTATTGTAATGCCCCAAATTTCCTAATAAGGTTTACGACCTTGACTAGGAGGCCGGGAGGGCCATAATTGATTTATCATATTATTAAATGATTATATGCATGTTTATGTGAATTATATTATTATATGATGATAAATGCATGCATATGGGTCCACAATTTGTTATAAGGGAATTTTAGTAATTTGGCCCGTTGAGGGCGTGATTGTGTATTTTCATGCATGTGGGTGAATTATAAATAATACCACATTATATGTGAATTTGTTCGAGCCATTCGGCATGAGACGATCATGGAATGCAAGTTATCGGTCTAGTCATAATGGGGCCAGTTTCGGGGCTCGGGTGAGTCTCGGGGTAATTTGGTGATTAGAATGTTGCCAAGAATTAAAGGGTAACGGGATATGAATTATTAGCGTTTGAGAATATTGAGAATAACGGGAATTGGAGGGTGTCAATTATAATTAACGAGATAGGCGGGAAATGACAGTTTTACCCTTGGAGGCCTTAAGAGGTCTTTAAATAACATAGGGGCAATATGGTCAATTGGAAAAGGATACATATAAATCAAGAAAGCTGTAGAGACATAACCAAAAAATAGAGATGCTTCATCCTTCCTCACGATCATCATCTCTCCTCTTTATCCTTTGGAATTTTTGACCTCAAATTGAAGAACCAAGCTAGGAAATCAAGGTTTCAGGCTTAGAACTTTGATTCATCCATTGAAGAGGACCCAAAACCAGCTTGAGGTTAGAATTCACCAATGAATTTACGCTACACTCTGTTTTTTCTTATGGTTTTTAGTCAAGACATTTTGATGTGGTTAGTTGAGAATTAATGGAAGTTTTTGTGTAAGTTTGTGTGGGTTTTGATGAGGGTGTGATATAGGTGATGCTTTGGGGTCGAATTTGATGTTTGGGTGATGTTTGGGATTGGTTTGGAGGGTTGGTTTTCAGGGGAAGCCGCAAAGAAGGAAAACCAGAAAATTCTGGTCTGAAGCTGGTGCTCCAGTGCCATTCTTGGCACCCCAGCGCTAGGCAGGGCAGGGACTTGGCCTTCTCTGTTTTGGGGAAGCGCCACTAGGCAGCGCCTCAGCGCTAGTGCACTTTCCAGCAAACCTATTTTGGGGTTTTTGATGACTTTAGGAGCTCGGGGAATGGTTCCTTTACCCTGGTTGGGTAGATTGTGAGTCCTGAGAGTGCAGGATGGATCCCGGGAGTGAGGTTTTAGATTATAAACATTTTTATGATTTATTTTGTTGATGGGATACCATATTTGGTTATGACTAAGTGACCGCTAAAGGATCAAAGGATTGATCATTCTCAAGGGTCGTTCTTTTATTAATTCTTGCTCGAACTAGAGGTAAGAAAACTACAGCATGTGTATATGACATGCATGGTTATTCTTGATGCATGTAGGACGTTTAAATGTGATGCATGTGATGCACGAGAAACATGTGATTAGGGCATGCTGTGAATATTGAATATGAGATTGATCAGAGGTTGAGTCTCTGTGTTTATGCATGATCCTAATTATGCTAGTAATTGTTAAGTAAGCATGTTGAATGCCCTATGCTTGGTTATTTGACATATGTTATATGTTTGGTAGCATTGCTTACTTGTGTGTGGCACCGAGTGTTCAGGGTCGGCACTGGTCGCGTATTACTGACCTAAGAGCCGGATATGGCATAAGTGTCATGAACGCAAAGCCAATAAAAGATTAGATCTAATCGATATCAGCGTAAAACGACTCTAGGCGCATTAATGCTGGACTGACCTCAAGTTTGATGAAAACTAAAAGCGCTTGTCTAGCCAAAGGCTAATCATATAGAGCCAGGGATAGTGAGCCCCAGTGGCTGTTTAGTCACATGGCTATGGGTGCTGAGCCCCGTGTGACTTACCCATCAGTCACTCATCTTTTTAAGCTAGTGACTTACCCATTAGTGACTTAGTATGGTTTACCAGAACCTCAAGTGTTAAATCGCTCATCTAATTAGAGCCATTGCAGGAAAGCCCAGGTGACGGTTCCGTCACACGGCTATGGGCACCGAGCTCCATAGTGACTTGCTTATCGGTCACTCATTACGGTTTAACAGAACCTCAAAGTGATATTCACTCATTTGTTCAGAGATATAAGCTCTGTATGATCATTCTGATCATCATTTGCATGGCTTTGGGTGTTGAGCCCGTAGTGACTTGCTTGTCAGTCACTCAGTATGGTTTACGAGAACCTCCAGTGTTAAACCACTCATCTGATTATGATTGACTTGATAGTCATCCAATCGGGAGGGCAGGATTTCTTATCCTCGATTCCCCAGCATTATCTGAATATATTTGCATGCTTGAATAGGGCTATATTTTCTAGGCATGTGCCTTATGGTTTGATGACATGTTATTAGTGTTCATGAGCATATTGAGTTTTCTTGCTGGGCTTCGGCTCACGGGTGCTATGTGGTGCAGGTAAAGGCAAAAGAAACTGGATCATCCTTGAGTTGGAGAGCTTAGGTGGCGATGTGTACATATGCGGCTGCTCGACCACCACGACCGAGGGTTGAAAGAGGAACTAGGGTTAAACCTTGTTTTCCAGCTTAGATCGGCTAGTTGTAAATATTTTCTTGTAATAGACCTTTCAATTATATTTTTGGGATCCCAATGTCTACAGTAAACGTTCTAGGGAAACGTTATACCTTAACCAAAATTTTTAATCCCTAAACCGCTAATCATACTTAGTCACACGTTTATGGCCAAATGACTCGATTAGCGAGTTTAGCACTGTTTATAATGCGCACCGTAACGGTCCCTGGAGTTTAGGGCGTTACAATTATTATTATTATTATAATATCTATGTATTCTATATGATATAAAATAGGAATATAACATTTTTACTAGAAAAATCAGAAAAACTGATCATCTTTTTTCTTACTAAAAGAAAAAACCTTTCTCTGTAGCCTATAATCAAGAGTCTCATGTGTTGAGAATACTTTTGATTCGCAAACTTGATTATTGTTCTCTATGTGCCCACCAACATCTTGAGGTGTAGAGAACATCTTGGAAGATCTTAGTGTGAGTACTCTGGTGAGGATAGGGAGATCGAAATACATACGAAAAGATTCAAGGATTCTTAATAGGCTACAAGAGGTAAATCATTTCGTATTATTTTTACATATACATATTATGTTGATTAACATATTGCATATTAAAGGATCCACATATAAAGTTTTTTATATGAATTTTTTTTATATACAATACTACCATTACCGCAATTTCTACTACGCACTAGGAACTGTTCCTAATAATTGGTACCAGGGCCATCTTTAATCCCTGCGTATGTCAATTACTATGTTCGTATCATATGCATTTTTTTATATTATGTGTAATATATGAATGGATGGATGTTTATGTATGAATTGTTTATGTTCTTAAGGGTTGGTTTTCATGGTGTTTTTGGGTTAGGAAAAGTTCTTAAATTTTCTAGATATACATAAATTGTAAGCCATTTTGGGGCATAAGAATTTTGTAATCTATTTTTTTAAATTATGAATAAAATTTTATTATGACCCGAGCCCCGAGCTTGAAACCCGAGGCCTCAGCCTGTGCCCCTATGCCGTGCCTGCCCTACACGCTGTGCAAGCGCGCCCCTGCGCCATGCCTACCCTATGCCCACGTTGTGCCAGTGCGTCCTATGTCGTGCCGTGCCTGTGCCAGCGCGTCCTATGTAGTGCCGTGCTTGTGCCAGCCACCCACTGCCTTGCCAACCACCGCCCTCAATGACAGACCCATTAGGTTTTGTGTCATGAAAACCCTAATGGTTGTGTAATTTTCCATTTGGGCTATTTTGAGCCCAATATAATTAAAAGTTTTATAATTATAACTCTTGAATTAATTATTGTGAGTTGAAATTCCAATTGGGCCTCAATAACTTGTTGGGTATTAAAATCCAAAGTTTGATTGTTTTAAAGTTGTTTAAAATGATTAAAATGTTATTTAATTCATAATGGATAGTTAAAATTGTAATGGCCCAAAGACTAAAAGAGAAGGTCCAAGATCAAAGGAGTTGCTCTTCATTAGGCCTTAGTTATTTTAATTATTTTTGTGTATTTTTTTGCAAGTGTTGTAATTTTCTGGAAATACCCAAATCTCCTAACCCGCTTTTATATATTTTGTTAATTTATTTTCTTGAATATGATTAAATTGTTTAATACTTTATCATGCATTATAACATGCCATACATATTACCCACACAGTACATATTAAACATGCTTAGGATTGATTATATGTTTTTATTTGATAACTCATATAATTAATTTAGTCTTAATTAGTTAAGATGGTAAATTGCATTTAAAGTTGTTTATTTTCTTATTTAATAAAATTGTTTTATTAAATTAAATGGTATTCTATTTAATAAGGAAAAATGAAATTAATCTAGGGCACGATTATTTATTTTGCATAATTGGATCAGTATTTATTACAATATCATTTGGTAAAATTGATTTAATTAGTTTTGCAACCAAATTAAAAAATATTGATTTTGAGAAAAACACTTTTTTTTTTTAAATAGTGAGTGGGAGAGGGAATTATGACAATAAGTCTCACGGTCTCCATTATTAGTTGAACACTGAGAGGCATAGGAAGGGCCTCGTGTCACCTCCGTTTGCAGCCCCCCTAAGGAAAGACTTCCGAATATGTTTATTATATCTCAAGGTAGAATTCTCAAAAGAGAATAAGATCAGTGATGTAATTCAAATTTGACTGACCCTGAGGCACACCCTTGAATTAAGTCATTAATAGAAAAATAATGGGTTACACTTCGAAGATGTATCTAGGCTTTCGAGCACGACTAGTACATCTTGACCAAAACTAACAGTAATTCATAAGTCAAAAGAGAAAAATGAGTTTTTAAGTTTTCACTTATGGAATTGAGATCTTGTCTCAAGATTAATTTGTGATTAGTCTGACCTACCATAAGGCTGGTCCATTAATTTACAAATTAATCTATCATGGACTAGTAATTATTCTTTGTGTGTTATTTTATGTGTTGCAGTCATGCATCATGTTTGCTATTCCAAATATAAACTGATATTTATTATATGCATTAATTCGTTATATTTTATTTATCTAATTTTTAGCAATATGTCCAATCCAAACCCTGTAACTGCTTTACTTGCTAATGAGAAATTGACTGGTGATAACTACATGAAGTGGAAATCAAACATGAACATTGTTTTGATATGTGAAAACCACATGTTTGTTCTAAATTAGGAATGTCCTGAGGTTCATGCTCTCACTGCTGCCAAAACTACTAGAGAAAAGTATGACAATTAGATCTTATCTAACAATAAGGCCAAATGTTATATGCTTGCTAATATGAGCGATGTGCTTAGAAAGAAGTTTGAAACTATTGAAACAACTTATGAGATTTGGGAATCTCTACAAAGCATGTTTGGCCAGCAATCTGATAAGTTCAGACATGATGCCACTAGAAGCTTCATGAATATGAAAATGAAGAAAAATATTTCTGTTAGAGAACATGTCATAGACATGATCAACATATTGCACGATGCAGAAATCCATGGTTCGACCATTGATGAGAGAACTCAACTAAGTGTGTGATATCACCCAATAAACTCCTAAGCGAACGCAGTAGTAATCGAGATATGTTGTATCCACAGAGAGGCAAACACAACTAAAGATTATATTAGTAAAGTTAAAGATAAAAATAAAGTAGAATTGAAGAGATGGATTTTGTGAAATTAAAATAATAGATTAGAGAAACTGATCACATAGAGCATGTCAAGGTAGAGATGCAGTGCTGTAAATCCTATTCTAATATTGATAAACACAGTTGCAATTCTACACCATTAATTGCAACTAGAAGATGTATATGTTAAAAGTACGAATTAATTAATCTAGATTTAATTGAATCTAACTCCTAATTTCTTAGCATATCATATTATATATCCAAGTGCGAAAAAATACCACTAGTAGAATGCAGTAAAAGACATACAATATAACAAATATACTAAAATAAATTAACAGCCTAAGTTACATAAGAAAAGCATGACTGAACTTATGTAAAAGATGCTAAATAATTTAGAAAAGAAATTAGAAGATGAGAAACAAAATAATTAATTAAATATGGAGATGAAGAATAAGAAAGAATCAATATCACTATTGAGAATGAGAAGTACAACAACTACACTCTAACCTCACCAATATTTCTAAAATAGTTCACTCATTTTTGTTAACTAAAACAAACTAAACTAAGCTAGAAATAAGAAAAGCAACAAAATAACAAAGTGTATTTTTCCACTTTAAAATCTGATACTTTACATTGGTTTTGGTTCTATATTTATAGAGAAACTTTAGCTCCAAAGTTGGTATTTTCGTGCATTAGGAAGGACAGAAAATGGGTTCAAAATCTTATGCAAACTAGGACAAGTGTCATGGGTTAATTGGCTCTGGAAAAATCATTGCTAGTGGAGTGGGGGACAAAGTAGAAATGTGCCAGGTAGAGTGGGGCATGCGTTAGGCGCTTGGGGAGTAGCTGAACAATGTGGTGCACCCTAGTTGGCTCGGCAGGTAGCGTCAGGAGCTGGAGGAGACAGCGTGGGATGCGTGGGAGGAGCTGCAGGGATTGTGGGTCCTGCGTGGCTGGCAGCAGGTGTGCACCAGGCGCTGGCTTGGCTTGGCTCGCATGGCAACTGCTGGTGGGACAACGTGGGCCTGCACTATTTGGGCTCAGTTTGGGCCTAGTTCACTTTCAAAAAATGCCACTTTTTCATCATTTCTTCAATTTATAATTCTTTCTTTCTTCTTTCTTTTTGTTTGTGTCAAAATACATTTTATTTCTCGAAAATTGAACACAAATTAAATCAAAATTAATATTTTCAAATATAAAATATATTACAATAAATTCATGAAAATATTAATTAATTATAAACTTTAAAACTAATAAAATGATATTTTTGAGCACTAATGAGTGATACTTGAATCTCTCACACCAGCTTTTGCGACATTCACTACCAACTATGTTATGAATACGTTGGAGAAACATGACCCAACTGCTGAATAAGTTGCAAACATTTGAGTCTCTAAACAAAAGTTCCACTAAGGTGGAGGAGGAAAATATTGGTGAAACCAAGCCTTCCACTTCAAATGGTAATTCGAAGAAAAGGAAGGGTGGCCAAGAAAAGGACAAGAAAAAGGACAAACAACTAGAGAAGACCAACAAGTCTTCCAAGAAGAATAATTATGTAAAGAACTCCAAAAATAAGGCACTGAAAGGATTATGCTTTTATTGTGGAGTTGTTGGTCATTTGAAAAGGAATTATCGTAAGTACTTGGCTAAACTGAAAGACAAAAAGAAAGGTAAATTTTATTTGCTTGTTTTAGAATCTTGTTTAGTGGAAGGTGATTTTTCATCTTGGATAGTTGATTCCGGAGCCACTAATCATGTTTGTTTTTCTTCGATGAGTCTTAGTACTTCGAGGAAGTTGACTCATGGAGAGGTGACCATGAGAGTTGGAAGTGGACAGAAGGTCTCAGAAGCTGAAGTTGGAAAAGCTCCCCTAGCTTTTGATAATAATAAATTTATTGTGTTGGACAATGTTTAGTTTATTCTTGGATTTTTGAGAAATTTGATTTCCTTACCAAAATTGCATGAACAAGGTTTTAATATTTCCTTTGATAATAATTCGATTGTTATTTCGAAATATGATTTTGACATTTGTTCTACAAAGTCTAAAGGTGGACTTTACAAGTTAGAGTCCAATGTCAAGCATATTTCTAATTATGAATTATTTAAAACTACAAATCCCAAATCTATTAAAAGACAAAAGATAGATTCCGATAGTGAAACATATATGTGGCATTGGAGATTGGGACATACTGGTCTAGACGGAATTAACAGACTAACAAAGCATGGTCCTTTAAGAGAACTATCTATTGGTTCTCTCCCAGTTTGTGAATCCTGCCTAGAAGGAAAAATGACCAAGAGACCTTTCTCTGCTAAAGGTTCAAGAGCCACAGAACCACTTCAACTTGTACATACAGACATTTGTGGTCCACTAAATGTCCAAGCTAGAGGAGGTTATGAATATTTCCTCACTTTCATTGATGATTATTCAAGATATGGTTACCTATACTTAATGCAAAGGAAGTCAAAATATTTTGGTAAGTTTAAAGAATTTTGAGCAGAAGCTGAAAAACAATTAGGTAAATCACTAAAAGTACTTCGATCAGATTGAGGCGGAGAGTACTTAGATTATGAATTTGAGGACCATTTGGGTGAGCATGGAATTCAATCCCAACTCACTACACCTGGAACGCCACAACAAAATGGTGTTTCAAAAAGGCGGAACAAAACCTTATTGGATATGGTTAGATCAATGATTAGTTTCTCATTATTGCCTTTGACATTCTGGGGTTATGCAATAAAATGTGCTCTATACATACTTAATGTTGTTCCATCTAAGTCTATTCAGAAAACACCATTGGAATTATGGAATGATACTAAACCTAGTTTACGCCATTTCCATATATGGGGTTGTCCTACACACATGATTAAAGGAAAGACTAGGAAGTTGGAATCACACACTGAAGTGTGCATGTTTGTAGGATATTCCAAAGAAACAAAAGGCAGTATATTTTATAGTCCTAAAGATAACAAAATGTTTGTATCTACAAATGCTACTTTTATGGAGCATGACTATATAAATAACCACAAACCTCAATGTAAAGTCGTACTTGAGGAAATGGTCTCAAATAAACAAGACCAATCACCAACTGTGGCAAATGAAAAACGGCCAGAGGATATCGCTAGTTCTAGTCAGAATAATCGAGAGCTTCGTCGTAGTGGGAGGGTTGGTAAACAAGCAGTTCGCTATGAACCTTAAGTTCAAAAGCTTGTGTCTGACACAAACAAAGATGATCCATTTACATATAGAGATACAATGGAAGATTCTGACAAAGAAAAATGGCTAAATGCCACAGAAATTGTAATGAAATTGATGTATTCCAATTTTGCCTGGACTCTTGAAAACCCACCTGAGAATGTTAAACCTATTGGTTGCAAATGGATATTCAAGAAGAAGAGAAGAGCAGATGAGAAAGTAGAGACTTTCAAAGCAAGTATAGTGGCAAAAGGCTACACGCAGAAAGAAGGAGTTGATTATGAAGAAGCTTTTTCACCTGTGGCCATGCTTAAATCTATTTGCATACTCTTATCCATAACTACTTGCATGGATTATGAGATTTGGCAAATGGACGTTAAAACATCTTTTCTAAATGGCTATCTTGATGAAACCATTTACATGTCTCAACCAGAGGGGTTCGAAGTTAAAGGTCAGGAGCAAAAAGTTTGCAAGCTTCTTAAGTCTATTTATGGACTTAAATAAGCTTCGAGATCTTGGAATCTTATATTTGATGAAACAATCAAAACATTGATGAACCTTGTGTTTACAAAAAAATCAAAGATAATATTGTGGTATTCCTCATTCTTTACATTGATGATATTCTACTTAGTGGGAATGGTTAGCTGAGCAATTCCAAATGAAGGATTTGGGAGAAGCTAAATATGTTATGGGAATTCAGATCTGTAGAGATTGAAAGAACAAAGCCTTGGCATTGTCTCAAGCAACTTATATTGATAAAGTGCTAGAACACTTTGGCATGCAAAACTCCAAAAAAGGCACTATGCCTACCCGATCAGGAGTTAAATTGTCGAAAGAACAATGTCCACAAACACCTCAGGAAGAGGAGGACTTGAGACAGAATCCCTATGCCTCTGTGGTAGGCCATCTAATGTATGCAATGTTATGCACAAGACCTAACATCTGTTATGTAGTAGGGATAGTCAGCCGTTATCAATCCAATCCTAGATTAAGTCATTGGACACCAGTAAAGAATATTCTTAAGTTTCTCAGACATACTAGAGATTACATGCTTGTGTATTCAGGTGGAGACCTGAACCCCATTGGATATACTGATTATGATTTTCTATCAGATAAAGATAGTCAAAAGTCAACATCTGGATTAGTTTTCACACTTGGAGAAGGTGCTGTAGTTTGGAGAAGTATTAAACAATCCAGTATTGCAGACTTCACCATGGAAGTCAAATATATAGCAGCTTATGAAGCAGTTAAAGAGGCTGTGTGGCACAAAAAATTTTATATTGATCTGGAAGTTGTTCCAGGCTTCGATCAACCACTTGTTATGTACTGTGATAACAGTGGGGCAGTAGCTAATTCAAAGGAACTCTGAAGTCACAAGAGGGGAAAACACATCGAGAGGAAATATCACTTGATCCGAGAGATAGTCAACCGAGGAGATGTTACTGTCTTGAAGATTTCCTCTGAAGATAATCTTGCAAATCCGTTCACAAAGACTTTATCTATTAAATCTTTTCAGGATCATGTAAGAAGCAGGGGGTTAAGGGAAATGCCTCATTAGCTTTAGGGAAAGTGAGAGATTTTTTGGAATTGTGTCCTTCAAGCAATTGTAGTTGAAAAAGGTTTTAATGAAATAAATGAATGAATTGAATTGAATTATTGTATATATGTAGCTTATTTACTATATTATTGTTAATAGTATTAAGTAAATATCAGAAAATTCCCAAGTTCATCTATGTCGTATGTGGATGCCAAAAATCCACCAAGGAAAAAATCTCTGGTCCCTAGTTAGACTACATGGTTAAAGGTCGTGTATTCATGCTATCGGGCTCGGACCTATAGGGCTTGTGAATATGGAATAATTTTCCTTAAAGCTTCCCTCGGTAAAGGAATGAAAACCCTAGGCACACATTTCCGTTGGCCAATGACCTCGCATAGAGTGGCCCAATCCCCGTGTGCAGACCTTCGGGCTTCTCGTGTGATGGCGCTAGGCACCTGAGAATATGGGAAGTTGTCCTAAGGGAAACATCTCATTATAAGCCATCAAGTTTGGCCTTGCTAAGCTAAAGGATCATACTAAGCATTGCAGAAGGATGGGTGCACAAGGCCCCCACATAGCGAGGTCCGATGTGCCTACGTGAGGTTGATATGCTCAAGAGTCGAGATGCACGCACATGCATAAGGGCTGTCAAATGCACCCGAGACGTACTCCTACATCAATGCAAAGGGAGCCTCGCATAGTGAGGCTCTATCTACCTTGATGCTAAGAGATGTCATGGGCACTCGAGCCGTATGCATCGACTGCACCCGTGTCTCGCGACCTTGCCTCGCACCAACATCTCGTGCAGCAAGTCACGCCGTACCATGGTCCCACACACTAGCGGCTCGCTCAGCGAGGCACACCTTGCCTCGCGCCTGCCTCGCACGATTAGGGTGTCTCACACCTCGCCTCACGCCAAAAGCCTCACACCACCAGGGTGTCTTGCGCCTCGCGCCACACCTCGCCCAGCCGTGCTGAGGTGTAGCGCACTCATGCCGCACGCCAGCACTTTGTCTCGCCTAGGTGTCTCCATACCGTGATGCCAGCACCTCGCGTACCTGTATGGATTCTATGACCTCTTGAAGGGGCGTGCGAGGAGCAATAAGAGAGACCCAAAAACTATTTGGTGTCAAGCCAATAGTGATGTAGAGACCTGAGTATATCCTTCATGTTAACTCACAAGCTTTCCTACACTTAGTGGAATATGGAGTAGCTTTGAGAAAATACATGTCTTGGAGATGTGAGAATAACCATTAGGTACAAGGTACCTGTACGTGTACGGGTGTAGGATGTACGACCATGAGGAGGACAGAGGCGTGATCTTGACATCTGTATTGTACAAATCGGGGTGGTACAGATTTTTACAAAGAGTAGAGGCACTGCCTGTATACCTCTGACTATGTACCAGGCTGACACCACCACCTTTTGCTCCAGTAGGACTTGCGCCACAACCCTGAAAAGGTACCTATGTACAATCTTGTCCCCTGGGACCACGATGTATCAGGAGCCATTAAAGCCCCAATATAAATAGACCTTCACCCATCCAGCAAAGGGGTTGGAAATTTCATTGTATACTCGGGCTATTAAGTAATATACGAATATTGACTCCATTGTTGATCTGTGTTTATTTTTCCTTGAATCTATTCTAAGTTCATATCCAGTTATCTCTATATTTACCTTTGAGTTTTTGACCTAACATCTTTGATGAGGTTTCACCGTCAACAGTTTGGCGCCGTCTGTGGGAAGAACAAGCATCAAGCTAACGTTCTTTCATCACTTCCAACAAAGAAATATGCTAAGGCGTTCAAAATGCTTACGGCAACTACAAAATGATGAGGTTCACCTGGACGGAGAACAACTAAGGGCTTCCAGGAGAGACCCCACTCTACCTAAGCATGGAGATATGCCAGAGAAACCTCTTCTCCCAAGGGAGGAGAAGGAAGCATCATCCCCGACGATCCAGTCTGACGAAGGTCATTCAGAGCCGCTAGTGCACCCACATCCCCGACCCCCGATGGCACTACGCTCTGGCCACCAAGACCCAAGTCCATCGACGCACAGGCCAAGCAAGAGTCCCCGAGTACACTCGGTGAGTTCCAGCTCAAGGACCCTCATCTACAAGGATAAGATTCGCGAGTTACACAAAAAGAATCGAAGGTTGGAAACCATGCTAAAAACATGCAAGAGGTTTTAAATGACCTTCTACAGGGAATGTCAAGCACACCCCTTCCTAAGCGTAATGAGAAAGAACATGAATGAAAGGAAACCACTGTCCCCCTAGACGATGGGAGAACCCGACTATCCACCAGCAACACTCCCCAGACAAAGTACCATGAGGTACCTAGGCCGACGAAGTACCCCCAGGAGCAAAGGAGATAGGGCGATGATAGTCGTAAGATCGAAGCCGAAGTCACCTCAAAAGAGGTGCCCCCTGGCCTAAGAGAAAAGCCCAATGGGAAGAGGTCAGAAGTAAAAACGACACCCCTCGCAGCTCCCCCGAGAGACACAACCAAAGCAAGGGTTCAGTCTAAGGACCTGCAAGACTCCTCAAGAAAAAAGAGGAGGGAACTGGACATCAAAATGCAAAGCCCTCAAGGCAAGATTATCACTGCACTTGGGGGCACAGAGATGATGAAGAATTTGACCATGATTCTCCCTTCACAAGGGAGATCTAGGCTGAGCAAATGCCCACCAGCTTCAAAGAGCCTCGCATGACTCCGTACGAGGGTACTACGGACCCAAAGTATCACTTAGATTACTTCAATAACTTGATGAGGTTAAGGGGGATCAACGACAGAGAAAAGTGCCATTGCTTTGTAGTTACACTTAAAGGAGTTGCGTACAAGTGGTTCAACAGGGTTAAGGCCAGGAACAATCAAGTCATGGCAAAAATTCTTTGATGAATTTCTTCAGCAACACCATGTAGTTTGTGATTACGTTATGCCAATTACCAGCCTCGCTAATGTAAAACAAGGCGAGAATGAAAGTTTCAAGAGCTATATCCATAGGTTCAATATGGAAGCAACAAAGACGGGAAGTTTAACTAAAGCGGAGCTCAAGATGGTTATTACAGCTGGAGTTCGTCTGGGAAGCAAGTTATGGGGGAGCATGCTCAAGAGAGAGGTTACAAAATTAGATGACTTCTTCGAAAGAGCACAGAGGTACATACGTGTGAAAGAGGGCGATAAGAACTTATATTTTGAGGGAAGTGAACCTTCCTCCAGTCTCCCTTCTACCAATACGTCTGAAGATTATGTGTAGAGGAAAATGTCATGACGGGAGAGTCGCTGACCAAGTTGAAAATTGGGAGAGGACTACGAAAAGGCTTCATAGAAGAAGCTAGTAAGATTCATCAAATCATCGCAATCGGCCCCCGTAAAGGTCCAAAGAAGTCTCCTAGTTGATTCCAAAGATCTGGAATTGTTGAAGCATGTGGGAGAGAACGAAAAAAAAAGTGCTCGACAAGAAAGATCCGACAAACAACTTATGAGGTATTGTACCCGACCTCAGCAGGCACCCAACCAGGTGCAAAATAGGTGCCTAGCCTCGCAAGCCTCAATAAGTTCCTGGCAAGGTTCGAAATGAGTGTCTGGCCTTGTGAAATATATATATATATATATATATATATATGAATACTCATAATACCTGTAGGCATGGGTGGTGAACCTTATAAGGCAACATTTGAGTCTATAAGGACTAGCTACCCTTATAGAATCTAAGAAAGTCAGAAGGCCCCTCAAAAGTACCTCTCCACTGACACACGCACCCTATAAGGACACCACATCGCAAAAGACCAAAGGGGAGCCCAAAGAGAACCCTAAGTCTAGATCGACTGAGTTGCCTAACCAAGGGAAAAAGGGCCTTGAAAATTGGCGCTTGCGAGGTTTCACAACCCAAGGGTAGATCACGTCAAAGACCAAAAAAGGTACTCATAAAAATCCTAAGACGGCCAAGGTCACCTAGCCCAAAAAGGGTCTCAAAGAAGACGCTTACGAAAAGGGTCTCAAAGAAGACGCTTGTGAAAAGGGTCTCAAAGAAGACGCTTGCAAAAAGGGTCTCGAAGAAGACGCTTGCAAAAATAGTACCATGCATCATGACGGGAAGGATGCTTCTCGCACAAAACAAAACGCGCACAAAAATATATAAAAGGATAGCGAGAACCCAAAGGGTCGACATATCTTTACAAGTAAACAAGGTGCAACAATAGACACAAATCACACGTAGTAGAGGGGTCCCAAAGGGTACCCTTTCAAAATGAAGCTATTGATCACGAGGACTTGCGAAAATCCCTCATTAAGAAAAAAAGAAAAAGAGAAAGGGGGGATGGCTTGTCAAAGTCCTAACCTAAGGCGGCGAGACACCTCACACCTAGCAAGAGGATCCCATGGAGCAAGGGAACCCTCACTCGGCAAGACTACCTTCGACTTTACATCTCAATCGGGTTGCATCCCTTCATTGGACATCTGTATAAATGCCACCTTCAGACATAAATGAATAATTAAGTCACGGAAACACAAAAGAAGATTAGGAAGCCTCACACAGCGAGAGAGCCCTCGCATAGTAAGACTAGCCATAGCTGAGTGCTTCAAAGCAATCTTGTCTAAATGTTTAGCATGCTCCTAAGCATCGTATAAGCCATATCCTTTGAAGGAAGGCCGATGAAGGCCCCGAGATGTCAACGGATGAAGTGTAAAGAAAAGGAAGCAAGCCTCACTAGGTAAGAGGGTTTCGCTGTGCGAGACCATCTCACATAGCAAGGTCTTCATCGCCCAATAGCACTAAATGACATCCTTCGTTGCTTTGTAGGCCTCCAAGAATAATGCAAGTATCGCACTCATGAAGAATAATTATAAAAATCATAATAAGTCTACAAGGGCATCTAAAGAGATCCTCATAGACTGGGGGGCAAGTGTGGATGCCAAAAATCCACCAAGGAAAAAATATCTGGTCCCTAGTTAGACTACATGGCTAAAGGTCATGTATTCATGCTATCAGTCTCGAACCTATAGGTCTTGTGAATATGGAATAATTTTCCTTAAAGCTTCCCTCGGTGAAGGTATGAAAACCCTAGGCGCACATTTCCCTCGACCAATGACCTCGCATAGCGTGGCCCAATCCCCGTGTGCAGACCTTCGGGCTTCTCGTGTGATGGCACTAGGCACCTGAGAATATGGGAAGTTGTCCTAAGGGAAACATCTCATTATAAGCCATAAAGTTTGGCCTTGCTAAGCTAAAGGGTCAAACTAAGCGTCACAGGAGGACGGGTGCACAAAGCCCCCGCATAGCGAGGTTCGATGTGCTTACGCGAGGTTGATATGCTCAAGAGTCGAGATGCACGCACATGCATAAGGGCTGTCAAATGCACCCGAGACATATGCCTACATCCATGCAAAGGGAGCCTCGCATAGCGAGGCTCTAGCTGCCTTGATGTCGAGAAATGTCGTGGGCATTCGAGTTGTATGCATCGACTGCACCCGCGTCTCACGCAGCAAGGCACGTCGTACCATGGTCTCGTGCACCAACGCCTCGCTCAGAGAGGCACACCTCGCCTCGCGCCTGCCTCACACCATTAGGGTGTCTCACACCTCACCTCATGCCAAAGGCCTCGCACCACTAGGTTGTCTCGCACCTCGCACCTGCCTCGCACCACCAAGGTGTCTTGCGCCTCGTGCCTACCTCGCACCACACCTCGCCCAGACGTGCCGAGGTGTCGCAAACCCCTGCCGTGCACCAGCAATTTGTCTCTCCTAGGTGCCTCCATGCCGTGATGCCAGCGCCTCACGTACCCATATGGAGTCTAAGACCTCTTGAAGGGGCGTGCGAGGAGCAATAAGATAGATCCAAAAACTATTTGGTGTCAAGCCAATAGTGATGTAGAGACCTAAGTATATCCTTCATGTTAACTCACAAGCTTTCCTACACTTAGTGGAATATGGAATAACTTTGAGCAAATACATGTCTTGGAGATGTGAGAATAACCATTAGGTACAAGGTACATGTACGTATATGGGTGCAGGATGTACAACCATGAGGAGGACAGAGGTGTGATCCTGACATCTGTATCGTACAAATAGGGGTGGTATGGATTTTTACAAAGAGTGGAGGCACTACCTGTATACCTCTGACTATGTACCAGGCTGACACCACCACATTCTGCTCCACTATGACCTGCGCCACAACCCTGACAAGGTACCTATGTACAATCTTGTCCCCTGGGACCACGATGTATCAGGAGCCATTAGAGCCCCAATATAAATAGACCTTCACCCCTCCAGCAAAGGGGTTGGAAAATTCATTGTATACTCAGGATATTAAGTAATATACAAATATTGACTCAATTGTTGATCTATGTTTATTTTTCCTTTAATCTATTCTAAGTTCATATCCAGTTATCTCCATATTTACCTTTGAGTTTTCCGACCTAACATCGTTGACGAGTTTTCACCGTCAACATGGTCTCAATCTCGTATTTGTATGAGAGGATCGAGATTTTTATAATGGACTTAAATAGTTCGCAGAAAAATAAAGCTATGGAATCTTTCGATTAATTAGTGCTAGTGCGGTCCACTAGTATTATGAATACATGTGACCTAGATCTGAGTTGCCAGTGTAGTAGGACATTTTAGTGGAGGTACATTACATACTGAGAGTATGTAGAACTGGACTAGATGGGATAAAATAATACTTGTTTAAATATTGTTTCATAGTATTATAAAACACATCAACTGATGATCATATACAAACTGATATTAATCTTGAAGTTACTATGAACTCCTATATATGTCATTTGATCATTTGATTCATGCGTTACGGTTTGTCAGAATGATCAGGCTAAGAACTATTGTTTTGGCAACTCAATGATGTATATGGTTAGGGACATAGCTTAACAAATATGGAATCTATACATTCTTATAGATTGAATGATGGTTCCCTATTGGGTTGGCTTTTGGAACTGAAAAGGTTATTGACGTCAAAATTTATAATCAGATTATGAATGAACCTTCACTAGTAAAGTCAATGGTACACTAGGAATCAAGATATAATAAAAAGGGTACAACGGTAATTTTATTCCCACTTAATTATGAATCATCAATAGAGGATTAGTTTGTATGTAATGATTATATCAATGGACACTTTATGGTTACAATAAAGTACTTAGTAAATACATGTCTTTATTTCTCAAGAGTGCAGTCTCATATTTATAGTGAAATAATCATGATATGAATAAATATGTTATTGAATCAAAGAGTTTTGGTTATTTATTGGAGCTTGGAATTATTGGTCCATAGGTCCCCGGGGCAGCTCTATCAACACTATTTAAGGTAATAGTGTTAGGAAAAACTTATACATGATCTTTATTTATTTTCATGTAAATCTAATATTAAACAAATTAATATGAGATTTCTAAAATTGAATTCAAAGAGAAACAATGATTAGAATACTTACAGTATACGCATCAGAATGAAAGAGTCCTTCCTTCAGTTTCTCTAACCCTTGTACCCTTTCTGCCGCAGAGTATTATCAAGAAACTGAACCATTCTTCTATAATCTTCACAGTCTTCCAAAGTATCCTTAGAACCACCTAGACTAGAGTGGGCAATTCTCAACACATGAGATAGATATAGAGAGAAGAAGAGAAAAGAATAATAAGAGGCTTATAAAATGACTTGTGTTTAGATAGAATCTAAAACTATCAGAAAACCAGTGATTAAACTTATCTGTCGTCTCAGAAATCTGAACTTCTGACTTCTCTCTAAGCACTCTTTTTATAGACTCAATTAGGCCATTTAATTTAATTAAAAATAAATAAAATAATAGCAAATTTGAAGCCCTAGGTCAAAATTATCATGGGCTTTAGGCCCGTGAAATTTCCCATTTGATTATAAGTCATAGAACTTAAAATCATGACATGTATTATATTATATTGATTTAATTAATTAAATAATTATTTAAATCCTTTATCAAATTAATTATTTATAATTTGAACATTGATTTAAACTTATTTATTAATCTAGATACCAATTTATCTTAATTAATAAATCTGCTATAATTTCTCTTTTCTTCTCAAAATCACACAACTCTGTGAAACTATCCAAAATTGACCTGGTCAACTTTGATAATTCTAATTGATAAGTAAATCAATTAATTGAGACTATCTAAATGATTTTATCCGAGGTACAATGGGGACCATGGGCCTATGAATCAAGCTCCAATAAGTTATCATAAATCTAACAAATAAATTTACTAACTTATTAATTCCTCGTGACTCCACTATAAACTCGGAATTGCATTCTTGAATTCATAGAACGCTCTATAGAAAATATAGATACACTATTAATTATCCATTGTTACAACCACTCAATCCTCTATAGACGGTCTACAATGAGATAGGACTAAAATACCGTTTTACCCCTCATTGTATTTTATCCTTAAAACAGTTAGTTCCTTGTAAATGATATTTTAGTAAACTAATTTAATTACTGAAATGAGATCTCTATCATTTAACACCTTGAACCAAACTAAAAGGAAACCATCGTTTCACTTCTTCATTAGAAGCTATAGATGTTCATATCTATGATTAACACTCCCACTCAATTATACTACTGAGTTCCCAAGATGTAAGTATGGGCTAGTCCGCAGGGTAAGCTGGTAACGAACAAGTCAAAGAACTCAAATAATACAATCAGTTAGAATACTAACCACTCAGAATTGAGATTGAATCGACCTATGGTCAACTATATGATATGACTAGAATAGATAATAACGGTATGTTTACTTATCTTATCAACTGTCAATATCGGTCTTGTCCGATGTAACAAATACATCCGATCTTATCTACTTTGCTAATGTTCTAGAAAGAACATAACACTGTAATGTGTAAGTATTCATATCGTAGATTGGCAAGTCAATGTAAATCCTGTGCAATGACTAATCTTAGGACTAACTTATTTTGAACATATAATCATATTTATATTCCACTGTGATGATGTCACTATAAATAAGATTAGCTATATGCTCGGGATTTAATAGAAGTTTATATTAAAAAAATAATCATGAAAATAAAACATGTGAGCAAAGTGATTGACCAAGTCAAAAAATGATTTATATTATTTTATTGATAGTAAAATGAGATTACAAAAATTTTGGGTTTTAATTAAGCCGTAACACCCCAACAAACTCCCACTTGCACTAATTGAAACTAATGCCTTAATTCTACTAATCCCATTTCCTTGATATGCTTATCAAATGTAGCTTCTGGTAGTGTCTTTGTAAACGGATTTGCAAGATTGTTTTCAGTTGCAATCTTCATAACCTTCACATCTCCCCTGGCCACATATTCTTGAATAATGTGACACTTCCTTTCTATATGCTTACTCATCTTGTTACTTCGAGGTTCTTTCGAGTTGGCTATCGCTCCTGTGTTGTCACAAAACAACACAAGCGGTTTATCCATTTCTAGAGTAACACCAAGATCCGAATAGAACTTCTTTAGCCAGACTATTTTCTTAGCTGCTTCTAACGTGGCTATGTACTCAGCCTCCATGGTGGAATCTGAGATTGTAGACTGCTTTACGCTTCTCCAAATCACAGCTCCACCCCCAAGAGTAAATACCATTCCAGAAGTAGACTTCCTGTCATCGACATCAGTTTGAAAATCTGAATCAGTGTAGCCTACAGGGTTCAAAACACCACCCTTGTAGACTTAACATATAATCCCTAGTCTGTCTCAAATACTTCAGGATATGCTTAACTGCTATCCAATGTTCTGGTCCTGGGTTTGACTGATACCTGCTCAGTACTCCCACTACATAGCAGATATCTGGTCTAGTACACAACATAACATACATCAGACTTCCAACTGCAGATGCGTAAAGAACCTTTCTCATTGCATCTTCCTCTTCAGGAGTCTGGGGAGACTGCTTCTTTGAATGATGAATTCCATGGCGGGACGGTAGACGCCTTTTCTTGGAATTTGTCATTGAGAAACGTTCAAGCACTTTATCTATGTAAGCTGCTTAAGATAGAGCTAAGAGTCTGTCCTTTCTATCCTTGATGATCTGAATACCTAGAACATAACTTGATTCACCCAAATCCTTCATCTGGAATTGAGTGCTCAGCCAATTCTTCACATCTGATAATCATTGTTTCCAATGAGTAAGGTACATCTACATAAAGAACCAGGAATACCACTATTTGATTTGCATTCAGTTGGTAAACACAGGGCTCATCAATATTTTGTTCAAAGCCATAGGTTTTGATTATTTTATCAAACCTAAGATTCCAAGAATGAGAAGCTTGCTTAAGTCCATAGATGGACCTATTCAACTTGCAAATTTTTCCTTCTTGTCCAGCTACTTTAAATCCTTCTGGCTGATCCATATAAATGAATTCGTCAAGCTTTCCATTAAGAAAAGTTGTCTTGATGTCCATTTGCCAGATCTCATAGTCGAGAGCGGCTGATATGGATAGGAGGATGCGAATGGACTTGAGCATGGCTATCGGACTAAAAGTTCCTTATAGTCCACGCCTTCTCTTTGGGTATAACCCTTTGCCACTAATCGAGCTTTATAAGTCTCGATATTTCCATCAACATCTTGTTTCTTCTTATAGATCCTTTTGCACCCAATGGACCTAAAGTCACTAGGTGCTTCCACAAGATCCAGGCGGAATGTGAGTACATGGACTCCATTTCCTATTTCATGGCTTCGAGCCATAGTTCCTTTTCAGGGATAGCCATTGCCTGTTTGAAAGACAACGAATCATAATCACTAGTGTCACCAACAACCATATTGGTTTCACCATCCAAAACATAGCGAACTGGGTTCCTTGAAACCCTCCCACTACGACGAGGCTCCGTGACTGTTACTCAGGAACAGTGGTACTATCTTCATTTAAATCAACTTGCGTTTGTTGAACATGAAGAGTGGGAATTTCATCATCAACTTGTGTTGATGAGGATGGAACATTGGTTGGAGTCGATTCTTTAACCATCTCCTCTAAGACTACTTTCTGTGAGGTTTGAAGTTTTAGACATAGTCATTTTCCAAAAAAAGTAGCATTTGTAGAAGTAAACACTTTCTTTTCTGAATGACTATAGAAAAGTCCACCCCGAGTACCTTTACAATAGCCAACAAACATGCAAACTTCAGTTCGCGGTTCTAGCTTTCCCTTCTTTTTCCTTAGGACGTGAGCGGGACACCCCCAGATTCTATAATGGCATAAACTAGGTTCACGACCATTCCAGCGTTCTAAAGGTATTTTGGGGATTGATTTTGATGACACGACATTGAGAATGTCGTTCGCGGTTTCAATTGCATGTCCCCAGAATGAAGTTGGTAGAGTTGAGTAACTAAGCATGCATTTAACCATTTCCAATAAAGTTCTGTTCCGACATTCTGCTACACCATTTAGTTGCGGAGTACCTTGGGCAGTAACTTGTGATAAAATCCCAAGTTCAGTTAAATGATCTTGGAACTGCATATCCAAATATTCTCCACCCCTATCAGATCGCAAGAACTTTAACGTTTTACCTAATTGGTTCTGAGCCATTGCTAGGAATTCCTAAGACTTTGAAAATGTTTATGATTTCCTATGCATTAGGTAAAGACATGAGTATCTAGAGTAATCATCAATGAAAGTGACGAAATACTCAAAACCACCCCAGGCCTATACATTCAAAGGTCCACAAACATATGAATGAACAAGTCTAAGTGGTTCTTTAGCCCTATCACCCTTTGCAGAGAATGGACGCTTGGTCAGTTTGCCTTCTAGACAAGATTCATAGACAGGTAATTCACCTAAGGTGAGTTCCCTCAAAGGCCCATCCTTTGTAAGTCTTTGAATCCTATCATAGCCAATGTGACCTAGTCTTAAGTGCCATAATTACGTCATATTATCGTTATCGGTCTTTTAACGTTTATTGGTCCTAGGTTTAACTACTTTGAATAAATCATTATTAAGAGCGAGGAGTTCGTTAGGTCGCAGAATATAAAGTCCGTTTTCCAAACATGCAATACACAACTGTGATCCATGCACTACTATAAAAAAGGCTTTTCTTTGCGGTTTTTTTTGCTTCATATACTGCGGTTTTCGAGAGTACTAAAAAGCGCAGTGTATTTGACCGCAGAGAAAAGTGGTACGCCAACTGCAGAGAAAGAACATCTTTCTTTGCGGTTGTAATAAGTCAACCGCAGAGAAAGATATACTTTTCTCCGCGGTTTTATTGAAAAAATCACAGAGGAAAGTATTGTAATTTTTCAAAACTTTGACCAAGCATAACTTTGTGCTCGGTTGTCCGTTTTTTGTGTTTTTTTATAAACTTTGGTATTTTTTCGAGATCTATCTAGCTACATACAAAGAAAATCTGAAAACCTGAAGAAAAAAAAAACCATTTTTTAGGTTTGGTCACCAAAAAATCTAAAGAAAAAAAATTCAGCAACCAAATTAATGATTTATGAAAAACCTCTCAAAAATTTGATTTCTATTTGTCTATTTCACACAAAATAAACTCTAAAAATAATAATGAAAAAAACAAAAATCTATGCAAACAAAGATATATAGATCATTACCTATTTTGAAGCTCAAGAACACAATATATGGCCAAAAATACGGTGAAAATGGACAATTTTTCGACAAAATCCTAACCATTTTTACTACCAAAAACCTGAAAATAGACAAATATCAAGCATCTACTTCAGTTTTTAACTAAGATTTAGCTAAAAATGATGAAAAAATACTAAGATTAAGGTTGAAAGACATACCACCGCTGCTGAAGAAGTTTTTTCGCGAAATGAAGTAGGTTTGCAAACCTTGTGGGGAAGAATGAGTTTATATATAGGTCTGGAACCTTTTCTCCGTGGTTTTCTTAAGAAAACTGGAGAGAAAAAAAATACTTCTCTACGGTTTTCTTAAAAAAATTGCAGAGAAAAGTATTGTAATTTTTCAAAACTTTTACCAAGCATAAATTTGTGCTCGCTTGTTCGTTTTGAGTGTTTTTTTTTTAAATTTGATATTTTTTTTCGAGATTTATCCAAAGAAAAGACTATTTTATTTGAATAGATCTTGAAAAAATATGAAAGTTAAAAAAAAACCCAAAATTGACAACCGAGCACAGAGTTATGCTTGGTAAAATTTTTGAAAAATTACCATATTTTTCTCTGCAGTTTTTTCAATAAAACCGCAGAGAAAAGTATTTCTTTCTCTGTAGTTTTCTTAAAAAAACCGCGGAGAAAAGTAATGCAACTTTCTCTGTGCTTTTTTTAAGAAAACCATAGAGAAAAAGTTTCCACTTCCCACATTTCCTACTTTACATTGCACATTTTTTAAAAACTGCAGTAACATAGTTCTTAATAGTTCTTCAATCCTTTTCTCTGTGGTTTTTATTTTAGATTGAAAAAAAGCGCAAAGAAACCCTATATTTGTAGTAGTGATTGAAGGAAATAGATATATTAGAACTTGTGAAAGTCATAACAAATTTTTCTAATTGCAACATGGAAACTGAAATTAATTTTCTACTAAAATTCGGAATAAAAAATACATCATTTAAAATTAAAAATTTATTTCCAAACTTCAGACGAGCTCTTCCTCTAGCTTGGACCGCAACGAACGCTCGGTTCCCAACTCTAAGCTTTAAGCCGCCTTCATCCACTTCCTCTTGTTTCTAGCTTTCGAAGATAAAGCTGGGTTAGCTTCAGCCTTAGCTGGATCAGCAACAACAACACTAGTCTTATTTTCTCATCCTTTACTAGGTCCACCCATGATAGGCTCAAAAAGTCTGAAGCTCGTTCATGAGCTGCGTCAGCCAATAGTTGACTTGATCATGAACGTGTAGACACGGTGCAATTCGAGCATTCACAATGTCATCATGTATGTGAGGAGACGGTGATATCCAAGCATTTATGGTGCCATCACGAATGTGCGAACACGGTGCTCGTTCTGGGGATTCGTCAATCATGACGAATTTAGAGTTGTCACCAATAAACTCTATGTTGATGTTCTACTTCCATTTAAGGAAGTTTTCTCCAGTGAGTCTCTACATCGAAAGTTGAGAAAGGATGGGAGTAGACACTACTTAACTTAAAACTACAAATTACTAATAAAATAGAAATCAATCACATTTGCTCAATAAAACTTCCATTCACACAAATTTCAAGAAATAGCACAACATATACCAAAAATATGTAAGATATGAGAAAAAATACCAAAAACAATCATATCTCTATTTCTTTAGGTTTTTAACTAATCTATGATATACTTGCCCCGGTTGGCGAGAGTAAAAAATACCACTAATTAAATAGAGTTGTAAACTCATTTAATAATGGACACCATTATTAATAACCTATTATTCGATCAAAATAAGAAAACAAAATCTCTTATTTTATGAGCTAGACCCACGGTTTCGATAATCATAGATTTAGTCCTAGTATTCACCGTAGGGGTGAGTCTAGTAGAATTTGACCTATGATTATCTATCTTTCGTAATCTAACATTGTTAAAATAACTAATGAACACATTCCGTAGGGGGACGAATCAAAGTGCCTCGAGGCCCCATTAAGTTATTGACTATGCTAAACCAACAGTGGAGATCGAATAAAATTATTAAAATAAGCTCATTATTTAATTAAAAGTTGTATTTTTATTATTTATTTTTAGAAAATTAATGACTATGGTTTTCCAAAAAATTGTAAGATTAGAATTTTTAAAAAACCAAAGTCATATAATTTCCTATTAATTCTAAAGTGTCACATTGAAACAAATTCAATTAATTTGTTGCTAATCAATATTTAGGTTTAACTAATATAATGAACCTATACAATTAAGTCCAACTTAGGTAAATGGGCCTTAACAATTGGAGTTGTATGGAGGAGGGTTGGGTCCAGTATGTCGTTCCCACCACAAAGGCCCTCAATCTTCCATACAAGGTCCACAAGACAGGAATTTAATCCTTCGTTTTATTAATTGATTAGATCTACTACAGTCATGCAAAGCAAATGGGCCTTCACAAGTAGAATCACCCATAAGAGAGGAATTTAAACTTTACATTTTCTAATGGGCCCAAATAAAACCTATCATTTTATGAATATTTTATTTGGCAAAATTCATATATCTAACAAACATATGGGCCACTATATGCATCTAAACCCAATTGTAAAAATACCACATATAGTGCAAACAGATATGTTATAATTGGATGGGCCTAATCATGTAACTATATGAGTAATTCTATGAATTTATGCAAAAATACCACAATTTATTTCATTTGTAAAAATACCACAATTAATTATCTAGAATTTATCAATTATTTAATATTTACAAAATTAAGTCAATTTAAATGAAATTTATCAATAATTAACAATATAATTAACAATAGTTAATTTAAATTTCATTTATTTACAATCAACCTGCTTTAGGTTAATTTGAAAATTAATATTAATTTAATTTAAATAGGATTTATCAACAATTAACCAAAGTTAATTTAAATCCTATTTATTAAAAAAAATATTTTATTAATTGACTGAAAAAAATGATATTTTTCAAAATTTAACCAAACTAAAATTTTAAAATCAATAATTTAACTATTTTAAAAAAAAAAAAATCTTGTGTTGTTACAACTATAAGCAAATATTTTAACTATTTAAAAAAATATATTAATAGTTATAATAACCCTAAAATATCTTAAAACAGTTAATCAAATTCAAATATCTATAAAAATATCTAACTAACAATATTCAAATTTCAAATAATTTAAATATTAAAAACTATAGAATAAATAGATATTTATATTTTTAAATAAAAATTTAATAAAAATATCAAGAATTTAAAAGAAAATATCTTAAATATCTGATATCTTAATTCTAATATTTTAATATATTAAAATATTTAAAATTAAGTTGTTAGTGTATTTTTAAATTTAAATTTGAATCTTTGTAGAAAATATCTAATTATTTAAATCTCAACTAACAAAAATATCTTATTTTAAATACAAAAACAAATCTCATATTTTTAGCTGTAATTATAAAAAATTTATTTCCACAATTTTTAATTTTCTTTAATTTAAAAAAGTACCCGAGACGGGTACTATTCATCGTGCGCAGGTGGGCAGGTACGAAGCTGGGCATGCGCGCGCTGGTGCACCCGATGTGCTCGCACGCATGGCAGTATGCTTCATAACCATTTTTTTCGAAAAAAAAATTGTGCAATTTTTCAAACCAAAACTATTTTCTAATTAATTTTTAACATGTTTTACACAAAATAAAGCATATATAAAAATTAATAGCATAGAAAACACAACAAAATAACCTAAAAATTGTTAATAATCACATAAAATTCAATATACTTCATAAAAACATGAAAACCATCCAATTATTCAAACATATCAAATAATCTAATTTTAAACATGTTCATGCATGAAAATAAAGATTACCAAAGGTTCTAAGGCCTGTTGTTAGGAAAAACTTATACAAGATCTTTATTTATTTTCATGTAAATTTAATATTAAACAAATTAATATGAGATAACCTATAACATGTTTCTAAAATTGAATTCAAAGAGAAACAATGATTAGAATACTTACAGTATACGCAACGGAATGAAAGAGTCATTCCTTCAGTTTTTCTAACCCTTATATCTTTTTTGTCGCAGAGTATTATCAAGAAACTGAACCATTCTTCTATAATCTTCACAATCTTCCAAAGTATCCTTAAAACCACCTAGACTAGAGTGGGAAATTCTCAACAAATGAGATAGATATAGAGAGAAAAGAATAATAAGAGGCTTAGAAAAGGACTTGTGTTTAGAGAGAATCTAAAACTATCAGAAAACCAGTGATTAAACTTATCTGTCGTCTCAGAAATTTGAACTTCTGACTTCTCTCCAAGCACTCCTTTTATAGACTCAATTAGGACATTTAATTTAATTAAAAATCAATAAAATAATAGCCAATTTGAAGCCCTAGGTCGAAATTATCATGGGCTTTAGGCATGTGAAATTTCCCATTTGATTATAAGCCTATAGAACTTAAAATCAAGGCCTGCATTATTTTCTATTGATTTAATTAATTAAATAATTATTTAAATCCTTTATCAAATTAATTATTTATAATTTGAACCTTGATTTAAACTTATTTATTAATTTAGATACCAATTTATCTTAAATAATAAATCTACCATAATTTCTCTTTTCTTCTCAAAATTACATAACTCTATGAAACTATCCAAAATTGATCTGATCAACTTTGATAATTAAATCAATTAATTGAGACTATCTAGATGATTTTATCCAAGGTACAATGGGGATCATGGGCCTATGAAATCAAGCTCGAATAAGTTATCATAAATCTAACAAATAAATTTGCTAACTTATTAATTCCTCGTGACTCCACTATAAACTCGGAATTGCACTCTTGAATTCATAGAATGTTCTATAACAAATATAGATACACTATTAATTAATTATTATTACAACCATAATTATCACTCAATCCTCTATAGATGGTCTACAATGAGATGAGACTAAAATACCGTTTTACCCCTCATTGTATTTTATCCTTAAAATACTTAGTTCCTTGTAAATGATATTTCAGTAAACAAATTTAATTACTAAAATGAGATCTCTATCATTTAACACTCCCACTCAATTATACTACCGAGTTCCCAAGATGTAAGTATGGGCTAGTTCGTAGGGTAAGCTGGTAACGAACAAGTCAAATAACTCAAATAATACAATTAGTTAGAATACTAATCACTCAGAATTGAGATTGAATTGACCTATGGTCAACTATACGATATGACTAGAATAGATAATAACAACATGTTTACTTATCTTATCAACTGTCAATATCGGTCCAGTCCGATGTAACAAATACATCCGATTTTTTCTACTTTTCTAATGTTCTGGAAAGAACATAACACTATGATGTGTAAGTAGATCATATCGTAAATTAGCATGTCAGTGTAAATCCTGTGCACTTACTAATCTTAGGACTAACTTATTTTGAACATATAATCATATTTATATTCCACTGTGATTACGTCATTATAAATACGATTAGCTATATGCTCGGGATTTAATAGAAGTTCATATTAAACAAATAATCATGAAAATAAAATATGTGAGCAAAGTGATTGACCAAGTCAAAAAATGATTTCTATTCTTTTATTGATAATAAAACGAGATTACAAAAAATTTGGGTTTTAATTAGCACATAAAACCCCAACAAATAGTTGATACAAGGGTCAAACTATGAATGAGCAATTTGAGAGAATATTTATTCTTCGGGATAAATATGCAACTTTGTGATAATTTAAATTGCATAATTTATTATTGCATTAATGCAATTTTCGAAATTTTGTAGAAATAAAAGAAGTTGATTATAATAAATTATTTTATTTAAGTGTGAAAGGATAAATATTGATAGTCAAAATTATTTTTAATTATTATATTTATTTAATTAACAATAATATGATAATGAAAATTCAAATTTTGAATTTTGAATTTTGAAATTTAAGTTGTTATCTTTTCCTTAAAAAGATGATACCTTATTTGAATTTCTAATTATTAATTAATTAAAATAAAAATGCATGAAAAATCAAATCCCCTTATTTTGGGGAAGTGTTACACACATAGGGCTTCTTGGACTGCCCTATGTGTGTACCACTACTGATAGTGATCAGTTATTGATTTTTTATTTTTATTTAATTAATTAATAAAACATTTTGAATATGGTTTTTAAAATAGAATGTAAGACTTTTTCTTTAATTATCATTTATTTATTATTATTATTAAGATGATCAATTTTATTTAATTATTATTATGAAATTAATATCTATGTTTTCTATATGATAGAAAATAGGGATATAACTTTTTTACTAGAAAAATTAGAAAAAATGATCATCTTTTTTCTCACTAAAAGAAAAAAAAAACGTTTATCTCTAGCCTATAATCAAGAGTCTCATGTGTTGAGAATACTTTTGATTTACAAATTTGATTCTTGTTATCTATGTGCCCACCCACATCTTGAAGTGTAGAGACTGTCTTGGAAGATCTTGGTGTGAGTACTCTGGTGAGGATAGGAAGATCGAAATATATATGAAATGATTCAAGGATTCTTGATAGGCTACCAGAGGTAAATCATTTCGTATTATTTTTTACATATACATATTATGTTGATTAACATATTTCATATTAAAGGATCCAAATATAAATTTGTTTATGTGAAATTTTGTTTTATATACAATGATACCATTGCTGCAATTTCCACTGTGCACTAGGAATTGTTCCTAATATAGTGTTATAAAGATACACTTGAGATGTGTGGTAGGAGGCGATCCTAGTAAGCGGGTTAGCAAAAAAAGTCACAACAGGGTCAAATACTCGACTTGGGGAGAGCCTATGGGTATTTTTGGAAACTTAGTGCATAGTCGGGATTTATCTGGTAACAGATAGTTATTTGGTTATTATTTGGGTATGTCGGGATTACTTGGGAATCTATAGTTCTATTTGAGGATTAGCGGGAAATGGGATACAAAGACGATTTTCTCCTTGGGGGCATTAAAGAATAGGTTTTGATCTAAGGGCATTTTATTCTTATTGTCAAAAGGATAGACTTGGCCTTGGGCACTAGTATTTTGGAGAAGGTAAGGGAACCAAGATCAAAACAAAGCAGCCCAACTCTCCCATTTCTCTCTCTCTCTCTCTCTCTCGTGGTCTTCTCTCTCTCCCACTCTTGGTTGAAAGCTGGCTATGGCTTGGGAAAAAGCCCTGGGGTTCTTGAGTTTAGAAGGCAACTGGTGAGATTGAAGTTGGCTCTTGATGAGTCTTGAAGTTGTTAGACACAGAGGATCAACTAGGAGTTCATTTGGGCAAAGGTAAGGTAAATTCTTGAGGCTTTCTTAATTTTCAGTTGAGTTATGGTGAGATTCAGAATTTCTAACTTTTGAATATGTGTTGGAGTTTTTGTTTAGTAGTTGGTTTTGTTGTGTTGCCTAAGGTGCAGTATTCGGGTATTGGGGTTTAATTTTGGCTGTAGTTCATGAGTTGGGGTGATTTGGCTCGGGGAAAACGCAGGAAAAAACCCCAGATTTTCTGGGTTTGCGGGGTCGCGCCACAGCGTTGTTCCAGGAGCATCGCGACTTGTATGAACTCAGAGGCCTAAGGGGTTCACTGAACTGCCTTAGCACTGCGACGTTGTGTGGTTGCGCCACGACGCGTGTCTAGGGAACGAGGGCTTAAGCTCTCTGACTTGTAGAGGGCCACGACGCCTCCGAGGGGCGCAGCAGCTCAAATAGAGAACATTGGCCAATTAAGGATTTTAAGCTCGGGAACTCAAACCTAAAGGCTTGGGAAGGATTCTACAACTCGATTTAGTAGAATTTGAGATCTTGAAGGCTAGAAACATACCTTGAAACTCTTAAATAAGTCTAAGTGATTGATGGTTACTGTTAATGCTTTGTGACTAGGTTATACCACTAGGGCTCAGGGATAGGGATCGTGCTCAAGATCGCCATACATTGTCTGCTTGGGACTCAAGGTAAGAAAACTATATGTACACATAGAGCAGGGCATGGCTCGATTATCTATGCTTGTATTGTGCTTAGTGTTATGTGTAAATGTTTGTAACTATTATGTCATATATGTGTTCGTGACTGAGTGGCAAGGGTCGGGATTGGTAAGGGTCGGGATCGACAATAAGCATGCTGAATGTAGGCCGTTATGGCAAGGCCATCTAAGGGTGTTGTACTCACCCGCTCGGTTAAGACTGTGAACTTGGTGCCTGGTAACACACCCTGACCGGCTTAGGCCGCTTTTGTGAATTGTAATGGATGCATGTGGATTGTGTGTTGTGTTTGATTAGTTATGCAATTATTAAAATGAATTGTGATATGCTATGCTGGTGTAGTTTTCTTGTTGGGCCTTGGCTCACAGGTGCTCTATGGTCCAGGTAAGGGCCAAGAAAAGTTCAACCAACCATTAGTTGGAGGGCTTGGAGCGGTGCGCACATGTTTGGCCTACATGGCCACCAGGGTTAGGGTACCTTTGAGGAGCACAGTGTAATGTCTGTTTTTGTCGCCTAGGTCGATTGTACAATGAATTTAGAGTTGTAAATATGTCTAAAATAAATTTTGGGATCCCAATGTAACTCTTTTATGATTTTAATGAAAGTTTAAGTCTTTCACATGGAGGTTTTATAAAATGAGTCTTTGCTTTAATTTAATTAACTTTTGGGTCTAATACCTCAATTAGCAAGTCAAATACACATTTTAAAACCACGTGGTAATGACTCTAGAGTAGTAGGGCGTTACAAGAACCGTCTTTGGCAAGAACCAATGGTGTGTACCTGCAAGAAAACTCTTTGACGCTTAAGTTATTTCTCACTCTATATTTTGATAGAGAAATAGTGCGGTAAAGACTAAAAAAGAACCTCCTTGACTACGATTGAATTTAGTTATTTATTGCGAAAGAACGAAGAGAAGGATTAGAATTCACTTATCGCCATTAGTCCATGTGCCCCTTTCAATCTTCGTGTCCTACCAATTATAACTGACTCCACCCTAGCCAATTTGAATCTGTTGTGGCTACATAGAGGCCAAATCCTCCACCTCTGTTTTCGGCCTCTACGCCATGTAAGCCATATTTCTCATTTTTGCCATTTAGTAAAATCCGCATTTTGGAATTTGTAATGCCCTGATTTTACTCATAAGGGTTAGGACCTTGATTAGGAGGCCGGGAGGGCCATAATTGATTTATTATGATATTAAATGATTATATGCATGTTAATGTGAATTATATTATTATGAGATGGTAAATGCATGCATATGAGTTCATTTTTAATTATAAGGGCATTTTGGTTATTTGGCCCGTTGAGGGCGTGATTGTGTATTTTCATGCATATGGGTGAATTATAAATAATACCACATTATATGTGGATTGGTCCGAGCCATTCGGCATGAGACGATCATGGAATGCAGGTTTTCGGTCTAGTCATAACGGGATTAAGTTTGGGGCTCGGAGTGAGTCTCAGGGTAATTTGGTGATTAGAACGTTGCCGGGAATTAGAGGGTAACGGGATATGAATTATTGGTGTTTGAGAATAACTGGAATTGGAGGGTGTTAATTATAATTAACGAGATAGGCGAGAAATGACGATTTTACCCTTGAGAGTCTTTAGAAGCCTTTATTTGACCTAGGGGAAAAATGGTCTTTTCACCCCTAAGATTTATATCAGCCTTTGAGTTTAGAAGGCTGTGGGATTGTTGAAAACAGAGCATCCTCATCTTCATTTCTTCTCTCCTTCCCGTACACACTTTCTCCTCCTTCTTCCTTTCAATTTTTGAGAGCCAACTTGAGGTATCAAGCTAGGAGATTAAAGGTGGGGGGCTTAGGACTTTGGTTCAATCATTGGAGGGGATCTAAATCAAGCTTGAGGTAAGAATTCATCCTTGAATATAGGCTATACTCTGTTTTTCCTTATGGTTTTTCAGTTGAGAATTTGAGGTGTTAGTGGTGAGAATTCATGGAAGTTTTTGTGTAAGTTTGAGTGGGTTTTGATGAGGGTGTGATGTAGATGAGGTTTGGGGGTTGAATTTGATGTTTTGATAATGTTTGGGATTGGTTTGGAGGTTTGTTTTTCAAGGGAAATCGCAGGGGAGAAGACCAGAAAAGTTTCTGGTCTGCTGATAGCGCCCCAGCGCTAGGCAGGGCAGGTTTTGGGGCTTTTCTGACTTTGGGGCAGCGCCCTAGTGCCACTAGGTAGTGCCCCAGCACTAGTGATTTTTCCAGCAACCTATTTTTAGGGCTCGGGAGGACTTTTAAGGCTCGGGGGTTGGTTCCTTTACCCCGTTTGGGTAGATTGAGAATCCTGAGAGTGCGGGGTGGATCCCGGGAGTAAGGTTTTAGATTATAAACCTTTTATGATTTATTTTATTGATGGGATTCCATATTTGGTTATGACTAGGTGACCACTAAAGGATCAAAGGATTGATCGTTCTCAAGGGTCGTTCTTTTACTAGTTCTTGCTCGAACCTGAGGTAAGAAAACTGCACCCTGTGTATATGTGACATGCATGGTTATTATTGATGCATGTTGGATTATTAAATGTGGCATGCATGATTCTTATTGAGGCATGTAAAGTGGTTAAATATGATGCATGTGATGCATGATAAACATGTGATTAGGACATGCTTTGTATACTGAGTATGATATTGTTCAAAGCTTGAGCCTCTGTGTTAATGCATGATCCTAACTGTGCTGGTAATTATTGAGTAAGCATGCTGAATTCCCTTTATTTGGATATTTGACCTTTGATATATGTTTGGTAGCATTGCTTACTTGTATATGTACTGACTAGTCAGGGATACTTTCCTAAGAGTCAGAAATGGCATAGTGTCATGAATACCGAGCCAAATGAAGATTAGATCTAATCAATATCAGCATGGAATGGCTCTAAGGCATTAATGCTGGACCGACCCTAAGGTCGATGAACTTATAAGCGCTTGTCTGGTCTAAGACTAGTTACTAGAGCCAGGGCCTAAGGCCCAGGTGACCGATTGTCACATGGCTAGGGAACGATGTTCCAAAGTTATGACCCTAAGGTCATGAGGAAGGTTATGTTGGTGACTAGTCACCATGCACCTATCCTGTTTGAACTAATAAAAGTTCACCTATCTGTTAAGCCCCGGTGACCCTATCGTCACAAGGCTAAAGGGAGCTAGACCCAACTTAGTGACTTTTGCGACTGTCACCTATTTGTTTGGACTAAAAGTCTTGGATGATTATTATGATCATTGGTTGGTGTGTTATACTCAACATTACGTGGATCTATTGCCCGCTGGAATATGGCTATATCTGCTAGGCGTGTGCCTTATGACTTGATGACATGTTATTACAGTTCATGAGCATATTAAGATTTCTTGCTGAGCTTCGGCTCACGGGTGCTATGTGGTGCAAGTAAAGGCAAAAGAAAGCTAGACCATCCTTGGGTTGGAGAGCTTAGGTGATGATGTGTACATATGCAGCTGCTCGACCACCACGGCTGAGGTTTGAAAGGGAACTAGGGTTTAACCCTGTTTTGCCGCTTAGATCAGCCTGTTGTAAATATTTTCTTGTAGTAGACTCTGAAATTTTATTTTGGGAACCCAATGTATATAATAAACGTTCTAATGAAATGTTATATCCTCACCAAAATTTTAATCCCAAAACCGCTAATCATACTTAGTTACACGATTTTGGCCAAATAACTTGATTAGCAAGTTTAGCACTATTTACAAGGCACACTGTAACGGTCCCTGGAGTTAGGGCGTTACAACTTGGTATCAGAGCGAGCCAAGGTTTATGGTTCCTAAAGACAAGCTGGGCGTGTACACTCATCACTGAAGATAACTTCACTCAGGGAATGGTAACTATTTCTGTAGTTATGTGCTTAACTACTTAAATAGAATGTAAATGCTTTACCTGCACATTGTATTACGAAGCATGATATTCTGATAGAGCCTGACTCTTGACTATATGATTATATGCTCCATGATTATGTATATGATTGTGATCATATGATTGCCTGCTCCATGAATATATAATTATGATATTTGCATGCTGGAGTTGGAGGCATGGGTTGAATATTGGAAGAGCAGGGATTATAGTTGATGTGTGAATGTCGTGGGCATGTTTTTAGCACTGCAAGTGGTTGTGATTGTGGGGTGGTAAGATTTATCCCGTGGGGAAAGCTCTTGATATGCTCATCATGTTTAATGTATCAAGTTATTGACTACAGATTCAATCAGCAAGTTTATATCCAAGGAAGATTATGAGACCTGGTGGTGGTTATACAGGGGCTGGGAGTTATAGCCAGGGTGTTATTTCTTCATCTGCACCTATGAATTTTCAGCAGATGCTTACAGATTTGCTATCAAAGTTGCAGAGGCATGGGGAAGAGATTAGGTGTTTGAAGCAACATCGGAATCTGTTGGGGAGCACCTCTTCCTTTGCTATGCTAGGAGTGGCATCAACTTTAGCTCAGCCTAGGGTTGAGAATAGATGGGAATTTCTTTGTGGAAGATTTTAGGAATATTACCCTCCAGTCTTTGAGGGAGGCCTAGATCCATTCGGAGCTGAGCAATGGATAGGCATGATCAGTTCCATTCTAGATAGTATGGGGCTGGTAGGTCACGATAGGGTGATTTGTGTGACATATGTATTGCGGGATGATGCCCGGACATGGTGGGAGGTAGTATCCCAGACACGAGACACAGCTGTGATGGATTGGAAAGAATTTAGGCTGCTATTTAATGAGAAGTATTACTGTGATGCAGCCAAGACTGCTAAGATGAATGAGTTTCTGAATCTCGTTCAAGGAAAGGCAACAGTGCCCGAGTATGTTAATAAATTTGATGGGTTGGCCAAGTTTTTTTTTGACATGGTACCCACAGATATAGCTCGGAAGGAAAAGTTTGTTCAAGGATTGAATCCTGGAATAGCTCAGGGCGTTAGAGTTGCCCCAGTGCATGAAGTCTCCACCTATGCTCAGGTGGTAGAGAAGGCTCTTGCTATTGAGAGCATAAAAGATGAGAAGAAGAGTGTCAGGGAGCACATAGCTCAGATAGTGGTATCTCCACTTATTGGAGCAAGTAAGAATGAAAGATGGAAAACTCGTCCAATATGCATGCGGTGCAAGAGGCTTCATTTGAGAGAATGCCGAGCAAGGGCATGTTTCGTATGTGGCATGGTTGGGCATTTCAAAAATGATTGCCTAAGGCTAAGAGAGCTTGAGAAAAAGAGGATAGACAGCTCGATTCCAACTCGAGTGTTTATTCCGAGGCAGTCAGAGTCTGAGACTGAGACTAGTTCCTCGGGGGTGGCAGGTCAGTTTTCTAGTTTTGAGTTATGCTGACTGGTTTTAGTGCTATGTTGTCCCTTTATTTGTTGTATATAGAGAGGTATAAAAATTGATATACAGGTCATATGGTTATGTTATGATGAAAAGTGATACTGTATTGGTAATTTAAGTGATCAGGTGAATTATTGTGGAAGGACTTATTAGTGACTTTGTTAAAGCTGGTTATGACTGGCTTTGGTTTGATCCAGGGTATGGATTGGTTAAGTGACTATGAGGAAATGTTAAATGGCAAGGAAAGTATAGTAACTCTTGAGCTTGAGAGTGGGAAGCTTTGTGGCAGTTGGTACTGTGCATAGATTTGGTATGCTGATGACATCTGTATTGAGAGCTAGAGTTTTATGGCAGAGAGATGCATAAAACTCTTAGCTAGTATGGTGGATACCACTTAGATCGTGCCAGTGAGATCAGGACAGCCTGGATTAGTCTGTGAGTTTCTAGATGTGTTTTCAGGTTGTTTGCTAGGGTTTCTTTTATATGAAGGGAGATTAGAATTATGATTGGATCAGTGCCAGGGATGGGATCAGATGTAAGCACTGTTTGGAATGGCTCAACGGAGTTGTAAGAATTAAAGGTTTAGTTATTGAGTAAGATGGAATTCTCTAAGGTGAATCTTGGATCTGGTTAGGACCAGTTAGAGATAAGAGAGGAAGTTATAAAAAAAAAGATCGTGTTTGTATCAGATAAGAGCACTGAGAGTGCTGAGTATGATTTGGGGAAATCGCTTAATGCCAAGTGTTTATGAATCAGATGAATAGAGCATTCAAAGGATTATTTGAATGGGATCTGTGATTGTCTTGGACGATGGTATTGTGGTGTTTTCTCTATGGAGATTTTCCAAGGTTAAGGAACACCTTTGGGGCAGGAGTGTCCTTGGGTCGTGAGGATATTACAGGCGTCTTGGGAAAGAGTTTTGAGTCTTCTTACAGATCAGAACCAGTTGGTGGGTTGTTATGACATCTCAGTGATGGAGAAAAGAAATTGCCTAAGCAATATGTTGGTTAAAGGATCTGACCAGAACTAGAGTAGAGTTTCTGGTGGGCCAGGTGGCGAGTTTATTGTTTGAGATTATTATCTCAGGGAAGATCAAAAAGAAAAAAAAACAACTAAGTGAACCACAGATAGGAAAGATTGAATGGAAAGCCTTAGCTGGATTATCTAAGAGTCGCGGATTTGGAATCCAATGGACATTGAGATTAATTAGGAGATTCTGGATGAATCTTGTGTTATTCTTCTACTCTTTTCATTCAGACATCATAAGAATGTAACAAGATATAAAAGTTTTATAGTGGTGGCCTGAGATAAAGAGGGATGTAATGGGATGCGTGATAAAGTTCTTAACCTGTTAGCATGTCAAGACAGAGTATCAGGAATCAGCAAGGCTATTACAGCCTTTGAGTATTTCATAATGGGGATAAGAAAGCATCGCGATGAGTCTCACGGTGGGATTTCCAGGTTAGTGGATCAGCGTGAGTTGGCATTGAGTCATTGTGGACTAGTAGTCCAAGTGAGTTCATTTTTATCAGCAAGGATAAGTAAATAATATAGCTGATAAGTATTCAAATCCCTATGTAAAAGGGATTGAGCGCCTTCATGAAACTCAAGGTCCTTATCAGATGAAGACTCTATTGCGACTTCCAGGTTTTGGAAGGGTTAAGAAGGCGATGAGAATATAGATGGAATTCAGTACAATTTACTACTCTCAGATTGATGGTATATCAGAGAGAGGGGGTTATCTAATTATTATTGGAAGAACATCTTATAAGATGAATGAGGTTAGTATATATCTGGATCCTGAGGTGGTTCAGGGGACTATTGAGATTATCAGAGGTTGAAGCTTGGATACTCACTTCTCAGAATAAATGGAAAAGTTTGCTGAATTGAAAAGTAGGAACATGAAGTTCCAAGTAGGAGAATGTATCTTCTTTAAAGTATCACCATGGAAAGGGGTGAGGAGTTAGGGCAAGCTAAGCCCTAGATTATCTCGGTAGTTGAATCCTGCATAGGTCTGATTAGGTTGACTTTGGATCAGCCTTACCTTTGGCACTGTCAGTTGTATACAGTGTGTTATGTATTTCCATGCAGTGGGCATGGGTTAAAGGCACTCATAAGTTAAGTAATAAGAATCTGAAGGTTAAGGTTAAGTATTCCGGTAAGGAATAGCCAGTTCAGACTGTAACATAAGTAATAAGGTTCTGTTGAAAAAAGTGTACCTTGGGTTAAGGTAATACTATAGAGACAGTGAGGTCGAGGAAGCGAACTGGGAAATTGGAGTCAGTTGTGCTGAATTTGATGTTCTGGTAGTTCAGGTAAATTTCGAGGTCAAAATTTCTATAAGGAGGGGATAGTTGTAATGCCCTGAATTTCCTAACAAGGGTCAGGACCTTGATTAGGAGGCCGGGAGGGCCATAATTGATTTATTATGATATTAAATGATTATATGCATGTTAATGTGAATTATATTATTATGTGATGGTAAATGCATGCATATGAGTTCATTTTTAATAATAAGGGCAGTTTGGTCATTTGGCCCGTTGAGGGCGTGATTGTGTATTTTCATGCATGTGGGTGAATTATAAATAATACCACATTATATGTGGATTGTTCGAGCCATTCGGCATGAGACGATCATGGAATGCAGGTTTTTGGTCTAGTCATAACGGGATTAAGTTTAGGGCTCGGAGTGAGTCTCAGGGTAATTTGGTGATTAGAACATTACCGGGAATTAGAGGGTAACGGGATATGAATTATTGGTGTTTGAGAATATTAAGAATAACAGGAATTGGAGGTTGTTATTTATAATTAACGAGATAGGCGGGAAATGACGATTTTACCCTTGAGAGTCTTTAGAAGCCTTTATTTCACCTAGGGGCAAAATGGTCTTTTCACGCCTAAGATTTATATCAGCCTTTGAGTTTAGAAGGCTGTGGAATTGTTGAAAACAGAGCATCCTCATCTTCATTTCTTCTCTCCTTCCCGTACACCATTTCTCCTCCTTCTTACCTTTCAATTTTTGAGAGCCAACTTGAGGTATCAAGCTAGGAGATTAAAAGTTGGTGGCTTAGGACTTTGGTTCAATCATTGAAGGGATCTAAATCAAGCTTGAGGTAATAATTCACCCTTGAATATAGGCTATACTCTGTTTTTCCTTATGGTTTTTCTGTTGAGAATTTGAGGCGTTAGTGGTGAGAATTCATGGAAGTTTTTGTGTAAGTTCGAGTGGGTTTTGATGAGGGTGTGATGTAGATGAGGATTGGGGATTGAATTTGATGTTTTGATAATGTTTAGGATTGGTTTGGAGGTTTGTTTTTCAAGGGAAATCGCAGGGGAGAAGACCAGAAAAGTGTCTGGTCTGCTGATAGCGCCCCAGCGCCATTCCTGGCGCCCCAGCGCTAGGCAGGGCAGGTTTTGGGGCTTCTCTTACTTTGGGGCAGCGCCCCAGTGCTAGTGATTTCTCCAGCAACCTATTTTTAGGGCTCGGGAGGACTTTTAAGGCTTGGGGGTTGGTTCCTTTACCCCATTTGGGTAGATTGAGAATCCCGAGAGTGCGAGGTGGATCCCGTGAGTGAGGTTTTAGATTATAAACCTTTTATGATTTATTTTATTGATGGGATTCCATATTTGGTTATGACTAGGTGACCACTAAAGGATCAAAGGATTGATCGTTCTCATGAGTCGTTCTTTTACTAGTTCTTGCTCGAACCTGAGGTAAGAAAACTGCACCCTATGTATATGTGACATGCATGGTTATTATTGATACATGTTGGATTATTAAATGTGGCATGCATGATTATTGTTGAGGCATGTAAAGTGGTTAAATATGATGCATGTGATGCATGAGAAACATGTGATTAGGACATGCTTTGTATACTGAGTATGATATTGTTCAAAGCTTGAGCCTCTGTGTTAATGCATGATCCTAACTGTGCTGGTAATTATTGAGTAAGCATGCTGAATTCCCTTTATTTGGATATTTGACCTTTGATATATGTTTGGTAGCATTGCTTACTTGTATATGTACTGACTAGTCAGGGATACTTTCCTAAGAGTCAGAAATGGCATAGTGTCATGAATACCGAGCCAAATGAAGATTAGATCTAATCAATATCAGCATGGAATGGCTCTAAGGCATTAATGCTGGACCGACCCTAAGGTCGATGAACTTATAAGCGCTTGTCTGGTCTAAGACTAGTTACTAGAGCCAGGGCCTAAGGCCCAGGTGACCGATTGCACATGGCTAGGGAACGATGTTCCAAAGTTATGACCCTAAGGTCATGAGGAAGGTTATGTTGGTGACTAGTCACCATGCACCTATCCTGTTTGAACTAATAAAAGTTCACCTATCTGTTAAGCCCCGGTGACCCTATCGTCACAAGGCTAAAGGGAGCTAGACCCAACTTAGTGACTTTTGCGACTGTCACCTATTTGTTTGGACTAAAAGTCTTGGATGATTATTATGATCATTGGTTGGTGTGTTATACTCAACATTATGTGGATCTGATGCCTGCTGGAATATGGCTATATCTGCTAGGCACGTGCCTTATGATTTGATGACATGTTATTACTGTTCATGAGTATATTAAGTTTTCTTGCTGAGCTTCAGCTCACGGGTGCTATGTGGTGCAGGTAAAGGCAAAAGAAAGCTAGATCATCCTTGAGTTGGAGAGCTTAGGTGACGATGTGTAACTATGCAGCTGCTCGACCACCACGGCCGAGGTTTGAAAGGGAACCAAGGTTAAACCCTGTTTTGCCGCTTAGATCGACCTGTTGTAAATATTTTCTTGTAGTAGACTCTGAAATTTTATTTTGGGATCCCAATGTTTATAATAAACATTCTAATGAAACGTTATATCCTAACCAAAATTTTAATCCCTAAACTGTTAATCATACTTAGTTACACGATTTTGGCCAAATAACTCGATAAGCGAGTTTAGCACTGTTTACAAGGCGCACTGTAACGGTCCCTAGAGTTAGGGTGTTACAGAATTTCCCTGTAAACAAACCAACATCTCTTGTCTCGCCATTAGTCACTTGATTCACACGTTCCCAACTTGCAATTAGACATTTAAGTTGTAAATTATTAATAATGCACACAAAAGGAAAGTAATAAATTAGTTGAGAAATTTCCTCACAAGAAAATGCGGGTAATGACATTGCTTTATTCTAACTGATTCTCTTATTTAGGTAAGTATGCTTTCTCATTAATACAAATGAAGATCCAATATAGAAACAATACGTTAATGAGGACTCTCAAGTTCTTATGTGCTCAGGTAAGTGCTAGCAAGGGAATGCTTCATCATTGGACATATACGAAATTAGGGATGAAAATCCTTTACCCCCAAGTTGTTGTCTACTCTGTGTTGCATCAATAAGTAATGGCCATGTGTCCTCTCTTTTCTGTACTCACGTGACTTGTTTCTCTCAGTAATTTTTGTGTCTTCACCCCGTTTCCTTCAAATACTAATATTTAAAATAATAATTATCTTAATTATTTTATCATAGGGAAATTTCAGTTTTTATGCATCATAGAGGCTTCAAATTAAAAAAAATCCTTAGTATATTCACATTTCATTTTACTGCTATTCTTTTTCTTTCTTTTTTCAAATATACCCCTGTCATTATTTTTTCAACCAATTATTCCTATTCTTTCTTCTCTTTCTCTCTCTTGGTTTTCTATGAAAATGGCAGCCACAACACCAACATTACAACACACACCTGCATCCCTCTCTCTGCCACTGAAAATGGCAGCAACACCACCTCTCTCTCCCTCTACCCCTCCGAATATCATCTATCTTTCTCTTAACTTCTCCATGGAAGCTACACAAAAAGAAATCCATGATAGTTTTTTATGATTTAGAACTTAAACTCGTAAAAAGTATCACTTAACACACTAAGAATTGCATTTCAAAAAAATGTGGGCATGATTTTAGGTTTTTTTTTTTGCGATTTTTTTCAAATATTAAACTTGGAACTTTTCTCAATGGTGCTCGATGCCAGCTCAATGGGGCCTTCAAAATCAAGATTTTCATGAAAAATCGACTTTTCTCGTTGGTGGCTCGATGGTTGCTCGCTACTACACGACGGTGCAAGATGCGATTCTTTCAAGAGGCGTAATTTTTCACTCGAGTGTCCGTTTGGGGTACTTTATTTTTTAATTTAGGTATTTTTTCGAGACCTACAAGTTAATAATGTTTACATACACATTTGGTGAGTTTAAAGCTTGAAAAAATAAAGAAACGCAAACATACCTCATGTTTAAGATATATTTTTGTATGTTTTCAAGTTTTAAACTTCACAAATGTGTTTATGAACATCTCAAACATGTAGATCTTGAAAAAAAATACCCAAAATAAAAAATAAATCACACAAAATGGACTCCCGAGTGAAAAATTACATCTCTTACAAGCGTTTCATTGTGCACCATCGAGCAGTATCGAGCCACCATCAAGAAAAGTCAATTTTTTCATGTAAATCTTGATTTTTAAGCTCCCATCAAACAGGCATCGAGCACCATCGAGCGTTCGCCTCCGAACGAAGACCGAAATAATTGGGCGACAAATACGATGATTAAAAGGAAAAATGATCAATATTTTGAAGGCCAGATTTGGCATAAGAGATTTATAATTAATGAATTTTTATGAGGGTGTTATGAACCTGAGAGTGATTTAATGTGTGGTTAATGAATTGTATGACAATAGATGATGAGATGAATCATGTCTAAATTTGTGCGGTGAATACATGAAATTTCTTATTGAGTCCTGCGCCTGGAGCCATAGGAGAGCCGTGAACTACTTCAGTTGAACACCCTTTGATTGCCTCTGCAAGAATGATGCTTTTTTTTCCTGTTGAAGATAGAGCTCAAGCGACCAGAGCGACCCCAATATCTTTGTGTTTCTTCTTAATGGAAAAAGAACAACTAAGAAGAGAAGAGTTCGATCCACAAAGAACAACCAAAGGAGAACAAGGAAAAGATAATTATGAGGAAATGACTCGCACCATTAATATTTAGCATGCATATTGTTGACTATCATTTTTGTCAATGACACTAAATCAATATGAATGACCAAAATAAATTTAAAGAACTGAAATCAAGTAAACGACACAAAGAATTTATAATGGTTCGGACCCAAGAGTTGGTAATGATCTACATCCACTTACACTTATATTCATCAAGAAGGTCTCAAACTGAAGATCAAGAAGAAACAGGGTTCAACTTAGTTTCTTAAGCCTGACAGAATACAATTCAGTAGGGTTTTGTATGTAAAGTGCACACAAATTCAGCTTAGAGATAATGAATGAAAGAGATCTCTATTTATAGAGTTTCTTATTGGGCTATGGGCCCTTACAAATATCAGTTACATAACTATCTTCGGATATTTCACAATATCTCGTGAAATCTGAATCCTCTAGCGAAATTGTCTTGTATATCGAGCATGGTCTGTCATCGAGCATCTTCAATAGATAGCACTTACTTTTTCCTTCTCAAGCAGGAACTTGGAAAAAGCAGATTATGTCTCCTTGTTCTGATTTGGCTTCCTCGACCATCTATCTCATTTCTGCCACATGTCATCAACAAATGCCACATCACTGATTCCAAAATTGGGTTAAATATTTCCCCTCAAGTTTGTTCTGTTGCGACCAGTACTGGATGAACTTGCATGCTTCAACTAGGTTGGCGCTTCTTCAAATTTTGACACATTTAATATTCATAGCATCACTTTTATAGGTAATGATAACACCTCCTTAGTTATAGAGCTGACGGTTTTTGGGATCCCTATGCAACCCTACTCCTCTTACCAATACAACATGATTGTGCTTTTTGGAAAAAGGAGGCAACTTTTCGCTCTCACACGAGTTCGACGTCATATCAACCAGAAACTGATGATAAAAAAATTTCCTATGATGCCAACTGCTTGTGTGCGAGCCATGGCCTATAAATAACCATGCCTTTTCCCTTTTCATTCTTTATGCTTTCAAAAAATTCTCAAGCCTCCTCTCTCTGAAATCCTCTAAAACAGAAGCCTTGTTCTTCACTCTCCAAGCCCCAAATTTGATTTTTACTCAAGACCCTTTTCTCAATATTCAATACAGTAAGTTTCTTGATCTTGCAATTGCGTTTGCTTTACTTTTGTAACTTCTTGCTTTGAATTAACTACTTTCTTGAGGATTTTGAACTTTTGGATTCTTTGTGTGCTTGATGTTCTTGATCTCCACATGAAACTTTTTGCTTTTTTCTTGTACAAACCAACAATTTTCTAGGAAAGTACCTGTTTGGGAAGTAAAAAAATGGTTTTGGCTTCAGGATATACTCGATCATGTTGATACATCTAGAAAATTCTAAGAAACTGTGGAGATAGTGCTTGTTTTTTTCTGGAAAAACAATGGTGAAGACTTTTTAACTACCTTTTGGATCCAACCTAGCTTCTGCTCGAGCGTAGAATCATGTTTCTCCTTTAGTTTTTCAACTTCTTCTTTTAAGGCTTTAGAACTTTCCTTCTCGAGCAGCCTCTTTTTCTGCTGTAAGGACCTGTAATTTTCCTTGTCAATGTTTACGGCATGGCTAATCAAAGTAGGGATAATGCCCACCATGTCTTTGTGCGACCAGACAAACACGTCTTGGTTCTTTCTCAAAAACTTATAAGATCAGAATTGACTTACCCCGTTAAGTTTTTTCTAATTTTTACTGTCTTAGTTTGTTCATTCTGGTTGAGTGGAACTTCCTCTAAGTCTTCAATTGTTTTTTCATACTTTGGAAAAACAACAAGGAAGAAAACTTTGACTATTTTCCTGGCATCCTTTGGAACAAAGAAATCGCCAAATGCGCTGCTCGTGAGGAGAATGAGCTTGTTACTTCTTCCCCTGAGAACCTTGGTCCAGAGATTTCCGTAAATTGTGACGGTAACCAGGGACAGGATCAGGTCGAGGATGATGTAGTCAACTAGTGAGGCGAGATGTCCTTTATCATTTTTGTATATTTTATACACTCGGGCCATAAGTTTTGTGGTGCAAAGACAATAGCTGTCAGAGCAGCTTTTAATCTCAGATATTTTTGTAATATTCTTCTTGCATTGCATATAATATGATGCTCATTAATTTTACTAGATACAACAATTAATTTCTATATATGTTTTCTTAGGTACAACATATTCATGTCATACTTGTCATTTTATCCTATTTAGTGTTTAAACAAACAAATGAAGCACCCGTACTTTATAAATTTTTCAAAATTCTCTAAATACTACTCAGTTGTGCTTTTTACTGTTTTACTTACGTTATGGCAGCATATACCCTATGTGCCCCCCAAGTGATCCAGGAGGTAAATCTTTGCTCACTTGCCAAATAATCAAAGCTTGTTCGAACTTAACCCAACTGTTTGGAACATATCACATAGAAAATATACAAAGACGGTTGAACCATACGTGTTAAGCAATACTTGTGATAATCACAATCGTTGGCAAATTGAATGTACTAGCACACTCCCTTGTAGATAACTCGTAATAAATTGGACAAAATTGTGTCTGTAAGAGGAACCAAAAATAAGTTTTGGACTTATAAATATTTGATCGTTTTAAAATGTTCAAATCGCGCCTTTTGATCGGTTAATAATCATTAAAATAATTGGTCGATACAAAATGGACAATCCTTTCTTTTGACCAGTTTAGTAAATATCTGATCGTTTTGATGTGGGAAAAATTATGCCTTACGACCAGAAAACAAAACATAAAGAATATAGATAACTAATTGTTCATCAAGTGGGAAGAACGTGCCTTACGATTAGTAATCTTAGTCTTATAAAATAAAAATAAAAAATTGGCTGTTATAAATGGGCAAGTCATGCCTGACAACCAACTTTATAAATTCTAGATCATAGAAAAAGTAACTGATTGCCTGAAAATGAGCAAATTGTGCCTTACAATTAGTAAACACATATGAGAGAAAAGTAGCTAGTCGCATGAAGATGGGCAAAAACCTGGCTTACAACCAACACTTTTAAGAAAATAAAAATGAATAATGGTTATTCAATGGGAAAAACGTGCCTTGCAACCAAAACATTCATGAAATTGATAAATTACTGGTCGTTTACAAAATGTGCAAAAACATGCCTTACAATGGGTAAACATGGTTCTTAAAAAAAAAGATGGCTGGTTGTTTAAAAAATGGTCGATTCGTGCCTTACGATCAGTAAATACAATAAAAGCATAGAAAATTGGGAAAATCGTTCCTTATGACCAGTCTTACATTAACTAATAATAAATGGTGCAATTCGGCACTTGAGTTGTTTATGTATATCTAACCTACTTTGATTAGGTTGGTGCATCAGGAGTTCTTGCAGTAGCTTGATTCTATTTGGTAGGTAGTCAAACGTATCTTCTCATGCCCTGATGATTTTGGTGGATGAGAAATTCAATTTTGTTTTTAAGTTGGTTACACTCATTAGGTTCATGTCCATAATCGTTATGGATGCAGCAGAACATGCTAGTGTCTCTCTTGCTTATATCCTTCTTTATAGGGTTTGGTTTCCTATAGGGCACTTCAACCTGTGTAGCTTGAAAGGCTTTTTCTTGTGACCCTAAGAGCGTAGAGTAGGTGGTAAACGAGGAACATACTCTCATGGCTCATCATTGGTCTTAGCCCTCTTGTTGTCATTTTTGTTACCACTGTGGGAGTTATTGTTTCGTTTTCTGCCACTTTGGTTGTTCTTATCACCATTACCATTGATTTTCTAGTTCTGGTTAGGTGCACCGGTATTTTTGGATAGAGCAACATTGGTGCCTGTTTGGTTAGCATGTTCTGCTCTTAAAATAGCTTCTTCCAGCTTAATGAACTCACCTGCTTGATTTAAAAACTCCTTAGTTGAGTAAACAGACTTTCTTCTAAGATCAGTCCATAATGGATCTTTTACTTGGATCCTAGCCATTATGGCCATCAACTTTCCATCATCACTTACCATTTTTGACCTAGCAGCTTCTTGTGTGAACCACTACACATAGTCCTTAAGGGGTTTGTTAGTCCCTTGCTTGATGTCAACAAGGTCGTTGAGCTCGACTAGTGGGATACAAGCAGCAAAGAACTGTGAGTAGAAGAGCCTCACAAATGTATCCCAAGATGTAATGGTTCTTGGTTCTAGCTAGAAGAGCCATTGTTGGGAAGAATTAACTCAGATGGTAGGGAAAATCATGCAACGGGCGTCATCTCTTACTCCTTGAAGATTTGTTTGTATTTCAAAGTTGTTAATGTGTGAAATGGGATCTTCTCTTCCAGTATACATTTTCTAAGTTGGCATCTTGAACTCTGGGAGGGATTGTATGAGCATTGATTCATTTAGAGAAAGGAGATCCTTTCCTTCTCTCAATATCAATACCAGTGAGTTTTTGGAGCGATCAGCTCTTGACCCATCTGAGTGAGGGCATCTAGTTGCGCTTGAATAGTTGGAGCAACTAATGGCACAACTGCTAGTGCAACTACTGAGAGTGCTGCAGCTTTTCCTCGTGGTGCTAAAGGGATTACTAGTGTGTTGGGTCCCACAAAATTAGACCCATTGCTTTCCCAACGATGGTCAAGGACATCTCGAAAGTCACGTTCTTAGTTTCCAAATATGTTAAAGATAATGCCTCCTCTAGGTTGCCCCGCAACATTCTGACTATCTGCTCGAGGAGCGCCAGGAGGTGGTCTTGCTGGAAAATTTGCTGACTCTTGTTGCCTTAGTGGGACAAAAGGTCCTTCAGGCTACACATTTTCCCAAGTAGGGACGTTTTGAGGCCCATGCGACCTTGGTGGAACAAATTATCCTCTTGGATGCCCATCATTATGACAATCGTCATAATATGGATTTTCGTGGGGTTGGTAGTACCCTCTATCCCCTTCATCTTAATCATAGGGATCTCGGTAGGATGTTTGATAGCTGCTACTGGATTTTTAGTCATTCCTTCATCTATTTTTTCTTGGAGGATGACCATGATTGCATACAACATGTCGAGGTGGCTGGCCTCGATTTTGACTAGCTGGTCATTCATTCCTTGGTTGTCGGAATTGCTGACAAGATTTAGGATTAGAAGGTGTCCTCCTCTTGAGATTTCACACCTAGGTTGTTCACTAGCAGGCCTCCCAGTTCAAGATGTTTGTCTGGGATAGCCTTGCTCTTAGTTGGGCAGCATCTGCTCGTCTTGATGAAGCAGTCGTACTCCTGGTTGAGCCCCCTGTTGGAGTGATGACTCCTTGTTGGTCCAGGGGGATCTACTTGATCTCGTGACTGCGCTGGTTGTACCAGCTTTGTATCTTGACCAGCTGGTCATTGGGTTTTAGGATTTGCCTGGTCAGTGTTTTCAAGATGAGGATTCACTGCTCGTAGTCTTGTTGCTTGATTTTGTGACAATACAGCCTCTAGTATCCTTTCTACCTCAGCATTACGATGATCAGCTTCCTCTTGACGACCCTCAAGGGTTTGTTTCCTTTGATCTATCCAGGCTTGGAAATCTTGTCTTTGCTTATTGAGGGCTTCTGCTACAACCTCTTGAGAAACTACCTAACTCTCATGCATGTCCATGAATCGTTCATGCATTTGTCCCACAACATTTTTCAGTTGTTCAATATCTGGGTTAAGGTCTTCCCCTAAGTCCATGTGGGGTTCATTAGACCGGTATATTTCTTGTGGAGACAGGTCTCCAAGTGGAGGAACTTGCTGACCAAGGTGCAGGGGGGAATTTGACTGCTTGAAGGGCGGTCATGGTGTCCAGTGGTAGGGTTCCCCCCTATGGTTCTTGGCTTTGGCTTCCATTAGTGATAGCCATTGCTTCAGATGGATCTTATAGAGGATTATTTTGGATTTTAGCCCTCAATGAAAGCACCAAAATATTGACCAACTTTTTGGTCAATGAGACTGAGTCAATATGAACTACAAAAAAAAAAAAATTAAAGAACAAAAATCAAGTAAACAACACAAAAATTTTATAGTGGTTCGGCCCCAAAAGTGGGTAATGACCTACGTCCACTTACATTTATAATAATCAAGAAGGTCTTTAACTGAAGATCAAGAAGAAACAGGGTTCAACTGAGTTTCTTAAGCCTTATAGAATACAATTCAGTAGGATTTTTTTTATGTAAAGTACACACAAATTCATATTAGAGATAATGACTGAAAGAGATCTCCATTTATAGAGTCTCTTATTGGCCTATGGGCCCTTACAAATTAATCTAGGCCCTACACGTGTAGTGTGAGATTGTGATACTTGATTAATAATTTAAATAATATTGGAGAAATACATTCAAATATCAGTTACATAAATATCTTCGAATATTTCACAATATCTCGTGAAATCCGGATTCTCATGTGAAATTTCCTTGTATGTTGAGCAGGGTCTATCGCCAAGCAACTTCAATAGATATCACTTACTTACTTATTCTCGAGTAGGATACTTGCACCAAGCAGATTATGAGTCCTTGTTCTAATTCGGCTTCCTCAAGCAGCTATCTCATTTCGACTAGCTCTAAATGTTAGATGTCGTTTTATTGCCACATGTCATCTTCAAATGCCACGTCTTTGAGTCCAAAATTGGGTTACACACATTGTCTTTGAGAAAAAAGGTCTAAAAAGTTTTTACAATGTCTGATCAAAGTAAAATAGATGAAGGTATTCATTTACCCCTGGATGCAAAAACTATAAATAATAGTTAGTATCAAAGGATAATATTTGTCCTACATAAATTCATTAGTTACATTTACAAAAAAAGAGAGGGGGAAAAGAGTCTCTGAAGGTAAAGGAATTAGGTTACCCTCGGGAGTAGATGAAGCTAAACTAGATGAAGGAGGAGCATATGAATGGTCAGCCTCTGTGAGGGCCACATCTTTCCCTTTGGAAGAAGACCTAAGCAGGCGATTTTGTTGTTGAATATTCTGGAATGGCAAGGGCGAGAGTTGGGAAGGTCTCACATGTAGACAAAGTATGCATAACAGGTTCACCATTGGCTAGGTAGATAAACCCCACAGCATCTTGTCTCCTCTTCATCACTTCCAAGTAGTTGACAAGATAGGTAACACTGATGTCGCCAAGTTCAACAATATAATCATTGAGGTCATAATGCCCATATTCAATGCTGAATTGCGCACAAACTTGCTGAACAGATTTATCTTATCATTGTTATATTATTTCATATAATATAATGTTATATTAAATAATGTGACAAATTGTTATTTGTCACACCTTGTAACATATTATTGAGAGTCAGAAAAATTAGACACATGTGTGTGCCCAAATGTGACATATTTTGGAGTTACAAAATCAGTTACTAATTTGTAACTTCCAAATATTACCCAATAATGTGTATATTATAAGTTACACATTTGAGATTGGAGACATGTTTTTAACTCCCAATAGGTGTTTGGAGGTTACAAAATCATGTGGCAAAGGAGTTGGGACGTTTTGAAAAAATGACTATTTTGTGTTGAAAATGGCTTGTGGTCGCGGTCTGGGGGACAGAAGCCAGTGGCCGCGGCCACTGAAAAGTCCTGGGCGCGGCCAGTGAGGCTGACAGCCTATATGATTTTTCAGTTTTTTTCCAAATTGAACGGTTCTAACATCCCAAATAACTCTCAAATCTCCATTTTAATTCCATAAACATCCAATTAAACATTGGTAACAGCCATGGGGGTTGGTGGAATTTGAAATTCAAAGGGGTATCTCAAACTCTATAAATAGGAGCCTAATGGTCACTTGTAAGACACACCATTTTCCATCCACAAAGCACTTGGCTGGAAAATACATCTTGAGGCTTGATTATTCCAGAAAGAATTTCCAAAATCTGTGAGAGATCCCTTAGTGCTTGAGTTAGGGGGAAATAAGCTTTTGGACAAAGGTTTTAAACCTTGTTCAAGTTAGTTATCCCCAACCCTCTTCACTTAGGTTGTGTAAGTGTGAGTTTGCTATTGTTTTGTTCTTGCATTTTTTCTCTATTGCTTTTCTTCTTATTTTCATTTTCTATTTACTTGTAACTTTTGTTTAGAGTTGTAATCTTCTTTTCTTTTGTTTCAAACACCTTTCCTTTACTTGTAATCTTTTGTTTAGAGTTGTATCTTTCACCATTCTCTTTTTCTCCTTCTTCATCTTCCTTTCTTTGTTTGTTTGTATTTTCAGTTATAGAGTTGTAACACTCTTTTTTCAATCATTATTTATTTGTAATCTATTCCATATAATTTTATTATCTTACCTTTTCCATTGAGGTAATTACATAATTTTCCTAACAATCATTAGTGGAGAGGTTAGTGTCCTAAGCAATGGAATCCAAATATGAAGCGATTTCTAGAACAACCATCCTATCCATTATTTTTTCGGTCTTGAGAAGATCTGTAATGACCCAAAACCACTTATATGGCATAAGGGCGTTGATTAGTGTGCCGGGAGGGCATAATTGATTTATGTGTGAATTTATTGATTTAATGCATGATTATATGATAAGCATGCATGTATGATTACATGAATGTAAATGTGGTTAAATGTTATATCTGTGAGAACCACATTATTATGTGGGTAAACCTGCGGCGTGAGACTTGAGGCGATCCTAGGGAGCTAGATAGCGGGAAAGTCACAACGGGGCTTAATATTTGACTTTGGACAAGTCAGGGGTATTTAAGGTATCGCGTAGTTATTAGACTATTGAGTTATGGAAATAAATAATTGGAGATATATTTGAGATTAAGAAGTCTAGGTGGGAACATTGGGGAAATTTACCATTTTTCCCTTGGGGACGTTTCTGGTACCCCAAGCCTTGGGATTAGCTTAATCACTTAAGGATAGACTTAAGAGGCTTTAGAAAGCAGTAGAACAAATTAGACCGATACTCTCCTCTTCCTCTCTTTCTCTCTCAAAGGAAAAACACAGAACCTAGAAATTGTAGCTGAAATTATGAGGATTGAAGCTGGGATTTAGAGGATTAGCTCACGGGTTAATTGAGGATTCAATTAGGGACTAAGGTAAGGATTGATTCCCACTCTTTGTTGTTGAAATTTTGTGATTTTGGTTGTGTTCTAAGTGGTTTTTGGGTTTTGGATTTGAAGATTAAATTGAAGCTAGAACCTTGGAAGTTAGCCCAGAAATATTTTGGAGGATTGATTCTGCAGTTAAGGTAAGCTCAAATTTATGGTTTAATGGCTGCATTTTGGTATTTCCATGGCTGGTTTTTGTGTTCTTAAGTTAGTAAGTTTCAGAGACTGAAATAGGTTTTTGATGAGTTTTTAGTCTAGGATTCAGCTGGGTTGTGTTGCTGAAATGGTGAGGGAAGTCTTTGGGTAATTGAATTGTGGAGTTGGGGTAGTTTTGGAGGAGTTTGAGTAAGGTTTGAGAGTAAAAAATGGAGGTCTTTCTGGGCACGAAGGGTTGGGTCGCGACTCTGTTCTAGAGCGCTGCGGCCCTACGAAGCAAAGGAGCCAGGGAGGCTCGGCTGAAGGGGAGCGCCGTAGTGCCACAGGGCAGGGCCGCGATGCATGTCTGCCCTTTGAGGGGCTTGTTTTCTGTTTCAGGGGTGGGCCACGACTAGGTTTCAGGGGCCGCAGCCCTTAGGTGCATCTTTGATCTTTTGGGGATTTTAAGCGCGGGGATCTAACCTAGGGTGCTCGAGATCGATTCCACCACCGTGTTTGGTGGAATTCGATGACCCGGAAGCTAGCATTGCACCAGGAAACCTTTATTTGAATATTAATGGAATCCATTACCCTTGTTGTAACTAGGTGTTAAGCTAGGGCCCGGGAAGCGGATCGTGCTCGAGAGTCGTCGCTTGTAGTAGGTGAACGTGGAAATTAAAGGTAAGAAAAATGTACCCGGTTGTGTTATTGTAATGGGACTAGGGGTTCCCTAATGTGTATGTTTTGAAAGGATAGTATTAAGCCATGTAAACAGTAAACCAACGGCCTAAGAGTGCCAAGGTTAAACTAGCGCACAGGGCGTGGCTCGGCCACTGGTAGCCGAGGACAGCTTATTATGCACTGAGCTCAGTTTAAGCGGGCCGGAGTCAGTGGAGTAAACAGAGGGTGCGGCCTAAGTTGTCGGCCCTGATTATCATGTAAATTGATTGTTATTAATACTTAGTTGCATCTTTGATTCTGAACATGTGTTATGTGGTTAGTATGAGTATTGAGTGTTTGATCATGCCTAAAGGATTATTCATCTGTTATTGTTGTTTGTGATGCATATTATGTTTTCTTGCTAGGCCTTGGCTCACAGGTGCTACGTGGTGCAGGTAAAGGCAAGGGCAAACTCGAACAGGCCTGACTTGGAGAGCTCTGCGAGCTGAATGTGCATGACCAGCTGCTCAGCCGCCACGGTTGAGGGGAAGACAGGAACATGGGAACCATAAATGTTTGTTTTGCCTTAGAATGGCTAATGGTTGTCCAAACCTTGGAAATTATGTAAACTGACTTACGAACGTTGTTCCTTTTTGGGATCCCATGTATAAAATGTTTTTTTTTATATAAAAGGTATACTTTTGTGACCAAAACCTTTTAACCCTAGTTCATTAGTTGTTCTAGTATCATGTTTTAACTAAATGACTTGATTAGCAAGTCCTGCATCTTTATAAACACACAGTGTGGCGGTCTTGGCTATACATGGCGTTACAAGATCATTGATATGATCCCGCATAGCTTGGATATGAGCTTCTTCCAACTTCTGGCTCGATGCGATAAATTATTTATAAGAAATAGTCATCGAAGCGCAAAATAAGGCAAAGGAAATAGAAATATGTTAATGTACCTTCAGAAGCAAGAACCTTTCCTTAGTAGAGGCTGAGACAATGTTCTGTGTTGTGCCCATATTTATCCTTGCCTTGGATAGCTCATCTTCAAGTTTTGAATGTTTATTTTCCGACTCTAGCATGACTTCTGTTAAAGTCTTTAATTTTGCAGCGCCAGTGACATACCGCTCTTTCAATGTCTTTTCATTATTCTGCATCTCCACTGACAATGTCGCCACTTTGTCCTCAAGTTCCCTGATAATATTTGTTTTCGAAACCAGTAGTTAATCATGCTTTTGATTGACTTGCAAATGATTTAAAAGTTGGTATTTCAAAGATGTTATCTCTATCTTCGCAGCATTGATCTCTTTTTCTAATTGGTCCTGCTGCCTTTCGAGGGTGTTAACGCTGAGTAGTTTCTGATCTACTTCTGTGAGTTTTTTCTTCAACGAATTCCTCTTGTCAATGGAAGCCATCAAACTTGAAAGTTGCCCCTGTGCGTCGACCAGATTGTTCTTCTTATTTTCAAGCTCCTCTTCGGCACACTTGCAAGTTGTTTCGGCTGAGCAAAGATCCTCATAAAGCTTCCCTTACACCTCTCTAGCAATCTTGAGTTCAGCTTCGAAACATTCCATCTGGTCTAACACACTTACTGTTAGAAATCTCGTCTGCACAGAATGTAAGAAATGATAGTAAATGAACACGTAGCAAGCACAAATGAATACAATATAAGACATTTACAAAATACCAACATCGCAAATACTCTGAAGATGCTCCGAGGAAGGAACTTCCCACAGGCCATTTAGAAGGTGTCGAGGAATGCAAGACTCTTTCCGTAACATGTTCAATACATCATCCCTCAAAAATGTGGTGAAGGGTGAGTGGAGAAAATATGATTTACTAATGCTAGCATTCGAAGCAACTAGAAAAGATGTTGATGCCCCAACAATAGAAGTTTTAACTAGTTCGATTTTAGAACTGGTTACTAAGGGGAAGGATGTACAGTGGGAGGTGGTGGAACACCAGCAGTAGTAATAGCCTCAGCTACAGATCTGGGGATGATTGTTTGAACTAGAGCATATGGGTTGGGGACCAAATCAGAAGAAGAAGTGACAGCTTTAGATTTCGTAGACCCCTGAGGATCGACCAATGAGTCACTTGGGATTGACACATTCAAAAAAGAGAAGTGCCTCTCTTCAATGATGCCACTACTACATTCACTGGGAAGTAATGTAACAATATCAATAAAGGAAGCCTGTAGATGCCGAAGTAAGGAATCAGAAGAAGGCAGATCAAATAGGGCAAGAGAAAGAGGAGAAGAATTAGTGGAAGCAATGATTATGGTTGCATCAAATTGGGGAACGAATATTGGAACAGTACTGTTAGGAATGGCTTGAATGGCAGTTGGAGGCAATTTCATGATATGAATGCCAGCCACCGCTATGAAATAGGCCAGATGAGGAGAAAGAGGGAAACAAATCATGCAAAGATGAACCAACCTGGTCACAATTTCTTTAAGCTTGAGTGACATACTCTAACACAAATCTCTAAGCTCCTCTCGTGAAAACATTTGAATAGTGATATCATTAGGAATCTGGCAGGTCGAACGAATCGTTGAAAAATGCCCTTCACAGTCAGCAACCCAATCCTCATAGGAAATTACTTTGGCTTCAGATTTCTTAGTCGAAGATTTGGTGTCTGTCTTTGATGTATTAGGGGCCATTCTCGAAGAGTTGGGGGTATGAAAATTAAGAGAAAGTGAGAAAAAAATAATGAAGATAGAAACAAATTCAGGGAGGAAAGGATGAATAGTGAGAATAGGATGGGAAGTTACTCTTAAAAAAATTCAAAAATCAAAATTCGCGAAAAAAGTCGTTGATGGGACTTAATCCAATAAAGAGTGGGAATGATAAATGTGAAAAGACTCGTGTAGAAAAACACTCGAGTAGAGGTTTTTAGGGATTGAACTTCGTCCTTAAGTAAACAAAAGATAGTTTACGGTTAAGGACGAGGGGCAATTGTGAGGGAATTTTGTCCACTAATTTATTACTTTCCTTTTATGTGCATTATTAATAATTTACAGATTAAAGGTCTAATTGCATGTTAAAAATGTGTGAATCATGTGACTAATGGTGAGACAAGAGATGTTGGTTTGTTTACAAGGGGAACGCCAAAACTTGCGTTTTACTAAATGGCGAAACAAAAAATGGGTCCTACATGGCACGAAACAAAGGCACTGAGGCAAAATACAGAGGTGGAGGCTTTGGCCTCTCTGCAGCCACAACCTATTAATATTGGCTTGGGAGGAGTCGGCTATAACTGACGAGAATCGGAGCTTGAAAGGGACACATGGATCAATAACAATAAGTCATTTCTAATCCTTCACTTCGTTCTTTTGCTATAAATAACCGACTTCAATCATAGTCAAGGGGGTTCTTTCCGAGTCTTTATCATACTATTACTCTGTCAAAATATAAAATAAGAAATGACTTAAGCATCAGAGAGTTTTTTTGTAGGTACCCACTATTAGTTCTTGCCATAGATTGTTCGCATGAGAAGCCTCTCCCATAAGTTGATTAAGTCAACAGGGAAGTAAAGACAGAGAAAGATAGAGTGAAGGCAAGGAAAGATTCACATCAGAGTTTCATTTTTTGAAACTTACCGTGCTCGGAAAAACTGACCCGAACACTTCTCCAAAAACTATGTAATTTATCAATGCTCACTTATGTGCTGAAAGCCTGAAATCATGAACAATAGGTATATTCCCCAAGTTAAAACAATATATTCCTTTCGTTAGATTTTAATCTCTTACACGTGTATGTCGTCATGAATGTACCCTGATATTAAATACAATTATGTGTTAATCCTCCCTGCCGTTGTGGAGCTCACATGTCATGACCATATATATTATTAAGTTGACTTTAATGTGATTGATCTTACATCTAATTAATTCACAATCATGTGCATTTACATGCTTAACAGCTTGGTCCTTAAATCCAAATTATACGATCCTTGCTTGCCATATTTAGAATCTCAAGTACAAATTTAATAATTGCTACAGATGATAATATACATTACTACTCTGTTTTAGTATTTATTTTTCAAATTACTAGCTGATAATTAAAGAATTAAAAAAAAAAGTTCTATTTTGGGCAAAGACTAGTTTTCAACATGTGATGCTTAGAGCTCATTCCCTTCATTTACAGAGGTAGTTTTCAATATGTGATGCTTCGTAACAAGAAGATTCAAGATCACACATATACCTAAATATTAAATCAAGATTCATAAACATAGAATAATACCTCTCGTTTCCTATTAAGATACTTTGTTATCTTTTCATAAATCAACAATGATAATCCAATCCAATGAGACAGCTTTGAGAATCACACTAAAATATTCCAAGTCATTCATCAACACACAAGGATACGTGTGGGCACATAAAATATAGAGGACAAAATTTAGACTCTCTTAATGTACTCAACACAATAGATGTTTGAAGAAGACAAAAACTGTGAGAGAAACAAAATTTTTCAGGTTTTCTTAAAAACTGATAAATTGTATCGTTTGGTTTTTCATTACAAAATGTATACTTTATAAACCTAAACTTATTATGACAAATTTAGACTCAGTCAAAACTGATTAGTTTTTAAATTTTAAATTATTTAATAAATATTTTAATCAAATTAAATTATTTTTTTAATAAATAAATAAATCAAATTTTTAACAATTAAATTTTGAATTGAACAAATTGAGCTGTGAGATGTGTCACACGCTAGTCACTCTGAAAGCATAGTGTCGGGCGTGTTGCCCACTTGTGTCTCTCCAATTTTATCTCATTTGTTTATTCAATTAATAAGAAAATATATTTATGCATTAAAATAATATTATATTACACAAATGCATAATTATGAGTTAATTCAAAATTAATTTTATCTTATATTTTAAATAATTTATTATTATATAATAAATTAATATTTTTTTCTCTCATTATTAATTAAACCCAAATTTAATTAATACAACTAACATATAGTTTTCAAATAAAGCATATAAGTTTATTTAATTATTTAATTCATAATTAATCAATTACACATAATTATCACATAATTATAACTTAATCTCACAAATTAATTCCTTGACAATAAAGTCATTTTCTCCTTTTAATTTTGTCAATTATATCCACCCCATGTACAATGTAGTATAGATGTGAACTGGGGACCATGAACCTATATTAATAAGCTCCAATAAACCAAATTATTAATTAAAATCTTTAGTTAAATAATCTTTTTTATTAATTCCATTATTACTTCATTGTAAATATGGGGTGTTCTATCAATGTTGACTCTTTGGCCCCGACGACACCCCAAGTCCTTAGACATTCTTTCATCTCTTCTCCCCAAGCAGTAGTCGGTTCTCGTTTTGACCCATTGTTCTTCGGGCCAAGGCGCCAACTACTTGGTTTGTTGTTTCAGATGTCCGAGGAGCTCCATCAACTACACAAAAAAGGGTTCAACGCCTTCGACGCTAAGATTTTACAGATGGCCCGAGAAGCTGGGCAACACCCCGAGAAAGGGAAATGAGTGGCTAGTAGAAGTAAATCCTTCGTAGTACGAGAGGACCCTGCCCCATCAGCAACAAGACCCCTTCGAATTGGCATCTCAGAGGAGGAAGCCAATAAGGGTCTGATGCCAATGGAGAAACCCTACACTGTCGCAGGATTTGATGCAGAGGTGATCCCTAACAAGCTCTGACAACGGGGGGACTTGGAGAAGATTCTTACCCACTACGGGGTGGAAACCCGTGAGATGTTGGTGTGCTTGTCTTAGGAAGACAAGAGGGTGCATGAGAGCATTCACGGACTCGGGCCTTGGAGTGCCTCTCATCTTCAAGCTAGTGCAACCCTGCCATTGCACAAATATTATGTCGTCTTCCTCAAGTTTGTCGACATAGTTCCTTTCCAGCTGTCCCCGAATAAATATCGGGTGCTAGTCAGGCCTACGTTATGTATAGGAGACAAAATTGGCATGCACCTTCCACAACTGAGATATTGTAAGTCTACAACATTTGGCAGTGTCCGAGGAAGGGGGACTAGGACAGGTACTACACTGTAATGAAGCACATGTTCCCATGGATGAGATACAAGGCTCCGGGCAGCAACGAGAACCATGCTCGAGACGACTAGGACCACTTCTTCTAGGCAAGTGGTTTCCCAACAAGGATCAATCCCTCCCTGCACTTGACTTCACTTGGGTTGGTAAGTGCTTTTTTCCTCAAATCATTTCGTCTAATAGTGCCTCGCTCATAATTGGTCCTTAGTCTTGACACGTCTCATTTTAGGTCCCTTTCTGTTGTACATCTTTCGTTGATTCTTTCGACGAAAGGTTTAAGACAATGAACACCCTATACAACGAGGAGCTGGATCTTACCTTCCTCATCACTGATGTTCACCTTCGACAGTATGGGCTACTGTGGGAGGGGCAGAGTTATAAGCTCGATGGTTCTCACCAGCTTTCAAGTCTTAAAGCAATCACGCCACGAGGCGAAGATCCACATGGAATATGTGGTGGCTAAGGCACAATTTGAATTTATGCAATGCCATCGCGAGGAGCATGCGGAGATCGTGTAGAGTCCAAGAACTTTACTTTGCTAGTTAGATAGTAGTATCAATAGTAATAGTTGTAGTATTTTTATGACAGTGGATTTTGGTTCAGACCGGGATTTAGTAGGACACTTGTAGTAACACTTGTAGATTTTCTAAGTTTAACCTGTAGTTTTAGAATATTAATTTTAACCTAAGGTTTGATTAATATGACTGATATTGATGGTGATATTTATTATATTATAAGGTTTAGATAGACCCAATAAGATAGTAACACTTGTCTTGTGTATGTTTAATGATAATTAAGTATTTTTGAGGAATAAGTTTATTAAGATCAATATTTGAATATCTCAGGGTCTGCCAGCAGCTTTGAAGTCGTTAGAGGACTTAGTCAAGGTTGTTTACTCAATTAAAATTAGGCTGAAAAAGTGTAATTACGTGTTTAATATTTCAGCGTAAGCCGATATATCGCAGCTATAGGGGCAATATATCGCCATACGGGGATACGAAAAGCGCGTAGCTTCGCACGACCACCTCGACGAGCCTCGGGCATATTAGCCCAGGCGATATATCTCCTACTAGGGGCGATATATCGGCTCATTTGAATGATTTTTGAATGTTTTTAAAACCAAGCTTATTTTAATCTTTAACCTCTTGATAAGTCCAGCATCTTTCTGACCGAGTCTTCTGCCTCTGCAGAACGATAATTCAAAAAATTTCAATTAAAAAGCCATTATTTTATTCAAGTTAAATGAAGATCTTTTCATTCTTGAACTCTATAAATAGGACCTAGTACCCAGCCATTTATTCATTCATCAAGCTAAGTTCAGAGTCTGCAAGCTGCTAGGTTATTTAAAGAGTGATAAACAATTGGGTTGGGGTTATAAGCTTTATCCTTATAAGTTAATATACAGTTGGGAAGTAAGGTTCATAGTATATTTCGGTTCGAGGTGTAGTTCAGTTATAGAAGCATTAAAGGTATTCCAAATTCTAGTTCATTTCTGTTCTTATAGTTTTCTACTCAAAATCCTAACTCTATTCTTTATTCTTGGTTAGGAAATCTAAGATCTTGAACGTAAGATTCTTGGTAAGTATCTTTTCGATGCTATAGTTCTTTCATTCTTTTCATCCCTTTTTCTTTAGTATGCTCACCTTTCTTTTATGGTTTTTAGGAGTGTTCCAAAGTACCAATCCTGTTCTCATATCCCGGTATTTTTGGTAAGGAAAATAGGATAGGATTCTATATGTTATATGTTATCTTATGATTTATGTGTTATAAAATGTTATATTATGTATGTTGGTAGGCTTGGGCATATGACTTGTATAGCTAACAAGCCCCAATAAATTTTTGGGCATATGACTTGCTTAGCTAGCAAGCCCCACAAATCTAATGGGCATATGACTTGTTTAGTTTACAAGCCCCAAGTAGTAATGGCCATTATATGTATATATGACATATGATTATGATACGCTTATGGTATATGTTTATGGTATGTTTTTAGCATATGATATGATTTTTTTGTTTATGATTTATGTTGTTAGATTTTCCTTGCTGGGAATTAGGCTCATTCCTTTATGTTTATATGTGCAGGAAAATAGTTATGGTGGCGGAAAGGTTCTTGGCAGCTTAGGGGTTGTGTATTGAGGCAGGATAGAATCGGTGGATTGAGCGTTCGATTCGGGGATGAAGTCGCTCTTAGTCTTTTAAAAATTATGATTTATATGTATTTTCTGCACTTTACTTTGTAACCAATTTATTTAAAGTTATGTTATGTTTTTATTTTAAAAATAGTGGGATCCCATATCCTACTTTAAATTTTATGTAGTTTAACATTTTTCTTACAAGTTTTAATGAAGTTATGATTATTTCACTTGTGAGTTTTATTAAAGATTAGTGTCTATGTATAGTAGTCATTAATGGTCCAAAGTCTAGAGTAGTTGGGTCATTACAGTTGATATCAGAGACACGATTCATTCGCATGAAGTTCTCCTCAATACACACACTCAAAACTCTGAATCTGACCGCCAAGTAAGTATTTAAGTTATAGTTATTATGCTTATATGTATAGCTAATGATTTTAGCATTTATTTTTTCAGTTAAGTATGAATGGAGCATTAAACTATGAGGATATCCGAGCCATTAAGGCTTTAAAGAGAATAAGAGAACCGAGAAACACTGTAGGAACACTAGAGAGAATCACTCGGAGACTGCTTTTGTTCCACAGAGAAATAGGTCACCTTCAATAATCTAAGCAGATCATGATGAGAGCAACGGAGCAATACGTTTTAGTGATTAGACTATTTAGAGATTTTCATCCCGTAATTCCATCCTTAGAGGAAATATGGGAAACAATGGATGATGAAGATGAACTGCCAGTAGCAATGCGATATTACTTTCTCTTAATTAGGTTCACTTCAAATTCAGAATTTCAGTTTACAAATGAGCAAAAACATAGGATTTTTACGAACCTTCCTCAAGGACATTTTGAGGCACATGATAATGAAGACTATGAAGAATTAGATGATGATATGCTAGATGAAGGATCGGATGTAGAATATCCTGATTTTTAGAATAGTTAATTTCATTGTTTGTTTTATTTATTGTTTGTTTTATGGTTGTAATTAGTGAAAACTCTTTTCCAAATTAATATCATGTTATTTTGTTATCATGTATGAGTTTGATTTTTATTTCACAATCATAATAAATAATAAATAAAAAAAAATAATGACTAAGTTCGGTGAGGGTGGATACAAATCAATGAACCAAGTTTCTATATTGAGAGTTAGGGGGCCATAGTAGTGGGAACGATTTTACTGATCCCAGCCCTCCCTCAATATGGTTAACTTTGGAACAAAGATGAGTTTCGAGCCTGAGAATTAAGTCATATAGGATGATTAGAAATAATAAAGATGGCTTGTTTTTCTAAGTATAGAAACCCATTCTAAAAATAAAGAAGAGTTATATAATTTTCATAAGAAGTCATAATCAATAGGTCCGAGATATGTCTGTTTAGAATAAGTTTTTGCCTTAGAGCCTATAAGGTAAAGTTCTAACATGTCTCTTTCAACTGTTAGAACTCTGCTGCGATGTCGCTCCGAAGATCTGCACGCACCAATTGAAATGCCTCCAACGCTGCTCCAGTGAACAATGAAGCCCCTCCAGTTCGCAGAAGGGGAGTGCGTGCTACTGCCAGCTGCAACGCGCTGGCACCGCCAGCTGACAACACTGTGGAGATCGCCAGACTGCAACAACAAGTTGATGAACTTTTGTAGCAACAATGACAATAGGCTCAGCCCCAAACTTAGCTTCCACCGCAGCCGCAGCCACAGCAAATGGCCGCAGCACCCCAACAAGTTGGTCCATGTGGGGGATGGCCAGTGGCGAACTACGCGCCATATCTAGTACAGCACATGGAGCCAGTTTATGATAGGTTTTGCAAGCAGCATGCTCCAAACTTCGAAGGGACTACAAACCCCTTTGAGGCAGAAGAGTGGCTAAGGGATGTGGAGCCAATTCTGACACACATGAATCTCAGTAATGCAGACCGTATATCTTGCGTCTCGTCTTTGCTCAAGAAGGATGCCAGGATATGGTGGGACTGGTCCAGCAATCGCATGATGTTGCCACCATGACATGGACTCGATTTGTGGAGCTGTTCCACAAGAAGTATTACAATTCGACTGTACTCGCTTCAACAGTTGAGGAGTTTGCCAACTTGAAGCAAGGTAGTTTATCAGTGGTAGAGTATGCTCGTCAGTTCGACAGCCTAGCTAAGTTCGCATCTGAGATGGTTCCAACTAATTTTCTGAGGATGAACAAGTTTGTTAGAGGACTTCAACCAAAGATCGAGCTGGGGGTTAAGCTAGCAAACCCGGGGAATACTACGTATGTCGACGTTCTAGAGACGGCAATAGAAGTAGAGAGGCTACAGGCTAATGTAAGTAAAGAAGAAGCCAGTAAGCCTGAGCCTAGACAGCAGGGTCAACCTCAGACCAGTTGGAACAACAACCATAATAGCAACAATCAGTCCGGCAACAACAGTAACGGTCAGAAGAGAAGGCATCCTGATAACAAACAATCTGACAGCGATAAGAGGGCACGGAAAAATAATGGGGGAAATAGGCCGAGTTATGTGGAATACCCGCCATGTGCTAAGTGTCAGAAGAAACATCCTGGTAAATGCTGCGGGAACACCAAGGAATGTTATAGCTGTGGTCAGGAAGGACACCGAAAAAGAGATTGTCCTCAGCGCAAGCCAGAAAGGAAGAAAGACGACAAGATGGTTCCTGCTAGGGTTTTTGCCTTAACCCAAGGAGAGGCTGATGATAGCAATAAGGTGGTCACAGGTCAGGTTTCTATCCTCGATAACATATGCTATGTATTATTTTATTCGGGAGCCACTCATTCGTATATCTCATTAGGAATGATAGAAAAACTAGACAAACCTTGTGAAAGATTTAGAACTAGGTTTGTAACCGAGTTGCCTTCGGGCAAAGTAGTTCTATCATCACGGATAGTACGAGGCGTACCGATCAAGATTGAGGACGTAGAACTAGAAGGAGACCTGATAGAACTGGTGATCAAGGACTTTGATGTGATACTAGGCATTGACTGGCGAGCATAGCATGGCACAACCATCGACTGTAAACGCAAGAAGGTGATGTTCGAGACTCCTGACGGCCAGAAACTATGATTCATGGGACAAGCTTCAGGATTACGCACCCCGTTAGTATCATCTCTCAAAGCTCAAAGAATGATGGAAAAAGAATGTCAAGCGTTCTTAGCCAGCATCACAGATGTAGTAAAGGAAACACCACTCAAGGTATTTCCCGATGACTTGCCAGGATTGCCGCCGACTCGGGAAATTGACTTCATGATAGAATTAGTACCGGGCACCGAGCCTATTTCCAAGGCACCGTATCAGATGGCACCTACGGAACTGAAGGAGATAAAGATGCAGCTACAAGAACTCTTAGACTTGGGTTTTATTAGGCTGAGCCATTCGCCATGGGGAGCCCCGGTGCTATTCGTGAAGAAAAAGGATGGAAGCATGTGGATGTGTACAGACTATCGCGAGTTGAACAAGGTAACGATTAAGAATAAGTACCCGCTACCCCAGATGGACGACTTGTTAGATCAACTCTGAGGCCCAACTTTATTCTCAAAGATTTATTTACGGTCCGGGTATCATCAGCTCAAGGTAAAGGGAGAAGATATTCCTAAGACAACCTTTAGAACTCATTATGGACATTACGAGTTCTTAGCTATGTCTTTTGGTCTTACCAATGCACCAGCCACGTTTATCGACTTGATGAATAGGGTCTTCAAAGACTACTTAGATAAATTCGTCGTAGTGTTCATCGACGACATCTTAGTATACTCTAAGGATGAAGTAGAACATGAGGAACATTTGAGGTTGATTCTATCACAACTGAAGGAGCATCAACTCTACGCCAAGTTCAAGAAATGCGAATTTTGGCTTTCGCAAGTGGCGTTCCTCGGGCACATTATATTAAAAGACGAAGTTGCAGTAGACCCATCAAAGGTAGAGGCCGTGAAGGAATGGCCATGACCAAAGAACGCATTTGAAGTAAGAAGCTTTCTGGGGTTAGCAGGTTATTTTAGGAGGTTCGTAGAGGGCTTTTCTAAGAGAGCCACTCCACTCACCAATCTAACCTAGAAATCGCAAAGATTCAACTGGAATGATAGATGTGAAGAAAGCTTCCAGTTGCTTAAGGGTAAGCTATGCTCAGCACCAGTACTCTGTGAACCAATACCCAGCGATAAGTTCGTAGTCTACTGCAATGCATCGAAGCAAGGATTGGGTTGCGTGCTGATGCAGAATGACAAGGTGATAGCCTACGCCTCACGATAGTTGAAGGAGTACGAGTAGCGCTATCCAACTCATGATATGGAGTTGGCAGCGGTGGTCTTTGCGTTGAAAATCTGGCGCCATTATCTTTACGGAGAATGGTGCGAGATTTATACGGACCATAAAAGTTTAAAGTACTTCTTTACTCAGAAGGAGCTCAACATGAGATAGCGCAGGTGGTTAGAGTTAGTAAAGTATTACGTCTGCAAAATTTTATCCCACCCGGGAAAGGCAAACGTAGTTGCCGATGCGCTTAGTAGGAAAAGTTATGGAAGTTTAGCAGCTTTAGCCAGAATAGAAAAGCCAGTAGAGCAGGAGCTGATCAGTGCCGGAATAGAAGTAGTTGTCGACAAACTAGCTAACTTATCTATCCAATCGAATTGCTAGAAGATATACGGATTGGTCAGGGACATGACGACACACTAGCAGCACATATGGATGCAGTCAGAGAAGGCAAGGCTACATATTTCTCAATATCTAGTCAAGGTTTATTGAGACATAAGGATCAGGTATGCGTGCCAAATGATCAAAGGATTACGAAGATGATTCTAGAAGAAGCGCACAGTACCCCGTACTCAGTTCACCCAAGGTCGACCAAGATGACTCATGAAGTTAAGGCAATCTATTGGTGGCCAGGGATGAAGAAGGACATAGCAAAGTTTGTGTCTAAGTGTCTAGTATGCCAGCAAGTGAAAGCAGAACATCAGCGGTCTACAGGCTTATTGCAACCGCTTAGCGTACCAGAATGGAAGTGGGACGATATAGCTATGGACTTCGTGACAGGTTTGCCACGAACGAATAAGCAGCATGATTCCGCTTGGATAGTAATAGATAGACTAACCAAGTCGGCTCATTTCCTGCCTGTTAAGACTTCAAACACGGCAGACCAATATGCAGCCATCTATGTCCAAGAGATAGTACAGTTGCATGGAATCCCCAAGACAATAGTGTTGTATAGAGGATCGGTGTTTACATCGAGATTTTGGGGAAGTTTACAGCAAGCTATGGGTACTAAGTTAAGTCTTAGTACAACTTTTCATCCTCAGAAAGACAGGCAGTCCGAGCGTACGATTCAGATTTTAGAAGATATGCTACGCGCATGTGTACTTGATTTCGGAGGATCATGGAATAAGTACTTGGTGCTGATAGAGTTTTCCTACAACAATAGCTACCAGTCAATGATCGGGATGGCACCTTATGATTTGCTATATTGAAGGAGGTGCCGATCACCGTTGCATTGGGACGAGGTAGGAGAAAGGCAGCTTCTAGGTCCCGAAGCTGTTGGACAAGCTCAAGAAGCAGTAGCGCTTATTAGACAGCGTATGCTTACTTCTCAAAGCCGTTAGAAAAGCTATGTGGATGCCAAGCGACGCGATGTGGAATTCAAAGTCAGAGATCAAGTCTTCTTGAAGATATCTCCTATGAAAGGTGTAAAGCGGTTTGGGAAGAAATGCAAGCTTAGTCCCCGATTTATAGGTCCTTTTGAGATATTGGACAAAGTGGGAGCAGTTGCGTATAGACTAGCCCTACCACCAGCAATAGCAGATAGTTACAATGTGTTCCACATCTCGATGCTACGCAAGTATGTGTCAGACCCATCTCACGTCCTCAAGTACGATACGATAGCACTCCAGAAAGACTTGAGTTACGAGGAACGATCGGTTAGCATCCTGGATAGGGGGTGAACCAGTTATGGTCCAAGAGCATTCCTATAATCAAAGTCCTATGGAGTAATAGTTCTGAACAAGAGGCAACGTGGGAGTTGGAGGAGGACATGCAAGGCCGGTATCTGGAGTTATTTGGAAAGTAAATTTCGAGGACGAAATTCTTTTTAGTAGGGGAGAATTGTAGAGTCCAAGAACTTTACTTAGCTAGTTAGATAGTAGTAGCAATAGTAATAGTTGTAGTATTTTTATGACAGTGGATTTAGTTCAGACCTGGATTTAGTTGGACACTCGTAGTAACACTTGTAGATTTTCTAAGTTTAACCTATAGTTTAAGAATATTAATTTTAACCTAAGGTTTGATTAATATGACTGATATTGATGGTGATATTTATTATATTATAAGGTTTAGATAGACCCAATAAGATAGTAACACTTGTCTTGTGTATGTTTAATGATAATTAAGTATTTTTGAGGAATAAGTTTATTAAGATCAATATTTGAATATCCTAGGGTCTGCCAGCAGCTTTGAAGTTGTTAGAGGACTTAGTCAAGGTTGTTTACTCAATTAAAATTAGGCTGAAAAAGTGTAATTACGTGTTTAATATTTCAGCGTATGCCGATATATCGTAGCTATAGGGGCGATATATCTCCATACGGGGATACGAAAAACACGTAGCTTCGCACGACCACCTCGACGAGCCTCGGGCATATTAGCCCAGGCGATATATCGGCTCATTTGAATGATTTTTGAACGTTTTTAAAACCGAGCTCATTTTAATCTTTAACCTCTTGATAAGTCCATCATCTTTCTGACCAAGTCTTCAGCCTCTGCTGAACGATAATTCAAATATTTTTCAATTAAAAAGGCATTATTTTATTCAAGTTAAATGAAGATCTTTTCATTCTTGAACTCTATAAATAGGACCTAGTACCCAGCCATTTATTCATTCATCAAGCTAAGTTCAGAGTCTGGAAGATGCTAGGTTATTTTAAGAGTGATAAACACTTGGGTTGGGGTTATAAGCTTTATCCTTATAACCTTAATAAACACTCGGGAAGTAAGGTTCATAGTATATTTCAGTTCGAGGTGTAGTTCGGTTATAGAAGCATTAATGGTATTCCAAATTCTAGTTAATTTCTGTTCTTATAGTTTTCTACTCAAAATCCTAACTCTATTCTTTATTCTTGGTTAGGAAATCTAAGATTTTGAACGTAAGATTCTTGGTAAGTATCTTTTCGATGCTATAGTTCTTTCATTCTTTTCATCCCTTTTTCTTTAGTATGCTCACCTTTCTTTGATGGTTTTTAGGAGTGTTCCAAAGTCCCAATTATGTTCTCATATCTCGGTATTTTTGGTAAGGAAAATAGGATACGATTCTATATGTTATATGTTATCTTATGATTTATGTGTTATGAAATGTTATATTATGTATGTTGGTAGGCTTGGGCATATGACTTGTATAGCTAACAAGACCCAATAAATTTATGGGGATTTGACTTGCTTAGCTAGCAAGCCCCACAAATCTAATGGGCATATGACTTGTTTAGTTTACAAGCCCCAAGTAGTAATGGCCATTATAAGTATATATGACATATGATTATGATACGCTTATGGTATATGTTTATGGTGTGTTTTTAGCATATGATATAAATTTTATGTTTATGATTTATGTTGTTAGATTTTCCTTGCTGGGCATTAGGCTCATTCCTTTATGTTTATATGTGCAGGAAAATAGTTATGGTGGCGGAAAGGTTCTTGGCAGCTTGGAAGTTGTGTATTGAGGCTGGATGGAATCGGTGGATTGAGCGTTCGATTCGGGGATGAAGTCGCTTCTTAGTCTTTTAAAAATTATGCTTTATATGTATATTTTGCACTTTACTTTGTAATCCATTTATTTAAAGTTATGTTATGTTTTTATTTTAAAAACAATGGGATCCCATATCCTACTTTAAATTTTATGTAGTTTAACATTTGTCTTACAAGTTTTAATGAAGTTATGATTATTTCACTTGTGAGTTTTATTAAAGATTAGTGTCTATGTATAGTTGTCATTAATGGTCCAAAGTCTAGAGTTGGGTCATTACAGATCGTCATCGCCATCAAGGCCGCCATGGAGATGAATGAAGATGATAGCTCACGCTCTAGGGATCGAGACATCCCCCATGCCTCAACGTAAATCCCCAATCGTTCTTTATTATGCCAAGATGCCAGAGAGGGAACTACTCCCGACCATTCTTTAATTTTTCCCTCACTTTTTGAGTGTAGGAAAATCTCAGGATGTCGTTGGTCTGAGAAGTAGTGCGAAGACTACCATGACCTCATCGATGTATTCCTTCAAAATCTGAGGAGGAGGAGACATTCCCATGTTTTCGTGCCTCTGGAATAGGTAACGTTTATTCACGCCATCTGGTTTTGGAAGTACGAGACCAATCTGATGTAGGAGATGGGTTGACTCATCCAAGAATTCGCCCATTCCGTCCTTCACCCGGAGGAGCCTGATCATGGTAAGGCTCCCAAGGAGATTTATTTTTAGTCTCGCATGCAATTTTTACTTGTTTTTACTGCTTTCCTTTCCTTCTGAGGACTTAACCAGTTTATCTTCTTTGTTTAGAAAGCATTGACCTATTTAAACTGGTCAGGTCAAAGCATAAGAGGGTGTCAGGACCCTCTCAGATAGACCTCCCGACGGCGTCAACCATGGCATCCATGACTCCGGATGCTGCGCCTCCAACCCCAATGGGCCCAACAGCTCCTGCAGCTGCTCCACTGGTCGTCACCCCGAGAACAGTGGCTCCCAGTGAGGTTATTGACATCAAGGTTCCCCCCCCCCCCCTTCAAGGTGCCTGAATCTCCTGTGGCCAGGGCACCTCAATTGACAGTCTTCCTGGAGCACTATGATGGGGATGACTTCGAGAAGAAAAAACAAGTTGTTGAGTACTACAATGCCCGTATTGATGAGAGCACCGAGGATTTCAGACTCCTCGCTTAGTTCTTGCGCCGACCGGCCATAGGATCTTGTTATTCCTCCCAACTGCGAGGAGCTGGAGCCTCTCCTGGCAGGTAGAGTATGAGGGAAGATTGCTCTGCTCACTGTAGAGATCCTCCAAGGGATAGCGGGTTACCTGTGCGAGATGCCTTCCCATAACTTCGCTCATTGTAGCAGTGACAACGAGGTTTTCCTAATAGCTGGCAGTCGCCACTCCTCCGTAGGGATAAGTCTTCAAGTGTTTATCTTAGTCCATTATTTATTTCATCGGCTTTTTTATTGATATGATACTCTAACTTGGCACAAACTGCAACTTTCAACATACAGCTTGGGGACATCGTACTGATGGAGTCCTTTGAGCTGAAGGAGGCTCGGGAAGAGCTAGCACGGTTCCAGTGAACCGCGGTCCCATTGGAGATGCACTCGCGACTCCAGAAGGTGGAGGAGAACACAAGGGCCCATGTCCGTGAGGTGGAGAGTTTGCTGGCCACTGAACGATCAAAGTTGTCCACTCTGGAGGACACTTCATCTAAGTTGTTAGAGGACGTCGCGGGATGCACTTAGACGGTGGAGGAGGAGCTGGCTAAGGCCTGTGAAGAGCTTCAGTTGAGTGTAGAGGAGTCTTTGGCTTGTATTGAGGAGCTGACCAAGGCCAGGGAGGACGCTGCATGGGTAGCCACTCATGCTGAAGTTTTCGCCAAGGAGGTTAAAGACCTCTGTCTCTGAGCACAAGAACTAGAAGAGGACCTCAATGTGATAGTTGATAATACACTCTTTGTTGTGTGGCAGAGCAACAGAGATATGGATCTCTCATTCACCAAGGAGCCCAACATGAGGACAATGCTCGAGGCATGCCTTGAGGAGGAGGAGGCCAGTGCGGTCAAGGATAGGGAAATGCAGCGATGGGTCGCATCCCTGAAGTCGATCTTGTGATCGAGTTGGTGGTAGAGGTTCCTCCAGGCCAAGGGCCCCAGTAATTTTATTCTTTATATATATATATATATATTTAGCTAAGTAGGCCTACATGCCATAGTTTATTGGGGTATAGACAATTAATGCCCTAGCCCTCGAGCACTGTTGTAAATATTTTTCCATTTAAAATTATGTAACTTGCACTACTTTAATGCCATGGTTGCACTATTATTATTGAATTATCACTTAGTAAATAGGCAACTTAGACTTTGTTAATTTAACTCAGCGTAATGTAACTAGCGAGAGTCCCAAGTCGTTGACTTAGGTCTTGTGCTCGAGTCGTGAAGACTCGAGTCTTTATCGACTTCTCTTAGTACTTAGAAATTTTTTAGGAATTTAGTGATGCTCTGTAAGCTTGTGGTCCTCAAGAGTAACCTTAATGTGAGGTCAAGTGATACACTTGACGCGACCCTAAATCCTTAAGTTCAAGCAACTCAGGATGGGGCTAACCTGCGGTACTTAGAGCTTGAGGATCTTCCTGTTAGTGTCTAGACACTTGTTCATTTAGTGTTTCTTCTTAAGCTCGTTGTCCTAAGAGTACCTTTGTGCGGTGTCATGCGAGGGAACTTGGCTATCCTACGCCTTCGAATTTCAATGACTTGGGATTTTAGGAGGTCTATTGCACTATAGGGTTTTTCCTTAATGCTCGATGCTTAGGACATTTAGTGTTGTCCTCCAGGCTCGATGTCCTTGAAAGTAAATTTAATGTCATCCTGTGTCCTTGAGTCTCATTGATTTGAGCCCTAAAGAGGTCATTCGCTCTAAGCTACCTGCCCCTCGGGTACTTGGTCATCGGTGGGTCAACTCGGGCCTTTTGATTTTCCCCCCGAGTGAACTACTTGGGTCCTAATCACTTGGAAGTCGTGAACTCATCATCTTGTGTTAAGGTAATTGATTTCCCCGACCTTAGACCAGGGTTTTTAGGATACTCAAGTTTAGCACTCGAGGTCTAGCTTTGGGTTCCAATGACTCAGGCTTTCGTTCGCATCTCAAGATCATAGGACTAGGTCATTATTCCTCAGGCACAGTTTCCTCAGGAGGCAATCTCAATCCATACTAGCACTACTTAGGTTTATTCTACTTAAGTCTTAGGCGACTTAAGCCCGTGCCTGAGTACGGATGACTCGAGCTTCCTTTCACATCTCGAGGATTGGGATTTGGTTATTACTCCTTGGGCACGCGCTGTCCTTGGGAGAATATGCTAAATCCAATCTCGCATTACTTGGATCTCTTCGACACTGGGTTTTTCCCAGGCCACTTAGTTATGGGGTCTCATGACATTAGGGACGCTTCACTTGTCGACTAGCTTAGCTTCCCAAGGCATCGAATTCCCGATGCTATTTTTTTCTTGTGGCTTACCGAGGACTTGGCCAGTGCTCCTCTGGCTTAGTGTCCACGAGAGGTAACCCAAGTCCATTCCTCAGGATCGAGTATAGAGGACTCAGTCTTCTGTTTGCATCTCAAGATCAAGGGACCTGGTCAGTGCTCCTCGGGCGCAATGTCCATGGGAGGTAACGTAAGTTTGTTCTCGCGCTACTAGGATTCATAGTGTTCAATCTCTAGATGCTAAGCCTACCTGCTCTGTACAAGATTGGTTTCTTAGGTTGCGGACTCAAGAGTTCTTATTTTCCTAGGTTTTTCTATTCTCAGGGTATTGACACTAGGCTCTCTGCTTTTGAAAAGCTTAATTTCCTAGGTCATCCTCCGCAAGGTGTGGTACTCTGCAAGTCTTCCCTAACTCCATGCTCCCCAAGTGATCGAAGACTAGTCTGCATTCACTTGTCCAGGCCAGCGAGTGGTGCTCTACGAGTAGTACATTCAAAATAAAGGAAACTAACATATATAAGTAGAATCTATCAAAAAAAAATTTACCGTGTTTTGTCTACACTGTTTCCATTAACTATGCTCGGAGGCTACAAGGAGATTACCAAATTTAATAAATTTATTGCTCATATCACTAATAATACCGACAAAGATGCTCGGCTTGGTCCCAGCACAAAGCTTAGGAAGAGGTTGCTTAAGGGATACATTGTAGCATTGCCTCACCTCTTTTTGGTCTCCTCAGACTGTTCCAATCCCTGAATCCATTGGGAACTTCATGTACATGTGCCGAATGGAGGTGACTGCTCTGAATTCCACCAAGGTTGGACACCCCAAGATGGCGTTATACGCCAAGGAGCAATCCACCACCACGAAATTGCAGTACTTAAAGGCCTAGCGAGGTAATTGTCCAAGTGTCACGGGCAGCATGATCTAGCTCATCAGTATGAGACCTTCCCCCGAGAACCCATATAGAGTCGAGGTTAACGGGGATAGATTGTTTTTGGTTAACCCATTCTTCTCGTAGGCTGACATGAACATGATATTCACTGAACTACTGTTGTCCACCAGGATCCGAGCCACCATCTTATTGGAAACCTGGCTCTTGATTACCAAAGGATTGTGGTGTGGAAAGTACACTCTCCAAGCATCGTCCTCAGAGAGTGTGATGATTTTGTCAATCATCCTTGGCATCTGGGCTGACAATTGGGCTAATGCCAACACCTCATTATCATAATTTCAGGCCCGCGCATACCTATTTTGCAAGCCCTAGGAGGTACTCCCCAGGTGGGGTCCTCCAGAGATGGTCCCCACTCACCCACTCACTGGGGAGGTCCGTGGACTATTTGCTATTGCAGAGTTGTGAGCATTGTACCTGGAGCCTGTGGAGCTGCGGGTTGTGCATGTGCTCCCGTGGTCGGGGCTTGAGACTGGCGTGCTCCATCCCGAGCATACTGGTTGAGGTGTCGCATTTTGATGAGGTTTTCGATCTCTTCCTTGAGTTGGTGACACTCATTGGTATGGTGCCCTACATCGTTATGAAAACGAAATTTTTTTCTTTGTTCTCACCTTTCCCTGTCTCTCCGAATGGGTTGTGGCTTCCGGTAGTGAACATGTTGTTCCGTGGCCACAAAGATTTTATTCCGAGAGTCCACTAAGTCAGTGTACTCGGAGTACTGTGAGACATAGTTCTCGTCAGTCTTCCACCGTCTCAGGGAGGTCCTGCAGTGGTGGACGGCTTGTTTCTCCTCCCTCAACTCTGGCGGGAGGAGTTGCATCGTCTGGTGCATTTCTTTGAGTGGTCACCGTGACTATTCTCTTCAAGCTTTCTATAACCTCTCAATGAAAGCACCAAAATGTTGACTACCTTTTTCACTATCAACCTAATCTGAGAGTTTAAAGAAAATAATGGAATAGAACACAAGGATTTTACGCGGTTTAGGCTATAAAAGAGCCCTAGTCCACGAGTCTCTGGTATTTAGTGAACTTGAAGCTTATTTGAGCAAGCTCCAATGGTGGTTCTCAGGCAACGTATATATTGTATTGAATTATAGAGTTTCTCCCTCTAAAATTTGGACCCTTTATAAGGAGATACCCCAGCCCTAGTTATAGAGGTTGGGGTTATTAATGTCAATCATGTATTGCACAGGCCCATTATTAATTCAAATTCCCCCATTATTCGGGTATTAATGTTGAATTAATACAAATAGGGTTGCACTAAATAGAGACTATGGCCCAAGTTGATTGCACAGGCCCATTGCAGAAAGTTTTTTACCAACTTTATAGGGAACATGCCTATAACAGTGTCAGGGTGTGGCTGCACGTTTCTCCATGCTAGGTTGTGTAGTGGGAAATCCCGATTGTCGAGTGTACGACTCGACACCACTACTCAAGGCTCTCCAAAAGATTGTCATATGATCTTCTGATGGCTCATACTCACAGTGACTGACACGTAGCAGCTCTTCTAGATCTCGAGGACCAAATCCTAGACCTGGAGGATAGCTAACTCAAGAAGGGATGAGGACCTCTAAAATGGTCATCAATCTTATATAATCAAATTATACAAAGTACCTTTACTAAGATGTCTATCCACATCAGCAATCCAAATCCAGATCACATGAATTATCAAAATAATGCTTAGTAAATTGTACTAGCAACTATTAATTAAAGATTCCATACTTGAATATGTTGTTGACAATTTTATTCATTATGTATGATCTTAATTCTCACGTACTCATACAAGATCATACTCTCATTAATGAAAATGAAAATTTCTGCTATTTATCATTATTCATAAATAATTCAAAAAATCAATTAATAAGAAATTGTACTTTTATTTAATTCCAATAAAAAAATGTCTTATTACATTCTTTTTAGGGCACCAACCATAACCGTTTGTGTGGTCCCACAGTCATGATTGCCTAAGGTTCAAATTCCTAAGCACGCCGAAGTTAGAGAATCTCTTCAGGAAATAATTGTTCACCGCACCAATGTTCGTTGCTGAAAGGTATCCAAAATAATGAAATAAAGGATGTAAGACATAACTCATATAAATGGAAAACAAAAATTGAAAGTCTAGTCACCACTCTGGGTCACCAAGAGAGAAAGCGTGATTCTGGTAGCTACCCTATGTGATCTAAATAAGAATGACGTGATCAACTGGCACCAATACTTGCAACGCTTGGTCTCAATAACCAGCGACCAAAACAAAGAGGATGAATTAAAGGTATAGTCGCCACCTTGGGAGGCCAATAAGAGGAAGAATGTTGGTTGCTGTAACGTCCAAAATTTGCTATTAAGACTGAGTGCCTTGGTTATTGTGCCAGGAGGGGAAAATCGAATTTATATGTGGAAATTAATTTAATATATGTGTGATTATGCGATATAAATGATGTGTTTGGTAATGTGACTAGATATGCATTTTTATGTGTATTAAATATGCATGTGGGCTCATTTCTGTAAATTTGGGCATATCTGCAATTTTGGCCCGATGAGGGCATAAGTGTACTTATGTATGTGTTATGAGTGAGGCCCCAGTGTTATGGGGATATATTTGAGATGTGTGGTATGAGGCGATCCTAGTGGGCGAATTAGCGGAATAATCAAAACAAGAATAAATGCCCGGCTCGGGGTGAGCCTAGGGGTATTTTTGGGAATTTCGTGCATATTCAGGATTTACCAGGTAATGGGTAGTTAATTGGTGATAAATTGTGTAACAACCCAAAATTACTAATAAGGCTTAAGGGCCTTGATTAGTGTGCTGGGAGGGCATATCTGGATTATGTGTGATTTAAATGATTAAATGATAAGCATGCTTATATGATTATTTTGATATATGAGTTGCATGATTATGTGTATTTGTATGCATGTAGGCCCCGATTAGATTATAAGGGCATAATCGTAATTTTGGCCCGTTGAGGGCATAAATGTAATTATTTGTGATAAATTTTTGAGACGACATTATTATGTGGATATATTTGCAGCTTGTGACTCGAGGCGATCCTAGTGAGCGGTTTAGCAGAAAATTCACGGTGGGGATTTATACCCTGCTCGAGGGAGCCTGGGGTATTTCTGGGAATTTGGGAAATATATGGGAGACTATTTGATATTGAGGAGAATAATTGGTGATTAGTTAAGTGTCAGGATGTAAGTGGTAATTATTAGGGACACTCGAGGAGTTAGCGGGAATTGGGAACAAATGACCAAAATGCCCTTAGAATGACTTAAAGGCTTGGTTATGTTTGGGAGGGCAATATGGTCTTTTGGTGTTTAAAAAAAAAGATAGGTATTAATCTGCCTTAATACACTTAGTGGAAGCTGTAGAATGAGTTAGAAGTTAAAGGAAAAAAGCTGAAGGAAAAAGGAATAAAGAAGGAAAAACATAACACATAAGCTAACCCCCTTTTTCTCTCACTCGGTTTCTTCTCCCTGCACCATTTCTTGAGGATTTTTGGAGCTGTAATTCAGAGGAGGCTTAGGCTAAGGCTTGGAAATTGGGTCCTTGGTGAAGCTAGGAAGTTCTGCAGGAGTTAAGTTCAATTAAGGTAAGGTTTATAGTTTATTTTCTGGGATTGCTGAACTCTGTTGTGTTGAGCCTTGAATCTGAACTTTGGATGGGAATTCAAGGTATTGCGCGTTGGGAACTGAGGAGCTAAGGACTGGAAGGATACTAAGGGAAACCTAGGTTTGGACTCTCCATTAAAGATAACAATTTCTGGCTTTGAAGTTTTGAATTTCTAAGTTTCTGGTTGAGTTCTTGAGTTTTGGGTTGAAATCTTGTTTTCTTTGTTTGATGGTGCATGTGGCTAAGTTTTGTGTTGTCTGGCTATGTGGGATGAGATGTAGAGTATGGTAGGCTTAATTTGGAGTGTGGTGGAGGTTTGGAGGGGTTTTGTGGAGGTTTGGGTTGGGGAAAATCGAAGGAAGAAACTCAGAGTTCTGAAGGTTCTGTAAGTAGCGCTAGGCTTGAGTTTCTGGGGGTGATTTTGCTTCTGTTTGTAGCGCTGTAGCACCCACTTTGTGGCGTTGTAGCGCTACCCTGCCTTCAGAAATGGATTTTTGGGTATTTTCTTAGTGTTTTTTCCTAGGGGCTCGAGGTTTGATTTCACCACCCCGTTTGGTGGAATTAGGGCTTCCCGAGGGCTTGGGATTGGTCCTGAGGTTAGGTTATGAAATTGAATTTTATTGGTGGTTCTAACTTATGGCTGTGACTAGGTGTACGTAGGGCTCGGACGGGATCGTGCTTGAAGGTCAATTTCACTAATCAAAGCTATCAGAATCAAAGGTAAGAAATTGCACCCGGTTATGTGAATATGTTGGGACTAAGAGCTTTATATATTTGTATGTAATGTCATGAGATGGTATTATGCCATGGGGACATGTGATAAATGGCCTAAGAGTGCTGGAATCAATTTTGTGCACTGGACGCGGCTCGACCAATAGTAGCTAAGGTTAATCAAATAATCACTGAGCTTGGCCTAAGCGAGCTAGAGTTAGTGGGTTGAACACTGGGCTCGGCCAAAGTGAGCCGAAGATAGTGACTTACATTGAGGGTGCAACCTAAGGGCGACGACCCTAGATATTGTGTGAAATGTTTATTAATGTTAAACTGATTGTTGGCTTGTAAATTGATATCACTATTTACATGAGCAATATGATCTGTTTGTATCTGATTGATGATTCAAGAAATATCTGACTGTTGTTTATCGTTTATACTCTCTATTATAGTTTTCTTGCTGGGTCTTGGCTCACGGGTGCTACGTGGTGAAGGTAAAGGCAGGGGCAGGGTGGACCAGTCCTGAGTTGGAGAGCTTTGAGGCTGAATGTACATAGTCAGCTGATCAGCCACCACGACCGAGGAGTGGTATAGGACGCAAGAAGCCTAAATATATGTTTTGCCCTTAGAGTGGCCAATACATGTTTATAACCTCAAATTTTTGTAAAATGTCTTTTAAAATCTATTTCTTTTGGGATCCCATGTACAAAATGTTTATCTAAATGAATTGCATCTTTTATGACCAAATTCTTTTAACCCTGGTTCGGTTATAGTTTCAGTAACACGTCTTTAATTAAATGACTTGATTAGCAAGTCTTGCACCTTTATAAACACACAGTGTAACGGTATTGGTTACCCAGGGCGTTACAAATTGGGTACGTCGGGATTAATTAGGAATATATAGGACTACTTGAGGATTAGCGGGAAATGTGGCAAATAATAGGTTTTCCCTTGGTTGCATTAAAGGGCTAAGATAACACTAGGGGATTTTTTGTCATTTCCTAGGCTTAGGATAGACTAGGGGAACCTAAGAAAACAACCAAAAACTAGAAAAAAATCTCACATTTCTCTCTCTCTCTCTCTCTCTCTCTCTCTCTCTCTCTTGTTTTTCTATTCTCTTCTTGGTGGTTTGGAATATTTTGAAGTTCTTGAGGAATTGGCCAGGAAATCCAAGAATTGAAGCTAGGATTACTTGAGGACCAGTTCAGGGTCAGAATCATGATCAAGGTAAGGTTTATAACCTATTTTGCTGATGGATTTTCTGATTAGTTTGTGCTTTGGCTGAGATTTAAAGTTAGTTTGGGTTTTTGAGTTGGGATAGGGATTTGATTTGGATTTTGGGTTGTGCTGTTTAGGATGTCTTATTGTTGCTCCCAGACTCAATTCGGACTTTGGTATATGTTTATGTTGAATTCTTGTGAGTTTAGCTTGGGGAGAACGTAGGATAAGTGTTGGAAAATCTGGGTTCGCGGGGTCGCATCGCGTCTCTGTTCTTGAGCGCAACGGCCAGCATGAACTCAGAGGCCTAAGGGGGTTCGTTGAACTGCCTTAGCACCACGACGCTAGGTAGGACACACCGCAGTCCGTGTCCAGGAATATGACTTGGAAGGCTTTCTGACTTGTAGAGGACTGCGATGCTTAAGGAGTAGGATGTCCCAACTCAAATAGAGAATATCAGCCAATTAAGGGTTTTAAGCTCAGAAACTCAAATCTAAAGGCTCGGGAAGATTCTACTACCCAGTTTAATAGAATTCGAAGTCTCAGAGGCTAATATATTATTATGAAGCCTCTAATTGATTTAGTTTTTTTTTTATAGTTATTCGTTATTACATTGTGACTAGGGTTTTACAGCTCCGACTCGGGATTAGGGATTGTTCTCTGGATTGCCTGGTACTGTCAGCTTGGGACTCAAGGTAATAAAGTTGTTTGTGCCCATAGAGCTATATTTTTCTTATTGTTATGCGTAATTATTTGTAATTCTTTGTAATTATTATATCATACATATGTTTGTGAGGAAGCGGCAAAGGGCGGGATCGACAAAGGCTGGGAACAACAATGGCCGGGAGCGGCAATGGCCGGGAATGGCAAAGGCTAGGAGCGACAAAGATCGGGATTGACAATAAGCATGTTGAATGTAGGCTGCCAGAGAGAGACCCACTAAGGGTGTCGTACTCACTCACTCGGTTAATACCGTGAACTTGGTGCCTAGTAATGCATCCTGATCAGCGTAGGCCATTGCTGTAAATTCTGATAAAAACTTGTACATTGTCTGTTGTGTTTGATTAGTTATGCATTTGTTGAAATAAATTATTATATGATGTGCTTTGAAATTTTCTTGCTGGGCCTCGGCTCACGGGTGCTCTATGGTGCAGGTAAGGGCAAGGAAAATATCGCTCAACCATGAGTTGGAGGGCATGGAGCGGTGCATACATGTCTGGCCTACCTGGCCGCCACGACTGGGGATAGTTTTGAGGAATGTACTATAAACGTTTGATTTTGTCGCCTAGGTCGACTATACACTAGTTTTTTAGTGTAAATATGTTTTAAAACAATATTTTTGGATCCCAATGTAACACTTTTATGATTTAAATGAATATTGAAACTTTTATACCAAAATCTTAAGGAAATGAGTTTTTAGTTTAATTAATCACACTTTTGTTCTAATACCTCGATTAGTGAGCTAATTGTACATTTTATAAACACACGGTAACGACTCTAGGGTAGTAGGGTGTTACAACTTGGTATCAAAGCAAGCCAAAGTATATGGTTCCTGGAGATTGACTGAACATGTACGATCATTGCCAGAGACAAGCTCGACTCAAGGTTGGTTGGTATTAAGTGAAATATTTGTCTATTTGCTTATTTGAATTTCCTTATCTGTTGGTTAATATAGAGAGCATGAAAATTATAGACTTGTGTGTTGGTATGCTTATAGTATGTGGCTATTGTGTTGTTTGGTCTTCTTCGAGGAGTAGTTTCAGATATGATCATCATGCCTGATAGGTTAAGTCATTGACTGCAGAAAAATCCAAAAGCTATGTATCCAAGATAGTTAACTAGATCAGGCATTGTTAATATCAGGGTTGCGGGTGACAGCCGAGGCCAGAACCCTCCATCTGCCCTTGGGATTGGCAGCAGATGTTTGCTGATATGCAAGCAAGATTTCAAAAGCAAGAGGAAGGATTAGGTGGTTGAGACAATGGGTTTCATCAGGGAACGCTACTCCGTATGTTTTGACAACAATGGCACCAGTTTTGGTTCAACCTGAGGGTGGGAACAGATGGGAGTTACTGTATGAAAGATTCGAGGAGCATTATCCTCCATTTTTTTAGGGAGGCTTGGATCCATTCAAAGATGGGCATGATTAGCTCCATCCTTGACTATATGGGAGTGGTTGGCAATGATAGAGTAGTTTGTGCCACGTACATGCCGAGGAAGTGGTATCCCAAACCCAGAATGTTGTTGTGATGGGTTGGGAGGAATTTAGACAATTTTTCAGCGAGAGGTACTACTGTGACACAGTTCGAATTGCGAAGACCAATGAATTTATGAATTTGGTTCAAGGTAGTAAGACAGTGACAGAGTATGTCAACGAATTTGATGGGTTGGCCAAATTCACTTTTGATTTAGTACCAAAGGACGTGGCCCGGAAGGAACAATTCCTTCAAGGACTAAACTCTGGGGTAGCCCAGAGAGTTAGGATCACTCAGCCCATGAGATTTCTACCTACACTCAGGCGGTATGGAGGGCCCTTGCTATAGAGGATGCAAGAGGCGAGATATGGAGCGAGAGTGCCATAGGGTAGGAAGCTCAGAAAATGGTACCCCCATTCGCGGGATCAGGTAGGGGTATAGGCTCTAGCAACCAGAAAAGAAAGACCCCTGAAAGTTCTACTACTATTGGTCCTGCAGAAGAGGTCATAACACTCAGGGGGACAACGAGATCTGGAGAAGTTATCTAGTCTGCGCCAGGTGTAGGAGACGCCATCTGGGAGAATGTCAAGGAAAGGCATGTCTTCTATGTGGAATATTTGGGCACTTCAAGAGGGATTGCCCGAGATCAAAGAGGGGAGAATAAAAAAGTGCAGATAGCCCGACTCCGACTCGAATGTCCACCTTAATGTAATCAGAGACTGATGTTGGTTCCTCAAAGATGATAGGTTGGCTTTCTAGTTATCGTTCCTTTATATTGTATTGATTGAGTCTGGTGCTACGTATCACTTAGTGGATATGAAAATATGTGGTGCATATTGTATGGTTATTATGCTTTGGGGCTTGAGATCTTGTATCTGCTAGAGAAAGTTGGTAATTTCCAGGAAATGGGTCAGAGTATTATGGGTATAAAGTTAGCAGTATTAATTGATTAAGATGGTTATATGAGGATCTCGGTATGATCCTAAGTATGGATTAGTTGCCAAATAAGGGACAACCATGGACTGTAAGAGCGGTAGGGACTTCTGAGTTTAAAAGGAAGGAACTGGTTGTGTTCACGAGATGCCTAGCCATTGTGGTACGTGCCACCAGGGATTATATCAGTTGGACCAGAGGGAAGTTGGATTGGATAGTGAGGTTTCAGATAGATTTATAAGGACTCGTCAGGATCGCTTTCGCAACTAGAAAGTTGAGTGTGCTACAGGATTAAGGTAAGAGTAGAACCAATATTAGAGACATCATGAAGAATGACGCTAGTTGAGCAGACAAAATTAAAGGTTCAGTCAAAGAATTGATTTGACTTAAGGGTGATCAAACGGAGAATCACATCAACACCATTTGTAAAGGTGAAAGTCAAGTCTGCGAGAATGTGTACCGCATATGGATACCCAAATAAAATAATTGCCAAGAATGGAGGATTCATTTGTCTGGTTGCAAGGTATGACAGTGCTCTTGAGAATTGACCCTCGATCTAGTTATTACCAGTTGAGGATTAAGAAAAGAGATATTTCAATAATTTCCACTCACGTCAGGTATGATGTGATGGGTTTTCAGTGAAGGCACTCAAACTGACCAAATTTCCAATGATCCACGTAAACTCAGCAAGTAGAGAGTACATGAATGGTGTGGACAAGTCGTATTTGGGTTGATCGAGAATATTTTGGACTCTTTTGTCAAGAACAGATAACAAATAACTCTTCCGCTAATACTACTGAGGTTGAGGAAGAGGGGATTTTAGGTAGGTTCCAGAAGGGATACGTTCTAATTTCTCCAGATGATATTCAAGGTCACATTATGGGGAGTGATGGGATTGCATATGATTCAGTTAAGACAAAAGTCGTAACGAAATTGTTAAGGGAATGCCTTAGGGGTTAGAAGCACGGTGAGACTGGTGAGACACCTCAGCTTCTACTTGAAGCATCTTCGAGGATCTCCATACCCTTGACTAAAGCAACGTAGAAACCTAAAGTTGGTATGAATGGATAGCTGTGTGCTGGATTCTCAAAAGTTGAATTAAGGGTTGGTCCACACGCCATGGTATTAGAATATGCATGTGAGGGACTCATACAGGATGACAGTGCGATGGACACTGTCCTTGTTTAGAATGTGGAGTGTTAGTGCGATGCGTAGAGGATTAGGGTGCACTTGTGTGTAGACTGAAAAGGTGATTGTTTGTGCTTCACAGTGGATAAATGAATAAGAACATAAATGATCTACATGGGACTTTAAGTTGACAGTAATGCCGGTTAGCCTCAGTTAGGGTGAGGTAATTATCGGGATTGGTATAGAACCTGTGATTGAGTAGATATAGCTCTATGAACAATGAAATATAGAAGAAGAAGAAGAAGAATATCTTGTAGGAATGGTTAAGAATCCTAATGTCTTTAGCATAGATAGGTTAAGATATGATGATCAGATAAGTGATCCGATGGGTGTTGACGTCGAGGTAGAGATTCTGAATGAATCTAATACTACCCCCTTATGATTGTTGTATCCAGGAAGTTTGAATAGGTGTTAAGACCTAAAACTTGTATCCGGAAGGCGCACTGCCTAATATTTTAGTAAGTAAGAAATGATAAATAGAAGCCAGAAAAGCTATTATGACTCTAGGGTATCCTAGAGTTAGTATGGATTGGTATAGTTATGGACTGTAATGGTAAATCACCTCAGATTGCAAGTAAGATGAATGGATGCGAGAACTGGTGACTTGACATATAAGATTAGCACACTCTAGTTTGAGTGAGCAAGGTATCATATAAGTGAGTATGTGCGAAGGGAGACCGTGTGTCTCCGTGGGACACTGAAGTCAATAGTGTTGGATTGAGACCCTTTATTTCCTGAGTTCAAAAGGGGTCATAGAGGGCAAAGAGTGTAAGATTGGGATTTGGAATTGTTGGCTACCTTCAAAAAGACTGATAACCTGAAGGAATAATTTAGACTCTAAGTATTTTACTTCGGATATATAAGTTTTCGGGACAGTAAGGAAAATACGGTCCCTTAGATGGACTGCAACAGTGATAAATACCATTTGACAGTCAGAGTGATTCTGAATAAGATATTGTGAGATAGGGAATAAGAAGTACTAATTCTGGGAAATGAAACAATGGACAGGAAGTATCCTGGTTTAGAATCAGTTCAGAGGACTAATGAAGTTACTAAGGATTGTTAGGGCAGGGGTGTCTGCTTATATGAAAGGACATAAGAATTGTCAAATTTGAACATGGGAACATGGAGTTCCGAGATTGGAAACTTTGTATTTCTCTGAGTATTTTGGGAAAAAAGGGTAAGATAGTTTGAGAAAGAAAGAGGGGTTTGAATTCTAGATTTGATAGACCTGAGAGATCCTAATGAGGATTAGGCTAGGGGCCTACAGATTATCCTCACCCCAGCATGGGTATAGGCTCATGAGGTGTTACTGGTGCCAATGTTAAGGGAAGAAGTGTTGAGTACTACCCCTAATTGGGTGAAGAGACCCTGGAATTTTAGTTGAATTAATGGTGTAAGGAAAGACCAGTAGAAATCCTGGATAAGAGAGACAAAGCGTTACGAGAAGAGACTGCCACTCTAGTGAAGGTGTTACAAGGAAATCACAAGGCAAATAACTTGAATTCGAAGTTAGAGTCGATGTGCGAGATTAGTATCGTAAGATGTTTAAATAATTTTTGTGGACAAAATTTCAATAAGGAAGGGATAGTTGTAACATCCCAAATTTGCTATTACGGCTGAGTGCCTTGGTTACTATGCTAGGAGGGCATAATCGAATTTATATGTGAAAATTAATTTCATATATGTGTGATTATGCGGTATAAATTATTTGTGTGGTAATGTGACTAGATATGCATGTTTGTGTGTATTAAATATACATGTGAACCCATTGCTGTAAATTTGGGCATGTCTGCAATTTTTGCCCGATGAGGGCATAAATGTAATTATGTATGTGTTATGAGTGAGACCCCAGTGTTATGGGGATGTATTTGAGATGTGTTGTCCGATGCGATCCTAGTGAGCGAATTAGCATAATAGTCACAACAAGGTTAAATTCCCAGCTCGGGGTGAGCCTAGGGGTATTTTGGGAATTTATTCCGTATTTGGGATTTACATGGTAATGGGTAGTTAATTGGTGATAACTTGGGAGTTTATAGGATTACTTGAGGATTAGCAGGAAATGTGGCAAATAACGGGTCTGCCCTTGGTGGCGTTAAAGGGCTAAGATAACACTAGGGGCTTTTTGGTCATTCCCTAGGCTTAGGATAGACTTAGAGGACCTAAGAAAACAACCATTAACTAAAAAGAAATCTCACATTTTGTAACGTTCTACTTCCTTAGAGTCGTTACTAAGTGAGTTTAAAATGTGCAATTAACTCACTAATCAAGGTTTTAGGTTAAAGTGTAGCTAAACTGTAATAGAAAGTCATCTATAGATATTTAATATGAAAATGTGGTCATTTATTGAAAAATATAAAGCATTATACAATTGGCATCCCAAAATACTTTACATCTAAAAATACATTTAAGGTCGGCCTAAGCGACAAATCAACTATTACAGTACATTTTCCCAAAAATAACACTAGCCGTGGTGGCCAGGCAAGCCGAACATGTACCCGTCGCTCCACGCTCTCCATACTCATGGTTGGTCGACCTTTCCTTTGCCCTTACCTACACCATAGACCACCCGTGAGCCGAAGACCAACAAGAAAACTCAACACAAATAAATAACATATGCATATACATCAATAGCATATAACAAAACAGCCAACAAGCTAAACACATAACGACCATGCCGTCCCAGGTGCTTTACCAAGCCATGGTTTCATGCTCTTCGTCAAGAGGATGTCTCCAGCATCCTAGGAGGGTCTCACCCTAGCGGCCTGCACTCCACGTGCTCTATATTGTTCCCGGCCCCTTGTCGTACTCGGATTCCTGCCATTCTCGGCTTTCGCCGTTCACTCACAAATATGCATTACACAGCATAAAATCAACATATATTTAAACAAATAATAAATATAGACAATAGGGCTATGTCTTGCAATTCAATCACATAGGGCCATGCCCTGCAATACAAACAATAGGGACATGCCCTGCTCTACGGGTACAATAGTTTTCTTACATTAAATCCAAGTGCTAGCTACCAAGTAAGCAAACACAACCTCCGAGAACGATCCTCTCTCGAGTCCTTGCGGTAACCTAGTCACAAACCACAAGTAACATTCTCGTTACTAACCGATTCATAATTGTACCCCGGAACCAATCCCGTGCTTTCGGGACCTACCGTTTCCCCACAAGAGGTGGTGAAAGCATCCCCCCGAGCCCCCTGGGCCAAAGCCCTAAAAACACAAAATTCAAGGCTCTGAAAAATGGCCTAGCATCGTGGCACAGGCCTACAGGCACCGCGGCGCCCAGTAGGGGCTTCCTGTCCTGAATCATCCCAGCGCCGCAGCTTAGAAGAACAGGGCCGCGACGCTCCTACGTGAACCCAGAAAATTGGGTTTTTCCCACCATATTCCCCAAGACAAAACTTGCCCAAACTACTCCCCCAAGTATGTCCAAGTTCCAATTTGACCCAAAACTCCAGATAAACAACATAACAACACATAAACACCAGAATCAAACTCAAACCATCCTAGCTCCAAATCACCTAGTGGTTTAAAATTCCCTAAAAACATAAACCACACCAGAAACTCATTTCATAATTCAAAAGAATTCTTACCTTAAGGAGGAATTCGACCCTGAGCTACCTCCAATCCCGCTCCAAGCTTAAATTCTCAGATTCCTAAGCTTAAATTTCACAAGACTTCATCCCAAAACCCACAAAGAAAAACACAATTCAACTCACTAACAAAACACTTCCCAGCAGAATTCCAATAGAGAAGTTGAGTTAAAAGCTTACCCTTGAACATAACTAAGCCTTTGAACTAACTCGCAGAATTCCAAGCTGCTAGCCTCCCAAATTCCAGGCTTCAACCCTTGAATTTCTGGCCTAAAATCCTTCAAAAACCAAGCACCATAGAGAAAGAAGGTGATCCGAATAAGAGAGAGAGAGAGAGAGAGAGAGCTTAGAGTTCTTTTGGTTCTTTCCTTCCTTTCCTTCTATTTCATCTAAGTCTTTTTAGAGTCCCAGCTCCTAAACCGTGTATATCCTCTTGCCAAAAGGTCTAAATTTCCCCTCAAGTTAATCTAAGTCCTCAAGTACCAACAAGGGTAATTTAGTCATTTGCCAAATCTTGTTAATTCCTTGAGTATTCCTATAAATCCCCATTTAATCCCAACATATCCAAATAATTTACCAAATTACTACTCGTTATTCAATAAATCCTGGACACATATTACATTCCCAAAATACTCCTAGGTTCTACCCAAGTCAGGTATTTTACCCCGTTGTGACTTTCTAGCTAAACTGCTCCCTAGGACCGTCTCGGATCGTGCATCACAAATATATCACCACTCATACGTGGTATCAATCAAAATATACACAATATTGCATTTATGCCCTCAACGAGCTAAAATTACAAATATACCCCTAATAGCCAAACGGGGTCCACATGCATATTTAATTACCCTAAACATGCATATTTAATCATATAATCATCAAATTAATTTATTAACATAATTAAATCAATAATTTCCCTCCAGGCACGCTAATCAAGGCCCTAAGCCTTATTAGAAAATTTGGGACGCTACAACTATCCCCTCCTTACATAAATTTCATCCTCGAAATTACCTGAATAACTCGGGATAATACTCTTGCATATCTGCCTCAAGCTCCCAAGTTGCCTCTTCTACTTTTTTATTCCTCCATAGTACTTTCACTAAGGCAATGGTCTTGCTCCGCAAGACTTTATCCTTTTGGTCAAGAATCTGAACCGACTTTTCTTCATATGATAAATCTTGTTCCAGTACCATGTTCTCATAACCCAGCACATGCGTAGAATCTAATACATACTTTCGGAGCATGGATACGTGAAACACATTGTGAACCCCTGATAGAGCTGGAGGCATCGCCAATCTGTAAGCTACTTCTCCAACTCGTTCCAGAATCTCAAAGGGGCCAACAAACCTAGGGCTCAGCTTGCCCCATACACCAAACCGTTTAACTCCTCTTAAGGGAGAAACTCTGATAAATACATGGTCACCGACTTGAAACTCTACGCTCCTGCGTCTTAAGTCCAAGTAACTCTTTTTCCGACTCTGGGAGGCGAGCATTCTAGCTGTAATCTTTTCAATCGCCTCATTGGTCCTCTGAACAACCTCAGGGCCTAAATACCTTCTCTCACCCATCTCATTCCAATGGATGGGTGATCTACACTTTCTTCCATACAACATCTCATACGGAGCCACTCCGATAGTCGTCTGATAACTATTATTGTATGAAAACTCGATCAAAGGAAGATACTTACTTCAAGATCCCCCAAAATCCAGCACACAAGCTCGTAGCATATCCTCTAGTATCTGAATCGTCCTCTCAGACTGTCCATCCATCTGAGGATGATAAGCAGTACTAAACCACAACTGTGTGCCCATATTCTTCTACATGCTCTCCCAAAACTTGGAAGTGAAGATGGGGTCCCTGCCAGATACTATTGACCTCAGTGCCCAATGAAGCTGTACAATTTCCTTCACATACAACTCAACTTACTGCTCAACTGTATAAGTTTTCCTAACAGGCAAAAAGTGGGCAGACTTGGTATACCTATCCACAATCACCCACACGGAATCATGTTGTCCCACGGTCTTCAGAAATCCAACCACGAAGTCCATGGTGATATCCTCCAATTTCCATTCTGGAATCCCTAGAGGCTGCAACAACCCTACTGACCTTTGATGTTCAGCCTTTACCTACTGACAAGTCAAACACTTGGCCACATAATCTACCACAATTACAGAGTTTTCAAATCTTGGTACATCTTCGTCGTACTCAAATGTAAAGAATAGGGAGTTGTATGAGACTCATCTAAGATCTCCCGTCGAATACCAGAATCCATCGAAATGCAAATTTGACCCTTGTACTTCAGTAGCCCCATCTCCGAAATAGAGAAGTCCTTAGCCTCTCTGGCTAAGACGCTCTCTTTGTGCCCTCTCAACTAGGGATCCTCCCCCTGCGCCTCCTTGATCCTCTCAAGGAACCTAGACTGAAGAGTGATGTTTGCTAACCGACCAACCACCAACTCTATATCCGCTCTAGTCATCTCTTCAGCTAACTTATCATATATCTGCCTTGAACTGAACAACTTTCCTGGGCCCTTCCGACTCAATGCTTCGGCCACTACACTGGCCTTCTCAGGATGGTATAGAATATCACAGTCATAATCCTTTACCAATTCCATCCAATGTCTCTGGAGCATATTCAGATCCTATTGAGTAAAGAAGTACTTCAAACTCTTATGGTCAGTGTATATTTCGCACTTCTCGCCATATAAATAATGTCTCCAAACCTTAAGTGCAAATGCCACCGCCGCCAATTCCAGATCATGTGTGGGATATCTCTGCTCATACTCCTTCAGCTGTCTCGATGCATAGGCTATCACATTTCTGGTTTGCATCAGTACACACCCCAAACGTTGTCTAGAAGCATCACAATAAACCATACACTTCTCATTGTTTGACGACAGACTCAATACTGGAGCGGTGATCAGTCATTGCTTCAATTCCTTGAAATTGTTCTCACACTTGTCTGTCCATACATACTTAGTCTTCTTGCGTGTCAATTAGGTCAATGGTGTGGCTATTATGGAGAATCCCTCGACGAACCACCGATAGTACCCTGCCAATCCCAAAAAACTCCTAACTTCTAGTACACTGCTCGGCCTAGGCCAATCTCTCACTGCCCCAATCTTACATGGGTCAACCAGAACCCCCTCTTTACTGACAATATGACCCATAAATTTTACTTGCAGTAGCCAAAACTAACACTTCCTGAACTTAGCATATAACCTATGCTCCCTCAATCGTTGTAACACCAAGCGTAAATTTTTCTCGTGCTCTGTCTCTGACTGGGAGTACACCAATATGTCATCAATGAACACGATCACAAACTTGTCTAGATAGTCCTTGAAGACCCTATTCAGCAAATCCATAAAGGCTACTGGGGCATTGGTTAATCCAAAGGACATAACCAGGAATCATAGTGTCCATATCTCATGCGGAAAGAGGTCTTTGGTATGTCCTCCTCTTTAATCCTTAACTGGTGGTAGCCTGACCAAAGATCAATCTTAGAAAACACTGTCTTCCCCTATAGCTGATCAAACAAGTCATCGATCCTAGGTAGTTGGTACTTGTTCTTAATGGTTAACTTGTTCAGCTCTCTGTAGTCGCTACACATTCTTAAAGAGCCATCCTTTTTCTTGACGAATAACACTGGAGCACCCCATGAAGAGAAACTCGGTCTGATGAACCCCAAATCTAGTAACTCTTGCAACTGAATCTTTATTTCCTTCAACTCTGGCAGAGCCATTCTATAAGGTGTCCTAGATACTGGCTCCGCCCCTGGCGTCAACTCTATAACAAACTCGATCTCCCGTTGTGGCGGCAACCCTGGAAATTTTGCAGGGAACAAATCTGGAAACTCACATACCAGTCTGGTCTCATTCGGTCCAACTGACATAACTCTTGAGGTATCCACAATATTTACTAGGAATCCTATGCAACCATCCCGCATCAGGTCTCTAGCCTTCAGTGCCGAATCATAGGTACTTGCGAATCACTCATTGTCCCCACGAATACAAATGGTACCTCCCCTTTCGGTTCAAAGGTTACCATCCTGCACTTGCAATCAATCGTCACCCCATAATTCGATAACCAATCCATCCCTAGGATCATATCAAAATCTTCCATTACTAGCTCAATTAGATGCACAGACAACTCCCTACTGTCTATCTCTACTGGCAATGCTCTAACCTATCTCCTAGAGATTACCAGTTCCCCAGTTGGCAACAAAGTCTAAAATCCCCTAGCATACAAATCATTAGGTCTACATAGCTGATCTATCACTCTAGCAGAAACAAATGAATGAGTAGCCCCCAAATCAATTAGAAATCTGACTTGTCACAACTGAGGGGCTAGCCTCAGCCTTAGTCTGAGTCAAGGTAAACACTCTGGCAGGAGTGAGACTATCGCTCTACTTCGGCTCTTCCTTTCTGGCTTGCGAGCAATCCTTCCTCAGATGACTAATACTCCCATAAGTAAAGCAGGCCCTAATCCTGCACTCTCCCTGATGTCGTCGTCTGCATCGAGGACATACTGGGAAACTCCTCCAGTTGTCTCCCCTGCCTTGACCGCCACCAAAAGTACCCCGTGCCCTCTCATCCAAGCTACGAGGAACAAAAGAGTCTGGGCCTTCCTCTTCTGCTCACTGGGGCCACTACCTCGACTAGATCTAGTGAAAGGAGGCACCATCCATCGAGCATCGCGCCTAGCAGCGCCCTCTCTCCCTATCTGATCCTAGACCCCTCAGCTGTAAGGGCCTTGTCCACTACCTGTGCATAAGTGGTAGTCCCTGGATCCAAGGTTATCTTGACGTCACGAGAGATCATGACATTCAGTCCCTACACAAACCGTTCTCTTCATGTTGTATCAGTTGACACCAGATCCGGCATAAACATAGCCAACTGATCAAACTTCAATGCATACTTAGTTATTGTCAAACGGTTATGAGTCAGGTTGGTAAACTCATCAACCTTCGCAGCTCGGACTGCGACACTGTAATACTTCTCATTAAAGATGTTCCTCAACTCTTCCCAAGTCATAACCGCAACGTTCCTTCTCTGAGTTATAACATCCCACCAGATGTGGGCATCCTCTCTAAACATGTAACTGGCGCAAGCTACCCTCTCATTCTCTTCCACTCTCATGAAATCCAGGATGGAAGAAATCATGTTCATCCACTGCTCTGCCCGCAGTGGGTTTGGTCCACCCTCGAAGGTGGGAGGATGCTGCTTCTTGAACCTCTCATAAAATGGTTCCCATCTGATCTCCATAGAGGGCTAAGCTGGCACTGGTACCATAGCCTGTGGAACCTGCAACCCAATGCCCTAAGGAGGGGCCTGTTGCCTCAACTGTCAAATCTCTTCTTTTGTTCGGTGAAGTCTAGCTTCCATCTCGGCGAATAATTGTTGCCAATTGGGTGGGGCAGGTGGAGGGTCCTGACCCTGGTTGTCATCCTTGGCCCTATTGCCGCAGAGTGTGATTGATCGCCAAGGCATTATCACAATATGCCTGCAATACTTGACGCCGCTTATCAGGCATGATAACAACATCCAAAATCACCACCCAAATTCATCAACCAATCACACTCAACAAATCCACACAACACAGATAACATACAACAATCAAGGGGCCATGCCCTAGCATCATGCATATGTCAACTCATTCATCATGCTCTATTTAAAATATTCAGGCAAACATGGCATTTTAACAAACAATCAAGCATATAATTCAATAATTACCAACCAACCCTGATCGAGCTTGTCAGTGGCAGAGAGCGTACATGTTCAATCAATCTCCAGGAATCATAAACCTTGGCTCACTCTATTACCAAGTTGTAATGCCCTACTTCCTTAGAGCTGTTACTAAGTGAGTTTAAAATGTGCAATTAACTCGCTAATCGAGGTTTTAGGTTAAAAGTGTAGCTAAACTGTAATAGAAAGTCATCAAAAGATATTTAATATTAAATTGTGGTCATTTATTGAAAACATAAAGCGTTATACAATTGGGATCCCAAAATACTATTTATAAAATACTTTACATCTAAAAATACATTTAAGGTTGACTTAAGCGACAAATTAACCATTATAGTACATTTTCCCAAAAATAACCCTAGCCGCGGCGACCAGGCGGGCCGAACATGTACCCGTTGCTCCACACTCTCCATACTCATGGTTGGTCGACCTTTCCTTTGCCCTTACCTGCACCATATAGCACCCGTGAGCCGAAGCCCAGCAAGAAAGCTCAACACAAATAAATAACATATGCATATACATCAATAGTATATAAAAAACAGCCAACAAGTTAAACACATAACGACCATGCCGTCACAGGTGCTTTACCAGTCCCTGGTTTCGCAGTCTACACCGAGAGGATGTCTCCAGCATCCTAGGAGGGTCTCACCCTAGCGACCTGCACTCCACGTGCACTATACCATTCCCGCCCCCTTGCTGTACTCGATATCCTACTATTCTCAGCCTTCACCGTTCCCGACCTTTGCCATTCACTCACAAATATGCATTACACAGCATAAAATCATCATATATTTAAACATATACTAAATATAGACAATAGGGCTACACCCTGCAATTCAATCACATAGGGCCATGCCCTGCAATACAAACAATAGGGCCATGCTCTGCTCTATTGGTACAACAGTTTTCTTACCTTAAATCCAAGTGCTAGCTGCCAAGCAAGCAAACACGACCTCCGAGAACGATCCTCTCCCGAGTCCTAGCGGTAACCTAGTCACAAACCACAAGTAACGTTCTCGTTACTAACCAATTCATAATTGTACCCCGAAACCAATCCTGTGCTCTCGGGACCTCTCGTTTCCTCACACGAGGTGGTGAAAGCGTCCCCCCGAGCCCCCTGGGCCAAAGCCCTAAAAACCCAAAATTCAAGGCTCTGAAAATGGCCTAGCGCTGTGACACAGCCCTACAGACGCCATGGCGCCCAACAGGGGCATCCTATTCTGAATAATCGTAGCGCCATGGCTCAGAAGAACAGGGCCGCGACCCTTCTATGCGAACCTAGAAAAATGGGTTTTTCCCACCATTTTCCCCGAGCCAAAACTTGCCCAAACCATTCCCCCAAGTATATCAAAGTTGAAATTCGACCCAAAACTCCAGATAAACAACATAACAACACATAAACACCAGAATCAAACTCAAACTCACATCCTAGCTCCAAATCACCTAGTGGTTTAAAATTCCCTAAAAACATAAACCACACTAGAAACTCATATCAGAATTCAAAAGAATCCTTACCTTAAGAAGGAATTCAACTCTGAGTTGTCTCCAATCCCGCTCCAAGCTTAAATTATCATATTCCTAAGCTTAAATTTCACAATACTTCATCCCAAAAACCACAAAGCAAAACACAATTAAGCTCACTAACAAAACACTTCCCACCAAAATTCCAATAGAGATGTTGAGTTAAAAGCTTGCCCTTGAACTTAAAGGCCTCTGAACTAACTCCCAGAATTCCAAGTTGCTAGCCTCCCAAATTCCAACCTTGAATCCTTGAATTTCTGGCCGAAAATCCTTCCAAAACCAAGCACCCTAGAGAAAGAAGGCGAGCCGAATGAGAGAGAGAGAGAGAGAGCTGAGATTGCTTTTGGTTCTTTCCTTCCTTTCCTTTTGTTTCATCTAAGTCGGGTATGTTACCCCTTTGTGACTTTCTAGCGAAACTGCTCCCTAGGACTGTCTCGGATCATGCATCACAAATATATTACCACTCACACGTGGTATCAATCACAATATACACAATATTGCATTTATGCCCTCAACGGACTAAAATTACAAATATGCCCCTAATAGCCAAATGGGGCCCACATGCATATTTAATTCACCTAAACATGCATTTCTAATCATATACTCATCAAATTCATTTATTAACATAATTAAATCAATTATTTCCCTCGAGGAGCGCTAATCATGGCCCTAAGCCTTATTAGCAAATTTGGGACGCTACAACATTTCTCTCATTCTCTCTCTCTCTCTCTCATATTTTTCTCTTCTCTTCTTGGTGCTTTGGAAGATTTTAAAGTTCTTTAGGAATTCGCCCAGAAATCCCAAAATTGAAGCTAGGATTACTTGAGGACCAGTTCAGGGATAGAATCGCGATCAAGGTAAGGTTTATAACCTGTTTTGTTTGGGGAATTTTTTTATTAGTTTGAGCTTTGGCTAAGGTTTAATGTTAGTTTTGGTTTTTGAGTTGGGTTAGCGATTTGATTTGGATTTTGAGTTGTTTATGCTGTTTAGGATGTGTTATTGATGGTCCTAGACTCAATTCTGACTTTGGTATACATTTATGTTGAATTCTGGTGAGTTTATCTCGGAGAGAATGTAGGAGAAGTGCTGGAAAATCTAGGTTCGCGGGGTCGCGTTGTAGCTTGTTGTTGAGCGTTGTGGCCCACTTGAACTTAGAGGCCTAAGGGGGTTCCCTGAACTGCCTTAGCTCAGCGGCGCTGGGTAGGGCACGCTGCGACACGTGTCCAGGGAAATCACTTGGAAGGCTCTCTGACTTGTAGAGGGCTTCGATGCTTCAGGGGTAGGACGTCGCGGCTCAAATAGAGAATATTTGTCAATTGAGGGTTTGAAGCTTGGAAACTCAAATCTAAAGGCTCGATAAGAATTCTACTACTCGGTTTAGTAGAATTCAAGGTCCTTGAGGCTAGTATATTATTCAGAAGCCTCTAATCTATTTAGGTTTTTATAGTTATTTATTATTACTTTGTGACTAAGGTTTTACAGCTAAGACTTGGGATTAGGGATCGTGCGCGAGATCACCTGGTGCTGTCAGCTCGGGACTCAATGTAAGAAAATTGTTTGTGCTCGTAGAACTATATTGTGCTTAGTGTTATGTGTAATTTTTTATAACTATTACATCATACATGTGTTTGTAACGAAGAGACAAAGGCCGCGATCGACAAAGTTCGGGAACGGCAAAGGCCAGCAATGGCCAGGAACAGCAATGGTCGGGAGCGGGATTAAGCACGTTGGATGTAGGCCTCAAGGGTGAGACCCAATAAGGGTGTCATACTCATCCGCTCTGTTAATACTATGAACTTGGTGCCTGGTAACGCACCCTGATCAGTGTAGGCCACTGCTGTAAATTCGGATAGAAACTTGTAGATTGTCTGTTGTGTTTGATTAGTTATGCATTTGTTGAAATAAATTATTATATGATGTGCTTTGAAATTTTCTTGCTGGGCCTCAGCTCACGGGTGCTCTATGGTGCAGGTAAGGGCAAGGAAAATATCGCTCAACCATGAGTTGGAGGGCATGGAGCGGTGAGTACATGTTTGACCTACCTGGCCGCCATGGCTTGGGATAGTTTTGAGGAATGTACTTTAAACGTTTGATTTTGTCTATACACTAACTTTTGAGTGTAAATATGTTTTAAAACAATATTTTGGGATCTCAATGTAACACTTTTATGATTTAAATGAATGTCCAAACTTTTATACCAAATTCATAAGGAAATGAGTCTTTACTTTAATTTATCACACTTTTGGTCTAATACCTCAATTAGCGAGCTAATTGCATGTTTTAAAATCACATGATAATGACTCTAGGGTAGTAGAGTGTTACAGTTGCCACCCTATGCGACCAGAACAAAGATGACCTAATCACTAGTAAAAATGATTACCTAATTGCTAGTGAAGAATTGAATCCATTCCTTCCCAAGAAATAAATGAGGTAAAACCTCCATCTCCATATGTCCACAAACCATGCGAACTAAAAAGGTTCACTAGTTTAAACACTTGGTGACCAAAACAAAGTGAAAGGCCCAGTTCGTTTGCCATCTTTCGAAAATAGGATAAGAGGGCCCAAAAGTGACTCTCTAGCCATATTTGGCAATTAGAAGGAAGATGAACCCTATTCAGTACTAAAAGGGAAAGGAAGTGCAAACCTTGTTCGAAAATACGCGCAACTTATTCACCTGCCCTAGCAACTAGAAAAAAAAAATATATATATATATACACTCCTAGTCACAGGGAAAACACGGAATACCCAAGAACAATTCCTAGAAATGGATAATAGAACAAAGCATCTGGACACAAGGATACTACCCTTTTCTTAGCAAGTACAAAGAAACTAGTCATCTGCGTCAATGATACTAGCAAGAGTATTGGCCAAGTAATCAAATTCAAGCAACCAAAGAAGGAAAACTCTTTAAAAAGCCTATGAATCTACTATTTAAAGAATGCAAGCTACAACAAATAATCATCCTAATATGGGAGATAGAGGTCGCCAAAAGATGCTAAGACCATAGGAATCGCCAAAGCCAAAAACTTACTTGTATTGGTTATGACACAAAAGATTTTAAGAGTTGTTTCCTAAGGTTCGCAATCTAAAAGATGGAAGGGTCGACCTCGTTATTGAGGTCAAGGAAAAAATCATCTGAGCAATGTGAATAGAGATCGCTAAAACTTATAAAGGTCACACCAAAAACTTACAAGGATCATTTATAGTTTTGGAGATTCGTAGAACACTTGTTGAATGAAGACAAGAGAGGAGTGGTCAGGAAGTTTCTCAAAGTTGCTTGTAGAATGGCAAAGTGTGAGCCTTTCCTTTGCCATATCCCTTCAAACCTAAGATTTTTCTAGTCCCTGTCAAACATAAAGACAAATTAACAACACTAACACAAATATTAACATAAACATTAATACAAACATGAGCTGTGATTTAATCAAAAGTATAATTGGTCTCAAAAATCACACATTTATATAATTCAAAGAAAAATCAAGATTCCACAACTATTAGAATTTCAACTTGAATCATGATTTTGTCTCAAACTCAATTCTCAATTGTGTGTGTGTGTGCACAATCAATCTCACCCAATCACTAGTACGTAGATAAATTTATACACGAAAAGAACATAGCTTTTAATTACTTTTTCATAATACCACCCCATAAGCTTATTTCTCAAACCAATCTCCACTATTATAAGCCAACATTAAATCAAAGATCATTAGGACTTACTAGGCTTGTAATGAATGGCTAAGGTTAAGGCGGATGAGAAAGAAAATTTAAGCTTACTTTACACAATAAACACATACACCTTCAAGCAACATCTTCAAAAATTATCCTTCATTACCCAATCTTTCTTTCTTTTTTTATTTTTTTTTCTTCATAAAATTCACCTCTTTATTTTCAATCGAGCAACACTCCCCAAAACTTGTATCATTTATCATTTTTTCAAGGAGTGCCCCTACTTTCCTATTTCTACAAAACACTTTTTTTAGTCACATATAACATCACAATTCTCTTCTTCCCATCTACACATCACAATTCAACTAAATATTCAACATATTCTTATGGTGTAAAATAGGACAAAGAAATAATTTTTTAAGTGTTTAAGCTAAGATATATCATATATGTAAACAAAGAAAAAGATATAAATTTCTAGGCTAAAAAAGGTTAACTATGGATACAAATTCATGAAGGTTAGCTTGAAAGGCTCAAATGATCAAAAAATGGCCTAAATCATGTCCCTAATTTTATGAAACCTATTATTTCGCCTCAATCGATTATCAAAATAAGTTCTAGAGTGGTATATTTTTAAAATTTTCTCATCATGCATAAACCACCTCTATTTACTAACAACTTGGTGATCTGAATTATGTGCAAAATTAAAATTAAAATCAAGTTAAAGAAATAATCACAACAAGAGTTAAGCACACAATTTCATGTAAAATCTATCATTTTCCTGAAATTATATTAATTGTAATCAAATTCTCACCATCAACCTAAAACTATTGACTTAATCAGGCTGAGCTAACAACTTTAACAAACTACACAATAACTAAAGCAAACAAAAACAACATAACACACCACAAACTAAACAAGACACAAAAGTGTAATCTACCCCCCAACCTTTTAAGAACATTGTCCTCAATGTGGGATAAGAAAACACTAACAAAATAAATTTTTTAAAAAAACTAAGAAAAATATATAAGAAAAAATTTTCTCTGAAAATTAAGCATCATCACAAGCATCCTCAGAATATGCAAATTTATAGTTGTCCTGTGTAGCGCGATATTGATTGGAGGTGGATCTCATAGAATAAAATCTAAGCAAGAAAAACACAAAAAAAATTAAAAACAAATAAAATGCATTTTTTTTACTTTTTTCTCCTTTGTTTTAAACATGAATATAAAACATAAATAATTTTTTTTAAGTAAAGCGCTTGGGTTAGGTTGCCTCCCAAGAAGCGCCTCATTTATAGTCATGACTTGACTTTCTCCTAAGAAATTTCAAGTTTCTCCTTTGATATCATTGCGCACTAGCCCATCAAGCACTTGTATTCCAAATCTTGACACTTGTTACCACACAAATCCTTCTCTTAAGTGCCACTCGCTTCAGTATGGTGAAACTGAGTCATCTCTTTCTTTACTTCTTCAAACTTTGGCATTCTCCTTTTGTACTCTATACAACTTTCTTTCACTTTCTTGAGCTTAGGGTATCGATCAACCACTCTCATTGGCATTGAAAAATTTTCAAAGATCTTTTTATCCTCAACCTTATCCACCCTATATACTCGCAAACAATTTTCAGCTCTGTAATAATCTTTATGCACATGAAGCACATTGAACGTTTCGTCACTACAACAAAATGGGGGTTTTATGACTTCATTGGGAGACATTAAAATTCTACCATGTCTCGTTGTAGAGGGAGTCATTGTAGGTGTAGATTTAATATCTCCCACATAGAGACGTAGGAGACTTATAATCTCTCCATTTAGAAGACGTTATAGGGTGTCCAAAATGGAGACCCTATAACGTCTCCCATATGGAGACATTAAAAGTCTTATATGTCTCCATATGGAAGACGTTATAGAGTCCCATTTTTTTTATTTTTTTTATATTTATAAATTAATAAAATTGAATTATATTTTATTAAATATAATAATTTTAAATTGTAAATATTAATTAAAAATAAATTTAAAATAATAAATACCATTTTATATTTTATATTTTTAATTTATTAATAAATTTTAAACTTTTTTATATAAAATAATTAATATATGAAAAATAGAGAAGGATAATCATTTTATAGAGGAGAAATGGTAAATTGTTTACTTTCTAAGCGATGTGGGACTAAATTTGAGAAAGAGGAAAAACTTTCAATGACTCTCCATGGGAGACATGGTAGGTTTGTCACGTCTCCCCGGGGGAGACATGGTAGGTCGTTCTATGACTCCCCGTGGGAGACGTGAAATCCCTCATTCCAATGTCTCTCATATCTTTTCATGTCTTACAAAATGAGACATAAATTTAAAAACTTCCTATGTCTTACAAACTTAGACATAAAATACCCCTCCAAGCTTTTAATGTCTTACAACTATAGTGTAAGACATAATATGGAGTCATTGAAAGTCTATTTTTTAGTAGTGCATATTCACCTTCATTATTAGGGCTCAGTTGACATTTGGCTACATTAATCACCGCATTCCCAGTTGATAAGAATGACCCACATAAAATTATAGGTATGTCTTGATCTTCTTCCATATCTAGCACAATAAAATCTGCTGTCAATATTAACTTACCAACCTTTATCAACACATCTTGAAAAATACATCTTGGATAAGTTAGAGATTTGTCTACCAGTTGGAGTGTGATAGATACTGGCTTTATTTCCCCCAAACCTTGATATATAGAATAGGGCATCAAGTTGATACTTTCCCCCAAATCACATAAAGCTCTCCCGAAAAATTGAGTCTCAATAGTACAAGGAATGGTAAAAATTCCTGGATCCTTGAGCTTTGGAGGAAGTTTCTTATGTAGAATTGTGTTGCACTCCTCATTCAATGCCACCATATTAATTTCCTCCCACTTTATTTTTCTTGATAAGATCTTCTTCATGAACTTCGCATAGCTTTGCATTTGAGATAAAGCATCAGCAAAAGGAATGTTAATATGAAATTTCTTGAAGACTTCCAAGAACATGGAAAAATGTGGGTCTGGACTTTTCTTTTGTAATCGCTGGGGAAGTGGAGGATGAGGATGAATTATATTTTTTGTGTCAATATACTCTATTGAGACTTATTTTGTTCTACAACTCCCTCTTCAATTACCAACGTACAATGACCTTTAAGAGATTTAGATTCATCCACCACTTCATCTATCTTCATAGTATTACTTTCAACCTCCTTGCCAATTCTTAAGGTAATTGCTTTAGATTGCTTAATCATTTCTCTTCCAGGATTCATCTCAGTATCACTAGGCAATATTCCTTGAGGATGGTTGTTGATCGCACTCGCTAGTTGGCTCATTTGCATCTCCAAGGCTCTCATTGATGCGCTTTGACTTTGAATCAAGGAATTTTTGTTTTGGATCACCGCATCAGTGTTTTTCATATATTGGAGAAGAAGATCATCTGTAGATGGCTTCTTTTCGTTCTCTTCTGGCCTTGATTGTCGTTGAAATCCTAGTAGTGCATTTGGTCTAAATGGTATGTTGGGAACTGTACGCCCTGGTTTTCCCACGGGCTGTTAGCGAGCTGAGATACGGCCTAATCATGTCTACCAAGTGGACAACCCCAAGACCAGAGCTGCCATCGAAAGATCCTACCTCCTCAGCTCGAGGTAACCTAAGGGTTCGCCAAGATTAGACTGAGTTTGGACTTTGAAGGCCGCAAGTCGAGGGAGGCATCCAGCTCATAGTACGAGCTAGAGTTGGAGGCTGTGACCTTTTATAAAGTCAACCACGCAAGGTAAACGTGCATATATCAGACATCACGTGTCTGATATATCCCTGACTTCTCAGACACGCAGCATGAACATGCGTATTCAGACACCCACGACTGGGTTGGGCCGTGCGGCCCATTATCCCCTTACCTATTGATTAGACCACACTTATGTGTCAGGTTTTAGGAATTAATCATGAATGTCACAGAGTTGACATGATAGGTAAGAAGGTCACGGGATGACCTTCTTACCAACTCCCAGGTGCCCTCTCCTATAAATATGGAGACCTTGGGAGTTCCAAAGGGTTGGATTTTATTGTGTAAGAAATACCCTATAAAAGAATACCAAGCATATAGCAATAATATTGACTGGTGGAGTAGAAGGATTTTAACCTTTGAACCACCTAAAAACGTAGTTGTGTCACCAGCCCATTTCTAAAAAGATCATTCATCTATTCCGGTTCAACATAAGCACTAATCCCTTCCTCTTATTTTCTTAATTACCTGTTGGTGAAGAACCGCGTCAACAGGAACCAAATTGTTGCTCCACAAAAAGCTAGGGTGACTCATATTGGTTATTTTACTGGAGGATTTGATTCCCAACAAAATTGGAAACTTCGTGTTGTGATGCATCATGATAGATCAATGGGCACTGGCAACTTGAATAACATTCTCCACACAAGTCACAAAATATTTGCATGTTTTAAACTTGTTGTACCAACTGCATAGATTGTTGTTGACCAATTAATAAGCTTTCAATTTTCTTATTTAGTGCTTCAAGTTGTGACACCAATTTAGCATATAATGATGTCAATTAGCCAACTTCATAGATACTCGCCACTTTTCTAGAGCTAATTTTGTCATAAGATCTACAATTATTGGCAGTCAGATCCTTCAATATCTTAAATGCATCATCGGGGTATTGATTCATTAATGAACCCTTAGCAGTTCCATCAAATTGTGCAGCACATTGAAATGTCAAACCATTGTAGCATATACAAATCTTCATCTGGTCTAAGAATCCATGGTGTGGATATTTTCTCAAAAGATCTTTAAACCTCTCATAGGCTTCATACAATGATTCAAGATCAGTTTGTTGGAAGTTTTGAATCTCTCTAATCAATCTTTTTATCTTCGTAGTAGAGAAATACCTATTCAAAAACTTCCTTACAAGTTGATTCCAGCTAGTGATACAATTCCTCATTAGTGAGTCCTGCCATTCTCTTGCTCTTCCATCAAGGGTTCTACTAAAAGGCCTCAACCTAATGGTCTCTTGAGAAGTGTCATTAGTCTTGAAATTATCCACATTCTCCAAAAAGTTCCTCAAGTGAGCGTTTGGATCTTCATTTTGAAGCACCCAATGGTGCTTGCAATGCTTGAATGAAAGCCATCGAAGGAATGCATAATATAATCATTGATCCACAAATGCCTTTGAACATCAAGATCGGCGCCCGCTCCATTAGCAACCTCTTGTGGGTTGCCAACATGAGGTGGGTTAACATCCATATTAGGAGGTTGAAGGTTATTAACATTATCACCCATCTCTACCAATTGACTTCTTGCTTGTCTCACTTTCTATATATTTTTCTTGGCAACCTTGTCAATCTCAGGGTCGATTGGAATAAGAGTTGATAATCTCAATTTGCACATTTAATGTCAACTTCCTTCAAAATAAACAAACAAAAAAGTTAAAAGCTTGATCTCAAAATACTAAATAATAAAATAATATTAACAAAGAAAGACTTTAAAATTGGCACCTAGCAATGACGCCAAAAACTTGTTATTGATTTTATCAACCTTACGCAAGAGCACGTATCGTAACAAGTAATATATTAAAATCAATCTCACATAGACTAATCTTTAAGATGTTAATTACCAAACACTATTTTTCTTTCAATCCAAGTTAGATATTAATTCGAGAAAATAAATAAAAGTAAACAAAGATTCAAGAAAATAAACTAATTGCAAATTAAGAATTCAAATAATCTATAAAATTGTTGGTCATTAGTTTCCCCCTATGTTCCTCCATAAGATTCTTTCATCTTCTTCAATTTAATGTTCTAATTGCTAGTCTAGCATTCCTAAGTATTCGCAAGGTTTTCCTAAATCACAAGTGAATCTAACCAATAGATTAATTCCAATATTCCAATAAAGAATTTAAATCTATCAATAGCATTAAGTTTAGCTCTAATTTGAATACATACGGTGATAAGGTATATTCCTATCCTAAACATAAATCAACATAAACAGGTTAATTCTAGGCTATATTGATTGGGTCTAATTTAGGTTTTCTCTCCCAAGTTCCACCTAAATTACTAAATCAATTTCAAAGTTGATCTCTCATTGAAAATCATTAAGCACAAACCGATATAAACAATTAGTATGAGCATCAAAATAAATAATTAAAAAGAAAAGTTATTTATAAACATAAGGTTCCATTAAAGCCCTAGAAAAAGAAATTTAGTTCATGATCATAATTGAAAATACCAAACATAGTCACAAATCATGGTTTGAAATTCAAAAGAACAAGATAAAATAAAGAAGAATAAGAATAAAAGAAGAAACTAGGTAGGATAATCTATCTTCAATCATCAAAATCCTCTCATTTCTTGTGTACTCTCTCCAAGAACTTGCTCTCAACATTCAGATCTAATCTCTAATGATATCCCTCAGTGAAATTATGAATTCCCTGTTAAATAGGCTTCAAAAAGTCCTTAAATTAAGCCCTAGTCGTGACTCCCCATGCCCACATAGAGCTTGTGGTCCAAAGTATTATTCCTGATTCAACATTTCTCAGTAAAATGGGCATAACTTTCTCATCAGAATTCCAAATGAGACGATTCAAAATGATTGAGAAAGCTAATAAATATATCTACAACTTATACTGCACAAAATTTTCCCAAGAAATGCTTGGATCATAGTCAACATTTGACTTTAAGTTCCATCTTTACGCAAGATGAAAGTGTCTTGAGATACTAGATACCCAAAAGTGGATACCTTCAATCTATAACAATCATAAAGGAAGAAATTTTACATAAACATAATATGTCAACCTTATGCAAGCATGAAAACTGAGATGTCAAAAGGTAATGATTACTATGATATAAGACAGACTCAGTAGGTCAAAGATTCAGGCTCTGACCACCATCCCCAATTAATGGTATGTCCCAAAGTCCCAGTCACTAGTCGGTCGAATGTTCTGGTTGCACCCCTTCTTCCTTGCTAAATACAGAGTTTGTTAGCTTATATTAGAGTTCATTTGAGTTTTACAGTTGTACTTCTAATTGTTTCAATTCTATTGAGTTTGTTGTAACTAACTCTTGTAACGACTCTTTACTAAGTCCAATTCATGTTCTAGAATTAAGAAATATGCGTTGAACATAACAATGCTTCGACCACCAATCTCTATCTTGTTCAGGCCAATGTTACCACTCTCAATATACATGGAGGTACTCCAAACTATCGAAGATACAGGGAGAACTCTTCAGGTTGTGCTCGAGGTGGTGGAAGAGGATACAACAACAATGGTTGAGATCATGGAAGAAATTCATTTGTCAAGTCTATCACAGGCCAGGCCATACAACTCTCAAGTGTTTCATCGCTATGACATTAGTATACAACTCTGACGCCAAAAGCTCATCTTCTTCGAGCAACACAAAACCCCAAGCTTTCGTTTCTAACTTAGACACAGGTGATGATAGTGCTTGCTATGTCGATAGCGGAGCATCTCATCATATCTCATCTGATTAGCATCAGTTCACCTATGCATATATTACAAAGGCAAAGCAAAAGTCATAGTTGGTAATGGTTCTTCAATCCCAATAACTCATGTTGGCTCCAAATTAACTCCTACATATAATCTTGATAAAATCTTTAATGGTTAAAGATATATTACATGCTCCTATTATCACAAAAAAAATTGTTAAGCATATCTACACGGTTGTCTTAAAGAGGGATTGTATCATCTTGATCTCACTCAAGCAAGTTGTGTGTTGTGGAGAGAAGAGATTCACTCCAAAAGTATCCACTGGTGCTCAAGTGTTCGCTACAACTCCAATACAGATTCTAAAAATAAGAAGAATAAGTCAGCCTTTCTATGGCACTGCCGATTAGGACAACCATCAACTCATATTTTAATAAAAGTTATTTTATATGTTAATCTAAAGGAAAAATATAGTAAAGTGCCATTTTGTAAAGCCTTTCAATATGGAAAATTTCATAGCTTTTATTTTCCATGTTAAATACTGAAAACAATTTCTTGCTTTGATCTCGTGCATTAAGATGTTTGTGGTCCATCTTTTTGCAATTCTTTGGGAGGTTATAAATACTATGTCAGCTTTATAAATGATTATTCCAAATTTTCTTGGATATTTCCATTGAAAATAAGGTCAGAAGTTACTGATATATTCAAGAAACTCAATTTGTATGTTGAAAGACAATTTCAAAAAAAAAACAAAACAAAAGATTAAGGCTCTTCAAACAGATTGGGGAGGAGAGTATAGGCCACCACAAAACATTTTACAATCTCTTGGCTTCAATGTTTGACACTCCTATCCACAATTGCATTAGCAACAAGGGTGGGCAGAAGGAAGCATCGACATGTGGTCGACAAGGGGTTAACTATTCTTGCACAAGTTGGTATGCCTCTCAATTTTTGGTGGGATGCATTTGTCTCAGTCGTGTATCACCTTAATTCGTATTTCAACAACAACCTGATTATCATTTTTGTCAAGGTATTTGGGTGTGCTTGCTACCCTCTCCTTTGACCTTTTTAGCAACATAAACTTGCTTTTAGGAATTCTCAATGTGTATTTATTGGGTAGAGTCCATCACATAAAGGGTACAGGTGGATGCATCATTTTGGTCTCATATATGTGGCTTGAAGTGTTATTTTTGATTAGTAACTTTTCCCATACAATGCCTTGACTCAACACCCAAGTCAATCACACAGCAAGAAAAATCTCATGATACCAAACCTTATACACTACAAAAATCACATATAACCTCTTCTCACCCCAATACCAACCCCAGGCCAAAGACTCAAACCCATAATTCTAACCCTCAAATGTATCAAACAATGCCCACTCAAAACAACAGTCCAACACCAAACATCAACCCTATATCGTCTCCATCAACCAACTCTTCTCCTCCTACTCTTCATCATGATCAACAACCTTTACTTAATCATATACCAATCACTGACCTACATATTGACTTGTCAATGCCTCAAATACCTCAAAATACACACCCTATGACCGCTAAAGCAAAAGTTGGAAGCTCAAAACCCAAAGCCTTAGCTATCACTACTACTATTTCAATGGCGCCTCATAATTTCAAATAAGCAATGAGTGACCCTCATTGGCTGCTAGCCATGACTAAAGAATATATAGCTCTAATTCAAAATCAAACTTGGTAGCTAGTTCTCTATTCCCATGCATGAACGTGGTTAACAACCAGTGGGTGTTCAGAATTAAATACAAACCTAATGGTAGCATAGACAGATACAAAACATGGTTAGTGGAAAAAAGGTTTCAACAAACACCAGGGTTATATTTCTTTCAAACATATAGTCATGTCATTAAACCTTATCCTATTCGGGTAATGTTCATAGTTGTAGCAATAAACAATTGGAAGATTCAAAAATTAGATATTAACAACGCTTTCTTAAATATAGAGCTTCAAGAAATAACACGTCACAACCAGAAGGCTTCAAAAGTACCACTCATCCCACTCATATTTTTCAATCGAAGAAAGCTCTTTTTGGCCTTAAGCAAGCACCAAGAGGATGGTTTGACAAACTCAAATGCTCCTTATTACACTGAAGTTTTCAACATTCCAAGGTTGACACTTCTTTATTTTTTGCAAGGAAAAATGGCAAATTAATTATGTTTTTAGTCTTCGTTAAGGACATTCTCTTCACTGGAGAGAATTCAACTCAAATTCACAAGCTTATCTCATAATTACATCTGCAGTTTGCTCTGAACTTCCTTGGAAAAGTTCATTACTTGGTTTTGAAGTTTATAGAGACTCCACTAGATTTACTTAACCCAGTCAAAGTACATAAGAGATCTTCTATTGAAAATTCACATGGAGGCTGCCACACCCACACTAATAACAATGTATCAAAGCACCAAACTCACTTTTGTTGTAGTAACTCCTCTTGCTAACCCTAAAACTTATCCCAATGTTGTAAGTGTTGTAGAATACCTCACAATGACTCGTCTGCATATCTTGTTTACTATCAATAAGTTAGCTCAATTCCTCATAGCCCCAACAACACAACATTGGTCTGCTTGTAAATGAATCCTTCGATATCTTTTCGCAACAATTACTCTTGGTTTGCACTTCAAACCTTCTCAACATCTAATTCTAGAAAGCTACTATGACGCGGAGTGGGCAGTGTCCTTAAATGATAGAAGGTTTACTTCAGGATATTGCATTTTTCTTGGTGGCAATCTTCACACTTGGTGTTTCAAAAAACAAAATGTAGTTGTTCATTCAAGTACTGAGTTTGAATATAGATTTCTAGCACTTGCAACTTCTAAATTTGGCTCCAATCACTCTTCACCGAAATAGGTCTCAACTTTCAACACATTCTAGTATTATGGTGCGACCCCCCCTCCCCCCCCCCCCCAACTCATGAATTCCTAGTTAGTTGTCAAAGCCACCTTGCGTTCGAGAAAAATATAAACACCCAACCAAAAGCCCATCTACGAGATGAAGTCTAGTCCTCCATTTGTATACAATGTCGTTCTGAGTAAGATCTCTCGATCAATTATACCCCCTCAAGCTCATGGAGAGAAAAAAAAATACAAGACATCTCAAACCACACTAGCACAATACCAACTACACTGCTCATTTACACCATGTTAACTTGAAGAAGGGTAACGGGTCCTCAACCTAACCACCACTACCACTACAGACCTACAACCAAAATATGGTGTCAAATAAAGTTGAATACAACTACTTTGTTAGTATTTCTTGTAACAAAAGCAAATATCAAATAAAAATATATCAATGTGTTGAAAAACCCTTACAAAAGTTGATGAAAACTCCTTGGAAGGGGATTTGAATTCCTTCATTGTAAATAGAGTGTTCTCTGTTTCATTCTTGCATATTCCTATTGAGTTTTGTCATCAATCTCTTTTCCATTCTTTTTTCAATTCATTAACGAGTTTTGAGTGTTAACAATTTTATATAATCAAACACAATATTTTTAAAAACTAAAACTACATTTTTTTAATAATATTTTTAAACTTTGATGATGGTATACATATAAATTAGAACAAATAGATTTTCCCCCAAACTATTACCACTTTCAAATCGTGCTCCCACAAAAATCATTGATAACTACCAGCTTTAAAAAAATATTTTTTTATTTTTTAAAAAAAAATCTAATTTTTGTTCTTAAAATTATAATTGAAACCTTAATAATTAAAAATAAAAGATTAAGAAAGTAAAAAATAATTAAATTTTCAAATATTAAAAAATGAAAAGTCTAATTAATAAAAAATAACTATTTTAAAATGAAAATAGATTGAGAGGTCGCAAAACGCAAAAAAAGACAGAGAACCAGAGGACGTTTGTGCTACACAGATCTAGAATTGACGGGTCAACACCAAGCGATGACCTATAGTAATGGTAAACGATATTTGTCATCTCCGTGATACTATTCTTTGCAGACATATATTTCATTCTTAGTACATAGATTCGTGGTTTTTCAAGATATCCAATTGTCCAATTTTACATATGAAATTACAAAAAAAAAATGTTATAAATATGGGCATATATTTGATGAACTAGAAGAACATACCGAGAAGAAGAAAAGGAAAACATAAATTAAATGATTTAATGTTTTAGCATTTTTTTTATTTTCTCTTAATCTCTTAAAATAATTTATTTAAAGTTTTAATTATCTTTTTTAAGAAATTTTAATTTATTTTTTAATAAAAGGGGCACGCTTTAGTAGGGATCAAAGTTCTGGGGTGAAATTACTAATTATTTTACATTGTGGCATTGATGTGGTAATGTCACATCAGCAGCCAAAATATCACGTCATATTCTGTTAGCTACCTAATAGGAAATCTAATGACAATCTCACATTTCAGTAACAGGCATTTATCGGGAGAAATTTTTAAAAAGCATAATAGTTCAGAAAACACGATTTGAAAGTGGTAATCACTACAAGAATTAAGGCTATTAGCAGCGGGATGGTCTGCCGCTAATAAGTGTTGGATCCGCTGCTAATGACCTGCCCCAAATTGTTTGTCGCTAATAATGAGTATTAGCGGCGGGCTGACACACCCGCCGCTGATAACATATTATTAGCGGCGGAAATTAGCGGCAGATCCCGCCGCTAATACCTGTGTGAGATGCGTCATTATTAGCTGCGGGGTCCACCGATAATAATGTTTTTATTATTTATTTTAATAATAATTTTAAAAAAATTAATATTAATTAAATTTATTTATTTTTATAAATAATTCATAATAACATTTAACAAAATAACCAATTAATTAGTTTAAACATAACTAACATTAAAATTAATGTGAATAGTTTTAATATTTATCAAACGAGCCAATATCGCTATTGTCATTAAAAATAAATAAAATATTAATTTAATCAAAATACATAAACTAATAACTAAATAAAATCATTAAGGTTAATATTGTAATTATCCTCATCTTCAACATTTTGGTGTGGCTGTGGCAGTGAGGGTGATGGCTGTGGTTGTGGCGGTGAAGGAATATAAGGTTGCTGTAAAGATCGTCCAAGCGTGAGGTCCCCAAACTAATCTCCAGGTTGTGGCTGCTGCGACGAACCTCCAACCTCCCCATACCTAACATTAGGTAGCGGATGCTGCAACGATCCTCCTTGAAAATCGGTAAAGTTAAAATATAGTGGAGGAAACTGGGAAGAGCATCCAAACATGTATTGGTATTGATACTGAGGAGGTTGTTGCGATGACACATGTGGCGAATACGGTGGAGGAGGCTGGTACTGCTGCTGTGGCGAATACTGTGGAGGAGGCTAGTACTGCTGCTCTAGGTCATACAGATTGTGGTGGCAAATACCTCTGCAGAAAACTGTCAAACCATGGGTCATACAGATTACTGGATTGCTCAGGTACCACCTTCTGAATCGTCTCACGCATTGTCTTCATCATCAGAGTCATAGTAGTCATATCTTCATTAGGTGCAGGAGCAGTATTTGCTTGGGATTGACTTTGATCTGTAGAGCTAGAGGTTGTCTTTCTTGCCTTTCCTTTCACCCTATAACCTACTCCTCTTTGGTAGTCAGATCTCTCCCTGAGTACTTTACTTAGTACCTCGTATTGATCGACTGGGGACGAATCAACGCCAGATACATTAAGAGATCCCTCACTCTATTGTTGCGTCTGCCTCTCAAGCTGTGACCTCTGAACCACTGCTACCATTTTTTCCTGTATAAAGATAACATTATAAGCAAAAATTAGAAATATTAGAAACAAGAAAAAAATACTATTCACTTACATAATCTTGTTGAGCTACCTCATTGACAAAAGATTTTGTCGACTTTTTCATATGAGCATCCCTCCAAGTATCAACAACATGCACATCTGGGTTCTCCTATACAAATGTAAACAAAATGTTTTAGAATGTGTTATTTTATAAAATTAAATTAACATCTTCACTTACATATTCATGACGCTTAGCTGCCAACGATTTTGTGCCTTGTGTTGTTACATAGTTCATTTGTTTTCTGTTTGCTTGGTTTTTAGCAGAATGAGCCAAAAATCTTTTGCTAAAAAACAACTCACAAATATTCTTCCATGTCTCCTTAGTGCAATGGTTAGGTGGCTTAGAGAGGACATTCTCCCAATCTTTTGGTCCATTATAATGATTTTTGAAGTATTTATGTCTATTGTTCTTTCTCTCGCGATATATTTCGTCCATCTCCTTATAAAAGTTGCCAGAACAGACTCACGTTGTGGATGACTGTCTATATTATAGTAATACTGCATTAAGAAAAAAAATTAGATAACTTTGTAAAGAATGGAAATAAATAATGAAAAGTACAAGATTTGTAATTTTTACCCTCATACGATCAAGCACTTTATCCTTAAACTGTTGAGGTAAATCAGCAAAATCCAAGTAATGTCCCGGACACAAAATGGTAACTAGAGTACCCAACATGCGAATAAAATCTTGATCCTCCTGCCCAACCACTTTTTTCGTCATAGGATCAAGCTCTAGATCCAATGGTTTACCGGCTTTTTTCCTTGGTTTTTCAAGAACATTATTACTAGCAAGGCCACGACCTTTTTTTCTCGTCGGCGGGGCTTTAAAATTTATTAATAATAACCAGTATTAGTATTGTTGTTATATTTCTCTAACAATATAATCTCCAAAAATAATTTTGATATAAAATATTTAACCTGACTCGCAAGATGATTGTACCCTAGAAGGATCTGGCGGGTCTCGACCCCCACCATCTCCACCGTGATAGGTTGCTATATCAACTGACATTATACTTCAGTTTAAAATTTATTAGTTAGTAATTAGCATTAAATTAAATTAGAGGTATATCACGTTTAATTCATATTAATAATAATTACCAAAAAAACTTTATTATATTTCAATATATAGTTATGTTACACAAATAGAAAAACTAAACAGAGTAATCACTATCATTTCCATCAGTAGTCGGAGACACATTTTCATCTTCACAAAGCTCAACTAACAATTCATCATCTGCATCTGCAACTTCCTCATGTTCTGACATATTAGCTTCGTCGTCACCCTCTTCATCAGCCCCAACATATGCACCAGGTTGATTAGATTGCATAATCAACTCTCCGAGATCCACAATCAACACATAATTTGATGAACTTCATGTACAACATCAATAACATCATTAACCTCATCAGAATTGTCCTTAATCTCCCAAATTTGTCGATGATTCACATCTTCTACAACTTTCCAATCATGACCTCTAAGTAGATCATCGAGATAGAAAACTTGCTTAGCTTGTCTAGCAAGTATATACGACTCATCTTTGTACCATTCACCGTTGACGTTTATACTGGTGATATTATTTTCAATGATTGTTTTCTTCCTTCTTGGATTTGTATTAAACCATTTGCACCAAAATAATGCCACTGAATATGCACCAGTGAAAGATAGTGTCACTACTTCTTCAAGTGTGTCGTAATAATTAAAACCTTCTATTCCGGCAACAGACACTCCACTATTCTGTGTGGTGCGCTTTTTATCTCGGTCGTGTGCAATAAATCGAACACCATTGACTATACAACCTTGGTAATAGGTTGCCAAATGATTTGACCCAGATGCTAAAGCTAGTAATTCATCGCCATTTTCCAAAGGCCCAAGCTTGTGCAAGTTATATATCTAAATACATAAAATTGTATTAGATTCACAAAATATATCATTAATAAAATGAAAGTTCAAAGTTCAAAGCTACCTTCTTATGAAACCACGAACGAATTTTTTTCCTATGCAAATGGTCATGATAACCATCTGGGTATTTTTGTCTAATCTCTTGTAGGTGTTCGCTGTTAATTAGAATAGTGTTATGATTCTTGATAACAAAAAACTTATAATAACCACACATGTTCTAATTTAAAAGGGAATAAACTTACTCTAAATAAGGCTCAATTTCAGGAGAATTCTCAAGTATGAGCCACTCAGCTATTTCACGAGTGTTATGATTGAGAGGCTTCAAAGTTCCCTTTGTGAGTGGACGACATTGAGATTGGAAAACTTTAAGGTTTCGTGGGATATAAGTTGCATCTTCATTTCAATCAAGACGGTTAAATCTTGTTTCAATGTCTTTGAAATACATTGAACAAAAGGTCAAAGCCTCATCTGCAACATAGCCTTCAATGATCAATCCTTCAGGGCGAGCTTTATTTCCCACGTAATTCTTCAATTTTTTCATGTACCTTTCAAAAGAATACATCCACCTCATAAATACTGGGCCACCCAATATAGCTTCTTCTGGCAAATGTAATACCAAATGAATCATTATGTCAAAAAAAGCTAGAGGAAAAATCAACTCCATCTTGCACAATATCTGAATAAGATCATTTTGTGCTTCCTCCATATCTTTAACATTTAAAGTCCTCGAACATATTTGCCTGAAGAAATTGCACAATTCTATAGTGGTCGATATATATTTTGGAAGAAACTTGAGAAAACCGAGAGAAAGTAATCCTTGCATTATCACATGACAATCGTGTGACTTCAACCCAAGAATATTTGTATCATTCTCGGACACTTTCTTTTTCAAATTTGAACAAAAGTCATCTGGAAATCTAACTCCTTTTATAAACTTACAAAATTGTTGCCTTTGTGCCGGAGTTAACACATAAGGAGCGTGCGGCTTCATCAACTTCCCATTCCCATCTTCATAAATCCACAATGATTCTCTCACACCCATCTTTTTCAAATCATGTCTTGGATTAGTGGTGTCCTTAGATTTATCATTGTCTAAGATGGTGCCAAGGAGACTATCACACACATTCTTCTCCACATGCATGACATCTATATTGTGTTTTAATTTGTTTGTACACCAATACTCAAGCTCTTAAAAGATACTTTTTTTCCTCCAATTACCTTCATCTACACCTCTTTTACGTTTAACACCCCCAAACTGGACGTGTTTTCCTGGAACTTGCGCTGCAAGAACATTAACTTGTTCTAGTATATCCTCACAAGTAAACTGTCTTGGAGGACGTCTTGTCTTAACTTTTCCATCGAACTCAGTGTCTTTTGTCATTCGATGAGTACTTGGCAAGAATCTTCTGTGACCAACATAAGGTGTCTTACCGATCACTCGGATGGAAGTTCTGTCTTCATTACACGCAGGACAAGCTTTGTATCCCTGACCACTCCATCTAGACAAACTACTGCGAGCTGGAAAATCGTTCACTGTCCACAAAAGGGCTGCCTGTTAACCCACAAAATCTTGAACATCCTGTTGGTTGTACTATCTCTTGTATCAACTTCGTTAACCCACAGATCCTTCAACTCATCCACCAATGGTCTTAGAAATACATCAATGTTCTTACCTAGTGATTTTGGCCCAGGAATAAGGAGGATCAACATGAAATAATTTTCTTTCATGCACAACCAAGGTGACAGATTATAGCTTGCCAACACCACAGGCCACATGTTGTATGCAAGGTTCATGTTGCCAAATGGATTAAATCCATCGGCAGCTAAGCCCAGACGAACATTTCTGGGATCCCTTGAAAAATCAGGATGCTTGACATCAAAGTTCTTCCACACAGAGTCGTCCACCGAGTGTCACATCACCCCATCATCTTTTGATTTCCCGGTGTGATGCCATATCATGTGTTTCACTGTAATCCTTGAATTGTATATTCTTTTCAACCGAGGTGTCAAGGAAAAGTAACGCATCACCTTGTGTGGCACTTTTTTTCCTTTCGTCATTTCGAAAGTAATCCATCTACTACTTCTGCATACTAGGCATGTCTCTTTAGATGCATGCTCATTGTAAAATAAACAGCAATCATATTGACACACATGAATGGACTCGTATCCCAACCCTAATTTTTTCAATCTCTTTTTCGCCTCGTAATACGATTCGGGAATTTTATTTTCCTTAGGAAATGCAAGCTTTAACAACTTCAGCAATTCATCAAATATGTTGTTAGGCACCTTCCCTCTAACTTTTAGATGCAATAAATTTGCTAAAAAGTTCAGGGATGAAATCAAATCACATCCAGGACACAACTCTGCTTCAATCTCCTCAAATAACTCGTCAAAATACTGACTCTCACTAGGTTCCCATTCTACTTCCTTAGTTGTCGGTAAAAGGAAGTCTTCCACAACGTGAATCATGTCATCGTCTTCATTCTCATCAACCACCTCATCAGCATCAATTTCTTCCACCTCACCATGAAAAATCCACTTATCATAAGCTTTATGAAAACCCCTATCGAATACGTGTGCCCGAACAACATCCAAAGATTCAAATATATTATTATTGCATCTCACACACGGGCACATAATTCTTCCATCAGAATCTTTATGTTCCGACGCCATCCTCAAAAAAGCTTGCAGATCATTCCATTATTTTTCACAACCACGAATTCTCAATGTTGTCCAAGTCTTGTCAATCGCCATCTAAAGTGTTATAAGAGTGTGTGCGTGTTAGTAATGTGAATAGGAATGGATAACAAAAGAAATTTGTTATCATTTTTGAAATCTTATGCAATATTATAATATCTTACACTATTTTATGATGTTTTATTAGATAATGTTATTTATAAACAATTAATTAATTATTTATTCTTAATTTTTTAAACTTTTATTAAATATAATTATCAATTTCTATATTCAACTAATTTATAACTATTTAATATTAGATAATGTTATTCAATAAACAAATTAAAATAAATTATTTAATTATATAATGTTATATCAAACTTTTATTATTTAATTAATTAAATTACTAAAAAAATAATTAAATAATTACAAAATAAATTATTAAATATAATTTTTTAATTTGTAATAATAATAATAATAATTTTACAAATTAATTATTATTTAACTTTTAGAGTAATTTTTTTTAAATAATTAGATAAATTTATTAATCTTTTTCATTCATTATTTTATTAATAATATTTTAAACTTATCATTTATGTGCCGATATCCCTATAATAAATGGTTTTAGTCAACAACCATCAATCACAAGTATACTGGGATAGAGAAAATAAATTAACTTCTAATTAACTACTAATTATTTTTTTTAATAATTTTCAATAAATTATAATAATACTAATTCACTCCAATTATATAATATTCATTACAATTCCCATTATGTTGACATAACATATAACAAAAAAATAAATTAAAACTACTTTACTTAATTAAATTTCACAAAAAATTTGACAACATAACAGTTTAATACGACCATATCAAAAAATTTAAAATCCTGCACTCAGAAAATCCCATAACATATATTATAAAACATAAAATATTTAAAATTAACCAATTTCAATTATTCAAATTTTTTCCTATTTTAAATTTTGAAAACTCAAGCATATATCTGGTTATTCTTATATATGAGAAGTGTTATTCGTGGACAAACTTGAGTTTTATGATCTCTTATTACTTAATTAATTATTCTAAAATTAAAATATTTTTCTATTTATAATTACCAAATTAATTTTAATAATTTTAAAGTAAATTAAGTTTATTTATAATAATTATATTTATATTAAACAACCATAATTTATCCATTTTTAAATTTATAATAATTACTAACATTTTTTTATTATTAATTTTATTACTATAATTAAATCTAGTTTATTTTTCAAATATTAATAATGGATTATTAAATTAATATAATAAGAATGAATCTTTTCCAATGACCAGTCACTTTATCATCAATGAAAGAAAAAATCTTTATCATACAAAATAAATTACATTTCATAAACCATCAAATCTGCCATGCTCTCTGTGTGTCTACCATATTTACAAGTGAAAATGACATTTGTTACAAGTTTTAATGTAATATCAAAAAGTAAACCCAAAAAGAGGGAATAAATGACATTTGTTACAAATTTTTATCAAAATTGCATTTGCCTCTGCTCTCTACAGGCCAAATGTACCAAGACTCAACAACTTTAGCATCATAAATACATGTTTAGAAATTCTACAACAAGATATATGTGGATACACAGTTGTCCTTAATAAAAAAATTGTCAATATCCAAGAAAACATATGTTACCTCAGAATCTTTGCGTATATGTTGCACAACACATATGACAGCTAATCTTCCCTCAAAGACCAGAACAGAATTTGGCAAGCAACTAAGCAGCAAAACACTAAAAAAATTGAAATCAAGAGGATGGTACCTAAAACATATCAATCATAGATGGCACCAGAAATGACATAATTGTTACCAGGAAAAATCGATGGAGAAGGCACCATCACCGTGCTTAGAATTGACAATAAAGAACCCTTGATATGTAAAACATAAGAATATTGCAAATATATATTTTCTATGAAAACTATATATAAAAAAAAAGGAATGAACTCATGAAGCCTAAACCAATGGTTATGACCAAAACATCTAATGGGCATCAGTTAGTTCAAAAATACATACTCAGACAGAACGACTTAAAATATGTGTTTAGGATGAGGAAAAAATTATGAAGACTAGAAGAGTTGAGAAATAAATGGAATGCCTACCTCTGGACCCTCTAATTGATCAACAACATTATAGCATCATGAATGAGAACTCCGTTTGTGAACCACTTCAACAGAGCTCTAGAACCCCTTCCGCTACCTCATCATTTACAGAGATTAAAAATAAGACATTAAGATAATAAATAATGAAAACATTAACAAGCACTCAAAAACGCATTATTAGAGGATGTTACCTGTGGTTAATAATGGAAATGATATAAAATAGTCCAGTCGCCAAATGGTATATGCATTACAAGCAAGTTACATAGATAGAGAAAACCCAAAATTAATAAACAAAAAACCAGAAAGAGAAAACCGAGAGATAGAAATATCATTGTCATTTACTAAGCAAAAATTAAATTGCATTGAAAAATAAATAGTTATACATGCTTATAAAACTCCTCTGTCTCATTCATTTACACTAAAGTTGAATAGTATATATATATATAAGTTAATAGCATAATTACATTTAGCCGACCCAAAATCCAATCCTGATTAACAAAATAGAAAGAGAGATATACATTCTTACCTGATAGAAAGAGAGAACCGAGAGACAAGCTTCCGGCGGAGGAGATAATCGAGAGATTAGAAATTTTGTTTCAGTGATTTGGGAGAAGAAGACGATGGGGTTAATAAACCGTAAAAGTAATAGCGGCGTGGCCTATCCGCCGCTATTAATATCATCCGCCGCTAATAAATAATTAGCAGCGGATAGGACGCCGCTAATAAAAGAGATTACCGCTAGGCCACTGCTAATAAAAAGAGACTACCGCCGCTAATAATGGCGAGTTCGCCACTAATAGACATTATAATATTTTTTTAAATAATCGACGCATTACTTACGGTGGAACCCCTAGTCTGCCGCTAGTAACTTCTGCAATAGCGGCAGACTATGTCCGCCGCTAATAGTTACGCTGCAAATGGCCCTACTTGTTGTAGTGAATGATTCGGGAAAATAAATCTTATTTATTCTATAAAATAATTATATATGCACACAAAATATGTACTGAAATATCATAGTGACATGACATGCCCTTTTTAACCTAATAAGTCCTATTTTAAATTCAAATTTTTAGAACACACATAAGTTTTTAGGAGTCGCAATGCGAGTCCTAAAAACATTATTGTAATTTTAGTTAAAAAATTGGAGGGAATTTGAAATTTTTAGGACACACATAAGTTTTTAGGACTCGCAATTTTAGTTAACAAAAATTGGAGGGAATTTGAAATTTTTTAAAATTCAAACTTTTAGGACACGCATAAGTTTTTAGGACTCGCAATGCAAGTCCTAAAAACATTCTTTTAAAGTCCAGGAGTAGTTTGTTTAAAAAAAACTCAAACTTTTAGGACACACATAGTTTTTAGGAATCGCTCCGTGAGCCCTAAAAGAAATTCTTTAAGGAATCGCAATGCGAGTCCTAAAAAGTTCAGGAGTTTATTTTTAGGACTCGTATCTAGGTGAGTGCCCTAAAACAATGTCCTAAAATAGTATTTTTGTAGTAGTGTAATTAATAAAATCATGTGTAGTATTTTAGTGCATAATGTCCACGTATTATTACTCATATATAGATTGGTGGTATATTTAAGCTTTAGCTTTGATCTCTTTCGGAATGTTATGCCCATTTTCATGGGATCGAGCATGGATGTGTATAGGCCATTAGGCATGTGATTCTTATTAAAAGCTACTCGTTCTCAATGGTCTCCCTTCTTGCTTTTATGATGAGAGAGAATGATGTGAAATGAACCAGCTCTACATATCTAAATTCTAATACCGACAAATTATGTGGACCAGCTCTTTGTAAATTCTAATGCATGGGATATATTATAGTATGTTTTATCAATATATGGCATCTCTCTATCTTGACTAAAACTTGATTAATCTATCGTTAATATGATTGAGTTGTCAAGGTTGACATAATTGTTAATATATATATAGAGGGTAATTCTCCTATTTATTTTAAACCCTACCTGCAGGACTCTCAGTGTTCTCAACCTGTGAATAATTTTCGGCTTGATTTTTTTTTATGACCGTGTATATTGTAGCTATTTAGAGCATCCTACAGATTTTCAGAAAATTCTGAATTGTTTACAGTACCGAAAACTAGGTTCAAACATGTTGCACGCGTGACTAATTTTTTTTATGCGCGTGGAAAATAACATGTTTGAACCTAGTTTTGGATACTTTAAACTATTCGGAATTTTCTGAAAATTTGCAGGATGCTCTAAATAGCTACAATATACACGGTCATAAAAAAAAAGTCACGCCGAAAACTATTCACGGGTCGAGAAACACTGAGAGCCCTACCAGTAGAGCTTAAAGTGAAGCTCCTATAAAAAAAATTGTCATATATATATATTTTGAAATGGGGAACAATATTAATATTAAGTGTAAAATAAATTAAATATATGTTTATAGTTCAACGTATATGACAAAAGAGTTTTTTTTGTTAAAAAAAAAAAAGAGCTTTGAGACAAAACAAATGTGTATGTATATCATCTTAACTATGAATGATCATTATATCTTAGAAAACACTTTTATTGTCTAATTTGGGTAATATATAGCTACATTATTGATTTAATGGAGGCAAAACAAGTTTCAAAACTAATTTCCTGGTTTTTAAATTTGATCTAATGATATGAATATATACAAAGTTGCATTATTTAAAACACTTATGCTAATTGTGCTGAAATATTTGACAAATATATGACAGGGCATACATATAAGTATGACATATGCATGACAATTGTTTTTTTTTTTTTGCTACAAAATACTTAGGAAGCTAAGTTCATATGCATGCATATATATTGGATCCAGATCATTTTGAGGTTCACATATATCTTTCAAAGGATATCGGCAGCATATATATACAAAGATATCACATATTACATGCATATAAAATATTAACCAAGGAGAATAATATAAATAATAACAAAAGAGATTACGATAAAGAAAATTACTAGCTAGAAAGGTCAACTACACGTGGAATCGTTGATAAACAATAATTAACGCTACTGCAAAAATGTTACCTTGTTAAATGCTACATGACATACAAAATTCAAAAAGTTTATTATGTGCGTGACATAGTATATCATATATTATGTCATTATATATTATTTCTCACATAATAAGATATAATATGTGAACTAAAAAATACTAGATTGGGCCACATATTACAACTCATCATATGCCCAAAATCATGAAATTTGAGCCACATAAAGAGGTCTTAATTTTGTTTTCATTGTAGAAAATCCTTAAAAACGGATCCATCTTCCCTTATCTTCCTCTCTCTCCCTTTCTCTTCTTCTTCTTCCATTTTTCACTTTCCTCCTTCATTTTATTTTCCCGAATGCTCTAGTGGTCTTTTGCATCAAAGGTGGGATTCATGTCGGAGGTGGAGTCGCATCGAAGGAGGGTTCGCATAGGCCAGGTTGGTTCGCATGGGTGGGTTCATTCCAGTCGTGACGGTGGAACTAGCATTTGTGGGTTCATGTTGTCGACATTGGCTTTCACCTGGGTGGGTTCTTAAATATCCAAAGTTTCAACTCTTTTGTTTTTTTATTCCGAGTATTTTGTTGAATCTTCAGGGCACTCGTGCACGAAGGATGGATCATGAAGGTTGGGCTTAGGCATGGTGGTGGTGATTTTCACAGACCTTAGGCCATGTTATTGTGGTGGTTTTCTGTTTTGATTTTCTTTCTTTCATTTGTTAGAGAAGGCATTGTTTTTCTATTAAGACAATCACTTCACACGACAACAAACCCATTGATTACCACCTTCAACATTGAAATTTTTCTTCTTCAGATCCAACGTACAACTTTCAACATTCATCACATCCATTCTAAAATAAGTAGGAATTCTAATTGCTGCAAACACATCAAATATCACTTCCTCATTTTTCATATGCCCAATATCAACTCTCATTTTTGCAAATCAATCAATGTTCTCTCAGTAGCTAAGAATGATCACCTCAATATAATTAGAATCAATTGGGAAGATTAATTTATTCTTTTACTAATACATCATCAATCAATAACGCCCTACTACCCTAGAACCGTTACCATGTGATTTATAAATGTGTCATTAACTGGCTAATTGAGGTATTAGAACAAAAATGTGGTTAATTTCAAAATGAAGATTTGGTTAATGAAAATTAAGTATAAAAAGGGTGGCCATTCATTAAAATTATAAAAGTGTTACATTGAGATCCCAAAATACTATTTAAAAACATATTTACAAATCAAAAGGTTACTTATAGTTGACCTAGGGGACAAAATCAAACATCCATAACTGCTCCTCAAACACCCCAGCCGTGGCGACCAGTTAGGCCAAAAATGTACACAACGCTCCATGCCCTCCAACTCATGGTTGTTATACCTCTTCCTTGCCCTTACCAGCACCACAACGCACCCGTGAGTCGAGGCCCAGCAAGAGAACTTCAAGCAAAACATACAATAATATATTTCAGAAATTACATATTTAATCCAGACAATAAACAATTACCAGATCCTATTAAAGTTCATGACAACACAACAGTATCATAGTACAATAACACATTGGCATAACAACCTAATAGCACAATAACACAGAAGTAGTCTAACAGAGCAGTATACTAACATAGTAGTACTCTAGCACAACAATACTCTAACACAACAATATAGTAACATCGCTGCGGCCTTCGCCGATCGAGGTGGACAATCAGGCACCAAGTCCGTGGTCCTAGTCGAACGGGTGTGTATAACACCGTCGAGGGTCTCGCCCTGACGGCATGCATTCAGCATGTTTTACGCGCGATCTCGGCCCCTTGCTGCTCCGGGCTCTTGCCGATCAGTCATAATCATATGTATGACATAACAACTATAAACAATACATACAACGCTATACACCACATAGCTCTACAGGCACAAACAGTTCTCTTTCCTAGTATCCCGAGCTGACAATCCTAAGTGATCCCGAGCATGACTCCTAATCCCTAGCCTGAGTGGTATGACCTAGTCACAACGTATTAATAAATATTCATCATGATCTAAATCAAATAAAAGCCTTTGGAATAACATACTAGCCTCCGAGACCTCGAATTCTACTAAACCGGGTAGTAGAATCCTTCCCGAGCCTTAACATTTGGGTTCCAAACCCTAAAACCTTCATTTGGCTAAAATTTTCCATTTGAGTTGCAGCTTGCTCAAGTCAAATAGCACGATTCTCTCTGCTGAAGGACACGGGCTGCGGTGTGCCTCAGCATGTGCCGCGATGCCTGTGCAAAGTTAGAGGCTCCTAAGCCTTTTTGTTCAAGCGAGTCGCGACGCCTGAAGAACAGGGTCGCGGTTCGAGCCTACGAACCCATAAATCCCACCATTTTTAGACTTCTAAATCTCCTATCAATCAATCCAACCATATTCTAATGCCAAAATTGAGTCCTAAAATACTTTCACTATACTTAGAGCAGTACATAAACCCAAAGAAACTGAACCAAAACCTCATCACAATCCAAACTCAATCACCTAAGTCCCAAACCCCAAAACACTAAAAAAAATAGGGAAATCAATCGAAACACTTGCTTTAAATCTTACCTCTTGTAACGCCCTAAACTCCAAGGACCGCTACGGTGCGCCTTTAAACAATGCTAAACTCGCTAATTGAGTCGTTTGGCCATAAACGTGTAACTAAGTATGATTAGCAGTTTAGGGATTAAATTTTTTGGTTAAGATATAACGTTTCATTAGAATGTTTACTGTATACATTGGGATCCCAAAAATATAATTTAAAGGTCTATTACAAGAAAATATTTACAACCAGCCGATCTAAGCGGCAAAACAGGGTTTAACCCTAGTTCCTCTTTCAAACCTCGGCCGTGGCGGTCGAGTACCTGCATATGTACACATCGTCATCTAAGCTCTCCAACTCAAGGATGATCCAGCTTTCTTTTGCCTTTACCTGCACCACATAGCACCCGTGAGCCGAAGCCTAGCAAGAAAACTCAGTATGCTCATGAACAGTCATATCATGACATCAAATCATATTTGGCATGCCTAGCAAATATAGCTCTATTCAAGCATGCAAATAAATTCAGATAATGCTGGGGAATCTAGGATAAGAAATCATGTCCTCCTGATTGGATGACTATCAAGTCAATCCTAATCAGATGAGTGATTTAACACTGGAGGTTCTGGTAAACCATAACGAGTGACTGACAAGCAAGTCACCACGCGGCTCAGCACCCACAACCATGCAACTGATGATCATTCTAATCATACAGAGCTTATAGCCCTGAACAGATAAGTGAATATCATTTTGAGGTTCTTTTAAACCATATTGAGTGAATAATGAGCAAGTCACTAGTTTAAACAGATGAGTGACAGATGGGTAAGTTACTACGGGGCTCGGCACCCATAGCCATGTGACTAAACAGTCACTGGGGCTCGCTGGCCCTGGCTCTAAATGACTAGCCTTTGGCTAGACAAGCGCTTTTAGTTTTCATCAAACTTGAGGTAGGTCCGGCATTAATGCTCATTTGAGTCATTCAATGCAGATGTCGATTAGATCTAATCTTTGTCAGCTTACGTTAAACACGCTAGGTCCGTTCTTGACTTTTTAGTCAATACCAGGTGACCAGTGTCAGAACTACTGTCGAACTTGACAAATAGGTCACAACTTCACAGTTAATACTGAGACCATTGCCAATTCTGACTAGTTAGTCAGTGGCACACACAAGTAAGCAATACTACCAAGCATATATCATATGTCAAATATCCGAATACAAGGCATTCAACATGCTTACTTAACAATTGCTAGCATAATTAGGATCATGCATAAACACATAGACTCAAGCTCTGATTAATCTCATATTCAATATTCATGGCATGCCCTAATCACATGTTTCTCGTGCATCACATGCATCACATTTAAACATCCAACATGCATCAAGAATAACCATGCATGCCACATATGGGTGCAGTTTTCTTACCTTTGGTCCAAGCACAAGTTACCAATAAAAAAGCCACAAGCACGATCTTGATTCCAAGAACCTAGTCACAACCATAAACAGTGATCCATTGAGTTCAAGTTCTAAAACCCAATCCCGGAACGAAGACCTAGCCTCCGGGACATCAAATCTCACTAAACCGGGTAGTAGGAACGATCCCGAGGACTAAGTTTGAGTTCCCCTAAACAAAACATCAATTTGGCCATAAGTGGCACCAAGTGCCGCGGCCCCCAGCCATTCAACAGCCTCCACCTGCTTCTTCGAGCCTGGACCGCGGCACCCAAGAACAGGGTCGCAGCCCAACCTCAGACCAACCATTTTCCCCCGATTTTCCACTTTTAAAACCTTCCAAAAACCTATCCAAAAATCTCCAAATCCCAAAACCAAAGTTCTCAAACACACCCATGATCCAAAACCAACAAAACCCAAGTCTCAAATCAATCAAAAACTCATCAAAACACAAATTCCGATTCAAGCTTAAAAACAATAAAAAAAACTAATTTAAAACTTGAATTACCTCCGATTGAGTTGTTCCCAAATAAAACCTCGGGCTAATAAGCTTCTAATCTTCCCTAGGATCACCATGTCTCGATCCTCGCTTAAATCCGAGTCCTAGAACTCAAGTTTCCTTCGAAAATGCAATCGGGAGACGAAAGTGGAACTTAGAGGGAGAGAGAACGTTCTGAACGTTCTTTTTATTTCTTAAAAGGTTACTTCAAGCTTAAGTAGCCTCAAACAAATCCTAACGCTTAGGGTCCTGAAAACGTCCCCGGGGGCAAAATAGTCAAAACCTCCTGAATTTCCCCCTGATCTTACTAACTCCCAATTTATCATCAAATATTAATTCCCATTACCCAATAACACGGTAATGCTCTAAATACCCGTTGACTCACTCCGAGTCAAGAATAAATCATGTTGTGACTTTCCCACTAGTTTACCTCCTAGGATCGTCTCATGCTGAGTAACCCTAGCATAACCAAATAATAATAAAACACCACACACATATCACATATATGCCAAATATGCCCGAAATGGCCAAAATATGAAAATCACCCAATTAATCAGAAATGGGTTCACATGCATATTTAATACACCTAAACATGCATATTGTCATTTAATAACATAATAAATCAATTATGGCCCTCCTGGCCTCCTAATCAAGGTCCTAAACTTTATTAGGAAATTAGGGGCATTACAACTATCCCCTCATTACAGAAATTTCGTCCTCAAAATTTATCCGAACTGCCAAGAATATCAATTCCGCACAACTGATCCCAGTTTCCCAGGTCATTCCCTTGACCTCACTGTTTTTGTAACATTACCTTAATAGAAGGTATAACTTTGTTCCTCAGAACCTTATTCTTTCTGTCTCGTATCTGGACTGGCTCTTCCTTACAAAATAACTTAGGCTCAAACTCCAGAGTCACATAACTCAACACATGATTTCCTTTTAACCCATGTCCTCAACATGGAAATACATAAGGCATTGTACACAACTGACTATGCCAAAGATAAGGCCGATCCAAAGTCAACCTGACCAATCCTATCCAGGATTCAAACTGTTAACATAATCTAGAATTCAAACTGTTATACTATTCTAGGGCTCAACTTGCCCTTAACTCCTCACCATTTTCCATGGTGATACTTTAAGGAAGATACAATCTTCTACTTGGAACTCCATGTTCACACTTTTTAATTCAGTAAAACTTTTTCATTTATTATGAGGAATGGGCCTCCAAGCTCTAACTTCTAATAATCTCAATGGTCCCCTGAACCACCTCGGGATCTAGAATCAACATCTCACCCATCTCATTCCAATGAACGGGTGATAAACATTCTCCAACATACCTTATCTCATAAGGTACCTTTCCAATACTAGATAACTCTATCTTTCTCTCTTTGATTTACCATCAGTCTGAGAATAATGAATTGTACTGAATTCCATCTATATGCTCATCGCCTTCCTTAACCCTTCCATAACTTGGAAGTAACAATAGGGTCTTCATCTGATAATATTGACCATGAATTTCATGAAGGCATACTACCTCTTTCACATAGAGGTCTGAAAACTGATCAGTTGCATTACTTGTCCTTACTGATAGAAATGAACTCACTTGGAATACTGGTCCATGATGACCCAATCACGCTGACCCACTAACCTGGGCAACCCCACCGCGAAACCCATCTTGATGTTTTATTATTTCCACTATGGAATACTCAAAGGATACGATGACCTTACTGATTTCTAATACTCTGTCTTGACCTGCTAACATATTAAGAACTCTACCATGTATTCCATTATGTCCCTCCCCATCTCAGGCCACCACTATAAAGCTTTCATATCTTGTTACATTTCCATGATGCCTGAATGAAGAGAATAAAAGAATAGCATGAGATTCATCTAGAATCTCCCAATCAATCTCAGTGTCCATTGGATTCCAAATCCGATCTCTATACCACAATAAACCCATACCTAAAACTGCAAAACCCTTAGCTAATCCAGCTAAGGCATACTCCTCAATCTTCCTATCTGTGGTTCACTTAATCATTTTCCTTTTGATCCTATCTGAGATAGTAATCTCAAGCATACAACTGGCCACCTGGCCCACCAGAAACTCCACTCTAGTTCTGTTCAGATCCTTTAACTAACATGTTGCATAAGCAATCGCTTTTCTATGTCACTGAGGTGTCATAACCACTTACTGACTAATTCTGATCTGTAAAAAGACTTAGAACTCTTTCCCAAGATACATGTAATATCCTGCCCATCCAAGGAAACTCTTGCATACCGAGGCATTCCTTGACCTTGGCAAATCTTTGCAGAGAATACACCACAATACCATCGTCCAAGGCGATCACAAATCCCAGTCAAATAATCATTTGAATACTCTGTCCATCTAATTCATCAAGATAACTCAACGTTAATTAAACTCTCAAATCATAACTCAGCACTCCCAGTGCTCTTATCCAATAGAATAGCAGACTTCTGCATATTCTTTTCCCTGATCTCTAGCTGGTACTAACCAGATCAAAGATCCACTTTTTAGAATTCCATCTAACTTAATAACTGAACCTTTAATTCGTACAACTTTGCTGAACCATTCAATATAGTGCCCTAAATCTGATTCCATCCCTGGCACCAAACCAATCACCATTCTATCCTTTTTTTAAACACAACCCTAACAGATCCCCTGGAAGCACTTCCAGATTTTCACAGATTACTCAAGTCTGTCCTGATCCCACTAGCACAATCTAAGTGATATCCACCACACTAGCTAAGAATTCCATGCATCTCCCTGCCATGAAACTCTAGCTCTCAATACAGATGTCATAAGCATACAAAATCCATACACCGTGCCAACTATCTCAAGGCTTCCCACTCTCAAACCCAATAGTTACTATCCTTTCCTTACAATTTAGCATTGCCCCACACTTGGCTAACCAATCCAAATCTAGGATCATCTCAAAATCAATCATAACCAACCTTATCATATCAACTGATGAGTGCTTTCCCCAATAATTCACGTCATCTCTTAAATCACCAGTACAGTAGCACTTTCCCATCATAACATAACCACGCAATCTGTATAATAACTCCATGTTTTCTATAGATGCAACAAGAAAAGAACAACATGGTACTAAAACCAATCAACATAACTCAAAAATCAAAACTAGAAAATTGACCTGCCACCCCTGAGGAACTAGTCTCAATCTCAAATTCTGACTGCATTGGAACGTACACTCGAGTTGGAGTCGAGCTGTCCATCCCCTTTTTCTCATCCTCTCTTAGCCTTGGGCAATCCTTCTTGATATGCCCAACCATATTACATAAGAACACATGCCCTTGCTCGGCATTCTCCCAGATGACGCCTCTTGCACCGAGTGCATTCTATATCAATCTTCCACTCCTTCTTCTTGCTTTCTCTAATAAGTGGGGGTACCACTACCTGAGCTCTGTGATCCCTAGCACTCTTCTTCTCATTTCTTATGCTCTCAACAGCAAGAGCCTTCCCTACCACCTGAGCATAGGTAGAGATTTCATGCATTGGGGCAACCCTAATGCCCTGAGCTATTTTGGAGTTCAACCCCTGAACAAACCTCTCCTTCCGAGCTAAATTTGTGGGTACCATGTCAAAAGCAAACTTGGCCAACTCATCAAATCTGTTAACATACTCGGTTACTGTTGCATTTCCCTGAACGAGATTCAGAAACTCATTCACCTTAGCAGTCTTACCTGTATCACAGTAATACCTTTCATTGAACAACTGCATAAATTCTTTCCAATCCATTACAGCTGTGTCTCATGTCTAGGATATTACTTCCCACCACGTCCGGGCATCATCTCGCAATACACATGTCGCACAGATCACCCTATCGTGACCCACAAGCCCCATACTGTCAAGAATGGAATTGATCATGCCAATACATTGCTCAGCTCTCAATGGATCTAGGCTTCCCTCAAAGATTGGAGGGTGATACTCCTGGAATCTTCCACAGAGAAATACTCATCTGCTCTCAACCCTAGGCTGAGCCAAAGCTCGTGCCACTCCTAGCAAAACAAAGGAAGAAGTGTTCCTCAATAGATTCTGTTGTTGCTTCAAACACCTGATCTCTTCCTCATGCCTCTGCAATCTCGATTGCAAATCTGTAAGCATTTGCTGGAAATTCTGAGGGGCAGATGACGAACTCGACCCCTGGCTAAAACTCCCAGCCTCAGTATAACCACCACCAGGCCTCATTATCTGCCTTAGGTATAAACCTGCTGATTGAATATGCAGTCAATAACTTGACCCATTAAACATGATGAGCATATCAAGAGCTTTCCCCACGGGAACAATCATACCACACCACATTCACAAACCACTGCAGTGCTAAAAACATGCTCATGGCATTCATACATCAATCACAATCCCTGCTCTTCCAACATTCATACCATGCCTCCAACTCTAGCATGCATATATCACAATTATATATGTTCATGGAGCAGGTAATCATATGATCACATTCATATATATATATTCACAGAGCATATAATCATATAGTCAAGAGCCAGGCTCTATCTGAATCTCATGCTCCCTAATACAATGTGCAGGTAAAGCATTTATATTCTATTTAAGCAGTTAAACACATAACTACAGAAATAGTTACCATTCCCTGAGTGAAGCTATCTTCAGTGACAAGTGTACATGCCCAGCTTGTCTTTAGGAACGCATAAACCTTGGCAGACTCTGATACCAAATTGTAACGTCCCACGTCACTATGGCTGCTTCCTGGAATGACGACTGGCCCTACAAACCAACACGAGTCTTTCCAGCGTGCTTTGTCCTCACTCACACGCTTCCTGGGAAAACTTCCCAAGAGGTCACCCATCTTGAGATTACTCCAGGTAAATATCATATGTCAAATATCCGAATACAGGGCATTTAGCATGCTTACTTAACAATTGCTAGCATAATTAGGATCATGCATAAACACAGAAACTCATGCTCTGAACAATCTCATATTCAATATTCATGGCATGCCCTAATCACATGTTTCTCGTGCATCACATGCATCACATTTAAACATCCAACATGCATCAAGAATAACTATGCATGTCACATATGGGGTGCAGTTTTCTTACCTTTGGTCCAAGCACAAATTACCAACAAACGAGCCACAAGCACGATCCTGATTCCAAGCCTCTAGTGATAACCTAGTCACAACCCTAAACGATGATCCAATGAGTTCAAGTTCTAAAACCCAATCCCGGAACCAAGACCTAGCCTCCGGGACATCGAATCCCATTAAACTGAGTAGTAGGAACGATCCTGAGGCCTAAGGTTTAAGTTCCCCTGAACAAAACATCAACTTGGCCATAAATGGCACCAAGTGCCGTGGCCCCCCTTTCAAGCATCACGGCCCCCAGCCAATTCAACAGCCTCCACCTTCTTCTTCGACCCTGGGCCGCGGCCTAACCACGAACCAACCATTTTTTCTCGATTTTCCACTTTTAAAACCTTCCAAAAAACTATCCAAACATCTCCAAATCCCAAAATCAAAGTTCTCAAACACCCCCATGATCCAAAACCAACGAAACCCAAGTCTCAAATCAATCAAAAAAACTTGACGATTGAGTTGTTCGCAACTAAAACCTCTGGCTAATAAGCTTCTAATCTTCCCTAGGATCGCTATGCCTCGATCCTCGCTTGAATCCGAGTCCTAGAACTTAAGTTTCCTTAAAAAATGCGATCGGGAGACGAAAGTGGAACTTAGAGGGAGAGAGAACGTTCTTTTTATTTCTTAAAAGGTTACTTCAAGCTTAAGTAGCCTCAAACAAATCCTAACACTCAGGATCCTGAAAACGTCCCCGGGGTCAAAATAGTCAAAACCTCTAGAATTTCCCCCTGATCTTACTAACTCTCAATTTATCATCAAATATTGATTCCCATTACCAAATAAGACGGTAATGCTCTAAATACCCCTTGACTCACTCCGAGTCAAGAATAAATCCTGTTGTGACTTTCCCACTAGCTTACCTCCTAGGATCGTCTCATGCTGAGTAACCCTAGCATCACCAAATAATAATAAAGCACCACCCACATATCACATATATGCCAAATATGCCCGAAATGGACAAAATATGAAAATCACCCAATTAATCAGAAATGGGTTCACATGCATATTTAATACACCTAAACATGCATATTGTCATTTAATAACATAATAAATCAATTATAGCCCTCCCAGCCTCATAATCAAGGTCCTAACCTTATTAGGAAATTTGGGGCATTACACCTCTGTGACGAATTCAACCTTAGACAAGATTCCCAACATCCTCAATTGGTTTTCCTCAAGTTCCCAGCTTCACTTGTTAGCCAGAACCTCAAGAATTCATCAAGCTTCCAAGCTCAATGAGAGGGGAAGAGAGAGTCGAGAGAGAGCAGAGATAAGCTGAGAGGTGTGTGTATTTCTTTGAGTTCTGGTTCCTTCTACAAAACCTCCAGTGCCTAAGCTGAGTCTATCCATAAGTACAAGTCTATCCTAAATCCTTTAATGCCACCAAGGGCAATCCCGTCATTTGCCTCATCCCATTAATTCTTCAAGTGTTCCTATAAATTCCCATGTACTGCCAACATACCCAAATAATTACTAAATAATTACTCGTTACCTAGTAAATCCCAGGCACATGCCAAGTTCTCAAAATACCCTTAGGCTCACCCCGAGCCGGGTACCTGACCCCGTTGTGGCTATTCCGCGAATCCGTTCCCTAGGATTGTCTCGGACCACACATCTCAATATATCCCCATAACACTGGGGGTCTCACTCATAACACATGCATGTATACATTTATGCCCTCCATGGGCCAACATTACAAACAAGCCCATATTCTCATAAATGGGCCCACATGCATACTTAATACACACAAACATGCATGTCTAATCACATTACCACACAATTTATTTATAACACATCATCACGCATATAATCCATTATTCGCTCATATAATCCCAATTAGGCCCTCTAGGCACTGTAGTCAAGGTACTCAGCCTTAATATCAAATTTAGGATGTTACACAATCGCTCTACCTAGATGTTTGACTGAATAATTCGCCATCTGAAGAGTCAAAGTAGTCAGTCTAGCTTCTCCAAATATTCAATTTTTGAAAACTAGATAAGGGCATTAAATTCACACTTGCCCCTAAATCACACAACACTTTCTCAAAAAAAAAATTCCCTATCGAATAAGGAATTTTGAAACTATTAGGGTCTTTGAGCTTAGGAGGAAACTTTCTTTGCAATATAGCATTGCACTCTTCAATAAGTGAAATAGTCTCATACTCCTTCAATTTTCTCTTTTTCGACAAGAATTCCATCATAAATGTCACATAACTTGGCAAATGGAATATTGATGTGAAGTTTCCAAAAAAATTCTAAAAATTTAGAGAATTGATTATCAAGTTTATTCTTTTGAAGCCTTTACAGATATGGAATCTTAATATAGTGATCAATATTAGGGATGCTATAGTGGGGTGTTGGGTCGGATCAGGTCGGGGCCATGCTCCGTTGAGGCGACTTTGCCCTGGTATAATCAGGGAACCCGCCCCACCCCGCTATTGTATAGAGCAGGTCAAGTAGTGACCTGTCCCGATTAGTTTTTTATTTTAGTTTTTTTAAAATAACAAATCATTTCTCATAGTTATACCCAAAACCAAAAGTCCCACCCTTCCCTATTCTTTCCCCAGAGTGATCTTTCTTCCCTTTTTGTTTTCTCGAAGACCTTTTTGCCAAGTCTCTAATCCCACCTTCTCTTTTTTGCTAATTTTTTGTCTTGTGAAAATTTGAGAGTGTAGAGATGAGCTAGAGTATAAGGTCTCTAAAGCTAAAGTCACTGCCATGCAAATCTCACTCTTTGTTAAGACATTGTTTCAAAGATTGTTTTGATCACTTGTGAGCTTTGACTTGTCAAATTATGTCAAAAAAAATATCTCGGTGTTGCTAATTTCATTGCTTTTTGTAGGATTTTGGTTGTTCTTTCTTGTAAGTTTTAATTAATCTTTCAAAAAATAGGCTTTGTTTTATATCAGTTTGCTTATTATTGGGTCAATAATTTGTTAAAGGTCAGTACTTCACTGAATCACTAATCAGTGTTCTGAAAAATAAAGCAGATGTATATATATATATTTAATCTTTCCTAGTAAATATAGATGACACACTCATTGCTTTGCAGCCATCAAAGAGTGGGTCATTCTTATTATGGTATGACGTCTCAAAAAAATGCTATTGATTAGATTTCTCTATAAAGTAATGCATGATTTCATATATATGATTCTAATTTTCTGCTCCATTTTTTATTATTATGCTTTAGTTTTGAAATTAGACATAGTATAAAGTTTGGAGTACTTTTTGTGGTTTTATTACTTATATATATATATATAATTGAATATAATATATATTTTGAAATGGAATGATTAACAAAATTTGTGTTGAATGGTTGTTAGTATTATATATGCTTCATTTTCTGTGTAAGTGAATTATGCTTTAGAATAAGACAAACAATCTTATTAACTAGCATATTTTTTGTAACTGGATTTATTCTTGCTATTGTGGCCTCTGTTTTATTCTTTAGGTGTTACAAATTATGTTTTAACTCTAATAGTCTAGTGTGTTCATTTTCTTTGTAGGTTTCGTTTCATAGTTCACTTAAATTTACGTTTCATTAAGGTAATTGTATTAGAGTTAGCATTGGAGGTATGTTTTGTATAGTTTTTATTTTTTTATTGTTAATATTTTACAGAATTTAGAAGAGTTTAAATATCATAGATATTCATCCCTAGTGAAATAGGTTATGAGAAATTTGTGTGTTACGATGATAACAAAAGTTTAAAAACTTGTATGTCTTAGAGTAGCTTATGATAAATTTGTTTATTGCAGTGACATAAGGACACAAAATTATGTTTTTTTTTTCTATTGATATTGATAGATGATTATGTTAATAAAATAGGAGAAATGTTGTCCGATTTTCTATAGATCTAGTTACCATTTTTTAAACTTGCATGTATCATTATATTGATATAGTTTATTATGTGGATGTAATGTAGGTTAGATCAAACTATAAATATGTCTACCCAAGTTGTTACCGAATCTAATTTTTTCAGTGTTGTTGATTGTGTTCCTACAACAAATACACAAGAGGTACAATCTCTTGGTAATACAAGAAATTAAAATGAGGATAGTGGTATAAAAAGAAAGAGAACATATCCTGCATGGAATAATTTTACATTGCAAAAAATTTATGGTAAAATGAAAACAGTTTGCAATCACTGTGGTAGGAAATTAGGAGGAGAGAGTAGTCAGGGAACTAAATATTTACTTGTTCACATGGAAAGATGTCCAGTAAAAAAGGAACAACTTACCATGAATCCTAATGCAAGCCCCTCAGTCACAACTTACAATTTTGGTTCTGAACATGGAAGCAAAATTTTTGCTCATATGATCATTCTAAATTAATACCCTTTATCGATGGTTGAGCATAGTGGTTTTATAGACTACTCGAGTACTCTTTATACTATGTTTAAAATGGTATCAAGGAATACAATTAGATCTAGCATCTTGAAAATATATAAGGTTGAGAAGGGAAAATGTAGACAAAATGTGGAGAAAATAGAAGTATATTAGCTATAACCACTTATATGTGGATTGCCAATCATCTAAAGAGGGGTATATGACTGTGACAGATCATTTTATATATGACTTGGAAGTTGCATAGTTAGATTATGAGTTTTAAGTATGTACAATGACCACATGATGCTCCATCACATACTTATACACTAAGTTCTTGTCTATCATAATGGAATATTGAAGAAAGGATCAGTACATTGATTGTAGATAATTGTACTACTAACGATGCAATGATTCCACATTTGAAGAAAAAATTTGATTCTAGATAGGAAAGCTACTCAACATGCATTTTTGTGTAAATATTTTGAATCTAATTGTTAAGGATGGCTTGTATGTTACTAGTGATAGTATAGAAAATATTCGAGACAGTGTTGCTTATTGGTTAGGCACACCAAAGAGATATGAAAAATTTGAGGACATTGCTCGTCATCGTGAAGTGACATGTACTATAAAATTGTCACTTGATTGTGTGAAAAGGTGGAATTCAACATATTTGATACTCAACATAGCTTTATTGTACAAGACAGTGTTTGGATGATTAAATCCCGTGTTTTGAACACCCGTTAGTAGCTGGTTGGAGCCGGTGAAGAATTATGTGAAATATTATTTTGATAAATGATATTATATGAATTTACAATGATTAATGAACTTTGTAGCCGCTGTAATGATCCGATAAAAGATCTAACTTTATGCAAAGAAAGATTGGTCTCGAACCAAGGGATAAAACTTAATGGGAGAAAAATCTCGGATTAATTAAAATAGGAAATACTATGGCATAAAAATATTAATTTTGTCTAGCAACTGAGACCTTATAGTAAAGCCAATAAGTTTAAGAAGTTTTGACATGATGCTTTTTCCTAGTTACCATCCTTATGACTGATCGTGAAAATATATATACGCAAGTGCACGTAATCGATTCAAGTAATATATATGATAAGTAGAGTATTGTTCCCACAAAGACTATCTTCCAAGTACCACTAATTGTTCTTTTAATTTCTATTTGGCTATCAAAATTTAGATGAATTTAATTTTAAAATTATAAAAGAAAACTAAGAGCAAGAATCACTATTTAAAAGATTTAAATCACTATTAAAAAGACCTAGGGTGTTAATTTCACCAACTTTTCATTCTACTAATTTTATTAATCAATTCTAAATTTCTTTCTTCCTATTCTAATAGTAGGTTAACATAATTTGATTCCTATTATTTTTCAAGATATTATCTCAACCTATATGCAGGTTTTCTACATCTCGGTGATAAACTTAAACATATAGAAGGCATTAAGCATGGAAACCTAATTACTACACAAGTCATACAAGTACTTTTATCCAATATGCAACTTATGTCTATATAATGATATCATATTCAATTCTCATCTTTCAAATTTTGAATCAAAATCATAAAATCAAGCAAATATTGATCAAGTATTTACTAGCATTAAACACACATTATATAGATTAGAATAGAGAAGAAAAATCAATAGAACATCATAATTAAATTAGATAGAAATTCAAGTGACTACAAACCCTAGATAAAAATTGTTTAGTTCATATTAGACATGACTAAATCAACAAAATAATAATTCAAGAACATAAGATTCATAAACTTAAAGAAGAAAGAAAATTATAAAAATGCAGAATTACTAGCCTATGTACAAAAATTAGTTTCTAAAAACGTAATTAAAAATTGACCTAATGACTTAATTAAACCCTAAATATGAATTTATAGTAAACAAATTACATCAGCTGTGTTTTTCATATACGGGCCGCGACTTGGCCCTCTCTGGGTCACGACCTGTGTCTATTTTAGGCTCTTTTGCTTTCGTGTAAGTCTGAAGGCCCCGCGATTCAAGCATCATCAAGTTGCGGCCTGTGTCCAATTTTTCCCTTAGTTGAGCCTCTGCTTTCCTCTTGAGTTGCAACTTGTAAGTCCAATTCACGACACTATTTGCCTCCACCAACCATGCGTCTCTAACTTCGCCTTGAGTCGCGACTTATAAGCCCAAGTCGGGGCTCTAATTCCATTTCTTCTCAAATTACTTCTTTCAACCCGTCTCTTCATCCAACACTGACTTTTAATCGTTCTTAGCGTTATTTTGAGTCCAACAACCGCAAAAAGCATCATTTTCCACCATTTCACTTCTTTTTATGTTTTTCTCATGATTCATTGCACCAACCTACATCAAAGACAAACAAAAGCGTAATCTTGCACAAAACACACATAAAGACTCAAGATTACCACAAAAACACATTCTAAAATGACACTAAAATGAAGTTATCAATGGCACAGAACACGTGAACGATAGTTTAAGGGTTTTTGCCCAAAACTCAACTTAGGGAAAAAGTTTAAAAATGAGATTTTACCCCTTAAATTATATAGTGGAAGTAAAGTTTTGGAAATTAAAATAAATAATCATTTGTAAAGATAACTAAGGATTTGGAGACTTAACCAATCCCAAATTAGCTTGAGTTAAATTAAAAGTTGATTTTTACCATTTTTAAGTTAAGGGTCCAATTTCCCATCTTTTCAAAAATAACATAAAAAGAGATCCTAGGTTATGGATAAAAATGGTAAAAATGGGGGCTGGGTTTTTGTAGAATCTTTAAGAGAACGGGATAACATTGTCATATATTATTTGTAAATGGTCAAAAAGTGGTATTTTTGTAAATGATAGAAAACGGTAAACTTTCGTGAGAGGACGACAAGTTAGTATTTTTCTAAAGATAGGAGTTGAGTAGAACTCATTTTTCCAAAAACCAAAATACGAGTTATCCAATAAGAGAGTTCTCTAGTTAATGAATATTAAGATGCACAACACGGAGAGCATGTTGCGGTGAGGCCAATTTTCTCATATTACTGTAAAGATTGAAACGAAATCCGCCCTTATACACTGTAAGGTGTATAAGAGGCTATAGTATAGAGTCTCTAAGAGAACGTTATTGCATCTAGCTATCATAGAATATTAGCTATAAGAGTATGTCATAGTTTAATCTGAGTACACTCTATTAATTATAGTAATCGCGAAAAAGGAAAACGAATAGTGGTGTTAAAGATCTAGCTGGGAGCTATGGACTCCAAGTAAGTTAGGGTTTTGGGGTGTTAATTATGATGCATTTTTCTGGCAGAATACTAATCAATCTATTTTCTTCCAACCCATAAATGCTCATAAAATCAATCACATTCCTCCTAGGTTTTTAAACCAAAATCCTTTAGAACTTCAAACCCCTTAATCAACTTCCTTACTTACTAATGTTTTTTCCAAGCAACATACTCTACCTATGATTTTCCCATTTTCACTATAAAATCTTGCAAACACCAATGCAACCTCCCAATGATATTCATCTCTTATCACCAGTAATCCTGAAACTTTCAAATTCTTCAACTTCTCAAAGATTCTACATCAGAACATGTTCTCATTCATAACCTCACCAAAAATGAAATAAAAATATTGGAAAACAATCAACAAAATCTCGCCGAAATAAATCGTCCATGTTCTCAACACATCAAGGTGATATGGTTTCCATTTCCTCCTGTCGTCGGTTACATCTTTTCCATCATTTAGGCTCACCCCATGCAACTTACACTTGAATCATTTTCCACATTGAGTGGCACATCTCTTTTGGGCACCTTCAAAGATGCCCCCATCACTATAGAAGACATTTTCCTTCTCTTCATTCTACGTACCACTTCTCACAAGGACGTGTACGGACTAACGAACCCCAAACTAGCTCACATGTTTAATGACTTCACAAATCCTTATTCTACTGAAAAAGAGACAATTTTTTTGTAGAAGGCGAAAGGTACCCTCCTTATTTCTGGTCCAAAGTATATATGTTCCTCGAACCTTCGCACTAAGTAAGTTATTTTTACTACAATTTGATGATTTTTCCCTTCATTGCTTATCTTCTATAAATACATATGTACATAGTTTCATAACTCAAATTAATTGCATTTATATATGTAATTAAAAAGTCATGTTAGGATTTTAATCAAATTAATTTATATATAGGTTACTTTAATCCTCTTATTCAAACATGACAGGTGTCATTTCAAGAATTCATCAATAAATATTTAGAGAAAATTATATTTATGATGGATAGGAAATCAAGAGAAATGGTAGGGAAGACACCAGAACTACAGTGGCTTAACCCAACAAATGTGACCTACATCCACTAGTAAATTTTATTAATTTCTATATTCAATACAGATTCCATTGGTGTTTTGCATGTCAAATTGGTCTCCCATTCTTCATCACACCCTTCTAATTCAAAGTTTGGCTAAAATAATGAGCCTTTCCTCATATCATGGACTAAGTTGCTTGATTTGTTAAAACAAACGTTCAAATCCAGGCAATCGCATATTTTAAAAATTAAATGTCTCCAACTATGTGTTCCTATTTTAATGTTTGGCTCAATAAACTTTAATGAAGACATTTAATATTGATCGTGTCAATTTGAAGTTTGGATCTTTTGCCAACGAGGCTTTATCTGCTTGAGTACATTGTTAAAAACCAACCATTCGTTTTGCTCAAAGTCATGTGCTAGCTCATTATCCTTTATATTCTCAAGTACATCTACACCTTCTACGAAGGTAATTCATGCACGACATCATTGCAAGCATATCCTTCTACGAGATGTACTTTTGGCCTATTTGCAAGTAAAAAGGTCACATTTTGTTCATACCACACGCTTTGGATTAATGGTCATAGGATTTGGATAAAACAACATGCATAACATATTTTACATAATCATAACATATAATATATGTACAACTAAGCATTTATTACAAATAAATAAATCACCATGGAATAATTTATTATATAAACCACACAACATGCTATCATAGGCAATTCTTAATTAGTACTACAAAAAAAAAATTAGCCTCTAAGATATAACTATCAATTCCCAAAACAAATATTTTTCTCCAAGAGAAATATTTATCCATATAGGCATATATATAGAAATATGTAAATTTCAAACCAATAAAAAATATTCCCAAAACACATTTATATATGCAAAATATATATACATAACCTAAAAAAAATTGATATTAAAAATGTGCAACTTTTTTTATTTTAATATAATTTCTCTAAGCTAAAAATAAAAAACAAAAAAAAATCTTTTTCTTTTTTATAGTTTGGGCTGGCAGACCCAACCCAAAGTCCACGGGTCGTGCTTTATTATGCGACCCACAAGCCCAATCTTAGGCTTGGGCTCCCTTAGGCAAAGCTCAGTAGCCAGGCTTGGGCTACTCAACCTGCCTGACACCTAGAGCAAGCCTATGGTAAAGGCCAAGCGAAGGCACAAGCTTGGATTTTATTTTGGATTTGGGATAGTGCACACTATGTGTGGCCCAGCCCACAAATGAGATATGGTGTAATGACCCAAAAGTACTAACACTAATTTTGTTGAAATTAAACCATATTTAGCATTAAACCGATGTCAAATATATATAAAAAAAAACTCTTAAACGTAATGTGTGTACACACTAATAATATTTACATCAAAAACTTAAAAGTACTCTAGCAACCAAAACAACTTAAATTAAAATTGTCATTTTAAAAGTGGAGACTCCCTAGAGATCGGGCCACATGTACACATTTGCAAGGAGTACCTCGCTCTCACTGTCCAAGCTTTTCTTTTCCCTTACCTACAACATAAACAAGTAGGTAAGCGAAAACGCTTAGTAAATCAATCTGTGTAACGCCCTAATTTCTCATAGATTACCGAGAACACAGAGTTGTATCATAATTCATAGAAATGGCTCTTTTATTGAATAAAAACTTGAAAATAAATACATGAATCCATGGTTTTACAAATATAAAATAATTGTCTTTAACATAAAAATGAGCAACTTCTAAGTAAAACTTTAAAATAACATGTTTTAATAAAAATAGGCCTGTTTGATCTTCCTCGACTATATGTTCCCCACGAGTACATCACGAAGCTCTTAGGTCCCACTTGCCACCGGCCTTCCTATCCTTAATTGCCTGAAATAACAACATCATAAGGAGTGAGCTTCTAAGCTCAGTAAGGAAAATACATACAAAAGTTATTCATATAATCAAACATAACATAAATTCACAAGAGCCATACAAACACAAAACTCTAGGTCATATTATAGCTTAAGCTATAATTCTAAATCATAATCTAACTCATAAATCATAGGTCATAAGTCATAGACCATAAATCATAGGTCATAAGTCATAAGTCATAGATCATAAATCATAGGTCATAAGTCATACTCACAATCATAACTATGGGTCATAAGTCATAATCATAATCATATCTATAGGTCATAATAACAAGTTAGATATAATAAAAAGATAAGTGTTTATAAAGGGGTGGCAATTAAGCCCCGGACAAAAGTCCATCATACACCGGACATCACTTAGGTCTGTCATAAAGTTTTGGCAACCGAGCATACCAGACATAGTCCGTCATACATCATTGTACACCTTAGGTCCAGAAACACTTACCCGTTTATTGTACCTGAAATGTTAGATCATACAAACATAAACCATATCATAAATTACATAAATATGTCATAATACTAAACTACCTAATTTTCCTTACCAAAAATCGGAATATTGGAGACAAGAGCGGGATTGGAATTCCTAAAACCAAACATAAGAAACCATAAGTTTCTAAAGAAATGAAGTTGAAGAGAAGATCTAAACCATCGATATAAGAACTTATTGAAAACCTTATGTTTCAAAGGAATTGAACACCTAACCAAAAGTCACTATCACAAGTTAGGATTTGAAGAAAAATGAAAGAATAATAGAAACTATAGTGAACTAAACTTGAAGATAATGAATACCTTGGATATCTTAGAACCTCGATCTACACCTCGAACACTGAAATCACACAAAATCTTACTTCCCAGGTGCTTATAAAAGCTTTAGATTTGAAAGCTTTAACCCCAAAACCCTAGTGTTTTACTCTAGAATAATCTTAGCAGCTTGGAGGCTCTGAACTGTGCTTGAATGAGGAATAGAAATGGCTGAGTACTAGGTCCTATTTATAGAGTTCAAGGAGTGAAACTAACTCCCATTTCAATGAATAAATAAATGATTAAAAATGAATAAATTTGAATTATCTGTTCAACAGATGCCCATAACTCAGTCAAAAACATTCAGGAACGAGTCAAGGTTGTTGAGGGCGGTTTCTAGTTCAGAATTCTACGAAATTCAAAAATTGTCCACTGGAGCCGATATATCGCCTAGGGTAGGCGATATATTGCCCCTACCATGATCCCGAGGGTTTGTGGTTTCTTTAGAGCGAAGTCGACATATTTTCCGTATCAATCATAGGCGATATATCGACCCTTATAGCTGCGATATATCGGCATACGCTGATATTTTAAACACGTTTTTGCACATTTCAGAATAATTTGAAATTGATTAAAAACTACTTTGACTGAGTAAAACGTGATCCCAATAGATGATGGAAGGTTATAAAGCTTCTAGATCTTTCTTTTAATTAAACTATTCATGAAAAATATTAATAAACATGCTTGTGACAAGTGTCACACTCTTAATTATTCTATCTAAACCTTAGGTTATAATAAATAATATTCTTAGGACCAACTATATTAATCAAACCTTATGTTAAAATTAATATTTGTAAACCATAGGTTAAACTTACAAAATTCATAACTATTTCTACGAGTTTCTAACTAAATCCCGGCTTGAACCAATATCCACTAAAACTAAAATTCTACAGGTACTTCTATTACAACTGCTACTACTACCACTATCTAGCTAAGTAAAATTCTGGGACGCTAAAATTCTCCCCTACTTAAAATAATTTCATCCTCAAAATTTACTTACCAAACATCTCGGGATACTGCTTCCTTATATATTCCTCCAATTCCCATGTGGCTTCTCTTTCTGTGCTATTGTTCCACAAGATTTTAACCATAGGGACACTTTTGGACCTTAACTCCTTAGTTCCCTGCTCTAGAATGCGTACTGGCCGTTCTTCATAACTAAAATCTTGTTTTAACTCTATAGCATTGTAATCGAGCACATGGGATGGATCTGATATATATTTTTTCAACATCGATGCATGAAAAACGTTATGTGTTTCAGCTAGTGATGGCGGTGAAGCCAACCGATATGCTACATGCCCTACTTTATCCAATATCTCAAAAGGACCTATAAACCTTGGGCTTAACTTTCTTTTCTTTCTGAAACGCATAATCCCCTTCATCGGAGAAACTTTGAGAAAAACTTGATCGCCTACTGAAAACTCAACATTTCGTCTCTTAGCGTCGGCATAGCTCTTCTGGCGACTTTAAGCGGCAATCATTCGTTGTCTTATCTTTTCTACTGCCTCAGTTGCTTCTATTATAGCCTCAGGTCCTAAATATCGGCACTTCCTTCCATATAGCATCTCATAAGGTGCCATGCCTATTGTTGCCTGATAACTGTTGTTGTAAGATAATTCTATCAATGGAAGATATTTTCTCCATGATCCTGAGAAATCTAAAGCACATGCTCTCAGCATATCTTCTAATATATGTATGGTACGTTCTGACTCACCATCGGTTTGAGGGTGAAATGCCATACTTAATTTTAACTTAGTGCCCATTGCACGTTGTAGACCTTCCCAGAACTTTGATGTGAAAACCGATCCTCTATCGAAGACTATCATCTTTGGAACTCCATGTAATCTCACTATCTCCGCCACATAAAGCTCTACGTACTACTCAACGTTATAAACTGTTCTTACTAGCAAGAAGTGAGAAAATTTTGTGAGTCTATCTACTATCACCCAAACCGAGTCATGTTGCTTGGTGGTCCTTGATAATCCCGTCACAAAGTCCATGGCTATATCTTCCCATTTCCATTCGGGAATCTCTAATGGTTGCAAAGTTCCAGCAGGTCTCTGATGTTCGGCTTTAACTTTTTGACATGTAAGGCATTTTGCTACAAACTCTGCTATGTCTTTCTTCATTCCCAGCCACCAGTACATTGTCTCGACATCATTGTACATCTTGGTCGATCCCGAGTGAAGTGAATACGGAGTAGTGTGCGCTTCCTTCATAATAATTTATCTTAATTCACCACTTTTGGGCACACATACTCGATTCCTATATCGTAGCATGCCTTCTTTTTTCAAGGAGAAATCAGCATTTCCTGAGCTTTGTAGTGCTACCTTCATGTTAAGAAGAAACTCATCTTCTTGTTGTTTCTCCTTTATTTCCTCCATTAGTGTTGACTTGATTGTGAGGTCAGCTAGTTGTCTAGTTATCAGCTCAATTCTGGACCTCTTAATATTATATTGTAATTATTGAGCAATTCCCTTAAGTGTTGACAAGCTTCTGTAACTCTGCCTACGAAGTGCGTCTGCCACAACTTTAGCCTTTCCCGGATGATACAAGATCTCATAATCATAGTCCTTTACTAACTCCAGCCACCTTCTGTGCCTCATATTGAGATCCTTCTGTGTAAAGAAGTTCTTTAGACTTTTGTGGTTCGTATAGATTTCACACATTTCTCTGTAGAGATAGTGTCTCCAAATCATTAGAGTGAAAACCACCGCTGCTAATTCCAAGTCATGGGTTGGATACCACTATTTGTACTCATTTACCTGTCTCGAGGCATATGCGACCACTTTTTCTTCTTGCATCAAAACGCATCCAAGTCCTTGCTTCGATGCGTTGCAATACACTACAAACTTGCCCTTACCGTTTGGGACACATAGAATTGGGGCTGATATGGGTTTGTCTTTTAACATTTGGAAGCTTTCTTCACATTTCTCCGTCCATAAAAAATTTTGTTGCTTCTGCGTCAAATTTGTTAAAGATGTAGCTATTCTGGAGAACCCTTCAACAAATCGTCTATAGTATCCTGCCAATCCCAAAAAAATTCTCACCTCCATGGCACTCTTGGGTTTGGGCCAGTCCTTCATTGCTTCGATCTTGGCTGGATCTACTTCTACGCCATTTTTAGACACAATGTGTCCAAGAAATGCCACCTTCTCTAGCCAGAATTTGCATCTCTTAAACTTAGCGTATAATTGATGGCTTTTGAGTCATCCCAACGTCAGTCGCAGGTGCTCTTCATGCTCAACTTTTGTCCTTGAGTAGATCAATATGTCATCTATAAACACCACAACGAACTTATCCAGGTAGTCCTTAAATACTCTGTTCATAAGATCCATGAATGTTGCTGGTGCAATTGTTAAGACAAAAAACATCACCAGAAAATCATTATGTCCATATCTAGTTCGAAAAGCTGTCTTTAGAATATATTCTCCTTGTACTCTTAGCTGATGATACCCCGACACAAATCTATCTTCGAGAATACCGTAGATCCTTGTAGTTAATAAAAAAGATTGTCCATTCGAGGCAAAGTGTATTTGTTCTTGATCGTCACTTTATTTAATTCTCGATAGTCAATGCACATCCTCATACTCCCGTCCTTCTTTTTGAAAAAAAGCACTGGTGCTCCCCAAGGCGAATAGCTTGGTCGGATGAAACCCTTGTCTAAAAGCTCCTGCGGTTTTCATCATTAACTCCTTTAACTCGGTAGGCGCCATTCTATAGGGAGCATTCGAGATTGGTGCCATCTCAGGTGCCAATTCTATTTCGAACTCAATTTCCCTACTCAGAGGTAATCTCGATAGATCTTCTGGAAACACCTCGGGAAATTCGCATACAATGTGTATATCCTTCGGTTCGAGCTACATCTCTCGTCTTTTGTCCACCACACTAGCTAGAAATTCTTGGCAACTGCTATTGATTAATCGTTGAGCTTTGAGAGCTGAGACTATCGGTATGCGAGTTTGAGAAACTTCTCCTTTGAAGGTGAACTGCTCTTTGCCTTCTGTTTGAAAGTTTGCTGCCTTACCCTTACAGTCTATCGTTGCCCCATATTTTGCTAACTAGTCCATGCCTAAAATTACATCATAATCTGTAAGGTCTAACTCAATCAAATCTACTGGTAATTCCTTGCCTTCAATTCTAACTACAACGTTACGCACCCCTCTACTAGATAACATTATTTCCCCCGAGGGTAACTCCGTGACCAACTTATCTCTAAAAAGTTCGGATGGTATTTCTATGCTATCAACGTATTCATAGAGAAAAAAGAATGCGTAGCTCCCGAATCGAATAAAACATTGCATAGTTTACCAGAGATAGTGACCTGACCTGTTACCACTGTATTACTAGTTTTTGCTTCACCTCTAGCAAGAGCAAAAACCCTACCTGGCACAAGCTTGTCATCTTTATTTTGGTATTTCATCTTTGGGCAATCCTTTTTAATGTGTCTTTCTTCTCCGCAGTTGAAGGAACCTTTTGTCTTATATCGGCATTCTCTTAAATGCTTCCTTTTGCAGATAGGGCACTGGGGATACTCCACATAAGGCTTCTTATTCCCGTTACTTTCTGATGCAATTTTATTCTTCTTGTCGACCTTTTGATTTTGACCACCATCATGTTTTCGTTTATGGTCATTCTGTTCATTGTTATTCTTTTTGGCGTCCCTTCTGGCCGCGCCTTCTTTCCAAATCCTTTCTTCAGTCTGCTCGGCTTCCAAGGCTACCTCTAATGTTTCTGCATAAGTGGTTATCCCTCTGATCAACTTCACATCACGGGTTATCATAGGTTTTACTCCCTTCACGAATCTTTGAATTCTCAGCATCTTAGTGGGTACCATGTCTGCCGCGAACTTAGCCAGCCTATCAAACTTCCTGACATTCTTTGTCACAGTCGAATTCCCTTGAGTAAGTGCTATGAATTCATCACCCTTGTGGCTAGAATCGCAGGACTATAATACTTCTTGTTGAACACTTGGATAAACTCCCCTCATATGATGATGTTCACATCTCTAGTCTGCTTCACTATATCCCACCAGATGCGGGCATCTTTCTTTAGCAAGCTTGAAGCGCAAGAGACTCGATCTTCGTTTCCCAACCGCATGTGCTCTAGTATAGACTCCACCGATCGAAGCCACTCTTCAGCTTCTATTGGGTCGGATCCGCCGTCGAAGTTTGGCTGTTGCTGCTTTCTAAAGCGTTCATACACTGCCTCGTAGCGAGCTTCTGCCAACTATAGTAATTGTGTTAGAGGAATGATTTTCTATGCCACTTGTTGTTGTTGCCCTGAATTTATTTGGAACTCTTCTTCCCTTCTCCTTAGCTCTGCCCTAAGACAGACATTTTCTCTTTCCAAAATTTCTCGAGTAGCAGCTGCTGCCGGCTCTTCCACTACATTAGGTGCTTTTGGCATTCCTGGGGCTGCATTTCTTCATATGTGGGGGTGGCGGCTACTCCTCTTCCTCCCCTTCCCCTTCCTCAGCCTCTACCTCGGCCACTTCCCTCGCCATTTAGTCTTTCAGATCTTCTTGGTTCCTGCTCCATGTGTCTTTTGTGTTTCCCCAAAAGAGAAAAGTTTGAAAGAAACTAAGAAAAACAAAACAATTAGAGGTTACAACTTAGCCTATTATACTACTGTCTATTAGGTCCATCTATCTATAAAAACTACCCTATACAATTAAGTCCAACTCGGGTAAATGGGCCTTAACAATTGAATCTTCCATGAAGGAGGGATGGGTTCAGTATATCGTGCCCACTACTAAGGCCCCCTAACTTCCACTTGGACCCAAAAGACAGGAATTTGAACCCTTGCTTTATCAATTGTTATTCATTTTAATTAGATCTGATCTAATAATGCAAAGCAAATGAGCCTTCATGAATGGGATAACCCATAAGAGAGGATTTTAAACTTTACACTTTCAATTGAATCCAAAAATTGTTAACACTTACTAAATAATAAAACAATAACAAAAGCAAATAACATGTTTTCAAAAAAAAATAAAACAACTAGTGAAAATATTCTAAAATTTAACGATGTGTTCTTATATGCGTCTAATCCTCCACATCAGATCCATTATCATACTCAATGTCTGGTATTCTTCTTATAGCATTATCCTTTTAACCAAACTTGACTCCATTGGGCTAATTTATGAAAATAACAAAAAAAACATTACAAACATATTCCAATAACAATGTGTATACTTACTTGGTAACAAGTAGGCCCTTTGTAGATATCGTGTGTATTTCGTGGGAACGTTCAGGACCAATATAGTCGTGGGCTCTGATACCACCTGTAACACCCTAATTTCTCATAGATTACCGATAACACATCGTTGGATCATAATTCATAAATATTGCTATTTTATTGAATAAAAACTTGAAAATAAATGGATCCATGGTTTTACAAAAATAAAATAACTGTCTTTAACATAAAAATGAGCAACATCTAAGTAAAACGTTAAAATAATATGTTTTAATAAAAATAGGCCTGTTTGATCTTCCTTGACTATATGATCCCCATGAGTACATCACGAAGCTCTTAGGTCCCACTCGCCACCGACCTTCCTATTCTTAATTACCTGAAATAACAACATCATAAGGTGTGCGCTTCTAAGCATAGTAATGAAAATACTTACAAAAGTTAGTCATATAATCAAACATAACATAAATTCACAATAGCCATACAAACACAAAACTCTAGGTCATATTATAGCTTAAGTCATAATTATAAATCATAATCGAAGTCATAAATCATAGGTCATAAGTCATAAGTCATAGATCATAAATCATAGGTCATAAGTCATAAGTCATAAGTCATAGATCATAAATCATAGGTCATAAGTCATAAGTCATAAGTCATAGATCATAAATCATAGGTCATAATTCATACTCACAATCATAACTATGGGTCATAAGTCATAATTATAATCATAATCATATCTATAGGTCATAATATAAAGTCAAATATAATAAAAAGATAAGTGTTTATACAGGGGTTGCAATTAAGCCCCGGACATAAGTTTGTCATACACCGAACATCACTTAGGTTCGTCAAAAAGTTTTGGCAACCGAGCCTACCGGACATAATCCGTCACACATCATTGGACACCTTAGGTCTAGAAACACTTACCCTTTTATTGTACCTGAAATGTTAGATCATACAAACATAAACTATATCATAATTACATAAACTAAGTCATAATACTAAACTACCTAATTTTCCTTACCAAAAACTGGAATATTGGAGACAAGAGCGGGATTGGAACTCCTAAAACCAAACATAAGAAACCATAAGTTTCTAAAGAAATGAAGTTGAAGAGAAGATCTAAACCATCGATATAAGAACTTACTGAAAACCTTATGTTTCAAAGGAATTGAACACCTAACCAAAAGTCACTATCACAAGTTAGAATTTGAAGAAAAATGAAAGTATAATAAAAACTATAGTGAACTAAAACCTGAAGATAATGAATACGTTCGATAGCTTAGAACCTCGATCTACACCTCGAACACCGAAATCACACAAAATCTTACTTCCCTAGGGTTTATAGAAGCTTTAGATTTGAAAGCTTTAACCCCAAAACCCTAGTGTTTCACTTTATAATAACCTTATCAGCTTGGCGTCTCTGAACTGTGCTTGAATGATGAATAGAAATGGTTGAGTACTAGGTCCTATTTATAGAGTTCAAGGAGTGAAACTAACTCTCATTTCAATGAATAAATAAATGATTAAAAATGAATAAATTTGAATTATCTGTTCAACATATGCCCAGAACTCGGTCAAAAACGTTCAGGAACGAGTCAAGGTTGTTGAGGGCTGTTTTAAGTTCAGAATTCTACGAAATTCAAAAATTGTCCACTGTAGCCGATATATCGCCTAGGGTAGGCGATATATAACCTCTACCATGATCTTGCGGGTCTGTGGTTTCGTTCGTGCGAAGTCGACGTGTTTTTCGTATCAATCATAGGCGATATATTGGCCCTTTTAGCTGTGATATATCGGCATACACTGATATTTTAAACACGTTTTTGCACATTTCAGGATAATTTGAAATTGATTAAAAACTACTTTGACTGAGTAAAATGTGCTCCTAAGAGATGATGAAAGGTTCTAGAGCTTCTAGATCTTTCTTTTAATTAAACTATTCATGAAAAATACTTCCTTAATAAACATGCTTGTGACAAGTGTAACACTCTTAATTATTCTATCTAAACCTTAGGTTATAATAAATAATATTCTTAGGACCAACAATATTAATCAAAACTTATGTTAAAATTAATATTTCTAAACCATAGGTTAAACTTACAAAATTCATAACTAGTTCTACGAGTTTCTAACTAAATCCCGGCTTGAACCAATATCCACTAAAACTAAAATTCTACAGCTACTACTACTACTACTACTGTTGCTACTACTACTATCTAGCTAAGTAAAATTCTGAGATGCTACAATCTGGCAAACAAAATGATGTAATACAACAAGAACCAATGACCAAGTCATTGTCCACACAACAAATATATTAGAACACTTAGGGTTCCGGATAAATCTGATCCGTGACCAAACAATTCAAGAATGCCTGAACGTCCTAGCGGCATCGCAACACCTTTAGCAAGAACCGAAATCATAACCCTGCAGAAGAATTCACACCAGTGCATAAGTAAAAATTACGTCCAATAATAAAATTGACCCTAGAAATCAATTCGGGAGATGCCAAAATATCCCCTAGTATCTCAGCTCAAACCACAGTGGAGACTCGAGTCTCTGCACTGATATCTAAATCATGAATCCCTCTCGAGGGTAACCATTGGTTACCTAGGGTATTTATACTAACTTAAACGGGGTTGGTGGATCCACACCAGCTCATCGAGACTCCTAAGTTTTACTGGTAACAACTTACCTCCTAGCCAATTGTCACGATAGCTAACCGGGCCAATAATGTCAAGGGCAGAAATCCTCTGCACAATGGTTGAATAGGTGGAAATCACCTGCACTATATATCAACAGGTGGAAACCATCCATCCATTCACGAGATAAGCAAAAACCATCTGCGAAATAATATAATAAGTGGATATTGTCCATGTAATCATGAGATAGGCCAATAATATCAAAGGCGAGAAACCGTCTTAATAGTGATTGAATAGGCAGAAAAGATTCGCACTATATGACAACAAGTGGATACCATCCATGTTTAAATGACATGTGGAGCGTAAGTGTTGCCTAGTCATTGTCTCTAAATGAGTCATCTCTCAAACTAGTGTATAAGCCCTAATTCTAGCAAGCAATACACTAGTTAATTCATGTTGCTGACATATAAATCATAAACTGACTTACTAGCTGTCCTTTGCTGTGCACGGGCAATCTTCCCACGAAGAATCTTGTCTTGTTAGCAAACATTGTAACTAGGATACAGTGTACTCAGATTAATTATGGCATTGTAGTATATTATTATTCTACACTGGGCATTAAGGTCACAATCAGATACCCACTAAGGGTATTATCGTCCTCACACTTTTTAAGTCGTAGTATGACACTTAAGGTTTTCAAATTTATTCCCCCAACTGGTCTAGTTATTTGAAAGTCGACTTTTTATGAAATTTCTCGCTCTATTTCCACTATCACACCTAGCTGAAAATAAAATTTTGGAAGCGTTTTAGCTTTGCCAATTTTACCCTTCCTTTGATAAGTTACCAAGAATCTATTTTTTTTGGTAAACTTATTTAATTTTTAAACTTTGATAAATTAAGTAAATTTACTTGGTTAAGAATTAATATAAAGATGGTGATCAAATTTATTTTGTTTTTATGAAAGAAAATTAAGAGAAAGTTGATTTTCTTTTTAAAAGATAATTTATTCCATATTTCTTTAAAAATTAGGGTTTTGGACCCTTTGTAATTTCATAAACAAAATTTCATTAATTAATAAAAACATTAATTTTCTAGTATCCAAATTAACCTTGATAATTATTCAGTGTTCTAAACTTAAATCTATAATTATCAAGATTAAAATACATTTTCTATCAAAACCCTTAGAAAATTTCCCATTTTTCTTTCAAGTATAAACTTTGTTATTTTTAGTTCTAAATTGCCAACTTTAGGAAATTGTAGTTTGACAACTATTAGTCTACAAATTCTAAAACTTTGCAAAATTAAAATTTGCCACTGTAAGAAGTTTCTTGCCAAATTTTATACAAAAATAATCATTTTTACTTAGTGAAAACTATTTTCAAAGGTCCCCTTTAGAACTGCTCAGGAAAATTTTAATTTTTTCTTAAACTTTGAGGATTTATAAAATCCAATTGGTTCATTAATTAGGTCTTAAATTTCTTAGTCCTAGACTAGGATATGTGAAAATTTTCCCATACGAAAATTTAGTCATTTGGATAATTTTTACTCAGTGAAACGTGTTCCCAAACATTGCTGTCCAGAGCTATTTTTAACTTTTCTAGAATTTTTTGCCTAACTTTGAATAATCATATGTCTTAGCCCTTTTAATATTTTTCTTTGAAACTTTACCAATTGTATTAGAAATATCAAAAGAGTGCACATTCTAAAAATCAGTCAAAAATATATTAATTTACCTATGGAACTCGTTGTCCAAAGACGATTGTTTGTACAGTTTTCAAAAGTCATTTTTCCAAATTGCACACCAATTTTGTAAAATTCATAACTTGATCAGTTCAAAACCTTTTTGAATGTTTCTACACATTATAAACATCTACTCTTCTAAAATATACAATGAAACCAAGAAAATCAAGAAACAAATTTATATAATTTTCGCTTGACCTTTTAGAATTCAAGACTTAAACATTTCTCACATAAAATGCCGATGGAATGTTGGGTTCCATCACTAATCACTCATCCAAACATCCATGCATGCATGATCAGAAAACATTTAAACATTATTACAGTACCCAACATAAATTTAAACACATCAAATTACACAAAAAATGTAGATTATACAAAAATCAAACATAAATATAGTTTAGAGTGACCATATACCTCTTGTATACTAGCTTGGTTGATTTTGATTGATCTCTAGCACTTTTATCTCTTGATCAAACATTCAATCTACATATTTACACTCCCCACAAGCCCAAAAATCAGTTTATATAAGCTAACAAGTGCAACTAAAAGAAGAAACTAACAAAACTTAACAACTTGACAAAGCAAAATTTTAGACTTTCACCTTTCTTTGGTGTTCTTGCTTTGTGTAGTTTTTCCTACCTTCCACAAAATACCAAGGGCTTGTTTGACATTATTTTCTATTTTTTTTTTCAAAATTGTGTTTTTCAGAAATGAGAACATAAATTATTTTTTGTAGTTTTAAAAAAACAACAAGCGTTTGGTTAATGTTTTCTAAAAAAAATTAGTTTTATTTTTTAAAAAAAATCTTAAATAAAAATTTCATAAATATATTTACAAAAAGAAAAAACTTTTAAAAGTTTGTAATAAATAAGGAGATAAAGTAATGTGAAAGAAAAATGATGAAAAATAAGGAGAGAGAAAGTAAGGAGAGAAATTTCGAGGAAGAAAAATGGAGAAGAGAGGAATTGATGCAAGAAAAAAAAATGAGAAAGAAAGTGATGAGAGAGAAAATGGCGAGATACAAAATAAGAAGAGAGAAAATGAGGATATAGGAAGTGATGAGAGAGAAAATAATGATATAATAAGTGATGAGAGAGAAAATAAAGAGATAAAAAATGATGAGAGAGAAAGTGATGTCTGAGAAAGTGAGGAAAGACAATTTAATGAGAGAGAAAGTGATGTGAGCTAATAACAATTAAAAATGGTATGTGAGAAAAAAAATTGACAAAAAAATTTGAGAACAAATAAAAACAACTTTTAATGTTCTCAAAAAAAATTTGTAACTTTGTTTTTAAAAATTATTTTCTGAAAACAATGCCAACCACTCCTACTTATTTTAAGAAAACAATTTTTAGGTTTTAAAAACAAAAAACACTTTTTTAGTTAAGGAGTCAAACAACCTCCAAATGATTTAGGGTTTTGTATATAGAAGGGAGGAGATGAAAGAATTTGAGAATTTGTGAGGATTTGTGTGAAAAAAATTCAGAACACCTAAGGGATACTCGGCCAAAGCTAGAGAGAAAAGGAAGAGAAACTCGAGAGAAAAGTTTGAGAAAAATAGAAAATGAAGACTTTCTTTTGAATTTTTCTATTGATATGGTGTATAAATGAAACTCAAAATGACCAAAATACAATCCTAGCTGCCTCCTCAGTTAATTTAATTAAGACTTAATTTTTTGTTAATTAAACTCAATTTAACTAATTAAATCTATACTTAGTTGTGTATTTTCTAAAAATGTTACCAAGTGGTAATTTTTTTCTTACCTCACCAAATTGAAATCTTAACCTAGGGTAATTAAATTAAATAGATATTTTCATTTAATTTAAGTGGTCACACTCCTATATTTATAACTCATATAATTTAATTAACCAAAATTTTAGTGTTGGCTAAATGTGTATTTTTCACAAAATTACATTTTTAAAGATTTTTCATACAAAGATGAAACTTTTCGATCTTAATATGGGCTAATCCAATAATTTATGCCTTATAATATATTGCCATAATTATAGTTTTCTAATGATATTTTATCTGAGAATTTACCCAGTTAGGGTTTCCATTTCGATCTGGGACCGAAATGCTCGGTTTGTTACAAAACCGCACATTTCATACTTTGGCTAACAATAACAATATGAAATTTGCTTCTCAAGCATATATTATTACTAAAAGTAATATTCATACATAACTCACCACCTCATTCTTAGTACTAGTAGGTGCCCAAAACGCTTCCAACCTCCACAAAGGAGTGTAGGGCCAACACCTATTCTAGGCGGTCAACATGGCCACCCCTATGCCTTCTCTGGACTTGATTTCTTCCTCTCATCACGATTCCATGCCCAAATCCTTCTAACTCCACCCCTCATTGTTTTTCCAACATTATGGTTGATTATAAAGCATGAAGACCATTGATTTAACTGTTGCCAATGTTGGAAGTGCCTAAGTATTGTGTTAAATCGGATTGGGTCGAATCTACGAGCTACACTAGTCAAGAATTCGCCAATAGTAATCTCACAGTACTCCAAGAACACGATCTCATCTTTTACTGCCAATCGAATCTTTATGCTCGCATAATTGTGTTGCAAGAAAAACCATCATGTATCCACAATACAACAACCACTATGCAACCACCATTAGAGAAAGCAAATTCCCTGCAGATGTGTTTTTATGTTTTGTGATCATTATAATCTGACAATGATACAGGGATATTATCTAATAATGAACTCTCTAAGAGATATTTAAATTTTGAATTAATTCAAAATAACGAAAAAAAATCGTAATAATATCCATAAATCTTTAGATATCATATTAATAATTGAATAAAGTTAATTACCAAAATTATCTATTTATTTAATTAACTATTATCCTTTTTATTTAAATTCAAATTTAAATTGAGTACTCAAATCGGCCAAGCCTAGATGGGATCCATTGGGTCATGGACATAGAGTCAAAGTCCAATATTTTCCAACAAATTGGTTTAAAACTAGGGGAAAATATGTTCTAGTAATTATAATATGAAGATGTGTAACTATGTTTCATTAATTAGATATCTCTATTTTTGTATTGTATATGTATATAAAAACTTACACGATTTCTAATGAGGTAATACATAGTGATCTTTAGAATAGTATACCTGAAATAGGTTTTATTTCATTTTTTAAAAAACATCACCTAAAATAATTGCAAAATTCACTACCTAATTTGAAAATAGTTCTCTTTATATTCATTTAATTTAAAAATAATTCAATCCACAAAATGTGGGCTAAATCCCACTAAAGGTAGGGATTTTGATAGCTCAGCTAAAAAAAATTAGGAGCAAGGTCGCTGCCAGGATTTTTTTTCTTTTTTTTTTTGAATTTTCAAAAGCAACCGACAGATTGGTTACCTTTCAAAAATGAATTTATTTTTAGGTTATATTATCATATCTGTTGTACCCTAATAATTAGCACGATTTAATCACTCAGGTCGGAGTATAATTGGCAGAAGAATATGTGGAAAAGTAGCCAAGTATAACTTCTGGTTAATAATGATGTGAGCAACTCGAGTTGAGACTTGGCAGTATGACGTTCATGTTATCGTTAGGCCGCCTCCTAGGGTAACGATCCAGCTCGAGACTTGTAGGGGCCAAATCCTCCTTTGGACGCAGTGAAGTTAAGCTGAGCTAAGGTTCAGAAAACCTTGGATCCCCATATCAGTGAAGATATTCAGCTCATGGAAGTCTTGTCAGAACGCATACTGAGGGATCCCAAGGGACTTAGAGGCTCTTTATACACTCATCAATTCTCATGCTGTATTTCATATTTATCATTTATTATCCGAGATAGTAGGAGTATATTCTATTCTGTTATCAAATCATATCTCAATGTAAATGAGAATAATCTGTTTTAAATGTATACCATATTTATTCACGCGGTTACCCACACCTGTCCAGGAAATTCCCTATAAATATCAGGGATAACAGACAAGGAAGGGAACTGTCTTTTTGTATTACTAAAACTCTGCAAAAATTGTGAGAGAAAATCAATAATACTGTCTTGTGGACTAGGTGGATTTTAACCAATGAACCATGTAAAAGTTGTGTGTACGAAAGGTTTCTTATTATCTCATTATGGTTTACAAACAAGCACTAATATCCTTATTATATTTCTTAATCTACTATTGGCGAAAAACTGTGTCAACAGTTTGGTGCTTTCGTTAAGAGAAAATTAGTGCTTTACAAGTTTCATTCGACATCCATCATTGTGCTTACTCGATCGCTGCATGGCAATGAAATGGAGCAGCCTGGTGAGCAGGAGGCCCATCATACCGTTGTTCCCACTGAAAGGTGTCCAGATGTCGAGCAACGTCCTAGGAAGCAACCGGTGGGCCAAGACGACGCTGGGAGTTCGGCGTCACTCCCACCAAATCCTAATCCAGGATATTTAACTACTGTCGAGATAGAGAATGCCCAATTAAGTAGCCATTTCTCTAGGGAAAATAGACTGATCGAGGAAGTCCTGGCTCAGTTACTCCCTCTTGAAACTGACGTTAATGTCGGAAAGAGGCAAAGTGGGTCTCATAAGTCCCACAGGAGTAACCGGTCCAAACCAAGTCATTCTGTCAGGACCGCTACTCCGAGCTCTGTACCTTCAGAGTGAGACCATTGAAGTGCTCAGCCCACTGGTCACCATAGGAATCATCATCAGCATGTCAGTCAGTCGGCCAGAACTGCGACTCCCAGCTCTGTGCCTTCTGAACAGATTCCCAAGAATGCTCACAACAACCTGCCAGAGCGAGCTGGGACAAGCTCACGGAGACAAAACGCCCCAGCGAATCCACCTATGTCGAGAGTAGACCCCCCGACACAGACAACTCGTGACATTGGTGTTGTTCCAAGGTGGGAAAATTTAGTTCGTCCTAATGGAACAAGGATAGCCTCGCCAATAAGGCATCTGCCATCACCAGTAAGACATCCAACACCACCATGCCCACAACAAGATGCTCCAACTCGTGGGAATAGTAGGAAAAATTCTCCGCCATCAGTAGATACTTACGCCCCACAGACACATGCTGAGAATCCAAGTCCACGATCTTAGCTACGGGCTATAAGTTTTGAAAATGGAAGTTACTGGACAGGGAGCCAGCGTGGAGGCAGGTTTAAGAGCGTCTTGAGAAATCACCCTAGCTCAGCGCAAAGTCCTCAGTACGATCCACAGCCAAACTTGCGCGATCATTTAAACTCGCAAAGAAGGTATCCAGCTCACAACGATGATATGAGCTATACTCGACACGAGGGAGGTTCGCCTATCATACGCGACAATGGGAATGTCCCACCTAACCATGCTCGAGCTTGGAGGGACAACAACCCATCAAACACAAAAAATAGGATGGGAGCTCTTGAACAACCCCAACTAAACTAGGGACCAAGTACCTAACCCTTCAGCGACTAGCGTTGATGGAAGAGCAGATGAAGAAGCTTTTATCTGGAAAGGGGATTGATGATTGTGACTCTGATGAGGAGCTCGAACCTTTTGCTCCAAACATTGCAGCAGCTACATATCCTATAGGATAGGATGCCAAACATGTCGACATTTGATGGAAACGCAGATCCATTCGACCACCTCGGGATGCTCAACACAATGATGATGACTCACAATGTCGGGTTTGATCTAAGATGTATCATGTTCCTCACGATTTGGGTCGAACCTGCCAGATAGTGGTTTAAAAAGTAAAAAAAACATTCAATAAGCTCATGGAAGAAGTAGTCTTTCGAGTTTAAGAGAGCATTCTGAGCTTCACAGACAGTTCGTGTAGAGAGCGACTCATTGGCCAATGTAAAATAGTAACTTGGTGAATCCTTGAAAGCATATCTGAGCAGATTCATCAATGTTGCAGCACGAGCTAAGGATACTGATGATAGCTCCAAGAACATGGCAATGAGGACAAGAATCATGGTGGGAGGTTAACTATGGCAATAACTCCAACGAAAAGGAGTTAAAAGTGTAGATGAGTTCTTGGCCCAAGCTCAGGAATGGATAAACATGGAAGGGGAGCGATCTACTGTCGTAGGAACCAGCCAGGCCCCTATCCAACCCGCTGGAGCGGTGACAGTGTTGCAGCTATGACTCAACCTGTTACCCTAATAACCAGGCGGGAACCAATAAAAGGAAGGGGAATGGTGAGGGCGACCAGAACGGCACGAAGAAGAATAAGTCTATGGAGAAGTTCAAGCCCGTTTATGACACCTACACTAACCTAACAGACACTTGGAAACATATCTTCCTGGAAAATTCTAATCGCCTACCATGGAAGAAGCCAGAACCTTTAAGGCATCAGAGGGCGAAGAAAGATCCCTCAAAGTTTTTCTGATTCCACAATGACATCAGTCATAACACCAATGATTGTCAACAGCTAAAGGATGAGATTAAGACTCTCATTCAAGCTAGACCATTAGTCCAGTACGCCCGAAATCGGGTTGTTCCCAATCAACCTACCGGGCAAAATTCTCATCTAGCTCCGTAAGCTCTGACAGGTCAGCCAGAAGCTCAAATAGATCAGAACCGAGTTGACCCTCCCCCAATAGTAGGAGGAGGTATAACTATTTCTGGAGGACCTAATTTGGCAGGCACGAGCAGCGGGGCCCAAAAGAGGTATATAAATGAGTTGAAAACTCATAATGGTGTGGAATTTGTCTCGGAGCAGTAGTTATCAAAACAATAACAGTTGGAAAAACAACCAATCATTTTCACGGAAGAGGATGCTAGCCATGTTCAATTCTCGCATAATGACCTATTGGTGGTAACCGTGCAGCTCGCTAATCGAAGGATGCGAAGGATGCATGTAGACAATGGAAGCTCAGTAAATGTGCTTTTTAGGTCCACCCCAGAGAAAATGGGATTTTTCTTAATCGATGTAAAGGCGACCTCAATGACTCTGTACAGATTTTCAGGTGAAGGGATGGTGTCCATAAGGATGATCATACTGGTAGTTAAGATGGGAGACGAGGCACGAACTGTTCTGAAATACTTGAGTTCGTGGTAATTGATTGTCAAGTTGCAGATAACGCAATTTTGGGACGACCCACGATGATGGCTTTTGAGGCCATCACCTCGATCTAACACCTGGCAAAGAAGTTTCCCTCAACCTCAGGGATATGCACTGTAAGAGGATACCAGCTCGCTGCCAGAGAATGCTATATCATTGCTATGAAGGGAAAATCACAACCCGGGCAGCAGGCGATGGTTATAGGTGCAGGAGGTGAGGAGTCCCGGGTAATGGAAGTTACCCGTGGGACAGAAGAACCTCAATGAAGGGATGACGAGGTTGCCCAACGGAATGACATTATTCCATAAGTAGGTTGAGATAGATCTAAGCTCAAAGTAATAGAGGAGCTCGAGGAAATAAATATCGATCCAGAAGTACCTTCAAGAGTTGTAATAGTTGGAAAAAATCTTGAAGCCAAAATGAAGAAGGAGCTTGTCGAATTCCTGAGGAAGAACCTGGATGTCTTCGCTTGGTCGCATGAGGATATGGTGGGAATCTGTAATGCCCCACATCACTATGGCTGCTTCCTGGAATGATGACTGGCCCTGCAAGCCAACATGAGTCTTTCCAGTGTGCTTTGTCCTCACTTGCACGCTTCTTTGGAACATGTCTAGCACGCTTAGCTTTGGAGTTCTCAAATGATGGGATATTGAAAAGAAGATGCATCTTGTTGGCATAGGTAGTACCCATCAATCCATTTAATCCATACTCAATTGTGTAGTCCCATACCTACACAGTCTTAGAATCATCACACTCTGTCCTTTCCAGGCTTTACCCGGTCTTTCCCCCTACGGATCACAGAATTCTGACTGTCACAATCACCACCCTTAGGGGCCTGACATCCCTGTCGGCCACACTTCCGGCTGGGTCAAGGCTCTGATACCATTTGTAATGCCCCACGTCACTATGGCTACTTCCTGGAATGACGACTGGCCCTACAAACCAACACAAGTCTTTCCAGCGTGCTTTGTCCTCACTTGCACACTTCTTGGAAAAACTTCCCAAGAGGTCACCCATCATGAGATTACTCCAGGTCAATCACGCTTAACTTTGGAGTTCTCAAGTGATGGGATGTTGAAAGGAAGATGCATCTTATTGGCATAGGTAGTACCCATCAATCCATTTAAGTCATATTCAACTGTGTAGTCCCATACCTACACAATCTTAGAATCATCACACTTTGACCTTCCCAAGCCATGTGGGATTGCACAGTTTTTACTCGGTCTTTCCCCCTACGGATCACGGGATTCTGAGTTGTACAGAATTAGTTGAACTTGGACAAGAATGTGCCTATAAAGTCCCAAAAATGAAGGATTTTGGGGATAATACGATCTAAAGCATTAGAAGTAGAAGTAGCTCGCCTACTTAAATGCGGATTTATGAGGGAATGAAAATATCCGATCTAGGTTGCTAACCTCGTGCTGGTCCCGATGCCAAATGGGAAGTGGAAAACTTGTATTGATTTCTCCTATCTCAACAAGGATTTTCCTAAGGACTATTTCCCACTACCAAGAATTGATTAGTTGGTAGACGCCACAGCTTGTCATGAACTCATGTCTTTCATGGGCGCGTATTCTAGATATAACCAGATCGTGATGAACCCTGCACACCAAGAGCATACTAGCTTCATGACTGAGCATAACATATATTGCTCCAAACTTATGCCATTCAAGCTGAAGAATGTCGGTGCAACATACCAACAGTTAGTCAACAAAATGTTCACTAACCAGATCGGAAGAAACATGGAGGTGTATGTCAATGATATGCTCATTAAATCAAAGACTGTCAGTAACCATGTATCCGATCTAGAAGAATGTTTTGGAATATTGAGGAAATATGACATGAACTTGAATCCCCAGAAGTGCACTTTAAGAGTTTCGTTGAGAAAGTTTATGGGGTTTATAGTCAACACAAGGGGGATAGAGGAAAATCCAGAAAAAATCAAGTCATTGTTAGAAATGCCTTCACCTAGGTTGTGTAAGGAAGTGCAAAGCCTAACTTGAAAGGTGGTGGCCTTAAACCGCTTCGTTTCAAAATCCACTGACAAGTGTCTCCCATTTTACAACTTGCTCAAAGGAAACAAAAAGATTCAATGGACCGAAGAATGAGAACCAAAATTTGCGACCTAAAAGTGCATCTAGCTGAACCCACCATATTATCAAAACCAACATCCGGAGAGTGTTTGTTTCTATATCTGGCCGTGACAGAAAACACAGTCAGTGTTGTGTTAGTTTGAGAAGAAAATTGGGCGTAAAAGCCCGTATATTATGTAAGTAAAAGACTTCTCGGAGCTGAATCACGATACCCATTGATATAAATGCTCGCGTTCTGTCTCATTTTGGCTTCAAGGAAGGTCAAGCCATACTTCCAGTCCCATTCTATTCACGTCTTAACCGACCAACCTTTAAGGCAGGTTTTGCAAAATCCTGAAACGTTGGGACATCTATTAAAATGAGCCATTGAACTCAGTCAGTTTTACATATTATATATGCCATGGACAGCAATCTATAGCCAATCCCTTGCTGATTCTGCGGCCGAGTGCACAGGTTTTCAGGACAACCTAATAAGGGAGCCAGTGCAGGAATTATGGAAAATCTTCGTTGATGGATCGTCTAATGAAAACGGATCGGGAGCTTGGATAATCTTAATCTCACCTGAAGAGCATTGATTCCATACAACTCTCAGGTTCAGATTCAAAGCATCCAACAATGAGGCCAAGTACGACGCCTTATTGGCAAGACTAAGGGTAACAAAAGAGCTAAAGGCAAAGGCCATCCAATGTTATAGTGATTCTCAGCTCATATTTAGTCATATATTGGGGGAATATCAAACTCGTGGTATCAACATGGTGGCCTAATTAGCCAAGGTTAAGAGTGAGTTATCTGAGTTCGAGCTTAGCTTCATTGAGCAAGTACCCTGCAAGCCGAATTCCAACGTTGATGCTTTGGATTGACTTGCTACCATCAAAGAGGCAGATACACTGAATGTAGTTTCGGTGGAATTCTCAGAAAACCTGAGTATAACAGCAGAAACGATTGAGGTTGGAATGATTGACATAAAACTGACCTGAATGACTCCCATAGTGGAGTACCTCACATCCAAAAAACTGCCTGACGATCGAAAGGACGCGAGAAAGTTGATGTATCAAGCTCAGTGATATGATATGGTTGAAGGGATCCTATATCAACAAGGGCATTCGCTGCCCCTCCTACAATGTGTTCTTCTCGAGGAAGCGCATACTATGTTGCAAGAAATATACGAAGGCTTCTGCAGAGACCATGCTGTGGGAAAAACCTAGCTCCAAAGGTACTGAGATAGGGCTATTTTTGGCCTACGCTGACAAAGGACTCGATTTCGTATGTGTAGAAGTGTGACAAATGCCAATGCTTCACCATAGTTGCTCGAGCTACTCCCGTCGAGCTGACCATGATCTCATGCCCTTGGCCGTTCACAGTATGGGGAATTGACTTGATTGGTTCTTTGCCGACAGGAAAAAGGAGGAGTTTGTTATGTGGTAGTCACCATCGACTACTTCGTGAAGTGGGTAGAGGTTGAACCTTTGGCAACCATCACCTCGAAGGGAGTCCTGGACTTTGTTTTGAAGAATATCATATGTCGATTTGGACTCCTGAAAAATATTGTGTCAGACAACGGAACTCAGTTCGATAGCGATCTCTTCACATAATTTTTTGAAAAGTATGGCATAACCTAAAGATTCTCAGTGATAGCATACACAGGCCAATGGGCAGGCTGAGGTCGTAAACAAGAACCTGAGGGCAAACTTGAAGAAATGATTAGATAAAGCCAAGGGATTATGGTCCGAGCAAATCCCGCAGGTATTGTGGGCCTACCAGACCTCACATCGAACCTCCACGAGACATACCCCATTTTATTTGACCTTTGGAAGCAAGGATATACTCCTAATTGAGGCGCTGGTGACAACCCACAGACAAAAGAACTTTGATCAGGATCATAACCAGGAGCTACTTAGTTCATCCCTCGATCTAATCGAAGAAAAAAAAGAGGCATCACAATTACAGCTTGCCCATTACAAACAGAAAATCACTCGTTATTTCAATTCGAAGGTAAAAGGATGTAGACTCAGATTGGGTGATATGGTTCTCTGAAAGGTCTTTTTTGCAAGTGAAGATCCCAAGGACTGTATGCTAGGGCCGAAGGGACTTTTAAGCTAGCCCGACTAAGTGGAGAAATAGTCCTGCAGACCTGGAATGCCCTACACCTAAAAAATTATTTTCAATAATCTTGTTGTCTTTAATGTTTACGGAGTTACAGAAGCACAAAGATAAAAACAAAAATAATAAATCATTAAGGTCCCTCAAGGGAGGTCACCTCCTCTCCATCTCCCTCGGCAACGTCCGAAGCTTCGACGGTCTCCGAAGGTTCTTGTGAGAATTGAATTTTGAACTTGACAAGATATGGTTCCCAAAACTCTTGTTGCATAAAGGAGAAGTTCCCGTCCTGGTTGAAATCCCAGCATTGGTAAAGCATCTCCTCCATTTGATTCGATGACTCAACAACTTCCTCCTTGGCTTTGGCATTGACTTCATCAAGTTTTTTTTTCTATGCCTCTCATTCTCGGCCTGCAGTTGGTCCAGTTGACGGCTCACTTCTACGACCTGATTTTTGGCAACTCCCTCGTCTTCCTAGGAAGTATTCAAGGCAGCCTTTGTAGACTGCTTGCTCTCCTGGGAGGAAACCAGGGCAGCTTCGGCAGACTACTCACCATCTTTGGTGGCGCTCAGGGCGAATCGAAGCTCCACATCCCTAGCTTTAACCCAAGCAATTCCTTGGAGTTGAGCCAAGACAGACTGCAAAAGGATAAGGCAAGTCAAGATTAGTTTTTTTTTAAAAAACAAACTAAGGAGAAAAGAAAAAGAAAAGTTAGAAGAATGAGAGGGACTCACAGTGAGGTTCATCCCCATAGCAGATTCGAGGGTGTCCTCAGGAGTATGCTCCGCCATAACCCTCAGGTCTTTGGAATTGGCTCTGTAGGTATGGCCAACCATATGGCTCGCCATCTCATACACAGTTCTCTGAAACGCCTCAAGGATCCTGGCCAACTCGAGTGGCTTAACTGGGATCTGGACGGTGGGAGCCTCGCCTTGAATCACTTGAGGGATTGAGGGAGGTACATGCCAAGGAGGAGGAGGCAAATCTTGGAGAATCGTGACTGTTGTCACCAGAGCTGGGGGAAGAGCCTTTTGAGGTTGCTCCTGGGTGGAGCTAACACCTTTGTTTTTAACTAGAGACTCGGTGGAAGCCTCGGTCTTGGGAGTTTGTTTCTTTGTTAGTCTGACCCTCTTCACCACAGGACGAGCTCCGACCTTGCCGCCTTAAAAGCACCCCTCAAACCCGGGGCATCTGGAAGCTCCTTCCCTTCACCTAAAAAAGAACAAGAAGAAGGTTTAGATGTAAGAAATAATTAGTCAAAGTAATGTTAAAACAAGAAAAAGATCAAGAACCCGACCATTTGAGTTAGGGGATGAATCCACTATGATCAACTCGGGGTTATGGACTGGGCTAGGCACAACCTCTAACTCTTGAATTAACGGAGAAGGGAGAGAATCTAAAATTACTACCTCCTGGGTCCAAGGGGGTTCAGGTCCTTCTTCGGGGCTGGACTCATCTACATACTGCTTAAAACCAAGAACGCATATACCCCGACACAAGGAAGGCTAGGTCCTACTGTTTGTCCCGTACTCCTAAAAAATGGTGGACATAAATGGAGAGTATTATCAACCACAATGGTGCATTTGGGGTAGCTATGGTCATAGAATACCACCAAATGATCCACATACTGAAGGAGTGTTGTGTTTAGGTCCAGGTCAGTAAGGTGGCGACTAATGAGTTGGTTGGGGTTGAAGCGAACTAGCCTAAAACTAGTTGCAACCCGATCTAACTCTCTATATGGGTTACCTTGGCTGGAGGGGAAAATTGCTGCCCCGGATGCAGCTCGCTTTGGATCAAGCCCCTGATTATCTTTAGGAGCTCGCCTTTTGTGCACCAGCAGTGCCACGTCTTCTTCCTCCTCGATGTCTTCATTGGCTGGCAAGGCTTCTTGAGAAGGGGGAGCTAGGAAGAGCAGCTAAGGTCCTGAGAGCCAGCGTTTGGCCCTCGCTAATTAGGTTACAGGCCACCATGGTGGCATCGTTCACAACCTAATGGAAGTCTTTCTTCCTCGGAGGAAGACTAGAAAAAGTTCCATATTGACCCCCAAGGGTCACAGACTGCTTTGTCCTTGAAAATATAGCTGCACAAGGAATGAACTTAGTTAGAATACTTGAACAAAAAAATGTGTGAAAATTATAAGAAAGTTCACATGCTGAATTCATAATGATAGAATACTTACGAGGGCAACTAAAGTATCGGTGCTCGTAGTTCCTGAACCCATTTTACATAAATAACATGTCTTTATAGTCATTTGGGTGGCTAGGGAGGTCGATGACAGAGGCTGGGTTGGGAAAATGAGTGAGGTAGTAAAAACTGTCACCTTTCCCCTTCAGGTCAGGACTGGCCTTGAAGCATAAAACATAATATCTATTGGAGTGGGGACCTCCCACTCGTGCCTCAAAATAGATATTTTAACCCCGTCAAAAGTTTGTATAAGTTTAGCAGGAGCTAGAAATCTACGAAGTACTAGTCCAGTGGGAGGAAGACACCTGCTTTCAGGTGCTCATCACTCCTAGCCCAATAGTCATTGGAGGGGCGCAGCTTTGCTCTCCTTCCAATGGAGGTCAGGCATGTAGGCCATCAGCTCCCATCTCAATCCCATGACTGAGCAGAATCTTGTTAACTTTCCCCTGAGTCGATATCTGGGACACTATGTGCTCGTCCTCGAAGAACGTATTGGGGTCGACGACGAGTTCCCTCTCCACCACAGGGCCAAAATGAGGAATTGGAGAGTCAAAGGTGACCTACTGGCCCTTGCTCTTGCTCTAAGTAGAAGATCTCATGATGTTTTTCTTTGTGGGGGCCATAATTTATCTCGCCTGACGACAAAGCGGCCTATTAGTGGTGACCTAAGACAATTACTAGCTACAGCTATAAAGGTACAAAAATCTGAGGGTTTAAGTGGTTTACTTTTGGGATATAAACAAGAGCCAAGGTGTGTTCTAGCCTCAACGCGTGTTTCAACGTGTGGTCCTAGGCCACGCGCTTTGATTTCATGAAATTCCCTGATACTTTGGGATTCGTGTGCTAGACTTGTCAGACCCACTACTTTTCTTTTGAAAGCAGTTTAATGAAAAACTGCATAAGAAATCGTGACCCTTAAGCTACCCAGAACCAAACCTAAAACCCTTTCGACTTTTACACCCAAACAAGTATTCTAATTGATTTATGAGTAACATTTTCTTTGTAAAACCTAGAAAATTTGCCCAATTTTATGAATACCTTATTTCTAAACAAGCCTAGCATCCTTCATTTAGCCTAAACCGAACCCTATTTCTTATTTACACTCAGACGTAACATAAACGATATTGAGCAAAGAACGTTTTTTTTAAACAAAAAACTCACTGGAAAATAAAGAATTGAAAGATTCAAACTAGATGAGGAAAAACTTACAGATTATATCTTCATTCAAAGAGAATGTCGATACTTCCACAGGAAACTCCTTGAAAGCTTCTGAGAGTCTGAAAGGCGATGAAGGTTTTTGGAAGAATTTTGAGAAGAAAAAGGGAATTTTTTTTTTGAAAGGAAACTTTTTGAATGCAAAGGTGGTGAGGGTTCAGGTCTGATCACCCTATTTATGCGTAAACTATGGGAATTAATTTGGGCCATCCGATTGGGTCAAGTCGAGATCCAAAGGCAAAGATTAAATGAACCATACAGAGGCAAAAAAAAAAGAGCAGGACAGTTGTTACAGTCCTCGAAATCCAAACGGGCGCCAATTACAGACATCCACGTGTCTAGTACTCGAGTACTAGGTACGCACGATTTTACATTGCAGAAACCTAACAACCCTACTATGCATGTTAGAAAGCGATGACATCAAGCATGAGCAGGACCTTGGGGGAAAAATGTTGTACCCTAAAAATTAGCACGGGTTTAATCACTCAGCTCGGGGTACAGTTGGTAGATGAATATGTGGAAAAGTAGCCAAGTAGAACCTCTGGTTAATAATGATGTGAGCAGCTCGAGTTGAGACTTGGCAGTATGACGTTCATGTTATTGTTAGGCCGCCTCCTAGGGTAACGATCCAGCTCGAGACTTGTGGTGGAAAAATCCTCCTTTGGGCGCACTAAAGTTAAGCCGAGCTAAGGTTTGGATAACCTTGGATCCCCAACTCGGTGAAGATATTCATCTCATGGAAATCTTGTCAGAACACATACTGAGGGATCCCAAGAGACTTGGAGGCTCTTTATACGCTCATTAATGCCCAAGCTATAATATATATTTATAATCTATTATCAGAGATAGCAGGAGTATATTCTATTATGTTATCAAATCATATCTCAATGTAAATGGGAATAATCTTTATTAAATATATACCATATTTATTCACGCGGTTACCCAAACCTATTCAGAAAATTTCCCTATAAATATCAGGGATAATGGACAGGGAAAGGGACTACCTTTTTGTATTACTGAAACTCTGTAGAAATTGTTAGAGAAAGCAATAATATAATCTCGTGGAATAGGTGGATTTTAACCACTGAAACATGTAAAATTTGTGTGTACGAAAGGGTTCTTATTTTCTCATTACGGTTTACGAATAAGCACTAATATCCTTATTCAATATCTTAATCTACTGTTGGTGAAAAACCACGTCAACAATATCTTATATTTAAGATACATTTTGGTTACCTTAAGATACATATTAATGAGTCACAATATAGTATAACAAGTTATTATGTGTAGTTCATTAGTAAAGGTTATTTTTAGTATACTAGTTGTTACACCAAAATTTCAAGAATGAATAAATAAGCCTTGAAATATAGGCTCGAAAAGTGTAAGCTCGAAAAATAACAGGCATTGGATGAGGTTGTTATTGACATGATTCCTGATCTGTTGTTATTGGCAATCAAGAAAAAGTTGAAAGGTTCGAGCTTAAGTTTCAAGCTCGAAAGAAAGAATCTTCTCTGATGCATTTGGGTATTATTCGAGCAATAGTTGCAGGCTCGAATGCATTGGTCTCCAAAGATTGAGTTTGATGAAACCACTAGGAGAGGAGGAGGCTGACTTGAATATCGAGCTCGAAGTCTTGTTCGAACTCTAAAGCACGTCCACCTTATGATCGGGCTCAGGAACGCGTAGCTATTACGAAATCCCTATTCCTAAGGGATTTGTTGTTATCAGATATCAAATCCCAATTATCATGGGATATTATGTAATTAATGTATTTATTATCATTTATTTGAAATTTCAATAATTGAGTGTAACTTCCTGAAAGAATGGGAAGATATTCTGTTAACCAAGCCTATAAATAGCCTAGGGAATTTAATTTGTAGACACACACAAAATTGTACTAAGAATACTTTTCCAAATTGCTTTTTGAAAAAGCTTTGAGAGACTATCAAGATCAATAATATTGACTCGAGGACTAGACATATTTTAACTAATGAAACACATAAAAGCTCGTGTGTTCTATTTTTTCTGAAATATTGTGCAGTGCTCTTTGTAATTAAGTTGGCAAAAGGTGGCGTCAACAGTTTGGTGGTTTCATTGAGAGCATTAAGCAAATCTCTGTATGGTTTAATCAGAAACCTCATGCACATCATCAATGGCCGCCATGAACAATCTAGGATACATATCCCTGAGGAACGAACTCTTGAGACTGAGAACTATCTGCGAAGGCTTGGGAAGAAACCTACGGCAGATCAGGGCCTGGATGAGGGAAGCACATCATCTGACTCCAGGGGGCCACCTGCTCCAACCCCCAAACCTGATGAGGATCTCTATTATAACCCAGAAAGGTATGTGCCCATTGTGGAATTGGATAATCGTGAACTGCACCAACAATTGGCTGAAGCCACATGGCATAATGAAGAGTTGGACAAGCAGGCCGCAGAGGCCCAGGTACCTCGGAGGAAGACCAGAAGGCATCCCTGCGGGAGTACGACTGCCTGAATGGCCGAACAAAGGACCCAGCAGACCAAACCAAGGCCTAGGGCAAACACTGACAATGATTGCTCTAGGAGGAATACTGAAACAACTACTGCTGGTAATCCTACGTTGAGTGTAATTGCGGGAAGGGGGAATAACCGAGCTCCCTCAGGAATAACCCAGAGCCAGTCTAAGCCAATTCTGGACCTTCCAAGCCCAACAATGGAAGGCCCCCACCATCGCCTATAAGGAATCCTTTGTCTCCAACAAGGCACCCATCTCCAGTGCGAGAGGCACCCCAACCGGCTCCTAATAGGAACCAGACAGGGGAGCGGGCACCTCAAAGACCTTCTCGGAGTGGCAGCCGAGACAAGAATTGCAAAGCTCAGCCCAACCACAGGGGCGACCGAGAGGCACCTCGAGGACATAGGGCATCCCAGCCAACAGAAAGTCACATGTCGAGGTCACAAACAACTAGAGAGAAGGGGTTAGTGGAAGATCCACCTCGCAACCATCGAGCCACTCAACCAGAGAGAAATGTTAGTTTCATGAGTTGAAGTTTGGACCTTAGTAGGTCGGTGAGCGTATATAATACTGAACCCAAGAATACTGGGAATTATGAGAATAATCCTGATCTTCAAGATCATCTTAATCAAAACCGAGGGCAGGCTAACCCCTCGAACCTCGATTTACGGACACATCTAAACGGCCGAAAAGAGCCCATGAAGCCAGTATATGGTAACCAGAATAACCCCATATTGGGGCAGGGATTTGGAGTTTTCACAAACAATAACCAGATACCCCAAGCGCAAGCTCAACATCCGGTGGACTTGGTGCAGGAATGAATTAACCAGCTCGAAAGAGCATTCAGACTCCTTCAAGATGAAAGGAAAAAGAACAAGGTCGATGACTCCGATGAGAAGCTCAAGCCTTTTGCTCTGCATATATCGAACACTCTGTTCCCTTAAGGATTCAAGATACCACTTTTACCTCCTTTTGATGAGAACTCAGACCCATACAATCATCTGAGCACGTTTAACATAATCATGTGTGTCAATAACGTTGGTTATGAGCTCAGGTGCATGCTATTTTCAACCACATTGACAGGACAAGCAAAAAAATTGGTTTGATAAGTTCTGAGGCATTTGATCTCGTCTTGGGAACAATTGGAAAAAGAGTTCAAGAAACAGTTCAAGGCCATGCTAGGCGAAAGACCCGAAGCCTCGGCCTTGACTAATGTTAGACAACAGCCGGGAGAGTCACTAATTAGCTACCTGGCAAGGTTTAACATTGTGGTGGCATGAGCCAATAATGTTGATGACAGTGGTCATCTTATGGAAATATGAGTTGGGATATTGCCAAGAAGTCTCCTTTGGGATGATATGCAAAGGAAAACGAAAAGAACAATAATCGAGTCCGACAAAAGGGCTCAGATATTTTAAATGTAGAGGAGGCGAAGTTAGCATTAAAACTAACCCCTCAGCCTATTATAACTACAACGATGAATGTTAACTAAGCCTCGACCTCGACTACCCCCTCAATGTCTCGACCCTCAAGAGACAACCCTTCAAAGAGAAAGAAAAATAAAGGGAATAACTCAAAGGCAGATTGGGGGGGGGGGGGGGGGAAGAAAAAAGGAGACAATTATTTCTCCATTTACACGGTTTACACTGAGCTTACTGAAACATAGGAGAATAGTTTTGTCGCAAATTAAAATTAGGTCCCGTTTAGGCGACCTGACCCATTACGAACTCAAAAAGAGACACCAATAAGTACTGCAGATTCCAAAGGCACATCGGGCATACCACCGATGAATGTCAACAACTAAAGGATGAGATCGAAGGTCTGATCTCGAGAGGGTATTTTGGATAATAAATAAGAAACTGAAATCTGACTCAAGCGTCGGTTGGGCAAAGGGCAGCTCCTATGAGCCTGCCCAGCTGAATACAACCTCACGAGTAAGGGAGGATGATCAACCTCCCCCAATAGAAGGGGAGGATTCGGTAAGTATTTCTGGAGGACCACACCTTGTTTGATCGAGTAAAAATTCCTAGAAAAGATACGTTAACGAGCTCAAGACAGGGGACATATGTAACGCCCTGGATAACCAATACCGTTACACTGTGTGTTTAAAATAATGCAGGACTTGCTAATCAAGTCATTTGAATAAATATGTGATCCTAAAGTTATAATCAGATTAGGGTCAAAAGATTTTTGGTCATTAACAGTTAATTTCCATTAAAATAGATGTTTGATACATGGGATCCCAAAAACAGGGTTTACAGAACAAATTTACAAACATCCAAAAATAGTATATAATCAAATGCCACTCTAATGGAAAAATACACGTTTTAGGTTTCTATCCCTCTATCAGCCATCGGTCGTGGCGGATGACCAGCTGACAATGTACATTTCTCCCCCAGAGCTCTCCAACTCATGGTTGATCCACCTTACCCTTGCCTTTACCTGCACCATGTAGCACCCGTGAGCCAAGGCCCAACAAGAAAACCATAACAGCATAACATAATCAATAATGATAATCAAATAATTCACAAGATAGGTAATCAAATATTCAACGAGCAATAGCATCAAGCTAACAACAATAACCATTTATATTCAAAATTTTATCTGAATCAATACACAAAACTCAGGGTCGATGCACTAAAGCCACACCCTCTGTTTAACCCACTGACTCAGGCTCGCTTAGGACAAGTCTAGTGTTTATCTAGCTGATCCCAGCTCATGATGTCTGAGCCGCGTCTTGTGCACAAATTATCATCCCTGGCACTCTTAGGTCGTTCATTTCATGCTCAGATGGCATTATAACAGTTATACAACATATGTATTCAAATATAGGGAATCTCTGTTCCAACAGAGCCACACAAGGGTACATTTTGCTTACCTTTAATTCCGATCGAAGATAATGGAATGGTCCCGAGCACGATCCTCAGTCCCGAGCCTTGGCGATAAACCTAGTCACAGTGTCCAATGGGTAATTGTTAACTTCTAATCCAAATAAATACTTAGGAGACAGAAAGTAGCTTCCGAGATCTCAATTTCTACTAAACCGGGTGGTAGAAATTGTCTCGAGCGCCTAGGTTTGAACCCTTCGAGCCTCACCAATTCTAGAAACAATTCTAAGGCTAAAATCCCCAGGCGGGTCACGACTTGGTCTAGTGATTCATGGCGTGCCCCCAAGTCAGAGAGCAACCCAGGCCAAATAGGCCACACACGCTGTGTCGCCCCATGGCTGGGTCGCGCCGCGCCTCCTTCGAACCCAGAAAATCTATGTGTTTACCGAGTTTTTCGGAAACGAATAACTAACAGAATAATAAAAAGATAAGAACTGTAGAAATACTGAAATGTAACTAAACAAACAGTGTTTTTACGTGGTTCAGGCGTTAACAAGCCCTAGTCCACGAGTCGATGTTATTATACTTGGAAAAGGTTACAATAAGATGGCTGGTGCATAAGAACTTCACACACTCCCAATGTTTCTCTCGGGTTCTCTTGAAGAAGATGAAGCTAGAGAGATTTTTGTAGAGTTTGTGCTATGTGATCTCTCGGTCCCCCCTCTTCTTGTAAAATGAAGAGGCCTTTATAGCTAGGGTTTTGGATTAGGGTTTTCCTTCACGTACATGAGTCTTAATTACACCAGCCATAAATAGGGGATACAATTACTGTAGTCGCATGGCTACAAGACTCTATGTGGGTATATTTACGTGAAAGTATGGGGAACACACAAAGTCAGCCGTCTTTTCCAAGTTGTCAGCGGAACAGTAGGCGAAAAGGTACCTTTAGGCGTGCTGGGATGTGTGCGGCTTTGTCCTGACGGGCGTGTCAGGCGGGATCCTGTGTCAGACGGATATCGTTCCAAATATGCCTTCTCCCGGACTCGACAGTTCGGTTTTGTTCTGTGCGAGGCACGGAACTGTTTCCGCGGAGACCACTTGAAGGGCCTCTCCTGGAAGGGGCCTCCCCGAGGGGTATCCTTCGGGAGTCCGGGAGAGTCAACGAGTTTCCGTGTTGTGCTTGCTTGGAAGAGTAATCCGGATATCAAACAGGGGAGGCGAAGCCTTTCTGTCCATCCGCGAGCTCTGGTCACCTACCGTGAAAGACATCGATAATTCTGCTTCCCCGAAGTCATCAATCTAAACGCTATCCGGAAATCTGGATAACATTTACCCCCCAAGGTCGCGGAGCTTTGAGAGATCCGGGAGCTTGTACAATCAGTTTCTTAGACTAGGCGAGGGGGCACCTTCTGTGTTCCCGAAAAGGTTCCTTTTTCCCGCCTGAGTATTAGTATGAAAGAGAAAAGGAATTTCTTCTGTTTGAGACCAAGTACTCAAGCGCGGCAAGGATCACGTGTCATTCTGGGAATGGTTCTGCAACCAAGACGTGTGCGCGAGGCGACTTGTTGAGGATGCGTGCGTCAGTCATCTGACCAATGATTTGACGGTTTTTAATGGTACTCAGGGCCCGAGGTGGTGTAATGATGGGAAATAAATACTTTATTCCCATCCGAGGAGTCATAAATAGGATCGTCGCTTCCTCTCCAGCCGTCGGATCTGATGCACACAGAATGGGAAGAACGGGACCGTCCATTTGAGGAATTCGAAATGGCCTCTTCCCTGCTATAAAAACGAGGGAAAGGACCTTTCTTCCTCTTTACGCTTGCAGATTCTCCATCTTTAGGATTTTCAGATTTCCAAACCTTCGAACTCTCAGGCTTCCCAGCTTACGTTCCTCCGAACTTGCCATTTCTTTTGGTAAGTATCTGGAAACTTTTCTTTTTGATTTGGCAGTGGGTTTATTCCCCGAAGTTCCTGGTTTGAATCGTCGTTCGTCTTTGCAGCTTTTACTTCTCGCGATCGTGCTGTGCAGTGATCCAGTCACTCCCTCAACCTCCACCTACCCCGAATATCAGTAAGTATTTCTACTTTGCTCTTTCCTCCCAAACCTTAGGTTGCTGGTAGTTGTTAGAGTAGAGGTTTCTGCCATTATTGCTTATGTGCATGTGTGAATAGGGCTTTGGTAGGCATGTGATTGATTGTGAGTCGATAAGTAGCCTTTTCTGCGTGTTTTGTCGATTTGCGTTTGGAAAGTCGTCCCTTGTTTTGCTGTTTTAGGGCATAAGCATGAACGCCTTTAGGGTGTCTTTCTCTGGAAAAACACTTCTTTTGGTGGGCTTAGGCTCGGGGTCTGAGTCTGGTTCCTTGCTGTCCTTCGGGTGGCATGGTGCCAATCCCTCGGCAAGCTCGGTGGGAGCCTCTCCAAGCAGTTTTTGGGGAGGGTCTCCCCGACGCCTTTGATACCACTAGGGTATGACAAGGGTGCTGACTGCTTAGAGTGTTTTCTTCTTTCTTTTCTTTTGTCCAGTGACGAACATCTCGAAGGAACAACTCCTTGCTGCGGGGGAGGCTGAATCTGCCCAAGAGAAGGGCTCTCCTGTCGCTGGTGGAAAGGGGAAAGGAAAGGCGAAAGCGGTCGCGGCTAGCCCACCAACCTCCAATAGTTCCATCTGGGAGATGGACCAAAAACCGAACCTTTTCAAGAATTATGGCATGCTGGAGCTGTATTCCTCTGAGGCAGGCCTGAAGAACATCCCAGGTCTGATGTGGCACCGTCTGTCGGTGCTGGGCGAGTCAGCTAGCCAGAGCCACGAGGGCTTTGGTGCCTGGAGCTGGGCACACATAGTGTGCGGAGCGCACTTGCCCTTAAGGAGTTACTTCGCCAATTTCTGTGTGAAGGCGGGGATTGCCCCCTTCCAGTTAATTCCTCCCAGCTACAAGCTCTTAGCGGGGTGGTTCATCTTTTGCAAGTCCCGGAGACTGGAAGCTCCTACCCCGGAGGAGGTGCTGTACTTTTATGGGTTGAAGTCTCAGCCTATGAGGGGTCACTCAGACAAGGTGGGGTTTTACAGGCTAGAAAGGCACCCGGATGTGATGTGCCCCACTTGTCATACCGCGAGGGTTCCAGACCTCCGGGAATACTGGTTCCTGACGACTGGCTTCCCGCTGAAGAGGGTGCCAGCCCTATCTTTGGACTTCAAAATCCCTGGTAAGTGCTCCTTCTTTTCCTTTTCAACATTGTTTCTTTGCGTTAGATTTTCCTTTTGGGAGGATCTCTAACGCTTGTATTTGATTTTTGCAGAAGTCGTTCCGCGGACACCTCGCTGCGCGGAGATGATAAGAAGGTCCAAGTTCTACGAAGGGCTCTCTGAGGAAGAGTTGAGAGTGGAGGGACTTGTGACCTCCGAATCGTTGAGGGAGTATGGGTTACTCGCCTCCTTCCAAATATCGAGCCAGTAAGTGGTAGGGGGCAGACTCAGGTGTCGGCTGACATCCGGGAGCAGATTGCCCTGGAGCTGTCTAAGGTGATCACCCAAGCCGCTCGGGACGAAAATACTCTATCTCCTAGTTGGGCGGAGAGGTTCCCCGACCCCCAGCCGGAGGGAGAGGAGATCGAGGCTCGCCACGCCGCGGCTTACCCTAACGAAGGGGCTCCGGGGGCTAGTTCCTCCGGGAGAGGTAAGACTAGTTTTCGATTGATCCACACCCCCAGCCTGTCTGAGGTTTCCCAGACCTCTCAGATGGGGTTTGATCCCCGTTTCCTTAGGCTAGATCTGCGTAGGATACCTTTCAACAGGTACTGTGATAGGGTAGATGAGCTCCTCTGGTGTCTGAGTGATGGTAGTCTGCCAGAAGGTGTCATCATGGTTGACCCTTCTTCTCTCAGCATGTTCTTCCCGGACTTCAAGGAGTACGGGAGCTTCCTGGAGCAGGAAGCGATGTTTTGTTTTGCTCGGGGAAGGCCATCCACGTTTCTCGTGCATGGTCGTCCCTTTCAAACTTTTCTTTTTCTTGTTTCTTGTTCCCTGCTGGTGGGCTTGCTTGTACTTTTATGTTGCTGATTGTCTTGTCTTCCGCTTATCTTCTTTCTCATTTCTTGTTGGTTCGTTGACCTTGCTTTGTACGTTTCTTGCAGAGAATCCCGAAGCCAAGATCTTGGGGAGGGTTACTTTGCTTATTAAGAAGGCTGCCACCAGCCAAGACCCGCCCACGGGGAAAGGACGGAAGACCAAGGCTGGTAGGGGAGGTAAGGCTGCCTCCCCCAAGAAGACAAGTGGCGAGGCGCAAGCGTCTCCGAGGGTAGAGAATTCCCCTGCTGACGGGCCTTCCGAGACTATGATGGTCTCGAGTAGTAGTAGCGACGGGGAAGGGCTTGTGTTCCCCGTGAGGACAACTGGGGTGAGCAAGCGTCCCGGAGAAGATGCTGAGGGTGCTAAGAACAAACGCCTTAGACACTCTTCTCCCGGTCGAAGGCAACAACAATAGCAACGACAGCAATCACAACTACAACAACAGCAGCAACAGGAACAAGAGAGACAATCACCAACGCCGCAGCAGCAGCAACAACAACATCCAAACCAGCAGCAGCAACAAGGGCAATTACCTCTGCTACCGCAGCAGCAAAAGCAACAGACCGGGGCCTTAATACCCCGGCTGCCTCCTTCTCCAGCCCAAAGGGGGTCTACCCTTCCGGGGTCTCCGTCTTCTCAGACAACCAATCTTCCCCTGCCTGGCCTGAAGTTCCACTTTCCGCGGAAGCCAACCAGTTTTCCCGCTGCCCTCCTGGAGGGTGTAAGACGGGCCGATAGTTTTTTGAAGAGGCGACTAGAGGCGGAGAAGGCCGTTACTCAGGGAAGGGCAGATAACTTGTCTGCCGTGAAGAGAGCTGAGCTGGCCGAAGGGGTGAGATCTCCTCACCCGGCCGGAGCGGTTCTGGATGGTCCAGCCTTGGAGAAGAGGCTGGTGCCTAGGCTCGGACGTGCATTGGCGCCGTTCGGAGCTGAGATGATGGAGGACATGGCCCTGAGCTTATGCGTGCTCAATTCTGAGAAATGGGCCATCAGCAGCAGCAAGGATCCGCTGTTGCTGACACACGCTGTGAAGCAGCAATTGTCCGGGGTAAGCCGTCAGTTGTTATTTTTTGGGATCACCTGTCTTTTGGTCCTGCTTTAGCTCATTCTGTTGTCTTTCCTTGCAGGCCTCTATGATCGCGGAACGCTCGTTCCGGGAGGTTGGTGCAGCTCTGGTTCAGCTGGAGGAGAGCCAACTGGCTCGCCAGGCCTTGGAGGCGGAGAAACAGAAACTGACCCAACAGGCCTTGGGGGCTTCGGAGAAGATTGATCAGGCCCGGCGCACGGCTGAAGAAGAGGCGGAGAAAGAATATCTTGCCAAATATCAAGAGTACCGGGCCAAGGCAGAGAATGAGTTTAGACAGCGGTCGGATGGGATTAAGACCGAAAACTCCAAGCTCCGGGAAGAGCTGTCCCAAGCCAAGGTGGAGAAAGATACCCTGGAAGCCCGCTTGCAATCAAAGAACGATCTCCTCCTTAAGCGGCAAGAGGAATATTCCACTCTTCAGAGTAAGCTGCACGACGAGGAGCAACTCCATAAGAGGAGCAGGGATCTCGTGTCTATGCTTCAGTTGGGGCTCGCCGAGAAGGATAAAGAGATCGGGGCTTTGCAATTCACTGCCAGGGGGCATGTGACCGAGAAGCAATCCGTGCTGAACCAAAATAGGGAGCAGCGCAAGGCGATTGATTCTCTTAAGGGGGAGCGGGATGCCTCCAAGGCCGAAATGGAAAAATTGAGGGCCCAACTAACTGCCGCGGAAGCACAGCTGACAACCTACGAGGCGGAGCGGTTGAAGGAGAAGGAGGATGCTGAGGTGATACTGAACAGAACTATTAATATATCGCATGTGGTCCTCATGCATCAACTCTGGAAAGTGAACCCGGAGGTGTTAGGCTATCTGGGAGATGATGCCGAAGCCATGAGGGAGAAGCTACTCGTGTGGGATCAGGGCCCAGAGGCGTACGTCCAAGCTTATAACATTGACGAACGTGCTGAAGCTCCTGAGGCGGGAGATCCCGGAGAGGCGGGGACCTCTGAACCTTCTCATGACCAAATCCCTCCTTCCAATGAGCCGACTCCGCCAGCCTCAGCTGAAACAGATGCCCCCGAAGCTGCGGTCGTGGACGCTGTAGTTACCCCCAATCCTTGAAGGGGTTTTATCTTTAATTGTTTTTCGTTTTGAGTTTTTCATTGCGGACATTTTTGGCATAATCATAGCATTCTCCTTTCTTTTCTGCCGAGTTCTTTATTTATCTTTGCGCTTAGGGTAGACATTTATACGCTAGAAACTGTTGTAGGGGCGTATGGGGTTTTGGTTCCAACGGCCAAAACTTATGCACTTTCCACTTGAAGCTTTAACGGATGATGTCTTTCCCCACGTAGTTTCTAGGTTACGAAGGTTTCCTGGTTCCAACGGCCAGGCTCCTTTCACCGTACTTTATCTTTCCTGAGGCAAATAGCCAATCCCGGGACTTGTAGTTATACTGTTCGCTGGGATTGCTAAGGTGAGTCGTTCCATTGTTTGGAACGGGAGTTCTTTTGGTGAGCGTCGCTAGACTTAAGGTTAGATCTTTGCGAAGCAAAACTAACTGTTGTTGCGAACCTCATGGTGGCTGGCTTTAGGGACCTGGCATGGAGCCCTGCGAGGCTAGATCCGCGCGAAGCAAAGCTTTAGAGCGCTCGCGGATCTTGCCATCTTTTGCCTTGCGGGATCCGGAGCTGGAGCATGCGAAGCAAAGCTTTACAGCGCTCGCGGATCTTGCCATCTTTCGTCTTGCGGGACCTGGAGCTGGAGCTTGCGAAGCAAAGCTCTACAGCGCTCGCGGATCTTGCCATCTTTTGCCTTGCGGGATCCGGAGCTGGAGCATGCGAAGCAAAGCTTTACAGCGCTCGCGGATCTTGCCATCTTTTGCCTTGCGGGATCCGGAGCTGGAGCATGCGAAGCAAAGCTTTACAGCGCTCGCGGATCTTGCCATCTTTCGTCTTGCGGGACCCGGAGCTGGAGCTTGCGAAGCAAAGCTCTACAGCGCTCGCGGATCTTGCCATCTTTCGCCTTGCGGGACCCGGAGCTGGAGCTTGCGAAGCAAAGCTCTACAGAGCTCGCGGCGAATTCTGCAAAGGACTTGTCAAGGAGTTGGGGGTGTTTTGGCGTAGCTCTATGAACGTGCCTCAACCCCCAGTCCCGTCCATCGCTGGGCTACACAAGAGATAATTCTTATGATACATAATGGCAGGCATTTTCGTGGCAATTTTCACTTAAGCACATAATGCACATATGACACGTAATGCAAGCATGTTCATGGCAACAAATAAACCTAAGCTTAACAATTAGAGCAAAACAATTTAAAAACTTCAAACACAATGCTAGCACATAAGTGGTGTTCTGTGTACGTTTTGTTCAAGGGGCGTATGGCTAAGCCTTAGCCATGTATACCCCCCAAGTGAGCGTGGGGTCCGGATGTCTCCGGACCGCGTGGTCACTTGTTAAAACGCAGCTTTGATCATAGGGATAAAAAGTGCAGTAAAAGCGGAGTGAATCCCTCCGTGTTTCATTAAAATAGCCTGCTAGGCGTTAGTTTTACAACAGGGAGGATTATTTCCACATTTTTCACTTTTGTTATTTTCACCAAGGACTTCCGAATGGATGGTCCGGGGCCTACTGGTAGTAACGGCGGAGGTGCTCCGCGTTCCAGGCGCGCGGGACTTTAGATCCGTCGAGTCTCTTTAAGTGATACGTCCCATGGCCCACTTTTTCTTGGACTTCGTAGGGGCCTTCCCAGTTGGGTCCGAGGACTCCTACTCCTAGATCCTGCGTAGCAGGAAATACTCTCCGTAGGACAAGGTCTCCAACTTCGAATGCACGGCTCTGGACTCTCGTGTTAAAGTGTCGGGCTATCTTGCCTTGGTACATTTTTAGTTGGACCTGCGACTGCTCCCGGAGCTCTTCGATCATGTCTAAGGACTCCTGGAGGAGGGCATGGTTCCGGGTAGGATCGTAGGTGTCTTGCCTGTGAGAGGGGATCATAGCTTCTACTGGTATGACGGCCTCGCAACCGAAGGTCATGGAATAAGGCGTGTGCCCCGTCGAAGTTCTCTCTGTTGTGCGATAGGCCCAAAGTACTCACGGAAGTTCTTCCGGCCAGTGAGCCTTGCAGGCTTGGAGTTTTTTCTTCAACGTGGTATTTAATATTTTGTTTACAGCTTCCACTTGTCCATTAGCCTGGGGTCTGGCGACTGCGGAAAAGCTTTTGATAATTCCATGCGAAGCACAGAAGTTCGTGAAGTGTTCACTGTCAAACTGATTTCCGTTGTCGGACACAATTTTCCGTGGAAGCCCAAAACGACACACTATATTCCTGATGACAAAATCCAGTGCTTTTTTAGATGTGACCGTGTTCATAGGTTCAGCTTCAGCCCATTTAGTGAAGTAGTCTACCGCGACTATGGCGTACTTCACTCCACCCTTTCCAGTGGGGAGGGAACCTACTAGGTCAATGCCCCAAACGGCGAACGGCCAGGGGCTGGTCATTAGGGTAATTTCCGTAGGCGGCGCTCGCGGAACCTTGGCGTACCTCTGGCACTGCTCACACTTCCTGACATAATCCACAATCCTTCTTCATGGTGGGCCAGAAGTATCCTTGTCGAAGGATTTTTTTGGAGAGGCTCAGCCCGGAGGTATGATCGCCAAGAAGCCTCCGTGAATCTCATGGATGATGGTGCTGACTTCGGTTCCGGCAACACACCTAAGGAAGGGTATGGACAACCCCCTGCGGTAAAGCTTTCCATCCATAACCACGTATCGGGGGGCTTGATACTGGAGCTTCCTTGCGTCAGCTTTATCAGTGGGGAGTTCTCCGGTGGTGAGAAATCTGAGGATGGGTCCTATCCAGGAGTGGGAATGGTCGATGATGGCGTTTATCCTTCGCGTCTCAGTACTGGGGGCTTCTAAGTGCCCGATGGGGACTAAGCCATACTGTTCAATCTCCGGGTCCGTTGCAAGCTTGGCCAGCGTGTCCGCGAGTGAGTTCTGGTCCCGGGGGACCTGGCGGATTTGGTAGCCTTTGAAATGCTGCAGTAGGTCGCGGGAGAGAGACACGTAGGCAGCCATCCTTTCGCCTTTCGTCTGGTATTCCCCGGATATTTGGTTTACCACAAGTAGGGAGTCGCTGTACACTTCGATTTTTTGGGCTCCGACTTCTCTGGCCAGTCGTAACCCAGCTAACATGGCTTCGTGTTCTGCCTCGTTGTTGGATGCTGGGAATGCGAAACGGATGGCGCTTTGGAGCTGATGCCCTTGGGGAGATATTAGGACGACCCCCGCTCCAGCTCCTTTTTCATTTGAGGCTCCGTCTACGTAGACCTTCCAGGTGGGAAGTTCCGGGACAGGATCTTCTGGGAGGTCATTCATTCCCGAGCACTCCACAATAAAGTCCGCGAGAGCTTGACCTTTTATGGAAACACGCGGTTGGTAGTGGACGTCGAACTGGCTTAGTTCCATGGCCCACTTAAGCAATCTGCCAGAAGACTCGGGCTTCTGCAGGACTTGTCGAAGAGGGTGGTTGGTGAGTACTTTGATGGTGTGTGCCTGGAAATATGGCCTCAGCTTCCGTGAAGCGATCAGCAAGCAGAGGGAGAGTTTCTCGATCATCGAATATCTGGACTCGGCGTCCAATAACCTCTTGCTTACGTAATACACAGGGAGCTGGATACGGCCATCTTCCCGGACGAGAGCGGCACTTACTGCGTGCTCAGTCACAGCTAGGTATAAGAACAACGCCTCTCCTTCGACCGGTTTGGACAGAATGGGGGCTCGGGTTAAATGTTCTTTGAGGTGTTGGAAGGCCGCTTTGCATTCAGGGGTCCACTCGAACTTCTTGTTCCCTCGCAGAACATTGAAGAAGGGGATACACTTGTCGGTGGCCTTGGATACGAAGCGGCTGAGAGCAGCTATCCTTCCGGTAACGCTCTGGACATCCTTATGCTTCCGGGGGGAAGGCATATCTATGAACGCCTTTATTTTCTCAGGGTTGGCTTCCACTCCGCGGGAGCTGACAATAAAACCGAGGAACTTCCCAGACGAGACCCCGAAAGTACATTTCTTTGGATTTAGTTTCATCCCGTACTTTCGGATCACGGTGAAAGCTTCCTCAAGGTCGTTACTGTGGTCCCCGGAGGTCTTGGACTTTACCAACATGTCGTCCACGTACACCTCCATGTTCCTCCCCAGTTGGTCCTTGAACATTCTGTTTACCAGACGCTGGTAAGTCGCCCCAGCATTCTTCAAACCGAAAGGCATGACCACGTAACAGTAGACACCCTTATCCGTGAGGAAGCTGGTGTGTTCCTGGTCCGCGACATGCATCTTGATCTGGTTGTATCCGGAGTACGCATCCATGAAGGATAAGAGTTCGTACCCGGAAGTAGCGTCCACCATCTGATCGATTCGCGGGAGAGGGAAACAATCTTTCGGGCAGGCCCTGTTTAGGTCCGTGAAGTCAATGCACATTCTCCAGGACCCATCGGGTTTCGGGACCAGAACTGGGTTGGCCAACCACACGGGATAGTGCGACTCCTGGAGAAAGCCTATGGACATCAATTTGTCCACTTCAGCTTTGACGGCTTCGGCTCTCAGTGGGTCCAGCGGCCTCCTCTTTTGGCGAATTGGAGTTGCAGCTGGGTCTATGTTGAGTGCGTGGCACGCAACATTGGGATTAATCCCCGTCATATCAGCGTGGCACCACGCCAGGATATCCTGATTATCCTTCACAGTGGCCACGATCTTATCTCGAACGGCCGACGGCAGGTTTTTCCCCACCTGAATGACCTTGGTGGGTTCTCCCGGATTGAGGATCACCTCTTCGACTTCCTCCATCGGCTCTATTGCTTTTTCGATTCCCACTCTTGGGTCGAGTTCGTCAAAGTATGCCTCCTGAGCACCCCTAGTTTCTGGCAATACTTCCCCCAAAGGAATGGCAGCAAACGTCTCTCGGACCGTGTAGACGGATCGGACGGAGACGTTATAACAGCTCCGTGCACTTCTTTGGTCTCCTCGGAGGGTGCCAATACGCCCATCGTCGCAGGGAAACTTCAAGCATAAGTGACGTATCGAGGTTATGGCCCCACAATCGATCAGGACCGGTCGGCCTAAGATGGCATTATACGCCGTGGGGCAGTCGACCACCACGAATGTGCTATGCTTGAAGGCACAAGCGTCGCTTTCTCCTCTGAGGGTGACTGGAAGTTGAATTTTGCCTAATGGCATGAGTGCGTCCCCATTGAAACCTTGAAGCTGGATGGGGCATGGGGCCAGGTCCGTCTCGGTCAATCCGATCGCGTGGAAGGCCGCTTTGAAGAGGATGTTCACGGAGCTTCCGTTATCGATCAAGATCCGTGAGACCTTCTTATTGGCAATCCGGGCTTCAACCACGAGGGGATCGTTGTGGGGGAAGTGCACATGTCGAGCATCGTCCTCCGTGAAGGTGATGGGAAGATCCATCATTCGGGGACGTTGAGCAGGTGATTGGACCAAGGCGCACATCTCCTCGGCGTGCTCTAACTCCCTCCAGTATCTCTTCTGGGAGTTGCGGGTGCTTCCGGCAAGGTGTGGTCCTCCGGAAATGGTGGCGACGTGTCCGTCAACGGGTGGCGGAGCAAGGCCGGGCGGATATGGGTTGCCTGGTCCTGGAGCCAACAAGGCAATGGGCGCCGGAGCAGGTGGAGGAGGAAGTGCTGGGAACTGAGACCCGGGAGCTTGGGGGTGACCGGCTGCAGGAGCGCTAGCGGCCCCCCTCTGTCCCGGGGAATATGCAGCTCCGTGAACTACCCCCTGTCCGGGATAGATTATGGGTATTCTCACCCACTGACCGAGGTGTCCCGCTCTTGCCAGGGACTCAATCTCATCCTTCAGCTGAAGGCACTCATTCGTGGTGTGCCCCACGTCTCCGTGGAACTCACACCTCTTATTGGAGTCTCGCGGACGCCTTCCTCCGTGAGACACTTTCGGGGGCTTTCTGTAGTTGACCATATTACAGGTCGCCCGATAGACATTCTCTCGCGAGTCTATCAAACTGGTATATTCCGTGAACTTGGGCTCATAGTCCTTTCGGGGTTTCTTTGAATGGTCTCCCCGGTTGGAGTTTCTTCCGCTTCGTTTGCTCCGCGATTGGCTCAAACTTAGTTCCGGGGCATCCGCTTGCGGCTGCGGCATGCTAGGAGCGATACTACATCCGGTTTGTACTGCTCCATACCCAGAGAAATGGGTTTGACCCGACGTCTGAGCAGACGCGGAAGGCCCATACACACTCGGAGTGAATCGGGCTCCTGGAAGCGTGAGGGCTGGTGCGGGAGCTTGCGAAGCAAAGCTCGGCGCAGTCACGGAAGGGGTTGGAGCCGGGGGAACTCCAAAGGCTTGCTGGTAGGCATCCTCAAGGTTGATGATTCCCTGAGCTTTTGACATGAATTCGGACAGGGTTTCTGCCCGTCTCCTTTGCATTTCCCCCCATAGCAGGGAGCCGACAGTAAGGCCCGATTGAAGGGCGATCAGCTTCATGTCATCGCTGACCTTGGTTTTTGCAGCAGCTTCCATCATTCTCTGAATGAAAGCTTTGAGGTTCTCAGTGGGTTGCTGCTTGATGTTGGTTAAGGAACCAACCTCCATGTCGTGGTCGCGGGCGGCAATAAACTGCCTCCTAAACGCGGACTGTAGCTCCTTCCAACTGTGGATTGATCCGGGAGCTAATCTTTTCCACCAGTCCTCCGCGGACTTGGTAAGGGTGAGTGAGAAGCACATGCATTTGGCGTCCTCACTGACGCGCGCCACTTGCATCATTTTATTGTATTTAGCTAGGTGGGTACGCGGGTCTGTCCTCCCATCATATAATTCTATGTGAGGCATTTTGAAGTTATCCGGGAGGGACGTTTCCGCGATCCTCCTAATACATGGTTCCGGGTCTTCCTCCTCAGAATCTGACAGGGCCCCACTTTGCTTCCGGACCAGCTTGGTCAAGGCAGCAATCTGTTCCTCGAGCCTCTTCGTATCACTTTCCGGGAGGTCACGTCCCCGGAGCTTGTCATTAATATGATTTCGGAGGTCATCTCCGCGAGGCCGGGCTTTTTCCCCTTTGGCCTTCTCATACTTGGCCTCCAACCTTCTTCTTAGGTCCACCGTGGACCAGCTATCTTCGGAGTGCGAGTTCGCAGCCCGACCGTCCTGATTGACGGAATCACTGGGGCGGTTGTTCCTTCCCCTAGGCCTGGGTGCCTTAGCGCCGGGCCCTTTAGGTACAGAGTGCCCCCTTGGGGCTGAAGGGCGTCTGGGCTTAGGAGCGCCAGAGACCTTCTGCGCGCGCGGGGGGCAGTCGGCCTGGTGATTCACGCCTGTTGGAGGTGCAGGGGCGTCAGCGCGCACAGGTTCTCCAACTTTTTCTTTGCCCTTGTTAGGGGCGGCTTTGGATGGTCCAGCAGCGGCTGGATCCGGCATGGGAGCATCAGCACCACCTCGAACAGAGGTATCCTCGTCCGAGTCGCCTAGATCTCCGAACTTACTTTGGAGGCGTTCCATCATGCGTTGCATTCTTTCGGAGACGCGCTCCTGCTCAGCAAGCTTGGCCTTAGTGGCCACCAGTTCTTCGGCTACTTGGACCAGTTCTGGGTCCTTCTCATAGTAGCAGCCGTCCTTGTAATAACCGTCTTGGACATACTCTTCTTCGTCTTCTAAGTATGTTGTATCTTCGGTACTGACCTGATCCTGGCGGGATGTCGGGTCTTCACCTCGGTAGTCTAAGGGTTCGCTTTGCACCACATCTTCCATCACGGTATCGGGGTTGACCGTAGCATTTTTGTCAACAGCGGATTTTCGCGTAGTCACCATCTCTTTAGTACGAAGTGAATACAAAAAACGTACACAGAAAAAGAGCTGACTAACAACTTCCTACAGCTCTCAATGAAAGCACCAAAATGTTTACCGAGTTTTTCAGAAACGAATAACTAACAGAATAATAAAAAGATAAGAACTGTAGAAATACTGAAATGTAACTAAACAAACAGTGTTTTTACGTGGTTCAGGCGTTAACAAGCCCTAGTCCACGAGTCGATGTTATTATACTTGGAAAAGGTTACAATAAGATGGCTGGTGCATAAGAACTTCACACACTCCCAATGTTTCTCTCGGGTTCTCTTGAAGAAGATGAAGCTAGAGAGATTTTTGTAGAGTTTGTGCTATGTGATCTCTCGGTCCCCCCTCTTCTTGTAAAATGAAGAGGCCTTTATAGCTAGGGTTTTGGATTAGGGTTTTCCTTCACGTACATGAGTCTTAATTACACCAGCCATTAATAGGGGATACAATTACTGTAGTCGCATGGCTACAAGACTCTATGTGGGTATATTTACGTGAAAGTATGGGGAACACACAAAGTCAGCCGTCTTTTCCAAGTTGTCAGCGGAACAGTAGGCGAAAAGGTACCTTTAGGCGTGCTGGGATGTGTGCGGCTTTGTCCTGACGGGCGTGTCAGGCGGGATCCTGTGTCTGACGGATATCATTCCAAATATGCCTTCTCCCGGACTCGACAGTTCGGTTTTGTTCTGTGCGAGGCACGGAACTGTTTCCGCGGAGACCACTTGAAGGGCCTCTCCTGGAAGGGGCCTCCCCGAGGGGTATCCTTCGGGAGTCCGGGAGAGTCAACGAGTTTCCGTGTTGTGCTTGCTTGGAAGAGTAATCCGGATATCAAACAGGGGAGGCGAAGCCTTTCTGTCCATCCGCGAGCTCTGGTCACCTACCGTGAAAGACATCGATAATTCTGCTTCCCCGAAGTCATCAATCTAAACGCTATCCGGAAATCTGGATAACACTATGTTTTCTCCTCCTTTTTCCCAGCCAAGAACCTCTAAAATTTAACCTAGAATTTTACCCAAACAAGCCTCACCAACCACAATCAAACTAGTTACGGATTCAAGACCTTAATTCACCTATTGAACATAAAACTACCACAATACAGACTGAAATTTCTACCTCGATTCAGTGACAATTCATCATTCAATTACTCAACTTAAATCCCATTCTAATAAACTAAACTCTCCAGAAAAACCAGGTTATGAACTTACCTTAACTATGGTGGAATCCACACAAGTTCCTGCTTAAATTTCCAGATTGAATCTACCCTAGCTTTCCCTTCTGTTTTACTTCAATTTCCAGCTCAATTCCCCAGCCTATGCTCCTTAAATTTCCCAAGTCTCAAAGCTTCAACTTCTTCAAGAGTGAGAGAGAGAAATTGTGAGAATGAGAGAGAGGGAGTACTTGAGTTGTTTCTACCCCTTTCTGCCTTAATCCCAAGTAACTTCTGAGTTTATCCCTTGATAGACAAAAGACTATTTTGCCCCTCCTTGCTATACTAAATCCTTTAATTATTCTAAGGGTAAATTAGTTATTTCCCCCCAGTTCCCACTAACTCCTCAAATGTTCCTAATATTTGCCAATTAATCCCGTCACCCAATTAACTACCAATTATTTATTCACTATCTAATAATTCCTGACATATTCTTTGAATTCCCAAAAATACCCCTAGGCTTCACCCGAGCCGGGTATTAATCCCCGTTGTGGCTATTTCGCTAATCTGCTCACTAGGACTGTCTCGAGCCATACACTACAAATATATCCACATAATAATGTTGTCTCAACAATTTATCATATATAATCGCATTTATGCCGTCAATGGGCCAAAATTACATATATGCCCTTATAAGCTATTGGTGAGGTAAAATAGATACTAAGTGCAAGTGTACACTGTCAACAAGTAATAAGGTGATAAGAACCCAATATCGTATCCACAGGGATTTTTTTTAAGCTTAAAATTGTGAAATTAAAATCTAGCAAAGTGATTAAAAATAAAAGAACCAAACTCAAATTAAATTGGAAGTTGTTTTTTTTAATGCAATTAAAAATAACTAACAACTGAATTTAAAATCTAAATTAATGGAATGTAGTATGAAAATTAATTGATAATGAAATATTAAGCTAGAATAATTAGTTCCCTCTTGTTATCGCTCAAAAATACAAGGATGACGTGGCGAATGAGAATGTGACACGTGACATCAAAAATCAGAGAAAAACGGCAAAGTATTGAGAAAAGACTAACGGGCAAAAAGGGTAGGTCCAAGACCTATAGGAGAATCGACCAAGCCAGTACCCCTAGGGGTGGTTGGCCTGACCCCTACCCCTAGGGGTGGTCAGCCCAAGCAGGCCCTATACCTCCTAGGGGTGGTCAGCCCAAGCAAACACTATACCACGTAGGGGTGGTCGACCCAAGCAAGCCCTGTACACCCTAGGGGTGGTCGGCCCAGTATGCCCAAGGATTTTAGGGGTGGTCGGCCTAAACCCCCAAGTACACTTCACTGAGAAGTAATTCCTCTCGTTCAAACTGAGATCAACAGGCCTAGCACCCAGAAAGTCACAGGTCCAGCACCCAAGCTTTGGTCGTTGGGCCTAGCACCTAAGTTTGACATACCAACAGAGACTTAGCGTTTCCCAGAAGTTTCTATCGCGCATTATCCACCAGGATCTACAGAAACAAGAGAAGACCCACGATCTCATAATCGTGGGAAGGTGGACACGTACCTCTACTCACCATGATTGTGTACCAAACCACGATCTCCAGTATTACTGATCGTGTAACAGCCCCTGGGTACTATAAATAAAGGACCCAGGGCTTCATAAGGAGGGATCTATCTCTTATTCTGGATTTGGTGGGAGAAAAATCTGAGTGAGAAGTGAATCACAGAGTTCATACTTGTAATTGTCGAGTAACTCAATACTAAAGACTAAGTCGATTAGGTTATTACTGTTCATCAGAACAGGGCTGAACCACTATAAATTTCTGTGTGTTTACTTAATGATAATTGTATTCTGTCATTTATATTACTTATTCCGTTCAAAAGGTGTCATATATTGTACATACGACCGTTGGAAAATTTCACAGGTCAACATTTTGGTGCTTTCGTTGAGGGTACGAAATCAAGAAACACACTTTCGTCATTTTTATGATACCTCCAAAACCCAGTCAGACCAAAGAAGAATGCTCCAAGGGACTCCACCACCCAAGATCCCATAGATCTCGTTAATGAACCTCAGGTGGAGGTTAGAGATCAACCTGATGTAGAAGATCCACAGGACGCTCACTAGGAGGAGATGGCGACATTTCTGGCGAGGCAGGAGGCCTTTGCTGCAGAAATTTCCCTTCAGAGGGCGACTATGGAACGACAACAATGGGAGATTGATGAGCAGGTCCAGAGGATGATCCAGAGGGAGTAAGAGGTTGACCAGAGGCACCAGGAGGCCAATGTGGCCTTAGAGGCAGCTACTCTGTTAGGCCGAGCTAATGCTGAAGCAGCTGCTCAGGTGGTGAGGGAGGCTCAGGCCAAAGTAGCAGGAATGTGAGACCACAGTAACAGAGAGTCCCATGGGAGGAGTAGGACCTCGAGGACACTCTCAGAACCACTATCCCAGGATGAAGAGGAACAGTCCAAGACTGCCTCCTCCATGACTAAGAAGAATAACACTCCATCTAGGAGTAGGAGTATTACCAAACCAAAGGCCTGCTCCTAGGGGGACCGATGAAACAACGCTGGAGATGAGGGTCAAACATCTGAGAGGTGTGACAAGAATGGAAATGGCTGCTCCAAATCTCAAAGTCATGTAGGAAGAGAGGCTCGGGTGCAGGGTCGCATCGACAAGGGAAAGGCGGACCTACTGTAATGCCCTGGATAGCCAAGACCATTACACTGTGTGTTTATAAAGTGCCAGACTTGCTAATCAAGTCATTTAAATAAAATCGTGTCATTGAAACTATAAAGGAACTAGGGTTAAAAGCGTTTTGGTCTCAAAAGCCACATTTTCATTAAAAAGTATCATCTGTTACATGGGATCCCAAAAATATTAAGTTCAAAGACCGTTTACAAAAGACACAAGGTTTATGTACAACAACCGACCATACTAAGGCAAAACAAGCAGTTAGGTGATCCCTGTCCTGGTCCACTCCTCGACCGTGGCGGTCAAACCGCTGGCTATGTACATTCTACCTCGGAGCTCTCCACCTCAGGCTTGGTCCAGCTTGCCCTTGCCTTTACCTGCACCACGTAGCACCCGTGAGCCAAGGCCCAGCAAGAAAACACAACAACAACAGAGCATAAACAATTAGCAGACAAGTCAATATCTCACATTGCATCACATAAACTCAGATATATCATCAGTCAGTATAATCAAGTACTCCACATACTAGGCATATCAGTTCATATCATACACAGTTTACAAATGATAACTAGGGCTAGCGCCCTTAGGCTGCTCCCTCCGTTATGCCGTTGTTCTTGGCTACTAGTGGCCAATTCGCGCCCTGTGCGCTAAAATCATGTACGGCACTCTTAGACCGCTTTCACATGTCCCATGGCGTAATACCAACATTGACACGATATAACTTTCGAGAGCACTTAGTCCCATCATAATCATACAACCGGGTGCAGTTTTCTTACCTTTCAATTCACTAGTTTCCGATGCCACGAAGCCGCAAGCACGGTCCTCTACCCGAGCCTCTCCAAAGATCTAATCACAACACAAATGAAACATCCTTTGTCACTAATCAATCCAAAACTACTTCCCGGAACCAATCCCACACTCTCGGAATTCCCCAAATCCCTAAAACAATGCACCGAAGACATCCCCTGAACCCCCGGAGTAAAGGCTCAAAATTGCAAAATCTCATGTCCTGAAATTGGCCTAGCGCCGCGGCACCCAAGAACAGGGTCGCGGTGCTCCTTCGCGAACCCAGAATTCTGGGTTTTCCCTTGCGTTTTTCTCGAACCCAAACCATTCCAAATCATTCCAAACTCATACCCAAGCCCCAAAACCAACTCAAAACCCCTAATAGACCACACAACAACCTAAAAACATCATACCCTAGCTCAATTACACAATAATTCCCAAAATTCACTCTTGAGTTCCATGCCTTAGTAACTCAAACCAGAAAGTTAAAAGCTTAAACCTAAACCCAAACCACACTTCAAATTCCCTAGTTCATAACAGAATAAGCTTTACAATTACACAGAATCCTTACCTTGAGTGAAGAGTCCAACCTCTAGCTTCCTTGCTTCCAGCTCCAAGTCAAGCTTTATAACCCCACAAGCTGAATTTCCACAAACAGCCATAACTATCCTTGAATTCCCACATTCAATCTCTAAAAATCCAAACTTGAATTCAACAAAGCAAAGTTCTAATCCTTACCTCTGAATAACCTTGGCCTAAGCTTGATTTTGATTACTTCAAACCCCTTGATTCTCCTTCCACAACTCAAATTCAGCTTCCTTCTTCTACTTTTCTTTTGCTCTATTTCTAGGTCTCCAAAATTCAGCATAAACCAATTTCCCAAAGTGTTATACGTGATTATATTTTCCTTCAGCTGAAACTCACCTAAACCACTGCCAAAAGACCACCTTATCCCTCCACTAATACCCCTTTCTAACTAAACCTCAAGGGCACACTTGTCCTTTTACTCACATTGCAATTCTACCACTTCTCCAAGAAAACCTGTTACTCTCTATGGTTACTAACAGTTACACAAGTTACCAAATCACCAGTTACCATTATCTAGCTTTCTAGGACCGTCTCGGCACGTGCATCACATTGATATCACCACACCCACGTGGTACAAATCACATAGCATAATTATCACATAACATAATACGCATAGTCATATAACATGCTTAAAATCATAATCATGCATCTTAATCATTAAAACCACACATAATGCCCATTATGCCCTCCGGGCACACTAATCAAGGCCCTTAAGCCTAATTAGTGAATTTAGGTCGTTACACCTACCGCCCCTACATAGTGATGCACACGGGGCGAGGAATTGGCGGGGAGTGCTCCCCCAGTCCCCGTCCCCGCCCCATCCCCGCTTATTCCCCATCAGGGACGGGGTGGGGAATCCCTTATTGGGGCGCGGAATCCCCACAGGGAACCCATTTATTTAAAAAATAAATTTTAAATTAAAATTTAAAAATAAAAATCGTAAATTATATGTAAATCAAAATATTGCCCAATATTTATTATTTAAAATATTAAACACTATCCTAAATAAAATTTTAAATATTAAAAAAATTACTACTATACTACAAAAACACATAAAGAAAGATATAAAATACTAATAAAATATTACAAAAATATATAAAAATTTAAACAGGGCTCCATTGGGGCGGCGAGTGCTATCCTCGTCCCTGCCCCATTTAACATTTGGGGATTAAAAGTTATCCCCGTCCCCGCCCCGTTCCCCATTTAGACGGGGATTCCTCACCCCATTAGGGGCGAGTCCCCACGGGGCCTCGTCCCCATGGGGAAAATGTGCATCCCTACCCCTACACCCTCAGTCTCGCAAGGGAAAGGAACCAATGAATAACACAAGACTGTGTTCGATAGGTTAGGGAAAGATGCGCGACCTCAGGATTTGAGGGAGGTGATCAACAGGAGGACCAGTGCTCAGGAGGAGGGGGTACCAGGGATATCCACCCCACCTGGAGCAGCGATCCCACAAGCGGTGCAGGATCAAATAGATGCACTCATTATGGTTGTTCAGGGTCTAACCATGAAATCTTCAGATATCGAGTTGGCTCATAGAAGTGGGAGCCCTTTCAATGCCAAGATCCAAGCTACCCAACCACCACCGAAATATAAAACCCCAAAAATACCTACATACACTGGGAAGGAGGACCCGGTACGACATATTGGAAAGTTCGAGGATCAGATGGAGTTACTCGGTGTGGAACAAGATTATAGGTGTAGGGTATTCCCTACAACTCTCTTTGACTCAGCTCAGGAATGGTATTGGAAGTTCAAACCTGGATCCATTACTTCCTGGAAATAGTTCAAGAAGGAATTCTGCATGGTCTTTAGTGCCAGGCGGATTTAACCAGTTTATGCCAATCTGTTAGCTGACATCGAGCAAGGGAAAGACGAATCCCTAAAATACTACATTCAAAGATTCATGAGAGAGGCAAACTGAGCGGCCTCGGTAGGAGATGAAGGAAAGTTCTTTGCCATCTCGGCATGAATAATTTATTGTATTCCTTTGTGGGATAGTATACATAGGAACCCTATCAAAACCTTGCAAGAGTTCCTAGACCAAGCCGACAAATACATGAAGCTAGATGATGCTATCATGAAGGAAGAAAAAGGCATAAACGATCTGACCACTATCAAGATGGATAAAAATGGTGCAAACCCTCAAGGTCGCAGTGGGGGCAATGGTAAGAAGAGGAATACCTCAGGGGCCGAGTAGGGTGGAGAGAAGAATGCTAAGTCGGCACCCGCCGACAAACAAGCTAAGCATCAACCCTACCAGCCCAGCTTCATCAATTATACCATCCTAACAACATCAAGGGCTGAGATTGACTTGGCAATATACGAGGAGGTACCGTACCGAAAGCCACCCCCCCCCCCCTTGCGCTCAGAAGGAAAGAAGAACAAGAACAAGTTTTGTCGTTTCCATAATGATTATGGGCACGACACAAACGAGTGCAAACAATTAAAGGATGAGATAGAGTTTCTTCTCCAATCAGGAAAACTCTCGAGGTACTGAGGCAAGACCAAGACCTCAAGCAGGAATCCAGAATTCTGAAGGCAGAGGAGTCCACCACTTGAGCCGGCAGCTGTAGACTTCACACTGAATACCATATGTGGAGAATCCCACATAGCAGGCAACAGTAACAATGCTCATGAGCGATATGCAAGGACCCTCAGGCATGAGGTAGGGGAGTCTTCCCAGTGTATGGCAGTCGCGGAGCGGTCTCCAAAGAATCCAAAGTATGAAAGTGAATCTCTCACTTTTACAGAAGATGACGCCAGACATGTGAGGTACCCCCACAATGACCCTCTGGTCCTTACCATTCAAATCGCCAAAGCCCGAGTGAAGAGATGCTTGGTGGATACGGGGAGCTCGGTAGATATCATCTCCCTCGAGAAGATGAAGCTCACAGTCAAGGACCTGACACCGTGTTCCTAAGTGATATATTGGTTCAGGGGAGAATGCCTAGCACCACCAGTAACTATTAAACTACCACTCACAGTGGAGGATGCCCCGAGGCACGAGACTGTGATGACAGAGTTCCTGGTGGTAGATTGCTCATCAGCTTACAATGTTGTACTCGGGAGACCCCTCTTGATGGCATTACACGTAGCAGTATCTATCTGGCATCTATCTTTGAAGTTCCCCACCAGCGTAGGGCAAGGATACGTACATGGTAACTAAAGGGAGGCACGAGCATGCTACAATGCGTCAGTGTCCAAGGAAAAGAAAGGACCGTGCGTAATCAACATGATAGTAACTTGCTGCGAAGAGGGTGAAGGAACTGATGAGGTTGTCAACATGGAAGTTGACGTTGAGAGAAAAATTCTACTGGAGCCAAAGACTCCTCTTAACGAAGATTTGTTATTATAGCAAGTTTCCCAAAGCAAGGGAAACGAAATTGATCATTGCTTTGGGGATGACGTCATGGGGGTAGGACCAGTCGAAGATCTTGAAGAAGTCCTACTAGATGAGGAGGAACCGAATAGAGTAATCAAAGCCGGGAAGGAGTTTAAGGTGGAAATCAAAGCATGATTGGTTGAGTTTTTGAAGAAAAACCAGGATGTCTTTGCCTGGTCACATAAGGACATGGTTGGAATTTCTCCATTCGTAATAAGTCATGTCCTCAATATAGACAAGAACTACGCACCAGTGCAACAAAAAAGAAGATGGCTTGACAAAGACCGATCTCAAGCCCTGAAGGAGGAGGTCGAGCGACTCAGGGAAAATGGTTTTATAAGGGAGGCCTACTACCCTAATTGGGTATCAAATCCCGTGTTGTTCCCAAAACCAAACGGGAAGTGGAGGACCTACGTGGACTTCACAGATTTGAACAAGGCCTGCCCCAAAGACTGCTTCGCATTACCCATAATAGACCAATTGATCGATGCAACTGCAGGACATGAAATACTCTCATTCATGGATGCGTATTCCGGGTATAATCAAATAAGTATGCACCCTCCCAACGAGGAACATACCAGCTTCCAGACAGACAAGGGATTATACTGTTATAAGGTGATGCCATTCGTCTTGAAGAACGTAGGAGACACCTACCAGCGTTTAGTGAATGGCATGTTCTGAGACTTGATCGGCAAAAATATGGAGGTATACGTCGATGACATGTTGGTCAAGTCCAAAGAAGCTGGAGGGCATGTTCAAGACTTGGAGGAATGCTTTGCAATACTTAGAAAGTATAGCATGAAGCTAAACCCTCTCAAGTGATCGTTTGGAGTTAGTTCTGGTAAGTTTCTCGGATACATAGTCAATTTACGTGGAATCGAGGCTAACCCTGAGAAGATCAAAGCATTGATCGACATGAAGTCACCTACCACAATCAAAGAAGTGCAAAGCTTAACCAGGAGAGTAACAACCCTTAGTAGGTTCATATCAAAGTGTACGGACAAGTGTGTCTCTTTCTATAACATACTGAGGGGCATCGAGGAGTGCGAGGAGGCTTTCCAAGCCCTGAAGGAACACCTCACCCAACCTCTTGTCCTAGCAAAGCAAATATACGGTGAAGTATTATTCATCAATTTGGAAATCACCGAGCATGCAATCAATGCTGCTTTGATAAAGGAAAAGAACAGGGTACAACACCCTGTATACTATATCGGTAAAAGGCTAGTAGGCACGGAGTCTAGGTATCCCCCTCTTGAAAAACTAGCCTACTGTTTAGTAATAGCCTCTCGAAAGTTGCATCCATATTTCCAAGCTCACTCAATCCGAGTCCTGACCGATCAACCACTGAGACAGGTTCTTCTGAAACCAGAGGCCTCGGGATGATTACTCAAGTAGGCAGTGGAACTAGGACAATTTGATATCACTTATCATTCAAGGACAGCGATAAAAGGACAATCACTGGCCGACTTCATAGTCGAAGGCACCAACCTTGAAGAGCCTTCCGACCAATCGGAAAGTGGAGATACTCCTGTATGGAAGCTATATGTTGATGGAGCATCCAATGAACACAACTCAGGTGCAGGAATCATACTGATCACTCCGAAGAATCATTGAATCCATTGCACTCTCAGATTTGGATTCAACTCTTCAAACAACGAGGCTGAGTACGAGGCATTATTAGCTGGATTACACTTGTCTTGGGATGTACATGCACAGTCCATGGAGATATTCAGCGATTCCCAACTATTGGTGTACCAAGTGCTCGGGGAGTATCAAGCCAAGGGACTTAGGATGGTGCAGTACCTAAACAAGGTGAAGGACTTGTTGGCACAGTTCAAGAGATACGCAATCACACAAGTCCCAAGAGAGCAAAATGCCAATGCCGATGCCTTAGCCAAACTTGCCAGTGCCAAAGACGCAGACACCTTAATTGTTGTTCCCGTCGAATACTTGGCAGAAAGAAACATAACCAAGCAGGAGGCACTACCTATTGAGTTAGGAGATATATGAATGAACCTTATTATTAACTATCATAACCAAGGATTAGTACCCAATGATTGGAACAAAGCAAGGAAGTTTGTGAGACAAGCTACATGGTATATGATAGTCAAAGGGGTACTATACCGACGAGGGTACTCCCTACCACTGCTAAGGTGCGTTACACCCAACCAATCAAAACTTTTAATGATTCGAGGTACACGAAGGGTTTTGTGGAGATCACGCTGGGGGGCAGAGCCTATCAAAGATAATTCTAAGGCAAGGATACTTTTGGCCGAAGATGAATGAAGACTCGATGGAGTATGTCAGAAGGTACTACAAGTGTCAGATGTTCTCCAAGACACCATGAGCAGCACCTAACGAATTAACATAGATGCAGAGCCCTTGGCCTTTCGCTGTATGGGGGATCCACCTAATCGGAAAGCTACCCACGAGAAGGGGAGAAGTCCAATTTTCTGTTGTACCTGTGGACTACTTCACCAAATGGACTGAAGCAGAACAACTCGCCACAATAACCTCAAAGAAAGTCCTAGACTTTGTGGTGAAAAATATCATCTGTCGATTTGGCCTACTGAGGAAGATAGTCTCAGACAATGGGACTCAATTCGACAGTGATATGTTCACCAAATTTTGTACGAGGCATGGAATCACAAAGAGCTTTTCCTCAGTAGCACGCCCCCAAGATAATGGCCAAGTAGGAGCAGTGAACAAGACTATCAAATACACTCTAAAGAAATGCCTTGAACAAGCCAAAGGAGCTTGGCCAGAATTACTTCCTGAGGTCCTATGGTCACATCGAATGATGGCGTGAATGGCGACAAGGCATACGCCATTCTTTTTGACGTTTGGATATGAAGACATGTTTCCAGTTGAACTCACTCCCCCATCGCATAGACGAGAGACATACGATCAAGGGAGGAACCATCAACTAATAACAGAATCGCTCGATTTAATTGAAGAAAGATGAGAAAAGGCAAGTCTTAGAGTAGCAGTACATCAACAAAAAGTGGCTAGATACTTCAACTCCATAGTGAAAGATCGAAAATGTAAGGTTGGGGACTTAGTACTCAGGAGGGTGTTCCTGAACACTAAGGACACTACGGCAGGGGTACTAGGACCTAACTGGGAAGGGCCATATCTTGTGGAGGAGGTGATCCCACCAGGGACGTACAAGATAGTTTGACTGAATGGAGAACTAATAAAAAACTATTGGAATGGCAAACACCTCCACCGGTACTATCAGTGAAGACTGTAAGTAGCAACACCAGTTTTAATTTGCAAGTGTAGTATTTACGAATTATCTATGTAACAACCATTGTGCTTCAATGAATGAATTTAATTTCTAAAGTTTCTATAGTTCTTTAAATTTCTTTCAATAAGTGACTTGTCCTTAGGACCTGTCAACCCCATCAGATCATGTTCGATTCTGGTCCTTGAGAGACCTATCGGCCCATAAGATCCAAACAAGAGACAGGTCCTAGGACCTTGTCGCCTAAATTAATGGATCATGTTCGATCTTGGCTCTTGAGGAGCCTATCGACCCATACGATCCAAACGAGAGACGATCCGAGGAACTTGTCACCAAATATTGGATCATGTTCGATTCTAGTCCTTGAGGGACCTATAAACCCATATGATCCAAATGAGAGACAGGTCATAGGACCTTGTCGCCAAATATTGGATCATGTTCGATTCTTGTCCTTGAAGGACCTATCGACCCATATGATTAAAATGAGAGACAGGTCCTAGGACCTTGTCGCCCAAATATTGGGTCATGTTCGATTCTGGTCCTTGAGGGACCTATTGACCCATACAATCCAAACGAGAGACAGGTCCTAGGACCTTGTCGCCAAATATTGGATCATGTTCGATTATGGTCCTTGTGGGACCTATCGACCCATACGATCCAAACGAGGGACAGGTCCTAGGACCTTTTCGCCCAAATGTTGGGTCATGTTCGATTCTAGTCCTTGAGGGACCTATCGACCCATATGATCCAAATGAGAGACAGGTCCTAGGACCTTGTCGCCAAATATTGGATCATGTTTGATTCTGGTCCTTGAGGGACCTATCGACCCATAAGATCCAAACGAGAGACAGGTCCTAGGACCTTGTCACCAAATATTGGATCATGTTCAATTCTAGTCCTTGAGGGACCTATCAACTGATACGATCCAAACAAGGGACAGGTCTTAGGACCTTGTCGCCCAAATATTGGACCATGTTCGATTCTAGTCCTTGAGGGACCTATCGACCCATATGATCCAAACGAGAGACAGGTCCTAGGACCTTGTCGCCAAATATTGGATCATGTTCGATTCTGGTCCTTGAAGGACCTATTGACCCATACGATCTAAATGAGAGACAGGTCCTAGGACCTTGTCGCCTAAATATTGGATCATGTTCGATTCTGGTCCTTGAGGGACCTATCGACCCATACGATCCAAAAAAGAGACTGGTCCGAGGACCTTGTCGTAACTATTTGATCACGTTCGATCTTGGTTCTTGAGGAACCTATCGACCTATACGATCAACAAAAGAAACTGGTCCGAGGACAAGTCGCCATTATCAGATCATCATCGAATCTGGTCCTTGAGGGACCGATCGATAATTTGATCTAAGACTTGTTACAGGCTCAATTAGCCCACCTAGACCCAATTGGTCCAACTTAGACATTTCTATCTACAATCATTATAACGAGTACACGAGAGATTACGTAGATTATGATTGACACTTTCTACACAATCTGCATCTGTGTATAGGTTTCATTACTACTGAGTATGAAATCATCACCCGACTACCAATGAGGGACAAGTATTTGCTACTTTCATCATTGGGTGAAAAGGATAGTACTATGTGTCTAAATTCTCGAAGCAAGGCATGGTCAAGTAGCAAGTGACCAAGGCTTTTAAACCCATGATCACTTGAGGGGCATATAGTACATACCGATCGAGTTATACATGAGCAATGAGGGTGTGACCTTAAGTACTATGCAAGCTTAAATTTTTCTAGGACATTTGATCAACATATGTTCTGAAAGTGCAAAAAACAAAAAAAGGCATTGGTATGGAGACTCCTAGCGATGTCCCTTATACAGTGGTCGGCCAGTCCATTAACCCTATAGGGTGGTCAGCCTATCACCCATGGGGTGGTCGACCTAACCATTTTGTTCAAGGTACTTGGTGAAGTACTATACTACTCACATTACCGTGGTTGTTAGCATGATAAACGTAAAAGAGCAAGGTTAGTATGGCACACAAATACATGTGAGTTGATATACTTAGTAAGCATTGGAAATAAAAAATTTCAATCAATACTGTTGACCCTGATTTTGGCCAACTGACACGGAGTCAAATATGCTTGATTTGGACAAACACGTTGAAAAGAATATGATGACGAAACAATAAAGAACACAAGAGTTTATAGTGGTTCGGCCCCAGAATCTGGTAATAACCTACGTCCACTTGAATTGTTATTCATATAGGATTCAAAGGAGTGATCAAAGAACTAGGGTTCAATGAGTTTCACAAACCTCTGAAGAACAAGACAATATATTAAATAGAATAACTCTAATCTCAAATGATCAGAAAGCAAAAAGATCCTTTCCCTTGAGCTATCTTTCTCTATTTATAGGGTCAAGGAGGATTTACATTAATTTGTTACAGATATTATTTCCTAAATAATCGGATACTGAGGAAATTATGGTAGATAATTTTGGATTCTATCATAACTGCATGAGATTCTCTCCGTGTATAGCATGCGTACGACCAGGCTGGTGGTATATAAAGATCGAACGTTGTGACAATAAATGTCTTCCTGGTCGATAGTTGAGCACTAATTCTGCCAGATGTCAGCCACGTGTATTAAACGTTCGCCACGTCATCCACGCCTATTTTTTGGATAACATTTTCCCCCAAGTTTGTTTAGTGCGAACAGCAATAAAGAAACTTTAGGGAAACAACCGTTCATATCCCCACGATGTTTGTCAGGATCCCCGTGCATTTTTGAAAGTCGTGACATAATTATGTCTAATCAAGCCTTTTCAGTTTTCAAGAAAACAATTTGACGGCTTATACACTTCCCCACGTTTCGAAATGGGAAGTAATGATTACCACCTTTTGCCATACCTCACCCCTATAAGTAACTTCTTTTTCTTCCCCATAATGTTTTACTCACCATCTTTGTCAAAAACCTCAAGAACCTTGCTTCCAGAATACAGAGCTTCGAAACCAGTCAGACGTCCAGCTGAAGGTCTTTCCGACTTGAAATCTCTACTTTTTTTCCGAATCTCCATCTTCGCCCAGATAATTACGTTGTTTTTTAAACTTTTCTTTATGCCATGCACGCCGTTACTATGCTCTGTGATTTCCGTGTTCTTGAGTAGGGTTTTATGAGGATTTTTTGTATAAACCTTTCAATGCTTGGTAAGGGGTTGTCTTTTTGCTTTGTATAAGTTAGGACTTAGTTTGATAGTAAGGACCATAGGCTTAGAGCATAAGATCGACGTAAAAATTCAATCTTTAAGCTAGGTGAAAAAACTGGGTTTTTTCCCGCCCTTCAGGAGTCGAAACAGTTCTCTTTCAGAAAATAGTTTATTTCCTCTTTGATCCATTTTTCAAACCACTAGTGCCGAATCTTAGTGTAGGAGTAGGATGCTGCTGGTTATTTAGATGCGAGCAACGTTATCCCAATCTTCCACACTACTTCGCAGACTGTGTCTTATCTCCTCCATTGTCTGTTTGCAGTTCATATGCAAGACCCTTGGGGAGGAGAAAGACCTATTGAAGACGACCTCTTGGCTCAATTACTTGAAGGCGAAGAAAACCCATCCACTTTGATATCAGAAATCCCTTTTTCTTGCCCTAGCTCAAACCGTCCTCCAGCCCCAACCCAGAGAATGGCTCGAACAAAAACAAAAGATCAAAAAAGGAAAACTCCTAACTCCTCAAGCCAACCTTCTGCTGATGCCCCCTCAACCAGCGGTCGAGGCGAATTTTCTCCTGAGACCAATGTCCAAAGGCGTGCCCGTCCTCGTCATGCTGACCAGCCAGCTGTTGAGTGGCACGTTGTTCCCCAAAGTAGGGTGACGATACGGATGATCGCCAACTACTTAAATAAATACAACCTAACGGGGGTGACCTTGGTCAGACCTTCTATCGACCAGCAGGCCAACCTGCCAGGCGGAGCCTGTAGCGCCTGGTCGCGGTTCCACTTCAAGGCGGGTGCCACCTTGCCTCTTCACCCGTTCTTTCAGGGGGTAGCAAATTACTTTGGAGTTGCCCCCTTTCAGATCACCCCAAACGGATATAGAATGCTGGCCGCACTCTATATCCTTTATAAACTCAAGAAATGGCTAGTACTTACCCCCCACGAGGTCAATTTTCTTTTCGACCTTAAGTCCAACCCCAACCAAGATGGTACAGGGTTTTTTCATCTCTGCTACCGAGAAACCGAGTGCACTTTCTTGTCCGACACCACTCATATTTCTAACGCGGGGAGGTATCATCATGAATACTTCCTTACTCCTGACCTAGCTGCAGACAACCTGGCCTTCACTCAAGGAGGTAAAAATTCTTAGGCCAGTAGCTCCTACACTTAGTGTTTTTATGTCGCAATGTCTTGACATTCCACTGTGTTCCAGGCCCATGGTTACGTCCAATCCCTACTCCAGGGATGGAGTCAAGGGAAAAACTCTTAGCCAGCATGCCAAATGCTGATAAGAGTGTAAAAAACTTAGTCAACGAGGCTAACCTTAGGCTGGTCGGCCTTTGGGGCTCCCAATCTGCGACGAATGAGCCCTCGGCGGGCAGTGTCCAAGCCGACATGGAACCCGAGCAAGAACCCGAGCAGCAACCTCAGGCGCCTCCTCTTCGGAGGTGGCTAACTGGGGTTACGATCAGGGAACCTGCTGTCCCCCATCGAGCGGAGAAACCTTCAGTCCCCAAGGGCAAGGGAAAACAAAAGGCTACCGAGCCTACCAAACTTTCTGATGATTCGTCGGATGTAAATGGTACAATAATCTCGCTTTTAAATCATTTGCCAATTCCCTCTCATCTATTTGATGGGGACGGAAACTTTAGGAATGCTCCCTCTTTAAACTCATATTTCTTCCAGGAACTAGGTAGTTCAGTAAATAATGCTATGACCAGTAGTTGTAGCCTGGGTACTTTACTTGTAATCCTTTCACTTTTATCCATGTTCCCTTTATGTCCATTTAGTCTTATTGCTCGAGTTTCTTTCTTTTGTGTAGGTATGGACTCTGAGGACGTCTTCGAGCACTACGAGGCTGCCACTGCCTCTTCTGTACCAAAGAAGGATAGCAAGAGGACTTGAGGGGAAAGCAGCAAGACTCCCTCAAAGAAGGCTCGAATAGACGATGCTCCGGCCACCGCCCCTTCCAAGGAGAACACGACACCTCCGCCCCCCACCGAGCTGTCGACTCCCACACCCGCTAATCCATAGCCCTCTTTTAGGGCTGCCGACAAGGAGGCATTGGACAACTCGTCCGAAGGCTCCCTGCCCAGCCTTGTGGTCGGATCAGCTAGAGAGAGGATATACAAACTCTCAAAGCACAGACATAGTCAGGCTGCCATCACCGAAACTGCTTCAATGGAGGCTGATCAAGTCGTCAACAGGGGGTTGAACGAGATAGTTAGCGTAAGTAACCTCTTGCTATTTTGCTATTCATATCTGATTTATTTCCCTTACTTTATTTCATTTTTTTGTCTTCCAGGGGCTGCTAACTTTGACTGCTGGTTGGCACCATGTTGGGGCGTTGGTTTCTCATGGCAGAAATTTTGACTCCAGGCTCGCCCAAACAAAGGAAGCGTTTGAGGCTGACAAGGACAAGCTGCTTGAGGAGAACAAGGAGCTGTCCAGATAGTACAAACAAATGTGTGAGGACCAAGCTGTTCTCACTAAGGAGCTTCAAGACAGCCAAGAGGCCTTGAAGAAAGCCAATGAGGCCCGGGAGAAATGGAGGGAAAGTTCCGTACTTGTCACCCAAGAGTGTAAGCAACTTGGATTTGATCTGACCGCTAACAGGGAGGAGACGAGGAAGCTTGAAAAGCGAGTGCAGGAGCTCGAGGAGGAAGGGGTCAAGAAATTGAAGAAGTACAAGGAAGCTACTCCCCTCTGCTTCTACGATTTCTGGAAGCACAACCGGGATGCCAACTTCAACTACCTGTCCGAGCAGTTAAAGAAGACTCTGATGGCGCAATGTGCCATCCGGTTGGAAGAAGAGGAGAAGGCCAAGGCACCTACCGCTGATGCTGAAGCTAGTCCTCCTGCCGACCAGGGAACTCCCCCTAATCCTCAAGACACTCCTGCTCCTCAGTAATTTTTTTTCTTTTATTTCATTTTTATGACCCACGGGTCGTTTTGTAAAGACAATTGGTTTTTATTGCTACGAGGGCAGCTCTTTTACTTTTAATTAAACAATTACATCCGAGTAGTGCTGCTTGCGGTGTAACAGAATGCTTTTTTGATATTATAATATTTTTTTCCTATTATAATATCTGTTCGTATGACCGAACTTAACATAGTACTTTGGTTTGATTTAACAAAATATAAATTTTCAAAAATACTCTAAGTACCGTAGCATGCTTTCACTTATTTTGTTCATGTGTTTACATACCTCTTGGTATACTTTGCTATCGATGTACCTTATGTGCCCCCCAAGTGATCGAGGAGATTTAGGCCCTTGGTCACTTGCCTTGACCATGGCTTGTGCGAACATTACTGCTCGATAGTAAACATAACACTTATAATACAGCAAAACAACACACGTAATGAACAAATACTTGTAAAAATAAATTTACAAAGGTTGGCAAGAATGACTGGCTGCGCACAGTCCCTTATAATCTCGTATTAAATATGGACTAAACATGTCTTTACAAGTGATCTTAAAAAGATCTTACACTTATAAGCGATTAGCCATACAACGTGGCTAACCCTTTTTCGAAACTTGTAAAAAGTAAAAATTAATACAAGCCAGTCCTTTAAAAAGGACTGTTTATTGGTAGTACTTGCGCAGGTGTTCACCATTCCAATAGCGTGGAATGAGATCTCCATTTAAGCGTGAAAGTTTGTAGGTGCCCGGATGAAGGACTTCTTTAATCCGGTAAGGTCCTTCCCAGTTTGGTCCGAGCAATCCAGCAGTGGGGTCGCGGGTATTCAAGAAAACTCGTCATAGCACTAGGTCGCCGACATTGAATTTCCTTTCTTTCACCTTTGAGTTAAAATACCGGGAGACCTTTTGCTGGTACGCAGCAACTCGGTGTTGGGCTCTTTCTCGTATTTCTTCAATTGAGTCTAGGGACTCCATTATCAATTGGCTATTCTAGCTCTAGTCGTATGTAATGTGTCGATGTGAGAGGGGATCTAATTCGACAGGTAACATAGCTTCATACCCGTATGCCAAGGAAAACGGGGTGTGACCTGTCGCTGTTCGATGAGAAGTTCCATACGACCAGAGGACTTCAGGCAACTGTTCTGTCCATGCTCCTTTAGCGTCTTCAAGTCTTTTCTTCAGGGTGTCCTTAAGCGTTTTATTCACTGCTTCGACCTGCCCATTTGCTTGTGGATGTGCGACTGAAGAAAAGCTTTTAATAATCCCGTGCCTTTCGCAGAAGTCGGTGAATAAGTCATTGTCAAACTAGGTTCCGTTGTCTGAGACAATCTTTTGAGGTAAACCATATCGGCAAACAATGTTCTTGATGACAAAGTCAAGACCTTTCTTGGTCGTTATGGTAGCGAGTGGTTCAGCTTCGACCCATTTGGTGAAGTAATCGATTGTACAACTGCGTACTTCACTCCACCTTTTCCCGTTGGTAGGGATCCAATCAAGTCTATACCCCATACAGCAAAAGGCCAAGGACTCTGCATTTGTTTTAACTCATTTGGAGCTGCGCGTGGGATTTTGGAAAATCTCTGACACTTATCGTACTTTCGCACAAACTCCATTGAATCTTCGTTCATAGTCGGCCAAAAATAGCCCTGCCTTAGAATCTTTTTCGCCAAACTTTGCCCTCCAGCGTGATCACCGCAGAAGCCTTCATGTACTTCCTTCATCAGCTCCTTAGCTTTCTCTGGTGTAATACATCTGAGTAGTGGCATGGAATATCCCCTTCGGTATAGAAGACCATCGACCAGTATATACCTAGAAGCCTGCCTTTGAAGAGTTCTGGCCTTGTTCCTATCTGCCGGTAGTACACCATTTGTAAGATACTCCAAGTAAGGCGCCATCCATGTATCTTCCATTCGGATTTCCATACTGGTTTCATTTGCTCGTATGCTTGGCTCGCTCAATCTTTCCACTGGCACAATATTCAAAGTGTCAGCATCTTTCGCGCTCGCGAGTTTGGCTAAGGCATCTGCGTTCGAATTCTGATCCCGAGGTATTTGCTGGAGGGTATACTTCGTGAACTGGGCTAACAGGTCTTTACTTTTATTCAAGTAGGCCACCATTTTTAGGCCTCGTGCTTGATATTCCCCTAGAACTTGATTCACTACTATCTGTGAATCACTGTAAATATCCAGCACCTTTATACTCATGTCTTTTGCCATTTTTAATCCAACGAAGAGTGCTTCGTATTTGGCATCATTATTTGACGCTATGAAGTCGAACCTAATGGCGCAGTGAAATCGATGCCCTTCTGGCGTTATCAAGATCACTCCTGCTCCCGCGTGAGATTCGTTTGACGACCCATCTGTGAATAACTTCCCCGAAGGAGCTTCATCTTGAGGCTTAGGCGCACTAGGATTTTCGCACTGCTCGTTGTCTGGGAGTTCGGTGAACTCTGCAATAAGATCAGCCAAGACTTGTCCCTTTACTGCTGCTCGCGGTGAATATGTAATATCGAACTGCCCCAGTTCGACTGCCCATTTTAATAAACGCCCAACCGCCTCTGGTTTTTGGAGGACTTGCCGAAGGGGCTAGTCAATTAAGACTGTAATGGGATGGGCTTGGAAGTAAGGATGTAGCTTCCTTGAGGCTAAGATTAAACAATATGCTAACCTCTCGATGGGAGGATACCTCAGTTCTGCTCCGATTAGCCTCTTGCTTACATAGTAAACTGCTTTTTGTACGCCTTCTTCCTCTCGTACTAGTATCGCACTAGCAGCAACTTCAGTGATCGCCAGGTAAATGAACAAAGTTTCTCCTTCGATAGGCTTTGATAAAATAGGAGGCTGTGCCATATGGGCTTTTAAGGCCTGAAAAGCTTGCTTGCAGTCTCCTGTCCATTCAAACTTCTTGTTGCCCCTAAGTAGATTGAAGAAAGGGACGCATTTATCCGTTGACTTGGAAATAAATCAACTTAGGGCTGCAATTCTCCCAGTTAAACTTTGTACATCCTTGATCTTCTCTGAAGATTTCATGTCGATCAGGGCTTTTATCTTGTCGGGGTTGGCCTCGATTCCTCTTGAATTAACAATGAACCCCAAAAATTTCCCTGATCCAACTCCAAAGGAACATTTGAGAGGATTTAGTTTCATCTGGTACTTGTTCAATACATCGAAACACTCTTGTAAATCCTTCACATGTCCTTCTGCTTTTTTCAACTTTACCAGCATGTCATCCACGTACACCTCCATGTTTACTCCAATCAATTTTTTAAACATGTGGTTAACCAATCGCTAGTAAGTGGCACCTGCATTTTTCAGTCCGAAGGGCATTACTTTATAACAGTATAATCCCGTATCGGTCCGAAAGCTGGTGTGATCCTCGTCAGGGGGATGCATACTGATCTGATTGTAGCCTGAGTATGCATCCATGAAGGAGAGGATCTCGTGTCCTGCAGTAGCATCGACCAACTGGTCGATCCTTGGGAGTGGGAAGCAATCCTTCGGGCAGGCTTTATTGAGGTCTGTAAAATCCACACAGGTTCGCCATTAGCCATTAGGCTTGGGAACCAGCACTGGATTAGAGACCCACGATGGATAAAACACCACCCTGATGAACCCATTCTCCTTTAATCTTTCAACTTCTTCTTTTAAGGCCCTCGACCGATCCTTATCGAGCAGCCTTCTTTTCTGTTGTACGGGTGGAAAACTCTTGTCTATGTTTAGGTCATGGCTGATAACTGCAGGATCTATCCCAGCCATGTTTTTGTGCGACCAGGCAAAGACTTCCTGGTTTTTCCGCAAAAACTTCACCAATGCATGCTTCGTGGTTGGTTCTAAGTTTTTCCCGACTTTCACGACTCTAGTCGGGTCTTTTTCGTCAAGTTGGACCTCTTCCAAGTCCTCGACGGGTCCAACATTTTCCTCAAAATCCCCAAAGCGATGATCTAAATCTCTATCCTCACTTTGGGAAACACCCTATTTGGTGACTTCATCACCGGATTGGGCTTGTGTATCTATTGCCATCTGCAACCTATCTGGGGGAGTGCTTTTTGGTTCCCTTTTTCGCCTTCGTGACTGAGGTGTTGTAGCACTCCCTAGCCTCCCTCTGGTTTCCCAACACGCGTCCTACCCCTGCGTCTGTCGGGAATTTCATGGCTAAGTGCCGTATAGAGGTGACGGCCCGTAGATCAACCAGTATAGGCCTCCCAATGACGACATTGTACGCCGAAGGACAATCGACTACTATGAAAGTATTGAGTAATGTCCTAGTAGCAGGCGCTGTACCTGTTGTCACTGGTAGTCTGATTGACCCTGCTGGGGCGAGTCCCTCACCAGAGAAGCCGTATATTGTTTGGTTGCAGGGCTCCAGGTCCTTAATGGACAACTTCATGCGTTCCAACGAAGACTTATACAGGATGTTCACCGAACTTCTTGTATCAACTACACTCTCTTCACCATCATATTGGCCATTTGGATATCCATGACCAGCGGATCAGAATGTGGGAACCGAACATGTTGGGCATCACTATCAGAGAAGGTTATTTCGCCTTCTTCTGACCGAGCCTTTTTAGGCGCGCGGTCATCCACAGTCATCATCTCGATGTCCTGGTCGTGGCGCAGAGTCCAAGCATATCGTTCTCTGGCCTTTCCGCTGTTTCCCGCGAGGTGCGGGCCTCCACAGATGGTTAACAATGTGCCAGTTATGGGATCAGGTTGCAAAGGTAGCGAGCGTTGGCGTGTGGGCGCTTGCTCATTGCCACCTGGAGCTTCTCATTGGGAATTTCCCGAGGCCCGTATATACCTTCGCAAGTGTCCTTGTCTAATAAGGAACTCGATCTCATCCTTCAGCTGGTTTCCTTCATTGGTTTCATGTCCGTAGTCGTTATGATAACGACAGAACTTGGTAGTGTCTCTTCTCAAAATATCCTTTCGAATGGGAGCAGGTTTCGTATAAGGCACACTGGAACTTGTGGCCTGATAGACCTCTCCCTGAGACTCAATAAGGGCAGTATAGTTAGTGAACTGAGGTTCATAACGATTACCCTTGGCTCGTTTATTGTCAGAGGTGGAAGGCTCATTGTGCAGCCTTTTCCCCCATTTCTTGCCATTGTCGTTGCCGTTCCCATTGCCTTTGCCATTTCCGTTGGGCTTGGACCCTTTGGCGGCTTTGGTGGGCTCGGCAGTCCCCTTGTCCTTGCCTAGGGGCTTCCCTTCATTGGCGATGGCATCTTCGAGCTTGATATATCGATCAACTCGATCCAAAAATTCCTGGGTAGTTCTGACCCCATGTGTTTCTGAGGCTGTCCCAGAGAGGCATGCGGCGTTTAACCCCCGCGGTTATGGCCATCATCTTGCCTTCGTCTCCTACTGTTTTTGCCCCAGCATCTGCTCGCATAAAGCACTGGACATAGTCCTTCAGTGGCTCTCCGTCTTGCTGGCGTATTTCAACCAGTTGGTTTGCCTCAGTCGGGTGCACATGACCCGCGTAGAACTGTCTGTAAAACTCCTTTATGAACATTTCCAAGGAAACTATACTTGCAGGAGGGAATTTGAAAAACCACTCTTGTGCGGCATCATAAAGTGTTGCAGGGAAGATCCTGCACCGAGCGTCTTCAGACACTTTCTGAATGTCCATTTGTATCTCAAACTTGTTGACGTGAGATACCGGGTCACCATACCCGTCAAAGTTCGGAAGCGTAGGCATATTAAACTTGCTAGGAGTTTCTGCCATAGCTATCCTCTGGACGAAAGGAGTGCCCTTTCTCCTATCGTGGTCGATATAAGATGTTCTTCCCCCGACCAGCTGCTGCACTGCCTGGTTGAGGGCATCTATCTGGGCTTGCACGGCGCCAGGAATCGCCGTGGCCTCTGGTGCTGGGGGGACATTCTCGTCTTGCCGCTCCCGGCGATCGTTGAGTACGTCTCTTAAATCCTTGTCTCTCCTCCGCTGCTCGCTAGCTCCGAGCCGGTTGAAGACGTTATTTTGTCTGGGCTGCCCCCCAGCGTCCCGTCTATCGGGTTGGTCATCCCTAGGTGGCCGGCTTCTGCCTCCACCCCTTTCTTCATTCCTCCGACCGACATTTGCTCTGCCTGAGTCAGCCTCATTATAACCATGTCCATCCCTGAATCTTGATTGGCTATGGTGGGATTGAATGTTCCCTCGGTTGCCTTCCCGGGCTGGAACCCCTCGAGCATTAGAGGGTGGCCTGCGTTGGTCGGTGGGTCCCCGTGCATTATCATGCCGTGGGGGACCCCGGACCGCAGAGCCTGACTCTGCTCGGAGGGTTTGGCTCGCCACCCCTATGGCGTCTAGGACTGCGAGGCGGCTGCCCGGCTCTATTCTGCCTCTACTGCGGGGGATTGCTGCGACCAGCTTGGGATGGAGGCTGTGCTTCAGGGTCCTTCAGCGGGACATCATCCTGAGGCACCGGTGGCTGCTCGAGCCTTTGTGGGCTCGAGGGTTGGATAGGCGGGCTAGGATTGGGACCCCTGTGGAGCAGCCCATTCGCAGGTTGATCAGGTTGCGAGGCAGGTGCAGCCTGATTCCTAGCCAGTTGTAGGGCTGCCTCAAGGACTACCATGGCTTCCCTCTGGCGACGGTCCATCTCCTCCTGTCTTTCACTCAGCTCCAGGCGCTGCCGTTCAATTTCTTGTTGCTGCCGCGCCATGATTTCGGCAACACTTTCCTGGCTGACCCTCAGATTGGCCAGTTCGTCCTGCAATACCCCCAGGGTATTCTTCAGCGTCTTGGAGTCCATTTCTTCCTCATCAAATTCCAAATGTGGCTCATCCTCAGCCACGTTTAGAGGAGGAGGAGGCGGGTGAGATGGTGCAGCGCCGGCCGCCTGTCCAGTTTTCTTGGTAGTTTTCGCCATTGATCTTTCAACGATAATGTATCAAGCTCTCAATGAAAGCACCAGAATGTTGACCTTGATTTTGGCCAACTGACACGGAGTCAAATATGCTTGATTTGGAAAAACACGTTGAAAAGAATATGATGACGAAACAATAAAGAACACAAGAGTTTATAGTGGTTCGGCCCCAGAATCTGGTAATAACCTACGTCCACTTGAATTGTTATTCATATAGGATTCAAAGGAGTGATCAAAGAACTAGGGTTCAATGAGTTTCACAAACCTCTAAAGAACAAGACAATATATCAAATAGAATAACTCTAATCTCAAATGATCAGAAAGCAAAAAGATCCTTTCCCTTGAGTTATCTTTCTCTATTTATAGGGTCAAGGAGGATTTACGTTAATTTGTTACAGATATTATTTCCTAAATAATCAGATACTCAGGAAATCATGGGAGATAATTTCGGATTCTATCATAACTGCATGAGATTCTCTCCGTGTATAGCATGCGTACGACCAAGCTGGTCGTATATAAAGATCGAACGTTGTGACAATAAATGCCTTCCTGGTCAATAGTCGAGCACTAATTCAGCCAGATGTCAACCACATGTATTAAACGTTCTCCATGTCATCCATGCCTATTTTTTGGATAACAAATACACTGAGTACTCATAACAAAAAGGCATAAAATGTCATATGTAAATACTGTCAAGTAAAAAGTGCCCCAAGGAAAAACAGAATAAAAGAACAAGAAGACTAACTAGGGTGAGGTGTAACATCTAAAAGACTACTCTGAGCCTTGGCAGCCTCACGAGTCAGACACTTCCTAAGCTCCTTTGCTCGCGTCTTCTCGGGAACAAAATCCAACTTCAGATCTTTGTTGGACTTCCAGATCAAGTAGAAGCAATAGAAGGCTGGCTTTGAATACTCCCCTCGAGCCTTGTTATAAGCAGCTTTGACCTCTTGCTCCGTCTCGATAAGAAAATCCTTCCACAATTGTCCATATCAGCAGTTAGCTTCTCTTTCTCAGCTTCAGACTGTTGGAGCCGATCGGCAAGTTCCCTCTCTATCTGGGTTATCTTGGAAGTTAACTCGGTCACTTCTTTTTGTTTAAGCTCCACGGTACTGTGAAGGGTGTTGATCTCTTCATCTTTTAAGGCAATGTCAGCATCCCTAAAGCCAAGAACACGCCTAAGGTTCAGTACCTCTTGGCAGACGGCTTCAAGCTCAGAATGAAGGTTGGAGAGCGTAGAAGTACACTCTACAGACCTATCACGAACATGAGAGACCAGCATCAATGCCTGCATAAAACATACAAGTGTTAGATAAATGGAAAAACACAAGATAAATGGAAAAACACAAGCTAAATAGACAAGAAGGGAAAAGTAAAGGACTCACACTCTGAATGTCTAAGAGTGGCTTCGTAAGAATGGTGTTCAGGTCCTCATTCTTGATCCCATTAAAGGTTGTTGTTGTTTGCTCCAGATGCGATGCTCGGTCCATGAGGGCGCTTAAGATCCGTATAGCAAACTGATGTGGCTCAGATAAAGGGGCGGGCGCAGAGCAAGAGGCATCCGCATCATTAACAGTGGAAGGAAATGGTGTAGACAAAGATGGCTCAACCTCTGCGACAGGGCTAGACGCCAAAGGAGTTAGAGGATACACCTCAAGAGTAACTTCCATGACCAACTCAGCCTCGACCCTGGCCCTTTTCGTCGCTCAAATAGAAGGACTGACCTCGGCAGGAGTCGACCTCTACTGGGTATGGACAAAACCAAACATGTCTGAGCCTGGAAAAGGAGATCAAATGTTAGAAGGATATTAAGTACCGATGAACCATAGAAAAAAAGTGATAATGTGTCAAACCTTCTGAATGTGATTCGAGTTCGAATGCGGCCTCATCAAAGTCGTCTGAAGAAAATGATGAATACACAACAGATGCACCCACCTCATCACTATCATGTACGGCTAATACTGGCGAAAAGGACACCTCCTCGACATGAATGGGTCCCGGGGAGTCTATGGCTATCATGGGCTCGGAACCATCGTCATTCGGAACATCTGATATGGTAGGAGGAAACAGCCCCACCTTCCTAAGGTTCTCCGATATAACGAGGGTCTTGATATTCTTCTCCTCGGGGGTCATGGTAATCAGTGCATTGGCCCTAACGATCATGTCCTGGGTCGGGAGTGGTCTATAAAAGGGCCCAACGTGCTAAAACATGGAGAAGTTGACCTCTGCGTCCTTGGTAAAGAAATAGTTATCGGCATATCTAAATGCCTTTCTATTTCCAGAGATCTCTTCCAAAAAGGTATTAGTACCCTCGCTTATATAATGGTAGAAGTGGAAATATCTCGAGTTGCACTGAGAAGGGTTTGTCTTCAGGTCAAATAGATGGTAGATCTCATGAGGCACTGGGGCAGCCCATTGTCTGCAGTGATAGATGATGTACAATGCAGACAAGGCCAAGATTGCATTTGGAGGCAGTTGAGAAGGACTAATACCAAAATAGTCTACTACACTTCAGAAGTACGGATGAAGAGGAAGCAGAGCGCCAGACCTAATAGCGGAGCGTGTCCAAGAGCACATACCCAAAGGGGGGTCCTCAGCTCTGTCATCTGGACCAAGGATAGTGATGAAACCCCGGAGAGGTCAAAAGTCTTCCTTAAATTCTTTACCTTCTCCTCAGTCGTGTCAGAGACAACCCCCTTGAGCCAAACAACCTCATAATCAACAAGGCGAGCCTTCTCAACTGGTTTCCATATGATCTCACTGGTGAAGGTGGCCCCAGAATCTGATGAATAGAACTCCTTTTGTCATCTCTTCTTCTGCTGCTCAGCTGGCGAGACTGTTTTGCTCTTGGAAGGAGGGCAAACTACTTTAGGACGGAATCTGTGATTGGGACGCTCCTGAGGATGAGCAGTATGGCGACGTGAGCCCAAGTGGCCAGCTTATGCTTAGGCCGACCACCCTGAATCCCTGAAAATCATTTAAGGCAAGGGGTCCTCAGCCTATAGACTCCTAGGGTGGTTGGCCCAGCCATAATTCTATCCCTGGAAACCCCCCAATGGGAGGAAAGGAAATGCTCGGCCCATGCCAAGGAGGTCCTCGGCCCATGAGCCCCTATGGTGGTCGGCCTAGCCTTAATTTTATCCCTGGAAATCGCCTAATGGAAGGAAATGGACTACTCGACCCATAAGCCCCTAAAGTGGTCAGCCTAGCCCTAATTCTGGGTCTGGAAATCGCCTAAGAGAAAGGGAAGGAAGTACTTGGCCCACTAAGCTCAAGAGGTGCTCGGCCCAACCCAGTTCCATGCCTGAAATCGCACAAGGAGAAGCAGGAGGTGCTCGGCCTATGGAATTCTCAGCCCATGCCAAGGGATACTCAGCCCATGCCAAGGAAATACTCAGCCCATTCCAAGGTGATGCTTGGCCCAAATTAGGCCTACCCCTGGAAATCGCAGGCACTAGGGTATGGAGTCCCAGAAATCGCTAAAACTAATGATGTGGTCGGCCTAGGGTCATGCTTCCCTAGAAATTGCCCAGGCTAAGAAATTTTACAGAGAAATCTTTCAAGAAGGTCCATTATTTTGGATCAAGATACAACAAAAAAGATTCAGAAAAAAATTCCTCAAAAAGGCAAAGTGTTTCTTATGAATCTAAGCACATTCAAATTAAATGATGTGATGATTAGAAGAGAATACTTCCCAAAAATCTGAGTATGATGAGGACCTGGAAAAATTAGACTCAGATCCTTTTGAAACTGGCGCATGGAGCAGAGGAAAAGGTGAGAGTGGCGCATGGAGCAGTGATGAAAGAGAGATCTATTTATAACCTCTCAGGCAGACAAGATATTTTAAGATATTTTTAGGAATTCAAATTTCCTTGAAAAATATCTAGTATGGTTTAAATTTAAATTCCTTGAAAAATATCTATATTTTTAGGAATTTAAAATTCCTTGAAAAATATTTTTATTTTTAGGAAATAAAATTCCTTGAAAAGTATTTATATTTTTAGGAATTAATATACTTGAAAAATATATTATATTTTTAGGTCCTTAAAAACTCCTTGAAAAATATATTATAATTTTAGGATGTCAAATTTCCTTGAAAAATATATTGGATTTTTAGGAAATTAACTTTCCTTGAAAAACCTAATTATTTTTAGGAATTAATAATTATCCCTAAAAAATTCATACCAAGTAAAGTATCGATAGTAACAAGTACTATACAATGTCCCGAGGGACTTGACTATCTAAGTACTGCTACGGTATGTTTCTCGGGCCTAGATCAAGTTTATCATAATGATGAGTACATTGCAATAAATTTGGGGGGCAAATGTTATCCCTCAGAAATACAAGGATGACATGGCGAATGAAAATGTGACACGTGACATCACAAATCAGGGAAAAACGACAAAGTATTGAGAAAAGACTGATGGGAAAAAAGGGTAGGTCCAGGACCTATAGGAAAATTGACCAAGTCAATACCCCTAGGGGTGGTCGGCCTGACCCCTACCCCTAGGGGTGGTCGGCCCAAGCAAGCCCTATACCCCCTAGGGGTGGTCAGCCCAAGCAGGCCCTGTACCCCTAGGGGTGGTCAGCCCAAGCAGGCCCTGTACCCCTAGGGGTGGTCGGCCCAAGCAGGCCCTATACCTCACCTAGTGGTGGTCGGCCTAAGCAGGCCCTGTACCCCCTAGGGGTGGTCGGCCCAATATGCCCAAGGACCTTAGGGGTGGTCAGCCTGACCCTCTCCTCCATAGGGTGGTCGGCCTATGCCCCGAAGTACACTTCACTGAGAAGTAATTCCTCTCGTTCAAACTGAGATCAACAGGCCTAGCACCCCGAAGATCAACAGGCCTAGCACCCAGAAGGTCACAGGTCCAGCACCCAAGCTTTGGTCTCAGGCCTTGCACCTAAGTCTGACATACCAAAAAAGACTTAGCATTTCCTAGAATTTTCTATCGTGCATTATCCACCACAATCTATAGAAACAAGAGAAGACCCACGATCTCATAATCGTGGGAAGGTGGACACATACCTCTACTAACCATGATCGTGTACAAAACCACGATCTCCAGTATTACTAATAGTGTAACAGCCCCTGGGTACTATAAATAAAGGACCCAGGGCTTCATAAGGAGGGATCTTTCTCTTTTTCTGGATTTGGTGGGAGAAAATCTGAGTGAGAAGTGAATCACAAAGTTCATACTTGTAATTGTCGAGTAACTCATTACTAAAGACTAAGTGGATTAGGTTATTACTGTTCATCAGAACAGGGCTGAACCACTATATATATCTGTGTGTTTACTTAAAGTTAATCGTATTCTGTCATTTATATTACTTATTCCGTTCAAAAGGTGTCGTATATTGTACATACGACCGTTGGCTAATTTCACAAGTCAACACCTCTATTATGCAATTACTGGAAACAATGCTATGAAAATGTTGTGGCACACTCACAGTTTACTAATCAAGAATTTTAATCAAATCCATAAGTTTCTGTCGAAATCAAATGGGTTTAATTCTCTAATTAAATTACTTATGTCTAAGCCAATTTAATTTCAAGAATTTTATATCAAGAACCAATTCTATTAGATTATGCAAGGCAAAGATAAATGTCTATACCCTTACAAAATTAAAATCAAAGAAATTAATCTTGCACCATTCAAGTCTTTTGTCAAATAATTATAATCCTTTTCCGCAATCTCAATTATTTCAATCATTTACTAAAGGTGATCAAGCAATAGTAAATATTAAGCATGAAAATTACTTGAATGAATAAACCTCAATTAGCATTAAGCATAAATAGCAAAGTTCCACAATTGCAAAATAAAGTTTCTTAATTATCCTAACTTTAAGAGAATTAGTTCATAGCTTTAAACACAAAAAAACTCAAATTATAATCATCCATAACTAAAAATAAAATGCAAGAAAGAATTAAGATCTAAGAGAGAGGGGGAAGAAAGCAAGCGAAGAATATTGTGGAGTGTCCCCCAAATAGCCCTTCTCCTTTTGTCTTCCTCCTTAGAATCCTCTCTCATTTTCTGTTTTTTTTTTCGCTTCTAAATTGGGTTTTTTTTTTCTTTGTACCAGTCGGCTGCTATATTTTTTTCTGTCAATTCTCTCCTCCCAAAAAGGAAGATGGTGATAATCTTGAGTCACATGAGCTAGGGCTCCTCCCTCACATGCAAGCCCTCTCTTGTCTCTTTCTCCAGCTTTTTGGACCACCAATTAATAAAAGCCCAACCTATAGCCCAAAATATATATTAATGAAATACAAAGGCCTCAATAATTTATGACGTGCTAGACCAATACATGTGAAAATCCTTAATGCTGCCTGATCGAAATTCTATGAAAATGCTGCAAAAATCTGATCATTTACTTCTCCATTCAAACTCCAAATCTTCTCTATAGTTTCCACTAGATCTCTTGCCCAACTTCAAAAAAAAAACATAGCATTTATGAGCCTCTTTTCATCAATTTACAAGCATTAATATTTAATAGCTCTAATTAGCAAATTAACATAAACTACATTTAAAATCATTGTAAATCACTCGAGAAACATAATTTTTGCTCAAAATATTAGTTTAACAATGGTTAAATAACTCTATATCCTAGAGTTATCACACCCCCAAACTTAATTCATTGCTCGTCCCGAGTGATGACACTAATGAACCTAAGAACACAACCCAAACAACACAAAACAAATTAACAAAATTCAAATGGACGCAAACACAACAATAGAACAAGACACAACAAACAAATGGAACCAATTCATTCAAAGATCATGCCAAAGTAGAGGAATAAAGCTCTCAAATTTATTATGCAAATGATAACTCCAATGCACTCACAAGCCAAATTCCTCAAGTATTAAGATGCTAACAAAATCAAGATTTGAATGCTACTCCCGTGAGTGTGTGAATAATTCTTTCCAATCAACTCATATTCCCTAGAACAAGCTAAACCACAATCCTAAGGTTCACTTCATGCCCTCATATGTTGGACTTAATAACCCCTCTCCACTAAGGTAGTTGGCTAAGCAATTTAGATCAATAGGTCTTTCTTATGTTGTAATGTTGGCTAGGCTAAAGGTATGGATGGAGGTAAATATTTTTAGCTAAAACCTTCAACCTAGCTTGCCTTGGACCCTATAAAACACATCACTTTTTACCCCTATGTACAATTAGAATGAGCCCTTAAAATCACCCAACAAGTCTCAACTAATACAATTACAAATGCAACTATAAAAACTTTTATTTATTTACAACTTTATTTATTTACTAAATATATACAAATATATTTATTTTTTGTTTTTGTTTTTTTTTAATTTTTCTGATATATATATATTCTCTTTTTTTTTTTGATGAATAAAACAACCAATAACAAATAACACTAAAATCAAAAGAACAAAATCATAACTACAAGAAATTGAGCATATAAATGTGTATGAATATTAACTGTGAACACCCCAAGAGGGAAATAAACTCCTTCTTTACTCCCCAAACTTAATCAAGATTATATCCAAGACAAGCTAAGCTTACAGTTTGGAAGAGAAGAAAAACAAAGGATATTCACAAAGGGATGGGCTATTCAATTTCACGGTTCATCAACAAAATGTTTAAGCCATTAAGCTCAAAGTGGTTCAACTAGGGATAATTTTCAACAGGGTAAGCTCTAAAAGTTTAAACGGTCCAAGAAAATTCCTAAATCCTATCTAACTTGCTAAGCCTCCTAGGATTTTGCCTCAACAGAATTTTTAAGCCAATTCTAAAAGCTTGAACCTTCATGCATGCTTAGTTCTTCTCTAAGGATTTTGGAGTTTTCATGGTTGAATATGTGCATTAAATGGAATTCACACTCTCACTAAAATTAAGTTAGCATCAAAAGCTTTAAGAACTGACAGCTCATTTACACACAAAAATTACCACATTTCATCATTTTTTTTTTAATTTTTTAATTTTTATCATCGAGCAACCCCCAAACTTTGGCACAACACTACATTCATTGATTCCATTCAAACCTAGACTCTGGACTCTGTACAAACTACACTTAAACCACACATAGAAATTAAGAAAATAATAGAAAGTAAAACATATAACAACAAATCAAACACACTCCCCCCCCCCCCCAAACTTAGAGGAAATCAATGTCATCATTACTGCCAAACACTAACAACAAAAATAACAATAAACAAGACAGAAACTGAAAACAAACATCAAAATAAACAAAGAAAAATAACATAAAGAGCATAAACAAAAAGGGTAAAGAGAAACTCCCTCCCACACTAGTCGCTGCTCGCAGCAGCTTCTGCATCAGAATCATCGTGTTCCTAACTGCCAACCTCTTCAAGAGGGTCTAGAATATACTTTGGGAATGGAAACCAAGTGCGTAAGCCGTCAGGAAATTGTCTCTATAGTGCACCCCGAAAGGAGTCATCTCGCACCTTAGCATACTTCCAATAGGCCTGGTGATTGGCATAGATTGTATGCAGCAGGTCCATCACTTAAGTGTTCGATGGACTAACAATATGGGTCAAACTAGAGGAGGCTGGTGCTGAAGTAGAGTGACTACTTAGATGAATGATTTTCTGAATGCAAGTAGGACTAATGTCTTTACGACAGCTGGGACCAATAGAAGTAGATAAGGGCACCTCTGATGCCAAACATAAGTTAGAGATCAAGCATGGAAAGTATAATTCTCTAGCACGCTTCTGAGAGCGCTCCCTGATTTGTTGCTCAAGTATGCGCCCCACATTTATTGTTTTTCCAACCAACAAACAGTAAAGGAGCAGAGAGCACAAGAACGACAAGTGGGAGGTATGGGTTGTAGGCATGAAGCTGTACCGAATGAAATGGAACCATACTGCAGCAGCAGGGATTAAATCGCCATGCTTGCACTTATGAGCTCCTTCTTTAAGTATTTTCCACTTGCTATAAGGAGCAGTGATGACTGTCAGCACTTGGGATCTCAGTCCATGGTCCTCGTTATCTAAGAATGTTGAATAGTCATCTTCCATATCTTCTAATCCAAATAGTTGGTTAATGGCGGCAACAGAAAACGGGACAAGCTTTTTGCGCACCATAATAGTCACTTGGTCTGATGAAATAAGATTAGCATAGAACTCGCAAACCACTCCGTCATCGGGATTAGATTGTTGTTGAAAAAAAGTTGTCCAATTTGTCTGAGCTATCACATTGGCTACATAATCCGGCAAGGCGTCTAAATTAGAGCTAGAAACCTGAAAACCTCTTTCACACATCAACTGTTTAGTGGCAAAGAAATCATGGAAGCGCTGCTCAGCTTCATCAGAGTGGAATTTCTTGGGCAGCCGAGCCTTGGCAGCCGTGGAACCTCTAGTTTTCGGCATGATAACGACAATGAAACACAACAAAACCCCAAGAAATTATCACCACAGCTCTGGAACTTTACCAATAATGACACAAAATTTCAACCCCACGTTCCAAGAGTAACAAACCAACCTATAATCTTAAGTAACATTAAACCCAAAGAATCTACTCCCCACAAAGAGAACTCTCACAGCAGATCATAATCCATTTCCTTTTCTCCTCATCAATCAATATATATTTTTTATAGTATAACAGAAGATCAGCAGCTCAAAGTACCAAAATCCATGAAAAATACACAATAATTTCGGCCAAGAAGGCTAGTGTGAGCCAAAATAAAAGAGAGTACACCTAAAATATATGGCTGAACTGTAGGCCTTGGGTCTCTCAAGATTGACAGAATTGAACGAGGTGAGGTGTGGATGCCCAAGTGGGGCTTTGCTGGCCATCGGGAACGGGGAACTACGCTGACGGAGACAAGAGTAGAGCTTGCAAAGGGGCGTGGAGCGGACTGGAGCTTGGAACGCCGAAGTGTGATCTGCGACTTGGACAACTAGGCGGAGCTGAAAGGAGAGGGGCTGAGAACTCGGGGAAGGAAGGAGCACGACTGGGTTTGGGGAAGAAGAAAGTAAAGTAATTTTAGGGCTTTGATTGTGTTTTTTTTTTTTTCACATTTACCTTTTAATAAACAAATAAAACTAAAAATAGAAATTAAAAATTGAAAAATAAATAAAAGTAATTGCTTTGCTTTTTTCGATTTTTTTGTTTTTTTGTTTTTTTTACTACTAAGAAAAATAAGATAAAAATAAATAAAACTAAATGAATTGCTAAAAAGAACCCTGAGCCAGCGGATTGCTTCCTGCCATTCTTTGATCTTGCTTCAAAATGAATAATGGTCCATGCTGCGAAAATCATGAGCCTTTCTGTAGTATTCATTCCCAGACTTTTCATCATATTCTTTAGAATACTTAGAGCATTTTAGCCCAGGATTGAAGAATTGTTCTTGTCAGCTTCATATATATTTTCAATTACCCATCACACTTCTAAGTCATGCCAAAACAGAAGTTTCCACCTTACAAGCTAGCCTCAACCTCAACTTCCCTTGAACTACAAAGAAAGCAACTGACAAATAAAATGGAAATAACTGATTTTTTTTAAGTATGTACAGATATCTAGCTGCTTTAAAGATTCATCTATAAGCACAGCAGCCCTTCCAACAAAAACTTTCAAGGATCATTCAAGGTGAGTGAGGTCTTGTTGCGCTCAACCTCACCACCCCAATAATGCTTCAATCTCTGCCCATTCACCTTGAACTCACCCCCTTCATTATCACGCAATTCAACCGTTCCAAAAGGATGACTTTGATAATTGTGAATGGGCCGGACCATCTAGACTTAAGTTTTCCAGGAAACAACTTAAGTCTTAAGTTGAAAAGCAAAACTCGCTGCCCCACTTCAAATGTATGGGGTTGGATGTGCTTGTCATGCCACCTCATTGTTTTCTCTTTGTAAAGTTTAGCATTTTCATAAGAAAAAAACCTCATCTCTTTAAGTTCATCAAGTTGCAGCATCCTTTTTTCACCAGCAAGTTGCAAATCAAGATTAAGTTGTTGAAAGGCCCAATAGGCCCTATGCTCAAGCTCCACCGGTAAGTGACATGCTTTTCCAAACACCAAGCGATAAGGAGACATGCCCAAGGGAGTTTTGAATGTTGTTCGATAGGCCCATAAAGCATCATCTAACCTCTTGGACCAATCTTTACGATTTGGATTCACCACTTTTTCAAGAACACCCTTGATTTCTCTATTCGACAACTCCGCTTGGTCATTGGTTTGGGGGTGGAATGCCATTGCCACCTTATGTTTTGCATTATACTTACCAAACAACCTAGCCAACCACTTATTCACAAAATGAGTTCCCTCGTCACTTATGATAGCCCTTGGAGTCCCAAATCGAGTGAAAACCTGCTTGTGTAAGAATTTCATGACCACTTTAGAATCATTGGTGGGATAAGCAGCGACTTCCACCCATTTAGAGACATAATCCACAGCCACCAATATGTAAAAATTACCATAAGAAGGAGGGAAAGGACCCATGAAGTCAATACCCCACACGTCAAACAATTCAACCTCAAGAATATTAGTTAATTGCATCTCATTCCGCCTTGAGATATTGCCTACCCTTTGACATCGGTCACATCTAGTCACATAAGAATGAGCATCTTTAAACAAAGTAGTCCAATAGAAACCACATTGAAGTACCTTGGATGCATTGCGATTACCACCAAAATGCCCCCCACAAGGAGATGAATGACAATGAAAAAGAATGTCTTCAAATTCATGCTTAGTGATACACCTTCTAATCATTTGGTCTGCACATTGCTTGAACAAATAAGGCTCCTCCCAAAAGTAAGACTTCACATCATGCAAGAATTTCTTCCTTTATTAGCTTGTCAACTCTAGAGGCATCACTCCACTAGCCAAATAATTAACAAAATCAACAAACCAAGGGAGCTCATGAGAATGGTTGACCCCAAACACTTGTTCATTGGGGAATGTTTCTTTGATGGGGACAAGAGAGTTGGAATCTTCTTCACGCTCCATTCTTGATAAATGGTCAGCCACTTGATTTTCTACCCCTTTTCTATCTTGAATCTCAACATCAAACTCTTGAAGCAAAAGCACCCACCGAATCAATCTTGGCCTTGCATCCTTCTTGGCAATCAAATACTTTATGGCTGAGTGATCGGTGTAGACAATCACTTTAGTTCCCACAAGATAGGAGCGAAACTTGTCAAAAGCAAAGACAATAACTAGTAGCTCCTTCTCAGTTATAGTGTAATTCAATTGAGCTCCTGTCAAGATGGAGCTAGCAGAATAAATAGAGTGAAACACCTTGTTCCTTCGCTGCCCCATCACAGCCCCAATGACATAATCTCTAGCATCACACATCAATTCAAAGGGAAAACTCCAGTCCGGTGCAACAATGATAGGGGCTGAAATTAATCTCTTTCAACTCTTGAAAAGCCTTCAAACATTCTCCATCGAAATGGAAAGGTGTATCTTTCTCTAAAAGATTACAAAGTGGTTTGGAGACCTTAGAGAAGTCTTTGATGAACCTTCTATAGAAACTGGCATGCCCAAGAAAGCTCCTAATGTTCTTCACTGAGTTAGGAGGTGGTAGCTTCTCAATAACTTCAATTTTCACCTTATCAACTTCAATCCCTTGCTTAGATACCTTATGCCCCAAAACAATACCTTCCTTAACCATAAAGTGACACTTTTCCCAGTTAAGGACTAGGTTTGTATCTTCACATCTCTTCAACACCTTAGACAAGCTATTCAGACAATCATCATAAGAATCCCTGAAGACTGAAAAATCATCCATGAACACCTCTAGAAACTGCTCAACCATGTCAGTAAAGATAGCCATCATACATCGCTGAAACGTAGCAAGAGCCTTGCACAAACCGAAGGGCATTCTTCTAAATGAGAAAGTACCATAGGGGCAAGTGAATGTAGTCTTGTGCTGATCTTGTGGGGCCACTGCTATCTGATTGTAACCAGAGTACCCATCAAGGAAGCAATAGTACTCTCTCCCAGCAAGTCTGTCTAGCATTTGATCAATGAAAGGAAGAGGGAAATGATCATTCCTAGTGGCCTTGTTTAGCTTCTTGTAGTCCATGCAAATCCTCCATCCAGTCACAGTTCTAGTAGGAATCAACTCATTGTCTTCATTCTTCACCATTATGATCCCACCCTTCTTAGGTATACAGTGTACAGGACTCACCCATGAACTATCAGAGATAGGGTAAATAATGCCAGCATCCAACCACTTGATGATTTCTTTCTTTGCTACTTCCTTCATGATAGGATTTAGTCTTCTTTGCCCCTCAATAGAACATTTGTCACTGTCTTCAAGCAAGATCTTATGCATACACAGAAAAGGACTAATACCTCAAATATCTGCAACAGTCCACCAAATGGCCTTTTTGAACTTTCTCAACACGTCAAGCAACTTTTCTTCTAGATCATGACTCAACTCCGCTGAAATAATGACAGGTAAAGTGGATGACGGACCCAAGTAGGCATATCACAAATTTGATGGCAAGACTTTCAACTCCAACTCAGGTGGCTCTTCAATGGATGGTTTAGGAGCTTTGAACTCCCTAGACGACAACTCCAATGAATCAAATCAGCTTCTTGTTCTTAACCCTTGAGAATTAGCCTCCAACCAAGCTAAGTTCTCCTCCTCATCTTCATCATTGTGTGAATCAAACAAAAATAACCTCTCTAATGGATCATCAACATTACTAGTCTCAAACTCCCTAGATGCCAAAGAATCTGCCACTGAAACCACTGAGCATTCCTCAACCTCATCAGAAAATCTCATAGCCTTAACAACATTAAAAGTCACCTTTTCATCTTGGACTCTCATAGTAATCTCCTCCTTCTACACATCTATTAAAGTTCATCCTGTAGCAAGAAATGGCCTCCCCAAGATAATGGGCACCTCTCTGTCCGCCTCATAGTCTAGCACAATAAAATCAGTAGGGAATATGAATTTGTCTACCCTCACCAATATATCTTCAATCTTCCCATCCAGATGAGCAAGGGATCTATCTGCAAGTTGAAGAGTAATTGTAGTAGGCCTAACTTCTCCAATTCCCAACTGCTTGAAAATAGACATTGGCATCAAGTTAATGCTGGCACCCAGATCGCATAGAGCCATCCCAAAATAAGTGTCTCCAATAGTACAAGGAATAGTGAAACTCCCAGGATCCTTCAACTTTGGTGGCAATTTGTCTTGCAGAAATGAACTACACTCCTTGGTTAGAGCCACGGTTTCAAACTCTCCTAACCTTCTCTTCCTTGTAAGAACATCTTTCGTGAATTTCACATAGTTAGGAATTTTCTCAAGTGCCTCTACAAGTGGGATGTTGATATGCAACTAGTTCAACATATCTAGAAATTTCTTGAATTGCAAATCCAACTTTTGCTTCTGAAAAAGTTGGGGAAATGGAAGTGACTACTTTGAAATTGAGCTGTCTGGGTGCTGATGGTGTGGCATTTCTGTAGCAATCTGGGCAGAGGCAAATTTTTGTACACTAGGAATTTCAGCATCTTTTTTAATTTCCTCATTTATTTGGATTGAAGAGGGCTCACCCTCGTACCCAGAATTTGTCTTGGAATTCTCCAACTCCTTCCCACTTCTCAAAGTGACGGCTTTACAATGTTCTTTGCTCACATTTCTTGGATTCTCGGTGTCACTTGGTAACATACCATGGGGTCTATTTCTAAGTTCATTAGCTAGTTGCCCAACTTTGTTTTCCAAGTTTCTTAATGATGATGCTTGGCTTTGGATCATGGCTTCATTCTTCACTATATACTCCTTCAACATGTTCTCAAGAGAGCTAGATTGCATTGCTTGTTGTTGTGGCCTTTGTTGTGATGCTTGTGGGGGATAACCCAGTGGGAAATTTGGTCTTGGAGGCATAGAAGAATTGCTAGGGCCAGACCCTTGATTACTCCACAATAATTTGGGATGTTGCCTCCATGATGGGTTGTTAGAATAAGGGCCATTCGTATTTTGATTCCCCATGTAACATACAGCTGCTGGATTGGAAGGACAGTTGTCAAAAGTATGACCCTCACCACAATACACACAAGAAATGTTCTCCGTGGGCCCCATTTGTGTCCCTGTAGGCTGCCCCATTGAATGATTCATTCCCATGTTCATTGTCTTGAGCATATTCGAAATAGAGGAAACTTAGGCTGCCAAAGAAGTAATGGCATCTACCTTATGAATACCAGCCACCTTTCTACCTGTAGCTAATCTAGTAGTGAGCCACTGATAGTTGTTGTTGGATATCCTCTCAAGGATTTCATATGCCTCATTATAGGACTTAGCAAGAATGAATCACTGATAGTTGTTGTTGGATATCCTCTCAAGGATTTCATATGCCTCTCAAGGAGTATGGGAACAACTTTAGTCTCACAGCATCCTATGTAACTCCAGACAGCTTGAATGAATCACTCACTTCAATGAACAATCGAAGATCAAGGTGAGGATCCTCTGTTGGCATCCCACTAAACTGGCCCACAGTTTGAAGCATCTTGAACATGACTGGCTTCAATTCAAACTGTGCGGCATGAATTTCTAGTCTAACGATGCCCGGATTGAGCTCATTGAAGAGGGGGGAGCATACTGCCTGATATCACGATCTCTGTCATCAGCCACAATCATTGCATTTTGCCCATTATTGGCAGCTACTCCCCCTTGAACTACTCTCTCTTGAGAAGCTCCTGCTTGATTTGTTGCCCTTTGAGCGGTTCCCTATTGAGCTCCTTGCTCAGCATCAATCATCACTACTCCCCTTTTTTATTTTTGTGTCTTTCGCCTTCTTCTAAATGTACGTTCGATTTCTGGATCAATGGGAAGTAGTTCAGGGTTTTGATTCTCGTTTATACACTGTGTAAACCTGAAATTGCACGAGAATTACCCAAGTTAGCACAAAAATAAATTAAACCAAGTTGCGATATACTTAATTTCACAATAAATGACTTTAAACAATCCCCGGCAATGGTACCAAAAACTTGGTGAGGTAAAATAGATACTAAGTGCAAATGTACACTGTCAACAAGTACTAAGGTGATAAGAACCCAATATTTTATCCACAATGACTGTTTTTAAGCTTAAAATTGCGAAATTAAAATCTAGCAAAATGATTAAAAATAAAAGAACAAAACTCAAATTAAATTGGAAGTTGTTTTTTTATTAATGCAATTAAAAATAACTAACAACTGAATTTAAAATCTAAATTAATGGAATGCAATATGAAAATTAATTGATAATGAAATGGTAAGCTAGGATAATTAATTCCCTCTATTATGCAATTACTGGAAAAAATGCTATGAAAATGTTGTGGCACACTAACAGTTTACTAAATAAGAATTTTAATCAAGTCCATAAGTTTCTGTCAAAATCAAATGGGTTTAATTATCTAATTGAATTATTTATGTCTAAGCCAATTTAATTTCAAGAATTTCATATCAAGCACCAATTCTATTAGATTATGCAAGGCAAAGATATATGTCTATACCCTTACAAAATTAAAATCAAAGAAATTAATCTTGCAGCATTCAAGTCTTTTGTCCAATAATTATAATCCTTTTCCGCAATCTCAATTATTTCAATCATTTACTAAAGGTGATCAAGCAATAGTAAATATTAAGCATGAAAATTACTTGAATGAATAAACCTCAATTAGCATTAAGCATAAATAGCAAAGTTCCACAATTGCATAATAAAGTTTCTTAATTATCCTAACTTTAAGAGAATTAGTTCATAGCTTCAAACACAAAATAACCTAAATTATAATCATCCATAACTCAAAATAAAATGCAAGAAAGAATTAAGATCTAAGAGAGAAGGGAAAGAAAGCAAGCCAAGAATATTGTGGAGTGTCCCCCAAATAGCCCTTCTCTTTTTGTCTTCCTCCTTAGAATCCTCTCTCCTTCTTTTCTCTTTTTTTTTCGCTTCTAAATTGGGTTTTTTTTTCTTTGTACCAGTCAGCTGCTATATTTTTTTCTATCTATTCTCTCCTCCCAAAAAGGAAGATGATGATAATCTTTAGTCACATGAGCTGGGGCTCCTCCCTCATGTGCAAGCCCTCTCTTGTCTCTTTCTCCAGCTTTTTGGACCACCAATTAATAAAAGCCCAACCTTTAACCCAAAATATATATTAATGAAATACAAAGGCCTCAATAATTTATGAAGTGGTAGACCAATACATGGGAAAATCCTTAATGCTGCCTGATCGAAATTCTGTGAAAATGCTGCAGAAATCTGATCATTTACTTCTCCACTCAAACTCTAAATCTTCTCTACAGTTTCCACTAGATCTCTTGCCCAACTTCAAAAACAAACATAGCATTTATGAGCCTCTTTTCATCAATTTACAAGCATTAACATTTAATAACTCTAATTAGCAAATTAGCAAAAACTACATTTAAAATAATTTTAAATCACTCGAGAAACACAATTTTTGCTCAAAATATTAGTTTAACAATGGTAAAATAACTCTATATCCTAGAATCTAGGGCTCAGCTTGCCCTTTTTCCCAAACCTTCTCATCCCTCACAGAGGTGAGACTCGCAAAACACGTGGTCCCCTACCTGGAACTCCACATTCCAACGCTTAGGATCAGCGTAGCTTTTCTGTCTGCTTTGTGAAGCAAGCATTCGAGGTCAGATCTTCTCGATAGGCTCATTAGTCTTCTGAACCATGTCCAGTCCCAAATACTTCCACTCACCCATCTCATCCCAATGAATGGGCGCTCTACATCTCCTCCCATATAACATCTCGTATGGAGCTACTCCAATCGTTGATTGATAACTATTGTTGTATGAAAACTCAATCAACGGGAGATACTTACTCCAAGACCCCTCAAAGTCAATCACACACGCTTTGAGCATGTCCTCCAATATCGAAGTCTTACTCCCAGATTATCCATCAATCTGAGGATGAAATGTCGTACTGAACTTCAACTGAGTTCCCATAGCCTTCTACAAACCACCCCAAAACTTGGAGGTAAAGATAGGATCCCAGTTTGATACTATGAACTTGGGAACCCCATGGAGACGTAAAATCTCCCTCACATACAGCTCCGCAAACTAATCCACAGTATAAGTCGTCTTCACTGGCAGAAAGTGAGCTGACTTGGTGTATCTGTCTACTATCACCCACATCGAGTCATGCAGCCCCACTGTCTTGGGTAAACCTCCCACGAAATCCATCATAATATCCTCCCATTTCCACTCAGGAATACCCAAAAGTTGTAGCAACCTCGCTCGTCATTGATGCTCAGCCTTCACCTACTGACAGGTCAAACACCTGGCCACGTACTCCACCACATCCTTCTTCATCTCAGGCCACCAATACAATGTCGGAAGATCCTGATACATCTCTGTGGTACCTGGATGGGGTGAGTATGGCATAGTATGGGATTCTCCCAACTCATGTCTAATCCCCATATTAGTCGAAACACAGATCTGAACTTTATATCACAATAATCCAGTCTCTGAAATAGAATAGCCTTTAGCTACTCCAGCTAAGACCTTCCCTTTAACTTCCTGCAATTGTGCATCCACCAACTGACCCTCTTTAATCCGTTCTAGCAGGGTCGACTGTAAAGTAATATTGGACAACCGTCCCATAACCAACTTTATCCTCACTCTAGACATCTCTTATGTCGATTCTCTCGATATCTGTGTCGAGCTAAACAACTGTCCTGGGCCCCTCCGGCTCAATGCATCTGCCACCACATTGGCTTTCCCTAGGTGGTAAAGGATATCACAATCATAGTCCTTCACCAACTCCAGCCAATGCCTCTGCCTGATGTTCAGATCCTTCTGGGTGAAGAAATACTTCAAACTCTTGTGATCAGTGTATATCTCGCACTTCTCTCCATACAGATAATGTCACAACACCTTTAGTGCGAATACCACCGCTGATCATATTCCTTCAGCTGTTGTGATGCATAAGCTATAACCTTCTCATTCTGCATCAACACGCATCCCAAACCCAACCTCGATGTGTCACAATATACCACAAACTTTCCTCCCTCCAAAGGAAGACTCAACACATGTGTTATAATCAGACGTCGCTTCAATACCTGAAAGTTGTTCCCACACTTATCTGATCAGACGAACCTCAAATTCTTCTGTGTCAATTATGTCATCGGTGCAGCAATCTTTGAGAACCCTTCAACAAACCGCCTGTAATAACCCACTAATCAAAGAAAGCTCCTAACCTCTGAGGCATTCCTTGGCCTCGGCCAATCTCTCACAAGCTCTACCTTAGATGGATCCACCTTAATCCCATCTTCACCAACAATATGTCAAAGGAATGTCACTTCTAGTAGCCAAAACTCACACTTCTTAAATTTGGCATACAATCGATGCTCTCTCAACCTCTGCAAGACCTATCGGAGATGCTGCTCATGTTCTGCCTCTGATTTGGTGTACACTAGGATTTCGTCGATGAAGACAATCACAAACTGATCCAGGAAGTCCTTGAACACCCTGTTCATTAGATCCATAAATGCTGCTGTGGCATAGGTCAAATCAAATGACATGACCAGAAACTTATAATTCCCATACCTCATTCGGAAGGCCATCTTTAGTATATCCTCATCCTTGATCCTCAATTGGTGATAACCAGATCGAAGATCAATCTTCGAGAACATTGTATTTCCCTGGAGTTGATCAAATAAGTCATCGATCCTTGGTAAGGGGTACTTATTCTTGATGGTTAACTTGTTCAACTCCCTGTAGTCTATACACATCCTCGGAGTCTTGTCCTTCTTCTTTACAAATAAAGCTGGAGCACCCCATGGCGAGTTGCTAGGCCTAATAAACCCCAAATCAAGAAGCTCATGTAACTGTATCTTTAATTCCTTCAGTTCCACTAGAGCCATCCTATATGATGCCCTTGACACTAGCTCTATCCCCAACGCTAACTCTATGATGAACTGGATCTCCTTATGTGGCGGCAGCCCTGGTAAATCCTCAGGGAACACATCCAAGAACTCATGAACTAATCTAGTCTCTCCCGGCCCTGCTAGCAAAACTCTGGTAGTATCCACCACACTAGCTAGGAAACCTATACAACCTCCCTATAATAGGTCTCTAGCTCTTAATGCTGATATCATGGGTATGTGGGGTCCATGTACCACACCCACAAAAACAAAAGGATCTTCTCCCTCAGGCTCAAAAGTCACAATCTTCTCCGTGAAATCAATGGTAGCCTCATATCTAACTAACCAATCCATCCCAAGAATCATGTCAAAATCCTCCATACCTAACTCAATCAAATCCACTGATAGCTCCCTACCATCAACCAATACTGGCAGTGCTCTAATCCACCTCCTAGACACCACCAGTTCCCTTATGGGCAGTATAGTCCCAAACCCCATAGTATAATACTCACTATGTCTACACAACCTATCAATTACCTTACTAGAAACAAATGAATGTGTAGCACCAGAGTCAATCAATACAGTAAAAGGAGAGCTAGCACTAGAAAGCTGACCTGTCACTACCGAGGGACTAGCCTCGGCCTCTGCCTGCATCAAGGTGAAAACTCGAGCTGGAGTAAAGTTGTCCACCTTCCCTGTTTCCTCTTTCTTCACTGTTGGGTAGTCCTTCTTTAGGTGCCCCACCACCCTGCACACATAGAAGGCCTTGGCCCAACATTCTCCCAGATGGCATCTTCTGCACCTTGTGCACTTTGGATAGCTTCTCCATGTCTCACCGCCTCCCTGGTGGGCACACTAAGCACCTTGACCCCTCATATCAGGACCAACAGCGGTCAAAGTGTCAGGTTTCTTTCTCTTCAAATCATTGGGGCCTCCGCCCCTACCAGACCCTAAATATGGAGGCACCGCCCTGCGAACCTCTCATCTCACAGTGTTCGCCCTCCAAATCTTATTCTCTGCCTCCTCAGCGGTAAAAGCCTTCTCAACAGCCTGGGCATAGGTCATCCCCCCAGGTACTATTTTAATTCTCACATCTCGGGCTATCATAGCATTAAGCCCTCTAATGAATCTATCCTGTCTAGCTGTATCAGTAGGCACTAGGTCTGGTGCGAACTTTGCAAGCATATCAAACTTTAGGGCGTATTCTGTAACTGTCATATTTCCCTGCACTAACGCCACAAATTCATTAACTTTCACCACCATGATGACAACATTATAGTACTTCTTGCTGAACAAGTCTCTGAACCCATCCCAAGTCAGAGTAGAAAAATCCCTAGTCTGTGATGTCACTTCCCACCAAATGCAAGCATCCTCTCTCAGCATATAGGTGGCACAGGTCACCCTATCATTGCCTTCCACCCTCATGAAATCTAGGAAAGAAGTAATCATACTCATCCACTATTCAGCCTTCAGTGGATCTGGTCCCCCCTCAAAGGTTGGAGGATGCTGCCTCATGAACCGCTCATACAAGGGCTCCCACCTATTTCCAATCTCAGGTGCCTAAACAGTTGGTTCCATAACAGGTGGAAAAATAGGTGCAGCACTCCCTGACAAAGCCTCCTATCTCAGAAGAAGGATTTGCTCTTTCTGACTCTGTAACCGAGCTTGCATGTCTGCAAGTATCTGCTGCCAATTCTTAGGGACTGGCAGAGGTTTGTGGCCCTAGTCATCATCTCTAGCCTTAGACCCCGTGCCGGCTAGTCTTATAGATCACCTTGGATGCATAGCTATCCAAGTTTATCTGCAATTAACGACTCGACGGTCAGACAATGATGACAGGGTAACAAATCCTTCCATGATCCACCATTGGAACCCAACCAATCACAAGAAATCAAGATGCAAACAACCATTCAAATATTCACTCACAGACAACAGCAATGCTAATAAGCATGCCTCAATATCATCAGACAGCAGTCAAGGGCCAGACATTATCAATATCTCATGCTCCCTATTAATCATGTAATAAAGCATTTGTATTTCATTCAAGCATGTAAGCATATAATCACATGTATACAATTACCAAACCTTGAGTCGAGCTTGTCTTTAGGGGCGAGTGTACATGTCCAACCAGTCTTCAAGAACCCTTAAACCTATACCACTTTAATACCAAGTTGTAATGCCCTGGATAACCAAGACCGTTACACTGTGTGTTTAAAATAGTGCAATACTTGCTAATCAAGTCATTTAATTAAATATGTGATCCTAAAGTCATAATCAGGTTAAGGTCAAAAGATTTTGGGTCATTAACAGTTAATTTCCATTAAAATAGATGTTTGACACATGGGATCCCAAAAACAGGGTTTAAAGAACAAATTTACAAACTTCCAAAAATATTTATATACGATCAAAGGCCACTCTAATGGAAAAATACATGTTTTAGGTTTCTATCCCTATATCATCCCTTGGTCGTGGTGGACGAGCAGCTGACAATGTACACTTCGCCCCCAGAGCTATCCAACTCATGATTGATCCACCTTACCCTTGCATTTACCTACACCACGTAGCACCCATGAGCCAAGGCCTAGCAAGAAAACTATAACAGCATAACATAATCAATAATGATAATCAAATAATTCACAAGATAGGTAATAAGATATTCAATGTGCCATAACATCAAGCTAACAAAAATAACCATTTATATTCAACATTTTGTCTCAATCAATACAAAAACTCAGGGTCGACTCCCTTAGGTCGTACCCTCTGTTTAACCCACTGACTCCAGCTCGCTTAGGTCAAGTCCAGTGTTTATCTAGCTAACCCCAGCTCACAGTGGCCGAGCAGCGTACTGTCTGCAAATTATCATCCCTGGCACTCTTAGGTCGTTTATTTGATGCTCACATGGCATTATCACAGTTATACAGCATATGTATTCAAATACAGGGAATCTCAGTCCCAACATAGCCACACAAGGGTGCAGTTTTCTTACCTTTGATTCCGATCGGAGATAATGGAATGGTCCTGACCACGATCCTCAGTCCTGAGCCTTGGCGATAAACCTAGTCACAGTGTCTAATGGGTAATTGTTAACTTTCAATCCAAATAAATACTTAGGAGACAAAAACTAGCCTCCGGGATCTCAATTTCTACTAAACCAGGTAGTAGAAATTGTCCAGAGTGCCTAGGTTCAAACCCTCCGAGCCTTACCAATTCTAGAAACAATTCTAAGGCTAAAATCACCAAGTGGGTCACGACTTGGCTTAGTGGGTCACGACTTTCCCCCAAGTCAGAGAGTAAATACCTAAGCCAAAGGGGGAGGCGAGTCACGACTTGGCCCAATGAGTTGCGGCGGGCCCCCAAGTCAGAGAGCAACCCAGGCCAAACAAGCCACACGTGCCGCGGTACCCTAGGGCTGGGTCGCGGCGCGCCTCCTTCGAACCCAAAAAATATATGTTTTCTCCTTCTTTTTCCCAGCCAAGAACCTCTAAACTTTAACCCAAAATTTTACCCAAACAAGCCTCACCAACCACAATCAAACTAGTTATGGATTCAAGACCTTAATTCACCTATTGAACATAAAACTACCACAATACAGACTGAACTTTCTATCCCAATTCAATGACAATTCATCATTCAATTACTCAACTTAAATCCCATTATAATAAACTAAACTCTCTAGAAAAACCAGGTTATGAACTTACCTTAACTATGGTGGAATCCACACAAGTTCCAGCTTAAATCCCTCCTAGCTTTCCCTTCTATTTTCCTTCAATTTCTAGCTCAATTCCCTAGCCTATGCTCCTTAAATTTCCCAAGTCTCAAAGCTTCAACTTCTTCAAGAGTGAGAGAGAGAAATCGTGAGAATGAGAGAGAGAGTGCTTGAGTTGTTTTTACCCCTTTCTGCCTTAATCCCAAGTAACTTTTGAGTTTATCCCTTGGTAGATAAATGACTATTTTGCCCATCCTTGCTATACTAAATCCTTTAATTATTCTAAGGGTAAATTAGTCATTTTCCCCCAGTTCCCACTAACTCCTCAAATGTTCCTAATATTTACCAATTAATCTCATCACCCAATTAACTACCAATTATTTATTCATTGTCTAATAATTCCCGACATATTCTCTGAATTCCCAAAAATACCCCTAGGCTTCACCCTAGTCAGGTATTAATCCCCGCTGTGGCTATTTCGCTAATCCGCTCACTAAGACCGCCTCGAGCTATACACAACAAATATATCCACATAATAGTGTGGTCTCAACAATTTATCACATATAATTGCATTTATGCCCTCAATGGGCCAAAATTACAAGTATGCCTTTATAAGCTATAAAGGCCCCACATTCATATCAAATACTCTCAAACATGCATGTCACGTAGTCATATAATCATATTAATCATTCATGCAACATAATCATGCATCTAAACATTTAAATCACACATATACCAATTATGCCTTCCTGGCACGCTAATCAAGGCCCTTATGCCTTATTAGTGATTTTGGGTCGTTACAACATATCACCCTATGAATCTGAACCACGAGCTCCAAAGCAACAAAGGGTCGAAACTCAACCCATTACTTTTACAGAGGAAGAAGCATCATGCTACGGGTTTTCTACACACAAGTATATGCGTTTGTTTAACAAGTAATATAATGTAAGAAAGGTCGAACCCACAAGACTGTTACCAAGTACCAATCGTTAATCCTAATATTCTATTTGGTTAACGACAATTTGATTATAAGAATTAAGTAAAACTATTGAAATAAGAACATAATTTCAGGAATAAAAGAAAACAAAGGAAATAGAATTCAATAATTAAATGAACTAGGGAAATTAACTTCATCTAGCATCCACTTTATATTTCAATAATACAAATTATACTATTCAATTCTCTCTCGTGATAACAGGTCAACAAAAGTAACTTATATTCGTACTAGGATATACAAGTCTCAACTTTATGTAAATTTTCTACATCTCTGTGATAAATGAACATAAGACAGACATTAAGTAAGACAATCCTAAACCTACATAGACCAAATAGATGTCTATTCAATTACAGCATAATCAATACTTACTTCTCGGATTTCGAATCAAATTCATTTAAATCATGTAATAGATGGCCATACAATTACAAGCATTAAGCATAAATTAGAATAGATCACAAGATAGAATAGAAATCATAAAACTTGCACTAATTCAAAATAAAGTTTTTGGAGAATCCATTAACACCCTAGAAAAAGAGTTTAGTTCATGACAGAACTCATAATAACCATAGAAGAATTAAAAAAACATCCAAATTACAAAAATTAAAAGTAGAAAAGAAGAAAAGACTATGATAAGTTCTTTGATTCCACTTGCAATCCTCCACAATGTGCTTCTCTCCGTCTCCTAGGGTTAATCTCCTTAAAAACATCATTAAGAAAGCCTTTATAGTCCCTAATTAATTATGTGCGAAAGACAAAATTGCCCTTGAAAAACACCCTAAATTGTGCTTCCGTACGGACAGGCGTCACGGCTCTAATGTGCTTCGTGTTCCAGATTCGTCTCTGGAGTATGTAGTGTCGCAGCTCTGTCTGGTAGAGTTGTAGCTCTAATTCATACTGACTTTTGTTTTCTTCTCTGTAATTGTTAGGGATACGGCTTTACACCATAGATTTGCAGCTCTAATTCCAAATTTTAACCAAATCATCAATTTGACCCCCGGTTTTGCCTAGTTTCCATTCCTTATCTCATTTAACATCATTTCTTCTAGAATTAAGCGATTTTCCTCCAATTTCAAGCTATTTCCTTAATAACCACACTTAATCCTGAAAACACCCGTATAATATCGCACAAAACCAAATAAAAAAGTAAAATTGCATCTTAAAACACGCCATAAAAGCATACCAAAACTAATCCTAACACATCACACGTTTAGTTTCCCCACAACGACCCTCTAGTCATCACACTCCAGCTCGCCAACAAAAGGGTGCGCCGGGTCCTGATATATAACAAGAGCTTGGTTAACATCCTTTATAAGGGCACTTTAGAAAAGATGGGACTCATGCTTTAAGATTTGAAAGCCTATGCAGCAACGTTGTACAGATTTTTAGGAGAAAGGATAGCCAGCATGGGATCCATCGAGCTCCTGGTAACCTTGGGAGACTATCCAGTCTCGATGACCAAGATGATGGAGTTCACAATGGTGGACACCCCATCTACCTACAACATACTGCTTGGGAGACTAGCCCTGATTGGGTTGGGGGTAGTGTCATCCGTTAGGCATTTGGCTATCAAGTTCCTGACATCAAGTGGCATTGGGACGATGAAGGGAGATCAGCTCGTCGCATGGGAATGTTATAGCATTTCCATGAAAGGGAAGAACCAAACAAGTGCAGAGGCACTTGTTGTTATCCGGGAAATGAGTGGATCTATCTTCAAAATCAAAGAACAAATTGATCCTAGAGTGGAAGTGGATAGGGCCAATCTCGGACCAATAGAGGAGCTCGAGGATGTAGAGCTCGATGAGAAAGACACTGCGAGGCTCGTAAAATTAGGGAAGAACCTCTCCAATGATGCAAAATAGCAATTAATTCGCTTCCTGAGAGAAAATCAAGATGTGTTTTCATGGTCGCACTCGAATATGGTTGGGATCAGCCCAAGCATTATAATCCATGCACTCAACATAGACAAAAGCTTCCCTCCGAAGCAACAAAAAAGAAAGCTCCTAGACGATGATAGGAAGAAAGCTTTAAAAGAAGAGGTCGAAAGACTAAAGGAAAATCAACTTATTCGATATGCTTTTTACCCTAATTGGACAGCCAATCCTGTTGTAGTTTTGAAACCCAATGGCAAGTGGAGAACATGCATTGATTATTTGAACCTCAATAAGGCATGTCCAAAGGATTTTTTTTCCCTTGCCTCAGATCGAGCAACTCGTAGATGCCACTGCGGGATATGGCATCATGTCATTCATGGATGCATACTCTAGATATAACCAGATATCCATCCATTCGCCTGACCAAGAACATACGAGTTTCATGACCGATAAAGGCTTGTATTGCTACAACGTAATGCCTTTCGGGCTCAAGAACGCAAGAGCCACTTACCAGACACTGGTGAATAGGATGTTTGCTGAGCAGATAAGAAATAAAATGGAAGTTTATGTGGATGATATGCTAGTCAAATCCAATCATAATTGTAACCATGTGGAAGATCTCGCTTAATGTTTTGTTATGCTCCGAAAATACAATAGGAGACTTAACCCACATAAATGCTCATCTAGAGTATCCTTGGGAAAGTTTCTAGGATTCATAGTGAATGCTCAAGGCATAGAGGCAAACCCCGGTAAGATTAAGGCATTAAGTATGTTCATTCATAGGACGATACGCCCTCACCTAGAAAACATAAAGATGTCCAGAGCCTAACTGGACGAATGGCAGCCCTAAGTACGTTCATCTCAAAATCTACAAATTGGTGCCTCCCAATCTTTAACCTTGTGAGATATGGAAAGAAATTTGAATGGTCGAACGAGTGTGAACTCGCATTTCAAAATATTTTGAAGCACCTTGCCGAGCCGCCAGTCTTATCCAAGCCAATTACAAGAGAAATATTGTACTTATACCTCGCCACAACCAAGCATGCCATCAGCACAGTACTTGTTTAGGAGGATAATAAAGTGAAAAAACATGTGTACTATGTCAGCAAAAGGTTACTGGGGGCAAAGTCAAGATATCCTTTAATGGAAAAGTTGGCTTTGTGCCTAATACATGCATCTCGAAAGCTTTGACCCTATTTCCAAGCGCATCCTATACATGAATTAACTGATTAGCTGCTAAGGCAAGTATTATCCAAGCCTGAAGCCTCCGGGAGATTGTTAAAATGGGTCGTCGAACTCAGATAGTTCGAGATCACCTATCATCCAAGAACGACGATCAAAGGGCAGGCCTTAGCAGATTTCATTGTTGAATGTATGGGAATCACCAACGAGGAAGTCATAATCCCAGCCCAAGAACTGTGGAGACTTTACGTCGATGGATCTTCCAGCGAGAACAGATTTGGGGCAGGAGTCATTTTGATCACCCCGATGGGAAATCTCTTTCATTCAGTGTTACAGTTTGGCTTTGAAGCGTCGAATAACGAGGTTGAGTACGAAGCACTATTAGGAGGTCTTCGGATAGCCTCTGAGCTCAAGGGAAAGTCCATCCACTGCTATAGTGATCCCCAATTAGTCGTTACCCAGGTCCTAGGTGAATAACGGGCTCATGGAAATAAATGGCAGCATATCTTGAGAAATTTAAGGTGGAATTCGGGGAGTTTGGATTCTACGCCATAGAACAAGTTCCACGAGAGAGAAACTCAAATGCAGATTTCCTGACTAGGCTTGCCACAACCAAAGATGCTGACATGCTCAATGTGGTACTGGTCGAATTCTTATCGATCCCAAGTATAACCAAGCCTGAAGGAGAAGATGTCAAAATGATTAACTCACAACCTACATGGACGACCCCCATCATTGATTGTCTTGAAACCGGAAGTCTCCCAGTAGATCGGAACAACGCTAGGAAACTTATGTACAAAATACCAAGATAGACCATCTTGGAAAAAATAGTGTACACAAGAGGGTATTCCATGCCACTGCTTAGGTGTGTAAATCCCTCCGAGGAAAAGAATATTTTAGAAGAAATCTATGAAGGATTTTGCGAAGACCACATTAGGGGCATAGTCTATCAAAAAAGGCGATTAGGCAAGGATACTACTAGCCTACAGTTAAACCAGACTTATTTGAATATATGTTAAGCGGTGTGACAAGTGTCAACAATTCACCTCGATACCGCGAGCTCCACCCACCAAACCCACCATGATGAGCTCTCTGTGGCCATTCATGGTATAGGGAATCGACCTCATAGGCTCCTTGCCAACCGGGAAAGGAGGAGTAAAATATGCGGTAGTCGCCGTTGATTATTTCATAAAGTGGATCGAAGCTGAACCTATAGCGACCATCACATCGAAAAAAGTTATGGATTTCATGGTGAAGAATATAATTTGTAGGTACGGGATGCCCAGGAAGATCGTATCAGATAACGGGACCCAATTCGACAGCGACTTGTTCACACATTTCTGCAAAAAGAATTGAATAATTAAAAGCTTTTCCTCTGTGGCCCATCCACAGGAAAATGGCCAAGTCAAAGCAGTAAATAAAACATTAAAGAGGTCTATCAAGAAAAGGCTAGAAGAAGCTAAAAGAAGGTGGCCAAAGGAACTACTGCAAGTCTTGTGGGCATACAGAATGACAGCACGGACCTCAACAGGAGATACCCCCTTCTCCCTGACTTATGGTTGCGAGGCTATGTTGCCTATTGAGGTCGAAATCCCAACAGTAAGACGTGAGGCATATGACCAAACCTCGAACCAATCCTAGCTTGAAGAAAGTTTGGATCTTATTTAAGAAAGATGAGATGAAGCCCAACTAATAAATGTTGCATACCAACAGAGGGCTACAAGATATTTCAACAAAAGGGTCCGAGACAGGAAATTTGGATTGGGAGAGTTGGTGCTCAAACACTTGTTTCTGGCCACATGAGACCCATCTGCTGGGGTGCTCGGGCCTAATTGGGAAGGATCATACCAAATCGAGTCCATCATTTGACCTGTAGTTTATAAACTAGCGAGGTTGAATGGAGGTTTGGTCTCGCGAGCTTGGAATGGTGAACATCTATGATCTTATTATCAGTAATGTAGGAACGATGTTTATTCATTTTAACCTAGCTTGTATTTAAATTTTTCTTTTCATCAATAAAGTACATAATTTCATTCAAATTTTGTATTTTTATTATTATACTTTTTTGCAAGCCCTCAAAATTCAATAACCTAAGATCACAATCATAGGATATTAAGGGGGCATAAGTGGTATACAATCATACCATGAGCTCAAAAAAAATATAATATCAATAAAAATAAACTCTAATAGCGATGTACGGATTGTTAACCTAACATGAAGTAAACAATAATAGTGTATGGATTATTAACCAAACATAAACTAAACAAGTCTAGAGCAAACCAGGAAAGCCTAATCGATACAATCAAAAGTTTGAATTCTAGATAAACCAACAAAAATCATAAGTCGAGACAAGGGCTAGTGATAAGGTCATTTTTGTATTAATATTTGTTAAGATTTTCTATGCTTGGATGGTGTTATGGTAGCATTTTTAGTAGTTTTAACTTAGTTTCGTGAATCTACAACATATTTTCTACATTGCATTTTATGATGATAAATCTGACATTTTGATGACAAGTGTAGTTTATAATCATAGGTTGAAAAAAAGACTCACTGAGATGAGGTTAAAATGAAGTTTTTGAAGCATTCCAGGCTTTCGGGATTGAATTATTGAAGTGGCGGCATCGTGCAAGATTTCTAAGGTAGAGAAATGAAGAAATTGAAGATAGGTCGCGGCCTATAAAATTCAAGTCACAGCACTTTAATTGGAATTGACATTTCAGATTTTCTGTTCCAGACAGGCCGCTACCCAGATTTTTCAGGCCGCTGGCTACGTGACCAATTTCTGCATATATTTTGTTTTGGGCCGCAACACGCATTTTCTAGGTCGTGGCCTACAACGCTGTTTTTAGATTTTTAATTACATTTCAAATATAATTTAAAGGAGACTATAAAAGATTTATTAGGGTTAATTTGATAGAAGTTTTTATTACGGTTTAGGAGAGAAAAAGACTCAGTTTGGGCTGGAGAGAAGACTACAACACTATTGTTCATCAATCTAGTTTCTTTTCTTCCCTTCATCTCTTTAATTTTAATTATAATTATGTTTATGATTATGATTACTATTATGGAGTAGGTTCTTTTTAGGTTAAGGTTAATTCAAAACCCAAGACATGAATTCTTGATTGTTGATAATGAATATTATTCTATAATTTCTCTCAATATTAAATTGTTTCTATTTTTCCAATTGAATGTTATGAATTTTGTGATTTCTTGTTAGGTGGCCAACTAATTAAGGTTTCACCTTATTCAATTGTCATCTTAGAATTACTACTCACTTAATAGTTTAGGATTCTAAGTGTATGTGATAAATTGCAATTGATAGTGATGTCAAAAGAATTGTTAATTGTGATGAAAAATAGAACCTAGGTTAAATGAATTATATGTTTCATTAATTTATTGCCTAGATTAACTTGTCTCCACAGGACTTAATGCTTTATCTAAGTTAAATAGATTGTATGCTTCATAGATTTATCGCTTAGCTAAAAGAGTAAACTATTAAGCGCTTCGTCTTGATTACTTATAATAGGGAGACTGGGATAATTGTCTGCTTCAGCGTTATCTGCGAGGTTAATAGTTTAATGGAAAATTTGGAATAATATTTATTATTAGTGATTAGGAATGATTGTTGAGGGTGGATGTAACACCCTAAGTTGCTAATAAGGTTTAGGACCTTGATTAGCGTGCCTGGAGGGCAATAAGTGAATTAATATGATAATATGTGAATTTAAATGAATATGTGATTAGAGTGCATGTTTAGATGGTATAAATATGCATGTGGCCCCCGTTTGTATGATAGGGGTAAAATGGTAATTTTAGCTCGTTGAGGGCATAAATGTGATAATTATATTATGTGATTTGTACCACGTGGATGTGGTGATATTAATGTGATGCACGTTCCGAGACGGTCCTAGAGAGCTAGATGACTCAAAAGTCGCAACGGGATTTTATGTCCGGCTCGGGAGGAGCCCAGGGGTGTTTTAGGGAATTTGTAAATTTAGTTCTTGTGAGTTAATGGTAACTGGTAAACTGGTAACTTGTGTAGCCGTTGGTAACCGCTGAGAGTAACAAATTCAGATGGAGAAATGGTAGAATTAAAATGTAAGTGAAAGGACAAGAGTGCCCTTGAGGTTTAGTTAGGAATGGATTTTAATGGAGGGATAAGATGGTCTTTTGGCAGAGGTTTAGATAGCTTTGGCTGAGGGAAAGATCATTCACGTTATTTTCACTTGGGCAATTGGGTTTATGCTGAAATTTGAGGGAAATCCAGAAGAAAAGAGAAGAAGAGGAAGGCTGAAGTTGGGAGACCTAGGAGGAGAGTTTTTGGTGGTTCAAGGCAACTAAGTTGGGCATAAGCCAAGATTGTTCAGAGGTAAGGATTTGTCTCTATTTTGTTTAAGTTTCAAGTCAGGTTTTTAGAGAATAAGCATGAAATTGAAAGAGGATGGTGGCTGGTTTTGTATGGAATTCAGAGTTGGGATAATCAAAAGGAAGGTGACTTGAAGCTAGAGTTGAGGAGAAATCAAGCTGGGTTCTTGACTGAGGTAAGAATTTATCATGTTTGAGTTTCATATCTGGTTTGGTTTGAGATGTTAGAGGCATGGTTTATACTTTCCAAGCGTTGGTTTAGGTCTTAGGAGTTATGGTTTGAATTTCTGAAATCTTTAACTCAAGAGTGGATTTTGAGTGTAAGTGAGTAATTGAGCTTGTTGTTGAGGTTTATAGTTTGTTAAATGGTTTGTTTGGGGTTATGAATTGATTTTGGGGCTTAGGTACTTGTTAGGGATGATTTGGAATGGTTTTGGCTCGGGAAAAATGCAAGGAAAAACCCAGAAATCTGGGTTCGCGAAGGAGCGTCGCGGCCCTGTTCTTGGTCACGGTGCGAGGTTGCATCAGGATGGGGGAAAGCCGCTGGGCGCCATGGCCCTTGAAGGGAGTGCTGCGGTCCTAGGCCATTTTTTACAGCCAAAAATTGTGTTTTTAGGGCTTCTGCCCGGGGACTCGGGGGATTGCTCCAATGCATTGTTTTAAGGAATTAGGGGTCCCGAGAGTATGGATTGGTCCCGGGAAGAGGTTTTGGGATTGGTTAGTATTAAAAAAAATTTATGTGTGTTGTGACTAGGATTTCGGAGAGGCTCATGCTAGAGGACCGTGCTCGTGATCTTGGTGCACCGGAAAGCTCGGGATACAGGTAAGAAAAACTGTAGCACCCGTAGAGCAGGGCTTGGGCCCATAGAATTGTTGCAGGGCGCGGCCCTAAATTGTATCGTTGCTAGGATGTAGCTTAATATGAATGATTTTATGTTTGATTGTTATTCGAGAATGCTAAATATGGTAAAAGCAGATTGAACGGCAAAGGGTCGGGAACGGCGAAGGGCCGAGAACGGCAAAGGCCGGGAACGGCAGTGGAGCTGGGAATACCACTTAGCACATAGAGTGCTCGTGGTTAGGGTGAGACCCCAATGGATACATGGGATATCCTTATGGTGTAGACCGAGATCCCAGGCCTTGGTAACGCTTCTGGGACGGCATGGCCGTATATGTGTTAGATTTTATGGACTCTCTGACTAGATATGAGCTATCTGCTGTGATGACTGTATATTATGCATATGTTATGTACTGTTTGAGTTTTCTTGCTGGGCTTCGGCTCACGGGTGCTTTGTGTTGCAGGTAAGGGCAAAGAGAAGATCAACCAGCCATGAGTACGGAGAGCGTGGGGGCGGCGCGTACATGTTCGGCCTGCCCGACTGCTTTGGTTGGGGATATTTTTTAGGAATGGTTGTACAAACTCTAGTTTTGATAGTTAATTACTTATAAACTTGTTTTGAGTTGTAAATACTTTATAAACTGAATTATGGGATCCCGAATGTTAAACTCTTGAAATTTTATCGTAGTAGAGTACTTTTTAAAGATTACAACCTAGACTTTCACTTAATCACACTTTTGCTTTAAAAACCTCATTTAACGAGTTGATCGCACATTTTAACCTCACTTAGTAACGACTCTAAGGAAGTAGGGCGTTACAGTGGAGATTATCCTTTAATTGTTTCTTAATATCGTAATATCAATCTTTATTTGCTTTCTAGTTTATGTTATTTAATTTTGAATTAAAAATCAAAATCCTCTTCTTTATTAATTTTTATCTTTTAAATAATAAATTGAATAGTTGTCCTCGTGGGTTCGACCCTTATTTATCACTATACTAAAATAGTTGGTATAAGGAATTAATAAAATCAATAATTAAATTTGATACGGCATACGACACCAATCAGCTAGAATTGTTTGCAAATAAGTTTCAACCTCGCAGCCTCGAGATCATACTTGAGGATGAGGAAAAGTTACTATGGAAGAACAAAATATAAGTAGACTAATGAGGTTACACACCACTAAATACTTTTTTACAAAAATATGTGGTAAAAGTAATATTCGACATTGACAGTAACAAAGTCGAGAAAGGGCAATCGCATGAAATATGTATGAACACATCGCAATTTGAGCTTAAGCCCAACAAATATTTGTATAGATAAACAAATATAGCACTTTATGCACAATATGCATAAATATTTCGAGCAAGAAATATAAGCATGTGACGAATTAAAAAGCACCCAAGGTAGACAATATGCGTAAATGTTGCGAGCAAGGAACATAAGCATAAAAATAAAAACTACCATTGAAACATAAACCATCCATGAGTTGTAATTGTTTTTGCCTCAGGGGCATAAAGAAAAGAAATTATATATGTAAAAATACAATTACAATGGGAAACAAAAATGGGTCGTAGCTCTTGACTTGAACTTTAAGGATTGATCGTCTCATCAGCCACAATCCCGGCTTGTTTGGAACCCTCCGCTGCCTCTTCAGCATCGAGCCTGCCTTCTTCCTCCTCGAGTTGAGCCTGCCACTTAGCAATAAATTCGATCTCCCGGTCAGAAAGGAAGCTAGTATTGAGGTCAGGATTATTAGCCGAAATCTGATACATCGCCATGTCTACGATGCGGTCTTTTTTGGTCTTAAACTCCTCAAGAAGACAAGCCTTCTCGTTCTCGATGAACTCAAAGGTCATCTTCTTCTCCTCTTCCAGTTTGGCATTGAGCTCCTGAATCCTTTTGATCTCTGAGTCCCTGGCCTCGACTTCCTTCAGGGTCGCCTCTAGCTTTGTCTCAAGCTCTGGGATCCTCTTGACCCCCGCATCCCTTGCTTCAATTTCCAACTGAGCCTTTTAAGGACATCTTTGGCCCTAAGTTGGGCGTCTCAGGCCTCTTGGGAAAGCGCCTTTCTCATTGCGACCTCGCAATTCAGCTCAAAATTATAATGAACAAAGGATATGAATGCCTGCAATAAAAAACCAATGTCAAAAGCACAAATTCAAAGTTGGCGCAGAAGCGGGGAACTTGTCAGAAAGAAACTAACTAAAGAAAACAGTTCACCATTCTTGTCAAAAAGAGTGTTGGCATCCTGACAGGAGGTCATAAATTCCCACTGGGGGGCCCCGAGGTTGCTAAAGCCTTGAGCCACGAGGGTAAAAGCATCAGAACCAAGGTTGACCCCAGGGGTTCCGGCAGCACTGTCGACCACAAATTCGGGCACATAGGTCGATATTGAAAGGAAGCAGTCTCAGATGGGAGCTTGGGCTCATTTTGGTTGAGTTGTAGGAGAGGGATGCACAATTTCTGGGGGTGCTGAGAGCTCGGTAACCTACCCTGGATCAGATGGCCTCGATGCCGGATGGACCACCTCGGCTATCTAGGTGAGTTTGGAGGGGCGACCTTTCTTCTGAGATGCATGTTGGCATTTGTTTTCCATCAAGGCAATAGGCTTATAGAGGAGTTTTTCCAAGTCTGAATCCATATCACCTAAGAAAAGAAAAGATAGTATATCAGTAGTCGGTTAAGGTTACTGTGAACACCGCAAGTTGGACATTATCCTGAAAGACCCAAGCCTCACAAAAGGCCTTCGCGAGACTGACCTGACTCACCCCATGCGAGGTCCAAGCACACTTTGCCTCGCCCACCTCACTAAAGGTCCTATAGACTCGTGCCTAGGTGTCACGCACCTAAGCGCCTCATGCCACCAGCCACGCGCTCAAGCGCCTCGTGCCACCAGCCACACGCCACCGTCTTGCGTACCTTACTCGCGTGCTTTGCATGAGGGCCTCGTGCGCCACTGTCTTGCGTGCCCCAGGCTCGTGCCTCATAGGAGGGCCTCGCGCCAGTGTCTCCCGCACCCCCATCTCGCGCGCCACTGTCTCGAGTGCCTCGCTCGCGTGCCCAGGTTCGTGTCTCGCATGAGGGCCTCGTGCCAGCGTCTCGCGTTCTTCGCAGGAGGGCCTTGTGCGCCACCGTCTCGCGTGCCCCAGGCCCATGCCTCGCAGGAGGGCCTCGCGCCAGTGTCTCATGCACCGCCCATCTCGCACACCACTGTCTCACGTGCCCCAGGCCCGTGCCTCGCAGGAAGGCCTCACGCCAGTGCCTCGTGTGCCCCCCATCTCGTGCACCACCATCTCGCGTGCTTCACCGTAGGGCCTCGCGCGCCACCGTCTCGCGTGCTTCGCAGGAGGGCCTCGCACACTACCATCTTGCGTACCCTAAGCCTGTGCCTAGCAAGAGGGCCTCGTGCCAGCATCTCGCACAACCCCCATCTTGTGCACCACCATCTTGCGTGCCTCGCTCGTGAGCCCAGGCCCGTGTCTCACAGGAGGGCCTCGTGACAGCGTCTCGCGAGCCACTGTCTCGCATGCTTTGTAGGAGGGCCTTGCACGCCACTGTGTTGTGTGCCTCGCTCGTGTGCCCAGGCCCAGCACCTCGCTAAGTCCTCATCAAATGCGCTTCATGCATCACATAGTTTCACCCTCGGCACACACCAATCAACCATACGGTGACTCGCATTAATGGAATTATTATATCAGCAGAGAAGTTGCTTTCAAAGGTAAAAGGGATAGACGCCCTATGAGTGTAAGAGCCTACACGCGGCTCAAAGGGATCATACGGGTATGAAGTACGTATTGGTGTACGACTCTGAGAACCCTAGGCATTTGATCCTCATACCCATGACACATAGGTAGTGGTTGTACAAGTGAGGTACCTGGTGTGGTCCTTCTCAGCTAACCCTTGACATCCATCCCTGGCAAGTAGTGGAAGTATGAGGAGTGGTGACATGGCATGCATGTCTCTAACCATATATCAGAGCCGACAGCACAACCACCTGTGCCACTACGTCTGGTGCCACTTCCCTGACACTGTACTTATGAATAAGTTTTTCCCTTGGAAACACAATGTAATAGGGGCCATTAGAGCCCACTATAAAGAGGGCCTTACTTCATTATTGAAGGGGGTTGGAAAAATTCTTGCAAGACCAGATTAATCTAAGAGCAATATACGAGTTTTCTTTCTATTTTTTACTTGTAGTTTTCCTTTAAGTTTTTCTATAATTTCATTTGTGTTCATTAGATACTGATTTAAGTATTTGATTTTTCCATCCATATTCCATTGACGAGTTCTTACCATCAACAATTACCATAAGTAATGAGACTCCAAGTTAAAAGAAACCTAACTGGTAGATTCTTTCAAGCTTGAGCTCAGAGACCAAGAAATCCCCCTGTCTTCTGATGACTCTAAGGGGGTCCCCTCTCTATAGGTGGGGGATTGTCTCGTTAGATCCCTATAGATTTTGGGCCCATATTGCACAGCTACCCCATCCCAGACCTCGTTTAGACTATACGTGGTCTGGTATTTTCCTAGCCAACTATCGAACCTATGGACTCTAAGGTCTATCCTCGACCATGCCAGGAAGTTATTCCTGGGGTCCTTAAAAAGAACCATTACATCAGGTTCGAATCTAAGGAGAGTGGGAGACCACATGGATGGATCCAGTACTACTTTACCTTTATCAGTCAAGCTCGTCGAAACCTCATCATGGGATTCATTGCTTGAGCTTGGTTACTCAGGTTGGCAGGGAGTAGTGGCACAGGCTTGCGAGCCCAAGGGCCTCTTCTTAGGGGGAAGTTTGGCGGTGGGGATTGGGGTGTCTTCCCACCTCACATATTTTTGAATCCTCGAGTCATCTGTGGACTCGCCTTCACCCAAGAGACCACAAGCTCGGAGCTTGTCCTCATGGAGAAGATAGGTGAGGGATCTTCGACCATAAAGGAGCTGAAGGATTGCCTCCCTATGTTTCTTCATAGCCTTGGTCGGAGTGGGTCGATGATAGTTGGCTGTAGGCAAGAGTTGAATGATCATTTCGAGCTCAACAAATCAAAGGAAAAGAGAAAAAATAAGCATGGCGAGATACTTACGAATGCATTGGAAGGAATAGAACTAGGAAGGAGCGATCCCATCTGTCCAAAAGATGGTCTTAAATTTTGGAGGATGATTTGGGATATCTTTGAACAACCACTTCTCCATCGGATAGCTTGATAGATAGTAAAACCCATCTTCTCCATGGGCTCGAAAGGGGATGCTCTTCAGGTAGAAGAGATATAAAATTTATTATGCTGAAGGCCCGTCACACTTCATCTCGTGGTACAGTGACCTCAGGGTTGACAAGACTCTGAAAGAGTTGATCTGGAGCTAAAAAGGAGCAATGCGAACATATTCTAGAATACTCTTAAAGTAATCCCTTAGGGGCAGTAAGGCCCCAGCCCTCATGTGCTCGCGACTCCATGTGGCGAACTTAACCTTCCTGTCGAGATTGTCATCGCCCAGAGCATAGAAACTCCTTTTGTTGGAAGTTGCAGGCCGGCACATTAGCTTTCCGGATAGCTTTAAACCATGGTAGGCCATCAGCTCAGAGATGTGGCCAATGGAAGTAACTGAGCTCCGGTAGTGCTCAACCTCAAAAAAATCCTCCTTCGGGTGGGGATTGAAAGGGCTTGGGAGGTGGTGGATTTTTTCGAAATATTCTCCATGAGGGTGAATGAGAGCTCGCCCGGAGGAAAGGCTACGGTAACCCTACAGTTGGGATCTAAAGGGATTGGCGGGATCTCGAGGTCAGGATCCAGATATGTAGCAAACCGACGCCTTTTCCTTTTTCTCTCTTCGAACATGTCAATATGGCATCGAAGGTGGGCTTGGATGTCCTCTCATTCGATCTCTTCCTTGTGCTTCTCGATAAGCCGTTGGTTTCGGGTGAACGGAGACTCAGGTCGAGGAGATGGTGGGTAGTAAGGAATGGTGGGCTCAGGCCTCCACCAATTCTCTGAAGACTGCAACATCTAACAAGAAAGAAAAAGGTGAGGGCCCATAATTTTAAAGAGTGGAAAAGTTTATCTTGATAACTCGAGTTTGCAAGCTTGAAATAATGAGATTGCCTTAATTGAGCCTTGAGGCTCGAAACAGTGAGGTTAAATCGAATGGCTACCCTGAACTATTGTAAAGTTCGGGGCATCAAGAGGGCACCCACGCGAGAGTGGGGCGGTTATTACCAGTTTAAAAGAATCCTAAATTTCTAGGTAGGAAAGTGGACAGTTACCTGAAAAGGCGATATTTTTGGGATGTGTGCATTGAAACCCTAATCCAAAATCCTATTTCATAAGCTACACGAAACACGTGACTTGAATACTCCATAGCCTAAAAATACTCCATTTTCATCTAATTTTACCAAAATTTTGGCCTAAATTCATGTTTCTAATCACTTCGAATCTGCCTAAACCAAAAATTTACGTAATGCAAGAGAGGCCTTAAAACATCTGGTGGAAACGAGAGGAGTTTTCCTTACAAACAGAAGAAACACGTATATATATATATATATATATGTGAATAGGGACCAGAAACGTACACGAAGATGATCTTGGGAAATAGGATATCGTTGTTTGGAAAAGTGGAAGCAGGAATGATCCTACTGAGCTGAAGGTTGAGAGATTGCTTTGTTTTTTGGGTTTAGAGAACATGCAAAGTAAAAAGAAATTTGCTCTGGTTTTCTCTGGTGCGTAGTTTTCTGAAAGCCAACACGAAAGTGATGAGGATGGAGAAGAAGGCACATATATATATATATATATATATACCCCAGTGGGGATGTCAAGGGACAAAGTGATCGAGGCCCTTCATTTGGGTTGAAAGAGGATCTGAAGGATCACATTTAATTATAGAAATTGGCGACAAAAAGGTCATAGGAAAGGACATGTGCAGAATAGGGAGGTACTCGAGTACACTCAATATGCAATCCCCTAATGACACGTGTCCGCACTAGAGTGAGGTAGGTGGGCACGTTTTTCGAAAGTAGAGTTCAAAAGTTTCCTTCTCATAGGACTCAAACCAACACTTTTGAGGGGGCAAAATGTTACACCCAAATTTCGAGAATGATAAATGAGCCTCGAAATGTAGGCTCGAAAAGCGTAAGCTCGAAAAGCGTAAGCTTGAAAATAATAGGCATTGGCTGAGTTTGTTATTGACATGATTCCTGATCTGTTGTTATTGGTGATCGGGCACAAGCTGACAGGTACGAGCTTAATTTTCAAGCTCGAAAGAAAGAATCTTCTCTGAAGCATGTGGGTATTATTCGAGCCTTAGTTGCAGGCTCGAAGGCATTGGTCTCCGAATATTGAGTTCGATGCAACCACTAGGTGAGGAAGAGTTTGACTAGAATAACAAGCTCAAAGCCTTGTTCGATCTTGAAAGCGCGTCCATCTTACGATCGGGCTCAAGAACGCGTTTTCCACATGGCAGTTGTTACGAAATCCCTATTCTTAAGGGATTTGTTGTTATCAGATATCAAATCCCAATTATCATCGGATATTATGTAATTAATGTATTTATTAGCATTTATTTTAAATTTGAATAATTGATTATAACTTCCCGAAAGAATGGGAAAATATTCTGTAAACCAGGCCTATAAATAGCCTGGGGAATTTCATTTGTAGACACGTACAAAATAGTACTAAGAATACTATGCCAAATTACTTTCTGAAAAATCTTTGAGAGAGTATCAATATTAATAATATCGACTTGTGGACTATGCAGATTTTAACTATTGAACCATGTAAAAAGCTCTTGTGTTCTTCTATTTTTTCTAAAATATTGTTTAGTGCTCTTCGTAATTTAGTTGTCGAAAAACGCCGTCAACACTAGTAATAACTTTTAAATGTAAATTTAAAATATAATTTATAATGAGATTATAGTGATTTTTTAATTGTCTAAGCATAAAAGTAATTTAGAAATTACCTTTGAATTATAGCAAAAATACACATTTTGGTGACTCGTTTAAGTTAATATTTGCTTAACCAAGTCAAAAAGTAACTAAAAAGTTACTTTTGAAACATATCATAAAACTAACCCATTGAAATAATCTTCTCCAGCGACGGCAAGAGACTTATGCTTGCCATATACCAAAATGACCCTCTCCAAGAGTAGGTCACAATGGTGCCATCCTTAAACCCAAATGGTCGACGGTGTCATCAAAAAATGTTTGTAAAGTGACAAATTCGCCGAAAAATGGCAACGATATAAAGGGAATAAGTGGCTAGGTTTTGCTCCTCTCAAAGAGCTTGTTCCAATGGTACTATGCCATAGCCTTGAAGTGGATGGAGCTCGCTGAAAAGACAATCAATATCACACGAGTGTTGTCTTTGACTAGTGCATGCGGCAACGATATCATCATTTTCTGACAAAAATTGAGCTTTGAGGTTGTTGGCCAGTGAGCTTCCCAATGGGGGCTGGTATGTGTAAGAAGAGGAAATCTAGTGGTCATTGGTTGGGTCTTTGCAAATTCAACATGAATGAGAGGGAGAGAAAGATGAAAATCTAGGTTTGTATTTTTTTTTTATTCAGTATAACATACTATATTTTTGTGTTAACCAAATTTATCCATGTATTTCAATATGCTTTAATGTGTATTTTTCTACTAAATTATTATTAAAATGCATCCACGATTAGATGGTTGCAATAAGAAGGATCGATTGAAAAAGTATTTGATCCAGCCCGACCCTTCTTTGGGTTGATCTCACTAGACCCTGGAGGGATAGAAGGATTGAATCTCACAATACCCTTGTTTTTCGAACTCCAATTTGTCGCCATTTTTTTTACTACTGAAGTGGACCAATTAGGATAAGTCTTTCTAAACTTAAGCTAACTTAATTCGTCTATAACTAGCACCCAATGGGGTTAGAAATGAGACATTGGATTCATTATTCACTACACTACACTTATACTTTTTTTTTTAATTAGACTTTGAGAAAATCCTTACTAATTTGAGTGTCGAAATGCCTTTATATAGGTACCCAAAGGAGGTTCCTTTCAATTCTTCAAGACTTGGAAAATCAATTCATGTAGAATTTAATCGATTCAACCTTAAGTGATATTATTCCATATGCAACACATAACTTAAATATGGAATAATATTCACTATTAGGGGCAGAGGCTTTAACGTGAGCTTTTAGGCTTGATAAACTTCGGTTTTTACACAAATCAAAATTGAAGTTTATCCATACAAAGTTAAAAGTCACCAAAAGCCGAAGTTAAAACCTCCCTTTTCACTTCAATTTTTTCCAAATAACCAAAGTTATTAAAGAACCCTTGTAAAACCTAAATTTTCCTAATATGGATCCGAATTTCCCAATTTTAATATATATAATTCTATTGAATTTTATTTTATAAAATTATTTTTATTTTATATATGTCAAAACTAAATAAAATTTATAAACTTTATAAAATTACTAAATTTATAAAATTAAATATTTTATATATTCATGCAAGTTTTCTAGTTTAAAGTGTTTATAGGTTTAATAATAAATGTAATTAGTTTATAGTTTATATTAAACCAAAATAAGCTATAAAAAATAAACCTCATCTATCTTTGAGGGTTTACTCCATCAATATAAAACAATACTATATATCCAAAAACATGTTCAATTAATTAATTCTAAAAAAATTGCGCAGAGTCTCCTTTGTTTATGCAAGATATTCCAATTTCAAAATAAGTGAAGTTAAAAGTAGCCAATGGCCGCATTTGGTTAAGCATAAAAAATGGGGATTTTTTAACTTTTATTATCTAAGAACCGAAGTCAAATGTAGCTTCTAACTTCGGTTATTAGCTAATAACCGAAGTTAAAAGTCCATCATTCTGCTTAACAAAACGTGACCCTTGTCCTTTGAACTTATGACTTAATTTCTTTATAAAAATCGAAGTCGTAGCTTATTTCCCTTGAAGCAGGACACCAAAATTGAAGTAAAAAGTCATGTAAAGGCTTTAATTTCGGTTTTTTGTTATTCCAAAATATTTTAAATATAGTTTCTCAACTTATTATTTTTATAAATAAAGTTTAAAATCCAATTTCACGCACGTGTATATATCTCATTTATATATATGGGCAGTATAATTGTAATATTACAAAGGCTATTGTCAAAGTATCGACAATATAGATAATGTAGATTTTGATTTAGATGTATGGAACAATAATTTGTCTGTTTCATTAATAAAAATAGATATTTCTAGCTAGGACTCTTGTTGTGGCTACATATGAAAATTAATACATGCTCAATTACAAAACCACGATCAGTAAGAGAAAATATTCATAATTAACAGAGAAATGTTAACTCTAAATAAGATTATTTTTTTACTCAACCACTACTAACTTCCACAACAAAGGCCTTTTCCTTTGCCTGCAAGGATTTTCATTGTTAATTAATAATACGATTATGTTTTTCTTAAAAATAAATTAGTACTTCTTTAAACGGTACGACTACTTTGAGCTTGAACTTCTGTCTTTCTGAGAAGAGAGAATTGCATCAATGGCTTCCTTCACTTGAGAAATATCAGGAGCTTTCCCACCTTGAACTGGCCAAAATTCATCAGTTGCCAACACCTGATGAATGGATTGAAAATGAGTAATTTAATTTAAAACAAAAAAGATCAATCACAATTTTTTATATATATGGGCAAGAGCTAACTTCAGATATATATATATATAATATATAGAAGAAATGTTATCTATAATACCTTGACTTGTAACTGAAGAAACTTGACATAACTAATGGCCTTCTCTAACATGGTTACCAAATCCACCTGCATAATTAAGTTGACTATATTAGAGTAAAACTTAAAGTTGTAAGAGAAAAGTGAAACTAGCTAGCTAATATATATAATATAGTTATCATTAATTGCAGCTGGCTTGATGGCCTTGTCTAAGTAGAAAGAGATGAACGTAACATAAAAATGGCACCTTAGAGCCATTAGGCACAAGTTCTTGGAGCATCTTAAGCCGCTCGCTGATTCGCTCTCGGCGATTCTGAAAGACGAACAGAATAAGATTAATTAATTCTTTCTTAGCTTTCACCATGATCGATTCCATTTCTCTTTTAAACATACAAACTTCTTCTTCATGTCAAAATTATAGACTGAAAAAATATACCTTAGCTGCAATACTTTGAGGATCCTTGGAGGGACATGGTTTCTGTACTTTAGACTTCTTATTATTATTATTATTTGAAGAGCTAGTGCATTGCTTCTTAAGAGCTTGAGTAGTATTCTCTCCCTGCCAAAAACATATATGCATGCATATATCATTAAATAGCAAAACCATTTACCTAAATTTTCTAGATAGATCCAATTATTTATTGATCAAGATTCAAAGGGTCACAAATCAATGAATTGCATGTATATATATATATATATATATATATATAAGTAGATGTGCATATGGAAGTAAATTAAATTAAATTTACCATAATGGGGCGCTTATGGAAGCCAGCAGATTCTTGTGTTCCAGATTCCTCAAAGCTATCAGCAATGACAGTTGCTTCAGAGTATAACCACCCACATGATCCATCAGCTGATCCTCCATGTTGATTTCCTTTATCAGAAGCTGTTTGGAAGCAATTATAATCAGAGCTGAACCTGGGATTATGATTATTCCACGGATAACTCTGATCCGGATTAGTAGCACAACTACTGTAGTACTCCTCCTTAGTGTGATTATTTGAATCCCTCTGGCCAGGGCCAGCCATTGGCTTATCAAAGCTAAGCAAAGACTGATCATCACTGCTATTAGTAGTCACAAAACCGGTGAAGCTTATCACTGACTGAACATCTTCAGATTGATTATTTGCTGCTCTAAATGTCGTCTCATAGGAGTGGTTCATGGCTAAATTCTTGCCACAGCCATTAGTGATAGTAGTACTCATTTCTTGATCAAAAGCTGCTGCTGCTGGTTTGTGGAAATCTTGGTGATCAACGTTATTGTAGGGAGTTTGTGGAGAGAGAATAGAACTCATGACCATACAAGGATCATGGGGAAGTATTGATCTTTCCTTGGCCAGTGCCATATTTAGCTACAGACAAAGATTATAAATTTGGCTTTAAGTACTGATCTCTATACTATTACTAGTCCCAAGAGCTACCTCAATATATATATAAATATATATATATAGCACACATATGATGAAGAGAGAGCTAGCTAGTTCAAGTCTATTTGTAGGGCCATATTCAAACTATATACAAAAATAAATAAAAACAGGTCACCATTATTATACTATTATTGGTGATGGGTCTGATTGCTAGAGTTAGTGAAACAACGAATTCATAGAAAGAGTGAATAATCAATTAAAAGAAAATGTGTTTTCAGTAGTTAGAAAGTCTTAAATGTGCCTGGAGGCTTTTATTTAAAATAATATATATAGAATTATGTCTCATGTGAACTATATAATAAAATGTAATAATTATGACACTATGATAATAATTCGTAAATTAATTAATAGTGGATGCATTGGGATTGTTAGCTGGCAGAGGTAAAATATGAAATGAAGAAAATGAGAAAATAAATAAGCAGAAGGGTCGCCGTAGCTATCGCCAAACCCACGTCTTTGAGAGATTCCCCTAATTGATCATAAATAGTTGAGGCAATTTCCTGGCTTATTTCCTTCTCAGCTGGGCACGTGGACTTGTCTCTTTATAAAGTAGTATTATTTTCATTCCTTGAATAATGCATGCATGTAATGTAATACTAGAGCTTGGCGCCCATCGTCAAATTAATACTTCTTTTAATATGGTTTAGGTTTTATTAATTATATATATATATATAAGTAGAAGATTTATTTGCTGCTTTTTCTTGACGTACTTAATAAGTGATTAATATATAGGGAGTATTATAGAGGCCTCAAAAAAAGTCTCACAGGTAGGCTCTTGTGTATTGGCACAATTTTTTTTTATGATTGTGTAGTTTGTAGTTATTTAGAGCATTCAGCCAATTTTTAGAAAATTTCGAACAATTTACAGGATCGAAAACTAAATTCAAAATAAGTTGTTCCACGTATGTGCATGGAAAATAACATATTTGAACTTAATTTTCGACACTGTAAATTATTCATAATTTTTTGAAATTTAATAAGATGTTATAAATAACTACAAAATATACAGTTATAAAAAAAATTATGTCGAAAATTATTTACGGATTGATAATACACAAAAGTCCTACTGGTGGGGCTCTTTTTGGAGCTCCTACAATAAATTTTTTTTATATATATGATTAGAAAGCTGTATGAATTGTTATGTACAGTATATATGTACTTAATTAATTTCTCTATTCTTCCTAATTAATTTGTGAGTAGATAATACCATTGTGGTGTTAGGCAATTAACGCATACTAATATAAATAATTCACACAACATACAGATATATGTATATATATACATGTAGTGCCCTAACTCCATACATATAGCATTGCTTTATTAATTTGTACTGGAATTATCATATGTCATCTTAATGTTATAAATGAGAATGCTAGAGTATAACCAGTAAATAAATATATATATATATATATGTATGGCATCATACGTAAGGTTTTAGGAGAATAAATCAAACACTTAAACTGAACCAAGTTAAATTCCAAGGAAGTGTAATTTATTATCTAAATAGATAACAAGGTTAAAATGTGCGCACTATTTAAAAAATTATATATTAATTTCCGAAAATCAAGTAAGACTATATTTTAATAAATAAAATACTAGTTAATTATTTTTCATGAGTGAAGTGAAGCAAGAAAGAGAGAACCACATACACTTAATTTAGCAAGCCAATAAAGAATTGTTCCATATATACAGTGGAACTAATATTGGTAAGATAAATCAACTAGTTTTCATGATAGCAATCAATAGCTGCGCAAGTAGTTGTGTTGGTCTCTCTTTTTCTGTTTTTCTTTTTTCGGTAATTCCATTATATTACCACTAAATTTAGGAGTAATTAAAAAAGTCTTAGTTAAAATGCAACAGTTTGTTGTCGTGAGATATAAGTTAGGATAAGCAAGTAAAAATACTAACCACGTACTTGTACGACACCACTTGAGTTATTCATTAACCAACACTACTTGCAGTACATTAATTCAAATCCCATTTTGACTTTTAGTTTTTTCTGTACGTTTAAATTTATCACAATAAATATGAATACATATTAAATTGAAAGCTCGTTAGAGCCAACTCAGAGTATATAGATTAATCAAATAAGAACTATTTAAGACTAAACAGTTCTAGCTAGCACATGAAGTCAAATATACATATATATAATTTAAACTAGTATATATCTTTTCCTAACCCAATGAAGATCGTCATCCACATGTGTTTTTCTTTTCTGATTAGACAATGAAAAGGAGAAGCAAATTAAGTGATGAAAGAACCGAAGCTGGCATTGGAATCAGAGAAATTCCTTGTCTCAAGGGAGAGATATTTTGTTGTTCCTTACCATGAATTTGGAGAGACTCTTCATAAGTACAGGTCATAATCTCTGAAACCCATCTTTATTTATTGAAAATTGGTCTCCCCTTATCTTCTAATTTAGTTATTACTATAAGTACTTAAACTCATGGAATAATCCACCTTGAAAGTTTGTTTTTAATAAAAGAGTTGGATGCTGCGTACTATCTAAAAAAACTTATTATCTAACTAAAAAGCATGCTTGCGACTAATACATGAAATAGTGATGTCCTTGAAAAGTTAGGCAATAAAACTTTAATATCATGAAATGAATATTGAAAGTCCAAAAGCTTGAGTTTAAATGAGTCCCATCAATAGAGCACAAAATTCTACTTGAATGAACCACTTGAAAATTAAATAAAATTGATAAATACAAACATTTGCATTAACATAAACACAAAAAAAAAATGGCTACTAGCTATTCTAACCAAAGAGACTTTACTTTGATTAGTAAAGAATCATATGGTTGTGTTGTGGTATTGTAATATATTGAGTAGGTGATAGAAATGGAGTCATGAATATTGAAAGTAAATCATTTATATTTTGAGTTACAAGTTGGTTAAATAATAATTAAGTGTCAAAGTATGAAAGAGGGTCAATTATAATCTAAAGAAGACATTGCTAAAGTAACTAAGCATTAATCTAAAAATGGTGAGTACAATGTCAAGATTGGTAGTACTACAAATATAGGTTTTCTTTGTGCTTTTTTTTCAACCTTAAATAAAAAGCACGGAGAAAAGGTTTGAATGATTCTCAAATATCACATTTAATACCCGCAAAAGAAAATACTATGTTATTGCGGTTTTAAAAAAAAATGCAGTGTAAGGTTGTAAGTGTGGGGAAGCGGAGACTTTTCTCTGCGGTTTTTTCACTGCAGAAAAAAGTTTCACTACTTTTCTCAACGATTTTTATGAAAAACCGCAAAGTTGTTTTTTCAAAATAACCACAGAGGAAAGTCTCATTCTCCATATACTCGACCCTGACCCTTCACTCTCCTCATTTCCCTTAGTCTATCATTCCAATCGCGTGCGAGAACGGAAAACCCATCTTTCCCATAGCCATGGTAATCACCATCTTCACCCTTTTTATGTGTTTTTGCTTTAATTTTCTTCCACATTAATGCTTTAAATCATGTATAAATTCATAAAAATGATTTATTTTAAAGTTTTAGGTCAAAAATGAAGAAATTTTGAGTGGGTTTAATACGGTTTTAATGTATGTTTATAGGTTGGTTTTTCTTGCAATTTTTGAATGTTTTTTAATGTTTGTGGAGGATTATAAGACATTTTCATGCTTCAAAATATGTATTGATCTCTTAAACTTGACTTTTTTTAATATTTCAAATTTTCTGAATTTTTTATATTATTTACCTAATGTATTTGTTTTTTAATAATGTTAATATTAATTATGTTAATTATTTACAGTATATTATTTTTAAATAATTTGTATATTATAATTTTTTTTACATAATTTTTTATATTATTTATGTTTTCCGTGTTTTCACCACCCGACATGTGGCAGTTAGGAATAATTAACGACAAGACAAAGTATGATGTTCCCAAAGTGTGAGCTCCTCCAAATAGCCCGAGCCAGCCAGCGCGAATGTATCCAAGGGAGGCCACCCTTCGAGGTGTGGATGTTTCCAAGTGAGATTACGCTCCGAGGACCAGTTTAGAGGTCCTCGCGCCTTCTTCAGTCAGTTGTTCTCCGGGTCCAAGATTTTCTCCTTGGGACCTAGACAAGTTGTCAGGTGTCAGACACTATGCATACGAGCCACCAGAAGATCGTCTAACAACCTTTTGGAAGATCCTCAAGTAGTGGTGTCATGTTTTACATTCGACAATCAGCATTTCCCACTACGTCGCCTGACATGGAGAAAACATGCAACCGCACCCTGACACTGTCTCAGACATGTTCCCCATAAAGTTGGTGGACAACTTTCTGCAATGGGCTCCGTTCAGTCCTTCTGAGCCGTAGTCTCTATTTAGTGCACCCCTTTTTGTATTATAATTCAAATTAATACCCCAGAATGGGGGAATTTGTATTAATGATAAATGATTAACATTAATGACCCCAGACTCTATAAATAGCGATGGGGTATCTCCTTGTAGAGTGTCTGAATTTTAGAGAGAGAAACTCTGTAACTAAGTGCAATATATACGTTGCCTGAGAACCACCATTGAAACTTGTTCAAACAAACTTCAAGCTCACTAAATATCAAAGACTTGTGGACTAGGGCTCTTTTATAGCCTAAACCACGTAAAATCCTTGTGTTCTTGTCTGTTATTTTCTGTTGACCCTCGATTTGGCCAACGACACGGAGTCAGAAATACGAAAAATAAATAAGAAGGCAATATAGAATGGAAACAAATGGTAAGAAATGACACAAATGACTTATAGTGGTTCGACCCCAACAATGTGGTAACAACCTATGTCCACTTAGTAGTATTACTGATGTTGAATCCCAATGTCGTGATCAAAGAACTAGGGTTCTTGAGTTTCACAAGCCTTAGGAGAATTACAACTTTTTGGTGGATAATCACACTTACGCTCTTTCTATGTGTATTCAGAAAAAAGGTTCAAAAGTCTCTTCCTTGAGCCCTCTCATGCATATTTATAGGCTCAAGGGGGTTACATGGGCCAATGGGCCTTAATTATCCATAATATCAGCGTATCAAGGCAATAAAGAAAAAAGATCATAAATGTAATTATTACAAGATTACATATCTTTAAAGGAAATGAGTCGAAGCATGTGACCAGTCTGGTCGCATCTAATCGCGAGATCTGATGAAGCAATAAAGAGCTGGTCGATAGTCGAACAACACCCTTTTACTTTGACGCTGCCACATGCCAACCACGTGTAATAAATTCTTGACATGTCATCAAGAGCCATTTTCGGGTAAACATTTGCCCCCCAAGTTTATTTTACTGCGACCAGCATAAAGTAATCTTAGGAAACTGACCTTTCACATACCCCACCAAATCTGTTAGAGCCACTCATGCCTTCTCGAAAAAGGCAACCAATCATGTCTTTTCAGTTTCCCAAAAATTGTCTGACGGCTGTTGCGTTTCCCCATGCTTCAAAAAATTAATCTCATTATTACCTCTTTTACAGTGCCACGATCAATATAAATAATCCCCCAGGATCATTTTTCACTTTTTACTTTTCACTTTCTCCTCAAGAACACTGAAGAACAAAGCGTAGAAAACTCAAAAACCCAGACAGCCTTGATGATCCACTGAGATTCTGCCCAGCCAACCGACTTAGTGTCTCAGAAACTTGCTTCAATCTTTACCCAAGTAAGTTTATCAACCTTTTCAGTCGTTGAAATGCCATGCAATATCTCTTTTATATCTGTTTCGTATCCTGAGTTCTTGAATGTTCTTGACAGAAACTGTTTTCGGGTAAATGGGCATATAGATATTAGTGTTGAATTTTGAAGGAAAATAACACTTTGTTGGGATGATGAACCAATTAGGTAGTTAGGATTATAACTTTAGGGCATGAAATCGAAGTAAAAATTCGATTTCTAAGCTTGTAGAAAAAACTGGGTTTTTCCTGCCCTTTCAGAGTCGAAAAGTTTTTCTGAAAAACATTTCACTTCTGTTTTTTAATCCATTTTCCAAATTGTTCGCTTGAAATGTAGTTTTTTTTGTCAGAATGTTGCTGATCATATAAAAGCTTAACTTTTATACACGAGCAGCGTTATTCTAACTTTTAAACATCTTGATGCTTTTGGCCATTAGATTATCATCTCCCCTTTTCTGTTCGTAGATTTTCATGCAAGATCCGTGGGGAGGTGAGAGGCCAATTAATGATGATCTGCTAGCCCAACTGCTCAAGGACGAAGAACAACTGTGGCTTCTAATTCCAGAAATTCCTTTTTCTCGAATTCCTTCAAACAGACCTCTTTCTAGTCCATCCAAAATGGGTGGAGTAAAATCCGCTTCCCAGAAAAAGAAAACACCAAAACCTTCCGAAAATCGACCTGCTTCTTGGGCTGAGATTCCTTCGACCAGTGGTAGAGCTGAAACCACTGATCCTGAAATCCAAACACATGCCCGTCTCCGTAATGCCATTCGACCAAATGTCGAATTGTACCTTGCTCCCCCTAGCACTATCACTGCTAGGATGATAAGTAATTTCCTCAGAAAGTATGGACTTTCTGGGGTTGCTTTATTTCTTCCTACCATTGACCAGCAGGCAAACCTGCCTGGCGGCGCCTTCAGCACCTGGTCGAGGTACAACATTGAGGCAGGAGCAATCCTGCCTCTTCACCCATACTTCTAGGGAGTGGCCAATTATTTCGGGGTCGCTCCTTTCCAGATAACTCCAAACGGGTATAGAATGTTTTCGGCATTCTATATCCTTTACAGGCATAAAAAATGGCATGTCCCTTCTCCTCATGAGATCAACTACCTGTTCGATCTCAAATCTAACCCCAACTAGGACAACACGGGGTTCTTTCATCTCTGTCACCAGGAAATGACCCACACTTTCCTGAGTGATACCACCTTCAAATCCAATGTGGGGAAGTACCATCTAGAGTACTTTTTGACTACCGACATGGTCGCCAACAACCTAGCCTTCACCCAAGGAGGTAACTTCTTCGTTTTTCTGGTCGTTTATTTTCCTTGTATTTTATCCGTATTCCCCTTAAAGAATTAGCATATTTCAGGTCCATGGATGCGACCAGCTCCTACTCTAGAAATGGAGGTCTGAGCAGTGCTACTGGCCAGCATGACTGATGTAGAGAAAAGCGTCAAACAGCTGGTCACTGAAGCCAACCGACACTGGTCGGGCTTCTGGCACCTCACCAGGACGTGAGGGAGTCTACGGTGGGGAGTGCCACCAGCGAGGAAATTCCCGAGCAGCACCCAGATGTGTCGCAACCTCAAAGGAGGAGACCAACTGGCGTGACAATCAGGGATCCCTCTAGCACCCCGCGAGCGGCTGCGCCCCCTGCCCCTTTAGGAAAGGGAAAAAAGAAAGCCTCTGAACCCCTTACACCTATCAACAAGTCTTCAGATGAGAACAGTACTGATCTCTCGCTCTTAGATAGTTTTCCAATTCCCTGTCACTTATTTGACGGGGACGACAACTTTAAATACACTCCCACTTTAGATTCAGACTTCTTCATGCCAGAGAGTGAGTGTAGCACTAGTAAAGTATATAATGTAGCGACCAATAATTATAGCTCGGGTATTTTACTTACAATTGCCTTTGTTTCATTTTTCGACATAGCACACTCATTTGTTTATACGGTCTAACTATTCGTGTATTTGTCTTCTTGCAGACATGCCATCCAAAGAGATGTTCGACATGTACAGTGCACCTGATGCTCCTGCGAGCAAGAAGAAGGCGAGTAGGCGGCATCGCGGGAAATGCAGCAAAGAGCCTCCGGCCAAGAAAACTCGCACTAAGGACCCTCCGGCAGCTGGTCCTTCAAAAAATACAACACCACCTCCTCCTCCCCTCGAGCAGCAAACTCCGCCTGCACCGGTCGAGTCGACCCCTTCCCCACCGGCTCCTGTCGATCAGACACAACCATCAGCTCCTATCCAAATAGGGGATGACATATCGAGCCGCGCTCTAAGATCGACCAAGGACAGGATGACAAGGATCCTGAGGCACGAGCGCAACCAAGAAGCTATGGCTAGGACAGAGTCGATGGATGTCGACCAGATCTTGAACCGCGCCCTAAACGAGCTTGCCAGTGTAAGTTGTCACTTCTTGTTGAGAGAATCTTCTTATCTATAATAGTCATTTTAACTTTTGTTCTGATCGCAGGCAATGCTGACCGTGACTTCCAGCCGGCTCCGCTCGGGGGTCATCACTGAGCAATCTAAGTCGTCCGAGCAACGACATGCTGAGGAGCTTAAGGCTGTTGAAGCGAAATATGCAGAGCAGCTCGAGGCGGCTCAGAAGGCAAATGCAGCATTGGTCGAGGAGAAAAATAAACTGTTCGAGGAGATGGAGCAAAACCAGGTTGCTCTAAACAAATCCCTTGAGGCGAAGGAGAAGTACAAAGAGTCTCATTTTATCAACTTTCGCGAAGCCAAAAAGCTCGAGGCGGACCTGATCGAGAGCAAGCAGGAGGCTAAAAAGTTGGAGGTTCGGATCAATGATCTCGAAAAAGCCAACGCCAGCAATCTGGAGAGGTACTAGGGCGCCACGTCCAAGTGTTTCTATGATTTCTGGAAACACAACTAAGGGGCCAATTTTAGCTATCTTCCTGAGCGCATGAGGCAAACTGAAATAGCCCAGTGCATTGCTCACTTGGAGGAAGAAGAAAGAGCGAAGATCCCAACCTCGCCCAAAATCTCTTTGGCCATTGTCATTGAAGGCGTGGATAAAGAAGCCGAAGCTGCAATCAACTAGGAAAATCCACAAGATCCTCTTGCCTCCTGATTATAATATTTTCATATTTATTTTTTCCTTATCTTGTACAAGACTATTATATTCATTACTGCACGGGCAGCTTTTACTTTTAATCAGACAATCACATCCGAGCAGTAACTGCTCGCGGTGTAAAAGGTTTCCTTTTTGATATTATAATACTTTCATTTTATTATGACAAAATACAAAATTTTGAAAAATACTCTAAATACTGTAGCATGATTTCACTTATTTTGCTCATGTGTTTACATACCTTTTGATATGCTTTGCCTACTAGATGTCGTATATGCCCCCCATGTGATTGAGGAGCGCTAGGTCCTCGGTCACTTGCCTTGACCGAAACCTGTTCGATCATTTTTGCTCGGAATAAAGACTTGTAAAAATGACAATACAGCAAAATAACACACATAATGAGAAAATACTTGTAATAAATACAATAGTTGGTAAGAATGACTGGCTGCGCACAGTCCCTTTTATTTCTCGTAATAGATGGACAAAACATGTGTAATGACCCAAAATCACTAATATGGCTTAAGGGCCTTGATTAGTGTGCCAGGAGGGAATAATTGGTTTATGTGTGAATTTATTGACTTAATGCTTGATTACATGATAAGCACGCTTGTATGATTATATGTATATAAATGTGGTTACATGTTATACTTGTGAGAACCACATTATTATGTGGGTAAATCTGCAGTGGGCGACTTGAGGCGATCCTAGGGAGCTAGATAGCGGGAAAGTCACAACGGGGCCTAATGTTTGACTTTGGACAAGTCAAGGGGTATTTCAGGTATCAGGTGGTTATTTAGATTACTGGGTTATGAAAATAAATAATTGGAGATATATTTGAGGTTAGGAAGTCTAGGTGGGAATATTGGGGAATTTTACCATTTTACCCTCGGGGACGTTTCCGGTACCCCGAGCTTTGGGATTAGCTTAATTGCATATGGCTAGACGTAAAAAGCTACAGAAAACAATAGAACATAAAATAGACCGACTCTTTCCTCTTCCTCTCTTTCTCTCTTAAAGGAAAAACATAGAACATAGGATTGTGGCTGGAATTCTGAAGATTAAAGCTGGGATTTAGAGGATTAGCTCAAGGATTGTCAAAGGAACTTAATCAAGGTTGAGGTAAGCATTGAATCCCATTTTCTGTGGTTGAAATTATGTGATTTTGAGTGTGTTCTAAGTTGTTTTTGGGTTTTCGTTTGAAGATTAAATTGAGGCTAGAACCTTGGAAGTTAGCCTAGAAAGCTCTTGGAGGATTGGTTTTGCAATTGAGGTAAGCTCGAATTTAAGGTTTAATGGCTGAGTTATAGTGGTTCCATGGCTGGATTTTGTGTTCTTGAGTTAGAAAGTTTCAGTGATTGAAATAGGTTTTTGATGGGTTTCTAGTCTAGGTTTCAGCTAGGTTGTGTTGCTGGAATCTTGTGGGAAGTTTTGGATAATTGAGTTGTGGAATTGGGATTGTTTTGGGTGAGTTTGCATGAGGTTTGAGAGTAAAAAATGGAGGTTTTTCTAGGTTCGAAGGGGTCGGGCCGCGGCATAGTTCTAGGTGAGCCGCGACCCTTCAATGCTGATGTGTGCTGAGGAAGGAGGACGGGCCGCGACCCTTGTCTGTTTTTGGGTATTAGGAGGCTCTGGTTGGGGCCATGCCGCGGCATGGGTGGCTAATGCCGCGGCCCTTAAGAGCTTTTGGGATTTTGAGATTCTAGGATTGGGAATTTAACCTAGGGTGCTCAGGATTGAATCTTTTACCATGTTTGGTGAAGTTCAATGTTCCGGAGACTAGAACTTTGCCTAGAAGCTCTTTTCAGATTGTTGATGGTATCCTTTATCTTGGTTGTGACTAGGTACTAAGCTAGGGCTCGGGGATCAGATCGCGCTCAAGGAGCATCGCTCGTAGCTAGTACACTTGGAAGCCAAAGGTAAGAAAATTGCACCTGGTTGTGTATTTGTAATGGGACTAAGGGTTCCCTAATATGTATGCTTTGAAATGATGGTATTATGCCATGTAAATAGTAAACCAACAGCCTAAGAGTGCCAAAGGTTACACTTGCGCACACGGCGCGGCTCGGCCACTGGTAGCTGAGGACAGCTTATTATGCACTGAGCTTGGTTTAAGCGGGTCGGAGTCAGTGGGGTAAACAGAGGGTGCGGCCTAAGTTGTCAGCCCTAGTTATTATGTGATTTGACTGTTATTAATGATTGGTAGCATCTTTGATTCTGATTACATGCTATGTGATTAATGTGGAATGTTAAGTGTTTGATCATGCTTAAGGGATTATACTCTTGTTATGATTGTTGAGATGTGTATTATGTTTTCTTGCTGGGCCTTGGCTCACGGGTGCTACTTGGTGCAGGTAAAGGCAAGGGCAAACTTGATCAGCCCTGACTTGGAGGGCTCTCTGAGTGGAATGTACATGACCAGCTGCTCAGCTGCCACGATTGAGAGGATAGCAGGAACAAAAGAGCTATAAATATCTATTTTGCCTTAGAGTGGCTGACGATAGTCTGTATTGTGGAAATTTTGTAAACCAACTTTTAAAACACTATTCCTTTTTGGGATCCCATATATAAATCTGCTTAAATATATGAAATGTATCTATCCACCACAATTGAGAGGATAGCAGGAACAAAAGAGCTATAAATGTCTGTTTTTCCTTAGAGTGGCTGACGGTAGTCTGTATTGTGGAAATTTTGTAAACCAACTTTTAAAACACTGTTCCTTTTTGGGATCCCATATATAAATCTGCTTATTATGCACTGAGCTTGGTTTAAGCGGGTCGGAGTCAGTGGGGTAAATAGAGGGTGCGACCTAAGTTGTCGGCCCTAGTTATTATGTGATTTGACTGTTATTAATGGTTGGTAGCATCTTTGATTCTGATTACATGCTATGTGATTAACGTGGAATGTTAAGTGTTTGATCATGCTTAAAGGATTATACTCTTGTTATGATTGTTGAGATGTGTATTATGTTTTCTTGCTGGGCCTTGGCTCACGGGTGCTACTTGGTGCAGGTAAAGGCAAGGGCAAACTTGATCAGCCCTGACTTGGAGGGCTCTCTGAGCGGAATGTACATGACCAGTTGCTCAACCGCCACGATTGAGAGGATAGTAGGAACAAAAGAGCTATAAATGTCTGTTTTGCCTTAGAGTGGCTGACGGTAGTCTGTATTGTGGAAATTTTGTAAACCAACTTTTAAAACACTGTTCCTTTTTGGGATCCCATATATAAATCTGCTTAAATATATGAAATGTATCTTTTGAGACCAAAACCATTTTAACGCTAGCACATTTATGGTTCAGTGACACGCTTTGACTAAATGACTTGATTAGCAAGTCCTGCACCTTTATAAGTACACAGTGTAGCGGTCCTGGCTATCCAGGGCGTTACAACATGTCTGTATGAGTGATCAACAAAATGATCTTACACTTATAAGCGATCAATCACATAAAATGACCAACCCTTTTTCATAACTTGTAAAAAGTAAAATTAATACAAACCAATTCTTTAAGAAGAATTGTTTATTGATAGTACTTGCGCAGGTGTTCTCCATTCCAATAGCGAGGAATGAGATCTCCATTTAAGCGAGCAAGTTTGTAAGTGCCTGGATGGAGGACTTCTTCAATTTGGTATGGTCCTTCCCAACTAGGTTCGAGTACTCCAGCAGCCTGGTCGCGGGTGTTGAGGAAAACCCTTCGAAGTACCAGATCTCCAACATTGAATTTCCTTTCGCGTAATTTAGAATTGAAATACCGGGCGACCTTTTTCTCGTAAGCAGCTACTCAAATTTGGGCTTGCTCTCGCTTTTCATTGACCAAATCAAGAGATTCCATTAATAGCTGGCTATTAGAGCCTTGATCGTACGTTATTCTTTGATGCGACGGCGGATCTAACTCAACAAGCAGCATAGCCTCATATCCATAAGCTAAGGAAAATGGGGTATGGCCTGTTTTTGTTCAATGGGAAGTTCTGTACGACCAAAGGACTTCAGGAAATTGCTCTGGCCATGCCCCATTTGCTTCCTCAAGTCTTTTCTTCAGAGTATCCTTTAGCATTTTATTAACTGCCTCGACTTTCCTGTTTGCTTGAGGGTGAGCAACTGAAGAAAAGCTCTTGATAATTCCATGCCGCTCGCAAAAATCTGTGAACAAATCACTATCAAATTGGGTGTCGTTGTCTGAAACAATCTTTCTTGGCAACCCATAGCGACACACGATGTTCTTGACTACAAAATCCAGCACTTTCTTGGTCGTTATGGTTGCAAGTGGTTCAGCTTCGGCCCATTTGGTGAAGTAATCGATGGCCACTACGGTGTACTTGATGCCGCCCTTTCCTGTGGGCAAAGATCTGATTAAATCTATACCCCAGACTGCGAACGGCCACGGAATTTGCATCTATTTTAGCTCGTTAGGAGCTGCTCATGGAATTTTTGAGAACCTCTGACATTTGTCACACCTCTGCACAAATTCCATCGAGTCTTCATTCATTGTTGGCCAAAAGTATCCTTGCCTTGAGATCTTTTTTTATAAACTCTGCCCCCCAGCATGATCCCCGCAAAATCCTTCGTGGACCTCTCTCATCAATTCTTTGGCCTTCTCTTTTGAAATACACCTAAGGAGTGGCATTGAGTATCCCCTTCGATACAAAATTCCATCGACCAGGATATATCTAGCAGCCTGCCGCTGAAGGGTCTTGGCTTTGTTTCTGTCCGTTGGCAACACACCCATCGTCAGATATTCTATGTACGGTGCCATCCATGTATCTGCCGCCTGAAACACCAAAGAGGTCTCTTCTGCTCAAATGCTTGGTGTAGATAGTCGTTCAACTGGCACTATGTTTAGGGTGTCAGCATCCTTGGCACTTGCTAACTTGGCCAAAGCATCAGCGTTTGAATTTTGGTCGCGAGGTACTTGCTCGTGAGTGTACTTATCAAACTACGCCAATAGATCCTTCGCTTTATCTAAGTAAGCAACCATTTTTAAGCCTCAAGTCTGATACTCTCCAATAATCTGATTGACTACTAACTGAGAGTCATTGTAGATATCAAGTGACTTTAGGTGCATGCTTCTAGCTAGCCGCAATCCTGTGAGCAGTGCTTCATATTCGGCTTTGTTGTTAGAGGCAGTGAAGACGAATCTAATCGCACAGTGAAATCGATGCCCCTCAGGCGTTATCAAAATCACTCCTCCTCATGCATGGTGCTCATTAGAAGAACCATCTGTAAATAACTTCCAAGAAGGATTTTGACTTTGAAACTCAGGTTCTTCAGGCCCTTCTGGCTGCTCATTGTCTGGAAGCCCAGTGAGTTTTGTGACGAAGTCTGCCAGGGATTGTCCTTTTATCGCTGCTCGTGGCAAGTAAGAGATATCAAATTGCCCAAGTTCGACCACCCATTTCAATAATCTGCCTACGGCTTCTGGCTTCTGCAGAATTTGTTGTAGAGGCTGATTGGTCAAAACTGTGATTGGGTGAGCTTGGAAGTATGGCCACAATTTTTTGGAGGCCAAGATCATGCAATAGGCTAATTTTTCAATAGGTGGATACCGCAGCTCCACCCCTATTAGCCTCTTGCTTACATAATAAACAGCCTTTTGCACGCCTTCCTCTTCTCTTACTTAGGCAACACTAGCAGCGTATTCTGTGATCGCCAAGTAGATGAACAAAGTTTCTTTATCGACTGGCTTTGATAAAATCGGTGGTTGCTACATGTGAGTTTTTAAGGCTTGAAAATCCTATTCGTACTCTTCCGTCCATTTGAATTTCTTGTTGCCTCTGAGTAGATTAAAAAATGGAACACACTTATCCGTAGACTTGGAAATAAATCTACTGAGAGCAGCAATTCTGCCGGTCAAGCTTTGAACATCCTTGATCTTTATTGGTGATTTCATATCGACCAGGGCTTTGAACTTCTCGGGATTGGCCTCAATTCCTCGCGAGTTTACTATAAATCCCAAGAACTTCCCTGATCCAACTCCGAAGGAGCACTTGAGGGGATTTAGCATCATCTAATATTTGTTCAAGACGTTGAAGCATTCCTACAAGTCCCTTATATGCCCTTTTTCCTTTTTCAACTTAACCAGCATGTCATCGACATATACTTCCATGTTTGTGCCGATCAGCTCCTTGAACATGTGGTTGACCAGTCGCTGGTAAGTCGCACTAGTGTTTTTCAAACCGAAGGGCATTACTTTGTAACAGTAAAGCCCTGCATCAGTCCGAAAGCTAGTGTGATCCTCATTAGGTTGATACATACTGATCTGATTGCACCCAGAGTATGCATCCATGAATGAGAGAATCTCGTGCCCTGCAGTGGCATCGACCAGCTGGTCGATTGTAGGGTGTGGGAAACAATCTTCAGGGCAGGATTTATTAAGGTCTATGAAATCCATGCATGTTCGCCATTTTCCATTCGGCTTGGGAACGAGTACGGGATTAGAGGCCCATGATGGATAAAACACTACCCTGATGAATCCATTCTCCTTCAGCTTCTCGACTTCTTCCTTTAGAGCCTTTGATCTATCTTTGTCGAGCAGCCTCCTTTTCTGTTGTACTGGTGGAAAACTCTTGTCCACGTTCAAAACATGGCTAATAACCGCAGGGTCTATTCCAACCATGTCATTATGCGACCAGGCAAAGACTTCCTGGTTTTTGCTCAAAAATTCCACCAGTACTTGCTTCGTTGTTGTCTCTAAGTTTTTACTGACTTTCACAACCCTGGTCGGATCTTCCTCATTGAGTTGGACCTCCTCGAGGTCCTCGATGGGTCCTATATCTTCATCAAAATCCCTAAAGCGAGGATCTAAATCTTTGTCCTCACTTTGGGCAACGCCCTATTTGGTGACATCATCACCTGATTGCGCTTGTACATCAATAGCCATTTGCAACTCTTTCCCGGCAACTTGCCTCGATACACCTTTCTTCGCCTTAGATATCGAGTCGTTGTAGCACTCCCTCACTTTTCGCTGATTTCCCAACACGCATCCTAACCCTGCGTCGGTTGGGAATTTCATGGCAAGGTGCCATGTCGAGGTAACAGCTCGCAGGTCGACCAAAATTGGCCTCCCAATTACAACATTATATGCCTTCGCCGGAAAACCATAAATGGTTTGGTTGCATGGCTCCAGGTCCTTGACGGACAACTTCATTCTTTCTAGTGAAAACTTGTATAAGATGTTGATTGAACTTCCTGTGTCAACCAACACCCTCTTAACCATCATGTTGGAGATTTGAACGTCATTGACCAACGGATCAGAGTGTGGGAATCGTACATGCTGGGCATCGTCCTCAGAGAATGTTATCAAATCCTCCTCCATTCGAGCCTGTTTTGGTGCTCGATCCTCCAAACTCATCATCTCGATGTCCTAGTCGTGGCATAAGGTCTGAGCATATCACTCCATTGCCTTCCCACTGTCCCCTGTAAGGTGTGGGCCACCGCAGATGGTGAGTAACGTACCTGCTACAGGAGATGGCTGCAAGGGTGGCGAACATTGGCGTGCAGGCGCCTGCTCGTTGCCACCTTGAGCCTCTCACTGAGACCCTCCTGCAACTTGCACATATCTCCTTAGATGTCCCTGCCTGATCAGGAACTCAATTTCGTCCTTCAACTGGTTGCACTCATTGGTGTCATGTCCATAGTCGTTGTGAAAACGACAGAATTTTGTTGTATCTCTCTTGGAAATATCCTTCCTTATAGGTGCGGGTCGCTTATAAGGAACATTAGAGCTGGTCGCCTGGTAGATCTCTGCTTGACTTTCAACAAGGGTCGTATAGTTGGTGAATCTCGGCTCATATCTATTGCCTTTGGGACGTTTATTGTTAGACGTCGACGGCTCATTGCCCGCCCTTTTTCCACCATTTCTGCCATTTCTGTTCCCGTTGCTTTTACCGTTGCCATTGGGTTTATCCGACCCGTTGGTGGCCTTTGCGTGATCTTCCTTCGGTGCCTTGTTCTTCGTAGGTGATTTCCCCTCGTTGGCAATCGCGTCCTCGAGCTTGATGTATCGATCAGCTCGATCTAAAAAATCTTGGGTACTCTTTACCCCATTCTCTCTTACGCTATTCCAGAGGGGAGAATAGCGTCTGACCCTGGCAGTTAGGGCCATCATCTTTCCCTCGTCGCCCACTGTTTTGGCTCTAGCTGCTGCCCGCATGAAACACTAGACATATTTCTTTAAGGGCTCTCCCTCTTTTTGGCGGATTTCCACTAGCTAGTTGGCCTCAGTGGGGTGTACACGACCTTCATAGAATTGTCCGTAAAATTCCTTCACGAACATTTCCCAGGATACTATACTAGCAAGAGGGAACTTAAACAACCACTCATGGGCGGTGTCAAATAGTGTAGTAGGGAAGATCCTACATTGAGCATCATCCGACACCTTATGAATATCCATTTATATCTCAAATTTGTTGACATGAGATACTGGGTCTCCGTACCCATCAAATTTTGGTAGTACTGGCATTTTGAATTTTTTGGAGGTTTCTGCCACAGCAATCCTTTGCACAAACAGAGTGCCTCTCCTCTGGTCGTACTCTATGTGGGATGTTCGACTCTCGACCAGCTGTTGTGCTGCCTGGTTCAGAGCATCAATTTGTGCCTGAACTGCGTCTGGGATCGCTGGGGCAACCAGTGCTGGAGGAACGTACTCATCGTGCCTCTCGCGATGGTTGTTGAGCATGTCTCTCAAATCATCATCCCTGCACCTCTATTCGCTAACTCTTAGCCGATCAAAGACGTTATTTTTTCGGGGCTGCCCCCCAGCGTTTGGGCTCGCCGACCTATTTTCTCTAGGTGGGGGGTTTCTGTCTCCACCTCTTTCCTCATTTTTCCGACCAACATTCCCTCTGCCAGAATCAGTTTCATTATAGTCATGGCCGTGTCTAAACTGTGGCCGGCTGTGGCACGATCGGCTGTTCACCTTGTTTCCTCCTCGGGCTGGCATCTCCCGAGCGTCAGGGGGAGGCCTGCACTGGTCGATGGGTCCCCGTGCATTATTATGTCGTGGGGGGGCCCTGACCGTAGAGCCTAACTAGTTGTGCCTTCTATTGGCAAAAGGACGTTGCCCCCTGCTTAGTGGATTTGGCTCTTCGTCCCCTGGGCGTCTGGGCTGCGGGGCGACTGCCTGGCCCTATTCTGCCTCTGGCGCTGGGGATTTCCATGACTAGCTTAAGATGGAGTCTGCTGTTCAGGATCTCAAATTGGGACATCATCCTGAGCCACAGGTGGCTGCTCCAGCCTTTGAGGGCTTGCTGGCTGGAGCGGAGGACTTGAATTGGGAGCCCGCTGAGGTGGCGCAATCGATGGCTGATCCGGTTGAGAGGTCGATGAAGCCTGTCCTCAAGCCAATTGAATGGCTGCTTCAAGAACGGCCGTGGCATCCCTCTGCCGACGATCCATGTCTGCTTGCCGCTCATTCAGCTCCTGGTGCTGACGCTTAATCTCCCTTTGCTGCAGCAACAAGGTTTTCGCTGCATTCTCCTGATTGGCCTTCAGATTGGCCAACTCGTCCTGCAAGACCCCCAGTGTTGCCCTCAACGTCTCCGAATCTAATTCCTCCTCTTCGAATTCCAAATATGGTTCATTCTTAGCAACATTTGGAGGAGGAGGTTGAGATGGTGTAGCACCAACGGTGTATCCAGCTCTCTTGGATGTTTTCGCTATTTGATTTTCTTAAAGCTTCTTGATCAAACTCTCAATGAAAGCACCAAAATGTTGACCCTCGATTTGGCCAACTACACGGAGTCAGAAATACGATTAAGAAATAAGAAGGCAATGAAGAATGGAATCAAATGGTAAGAAATGACACAAATGATTTATAGTGGTTTGGCCCCAACAATGTGGTAGCAACCTACGTCCACTTAGTGTTATTACTGATGTTGAATCCCAATGCCATGATCAAAGAACTAGGGTTCTTGAGTTTCACAAGCCTTAGGAGAATTACAACTTTTTGGTGGATAATCACACTTACACTCTTTCTATGTGTATTCAGAAAAAGGTACAAAAGTCCATTTCTTGAGCCCTCTCATGCATATTTTTAAGCTAAAGGGGGTTACATGGGCCAATGTGCCTTAATTATCCATAATATCATCATATCAAGGCAATAAATAAAAAAGATCATAAATGTAATTATTACAAGATTACATATCTTTAAAGGAAATGGGTCGAAGCAGGCGACCAGTCTGGTTGCATCTAATCGCGAGATCTGATGAAGCAATAAAGAGCTGGTCGATAGTCGAACAGCACCATTTCACTTTGACGCTGCCACATGCCAACCACGTGTAATAAATTCTTGACACGTCATCAGAAGCCATTTTCAGGTACACATTTTCTTTAAACTCTCAAATTAGGTTGATAGCGAAAAAGGCAGTCAACATTTTGGTACTTTCATTGAGAGCGTAAAGAAAACTTGAGGAACATAGCCATGGTGACCACTCGAAGAAACGCACCAGACGGTACAGCTCCTCCAGCCGGAGTTGAGGGAGGAGAAAATAGTTGTCCACCATCGCATGACCTCCCTGAGATGGTGGAAGACTACAACAAAAATGCCAAATACAGTGGTGTAGACGATGAGTATTATGAGGAGGAGTATCCTCAGCCCATGGACGCAGAGGAAACGCCAGAAGTAGTAGCGCTCGCGATCAAGTGGCCACTCAGCAGTAGAAACTCAACACCCAGGAGGGTAATATTGCTGCCCTACAGGAGATGGTTAACGCCATGAGGGCTACTCTAGTAGCCCAAGGGCTACGATTGGACCCCCATGGAAAAGTACCAACTAGGCAACCAGTTGGTGTGCCATCTGTGCACCCAGCTGGAGTGCCACCTGTCGCCCCAGCCGGTGTGCCTCCCGAGCACCCGACTGATGTGGCACAAGATCTGCCAGCTGGCGTGCCCCCCGTGCACCCAACTAGAGTTAGAACCCCAACTGTGCCACAAGATCATGGAAAGGGTAAGGTTGACGAAAACCATGCTCCCAAGAAAAAGAAGGCTCGTCGGAATCCCGAAGACAAACCAGGCCTGAGGCCAGCTAGTAAGGGTAAAGGCTTAGGTGCTCGAGGACACTGCCAGGATGCTAGCGCCCGTAGAACCTACGGCGTCTTGCCCAGGCACATCAATATAGATCGCACGAATCCTAGAGGTCGTGTCCCACCAACACCTCACCAACACCATAAGAACCATGGCCAAGGGGCCTAGAGGAGAAATATCTCCGTTAACCAAGAATGCGACATGAGCATCTTGGTTAACAATGAAAACATTGATTTTTACGGGGAAACGAAAGTAGCATATCCTGAGGGCGGCGGTGCATTCTAAGGCCAAACTGACCTACAAGACAGCCTTAATGCTCGTAGGTGTAACAAGGCTTTTAGGCACAAACTAGAGAGGAAGGACCAGTCAGACCTCCGAGATAGTCTCAATGCCTGAAATAAGGATAACCCGACACAAAGTGTCAACCAAGATCGCGACCCCCTCTAGACGGAGCTAGAGAGCTTGAAAAGGATAATGCTCAGAATGGCTCGATGGCAGGGCCATCACTCTGACTCAGAGGATCAAGACGGGGAACCATGTGCTCCTCCCATAGTGGAAGCCCTGTTATCGCAAGGCTTTAAGATGCCTACCATCACATCTTATGATGGCAGCACGGATCCCACTGACCACCTTTTAAAGTTCAATAGGTTGATGTCGGTGTATTGCATCTCTGAAGACGTCAAGTGTCACGTGTTCCCGATAACCTTGATAGGACTAGACGATAAATGGTTCTAGAAACACAAGTCGGGATCCATTCATTTGTGGCAGCAGCTGTCGTCTTCATTCCGAAGACAGTTCATAGTTGCTCGGAAGGTGAAGTTTGAGGTCAACGCTTTGGCCAACATAAATCAGGGACACTTCGAGGTCCTTAAGGCTTACATCAAGCACTTCAAGGAAATAGCTGCAAGGACGAAGAGGGTCGAAGACGGCCGGCAACTGATGGCCTTACAGGTCGGCTTCCGCACAGGGTCCCCGTTATGGGATGACCTCCAGTGGAGAGGATATCGAAGGCTCGACGACTTCATCCATCGAGCACAAGAATATATTAGCTGGGAAGATGCCCAAATCATAGCATTGGGGGGCCCGTCACTTTTCCCACTCCAACGATGCCAAGCCTCGTGGCTTCAAGGACCCAGTATCCACCTTACACTCCTGTCCAACATAGTGTGGCGGGAGCCTAGTCCATTCCAATTTTCCGGCCAGCTGGCTTTAGTGTCATGTTGTCCGCTGGTTTCAGTGCCGCTGTGATGGGATATGGAGTAGCGCCCACTGGATATAGTGCTTATCAGCCTGAATCCAGTACTAGAGTTACTACTCCATCCCAGTTCTCCACATCCAGCTGGACCCCTAGTAGCAGTAAACGCGGGGGCAAAGGCAATGGCAGAAAGCCCAAGGGAAATGGGATAGTGCAGATAAGACAGGGAGCTGCCTCCGACAAGGAGTACATCTCATAGTACTTTGAGTACACTGACTTAGTGGACTCTCGAGAGAACATCTTCATGGCCATAGAACAACATGTCCATTACCGGAAGCCACAGTCCATTCGGAGAGACAGGGAAAGGCGAGATCCCAACAAGTTTTGTCATTTTCACAACGATGTAGGGCACCACACCAATGAGTGTCACCAATTCAAGGATGAGATCAAAAACCTCATCAAATTAGGTCACCTCTGCCAATATGCTCGGGATGGAGCATGCTAGGCTCAGGCCTTAGCCAGGGGATCACTCGCACAGCCCACAGCTCCCCAAGCTCCGGGTACGGTGCCCGCAACTCCACGGCAGTAAATAGTCCATGGACCTCCACCAGTGAATGGGAGAGTGGGGACCACCTCTTGAGGACCTCTTAAGGCTCGCAGAATAGGTATGTGGGGGCATTAAACCATGACGTTGAGGTGTTGGAATTAGCTCAATTTCCAGCCCATATGCTAAGGATGCTAACCAAGTCATCATATTCTCTGAGGACAATGCTCGGAGAATGCACTTTCCACACCACGATCCTTTAGTGATCGAGAGCCAGGTTTCCAATAAGATGGTGAATCGGATCTTGGTTGAAAATAGGAGTTCAGTGAACATCTTATTCAAGTCAGCCTACGAGAAGATCAGGTTGACCACAAGTGACTTGTCCCCGTGTACCTCGATTCTATATGGGTTCTCGGGGGAAGGTCTCATACTGATGGGCCAAATCAAGCTGCCTGTGACACTTAGAGAGGTGCCTCGCCAAGCTTTTAAGTATTGCACCTTTGTGGTGGTGGATTGCTCATCGATGTATAATGCCATCTTGAAGTGTCCGACCTTAGTGGAATTCAGGGCGGCCACCCCATCTGGCACCTGTGCATGAAGTTTCCGATGGAGTCGGGGATTTGCATGGTCTGAGGAGACAAAAAAGAGGTGAGGAAATACTACAATGTGTCCCTCAGGCAACCAGTAATGGTGGTCGAGGTGTTGGCTCCTGAACAGCCTCTTACCGAGGAGGTGGAGGTGCAAGCTATTCGGGTTGATGAAAGCAACAAGTTGGACCCGCAGGTGCAGGAAGAGAGGGCTATCAAGACCATGGAGGAGGTCGAGGAAGTGGCTCTCAATGCCTCCGTACCTGAAAAGAAGACCAAGGTCGGGAAGAATCTAAAGGTAGAAGTCCGAGAAGCACTGGTGAGCTTTCTCCAGGAAAATATGGATATTTTTGCCTAGTCTCACTCTAACATGATTGGCATTGACTCGAACATCATTTGTCATACCTTGAATGTTGATCCCAATGTCACTTCGATTGAGCAAAAATAGAGTTCATTTGACTAGACTAGGGAAAAAGCCTTACAGGCAGAGGTTGACAAACTACTCGCAAACAGATTCATTCGGGTTGCCCAATACCCCAAGTGGGTATCCAATCCGGTCCTCGTGCCCAAGCCAAATGGCACTTGGAGGACCTACATAGACTTCTCTAACCTCAACAAGGCTTGCCCTAAGGACTATTTCTCGCTGCCGAAAATAGATCAGATTGTTAACGCCACCTCTGGGTACGAGCTTGTGTCCTTCATTGATGTGTACTTGGGCTATAACCAGATTTCCATGCATGTCGCAGATCAAGAACTCACCAGCTTCTGAACTGATAAAGGAGTTTACTGCTATAAAGTGATGCTCTTTGGGCTGAAGAATTTTGGTGCCACCTACCAAAGGCTCGTGAACCATGTGTTCAACAAATAGTTAGGATGGAACATGGAGGTTTACATAGACAACATGCTGGTCAAGTCTAGAACAGCCCCCAACCACATAAAGGACCTAGCAGACGTTTTTTCAGTACTTCACATGTTTGGGATGAAATTGAATCCCCAGAAGTGCTCTTTTGAAGTTGCCTCCAGTAAGTTCCTAGGCTTTATTGTCAGTGCTTGAGGGATTGATGAAAACCCTGAGAAGATCAAATCCCTGGTCGACATGCCACCTCCCTGGAAGCATAAGGATGTTCAGAGCCTCACCGGGAGGATAGCTGCCCTGAGTCGATTTGTTTCCAAGGCAACTAATAAGTGCATCCCATTCTTCAACATACTCCGAGGAGTTTAAAGGTTTGAATGGACGGAGGAGTGCGAACAGGCATTCCAACAGTTGAAGGCGCACATGGCCAACCCACCTATCTTGTCAAAACCCATAGACAGAGAGCCCCTCCTGCTCTAAATAGTTGTCTGTTGTGATATATTTTTGATCAATTATGTGCAAGTGTACACAATCACAAAATAAGTAATAAAGTGATAAGTTGAGTATCGTCTCCAGAGGGATTGCAAATTAAAGCTAAATGCACAAATTAATTACCAAACAATTGCAAAAGTAACCAAATTAAATTGTTTTGATCTTGTAAACTAACACTACTTTGAATCAATTAAAAATGCTCAAAAATAAAATACATTGCTAATCTATATGTGAGGTAAAATCAATTGGTTGAAATAGGCTTGAATTATTAAATCCCTCTATGTCAAATGACCTGTACGTTTTGTTGCAACAAAATCTTAGCAAATTGTCCAGAGTTAACAAGAATTCAAAATAAGTTCATGGAACCTTTCCAAGACCCATGGTATTAATCCTTTTACTTAATTTAACATATTCCTATGCGAATCAAGTTTAAGAATTCAGATTTAAGCATCAATTCACAATTGTTACACAAGGCAAATAACACATTCCTATGTTATTCACAAACATAACCTAACAAGATTATTCACTTGTGTCATTCAAAATTATCCATTATACTCAAGTTTTCCAACACAAATATAACCAAATATCTTGCCATTGGTGGCAAAACAACAACAACAAGAAGAATTTATCAATAAGCACATTTGAATGAACAATGGGTAAATTGCTAAAATAAAGTGCTAGAAATTTAGAATTAAGACATAGAGTTCATTAATAATACAAGCCTCAAAAGATCTAGTTAATAGCTAAAACAAGAAACACAAATACAAAATTAAATCTGTCCATGAGAGTTCAAACACCAAATACAAAGAGAAAATAAGGAAGAAATGACAAACAAAGTAAAAGAAAAGCCCAAAAATGATGATGAAATTAATGCCTCTCTTTTCCTTTTCTTCCTTCTTCTCCTCCCTTCTTTGTACTGTTGAAAAGATTTTGTACTTCCTAGTTCTGTCTCTAGAAGATGGATAAATTGGGAAAATGGAGGTTGTCCTTTCTTTTTCTTCAGCTAGGGTACAAAACCCTCTTTCCACATGTGCCAAAAATGCCCTCCCACGTGAGTCTCTACACTTTTCCAGAATTTCCTTCTAAAATGCAACCCATAAAACTCTGATTTTTTCCACCTCACCACCCTTTGACAAGTAAATTAATGGCATGCCACATGTTGCTCCCTTAAATGTTGAATTCTCCTTTTTCAATCCTGTTGAAAATGCTCCAGGAAAACTTCTTTTACTCTAGTAAAACCTGATATTTCAGCACAAAATAAACAATTAAGAGCCATTGAATTTTTCATTATTTTCTTTGGAAAAATTCATGCATGAACTCATTATATGCTACTTTCAGCTCTAAGACACCAAAAAAGACACAAGAACACAAAAAGGAAAGAAAATAACTACAAAATAACAAACATACACAAACATCACTCAACCTAATTCTATATTAATAAGCTTAAAAGTATGAAAAATAACTCTTTATTCAAGAGTTATCATTGTCTCAGAGAATGCCATTAGTGTCACCTTAGTACACGAGAAGGTCGCTTCCAACACCTTGTGTACTATGTAAGCAAAAGACTCCTCGGAGTGGAGTCCAGATACCCGCTCATGGAGAAGCTGACCTTTCGCCTAATGGTAGCTTCTCAGAAGCTAAGGCCCTATTTCCAAGCACATCCCATCAAGGTCCTCACGAACCATCCCTCACGGTAGGTCCTCCAAAAGTCGAAGTCATCAGGGAGACTCCTAAAGTGATTGGTTGAACTTAGTTATTTTGACATCACTTGTCACCTAAGGACTTCCATAAAGGAACATGCACTAGCATATCTCATCATCGAGTGCACAAGAAACAACGAGAGACTTGGGGACACCCCATTGGTTGGGCTCATGTGGAAGTTATACATAGATGGGTCATCTAATGAGAATGGTACCAGAGCATGCCTCATTTTGGTATCCCTCGAGGAGCACAGGGTTCACAGCGCTCTGAGATTTAGGTTTGACACCTCAAACAATGAAGCAGAGTATGAGGCGCTTATTGCTGGGCTCCGAGTAGCACTTGAGCTTAAGGCCTAGATCCTCGAGATTTTCAACGACTCAAAACTAGTAGTTAATCAAATACTTGAGGAGTACCAGCCCAGGGGACAAAAATGATTGCTTACTTGGCGAGGACCCAAGAAATGCTACACAACTTCAAAAAATTCACCATTTGACAAGTGTCACGGGAACAAAACTCTAATGCTGAAGCCCTGGCCAAGCTCACAACCACCAAGGATGATGAACTAATCAATGTAGTCCCCATTGACTACTTGGCTGCTCCGAGTGTCTCAACTCCCGAGAAAACAGTCCAACCTCGGACGGTTGGATGGAGCCCATAGTGAAATATCTTGTCTCCGGGGATTTACCGCAAGATAAGAAAGTAGCTCGGAAGCTGCTTTACCAGGAACCACAATATGTTTTCATGGACAGCAAACTATATAGGCGAGGATATTTGTTGCCCTTACTCTGATGTGTGTCTAGGAAAGAAGACAATATGATACCCCGAGAAGTGCATGAGGGCTTTTGCAGAGAATGCGCTGGGGGGTAGAGCCTCACCAAAAAGATCTTGAGGCAAGGATACTTTTGGCCCACCATGATTGCAAGTGTGACAAGTTCCAGTGCTTCGCCAATATACCTCTAGCTCCTCTGACTGAGCTCACCCAGATGACTAGTCCTTGGCCCTTTGCAGTCTGAGGCATTGACCATATCGAGTCATTATCCACGGGAAAATGAAGAGTGAAATATGCAATAGTAGCAGTCGATTACAACGAAGTGGGTCGAGGTCGAGTCACTCACTACAACCACTTCTAAGAAGGCACTGGACTTCATCATCAAGAACATCGCTTGCCATCACAGGCTTGATTGGTGGTGAAAAATGCATATTTATTGATTTTATTAGTCAAATACATTAAGTTTTAATTAATATTTTCATGGAATTAATATGATTTATTTTATAAATGAAAATATTTGATTTATTGTTATTTTGTAGGAATTAAAGTTGCATTTTGGCATAAAGAAGAAAGAAAGAAGAAATAAAGATTTGAAGCTGTAAAAGAATAAAAAGTTGTCTTTTTTGAAAGCCCTCAGCTCAAAAAAAGGCCCAAACCCACGGCCCAGGTTTTCGGCCCACCTCGCTAGCCTCCAGGCCTGCCCCAGCTCGCGACCCGGTTGGCGACCCAGCTGACCCGCACCTGCCCCTAACCCAGCGACCCACCACGCCTGACCCACCCCCAACCTGACTCGCCTACCCCTACCAGTTGCGCCACGTGGCGCTCCGTGATTGCCCAGTGACTCCCTCCAACTTCAAGCGTGCAACACGTGGCGTTTTTCTACTAGTTGTGAGTTGGTCAATGCTACCAGCTGCAACTTTGTGTTGACAGCCCATTTTGTGTGCTTTTTGGGCCTTGGACCATTCCAATTTGAGCTTTAAAGCTCAAATTTTGTGTTGATTTAGAAAAATGGGCATGATGACCATTCACTAATATAGCTAGGTTAATATTAATAATAAGATTTGATTTTTCAAAATCATATTTTAGTATTAATGTTTTAGATTTATTTTGTAAACCTCATTTGTAGTTTAATTTCTTTTTAGTCATTTTCTCTCTCTACAAATAGGGTCTCTTCTTTCACATTTGGTATGTAATTTTTAGGTAGCAAAACTCTACCAAATTTTAATCTCATTTCTCATATTTTCTTTCTAGAATTTTATAAGAATGCCTAGCATAATAGGCTAACCTTCTTAGGACAGTTAGGATGATCATATATGCACTATGACTTTATTTGGTATTTTTTATTCACAATGTGCTTCAAGTTTATATATTTGAGTGATTTATTTTCTTTCTTCTCTTTTTCTTCATCTTATTATCTTTATTTATGTTTGCTAATAGTATATAGATTTTGCCAAACACTTTCTATGTTTTATCAAATTATTGAAAATATTACTCATTCATAAATATTTACTTTTGCTAAATCTATATAGAATTAGTCATGCTCTTTCTATGTATTTTATAAATAGTAAAAGTAATATTTATGTTAGGTTTTATGTCCAATCTTTTATTGCATTATTACCAATGGTATAGTGTCACTTTTAGATTTCTCGTAAGATTTATCCCATCCTTCCACGGTAAAGAATATTAATAACTTATATACATTTTGTTAAATATATTTGTGCTTTAATGTTAAATCTTCCAAATGAATAGTTGAGATGTGAGCTATTCATTTATGTACTTTTTGTGAATCAAAGATCCAAATAAATAAGTATGCATATTGGTGACTCTTGATCCTTCCTACTTGTTACATTTTGTTATATCACACTTTTATCCTATCATTATTTACAATCTTCAAATCTCAAAAACACAAAAATATCACTTGTTCTAATTTTCTCACATTATTTATCTCTAAACTCTATTTATTGTTAACTTTATTTTCTTTGCCTCCTTGTGGAATCGACCGTCCGATCTATACCACAACCACCACTAGTGGAAGTCAGTTTGGGCGTTAATCAAATTTTGGTGCCGTTGTCGGGGAGGTAATAGTGAAAAAAAAGTTTTTCAATAAACTTTGCAAAAGAGGTAAGTAATTCTATCCTTTTCTTTATATGTATATTTCTATAGGAATTTTGTTTTGTTTTTTTTAGATTTATCTTATCTACTCTTAAAAAAATTACTATCATTATTTTTTTATTGTTCCTTTTTAGTTAGATTTTTTTTTCATTGTTGTGCTAAAAGACAAAAAATATAAAAAAAAATTTGATATCCTTTCTTTTCTAGGATTTGTTAGTTTTATTCTTAGTTTATTTTGTTATTATTTTTCTTTTGTTAGTTTTTTTTTTCTCTCTTTTTATTTATTATTGTTGTAAAAAAAAAAAAATTAAAAAGCTTGTTGTGTGTATTTAGTCTTTTTTCTCTTGTTAATTTATTTTGTGTATTTTATTTCATTTTATTTTTGTCTCTCTATTTTCTTTTATTGTAGTAGTAAAAAAAATAAAAACTTAAAAAAAAATTGGTTGCTTATATTTTGTTAGGTTAGTTTTAATTTATTTCTTTTATTTTTTTATTTTAATTATTTATGTTTAGGCTTTGTTACATTTTTGTTATCTTACTTTTGTGCTATTTTTGTTATGTGTTTGTAGGATTACTTAAGTTTTTTGTTTACTTAGTTTTTCCTCTATTTTTGAATAAAAAATGTTACTTTCTTAGAATATTTTGTTTAGCCCTTTTATTATTAGGTTTTTCTTTTCCTATAATTTTTTTTAGGCTTTGCGAGCATCTTATTTCTTTTGTTTATATAATTTTTTTTTTATTTATTATTGTTAGATTTGTCTCTTTATTTATTTATTTTTTTTTTGTTATTAGTTTTTTTGTTTTAGGTTTTAATTCTTTAGAAAAAAAATTAATAAAAACAAAGCTTGTTTTGTCAACATAAGCAATTTTTCCTTAAAGGTCAATTTGAGTAAAGTTTCATCCATGCGTACTTAGTAACCTCGAGGAGTTCTAGTAAGTGTTTGGTGTAAGAGGATAGTTTTTATGAATTGTGACCTCTCAAAAATTATCTATGAACCTCGGGGAGTTCTAAATAGAGTGTGGGTCTTAAGTGGGATCATTCTAAAAACCTCAAATCAACCTGGAAACAAGTAAAAAAAATCACAAAAGCAAAATAAATAAAGAAAATGAATGAAGAGGAAAAGAAAAGTTTTGCGATGTATTTTCCAATGTATTATCCATCAGTTGGAAACAATCATAATTCTAGTGCTACTGAGGGTACTAGCCATTTTAGATGTGCATGCAGACTTAGTGTAAGAGAGTACCAAGAATTTGAGGTCTTAGAAACTAAGTTTGATAGAGAAAGTTATGAGGTTCCCGAGGTAGATTATGATGAACATTATTGTGACTTTGCAAGAGTAGACCATAGGAATCATAATTCTAGTTGGACTAACCCCATAGATTTTAGTTGGAAGCCTGAGTACAACTACCATGCACCGCCTCACATGAATTTTGAGCACGATTTTTCTAACTTTCCCCATGATCCTCAATATAATGTCTAGACTAATAGGAATTCCTTAGAGGACACTTTACACACATTTATAGAGGAGCAAAGAGAGTTCATGTTTACCGAGTTTTTCGGAAACGAATACAAACAGAATAATAAAAAGATAAGAACTATAGAAATGCTGAAATGTAACTAAACAAACAGTGTTTTTACGTGGTTCAGGCGTTAACAAGCCCTAGTCCACGAGTCGATGTTATTATACTTGGAAAAGGTTACAGTAGATGGCTGGAGCACAAGAACTTCACACACTCACAGTGTTTCTCTCGGGTTCTCTTGAAGAAGATGAAGCTAGAGAGATTTTAGTAGAGTTTTTTGCTATGTGATTTGTTGGTCGTCCCTCTTCTTGTAAAATGAAGGGGTCTTTATAGCTAGGGTTTCGGATTAGGGTTTTTTCTCTACGTACATGAGTCTTAACTACACCAGCCATAAATAGGGGATACAATTACTGTAGTAGCATGGCTACAAGACTCTATGTGGGTATATTTACGTGAAAGTATGGGGAACACACAAAGTCAGCCGTCTTTTCCAAGTTGTCAGCGGAACAGTAGGCGAAAAGGTACCCTTAGGCGTGCTGGGATGTGTGCGGCTTTGACCTGACGGGCGTGTCAGGCGGGATCCTGTGTCAGACGGATATCATTCCAAATATGCCTTCTCCCGGACTCGACCGTTCGGTTTTGTTCTGTGCGAGGCACGGAACTGTTTCCGCGGAGACCACTCGAAGAGCCTCTCCTGGAAGGGGCTTCCCCGAGGGGTATCCTTCGGGAGTCCGGGAGAGTCGACGAGTTTCCGTGTTGTGCTTGCTTGGAAGAGTAATCCGGACACTAAACAGGAGAGGCGAAGCCTTTCTGTCCATCCGCGAGCTCTGGTCACCTACCGTGAAAGACATCGATAATTCTGCTTCCCCGAGGACATCAATCTAAACGCTATCCGGAAATTAGGATAACATTTACCCCCCAAGGTCACGGAGCTTTGAGAGATCCGGGAGCTTGTACAGTCCTCCGGGTATTTCGGTCTCTTAGATTAGGCGAGGGGCCACCCCCTGTGTTCCCGGAAGAGCTCCTTTTTCCCGCCTGAGTGTTAGTATGAAAAAGAAAGGGAATTTCTTCTGTTTGAATTCAAGTACTCAAGTGCGGCAAGGACCACGTGTCATTCTGGGAATGGTTCTGCGACCAAGACGTGTGCGTGAGGCGACTGGTTGAGTATGCGTGCGTCAGTCATCTGAATAATGATTTGACGGTTTTTAATGGTACTCCGGGCCCGAGGTGGTGTAATGATGGGAAATAAATACTTTATTCCCATCCGAGGAGTCATAAATAGGATCGTCGTTTCATCTCCAGCCGTTGGATCTGATGCACACGGAATGGGAAGATCGGGACCGTCCATTTGAGGAATTCGAAACGACTTCTTCCCTGCTATAAAAACGAGGGAAAGGACCTTTCTTCCTCTTTACGCTTTCAGATTCTCTATCTTTAGGATTTTCAGATTTCTAAACCTTCGAACTCTCAGGCTTCCCAGCTTACGTTCCCCCGAACTTGCCATTTCTTTTGGTAAGTATCTGGAAACTTTTCTTTTGATTTGGCAGTGGGTTTATTCGCCGAAGTTCCTGGTTTGAATCGCCGTTCGTCTTTGCAGCTTTTACTTCTCGCGATCGTGCTGTGCAGTGATCCAGTTACTCCTTCAACCTCCAACTACCCGAATATCAGTAAGTATTTCTACTTTGCTCTTTCCTCCCAAACCTTAGGTTGTTGGTAGTTGTTAGAGTAGAGGTTTCTGCCATTATCGCTTATGTGCATGCGTGAATAGGGCTTTGGTAGGCATGTGATTGATGTGAGTCGATAAGTAGCCTTTTTTGCATGCTTGGGCGATCTGCGTTCGGAAAGTCGTTCCTTGTTTTGCTGTTTTAGGGCATAAGCATGAACGCCTTTAGGGTGTTTTTCTCTGGAAAAACGCTTCTTTTGGTGGGCTTAGGCTCGGAGTCGGAGTCTGGTTCCTTGCTGCCCTTCGGGTGGCATGGTGTCGATCCCTCGGTAAGCTCGGTGGGAGCCTCTCCAAGCAGTTTTCGGGGAGGGTCTCCCCGACACCTTTGATACCACTAGGGTATGACAAGGGTGCTGACTGCTTAGAGTGTTTTCTTCTTTCTTTCTTTTGTCCAGTGACGAACATCTCAAAGGAACAACTCCTTGCTGTGGGGGAGGCTGATTCTGCCCAAGAGAAGGGTTCCCCTGTCGCTGGTGCAAAGGGGAAAGGAAAGGCGAAAGTGGTCGCGGCTAGTCCACCGACTTCCAATAGTTCCATCTGGGAGATGGACCAAAAGCCGAACCTTTTCAGGAATTATGGCATGCTGGAGCTGTATTACTCCGAGGCAGGCCTGAAGAACATCCCAGGTCTGATGTGGCATCGTATGTCGGTGCTGGGCGAGTCGGCTAGCCAGAGTCACGAGGGCTTCGGTGCCTGGAGCTGGGCACACATAGTGTGTGGGGTGCACTTGCCCCTAAGGAGCTACTTTGCCAATTTCTGTGTGAAGGCGGGGATTGTCCCCTTCCAGTTGATTCCTCCCAGCTACAAGCTCCTAGCAGGGTGGTTCATCTTTTGCAAGTCCCGGAAACTGGAAGCTCCTACCCCGGAGGAGGTGCTGTACTTCTACGGGTTGAAGTCTCAGCCTATGAGGGGTCATTCAGACAAGGTGGGGTTTTACAGGCTGGAAAGGCACCCGGACGTGATGTGCCCCACCTGTCATACCGCGAGGGTTCCAAACCTCCGGGAATACTGGTTCCTGACGACTGGCTTTCCGCTGAAGAGGGTGCCAGCCCTATCTTTGGACTTCAAAATCCCTGGCAAGTGTTCCTTCCTCTCCTTTTCAACTTTGTTTCTTTGCGTTTGATTTGCCTTTTGGTAGGATCTCTAACGCTCGTATTTGAATTTTGCAGAAGTCGTTCCGCGGACACCTCACTGCGCGGAGATGATAAGGAGGTCCAAGTTCTACGAAGGGCTTTCTGAGGAAGAGTTGAAAGTGGAGGGACTTGTGACCTCCGAATCGTTGAGGGAGTATGGGTTACTTGCCTCCTTCCAAAACATCGAGCCAGTGAGTGGCAGGGGGCAAAGTCAGGTGTCAGCTGACATCCGGGAGCAGATTGCCCTGGAGCTGTCCAAGGTGATCACCCAAGCAGCCCGGGACGAAAATACTTTATCTCCTAGTTGGGCGGAGAGGTTCCCCGACCCCCAGCCGGAGGAAGAGGAGATCGAGGCTCACCACGCCGCGGCTTACCCTAACGAAGGGGCTCCGGGGGCTAGTACCTCTGGGAGAGGTAAGATTAGTTTTCGATTGATCCACACCCCCAGCCTGTCTGAGGTTTCCCGGACCTCTCAGATGGGGTTTGATCCCCGTTTCCTTAGGCTAGATCCGCGTAGGATACCCTTCGACAGATATTGCGATAGGGTAGATGAGCTCCTCGGGTGTCTGAGTGACGGTAGTCTGCCAGAAGGTGTCATCATGGTTGACCCTTCTTCCCTCAGCATGTCGTTCCCGGAATTCAAGGAGTACGGGAGCTTCCTGGAGCAGGAAGCGATGTTTTGTTTTGCTCGGGGAAGGCCATCCACGTTACTCGTGCATGGTCGTCCCTTTCAAACTTTTCTTTTTCTTGTTTCTTGTTCCCTGCTGGCGGGCTTGCTTGTGCTTTTATGTTGTTGATTGTCTTGTCTTCCGCTTATCTTCTTTCTCATTGCTTGTTGGTTCGTTAACCTTGCTTTGTACGTTTCTTGCAGAGTATCCAGAAGCCAAGATGTTGGGGAGGGTTACTTTGCTCATTAAGAAGGCTGCCACCAGCCAAGACCCGTCCACGGGGAAAGGATGGAAGACCAAGGCTGGTAGGGGAGGTAAAGCTGCCTCCCCCAAGAAGACAAGTGGCGAGGCGCAAGCGTCTCCGAGGGTAGAGAAGTCTCCTGCTGACGGGCCTTCCGAGACTATGATGGTCTCGAGTAGCAGCAGCGACGGGGAAGGGCTTGTGTTCCCCGTGAGGACAACTGGGGTGAGCAAGCGTCCCGGAGAAGATGCTGAGGGCGCTAAGAACAAACGCCTTAGACACTCTTCTCCCGGTCGAAGGCAACAACAACAGCAACGACAGCAACCACAACTACAACAACAGCAGCAACAAGAACAACAGAGACAATCACCAACGTCACAGCAGCAGCAACAACAACATCCAAACCAGCAGCAGCAACAAGGGCAATTACTTCTGCTGCCGCAGCAGCAAAAGCAACAGACCGGGGCCTTAATACCCCGTCTGCCTCCTCCTCCAGCCCAAAGGGGGTCCACCCTTCCGGGGTCTCCTTCTTCTCAGACAACCAACCTTCCTCTACCTGGCCTGAAGTTCCACTTTCCGCGGAAGCCAACCAGTTTCCCCGCTGCTCTCCTGGAGGGTGTAAGACGGGCCGATAGTTTTTTGAAGAGGCGGTTAGAGGCGGAGAAGGCTGTTACTCAGGGAAGGGCAGATAACTTGTCTGCCGTGAAGAGAGCTGAGCTGGCCGAGGGGGTGAGATCCCTTCACCCGGCCGGAGCGGTTTTGGATGGTCCAGCCTTGGAGAAGAGGCTGGTGCCTAGGCTCGGACGTGCATTGGCGCCGTTCGGAGCTGAGATGATGGAGGACATGGCCCTGAGCTTATGCGAGCTCAATTCTGAGAAATGGGCCATCAGTAGCAGTAAGGATCCGCTGTTGCTGACACACGCTGTGAAGCAGCAACTGTCCGGGGTAAGCCGTCAGTTGTTATTTTTTGGGATCATCTGTCTTTTTGTCCGGCTTTAGCTCATTCTGTTGTCTTTTCTTGCAGGCCTCTATGATCGCGGAACGCTCGTTCCGGGAGGTTGGTGCAGTTCTGGTTCAACTGGAGGAGAGCCAGCTGGCTCGCCAGGCCTTGGAGGCGGAGAAGCAGAAACTGACCCAACAGGCCTTGGAGGCTTCGGAGAAGATTGATCAGGCCCGGCGCACGGCTGAGGAAGAGGCGGACAAGAAATATCTTGCCAAATATCAAGAGTACCGGGCCAAGGCAGAGAATGAGTTTAGACAGCGGTCGGATGGGATGAAGGCCGAAAACTCCAAGCTCCGGGAAGAGCTGTCCCAAGCTAAGGTGGAGAAGGATACCCTGGAAGCTCGCTTGCAATCAAAAAATGATCTCCTCCTTAAGCAGCAAGAGGAATATTCCACTCTTCAGAGTAAGCTGCACGAGGAGGAGCAACACCATAAGAGGAGCAGGGATCTCGTGTCTATGCTGCAGTTGGGGCTCGCCGAGAAGGATAAAGAGATCGGGGCCTTACAATTCACTGCCAGGGGGCATGTGACCGAGAAGCAATCCGTGCTGAGCCAAAATAGGGAGCAGCGCAAGGAGATTGATTCTCTTAAGGGGGAGCGTGATGCCTCCAAGGCCGAAATGGAAAAATTGAGGGCTCAACTAACTGTCGCGGAGGCACAGCTGGCAACCTCCGAGGCGGAGCGCTTGAAGGAGAAGGAGGATGCTGAGGTGATACTGAACAGGACGATTAATATATCGCATGTGGTCCTCATGCATCAACTCTGGAAAGTGAACCCGGAGGTATTAGGCTATCTGGGAGATGATGCCGAAGCCATGAGGGAGAAGCTACTCGTGTGGGATCAGGGCCCAGAGGCGTACGTCCAAACTTACAACATTGATGAACGTGCTGGAGCTCCTGAGGTGGGAGATCCCGGAGAGGCGGGGACCTCTGAACCTTCTCATGACAAAGTTCCGCCTTCCAATGAGCCGACTCCGCCAGCCTCAGTTGAAATCGATGCCCCCGAAGCTGCGGTCGTGGAAGCTGTAGTTACCCCCAATGCTTAAAGGGGTTTTATCTTTAATTATTTTTCATTTTGAGTTTTTCATTGCGGACATATTTGCCATAATCATAGCATTCTCCTTTCTTTTCTGCCGAGTTCTTTATTTATCTTTGCGCTTAGGGTAGACATTTATACGGTAGAAACTGTTGTAGGGGCGTATGAGGTTTTGGTTCCAACGGCCAAAACTTATGCACTTCCCACTTGAAGCTTTAACGGATGATGTATTTTCCCACGTAGTTTCTAGGTTACGAAGGTTTCCTGGTTCCAACGGCCAGGCTCCTTTCACCGTATTTTAGCTTTCCTGAGGCAAATAGCCAATCCCGGGACTTGTAGTTATACTGTTCGCTGGGATTGCTAAGGTGAGTCGTTCCATGGTTTGGAATGGGAGTTCTTTTGGTGAGCGTCGCTAGACTTAAGGTTAGATCTTTGCGAAGCAAAACTAACTGTTGTTGCGAACCTCATGGTGGCTGACTTCAGGGACCTGGCATGGAGCCCTGCGAGGCAAGGCTCATTGCTGTCGGGGAAATCGCCACGCCCACCAGGTGTGATCCCGGAGCAGGGGCTTTGCGAAGCAAGGCCGGCTGTGAGTGGGGGATCGACCATGTCTGCTTCTGGAGCTGAAACTTGCAATGGCCATGGAGCTCGCCATGCAATATTTTGTGAGATCCGGAGTTGGAGCCTGCGAAGCAAGGCTTACAACGGTCGCGGATCTTGCCATCTTTCGCCTTGCGGGACCCGGAGCTGGAGCTTGCGATGCAGAGCTTTACAGCGATCACGGGTCTTGCCATCTTTCGCCTTGCGGGACCCAGAGCTGGAGCTTGCGAAGCAAAGCTCTACAGCGCTCGCGGAGAATTCTGCAAAGGACTTGTCAGGGAGTTGGGGGTGTTTTGGCGTAGCTCTATGAACGTGCCTCAACCCCCAGTCCCGTCCATCGCTGGGCTACACAGGAGATAATTTTCATGATACATAATGGCAGGCATTTCCATGGCAATTTTCACATAAGCACATAATGCACATATGACACGTAATGCAAGCATGTTCATGGCAACAAATAAACCTAAGCTTAACAATTTAAACATTTCAAACAATTTAAAATTTTCAAACACAATGCTAGCACATAAGTGGTGTTCTGTGTACGTTTTGTTCAAGGGGCGTATGGCTATGCCTTAGCCATGTATACCCCCCAGGTGAGCGTGGGGTCCGGACGTCTCCGGACCGCGTGGTCACTTGTTAAAACGCAGCTTTGAACACAGGGATAAAAAGTGCAGTAAAAGCAGAGTGAATCTCTCCGTGTTTCATTAAATTAGCCTGCTAGGCGTGAGTTTTACAATAGGGAGGATTATTTCCACATTTTTCACTTTTGCTAATTTCACCAAGGACTTCCGACTGGATGGTCCGGGGCCTACTGGTAGTAACGGCGGAGGTGCTCCGCGTTCCAGGCGCGCGGGACTTTAGATCCGTCGAGTCTCTTTAAGTGATACGTCCCATGGCCCACTTTTTCTTGGACTTCGTAGGGGCCTTCCCAGTTGGGTCCGAGGACTCCTACTCCCGGATCCTGCGTAGCAGGAAATACTCTCCGTAGGACAAGATCCCCAACTTCGAATGTACGGCTCTGGACTCTCGTGTTAAAGTGTCGGGCTATCTTGCCTTGGTACATTTTTAGTTGGACCTGCGACTGCTCCCGGAGCTCTTCGATCATGTCCAAGGACTCCTGGAGAAGGGCATGGTTCCGGGTAGGATCGTAGGTATCTTGCCTGTGAGAGGGGATCATAGTTTCTACTGGGATGACGGCCTCGCAACCGAAGGTCATGGAATAAGGCGTGTGCCCCGTCGAAGTTCTCTCTGTTGTGCGATAGGCCCAAAGTACTCGCGGAAGTTCTTCCGGCCAGTGAGCCTTGCAGGCTTGGAGTTTTTTCTTCAACGTGGTCTTTAATATTTTGTTTACAGCTTCCACTTGCCCATTAGCCTGGGGTCTGGCGACTGCGGAAAAGCTTTTGATAATTCCATGCGAAGCACAGAAGTTCGTGAAGTGTTCACTGTCAAATTGCTTTCCGTTGCCGGACACAATTTTTTGTGGAAGCCCAAAACGACACTATATTCCTGATGACAAAGTCCAGTGCTTTTTTAGATGTGACCGTGTTCATAGGTTCAGCTTCAGCCCATTTGGTGAAGTAGTCTACCGCGACTATGGCGTACTTCACTCCACCCTTTCCAGTTGGGAGGGAACCTACTAGGTCAATGCCCCAAACGGCGAACGGCCAGGGGCTGGTCATTAGGGTAATTTCTGTAGGCGGCGCTCGCGGAACCTTGGCGTACCTCTGGCACTGCTCACATTTCCTGACATAATCCACACAATCCTTCTTCATGGTGGGCCAGAAGTATCCTTGTCGAAGGATCTTTTTGGAGAGGCTCAGCCCGGAGGTATGATCGCCACAGAAGCCTCCGTGAATCTCATGGATGATGGTGCTGACTTCGGTTCTGGCAACACACCTAAGGAAGGGTATGGACAACCCCCTGCGGTAAAGCTTTCCATCCATAACCACGTATCGGGGAGCTTGATATTGGAGCTTCCTTGCGTCAGCTTTATCAGTGGGGAGCTCTCCGGTGGTGAGAAATCTGAGGATGGGTCCTATCCAGGAGTGGGAATGGTCGATGATGGCGTTTATCCTTCGTGTCTCAGTACTGGGGGCTTCTAAGTGCCCGATGGGGACTAAGCCATACTGTTCAATCTCCGGGTCCGTTGCAAGCTTGGCCAGCGTGTCCGCGAGTGAGTTCTGGTCCCGGGGGACCTGGCGGATTTGGTAGCCTTTGAAATGCTGCAGTAGGTCGCGGGAGAGAGACACGTAGGCAGCCATCCTTTCGCCTTTCATCTGGTATTCCCCGGATATTTGGTTTACCACAAGTAGGGAGTCGCTGTATACTTCGATTTTTTGGGCTCCGACTTCTCTGGCCAGTCGTAACCCAGCTAACATGGCTTCGTGTTCTGCCTCGTTGTTGGATGCTGGGAACGCGAAACGGATGGCACTCTGGAGCTGATGCCCTTGGGGAGATATTAGGATGACCCCCGCCCCAGCTCCTTTTTCATTTGAGGCTCCGTCTACATAGACCTTCCATGTGGGAAGTTCCGGGACAGGATCTTCCGGGAGGTCATTCATTCCCGAGCATTCCACAATAAAGTCCGCGAGAGCTTGACCTTTTATAGAAACATGTGGTTGGTAGTGGACGTCGAACTGGCTCAGTTCCATGGCCCACTTAAGCAATCTGCCAGAAGACTCGGGCTTCTGCAGGACTTGTCGGAGAGGGTGGTTGGTGAGTACTTTGATGGTGTGAGCCTGGAAATATGGCCTCAGCTTCCGTGAAGCAATTAGCAAGCAGAGGGAGAGTTTCTCGATCATTGAATATCTGGACTCGGCGTCCAATAACCTCTTGCTTACGTAATACACAGGGAGCTGTATACGGCCATCTTCCCGGACGAGAGCGGCACTCACTGCGTGCTCAGTCACAGCTAAGTATAAGAACAACGCCTCTCCTTCGACAGGTTTGGACAGAATGGGAGCTCGGGTTAAATGTTCTTTGAGGTGTTGGAAGGCTGCTTCGCATTCGGGGGTCCACTCGAACTTCTTGTTTCCTCGCAACACATTGAAGAAGGGGATACACTTGTCAGTGGCCTTGGATACGAAGCGGCTGAGAGCAGCTATCCTTCCGGTAACGCTCTGGATATCCTTATGTTTCCGGGGGGAAGGCATATCTATGAACGCCTTTATTTTCTCAGGGTTGGCTTCCACTCCGCGGGAGCTGACAATGAAACCGAGGAACTTTCCAGACGAGACCCCGAAAGTACATTTCTTTGGATTTAGTTTCATCCCGTACTTTCGGATCACGGCGAAAGATTCCTCAAGGTCATCACTGTGGTCCCCGGAGGTCTTGGACTTTACCAACATGTCGTCCACGTACACCTCCATGTTCCTCCCCAGTTGGTCCTTGAACATTCTGTTTACTAGACGCTGGTACGTCGCCCCAGCATTCTTCAAACCGAAAGGCATGACCACGTAACAGTAGACACCCTTGTCCGTGAGGAAGCTGGTGTGTTCCTGGTCCGCGACATGCATCTTGATCTGGTTGTATCCGGAGTACGCATCCATGAAGGATAAGAGTTCGTACCTGGAAGTAGCGTCTACCATCTGATCGATTCGCTGAAGAGGGAAACAATCTTTCGGGCAGGCCTTGTTTAGGTCCGTGAAGTCAATGCACATTCTCCAGGACCCATCGGGTTTTGGGACCAGAACTGGGTTGGCCAACCACACGGGATAGTGCGACTCCTGGAGAAAGCCTATGGACATCAATTTGTCCACTTCAGCTTTGACGGCTTCGGCTCTCACTGGGTCCAACGGCCTTCTCTTTTGGCGAATTGGAGTTGCAGATGGGTCTATGTTGAGTGCGTGGCACGCAACATTGGGATTAATCCCCGTCATATCAGCGTGGCACCATGCCAGGATATCCTGATTATCCTTCACAGTGGCCACGATCTTATCTCGAATGGCCTACGGCAGGTTTTTCCCCACCTGAATGACTTTGGTGGGTTCTCCCGGGTTGAGGATCACTTCTTCGACTTCCTCCATTGGCTCTATTGCTTTCTCGATTCCCACTCTTGGGTCGAGTTCGTCAAAGTATGCCTCCTGAGCACCCCCAGTTTCTGGTAATTCTTCCGCCAAAGGAATGGCAGCAAACGTCTCTTGGACCGTGTAGACGGATCGGACGGAGACGTTATAACAGCTCCGTGCACTTCTTTGGTCTCCTCGGAGGGTGCCAATACGCCCATCGTCGCATGGAAACTTCAAACATAAGTGGCGTATCGAGGTTATGGCCCCACAATCGATTAGGACCGGTCGGCCTAAGATGGCATTATACGCCGTGGGGCAGTCGACCATCACGAATGTGCTATGCTTGAAGGCACAAGCATCGCTTTCTCCTCTGAGGGTGACTGGAAGTTGAATTTTGCCTAATGGCATGAGTGCGTCCCCATTGAACCCTTGAAGCTGGATGGGGCATGGGGCCAGGTCTGTCTCGGTCAATCCAATCGCGTGGAAGGCCGTTTTGAAGAGGATGTTTACGGAGCTTCCGTTATCGACCAAGATCCGTGAGACCTTCTTATTGGCAATCTGGGTTTCCACCACGAGGGGATCGTTGTGGGGGAAGTGCACATGTCGAGCATCGTCCTCCGTGAAGGTAATGGGAAGATCCATCATTCGGGGACGTTGAGCAGGTGATTGAACCAAGGCGCACATCTCCTCGGCGTGTTCTAACTCCCTCAAGTACCTCTTCTGGGAGTTGCGGGTGCTTCCGGCAAGGTGCGGTCCTCCGGAAATGGTGGCTACGTGTCCGTCAACGGGTGGCAGAGCAAGGCCGGGCGGATATGGGTTGCCCGGTCCTGGAGCCAACAAGGCAATGGGCGCCGGAGCGGGTGGAGCAGGAAGCGCTGGGTACTGAGACCCGGGAGCTTGGGGGTGACCGGCTCCAGGAGCGCTAGCGGTCCCCCTCTGTCCTGGGGAATATGCAGCTCCGTGAACTACCCCCTGTCCGGGATAGATAATGGGTATCCTCACCCACTGACCGAGGTGTCCCGCTCTTGCCAGGGACTCGATCTCATCCTTCAGCTGAAGGCACTCGTTCGTGGTGTGCCCCACGTCTCCGTGGAACTCACACCTTTTATTGGAGTCTCGCGGACGTCTTCCTCCGTGAGACACTTTCGAGGGCTTCCTGTAGTTGACCATATTACAGGTCGCCCGATAGACATTCTCTCGCGAGTCTATCAAACTGGTATATTCCGTGAACTTGGGCTCATAGTCCTTCCGGGGCTTCTTTGAATGGTCTCCCCAGTTGGAGTTTCTTCCGCTTCGTTTGCTCCGCGATTGGCTCAAATTTCGTTCTGGGGCTTCCGCTTGCGGCTGCGGCATGCCAGGAGCGATACTACATCCGGTTTGTACAGCTCCGTACCCAGAGAAATGGGTTTGACTCGGCGTCTGAGCAGACGCGGAAGGCCCGTACACACTTGGAGTGAATTGGGCTCCTGGAAGCGTGAGGGCTGGTGCGGGAGCTTGCGAAGCAAAGCTCGGCGCAGTCACGGAAGGCGTTGGAGCTGGGGGAACTCCAAAGGCCTGCTGGTAGGCATCCTCAAGGTTGATGATTCCCTGAGCCTTTGACATGAATTCGGACAGTGTTTCTGCCCGTCTCCTCTGCACTTCCCCCCATAGCAGGGAGCCGACAGTAAGGCCCGATTGGAGGGCGATCAGCTTCATGTCATCGCTGACCTTGGTCTTTGCAGCAGCTTCCATCATTCTCTGAATGAAAGCTTTGAGGTTCTCAGTGGGTTGCTGCTTGATGTTGGTTAAGGAACCAACCTCCATGTCGTGGTCGCGGGCAGCAATAAACTGCCTCCTGAATGCGGACTGTAGCTCCTTCCAACTGTGGATTGATCCGGGAGCTAATCTTTTCCACCAGTCCTCCGCGGACTTGGTAAGGGTGAGTGAGAAGCATATGCATTTGGCGTCCTCACTGACACGCGCCACTTGCATCATTTTGTTGTATTTAGCTAGGTGGGTACGCGGGTCTGTCCTCCCATCATATAATTCTATGTGGGGCATTTTGAAGTTATCCGGGAGGGACGTTTCCGCGATCCTCCGAATACATGGTTCCGGGTCTTCCTCCTCAGAGTCTGACAGGGCCCCACTTTGCTTCCGGACCAGCTTGGTCAAGGCAGCAATCTGTTCCTCGAGCCTCTTCGTATCACTCTCCGGGAGGACACGTCCCCGGAGCTTGTCATTAATATGATTTCGGAGGTCATCTCCGCGAGGCCGGGCCTTTTCTCCTTTGGCCTTTTCATACTTGGCCTCCAACCTTCTTCTTAGGTCCACCGTGGACCAGCTATCTTCGGAGTGCGAGTTCGCAGCCCGACCGTCCTGGTTGACGGAATCACTGGGGCGGTTGTTCCTTCCCCTAGGCCTGGGTGCCTTAGCACCGGGCCCTTTAGGCACGGAGTGCCCCCTTGGGGCTGAAGGACGTCTGGGCTTAGGAGCGCCAAAGACCTTCTGCGCGGGGGGGGGGGGGGGGGGGGGGGCAGTCGGCCTTGTGATTCACGCCTTTAGGAGGTGCAGGGGCGTCAGCGCGCACAGGCTCTCCAACTTTTTCTTTGCCCTTGTTAGGGGCGGCTTTGGATGGTCCAGCAGCGGCTGGATCCGGCATAGCGGCATCAGCACCACCTAAAACAGAGGCGTCCTCGTCCGAGTCGCCTAGGTCTCCAAACTTGCTTTGGAGGCGCTCCATCATGCGCTGCATTTTTTTGGAGAGGCGCTCCTGCTCAGCAAGCTTGGCTTTGGTGACCTCCAGGTCTTCGGCTACTTGGACCAGTTCTGGGTCCTTCTCATAGTAGCAGCCGTCCTTGTAATAACCGTCTTGGACATACTCTTCTTCGTCTTCTAAGTATGTTGTATCTTCGGTACTGACCCGATCCTGGCGGGATGTCGGGTCTTCACCTTGGTAGTCCAAGGGTTCGCTTTGCACCACATCTTCCATCACGGTATCGGGGTTGACCGTAGCATTTTTGTCAACAGCGGATTTTCTCGTAGTCACCATCTCTTTAGCACGAAGTGAATACAAAAAACGTACACAGAAAAAGAGCTGACTAACAACTTCCTACAGCTCTCAATGAAAGCACCAAAATGTTTACCGAGTTTTTCGGAAACGAATACAAACAGAATAATAAAAAGATAAGAACTATAGAAATGCTGAAATGTAACTAAACAAACAGTGTTTTTACGTGGTTCAGGCGTTAACAAGCCCTAGTCCACGAGTCGATGTTATTATACTTGGAAAAGGTTACAGTAGATGGCTGGTGCACAAGAACTTCACACACTCACAGTGTTTCTCTCGGGTTCTCTTGAAGAAGATGAAGCTAGAGAGATTTTAGTAGAGTTTTTTGCCATGTGATTTGTTGGTCGTCCCTCTTCTTGTAAAATGAAGGGGTCTTTATAGCTAGGGTTTCGGATTAGGGTTTTTTCTCTACGTACATGAGTCTTAACTACACCAGCCATAAATAGGGGATACAATTACTGTAGTAGCATGGCTACAAGACTCTATGTGGGTATATTTACGTGAAAGTATGGGGAACACACAAAGTCAGCCGTCTTTTCCAAGTTGTCAGCGGAACAGTAGGCGAAAAGGTACCCTTAGGCGTGCTGGGATGTGTGCGGCTTTGACCTGACGGGCGTGTCAGGCGGGATCCTGTGTCAGACGGATATCATTCCAAATATGCCTTCTCCCGAACTCGACCGTTCGGTTTTGTTCTGTGCGAGGCACGGAACTGTTTCCGCAGAGACCACTCGAAGAGCCTCTCCTGGAAGGGGCTTCCCCGAGGGGTATCCTTCGGGAGTCCGAGAGAGTCGACGAGTTTCCGTGTTGTGCTTGCTTGGAAGAGTAATCCGGACACTAAACAGGAGAGGCGAAGCCTTTCTGTCCATCCGCGAGCTCTGGTCACCTACCGTGAAAGACATCGATAATTCTGCTTCCCCGAGGACATCAATCTAAACGCTATCCGGAAATCTGGATAACAGTTCACTTGACAATTTGTGGAAGATTTTAGGGAAACTAGTACTCAACTTTCATAATTGACCAATGCTATTAATACACATACTCTAAGTCAATTACCATCTCAACCCGAGACCATAGCGCCATCATTTACTCTCATTCCTAAACCCGATGAGGATGATGCTATTACCATTTGGAGTGAAACTCTTTCCCATACATAAATTCTTCCAACTATTCGAAAGGAAAATGAGAGCTATCATACTGATGTTGAGGAAATCATCAAAATATTCACAAAGAAACATTCACACAAGTTCCTCCACGATGTTGAAACTGAACATTTTCTTTATCCTGAAAATGTTACCAACGCTTTGATTTTTGAGACGCAGGATAAAATAAAATTCATTTTTGATACAGGATAGTATGGAAACATGCAGTTGGTAGACTTACCTGAGAGTGATGCTTTTGTCTACCAAAGATTGATCAAGTTTTATCTTTCTTTTTAGTGTCCTTTATTTTAATTTGTTTCTTTATTTTATGTTGTGAATTTTATTTTTTGAGGTTTTGTTGTTGGTTATCATATCCCATTTTGCTCCTACAATGAACTTAATGTTAGACATTGAGGACAATGTCTCATTTAAAGTTGGAGGCAGTGACCATATTTATGTGTTGAAATATATTTTGATTACCATTTTGAAATTTTGAGTTAATTTTTTGCAAAATTCATGACAACAAATTTTTGTGAGACAGTTTTTGCTATTTTTACTATTAGGAAGTAATTTTTTAGAGTAATTTCAAGCACAACCAAACAATGAAAAAAAAAATTGTTAACACATTCAATTGAGAATATCTTAAAGTTTAAAGCTTTTAATTTTTGTGAGTTGTGAGAATGATAAAACAACTTTGAAAACTTCTATTGGTCATTTGAATTGGTCAAATTAATTTTTGGGATTTTAAAACATGACATTTACTAGAGGGATCATTTTTGTTTTAAAGAGTCTTTGTTGTATTTTATTGATTTCATGTATTTTTATTCTTTATTCTTATGTTATCTCTCGTAAAAAAAATTATAGAAAAAGAAGAAATATAAATATATTTAAATGAATGAAAAAAAAATAACAAGAGCAACATTTTTTATTTTCTCTTTTTGTAGTTTTGCTGGAAAAAAATTGATAAAAAACTGTGTGTTTTAGTTATCTAATTTTGTTTTGTTCTTTATTTTGGCTCTTAATATTATTTTGTAAAATCTTGAAAGTCCTTATGTCATTAAAATTCCAATTAATTGATTAGTCTATCTTTTGATCAATATTTGTTAACATTGTTTGTCATAAAACGATAACATCCATTTTTTAGCGTTAATTGATAAATTTCCAACTCCATGAGTGTCAACCATCTCTCGTAAAAAAAATTCAATACATTTGTGAGGATTTGGAGTCGAGACTTTATTCTTTTGTGATTATTCAATATTGTTTGTGTGATGAATTTTGGGAAGAACAACATGGTTTGGTGCATACACACATAAAACTCTTAAATTACAACTTTGATAGATTTGAATAACATTTCCTAAATTCCCATTAAACATTTTGTTAAATGATTTTGCATGATTTGATTCACTATTTCAATTTGGTAACATTTATATCCGCTTGAATTGCTAGGGACTAACAATAAACTAGTTGGGGGTCGTGATTAGTGGTGAAAAATGCATATTTATTGATTTTATAGGTCAAATAAATTAGTTTTAATTAATATTTTAATGGAATTAATATGATTTATTTTATAAATAAAAATATTTGATTATGATTTAATTTATTGTTATTTTGTAAGAATTAAAGTTGCATTTTGGCATAAAGAAAACAGAACGAAGAAATAAAGATTTAAAGCTGAAAAAGAATAAAAAGTTGTCATTTTTGAATGCCCTCAGCCCAAAAATAGGCCCAGACCCACGGACAGATTTTCGACCCACCTAGCTAGCCTCCAGGCTTGCCCTAGCTCATGACCCGGTTGGCGACCTAGCAGACCTGTGCTTGCCCCTAACCTAGTGACCCGCCCGCGCTTGACCCACACCCAGCCCTTGCCAGCCCTGCCAGGTGGCACTCCGTGAATTCCCAGCACCTCCCTCCAGCTCCAAGCATGTGACACGTGGCATTTTTCTACTTGCTACGAGTTGATCAATGCTACCAGTTTCCACATTGTGTTGACAGCCCATTTTATGGGCTTTCTGGGCCTTGAACGATTCTATTTTGAGCTTTAAAGCTTAAATTTTTTGTTGATTTAGAAAAATTGGCATGATGATCATTCACTAAAATAGCTAGGTTAATATTAATAATAAGATTTGATTTTTTCAAAATCATATTTTATTATTAATGTTTCAGATTTATTTTGTAAACCTCATTTGTAGTTTAATTTTTTTTTTAGTCTTTTTCTCTCTATATAAATAGGGACTCTTCTTTCACATTTGGTATGTAATTTTTAGGTAGCAAAACTCTACTAAATTATAGCCTTATTTCTCATATTTTCTCTCCATAATTTTATGAGAATGTCTAGCATAATAGGCTAACTTTCTTATAACGGTTAGGGTGGTCATATATGCACTATGACTTTATTTGGTACTTTTGATTCACAATGTGCTTCGAGTTTATATATTTGAGTGATTTATTTTCTTTCATCTCTTTTTCTTCATCTTATTATCTTTCTTTATATTTGTTAATAGTATATAGATTTTGTCAAGCACTTTCTATGTATTATCAAATTAGTGAAAATAATATAGATAATATATTTATCATTTTCTCCATCTCATTCATAAATATTTACTTTTACTAAATCTATATATAATTATTTATGTTCTTTCTATGTATTTTATAAATAGTAAAAGTAATATTTGTGTTAGGTTTTATATCCAATCTTTTATTGCATTATTTTTAATGGTATAGTGTCACTTTTAGACTTCTCATAAGATTTATTGTAGTACCTCAGAATTTTACTTAGTTAGATAATATTATCTTATGATGTAGTATTTTAATTTTCGTGATGTTAGTCCAAACCGGGAATTATTTGGAAACTCATAGAGCTAGTTATGAATTTTATAAGTTTAGCCTGTAGTTTAGAAATATTAATTTTATCTTAAGGTTTAATTAATGTATTTGGTCCTAGAAATATTATTTATTATAGCCTAAGATTTAAATAGAATAATTAAGAATGTGACATTTGTCACATGAATATTTATTAAGGATTTTAGATGAATAAAAATAATCAAGGATAAATACAACAGTAAGGATAAGCCTAGGAAGTCTAGAACCTTCCCTCAAATACTAGAAACTCGTATTAATCAGTCAAAATTTGTAACGACCCAAATTTACTAATAAGGCTTAAGGGCCTTCATTAGTGTGTCAGGAGGGCATAATTGGAATATATGTGATTTAATGCTTAAAAGTATGTTATATGGCTATTTGATATTTGAGATGCATGACTATGTGTATTAGTTTGCATGTAGGCCTTGATTAGGTTAGAAAGGGCATAATTGTAACTTTGGCCCGTTGAGGGCATAACTGTTTATAAATGTGATAAATTTTTGAGACCACATTATTATGTGTATATACTTGTGATCTGTGATTCGAGATGATCCTAGTGAGCAGATTAGCGAAAAAGTCACGGCAGGGATTTATACCCGGCTCGGGGCGAGCCTGGGGGTATAAATGGGAAATTAGAGAATATATTGGGGTTAATTTTGACATTGAAGAATGTAACTGGTGATTAGTTAAGTGTCGGGAAGTAAGATATAAAATGTTAGAGACACTCGAGGAATTAGCGGGAATTGGGTAAAATGACTCAAATGCCCCTAAGTGGATTAAATGATTTAGAATTAAAAGGGAGGGCATTATGGTCATTTGGCTTTCTAGAGATAGGAATAACTGAGGCTTTATGTTTAGTGGAACTTGTAGAAAGAAATAGAAGTCTGAAGGAAGGAAAAAGAAAAAAAAAGAAGGAAAGGAAAGAAAAGGGATTGGAAGTCTACTCTTTTCTCTCTCTCTCGATTCAAGTTTTCTTCACCATCTCTTGAGGATTTTTGGGGCAGAAACTTAGGGAGAATCATAACAGAAGCTTGAGGTTAAGGTCTTTGATCTGGCTGGAGGAATTGGCAGGGATTTAGCAAGAACAAACTATCCAGTTGAGGTAAGACTTTGAGGTTTACTTTGGTTTCTGGTTTTGATGATTGAACTAAGATTTCTAAGTTGTACTTGGTAGGGAATTCTAGGGAAATTGGAGCTGAGCTTTGAGGAATTGAAAACCAAGCTTGTGAGGAGGACAACCTAGACTAAATTTATCCAGCAAAGGTAAGGGAAATTCTAGTTTGAACTTTGTGGTTTCAGTGGCTGTTTTGTTCAGTTTTTGAATTCTAGGTTCAACTATGATGAAATGTTGGATTAGGGGTGCATGTGCTTAAGTTTGGTATGGTTGGGATGCTTAGGATGAGTTAGACATGTTAGTAAGCTTGATTCTAAGTTTGGTGGAAGTTTGGAGAAGTTTTGGTATGGTTTGGCTCGGGGAAAATCGAAGGAGGGAAAAACAACATTTGTTGTTCTGTGACTAGCGCTACAGTGCTAGCCTTTGGGCGCTGTAGCGCAAGGCCAAGTATTCTGAGGGTGTTTTTGGTTCTATTTGTAGCACTGTAGCGCCCTCCAAAGAGCGTTGTAGCGCTACCCTATTTCCATAAAAGGGTTTTTGGGTTATTTTCAAGGGTTTTTGTCCGGGGGTTCGGGGTTCGATTCCACCACCCCGTTTGGTGGAATTGGGGCTTCCTGAGGGCTCGGGATTGGTCCCGAGGCTAGGTTTTGGACTTGAGGTTTGGTGATGATTCTGATCTATGGTTGTGACTAGGTGCGCGCTAGGGCTCAAGAGGGATCGTGCTCAAGGATCAAAGTGAACGAAGCTAGCGAATTTAAAGGCAAGAAAACTACACCCGGTTATGTGTTTGTAATGGGACTAAGTGCTCCCGATATCTGTATAATGTCATAGATGGTATTATGCCGTGGGACATGTGATAAATGGCCTAAGGGTGCCGTATACAATATTTTTGCACAGGGCGCGGCTTGGCCACTGGTAGCCGAGGACATCTTAATATTCTCTAAGCTCGGTTTAAGTGGGCCAGAGTCAGTGGGATAGACAGAGGGTGCGGCCTAAGGGCGCTAACCCTAGTTATCATCTGTGAATTGATTATTGATATGAAATGACATGTTTGGTATGCTGAATACTTGATTATCATGGATCCTTTGACTATTGAGAACATGTTTATGTGATATGAGATATTGGTTGTTTGTTGATTGTTTATGCTCTGTTATTATGTTTTCTTGCTGGGCCTTGGCTCGCGTGTGCTACGTGGTGCAGGTAAAGGCAAAGGCAAGTTGGACCAATCTTGATGTAATGCCCCGAATTTCCTAATAAGGGTTAGGACCTTGATTAGGAGGCCGGGAGGGCCATAATTGAGTTATGATGCTATTTAACGATCATATGCATGTTTATGTGAATTATATTATAATATGGTGGTAAATGCGTGCATATGGGTGTATTTATAATTATAAGGGTATTTTGGTAATTTGGTCGCTGTGGGCGTAATTGTGTATTTTGGGTGCATGGTTGTGATTAATTAATATAGCCACATTATAAGGTGGATTGGTTCGAGCTATTCGGCATGAGACGATCATGAGATGTAAGTGTTCGGTCTAGTCATAACGGGTTTAAGTTCGGGGCTCGGGGTGAGTCTCGGGGTCATCTCGATGATTAGAACATTACCGGGAATTAAAGGGTAATGGGATATGATTTATTGGTATTTGACAGTATTGAGAATAGCGGGAATTGGAGAGCGTTAATTATAATTAACGAGATAGGCGGGAAATGACAGTTTTGCCCTTGAGGTGGCTTCAGGAACCTTAAATGACCTAGGGGCATTTAGGTCTTTTAGATTGGATATATATGAGGTTTAGTAGGCTGTGGAAAATAGAACAAAGCAGAGCTTCATCCTCATCTCCTCCTTTCTTTCCCGTACAAGCTTTTCCCTTCATTCTTCCTTTGAATTTTGAGAGCCCAAATTGAGGAGTTAAGCTAGGAGATCAAAGGTGGGAGCTTAGGAACTTGATTCAGCCATTAAAGGGGATTCAAAATCATGTTTGAGGTAAGTTCCAGCCATTAGCTTCATGGTATACTCTGTTTTGGCTTTAAACTTTCAGCTTATGATTTCTTGGTAAATAGTTGGAATTAATGGAAGTTTAGTTGATGTTTAACTTGGGTTTTGATGTGGGTGAGTTGTTGATAATGTTTAGTGGTTGAATTGGATGTTTGGAGGAGGTTTGGAGTTGGTTGGAAGGTTTGGTTCCAAGGGAAAATGCAGGGGAAGTCGAGCTGGTGCGTGTTGGACTTTTGGCTGAACTGGGTAATGAGCCGCGGCATGGCTGTGGTGCATCGCGGCCCATGGCGTTTGACAGAGAGGGTCGCCTCTGTTTGAGGGGCGCGCCGCGCCGCGGCTAGGGAGGGCCGCGCCGTTAGTGGCTTTTTGGCCAGAAATGTGTTTTTAGCTTAGGGATTCAAGCCTTAGGCCTCGAGGTCGAACCTACTACCCGGTTGAGTAGTGTTTGATGTCTCGGAGGCTAGGTTTTGGTTTGGGAACCTTTTGTTATTCATTTTATTGATGGAATCCCATAATTGGTTATGACCAGGTAACCGCTAAAGGACCAAAAAGTTGATCGTTCTCAAGGGTCGTTCTTTTAATCATTATAGCTCGAATCTGAGGTAAGAAAATTGCATTCTGTGTAAATGTGACATGCATGGCTATTATTGATGCATATTGGTTGATTATTAAATGTGACATGCATGGCTATTATTGGTGCATGTGGGATTGTTAAATATAGTGCATGTGATGCACAAGAAACATGTGATTAGGACATGCTTTGACTACTGAGTATGATATTGTTCAGAGCTTGTGCCTCTGGGTTTGTGCATGGTCCTAATTGTGCTAGTACCTGTTGAGTAAGCATGCTGAATACCTTGTTTATGGATATTGGTCATGTGATATATGTGTTTGGTGGCATGGCTTACTTGTGTATGGCACTGACTTATTAGTCAGAATCAGCAATGGTGTCAGATCCGTCTGTGAGGCTGTGACTTATTAGTTAAGCTCACAACGGGTTGAGCACTGGTCGTGTTTCACTGACCTGAGGGTCAGAAACGACATGAGCGTCGAGGATGCAGGGCCGAATGAGCATTAGATCTAATCGATATCAGCATTGAATGGCTCTATGGCATTAATGCTGGACCGACCCTAAAGTCGATGGACTTGCATTGAATGGCTCTATGGCATTAATGCTGGACCGACCCTAAAGTCAATAAACTTGCATTGAATGGCTCTATGGCATTAATGCTAGACCGACCCTAAAGTCAATGAACTTATAAGCGCTTGCCTGGTCTAAGACCAGATGTTTAGAGCCAGGGCGTATGGCCCCAGTGACTGTTTGTCACATGGCTGGGGAACGTTGTTCCATAGTTACGACTCTAGAGTCGGGAGGAAGGTTATGTTGGTGACCAATCACCATGCATCTATCCTGCTGAAGCTAGCGAGATGCTCACTCATTTGTTAAGCCCTGGTGATCCTATCATCACATGGCTGAAGGGTGCTGTCCCCACGTTTGTGACTTTTGTGATGGTAACCTATTTGCTTGGGCTGTTAGTCCTGAACAATTAATACAATTACTGTTGATATTATATCATGTTATATTATGTTTTCTTGCTGGGCTTCGGCTCACGGGTGCTTTGTGGTGCAGGTAAAGGCAAAAGGAAGCTGGACCATCCTTGAGTTGGAGAGCTTAGGTGATGACGTGTACATATGCAGCTGCTCGTCCACCACGGCCGAGGTTTAAAGAGGAACTAGGGTTGTACCCTGTTTTGCCGCTTAGAACGGTCTGTTGTAAATATTTTCTTGTAATAGACTCTGAAATTATATTTTTGGGATCCCAATGTATATATTAAACGTTCTAGTGAAACGTTACATCTTAACCAAAAATTTTAATCCCTAAACTGCTAATGACACTTAGTTACACGATTTTGGCCAAATGGCTCGATTAGTGAGTTTAGCACTGTTTACAAGGCACACCGTAATGGTCCCTGGAGTTGGGGCGTTACACCTGAGATGGAGAGCTGCGGGACTGAATGTACATAGTCAGCTATTCGGCTGTCATGGCCGAGGAGTGGATCAGGACATGGAATGCCTAACAGTCTGTTTTGCCTTAGAGTGGCTAATTACTGTATTTAAATCCTGAATCTTTGTAAATGGTTTAATTTTATTATTTATGGGATCCCGTGTAAACAGAAAATTTTTATTTGTAAGAAATGCGGTTTTTGTGACCAAAATCTTTTAACCCTAGTTCGATTATTATTTTTATAACACGTTCTTAATTAAATGACTTGTTTAGCAAGTCTAGTACTTTTATAAACACACAGTGTAACAGTCTTGGCTATCCAGGGCGTTACAAAATTGTTTAAACAGCTTTAAGTGTGCTTAAAACATATAACAATGTGGTTTAGTATGTAAGCATAAGTTGATATATCGCAGCTATAGGGGGCGATATATCACCTATGCTAATGTGGAAAAACACGTCGACTTTGCATGATCAAAACAATGGGACCCTTGACAAAACAAGGCAGATGATATATCGCCTATAGTGGGCGATATATCAGATGCATGTGCCATATTTGAATCTTTGTGAAATCTGAAGCTAGAATCAATCCTCAACAGCTTGGACTTGTTCTTAAATGGTTTTGAGTGAGTTCTGAGCATTTGTTGAGCGGAAAGTTCCATTTTTATTCATTTATTTATTCATTTTAATGGGATTTAGTTTCACTCCTTGAATCCTATAAATAGGACCCTTCACTCAGTCATTTGTATCATTTTTCAAATACTTCTCAGAGCCTCCAAGCTGCAATTTTCGTTTTAGAGAGAAACACTAGGGTTTTGGGGTTAAAGCTTTCAAATCTAAGCTTTTCTAAACACTTGAGAAGTAATTTATAGTGTGATTTTGGTGTTTGTGGTATAGATCGAAGCTTTAGTTATCTAAGGTAATCTAAATCCTCAGATCTAGTCTATTTCTATTCTTCTTATCCTTCTCCTTTAATTCAAATCCTAACTCGTCATAATGACTTGTGGTTAAATACTCGATTTCTTTGAAACTTAAGATTTTTGGTAAGTCTTTATTCTGATGGTTTAGATATTCTCTTCATCTTCTTTTATCTAGGAAACTTATGGTTTGTAATGTTTGTCTTAGGATTTTTTGATCCCGCACCTGTCTCTAATATCTTGATTTTGGTAAGGAAAATAAGTTGGATTTTATGTGCTATGTGTTTGTATGTTATGTCTTTAGTCACTTGGGAAATTTTCTTGCTTAGATAGTAAATCCCGAGATTTTATTTTATTGGTATCGTAGACTATAGTTGTGTATAAACCTTTCTCTAAAATAATAGTTAAAATAAGAGGACTATAGTGGTTTATATTAGGGTTGTGCAGAAATTTTTACAACCCGAATAATCCGCCCAAACCAACATGAAAAAACCGCCAAAAAATGCAACCCGAATAAACCGACAAAAATTTAAACCGTCCAATTGTTACATTGGGCGGGTTGAAAATAATTATCAACCCGTCCAATATAACCCAACCCGTCCAATTAAGAGCTTACTATTTTTTAATACATTTAAATATATTAATATATTATCTACATAATTAAATTCATATATTTTTTAATTGTATTTGGACTTTGGTTTGTAATTGGACTTTAGACTTTATTAATTTTCCTTTTCATTTTAAGGATATATGTTTGTTACTTTGTTTAATACTTTTAATGTTGATGCAATTATTAACATATTGTTTAATATATTGCCAATTAATCCAAATAAATATATAAATTAATTAAGTTTTGTTTTATTTTTTTACTATAAATTCAAAATATTGTTTTAAGCTTAAAAAGATAAATTTCACACTATTAGTACTAGTATTTAAAGGAAAAAAACTACAAAAATGTAATCTTAAAAAAAAAAATTATTCTCACTTCGGTTTAGGCGGGTTGACCCGACCAACCCGCCCAAACTATTGGACGGGTTAAAATAATTTTTTTCTTATTTGGGCAAGTTACGTGTTAACTTTTCCTAACCCGATTATGACATTGGGTGGGTAAAAATGTCTTGTAACCCGACCAACCCGCCCAATGATCAACCCTAGTTTTTATCACATACTACAATAATGAGTTAATGGCCATTAATATTTCACTCTATTTTATGTTTTCTGTTTTATCAGTTTTTCCTTACTGGGCATTAGGCTCATTCCTTTTTATTTAGATTGTGTAGGAAAATGAACATGGAAGGTGGGACGGATCCAAGGCAACTTTAGCCTGTGTATAGGGCGAGGAACTAAAGAAATGAACCGATGAGATCGATCGAGGATGATGTTGTTATTTTTATTTTATTTTTGAGTCTTTTTAATTATGTCTTTAAAGTTTCTGCATTTAGTACTTTGAAATATTTAAATTTTAATTAAATATTTTGTATCCTTTATAATTTTATGTATGATCAATGGGATCCCGTATTTTCAGATTTTCTAAGTATTAATAATAAAGTTTGATTATTTTATATATATGTTGATGCGGTTCTTCGACAACAGATAATTATATGAATAAAAGTGATGGATTGGTGCTTAATGATGAACCGTAATATGTGAATAATCTCAAAGGAAGGTTATAACTCGTTTACTCTTTTTAGGTGGTTCGAAGGTTAAAATCCCTCTAGTCCACCAGTCAATATTATTGATATATCTCTGGTATTCCTTAGAGGGGTGTTTCTTTACAAATTAGAAGCCAACCCTTTGCAATGCCCAGGGTCTCCATATTTATAGGGAGAGAACACCTGGTTGTTGGCAAAGGGGGTCATCCCATGACCTTCTTACCCATCATGTCACTTCTGTGACATTCATGATTAATTTCTAAAACCTGGCAATGAAGTGTGGTCTAATCAATAGGTAAGGGGGATAATGGGCCGCATGGCCCAAACCAGTCGTGGGGTGCCTGAACACGCACGTTTATGCTGCGTGTCCGAGATTTCAGGAATGGAGTAGACACGTGATGTCTGATATGCGCATGTTTACATTGCGTGGTTGACTTTATAAAGGGTCGGACGTGTCAGCTCTAGGTCGTACCTCGACCTTGATGTAGTCCTAGCTCGTGGTGCCCACGTTTACATTACTAAACCTTTGGCTACCTCGAGCTAAAGAGGTAGAGACTCGTAACAGCAGCTCCTGGTAGGTGGCTTCCACGTGGCTGATAGGATTATGCCCCTTTCCAGCTCGCTAATAACCCGTGGATATTTAGGGCGTACATTTTCCCCCCAATGGATTTTAGATTGGTGCTTTCATTGAGAGGATTTTAGATTGGTGCTATTGCAAAATACCCAACCATGGTGGTTACTCGCTCAAGGCATGGTAACGAAGCGGATCAACGTGATGGGCAGGAGGCCCACCATGCCGCCATATCTGATGAGCAAAACCCTGAGGTTCAGCAACGATCGGGAAAGTAGCCAATGGGCCAAGACGACACTGGAAGTTTGGCTCCCCGGTCTCCCAATCCGAACCCGAATTTCTACACGACAGTAGAAATGGAAAATGCACAATTGAGGAGTCAGCTGGCGAAAGCAAACAAGCAGATCGAAGAGGTTTTGGCTCGATTACCCCCTCTTACAACCGACGCTAACGTCAGAAAGAGGCATGGTGGGACTCATAAGTCCCGCTGGGTAACCAGTCCAGGCTCAATCGGTTGGTCAAACCCTCGACATCAAATTCTACTCCCACGTCACACCACCAGGAAACTGTATTTGAGGAACTTCCTAGGGCCGATCAGCAATTCAGCCGATCGGTCCGAACCTCAACTCCTAGATCAGTTCCACCCTCGAGTACACCCAGAAGGGCCTGAGACAGCTCACGAAGGAGGTCCCGGGAGGGATCGCGACGACAGCCCACCCCGGCCAGCCGTCCTGCACCACGATCAGACCGCCGAGCGCAGGACGCGGGGGATGGTAGAGCGGAGCGGCCGCGACCTAGCTTAAATCGCCCTGACGGGACTAGGATCGTTTCACCAGTTAGCCATCCCCCGTCACCAATAAGATACCCATCTCCTCCCTATCCAGTCCGAGACATTCCGGCTCATGGGAGCAGCAGGAGAAATCCTCCTTCCGTCGGACCTTTCCATCGCAGTCGAGCGCACAGGGAATTCCCAGATCCTCACCCTCAGCAGCGGGCTCCGAGTTTTTCAAATGGAAGTTACTGGACCGGGAGTAATCAAAGTGGCATGTCTGGCGAAGACCTGCGCCATCGTTTGAGCTCAGCTCAAAGCCCTCGGGCCACCCCGAGGGCCGACCTCCGAGATCGCCTCAACTCTCAGAGGGGAGACCCAGCTAGAGACGGTGGTCGTGCTCGCCAGGGGGAGCGTCTGTCGGAAGTACGTGACAGTGGGAATGTCCCATATAACCTATCTCAAGATAGGAGGGACAATAACCCTCCTAACGCGTACAACGGAACTGGAGCTGTTGAACAGCCCCAGAACAACCAAGGAAGCAAGGACCAAACCTTGGAGTGGCTGGCTCAGATGGAGGAGCTGATGAGGAAGCTCCTATCGGAAAAAGAAAAAGATGAGTACGACTCGGGGGACGAACTCGAGCTCTTCACTCCCAGCATAGTAGCCACGGCATATCCACCTGGTTTCCGTATGCCTCACTTGTCCAAGTTCAATGGAGACGGGGACCCGTCAGATCATTTGGGTATGTTCAACACCCTGATGATGGCCCAAAACATCGGTCCCGAGCTGAGATGTTTAATATTTCCTTCCACTTTGACTGGGTCGGTTAGGCAATGGTTCAAATAGAATAAAAAGCAGTCCATCAGCTCGTGGAAAACCTTTTCTGCCGACTTCAAGAGGGCATTTCGAGCTTCTCAGGCTGCCCGCGTCAAAGCCAACACCCTGGAAAACGTAAGACAACAGCCCAAAAAACCTTGGAAAGCTTACCTGAGAAGATTTGCAAATGTCGCGGCTCAAACCAGGGACGCAGATGATAGCTCCAAGCTTATGGCCTTGAGGACTGGGATCCTCGTTGGAAGCGGACTCTGGGAAGAAATACAGAGAAAAGGTGTCAGGATCGTGAACGAATTCCTAAATAGGGCCCAGGGATGGATACACCTGGAGAAGGCGCTAGCATCGGCCGCGGGAACCAGCCAAGCCTCTGATCAGCCCGCTGGAGTGGGAGCGGATGTCGTGACAGTGACCCAAAATGTTACACAGAATAACCAATTTGGTGGAGGCAAGAGAAAAAGGAGCAGCGAGGGCGGCCAGCACGGCCCGAAGAAGAACAAGCCCGCAAAAAAATATAAGCTAGTCTACGCGACTTATACCGAGCTCACAAACACTAGGGAGAACATTTTCCTTGAAAACTCTGCTCGCCTCCCCTAGAAGAAGCTGGGACCGTTGAAGAACCAGAAGGCTAAGCGAGACCCCTCCAAGTTTTATCGATTCCACACCGACATTGGCCACAACACTGATGATTGTAGGCATCTGAAGGATGAGATCGAGACTCTCATTAGAGCTGGACCCTTGGCTCAGTATGCGAGGAATAGAGTTCCCGCCGGTCAACCAGCTCCAGAAGCTTTGATAAGTCAGCCCGGGTCTCTGATAAATCAGGACACCCCTCCTCCTGTGATAGGGGGAGAGATCTCCACGATCTCCGGAGGCCCCCATCTGGCTGGCACGAGCAGAGGTGCCCAGAAGAGATATTTCAACGAACTAAAAGCTCATAATGGAGTGGAGTTCATCCCAGAGCACCATCTACCCAAATAACAATGATTTGAGAAGCAACCAATCATATTCACCGAGAAAGATGCCAGTCACGTCCAGTTCCCTCATAACGACCCTCTGGTCATAGCTGCCCAGCTCGCCAACCGGAGAGTTAGGAGGATACTGGTCGATAATGGGAGCTCGGTGAACCTTCTGTTCCGGTCTACGCTAGAAAATATGGGTTTATCTGTCACCGAGTTGAAAGCCACCTCCATGATGCTATATGGATTTTCTGGAGAAGGGTCGGTAGCAATAGGAACGATCGAGCTAGTGATTACCTTGGGAGAGGGACCCCGGACTGTCTCAAAACTCCTCGAGTTTGTGGTCATCGATTGTCCCGCAGCGTACAATGCTATTTTGGGCCGACCTACATTGATATCGTTTGAAGCCATAACCTCCATCCGTCACCTCGCACTAAAATTCCCCTCCTCCATGGGGATATGCACTGTCCGAGGTGATCAGCTCGTTGCCAGGGAATGCTACAGCATTTCTATGAAGGGAAAATCAAAACCCGAGCAGCAGACGATGACCATCCAGGGCGGGAGTGAGGAATCTCAGGAAATTGTGCCTAGTCCTGAGATTGAAAAACCTCATAATGCCAAAGGGAAGGATATCATCTCAAATGATGATATCAACCCCAGAATAGGCGATGATAGATCCGAGCTCCGGGCCATCGAAGAGCTCGAGAAGATAAATATCGACCCACAAGACCCCTCGAAGGAGGTGAAGCTCGAGAAAAATCTATGTAGCAAGTGGAAGGTGGAGCTGATTAGGTTTCTGCGAGAAAATCTAGATGTGTTCTCCTGGTCTCATGGAGACATGATAGGGATTAGCCCGAGTATCATCATGCACACCCTCCACTTGGATAAAAGCGTGCCTGCAAAGTCCAAAAACAAAGGCGCCTAGGAACAACCCGAGCTGAGCCCGGCTCTTAAAGTGAGGCTTTATCCGCGAAGCAAAGTTCCTGATCTGGGTCGCCAATCCTATGCTGGTCCCGAAGCCCAACAGGAAATGGCGGACCTGCATCGACTTTTCGGATCTGAACAAAGTCTTCCCCAAAGATTGCTTCCCCTTGCCAAGGATCGACCAATTGGTAGATGCCACGGCGGGGCACGAGCTCATGTCTTTTATGGATGCATACTCGAGCTATAACCAGATCGCTATGAATCCAGCAGACCAGGAACATACTAGCTTCATGACCCCAACTAACGTTTATTGTTACAAGGTCATGCCCTTCGGGCTGAAAAATGCCGGAGCTATGTACCAGAGGTTGGTAAATAGGATGTTTACCAATTAGATCGGGAAAAATATGGAAGTGTATGTTGATGACATGTTGGTCAAGTCGAAAACTGCTAATAACCATGTCTCCGATCTGGAGGAATGCTTTAAGATACTGAGAGAATACGACATGAGGCAAAACCCCCAAAAGTGTACTTTCGGGGTCGCGTCGGGAAAATTCCTGGGTTTCATTGTCAATACCAGAGGAATAGAAGCGAACCCCAATAAGATCAGGTCTCTACTCAAGATGCCCTCACCCCGATCGCGAAAAGACGTTCAGAGTCTGGCAGGAAGGGTGGCGGCCCTTAATCGGTTTATTTCTAAATCTACCGACAAGTGTTTGCCATTCTACAACCTACTCCGGTGAAATAAAAAATTTGAGTGGGCCAAGGAATGCGAGCGTGCCATCCTCGACCTGAAAGTACATTTGTCTAAGCCGCCCGTATTATCCAAACCAACGGTAAGAGAGCCTCTTTTCCTTTAGCTAGCTATCACGGAAGATGCAGTTAGCGTCGTATTAGTCCGAGAAGAAGACCGATCTCAAAAGCCAGTCTATTACATCAGCAAGAGGCTTCTTGGAGCTGAATCCCAGTATCCATTTATGGAAAAGATGGCTTTCTGCCTTATTACGGCCTCCTGAAAGCTCAGGCCATATTTCCAGTCCCACTCAATACACGTCATAACCGATTAGCCTTTAAGGCAGGTTTTGCAGAAACTTGAAGCATCGGGGCGTCTGTTGAAGTGGGCTATCGAGCTCAGCCAATTTGAGATATTGTACATACCGCGAACTACAATAAAATGCCAGGCCCTGGCTGATTTTGTGGCAGAGTGCACAGGCATCCGAGAAGATCCCGTAGAAGAGTCAGTTCATGCCTCATGGAAGGTCTTCGTAGATGGCTAGTCTAATGAGAACAGCTCCGGGGCTGGAATCATATTGATATCCTTAGAGGGACATCAATTCCACTCGGCATTATGATTCAGATTCAAGGCTTCCAACAACGAGGCCGAATACGAAGCTTTATTGGCTGGGCTAAGGGTGGCCCAGGAGCTGAGGGTCAGCTCCGTCCAGTGTTACAGCGATTCCCAGCTCGTGGTTAACCAAGTGTTAGGGGAATACCAGGCACAGTGAACCAAGATGGCTGCTTACCTGGCCAAGGTAAAGAAAGAGCTATCCGCATTTGAGCGCGGCTCAGTCGAGCAGATACCTCGGGAGCATAATGTCAACGCAGACGCCCTGGCAAAGCTCACTACCTCTGGGGAGGCGGAGACTTTGGGGTTGGTGCTGGTAGAGTTCTTGGAAAGACCAAGCATAGAGGAAGTCGGGGTGGAGGTCGAGATGATTGACGCCAGACCGACGTGGATGACTTCCACCCTCGAGTATCTCACAGCAGGAAAGTTACCCAAGGAGCGAAATGACGCAAGGCGGGTACTTTACCAGGCTCCAAGGTATACAGTGATAGATGGGATATTATACCGGTGTGGACACTCTTTACCTCTCGTACGGTGTGTTCTGCCAAGCGAGGCGAAGACCATTTTGCAGGAGGTGCACGAGGGGTTTTGCGGAGATCACACTGGGGGGCAAAGCCTGGCCCTAAAGATACTAAGGCAATGGTATTATTGGCCCACTTTGTCAAAGGACTCGATCTCCTACGTCAAAAAGTGTGGCAAGTGCCAGCGGTTCACCACAATTGCCCAGGCTCCCCTGGTCGAGCTGAAGATGAACTCGTCCCCATGGCCGTTCGCGGTCTGGGGAATTGACCTGGTTGGTGCCCTCCCTACTGGAAAGGGAAGAGTTCGCTACGCGGTGGTGGCTATCGACTACTTCACCAAGTGGGCAGAAGCAGAGCCCCTGGCGACGATCACTTCAAAGAGAGTCCTCGACTTCGTGGTCAAGAGTATTATCTGCCGATTTGGGCTGCCAAAGAAGATCGTGTCGGATAATGGAACACAGTTTGACAGCGACCTCTTCACCGAATTCTGTGAGAGGCACGGCATTGTTAAAATCTTCTCCTCCGTGGCCTAACCCCAGGCCAATGGGTAGGTCGAGGCTGTCAACAAGACGCTAAAGGCGAGCCTTAAGAAGAGACTAGATGAAGCCAAGGGAGTCTGGCCCGAACAGCTTCCCCAGGTACTGTGGGCATACCGAACCTCACATCAAACGTCGACGGGTCATACTCCTTTCTCCCTAGCTTTCGGGAGTGAGGCAGTCCTTCCTGTCAAAGTAAAGGTAGCCTCCCATAGAGTCCAGGCATTTGACCAAGACCAGAATGATGAATTGCTCTGCGCGTCCCTCGACCTAATTGACGAAAAATGAGAAGATTCACAGCTGCAGCTCGCGTATTATCAACGAAAGATCACTCGTTAATTCAACTCAAAGGTCATGAAACGCGTATTTAGCGTTGGTGACCTGGTACTCAGAAGAGTCTTCCTAGCCAGTAAGGATCCCAAGGACGGAGTGTAGGGACCAAACTGGGAAGGGCCCTATCAAATAACTGAGGTCGTGAAAGAAGGAACCTTCAAGCTAGCTTGGCTTAACGGAGAAGCAGTTCCACGGACTTGGAATGCTATACACCTAAAGAAATATTATCAGTAATATCTTTGTAAGGCTAGTTAGAAAAACCATCTTTTGTTTATTAAGTAATAAGAGTTAATCTTTTTGCATTAATTGTATATGTTTGTGGATGTAACGTCAAGTAACCACGAAAGACCCTTTCTTGATTACTTGGGGGGCATATATCTTGGATACAACCAGGTCCTAAAACTTAGAAGTTGATTCAAATTGATTGATCGATGTTGTTCTTAAAAAGCACGAGATATCGATGAAGGATTAACGCGAACTAAGTTTTTTAAAATCAACGTCCTGGATACAACCAGGTCCTAAAACTTAGAAGTTAGTTCAAATTGATTGAGACATTTTTCTTAAAAAGTGCGAGATTTCAATTAAGGATTAACACGAACTAAGTTTTTAAAATTAATGTCCTGGATTTAACCAGGTCCTAAAACTTAGAAGTTAGCTCAAATTGATTAATCGACGTTTTTCTTAAAAAGCGCGAGATATCGATAAAGGATTAACACGAACTAAGTTTTTAAAATTAATGTCCTGGATACAACCAAGTCCTAAGACTTAGAAGTTGGTTCAAATTGATTACCAAATTTGTTTTTCCCAAAAAGCATGAAATGTCAATCATAACACCAACTGAAACTAAGTTCTCACCAAATGCATTAAAGAGGAGTAACAATGAGGTCAAACCAAATATATATAAATAGATTAAAATAAATCTAAGGAAATTGATTGTCTCGAGGATAAAAAACCTCGTAATGTAAAGTTACAAATAAAAAAAATTAATAATAAGAGAAAGGAGCAAAAATCCTAAGCCCGGCCAGGCCACTCCGACGAAGTCACCCCTTCAGCGTCCTGCTCGGTTGCAGTGGAAGTCTCCCCGGTCTCAGAGGGTGCCTCTTGTTGAAGGTGAGCTTTGAACTTCTCCAAGAAGGACTCCTAAACGTCCGGCCCCAGGAAGGAAAAGTCACCATCCTGGTTGAAGGCCCAGCAATGGTACAGCATGGCCTCCATGGAGGAGCTAGAAGATGCCATCTCCGCCACAAGGGCGTCCTTGGCCTCTTCAAGTTCAACCTTCACAACGTCCAGGGTGACTTTGGTAGCCTCGGCCTCCCGCAGCTTTCCCCGAGATGCCTCCAGCTCGGCCTGCACAGCAACCGAGGTAGCCTGCGCGACCTTCTCGTTTTCCCGGGCAGTCGCCAGGGCAGCTTTGACATCCCGCTCCTGTTGTTGAGCGGACGCGAGGGCGGCCTGGTGCTCGCCCCTGATCTCATCAATCCTGGCCCTAGACCGAGATATTCTCCGGTGGAGAACCAAAGCTGCCTGCAAGACAAAAAGATAATAAGGCAAGTGCCTTAGGAAAAAAAAAACAGAAAGAACCGATGGTAAGGCAAACTTACAATGAGGGTCATCCCAAGTGAAGACTCCATAACATGCTCGGGGCTCCTCATCTCAATCTCCCGCGAGTCCCTCGAGGTGGAATTGTAGCAGTGGTCCACCATGTAGGTCATAGTTTCGTAAACCATCCCCCTAAAGACCTCAAGGATTTTCTCCAAGGCCTGAGGGTTGACCGGGACGCGCACGCCAGGAGTCGGGGCTGGCAAGGCCCCGGTTGGTACCTCCAGTTCCCGAGTAGGGACAGGAGGTCGCAGGGGAGGTGGAGCCATCTTCTCTACTGCAGGAGGGGGTGGAGGTACCTTCTCTATGGCAGAAGGACCCTGGTTTTTCCCCTTGGAAGGAGACTTGGAGGAAGTCCCAGGGGTTTTCTTGGCCAGCCGGAGCCTCTTCACCAAGGGCCCGGACGACCCGGAGGAAGGATTTCCCCCTGGAACATAGATCGCAGAACGTTGTCCCCGGGCTGCGACATCTCCTCGTCTGAAACAAAGACAGCGAATCATTAGTATGCATGTAAAAATACTTTGATAACAAAAAATCTAAAGTATGTATTGAAAAAGGTCCTACCCTCCGAGCTAGAGGAGGAATCTATTGTCAGGACCTCCGGCCCCGGAGCTTCTACGGGGGAGTCTAAGATAATGACTTCATGAGTGAGAGGAGGCTCTGGGTCCGGATCCACCTCAGAACTGGACTCCTCTACATACTGCCTAAGACCCAGAGCTACTACACCCTCCAGAAGGGAGGGCCACGACCTAAGGTTGGTCCCGTACTCCTCAAAGAAGGCCGACCTAAAGGCCAGGGTATTATCTACTACTAAAGTACCCCTAGGGCGGCCCATGTCATAACACAACACTAGCTGGTCAACACACTAGAGTAGAGTGATGTTGCGATCTGGGTCATTTTGGTGGCGATGAACGAGTTGGCTGGGGTTAAACCTAGCAAGCCGTAGGTCTGTGGCGGCCCTGTCTAAATCCCTAAACAAGTAAGGGTTACCTTGGCCGGAGGGGCCGGCTACTGCCCCGAACTGGGTTCGCTCAGCGTTGACCTCCTGGGCAACCTCAAGAGCTCGCTTCCGGTCCACGAGGGGCACCTCGTCCTCCTCGTCCTTGTCCTCGTCCTCATCAGCGGCCTCCTCCTCGGGGATGGGCGCCATCTCGCGAACTGCGGGGATGTTCCGCGACCTCCTCAAGGCCAGAGTCTGGCTCGGAGAAATCAACTTACATGCCAGCATCGTCTCATCAGACACGAGCTGGGTGGTAGTCTTTTTCACTTGGGAGAGCCCTGCCAAGGTTTCGTACTGACCCCCAAGGGTCACCGACTTAGTCATCCTCGCAAAAATAGCTGCACGATAGTTTTCAAGTCAATAACGAATGGAGAGAAACTAATCAGCGATGATCTTGCGAGCTAAAGTTAGAAGGAACTTACGAGGACGGTTGAAGTAATGGTATTCGCAGTTGTGAAATCCCGTTGACATGAAGAATTGATCCTTGAAGTCATTGGGGTGGCTGGGCAGCTCGATGACCGCGGCCGAGTTGGGAAAACGGGTCAGGTAGTAGAACCTGTCACCTCGCCCCCGTTGGTCCGGGCTGGCTTTGAGGCAGAAAAAGTAGAGGATGTCCCCCGGTGTGGGGACCTCCCATTCCTGCTTCAGGAACAGGTACCTCAACCCCGCTAACAGATGGTAAGAGTTAGGGGGCTGAAAGGGGGCCAGCTTCATGAAATTCAGGAAGTCCGCGAAGTACTGGTCCAGGGGGAGAAAGGCCCCAGCCTTGAGGTGTTCGTCGCTCCAGGCCGCGAACTCCTCATCGAGCGGTGCGCAGCTCCGCTCGCCCTCCAGGGAAGGGCGGGCAACCAGAGCGCCCTTCCCTATCTCGATATTGTGGGAAAGCATAATCTTATTGACTTTCCCCTGGGTTGTAACCTTCGAGGCAATCCTCTCGGCCTCAAAGAAGGCGTCAGGTCCAACCTCGACCTCCTTCTCCACGGTGGGACAGAAGTGGGGAATGGGGGAGTCTGTTGCCACCTCTTTCCCCTTGCTGGCCTGCTAGGATGACGAGCTGACGGCACTCTTCTTGGGCATATTCTTCTTAGGTCCCATCTGGTCGCCTAACGAACAAAGATGAAGAAAGTTTAGAAAAGGCGACCTAAACATAAGAAAGAATCTAGCACGAAGAATGGTTTCCTTTACATGGGCTGAGGTAATCTCAACCCGCGACGAGTGAGACCATGCGGTTCTATGAACACGCGCCTATGCTCCCAACGGGTCCCCGATTGCTCGGGATTTGTGTGTCAAGAGGGTCAGGATAAAGTTTCCCTTAGAGGGAAAGTTTCGAAAGGCAAAACCGCCTGTGAAGAGTGTCGCCTAAGCTACCCAGTTTTTTCACCCCAGAAACTTGTTGCCTTCCCCTCTCCAAACAGGCACTTAAAAAGATAACCCAAAAAAATCACCCCAGAATTTGGTCCTATGAATCATGTTCCTAAGCATTCTCTTTCCTACGATCGATACCCCTAGGATAAAAACCTACGCACAAAATACTAGCAAAGAAAAACAACCTACAGTATGCAGCTAAGAAGGAAGTTTACCTAAGCAAAGAAAAATGGAAACATTTAAAGCATACAACAGGCAGAGGACTTACAGAAGTTTTTTGCTGCGTAAAAACTGAAAAGAGCGTAGGAGTTGGAATCCTGGTGGAATCTTTGGAACCAGAGTCACGGAGAAACCCTCGTGTCTGGAACTCAGGAACGTTTGGAACAGTGACCGGAAAGGAAAAGGGTTTTGAAACTGATAAGAGAGAAGAAAGAAGATGAGAAGAAATTTTCAAATGAAAGGTGGCTCATGCGAAAGGTGGCCAACCTTATATATACGTAAAAGGAAAAAGAATGAAGGTCATTCGATTGTCTTGATGTGGGATACAAGGATCACAACTCGAAAGATGAAACGACGCCCGAAGATAGGCTAGGCCATTTAATGCGGTTCTCAGAAGACGGACCGTCACCAACCACGATGCTCCACGTATCCGATACCAGCGCAATGGGCAGGACATAAAGAGTCAACAAGGAAGCCTAAAAGCCCCCACTGTGGCCACAGGTGATGTCATATGCCACGAGCAGGGGCTTGGGGGGCAAATGTACGCCCTAAATATCCACGGGTTATTAGCGAGCTGGAAAGGGGCATAATCCTATCAGCCACGTGGAAGCCACCTACCCGGAGCTGCTGTTATGAGTCTCTACCTCTTTAGTTCGAGGTAGCCAAAGGTTTAGTAATGTAAACATGGGCACCACGAGCTAGGACTACATCAAGCTCGAGGTACGACCTGGAGCTGACACGTCCGACCCTTTATAAAGTCAACCACGCAATGTAAACGTGCGCATATCAGAAATCACGTGTCTACTCCATTCCTAAAATCTCGGACACGCAACATAAATGTGCGTGTTCAGGCACCCCACGACTGGTTTGGGCCATGCGGCCCATTATCCCCCTTACCTATTGATTAGACCACACTTCATTGTCAGGTTTTAGGAATTAATCATGAATGTCACAGAAGTGACATGATGGGTAAGAAGGTCACGGGATGACCCCCTTTGCCAACACCCAGGTGTCCTCTCCCTATAAATATGGAGACCCTGGGCATTGCAAAGGGTTGGCTTCTAATTTGTAATGAAACACCCCTGTAAGGAATACAAGAGATATATCAATAATATTGACTGGTGGACTAGAGGGATTTCAACCTTTGAACCACCTAAAAAGAGTAAACGAGTTATAACCTTCCTTTGAGATTATTCACATATTACAGTTCATCATTAAGCACTAATCCATCTTGTTTATTCATATAATTATCTGTTTCCGAAGAACCGCGTCAACAATATATATATATCCAAAAGATAGCAGTTATGTCTTAGTAGTTGTAAAGGTCTGATGCCTTTAAATTAGTCAAGTCGTTACGGTTGGTACCAAATCCACGGTTCATATGCATAAAGTTTTCATTGATACACACGCAAAAGCTCTGGATTTAACTGCCAATATAAGTGTTTATGTTTGTGTTAAAACTAATGTTTTAGTTAATATATTTTCAGTCAAAATGAATGGAGCCATGACTTATCAGGATATCCATGTCATTAAGGCATTGAAAATGATTAGAGAGCCAAATGATACAATAAATGTGCTAGAACGAATCACTCAAAGATTGGTCAGATTTCACAAGGAGAAAGCTCACCTTCAAATCACTAGGCAAATTATGATGAGAGTCATGGGTCAATATGTCCTAGTAGTTAGTCTTTTCGAAGATATGCCTCTTGTAGTTTCAAAATTGAAATAATTATGGGAAGCTCTAGATAATGAGGATAACTTACCGATAGTCATTAGATATTATTTTCTTATACTTAGGTTTACCTATAGGTTTGAGATTCGATTCACCAATGAACAAAAGAATAATACCCTAATAAATATTCCCCATAGTAGATTCGAGGCTTATGATAATAATGATTAAGAGGGAATAACTGATGATATTTTAAATGAAGGATCAGATGTAGAAGATCCTGATTTTTAGAAGAAAAAAAATTTCCTTAGTTATTATTAGTATTATTTCTTAATTTTGAATTATTATTGTAATAAGTGAATTTTTTTCCAAATGAATAAAGTTTGTTTACCCAAAAAAGGACTACTAGATGACGTGGCAGAATTAGCCTACACGTGGGATACACATGACAGTTTAAGTGAGTATGATATGTTCGACCATCGACCAGAAAAGAATTGGCTCATCAGACATCATATTTATGGGCGACCAGTCTGGTTGTATCTTTTCATTTATTTCTTTCAGATATGTAATCTTATAATTATGTATTAATTGCGATTTCCATTATTATTTAGATATGTCTGTATTAAAGGTAATTAAGGCCCATCGGCCCCTGTAGAACTCCTTGGGCCTATAAATAAGAATCAAAGGACTCAAGAGAGGGTATTTTTGACTTTGGAATTCTAAGAGAGAAATATAGTGTTTTTATCCACCATAATTGTATTCACCTAAAAGCTTATGAAACTCGTGAGCCCTAGTTCATTGATCACAGTTCTTGGAATTCTACATCAATAAGAACACTAAGTGGACGTAGGTTGTTACCATTTACTAGGGTCGAACCACTATAAATCTTTTGTGTCGTTTATCTTTTTGTCTTGATTTCATCTCATTTCTGTCGTTTTACTTGACTCCGTGTCGTTGACCAATTTGAGGGTCAAAATTTTGGTGCTTTCATTGAGAGCAAAACTCAAGACCTCCAAAAAGATCAAATGGAGAAGACAAATAGGAAGATTGGACAAACCTCTAGTACTGCACCAACCCAGCCTCATCCGCAACATGTGGCTGAGGATGAGCCACAAGTAGAGTTCGAAGAGGAGGAAATGGATTATGAGACCTTGAGGATGACACTGATTGTGTTGCAGGAGGAGTTAGCTAATCTGAGGGCTAATCAGGAAAATGTCCCTAAAACGATGGTGTTGCAGCAGAGAGAGATTGACAAGCAACGCCAAGAGTTGAATGAGCGGCAAGCCGACATGGATCGCCGGCAGAGGGACGCCACTACCGCTCTAGAGGCCACCATTCAGTTGGCCCAAGGATAGCCTACGCCAGCTTCCCAACCGGATCAGCCACCCAGTGTACTGCCACAACAAGGTCCACATTCAAATCATCCACAACATCACCACACTCTACCTCAACCGACAAGCCCTTAGAGGCCGAAACAACCTCATGCTGCTCAAAAGGATATTCCATTTCAAGATCCTGAGCAGCAACCACCTTCTCGCATTGGTCGATACAATCCCCAGCATCAAAGGCAGAATAGGGTTAGGCAGCCTCCTCGAAGCCCTAGACGCCAGACTGCTAAGGAGCCAAATCCACCGAGCAGGGGACAACGTCCTTCTGCTGGCAGAAGGCAGGTCAAATCAGGCTCTGCGGTCAGGGGCCCCCCATGACATAATAATGCCCGAGGACCCACTGACCAAAGCGTGCCTCCACCTTATGGAAGAGACATGCCAGTGAGGGGAAGGGGAAACAGTGCGATCAGCAAGTCGCACCATAGTCGGTCATACTTTAGGGATGTCCATGATTATAATGAGGCGGATTTGGGCAGAGGAAATGTTGGTCGAAGGCAAGGAGATAGGGGTGGAGAATGGAATCCCCCACCAAAAGAGAATCGGCAGATGAGCCAGAATGTTAGGGGTAGCCTAGGCAACCTAACGTCTTTGATCGACTGGTCGCTAGCGAACAAAGACATAGGGATGAGGATTTGAGGGATGTACTCAATGACAGGCGTGAAAGGCACGATGAGTATGCCCCTCCAGCATCAGTCACCCCAATAATACCAGATGATGTACAGGCCCAGCTCGATGCGTTGAATCAAGCCGTCCAACAGCTAGTGGGGAGTCGGGCATCCCACATTGAATACGACCAGAGAAGAGGCACTTCGTTTGTACATAGAATAGCAATGGTTGAGACCCCAAGAAAATTTATGATGCCGGTCTTGCCCAACTTCACTGGATTGGAAGACCCACTATCTCACGTAGATAAATTTGAGATACAAATGGATATCCAGAAGGTGTCAGATGACGCTCGATGCAAAAAATTTCCAGCCACCTTGTCTGATACGGCTCAGGAGTGGTTTTTCAAATTCCCTCCTGCCAGCATAATGTCTTGGGAAATGTTCGTGAAGGAGTTTTACGGACAATTTTACGCTGGTCGTGTACATCCTACCAAGGCTAACCAACTGGTCGAGATACGCCAGAAGGAGGGAGAAACCTTGAAGGGGTATGTCCAGCGTTTTATGCGAGCCGCTGCTGGGGCTAAGACAGTTGGTGATGAAGGAAAGATGATGGCACTTACTGCTGGAGTACGGCGCCACTCATCCCTCTGGAACAGTTTGAGGAAGAATGGGGTAAGGAGCACCCAAGAATTTATGGACCGAGCGAACCGGTACATCAAACTCAAAGAGGCCATCCCAATGAAGGGAAGGCCCCTGCAGATGACCAAGGTCCGAAAGAAGATCCCACCAAAGCCACCAATGGGTCTGGGAAACCCAATGGCAACGGGAAAAAATAACGGGAAAAACGGAGGAAAAATGGCGAACCACAAGTCGTCAACGTCAGACAACAAACGCCCTAAAAGTAACAAATATGAGCTGAGGTTCACCAATTACACGACCCTTGTTGAAAGCAGAGCAGAAGTGTACCAGGCTACTAATACCACTGTTCCTTTCTGGTGACCATCCCCTATCAGGAAAAATATCTCCAAGAGAGATACAACCAAGTTTTGTCGTTTTCACAATGACTATGGTCATGAAACCAACGAGTGCAACCAGCTTAAAGATGAGATTGAGTTCCTTATTAGACAAGGACACCTAATAAGATATGTACGAGCCCCTAGAGGTTCTCAGCGAAAGGCTCAAGGAGGCAACAAGCAGGCACCTGTACGCCAACGCTCGCCCCCTTTACAGCCAGCTCCAGTTGTAGGTGCATTGATGACCATCTGTGGCGGCCCACACCTGGCAGGTGATAGTGGGAAGGCAAGGGAGTGATACGCTCGAACCTTACGTCACGACCAAGACATTGAAATGCTGAACGTAGAGGAGCGAACTCCCAAAAAAGCTTGAACAGAGGAAAAACCCGATAAATTTCTCTGAGCTTGACGCTCAACATGTTTGGTTTCCCCATTCGGATCCCCTGGTCATGGACGTCCAGATTGCGGATATGATGGTTAAGCGGGTATTAGTGGATACAAAAAGATCAGTCAACATCCTGTACAAATCTTCGCTAGAGAGGATGAAATTGTCGGTGCAAGATTTGGAACCATGCAACCAAACTATTTATGGCTTTTCCGAAGAAGGACTCGCGCCAACTGGGTCGATCAGGCTTCCGGTCACAGCAGGAACTGCACCTGTGAACAGGACCTTACTCAATACTTTTATAGGAGTTGATTGTCCTTCTGCATATAATGTTGTGATTGGAAGACCTATTCTAGTCGACCTACGAGCCATGACCTCGGTCTAGCACCTAGCCATGAAGTTTCCAACTGACACAGGGGTAGGATGCGTGTTGGGAAACCAACGAGAAGCGCGGTAATGTTATAATTCCTCAATTACCAAGGCAAAAAGGGGCGGATCGAGGGAAAAAGTTGACAAAAGTTTGCTACTGGCGAATGAATTACAAGCCCTATCAGGTGAACAGGTCACCAAATAGGGTGTTGCCCAAAGTGAGAATGAGGATTTAGTTCCTCGCTTTAGGGATTTTGAAGGAGATGTAGGACCGATGGAGGACCTTGAGGAGGTCCAACTTGATGAGGCAGATCCGACCAGGGTTGTGAAAGTCGGTAAAAACTTAGAGACAACAACAAAGCAAAAACTGGTGGAATTTTTAAAGGAGAACCAGGAGGTGTTTGCCTGGTCGCATAAGGATATGGTTGGTATTAACCCAGCATTTATCAGCCATGTCTTGAATATAGATAAAAGTATTCCACCAGTACAACAAAGGAGGAGGCTGCTCGACAAAGATAGATCAAAGGTGTTAAAAGAGGAAGTCGAGAAGCTAAAGGAGAATGGATTTATCAGGGTGGCATTTTATCCATCTTGGGTCTCTAATCCTGTACTGGTTCCCAAGCCGAATGGCAAGTGGAGGACATGCGTGGATTTCACAGACCTCAATAAAGCCTGCCTGAAGGATTGTTTCCCACTCCCAAGGATCGATCAGCTGGTCAATACCACACCAGGGCATGAGATCTTATCATTCATGGACGTATACTCTGGGTACAATCAAATTAGTATGCATCCACCAAATGAGGATCACACTAGCGTTTGAACTGATACAGGGCTTTACTGTTACAAAGTAATGCCTTTCGATTTGAAAAATGCTGGTGCGACTTACCAGCAACTAGTCAACCACATGTTCAAAGAGATGATCGGTGTTAACATGGAGGTATATGTCGATGACATGCTAGTTAAGTAAAAGAAGGCAAAAGAACACATCGGGAACATGCAAGAATGCTTCAGCGTCTTGAACAAATATCAGATGAAGTTGAATCCCCTCAAGTGTTCATTCGGTGTTGGATCGGGAAAATGTTGGGGAGTCATAGTAAACTCGCGAGGTATCGAAGCTAATCTCAAAAATATCAAGGCCCTGATCAAGATGAAGTCGCCTGCCAAAATTAAAGATGTTCAAAGCCTAACCAGGAGGATTGCCGCTTTAAGTATATTCATTTCCAAATTAACAGACAAGTGCATTCCATTTTTTAATCTACTTAGGGGCAACAAGAAATTCGAGTGGACGGAAGAGTGTGAGCAGGCTTTCCAGGCTCTAAAGTCTCATATGTCACAACCACCAATTTGTCCAAGATTGTCGAGAAAGAAACTTTGTTCATCTATTTGGCAGTCACCAAGTATGCTGCTAGCGCTGTCCTAATCAGAGAGGAGGAACATGTTCAAAAAGTTGTGTATTATATAAGCAAGAGGCTAGTAGGATTAGAGTTGCGATATCCGCCTATTGAGAAATTAGCCTATTGCTTGATTTTGGCCTCCAAAAAGCTGCGACCATACTTCCAAGCTCACCCCATCATAGTACTCACCGACCAGCCACTACGACAAGTTCTGCAAAAACCAGAAGCCGCCGGTCTATTATTGAAATGGGCAGTCGAACTTGGGCAGTTCGATATTTCCTATTTTCCACGAGCAGCTGTGAAGGGGTAGGCACTAGCAGACTTTGTTGCGAAATTCACTGGAATCCAAGATACCGAGCCTATAGAAGAGCCTGCACTACAAGGTCAAGCTCCTTGCTAGAAGTTGTTCGTAGATGGCTCTTCCAACGAGCACAATGTCAGAGCAGGTTTGATCTTAGTCACACCCGAAGGACATCAATTCCATTCTGCAATCAAATTTGACTTCACAGCATCCAATAACGAAGTCGAATACGAAGCTTTGCTCGTAGGATTAAGGTTAGCCAAGGACATGGATATAAGGTCACTTGAGATATACAGTGACTCCCAGTTAGTGGTTAATCAAATTATTGGATAATATCAAGCCTGGGGTCTTAAGATGGTCACTTATTTGAACAAAGCAAAGGACTTGCTGGCACAATTCAAAAAATATACTCTCCAGCAAGTACCTCATGACCAGAACCCAAATGCCAATGCTTTGGCCAAGTTAGCAAGCGCGAAAGATGCTGACACCTTAAAAATAGTACCAGTTGAGCATTTGTCCGCACCAAGCATTCAAGCAAAAGAGTCTTCCCTGGTAATTCAAGCGACAGACACATGGATGACGCCCTTCATTGAATACCTAGAGCAAAGAGTGCTGCCAATGGACAGAAATAAAGCAAGAACCCTCCAGAGGCAGTCGGCTCGATTCGTTCTGATCGATGGAGTCTTATACAGGAGAGGGTACTCAATGCCACTTTTAAGGTGTGTTTCATAGGAAAAGGCCAAGGAATTAATGCGAGAAGTCCATGAAAGTTTCTGCGGAGATCATGCTGGAGGCAGAGTTTATCAAAAAAGATTCTAAGGCAAGGATACTTCTGGCCTACAATGACAGAGGACTCTGTGGATTTTGTTAGGAAATGTAACAAGTGCCAAAGGTTCTCCAAGATACCATGAGCAGCCCCCAATGAGCTCAAGTAGATGCAAAAATCGTGGCCATTTGCAGTATGGGGGATAGATTTGATCGGGTCTTTACCCGCAGGAAAAGGCAATGTCAAGTATGTCGTAGTTGTTATTGACTACTTCACAAAGTGGGCAAAAACTGAGCCACTTGCAACAATAACGACCAAGAAGGTACTAGATTTTGTGGTCAAGAACATCGTGTGTCGATATGGGTTTCAAAGAAAGATTGTCTCAGATAACGGCACACAATTTGACAGTGATTTGTTCATGGATTTTTGCGAGAAGCATGGGATTATCAAGAGTTTCTCATCGGTAGCTCATCCGCAAGAAAATGGGCAGGTTGAAGCTGTCAACAAAATCATGAAGGACACCCTGAAGAAAAGGCTTGAAGAAGCAAAGGGGGAATGGCTTGAACAGTTACCAGAAGTCCTTTGGTCATATAGGACGTCCCATCAAACAGCAACAGGCCATACTCCATTTTCTTTGGCCTATGGATATGAAGTCATGTTGCCTGTTGAATTAGACCCTCCATCGCATAGAAGGTTGGCATACAATCAGAGTACTAATGATCAGTTATTGATGGAGTCTTTGGATTTGGTTAATGAAAGACGAGAGCAAGCTCAACTTCAAGTGGCAGCTTATCAGCAAAAGGTGGCTCGATATTTTAACTCTAAAGTACGAGAGAGAAAATTTAACGTGGGATATTTAGTACTTAGACGAGTTTTTCTTAATACACGAGATTAAGCTGTCGGAGTACTGGGACCCAATTGGGAGGGTCCATATCAAATTGAGGAAGTCCTCCAACCAGCACGTATAAACTTGCTCACTTGAATGGAGATCTCATTCCTCGCTATTGGAATGGAGAACACCTGCGCAAGTATTATCAATAAACAGTTCTTTTTAAAGAACTGGCTTGTATTAATTTCATTTTTACAAGTTTATGAACAAGGGTTAGTCAGTCATATGACTAGTCGTTTATAAGTGTAAGATCAATTTTTTGATCACTCGTACAGACACGATTGTCCCTTTATTACGAGAAATAAAAGTAACTGTGCGCAACCAATTATTCTTGCCAATTATTGTATTTATTACAAGTATTTGCTCATTACATGTGTTATTTTGCTATATTATCACTTTTATAAGTATAAATTACAAGCAGTAATGTTTGAACAGGTCTTGGTCATGGCAAGTGATCGGGGACCTTAAGCTCCTCAATCACTTGGGGGGCATATAAAGAACTAAGCAAGCAAAGCATATCAACAGGCATATGTAAACACATGAGAAAAATAAGGGAAAGCATACTACGGTACTTAGAGTATTTTTCAAAATTTTGTTTAAATTTTGTCAAATCAAAACAAAGTGCTATGCTAAGTTTGGTCATGCGAACAGATGTTATAATAAATTGCAAATATTATAATATCAAAGTAAAGTGTTTTACACCGCGAGTAGTTTCTGCTCGGATGTAATTACTAATTAAAAGAAAAGATGCCCTACGCAACAAAAAATTGTCTTGACATCATGAACCGTGGTTCGTGTGTCCTGGTTACAAATCAAAATATATAAATAAAGTTATGGAGAGGCAGAAGCAGCTGGAGGATCTTGCTGGGGTTGTTGGTCGACTATGGTCTCAGCAACCTCTTCGATGCCTTTAATACCTGTCGCCAAAGAGATCTCAGGGGATCCTTGAGTTTTCTCCTCTTCCTCCAAGCGAGCAATGCACTTAGCCAGCTCAGCCTACTTCATATGTTCTGGCAAATAATCAAAGTTCGCCTCGTGATTGCTTTTCCAGAACATATAAAAGCAGTTGAATGCCACTCCCTTGAACCTCTCCAGGTCACTAGCGCTGGTTTCTTCGAGCAATTTGACTCACTCCTCCTGCTTAGCAGTTTCTTTCCTGCTGATCACCAGTTCATCTTGGAGTTTGGAGGCCTCTTTGAAGTTCAGCACTAAAGCTTCCTTGTACTTCTCTTTGGCCTCAGTGATTTTGACCAAAGCCTCATGGTGCTGCTTTAGCTCCTCGTCCAGCTTGGCAATTTTGTCCTCGCCCGCTCTCAGCTGCTCAGCATGTTTGGCCTCGGCCACCTTGAGCTACTTGCCTAGTCTTTCCTAGACAGTCTTAAACTCTTCAGCATGTTTAGCAGCCATCTCCTCCGAACAACGCCAACCAGAACTCATGGTCAAAACTCCCTGCGATCAGAGAAAAAGTAAAGCTGTTAATATAAATAAAAGTGCAAGATAGACAATTAAACCACAGTAAAAATGATGACTTATACTGAGTACTTCTTTCAACGCGTGGCTGAAGATTCGGTCGACCTTCATGGTAGAGATGTTGCTGAAGGCTTCCTAGCTGTGCTGGTGTCTCAAAAATTTCTTTAGCCTATCGTTGGCCGAGTTGCAAGCTATGTTCAGAATAGCCTCGGCATGAGTCTTCCCTGGCTGAGCAGGAGGACTTGGGTTACGAGGAGCTGGAGGAGTCGGGCCGATGGGAGCTGGAGGAGGATTCATGTCCTTGGAAGGTGGTGGTACGGGAGGATCCTTAGTCCAAGCCCTTTTCTTAGAAGGGTCGCTACTGCTTTCCCCGGGGTGTCGCCTGCTCGCTTTCTTCCTACTCGCAGGGGCCGTGGCATTGGGTTTGTTGTACAAGTCGAATGTTTCTCCGAAAGTCATGACTGCATGATGGAAACAAACAATCACACAATATAAATTAAGTTACTTAAATAAAAAAGCAAGGGAATAAGAGCGAAAAAAATTCTAAGCAGTATACTCGAGTGTACGCCCTAAATATCCGCGCACTATTGGCGAGCTAGAAAAGGGCCTAATTCGATCTGCCACATGTAAATCGTCCACCTGGAGCTGTTTTGTTACGGGCCTCCATCTGTCCAGCCCGAGCTGATTAGAGAGTTAACTGCTACTCGGAGGCATCATGTCAGTAGTATGAGTGTCACAATTTGGCGCCACATTAAGCTCGTGATACGGTAGAGATCAGACACCCAAATCCTTGAAAAGTCAACCACGAAATATAAACGTGCATATATCAGACATCACATGTCTGTTTTATTTCTGATTTCTCGAATGCGCAGTATAAACGTGCGCATTCGGACATCCCGTATCTGATTTGGGCCAGGCGGCCCATTACCCATCCTTACTTGTTGATTAGACCTCACTTCACTGCAAAGTTTAGGAATTAATCATCAGTGTCACAGAGATGACGTGAAGGGTAAAGAGATCATGGGATGACCCCATTGCCAACCCAGATATCTTCTTCCTATAAATACCAAGACCCTGGGGAGTGTAAGGGGTTGGCATATTTTTGTAAAGAAACACTCTGTAAGAAATAGTTAAGAGATATCAATAATATCGACTGGTGGACTAGAGGGATTTTAACCTTCGAACCACCTAAAAAGAAAGGGGTGAACATCTTCCCATGCTATTAGTTTCTCAAATCCAGAATATAATTATTTTCATATTACGGTTCACCAATTTGCACTAATCCATCCTATTTATTCGTATAATTACCTGTTGGCGAATAACCGCATCAACAGTTTGGTGCTTTCATTGAGAGGATTTAGATTGGTGCTATCACAAAAACCTGATCTTGGTGGTTACTCGTTCGAGGCATGGTAACGAGGCGGATCAAAATGATGGGTAGGAGGCCCACCATGCTGCCATATCCAATGAACCAAACCCCGAGGTCCAGTAGCGATCGGGAAAGCAGCCGATGGGCCAAGACGACACCGAGAGTTCGGTGCCCCGACCGTCAAATCTGAACCCGGGTTTCCTGACGACGATAGAGATGGAGAACATACAGTTGAGGGGTCAGCTATCTAGAGCAAGTAAGAAAATCAAAGAAGTCTTGGCCCGGTTACCCCCTCTTGTAACCGACGTTAACGTCGGAAAGAGGCAAAGTGGGACTAAGAAGTCCCACAGTGATAGTCGGCCCAAACCTAGTCGATCAGTCAGAACCTCAACCCCGAATTCTGCACCCATGTCACACCATAACCAAGAAGCTAGGTTCTAGGAGTTTCCCATGGCCAATCAGCAATTCAGCCGATCAGTCAGAACCTCAACTCCTAGCTCGACCCCACTGTCGAATGTGCCCAGAAGGGCTTGTGGCAGCTCGTGGAGGAGATCCGGGGAAGGCTCGCACAAACAGCCTGCTCTGGCCAGCCCTCCCGTGTCGCGGTCAAACCATCGGGCACAGGATGCTGGAGGTGGTAGAGTAGAACGGCCGCGAGCTAATTTGATCCACCCGGATGGGACTAGGATCGCGTCACTAGTTAGGCATCCCCCATCGCCGATAAGATACCCATCTCCTCCCCATCCAGTTCGAGACATTCCAACACACGGAAGCAGCAGAATAAATCCTCCTCCCGCCGATCCTTCCCATCGCCCCCGAGCACGAGGGGAGGTCCCGGATTCTCACCCCCAGCAGCGGGCTCCAAGTTTTTCCAACGGGAGCTATTGGACCAGGAACCACCGAAGTGGAAGATCCGGTGGAGTCCTGCGTAATCGCTTGAGTTCAGCGCAAAGCCCTCGAGCCACCTCGAGGGCCGACCTTCAAGATCGCCTGAACTCGCAGAGGGGGATTCCGACCAGAAATGGAAGTCATGCCCGCCGAGAGGATGGTCTTTCGAAAGTACGTGATAGTGGGAATGTCCCACCTAACCAAGCTCAAGCTTGGAGGGACAATAACCCGCCTAACGCGTACAATGGAACTGGAGCTGTTGAACAGCCCCAGAACAACCAAGGGATTAAGGACCAGACCCTAGAACGTTTAGCTCAAATGGAGGAGCTAATGAAGAAGCTCTTGTCAGAAAAGGAGAAGGACGAGTATGACTCGGGGGATGAACTTGAGCTTTTTGCCTCCAGCATCGCAGCCACAACATACCCGCCGGGTTTCCAGATGCCCCACCTGTCTAAATTCGATGGAGACGGAAACCTGTCGGATCATTTGGGTATGTTCAATACCCTGATGATGGCCCATAATATCGGCCCCGAGCTGAGGTGTTTGATATTCCCTTCCACCTTGACCGGGCCAGCTAGGCAGTGGTTCAAATAGTGTAAAAAGCATTCCATCAGCTCGTGGAAGAATTTTTCTGTCGACTTCAAGAGGGAATTTTGAGCTTCTCAAGTTTCCCGCGTCAAAGCCGACACCCTGGTGAACGTGAAGCAATAGCCCAGGGAACCTTTGAAAGCTTACCTAAGCAGGTTCGCAAATGTCGCAGTTCGAGCCAGGGACGTGGACGATAGTTCCAAGCTTATGGCCTTGAGGATGAGAATCCTCGTTGGAGGCGGGCTATGGAAAAAGATACAGAGAAGAGGTGTCAGCACCATGGATGAATTCCTAAACAAGGCCCAGGAATGGATAAACCTAGAAGAGGCATGAGCATTGGTTGCATGAACCAGCCAAACCCTTGATCACCCCGTTGGGTGGAAATGGATGTCGTAAAAATGACTCAAACCGTTACCCAGAATAACCAAGGGGGTGGAGGCAAGAGAAAAGGGAGCGGCGAGAGCGGCCAGCACGGTCCGAATAAGAACAAGCCCGTGGAAAAGTTTAATCCAGTCTACGCGGCTTATACCGAGCTCACAAACACTAGGGAGCATATTTTCCTAGCAAACTCTGCCCGCCTCTCCTGGAAAAAGCCGAAACCTTTGAAACACCAGAAGGCTAAGAGGGACCCTTCCAAGTTCTGTCAATTCCACAACGACCTTGGCCACAACACTGACGATTGTAGGCATTTGAAGGATGAGATCGAGACACTCATCAGAGCTGGACCTTTGGCTCAGTATGCGCGGAACCGGGTTCCTACTAGTCAGCCAGCCCCGGAAGCTCCGATAAATAATCCCGGTCCCCGGATAAGTCAGGATACCCCTCCTCCTGTAATAGGAGGAGAGATATCCACAATCTCCAGAGGCCCCCATTTGGCTAGCACGAGCAGAGGTGCCCAGAATAGATATGTCAATGAGTTGAAGGCTCATAACGGAGTGGAATTTGTCCTGGAGCAGCATCTACCCAAACAACAACGATTGGAGAGGCAACCAATCATTTTTACCGAGGAGGACGCTGGTCACATCCAATTCCCCCATAACGACCCTCTAGTCATAACTGCCCAGCTCGCCAACCGGAGAGTTAGGAGGATACTAGTCGATAATGGGAGTTCGGTGAACCTACTGTTCCGGTCTACGCTAGAGAAAATGGGATTGTCTGTCACCGAGCTGAAGGCCACCTCCATGATGTTTTATGGATTTTTCGGAGAAGGGTCGACAGCGATAGGAACAATCGAGCTAGTAATAACATTGGGAGAGGGACCCCGAACTGTCTCTAAGCTCCTTGAGTTCGTGGTTATCGATTTTCCCACCGCCTACAATGCTATTCTGGGCCGACCTACGTTGATGTCATTTGAGGCCATAACTTATATCCGCCATCTCGCAGTCAAATTCCCCTCCTCTACGAGGATATGTACGGTCCGAGGTGATCAGCTCGCTGCCAGGGAATGCTATAGCATTTCCATGAAGGGAAAATCATGACCCAGGCAGCAGACGATGACCATTCAAAGCGGACATGAGGAATCTCAGGAAGTAGGACCTATTCCTGAGATAGAAAAACCTCAGGAAGCCAATGGGGAAGGTATCACCTTGAATGATGATATCGACCCCGAGATAGGTGAAGATAGATCTGAGCTCCAGGCCATCGAAGAACTCGAAGAGGTGAACATCGATCCGAAAGACCCCTCGAAGGTGGTGAAGCTCGGGAAAAACCTGTGTAATGAGAGGAAGGCGGAGCTGCTGAGATTTCTACTAGAGAATCTAGATGTGTTCGCCTGGTCTCATGAAGACATGATAGGGATCAGCCCAAGCGTCATCATGCACACCCTCAACTTGGACAAAAACGTGCCTGCGAAGTCCCAGAAACAAAGGCGCCTGGGCACGACCCGAGCTGAGGCCTTAGAAGAGGAAGCAGCTCGACTCTTAAGGTGTGGTTTTATTCGCGAGGAAAAATACCCGATCTAGGTCGCCAATCCTATTTTGGTCCCGAAGCCCAACGGGAAGTGGCGGACCTACATCAACTTTTCCGATCTGAATAAAGCCTGCCCCAAAGATTGCTTCCCCTTGTCGAGAATTGACCAATTGGTAGATGCCACTGCGAGGCATGAGCTCATGTCCTTTATGGATGCATACTCGGGCTATAACCAGATCGCCATGAATCTTGCGGACCAAGAACACACTAGCTTCATGACCCTAACTAACGTTTATTGTTACAAGGTCATGCCCTTCGGGCTGAAGAATGCAGGAGCTACATACCAGAGATTGGTCAACAGGATGTTTGCGAATCAGATCGGGAAAAACATGGAAATGTACGTTGATGACATGTTGGTCAAGTCGAAAACTACCGATAACCATGTCCCCGACCTGAAGGAGTGCTTTAAAATTTTAAGACAGTACAGTATAAGGCTGAATCCCCAAAAGTGTACCTTCGGGGTCGCGTCAGGAAAATTTCTGGGTTTCATAGTCAACACCAGAGGAATAGAGGCGAACCCCGATAAAATCAGGTCGCTACTCAAGATGCCATCACCCCGGTCACAAAAAGACGTCCAAAGTCTAACAGGAAGGGTGGCAGCCCTTAATCGGTTCATTTCCAAATCAACCAACAAGTGTTTGCCATTCTATAACCTTGTTGATGCGGTTCTTCGGCAACAGATAATTATATGAATAAACAGGATGGATTAGTGCTAGATGATGAACCGTAATACGTAAACATTTATGTGTTAAAACTGGCAAGAATAGTTTAGGGGGAAGGTTATAACTCCTCTCCTTTTAGGTGGTTCGAAGGTTAAAATCCCTCTAGTCCACCAGTCAATATTATTGATATATCTCTGGTATTCCTTACAGGGTGTTTCTTTACAAATTAGAATCCAACCCTTTGCAATGCCCAGGGTCTCCATATTTATAGGGAGAGGACACCTGGGCGTTGGCAAAGGGGGTCATCCCGTGACCTTCTTACCCATCATGTCACTTCTATGACACTTATGATTAATTCCTAAAACCTGACAATGAAGTGTTGTCTAATCAATAGGTAAGGGGGATAATGGGCCGCATGGCCTAAACCAATTGTGGGGTACTTGAACACGCACGTTTATGCTGCGTGTCCGAGAATTAGGAATGGAGTAGACACGTGATGTCTGATATGCGCACGTTTACATTGCGTGGTTGACTTTATAAAGGGTCGGAGGTGTCAGCTCCAGGTCGTACCTCGAGCTTGATGTAGTCCCAGCTCATGGTGCCCACACTGCTGACCCGGTGCCTTCGAGTATTCTTACTAAACCTTTGACTACCTCGAGCTAAAGAGGTAGAGACTCATAATAGCAGCTCTGGGTAGGTGGCTTCCACGTGGCTGATAGGATTATGCCCTTTTCCAGCTCGCTAATAACCCATGGATGTTTAGGGCGTACAAACCTGCTCTGGGGAAATAAAAAATTTGAGTGGACTGATGAGTGTGAGCATGCTTTCCTCGACCTAAAAGCACATTTAGCTGAGCCGCCCGTGTTATCTAAGCCAACAGGAGGAGAGCCTCTTTTTCTTTACCTAGCTGTAACGGAATATGCAGCTTGCGCCGTGCTGGTTCGTGAGGAGGACCGGTCTCAGAAGCCGGTCTACTACATTAGCAAGAGGCTTCTCAGAGCCGAGCCTAGATATCCAATGATGGCATTCAGCCTTATCATGGCCTCAAGAAAGCTCAGGCCGTACTTCCAGTCCCATTCAATCCACGTCAAAACCGGTCATCCTTTAAGGCAGGTTTTGCAAAAACTTGAGGCATCGGGGCGTCTTTTGAAGTGGGCTATTGAGCTCAGCCAATTCGAGATACTGTACGTGCCGTGAACTATGATCAAAAGCCAAGCTCTGGCTGATTTTGTAGCAGAGTGCACGGGATTCCAAGAGGAACCAGTGGGAGAACCGGTACGAGCCTCGTGGAAAGTCTTTGTGGACGGTTCATCTAACGAGAACGGATCCGGAGCTGGAGTCATTTTAATATCCCCAGAGGGACATCGTTTCCACTCCGTGTTGCGATTTGGATTCAATGCATACAACAACGAGGCTGATTACAAAGCTTTATTGGCTAGGCTAAGGGTGGCCTAGGAGCTGAAGGCCAGCTCCATCCAGTGCTATAGCAATTCCCAACTCGTTGTAAACCAGGTGTCAAGAGAATACCAAGTGCGGGGAACCAAGATGGCGGCCTACCTGGCCAAGGTAAAGAAGGAGTTGTCCGCATTTGAGCACAGCCTAGTTGAACAGATACCTCAGGAGCAGAATGCCAATACTGATGCCTTAGCAAAGCTCGCCACGTCCGGGGAGGCCGAAACCTTGGGCCTGGTACCGGTGGAATTCTTGGAAAGGCTAAGCATAGAGGAAACTAGGAGGGAGGTCGAGATGATCGACGCCAGGCCGACCTGGATAACTCCCATAGTCGAGTACCTCACAACAAGAAAGTTACCTGAAGAGCGAAACGATGCGAGGAGGATACTTTACCAAGCTTCGAGGTATACAATGGTAGACGGGATGTTGTACCAGCGTGGTCTTTATTTACCTCTTCTGCGGTGTGTTCTTCCAGGCGAAGCAAAAACTATTCTGCAGGAGATACAATGAGGGATTTTGTGGAGATCACGCTGGGGGGCAAAACCTGGCCTTGAAGATATTAAGGCAAGGATATTATTGGCCCACCCTATCGAAGGACTCGATTTCTTATGTCCAAAAGTGCGAAAAGTGCCAGCGGTTTGCCACGGTCTCCCGAGCCCCTCCAGTCGAGCTGAAGATGATCTCGTCCCCGTGGCCGTTCGCGGTCTGGGGAATCGATTTAGTTGGTGCCCTGCCCATGGGAAAAGGAGGAGTCCGCTATGCAGTGGTGGCTATTGAATACTTCACAAAATGGGCAGAAGCGGAGCCCTTAGCAATGATTACATCAAAGAGGGTCCTCGAATTTGTGGTTAAGAATATTGTCTGTCAATTCGGGCTGCCAAAGAAGATCATGTCGGATAACGGAACCCAGTTCGATAGCGACCTCTTCACCGAATTCTGCGAGACGCACGACATAATTAAAAGTTTTTCCTCCGTGGCCTACCCTCAGGCTAATGGATAGGTCAAGGCATTGAACAAGACACTAAAAGCGAGCCTTAAGAAGAGGTTGGATGAAGCTAAGGGAGTTTGGCCTGAACAGCTCCCCCAGGGGTTGTGGGCGTACCGGACCTCGCACCGAACTTCGACGGGTCACACTCCTTTCTCCCTGACTTTCGGGAGCGAGGTCGTCCTTCCTGTCGAAACAAAGATAGCCTCACATAGAGTCCGGCCATTTGACCAAGACCAGAACGACAAATTGCTCAACGTGTGCCTCAACCTAATTGACGAAAAATGAGAAGCTTCGCAGCTGCAACTCGCGCATTATCAACAAAAGATCACTCGTTATTTCAACTCAAAGGTCAAGAGACGCATCTTTCACTTAGGCGACCTGGTGCTCCGAAGAGTCTTCTTGGACGGTAAGGATCCCAAGGACGGAGTTTTGGGACCAAACTAGGAAGGACCCTATCAGATAATAGAAGTTGTGAAGGAAGGGACCTTTAAACTAGCTCGGCCTAATGGAGAAGCAGTCCCACGGACATGGAACGCTATACACCTAAAGAAATATTATCAATAGTCATACTTTTGTAAGGCTTAATTATGAAAGCCACCTTGTTTTATTAAAAAATGAGAAGTACTTTTGTTTATCGTTGTATGTTTCTGTGTGCGGGTAGTGTTAGAAGAGCGTGTTCCAAGTAACCAAGAAAGATCCCTTTCTGTTTACTTGGGGGGCATATATCCTGGATACAACCAGGTCCTAAAACTTAGAAGTTAGTTAAATTGACTAACCAGTGTTTTTCCTAAAGAGCACGAGGTGTCGATAAAACTAACGCGAGCTAAGTTGTTAAATCAATGTCCTGGATACAACCAGGTCCCGAAACTTAGAAGTTAGTTAAATTGACTAATCAGTGTTTTTCCTAAAGAGCACGAGGTGTCGATAAAACTAACACAAACTATGTTTTTAAATAAATGTCCTGGATGCAACCAGGTCCCGAAACTTAGAAGTTAGTTCAATTGATTAATTTTTGTGTTTTTCCTAAAGAACACGGGGTGTCGATAAAACTAACGCGGACTAAGCTTTTAAATAAATGCCCCAGATACAACCAGGTCCCAAAACTTAGAAGTTAGTTAAATTGATTAATTCAGTGTTTTTCCTAAAGAACACGGGGTGTCGATAAAACTAGCGCGAACTAAGTTTTTAAATAAATGTCCTGGAAACAACCAGGTCTGGAAGCTTAGAAGTTAGTTAAATTGATTAATTCAGTGTTTTTCCTAAAGAACACGGGGTGTCGATAAAACTAACGCGAACTAAGCTTTTTAAAAATTAATGTCCTGGACATAACCAGGTCCTAAAAATTAGAAGTTGGTTGAAATTGACTGGCAATGCTTTGTAGTTTCAAAGAAAAAGTCAATAAACTAACGCGAACTAGGTTTTTATCAATCACATCATATTAAAAAGAAAAATAAATGATGAAATTAGGGGTAACTGAAATCAACTGTCACGAGGAGGAAAAACCTCATGGTAAATTATTACAGATAAATACAAAAAAAATACAAAAAGTGCTAAGCCCCCCCCCCCCCCCAGGTCGCTCCGATGAGGTCACCCCTTCGGTCTCTTGCTCACCAGCAGCAGAAATCTCCCCAGTCTCAGAAGGCGACTCCTGTTGAAGACGGGCTTTGAACTTCTCAAGGAATAGCTCCCACACCTCGGGCGCCAAAAAGGAGAAGTCGCCATCCTGGTTGAAGGCCCAGCAATGGTAGAGCATGGCCTCCATGGAGGAGCTGGAAGACGCCCTCTCTGCCACGATGGTAGCCTCGGCCTCTAACTGCTTAGCCTTGGCCTCCTCGAGCTCGGTCTTCGCAGCGGCCAAGGCGACCTGTGCAGCCTTTTCACTTTCTTTGGCAGCCGTCAGGGCAACCTTGGCACTTTGCTCTTGCTGTTGGGCAGACGCGAGAGCGGCTTGAGCAGTTTGGAACTCGCCCCTGATCTTGTCAATCCTGGCCCTGGACTGAGCTATGCTGCGGTGTAGAGCCAAAGCCGCCTACAAAGACATAGATAGTAAGGCACGTTCTGGGAAGAAAGCAAATAAATTTAACTAAGTAAACTTACTGTGAGGGTCGTCCCTAGCGAAGACTCCATGACATTCTCAGGGCTCCTCGTCTCGAACTCCCTCAAGTCCCTTGGGGTGGCATTGTAATAATGCTCCACCGTATAGCTCGCGGTCTCATAGACCGTCCTTCGGAATGCCTCGGGGATTTTCTCTAGGGCCTGGGCGTTAAGCGAGATGCGCACAGTGGGAGTGGGAACTGGCGAGGTTCCAGTTGGTGCCTCCTTTTCCCGAGTAAGGACTGGAGGTCACGAGGGAGGTGGGGGCATGTTCTCTGTGGCTGCAGGGACCTAGCCCCTCCCCTTGGCGGGAGACTTGGAGGTGGTCCCGGCAGGAGGAGCCTTCTTGGTCAGTCGGGGTTTCTTAACCAGTGGCCCTAATGATCCGGAGGGAGGATTCCCCACCTAGAAGATGGATCGCAGGACGTTGTCTCCGAGCTGTGCCATCTCTTCGCCTAAAACAAAAAGAAGGGAGCGTTAGTATACATGTAAGGTTACTTTATTACAAGAAAAATCTAAAGGTGTATTGAAAAGGTCCTACCCTCCGATCTAGAGGAGGAATCTATTGCCACGACCTTCGGCCTCGGAGCTTCTATAGGGGAGTCTAAATCTATTACTTCACGGATGAGAGGGGGCTCTGGGTTCGGATCCGCCTCAGGACTGGACTCCTCTACATATTGCCTAAGCCCTGGAGCGACTACACCCTCTAGAATGGAGGGCCACAACCTAAGGTTGGTCCCATACTCCTCAAAGAAGGCCAACCTAAAGGACAGGGTGTTGTCTACTACTACAGTGCCCCTAGGACGGCCCATATCATGGCGCAACACTAGTTGATCTACACACTAGAGTAGGGTTATGTTAAGGTCTGGGTCATCTCGATGATGATCTATGAGCTGGCTTGGGTTAAACCTAGCAAGCCTTAGGTCTGCAGAAGCCCTGTCTAAGTCCCTAAACAAGTATGGGTTACCTTGGCTGGAGGGACCGGCTGCTGCCCCCGACTGAATCTGATCAACGTCGAGGCCCTGAGCAGCCTCGAGAGCTGGCTTTCATCACACGAGCAGCACCTCATCTTCTTCGTCATGCTCGTCACTGTCCGCGGCATCCCCCTCGGGGATAGGCACCTGCTCGCGAGCTACGGGGATAGCCCGCGACCTCCTCAAGGCCAGAGTCTGGCCCGAAGAAATTAACTTACACGCCAGCATCGTCTCATCAGATACCAGCTGGTGGTAGTCTTTCTCACTTGGCGGAAGCCCCGCCAAAGTATCGTATTGACCCCCAAGGGTCACCGATTTGGCCATCCTCGCAAAGATAGTTGCATTATGATGTTCAATTCAATACACGCGAAGAGAAATAAAAAAAATATGGTGATTTCGCGAGCTGAGAATAGAGAGAACTTACGAGGACGGTTGAAGTAGTGGTACTCACAGTTGCGAAACCCCGTCGACATGAAGAACTGGTCCTTGAAGTCATTGGGGTGGCTGGGTAGCTCGATGACTGCAGGAGAGTTGGGAAAATGGGTCAAATAGTAGAACCCGTCACCTCACCCCCGTTGATCCGGGCTGGCTTTGAGGTAGAAGAAGAAAAGGATGTCCGCTAGTGTAGGGACCTCCCACTCGTGCCTCAGGAAGAGGTACCTCAGCCCCGCAAGCAGACAGTAGGAGTTAGGGGGCAGTTGGAAGGGAGCCAACTTCAAGTAATTCAGGAAATCTGCGAAGTACTAGTCCAGAGGTAGGAAGGCCTCGGCCTTGAGGTGTTCATCACTCCAAGCTGCGAACTCCTCGTCGAGAGGCGTGCAGCTCCTCTCGCCCTCGAGGGGAGGTCGGGCAACAAGTGCGCCTATCCCAATTTCAATGTTATGGGACAACAGGATCTTGTTGACCCTCCCTTGGTTCGTAATCTTTGAGACTATCATCTCTGCCTCGAAGAAAGTGTCAGGTCCCACCTCGACCTCTTTCTCCACCGTGGGATCGAAGTGGGGGATGGGAGAATCCACCGCAATCCCTTTCCCCTTGCTGGCCTGCTGGGATGACGAGCCAACCGTGCTCTTCTTGGGTATGTTCTTCCTAGGTCCCATCTGGTCGCCTAACGAACAAGAATGAAGAAAAGTTTAAATAGGTGACCTAAAAATAGAAAAGGGAATATAGCGCGAGAAATGATTTTCGTACATGGGCTGAGGTAATCTCAGCGGGCGGTGTGTGAAGCCACACGTTGCCATGGTCACGCGCCCACGTTTCCAACGGATCCCCGATTGCTCGGGATCTGTGTGTCAGGAGGGTCAGGATAATGCTTGCCTTAGAGGGAAATTTTTAAAAATCAAAACAACCTAGGAAGCGTGACCCCTAAGCTACCCGATTTTGCACCCTAGAAACCTCTCACCTTCCATTTTCCTAACAGGCATTCCCTAAAGCTACCCAGAAAAATTACCCATAATTTATCTTGTCCTAAAAATCACATTCCTAGACATGTTCTCAAATAGTCGATATGCCTAGGATCAAAACCTTATGCACCAAAAACCTATGCACCAAAAACCAGCCAAAAACAAACTACAGTGTGCGACTAAGAAAGAGGTTTACCTAACAGAGAAACAGAAAGATCAAAACATGCAATAGGCAAAGGACTTACAGTGTATTTTCCATGTGAAAGTCGCAAAAAGTGTAGGAATCGAAGTCCTGGTGGAGTCTTTAAAGCTGGACTGGTGAAGAAACTCTTGTGGCGAGAGAGTAGGGATCTCTGGGATGATAACTAGAAGAAGAAAAACTTCTGAGACTAAAAAGGAGAGAAAATGAGGAAAAAAATTCAAATGAAGGGTGGCTAATACGGAAGATGGCCAACCTTATATATACGTAAGAGACATAAAGGAACGAGGACTGTTCAATCAAATTAATGCGAGATACGAGGGTCATAACTCGAGAGGCAAAATGACGGCCGAAAGCAGGCTAGGCCATTTAATGAAATTCTCGGAAACCGAACAGTCGCCAACCACAGCGCTCCACGTGTCTGATACCCACGCAGTGGGCGGGACATGAAGAGTCGAAAGGGAAACTTAAAGGCCCCCACTGTGAAGGTCACAGATGACGTCATGGGTCACGAGCAGAGGCTTGGGGGGCAAATGTACGCCCTAAATATCTGCGCACTATTGGCGAGCTAGAAAAGGGCCTAATTCGATCTGCCACGTGTTAATCGTCCACCCGAATCTCTTTTGTTACGAGGCTCCATCTGTCCAGCCCGAGCTGATTAGAGAGTTAACTGCTACTCGGAGGCATCGTCTCAGCAGTATGAGTGTCACGAGCTGGTGCAACATTAAGCTCATGATGCGGCAGAGATCTGACACCCGAATCCTTGTAAATTCAACCATGCAATATAAATGTGCATATATCAGACATCACATGTCTGTTTTATTCCTGATTTCTCGGATGCGCAGTATAAACGTGCGCATTCAGACGTCCCGTATCGGATTTGGGCCAGGCGGCCCATTACCCAATCCTTACCTGTTGATTAGACCTCACTTCACTGTAAAGTTTAGGAATTAATCATCAGTGTCACAGAGATGACGTGAAGGGTAAAGATATCACGGGATGACCCCATTGCCAACCCAGATATCTTCTTCCTATAAATACCAAGACCCTGGAGAGTGCAAGGGGTTGGCATATTTTTGTAAAGAAACACTCCATAAGAAATAGTCAAGAGATATCAATAATATCGACTGGTGGACTAGAGGGATTTTAACCTTCGAACCACCTAAAAAGAAAGGAGTGACCATCTTCCCATGCTTTTAGTTTCTCAAATCCAGAATATAATTATTTTCATATTACGGTTCACCAATTTGCACTAATCCATCCTATTTATTCGTATAATTACCTGTTGGCGAAGAATCACGTCAACACCAAGCTATTATTATTATTTGATACATTATTTATGGTACTACTGCTACACTCACTCTCTGCCTCGAAGAAGTCTGAATTTAAACTATTGATCGCATATTTAAAGTTGTCGTCTCCGTCAAATAAATGATACGGAATGGGAAAATTGTCTAAAAGTGAGAAGTCAGTACCGTTCTCATCAGAAGACTCGAGTATGGGCTCGGGGTATTCTGGAAGTTTTTGCTTACCCTTCCCATGTTGGGTAGGGGTAGCAGCAGCTCATGGGGTGCTGGAGGGTTCCCTGATGGTCACTCTTGTTGCCTGCCGTCTCTGGGGCTATGACACATCTTGTTGCTGCTCGGGGATCTCTCCTCCAGTGGCACTCCCTATTGTAGACTCCCTCACTTCCTGGTGAGGTGTAAGAAGGTCGACCAACCTTAAGTTGCTCTCAGTAACCAGCTCTTTAATGCTCTTCTTGATGTTCGTCATGCTGGCCAAGATTGCTGCCCTTATCTCCATCTCTGGAGTAGGGTCTAGTCGGTACCATGGACCTAAACAACACCAAAGTTCTAAAGACGGTATAGAAAAGCTAGAAGAAATAATATGACCAGTGAGTAAAAGTTTTACCTCCTCGAGTGAAGGCCAGGTTATCAGCGACCAAGTCCGTTGTAAGAAAGTACTCCTAGAAGTACTTCCCTACATTGGATTTGTAGGTGATGTCACTCAGGAAGGTACGATCGGACTCTTGATGGTAGAAGTGGAAGAACCCCGTGTTGTTGTGGTTGGGGTTGGATTTGAGATCGAACAGGTAGTTGATCTCATGTGGTGTAGGTACTGGCCACTTCTTATGGTTATAAAGGATATAGAGTGCAGATAGTACTCTATATCCATTGGGGGTAATTTGAAAGGGGGCGACCTCAAAATAATTGGCCATGAATTGAAAGAATTCGTGTAGGGGCAAGATTTCCCCTGCCTCGATATGGTACCTCGACTAGGCGCTGAAGGCGCCTTCGGGCATGTTTGCCCTCTGGTCGGGTGAAGGTTTGATTAGGGTTATCCTAGGAAGACCGTACTTCTTGAGATAGTTATTCACCATCCTAGCTGATATGATGCTAGGAGGGGCAACGTACCATTCGACCTCTAGCCTAAGGTCGTCACGAGGTCGGGCTTTAGGTTGAATTTTGGGTTGTACAGTATTTACAGGTTGAGGGTTTATAGAAGGATCCACGGTGCGAGGGGCAGACTGGTTAGAAGAAGGGTTGCCTGTTTTCTTCTTTCTACGAGCACTATACTTCACGCGACCCATGTTCAGTGGACTTGGCGGAGGTCTAGTCGCTAGGTTTTGTTGAGAAAATGGGACTTCTAAAAACGGCAGTGACGGTTGTTCTTGACCCTCGAACAGTAATGCGAGAAGATCGTCGTCGATTGACCTCTCACCTCCCCAAGGATCGTGCATGAAAATCTAGGAACAGAAAAGGGGAGATGATAATCTACGGCCAACAGATAAAAGAAGTGGAAACGTTAGGATAATGTTGCTTGTGTATAAAAGCTAAGCTTTTATACGACCAGCAACATTCTAACATAAACACTAAAGTCATGCGAACAGGTTGGAAAATTGAAAAGCGGAAGTGAAAAGTTTTTTCGGGGAAACTTTTTAACTCGGAAAACAGGCGGGAAAAACCTAGATTTTTCAGAAAGCATAAAAAACGAATGTTACTACCTACGAGCCTGATTACCCCGAAATCATTTTTCCTCAAGAACATTCAAAAACTCAAAGCTCGAATATCAGAAAACTAGAGAAATAAATGTTGCATGGTATAGCAGAGACTAATCGATCAAGAAACTTACTTGAATGAAAGATTGCAGCGAAGTCACGAGCGTTGATGCTTGCGGCTGGACGGACACACCTTGGATCACCAAATTTTTCTAAGTTTTTCTTGATTTTCTCTTCTGAGTTCTTGAGAAAAAGAAGAGTGGTAAAAGGTAAAAAGTGAGAAGAGTTAGTTATTTATATTGATCGTGGCATAGTTAAAAAGGTAATGATGGGGATGAGTTTTCAAAACGTGGGGAATCGTGTTAGCCGTCAAAACATTTTTGGGAAACTGCAACGACCACAATTAGCTACTTTTTCAGAAAGGCGCTGACAGATGTGACAGGTCATACAGAAGGTCGGTCGATTAAGTTTATTATATGCTGGTCACAGTAAAATAAACTTGGGGAAAATGTTTACCCAAAAAAGGACTACCTGATGATGTTGCAGAATTAGCCTACACGTGGGATACACATGACAGTTTAAGTGAGTATGATATGTTCGACCATCGACCAGAAAAGAATTGGCTCATCAGACATCATATTTATGGGCGACCAGTCTGGTCGTATCTTTTCATTTATTTCTTTCAGATGTGTAATCTTATAATTACGTATTAATTGCGATTTCCATTATTATTTAGATACGCCTATATTAAATGTAATTAAGGTCCATCGGCCCATGTAGAACTCCTTGAGCCTATAAATAAGAATCAAATGACTCAAGAGTGGGGACTTTTGACTTCAAAATTCTAAGAGAGAAATATAGTGTTTTTACCCACCATAATTGTTGTACGCCCTGATTTTCATACGGACTGATTAGCGAGCTGAGTTGCGGCCTAATCATGATTACCTCGTGGATATCCCCAAAATCGGAGCTTCCGTCATAAGATCATACCTCCTTAGCTCGAGGTAACCCAAGGGTTCGCCAAGATTGCCTAAGACTTGAGTCCGGACTCTGGAGGCCGAAGGTCGAGTCAGGTATCCAGCTCGTGGAACGAGCTAGATTTGGAAGCTATGACTCTTTGTAAAGTCAACACACGCAAGGTAAACGTGCATATATCAGACATCACGTGTCTGATATGCCCCTGACTTCTCGGACAAGCAGCAGGAACGTGCGTATTCAGACACCCACGACTGGGTTGGGCCGTGCAGCCCATTATCTCCTTACCTATTGATTTGACCACACTTATGTGTCAAGTTTAGGAATTAATCATGAATGTCATAGAGTTGATACGATAGGTAAGAAGGTCACGGGTTGACCTTCTTACCAACTGCCAGGTGCCTTCTCCTATAAATATGGAGACCCTGGGAGTTGATAAGGGTTGGATTATCTCTTGTAAGAAATACCCTGTAATCAAATATCCAGTATATAGCAATAATACTGACTAGTGGAGTAGAAGGATTTTAACCTTTGAACCACTTAAAAAACGTGTCTTTAGTGACCTTTTCATCTCTAAGATCATATATCTGTTTCGGTTCAACATTAGCACTAATCCCTTTCTCTTCTTTTCTTAATTACCTGTTTGCGAAGAACCGCGTCAACAGTTTGGTGCTTTCATTGAGAGCAAGTTTGATTAGTGCTGTCGCAAACACCCAACTATGGTGACTACTCAATCCAGGCACGGTAACGAGACAGAACAGCATGATGGGCAGGAGGCTCATCATACTGCCACCCCTGGAGAACAAGTTCCTGAGGCCCAGCAACGACCAGGAAAGCAGCCGGTGGGCCAAGATGACACCAGAAGTTCGGCCCCCCGGCCACCTAATCCAAACCCGTGTTATTACACGGCGGTGGAGATGGAGAACGCTCAGCTGAGGAGCCAGCTAGCAATAGCTAACCAGCAGATCAAGGATGTGCTGGCCCGACTACCCCCTCTCACAACCGACGCTAACGTCGGAGAGAGGCAAGGCGAGGCTCCTAAGTCTCGTCGGGGTAACCGGTCCAGGCATAGCCGCTCAGATAGACTTCCGACAGCCAACTCCACTCCTTCATCACACCATCGAGAGGCAAACTTCAAAGAAGTGCCTGGAGCCGGGCAACAGCAATACAGCCGTTCGGTCAGAACGTCAACTCCTAACTCCCAACCATCCTCGAGAGCGCCAAGGGGAGCTCGAGGAAATTCCCGAAGGAGATCCGGGGAGGGCTCGCAGCATCAGCCCGTCCCCAACAACTGTCCTGCGCCTCGTCTAGATCAGCAGGCGCGGGACCAGCAGGTTGGCAGGGCCGAAAGGCCCCCACCAAACTTGATCTGTCCTGACGGAACTAGGATCGCCTCTCCAGTCAGGCATCCTCCATCTCCAATCAGATATCTGTCTCCTCCTCGGCCCGTCTGAGATATCCCAGCCTATGGGAGTAGTAAGAGAAACCCGCCATTAGCTGGACCTTCCCAGCGTAGCAGGGCGCCAAGGGAAAGCCCAGATCCTCACCACCAAAGGCAGACTCCAAGCCTATCTAGTAGGAGCCACTGGACCGGCAGTCGCCGGAGTAATCTCTCTAGGGGAGACCTGCGTCAGCGTTTGAGTTCGGCGCAAAGTCATCAAACCACCCAGGGAGGCGACCTTTGAGATCGCCTTAACTCTCATAGGCGGGAACCAGCAGGAGGAGATGGCCACGCTCGCTCAGGGGGGGCCCTGTCCAAAGTACGTAACGGAGGGAATGTCCCAAATAACCTATCTCAAGATAGGAGGGGCAATAACCCACCAAATATGTACAATGGGTCCGGAGCTGTTGAACAGCCCCGGAATAACCAAGGACATCAGGACCAAACCCTCGAGCGCCTGACTCAAATGGAGGAGCTGATGAGGAAGCTCCTGTCAGAAAAAGAAAAAGATGAATATGATTCAGGGGACGAGATGGAGCTCTTCGCCCCCAGCATAGCAGCAACGGTGTACCCATCTGGTTTCCGTATGCCGCACCTGTCAAAGTTCAATGGGGACGGAGACCCATCGGACCATCTAGGGATGTTCAACACCCTAATGATGGCCCACAACATTGGCCTCGAGCTGAGGTGTTTAATCTTCCCTTCCACACTGACTGGACCTGCCAGGCAATGGTTCAAGCAAAGTAAAAGATAGTCAATCAGCTCCTGGAAGACTTTCTCGGCAGACTTCAAAAGGGCATTCCGAGCCTCCTAGGCCGCCCGTGTTCAGGCCGACTCCCTGGCTAACGTGAGGCAGCAGCCCGGTGAGACTTTGAAGGCCTATCTGAGTAGATTTGTGAACGTCGCTGCTTGAGCCAGAGATGCGGATGATAGCTCCAAGCTCATGGCCATGAGAACTAGAATCCTCGTCGGAGGAGATCTCTGGAAGGATATACAAAGGAAGGGAGTCAGCTCGGTTAACGAATTCCTTAACAGGGCCCAAGAATGGATTAACTTGGAGGAAGCCGAAGCCTCAGCTGCGGGAACCAGGCAGGTCCCCGAACAGCCCGCTGGAGTGGGGACGAAGGTCGTGGTAGCGACCCAAAACGTCACACAGAATAACCAGCCCGGTGGAGGCAAAAGAAAGGGAAATGGTGAAAACAGTCAGCACGGCCAAAAGAAGAATAAGTCCGTAGACAAAGTCAAGCCCGTCTTCGCGACTTATACAGAGCTCACCCAGTCTAGGGAGAATATCTTCCTAGCTAACTCTACTCGAGTCCCCTGGAAGAGGCCGAAGCCATTAAAGCACCACAAGGGGAAGAGAGACACCTCCAAGTTTTGTCATTTTCATAAAGATGTTGGCCACAATACCGACGATTGTAGGCATTTAAAAGACGAGATTGAGACTCTCATTCGAGCCGGCCCCTTGGCTCAGTATGCGCGGAACAGGGTTCCAGCAAGTCGACCTGCTCCAGAAGTCCCGGCCAGTCAGCCCGGGCCTCGGGTAGATCAGGACATCCCTCCTCCCGTGGTTGGAGGAGAGATATCCACCATCTCTGGAGGTCCGCATATGGCCGGCACGAGCAGGAGTGCCCAGAAGAGATACGTGAACGAACTAAAGGCTCATAACGGAGTAGAGTTCGTCCCGGAGCAGCGTCAGTCAAAGCAGCAGCGATTGGAGAGGCAACCGATCATTTTTACGGAGGAAGATACAGGCCATGTCCAATTCCCTCACAATGACCCTTTGGTCGTGGAAGTTCAGCTCGCCAATCAGAGAGTGAGGAGGGTGCTGATCGACAACGGGAGCTCGGTGAACCTCCTATTCCGATCCACGTTAGAGAAGATGGGTTTGACCATTGCCGAGCTAAAGGCGACCTCCATGATGTTGTATGGTTTTTTGGGAGAGGGATCAGCAGCAATAGGGACGATCGAGCTGGTGATCACTCTAGGAGAAGGATCTCGGACAGTCTCCAAGCTCCTCGAGTTCATGGTCATCGACTGCTCTGCTGCATACAACGCGATCTTGGGACGACCTACGCTCATGGAGTTTGAGGCCGTCACTTCCATTCGCCACCTCGTGATGAAATTCCCTACTTCCACGGGAATATGCACTGTTCGTGGCGATCAGCTCGCTGCCAGGGAATGCTACAGCATTTCTATGAAGGGAAAATCTAAACCCGAGCAGCTGGCAATGACCATTCAAGATGGTGAAGAGGAATCTCAGGAACCCTTAGCTAATCCTGAGATTGAAAAACCTCAAAGTGCCGAAGGGGAAAATGTCGTCTTAAGTGAGGATATTGACCCCCGAATAGGCGAGGACAGATCCGAGCTCCAGGCGATTGAGGAGCTCGAGGAAGTGAACATTGATCCGCAGAATCCATCACGGATGGTCAAGCTCGGGAAAAACCTCTGTAGCAAGAGGAAGGCAGAGCTGACTAAGTTTCTGCGGGATAACCTGGACGTGTTTGCCTAGTCCCACGGGGACATGGTGGGAATCAGCCCGAGTGTCATCATGCACACACTTCATCTGGATAAAAGCATTCCTGCCAAGTCCCAGAAGCAAAGACGCCTAGGAACAGCTCGGGCTGAAGCCCTAAAAGAAGAGGTGGCCCAGCTCAAGAAATGTGGCTTTATCCGTGAAGCCAAGTTTCCAATATGGGTCGCCAACCCCGTGCCGGTCCCGAAGCCCAACAGAAAGTGGTGGACCTGCATAGACTTCTCCGACCTGAATAAAGCCTGCCACAAGGATTGTTTTCCACTACCAAGGATTGACCAGCTGGTAGATGCCACGGCGGGGCACGAGCTCATGTCTTTTATGGACGTGTACTCAGGCTACAATCAGATTGCCATGAATCCGGCGGACCAGGAACACACCAGCTTCATGACCCCGACTAACTTTTATTGTTACAAGGTCATGTTGTTCGGGCTGAAGAACGCCGGAGCTACCTACAAAAGGTTAGTAAACAGAATGCTCGCAAGCCAGATCGGGAAAAACATGGAAGTTTACGTTGATGACATGCTAGTCAAGTCAAAGACTGCCGATAACCATGTTTCCGACCTGGAAGAATGTTTTAAGATACTACAGGAGTATGGCATGAGGCTTAATCCACAGAAGTGCACTTTTGGAGTCGCGTCCGGGAAGTTCCTGGGCTTCATAGTCAATACCCGAGGAATCGAGGCAAACCCCGACAAGATCAGATCACTGCTCGAGCTTCCCTCGCCCAGGTCACGAAAAGATGTCCAAGGCCTGATAGGAAGAGTGGCAGCCCTCAATCGGTTTATTTCCAAGTCCACCGATAAGTGTTTGCCATTCTACAACCTGCTCCGAGGAAACAAGAAGTTCGAATGGACAGAAGAGTGCGAAAGCGCATTCCTCGACCTGAAGGCACATCTGGCCGAGCCGCCCATACTATCCCAACCCAAAGCAGGAGAGCCTCTTTTTCTCTACCTGGTTGTCACTGGGGATGCAGCTAGTACCATGTTGGTACGAGAAGAAGACCGAGTTCAGAAACCAGTCTACTACATCAGTAAGAGACTTCTCGGGGCTGAATCTCGATACCCGTTGATGGAGAAATTGGCGTTCTGCCTCATCACGGCCTCGTGAAAGCTCAGGCCGTACTTCCAGTCCCATTCGATACACGTCATGACCAATCAACCTTTAAGGCAGGTTTTGCAGAAACCTAAAGCATCGGGACATTTGTTAAAATGGGCAATCGAACTCAGTCAGTTCGAGATTTTGTACACTCCACGAACTGCTATAAAAAGTCAAGCCCTGGCCGATTTTATGGCAGAATGCATGGGATTCCAGGAGGATCCCGCAAAAGACTTACCCCAAATCAGCTCGCCCCGGGCGTCGTGGAGGATCTTTGTGGATGGTTCATCCAACGAGAACGGCTCTGGAGCTGGGATCATTTTGATATCCCCCGAGGGACATAGATTCCACTCGGCACTGAGGTTTGGATTCAAGGCCTCCAACAACGAGGCCGAATACGAAGCTTTGCTGGCCGGGCTGAGGATAGCCCAGGAGTTGAGGGCGGGCTCCGTCCAGTGCTTCAGTGACTCCCAACTCGTGGTAAACCAGGTTCTGGGCGAATATCAAGCACGGGGACCCAAGATGGCCGCCTATCTAGCAAAGGTAAAAGCTGAGCTGTCCGCGTTTGAGCGAGGCTCGATCGAACAGATACCTCGGGAGCAGAACGCCAATGCAAACGCTCTTGCCAAGCTCGCCACCTCTGGGGAAACGGAGACCTTGGGGTTAGTGCCAATAGAGTTCTTGGAGAAACCAAGCATAGTAGATGTCAGGACGGAGGTCGAGATGATCGATGCCAGGCCGACCTGGATGACCCCCATCCTTGAGTATCTCGTCGAGGGAAAGCTGCCTAAAGGGCGTAATGATGCACGGCGAGTACTCTTTCAAGCTCCCAGGTATACGATAGTAGATGGGGTGTTATATCGGCGTGGGCACTCCCTGCCTCTCATACGATGTGTTCTTCTAGGTGAAGCAAAGGCCATCCTACAGGAGGTGCACGAGGGTTTTTGCGGAGACCACACTGGGGGGCAGAGCTTGGCCTTAAAGGTCCTGAGGCAAGGGTATTACTAGCTAACTCTGTCCAAAGACTCGATTTCATCCGTGAAGAGGTGCGACAAGTGACAGCGATTCGCCGCAATTGCCCGAGCTCCTCCAGCTGAGCTAAATATGATCTCGTCCCCATGGCCGTTTGTCGTTTGGGGGATAGACTTGGTTGGCGCCCTCCCCACTGGAAAGGGCGGGGTCCGTTATGCCGTGGTAGCCATCGACTACTTTACGAAGTGGGCTGAGGCAGAACCTTTGGCAACGATAACGTCCAAAAAAGTGCTTGACTTCGTGGTTAAAAGCACTATCTGTCGATTCGGCCTGCCCAAGAAGATCGTCTCCGATAATGGTACGCAGTTCGACAGCGACCTGTTCACCAAGTTTTGTGAAAGGTACAGAATTGTAAAAAGTTTCTCCTCTGTGGCCTATCCTCAGGCGAATGGCCAAGTCGAAGCTGTCAACAAGACTCTAAAGGCGAGCCTCAAGAAGAGATTAGATGAAGCGAAGGGGGTCTGGCCAGAACAGCTCCCCCAGGTCCTATGGGCATATCGGACCTCACATCGAACTCCTACGGGTCATACTCCTTTTTCCCTAACCTTTGGGAGTGAGGCAGTCCTCCCCATGGAGGTTAAGGTGCTTTCGCATAGGGTCCAATCTTACGACCAGGACCGCAACCACGAGCTACTGTGCAATTCCCTTGACCTAGTTGATGAAAGGCGAGAAGATTCGCAACTCCAGCTCGCCCATTATCAGCAGAAAATCACTCGCTATTTCAACTCCAAAGTCAAAAAGCGCGCCTTTAGCGTTGGTGACTTGGTCCTAAGGAGAGTTTTCCTGGCTGGGAAAGATCCCAAAGATGGAGTCTTGGGACCAAACTGGGAAGGATCGTACCAGGTCATCGAAATCATTAAGGAGGGAACTTATAAGTTAGCTCAACTTGATGGAGGGGCAGTCCCGCGAACTTGGAACACCATCCATTTAAAGAAATATTATCAATGATTCACTTGTAAGGCCTGGAGGGCCATTTTTTATGTATTAATGAGAATCAGCTTTTTGTACATGTTTGCAAGTGTAATCTAAAGTAACCACGAAAGACCCTTTCCCAGTTACTTGGGGGGCATATGGTACCTGGATATAACTAGGTCTCCTTAATGACTTAGAAGTTGATTCATATCGATTGACCGTTGTTTTTCTTAAAAAACGCGAGATATGGATAAGGATTAACGCTAACTAAGTCCTATCCTGGATATAACCAGGTCATAAAACTTAGAAGTTGATTTAAATCTATTGATTGTTGTTCTTCCTAAAGAGCTCGAGATATGGATAAAAGTTAACGCGAACTAAGTTTTCAAATTAAGTTCCTGGTCATAACCAGGTCATAAAACTTAGAAGTTGATTTAAATCTATTGATTGTTGTTCTTCCTAAAGAGCTCGAGATATGGATAAAAGTTAACGCGAACTAAGTTTTCAAATTAAGTTCCTGGTCATAACCGGGTCATAAAACTTAGAATTTGATTTAAATCTATTGATCGTTGTTCTTCCTAAAGAGCTCGAGATATGGATAAAAGTTAACGCGAACTAAGTTTTCAAATTAAGTTCCTGGTCATAACCGGGTCATAAAACTTAGAATTTGATTTAAATCTATTGATCGTTGTTCTTCCTAAAGAGCTCGAGATATGGATAAAGGATTAATGCGAACTAAGTTTTTCAAAAAACTGTAACCAAAATGCGTAAGGGCAAGAAAGAGGATCAATTAAAAGCATTGAATCAAATTGTCTCGAGGTGGAAGCACCCCATGCAAAGGTTACACAAAAAATATTAAAAAATAGTAAAGGGCACAAGAGAAGAAACGCCCTAAGCTCCGTCAGGTGGCCCCTTGGAGGTCGCCGTCTCACCTTGCTCAGCTGCGCCAGAGCCTTCCCTGATCTCGGAGGGCGCCTCTTTATCAAGGCGAGCTTGGAACTTCACCAGCAAGCTCTCCCAAAGGCTCGCTGACAGGAAGGAGAAGTCAGCGTCTGGATTGTAGGCCCAGCAATGGTAGAACAGGTCTTCCAGGGACTTTTCTGAAGTTGTCCGCTCGGCCTCTAGGGCGGTCTGGGCGGCTTGGGCCTCAGCCCTCACGACATCTAGGTCTGTCCGCGAGGTGGCGAGGGAGGTCTCGAGCTCTTGGACCTTCGAGCGGGTTTTTTCTAACTCAACCTGCGAGGCCGCCAAGGCATCCTTAGCCGCCTGCAGAGTAGTCTGGTGCTCGCTCCTCAGGTCCTCGAGCTAAGTTTTGGTCCTGGCGATGCTCTGGTGAAGGGCAACGGTGCTCTGCGAAGGTGAAAGGACAATTGCCTTAGAAAAAAGAGAAAGAAAATACAGGGCAAAGTGTAATAATAAAAACCACAAAAAGGTTAGTTAGCTTACCGTCATGGCCATGCCCAGTGAAGACTCCAGCACGCCCACCGGGCTCATTGTCTCGATGGCCCGGAGCTCCTTCTCGGTGAACTTGTTTATATGGCTGATGGCGTAGTTCGCCGACTCATACACCGTTCCCCGGAAGGCCTCGGGGATCTTCCCCAGGTCCTGGGGATTGACTGGGATGCGTACCTCGGAGGGTACAATTGCCGAAGTCCCGAGCTCCGTTCCTGCGTCCCGGGCGGCGGCCGGAGCTCGCGGAGGGGGTGGAGGCATGTTGCTTCCCCCCGCAGCAGGAGGAACCGCTCCCACGGCCTGGGCAGCTGGGGCTTGCTCCTTCTCCTTTGCAGGAGACTTGGCGGGGGTCCCGGCGGCGTGCTTGGACGTCCGGAGCCTCTTCATTTTTGGCCCAGCGGCCCCTACTGGGGGGGTTCCCCCCGAAGAACGCACCTCGCAGGCTCTCCTCGAGCTGAGACATCTCTTCTGTCAAAACAAAAACATGGTTAGTACGAGAGTTAGCAATCATACAGAAACAAAAACAAAGGGGTAATGAGAGAAATTCAAGTATATGTATGCTAAAGGGAATCCTACCCCCCGAGCTAGTAGAAGAATCTAAGTTGATTACTTCTCGAGCTGGCGCAAGTTCTGGGTCCAAGGCTGACTCAGGGCTAGATTCCTCTACATATTGCCTAAGCCCCGAAGCTACGGTACCCCTCCGGAGTGATGGCCATGACCGAAGGTTGGTCCCATACTCCTTGAATAGGATCGACCTAAAGGCTAGGGTGTTATCTACTACTACGGTACCCCTAGGCCAGCTATCTTGGTAGTCCAGCACAAGCCGATCGACACAGTGGAGCAGGGTTGTGTTCAGGTTCGGATCACTTCGATGACGATGGACGAGCTTCCTAGGATTGAACCTAGATAGCTGGGGGTCTGATGTGGCCCTATCTAGACTCCTAAACATGTAAAGGTTACCTTGGCCAGAAGGACCCGCGGCTGCTCCGGATTGGATCCTCTCCTCGCCCGTCCTCTGGGCGACCTCCAAAGCCCGCTTCTTGTTCCTCACGAGGAGAACTTCGTCGTCCTCGCCCTCCTCATCTTCATCTCCCGTGACCTCCTCCACGATGATGGGTCTGGTGTCGCAAGCTAGGGGAAGCCCCCGGGGCCTCCTGAGGTTCAAAGTCTGATTTGGGAAAATCAGCTTGCAGGCTACCATCGTCTCGTCTGTTACGAGCACGCGGTTATCTTTCTCACTGGGGGGCAAGCCCACCAATGTCTCGTATTGGGTCCCGAGGGTCACAGATTTCTCTGTCCTTGCGAAGATGGCTGCAGGATTAGTCTAAGTCAGAAAGGGATACGGGAGGAGCTAAAACGACACTTAACTTACGAGCTAAGGATAAAAAAACACTTACGAGGACGATTGAAGTAGTGGAGCTCGCAGTTTCTGAACCCCGTCGACATGAAGAATTGATCCTTGAAGTCGTTGGGGTGGCTGGGCAGCTCGATAACCGCAGCCGTATTGGGAAATCGGGTTAAGTAGTAAAACCTGTCGCCTCGCCCCCGCTGGTCCGGGCTGGCCTTGAGGCAGAAGAAGTACAAAATTTACGCTGGAGTGGGGACCTCCCACTCGTGCTTCAAAAATAAATATCTCAACCCCGCCAACAACCGATAAGAGTTGGGGGGAGCTGGAATTGGGCCAACTTCACATAATTTAGGAATTCAGCAAAATACTGGTCCAGCGGGAGGAATGCCCCCGCCTTGAAATGCTCACCGCTCCAGGCCGCAACTGCCTCGTCAAGCGGCGCGCAGCTCCGCTCGCCTTCCGCGGGAGGTCGGGCAATCACTGACGCTCTCCCTAGCCCGATGTTGTGGGAGAGGAATATCTTATTGATCTTCGTCTGGTCGGTAATCTTTGAGACGATCTTCTCCGCCTCGAAGAACGCATCAGGAGCCACCTCGAGCTCCTGCTCCACTGCCGGCCCAAAGGTGGGGATCGGGGAGTCCGGCATCACCGCCTTTCCTTTGTCTTGTTGGGAGGATGAGCTGCCGACGATCTGCTTGGGAGTGTTCCTCTTCGGTGCCATCTGGTCGCCTAGTGAACAAAAGAAAATATTTCAAAAAAGGTGACCCAAGCATGAGGAAAAATCAAATGTTATTTGCACGAGCTGAGGTAAGCCCAGCCCATGGAGAGTGGGACCACGGGGTTCAATGAACACGCGCCTGTGCTCCCAACAGATCCTCGATTACTCAGAATTCGTGTGTCAGGAGGGTCAGGATAGAATTTTCCTTGGGGGGAAAGTTTCAGTAGGCAAAGAGGGCAAAACCGCCTGTGAAGAGTGTCCCCTAAGCTACCCGGTTTTGCACCCAAAATTCCAAAACTCCTACCAAGAAATTTTCCCCAGAAAATGCATCCTATAAACCGTACTCCTAAACGATTTCCTACAGCAAAAAATACCCTAACGTAAAAGGCTTTCACCCTTCATACCCACAAAAACTAATAAACCCTTGCATGTGGCTACAGTAAATATTTACCTAAGCTACAGTGAAAAGTATTTTCAAAACACGCATGGTCAGGAGACTTACAGAGTGTTTGGTTGGGAGGAGAATGAAGGTGTCGCCTAGGTTGGAGCTTCGTAGGAGTTACTGTCTCCAAAGATTCAAAGGAATCCTCACGCCTGAGCTTCTTGAACACTGAGATTGGCGGTCGCAGAGAAGAGGGTTTCTTTTTCTTCTAAGATGAAGAGAGAAGAAGGAAAGAAGTTCTGAGAAATTTCAAATGAAAGGGTGGCCCATGCGTATGGTGGCCACCCCTTTTATATACATGAAGGATCACGTATAGAGGTCCGTTGGATGGCCCTGATGTGGGATCCAAGGCCCTCCACTCGAAATACGAAACGACGGCTGGGCATGGGCTAGGCCATTAAATGCGGTTCTCGGAAGACGTACCATCACCAACCACGATGTTCCACGTATTAGGCGCCTGCGCCTACTGTGGCCATATGCGACGTCGTTTACCACGAGCTGGGGCTTGGGGGCAGATGTACGCCCTGATTTTCATACGGACTGATTAGCGAGCTGAGCTGCGGCCTAATCGTGATTACCTCGTGGATATCCCCAAAACCGAAGCTTCCGTCATAAGATCATACCTCCTTAGCTCAAGGTAACCCAAGGGTTCGCCAAGATTGCCTAAGACTTGAGTCCAGACTCTGGAGGCCAAAGGTCGAGTCAGGTATCCAGCTCGTGGAACGAGCTAGATTTGGAAGCTATGACTCTTTGTAAAGTCAACACACGCAAGGTAAACGTGCATATATCAGACATCACGTGTCTAATATGCCCCTGACTTCTCTGACACGCAGCAGGAACGTGCGTATTCAGACACCCACAACTGGGTTGGGCCGTGCAGCCCATTATCTCCTTACCTATTGATTTGACCACACTTATGTGTCAGGTTTAGGAATTAATCATGAATGTCACAGAGTTGATACGATAGGTAAGAAGGTCACGGGATGACCTTCTTACCAACTCCCAGTGCCTTCTCCTATAAATATGGAGACCCTGGGAGTTGATAAGGGTTGGATTATCTCTTGTAAGAAATACCATGTAATCAAATATCCAGTATATAGCAATAATACTGACTAGTGGAGTAGAAGGATTTTAACCTTTGAACCACTTAAAAAACGTGGCTTTAGTCACCTTTTCATTTCTAAGATCATATATCTGTCTCGGTTCAACATTAGCACTAATCCCTTTCTCTTCTTTTCTTAATTACCTGTTGGCGAAGAACCGCGTCAACAATTGTATTCATCAGAAAGCTTGTGAAACTCGTGAACCCTAGTTCATTGATCACAGTTCTTGGAATTCTACATCAATAAGAACACTAAGTGGACGTAGGATGTTACCTTTTACTGGGGCCGAACCACTATAAATCTTTTGTGACGTTTATCTTTTTGTCTTGATTTCATCTCATTTCTGTCGTTTTACTTGACTCCATGTTGTTGACTAATTCGAGGGTCAACAAAGTTTTTTTTTTTTTGGGATGTATGAAATGTGAATTATTTTTTAAATCATAATTAATTTAGAATAATTCAATAAATAATGGTTGAGTTCGGTGGAGGTGGTTTCAAATCAATGGATCGGGTTCTGTATTAAGAGTTTAGGGGGCCATAGTGGTGGGAACGATTTTACTGATCTCAGCCCTCTCTCAATATGGCTAACTTCGGAACAGCGACAAGTTTCGAGCCTAAGAATTAAGTCTATAGGGTGGTTAGAAACAGAGATAGAAAATAATAAAGATGGCCTAATAGTCTAAGTATAGAAACACATCTTAATTTATAAAGATGACTTACATAAATTTTCATAAGAAATCATAACTAGTAGGTCCGAGTTATGTTTGCTTAGACTAAGTTTGTGCCTTAGAAACTATTAGGGTAAGTTCTAACATGTTTCTCTCAACTGTTAGAACTCTACCGAAGATATCACTCCGAAGGTCTGCACGCACTACCGGCAATGCCACCACCAATGAGACCCTCGAGACCCCTCCAGTCCGAAGAAGGGTAAGATTTGCTGCCACTGCTGCTACTAATGGGAACGCACCACCTCCGGTTGACAACGACGTTGAATTCATCCGGTTACGACCACAAGTAGAAGAACTACACAGCAACAATAACAACCTCAGCCGCAGCTAGCTGCTCAAGCACCCCAACCAGAGTAGAACGGAGGACATCCAAATGGCGGCTATCCAAATGGAGGATATCCGTACGGGGTATGGCCGATGGCAAATTTTGCACCCTATCCAGCTCAATACATGGAGCTAGTCTACGAGCGTTTTCGAAAGTAGCACGCTCTGAAATTTGAAGGGACAACCGACCCTTTTGAGGCTGAGGAGTGGCTCAAGAATGTAGAGCCGATTCTGACACACATGAACCATGGCAACGCAGATCGTATATCCTGTGTTTCTTCTCTACTGAAAAAGGATGTCAGAATCTGGTGGGATCTGGTGCAGCAGTCTTACGATATCACCACCATGACCTGGGCCAGATTTGTGGAACTATTTCACAAGAAGTACTACAATTCGGCAGTCAAGTACGCCTGGCAGTTTGATCGGCTAGCAAAGTTCGCACCAAAGTTAGTCCCGAATGACTACTTGCAGGTAATCAAGTTTTCCAGAGGGCTCAGATCAAGGATCGCTTTAGGGGTTAAGCTAGCAAACCCCAAAACCACTTCTTACATCGATGTCCTGGAATGACTATAGAGGTGGAAAGGCTCCGGGGAAATTTTAGCAAGGAGGAGGCAATCAAGTCAGACCCCAAGCAACAAAATCAAACTTAGAATGGTTGGAACCACAACAACCAGTATAACAATAATGGACAGAAAAGGACGTATCCCGATAAAAAGTAGACTGACACCGACAAAAGCGCACGGACTAACAACAAGTCGGGTTATGTGGAATACCCCCAATGCTCCAAGTGCTAGAAGAGACATACTGGGGAGTGTCATGCAAACATCAAGGGTTGCTACAAGTGTGGCCAGGAAGGTCATCTGAAAAGAGAATGCCCTTAGCTAAGAGCAGAAGAGAAGAAAGATAACAAGATGGTTCCAACCAGAGTCTTCGCTTTGACCCAAGGAGAAGCTGAAACCAGTAATAAGGTAATCACAGGTCAGCTTCCTATCCTCGATAATATATGTTCAGTATTGTTTAATTCGGGAACAACACACTCGTATATCTCATCAAGAATGATAGAGAAACTAGACAAACCTTGTGAAAGATTTAGAAATAGGTTTGTTACGGAACTGCCTTCGGGCGAAATCGTTCTATCATTACGAATAGTACAAGGAGTACCAATCAAAGTTGAGGACACGGAGCTAGAAGGAGACCTGACATAGCTAAAGATCAAGGATTTTGACGTAATACTGGGCATGAACTGGCTAGCAGGACATGGCGTAACCATCGACTATTGACGCAAGCAAGTGACGTTTGAAACCCCAAGGGTCAGATGCTATTCATTATTTCTCTTTGAATTCAATTTTAGAAACATGTTCTAGGTTATCTCATATTAATTGTTTAAGATTAGATCTACATTAAAATAAATAAAGATCTTGTATAAGTTTTCCTAACAAAGTAGAATGAGTACGAAATGAGGTTACCTCTCGAGGACATCGAGTCGGGGGAGTAATGACCTAGTCCTATGATCTTAAGATGCAAATGGAAGCTTGAGTCATTGAAACTCGGAGCTAGACCTCGAGTGCTAAAACTCAAGTATAGCAAAAACCTAGTCTAAGGGTGGGGGAACTTGATTATCTGAACCTAGGATGTTGAGTTCATGACTTCCACATGGTTAAGGCCCGAGCTGACCCACCGGTGACCGCATACCGGGGCAGGTAGCTTAGTGCGAAGGACCTTCGAAGGGCCCGAGTCATTAAGACTCGAGGACACAGGACCACATTAAAGTTATTTTCATGGACATCAAGCCTAGAAGAAAACACTAAATATCCTAAGCGTCGAACACTAAGGAAAAAAACTCTACAGTGCAACAGACCTCCTAAAATCCTGAGTCATTGAAACTCAAGGTGTAGGATAGCCAATTGCTCTCACTTGACACTGCATGAAAGTTACTCTTAGTACCACGAGCCTAAGAAGAAACACTAAATGCACAAGCATCTAGACACCAGTAAGAGGATCCTCAAGCTCTAAGTACAGCAGGCTTGCCCCATCCTGGGTTGTTGGAACTCAGGGACGAAAGGTCACATCAAGTGTATCACTTGACCTCGTGTTAAAGTTACTATAGAGGGTCGCGAGCCTACAGCAACACTAAATGCCTAAAAATTGTCTAAGTACTAAGAGAAGTCGATAAAGACTCGAGTTTTCAAGACTCGAACACAAGACCTAAGTCAATGACTTGGGACTCTCGTGAGTTAGGCTACGTTGAGTTAAATTAACAAAGTCCAAATTTTCTATTTAATAAGTGTCAATTCGAGGATAATAGTGGAATCATGGCAATAAAGTAGTGCAAGCTACATATGTTTAAATGGAAAAATATTTACAATAGTGCTCGGGGGCTCGAGCGTTAATTGTCTATACCCCAATAAACTATGGCACGCAAGCCTACTTAGCTTAAATATACATGTAAAGAACAAAATTACTAGGGCCCTTGTTCTGGAGGAACCTCTGTCACCAGCTCAATCATATGATCGACTTCGGGGATGTGACCCGCAACTGCAGCTTCCCTCTCTTGGACCACCTTGCCCTCCTCTGTCTCAAGGTGTGCCTTGAGCATTGTCCTCATGTTGGGCTCCTCAGTCAATGAGAGACCCATATCTCTATTTCTCTGTCATGCAACAACGAGTGTATCATCAGCTATCATGTCGATGTCCTTTTCCAGTTCTTCTGCTCAGAGATGGAGGTCTTCGGCCTCCTTGGCGGCAACTTCGGCATGAGTAGCCAATAGTCACCCATGCAGTGTCCTCTCTGGCCTTGATCAGCTCCTTGGCGCAGACCAAAGACTCCACTCGGCTCAGCCAGAGCTCTTCATGGGCCTTAGGCAGCTCCTCCTCCATCGCACGGGTGTGACCCGCGGCATCCTCTAAAAACTTAGAGGAGATGTCCTCTAAAGTGGACAAGTTTGACCGCTCGGTGGCCAGCATAGTCTCCATCTCACGGACACGTGCCCTCGTATCCTTCACTTTCTTCTGGAGTCGTGAGTGCTCTTCCAGTGAGACCACGATTTCCCATAATCGCTCTAGCTTTTCTCGAGCCTGCGCCAGCTCTTCCTGAACCTTCTTCAACTCAAAGGACCGCATCATTACGATGTCCCCAAGTCATTGATTGAAAGTTGCAGTCTGTGCCAAGTTAGAGTATCAAATCAGTAAAAAGAAGCTGATGAAATCAATAATAGACTGAGATAAATGCTTGAAGACTTACCCTTACGGAGGAGTGGCAGCTAGCAACGATTAGTGAAACCTCGCTGTCTCTGCCACAAAGAGAAAAATTGTGGGAAGGCAACTCGCACAGGGACCCTGCTATCCTTTGGAGTAGCTCTGTAGCGAGCGAAGCAATCTTCCCTCCTACTCTCCCCACAAAGAGAGGTTCTAACTCCTCGTGGCTAGGAGGAGCGATAGAATCCTGCGGCCGGTCCTCGCACAAGAATTTAGAAAGGAGTCTGAAGTCTTCGTTGCCCTCGTCAATACGGGTGTTGTAGTACTCAACAATCTGTTTGTGTTTCTTGAAGTCTTCCCCCTCATAATGCTCCGGGAAGACAATTAAGCAAGGTGCCCTGGCCAGAGGAGAGTTGGGCACCTTTGAAGAGATTTCCTTGCCCTTCCTAAAGGATCCCCCATCATGATGGTGGAAACCTCGAGGTCAATGACCTCACCAGGAGCCACTCTCCTCGGGGTGAGGACCAATGGAGTAGCTGGGACCACCGGGGCTGAAGGCGCCATAGCCAGGGGCGTGGATGCTATGGTTGACGTCGTCGGGAGGTCAATCTAAGAGGGTCCTAACACCCTCCGATGCTTCAACCTGACCAATCCATACAGGCCCATGCTTTCTCGACAAGGAAAACAAAATGGTTAAGTTCTCAGAAGGAAAGGAAAGAAGTAAGTCCAAATGTCTCCCCCCAAAGTCCTTTTCAAATTACTCCTATCAATCTAAGTCTCCACTGTCTGAGGATGATTGAAGACTTGGGGGGCAAATGTTGTCCATGTTTTCACCACCCGACATGTGGCAGTTAGGAGTAATTAACGAAAAGACAAAGTATGATGTTCCCAGAGTGTGAGCTCCTCTACATACCCCGAGCCGGCCAGGCACGGATGTATCCAAGGGAGGCCACCCCTCAACGTTCGTCCTCAAGGTGTGGATGTCTCCAAGTGAGATTACGCTTCGAGGACCAGTTTAGAGGTCCTCGCGCCTCCTTCAGTCAGTTGTCCTCCGGGTCCAGGATTTTCTCCTCAAGACCTAGACGAGTTGTCAGGTGTCTGACGCTACGCATAAGAGCCACCAGAAGATCATTTGACAACCTTTTGGAAGATCCTCAAGTAGTGGTGTCGAGTTGTACACTCGACAATCGACATTTCCCATTATGCCGCTTGACATGGAGAAAATGTGCAGTCGCACTCTGACACTGTCAAGGGCATGTTCCCCATAAAGCTTGTGGACAACTTTCTGCAATGGGCCCCGTGAAATCCACCTGGGCAGTAGTCTCTATTTAGTGCACCCCTTTTTGTATTAATTCTAATTAATATCCCAGAATGGGGGAATTTGTATTAATGATAGACGATTAACATTAATGACCACAACCTCTATAAATAGGGTTGGTGTATCTCCATGTAGAGAGTCCAAATTTTATAGAGAGAAACTCTGTAACTCGGTGCAATATATACGATGTCTGAGAACCACCATTGAAGCTTATTCAAACAAGCTTCAAGCTCACTAAATATCAGAGACTCATGGACTAGGGCTCTTTTATAGCCTGAACAACGTAAAATCCTTGTGTTCTTGTTTGTTATTTTCTTTAAACTCTCAGATTAGGTTGATAGCGAAAAAGGCAGTCAAAAATTTACATAATGATTTTTTAATTTTTGTTAATAATTTTAGAAATCCAAATTTATTATTAATTTATCACTAATTTTATAATTATGGTTTATGTTGTTCACTAATTTTGTAATGTTGTAATTAATATATCACTAATAAAATTAAGCTAAGGAGCCACCTCACCCAGGCTAAAAGGCGAATAGACGAGATCATGGCTCAACTACCTCCTCCTACGACTGACGAGTATGTCGAAAAGAGGCAAAGTGGGTCCCACATATCTCGGCTCCATAGAGACAATCGACCCAACATGAGTCGTTCTGTCAACACCGAGCTCCTTGCCTTCTGAACGAACTCCTAGAAACAATCCTCCTTCTAATAATCGCAGAAATGAACAAGCGACTCACACTCGCAGAAATCAGCCTAGTCAGACAGAGCAAGCTGAGACCGCATCGAGAAGGGCGGAGGTCCCTTTGAATCCACCAGCACCTCAACCAGCAGCTCAGATACAAAGAAACAACTATATGTTGTCACCAACTCAGGAAATGGGAGTGGATCATGGATGAACTAATCTAGTCCGTCCAAATGGGACACGAATTTCTTCACTAATAAGGCATCCTCTCTCACCTATACGTCATCCAACACCACCATGCCCATAGAAGAATGCTTCTGGTCACGGAAATGAAAGGAGACATTCTATACCCGTAAGAGAGACGTATGTCCTGCGACCTCGTGGGAATAATCAAGCCCCGTGAACTCAGCCGCAAGCAGTAAGCTTCATGAATGGTAGTTATTGGACGGAGAGCCATCATGGAGGCAGAGTTGGGAGTGTACACAACACACCCTCCCAGAGACATGAGAGCATCTTGAGAAATCAGTTGAGCTCCGCCCAAAGTTTGCGTGCCAATACCCAATCTGATCTATGTGAACATATAAGCATGCAAAGAGGATAATCATCTCGTTACAATGATCTGAGTTACACTCAAACGAAGGGAGATCTGTCAATCTTGCACGATAATGGGAACGTCCCACCTAACCGAGCTTCGTCTTGGAGGGACAATAACCCATATAATGCACAAGATAGAATGGGAGTTGGTAGCCAGTTTCCAAATCATTTTTTTTCTAAATTTAAAATAAAAACTTAATATAAAAATACTTTTAAAATATGATTTTTTTTGTTTAATGAAGATTGGGTACCATGTATAAATCAGACGTTTTAAATGACAAAATTATCCTACCATAATGTATTCATGAAGATAATCATGAGGTGTGTAATGTAAAAACCACATGTGGATCTTTGTTCGGTTAAAAATCAGGAATAATAGATAGCATTGTTTCTTGAAAGGAAAAATATATATTTATATATGTGGTGATTGTACTGGATCAATTTTAGTGGTTTCTTCAAATAACCATCATAAAAACTCAACAAATGTTCAATGTAGGTGATCAAAAATAGCCCTTAGTAATCATATATACCTGAGTCTTGCAACGTCACAAATTCCACTACCAATAATATTGATCAATAATATTCCTTCTAACAAACTAAAAGAATAAAGAAATTTGGATTAGAAGCTTGACAGTGAACGAAAAGAAAAAGCTATAACCGATTGACAAACGTGTATGGTGTATTGAATATGACATCTTTAGAGAAGTTCTTGTACACAAAGTCCCAACTTGCAATAGCTTCTGTGGCATCTTATTATAAAAGCAGCGTCTTTTCTGTTACAAGAGTAACTTTTTCAGCTTCCAATTCATGGAGTATTGACCTAATAGATAGCCTCAACTCTTCATTCTTAATTTCACCGCATTATGCCAAGAACTCCAATTACATTTTCTGTTAATAATACATGACATAAATAAACCCTTCTTGGGAAGTTTGATGTTCTTACTAATGAACTGCTTGCTATTAGGGAAAGTATTCGACTTGCCATGAATTTTGGTGTTTCCTTATCTATTATTGAGGCTGACTTGTTACTGGCGGTGAAAGCTATCCCTTGCTCCCAGCTATGTTTTGTTGTAGCTTCTATTGTGAATGAATAATGGGATATTGAATTGAACTTTAATATACTCAAACACACCTAATACCAATTAACAGATATCAATTGGACGCATTATCAAAATTGTTTACTCCATTTATAAACCTTTTATATCAAAAGAAAGAAAATTTAATAAATTAAAATTGGTATGAATTTCTAACATATACAAGTTCTATAAAATCTTGGGCAGCTTTATATTCAGTGAATATGGAACTTCACTAAGATAACGGCTACTCCACCCTTTCTAAATTTATAATATGAACAGTGCTATAAGGAATATCAAATAAGTTCCTAATAAATATTTTTATGCAAATTTTATTGACAATTCCTATATAGTACAATGATGTTTCTATTGCTTTTTTCATGCCATGTTTTTATTTTCCTTTAATTAAAATCTTTCTTCTTTCTATACAAATTTTGTAGTAAAGAAAGCAACAAAGGGTGGAAAAGACTTCTTTAAAATATTCTTTCTTTCCATTTAGTTTAAAGTTTTGGCAGTCTTTTTAATTCTTGACACACTCAAGAAGCAACAAAACAAAAACGTAATAACAACAAACAATTATAACAACTTCGGAAAACTTGGTTGATGATAACATTCTGGTATTTTAAACGGATTGCATGAAATATTAATTATGGGACAAAAAAATAAAAAAAATTGTATCTGGTCTGCTCTATAAAAAAGAGTAGTATTACTAAAACCAACATATAAACTCAGTTCAGAACTCCAAAGTTACATACACAAGCAGTCCAAAAGGGTAACACATGGAAAAAACACTTAACTTCCAAGTCCAAATGAGTGCACCAGAGATAATCCAGCCAGAGAAACTGGGACCAAGAGAAACCAAATACTTATCAAACATTGACGACCAAATTGGCCTAAGAAACCACATACCCTTTGTCCAATTCTATCTCCCAAGCAAAGCAATGCAGGGCCATGACCCTGCAGTGCTGATAAAACTGGCCTTGTCTAAGGCTCTCGTTTACTACTACCCTATGGCTGGGCGGCTCAGGAATTCTGACAATGGTAAGCTCGTTGTGGATTGTAATGGTGAAGGTGTGATCTTTCGCGAGGCTGATGCGGATGTCAAGTTAGCTGAGCTGCGTGAAGTTGATGGCGGGTTGAGGCCACCGTTTCCTCAGTTTGATAAGCTGTTATTTGATGACATTTGGGGAAGCAACTCGATCAGTGATTCTCCTTTGCTTCGCATACAGGTTTGTAATGGCTATGACCAGGATTTCATCTGTATTGCATTTCTCTTTGGCCGTTGCAACTTAAGTTTGCCTTACTCCACCCCACTTCTATCCATAATACATGTACGTCTTCAGTTCATATACGAATTTGACTGTACTTGATAAAAAAGATGACAGTTCAAGATCATCACTGTACACAAGAAAGATAAATGTAAATATATGCTAAGATCACTTGTGTAATTCTTAGTATCGGATGTGTAATATCTATGTTGCATTGCAGGTAACAAGACTTGCCTGCGGAGGCTTTGTCCTGGCATACACATTCAACCACTGCATATGCGATGCTTATGGTGCATTCATGTTCATGCAAGTTGTATCAGAGTTCTGCAGAATTCCCAACAGAACATCTCCTTCCTCTTTACCATCTTGGGGAAGAGAACTTCTGAAACCCCGTTCGCCTCCCATTATTTCCTACCCTCATTCTGAATACGACAGTTCTCCCCACAGTCCCAACATCACTTTCACTGAGACACAATTCAAACAATTTGCTCAAACATCAGTATTTCTCTCTCGCACTGACATATTACTTCTGAAGAGCCAAATTCCTGACCAGAAACTTCCAACCTTCGATGCAGTTGCTGCATGCTTATGGAGGGCTAGAACTCGAACCCTCCTCAGCCCCAAATCCACAACAAGACTTCTTTTTCCAATTGACACCCGTTTTCGATACAAGCCATTGCTTCCCAATGGTTACTATGGGAGTGCTGTGGTTTTCCCCTGTGCCATTACAGAGGCAGCCAAACTCATTGAGAAACCATTGCCTTATGCTGCAAGTTTGATCTCAGCAGTGAAACAGGGGGTCACTGGGGATGAGTATCGAGCTTCAGTTTTGGATTTCATCGAGGCCAATGAGCACAGAGGGTTCTGTGCTGAAGGAGCATTTGTGGTTTCAGACATGACTCGTTTGAGATTCACCGATGTGGATTTTGGTTGGGGCCAAGCTGTATATGGGGGACCAGCAAGAGCTGGTACTGGCTTGGTTCCTATAATGGTTACTTCTCTTATAACTCATAAGAATGACAAGGGCGTTGAAGGAGTGCTGGCTCTGGTTTCTTTGCCTCTAGAATTAATGGAGAGGTTCCACAAAGAGATAAGGAAAGAAATTAATAATTTTGTTCCTTCAAGCTTCATTTCTTCTGCACTGTAAGGAACATATAAATCCATGGAAGTTCTACCAAAACAAAGAGGGATTATAGGACAAATTCCACCATCGCAATATCACAACATATGTAGTGATCAAGATCTAGTCCTCATTTAGTACTGTGTTCCAAGTTTGAATTCGATGATCAAATTTGGCTATCCTTAGAAAACTAAATCAGTCACTTGTTATGCTACATTATTTTTACTGTAATCACCATGCTTGTAATTTTGTACAACATCGTTTGTTAAATGGACCACCAGTTTGCTTAAAAATGGCCTTATGAAAAGAATGGTTCAAGTGTGTGTAAGCAGATAGAATGGTTGTTTGATTAGTAGCATCCTCCACAATAACACATTCTCGATTTATGGTATTATTTTCTGTCGACTCGAAGCAGCTAGCTTCATGAACCAGTTCTAATCTTGATGTCTGGGAATCAAATAATAGAAATTTCTTTCTCAAGCAAGATTTATTTGCCATTGGATGTTTGTCTACAGAAGCTACAGTTAAAATGCAAGTATAGAAATATGATCATAAATTTCAGGAAAGCAGGACTATTTTAACAACAATAATCTATTGACATGTGATCTTTTAATCCAATAATATAAATCAAAGAGTATAAAATTAAATATGAGAGACCTAACAAAGATGAAAACAAATTATCTCGACAAATAACTGGCATAAGCCAGGTGATATCATAAATATGATCAAAATCAGGTATTGATAACAAAACTGTGGCATCTAAGTTCCTTTCAACCTGAATCTACATATGAATTAAGAGTATGCATGAACCATCAATCAACTCAATAGGTTATTCTCTTTTTTCACAAAATGTGATAAAGCAATTTGGTTTGTTTGTTTTTTAAGGGGCTATTTGGTTTGTTATCAACAGCCATAAATTATGGTACTCAAGTGATTTTACATAAATTGTGGTCACAAACCAGAAAGGCTCCCAATAATAGTCAACATTACATGTTCATTCCGATGGATTCAAAGGTAAACTTACGCTACAATTCATAGTAGGAAGTACAGAAACAATTCCCCTGCCGGCTGATTGCATGTAATCAAAAATTGAAAAGATGAAGCCTCCACAACCAATACATACAATATTGTGGAGAAAGAGCCAATTCTTGATTTCTGTGATCCTAACAAGCTGCCACAATTCAATAGTGGATGAAATGAAACAAGAAGCAGACAATAATAAAGAGATTTCCACAACATCCCGTTGGGCTCAAATCAAGCAGCAAGGACAAAGTTTGATTCATACCTAATCTACTGATGTAAATTTACAGTCATTCTGGTCATTGTGCTACTGAACAAGGTGGTCCTTGATTTAAAGGAGATGAAGCCATCTGCATCCTGCAAATTTCACAATAAATTTCAGCCGTGCACCATAAGTACTCTTCTAAGCAATGGCAATATGGAAAACATACATAGGTTTGTTGTCTGTTCATACAAAGCACACATGAATATGCAACTCACATAGGTCAACCACTTGGGTTATGCGAAAGCTAAGCAGGTATAGAGGGATAGCAATCAAGAGTGAGTTTACTAAAAAGAAATAACACAAGCTACCATCTATTTCTCTTTCCAAGCATTAACATTCAAAACAGCATCAATAGGTAGAGCACGGTACATAAAATACATAAGATTTTGAGATGATTCTGAGCACCACAGGGGCAGACAAAATAGAGTTATCAACTCATTGCAATTATACAAACAGATGTTGCTTCCATAATTTCATTACAGCTAAAGGGAAGAATATAATAAACGCTCTTAAAACACTTCCTACTATGTTTGGTCAGTATTAACACAAAGAGTGTTTATGCTCAACCAAAAAAAACAGTAAAAATGAACTGAAAAAATAAATAAATAATAATAAATTAAAAGCATACTTCTCTTTTTTTTCTTTTCTCTGTCTTCTTAATCAGGCATTTTTTTCTTATCAAACAAAATAAGAGGTCCAAAAACTAGATAATGCACCAAATATCTCACTCTAACATTACTTTCACATATCCAGTGGTACAATACACAAATAATACAACCACGTTAACATCAATTATGAGCTAAAGCAAATTCCATTTTAGCTTCTTAGCGATTGACCAAATAAGTCATACAAGAGAGAGAAGTTTAACCAAAAAAGAAAGTATTTTTGTAGCATTTCAACATATCAAATACACAAAAAATAGGTGAGATGCACAAAAGAGAATAAATTTTATGCTGAAGTGAAATTAAAAAATTGAGACATTTAAGCGATCATAAATCAAAGAGATTTGTAATGCTAAAACTGACCAAGTACTCACATCATCAACAAAATCATAGAAGTTGGTTACAAAACAAATTGTATATTGAAATTAATTTGAGAAATAGAAAAATAAAACTCACTGGGCACCAGTGCACAATCTTTTATTAGCCTTCTTCTTGTTCTTACGCCGCTTTTTTGAAGAACTTGCACTAACATTCACAGAATTTGCAGCTTCCGCATGCACAAATTCAATTGGTAAATTGGTCCCTTGAGAAGTTGGAAGACCGGTTGCTTCTAAAGAAGTTCCAAGTTTTGCTATTTTGAAATTATGCTTCATCGAAACATCTCCAGAGTACAAATTCGGAAGAGCCTTAGTTGGTGGAACAATACTATCAGAAATTGTTGGAGCATTAGCTACAGGCAGAGCAATTTCAACTCCGGCATCATTTCTAGATAAAACTCCTGAACTTTGCACCTTGTTCATCAACAAAGGTGCACTGCTGCTATTTTGAATGTTATCACGAGCATCAACTTTATTCAATGCCGCATATAGTTTGACTTTAGATTTAATGATGTCATAAAGAACCTTCCTCATTCCAGAATCACCTGCAATATCTTCAATAGTCAACAACAAGAGCACACGTGCAAACATAAACACCTCATCATATACATACTGTTCTCCAAAAAAAATAATAATTATTCGTATAGTATCAGTAACAATACCTAAAAGTGACAAAATAGCAACACGAGCTGCCAATTGTTCAGCCTCTTTCTTATTTTTGCCAACACTGCCAGTATAGAAAACATCATTGAAAACCAAAGAAGATTTGAAAACTGGAAGCAACCCGTCAGGCTTAATGGTGTTATAAGTGGGCATCTTCATATTCATCTTGGTAGCAAATTCATTCAAGATAGACTTGCAAAACACAGTGTCCTGAAAGATTAATTTAGTACAATTATTACTTGAATAGTGAGCAACATCAAGAACCACACAACTTTTATAGTACTTGAAGCTTTCTGTATTTTGGAAAAATGCTTCTGATTTAATCGTGAGATGAGTACATACATATATAAAGTATGTAGTACATATTGCCTAAAATATCTGCTGTAAATTAGGACCTAGATAATACACAAATCTGACTAATATAAAATATCAATATTTTAGGAAACTAATCCCACAGAATCAGCTATACAGTGATACAGCTAATCACACGCCTAGGTTATTATTCTACAATCCCCTCAAGCTAGGCAATATGTGTTCTCCAATCCAAGTATAGCACTTAGTTTGGTGAGAATGGGCCGAAACAAAGCTTTAGTTAGGATGTCTGCTTGTTGTCTAGATGGAACATAGTTGAGTGAGATTGTCTTGCTTTCAATTTTCTATTTGATGAAATGTTTGTCAATCTCCACATGTTTAGTCCAATCATGATGGACCGAATTCTTGGCAATTGCAATTGTTGACAGGTTGTCACGCATGATCTTGATAGAATCTAAAGTTTCGATCTTAAGTTCGTTCACCAGTCATCAGAACCAAATTCCTTGTCACATGCCCAAGGCTAATGCACGAAACTCAGCCTGAGCACTACTAAGTGCTACCACTGCTTGCTTTTTGCAGCGCCATATCACTAGATGCCCCAAATAGATGAGCAGTACCCCGATGTGGATTTTCGGTTACAAGGAGATCCAACCCAATCAGCATCAGTATTGAAGATAGATTTATTAAGGAAATCAAATAAAAATAAAAATCAAATCATTATGATTTGATTACAGCTGTAGGATCTTTATATACATATATACTTTCATTGTTTATAAGATTTAGTTTATTCTGTACAGCCTATAAATATACACTATTTTTCTCAAAATCAATATACAAGAATTATTCTCTCATAATATCTTTACATGGTATCATAGCCATAAGGTTCTCTCTTTTTTTTCTTTTTCACATGTTGCCTTGTTCTTCTTCTCCGTTAATGGCCACTAGCAACGCAGCCTCCTCTCAGAACAGTGAGCCCCTTGGCTCTCTTCAAACCTCAGATGCAATTGCAGTCCCTCTGCCTGATGCTCAAGAAATCTTCTCATCTTTTTTGTCGTCGCTACCAAAAGGACTCACTGGAGCTCGCTGTACTAGGCAATACTTAGTTTCCATTGGCGACCCCCATCATCCGCAACCAACAATCATTGAAGGCCAACCTATTCACCGCCTCGACGATAGAGAATCTTCTGTCCTCGTACAACCTTCTTAATCACTCACTTGCACCCTTTGGGAACAATCTAGGTTCATGTTCTGTTGCATATTCTTGTAATCTCTATTCTGCCCTAATCTCTTCGGTAGGCTCTCAAGTACCATGGATAATTGATTCGGGTGCTTCCGACCATATGACAGGTTTTGGTCATTTATTTGACTCCTACACTTCGTGATCTAATGTTCATATTGTCGATGGTACTTTATCTTCTGTTGCAGACATAGACACCATTAGATTATCTACTAGGCTTCTCCTTAAATTAGTTATTCATGTTCATTCATTGACGTGTAATTTGATTTCTATTAGGAAACTGACTTTTGATAATCACTGTGTTTCTAAGTTTGTGTCCAATTCTTGTCAATTTCAGGAACTATCATCGAGGAGGACGATTGACAGTGCTAGGATTCATGATGGACTTTATTTCTTTCAGACTCAATATTCTATAAGACACCAATCTCATATATCTAGTTCTGCTTCTGTTTCTAATTCTAGCAAAATAATGTTGTGGCATTATAGACTTGGTCACCCAAGTTTTCCTTACAACGTTTGTTTCCATCATTATTCACTAATTTAAGTTATGTTTCTTTCCGACGTGATATTGCTAAGCACACACGGACCTCTTTTCCTCAAGGATCCTATACTTCAACAACTTTATTCTCCCTAATCCATAGTGTCAATATGGGGACCCTCCCAAAACGCGGGTTCATAACTTTTATTGATGATCACACACGTATCATTTGGGTATATCTCCTTCAACAGAAATTTGAGGCATTTCAAGTCTTTCAGAAATTTTGCTGCATGATTCAGACCAAAATCTGTATACCACGTACGGATAATGGTCACCTGTCATGTGGTCAGATGCACCCGAGTCAACAATCCAAGACGAGGGGAGGATTTAATTGCATGTAGTGTCGAATTGTTGGAGCTTTGTGTGGGATTATTGGCCTTTTGTATGAGTTGCTGGAGAAATTCTAATTGTTCCTTTTTGAAAGGTGCATAATTACCATGTTGAGATGCTTCAGAAAAGGCAGGCTTTCCGTGTAACTTCTGTAGTTTGTGTGAATAATACTTCTGTTTACCGAGTTTTTCGGAAACGAATAACTAACAGAATAATAAAAAGATAAGAACTGTAGAAATACTGAAATGTAGCTAAACAAACAGTGTTTTTACGTGGTTCAGGCGTTAACAAGCCCTAGTCCACGAGTCGATGTTATTATACTTGGAAAAGATTACAGTAAGATGGCTGGTGCATAAGAACTTCACACACTCACAATGTTTCTCTCGGGTTCTCTTGAAGAAGATGAAGCTAGAGAGATTTTAGTAGAGTTTTTGCTATCTGATTTTTTTCGTTTTTCTTCTTGTAAAATGAAGGGGTCTTTATAGCTAGGGTTTTGGATTAGGGTTTTTCTCTACGTACACGAGTCTTAATTACACCAGCCATAAATAGGGATACAATTACTGTAGTAGCATGGCTACAAGACTCTATGTGGGTATATTTACGTGAAAGTATGGGGAACACACAAAGTCAGCCGTCTTTTCCAAGTTGTCAGCGGAACAGTAGGCGAAAAGGTACCCTTAGGCGTGCTGGGATGTGTGCGGCTTTGACCTGACGGGCGTGTCAGGCGGGATCCTGTGTCAGGCGGATATCATTCCAAATATGCCTCCTCCAGGACTCGACCGTTTGGCTTTGTTCCGTGCGAGGCACGGAACTGCTTCCGCGGAGACCACTCGAAGAGCTTCTCCTGGAAGGAGCTTCCCCGAAGGATACCCCTTCGGGAGTCCGGGAGAGTTGACGAGTTTCCGTATTGTGTTTGCTTGGAAGAGTAATCCGGACACCAAGCGGGAGAGGTGAAGCCTTTCTGTATATCCGCGAGCTCTGGTCACCTATCGTGAAAGACATCGATAATTCTGCTTCCCCGAGGCCATCAATCTAAACGCTATCCGGAAATCTGGATAACATTTACCCCCCAAGGTCACGGAGCTTTGAGGGATCCGGGAGCTTGTACAATCGGTTTCTTAGATTAGGCGAGGGGGCACCTTCTGTGTTCCCGGAAGGGTTCCTTTTCTCCGCCTGAGTGTTAGTATGGAAAAGAAAGAGAATTTCTTCTGTTTGAGATCAAGTACTCAAGTGCGGCAAGGACCACGTGTCATTCTGGGAATGGTTCTGTGACCAAGACGTGTGCGTGAGGCGACTGGTTGAGTATGCGTGCGTCAGTCATCTAACTAATGATCTGACGGTTTTTAATGGTACTCCGGGCCCGAGGTGGTGTAATGATGGGAAATAAATACTTTATTCCCATCCGAGGAGTCATAAATAGGATCGTCGCTTCCTCTCCAGCCGTTGGATCTGATGCACACGGAATGGGAAGATCGGGACCGTCCACTTGAGGAATTCGAAACGGCCTCTTCCCTGCTATAAAAACGAGGGAAAGGACCTTTCTTCCTCTTTACGCTTTCAGATTCTCCATCTTTAGGATTTTCAGATTTCCAAACCTTCGAACTCTCAGGCTTCCCAGCTTACGTTCCTCCGAACTTGCCATTTCTTTTGGTAAGTATCTGGAAACTTTTCTTTTTGATTTGGCAGTGGGTTTATTCCCCGAAGTTCCTGGTTTGAATCGCCGTTCGTCTTTGCAGCTTTTACTTCTCGCGATCGTGCTGTGCAGTGATCCAGTTACTCCTTCAACCTTCAACTACCCGAATATCAGTAAGTATTTCTACTTTGCTCTTTCCTCCCAAACCTTAGGTTGTTGGTAGTTGTTAGAGTAGAGGTTTCTGCCATTATTGCTTATGTGCATTTGTGAATAGGGCTTTGGTAGGCATGTGATTGATTGTGAGTCGATAAGTAGCCTTTTCTGCATGTTTTGGCGATTTGCGTTTGGAAAGTCGTCCCTTGTTTTGCTGTTTTAGGGCATAAGCATGAACGCCTTTAGGGTGTCTTTCTCTGGAAAAACACTTCTTTTGGTGGGCTTAGGCTCGGGGTCTGAGTCTGGTTCCTTGCTGTCCTTCGGGTGGCATGGTGCCAATCCCTCGGTAAGCTCGGTGGGAGCCTCTCCAAGCAGTTTTCGAGGAGGGTCTCCCCGACGCCTTTGATACCACTAGGGTATGACAAGGGTGCTGACTGCTTAGAGTGTTTTCTTCTTTCTTTTCTTTTGTCCAGTGACGAACATCTCGAAGGAACAACTCCATAAGAGGAGCAGGGATCTCGTGTCTATGCTTCAGTTGGGGCTCGCCGAGAAGGATAAAGAGATCGGGGCTTTGCAATTCACTGCCAGGGGGCATGTGACCGAGAAGCAATCCGTGCTGAACCAAAATAGGGAGCAGCGCAAGGTGATTGATTCTCTTAAGGGGGAGCGGGACGCCTCCAAGGCCGAAATGGAAAAATTGAGGGCCCAACTAACTGCCGCGGAAGCACAGCTGGCAACCTCCGAGGCGGAGCGGTTGAAGGAGAAGGAGGATGCTGAGGTGATACTGAACAGGACTATTAATATATCGCATGTGGTCCTCATGCATCAACTCTGGAAAGTGAACCCGGAGGTGTTAGGCTATCTGGGAGATGATGCCGAAGCCATGAGGGAGAAGCTACTCGTGTGGGATCAGGGCCCAGAGGCGTACGTCCAAACTTATAACATTGACGATCGTGCTGAAGCTCTTGAGGCGGGAGATCCCGGAGAGACGGGGACCTCTGAACCTTCTCATGACCAAATTCCTCCTTCCAATGAGCCTACTCCGCCAGCCTCAGCTGAAACAGATGCCCCCGAAGCTGCGGTCGTGGACGCTGTAGTTACCCCCAATGCTTGAAGGGGTTTTATCTTTAATTGTTTTTCATTTTGAGTTTTTCATTGCGGACAATTTTGCCATAATCATAGCATTCTCCTTTCTTTTTCTGCCGAGTTCTTTATTTATCTTTGCGCTTAGGGTAGACATTTATACGGTAGAAACTGTTGTAGGGGCGTATGGGGTTTTGGTTCCAACGGCCAAAACTTATGCACTTCCCAGTTGAAGCTTTAACGGATGATGTCTTTCCCCACGTAGTTTCTAGGTTACGAAGGTTTTCTGGTTCCAACGGCCAGGCTCCTTTCACCGTACTTTATCTTTCCTGAGGCAAATAGCCAATCCCGAGACTTGTAGTTATACTGTTCGCTGGGATTGCTAAGGTGAGTCGTTCCATTGTTTGGAACGGGAGTTCTTTTGGTGAGCGTCGCTAGACTTAAGGTTAGATCTTTGCGAAGCAAAACTAACTGTTGTTGCGAACCTCATTGTGGCTGACTTCAGGGACCTGGCATGGAGCCCTGCGAGGCAAGGCTTATTGCTGTTGGGGAAATCGCCACGCCCACCAGGTGTGATCCTGGAGCAGGGGCTTTGCGAAGCAAAGCCGGCTGTGAGTGGGGGGATCAAGCATGTCTGCTTCTGGAGCTGAAACTTGCAATGGCCATGGAGCTTGCCATGCATTATTTTGTGAGATCCGGAGTTGGAGCCTGCGAAGCAAGGCTTACAACGGTCGCGGATCTTGCCATCTTTCGCCTCGCTGGACCCGGAGCTGGAGCTTGCGAAGCAACGCTCTACAGCGCTCGCGGATCTTGCCAACTTTCGCCTTGCGGGACCCGGAGCTGGAGCTTGCGAAGCAAAGCTCTACAGTGCTCGCGGATCTTGCCATCTTTCGCCTTGCGGGATCCGGAACTGGAGCTTGCGAAGCAAAGCTCTACAGCGCTCGCGGATCTTGCCATCTTTCGCCTTCCGAGACCCGGAGCTGGAGCTTGCGAAGCAAAGCTCTATAGCGATCGTGGAGTATTCTGCAAAGGACTTGTCAGGGAGTTGGGGGTGTTTTGGCGTAGCTCTATGAACGTGCCTCAACCCCCAGTCCCGTCCATCGCTGGGCTACACAGGAGATAATTTTCATGATACATAATGGCTGGCATTTCCATGGCAATTTTCACATAAGCACATAATGCACATATGACACGTAATGCAAGCATGTTCATGGCAACAAATAAACCTAAGCTTAACAATTTAAACATTTCAAACAATTTAAAAATTTCAAACACAATGCTAGCACATAAGTGGTGTTCTGTGTACGTTTTGTTCAAGGGGCGTATGGCTATGCCTTAGCCATGTATACCCCCCAAGTGAGCGTGGGGTCCGGACGTCTCCGGACCGCGTGGTCACTTGTTAAAACGCAGCTTTGAACACAGGGATAAAAAGTGCAGTAAAAGCGGAGTGAATCTCTCCGCGTTTCATTAAATTAGCCTGCTAGGCGTGAGTTTTACAACAGGGAGGATTATTTCCACATTTTTCACTTTTGCTAATTTCACCAAGGACTTCCGACTGGATGGTCCGGGGCCTACTGGTAGTAACGGCGGAGGTGCTCCGCGTTCCAGGCGCGCGGGACTTTAGATCCGTCGAGTCTCTTTAAGTGATACGTCCCATGGCCCACTTTTTCTTGGACTTCGTAGGGGCCTTCCCAGTTGGGTCCGAGGACTCCTACTCCCGGATCCTGCGTAGCAGGAAATACTCTCCGTAGGACAAGATCCCCAACTTCAAATGTACGGCTCTTGACTCTCGTGTTAAAGTGTCGGGCTATCTTGCCTTGGTACATTTTTAGTTGAACCTGCGACTGCTCCCGGAGCTCTTCGATCATGTCCAAGGACTCCTGGAGAAGGTCATGGTTCCGGGCAGGATCGTAGGTATCTTGCCTGTGAGAGGGGATCATAGTTTCTACTGGGATGACGGCCTCGCAACCGAAGGTCATGGAATAAGGCGTGTGCCCCGTCGAAGTTCTCTCTGTTGTGCGATAGGCCCAAAGTACTCGCGGAAGTTCTTCCGGCCAGTGAGCCTTGCAGGCTTGGAGTTTTTTCTTCAACGTGGTCTTTAATATTTTGTTTACAGCTTCCACTTGCCCATTAGCCTGGGGTCTGGCGACTGCGGAAAAGCTTTTGATAATTCCATGCGAAGCACAGAAGTTCGTGAAGTGTTCACTGTCAAACTGCCTTCCGTTGTCGGACACAATTTTCCGTGGAAGCCCAAAACGACACACTATATTCCTGATGACAAAATCCAGTGCTTTTTTTGATGTGACCGTGTTCATAGGTTCAGCTTCAGCCCATTTGGTGAAGTAGTCTACCGTGACTATGGCGTACTTCACTCCACCTTTTCCAGTTGGGAGGGAACCTACTAGGTCAATGCCCCAAACGGCGAACGGCCAGGGGCTGGTCATTAGGGTAATTTCTGTAGGCGGCGCTCGCGGAACCTTGGCGTACCTCTGGCACTGCTCACATTTCCTGACATAATCCACACAATCCTTCTTCATGGTGGGCCAGAAGTATCCTTGTCGAAGGATCTTTTTGGAGAGGCTCAGCCCGGAGGTATGATCGCCACAGAAGCCTCCGTGAATCTCATGGATGATGGTGCTGACTTCGGTTCCGGCAACACACCTAAGGAAGGGTATGGACAACCCCCTGCGGTAAAGCTTTCCATCCATAACCACGTATCGGGGAGCTTGATATTGGAGCTTCCTTGCGTCAGCTTTATCAGTGGGGAGCTCTCCGGTGGTGAGAAATCTGAGGATGGGTCCTATCCAGGAGTGGGAATGGTCGATGATGGCGTTTATCCTTCGTGTCTCAGTACTGGGGGCTTCTAAGTGCCCGATGGGGACTAAGCCATACTGTTCAATCTCCGGGTCCGTTGCAAGCTTGGCCAGCGTGTCCGCGAGTGAGTTCTGGTCCCGGGGGACCTGGCGGATTTGGTAGCCTTTGAAATGCTGCAGTAGGTCGCGGGAGAGAGACACGTAGGCAGCCATCCTTTCGCCTTTCGTCTGGTATTCCCCGGATATTTGGTTTACCACAAGTAGGGAGTCGCTGTACACTTCGATTTTTTGGGCTCCGACTTCTCTGGCCAGTCGTAACCCAGCTAACATGGCTTCGTGTTCTGCCTCGTTGTTGGATGCTGGGAATGCGAAACGGATGGCGCTCTGGAGCTGATGCCCTTGGGGAGATATTAGGATAACCCCCGCTCCAGCTCCTTTTTCATTTGAGGCTCCGTCTACGTAGACCTTCCAGGTGGGAAGTTCCGGGACAGGATCTTCTGGGAGGTCATTCATTCCCGAGCACTCCACAATAAAGTCCGCGAGAGCTTGACCTTTTATGGAAACACGCGGTTGGTAGTGGACGTCGAACTGGCTTAGTTCCATGGCCCACTTAAGCAATCTGCCAGAAGACTCGGGCTTCTGCAGGACTTGTCGGAGAGGGTGGTTGGTGAGTACTTTGATGGTGTGCGCCTGGAAATATGGCCTCAGCTTCCGTGAAGCGATCAGCAAGCAGAGGGAGAGTTTCTCGATCATCGAATATCTGGACTCGGCGTCCAATAACCTCTTGCTTACGTAATACACAGGGAGCTGGATACGGCCATCTTCCCGGACGAGAGCGGCACTTACTGCGTGCTCAGTCACAGCTAGGTATAAGAACAACGCCTCTCCTTCGACCGGCTTGGACAGAATGGGGGCTCGGGTTAAATGTTCTTTGAGGTGTTGGAAGGCCGCTTCGCATTCGGGGGTCCACTCGAACTTCTTGTTCCCTCGCAGAACATTGAAGAAGGGGATACACTTGTCGGTGGCCTTGGATACGAAGCGACTGAGAGCAGCTATCCTTCCGGTAACGCTCTGGACATCCTTATGCTTCCGGGGGGAAGGCATATCTATGAACGCCTTTATTTTTTCAGGGTTGGCTTCCACGCCGCGGGAGCTGACAATAAAACCGAGGAACTTCCCAGACGAGACCCCGAAAGTACATTTCTTTGGATTTAGTTTCATCCCGTACTTTCGGATCACGGCGAAAGCTTCCTCAAGGTCGTTACTGTGGTCCCCGGAGGTCTTGGACTTTACCAACATGTCGTCCACGTACACCTCCATGTTCCTCCCCAGTTGGTCCTTGAACATTCTGTTTACCAGACGCTGGTAAGTCGCCCCAGCATTCTTCAAACCGAAAGGCATGACCACGTAACAGTAGACACCCTTATCCGTGAGGAAGCTGGTGTGTTCCTGGTCCGCGACATGCATCTTGATCTGGTTGTATCCGGAGTACGCATCCATGAAGGATAAGAGTTCGTACCCGGAAGTAGCGTCCACCATCTGATCGATTCGCGGGAGAGGGAAACAATCTTTCGGGCAGGCCCTGTTTAGGTCCGTGAAGTCAATGCACATTCTCCAGGACCCATCGGGTTTCGGGACCAGAACTGGGTTGGCCAACCACACGGGATAGTGCGACTCCTGGAGAAAGCCTATGGACATCAATTTGTCCACTTCAGCTTTGACGGCTTCGGCTCTCACTGGGTCCAGCGGCCTCCTCTTTTGGCGAATTGGAGTTGCAGCTGGGTCTATGTTGAGTGCGTGGCACGCAACATTGGGATTAATCCCCGTCATATCAGCGTGGCACCATGCCAGGATATCCTGATTATCCTTCACAGTGGCCACGATCTTATCTCGAACGGCCGACGGCAGGTTTTTCCCCACCTGAATGACCTTGGTGGGTTCTCCCGGATTGAGGATCACCTCTTCGACTTCCTCCATCGGCTCTATTGCTTTCTCGATTCCCACTCTTGGGTCGAGTTCGTCAAAGTATGCCTCCTGAGCATCCCTAGTTTCTGGCAATACTTCCGCCAAAGGAATGGCAGCAAACGTCTCTCGGACCGTGTAGACGGCCCGGACGGAGACGTTATAACAGCTCCGTGCACTTCTTTGGTCTCCTCGGAGGGTGCCAATACGCCCATCGTCGCATGGAAACTTCAAACATAAGTGGCGTATCGAGGTTATGGCCCCACAATCGATCAGGACTGGTCGGCCTAAGATGGCATTATACGCCGTGGGGCAGTCGACCACCACGAATGTGCTATGCTTGAAGGCACAAGCGTCGCTTTCTCCTCTGAGGGTGACTGGAAGTTGAATTTTGCCTAATGGCATGAGTGCGTCCCCATTGAAACCTTGAAGCTGGATGGGGCATGGGGCCAGGTCCGTCTCGGTCAATCCGATCGCGTGGAAGGCCGCTTTGAAGAGGATGTTCACGGAGCTTCCGTTATCGATCAAGATCCGTGAGACCTTCTTATTGGCAATCTGGGCTTCCACTACGAGGGGATCGTTGTGGGGGAAGTGCACATGTCGAGCATCGTCCTCCGTGAAGGTGATGGGAAGATCCATCATTCGGGGACGTTGAGCAGGTGATTGGACCAAAGCGCACATCTCCTCGGCGTGCTCTAACTCCTTCAAGTACCTCTTCTGGGAGTTGCGGGTACTTCCGGCAAGGTGTGGTCCTCCGGAAATGGTGGCGACGTGTCCGTCAACGGGTGGCGGAGCAAGGCCGGGCGGATATGGGTTGCCTGGTCCTGGAGCCAACAAGGCAATGGGCGCCGGAGCGGGTGGAGCAGGAAGTGCTGGGAACTGAGACCCGGGAGCTTGGGGGTGACCGGCTCCAGGAGCGCTAGCGGCCCCCCTCTGTCCCGGGGAATATGCAGCTCCGTGAACTACCCCCTGTCCGGGATAGATAATGGGTATCCTCACCCACTGACCGAGGTGTCCCGCTCTTGCCAGGGACTCGATCTCATCCTTCAGCTGAAGGCACTCATTCGTGGTGTGCCCCACGTCTCCGTGAAACTCACACCTCTTATTGGAGTCTCGCGGACGCCTTCCTCCGTGAGACACTTTCGGGGGCTTCCTGTAGTTGACCATATTACAGGTCGCCCGATAGACATTCTCTCGCGAGTCTATCAAACTGGTATATTCCGTGAACTTGGGCTCATAGTCCTTTCGGGGTTTCTTTGAATGGTCTCCCCGGTTGGAGTTTCTTCCGCTTCGTTTGCTCTGCGATTGGCTCAAATTTCGTTCTGGGGCTTCCGCTTGCGGCTGCGGCATGCCAGGAGCGATACTACATCCGGTTTGTACTGCTCCGTACCCAGAGAAATGGGTTTGACTCGGCGTCTGAGCAGACGCGGAAGGCCCATACACACTTGGAGTGAATCGGGCTCCTGGAAACGTGAGGGCTGGTGCGGGAGCTTGCGAAGCAAAGCTCGGCGCAGTCACGGAAGGGGTTGGAGCCGGGGGAACTCCAAAGGCCTGCTGGTAGGCATCCTCAAGGTTGATGATTCCCTGAGCTTTTGACATGAATTCGGACAGTGTTTCTGCCCGTCTCCTTTGCATTTCCCCCCATAGCAGGGAGCCGACAGTAAGGCCCGATTGAAGGGCGATCAGCTTCATGTCATCGCTGACCTTGGTTTTTGCAGCAGCTTCCATCATTCTCTGAATGAAAGCTTTGAGGTTCTCAGTGGGTTGCTGCTTGATGTCGGTTAAGGAACCAACCTCCATGTCGTGGTCGCGGGCAGCAATAAACTGCCTCCTAAACACGGACTGTAGCTCCTTCCAACTGTGGATTGATCCGGGAGCTAATCTTTTCCACCAGTCCTCCGCGGACTTGGTAAGGGTGAGTGAGAAGCACATGCATTTGGCGTCCTCACTGACACGCGCCACTTGCATCATTTTATTGTATTTAGCTAGGTGGGTACGCGGGTCTGTCCTCCCATCATATAATTCTATGTGAGGCATTTTGAAGTTATCCGGGAGGGACGTTTCCGCGATCCTCCTAATACATGGTTCCGGGTCTTCCTCCTCAGAATCTGACAGGGCCCCACTTTGCTTCCGGACCAGCTTGGTCAAGGCAGCAATCTGTTCCTCGAGCCTCTTCGTATCACTTTCCGGGAGGTCACGTCCCCGGAGCTTGTCATTAATATGATTTCGGAGGTCATCTCCGCGAGGCCGGGCCTTTTCCCCTTTGGCCTTTTCATACTTGGCCTCCAACCTTCTTCTTAGGTCCACCGTGGACCAGCTATCTTCGGAGTGCGAGTTCGCAGCCCGACCGTCCTGATTGACGGAATCACTGGGGCGGTTGTTCCTTCCCCTAGGCCTGGGTGCCTTAGCACCAGGCCCTTTAGGCACAGAGTGCCCCCTTGGGGCTGAAGGACGTCTGGGCTTAGGAGCGCCAGAGACCTTCTGCGCGCGGGGGGGGCAGTCGGCCTGGTGATTCACGCCTTTAGGAGGTGCAGGGGCGTCAGCGCGCACAGGCTCTCCAACTTTTTCTTTGCCCTTGTTAGGGGCGGCTTTGGATGGTCCATCAGCGGCTGGATCCGGCATGGGGGCATCAGCACCACCTAGAACAGAGGCATCCTCGTCCGAGTCGCCTAGATCTCCGAACTTACTTTGGAGGCGTTCCATCATGCGTTGCATTCTTTCGGAGACGCGCTCCTGCTCAGCAAGCTTGGCCTTAGTGGCCACCAGTTCTTCGGCTACTTGGACCAGTTCTGGGTCCTTCTCATAGTAGCAGTCGTCCTTGTAATAACCGTCTTGGACACTCTTCTTCGTCTTCTAAGTATGTTGTATCTTCGGTACTGACCTGATCCTGGCGGGATGTCGGGTCTTCACCTTGGTAGTCTAAGGGTTCGCTTTGCACCACATCTTCCATCACGGTATCGGGGTTGACCGTAGCATTTTTGTCAACAGCGGATTTTCTCGTAGTCACCATCTCTTTAGTACGAAGTGAATACAAAAAACGTACACAGAAAAAGAGCTGACTAACAACTTCCTACAGCTCTCAATGAAAGCACCAAAATGTTTACCGAGTTTTTCGGAAACGAATAACTAACAGAATAATAAAAAGATAAGAACTGTAGAAATACTGAAATGTAGCTAAACAAACAGTGTTTTTACGTGGTTCAGGCGTTAACAAGCCCTAGTCCACGAGTCGATGTTATTATACTTGGAAAAGATTACAGTAAGATGGCTGGTGCATAAGAACTTCACACACTCACAATGTTTCTCTCGGGTTCTCTTGAAGAAGATGAAGCTAGAGAGATTTTAGTAGAGTTTTTGCTATCTGATTTTTTTCGTTTTTCTTCTTGTAAAATGAAGGGGTCTTTATAGCTAGGGTTTTGGATTAGGATTTTTCTCTACGTACATGAGTCTTAATTACACCAGCCATAAATAGGGATACAATTACTGTAGTAGCATGGCTACAAGACTCTATGTGGGTATATTTACGTGAAAGTATGGGGAACACACAAAGTCAGCCGTCTTTTCCAAGTTGTCAGCGGAACAGTAGGCGAAAAGGTACCCTTAGGCGTGCTGGGATGTGTGCGGCTTTGACCTGACGGGCGTGTCAGGCGGGATCCTGTGTCAGGCGGATATCATTCCAAATATGCCTCCTCCAGGACTCGACCGTTTGGCTTTGTTCCGTGCGAGGCACGGAACTGCTTCCGCGGAGACCACTCGAAGAGCTTCTCCTGGAAGGAGCTTCCCCGAAGGATACCCCTTCGGGAGTCCGGGAGAGTTGACGAGTTTCCGTATTGTGTTTGCTTGGAAGAGTAATCCGGACACCAAGCGGGAGAGGTGAAGCCTTTCTGTATATCCGCGAGCTCTGGTCACCTATCGTGAAAGACATCGATAATTCTGCTTCCCCGAGGCCATCAATCTAAACGCTATCCGGAAATCTGGATAACAACTTCTAATCTGATTTTATTGATGAATAAAATGGCCTATATATAGGCGGAATACAAAGGACTTAACAACTAAAAATAAGGAAGAAAAATTACAACCTAAGTTCATTACAACCTAAACCTAGTTGTATAACACACTCTAGGTATTTACAATAAGATAAAACATATGCCTATCTAATATTTCTACACTCCCTCTCAAGTTGAGTTGTGTGTGTTATACAAATCCAGCTTGGAATTAAATTTCTCAAAACTTGTTCTTGGTAGGGTCTTTTATAGGATGTTGGCAATTTGTTTCTTTGTAAGAATGTAGTTGAGCTCAATGGTCTTTCAATTTACCTTTTCAGAAATGAAATGTCTATCTATTTCATCATGTTTAGTTCTATAATGGTGAACTAGATTCTTAGCAATGCTAATTGCAGCTTGACTATCACTATACATTTTTAAGGACTCAGGGGAAACAAACCTCAATTCAATCATAAGCCTTTTGATTCACATCCCTTCACAAATACCCAAAGCCAAAGCACGATATTCTGACTCTACACTACTTCTTGAGACAACAGACTTCTTTTTGTTGAACCAAGTGACTAAATTACCCCATACATAGGTGCAATAACCACTTGTTGATCGTCTTTCGGTCAGCTCTCCAACCCAACTAGAATCTGTGTAAACTTTCAAGTCTCGATTGTTGTGTTTTCTGAAGTGCAAACCGAGACCTAGTGTCATTTTCAAATACCTTAGTATGATACACTGCTTCCAAGTGCTCCTCACAAGGACTGTTCATATGTTGACTCACAAGACTAACAGGGAAGGCAATATCAAGTCTAGTATGAGAGAGACAGATTAGTTTTCCCACTAACCTTTGATAACTCCCCCCCCCCCCCCCCCCCCCTCTCACTACTAGAGCTGAATCCTCTCTTAGGTCTTAGGTTTACATTCATGTTTGGATCCATTGGAGTGTCAACTAACTTGCTCTCAATCATTCCAGTTTCCTTTAGAAGATCTATGATATGCTTTCGCTGAGATATATCAATCCCATCTTTCAATCGAGCTACTTTCATACCAAGAAAGTATTGGAGGGTTCCTAAATCTTTAATTTCAAATTGAGGCAAGAATTCTTTTGGGATCTGAAATTTCACCCCCAAGTCATCTCCCATTAAGATTATGTCATCCACATAGATAATGATAATTGCTAGCTTCCCGGTTGAAGGGAACTTAAATGAGTATGATCAGCTTGACTCTGAGTATATCCATATTTAACAACTAACTTTGCAAATTTGTCAAACCATGTCTGAGGTGACTGTTTCATGCCATAAAGAGATTTGAGAAGTTTGCATACTACTCGACTACTGGAGTGTGACTTCATTCCCAGTGGAATTTCCATATAGACTTCTTTGAGTTCCACATTCAAAAATGCATTTTTTACATCCAACTGATATAAAAGTCAATCACAATTTACAGCAAATGATAACAAAACTCTTACTATATTAAGCTTGGCCACATAAGCGAAGGTTTCTTGATAGTCAACACTATATGATTGAGTGAACCCCTTGGCAACAAATAGTCTTTGTTGATACCCTCATTTGAATTATACTTGACGGTGAAAATCCATTTACAACCAATTGTCCACTTTCCTTGAGGTAACTCAGTGAGACCCCAAGTACCATTTTTCTCAAGAGCATTCATTTCTTCATCGAGTGCAATCTTCCATTTAGGATCTTTTAAGGTCTCATAAATGTCTAAGTGAATCTGAATAAGATCAAGAGAAGAGACAAAAGCTCGATACATAGCTGTTAGTTTTTCATAAGCAACATACTTTTCTAAGGGGTGATTGGTACAAGCTCTAACACCCCTCTGATCAGCAATAGGTAGGTCGAGATCACCAATAGTAGGAAAAACTAACTCATGAGTCATAGAATCCTTACCTTCATGATTTTCAAGCTCGAGAGGGCTTTGATAAGTGTTTGAACAACTCGTCTTGCATGTTGACCTATACATTCCCATTCCCAACTTTTCTCCTGCTATAAACACGAAGTTCTTTGTTACCTATATCAAATTGAGGCAAGGAAGGACCAACTGTCCGATCTAGTTAGATAGGAAAAGAAGGCAAGGAATGACCAATTGACTGATCTGGTGGGATAGGCAAAGATTGAGCACTTTAATGTTTGTGTGCCACGACATTGAGTTGAGGAAATGCAGCTTGATGATCCTGAAGAGTTTCTCAAAGCTGATATTCCTGTGAATGCTCCTCCTGAATACCAGATTTAGGAAAGAAAGGTTGATGTTCAAAAAATTTGATATTCATAGTGTTATAAGACCCTTTTTGTAATTGGAGAGTAACATTTGTCTCTTTCCCAAGTTGAAAATGCCAGTGGTTAATCATTAGATTTGTTCATTGAAAATAAATTTACAAAGTATTCAAATCGATAAGGAACCGCATGAACATGGCTATTAACTTTATAGTATTGATATAGCTCGGAAGATACCCACAACATCAACGGGAAAGTTTTACTTTGGCATGACTTGGCATAATGGTTTTCTTAGACATAATGGTTTGTTTTCCTTGGACATAATGGCTTATTTGTTAAACTTTGATGTGCATGGTGGCTAAGAAGAAGTACATGTACAATTTCTCTTTGTTAAGCTTATGATCCTTTTCTTCAACAATTTGAAGAGTTGGGGAAATTTTGAGAAAGGAACTCTTGGATTTTATATTGTACAGTAGCTCAAATATTGGTGGAGTTGACTCGTCAAACATTGGATTTTGACACTACATCTAACTTCAACTTTAATATTGTAGAACTAGTGGAATTTTACTTCACTCAAGAGTGCAAGATTTCCGGTTTAAAGATTATCAAATAAATATGAAGATGAACAAAGACCAGCATTTTGAAGAGGTGGATCACTTTTGTATTGCTAATGGTGCCTTTTTACCGTCTTTTTGTCATTCTATTTCTGCTTTTATGGCACATTTACTAAAGAGTAATCGAAATCAGAATAAATCAAGAAATGAATAGGAATAAAATATGGAAGAATCAGAATCATTATTTGTATTATATTGTTTACTAAAATAGTTTGGAAAAGAATCTGAATCATTTTATATTGTTTACATCTTCAAGAAACGTAATCAAAATGTTTAAATTGACTAAATTACTCTTTTTTATTAAAAAATATATAAAGTGATTATTTTATGAAATATATTTTCAAAAGACAAAATTGTCTTTTAATTTTTTTATTTATAAAAAATAAAAATTAAAAAAATATAAGTCATTACCCTCAATGGCATTCCTTCTAATTGGGGTTAGCTAATTGGGGGGAGAAGTATTCCCGATCCTTTCCCCCTTATCCAACCAGATTCTCCCCTTACTTATTTTAGTAAACAAGTGAATGAGAATCATTACCCACACAGATGATTCTCATTCAACTTAAGTAAACATGTCATTAGGCTTCCAAAGGTGTTAATTGGGAGAAAGGCAATTCATTGTAACTTGCTACAAAATTCGAGAAAGTTCAAAGAATGGGTTTAGCCACATTGGGACATTTGAAGAGAAAAAGATTGAAATGCTACCTGAAGATCTTGCTTTCACTGTTTTTGTTCCTTCGGGGAACTTTTGAATGAGAATTAAGGCTAAGAAAGAACAAGAGTCTGGCAAAGAAGATGAATGATAATATTTATGCTATAATCTCCAAGAGCTCCGGGATTCTGAGCAGTTCCAAGGACTCTTCAGGAGATGTATCTTTTTGTGAGGAAAATTATATGATTCTATATCCGGGTTTGTATAGTATATTTCCAAGTTTGTGAATGGAATGTTGGCGATTAACATGGTTCATTCTAAAAAAGTAGATTACAAGAGGAACAATATCATTGTACATGTGATGTGAGCTTGAATTGAAGAATCAGTTCAGCCTGATGTTGTTGATGATGATAAGTGAAAAGGCTGATACGTGGATCAGAAGGTAAACAAAATAAATTAATAGAGAATGGCTACTAATTTTCCTGGCATATATACAAAAGCTGAAGTTTTGGTTATTTGCTAGAATTGGATTTCAATGAAAGAATTGTACCGTGGATTGATTCGTCCATTTTTGTCTAAAAGAAAATTGCAATTGCTTAAATTCAAGATAGTGGTTGCATAATAAAATAATAATAATAGTTTTGTTATCATCAAGAAAATAATCCTAAACAAAAAATAGAATTTAAATACTAAACGAACCTCATGAATAAGAGGAAGTCCTTCATCCACCATTTCTTTTGTTGGAAGTCCTTCATTTACCATTGTTTCTTTGGCTATAGACTTTAAGGCAAGTTCAGCAACATTTTGTTCAGCAGCTTTCCTGGTAGAAAAGGTATCTGAAGAAGTATAACTCGCTCCATTTACTATTACGGTTGATCTAAACTTTGGCATATGTTGATATCCTTCATTGATTGTTTGATATATAGGCAGCGGTATGTTTGTCTTATGTGTGAACTCTTGCAAACGATTCTTATGCATTAATTGTTCTGGTTGGCCTATACATATTCAAATTCATAATCGGTAAGGATTCTATAGAAAATAAACTATCATGTACAATCACAAGCATTGTAAATGCACAATCAAACTATAATATGATGGTTGTCTTCCAGTGTTTTTTCCCCATATTGGATTAGTTTCAAGGTGTTATCTACCTCTACCTCATTAAATCCACAACCATAACAATGAATTTCAAACATAACTCATAAAAAACATTTATTATCCTCTAACTATGGCAATTCAAGTTCACGAAATTATAAGATTTGATGTACCTAAAAACCAAAATGCTGCACAAAATCTTAAAAATGCCTACTTCAAAAGCAATGAAAGATATAAAGTTCAATCATGACATGGTTATAGACAATCCCATCCTAAATGCCGTATATAAAGGTGCTTTGATTGTGTTAGAAGATTGATGAACTACTAAATAAGCTAGCATTTATTTTCATAAAAATAAAACCACAAATTATATCAAACATGAGTTGGCAAATCATTACCGTATTCATATATAGTAATGAGACTGTTTTTAAAATCAAATAGCAAATATGGTTATAATCTTTATTTTCTAAATTGAAGGAATCTCTTTCAAAAATTCCAACTGTTTGGTGTGATTTTCAGTCTAGTGAAGCATGTGCCAGCACAAGACTAGATTGCTGATAGCTTAACCAAAGCCATCAGTTCTTGTTTTCAAGATTTCAGACACAAACATAGAATTGAGGATGTTTCAATTCTAAGTTTGAGATGGGTCTGTACTTTTCATTTCTGTTAAGTCAGTAGTTTTGTATAAAAGGCCTCTGTTTGTACAGTTTAGAAATGAATGAAACTTTATTTCATTCTTCTCTATTTCCTCCTAGTATGATAAGTCTGGGACTTATCAGGTGTATCACAGAAGAGTAAAATAGTTTGTTTGACAGCTAGGCAATTAAAATTTAGTCTGACTTGTAATTAGGTTGTTTGTTTTCTTACTTGTTTTAATTCTCTTGGCTGAGTTGTAATCCTAGGTGGCTTAAGTCTTTTATCGATCGATGCCTTTAAATAGAGGGTAGGGTTTTCCATTTAGGGGATCTGGAAAATTATGGGAGATTGCTCATTTGGAGAGACCAAACCTCTTAAAAGTTTGGAGTAGGAAAGAACAAGCCTCTCGAAAGCTTGGGAATTGTAACTTTTGCTGATTTTAAGAAGAAATTTGAGAGGGAATTCAACTATTTTGAGTATTTTCTATTTGGACTATTTCTAATCTAAGAAAAGTCTACCAAATTGGTGCGGTGAGCAGTGGATATGGGGCCAAAGAAAGTTGTGGAGAAAGGGGATTCGACAGCAAGAGTTGAGGACGAATTGGAGGCTTTGAAGTTGGAGATGTAAACAGTCAAAGATTCAGTCCAAGAAATGGGATGGCAAATGCAACAACAATTACAGGCTTTCTTGGAAAAGCAAGAACAATCAAGAAAGCAGCAAGAAACTCATGGGAGCAACTCGAAGATGGCTGAACAGGCGGGTCAAACAAAAGACAACAGGATCAACAAACGAAGGGCACGACTTCGCATATGGAGGATCAAAACAGTGGCAATCGAATAGGGGGAAGTGTTCCACAGGACCGAAGTCAATTAGGAAGCTCATACCGCCATGAACAACGACTACGAAAACTGAAGATGTCGATATTTGAGGGGGAAAATCCGGATGGTTGGATCTTACAAGCTAAGCAATATTTTCCTGCCATAACTATAATGAAAAAGAGAAGATAGAGGCAGCCTTCATTTCGTTTTCTGGAGATGCCATGTTGTGGTACCAATATGAGAGTAAGAAAATGGCAATACTCAACTGGGAAGAGATGATAAAGACCAATTTTACGCCACTTCCGGGACACACGGTCAGGATTGCTTTATGACCAATTTTTGGCTTTTAGGCAGGAATGTTCAGTCGCGGATTACAAGAAGAAATGCATAAGATTGTTGGCACCCTTAGATAATATACCTGTAGAGGTACAGCTGGGAACATTTTTTAATGGATTACAGCCATCAATCCGAGCCGAATTAAAGGTTTTGCAGCCAAAGAATGTGGACGAGGCAATGGACATAGCTCAAGATATCGAAGAAAGACTAAGGACGCCAACTCAATTCAGGCAAAGAACTACCAATTACAACCGCACCAGCTTTCAGTTTTCAAACACTATTCAAGAAGCTCCTCCATTAAGGAATAATGTACAGCAAAGCGGGGATGTTAGAAGGTTGACTGATGCACAAATTCAGTCGGAGAGGCAGAAGGGGCTTTGTTTTTAAGTGTGATGACAAGTGGTCACCTGGGCATCGCTGTAAGAAAAAGGAAATGAATGTCCTAATGGTACCAAAAGAAATTGACGACGCTCCCACGGAACAAAGTTCGGAGGATGCAATTGACGAAGGGGCAGACCTAGATTCGACAGAAGTAGAGAAGGCCACTAAAGTTTCCCTGCAGCCTGTGGCTGGGTTGTCCACCAACAAAACTATGAAGCTGAAAGGACAACTAGGGTCTTGTGAAGTTGTGATTTTGATAGATTCAGGGGCCACCCACAACTTCATCTCCAAGGAATTAATATCAAGGATGCATAGTCCAGTGACCAAAACAAAGGAGTATGGAGTTACAATGGGCAATGGAGACTCTATGAAATGTATAAGGATCTACAAGAATTTAAATGTTCATTTCCAAGGTGTGGATGTTTGGAACGATTTTTTGCCCTTACAACTTGGTAGTGCTGATATCATCCTTGGATTGCAATGGTTGACTACACTCGGCATGACCCAAACGGATTAGAAATTACAGACCATGGAGTTTCAACTTGGACAACGGAGTGTAGTTATTCAAGGAGACTCGTCACTTGGGCGTTCGTTAGTATCCCTCAAGACAATGATGAAGACCTTCAAAGCTGAGAACAAGGAGTGGTATTGGAGCTAAATCACATTAAGAAAGAATAGGAAATTTCCATTAGTGAAGCACCAGGATTTTTATCAGACATCTTGGACAAACACAAAGGCGCGTTCGCCATGCCTGAAGGCCTACCACCTGCCCGCCTACATGAGCACACTATTCCTCTTCAACCTAGACGTGCACCTATAAGCGTCTGCCCATATCGATATCCCCACTTCCAAAAGGCAGAAACGGAGAAATTTATCTTTGAAATGTTGGCAGCAGGGAAAACACAGCCCAGCAACAGACCATTTTCCAGCCCAGTCCTTGTCAAGAAAAAAGATGGGTCATGGAGATTTTGTGTCGACTATCGAGCCTTGAATAGAGTTACAATTTCAATTAAGTACCCAATACTTGTCATTGATGAATTGCTAGATGAACTTAATGGTCCTCTAATTTTTTTCTAAATTGGATCTTATATCAAGTTACCATCAAATTCGGGTGCGAAAGGAGGATGTTCACAAAATGGCCTTTAGAACACATGATGGTCATTACGAATTTCTAGTCATGCCATTTGGACTAACAAACTCTCCAGCCACCTTTCAGTCGCTCAAAAATGATATTTTCAGACATTGCTTGCACCAATCCGTGTTGGTTTTCTTCAATGACATTTTGGTGTATACTGTATAGCAAGACAAAGGAGCTATACCAGCAACACTTGGATAAAGTTATAGGCATCTTGGGCAACCACCAATTATTTGTCAACCGTGAGAAGTACGACTTTGGAAAAACTCAGACTGCGTATCTCAGCCATATCATTTCTCAACATGGAGTAGTTTCTGATCTGAACAAAATTAAAGCCATGTTGGAGTGGCCTTTACCTAAAAACATCACGACACAACGGGGATTTTTGAGCCTCACAGGATATTGCCGGGCGTTTGTCGCCAATTATGCCTGAATAGCCCAGCCCTTGCCCGATCAGCTAAAGAAGGATCAGTTCTTATGGGGCAATGAGGCTGAGCTTGCAAGAGGCTATGACCACGGTCCCTGTATTGGATTTACCTAACTTTTCGAAGCCTTGTCATTGAAACAGACGCTTCAGGACACGGATTAAGTGTTGTCCTGCTGCAAGACCAAAAGTCAATCACTTCTTACAGTCAGATTTTAGGGACATAGGTAAGAAAAAAATCAATATATGAAAAGGAGTTGATGGCTACAGTCTATGCAGTTTCCAAATGGCATCCTTACCTATTGGGTCGCAAATTTCTGGTAAGAACGAATCAACAAAGCTTGAAGTTCCTTCTTGAACAACGGGTTGGTTAAAGGTTCGGAATATCAAAAAGGGTTTCAAAGCATATGGGAATTGATTTTGACATTGAATACAAACCAAGTACTATTAATAGGGTGGCTGATGCACTCTCAAGGCAAGTAAACAATGCTACTTTGGACACTTTACCCTCTCGAAATGGCAGATTTGGCCGGAATTAGCTACTAAGACCGCTGTTGATCCCGTTCTTAGCCAAATTTAGGAAGATCTCAAATCAGGCAGCAAGGTTTCAGCTGCACAAGGACCTACTCCACTACAAAAATCGGCTGGTCATCCCAAGGAAATCGAAAGTCATCCCTAAAATCTTGGAGGAATTTCATAATACACCATATAGAGGACATTCAGGAGAGCTCAAAACTTACAAACAGCTGGTAGTATAACTATTTTGGGAAGGGATGCATGAAGATGTACACCAGTTTGTCCGAAGTTGTACAATTTGTCAACAGAATAAGCTCCTCACCACCTCTCCAACCAGGTTGTTACAACCCCTTTCCCTTCCAGCACAAGTATGGGATGAGATTACAATGGATTTTATTAAAGGACACCCTAAATTGGAGGGTTGGGATACTATTTTAGTGGTCATTGATCAGCTCTCAAAATATGCTTATTTCATCAAACTCAAACATCCTTTTTATGCTCCAACCGTAGCTGAACATTTCATGAGAGAAATTGTCCATTTGCATGGTCTACCGCAGTCCATTATCACGAACAGGGACAATTTTTTTAAGTCATTTCTGGGCCATCTCTTCAAGTTACAAGGCACTACGCTTAAGAAAAGTATAGCCTATCACCCACAAACTGACAGCCAATCTAAATTTCTTAACAGATGCCTTGAAACTTACCTAAGATGCTTCACATATCAGCAGCCTAAACAATGGTCCAAATGGTTGGCTTGGGCAGAATATTCCTACAATACTTCATACCATAACTCCCTCAAGAGCACGCCATTTAAAGCACTTTATGGTCGGTAGAAGAAATGCTGGAATCCCGTGATGCTATCCTCGACGACCTCCGCATGCACCTCTTGCGCGCCCAATACTGTATGAAGCTCCAAGCAGACACTAAACAGCGCCCAGATGAATTCGCTATTGGTGACATGGTTTTCCTCAAATTACGGTTGTATCGACTACAATCTAAAGCTCGACGCCCAATGAAAACTTTCTGCCCGTTATTATGGTCCATCTCTTGTCCTCCAATGCATCGGTTCAGTAGCCTATAAGTTACAGCTTTTGAACCATGCCAAAATTCACCCCGTCTTCCATATTTCTTAGCTACGACGTGCCATCGGTACTGCTCCAGCCACCCTGACCATTCCTCTGTAGTTGACATCGGAATTAAAGCTTCATGTGGAACTGGAAACAGTTTTGAATCAGCGCTTTGCCACTCCTGATGCTCTCAGCCGTCAGAAGTCCTCATTAAATGGAAGTCCTTGCCCGAGTACAAAGCTACATGGGAACCCTTCTCTACCATCAATGAACAATTTCCCTTGTTCCACCTTCAGGTCAAGGTGAAGGTTTTTTTTTATTTGGGGGGAGGGGGGTATTGATAGGTCTAGGACTTATCAGGTCTCACAAAATAGAAAAATAGTTTGTTTGACAGCTAGGCAATAAAAATTTAGTCTGACTTGTAACTAGGTTCTCTTTGTTTTCTTACTTGTTTTAATTCTATTGGCTGAGTTGTAATCCTAGGTGGCTTAAGTCTTTTATCGACTGATGCCTTTAAATAGAGGGTAGGGTTTTCCATTTAGGGGATCTGGAAAATTACTGGAGAATGCTCATTTGGAGAGACCAAACTTCTTAAAAGTTTGGAGTAGGAGAGAAAAAGTATCGAAAGCTTGGGAATTGTAACTTTCGCTGATTTTATTAAGAAATCTGTGAGGGAATTCAACTACTTTGAGTATTTTCTATTTGGACTATTTCTAATCTAAGAAAAGTCTATCATAGTATCGTTCTTTGGTCTTAAACTAGTGAGCTGAGTAAAACTAGTTTCACAGTAGAATTAGGGGAAAAGATTCTTGGTTCAATGGTAGTCTAACTACAACTTGGTTCAATGGTAGTCTAACTACAACTTGGTTCAATCAAGTTGTTCAATAGTTGATCAATTCATATGAATAAGCACAAACAGAATTAAGATAAAAACAAAAATAATGATAAACTGAATTTAAAGAAACAGTGGCTACATCTACAAGTCTAAAAACCAAAACTTTAATATAAATACATTCGTATAAATGCAATAAATGCTCACGAGGAGAGCTGGAAACTTGAGGGAGCGAGGCCGTAATAGAAACCGAAGCCGTAGCAGGAGCTGGAGCTGGAGGTTGAGCCTCACCCGCACGAGAAGAGCTGGAAACTTGAGGAAGCACAGGTGGAGGTTGAAAATAAGCTGAAGAAACAGCTGGTGCTGGAGCCGTGGTGTGAGTCTGCGTTGATTCAATTGCAAAGAAGGCATTTCCTACAAGAGTTTCTTCTTTCACGACCGCCAAAGATTCTGATAGCGCCGAAGCCGTAACAGGAACCGAATCCGTAGCAAGAGCCGGAGCCGGAGCTGGAGGTTGGGCCATTGTTGTTACCAAAGAGTTAGAGGGAGCGACACTGGGAACAACCTCAGGTTATGTGGCCAATCAGGCCTAGGGTTCTATTCTATCTACACCTCTCTTCTCAAATTGACTTTATTTACCCAAACTAATAGCACTCCGACCAAAACCGTACACCTCAGATCTGTAAATAAAATCAATAAAAAAAAATGAAAAATTGTTCAATGCGGTGTTTGTAAATCATAGAACATTACAAAAGAAAACGTACTGATCAATATTTTTCATCAAAAGAAATTTTGAACATTTATTTTCTTCCCAAAAGAAAAATATAAACATTTATTTTTTCAAAATTTATATATACTACATAATAGATTTATGGCTATTTAGGATTTTTACCCCCGAACTATTACCACTACCGTATCGTGCCCCCTAATTTTTTCAGACCGTTAAAAATTCCCCTGAAATGTAATGTAAAGAAGGACTTCCGTTAACTTTCAACACAGAATGCTGACATGGCTCTTTACATACTGATATGTCTTGGTCATGTCAGCGCTGTGTAATTTTATTGTTTTTAAATATGGTTTTTATTTTTTTTAATGTATAAAAAATGGTTTAATTTATTAATTCTATTTTTTAGTGTTTAATTCATTAATTTTTAATATGATTATAGATTTTTTAATTTTAAAATTACACACATGGCCAAGACACCTCAGCATATAAAGAGTCATGTCAGCCTTCTGTTAGCCACATGTGTTGAAAGTTAACGGAAGTCATTCTTTACATTACTGTGAATATTTCGGGGAGAATTTTTAACGACCTGAAAAAATTAGGGGGCATGATACGGTAGTGGTAATAGTTCGGGGGATAAAAATCCTAAATAGCCTAGATTTATTAACACAAATAAAATATCTGTGTCAAAGTGATTTAGAGAGTGTTTGCTCTTAATTAAAAAATTATTTTTTGTTTTTAAAAGTTAAAAACAATTTTTTGTGAACAAGTTGCTGTATTTGGCGTTGTTTTTAGAAAACAATTTATAAAAACAAAGTTACAAAAAACAAAAAAATTTGATAACAATAAAAAATTATTTTCTAGTAGTTTTCAAATTATTTTATCTATTTGTTTTCTCACATTATTTTTCTAATTATTATTATCTAACATCATTTATTGTCACATCATTTTATCTCTCATTAATTTGTCTCTCTTCACTTTCTCTCATATCACTTTTTCTCTCATCACTTTCTATTTCCTTATTTTCTCTCCCATTGCTTTCTCTCTCGCTATTTTTTCTATTCTCACTTTTTATCATTTCATTTTCTCTTTCATCATTTTATATCTTCTTATTTCTCTTGCATCACTTATTATGTCATCATTTTCTCTTTCATCACTTATTATATCATTACTTTCTCTCTTATCACTTAATATATCCTCATTTTCTCTCTCATCATTTTTTCTCTTTCATCATTCCTCTCTCATCACTTTTTCTCTACTCACTTCTTTCTCTTCACTTTCTTTCTCATCACCTTCTCTCTCATTTTTTCTTGGATCAATTTCTCTCCTCTCAATTTCTATTTATTCAAATTTTATCTCCTTACTTTCTCACTCCTTATTTTTCATCATTTTTCTTTCAAATTATTTTATCTCATTATTTATTACAAACTTTTAAAATATTTTTCTTTGTGTAAATATATTTGTTAATTTTTTATTTAAGATTTAAAAAAAAAACTAAAAAATTATTTTTAGAAAACATTAACCGAACACCTCTTGTTTTTTGAAAACTACAAAAACAGTTTTCTGTTCTCATTTCTGATAACACAATTTTGAAAACAAAAAACAGAAAACAATGTCAAACAGACCCTTAAATTTCCCCTACAAGAGATATTATGTGAAAGGGATTTAAGAACCTCGCCCACTAGATAAGTGTGTATAATAGTAACAATAATAATAAAAATTCCAAATATTGACCGTGATAATACTCAAAAAAAAATATTGCACTTTAATATCTAAATTATTTGTTTCGCCAATAACACATTCCATCATGAAAGTGATGAATAACGATGATTTGGTCTCTTTCTATTACTCCCTTACTCTTGAGGGTGAAGAGGATGATGAGTTCTGTGATGTTGTCGATCAATCGTTTTTGGATATTGGTGCAGAGTCCATTGCCAAGACAATTGTTGGAAGAGTGATTACTATAGATCGGGATAATCTGGTTTATGCGGTGAAACTCTATTGGAAAATTCGGGGTTCATTCATGGTAGAATCGAAAGGCAAAAACACGTTTCTTTTTCGCTTTGATTTGATCACGAATCATAAGAGAGTCTTGGAGGGAGGATCATGTATCTTTGAGAATTGTCTCTTAGCCCTCAAAGAGCTCGATGAATTCTGCGTTCCCTCCGACATGATCTTTGATGCGATACCTTTTTGGATCTAAATCCATAAGGCCCATGTTTTTTGTATGTCCAAGAGATGGGGGTATGAGTTGGGTAAATCGGTAGGAGAAGTTGTTGATGTGGATTGTAAGGCCTCAGGCGAATGTGTGGGGTCATATATGAGAGTTCGTGTTGTGCTAGATATCTCTAAACCACTTTCCCGGGTGATCAAACGTAGATTGGCTTTGGACAAACCTGTTGTTATCATGTCGTTGTTGTATGAAAGGTTACCAGAGCTATGCTACATTTGTGGTATATTTGGGCACCCACTCAAAGAGTGCCTCTTGAAGCCTAAAGGAGTGGGAAGTAATGATAGTATGAAGTATGGGGTTTGGATCCATGTACCGATTTCGGAGAAGAAGATAGGTTCCTCGAGAAAACAATCGAGAGGTGGGACTTCATTTGGGTTGGGGCCAAGCTCGGTTAAAGGCAGGGGGTTTGGTTGTAGGGCTTCTCCGTCGTTGATGGTGGTTGCGGCGCTGGGGGATAAAAAATGCAATAGCCTTGGGCTTTGGGCTGAAAATGGGCATTGTTACAAATTTTTCATAAATATCATTTTTTTACACTTTTTTAATTTTTAAAGTTTGTTGTTAGTTTGGTTCAATTGATTTTTTTTACAAATTGGGTCTTAGTAAAAAATTTGAAAAAAATATAATCATGAAACATAAGTTTATAAAAAATTAGAAATTAGAAAAGAAATGTGATTTTAATGCATTTCAAGAAACAAACTACAAAAGTAATATACTAAAACACTTAAACATAAAGTCCAAAGTCCAATCACTTATCTATTATCTACTATCTAACGTCCAAAGTCCAAATTACAAACATAAAAATGTCAAAAGTCCGAACATACAACCATAAAGTCCATAACTAGTTAACTACAACCATAATAAAGTTCATAACTCTACAACCATAAACATAAAGTTCATGAAAATATAACCACTCCTTCCTTCCTTTCCTTCCTTCCTTTCAATAGTCAAATGTTCAAATAAAAAAAATTAAAGAAAAAAAAGCATGGATAATAAATAACAACACACTAAGTAAAATAAGGCACGAATAAATTCTTACAAGCAATTCTTTCAATTAGTAGATTGTTGTGCAATTGATGGCGCTGAAGACTGAACATTGACAGAGGATGAGGCTGGCCCAACACTAGTAGGATCATCGATCATCTCTACAAATATTATTAATATAAAAGATAAATATTAGATTATAAAACATTCACACACTTAAAATAAAAATATTTATAAGTTATAAGCTGCAAGTTAGACCATGAAAATCCAAATAAAATGTAATAAATTACCTTACTCAAGATACTCTGATGTTTGAAGCGTTTCTTCTTCATCCATATAGTCTCGAACGATGATGGGTTGATGTGATCTGCTCCACCAATTATTGAGACAAATTAATTCTTCGACCATCATTAGGCTTAGTAAGCTTCTAAAAGGATCTAAAATTCGACCTCCTATAGAAAATGTCGCATCAGAAACTGTTATATTATTTTATAATATAATGTAATATTATATTATATTATAATGGTTTAGATTAAATAAATATGACAAAGAGTGTCACATATTGTAACATATAATAGAGAGTTACAATATTTAGATATATCCAAATAATGTAACATATTTGGTGTTACAAATTTGTAACTTCCAAATATTACCCTTGTTATCCAGATTTCCGAATAGCGTTTAGATTGATGGCCTCGGGGAAACAGAATTATCGATGTCCTTCACGATAGATGACCAGAGCTCGCGGATATACAGAAAGGCTTCACCTCTCCCGCTTGGTGTCCGGATTACTCCTCCAAGCAAACACCATACGGAAACTCGTCAACTCTCCCGGAGCTCCCGAAGGAGTATCCATCGGGGAAGCTCCTTCCAGGAGAAGCTCTTCGAGTGGTCTCCGCGGAAGCAGTTCCGTGCCTCGCACGGAACAAAGCCAAACGGTCGAGTCCTGGAGGAGGCATATTTGGAATGATATCCGCCTGACACAGGATCCCGCCTGACACGCCCGTCAGGTCAAAGCCGCACACATCCCAGCACGCCTAAGGGTACCTTTTCGCCTACTGTTCCGCTGGCAACTTGGAAAAGACGGCTGACTTTGTGTGTTCCCCATACTTTCACGTAAATATACCCACATAGAGTCTTGTAGCCATGCTACTATAGTAATTGTATCCCTATTTATGGCTGGTGTAATTAAAACTCATGTACGTAGAGAAAAACCCTAATCCAAAACCCTAGCTATAAAGACCCCTTCATTTTACAAGAGGAGGGACGAACAAATGATATAGCAAAAAACTCTACTAAAATCTCTCTAGCTTCATCTTCTTCAAGAGCACCCGAGAGAAACATTGTGAGCGTGTGAAGTTCTTATGCACCAGCCATCTTACTGTAATCTTTTCCAAGTATAATAACATCGACTCGTGGACTAGGGCTTGTTAACGCCTGAACCACGTAAAAACACTGTTTGTTTAGTTACATTTCAGTATTTCTACAGTTCTTATCTTTTTATTATTCTGTTAGTTATTCGTTTCCGAAAAACTCGGTAAACATTTTGGTGCTTTCATTGAGAGCTGTAGGAAGTTGTTAGTCAGCTCTTTTTCTGTGTACGTTTTTGTATTCACTTCGTGCTAAAGAGATGGTGACTACGAGAAAATCCGCTGTTGACAAAAATGCTACGGTCAACCCCGATACCGTGATGGAAGATGTGGTGCAAAGTGAACCCTTAGACTACCAAGGTGAAGACCCGACATCCCGCCAGGATCAGGTCAGTACCGAAGATACAACATACTTAGAAGACGAAGAAGAGTATGTCCAAGACGGTTATTACAAGGACGGCTGCTACTATGAGAAGGACCCAGAACTGGTCCAAGTAGCCGAAGAACTGGTGGCCACTAAGGCCAAGCTTGCTGAGCAGGAGCGCGTCTCCGAAAGAATGCAACGCATGATGGAACGCCTCCAAAGTAGGTTCGGAGATCTAGGCGACTCGGACGAGGATACCTCTGTTCGAGGTGGTGCTGATGCCCCCATGCCGGATCCAGCCGCTGCTGGACCATCCAAAGCCGCCCCTAACAAGGGCAAAGAAAAAGTGGGAGAGCCTGTGCGCGCTGACGCCCCTGCACCTCCTAAAGGCAAGAATCACCAGGCCGACTGCCCCCCCCGCGCGCAGAAGGTCTCTGGCGCTCCTAAGCCCAGACGCCCTTCAGCCCCAAGGGGGCACTCTGTGCCTAAAGGGCCCGGTGCTAAGGCACCCAGGCCTAGGGGAAGGAACAACCGCCCCAGTGATTCCGTCAATCAGGACGGTCGGGCTGCGAACTCGCACTCCGAAGATAGCTGGTCCACGGTGGACCTAAGAAGAAGGTTGGAGGCCAAGTATGAGAAGGCCAAAGGGGAAAAAGCCCGGCCTCGCGGAGATGACCTCCGAAATCATATTAATGACAAGCTCCGGGGACGTGACCTCCCGGAAAGTGATACGAAGAGGCTCGAGGAACAGATTGCTGCCTTGACCAAGCTGGTCCGGAAGCAAAGTGGGGCCCTGTCAGATTCTGAGGAGGAAGACCCGGAACCATGTATTAGGAGGATCGCGGAAACGTCCCTCCCGGATAACTTCAAAATGCCTCACATAGAATTATATGATGGGAGGACAGACCCGCGTACCCACCTAGCTAAATACAATAAAATGATGCAAGTGGCGCGCGTCAGTGAGGACGCCAAATGCATGTGCTTCTCACTCACCCTTACCAAGTCTGCGGAGGACTGGTGGAAAAGATTAGCTCCCGGATCAATCCACAGTTGGAAGGAGCTACAGTCCGCGTTTAGGAGGCAGTTTATTGCTGCCCGCGACCACGACATGGAGGTTGGTTCCTTAACCAACATCAAACAGCAACCCACTGAGAACCTCAAAGCTTTCATTCAGAGAATGATGGAAGCTGCTGCAAAAACCAAGGTCAGCGATGACATGAAGCTGATCGCCCTTCAATCGGGCCTTACTGTCGGCTCCCTGCTATGGGGAGAAATGCAAAGGAGACGGGCAGAAACCCTGTCCGAATTCATGTCAAAAGCTCAGGGAATCATCAACCTTGAGGATGCCTACCAGCAAGCCTTTGGAGTTCCCCCGGCTCCAACCCCTTCCGTGACTGCGCCGAGCTTTGCTTCGCAAGCTCCCGCACCAGTCCTCACGCTTCCAGGAGCCCGATTCACTCCGAGTGTGTATGGGCCTTCCGCGTCTGTTCAGACGCCGGGTCAAACACATTTCTCTGGGTATGGAGCAGTACAAACCGGATGTAGTATCGCTCCTAGCATGCCGCAGCCGCAAGCGGAAGCCCCGGAACGAAGTTTGAGCCAATCGCGGAGCAAACGAAGCGGAAAAAACTCCAACCGGGGAGACCATTCAAAGAAACCCCGAAAGGATTATGAGCCCAAGTTCACGGAATATACCAGTTTGATAGACTCGCGAGAGAATGTCTATCGGGCGACCTGTAATATGGTCAACTACAGGAAGCCCCCGAAAGTGTCTCACGGAGGAAGGCGTCCGCGAGACTCCAATAAGAGGTGTGAGTTCCACGGAGACGTGGGGCACACCACGAATGAGTGCCTTCAGCTGAAGGATGAGATCGAGTCCCTGGCAAGAGCGGGACACCTCGGTCAGTGGGTGAGAATACCCATAATCTATCCCGGACAGGGGGTGGTTCACGGAGCTGCATATTCCCCGGGACAGAGGGGGGCCGCTAGCGCACCTGGAGCCGGTCACCCCCAAGCTCCCGGGTCTCAGTTCCCAGCACTTCCTGCTCCACCCGCTCCGGCGCCCATTGCCTTGTTGGCTCCAGGACCAGGCAACCCATATCCACCCGGCCTTGCTCCGCCACCCGTTGACGGACACGTCGCCACCATTTCCGGAGGACCACACCTTGCCGGAAGTACCCGCAACTCCCAGAAGAGGTACTTGAAGGAGTTAGAGCACGCCGAGGAGATGTGCGCTTTGGTCCAATCACCTGCTCAACGTCCCCGAATGATGGATCTTCCCATCACCTTCACGGAGGACGATGCTCGACATGTGCACTTCCCCCACAACGATCCCCTCGTAGTGGAAGCCCAGATTGCCAATAAGAAGGTCTCACGGATCTTGATCGATAACGGAAGCTCCGTGAACATCCTCTTCAAAGCGGCCTTCCACGCGATCGGATTGACCGAGACGGACCTGGCCCCATGCCCCATCCAGCTTCAAGGTTTCAATGGGGACGCACTCATGCCATTAGGCAAAATTCAACTTCCGGTCACCCTCAGAGGAGAAAGCGACGCTTGTGCCTTCAAGCATAGCACATTCGTGGTGGTCGACTGCCCCACGGCGTATAATGCCATCTTAGGCCGACCGGTCCTGATCGATTGTGGGGCCATAACCTCGATACGTCACTTATGCTTGAAGTTTCCCTGCGACGATGGGCGTATTGGCACCCTCCGAGGAGACCAGAGAAGTGCACGGAGCTGTTATAACGTCTCCGTCCGAGCCGTCTACACGGTCCGAGAGACGTTTGCTGCCATTCCTTTGGCGGAAGTATTGCCAGGAACTAGGGATGCTCAGGAGGCATACTTTGACGAACTAGACCCAAGAGTGGGAATCGAGAAAGCAATAGAGCCGATGGAGGAAGTCGAAGAGGTGATCCTCAATCCGGAGGAACCCACCAAGGTCATTCAGGTGGGGAAAAACCTGCCGTCGGCCGTTCGAGATAAGATCGTGGCCACTGTGAAGGATAATCAGGATATCCTAGCATGGTGCCACGCTGATATGACAGGGATTAATCCCAATGTTGCGTGCCACGCACTCAACATAGACCCAGCTGCAACTCCAATTCGCCAAAAGAGGAGGCCGCTGGACCCAGTGAGAGCCGAAGCCGTCAAAGCTGAAGTGGACAAATTGATGTCCATAGGCTTTCTCCAGGAGTCGCACTATCCCGTGTGGTTGGCCAACCCAGTTCTGGTCCCGAAACCCGATGGGTCCTGGAGAATGTGCATTGACTTCACGGACCTAAACAGGGCCTGCCCGAAAGATTGTTTCCCTCTCCCGCGAATCGATCAGATGGTGGACGCTACTTCCGGGTACGAACTCTTATCCTTCATGGATGCGTATTCCGGATACAATCAGATCAAGATGCATGTCGCGGACCAGGAACACACCAGCTTCCTCACGGATAAGGGTGTCTACTGTTACGTGGTCATGCCTTTCGGTTTGAAGAATGCTGGGGCGACTTACCAGCGTCTGGTAAACAGAATGTTCAAGGACCAACTGGGGAGGAACATGGAGGTGTACGTGGACGACATGTTGGTAAAGTCCAAGACCTCCGGGGACCACAGTAACGACCTTGAGGAAGCTTTCGCCGTGATCCGAAAGTACGGGATGAAGCTAAATCCAAAGAAATGTACTTTCGGGGTCTCGTCTGGAAAGTTCCTCGGTTTTATTGTCAGCTCCCGCGGCGTGGAAGCCAACCCTGAAAAAATAAAGGCGTTCATAGATATGCCTTCCCCCCGGAAGCATAAGGATGTCCAGAGCGTTACCGGAAGGATAGCTGCTCTCAGTCGCTTCGTATCCAAGGCCACCGACAAGTGTATCCCCTTCTTCAATGTTCTGCGAGGGAACAAGAAGTTCGAGTGGACCCCCGAATGCGAAGCGGCCTTCCAAAACCTCAAAGAACATTTAACCCGAGCCCCCATTTTGTCCAAACCGGTCGAAGGAGAGGCGTTGTTCTTGTACCTAGCTGTGACTGAGCACGCAGTAAGTGCCGCTCTCGTCCGGGAAGATGGCCGTATCCAGCTCCCTGTGTATTACGTAAGCAAGAGGTTATTGGACGCTGAGTCCAAATATTCGATGATCGAGAAACTCTCCCTCTGCTTGCTGATCGCTTCACGGAAGCTGAGGCCATATTTCCAGGCGCACACCATCAAAGTACTCACCAACCACCCTCTCCGACAAGTCCTGCAGAAGCCCGAGTCTTCTGGCAGATTGCTTAAGTGGGCCATGGAACTAAGCCAGTTCGACGTCCACTACCAACCGCGTGTTTCCATAAAAGGTCAAGCTCTCGCGGACTTTATTGTGGAGTGCTCGGGAATGAATGACCTCCCAGAAGATCCTGTCCCGGAACTTCCCACCTGGAAGGTCTACGTAGACGGAGCCTCAAATGAAAAAGGAGCTGGAGCGGGGGTTATCCTAATATCTCCCCAAGGGCATCAGCTCCAAAGCGCCCTCCGTTTCGCATTCCCAGCATCCAACAACGAGGCAGAACACGAAGCCATGTTAGCTGGGTTACGACTGGCCAGAGAAGTCGGAGCCCAAAAAATCGAAGTGTACAGCGACTCCCTGCTTGTGGTAAACCAAATATCCGGGGAATACCAGACGAAAGGCGAAAGGATGGCTGCCTACGTGTCTCTCTCCCGCGGCCTACTGCAGCATTTCAAAGGCTACAAAATCCGCCAGGTCCCCCGGGACCAGAACTCACTTGCGGACACGCTGGCCAAGCTTGCAACGGACCCGGAGATTGAACAGTATGGCTTAGTCCCCATCGGGCACTTAGAAGCCCCCAGTACTGAGACGCGAAGGATAAACGCCATCATCGACCATTCCCACTCCTGGATAGGACCCATCCTCAGATTTCTCACCACCGGAGAACTCCCCACCGATAAAGCGGACGCAAGGAAGCTCCAGTATCAAGCTCCCCGATACGTGGTTATGGATGGAAAGCTTTACCGCAGGGGGTTGTCCATACCCTTCCTTAGGTGTGTTGCCGGAACCGAAGTCAGCACCATCATCCATGAGATTCACGGAGGCTTCTGTGGCGATCATACCTCCGGGCTGAGCCTCTCCAAAAAAATCCTTCGACAAGGATACTTCTGGCCCACCATGAAGAAGGATTGTGTGGATTATGTCAGGAAGTGTGAGCAGTGCCAGAGGTACGCCAAGGTTCCGCGAGCGCCGCCTACGGAAATTACCCTAATGACCAGCCCCTGGCCGTTCGCCGTTTGGGGCATTGACCTAGTAGGTTCCCTCCCCACTGGAAAGGGTGGAGTGAAGTACGCCATAGTCGCGGTAGACTACTTCACCAAATGGGCTGAAGCTGAACCTATGAACACGGTCACATCTAAAAAAGCACTGGATTTTGTCATCAGGAATATAGTGTGTCGTTTTGGGCTTCCACGGAAAATTGTGTCCGACAACGGAAAGCAGTTTGACAGTGAACACTTCACGAACTTCTGTGCTTCGCATGGAATTATCAAAAGCTTTTCCGCAGTCGCCAGACCACAGGCTAATGGACAAGTGGAAGCTGTAAACAAAATATTAAAGACCACGTTGAAGAAAAAACTCCAAGCCTGCAAGGCTCACTGGCCGGAAGAACTTCCGCGAGTACTTTGGGCTTATCGCACAACAGAGAGAACTTCGACGGGGCACACGCCTTATTCCATGACCTTCGGTTGCGAGGCCGTCATCCCAGTAGAAGCTATGATCCCCTCTCACAGGCAAGACACCTACGATCCTACCCGGAACCATGCCCTCCTCCAGGAGTCCTTGGACATGATCGAGGAGCTCCGGGAGCAGTCGCAGGTCCAACTAAAAATGTACCAAGGCAAGATAGCCCGACACTTTAACATGAGAGTCCAGAGCCGTACATTCGAAGTTGGAGATCTTGTCCTACGGAGAGTATTTCCTGCTACGCAGGACCCGGGAGTAGGAGTCCTCGGACCCAACTGGGAAGGCCCCTACGAAGTCCAACAAAAAGTGGGCCATGGGACGTATCACTTAAAGAGACTCGACGGATCTAACGTCCCGCGCGCCTGGAACGCGGAGCACCTCCGCCGTTACTACCAGTAGGCCCCGGACCATCCAGTCGGAAGTCCTTGGTGAAAATAACAAAAGCGAAAAATGTGGAAATAATCCTCCCTGTTGTAAAACTCACGCCTAGCAGGCTAATTCAATGAAACACGGAGAGATTCACTCCGCTTTTACTGCACTTTTTATCCCTGTGTTCAAAGCTGCGTTTTAACAAGTGACCACGCGGTCCGGAGACGTCCGGACCCCACGCTCACTTGGGGGGTATACATGGCTAAGGCATAACCATACGCCCCTTGAACAAAACGTACACAGAACACCACTTATGTGCTAGCATTGTGTTTGAAATTTTTAAATTGTTTGAAATGTTTAAATTGTTGAGCTTAGGGTTATTTGTTGCCATGAACATGCTTGCATTACGTGTCATATGTGCTTATGTGAAAATTGCCATGGAAATGCCTGCCATTATGTATCATAAGTATTATCTCCTGTGTAGCCCAGCGATGGACGGGACTGGGGGTCGAGGCACGTTCATAGAGCTACGCCAAAACACCCCCAACTCCCTGACAAGTCCTTTGCAGAATTCTCCGCGATCGCTGTAGAGCTTTGCTTCGCAAGCTCCAGCTCCGGGTCCCGCAAGGCGAAAGATGGCAAGATCCGCGAGCGCTGTAGAGCTTTGCTTCGCAAGCTCCAGCTCCGGATCCCGCAAGGCGAAAGATGGCAAGATCCGCGAGCGCTGTAGAGCGTTGCTTCGCAAGCTCCAGCTCCGGGTCCAGCGAGGCGAAAGATGGCAAGATCCGCGACGGTTGTAAGCCTTGCTTCGCAGGCTCCAACTCCGGATCTCACAAAATAATGCATGGCAAGCTCCATGGCCATTGCAAGTTTCAGCCCCAGAAGCAGACATACTTGATCCCCCCACTCACAGCCGGCTTTGCTTCGCAAAGCCCCTGCTCCAGGATCACACCTGGTGGGCGTGGCGATTTCCCCAACAGCAATAAGCCTTGCCTCGCAGGGCTCCATGCCAGGTCCCTGAAGTCAGCCACAATAAGGTTCGCAACAACAGTTAGTTTTGCTTCGCAAAGATCTAACCTTAAGTCTAGCGACGCTCACCAAAAGAACTCCCGTTCCAAACAATGGAATGACTCACCTTAGCAATCCCAGCGAACAGTATAACTACAAGTCCCTGGATTGACTATTTGCCTCAGGAAAGATAAAGTGCGGTGAAAGGAGCCTGGCCGTTGGAACCAGGAAACCTTCGTAACCTAGAAACTACATGGGAACAAGACATCATCCGTTAAAGCTTCAAGTGGGGGGTGCATAGGTTTTGGCCGTTGGAACCAAAACCCCATACGCCCCTACAACAGTTTCTACCGTATAAATGTCTACCCTAAGCGCAAGGATAAATAAAGAACTCGGCAGAAAAGAAAGGAGAATGCTATGATTATGGTAAAAATGTCCGCAACGAAAAACTCAAAATGAAAAATAAGTAAAGATAAAACCCCTTCAAACATTGGGGGTAACTACAGCGTCCACGACCGCAGCTTCGGGGGCATCTGTTTCAGCTGAGGCTGGCGGAGTCGGCTCATTGGAAGGAGGAATTTGGTCATGAGAAGGTTCAGAAGTCCCCGCCTCTCCGGGATATCCCGCCTCAGGAGCTTCAGCACGATCGTCAATGTTATAAGTTTGGACATACGCCTCTGGGCCCTGATCCCACACGAGTAGCTTCTCCCTCATGGCTTCGGCATCATCTCCCAGATAGCCTAACACCTCCGGGTTCACTTTCCAGAGTTGATGCATGAGGACCACATGCGATATATTAATAGTCCTGTTCAGTATCACCTCAGCATCCTCCTTCTCCTTCAACCGCTCCGCCTCGGAGGTTGCCAGCTGTGCTTCCGCGGCAGTTAGTTGGGCCCTCAATTTTTCCATTTCGGCCTTGGAGGCATCCCGCTCCCCCTTAAGAGAATCTATCGCCTTGCGCTGCTCCCTATTTTGGTTCAGCACGGATTGCTTCTCGGTCACATGCCCCCTGGCAGTGAATTGCAAAGCCCCGATCTCTTTATCCTTCTCGGCGAGCCCCAACTGAAGCATAGACACGAGATCCCTGCTCCTCTTATGGAGTTGCTCCTCGTCGTGCAGCTTACTCTGAAGAGTGGAATATTCCTCTTGCCGCTTAAGGAGGAGATCGTTCTTTGATTGCAAGCGGGCTTCCAGGGTATCTTTCTCCACCTTGGCTTGGGACAGCTCTTCCCGGAGCTTGGAGTTTTCGGTCTTAATCCCATCCGACCGCTGTCTAAACTCATTCTCTGCCTTGGCCCGGTACTCTTGATATTTGGCAAGATATTTCTTCTCCGCCTCTTCTTCAGCCGTGCGCCGGGCCTGATCAATCTTCTCCGAAGCCCCCAAGGCCTGTTGGGTCAGCTTCTGTTTCTCCGCCTCCAAGGCCTGGCGAGCCAGCTGGCTCTCCTCCAGCTGAACCAGAGCAGCACCAACCTCCCGGAACGAGCGTTCCGCGATCATAGAGGCCTGCAAGGAAAGACAACCGAATGAGCTAAAGCCGGACCAAAAGAGAGGTGATCCCAAAAAAAAAAAAAAAAAAAAAAAAAAAATAACAACCGACGGCTTACCCCGGACAGTTGCTGCTTCACAGCGTGTGTCAGCAACAGCGGATCCTTGCTGCTACTGATGGCCCATTTCTCAGAATTGAGCTCGCATAAGCTCAAGGCCATGTCCTCCATCATCTCAGCTCCGAACGGCGCCAATGCACGTCCAAGCCTAGGCACCAGCCTCTTCTCCAAGGCTGGACCATCCAGAACCGCTCCGGCCGGGTGAGGAGATCTCACCCCCTCGGCCAGCTCAGCCCTCTTCACGGCAGACAAGTTATCTGCCCTTCCCTGAGTAACGGCCTTCTCCGCCTCTAGCCGCCTCTTCAAAAAACTATCGGCCCGTCTTACACCCTCCAGGAGGGCAGCGGGAAAACTGGTCGGCTTCCGCGGAAAGTGGAACTTCAGGCCAGGCAGGGGAAGATTGGTTGTCTGTGAAGACGGAGACCCCGGAAGGGTGGACCCCCTTTGGACTGGAGGAGGAGGCAGCCGGGATATTAAGGCCCCGGTCTGTTGCTTTTGCTGCTGCGGTAGCAGAAGTAATTGCCCTTGTTGCTGCTGCTGGTTTGGATGTTGCTGTTGCTGCTGCTGCGGCGTTGGTGATTGTCTCTCTTGTTCCTGTTGCTGCTGTTGTTGTAGTTGTGATTGCTGTCGTTGCTGTTGTTGTTGCCTTCGACCGGGAGAAGAGTGTCTAAGGCGTTTGTTCTTAGCACCCTCAGCATCTCCTCCGGGACGCTTGCTCACCCCAGTTGTCCTCACGGGGAACACAAGCCCTTCCCCGTCGCTACTGCTACTCGAGACCATCATAGTCTCGGAAGGCCCTTCAGCAGGGGACTTCTCTACCCTCGGGGACGCTTGCGCCTCGCCACTTGTCTTCTTGGGGGAGGCAGCCTTACCTCCCCTACCAGCCTTGGGCTTCCGTCCTTTCCCCGTGGGCGGGTCCTGGCTGGTGGCAGCCTTCTTAATAAGCAAAGTAACCCTCCCCAACATCTTGGCTTCGGGATACTCTGCAAGAAACGTACAAAGCAAGGTTAGCGAACCAACAAGAAATGAGAAAGAAGATAAGCGGAAGACAAGACAATCAACAACACAAAAGTACAAGCAAGCCCGCCAGCAGGGAACAAGAAACAAGAAAAAGAAAAGTTTGAAAGGGACGACCATGCACGAGAAACGTGGATGGCCTTCCCCGAGCAAAACAAAACATCGCTTCCTGCTCCAGGAAGCTCCCGTACTCCTTGAAGTCCGGGAAGAACATGCTGAGAGAAGAAGGGTCAACCATGATGACACCTTCTGGCAGACTACCATCACTCAGACACCAGAGGAGCTCATCTACCCTATCACAGTACCTGTCGAAAGGTATCCTACGCGGATCTAGCCTAAGGAAACGAGGATCAAACCCCATCTGAGAGGTTTGGGAAACTTCAGACAGGCTGGGGGTGTGGATCAATCGAAAACTAGTCTTACCTCTCCCGGAGGAACTAGCCCCCGGAGCCCCTTCGTTAGGGTAAGCCGCGGCGTGGCGAGCCTCGATCTCCTCTCCCTCCGGCTGGGGGTCGGGGAACCTCTCCTCCCAACTAGGAGATAAAGTATTTTCGTCCCGAGCGGCTTGGGTGATCACCTTAGACAGCTCCAGGGCAATCTGCTCCCGGATGTCAGCCGACACCTGAGTCTGCCCCCTACCACTTACTGGCTCAATATTCTGGAAGGAGGCGAGTAACCCATACTCCCTCAACGATTCGGAGGTCACAAGTCCCTCCACTCTCAACTCTTCCTCGGAAAGCCCTTCGTAGAACTTGGACCTCCTTATCATCTCCGCGCAGCGAGGTGTCCGCGGAACGACTTCTGCAAAAATCAAATACAAGCGTTAGAGATCCTCCCAAAAGGCAAATCAAACACAAAGAAACAAAGTTGAAAAGGAAAAGAGGAAACACTTACCAGGGATTTTGAAATCCAAAGATAGAGCTGGCACCCTCTTCAGCGGGAAGCCAGTCGTCAGGAACCAGTATTCCCGGAGGTCTGGAACCCTCGCGGTATGACAAGTGGGGCACATCACATCCGGGTGCCTTTCTAGCCTATAAAACCCCACCTTGTCTGAATGAGCCCTCATAGGCTGAGACTTCAACCCATAAAAGTACAGCACCTCCTCCGGGGTAGGAGCTTCCAGCCTCCGGGACTTGCAAAAGATGAACCACCCCGCTAAGAGCTTGTAACTGGGAGGAATTAACTGGAAGGGGGCAATCCCCGCCTTCACACAGAAATTGGCGAAGTAACTCCTTAGGGGCAAGTGCGCTCCGCACACTATGTGTGCCCAACTCCAGGCACCAAAGCCTTCGTGGCTCTGGCTAGCTGACTCGCCCAGCACCGACAGACGGTGCCACATCAGACCTGGGATGTTCTTCAGGCCTGCCTCAGAGGAATACAGCTCTAGCATGCCATAATTCCTGAAAAGGTTCGGTTTTTGGTCCATCTCCCAGATGGAACTATTGGAGGTTGGTGGGCTAGCCGCGACCGCTTTCGCTTTTCCTTTCCCCTTTCCACCCGCGACAGGAGAGCCTTTCTCTTGGGCAGAATCAGCCTCCCCCGCAGCAAGGAGTTGTTCCTTCGCGATGTTCGTCACTGGACAAAAGAAAAGAAAGAAGAAAACACTCTAAGCAGTCAGCACCCTTGTCATACCCTAGTGGTATCAAAGGCGTCGGGGAGACCCTCCTCGAAAACTGCTTGGAGAGGCTCCCACCGAGCTTACCGAGGGGTTGGCACCATGCCACCCGAAGGACAGCAAGGAACCAGACTCAGACCCCGAGCCTAAGCCCACCAAAAGAAGTGTTTTTCCAGAGAAAGACACCCTAAAGGCGTTCATGCTTATGCCCTAAAACAGCAAAACACGGGACGACTTTCCAAACGCAAATCGCCAAAACATGCAGAAAAGGCTACTTATCGACTCACAATCAATCACATGCCTACCAAAGCCCTATTCACAAATGCACATAAGCAATAATGGCAGAAACCTCTACTCTAACAACTACCAACAACCTAAGGTTTGGGAGGAAAGAGCAAAGTAGAAATACTTACTGATGTTCAGGTAGTTGGAGGTTGAGGGAGTAACTGGATCACTGCACAGCACGATCGCGAGAAGTAAAAGCTGCAAAGACGAACGGCGATTCAAACCAGGAACTTCGGGAGTAAACCCACTGCCAAATCAAAAAGAAAAGTTTCCAGATACTTACCAAAAGAAATGGCAAGTTCGGGGGAACGTAAGCTGGGAAGCCTGAGAGTTCGAAGGTTTGGAAATCTGAAAATCCTAAAGATGGAGAATCTAAAAGCGTAAAGAGGAAGAAAGGTCCTTTCCCTCGTTTTTATAGCAGGGAAGAGGCCGTTTCGAATTCCTCAAGTGGACGGTCCCGATCTTCCCATTCCGTGTGCATCAGATCCAACGGCTGGAGAGGAAGCGACGATCCTATTTATGACTCCTCGGATGGGAATAAAGTATTTATTTCCCATCATTACACCACCTCGGGCCCGGAGTACCATTAAAAACCGTCAAATCATTAGTTAGATGACTGACGCACGCATACTCAACCAGTCGCCTCACGCACACGTCTTGGTCGCAGAACCATTCCCAGAATGACACGTGGTCCTTGCCGCACTTGAGTACTTGATCTCAAACAGAAGAAATTCTCTTTCTTTTCCATACTAACACTCAGGCGGGAAAAAGGAACCCTTCCGGGAACACAGAAGGTGCCCCCTCGCCTAATCTAAGAAACCGATTGTACAAGCTCCCGGATCCCTCAAAGCTCCGTGACCTTGGGGGGTAAATGTTATCCAGATTTCCGAATAGCGTTTAGATTGATGGCCTCGGGGAAACAGAATTATCGATGTCCTTCACGATAGATGACCAGAGCTCGCGGATATACAGAAAGGCTTCACCTCTCCCGCTTGGTGTCCGGATTACTCCTCCAAGCAAACACCATACGGAAACTCGTCAACTCTCCCGGAGCTCCCGAAGGAGTATCCATCGGGGAAGCTCCTTCCAGGAGAAGCTCTTCGAGTGGTCTCCGCGGAAGCAGTTCCGTGCCTCGCACGGAACAAAGCCAAACGGTCGAGTCCTGGAGGAGGCATATTTGGAATGATATCCGCCTGACACAGGATCCCGCCTGACACGCCCGTCAGGTCAAAGCCGCACACATCCCAGCACGCCTAAGGGTACCTTTTCGCCTACTGTTCCGCTGGCAACTTGGAAAAGACGGCTGACTTTGTGTGTTCCCCATACTTTCACGTAAATATACCCACATAGAGTCTTGTAGCCATGCTACTATAGTAATTGTATCCCTATTTATGGCTGGTGTAATTAAAACTCATGTACGTAGAGAAAAACCCTAATCCAAAACCCTAGCTATAAAGACCCCTTCATTTTACAAGAGGAGGGACGAACAAATGATATAGCAAAAAACTCTACTAAAATCTCTCTAGCTTCATCTTCTTCAAGAGCACCCGAGAGAAACATTGTGAGCGTGTGAAGTTCTTATGCACCAGCCATCTTACTGTAATCTTTTCCAAGTATAATAACATCGACTCGTGGACTAGGGCTTGTTAACGCCTGAACCACGTAAAAACACTGTTTGTTTAGTTACATTTCAGTATTTCTACAGTTCTTATCTTTTTATTATTCTGTTAGTTATTCGTTTCCGAAAAACTCGGTAAACAACCCTTTATTGTGTAAATTTGGTGTTACACAATATTGAGATGAATTTCATAAAGTCATATGTGAAATGGTTGATAGAGATATGATTTTAACCCCAATAATGTGTTTTGGGAGTTACAAAATCATTTGGGAGGGTTTGGAACCGTTTGGAAAAACAGCACATTTTTAAGTGTTGAAAATGGTCAGTGGCCGCGGCTAGTGGGACAGAGAGTAGTGGCTGCAGCCACTAATGTCTCTGGCCGCGGCCACAGGCCAAAACTGACCATTTTTTTCAGCTTTTTCAATCTTTGTTGAATGGCTCAAAAAACTCAAATAACTCTCAAATCTCATTTTTAATTCCATATTAATCCAATTAAACATTGGTAACAGCCATGGGGTTGGTGAAATTTGAAATTCAAAGGGTGTCTCTAAACTATATAAATAGGAGCCTATAACTCACTTAAAAGACACAACATTTCTATCCATTAGAGCACTTGGCTAGAAACACCTTGAGGCTTGATAATTCCAGAAAGCATTTCCAATATCTGTGAGAGATCCCTTAGTGCTTGAGTTAGGGGGAAATAAGCTTTTGGACAAAGGTTTTAAACCTTGTTCAAGTTGGTGATCCCCAACCCTCTTCACTTAGGTTGTGTAAGTGAGAGTTTACTTGTATTTCTATTCTTCATTTTATTCTGTTGTTTTTCTTCTTATTCTCTTGTTCTATTTACTTATATATTTTGTTTAAGAGTTGTAATCTTTTCTTTTGTTTCAAACACCTTTATTTTACTTGTAATCTTTTGCTTAGAGTTGTATTCTCACTATTCTCTTCTTCTTCATTTTCTTTGTAATTTTCAGTTATAGAGTTGTAACTTTATTTAATCAATCAATATTTATTTGTAATATTATTGCATAGAGTTGTAATATTCTTACCTACTTCCATTGAGGCAATCTAATTTGTCCTAACATTCAAAAGTTTATCCCTTTGTTTGTTTCAATGGAAGGTGAGACCATCAAAATCATGAATCAAGACCTAGTGAGGTTGGATAGGTTTGATGGGTCCAATTTCACTAGGTGGCAAGACAAGGTGAGATTCCTTTTGACCACTCTCAAAATCGCCTACATTCTAGAATCCACTCTAGAATCTCTCCCAACGCCATCCGACAAGGACACTCCTGAGGAGGTGGAGAAAAGAAGGAAGAGGGAGGAGGACAATCTCCTTTGTAGGGATCATATCCTCAATGCCCTATCCAATAGGCTCTATGACCTCTACACCAAGACCAAATCGGCCAAGGAGATATGGGATGCACTTGAGAAAAAGTTCAAGGTGGAAGAGGAATGTACCAAAAAGTTTTTGATATCTCAATACTTTGATTTCAAATTTTTTGGTGATAAACCTATTCTTCCTCAAATTCATGAATTGCAAATAATTGTTAATAAACTGAAAGTTTTAAAGATTGAGCTTCCCGATGACTATCGCATATAGGTTTTTCAACCATGAAAAGAGTAGTAAAATGTGGTATGATTGCATGCAATATTAAAAACTATGGTAAATGTGAAACATATGTTAAGGTGAAAATGATTAAGAAACAATTTCCTAGTGTAGAAAGATCATATAATTTACTAGATTTAATCCATAGTGATCTTTGTGAATTAAATGGTGTTTTAACTAGAGGTGGTAAAAGGTATTTTCTTACTTTTATAGATGATTTTAGTAGATATACCTATGTGTTTCTTTTAAAGCATAAAGATGAAACTTTTGATGCTTTTAAATTGTATAAATTAGAAGTTGAAAATCAACTAAATAAAAAGATTAAGGTGCTAAGAAGTGATAGAGGAGGGGAGTACTTCTCTAATGAATTCAATACATTTTGTGAAGAAAATGGTATAATTCATGAGTGCACTGCACCTTATACACCACAACACAATGGTGTTGCCGAAAGGAAAAATAGGACTTATCTAGAGATGATAAATTCTATGTTGGTGTTTTCTAAGTTGAACTTCAACTTATGGGGTGAAGCGCTTTTAACCGCTTGTCACATTCTTAATCGAATACCGATGAAGAAAAATGAGATATCTCCATATGAGTTATGGAAAGGAAGAAAACCCAACATAGGGTACTTCAAAGTGTAGGGGCGTCTTGCATATTGCAAGAAAAACGGACATAATAGAACAAAGTTAGGTTCAAGAGCCATAAAGTGTGTTTTTGTTGGTTATGCCAACAATAGTAAAGCTTATAGGCTATTAGACTTAGAGTCTAATATTGTGATTGAATCTAGAGAAGTTGAATTTTTTGAGAATATGTTATGTGACAACAATTCTCAAGCTTCAACATCTCTAAAGGAGAATTTGTTATATGAGAACAATTCTTAAGCTTCTACATCCAAAGTTGATTCTCAAGAGGAGAATTCTCAAAATGATGTAAAGCAACCCTTTGAACCTAGAAGAAGTCAAAGGCTTAAAAATCATAAAAGTCTAGTAGTGGATGAGATAGATTCTCAATGAATTTCGTTCTACATGGTAGAAGGAAATAGAGAGGAAGTTATTAAGAAAATTCCTATTGTACTTCTCGTTGAGGATGATCCTAAGACTTATAGAGAAGCTATGCAATTGAGAGATAGTGCATTTTGGAAATAAGCCATCAATGGTGAGATGGATTCCATTCTTTCCAATAACACTTGGGAATTGGTAGACCTCCCACCGAGGTCTAAGCCAATTGGGTTTAAATGGGTATTTAGGAGAAAATACCACACTAACGGCATTATCCAAACCTTTAAAGCTAGATTAGTAGCTAAAGGGTTTAGGCAAAAAGAGGGTATCAATTATTTCGATACCTATGCACCTGTTTCAAGAACAGCTTCTATAAGAATTTTGTTCGCTTTAGCTTCTATACACAGATTGTATGTTCATCAAATGGATGTCAAAACGACATTCCTTAATGGTGACCTCAATGAGGAGGTCTATATGGAACAACCCGAAGGGTTTGTCCTACCAAAATATGAACATAAAGTATGTAGACTTGTAAAATCCTTATATGGATTGAAACAAGCTCCTATGCAATGGCATGAGAAATTTGATCAAGCCATCATGTTTAATGGGTTTATACATAACAATGGAGACAAGTGTTTGTATTCCAAAACTTGTAAGGGACATGTGATCATTGTTTGCTTATATGTGGATGACATGCTTATTCTAAGTAATAGCATGAAAGGGATAGAAGAAACGAAGAGGTTTCTATCATCAACCTTCAAGATGAAAGATCTTGGAGAAGTTGACACCATACTTGGTATCAAAGTAAAGAAACATAGTGGGGGTTTTGCGTTAGGGCAAGCACTATGTTGAGAAAGTATTGAACAAATTTAACCATCTCAAGGTTAAAGATGCCAATAATCCATTCGATCATAGTGTAAAACTAGAGAAGAATGAAGGAAGAGCGGTGGCTCAATTGGAGTACGCTAGTGCTATAGGGAGTCTAATGTACGCTGCCCAATGTACTAGACCTGATATAGCATTTGCGGTAAGTAAACTTAGTAGGTTTACAAGTAATCTAAGTGTGGATCACTGGAAGGCAATTGGAAGAGTCCTAGGTTATCTCAAGAAAACCAAACGATTAAGCCTTCACTACTCCAAATTTCCTTTGATTTTAGAAGGATATACAGATGCAAGTTAGATATCCAATCTTGGGGACAACTTGTCCACAACTGGTTGGGTATTTACACTTGGTGGAGGTGAAATTTCTTGGGGTTCCAAGAAACAAACCTGTATATCTCATTCCACTATGGAAGCAAAGCTCATAGCTCTAGCTGCTACCGGCAAAGAGGCCGAATGGTTAAGGGATCTGTTGATAGCGATTCCCCTAATCAAAGATAATGTATCTACTATATCGATACATTGTGATAGCCAAGCGACATTGGCTAGAGCATACAACGGAGTGTATAATGGGAAGTCTAGACATATTAGTCTAAGACATGGATATGTAAGAGAATTGATTCAAAGAGGAGTCATCTCAATATTCTATGTGAGAACAAGTGAAAATCTGGCGGATCATTTCACTAAGCCACTAACAAGGGATTTAGTGGCTGCATCATCTCGAGGGATGGGACTTAAACTCCCTAAAGAGATTCACGATTGATGGTAACCTATCTTAACACTAGTTATTCAACTAGTGTTAGGTTCAATAGGTAACAACAAGTCAATCAAGTGAATATTAGTTATACTCAAAACAAGTCCCATCTGAGATATTGAGTGCTTGTGTTACCAAGTTGAGGGTTAAAACCGAAAGGGTTTTTAATAGAATTGAGTCTTGTGAAGAAAAGTATTTTTGGTAACAAAATACTGTAAGAATTCTACCTATATGGACCTAGGGGTGGTGCCGACTCTCATGAGAATTGAGAGTATTCTCAAGAACATCCATGAATGGAAAGTGCACATGGCCATTAACGGTGCAAAGCGAGAAATAGAGGTCTCAAGTGAACATCGCAAAGGTGTGTGTGTTATCACCAATTTGTTATCATGAAAAGATGGTTCTATGCCTAGTGCAACCAAATTTTCGACAAATTTTGTGATAATTACACTATAGTAAAGTTCAAGTTGAAAAACACTTTGCTTTATGCACTAATGCAATGACTCCTATAAGATAGAGTTCTTATTTAATTAAGTGGGGGATATGTTATATTTTAAAATATAATGATTGATTAAATAAGTGTTACAATAGATAACTATTTAATTTAGTGGGGGAATGTTATATTATATTATTTTATAATATTATATTATATTATATTATAATATAATGTTTTAGATTAAATAAATGTGACAAAGAGTGTCACATATTGTAACATATAATAGAGAGTTACAATATTTTGATATATGAGATATATCCAAATAATGTAACATATTTGGTGTTACAAATTTGTAACTTCCAAATATTACCCTTTATTGTGTAAATTTGGTGTTACACAATATTGAGATGACTTTCATAAAGCCACATGTGAAATAGCTGATAGAGATATGATTTTAACCCCAATAATGTGTTTTGGGAGTTACAAAATCATTTGGGAGGGTTTGGAACCGTTTGGAAAAACAACACATTTTTAAGTGCTAAAAATGGTCAGTGGCCGTGGCCAGTGGGGCAGAGAATAGTGGCTGCGACCACTAATGTCTCTGGCCGCGGCCACAAGCCAAAGCTGACCATTTTTTCAGTTTTTTCAATCTTTGTTGAACAGCTCAAAAAATCCAAATAACTCCCAAACCTCATTTTTAATTCCATATTAATCCAATTAAACATTGGTAACAGCCATGAGGGTTGGTGGAATTTGAAATTCAAAGGGTGTCTCTAAACTCTATAAATAGGAGCCTATAACTCACTTGAAAGACACAACATTTCTATCCATTAGAGCACTTGGCTAGAAACACCTTGAGGCTTGATAATTCCAGAAGGCATTTCCAATATCTGTGAGAGATCCTTTAGTGCTTGAGTTAGGGGGAAATAAGTTTTTGGACAAAGGTTTTAAACCTTGTTCAAGTTGGTGATCCCCAACCCTCTTCACTTAGGTTGTGTAAGTGAGAGTTTACTTGTATTTCTGTTCTTCATTTTATTCTATTGTTTTTCTTCTTATTCTCTTGTTCTATTTACTTGTATATTTTGTTTAAGAGTTGTAATCTTTTCTTTTGTTTCAAACACCTTTATTTTACTTGTAATCTTTTGCTTAGAGTTGTATTCTCACTATTCTCTTTTTCTTCATTTTCTTTGTTTATTTGTAATTTTCAATTATAGAGTTGTAACTTTAGTTAATCAATCAATATTTATTTGTAATATTATTGCATAGAGTTGTAATATTCTTACCTATTTCCATTGAGGCAATCTAATTTTTCCTAACAGAAACAACGGTGGTAATCGCTATAGCTAACACATCACGAGCCATGAGTGATAAGATCTTGTACTTGAACCCACTACTAGCCCACCATCCTAAAACATTAAAATTCTCATTTGGTCGCTCAGGTTCATCTTCCAAATATTTATCAACCTCATTTTTTGTCATTCCATCATCCTTCTCCAATCTCCGTGCCACAAAATCATCATGTAAATTACGTGACTTCTTGGCATTAGGTCGACCACTAATAGGCATGATGAACGTGGATAAAGCACTAACAATAGACTGAGACTATAGCTGAGTCATAGATGTCGATGGATGAAGACTTGATGTTGTCTCATTATATTGATAAAACATTGCTCGTATTGTTTGCTCTACCCTTTTCACCATCTCTTTGCACGTCATCTCATTATAAGTAGCACTAAAGTAATGACTAAGATACTCAAGCTTGTATCTTGGGTCAAGGACCAAGACAATTAGAAGTCTTTCATTACAATTATCAATCTTTCCCCAATACTTGTCATACTTTAGTTTCATGCTTGTTGTCATTGTCCTCAATAACTCGTTCTCATCACCGTCAACTGCTAAGTCATACAACTCATGTTGCATATTGTAGATCTCAATGAAGTACTTATTAGCATTAACATAAGTAGATCCACTAAACTTTAATGTTATTTCGTAAAAAGTCTCAAACAAAAACACTAGAGCATTATCCCAATAAACATTAGTGGGGGCCCCTCCTTTGGTTTTCCAACTTTGTCAACCTCATCAAAATATTTCATATAATTAGCATCTGATTGCATCCTGTCAAATGCCTTCTGAAATTTCATTGCACAATTGAGCATTAGATATGTGGGGTTCCACCTTGTTGGGACATCTAAACACAAAAGCCATTTACATTCAATCATTTCCTCCATCGCACGCTCCTTAAAAAACTTTTGCCTAGAAGGAGAAGACCTGACGAACCTCACAACATTTCTAATTACTGCAATTGACCCATATTTTTCCTTCAACCCTTCAATGATAATTAGGTTCACTGCATGAGCGCAACACCTCATATGTAAAAATTTTCCATCCAAAATTAGTCCATTCTCTTTCTCCTTGAACTTCCTCTTCAAGTATCTAATGGAAACATCATTGGAGGAAGCATTGTCTACTATAATGGTAAACAACTTAGAGATGCCCCATTCTAAAAGACATAACTCGATCTCATTGCCAATGGTTTCCCCTTTATGATCTACCACTTGGCAAAAAGTGATAACTCTTTTTGGATACTCCTAAGCATTATCAATCCAATGAGCACTGATGACCATGTAATTCAAATTTTGAATGGAACTCCGAGTATTGGTAGTAATCGATATCCTCTCACGACTCAAAATATTTTTCAATGTCACCTTCTCCTCCTTATATAACTTCAATTCATCCCTAGCAACAGTCATTCGAGAATAGATCTTAAACCTAGGTTGGAGTGTTTCGACAATTATTTTGAACCCTTCACCCTCAAGATGTATAAATGGTAACTCATCCAACACAATATATTGTGTGAGGGCTACCCTACAAGCTTCTTTGTTATAAGCTACCGCTATTAAGCTTGTTTCCCCCTCTTTCCCTCCCTTTACATGCTGAAAGCTTAAAGTCTTTTATTTCTGCTCATCAATCTTAAACAGACTTAGCTCGCATACTTCCTTAAAATGGTTCCACAAATTACTAGTCCAATGTTTTCTAGTGTCACACAAGAAGTCAGACTCACAATAATTACATATACACTTGGGGAGGAGGCTCTTCGTTAGGATCTGTCGGGGGTGAATGAGAATCTTCGTTAGTAAAATGATCCCAAATGGAAGACCCTTTTCCCTTTGTTTTCCCAGTACTAGAACTAGGGATGGGAGGTCTTCCCCTCTTTCTAGCCCTAGTTTTTTACCCTTTTCAGTAGGTATAGGAGGAGTAGGGTTTTCAGTCTGAGTGAGAGGTGGTTGATCTTGATCATCTATCATAGGAAGAGTTTCATCTACCTCATCAATATTCATTACCTAATACAACATATTACCTAATACAACATATTTAAGAAAAACTATTAGCCTATAATCCACTAAAGCAGAGCAGCACACAAGCTTATAATCCATTAGAAGAGAGCAGCACACAAGCCTATAATCCACTACAACAGAGCAGCACACAAGCCTATTGTTGATTGGTTTTTTAGTCAACTAACGCATAGTCAAACAATTAATTAGAGAGCCATTCAGACAATCAATGAACCATAAATAAACCAAGAACCTAATAGTAACGAGCAATAAATAATAAAGAACACCAGGATTTATAGAGGTTCAGCCCCAAAGATTGGTAATGACCTACATCCTCTTAGATTTGTATTAACCTTGAAGGTTTACACAAGATCACAAGGGATTACAAGTGGATTTCTATGTGTAAAAGACCATACAGTATGGCAGAATCGCTGCTAAGTACCAAGCCAGGCTGCTCGGTATGTTTCTAGTGCTGGCTGGTAGGTATATTCCCAGTGCTGGTCGGTAGGCTCAAGATCCCCTCTCCACCATGGTGGAAAGTTTGTATTTATCCTATTTCTCTCGCCCCAGGGTTGCATATGAGCATATCTTATGGGAAAATATCCCTCTCTTCTCGCAGGTGGTTGTTGTCCTATTTGTTAGGAGATTTGACCGAGTCTTTAGGGCTGTTAGGCACTCTTTGCGGGTGGTTGGGCGATTTCTGCGGACTGTTAACGGTGAGTGTAACTACTTTCATCCGAGCAGGTATGTCTGTTTGTCATACCGACCAACTGCTATCCTAGCAAGCGTACCGAGTAGTGATTGTTATTCAATTGTTAAGTGTATTCTGACCAGTCTGCTTGTCATACTGACCAGCAAGTTTTATGGTGGTCCTGTCGAGTAGCTAAACCTCTGGAGATAGTATGTCAAGCAAAAACTTGTCGTATACCTTGCAGGTATACACCGACCAACTTGCCGGGGGGTCTGTGCAGTCTGCTCCACATGTCCAAGTTTAGTGCAACGTCAGATATGCCAATTTTTGGGATAACATTTGCTCCCCAAGTTTGCAATGGTGCTAAGTAGCATGGAAACTTTCTTCTGGGGACCATCCCGTCCAGCCTGGTTAGGGGTATATGCTCCTTGCTACGCGGCATATCATCTGGTATAGTTAATTGCCTTTGTGTTTCTTCTAGTTTCCAAGTAATGACTTTTCACTCTTTCCCGCCTCTTTTTGATACCATAAACTATCTTGATGGCTTCTCTTAATAACTATACCTACAATTGTGCAATCATCGAAGAGTGGGCTAACGTGTGCGGCAGTTTTGGAGACGTGACTGGAGGGACGTGCCTGCAGCAGTTGAGGGGACTGCAGAATGGGCGGTTCCATTAATGCCTAGTAGAAGAGTGGGTATCTTCCTTGTCTATAAATCAGAGCAGTTTTGGAGCTATGCAGCTTTGTTTGGAGCTGTGCGGCTCTGTTTGGATTTGTATGGCTCTATTTGGAGCTATACAACTCTATTTGGACCTGTGCGGCTCTGTTTAGAGCTATACGGCTCTATTTGGAGCTGTGCGGCTCTGTTTGGAGCTATGCATCTCTATTTGGAGCTATACGACTCTATTTGGAGCTACGCGATTCTGTTTGGAGCTATATGGCTCTATATGGAGCTATACGGCTCTATTTGGAGCTGTGCAGCTCTGTTTGGAGCTATGCAGTTCTATTTGGAGCTATACAGCTCTATTTGGAGATGTGCGACTCTGTTTGGAGCTATACGGCTCTATATGGAGCTATACGGCTATATATGGAGCTATGCGGCTCTATTTGGAGCTGCGTAACTCTGTTTGGAGCTATACGACTCTATTTTTTTCTTGGTACATATCGAGCAACGCGCAAGCACTTTAACATTAATAAAAATTAATGTTTCTAAGTCCTTTTAATTACGCGATTTTTCCTCAGCTTGTCCATGTATGACTATGGTGCCCCCCAAATGACCGAGTAGGATTCATAACTCTTGGGTTATCCTCTTGATCACTTGCTAACTGACCAAAGTTGCTCATAATAACCTGTTCGGGACCACTTGGGTTTGCCAAAACCTATAAAGGTTTCATACACTACCAAAAATCTGTGAAATAAATCACTAGTTAGCAAGATAATCATTGTAAAAGTAAGGCTTGTAAAAATGGACAAAAATCGTGTCTTATTGGTTAAAAATTAACCATACAAGCTGCATCACTACAATCATAGCTTACATTCATAAATATTAATTATTACAATAAATGGGCAAATCGTGCTTGTGCATAATTGATATAGCTAAATTGAGCTGGTCGGTGGTATGGGCAGTTCGTGCCTGTACCGGCCAGTCAACGATCACTTAAAAGTGATCTTTATTGGTAGTAATTCCTTAGTTGTTCCCTATTCCAATAACGAGGGATAGGTACTAACTGGAGATCTTGGTCATATCGTGCTAGCTTGTACGTGCCAGGTGGTACTATCTCTGTAACCTCGTAATGTCCTTCCTAGTTGGGGCCTAGTACTCCTGCCGAAGCATCCCGAGTTTCTGGGAATATTCTTTGTAAGACTAGGTTTCCTACATCAAATTTCTGTTCCCTAACTCTAGAATTGAAGTACCGAGCAACTTTTTGCTGATGGGCGACCAAGCGTACGTTGGACTTTTCGCATCTTTCTTCAATTAGGTCCAAGGATTCAGCTAACAGCTGGTGATTACCATCCTGGTCGTATGTCGTGCGCCTGTGAGACGGTGGAGTCACCTCTACGGGTAGCATCGCTTCATACCCGTATGTAAGTGTAAAGTGGGTGTCTCCAGTAGCTGTTCGCTCGGTAGTCCTGTATGACTTGGGTACCTCAGGCAATTTCTCAGGCCAGTTTTGCTTAGCCTCTTTAGAGTGTCTTTGAGAGTCTTGTTAACTGCTTCTACCTGTCCATTTGCTTGTGGTGTGAGATTACTGAGAAGCTTTTTGTGATGTCGTGTTTAGTGCAGAAATCAGTAAATAACTGGTTGTCAAATTGTGTGCCATTGTCAGACACTATTTTGTGGGGTAGACCAAACCTACAAATTGTATTCTTTACCACAAAGTCCAATACTTTCTTGGAAGTGATTGTTGCCAGCGGCTCGGCCTCCGTCCATTTGGTAAAGTAATCCACTGCTACTACTTCATACTGTACTCCCCCCTTTCCTTTTGGCAACTGACCAATAAGGTTGATCCCCCAAATGGCAAAGGGCCATGGACTTTACATCTGTGTTAGTTCGTTTGGGGCTGCTCGGGGGATTTTTGCAAATCTCTGACACTTGTCACATTTTCGAACATGCAATATGGAGTCCTCATTCACATAAGGCCTCGTGAATGGCCTCGCTATGCGAGGGCCTTGGCAACCCATCGCCTGTGTAAAGCCTCGTGAATGGCCTTGCTACGCAAGGGCCCTGATGACCTGCCACCCATGTACGCCGCATGAATAGCCTCGTTATGCAAGGGCCCTGGCAACCCATCGCCCGTGTAAATCCTCGTGAATGGCCTCGCTACACGAGGGCCCTGATGACCTGCCACCCATGTACGCCTCGCCATATCCGAACTATGCCGAGGTGCCACCCGCCTCCCTATGCGAGGCACCGCGCGTACTAAACCCAAAGCCTCACACTAGAACTCCTCTCGTTACCCACATACGGAGGATACTAAATGACAAGGGCTTCAGGTGGAATCCCTTGACTCGTGCTTTGTTGAAGAGGCCCTATTTTTCACCTGAAGTAGATGTCACCAATGAGGCACACACCCACCTTGGTTCCTCGCGGTGTGTACATATGAAATCTCATGTATATGCACTAGGAACACTAGTGGAGACCCCCTCATTATTGAATATTAAGCCAAGATTGGTGAAGGTGACTAAGCATGTTACTTCTAGTAACTTGCAAGCTTTCTCACACTTAGCAAAGTGGGAGAAAGCTTGGAGAAATGATGTGTCTTGGACATATAAGAAGGACCATCAGGTACAAGGTACATATATGAGTACGAGGTGTACAACCCTAAGGAGGACAGAGGCATGACCCTGACATCCGTGTCCGACAAGTAGTGGTGGTACAAACCCGTACAAAGATTGGAGGCACTACCTAAGGACCCCCGATCATGTACTAGAGTCGACACCACAACAATCTGCACCATTACCCTGACAATGTACTTGCGTACATTCTTGTCCCCTGGGACCACCATGTATCGGGGGCCATTAGAGCCCAGCTATAAATAGACTTCCACCCCTTAGACTAAGGGGTTGGAAAATTCTTTGTATGCTCGGAAAATTAAGGAATATACGATTATTCCTCCATTGTGTTTCTGCATCTTTCTCCTTCAAGTTCTTTCTATCTTCTTTCTACATAGTTTTTACAATACACTTTGAGTTTTCTGATTCTATATCGTGGACAAGTTCTCACTGTCAACAGTTTGGCACCGTCTGTGGGAAGAACAAGCATCAAGTCACTGTTCTTCCATCAATTTCGATAAGAAGAAATGCCAAGGTGTTCTAGACGCCTATGGGAATCACAAGACGTGGAGATCCACCTGGACGGAGACCAACTAAGGGCCTCTAGGAGAAACCCTCTACCACCTAAGGATGGAGGTGTCGAAGGAACATCCAGTCCCTGAAGAGGAAAAGGAGGCGTCACCCCTGGCTGTTCCACCTAATGCAAACCCTCTAGAACCTTCAGTCGCCCCTATGGGTGGCCCAGGTAGGCACCTTCTCCTCAACCATTGACTGCTTTATTCTCCAACCATTGGGATCCAAGTCCCTCTACGCACAGGCCGGGCAAGAGTCCATGAATACACTCTGTGAGTTCTAGCTCAAGGACTTGCTTCTATGAGGATGAGATACGCGAGTTACACAAAAAGAATAAAAGGTTGGAAACCACACCATAGAACATGTAGGAGGTGTTGAATGACCTTCTGCAAGGGAAGTCGAGCATGCCCCTTCCTAGGCATAAGGGGAAGGAACATGAGAAAGGAGAAACCACCATCCCCATGGACGACGGGAGGACCCGACTTTCCACTAGCAACACTCCCCAGACAAAGCACCATGAAGGTCCAAGGCCAGCGAAGTACCCCCGAGAGCAAAGGGGGAAGGATGACGCTGGTCATATAAACGAAGCCGAAGTCACCTCTAAGGGGGCTCCCTCTCACCTAAGAGAGGAGCTCAATAAGAGAAGGTTGGACGAGAGGACACACCTCCTATGGCTCCCTTGGAAGACAAAAGGAAAGGAAAGCCCAACCCATCCGACTTGAGAGACTCCTTGAACAAAAGGAGACAAGACTTTGACACCCAGATGAGGAGCCTACGGAGCAAGATAATCACCGAGTCTGGGGGGCACGCTGTCAACAATGAGTTTGATTATGAATCTCCCTTCACTAGAGAAATCCAAGCCGTGCGGCTCCCAACCAACTTCAAAGAGCCCCACATGACCCCTTACGAGGGAGATACGGATCCAAAGTACCATCTTGATGCGTTTGATGACTTATTGAAGTTAAGGGGAATTAATAGCAGAGCCAGATGCCACTGCTTCGCTGTCACGTTGAAGGGACCTGCATACAAGTGGTTCAAGAGACATAGGCCAGGGTCCATCAGGTCATGCCAACAATTTTCTGACGAATTTCTCCAGCAGCACCATGCAGTGCGTGATTACACCATGCCAGGTACTAGCCTCGCTAACATAAAGCAAGGCGAAGGTGAAAGCCTGAAGAGCTATATCCATAGGTTCAACATGGCGCCGGCTAAGGTAGGAAGCCTGACCTGAGGAGAACTCAAGATGGCAATCACGGCTGGAGTGCACCCAGGCAGTAAGTTATGGGATAATATGCACAAAAGAGAGTTTACTGACTTAGATGACTTTTATGAAAGAGCACAAAAGTACATTCGTGTCGAGGATGGCCATGAAAACCTAAAGGTAGGAAAAAGTGAACCCATTTTCAAGCCCTCGACCCATGAAGGCTCAAATGGTACAAAGAAGAAAATAGTGTATGAAGGGCCAATGGACGACTACCAGAGAAAGCACGAACGTGGAGGTGAACGCACGCAAGCGCCATACACATTTTACACAAGCCTAACAAATATCAGGGAACATATCTTCCTCACAAACGAAAATAAGGTGCCCTTGAAAAGACCCCTACAGATGAAGGGATACCGATCTAAATGGCACCCCAGTAAGTATTGCCAGAACCACAAGGATATTGGCCACACCACGGCGGAATGTACCCACTTGAAAGTAGAAATCAAGGAACTCATATGTAGGGCACTTAGGCAGGTATGTCAGAGGGGAAAACCCAGGACCAAAAGATCAACCATCCTATATGCAGGCTCGAGAGCGAGCCCTATCTACAGGCTCGAGAGTGAGCCCCAGAAGTGCAGGGAGAAGTAACAACGGTGTTCGGAGGTCCAAGATTCAGAGGAGAGTCGAGGAAGGGATGAGATAGATATGCCAGGGAAGCAAGACGAAGTCCACCCCCGTGCACATTGAGCCTGGAGCAGCGACCCCCAAAGAACTTTAAGGGGGAAAATGATACGACAACCTTCACAGAGAAAGAAGCATGAGGGGTGCATTTCCCCCACAGCGACCCCCTGATGTTGACTGTCAAACTGGCCAATATGAGAGTGCATCGAGTCCTCGTGGGCAATGGTAGTTCCATAGATATCATATATCACCCCGCATTGGAGAAGATGGGCTTGGTAGTCAGGAACTTAAAACCCTGCCATACCCCCTTATATGGATTCACTGGGGATCTGATACGGCCTTTAGGAGCCATCGAGTTAGCACTCACCATGGGGGAGAAACCCAGACAAACCACTGTCATGACGAACTTTGTTGTAGTAGATTGCGCTTCGGCTTTCAATGAGGCATTAGGGAGACCCTCCTTGAGAGAATTAAAAGCGGTGAACTCAATATATCACATGTCTGTTAAATTTCCAACTCCTGGGGGATAGCCAGCATAAAAGGAGAATAAAAGGAAGCAAGAGAGTGTTATAATATCTCTCTCTGCACAGCTGCCAAGCCACGAGAACCGATTGTTAGGATTAATGCCCTAAAAGCATGTAAAGCCATTTTATTGTTTTTAAATAAAAGTACAATTTTATTATATTTGAATGTTATAATTATTGTTTGAATTAATTATATAATAATATTAAGAAAATTCCCTATTCATTCATGAGAATATGATCTTGTATTAGTACGAGAGAATTAAGATCATATATAATGAATAAAATAGTCAGTAACATATTAAAGTAAGGAATCTTTAATGAACGGTTACTAGTACAGTTTGTTAAGCATACGAGATGCAAGTAATCTAGATTCAGATTACTAATGTAGATAGATATCTTAGTAAATGTGTTGTATATAATAGAGATTTCATATGACAGGACCGATGACAATTAATTATCTTTATAAACTTGTCGTTTGACGTAAAGATTTAATTATTGTCATTATAGGTGATCATTTGTAGATCAGTCTAAATCCTTAGTATTCATGAACTCTTGTTTATGTTTATTGGATCTTTTTATTAACTCGTTAAAGGTCTCTTAGTACTTAAGGATCAAGAGGTAATTAGAAGGGTAAAATGGTAATTTTGACCATCTCTAATTAACAAACCACAGAACTACATATATTGATTATATCAATGAACTACTAGAGAAAACTCTGTAAATATAATTCCATAAATACTTAGAGTGCAATTCCATATGTATAGTGGAATAATCATGGAATTAATAAATAAGATTATTATATTAAAGATTTTAATTGATAATCTGATTTATTGGAGCTTCGTATTATATGTCCATGGTCCCCAAATCACCTCTGTCCTACATTGTCAAGGGTAAGGATGTTAAAGGAAAGATTTGTAAAGAGAAATGACTAAATTACAAATGAATTAATTTTTCAGGGCAAGGAAATAATTATTTGATAATTATGGGTAATTGATTAATTATGAATTAATTAATTATTTAACTATATAGTTTTTATTTTGAAAAAAATATAAGTTAAAATTAATATTAATCTTGTATGGATTAATATAAAGTGAGAGAATAATAAATATCTTATTTATAATATGATATTTATTTATTTAATTTAAAACTAATATTTTCAGATGAAGTTAATTTTGAATTAACTGATATTTATGAGATCAATATCTTGTCTTGAAAGTTGATTAAATAAACTAATGAGAAAATTAGGGCAACCCTAATAGGACTGGGCGACACACACTATATAGTATAGTATGTGGCACCTAACATGAGAGATTTTTATCCCTGTGATTTGAATTTTGAATTTCAAATAAGTTTGTTTAATCAGTTATTTAATTATTCTTTTTAAAAAATGATTTAAATAAATAATTAAATGAAAATATCTAATTAGTTTTTAATTTGAATTATATTTTAATTAAATAAATATTATTTAATTAGATTAAATATCTTTATAAGTCTGATAGAATGTAACTTTTAGAAAATGCTTGAATTATTATTTTGAATAATAAAAATACAGACTCTCTTTCTAAAGCGATAGTTTTCTCTAAACCTAAAAACTATTCTAAACCTTCTCTCTATCAAAACTCTCTAGATCTCATGTGTTGAGTACATCTAGGGAGTCACATAAATCAACCTTTTGAATCCTACGTGCCCACACACGTCCTTGTGTGTTTGAGGATTGGTCTGGAAGATCAAGGTGTGAGAGATCTCAGAACACTGGATAGGAAGATCGTTGATTTATACAAAAAGACTCAAGGACACTTGATAGGCTACAAGAGGTAATCCCCGATCTATTTGTATGTTATTTAATATTTATATATGTGTATGATCCTGGCTGTTATTAATATTTATTAGAATGGGTCCATATATTCTACTGCGTACCTTTGATTTGATAATTTAATACCAACAATTGGTACCAAAGCAGTCTATACATATATATATATTAAATACTGTGTGGGTTTCTTAGATATTTTATATGTATGTTGATGTGTATATTGAATGGATGAATGTATGGTTGAATGATGAATCATTAATTATATGGTGCTATTGGATTATGAATTTTATTGTTTTTCTAGATCTTGTGTAAGCCATAAAGGACATAGGATTTTTGTAAATTTATTTAAAAAATATGTACACAAAGATTAGGAGGAATCCAAGCCATGCACGTAAGAGGCACACGGTCTAAGCCCCTACTCACCCACGCGCACGCACTTGGCTCGAGCTTCCTACAGTCACGCACCAGATGTAGCCCCAGCCCCGCGGCTCCCAGCGCGCACACCTGCCTGCCAGGCTCGTGCGCCAGGCCTTTGGCCGAGCCTTTTCACGCCAACCAGCCACCCCACCCGAGCCCTTGGCTCCTTGTGCCGTCGGCCCTAGGGCACCATCTTTGTGCCCAAAACCCTAATTCCTAAGTCATTAAAAAATATCTTTTAATTAATTAATTTTTAAATTATTTGAATTTAAAAGTTTGATTATCTTATTTTATTTTATTAGAAAATAAAATATTGTTATCCATAAAAAATACGAGGATGACGTGGTGAATGAGAATGCGACACGTGACATCACAAATCAAGGAAAAAACGACAAAGTATTGAGAAAAGACCGTAGCCAAAAAAAGATAGGTCCAGGACCTATGGGAAAGTCGACCAAGCCTAAACCCCCTAGGGGTAGTTGGCCTGACCCCTACCCCTAGGGGTGGTCGGCCTAAGCAGGCTCAAGAGCCCTAGGGGTGGTCAGCCTGACCTCTACCCCAGGGGTGGTTGGCCTCAGTGTGTCCAAGAGAGTGGTCGACCTCACCCCTACCCCAGGGGTGGTCGGCCCACCCTATTCTTCATAGGGTGGTCGGCTCAAACCCCCAAGTACACTTCACTGGGAAATACTCACTCTCGTTCAAACTGAGATCAACAGGTTTAGCACCCAGACGGTCACAGGCCTAGCACCCAAGCTCGGGTCATTGGACCTAGCACCTAAGTCTCATATACCCACAGGGACTTAACATCTTCCTAGAGGTTTCTATCGTGCATTATCAACCACGATCCAGAGAAGACAATAGGAAGACCCACGATTTCATAATCATGGGGAGGTGGACACGTATCTTTACTCACATTGATCGTGTACCAAACCACGATCTCCAGTACTACTGATCATGTAACAACCCCTGGGTACTATAAATAAAGGACCCAGGGTTTCATAAATGGGACTTTTTTTTTCCCTTGGATCGCTTTTTTTGGAATTTTGGAGATCTAACGAACATTTGGGGTGAAATTCTGGGAAAGTGAGAATGAGTGGATACTTTAGTTCAACAGTGTAATTGTCGAGTGATTCAATACTAAAAGCTAAGTGGATTAGGTTATTACTGTTCATCAGAACAGTGCTGAACCACTATAAAATTCTTGTGTGTTTATTTAAGATAATCGCACTCTGTCATTTATTCTATTTATTTCGTTCAAAAGGTGTCGTATACTATACATACGACCGTTGCCCAATTTCACAGGTCAACATTTCGGTGCTTTCATTGAGAGTACAAAATCAAGAAACACACTTTCATCAGTTTATGATGCCTCCAAAACCCAGTCAGACAAAGAAGACTGCTCCCAGGGATTCCACCACCCAGGATCCCATAGATCCCGTTAACGAACATCAGGTGGAGGTTGTAGATCACCCTGATGCGAAGGATCCACAAGACGTTCACTAGGAGGAGATGACGCAATTTCTGGCTAGGGAGGAGGCCTTTGCTGCAGAAATTGCCCTTCAGAGGGCGACTATGGAACGACAACGACAAGAGATAGATGAGCAAGTCCAGAGAATGATCTAGAGGGAGCAGAAAGCTGACTGGAGACACCAAGAGGCTGTTGTGGCCTTGGAGGCAGCTACTCAGTTAGCCCGAGCTAACGATGAAGCTGCTGCTCAGGCGGTGAGGGAGGCTCAGGCCAAAGCATTAAGAATGCGAGACAATAGTAACAGAGAGTCACAGGGGAGGAGTAGGACCCCAAGGACACTCTCAGAACCACTTTCCCAGAGACAGGATGAAGAGGCACAGTCCAAGACTACCTCCTCCATGACTAAGAAGAATAACACTTCATCTCAGAGTAGGAGTATTACCAACCTGAAGGCCCCCTCCCAAGGGGACCGACGAAACAACACATGAGATGAGGGTCAAACATCTGATAGGCATGACAAGAATGGAAATGGTCGCTCAAAGTCTCAAAGTCATGTAGGAGGAGAGGCTTGGGGACAGGGTCGCACCGACAGGGGCAAGGCAGACCTACCACCCCTACACCCTCAGTCTCGCAAGGGAAAGGAACCGATGAATAACACCAGTACTGTGTTTGATAGGCTAGGGAAAGATGCACAACCTCAGGATTTGAGGGAGGTCATTAACAGGAGGACCAGCGCTTAGGAGGGGGTACCAGGGACATCTACCCCACCTGGAGCAACGATCCCACCAGCAGTGCAGGCTCAAATAGATGCACTCATTATGGTTGTTCAGGATCTAACAAAGAAACCTTCAAACATCGAGTTGGCTCATAGAAGTGGGAGTCCTTTCAGTGCCAAGATCCAAGCTGCCTAACGACCACCAAAATATAAGACCCCGAAACTTCTTACATACACTGGGAATGAGGACCCAGTACGACACATTGGGAAGTTCGAGGATCAGATGGGGTTACTCGGTGTGGAGCATGATTATAGGTGCAGAGTATTCCCTACCACTCTCTCTGACTCGGCTCAAGAATGGTATTGGAAATTCAAACTTGGATCCATCACTTCCTAGGAGCAGTTCAAGAAGGAATTCTGCAAGGTCTTTAGTGCCGAGCAGATTCAACTAGTTTATGCCAATCAGTTAGCTGACATCAAGCAAGGGAAAGATGAATCCCTGAAAGACTACATTCAGAGATTCATGAGAGAGGAAAATCGAACATCCATGGTAGTTATGAAGGGAAGTTCATTGCCATCTCAACATGAATAATTTATCATAGTCCCTTATGGGATAGTATACACAGGAACCCTATCAACACCTTGCAAGAGTTCCTGGACCGAGCTGACAAATACATGAAACTAGATGATGCTATCATGAAGGAAGAAAAATGCATAAACCATCTGACCACTGTCAAGGCGGATAAAAATGGCACAAACCCTCAGGGCGGCAGTGGGGGCAACAGTAAGAAGAGGAATACCTCAGGGGCCGAGTAGGGTGGAGAAAAGAAAGCTAAGTTAGCACCCGCTGACAAACAAGCTAAACATCAACCCTACCAACCCAGGTTCACCAATTTTACCATTCTGACCACATCAAGGGCTGAGATTTACTTGGCAACATACCAGGAGGTACCATACCAAATGCCACCACCCTTGCGTTCAGAAGGAAAGAAGGACAAGAATAAGTTTTGTCATTTCCATAATGATTATGGGCACGACACAAATGAGTGCAAAAAATTAAAGGATGAGATAGAGTTTCTTCTCCGATCAAGAAAACTATCGAGGTACCAAGGCAAGACCGAAACCCCAACCAAGAATCCAGAATTCTGAAGGCAGAGGAGTCCCCCACTGGAGCCAGCAACTATAGACTTCACACTGGATACCATATGTGGAGGGTCCCACATAGCATGCAACAGTAATAATGCACGTGAGCGATATGCAAGGACCCTTAGACATGAGGTAGGGGAATCCTCCCAGTGTATGGCAGTCGAGGAGAGGTCTCCAAAAAAATCCAAAGTATGAAAGTTAAACTCTCACTTTTACAGAGGATGACGCCAGGCACGTGAGGTACCCCCACAATGACCCTCTGGTCCTTATCATTCAAATTGCCAATGCCCAGGTGAAGAGATGCTTGATGGATACAGGAAGCTCAGTAGATATTGTAAAGCCCTGGTTACCCTAGAACAATTATGGTGAACCGGAAATTTGACTCATTGCTTGAGTCCTTTGGTTAAAAAAACGTGTTCTAAGTGTTATTAACAGGTTAAGGTGGAAACCAATAAAAAGGAAATGATATGTTTTATTGATACATAAAACTGTTCATGGGCCCACAAGAACATTTACAAGTTATTTACAACTCAAAAAGGTCACTATTGTTCCAAAATTTATAAACCCGCCGACCTAAGCGGCAAAAATAGGGTAAACCCCCTAGTTCCTCTGAGAACTCCTTGGCCGTGGTGGTCAAGCGGCCGCATATGTACACATCACCACCTAAGCTCTCCACTCAAGGCTAGGTGAGCTTTTCTTTTCCTTTACCTGCACTACATAGCACCCATGAGCCAAAACCCAGCAAGAGAACATAGCATTATATGTAAACATCATCAAATGATTATCATTATAATCACACTGAGCTCAAAGCTTTCAAACAGGTGAGTGAAAATCATTTGAGGTCCTGATAAACCATACTGAGTGACTGACGAACAGGTCACTAATTCAAGTGGAAGAGTGGCTGCTAGGTAAGCCACTAGCCTTCAACAGGTTCTGGTAAACCATACTGAGTGACTGACAAGCAAGTCACTATTTCAAGTGGAAGAGTGGCTGCTAGGTAAGCCACTAGCCTTCAAGCGCTTATATTATTCATCGACCTTGAGGTCGGTCCGACATTAATGCTCTTTGAGTCATTCAATGCAGAAAGTCGATTAGATCCAATCTTTATTAGCTTGTGTTGAACACGCTAAGGCCGTCCTGACTAATGAGTCAGCGCAATGTGACCAGTGCCCAGTACCACTACCGAACCTGACTAATAAGTCATAGCTTCACAGTTGATACTAGCACCTTTGCCAAATCTGACTAATGAGTCAGTACCATGCACAAGTAAGCAACATTTGCTAAGTATTTCAAATTCAATTCATGTCCACATTTATACAACCAACATGCCTCATGAATAACCATGCATGACACATTTGGGGTGTAGTTTTCTTACCTCTGGTTCGAGCTAGAATGAATAAAAGAATGACCCTTAAGAACGATCAACCTTTTGGTCCTTTAGCGGTTACCTGGTCATAACCAATTATGGGATTCCATCAATAAAATAAATAATAAAAGGTTCCCAAACCAAAACCTAGCCTCCGAGACATCAAACACTACTAAACCGGGTAGTAGGATCGACCCCGAGGCCTAAGGCTTGCATCCCCGAGCCAAAAAGCCATTTCTGGCCAAAAATCCACTAAGGGCCACGGCCCTCCTTGGCCATGCCGCGGCCCGCCCCTCAAACATAGGCGCCCAAACTCAGCATCCTCCAAGGGCCACGGCCCTCCCTGGCCATGCCGCGGCGCAACCTCCAATTCAGCCAAAACCCCTGTTTTTCTTCCCTTGCGTTTTCTCTTGGAACCAACCCTTCAAACCAAGTTTAAACATCACTCAAACCTCCAATACAACCCCTAAGCTTGATCTATATCACTCCCTTAGCAAAACCCAAGATAAACCCCAATCAAAACTTCCATTAATTCCAACAATCCACCATAAAACACAAGCTAAAAACTAACACCAAAACAAAGTATACCAGTAAACCAATGGCTGGAATCTTACCTCAAACTCAGGTTGTGATGCTCTTCAATGGTGGAACACTCTCCCAAACTCCCAAGGTCTACTTCCCAAGCTTGAATCCTCAACAAGATCACCAAAAATCACAAAGAAAGTGGAAGAAGGAGAAGGTACGGGAAGCTCAAGAAATAGCTCTGTTTCTCTTATCAACTTACAGCATAAAGGGGTTTATATCTATCCTAGGGGTAAAAAGACCATTATACCCCTAGGTAATTTAAGGGTTTCTAAAGGCTCCCAAGGGCATATTTGTCCATTCCAACCTATCTCGTTAATCATAATTAACGCTCTCCAATTCTCGCTATTCTCAATAACCCCAAACACCAATAATTCATATCCCGTTACCCTCTAATACCCGGTAACACTCTAATCATTAAATTCACCCCGAGACTCCTCCCGAGCCTCGAACTTAAGCCTGTTGTGACCAAACCGATAATTAACATACCATGATCGTCTCATGCCGAATGGCTCGAACAAACCCACATTATAATGTGGTCTCAACATATATCACTGACATGCATACAAATATACAATTTACCCTCAATGGGCCAAATTACCATCACACCCCTGTAATTAGAAATATGGACACACATGCATGCATTTAACATCATATTATAATATAATCCACATATACATGCATTTTATCATTTAATGGCATAATTAAACAAGTATGGCCCTCCCGACCTACTATTCCCGTCACTAAACCATAACGGAGAATTCAGGGCATTACAGATATCATCTACAAATCATCCCTCGAGAAGATGAAGCTGACGGTCAAGGACCTGACACCGTGTTCCCAACTGATATATGGGTTCACAGGAGAATTCCTAGCACCAACAGGAACTATCAGACTACCGGTCACGGTGGGGGATGCCCCCAGGCACGAGACTGTAATGACAAAATTCCTGGTGGTAGATTGCTCATCGACTTATAATGTAGTTCTCGAGAGACCCCTCTTGATGGCATTACATGCAATAGTATCTATCTAGCATCTATCTTTGAAGTTCCCCACCAGCGCAGGGCAAGGATGCGTACAAGGTAACCAAAGGGAGGCACGAGAATGCTATAATGCGTCAGTGGTCAAGGAAAAGAAAGGACCATGCGTAAACAACATGATAGTAACCTGCTGCGAAGAGAATGAAGGAACTGTCGAGGTTGTCAACATGGAAGTTGACATCGAAAGAAACACTTTACAGGAGTCGGGGGCTCCTTTTAACGAAGATTTGTTGTTATAACAAGTTTCCCAAAGCGAGGGAAACGACATCAATCCTTGCTTTGGGGATGACGTCATGGGAGTAGGACTAGTCGAAGATCTTGACGAAGTCCTACTAGATGAGGAGGACCTGACTAGAGTAATCAAAGTCAGGAATGAGCTAAAGGTGGAAATTAAGGTATGGTTGGTGGAGTTTTTGAAGAAAAACCAGGACGTCTTTGCCTGGACACATAAGGACATGGTTGGAATTTCTCCATTCGTGATAAGTCATGTCCTCAATGTAGACTAGAACTACCCACCAGTGCAACAAAAAGGAGACTACTTGACAAAGATTGATCTCAAGCCCTGAAGGAGGAGGTCGAGCAGGTCAAGGAAAACGATTTTATAAGGGATGCCTACTACCCAAATTGGGTATCAAACCCCGTGCTGGTCCCAAAGCCAAACGGGAAGTGGAGAACATGCGTGGACTTCACAGATCTTAACAAGGCCTACCCCAAAGACTTATTCCCACTACCCAGAATAGACCAACTGGTCGATGCAACAGCAGGACATGAAATAATCTCATTCATGGATGCGTATTCTAGGTATAATCAAATAAGTATGCACCATCCCGACGAGGAACATACCAGCTTCCGGATAGACAAGGGATTGTAATGTTATAAGGTGATGTCATTCGGCTTAAAGAACGTAGAAGCCACCTACCAGTGTTTAGTGAATGGCATGTTCTGAGACTTGATCGACAAAAATATGGAGGTATACGTCGATGACATGTTGGTCAAGTCCAAAGAAGCTTGAGGGCATGTTCAAGACATAGAGGAATGCTTTACAATACTTAGAAAGTATATGAAGTTAAACCCTCTCAAGTGCTCATTTGGAGTTGGCTCTGGTAAGTTTCTCGGATACATAGTCAATTCACGTGGAATCGAGGCTAACCCTGAGAATATCAAAGCATTGATCGACATGAAGTCACCTACCACAATCAAAGAAGTGCAAAGTTTAACTGGGAGAGTAGCTGCCCTCAGTAGGTTCATATCAAAGTCTACGGACAAATGTGTCCCTTTCTTTAACTTACTGAGGGGCAGCAAGAAGATCCAATGGATCGAGGAATGTGAGGAAACTTTCCAAGCCCTGAAGGAAACCTCGCCCAACCTCCCCTCCTAGCGAAGCCAATATATGGCAATCACTGAGCATGCAATCAGTGCTGCTTTGGTAAAGGAAGAGACCAGGGTACAACACCCTGTATACCATATCAGTAAAAGGCTTGTAGGTGCGGAGTCTAGGTATCCCCCTCTTGAAAAACTAGCCTACTATTTAGTAATCCCCTCTCGAAAGTTGCGTCCATATTTCCAAGTTCACTCGATCAGAGTCCTGACCAATCAACCACTGAGATAGGTTCTTCAGAAACCAGAGGCCTCAGGACTATTACTCAAGTGGGCAGTGGAACTAGGACAGTTTGATATCACTTATCATTCGAGGATGACGATAAAAGGACAAGAATTGGCAGACTTCATAGTCGAAGGCACCAACCTTGAAGACCCTTCCTACCAATCAGAGAATGGAGATACCGAGAAGGAAGCAGATACTGCTGTATGGGAGCTATATGTTGACGGAGCATCCAATGAGCACAACTCAGGTGCAAGAATCATACTGATCACTCCGGAGAATCATAAAATTCATTGCGCTCTCAGATTTGGATTCAACACTTCAAACAATGACGCTGAGTACGAGGAATTATTAGCAGGATTACGCTTATCTCAGGATGTGCATGCACAATCCCTGGAGATATTCAGTGAATCCTAACTACCAAGTACTGGGGGAGTATCAAGCCAAGGGACTTAGGATGGTGCAGTACCTGAACAAGGTGAAGGACTTGTTGACACAGTTCAAGAGATACTCGATTGCATAAGTTTCGAGGGAGCAGAATGCCAATGCTGATGCCTTAGCCAACATTGCCAGTGCCAAAGATGCGGACACCCTAAATGTCGTTCCCATTGAATCCTTGGCGGAAAGATGCATAGCCGAGCAGGAGGTAGATTTATTATTTTCGAATTATCTGTATAACAACCATTGTTCTTCAATGAATGAATGAATTTAATTTCGTAAGTTTCACTTAATTCTTTAAATTTCTTTCAACGAGGGACTTGTATTGTAGACCTGTCAACCCCATCGGATCATGTTCGATTCTAGTCCTTGAGGGGCCTATCAACCCATAAGATCCAAACAAGAGACTGATTCGAGGACCTTGTCGCCAAATTATGGATCATGTTCGATCATGGTTCTTGAGGAGCTTATCGACCCATACGATCCACACGAGAGACAGGTCCTAGGACCTTGTTGCCAAAATATGGATCATGTTCGAACTTGGTTCTTAAGGAGCCTATCGACCCATACGATCCAAACAAGAGACAGGTTCTAGGACTTTGTCGCCAAAATATGGATCATGTTCGATCTTGGTTCTTGAGGAGCCTATCGACCCATACAATCCAAACGAGAGACAGGTCCTAGGACCTTGTCGCCAAATTATGGATCATGTTTGATCTTGGTTCTTCAGGAGCCTATCGACCCATACGATCTAAACGAGAGACAGATCCTAGGACCTTGTCGCCAAATTATGGATCATGTTAGATTTTGGTTCTTGAGGAGCCTATTGACCCATACGATCCAAACAAGAGACAGGTCATAGGACCTTGTTGCTAAATTTATTGATCGCGTTCGACCTTGGTTCTTAAGGAACCTATCGACCCATACGATCAACAAAAGAGACTGGTCTGAGGACCAGTCGCCATTATTTGATCACGTTCGATCCTAGTTCTTGAGGAACCTATTGACCCATACGATAAAAAAACAGAGACTAGTCTGAAGACTAGTCGCCATCATCGGATCATAATCGAATCTGGTCCTTGAGGGACCGATCAATAATTTGATCTAAGACTCGTTATAGGCTTGATTAGCCCATCTAGACCCGGTTGGTCCAACTTAGACACTTCTATCTACAATCATTATAACGAGTACATGAGAGATTACGTAGATCATGATCGACACTTGCTACAGAATCTGCATCTATGTATAGGTATCATTACTACTGAGTATGAAACCATAACCCGACTACCAATGAGGGACAAGCATTTGCTTCTTGCATCATTGAGTGAAAAGGATAGTACTATGTGCCTAAACGCTCGAAGAAAGGCATGGTCAAGTAGAAAGTGACCAAGGCTTTTAAACCCATGATCAATTGGGGGGCATATAGTACATACCAATCGGGGTATACACGAGCAATGAGGGCGTGACCTTAAGTACTAAGCAAGCTCAAGTTTTTCTAGGACATTTGTTCAACATATGTTCCGAAAGTGCAAAAAGCAAAAAAAAAAAAAGGCATTGGTAGGGATATTCCTAGCCATGTCCCTTATGGGGTGGTCGACCTATCACCAATGGGGTGGTCGACCTGACCGTTTTGTTCATGGTACTTGCTTGGTGAAGTATCGTACTACTCACATGACCATGGTTGTTAGCATGAAAAACATGAAAGAGTAAGGTTAGTATGGCACACAAAATACATGTGTTCAATTTTCAATCAATACATTGAGTACTCATAACAAAAAAGCATAAAGGCATAAAATTTCATATGAAAATTTGTCATGTACAAGATGCCCCACCAATGGAATAGAAGGAAAGACAGAGTAAAAAACCAAAAGAAGACTAACTAGGGCAAGGAGTACCATCTGAAAGACCACCCTGAGCCTCGACAGCCTCATGAGCCAGACACTTCCTAAGCTCCTTCGCTCGCGTCTTCTCAGGAAGGAAATCCAAGTTCTGATTTTTGTTCGACTTCTAGATCAAGTAAAAGCAAGAGAAATCTGTCTCTGAATACTCCTCTCGAGCCTTGTCTCGAGCAACTTTGACCTCTTGCTCCTTCTCGACAAGAGAATCCTTCCGCAATTAGTCCATGTCAGCAATCAACTTCTCTTTCTCAGCTTCGGACTGTTGGAGCTAATGGCAAGTTTCCCCTCCATTTGGGTTATCCTGAGAGTCAAATTGGTCACTTCCTTCTATTTGAGCTCCACTGTACTACGAAGGGTGTTGATCTCTTCATCCTTTGAGGCTGTGTTAGCATCCCTAGAGCCAAGAATGTGCCTAAGGTCCAACACCTCTTGGCGGACAGCTTCAAGCTCAAAACAAAGGTTGGAGAGCATAGAAGTACACTCCACAGACCTATCACAGACATGAGAGACCAGCATCAGTGCCTACAAAAAACATACAAGTGTTAGATAAACATTAGAACACAAGCTAAATAGACAAGAAGAGAATTGTAAAGGACTCACACTCTGAATGTCTAGGAGTGACTTCATTATAATGGTGCTCAGGTCCTCATTCTTGATCCCATTAAAAGTTGTTGTTGTTTGCTCCAGATGCGATGCTCGGTCCATGAGGGCGCTTAAGTTCCATATAGCAGATTGATGTGGCTCAGATAAAGGAGCAGGCGCAGAACAAGAAGCACCCACATCATGGAAAATGGGAGGAACTGGTGTAGACAAAGATGGCTCTACCTCAGCAACAGGGCTTGATGCCCAAAGGATTGGACTAGATGCCAAAGGATTCAGAGGAGACACCTCAAGAGGAACCTCCTTGACCGACTCAGCCTCTACCCTGGCCCTTTTGGCCACTCGAATAGAAGGACTGGCCTTAGTGGGAGTCGACCTCTGCTGGGTATGAACAAAACCAAACATGTCTGAGCCTGCAAAAGAAGATCAAATGTTAGAAGGATATTAAGCACAGAGGAATCATAAAATAAAGGTGATAAAGTGTCGAACCTTCTGAATGAGATTCGAGTTCGAACGCAGTCTCATCAAAGTTGTTTGAAGCAAGTGATGAGTACGCGACATATGCACCCACCTCATTACCCTCATGTCCAGCTAGCAAGCGATGAGTACATGACATGAACGGGTCCTGGGGAGTCTATGGCAGTCACAGGCTCGGGACCATCGTCATTCAGAACATTGGCTATGGTAGGAGGAAACAGCCCCACCTTCCTAAGGTTCTTTAGATTAACGAGGGTCTTGACATTCTTCTCCTCAGGGGTCATGGAAATCAGTGCCTTGGCCCTAACTGTCTAGGTCGAGAGCGGTCTATAAAAAGGCCCAACATGCTTAAACTTTAAGTAGTTGGCCTCTGCGTCCTTAGTAAAGAAATAGTTGTCGGCGTATATAAATGCCTTGCTATTTCTAGAGATCTCTTCCAAGAAGGTGTTGGTACCCTCGCTCATATAATAGTGGAAGTGGAAATACCCCGAGTTGCGCTGATAAGGGCTTGTCTTCAAGTCAAACAGATAGTGGATCTCGTGAGGCACTGGAGCAGCCCATTTTTTGCGGTGATAGATAATGTACAATGCAGATAAGGACAAGTTCGCATTAGGAGCCAGTTGAGAAGGACTAATACCAAAATAGTTTGCAACACTACAGAAGTATAGAAGAAGAGGAAGTAGGGCCCCAGACTTAATGGCAGAATGTGTCCAAGCGCACATACCTAGAGGGGGGTCCTCAGCTCTGTCATCTGGACCATGGATAGTAATAGACACGTCGGAGAGGTCAAATGTCTTCCTTAAGTTCTTTATCTTTTCTTAAGTCATGTCAGAGGCCGCCCCCTTGAACCAAACAACCTCATAATTAGCAGGGCGAGGTTCCTCAACCGGTTTCTATATGATTTCACTAGCGAAGGTGGCCCCGAAATCTGATGAATTGAACTCCTTTTGTCGTCTCTTCTTCTGCTGCGCAGCTGGCGAGACCGTCTTGCTCTTGGAAGGAGGGCGAACCACCTTAGGCCGGAACCTATGAATAGAATGCTCCCGAGAATGAGTGGCATAGCGATGAGAACCCTTGGTATGTTCTTGTTGAGAAGAAGATTGATGGGGAACCCGACTAGTATCTTGGTGCAAAGGCGTTGCAACGTGTAACGCCCTGGGTAGCCAAGATCGTTACACTGTGTGTTTATAAAGGTGCAAGACTTGCTAATCAAGTTGTTTAGTTAGAAGCGTGTTACTGAAACCTTAATTGAACTAGGGTTAAAAGATTTTGGTCATAAAAGACGCATTTCATTTAAATAAACATTTTATACATGGGATCCCAAAAGAAATAGAATTTAAAAGACAGTTTACAAAATTCCAAGGAATATGTACAGCTACTGGCTACTCTAAGGGCAAAACAAACATTTAGGCTTCTCCCGTCCTGTACCACTCCTCGGCCGTGGCGCCCGATCAGCTGACTATGTACATTCAGCCTCAAATCTCTCCAACTCAGGACCGGTCCACCTTGCCCTTTCCTTTACCTGCACCACGTAGCACCCGTGAGCCAAGGCCCAGCAAGAAAACTATAATATAGAGTATAAACGATAAACAACAGTCAGATATTTCATGAATCATCAACCAGATACAAACAGATCATATTGCTCATGTAAAAAGTGATATCAATTTACAAGCCAACAATCAATTTAACATCAATAAACATTTCACACAATATCTAGGGTCGACGCCCTTAGGTCGCACCCTTTATATAAGTCACTGTCTTCGGCTCACTTAGGCCGAGCCCAATGTTCAACCCACTGACTCTGGCTCGCTTTGGCCAAGCTCAGTGATTATTTGATTAACCTCATCTACCAGTGGCCGAGCCGCATCGTGTGCACAAATATTGATTCCGACACTCTTAGGCCATTTATCGCATGTCCCCATGGCATAATACCATCTATGACATCTTATACAAGTAAAGGGAACTCTTAGTCCCAACATAACCACATAACCGGGTGCCGTTTCTTACCTTTGATTCCAATAGCTTTGATTGGTGAAATCGACCTTCAAGCACGATCCCGTTCGAGCCCTAGCGTACACCTAGTCATAGCCAAAAATTAGAACCATCACTAAACTTCAATTTCGTAACCTAACCTCGGGACCAATCCCGAGCCCTCGAGAAGCCCTAATTCCACCAAACGGGGTGGTGGAATCAAACCCCGAGCCCCCAGACAAAAACCCTAAGAAATTACCCAAAAATCCACTTCTAAAGGTAGGGTAGCGCTACAACACCACAGAGTGGGTGCTACAATGCTACAAGCAGAGCCAAAAGCCCCCAGTCAACCCAGGCCTAGCGTTGTAGTGCTACAACCCTACTTACAACACCAGAACACTCTCTGATTTCTCCTTCGATTTTCCTCGAGCCAAAACTCCCTAAAACCCCTCCAAACCTCAACCACGCACCAAATTGAGCCTACCATTCCCTACATATCATCCCACATATCCCAACAATATAAAACTTAGCCACATGCACCATCAAACAAAGAAAACAAGATTTGAACTCAAAACTCAAGAACTCATCAGCAGAAACCAGAACTAACCCAGCAACTTAGATGATCAAGCTCATAATTTCTTACCTTTGATGGGGAATTCGACCCTAGGTTTCCCTTAGTATCCTTCCAGCCTTAAGCTCCTCAATTCTTAAAGCTTAATTCCCTTAACTTCTATCCAAAACTCAAGTTCAAAATTCAATTCTAACAAAGTTCAGAAAACTCAACAGAAACCTTTAAACCTTACCTTAATTGAGTAATTAACTCCTGCTAAATCCTTTAGCTTCACCAAGGATCCTAACCCCAAGCTCCAGCCTAAGCTTTCCTTGAGTTAAAGCTTCAAAAATTCTCAAGAGATGATGAAGAATGGGGAAACTGAATGGGAGAGAAAGGGTAAGTTCAATGTTCTGTTTTTTTTCTCCTTTCCTTATTCTTTTCTTTCAGCTTATATTACTTTCTAAACATTGCACTAAGTCTATAAAGGCATAATATCACTTATCTTTTTTTTTTTTAAATCAAATGACCATTTTACCCTCCCATTAAAACCTAAGCCTTTAAACATTCTAAAGGTATTTTGGTCATTTGTTTCCAATTCTCGCTAATTCCTCGAGTGTCCCTAATAATTACCGCTTACTTCCTGAAACCTAACTAATCACCAATTATTTTCCTCAATGTCGAATAGTCTCCAATATATTACCCAAATTCCCATAAATACCCCCAGGCTCCCCCGAGCCGGGTATAAATCCCCACCTTGACTTTTTCGCTAAACCGCTCACCAAGATCGCCTCGAGTCACAAGCTACGAATATATCCACATAATAATGTGGTCTTAACAATTTATCACAAATAATTACATTTATGCCCTCAACGGCTAAAATTACGAATATGCCCTTTTAATCTAATCAGGGCCTACATGCTTACTAATACACATAATCATGCATCTCACATATCCAAATAATCGTATAAGCATGCTTATGACATAGTCATTCATTTAATCATTTAAATCACACATAATCCAGTTATGCCCTCCCGACATACTAATCAAGGCCCTTAAGCCCTATTAGTGATTTCGGGTCGTTACACAATGGGTCTCGCTGACCTAACCTATCCCGCTGAGAAGAATGACTCCACTGAGATGTGCCTTGGGAGCCGTGGGGCGTACTGTGCTGAGAAGAAATCTGAGAAGAGCTAGGCGAGGAGCCTTGAGTGATGTGCCTGTCAATTTGAGGATCATCTTCAGAGAGTTTCCGAGTCATCTATTTTACTCTCGCCATTGGACAATACCTTTTCAAGAAATCTTCCTCACTGAACAAATATAAAGTGGAGCGAGGGAGAATCCTTTTCACCCTTTTCAAGAACTCCTGGGGAGTACGCTCACTTATTGACTTGTCTGATGAAGAGGAGTTGGACATCTGCAATAGAAGAAAAATGAAGATTAAAGTTAGTAAATGAGCACAGTGAAGCGAATAGCTGGGGGCATATCCATGAACCAAGGAGTAAAAATGAAGAAATCAGGAGTAAAATTCTATATAGGGGGTCGGCCCAGTGAGCCTAAGCCTGGGCCGACCACCATGAATCCATCAAATTGCGAAGCAAGAAAAATGGGGCATAGGTGGTTAGCCTACCACCTTAGGCCGACCACCCCGGGGATGCAAGCCTTTGAAAAGTGCCAGAGGATCGTTTAAGTCTCCAGAAAAAGTAATTTTTACAGTACAAGGAAGGCCCCCAAGGATATCAATTGAGGTGAATTATTTTTAAGGTCCCACGTGGTCGGCTTATGCTTGGGCCGACCACCCTAGATCCCTGAAAATTGCCTAAAGCAAGAGAAAGGAGGTACTCGGCCCATGAATCTCTAGGGGTGGTTGGCCTAGCCCTAATTCTAGGCCAGGAAATCGCCTAAGGGAAGGGAAAGGGAGTACTCGATCTATGAAGCTCTAGGGGTGGTCAGCCTAACCCTAAGTCTAAGCCTGGAAATCTCCTAAGGCAAGGATAAGCCAAGAGGTACTCGGCCCATGATTGGGTGCCATGGAGGTGCTCGGCCCAAGCCTGATGCTATCCTTGAAAATCGCAGGCACTAGAGTTTGGAGTCCCAGAAATCGTCAAAACTAGTGAGTGGTCAGCCTAGGCTCTTGCATCCTTGGAAATCGGCTAGTTTGGGGTTTATAACCTTGGAAATCTCCCAGACTAAGGAATTTTATAGAGAAATCTTGATTCAAGTAAGTCAATTATTTTGGATCAGAATACAACAAAACAAGAAGATTCAGACAAAAATTCCTCAAAAATGTAAAGTGTTTCTTATAAATCTAAGCACATTTAAATTAAATGATGTGAGGATTAGAAGAAAGTACTTACCAAAGATCTAAGTTTGATGAGGTCCTGGAGAAATCAGACTTGGATCTTGTTTGAAAGTGGCGCACAGAGCAGGATTAAGAGGAGAAGACCTACTTATAACCTCTCAGGCAGACAAGTTATTTTTAGGAATTCAAATTTCCTTGAAAAATATCTGATATGGTTAAAATTTAAATTCCTTGAAAAATATTTTTATTTTTATGAATTAATATCCTTGAAAAATATATTATATTTTTTAGGACCTTAAAAGTCCTTGAAAAATATGTTATATTTTTAGGATTTCAAATTTCCTTGAAAAATATATTAGATTTTTAGGAAATTAATTTTCCTTGAAAAACCTAATTATTTTTAGGAATTTCTAATTGTCCCTAAAAAATTCGTACTGAGCAAATTATCGATAGTTAAAAAAGTACTATGTAATGTCCCGAGGGACTTGACTATTTAAGTACTGTAACGGTATGTTTCTCAGGCCAGGATCAAGTTTACCGTAATGTTTAAAACATTACAATAAACTTGGGGGGAAATGTTATCCCTAAAAAATACAAGGACGATGTGGCGAATGAGAATGCGACACGTGACATCAAAAATCAGGGAAAAAATAACAAAGTATTGGAAAAAGACCAACGGGCAAAAAAGTATAGGTCTAGGACCTATGGGGAAGTCGACCAAGCCTAAACCCCCTAGGGGTTGTTGGCCTAACCCCTACACCTAGGGGTGGTCGGCCTAAGCAGGCCCAAGAGCCCTAGGGGTGGTCGACCGGACCTCTACCCCAGGGGTGGTCGGCCCTAGTATGCCCAAGGATCCTTAGGGGTGGTCGGCCTGACATGCTCAAAAACCACCTGGGTGGTCGGCCCACCCTATTCTTCATAGGGTGGTTGACTCTAACCCCAAGTACACTTCACTTAGAAATACTCACTCTTGTTTAAACTGAGATCAACATGTTTAGCACCTAGATGGTCACAGGCCTAGCACCCAAGGTCGGGTCATCAGACCTAGCACCCAAGTCTCATATACCCATAGAGACTTAACATCTTCCTAGAGGTTTCTATCGTGCATTATCAACCACGATCCAGAGAAGACAACAGGAAGACCCATGATCTCATAATCATAGGGAGGTGGACACGTATCTTTACTCACAATGATCGTGTACCAAACTACGATCTCCAGTATTACAGATCATGTAACAGCCCATGGGTACTATAAATAAAGGACCCAGGTGTAACGCCCTGGATAGCCAAGACCATTACACTGTGTGTTTATAAAGGTGCAAGACTTGCTAATCAAGTCGTTTAATTTGAAACGTGTCACTGAAACTACAGTTGAACTAGGGTTAAAATATTTTGGTCTCAAAAGCTTCATTTCTTATAAGTAAACATATTGTTTACACAGAATCCCAAAAGTAGTAAAGTTTAAAGGTTGTTTACAAAAATTTAGGATTAAAATACAGTTGTTAGCCACTCTAAATCAAAACAGACAAATAAGCTTTTCTCGTCCTGATCCACTCCTCCGCCGTGGCGGCCGATCAGCTGGTTATGTACATTCAGCCCCGCAGCTCTCCATCTCAGGATTGGTCCAACTTGCCCTTGCCTTTACCTGCACCACGTAGCACCCGTGAGCCAAGGCCCAGCAAGAAAACACAATAGCAGAGCATAATCATTAAGCAAACAACCAGACAACTCACATAGTATAAACACATACTCAACAGTTCAGACATTCATGTTGTTCAAGTATTCAGCATACCAAGTACATCATCTCATATCATCAATCAATTCACATATGATAACTAAGGTTAGCGCCCTTAGGCCACACCCTCTATTTATCCCACTGACTCCGGCCTGCTTAAACCGAGCTTAGTGAATATTAAGCTGTCCTCAGCTACCAGTGGCCGAGCCGCGCTCAGTGCGCAAATATTATTTATGGCACCCTTAGGTCGTTTATCACATGTCCCATGGCATAATACCATCTATGACATCATACAAATATAGGGAACTCTTAGTCCCATCACAAACACATAATCGGGTGCAGTTTTCTTACCTTTAGATTCGCTAGCTTTGTTCAATTCGATCCTCAAGCACGATCCCGTCTGAGCCCTAGCGTACACCTAGTCAAAGCCATAGATCAGAATCATCACCAAACCTCAAATCCAAAACCTAGCCTCGGGACCAATCCTGAGCCCTCGGGAAGCCCTAATTCCACCAAACGGAGTGGTGGAATCAAACCCCGAACCCCTGGGCAAAAACCCTTAGAAATAACCCAAAAGCCCCTTTTTGGAAACAGGGTAGCGCTACAACGCCCTAAGGAGAGCGCTGTAGCGCTACAAACAGAGCCAAAAGGCTCTGGAACTTCAGGGCCTAGTGCTGTAGCACCTAGTGACTAGCGCTACAGCGCTAGTCACAACACAACCCAGCACAACTTTTTCCCCTTTGAACTTTCCCGAGCCAAACCTTCCCAAAACTCAACCAAACCTCCCAACATCCTCAACTCATCCCATAAGCCCCAACCACACAAAACTCAATCACATCCACCCCAAATCAAGGAAGTTACCATAGCTGAACCTAGAGCCCAAAAACTCAACAGGAAGAACAACTAAAACCACATAGTTTAAGTGACCAAGATCAGAGCTTCTTACCTTAAGCAGAGAAGTTCAACCTTAGGCTATCCTCCACTCTTCCTTAGCTTTCACTCCTCAAAGCTTCAACCTCAACTCCTTAAAATTCCCACCAAAGCTCAGCTCAAAATCCATGTTTACATAAAAACCAGAAACTGAAAAACAACCTTAGACCATACCTCAAGTGGGTGGACTACTCTTGCTAACTCCTCAAGCCAGACCAAGGACCCTAGCCTCAAGCTCCTGCCCAGACTCTCCCTGAATTTCAGCTCCAAATTCCTTGAAGAAATGAGGAAAAACCTAAACCGAGAGAGAGAAACTTCTATCTCCTTTTTCCTTCTTTCCTTTTCTTTTCTACCCTTCAGACCTCTACTGCCTTCTACGCATTCCACTAAGGTATTAAGCTCAATAATACTTATCCCTACTTAACTCAAATGACCAATTTGCCCTCCCATTTTAAACTAAGCCTTTAAACCTCCTAAGGGCATTTTAGTCATTTCACCCAATTCCCGCTAATTCCTCGAATGTCTCTAATATTTTCCACTTACTTCCCAATGCTTAGCTAATCACCAATTATATTCCTCAATAAACTCCAAAATATTCTCTAAATTCTCAGAAATACCCCCAGGCTCGTCCCGAGCCGGGAATAAATCCCCGTCGTGACTTTTTCGCTGAACCGCTCTCTAAGATCACCTCGAGTCATAGATTACAAATATATCCACATAATAATGTGGTCTCGACAATTTACTACAATTATATACAGTTATGCTCTCAACAGGCCAAAATTACGAATATGCCCTTTAAACCTAATCAGGGCCTACATGCATACTAGTACACATAGTCATGCATCACAGATATTCAAATAATCATATAACATGCTTTTAATTACTTAATTCACATATAATTCAATTATGCCATCCCGACACACTAATCAAGGCCCTTAAGCATTATTAGTGAATTTGGGTCGTTACAACTATCCCTTGAACAACTCAGGATACTGATCTCGCATCGCTGTCTCAAGCTCCCAGGTCACCTCCTCGACCCTACTATTCCTCCACAGTACTTTAACAAGAGGAATCGTTTTATTCCGTAGTACCTTATCCTTCCGATCCAAGATCTGAACCGGTTGCTCCTCATAGGATAGATCTATCTGTAGTTCCAAGTTTTCATACCTTAACACATGTGTCGCATCTGAGACGTACTTTCGGAGCATAGAAACATGGAATACGTCATGCAATCCCGACAGAGATGGTGGCAAGGATAATCTGTAAGCCACCTGACCAATCCTTTCCAGGATCTCAAAAGGCCCGATGAACCTAGGGCTTAACTTGCCCTTCTTTCCAAATCTCCTCACCCCATGCAACGGTGAAACTCGGAGGAACACGTGGTCCCCAACCTGGAACTCCACATCCCTACGCTTGGGATCAGCGTAGCTTTTCTGTCTGCTCTATGAGGCGAGCATCCTAGCTCGAATTTTCTCTATAGCTTCACTTTTCCTCTGAACCATATCTGGCCCCAAATACTTCCTCTCACCCATCACATCCCAATGAATGAGTGATCTACACTTCCTCCCATATAACATCTTGTAGGGAGCCACTCTGGCCGCAACCACTAGAAAAATGTATTTTCCAGAAAATCGGGCTCCGGCCACGGCCTGGGACATTGCTGGCTGTGGCCACTACGTTTTGTCCCTCAGGCCGTGGCCGTAGCAAGTTTTCCCGTTTTTTAGTTTTCTTCTGCTGCAGTGACCGAAAGTATTTTAAGCATAACTTCCTCGATATAACCCGGAATTGGACTATTCTAAAAGATATAGAAAGGTTAGAAAAATATCTAAAACTTATATTTCTAGGTATATTTCCAAAAAAATATTGAAAAGGTATCAAAATCAAGTATGAAGTTTCAAACTTGTAATTCCGAGCTTAACCATTGCTTGTAAAACATCCCAAATTCATTCACTTTCACCCAAATGTCTTGAAAATCCTAAAAACACAAAATAAAATAATTAAACATAAATAAGTAAATAATCAAGTGCATAATAATAGAAGAATAATGAATTAAAAATAGACAAATTCGGTACTTATCACACTCCAATCGTTGATTGGTTACTATTGTTATGCGAAAATTCAATCAACGGGAGATACTTACTCCATGATCCCTCAAAGTCGATCACAAATGCTCTGAGCATATCTTCCAATACCTGAATCGTCCTCTCAGACTGTCCATCAGTCTGAGGATGAAAGGTTGTGCTGAATTTCAGCTGAGTCCCCATAGCCTTCTGCAAACCACCCCAAAACTTGGAGGTAAAGATAGGATCCCGGTCTGACACTATAGACTTAGGAACACCATGGAGACGTATAATCTCCCTCACATACAACTCTGCATACTGATCCACAGTATATGTCGACCTCACTGGAAGAAAATGGGCTGACTTGGTGTATCTGTCCACTATCACCCACACCGAGTCATGAAGCCCTACAATTATGGGTAAACCTCCCACAAAATCTATTGTAATATCCTCCCATTTCCACTCGAGAATACCCAAAGGCTGAAGCAACTATGTTGGTCACTGATGTTTAGCTTTCACCTGTTGACAGGTTAAACATCTGGCTATGTACTCCACCACGTCCTTCTTCATCCCGAGCCACCAATATAATGTCTGTAGATCCTAGTACATCTTTGTGGTACCCAAATGAAGTGAGTACGGCGTCGTATGAGACTCATCCAATATCTCTCGTCTGATCCCCTCTTCATTCGGGACACAAATCCATCCCTGGTACCGAAGCAAACCAACCTCAGAGATAGAATAATCCTTAGCTACTCTCGCTAAGACATTCTTTCTAACCTCCTGTAACTGAGCATCTACTAATTGCCCTTCTTTAATCCGCTCTAGCAGGGTCGACTGCAGAGTAATATTGGCCAATCGGCCTACCACTAATTCTATCCCCGCTCTAACCATCTCATCAGCTAACTCTCTCGAGATCTGGGTGGAACTATATAACTGACCTGGGCCTCTCCGGCTCAATGCATCTGCCACTACGTTGGCTTTCCCCAGATGGTAAAGAATATCATAGTCATAGTCTTTCACCAACTCTAGCCAACGCCTCTGTCTCATGTTCAGGTCCTTCTGTGTAAAGAAATACTTCAGAATCTTATGGTCAGTGTATACTTTGGACTTCTCCCCATACAAATAATGTCGCCAAATCTTCAGTGCGAATACTACCGCTGCTAGCTCCAAATCATGGGTAGGATACCGTTGCTCATACTCCTTCAGCTATGACCTTCTCATTCTGCATCAACACACAACCTAAACCCAACCTCGATGCATCACAGTAGACAACAAACTTCCCTTCCCCCAAAGGAAGACTCAACACAGGCGCAGTAATAAGTCGTCGCTTCAGCTCTTGGAAACTGTCCTCACACTTGTTTGACCAGATAAACTTCAAATTCTTCCGTGTCAATTCTGTCATCAGTGCTGCTATCTTCGAAAAGCCCTCCACAAAGCGTCTATAATAACTCGCTAGACCAAGAAAACTCTGCACCTCCGAGGCATTCCTTGGCCTCGGCCAATCCTTAGCTGCCTCTACCTTAGATGGATCCACCTTAATCCCATCTTCACCCACAATATGTCCAAGGAATGTCACTTCTGGTAACCAAAATTCACATTTCTTAAACTTGACGTACAATTGATGATCCCTCAATCTCTGCAGAACCTGTCGAAGATGAAACTAGTGCTCCTCCTCTGAACTAAAGTACACTAAGATGTTGTCGATGAAGACAATAACAAACTGATCCAGAAAGTCCTTGAACACTCTGTTCATTAGGTCCATGAAGGCTGTTGGGGCGTTGGTCAATCCAAACGACATGACCAAAAACTCATAGTGCCCATTCCTCGTTCGGAAGGTCATCTTCGGTATGTCCTCATCCCTGATCCTCAGCTGGTGATAACCAAATCGAAGATCAATCTTCGAGAACACTGTCTTACCCTGCAGCTGATCGAACAAATCGTCAATCCTTGGTAGGGGAAACTTATTCTTGATAGTCAATTTGTTCAATTCCCTGTAGTCTATACACATTCTCAACGTCCCATCCTTCTTCACAAACAAAACTGGAGCACCCCATGGTGAGTAACTAGGCCTGATAAACCCCAAATCCAGAAGCTCCTGCAACTGTATCTTCAATTCTTTCATTTCTTCCGGTGCCATCCTATATGGTGCCCTCGACACTGGCTCTATCCCTGGCACCAACTCAATGAAAAATTGAATCTCCCTACGTGGCGGCAACTCGAGTAAATCCTCAGGAAACACATCCAAGAACTCGCAAACCAACATGGTCTCTTTCGACCCTGCTGGTGAAACCCTGGTGGTATCCACCACACTAGCCAGAAAACCTATACACCCTCCTTGTAAAAGATCTCTGGCTCTCAGTGCCGATATCCTGGGTACGCAGGGTCCATGCACCGCTCCTACAAAAACAAAGGGATCCTCGCCCTCTGGCTCAAAGGTCACCATCTTCTTCCTGCAGTCAATAGTAGCTCCATATCTAACCAGCCAATCTATACCTAAAATCATATCAAAGTCCTCCATACTCAACTCAATCAAGTCTACTGACAACTCCCTACCATCTACCATCACTGGCAGTGCTCTAATCCACCTTCTAGAAACTACCAGTTCCCCTGTAGGCAAAATAGTCCCAAACCCTGAAGTACAACACTCACTAGGTCTACACAGTCTATCAATGACCTTACTAGAAACAAACGAATGTGTAGCACCAGAGTCAATCAATACAATAAAAGGAAAGCCAGCACTAGAAAGCTGACCTATCACTACCGAGGGGCTAGCCTCGGCCTCCGCCTGTGTCAAGGTGAACACTCAAGCTGGAGTCAAGCTGTCCACCTTCCCCGCATCTCCCTTCTTCACTGTCGGGCAGTCATTCTTGAGGTGTCCCACTACCCCGCACACGTAACAAGCCTTAGCCCGACACTCGCCCGAATGGCGTCTTCTGCACCTCGTGCACTCGGGATAAGTCCTCCATGTATCACCGCCTCCATGACGGCCACCCTGAGTACCTCAACCTCTCTTATCAGGACCAGGAGTGGTCGAAGCATCAGGGGTCTTCCTCTTTAAATCATTGGGGCCTCCGCCCCTACCAGAACCAGAATATGGAAGCACCGCCCTGCGACCCTCCCGTCTTGCTACACTCTCCCTCCATATCTTATTTTCCGCCTCCTTAGTGGTAAGAGCCTTCTCTACAGCCCGGGCATAATTTGTCCCTCTAGGAACTATTGTAATCCTCACATCTTAGGCTATCATAGCATTAAGCCCTCTAATAAATCTGTCCTGCCTAGCTGCATCAGTAGGCACAAGGTCGGGTGCGAACTTTGCAAGCCTATCAAACTTTAGGGCATATTCTGTAACTATCATGCTGCCCTGAACCAACCCCACAAACTCATTTACCTTCGCTGCCCTGATGGCAACATTATAGTACTTCTGACTAATAGGTCCTTGAATCCTTCCCAAGTCAAAGCAGTAACATCTCTGGTCTGTGATACCACCTCCCATCAGATTCGAGCATCCTTTCTCAGCATATATGTGGCACATGCCACTCTGTCATGTCCCTCTACCCTCATAAATTCCAGAATGGTAGTAATCATGGTCATCCACTGTTCAGCCTTCAATGGATCAGGTCCTTCCTCAAAGATCGGGGGCTGCTGCTTCCTGAACCGCTCGTACAATGGCTCCCATCTATTCCCAACCTCTACTGGCTGTACCACTGGTACCACTGCAAGTGGCACAATAGGGGTAGCACTCCCTGATGGAGCTTGCTGTCACAGAATTCGAATCTATTCATCTTGGCTCTGAAGTCGTGCTTGTATGTCAGCCATAAGCTGTTGCCAGTTCTCAGGGACTGGCGGAGGGGTCTGGCCCTGGTCATCATCTCTAGTCTTAGACCTGGTGCCGGCTAGTCGTGTAGATTTTCTTGGACGCATAATTATCCAAGTCAATCTATAATTAACGACTCGGCAGCCAAACTATGATGACAGGGTAATAATCCTTTCATGATCCACCGTTAGAACTCCAAACATTTATAAGAAATCAAAATATAACAGTTTTATCCAAATATTCATCTATTTATTCATTCACATGCAATAGTCAAGGGCTAGGCCCTATCAATATCTCATGCTCCCTACTAATCAAGCAGATATTAAGAGTCATATTTCATTCAGATCATTTAAATATATGGTCATGTATACATAATTACCAAACTCTGAGTCAAGATTGTCTTTCGCGGCGAATGTACATGTCCAGCCAGTCTTTAGGAACCCTTAAACCTAGGACGCTCTGATACCAAGTTGTAACGCCCTGGATAGCAAAGACCATTACACTATGTGTTTATAAAGGTGCAAGACTTGCTAATCAAGTCATTAAATTTGAAATGTGTCACTGAAACTACAGTTGAACTAGGATTAAAAGATTTTGGTCTCAAAAGCTTCATTTCTTATAAGTAAACATTTTGTTTACACAAAATCCCAAAAGTAGTAAAGTTTAAAGGTTGTTTACAAAAATTTAGGATTAAAATACAGTTGTTAGCCATTCTAAGGCAAAACAGACAAATAAGCTTTTCTCGTCAGCCGTGGCGGCCGATCAGCTGGTTATGTACATTCAGCCCCGCAGCTCTCCATCTCAGGATTGGTCCAACTTGCCCTTGCCTTTACCTGCACCACGTAGCACCCGTGAGCCAAGGCCCAGCAAGAAAACACAATAACAGAGCATAATCATTAAGCAAACAACCAAACAACTCACACAGTATAAACATATACTCAACAATTCAAACATTCATGTTGTTCAAGTATTCAGCATACCAAGTACATCATCTCATATCATCAATCAATTCACATATGATAACTAGGGTTAGCACCCTTAGGCCACACCCTCTATTTATCCCACTGACTCCGGCTCGCTTAAACCGAGCTCAGTGAATATTAAGCTGTCCTCAGCTACCAGTGGCTGAACCGCGCCTAGTGTGCAAATATTATTTATGGCACCCTTAGGCCGTTTATCACATGTCCCATGGCATAATACCATCTATGACATCATACAAATATAGGGAACTCTTAGTCCCATCACAAACACATAACCAGGTGCAGTATTCTTACCTTTAGATTTGCTAGCTTTGTTCAATTCGATCCTCAAGCATGATCCCGTCTGAGCCCTAGCGTACACTTACTCACAGCCATAGATCAGAATCATCACCAAACCTCAAATCCAAAACCTAGCCTCAGGACCAATCCCGAGCCCTCAGGAAACCCTAATTCCACCAAACGGGATGGTGGAATCAAATTATGCCCTCCCGACACACTATTCAATGCTCTTAAGCCTTATTAGTGAATTTGGGCCGTTACACCAGGGCTTCATAAAGGGGACTTTTTTTTTTTCCTTTGGATTGCTTTTTTGGAATTTTGGAGATCTAAAGAACATTTGGGGAGAAATTTTGGGCAAGTGAGAACGAGTTGATACTTTATTTCAACAATGCAATTGTCGAGTGATTCAATACTAAAAGCTAAGTGGATTAGGTTATTATTGTTCATCAGAACAGAGCTGAACCACTATAAAATTCTTGTGTGTTTGTTTAAGATAATCGTACTATGTCGTTTATTCTATTTATTTCGTTCAAAAGGTGTCGTATACTATACATACGACCGTTGGCCAATTTCACAAGTCAACAGATATATTTTAGTTCATTGAGATATTTTAATATCTTAAGTTTAAATAATTATTTGAATTTGATTCTTTAATTATTTAAATTCAACTAAATTAAAAAGATGGCAAAAATGGTTATTTAATTAAATGTTAGTTTTAATTAAATACTTTAATTATAAAATTTGTTTCTAATTAATAAGTTGGGCAAAACAAAGTTCCTAAAGATTATCAAGAAAACCTAAAGGAGAGGAGGAGCATTGTTGGAGAGTCTTGAAAGCTACATAGGCTTAGATTGCAATTTTATTTCTAATTTTTTCAAAGGGTTGTAGATCTTAGAAATACCCATTAGTATTCGGTTCATCATTTATTGTATTCATTTAAATAAATGTTAATTGATGTTTGATTGATAACATGATCATGCATTAGTCAATTACATGCCATTCATAAAACCCCACACAGTTTCTCATTAATCATGCATCTTTTAGAAACATGATTATCTGGGATTGTCCTATTTGCTTATATGAATTGTTTTGGAGAAATCAATTGCATGTGAACTACTAAGTATTAAATTAGTTAAAACTTGGTAACTCACACCATAATAATGACAATAGATTTTGTAGGCCTTTAAGATAACCAACTTTATGTAAAAAGTGTTTTAGTAAAGTTAGATGAATGTAATGGGTAATTATTTATATCACATTAATTATAGAAACATGTTCTTTTATAATTATGAATTTTGTAATTAATTACATTCATAGGGTTATTAATAAACTAGTAATTAATTTGGAATTAATTGATTAGTTTAATAAAACACATTTGATCTAAAATAGTAAGTGAGAGCAGGTGAATATCTCAATGTGACCTATGGTCTCCATTATTAGTACAACACTGTGAGATATGAATAGGTCCTCGAGGCGGGTTTGTTTCCGTCCCCCTAAGGAAGGTTTCTAGACATATTAATACCAAGGTTGGCTTCTTATGAAGATAGAAGGAAGTAATGTATTTTAGACTTGACCGACCCTAAGGCGGCACTCTCTAAGTTAAGTCGTGAATTCTGAAATAATGGGTTACACTTACAAAGATGTAATTAAGCTTTTGCGATGGATAATTGCATCTTGAACAAACCAGCAGTACATTATATTTAAAAGAGAAAATAAAGAGTTATTTTAAGTTTTAAATTATAAAGATAAGATTGTCTTATAAGCTATCTGAATTTAACTTGACCGACCCTAAGGCGACACTTTATTTGTTGGGTAGTTTTATCGTGGAAAAGTAAATGTTAATTTATGTGTTTTAATTGTTGCATTCATGCATCATGTTTACTTTCCAAAACATTGATATTTTTTCAAATGATAATATTATTGTTTTTTTATTTATTTCAGTAATGTGTAACAGTGGCAATCCAATAACAGCAACCCAGACAAACCACTATCATGACGAACTTTGTTGTAGTAGATTGTGCTTCGACTTTCAATGCGGTATTAGGGAGACCCTCCTTGAGAAAATTGAAAGAGGTGAACTCTATATATCACCTGTCTGTTAAATTCCCAACTCCTGGGGGGATAGCAAGCATAAAAGGAGAACAAAAGGAAGCAAGAGAGTGTTATAATATCTCTCTCCGCACATCTGCCAAGCCACGAGAACCAATTGTTAGGATTAATGCTCTAAAATCATGTAAAGACATTTTATTGGTTTTAAATAAAAGTACAATTTTATTATATTTGAATGTTATAATTATTGTTTGAATGAATTATATAATAAAATCAAGAAAATTCCCTATTCATTCATGAGAATATGATCTTGTATTAGTACGAGAGAATTAAAATCATATATAATGAATAAAATAGCCAGTAACATATTAAAGTATAGAATCTTTAATGAATGGTTACTTGTATGGTTTGCTAAGCATACGAGGTGCAAGTAATCTAGATTCAGATTACTAATGTGGATAGACATCTTAGTAAATGTGTTGTATATAATAGAGATTTTATATGACCGAACCGATGAGAATTAATTATCTTTATAAACTTGTTGTTTGACGTAAAGATTTAATTCTTGTCATAATAGATGATTATTTGTAGATTTGTCTAAATCATGAATATTCATGAACTCCTGTTTATGTTTATTGGATCATTTGATTCACTCGTTAAAGGTCTCTTAGAATGATGAGGCTAATGACTTTTGTTTTGGAGATTCAATATCATTGATGGCTGGGAACATGAATTACAATAATGGAATCCATGCTTTTCGAATAGATCGAATAGTGGTTCCCTTAAGGGTTGATTCTGGAACTGAATAATTATTGAGCTCAAATCTATAATTAGATTATAGATTAATTATTCGCTAGTGAATTAATGGTACTTAAGGATCAAGAGGTAATTAGAATGGTAAAACGGTAATTTTGACTAGCTCTAATTAACGAACCAATAATGGAGGACAGAACTACATATATTGATTACATCAATGGACTACTAGAGAAAACTATGTAAATATAATTTCATAAATACTTATAGTGCAATCCCATATTTATAGTGGAGTAATCATGGAACTAATAAATAAGATTATTAGATTAAAGAGTTTAATTAATAATCTAGTTTTTTGGAGCTTCGTATAATAGGTCCATGGTCCCCAAATCACCTCTATCCTACACTGTCGAGGGTAAGGATGTCAAAAGAAAGATCTGTAAAGAGAAATGACTAAATTGCAAATGAATTAATTTTTCAGGCCAATGAAATAATTATTTGATAATTATGGGTAATTGATTAATTGTGAATTAATTAATTATTTAACTATATAGTTTTTATTTTGGAAAACTATAGGTTAAAATTAATATTAATCTTATTTGGATTAATATAAAGTGAGAGAATAATAAATATCTTATTTATAATATGATATTTATTTATTTAATTTAAGACTGATATTTTAAGATAAAGTTAATTTTGAATTAACTGATATTTATGGGATAAATATCTTGTCTTAAAAGTTGATTAAATAAACAAATGAGAAAATTATGGCAACCCTAATATGGCTGGGCGACACACTATATAATATAGTGTGTGGCGCCTAACATCAGGGATTTTTATCCCTGGATTTAAATTTTGAATTTCAAACAAGTTTGTTTAATCAGTTATTTAATTATTCTTTTTAAATATGATTTAAATAAATAATTATATGAAAATATCTAATCAGTTTTTAATTTGAGTTATATTTTAATTAAATAAAGATTATTTAATTAGATTAAATATCTTTATAAGTCTAATAGTATGTAACTTTTAGAAGAGGCTTGAATTATTATTTTGAATAATAAAAATACAGACTCTCTTTCTAAAGTGATAGTTTTCTCTAAACTTGAAAACTATTCTAAACCTTCTCTCTGTCAAAACTCTCTAGATCTCATGTGCATAAATCAATCTTTTGAATCCTATGTGCCCACTCACGTCCTTGTGTATTTGAGGATTGGTTTGGCTGATGAGGGTGTGAGATCTTAGACCACTGGATAGGAAGATCGTTGATTTATACAAAAAGACTCAAGGACACTTGATAGGCTACAAGAGGTAATCCCTGATCTATTTATATGTGATTTAATATTTATATATGTGTATGATCCTGGCTGGTATTAATATTTATTAAAATGGTTCCATATATTTTGCTGCGTACTTTAGATTTGATTATTTAATACCAACTCCGATGGAGATGGCGATACATGGAGGCGCAGACCCACATTCACTTGGGGGTGGATGACACAGTAATACCCCAAGCATGGAATGAAGAACATCTCAATGAATATTACCAGTAAGACTTTCGCATCTAATGCCAAAATATACGTACCTTATTTGTTTTCCTTATGTTAATTTTAGTAGTTAAAAATAAAAAAGGTTTCCCAGATAACCTCATAGTAGTTACAATGTTGTCATACATGCTTTTGTAATCTACTTGCTATCAATGAAATTGTTTCCTATCTCGCATATTACATTCGTCTTATATTCATGCGCCTATATAAAGCTGTAAATGTGGGCCGACCCGACCCACATTTTCATGCCTCCGAATAATTCGGGCAAGGCCGAGCTCATATTCAATTTGTGTCGGGCCGGGCCGACCCATATTTGAAAGAGTAAGCCCAGCACGGCCGATGGGCCTGACCCATATCGTGCCGTGTCGGGCCCAAGTCGGGCCGACCCATTTTCCTTATTCGGGCTAGCCCACTTTCCTTATTTGGGCCTACTTTTAGGCCCATTTTATTATTGCAAAAAAATGTGAAGATGGAGAATTGAACCCTCCACCTCCTATTTAACAATCAATGGACTCACCACCAATCCAAATGCATCTTTTTGTTTAAATAATAGTTTTAGATATTTTTATATACTTTTTAACAATGCTTTACACAAAATTATATCAAAGATAATTATTAGAATTTGAATACCTACTAATAAATGCTCAAAAATTTAACTCACAAATCTTAAAATAAATTAATATAATTAAAAAAATATAAACATTGAGAAAAATAATAGACTTTTATTATCATTTTAATTTATAGATAATTGACAAATGAAAATTTATTATCATTATTAATGTCAAAATATCGGGCTTTTTATCGTGTCGTGCTTTCGGGCTAGTTTGTTTGTGCTTTTGTGTCGTGCCTTCGGGCTTGCCGTGCCATGCTGTGCTCAGGCCCATGTCGTGCCGTGCCAATTTTCAATTCGTGTCGTGCCTGGCCCAAGCCCATATTTTTTCGTGTTGTGTCGTGCTCGTGGCGGTTTCGTGTCGTGCTAGAAAGCCCGACCCGTATTTATAGCTCTACGCCTATATAACAAATATGCACACAATATCAAAATCTATGTCGGGCGCGAAACGATCAAAGTTCTCAATGGAATGAATCCCACCAAACACTTGGGGGGTAGGAGGCACATATATATTGTAAAAAAAAAAAAATCTTGCAAGGCATCTCTTGAGTTCATGAGGGTTAGCTACCCTTATGGATATCAAGGGAGCCAAAAGGTTCTACAGGGATAGCCTCGCGACAAAGGCTAGATACCTCCACGAGGGGTACGGTCTCAATGAGGACATCCACTGATAAGCCTAGAGCATATCTTGGATTCATAGGGATTAGCTACCCTTATGGATGCTAAGGGAGCCAAAATGTTCCATAAGGATAACCTCATGATAGACTACTACCTCCACAAGGGGTAAGGCCTTAAGGGGGACATCCACCAATAAGCCTAAAGCGGCCACCAAGCCGTCTAGCCAAAAAGTATCCAACAAGAGACGCTTGTGAAAAGAAGTCAAAAGATTTCACAAGGACAAACTCCTAAGAAATGCTAATACCTCCACGAGGGGTAAGACCTCAAGGAGAGCATCCACTAATAAGCCTAGAGTGGCCACCAAGCTGTCTAGCCAAAAAGGGTCCTAAAGGAGACCCTTGTAAAAATAGTAATATACATAATGACCATGCTTCTCGCACAAAATTACAAGTGCGCACAAAGAATATAAAAGGATGCCAAGAACCCAAAAGGTTAATATGTCCTTACAAGTATAGTCAAGGTGCACCAAAAAGACTATTATCATCAGCCCAAGGAAGACATAAGGAATTCATCGAAAAAAGAGGGACTTATCAAAGTCCCTTACGCTTGATAACCAAAAGAGAATGATAAAGGCAAGGAAGGCCAGTGCATCCTTGTAGTCGATATAAAAAATAAGCAAGGACTTAGAAATCAAGAGTCCCACATATTATTAAAGACTAGTAAGGAGTTCCATATAAAAAAAAAAACAACACAAAGGGTTACACAACAACAATATATATATAAGTAAGCCTTGGAGAGAAGCCTATGGGTTTCCACCTTGACCTTCCCACTCAGCAATCTTCTCAGTCGCATACCCTCCAAAGGGAGATAGGTTGACATCATGATTGGTCCTCCACACGGCGTGCAATGTGCGCTCGACTATACCATTCTCAGCATTTACCAGCTCAGCCTCAAGAATGTTAATCTTTTCATTCAGGGTATGAATAGTGGCTTCGAGCCTGGTATTGGAGTGAGAGGTCGAAGCAGCCTTGGCCAGTGCAACATCCGTTTGGCGAATTGCCTCAGCAAGCTGGCCCTCCAGTCGCTGACCCGTGCGGTCAAACCATTTTTCTCTGCCTCGGCCATGGAGAGGTTCTTCATCGCCCCTTCAAGCTTGAGTTGTAATCGTTGCGTGGATGAGGAGCTCAAGGCAAGAAAACGGTGACCCAAGATGGAAGCCTAAGTAAAAACAAAGAAACAAAACAAAACATCAATGGTCAGGCGATATCAAAACTGAAAACATACATTAAGTGTTTTGACAAGCACCTGCATAGAGGCTCGCATATAAGCCTCACCCAACTCAGCATCTGGAATACCATACATAGATCCCCACTCACCTTCAGAAATATTACCCATGTAATGACTCATGGCCTCTCTGTACTGGCTCACCAAAGGATGACCTCGGGAAGCAGAAGTATGAGCTCGGCGGGGGGAGACATGTATACCTGTCAATGCATGCTTAGATAAGGAAGGGGATCGGGAAGGCCGTGATCCATCCATAGAGGCACGAGGAGCAGAGGGTCACGGAGTCACCTCTTTAGGAAGCGAGGCACCTGAAGACGCCTGCCCCATATGCGCCCCTAAGGTTGGAAGGGCATCGTCAAAAGATGGCAGGATGAAATTCCTCTTCGGGATAGGAGGAGCAAGAGAATGGGTGTTGAAAGAAAATTCGCCACCCACCACCAGCGGTGGCGTCCAAGAAGTGACACCATCAATATGTCCATCGTCGGCAACATCCCCAGCCCCGTCAGCCAAGGATCGTAGACATGAATAGTTCTCGGACTGCACCTCGACCTCATCTTCCGTATTCATCTGGTCACCCTCAAAGTAGTGATATTCTTAATCATCGTCATCATTGTCTATTACCCTCGAGATGGTAAACTTGGATGAGACGGAGCACATGGAAACTACTTGATCTGCAAACAGCAACTTGCATGAATAGAGATTGTCCTTAGTGAAAAGGCTGCATGCCTGTTTGCGTGAAGTCGGCACAGCCAGGATCTCTGCCACGCGATCACGGACTGCCAGACTCAAGGTGGGGCCGACAACCCCTTTAAGACCTATGGTCAACAAAAAGAAATAAGTATAGTTAGACAAACCTGAGGAGAGGGGTAGAAAAAAATGATATGTATATATGCAGGTAGAAAAAGCTTACTTGATGTGTTAAAACACGTATGTTGAGTGGAAACACTGTTGGTGAAGAAAAAATCGCTCTTCCATGAACCCCTATTGGAAATAGAACCCTCCACGAGGGGGTGCCCTGTGAGAGCCACAACTTTCTGGAGCTGATAGAGGCCAGGGGCTATTGGGTTCGCCCTAAGAGTGTACACATGATGGACCTCACTCATGGAGGGCCCTCGAGAGTGCACTTGCTTGTATAACACGTACAAACAACTAAGCATAACCCAAGAGTTGGGAGACAACTGGAGAGGTGCTAGCTCAAAATAGTTGAGTACCTCAATGAAGAAAGGGTGAAGCGGCAAGACCCCTCCAGACTTGATTACCGAGTCACTGAAAGCTACAAGTCCCTCAGGTGGCTCAGACGCATGGTCATTACGAGATGGAATGATGAAGCTGATGTCCGATGACAGTTGATGGACCTTCAGCATGTTGGAAAGCTTAACCCGGGTAAGAGGAGATACAATGCCCGCATCCTCAGAATCATCAAGGATCCCCCTCGACATTTTGATACCTGGACAAAGACAACAGGCGGTTTGTGAGCGACTGACTTCATCAACCCCCTAGAAGGCCCTCTACATGCCCTACGTCTACCCGCATACTGCTTGACCCTATGATGTACGGTTGTGGACAGACAAGGAAACGAGGGAAAAACCATGGAAAAGAACTCAGGTTCAAATGGATCACAATCAGCACCCCCACGGGCAGGACCCCCAAAGCCTGGGGCTCCATCACCATAGGAAGATGGAGGTTCAGGCAGTAGGTTTTCCTCTAGGCAAGCGATTTCAGCTATACAATCTTGAATGGTTGATTTTAGTTAGGAGATGTATGTTTCGTGCCATGGGGAGAAACCTATACCCCCACCACTAGTAACATATTCAAGTTCACTCTCAAGGCCTTGTGCCTTCTGCTTGAGGTAGGATAACCTCTGCAGGTAGAGCATTCGCACACCCCCATTTACAGAGGGTTTGCAAATGTCGACCTCAGAGTCAGAGGATGACAACTCGATAAACTCAATGTCAGACGGAACTTTAAAAGATAGTTCAGATGCCATAAGCAAGCTAAGACTTGGTGACGTGTGTGCGTGAAGACAATCCTATATCTACAACATGAGTGTAAAGGGTGTAAGATAAAGACCCATGTATACGCGCCTAACACACCATGGGAATAAAGAACCCTTAAAGATTAGATACATACTAACCTATGGCCTTACCCTCGTGTAAAAGATAAAAGAGACATGCATATCACTGGGAGAGGAAGGTATACCTGGGTGCGTGTATGCATGTCATTGGATGTGCGAGGGTGAACCTTTGTGTAACGTCCAAAAATTACCTAATAAGGCTTAGGGCCTTGATTAGGGGTCAGGATGGAAATATATGGAATTATATGTTTATTTGATATATTTGTATGCGATTATGTGAGTTATATGATAATATAACTAGTTATGCATGTTTAGGGATATTAAATATGCATGTGGGCCTGTTTCTTATTAGAAGGGCCACTTTTGTAATTTGGCCCGTTATGGGCATAATTGTATATACGTGCATATATGTGATATATGTGAGAGACAACATTATTATGTGGGTATATTTGGGTTATTCGGCACAAGATGATCCTAGGGAGCAAGTTAGCGGGAAAGTCACAACTGGACCCAATACCCGACTAAGGGTGAATCAAGGGGTATTTTAGGTATTTAGCATAAAATTGGGTTATCGGGTAATGGGAATGAATAATTGAGGATATATTTGGAGTTGGTGAGATTAGGAGGGAATATTGGGGATTTTGACCATTTTACCCTCGGGGACGTTTTTGGTACCCCAAGCCTCGGGATTAGCTTAAGTAAACTTAAGCCTTAAGAAAACATAAAAACACTTAAACACTCTCAGAATCGACTCTCTCTCTCTCTCCCACTCTCATTCTCTCTCAGCTGCCCTAAATTAGTTCTTAAAGAATTAAGAAGATTGTGGCTGAAAACCAAGGAATTTAAGGCTCGGGATTAGAATTCGGATAGATTGTGGCTAAGGGATCACCACTCACAGCTGAGGTAATGGTTTAATCTCTTTTTTTAATTGAATTCTGTTAGTGCTATAGGTTGTTCTTGAGGTGTTCTTGAGTCTTATAGCTCAAGGGTTGAATTGGGAGTTTTTATGAGTTTTGCATCTAGTTTTAGTTGGGTTTTGTTGCTGAGAAGATATTAAAACTGTTATGTGGATTGAATTGTTGTTATAGGGTAGAATTGGGATGGTTTTGGTTGAGTTTGGCTGGAGATAAATGGAGAAATTCTGGGTTCGCAGGGTCAAGTCGTGACCCTATTCTTGAGGGGCTGCGACCCAACCGAACCCAGGGCCCTTGGGGGCTTCTGTCTAGGAGGCGCGCTGCGACCCACAAGGGCAGGTCGTAGCCTGTGTTCCATTTCTAGGGGAGGAGGGCCTCTGACTAGAGGGGCGCGCCGTGACCCTCAAGGGCAGGTCGCGGCCCGCCTGGGCTATTTTGGCCATGGAGAGTTTTTAAAGATGGGAATCTTTTCCTTAGGGCTTGGGATCGATTCTACTACCCGGTTTAGTAGAATTTGAGGTCCCAAAGGCTAGAACTCGGTCCGGAAGCCTTTATTTGCTCATTATTTATGGAATCCTATATTATGGTTGTGACTAGGTTATCACTAGGGGCTCAGAACCGGGATCATGCTCGAGGGTCGTTCTTATTTTACGCTATACTTGGACTTGAGGTAAGAAAATTGCACCCAATACATGTTATATGGGATTAGGGCTTGGCCTGACTGTTAATAATAATTATGAATAGGGCTTGGACCCCTGAGAATGATTATGATTAAGTTATAGTTCCGTTTATTGATTAAACATACTTGAATATTCTATACCTGCTTAAGTGTTTCATGACTATTCGCATGGTTTGCATGGCTAGGGCTTGGCCTCGTTAAATAAGCATGATTATTGATATGATTACAGTTACTTGATGATGTTATGTGATTAATATGTATGCATGTTTGTCTTGTTGAGGTATGCCTATCCATGTCTGTTTCAGTATTGATATTCGAATACCTAGATTAGGGCTTCACTTATTAGTCAAGGACGACAATAACGCGCTACGCGTTGGTCGAAAGGCTTAGGTCTAAACCAGCAATGTACTATTACGTAGGTGGACCCAATGGTTAATGGAAAACAAAAGTGTTTGGCTAGCTTCATGGCTAGTTACCCAGAGCTAAGGGCGAGGGCCCCAGGTGACTCTATGGTCACATAGCTAGGGGATAGGGCCCCGGGGTTGACTCTAAGGTCAACTGTCTAGGGCAGTGGCCCCAAAATGGTCTTATGACCATTTATTTATGATTGTATGTCAATATGAGTATATCATTACCCCTGTTTATGCACATGTTTAAGTTTTCTTGCTGAGCCTTGCTCACGGGTGCTTTGTGGTGCAGGTAAGAGAAAAGGAAAGCTTGACCAGCCATGAGTTGGAGAGCTTCGATGGTGGCGTGTACATATGTGGCTGCTCGCCCACCATGGCCAAGGATATCTTAGCGAAACTAAGGTTGTAGCTCTGATTTTTCCGCTTAGGTTGGTCGACTGTAATTTTGATGTATATACACCTTTTCTAAAAGTTTGGTTGTAATATTTTGGGATCTCATGTATGTATAAACTTTTTAAAAAATAGTCAACAATTCCTTTGACCAAAAATTGTAACCCTAACATTTGACGTTAACCTTAGTTACACGTTTATAACCAAATGACTTGATTAACAAGTCTGACACAATTTAAATTACACAGTGTAACAGTCCTTGATTAGGAGGGCGTTACACTTTGGATGTGCGAAAATGAATCCTCAGGTGTACGAGGGGTGGATCTTGGGGGGTGCAGAGACGACCTCCTAAGTGAAAACACCTTATGCTCCTTGCAATGCAAACATGGGACAAGGAAGAATAAGTTCAAAAAAAAAAAAAAAAAGAAGAAGAGAGGAGATGAATTTAAAGGGGGCGAAAATTACCTCAAGATTGCTTCTATGGAGGATAGAACTTTGGAGCCTTTGGAAATAGGCTCAATGAGATACCACTATGCTAAGTAAGTTTTGGTGTGAAAAATGAATCCAAGCCTTAGGGTATTTATAGGAGAAGTCAAGACTTCCAAGCCTTTGGATCAAGTCTAGGGTGAATGGTGGAGATTAAGAGTCTTGGCAACCTTAGGATCTGCACATAGAAATGATTGGCCCTCATTCCATCTTAAGGATACACTTTGATCACCACAAAAGATAGTTGGCCTTTGTGTTTCTTTATGAACTACAAGGAAACACACCACCAAGGTGCATTTCGTGTTTCCTCATTCACCACAAGGTATCATTCAAAAGGTAAGCCTTCCACGTCCCTTCAAGGAAGACGAAGTATGAACGCCATACATATCACACGAAGAGCATATGAAAGAGTCTACAAACACACTTAAAAGTGTGCTCATAGGTTCGGAGGCATGTGTGAATATAGGAAAATCACTAAAGGCATAAGGCAACCTTCATGAAGGGCCTCGCTATGTGAGGCCGGATGTGCATACAAAGTCTGCAACGTAAGGCATGATGCGACCTTCATGGAGGGCCTCGCCATGCGAGGGTGCCAGTCACCTGCATACGCCGCATGGAGGGCCTCACCATGCGAGGGCCCTGGAAAATTGTCGCCCATGTAAAGCCACATGAATGGCCTTGGTACGTGAGGGACCTGATGACTTGCCACTTGCGTACGCCGCATGAATGGCCTCGCTATGCGAGGGCCCTGGCAACCCGTCGCCTGTGTAAAGACTCGTGAATGGCCTCGCTACGCGAGGGCCTTAACGTCCCGCCACCTGTGTACGCCGTATGAATGGCCTCGCCATGTGAGGGCCCTAACGACCCGTCACCCATGTACGCCTTGCCATATCCGGACCATGCCGAGGTACCACTTGCCTCCCTATGTGAGGCACCACGTGTACTAAACCCGAAGCCTTGCATGAGAACTCCTCTCGTTACCCACACACGGAGGATACTAAATGACAAGGGCTTTGGGTGGAATCCCTTGACTCGTGCTTTATTGAAGAGGCCCTATTTGTCGCCTGAAGTAGATGTCACCAACGAGGCACACACCCACCTTGGTTCCTCATGTCGTGTATGTATGAACTCTCACGTATATGCACTAGGAACACTAGTGGAGACCCCCTCATTATTGAATATCAACCCGAGATTGGTGAAGGTTACTAAGCATGTTACTTCTAGTAACTTGTAAGCTTTCTCACACTTGGCAAAATGGGAGAAAGCTTGGAGAAATGATGTGTCTTGGACATATAAGAAGGACCATCAAGTACAAGGTACGTATATGAGTATAGGGTGTACAACCCTGAGGAGGACAGAGGCATGACCCTGACATCCGTGTTCGACAAGTAGTGGTTGTACAAACCCGTACGAAGAGTGGAGGCACTACCAGAGCACCCCCGACCATGTACCAGAGTCAACACCACAACGTCCTGCACCACTACCCTGACAATGTACCTACATATGCTCTTGTCCCCTGGGACCACCATGTATCAGGAGCCATTAAAGCCCAGCTATAAATAGACTTCAACCCCTCATACTAAGGGGTTGGAAAATTATTTGTATGCTTAGAAAATTAAGGAGTATACGATTTTTTTCTCCATTGTGTTTCTACATCTTTCTCCTTCAAGTTCTTTCTATCTTCTTTCTACATAGTTTTTGCAATACACTTTGAGTTTTCCAATCCTATATCGTTGATGAGTTCTCACTGTCAACACTTCAAATTACAGAGAAAAAAACAACCTTCAACTTCAAGAATGCGCCTACCATAGTCATATAAATATACACACAAAGATTGAATACCCAAACAAAATGGAAGAAGAAAACTACCTCCAAATTACCAATTTGGTTTGACTTTGGTTGCCTGTGTGTCATGAAGGGTTACTAAAGATGGAGACCACAGAAGAAGGGTCACTCTATTGTCGGCATCGTCGGAAGGAAGAGCACCATTTCCGAGAGAGAAGAAGGGGAGGGTCAAGTGGATCTGGACTGGGGGATGCGGGACCAAAGGTGAGAGAAATGACTTTAGGAGGAGGCATTTTTGGTCGAGGTGGATCGACGTCCGGGAGGAGGATGGTGTGGTGGCCTTGGGTAGAGGGCATTGTGATTGTGGTGGCCACCGATGGGTTGGGCTGGGGTGGCTACAGATCAGAGACAGACAGAGAGAGAAAGGGTTGGGGCTTTGGGATTTTTTTTAGAAAATGAATAGCAGGTTTGTTAATGCAACCAAGGTTTTTTAATGCTATTCGGGTTTTGGGTTAAACCCAAACCCATGAAACCAAATATATAAAACCCGAACTCAACCTGAGACATGTTGGGTTTGGACCAGATTTAACTCGAATCTGACGGGTTTTGTAAAAAATCAGGTTTTCGAGTTGCGGGTCAGCGGGTTTGCGGGTTTTGCGGGTCAAATGTTCACCCCTAGCTAAGAGTGGTAACGTTGAGCTACATGGGAATCCAGGAGCCATGCACAATGAAAACCCCCATGTGGTTGACCCCACTGCTGAAGCTGACGTAGCCTTTGGTGGGGTAGTGGAGGGAAGTTGTGGTTAAAGGGAGACCAATAATGTTTCCTTGGCACTTTCAGTGAAAACTAAGAGTCCTAAGAAGACACTCAAATGTGGGATCAAGGAGCTCCATGTGCCTTATTTGGCTGCTATATAATCAATTAATGAGGCAACTAAGAATTCCTTGGCATCTACTCCTTTACTTGGTATGGTTGGAAACGAAGCTACTGTGTGTGAAGAAGCGGTGGACTCTGAGTCTCTAAGCCACCAACAATTACGAATTACCTATCATGGAACGTCCAAGGACTCGTGAATGACCGGACATGCCAAATCTTACATTCCTATGAGATAAATCGAGCCTTGGGGACATGAGTTTTGAGGGTGCTCAATTTACTTGGTGCAATCGCCATGAGAATGGGACCTTCACTCAGGAGAGGTTAGACCATATGTTGTGTAATCAAGATTGGAGTGATATCTTTTTCCAATTCTTTTGTGTCTGATTTGAAGTTATATGGTTCAGGCCATAGGCCCTTACTCACTTGGATTTTGTTGTGTCATGAAGTTTGTGTTGGCCGAAATCTAAATCAAGATTTCATTATGAAATGGCGTGGGGAGATGAGGATAGTTGTCGGGATATTTTGGAAAACTTGTGGGGAGAGCCTAGTACAAGGGGTATCAATATGGTCAAGAACAAAGTGCAAGTCGTCTCACGCTCCTTGAAGTATTGGAATTTGAGCCCCTTTAAGTGCATTAAGGCTGCCATTGCCTAAAAAAAAAAGAGAATTGGCAACTATGGATTTAAATCTGAATCAGTACTCTTGGAAGGACTACACTATGAAGGAGAAGGAGTTGGATTTCCTTATCTATAAAGATGAAAAGTATTGGTTCTCTCAGGCCAAAGACTCATGGCTTAAGCTGGGTGATGAGAACTTTTCTTTCTTTCATAAAAGTGCCTCTCAAAGGAAAAGAAAGAGTTTAATTGGAGGGATATTTGATACGCACATGAATTGGGTGGATGACCCTCATGGTATTTCATTGGTGTTTGAAGAGTATTATGAAAATTTGTTCACCTCTCACAAGCCTTGATGAGGACACCAAGACTAAAGATCCAAGTCTAGTTCCAGTTGGTCTGGTGACGAGGGCGCGAGCCAAAAGACTCGGTTTAGGAGCTTGATGAGTCTTATTGTATTTTGTCATCTTGTATTTTTTATTTAGTCTTTGTTTTTTTTTTGTGAAAAGTCAAACACTTGACTTGTGTGAGTCCAAGAGTCCTTTTTGTCTTTAATTTTCGGTTTTTATTAGGAAGACAAAGGGTTGTCTTTAAATTTCGGTTTTCATTAGGAAGACAAAGGGTTGTCTTTATTTTTCGGTTTCATTAGGAAGACAAAAGGCTTGTCTTTAATTTTTCGGTTTTTAGGAAGACAAAGGGGCTTGTCTTGATGTAATTTTTGGCTATATAAGACCTTGAAAACATTTGGAAAAAGCAGATTATGTGAAATGAAAATTTGTGAGTTTTTCTTCTTGAGTTCTTGAAGAAACTATTAGAACTTATCAAGGGATTCCTTGTGGCGTTCAACCCGACTTATCAAACGGATTCCCATCCCCATTTGTGGCGTCTTCCTCATACGAAGGTTCGTGCTTGGCTAAGCATTGGGTCGCGGTCTTCATTCCCATTTCGTGTGTTCTTGGTGGCTGTGCCATATTTGGTGTCGGGTTTCATCACAGTGTTGGTGTGGTTCGTATCAGTTGGTATCAGAGCTTAGGATCATCCGGTTTGGCCTATCCTTTTTCATTTGTTTTTCTATTCAATTCGTGTTCTTATATTAGGGTTTCTGAAAAAAAAAAAAATCAATTCGTGTTCCTATAATCAATTCGTGTTCATCTAGTCTTGTTTTGTCTATTCTAGAGCTTGTTAATTTCCTTGTTTCCCTTATTTGTTGTGAAATCCGAAACTATGCTAGAGCTTGTTGATTTATGAATTTCCTTGTTTCCTTATTCCAATTTTCATTAACCAAATAATCTGTTTTCTTTGTTTCAATTTCTCCTATTTGGTTTTCTTTTTGTTTCTGAATTCGTGAATTAGGGTTCTTATTGTAAAAACCGAATTTTCATTGAGTTCCTCTTGTTTGGTTGTGAAATCCGAAAGTTCTTTGGGTTTCTCTTGTTCTTATTGTGCAATCCAAATTGGGATTGAGTTCCCTTGTTCTTATTGTGAAATCTGAATTAGGATTGAGTTTTCTCTTGTTCTTGTAGTGAAATCTGAATTGAGATTGGGTTTTATCTTGTTCTTATGGTGAAATCTGAGTTGGGATTGAGTTTCACTTATTCTTATTGTTAAATCCGAAAGTGGGTTGGGTTTTCTCTTTTCTTTTTGTGAAATCCGAATCTGCATTGTTTCTCTTTTCTTTTTGAGTCTCCATTGTTTCTCTTGTGAAAACCGATTCATTTTTGCTTTCAAATTCGTTCATTGCATCTGCATTTGAGAAATCAAAGAAAAAGAAAAGAAAAGAAAGAAGAAGAAAACCAAGAGGATCCGAACGCTAAATTTTTTTTTAGAGTTCTAAACTTGTTCCTTATGGTCTAGAGGCCTTTTTTCCAAAACCCCACACAAGTGCTCCAAAAATCACCAATTTTTGCCACTTTTTCATCGGTTTTCGTTTGATTTGTTTGGTAGAATTGGCTGCTTGAACCTCCATATCACCGTTTCATTAGTTTTCAAAGAGCTTAAAGAAGAAAATAGAGTGGAAAAAGGCAGAGGTGTGAGCTTATTTGAGGGTAAAAGCCATCATTGAGTGCAAACACGAGTGTACTTGAGTGACCATTTTCTTTGAGTGAAACACGTGAGGGAGTGCAGTGAGGTCCTTTCTATAATTGTCTAACCTTATTGTTTTGCAGATTCTCCATCATGTCACAAAATACAGAAAGAAATGCAGGCAATGACGCTCCACCACCTACAGTTCCAAATCTACAAATTGAAGCTTTAATGGGGGAGATGAGGAGGATGTTGAGGGAGGAGTGTGAGCAAATACATGAGCGGTTGGATAGGGTAGAAGAGGGGGCACAACAGAGACCAAGGAGGGGTAGGGTACACCAAAGGGAGGATGAGAATGAAGGGGATTTAGAAGGGGTAGTTTCTGATGATGAGTTTGATAGGATGTCGACGGGTAACCATAGGAGGTATGGTGGGAATAGAGAAGATAGGAACTAGGTAGATAATTATATGGGGAATATCAAAATGAGAATCCCAGCATTTCAGGGGAAGAGTGATCCTGAAGCATACCTTGAGTGGGAGAAGAAGATGGAGCTAGTTTTTGATTGTCACAACTACTCCGACATGAAGAAGGTAAAACTTGCTGCCATTGAGTTTACTGATTATGCTATTGTTTGGTGGGATTAGTTGTGCATCAACAGGAGGCGAAATGGAGATCGTGCCATTGACACTTGGGAGGCTATGAAGAGGGTGATGAGGCGACGGTTTGTACCATCTCATTATTATCGAGATCTATACCTTAAGTTGCAGGGTCTTCGTCAAGGTTCCAAGAGTGTTGATGAGTATTACAAGGAGATGGAGATAGCTATGATTAGAGCCAATGTGGAAGAGGATCGGGAGGCAACAATGGCAAGGTTTTTGAATGGGTTGAACCGAGAGATTTCTAATCCAATTGAGCTGCACCATTATGTGGAATTGGAAGATTTGGTGCATATGGCAATCAAAGTTGAGAGGCAGCTCAAGAGGGGTAGTACAAGTTCAAAGCCAAGACCGAGCCCACACAATTCAAGTGCAACACCTTGGCGGTCAAACTATCCAAAGAAGGAATAATACCAACCTACTTCATCCTTTACACCAAAACCAGCCACGACCCCTCAAGGTAAAACAGCCCCTACTTCGTCCCATTCTAGTGAGATAAAGTGTTTCAAATGTCAGGGGCGAGGACACATAGCTAGCCAATGCCCAAACAAGCGAGTTATGGTAATCCGGGATAATGGGGAGATAGATTCCGAAGAAGAAGATGCTCTTGATGACATGCCGCCATTGGAGGACGCTTCTATGGGTAGTGAGGAGTTTGGGGCAGAATTTGGTGAGATGCTTGCACTAGTCACACGACGAGCCTTAAATTTGCAAGCAAAAGAAGAGGAAGAAGAGGTGCAGCGGGAGAACATCTTTCACACTCGTTGTCATGTGAAAGACAAGGTATGCAGTGTTATTATTGATGGTGGTAGTTGCACTAACGTTGCTAGTTCTTCCATGGTTGAAAAGCTGGGGCTCCCAACGCTTAAACATCCTCGTCCATACAAGTTGCAGTGGTTGAATAATAGTGGTGAAGTGAGGGTTACAAAACAAGTTCTGGTATCATTTCGAATTGGAAAAAATGAGGATGAGGTATTGTGCGATGTGGTTCCAATGCAAGTTGGACACCTCCTTCTAGGAAGGCCTTGGCTATTTGATCGCCGAGTCCAGCAGGATGGCTTCACCAACAAGTACTCATTCACGTTCCGTCAACGGACAATCACTCTAGCTCCATTGACGCCAAAGCAAGTATATGAAGACCAAGTGAGGTTGCAAAAATTGAGTGATAAAAAAAAATTGAGTGAGCAAAAGAAGGAGAGTGAAAAGATGAATGAGAGTGAGAAAAAAGAGAGACAAAGAGAGAAAAGGGTCGAATCAAGTGAGAGAGAAAAGAAAGAGAAGAGTTCGATCAATGAGGGAAAATTAGAGAGAAAACAAAATAATTTTTATGCAAAAAAAAGTGAGGTTAAGGAGGCTCTTTTAAACACTAACCAACTTGATGCTAACAAGGGTCATCACAAGCAGGTTTTTGACCCCGGTGATTGGGTATGGTTACACATGAGGAAAGAGCGATTCCCAGCACAAAGACGTTCCAAATTGCTACCTCGAGGAGATGGTCCGTTTCAAGTGCTAGAAAGGATCAATGACAATGCCTACAAACTCGATTTACCAGGTGAGTATACTGTTAGTGCTACTTTTAATGTTTCTGATTTGAGTCCTTTTGATGCAGGTGAAGATTTGAGGACAAATCCTTCTCAAGAGGGGGGGAATGATGAGGACACCAAGACTAAAGATCCAAGTCTAGTTCCAGTTGGTCTGGTGACGAGGGCACGAGCCAAAAGACTCGGTTGAGGAGCTTGATGAGTCTTATTGTATTTTGTCATCTTGTATTTTTTATTTAGTCTTTGTTTTTTTTTTGTGAAAAGTCAAACACTTGACTTGTGTGAGTCCAAGAGTCCTTTTTGTCTTTAATTTTCGGTTTTTATTAGGAAGACAAAGGGTTGTCTTTAAATTTCGGTTTTCATTAGGAAGACAAAGGGTTGTCTTTATTTTTCGGTTTCATTAGGAAGACAAAAGGCTTGTCTTTAAATTTTCGGTTTTTAGGAAGACAAAGGGGCTTGTCTTGATGTAATTTTTGGCTATATAAGACCTTGAAAACATTTGGAAAAAGCAGATTATGTGAAATGAAAATTTGTGAGTTTTTCTTCTTGAGTTCTTGAAGAAACTATTAGAACTTATCAAGGGATTCCTTGTGGCGTTCAACCCGACTTATCAAACGGATTCCCATCCCCATTTGTGGCGTCTTCCTCATACGAAGGTTCGTGCTTGGCTAAGCATTGGGTCGCGGTCTTCATTCCCATTTCGTGTGTTCTTGGTGGCTGTGCCATATTTGGTGTCGGGTTTCATCACAGTGTTGGTGTGGTTCGTATCAAGCCTTCGTGTGAAGCAATGGACAAGATCGTTGGGGTGGTTCAACCTCGGGTTTTAGATGACATGAACAAGATGATCATGAGACCGTTTAGTGAGGATGATGTTTGAATATCCCTTTTCCAAATGTAACCTTCTAAAAGTTCTGGAAAATATAGGATGTGTGCGGGGTTCAGTGAAAAAATTTGGACCATTGTGGGCAAAGATGTTTGTAATGTTGGCTTGTGGTTCATCAACGGCTCTGGCTGTGTAAGTCCCATTAATGAGACTATCATCACCTTAATACCGAAGGTCAAGAACCCCACTCTTACCTCAGAGTTTCAACCCATAAGTTTATGCAACGTGTTATATAAGATTATTCCTAAGATGCTTATAAAGAGACTATGCGAGATACTAAGGGTTGTCTTCTCGGAAGAGCAAAGTGCATTTATTCCTGGAAGGTTAATTTCTAACAATGATATGGTGGGTTTTGAGTGCCTAAATGCCATAAAACGTCATAAGAAAGGACAAAAAAAAGTTCTTTCCTTCAAAGCGGATATGGCGAAGGCTTATGATATGGTGGATTGGACTTTTCTTGAAAGAATGATGATCAAGTTGGGCTTTGACAGTGGGTGGATTGCGTTGACTATGAAATGTGTGTCTTTGGTCTCTTATTCTGTTAATGTTAATGGGGACATTATTGGTAATATCATTCCTACTTGGGGCCTCAGGTAAGGAAACCCACTCTCTCATTTCCTCTTTTGATTTGTGCTGAGGGCCTTTCTGCAATCATTAAACATGAGTTGGATCATGAAAGGATATCTGGGCTCAAGTGTGGATGGAGTGGCCTTATTATTTCATATCTCTTTTTCGCAAACGATAGTTTCTTTTTCCTAGAAGCTTCTTTGACCAGTTACCACTGTTTCAAATAAATTTTGGGGTTCTATGAGAATGCCTCAGGACAGCTAGTTAATTTGGCTAAATCAGCGGTTTGCTTTTCTCCCTGAATGGATCCTTTGCTTTGTGACAGCCTAGCATATGCTCTTGGAGTTCAGCTTGTTCTATGTCATGAGAAATATCTGGGCCTGCCTTGCTTTGCTTATAAAGTAAGGTCGGGTTGTTTCAGTCTATTAAAGAACAAAATTGGAGAAAATTGTTTGGATGGAAGGCTAAATTTTTCTCTGTTGGGGATCGGGAAGTTCTGATTAAGTCTGTTATACAAGCAATTCCTACATATGCAATGAGTCTCTTTCGTCTTCCAGTAGCCTTCATAAATTACATGCATCGCCTTCTTGCCTGATTTTGGTGGGGTGGTGACAACGATCATCAAAAGATGAACTAGTGTACATGGTCTTGATTTTGTTGGCACAAATCTAATGGAGGAATGGGGTTTTGAAATCTCTTCATCTTTAATCAGGCCCTATTACTGAAGCAGGCAACAAAGATCTTTAACAACCCCCTCTCATTGGCAACCAAGGTCATGAAAGGTTTGTATTTCCCTAATGGGACTATCCTCAACACCGATTGTACTAAGCGCACATCTTACCTTTGGAGTAGTATTCTTTGGGGGCGTGATTTTTGGAAGTCTGGAACACACTGTTTTATTGGTAGTGGAGATTCTATTAGCATTGGCTAAGATGATTGGATTCCAAAAATTGTGGTGGGACGCACTATATCTTTCAATAAACATGGTGTGCTAGATCAATTCAATGAGCTCAGAACCTCCCATGGAATTTGGAATGTGGGACTTGTTAAGGATTCCTTTGACTTAGAGGAAGCCCGTAGCATCCTCTCCATCCCGACCTCTTGTCGAGACATCCAAGACTCACTCATTTGGAACTATACAGACTCAGGAATTTATTCGGTGAAGAACAACTACTGGTATGAGGTGAGAAGATTAGGGCGTGGGCAAGCCTCCTCCTCTAAGGGTCAATCTAAGTGGTGGAATTATGTTTGGTCTTTGAGCCTCCCCCAGCCCCCCCCCCCCCCCCCCCGAAATTAAAGCCTTCTTATGGAGAGCATCTTTTAACTTTATTCCCACTCAAGCAAACTTGGCTCGGCATGGGATTCCTACAGACTTGCTTTGTCCAGTGTGTTTTAAAGACGTGGAGATGACAAGGCATGCTCTTTGGACATGCTCAGCTTTGAAAAGTATAAGGAAAGGATGGCGGTCTCCAGATAATGCTAAGCTTGGTGCCACATCTGATTTTTATGAGATAATGCTAGGAGGTATGGAGTGCTTGTCTAAAACTGAGATGGAGCAATTCTTAACTTTGATATGGAGGGTGTGGTATAGAAGAAATAAATAGTGCATGAAAACGTGGTCTTGAATGATGAGTTCATCTCAAACTGGTCCTTGGAATATTGGAGATGTTACTAAGATGCCCAGGATAGTTTGGGATTGGGGCACAATCCAGGGGATAGAGCCTCTAATCCGACTCCTCGTGCCAGCTAGATGATGGATGGTGAAATCTCAGTTTTTGTTGATGCTAGTGTGAACTAGTAGGGAATGCGGATTGGTTTTGAGGCAGCTCTGTTCGATCAAAACGGGATAGTGTTAGGGTCATTGACGGTCCCCCAAGAAGCGGCTCTTGCTCCTCATGTTGCTAAAGCCACGGTCGTTGTCTAAGGGATGAGGTTATGCTTGCGTCTAGGGTATGACAAAGTATGTATCATGTCGGATTGCCTTCAGGTGTGTATTAGTGTCAATAAACATTGTGCTGCCACTTTTGAGTTTGGTGTAGTTCTTAATGATATTCATCATTTATGGAAGTCTTTTTCATCCATTACTTTAAACCACTGTAAGAGAGGAGATAACACCCTTGCCCATGCTTTAGCTTATCGAGCTCTTTCTCTAGACAATGCCAAAGTCTGGTGGTCAGGGCTCCCTCCTTGCCTTTGGCCTTGATGTACTGATTGGAAACTCTTATTCATTGGCTTCTTGCCTTTTAATGAAATATTTTCATTCTAAAAAAAATAAAAGTGATTTATGTATTTGTGATAGTGTTTGATCGGTTTATGTCATTTTAATTTTTAAATAATATAAAATTAATTTTAAAATAAAAAATAATATAAAACTAAAACAATTAGTTTGAAAAAAATCAAAATTAAATAAACCAAAACTAAAACACATTAAAATAAACTTAATGTAAATCACAACTTATAAAATTTAAAACCCAAATCTTTACCAAACAAATATAAATTAGAAAATCAAATATAAATAAAAAGTAATATAGTTTAAGTTTTCATTTCTTTCCTTCTTCGTTTCCCTCCCTCTCTTTCTCGCTCTCTCTCTTTATTTTTTGGCTCTGCAATCACTAGCTTCAGCCATGGAAGGCAGCGAGAGCACTTGGGTACTACTAGCCGACAAAGACGAGAAGATTTGTGTTTAGAATTTGGAGATTTTGAATGAAAATATGTATATTTAAGTTCATTGTATTCAATATTTGAATTGATCTGGGTTTATGTTCAACATTGTTCATGTATATTCATAGTGTATAGTTCATTCATAGTGTCGACGAGATCTATGGCTGGGGGAGACGAGATCTGGGTTTCTACACTTAGATATGATAAGAGGTTTTTCTTTCTTTATTCTTAACTCAAATTTGATTTGATATGGGTTTCTACACTCAAATTTTACTGTCTCTAATTGTATACCCAGTTTTTGTTGGCAACTTGTTTTTCCTATAACTTTTCTTCTTCTTCTTATCTATTGTGCATTTGATTTATTTTTGCACGAATCTGATCTTCATATTGATGAATTATGTTTTGTAATTTTTAGGTTTATGTCACTCTTAGGATTAAGGTAATTTAGGTTATATTAATTTAGATTTTCATTTTAGTTATTTAATAATTATTTTTACATTTCTTAAATTTTTTTTATTTTAAATCATTTTATTTATTTTAAAATGATTTTAAATATTTTTATAATATTTAAATAATTAAAATAACTTTGACTAATGTTCAGTCGTTAGGAGTGGGTACCAACAGCTGCACCACTTTCATGATGAAATGTATTGTTGCCGCGAAAAAAAATTGGGTATGAAAGTGTAACATTTGAAAATATTAGGATATTATCGCCACCAATATTCCTAACAATAATAATGGCAAGAAAAATTTATTCATATATAAGTCAAAAATAAATAAAAAAGTAAAATAATAATAAATAAATAAAAATTATCTCAAATAAAAAGTTGTCATATGTAACATAGGAATGCATGTACATTTGCCAAAGGAAAGAGCATTGTATGAAATCTATGACAACTTACATTATAAATTCTAAAGCAAATACTAATGAAAAAAATCCTTAATGTAGAAGAAAAAAAGTATTTTTTGTACAAAGTTAACTCATCTAAACAAAATCTTTAAGACAAAAGATGTTAAGAAATTCAACAATCGGACCACGAACTAAAATCTAAAGAAACGCGTCCTTCTAAAAAGTTAGATTATCCTCTCAGCATATTTGTGACTTGAAAATAAATGATCTTAAAATATATATTAAAGAAAATAATTACTTAAGCTAATTAGGCCATAAGACAATTTGCATCTTAATTTGACAAGCATAAATACATTATATGAAAATGTCATTGATATTCTCCACAGCCTGATGACAAAATGAACAAGCCAATGGAAAGTACATGCCTCTTTCTTGTAGGACATCTTAAGTTGATATGCCCATGGACCACTTGTCATAGAAGTTGTGTAAAATCCCACAACAATAACTTTTCAAATAAAAAAAAATCATATGACTACTTCTTGAATTGTTGTATGTGTCCTTCATCGCACATTCAATTAACTTAAAATAATTTTGTGAATGTGCTCTTGAATTAAATATATAAGAGAGAGCCTATGGGAGTAACTGCAAAAAGATTCTCCGATGCTTAAGTCAGTCTAAATTCTCTTGCTATTTCGGTAGTGTAACAATAAGAAAAATCAATTTGAAGTCCCCAAAATGGGTCCGATGTTACCTATTTATAGTAAAAAAAATGTAAAAAGAAGGGATGAGAAGCTCTATCGGGATCAGTCCACATAACAATCTTGCAAATTTCTCTTCCGTAATGATACGTGATGTTGCAGAGGGCAACCGAGTCCCTTTTACCTCTGTTATCTTTTCTCTTCTTCACTTTGCTCCTTCTTTTAATGAAACAATGTGTTTCCTACACTATTTTTTAAATGGGAAAGTGAAGTGAATCGGTGAAAATTATCCCCCTACAGAAGCCATGAATAACAACATGAATGAAAGGTGCCCAAATTCATTTTCCCCGCCTAACAAACAAATAATAATGAAGAAATTTTAATAAACTAATTTTGAAGTAATTTGACCATGTATTAAATAACATTTAACCAAACTAAAATGAGGTATATCTAAAAAATGAATTTCTTTAACAATATATGTGTGATAACATTTTCCCCACGTGGAAATTAAATTCATTTTTATAATTTTTACTATTATGATTGATATAATTAAAGAAATAAAGAGGTTAAAACACATGTTTTATTAAAATCACTAAATAAGTTTGAAGTCTTGCAAGAATCAGGGGAGAGTAAGAAGATCGAAAAAAAGCCAAGGTCCTTGATGAAGAGGCAAGAGCATCATGAGGTGGGAGAATGTCGGTTAATGTAATGCCGTGGTTATCCAAGACCGTCACACTGTGTATTTTAAATAGTGATTAACCCGCTAAACGAGTCTTAAGGCCATAAACGTGCATCTAAATGTAATTAATGAGCCAGGGTTAAAATCTCAGTTAAAAGGAATTAATATTTTATTAAAAACGTTAGATCATACATGAGATCCCATAATAATGTTTACAAAGTTTTTTATTGTCCAAAATGATCATTACAATTCAAAAGTTACAATCCGCTGACCTAAGTGACAAAAGTAGGGTTTAACCCTAGTACCTTTGAGAAACCTTGGTCGTGGTGGTCAAGCGATCGCATATGTACACGTCACCACCTAAGCTCGCCACTCAGGGCTAGGTAAGCTTTTCTTTTCCTTTACCTGCACCAAATAGCACCAGTGAGCCATGGCTCAAGAAGAAAACTTATTATTGCATGCATACAAGTACCAAAAAATGATTATGAAATCATTCTGGGGTTCGAAACCCTAATCAAATGACCGTGGGGTCAACCTGGAGTCCCTTGCCCCGAATAGATGACCATGGAGTCATCCTGGGGTCCTGTGCCCTAGCCATGTGACCATAAAGTCACCCTGGACCTTTTTCCCTATCTCTAAGTAAGTAGCCATAGAACTAGTCAATCGCTTTAGTTTTCTATGACTATGGGGTCGGACGAGCGTGTAATGCTTTGTTGATTAAATCTAATCATATCGACCAGCGCCTAGCGCACTATTGCCGCTCTTGACTCATAAGTCAATGCTTTACGACCAACGCTCAACACTATTGTCGTTCTTGACTGATAAGTCAGTGCTTTATGACTAGCGCTCAGTGCTATTTCCATCCTTGAATAATAAGTCAATTCCTTTCTCAAGTAAATAATGCAACCAAACATTCATAATGCAACATATATCCATATATAGAGCACTCAACATGATTCATCAATAATCATGTATGTCACATAATGGGTGCAGTTTTCTCACCTTAGGCTTGAGCGTAAAATAAATTAAGAACGACCCTTGAGCACGATCCTGATCTTGAGCCCTTAGCGGTAACCTAATCATAATCAAATATAAAAGCTCATCAATAATGAGAAATTAAAGGCTTCTAGACCAAGTCCTAGCCTCCGGGACCTCGAATTCTACCAAACTGAGTAGTAGATTTGATCCCGAGCCTTAAGGTTTGAAATCCCGCCATTAAAACCCAAGGTTGCCAAAAATGGTCAGGTGGGCCGCGACTTCCCCCTATGGGCCGCAACGCGCCTCCCAGACAGAAAGCCCCCTATCTAGGTCCAGGGTGTGGGGTCGCGACATGCCCACGAGGGCCGTAGTGTACCTCCAGGACAGAGCCTCACCAAGCCTCTGGGGTTCGGACGGGCCGCGGCGCCCAAGAACACGATCGCGGCGCCCCCTGCGAACCCAGCACCCCTATTCTTCCTCAGCTAAAAACTCACCACCAAAATCACATCAAATCCTTTCCAAAGCAAAAACTAAAAATCAGTACAACATTATCACCAAACCATCAATAAAACCCAAGCTTTAAAATACTCAAAACACTACCAAAAACCCAACTCCATAACCAAACTTCCAAACTCAAGAACACCATAAAAACAGAGTAATAAGTTCTAAATTCAAGCTTAGAATCATTACCTCAATCACTGACTTGTCCCCTAGCTTTATCCAAACAAAATCCTAGTTCAGACTTAGCTTCAATTCCCTTAAATTCCAAGTCTTCCTCAAGAAAAGCCAAGAGGAAATGAGAGAGAGCGTGTGTCTGAGTGAAAGAGTTCTGCTCTGCTTGCTTTGGTTCATTCTATAGCCTTCCTTTGGCTAAGTCTATCTAACCTTTAAGGGGGAAATGACCAATATACCCCTAGGGCCAATCTTCTCTCTCAAAGCCCCTTAAGGGTAGTTTTTTCATTTGCCTCCTGCCCCGTTAATCAAAATTAACGTCTCACAATTCCCAATATCCTCCCAATATCCACAAGCTAGGTGTAAAACACTAAATGGTTTCACATAGTGAAGATGTGAAATTTTAATTTTTGTTGTAGGCATTTGAAAATTGTGATTTTGAGTCCAAAGTGATACATTGAGGTATCTAAGGATGCCCACAAAGTTTGGGACCATTTGGATGTGTTTAAGGTCACTTTAGAGAAGTTGGACTTGCCCATGTGATGTCGCATCGTCTCCTTGGAGTCGATGCATCACCTAAAACCTTAGGGTTTTGGATAATATCATAGCAGGTGACGCATTGTCTGCTAGTAGGCAACACATCGCCTGACATATCCGTATAGACACATGTTTTAAGCTCCAAATAATGTGTTCAAAAGCCTCAGTCCTATTGGTTGGACTTAATGAGGGTGCCTACATTATAAAAAAGTTCTCTTAGAATTTTGATATACTTGATCACTCTTTCAAATCTCTCTCTCTAGCTCTCAAGATCATAGGTTTTCTCCAAAAAAATTCATAAAGAAAGTGCTTGTCTTTGTGAATTTCAAGGCTTGTTCAAATCCAATTCATTTTCCTACTAGAGAAAGCCTCAAGCATCCACCAAGGGCTAGGAAATAAAGAATTTAGACAATGATACATCTCATGTATAAGCCTTGTGTTTGATTCTCTCCATCAAAGGTCTTAAGTGGTGTTCTAACAAGGGCTTTGAAGCTTGCAAGAAGAACAAGGGTTTTGTTTTACAACTAGGGTTTGCATATATTTATCTCAATCTTTTCTTGGACTTTGTCAAGTGTTATTGTGTATAGATTCTTATTTTTGTGGAGGTGTAAATGAGCCAACTGGATTGCAAATGAGCCAAAGCCGAAAAAATTTAAACTCCCAAGTTTCACTTTGTTCGATGAAAATTCAAATTTATTTAATCACTTCTTGTAGTTCTAGCAGAAAATGGCTATGCAAACTAAGAATGAGGCGATTCGTTGCAAAGTATAATCTACCACGCTTACGGGGTCTACCTTGTTGTGGTTTAGGCAATTAAAGCCAAACTCCATTAATTATTTCCAAAAATTAGGAGATCAATTCGTGTTACAGTATTGAGGCAACACAGAGACTCGAAAAATAATGGACGATCTCTATGCGATCAAGTAAAGAATCAATGAACACCCAAAAGCTTATTTGAAGAGATATATGAAGTTGGTGCACTAGATCAGCAACATAGATAAGAGGACGACTATAAGACTATTTTGAGAAAGCTTGCAAAATGGGTCTTTTTTGTGCAAACAATTCTATTTCCCACCACCATGAGATTTGACCGACATACAAATCAGAGCAAAAGTTGTGTTTAGAATATTAGAAATCAAAGAAGAAAAAGCAAAGCGAGCCGCTCTGATCTCTACGCTAGCAGAGAATAACCCCTGGAGAGGAGACACGGGTAGTAAAAGGAGGGCAGAATTCTCATAGAGGTCAGGATTCAGTCAAAATCCAACACATGATAAAAGGTCGAGAATTGACTACAGATTGAATGCACCAATTCTACTGGGAAAATTTATTAAGAGAACAAAGGGAAGCCCATTTGGAAGGAATCGAACAAGAACACTACACTAGTAGAGAGACATGATAGGAATAAGTATTGTATGTTCCATAATAATTTAGGCAATGTGACTAACGTGTGTAGAGCCTTATACAATTAGATCCAACACATGATGCGATTAGGAGGCCTAACGCAGTATGTGAAGAAAGCAGTTGTAACGACCCAAAAATACCAACCAAAATATTGCGAAAATATAAAATATTTTCATTTCACAAAGTCTTAAAAATCCATATAAGAAATACTTTTGGAAAGACGTGTGTGCACACTAAAAATATTTACAATAACCATTTAAAGTTTTAAAGTGAGCCAACAAAGTTTTAAACTTAAATTAAATAACAACATTTCAAAAGTGACAATTTCCCCAAGGTTGGGCTACATGTACATCCTGCAAGGAGACTCCAACGCTCACTGCTCCACTTTGCCCTTGCACTTACCTACAACATGAACAACTAGGTAAGCGATAATGCTTAGTAAGATCAACCTTACAATATGAAAGCAAAACAAAAGACAAAAGGTTAATGAACAAGTACTTGACAGAGAGACAGATAACTTACCAGAATTAGGGTTTTACATAAATTTGGGCCCTAAGTAAAAAAATTACAGAATGCCTAAGCGTCCTGGAAATATCAAGACTAACCTAGATAATAGAAATAGAACAATCACTATAACGACCCAAAATTACTAATAAGGCTTAAGGGCTTTGATTAGTGTGTCAGGAGGGCATAATTGGTATTATGTGAATATATGATTTAATGCATGATTATATGGAGATGATTAAGTGCATGTTTATGAGTATTAAATGTGCATGTGGGCCCTGTTTTGCTTATAAGGGCATATTTGTAATTTTGGATGTTGAGGGCGTAAATGTAATTATATGTGATAAATTGTTGAGACCACATTATTATGTGGGTATATTTGCAGCATAAGGCTCGAGACGATCCTAGCGAGCAGATTGGCGAAATAGTCATGGCGGGAATTTATACCCGGGTCGGGAGAGCCTGGGGGTATTTTTAGGAGTTTAGAAAATATATCGAGGATTATTAGACATTTGGGTAAATAAATGGTAACTAATTAGATGATGGGATTTAAGTGTTAAATATTAGGGACACTCGAGGAGCTAGTAGGAATTTAGGGTAAATGACTATTTTGACCCTTAGATTAACTAAAGGATTAATTATATGTGGAGGGGCAAGTTGGTCTTTTTCCATAGAGGGGATATACTCTGATTTACTTACGAAGAAAATAGAAGAAAGTAGAACTTCCCCTATCTCTTCTCTCTCACGTATTCTTTCTCTCCCTCTTTCTCTATAGCATTTTGGAAGCTAAGGAAAAGGCAGAAAGAATTGAGCTAAGGCTGGGGTTTTCTTGGAGGAAATTCAGCTGGGAGAAAGGGAGGAGTTAAAGCTAGGACTTGAAGGGAATTCAGCTAGGAAATTGAGTTGTAGATTGAGGTAAGAACCTCAGTTTATCCTTGAGTTTTTGTTGGGTTTCTGGGTATAAGGTAATTGATGAACTTAGTTTATTTGCATAGAATTGAGCTAAGTTGATGTGAGGTTTCAACTGGGAGGTCTGGGAATCTAAGCTCAAGAATTGGAAGATTGAGGCTGAGGGTTTGGCTGTCATTGAGGTAAGGATTTCTTTAATCTTCTGAGTAGTTCTCTAGTTTTTAGTTAGGGTTCTTGAGCTTCAAAGCTCATTTTTTATTCTTATGTTTAGTGAAGGAATTATCCAAGTCTTTGATGATATTAGGTTGCTTTGGATGAGTTATAGTGATTTATGTGGTTAATTTCGAGTTTGGTTAATGGTGGGGTTGAAGTTTTGGAGCTATGGCTCGGGGAGGTTCGAAGGAAAAACCCAAAAATTGACATTTCTGGTGCTAGCGCTATAGCGCTAGGTTTAGAGCACTACAGCACTAGGCTGCATTTTTGGGAAGCTCTGGTTTCTGTCTGTAGCGCTGTAGCGCCCCTCTGGTGGTGCTGTAGCGCTACCCTGCCTCCTAAAATTGGTTTTTTGGTGTTTTCTTAGGGTTTTCGCTTGAGGGCTCGAGGGACGGGTCCACCACCTCGTTTGATGGAACTTAGAGTCCCGAGAGCGCGAGTTTGGTCCCAGGATTTTCCTTTGGAGTTCAATTCATCAAAGTGTCATTTATGGTTTATGACTAGGTTTATCGCCAAGGCTCAGAGCTAAGGATCGTGCTCAGAATCATTTCACATTCTCCGCTCGGAATTCAAGGTAAGAAAAGTGCACCCTTTTATGTGGATAAGTTGGGACTAAGAGTTCCCTTTACTTGTATGTGGTGTTGTACGATGGTTTTATGCCATGTGAATATGAAATAAACGACCTAAGAGTGCCGAAATCAATATTGGCGCACAAGGACGCGGCTCGGCCACTGGTAGCTGAGGTTAATCAAATAATCACTGAGCTTGGCCTAAGTGAGCCAGAGTCAGTGGGTTGAACACTGGGCCCGACCTAAGTGAGCCGAAGACAGTGACTTAAACAGAGGGTGCGGCCTAAGGGCGTTGACCCTAGATATTGTGTGGTATGTTTAGTGATGTTAATCTGATGATTATGGCATGCTTGTTATCTAGATGGTTAATTATTGGTTTGTTGACTGATATCACTGATTATGTGAACGATTTCAATTGAGTATTTGATTAATGATCTGTGAGTTATCGAATTACTATTATTGATTATGCTATGCATTATAGTTTTCTTACTAGGCCTCGACTCACGAGTGCTACGTGGTGCAAGTAAAGGCAAGGTTTTGATGGTTCAACCATGAGTTGGAGAGGTCTGGGGGTGAGGTGTACATTGTCAGCTGCTCGACCACCACGGTCGAGGGTTTGTACAGGGACGAAAACCTAAAATGTATATTTTGCCATTAGAGTGGCCTTGTTTATTTATAACTTCTGGAATTTTTGTAAATATGTCCTTTAAACCCTGTTTCGGGATCCCATGTACTAAACAATTATTTCAATGAAAATTATCTGCTTATGACCAAAATCTTTTAAACTTAACCTGTTTATGACTATAGGATCACGTTTTCATTTGAAAGACTTGATTAGGAAGTCCTGCACTATTTCAAACACACAGTGTAACGACTTTGGTTACCCAAGGTGTTACAAGGGCCATGTTACTTAAGGTATACGGGATAAGGTTGGAGTGTGAATGTCGTAGGGCAAGAGATGCAGATGATAGTATTCCCAATGGTAGAAATTAGTAAGGACAAATTATCAGTAATTGGAATAAAAGGGCCCCTAACAGTTCTATGGCTCCTGATTCTGATAGGGAGGGGTCTAGTTTACAGGATAGCCGTCAGGACAGTGTTGAGACCTAGTAAAGTTATTTAGTATGCATCAGAAGTAGGAGACGCCATCTGGAAAGACGTCAGGTGAGGGCACGTAATCTACATGGAATGGTTTCGTACATTAGGTCGGACTAGGGATTGCCTAGGATTAGAGAATGGAAGATTGGAATGCCTTGTTACACTCGAAGCCCGAGGTTAGTTCCTCGGAGGTAACCAATTGAATTATAATTTTTGTTCTTGGTTATATAAGAGCTGAAAGAGTTCAGTGTTGCGCATCTCCCAGGAGAGATTCATATATGAAGTTTATGTCTCTAGGCTATTGTATGAGGGGCTTGAGATGGTATTTCTCGTTGAGGATGAATTAGAAACTTCTAAAGAAGAGTTGGAGCACAAGTAGTAAAGGGGGTTCATAGTGAAAGTAATTGAGCTCGTCGTATGAGCGCCTTGATATGGGCCTGGGTGAGAGTTAATTTGTTAGATAAGAGACAACCATGGATCGTAGGGGGCATCACTCAAAGTACATTAGTTGGACTGAATTGAAGCTGAGCTGGTCAGTAAGGATTCAGATGGGTATGTAAGGTGTGATTGGGTACTGTTATCCCCAAAATTTGAAAATGATGATGTGGCAATAGAGATGACATGTGGCAAGGAATGGTTGGGTGACCTGGTTTAGGAGTAACCCAGTAGACCGATGAAGAATTTTGACTGGCTTGAGAAGTGTCATGACCGACCAGGCATGACCTTATCCGACCAGCCACGTGTTTGTCTGCCCAGGCATGACCTTGTCTTCCCAGGAATGACCTTGTCTGCCCAGGAATGACCTTGTCTGCCCAGGAATGACCTTGTCTGCCCAGGAATGACCTTGTCTACCCAGGCATGACCTTGCCTGCCCAGGCATGACTTTGTCCGACCAGGCATGAACTTGGCCGATTGGTCATGATCATGTCCGACCAGTCAAGTGCATGTCTGCCCAGCTAAGTGCATGTCTGCCCAGTCAAGAGCGTGTCTGCCCAGTGACGGTGTGGTCGATCAGCTTGAATGAGATATGATTCGACTGGATAGAGCAGGACTACGTCAAGATTCCCAGAAATGGCTTCAACAAGAATCGGTCTTAGCATACACGGGAATCTCTCAACTTATCCCCCGAAAATTGTGTATTGTTACATTTTGAATGTTAGTGTAATTAAATATAATGAGAATAATAAAATATCCTGATTATGGGGATATCATCTGTGCGATCCTAAGCCTATAAATACAAGGCTTATGGCATCATAAAGGGGACTTTTGGAATTTTGAACTTTTGATCTGAATTTTCTAGAGAGAGAGAGTACTTGTATTCGAGAGAATTCATGTATTCTTGTAATCTACACTGAAAAAACTCAGTTGACTCAGGTTCATCTGATCTTGAGTGTAGATATATAATCACAACTCTAAGTGGATTAGGCTATTACCATCACATTGGGGCTGAACCACTATAAAATCGTCTGTGTCGTTTATTTTCTCTTGAAGGTTTTATTGTTTTTGACGTTCACACGTTGTTGGCCAAAAACGCGGTCAACAGGTACGCTTCAGGATAGGGCTATGAATAGACTCAATATCAGGGACACTATGAAGGATGTAATTAGTTTGGTGGAAAGAATTACTGGTTCAGTGGAAGAATTTCTTGACTTGGGAATGGATTAGACAGAGCATCGTATCATAGGATTTGTTGACATCGCCTGTTAGGGATGAAGAGTTTAAATGCCCAGTTACATGACAGGACAATGTCTTCAGGAATTAATCTTCGATCTAGTTATTACCAACTTAGGATCAAGGAAATAGACATTTTAAGAGTTATTACTTGTACCCAGTGGGGTGTGATGGATTATTAGTAAAGGTTCTTAACTGACTTAAGCTTCAACAACACAGGTAAGTTCAACAAGCAGAGAGTACAAGAACAATTTGGATAAGGCACCTTCAGGTTTGTTAGAGATGCGTTGATCTACTCCTTAGTTAGAAGCGAAATGTGGGCGACTACTACACTGATGATACTAAGACTGAAGCAGCGGGGTCACAGGTAAGGTTCCAGAAGGTATTAGCTTCGTTTCTTCAAGGGTATTCAAGGTTATGCTACAGGAAGAGAAGGGGTCAAGTAAGAAGTAACTCAGTCAGAAGCCACTAAGAAATTACTGAAGAACATCTGAGGGATAAGAAGCACAACAAGACCGGTGAACACGTCATCTACTACATACGTATCTTCAAAGGCAGCTACACCAGAGATTAGAATGACAGAAGAACTTAAAGCTAGACTGAATGGACAACTTTGTATCAGATTTTTAGAAGACAGAATAAGGATTGGTTAGCACCTTGTGGTATAGGAATCTGTGTGTAATGGATGGATACGGAAGGGTAACGTGAAGGACCTTATTTTTGTTAAGACATGAAACGGTAAGCGGTGCATCAAAGGCCAAGACACGCCCAGATATAGATTGATGGGATGATGGTTTGTGCCTCACGGGAGGTGAAAGAATGGGAACATGGCTGGTATACATGGAACATTAAGTTAACGGTGAATGCATAACGTAAGGGGTCTAAGCGTTAGGTCATTTGTAAGAAAGATAGTCTTGAGACCAAGATTCAGTGAGATCTAATGGGTGATTCATGTTAGAAACCCTTGACTGCACAAGGAGAAAATTTAATTGGGAGCGGATCTTCTACTTGAGAAGATTTGTGTCAGTTGGATAGGATGCCATGGATTATGGTAAGGTCAGGCAAGGTAATGAATGTGATTGTTGTTGCATCTGTGATTGGTTATGGACAGATATATATTTCTTTGGACAATGGAATTCAGAAAGAGAATCTTATGGAAATGGTGAAGAACCCTACCAGTATAATAAGAGTTAAAATATAAAGATCGGATGTGTGATCCAATGGAATTTGGTGTGGAGATGAAAGTCTTGAATGAACATTGTACTACCTTCTTAGGCATATGATAGTCAAGAAGTTTAAATGGGTGATAAGGTTAAAAATTCGTATATTGGAAGGTAAAATGGTATAGTGGTGGATTGTAAGAGTGAACCACAATATTCTATAAGTGAGATGAATGGACATGGAAGGTTGCAACTCAGCAGATTGAGTTAACACATTTTGGTTCGTTTGAATGAGTGGCGTGCGTGATAATTGATAGTGACGGGTTGAGACCCTTTAGTTTTCCAAGTTTTGGAAAGAAATTAGAGAACGAAGGGAATAAGGATGGAACCTGGAATTATTGGTTGACTGCAGATAGTATGGAAATCTGAGGACTTAATGGTTATTCTAAGGAATTATGCATTGAATGTGCAAATGCTTGGGATATTAAGGAAAGTATAGTCCCTTGATGAAATAGTCACAATGATAAATGCTGGATTACAGTTAAGGTGACACGGCATAAGATATGGTGAGATGGAAAGCAAGAGGTACTGATTCTAAGTAAAGAAATGAAAGGCAATGAGTATTTTTGTTCAGTATTGGTTCGGGGGGAAAACCAATGACGCTGTTAGAATTATTAGGGCAGAAGTATCTGCCTATCTGAAAGGACATAAGAATTTGCAAGTTGTACACTTTGGAACACGAAGTTCCAGGATAAGAGACAGACAAGAAAGAGTATGATATTCTAGGGAAGAAAGGGGAATTTTGGCTCCAGATTCGGTAAGAGTTCTGAGATCGTACAAAGGTTTAGGCCGAGGGCCTACAAGTTAGCCTTACCCTAGTATGGGGGATGGCTTATGAGTATTACTGGCATCAATGACAAGACAGAAAAATGATCGCTGATGAGATAAGCATACCTTGGAGTTTCAATAGAGTTGTTGTACAAGGAAGGATTAATAAAATTATAGTCACAAGATGGGACCTTATGGAGCAAGATTTGTCACTCTAGTAAGAGTGTTATTGAAGAATAAAAGGAAAAGAATTGGGTTTGGAATTATGGTCAGAGGTATGAGGTTTATTACTTGATGCGTTCGAATAAATTTCGAGGACGAAATTGTTGTAAGGAGGGGATAGTTGTAACGACCCAAAATTACTAATAAGGCTTAAGGGCCTTAATTAGTGTGCCGGGAGGGAATAATTGGTATTTATGTGAGTAAATGAATAAATGCATGATTATGTGATATGCATGATCCTATGATTATATGGATATGTGAAATGCATGTTTATGAGAATTAATGTGCATGTGGGCCCTGTTTAGTTTATAAGGGCATATTTGTAATTTTGGCCTATTGAGGGCATGAATGTAATTATATGTGATAAATTGTTGAGACCACATTATTATGTGGATATATTTGCAGCATATGGCTCGAGACGGTCCTAGTGAGCGGCTTGGCGAAATAGTCACAGCGGGGATTTATACCCAGCTCGGGGGAGCTTGGGGGTATTTTTGGGAAGTTAGAAATTATATTGAGGGTTATTAGACATTCGGGAAAATAATTGGTGAGTAATTGGATGACAGGATTAATTGGTAAATACTAGGAACATTTGAGGAATTAGCGGGAACTGGGGACAAAATGACCATTATACCCTTAGATGGACTTAAGTATTAATGGTTGTGGGAGGGCCAAATGGTCATTTGGGTTAAGTGAAATACTCAGACTTAGGAAATTAGAGGGGACTAGAAGCTAAAGGAAAGCTCTCAGCTCACCCTCTCTCATCTCTCACGTATTCTCTCTCACTCTCTTGGTGAAAGTGAAGCTTTGAAGCTAAGGGTAAAAATGAGCATAAGCTAAGGCATGGGATGAAGAAAATTAAAGGAAAGGGAAGGCTTGAATTGCTGAAGGAAGATGGGGTCTTTAAAGAGAAGCTTAAGGGAACTTCAGCTGGGAAATTGAGTTGTAATTTGAGGTAAAATTCTAGAACACCATCTTTAAAGTTTCTGGTTGAATTTTGGTGAAATTATAAGTGTTGGCTGGTTCTGTTTTGATTGATAAGTTGAGTAGAAATTTCAGGGATATAGTAGTGATTATTGTGTCTGAATTGAGGTATTGTTTCTGGTATAATTGTTTAGGGGAGTTATGTTTAAAGTAAGTGATTTAAATCTTAAATCCGTAGTTGGTTTAGTGTTGAATTGAGGGGAAAATTCTGGGCTTAATGGGTGTTCTTGGCTGGGAAGAAGGAGGAGGAAAACCCATAATTTTTTGGGTCGAAAGGGGCACGCCGTGATAGGTAGGGGGCGCTGTGGTGCATGTGACCTTCTGGTCTGGGATGCTCTCTGACTTGGGGGCGCGCCGCGACTTGCTTGGCCAAGTCGCAACCCGCCTCCCCCTTTGGCAGGGGAGCTTGCTCTCTAACTTGGGGCAAGTCGCGACCCGCTGAGCCAAGTCGCGACCCACCTGGGAGGTTTGGTCTGGGAAGAATTCTAAGTATTATTAAGGCTTGGGACAATTTCTACTACCTGATTTAGTAGAAATTGAGGTCTCAGAGGCTAGTTTTGTTCCCTAGGTATTTTGTTTGTAATGGGAAGTTGTTAGATATCCATGGCCTTTGTGACTAGGTTTATCGCCGAGGCTCGAGGCTAAGGACCGTGCTCGGAATCAAATCACCTTCACCGCTCGGAATCAAAGGTAAGAAAACTGCACCTATTTATGTGGATAAGTTGGGACTAAGAGGTCCCTATATTTGTATGCATTATTGTATGATGGTATTATGCCATGTGAGTATGAAATAAACGGCCTAAGAGTGTCGAAATTAATATTGGCGCACAAGGATGCGGCTCAGCCACTGGTAGCTGAGGTTAATTAAATAATCACTGAGCTTGGCCTAAGCGAGCCAGAGTCAGTGGGTTGAACACTGGGCTCGGCCTAAGTGAGCCAAAGATAGTGACTTAAGCAGAGGGTGCAGCCTAAGGGTGTCGACCCTAGTTTTTGTATGATATATTTACTGTTATTAATATGATGATTATGGCATGTTTATCATCTGGATAATTGATTATTGGTTTGCAGATTGATATCATTGATTATGTGATCAATGTGGTCTGCTGAGTGTATGACTGATGATTTGTGAATTATCTGATTATTGATTATGCTCTGTAATATGGTTTTCTTGCTGGGCCTTGGCTCACGGGTGCTACGTGGTGCAGGTAAAGGCAAGGGTAAGATGGATCAACCATGGGTTGGAGAGCTCTGGGGGCGAAGTATACATTGTCAGCTGCTCGGCTGCCACGGTCGAGGGTTTGTACAAGGACGAAAACCTAATATGTGTATTTTGCCATTAGAATGGCCTCAATTGTTTATAACTTTTGGAAATTTTGTAAATATATTCTTTAAACCCTGTTTTTGGGATCCCATGTACTAAACGTTTATTTTAATGAAAAACATCTGCTTATGACCAAAATATTTTGAACCTAACTTGTTTATGACTTTAGGATCACATTTTCATATAAATGACTTGATTAGCAAGTCCTGCACTATTTTAAACACACAGTGTAACAGTCACAACCATGCAGAACATCAATCCAGAGAATAGATACAGAAGATAATTCTAACCCTAGAAGCCAACTTGGGAGTTTCCAAACATATTGGGGCATACAGGCTTCCCCAAAACACATGCATATGAAATCAGTAGTGGAGACCCGAGTCTCACACTAGTATCCCAACCATAAATCACCAACAAGGGTAACCATTAAGTTATCACATGCATTAATATTATCACGTGTGTAAGTGAAGTCACATTGGCTCATCGAAACTCCTAGGTTTACCAACGGCATTATCTCTTGGTCAAATGTCACAGAATCTAACCAGACCAATAATGTCAAAGGTGGATATCGTATGCACAATGATTAAATAGGTGGATACCGTCTACACTATATAATAACAAGTTGATATCGTCCACGTACTCATGAGATAGGCAGAAACTGTCTGCGCAATAATTTTATAAGTGGATACCATCCACACTTAAATCTCATGTTGAGTATAAGCACCCCTAGTCATTGTCTCTAAATGAGCCTTTTGCAACTAGTGTAAAAGTCTTATTTCTAGCAAACAATACACTAGTTAAATTCCTGTAGTAGACACAAAAGTCAAACATTGACTTACTTGGATTCCTTAGTAGTGTGTGGGAAATTCCTATCTGCAGATCGTCCCGTCTGCTTAGCCAATATAGTCATGAACATACAATATACTTTGATTAATTATGACACATTTAAAGTTTATTAAATCTTATTTGGGCATTATGGTTGTTATTATATACTTAATAAAGGTATTAAAGTTCTTACTCGATTTAGACCACTAAACGGTATTCTAAGCTCCCAAAAAATTCTAACCCTAGGCCTCGTTATTTAAAATCGACCATCATGTGTATTCTCTCAATTTATTTCTGCTATCAATCCTAGCTAGATTAAATATTTTGGAAACGTATTAATTTTACAAAATTGCATTTTTGATAAATTACTAAGAAACTTATTAATTTGTAAACTTTTAGAAATAAATGAATTTTACATAATTGAGAAAATAATTAAAAAGGTGATTATATAATTCAATTTATTTTTCGAAGTCTAAGAGAAATTTTAATTTGCTTAAATAGTTAATTCATTAATTTCTTAAAAATTAGGGCTTTGGACCCTTTTTATTTTTTTTTCTAATAATTTTATAAAAATAAATCATTAATTGTAGGAAATATTTTTTGAGTTCCAATTTAGTCTAACCATGTTTACAATACACATTTTAAGTCCTAATAATTTTCAAAACTAAACTTAGCCAATGTATTAACTTTAGGTGAAAAAGTTATAAATTTCTATCAAGTGTAAAAACTGCTCATTTTGTGATTAAAGTCCCAACTTTGGTAAGCTATATTTTGAAAACATTATCACAAAAAATTATCATCTTTTACAGAGCCAAACATGGTTATACCAAGAAGTCTCTTGTTCATTTTTAGACGAAGATACACGTTCTTACTTGGTGAGAACTATTTTCAAAAAGTGTTGATTGAAACTGTCTATTTTGGAACCATTGTTTTTCTTGAACTTTAGTAAAGTAAAAAATTAAATTGGCTTATTATTTTAATCGTATTTTTCTTTTATCCAAACTAGAATATGCTAAAAATGTCCACGAGAAAAATTAAGTCGAAAATATAATTTTTACTAGGACAAAAATATTTCTAAATGTGAGTATACAGAGAGGTTTACTTTGAAAATCTTAATTTTCTAAACTTTGAAAAAACATAACTCCTAGCATTTTTATTATTTTTCCATGAAACCAAACTAATTGTATTACCAATATATCAAGAGTGTTCAGTTCAAAATTAATTTACATGTTATCCAAAATTAGTTACATACAAAGTTTGTAAAATCCAATTTTATAGATTATACAACATTTGTGCAAAAACCATAACTTGATCAATAATACACCTTTTTGGATGTTCTAATATACTATGAGTATCTAATCTTAATAAATAACACAATGGTGATAAGAAAATCTAGAAACAAACAAATATGGAGTTTGCTTGACCCTTTGGAAGTCAAGACTAAAACATGGGCAGCATAAAATCATAAGATTCTAGAGGAATCTTGGGTTCCATTGCTAGCAACTCAACAAAATATGCATGCATGCATGATCAACCTCTAGAGTAGCATTATTACAGTACCAAGAATGGAATTAAACCATAAAAATTACACATGCAACTCAGCTATACAAAATACCAACAAAACTAACAAAAGTGACCATTTTTACAGGGAAATTTGCATAATACACTGGATTTCGCCAAATTTTTTTGCATTTTTACAGACTAACAAAGTTTTTTTTCTTCAATTTTACAATATTAAGGAAATTTTTACATTTTTACGGTTTTGCCTATTTTTTGTCTTTTGTGTTGCTTTTTAGTTGTTTTTGTGTTGTTTTTTTAGCTATTTAGGTTTATGTATAGTTGTTTTCGTATTTTTTTTTGTTTAGGTTTATGTATAGTTATTATGTTGTTGTGTTGATGTCTAAGTTATGTTTAGTTATTTTCATAGATATTTCAAATTTATTTTTTTGAAACGTGTTAGTACGCAGTGGGTGGACTTTAGTTGTTGTCCAATCACTGTTTTTAAGTTGCTTTTGAACGTGTTAGTATGCGGTAGGTTGATGTCTAGTTGTTGTCCAATTGTTGTTTTTTAGTTGAAAATTGTATTTTTGAAAACCTAATGTAGTATTTTTGAAGAAAAAAAAATCAAGGACCGTAAAAAAGTAAAAAAAAACAACAAAAAAAGTATATTTATGAAGAAAAAAAACCCTCCTTTTTATACCTCTTGATGTTCTAGTTTTTGTGGTTTGGATCTAGCTCCTTGATCCATACTTGCCCTAGTTTTCAAACCTTCACAAACACACTCCCCAACAACCCCAAAACAGATTAGCCTCATATCCAAATAGATGAAGGAAGAGACTAAATAATAACTTAACATTTTACCTCTATTTCACTTGGAGTTTGAAGGTTTGAATGTTCTTGATCTTTGAAGAAATGTGTCTAGGGTTTTCTAGGTAGGATGAAGGAGGAAGATCAGTGTGAGTAAGCAGAGTTTTTGAGAGAAAAATCTAGAGAGAGAGAATGGGAAGTTTCGGCCAAGAGATAGTTAGAGAGAAGTGAAAGGATTTGATTATTTTAGAGAGAAAAGGATGAGTGAAAATGAGCTTGATTTTTGCCTTAAGTACCTAGGCCTAAAAAAATGTAAAAAATACCATTCTACCCTTCTAAGTGGTCGACCCCCTTTGTTTCTTAATTGCCTTCTAATTTTCCTAATTTTCACTTAATTAAAAAAACTCATTATTTACCCAAAATAATTACCCAAGTGGTAATTTTTTTCCCAAATTTTTCTTACCTCACCAAATAAATTTCTTAACTTAGGGTAAATAAATTAAATGAATTTTCTCATTTAATTTAAGTGGTTACACTCCTAATTATTTTAGCCTATGAAAGTGATTTCTCAAAATTTCCATTTTAGGCTAATTAAGCATTTTTCACAAAAAGGCATTTTAAAATTTCTTTTTACAAGAATTTTTACTTTCTTGACTTATAATAAAACTTACCGACCAATTTTATGCCCATTTTTATTTTGACATAATTATTTAATTCCAATATAATTTTATCTGAGAATTTTCCCGGTTAGGGTTTTCGTTTTGGTCTGAGGCTGAAATTCTTGGTTTGACCAAAACCACACATTTCACACATTGGTTATCACTAACAACATAAAATTTTCTTCTCAAGCACATATTATTAGTAAAAATAATATTCATTACAATAATTCATTGTCCCGGCCCGGTTACTAGTAGGCGCTCAAAAAGCGGGGCATTACAATACCTACAATTTTTAGAAGTTTCATCCCCGAAACTCAAAACAGATGGGGATACAACTCCTTCATTTTGGCTTCCGTCTCCAAGTGGCTTCTTCAATGCCGTGGTTACACCACTTCACTTTAACTAACAGTACCAAATTATTCCTCAACACCTTATCTTTCTGGTTTAGAATCGCCACCAACTTTTCATAGTTGAGTTGAGGATCTACGCTTATCTGCTCATAGCTAAACACATGTGTGAAATCATTCACGTACTTTCTGAACATTGATATGTGAAACATGTCGTGAACCTTAGATAACATTGGCAAAATATCTAACCGATAAGCCACTTCCTCGATTCTCTCCAAAATCTCGAAAGGTCCAATAAATCTTGACTAAGCTTTCTCTTCTTTCTGAATCGCATAGCTCCTCACAATGGAGCTATTTTCAACAGCACCTTGTTTCCAACCTTGAATACTAAAGGTCTCCTCCATCGGTCAGCGTACTTGCGTTGTCGATCAACTGAGGTTTGTAATCGTTGTCCTATTCGCCAGATATCCTCAATGGCTTGGTCGACCTCGTTCGATCCCGGAAACTTTCTTTCATCGGCTTGATGCCAATGAATTGGTGATTGCCATTTCCTTCCGTGCAGGGCTTCATATGGAGCCATCTTTAAGGAATCATAATAGTTGTTGTTGTAAGCGACCTCTATTTGTGGCAGCTTCTCATTCCATGACCCTTGAAAATCGAGCACGCAAGCTCTCAACATATCTTTCAGGGTTTGAATTGTCTGTTCGCTTTGATCATCTGTGTAGCGTCCCAAATTTGCTAATAAGGCTTGGGTCCTTGATTAGCGTGCCTGGAGAACAATAATTGATTTATTATGTTAATATGTGAATTTTATGATTATGTGATTAGAAATGCATGTTTAGGTGGAATAAATATGCATGTGGGCCCCTTTTGGTTATTAGGGGCATATTTATAATTGTAGCCCATTGAGGGCATAAATGCAATATTTGTGTATATTTTGATTGATACCACATGTAAGTGGTGATATATTTGTGATGCACGATCCAAGACGGTCCTAGGGAGCAGTTTAGCTAAAAATTCACAACAGGGTCAAATACCCAGCTGGGGAGGAGCCTAGGGGTATTTTAGAATGTAATATGTGTTTTGGTTTATCGAGTAACGAGTAGTAGTTTGGTAATTATTTGGATATGTCGAGATTAAATGGGAATTTATAGGAATACTCGGGGACTTAGCGGGATTTGTCAAATGACTAAATTGCCCTTGGGTTACTTAAGGATTGAGGATATGCTTACGGGGCAGTTTGGTCATTTGGCAGGGGTATTACATAGCTCAGAATAGTCTTGGGAAGACACTAGAACAAAGCAGAAGAGGACTCTCTCTCTCCATCTCACGACTCTCTCTCCCTCTAATGGTGTTTGAATTTTGATGAAACTTTGGAGACTTGGGCTGATGAATTGGAGGATTAGGAAGCTTAAACCTCAAGGAATCAGTTTAGGAACTAATTTAAGTGTAGAGGTAAGTTCTTTAATTGAATCTTGCTGTTGAATTTCCTTCATTATGTTAAGAACTCAAGCTTGCATGAGGTTTGGTCTGGTTAGCTGTGTTTGGTTTGAATTTTGGTGTTAATGAGGAGTAGAGGGTTGTTCTTAGGTGGATGTGATGCCTAGGTTGTGTAGACAAGGAATCCATGTTCAATTATGAGTTTAAGTGGTTTTTGGAGTATGAAATTAAGGTTTAGGCTTGAGGAAAACTGTAACGCCCAGGTTACTCCAAGACCGTTATCGTGAGCTTCAAACCGTGCTTAACTCGCTAATCGAGTTCTTTGGCTATAAACATGTGTTGACGGTAAGAACTCGTCAACGATTTATTGTTAGAAAACTCAAATTATTCTATTAAAGATAGCTAAGAATAAGATTGAAAGAACTTGAATCAGCAGAAAATACAGAACTACAATGGAACAAAGATCATATATTTCTTAAATTTCTCCCCATACAATCAGTTTTCCAACCCCTTAACCTGAGGGGTCGAAACCTATTTATAGGTGGGCTATATTGGCCCCTGATACAAGTAGGTCCCAGGGGACATGGACGTATGCAGGTATAGGTTCAGGGTAGTGGCTCAGGACATAGTGGTGTCTACCCTGACAATGCCAAAGTAGTGGTGCAGGACATCGTATTGTGGACTCTGGAATATGGCCGGGGGTGCTCAAGTAGTGCCTCCACTCTCCGTACAATTTCGTACCGCCACTACTCGTCAGACGTGGATGACAGGGCCATGCCTTTGACCTCTTCATGATCGTACATCCTATATCAGTGTACGTACCTTGTACCCAGTCGTCCTCATCAATTCATGTTTGGCACCTAATGATTATTTGACATACCCGTTTGGTATTTCCAAGTGTTCCTCGTACATATATCAAGGAGGCTCCAAACTTTACATGTCATGAGAAACCAAGGTGCGGGAGTGTTTGTGGCGGGACAAGGTGTACACGTGAGATATAGCAAGGCTGGCCTAAGGTGCGGTCGTGTGCGCCTATGGGTGCGGGACCTGTGAGAAGTAGCGAGGGTACCTCGCATAGCGAGGCTGGGCTATGGTGATCACATAGAGGCTAGGTGCAATGCTTCACGTAGACGCGGCGTGCGGGAGGCTAGCCTTGAACCTCGCATAACGAGGGTGGTGCCTCGGGGTACCTGTGTTCGGGTACTAGGGTGCGCGTGGGAGCCTCGCACTGCGCGGCACAAGGCAGCCTCGCATAGCAAGACATAGGGTAGCCTTACATGGCGAGTTCCTCACATGACAGCCCTTGAAGACTTATACTTGGATGCATGTGTCTATGCATCTCGACACTTGAGCTTGTCACCCTAGCGTAGGCACATCGGACCTTGCTATACAAAGCCTTTAAGAATGAACACTATTTCAAATATTTCTTAGGATATTACTCAGCATTTACACTTGCCCCCAAGTCTATAAGTACACTTTCAAGTGTGCTTGTAGACTTTTTTCTTCTTCTTTTGTTTGATATGTATTGCCAGTTTTGGTGGACTCATCCTTGGAGCGCTATCCAATGTTGCTTGAAGAAACACAAAGTGAGTTTTGAAGTTGTGTTTCTTTATAGTGTCCAAAGAAACACAAAAACCATCTAACTTTTGGGGGATCCATGAATGTCCCTAGGATTGCATAAGGGCCAATCATTCTCAATCTCGGATCCCAAGGCTGCCCATACTTTTGATCTCCACCATTCATATGGACTTGAATCCAATGGCTAGGGGGCCATGACTTTCCTTATAAATACCCCAAGGCTTGAAGTCATTTCTCCACACCAAAACTTGCCTAGCCTAGTGGTATTCCCTCCAAACCACTTTCAAGAGCTCAAAGGTTCCATCCACCACAGAAGCATTCTTGAGGTAATTTTCCTTCCATTTCATTTATTCATCCTCCTTCCTTCCCCCTTTTTTTTATTATTTTTCCTAATTCTTTTTTTTATCGGGCTAGCATTGCGGTGACGCTAGGCATTCTCTTGCTCCTATGGTCTTGCCCTCGCTTATCGCTCAACCGACCTTACGCCTCCACAAGTCTATCCTTGCACACCTTCGGCTTTATACGTATACCTCCAAGTATGCCTCCTTTCTCCAATGATGCACATGCCCCTTTTTCTTATATCTATTACGTGGGGGTAGAATTACTGGCTGTACGACACTCATTCTTCAGAGTTTGTCATTCTCTTTTCGTATGGCCTTTCAAGTACATATGCATAGGCCCTTTTCTTATACCCCTCACACTCATGTTGTAGATATAGGGTTACCCTTACGCATATACGCCCTCGAGTCTTAGCTGGTCCATGGCATCTAGGTGATGTCCCAAAGGTCCATCTAATGTTGAATTCATTGAGTTGTCATCCTTTGACTCAGAGGCCGATGTTCGTAGACCCTCTAACCATGGGGGTAAGCGAACGCTCTACCTTCGAAGACTGTCCTACCTCAAATAGAAAGCGTGTGACCTGGAGAAGGAGCTAGAATCCAATACCAGGGACGAGGATTTAGGTTTCTCCCCCCGACTACAAACAATCCTTCAGGATTGCCTTTCTGAAATTGCTTGCCTAGAAGAAAACTTGCCCCCTAAGCCTTTTTCCTTTTGTGGTGACGAGTCTCCCAGTCATAGGGGTCCCTTCTTCGAAGGCGGTAGACGTGAATCGGTTGAACCAGAGTTTCTTTCTATGATCCCACCCATGCTTCCTCCCCTGCCCCTGGTCTTATGCTCTAGAGTCAAGCAAAGTTCTGGTAGATATAGGACACGTGGGGGGTCTTCCAGGATCCTTAGAAAGTCTATAGCTCATAAACTGCCTATTTCTGTCTAGGTACCTAAGATGCCGAAGAGAACCTCAGACACTTCCGAAGAAACGGGCAGGTCCAGCCTTACCACTACTAAACTGGCCAACATGCTAAAGGCTCATCACTTAGCATCAAATCTCAAGTCTGTCATCCCAAAGCATAATGAACGCGCATCTGAGCCGCTAGAAGGGTTCGTGGCCTTCAGGGATTCCATAATCAGATCTGGTGGGGCTCTGCCGCTTCACCCCTTTTTCGTCAAAGTGCTTAACTACTTTGAACTGGCGCCTCTACAATTGTCCCCCAACTCTTGAATGATGCTTAGCAGCCTATATGTGTTGTACCATCAGGTACATTCGAGAGGGCCTTCCATGAGCGAGGTTCATTACTTCTACACCCTTAGGGCGAATACATCTGCTCCCGGGTTTTACCAGCTCTAGAAAGTCGTGGACCATAAAGGGAATTCTCTTGTGGAGGGCTCCATTTCGAATAGGGGCTTGTGGAAGACAAACTACTTCTTCACTTATAGCGGGCACACCCGACATACTAGCTTTAACACCCCAAGTAAGACAATTCTCACCTGATTTCATACATGAGGGGTTTCTCTTTTTACTCGGCTTTTCTTCTATGGTGTTTCTAACTATAGTTATTTATTTTCTTTTGATGGCAGGTCTCTTAGGGGTTTTTGGCTCCACCTTTAAACTGTCGGCTCGCGACCGAGTGATGAAAATCCTGGCCTTGCCGAGTGAATGCAAATAAGCCTGCGCCCTTTTTACAGAGAGCAACCTTCACTTGTACAGGTTGCTGACCCCGGACCAAACCGTCTCTCTATGTTATGTTTCCTCTGAATTTGCAGGCCCATGCCCTACCTCATCTGAATTTGCGGATCCATGCCCCGCCTCACCTGAACCTGCGGGTCCATGCCCCACCTTATATGAACTTGCGGGTCTGTGGCTATACGACCACGATGAAGGTAATTATGACGAGGTAGCCGATAGGGACTATGTCTACCCTTCGGGCAATCATATGGACATTGAGGAGATAGTGGTGTCTGAGAACTACTCGTGCTTGCACTCTTTAGCCGGCAGGGCTAAAGGCATGGCCGATGACGGACATACTAGCGGTGTTACCTCTCGGATGCCACCATCGATGCTTGGCGGCGAGTTTGCCTTTGATGCCTCTGTCCCCTGCCCCTCTGTGCCTAAAAGGAATTTCATCATTCCTTCTTTTGCTGGGGCTCCTCTACCCTCGGGGAGGCGTTCTAGGCGGGCGTCTTCAGGCGCCTCTTTACCTAAGGAGATGACTCCATGCTCTTCTGCTCCATGCACCTCTGCGGATGGATTAGGACCTTCTCGGTCCCCATCCCTGCCAAAACGTGCCTCAGCAGGCACACGCATCTCCCCTGGTCAAGCTTATGTTTCTGCTTCCAAAGATCATCCTCTGGCAAGCCAGTATGGGGACACCATGAGTCATCATCTGGGAAACTTTCCCAAAGGCGAGTGGGGAACCTTGCACAACGTCCCTGACGCTGCGCTAGAAGACGCCTATATGCGAGCCTCCTTGTAGGTATTTGTTGAGATACTCGGTTTATTCATTTATGATATATATTTTGTTTTCATATTGTTTTGATATTGCTTGACCCTCGAGGCTTTATTCTATGTCCTTGCCCTTATTTAGGCTTCTATCCTGAGTCATCGGCTGATCGCCTCAAACTCCTCATCGACCCAATGGTTACAACGCGAGCTCGAGGAGGCATTGGGGAACCTATCGATGGCTGAGGCGGCAAAGGATGTCTTGTCAAGCAACTGACCGAGGCGGTTTGCCAGAGGGACGCTGCTTTAGCCCAGGCTACATCAACCTCTCACACCAACACCCAACTGGAGGCTACCATCCATACTTTAAATGAGAGGATTATTGCGCTTGAGGCTGAGCTTGTGAATGCTGAGAATGGCATAGTCGAGCGCACGCTGCACACCGTATGGAGGACCAACCCCACCGTTGACCTGTCTCCCTTTGGAGATTATGCAATTGAGAAGATTTCTGAGTGGAAGGGTCTGGATGGAAATTTGTAGGTTCCTTTGTATTTGGCCTATGTATGTTGTTGCTATGTAATTCCTCACACTATTTCCCCTTTCTCTTTTTTTTTTTTTTTTGTGTTCATCAAACTTAAGGGACTTTGGTAAGTCCCTCTTATTATTATTATTATTTGTGGATTACATATCTCTTCCTTGATCTGATGATGATAATCTTTCTGGTGCACCTTGATATACTTGTAAGGACACGTTAACCCATTGAGCTATTGGGATCCTTTTATATTCTCTGTGCGTGCTTGTTACTTTTTGCAAGAAGCGTCCTTCTCGTCATTATATATAGTACTATTTATTCAAGGGTCTCTTGTAGGACCCTTTTTGGCTAGCCAGCTTACTGGTCGTTCTAGACTTATTGGGAGATTCCTTCCTTACGGCCTCACCCCCTTGGGTGTCGGCCTTTGGTTGGAGGTCATCCTTTTAAACTATTCCCTTGATATTCATAAGGGTAGCTAATCCTTTTGAATATAAGAGATTTTTTTTTGCTTATACTCGTGCCTCCTGTCCTACCCCCCCCCCCCTGAGTGCTTGGTGAAATTTAGTTCAGCAGGCACTTTGGTTAATGCTCGCATAGAGAAGAAAAATAACATGCGAAGTTGTGAACAATTTCATTCATAGTAGGCAGGTTACAACGATATATATGAAAAGTTTACCTCTACTTGGGAGGTTATCTAGGCAACCTCTACTTGGGATATATATGAAAATTTAACATAACTTGCAACAAACTAAACACAGATATTGTTTGCATCGGATGTGGAAGTCTTACTGGCAGTACTTCTTGAGGTGTTCCGCATTCCATGCTCGAGGTATGACGGTGTCATCCATGCGCACCAATTTATAGGTGTTTGGTGGTATGTATTGAGTGACTTGGTAGGGCCCTTCCCAGTTCGCCCCAAGTACCCCCTCCCTCGGGTCTCGTGTGTTGGGGAGTACTTTTCTTAATACCAGGTCTCCTACTCTGAATGTTCTCTCTCGCACCCTCGAGTTGTAGTACCTTGCTGCCCGCTGTTGGTATACCGCCACTCTCATTTGCGCCTTTTCCCTTCTTTCTTCTAGCATGTCTAAGCTTTCGACCATTGCCGCATGGTTGACCTAGTCCTCGTATGCCTATATCCTGTAGGAGTTAACCTTCATCTCAATCGGGAGGACAGCCACACATCCATATGCTAAGGAGAACGGGGTCTCTCCAGTGGTTGTGCGTGGTGTGGTTCTGTAGGCCCAAAGTACATTAGGTAGCTCCTCGACCCAAGCCCCTTTCATCTTCTCTAGCATTGTTTTTAAGTTATTCTTAAGGACTTTGTTAATGGCCTCCACCTGCCCATTGGCCTGTGGAAGCACAACAACCGAGAAACTTCTCCTTATCCCTCTTTCCCTATAGTACTCCCCGAACGTTTCCCCTTCAAATTGGGTGTCGTTGTCAGAAATAATTTTGTAGGGCACTCCATATCCGCAGACAATGAACTTGTTTACAAAGGTGGTGATATGCTTGGCCGTTATCTTTACTAGAGGTTCCGCTTCAACCAACTTGGTGAAGTAATCCACGGCTACTACCGCGTACTTTGCTCCACCTCTACCTGGGGGAAGGGTGCCAATCAGGTCTATCCCCCAGATAGAAAAGGGCCAAGGGCTAGTCATGCTAGTTAACTAATTCAAGGGTTTTCGGGAATAGTTTGCGTGCCTCTGGCATTTGTCACATTTCCTTGCGAAGTCATTTGCATCTCTCTCCATGGAGGGCCAGTAGTACCCTTGCCTCATGGCTTTCCGAGCCGTGGATGGTCCACTCGCATGGTTGCCGCATTCACCCTCATGTATTTCATACAGTACCTTCACAGCCTCTTCCTCATCAACACATCGCAATAGTGGCACAGAAAATCCCCTCTTGTATAAGATCCTGTCTACCAAGGTGTATCGGGCTGCCTTATACACTAGCCTCCGAGCATCCCTCTTGTCTGTTGGCACAACTCCATCCTTCAGATAGCTTATAATCGGGTTGGCCCATGACTCCTTTGGGATGCTGACCATGTGAACGTCTGAATTAATGATGCTTGACCTTGTTAAGTATTCCACAGGTACTGATTCAAGGATATCCCCATCTTTAGTGGAAGCCAGCTTCGCGAGGGCATCATCATGGGTATTCCTCTCTCTCGGGATTTGCTCTATGCTATACTCCACCAACTGCCCCAAATAGCCTCTTACCCTTTCCAAGTATGCAGCCATCTTGGGACCCCTCGCTTGATACTCACCCTTCACCTGGAATACCACCAACTGTGAGTCACTAAAAATGTGTAGATAAGTTACCTTTAGCCCATGGGCCAACCGCAACCCTGCTAGAAGCGCTTCGTATTCTGCCTCAATGTTCAAGGCTTCGAACCCAAACCGTATCGCGCAGTACATCCTGTGTCCTTTGGGTCCAGTCATCACGATACCTGCTCCAGATCCTCCTTTGTTGGATGCTCCATCCACATGCAGGCTCCATTCTTTAGAACTCCTTGGCTCTCCTTCTATGACTGACTGTCCCTCTTCTTCATCTCCTCCTCCATTTGGTCGATAGGTGAATTCCACTATGAAGTCGGCGAGCACTTGTCCATTGATGGAGGTCCTTGGAGTATAAGTGATGTCGAATTGACTCAACTTGATCGACCACTTCATCAGTCTCCCGAGGTTTCAGGTTTATGCAAGACCTGCCTTAAAGGGCTATTGGTGAGTACTTCGATTGCATGGGCATGGAAATAGGGCCTCAACTTCCTTGAAGCCACAACTAACGCGTATGCCAACTTCTCTATCTCCGGGTATCGGTTCTCTGCATCTACTAACTGTTTACTGACGTAGTACACGGGTTGCTGGTGTTTCTTCTCTCCTTTAACTAGGGCAGCACTTATGGCATGCTCAGATACTGCCAAGTATAAGTATTGCCTTTCGCCCCTTTCAGGTTTTGCCAACAAGGGTGGCTTCCCTAAGTGTTCCTTCAGCTTGATAAAAGCATCCTCACATTCTTCATCCCAAGCGAACTTTTTCCTCCCTTTTATGATATTGAAGAAGGGAAGACACTTGTCTGTAGACCTCGAGATCTCTATTAAGGGCTGCCACCTATCCCATTAGACATTGCACCTCCTTCCTGTTCTTGGGTGGGCTCATTTCTATTAGGGCATTTATCTTATCAGGATTAGCTTCGATGCCTCTGGAGTTGACCATGAAACCTAAGAACTTTCCCGAGGATACACCGAAAGTGCACTTGAGTGGATTCAACTTCATTCGGTACTTCCTGAGTGTGTCAAACATCTCTCCTAGGTCTTTGTTGAGTTCTGCGGCATTTTTGGTCTTCACCAGCATATCGTCAATGTATACCTCCATGTTCCTCCCTATCTAGTTAGCGAACATTTTGTTCACCAGTCTCTGATAGGTGGCACCCGCGTTCTTGAATCCAAAAGGCATCACCTTATAACAGTAGAGTCCTTTATCCATTATAAATGATGTATGCTCTTCGTCGGCTAGGTTCATAGGTATCCGGTTGTATCCAGAGTAGGCATCCATAAAGCTAAGTAACTCGTGCCCAACCGTTGCATCCACCAGCTGATCTATCCTTGGAAGCGAAAAACTTTCCTTAGGACAAGCCTTATTGAGGTTTGAGAAGTCAATGCAAGTCCTCCATTTTCCATTCAGTTTCGGGACTAGCACCGGGTTTGACACCCATACAGGATAGAAAGATTCGCGGATGAACCCATTGGCCTTCAACTTGTACACCTCCTCCTTTAAGGCTGCATACCTCTCTGGGTCAAGCGCTCGTCTTTTCTGCCTAACGGGCCTTGCCTCGGAGGCGATATTCAAATGGTGGCACATGATGTCTGGATCTATTCCCACCATGTCTTTGTGACTCCAAGCGTATACATCCAGATTGTCCTTCAAAAACCTTACCAACTTCTCCTTCGTGTCACTCTGAAGGCTTTTTCCCACCTTCAACTTTCGCAATGGCTCTTCCATCACCACGATTTCCTCTACCTCCTCCACGGGTTCTGCCCCTGGCTCCTCCATGATTTTGGGGTCTAGTTCCTGCGGGTTTGCGCCCCCATGTACCACCATCACCATCGGTTCTCGTGGTTTCACAGACGTGCGAAGGGAGGTGTTATAACACTCCCTTGTCTCTCTTTGTTCTCCTTTCATACTCGCTACTCCACCAGGAGTTGGGAACTTGACGGCGAGGTGATATATTGAAGTGATCGAATTCAATTCTCTTAGGGATGGCCTCCCCAATACCGTATTGAAAGCTGAAGCACAATCTACTACGACGAAGTTTTCCATGACTGTGGTCTGTTTGGGTTGTTCTCCCACGGTGAGTGCCAATTCGATCACCCCTAAGGGTTGTATCAAGTCCCCCGTGAATCCGTATAAGGAGGATTGACAGGGTTTCAAGTGTCTGACGCCCAAACCCATCTTCTCCAAGGCAAGGCGATATAAGATATCTACGGAACTTTCGTTGTCTACGAGGACCCGATGCACCCGCATGTTGGCCAACTGAGCTGTCAACACCAAAGGATCATTATGGGGAAATTGCACTCCTCATGCATCCTCCTCTGTGAAAGTGATTGAGTCATTTTCTCCCTTAAAGCTTTTTGGGGGTCGCTGCTCCAAACTCATGACACATGGTGGTGGACTCCGTCTGGCTTCTCTAGCGTACCTGTCTCGACCCTTCCTGGACTCTCCCCCAAACCCTGGACCTCCAAAGATCGTTCTCACTTCTCCTTGTATCTCTAGGGCTCCTCCTTGTGTCCGAGGTATCACCGGCACGTCCTCCGATTTCGGCTTCTCCCTTCTGACATATCGGCCCAGGTGCCCCCTTCGGATGAGCTCTTCAATTTCTTCCCTCAAATGGGTACATTCTGCCATGGTATGGCCAATATCCTTGTGGTATTGACAGTATTTGCTAGGGTCCCTCTTGGACCGGTCTTTTCTCATCGGTGGGGGCCTTTTGAAGGGAACCCGATCCTCATTTGTGAGGTAGATATGCTCTCTAGCGTTCGCCAAGCTCGTATAGAAGGTGTAAGTCGTTTGCCTATGGTCGCTTCCGTGTTTGGACCTTCTCTGTTGATCATCTCTCGACCCTTCATATGCCATTTTCTTCTTCACTCCATTCAACCTTTCACTGACTGGGGGCTTTACATGGGACTCACTTTTTCCTGCCTTTAAGTTCGCATGGCCATCCTCCACACGACTGTACTTTTGTGCCATCTTGTAGAAGTCATCTAGGTCAGTGACTTCCCTTTTGAGCATATTATCCCACAACTTGCTTCCCGGACACACTCTGGCTGTGATGGTGATTTTCAACTCCCTGTGGGTCAAGCTCCCTACTTTGGCTGCCTCCATGTTAAACCTGTGGATGTAGCCCTTTAGACTCTCGTTTTCTCCCTGCTTCACGTTGGCGAAGCTGGTGCCCGGCATTGTGTAATCACGCACGGCGTGATGTTGTTGGAGAAATTCATCAGAAAACTGCTGCCAAGACCTGATGAACCCTGGTCAAAGTCTCTTGAACCATTTGTACGCAGGTCCTTTCAATGTGACAGCAAAGCAATGGCACCTGGCTCCGCTACTAATCCCCCTTAACCTCATCAGGTCGTTAAACGTGTCCAGATGGAACTTAGGATCTGTGTTTCCTTCATAGGGGGTCATATGAGGCTCCTTGAAGTTGGCTGGGAGCTGGATGGCTTGGATCTCCTTAATGAAGGGCGATTCATGGTCGAACTCGTCCTCAATGGCTTGTCCTCTAGATGCAGTGACAATCTTGCTCCGTAGGCTCCTCATCTCTGTGTCTAGGTCTTATCTCCTCTTTTTCAAGGAGTCTCTCAACGTGGACGGGCTAGCATCTCCCTTTCCTTTGCCTTCTCGGGGCGCTATAGGAGGTGTAGTCCTTTTATCCGCCCTTTTCTTGTTGATTTCCTCTCGTAGATCTGAGGGTGTTCTCCTTGAGGTGACTTCGACGTCGTTATGAGGGCCAGCGTTGTTCTTCTGCTCTGGCCTCAGAGGCTGCTTCGGTGGTCCGGGACGTTCGTGCTACTTCGGTGGTCTGGGACGTTCGTGCTACTTCACCTGGAGGGTATTACTGGTGGAGAGTCGAGTCCTCCCATCGTCTACTGGGATGGTGGTCTCTGCCCCCTCTTGACCTCTCTCTTTTCTCTTAGGGAGAGATATGTTTGACTTCCCTTGCAACAGGCCATTTAACACTTCTTGCATGTTCTCTAAGGTGGTTACAAGCCTTTGGTTCTTGCGGTGCAGTTCACGTATCTCCTCTTCATAGAATCGAGACCTAAAACTCGAGCTCACGGAATGGACCCGGGGATGCTTGTCAGGTCTCGCATCGATGGGCCCGGATCCTGCTTGTCGGAGTTTGGCACCTGTGGCGGCCTTGGGGGCGGAACTCGTCGGTATCTTTTGCAGGGGCAGCTGTTGACCTCGAATGATTCTCATCTGGAGGGATGACCGTGGATGAGGCTTCCCTCTCAACTTTGTGAACCTCGGGTTCCTTTGGGACCTCCATATCTCTGGGCAGAGGAGGGTTCTTCATGGAGGCCTTCAGCTGATCTCCATTAAGGTGGACCTCCACCTCTCGTGGCTCCCTCAGTCGTTTAGAACATCTTGGCATTTATTCTTGCCGAAACTAATGGAAGAACAGTGGCTTGACACTTGTCCTTCCCACAGACGGCGCCAAACTGTTGACGGTAAGAACTCATCAACGATTTAAGGTTAGAAAACTCAAATTATTCTATTAAAGATAGCAAATAATAAGATTGAAAGAACTTGAATCAGCAAAAAATACAGAACTACAATGGAACAAAGATCATATATTTCTTAAATGTCTCCCCATACAATCAGTTTTCCAACCCCTTAACCTGAGGGGTCGAAACCTATTTATAGGTGGGCTCTATTGGCCCCTGTTACAAGTAGGTCCCAGGGGACATGGATGTATGCAGGTATAGGTTCAGGGTAGTGGCTCAGGACATAGTGGTGTCTACCCTGACAATGCCAAAGTAGTGGTGCAGGACATCGTACTGTGGACTTTGGAATATGGTCGGGGGTGCTCAGGTAGTGCCTCCACTCTCCATATAAGTTCGTACCGCCACTACTCGTCAGACACGGATGACAGGGCCACGCCTCTGACCTCTTCATGATCGTACATCCTATATCAGTGTACGTACCTTTTACCCAGTCGTCCTCATCAATTCATTTTTGGTGCCTAATGATTATTTAACATACCCGTTTGGTGTTTCCAACTGTTCCTTGTACATATATCGAGGAGGCTCCAAACTTTACATGTCATGAGAAACCAAGGCGCGGGGGTGTTTGTGGCGGGACAAGGTGTACACGTGAGAGGTAGCGAAGCTGCACCCTCGCATAGCGAGGCAGGCCTAAGGTGCGGACGCGTGCGCCTATGGGCACGGGACCCGTGAGAAGTAGCAAGGTTGCACCCTCGCATAGCGAGGCTGGCCTATGGTGATCACACGGATGCTAGGTGCGATGCTTCGCGTAGACGCGTCACGCGGGAGGCTAGCCTTGAACCTCGCATAGCGAGGGTGGTGGCTCGAGGTACCCGTGTTTGGGTACTAGGGTGCGCGTGGGAGCGCACGGCATGGCACAAGGCAGCCTCGCATAGCAAGACATAGGGTAGCCTTACATGGCGAGTTCCTCACATGACAGCCCTTGAAGACTTATACTTGGATGCATGTGTCTATGCATCTCAACACTTGAGCTTATCACCCTAGCGTAGGCACATCGGACCTTGCTATACACAACCTTCAAGAATGAACACTATTTCAAATATTTATTAGGATATTACTCAACATTTACAACGTGCATCTAGGTATTGTTAATACGCTAAGGTGAAAAACCAATCAAAAGGAAAGGATATATTTTATTCAAAACATAAAACTATTCATGGGCCCATAAAAGCGTTTACAAGTTATTTACAATCCAAAATGGTCATTACAGTACAAAAGTTACAACCCCCCGACCTAAGCGACAAAAATAGGGTTAACCCCCTAGTTCCTCCGAGAAGCTCCTTGGCTGTGGAGGTCAAGCAGCTGCATAGGTACACATCACCACCTAAACTCTTCATTCAAGGCTGGGTGAGCTTTTCTTTCCCTTTACCTACACCACATAGCACCCATGAGCCAAAGCCCAGCAAGAAAACTCATTACTACATGTAAATAATATCAAATGATGATCATGATAATTATACAGAGCTTATAGCCCTGAACAGATGAGTGAATTTCACTTTGAGGTTCTATTAACCATGATGGGGCTTTTAGCCCTATTTAGATGAATGACCGATGAGCAGTCACTACGGGGCTCAACACCCATAGCCATGTGATGATGCAGTCACCTGGGCCTTCTGGCCTGACTCTAAGTGACTAGCCATAGGCTAGACAAGCGCTTTTAGTTCTCATCGAACTTGAGGTCGATCAGACATTAATGCACATGATGAGTCATTCAATGCAAATGTCGATTAGATCTAATCTTTGTCGGCTTGTGTTAAACGCGCTAAGACCGTTCTTGACTTATTAGTCAATACCATATGACCAGTGCTCAATACTACTGCCGAACTTGACTAGTGAATCACAACTTCATAGTTAATACTGACACCATTGCCAATTCTGACTAATTAGTCAGTGCCATGCACAAGTAAGCAAGATTTGCTAAGCATTTGATATGCAATCAATGTCAACATTTAAACACTCAACATGCCTCATGAATAACCATGCATGTCACATATGGGGTGCAGTTTTCTTACCTCTGGTTCGAGCGAGAAATAGTAGAAGAACGACCCTTGAGAACGATCGACATTTTGATTCCTTAGCGGTTACCTAATCATAACCAATTATAACCTCCATTAATGAAAATCAATAATAAAAGGGTCTTGACCTAAACCTTACTCCCGGGACCCCGAATTGTACCCAAACAGTGAGTAGATTCGATCCCGGGCCTTAGGAATTGAAACCGCGAGCCAAAATCCCTCAAAAGTGCCTAAAACAAGAATTTGGAAAAGTAGGGTAGCGCTATAGCACCCCAGTGCTATTGGCAAAGCAAAATTGCCCCTGGCTAGCGTTGTAGCACCCAGTGGTGGGCGCTGTAGCGCCCATCCTTGGACACCTCCATTTCCAACCTGAAAAACCAGCTTCCAAACCTCATTTAAACCCCCAATTGAACCCAAAAACCATCTACACATGACCTAGGCATCATTACCCAAGTAACCCTAGCCAAAAACTCCCATCAATTCCCATTATCAACTCTAGAAAACCAAGCTGAAATCCAAAATGAAAATAGAGCAAACCAAAGTTTTAATGGCTAGAAACTTACCTCAAGCTCAGATTAGAACCCTCTTCAATGATGGAACACAATCCTAAGCCCTCAAGGTCCACTACCCTAGCTTGAATCCTCAAAAAAAGCTCAAAAATCCAAAGGAAAAAGAGAAGGAAATGATGTACGGGAGAGAAGTTTTTGATACTCTGTTTTGGCAAGTTCTACAGCCTTCAATGGCTTATACATATCCAAGGGTGAAAAGACTAAATTACCCCTAGGCTATTTAAAATCCTTTAAAGGCTCCCAAGGGTAAAACCGTCCTTTCCCGCCTATTTCGTTAATCATAATTAACACCCTCTAATTCTCGTTATTTCCAATATTCTCAAATACCAATAAACCATTTCCCATTACCCTTTAATTCTCGGCAATGTTCTATCACCAAATTACCCCGAGACTCGCCCCAAGCCCCGAACTTAATCCCGTTATGACCAAACCGCTAACTTGCACTCAAAGATCATCTCATGCCGAATGGCTCGAAAAAATCCACATTATTATGTGGTCTCATCAATGGTTCACCAACATGCATACAAATATACAATTACGCCCTCAACAGGCCAAATTACCAAAATGCCCCTATCATGAAATGTGGACCCACATGCATGCATTTAACATCATATTATAATGTAATTCACATAAACATGCATATAATAATTTAATGGTGTAATAAATCAATTATGGCCCTCCCAGTCTCCAAATCCAACCATTAAACCTCATTAGGGATTTTAGGGCATTACAACTATCCCCTCCTTACAGAAATTTCGTCCTCGAAATTTACCTGAATAACTCGGGATACTGATTCTATATGTCTGACTTCAACTCTCAGGTCGCTTCCTCGACCTTACTGTTCCTCCACAATACCTTAACCAAAGGTATTGTTTTATTCCTGAGGACCTTGTCCTTTCTGTCAAGTATCTGGACTGGCTGTTCCTCATAGGAGAGATCTGCCTCAAGCTCCAGATCTTCATAACTCAAGACATGAGTCACATCAGATACATACCTCCGAAGAGCTGAAATATGAAACACGTTATGCACGGCTGACAATGCCGGTGGTAAGGCCAACCTGTAAGCCACATGACCAATCCTTTTCAGGATCTCAAATGGACCTACAAATCTAGGGCTTAGCTTGCCCTTCTTTCCACATCTTCTCACCTCTTTCCATGGCAAGACTCTAAGGAAAACATAGTCTCCCACTTAGAACTCCACGTTCCTGGCTTGGGATTTGCATAACTTTTCTGCCTACTCTGAGAAGCGAGCATCTAAGCTCTAATCTTCTCAATGGCCTCACTGGTCCTCTGAACTGCCTCAGGACCTAAGTATCTCCTTTCCCCTGTCTCATCCCAATGAATGGGAGATCTGCATTTCCTACCATACAACATCTCATAAGGTGCAACTCCAATGGTAAACTGATAACTGTTGTTGTAGGAAAACTCTATCAAAGGTAGATACTTACTCCAGTATCCACCAAAGTCCAGCACACATGCTCGCAGCATATCTTCTAATATCTTAATCATCCTCACAGATTGTCCATCTGTCTAAAGATGATAAGTAGTAGTGAACTTCAATTGTGTCCCCATGGCTTTCTGTAAACTCCCCCAGAACTTAGAAGTAAAAGTGGGGTCCCGATCTGACACGATCGACCTCAATACTCCATGAAGGCGCATGATCTCTCTCACATAGAGATATGCATACTGGTCAACTGTATATGTAGTCCTCACTGGCAAGAAGTGAGCTGACTTGGTGTAGCGATCCACTATAACCCAAATAGAATCATGTTGACCAATAGTCCTGGGTAACCCCACCTAAAAATCCATCGTGATATCCTCCCATTTCCACTCTGGGATATCCAGAGGCTGCAATAACCCTGCCAGCCTCTGATGCTCGGCCTTGACCTGTTGACATGTCAAGCACTTAGCCACATACTCCACTACATCCCTCTTCATCCTAGGCCACCAATACAACGATCTCACATCCTGATACATCTTTGTGGTGCCTGGATGCAAAGAGTAAGGTGTAGTATGAAATTCATCTAGAATCTCCCACCTTAAAGCAGTGTCTAACGGAACACATATCTGACCCTTGTATCTCAACAAGCCCAAATCAGACACTGTATAATCTTTGGACACTTCAGCTAAAACATCCTCTCTGATCTTGATCAGCTGTGGATCACCCAACTGACCCTCCTTGATTCTCTCCAACAGCGTAGACTGTAGCGTAATATTCGCCAACTGACCCACCAACAACTCTATACCAGCTCTGGTCATATCATCTGCTAACTCTCTAGCTATCAGCCTCGCACTATAAATCTGTCACGGACCCTTCCGGCTTAAAGCATTAGCGAACACGTTGGCTTTTCCTGGATGATACAAAATCTCACAGTCATAATGTTTTACTATTCCATCCAATGCCTTTGTCTCATACTCAGGTCTTTCTACGTGAAGAAGTATTTCAGGCTCTTGTGGTTAGTGTAAATCTCACACTTCTCCCCATAAAGGTAATGCCCCCAAACCTTTAAAGCAAAGACCACAGCCGCCAACTCTAAATCATGAGTAGGATATCTCTGTTCATACTCCTTCAGCTATTGTGAAACATAAGCAATTACCTTCCCTGACTACATTAGAACACAGCCCAAACCTTGATGTGAAGCATCGCAGTAAATCACAAACTTCTCCTGATCTGTTGGAAGACTCAGAACCAGAGTTGTAATCAACCTCTGATTCATTTCCTGGAAGTTGTTCTCACACCTATCTTACCACACAAACTTCTGATTCTTGTGTGTCAGCTCATTCAATGAAGTGGAAATCTTAGAGAACCTTTTCACGAAATGTCTATAATAACCTGCCAATCCAAGGAAACTTCTCACCTCAGAAGCATTCTTTGGCCTTGGCCAATCTCTGACTGCCTCAATCTTGGATGGATCTACCTTAATCCCCTCCTTACTGACAATGTGCCCAAGAAAAGATACCTGAGATAACCAGAAATCACATTTCATGAACTTTGCAAACAATTTGTGCTCCCTCAGTCTCTGTAGAACCAACCTTAAATGATGCTCATGTTCTAACTTTGACTGAGAATAAACCAGGATATCATCGATGAAGACGTTCACAAACTGATCCAGATAATCCTTGAACACTCTATTCATCAGATCCATAAAAGCATCCGGGGCATTAGTCAATCCAAAAGACATGACTAAGAACTCATAATGCCCATATCTGGTGCGAAAAGTAGTCTTTGGTATGTCTCCCTCTGTAACGACCCCAAATTCGCTATTAAGGCTTAAGGGCCTTGAGTAGTGTGCCTGGAGGGCATAATGGGATTTTGTATGTGACTTTAATGAGTTTAATGCATGATTATGATTTAATGCATGTTATATGACTATTTGATTATTTGAGATGCATGACTATGTGAATTAGTATGCATGTAGACCTGATTGTCTTAGAAAGAGCATAATTGTAATTTGGCCATTTTGGGCATGACTGTGTTGATATCTGTGATCTGTGACTCGAGACGATCCTAGAATGAGCGGGTTAGCGGAAAAGTCAAAGCGGGAATCTATACCCAGCTTGGGTTAAGCCTGGGAGTTTAAATGAGAATTTGGAAAATATATTGAGGTTAATCTTGATGATGAGGAATGTATATTTGATGATTAATCAAGTATTGGGTAGAGAGCGGGAATTATTAGGAACACTTGAGGAATTAGTGGGAATTTGGGTAATATGACTAAAATGTCCCTACATGGGCATAAAGGTTTAGAATTATTAGGGAGGACATTTTGGTCTTTAGGCTTGTAAGAGATGAGTTAAAGGGAGCTTTATACTTAGTGGATTTGGTAGAAAAGAGTTAAGGCTGAAAAAGAAAGAAAGAAGGAAGAAAAAGGAAAAGAGAGAAAAGCTGAAGGGTTTTGTTCCAAAAGAATCGGTTTGTGGCTCTCCCACCATTTCCCTTCGTTTTTCTTGGGGTTAAGCTCAGTGGAGAGCTAGGGTAGGCTGAGCGTCAAGGATCCTAAGCTAGACTTGAGGATTGGCAATGGATTAGCAAGATCACATCAGAAATTTGAGGTAAGTTCTTGGAGATTTCAGTTTTAGGGCTTGACTGATTTGAGCTGTGTTTTTGAGCTAAATAGATGGGATTTTTGGGGAAATCAGGTCAAGGTTGTGAAGGAGAAAGCTAAGGAGTTCTAGGGTTCAACTCAAGGTCGAATTTCCATCCACGGTATGATTTCTAAGACCTTATCTTTGATGTTTGAATGAATTTCTAGTTTTAGGGTTCATTATGGTGGATCTTGAGTTTTGGGTTGCTTGAGCTTGGGGTATGAGTTCTTGGGATGCTTGGGATGAGTGTGAGGTGTTGATAAGTTTGTTTTTGGGCTTGGGAAAGATTTGGACAAGTTTGGGGTTGAAATGGTAGAAGGAAATCGCAGGAAGCGATTTTGGGGTAGTGCTGGTCTGCAACTAGCGCTACAGCGCTAGTCAGTGGGCGCTATCGCGCTAGCCCCTGTTTCAGGGGTGCGTAGTTCTGCTTGTAGCGCTACAGCGCCCTCTTTAGGGCGCTGTAGCGCTGCACTGTTCACAGAAGAGGATTTTTGGGTTTTTGTTGAGGGATTTTGACCTAGGGTTCGGGGCTCAATTCCACCACTTTGTTTTGGGGATCTAGGACTTCCCGGGGGCTCGGGATTGGTCCCGAGGCTAGGTTTTGGAGTTAAGGTTTGGTAATGACTTTGACTTATGGATTTTTCTTAGGTAAGCGCTAGGGCTCGAGTAGGATCGTGCTCAAGGAGTCAGGTGATCAAGGCTACCGAATTTAAAGGTAAGAAAATCGTAACACCCGAGATCAGGGCATGGGCCCACAGTGCTATTGTAGGGCATGGCCCTAGATTGTATTATGTGCAAATGTATAACCTTAAATGAATTATTATATGTTTGAATAATTATTTCGAAATGTACTATATGTGTGATTATAATGAAATGAACAGCTAAGGCCGAGAGCGGCGAAGGCCGGGTACGGCCTTGGGGCCGGAAGTAACACTCAGCACATGGGATGCTTATAGCCAGGGTGGGACCCAAGGGATACATGAGTTATCCTTACGGTGAGGACCGAGACCCCAGGCTTTGGTAAGGCCTCTGGGGCGGCATGGTCGTGCTTGTTCAGTCTGTTGGTTTTCCTATTTATCAGTGGATTATGTCAGCTATATTCTATGCATATGTTATGTACTATTTGGGTTTTCTTGCTGGGCCTCGGCTCATGGGTGCTCCGTGTTGCAGGTAAAAGCAAAGAGTCAGTCAACTGGCCATGAGTATGGAGAGCGTGGGGGCGGCGCGTACATGTTCGGCCTGCCCGACTGCTTTGGTTGGGTGCATTTTTGTATATGGTTGTATTAACCCATTCTTTTGATAGTTAATCAAGTGTAAATCTATTTTTGAGTTGTAAATATTTTGCAAACCTTATTTTGGGATCCCGGATGTTTTACACTTAACGTTTTTAATGAAACTAAGCATTTTCAAAGAGTACAGCCTTAAACTCTGGTTTAGTCACACTTTTGGTTTTAGAAACCTCATAGAGTCGGTTAGTTGCACAATTTCCATTTTTAAACTCACTTAGTAACGGCTCTAAGGTAGTAGGGCGTTACAACTTGGTATCAGAGCGAGCCATGGTTTATTGGTTCTGGAGATTGACCGAACATGTACGCACGCTGCCATTGAAAAGCTCGACTCAGGGTTGTTTGGTATGGTTGATCAATATATCTGAATATGTGATTGAATGCTTTGTGTGCCTGCTTAAGTTATTATGAGCATGATGATTGAAATAGCATATGCATGATGCCAGGGCAAGGCCCGTTGTATGCTGTATGATATTTGTATGTTATTTGGATGATTGATCTTGGTTGTTGTTGAGATTAAGAGGTGGAATTAGACCTTGTTATCATGCCTGATGAGCAGTGTCACTGATTGCAGGAATTTAGTTGTAATGCCTCGACAATCATCGAGACTCCGCGGCATTCGGGCCGAGGATGACAACCAGGGTCAGGACCCTCCACCTGCCCCTCAGAACTGGCAGCAGATTTTAGCCGAAATGGAGGCTAGATTGAAGAGAACAGAGGAGGAACTTAGTCAGTTGAGGCAACCATCTCCTCCACCAGCCACTGGGTTACCACTACAGCCGAGTGTAGCACCAGCTCTGGTTTAACCTGTGACTGAGAACAGGTTGGAACCTCTGTATGAAAGATTCAGAAAACAACAACCTCCTACCTTTGAGGGCGGAGCAGACCCACTGCAAGCTGAGCAGTGGATGAATATGATTTCTGTAATCCTGGACTTCATGAGGGTTGAAGGAAAGGAAAGGGTTGACTGTGCCAGTTATATGCTTAGAAATGATGCACGAATATGGTGGGATGTAGTAAGGCAGCGAAGGGATACTGCAACTATGACTTGGGAAGAATTCAAGAGCATTTTTAACGAGAAATACTACAGCATAGCCATTCGAGCTGCGAAGACGGATGAGTTTATCAACCTGACTCAGAGCAGGTTATCCGTCACCGAGTACGCCCTGGTATTTGACAGATTGGCGAAGTTTGCGCCAGAGCTAGTGCCGACTGATGCAGCCAGGAGGGATAGGTTTATACGGGGATTGAATGCAATGATTGCCCGTGATGTGAGTATTACATTGGCTCCAGAGACTACCTATGCGCAACTGGTAGACAAGGCCATTACTGCTGAGAGGGCTGAAGATCAGAACTAGAAGGATAGCGCTGCTAGGCGCGATACCAGGAGGACAGTGCCTCCTTCTTCTGGGCCCAGTCGGAGCAGTGGCCCTAGTGAGCAGAAGAGAAGAGTACCAGATTCATTTGCTCCTTATGGTTCTGATAGGAGGGTTCATGGTTCTGTGAGTGGCCGCCAGGGCGGAAATGACAGCTGGAGGAACTCTCTGATGTGTCCTCGATGCAGGCGACGACATCAGGGCGAGTGCCGGACCAGGGCATGCTTTATTTATGGGAGCACTAGCCACTTGAAGAAAGACTGCCCGCAGGCTAAGAAAGAGGAGCCAAGGCAGGGAGACAGCCTCGCTCCTGCTAGGGTTTTCACTTTGACTCAGACTGAGGCGGAGGCCAGCCCCTCAGTCATGACAGGTCAGATTTTTAGCGATGGATCCTTGTTTACTGCATTGATTGATTTTGGTGCTACGCACTCATTTGTTTCTACTAGAGTGATTGATCAGCTTTGTAGACCTAGTATTTTGTATGCTAGGGGTTTTCAGACATTATTGCCAACAGGAGAACTGGTAGTCTCTAGGAGGTGGGTTAGAGCATTACCAGTAGTTATAGACGGTAGAAAATTGTTTGTTGACCTGGTTGAACTAGATATGGACGATTTTGATATAATACTAGGAATGGATTGGTTGACGCGGTATGGAGCAACAATTGACTGTAAGTGACGAATGGTGACCTTTGAACCAGAAGGCGAGGCACCCTTTGTGTTTGTGGGAACGGTGAATGGACCGCGGTTGCCTACGATCTCAGCACTAAAGGCTAGAGACCTGATGCAGGAGGGTTGCATAGGATTCCTAGCGAGTATTGTAGATTCCTCCAGGGTGGCGGCAGTGGGACCGAATGAAACCAGAGTGGTCTGTGAGTTTCCAGACTTGTTCCCATCAGATCTGCCGAGATTGCCGCCACAGCAGGAGATTGAGTTCATCATAGAGTTGGTTCCGGGAGCAGAGCCAGTGTCCAAGGCACCCTACAGAATGGCTCCGGCAGAATTAAAGGAATTGAAGATTCAGTTGCAGGAACTACTGGATTTAGGGTTTGTCAGACCGAGTTTCTCGCCATGGGGTGCTCCAGTATTATTTGTTAAGAAAAAGGATGGATCGCTCCGGATGTGCATTGACTACAGGGAGTTGAATAAGCTGACCATCAAGAACAAGTATCCATTGCCTAGGATCGATGATTTATTTGATCAGCTTCAAGGGAGTACAGTGTTCTCGAAGATTGATCTCCGATCAGGCTACTATCAGTTGAGGATCAAAGAAGAGGACGTACCAAAGACTGCTTTTCGGACACGGTATGGGCATTATGAATTTCTGGTTATGTCCTTTGGATTAACCAATGCCCCAGCGACATTTATGGATTTGATGAACATAATTTTCAAGGATTATCTGGATAAGTTTGTGATTGTATTTATTGACGATATCCTAGTGTACTCCCAATCAGAGACAGAGCATGAGCATCATCTGCGCCTGGTGTTGCAGTGGTTAAGAGAGCATAAGCTATATGCTAAGTTTAGCAAATGCGAGTTCTGGTTATCACAAGTTTCATTTCTAGGCCATATTATCAGTAAGGATGGGTTACTGGTCGACCCAAGCAAGACGGAAGCAGTGAGAGATTGGCCTAGACCCAGCAGTGTTCCTAAAGTTAGAAGTTTCCTTGGACTAGCAGGTTACTACCGACGGTTTGTAGAGGGGTTCTCCAGAATTTCCACTCCATTGACAGAATTGACAAGGAAGAAGACTAAGTATGTGTGGACAGATCGATGTGAGAATAGCTTTAAAGAGTTGAAGCGGCGGTTGATTACTGCACCAGTCCTGAGCCTGCCAACAGATGATGAGAAGTTTGTGGTCTACTGTGACGCTTCTAGACAGGGTCTGGGATGCGTGTTGATGCAGGCTGGGAAAGTGATAGCGTATGCATCAAGGCAATTAAAGGAGTACGAGCAGAGATATCCCACGCATGACCTGGAGTTAGCTGCAGTGGTATTCGCACTTAAGGTTTGGAGACACTATCTGTATGGAGAGAGATGTGAGATATACACTGATCACAAAAGTCTAAAGTATTTCTTTACCCAGAAGGACTTGAATATGCGCCAGAGACGGTGGCTAGAGCTGGTGAAGGATTATGATTGTGATATCCTATACCATCCTGGGAAGGCTAATGTAGTGGCTGATGCATTGAGCTGGAGGGGCCCAGGACAGCTGTATAGTTCGAGGCAGATATCTGACAGACTAGCTGGAGAGATGACCAGAGCGGGCATAGAGTTTGTGGTTGGTAGATTAGCCAACATTACTCTCCAGTCAACGCTCCTTGAGAGGATTAAGGAAGCACAGGGAATGGATCCCCAGTTAGTTGAACGTAGAGAGAATGTCCTAACTGGAGCAGCTAAGGACTTCTCTATTTCTTAGATGGGTTTATTGAAGTTCAAGGGACGGATTTGTGTTCCGATTGATCCAGACATTCGGCGAGAGATTCTGGACGAGTCTCATACCACTCCCTACTCCTTGCACCCAGGTTCTACGAAGATGTACCATGACTTGAAGGTTTTGTATTGGTGGTCAGGCATGAAGAGGGACGTGGTGGACTATGTGGCTAGATGCTTAACCTGTCAGCAGATTAAGGCTGAACACCAGAGGCCAGCAGGATTATTACAGCCTCTAGGGATTCCCGAGTGGAAATGGGAGGATATTGCCATGGACTTTGTGGTTGGATTGCCGAAGATCATGGGTCAGCATGACTCGGTGTGGGTGATTGTGGACAGGTATACTAAGTCCGCCCACTTCTTACCTGTGAAGACAACTTATACTGTGGAGCAGTATGCTGAGCTTTACGTGAAAGAGATTGTTCGACTTCATGGGGCTCCGAGGTCGATAGTATCCGACAGAGACCCCACTTTCACTTCCAAGTTTTGGAAGAGCCTACAGGAAGCAATGGGCACACAGCTTCGATTTAGTACTCTTATCATCCTCAGATGGATGGACAGTCTGAGAGGACAATTCAGATACTGGAGGACATGTTGTGAGCTTGTGTGTTGGATTTTGAGGGATCTTGGAGTAGGTATCTCCCTCTGATTGAGTTCTCGTACAATAATAGTTATCAGGCGACTATCGGAGTGGCTCCGTATGAGATGCTGTATGGAAGAAAGTGCAGATCACCGATTCACTGGGATGAGGCAGGTGAGAGAAGGTATTTAGGTCCTGAGATGGTTCAGAGGACCAACGAGGCACTTGAGAAAATTAGAGCTCGTATGCTCGCCTCCCAGAGTCGCCAGAAGAGTTATTCAGATCAGAGACGCAGAAGCGTAGAATTTCAGGTCGGCGATCATGTATTCCTCAGGGTTTCACCCCTGAGAGGAGTAAAACAATTTGGCGTTCGGGGCAAGCTAAGTCCCGGGTTTGTTGGCCCCTTTGAGGTTCTGGAACGAGTTGGGGAGGTGGCTTACAGGTTAGCAATGCCTCCAGCTCTATCAGGGGTTCATGATGTGTTCCATGTATCCATGCTCCAGAAGTATGTATCGGATGCTACTCATGTTTTGAGCTATGAGAACTTGGAGTTGGATCGGGATTTATCATACGAAGAAAAGCCTGTTCAGATCCTTGATAGAAAGGACAAAGTCTTGAGGAGCAAGACCATCGCCTTGGTTAAAATATTGTGGAGGAATAGCAAGGTCGAAGAGGCGACATGGGAACTGGAGTCGGATATGCGGGAGCGGTATCCCGAGTTGTTCAGGTAAATTTCGAGGACGAAATTTTCATGAGGAGGGGATAGTTGTAACGACCCCAAATTCACTATTAAGGCTTAAGGGCCTTGAGTAGTGTGCCTGGAGGGCATAATGGGATTTTGTATGTGACTTTAATGAGTTTAATGCATGATTATGATTTAATGCATGTTATATGACTATTTGATTATTTGAGATGCATGACTATGTGAATTAGTATGCATGTAGACCTGATTGTCTTAGAAAGAGCATAATTGTAATTTGGCCATTTTGGGCATGACTGTGTTGATATCTGTGATCTGTGACTCGAGACGATCCTAGAATGAGCGGGTTAGCGGAAAAGTCAAAGCGGGAATCTATACCCAGCTTGGGTTAAGCCTGGGAGTTTAAATGAGAATTTGGAAAATATATTGAGGTTAATCTTGATGATGAGGAATGTATATTTGATGATTAATCAAGTATTGGGTAGAGAGCGGGAATTATTAGGAACACTTGAGGAATTAGTGGGAATTTGGGTAATATGACTAAAATGTCCCTACATGGGCATAAAGGTTTAGAATTATTAGGGAGGACATTTTGGTCTTTAGGCTTGTAAGAGATGAGTTAAAGGGAGCTTTATACTTAGTGGATTTGGTAGAAAAGAGTTAAGGCTGAAAAAGAAAGAAAGAAGGAAGAAAAAGGAAAAGAGAGAAAAGCTGAAGGGTTTTGTTCCAAAAGAATCGGTTTGTGGCTCTCCCACCATTTCCCTTCGTTTTTCTTGGGGTTAAGCTCAGTGGAGAGCTAGGGTAGGCTGAGCGTCAAGGATCCTAAGCTAGACTTGAGGATTGGCAATGGATTAGCAAGATCACATCAGAAATTTGAGGTAAGTTCTTGGAGATTTCAGTTTTAGGGCTTGACTGATTTGAGCTGTGTTTTTGAGCTAAATAGATGGGATTTTTGGGGAAATCAGGTCAAGGTTGTGAAGGAGCAAGCTAAGGAGGTCTAGGGTTCAACTCAAGGTCGAATTTCCATCCATGGTATGATTTCTAAGACCTTATCTTTGATGTTTGAATGAATTTCTAGTTTTAGGGTTCATTATGGTGGATCTTGAGTTTTGGGTTGCTTGAGCTTGGGGTATGAGTTCTTGGGATGCTTGGGATGAGTGTGAGGTGTTGATAAGTTTGTTTTTGGGCTTGGGAAAGATTTGGACAAGTTTGGGGTTGAAATGGTAGAAGGAAATCGCAGGAAGCGATTTTGGGGTAGTGCTGGTCTGCAACTAGCGCTACAGCGCTAGTCAGTGGGCGCTGTAGCGCTAGCCCCTGTTTCAGGGGGGTGTGGTTCTGCTTGTAGCGCTACAGCGCCCTCTTTAGGGCGCTGTAGCGCTGCACTGTTCACAGAAGAGGATTTTTGGGTTTTTGTTGAGGGATTTTGACCTAGGGTTCGAGGCTCGATTCCACCACTTTGTTTTGGGGATCTAGGACTTCCCGGGGGCTCGAGATTGGTCCCGAGGCTAGGTTTTGGAATTGAGGTTTGGTAATGACTTTGACTTATGGATTTTTCTTAGGTAAGCGCTAGGGCTCGAGTAGGATCGTGCTCAAGGAGTCAGGTGATCAAGGCTACCGAATTTAAAGGTAAGAAAACTGTAACACCCGAGATCAGGGCATGGGCCCACAGTGCTATTGCAGGGCATGGCCCTAGATTGTATTATGTGAAAATGTATAACCTTAAATGAATTATTATATGTTTGAATGATAATTTCGAAATGTACTATATATGTGTGATTATAATGAAATGAACGGCTAAGGCCGAGAGCGGCGAAGGCCGGGTACGGCCTTGGGGCCGGAAGTAACACTCAGCACATGGGATGCTTATAGCCAGGGTGGGACCCAATGGATACATGAGTTATCCTTACGGTGAGGACCGAGACCCCAGGCTTTGGTAAGGCCTCTGGGGCGGCATGGCCGTGCTTGTTCAGTCTGTTGGTTTTCCTATTTATCAGTGGATTATGTCAGCTATATTCTATGCATATGTTATGTACTATTTGGGTTTTCTTGCTGGGCCTCGGCCCACGGGTGCTCCGTGTTGCAGGTAAAAGCAAAGAGTCAGTCAACCGGCCATGAGTATGGAGAGCATGGGGGCGGCGCGTACATGTTCGGCCTGCCCGACTGCTTTGGTTGGGGGCATTTTTGTATATGGATGTATTAACCCATTCTTTTGATAGTTAATCAAGTGTAGATCTATTTTTGAGTTGTAAATATTTTGTAAACCTTATTTTGGGATCCCGGATGTTTTACACTTAACGTTTTTAATGAAACTAAGCATTTTCAAAGAGTACAGCCTTAAACTCTAGTTTAGTCACACTTTTGGTTTAAGAAACCTCATAGAGTCGGTTAGTTGCACAATTTCCATTTTTAAACTCACTTAGTAACGCCTCTAAGGTAGTAGGGCGTTACACCCTCCTTGAACCTCAACTGATAATAACTAGAACGAAGGTCAATCTTTAAGAATACCTTTTTACCTTGCAGCTGATCAAACTGATAATCTATCCTTGGCAGCGGATACTTGTTCTTAATTGTTAACTTATTCAGTTCTATGTAATCAGTGCACATCCTTAGATAACCATCATTCTTCTTCACAAATAGAACTGGCGCACCCCAAGGTGAGAAACTAGGTCTGATAAAACTCAAATCCAACAGCTCTTGCAATTGTACTTTCAATTCTTTCAACTCAGCTGGGACCATTATGTAAGGTGCTCTAGACACTGGCTCCATCCCTGGTGCCAGTTCTATCACAAACTCAATTTCTCTGTGCGATGGCAACCCTGGTAAATCTTTTGGAAACACATCTAGGAATTCATAGACTAATCTGGTCTCTTCTGGTCTCACTGGCATGACCTGAGTGGTGTCAACAACACTGGCTAAGAATCCCATGAAACCTCCTTGCAATAGATCTCTAGCCCTCAAAACAGAATTCATAGGTATCCGAGGTCCATGCACAGTACCAACAAACACAAAAGGATCCTCACCTTCAGGCTCAAAGGTGACCATCTTCCTTATGCAATCAATGGTTGCCCCATACTTCACTAACCAATCCATACCAAGAATCATGTCGAAGTCAGCCATAACTAACTCTATTAAATCCACTGACAACTCTCTGCCTTCCACTGTCACTGGCAAAGATCTGACCCATCTCCTGGATACTACTAACTCCCCAGTGGGTAATAAAGTTCCAAACCCCATAACATAATAATCACATGGTCTACACAACCTATCAATAATTCTACTAGCAACAAAAGAATGTGTAGCACCAGAATCAATCAAAACATTATAAGGGGTTCTAGCACTAAGAAGTTGATCTGTAACTACTGAGGGAGAAGCCTCAACTTATGCTTGTGTCAATGCGAACTCTCAAGCTAGGGCCGAGTTGTCCACTTTCCTGGGTTCTTCCTTTCTTGCTTTAGGGAAGTCTTTCTTGAAATGACCCACTAATCCACACAAAAAGCAGGAATTTGCCCTACACTCTCCCAAATGGCACCTCTTGCATCTAGGGCATTCAGGACGAGTCTTCCAAGCCTCACTACCACCTTGACGACTCGTTGAAATACCACGAGGTCGCCTATCAGGACCTGGAGCTGGAAAGGTATCAGGAACCTTCCTCTTCTGATCACTGGGGCTTCCACCCCTACCAGAATCCACAAAAGGAGAACCCGTCCTCCTAAACTCTTTTCTGGCTACTTTGTCTTGCCAGATCTTGTTCTCTGCACTCTCAGCTGTGTGTGCCTTCTCAGCCACCTGTTCATAGGTAGTAACCCCTGCCACAGTGGTAATACGAACATCCCGAGCTAATCTAGGCTGAAGCCCTTGGAGAAACATCTCCCTTCTGGTCCCATCGGTGGGTACCAGCTCCATGGAAAACTTTGTCAATCGATCAAACTTCAGGGCATACTCAGTCACTGACAAACTCCCCTAAAGTAACCTAATAAATTCTTCAGCTTTTGCCACCCTGATGGCATCATTGTAGTACTTCTCATTGAATAGAGTCTGAAACTCCTCCCAACTCAGGGCATTGATGTTTCTGGTCTGGTATATAACTTCCCACCAAATTCAGGCATCCTCCTGAAACATATACGTGGCACCGGCCACCCTCTCATTACTAGTCACCCTCATAAAGTCAAGGATGGTGGTAATCATGCTCATCCACTGCTCAGCTTTAGCAGGATCTACAGTGCCCTCAAATACTAGAGGCTGCTGCTTCCTGAACCTTTCATAAAGAGGCTCCCATTTGTTACCAACCTCTGGTAGCTGCTCAACTGCTTGCACCGATACAGGGGGTGCCTCAGGTACACTGGCCACTGCAGGAACCTGCTGTTGTCTCAGGAGGCGGAGTTCTTCTCCCTGCCTCAATATTGTGGCTTGCAGGTCATTAAACAATTGTTGCCAGTTCTCAGGAGCTGCCTGTGGAATTTAATTCTGGTCATTCTCTTGACCCTGATTGTTATTCTGGCCTTGATCACCCTGGCCAACTGAGGAATTTGTCTATCTTGGAATCATTCTTATCAACTTAAACCTTGCTAAAAGAATCAATGCGACCAATTAAGCAGTAATAACAAAACCTCTTGCCGCCTCATGGTCAAAGATCAACAGATAATCACCTATTCTACAACCATACAGATGGATACATTATCATAACATTTAGCATTTAACATGTATCAAATAATAATTCACAATGAACAATACTAATGAGTATGTTCTAGCAATATCAATACTAATAAGCACGTTCTTGCTGATGATGCAGTAGTCAAGGCACAACCTTATCAAGGTATCTCGTGTAGACAGGTAAAGCATTTATACTATATTTAAGCAGTTAAATATATAACCACATAAATAGTTACCAAACCATAAGTCGAGCTTGTCTTCAGTGGTGAGTGTACATGCCCGACCAGTCTATAGGAACCCTAAACCTTGGCATGCTCTAATACCAAGTTGTAACGCCCTGGTTACTCCAAGACCGTTATTGTGAGCTTTGAACCGTGCTTAACTCGCTAATCGAGTTCTTTGGTTATAAAAATGCATCTAGGTATTATTAATAGGCTAAGGTGAAAAACCAATCAAAAGGAAATGATATATTTTATTTAAAACATAAAATTGTTCATGGGCCCATAAAAGCATTTACAAGTTATTTACAATCCAAAATGGTCATTACAGTACAAAAGTTACAACCCGCCGACCTAAGAGGAAAAAATAGGGTTAACCCCCTAGTTCCTTCGAGAAACTCCTTGGCCGTGGTGGTCAAACGGCCGCATATGTACACATCACCACCTAAACTCTCCACTCAAGGCTGGGTGAGCTTTTCTTTCCTTTTACCTGCACCACATAGCACCCATGAGCCAAAACCCAGCAAGAAAACTCATTACTGCATGTAAATAATATCAAATGATGATCATGATAATCATACAGAGCTTATAGCCCTGAACAGATGAGTGAATTTCACTTTGAGGTTCTGTTAACCATGATGGGGCTTTTAGCCCTATTCAGATGAGTGACTGATGAGCAGTCACTACGGGGCTCAACACCCATAGCCATGTGACGATGCAGTCACCTGGGCCTTCTGGCCCGACTCTAAGTGACTAGCCATAGGCTAGACAAGCGCTTTTAGTTTTCATCGAACTTGAGGTCGGTCCAACATTAATGCACATGATGAGTCATTCAATGCAAATGTCGATTAGATCTAATCTTTGTCGGCTTATGTTAAACACGCTAAGACCGTTCTTGACTTATTAGTCAATACGATATGACCAGTGCTCAGTACTACTGTCGAACTTGACTAGTGAATCACAGCTTCATAGTTAATACTGACACCATTGCCAATTCTGACTAATTAGTCAGTGCCATGCACAAGTAAGCAAGATTTGCTAAGCATTTGATATGCAATCAATGTCCACATTTAAACACTCAACATGCCTCATGAATAACCATGCATGTCACATATAGGGTGCAATTTTCTTACCTCTTGTTCGAGTAGAAGAACGATCCTTGAGAACGATCGACCTTTTGATTCCTTGGCAGTTACCTAGTCATAACCAATTATAACCTCCATTAATGAAAATCAACAATAAAAGGGTCTTGACCTAACTCTCACTCCCGGGACCCCGAATTGTACCCAAACGGTGAGTAGATTCGATCTTGAACCTTAGGAATTGAAACCCCGAGCCAAAAACCATCAAAAGTGCCTAAAAAAAGAATTTGGAAAAGCAGGGTAGCACTGTAGCGCTACCCCCTAGCACCCTAGTGCTATTGGCAGAGCAAAATTGCCCATGGCTAGCGTTGTAGCGCCCAGTGGTGGGCGCTGTAGCGCTACAACCAGGGTTTTCAACCCCTGGTTTTCCCATCATTCGACACCTCCATTTCCAACCTGAAAAACCAGCTTCTAAACCTCATTTAAACCCCCAATTGAACCCAAAAACCATCTACACATGACCTAGGCATCATAACCCAAGTAACCCTAGCCAAAAACTCCCATCAATTCCCATTATCAACTCTAGAAAACCAAGCTGAAATCCAAAACGAAAACACATCAAACCAGAGTTTTAATGGCTAGAAACTTACCTCAAGCTCATATTAGAACCCTCTTCAATGGTGGAACACAATCCTAAGCCCTCAAGGTCCACTTCCCTAGCTTGAATCCTCAAAAGAAGCTCAAAAATCCAAAGGAAAAAGAGAAGGAAATGATGTACGGGAGAGAAGTTTTTGATACTCTGTTTTGGCAAGTTCTACATCCTTCAATGGCTTATACATATCCTAGGGTGAAAAGACTAAATTACCCCTAGGCTATTTAAAATCCTTTAAAGGCCCCCAAGGGTAAAACCGTCATTTCCCGCCTATTTCGTTAATCATAATTAACACCCTCCAATTCCCGTTATTCCCAATATTCTCAAATATCAATAAACCATTTCCCATTACCCTTTAATTCTCGGCAACGTTCTAATCACCAAATTACCCCGAGACTCACCCCGAGCCCCGAACTTAATCCCGTTATGACCAAACCGCGAACTTGCACTCAAAGATCGTCTCATGCAGAATGGCTTGAACAAATCCACATTATTATGTGGTATCATCAATGGTTCACCAACATGCATACAAATATACAATTACGCCCTCAACGGGCCAAATTACCAAAATGCCCCTATCATGAAATGTGGACCCACATGCATGCATTTAACATCATATTATAATATAATTCACATAAACATGCATATAATAATTTAATGGCGTAATAAATCAATTATGGCCATCTCGGTCTCCAAATCCAACCATTAAACCTCATTAGGGATTTTAGGGCATTACAAAAACGCAGGGGAAAATGGTGTTTTCTGGGTTTGGAGGCTCGAGCCGCGATCCTGTTCTTTAGGCACCGCGACCCGTGTGTGTCAAAGAGGTTGAAAGCCTTTGTCTGCCCAGGCGCGCTGCGGCCCAAGGATGGGAGCGTCGTGGCCCGTGTCCCTCTAACCAGTGAGGCTTTTTGCCTCTGACTTGAGTGCGCCGCAGCCCTTAAGGGGCTGGGACGCGGCTCAAGTTCGAGATATTGGCTATTTGAAGGTTTTTAGCTTGGGAACCCTAATGTTAAGGCTCGGGAAGGATTTTACCACCCAAATTGGTAGAATCCAAGGTCCCGGAGGCTAGAATTATATCTCGAAGTTATTTATTGGATTAGAACTTGATGGATGGCTATTGTTAATGTGCTATGACTAGGTTTTCAGTGAGGCTCAGGTTAGAGGACTGTGCTCGGGATTGCAGTCATCAATAAGCTTGGAACACTGGTAATAAAAATATTGTACCCGTAGAGCAGGGCGTAGCCCTATTGCCTATATTGTTGTATTACAGGGCATGGCCCTATGTGAGTGAATTGTAGGGCGTAGCCCTATTGTTTATGTTTGGTATATGTTTAAGTATTTGTTGATATTATGCTATGTATTGCATATTTGTGAATGAACGACGGAGGCCGGGAACGGCGAAGGCCGAGAACGGCGAAGGCCGAGAACGGCGAAGGCCGAGAACGGCAGGAAGTCGAGTACGGCAAGGTACCAGGAACGGTGTTGAGCATGTGGAGTGCAAAGCTGAGTACGACAAGGGGTCAGGAATGGCGTTGAGTACATAGAGTGCAAGCCGTTAGGGTGAGAGCCTCTTAGGATGCTGAAGTCATCCTCACGGTGAAGATCACGAACCCAGGGCTTGGTAAAGTGCCTGGGACAACATGGCTACTATGTGTTTAGCCTGTTGGCTATTTGGTTATATGCTGCTGATAGATATGCATATGTTAATTGTTTTGTGTTGAGTTTTCTTGCTGGGCTTCAGCTCACGGATGCTCTATGGTGTAGGTAAGGGCAAAGGAAAGGTCGACCAACCATGAGTATGGAGAGCGTGGAGCGACAAGTACATGTTCGGCCTACCTGGCTGCCACGGCCAGGGGTCTATTTTGGAAAACGTTATGTATAGACTTAAATTTGTCTCCTAGTCGACCCTAAATGTATTTTGAGTTGCAAATATTTTCTAAACAGTATTTTGGGATCCCAAATGTTTAACTTTTGGTATTTTCAATGAATGATCACATTTTTATATATATCATGCCTTTAAACGACCTTCAACACAGTTTAGCTACAATTTTAACCTAAAAACTCAATTAACGAGTGATTAGCACGTTTTAAACTCACTTAGTAATGACTCTAAGGAAGTAGGGTGTTACAGTCTGTTTGGGGATGGAAGGCAGTGCTGAACTTTAACTTAGTTACCAAGCCTCGTCTGAAGCCTATCCAAGAATGCTGAGGTAAAACATCTATTGTGATCGAATACGATGGAGGTGGGTACCCCGTGTAGTCTTACTGGCTCTTCTATGTATATATCTGCCAATTTATGTGTTGCATAAGTTATCTTGTTCGGCAAGAAATGGGCAGACTTAGTCAGCCTATCTACAATGACCCATATTCATACATATACATATTTTAAGCTCCAAATGATGCGTTTAAAAGCTCTAATCTTATTGGTTGGACTTAATGGCAGTGCCTATACTATAAAAGGGTTCTCTTAGAGTTTTGATAGACTTAATCACTCTTTCAAATCTCACTATCTCTAGTTCTCAATATTATAAGTTTTCTCCAAGAAATTCATAAAGAAAGTGTTTGTCTTTGTGAATTTCAAGGCTTATTCAATCTCAATTCCCTTTCCTACTAGATAAAGCTTGATAGAGTTGTTTTGTTTTGTTTTTAATACGAATTTTATGTTTTCTCAATGGTGCTCGATAAAGTTGTTAGGATTAATGTCCTAAAAGCATGTAAAGACATTTTATTGGTTTCCAATAAAAGTACAATTTTATTATATTTGAATGTTATAATTATTGTTTGAATTATTTATATAATAATATCAAGAAAATTCCCTATTCATTCATGAGAATATGATCTTGTATTAGTACGAGAGAATTAAGATCATATATAATGAATAAAATAGTCAGTAACATATTAAAGTGAGGAATCTTTAATGAATGGTTACTAGTACGATTTGCTAAGCATACGAGATTCAAGTAATCTAGATTCAGATTACTGATGTGAATAGACATCTTAGTAAAGGTGTTGTAAATAATAGAGATTATATATGACAGGACCGATGAGAATTAATTATCTTTATAAACTTGTCGTTTGACGTAAAGATTTAATTATTGTCATAATAGAAGATCATTTGTAGATCAGTCTAAATCCTAAGTATGCATGAGCTCCTGTTTATGTTTATTGGATCTTTTGATTCACTCGTTAATGTCTCTTAGAATAATGAGGCTAATGACTTTTGTTCTGGAGATTCAATATCATGGATGGATGGGAACATGAATTACAATATTGGAATCCATGCTTTCCTAACGGATCGAATATTGGTTTCCTTAAGGGTTGATTCTGAAACTGAATAGTTATTGAGCTCAATTCTATAATTAGATTATAGATTAATTATTCCTTAGTGAATTAATGATACTTAAGGATCAAGAAGTAATTAGAAGGGGAAAACGATAATTTTGACCAACTCTAATTAACAAACCAATAATAGAGGACAGAACTACATATATTGATTATATCAATGGACTACTAGAGAAAACTCTGTAAATATAATTCTATAAATACTTAGAGTGCAATTCCATATTTATGGTGGAGTAATCATGGAATTAATAAATAATATTATTAGATTAAAGAGTTTAATTAATAATCTGGTTTATCGGAGCTTTGTATTATAGGTCCATGGTCCACAGATCACCTTTGTCCTACATTGTCAATGGTAATGATGTCAAAAGAAAGATTTGTTAAGAGAAATGACTAAATTGCAAAGGAATTAATTTTCCAAGGCAAGGAAATAATTATTTGATTATTATGGGTAATTGATTAATTGTGAATTAATTAATTAATTATTTATTTGACTATATAGTTTTTATTTTGAAAGTTAAAATTAATATTAATCTTGTTTGGATTAATATAAAGAGAGAAAATAATAAATATATTATTTATAATATGATATTTATTTATTTATTTAATTTAAAACTTATATTTTAAGATTAAATTAATTTTGAATTAACTGATATTTATGTTAGAATAAATATCTTGTCTTAAAAATTGATTAAATAAACAAATGAGAAAATTAGAGCAACCCTAATAGAGCTGGGCAACACACACTGTACAGTACAGTGTGTGGCGCCTAGCATCAGAGATTTTATCCCTGGGATTTGAATTTTGAATTTCAAATAAATTTGTTGGATCAATTATTTAATTATTATTTTTAAATATAATTTAAATAGATAATTAAATGAAATTATCTAATCAGTTTTAATTTGAATTATATTTTAATTAAATAAATATTATTTAGATTAAATATCTTTATATAAATTTCATATACGTGATGTTTAGAAAATGATGAATAATCGGACTCTATCTCTAAAGCGATAGTTTTCTCTAAACCTTCTCTCTGTCAAAACTCTCTAGATCTCATGTGTTGAGTACATCTAGGGAGTCACATAAATCAACATTTTGAATCCTACGTGCCCACACACGTCCTTGTGTGTTTGAGGATTGGTCTGGAAGATCAGGGTGTGAGATCTCAGAACACTAGATAGGAAGATCGTTGATTTATACAAAAAAACTCAAGGACACTTGATAGGCTACAAGAGGCAATCCATGATCTATTTGTATGTGATTTAATATTTATATATGTATATGATCCTGTCTGGTATTAATATTTATTAAAAATGGTCAATATATTCCACTGCGTACCTTTAATTTGATCATTTAATACCAACAAAAGCTTGATTATTGATCTGTTTTATATTCAAAGACATTTTTTTTTCAATTTTTTTTACAAAACCAGAAACAATTGCAATAAAAATATATCGAGCCTCTATCGAGCTCTATTGAGCAAACCAGAATTACTAGCAATGAAATAATATTGAGCCCCATCAAGCTTTGTCCAGGAAATTGCAATAAAAATCTATTGAGTCCCTATCGAGCAAATACCTAAACAAAAAATAAGCATTACATGTCGAGCAATATCAAACTGTATCGAGCAGCTATCAAGCTAACATACAAACATTATTTTACGATTTAAATGACCCATATCAAGCCTACATCTAGCATTATTGAGAAAAAAACCCAAAAAATAAAATACCCACATCTAACAATATCGATACCCAGATAAAAATCAACACAAATTCAGATTGAATTATTCCATACATTTTAACACTAAAAAAATAAAAAATTTAGTCCTAACCTTGATGTTGGGTGGGTGCCATCGTCGACGTTACAAAGAGACGAGAGAGAGAGAGAGAGAGAGTGTGGGCTTCAGGGTTTGGTTCTTGACGGGTTTGACCGGGCATGACTAGGTTTGGGTGTTCAATGGATTCGACAGGGTTCAATAGCTTGACTAGGTTTTTGGTGCTTCGATTCGAGGGAGAGAGAAAAAGTGAGAGATTGGGAAATTGAAGGAAAGAGGAGGGAGGATTGGGAGAAATAATAAAAGGGGCATTTTGGAAAAAATGGAAAAGAAGAGGATTATTATTTTTGTGCATAATAAGTGGGCATTTTTTTTAACTAGGAGGCCACACTTAGCATAGAAACTCAAATTTCCCTAACAAAATATGCTCATACTTATTTACCAACGAAATTCCATTGGACCTTTGAGTACATAAGCAATTATGAATCAATATTAAATGACTGTGAAATCCAAAGAGTTGCTGGAGTAGCTCAGTTGGTTAGATCGTGTGGCTGTTAACCACAAGGTCGGAGGTTCGAGCCCTCCTTCTAGCGATGCAATTTTTTATTTTAAAATTTATTTTAAGAAAATAATATAATAGAGTTAAACGCGAGCTGCAGGTTTCGAAACCGCGTGGGTGTAGCCTACATGAATCCAGTACTGCCCGATAACCACTCCGGCATGCCCACTATTCGATCTGTGTTCTTTAATTTACAATTTAACTAAAAACAAAGCATACTATCAAGGCTTTTTTATTTTTTATTTTATTTTTAAATAGAAGCAACGTGGAATGCACTTTTATTTAATTTTAAAGTTGTAAACATACTTATTTAAATATATATTTTTTAATTATCATATAAATTTTAAATAAATAAAAAAATGTTTAATATAATGTATTAAAAATATTAGGGCAAAACAGTGTTTATAATTTTAATAAAAACTGTTGGTTCACTTTTTTTAATATATATATAATTAAATGAATTACAGTTCTATAGTATATATAAATATTTATATGAATAATCTATGCATATATGATATCTAAACACAACATTAACATGAATATATATTTATATGATTACATGACATATTATATATAAATTACAATAATATTGAAAAATAAATTAATAATAGAAAAAGTCATAGTGTAGAGTAGTATACATGGATCAACTAGTTTTAGTTTTTAATGTATCTCACAATGTCCTTTGATGAATTTGATGATAAATAAAAAAAGCTCAAATTACTTGATAAAAACAAACTATTACACAAATTTATAAGATAAAAAAAATGATATATATGGTTTATTATTTTTAAATAAATATGATTTAATTATTTTAATTATCATAAAATATCTTAAAAATATCATATTTTAATTAATTTAGTTTTGTTAAGTTTATGTTTGTTCTAATTTTTGAATTTGACAGTGACAACAAGATATTATATATTACATGTTTAATATAATATTAATATTATACATGAATTTTAATTTATGTTTGTTGCTATTTTTTATTTTATTTTATTTTATTTTTGAAAAGAAAATTTGTTGCTAGTTGCTAACATAATATATTATATTATATGTTTAATATGATATTATTCTAACAAGTGAAGTTTAAGTTTAATTAAATTTTATTTAAGTTATAAAACGTATGTTAATATTAAAACATGTATATACACACGACACTAAAATTATATATAATAATTAATAAACTTAACGTTGTTGTTAAGTTTGCTATTGTTTGGATTTTATTATATATATATATATATATATATATATATATATTAATCATATTAATATGGTATTAATAGTATATATTATACATGGATTTTAATTAAATTTAAGTTTGTTGCTAGTTTTTTTTAAAAGAAGTTTGTTGCTAGTTGCTAGTTGCTAGTAGATTATATTATATTATATGTTTAATATGATATTATTTTAATATGTGAAGTTTAATTAATTTTATTTAAGTTATAAAAAGTATGATTTTATTATTTTTAAATAATTATTATTGTAAAATATCTAAAAAAATATCTCATTTTAATTTATTTAATTAATTTTACTTGAGTTTAAGTTAGGTTTTGCAATCTACCGTTAAATACTAGAAAATATAAATGCACTTCGTGCAATCTTTTGTAATAATTAAAAATTATTTTTTTTGGAGATTGCATAGTTGAGATTTCTTTTTATCCTACTCGTACAACATGTTTCTTACATGGACACATGAGGATTTCTTGACCATAGTTTTTTAATGATTATGTTCATTGTATAACAAATCTCCTGTAAGTTTTAAAAAATTATGAATAATAAGGGTTATTTTGGCCGATTACCCATTTGGATCAAATTTACTTTTAGATCTCGTATTTTGTGAAAATGTTAAAAATAATAATATAAATATTGATTATTTGAACACTATATATTGGCCGATTACCGATTTTGACACTTTATTTTTAAAAATTACCTTTGGACTATGTTTTTATTCAAAAAGTTAAAAATTATTTATAAAAAGTAAATTATATAAATTTATATAATTTATATTTTCTGTAAGGGTTCATATTAGTTTGAGTCTTGTATTTTAGTCGATTATCCATTTGGACCTTTTATTTTTAAAAATTAACTTGCGGGCATCGTGTTTTGTCAAAATGTTAAAAATATGAATAAATAGATAAATTATTTGAACCACGTGTATTTTTGTCGATTGCCCGTTTATACCTTTTATTGTTAAGAACTAACTTTAGGATTACATGATTTATCAAAAGTTAAAAATAAAAATAGATAGATTATTAGTATTATTATTATATATAGATATTTTTAATTGACATATATTATAATTATTATTAAAATAAAAAATAGAAAATAGATATAGTTATTTCCTTGATTTATTAATAGCCATAAATTAGAAAGGTAGTATAAAAAATGAGAAAACAATGATGTTTATTATTATAATTTATACATGTTGTAAACATATATTTTAATAAAACTATTTACGTTTAAATAATAAGCATAAATACTATGAATAAACTATTTTTTATGACAATGTTTTCTCCATAATTTGGCCTTGGTAGTTATGAATTATCCATCAATTTATTAAGTTTGTTATGAAGTTGTTTCATTTAATTTCATTCAATATATATATATATATTTTTAAATGAAAATGATTAAAAAATTTCAAGATATCAATAAATTATATCCCTCTTCAAAAATAAATTATTATAATAATACAAATTTGAGTATAACTATCCAGAATTTGAATAATTTGGTTATGTCTCTATTAATTACTTTTATATTTTTTATTATTTATCCATCAATGGTTTTAATTAACTATATGATCATTATGAATTTTAACTATGATCATTGCTATAATAATTTTGTGATCTTTGATTTTTCTTGTTTTTACACAATCACACATAGATTTGTACCATCTTCAAACAAAAAAAAAAACCTAAAATGGTTGTATTGTACCAAATCACGAAGCCAACAAATAAAATTTGTTTGATATTGTTTCTAGTTTTCTTATTGTTTTTGTTTTTCCTGCAATATTTAAAATTGTTGGTTGGTTCTTTAAAAAACAACATTAGATTTTCATTATTTTTTTTAAATGAAACAATTTGGTAGAAATATTTATTATAGCAATAATTGTTTTTTTCTTCATTTTTTTTAAATGCTGAACAGTTTTGTATAGCCTTTGCTTTCGTATTTTCCTCAAGAATAAAATCTAAGACATGGTATAAAATGATACAAATCAAAGACACTTGATCTCATGGTGGCACAATGCTTTTGGAGATTTGAGAAAGTATATGATTACAAACAACATCATGTTAACAATTTCAATATCACCCACACCACATATACATCCGACAACATCTAAAACATGATAGAAAAATAAGATGAAGATATTAGAATATAAAGAATAATAATTTAAAATAAAATCTTTAAAGATTAACAAATAATAATAATTGAATAAAAACCCAAGAGGATTGTGTTATCACTAACATGTATATCAATCAAATTTGGAGATATGAATGTGAATTCATTGAAAACTGAAATTGAAAAAGTTTAGAGAGAAGAAGAGAAAAAAAAAATTAGAGTAGAGGAAAATATGAGATTAATAGAGAATATTTAGAATATAAAAAGATTCACAAAGAGATATTTATATATATTTAAATAATAATATCTTATAAATATTTCATTTAAATTTAGAAAATTACATTTATTATTATTATAACGTGTGTAGTAATTTATTAGTGTAACTACATTTTAAAAAAAATTTAATTAATATGATAAATAGGAAATAGGAGAAAACGAACCAAAAAAACGTAAGAAGAGTTTTTAATTTTAGATATTTAGATAGTTTATATATTATATTTTTTCTTTTTTAATTATTAACTAATAATTTTATAGATATTTAGATAGTGTAGATATTATAGTTTTTCTTTTTAATTATTAACTAATAATCATAAATTTGAAAAAGAAGAATTAAAAAATATGAAATTTTAGAAAATAGAAAGAGTGATTTTTTTTTTTTAAAATTAATTAATATGGTAAATAGGAAATATGAGAAAAAACACCTAAAAAACGTGTGAAGAATTTTTAATTTTAGATATTTAGATAATAACTACTAATATTTCAATAATATGATTTTTTTATATAAATTAAAAAAAATAATTATATATATTAGTACTCATGATTTATCTATAAATAATTACATCAATTTCTGTTAGATATTTAATAGATGATTCTAATCAATTTGATAATAATAATTTAATAATTATAACAATCTGACATTTAAAATTAATAATAGTAAATATTTTTTTTTAGAAATAAGACTATCATAGTAATTATATTAAAAACTCTTGTATACATATACAATTTATATTAATGTGTAACTAAATTTAAACTAATATTTAAAATTAATAATGATAAATATTTTTTTAGAAAAAAGACTATCATACGTAATTATATTAAAAACTCTTGTATACATATTAGATACAAGTAACGTGCAATATGCACATTTGTTTAGCTTTATTTATAAAATTTATTGATTATTTTTATTGAATATATCTTAATGTCATATAAATTTCAAATAAATATCCTATTTTAATTAAATAATTTATTTATTTTTTGTTTAAGTTTATGTCTGGTCTAGTTTTTGAATTTGGGAGTGACAATAAGAGATTTTCTATTATATGTTTAATGTAATATTAAATATTATACGTGGATTTTAAATTTAAGTTTCTTGCTATTTTTTTAAGAAAGCAATTTGTTGCTAATCCACAGTAGATTATATTTTATGTTTAATATAATATTATTCTAATAAGTGAGTTTAAGTTTAATTAAATTTTATTTAAGTTATAAAATATATGATTTTATTATTTTTAAATAATTATCATTGTAAAATATCTCAAAAATATCATATTTTAATTTTTTTAATTATTTATTATTTTTAAATAATTATCATTGTAAAATATCTTAAAAGTATCCTATTTTAATTTGTTTAATTATTTATTATTTTTAAATAATTATCATTGTAAAATATCTAAAAAATATCATATTTTAATTTTTTTAATTATTTAATTTATTTTATTTAAGTTTAAGTGTTTACAAATTACCGTTAAATATAATAATATTCTGTTAAATATAAGAATATTCCGTTAAAATTAACATTAAAAAAAATAAAAAACCGTTAAAACCAAGAATTTCCGTTATCTACACACTTATTTTATAGAAGAGATATATCTTATACTAATGTGTAACTAATTTTAAACTAATGTGTAACTAAATTAATTTTTTTAAAAAGTAAATGTATTAATGTGGATTGTGTAATGTTTTTTTTTTTTTACAAAAGAAAATTAAGTTTGTTTTTAAAAAAAAAGAGAAGACTTTAGGTGTACTCAGATAAAGACTCATCTTATTATATTATATATAATATGATATATTTATATATAATATTATTAATTTAAATAAATATTTTATAAATATCTTATTTAAATTTAAACTAATATGCAACTAAAATGAATAAAAAAAATTAAATTAAATGAGAAAATAGAAAGAATGTTTTGAAGAGATTTTAGAGTGCCACATCATCTCCTTGAAGCTCTCTTTTATATATATACTAGGTATAAGCAACGTACAATGCACGTTTACTTAGTTTTAAAGTTGTAAACATTGTCTATAATTTTAATAAAAACTGGATCACTGTTTTTAATATATATATATATATAATAGAATGAATTATAGTTCTATAGTATATATTTATATCAATAATCTCTACATATATAACATCTAAATACAATATTGACATAAATATATATTTACATGACTACATGACATATATATATAAATTACAATAATATTTAAAAAGAAATTAATAATAGAAATAAAATAAGAATATAAAAAGTCATAGTGTAGACAATATTATATATCAACTATTTTTAGTTTCTAATGTATCTCGTAATGTCATTTGGTGAATTTGATGAAGAAAAAGAACTCCAAATCACTTGATAAAAAATAAATTATCACACAAATTTATAAGATAAAAAAATGATATGTATGCCTTTAATATTTTAAAATAAATATGATTTAATTATTTAAATTATCATAACGTATGTTAAAAATATCCTATTTTAATTAATTAATTTTTGTTTAAGTTTATATTTGTTCTAGTTTTTGAATTTGGTATTGACAATAAAAGAATATATATTATATGTTTAATATAATTTTAATATTATACGTGGATTTTATTAAAATTATAAAACGTGTGGTTTTATTATTTTTAAATAAATATCATTGTAAAATATCTCAAAATATCTTATTTTAATTTGTTTAATTATTTATTTAATTAATTTAATTTAAGTTTAAATCATGTTTACAATCTACAGTTAAATATAAAAATATGCTGTTAAATATAAGAATATTCCGTTAAAATTAATGGAAAAAAATAAAAAACCGTTAAAACCAATAATTTATGTTAACTACACACTTTTTATATAGAAGAGTGACAAAGTTGGTAAAATGTGTTTCCTTGCTCTCTTTCATTCACCTTTAGGTAATATATATATATATATATATATACAATATTACAAGCTAAAATGTGTCTACAACTATCTATATACCCTAGAATTATGGCTATTAACTCATTCACCAAATCACAAAGATCACCAAATCACGAAGAGATACACATGATATACATATTCTAAATATAGAAGATTATGATATTGTAATACCCCCCCTCAAGTTGGAGCATGAAGATCACAAATGCCCAACTTGCCAAGTAGATACAAAAACTTGCGCTTGCCAAGGGCCTTGGTGAAGATGTCTGCAAGCTGATCATCAGTAGACACATGATACGTAGAAATAATTCCATCACGAATGGCATCACGCACATAATGACAATCAACTTCAATATGCTTGGTACGCTCATGAAAGACAGGATTTTGAGCAATGTAGAGGGCCGATTGACTATCACAATATAAGTGCATGGCTGGCGAATGTGTGACACCCAAACTTGCAAGCAAAGCTTTGAGCCACTTCAACTCGGAAGTGACAGCGGCCATAGAACGATACTCAGCCTCAGCGGAAGACCGAGACACTGTGTGTTGTTTTGTGGTCTTCCAAGAAATCGGAGAAGAGCCAAGAAACACTATCCAACCAGTAAGAGACCGTCTAGTCAAAGGACACGTAGCCCAATCTGAATCACACCAACCTGTCAGTGATAATTCACAATCAGTGCGAAGTAGAATGCCTTGGCCTGGACACCCTTTTAAGTAGCGAACCGTACGAAGTGCCGCATCCCAATGATCCTGACGAGGGTGTTGCATAAACTGAGCCAAGATATGAACAGTATAAACCAAGTCTGGACGTGTGAATGATAAGTAAATGAGACGACCCACAAGTCGTCTATACCGCTCAGGATCGATGAGCAATGGGCCTTTGGCGAGAGCCAATGTGTGATTCTGCTCAATGGGAAAGCCAGCGGGACGAGACCCCAATAAGCCAGCTTCAGCAATAATATCAAGTGTGTATTTTCGCTGACACAAGAAGATGCCCTCTGAATTACGAGCAACCTCAATACCAAGAAAATATTTCAGGACACCCAAATCTTTCATATGGAAACACTCATGCAAATAGGCTTTGAAATGATTAACAGCGGAAGCATCATTACCAGAAATAATGAGATCATCAACATATACAAGAACATTGAGTTGGATCGATCCCCGATGGAGTGTAAACAAAGAATAATCTGAATAAGACTGAAGGAAACCATAGGTCTTCAAAGAAGCAGCTAACTTAGCAAACCAACATCGCGGAGCCTGTCGTAGACCATATAAAGACTTCTTGAGACGACACACTAAACTAGGATTGCGAACGTTGAAGCCAGGAGGAAGTTTCATGTAAACTTCTTCATCAAGATCACCATGCAAAAATGCATTATGAACATCCATCTGATGCAAAGCCCAATTCTTGACTGCTGCTACTGCTAAGAAGGTGCGAACAGTGACCATTTTTGCAACGGGAGCAAAAGTTTCATTATAATCAACCCCCTCAACTTGATGATTGCCAAAAATAACTAGACGAGCCTTAAGACGCTCTACTTGCCCGTCTGCATGGTATTTGATTTTGTAAACCCATTTAGAACCAAGAGCCTTTTTATGAGGAGGTAACATTTCCCAAGTGCCATTAGCTTCTAAAGCAGCAATTTCTTGCTGCATAGCCTTGCGCCAACCTTCATATTGCATAGCTTCCTTAAAGGAACGAGGCTCAGTGCCGTCAGTGATAGCTGCAAGAAAAGCACGGTGTCGTGGAGAAAACTTATTACAATTCACATAATGTGCTATAGGATAAGAAGTACCTGAGGAGCTGGTAGAAGACGATGAACACTCAGATGGACTCGAAGATCGTACAGTGTGGGTAACAAAGTCACGAAGAAGAACGGAGGGACGCTTATCCCGCAACCCGCGCCCCAAGGCATCAGCGGATGCAAGAGGTATCGGGGATGGGCGTTCCAACACATCATCAGTCCCAATTGTAGGGGTTGCATGGTCATCAACCAAAATATACTCCAAGTCATCCGAAAAATCAACATTAATCCCCACATTAGAATCAGGTGGCGGCGAGGAAGGAGTGGGCACTTGAGAAGTAGAAGCAGTCACGTAAGGAAATTCATTTTCATGAAACTTGACATCTCTGGAAACAAAGATGTCACCAGTCTGAAGGTCATACAATTTCCATCCTTTCTTCCCATGTGGGTAACCAATAAAAACACACTTCCTACTTCAAGGAGCAAATTTATTACCTTTAGCCTTTTGATTGTGAGCAAAAGCTAAACAACCAAAGACCTTAAGTTCATCAAAGGCAGGTGCGTGGCCAAAGAGAATTTCAAAGGGAGTTTTATTTTGGAGTAAACCAGAAGGAGTTCTATTAATGAGATACACTGCACCAAGCACACATTCTCCCCAAAAAGTAATAGGAAGATTTCCTTGAAACATTAAAGCACGACCCACATTAAGAATATGTTGATGTTTTCGTTCCACTCGACCATTTTGTTGAGGAGTGCCAACACAAGAGGTTTGAAAAATAATGCCATTTGTATCAAAATAATCTAACATGCATTGAAACTCCGTACCATTATCACTTCTTACTAATTTGACATGTGTTTCAAATTGACGGGCAATCATAGCAAAAAATGAACAAAAAATTTGATAAACTTCTGTTTTTGAACGCAATAAATAAACCCATACAACTCTTGAAAAATCATCCACCAAAGTTAAAAAATAATGTGCTCCACACGAAGAGGGTATCTTATTGGGGCCCCATAAATCACAATGAATAAGTTCAAAAGTTCGACAAGCTTTACTATCACTTACAGGAAAACTATCACGTTTTTGTTTTGCTTGAGGACAAACATCACATGCTTTATTCAATTTCTTTTGAGAAGTACTAGAGGAAATAGCAGGAACTAATTTGACGACTCTATCAGATGGATGCCCGAGACGACGATGCCACAACTCAAAATCTGAAATCTCTGGAACCGTTACCGCACACACTGTAGGAATCCGTCGAAAATAATAGAGTCCATCCTTACGTTCACCGGCTCCAATCAGACTCCTCGAGCGTAGGTCCTGTATAGCACATAAAGAATCAGTGAATTGTAAAATGCATTTAGAATCATCAGTTAATTGTGACACTGAGATTAAGTTACAATGGAACTGTGGTACAAATAAAACATGCTCAAGTATCAACCCATCAGTCAACAAAACGCGCCCAGCCATAGTAGCAATGGCATGTGCGCCATTAGGTAACCCAACAGAACATTGCAAAATAGGATGAAGGTCCGTCAAACATGATTCAGTGCCAGTAACATGATGAGAAGCACCAGTATCAAGAATCCAGGAAACAGTAGAGAACTCACCCATCATCTGATCAGACTGGCGATTATTTATCATATTCAATAAAATCTGAACCTGCTCCGGTTTCAGATCATGCAAAGAAATGCTAGAAGGCCCATGAGAGGAAGCCATTGAATCGTTCCCACCATTAGCCACAGCATTGGCAGTAGCGACCGTGGTGGCCGCGGCTTTGGGCCGACCACGAGGAGCAGTCAGAGGAGGCACAAGAGATGGTTGTGCAGGGGGTCGTGCACTGCCTTGGACGCCACGATTCCGATCTTCCCACCAATCTGGATATCCATGCGTTTTGAAACATGAACTGTCATCATGACCCGATCGCTTACAAACAGAACAATACAATTTTGATTTATCGGGACGAGTAAAACGAGCCTTGGGTCATGTAGTTTGGAGAGCAAACGCATGGATTTCCTCCTTGTCCGCTCTGTCACGAGCAATACCCCGAGACTTTTCTTCCTGAAGACATGCTTGATACACACGATCGAGATCAGGTAAAGGAGAAGTGGACAACAAATTAGAACGTACCGTGGCATATAAATCATCATTGATGCCAATGAGAAATTGATGGAGTTTCTCCTCCTCTCGATCCGCAGCGAACCGGCCAGCAAGATTACAAGTACACTTACCACAGTCACACGCATGGAGAGGTTTGAGACGATCCAATTCATCATACAATCCCATCAAACGAGTGTAATAATCATCAATAGACATAGTCGAAGTTTGCTTACAGTTGGTAATATCTGCTCGCAATTGTTGAAGGCGAGGACCGTTGGCCACGCAAAAACGTCTCTCAAGATAATCCCAAAGTTGTTTGGCTTCATCATGAAAAGGAATGGAGGTCGCCAATTTCGAATCAAGAGTCCGCATGATCCATGAGACAAGCATAGAATTGACAGTGTCCCAATCAAGTTGTTTCTTCTTGTCCGTCGGTTTAGTGATTGTCCCATCAACAAACACAAACTTTCGGCGAGCTTTCAAGGACAATTTAATTGCACGTGCCCATACAATATAATTGTCATTAGAGAGGATCACATGGGTGATCATATTACCGGGTTGATCCCCAGACCCAAGATAATAGGGAGAGTGGGGATCGATTTTTCCATCATCAGCCATATTGAAAAAAATAGATGGTTGGGTTTTTTTTTTTTTTTTTTTTTTTTTTTGAGATATATATATATAGATGGAGAGATGCTCGTGGGTTCTGGGTTGGTAGATTAGAGGGAATATGGATATGGATATATATATATAGATATATATATGAAAGGGAGAAAGAGAGAACGGTAGATGGGATATATGGTATATGGATATATGATAGATGAGATGGAGAGATATGGAATATGTGGAGTTCTTGTTTCTGTCGAGGTAATGAAGGAAAAGAGAAAAAAATAGATGGTGTGAGCTTGCTAGGCTGCTAGGGCTCTGGTACCATGACAAAGTTGGTAAAATGTGTTTCCTTGCTCTCTTTCATTCACCTTTAGGTAATATATATATATACAATATTACAAGCTAAAATGTGTCTACAACTATCTATATACCCTAGAATTATGGCTATTAACTCATTCACCAAATCACAAAGATCACCAAATCACAAAGAGATACACATGATATACATATTCTAAATATAGAAGATTATGATATTGTAATAAAGAGATATATATATATAGATTTTGTTAAATATAAAAAATATTCCGTTAAAGTTAATGGAAAAAAAAATAAAAAACTGTTAGAACAAAAAAATTTTGTTATCTACACATTTTTTATATTTTATATTTTAGAGATTTGATGAAAAAAATCACTATTTTACTTAGAAAATATTATTTAACCTGTATTTTTTTTAATGATTAATTTGTAAGAATGTAGTTAGGAATTTTTAGCATGGATGTTTTAAATTGTTCATGAATTCAAAATTTGGTATACGAATAATTGAATGTATGTACATTTATATTTTCAGGGAAGGTATATTAATATTAAATTTATTAAATCGTAACACTGCATTCCAATTGACTAATGTTTGCTAAATTTGAAACGAAGTTAACATGTGATTGGATGAAGAGAAGTTTGCAAAAATATGGTAAAAATTAAGTTAATTCTTATATTTGTGAGCATTTAGCTTTTGTCACCAAATTTAAAAGATAATTAAAAGTATAGTAATCTAATAAAATATAAAAAAATACAACACAAAACTCAATTTCTCCCTTTCTGCTCTCTCTCTAACTCTTTCCTACAACTCTATTTTCATTCTCTCCATTTTTTCTGGCCTCCCACTCACCAACTCCATTTCCGACGGCACAGGGCCTCTATTTTTCATTGGCCCCTCTCTTTGTCATTAAAGAACACTAGTCACAGAGCCTCATGAGTCCGACCCCTCACTAGTTGCCACCACCTTCTCTTGCGCACCGCCATCCACTATGTCGTTGCCGGTCGTCTAGCCATTCTTCTTCTTCTCAGAACTATTTTTTTTTCTTTTCTAGATATGGTGTGTTATCAGTTACTATTCAGTTGTTATTTTGACAGGGTAACCGGTTACCACCTTATTTTTCTTCTTCTTTTACTTCCAAGATCTTTTATTCCATCGATATGGCTTAGTAATCAGTTACCATTCAGTTCTTATTTTGATAGGTGTTATCCAGATTTCCGGATAGCGTTTAGATTGATGACCTCGGGGAAGTAGAATTATCGATGTCTTTCACGGAGGGTGACCAGAGCTCGCGGATGGACAGAAAGGCTTCGCCTCTCCTGTTTAGTATCCGGATTACTCTTCCAAGCAAGCACAACACGGAAACTCGTCGACTCTCCCGGACTCCCGAAGGATACCCCTCGGGGAGGCCCCTTCCAGGAGAGGCTCTTCGAGTGGTCTCCGCGGAAACAGTTCCGTGCCTCGCACAGAACAAAACCGAAGGGTCGAGTCCGGGAGAAGGCATATTTGGAATGATATCCGTCTGACACAGGATCCCGCCTGACACGCCCGTCAGGTCAAAGTCGCACACATCCCAGCACGCCTAAGGGTACCTTTTCGCCTACTGTTCCGCTGACAACTTGGAAAAGACGGCTGACTTTGTGTGTTCCCCATACTTTCACGTAAATATACCCACATAGAGTCTTGTAGCCATGCGACTACAGTAATTGTATCCCCTATTTATGGCTGGTGTAATTAAGACTCATGTACGTAGAGAAAAACCCTAATCCGAAACCCTAGCTATAAAGACCCCTTCATTTTACAAGAAGAGGGACGACCAACAGATCACATAGCAAAAACTCTACCAAAATCTCTCTAGCTTCATCTTCTTCAAGAGAACCCGAGAGAAACATTGTGAGTGTGTGAAGTTCTTGTGCACCAGCCATCTTACTGTAACCTTTTCCAAGTATAATAACATCGACTCGTGGACTAGGGCTTGTTAACGCCTGAACCACGTAAAAACACTGTTTGTTTAGTTACATTTCAGCATTTCTACAGTTCTTATCTTTTTATTATTCTGTTAGTTATTCGTTTCCGAAAAACTCGATAAACATTTTGGTGCTTTCATTGAGAGCTGTAGGAAGTTGTTAGTCAGCTCTTTTTCTGTGTACGTTTTTTGTATTCACTTCGTACTAAAGAGATGGTGACTACGAGAAAATCCGCTGTTGACAAAAATGCTACGGTCAACCCCGATACCGTGATGGAAGATGTGGTGCAAAGAGAACCCTTAGACTACCAAGGTGAAGACCCGACATCCCGCCAGGATCAGGTCAGTACCGAAGATACAACATACTTAGAAGACGAAGAAGAGTATGTCCAAGACGGTTATTACAAGGACGGCTGCTACTATGAGAAGGACCCAGAACTGGTCCAAGTAGCCGAAGAACTGGTGGCCACTAAGGCCAAGCTTGCTGAGCAGGAGCGCGTCTCTGAAAGAATGCAACGCATGATGGAACGCCTCCAAAGTAAGTTCGGAGATCTAGGCGACTCGGACGAGGATGCCTCTGTTCGAGGTGGGGCTGACGCCCCCATGCCGGATCCACCCGCTGCTGGACCATCCAAAGCCGCCCCCAACAAGGGCAAAGAAAAAGTTGGAGAGCCTGTGCGCGCTGACGCCCCTACACCTCCTAAAGGCGTGAATCACCAGGCCGACTGCCCCCCCCGCGCGCAGAAGGTCTCTGGCGCTCCTAAGCCCAGACGTCCTTCAGCCCCAAGGGGGCACTCTGTGCCTAAAGGGCCCGGTGCTAAGGCACCCAGGCCTAGGGGAAGGAACAACCGCCCCAGTGATTCCGTCAATCAGGACGGTCGGGCTGCGAACTCGCACTCCGAAGATAGCTGGTCCACGGTGGACCTAAGAAGAAGGTTGGAGGCCAAGTATGAAAAGGCCAAAGGGGAAAAGGCCCGGCCTCGCGGAGATGACCTCCGAAATCATATTAATGACAAGCTCCGGGGACGTGACCTCCCGGAAAGTGATACGAAGAGGCTCGAGGAACAGATTGCTGCCTTGACCAAGCTGGTCCGGAAGCAAAGTGGGGCCCTGTCAGATTCTGAGGAGGAAGACCCGGAACCATGTATTAGGAGGATCGCGGAAACGTCCCTCCCGGATAACTTCAAAATGCCTCACATAGAATTATATGATGGGAGAACAGACCCGCGTACCCACCTAGCTAAATACAATAAAATGATGCAAGTGGCGCGTGTCAGTGAGGACGCCAAATGCATGTGCTTCTCACTCACCCTTACCAAGTCCGCGGAGGACTGGTGGAAAAGATTAGCTCCCAGATCAATCCACAGTTGGAAGGAGCTACAGTCCGCGTTTAGGAGGCAGTTTATTGCTGCCCGCGACCACGCCATGGAGGTTGGTTCCTTAACCAACATCAAGCAGCAACCCACTGAGAACCTCAAAGCTTTCATTCAGAGAATGATGGAAGCTGCTGCAAAAACCAAGGTCAGCGATGACATGAAGCTGATCGCCCTTCAATCGGGCCTTACTGTCGGCTCCCTGCTATGGGGGGAAATGCAAAGGAGACGGGCAGAAACACTGTCCGAATTCATGTCAAAAGCTCAGGGAATCATCAACCTTGAGGATGCCTACCAGCAGGCCTTTGGAGTTCCCCCGGCTCCAACCCCTTCCGTGACTGCGCCGAGCTTTGCTTCGCAAGCTCCCGCACCAGCCCTCACGCTTCCAGGAGCCCGATTCACTCCAAGTGTATATGGGCCTTCCGCGTCTGCTCAGACGCCGAGTCAAACCCATTTCTCTGGGTACGGAGCAGTACAAACCAGATGTAGTATCGCTCCTGGCATGCCGCAGCCGCAAGTGGAAGCCCCAGAACAAAATTTGAGCCAATCGCGAAGCAAACGAAGCGGAAGAAACTCCAACCGGGGAGACCATTCAAAGAAACCCCGAAAGGACTATGAGCCCAAGTTCACGGAATATACCAGTTTGATAGACTCGCGAGAGAATGTCTATCAGGCGACCTGTAATATGGTCAACTACAGGAAGCCCCCGAAAGTGTCTCACGGAGGAAGGCGTCCGCGAGACTCCAATAAGAGGTGTGAGTTTCACGGAGACGTGGGGCACACCACGAATGAGTGCCTTCAGCTGAAGGATGAGATCGAGTCCCTGGCAAGAGCGGGACACCTCGGTCAGTGGGTGAGGATACCCATTATCTATCCCGGACAGGGGGTAGTTCACGGAGCTGCATATTCCCCGGGACAGAGGGGGGCCGCTAGCGCTCCTGGAGCCGGTCACCCCCAAGCTCCCGGGTCTCAGTTCCCAGCACTTCCTGCTCCACCTGCTCCGGCGCCCATTGCCTTGTTGGCTCCAGGACCAGGCAACCCATATCCGCCCGGCCTTGCTCCGCCACCCATTGACGGACACGTCGCCACCATTTCCGGAGGACCACACCTTGCCGGAAGTACCCGCAACTCCCAGAAGAGGTACTTGAAGGAGTTAGAGCACGCCGAGGAGATGTGCGCTTTGGTCCAATCACCTGCTCAACGTCCCCGAATGATGGATCTTCCCATCACCTTCACGGAGGACGATGCTCGACATGTGCACTTCCCCCACAACGATCCCCTCGTGGTGGAAGCCCAGATTGCCAATAAGAAGGTCTCACGGATCTTGATCGATAACGGAAGCTCTGTGAACATCCTCTTCAAAGCGGCCTTCCACGCGATCGGATTGACCGAGACGGACCTGGCCCCATGCCCCATCCAGCTTCAAGGTTTCAATGGGGACGCACTCATGCCATTAGGCAAAATTCAACTTCCAGTCACCCTCAGAGGAGAAAGCGACGCTTGTGCCTTCAAGCATAGCACATTCGTGGTGGTCGACTGCCCCACGGCGTATAATGCCATCTTAGGCCGACCGGTCCTGATCGATTGTGGGGCCATAACCTCGATACGCCACTTATGCTTGAAGTTTCCATGCGATGATGGGCGTATTGGCACCCTCCGAGGAGACCAAAGAAGTGCACGGAGCTGTTATAACGTCTCCGTCCGAGCCGTCTACACGGTCCGAGAGACGTTTGCTGCCATTCCTTTGGCGGAAGTATTGCCAGAAACTGGGGGTGCTCAGGAGGCATACTTTGACGAACTCGACCCAAGAGTGGGAATCGAGAAAGCAATAGAACCGATGGAGGAAGTCGAAGAGGTGATCCTCAACCCGGGAGAACCCACCAAGGTCATTCAGGTGGGGAAAAACCTGCCGTCGGCCGTTCGAGATAAGATCGTGGCCACTGTGAAGGATAATCAGGATATCCTGGCATGGTGCCACGCTGATATGACGGGGATTAATCCCAATGTTGCGTGCCACGCACTCAATATAGACCCATCTGCGACTCCAATTCGCCAAAAGAGGAGGCCGCTGGACCCAGTGAGAGCCGAAGCCGTCAAAGCTGAGGTGGACAAATTGATGTCCATAGGCTTTCTCCAGGAGTCGCACTATCCCGAGTGGTTGGCCAACCCAGTTCTGGTCCCGAAACCCGATGGGTCCTGGAGAATGTGCATTGACTTCACGGACCTAAACAAGGCCTGCCCGAAAGATTGTTTCCCTCTCCCGCGATTCGATCAGATGGTAGACGCTACTTCCGGGTACGAACTCTTATCCTTCATGGATGCATACTCCGGATACAACCAGATCAAGATGCATGTCGCGGACCAGGAACACACCAGCTTCCTCACGGATAAGGGTGTCTACTGTTACGTGGTCATGCCTTTCGGTTTGAAGAATGCTGGGGCGACATACCAGCGTCTGGTAAACAGAATGTTCAAGGACCAACTGGGGAGGAACATGGAGGTGTACGTGGACGACATGTTGGTAAAGTCCAAGACCTCCGGGGACCACAGTAACGACCTTGAGGAAGCTTTCGCCGTGATCCGAAAGTACGGGATGAAACTAAATCCAAAGAAATGTACTTTCGGGGTCTCGTCTGGGAAGTTCCTCGGTTTTATTGTCAGCTCCCGCGGAGTGGAAGCCAACCCTGAGAAAATAAAGGCGTTCATAGATATGCCTTCCCCCCGGAAGCATAAGGATGTCCAGAGCGTTACCGGAAGGATAGCTGCTCTCAGCCGCTTCGTATCCAAGGCCACTGACAAGTGTATCCCCTTCTTCAATGTTCTGCGAGGGAACAAGAAGTTCGAGTGGACCCCCAAATGCGAAGCAGCCTTCCAACACCTCAAAGAACATTTAACCCAAGCTCCCATTCTGTCCAAGCCTGTCGAAGGAGAGGCGTTGTTCTTATACTTAGCTGTGACTGAGCACGCAGTAAGTGCCGCTCTCGTCCGGGAAGATGGCCGTATCCAGCTCCCTGTGTATTACGTAAGCAAGAGGTTATTGGACGCCGAGTCCAGATATTCGATGATCGAGAAACTCTCCCTCTGCTTGCTGATCGCTTCATGGAAGCTGAGGCCATATTTCCAGGCGCACACCATCAAAGTACTCACCAACCACCCTCTCCGACAAGTCCTGCAGAAGCCCGAGTCTTCTGGCAGATTGCTTAAGTGGGCCATGGAACTGAGCCAGTTCGACGTCCACTACCAACCGCGTGTTTCCATAAAAGGTCAAGCTCTCGCGGACTTTATTGTGGAATGCTCGGGAATGAATGACCTCCCAGAAGATCCTGTCCCGGAACTTCCCACCTGGAAGGTCTATGTAGACGGAGCCTCAAATGAAAAAGGAGCTGGAGCGGGGGTCATCCTAATATCTCCCCAAGGGCATCAGCTCCAGAGCGCCATCCGTTTCGCGTTCCCAGCATCCAACAACGAGGCAGAACACGAAGCCATGTTAGCTGGGTTACGACTGGCCAGAGAAGTCGGAGCCCAAAAGATCGAAGTGTACAGCGACTCCCTACTTGTGGTAAACCAAATATCCGGGGAATACCAGACGAAAGGCGAAAGGATGGCTGCCTACGTGTCTCTCTCCCGCGACCTACTGCAGCATTTCAAAGGCTACCAAATCCGCCAGGTCCCCCGGGACCAGAACTCACTCGCGGACACGCTGGCCAAGCTTGCAACGGACCCGGAGATTGAACAGTATGGCTTAGTCCCCATCGGGCACTTAGAAGCCCCCAGTACTGAGACGCGAAGGATAAACGCCATCATCGACCATTCCCACTCCTGGATAGGACCCATCCTCAGATTTCTCACCACCGGAGAACTCCCCACTGATAAAGCTGACGCAAGGAAGCTCCAGTATCAAGCTCCCCGATACGTGGTTATGGATGGAAAGCTTTACCGCAGGGGGTTGTCCATACCCTTCCTTAGGTGTGCTGCCAGAACCGAAGTCAGCACCATCATCCATGAGATTCACGGAGGCTTCTGTGGCGATCATACCTCCGGGCTGAGCCTCTCCAAAATGATCCTTCGACAAGGATACTTCTGGCCCACCATGAAGAAGGATTGTGTGGATTATGTCAGGAAGTGTGAGAAGTGCCAGAGGTACGCCAAGGTTCCGCGAGCGCCGCCTACGGAAATTACCCTAATGACCAGCCCCTAGCCATTCGCCGTTTGGGGCATTGACCTAGTAGGTTCCCTCCCCACTGGAAAGGGTGGAGTGAAGTACGCCATAGTCGCGGTAGACTACTTCACCAAATGGGCTGAAGCTGAACCTATGAACACGGTCACATCAAAAAAAGCACTGGATTTTGTCATCAGGAATATAGTGTGTCGTTTTGGGCTTCCACGGAAAATTGTGTCCGACAACGGAAAGCAGTTTGACAGTGAACACTTCACGAACTTCTGTGCTTCGCATGGAATTATCAAAAGCTTTTCCGCAGTCGCCAAACCCCAGGCTAATGGACAAGTGGAAGCTGTAAACAAAATATTAAAAACCACGTTGAAGAAAAAACTCCAAGCCTGCAAGGTTCACTGGCCGGAAGAACTTCCGCGAGTACTTTGGGCCTATCGCACAACAGAGAGAACTTCGACGGGGCACATGCCTTATTCCATGACCTTCGGTTGCGAGGCCGTCATCCCAGTAGAAGCTATGATCCCCTCTCACAGGCAAGACACCTACGATCCTACCCGGAACCATGCCCTCCTCCAGGAGTCCTTGGACATGATCGAAGAGCTCCGGGAGCAGTCGCAGGTCCAACTAAAAATGTACCAAGGCAAGATAGCCCGACACTTTAACATGAGAGTCCATAGCCGTGCATTCGAAGTTGGGGACCTTGTCCTACGGAGAGTATTTCCTGCTACGCAGGATCCGGGAGTAGGAGTCCTCGGACCCAACTGGGAAGGCCCCTACGAAGTCCAAGAAAAAGTGGGCCATGGGACGTATCACTTAAAGAGACTCGACGGATCTAAAGTCCCGCGCGCCTGGAACGCGGAGCACCTCCGCCGTTACTACCAGTAGGCCCCGGACCATCCAGTCGGAAGTCCTTGGTGAAAATAACAAAAGTGAAAAATGTGGAAATAATCCTCCCTGTTGTAAAAACTAACGCCTAGCAGGCTAATTTAATGAAACACGGAGAGATTCACTCCACTTTTACTGCACTTTTTATCCCTATGTTCAAAGCTGCGTTTTAACAAGTGACCACGCGGTCCGGAGACGTCCAGACCCCACGCTCACTTGGGGGGTATACATGGCTAAGGCATAGCCATACACCCCTTGAACAAAACGTACACAGAACACCACTTATGTGCTAGCATTGTGTTTGAAGTTTTTAAATTGTTAAGCTTAGGTTTATTTGTTGCCATGAACATGCTTGCATTACGTGTCATATGTGCATTATGTGCTTATGTGAAAATTGCCATGGAAATGCCTGCCATTATGTATCATGAGAATTATCTCCTGTGTAGCCCAACGATGGACGGGACTGGGGGTTGAGGCACGTTCATAGAGCTACGCCAAAACACCCCCAACTCCTTGACAAGTCCTTTGCAGAAAGATCCGCGAGCGCTGTAGAGCTTTGCTTCGCAAGCTCCAGCTCAGGGTCCCGCAAGGCGAAAGATGGGAAGATCCGCGAGCGCTGTAGAGCTTTGCTTCGCAAGCTCCAGCTCCGGGTCCTGCAAGGCGAAAGATGGCAAGATCCGCGAGCGCTGTAGAGCTTTGCTTCGCAAGCTCCAGCTCCGGGTCCCGCAAGGCGAAAGATGGCAAGATCCGCGAGCGCTGTAAAGCTTTGCTTCGCAAGCTCCAGCTCCGGATCCCGCAAGGCGAAAGATGGCAAGATCCGCGAGCGCTGTAGAGCTTTGCTTCGCAAGCTCCAGCTCCGGGTCCCGCAAGACGAAAGATGGCAAGATTCGCGAGCGCTGTAGAGCTTTGCTTCGCAAGCTCTAGCTCCGGGTCCCGCAAGGCAAAAGAGGGCAAGATCCGCGAGCGCTCTAAAGCTTTGCTTCGCGCGGATCTAGCCTCGCAGGGCTCCATGCCAGGTCCCTGAAGTCAGCCACCATGAGGTTCGCAACAACAGTTAGTTTTGCTTCGCAAAGATCTAACCTTAAGTCTAGCGACGCTCACCAAAAGAACTCCCGTTCCAAACAATGGAACGACTCACCTTAGCAATCCCAGCGAACAGTATAACTACAAGTCCCGGGATTGGCTATTTGCCTCAGGAAAGATAAAGTACGGTGAAAGGAGCCTGGCCGTTGGAACCAGGAAACCTTCGTAACCTAGAAACTACGTGGGAAAAGACATCATCCGTTAAAGCTTCAAGTGGGAAGTGCATAGGTTTTGGCTGTTGGAACCAAAACCCCATACGCCCCTACAACAGTTTCTACCGTATAAATGTCTACCCTAAGCGCAAAGATAAATAAAGAACTCGGCAGAAAAGAAAGGAGAATGCTATGATTATGGCAAAAGTGTCCGCAATGAAAAATTCAAAATGAAAAACAATTAAAGATAAAACCCCTTCAAGCATTGGGGGTAACTACAGCGTCCACGACCGCAGCTTCGGGGGCATCTGTTTCAGCTGAGGCTGGCGGAGTCGGCTCATTGGAAGGAGGAATTTGGTCATGAGAAGGTTCAGAGGTCCCCGCCTCTCCGGGATCTCCCGCCTCAGGAGCTTCAGCACGTTCGTCAATGTTGTAAGTTTGGACGTACGCCTCTGGGCCCTGATCCCACACGAGTAGCTTCTCCCTCATGGCTTCGGCATCATCTCCCAGATAGCCTAACACCTCTGGGTTCACTTTCCAGAGTTGATGCATGAGGACCACATGCGATATATTAATAGTCCTGTTCAGTATCACCTCAGCATCCTCCTTCTCCTTCAACCGCTCCGCCTCGGAAGTTGCCAGCTGTGCTTCCGCGACAGTTAGTTGGGCCCTCAATTTTTCCATTTCGGCCTTGGAGGCATCCCGCTCCCCCTTAAGAGAATCAATCACCTTGCGCTGCTCCCTATTTTGGTTCAGCACGGATTGCTTCTCGGTCACATGCCCCCTGGCAGTGAATTGCAAAGCCCCGATCTCTTTATCCTTCTCGGCGAGCCCCAGCTGAAGCATAGACACGAGATCCCTGCTCCTCTTATGGAGTTGCTCCTCCTCGTGCAGCTTACTTTGAAGAGTGGAATATTCCTCTTGCCGCTTAAGGAGGAGATCGTTCTTTGATTGCAAGCGGGCTTCCAGGGTATCTTTCTCCACCTTGGCTTGGGACAGCTCTTCCCGGAGCTTGGAGTTTTCGGTCTTAATCCCATCCGACCGCTGTCTAAACTCATTCTCTGCCTTGGCCCGGTACTCTTGATATTTGGCAAGATATTTCTTCTCCGCCTCTTCTTCAGCCGTGCGCCGGGCCTGATCAATCTTCTCCGAAGCCCCCAAGGCCTGTTGGGTCAGTTTCTGTTTCTCCGCCTCCAAGGCCTGGCGAGCCAGTTGGCTCTCCTCCAGCTGAACCAGAGCTGCACCAACCTCCCGGAACGAGCGTTCCGCGATCATAGAGGCCTGCAAGGAAAGACAACAGAATGAGCTAAAGCAGGACCAAAAGACAGGTGATCCCAAAAAATAACAACTGACGGCTTACCCCGGACAGTTGCTGCTTCACAGCGTGTGTCAGCAACAGCGGATCCTTGCTGCTGCTGATGGCCCATTTCTCAGAATTGAGCTCGCATAAGCTCAGGGCCATGTCCTCCATCATCTCAGCTCCGAACGGCGCCAATGCACGTCCGAGCCTAGGCACCAGCCTCTTCTCCAAGGCTGGACCATCCAGAACCGCTCCGGCCGGGTGAAGAGATCTCACCCCCTCGGCCAGCTCAGCTCTCTTCACGGCAGACAAGTTATCTGCCCTTCCCTGAGTAACGGCCTTCTCCGCCTCTAACCGCCTCTTCAAAAAACTATCGGCCCGTCTTACACCCTCCAGGAGAGCAGCGGGAAAACTGGTTGGCTTCCGCGGAAAGTGGAACTTCAGGCCAGGCAGGGGAAGATTGGTTGTCTGAGAAGACGGAGACCCCGGAAGGGTGGACCCCCTTTGGGCTGGAGGAGGAGGCAGCCGGGGTATTAAGGCCCCGGTCTGTTGCTTTTGCTGCTGCGGTAGCAGAAGTAATTGCCCTTGTTGCTGCTGCTGGTTTGGATGTTGTTGTTGCTGCTGCTGCGGCGTTGGTGATTGTCTCTCTTGTTCCTGTTGCTGCTGTTGTTGTAGTTGTGATTGCTGTCGTTGCTGTTGTTGTTGCCTTCGACCGGGAGAAGAGTGTCTAAGGCGTTTGTTCTTAGCGCCCTCAGCATCTTCTCCGGGACGCTTGCTCACCCCAGTTGTCCTCACGGGGAACACAAGCCCTTCCCCGTCGCTACTGCTACTCGAGACCATCATAGTCTCGGAAGGCCCGTCAGCAGGGGACTTCTCTACCCTCGGAGACGCTTGCGCCTCGCCACTTGTCTTCTTGGGGGAGGCAGCCTTACCTCCCCTACCAGCCTTGGTCTTCCGTCCTTTCCCCGTGGACGGGTCTTGGCTGGTGGCAGCCTTCTTAATAAGCAAAGTAACCCTCCCCAACATCTTGGCTTCAGGATACTCTGCAAGAAACGTACAAAGCAAGGTTAACGAACCAACAAGCGATGAGAAAGAAGATAAGCGGAAGACAAGACAATCAACAACATAAAAGCACAAGCAAGCCCGCCAGCAGGGAACAAGAAACAAGAAAAAGAAAAGTTTGAAAGGGACGACCATGCACGAGATTCGTGGATGGCCTTCCCCGAGCAAAACAAAACATCGCTTCATGCTCCAGGAAGCTCCCGTACTCCTTGAAGTCCGGGAATGACATGCTGAGAGAAGAAGGGTCAACCATGATGACACCTTCTGGCAGACTACCATCACTCAGACACCAGAGGAGCTCATCTACCCTATCGCAGTACCTGTCGAAAGGTATCCTACGCGGATCTAGCCTAAGGAAACGGGGATCAAACCCCATCTAAGAGGTCCGAGAAACCTCAGACAGGCTGGGGGTGTGGATCAATCGAAAACTAGTCTTACCTCTCCCGGAGGTACTAGCCCCCGGAGCCCCTTCGTTAGGGTAAGCCGCGGCGTGGCGAGCCTCGATCTCCTCTTCCTCCGGCTGGGGGTCGGGGAACCTCTCCGCCCAACTAGGAGATAGAGTATTTTCGTCCCGAGCTGCTTGGGTGATCACCTTAGACAGCTCCAGGGCAATTTGCTCCCGGATGTCAGCCGACACCTGAGTCTGCCCCCTACCACTTAATGGCTCGATATTTTGGAAGGAGGCGAGTAACCCATACTCCCTCAACGATTCGGAGGTCACAAGTCCCTCCACTTTCAACTCTTCCTCAGAAAGCCCTTCGTAGAACTTGGACCTCCTTATCATCTCCGCGCAGCGAGGTGTCCGCGGAACGACTTCTGCAAAAATCAAATACAAGCGTTAGAGATCCTCCCAAAAAGCAAATCAAATGCAAAGAAACAAAGTAGAAAAAGAGAGGAAAGGAGCGCTTACCAGGGATTTTGAAGTCCAAAGATAGGGCAGGCACCCTCTTCAGCGGGAAGCCAGTCGTCAGGAACCAGTATTCCCGGAGGTCCGGGACCCTCGCGGTATGACAAGTGGGACACATCACGTCCGGGTGCCTTTCTAGCCTGTAAAACCCCACCTTGTCTGAATGACCCCTCATAGGCTGAGACTTCAACCCGTAGAAGTACAGCACCTCCTCCGGGGTAGGAGCTTCCAGTCTCCGGGACTTGCAAAAGATGAACCACCCTGCTAAGAGCTTGTAGCTGGGAGGAATTAACTGGAAGGGGGCAATCCCCGCCTTCACACAGAAATTGGCGAAGTAACTCCTTAGGGGCAAGTGCGCCCCACACACTATGTGTGCCCAACTCCAGGCACCAAAGCCCTCGTGACTCTGGCTAGCTGACTCGCCCAGCACCGACAGACGGTGCCACATCAGGCCTGGGATGTTCTTCAGGCCTGCCTCAGAGGAATACAGCTCCAGCATGCCATAATTCCTGAAAAGGTTCGGCTTTTGGTCCATCTCCCAGATGGAGCTATTGGAGATTGGTGGGCTAGCCGCGACCACTTTCGCCTTTCCTTTCCCCTTTCCACCAGCAACAGGAGAGCCCTTCTCTTGGGCAGAATCAGCCTCCCCCGCAGCAAGAAGTTGTTCCTTCGAGATGTTCGTCACTGGACAAAAGAAAAGAAAGAAGAAAACACTCTAAGCAGTCAGCACCCTTGTCATACCCTAGTGGTATCAAAGGCGTCGGGGAGACCCTCCCCGAAAACTGCTTGGAGAGGCTCCCACCGAGCTTACCGAGGGATTGGCACCATGCCACCCGAAGGACAGCAAGGAACCAGACTCAGACCCCGAGCCTAAGCCCACCAAAAGAAGTGTTTTTCCAGAGAAAGACACCCTCAAGGCGTTCATGCTTATGCCCTAAAACAGCAAAACAAGGGACGACTTTCCAAACGCAAATCACCGAAGCATGCAGAAAAGGCTACTTATCGACTCACAATCGATCACATGTCTACCAAAGCCCTATTCACGCATGCACATAAGCAATAATGGCAGAAACCTCTACTCTAACAACTACCAACAACCTAAGGTCTGAAAGGAAAAAGCAAAGTAGAAATACTTACTGATATTCGGGTAGTTGGAGGTTGAAGAAATAACTGGATCAATGCACAGCACGATCGCGAGAAGTAAAAGCTGCAAAGATGAACGACGATTCAAACCAGGAACTTCGGGGAATAAACCCACTGCCAAATCAAAAAGAAAAGTTTCCAGATACTTACCAAAAGAAATGGCAAGTTCAGGGGAACGTAAGCTGGGAAGCCTGAGAGTTCGAAGGTTTGGAAATCTGAAAATCCTAAAGATGGAGAATCTGAAAGCGTAAAGAGGAAGAAAGGTCCTTTCCCTCGTTTTTATAGCAGGGAAGAAGCCGTTTCGAATTCCTCAAGTGGACGGTCCTGATCTTCCCATTCCGTGTGCGTCAGATCCAATGGCTGGAGAGGAAGCGACGATCCTATTTATGACTCCTCGGATGGGAATAAAGTATTTATTTCCCATCATTACACCACCTCGGGCCCTGAGTACCATTAAAAACCGTCAAATCATTAGTCAGATGACTGACGCACGCATCCTCAACCAGTCACCTCACGCACACGTCTTGGTCGCAGAACCATTCCCAGAATGACACGTGATCCTTGCCGCACTTGAGTACTTGATCTCAAACAGAAGAAATTCCTTTTCTCTTTCATACTAATACTCAGGCGGGAAAAAGGAACCCTTCCGGGAACACAGAAGGTGCCCCCTCGCCTAGTCTAAGAAACCGATTGTACAAGCTCCCGGATCTCTCAAAGCTCCGCGACCTTGGGGGGTAAATGTTATCCAGATTTCCGGATAGCGTTTAGATTGATGACCTCGGGGAAGCAGAATTATCGATGTCTTTCACGGAGGGTGACCAGAGCTCGCGGATGGACAGAAAGGCTTCGCCTCTCCTGTTTAGTATCCGGATTACTCTTCCAAGCAAGCACAACACGGAAACTCGTCGACTCTCCCGGACTCCCGAAGGATACCCCTCGGGGAGGCCCCTTCCAGGAGAGGCTCTTCGAGTGGTCTCCGCGGAAACAGTTCCGTGCCTCGCACAGAACAAAACCGAAGGGTCGAGTCCGGGAGAAGGCATATTTGGAATGATATCCGTCTGACACAGGATCCCGCCTGACACGCCCGTCAGGTCAAAGCCGCACACATCCCAGCACGCCTAAGGGTACCTTTTCGCCTACTGTTCCGCTGACAACTTGGAAAAGACGGCTGACTTTGTGTGTTCCCCATACTTTCACGTAAATATACCCACATAGAGTCTTGTAGCCATGCGACTACAGTAATTGTATCCCCTATTTATGGCTGGTGTAATTAAGACTCATGTACGTAGAGAAAAACCCTAATCCGAAACCCTAGCTATAAAGACCCCTTCATTTTACAAGAAGAGGGACGACCAACAGATCACATAGCAAAAACTCTACCAAAATCTCTCTAGCTTCATCTTCTTCAAGAGAACCCGAGAGAAACATTGTGAGTGTGTGAAGTTCTTGTGCACCAGCCATCTTACTGTAACCTTTTCCAAGTATAATAACATCGACTCGTGGACTAGGGCTTGTTAACGCCTGAACCACGTAAAAACACTGTTTGTTTAGTTACATTTCAGCATTTCTACAGTTCTTATCTTTTTATTATTCTGTTAGTTATTCGTTTCCGAAAAACTCGGTAAACAATAGGGGAAACCGATTACCACCTCCTCCTCTTTCTTCTCATATCAGCTTTTCTATTTTAGAACTTAATTTTTTTTTTTCAAGATATGGTGTAGGAACTAGTTAACATTCAGTTATTATTTTGATAGGGGTAACAGGTTACTACCTTCTTTTTCTTATTCTACTTCTCATATTTTTTTTTTCTGGATATGACTTAGTAACAAGTTACCATTCAATAATTATTTTAATAGGGGTAAGTGGTTACCACCTTCTTCTTCTTCTTCTTTTTAGATCTATTTTTGTTTTGTTTTTCGGAATTGATTTTTTTCCCTAGATCTGGTTTAGTAATCAGTTACCATTCATTTGTTCTTTTCATCGGTGTAACTGATCACCACCTCTTTCCTTTTCTTTTTATTCCTCTATTTAGTGGTTATATTTTAGATTTTTTTTTCCATATCTAGCTGTAACCAGTTACAATTCACTAGAGTACTTGCATGACATTCCTAAAGAGACACTATCTCAATTTTTTTGTTTATTTTTTTTAAATAATATATATAAAAAAAAGAAAAAAAACGTTTATATACTATGAATAATAAAAAATATTATATTTATAAAAATAACTTCAAAACATATTACAATTGGTTACAAAAACTGTATAAAAAAGAAATATAGTATTGCATATATAATATTACAAAAATATGGGGAAAAAATTCCATATAAATGTAAAAATAAAAAAAAAACTGAAAAGCCATAAAAAAAAATGCACAAAGTTAAAATCTCTGGATTTATCAAACTTAAGAAGAAAAAAATCACATTTCACGTCATTTCCACTTGGCTTAAAGTGACATTTTGAATGTATGAGCATTATTTTTTAAGCCAAATATGTTGAATAAACTACAAAAATTAATGAAATTTTGCTAGGAAGAATGATAACTTATAAAGAATTCAATCTTCGTCTTCTTGCACAATTGAACGGTTAATAAAATCTAATTATTTTGTGGAAGAGATTACAACAATAAATTTATTTTTGCCAATAAAGTGAGTGAAAATTTGAGTTATTGAGAATAAAAATGTTTCCTTCTTCTTTTATGTGAGGCCTATAATTGTTTAATCTACATATATGGTTTAATCTATGTTTATATATGTTTGATATTTGACGTATATATAATTTTGCACGTAGTGTATTTATTTTGATATATAGTATATATGTTTTAGTATAATGTATACATTCTTGATACTCTATCATAAGTGTATATGTATTTTTTGATTTATAATATATTTAGTTGATTTATATAGAATATATATTCTAGTCTATAATATATTTATTTTAGTTTATAATATATATTTTGGTGTAAAATATAACTATTTGGTGTTTTTTTTTACAAGTATATATACTTTTGTTTATAGTATATTTCTTTTGATCTATATAGTATATATATATATTTTTCTCTATAGTAATTTGATGCTCTTTAATAAATATATTTATAAATTTATATATTGTTTAGGGTATATATTTTGGTCTATATAGTCTAATTATTTGATATCACACATAGGTATATATATATTTTGATGATTTATGTAAAACTCGAAAATACATGACTAAAAATAATACAAAATTATAAAAGATTTTCATTTATTACTGTCATAAAAATCCATATAAAAAACTTTTTTAAAAAAGTATACACATACTTAAAATACTACATTATAATTGTTCTCACATTCAAAATAGACCAAAAGTATTAAACGTTACACAAAACACCCTTTACAAAAGACCATATCCCCAAAGGACGAGCCATGTGGACATCCGGCAGACAGACTGCAACACTTACTGCTCCCCCTTGCTCTTACCTTTACCAACAACATGAAACAACTAGGTAAGTGATAATGCTTATTAAGTACAACATCTACAATCATGAAGGCAAACAGATCAACTGAGGGTTAATGACCGAGTCATTGACTTAGAATCAGATAACTTACCAGAATTAGGGTTTTGAATAAAATCCAGACCCTAAGCAAAACAATACAAGAATGTCTAAGCATCATGGCAGTACCAACCATAAACTTGACCAAGAAAATCAGAAGTAACATCTTACAAATACACAACCAACCAGTAGATACGTACTACTATTAATCCCTAGAAGCCAACCAGGGAGTTGCCAATAAAATTAGGGCGCCTACTAGTGCACCTAAGCATGCATACAATTTATAGTGGAGAACTGAATCTCAGTACTAACCTTTCCAATATAAAAATTCCAACAAGGGTAACAATCGGTGTTGGGGGAGAGTGAGATTACACCACCAAAATATTTAGAAACTACACAAAAATATCATTGACAAAGACCAAAGAAAGATTAAGATAGATGATGCAAGCCCTAGTAGTATATTCAAACCCTTGTGTCTTCTTGGATCTTGAAACCCTAACTTGTAGAACACCTTACAACTTCTTCTTCTTCCTTTGCGAAAACACAATCTAGGCTTATACATGAGGTGTATCCTTGTCCTAATTCTCTATTTACTGGCCCTCCACAGATGCTTGAGGTTTTTCTAAGATAAAATGGGAATTGGAAGTAAACAAGCATTTGAACTCACAAAGTCAAGCACTTTCTTTATGAGTTTCTTGGAAAAAACTTGAGATGTTGAAAGCAAGAGAGAGAGAGGGGTTAGAGAGGGGTTTGAGAGAGTGATCAAGTCTTCCAAAACTCTATGAGAACCCTTTTATAGAGTAGGCACCATCATTAGGTCTAACCAATAAGATTAGAGACTTTTGACACATCATTAGGAGCTTAAAACACATGGTTGTACAGACACGTCACACGATGCGTCACCTACCAACAAGCCATGCATTGCTTGCTGGGGATTTCAAATCCCTTTGAATGGAAAGCGATGCAATGCCTCCAAGGAGGCGATGCAACACAATCCTCTCTGCCTAGAGCCCCCCACGAGGGACCTTAAAATTGCTCCAAATGCCCCCATACTTTTTGGGCTTCCTTAGATATCTCATTGTATCACTTTGGACCCAAAACCACAGTTTGTAAGTGCCTACAATTGAATCTCCGATTTCACATCTTCACTATGTGTAACTATCAAGTATTTTACACCTAGCTTGTGTAACAATACTTATCTTTTGTATCTAACCAATCATAATATTCCCCCACTTGGTTACATACAAGCTTCTATCTCTAGCTCAAAGGAGTATTGGTGCCTAAAGTAAAGTGTCTTTCGACTTGAACTTTGCCTTTGTGAAAGTACCACAAAGTCTTTTTGAAATCATTGATTGCTTAAAAGCTTGAACCAAGTATTCCTTATGATAAAACTTGTAGTACCTCACACAGCTCCAGTAGACCTTTTGTTTTCCCACTTTCTTGCCTTAGCACTCATATGGCAATGTGCTCATCCCTTCATGAACTTTCCGAGGAGAAACTCCAACTCCCATGAGAGGCAGCACCACCTCTAAGTTCACATAGGTGAAGTTCTTACATCATCTTTGCTACCTTTATAGATGCTTGTTCCATTGAACTTCAATAAAAGCCCTAGACTTAACCCTTTCTCGGTAGTAACCAATAATAACCATCTTGGATAAAACTCACCATAGTTTTTAGTGTTGCAACTATTTACTTATCAATGACTTGTTCTTACCCATTGAACTCTTTCCCTTGATGTTTACAAGTTTGGAGTTGGGTTGCCATCATGGATGAATATTTTATTCTAGGAGTTTTAGTCCCATCCATTTTGAAGTAGAATTACTAACCTTCTCACAAGAGGTTTTGTAAATGGAACCGCTTAGTTCTCACTTATCTTAACATATGAGATTGATATGATTCCATCTTGAATCAATTGTCTCACATATTCATGTCTTAGACTAATGTGTCTAAAATTCCTATAGTACACACTATTATATGTCCTAGCAAGAATGGATTGGCTATCACAATGTATTGAAATTGTTGATGTTGGGGTTTTATGCCCTAATTAAAACCAAAATTCTTTGTAATCTCATTTTATTATCAATAAAAGAATAGAAATCATTTTTTGACTTGGTCAATCACTTTGCTCACATGTTTCATTTTCATGATTATTTGTTTAATATAAACTTCTATTAAATTCAGAGCATATAGCTAATCTTATTTATAGTGACGCAATCATAGTGGAATATAAATATGATTATATGTTCAAAATAAGTTAGTCCTAAGATTAGTCAGTGCACCGGATTTACACTGATTTGCCAATCTACGATATGATCTACTTACACATTACAGTGTTATGTTCTTTCCAGAACATTAGCAAAGTAGATAAGATCGGATGTATTTGTTACATTGGACAGGACCGATATTGACAGTTGATAAGATAAGTAAACATACCGTTATTATCTATTCTAGTCATATCATATAGTTGACCATAGGTCAATTCAATCTCAATTCTGAGTGGTTAGTATTCTAATTGATTGTATTATTTGAGTGCTTTGACTTGTTCGTTACCAGCTTACCCTACGGACTAGCCCATACTTACATCTTGGAAACTCGGTAGTATAATTGAGTGGGAGTGTTAATCATAGATATGAACATCTATAGCTTCTGATGAAGAAGTGAAACGATGGTTTCCTTTTAGTTTGGTTCAAGGTGTTAAATGATAGAGATCTCATTTCAGTAATTAAATTAGTTTACTGAAATATCATTTACAAGGAACTAAGTGTTTTAAGGATAAAATACAATGAGGGGTAAAACGGTATTTTAGTCCTATCTCATTGTAGACCGTCTATAGAGGATTGAGTGACAATTATGGTTGTAACAATGGATAATTAATAGCGTATCTATATTTGTTATAGAGCGTTCTATGAATTCAAGAGTGCAATTCTGAGTCTATAGTGGAGTCACGAGGAATTAATAAGTTAGTAAATTTATTTGTTAGATTTATGAAAACTTATTGGAGCTTGATTTCATAGGCCCATGGTCCCCATTGTACCTTGGATAAAATCATCTAGATAGTCTCAATTAATTGATTTAATCATCAATTAGAATTATCAAAGTTGACCAGGTCAATTTTGGATAGTTTCACAGAGTTGTGTAATTTTGAGAAAAAAAGAGAAATTATGGCAGATTTATTAATTAAGATAAATTGGTATCTAAATTAATAAATAAATTTAAATCAAGGTTCAAATTATAAATAATTAATTTGATAAAGGATTTAAATAATTATTTAATTAATTAAATCAATAGAAAATAATACAGGCCTTGATTTTAAGTCTAACGGGCTTATAATCAAATGGGAAATTTCACGGGCCTATAGCCCATGATAATTTCGACCTAGGGCTTCAAAATGGTTGTTATTTTATTGATTTTTTAATTAAATTAAATGGCCTAATTGGTCTATAAAAGGAGTGCTTAGAGAGAAGTCAAAACAGAAAAGTTGATAAGTCTCAAGTCAGATTTTCTGATAGTTTTAGATTCTCTCTAAACACAAGTCTTTTTTTAAGCCTCTTTGTTATTTTCTCTTCTTCTCTCTATATCTATCTCATGTGTTGAGAATTGCCCACACTAGTCTAGGTGGTTCTAAGGATACATTGGAAGATTGTGAAGAAAATAGAAGATCGTTCAGTTTCTTGATAATACTCTGCGACAGAAAGGATACAAGAGTTAGAGAAACTGAAGGAAGGACTCTTAATTCCGCTGCGTATACTGTAAGTATTATATTATTTGTTTCTCTTTGAATTCAATTTTAGAAACATGTTTTAGGCTATCTCGTATTAATTTGTTTAATATTAGATATACATGAAAATAAATAAAGATCCTGTATAAGCTTTTCCAACGGTTGATACCATATCCACGGTAAAAGGGATATCCAACATGAGATTCCTAAGCCACTCGACCTCTTTGTCGGTTGCTGCTACAGCTATAAATTCTGATTCCATGGTTGAGTGTGATATACAAGTTTGCTTCTTGGAGCCCCAAGAGATGACACTTCTTCTAATAGTAAACACCTAATTGGTGGTGGAGAGATTATCTCCCACTTCTGATATCCAACTAGCATTGTAATATCCTTCAAGTATCCTTGGAAAGTTTGAATAGTGAAAGCTATATTCTTTGGTATTTTTAAGGTATCCAAGAATCCTCTCAATAACCTTCCAATGCTTGATACTTAGATTGCTAGTAAACCTACTAAGTTTATTAACCACATATACAATATCCATTCTTATGCAATGAGCGTTGTACATTAGGCTCCCTATTACACTTGCATATTCTAGTTGAGCCACCACTTTACCTTCATTTTTTTCAAACTTCATGTTTGAATCAAATGGTGTATTTGTCTCTTTTATCTTGAGATGACTATGTTTGTCAAGCATTTTCTTGACATAATGGGCTTGACTCAATACAAAACCCCCAAAATTTCTACTAACTTTGATACCTAGAATGTTTTCGACTTCTCCAAGGTCTTTCATCTTGAAGTTAGAAGATAGAAAACTCTTTGTTTCTATTATGCCTTTCATGTCATTGCTCAAGATCAACATATCATCCACATATAGACACACTAATATGACATAGTCATCACAAGTTTTAGAGTATAAGCTGTTCGCAATTTTGTGTCTAAATCCATTTGAAACAATGTCTTTATCAAATTTCTCATGCCATTGTTTCAGAGCGTGTTTCAAACCATATAATGATTTGACAAGTCTACACACTTTATGTTCATTTCCTTGAAGAACAAAACCCTCCAGTTGTTCCATATAGACCTCCTCCTCGAGATCCCCATTTAGAAATGTTGTTTTGACATCTATTTGGATAGCATAAAGGTTATATATAGATGATAAGACAAATAACAATCTAATAGAAATAGTTCTTGCTATCAGTGCATATGCGTCAAAGTAATATATTTCCTCCTTTTGTTTGAAACATTTGTCTACTAATCTAGCCTTGAAGGTTTCTATGGTGCCATCAGTATGGTATTTCTTTCTAAATACCCATTGCACCCAATTGGCTTAGACCCCTTTGGAAGGTCAACCAATTCCCAAGTGTGGTTGGACATAATTGAATCCATTTCTTCATATATTGCCTCATTACAAAAATCGAAGTCCTTTGAGGACATAACTTCTTTGAAAATTTTGGGATCATCTTCTATTTGAAGTACTATTGGATGTTGCCAAGTGACTTCCTCATTGTTACCTTCTACAAGGTATAATGTCTCTATTTGAGAACACTTCTCACTTGATCCCAAATCTTTGAGCCTTTGGCTCCTTCTAGGAAATAGAGATTGCTTACCAACTCCCTTAGAAATTTCTTCTTGATTCTTTATTGCGAGTTGGTTCTATTAACTTGTTGTCATCGCATGACATGTTCTCAAACAATTCAACCTCGCTTGATTCAATTATTACATTAGACTCCAAGTTTAATAATCTACAAGGTTCCCTATTTTGGGCATAACCCACAAATGCACATCTTATAGCCCTTGGACCCAACTTGGTCATTTTGGGATCCATGCTCTTACAATAAGCAAGACACCCCCACACTTTAAGATAACCGATGTTTGGTTTCTTTCCTTTCCATAACTCATATGGAGATATATTATTTTTCTTCATGGGAATACGATTCAAAATATGACAAGCGAACAACAAGGCTTCACCCCACAAACTAAAACTCAATTTTGAATGTAATAGCATAGAATTAATCATCTCAAGAAATGTTCTATTTTTCCATTCTGCTATACCATTTTGTTGTGGAGTATAAGGGGCGATACATTCATATATTATTTCATGTTCTTCACAAAATAAGTTGAAATCATTTGAAAAATATTCACCACCCCTATCACTTCTAAGCACTTTTTTTCCAATTGATTTTCAACTTCCTCATTATAAACTTTAAGCACATTAAATGCTTCATCTTTATTCTTGACCAAATATACATATGTGAACCTAGAAAAATCATCTATGAAAGTAATAAAATATCTACTTCCTCCTCTAATCAGCATTCCATTTAGTTCACATAAATCACTATGTATCAAATCTAACAAATTAGAATTTCTTTCAACACTAGGAAAAAGTTTCTTTACCATTTTAGATTTAACACATAATTCACACTTATCATGCTCAACATTAATCAATTAACCCACATTTAATTGCTCTTTAAATTGTGCTAAATCCTATATGTGCAAGTCTAACATGCCACAAATTAATAGAATTTGAGTCAAGTATATAACAAGAAGAAGTATAAGCTTTATTGTTCAAATTATCAATAGTGGAACACAGTTTGAACATGTCATCACAAGCATATCCCTTCCTCATAAATACATTCCCCTTTGACAATGAAAGCTTGCCAGAATCTATCACAACCTTGATTCCCGGTTTGCTAAGCAAATTGCCACTCACAAGATTTCTACTCATTTTTGGTACATACAAAACATTGGTGAGTAGATCCTTCTTGCCGAATGTGAAGAATAAGTCTGTAGTTCCATTTCCTTCAACCTTGGACCTTTTCTCATTGCCCATTTTAATCTCATGCCTTTCCTTTGAAGTTTCCACGGCATTGAATAATGATCTATCATGGGTGACACGAATGGTGGCACAAGTATCATACAACCACCCATTCACGCATTGATTTTGCTTAGTGTTGCCACCACCTTTTCTTCAGTTGAGTTGACTCTTGCTTCATTGTTTTGGTTCCTCTTAAACCTACACTCTCTAGCAAATTGGCCATTCTTTCCACACACAAAGCAAGGTCCCTTGGAACTTTTGAATTGTCCCTCATTCTTTATAGACCCTAAGGGTCTTTGACCCTTGCCTTTATTCATGTAAATTCCTTTGCCCTTGTTAGGAGGATTGGCCACCACATTGGAATTTGAAGTCTCTACATTAGACTCCTCAATGTTCTTATCTCTAGAATGAGATTCCTCCTCAATCCTCAAGTGTTTGATAATTTCCTCCAAGGAAATCTCCTCATTCTTATGGAGTATTTTCTTCCTATAACCCCTCCAAGATGGAGGCAACTTGGCTATTATGGCACCCACAAGGAATTGCTCCGGCAAGACAATTTAGGGTAGATAGCTTATTCACAATAATTTGCCATGTATTTGGGGAAGAAAGAGTTTCAAGTCATAAAATTTAAATTCCATGTATTGAGTAATAAGGAATTTCTTTGTACCTCTTCTTCCTCTTTGTAATTTTTCTCTAAAGCTTCCCGAATCTCCTTGGCGGTCATGGTGTTGGTGTAGAGATCATACAACTGATCAGATACCGCATTGGGTATGTGACTTCTACAAATCAATACATCTTCTGCACACTTCTTCCTTTATTTGATGACTTCTTGGGTGTCATCTTCTTTGGCGGGTTCTATGGCCTTTAGGTCTTTGTCCAAGACATAGAAAACCTTGAGTGTGGTTAGCAATAACCTAATATTATATTGTCAACAAACAAAGTTAGTACCATCGAATCTATCTAATCTTACAAAGTCTTGTGTCATGTATTTCAAAGTCGAAAATGAAGAAGTTTCTTCAATGATGATGTATTTCAGATAATAGAGAATTAGAATATTGGGGGTAGAGTGAGATTATACCACTAAAATATTTAGAAACTACACAAAAATACCCTTGATAGAGACTAAAGAAAGAATAAGATAGATGATGAAAGCCCTAGTAGTAGAACTAAACCCTTGTGTCTTTTTGGAGCCTGAAACCCTAACTTGTAGAACACCTTAGGACTTCTTCTTCTTCCTTTGCAAAAACACAACCTAGGCTTATACAAGAGGTGTATCGCTATCCTAATTCTCTATGTCCTAGCGCTCCATGGGTGCTTGAGGCTTTTCTAAGAGGAAATGGGAATTAGAAGTAAACAAGCCTTTGAACTCACAAAGTCAAGCTCTTTCTTTATGAGTTTCTTGGAGAAAACTGGAGGTCTTGAAAGCTAGAGAAAGAGAGGTTTGAGAGAGTGATCAAGTCTTCCAAAACTTCATTAGAACCCTTTTATAGAGTATGCACCGTCATTAGGTCTAATCAATAGGATTAGAGACTTTTGACACATCATTAGAAGCTTAAAACATGTGTCTGTACGGACACATTAGAAAATGCATCGCTTACCAGCAGACAATGCATCGTCTGTTGGGGATTTCAAATCCCTTTGAATGGCAGGCGATGCAACGCCACCCTCTCTCCCAAAGCCCCCATAAGGGATCCTAAAATTACTCCAAATGTCCCTATACTTTTTGGGCTTCCTTAGATACCTCATTGTATCACTTTGGACCCAAAACCACAATTTGTAAGTGCCTACTATTGAATCTCCAATTTCACATCTTCACTATGTGAAACTATGAAGTATTTTACACCTAGCTTGTGTAACAATACTTATCATTTGTATTTAACCAATCATAACAATCGGTACGTTGGATAACAATATTATTACGGGTGTAAATGTGATTACATTGGTTTATAGAGACTCCTACATAATCATGGGTGCTTGTGGGTAGCCACTAGGTCAATGATCCCAAAACATATGGAGACTCCTAGATAATATTGGCCTACTCATCTATTTTCCAATGGTCATGGACTCGAATCAGACATGATAATAACGACATAAATATTATGGATTTCAACCGTTCACTAAGTGAGTATTAGGCCACTAGGTCAACAATATCAGCGAGACTCCTAGATAATAAATGCAGCTCATCTCTAGCCAATTGTCTCGGCAGCGAACTAACTTAATAATAAAATTCCAATCACTAGGTTTCAACCCCACAACTTAACAAATAAGAGCACCCACTAGGTCGACGGTCTCAGTATAAACCTTCTATGATAAGTGTATGCATGTGCATGCGTTCTTATACTAATGCATATAACATAATCTATTTCATGCTATAGCCATCGAAGTCAAAAGTTGACTTACACAAATCCTTAGCAATGTGCGTGGTTTTTCCTTCCACTGGCAGTCCTCTCCCCCGTTTAGCTAATACTGTAATTAGTCATACATTACACTCATATTAATTATGGCGATCATAATTTATTAAGTTTTCTTTAGGCATTAAGGTCAATATAATTTACTTAATAAGGATGAAAATATCCTTATACGGTTTCCAAAACTTTTCCTCTAAATCCCCGAGAAACCTAACCTAGATCCTATTATTTACGGTCAGCCCTAATAAACTTTTCATACGATTTGCTCAACTATCGGTCCTAATCGGTTTGTTATAAATTTAATAAAATATTACTTTTATATAATTAATCCCTGATGTGTGTCGTATGCCATACCAAATTTAATTATATTTATTCCTTATTATTCACTAAATTATTAGTAAACTGATAATAAGGATCGATGCCACGATGACTATTATTCAATTTATCATTCAAAATAAAAACAAGAATCAAATAGGGGATTTTGTTTCAAGATTTAATAACATAAAATAAAGTAATAAACAAAGAACAATGGATAATACAATTTTAGAAAACAGTTAAGAATTATTCTCCACCTTCGACAATGAATTTATCAACAATGACAAATAAATATTCCCTATTCCCAATTAAACTATTAACCCCACAGATAACACTTAAGCAGTCAATTATCTCAGTTTCCCTTTATAATTAATTAAAGCTAAGCGCTCTTAAGCATGCGATCTATTTAACGTAGGAAAAACATTACAATTAATAGAACACAAGTTAATCTAGGCAACAAATTTATTAAGCATGCAATTCATTTAACTTAGGTTCTATTTTTCATCACAATTAAAATACCTGTCACAATACCTAATTGCAATTTATAATTCTACTCAGAATCCTAAACTATTAGGAGAATAACAATCTTAAGATGATAGTTAACAATGAAAAACCCTAATTAGTGACCATATAAATATGATTTTACAATATTTATAACATTCAAATAGAAAAATAGAAGCAATTTAATATAAGAGAATAGAAGGAATAAAATTCATCAATGCATATAAGATCTAATGTCTAGGGTTTTGAAATAAACCCTTAACCTAAAAGAAAACTACTCCAAATTCAAGATCACAAACATAAACATTCAATGCAAATAAAGAAGTTTTAGAGAAGAAAGAAAAACTAAATTGAAGAATGTAGATGATAGGGTCTTTTCTTCTCCTCTGCCGCTTTAGACTCTAAAATTCGCAATCCAAAGTTATTATAAAAGTGAACCCTAACCCCTTTTATAGCCCCTTGAAAATACATTTAAATTTTAAATTTAAATCTGAATTTTCCAGAAAATCGGGCGCCGACCGCGGCCTAGGACATTGCTGGCCATGGCCACTGGGTTTTGTTTGTGTGGTCACGACCTGGGATGTGGCTGACTGCAACTGTAGTATTTTTTTTCTTCATTTTTTCGTTTTTCTTCAGCTGCAGCCACTGTCGGTATTTTAACCATAACTTCCTCGATATAGCTCAGAATTGGACAATTCAAGAAGATATGGAGAGCTAAGAAATAAATCTAAAATTTGTATTTATAGATATATTTCCAAAAGAGTATTGAACAATTATCAAAATCAAGTGTGAAGTTTCAGACTTGTAATTCCGAGCTTAATCATTGCTTGTAAAGCATCCCAAATTCATTATTTTTAACCCAAATGTCTTGAAAATCCTAAAAATACAAAATAAATTAATTAAAAATATATAAATAAATAATCAAGTGCATAATCATAGAAGAATAATGAATTAAAAATAGACAAATTCGATACTTATCAAATTCCCCCACACTTGGCATTTGCTCGTCCTCGAACAAACAAAATATAAACTAAAAACATAAACAAATAAAACATAAGAAATAGTTTTGTCAAAAGTGTTAGTTGTCTCAAAAATTGATCAAACAAATAAGTCAAAAGAAAAATATGAATTTCACATTCTTTAGAATTTCAACTCAATGCCTAGTCACCACTTAAACTTGATATCTTATGATTATGCACAATCAAATTTACCACATTACATGCACTCGAATTAATTTATACATGCCAACATATGTTTCAAAGTCTCTTGGATAGAAAATATTTATCACGAAAAATATCCACTCCATAGACATTAACTATTTATTCTCCACTAATATAAAGACACATAATCAAAAATCAAAAGGTCTTTAAAAGCTTGTAATCTAAGACAAATGTTAAAGGTAGATAAAAATAAATATTTCAGCTTAAATCACACCATATCCTATATTCATTCTATTCTCTAGATCTTCCCACCAATTTCCCATACATTTCAAAAATACAGAACCTTTCCATATTCTTCTTTCCATATTGATATTACTATTTCCCCCACACTTATAATTTTGCCAAACTTTTCTCTGCTTTTCAATATTTCTCAATGCAGATTTCTTTATGTTTTTTTTTCTTTTCAGTTCAATTCATTGGGAGAAATAGTAGATCATATACTTTCACATTATAATCCAACTGTAGCGTCTCAGAATTTTACATAGCTAGATAGTAGTAATAGTAGTAGTAGTAGTAGTACTACTAGTAGTAACTTGTAGTATTTTAGTTTTCATGGTTATTGGTTCAAGCCGCGATTTAGTTGAAAACTCGTAGAAATAGTTATAGGTTTTATAAGTTCAACCTATAGTTTAGAAATATTAATTTTAACATAAGGTTTGGTTAATATAGTTGGTCCTAGAAATATTATTTATTATAACCTAAGGTTTAGATAGAATAATTAAGAGCGTGACACTTGTCACATGTATGTTTATTAAGGATTTAAGGATTTTAGATGAATAATTTAATAATGGATGAATCTAGAAGCTATAGAACCTTCCAGTAGCTGTTAGGATCACGTTTTACTCAGTCAAGGTTATTTTAACAAACTTCTAGTGTGCTGAAAGTGTGCAAAATCGTGTTTAAAATATTAGCGTATGTCGATATATCGCAGCTATAGGGGCTGATACAGAAAAACACGTCCACTTCACATGAACGGAACCACAAAGGCTCAGAGCATAAGGGTAGGCGATATATCACCTATAGGGGCGATATATCGACCCTTGGTGGCATTTTTAAAACTTTGTGGAATCCAAGCTTAAAACATCACTCAACAACTTGGACTTGCTCTTGAACGTTTTTGACCAAGTTCTGGGCATCTGTTGAAAGAAAATTCAAATTTATTCAATTAATATTGATTTATTTATTCTTTTTAAAAGGGGTTAGTATCACTCCTTGAAATCTATAAATAAGACCTAGTACTCAGCCATTTCATTCATCATTCAAGCATTCTTCAAAGCCTCCAAGCTGCTAAGTTTATTCTAGAGAGAAAACACTAGAGTTTTGAGATTTAAAAGCTTTCTAATCTAAGCTTTTCTAAACACTTGGGAAGTAAGATTGAGTGACATTTTGGTATTGAGGTGTAGATCAAAGTCCTAGACTATCCAAGGTATTCTTATCCTTAGATTTAGTTCTTTTACTTTCTTTCATTTTCTTTTAGATCCTAGCTTGATTTTATGGCTTTTGGTTAAGTGTTTAAGTTTCTTGAAACTTAAGCTTTTTTGGTAAGTTTCTATCTTGATGGTTTAGATCTCCTTTTCATCTCCATTTCTTTAGAAACTCATGATTCTTACTGTTGGTTTTAGGAGTTTTCCAATCCCGTTCTTGTCTCCAATATCTCAGTTTTTGGTAAGGAAAATAGGTTAGATATATGTGTTATGATATATTTATATGATATGTTATGTTATGTTGATATGTTATATATGTATATGAATATGTTTTATGTTATAGTCACTTGGGTATTATAGTTGCTTAGATAGCAAATCAAATCCCAAGATTTTTTTTTATCATTATCGTAGATTAGAGTTATGATTTACCCGACCTCGATTAGTAGACAGAGGACCTAGATAGGTTATCATATACTATTTTGTGATCTAACCTACCTCAATTATTAGACTGAGGACCTAGATGGTTTTATCACATACTACAGTAATGAGTTAATGGCCATTAATATTGTAGTCCTATGTTTATATGATATACGTTTTTACGTTATATGTTTTATAGTATATATTTTTAATCTTATGATTTATGTTATGTTTTAGTAGATTTTCCTTGCTGGGCATTAGGCTCATTCCTTTATTTTAGATGTTATTTGTGAAGAAGAAGGATGGAAGCATGCAAATGTGTATCGATTACCGCGAGCTGAACAAGGTGACAATTAAGAACAAGTACCTGCTCCCCCAGATCGACGACTTATTTGATCAACTCCGAGGAGCGACTGTATTTTCAAAGATTGATCTATGGTCTGGTTATCACCAGCTCAAGGCACGGGAAGAGGATATACCAAAGACAACTTTAGAACTCAATATGGACATTACGAGTTTCTAGTTATGTCTTTTGGTCTTACCAACACTCGAGCCGCATTTATGGACTTAATGAATCAGGTCTTCAAGGATTACTTGAGCAAATTCGTCGTAGTGTTCATTGACGATATTTTGGTGTACTCCAAGGACGAAGTCGAGCACGAGGAACATTTAAGATTGACCATGTTGCGACTAAAGGAGCATCAACTTTATGCTAAGATAAAGAAATACAAATTTTGGCTATCGCAAGTAGGGTTCCTCGACCATATAGTATCCAAGGATGAAGTTTTTGTAGATCCAGCTAAAGTAGAAGATGTGAAGGATTGGCCAAGACCTAAGAATGCATCAGAGATTAGAAGTTTTCTCGGTCTAGCAGGCTATTATCAGAGATTTTTGGAAGACTTTTCTAAGATAGCCACTCCGCTTACAAACCTGACCCGGAAACAGCAAAAGTTTAACTGGACGGATAAATGTCAAGAAAGCTTCTAGTTGCTTAAAGATAAACTATGCTCAACACTAGCACTTTGTGTACCGACACCCAAAAACAAGTTTGTAGTATATTGTGATGTGTCAAAGCAAGGTTTGGGCTGTGTGCTGATGCAAAATGAAAAAGTGATAGCCTATGCCTCAAGGCAGCTAAAGGAATACAAGCAACGCTATCCAACACACGATATGGAGTTGGCAGCGGTGGTCTTCGCATTGAAAATCTGGCACTACTATCTTTATGGAGAATGGTGTGAGATTTATACGGACCACAAAAGCTTAAAATATTTCTTCACTCAGAAAGAGCTCAACATGAGGCAGCGCATGTGGTTAGAACTAGTAAAGGATTATGACTGTGAAATACTATACCACCCAGAGAAAGCAAATGTAGTTGCAGATGCGTTAAGTCGAAAGAGTTATGGAAATCTGGCAGCATTATCCGGAATAGAAAAGCCACTTCAGCAAGAGCTGATTAATGCCAGAATATAACTAGTCAGGGGTCAACTGACGAATTTGTCCATCTAGTTGAGTCTATTAGAAGATATACAGATCAGGCAAGGACATGATGACATGTTAGTATCATATATGGCTGCAGTCAAAGAAGACAAGACTACAGATTTCTCCATATCAGGACAGGGGTTCTTGAGATATTAGGGTCGGGTATGCATGCCGAATAACCATGGAATTAAGATGAAGATTTTAGAAGAGGCACACATTACCCCATACTCAGTTCACCCGGGGTCGACCAAGATGACTCACGACCTTAAGGCATTATACTGGTGGCTGGGAATGAAGAAAGACGTAGCAGAATATGTGTCCAAATACCTTATATGCCAGCAAGTAAAGGCGAAGCATCAACAACCTACAGGCTTATTGCAACTGTTTAGTATTCCAGAATGGAAGTAGCCATGGACTTCGTAACAAGATTACCACGAAAAAAATAAGCAACATGACTTGGATTGGGTTGTGGTAGATAGACTCACCAAGTCAGCTCACTTCCTACCTGTCAAGACTACGTACACTACTGACCAATACGCAGAAATCTATGTTTGAGAAATAATATGACTGCATGGAATCCCCAAGACCATAGTATCTGATAGAGGATTGGTGTTTACATCGAGATTTTGGGGAAGCTTGCAGCAAGCCATGGGTACCAAGCTAAGTCTCAGTACGCCATTTCATCCTCAGATCAACGGTCAGTCCGAGCGTACCATACAGATTTTAGAAGATATGTTGCACGCTTGTGTACTAGACTTCAGAGGATCGTGGAGTAAGTATTTGCCACTTATAGAATTCTCCTAAAATAATAGCTACCAGGCAACGATTGGTATGACATCCTATGAGTTACTTTATGGAAGGAAGTGTCGATCGCCATTACATTGGGATGAGGTAGGAGAAAGACAACTTCTTGGACCTGAAGCTATTAGAGAGGCTCACGACACAGTGGAGCTGAATTATAAACATATGCTCGCTGCTCAGAGTCGACAAAAGAGTTATGCGGATGCCAAGCAACGAGATGTGGAATTCAAAGTCGGAGATCAAGTCTTCTTAAAGATATCTCCTATGAAGGGAGTGAAGCAGTTTGAGAAGAAAGGCAAACTTAGTCACCGATTTATAGGTCCTATTGAGATATTGGACAAGGTGGGAACAGTAGAATATATATTATCCCTACCGCCAGCTCTAGCAGATAGCCACAATGTGTTTCACATCTTGATGCTGCATAGATATGTGTCAGACCCATCTCACATTCTCAAGTACGATACGTTAACACTTTAGAAAGACTTAAGTTACGAGGATTGGCTGATTAGCATCCTAGAGAAGGGGATGAAGGAATTACAGTCTAAGAGTATTCCGTTAGTCAAGGTCCTATGGAGTAATAGTTTAGAACGCGAGGAAACGTGGGAGTTGAAGGGAGACATTCGAGCACGGTATCTGGAATTTTTTGGTAAGTAAATTTCGTGGATGAAATTCTTTTAAGTAGGGGAGAACTGTAGCATCTCAGAATTTTACTTAGCTAGATAGTAGTAGTAGTAGTAGCAGTAGTAGTAGTAGCTTGTATTATTTTAGTTTTCGTGGTTATTGGTTCAAGCCGTGATTTAGTTGGAAACTTGTAGAAATACTTATGGATTTTATAAGTTTAACCTATAGTTTAGAAATATTAATTTTAACATAAGGTTTGGGTAATATAGTTGGTCCTAGAAATATTATTTATTATAACCTAAGGTTTAGATAGAATAATTAAGAGCATGACACTTGTCACATGTATGTTTATTAAGGATTTAAGGACTTTAGATGAATAATTTAATAATGGATGAATCTAGAAGCTATAGGACCTTCCAGCAGCTGTTAGGATCACGTTCTACTCAGTCAAGGTTGTTTTAACAAACTTCTAGTGTGCTGAAAGTGTGCAAAATTGTGTTTAAAATATCAGCGTATGTCGATATATCGCAGCTATAGGGGCCGATATGTCGCCTAAGGTTGATACAGAAAAACACATCGACTTCACACGAACGAAACCACAAAGGCTCAGAGCATAAGGGTAGGCGATATATCACCTATAGGGGGTGATATATCGACCCTTGGTGGCATTTTTGAAACTTTTATGGAATCCAAGCTTAAAACAACCCTCAACAACTTGGACTTGCTCTTGAATGTTTTTGACCGAGTTCTGGGCATCTGTTGAATGAAAATTCAAATTTATTCAATTAATATTAATTTATTTATTCTTTTTAAAAGGGGTTAGTTTCACTCATTGAACTCTATAAATAGTACCTAGTGCTCAGCCATTTCATTCATCATTCAAGCATTCTTCAGAGTCTCCAAGCTGCTAAGTTTATTCTAGAGAGAAAACATTAGGGGTTTAGAATTTAAAAGCTTTCCAATCTAAGCTTTTCTAAACACTTGGGAAGTAAGATTGAGTGACATTTTGGTATTGAGGTGTAGATCAAAGTCCTAGACTATCCAAGGTATTCTTATCCTTAGATTTAGTTCTTTTATTTTCTTTCATTTTCTTTTAGATCCTAACTTGATTTTATGACTTTTGGTTAGGTGTTCAAGTTTCTTGAAACTTAAAATTTTTTGGTAAGTTTCTATCTTGATGGTTTAGATCTCCTTTTCATCTCCATTTCTTTAGAAACTCATGATTCTTACTGTTGGTTTTAGGAGTTTTCCAATCCCGTTCTTTTCTCCAATATCCCAGTTTTTGGTAAGGAAAATAGGTTAGATATATGTGTTATGATATGTTTATATGATATGTTATGTTATGTTGATATGTTATATATGTATATGAATATGTTTTATGTTATAGTCACTTGGGTATTATAGTTGTTTAGATAGCAAATCAAATCCCAAGATTTTTTTTTATCATTATCGTAGATTAGAGTTATGATTTCCCTACCTCGATTAGTAGACAGAGGACCTAGATGGGTTATCATATACTATTTTGTGATCTAACCTACCTCGATTAGTAGACCGAGGACCTAGATGGTTTTATCACATACTATGGTAATGAGTTAATGGACATTAATATTGTAGTCCTATATTTATATGATATACGTTTTTACGTTATATGTTTTATAGTATATGTTCTTAGTCTTATGATTTATGTTATGTTTTAGTAGATTTTCCTTGCTGGGCATTAGACTCATTCCTTTTATTTTAGATGGTGCAGGAAAATAAGCTTGGAAGGCGGGATGGGTTCATGGTAGCTTTGGCATGTGTATTGGGGATGGACTAAATGGATGGAGTGTTGGAAGATCGAGGATGAAGTTTATATTTTTGAGTCTTTTCAATTTATGTATTTATTTGTCCGCATTTAGTATTTGAACAAATAATTAATGGTTTATGTTTTCTTTATATTTTATGTAATAACAATGGGATCCCGTATTTTAGATTTTTATAATAAAGTTCTATTATTTTATGCATGTATTCCAAAATAGTAGCTATGACTTAGTAGTTTTTAATGGTCCGAGATCTTAGAGTTGGGGCATTACACCAACAAACCAATACAACTTTTGTAGTGCACCAAATATTTTTTTTTAGATTATTTAAATTTTTGTGATTTATTTTATTTAAATGTTAAGTGTGATGAATTGTTTTATTTAAGTGTTGTTATTTTATTTAGTTGATTATTTGTTTTATTTGATTGTTTATTATTTTATTTAATTGTTAGAATTGTTTGGTATAATCTTTTGAATTTAAATTTGTTAATTGTTTGTTTGGTTAATTAATTTAATAAGTGAATAGTGTGTAACATGTGTTATTTTACTATTAGTGTTACATTTTAAATAAATGTGACAATTGAGGTAATTATGTGAGTTATGATTGAATGCACTAAGGTGCATGGTAGATAGTGATGCACTCTAGTGTTTTAGTGTGTGCTAGTACATGGTAATAAGGTGCACATGTGTGGATTTTTCTACACATTTTATAATTGCCATTTATGATATTTTTGGGTAGTTTATTTTAATAAGTAGGGAATTAAAGAAAAATAAAATAAAAATAAAGGAAATGGCATGTAGTGTGGACGTGTATGTGTAGTGGGAAAAGAATGGTTTATTCCATTTATTTTCCTTGATTCAATTAAATTAAAATTAGAAGACCATGGTTATTTTAAGTAAGGATGTGATCATCTTTTTATTCCTAGCCCTTTAAAGATAAAAACAATTATACAAAAATTAAGAGAAAATATGGAGAGAATAGGAAACTTACCTTTTCTTTTTATTAAGCCATTATGAGAGAATAAGGATAAAGGGGAAAGGAAAGAGGGGAAGAGCCATTTGCTCTTGTGGCTGCCGAAATTAAAGAGAGAGAGAGAGAGAGAGAGAGAGAGAGAGAGAGAGAGAGAGAGAGAGAGAGAGAGAGAGAGAGAGAGAGAGTGGCGTGTAGAGAGAGAGGGAGAAGAAGAAAGAAAGAAAGAAAGAAGAAGGTGAAGAAGAACCCATCTTAGAGTATGTTTTCTTGTTTTTCTTGTTTGTCTAATCTCTTTTTTATTGATTATATGTTATTGACTTTGTTTATTTGTTGTGTGTGTTTGGGTTCTTTCTCCTCCTCATGGTGGTTTTCAAATAAAAAACCCTAGGCTTGAACAAGGGTGTGAAGTTTGGGTGTTGATCTTATTGTGTTCTTGATTTTACAATCAAAAGAGGTAATGGTCTTTCTTACCCTATATATTGGTTTTGATGGGTTTGTCTTTGAGGTTTTGATGGTGATGCTAATGGTTGATTATTGTAGGATTGATGATTATGATTTGTATATTTTTAGAATATGATTTGTTTAAAAAGGGTTCATGGGTATGATTGAGGGAATGGATTTGATAGGGTTTATAATGAGGAGATATGTTATGTTTATATTGCTATGGTTATCTTTTTAATCTTTGATTTATGTAAATGGTAAATGATGATTTTAGAAATATGATAAGAAATATGTTAGGATTGTTATAAGGCATGTTCATGAGATATGGTGTTATGAATTTATGTATGTTATTGCCATGGTTATTGTTGTTGGATTTCATGTGTAGATTTAATGGAATAGAAAAATTGGTTTTATAAGATTTCATGTGAATATGTTAGTAATATTCTTAGAATCATGTATATAATAAGAGTATGATGAGATTTTGGACATGTATGATTTTATGTGAAATTTTTGGGATAAAAGATGAGTTTCATGAGAAATTAAGCTTGCTGATTTTTGCAAATAATTGGGTAAAAGTTTGATTTAAAAATGATTTGCATGCATAAGTAATGTCCTTGATGTTATGTTAATTTTATGAAATTAAAAAGGGGATTTTAAGTCCCATTAAAATGATATTTTACTCAAATAATTACCTACAGAATTTTTATTGAATTTTTGGGAAAATATGAGCTTTTAAATTGAATATGGTGATTTTTAATGATAAAAATAGTTGCTGGAATTTTTGTAAGAAAATATGAAGTGAGTTTCACTAAAATGAATTTGATGAGTTTTTGGAACAAATTATTTTTCCTAAGTTATGGTAATATTGAAAAATGGTATTTTTAATGGTATGAATGCATATTTTGATAAGTTATGATTTTCCTTTATTTTGATTGAGAAAAATATTTAGATTCTATTTATTTGTGATTTTTGAAGAAAATAAATGGGGGCTGAAAGTTTGTTTTAAAAAGGTTAAAAATTGTTATTTAATTGTCACATATGGATTTTGTTACATAAAACTAAGTCTTAAATAATTTAAATAAAAAGATATTTTCCACACTTAAAAATATATTTTTCACATCATTTATGTAACGCAATGATAAAATTTATTTTTCTAAAGAAACATATTAAAAATAGGTATTTTAATTAAATCCAAGCTTTTTGGTTAATTCTTTGTAATTTGAGATTAATAAATGAAAATGTCACATATTTTATTTTTAAGCTAAAATAAATTTTTTTATAAAATAAAATAATGTTTTGAGAAATTTAATCAACTTAGAAATTTTTAAGAAAAATAAAGCATGTAATATGTCTATTGATTTTAAAACAATAAAAGTAAGAAATGTAGAATTATCGTTTTTGAAAACGTCTCTATTACGCAATGTTCCCACGTATGCATGTTACATGCAACTCCACTTTTACGTCCAAAATTATGTTTATTATTCAACTATGTGGTTTTTATAAAACAATCATGCTAGTAAAATGGGTAAAAACGAGCATTATTCTTTTTTTGGCGATAATTGCATGTTTTGTGTAACTGTTATTATGTGTGCATGACCCATGCACACATGAGTTGTATGGAAGGGCAAAATAGTAATTTTATGAACCTAAGAAATGTTATTTTGATTATGATATAGGCTCGTTGAAAGATTGTGAAATTTCTTAGCTTGGACCTGAGGTAAGGAAGTTAGATAGATTCTATGATTTTATGCTATGAATGGTAAGACTGTTGTGTGAATAAATTGTTATGAATTATGAATGCCATAACGTGATGATATGTTGAATGTGATATGTGTATGGATGTTAGATACACCAAACCAGTTACGATGTCAGATACATCAAACAGATTACGATGTTAGATACATCAAACAGATTACGATGTCAGATACATCGAACGAGTTACTAAGGACATTGAGACGTAACTCCTAGGGCGGACGCGCCGAGGATATTCAAGGACCAGCGATCTCCTGTTTACCTCATAGGGTGACATGGACAACTAGTGATCCATGCTCATCATGTATGCTGTATGTTTGTGATATGATGATATGTTACGATTATGTTGTGATATGATGATATGTTACAATTATGTGATGATATGATGATATGTTACGATTATGTTATGATATACCATGATGTTTTGGATGAACGTTAGTGTTTGTTTTTGTTGTATTCTTACTTGCTTATTTGTTTGTACTTCCTTACCGGGCTTTTAGCTCACCCCCTTACTTTCCTTCCAGGTAGCAAATAGGATTTCTTTATGGCACGTGTGGTGACGTGAGGAGTTCTTTCATCATGGGGTGTATGGCGTGGGGTAATCCTATGGACGGAAAAACGATCAACGTAGAACGCCATTTAAATTATGTATTGTTTTTAAGAGACTTTCCTAAATTATCAGTGGGACTCAGTTATTTAAATTTTTGGTTTCTTTGAACTTTGCATAAAAATCTATGTTTTATTTTAAAACTTATGGCGCCAACTTGCATGGTTTTAAACAAGTCCCCCTGAGACTTTGATAATGAATGGTATTCTTTTATAAACTATGTTATGCGAATGTTTTGTAAGTATTAGTCTAGGGCGTTCTTTACAACTTTCTCTTCTTACAATACAAACCCCATCCCACAAATTCAAGCATTCATATAAAACCATGGTATAACGGGTCACAAGAAGAGATAAAATTTTCAAGCTACAAATGTTTAGAAATTGACTTCATAAAATAAAAAGATTAGTCATTATAGCTCAAAAATGGGAAACTAGGGATTAGATATAATTGGTAAGCTTGAAAGGTTCAAACAATCCAAAAAATATGCCTTAATCATGTACTTATGATTTCGCCTCAAACAATTAATCAATGATTTCTAGAGTGGTCGAGACTATATATATAGATAACAACATGCATAAATCTCTCCAAACAATAGTGAAAAAGTAAATCTAATTGTACACATCATTTGAAAAATCTAAGTTCAAGCTTAAGTGACAACCAAATCAAGAATTAAGCACACAATTCATGTAGAACTCTTCAATTTCCTAGAATTATTCTCTTCTCAATTAGAAGTTTTATCATCGACATACGACTTTCAACACAACAATGCTTATGACAACCTAAAAACAAATTAAAAAGAAAAAATGACATAAAAAACAACTAAACAACACAAACACAAATAACAACTAAAGAAATGACAAATAAAAAAAATAAAACAGGCATGTTTTCCCTTCCCCCACACTTAATTTAAGCATTGTACTCAATGAAAATAAAACGAAAGATAAGTAAAAGAAAACTCCCTCAAGTACGCTTTGTTCAACGTCCTTAGCTCGACTGAATGATGTACTCATGATTATTATGGTGTGTCATTTAGCAAAACCTTCTTCCTTTTGTGCTTATCAATATAATTCAACACATTGAATTTGATCAATTCACCATCAAATTCTACTGTAATCACCCATACTTTGACATCTAGCTTTGTGCTTTTTATCAGCAAGAATGACCTCCCAAATTGAACCTGCACTAAAACATCTTCAAATACCCATAGGGGATAAGCATTAGTGTGATTAGCCAATCGAATAATAGCAGTAGTTTCTTTTAATATAGATTTAAAAAATAAAAAATAGAATAAGACATAACATTAATAGGTGCTCCTAAATCTATCATAGAATGATGAGACCTGGTTTTACCGATGATGCATGGAATTGTAAACGTCTTAAGATCCTAAAACTTGGGTGGAAATTTCCTTTGAAGAACAACAAAGACATTCTCCCCCACACTTATCTTTTTATCACCCTTAAGTTTCCTTTTATTTGTGCACAACTCCTTAAGAAGCTAAGCATACTGTGGTATTTGCTTAATGGTCTTAAGGAGTAGAATATTAATTTTAAGGATCACCTTATTTTTATCCTCATTCTTAGATTTTATCAATGTGCTCGGAAAAGGAGAAGTAGGGACATACAATCTGACAGTTGGTTTTGTAGCATATTCTGTGATGATGGACCAATCGACGTGAAAGTTTTGATTTTCCGATGGAGAGGATGCTTCTGGGGTTGAATTGGTGACTTCTTGAGTTAGAATTGGATCAAATGTTGTGTATAGGTGAGGTGGCGTGTCAAGTTGTGTACCACTTCAGAGAGTTAGGGTACCATCATTCTTTGTTGGATTACGCTCTAATTCTGTGGGTAATTCTCCAAAATTCTCGACCTCAAGATTTCTCAATGATGTAGCATTTTGTCCCATAGTACTTGCCAAATTCTTGAGGGACGCTTGAGTACTCTGAAGAACAACTTGGGTCTATATATTTGAAGCCACAAAGGATTTTAGCATATCCGAAATTGATGTTTCCTGATCTTGTGACATTCTTGTAGGAGGTTGTTGAGGAAAAAACCCATAAGCGTGCTGTGACATTTGTTAAAGTTGGAGATTGTTGGCATTCAATGCATTGATAATAAGATCTCCAATTGATGGATCTTACTATTGTGGCGCGAACTCATTATATTCTCATTGAGAGTAGTAATTCGGCTCAACATATTGATTTCCACCGTAGAAATTATTAGAATATTCGTCCCATTGTGAATTTTAATAGTTATAATAGGGGTCATATCTATTCATATGTAGATCATCACAGTGTTGATAGTATATTTCCATGTCTCAAACCAAGTTCTATGCAAGCCCTGAAAACATCAACCACAACTAATAGACCAAGTTAGTAAAAAGGAAAAAAATGAATAACAAATTAAATAAAATAGTCCCCGACAAGGACGCCAAAAATTTGATGCGTGTCGTATGTCACGAGGACTATTATTCAATTTTATAGGAGATTTTATACTTATTCCTTATTACTCACTAAATTATTATTCAATTTATCATTCAAAATAAAAACAAGAATTAAATAGGAGATTTTGTTTCAAGATTCAATAACATAAAATAAATTAATAAACAAAGAACAATGGATAATACGATTTTACAAAACAGTTAAGAATTATTCTCCACATTCAACAATCAATCTATCAACAATGACAAATAAATATTCCTTATTCCCAATTAAACTATTAACCTCGCAGATAACACTTAAGCAGTCAATTATCATAGTTTCTCTATTATAATTAATTAAAGCTAAGCGCTCTTAATTAATTACTTTTACCAAGCAATAAACCCATTAAGCATGCAATCTATTTAACTTAGGAAAAGTATTACATTCAATGGAAACAAGTTAATCTAGGCAAAAAATTCATTAAGCATGCATTTCATTTAACCTAGGTTTTATTCTTCATCATAATTAAAATACTTGTCACAATATCTAATTACAATTTATAATTCTACTTAGACTCCTAAACTATTAGGTGAATAACAATCCTATGATGATAGTAGAACAATGAAAAACCCTAATTAGTGGCCATCTAAACAAGATTTTACAATATTCATTACATTCAAATAGAAAAATAGAAGCAATTTAATATGAGAGAATAGATGGAATAAAATTCATCAATGCATTCAAGATCTAATGTCTAGGGTTTTGAAATAACCCTTAACCTAAAAGAAAACTACTCCAAATTCAAGATCATAAACAAAAGCATTCAATGAAAATAAAGAAGTTTTCGAGAAGAAAGAAAATCTAGATTGAAGAATGTAGACGATGGGGTCTTTTCTTCTCCTTTGCCGCTCTAGACTCTAAAATTTGCAATCCAAAGTTATTCTAAAAGTTAACCCTGATCCATTTTATAGCTCCTTGAAAATACATTTAAAATTTAAAAATTAAAGCTGAATTTTCCAAAAAATTAGGCTCCGGCTGTGACCTGGGACATTGTTGGCTGCGACTACTGGGCTTTGTTTGGGTGGCTGCGACCGTAGCATTTTTTTCGTTTTTCTTCAACTACAACCACTGTCGGTATTTTAATCATAACTTACTTGATATAGCTCGGAATTTGATGATTCTAAAAGCTACGGAGATCCAAGAAAAAGATCTAAAACTTATATTTCTAGAAAGATTTCAAAAAGAGTATTGAAAAATTATCAAAATTAAGTGTGGAATTTCAGACTTGTAATTCCGAGCTTAACCATTACTTGTAAAACATCCAAAATTCATTCTTTTTTACCCAAATATCTTGAAAATACTAAAAACACAAAATAAGCTAATTAAAAATATATAAATAAATAATTAAGTGCATAATCATAGAAGAATAATGAATTATAAATAGAAAAATTCGATACTTATCAATCCCTTAAACAAGTAATTACAAGGAAATTTATTAAATTCTAAACTTATTTAAATTGTAACATTTTTATAAAATTTCTTTAGTTTTTACATTAATTCAGTCCTTAGAAAAAGATTAGTTGAGTTAAATTATTTTAGAGTTCTAAGAAAAATGTTTAATTTAAAAAATAGCTTTTTCCTTAATTACCTTAGGACAATTAGGCTCTGAACCCTTTTTTATTTATTTTTATTATATTTCTAGAGAAAACCATAAATTACAAAATATCCCTTCATATATACCAAATTAATGGTAGCATTTGATTTATGTAAAATTCTAAGTCCTAGATTTGTTAAGATTAAAATAAAATTAAAATATTAACTTTTGATAGAAAATCCCAAAATTACTAAGTGTTGAAAACTGCATTGTTTTGTGACAATTTCTTAATTTTGGAAGGCTGCAATTTTAAATCATTTAACCCAAAAAATTCTCAACTTATGTAGAAACTTTCTTGGCTATTCCAAGAAGGTCCTAATTCATTTTTAGGCAAAAATACCCATTTTTAATAGGTGAGAACTATTACCAAAAAGTGTTGATTAAAATAGTCCATTTTTATCTTTTGGTTTTTCTTAAATTTTGGGTAAGCGTAAAACCTAAATAGTTTGTCATTTCGATCTAATTTTTTTTAGGTCTAAACTAGGATTACCAATACTAATCTCATGAAATTTTAGGTGCAAAAGGCTATTTTTGCTTAGGCAAACACCTTTCTAAAGTACAGGGGTCAAATTGACCAAAACAATGTTCCATTTTTTTTGTCAACTTTGGCATTTTAAAAATCCCATTCAACTGATTAAGTTTCTACAAAATTTTCTAGATTTGAACCTTGATATGCCGTGAACATTTTTTCAAAATTTCAGCCAAAAAATATTTGATTTACTCAATCAAAACACTGCTCAAAGTTCATGAATTCAAACTGCCAACATTTTCCAGATTTGTACAAATTTCACAAAATATACATTACTCTCATAATACAAATTTTTTTAGTGTTTCAAAATCCTAAAAAGTCAAATAATCTTCCTATAACATAGATCAATGGAGTTTAATTTCATGAAATAAGTCAATTTGGCACTGCTTGATCCTTTGGAAGACAAGACTAAATCTTGGCAGCAAGCATATTTTCACACAACCTATTGGAACTTGGATTCCAAGCTAAAAATCACCGCCATAGCCATGCATGCATCATATTTTTATTATACTTAGTATACTTACTAACTTGGTGTTCCCAATATTTTTATGGATATCATATGAGTTTATTATACAATTTTTTTTTCATCGAGGTCTATCGAGGCAAGGAAAAATCATAATATATTTAATTCTATCGAGGCCTATCGAGTCCTATTGAGGTTGGTGCTAAAACAACCATAAGTCTTATTCTATCGAGGCATATCAAAGCAGATGCTAGAATCAGCCATATGTCTATTATCATCGAGGCCTATCGAGGTCTATTGAGACATATCAAGGTATGGGCTAAATCAATCATATGTCTATTATCATCGAGGTCTATCAAGGCCTATCGAGGCAGATGCTAAATCATGGTTTATGTCTCATTCTATCGAGGCACCCTAAAACTGAAACAACTAATAGCATCGAGACCTATCGAGGTCAATCGAGGCACATTCAAAAACAGACCTAACATATACTATCGAGTTTTATCGAGGTCTATCGAGGTTGGTCAAATTTTTTTGAAAAAAAACCCAGATTTCTCAGTTACCCAGCCCCGATCTATCCTATGAACAAAACATCAACAAAAAACCAGACATTGTAGATTAAAAAGAAAACCCTCACCTTCGCGTACTTGGGAGTTGTTTCGCCTACTTCGGAGTTATTTGGTTGCCTCTGGGTGCTTCCGGTCCAATGTTCAAGTGTTGGTTCCAAAGACCTTTTTCGACAATGCTTCTCTTCTCCGATTTCATTGGGTTGCGATGGATTCAAATGTGAGACCGAGAGTGAGAGGGAATATAGAGAGACCGAGAGAGAAGATAGAGAGTCGGAACAATTGGCAGGGGTATTTTGGGTACGAAGGTAAATAGTAGGAAAAAAATGAGACTCATATGGGTGATAGGGTATTTTAGTAAATAAAATCCCTTTATATGCATTAAAAGTCAAATTTCCCAAAATAAATTAATACATGCCAAAAGAAAGATTTAACAATAAGAACAACACATGCAACTCAGATCATAAGAAAAAACCAAACTTGAATACAACACAAGATTTTTACCTTTCCTTAATCCAAGCTTAGTGTTTGGAGCTCTATAGGTTTCGAACCCCCCTCCCCTAGCTCACAATACTTCAAACTATTCTAAAAATATCACAAGGGTCAGATTATACACCAAAAAAGGAAGGAAAAATTGAGAGGGATTGAAATTTTTAAAACCCTAGTGTAGTTACCTCTTTTGATGCTTAAACTCTACATGCATGTGCTGGAAAGTCTTGCACAAGCTTGGAGTTGCTTCTTGAACGTCTATACCTTGAAACCATAGAATCAGGTGAGTAAAAACTTAGAGGAAAAATGGATAAGAAAGATCCATAGGCTCGACATAGAGAAGAAAAGAGAAGGCTCAAGAATGCGTACTCTTAGTGGCTTGGTTTTCTCAAGCTTATTTCACATCTTTAATGGAAGTTCCTCTTCCTAGAGAGAGAGAGAGAGAGAGAGAGAGAGAAATCAAAATGAGGGAAGGGAAGAGAGAGAGACTGAATTTATTTTGTGAGATGAAAATGAAAGAATAGAGAGGGAGGAGGTGAGGGTTTTGGGTATAGAGAGAGAGAGAGAGGAAGAGAAAAAGAAATGTTGATAACCTATTGCAATAATGTTGGTTTTGTTTTACTAAGTGTAGAAGAAGCTATTATCATATGCATAATTTGACAACTCCAAACTCTCATGGCCGACCACCTCTCTCAACTGACCCCATTTTTTTTTTATTTTCAAATAATTCCTAAAACTACACCTAAAACCATTTACCAGAAGTAGGATTTACCCACTTTATTGCCAACACATCAATTGAATTTAAATTAAAATCATACTTAGGGTACATAATACAATTGTGTGTGAAACTAAATTTTAGCTAAAAAATCTCATGAATTTAATTATTCTAGAGTTCATTAGTAGTATATGATTTCATCCATTAATTCCCACAATTTAGCTTAATAAGCATTTTCTCTCTAAAATGTGAATTAAAATTATTTTCCAAGAATTTTGTTAAAATAATACTTTAAGAAATTTTATCAAATACTCCTATACCCAAAATAATTTTTGTCTTAATTGTTAATTTTCCACTCAATTTATTTGAGAATTTACTTGATTAAGGTTTTCAGTTTGGTCCGAGACCAAAAGTCTTTGTTTGACCGCAAACCACATTTTTCACACATTGACTAACACTAACAACATGAAATATGATTCCCAAGTACATATATTATTTTATCAAATGATACTCATTATAGAGTTTCAACATCCTGACCCTGTTACTCATAGGTGCCTAAAAAGCGGGGCGTTACAATACCTACAATTTATAGAAGTTTCGTCCCCAAAAATAAAAAAACATGAGGATACAACTCCATCATCTTAGCCTCCGTTTCCCAAGTTGCTTCTTCAACATCGTGGTTGCACCACTGCACCTTAACTAAAACTACCGTCTTATTCCTCAACGCCTTGTCTTTTCGGTCTAGAATCGCCACCGACTATTCTTTGTAGCAGAGTTGATGATCTACACTCAGCTACTCATAGCTAAGTACATGTATGGGATCATTCACGTACTTTCTTGGCATCGATATGTGATACACGTCATGCACTCGAGATAATGCGGGTGGAAGAGCTAACCAGTATGCCACCTTCCCAATTCTTTCTAAAATCTCAAAAGGCTCGATGAACCTTTGGCTACGCTTTCCTTTCTTCTCAAACTACATAGCTCCCTGCAATGAATCCATTTTCAACAACATATTATCGCCCACCTCAAATACCAGAGGTCTCCTCCATTGGCCAGCGTACTTGCATTTCCGATCAACCGAGGTTTGCAATTGCTGTCGTATCTATCAGATATCCTCGGTGACCTAATCAACCTGGTTCGATCTTAAATTTTTTCTTTCATTGGCTTCAGGCCAATGAATTAGTGATCTTCACTTCCTTCCATATAATGCTTCGTACAAAGCCATCTTAACAGAATTGTGATAGCTATTGTTAAAGGAAAACTCTATCAATAGAAGATTCACATTCCAAGACCCTTGAAAGTCGAGCACACAAGCCCTCAACATGTCATCCAAGGTTTAAATAGTCTGTTTGGAAGGTGGTGCTAAAATGCAACTTAGTTCCCAATCACATTTGCATTTTTTTTCCAGAATGACAGGGTAAAACGTTCGTCTCGATCAGATACAATGGACGTGGATACTCCATGTAGCCGCACAATTTCCATGATGTATAAATCGACTAACTTATCCGCAAAATAAGTTATCTTGATCGACAAAAAATGAGCAGATTCGATCAGCCTATCCACGATGACCCAAATTGTGTCCTTCCCTTGGGAGTGGTTGGTAAACACGTGAGAAAGTCCATGGTGATCATTATAACGCCCTCCTATAATCTTAGAAGTCCTTGAAGAACTTGATTCCTTGATCTTGGAAGCTTGAGGTAAGGGAAAATATTTAGTGTTTAGGCTAGAAACAAAGTAGAGAAAGTAGATAAGGGAGAATGCTAGAATGTGTAGGAAGAGAGGCTTCCAACATTTAGCATAATTTCCTATCCTTAAGGCCAAAAGACCCATATACCCTTCCCCATCAATACCCTTCTTAGGAAGTCATAAGGGCAAAATAGTCATTTAACTTAAATTCTCACTAAACCTCAAACTACACCTCAAATTCCCTATTTGATCCACTAATCCATCCAACCATAAGTATTTCCACTAATATATTTCATTTACCAATAATGCCTTAAAACATACAAAATTCCCAAAATACCCCTTGGCTCACCCCGAGCCGAGTATTTATCTCTGTTGTGACTTTTCCTATAAACTTGCTTGAAAGGACCTACTCATGCCGAATATATATATATCAACATAATAATTTGGTCTCAATGCATATACACACAATAACTATAAATATACCATCAATAAGTCAAAATTACAAAAATACCTTTTTTTTTTTATAACAAAAGTGGATCTTTAAACACATTTAACACACATAATAATCCATACTCAATTATATAATCATATAATTCACATAATTACCCCATGTGCCCTCCCGACACGCTAATCAAAGTACTAAAACTTATTAGGAGTTTTGGGACACTACAACTATCCCCTCCTAGTAGAAATTTCATCCTCGAAATTTATCTGAACAACTCGAGATACTGGTCTCGCACATCCGACTTTAACTTCCAAGTCGCTTCATCTACTTTGTTGTTTCTTCATAACAGTTTCACTAAAGTGGCAATCTTATTCCATAAGACTATCTTTTATATCCTGAATCTCTACTGGCTTCTCATCACAAGATAAGTCCTGCTGTTATTGTAGGGTCTCATAACTCAAATCATGTGTAGTATATGACACATATTTCCTTAGTGTCGATACATAAAACATCTTGTGAGTCCCTTCCAAGGCTGGGGCAAGGTGAATTTGTAAGCCACTTGCTTAATCCTTTCCAGGATCTTAGAAGGTTCAACAAACCTAGGACTCGACTTTTCTTTCTTTCCACATCGTTCTACTTCATTCATCAGTGAAATTTGGAGAAACACAGTCTCTAACCTGGAACTCCACATTCCTACGTTTGGATCTGTGTAGCTTTTCTGTTCATTCAGTAAAGCGAGCATTCACGCTCTAATTCTGCAATGGTCTCATTGGACCTTTGAACTACCTCAGGACCTAAAATATCTCCTTTCATCCATTCCATCCCAAGAAATGGATGGTTTGCATTTCCTATCACGTAACATCTCGTACGGAATCACTTTGATCACTAACTAGTAACTATCGTGGGAAACCCAAATCAAGGGATTGTACTTACCCTAGGGGTCCCTCAAAATCCAATTCCCATGCCCAGAGCATATCTTCTAATATTTGAATCATTCTATCAAATTACCCATCTATCTAAGGATGATGCGTCGTACTAAGTTTCAGTCTTGTACCCATTGCCTTCTGCAGGTCTTCCAAAAACTTGAAAGTAGATATAGGATCTTGATATGACATTATAGACTTTAGTGCCCCATGGAGGCACATAATCTCCTTCACATATAACTTAGCATACTGATCCACATTATAATTCGTTCACACAAGCAAAAAGTGTGTTGACTTGGTATATCGAGTCACGATCACCCATACAAAATCATATTACCTCACAATCCTAAGAAATCCACCCATAAAATCCATAGTTATATCCTCCCATTTTTATTCCGGAATGCCCAAAGGTCATAATAACCTTGCTGGCCCCTGGTGTTTAGTCCTCGCTTGGTAACAAGTCAACCACTTAGCCACATATTCAACCATATCTTTCTTCATTCTTGACCACCAATACAAAGATTTCAGATCCTGATACATCTTCGTGGTGCCTGGATGTAGTGAGTATGGAGTGGTACAAGACTCGTCCAGAATCTCCTGCCTGATATTAATATCCATCGGAACACAAATTTGGTCCTTGTACCTCAATATATTCATCTTAGTGATGGTAAAGTCCTTAGCCATTCCTGTTATGATCTTCTCTCTATACTTCACCATTTGTGAATTACTCTTTTGCACTACTTTAATTGTTTCCAAAAGGGTAGACTGAGAGGTTGTATCCACCAATTTACCAATCATGAACTCTATACCAACACTAGTCATTTCCTCAGCTAACTTTGTTGTGTTCTGTTTCAAACTATACACTTGGCCCAGACCTTTCCGACTTAAGGCACCAACCACCACATTAGTTTTCCTTGGATGATAAAAGATTTCACAGTCATAATCCTTCACCAGTTCTAACCAACGTATTTATGTCATATTTGAATCTTTCTGGGTAGCAGAATATTTTAACTCTTATAACGATGTACATCTCACACTTCTCCCCATATAAATAGTGTCGCCACACCTTAAGTGAAAATACCACTGCTTCCAACTCAAGGTCATGGGTAGGATATCTCTATTCATATTCTTTTACCTGACTCAAATGTAAGCTATGACCCTCCCAACTTAAGGACACATCCTAGTCCATGTCGCGTCGTACCTCCATACACCATGAATTTCTTGTTCTCAAATAAAAAAATTAAGCGCTGATGCAATGATCAGTCTCTATTTTAACTCTTGGAAGCTCGATTCACAACTATCAGTCCGCACAAACCTTAATTTCTTATGTGTTAATTTAGTCAAGAATATTGTATTCTTTGAGAATCCTTCAACAAAACACATATAGTATCATGCCAATCCAAGAAAACTTCTAACTTCTGAAGTGTTTGTTGGCCTTGGCCAATCTCTTACTACCTTTGTCTTAGCTGGATTAACCATAATCCCATTCTTTTTCACAATATAACCCAGAAATATTATTCGAAGAAGTCACAACTCACATTTCTTAATCCATACATACAAAATATGTTCCCTTAGCCTCTGCAATACCAAATAGAGATGAACTTTGTGTTCTTCTTCTGATTAAGAGTAGACCAATATGTCATCAATAAACATAACCACGAATTTGTCCAAATATTCTTCAAACTCTCTATTTGTCAGGTCCATGAAAGTCGCTGGATCATTGTTCAGTTTAAAAGACATCACTGAAAATTCACAATATCCATACTTGTGCGGAAGACAGTCTTTAAAATATATTCTTCCTTGATCCTCAACTGGTAATAACCAGATCGAAGATCAATCTTTAGGAACACTGTCTTGCTTTGCAGCTGATCAAACGAGTTGCAATCATTGGCAGTGGATACTTATTCTTGATAATTTCCTTATATAATTCTCGATAGCTAATACACATTCACAATGATCCATATTTCTTCTTCACAAATAATACCGGTGCATCCCACAGTGAAAAACTTGGTTTGATAAACCCCAAATCCAGGAGCTCTTGTAACTGAACCTCCAATTCTTTTATCTATGTCACCATTCAATAAGGTTCCTTGGATATCAATTCTATTCCAGGCGCTAGTTCTATAACAATCTCGGTCTCTTGGTGTGGTAATAACTCAGATAAATCCTTTGGAAACATATTATGAAGTCACAAACCAATCTGGTCTCCTCTGTTCAAACGGTTCCTGTAATAGATCTCTAGCCTTTGACACTGAGATTGTCAGGATGCAAGGTCCATCTATAGCACCCACAATCAAAAGGGATCCTCTCCCTCAAGCTCAAAATTACCATATATTTCCTTTTCACAATCTACGTCTGCCCCATACTTGGCTAACCAACCCATAGCTCGTACTGTGTCGAAGTCCTCCTTTTATAACCAAACCAAATCTGCAATTAATTCTCCACTATCCAAGAGATTACTAACTTTCCAATAGGTAACATGGTTCCAAAACTCACACCATGCATATCCCAAGGTCTTCTAAGTTTGTCTATCACTACAATAGATACAAACAACGAGTGGCACCAGCTTGCTGCCTCCATCGTGAACACTCAGGATAGGTTTTCCAATTCTCATTTCCACCTGACGGTTGCTCTGAGTACCCCAAAATCGTTTATCTAACCCAATGATATTAGAAATATTAACATTCCTTCTTATTAGATAAATGGAGCCACCACATCTTCTAGACCTAGTAAACGGAGGAACAATCCTCCTGGTATCGCATCTTGCAACACCCTCTGTAACACCCTACTTCCTTAGAGCCGTTACTAAGTGAGTTTAGAACATGCAATTAACTCGCTAATCGAGGTTTTAGGTTAAAAGTGTAGCTAAACCGTAATATAAGTCATACAATTTGAAAATATAATCATCTATTGAAAGTTGTAAAGCAATATACATTTGGGATCCCAAAATACTGTTTAGAAATATTTACAACTCAAAATTATAATTAAATTTGGCCAAATGAAAAAATTAGGTTTAATACAAACATCTCCCAAAAATACCCCTGGCCGTGGCAGCCAGGCAGGCCAAACATGTACACGTTGCTTCACGCTCTTTGTACTCATGGTTGGTCGACTTTCCCCTTGCCCTTACCTACACCATAGAGCACCCTTGAGTCGAAGCCCAGCAAGAAAACTCCACACAAGCAAATAACATATGCATATCTATCATTCAACATATAACAAAACTGCCAACAGGATAAACGCATAACGACCATGCCGTCCCAAGTGCTTTAGCAGGCCCTGGGTTCGGGTCTCACCGTTAGGATATCCCAGGTATCCTATTGGGTCTCACCCTGGCAACTCGCACTCCGAGTGCTTAATGCTGCTCCTGGCCCCTTGCCGTACTCGGCCTTCACCGTCCCGGCCTTCGTCATTCTCGGCATTCGCCGTTCTCGGCTCTTGCCGTTCATTCACATATATGCACACATAACATAATTAAACAAATACTTAAACACGTATAAACATAATCAATGGGGGCTACACCCTGCAACACAATCATATAGGGCCGCGCCCTGCAACACAAACTATAGGGCCTCGCCCTTCTCTACGGGTACAACAATTTTCTTACCTGTGTCCCAAGCTTTCCAAGCACTGATGTCCCGAGCACAGCCCCCTAGTCTGAGCCTCGCTGAAAACCTAGTCACAATGCATCAACAACATCCACCCATCAAGTTCTATTCCACTAAATAACTTTGGGTCATAATTCTAGTCTCCGGGTCCTTGAATTCTATCAATCTGGGTGATAAAATCCATCCCGAGCCTTAACTTTTGGATTCCCAAGCCTAAAACCTCCTTGAAGTCCAAAAACACACTAAGTGCCGCGACCCCATGATCCCATGCCGTGGCCCACCTCAACCAGAGGCCAACCCCCAAAAACACTCCATGCGCGCTGCGGCCCAAGCTAGGGTGTGCCGCGGCCCGCCCTTCTTTCTGGCCTCCCAAGTGTTCTAGAGGGCCGCGACTCAGTAAGAACAATGCCGCGGCCCGACCCTTCGAACCAAGAAAAATCCTCCATTTTCACCACGACAACCCAGCCAATTTACCCCAAAATCAACCTAACAATCCAATTCAATCACCACAGAAGCTCCACTATAGTTTCAGCAGCTAAACCAAACAAGAAGCTAGCTTTAAACCTCATCATATCCTAATTCCAATCTCCCACTTCAAAGCTTCAAGAAAACTAGACACCCAACTAATAACCACATAATTAAATAACTAAAATCACAGTTTAAAGCTTACCTTAGCCTCAACTTGAATCCACAATTTGAAACTGAGCTAATCCCCAAGTTTAGAGCTCCAATTCCTGGCTTGATCTCCAAAGTTCCCCTTAATATGGCTTAGAGAAAAAGAGAGAGAGCGAAGAGGTTTGGGTCGGTTCCTTAGTTTCTGAGTGCTTCCCTTGGTTTTGTTTTACTTAACTTAAGTCTCTAAGGTTACCTCAAAGGCTTGGGGTACCAAAAACGTCCCCGAGGGCAAAATGGTAAATTTCCCTGATATTCCCTCCCAAACGTTCTAACTTCAAATATATCTCCAAATATTTATTTTTATAACCCGATAACCCCATAAAACGTCTAATGCCTGAAATACCCCTCGAATCGCCTCGAGTTGGGTATTCGACCCCATTGTGACTTTTTAACTAAATTGCTCCCTAGGACTGTCTCGGATCCTGCAACACGAATATATCACAATATTCACAATTATTACATTTATACCCTCAACGGGCTAAAATTACAAACATGCCCCTAATAACCAAATGGGGCCCACATGCATATTTAATTCACCTAAACATGCATTTCTAATCACATACTCATCAAATTCACATATTAGCATAACAAATCACTTACTGCCCTCCAGGCACGCTAATCAAGGCCCTAAGCCTTATTAGCAAATTTGGGACGCTACAACTATCCCCTCCTTACAGAAATTTCGTCCTCAAAATTACCTGAACAACTCGGGATATCGCTCCCGCATATCTGATTCAAGTTCCCACGTCGCCTCCTCAATCTTGCTGTTCCTCCACAACACTTTCACTAAGGCGATGGTCGTGCTCCGCAAGACTTTATCCTTCCGGTCGAGAATCTAAACCGGCTTTTCTTCATATGATAAATCCTGGTCCAGCGCCAAATTCTCATAACTCAGTACATGCATCGAATCTAATACATACTTCCAGAGCATGGACATGTTAAAAACATCATGAACCCCTGATAAGGCTGGAGGCATCGCCAGTCTGTAAGCTACCTCTCCAACCCGTTCCAGAACCTCAAAGGGGCCAACAAACCTAGGGCTCAGCTTGCCCTGAACACCAAATCGTTTCACTCCCCTCAAAGGTGAAACCCTAAGGAACACATGGTCACAGACCTGAAACTCTACGATTCTGCGTTTCAAGTCCTAGTAACTCTTCTGGCGACTCTGGGAGGCGAGCATTCGGGCTCTAATCTTTTCAATCGCCTCATTGGTACTCTGAACCATCTCAGGACCCAAGTATCTCCTCTCACCCATCTCATCCCAATGGATAGGTGATCTGCACTTCCTCTCATATAGCATCTCATACAGAGCCACTCTGATAGTCGCTTGATAACTGTTATTGTATGAAAACTCAATCAAAGGGAGGTACTTACTTCAAGATCCCCTAAAATCTAGCACACAGGCTCGTAGCATGTCTTCCAGTATCTGAATCATCCTCTCAGACTGTCCATCTGTCTGAGGATGATAAGCGATACTAAATCGCAACTGTGTGCCCATAACCTCTACAGACTCTCGCAAAACTTGGAGGTGAAGGTGGGGTCCTTGTCAGATACTATCGACCTCGGAGCCCCATGATGTCGAAAAATTTCTTTCACATACAACTCGGCATACTGCTCCACAATATAAGTCGTTCTGACAGGTAAAAAGTGGGCAGATTTGGTATACCTATCTACAATCACCCACACCGAGTCATGTTATCCCACAGTCTTCGGCAAACTAACCACGAAGTCCATGGTGATATCTTCCTACTTCCACTCTGGAATCCCTACAGGTTGTAATAACCCTGCAAGCCTCTGATGTTCAACCTTTACTTGTTGACAAGTTAAACACTTGGCCACATAATCCACCACGTCCCTCTTCATTCCCGACCACCAATACAAGGCTGTCAAATCTTGGTACATCTTCGTTGTACCTGGATGTAAAGAATAGGGAGTGGTATGAGATTCATCCAAGATCTCTCGCCGGATATCAGATTCCATCATAACACAGATTCGACCCTTGTACTTCGATAACCCCATCTCTGAGATAGAAAAGTCCTTAGCCGCTCCGACTAAGACATTCTCTCTCTGCCCTTTCAGCTGAGAATCCTTCCCCTGCGCCTCCTTGATCCTCTCAAGGAGTGAAGACTGAAGAGTGATGTTGGCTAACCAACCAATCACCAACTCTATACCCGCTCTAGTCATCTCCTCGGCTAACTTATTAGATATCTGTCTCGAACTGAACAACTGTCCTGGGCCCTTTCGACTCAATAGTACTTCAAACTCTTATGGTCGGTGTATATCTCGCACTTCTCACCATACAGATAATGTCTCCAAACCTTAAGTGCAAATACCACCGCCGCCAACTCCAGATCATGCGTGGGATATCTCTGCTCATACTCCTTCAACTGTCTCGATGCATAGGCTATCACCTTTCCGGCTTGCATCAGCACACACCCTAAACCCTGTCTAGAAGCATCACAGTAAACCACAAACTTCTCATTGTCTGCTGGAAGACTCAACACTGGCGCGGTGATCAGTCGCTGCTTCAGTTCCTTGAAACTGTTCTCACACCTCTCTGTCCATACATACTTAGTTTTCTTCCTCGTCAATTCAGTTAATGGTTAGCTATCCTGGATAACCCCTCAACGAACCGCCGATAATACCCTGCCAATCCCAGAAAACTCCTAACTTCAGGAACGCTGCTCGGTTTAGGCCAATCTCTCACTGCCTCAATCTTACTTGGGTCAACTAGAATCCTCTCCTTACTGAAAATATGGCCTAGAAACGTGACTTGCGGTAGCCAAAACTCGCACTTTATGAACTTAACATATAACCTATGCTCTCTCAACCACTACAATACCAAAGTAAATGCTGCTCATGCTCTGTCTCTGACTAAGAGTACACCAGAATGCCATCGATGAACACAATCACAAACTTTTCCAAGTAATTCTTGAAAACCCTATTCATCATGTCCATAAAAGCTGCTGGGGCATTGGTTAATCCAAAAAACATAACTAGTAATTCATAGTGTCCATACCTCGTGCGGAAAGCGGTCTTTGGTATGTCCTTTACTTTGATCCTTAACTGTTGGTAACCTGACCGGAGATCAATCTAGGAAAACACTATCTTTCCCTGTAGCTGGTCAAATAAATCGTTGATCCTTGGTGATGGGTACTTATTCTTAATGGTCAACTTGTTCAGCTCCCTGTAGTCACTACACATCCTAAGAGATCCATCCTTTTTCTTGACAAACAACAATGGAGCACCCCATGGCGAGAAACTCAGTCTGATGAACCCAAACCCAGTAACTCCTGCAACTGAATCTTAAACTCCTTCAACTCTGCCGAGCCATTCTGTAAGGTGTCCTCGATATTGGCTCCGCCCTTGGCGTCAACTCTATAACAAACTCAATCTCCCGCTGCGGCGACAACCCTGGCAGGTCTGCTGGAAATAAGTCAGGAAACTCACATACCAATCTGATCTCACTCGGTCCAACCGACACAACCCTAGAGGTATCCACAATATTCGCTAGGAATCCTATGCAATCTTCCCGCATTAGGTCTCTAGCCTTCAGTGCTGAAATCATAGGTACTCGCGGTCCACTAACTGTCCCCACGGATACAAAGGGTACCTCCCCTTCTAGTTCAAAATTCACCATCTTGCGCTTGCAGTCAATCGTTGCCCTATACTTCGATAGCCAATCCATTCCTAGGATCATATCGAAGTCATCCATCACTAGCTCAATCAGATCAACAGGCAACTCCCTAACGTCTATCTGGCAATGCTCTAATCCATCTCCAAGAGACTACCAGTTCCCCAGTCGGCAACAAAGTCTGAAAATCCCTAGCATACAAAACACTAGGTCTACACAGCTGATCTATCACTCTAGCATACACAAATGAATGAGTAGCTCCCGAATCAATTAGTGCAGTATAAGAAGAACCAGCACTAGAAATCTGACCTGTCACAACCGAGGGGCTAGCCTCTACTTCAGTCTGAGTCAAGGTGAACACTCTGGCAGGAGTGAGACTGTCGCCCTATTTCAGCTCCTCTTTCCTCGCTTGTGGGCAGTCCTTCTTCAGATGGTTGGCACTCCCATAAATAAAGCAGGCCCTGATCCTATACTCTCCTTGATGTCATCGTTTGCAACGAGGACACACTAGAAAACTCCTCCAGTTGTCACCTCCGCCCTGACGCCCACCAAAAGCACCCCGTGCCCTCCTGTCCAAGCTAGGTGGAACAAAAGAGTCTGGGGCCTTTCTCTTCTGCTCACTAGGGCCACTACCCTAGCTAGATCCAGTAAACGGAAGCACCTTCCTCCTAGCATCACGCCTAACAATGCTCTCTCTACATATCTGATCCTCGACCCCCTCAGCTGTAAGGGCCTTGTCCAATACCTGGGCATAAGTAGTATTCTCTGGATCCAAAGTAATCTTCACATCACAGGCGATCATAACATTCAATCCCCGTACAAATCTATCCCTTCTTGCTGCATCAGTTGGCACTAAATCTGGCGCAAGCTTCGCCAACCGGTCAAATCTCAAGGCGTACTCAGTAACTGTCAACCGGTTCTGAGTCAGGTTGATGAACTCATCAACCTTTGCAGCTCGGACTGCAACACTATAATATTTCTCATTAAAGATGTTTCTGAACTCTTCCTAGGTCATAGTCGCAACATTCCTTCTCTGAGTCACTACATCCCACCAGGAACTGGCATCCTTTCTGAACATGTAGCTGGCATAAGCTACCCTTTCGTTCCCTACCACCCTCATAAAATCCAGGATGGAGGAAATCATATTCATCCACTCCTCTGCCCGCAGTGGGTCTGGTCCACCCTCGAAGGTGTGAGGATGCTGCTTCCTGAACCTCTCATACAAAGGTTCCCACTTGTTCTCCATAACAGGCTAAACCGGCACTGGTGCCATAGCCTTCTTGATTGGCAACCCAATGGCCTGAGGAGGGGCCTGCTGCCTCAGCTGTCAAAGTTCTTCCTCTGTTCGATGCAGTCTAGCTTCCATTTCGCCAAACATCTGTTGCTAATTCTGTGGGGCAGGTGGAGGATCCTGACCCTGGTTGTCATCCTCGGCCTTACTGCTGCAGAGTCTAGATGATTGTCATGGCATCTCAACAATATGCCTGCAATCAACGACGTTGCTCATCAGGCATTATAACAATATCCAAAACCACCTCCCAATCACAACAGCCAACCGCAAACAACAATCCACAAACACAAATAGCATACAACACTCAAGGGGGCCATGCCCTGACATCATGCATATGTTAACTCATTCATCACGCCCTATATAAGATAAGCAGGCAAACAGGGCATTTAAACACATAATCAAACATATAATTCATTCATTACAAACCAACCCTGAGTCGAGCTTATCACTGACAGCGAGCGTACATGTTCGGTCAATCTCCAGGAACCATAAACCTTGACTCGCTCTGGTATCAAGTTGTAATGCCCTAATTCCTTAGAGCCGTTACTAAGTGAGTTTAAAACGTGCAATTAACTCGCTAATCGAGGTTTTAGGTTAAAAGTGTAGCTAAATCGTAATATAAGTCATACAATTTGAAAATATAATCATCTATTGAAAATTGAAAAGTGATATACATTTGGGATCCCAAAATACTGTTTAAAAATATTTACAACTCAAAATTATAATTAAAGTCAGCTAAACGAAAAAATTAGGTTTAATACAAACATCTCCCAAAAATACCCCTGGCTGTGGCAGCCAGGCAGAACAAACATGTACACGTCGCTTCACGCTCTCCGTACTCATGGTTGGTCGACTTTCCCCTTGCCCTTACCTGCACCATAGAGCACCCGTGAGCCGAAGCCCAGCAAGAAAACTCCCCACAAGCAAATAACATATGCATATCTATGAGTCAGCATATAACAAAATTGCCGACAAGCTAAACACATAACGACCATGCTATCCCAAGCGCTTTATTAGGACCTGGGTTCGCGGTCTATACCGTGAGGATATCCCAGGTATCCTATAGGGTCTCACCCTGGCAACTCACACTCTGCGTACTTAACACTGCTCCCGGCCCCTTGCCGTTCATTCATATATATGCACACATAACATAATTAAACAAATACTTAAACACGTATAAACAAAATCAATGGGGGCTACGACCTGTAACACAATCATATAGGGTCGTGCCATGCAACACAAACTATAGGGCCTCGCCCTGCTCTACGAGTACAACAATTTTCTTACCTGTGTCCCGTGCTTTCCAAGCACCGATGTCTCGAGCACAGTCCCCTAGTTTGAGCCCGCTAAAAACCTAGTCACAATGCATCAACATCATCCATCCATCAAGTTTTATTCCACTAAATAACTTTGGGTCATAATTCTAGTCTTTGGGTCCTTAAATTCTATCAATCCGGGTGATAAAATCCATCCCGAGCCTTAACTTTTGGATTCCCGAGCCTAAAACCTCCTTGGAGTCCAAAAACACACTAAGTGTCGCGGCCTCATGATCCCATGCTGCGGCCCGCCTCAACCAGAGGACAACCCCCAAAACACCCCATGCGCTCTGTGGCCCAAGCTAGGGTGTTCTACGGCCCGCCCTTCTTCCTGGCCTCCCAAGTGTTCTAGAGGGTTGCGACTTAGCGAGAACAATGCCGCAGCTTGACCCTCGAACCAAGAAAAATCCTCCATTTTCACCACGAAAACCTAGCCAATTTACCCCAAAATCAACTTAACAATCCAATTCAATCACCACAGAAGCTCTACTATAGTTTCAGCAACTAAACCTAACAAGAAGCTAGCTTTAAACCTCATCATATCCTAATTCCAATCTCCCACTTCAAAGCTTCAAGAAAACTAGAAACCCAGCTAATAACCACATAATCAAATAGCTAAAATCACCGTTTAAAGCTTACCTTAGCCTTTGCTTGAGTCCACAATTTGAAACTGAGCTAATCCCCAAGTTTAGAGCTCCAATTCCTAGCTTGATCTTCAAAGTTTCCCTTGATATGGCTTAGAGAAAAAGAGAGAGAGAGAGAGAGAGAGAGAGAGAGAGAGAGAGAGAGAGAGAGAGAGAGAGAGAGAGAGAGAGAAAGAGAGAGAGAGAGAGAAGTGGTTTGGGTCGGTTCCTTAGTTTCTGAGTGCTTCCCTTGGTTTTGTTTTACTTAACTTAAGTCTCTAAGGTTACCTCAAAGGCTCGGGGCACCAAAAACGTCCCCGAGGGCAAAATGGTAAATTTCCCCAATATTCCCTCCTAAACGTTCTAACTTTAAATATATCTCCAAATATTTATTTTCATAACCCGATAACCCCATAGAATGTCTAATGCCCAAAATACCCCTCGACTCGCCCCGAGTCGGGTATTCGACCCCGTTGTGACTTTCTAACTAAACCGCTCCCTAGGACTGTCTCAGATCGTGCAACACGAATATATCACAATATTCACAATTATTACATTTATGCCCTCAACGTGCTAAAACTACAAACATGCCCCTAATAACCAAATGGGGCCCACATGCATATTTAATTCACCTAAACATGCATTTCTAATCACATACTTAGCAAATTCACATATTAGCATAACAAATCACTTATTGCCCTCTAGGCACGCTAATGAAGGCCCTAAGCTTATTAGCAAATTTGGGATGCTACACCCTCTCCCTATAACTTGTTCTCTGTCCTCATAGTAGTAAAGGACTTCTCTGCCACCTTAGCATAAGCGGTAACTCCCAACATAGATGTGATTCTCTCATAGTAAGCAATTATAACATTCAACCCCTAAACAAATCTTTCTTTCCTTGTGATATCTGTTAGCACTAAGTTGGCTATAAACTTAGCTGACCTATCAAACTTCAACGTATATTCAGTCACTGTCATATTGCCCTGAACCAAACTAGTGAACTCATCCATCTTCGCAATTCAAACTATGTCATTATAATACTGTTCATTAAATAACTCTCAGAACTCCTCCTCGTTCATGTAGTAACAATGCGTGTCTGGGATATAACCTCCCACCATATCCAAACATTGCCTCGAATCATATACTTGGCATAAGCCATCCTATCATCACTCACCACCCTCATAAAATCCAGGGTGGAACTATTCATGCTTTTTTGTTGTTTAGTTCAACTCTAAGTGGATCTGAGCCTTCCTAAAAACCTGAAAGGTAAGGTATTTCTTCCGGAACCTCTCACCCAATGGTTTTAATCGATTCCCTACTTTAGGTTGCACTACCAAAGGTACTAGTGCAGGAATCACATGCTGAGTATCATCCTTTGGCGGAATCTTGTTCCTCAACTATCTTATCTCTTCCTCCTGTCTCTATAATCTAACTAACCCATCAAAAAGCATTTGCTCCCTCCCTATGAGGAGCCGACTGAGTTTCAAAAATGACATTATCTACCTCTACATTTTTGCCACAGAGTCTAGTTGATCGCCTCAGAAGCACTATTTCCAAATACTTCTACCATCGACGACTCCAGCTTATCAGGCAATGATAACAACCTCAAAATCTTCCCATGGTCAAATTCGAACAATTAAAGCATTCACATACAACAATAATGCTAACATGCAAATCTTTTCAAATTCACATAATCGTCAAGAGCCAGGCCCTATCAATATATTTCATGCTCCTTAATCTAGCATCCAGATAAGGAAAACATGGTTCAAATAAGAAATTAAACAAGTATTCAACCCATTACCCACCAAACCATGAGTCGAGCTTATCTTTAACAACGAGCATACATGTTTGGTCGATCTTCAGGAACCATAAAGCCTTGGCAGCTCTGATATCAAGTTGTAACGCCCTACTGATCCAAGACTGTTATACTACATGTTTAAAATAGTGCTTAACTCGATAAGCGAGTCATTTGGACTCAAAAGTGTAATTAAAATTAAATAAAGGTTTAGGTATTAAAGAATTTGGTCAAAAGATTAATATTTTCATTAAATCTTTAAAAATTTACATGGGATCCGAAAAAGGTTTATCAAAATACAATTACATTAAGAGTTTACAAAAATATTCGACCTAAGGGACAAAATTTGGTCTTATACCCTAAGTCCCTCAAAATTCCTTGATCGTGGTAGCCGAGCAGGCCAAACATGTAAGCGCCACTCTAAAGCCCTCAAAATCATGCCTGGTCGACCTTTCCCTTGCCCTTACCCACACCATAGAGCACCCGTGAGCTAAGGCCCAGCAAGAAAACCCAACATGGCATAATAAAATAATCAATCAAAGATAACAAGAAAACAACATGCTTCCCAGATAATAGATGCATTCATTCCAATCATACAGATCATAAACACGTTTCATAATTTATAAATATGCTCATTTCGACACATAAACCATTTACATGGTCCAACCAAGCAGCCTTGCCAAACGACCCATCCGAGCAAGGTGCGCCTCCCGACACCAAGCTTACGGTCCATGCCGGGTGAGTGGGTACCACACCCTCAACTTGACCCCGCCCTCACGACCCACATTCCACACATTTTCCAATTACAGACCATACCGGTTGTCCATAGAAAAATCAATACAAATAAGCATAGCAAATAAGATTATGCATAAGGGGAAACTCAACCCTAACAAATTCAGATAAACAGTTATAACCCATCCAAATATAACCGAGAAAATACCCTGCTCTATGTGCATATGTCAGTTTTCTTACCTCAAGTCCTAAGCAGATGCCTGTGCGACCTTGAGTGCGATCCTTTTCCTGAGCCCCATTGAAACTTTTGAGATGATCATTCAGCTTCTAGCCACCCAAACAATCATGTCCCTAGACACAACATGAACGATACGCTTATTAGGGATTAAATCCAAATCCTGAGTTCAAACCAAAACCCTAGCTTCTAGGCTTCCAATATCACTAAACACGAAAGTGGAATCATTCCCCGAGTCCCCAAGAGGGCCCCCAAATTAGATCCTAAGAACCCCAAGATAAATCCCAAAGTTTCAGAAAATAACTATTTTTGGGCACCTAGCGCGGTCACGCCCAAAGAAAGTTGGGGCTTTCTGGAATGCTAGCGCGGTCGCACCCTATCCCAGTGTGGTCGCGCTGGTATCCTAGAAACCCCAAATAAAACTCAAAATTCCTTGGTTTTTGAGACACTAGCACGGTCGTGCTACACCCTAGCACGGTCGTGCTAGGTCACCGTAAACCCAAAACGAGCCCAGAATTTTCAAGTTCTTCCCCAATTCGAACCTACGACTTCTCCCTACAATACTAGACCTAAAACTTCGACCAAATCTGATTTTCAACAATTTCCTCACCACCATTCAGCCACAATTCAATAACATAACATATAAATCACCTCAAAGTACCATTAAACATACCCAAAACACCTTAATATCCCAATTGGAAACTTTGAGTTCTAAAATCCAAAACTCAAACCCCAAATCCATAACAATTATTGGAAATCAAAGTTGCATAACAAGTACTAAGCTTATTTCCAAGCTAAATCTATCCATTAAAATAACCCAACAACATCAAATCTGAAAATTAATCAAAGCCTCAAGATTACAACAAGAACAATGAAAAACATGAGCATATTGAGTAGTTAGCTTATACCTTACTGGATTTTGAATTCCTAACTGATTAGAGAAGACCTTGGAAGCTTACAAAATTGATTCCTCCTATAGTCGTAGAAGTCCTTGAATAATTGGATTCCTTGATCTTGGAAACTTGAGGTAAGGGAAGATATTTATTATTTAGGTTAGAAACAAAGTAGAGAAAATAGATAAGGGATAATGCTAGAACGTGTAGGAAGAAAGGATTCCCACACTTAGCATAATTTCTTATCCTTAAGGCCAAAAGACTAATATGCCCTTCCCCATCAAGACCCTTCTTAGGAAGTCACAAGGGCAAAATAGTCATTTAACTTAAATTCTCACTAAACCTCAAATTTCAAATTTAGTCCACTAATCCATCCAAGCATAAGTATTTCCCCCAATATATTTACCAATAATTTCTCAAAACATACAAAATTCCCAAAATACCCCCTGGCTCACCCTGAGCCGAGTATTTATCCCCATTGTGACTTTTCCACTAAACTTGCTCAAAAGGATCTACTCAGGCTGAATATCATAGATATATCCACATAATAATGTGGTCTCAATGCACATACACACAATAATTACAAATATACCCTCAACGGGTTAAAATTACAAAAGAACCCTTTTTAACAAAAGTGGGTCTTTAAACACATTTAATACACATAATCATCCATACTCAATTATATAATCATATAATTCACATAATTACCCCACATGTCCTCCCGACATGCTATCAAAGTACTAAATCTTACTAGGATTTTTGGGACACTACAATCATCTCCCATTTCCGTCTGGGAATCTCTAGCGATTGCAACAACCCAACTAGTCGTTGATGTTCCGCCTTCATCTGTTGCTAGTTTAAGTAGTGTGCTACAGAGAGATTTTCCAGTTAGTTGGCTATTATCTCTAAGTCCAAGGTAGAGATGTCATTTTGTAGTTTCTGCAGAATCTCTAGCACCGCCATCACATAAGCCATCGATTGTCAATTCAAGGTATCTACGACCTTGTTGGCCTTCCCTGGGTGATATCGAGTGAACCTCGTACAGATAGTGCCTCTTTTGAGAGCAAATACTATCGCGACCAACTCCACATCATGCGTAGGGTAGTTTTTCTCATAGTTCTTTAGTTGTCGAGAGGCATAAGCTATCACCTTACCGTGCTACATCAATACTGCTCCTAGCCCTTGACCCGATGCATCACTATAAATTGCATATCCCTCTATGTCATTTGGGAAAGTCAATAATGGGGTAGTTGTTAGCTTCTTCTTCAGCTCTTGGAAGCTCTGTTCGCACTTATCTATCATGTCAAAATTAATATTTTTGTGGGTGAGAGCAGTAATCGGCATGGCTATCTTGGAAATTCCTTCTACAAATCATCAGTAATAGCCTGCCAATCCTAGGAAACTCCTGGCTTCCTATGCATTCTTCGGAGGTTGCCACTGGTTCAGAGCTTCAATTTTGGCGGGATCCATCGAAATCCTGTCTCCTGACACCACGTATCCGAGGAAACTCAATTTCTCCAACCAAAACTCACATTTTAAGAACTTTACGTACGACATCTCTTCTCGTAGATGTGCAGAACTAGTTCTATGTGTGTTGTGTATTCCTCCTTACTTCTCAAATATATGAGGATATCGTCGTTGAATATGATGATAAAGTTATCTTCGTTGACTTGGTGCCCACTGATGGGACAATGAAAGAAAGGTTTCGTCAGGGGCTATAGCCTATGATAGCCCGTGATGTCCGAATTACCACTGTGCCTGGGGTGACGACATATGCCCAGGTGGTAGAGAAAGGCATTACTGCAGCGGGCGTAAAGAACAAAGTCTTGTACAGGAACGCAACCAGGAGAGGCACTAGGAGGATGGGACCTCAATTTATGGGTTCTAGTATGGGCGGAGGCCCTAGTGACCAGAAAAAGAAGGCTCCAGATACTTTTTCAGCTTTAGGCCCCGACAGGAGGCCACATGGTATACAGATAGGCCGCCAAGGTGGCGATGAGGTCTAGAAGACTTACCCTGAGTGTGCTAGGTGTAGAAGGCACCATGTGGGAGAGTGTCAGGCGAAGGCCTGTTTTTTGTGCGGGATAGTGGGACACTTGAAGAAATACTGCCCGAGAGTGAAGAAAGAGGAACCAAAGAAAGTGGACAGCTTGACTCCAGCTCGAGTGTTCGCGTTGACACAGGCAGAGGCTGAGGCTAGTCCCTCAGTAGTGACAAATCAAATTTCTAGTGTTGGAACCTCTTATATTGTTTTGATTGATTCTGGTGCTACACACTCATTTGTTTCTAGTAGGATAATTGATATACTATGTAGGCCTTGTGATTACTATACTGTGGGGTTTGGAACTTTACTGCCCACTGGGGAGTTGGTAGTTTCTAGGAGGTGAGTCAGATCATTGCCAGTGATAGTGGATGGCAGAGAGTCCTCAGTTGATTTGATTGAGTTAGTTGTGAATGAATTCAACATAGTTTTGGGCGTGGACTGGTTAGTAAAATATGGGGCAACCATAGACTGCAAAAAGAAGATGGTAACCTTTAAGCCTGAGGGAGATGATCTCTTTGTATTTATTGGCAGTGTGCATGGCCATGTACCTATGATATCAACGTTGAGGGCTAGAGACCTATTACAAGGTGGTTGCATAGGATTCCTAGCCAGTGTGGTGGATACCACTCAGGTCGTGCCAATGGGACCAGAAGAGAACATACTAGTTTGTGAGTTTCTGGATGTATTTCCAGAGGATTTGCCAGGGTTGCTGCCACACAGAGAGAGAGTTTGTTATTGAACTAGCACTAGGGACAAAGCGAGTGTTTAGGGCACCATATAGAATGGCCCCAACAGAGTTGAAAGAACTGAAGGTACAATTACATGAGTTGTTAGACATGGGTTTTATTAGACCTAGTTTTTCACCATGGGGCGCACCAGTTCTATTTGTAAAGAAGAAAGACGGTTCTATAATGATGTGTATTGATTACAGGGAACTAAAAAAGTTAACCATTAAGAACAAGTATCCTCTGCCGAAGATAGATGACCTGTTTGATTAGTTGCAAGGTAAAATAGTATTCTCAAAGATAGATCTTTGATTTGGTTATCACCAGTTGAGGATCAAGGAGGAAAATATACCGAAGACAACTTTTTGCACCAAAAATGGGCATATGAGTTCCTAGTCATGTCATTTGGTTTGACTAATGCCCTAGCAGCTTTTATGGACCTGATGAACAGGGCGTTCAAGGATTATCTAGAACGGTTCGTGATCGTCTTCATTGTCGACATTCTAGTTTATTCTCAGTCAAAGGAAGAGCATGATCAACGTCTTAGGTTGGTTTTACAAAGGCTGAGGGAATACAGACTGTATGCGAAGTTCAAGAAGTGTGAGTTCTGGTTACCACAAGTGACTTTCCTTGGTCACATTGTCAGTCGAGATGGCAAGGTACGCCTAGCTAAGGTTGAGGCAGTCAGAGATTGGCCAAGGCCAAGAAATTCCTCAGAGATTAGAAGTTTTCTTGGATTGACAGATTATTAGAAATGCTTTGTGGAAGGGTTCTCAAGGATTTGCTACTCAAATGATGAAACTGACACGTAAGAACCAGTTGCATGGTTAGATAAATGTGAGAGAAACGTCTAGGAGTTGAAGTAGCGATTGATTACAGCTCCAGTACTAAGTCTTCCAACAGACCAGGAGAAGTTTGTGGTTTGCTGTGATGCCTCGAGACAAGGGTTAGACTGTGTCCTTATGTAGGCAAGGAAGATGATTGCATATGCATCACGACAGCTGAAGGATTATGAATAGCAGTACCCTACGCATGATCTGAAGTTAGCAGTGGGGGTCCTTGCACTAAAGGTATGGAGGCATTAACTTTATGGTGAGAAGTGTGAGATATACGCAGGCCACAAGTGTTTGAAGTACTTCTTCACACAGAAGGATTTGAACATGAGACTGAGGCATTGGTTAGAGCTGGTGAAGGATTATCACGGTGAATTCCTGTATCACCCATGAAAAGCCAACGTGGTGGTAGTGCCTTAATCTGGAAAGGTCAGGGAAAATTATGCAGTTAGAGGCAGATATCTAAGGAATTGGCATAGGATATGACTAGAGCTGGGATAGAGTTAGTGGTGGGCTAGTTAGCCAACATCACCCTGCATTCTACTCTTTTAGAGAGAGTAAAGGTAATTCAATTAAATTATCCAAATTTGATGAAGATTAGAGGGGATGTCCTAGCTGGAGTGGCTAGGGACTGTACAATGTCAGAGACTGGCTTACTAAGATACAAGGGTCGGATATATGTTCCGATGGATGTTGTTATCAAACAGGAGATTCTGGATGAATCTTATACCACCCCTTACTCTTTGCATTCAGGAACCACGAAGATGTATCATGATCTGCAGACTTTATATTGGTGGCATGGGATGAAGAGGGATGTAACCGAATATGTGGCTAGGCGCCTAACGTGTCAGCATGTCAAGGCTGAACATCAGAGACTAGTAGGGATATTACAGCCTCTGGATATCCCAGAGTGGAAATGGGAGGACATCACTATGGATTTCGTGGTTGGGTTGCCCATGACAATGGGTCAACATGATTTGATGTGGGTTATCATGGAACGATACACCAAATCAACTCACTTTCTACCACTGAGGAAGGCTTATGCAATTGACCAGTATGAGAGAGATAGTGTGTCTTCATGGGGCTCCGAAGTCGATTGTGTCAGATCGGGGCCCCACATTTACTTCCATGTTTTGGGAAAGTTTGCAGAAAGCTATGGGTACACAGTTGAAATTTAGTACAACTTATCATCCTCAAATAGATGTCAATCTGAGAGGACAATTCAGATAATGGAAGACATTCTTCAGGCATGCGTTTTGGACTTTGAAGGGTCCTTGGGTAAGTATTAGCCTTTATTAGAGTTTTCCTACAATAACAACTATCAGTCAACCATTGGACTGGCTCCTTATGAGATGTTGTATGGTAGGAAGTGTAGGCTGCCCATTCACTGGGATGAGATGGGTGAAAGGAAATACTTGGGTCATGAAGCGGTTCAGAGGACAATTGAGGATATCAAAAATATTAGAGCTCGAATGCTCGCGTCACAGAGTAGACAGAAAAACTATTATGATTTGAAGCGCAGGAACGTGGAGTTCCAAGTGGGGTACTATGTCTTCCTTAGAGTTTCACCATTGAAAGGGATGAAAAGGTTTGGGAAGAAGGGCAAGTTGAGCCCTAGATTTGTAGGACCTGTTGAGATACTGGAGAGGATTGGTCAGGTGGCCTATATATTGGCCTTACCTCCGGCATTGTCAGCAGTGAACAATGTGTTTCATATTTTGATGCTTCAGAAATATGTATCAGATGAGGCTCATGTGTTGAGTTACGAAGATCTAGAGCTGCAGGCCGATTTATCCTATGAGAAGTAGCCAATCTAGATATTAGATGGAAGGACAAGGTCCTGAGGAATAAAACTATACCTTTGGTTAAGCTATTATGGAGGAACAACAAGGTTGAGGAGGCGACCTGAGAATTGGAATCAAACATGCGGGATCAGTATCGCGAGCTGTTCCGAGGATGAAATTCCTGTAAGGAAGGGATAATTGTAACATCCCAAATTCCCTAATAAGACTTAGTGTCTTGATTAGTGGGCAAAAGGAAGGAAATAATTGGATTAATTATGTGAATTATGTGAGTTATATTATGATATGACTATTATAGCATGTTTAGGTGTATTCATGTGGGCCCGTTTCTTATTAGGAGGGTATTTTCGTAATTTTGACCAGTTGGTGGTATATTTGTAAATATATGTGTTTTATGATTGATACCACATTATTATGTGGATGTATTTGATTTATTCGGCATGAGGCGATCCTTGTGAGCAAGTTAGTGGTTTAGTCACAACAGGGTCAAATACCCGGCTCGGGGTGAGCCTAAGGGTATCTTGGTAATTTAGTACATTACCGGGATTTATTGGGTAATGGGAAGTTATTTGGTGATTACTTGGGGATATTGGAATTAATTGGGAAATTATGAGGTGTTAATTGAGATTGGCAGGAAATGGTGGCAACTAACCATTTCCCTTGAGGGCATTAATGAACTAAGTAAATGCTAGGGGTGTTTTGGTCTTTCCTCTAGCCTTGGAATAACTTATTCACTTAGAAGCTATCAGAAGGAACCTAGATGATACTAAAATACACATCTCCCTTTCTCTCTCTCGTTCCCTCTCACTTGGGTGAATTCTTGAATTTTGAGGAGTTTGATTTGAATTGAAGGAGTTTGGAGCTAAGATTGAATTAAGGTGAAACTTAGAGGTCGAATTGTACAGCTGAGGTAAGGTTTAACCTATGTTTTGCTGTGATTTTCTGGTTTGGTTTTAGAGCGTTCTTGGGTTTTAAACTCAAGGATTGAATTTTTAGTTGTGATGAGGTTTTGGTTTGGTTTCTAGGTTTTATTTGTTGCCTATGATGTATTATTGAGAGTCCTATGCTTAATTGGGACTTTGGTACAACTTTGGGATGAATTTGGAGAGATTTGGCTCAGAGGAAAATGTTGCAAAAATGGGTTTGCGAGGTTGTGCTGCGGCACTGTTCTTGGAGCACCGTGACCAATATGAACTCAGAGGCATTGGGATTCTTCTAAATCGCCATAGCGCCACAATGTTGGGTGGGCTGCGCCGTGACGCGTGTCCAGTGAAAACAGAGCCAGGGCTATCTACTTTGGGGTGTGCCATGGCCCTTCAGGGGTCCGTCGGGACACTAATGGGAAAGATTAGCCAAGTGAGGTTTCAAGTTGTGGGGACTCAAACCTAAGGGCTTGGGAAGATTTCTACTTCTTGGTTTAGTAGAATTCGAGGTCCCGAAGGCTAGGACTCTGTCTAGAAGCCTTTATCTATTCGACATTGATGGATATCCTCTATTATGGTTGTGACTAGGGTATTGCTACGGCTTGGAAGGGGATCGTTCTCGAGGGTTGTTTTTATTTAGCCAATGCTTGGACCAGAGGGAAGAAATCTGCACCCTAGGTTACGATTAGGGCTCGGGCCCCTGTGTATAAGCATGATTATGATTATGCCTGTGATTGTTTGATTAGATATGCTTGAATGCTTTGAAACTGAATAATTAGTAAATGATTTATGTTTGTTTGTATTATTTGAGTGAAAGGCTTGAATTATAAGTCAAGGGCGGCAATAGCGCGCTGAGCGTTGACCGATATGGTTAGGCCTATCCAGGTGCGTGGTATTCCTTGACCGACCCTATGGTCACTTGGAAAATAAAGCGCTAGGTACACTTGGCCAGCCCTAAGGATGGTTATATAGAGGATAGGGCGATGGGCCCCAAAGTGACTTTACAATCACTTATCCTAGGGAAATGGGCCTCGGGTGACTCTATAGTCACTTATATAGGGCAACGAGCCCCAGTGTGACCCCATAGTCACTTATCTGGATTGAATGCATGCATGAGTAGGGTTATAATTGCTAGGCATGATGATTATGATTTTGTGATATGTTATTAACTGCTTATGAGCATGTTTAAGTTTTCTTGCTAAGCCTTGGATCATAGGTGCTATGTGGTGCAGGTAAGGGAAAAAGGAAGCTAGACCAGCCATGAGTTGGAGAGCTTCGGTGGCCCCGTGTACATATGCAGCTTGCTCAACCACCACGGCCGGGGATTCACAGAGGAGCTAGGGTTAAACCCTAATTTTACTACTTAGGCTGACATGTGTTGTAACCACCCTTTTTGGTTGTAAATGACCTTTTAAATGTTTATTTTCGGATCCCATGTACGAACTTCAACTTTTAATGAAAGTAAATATTCCTTTGGCCAAATGTTTTAACCCTGACCTATTAATTACCTTTAGTTACATGTTTATGGCCAAATGGCTTGATTAGAGTGTCTAGCACAATTTAAAAGTACATAGTGTAACGATCTTGGCTAACTAGGGTGTTACATTTACCTTCAATTGGTGGTAGCCCAATTGCAGATCAATTTTGGAGAATACCAAGACTCCTTGCAGCTGATCGAACATGTCATCAATTCTCAGTAGCGAGTATAAGTTTTTGATTGTCACTTTGTTCAACTCTTGGTAATCGATGCACATTCTCATGGATACATCTTTTTTCTTCACGAACAAGACTGGGGATCCCCACGGAGAATGGAGCGATCTTATGAATTTCTTGTCCAACAATACTTGTAATTGCATCAACAGTTCCTTGAGCTCGGCGGGAGCCATCCGATACAGAGCTTTTGAGATCGGTGTTGTTCTTGGAACTAGCTCTATCTCGAACATGATTTCTCGGTCTGGAGGTATTCCGGGAATGTCCTCGGGAAATTTGCATACCATTGGCACATTCGTTGTTTGTAGCTTTGTCTCCTTGTCTTTATCCACTACGCTCACCAGATAGCTAATGCATCCATCATCCAACATTTTCCTCGCCTTCATTGCGTAGATCATCATCCATTTCTTTTCTCTGGGTCTGTCTTTGAATTCAAGCAGTTGCTGTCCTACTGGAGTGAAGACTAATTTTCTATGCTTGCAATTAATAACGACCCCATATTTGGTTAGCCAATCCATGCCAACTATGACATCATACTCATGTAGGCATAATACTAATAAATCAATTGTAAGTTTACGATCTTCTACCCAAACTAGTACAACTCTAACCCATGACCGTACCGGCATACCCTCCCCCAAAGGTAAATATATCTCACAAACAATAGACATAGGTGTGGATGTAAAAATTCCACATCAAGTAAAGCACCCAAGAGGAGTCCCAAGAGATAGGAAAAGCCTCGGGGATCAAACTCGCACCTTCCTGTAGCTTGGGGGTGAGCTCAAGCCTCCCTAGGGCTTGGGGGTGAGCTCAAGCCTCCCTAGGGCTTGGGGGATGAGCTCAAGCCTCCATGGAGTTCATTGTTTACTAAGCAACTAATGTGAGCATGGAGAAATGACAAGAAGCCATGCAAGAGATAGGCGCCCAAGAGGTGCTTCAAGATGACAAGAAGAGCCTCAAGACCAAGTCCATGCCCACTAGGACCCCCAGGGTGAACTTAGGAGGCGACCTGGGGGGGGGGGGGCGAGCTCAGGGGGTGAGCTTAAGGCCCCTCTGAAGCCCAAGCACCAGTTTGCCCCTACTCAAGACCACAGAACACATGTGAAGCTTCCTTGAGGCTAGGAGGGTTATTCAAAGGACATCAACAATCTTGGAGTACAAGCCTAGGACCACCATTGATTTTGAGAGTAAATAGGCCTAATAGGTCCATACAGCCTGAAGGCATAGCCTCTCCTCAGATTCAAGCTATGAGCATCTTACACTCAAGCATCTTATAGACAAAGTAAATGTATGAAAAAGGTCTAGGTAGTATAGAGTACGAACTAGACATGAGCGTCAGATGAGTGGTGGCCGTAATAAGTAAGAGGAGTAGTGGTCGTACAAAGTACTAGGAGTAGGACTACTTCCTCCCACGCCTCTGACTACAATGAGGCCTGATAGGCCTAAAGCTCGACACCACTACCACCTGCACCATGATCCTCTGAAGTGCCCCGTAGTACCACTATTTCTTTGTCTCCACGAGACCATTCTTGTATGAAGAGCCACTAGAGCTCCCCTATATATAGGGCATCCTTTAATCTTTAAAGGGGGTTGGGAAATACTTGTAACACCAAACTATTCTAAGAGAAAGATACAAGTTTTCTTCCATTGTTCTCCTACAATTTTTCTCAAAGTTTCCACAAGTTCTTTTGAGTTCATAAGTTTCTTATTAAGTCTTCGAGTTTTTCGACCTTAATTCATTGACGAGTTCTTACCGTCAACAATAGGTTAAAGCATTCTATCTATTTTCTCAACAAAGGATGCAAGTATATAAGAATGTGATGCTCCAGTATCCATTAATGCATATGTTGAGGTTAGGGCGATAGGAATCTGACCTGACACCATTTCAGATAGTTTAGCTCCTTTGTCGCCTAGAGTAAGAGCATAAACTCGTGGTAAGGCTCCTATCTATTTCTGCTGGTGTTCCTGTTCTTCTGGTCGGAGTTTGGGCATTCCCTGGAGAAGTGTCCTGGTTTTCCACACATAAAACATGTTCTAGTATTGCACTCACCCTAATGGCGTTGGTTGCACTTGTTGCACATCAGCCAAGATTCAAAGTCGTGCCTAGGATATTTGTTGAAACTCAACCCTCAATTAGGAGGTCCCACCTTTCTCTTGTTGTTTCCCCCATTTGAGAACCTTCAGCCACTTTGGTTGTTGGATCTTCCCGAGTTCTAATTGACCTAAGAGTGAACCTTCCCCTTGGCCCATTTCGGTTAGCCTGGAATTTTCCTAGGTTGTTGGGAGTATAGCTCATCTCCTCATTCCTCTGACCCTCATTATTTTCTACCCCACACCAAGACTCATTGGGAATGGCTCGCTCTAGTGCATCAACATAAGTTTTTGCCCTGTCTTCCCGGTATCCACAAACTTTACTATATCCTCCCAAAGTCCCCTCATAAATCTCCATACTTTGGCCACCTCTATACTGATTAGGCCTGGTGCAAACCTCGTCAAATGATCAAATTTTTGGACATACTCTTGTACACTCAACACTCATTGCTTTAGATTCGTGAATTTTACTCACCACCGTCGGGTTGTAATACTTGGAGTTAAATACGGTCAAAATCTCAGACCATTCTATCTCGGCCATATTCTGCCCCATATTCGCTTCGTCCCACCAGAAACTGGCATCCTTTCTTAGCATGTAGACCACACAGACTACCTTTCCCCATTCAGAGATCTCAATAAACTTGAAAATGCGCTCAAGTATACTGATCCACTTTTTGACTACAATCGGATTAATGGTCCCTTAAATATTGGCAGGTTTTGTTTGACAAACCGTTCAGATATGGGATTTGAGCTACCTCTGGTACTGTAGCTTGAGGTTCTGGTTGCTCCTAATTTCCCTATTACCCTTCTCCTTGTACCGCACTTGCGTTTCCCATGACCTTGTACCACATTTGCATTACCCTGCTGCCCTTGACCCTGTGCCACAACCGCTGTGGCTTTGGACCATTTTGGTTATTGTTTGGTGCAGCAGGTAACCGTTACAGTAGAGTTTGGTACATTTCTAACTGGCGCGCCTCAGCGTCCACCTATCTCATCCTATCTTGCTCTAGCTAGGCTCTTTGTTCCTCCAAAGCCCTTTGTAGCTCTTGCACTTGTTGTGAAAGAGTGGGTCGGCCATGACTCTTTCAAATTTAAACCACAAGGCTCAAAATTTAAACCACGACTCTTTAAAATTTAAACCACAAGACTTAAAATCTAAACTACAAGGTGTTACACCCAGATTTCAAGACCAGAGGTTATGACCTCAAAAACTTGACTCATCAAGTGTGAGCTTGAAATATATGAAATACATTATATGGTCTAGTTGTAAGATCTCCAAAGTAAAATGATGATCTCAAAGATGTGTAACCTCGGGATTCTTTCTGAGCTCGAAATGACATGACATTGGGATACATTCGTCATCGAGTGCCTTCGGATTAAGTAGCTCGAGCTTGGGAAGTGCAGGAACGAATGTGATAGCCTCGACAGTAGTTATCTACTCTGAGCATGTCTTGGAGTAAGGTGGAAAGTTTGTAACGAGTCCATAAGTCTTGACAGTGACGATGCTAATCGCTGACCTCGAAGATCCGATGAGTCACCTGGATTAACCCATTGTGTGTGTACATATTTATTGTTGTAAAATCCCAATATTTAAGGGATACCATTTAGTTTGTTATTTATTCCCGAGTCTTCAGGGGACGTTTCCTTGTATATAGAAGATATATCATTTAATGTTATTATTTGAATTGATATACATAATATCTTCCCGAAATATGTGGGAACGAACTCTGTAACCTTCCCTATAAATAGAGAAGGAATGACCATTTGTAAGGGGACCGATTATCTGATATCTGGAGAGAAAACTCTGGGTAATTCATCTTTGAAGAATTTTCAGAAAACCCCAAGTCTTAATAACACAAACTCATGGACTAGGTAGAGTTAACTGCTGAACCACGTAAAAACCCTCTTGTCTTTTTTCATTATTCATTCGCTTCACAATATATGTTGTTTAATTGCTCTACCATTTAAGTTGACGAAAAACGGCGTCAACAGTTTGGTGCTTTCATTGAGAGCATTAAGAAATACGTATATGAGTCTAGTCAATCGAAGAAGCCTCCCTGAATCAACTATGGCCATGAATGATCCCAATATTCCTGAGGAGAAAATCCTAGAGGAAGTTAACTATCCGAGGCGCCCTGGGAAACAGTCGATGATAAATCCAGACCCAGATGAGAGGAGTGGTTCCTCTGACTCTCGAGGACCACCTGCACCACCGACCCCTAGGGACGACGAGGACATGTATTACAACCCTGAGCAATATGTCCCTATTTTCGAGCTTGAAAACCGTCAGTTGCGAAAGCAGTTGGCGGAGGCCAAGAAACGTAACGAGGAGCTGGCCAGATTGGCTGCTGAGGTGCAGACGGCTCAGCCCCTGCCTCCGCTTGAGGCCTAAGCTCCACCTCCGCGAGATGTTCATGTTCTGCTCCGCAGGCCTCATGGGAGACCTCGCAAAAATGCTGCCACACGAAGAACGAAGCAACCTCCGCCACCGGTAGAGCAGCCTGCTCCCTCAAGGCCCCAGAGAAATACCCGGGCTGGAGCTCCTGTCAACTCAACTGCTGAGGTACAAGCCAAAATTGGGAATAACCGAGCCCCCGCAGTGGCTCGGACCCAAAATCCAGGTAACACGTAGAACGCTCCTGAATCGACACAGGCAAACTCGGGACCTTCTAGGCCCCGTAATGGATGGCAGCCACCATTACCCATAAGGCACCCACCATCGCCGATAAGATATCCCTCACCGCCTCGGAGAAACACGCAACCGACTCAGGGTGATAGGGAAAGGTGAGCTGGGCGAAAACCTGGGAATGGGGAGACTGTTAGAGAACGTAGAGGCGCCCAGCCCACGAGAAGCCAAATGTCTCAGTCTCACACTATTGAGATGAGACAACCAGAATGGAACCCATCTCAAAACAACCGCGCAACGAGCCATACCAATGAAGGCTCAAGAGACACCAGATCGGTCAGTATGTATGATCGGGGACGTAGAAGTAATGGGAATCGAAGGGATCATCTAGATTTATGGGAACACCTGAACCAGAATTGGGGTAATGGTAACCCCTCGAACCCAAACATGAGGGATCACCTAAATGGGCGCAAGGATCCCATACGGAGGCGCCAAGCTGGAATTGTGATCGATGATAACCAATTTCAGGGCAGACTCTCCGAGGATCAAGTCCAAGAAAGGATTGATCAACTGGAAAGAGCGTTCAGGCTCTTACAAAATGAACGAGGTCAGGATCGGGACGAAGAGTTTGACAAGGAACTCGAACCCTTCACCCCCCATATTTCCAGCACCCCATTTCCTCAAGGATTTCAGATTCCTTATGTCCCACCGTTTGATGGGAATTATGATCCATACAGTCACTTAAGTACGTTTAATACCATTATGAGAGCAAGTAATGTGGGCTACGAACTCAGATGCATGCTGTTTCCAACTTCGCTCACAAGACCAGCAAAAAACTGGTTTGAAAAATATAAGAGGCGTTCAATTGCTTCTTGGGATCAATTATCTAAAGATTTCAAGAAGCAATTCAGAGCCATGATCGGAATAAGGCCCAAGGCGTCTGCCTTGGCCAATGTTCAACAACAGCCGAATGAAACGTTGAAGAGTTACCTTACAAGGTTCAATTTGGAAGTCGCCCGAGCTCGTGACGTAGACGACAGCGGCCATTTAATGGCTGTCCGAGCCGGGGTGATGCCTGGAAGTCCCCTCTGGGAAGATATGCAGAGGAAACCTGTGAGATCCTTAACCGAGTTCAATCGACGAGCTCAGAGAGTCATCAATGTAGAGGAGGCAAGGTCAGCACTGAATATGGCCTCTCAGCCCGTAACTACAATGACAAACATAAACTCTACCTCGACCTCGGCGGACCTATCAGCCTCGAAGCCCTCTGCGAAAAACCCTTCCAAAAGAAAGAAGAATGAAGGGAGTAACCTCGAGGCAGAAGGGGGAAAGAAGAAGAAAGGGGAAAGGTATTTCTTCGTGTACAAGGTCTACACCGAGCTCAATGAGTCTCGAGAGAATATCTACCTGGCTTATGAAAACCAGGTCCCTTTCAGATGTTCGGACCCCATGAGAAACCAGAAATCAAAGAGAGACTCCAGTAAATACTGCAGATTTCACAGAGATACCAGACACACAACCAATGAATGTAGACAACTGAAGGACGAGATCGAAGGTCTGATTTCGAGAGGGTACTTCAGGCAGCATGTAAGGAACCAGAACCACAATCAGGCTTCTACCAGCCAAAGGGCAGCTGCACCACTGCTTGGCCAAAACAGTAACTCTTGAGGAAGGGAAGACGAGAGACCCACTTCGATTGATGGAGAAGATGTTGTAACCATTTCGAGGGGACCTCATATCGCAGGATTGGGCAGGAACGGCCAAAAAAGATACGTGAATGAGCTAAAAACTGGTGACGGGTCCCCTTACGAACCCGAACCTAGGGCTCCAAAACACCAGAGGGTTGAATCTCAACCTATAACTTTTACTGAAGACGATGCATCTCATGTGCAGTTTCCTCATAATGACCTGCTGGTCATCACCCTGCAGCTCACGAATAAGAGGGTTCACCGAGTCCTGGTTGATAACGGGAGCTCAGTGAATATCCTCTATAAGGCCACCTTAGAAAAGATGGGACTCGTGCTTCGTGACCTAAAGGCCTGTGCAACGACATTGAATGACTTTTTAGGAGAAGGGATTGCCTGTATGGGATCCATTGAACTCCCCGTGACCTTGGGAGACTTCCTGGTCTCAACAACCAAGATGATGGAATTCGTAGTAGTGGATCTACCATCGGTCTACAACGTGCTGCTTGGGAGACCCGCCCTAGTAGGGCTAGGGGAAGTTTCGTCTGTGAGGCACTTGGCCATCAAGTTTCTGACTTCTACTGGCATCGGGACACTGAAGGGAGACCAGCTAGCAGGGAGGGAATGCTATAGCATTTCCATTAGAGGAAAGAAACAGACAAGCGCACAAACACTTGTCATAATTCAGAATAAGGATGGAACAGTCTTCGAGATAGATGAAGAAATCGATCCAAGAATAGAGGAAAGAGTTGACCTCGAACCATTGGAAGAGCTCGAAGAAGTCAGGCTCGAGGAAGCAGATCCCCCGAAGACAGTAAAGGCAGGGAGAAACCTTCCCGAAGAAACGATATAGCAATTAATTTGCTTTTTGAAAAAGAACCAGGATGTTTTCGCATGGTCGCATTTGGACATGGTAAGGATAAAACCGAATGTAGTAAGCCATGCTTTGAATATTGACAAAAGCTTCCTCCCGAAGTAACAAAAGCGAAGACTCCTGGATGACGATAGGAAAAAGGCCCTAAAAGAGGAAGTCGACAGGTTGAAAGCAAACCGATTTATACGGGATGCCTTCTACCTCGATTGGGTAGCCAAACCAGTGCTAGTTCCGAAACCTAACGGGACATGGCAGACCTGTATCGATTACTCGGACCTCAATAAGGTCTGTCCTAAGGACTACTTTCCCCTACCTCGGATCGACCAGCTCGTAGATGCCATAGCCGGGCATGGACTTATGTCATTCATGGATGCCTATTCTGGATATAACCAGATTGCCATGCATGCCCCTGACCAAGAGCATACGAGTTTTGTGACGGACAAAGGACTATATTGCTACAATGTCATGCCGTTCAGACTCAAGAATGCTGGAGCCACTTACCAGCGGCTCGTAAACATGATGTTCTCCGAACAGATAGGTAACAACATAGAGGTTTATGTTGATGATATGTTAGTTAAAGCTCAACATAACAGCAACCATGTAGACGACCTCGAAGAATGCTTCACCGTGTTACAGAGGTATGACATGAAGCTTAACCCCCAAAAGTGCTATTTCGGAGTATCCTTAGGAAAGTTCCTAGGCTTCATTGTAAATGCCCAGGGAATAGAAGCAAATCCAGACAAGATCTAGGCTTTGATTGATATGCCCTCACCTCAGAAGCATAAGGATGTCCAAAGTTTGACTGGGCGGATGGCGGCACTAAGTAGATTTATCTCGAAATCTACAGACCACTGTCTTCCATTTTTCAACCTTTTGAGGGGAGGCAAAAAATTCGAGTGGATAGAAGAATGCGAGTTAGCTTTTCAGGAGCTCAAGAAGCACCTCGCGGAACCCTCCATCTTGTCGAAACCCATCACGGGGGAAGTTCTGTACCTATATCTTGCTACGACCGAGCACGCCATTAGCGCCGTACTCGTCTGAGAAGAACAAAAAGTGCAAAGGCCTGTGTACTATGTCAGCAAAAGGTTGCTGGGGGCAGAATCGAGATACCCCTTGATGGAGAAGTTGGCTCTCAGCCTAATCCACTCATCTCGAAAGCTCCATCCTTACTTCTAGGCGCACCCCATCCATGTACTGACCGATCAACCACTAAGACAAGTCTTGTCCAAGCCAGAAGCCTCGGGCCGACTACTAAAATGGGCCGTCGAACTCGGACAATTCGAGATCACCTACCATCCGAGGACAACCATAAGAGGACAGGCCTTGGCAGACTTCATAGTGGAATGCACTGGAGTGACTAACGATGAAGTTATAACCCCATCCCGCGAGCTGTGGAAACTTTATGTTGATGGGTCTTCCAATGAAAATGGGTCGGGGGCAGGAGTAATTCTGATCACCCCAGTAGGAAGTCAATTTCACTCTGCTTTGAGATTTGACTTTGAAGCGTCAAATAACGAAGCTGAATACGAAGCTCTACTGGCAGGACTTCAGATAGCCAAGGAACTCAAGGCTAAAACGATACATTGATACAATGACTCCTAATTGGTGGTTAATCAAATTCTAGGGGAGTACTAGGCTTGTGGGATGAGAATGGCTGCGTATTTAGAAAAGGAAAAAGTAGCACTCGAGCATTTCGAGTTCTACACGATGAAACAGGTCCCCCGAGAGCAAAACTCGAATGCAGATGCCTTAGCCAGGCTCGCTACATTCACCGAGGTCGATGATTTGAATGTCGTGCCAATCGAACATCTAACGACACCCAGTATAACTGAGCTTGAACAGGAAGATGTTTGCATGATAAATTCTGAGCCAACCTGGATGACCTCGATAGTTGAATACCTTGAAGCCGACATTCTCCCAGATGAATGGACCAAGGCTCAAAATTTGATGTATCAGATCCCCAGGTACACCATTATAGATGGAAGGCTATATAGAAGAGGATACTACATGCCGTTACTCTGATGTGTGACTGCACCCAAGGCTAAGAAGATCATAGAAATGAAGGATTCTGTGGAGACCACACTTGGGGGGGGGGGGGGCATAGCCTATCCAAGAAAATCATAAGCCAAGGGTACTTCTGGCCTACCATCAAAGCAGATTCATTCGATTATGTCAAGAGATGCGACAAGTTCCAACGGTTCGCCACAATCCCTTGAGCTCCACCTTCCGAGCTAACTATGATGACCTCCTTGTGGCCATTTTCGGTCTGGGGAATCGACCTCATAGGTTCATTGCCAACTGGCAAAGGCGGAGTCATATACATAGTAGTCGACGTAGATTACTTCACGAAGTGGACCGAAGTCAAACCTCTGGCGACAATCACCTCAAAGAAAGTCTTGGACTTCATGGTAAAGAACATCATATCCTAATATGGGATGCCAAGGAAGATTGTGTTCGATAACGGTACTCAATTCGATAGCGATTTGTTTACCAACTTTTGTGGAAAAAATGGGATAATAAAGAGCTTCTCCTCTGTGGCCCATCCCCAGGCGAATGGCCAGGTCAAAGCTGTGAATAAAACCCTAAAGAGTTCTCTAAAGAAAAATTTGGAAGAAGCTAAAGGGAAATGGCCCGAAGAGTTGCCCCAAGTTTTGTGGGCATATCGAACCACAACCTGTACTTCAAAAGGACATACCCCCTTTTCTCTGGCATATGGATGCGAGGCTATGCTGCCACTCGAGGTCGAAATACCCACAATTTATGCCCTCGCTTATGACCAAGCCTCGAACCAATCCCAGCTCGAAGCAAGTCTGGACCTGATTGAAGAAAGAAGGGATGAAGCTCAGCTAAAAAATGCTGCATACCAACAGCGAGCTACCTGGTATTTCAATAAAAGAGTTCGAGATAGAAAATTCGGTGTGGCAGATTTGGTGCTAAGGCGTGTGTTCTTGGCGACACGAGATCCAGCCGCTGGCGTGCTCGGGCCTAATTGGGAAGGACCTTATCAGATCAAATCAGTCATCCGACCTGGTGTATACAAGTTGGAAAGATTGAATGGGAGTTTGGTACCACGAGCATGGAATGGCGAACATCTATGACCTTACTATCAATATTTAGGAATGATGTCACCTGTAACCATGCTTGTTTATCTTTACTATGTTCCTGTTAATAAATTATTTGAATAAAGTTTGATTTCGTTCTAATATGCTGTATTTTTTGCAATCTCTCTTAATTTAATAACCTATGGTCACACTCATAGGATATTAAGGGGGCATTTGTGGTACATATACCATTAGCTTGAAAAAATGAAATAACATATGCGAAAAGCATACAAGTGTTTGGATATAACCAAATGCGCGAGCTAAGATAGTTTGGACATAACCAAACTATCAAAAGCATGCAAGTGTTTGGATATAACCAAATGCGCGAGCTTAGATAGTTTGGACATAACCAAACTATCAAAAACATACAAGTGTTTGGATATAACCAAATGCGTGAGCTTAGATAGTTTGGACATAACCAAACTATCAAAAACATACAAGTGTTTGGATATAACCAAATGCGCGAGCTAAGATAGTTTGGACATAACCAAACTATCAAAAACATACAAATGTTTGGATATAACCAAACACACGAGCTAAGAAAGTTTGGTCATAACCAAATTATCAAAAGATAAAAGTGTTTGGATGTAACCAAATATGTGAACTAGATCAAGAATATAAGTGTATGTATTACAAACCACACACGACCTTAATAGGTTTGGAACAAACCAGCTAAAACTAATCGACAGTAACATGGAACATAAACCCACTTCGTGTTAAGTCGAGATCAAGGCTGGAGTATCTTGCAAAACGATAGTTTCGACCTCATAACCTCAGGGAGCTACCCGAGGATGAGGAAAAGTAACTAAAAAAAGTAAGATATAACTAAACCATTTACGTTACATGCCATATAAGTACCTTCAGGTGCATGGTAAAAGTAATCTTCGACCTTGACAAATAACGAGATTGGATGCAGATATTTCGAGCAAAATGTGCATAAATTCATTGAACCTCGAGCTTAAATCCACCATATGTTTGTATGAATAAACAGACATATAAGACACTTTAATATAAAATGTGTGAAATATTTTGACCTAAGAAATGTAAAGCAAATATATTAAAGTAAAGTCAAATATGGTATCATGAATATCATAAGAAAACAACTCTTTCACGAGCTATAAATTGTCTTAGCCCGAGGGGCATAAAAAGCAAAAAATCAAAAATCAAAACTATTACAAAGTGTTCAGAGGGACGCAGCCCTGAGGCAAGATTTAGGAAGAAGGAGCATTCTCCTTAGCCTTCTCAGCATCCTCCTTGGCCTTCTCAACATCCTCCTTAGCTCTCTCTGCCTCCTCCCAAGCGACCTCCGCCTCATCGAGCCAAGCTTGCCACTTGGCCACTAGATCTGCCTCGAAAGAGCCTAAGAAGCTGGTATCGAGATCGACATTACTGGCCCAGATCCTATGCATGGCTAGGTCGACCGCCCGATCCTTCTTCTCTTTAAACACTGCAAGGAGGCAGGCCTTTTCGCCCTCCATAATCTCGAAAGTGGCAGCCTTCTCCTCCTCAAGCTTGGCATTGATCTTCTCAAGCTCCACGACTTGGGAATTCACCTTCTCAAGCTCCGTGAGCCGGGCATTCAGCTTCTTGAGCTCGGCTGTCTTGGCCTTTAGCTGTTTAGCTTCAGCCTCCATCTTTTCCTTTGTGGCCTTGAGCTCGTCACTAAGCTTGTGTTGGAGATCCTTTGACTCCTGAGCATAAGACATGCTCGAATGGACCTCATTGTTCAACTTATAGTTAAGTTGAGCAGAGACAGGAAGAGTATGACATACAAAGAAATCAAATTAGAACATGAACTAAGCATAAATACAGCTAGCAACGAGATGAGAAAGGTTACCGTAGGAGTGAGCTCGATGCTCTTCTCATAAAGAGTGTTGCAGTCTTGAGCATTGTTCAAGAACTGCCAATGAGGGGCGTTGAAGCTGCCAAAACTCTAGCCCACTCGAGACAGAATGTCTGAGCCAAGTGTAGCTCCGTGGGATCCAGCTGCATTATCGATTACATACTCATCGATGTGAGTACAAATCGATAGCAAATGTGTTTTGGAGGCTGAGGGCTTTTTCGGAGGTGGGCCAAGCGCGGAGTGGGCTTGGATCGAAGGAAGAGTGGGAGGAATGGCCGTAGAGGGTGCCTCGACCTGAGGAGTTGGATCCACAGCTGGGCTCGGAGCAGCTGGAGCTGGTGGAGGAGGTGTCTTCTCGGTCCTCTTAAGGACCTTGGCGGGCCAGTCTGACCTTCGCGACCCCTTCGGGCGCTAACTCCTTTGTTCTCCCTTGCCACTAGCGAGCACATTGTCGAGGTCAGAATCCATATCACCTACATAGTTACACAACATGATGAGATATTCCAAGACAAAACAAGTTAGCATGATGCAGACAGGCGAAGAATAAAAAGACAAGTAGAGAGAAACCTAACTGGAACTCTCCCCCGAGCTCATGCTCGGTGACCACGTAATTCCCCCATCTTCAGAGGAGGCGGGGGGGGGGGGGGGGAGTACCTTCCCTATAAGTGGAAGTCAACCTTGAAAGGTCTCTATAGTCGTTTGTCCTGTATTAAACGGCTATTCTGTTCCATACCTTTTTCAGACTATACATGGTGTCATACTTCCCGAGCTAGCTATCAAACCTATGTACTCACTCATCTACCCAAGACCAAACATAAAAATGGTCCCTATCATCCTTGCACAATACTAATCTATCGGGTTTATGCTTAAGTAGTGAGGGAGACCACAAATCTGAGCTAAGGATGACCGTAACTTTGTCACTCGAGGCTTCATCGTTGGCCTCGTTCCCTGATTTCGGGCTCCCGCAGCGTCGAACTGGAGATGGAGGCTTAACATTTTGCCTCAAGGGGAGGCTACCAGTTGGGAGAGGCACAAGCTCCCACTGGGCATATTTTTTGTTGGACCAGTCGAATGTTGACTGATCCTTCTCCAAGAGGTTGCAGGCTTGGAGTTTATCCTCATGAAGAAGATAGGAGAGGGACCTCCTACCGTAGGGAAGCTGGAGCAGAGCCTCCTTGTGCTCACTCATCTCCTTGGTGGGAGTGGGACGATGGTAGTTGGCTAGAAAAATGAACATGTCATGGTTAGGCGCAAGCTGAAACAAAAGCTCGAGCACAAAAAAGAAGGAATTTTTTAATTACTTACGAATTCGTTTAAACGAATAGTATCTGGATGGAGCTAGGCCATCTGTCCAGAAGAAATCCTTCTTGAAGTCTGGAGGATGGTTGGGAAGATCCTCGAAGATCTTCTTCTCCTTGGGATAGCTTGAGAGGTAATAGAAGTCATCCCCTCCCCGAGCTCGGGAGGGATTGCTTTTCAGACAAAAGAGATACAAGATCTCCTTTGGCGAAGGTCCTTCCCACTTTAGCTCGTGGTAAAGCGACCTCAGGGCGAACGAAACCCTGTAAGAATTGGTATTGAGCTGGAAGGGAGCCAGCCCAATGAAATCCAAGAAGTCTTTTAAAAAAAGACTTCAAAGGTATTACAACCCCTGTCTTCATATGTTCCTGGCTCTAAGCTGCATACCTTAGCTTGCTGTCAGGATTCCCATCTCCCGAGGTGTGGCAACTTCTCTCGTGGGAGGCCGAAGCTCGACACCTCAGCGAGCCCGACAGTTCGATGTTGTGTAAGGGAAGGATGTTAGAGATCTGCCCTAATGATGAGATCGAGCTACAATAATGCTCGGCCTCGAAAAATTCCCTCTTCAGGGTAGGCATGGAGGTTGGGTGCAAGGTAGAAGGTTCCCCCATCAGCGAGAATTGGAGATCACTTGACTTGAAAGCAACTGTCACTTTGAGCGTAGATTCTAGGGGGATCGATCTAGGCTCGGGGTCCGGATCTGGATAGATGGTGACCCTTAGTTTTTTTCTTTTTCCTTCTTCGACCATGTCTATCTGACGTCGAAAGTGATCTCGGATGTCCTCCTACTCACATTTCAGTTCGTGCTCCCGAATCAAGCGCTGGTTCCGAGTGAAAGGAGACTCCGGGCTCGGAGTTACTAGTGAATAAGGAATCGCGAGCTTTGACCCCCACCACTTTCCCGAGTTCTGCAGCATCTAGCAAGAGAGCAAAAGGGTGAGGGCCAAGTGAACAAGAAATAATGAAAAAAACAGGATGACCTAAGCTCGAATATTCGAGGCTACAAGGAAAACTCGATCCAATGGACGAGGCCAGTCTCTCAGAGCGTGTATTCCACCGAAAGAAAGGAAGGTGGATTTATTTTTTGAAGATCTCAATATTTTAGGGAAAAAGTTGGCGGTTACCCAAAGAGTGGAATTTTTGGGAAACGTGCATTTTATAAAACCCTAGTTTTATACCCGATATCTTGGTGTACAAGATACGCCATTCAAAATTCAAAAAGTTTGGTAAAAGAACCATATCTGGGTCTCCTACGCATGAACTGGGTTTGGAACCCATAATATCAGACCTTAAGACTAGTATGTACGGAAACAATCTAATGTGTAAAACTGGCAAGGGAACAAACAGTGCAGCAATGTAAACATGCATGAAAAATATACGGGCATACGAAGCCATGAACAGAAAACTTTCATAATGCGATCAGCGGAAACAGAGAGATTGATGATTGAATAAGGGGTTGCAAAAACGATCTCACAGAATCGAAGAGGTACACGTTGTTCTGTTTTCGTGGCTTGGAGAACATGTAAAAACTGGGTAGTATTGTCTGGTTTTTCTTCTTTTCTCTCTGCAAAAACTCGAATGTGAAAATAAAATGGGGACGACGAATAGAGTCCTATTTATAAACCCATGGAAGTGTAAAAGGTCGGATTAATCTGGGCCATTGGCCAGATTCCGTATCAGATCAAACGGCCAGGGACCTGTGAGTTGATAGTACCATAAAGAATGGCAGGTAGATAGACGTGGGCAGGTTTCCAAGGTACTCAAGTACCTTGAGTGATCAATACCCATTCGACGCGTGTCCGCACTCGAGTGTTTTTTATGGTACAGTTTCGAATAGGAGTAGTTCAAAAGTTTCCTTCTCATAGGATTTGAATTGATACTTTTGAGGGGGTTACACCCAGATTTTGAGACCAGAGGTTATGACCTTGAAAACTGGATTCGTCAAGTGTGAGCTCGAAATATATGAAATACATTATATGGTCCAGTTGTAAGATCTCCGAAGTAAAATGAAGATCTCGAAGATGTGTAACCTCGGGATTCTTTCTGAGCTCGAAATGACATGACATTGGGATACATCCGTCATCGAGTGCCTTCGGATTGAGCTGCCCGAGCTTGGGAAGTGCAGGCTCGAATGTGAAAGCCTTGACAGTATTTATCTGCTCTGAGCATGTCTTGGAGTAAGGTGGCAAGTTCGTAACGAGTCAATAAGTCTTGATAGTCATGATGCCGATTGCTGACCTCGAAGATCCGATGAGTCACCTGGGATACCCCGTTGTGTGTGTAAATATTTATTGTTGTAAAATCCTAATATTTAAGGGATACCATTTAGTTTGTTATTTAATCCCGGGTCTTCAGGGGAAGTTTCCTTGTATATAGAAGATATAGCATTTAATGTTATTATTTGAATTGATATACAGAATATCTTCCCGAAATATGTGGGAACAAACTCTGTAACCTTCCCTATAAATAGAGAAGGAATGACCATTTGTAAGGGGACCGATTATCTGATATCTGGAGAGAAAACTCTGAGTAATTCATCTTTGAAGAATTTTCAGAAAACTCCAAGTCTTAATAACACAAACTCATGGACTAGGCAGAGTTAACTGCTGAACCACGTAAAAACCCTCTTGTCTTTTTTCATTATTCATTCGCTTCATAGTATATGTTGTTTAATTACTCTACGATTTAAGTTGACGAAAAACGGTGTCAACACAAGGCTTAAAAGTTAAACCACTAGGCTTAAAATCTAAACCACAACCATATATTATATAAACCGTGATCCTTTAAAATATAAACAATGACTCTTTAAAATTTAAACTACTAGTCTTTAAAATTTAAACCACTAGACTTAAAATTTAAACCACGTCTCTTTAAAATTTAAACCACGAGGCTTACAATTTTGTTATACCCAGATTTCGAGCCATAGTAAATATGACCTCGAAAGCTGAGTTCGCAACAAATGGTCTCGGAAGGATTGGGGTATGCTCCAGGATTGTATATCGAGTCTGCAAAGTACGATATATGATCTCGAATGTGGTGACCTCGAAATGATCTCGATCTCGAAAGGTAGCTCTGAGAGCACCCTCATCTTCAGGAACAACTTCGGAGTAGAGGTCTTGAGCTCGATGTACTATCTCAAAAGCAATGTTAGCTCGGGAGATGTCAGTGGCTCGCACAATGACGTGAAACCTGAGATGCTAAAGCCTTGGAAATATGCTATAACCACCTTGAATATCTACAAGTATTATAAACATGAGATGTAATCCTCATTTATTAATGTAAATCCCCAAGAATCGTGGGATATTATTTAGTCAGTTATGCGTTTCCTGGTCTTCAGGGACATTTCCTTTTTTATCTGATTATAGGCATTTAAAGCCATTTATTTGATTCACAAAAGAGTAACTACCCAAAATATGTGGGATAGTATTATGCATCCTTCTTTATAAATAGAGAAGCCATGCACCATTGTAATGGACCGAAATTCTGATCCTTGACAGAAAACTCTGGAGAATTCATGCTAAAGAATTTTTCAGAGATAATCTTAAGATTAATAATAGAGACTCGTGGACTAGGCAGATTTAACTGCTGAACCACGTAAAAAACCGTGTGTTTGATTTGTTTTATTTCTTTTGGCCATTGTCATTAATTGCTTACGTGCTCTTCTTTTATCTGTTGACGAAAAACGGCGTCAACAGTTTGGTGCTTTCATTGAGAGCCTTAAGCATCCATCCCTGAGAGATTCATGGCCGCAAACAATCAGAACACTCCTGAAGAAAATTACCCAAGGCGTCTTGGAAAACAGCCAATGGAGAACCCGGATGCTGATGAAAGAAGTGGGTCCTCTGATTCCCGGGGACCACCTCCACAAACAAGGGATGAGGACATGTACTACAATCCTGAGCGTTATGTTCCTATTGTAGAACTAGAAAACCAGCAGTTGAAACAGCTGTTAGCAGAAGCCAACAAACGAAATGAGGAGTTGACTAGGATGGCCGCAGAGGCGCAGGTGGCTCAGCCCCCGCCTCCGCGCGAAAACCAAGTCCCTCCTCCAAGGGACGTGCATGTTCCTCCCCGGAGGCCCCGTGGACGTCCACGGAAAGATGCTGTCACAAGGAGGCCGACTCAACCTCCGGCACCAGCAGAGCCATCTGCTCCTTCTAGGCCCCAGAAGGGTACCCGAGCTCGGGTCCCGCCTAATCCACCTGTGGAAGTGCCTGCAGGAACTGAGAATAACCGAGCTCCTACCGAGGCTCGGACTCAGGTTCCTGGTAGTGCACCGAACGCAACAGACCCATCTCGGGCAAATTCTGGACCCTCCAGGCCGAGGGAAGGGCGGCCGCCACCGTCGCCTATACGGTTCCCTCCGTCTCCCGTAAGATATCCTTCACCTCCCCGTAGAAATGCTCAACCTGTTCGAAATCAGGATCAAGGGCGTACAGGGGAAAGACAAGAAAACAGGGAGACATTCCGGGAGTGGAGAGGCGCACCATCTGAGAGAAGTCAGACGTCTTGGTCTCGCACTGCGAAGACGAGGCGACGTGGGAAGAATCCACCACGAAATGACCGATCAATGAGTTTCACCAGTGACGAGTCCAGAGCGACCAGGTCCGTCAGTAAACACGACCGAGGTCGTAAAAATACTGGAAATCGCAAGAGTCATCCTGACCTGCGAAATCATCTGAATCAGAGCAGGGGGAAGGGAGATCAGACAAATCCGGACCTAAGGAATCACCTGAATGGGCGTAGAGATCCCTCATGGAGACGCGAGCCTGGAATCATGATCAATGACTGTCAATTCCAGACACCACCTAAGGACCCAGTCCAAGAAAGGATTGATCAGCTCGAAAAAGCCTTTAGGCTTTTAAAGAATGAACGAGGGAATGGTCGATACGAGGACTCTGACGAGGAGCTCGAGCCGTTCGCTCCACATATTTCTAACACTCAATTTCCTCAAGGGTTCCGGATTCCTCACGTCCCAGCGTTTGAAGGAAAAACCGATCCATGCAGTCACCTGAGTACATTCAACACTATTATGAGAGCTAGTAACGTAGGTTACGAGCTCAGGTGCATGTTGTTTCCAACATCATTGGCCAGACCTGCCAAGAGTTGGTTCGAAAAGTACAAGAGACACTCGATAACTTCATGGGATCAGTTGTCTAGAGACTTCAAGAAGCAGTTCCGAGCTATGATGGGAGTCAGACCAGAGGCATCCACTTTGACTAATGTCCGACAACAGCTGGGCGAAACATTGAAAAGCTACCTGACAAGATTTAATCTAGAGGTCGCCCGAGCTCGAGATGTGGATGACAGTGGGCTCCTGATGGCTATCCGAGCTGGTGTGTTACCCGGAAGCGCCCTTTGGGATGACATGCAAGGGAAACCGGTGAGGTCAATAACCGAGTTTAACAGACGGGCGCAGAGATTTGTCAATGTAGAGGAGGCGAGGTCGACACTCAAGGCGACCTCGCAGACCAAAACTACAACGATAAACATTAACTCCGCCTCAACCTCGGCTGACCCAGCAGCTCCACAGCCTACCTCGGAGAATCCCTCCAAGAGGAAAAAGAGCGAGGGAAATAACCCCGAGGCTGAAGGAGGAAAGCAAAAGAAAGGAGAAAGGTATTTCTCTGTATATAAAGTACACACCGAGCTCAACGAGTCTCGGGAAAACATATACCTGGCTAATGAAAACCAGGTCCCCTTCAGGCGTCCAGACCCAATGAGGAATCAAAAATCCAAGAGGGATTCCAGCAAGTATTGCCGGTTCCATAGAGACACCGGACACACAACTGATGAGTGCCGACAGCTGAAGGACGAGATCGAAGGGTTGATCTCGAGAGGTTATTTCCGGCAGTATGTCAAAAAACAGAGTACTGGACAGACTACTGCAAGCTAGAGAGTAGCCGCGCCTTCGGCGGCACAGAATAATAACTCCCGATCTCGGGAAGAAGACAGGCCCCCGCCGATAGATGGAGAAGACGTAATAACCATCTCGGGAGGTCCTCATCTCGCAGGAGGGGGTAGAAATGCTCAAAAGCGATACGTGAATGAGATGAAGACAGGGGACGGGTCTCCTTATGAACCCGAACCAAGGGCACCAAAAAGCCAAAGAGTTGAAACTCAACCTATAACCTTCACCGAGGAAGATGCCTCCCATGTCCAGTTCCCTCATCATGATCCACTAGTCATCACCCTGCAGCTTGCCAACAAAAGAGTGCGCCGAGTTCTCATAGATAATGGGAGCTCAGTTAACATTCTTTATAAGGCAACACTAGAGAAAATGGGACTCTCCCTTCGCGACCTGAAGGCTTGTGCAACCACTTTGTACGGCTTTTCTGGAGAAGGAACTGCCTGTATGGGGTCCATCGAACTCCCTGTGACCTTGGGAGACTATCCAGTCTCGGTGACCAAGATAATGGAGTTCGTGGTAGTAGAGTTACCATCTGCCTACAATGTACTGCTCGGGAGACCCGCCCTGGTCGGGCTGGGGGCAGTTTCATCTGTAAGGCATCTAGCCCTTAAGTTCCCTACTCCAAGCGGGGTCGGAACATTAAGGGGAGATCAATTGGCAGGGAGAGAGTGCTACAACATCTCTTTGAGGGGAAAGAAACAAACGAGCGCTCAAGCACTCGTTATCATACAAAATAAAGATGGGACGGTTTTAGAAATTGATATGGAGATCGATCCGAGGATTGAGGAAAAAGTTGACCTCCAACCTTTGGAGGAGCTCGAAGAAGTTCAGCTCGAGGAAACTGATCCCTCGAAGAAGGTGAAGGTCGGAAAACACCTCCAAGACGAGGCAAAATAGCAATTAATTTGCTTTCTGAAGAAAAACCAGGATGTCTTCGCATGGTCACACTCAGACATGGTGGGGATAAGCCCGAATGTAGCAAGCCACGCATTGAATATAAACAAAAGCTTTCCCCCGAAGCAACAAAAGCGAAGACAGCTGGACGAAGATAGAAAGAAAGCACTAAAGGAGGAAGTTGACAGGCTGAAAGCAAACAACTTCATTAGGGACGCTTTTTACCCTAACTGGGTAGCCAATCCAGTGTTGGTCCCGAAACCCAATGGGACGTGGAGAACCTGCATTGACTACTCGGACCTCAACAAGGCCTGCCCAAAAGGCTGTTTTCCGCTGCCAAGAATTGACCAGCTCGTGGATGCCACGGCGGGGCATGGCCTGATGTCGTTCATGGATGCCTATTCTGGATATAACCAGATTCCCATGCATGCCCCCGACCAAGAGCATACGAGTTTCATCATAGATAAAGGGCTCTACTGCTACAATGTCATGCCATTCGGACTAAAGAATGCTGGAGCCACGTACCAGCGGCTTGTAAACATGATGTTTTCAGAGCAAATAGGGAACAACATGGAAGTTTACGTTGATGACATGCTTGTAAAGTCTCAACTTAACAAGAACCATGTTGACGATCTCGAAGAGTGCTTTGGCATACTCAAGAAGTACAACATGAAGCTAAATCCGCAGAAGTGCACTTTTGGGGTATCTTCGGGAAAATTTCTAGGCTTTATTGTCAACTCTCGAGGGATCGAGGCTAATCCCGACAAAATAAAGGCCCTGATTGATATGCCTTCACCTCGGAAGCATAAAAATGTCCAAAGCTTGAATGGGAGGATGGCCGCCCTAAGAAGATTCATCTCGAAGTCAACGGATCGTGGCCTTCCATTCTTCAACTTATTGAAAGGAAGTAAGAAGTTTGAATGGACAGAGGAGTGCGAGCTGGCCTTTCAGGAGCTCAAAAAGCACTTAGCTGAACCGCCCATCCTCTCGAAGCCTGAGATGGGAGAAGTATTGTTCCTATACCTCTTGACTACCGAACACGCGATAAGCGCGGTGCTCGTTCGAGAAGAAGAGAAATTGCAGAAACCCGTCTACTACATCAGCAAAAGATTATTGGGGGCAGAGTCAAGATATCCATTGATGGAGAAGCTTGCCCTCAGCCTAATCCACTCATCTCGCAAGCTCCGCCCCTACTTTCAGGCACATCCCATCCATGTACTGACAGATCAACCACTTAGGCAAGTCCTGTCTAAACCAGAGGCGTCAGGTCGACTCCTTAAATGGGCTGTTGAGCTCGGACAGTTCGAGATCACTTACCATCCGAGAACGACCATTAAGGCACAATCCTTGGCAGACTTCATAGTGGAGTGCACTGGTATAGCCGACGACGAGGTAATAACCACGACCCACGAGCTGTGGAAACTTTACGTCGACGGCTCGTCAAATGAAAATGGAGCGGGGGCAGGAGTTATCCTGATCACTCCTGCAGGGAGCAAATTTCACTCTGCTTTAAGATTTGGCTTTAAAGCATCTAATAATGAAGCTGAGTACGAGGCTCTACTCGCGGGACTACGAATAGCAAAAGAGCTCAAGGCCAAAGCTATACATTGCTACAGCGACTCCCAGCTCGTGGTTAATCAAATATTGGGAGAATACCAAGCTCGTGGCACAAGAATGGCAGCTTATCTAGAGAAGGCAAAATCCGCATTGGAGTATTTCGAGTTTTATGCAATCGAACAGGTTCCCCGAGAACAAAACTCAAATGCAGATGCCTTAGCTCGGCTCGCCACTTCCGCCGAAAATGAAGAGATGAATGTTATACCCGTAGAACACCTATCAGCACCCAGCATTACTGAGCCAGACGAGGAAGATGTGTGTATGATTGAAACAGAACCAACCTGGATGAGTCCAATAGTTGATTATCTCGAGAATGGAATTCTTCCAAGAGATCGAAATCAAGCTTGAAGGTTGATGTATCAACTTCCTCGTTACACCATTCTGGATGGGCAGTTATACAGAAGAGGGTACTCCATGCCGCTGCTTAGATGTGTAACTCCTCCTGAAGCTAAGAAGATCATTGAAGAAATTCATGAAGGGTTCTGCGGAGACCACACCGGGGGGCATAGCCTATCCAAGAAGATTATACGCCAAGGATATTTCTGGCCAACCATTAAAACAGACTCTTTCGAGTACGTGAAAAAGTGCGACAAATGCCAGAGATTCGCCACGATACCCCGAGCTCCACCTTCCGAACTGACCATGTTGACATCCCCATGGCCTTTCGCGGTATGGGGCATCGACCTCATAGGCTCACTCCCAACTGGCAAAGGCGGAGTTAAATATGATGTGGTCGCCGTTGATTACTTCACGAAATGGACGGAGGCCGAACCATTGGCAACTATAACTTCGAAAAAGATCCTTGATTTCGTGGTAAAGAACATCGTATGCCGATACGAAGTACCGAGAAAGATCGTATCCGATAACGGGACCCAGTTCAATTGCGACTTATTCACCAACTTTTGTGACAAGAACGGTATAATAAAGAGTTTTTCATCAGTGGCTCACCCTCAAGCAAATGGTCAGGTCGAAGCCGTTAACAAAACCCTCAAGAGTTCTCTAAAGAAAAAGTTAGAGGAGGCAAAGGGACGATGGCCCGAAGAATTGCCCCAAGTCCTTTGGGGATATAGGACTACAGCTCGGACATCAACAGGACATACTCCGTTCTCTCTAGCGTACGGCTGCGAGGCGATGTTGCCCATCGAGGTCGAAATTCCGATGATCCGAACTCAGATTTACGATCAAAGTTCCAATCATACTCAGCTCGAAGAAACCCTAGACTTGATCGAAGAAAAAAGAGAAGAGGCTCAGCTGAGAAATGCTGCTTACCAGCAACGAACCACAAGATATTTCAATAAGAGGGTTCGAGATCGAAAGTTCAGAGTGGGAGACCTGATTTTGAGACGAGTATTCTTAGCAACCCGAGATCCAGCAGCTGGGGTGCTCGGGCCGAACTAGGAAGGACCATACCAGATAGAGTCAGTCATCCGACCTGGCGTATACAAACTTGCGAGATTAGATGGGAGCCTGATACCTCGAGCATGGAATGGCGAACACCTTAGACCATATTATCAATAGTGTAGAAAGTGTCGCCTGTAACCATGATTTTCTATCTGTATTTAGTTTGTTTTTGAATTTCATCAAATAAAGGGTCTACTTTGTTTCACATGTAATTTATTTTTATTTTTGCAATCTCTCTTAATTTAATAACCTATGGTCACACTCATAGGATATTAAGGGGGCATCATTGGTATACATACCACCAGCTTAAAAAATAAAAAAATACATAAAGTATTTGGATATGACCAAGTACACAATCTTAGGTAGTTCGGACTTAACCGAGTTATCAAAAACATAAAGTATTTGGATGTAACCAAGTACGCGATCATAAAGTATTTGGATGTAACCAAGTACGCGAGCTTAGATAGTTCGGACATAACCGACTTATCAAAAAGATAAAAGTATTTGGAGATAACCAAGTACGCGAGCTTAGATAGTTCGGACATAACTGAACTACCAAAAACCTAAAACGTTTGGAGTTAACCAGATGTGCAAACTTAACAAGTCTGGAACAAACCAGCCAAAAAATTAATCGATGATAAGTAGGAACCTAAACCTATTTCGAGATAAGTCGAGATCGAGGCTGGAATATCTTAAAGAAAAATAGTTTCGAACTCATAACCTCGGAGCCAAGATACTGAGGATGAGGAAAAGTGACTAAAAAGATAACCAAATCATTCATATTACACACCATATAAGTACTCTTGAGTTCATGGTTAAAGTAATATCCGACCTTGATAAGTAACGAGGTCGGAAGCGGATAATTCGAATAAACTATGCATGAATGCATCGAATTTTGAGCCTAAATCCAAACTATGTTTGTATGAATAAATAAACATAACCGGTTCATCAATATAAAAATGTGCAAAATATTTCGAGCCAAGAAATGTAAAGCATATAAAAGAATAGTAAAGGAAATTGTATCAGCCCCGTGGGCATAAATTAAAATAATTACAGAAATAAGGGGACGCAGCCCCGATAACTGATCTCCCCGAGGCCAGATTCAAGGAAGAGGAGTCTCCTTGGCCTTCTAAGCATCAGTGGCACCGGACCCCTCAGGACGAATAGCATGACTATCCTCCTGAGCTTCCTCCGAAACGGTGCCCGGAGCAGCCTTTTCCTTCTCGAGCTGCTCAGCCTTCTCCTTCTCAAGCCGTTCAGCCTCCTCCTTCTCGAGCCGAGCGTTCCATCGTTCAAGAAGCGGCGCCTCGTGGGGACCCAAGAAGCTGGTGTCCAGCTCTTCGTTATAAGCCCACATCCGGTACATGGCTGAGTCGACCGCCTTTTCCTTCTTTTCTTTGTACTCGGCAGTAAGGCGAGCTTTGACATCCTCTATAAGGTTGAAGGTGGCGGTCTTGTCCTCCTCGAGCTTCTTATTGGTCTCCCGAAGCTGGGTGTTATCTTTCTTTTGCTCCTCGAGTTCAGTTTTCAGCTTTCCGAGCTCCTTGGCCATATCCTCACGCTCCTTAACCACTGCCTCGAGCTTAGCATTCGCCGCCTTCAGATCATCGTTCGCTCTAAGGTGGAGGTCCTTCGCCTCTTGGGCATGAGTCCTGCTCGAATGGATCTCGTTATTAAGCTCGTAGTTGAGTTGGGTCGTGAAGGCAAGAGCCTGAAAAAAGGAAGAAACCACCATTAGCCTCAAGACAGCATGGATATAAGTGAAAGAAATATGGAAAAATACTTATTGCAGCAGTGTGCTCGATACTCTTCTCGTAGAGAACAGTGCGGTCTCGGGTGCTAGTTAAGCACTGCCACTGGGGAGCTTCGAAACTGCCGTAGCTCTGGCCGATCCGGGACATGACATCCGAAATCAGCGTAGATCCATGAGGTCCGGCAGCGTTATCCACCACGTATGAGTCCATATGGGTGGAGATGGTTAGCTTCTGAGCTCGAGAAGCAGAAGGTCTCTTGGCGAGCTGAGCAGAAGACATTTGACCCACCACAGGAGTTTGGGACTCAACCACGACAGGGGTACCAGCCAGCGAGGCCGGTGCCACCGTAGAGACGACGGCCTGCGATGATGGCATCGTCGTGGGGGCGCTAGTCTGGCCAGTCGACACAGCAGCAGAGCTCGAAGCCGGCGGGCCAGGAGGAGACATTTTCTTAGATCTCTTGGAGCCTTTCCCCGGCTGGCTGGTTTTCAGTGACCCTGCCCTGGGGCGTTTGCTCCTCTTGGCACCCGCATTGTCAATAAGGGTGTCAAGGTCGGAGTCCATCTCGCCTGCACAAGTCAACACAGTGAGTCAGTAAAAGAGGTGTACAAGTTACTTCAGTATCACAGACGTATATAGTGATGGTAGAGAAAACCTAACTGGAACTTTCCCCCGAGCTCGAGCTTGGGGACCATGAAATTCCCCCGTCTTCAGAAGAGGCGGGGGGAGTGCCTTCCCTATAAGTTGGTGATAACCTCGAGAGGTCCCTATAATCATTGGTCCCATACTGCACAGCTATCCCATTCCACACCTCGTCCGTGGTGTACATAGTGTCGTATTTCCCGAGCCCACTATCAAACCTATGGACAAAGTCGTCTACCCAACTCCATATGTAGAAGTGGTATCTATCCTGTGGGCACGAGACTAACCTATTGGGCCTGTGTTTTAGCAAAGTGGGGGACCACATTCTCGAAGTAGGAAGGGTTTTACCTTCATCTGAGTCCGAGCTCGAGGCCTCGTCGTTGGCTTCATTCCCAGATCGCGGACTCCTCAAGCGAACTGGGAGAGATGCCCTCCTTTCTCTCCTCGGAAGAAGGGTGCTTGTGGGCTGTGGCACCTCCTCCCAACGTTCGTATTTTTTGTTAGACCAGTCAGAGGTTGACTAGCCTTCTCCCAACAACCCACAGGCTCGGAGTTGGTCCTCTTGAAGAAGATACGAGAGAGACCTCCTGCCATAAGGAAGTCGGAGCAAGGCCTCTCTGTGTTCCCTCATTGTCTTGGAGGGGGAGGGACGCTGAAAATTAGCTGAAAGGCGAAGCACATTTCAGCTAAGTATGGTCTTAAGGGATAAAATTCTGAGCTCAAAAAATAAAATAAAAGTAACAAGAGTACTTACGAATCCGCCTGAACGAACGATGTTGAGACGGGCACAGACCGTCTGTCCAGAAAAAAGCCTTTTTGGAGTCAGGAGGGTGGTTTGGAAGATCTTCAAAAATATTCGTCTCTTTGGGATAGCTCGAGAGGTAGTAAAAACCATCCCCTCCCCGAGCTCGGGAGGGATTACTTTTCAAACAAAAGAGATATAAAATCTCTTGAGGTGAGGGTCCTTTCTACTGCAGCTCGTGATATAAGGACCTCAGGGCAGACAACACCCTGTACGAATTGGTGTTGAGTTGGAATGGAGCCAACCCAACGAAATCAACGAAGTCTCTGAAAAAGGACTTCAAGGGCAGCAGAGCTCCCGCCCTTATATGTTCCTGGCTCCAGGCCGCGTATTTCACACTGGCATCGCGGCCCCCAGGGGCGAAACAGCTCCGTTCATGACTTGCCGGAGCTCGACACTTCAGGGTGTCCAACGAACTAAGGCCATGGAGGGCCAAGATGTCAGTTATTTGGTCGGTGGTGGTAACCGAGCTCTAGTAGAACTCGGCTTCGAACATCTCCCTCCTAGGCTGCGAAGACGAAGGCTCCGCCATCAAAGAAAATTGGAGTTCCCCCGGATGATATGCAACCGTGACTTTTAACGCAGGGTCGAGGGGGATTGGCCTAGGTCCTGGGTTGGGCTCCGGATAGATGGCCTCCCGAAGAACTCTTCTCTTCTTTTCAATGACCTCGTCTATCTGACGGCGATAGTGGGCTCGAATGTCCTCTTGCTCGCGTACAAGCTCGTATTCTTTTATCCGACGCTGATTCCGGGCGAACAACGATTCTGGGCTCGGAGATTTAAGCTCGTAAGGGATGGCTCGCAATGACCCCCACCGTCTTTCCAGATTCTGTGACATCTAACGAGAAAGAAAAAATGGTGAGGGCCATGCATGCAAGAATCACGAGCTCGATGGGATGAACTCGGAGATTTAAGAACAAGAAACTAAATATTGAGACCCTTACTAAAGAGTCAGAGCGTGTGTTCCACAGGAAAGAAAAGGAGCGTGGATGATCTTTTGAAAATCCCGAAATTCAAGGGAAAGAAAGGTGGCGGTTAGCCAGGAAGGGCATTCTTGGGTTTCGTGCATTTGTCAAGGACAAGGGTTTTTACCCAAAAACTTAGTGTACAAGAAACATGGCCTAAAATTTTCAAAACCCAGAAAGTTGAAACTTCGCTCAAACGATAAAACTGGATATAAACCAGTGATGCGAAATCCAGCAGGGGAAGTCTAGGAAACTTAAAAGCCTATCGAAACGAAACCCCCTATCTTATTATGCTAAGAACGTAAACTAGCATACACAGCAAAAATAGTATAAAAAAAAACAAAAATGGCATACTTACACAGTGATGGTGATTGCAGCGAAATCGTCGATTGGAGAAGAGGTTGCAAGAAAGAACTCACTGACTCGAACAGACCAGGATTTCTTTGTTTCTTGGGTCGAGAAAACATGCGCGGGACAGAAGCTTTTTAGGAGAGTCTCTGGTTCTCTGGTTGTTTTTCTTTTCTTGCTTACGATGAACAAACGTGAAGAAGAAGACGAAGAGGGGGGGGGGGGGGTCTTGTATATATAGGTGGAAAAATGGAATTAATCAGGAGCGTCGAATGGAATCCTCACTAGATCGAACGAATGGGGATCAATGACAAGAAGGCGCCGAAAAGTTGTCAGATGGACGATCGTGGGTGTGTTCCCAAGGTACTCAAGAACCTAAAGTGAGCCATACCCAGCTGACACGTGACCATTTTCAAGAGTGTATGACGGTACGGTTCCCAGAAAAAGTAGTTCAAAAGTTTCCTTCTCTTAGGATTCGAACAAATACTTTTGAGGGGGCAAGATGTTATACCCAGATTTCGAGCCATAGTAAATATGACCTCGAAAGCTGAGTTCGCAACAAATGGTCTCGCAAGGATTGGGGTATGCTCCAGGATTGTATATCGAGTCTGCAAAGTACGATATATGATCTCTGTTATCCAGATTTCCGGATAGCGTTTAAATGGATAGCCTCGGGGAAGATAAATTATCAAAGTCTTTCACGAAAGGTGACCAGAGCTCGCGGATGGACAGAAAGGCTTCGCCTCTCCCGTTCAGTGTCCAGCAGACTCTTTCAAGCAACCGCGACGCGGAAGCTTGTCGATTCTCCCGGACTTGCGAAGGGATGTCCGTCGGGGAAGGTCCTTCCAGGAGAAGCTCTTCAGGTTACCTTCGCGGATACAGTTCCGTGTCTCGCACGGAAGAAGACCAAGCAGCCGAGTCATGGAGGAGGCATAGTTGGAATGATATCCACCTGACACAGGATCCCGCCTGACAGGTCGAGGCCGCCTACATCCCAGCACGCCTAAAAGTACTATTTCGCCTACTGTTCCGCTGACAGCCTGGAAAAGACAGCTGCCTTTGTGCATTCCCCATACTTTCACGTAAATATACCTACATAGAGCCTGGTAGCCAGGCGACTACGGTAATTGTATCCCCTATTTATGGCTGGTGTAATTAAGACTCATGGGGGGGGGGGGGGAGAGTAAAACCCTAATAAAAAACCCTGGCTATAAAGACCCCCTCATTTTGCAATAGAGGAGGGAGGAAAAAATTACATAGCAAGAACTCTGTCAAAATCTCTCTAACTTCGTCTTCTTCTAGAGAACTCGAGAGAAACACTGTGAGTTTGTGAGGTTCTTGTACACCAGCCATCTTACTGTAGTTCTCTACAAGTATAATAACATCGACTCGTGGACTAGGGCTCATTAACGCCTGAACCACGTAAAAAACCTACTTGTCCATGTATATTTCTGCACTTCTACAGTTCTTATCGTTTTATTATTTTGTTTGTATTCGTTTCCGAAAAACTCGGTAAACATTTTGGTGCTTTCATTGAGAGCTGTAGGAAGTTGTTAGTCAGCTCTTTTTCTGCGTACTGAAAAGATGGTGACTACGAGAAAATCTGCGGTTGACAAAAATGCTAGGGTCAACCCCGATACTATGATGGAAGATGTGGTACAAAACGAACCCTCGGACCACCAAGGTGAAGACCCGACATCCCGCCAGGATCGGGTCAGTACTGAAGATACGACATACTTAGAAAGCGAAGAAGAGTATGTCCGAGACAGTTACTACAAAGACGGCTACTACTACGAGAAGGATCCAGAACTGGTCCAAGTAGCCGAAGAACTGGTGGTCACTAAGGCCAAGCTTGCTGAGCAGGAGCGCGTCTCCGAAAAAATGCAGCGCATGATGGAGCGCCTCCAAAGCAAGTTCGGAGATCTAGGCGACTCGGATGAGGACGCCTCTGTTTTAGGTGGTGCTGATGCCACCATGCCGGATCCAGCCGCTGCTGGACCATCCAAAGCCGCCACTAACAAGGGCAAAGAAAAAGTTGGGGAGCCTGTGCGCACTAACGCCCCTGCACCTCCTAAAGGCGTGAATCACCAGGCCGACTGCCCCCCCCCCCCCCACAGAAGGTCTCTGGCGCTCCTAAGCCCAGACGTCCTTCAGCCCCAAGGGGGCACTCTGTGCCTAAAGGGCCCGGTGCTAAGGCACCCAGGCGGGGAAGGAACAACCGCCCCAGTGATTCCGTCAACCAGGACGGTCGGGCCGCGGACACGCGCTCCGAAGATAGCTGGTCCACGGTGGACCTAAGAAGAAGGTTGGAGGCCAAGTATGAAAAGGCCAAAGGAGAAAAGGCCCGGCCTCGCGGAGATGACCTGCGAAATCATCTCAACGACAAGCCCCGGGGACGTGACCTCCCGGAGAGCGATACAAAGAGGCTCGAGGAACAGATCGCTGCCTTGACCAAGCTGGTCCGGAAGCAAAGTGGGGCCCTGTCAGACTCTGAGGAGGAAGACCCGGAACCATGTGTTCGGAGGATCACGGAAACTCCCCTCCCGGAGAACTTCAAAATGCCTCATATAGAATTATATGAGGGGAGGACAGACCCGCGCACCCATCTAGCTAAATACAACAAGATGATGCAAGTGGTGCGCGTTAGTGAGGATGCCAAATGCATGTGCTTCTCACTCACCCTTACCAAGTCCGCGGAGGACTGGTGGAAAAGATTAGCTCCCGGATCAATCCACAGTTGGAAGGAACTACAGTCCGCATTCAGGAGGCAGTTCATTGCTGCCCGGGACCACGACATGGAGGTTGGTTCCTTAACCAACATCAAGCAGCTACCCAATGAGAACCTCAAAGCTTTCATTCCAAGGATGATGGAAGCTGCTGCTAAGACCAAGGTCAGCGATGATATGAAGCTGATCGCCCTTCAATCGGGGCTTACCGTCGACTCCCTGCTGTGGGGGGAAATGCAAAGGAGACGGGCAGAAACTCTGCCCGAATTCATGTCAAAAGCTCAGGGAATCATCAACCTTGAGTATGCCTACCAACAGGCCTTTGGAGTTCCCCCGGCTCCGAAGCCTTCCGTGACTGCGCCGAGCTTTGCTTCGCAAGCTCCCGCACCATCCCTCACACTTCCAGGAGCCCAGTTCACTCCAAGCGTGTATGGGCCTTCCGCGTCTGCTCAGACGCCGAGTCAAACCCATTTCTCTGGGTACGGAGCTGTACAAACCGGATGTAGTATCGCTCCTGGCCCGTCGCAGCCGCAAGCAGAAGGCCCAGAACGAAATTTGAGCCAATCGCGGAATAAACGAGGCGGAAGAAACTCCAACCGGGGAGACCATTCAAAGAAACCCCGGAAGGACTATGAGCCCAAGTTCACGGAGTACACCAGTTTGATAGACTCACGAGAGAATGTCTATCGGGCGACCTGTAATATGGTCAACTATAGGAAGCCCCCGAAAGTGTCTCACGGAGGAAGGCGTCCGCGAGACTCCAATAAGAGGTGTGAGTTCCACGGAGACGTGGGGCACACCACAAACGAATGCCTTCAGCTGAAGGATGAGATCGAGTCCCTGGCAAGAGCGGGACACCTCGGTCAATGGGTGAGGATACCCATAATCTATCCCGGACAGGGAGTAGTTCACGGAGCTGCATATTCTCCGGAACAGAGGGGGACCGCTAGCGCTCCTGGAGCCGGTCGCCCCCAAGCTCTTGGGTCTCAGTTCCCAGCGCTTCCTGCTCCAACCTCTCCGGCACCCATTGCATTATTGGCTCCAGGACCCGGAAACCCATATCCGCCCGGCCTTGCTCCGCCACCCATTGACGGACACGTAGCCACCATTTTCGGAGGACCGCACCTTGCCGGAAGCACCCGCAACTCCCAGAAAAGGTACTTGAGGGAGTTAGAACACACCGGAGAGATGTGTGCCTTGGTTCAGTCACCTGCTCAGCGTCCCCGAATGATGGATCTTCCCATCACCTTCACGGAAGATGACGCCCGACATGTGGACTTCCCCCACAACGATCCCCTCGTGGTGGAAGCTCAGATTGCCAATAAGAAGGTATCACGGATCCTTGTCGATAATGGAAGCTCCGTAGATATCCTCTTCAAAGCTGCCTTCCACGCTATCGGATTAACTGAGACAGACCTGACCCCATGCCCCATCCAGCTTTAGGGGTTCCATGGGGATGCACTCATGCCATTAGGCAAAATTCAACTTCCAGTCACCCTCAGAGGAGAAAGCGATGCTTGCGCCTTCAAGCACTGCACATTTGTAGTGGTCGACTGCCCCACGGCGTATAATGCTATCCTAGGCCGACCGGTCCTAATCGATTGCGGGGCCATAACCTCGATACGCCACTTATGCCTGAAGTTTCCATGCGACGACAGGCGTATCGGCACCCTCCGGGGAGACCAACGAAGTGCACGAAGCTGTTATAACGTCTCCGTCCGATCCGTCTACACGGTCCAGGAGGCGGTTGTTGCCGCTCCTTTAGCGGGAGATTTACCAGAAACTGGGGGTGCCCAAGGGGCGTGCGTTGACGAACTCGACCCTAGAGTGGGGGTCGAGAGAGCGATAGAGCCGATGGAGGAAGTCGAAGAGGTGATCCTCAACCCGAGAGATCCCACCAAAGTCATTCAGGTAGGGAAAAACCTTCCATCGGCCATTCGAGAAAAGATTGTGGCCACTGTGAAGAATAATCAGGATATCCTGGCATGGTTCCACGCTGATATGACGGGGATTAATCCTAATGTTGCGTGCCACGCACTCAACATAGACCCATCTGCAACTCCAGTTCGCCAAAAGAGGAGGCCGTTAGACCCAGTGAGGGCCGAAGCAGTCAAAGCTGAAGTGGACAAGCTGATGTCCATAGGCTTTCTCCAGGAGTCACACTATCCTGTGTGGTTGGCCAACCCGGTTCTGGTCCCGAAACCCAATGGGTCCTGGAGAATGTGTATTGACTTCACGGACCTAAACAAAGCCTGCCCGAAAGACTGTTTCCCTCTTCCGCGAATCGATCAGATGGTAGATGCCACTTCCAGGTATGAACTCTTATCCTTCATGGATGCATACTCCGGATACAACCAGATCAAGATGCATGTCGCGGACCAGGAACACACCAGCTTCCTCACGGACAAGGGTGTCTACTGTTACGTGGTCATACCTTTCGGTTTGAAGAATGCTGGGGCGACATACCAGCGTCTAGTAAACAAGATGTTCAAGGACCAGTTGGGGAGGAACATGGAGGTGTACGTAGACGACATGTTGGTAAAATCCAAGACCTCCGGGGACCACAGTGACGACCTTGAGGAAGCTTTCGCCGTAATCCGAAAGTATGGAATGAAACTGAATCCGAAGAAATGTACTTTCGGGGTCTCGTCTGGGAAGTTCCTCGGTTTCATTGTCAGCTCCCGCGGAGTGGAGGCCAACCCTGAGAAAATTAAGGCGTTCATAGACATGCCTTCTCCCCGAAAGCATAAGGATGTCCAAAGCGTTACCGGAAGGATAGCTGCTCTCAGCCGCTTCGTATCTAAGGCCACAGACAAATGTGTCCCCTTCTTCAATGAGTTGCGAGGAAACAAAAGGTTCGAGTGGACCCCCGAATGCGAAGCAGCCTTCCAACACCTCAAGGAACATCTAACCCGAGATCCCATTCTGTCCAAACCTGTCGAAGGAGAGGCGTTGTTCTTGTACTTAGCTGTGACAAAGCACGCCGTGAGTGCCGCTCTCGTCCGGGAAGACGGCCGTATCCAGCTCCCTGTGTATTACGTGAGCAAGAGGTTACTGGACGCCGAGTCTAGATATTCAATGATCGAGAAACTCTCCCTCTGCTTGCTAATCGCTTCGAGGAAGCTAAGACCCTATTTCTAGGCGCACACCATCAAAGTACTCACCAACCACCCTCTCCGACAAGTCTTGCAGAAGCCCGAGTCTTCTGGCAGATTACTTAAATGGGCCATGGAACTGAGCCAGTTTGACATCCACTACCAGCCACGTGTTTCCATAAAAGGACAAGCTCTCGCGGACTTTATTGTGGAATGCTCGGGAATGAATGACCTCCCGGAAGATCCTATCCCGGAACTTCCCACATGGAAGGTCTATGTAGACGGAGCCTCAAATGAAAAAGGAGCTGGAGCAGGGGTCATCCTAATATCTCCCCAAGGACATCAGCTCCAGAGCGCCATCCGTTTCGCGTTCCTAGCATCCAACAACGAGGCAGAACACGAAGCCATGCTAGCTGGATTACAACTGGCCAGAGAAGTCGGAGCCCAAAAAATCGAGGTATACAGCGACTCCCTACTTGTGGTAAACCAAATATCCGGGGAATACCAGACGAAAGGCGAAAAAATGGCTGCCTACGTGTCTCTCTCCCGCGGCCTCCTGCAGCATTTCGAAGGCTACCAAATCCGCCAGGTCCCCCGGGACCAGAACTCACTCGCGGACATACTGGCCAAGCTTGCAACAGACCCGGAGATTGAACAATATGGCCTGGTGCCCATCGGGCACTTAGAAGCACCTAGTACTGAGACACAGAGGGTAAATGCCATCATCGACCATTCCCATTCCTGGATAGGACCCATCCTCAGATTTCTCACCACCGGAGAGCTCCCCACTGATAAAGCTGACGCAAGAAAGCTCCAGTACCAAGCTCCCCGATACGTGGTTATGGATGGAAAGCTTTACCGCAGGGGGTTGTCCATACCCTTCCTTAGGTGCGTTGCCGGAACCGAAATCAGCACCATCATCCATGAGATTCACAGAGGCTTCTGTGGCGACCATACCTCCGGGCTGAGCCTCTCCAAAAAGATCCTTCGACAAGGATACTTTTGGCCCACCATGAAGAAGGATTGTGTGGATTATGTTAGGAAATGTGAGCAGTGCCAGAGGTACGCCAAGGTTCCGCGAACGCCGCCTACAGAAATTACCTTAATGACCAGCCCCTGGCCATTCGCCGTTTGGGACATTGACCTAGTAGGTTCCCTTCCAACTGGAAGGGGCGGAGTGAAATATGCCATAGTCGCGGTAGACTACTTCACCAAGTGGGCTGAAGCTGAACCTATGAACACGGTCACGTCTAAGAAAGCACTGGACTTTGTCATCAGGAATATAGTGTGTCGTTTTGGGCTTCCACGAAAAATTGTGTCCGACAACGGGAAGCAATTTGATAGTGAACATTTCACGGACTTCTGTGCTTCGCATGGAATCATCAAAAGCTTTTCCGCAGTCGCCAGACCTCAAGCTAATGGGCAAGTGGAAGCAGTAAACAAAATCTTAAAGACCACGTTGAAGAAAAAGCTCCAAGCATGCAAGGCTCACTGGCCGGAAGAACTTCCGCGAGTACTTTGGGCCTATCGCACGACAGAGAGGACTTCGACGGGGCACACACCTTATTCCATGACCTTCGGTTGCGAGGCCGTCATCCCAGTAGAAACTATGATCCCATCTCATAGGCAGGACACCTACGACCCTACCCGGAACTACGCACTTCTCCAGGAGACCCTGGACATGATCGAAGAGCTCCGGGAGTAGTCACAGGTCCAACTCAAAATGTACCAAGGCAAGATAGCCCGACACTTCAACACAAGAGTCAAGAGCCGTACATTCGAAGTTGGGGACCTTGTCCTACGGAGAGTATTTCCTGCTACGCAGGACCCGGGAGTGGGAGTTCTCGGACCCAACTGGGAAGGCCCCTATGAAGTACAAGAAAAAGTGGGCCATGGGACGTATCACTTAAAGAGACTCGACGGATCTAAAGTCCCGCGCGCCTGGAACGCGGAGCACCTCCGCCGTTACTATCAGTAGGCCCCGGACTATCTAGTCGAAAGTCCTTGGTGGACGTAGCGAAAGTGTAAAATGTGGAGATAATCCTCCCTGCTGTAAAACACATGCCTAACAGGCTAATTTAATGAAACACGGAGAGATTCACTCCGCTTTTACTGCATTTTTTATCCCTGTGTTCAAAGCTGCGTTTTAACAAGTGACCACGCGGTCCGGAGACGTCCGGACCCCACGCTCACTTGGGGGGGTATACATGGCTAAGGCATAGCCATACGCCCCTTGAACAAAACATACACAGAACACCACTTATGTGCTAGCATGGTGTCTGAAATTTTTAAATTGTTAAGCTTAGGTTAATTTGTTGCCATGAACATACTTGCATTACGTGTCATGTGCGCATTATGTGTTTATGTGAAAATTGCCATTGAAATGTCTGCCATTATGCATCATGAAAATTATCTCCTGTGTAGCCCAGCGATGAACAGGACTGGGGGTTGGGGCACATTCAGAGAGCTACGCCGAAACACCCCCAACTTCCGGGCAAGTCCTTCAAAATATTCCGCGACCGCTGTAAAGCTTTGCTTCGCAAGCTCCAGCTCCGGGTCTCACAAGGCGAAAGACGGCAAGATCCGCGACCGCTGTAAGCTTTGCTTCGCAGGCTTCAGCTCCGGGTCTAACAAAATAATGCATGGCGAGCTCCTCGACCACTGCAAGCTTCGCTTCGCAAGCTCCAGCTCTGGGAGCAGATATAATCGATCCCCCAATGACAGCAGGCCTTGCTTACCAAAGCCCCTGCTCCAGGATCACACATGGTAGGCGTGATGGTTTCCCCGACTGCAACGAACCTTGCCTCGCAAGGCTTTATGCCAAGTCCCTGAAGTCGGCCACCGTGAGGTCCGCAACGATAGTTAATTTTGCTTCGCAAAAATCTAGTCCTAAGTCTAAGCGACGCTCACCAAAAGAACTCCCGTTCCAGCACCATCCCGCGAAAGCGTATTAAGTGTTTGCCTCGCAAGCTTTGTGAAAATCGCGATGGGGAGATGAAACGGATCACCATAGCCAACCCAGCAAACGGTACAACTACAAGTCCCGGGATTGGCTATTTACCTTAGGAAGGCTGAGTACGGTGAAAGAGGGAGTCTGGCCATTGGAGCCAAGAATCCTCTGCAACCTAGAAACTACGTGGGAAAGGACATAAGCCGTTGGAGCTTCAAGTTAGAAATGCATAGGTTCTGACCGTTGGAACCAAAACCTCATGCGCCCCTACTGCAGTTTCTATCGTATAAAAGTATCTACTCTAAGCGCAAAATTAAACAAGGAACTCAGCAGAAAAAGAATGAAGAAATTATTATAATGAAGGCCCTGCGGACCGGGCATCTGTAATGTTCCCGCAATTAAAAAGAATACAGGGAGCTTCGTCCCACAGGAAAATAAAGGAAAACATAAAAAATAATTAAAGATAAGGCCCCTTCAAGCATTGGGGGTGGCAGCGGTATCCACGTCCAAGGCCTCGAGGTCAGCGGTTTCAACTGGGGCTGGCAAAGTCGGCTCATTGGAAGGCGGAACTTCATCACGGGCAGGTTCAGAGGTCCCCGCCTCTCCGGGATCTTCTGCCTCAGGGGCTCCAGCAGGTTCGCCAATGTTGTAAGTTTGGACGTACACCTCTGGGCCTTGATCCCACACCTGTAGCTTCTCCCTCATGGCGTCGGCATCCTCTCCCAGATAGCCTAGTACCTCTGGGTTCATTTTCCAGAGTTGATGCATGAGGACCACATGCGATATATTAATCGTCCTGTTCAGTACCACCTCGGCATCCTCCTTCTCCTTTAAGCGCTCTGCCTCGGAGGTTGCCAGCTTTGCCTCCGCGACAGCTAATTGAGCTTTCAGTTTTTCCATCTCGGCCTTGGATGCATCCCGCTCTCCCTTAAGAGAATCAATCTCCTTGCGCTGCACCTTATTTTGGTTCAGCACGGATTGCTTCTCGGTCACATGCCCCCTGGCAGTGAATTGCAAGGCTCCGATCTTTTTATCCTTCTCGGCGAGCCCCAACTCCAGCATAGACACGAGATCCCTGCTTCTCTTATGAAATTGCTCCTCCTCGTGCAGCTTATTCTGAAGAGTGGCATATTCCTCTTGCCGCTTAAGGAGGAGATCATTTTTCGATTGCAAGCGGGCTTCCAAGGTATCCTTCTCCTCCCTGGCCTGGGATAGCTCTTCCTGGAGCTTAGAGTTTGTGACCTTCAAGTCATCCAACTGCTGCTTGAACTCCTTCTCCGCGCTGGCCCGGTACTCTTGATATTTGGCAAGATATTTCTTCTCCGCCTCTTCCTCAGCCTTGCGCCGAGCCTGGTTAATCTTCTCCGCAGCCACCCCTTTTATGCTCTCGACCTGTTGGGACAGATCCTGCTTCTCCGCCTCCAAGGCCTGGCGAGCCACCTGGCTCTCCTCCAGCTGAACCAGAACTGCACCCACCTCCCGGAACGAGCGTTCCGCGATGAGAGAGGCCTGCAAGGAAAGGCAATAGAATGAGTTAAGCAGAACCAAATGTGCTAAGACAGATGATCCCAAAACACAACAACTGACGGCTTACCCCGGACAGTTGCTGCTTCACGGCATGTGTCAGCAACAGCGGATCCTTACTGCTACTGATGGCCCATTTCTCAGAATTGAGCTCGCACAAGCTCAGGGCCATGTCCTCCATCATCTCCGCTCCGAACGGCGCCAATGCACGTCCGAGCCTAGGCACCAGCCTCTTCCCCAAGGCCGGGCCATCCAAAACCGCTCCGGCCGGGTGAAGGGATCTCACCCCTTCGGCCAGCTCAGCTCTCTTCACGGCAGATAGGTTGTCTGCCCTTCCCTGAACAACAGCCTTCTCAGCCTCCAACCGCCTCTTCAAAAAATTATCAGCCCGTCTTACACCTTCCAGGAGAGTAGCGGGGAAACGGGTTGGTTTCTGAGGGAAGTGGAACTTCAGGCCAGGCGGAGGAAGGCTTGTTTGTTGAGAAAGTGGAAGAGGAGGAGAAGAAGGAGACCCCGAAAGGGTGGACTCCCTTTGGACCGGAGGAGGAGGTAGACGGGGTATTAGGGACGGTAGTGGAGTCACTACCGCCCCGGTTTGATGTTGCTGCTGATGTTGCTGTTGTTTCGGCTGCTGCGGTGGCGGTGTTGATTTTCTTTGTTGTTGTTGTTGATGTTGTTGCTGTTGTTGTTGTTGCTTTTGCTGCTGGGGTTGTGGTTGCTGCTGGGAGAGGGTAGTCTGGCGAGGACTGTGCGCGGCCCGGAGGTCTCCGTCACCTCCGGGGGAAGAATGTCTGAGGCGTTTCCTCTTGTCGCCCTCAGCCTCTCCTCCAGGACGCTTGCTCACCCCGGTCGTCTTCACGGGGAACACAAGACCTTCCCCATCGCTGCTGCTACTCGAGACCATCATGGTCTCAGAAGGCCCATCGGCAGGAGACTTCTCTACCCCCGGAGACACTTGCGCCTCGCCACTTGTCTTCTTGGGAGTGGCAGCTTTACCTCCCCTACCAGCTTTGGCCTTTCGTCCTTTCCCCTTGGACGGGTCTTGGCTGGTGGCAGCTTTCTTAATAGCCAGATTTCCGGATAGCGTTTAAATGGATAGCCTCGGGGAAGATAAATTATCAAAGTCTTTCACGAAAGGTGACCAGAGCTCGCGGATGGACAGAATGGCTTCGCCTCTCCCGTTCAGTGTCCAGCAGACTCTTTCAAGCAACCGCGACGCGGAAGCTCGTCGATTCTCCCGGACTTGCGAAGGGATGTCCGTTGGGGAAGGTCCTTCCAGGAGAAGCTCTTCAGGTTACCTTCGCGGATACAGTTCCGTGTCTCGCACGGAAGAAGACCAAGCGGCCGAGTCATGGAGGAGGCATAGTTGGAATGATATCCACCTGACACAGGATCCCGCCTGACACGCCCGACAGGTCGAGGCCGCCTACATCCCAGCACGCCTAAAAGTACAATTTCGCCTACTATTCCGCTGACAGCATGGAAAAGACAGCTGCCTTTGTGCATTCCCCATACTTTCACGTAAATATACCCACATAAAGCCTGGTAGCCAGGCGACTACGGTAATTGTATCCCCTATTTATGGCTGGTGTAATTAAGACTCATGGGGGGGGGGGGGGAGAGTAAAACCCTAATAAAAAACCCTGGCTATAAAGACCCCCTCAGTTTGCAATAGAGGAGGGAGGAAAAAATTACATAGCAAGAACTCTGTCAAAATCTCTCTAACTTCATCTTCTTCTAGAGAACTCGAGAGAAACACTGTGAGTTTGTGAGGTTCTTGTACACCAGCCATCTTACTGTAGTTCTCTACAAGTATAATAACATCGACTCGTGGACTAGGGCTCATTAACGCCTGAACCACGTAAAAAACCTACTTGTCCATTTATATTTCTGCACTTCTACAGTTCTTATCGTTTTATTATTTTGTTTGTATTCGTTTCCGAAAAACTCGGTAAACAATCTCGAATGTGGTGACCTCGAAATGATCTCGATCTCGAAAGGTAGCTCTGAGAGCACCCTCATCTTCAGGAACAACTTCGGAGCAGAGGTGTTGAGCTCGATGTACTATCTCGAAAGCAATGTTAGCTCGGGAGATGTCAGTGGCTCGCACAATGACGTGAAACCTGAGATGCTAAAGCCTTGGAAATACGCTATAACCACCTTGAATATCTACAAGTATTATAAACATGAGATGTAATCCTCATTTATTAATGTAAATCCCCAAGAATCGTGGGATATTATTTAGTCAGTTATGCGTTTCCTGGTCTTCAGGGACGTTTCCTTTTTTATCTGATTATAGGCATTTAAAGCCATTTATTTGATTCACAAAAGAGTAACTACCCAAAATATGTGGGATAGTATTATGCATCCTTCTCTATAAATAGAGAAGCCATGCACCATTGTAATGGACCGAAATTCTGATCCTTGACAGAAAACTCTGGAGAATTCATGCTAAAGAATTTTTCAGAGATAATCTTAAGATTAATAACAGAGACTCGTGGACTAGGCAGATTTAACTGCTGAACCACGTAAAAAACCGTGTGTTTGATTTGTTTTATTTCTTTTGGCCATTGTCATTAATTGCTTACGTGCTCTTCTTTTATCTATTGACGAAAAACGGCGTCAACAAATTTAAACCACAAATTTTTAATATTTAAACCACAAGACTTAAAAATTTAAACTACCTCTATATATAAAATTAAAACCATAAGGCTGAAAATTTAAACCACAACTCTTTAAAATTTTAACGAAAAGACTTAAAATTTAAAACACGACTTTTTAAAATTTAAACTTCAAAGCTTAAGAGTTAAACCACTAGGCTTAAAATATAAACCACGACCATATAATATATAAACCACAATCATTTAAAATCTACACCACAATGCTTAAAATTTAAACCACTAGACTTAAAGTCTAAATCATGTCCCTATAAAATGTAAACCTCAAGGGCTTAAAAATCTAAAGCACAACTCTTTAAAATTTAAATCACAAAGCTTAAAATGTAAACCACAATCCTTTAAAATATACAACTCAAGACATAAATTCTAAACCATCACCCTTTAAAAGTTAAACATCAAGACATAAAATTTAAACCACAATTATTTAAAATGTAAACTGCAAAGCTTAAAATGTAAACCACTTGACTAAAATTCTAAAACACGACCATTAAACTTTAAGCATAAGGTTTCAAATCTAAACCAAAACTCTTTAAAATTTATACCGTAAGGCTTAAAATTTAAACAACTACTCTTTAGAATTTAAACCACAAGACTTAAAATTTAAACCACGACTCTTTAAAATTTCAACCACAAGACTTAAAATCTAAACTACGTATCTTTAAACTATATATTTAAATTATATAGCATAACCTTTAAAATATATACAAAACATTATAAAATTTAAACCACAAGCTTAAAATTAAACCACAACTTTTTAAAATTCAAACTACAAGTCTTAAAAGTTAAACCACTAAGCTTAAAATTTAGACCACGACCATATAAAATATAAACTATGATCCTTTAAAATATAAACCACGACTTTTAAAATTGAAAACACTGGTCTTTAAAATTCAAATCACATGGCTTAAAATTTAAATCACGACTCTTTAAAATTTAAACCATAAAGCTTAAAATTTAAACTTCGACTATTTAAAATTTAAACCATAAGGCTTAAAATTTAAACTTCGACTATTTAAAATTTAAACCACAAGACTTAAAATCTAAATCACAAGGCTTCAAAATTAAATAACTAAGCTTAAAATCTAAAACACAACATGTCTTTATATATTATAAATGCGAGTTTAACACTTTTTGTTTGTTTTAATAGTTCTTTTAGCAATTTTTTTTTCTTCTGTTTTAATGATGTTTTAACAATTTTTTTAACACTGTTTAAAAAGAAAGTGTAAACACTATTAAAATCTTGGTATTAAACCTATGTATATTTTATAATAATGTAATGCAATAAAAAGAAAATGGAAACGAACTTTAACTGTATGTATTAACTAAAAAGAAAAAGGAAACAAACTTTATAGTGTACGTATTAACGTTTTTTATAAACATAAAATTTAAATGTGATCAAAATATATAGAAAGGCAACATATATTATATATTTTATAATTTGGTAAATCATATATGTCCATATATATATATTTTATGATTAACATAAATTATGTTAATAAAAAATAGGAGCCATATATTTAATTAAGAAACTTTAAAATTATATACATTGTATGCAATAAAAAAAAGGAAACAAATGGTAATAAATTTAATTGTAATAAAAAGAGAGTGAATTATATGAAAGAGCATAAAATTCATTAAAAAGATACTTGGTGTAGCTCATGGCTATCAAATATTTTAAGATGAGGATTGAAAATGTTAGTTTAAATGTGATTTGTGTTTATAGTTTAAATGTAGCATATTTGTTATACTATTATTTATAAAATTTAAATTTTCAAGTATAACATGTGCTTGTTGTTTCGGTGGTCCAAAAATTTGAAGAAGAACATTTAAAAGATTAGTTTAATTGTGATTTGTGTGTTTGTAAATAAATAAAATAGGATTTTTTTTAGGATTGAAAATGTTATTTTAAATGTGATTTGTGTGTTTATAGTTTAATATATTTGTTATGTTGTATTAAAATTAGTTAATAAAAAATATGATAATTATACCGATTTTATTCAAATTACAATATTTGTTATTTTTTAAGAAGAGCATTTAAAATGTTAGTTTAATTGTGATTTGTGTGTTGGTAAATAAATATAATAGGATTGTTTTTTTAGAATAATTTTATATATTTTAGAATAAATTATAAATCTATTTAAAAAATCAATATATTTATTATAAAATTTTTGAGGCAAATTTCCCACTTGATATTACAGTTACATGAATTTATTATAAATTCATATTTGTAATCGCTTTTTGAAAATAATATAGCTTACCGACTAATAAAATTTTAAAATACATGTTTCTAGAAGAAAAAGAAATATTTATTTCACCTTAGAGTATTTATTTTAATTGTTTCACTGATAAGAGTATATATGTCACTAATTTTATAATTTAAAATCATACATCATTAAAAAAAAAGGTTATAAATGAAGAAATTTCTTTTAGTTATACATACAATAAATTATTTGAGGATTCTACAACAAAAATGAAGAAAAGAAATAGTAACTAAATATAACTTTATTAGAAATGGATAAAATTTATTATTTAGTCTATATTATATATTATTTGTTTTTATTTTTACACTAAAAATTTCCAACTTTATATGTTTTTATGCGATCCTAAGTTCTGATAATTATTTCTGTTGACGCCGTTTCTCGCAAAGAGTGAAAGAATAGCACGTAAACAATAATTAGTAATGGCCAACTAAAATATTATAATACAAACACGATTTTTTACGTGGTTCAGCAGTTAAATTTGCCTAGTCCACGAGTCTTTCTTATTGAGTTTTAAGAATATCTCTGAAAATCTTTCAAGAATGAATTCTCCAGAGTTTCTCCTTAAGATTACAAGAATTCGGTCCCTTACAATGGTGCATGACCTCTCTATTTATAGAGAAGGATGCTGAATACTATCCCACATATTTCGGGTAGTTACTCTATATTTGCAAATAGATTAAATGACATTAAATGCCTAAAATCCGATGTAAAAGGAAACGTCCCTTGAAGGCTAGGGGGCGTATAACTAATCAAATAATATCCCCTGATTGTAGGGGATTTCCAGTAATAGATGTAGACCGCGTCTTGCTATATCACCAAGGCCATATTCTCCCAGGTTTCTTATTGACTTTCGAGCTATGACATTTCCCGAGGCCACATGGCTTCGAGCTCGTACGCGCATCAGACTCGGAGCCCCTGATCCGAGATCATCCCAGAGAACAGATGCACCTCGGGCTTATCCCTTCGAGCTTGTGAAGATTTCGAGGCTACCATCTCCGAAGTCGTCTCTGTTTCGTAGGCTCGTTGTTTAGATTTCGAACATATTCCAGATTTCACGAGTTCACTCATTATGAATCCAGCTTTCGAGGTCACAATCCTCATGGCTCGAAATCTGGGTATAACATCTTGCCCCCTCAAAAGTCTTTGTTCGAATCCTATGAGAAGGAAACTTTTGAACTACTTTCTTCGAGAACCGTACTGTCACGTTCTTGAGAATGGACACGTGTCAGTCGGGTATTGCCCATTCAGGGTACTCGAGTATCTTGGAAATCTGCCCATGATCATTCGTCTGCCACCTTTTCGATATCATCATGTCATCAATCCCTGTTCGTTGGATTTTATGGGGATTCTGGCCAATGGCTCAGATCAATCCTTTTTATCACTTTTTTCCCTCTATGTATATGAGGTCTTCTTCTTCCTCTTATTTTACACACATCAGAAGCGAAATAGAGGGGACAAAACCAGAGGCCATCCCAGAGAACTTATTGCTTGTGCATGTTCTCCCAGCCGAAGAAACAGAAGACCACCAGTTTGTTCGAGACCGTGTGCTCATACCTGCAGCCTCTCCTTCAATCGACGATTTCTCTGCAATCGCCAACCTTGTGTAAGTGTCCGACTGTCTTTTTATTTTCCCTCATACCCGTTTTTGTTCATATTGTTCTTGTTATTTCTGTGAATGTACTAGTTTGTTTTCTTAGTACGATACGTTAGGGAATTTTTTGACCGATAGGCTCTCACGTTTTAAGTCTCTGTACTGGGATCATATCACTGATTCCATACCCAGTTTTGGTGTTTGAGCAAGACCTCTTTTTTTTTCTGGGTTTTAAAATTTTAAGAGACGTATCTTGCATATCAAGATATTTGGGAGCAAAACCTTGGTTTTGAAGAGTGCACGATACCCAATGTTACCTTTTCTGAATAACCGCCAACTTTTTTCCCAGATAATTTGGGATTTTCAAAATGTTATGCCCACTCTCCTCCTTTTTCCCGTAAAATACACGTTCTGACTCTTTAATAGGGGTTTTAATTTTGAACTCGCTTCTTCCATAAGACCCGAGCTTGTCCTGTCAAGCTCGTAACCTTTGAACTCTTGCATGCATGGCCCTCACCATTTTTTCTTTCTCGCTAGATGTCACAGAATCTGGAAAGACGGTGGGGGTCATTGCTGGCAATCCCTTACTCGCCAAAGACCCCGAGCCCGGAGTCGCTGTTTGCTCGGAATCAACGTCGGATTCGTGAGTACGACCTTGCGCACGAGCAGGAAGATATTCGAGCTCATTATCGCCGCCAAATAGACAAGGTCATAGAGAAGAAGAGGAGAACTCTTCGGGAGGCCCTTTATTCAGAGTCCAATTCAGGGCCTAGGCCGATCCCCCTCGACCCCGCATTAAAGGTCACCGTCGCGTATAGTCCAGGAGAACTCCAATTTTCATTGATGGGGGAGCCTTCTTCCTCGCAGTCGAGGAAAGAATTCTTTGAGGCCGAGCACTACTGGAGCTCGGTAACCTCAATAATTTAGGTAACTGACATCCTGGCATTACATGGCCTTAGGCTGTCAAGCTCCTTGAGATGTCGAGCTCCAAACTCTAATGAACGAAGCTGCCATGCTCCAGGGACTGGAAACCCTGACATTAAGCTGAGGTATGCGGCATGGAGCCAGGAACACATGAAGGCAGGAGCTCTACTGACTTTGAAGTCTTTCTTCAAGGAGTTCACGGAATTTGTTGGGTTGGCCCCGTTCCAGCTCAACACCAATTCTTACAGGGTCCTGTCAGCCCTAAGGTAGTTATACCACAAGCTGAAGTGGGAAGGGCCTTCACCTCAGAAGATTTTATATCTCTTTTGTCTGAAAAGCAACCCCTCCCGAGCTCGGGGAGGAGATGGTTTTTACTACCTTTTGAGCTATCCCAAAGAGAAAAAGGTCTTTGAAGATCTCCCTAATCATCCACCTGATTTCAAAAAAGCCTTCTTCTGGACAGATGGCCTGTCCCCGTCTCGATACTACTCATTCAGGTGGATTCGTAAGTATTCCAGTTTTCTTTATCTCTGTGCTCGGGCTTTGGTTTGTAGGTTTGTACTTAGTTAAAAGGTGTCTTATTTTCCAGCCAATTTTCAACGTCCTACCCCCGACGTCACGATGAAGGAGCATAGAGAGACCCTGCTCCAACTTCCTTACGGCCGGAGGTCTCTCTCGTACCTCTTACATGAGAGTAAGCTCCGAGCTTGCGGGCTCTTGGGAGATGGCCAGTCCACCTCAGACTGGTCCAACAAGAAGTATGATCATTGGGAGCAGATGCCTTTGCCCACAGGTATCCTCCCCTCGAGGAGAGAGGTGAGGCCTCCACCCCTAGCTCGCCGAAGGAGTCCACCATCGGGGAATGAGGCTAATGACGAAGCCTCGAGTTCAGACTCGGATGAAGGTAAAGTCATCCTTACCTCGAGAATGTGGTCCCCCACCTTATTAAAGCATAAATCCGATAGGTTAGTTTCATGCCCGTATGATAGATACCACTTCTACATATGGACTTGGGTAGACGATCGAGTTCATAGGTTTGATAGTTGGCTCGGGAAGTATGACACCATGTATACTTCAGACGAGGTGTGGAACGGGATAGCTGTCCAATATGGGACCAACGATTATAGGGACCTTTCGAGGTTGACGCCCACCTATAGGGAAGGTACTCCCCCCGCCTCTTCTGAAGATGGGGGAATTTCATGGTCCCCGAGTTCTAGTTCGGAGGAGAGTTCCAGTTAGGTCTTTCTTTACTTGGTTTTTTATTTTTATTTTTTTATTCAAGTCTATCAGAATGATGTCTAACTTCGATTGGAACTGTGCAGGTGCCATGGACTCTGACCTCGGCAACATCATCGAGAGTGGTGGTGCCAAAAGGAGCAAGCGTTCCAGGGCGGGGTCGCGAAAGGTGGACCGGCCTACCAAAGTCCCCAAGAGGACCGAGAAGACACCTCCTCCCCCAGCTCCGCCTGTTGCCAGTTCTATCACAGCGCCGTCTTCGCAGGTCGGTGCCTCCATCGTGGTACCGACTTCGCAGGTCGATGCCTCTAACATGACCGAGACCCAACTTCCTGTAGTGGTTCGATCGACACTTGGTCCACCTCCTAGAAAGCCTTCTGCTTCTCGAACTCAGAAGCTGTCAGTTTCTACCCACATGGATGCATATGTGGTTGAAAATGTCGTTGGGTCCCATGGGTCTACGCTGGTCTCGGATGTTATGTCCCGAATCGGCCAGAGCTTTGGCAGTCTCGAAGCTCCTCAATGGCAATGCTTGAACAATACCTGAGACTGCACTGCCCTCTATGAGAAGAATATCGAGCTCGCTGCCGCGGTAAGCTTCCTTCTACAGTCCTACTTCTTAGTTATAATCACACTGACCTGGTGCTAATGATGATTTCTTCTTTTGTCAGTCTCTTGCCTTTACTGCCCAGCTCAACTATAAGTTGAACAATGAGATCCATTCGAGCAAGTCTTATGCTCAGGAGGCGAAGGATCTCTACCTCAAAGCAAGTGATGACCTGAAGGCAGCAAATGTAAAGCTTGATGCAGGAGCTAAGGAACTTGAGGCCATGGAAACCGAGCTTGGGAAGCTGAAAGCTAGGCTCGAGGAGCTTGAGAAGGAGAATGCCAAGCTCGCAGATCTTGAGAAGGAGAACGCTCGGCTCCAGGAGGCCAACAAGAAGCTCGAAGAGGAAAAGGCCGCCACCTTTGATATTATTGAGGGTGAAAAGGCTCGTCTCCTTGCTGAGTATAAAGAGAAGAAGGACCAGGCGGTTGATTCGGCCATGTACAGAATGTGGGCCAACAACGAAGACCTGGATACCAGCTTCTTAGGCCCTCTCGAGGCGAAGCTTCTTGATAAGTGGAATGCTCGGCTTGAGAAGGAAGAGGCTGCTTGGGAGGCCGCCTCCGAGGGAGCCCAGAAGGATAGTCATGCTATTCGTCTTGAGGGGTCCGGTGCTGCTGATACTGAGAAGGCCAAGGAGACTCCTCCTTCTTGAATCTGATCTCGGGGAAATCTTATCTTGGGACTGCGTCCCCTTATTTTTTGTAATTACTTTAATTTATGCCCACAGGGCTAATACAGTTTCTTTTTATATTGACTTTTATATGCTTTACACTTCTTGGCTCGAAATATTTTGCATATTTTATATGAATGAGCTGTTTATGTTTATTTCTTCATACAAACATAGTTTGGATTTAGGCTCGAAACTCGATGCATTCACGCATAGTTTGTTCGAATTATCCGCTTCCGATCTCGTTATTCATCAAAGTCGGATATTACTTTAACCATGACCCCGAAAGTACTTATACGATATGTAATGTGAATGGTTTAGTTATATCTTTTTTCTTAGTTACTTTTTCTCGTCCTCGGTTTTTACTCCGAGGTTAAGAGTTCGAAACTATTTTCCTTTAAGATATTACAGCCTCGATCTCGACTTATCTCGAAGTAGGTTTAGGTTCCTACTTATCATCGATTAGTTTTGGCTGGTTTGCTCCAAACCTGCTAAGTTTGCACATCTGGTTAAATCCAAACGCTATTATCTTTTGATAATTTGGTTGTCCAAACTATTTAAGCTCGCGTATCTGGTTACATCCAAATACTTTTATTTCTTTGATAGTTTGGTTACGTCCAAACTATCTAAGCTTGCGTATCTGGTTATATCCAAATACTTTTATGTTTTTGATAGTTTGGTTACATCCAAACTATCTAAGCTCGCGTATCTGGTTATATCCAAATACTTTTATGTTTTTGATAGTTCGGTTACATCCAAACTATCTAAGCTTGCGTATCTGGTTATATCCAAATACTTTTATGTTTTTGATAGTTTGGTTACATCCAAACTATCTAAGCTTGCGTATCTGGTTATATCCAAATACTTTTATGTTTTTCGTGTATGTTATTTTATTTTTTAAGCTGATGGTATATATACCAACGATGCCCCCTTAATATCCTATGAGTGTGACCATAGGTTATTAAATTAAGAGAGATTGCAAAAATAAAAAGAGATAATATATTGAACGAAATAGATCTTTATTAGATGGAATTCAAAAGCAGACAAATTAGTACAGATAATTAATCATGGTTATCAGCAACACACTTCCTATACTACTGATAGTAAGGTCTCAGGTGTTCGCCATTCCATGCTCGCGGTATCAGGCTCCCATCCAATCTCGCCAGCTTGTAAACACCGGTCCGGATGACTGACTCTATCTGGTATGGTCCTTCCCAATTCGGTCCGAGCACACCAGCTGCTGGATCTCGTGTTGCCAAAAATACGCGTCTTAACACCAGATCTCCCACACCGAATTTTTGATCTCGAACCCTTTTGTTGAAATATTTAGTAGCTCGTTGCTGGTAGGCAGCGTTCCTTAGCTGAGCCTGGTTTCTCTTTTCTTCAACCAAGTCTAAGGTTTCTTCTAGATGAGTGTGGTTTGAGTCTTGGTCGTAAATTTGAGCTCGGACTGTTGGAATTTTGACCTCAATAGGCAACATAGCCTCACATCCGTATGCTAGGGAGAACGGGGTGTGCCCCGTTGATGTTCGAGTCGTGGTTCTATAACCCCATAGGACTTGGGGCAATTCTTCGGACCAACATCCCTTTGCTTCCTCCAACTTTTTCTTTAATGAACTCTTGAGAGTTTTGTTTACAGCTTCGACCTGGCCATTTGCCTGAGGATGAGCTACTAACGAAAAAATCTTTATTATTCCATTCTTTTCACAAAAGTTGGTAAACAAATCGCTTTCGAACTGGGTTCCGTTGTCGGATACAATCTTCCTCGGCACCCCATATCGGCATACAATGTTCTTTACCACGAAGTCAAGGACTTTTTTGGAAGTTATTGTTGCCAACGGTTCAGCTTCCGTCCACTTTGTGAAGTAATCCACCGCGACTACAACATATTTTACACCACCTTTGCCAGTTGGGAGAGAGCCAATGAGGTCAATTCCCCATACCGCGAAGGGCCATGGGGATGTCAACATGGTCAGCTCGGATGGTGGAGCTCGAGGAATCGTGGCGAATCTCTGGCATTTGTCGCATTTCTTTACATATTCGAAAGAATCTGACTTAATGGTGGGCCAAAAATATCCTTGGCGTATGATTTTTTTGGAGAGGCTATGCCCCCCAGTATGATCTCCACAGAACCCTTCGTGAATTTCTTCGATGATCCTCTTGGCTTCGGGCGGAGTTACGCACCGCAGTAATGGCATGGAATACCCCCTTCTATATAGCTTTCCGTCCATCATGGTGTATCGTGGAAGCTGATACATTAACTTTCAAGCCTGGTTCCGATCTTTTGGAAGGACGCCGGTTTCAAGATACTCTACTATCGGGGTCATCCACGTAGGCTCGGATTCAATCATACATACGTCTTCCTCCTCCGACTCATTAATGCTTGGTGTCGAGAGGTGTTCTATGGGGACAATGTTTAGTTCTTCATTCTCAGCGGAGGTAGCGAGCCGAGCTAAAGCGTCTGCATTTGAGTTCCGCTCTCGGGGGACCTGTTCGATCGCATAAAACTCGAAATGCTCTAATGTAGATTTTGCCTTCTCTAAATAAGCTGCCATCCTCGTGCCACGAGCCTGGTATTCACCCAAGATTTGATTAACCACGAGCTGGGAGTCACTGTAGCAACGTATAGCTTTTGCTTTGAGCTCTTTTGCTACACGAAGTCCCGCGAGTAAAGCCTCATATTCGGCTTCATTATTCGATGCTTTGAAGTCGAATCTCAAGGCAGAATGAAATCTGCTTCCTGCGGGGGTAATCAAAATGATTCCTGCCCCCGATCCATTTTCATTGGATGAGCCATCGACGTATAATTTCCACAGCTCGTGGGCCGGGGTTATGACTTCGTCGTTGGTCATACCAGTACATTCCACTATAAAGTCCGCCAACGCCTGCGCCTTAATGGTCGTTCTCGGGTGGTAGGTGATCTCGAACTGTCTGAGCTCAACCGCCCATTTAAGAAGTCGACCTGAAGCTTCTGGTTTAGATAAGACTTGCCTAAGTGGTTGATCAGTCAACACATAGATGGGATGTGCTTGGAAGTAGGGGCGGAGTTTACGAGATGAATGAATTAGACTAAGCGCTAGCTTCTCCATCAGGGGGTATCTCGACTCTGCCCCCAGTAATCTTTTACTGATGTAGTAAACGGGTCTTTGTACCTTGTCTTCTTCTCGAACTAGCACCGCGCTTATCGCGTGTTCGGTGGTGGAAAGGTATAGGTACAGTACTTTTCCCGTAACAGGTTTTGACAGGATGGGGGGTTCCGCAAGGAGCTTTTTGAGCTCCTGAAAGGCCAGCTCGCACTCCTCCGTCCATTCAAATTTCTTGCCTCCCCTCAATAGGTTGAAAAACGGTAGACCACAGTCCGTAGATTTCGAGATGAATCTGCTTAGGGCCGCTATCCTTCCGGTCAAACTTTGGACATCTTTGTGTCTTCGAGGCGAAGGCATGTCAATTAGGGCCTGGATCTTATCGGGGTTGGCCTCGATTCCACGAGAGTTTACGATAAAGCCCAGGAATTTTCCTGAAGATACCCCAAAAGTGCACTTCTGAGGATTTAGCTTCATGTTATACTTTCGGAGCACACCGAAGCACTCTTCGAGGTCATCAACATGGTTCTTGTTGAGTTGAGACTTGACCAGCATGTCATCAACATAAACTTCCATGTTGTTCCCTATTTGTTCTGAAAACATCATGTTCACGAGCCGCTGGTATGTGGCCCCAGCATTCTTGAGCCCGAATGGCATGACATTATAGCAGTATAGCCCCTTCTCTGTTATGAAGCTCGTATGTTCTTGGTCGGGGGCATGCATGGGAATCTGGTTATAACCAGAATAGGCATCCATGAAGGACATCAGGCCATGCCTTGCCGTGGCATCCACGAGCTGGTCAATCCTTGGTAACGGAAAACAGTCTTTCAGGCAAGCTTTGTTGAGCTCTGAATAGTCAATACAAGTCCGCCACGTCCCATTTGGTTTTGGGACTAACACCGGATTGGCTACCCAATCAAGGTAAAAGGCATCCCGAATGAATCAGTTTGCCTTCAACCTGTCAACCTCCTCCTTTAGTGCCTTCTTTCTATCTTCGTCCAATTGTCTTCGCTTTTGTTGCTTCAGAGGGAAGCTTTTGTCTATATTCAGCGCATGGCTAGCTACATTCGGACTTATTCCCACCATGTCCGAATGCGACCACGCGAAGACATCCTGGTTCTTCTTTAGAAAGCAAATTAGTTGCTATTTTGTCTCATCTTGGAGGTGTTTCCCAACCTTCACCTTTTTCGGGGGATCAGCTTCCTCGAGCTGAATTTCTTCGAGCTCCTCTAAGGGTTCGAGATCAGCTTTCTCCTCAACCCTTGGATCGATTTCTTCATCAATTTCTAAGATTCCGTCTTTATTTTGGATAATGACGAGTGTTTATGCACTCGTCTATTTCTTTCCTCTTAGGGAAATGCTGTAGCATTCCCTCCCAGCCAATTGATCTCCCTTTAATGTTCCAACGCCGCTAGGGGTCGGGAACTTAAGGGCCAAATGCCTTACTGATGAGACTGCCCCTAGCCCGACCAGGGCGGGTCTCCCGAGCAGAACATTGTAGGCTGAAGGTAGATCCACTACCACAAATTCCATCATCTTAGTTGTCGAGATTGGATAGTCTCCTAAGGTTACGGGGAGCTCGATGGAGCCCATACAGGCGGTTCCTTCTCCTGAAAAGCCGTACAAAGTAGTTGCACATGCCTTCAGGTCACGAAGGGAGAGTCCCATCTTTTCGAGGGTTGCTTTATAGAGGATGTTAACCGAGCTCCCATTGTCTATAAGAACCCGGTGGACCCTTTTATTGGCCAACTGGAGAGTGATGACCAGCGGATCATGGTGAGGAAACTAGACATGAGATGCGTCTTCCTCAGTGAAGGTTATTGGTTGAGTTTCAATTCTCTGGCTTTTTGGAGCTCTAGGTTCGGGTTCGTAGGGAGACCCGTCCCCGGTCTTCAGCTCGTTAACATATCTCTTTTGGGAATTTCTGCCCGTTCCTGCAGAGTGAGGCCCTTCCGAGATGGTTATCACATCCTCTCCATCAATCGGCGGGGGCCTGTCCTCTTCCTGAGCTCGAGAATTATTGTTAGGTGCGGGCTGTGTTGCGGCGACTCTCTGGTTCGCGGTCGCCTGATTAGTACTCTGGTTCTTGACATATTGTCTAAAGTAACCTCTCGAGATCAATCCTTCGATCTCGTCTTTCAACTGTCGACATTCATCGGTAGTGTTGACGGTGAAATTTCGTCAACGAAATTAGATCGGAAAACTCAAAGGTAAGTTAGATGATATTTATATAAGAACTTAGAATAAAATTTAAGGAAAAGTAAACACAGATCAAAAATGGAGCAAGCTTTTGTATATTTCTCAATAGCCTTTGCATACAATGAATTTTCCAACCCCCTTTCAGGTGGTCTTAGAGTTCCTTTTATAATGGGCTCTAATGGCCTTAGGTACATGATGATCCAGGGGACCAAGCGGTACATACGTACTGTATTAGAGGAATGGTTTCAGAGGTAGTGATTGTACATCCCGTACAGGAGCAGGTGTCAGGGGGATGTCTCCACTACTTGTCTGTACCCCTGCCTGAGGGGTGGTGGCAGCTGTATTGGCGCAGGAGGTAGTGGTGTCGGTTCTGACCTATGGCCGTAGACGTACGGACCATGATCCTTACCCCAGCAATCTCACTGGCACTGGTATCCGTACTTAGTACTTGGTCGTACAAATATGTCTCATTCGACTCGTACCGAATCTCCTAAGCATAGGGACTTCGAGGTGTGAAAAAGGGGATCCTTGGTGCCCGTACTGGCCGTGGCGTTGAGTAGGGGTTTTGGGCCCATACGCGTCAAGTCACGGGGTGTCAGCCTCCTGAGAAGATGGTGGGCTGATGGACCTCCCAGGGCGTGCGCGCGTGGGACCTCGCGCGGCCTCGCGCATGGGGCGCCATTGACGGCCTCGCAGCCTCCCATGGCCTCGCGCATGGGGCGCCATAGACGGCCTCGTAGCCTTCCTTGGCTCCGCGCATGGGCATGGTGGGAGTGGCCCAAGGGCCTCGCGGATCGGTGGCCTCGCGAGGCGGGAGGGCCTCGCAGATCGGTGGCCTTGAGAGAGGGGAAGGCTTCGCGGAACGGTGGCCTCGCGAGACGGGATGGCCTCGCGGATCGGTGGCCTCGCGAGGCGGGAGGGCCTCGCAGATCAGTGGCCTCGCGAGACGGGAAGGCTTCGCGGAACGGTGGCCTCGCGAGACGGGACGGCCTCGCCCATTTGATGGCCTCGCGGAAGGGTGGCCTCGCGAGAAGGGACGGCCTCGCCCATTTGATGGCCTCGCGGAAGGGTGGCCTTGGGGCTCTGCTTCGGCCTTATATTTTCTCTTGATGAGATTATGAGCATCAATAGGGGCCTAAGCATACACTTTGAGTCTTTTATGGGCATGGAATATTGAGCATTCACAAAGGCCACACTTCATGGCCCACTAAGTGATGCTTCCCTTGGGACAATCTCTCAGTTTCACAAGACTTATAGGTGTGAGCCCGATAATGTGACTAAGTGACCTCTAGCCTTGTATTTTCACCATGTACTAGGGATTTTTTTCTTGGTGGATTTTTGGCATCCACAGGTAGTATGTCCGGTGTCTCTGTGAAATCGGCAATACTTGCTTGAATCCCTCTTGGAATTTTGATTTCTCATCGGGTCCGGACGCCTAAAGGGGACCTAGTTTTCATTAGCTAGGTATATTTTCTCCCGAGACTCGTTGAACTCGGTGTACACTCTATACATGAAGAAATATCTCTCCCCCTTCTTTTTCTTTCCTCCTTCGGCCTCGGGATTACTTCCTTCGTTCTTTTTTCTCTTGGAAGGGTTTTCCACAGCAGGCTTTGAAGCTATTGGGTCCGCCGAGGTTGAGGCAGAGTTTACGTTTATTGTTGTAGTTTCGGGCTGGGATGTCACATTAAGTGTCGACCTTGCTTCCTCTACATTGACAAACCTCTGCGCTCGTCTATTAAACTCGGTTAGGGACCTCACCGGTTTTCTTTGCATATTGTTCCAGAGGGCACTGCCTGGCATTACTCCGGCCTGGACAACCATTAAGTGTCCACTGTCATCCACATTTCGAGCTCGGGCGACTTCGAAATTAAACCTTGTAAGGTAACTTTTTAATGTTTCGCCTGGTTGTTGCCGAACATTAGTTAGGGTTGATGCCTCAGGTCGAACCCGCATCATGGCTTTGAACTGCTTTTTAAAGTCTTTAGACAGCTGCTCCCAAGAGGTTATTGAATGTCTCTTATATTTTTCGAACCAGCTTATAGCTGGTCCTGTCAATGATGATGGAAATAACATGCATCTGAGCTCGTAACCCACGTTGCTTGCTCTCATTATGGTGTTGAACGTACTCAGATGACTATACGGGTCGGTCTTTCCCTCGAACGTCGGGACGTGAGGGATCCAAAACCCTTGTGGAAATGGAGTGTTGGAAATATGGGGAGCAAACGGTTCAAGCTCCTCATCAGAATCTTCATATCGATCATGCTCTTGCTCGTTTTTCAAAAGCCTAAAGGCCTTTTCGAGCTGATCAATTCTTTCTTGGACTGGGTCCGCAAGAGGTACTGTCTGGGGTCGTTTGTTATCGATCACAATTCCAGGCTCGCGCCTTCGTAAGGGATCTCTGCGCCTATTCAAGCGATCCCTTAGGTCCGGATTTATCGGGTCGGCATTACCCCGACTCTGATTCAGGTGTTCTCGCATGTCGGGGCGATTTCTGCGGCTTCCAGTATTCTTACGACCTTGGTCATGCTTGCTGACCGACCTGGTATCTACAGAGTCATCGCTGGTAAAACTCATCGCATAATTATTTCGAGATGGATTTCTTCCATGCCGCCTCGATTCTATCGTGCGAGACTGGGATGTTTGACTTTTTTTCTGATGGGGCGCCTCTCTGCTCCTGGAAAGTCTCCTCGTTTCCTTGTCTTCCTCCCGCACGTCTTTCCCCCTGATTTCGAACTGGTTGAGCATTCCTGCGAGGGGGCGAAGGATATCTTATTGGTGATGGCGGGAACCGTATGGGCGACGGTGGCTACCACCCATTTCGTGGCCTAGATGGTCCGGAGTTTGCCCGGGATGGGTTGGTTGCATGTGGTGCATTCCCAGGGGCTTGAGTCCGAGCCTCTGCAGGGGCTCGGTTGTTCTCAGTTACCCCAGGTGCTTCCGCAGGTGGATTAGCTGGGGCCCGAGCCCGAGTACTCCTCTGGGGCCTAGGTGGAGCGGATGGCTCTACGGGTGCTGGAGGTTGAGCCGGCCTCCTTGTGGCAGCATCTTTTCGTGGATGTCCACGGGGTCTACGGGGAGGAACGTGTACGTCCCTTGGAGGAGGGGCTTGGTTTTCACACGGAGGCGGGGGCTGAGCAACCTGCGCCTCTGCGGCTATCCTTGCCAACTCCTCATTCCGTTTGTTGGCCTCCACCAACTGCTGTTTCAGTTGCCGGTTCTCGAGTTCCACTATAGGAACATATCGCTCAGGATTGTAGTACATATCCTCATCTCTTGGTGGAGGAGGTGGTCCCCTAGAATCGGAGGATCCACTCCTTTCTTCGACATCTGGGTTTTCCATCGGCTGTTTCCCAGGACGTCTTGGATAATTCTCTTCAGGTGTATTATGATTATTAGTGGCCATGACTTTTTCAGGAATGAATGCTTAAGGCTCTCAATGAAAGCACCAAACTGTTGCCGCCGTTTCTCGCCAACAGTGAAAGAAGAGCACGTAAACAATAATCAGTAATGGCCAACTAAAATATTATAATACAAACACGATTTTTTACGTGGTTCAGCAGTTAAATCTGCCTAGTCCACGAGTCTTTCTTATTGAATTTTAAGAATATCTCTGAAAATCCTTCAAGAATGAATTCTCCAGAGTTTCTCCTTAAGATTACAAGAATTTGGTCCCTTACAATGGTGCATGACCTCTCTATTTATAGAGAAGGATGCTGAATACTATCCCACATATTTTGGGTAGTTACTCTATATTTGCAAATAGATTAAATGGCATTAAATGCCTGAAATCCGATGTAAAAGGAAACGTCCCTTGAAGACCAGGGGGCGTATAACTAATCAAATAATATCCCCTGATTGTAGGGGATTTCCAGTAATAGATGTAGACCGCGTCTTGCTATTGATGATTCATTAGGATATTCAAAGTTATTATCCTATATCACCAAGGCCATATTCTCCCAGGTTTCTTATTGACTTTCGAGCTATGACATTTCCCGAGGCCACATGGCTTCGAGCTCGTACGCGCATCAGACTCGGAGCCCCTGATCCGAGATCATCCCAGAGAACAGATGCACCTCGGGCTTATCCCTTCGAGCTCGTGAAGATTTCGAGGCTACCATCTCCGTAGTCGTCTCTGTTTCGTAGGCTCGTTGTTTAGATTTCGAACATATTCCAGATTTCACGAGTTCACTCATTATGAATCCAGCTTTCGAGGTCACAATCCTCATGGCTCGAAATCTGGGTATAACAATTTCTCATTCATATTAAAAAGTTTAAATTATTTATATAACTTCTTATAATCTTTACAATTTTGAAATAAATTAAAATCTTAAATAATATTTCTATTAATTTCAATAATATAACTATATAAGGCGTCATGTACAAAATACATAAGTGAGATATTTAATTTTTAGAATTTAAAAAAAATGTATATTATTTTATTTGTAAATGCTACAGAAATTTGTAATTATTTTCAATATTTAAATCAAAATATAACAAATACCAAAATTTAAATTATTATGAACACTAAATTTTAAACTAAAATACAACATCAAATAATTTACTTTGAAACTAGAATGCATCATAGTTTTATATGTAAAAAATGTGTATCTAACAGATTCTTAGTTTAACAATTTTTTTTAAATAAAAATTATAATATTATCTATTTCATGTAAAACTTCCCACAAGAATTGAATATAAATTACCAATGAATTAATTTTTATTTCTAATTGATTTGACAATTAATGAATATAGAATTTACTAAAACTAAAAGAAATAAAACAAACGACAAGAACAATAAAAGATTCAATAATAGATATTCTAATTTAATGGATAAAAATATGGAGTTATTAATTTCATCAACTATCCACCTATGCTTCTCTAATTTGAATTTAAGAGTTCTTATCTCTATCGTGATACCAGATTACAATTGTAAATTATATTCTTGCTAGGACTTATAACTCTCTACAATAAGCAAATCTCCTACATATTTGTGATAAATTAACATATCGCAGGCATTAAACATGCAATCCCTAAGCTACACAAATCATACTGGTACTCTAGTCCAATATATATTTATGATTATTTGACTATAGCATACTTATCCTCCACTTCTTATAACTCAAGTTAAAATCATATAGATAATGCAAATTGTGATCAAGCATTCAAAAGCATTAAGCACAAGTCAAATAATTCACAATATTGATAGGAAATTCATAAAAACTGCATTAGATAATCATAAGGTTTCAAGAAGAATCCATTATCACCCTAAAAAGAAAATTAGTGCATGAAAAATAATAGAAATAGAAGAAAGAGAAAAGAGAGGAGTAAGAGAGATGAGAGAAGAGAGAGAGAGATCGAAAATAATCTAAAACATTCTTTTTATAGTGATAATGTTGTAAAAAGAATTTTCTAGATGTTTCCACTTGTTACTTGATAATGCTCCAAAATATATTTGTTTGAATTTCAAATCACGTAACTCTAGCTTGCGTAATCTTGTATCTCAAATATCACCAAGTAAACATCTGAATGTGACTTTTCATGTGAAACAAACTTTCATAGGTATTTGAATAAGATTTCCAACGCCACCTAGCACACATAAATCGGATATGTGAGTAAGGAGATATGGTTAAAATACTGAAACTGTCTCAGATTCAAAATATCTCAGATTTTTCCAACAATTTAAGTTTGAATTCTCCTTTATCTTCTTCAATCAATTCAAATAAATATCTTCTATTGTTTTTCTCTTGATTGAATACAATACTTCAAATAAATTTTGAAATATTTATCAAATATCCATGTAATAAATGACAATCGGAAAAATACAAGAACCACACATAAAAAGAACTAAAAATATAAAATAATAATAAAACTAAAAAAATACTAAGACTAAATAAAAAGTATTAAAAATCTATCCCATCAAATTCCCCCAAACTAAATCTTTACACACCCTCGAGTAAAGAACACAAAAGACAAACAAAATCCAAACTAAAAACCTAAAACAACAGACACAAATGAATCAAGCCAACAACAAGAATTTAAGCCTCAAAATATTATGAATAACATGCTTATATAATCTTCAGAAAAATCAATCAATAATCCAGAATTTCAACCAAAACATTTTTCCAATTCACTTAAGTCCAAACAAAAATAAAAACTCTCCTAATCATGATTAATAAATCAAATGCATTTGAATCGATTCATGCTCACCAAATTTTTTCATTACAATCAATCTTTATCTCATAAGCTTGCTATACTTACTAATCTCTACTAATATAGACAAAACATGCTCAAAAATCAATAGGAATTTCATGGCTTATAATTAAATGGCTGAGGTAAAGGTAGATGAGAAAGTCATTTAGGCTCAAATTTACCATAAGCATACAATCCAAACAAACAAATCTTATGACAAACTTACAAATCCAAAACAATCACAAATTTCTCAATCTTTCTTGCTTTGAGAGAGAATTCATAAACATGATTTTTTCCTTAATTTTTATTCTAATGATACTATACTCCCCCAAACTTATTTCTTTGTACTTTTAATTGGAGTGTAGTTCATTTTCAATATTTGTTTTCTTTCTCTCTCAATTTTTATTCTTCTATTGACACAAATCTCAAAATATAACCGCCATTACAAACCACCCCCATTCACTTTTCATATGCTCATGGTATACATCAAAGAAAAGAAAAAAAAATAACAAAGTTTCAAATAACCTCAAAATAAGTGTCAAAAAAAAAATCACATTAAGCTAAAAAATTGGTAACTAAGGATTTAATACATTAAGGTTGGCTTGAAAGGCTCAATCGTTCCAAAACATTGCCTATCATCTTCCTAAGCGCGCATAATATAGGATTTCACTCAAAAAGCAAGCAAACAAGTTCTAGAATAACAACATTTTCGTATTTTATTTTTATTTTAAAAATTCAGCTAGCATAAATAATATTCAATCACAGAAAATTTATTAAAAATCAAGATTAAACTCTCAATTATTTAAATGTACAAAGTTAAAATGGAAAGAAATATTCAACCAAGCACACAAATTTTTATAGCTTCATTCCCATTCAATTTATATACCACATCATTCAATTATATTATCATTGGCTAATCATTGTCAACTTGATTCACACTAACACCCTAAACAAAACATAAAATAAATATAAACCTAACAAAACTTAAAAAAACTAAGATATCTACAATGAGCAAAGAAATAAAAATCAAATTTATTCCTCCAAACTTAATCTAAACATTGTCCCCAATGTATATAAAAAAGAAAAGGAAAAAAAAAAAATTCCCTGTAATCCAATGCATTGTTCCATTGTATTAACTCTCATCTATATCCTCCTCAATGTTTTATATGTCGAAACACATCAATGAGTGGTCAACGCCCATAATAACCGTCATACAAGACAGCTTGAAGGTTGTCATTGCAAATGCCCTCAAGCTTGGCAATATATGAATCTAATTTGCATGTCACTCCCACAACACAAGACTTTGAGTTATGAGCTTGGGGAGAAAACTTTGGTAGCCCATAAAGGATTTAGAATAGTGAATGTGTCATAAATTTAAAATATGAATCCACTGAAGGTATATATGATTGTATTATTGATGAGCTCAAATCAATGATTGCAGGTGCTTCCTCATCCTTGAAAGTCATATTCTCCTCATCTTCATTTGTGAATTCCTCATATAACCCTTCCAACTATTTTTCACTCTCCACTCGGCTATCCATAAACATGCTTGTGATTAGTTCTTCAACAACTTCATGATCATGGATGAAATTAACTTCATTCACCACACCATAGTCATTATCTACTAAGCAAGTACCCAACTTAGTAAAATTTTGAGTGAATAAAAATTCGACGGTCTCTTGTTCATAAACTTTACACTCAATCTCTTCTAATGGCTCAACTATTGGCACTTCTACAGTATTCGAATAACTCTCACAACCTTGATTGTGTGAGTAATTGTCCTTAAACCACTCCATATTCTGCACCATTAAAATTTAAAGTGTTCTTCAATTGAGCCAGTACTTCTTCAATTTTTGGTTTATGCTCTTCATGCTCGAATGGTTGGGGTATAATATTAGGATCTTGGAATGATGGAGGATATTGGTGACTCCAACCTTGCAGTGAATGATCCCAATGCCAATGGTAATCAAAATCTGCCATATCATTCAACAACTTCATTATATCATCATGAAATCTTCTTAATAATGGTTCACCAATTACCTCTGCTCCATAGCTTACCCAACATCTTGTTGCATCATCTAATCCATTGTGAAAGAAAAGTGTAAGACACCTCCTTGAGAAATTTTGATAACATCTCTCCACCAATTCATTAAATCTCCCCCAAACGGAGTAAAATGACTCATTGTTTTGTTGGGAAAAACCCACGATGTAATCTCATGGAGCATTTTTTTTTTTATATATCTCGCATGTCAAACACAGAAAAGAAACATAAATTAAATAAAAAAACCAATTTAGAATAAAAATCAATTATGTTGATATTAATAATACAGTCTCCGACAACGACGCAAAAAACTTGTTGTGAGATTTATGTATGCAAGTATACGCAATTGTAAACAAGTAATAAAGTGATAAATGAAGTATCGTTCCCACGATGATTGAATATTAATTACCAATGAATTAATTTTTATTTCTAATTGATTTGACGATTAATGAATATAGAATTCACTAAAACAAAAAGAAATAAAACAAATAACAAGAACAATAAAAGACTCAATAATAGATATTCTAATTAAATGGATAAAAATATAGGGTTATTAATTTCATCAACTATCCACATATGCTTCTCTAATTTGAATTTAAGAGTTCCTATCTCTATTGTGATAGCATATTACAACTGTAAATTATATTCTTGCTAGGATTTATAACTCTCTACAATAAGCAAATCTCCTCCATCTCTGTGATAGATGAACATATCACAGACATTAAACACGTAATCCCTAAGCTACATGAATCATACGGGTACTCTCGACCAATATAAATTTATGATTATTTGACTATAGCATATTTATACTTCACTTCTCAAATCTCAGGTTAAAATCATATAGAACGTGCAAATGGTGATCAAGGATACACAAGCATTAAACACAATTCACAATAGTGATAGGAAATTCATAAAAATTGCAATAGATAACTCTCTACAATAAGCAAATATCCTACATCTCTGTGGTAAATGAACATATCATAGACATTAAACATGTAATCCCTAAGCTACACAAATCATACAGGTACTCTCATCCAATATAAATTTATGATTATTTGACTATAGCATATTTATACTTCACTTCTCAAATCTCAGGTTAAAATCATATAGAACATGCAAATGGTGATCAAGGATTCACAAGCATTAAACACAAGTTAAACAATTCACAATATTGATAGGAAATTCATAAAAATTGCATTAGATAATCATAAGGTTTAAAGAAGAATCCATTAAAACCCTAAAAAGAAAATTAGTTCATGGAAAATAATAGAAAGAGAAGAAAGAGAGAAAGAGAAGTGAGAGGAGTAAGAGAGAAGAGAGAAGAAAGAGAGAGATCTAAAATAATATAAAACATTATTTTTATAGTGATAATGTTGTGAAAATAATTTTCTAGATGTTTCCACTTGTTACTTGATAATCTCCAAAATATCTTTATTTAAATTTTAAATCGCGTAACTCTAGCTTGGGCAATCTTGTAGCTCAAATATCACCAAGTAAACATCTGAATATGACTTTTCTTGTGAAACAAACTTTCGTAGGTATTTGAATAAGATTTCCAACGCCACCAAGCACGCATAAATCGGATATGTAAGTAAGGAGATATGGTTAAAATAATGAAACTGTCTCAGATTCAAAATATCTCAGATTTTTCCAACAATTTAAGTTTGAATTCTCCTTTATCTTCTTCAATCAATTCAAATAAATATCTTCTATTGTTTTTCTCTTGATTGAATACAATACTTCAAATAAATTTTGAAATATTTACCAAATATCCATGTAATAAATGACAATCAGAAAAATACAAGAACCACACATAAAAAGAACTAAAAATATAAAATAATAATAATAATAAAAATAAAGAAACTAAGACTAAAAAGTATTAAAAATCTATCATTTCAAATATAAACCATGATCCTGAAAAATCTAAACCATAACTCTTTAAAATTTAAACCACCAGTCTTTAAAATTTAAACCACAAGACTTAAAACCTAAAACACGACTCTTTAAAATTTAAACCATAAGACTGAAAATTTAAACCACGTCTCTTTAAAATTTAAACCACAAGACTTAAAATCAAAACCATAACTCTTTAAAATTTAAACCACAAAACTTAAAATGTAAACCACAATCCTTTAAAATATAAAACTCAATACATAAAATCTAAACCACGACCCTTTAAAACTTAAAACATCAATGCTTAAAATCTAAACCACAACTCTTCAAAATGTAATCTACAAAGTTTAAAATATAAACCACTTGGCTAAAAATCTAAAACACGACCCTTAAACTTTAAAGAATAAGTTTTAAAATCTAAACCAAAACTCTTTAAAATTTATACCGCAAGGCTTACAATTTAAATCACTACTCTTTAAAATTTAAATCAATAGGCTTAAAATCTAAACCATGTGTCTTTAAACTATAAATTTAAATTATATACATCTTTTTAAACTATAAAACATAACGTGTAAAATCTAAACCAAAACTCTTTAAAATTTAAACTACAAGAGGCTTCAAATATAAACCACGTCTCTTTAAACTGTAAAGCATAAAAAAATTCCATAGTTTTTATCTTTTACTAGGAATTCATTACGTAGAAGGCCTTATTAGTGGATCATTTATATAATAGTAGGAGAATGTAACACTTTACTCAAACCTAAGATCATCTGAGGTATTTGACCCTTTTGCTAAAACGATTTGATGAATCATTCATCATTGGGAATGCCATTAATGCAATCAAGTCCATATTTGACATTTGCAATAAGAAATAAGAAAATTGGGTTCTTCTTTTCTAATTTTTATACATGGATGGAATTGAGTTCTTATTGTGTTAGGCATATATATATATGTGTGTGTGTAAACTTATGTAAAGCTAACAAAAGGGTTGGCTGAGGCTTTTGGTTTTAGGGAATCAATTTGTTTTTAATTTGCTGATATAGTTTTACCTTTTGAACAAATGTTGTGTAGTTCTGAAAAATGTTTCCTTCATGATTTCAAAATTTTCATCATCATATTACTCATTTGTAAAAGTGTTTTATGTAATTTTATTTGTCTAGACAGTGCACATCTTGTTTTCTCTTTTTTGTTTTAAGGATTAAATGAGGATTTTATAAAGAAGTTACAGCTATTATAGTATGATAAATATAACATATATAGGAATCTATACATGTGAAACAATACATATCAATGATGGAACTATTGCAGTTTATATTTTTCTGTTATACTTCTTAATATGAGTGTTGATTTTCATAAATTATCATTCTAATAATTCAAAAGTTATTAATATATTATCAAAAATTAATTTAGAAGTCATATTAATATGTTTTTATGTTCAATATTATGAACAAAAACGGTGAATCCACAGTCATCTATTGCAACTAAATATATTTACGTATTAAATCTTGGAACTCTGGTTTGAGTCGTGCATTATAAAATTAAGAAACATGTTGTTTCTCATCACTGGTGTCTTACACCAAAACAGGTGTCTAATAAACATTTGACTAGCAAAGTTGTTGCATTATTCATTACTGATTATTTAAGCTAATCTAGTATTGTACTTAACAAGGGAGCTTACATTGCAGATTCATGTGATAGATTCATCAATTTATCGATTGGTATTTTTCTTTTCATCAAAGACACAATGAGTTGTGCTACTCCTACACATTCCCATACACATATATGTATATACATAATACAAGACCAATAGACATATTTAAAGCAAAAAAATGAACATCAATGAAGACTTTCATCAAAACAAAACAAGCAATAAAAATACTAGATAAGAAGGGAAATTATTCATTTGATGTTTAATGAGGACTTTCATCAAACAAATGGAGTGCAATATATTAAACAAACCTCTTTTACATACCTCTCCACAAGATAAACTAGGTGATTGAAAAAACAAAGCAAGCTTCCAAAATGGCTTGGAAATTGGTGCAAAAATAGAGGAGCTTAGCTCTGTCATGGAAGAAGAAAATGAAAGGGCAGTCTAGTTCAATGAAGACGCCAGAGATTGTCAATGAAAGGAGTTGGTTCGATGGAGGCGCTGGAGTGGTGGAGCATCATCAAAATTCTTGTGCAGTTGCTGAACAATCGGCGGCACCGAAGAGTGGGGAAGCTCGAAGAAAGTTAGAGTTAGAATGGAGATGGTGGTGGGGGGAATTCAAGTATGATTTATTGGAGGAAGAAGATGAAAGTTAGGGATATGGCTAGAGTTTGTCTAGCTATGTATTGAATGTAGCTAATGGTGACTAGGGTGGTAGAGGATGGTCGGAGTCGTTGGACTACTGTGAGTTGTGAGTGTTTGAGGAAAGGAAGATGAGGGTGTTTGAATCGTAGGACTAGAGGGGTATAATAGGGATATTTATTGAAATAGTCGGTATTATACTAAGACTTAAATATAAATGTGAACAATTTATTTACAATTTTGTAAAAATTGTAAATCATTGAACTTGATTTTTTAATGTTAAAAGAATTGTTCATTTGAAATTTAAACTTAAATATAAATTTTATACGTCTATTTCATTGTGTGTAGCTAGTTTCCAAAAAAATAAAAATCATAAGCTACTTGTTTACAGTTTCAAACCAACTTGAATATAAGTTTAAAGCACTTGTTTACTAATTCAAACTTATCTGCCAGCTGTACCCTGGCCTAAGTGATTCAGTTCATATTTATTTTAGGGTACAATAAAATGCAATAGTTATTATAGGCCTTCAAGATATCCAACTTTATTTAAAATATGTCGTAGTAAAGTTAGATGAATGTAATGGGTAATTATCTAGATCGCATTATTTGAAGAAACAGACTCTTTTATAATTAAATGTATTTTTAATTAATTACATTCATAGGGTTATTAATAAAATAGTGATTAATTTAGAATTAATTGATTAGTTTAATAAAACACATTATTTCTAAAATAGTAAGTGACAGAAGGTGAACATCTTAATGTGACATATGGCCTCCATTATTAGTACAACACCGTGAGATATTAATAGGGCCTTGAGGCGACTTTGTTTCCGTCCCCCTAAGGAAAGTTTCTAGACATATTAATATCAAGGTTGACTTCTTACGAAGATAGGAAGGAGTGATGTATTTTAGGCTTGACCGACCCTAAGGCGGCACTCTTTAAGTTAAGTCATGAATTATGAAATAATGAGTTACACTTACAAAGATGCAATTAAGCTTTTGCGATGGATAATTGCATCTTGATCAGACAAGTGATACTTTAATTTTAAAAGAGAAAATAAAGAGTTATTTTAAGTTTTAAATAATAAAGATAAGATTGTCTTATAAGATATCTGAATTTAACTTGACCGACCCTAAGGCGACACTTTATTTCTTAGGTAATTTTATCGTGGAATAGTAAATGTTAGTTTATGTGTTTTAATTGATTACATTCATGCATCATATTTACTTTCCAAATTATTGATATTTTTCAAGTAGAAAAATATTATAGGATTTTATTTCTTTTAGTAATGTCAAACGGTGGCAATCTAATAACTGATTTACTTTCACTTGAAAAACTTAATGGTGATAATTTAATAAGATGGAAATCAAATATGAATCTGATGTTAATCTGTGATAACCATACATTTTTCCTAACTGAGGAATGTCCTGAAGAGCCCGCTGCCAATGCCCTGAAGAATATTCAGGACAAATATGATGCCTGGATTCAATGAAACAATAAGGCTAAGTGTTACATGCTTGTGAGCATGAATGATGTTCTGAGAACAAAACATGAACCCATGGAAACTGCTTTTGAGATAATGGAATCTCTGCATGCCATGTTTGGGCAGCAATCTAATCAAAGTAGACATGAGGCTACTAGAACCTACATGACTACTAAGATGAAGAAATGTGTTTTGTGCGTGAACATGTCTTGAGCATGAATAACGTGATGCATGAAGCAGAAATACATGGGGTCATCATTGATGAGCGTACACAAGTAAGCATCATACTTGAAATTCTCACTCATGCTTTCTCTGCATTCACAACCAACTATATTATGAATAAGTTGGAATTCAACATGACCCTGTTGTTGAATGAACTGCAGACATTTGAGTCTCTTAAAAAAACCATAACCAAAGAGACTGAGGAAAATGTGGTAGAGGAGAAACCTTCAACCTCTGACGATAAAACCAAGAAGAGGAAGAAGAATAATGACAAGGACAATGGTAAGGTCAAAAAGTCCATGAAAGGAAAGAAGGCACCAAAAGCCAAAGAGAAAAAGAATGAAAACAACTCCAATTAGAAAGAATCAAAAGGAAAATGTTTCTAGTGTGGAGTTGAAGGTCACTGGAAGAGAAACTGTAAAAGGTGTCTCGCTGAGCTTAAAAAGAAAGGTAAATTTGATTTTCTTGTAACGACCCAAATTTACTAATAAGGCTTAAGGGCCTTGATTAGTGTGCCAGGAGGGCATAATTAGAATATATGTGATTTAATGATTAAAAGTATGCTATATGACTATCTGAATATCTGAGATGCATGACTATGTGTATTAATATGCATGTAGGCCCTGATTAGGTTAGAAAGGGCATAATTATAATTTTGGCCCGTTGAGGGCATAACTGTATATATATATGTGATAAATTGTCGAGACCACATTATTATGTGGATATATTTGTAATCTGTGATTTGAGACGATCCTAGTGAGCGGTTTAGCGAAAAAGTCACGGCGGGGATTTATACCCAGCTCAGGGCGAGCCTGGGGGTATAAATGTGAATTTAGAGAATATATTGGGGTCTATTTTGATATTGAGGAATATAATTGGTGATTAATTAGGTATCGGGAAGTAAGCGGAAAATATTAGAGACACTCGAGGAATTAGCGAGAATTGGGTGTAATGACCAAAATGCCCCTAGGTGGATTAAAAGATTTAGAATTAAAGGGGAGGGTATTGTGGTCATTTGGCTTATAAAGGATAGGTATAATTGAGGCTTTATACTTAGTGGAACTTGTAGAAAGAAATAGAAGTCCGAAGGAAAGAAAAGAAAGAAAAAAAGAAGGGAAAGAAAAGGGAAGGAAAAGTAGGGCATTTCCAAGGTCGGTTTGGGACCTCTTCATCATTTTCTTCTGGGGGTTTGAGGCTAGAATCAAAGGAGCTTAAGGCTGAGATTGTGAGCTTGAGGTCATGATCAGATTGGGGAAATCTAGCTGAGGTTATTCATCAGTTGAGTTAAGACTTTGAGGTTTTCTTCAGTTTCTGGTTTTCATGTTGAACTAAGATGTCTAAGATGAATTTGATGGGAATTCTAGGGAATTCAAGCTAAGGGTTTGAGGAGGATTAAGCCAAGGAGGTGTAGAGGCTAACTTAAGGTTGAATCCCCATTGAAGGTATGAAATTCTAGCTCTAAATTCTGAGGTTTTGGTTGTTTTGCTGAAGTTTTTGAGTTTGAGGTTCAACCATGGTGAATTTTGAGATTGGGAGTGCATGTGTTAAAGTTTTATGTGGTTGGGATGCTTGGGATGAGTTAGACATGTTAGTAAGCTTGTTTTTAATTTTGGTTAAAGTTTTGGTAAGGTTTGGCTCAGGGAAAATCGAAGGAGGAAAAAACAGCATTTGCTGTTCTGTGACTAGTGCTACAGTGCTAGCCTTTGGGCGCTGTAGCGCTAGGCCTTATACCCTGGGATGATTTTGGGCTCTGTTTGTAGCACTGTAGCGCCCTCCTTAGAGAGCTGTAGCGCTACCCTATTTCCAGAAAGGAGTTTTTGGGTTATTTTCAAGGGTTTTCGCCTAGGGGTTTGGGGTTCGATTCCACCACCCCGTTTGGTGGAATTGGGGCTTCCCGAGGGCTCGGGATTGGTCCCGAGGTTAGGTTTTGGACTTGAGGTTTGGTGATGATTCTGACCTATGGTTGTGACTAGGTGTGCGCTAGGGCTCAAGAGGGACCGTGCTCAAGGATCAAGGTGAACGAAGCTAGCGAATTTAAAGGTAAGAAAACTGCACCCGGTTATATGTTTGTGATGGGACTAAGTGCTCTCGATATGTGTATAATGTCATAGATGGTATTATGCCATGGGACATTTGATAAACGACCTAAGGGTTCCGTATACAATATTTGCGCACAGGGCGCGGCTTGGCCACTGGTAGCCGAGGACAGCTTAATATTCACTGAGCTCGGTTTAAGCGGGCCGGAGTCAGTGGGATAAACAGAGGGTGCGGCCTAAGGGCGCTAACCCTAGTTATCATTTGTGAATTGATTGTTGATGTGAGATGATATGTTTGGTATGCTGAATACTTGCTTATCCTGATGCTTAGACTATTGAGAACATGTTTATGTGATATGAGATATTGGATTGTCTATAGATTGTTTATGCTCTGTTATTGTGTTTTCTTGCTAGGCCTCGGCTCACGAGTGCTACGTGGTGCAGGTAAAGGCAAAGGCAAGTTGGACCAATCCTGAGATGGAGAGCTGCAGGGCTGAATGTACATAGTCAGCTGTTCGGCCGTCATGGCCGAGGAGTGGATCAGGACAAGGAATGCCTAACAGTCTATTTTTCCTTAGAGTGGCTAATTACTGTATTTAAATCTTGAATCTTTGTAAATGGTTTAATCTTATTATTTTTGGGATCTCATGTAAACAGAAAATGTTTATTTATAAGAAATGCGGCTTTTGAGACCAAAATCTTTTAACCCTAGCTCCACTATAGTTTTAGTAGCACGTTTTTAATTAAATGACTTGATTACCAAGTCTAACACCTTTATAAACACACAATGTAACGGTCCTGGCTATCCAGGGCGTTACATTTCTTGTACTTGAAGCTTGTGTAGTGGAAGACGTATGTCATCCTGAGTTTTAGATCTAGGAGCCACTAACCATGTTTGTTCTTATATGTAGGTACTTCAGTTGTCAAGGGAGTTGGTTGATGGCGAGGTGACAATGCAAGTTGGAAGTGGAGCTCTCGTTTTAGCTAGAGAAAATAGAACAATCTATTTACATTTTAGGAACAATTATCTTGTTTTTAGCAATGTTTATTTCATTCCTAGATTTTCTAGAAACTTAGTTTCTTTATCTATGTTGCATGAATTTTTTTTTTTATATTTCTTTAGTTAATAATGTGATTGTTATTTTGAAGAATGGTTTCAAAATTTGTCAAGCAGAACATACAAACAGATTGTCTATGCTCAAACCTAATGAACAAATGGTAAATAACTCAGAATTATTTAAAGTAGCTAAACCGAAAGGAAACAAAAGACAAAAAGTTTCAAATGAGGATGACACATATCTTTGGCATCTTAAACTTAGTCATATAGGACTAGACAAGATAAACCAGCTAACAAAAGATGGACCTTTGAGAGAACTAAGAGTTGGAACTCTTCTGGTTAGTGAATCTTGTCTAGAAGGCAGAATGACCAAACTTCCTTTCTTAGCAAAAGGAAACAAAGCTAAAGAACTATTGGAGGTTGTACATAGTGATATCTGTGGTCCAATCAATGTACAAGCAAGAGGTGGGTATGAGTAATTTGTCACTTTCATTGACGATTACTCAAGATATGGTCATACTTATCTAATGCTTAGGAAATCTGAAACCTTTGGTATGTTTCAAGAATTGAAAGTTGAGGTTGAGAAGCAATTAGGTAAGACTCTTAAAACACTTTGATCAGATAGAGGTTGTGAATATTTGGATTTAGAATTCAAAGATTTCATGCTGGAGCATAGTAGTCTATCCCATCTCACAACACCTGGAGTGCCACAGCAAAATAGTGTTTCAGAAAAAAGAAATAGGACCTTGTTGGACATGGTCAAGTCTATGTTAAGCTACTCTTCACTTCCTTTCTCATTCTATGGATATTCACTTCAAACAATGACTTACATTTTGAATGCAATCCCATCTAAGACCATAAGCAAAACACCACTAGAACCGTGGAATGGAAACAAACTTAGTTTGCATAATTTTCGCATTTGGGGTTGTCTTGCTCATGTTCTTAGAACTAAATCAGAGAAAATTGATTTGAGGTCTGAAGTATGCATTTTTGTGGGCTATGCTCCAGAAACAAGAGGCGGTTATTTCTTTAGTCCCAAGGACCAAAAGGTATTTGCTTCTACAAATGAGACCTTCCTTGAACATGATTATATGAATAACCACAAACCTCGGAGTAAAGTAGTATTGGAGGAACTCACAACTGATAAGATTCCATCACCTTCATTGTCATCATTAAATGATAAATGACAAACTGAAGAAACCACAATTCCTGAAAAGGAAACCCCAGTGCAATGTCTTAGTGGCAGGATTGTAAGACAACTTGTTCGCTACGAACATGAGGCACATGCCCTTGTTTTTGATAAAGACAAGGACGGTTCATTAACCTTCAAAGAGGCTATGGATGATCCTGAAAAATGAGAAATGGCAAGAAGCCATGAACCAAGAAATAGAATCTATGTATTCCAATTCTGTCTTGGAACTTGAAGACCCATGAGAAGATGTCAGGCCCATTGGGTGCAAATGTATATACAAGAAGAAAAGAGGTGTAGATGGGAAAGTGGATAATTTCAAAGCAAGGCTAATAGCCAAAGGTTACATCAGAGATAATGTGTTGATTATGAAGAAACATTTTCTCTTGTGGCCATGGTGAAATCCATTCGCATCCTCTTATCCATAGCTGCCACATATGATTCTGAAATATGACAAATGGATGTCAAGACAACCTTCCTTAATGGTTATCTTGATGAATGTATCTATATAATACAACTAGAAGGATTCATCAAGAATGGGGAAGGTCAAAAGGTGTGTAAGTTACTGATGTCCATTTATGGATTAAAGCAAACATCTAGATCATGGAATATCACCTTTGATGAAACAATTAAAACATATGACTTCGAACAAGATGTCGATGAAGCATGTGTACATAAATATATCAAAGGAAAAGCGGTGGTTTTCCTAGTTCTTTATGTGGATGACATTATCCTCATTGGCAATAATAAAGACAATGTCAAACGTAAAGAAGTGGTTAGTTGAAAAGTTCCAAATGAAATATTTGGGCAAGGCGAGCTATGTTATGGGAATCCAAATCCTAAGGGATCAGAAGAACAAGCTCTTGACACTTTCTCAAGCTAATTATATAGATAAGATGCTTGAAAAGTTCTCTATGGAGAATTCCAAGAAAGGTCAGTAACCAACCAGACATGGAATTGCTCTTTCCAAAGAGCAATGTGCAAAGATACATGAGGAGGAAGAGGACATGAGAAAGTATCCCTATGCTTCAGTAGTGGGGAGTCTTATGTATGCTATGTTGTATGCTAGGCTTGAAATATTCTATGCAGTAGGGATTTTGAGTCGTTATCAATCAAATCCTGGTTTGGAACACTGGATTGCAGTAAAGCACATTCTCAAGTATCTTAGGAGAATGAGAGATTATATGCTTCTCTATTCAGGGGGGAGGATTAAACCCTACTGGATACACTGATTCTGTTTCCAATCAGACAAAGACACTCATAAGTTGACGTCTGTGAAGCAGCTAAGGAAGTAGTTTGGTTGAGCAAGTTCTACACTGATCTAGAAGTAGTTCCAGATATGGATAAGCCACTAATCCTGTATTGTGACAACAGTGGAGCAGTAGGTAACTCCAAGGAACCTAGAAGCCACAAGAGAGGAAAACATATAGAAAGAAACTGTAATTCCCTGGTTACCCCAGAGCCGTTACGGTGAATGGTGAACCGAAAATTTGACCCGTTATCCGAGTCCTTTGGTTGAAAACGTGTTCTAAGTGTCATTAACAGGTTAAGGTGAAAACCAACAAAAAGGAAAGGATATGTTTTATTTAATACATAAAACTGTTCATGGGTCCACAAGAACGTTTACAAGTTATTTACAACTCAAAAAGGTCATTACTGTTCCAAAATTACAAACCCGCCGACCTAAGCGGCAAAAATAGGGTAAACCCCCTAGTTCCTCTAAGAACTCCTTGGCCGTGGTGGTCAAGCGGCCGCATATGTACACATCACCACCTAAGCTCTCCACTCAAGGCTAGGTGAGCTTTTCTTTCCCTTTACCTGCACCACATAGCACCCATGAGCCAAATCCCAGCAAGAAACACAGTGTTGTATATAAACAATATCAAATGATTATCATTATAATCACACAGAGTTTACAACTCCTAAACAGATGAGTGAATATCACTTGAGGTTCTAGAAAAACCATACTGAGTGACTGACAAGCAAGTCACCAATTTAACCAGAAGAGTGGCTGCTAGGTAAGCCACTAGCCTTGAACAGATGAGAGACTGATGGGTAAGTCTCTAACTTAACAGATGAGTGACTGATGGGTAAGCCACACAAGCGCTTATTATATTCATCGAACTTGAGGTCGGTCCGGCATTAATGCTCTTTGAGTCATTCAATGCAGAAAGTCGATTAGATCTGATCTTTGTTGGCTTGCGTGGGACACACTAAGGCTGTCCTGACTAATGAGTCAGCACTATGTGACCAGTGCCTAGTACCACTGCTGAACCTGAATAATAAGCCACAGCTTCACAGTTGATACTAGCACCTTTGCCAAATCTGACTAATGAGTCAGTACCATACACAAGTGAGCAAGATTTGCTAAGCATTCGATGATCAATCCATGTCCACATTTACACAATCAACATGCCTGAAGAATCATCATGCATGTCACATATGGGGTGCAGTTCCCTTACCTCTGGTTCGAGCAAGAAATAATAATAAGAACGACTCCTGAGAACGATCGACCTTTGCTTCCTTAGCAGTCACCTAATCACAACCAATTATAACCTCAATTAATGAGAATCAACATGGATAGGGTTTTAACCTAAGCACCACTCTCGGGACCTCGAAACATGCCCACACGGTGAATAGATTCGATCCCGGGCCTTGAAAACCCAAGTCAAAAACCCTTAAAACACTCAAAACGGGACTTTGAAGGAACAGAGTAGCGCTACAACGCTCAACCCCTAGCGCCCCAGCGCTATACTCAGAACCCCCAACATGCCCATTTGCCTCCTGAGTAGCGCTGTAGCACCCTAAGGTGGGTGCTATAGCGCTACCTCCAGCACTGAAATGCTCTGAAACGCCCCTCTTCATCTCCTTCGATTCCCACCTGATTCCAAAGCTTCCGAAACCCATTTTTGATGCCAAATGAACCCAAAAACCATCCTAACATATCCCAAACATCCACACCATAGGAACCCTAGCCAAAACTCCCAACAAAACCAAAGTCTCAACCTAGAAATCACAGCTGCAAAACAAAGCTGAAACAGAGCAAACCAAGGAATTCTATGGCAAGAAACTTACCCAAAACTCAGCTTATGAAGCCCTTTAATGGAGGAGCACACTCCCAAACTCCCAAGGCTTGCTTCCCAAGATTGAATCCTTAAGATTGATTCAAAGATCACAAAGAAAACTGAGAGGAAGATGATACGGGAAAGCTCTCAAACGTGCTCTATTTTTCTACCTCAACCTCAGCCAAAAATGGCTTATATCTATCCTAGGGGTGAAATGACCATTTTACCCCTAGGTCAATTTAAAGTTTCTAAAGGCTCCCAAGGGCATATCTGGCATTTTCCTCCTATCTCGTTAATCATAATTAACGCTCTCCAATTCCCGCTATTCTCGATAATCTCAAACACCAATGATTCACATCCCGTTACCCTTTAATACCCGGTAACGCTCTAATCATTAAAATCACCCTGAGACTCAACCCGAGCCCCGATCTTAAACCTGTTGTGACTAAACTGCTAATCAACATTCCAAGATCGTCTCATGCTGAATGGCTCAAACAAACCCACATTATAATGTGGTCTCAACATATATCACCAACATGCATACAAATATACACTTATGCCCTCAACGAGCCAAGTTACAATCACACCCCTGTAATTAAAAATGTGGACTCACATGCATGCATTTAACATCATATTATAATATAATCCACATATACATGCACAATATCATTTAATGGCTTAATTAAACAAGTATGGCCCTCCCGGCCTACTAATCCCGCCATTAAACCACATCGGAGAATTCGGGGGACTACAGAAACTACCGTCTGGTAAGAGAGATAGTGCACAGAGGTTATGTGACTGTTATGAAGATAGTGTCAGAATAGAACCTGGTAGAATCTATTAGAGAATATATTTTTATACTCAATGGAAATATGGAAAAACTAAAATACAACTCTATGCAAAAAAAAAAAAAAATAGACAAGGTAATTGATTAAATAAACATTACAACTCAATTGCTCAAAATACAAGTAAATATAAAGAGGTAGAAGAAGAAGATTACAAACTCAAAACAATAATAATACAAGTAAATAAGATCAACAAGATCGAAAGAATGAAAATAAAATCAATAAAAAGAACAAACTCTCACACAACCAAAGTGTAGAGTAGTGGGGATCACCAACTTGAACAAGGTTCAAAACCTTTGTCCAAAAGCTTATTTCCTCCTATTCTTTAAGCACCAAGGGATCTCTCTAGGAAATAGCTCTCTGGAATGATCAAGCCTCTATGGTGTATTTTCCAGCCAAGGACTTTGTGGATGGAAAATGATGTATCTTACAAGTGATCATTAGGCTCCTATTTATAGAGTTTTTTAGACACCCTTTGAATTTCAAATTCCACCAACCCCCATGGATGTTACCAATGATTAATTGGATGTTTATGGAATTAAAATAGAGATTTGGGAGTTACTTGGCTGTTGGAAACGTTCAAAATTGGATACAACCGAAGTTTGGAAAATGTTGTCAGCCATTTGGGCCGCAGCTTGAAAAACACTGGCCGTGGCCCACAATGTTTTCTTCCTCTTGGGCTGTGGCCTGAAAAACTCAAGTCGCGGCCCAAGACGTTTTTTCAGCAACCAATTTTCCAAATTTGCCAAAACATTTCAAATTCATTCTCACTTGATTTTGTCACTTCCATACACATTATGAGAGTTAAAATCACATCTCTAACAACCATTTCACATATGGCTTTAAGAAATTCATCTCAATATTGTGTAACAACAAATCTATACAATAATGGGTAATATTTGGAAGTTACAAATTTGTGATTGAATTTGTAACACCAAATATGTTACATATTTGGATATTTCACGTATATCTAAATAATGTAACTCTATATTATATGTTACAATATGTGACACTCTTTGTCACATTTATTTAATCTAAAACATTATATTAAAAATAATATAACATTCCCCCACTAGATTAAATAGTTTATCTATTGTAACACTTATTTAATCAATCCAACAATATATAAAATATAATATTCCCCCACTTGATTAAATAATCACTCTCTATAGAAACATTTGCATTGGTGCATAAAGTAAAATGTCTTTCGACTTGAATTTTACCTTAGTGTAATTACCACAAAGTTTGTTGAACTTTTGGTTGCCGAAGCATTGAACCACTATCCCTTGATAACAACCCGGTGATAACATACACACCATTGCTATGTTCACTTGAGACCTCAATGTCTCGCTTTTGCACCGTTAATGGCCATGTGCACATTCAATTCCTAGACTTTTATTGAGAATGACTCCCAATTCTCATGAGGTGCGGCACCACCCCTAGTTCTGTATAGGTAGAAATCTTACAGTATTTTGTTACCCTAAAATACTTGTCTTTTCAAGACTGAGTTCTATTAAAAAATCTTTCGGTTTTAACCCTCATTTTGGTAACACACTAGTACTCATATCTCAGATGGGAAAAAATTTGAGTACTACTACTATTCACTTGATTGACTTATTATTACCTATTGAACCTAATACTAGTTTGAATACTAGTATTAAGATAGGTTACCATCAACTGTGAATCTCTTTAGGGGGTCTAATTCCCATCCCTTGAGATGTAGAAATGATTCCATTTGAATCATTTCTTTTCTCATGTATACATACTTAGACACTCTCATTATTTTTATTCAAATTTTGTTGCTAGCTATAGTTTGATTAAAATAGTTACCTCTTTAAAATAGTTATTTTGATCATAGTCAACATCCCCACTATTTTATAGTTCAATATCCAAGATAAACGTTTGAATATTAATCATAGAAACCTCTTTGTTTCTATACTTCTCCTTTATGTTTTAAATTGATTCCTTCTTGAATCAAAATATTACAAACAATAACTTTAGACACCAAGCATGTTTAGATTTGTTCATTCTATACACATATAGCCAATGTGATTTAGAATGTGGAATTCCAAATCACCTATAGGATGACCGAATTAATCAATTATTATGAACAAAATAAATTAATTAACTTTTGGAGCATCACCCCGCACTTCATAGTGATAATCACCTTTAAGAAGAAATTTCTTCATTTTTATTAAGTCATTTATCCTCAAGATAAATCTAGACTTATGATTCTCAAAGTTCATCACGAGTCCTCTAAACCACATGATAAACTCTCAATAGATCAAGATAAAAAACCTCAATGTTTATATTGATTTATTTACTTTCAAAAGCAAGACACATTTCTTTGAAAATAACTTTCACTTTGTTGCTTTCTTTTATATATTTCACAAAATAAAATATGTGAACACAAATGTCATGTGAAAATTTCTCAAACAAATAATCACTAATTTTTACTTTTAGTTGTCTAAATAATCTCAAAATCACTTAAACAACTTTTGTGTATTTCTTAAGAGTCTCTTTGAGATTCTTTTGAAAACACAAATTTTACATCCATTGATTTTCTCAACAAAATCAATTTGAAGATGTCAATTTTTTAAACACTTTAAATCAAATAAAATAAAGCCTCATTGATTTATTTAAACACTTTAATTTCTTATGTTTTAGTTTAAAATTATCTTATCTTTGAGATTAATTTAAACATATCACCATCTTTAACTAAAATGAATAAAGTTCACTTTAATCTATTCACTATTATTGTAAAGATTCAAAATTGTTTCTCCAATTTTACAATGTCTCCTCATTGATACATTGAATATTTATGAATTATTGTCACTAAATAATTCTCAAATATATTTCATTTGACCACACTCTACACATCAAGTTTATTGAGTCAATATGTCATCCCACAATTTTTGAATCCACCTTGATCCATTTTTTTTGCAATAGCAAGACACAACCATTAAAAGATGTAACCCTTTAGGTTCATCTTTTCTTATCTCATAAAATGAGATGCTCATATTTTAAATGAGAAAATTTTAAATTCTCAAATAATTCTTTTATTCACAAATCACATACTAACAATAAAATAGGATAAAACCTATTAACATCTCACAAATATTTGCATGATTATATTTCAATATAATTTCACATAATTGTCAACACATATGACTTATATCATAGTAACATGGCTCTTTATAAATATGTAAACATAAATTGCAAATACACACACATATGATTTCATATTTTTATTGATTCACAAAATCAATATATTTATGCATGTCATATAAAACTCATAAGATTGTCATTCTAATAATTTATCATTATCACATAATAAGACAATTCTATAACATGCTATCATATTACCCAATAATCTACTAGATTATTTACACATAAGTCACATATAACAAAACCCAAGATATTAAATTATCTTCTAATCTAACCACTATATTTGAAAAAACAAAGAAGATTAGAAAACAATGAACCTCGTTTATAAAATTTTCTTCTTCTCATTTCTATCACTATATGAAAACCATTAGATCTTCTAAGAGAACAAAAGAAGAACATTACCTTATCTTACCATCTTTTCAAAGTTGGATCCTCAGAAGATCTCTATGGTTTCTCCTTTTATTGAAAAGGAAAATAAGCTTTTGATTGTTAGGGAATATATTTTTATACTCAATGGAAATATGGAAAAACCAAAATACAACTCTATGCAAAAAATACAATAGACAAGGTAATTGATTAAATAAACATTAAAACTCAATTGCTCAAAATACAAGTAAATATAAAGAGGTAGAAGAAGAAGATTACAAACTCAAAACAATAATAATACAAGTAAATAAGATCAACAAGATCAAAAGAATGAAAATAAAATCAATAAAAAGAACAAACTTTCACACAACCAAAGTGTAGAGTAGTGGGGATCACCAACTTGAACAAGGTTCAAAACCTTTGTCCAAAAGCTTATTTTCCCCCTATTCTCTAAGCACTAAGGGATCTCTCTAGGCAATAACTCTCTGGAATTATCAAGCCTCTATGGTGTATTTTCCAGCCAAGTGCTTTGTGGATGGAAAATGATGTATCTTACTAGTGAGAATTAGGCTCATATTTATAGAGTTTTGGAGACACCCTTTGAATTTCAAATTCCACCAACCCCCATGGATGTTACAAATTATTAATTGGATGTTTATGAAATTAAAATAGAGATTTGGGAGTTACTTGGTTGTTGGAAACGTTCAAAATTGGATAAAACCGAAGTTTGGAAAATGTTGTCAGCCACTTGGGCCATAGCCTGAAAAACACTGGCCGCGGCCCACGATATTTTCTTCCTCTTGGGTCGCGGCTTGAAAAACTCAGGCCGCGGCCCAAGACGTTTTTTCAGCAACCAATTTTCCAAATTTTCCAAAACGTTCCAAATTCATTCCCACTTGATTTTGTAACTTCCATACACATTATGGGAGTTAAAATCACATTTCTAACATCCATTTCACATATGGATTTAAGAAATTCATTTCAATATTATGTAATAACAAATCTACACAATAATAGGTAATATTTGGAAGTTACAAATTTATGATTGAATTTGTAATACCAAATATGTTACATATTTGGATATTTCACATATATCTAAATAATGTAACTCTCTATTATATGTTACAATATGTGACACTCTTTGTCACATTTATTTAATCTAAAACATTGTATTATAAAATAATATAATATGACACTATATTATAAATAATATAACATTCCCCCACTAGATTAAATAGTTTATCTATTGTAACACTCATTTAATCAATCAAACATTATATAAAATATAATAGACTCGTTTACCAAGACACTTCCTCCAAAGTCGTTTATGGGTCATGTATGCAACATGGGATTGAGGGAGATGCCTCGCTTCCTTTGAGGGCAAGTGAGAGATTGTTAGGATTAATGCCTTAAAAGCATGTAAAGATTTTTGTTGATTTAAATAAAAGTACAATTTAATCATATTTGAATGTTATAATTATTGTTTGAATCAACTATATAATAACATCAAGAAAATTCATTTTTGATTCATGAGAATATGATATTGTATTAGTACGAGAGAATTAAGATCATATATAATGAATAAAATAGTCAGTAACATATTAAAGTATGGAATCTTTAATGAATGGTTACTAGTGCGGTTCACTAAGCATACAAGATGCAAGTGATCTAGATTCAGATTACTGAAGTGGATAGACATATTAGTAAAGGTGTTGTATATAATAGAGATTATTTATGACAGGACTGATGATAATTAATTATATTTATAAACTTTCCGTTTGACATACAAATTTAATTCTTATCATAATAGATGATCATTTGTAGATCAGTCTAAATCCTGAGTATTCATGAACTCTTGTGTTGTGGTTATTGAATCTTTTGATTCACTCGTTAAGGTTTCTTAGTATAATGAGGCTAATGAATTTTGTTTTGGAGATTCAATATCATGAATGACAAGGAACATGATTTACAATAATGGAATCCATACTTTCCTAACGGATCGAATATTGGTTCCCTTAAGGGTTAATTCTAGAACTGAATAGTTATTGAGCTCAAATCTAAAATTTGATATTAAGATTAATTATTCGCTAGTGAATTAATTGTATTTAAGGATCAAAAGGTAATTAGAAGGGTAAAATAGTAATCTTGACCGCTCTAATTAACGAACTAATAAATGGAGGACATAACTACATTTATCGATTATATCAATGGACTACAAGAGAAAACTTTGTAAATATAATTCTATAAATACTTAGAGTACAATTCCATATTTATAGTAGAGTAATTATGGAATTAATAAATAAGATTATTAGACTAAATAATTTAATTAATAATCTGGTTTATTGGGGCTTCGTATTATAGGTCAATGGTCCCCAGATCACCTTTGTCCTACACTGTCAAGGGTAAGGATCTCAAAAGAAAGATTTGTAGAGAGAATGACTTAATTGCAAATGAATTAATTTTCCAAGACAAGGAAATAATCATGTGATAATTATAGGCAATTGATTATTTATGAATGAATTAATTATTTAACAATATAGTTTTTATATTGACACACTATATGTTAAAATAAATATTAATCATGTTTGGATTAATATGAAGAGATAAATTAATAATTATGTTATTTATAATAAGATATTTATTTATTTTTTTGAAACTGATATTTTAAGATAAAGTTAATTTTGAACTGATATTTATTTTGGGATAAATATATTGTCTTAAATATTGATTAAACAAACAAATGAAAAAATTAGGGAGACTTTAATAGTGTGGTGCGACACACTCACTATACAGTGAGTGTGGCGCCACACATAGGGATATTTGTATCCATGATATTTAAATTTTGAATTTAAGAATTATTTGTTTAATCAATTATTTAATTCTTCTTTTTAAATATGATTTAAAACTAAATAATTAAATAGGTTATAACCGATCAATTTTATTTTAATAAAATAAAGATTAATTAATTAAGTTAATTATCTTTATAAAACTGAAAGAGTGATACTTTCAAGAATAAGTTGTTTTAAGTGATTAAAAAATTTAGACTGTCAGACTCTCCCTGAAAAGAAAGCGATAGTTTTTTTTCCTAAACTTGACAAACTACTAAATACATATTCTCTCAATCAAACCTATCTAGATCTCATGTGTTGAATACATCTAAAGAGTTCTAAATCAATCTTTTGAATCCTACAGGCCCACACACATCCTTGTGTGTTTGAGGATTGGTCTGGAAGATCAAGGTGTGAGCTTTCAGAATCTCGATTGGAAGATCGTTGATTTATACAAAAGGATTCATAGATTCTTGATAGACTTCAAGAGTTAATCTCTAATCTATTTATATGTGATTTAATATATCTATATATGTATGATCCTAACTGGTATTAATAGATTTTTTAAAAGACCAGTTACGCTGCTTAACTCTGATTTACACTTTTAATACAAACAATTTGACTCTGAAGAACAAATTTCTTCCAAATATGTCATTTCCCTGATTTTTCCAAATTTTAACTGTTACATTGAATAATGTTGATAGAGCCATCTCGGGGACCTATGGACCCAAAATTTCAAGCTCCAATAAATTTAGATTATTAATTAAAACTCTTTAATATAATAACCTTAATTTATTAATCTCAATATTATTTCACTAAAAAAATGACATTTATTTGTTGAGTACTTTCAAGTATAAAAGTGTCTATTGATTTAATCACTACATACAATTCAATTCTCTATAAATGATTCATAATTAAAGTAGGAATTAATTATCTTTTAACATCTTTAATTATATCTTGTTTCCTTAAGTACCATTAACTTTACTAGTGAAGGTTAATTGATAAACTAATTTATGAATGTGAGTTCAATAACCTTTCAGTTCCAAAAGTCAACCCTTAAGAGAGCCATTATTCAATTCCTCTCAGAAAGTTATAGATTCCATAACTATATATTATCTCCCCAGCCATTTACATCAATGAGTTCCCAACAAAAGTTTCCAGCCTGATCATTTTGACAAACCATAACGAGTGAATCAAAGAAGTCATATAACATAAACAAGAGTTTATAATAACTTCAAGATTATGATGAATTTTATATGGTCATCTTATTGATATTTTAAATTAATACTTTTAAAGTAAATGGTATTATTAAGTATTAATTACATATACGGTCATGTTCATGTATAACCACTTTATACAAAGTACATCCACTAAGATGTCCTACTGCATCAGTAATTCAGATCAAGATTACATGTATTCATAATACTAGATGTACGCCCTGGTTTTCCCACGGGCTGATTAGCAGGCCGAGCTACGGACTAATCACGATTAGCCCATTAACATCCCCAAGACCGGAGCTCCCGTTTCGAGGTCGTACCTTCTTAGCTCGAGCAATCCCTGAGGACTCGCCAAGGTTGCCCAGGACTGGGGGAAGGAATCCGAAGGCCGAAGATCGGGTCAGGGGAGCAGCTCGTGGAACGAGCTATGTATGGAGCTCTGACCCTCTGTAAAGTCAACACACGCAAGATAAACGTGCATATACCTGACATCACGTGTCCGATATCTCCCTGACTTCTCGGACACGCAGCAGGAACGTGCGTGTTCAGATATCCACGGCTGGGTTGGGCCGTGCGGCCCATTATCTCCTTACCTATCGATTTGACCATACTTATGTGTCAGGTTTAGGAATTAATCATGAATGTCACAGAGTTGATATGACAAATAATAAGGTCACGGGATGACCTCCTTACCAACTTCCAGGTGCCTTCTCCTATAAATATGGAGAACCTGGGAGTTGATAGGGGTGGGGAAAAATAGTCTCTGAATAGATATATGCTTTGTAACCAAATACCCAGAATAGATCAATAATATTGACTAGTGGAGTAGAAGGATTTTAACCTTCAAACCACTTAAAAACGTGTCTTGAATCACCTAGTTCATTCTATAAGATTCTATATCTGCGACGGTTCTATATTCAGCACTAATCCCTTTCTCTTCTTCTCTTAATTACCTGTTGGCGAAGAACCGCGTCAACAGTTTGGTGCTTTCATTGAGAGCAAGTTCGATTAGTGCTGCTGCAAACATCCAATTATGGTGACCACTCGGTCCAGGCATGGCAACGAAACAGAGCAGCATGATGGGCAGGAGGCTCATCATATTGCCATCCCTGACGAACAAATTCCTGAAGTCCAACAGAGGCCAGGAAAGCAGCCGGCGGGCCAGGACGATACAGGTAGTTCGGCGCCCCGGCCACCTAATCCGAACCCATGTTATTATACTGCGGTGGAGATGGAGAATGCTAAACTGAGAAGCCAGCTAGCAGCACCCGGTCAGCAAATCCAGGATATTCTGGCCCGACTACCCCCTCTCACAACCAACGTTAACGTTGGAGAGAGGCAAGGTGAGGCTCCAAAGTCTCTCCGGGGTAATCGGTCCAGGCATAGCCATTCGGATAGACTTCCGGCAGCCAACTCCACCCCTTCATCACACCATCGAGAGGCCAACTTCAGGGAAATGCCTGGGATCGGACAACAGCAATACAGCCGTTCGGTTAGGACGTCGACTCCTAGCTCTCAACCATCCTCGAGGATGCTCAGAAGAGCTCGAGGAAGTTCCCGGAGGAGATCCGGGGAGGCCCCACAACGTCATCCCGTCCCCGAAGACCGTCCTGCGCCTCGTCCAGATCGCCCGGCGCGGGACCAGCAAGTTGGCAGGGCCGAAAGGCCCCCACCAAATTTGATCCGTCCAGACGGAACCAGGATCGCTTCTCCAGTCAGGCATCCTCCATCTCCGATCAGATATCCATCTCCTCCTCGGCCCGTCCGAGACATCCCAGCTTACGGAAGTAGTAGGAGAAACCCACCATCAGCGGGACCTTCCCGGCGTAGCAGGGCGCCCGAAGAAAGCTCAGGTCCTCACCACCAAAGGTGGACTCCAAGCCTATCCGGCAGGAGTCATTGGACCGGCAGTCGCCGGAGTGATCTCTCTGGAGGAGACCTACGCCAGCGGCTAAGTTCGGCACAAAGCCACCGGACCGCCCAGGGAGACGACCTTCGAGATCACCTCAACTCTCACAGAGAGGATCGAGCTAGAGATGGTAGCCAGGCTCGCTCGGGGGGGGGGGGGGGGTTCCGATCCGAAGTACATAATGGAGGGAATGTCCCAAATAACCTATCTCAAGATAGGAGGGGCAATAACCCACCTAATATGTACGATGGGTCCGGAGCTGTTGAGCAGCCCCGGAATGACCCAGGATCTCAGGACCAAACCCTCGAGCGCCTAACTCAGATGGAGGAACTGATGAGGAGGCTCCTATCAGAAAAAGAAAAAGACGAATATGATTCGGGAGACGAGATGGAACTCTTCGCCCCCAACATAGCAGCGACGGCGTACCCATCTGGTTTTCGTATGCCTCACTTGTCAAAGTTCAACGGGGACGGAGATCCGTCGGACCATTTAGGGATGTTCAACACCCTAATGATGGCCCATAACATTGGCCCGGAGCTGCATTGTTTGATCTTCCCTTCCACACTGACTGGACCTGCCAGGCAGTGGTTCAACCAGAGTAAAAGACAGTCAATCAGCTCCTGGAAGACCTTCTCAGCTGATTTCAAAAGGGCGTTCCGCACCTCTCAGGCCGCCCTTGTTCAGGCCGACTCCCTAGCCAACGTAAGGCAGCAGCCCGGTGAGACGCTGAAAGCCTACTTGAGCAAATTCACAAATGTCGCTGCTCGAGCCAGGGACGCAGATGATAGCTCCAAGCTCATGGCCATGAGAACCGAAATCCTGGTCGGGGGAGACCTATGGAAAGACATTCAGAGGAAGGGAGTCAGCTCGGTTAACGAATTCCTTAACAGAGCCCAAGAGTGGATAAACTTGGAAGAAGCTGAAGCTTCAGCCGCGGGGACCAGCCAGGTTCCCGAGAAGCCCGCTGGAACGGGGACGGAGATCGTGATGGCGACCCCCGACGTCGCGCAGAACAACCAGCCCGGTGGTGGCAAAAGAAAGGGGAATGGTGAAAACAGTCAGCACGGTCAAAAGAAGAATAAGTCCGTGGATAAGTTCAAGCCTGTGTTCACAACATATACCGAGCTCACCCAGTCCAGGGAAAGTATCTTCCTGGCCAACTCTACTCGGGTCCCCTGGAAGAGGCCGGAACCATTGAAACACCACAAGGGAAAGAGAGCACTTCCAAATTCTGCCGTTTTCACAACGACGTCGGCCACAATACCGACGATTGCAGGCATCTAAAAGATGAGATCGAGACTCTCATCCGAGTAGGCCCCTTGGCGCAATACTCATGAAACAGGGTCCCAGCGAGTTGACCCGCTCCAGAAGTCCCAGCCAGTCAGCCCGGGCCTCGTGTAGATCAGGACGTCCCTCCTCCCGTGGTTGAAGGAGAGATATTCACCATCTCTGGAGGACCGCACATGGCTGGAATGAGCAGAGGTGCCTAGAAGAGATATGTGAATGAATTAAAGGCCTACAACGGAGCGGAGTTCGTCCCAGAGCAGCACCAGTCGAAACAGCAGCGGTTAGAAAAGCAACCGATCACTTTTACGGAGGAAGACGCAGGCCATGTCCAATTCCCTCATAATGATCCCTTGGTAGTAGCAGTCCAGCTCGCCAACCGGAGAGTAAGGAGAGTGTTGGTGAACAACGGAAGCTTGGTAAACCTCCTATTCCGATCCACCTTAGAAAAGATGGGATTGACTGTCGCCGAGCTAAAGGTGACCTCCATGATGCTGTATGGCTTTTCGGGAGAAGGGTTGGCAGCGATAAGGACGATCGAGCTGGTGATCACCCTAGGAGAAGAATCTTGAACAGTCTCCAAGCTACTTGAGTTCGTGGTCATTGACTGCTCCGCTGCCTACAACGCCATTTTAGGCCGGCCTACCCTCATAGCTTTCGAGGCTATCACTTCCATTCGACACCTCGCCATGAAGTTCCCTACTTCGACTGGAATCTGTACTATCAAGGGCGATCAGCTCGCTGCCAGGGAATGCTACAGCATTTCCATGAAGGGAAAATCTAAACCCGGGCAGCTGGCAATGGCCATTCAGGGCAAAGAGGAATCTCAGGGACCCCTGGTGGATCCTGAGATTGAAAAACCTCAGAGCGCCGAAGAGGAAAAGGTCGCCTTGAGTGAGAACATTGACCCCCGAGTAGGCGAAGACAGATCCGGGCTCCAGGCCATTGAGGAGCTCGAGGAGGTGAACCTCGATCCGCAAATTCCGTCACGGATGGTCAAGCTCGGGAAAAACCTCTGTAGCAAGAGGAAGACGGAGCTGGTTACGTTTCTCCGGGCTAATTTAGATGTATTTTCCTGGTCCCACGAGGACATGGTAGGAATTAGCCCGAGTGTCATCATGCACACGCTCCATCTGGATAAAAGCGTTCCTGCCAAGTCTCAAAAGCAAAGGCGTTTAGGGACAACCCGAGTTGAAGCCCTAGAAGAAGAGGTAGCTCGACTCAAGAAATGTGGCTTTATCCGGGAAGCCAAATTTCCAATTTGGGTCGCCAATCCCGTGCTAGTTCCGAAGCCCAACGGGAAATGGCGGACCTGCATTGACTTCTTCGATCTGAATAAGGCCTGCCCCAAGGATTGTTTTCCATTGCCAAGGATCGACCAGCTGGTGGACGCCACGGCGGGGCACGAGCTCATGTCCTTTATGGACGCGTAATCAGGCTACAATCAGATCGCGATGAATCCGGCGGATCAAGAACACACTAGCTTCATGACCCCGACTAATGTCTATTGCTACAAGGTCATGCCATTCGGTTTGAAGAACGCCGGAGCTACCTACCAAAGGCTAGTGAACAGAATGTTCGCGGACCAGAACGAAAAGAACATGGAAGTATATGTTGATGACATGCTCGTCAAGTCAAAGACTGCTGACAACCATGTTTCCGACCTGGAAGAATGTTTTAAAATACTACGGAAATACGACATGAGGCTCAATCCCCAGAAATGCACTCTTGGTGTCGCATCCGGGAAATTCTTGGGGTTCATAGTTAATACCCGAGGAATCGAGGCAAACCCCGACAAGATCAGGTCACTGCTCGAGCTTCCTTCCCCCAGGTCGCGAAAAGATGTCCAAGGCCTCACAGGAAGGGTAGCAGCCCTCAACCGGTTCATTTCCAAGTCAACCGATAAATGTTTGCCCTTCTACAACCTGCTCCGGGGAAACAAGAAGTTTGAATGGACAGTAGAATGCGAAAGCACATTCCTCGACCTGAAGGCACATCTGGCCGAACCACCTGTGCTATCCAAGCCCAAGGCAGGAGAGTCTCTCTTCCTCTACCTGGCCGTCACTAAGGACGCGGCCAGCGCCGTACTAGTACGAGAGGAAGACCAAGTGCAGAAGCCAGTTTATTACATCGGCAAGAGACTCCTCGGAGTAGAATCACGGTACCCACTAATGGAAAAATTGGCGTTCTGCCTAAACACGGCCTCGCGAAAGCTCAGACCGTACTTCCAGTCCCACTCGGTACACGTCATGACCGATCAGCCTCTAAGGCAGGTTTTGCACAAACCTGAAGCATCGGGACGTTTGTTAAAGTGGGCGGTCGAACTCAGTCATTTCGAGATCTTCTATACTCCACGAACTTCCATAAAAAGTCAGGCCTTGGCCGACTTCGTGGCAGAGTGCATGGGATTCCAGGAGGATCCATCAGAAGGCTCATATCAGCTCACCTCGCCCGAATCGTTGTGGAAGATCTTTGTGGATGGTTCATCCAACGAGAACGGTTCAGGGGCCGGAATCATTCTGATCTCCCCCGAGGGACATAGGTTCCACTCGGCACTAAGATTCGGGTTCAAGGCCTCCAACAACGAGGCGGAATACGAAGCTTTGTTAGCCGGGTTGAGGATAGCCAATGAGTTAAAAGGGAGCTCCGTCCAGTGCTTTAGTGACTCCCAGCTCGTGGTAAACCAGGTTCTGGGCGAATATCAGGCGCGTGGACCCAAGATGGCCGCCTATTTTGCAAAGGTAAAAGCCGAGCTGTCCGCATTTGAGCGAGGATCGATCAAACAGATACCTCGAGAACAGAACGCCAATGCGGATGCCCTTGCTAAACTCGCCACCTCGGGAGAGACGGAGACCCTGGGGTTGGTGCCAATAGAATTCTTGAAAAAACCAAGTATAGAAGGAGATCGGGCAGAGGTCGAGATGATTGACGCTCGACCGACCTGGATGACCCCCATTCTTGAATATCTCGTCGAGGGCAAGCTGCGTGAAGGACGTAACGACGTGCGGTGAGTCCTATATCAAGTCCCTAGATATACAATAGTTGATGGGTTATTGTACCGACGTGGGCACTCCCTACCTCTCCTCCGATGTGTTCTTCCAGGTGAGGCGAAGGCCATCCTGCAGGAAATTCACGAAGGATTCTGCGGAGACCACACTGGGGGGCAAAGCTTGGCCTTAAAGGTTCTCAGGCAAGGTTATTATTGGCCAACTCTGTCCAAAGACGCGAGCTCATCGTGAAGAAGTGCGACAAATGCCAGCGATTCGCTGCAGTTGCCCGAGCTCCTCCAGTCGAGCTGAGGATGATCTCGGCCCCTTGGCCGTTTGCTGTTTGGGGAATAGACCTAGTGGGCGCCCTGCCCACTGGAAAGGGCGGGGTTCGTTACGCCGTGGTAGCCATCGACTACTTCACTAAGTGGGCCGAGGCAGAGCCGTTGGCAACAATAATATCGAAGAAGGTTCTCGACTTCGTGGTTAAAAGCATCATCTGTCGGTTCGGTCTGCCGAAGAAAATCGTCTTCGACAACGGCACTCAGTTCAATAGCGACCTGTTCACCGAGTTTTGTGAAAGGCACGGGATTGTAAAAAGCTTCTCCTCCGTGGCCTATCCTCAGGCAAACGGCCAGGTCGAGGCTGTCAACAAGACTCTAAAGGCGAGCCTCAAGAAGAGATTAGATGAGGCAAAGGGGGTCTGGCCAGAACAGCTCCCCCAGGTCCTATGGGCATACCGGACCTCGCATCGGACTCCTACGGGTCATACTCCTTTCTCCCTAGCCTTTGGGAGTGAAGCAGTCCTCCTTGTGGAAGTTGAGGTTCTGTCACATAGAGTCCAATCTTACGACCAAGATCGGAACCATGAGCTCCTGTGCCATTCCCTCGATCTAATTGATGAAAGGCGAGAGGATTCGCAACTCCAGCTCGCCCATTATCAGTAGAAGATTACTCGCTACTTCAACTCTAAAGTCAAAAAACGCGCCTTTAGCGTTGGCGACTTGGTCCTAAGGAGAGTTTTCCTGGCCGGAAAAGATCCCAAAGATGGAGTGTTGGGACCAAACTGGGAAGGACCATACCAGGTCATCGAAGTCGTCAAGGAGGGAACTTAAAAGTTAGCCCGACTTAATGGAGGAGCCGTAACACGGACCTGGAACGCCGTCCACTTAAAGAAATATTATCAATGATCCACTTGTATTAATAAAAATCAGCTTTTTACGCACATTTGCAAGTGTAATCTTAAAGTAACCACGAAAGACCCTTTCCCAGTTACTTGGGGGGCATATGGTACCTGGATATAACCAGGTCTCCTTAACGACTTAGATGTTGATTTTTATCTATGGATCGTTGCTCTTCTTAAAGAGCTCGAGACACGGATAAGGGTTAACGCCAACTAAGTCCTATCCTGGTTTTAACTGGGTCATAAAAACTTGGAAGTTAACTTAAATTTATTGATCGCGGTTCTTTTTAAAGAACTCGAGATATGGATAAAAGTTAACACGAACTAAGTTTTCAAAATAAGTTCCTGGTTTTAACTAGGTCATAAAACTTGGAAGTTAGCTTAAATTTATTGTTCATGTTTCTTCTTAAAGAACTCGAGATATGGATAAAAGTTAACACGAACTAAGTTTTCAAAATAAGTTCCTGGTTTTAACTAGGTCATAAAACTTGGAAGTTAATTTAAATCTATTTATCGTTGTTCTTCTTAAAGAATTCAAGATATGGATAAAAATTAACACGAACTAAGTTTATAAAAAAAAAATATATATATTGTAGCCGAAAGCATGAAAAAATATGAGTTAAAAGCGCAAGGCAAATTGTCTCGAGGTAAAGACACCTCATGCAAAAGTTACAAAAAGTACTTCAAAATATATAAAGAGAAAAAGAGAAGAGCGCCCTAAGCTCCGTCAGTCGGCCCTTTGGAGGTCGCCGTTTCACCTTGCTCCGCCGCACCAGAGGCTTCCCCAGTCTCCGAAGGTGGCGCCTCTTTGTCGAGGTGAGCTTGGAACTTCACCAACAAGCGTGCCCAGAAATTCGGTGGCATGAAAGAGAAGTCAGCCTCCGGATTATGGAGCCAACAGTGGTAGAACAGATCCTGCATGGACTGCTCCGAGATGGTCCTCTCTTCCTCCAGGGCGGCCTGGACTTCTGTCCTCGCTGCCTCAAGGTCCGCCTGCGAGGTGGCAAGGGATGTCTCGAGCTCCTGGACCTTCGAACGAGTCTTCTCCAGGTCGACCTGGGCCCTCTCCAACTCGCCCTTCGAGGTCGTCAGGGCATCCTTGGCCGCCTTAACCTCCTGAAGGGTGGCCTGGTGCTCGGTCCTCATGTCACCGAGCTGAGTCCTGGCCCTGATGATGCTTCGGTGAAGGGCGACGACACCCTGCGAGGAATGAAAGATAAACTGGCTCAGAGAAAAAATTAGGCAGAGTGTAATGGTAAAAGCTTTAAAAGAATAGGGCAGCTTACCGTTAGGGTCATGCTCATGGAAGATTCCATGACGTCAACCGGGCTCATCGTCTCAATAGTCCGGAGTTCTTTCTCGGTGAACTTGTAGATATGGTTAACGTCGTAGCTCGCCGATTCGTACACCGTTCCCCGGAAGACCTCTGGGATCTTCTCCAGGCCCTGGGGATTGACCGGGATGCGTACATCGGAGGCCACCACAGGCGGAGTCCCGAGCTCCATCCCTGCGTCCTGGGTGATGGTTGGAGTTCGCTGAGGTGGCGGAGGCATTTGGCCTGCTCCGGCAGCAAGAAGAATCGCTCCCGCGTCCTGGGCTGGCAGGGCTTTCTCCTTCTCCTTTGCAGGAGATTTAGTGGAGACCCCGGCAGAGCTCTTGGAACCCCGGAGCCTTTTCGCTCTTGGCCCGGCTGGGGGTTCCCCCCGAAGACTATGCCCCGCAAGCTATCCTCGGGCTGAGACATCTCTTCTGTCAAACAAAAAAAAAATACATGGTTATTACAAGTTATCAATCATACAAAGATAAAGACAAAAGGTTAAAGCTAAAAAAGCATATGAATACTGAGGGAGCCCTACCCCCCGAGCTGGAAGAACCTAAGACGATTATTTCACGAACTAGCGCAGGTTCTAGGTCCGGTTCTGACTCAGGGCTAGACTCTTCTACATACTGCCTAAGCCCCGGAGCATAGATACCCCTATGGAGTGATGGCCATGTGCGTAGGTTGGTCCCATACTCCTCGAATAAGATCGATCTAAAAGCTAGGGTGTTATCTACTACTACGGTACCCCTAGGCCGGCTCTCTTGGTGATCCAGCACGAGCCGGTCAACACAATGGAGCAGGAGTGTGTTCAGGTCCGGATCCCTTCGGTGACGATGGACAATCTGCCTAGGATTGAACCTAACCAGCCGGGGGTCTGCAGTGGCCCTATTTAGACTCTTAAACAAGTAAGGGTTACCTTGGCCAGAATGACCCACGGCTGCTTCGGATCGGACCCTCTCCTCGCCCATCCTCTGGGCGACCTCCAAGGTCCTCTTCCTATTCCTCACGAGCGGAACTTCAGCCGCCTCGTCCTCCTCGTCTTCCTCTACCGCGACCTCCTCCACGATGATAGGTCTGTTGTCGCGGGCTGGGGGTGGCCCCCGGGGCCTCTTCAGGTTCAGGGTCTGGTTTGGGAAGATCAGTTTGCAGAACACCATCGTCTCGTCCGTCACGAGCACGCGATAGTCCTTCTCACTGGGGGGCAAGCCCGCCAGTGTTTCATATTGGCCCCCGAGGGTCACAGACTTTTCGGTCCTCGCGTAGATGGCTGCAGGATTGGCTGGAATCAGAATGGAATACGGGAGGAGCTAAAATAAAATAACACTTAAAAGGCGAGCTAAGATCAGGGATTACTTACGAGGATGATTGAAATAGTGGTGGTCGCAGTTCCGGAACCCAGTTGGCATGAAGAACTGGTCCTTGAAGTCATTTGGGTGGCTGGGCAGCTCGATCACCGCCGTCGTATTGAGAAAACTGGTTAAATAGTAAAACCTGTCACCTCGCCCCCGCTGATCCGGGCTAGCTTTGAGGCAAAAGAAATATAAAATATCAGCAGGAGTAGGGACCTCCCACTCCTGCTTCTTGAATAAATACCTCAACCCTGCCAGTAGACGGTAGGAGTTGGGGGGGAGCTGAAAAGGGGCCAACCCCACGTAGTTCAGGAAATCAGCGAAGTACTGATCCAGGGGGAGGAAGGCCCCTGCCTTGAAGTGTTCACCACTCCAGGCCGCAAACGATTCATCGAGCGGCGTGCAGCTCCGCTCGCCATCCGCGGCAGGTTGGGCAATAACGGAGGCTTTCCCCAGTGGAATATTGTGAGTGAGGAAGAGTTTGTTGATCTTCGCCTGGTCGGTTATCTTTGAGACGATTCTCTCCGCCTCAAAGAATGCGTCGGGGGCCACCTCGAACTCCTTCTCCACGGCCGGCCCGAAGCGGGGGATCGGGGAGATAGGCATCACCGCCTTTCCTTTTTCCTGCTGGGGGGCCGAGCTTCCAACGTTCTTCTGAGGGAGGTTCTTTTTTGGAGCCATCTTGTTGCCTAGCGAAAAAAAGAAAACACTTTAGAAAAGGCGACCCCAGCAGGAGGAAGAAGCAATTATTATTTGCACGAGCTGAGGTAAGCCCAGCTCGTGGAGAGTGGAACCACGCAGTTCAGTGAACATGCGCGTATGCTCCCAACAGATCCCAGCTTACTCGGAATTCGCGTTTCAGGGGGTTCAGAATAGAATTTTCCTTGGGGGGAAAGTTTCAATAGGCAGAAAATTACAAAACCGCTTATGAGGCGTGTTCCCTAAGCTACCCGGTTTTGCACCCAAAAATTCCCAAAACTCCTACCCAGAAATTTGTCCAGAAAAAGCACCCTGAAACCCATACTCTAAAGCGATTTCTTGCAACAAATGTGCCCTAACCTGAAAAGGGTTGTCTCCCTCCATATCCGCACAACCTAGAAAACCCTTGCATGCGACTACAGTGAAATTTTTTCTAGGCTACAGTAGCATGTTTTCAAAGTGAACAGGGTCAGGAAACTTACAGTGTATGGCTGGGAGGTAGACGAGGGCATTGCGTTGGTAGGAGCTTCGTCGATGTAGTAGCTTCCAAAGCTTCGGAGAAATCCGTGTGCCTAAGTTTCGTGAGCGATGAAAATGGCAGCAACAGGGTTGGGGGTTTCGTTCTTCTGAAATATGGAGAAGGAAGAGAAAAGGAGATTTGGAAAATTTTGAATGAAAGGGTGGCCCATGCGTGGGGTGGCCACCCCCTTTTTATATACGTGAAGGATCACGTGTAGAAGGCTCTTGGGTGGCCCTAGTGAGGGATCCGAGGCCTTCCACTCGAAATACGAAATGACGGCTGGGCATAGGCTAGGCCATTAAATGCGGTTCTCGTAAGACGTACCGTCACCACCCACGATGTTCCACGTATCAGACGCCTGAGTAAAGAATGGAATGCGAAGAGTTTATGGGGAAGTCTAAAAGCCCCTACTGTGGTCTTATATATGACGTCATGTACCACGGGCAGGAGCTTGGGGGGCAGATGTACGCCCTGGTTTTCCCACAGGCTGATTAGCAGGCCGAGCTACGGACTAATCACGATTAGCCCATTAACATCCCCAAGACCGGAGCTCCCGTTTCGAGGTCGTACCTTCTTAGCTCGAGCAATCCCTGAGGACTCGCCAAGGTTGCCCAGGACTGGGGGAAGGAATCCGAAGGCCGAAGGTCAGGTCAGGGGAGCAGCTCGTGGCACGAGCTATGTATGGAGCTCTGACCCTCTGTAAAGTCAATACACGCAAGATAAACGTGCATATACCTGACATCACGTGTCCGATATCTCCCTGACTTCTCGGACACGCAGCAGGAACGTGCGTGTTCAGATATCCACGGCTTGGTTGGGCTCTGCGGCCCATTTTCTCCTTACCTATCGATTTGACCATACTTATGTGTCAGGTTTAGGAATTAATCATGAATGTCACAGAGTTGATATGACAAATAATAAGGTCACGGGATGACATCCTTACCAACTTCCAGGTGCCTTCTCCTATAAATATGGAGAACCTGGGAGTTGATAGGGGTGGGGAAAAATAGTCTCTGAATAGATATATGCTTTGTAACCAAATACCCAGAATAGATCAATAATATTGACTAGTGGAGTAGAAGGATTTTAACCTTCGAACCACTTAAAAACGTGTCTTGAATCACCTAGTTCATTCTATAAGATTCTATATCTGCGACGGTTCTATATTCAGCACTAATCCCTTTCTCTTCTTCTCTTAATTACCTGTTGGCGAAGAACCGCGTCAACACTAGTGAACCGTACTTACAATATTTAATCCAAAGATTCCATATTACTTTGTTTTATTGCGAACTGTTTAAATTCATTCTCTAAAATCTTAATCCTCTTATACCAATACAAGATTGTAGTCATAATAACGAATTTGAGAATTTTCTGATATTCATATAATATTATTCTAATAATAATAATAAACAATCAATATATACAAAAATTTATTTCATAAAACATTGGTCAACTCATATGCTTTAAAGGACACTGATCCCAAAAATCTCCCACTTGCCTTAAAGCAAATGAGGCATCTCCCTCAAACTCATATTGCTAACATGATCTTTAAAAGATTTGGTAGACAAAGTCTTAGTAAAAGGATGTGCAAGGTTCTGTTCTGAAGCTATCTTCATATCTGCTACATGATCTCTGTGAACAATATCCCTGATCAAGTGGTACTTCCTCTCGATATGCTTTCCCCTCTTATGACTCTTTGGTTCCTTCGAGTTAGCTACCGCCCCACAGTTATCATAGTACAAGAACACTGGCTTATCCAAGTCTGGAACAACTTCTAGATCATAATAGAACTTTTTGAGCCACACAACCTCTTTATCTGCTTCACAAGCCGCTATGTATTCAAATTCCATGTTAGAATCTAAATACTGCTTTGTTTGATACTTCTCCAGACTACACTCCTCCACCAAGTGTGGACACTGATCCATAAGTCAATTTTAGACTATCTTTGTCTGATTGAAATCAAAATCAGTGTATCTAGTCAGATTCAGATCACCAGCTGAATATACAAGCATATATCCTCCAGTTTTCTTAAAATACTTGAGAATATTCTTTATTGCAACCTAATGACTCAATCCAGGTTTAGATTGATAACGACAAACTATCCCTAAGGATAACAAACTATCCCAGGTTTGGATTGATAATGACTCAATCCAGGTTTGGTTTGCATAACAAATGCTAGGTCTTGTACACAACATGGCATTAATTAGATTACCTACCGTAGAGGCGTAGGGATACCGTCTGATATCCTCTTCTTCTTTAGGTGTCTTAGGACACTGTTCTTTGGAAAGGACAATTCCATGGCGGGTTGGCATATCACCCTCTTTGAAATTTTGCATACCGAATCACTCTAGTACCTTATCTATATAAGTAGCTTTAGGCAGCGCCAAAATTTTGTTCTTTCGATCCCAAAGGATTTGGCTGCCCAGAACGTAGTTTACATCTCCTAAATCTTTCATTTGGAATTGCTCGACTAGCCATTTGTTTACTTTTGTCAATGTTCCTACGTCATTTCCAATCAGTAGAATATCATCAACATAAAGAACCAAGAATACCACAATGCCATCTTTGATTTGTTTATAGACACAAGGCTCATCAACATTTTGTTTAAAACCATACGTTTTGATTGTGTCATCTAATCTCAGATTCTAAAATCTAGATAAATGGACCTAAGAAGCTTGCAAACCTTTTGCTCATGACCTTTTATTTCGAACCTTTCTGGTTGAGACATATAAATGGTCTCGTCAAGATAGCCATTCAGATATGTTGTCTTAACGTCCATTTTCCATATCTCATAATCCATGCTAGCAGCTATGGACAAGAGTATGCGAATGGATTTAAGCATGGCCACATAAGAAAAAGTTTCTTCATAATCAACCCTTTCTCTCTGAGTATAGCCCTTGGTTATAAGCCTAGCTTTGAATGTTTCAAGTTTCCCATCTGTTCCTCTTTTCTTCTTGAATATCCATTTGCAACCAATAGGTTTAACATATCTTCAAGAGTCCAGGCTGAATTGGAATACATCGATTCCATTTCCAGATTCATGAGATCTTGACATTTTTCTTTATCAGAATCTTTCATTGCATCTCTACATGTCAATGGATCATCTCTATTTGTGTCAGACATAAGCATTTAAACCACCTGTTCATAGTGACTTGGCTGCTTGACAACCCTCCCACTACGACGAAGCTTTCTATTGTTCTGACTAGAACTTGTGGCTTCTTCTTCTTTTGAATACTCTTATTAAGTGATTCAAAAGTCTGTAACTCATTTAACAACTGAGTCATATTATACTCCAACTTGTTCATAACATAGTTGGTAGTAAATGTGGAAAAAGCTAGTGTGAGTGATTCAAGTATCAAGCTAACTTGAGTCCTTTCATCAATGGTTGTTACATGAACTTCCGTATGATGCGTTGTATTGATCATGTTTAGAACATGTACTCAGATAGAAACTCATTTCTTCATTTTCTTGTTCATATAGGCTTTAGTAGTCTCATATCTGCATTGATCGGACTGTTGTCCAAACATGGCTTGAAGAGACTCCCATATTTCATATGCAGTCTCAATTTATTCATGCTTCTTTCTGAGTACATCATTCATACTAGAAAGCATGTAGGGCTCCAACCGGCTACTAACGGGTATTCAATGCCAAGTACTACAACCAGACAATGATAGATCAGAAGGTGGTTGAGTTCGCCAACCTAGTCCAAGGGTCATCTAGCGTACATGAGTACGTGTGCAAGTTTGACCAACTCTCAAGATTTGCTCCGAATCTGGTAAACACTAAAGCCAACCAGGTACGCAAATTCATGAAGGGGTTATAAAGAGAGATAGCTCAGTTTGTAGATACTGAGAAGACCAGCCCGAATACTTATGATGAAGCCGTAGAACGAGCAATTCGCCAAGAATCCTGGTTAGTACAAGAATAGAAAGAGCCCTAAAGAGCTGAAGAACGAGCATATGTTACAAATGACTGAGGAAGATACTCTAACAACCAAAACAGACCTTCTAGGAGTTTTGCATCCAGAGGCAATCGAAGTATGGGGAAGACCAATACTTAAGGGAGTTCTAGATTTCCTAATGGTGGAAATATTAAACGAAGAATGGAGCCAACAAGCCGAAGCTCGAACTTCAACAAGCAGACTAGATGAGAAAACAACTATTGGCCGCAATGCAATAAATGCAACCGACGCCACCCACACGAGTGTAACAACGTTAATTGCTTCACTTGTGGAAGACCTGGACATTTCTCCAAGCACTGCTCGAATCTTGGTTAGAATGAGGGGAAATACCAACCAAAGCCAATTGGAGTTGTAACACGAGTTTATGCACTCATCCAGGGTGATAAAGGAGCTGGGACTTCCGACATGGTGTCAGGTCAACTTCCTATGGCTAATAACTCAACATATGCATTGATGGACACTGGTGCATCCCATTCTTTTATTGCTGCATCTTATGTTGATAAGATAGATAGAAAACCTGAGCCTACAGAAAATGTATGTGGTGTATTCTTACCTTCGTGGGAGGATATGATGGTACGGTCTTGGGTTAGAGCCGTACCAATCTGGGTAGCAGGACGAGAGTTGACTGTGGATTTGCTAGTTTTAGATTTACTTGAGTACGATGTTATTTTTGGTATGGATTGGATAACCAAATACAGGGCAATGGTGAATTGCAAACGAAGAAAGGTGACTTTTAACCCACCTAGGCAAGAACCATTCATGTTCCAAGGCACAACCCGTGAGAAGAATTTCGCTATACTCTCCACCTTGAAGGCTAGGAAATTACTGGATGATGGATGTATCGACTGCCTGGCGAACGTAATAGAAAAGGATAGGGCATTTAAGCTACAACCAACTGAGGTAGCAATGTTGTGAAATTTTTTGAAAGTATTTCCTGAGGATCTTCCAGGGATACCCTCAGATCGAGAAGTCGAGTCTGAGATCGAGTTAATTCCACGAACCGCACCTATTTCAAAAGCACCATACCGGATGGCAACAAAAGAGCTTTAAAGAACTGCAAGTGCAATTACAAGACTACCTAGATAAAATATTTATACGACCTAGTCATTCTCCATGGGGAGCCCCGGTCTTGTTCGTGAAAAAGAAAGACAACTCCATGAGAATATGTATAGACTACCGCAAACTCAACAAAGTGACGATCAAGAACCGATACCCATTGCCCAGAAGGGGTGATCTATTTGATCAACTGCAGGGAGCATCAGTATTCTCGAAGATCAATTTGAGATCCAGATACCACTAGTTGAAGGTCAAGGAATCAAATATTCCCAAGACCGCATTCCGAACTCAGTATGGCCACTAAGAGTTCATGTTGATATCTTTTGGACTCACCAATGCACCCACAACATACATGGTTCTTATGCATAGAGTACTGGGTGAGTATCTGAAAAAATTTGTGATCATGTTTATAGACGATATACTCGTATACTCGTGAAACCAGGAAGAACACGCCAAGCACCTGAAGTTGTTCTTACAACGATTACGCGAGAAAATGTTGTATGCCAAATTCTCCAAGTGAAAATTTTGGCTGACTCAAGTAAGTTTCCTAGGGCACATGGTGTCAAGAGACAAAATTGTAGTCGATCCAGCCAAGATCGAAGCGGTGAAACAGTGGAAGGCCCCGAAAAATGCACATGAAGTTCACAGTTTCTTGATTCTGCAAGGTATAATAGTCGCTTTGTGGAAGGTTTTTCCAAAATAGCGATGCCTATGACCGCACTAACTTGAAAGAACGTCAAATTTGAGTAGACGAACAAGTGCGAACAGAGTTTTCAAGAGCTAGAGACCATATTAACGCTGCTCTCATACTCACTATTCCAAAGGGTACCAAGGGATATGCTATTTATAGCGATGCATCGGGTCAAAGACTCGGAGCCGTACTAATGCAATATGGGAAAGTGATCGCGTATGCCTCTCGACAACTAAAAAAATTATGAGAAAAACTATCCAACCCACGACTTGGAGTTAGTAGCGGTAGTGTTCTCATTAAAAATCTGGAGACACTATCTGTATGAGATCCATTGCGACATATACACGAACCATAAGAGTCTGAAATATTTTTTCACCTAGAAAGAGTTAAACATGAGACAACAGAGATGGTTGGAATTATTTAACGATTACGACTGTGATATACTGTACCACCCAGGCAAGGCTAACAAAGTAGCTGATGCATTGAGTCGGCAGCCAATGGCAACCTTTTTCCTTTTATTTTCTTTCAATTTAGCTACTTTACATAATTTTGAGTTATTTAGTGATCGTTCATTTTATGAAAGCGTTAAAGTCTAAAGTTTTAATTGCATGTCTAAAGAATATCAAATTCAAAATACGAAAAGAAATAAACTAAAATAATTCTTCAAAAAAAAATAGTTTTCTTTTATTAAAATTAAAGAACTATAAATGGACTTTCTTCAACACTTTCTTGAACTAGATGCTTTCTCTCACTTCTTTCTAGTCTTTTTGTCTCGTTGTGCAAGCTCCTCTTGATTGTTCAAGTGTCTGTAAAGAAGAATGAAAATATTATTAGTGGTTTATAAATCAAAGATTGATAATTATACATTATAATCCACTATTAAGCTTAATGTAAAGACAAATCATTGTTTACCCAAAAAACGACTACTGATGACATGGCAAGGATTTCTCCTACGAATTTGACACGTGGTAGAGAGTACTGCTCGACTATCGACCAGAAGCACACTGCTTTGTCAGGGCTTAAATTTTAGATACGACCAGGCTGGTCGTATAACTTGATTTGAATCCTTCTTAAACTATAATCTTATAATTAATACATTGAATATTTCCTCATTATGACCTTGATACGCAGTTATTAAGGAAAGATATGGCATGTTGGCCCATGTAACCCTCCTTGAGCCTATAAATATGCATGAAATAGCTCAAGGAAGGGACTTTTGATTCCTGAATCTTTTTGCTAAGATAGAGAAAAAGAGAGCTATAGTGCAATTATCCGTCGTTTCATTGTATTTCTGCCAAGGTTTGTGAAACTCAAGAACTGTAGTTCTTTGATCACTGCTTTGAGATTCAATCTTAATAATAGCACTAAGTGGACATAGGTCATTACCATCTTTTGGGGCCGAACCACTATAAATCCTTGGTGTTTTCCTCTCTTCCATTGGATTATCTTTCTTACTTGCTGTTTTATCTTTTGTCGTATATTTGACTCCCTGTCGTTGGCCAAATCATGGGTCAACATTCTGGTGCTTTCATTGAGAGTTTGACAAAAAACTGTGAAAAGATCTAATGGCGAAAACATCCAAGAAGACTGGATAGGCTGCTGGCGCTGCACCATCCCAACCTCCTCCCCCAAATGTGACTGAGAATGAACCACATTTGGAGTTCGATGAGGAGGAATTAGATTCCGAAACATTGAGGGCAACGCTAGGAGTGTTGCAAGATGAGCTGGCTAATCTGAGGGCCAATCAGGAGAATGCTGCAGAGACAATGGCTCTGTAGCAAAGAGAAATAGAATGCCAGCGCCAAGAGCTGAGTGAGCGGCAGACGGAAATGGATCATCGGCAGAGGGATGCCATGGCCGCCCTTGTAGCAGCCATTCAATTGTCTAGGAGTCAAGCTGCACCAGCCTCCCAGCCATATCAGCCACCAAATGCACCACCTCAAAGTGGTCCTAATCCAAGCCCTCCGCTCTAGCCAGTAAGCCCTCAAAGGCCAAAGTAGCCGCCTATGGCTCAGGATGATGTCCCACCTAGGGATCCTGAGCAGCAGCCTCCAACCCAGGCTGGTCGAGGCAATCCCCAGCACCCGAGGTAGAATAGGGCAGGGCAGCTATCCCGTAGCCCTAGACGCCCAGGGGATGAAGAGACAAATCCACCGAGCAGGGGGCAGCGTCCCTCTGCCAACAGGAGGAACATCGAGTCAGGCTCTGCGGTCAGGGGCCCCCCATGACATAACAATGCATAAGGACCCAACGACTAGCTGTTTAGGCTCAGATTAATGCCTTGAACCAGGCAGTACAACAACTGGTCGGGGGACAAATGTCCCATATTGAGTACGATAGGAGGAGGGGCACCCCCTTTGTACAGAGGATTGCTGCGGCCGAAACCCCCAGTAAGTTCAAGATGCCTACATTGTCGAACTTCGACGGGTACGGAGACCCAGTATCTCACGTTAATAAGTTTGAGAAACAAATGGACATACAAAAAGTGTCGGAAGACGCCTGCTGCTGGATCTTCCTTGCGACATTGTCTGACACCGCTCAGGATTGGTTCTTCAAGTTCCCTCCTACTAGTATAGTATCATGGGAAATGTTTGTGAAGGAATTTTACGGACAGTTCTACGCGGGTCGCGTACACCCCACAGAGGCCGACCAGTTGGTCGAGATAAACCAGAAAGAGGGAGAGCCCTTGAAAGAATATGTCCAATGCTTCATACGAGCAACAATTGGAGCAAAGACAGTGGGCGATGAGGGTAAGATGATGGCGCTAACTGCTGGAGTTAGGCGCCATTCACCCCTCTAGAGTATCCTCAGAAAGAATGGGGTAAGAAGTACCCAAGAGTTTTTGGATCGGGCTGATCGATACATCAAGCTCGAAGACGCAATTGCCAACGAAGGGAAATCGCCAACAAAAGACAAGGGGCCCAAGGAAGAACCCGCCAAAGCCGCCAACGGGTCGGAAAAGCCCAATGGCAACGACAAAGGCAACGGGAATGGCAGTGGTAAGAATGGTAGAAAACGGGCGAACAATGAACCCTCAACTTCTGAGAGAAAACGCCCCAAAGGCAATCGATACGAGCCAAGATTCACCAACTACACTGCCCTTGTCGAAAGCCGAGCTGAAGTCTACCAGGAGACCAGCTTAAGCGTGCCTTACAAACGACCTGCAGCTATAAGGAAAGATATATCCAAGAGAGATACGACAAAGTTCTATCGTTTTCACAAAGACTACGGACACGGCACCAATGAATGTAACTAGTTGAAAGACGAGATTGAGTTCCTAATCAGGCAAGGACATTTAAGAAGATATGTGCGAGCCGCAGGAGGGTCTCAGTGAGAGGCTCAAGGTGGCAACGAGCAGGCGCCTACACGCCAACGCTCGCAACCTCTACAGCCAGCTCTTGTGGCAGGCACTTTACTCACCATCTGTGGAGGCCCACATTTTGCAGGAGACAGTGGGAAGGCAAGGGAACGATACGCTCGAACCCTACGCCACGACCAGGACATCGAGATGATGAGTGTGGAAGATCGAGCACCAAAAAAGGCTTGAACAGAGGAGGAATTGATAACCTTCTCTGAAGATGATGCCTAGCACGTGCGATTCCCACACTCCGATCCACTGGTCGTAGACGTACAAATTTCCAACATGATGGTGAAAAGGGTGTTGGTCGACACAGGAAGTTCGGTTAACATCTTGTACAAGTCTTCGCTGGAAAGAATGAAGTTGTCCGTCAAAGACCTGGAGCCATGCAACCAAGCCATTTATGGTTTTTCCAGTGAAGGGCTCGCCTCGGCAGGGTCAATTAGGCTTCCAGTTACAGCAGGTACTGCACCTGCTAATAGGACATTACTCACTACTTTCATAGTAGTCTATTGTCCTTCAGCATACAATGCTGGGATTAGGAGACCAATTCTGGTCGACCTACGGGCCGTCACTTCGATATTGCACCTCGCCATGAAGTTCCAGGGGTAGGATGCATATTGGGAAATCAACGGGAAGCAAGGGAGTGCTACAACGCCTCGATCACCAAGGGAAAGAAGGGTGTATCGAGAGATGTTCCCGGAAAAGAGTTGTAAGAGGCAATTGATGCTCAGGCCCGCTCAGGTGATAATGTCACCAAATAGGGTGTTTCCCAAAGTGACGATAGAGATTTGGATCCTCGATTTGGGGATTTTGAAGAAGAAATTGGACCCATCGAGGACCTGGAGGAGGTCCAACTCGATGAAGAAAATTTGACCAGGGTTGTGAAAGTTTGTAAAAACTTAGAGACAACAACATAACAAGCACTAGTGGAGTTTTTAAGGAGGAACCAGGAAGTCTTTGCCTAGTCGCACAAAGACATGGTCGAGATAGACTCTGCAGTCATCAGCCATGTCCTGAACATCGACAAGAGTTTTCCACCAGTGCAATAAAAAAGAAGGCTGCTCGACAAAGATAGATCAAGGACCTTCAAAGAAGAAGTCAAAAAGGAGAATGGGTTCATCAGGGTGGCGTTTTCTCCATCATGGGTCTCTAATCCCGTGCTAGTTCCCAAGTCGAATGGAAAATGGTGTACGTGCGTGGATTTCACAGACCTTAATAAAGCCTGCCCCAAAGATTGTTTCCCAATCCCAAGAATCGAGCAGCTGGTCGATGCCACTGTAGGGCATGAGATTCTCTCATTCATGGATGCATACTCCGGGTATAATCAGATTAGTATGCATCCCCTTGATGAGGATCACACTAGCTTTCAGACTGATACAGGGCTTTACTATTACAAAGTAATGCCTTTCGGTTTGAAAAACGCTGGTGTAACTTACCAGCGACTAGTCAACCGCATGTTTAAGGAACTGATCGGCACAAACATGGAGGTCTACGTCAACGACATGCTGGTCAAGTCGAAAAAGGCAGAAGGGCATATAAAGGATTTGTAGGAATGCTTCAACGTCTTAAACAAATTTCAGATGAAGTTGAATCCCCTTAAATGCTCATTCGGAGTAGGATCAGGGAAGTTCTTGGGATTTATAGTTAACTCGAGAGGAATTGAAGCCAATCCTGAGAAAATTAAAGCCCTGATCGATATGAAATCGCCAGAAAAGATTGAGGATGTTCAAAGTTTAACCGAAAGAATTAGCGCTCTCAGTAGATTCATTTCGAAGTCAACAAATAAGTGTGTTCCAATTTTTAATCTACTTAGAGGCAACAAAAAGTTTGAGTGGATGGAGGAGTGCGAGTAGGCTTTTCAAGCATTAAAAAATCATATGGCGCAACCACCCATCCTGTCAAAGCCGGTCGATAAAGAAACTTTGTTCATCTACCTGGTAATCACGGAATATGCTGCTAGTGTAGTTTTAGTAAGGGAGGAAGAAGGCATGCAGAAGGCTGTTTACTATGTAAGCAAAAGGCTAATTGGAGCAGAACATCGGTACCCTCCGATCGAGAAGCTAGCCTATTGCCTAATTTTGGCCTCTAGGAAGTTGCGGCCTTACTTTCAAGCTCACCCAATCACGGTTTTGACCGCCCAGCCTCTACAACAAGTCCTGCAAAAACGAGAGGCTGCGAGTAGATTGTTAAAATGGGCAGTCGAACTTGGGCAGTTCTATATATCTTACTTGCCGCGAGCAGCGATAAAAGGGAAAGCCTTGGTTGACTTCATTGCAAAGTTCACTGAACTTACAGATAGCGAGCGAATTGAAGAGCCTAATGAGCCTGACTGTCAAAGCTAAGCTCCCTCGTGGAAATTATTTATAGATGGTTCTTCTAACGAGTGCCACGCTGGAGCAGGAGTGATATTGATAACGCCGGAAGGGCATCGATTTCACTACGCAATCAGGTTCGACTTCACTGCTTCTAACAATGAGGCCGAGTATGAAGCATTACTCGCTTTGTTGCGTTTAGCTAGGGACATGAATATAAAGGTTCTCGACATCTACAGTGATTCTCAGCTGGTGGTGAATCAAGTCATGGGAGAATACCAGGCGCGAGATTTAAAGATGGTTGCATATTTAAACAAAACAAGAGATTTATTGATTCATTTCGACAAATACACCCTCCAGCAAGTACCTCGCGACCAGAATTCCAATGTTGATGCTTTGGTCGAATTAGCAAGTGCAAAGGATGCAGATACTCTGAATATAGTGCCGGTTGAATGGCTATCTATGCCAAGCATCCAAGCAGAGGAGACCACTATGGTGATCCAAATGGCAGATACATGGATGGCACCATATATAGAGTATCTGATGCAAGGCGTGTTACCAACGGACAGAAACAAAGCCAAGACCCTTCCGCAGCAAGCTGCTAGGTATATCCTGGTTGATGGAATCTTGTACCGAAGGGGATACTCAATGTCATTCCTCAGATGTATTTCAAAAGAAAAGGCCAAAGAATTAATGAAAGAGGTAGACGAAGGCTTTTGAGACCACGCTGGGGGGCAAAGCTTGTCAATAAAGATCCTGAGACAAGGATACTTCTGGCCCACGATGAATGAAGACTCGATGGAGTTTATGTGAAAGTGTGACAAGTGTCAGAGGTTCTCCAAAATCCCGTGGCCGTTTGCAGTTTGGGGCATAGATCTAATTGGATCTTTGCCCACAAGGAAGGGCGGCGTCAAGTATGTTATGGTTGTTGTTGACTACTTCACTAAATGGGCCGAAGCCGAGCCACTCGCAACTATAACGACCAAGAAGGAGCTGGATTTTGTGATAAAAAAACATCATTTTTCGCTATGGATTGCCAAGGAAAATCATCTCGGATAACGACACCCAGTTTGATAGTGATTTATCCACGGAATTTTACGGATGGCATGGCATTATCAAGAGCTTTTCTTCAATCGCTCATCCCCAAGCAAATGGACAAGTCGAAGTGGTCAACAAAACGCTAAAGGATACACTAAAGAAATGACTAGAAGAAGCTAAGGGGGCGTGGCCAGAACAATTGCCTGAAGTCCTTTGGTCGTACAGAACTTCCCATCGAATAGCAACATGCCATACTCCATTCTCTTTAGCTTATGGATATAAGGCTATGTTTCCTGTTGAGTTAGATCCGCCTTCGTATAACAGAATAACGTACGATCAAGGCTCGAACAGCCAACTACTGATGGAATCCCTAGACTTGGTCGATGAGAAACTTGAGCAAGCCCAACTCTGAGTAGCTGCGTACCAACAAAAATTTTCTCGGTATTTCAATTCTAAATTGCAAGAAAGGAAATTCAATGTCAGAGATCTAGTACTTCGAAGAGTTTTCCTGAACACCCACGACCAAGCTGCTGGAGTACTCGGACCTAATTGGGAAGGGCCATACAAGATTGAAGAAGTCCTTCACCCAGGCACCTACAAACTTGCTTGCTTAAACGATGATCTCGTTCCTCACTATTGGAATGGAGAACACTTGCACAAGTACTATCAATAAACAATCCTTCTTAAAGGATTGGCTTGTATTAATTTTACTTTTTACAAGTTATGAAAAAGGGTTGGTCATTTTATGTGACTAATCACTTATAAGTGTAAGATCCTTTTGATCACTCGTACAGACACATTTTGTCCATTTATTACGAGAAATATAAGGGACTGTGCACAACCAGTCATTCTTGCCAATTATTGTATTTTATACAAGTATTTGCTCATTACGTGTGTTGTTTTGCTCTATTACAATTTTAATTATTTTGCTTCGAGCAGTATTGTTCGAACATGTTTTGGTCAAGGCAAGTGACCAAGGACCTAAAGCTCCTCGATCACTTGGGGGGCATATAAGGTATCTAGTAAGCAAAGCATATCAAAAGGTATGTAAACACATGAGCAAAATAAGTGAAAGCATGCTAAGGTACTTAGAGTATTTTTCAAAATTTTGTATTTTGCTAAATCAAACCAAATTGCTATGCTAAGTTTGGTCATGCGAACAGATGTTATAATAAGACACAGATGTATTATAATATCAAAAAATAATTACTTTACACCACGAGCAGTACTGCTCGAATGTAATTGTTCGATTAAAAGGAAAATAGCTGCCCATGCAGCAATAAAAAATTAAATAAGGAATTGTCTTTACATCATGACCCGTAGGTCGTGTATTTAAAAGGAAAAAAACAATGAAGTTGCCGGGGGGTCTTGTGGCGATTTCTATTGTTGCTGATCGACTGCATCCCCAGCTTCTTCTTGGGCACCTTCGATTGCAGTTGCTAGAGAAATTTCTGGAGACCTTGGAATTGTCTCTTCCTCCAGGCGAGCAACGCACCTAGCCAGCTCTGCCTCCCTGATATGGTCTGGGAGATAGGAAAAGTTGGTAGTGGGAATGTTCTTCCAGAACAAGTAGAAGCACTCGAACGATGCTCCCTCATAGTCTTCAAGGTCGCGGGTGTTCTGTTCCTCCAAAGCAGCAACCTCTTGGCGACTTATTACAAGCTCATCCTGAAGCTTGTGGACTTCCCGATAATTCCTGAGCGAGACCTCCTTGTACTACTCCTTGGATCCAGTGATCTTATCGATACTTGTATCCTTCCTCTTCAGCTCCTCTTTGAGAGAAGCATTTGTGGCCTCGGTCACTTGTAGCACCTCGAGGTGTTTCGCCTCGACTTTTTTAAGAGCCTCGATATGCTTCACCTTGGCCTCTTTGAGGGCCTCAGAATGTTTCGCCTCGACTGCCTTCAGCTACTCAACATAAGTAGCCTCAGACACCTTGAGTTGCTCGGTGTATTGAGCCTCAGCAGCACTGAGCTGATCGCTGAGTTTCTTCTCAAACTGAGCATTTTGCGACCTTGAAGATCACCAGCCAGAGGTTAGGGTAAGCACCCCCTGCGATCAAGAAAAAGATAAGGTCGTTAATAGGAGCAAGTTAAAAAGACGATTTACAAAGCATAAAGAAACTTACAGCAAGCACTTCGTTCAGTGCGCGGCTACAGACCTGGTCGATCCCCATGGAGCCGGTCTCCTGGATTGCCTCCCGGATGTGTCGGTGCTTCATTATTTTCGTCAGCCTATCTTTGCCTGAGCTGAGCACCACGCCTGTAAGGTCGTCTCCTGAGGCTTCTTCCCGATGACCAGCCGACTGCTGGACGGTGGATGTTGGGGGTGTAAGGTCGACTGGAGCTGGAGGAGGAGTCTGTCTGACTGGAGATGGAAGATCTGGGTTTGTTGGAGTTGGAGGAGTTGCCTCCCTGGTAGAAGCTAGTGGAGGAGTTGTCTCCCTCATTGGAGTAGACGTGGGGGGGTCGTCAGTTCAAGACTTTTTCACAGGCTAGTTGCTGCAGCCCTCCCCAGACTGGCGCCTATGGGATTTCTTCTTGCTCTCTGACTTGGTGTACAAGTCGAAGGCTCATTCAACAGGCATGTCTGCAAAAAAAAATGAGCGAACAGTCAGGCAATATAAAAAAAGAAACTTGCTAAGTTTAAGAAGCAAGGACAGAGAAATTGAAAGTATAATACCTGAGCTATCATTACTGGTCACTACATTATTTACTCTACAAGTGCTACACTCACTCTCTGGCCTGAAGAAATCTGAATTTAAAGTAGGAGGGTATTTAAAGTTGCCATCCCCATCGAAGAGGTGACAGGGAATAGGCAGACTATCTAAAAGCGAGAAATCAGTACCATTCTCGTCCGACGATTCGTCAAGGGGCTCGAGAGGGACAGTGGCCTTCTTTTTTCCCTTTCTCTGAGGGGCGGAGGGAGCAGCATCTCGTGGAATGTTGGAGGGTTCCCTGATTGTCACTCCAGTTGTCCTCTTTTGAGGTTGTGACACGTCCGGGTGCTGCTCGGGAATCTCCTCGCCAGTGGCACTTCCCGCTGCTGACTCCCTCACGTCTTGGTGGGGTGCTAAAATCCCGACTAGCCTCAAGTTGGCCTCTGTGACTAGTTGTTTGACACTTTTCTCTATGTCGGTCATGCTGGCCAGGAGGGCTGATTGCATCTCCATGTCTGGAGTGGAGTCTGGTCGCAACCATGGGCCTGAAACGCACTAAATTTCTAAGGAAAATGCAGCAAAAATTTGAAGAAAGATTGACGACCAGTGGTACAAAGACTTTACCTCCTTGAGTGAAGGCCAAGTTGTTCGCGACCATGTCAGTCGTCAGGAAATACTCCAGATGGTACCTCCCCATGTTCGAGATGTAGGTGGTGTCAGTTAGGAAAGTGCGACCTGTTTCCTGGTGACAAAAGTGGAAAAACCCTGTGTTTTCTTGGTTGGGGTTAGATTTTAGGTCGAACAGATAGTTGACCTCATGCGGTGTGGGGACAGGCCATTTTTTGTGGCTATAGAGGATATAGAGTGCAACAAGCATTCTATATCCGTTGGGAGTTATTTGAAAAGGGGTGACCCCGAAGTAATTGGCCACCCCTGGAAAAAAGGATGAAAAGGCAGGGTACCTCCTGCCTCGATGTGGTATCTCGACCAGGCATTGAAGGCGCCTCCAGGCAAGTTCGCCCGTTGGTCTTGAGTAGGTTAGACTAGTGTCACCCCAGGGAGTCCATATTTTTTGATGTAATTGGCGATCATCCGGATCGTTACCTGGCTGCCAGCTGCGATGTACCATTCAAAAATTGGTTGAACGACGTTTTGGGGCTAAGCACGAGTTTGAATGTTTGGGTCAGGAATATTCCTTCCCGACCACTGGTCGAGGGAATTCCAGCCTGAGGAGCAGGCTGGTTAGAAGGGTTGGAAGCTTTCTTTTTCTGGGCAGTGGATTTTACTCTACCCATGGTTGGAAGGTTTGGCTGAGGTCTATTAGGTGGGGTTCGAGAAAAAGGAATTTCTGGTATAAGCAACGATGGTTGCTCTTCGTCTTCAAGTAATTGGGCAAGTAAGTCATTGTCGAAAGGCCTTTCACCTCCCCACGGATCTTGCATGAAAAGCTGCGAACAGAGAAAGGAGGAGGTGAGAATGTAAAGCCTAAAAATATGTGTTAAGAGTTAGAATAACGTTGCTTTTATACGACCAGCAACATTCTAGCAAAAAAAAAACACTAAGTTTTATACAAGCAGTTTGAAAAACAGATTGAAAAGCGGAAGTAAAAAGTTTTTCAGGAAAAAGCTTTTTTGGCTCCGAAGGGGCGGGAAAAACCCAGTTTTTCAACTAGCCTAAAAAACGAATTTTTACTTCGGTTCTACACCCTAAGTCTACAATCTCGACTACCAAACTGGCTCCTAACTCCTACAATACATTGTTTCATCACCCTTTCAAGTATCGCTTAACATTCCCAATTTCCCCAAAGCAGTTTCAGTCAAGAACAATAAAAAAAAAATCTACAAGAACTCGGAAATTAGAAATAGCAACAAACAAGTGTTTCATGGTATTTTAACAACTGAAAGGTTTGAAGAAACGTACTTGTATGAAAGATGGAGTAAAGTTCTGAGGCACTTTGTTGATTCGGCTGGGCGAGAGCTTCGTGATCCGTCTGAGATTCTGGGTTCCTGGAAATGTAGCTCCTGGTTCTTCGGTTTTCTTGAGGATAAAGTTAAAACGTAAAAAGTAAAAACTGATTCTGAAGGGTTATTTATATTAGCCGAGGAGCGGTTACCAAGGTAATCATAAAGGGTAACTTTTCAAGGCATGAGGAAGTGTGATAGCCATCAAACAAGTTATTGGGAAATCAAAAAGACTTGATTAGACATGATTGGTCACCTTTTTCGAGAAAGCATAGGCGGCTCTAACAGATTTCGTGGGGTATTCGAAGAGTCAGTTTCCTAAGTTTACTTGTTGCTGGTCGCAATAAATAAACTTGGGGGGCAAATGTTTACCCTAAAAATGGCTACTGATGACGTGGCAAGGATTTCTCCTACGTAGTTGACACGTGGCAGAGAATACTGCTCGACTATCGACCAAAAGCACACTGCTTTGTCAGGGCTTAACTTTTAGATACGACCAGGCTGGTCGTATAACTTGATTTGTTTCCTTCTTAAACTGTAATCTTATAATTAATACATTGAATATTTCCTCATTATGACCTTGATACGTGGTTATTAAGGAAAGATATGGCCTGTTGGCCCATGTAACCCTCCTTGAGCCTATAAATATGCATGAAATTGCTCAAGGAAGGGACTTTTGATTCCTGAATCTTTTTGCTAAGAAAGAGAAAAAGAGAGAGCTATAGTGCAATTATCCATCGTTTTATTGTATTTCTTCCAAGGTTTGTGAAACTCAAGAACTCTAGTTCTTTGATCACTGCTTTGAGATTCAATTTTAATAATAACACTAAGTGGACGTAGGTCATTACCATCTTTTGGGGCCGAACCGCTATAAATCCTTGGTGTTTTCCTTTCTTCCATTGGATTATCTTTCTTACTTGCTATTTTATCTTTTGTCGTATATTTGACTACGTGTCGTTGGCCAAATCGTGGGTCAACAATCATATTTACATTTTTCACAAATGTGGTCTTGTCTGTATATCCTCATAGACAACATCCCACATATCACGAGTGTATTCAATATCTTCGTACTTTTTCCTCAACTTTTCTTCCATGGTGCTAAGAATATAAAATATTGCCATGTGATTTGATATCATCCAATCAACATATTTCTCATGTTCCTCTTCCCTTGCATCCCATGAGGGCATAGGAGGATGTCGTCTTTCATTAAAAACATGTTTAAGCTCTTTAGCCAGAAAAACGAATAAAGTTGAATTTATCCATCTTCCTTCATCCTCTTCAGTTAGTTTTACTTATATGATCATCAATCATTTGATGCATGACAGGACACATAATGGGAAAGTATTGGGTGGCAACATTTTTATGACTGAAAATAAAATATAACATTGTACACCCTAAATATCCATGGGTTATTAGCGAGCTGAGAAAGGGCATGATTATATCAGCCACGTGGAAGACACCTACCCGGAGTTGCTGTTACAAAGACCTACCTCTTTAAACTCGAGGTAACCAAAGGTTTATTGCAATTATTAAGGCATCGGGTCAGCAGAGTGGACACCACGGGCTAAGACTACATCAAGCTCAGGGCACGAACTTGAGTTGGCACCTCTGACCTTTTATAAAGTCAACCACGCAATGTAAACGTGCATATATCAGACATCACGTGTCTGCTCCATTCCTGAATTCTCGGACACGCAGCATAAACGTGCGTGTTCAGGCACCCACGACTGGGTTGGGCCATGCGGCCCATTATCCCCCTTACCTATTGATTAGACCACACTTCATTGTCAGGTTTTAGGAATTAATCCTGAATGTCATAGAAGTGATATGATGGGTAAGAAGGTCACAGGATGACCTCCTTTGCCAACACCCAGGTGCCCTCTCCCTATAAATATGGAGACTCTGGGAGTTGCAAGGGGTTGGCTTCTAATTTGTAAGGAAATACCCTGTAAAGAATATCAGAGAGATATCAATAATATTGACTGGTGGACTAGAAGGATTTTAACCTTTGAACCACCTAAAAAAGTATTCGAGTTATAATCTTCCTTTGAGATCGTTCATCTATTACGGTTCATTGTTTAAACACTAATCCCTCTCCTTATTCTTATAATTATCTATTGCCGAAGAACCGCGTCAACATTTTGGTGCTGTCATTGAGAGCTGTTAGATTGGTGCTATCGCAAATACCCAACCATGGTAGTTACTCGCTCAAGAGATGGTAACAAGGCAGACCAACGTGATGGGCAAGAGGCCCATCATGCCGCTATGACCGATGATCAGAACCCTGAGGTTCAACAACGGCCGGGAAAGCAGCCAATAGGCCAAGATGACACTGGAAGTTCGTCTCCCCGGCCGCCCAATCCGAACCCGGATTTCTACACGGCGGTGGAAATGGAAAATGCACAGTTGAGGAGTAGCTGGCGAGAGAAAACCAACAGATTCAAGAGGTGTTGGCCCGACTACCCCCTCTTACAACCGACGCTAACGTTGGAAAGGGGCACGGTGAAACTCATAAGTCCCGTCAGGGTAATCGGTCCAGGCCCAGTCGGTTGGCCAGATCCCCAACATCAAATTCTACTCCCACGTCGCACCACCGGGAAACCACATTTTAGGAACTCCCTAGGGCCGAGCAGCAGTTCAGTCGGTCGGTCCGGACCTCAACTCCCAGCTCACTTCCGCCCTCGAGCGCACCCAGAAGGGCTCGAGGAAGCTCGCAAAGAAGATCCGGGGAGGGCTTGCGATGACAGGCCGCCCCGGCCAGCCGTCCTGCGCCCTGCTCAAACCGCCGAGCATAGGACGCGGAGGATGGTAGAGCGGAGCGGCCGCGAGCTAACTTGATCCACCCTGACGGGACTAGGATCGCATCCCTGGTCAGACATCCTCCTTCACCAATAAGATACCCGTCTCCTCCTCGGCCAGTACAAGACATTCCGGCTCACGGGAGCAGTAGGAGAAATCCTCCTTCCATCGGACCTTCCCATCGTAGCCGAGCGCCCAGAGAAGTCTCGGATCCTCATCCCCAGCGGCGGGCTCCGAGCTTCTCAAATGGAAGCTATTGGACCGGAAGCCGTCGGAGTGATCTCTCCGGCAGAGACCTGTGACAACGCTTGAGCTCGAAGCAAAGTCCCCAGGCCGCCCCGAGGGGTGACCTCCGAGATCACCTAAACTCTCAGAGAGGAGACCTAGTTGGAAACGGAAGCCGTGCTTGCCAAAGGGAAGACCTGTCCGAAGTACGTGACAGCGGGAACGTCCCATACAACCTATCTCAAGATAAGAGGGACAATAACCCGCCAAACGCGTACAATGGATCCGAAGCTGTTGAACAGCCCCGGCACAACCAAGGAAGTCAGGAAAAAACCCTTGAGCGTCTGGCTCAGATGGAGGAGCTAATGAGGAAGCTCTTATCAGAAAAAGAGAAAGATGAGTATGATTCAGGGGACGAACTTGAGCTCTTCGCCCCCAGCATAGCAGCAACGGTGTATCCACTTGGTTTCCGTATGCCTCACTTGTCCAAGTTCAACGGAGACGGGGACCCATCAAATCATCTGGGTATGTTCAATACCTTGATGATGGCCCACAACATTGGTCCCGAGCTGAGATGTTTAATATTCCCTTCCACCTTGACCGGACCGACCAGGAAATGGTTCAAGCAAAGTAAAAAGAAATCAATAAGCTCGTGGAAAACCTTCTCTGCCGACTTTAAAAGGGCATTCCGAGCTTCTCAGGCTACCCGCGTCAAGGCCGATAACCTGGCGGACGTAAGGTAGCAGCCTGACGAGCCTCTGAAGGCTTACCTGAGCAGATTCGCGAATGTCGCTCCTCAAGCCAGAGACGCAGATGATAGTTCCAAGCTCATGACCTTGAGGACTGGGATCCTCGTCGGAGGCGGACTCTGGGAAGAAATACAAAGAAAGGGAGTCAGCACCGTAAACGAATTCCTAAATAGGGCCCAGGGATGGATCAACCTAGAAGAGGCCTGAGCATCAGCCACGGGAACCAGCCAGGCCCCTGAGCAGCCTGCTGGAGTGGGAACGGACGTCGTGGCAGCGACCCAAACCGTTACATAGTATAATTAGTTTGGTGGAGGCAAGAGAAAAGGGAGCAGTGAGGGCGGCCAGCACGGCCCAAAGAAGAACAAGTCAGTAGAAAAATTCAAGCCAGTCTACGTGACTTATACTGAGCTCACCCACTCTAGGGATAACATCTTCCTAGCAAATTATGTTCGCCTCCCCTGGAAGAAGCCGGAACCGTTGAAGCACCAGAAAGGGAAACGAGACCCCTCTAAATTTTGTCGGTTCCACAACGACATTGGCCACAACACCGATGATTGTAGGCACCTGAAGGATGAGATCGAGACTCTCATCAAAGTCGGACCCTTGGCTTAGTACGCACAGAATAGAGTTCCCGCCGGCCACCCAGCTCCGAAAGTCCTAATCAGTCAGCCCGGGTCTCGGGTAGATCAGGACGTCCCTCCTCCTATGATAGGAGGAGAGATCTACACGATCTCCGGAGGTCCCCATCTGGCTGGCATGAGCAGGGGTGCCCAAAAGAGATACGTCAGCGAACTTAAGGCTCATAATGGAGTGGAGTTCGTCCCTGAGCAGCATCTACCCAAACAACAACGATTGGAGAGGCAACCGATCATATTCACCAAGGAAGATGCCAGCCACGTCCAGTTCCCTCACAACGACCCTCTGGTCGTAGTGGTTCAGCTCGCTAACCGGAGGGTTAGGAGAGTACTGGTCGATAATGGGAGCTCGGTAAACCTACTGTTCTGGTCTACACTGGAAAAGATGGGTTTGTCTATCACCGATTTGAAAGCCACCTCCATGATGCTATACGGATTCTTTGGGGAAGGATCGGTGGCAATAGGAACGATCGAGCTGGTGATCACCTTGAGAGAGGGACCTCAGACAGTCTCGAAACTCCTCGAGTTTGTCATCATCGATTGTCCCGCCGCGTACAATGCCATTTTTGGTCGACCTACACTGATAGCGTTTGAAGCCATTACCTCCATCTGCCACCTCGCGCTGAAATTCCCCTCTTCCTCAGGGATATGCACGGTCCGAGGTGACCAACTTGCTGCAGGGAATGCTACAACATTTCTATGAAGGGAAAATTAAAACTCGGGCAGTTAACGATGACCGTCCAGGGCGAAAATGAGGAATCTCAGGAACTTGTGCCTAGTCCTGAGATTGAAAAACCTCAGAGTGCCAAAGGGGAGAATATCATCCTAAATGATGATATCGACCCCAGAATAGGCGAGGATAAATCTGAGCTCAAAGCCATCGATGGGCTCAAGGAGGTAAATATCGATCCACAAAATCCCTCGCAGATGGTAAAGCTCGGGAAAAATCTATGTGGCGAAAAGAAGGCGGAGCTGATTAAGTTTCTGCAGGAGAACCTGGACGTGTTCGCATGGTCTCATGAAGACATGGTGGGGATCAGTCCGAGCGTCATCATGCACACCCTCCACTTGGATAAAAAGTGTGCCTGTGAAATCCCAGAAACAAAGGCGCCTAGGAACAACCCGTGCTGAGGCCCTAGAAGAAGAAGTAGCCCAGCTCTTAAAGTGCGGCTTTATCCGCGAGGCGAAGTTCTCGATCTGGGTCGCCAATCCTGTGTTGGTCCCAAAGCCCAACGGGAAATGGCAGACCTGCATCGACTTCTTTGATCTGAACAAAGCCTCCCCCAAAGACTGCTTCCCTTTGCCAAGGATCGACCAGCTGGTAGACGTCACGGCGGGGCACGAGCTCATGTCTTTTATGGATGCATATTCGGGCTATAATCACATCGCCATGAATCCAGCGGACCAGGAGCACACTAGCTTCATGACCCCGACCAATGTTTATTGTTACAAGGTCATGCCCTTCAGGCTGAAGAACGCCGGAGCTACATACCAGAGGTTGGTAAATAGGATGTTTGCCAACCAGATCGGGAAGAACATGGAAGTGTATGTTGACGACATGCTGGTCAAGTCGAAAACTGCCAATAACCATGTTTCCGATCTAGAGGAATGCTTTAAGATATTGAGAGAATACGACATGAGGCTTAACCCACAAAAATGCACGTTCGGGGTCGCATTAGGGAAATTCTTGGGTTTCATTGTCAATACTAGAGGAATCGAAGCAAACCCCGATAAGATCAGGTCGCTGCTTGAGATGCCCTCGCCTCGGCCACGAAAGGACGTTCAAGGCCTGACAGGAAGGGTTGCAGCCCTTAATCGGTTTATTTCTAAATCTACCGACAAGTGTCTGCCATTCTACAACTTGCTCCAGGGGAATAAGAAGTTCGAGTGGACCGAGGAGTGCGAACGTGCCTTCCTCAACCTGAAGGCACATTTACCCGAGCCGCCCGTATTATCCAAACCAACGGCAGGAGAGCCTCTTTTCCTTTACCTAGCTGTCACGGAAGATGCAGCTAGCGCCGTATTAGTCCGAGAAGAAGACCGGTCTCAGAAGCTAGTCTATTACATCAGCAAGAGGGTTCTCGGAGCTGAATCCCAGTATTCGTTGATGGAGAAGATGGCCTTCTATCTTATCACGACCTCTCAGAAGCTCAGGCCGTATTTTCAGTCCCACTCAATACATGTCATAATCGATCAGCCTTTAAGGCAGGTTTTGCAAAAACCTGAAGCATCGGGACGTCTGTTGAAGTGGGCTATTTAGCTCAGCCAATTCAAGATTTTGTACATACCGCGAACTGCAATAAAAAGCCAGGCCCTAGCTGATTTTGTGGCAGAGTGCACGAGGTTCCGAGAAGATCCTGTAGAAGAGTCAACCCAGGCCTCCTTACCCCCAGCCTCATGGAAGGTCTTCGTAGATGGCTCGTCTAACGAGAACGGCTCCTGGGCTGGAATCATATTGATTTCCCCAGAAGGACATCGATTCCACTTGGCGTTGCGGTTTGGATTCAAAGCGTCCAACAACGAGGTCGAATATGAAGCTTTACTGGCCAGGCTAAGGGTGGCCCAGGAGCTGAAGGCCAGCTCCGTCCAATGTTACAGCGATTCCCAACTCGTGGAAAACCAAGTGTTAGGGGAATACCAAGCATGGGGAACCAAGATGGCTGCTTACCTGGCTAAGGTAAAAGGTAAGCTATCTGCATTTGAGCGTGGCTCAATTGAGCAGATACCTCGGGAGCAGAATGCCAATGCGGACGCCCTGGCAAAGCTCGCTACCTGTGGAGAGACGGAGACTTTGGGGTTAGTGCTGGTAGAGTTCTTGGAGAAACCAAGCATAGAGGAAGTCGGGGCGGAGGTTGAGATGATCGACACCAGACCGACCTGGATGACCCCCATCCTCGAATACCTCACAGCAGGAAAGTTACCTGAAGAGTGAAATGACGCAAGGCGGGTACTTTACCAGGCTCCAAGGTATATAGTGGTAGATGGGATATTATACCAGCATGGACACTCTTTACGTCTCCTATGGTGTGTTATGCCAAGCGAAGCGAAGACCATTTTGTAGGAAGTGTACGAGGGTTTTTGCGGAGATCATACTGGGGGGCAAAGCTTGGCCCTGAAGATATTAAGGCAAGGATATTACTGGCCCACTTTGTCAAAAGACTCGATTTCTTGTGTCAAAAAATGTGACAAGTGCCAGTGATTTGCCACAGTTGCCCGAGCTCCCCGGTCGAGCTGAAGATGATCTCGTCCCCGTGGCCATTCGCGGTCTGGGGGATTGATTTGGTTGGCGCCCTCCCTACTGGAAAGGGAGGAGTTCGTTACGCGGTGGTGGCTATCGACTACTTCTCTAAGTGGGCAGAAGCAGAGCCCCTGGCAACAATCACTTCAAAAAGAGTCCTCGACTTCGTGGTTAAGAGAATTATCTTCCGATTCGGGCTACCAAAGAAGATCATATCAGATAATGGAACGCAGTTCGATAGCGACCTCTTCGTCGAGTTCTGTGAGAGGCACGACATTGTAAAGAGCTTCTCCTCTGTGGCCTACCCCCAGGCCAATGGGCAGGTCGAGGCCGTCAATAAGAAGCTAAAAACAAGCCTTAAGAAGAGACTGGACGAAGCCAAGGGAGCCTGGCCGGAACAGCTACCCCAGGTACTGTGGGCATACCGGACCTCACATCGAACGCCAACGGGTCATACTCCTTTCTCCCTGGCTTTCGGGAGTGAGGCAGTCCTTCCTGTCGAAGTAAAGGTAGCCTCGCAAAGAGTCCAGGCATTTGACCAAGACCGCAATGAAGAATTGCTCTACGCGTCCCTTGACCTGATTGACGAAAGACGAGAAGATTCACAGCTACAGCTCGCGCATTATCAGCAAAAGATCACTCGTTATTTCAACTCAAAGGTCAGAAAACACGCCTTTAGCGTTGGTGACCTAGTCCTCAGAAGAGTCTTCCTAGCCAGTAAGGATCGCAAGGACAGAGTATTGGGATCGAACTGGGAAGGGCCCTACCAAATAACCAAGGTCATTAAAGAAGGAACCTACAAGTTAGCTCGGCTAAATGGAGAAGCAGTCCCACGAACTTGGAACGCTATCCATTTGAAGAAATATTATCAATGATATCTTTATAAGGAGTAATCAGAAAAGCCATCTTTTGTTTATTAAGTAGTGAGAATTAAATCTTTTTACATTATTGTGTATATTTGTGGATGTAAAGTCAAGTAACCACGAGAGACCCTTTCTTAATTACTTGGGGGGCATATGTCCTGGATATAACTAGGTCGTCCAAAAACTTAGAAGTTGAATAAAATTGATTGATCGATGTTTTTCTTAAAAAGCACAAGATATCGATAAAAGAATAACGCGAACTAAGTTGTATCCTGGATATAACCAGGTCGGCCTAAAAACTTAGAAGTTAGTTCAAATTGATTGATCGATGTTTTTCTTAAAAAGCACGAGATATCGATAAAGGATTAACACGAACTAAGTTGTACCCTGGATATAACCAGGTCAGCCTAAGAACTTAGAAGTTGATTCAAATTGATTGGTCGATGTTTTTCTTAAAAAGCACGAGATATCGATAAAGGATTAACACGAACTAAGTTTTCAAATTAATGTCATGGATTCAACCAGGTCCTAAAGACTTATAAGTTAATTCAAATTGATTGATCGATGTTTTTCTTAAAAAGCACGAGATATCAATAAAGGATTAATATGAACTAAGTTTTCCAATTAATGTCCTGGATACAACAAGGTCCTAAAACTTAGAAGTTAATTCAAATTGATTGATTGATGTTTTTCTTAAAAAACACGAGATATCGATAAAAGATTAACACGAACTAAGTTTTTAAATTAATGTTCTGGATACAACCAGGACTTAAGTCTTAGAAGTTGGTTCAAGTTGATTAACATGTTTTTTCCTAGAAAAGCATAAGATGTCGATCACAACACCAACAAAAACTAAGTTATCACTAAGTGCATAGAAGAGAAATAAAGTCGGGGCAAAAATATGTAAATCAATTGAAATAAAGTTGGGGATACCAATTGTCTCAAGGTTAAAAAACCACATAATATAAAGTTACAAAAAAAAAATATAAATGATAAAAGGAAGGGAGAAAAAATCCTAAGCCTCGTCAGGTCGCTCTGATGAGGTCACCCCCTCGCCATCCTGCTCGGTGGTAGTAGAAGTCTCCCCGGTCTCGGAGGGCGCCTCTTGTTGAAGGCAAGCTTTGAACTTCTCCAAGAAGGACTCCCACACGTCCGGCCCCAGGAAGGAGAAGTCACCTTCCGGGTTGAAGACCTAGAAGTGGTACAGCATAGCCTCCATGGAGGAGCTAGAAGCTGCCTTCTCCGTCGCCAGAGAAGCCTTGGCCTCCTCGGCCTCGACCTTCGCAGCATCTAGTGCGGCCTGGGCAGCCTTGGCCTCCTCGAGCTCGATCTTCGTAGTAGCTAGGGCGACCTTGGTGGCCTCGACCTCCTGCAACTTGGTCTGAGATAACTCCAGCTCGGTTTGCGCAGCGACCGAAGCGGCCTGCGCAACCCTCTCATTTTCCTGGGCAGTTGCCACGGCCGCCTTGGCGTCCCTTTCTTATTGTTGAGCAGTCGTGAGGGCGACCTGCGCAGCCTGGTGCTCGCCCCTGATCTTCTCGATCCTGACCCGGGACCGAGATATGCTCCGGTGGAGGGCCAAAACCGCCTAAAAGACCAAAAGATAATAAGGCAAGTGCCTTAGGAAAAAAATAATAATACACACAAACAGGGAGTACCAGTGGCAAAGCCAACTTACCGTAAGGGTCATCCCCAATGAAGACTCCATCACATTCTCAGGGCTCCTTGTCTCGATCTCTCGCAGATCCCTTGAGGTGGCACTGTAGCAATAATCCACCATGTAGGTCGCGGTTTCGTAGACCGTCCCCATAAAGACCTCGGGGACTTTCTCCAAGGCCTGGGGGTTGACCGGGACGCGCACACTGGGGGTCGGAGCTGCCAAGGTCCCAGTGGATGCCTCTGGCTCCCGAATAGAGACAGGAGGTCGCAGGGGAGGTGGAGCCATCATCTTCTCCATTGCAGGAGGGGGTGGAGGCACCTTCTCTAGAGCAGCAGGGGCTTGGTTTTTCCCCTTTGCGGGAGACTTGGAGGAAGTCCCGATGGCTTTCTTCGCCATCCAAAGCCTCTTCACCATGGGCCTGGAAGACCTAGAGGAAGGGTTTCCTCCAGGGAACATAGCTCGAAGATCATTGCTCCCGGGCTGCGACATCTCCTCTGTTGAAACAAAGACAACAAAGCATTAATATATATGTAAAAATATTTGTGAAAAACAAAAAAAAAGGGAAGCAGAGCTTATGTATTGAAAGGGGTCCTACCCTCCGAGCTAGAGGAGGAATCTATGGTCACGACCTCCAGCCCCAGAGCTTTAGCGGGGGAGTCTAAGATAATGACTTCACGAGATAGAGGAGGCTCTGGGTCCAAATCTGCCTCGGGACTGGACTCTTCTATGTACTGCCTAAGACCCAGAGCTACTACACCCTCCAGGAGGGAGGGCCACAACCTAAGATTGGTCCCGTACTCCTCGAAAAAGGCCGACCTAAAGGCCAATGAATTATCTACAACTATAGTACCCCTAGGGCAGCTCATGTCATAACACAGCACGAGCTGGTCGACGCATTGGAGTAGGGTGATGTCACGGTCTGGGTCATTTTGGTGGCGATGAACAGGTTGGCTGGGGTTAAACCTAGCAAGTCGTAGGTTGGCAGTGGCCCTATCTAAGTCCCTAAATAAATAAGGGTTACCTTGGCCGGAGGGGTCGGCTGCTGCCCCGGACTGGGCCCTCTCTGTATTGACTTCTTGGGCGACCTCCAGAGCCCGCTTCCGCCGCACGAGGGGCACCTCGTCCTCCTCATCATCATCCTCATCCTCATCCGCGGCTGCCTCCTTGAGGATGGGCACCATCTCACGAGCAGCGGGGATGGTCCGCGGTCTCCTCAAGGCCAGAGTCTGGCCCGGAGAGATTAACTTACACGCCAGCATCGTCTCGTCAAACACAAGTTGGCGATAATCCTTTTCACTTGGGGGGAGCCCCGCCAAGGTTTCATATTGACCCCCAAGGGTCACTGATTTGGCCGTCCTCACGAAGATAGCTGCATGATAGTTTCTAAGTCAGGAACGAGTAAAAAAAGGCTAATCAGCAATCAACTTACGAGCTGGAGATAGAAGGAACTTACGAGGACGGTTGAAGTAGTGGTGTTCGCAGTTGCGAAACCCCTTTGACATGAAGAACTGATCCTTAAAGTCATTGTGGTGGCTGGGCAGCTCGATGACCGCAACCGAATTTGGAAAATGGGTCAGGTAGTAGAACCCGTCACCTCGCCCCCGTTGCTCCGGGCTGGCTTTGATGCAAAAGAAGTATAGGATGTCCGCCGGCATGGGGACCTCCCATTCCTGCTTCAGGAATAAATACTTTAACCCCGCTAACAGACAGTAGGAGTTAGGGGGAAGCTGGAAGGGGGCCAGCTCCACGTAATTTAAAAAATTCGTGAAATAATGGTCTAATGGGAGGAAGGCCCCAGCCTTGAGATGCTCATCGCTCCAGATGGCGTACTCCTCGTCGAGCGGTGCGTAGCTTCGCTTGCCTTCAAGGGGAGGTCGGGCGTCCAGGGCGCCCCTCCTTATCTCAATGTTATGGGAAACCAAAATTTTGTTGACTTTCCCTTGGGTGGTGACCTTCGAGGCGATCCTCTCAGCCTCGAAAAAGGCGTCGGGCCCCACCTCGACCTCCTTCTCCATGGTGGGGCCAAAGTTGGGGATTGGGGAGTCTGTGGCCACCTCTTTCCCCTTACTGGTTTGCTAGGAGGACGAGCTACCAACACTCTTCTTGGGTGCACTCTTCTTGGGTCCCATCTGGTCACCTAACGAACAAAGAAGAAAGTTTAGAAAAGGCGACCTAAGCATAAGAAATAATTTAGCGCGAAGGGTTTCCTTTACACGGGCTGAGGTAATCTCAGCCCGCGGCGAGTGAGACCATGCAGTTCTATGAACACGCGCCTCTGCTCCCAACGGGTCCCCGATTACTCGGAATCCGTGTGTCAGAAGGGTCAGAATAAAAGTTTTCCTTGGAAGGAAAGTTTCAGTAGGCAACAGTAGGAAAAACCGCCTGTGAAGCGTGTCCCCTAAGCTACCCGGTTTTTGCACCCTAAAAGCTTGTTGTTCCAAACAGGCATAAAAATTTCTACCCAGAAAATCACCCCAGAATTTGTATCCTATGAGTCATGCTCATAAACAGTTTTTCCTACGGTCGATACCCCTAGGATAAAATCCTACGCATAAAATACTAGCAAAGAAAAGAAAAAGACCAACAACCTACTGCATGCGGCTAAAGAGAAAGTTTACCTAAGCAACAGTAAGGGAAAACATTTAAAGCATGCAACAAACAGAGGACTTACAGAAATTTCTTGCTGTGTAAAGACTAAAAGGAACATCTGGGTTGAAATCCTACTGGAATCGTTGATAACGGAGTCACAAAAGAGCCCTCGTGTCTGAACCTTTGGAACGCTGGAAATAGTGACCAGGAGAAAGAAAGGGTTTTGAGACTGAGAAGAAAGAAGAAGATGAGAAAATTTTCAAATGAAAGGGTGGCTCATGCGAAAGGTGGCCAGCCTTTTATATACGTAAAAGGCCAAAGGATGAGGGCCGTTTGATCATCTTGATGTAGGATACGAGGATCACTACTCGAAAGACGAAACGACGGCCAAAGATAGGCTAGGCCATTTAATGCAGTTCTCGAAAGACGAACCGTCACCGACCACGATGCTCCACGTATTCGATACCAGCGTAATGGTCGGAATGTGAAGAGTCCACAAAGAAGCCTGAAAGCCCCCACTGTGGCCCCAGGTGACGTCATATGCCACGAGCAGGGGCTTGGGGGGCAAATGTACACCCTAAATATCCATGGGTTATTAGCGAGCTGAGAAAAGGCATGATTATATCAGCCACGTGGAAGACACCTACCCGGAGCTGCTGTTACAAGGTCCTACCTCTTTAAGCTCGAGGTAACCAAAGGTTTATTGCGATTATTAAGGCATCGGATCAGTAGAGTGGACACCACGGGCTAAGACTACATCAAGCTCGGGGCACGAGCTTGAGTTGGCACCTCTGACCTTTTATAAAGTAAACCACACAATGTAAACGTGCATAACATGTCTGTTCCATTCCTGAATCCTCAAACACGCAGCATAAACATGCGTGTTCAGGCAATCACGACTGGGTTGGGCCATGCGGCCCATTATCCCCCTTACCTATTGATTAGACAACACTTCATTGTCAGGTTTTAGGAATTAATCCTGAATGTCACAGAAGTGACATGATGGGTAAGAAGGTCACGGGATGACCTCCTTTGCCAACACCCAGGTGCCCTCTCCCTATAAATATGGAGACACTGGGAGTTGCAAGGGGTTGGCTTCTAATTTGTAAGGAAACACCCTGTAAAGAATATCAGAGAGATATCAATAATATTGACTAGTGGACTAGAATAATTTTAACCTTTGAACCACCTAAAAAAGTATTCGAGTTATAATCTTCCTTTGAGATCATTCATCTATTACGGTTCATTGTTTAAGCACTAATCCCTCTCCTTATTCTTATAATTATCTATTGCCGAAGAACCGCGTCAACAAACATTATTTATATTTGAAAAATATCAATTATTTGGAAAGTAAATATGTTGTATGAATGCAATAATTAAAACACATAAACTTAACATTTACTATTCCACGATAAAACTACCCAACAAATAAAGTGTTGTCTTAGAGTCGGACAAGTTAAATTCGAATAGCTTATAAGACAATCTTATCATTATTATTGAAAACGTAAAATAACATTTATTTTCTCTATTAAAAATAAAGTACCGCTGGTTTGATCAAGATACAATTATCCACCACAAAAGCTTAATTGCATCTTTGTAAGTGTTTCAGAATCCATGACTTAACTTAGAGAGTGTCGCCTTAGGGTCTGTCAAGCCTATAATACATCACTCTTTCCTATCTTCATAAGAAGCTAACCTTTGTATTAATGTCTATAAACCTTCCTTAGGGGGATGGAAACAAAGCTGCCTCGAGGCCCTATTAAAACTTCACAGTGTTGTACTAATAATGGTGACCATATGTCATATTGAGATGCTCTCCCACTTACTATTTTAGAATAAAGGTATTTATTAAAACTAATCAATTAATTCTAAATTAACCACTAGTTTATTAATAACCATATGAATGTAATTAATTACAAAATACATTTAATTATTAAAGAGCCTATTTCTCCAATTAATGTGATCTAGATAATTACCCATTACATTCATCTCACTTTGTTAAAACACTTTTTAAATAAAATTGGTTATCTTAAAGGCCTATAAAAACTATTTCTTTTATTATGGTGTGATTTACCAAGTTTTAACTAATTTAAGACTTAGCAGTTTACATGCAATTGATTTGTCCAAAACAATTCATATAAACATTTAGGACAATCCAAGATAATCATGTTTCTAAAAAATGCATGATTAATCAAAACTTTGTGGGGTTTCATGAATGACATGTAATTGACAAAAGCATGATCATATTATCAATCAAACATTAATTAACATTTATTTAAATAAATAAACAATAAATGATGAACCAAATACTATTGGGTAATAGAATATTTACAACTCTTTGAAAAAATAGAAATTAAAATTATAAAATGGCATTTAGTTGTTTGCAAGACTCCAAGAATGCTTCTCTTATCATATTGGCCCATCTTTATAATTCTTAGGAATTTATTAGGCCCAAATAATTAATTAGAAACTAATTTTCTAATTAATTTATTTAATTAAAATGAAATTTTAATTAAATAACTATTTTGGTCATCTTTTAATTTAAATAATTAAAAGAATCAAATTCAAATAATTATTTAAACTTAAGATAAGATTTTAACCAACTAAAAAATATTTTATTTTTCTACAAAAAATAAAATAAGATAATTATATTTTTAAATTCAAACAATTTAAAATTAATTAAATAAAAGATATTTTAGCACAAAAATAGGATCTTGATTGTGCACCGAGAATGGTGCCCTAGAGATCTAGGGCCGGCGAGAACAAGATGAGCCATGGGGCTCAGGTGCAGCAAGGGCAGCTGGCGTAGAGGCTCGCATGTGTAGGGCTGGCTAAGGTCGAGAGCTCGGGTGCGCAAGGGTATGGTGCATGTGCTCATTCGGCTAGGCGCGTGGCTGTGGGCTGGTGCGGCTGGGCTTTCATGGGGTAAGCACGCAACTATCTTGTGGCCGAGAGGCTCGGGGCTTGTGCCTCTAAGGTTTATGGCTCGAGTCCCTTTCTTCTTGTGTCCATATTTTTTTTAATCGAATTTCAAAAATTAAAAATTACTAAAATCTTTTGCCCTTTATGGCTTACACAAGATCTAGAAAAAATAAAATTCAAATTCTTAACCCAATAACACCATATAATTAACGATCCATCATTCAACCATACATTCAAAAAATATATCCGCCCATTCAATATACATATCAACATACATATAACAAATGCAAGAAACTCACATGGCATTTAATATATATATATATATGTAGACTGCTCTAGTACCAATTATTGGTATTAAATGAGAAAAATAAGAATACAGAACTGAATAGGATATTTAAAAATAATTATTAATACCAGTCATTATCATACATATATAGATATATTAAATAACACAAAAGGAATAGAGATTACCTCTCGTAGCCTATCGAGTGTCCTGAATCTTTTCGTAAAATCAACGATCTTCCTATCCTTTTTAAAAGCTCACACTTTAGCCTTCCAAGCTAATCCTCAAACACACAAGGACATGTGCGGGCACGCAGGATTCAAATGTTGATTTAGACTCTCTAGATGTACTCAATACATGAGATCAATAGAAGATTGAGAAGAGAGAGGCTATAGAAATTTCTAGAATTTCAGGCGTAGGAAATTCTATCATTTTTTTTTCTTAAACAGAGTTTGACAATCAAAATTAATACCTTCTTAAACTTATTGAAAAGTTTAGCTTCTTTTACAGGTTTATAAAGATAATTAACTAGTTTAATTAATCTTAAGGGTTTATACCTTTTTGGACCTTGTGTTTTTCCCCATTACCTGTTTGGACCCTATGTTTTGACAAATTACTTTTTGGACCCTATGTTTTGTAAAATGGTTAAAATAGAACCCTAAACTCAATTTTGATGAAGAAAAAATTGAATATAACAACACCGTTTTTAAGCAGAATGATTTTATTTTTGTTATGAATTGTTAGTTTGGTAAATTATTTGTGATTTTAGTTGAGAAAACATTGACCAAAATCGGGTTTAGGGTTCTATTTTAACCATTTTACAAAACATAGGGTCCAAAAAGTAATTTGTCAAAACACAGGGTCCAAACAGGTTATGAAAAAAAAACACAGGGTCCAAAAAGGTATAAACCTTAATCTTAATTTTATTTAAATAAAACTAATCAGTTACATCTATTTTAATTGTTTAATTTAAATCATATTTAAAAAGAATAATTAAATATGATTAAATAAACCAATTAATTTGAAATTCAAAATTCAAATCTCATGGATAAAAATATCCTTGCGTGGCGCCACTCATATGGCTATCCCTGATTTTCTCATTTGTTTGTTTAATTAATATTTATGATAATATATTTATCCCAAAATAAATATTAGTTAATTGAAAATTAACTTTATCTAAAACTATCAGTTTTAAATAAATAAATATCTTATAATAATAATAAACTCTCTCTCTAAATTAATCCAAACATGATTAATATTTATTTTAACATAAAGTTTTTCATAATAAAAACTATATAGCTAAATAATTAATTAATTCACAATTAACCAATTGTCTATAATTATCACAAAATTATTTTCTTCCCGTGGAAAATTAATTCCTTTGTAATTTAGTCATTCTCTTTACAAATCTTCCTTATAACATCCTTACCCTTGCAGTGTAGAACAGATGTGACCTAGAGACCATGGACCTATATTATGAAGCTCCAATAAACTAGATTATTAATCAAACTCTTTAATCTAATAATATTATTTAATAATTCCATGATTGCTCCACTATAAATATGGAATTGCACTCTAAGTATTTATAAAATTATATTTACAGAGTTTTCTTTGATGTCCATCGATATAATCAATAAATGTAGACTTGTTCTTCATTTATTGGTTCGTTAATTAGAGCTAGTCAAAATTATCGTTCTATTCTTCTAATTACCTCTTGTTCCTTAAGTACTATTAATTCACTAGCGAATAATTAATCTATAATCAAATTATAGATTTGAGCTCAATAACTATTCAGTTCCAGAATTAACCATTAAGGGGACCAATATTTGATCTGTTAGGAAAGTATGGATTCCATTATACTAAGAAACCTTAACGAGTAAATCAAAAGATCCAATAAGCACAAATAGGAGTTCATGGCTACTCAGGATTTAGACTGATCTACAAATGCTCATCTATTATGATAAGAATTAAATCTTTATGGCAATCAGTAAGTTTATAAAGATAAATAATTCATATCGGTCCTGTCATATATATTCTCTTTATATACAATACCTTAACCAAGATGTCTATCCACATCAGTAATCTGAATCTAGATTGCTTGCATCCTGTATGCTTTGTAAACCGTACTAGTAACCATTCATTAAAGATCCATTACTTTACTAGGTTACTGACTATTTTATTCATTGTATATGATTTTAATTCTCTCGTACTAATACGAGATCATATCCTCATAAATGAATATCAAATTTTATTATACTCAAATAAATTATTCAAACAATAATTATAACATCCAAATATAATAAAATTGCACTTTGATTTAAATCAATAAAATGTATTTATATGCTTTTAGGGCATAAATACTGACAAGGGCCACTATGGGGGTGATGTACACACTCGACTGGCACAGGTCATAATCTTGGTGCTCAGTGATGCACCTCACTTGGCACAAGCTGTGTAAATAGTTTATATGTTTTAATGAGCTCATTTATAACCTTCGAAGCATGCTACTCATTGTTTATGTTTAATATGGTGTTTATTATGTTGTGGTGGGTTTTCTTGCTGGGAAACTACTCACAGGTGCTCTATGGTGCAAGTAAGGCCCAAGGAAGTCGACCAGCCATGAGTTGGAGGGCTTTGGAGCGGCGCATACATGTTTTGTGATATCCCGTGCTGGTTCGAGCTGATGAAGAATTATATGGAATATTATTTTGATAAATGATATTATATGAAATTGTGTTATTTCGTGAATTTTTATAGTTGTTGTGATGATCTGGTAAAGAGTTTATGCTTATGCAAAGAAAGATTGGTCTCGGATCAAGGGGTAAACCCTAATGGTAGAAAAATCTCGAATTAAATAAAATAGGGAATACTATGACATCAAAATATTTTTGGCAACGGGAAAATTTTTGTTGAACCAATTAATTTTAAGAAAATCGTTGGGGTTTGAATTCCAATCAACCATGCTTAAGAATGAAAAATTTTCTTGCTTTGGCCTTTAAGGGCATTTTGGTCAATATGTGATAAATTGAAAAGAAATATTCGATATTGTTACAAATTTTATTTTTTTGGTCACAAATTAATTTATTTAATTATGCTTGAAGATTTAAAAACTATAGGTTAAAAATTAAGCAAAATTTAGAGCACAAAATTACCAAAGGGCCCTTGAGTTCTTTATGTGTGGGGTAAAATAAGCAAGGGCATAAAGGTAAATTCCAAAGGAAGAGAGAGAGAGAGAGAGATGGGCGACAAGGCTAGGGGGTAGACCCTAGGGCTCTCATGAGCCAGGTCACATACCCCAAAGAGCCAAGAATATGAAGAGTTTTACCCTATTCACAAGTTAAGAGCTTAATCATTTTGTTTTTCTCTCAAGCACTTCCTCTGCATCACTCTCTTCCCAAACCTGAAACCCTCTCTGTCCCTAACCTCAATTGATGCAACAAACTCCCTTATTCTCCATTGGAGAATGATGATGTTAAAAAAGAAATCATTGTCTAGTGTAAGTATAAGACTCCTTGTGCATTTCCTTTTCTTTCCCTTCAAACTCGAAACCCTAGGGGGTTTCCTTGTGCATGCATGTAATCTAATAGCCATGCATGGCATTGATCTTGTGTTCTAGGGTTCAAGAGAAGCTTTCACTAGTTGGATGTCAAAGATTGAGCACCTTTGTGATCAAATAAAGCAAGGTAAGAGGTTTTTATAAGTTTGGATGTTCTTGTCCCTCTTCTAAGTTCTTCCAACCCTAATCCTTTCTTAAAAATATGCATGTGGGACTTGGGGCTCAGTTTTGAGAGTGTAGAGCACAAAGGGAAGTTTTTGAAGAGCTAAGGAATACATCTCCAAGCTAGGGTTTCAAAAGGTAGAAATCTATGGTTGTGATGGTTTTTGTAGATCTGGTTGTATAGGGTATTTCAATAGATTTTGGAGCCTATTTTATTCTAAGGTTGAGATTGTGTGATATTATGAATTGCATGCATGCATGTGGCTAGGATTTATGCTAGAAATGCTTGTTGTGGTTAAGTGTGAGTAAAAATGTATGCTGCAAAAATTCGTAGTCTGGCTTCCAATGGGTCAGAGCGCACCCTACTACCTTTTTTTTGTGAAAATAATCTGTGTGCTTTGAGAGTACTTGTTGTTAGGCTTTGGAAAATCACAAAAAGGTATTTTTAAGCCGAAGTTATGCACTTTTTGGCATTGTGATGCAAATCTGGAAAATTTCTGAGCAGCATGCATTGTCCAGATTTCTTTATCTTTTGAACCGGTTTTACTAATCTAAAAGCTATGAAATTTGGTAGAATGTTAGCTGATACATGTATAAGGAGCCCTATAAAATTATAGAGGAAAATATGTTATGGTTTAAGAAAAATTGTTTTTCAAAGTTTTCCCTAAAATCTGGAAAAAACTTATGGGCAGCAAGCACTGCCTAGATTGCTTTAATTATTGGAATGAGTTTTACTATCCAAAAAATTATGAAATTTTGAAAGAAGTTAGTTCAGATATTTATTAGGACCCCTGAAAAATTTAAGAGAAAAATGTATCACGGTTCAAGAGAAATTGTTTTTCTAACTTTTCTTTAAGTAGTAATTCCAGTCCATAACGAAAATTGATTTTCGGGGGTTAGTTCTCCTAACCTAAAACGAGTTTTGACGCGAGATTTTCGCCTAGTTCCTGTCCTTATGAAGCAGAATACGTGAACGATTGTTAAATGACATTGGCCAAAAACCTCAACTTATGGAAAAAGTTTAAAAATGGGACTTTATCACTTTAAATCAAATAGTGAAAGTAAAATTTTGGAAATGAGAAAAATAGTTCTTTTACAAAGGTAACTAACGATTTGGAGGTTTAACCAATCCAAAATCAGCTTGAGTTAACTAAATTATGATTTTTACTATTTTATAAATTAAGGGTCCAATTGCCCTTCTTTTCAAAAATACCACAAAAAGAGATTCTAGGTTATCAATAAAAAATTGGTAAAAATAAGAGTTTAGGTTATGAAGGACTTTTATGAACAAGGGGTAACTTTGTCAGATAATAATAGTTAAAGGGTCAAAAAACTGTATTTTGGTATATGATAGAAAGTGGTGAACATCGTAAAATATTGATTAGTTATGATATTTTTATAAAGATGTGAGTTGTTAAAACTCCCTTTTCTAAAACCAAAGTACAAGTTATCAAATAAGGGAGTTCTTTATTGAAAGAATATTAAAACACACGGTACAGAGAGCGTGTTACAGTGAGGCCGGTTTTCCTACAATAACTTAAAGACTGAAAAAAAATCTGGCCTTATACATTATGAAGTGTATATGAGGCTACAATATAGAGTCTCTGCGAGTTTATTATATGCAGCTATGGTAGAATATTAGCTATAAGAATATTCCATAGTTTAATCTGACTAGACTGTACTAATTACAGTAACCGCTGAAGGGAAAAATGAATAGCATCATTAAGGATCCAACTTGGAACTAAGGACTCCAAGTAAGTTGGCCTTTCCCTTCTTGGTTATAACATGAATATACTAGTGTGTGCTTATAGTAGTAGATTACACTAGTTTTATTTGGGTCGTTAAGACCAGGGTATGCTTAATACCCACTCTTGCAATGCTTTTGCATTCTGCGACTAAATGGTATGTAGGTTCGGGTTGGAGCAAGAACCTTAGCGTAATATAGTCCGGGTTGGAGCCAGGACACGGTAAGCTAAAGTCTGGGTTGGAGCTAGGACATGGTGAAAATATAGTCCGAGTTGGAGCCAGGACATGGTAAAAGTATATAGTCTGGGTTAGAGCCAGGACAATGGAAATATAGTCTGGGTTGGAGCCAGGACATTAATGGTGGACTTGGATTGAGGCCCTTGCTGTTAATCTATCCATTAGTTATGATATGTGTTATATGTATCTTGAATGTTCTGGGAATATTCTGAATGCAGAATATTATGATATGTGTTATATAGCTTGAATGTTCTGAGAATTTTTTGAGTGCAGGTTATTGTGATATGTGTGAACTTGGTTGCTAGAAATAACCAAAGTATTTATTTTGGATATGGTTATATATCTTGAATGTCTAGGATTTGCTGAGTGCATGGTTGTTATGATATGTATGAAAATTCATTGTTGGGTGCAACCAAAGTGCTTGATTTTTTGTTATGATTATTACTTGTGAAATTGTATGACAGGGTTGGAACTTATCCAATACCCTAGTAACTAGTAGCTATATCTACCTTAGGTCGACCCGTTACTGGGTTTCAGTATGATTGTGTGTAAGACTATTCTTACTAAGCATTGTCGCTTACCTAGTTATTCATTTGTAGGTAAGTACAAAGGCAAAGTGGATCAATGAGCGCCAGAGTCTACTTGTGGATATATACATGTGGCCTGACCTGCGAAGGTTTTTGATGGATCGCCATTTTGAAAAGAAAAAGTTGAAAGCTCGTTATTACATTTGGGATAATTACTTTATTATAACTATGTGGATGAGTATTTATATTTCCGTTTGCTAAACTAAACGTGTGCGCACACGACCTTTTTAAAAGTTTTTTTATATGGATTTTCAGTATGATGAGTTAAGGTGAAAATTTTAAATTTCCGTATGATTTTTGGTCTTGTATGTTTTGGGTTGTTACATATTTGACTTGCTTGACCGTCACAGTCGGGATATCTGAGGGACTTAGAGTAAAAGTCAACTTTTGGCGCTTAGGCCAACTATTTTTTAGAATGATAAATGTAATTACATTTTGTATGAACCTTTTTGGGATCCCTTATAAATATTTAAAGTTTTAATGAAAAGTATAAACATTTTGACCAAATTTTTTAGCACTTATACTTCAAATTTTCTTTAATTATACTTTTGAGTCCAAATGACTTGCTTAACGAGCTAAGCATTATTTTAAACACACAGTGTAACGGTACTAGATTAGTAGGGCGTCACAGGCATGGCCCGAGCTATAATACATAGTATCTTACAATGGAGCATAAGTACCCCTCGGATCATGCAAACTCCTACGCCGCATAGTACTTATCTCGAGGGTCTCGGGTGCGACCAGAACAACAATTACACAATGTCTCACGTGAAGCATAAGTGCCTCCAAGTCATTGTCTCTAAATGAGCCATCTCTTTAACTAGCGTATAATAAGCCATACTCTAGCAAGCAATACACTAGTTCATTCATGTTGTAGACAAGTAAATCACATACCGACTTACCAGCTGTCCTTTGCTGCCCACAGGAAATCTTCCCACGGAGAATCTTGTCTTGTTAGCACACACTGTAACTAGCATATACTGTACTCGAATTATAGTAGATTATTATTCTACCTTGGGCATTAAGGTCACAATCGAATAACCATGGGGGTATTATCGTCCTCACACTTTTTAAGTCGTAGTACCCCACTTAAGGTTTTCAGAAAAATTCCCCCCAACGGATCTAGTTATTTGAAAGTTGGCTTTTACAAAATTTTCCATTCAAATTTTACCGATTTGACCCTTTCTTTGATAAGTTACTAAAATTCTAATATATATATTTTTGTAAAATCACTTAAATCGTAAACTTTGATAAATTTGGTTAATTTAATTAATTATAAAGATATTGATTCACTTTAGTATGTTTTTAAGAAAAATTAAGAGAAAGTTGATTTTATTTTAAAAAGATAGTTTAATCCATTTCTTAGAAAAATTAAGGTTGTGGACCATTTTTAATTTCTTAAAGAAAATTTCATTAATTAATAAAATTATTAATTTTTTAGTATCAAAATTAACCTTAATAATTATTTAATAAGATAAACTTAAATCTAATTATCAAGAATAAATTACATTTTTTAGCCAAACATTTAGAAAATTTCCCAATTTTCTTCTAAGTATAAATTGTCAAGACTTAAATATTTTCTCACATAAAATCATAAATTGCCTATGGAATGTTGGGTTCCATCACTAAAAATTCATCCAAAGTCCAATCATGTATGATCAGCCAACATATAAGCATTATTACAATTCTCATAATGAATTTAAACACATCAAATTATACAAACATGGAAAATTATTCAAATATCAAGCATAAATATAGTGGAGGTGACCATATTCCTCTTGTAGACAACTTGTTTGGTTTTGGATGACCTCTAACACTTCTATTCCTAGCTCAAACCTTCAATCTACATATTTACACTCCCCATAATCCTAACAATTAGTTTATACAAGCTAACAAGTGCAACTGAAAGAAGAAACTAACAAAACTTACAACTTTGACAAAGAAAAAGTCTAGACTTTCACCCTTGGCGTTCTAGCTTTGTATAGTTTTTCCTAGCTTCAATAAAGGATCAATGGTTTAGGATTATGTGTATAGAAGGGAGGAGATGAGAGAATGAGAGATTTGGTGAGGAATGAGATAAAACCTGGGAGCAAAGTTTTGAAAAATTAAATTATGAAAACTTTCTTTGACTTTTTCCTTTTATATGGTGTATAAATGAAACTTTAAATGACCAAATTTAGCACACCAATTTTTGTTTATTATTTGTTATTAATTGTTTATGTGATTGTTATTTTTTAATTTAATTACTTAAATGTTAATTGTTTAATATTTTTATTTATTTTATTTAAATTGTAAATTGATGTGCATGAGTTTTGATTGGGTACATGTGTGTGCATGATTAGTAGTGATAGACTTGAGCACATGAGTGTGTGCATGGTATGCACGGTGAGCATGCACTAGATTACCATGTATTTTCCATTTTTCTTAGTTAATTATTTAAAAAAAATAACAAGAGAAAAATGGAAGCAAATTGTGTAGAGAGAGAATAAAAGAGTGGCATGTGAGTGTAGGCCAATGAAAAGAAAAACATTCCTTAATCATGTATTAACATCTTTTCTCTATTTTAAATTAGAGGAAAAAATTAATATATTTTATGAATGGACATTATAATATTGAGGATAATGTCATTAGTTGTCTTTTGACCATTTGAGCAAGTAAATTGGGAATTGATGGAGGGAATATTGGGGTCTTGGCCGAAGGGAAGATTTTAGTTTTTGAGTTGTTGAACTCTATCAAGGAGGTAATAGAGCCTCTAGCCTTGTTATTGTTTCATTGATTGCTATAATCTCTTTGGATATAACTAAAGTGTATTGTTTATAGGTTGATTGATTTGTGTTCCTTATTGTGATTTGTTAATTGTTCCCTATTTTGTTAAATCCATAGAAAAATGCTAAGGGTTCTTGTTTATGAGTTTTGAAAGGTGGGTTGTTGTTTTGAGCATGTAGGTTTCAGCTAGGGTAGGTATTAGAAATCATGATCTTGTTGTATGTTATTGTTATATGTTTAATATTTCATTTTATTTAATTTTTTTTTTGAAAGCATGTTAGAGTTGTATATGTGTTGTATCTATATTTTGTAATATAGGGTTTCATGTAGATTGTTAAGAGTTTTGATTTGTGTATCTGTTTTTGTTTAAAAATTGTTATTGGGATCTTGATGCTCAAGGATCTTTTAAGAATTGTGATTTCATTTATGATAAAGAATTAATATTGAATTATTATTGCTTCTCTAAATCTTGATGTCTTGATAATGAAAATGCAATATTTGATGTTAGAAACATTCACATATGGTTCGGCCTAGGGTATTCTAAAAAGGGTTGTGAGTTGTGTCTTTGGTTTCTTGATTTTATCTTAAAGTTTGAGTTATGAGCATGTTTTAATTGTGATATTTCATGTTATTAGATTGTATAGAATTTGACCATGAACATACATTGTGATTTAGACTTGTTGTGAATTGTGTTAGTCTTACATGTTTAAAGCATGTTCTTGAATTTGTTCTTGTATAGAAACATGTTAAAGTGATTGGTTAAAAAAAAAGGTCTTGAAAAAGAATGATGGGTATATTTTGAGTATTTATGGCTTGTTGATTTTATTTTATAAATTATGGCAATTTGTAAATAAATTAAGAAAGAAAGCAAGCTATGTCTTAAAAATTCATATTTTAAAACTAAAACAAGTAAAAGATGAATTTCATGAATAAATATTGCATTATCCATTAATAAGGTTTATGCAGATTTTTTTTCTTGAAATATTATGTTAAAAGATGTCTAGAAATTGCTTTATAAAATAATGTGGGTAATATTAATCCTTGTACCAATTTTTAGATAATTATAAATAATATGAATTTTGTGATCTAGAAATGTATTTTTTTTAAAAAGGAAATTAAATATATTACGTTTTATTATCTATTTTATTTTTCCAAGACAAAAGAGTACATTTATGAAATAAATTAATTATGCCAAATTATTTATTTAACAAGTAACTATAATTTTTTTTCATATTTTATGACAAAATTATGAATGACAATTGAAGCTAACAAATTATTTTAGTAAATTAAATTTTTATAATAAAATTTATGAATGACAATTGTATGATTTAAGAGAATAAAATGGTAGTAAACAAATTGGTAAAATATTTTATGCTTGCTGCATTTTTGTGAAAGTAGCAATGAAATAAAGGAATAGAATTTACCAACTTCAAAGCGAGTTTTAAGAACCCTCCCACGCATGCATGTTACATGCAAGTTTATTTTTACGTTCAATTGTATGCCAATTAATCAAATACATGGCTCTTGTTTTGTAACTATGGAGAATTATTTGTTAAGTTGTGGTGCAACTTGTGCCACGTGTGAATGACCCACACAAACATGGAATATGCTTGTATGGTATGCTTAGTTTTACTTGATATTGAGACGGGTGTTTGATTGTTATTCTAGGCTCGTTGTGAAGTATCTCACTCTTTAATTTGCTTGGAATTGAGGTAAGGAAGTTAGCTAGAATTCTTATCCTATTATGTTGAACTGTATGAGGTATCAGTTGTGAGATAAATTGTTATGTATGTATGTGATGTATGATGGTATGAAAAGCAGAGTGTTGTTAGCATGCTGAACGTGGCACAACAAATGAGTTTCTAAAGTATGGCGTAACTCATAGGGCGGACGCGCCGAGGTTATTCTAGGACATGAGATTAACTCACAGAGGAGGATTTACTAGTTACCTCGTAAAATTGTCTGCTTTATTTGGTATGATTAATTTTTCAGATAAAGTGTATGAGGATGTGATATGTCTATGATATGTTATTTTAAGCTTATGTACGATGAGAATAGTTTTGTATTGTACTTATGTAAATTTTTGTTATTGTTTGTACTTCCTTATTGTGATTTTTGTGACATCCTGTGTTTTGAACACACATTAGTAGCCGATTCGGACCGGTGAAATTTTTTGTGAAATATTATTTTTAATAATATTATATGAATTTGAGACAATTCGTGATTATTTATATTGCAAAGAAAAACTTGGTCTTGGACAAAAGGGTAAACCCTATTGGGAGAAAAGTCTCAGATTAAATAAAATAGGAAAAAAAATACTATGACATAATAATATTTTTAGGCGATTGAGGAATTTATTGTTAAGCCAATAAATTTTAAGAAATTGGTTGAGGTTTGAATTCCAATGGATTATGCTTAAGGGTGAAAAATGCTTGCTTTGGCCTTGAAGGGCATTTTGATCAATACGAGATAAATTGACAAATTATTTTTAATAGTGTGACAAATTTTATTTTAGGTCACAAAATATTCAAATTAATTCTTGTATGAAAATTTAAAAATTATAGGTTAAAAATAAGGAAAATAAAGGGTATAAAAGTACCATAGGGTCCTTGAACTCTTTTATTTAGGAGTCAACTAGGGAAGGGAAAAATGGTAAAATTAAGAGGGAAAAGAGAGAGAGAAGGGACGACATAGCCTAGGGAAAAGGGTCCCTAGGGCTTGCTTGTTCTAGCTTACAAATTCCTTTATTCAAAGTTCAAGTATAGGAAAGACCTTTTGCTTTTTATACAGGCAACTCTCTTCTAATCATCACATTCTCTCTCTCTCTCTCTCTCTCTCTCTCAAGAAACTTCGCCTCGTTCCTGTCCTTATGGCAAGGAATAAGTGGACAAAATTTCAGGTGCTTTGGCAAAAAACTCGAGATATGGCAAACGTTTGAAAATGAACTTTTAACATTTAATTAAAATTCAAAAGTTAAAATTGTGAAAAATAGAAATTTGTTCTTTTTATGAAATTAATTAAGGACTTGGGATATTAAATCAATCTAAATCAGTTTGAGATAAATAAAATATGATTTTTATAATTTTAATAAATTAAGGATCAAATCGCCATTCTTTTAAAAAATAACATAAAAGAGGTTTTAAGCTATCTTTTAAACTTGGTAGAAATAGAAGGTTATGCTAATAAGAATATTTATAAAAAAAATGGTAACTTTTTCAAAAAAAAATTAAGAGTAAAAAAGGAGTATTTTTGTATTATAAAAAAAATGGTGAAATTCCTAAAAGAGGAAAAAATTATGGTATTTTTGTAAAAAGAGATTTTTGTTAACTCTTTTGATTCAAAACAAGAGTACATAATTATCAAATAAAATAGTTTCTTCATGAAGAAATATTAAATCACACGGTATGGAGAGCATGTTACTTTGAGACCGATTTCTACGATAATTTAAAGTCCGAAATGAAAATCCAACCTTTATACATTATGAAGTGTGTAGGAGACTACTGTATATAGTCTATGTAATGTCCCAAATTTTTAAGACTCGATAATGCAGATATATAAACCTTTTCATTTAACGAAATGTCTCAAAAACTCCTATGAAAAAACATTTTAAAGTCGTATGGCCATACTTAATATCTAATACAAACATAGGTTATGAAAAGTAAACTAAGTCTTGTTTATGAAAATAAAACAACATTTCCAAAAACAAAACAACTTCCCAAAAGGTCGGTCCACATGTACATCCATAAAGTAAACTCTAGCGCTCACTTCTCTGCTTTGCCCTTGTTCTTACCTAGGTTAGCGAAAACTCTTAGTAAGTTCAACTTTAAAACAAAAGTATGTAGAGAAAATAGGTGGTCACTGACCACTGATAATAATAGCTCAACAAAATTAGGGTTCCAGATCCATCTAGACCCTAAGCAATCAATTTTAAGAACTCATAAGCGTCTTGGAAAACTTATGATTATGCCTGATAACTAATGACAAACTATTTCAGATAAGCAGATAAATCCTTGCACTCAGAAAATCCCAGAGCAAATAGATATAATATATCGCAATATAATTCGAGACCAATGCTCAACAATTTCTGACAATTCGGGCGTAATACACCCTCCAACATATTTGCTAATCAATATGGGAGAACTAAGTCTCAACACTAAGATCAAGCCAATAAATATCCCCATCAAGGGTAACTATCGAGTTATAGTGACGCTTAAGGCCAAGGGTTGGGAGCAGTGCTGATGCTGCATGGAAAAGTAATTGCTTATGCTTGTTAACAACTAAAGAATTACGAGAAGAACTATCCTACTCGTGACCTAGAGCTAGCAGTGGTAGTCACTGAAAATCGTATAACTGTTGTTGTATGCAGATTCTATCAATGGAAGCTTCTCTCATCACATGACCCTTGAAAGTCAAGCACACATGCTCTTAGCATATCTTCTAGGGTTTGAATTGTTCATTCGCTTTGACCATCTGTTTGCGAGTGGAAAGAGGTGCTGAACTTCATTTTAGTACCCACCCTCATTTGGATTCTAACCGAGATTGCCGAGGTGAAACGTCCATCGTGATTAGATATGATGGAGTTGTGTACACCATGTAGTCTCACAATTTCAATAATGTAAATATCTGCCAACTTATGTGCCCCACAAGTTACCTTGATCGGTAAGAAATGGGAAGACTTAGTCAGCCTATCTATGATAACTTAAATGGCATCGTGCCCCTTGGAAGTGGTTGATAGACTTGTGACAAAGTCCATAGTTACCATCTACAATTTCCATTTCGAAATTTCTAGGGGCTGCAACAATCCAGCTGGTCATTGATGCTTGGCCTTTGTCTGCTGACAAGTCAAGCAGTGTGCCACATATTCTGTTGTCTCCATTTTTATCCCAGGCCACCAAAAGTACTTCTTCAAGTCTTGGTATATTTTCGTGGTGCTCGGATGCATGGCGTAAGAAGCATTATGTCCTTCGCAAAAGATCTTCTTTTTTATTTCTTCATCGTTTGGAACACATATTCTGCCCTTGAACCCCATACTCCGTTGTCAAAGATATGGTATCCTGGTCGAACGTCCTTCCTCACTTTGTACATCAGTATTTTTACCCAAGGATCGACTAACTGCTCCCCTTTTATAGCTTCCATAATGGTAGGCTCGATAGAGAGGTTAGCCAATTGACCGACTACTATTTCCAAATCCAAGGTAGCAAGGTTGGCACGTAACTGTTGCGGAATCTCTTTCACTGTCATCACGTAAGCCCTTGGCTATCGACTCAATGCATCAACCACCTTGTTTGCTTTTCCTAAGTGGTATAGAATGTCGGAGTCGTAGTCGTTGAGTAGCTCTAGCCATCAACGTTGTCTCATATTAAATTCCTTCTGAGTGAAGAAATATTTCAGGCTTTTGTGATCAGTGTAGATGTCTTAGTGTATCCCGTACAGGTAGTGCCACAAATTTTCAGTGACTACTGATCCCAGCTCTAGGTCATAAGTGGGATAGTTCTTCTCGTAATTCTTTAGCTGTCGAGAAGCAAAAGCAATTACTTTTCTATGAAGCATCAGCACTGCTCCCAACCCTTGGTCTGAGGCGTTGCTATAAATCGTATATCCCTCGCACTTGTCAGTCCATTCATACTTGATGTTTTTGCGGGTGAGAGCGGTCATCGGTGCGACTATTTTCGAAAATCCTTCCACAAATCACCGGTAATATTTCGCTAACCCAAGAAAACTAAAACTTCTAACCTCATGAGAATTTTTTGGAGGTTTCCACTACTTAACAACTTCTATCTTGGCAGGATCTACCGAAATTTTGAGAATCCTAACTTTCTCTAGCAAGAATTCGCACTTCAAAAAATTTGCGTAAAGCTTTTCATCTTGTAGACGCTGGAGGACCAGTTCCAGATGCGTTGCATGCTCTTCTTGGATTTTCGAGTATATTAGAATATCTTCAATGAACACAAAGAAGAACTTATCCAAATACTCATGAAATACGCGATTCATAAGATCCATGAATGCTGCAGGTGCATTGGTTAGTCCAAAGGAAATCACTAAGAACTCATAGTGACCGTAGCGTGCTCTAAATGTCGTCTTTGGTATATCTGTCTCCTTAACCTTGAGCTGATGGCAATCCGATCGCACTTCTATTTTGGAGAATACCTATGCTCCTTGAAGTGGATCAAAAAAATCATCGATCTTGGGCAATGGATATCAGTTCTTGATTGTCATTTTTTTCAGCTCCCGTTAGTCAATGCATAGTCTCATCGAGCTGTCTTTCTTCTTCACGAATAAGATCGGGGATCCCCACAGAGAATGGCTTGGCCTTATAAACTTCTTTTTTAGTAACTATTGTAGTTGTGATTGTAACGCCTTGAGTTCATCTGGCTCCATCCTGTAGGGAGTCTTTGAGATCGGCGCAGTTCCCGGAATTAGCTCTATCTCAAACATGATCTCTCGGTCTAGTGGAATCCTTGGGAGATCTTCAGGAAATACGTTGGGAAACTTGCACACAACCGGTACATCAGAAGGTTGTTGTCCTGTCTCTTTATCCTTATTCACTATGCTTGCCAGAAAACTGATGCATCCGTCACTCAACATTTTTCTCGCCTTCATCGTAGAAATCATGGGGCACTTCTTCTCTCTTGATGTACCCTTGAACTCGAATGGTTCTTCTCCCTCTCTGGTGAAGAACACTTTTCTACGCTTGTAATTTACAATGGATCCATATTTGGTTAACCAATCCATCCCAAATATGATGTTGTATTCATGTAGGTCCAAGACTAACAGTTCCATTGTCAACTCACGACCTTCTACCCAAATTGGTAGGACTGTAACCCATGTCCGCACCAGCATATCTTCTCTCGAAGGTAGGGATACCCCAAAAATAAAAGACATATGCTCAGGCATTGTATTTAATTTTTCAGCAAAGGATGCAGATACAAAGAATGTGATGCACCAGTATCAATTAATGCATATGCCGAGGTTTGGGCGATAGGAATCTGACTTGACACCATATCAGATGGTCCAGTTCCTTTGTCGCTTTGCGTAAGCGCATAAACTCGAGGCAGAGCTCCAATTTGTTTCTACTGATCATTTCTGTTGCCCTTGGCTAGCATTCGCACTCTTTAGCAAAGTGCCCATGCTTTCAACAGTTATAACACACCCCACACTCGCCTCGATGGCATCAGTTTCACTTGTTGCATAGTGGCCATTGTTCAAACTCACGTCTTGGCTATTTGTTGGGACTAGCCATTGCCAAATTGGGAGGTCCCCCTTTTCTTTTGTTATTTCCCCCAACATTCAACATTGAGTCTATTGGATTGTTTGTCTTCCCCGAGTTCTGGCCGAACCTCAGGTTGAACTTTCCTTTTAGCCCATTCTGATTGGCCTGAAACTGTCCGAGGTTGTTGGGAGTGTACCTTCTTTCTTCGTTCTTCTGTTGTTCTGGCTTGTCCGACACGACCCAAGAATCTTGGTGAAGAGCCCGTTCCACAGCTTCGACATACGTTTCTGTGCCAGTCCTACCAGTGTCTACACACTTGGCAATGTATTTGCGAATGCCCTTCATGAAACTCCATATATTATTCTCTTCAGTGTTCACCTAGTTCTTGGCGAACCTAGATAGTTGGTCAAATTTTTAACATAGTCCTGTACGCTCGACGTTCCCTACTTCAAATTTGTGAACTCATTCACTTTGTGCTCGATCACGGCCTTACTGAAGTACTTGGCATTGAACAAATTCAAGAACTCTGACCATTCCATCTCGGCAACATTATGCCCTTTCTTGGTTGTGCCCCACCAGATGTAGGCGTCCTTCCTCAACATATACACCGCATAGATTACCTTTTCCCTTTCGGTAGCTACCACAATGTCAAGGATTCTCTCCAGCACGCTGACCCATTCTTCTGCCATCAGGGAGTTCGAAGACCCTCCGAATACGGGTGGGTTTTCCCTGCTAAACCTTTTCGAGATCGCTTTTGGCAGTTTTTCTCTAAGTGCATCCGCTGGCGGATTCGCTCCAACCGGTGGGTCTTCTTGCATTATTATGCCGTGGGGGTCCCTTGACCGTAGAGCCTGACTCGTCGTGCCTTCTGTTAGTAGAAGGACGTTACCCCCTGCTCGGTGGATTTTGGTCATTGTCCATTGGGCGTCTAGGGCTTCCGGGAGGCTGCCCGGCCCTATTCTGCCTCTGACGCTGGGGATTACCTCAACCAGCTTGAGAAGGTGGCTGCTACTCAAGATCCTAAATTGGGATATCCTGCTGAGCAGCAGGTGGTTGCTCCGGTCTTTGGGGGCTTGCTGGCTGAAGTAAAGGACTTGGATTTGGGGCCCATTGTGGTGGTGCATTTGGTGGCTATCCGGTTGAGAAGTCGGCGTAGCTTGTCCCCTAGCCAACTGAATGGATGCTTCTAAAGCGACTGTGGCATCTCTCTACCAGCGGTCCATGTCTGCCTGCCACTCATTCAGCTCATGATGCTGACGCTCGATTTCCCTCTGTTGTTGTTCCAAGGTCTCTGCCGCATTCTCTTGATTGGCCTTCAGATTGGCCAACTCGTCCTGCAACACACTTAGTGTTGTCCTCAACATTTCAGAGTCCATTTCTTCCTCCTCAAAGTCCAAGTGTGGCTCATTTTCATTCACATTTGGAGGAGGAGACTGAGTGGATGCAGCGCCAGAAGTTTGTCCTGTTCTTTGGATTTCTTAGCCATTTGATCTTCTTAAAATCTCAAAATAATTCTCTCAATGAAAGCACCAAAATGTTGACCGTTGATTTGGCCAACGACACGAAGTCAAATACACGACAAAGAACAAAAGGAAATTAAGAAGAGAATCAAATGGAAAGCAAATGACACAAGTGATTTATAGTGGTTCGGCCCCAATAAGATGGTAATGACCTACATCCACTTAGTGTTTTTATTGATATTGAATCCCAATATTGTGATCAAAGAACTAGGGTTCTTGAGTTTCACAAGCTTTGGGAGGATTACAATTTCGGTGGATAATCACACTATGCTCTTTTCTATGAATACTCAGACTAAAAGTTCCCAAAAAAAGTCCCTTCCTTGAACCTTCTCCTTCTTATTTATAGGCTAAAGGGGGTTACATGGGCCGATGGTCCTTAATTACAATTAAGATCAATAAATGTAATTATTACAAGATTGCGTATCCCAAAGGAAGTAAATGAAAGTATGTGACCAGACTGGTTGCACCTAATCGAGAGACTTGATGAATCAATAATTACTTGGTCGATGATCGAACATGATCCCTTCACTCAAATCTTCCACGTGCCAGTCACGTGTAAGAAAATCTTGCCACATCATCAGGAGCAATTTTTGGGTAAACACACACAATAGAAGTTGACTTACCTGAATTTTTTAGCTCTTAGCAGGATTTCACCCTCAAACGTACAATCCAGTTATGCTTAGCCAATAGTGTAATTATTCATACAGTATACTCAGATTAATTATGGCACTCATAATTCATTATTATTATTTGGGCAGTTTGGTCATTTTCAAAATCATTTGTAAGGATTAAAGATCCTTATTTGGTTTTAAACCCATTCATGAAATTCATATGCAAAAATTTGAGACTAAACCCTAAGTCTTGGGGAGACCTATCCTATGGTCTAGATACCTACGCTCGAGTATCGCAATAGTATTTCCCATAATCCGCTAAAAATCCTATTCTTTAAAAGTTTCGCTATTAATTTATACTTTCAACAAGTCGATTAAATATATTAAAGATTTTATCCTGAATTATATCCAGAAAAATACTAATTAAATTCCTCAATTATTTTTCAAGAAAATATTCTCTTAACTTTCCTTTTATTTTTCTTAAGGATTTAATCTCTTCAAAATCGTTTTAAGAAAATAGCCTAATTTTAACTTAATTAGGAAAACTGTTAATAATTGCTTATCTTTACTGGTTAATTCTTTGAAGTCAATTAATCAAGTTCACTTAGTAAAAATAATTTACTTAATTATTTTCTCAAAATATAGGGTTTTAAACTCTCTTTTAATTTATTAAATTTATTAATAAATTAAATCTCTTATTTTTAGAAAGAATAAAAATAATTCTCACTAAGTGTGAAAACCTCATTTTTCACATTTTTAACTACATACTTTGTTAGGTCATAACTTGAAATACTTACCAAATTGTTACCTAAATTTTCCAATTCCATATTTGGTATGACATTTAGGTCTCTATAAAATCATAGGTCAAAAAGAACATTTTTGATTGGTGAAAACATTTTTCAATCATTGAGGTAAAAATGACCTTATTTTCAAGTCATAATTTTTTCCAAACTTTGGCACTTAATAACTCTCAAACTGTTTAGTATTTTGTTACCAAATTATTCAGAGGCATACAAGGGTATGCCAAGAACATCTCCACCTTAGCAAAAATTGGGTTCATTTTCCCTGTACAGTGGCCGTCCAAACTTGGTCCCCGAAATTAAGAATACGAAAAAATAGTTTTTTCCCAAAACTTTGAAATAGCATAACTCAATCATTTCTAAACATTTTTTAGTGTTTAAAAAGCTCAAATTCATTTACGCCATCTCAACAACATCACAGTACTATTTATTTTTAAAAATCAGTTATATAGTGGATGCTTGACCCCTTGGAAGTCAAGGCTCAAAAGCATTTTTTTTTTTTGGTTCTAGGATTTTCAACCAAATCCTTAGGGATTTGGGTCCCTATTTTCACAATCAACATACAAGCATCATAAAGATTATCAAGAAACTACCATAGTCTTATTACATCACTAATGAGAAATTGTAAGTATTAAATACCCAAAATAATGCTTCAAAATAAAAACCATACAAAAACAACCTTAAAAAGTAAACTTTTTACCTCTTGTTGTTCTTGCTTTAGGTTTTGATGTTTCTACTAGCTTTAGAACCTTCAAAACTCTTTAAAAACCTTAAACCAACTCCCCCAACACCATATATAGTTAGTTATTGAAAGATCTATGGTTATAAAATTTATAAAAGTCAAGTTTTTGAAACTTTTACCTTAGGGAAACTCTTCCAAGATCAAGGCTTAAGCTCCCAAGGTTTCTTAGTATTTTTGGTAGTTGAAAAGGGTGAGAAAACTTGAGAGAGTTTTTTTGAACAAAATGAGAGTGAGGGAAGAGAAGGGGGTTCAGTTTTGGGGAGGGTGGAAGAGCCTATATAAAAAAAAATATAATATCTAAAACACTTAAGTGTTTTTACTTTATGTCACTTTGTGTCATTAACTTTATTTTGATGTGATTAAAGCTTAAATCAATTTTCTATAACCTTTTTCACTCTTATGAAGGTTTTTTTTTTAAAAGTAAAACAAAACACATAATAATTAAATTAAATGTCTCTCACATTTAATTTAATTAAGCACACAATACAATTTAACCTAAGGTCCATTTATAGAATAAAATTCCACAATTAGGCATAAATTTAAGCATTTAACACAAAATGCCCTAAAATTTCCATTTCCTCTTATTTTTATTATTTTTGACCCAACATTAATTTTTATGAATGTATTTTATGCCCAAAATATATTTTCCATAGTTTATCATTTTATTTTCTGAGATTTTTTTACCTAATTAGGGTTTTTGTGTCGGTCCAAGACCGAAAGTATTATCTTGACTTTTAATCACACAATTCATATTTTGGATAGCAATAACTCATGGAAATAAATTCCAAACAAATATAATATTATTTAAAATAATATTCTTAACAATGAGAAAACAATCCCGACCCGAGTCGTTTAAAGGTACCCAAAACGTAGGGTGTTACAGTCTATGAGTATTGATTGAGTGCAACTATTATAGAATATTAGCTATAAGTATATTCCATAGTTTAATCTGAGTACATTGTATTAATTATAGTAACTACCAAGGGGAAAACGATTAGCAGTATAAAGGATTTAGCTAGAAGCTAAGGAATCCAGGTAAGTTAGCCTTTCCCATTCTTGGCTATAACATGAATATACTAGTGTGTGCTTGTAATAGTAGATTTCACTAGTTTTGTTTGGGACATTAAGAATAGAGTATGCTTGATACCCACCTTTGCAATGCTTATGCATTCTGCGACTTAATGGTAAGTGGGTTCGGGCTGGAGCCAGAACCATAGTGTAATACCGCCCGAGTTGGAGCTAGGACATGGTAAAATACAGTTTGGGTTGGATCCAGAACATGGTAAGATAAAGTTCGGGTCGAAGCCAGGACGAGGGTAAGACATAGTCCGGGTTGGAGCCAGGACAAAAATGAAATGATTTAGTTTGGAGCCTGGACAACAATAATATATTCCGGGTTTAAGCCAAGACGTTAAGAGTGAATCTGGGTTGGAGCCAGGATCCTTTGAGTTTGTTTGAATTGATTAAATTGTGTAATTATATATCTTGAATGTTATGGGATTTTCAGAGTGCATGTTTTATGATATGTGTGAAATTGGTTGTTACGTACAACCAATCTATTAGTTTATGATATGGCTATTATTTGAGAAAATTGTGTGATAGGGTTGGAACTTATCCATTACCCTAGAGACCGATAGTGGTTACTACCTTAGGTCAATCCATTATCGGGGTTTAGTATACTTGTGTTGTAAGGCTATTCTTACTAAGCTTTATTGCTTACTGTTTACCCAAAAAACAGCCTTTGATGACGTGGCATGATTGATCTACACGTGGCAAGCATGTGGCGGCTTTAAGTAGATGCATCCCGCTCGGCCCTCGACCATGGAAGCTTGTTCATGACACATGGGATGAATTCTGTATGCAGATTGAGAAGGAGTTTGGACCATGGATTAGTCTATCTCCTTGGTTGAGGGCATATCTTGAGGCGAGGCAGTAGATTCCGAGGAGGATCCCGAGCAGACTACGAGGCTACCGATATAGAGCTCGATATGCTAATGGATATGATAGATTAGGTTTTGCTGTGAAAGTCTTGTTGATACTTTTGTAAAGACTTTGCAAACCTACTAAGTTGTAGAACTTTTGTAAAGTTGTAGCAGGCGTATGTATAAACCCAACGTGTAGTTAGGGCTCTCTTTTGTATTTTTAGTTTTGCTAACTAAAACTTTGTGGAATGATCTATCATGATCATTTTGTATTTCTAGGTTGTACCCCTAAATGTTATGACTAACTGTTTTGAGTTGTAAATCATTTGTTGTTTTTCGTGTGTGAGAAAAACTTGTATGCTCAATAATTGTTATATTAGTAATCTTCCCTACTATACATGTTGTATAGGGACTTAAGATGGCTCCTAACACTCGAGCCAGGAGTGGTTGAGCTATTAATCCATAATCCCCAGCTAATGAGGCGGCTGAGCATCTAGGTCTAGACAGAGGCGCAGACCCACAAGACCCAGCCAAGAGAGCGACAGGTAACCAAGATGTAGGTCACGGGCAAGGCAGGGGAATGGGTCGAGGCCGAGGAAGAGGTCGAGGATAAAGAATACATCCGGAGCCAGATTTGGCAGCTTAGATGGAGGACCTGAGAAGGATTGTATGTGAGCAGAATGCGGCAAACCCTCAAATGTTTGAGACATTGTTGCAAAGATTTATGGAGGAGCAAAACAACCTCGCACCCCCACACCCCAGGAAGACATTCCAGGACAACAGGAAACACCAGCACAAGAAGACCCACCGGTGGGAGAAAATACGCCAGCAGATGCACCCAGAGTAGAATTGCCAAAATCGATCTCTGACAGTTTGGTAGACAAAACCCACCCGGGTTCGATAGGACTTCGGACCCCCTGATGGAAGAAGAATGGGTCAGTGTGTTGGAAAGGTTCTTTGACTTTGTTGAGGCCACCAAAAGAAAGAAGGTGATCTGTGCAATGTACATGTTAAGAAAGGATGCCCACATCTGGTGGGACATTGCTAAGAAGGGGCGCAATGCTGGACAGATGGAATGGAAATTTTTTTTAAACATGTTCAATGCTAAATACTATAACCAAACATTGATAGATCGGAAAGTGGTTGAGTTCTCCAACTTGGTACAACAATCATCTAGTGTATAGGAGTATGTGCGCAAGTTTGACCAAATCTCAAGATTTACTCCAGATCTAGTAAACACTGAAGCCAACTGGGTACGCAAATTCATGAATGGGTTAAAAAGAGAGATAGCTTAGTTTGTGCATACCGAGAAGATCAGCCCGGATACTTATGATGAAGCCGCAGAGTGAGCAATCTGCCAAGAATCATGATTAGTACATGAGAAGAAGGAGCATTAGAAAGTTGAAGAACGAGCATATGTGCAAATTTCTGGAAGTGTTTCCTAAGGATCTTCCAAGGATACCCCCGGACCGAGAAGTCGAGTTGATTCCAGGTACTGCACCAATTTCAAAGTCACCATACTTTATGGAATTGTTAGAGCTCAAAGAACTGCAAGCACAATTTTAAGACTACCTGGATAAAAGATTTATATGATCAAGTTATTCTCCATGGGGAGCCCCAGTATTATTCGTGAAAAAGAAAGACGACTCCATGAGGATGTGTATAGACTACTGCGAACTCAATAAGGTAACGATCAAGAACTGATACCCATTGCTCAGAATCAATGATCTATTCGACCAACTTCAGGGAGCATCGATATTCTCAAAGATCGATTTAACATCCGGCTACAACCAATTGAAGGTAAAAGAATCGGATATTCCAAAGACCGCATTTCGAACTCGGTATGGCCAATACGAGTTCATGGTAATGTTTTTTGGACTCACCAATGCTCCTGGGACATTCATGGATCTTATGCATAGGGTACTAGGTGAGCATCTAGACAAATTTGTTAACGTATTTATCGATGATATACTTGTATACTCGCAAAACCAGGAAGAACACACCAATCACCTAGAACTAATCTTACAACAATTACATGAGAAGAAGTTGTACGCCAAATTCTCCAAGTGCAAATTTTGGTTGACTACAGTAAGTTTCCTATGGCACGTGGTGTCAGGAGACAAAATTGCAGTCACCCCGGCCAAAATCGAAGCGGTAAGACAATGGAAGGCCCAAAAGAATGCACAGGAAGTTCGCAGTTTCTTGGGTTTTGCAGGGTATTATAGGCGTCTTGTGGACAAGTGAAAATAGAGTTTTCAAGAGTTAAAAACCATATTAACGATTGCTCCAGTGCCTACTATCCCAAAAGGCATAGAGGATTATGCCATTTACAGTGATGCATCAGGTCAGGGACTTGGAGCTGTATTAATGAAACATGGAAAGGTGATCGCATATGCCACCTGAAAACTGAAAAATTATGAGAAAAACTATCCAACACACGACTTAAAGTTAGCAGCGGTAGTGTTCGCATTAAAAATCTAGAGACACTATCTGTATGGGATCTAGTGCGACATATACACGGACTGCAAGAGTCTGCAATATTTCTTCAACCAGAAAGAGTTAAACATGAGACAATGGAGATGGTTGGAATTTTTTAACGATTACAATTGAGATATACCATGCCATCCAGGCAAGGCTAACAAAGTAGCTGATGCGTTGAGTCGGAAACCAATGGCGTATGTAACAACGGTGAAGGAAATACCCCAAGAACTATAAACCGATATATCCAAATAAGATTTGGAAATAGTAGTGGGTAGATTAGAAAATTTATCCCTGCAACCCACGATCATGGTAGCAATCCAAGGGAGACAACTCGCAGATTCGTGGATCCAACGGCTGGTGCATAAGACTAAGAAAGACATGGGACCAGGGTTTCACATCTCGAAAGATGGAGTGTTGGGTTACAAGGGTAGAATATGCGTGCCTGATGATATGGAGATCAAGAGAAAAATATTTTATGAGGCTCATAATACTCCTTACGCTATGCATCTAGGAACCACTAAGAAGTATCAGGATCTAAAAAGACACTTTTGGTGGATGGGAATGAAGAAAGACGTAGTGGAATATGTGGCACACTATTTGACATGTCAACAAACCAAGGTGGAGCATCAGCGACCAGCAGGGTTACTACAGCTACTAAAGATCCCTGAGTGGACCTAGGAGATGGTCACCATGGATTTTGTCACCGGGTTACCACACACTCCAAAAGGGCATGATGTGATCTAGTTTATTGTGGACAGATTGACAAAAACTGTTCATTTCTTACCCATTAAGATAACGAACAGTGCAGATAAGTTGGCAGACTTATACATTGCTGAGATAGTGCAACTACATAGAGTTCCCATCTCTATAGTGTCCGATCGTGACAGACAATTTACATCAGCGTTCTGGAAGAGAATGCAAATGGAATTGGGAACTAAACTCAAGTTTAATATTACCTTCCATCCACAGAAGGATGGCCAGAGCGAACGAATGATCCAAACCTTGGAAGACATGTTGAGTGCTTGCGTGTTGGATTTTCAAGGTTTGTGGAGTGTAAAACTTCCATTAATTGAGTTTTCCTACAGCAATAGCTACCACAACTCAATAAAATGGCTCCATATGAGGCACTATATGGGAGAAAGTGTTGATCTCCAATCTGTTGATATGGGGCTGGTGAGAGAAAATTCTTGGGATCAGAAGAAGTAGACCAAGCTACGGAGGACATTAGGTCGATCCGCGAGAGGTTACAGTCCTCTATAGATCAACAATGTAAATATGTAGATCTTCGATAGAGACCTTTAGAATTTGAAGTAGGAGACAAAGTGCTATTAAAAATAGCTCCACTGCGAGAGCCCATGAGGTTCGGTAGAAAGGGCAAGTCGAGCCCTAAGTACATCCGGCCGTTTGAAATTTTGGAACACATTGGGGAGGTGGCATATCGACTAGACCTTCCTCCTGTGTTATATAGAGTTCATGATGTGTTCCATGTGTCAACATTGAGGAATTACGTGAACGACCCCACCCATGTGCTATGTTACGAGGAACTTAGGGTGGATCCTCAACTGAGGTATAAGGAAAAACCAGTAGCAATTCTGGATTGGAAAGACAAGGCGTTAATGAACAAAACAATACATTTGGTGAAGGTGCAGAGGTGTAACTACAGCATTGAAGAGGTGACCTAGGAGACAGAAGCTGAGATGCGGGAGCTGTATCCCCACTTGTTTTGAGTTTCAAGGATGAAACTTCTATAAATTGTAGGTATTGTGATGTCCGATGTTTTGAACACACATTAGTAGCCAGTTTGGGTCGGTGAAAGATTTTGTGAAATATTATTTTTAATAATATTATATGAATTTGAGACAATTCGTGATTTTTTATAGCTGCTGTTATGATATGGTGAATGATTTAGTCTTTTTGCAAAGAAAAACTTGGTCTTGGACCAAAGGGTAAACCCTAATGGGAGAAAAGTCTTGGATTAAATAAAATAGGAAAAATACTATGGCATAATAATAATTTACGGCAATTGGGGAATGTTTTGTTAAGCCAATAAATTTTAAGAAATTGTAATGATGCTTAAGGGTGAAAAAGGCTTGCTTTGGCCTTGAAGGGCATTTTGGTCAATATGAGATAAATTGACAAATTACTTTTAATAGCGTGACAAATATTATTTTTGGTCACAAAATCTTCAAATTAATTCATGTATGAAAATTTAAAAACCATAGGTATATTGTAGATAAAGGCTATAAAAGTACCATAGGGTCCTTTGTAGTGCACCAATTTTTTTTTTTTTTAGCTTATTAAATTTTTGTGATTTATTTTATTTAAGTGTTAAGTGTGATGAATTGTTTTTTTTTAAATGTTGTTTATATTATTAGTTGTTGTTTGTTTTATTTGATTGTTTGTTATTTTATTTAATTGTTAGAATTGTTTGTAGAATATTTATTATTTATTTTAAAATGTGATTATGTGAGATTTGGTTGAATGCACTAAGGTGCATGGTAGATAGTGATGCACCATAGTGATTTAGTGTGTGCAAGTGCATGGTAGCATGATGCACATGTGTAGAATTTTCTACACATTTTATAGTTTCCATATATTAGATTTAATTGATTAATTTAATTAAAAAAATAAAATAAAATAAGAAGGGGAAAGGGAGGTGGACGACATTGAGTGGGAAAAAGAAAATGGCATTATTCCTTTTATTTGTCTCAATCAAATAAACTAAAATTTTCGAAGATTAAAGCTATTATGGGTAAGGAAATTTTGACATTTTTATTATTTAAAATCCTCCTTATTATAATGGATTTTAGGCTTAATTAGATGAGTAGATTGGGGAAACTTACCATTTATTTTGGTGAGGCTTTATGAGGGAATTAAGATTAAACGGAAGGAAAAGAAGGAAGAGAGGCCATTTTCAAGATTTGTGCCGTGACCTAGAGAGAAGATAGAGAGAGAGAGAGGGGAAAGAGCTGCCATTTTCTAGAGAGAAGGAAGAAGAAAAAAAAAAAAAAGAGAAGGAGAAGAAGAAGAGGGTTTCAAAAACCCTAGGTATGTTCTATCTATTGGTGTTTTGAATATTTGAATTAGAGTCTTCTCCTCTTCTCTAATCTAAGAATATTTTGTTGTTTCTTTCTTTGGTTGTATGGTGTTAAAAAATCCTCTATAGGTGACAAGGTTTTTCTTGCTAGAGTATTCTTGATTCAACAATCAAGAGAGGTAATGGTTTTACTTAACCTATATTAGTTTGATGAGTCTATCATTGATGTTAATTTTGGTGGTGTTTAATGGTTTGGTTATTATTGGTTGGTGATGAGGTGATTATGTTTGGTTTTATTTCTCATGAAAAGAATATGGTTTGTTAAAAAGGCTCATGGGAATGTTTGAGAGAATATGTGTTTGATGAGATTTATATGAAGGCTGTATTTTATGTTTATGTTGCTATGATTATTTTAGACCATTGATTTATGTAAAAATATGCAAGAATGATGGTAGGTGCATGCTAGGTTTCATGTGAAGATAGATGAGAATTTTGTGGTATTTTGTGGTGGATCTTGAGTGTTTCGGCCTAGGGGTAAAATGTTCAATCATGATTGTTTTCCTTGTATGTTTTAAAATAATGGTGATTTTAGAAACATGATAGGATGTATATGATATTATGTATCAATGAATTATGGTATGCATGAAAAATGATAGAAACATGTTAGGTTTAATATAAAGGCATATATGAATATTGGTGTTTATGTTATTAATGCATGTTGTTATTATTGTTTTGTTGGATTGCATGTATGAATTCATTGGAAATAGAATAAGGTTTTATAAGGTTGTGTATGAATATGTGTTAGTGATGTTCTTTGAATTATTTGTATAATAAGAGCATGTTAGGATTTGTGATTTATTGTGTTTATTAGACATGTATGATCTTGTATGAAATTTTTGAAAGGCATGAGATAAAAGATGAATTTCATGATTAATTATGCTTGCTGATTTTTGTGAATAATTGGGTAATAAGTTTGGTGAAATAGTGATTTGCATACATAAGTAATGTCCTTAATGCTATGTTGATCTTATGAAATTAAAAGGGTATTATAAGTCACAATAAAATGATATTTTTACTCAAATAAATACTTACATAATTTTTATATATTTTTAGAAAAAAATATGAGGTTTTAAATTCAATATAGTGATTTTAATGATAAATATGATTGCTGGATTTTTTGTAAAAAAAAAAATGTGAAGTGTGTTTTAATAAGATGAATTTGATTAGTATTTGAAATAAATTAATACCCTAAACTATGGTAATATTAAAATGGTATTTTTAATATGGTATGAGTGTATATTTTAAAAGTTATGATTTTTCTTTATTTTGATTGAGGAAAATATTAAATTTAATTTATTTGTGATTTTTTTAAAGAAATTAAATGGTGGCTGAAAGTTTAGTTTAAAAGGTTTAAAATGATTATTTAATTGTCACTTATGAATTTATGTTACATAAAATTAAGCCTTAAAATAATTCAAATAAAATATATTTTTCCACACTTAAAAATATATTTTTCTCATATCATTTATGTAACACAATTAATCAATATTAAATTTATTTTCTAAGGAAACATGGTAATCATAGGTATTTTAAATAAATTCCAAGCCTTTTTTATTTCTTTGTAATTTGAAAATAATAAATGGATTTATCTCATATATTTTTTTTAAGCTAAATAAAATTATTTTATGAAATAAAAATAATGTCTTGATAGATTTAATCAACCTAGAAATTTTAAGAAGATAATTAATGGTAAACGGAGCATGTTACAAGTCTATTATTTTAGAACGATAGAAGTAAGACGCGTAGAATTATCGTTTTTTAACGCTACAATTACGCAATGTTCCCACATATGCATGTTACATGCAAATTCACTTTTACGTCCAAAATTATGTCTATTATTCAACCATGTAGTTTTTATAGAAAGATCATACATGCAAAGTAGGTAGAATGAGCATTATTCTTTTTATGACCTTATGTGTAATTAAGTATATTTGTGTGTTGTGTGTAACTCTTACTATGTGTGCATGTCCCATGCACACATGAATTATATGAAGGGGCAAATTAGTAATTATGTGAAGCTAAGGAATATCGTTTTGATTATGGTATAGGCTCGTTGAGAAGTTGTGGTTTTTACTTAGCTTGGACTTGAGGTAAGGAAGTTAGATAGAATTTATGTTTGTTATATTATGAATGGTAAGACTGTTGTGTGAATGAAATGTTATGAATGCCATAATGTGATGATATGTTGGCTTGTATGAATATTGTATGATATGAATGGATGTTAGCGTGATGAACGGGACACATCAAAATGGGTTGCTAAGGATAAAGAAGACGTAACCCGAGTTACTAAGGATATGAAGACGTAACTCCATGGGCGGACGCGCCGAGGTTATTCAAGGACCAAAGACTCTTGTTTACCTCAAAGGGTGGCATGGACAAGTTAGTAGGCCATGTTCACAAGGAATTGTTTATGAATGTGTTATGATGTTTGGTGATGTTTATGATTTTGTTATGATGTTATGATGTTTATGATATGATGGTGGCATTATGTTTATGTTTATGATATTGATGCCAATTTTATGATGATGCTATGATGTATAAGATGAATGATAGTGTTTGTAAATTGTTGTATTTTACTTGCTTGTTGTTTGTACTTCCTTACTGGGCTTTTAGCTCACCCCCTTACTTTCCCTTCCAGGTAGCGAATAGGTTTTCTATGTGGCATGCGTGGTGATGTGGGAAGTTCTGCTGTCTTGGTGTGTATGGCGTGGGGCATCCTATGGATGAGAAACGATCAACTTTAAAAGCCAATTTTTAATAATGTTATGTTTAATGGGATTTTTCTTAAAATTGTCAGTGGGACTTAAAATTTTGTTTGTTTTAGAACTTTGCATAAAACTGATATTTTCTTTTTAAACTGTTGGGCCCAACTTGCATGTTTTAAGTGAGACCCCACTGAAACCTTTATAATAAGTGGCTTTCTATTATAAACCAATGAAAATGTGAATGTTTTATTAAGTACTAGTTTAGGGCGTTTTTACATCCTTGAACTCTTTTATTTAGGAGGCAGCTAGGGAAGGGAAAAATGGTAAAATCAAGAGGGCAAAGAGAGAGAGGGGGGAAGACATAGCCTAGTGAAAAGGGTCCCTAAGGCTTGCTTGTTTATAGCTTACAAATTCCTTTATTCAAAGTCCAAATACAGGAAATGCCTTTTGCTTTCCATACAAGCAACACTCTTCTAATCATCTCTCTCTCTCTTTCTCTCATATTTTGGTCAATATGAGATAAATTGAAATAGTGTGAGAAATATTATTTTAGGTCACAAAATATTCAAATTAATTTATGTATGAAAATTTGAAAACAATAGGTTAAAAATAAGGAAAATAAAGGGTATAAAAGTACCATAGGGTCCTTGAGCTCTTTTATTTAGGAGGCAACTAGGGAAGGGGGAAATGGTAAAATCAATAGGGCAAAGGGAGAGAGGGGGGATGACATAGCCTAATGAAAAGGGTCCCTATGGCTTGCTTGTTCTAGCTTGTAAATACCTTTATTCAAAGTCCAAGTATAGGAAAGGCCTTTTGCTTTCCATACAAGCAACACTCTTCTAATCATCGCTCTCTCTCTCTCTCTCACTCACTCACTCAACCGAACACCCACCCCCCCCGTCCCCCTCTCTATTCACTTCATTTGTGCATTTTTCATATTCTTAGAAACTAGAAACACTCTCCAAAGCTACTCTCCTTTCTTTGAGTGGAAGGACTTCAAGAGGAAAATACCAAGCTTTAAAGTAAGTTTAATCTTTCTTTGTGATTCATTTTCTTTCTCCTTCTTCTCCAACCCAAAATGATAGGGTTCTGTGTTTGCATGGGATCTAAAATCATGTATGGCCATGTTCTTGTGTTCTAGGGTTCAAAAGAGTATATACAAGCTAGATCTCAAAGCTTGAACATCTTTTGTGATCAAAGCAAGAAGGTAAGGAACTTTGTAAAGCTTGCATGTTCTTGTCCATCACCTACTTTTTTTTCTACTCTAACCTCTTTTTAAAATCTGTATGATGGGCTTGGGGCTCAGTTTTTGGGGTTTAGAACACCAAGGGAAAAGTTTGAAGTGCTAAGGAACTCATCTCCAAGTTAGGGCTTGAAGAGGTAAAATCGTATGTTTGCTTTCCTTATATTCTTTAGCTATTCTTGTAGATCTGGTTGTATAGGGTATTTTAATTGTTATTGAGCTTATTTTTATGTTTAGGTTTGAAGTTATGTGGTATGATGATTTGCATGTATACTTGTGGCCTAGGTTTATGCTAGAAAGGTTGGTAATATTGTTGTAATTAAAAATGCATGCTTGCAAAATTCGTGGTCTGACTTCCAATGGGTCAGACCACACTTTTTTGCTTGTAAAAATAAGTTGTGTAGTTGTATAGTACTTTGAGAGTACTTGATGTTAGGCTTTGGAAAATCACAAAAAATCTTTTTAACCTTAAGTTATGCACTTTTTGGCATTCTGATGCAAATCTGGAAAAAAAAATTACTCGGCAGCATGCACTGCCCAGATTTCATCAAATATTTGAGTGGGTTATACTATCCTAAAAATTATGAAATTTTATAGGATGATATTTTATATATCTATAAAGGTCATTGTAAAATTTTAGAGAAAAATACATTACGGTTTAAGAGAAATAAATTTTTAAAGTTTTCCCTAAAATCTGAAAAATGTAAAATATTGACCATATCGAAATATGGGTGTAAATGGGGTGGGTCGGCCCCGCCCCGCTAAAGATCCGCCTTGACCCGCTAAGCTCCTGCCTTGACCTGACCCGCCCCATTAAGGCTATTGATGTGGGTCGGGTCGGACCCACCCTGGATGTGATGGGGCGGGTCAGACCCGACCCGGTAAGGTTTTTTTTTCTTTAATAAAAGAAAGACTAATTTTTTTTAAAAATGTTACAATATAAAAATAATTGGCAAAAAAATCTTCCATGCTAAACAGAAATGAGCTACCTAATTTTTTTTTTAATAAATGGTCTTACTTACTAAAATAAAATAATTTAATGTACTGCAAAGAAAAACATCAATTTTCTCATCTATCTCTCTTAAATATACTTTGTTTTATTTATATATATATATATTTGTATTGTGAATCACCCTAAAGAGTGGTAATAATTAGTTTTTTTAAAAAATTCTTTATAACAAAAAAAAAAAACAACCGGGTCGGGACATGATCTGACCAGCTTCAATTTCTAGCGAGTCGGGTCGGATCTCGACCCGCCCCACTTATATCCGGATCATGGGTCGCCCCGTCGGGTCGGGGCTCTAACTCGCCCCGATCCACCGGGTTTTTTTGTCATCCCTATAATGAAATGAGGTTTTTGGGAGGTTGGTTCTCCCAATATTTAACGAGTTTTGATGTGAGGTTTTAGCCTAGGTCCTCTCCTTATGGCAAGGATAAGTGGAGAAAATGTTGGGGGCTTTGGCCAAAAACTCAAGATATGGAAAATGTTTGAAAATGAACTTTTATCACTTAATTAAAAGTTAAAAGTTTAAAATGGAAATTTTTTCTTTTATGAAATTAATTAAGGACTCGGGATATTAAATCAATCCAAATAAGTTTGAGATAAATAAAATATAATTTTTACCATTTTAATAAATTAAGGGTTCAATTGCCCTTCTTTTAAAAAATACCATAAAAGAGGTTTTATGATATCTTTTAAACTTGGTAAAAATAGAAGGTTATGAGAAAAAGAATCTTTATAAACAAAGGGTAACTTTTTTTAAAAAAAAGAAATAATTTATAGTAAAAAATGAGTATTTTTTTATTATAAAAGAAAATGGTGAAATTCCTAAAAGAGGAAAAAATTATGATATATTTCTAAAAAGAGGTTTTTGTTAACTCTTTTGATTCTAAACAAGAGTACATAATTATCAAATAAAATAGATTCTTCTCGAAGAAATATTAAATCACACGGTATGGAGAGCATGTTACTTTAAGACCGATTCATACGATAATTTAAAGACCGAAACAAAAATCCGACCTTTATACATTATGAAGTGTATAGGAGACTACTGTATAGAGTCTATGAGTATTGATTGAGTGCAACTATTATAGAATATTAGCTATAAATATATATATCATAGTTTAATTCGAGTACACTGTATTAATTACAGTAACTACCAAGGGGAAAACGATTAGTGGTATTAAGGATTTAGTTGGAAGCTAAGGAACCCAGCTAAGTTAGCCTTTCCCTTTCTTGGCTATAACATGAATATACTAGTGTGCTTGTAGCAATATACTTCACTAGTTTTTTTTTTGGGTCATATAGACCAGGGTATGCTTGATACCCATCTTTGCAATGCTTATGCATTATGCGACTGAATAGTAAGTGAATTCGGGTTGGAGCTAGAACCTTAGTGTAATATCATTCAAGTTGGAGCCAGGACATGGTAAGATAAAGTCTTGGTTGGAGCTAGGACGAGGGTAAGACATAGTCTGAGTTGGAGCCAGGGCAAAAATGAAATTGTCTGGGTTGGAGCCTGGGCAGCGGTATTATAGTCCGGGTTGGAGCTAGGACGTTAAGAGAGGATCCGGGTTGGAGCCAGAATTCTTTGTGTTTGTTTGAATTGATTAAATTGTGTAAATATATATCTTGAATGTTCTCGGATTTTCTGAGTGCAATTTTTATGATATGTGTGAAATTGGTTGTTAGGTACAACCAAAGTATTAGTTTCTGGTATGGCTATTATTTGAGAAAATTGTGTGATTGGGTTGGAACTTATCCATTACCCTAGTGACAGGTAGTGGTAACTACCTTAGGTTAACCCGTTATCAGGGTTTAGTATACATGTGTTGTATCTATTCTTACTAAGCTTTGTTGCTTACCTAGTTATTCATTTTGTAGGTAAGAGCAAGATGGAACAGTGAGCTCCAGAGTCTGCTTGCGGATATGTACATGTGGCCTGACCTGGGGATGGTTTTGATGGATCACCATTTTGAAAGGATAAAGTTTAAAACTCGATATGGCTTTTGGGATAACTACTATATTATGACTCTTTGGATAATTACTTGTATTTCAATTTGCTAAACTAAAAGTGTGCACACACGATCTCTTAAAAAGTTTTTATATGGATTTTCGATAAGATGAACTAAATTAAAAGTTTTAATTTTCCGCATAATTTTGGTCTTGTATATTTCGGGTTGTTACACTTTTAGCTGACCCCCTTACTTTCCCTTTCAGATAGGCAATAGGTTATCTCATGGCACACATGGTGAGTTGGGGCATTTCTTGGTCTGAGTATGTATGTCGTGGGGCTCTGATGAACGGAAAACGATCTATCAATGCCTAAGAATATTTTTATGAGATATCTTGTTTAATTATATTATTAGTGGGACTTTAGCATTTTATTTTAAAAGGCATGAAAGACATTACATTTTTATTTTAACAAATGGGCCTATATTGCATGATTTGATAAGGCCCCACTAAACCCTAATCATAATTACGATATTTTTTTCCCCTCAAGGTCCACTTGCTTAACTTGGTTCCACCAATTAAGCTAAAAAATCCAAGGAGAAAATGAGAAGAAATGGCGTACGGGAGAACAAGAAGCTTACTCTGTTTTGGCCAGGTTTCTACAGCTTTCTCTAGTTATATTTATCCTTAGGGTGAAAAGACCATATTTCCCCTAAGCCTAATTAAAACCCTAAACAGCCTCCAAGAACAAAATCGTCCTTTCTCGCCTATTTCGTTAATCATAATTAACACATTTCAATTCCCGTTATTTCCAATATTCTCAAATGCTAATAAATCATATCACATTACCCTTTAATTCTCGGCAATGCTCTAATCACCAAATTACCCCGAGACTCACCCTGAGCCTCGAAATTAACCCCGTTATGACCAAACCGATAACTTGCCTTATGAGATCGTCTCATGCCTAAAAGCTCGAACAAATCCACATATAATGTGGTCTTACTCACAATTCACCAACATGCATGAAAATACACAATTACGCCCTCAACAGGCCAAATTACCAAAATGCCCTTATAATTAAAAATGGACCCACATGCATGCATTTATCATCATATAATAATATAATTCACATAAACATGCTTATAATTATTTAATAGCATAATAAATCAACTATGGCCCTCCCGACCTCCTAATCAAGGTCCTAAACCTTATTAGGAAATTTGGGTCATTACAACAATCCCCTCCTTACATAAATTTTGTCCTCAAAATTTATCTGAACCGCCCTGAATATAAATTCCGCACAACTGATTCCAGTTTCCCCGGTCGTTCCCTCGACCTCACTGGTTCTACATATTACCTTAACTCAAGGTACAATTTTGTTCCTCAGAACCTTATTCTTTCTGTTAAAATCTGAACTGGCTACTCCTCAAAGGACAACATAGCCTCAATCTCCAGATTCTCATAACTCAATACATGAGTTTCTTCTAACCCATGTCTTCAACATGGAAATATAAAATACATTGTGTACAGCTGATAGTGCCAAAAGATAAGGCCAATCAATAGGCAACCTGACTGATTCTATCCAAGATTCAAACAGTCATATTAATCTAGGGCTCAACTTGCCCTAAACAATTCACCTCTTTTCATGGTGACACTTTAAGGAGGCTACAATATTCTACTTGGAACTCCATGTTCATGCTTGTCAATTCAATAAAACTTTTCCATTTACTCTGAGAAGTGAGCATCCAAGCTCTAACCTCTTAACAATGTCAATGATCCCCTGAACTACCTCAAGATCCAAAATCAACATCTCACCCATCTCATAGAGTGCCCTTCCAATAACTGGATAACTCTGTCTCTGATTTACCATCAGTCTGAGGATAATAAACTGTACTAAACTCCAATTATATATTCATCGCCTTCCTTAACCCTCCCAAGACTTGGAAGTAAAAATAGAGTCTTCATCTGATAAGATAGACCTTGAATTCCCTGAAGGCATACTATCTCTCTCACACATAGAGATCTGAATACTAATCAGCTGTGTTACTTGTCCTTACTGATAAAAGTGGACTCACTTTAAATACTGGTCCATAATGTCTCAATCCAAATCACGTTGACCCATTATCCTGGGCAACCCCACCGCAAAACCCATCGCGATGTTTCCTTATTTCCACTGTGGAATACTCAAAGGCTACAATAGCCTTACTGGTTTCTGATACTCTGTCTTCACCTGCTAACAGGTTAAGAACTTTTTCACGTATTCCATTATGTCCCTCTCCATCCCAGACTACCACTATAAAGCTTTCATATCCTCTTACATTTCCATGATGCCTGGATGAAGATAATAAGAGGATAATATGAGATTCATCTAGAATCTCCCATTTAATCCCAGTGCCCATCGGATCCCAAGTCCGATTCTTATATCACAATAACCTCATACCTGATACTGCATAATCCTTAGTTAATCCAGCTAAGACTTTCCACTCAATCTTCCTATCTGTGGTTCACTTAACTGTCTTTCCTTTAATCCTCTCTAAATAGTAATCTCAAATGTAAAGCTGGCCACCTAGCCCACCAGTAACTCTACTCTAGCTCTGGTCATATCCTTCGAATAACATGTTGCATAGGAAATCACCTTTCCCTGTCACTGAGGTGTCATAACAACCTACAAACTGATTCTGATCTGCAAGAAGGCTCAGAACTTTTCCCCAAAGCACATATAATATCCTGCCCATCTAGGGAAACTCCTGCCCCTAAGGCGTTCCTTGACCTTAGCAAATTTCCAACCAAGAATATATCACAATATCGTCGATCAAAATGATCACAAATCAAATTCAGATAATTCTTGAATACTTTGTTCATCTAATTCATAAAAACAACTTGGCATTAACAAAATTTCTCAGAACATAACTTAGCACTCCTAGTGCCCATATCCGATATAAAAACAGTCTTCTACATATCCTTTTCCCTGATCTTCAGCTGGTACTAACCAGATCAAAGATCCACCTTGGAGAATACCATCTTACTCAATAATTGAGCCTTTAAGTCTTACAACTTTGTTGAAGCCGTTCAATATAGTGCATCAGACCTGATTCCATCCCTGGCGCCAATCCAATCACCATTCTATCCTTTTTATGTAAACGTAATCTTGACAAATCCCCTAAAAATACATCCAGAATTTCACAGACTAATCCAGTTTTTTCTAATCCCACTGGCACAACCTAAGTGGTATCCACCACACTTGCTAAGAGTTCTATGCATCCTCCTGCAATATATCTCTAGCTCTAAATACAGATGTCATAAGCATACAAAATTCATGCACAGGGCAAACTATCACAAGGGTTTCCCACTCTTAAACCCAAGAGTTACTATCCTTTCCTTGCAATTTAACATTGCCCCACACTTGGTTAACCAATCCAAATCCAGGATCATCTCAAAATCAATCATAACCAACCTTATCATATCAATTGATGAGTCTTCTCTTCACCATAATCTACCTCATCTCTTAAAATTTACCCATAAAGTATCACATTCTCTTTATAACATAACCATGTAATCTGCATATCATCTTTACGCCTCTCTATATGCAAAAAGCAATGAAACAGCATGGTACCAAAACCAGTCAGCATAATACAAAAATCAAAACTAGAAAGTTGACCTGCCACCCCTGAGGAACTAGTCTCAGTCTCAGTCTCTAATTGCCTCGGAATGAACACTCGAGCTGGAGTCGAGCTGTCCACCCCCTTTTGCTCATCCTTCCTTCACCTTGGGCAGTTCCTCTTACGGTGCCCAAACATTCTACATAAGAAACATGCCCTTGCTCGACATTCTCCCAGATGACGTCTCTTACACCGAGTGCATTCTAGGTAAGTCCTCCAGTTCTTTTTCTTACTCGCTCCCATAAATGGAGGTATCACTGCTTAAGCTCCGTGCTCTCAAGCACTCTCCTTCTCAATCTGATTTCATGTGCTCTCAACAGCAAGAGCCTTTCCTACCACCTGAGCATAGGTAGAGATTTCATGCATTGGGGAAATCCTAATGCCCTGAGCTATTCCGGGATTCAATCCTTGAATAAATCTTTCCTTCTGAGCTACATCTGTGGGTACCATATCAAAAGAAAACTTGGACAACCCATCGAATCTGTTAATATACTCGGTTACTATTGCATTTCCCTGAACAAGGTTCATAAACTCATTCATCTTAGTAGTCTTGGCTGCATCCCAGTAATATCTCTCATTGAACAACTGCCTAAATTCTTTCCAATCCATCACAGCTATGTCTTGTGTCTGGGATACTACTTCCCACCATGTCTGAGCATCATCCCGCAATACATATTCCGCACAGATCACCCTATCGTGACCCACCAGTCATATACTGTTGAGAATGGAACTGATCATGCCCATCCATTGCTCAACTTTGAATGGATCTAGGCCTCCCTTAAAGACTGGAGGGTAAAACTCCTGGAATCTTCCACAGAGAAATTCCCATCTACTTTCAACCCTAGGCTGAGTCAAAACTAGTGGCACTCCTGGCAAAACAAAGGAAGAGGTGTTCCCCGACAAGTTCCGTTGTTGCTTCAAACACCTAATCTCTTCCTCTTGCCTGTGCAATCTTAATTGCAAATAAACATTTTCTGGAAATTCTGAGGGGCAGATGAAGAATTCAAACCCTGGCTGTAACTCCCAGCCTTAGTATAATCATCACCAAGTCACATTATTTGCCTTGGATACATACCTGGAGGTTGAATTTGTAGTTATAACTTGACCCATTAAACATGATGAGCATATCAAGAGATTTCCCCGCGGGAACAATCTTACCACACTACAATCACAAACGACTGCACAAACCCACTATGACACTGGCCCTACAAACCAACATGAATCTTTCTAGGTTGCTTTGTCCTCACTCGCACGCTTCCTGGGAAAATTTCCCAGGAGGCCGCCCATCATGAGACTTCTCCAGGTCAAGCACACTAAACTTTGGAGTTCTCAAGTGATGGGCTACCAAAAATAAGATGCATCTTGTTGGCATAGGTAGTACCAACCAATCCATTTAAGCCATCTTCAACTGTGTAGTCCCATACCTACACAATCTTAGAATCATCACACTTGACCTTCCCCAGGCAATGTGGGATTGCACATCTTTTTATCCGGTCTTTCCCCCTGTGGTTCACGAGATTCTGACTATCACATAATATCTCTGGATCCGAAGGCCCTTCCCATTTCATCTTATGGTACAACGACCTGAGGGCTGACAAGACCCTAAAAGAGTTGGTCTGGAACTGTAAGGGGGCAAGCCCGACAAAGTCCAAGAAATCCTTGAAGTATATTTTCAAGGGTAGTAGAGCCTCGGTCCTCTTATGCTCGCAACTCTAGGCGGCGAGCTTGAGTTTACGGTCAAGAATTCCATCTCCCGGGGCGTAGCAACTTCTTTCATTCGAGGTCACTGAACGACACATTAGTGTACTAGAGAGTTTAAGGCCATGATAGGCCATCGACTCAGATATATGGCTGGTGGACGTGACTGAACTCTAGTAGTGCTCAGCCTCAAAAAATTCCTCCTTCGAGTTGGGGACTGAGAGAATTTGCGACGTGGATGGATGGGTTGAAGAGTCCTCCATTATAGTAAAAGATAAGGCACCAGGTGGAAAGGCGACTATGACTTCAAGCTTGGGGTCTAAGGGAATAGGCCTACTCTCGGGGTCTATGTCAGGATAAGCTGCCACTCAAAGTCTCTTCCTCGTTCTTTCTTCGACCTTGTCTATCTGACATCGAAAGCGATCTCGTATGTATTCTTGCTCACACCTTTCCTTATGCTCGTCGATCAGTCACTAGTTTCGAGTGAAAGGTGACTCAGGACTGGGTATTGATAGGTAATAAGGGATAGCAAGCTCGGGCCCTTACCGATTCTCATAGGACTGCGACATCTAACAAGGAAGAAAAGGGTGAGGGACCACCAATTCGAAAGCTCAAGATAACAAGATTACCTCAATCGAGATTAAAGGCTCAAAGGGGCGAGGTTAACTCGGTATTCCCAAACTATTGTAATGTTCGGGCATCGAGGATGCACTCACACGAGAGTGGGAAGGTTAATACCAGTTTAAAAGAATCCCAGATTTTTAGAAAATAAGTTTGGAGTTACCCGAAAAGGTGATACTTTTGGGATTCGTGCGTTTAAAACCCTAAGCAAAAACCCGATTTCTTAAGCTACATGTAACCCCCATTAAATTTTAAAAAAAAACTCCATTTTTTACATATTTCTACCAGAAAAGTTTTCGGTCTAAATCGTGATTCTAACTACACCAAATTTTCTCGGATCAAAAGCTTGGTAAAAAACAAAATAAGTTTGGTAAAAACTAGTGAAGGTATTCCCATGAACAGAAGAAACACGTAAAATATATATATATGTCAAAGTAAGAGCATTAAGAACAGGAACTTACACAAAGTTGTTCGTGGATATGATGAGATCGTCGACTGAAGGAGCGGTTGCAAGAACGATTTCACGGAGTTGAAGGTACTGGAGTTATTTTGTTTCTTCGGTTTAGAGAACATGCAAAAGAAAAAAAGCTCTGGTTCGTTTTCTTTTCTCTGAAAGTTGAAAAATAAAAAATGGGAGTGATGAAGAAGAAAGGGTATATATAAATATATATAGGGCAATTCTTCTATAGGGGCTTCACATTAAGCCCTACCGGTGGGGCTCTCAGCGTTTCTCGACCCGTGAATAGTTTTCGCCGCGATTTTTTTTATGACAGTGTATATTGTAGCTATTTATAGCATCCTGCAAATTTTCAGAAAATTCTGAATAGTTTACAGTACCGAAAACTAGGTTCAAACATGTTGTTTTCCACACGCATAAAAAAAATTAGTCACGCGTGCAACAACATGTTTGAACATAGTTTTCGGTACTGTAAACTATTTGGAATTTTCTGAAAATTTGCAGGATGCTCTAAATAGCTACAATATACACGGTCATTAAAAAAAATCGTGCTGAAAACTGTTCACGGGTTGAGAACACTGAGAGCCCCACCGATAGGGCTTAAAGTGAAGCCCCTATAGGAGAATTCTCATATATATATATATACGTCCAAGTGGGATGTCAAAGGTCGAATGGATCTGGGCCCTTAGTTTGGGTTGAGAAATGATCTGAGGGATAGGGTTTAGTTATAACATTGGCGACAAAAAAGGGGTTATATGAAAGGATGTGTGCAGAGATAGGGAATACTTGATTACTCTGGGTGTGCAATCCCCGAGTGACGCATGTCTATACTCGAGTGTGGTAGGTGGCACGTTTTTCGAAAGGAGAAGTTCAAAATTTTCCTTCTCATAGGATTCAAACTGACACTTTTGAGGGGGCAAAATGTTACACCCAAATTTCAAAATCGTCATGAATGAGCCTCGAAATGTAGGCTCGTAAAGTGTAAGCTCGAAAATATTATGTAAGGGCTCAAAACTTGTAAAAATTAACATGTTTCCTGATTTGTTCCTATTGGCAATCAAGCACCAGCTATGACAGTTCGAGCTTAAGCATCAAGCTTGAAAGGATGGATCTTCTCCGAAGTATATGAGAGCAATTCGAACCTTCGTTGAAAGCTTGAAAAGGTTGATCACCAAGGGCTAAGCTAGATGAAATTGCTGGCTAAGGATAAGGCTAACCAGAATGACGAGCTCACCATGGTAGTCGATCTTGAAAGTGTGTAAATTGTATGTTTGAGGTCGATATCCAGTTTGAACGCGGTTGCTGGTAGAGAATCCCTATTCCAAGGGGATTTGTTGGAATCTGATAATAAATTATGATTCTCATGGTATATTATGTGATTAATATATATAATTATATGTATTTCAAATTTGAATTGTAACTTCCCGAGATAAAATGGGAGAAATTTTGTTAACCAGTATATAAAAAGACTGGAGAATTTCATTTGTAGATACACACAATTTGGTACTGTTAATACTCTGCTAAATTGCTTTGTAAAAGCTTTAAGAGAATTCCACCACTCAATAATATTGACTCATGGACTAGGCAGATTTTAATTGCTGAACCACGTAAAATCTTGATTGTTCTGATTTATTTTCTTAATTTTGTGTTTAGTGCTCTTCAAATTTAAGTTGACGAAAAATGGCATCAACATGATTAAACAATACATTTTGATTCACTTTGCATGTTTAAAGAAAGCATAAACTATATTCTTATGTGTTTTAATATTCATATATTTTAATTTGACTTATATATATATATAATATATAGTAATATATTTATATGATTATATACAAATATGAAAAATAAAATTCTTTAAGTATGTATAAAGTAAATTAAAAAGAGAAAGATGTATGATTTTTTTATGGTAAATTTAGTTAGTAGAGTAAAAGATATATAGCTTTTATAAAAGTGAGAAAGACAAAAAAAAAAAAAACAAATAATAAAAAAATCAATAGAGGTAAGAAACATAGATGGAAAAGATCGTGTTGCATATAATTAGTGTTTCTTTAGTACCATGAAAACGACAAAATAAGGAATAGCAAACCAAATTTATTCAAATTTGTATATATTATATATATTATAATTTAGAGTTATGTACAGTTTTTACTATACATAAAAATATAATTTTAAAATACTTGTTATTAGATAAGACGCCATGAAGTAACTTATAAATAGAAAAAAAATGATGGATTTTGGAAATTAAAATATAATAAGAAGACAAAAATAGTATGTTTATTAAATTATATTTATAAATTAATTCATAAATACATGTGCACAATTTAAGACAAAATTAAATCATTGGCCGAAATAATTAAGAGTCATATTACTCATATATGGTAATTAGTTTAAAAAAAACAAAGAAACAAAATATAAAATAGACAACAAAAATAAAATAAAAAATAATAAATAAAATAAGCATGTGAAAATGAAGAATTTCACTAGCTTATCCATTGATATATATATATATATAATATTGTTGTACCATTATTTAAGCACGAGTTCACTCACTCAGATCGGGTACAACTGGTAGGTAAATACGTGGAAAAGATAACCAAGTAGAGTACTTAATCATTAACCACTTGAGCAGCTCGAGGTTTATGGTGGTTAGACCCGATATTGGGCGTATTGGATCACTACGAGCTAGGAGTCAGATAGCTGTCAAGCTTGAGCTCGTGTGAGATATTCAGCTCAAGATGACCTAGATATATTGCATACTAAAGGATCCCAAGAGACTCGGGGATTCTTTATACATTCATTAATGACCAAACTGCATCATATTTATGTCATTTATTACCCAAGATAGCAAGAACGTGTTTATTATGTTATATGATCATATCCCAATGTAAATGAGAATAATATGTATTAATTATATACCATATGTGTAAATACGCGTTTTGTTTACACGGTGACCCTAGCCTGTCCATGGAATTCCCCTATAAATACTGGGAATATTTGTCAAGAAAGGGGACGATTATTTTGTATTACCGAAACTCTGCCAAAATAGAGAGAGAAACAGTAATAATATTGACTCGTGGACTAGGTGGATTTTAACCACTGAACCACGTAAAAGTTTGGTGCTTTTGAGTGAGTTCTTGTTATTTCATTACGGTTTATTACTAAGCATTAATCTGCCCTTTTTACTTCTTAATTTCTCATTGGCGAAAAACCGCGTCAACAATTTGTTGCTTTCATTGAGAGCGAATTAGTGCTACACAAGTCCCAGTTCATTTTTCATCATGGTGGTCACTCGCCCAATGCACGATAATGAGACAGAATGGCCCGATGGGCAGGAGGACCATCATACCGGCGTTTCCGATGGAAGGGGACCAAACGTTCAACAACGTCCGGGAAAGCAACCGACGGATCAGGGCGATATCAGGAGTTCGGCACCGTTACCGCCAAATCCTAATCCAGACTATCTGACGACCATCGAAATGGAAAACATGCATCTGAAGAGCCATCTCACTAGGGAAAACAAGCAAATTGAGGAGGCTTTGGCTCGATTACCCCATCTTGCAATCGACGTTAATGTCAAAAAGAGGCGAAGTGGGTCTCATAAGTTCCACGGGAATAATCGATCAAAACCAAATCGATCTGTCAGGACCGCTACTCCAAGTTATGTGCCTGCAGGGCGAGATCACCAGAATACTTGGCCCAGTGACCATCACAGGGGTCGTCAACATGTCAGTTGGCCAGTCAGGACTGCAACCCCAAGTTCGATACCTTCTTCATAGTTCCGCAGTATTGTCCATGACAGTCCATGAGGAGGGGCTGGGACAGGCTCGCGAAGGCATAATGCTCCAACAAATCCTTCCGTACCACGATCAAATCACCGGGCACAGAGACCTAGGGACGTTGGAATAGAACAGAGACGGACTAATCTAGTCCGTCGTGACAGAACAAGGATAGTCTCACCAATAAGGCATCCTTTGTCACCTGTAAGACATCCGACACCACCTTGTCCTCAACGAGATATTCCAGCTTATGGGGACAGCAGGAGAAATCCTCCCCCATCCTCGAATACTTCCGCTCCACGAACGCGTGTTGAGAATCCAAGCCCTCGATCTTAACTGTGATCTGTAAGCTTCACAAATGGAAGTTACTGGACCGACAATCGTAGCCGCAGGTCCGAGAGCGACCTAAGAAATCAATTGAGTTCAGCATAAAGCCCTTGGTATGAACCGTGACCCAACCTGCGTAATCATCTGAACTCGTAGAGAAGGTATCCGACTCTGGATGAAGGTCTTAGCTATACTCAACACGAAGGAGGTCCGTCCATAGTATGCGACAACGGGAATGCCCCGCCCAACCAAGCTTGAGCTTGGAGGGACAATAACTCATCAAATGCGTAAGATAGGACAGGATCTGTTAAACAACCCTTAGTTAACCTAGGGACTAGGGACCAAACTGTAACGCCCTACTACCTTAGAGTCGTTACCAAGTGAGTTTAAAAATGTGCAATCACTCGCTAATCTAGGCTTTTAAAGCAAAAGTGTAATTAAGTCATAAACAAAGTATAAATTTTAGAAATAACCCCATGTCATTGAAAATCATAAAAGTTTAACACCTGGGATCCCAAAATACAGTTTAGAAATATTTACAACATATAAATACAGCTAAGTCGGCTAAACAACAAAATCTAGGTTTTATAACAACTATCTCCCAAAATCCACTGGCCGTGGCAGCCAGGCAGACCTAACATGTACACGCCACTTCATGGCTGCTACACTCATGGTTTGTTGGCTTTCTCCTTGCCCTTACCTGCACCACAGAGCACCCGTTAGCCGAAGCCCAGAAAGAAAGCCCACAAACAAATAACATATGCAAAACAAACACTTAGCATATAACAGGCCATTAATAAGTTAAGCATACACGGGCAAGCCGTCCCAGGCGCTTTACCAGGCCCTGGGTTCGCGGCCCATGCCATGAGGATATCCCAGGTATCCTTTAGGATCTCGCCCTGGCAACTCGCACTCTACGTGCTCAATGATGCTCCCGGCCCCTTGCCGTACTCGGCCTTGCACTCAACGTGCCCAACACCGTTCCCGGCCCCTGCCGATCTCGGCCTACACCGTTCTCGGCTCTTGCCAATCATTTACACAATAGCATTCATAGCATAATAAACAAATACTGAACACTAACAAATTCAATCAAAGGGCTACGCCTTGCAATTCAATCATATTGGGGCTCAGTCCTGCATACAACCTCTATGGGAACAAGGGTTCTCTTACCTGCGTCTCGAGCACTGAAATCCCGAGCACAGTCCTCTAACTTGAGCCTCGCCGAACCCTAGTCACAACACATAATAATATTCATCCATCAAGTTCTAACCCATTAAATAACTTTGAGTTATAACTCTAGCTTCCGGGACCTTGAATTCTATAAATCCGGGTGATAAAATCCTTCCCGAGCCTTAACCACTGAGTTCCCAAGCCTAAACACACTTAAAAACACAAACTGGTACTAAGAGTCGCAACCCTACCCTCAAGCGCCGCGGCTAGCCTCTAAACAGAGGCTAGCACCCCACTCTGAAACACACACGGGCCGTGGCGCGCCTCAAGCTTCTCGGCCTCCCATGGCTGCACGAACACACGGGCTGCGGCATGTCCCTCCTAGGGCCGTGGCCCTCACCTCCAAGCCCAGAATTCTTTATCTTTTCCTGCGTTTTCTTCAGACCAACTCATCCTATAATCAAGCTAATAGTTCCAGATAATCAACTCAAAGATTCTAGCCCAGTTACAACATCAAAACCCATCAAAACCTGCTCCAAAAACTCAACTAAAACACCTAAGAACAGATCAAATTCTACTCACTTGCATAACCTAAGAACATAGCTGAAATTCAAGCATAATTCCCTTAGTTAGAGCTTACCTTTGCTGTGTTATGCTTCTGAACTGGTTCCCCAAATGCCCAGCTTTAGCTCCTTAACTCTAACAGCCCAAAGTCCTCAATTCTTGACTAGTTCCATCAAAGCTTCTTGACTGGTTTTTCACTAACTTGCCTCCTTGAGTTGCCTTAGAGAAGAAAAGGTGAGAGAGGGTATAGAATTAACTCCAGCTGAGAATGAGAGAAGAATGCCGGTTTCTACAAGTCTCCAAATGATTCTTTCCTTTTGTCTTATTTAACTTGATCTATGTGGTTACCTCAAGGCTCGGGGTACCAAAACGTCCCCGAGGGAAAAATGGTAAATTTCCCCAATTTTCCCTCCTAGACATTCTAACCTCAAATATATCTCCAAATATTTATTTCCATAACCCGATAACCCCATAATATATCTAATACCCAAAGTACCCCTCGACTCGCCCTGAGTCGGATTCTAAACCCCGTTGTGACTTTCTGGCTAACCGCTGCCCAAGACTGTCTCGGTTCGTGCTACACAGAAATATATCCCATGCATATTATATTTATCACATTTATGCCCTCAACGGGATAAATTGACAAACATACCCCTAACTTCCAAACGGGGACCACATGCATATTTAATTCAGCTAAACATGCATCTTTATCACGTATTCACATAAGTTCACATATTAACATATTAAATCATTTATTGCCCTCCAGGCACGCTAATCAAGGCCCTAAGCCCTATTAGCAATTTCGGGTTGTTACAACTATCCCCTCCTTACAGAAATTTCATCCTCAAAATTACTTGAGCAACTCGGGATATCGCTCCCTCATCTTTAACTCAAGTTCCCACGTCGCCTCCTCAACTTTGTTGTTCCTCCACAGCACTTTCACCAAGGCGATGGTCTTGCTCTGCAAGACTTTATCCTGATAAGACAAATCTGAACCGACTTCTCCTCATAAGACAAATCCTGATCAAGCTCCAGATTCTCATAACTTAGAACATACGTCGAATCTGACACATACTTCCGGAGCATGGATACATAGAAAACATTATGAACCCCTAATAAAGCTGGAGGCATCACTAGCCTATAAGCTACCTCTCCAACCCGTTCCAGAACCTCGAAGGGGCCGACAAACCTAGGGTTCAACTTGCCCCGAACATCGAAGCGTTTCACTCCCCATAAAGGTGAAACCCTAAGAAACACATGGTTACCAACCTGAAATTCCACGCCCCTGCGTTTCAGGTCTGAATAACTCTTCTGACGGTTCTGAGAGGCGAGCATTCACGATCTAATCTTCTCAATCGCCTCATTGGTCCGCTGAACCATCTCTGGACCCAGATATCTCTTCTCACCTGTCTCATCCCAATGAATAGGCGACCTACACTTCCTTCCATAGAGCATCTCATACGGAGCCACTCTGATGGTCGCCTGATAACTGTTGTTATACGAGAACTCAATCAAAGGGAGATACTTACTCCACGATCCCCCAAAATCTAATACACAGGCTCGCAGCATGTCCTCCAGTATCTGAATCGTCCTCTCAGATTGTCCATCTGTTTGAGGATGATAAGCGGTACTAAACCGTAACTGCGTGCCCATGGCCTTCTGCAGACTCTCCCAAAACTTGGAAGTGAAGCTGCGGTCTCTGTCGGATATTATCGACCTCGGAGCCCCATGAAGTCGAACAATCTCCTTCACATACAGCTCAACATATTGCTCCACAATGTAAGTTGTCCTAACAGACAAAAAGTGGGCGGACTTGGTATACCTATCCACAATCACCCACACCGAGTCATGTTGTCCCACGGTCCTTGGAAAAATAACTACGAACTCCATGGTGATATCTTCCCACTTCCATTTTGGGATTCCCAGAGGCTGCAGCAACCCCGCTGGCCTCTGATGTTCAGCCTTGACCTGCTGACATGTTAAGCACTTGGCCACATAATCCACCACATCCCTCTTCATGCCCGACCACCAATACAAAGCTCTCAAATCCTGGTACATCTTCGTCTTACCTGGGTGCAAAGAATAAGGAGTGGTATGTGATTCATCTAAGATCTCTCGCCGGATATCAGAATCCATCGGAACGCAGATCCGACCCTTGTACTTCAGTAATCCCATCTCTGAAATAGAAAAGTCCTTAGTCGCTCCGACTAAGACATTCTCTCTGTGACCTCTCAACTAAGAATCTTCCCCCTGCACCTCCTTGATCCTCTCAAGGAGTATAGACTGCAGAGTGATGTTTGCCAACTGTCCAACCACCAACTCTATACCTGCTCTGGTCATCTCCTCAGCTAGCTTATCCGATATCTGCCTTAAACTAAACAACTGTCCTGGGCCCTTCCGACTCAATGCGTCAACCACCGCATTAACCTTCCCAGGATGGTATAGGATATCGCAATCATAATCCTTAACCAATTCTAGCCATCGCCTCTAGCGTATATTCAGGTCCTTCTGAGTAAAGAAATACTTTAGGCTCTTATGGTCGGTGTATATCTCGCACTTCTCACCATAGAGATAATGTCTCCAAATCTTAAGTGCAAACACCACTGTTGCCAACTCCAAGTCATGCGTGGGGTATCTCTGCCCATACTCCTTTAACTGTCTCGACACATAGGCTATTTCCTTACCAGCTTGCATCAGCACGCACCCCAAACCCTGTTTGGATGCATCACAATAAACCACAAACTTTTCATTATCTGTCGGCAAGCTTAACACCGGCGTGGTAATCATTCGCCGCTTCAACTCCTTGAAACTGTTTTCACATTTGTCCGTCCAGACATACCTTGTCTTCTTCTTTGTCAGCTCTGTCAATGGTGTAGCTATTCTGGAGAACCCTTCTATGAACCGCTGATAGTACCCTGCTAAGCCTAAAAAAATTCTCACTTCAGGAACATTGTTTGGTCTAGGCCAATCTCTGACCGCCTCAATCTTACTTGGGTCAACCAGAATCCCCTCCTTACTGACAATATGGCCCAAAAATGTAACTTGTGGTAACCAGAACTCACACTTACTGAACTTAACATATAACTTATGCTCCCTCAACCGTTGTAGAACCAACTGCAGATGCTACTCGTGCTCTATCTCTGACTGAGAATAAACGAAGATGTCGTCTATGAACATAATTACAAACTTATCTAGATAATCCTTGAAAACCCTATTCATGATGTCCATGAAGGCTACTGGAGCATTGGTTAATCCAAAGGACATAACCAGGAATTCATAGTGTCCATACCTCGTTCGGAAAGCGGTCTTTGGTATGTCCTCCTCTTTAATCGTTAACTGATGGTAACCTGATCGGAGGTCTATCTTGGAAAACATTGTTATTCCCTGTAGCTGATCAAATAAATCATCGATCCTAGGCAGTGGATACTTGTTCTTAATGGTTAACTTGTTTAGCTCCCTGTAATCGATACATATCTTAAGGGATCCATCCTTCTTCTTAACAAACAACACTGGAGCACCCCATGGCGAGAAACTCGGTCTGATGAACCCTAAATCAAGTAACTCCTGCAACTGAAGCTTCAACTCCTTTAACTCCGCTGGAGCCATTCTATAAGGTGTCCTAGATACTGGCTCCGCTCCTGGTACCAACTCTATAACAAAGTCAATCTCCCGTTGCGGCAGTAACCCTGGAAAATCTGTTGGAAACAAATCCGGAAACTCACACACCAATCTGGTCTCCCCCGGTTCAACCGACACCACCCTAGAGGTATCGACAACGCTTGCTAGAAATCCCATGCAACCTTCCTGCATTAGGTCCCTAGCCTTCAATGCTGAAATCATTGGTATCCGCGGTCCACTAACTTTCCCTACAAATACAAAGGGTACCTCCCCGTCCGGTTCAAAAGTCACCATTCTGCGCTTTCAGTCAATCGTTGCCCCATACTTCGATAACCAATCCATCCCTAGAATCATATCAAAGTCATCCATCTCTTACTCAATCAAATCCACAAACAGTTCCCTACCATCTATCACTACTGGCAATGCTCTAATCCATTTCCTAGAGACTACCAGTTCTCCCGTTGGCAACAAAGTCTGAAATCCCCTAGCATACATACCACTAGGTCTACAAAGCTGATCTATCACTCTAGCAGATACAAATGAATGGGTAGCCCTTGAATCAAACAATGCAGTATACAAAGAACCAGCACTAGAGATCTGACCTGTTACAACTGAGGGGCTAGCCTCCGCCTCAGTCTGTGTCAAAGTAAATACCCTGGCATGAGCAAGACTGTCACTCTGCTTCTGCTCTTCTTTCTTGACTTGAGGGTAATCCCTCTTCAGATGACTGGCACTCCCACAAACAAAGCAGGCCCTGATCCTGCACTCACCTTGGTGTCGTCGCCTGCACCACAGACACACTGGGAAGCTCCTCCAGTTGTCACTTCCACCCTGACGGCCTGTAGAAGCACCCCGTGCCCTCCTATCTGAACTGGGAGGAACAAAGGAATCTGGGGCTTTCCTCTTCTGTTCACTAGAACCACCACCCCGACTGGATCCAACAAAAGGAGGCACTGTCCTCCTAGCATCACGCCTAACATCGTTTTCCTTCCAAATCTGATCTTCGGCCCTCTCAGCTGTAAGGGCTTTGTCCACTACCTGGGCATAAGTAATAGTTTCTGGATCCAAAGTAATATTCACATCGCGGGCGATCATAACATTCAACCCCCGCACAAACCTGTCCCTTCATGCCGCATCAGTCGACACTAAATCTGGCGCAAACTTCGCCAATCTATCAAACTTCAAGGCATACTCTGTCACTGACAACCGGTTCTGAGTCAGGTTGATAAACTCATCAACCTTTGTAGCTCGAATTGCCACACTATAATACTTCTCATTAAACAAGTTTCTAAATTCTTCCCAGGTCATAACTGATACATCCCTTCTCTGAACTACCACGTCCCACCAGATGCGGGCATCCTCTCTAAAAGTATAGCTAGCACAAGCAACCTTCTCGTTCCCCTGAACCCTCATAAAATCCAGAATTGCGAAGATCATATTCATCCACCGCTCTGCCTGCAGTGGGTCTGGTCCACCCTCGAAGGTGGGAGGATGTTGCTTCCTGAATCTCTCATACAAAGGTTCCCACTTATTCTCCATAGCAGACTGAACTGGCATTGGCACTGCAACCTGCTGCACTGGCAGCCCACTAACCTGAGGTGAGGCCTGCTGCCTCAACTGTCGAAGCTCATCCTATGTTCACTGCAATCTTGCTTCCATCTCGGCAAACATCTCTTGCCAATTATGTGGGGCAGGTGGAGGGTCCTGACCCTGGTTGTCATCCTCAGCCCTACTACCGCGAAGTCTAGCTGATTGTCGAGGCATCTCAACAAATATGCCAGCAACCAACGACGCCGCTCATCAGGCATGATAACAACATCCTGAAACCACCTCCCAAACACATTAGCCACCACAAGCAATAACTCATATAGCATACAGATAGCATATAACACACAACGGGCCATGCCCTGGCATCATGCATATGTTAACTCATTCATCAAACTCTATATAAAATAAGCAGGCAAACAGAGCATTCAAGCACATATTCAAGCATATTAGTCAATCATACCAACCAACCGTGAGTCGAGCTTGTCACTGACAGCGAGCGTACATGTTCGGTCAAACTCCAGAACCAATAACCTTGGCTCGCTCTGATACCAAGTTGTAACGCCCTACTACCTTAGAACCGTTACCAAGTGAGTTTAAAAATGTGCAATCACTCCCTTATCGAGGCTTTTAAAGAAAAAGTGTAATTAAGTCATAAACAAAGTATAAATTTTAGATATAACCCCATGTCATTGAAAATCATAAAAGAATAACACATGGGATCCCAAAATACAGTTTAGAAATATTTACAACATACAAATATAGCCAAGTCGGCTAAACAACAAAATCTAGGTTTTATAACAACCATCTCCCAAAATCCACTGGCTGGGCAGCCAGGCAGACCTAACATGTACACATCGCTTCATGGCTGCTACACTCATGGTTGGTTGCCTTTCTCCTTGCCCTTACCTGCACCACAGAGCACCCGTGAGCCGAAGCCCAGCAAGAAAACCCACAAATAGATAACATATGCAAAACAAACACTTAGAATATAACAGGCCATTAATAAGTTAAGCATACACGGCCAAGCCGTCCCTGGCGCTTTACCAAGCCCTGGATTTGCGGCCCATGCCGTGAGGATATCCCAGGTATCCTTTAGGGTCTCGCCCTGGCAACTCGCACTCTACGTGCTCAATTCTGCTCCCGGCCCTTTGCCGTACTCGGCTTTGCACTCAACGTGCCCAACGCTGTTCCCGGCCCTTTGCCATTCCCGGCCCCTGTTGACCTCGGCCTACACTGTTCCCGGCTCTTGTCGATCTTTTACAAAATAGCATTCATAGCATAATAATCAAATACTGAACACTAACAAATTCAATCAAAGGGCTACACCCTGTAATTCAAGCATATTGGGGCTCAGCCCTGCATACAAGCTCTATGGGAACAAGGGTTCTCTTACCTGCGTCCCGAGCTCTACGAGCACCGAAATCTCGAGCATAGTCCTCTAACTTGAGCCTCGCCGAACCCTAGTCACAACACATAATAATATGTATCCATCAAGTTCTAACCCATTAAATAACTTTGAGCTATAACTCTAGCTTCCAGGACCTTGAATTCTATCAAATCGGGTGATAAAATCCATCCCGAGCCTTAACCATTAAGTTCCCAAGCCTAAACACACTTAAAAACACAAACTGGTACTTAGAGTCGCAACCCTACCCTCAAGCGTCTCGGCTAGCCTCGAAACAGAGGCTAGCACCCCACTCTGAAACACACACGGGCCGCGGCGCGCATCACCAAGCGCCGCGGTGCGCCTTAAGCTTCTCGGCCTCCCATGGCCGCGCGAACACACAGGCCGCGGCATGTCCCTCCTAAGGCCGTGGCCCTCACCTCCAAGCCCAGAATTCTTCATCTTTTCCTGCGTTTTCTTCAGACTAACTCATCCTATAATCAAGCTAACAGTTCCAGATAATCAACTCAAAGATTCTAGCCCAGTTACAACATCAAAACCCATCAAAACCTGCTCCAAAAATTCAACTAAAACACCTAAGAACAGATCAAATTCTACTCACTTGCATAACCTAAGAACATAGCTGAAATTCAAGCATAATTCCCTTAGTTAGAGCTTACCTTTGCTGTGTTATGCTTCTGAACTGGTTCCCCAAAGCCCAGCTTTAGCTCCTTAACTCTAACAGCCCAAAGTCCTCAATTCTTGACTAGTTCCACCAAAGCTTCTTGACTGGTTTTTCACTAACTTGCCTCCTTGAGTTGCCTTAGAGAAGAAAAGGTGAGAGAGGGTATAGAATTAACTCCAGCTGAGAATGAGAGAAAAATGTCGGTTTCTACAAGTCTCCAAATGATTCTTTCTTTTTGTCTTATTTAACTTAATCTATGTGGTTACCTCAAGTCTCGGGGTACCAAAATGTCCCCGAGGGCAAAATGGTAAATTTCCCCAATTTTCCCTCCTAGACATTCTAACCACAAATATATCTTCAAATATTTATTTCCATAACCCGATAACCCCATAATATATCTAATACCCAAAGTACCCCTCGACTCGCCCTGAGTCGGATTCTAAACCCCATTGTGACTTTCTGGCTAACCGCTCCCCAGGATTGTCTCGGTTCGTGCTACACAGAAATATATCCGATGCATATCATATTTATCACATTTACGCCCTCAGCGGGCTAAAATCACAAACATACCCCTAACTTCCAAACGGGGCCCACTTGCATATTTAATTCAGCTAAACATGCATCTTTATCACGTATTCACATAAGTTCACATATTAACATATTAAATCATTTATTGCCCTCCAGGCACACTAATCAAGGGCCTAAGCCCTATTAGCAAATTCGGGTCGTTAGACAAACCCTTCAGAGACTAGCTCTAATGGAAGAGCAATTGAAAAGACTTTTATCTGGGAAAGAAAGGGATGATTGCTACTCAGACAAGGAGCTCGAGCCTTTCGCTCCAAACATTGCGGCAGCAATGTATCCTATGGGTTTTAGGATGCCCCACATGTCAAAATTTGATGGAAATGGAGATCTGTCTTATTACCTCAGAATGTTTAACACCATGATGATGGCCCACAATGTCGGGCTCGATCTAAGGTGTATCATGTTCCCTGCAACTATGGTCGGACTTGCTAGGTAGTAGTTTAAGCAATACAATAGGCATTCCATAAGCTTGTGGAAGAAATTTTCTTCCGATTTCAAAAAAGCATTTCGAGCTTCACAGGCAGCTCGGGTTGAGGCTGATTCTTTGGCCAACGTGAAGCAGCAACCTGGCTAGACACTGAAGGCATGTCTAAGTAGATTTGCCACTGCACGAGCTAGGGATACTGATGTCAATTCCAAGCTCATGGCATTGAGGACGGGAATCCTTGTCGGGGGCGACTTATGGTAGGAACTCCAAAGAAAAGGAGTTAAGAGCGTAGATGAATTCTTGGCCCGAGCTCAAGAGTGAATAAACCTGGAGGAGGCGCGAGCTTCTGTCACAGGAACCAGCCAGACCCCTGTCGAACCCATTGGAGCGGTAACAGATGTTGCAACTACGGCTCAAACCGTTGCCCAAAATAACCAAGGGGGGATAACAAAAGAACGGGGAATGGTGACGGTGACCATAGCGAGACAAAGAAAAATAAGTCCGGGGAAAAATTCAAACCTGTCTACGCTACTTATATTAACCCAACGGACACCCGAGATCACATTTTCTGGGAAAATTATAACCGCCTTCCATGGAAGAAGCCAAAATCGTTGAGGAACCAGAGGATGAAGAGAGATTCCTCAAAATTCTGCCGGTTCCATAAGGACGTTGGTCATAACACTGATGACTGTAGGCAGTTGAAGGATGAAATCGAAACTCTCATCAGAGCTGGATCGTTGGCCCAGTACGCCAGAAATTAGGTAGTCCTTAGTCAGCCCATCGGGCAGAACCCTCAGTCAGTCCCTGAAGCTCCGATGGCCAAGCCGGGGCTAAGGCAAGTCAGGTCGAACCTCCTCCAGTAGTAGGGGAGACATAACCACTATTGTGGGAGGACCTCATTTGGCGGGCACGAGCTGTGGGGCCCAAAAGAGGTACATTAACGAACTGAAGTCTCATAACGAGATGGAGTTCGTCCCGCAGCAACGGTTATCGAAACAAAAACAATTGGAAAAGCAACCAATCATTTTCATGGAAGAGGATGCTAGCCACGTCCAATTCCCACATAATGATTCACTGGTGGTAACCGTTCAGCTCCCAAACTGAAGGGTCTGAAGAACACTAGTGGACAATGGGAGTTCTATAAATCTACTTTTCAGGATAAACCCTAGAAAAAATGGGGTTATCTGTAACTGATTACAAGGCGACCTCGATGACTCTGTACGGGTTTTCAGGAGAAGGGTCAGCAGCCATCGGGACTATCAGACTATTGGTGACATTGGGAGAAGAGTCAAGAACTATTTCCAAATTACTCGAGTTCGTGGTAATCGATTGTCTGGCTGCATACAATGCGATTTTAGGCCGACATACGTTGATGGCATTTGAAGCCATAACCTCTATCCGCCACCTGGCAATGAAATCCCCCTCAGCTACGAGGATATGTACAATTAAAGGCGATTAGCTCACTGCCAGGGAATGCTATAGCATTTCTATGAAGGGAAAATCACAACCCGAGCTGCAAGCGATGATCATAAGTGATAAAGATGAGGAGTTCCAAGAAGTAGAAGTTACTCATGGGATGGAAGAACCTCAGCAGAAAGAGGATAGTGAGGTCGCCCAATGCAACGACATTGACCTGTGGGTAGGCGAGGACAGATTAGAGTTCAAAGCCATAGAAGAGCTCGGGGAAGTAAACATCGATCCCAAAAAAGCTTCAAGAGTCGTAAAGATTGGAAAGAATCTTGATGACAAAAGAAAGAAGGAGCTGGTCAATTTTTTACAGGAAAACTTGGACGTCTTTGCTTGGTTCCATGAAGATATGGTGGGAATCAGTCCGGATATAATAATGCACACCTTAAATTTGGACAAGAATATGCTTGCGAAATCCCAAAAACGGAGATGTTTAGGAACAGTCCAAGCTAAAGCCCTCAAGGAAGAAGTAGCTCGATTGCTAAAATGCGCGGGTTTATCCGGGAAGCAAAATACCCGATCTGGGTTGCCAATCCTGTGCTAGTATCGAAGTCGAATGGGAAGTGGAGACCCTGTATCGACTACTTCGACCTAAACAAAGCTTGTCCCAAGGATTGTTTCTCGCTGCAAAGGATTGACCAGTTGGTAGATGCCACGGCAGGTCACGAGCTCATGTCTTTCATGGACATATACTCTAGATATAACCAGATCGCGATGACCAGGAGCATACTAGTTTCATGACGTAGCATAATGTATATTGCTACAAAGTTATGCCATTTGGATTGAAGAATGTCGAGGCCACATACCAATGCTTGGTTAACAAGATGTTTCCTAACCAGATCGGGAGAAATATGGAGGTGTATGTCAATGACATTCTTGTTAAGTCAAAGACTGTCGAAAACCATGTATCCGATCTGGAAGAGTGTTTTGGAATATTAAGGAGGTTTGACATGAAGCTGAATCCCCAGAAATGCTCTTTTGGGGTGGCAAATGGAAACAATCTGGGATTGATAGTCAACACGAGGGGAATAGAGGCAAATTATGAAAAAATTAGATCATTGTTAGAAATTCCCTCATCCAAGTCGCATAAAGAAGTTCAAAGCCTAACTAGAAGGGTGGCGGCTTTGAATCGCTTCATTTCAAAATCCACTAACAAATGTCTGCCATTCTACAACTTTCTCAAAGGAAACAAGAAATTTCAATGGACCGAGGAGTGCGAACATCCATTCCACATCCTAAAAATGCATCTGGCCAAGTCCCTGGTACTATCTAAACCAATGTCCGGAGAGTCTTTATTCCTTTATCTGGCCATGACAGAGAAAGTAGTCATTGTCGTGTTAGTTCGAGAAGAAGACCGTGCTCAGAAACTAGTATATTTTGTTAGCAAGAGACTTCTCGGAACCGAGTCATGACACCCACTGATAGAGAAGCTAGAATTTTGTCTAATATTGGCTTCCAAAAAGCTCCGGCCATACTTCCAGTACCATGCTATCAACGTCTTGACCGACCAACCTTTACGATAGGTTTTGCAAAAACCTGAAACGTCGGGACATCTTTTGAAATGGGCCATCGAACTTAGCCAGTTTGAGATATTGTGTATGCCATGGACATTAATCAAGAGTCAGGCCCTTGCTGATTTTATGGCAGAATGCAACAGTTTTGAAGAAGAGCTCTCGAGGGAGTCGGTGCAAGAGTTATGGAAAATCTTCATTGATGGATCGTCAAACGAGAGCGGATCAGGAGTTGGGATCATCTTAATCTCACCATAAGGGCATGGGTTCCATACAGCTCTGAGATTCGGATTGAGGCATCCAATAACGAATCAAAATATGAAGCCTTGTTGGCAAGACTGAGGGTGGCAAGAAAGCTGAAGGCAAAAGTCGTCAAGTGCTATAGTGATTCCCAGCTCATGGTGAATCAGGTATAGGGAGAATACCAAGCTTGAGGCATCAAGATGGTGGCCTACCTAGCTAAGGTAAAGGGGGAACTTTCTGAATTTGAGTACAGCTCTATTGAACAGATACCTCGCGAGCAGAATTCTAACACTGACGCTTTGGCATGACTTGCTACCACAAAAGACGCTGAAACATTAAATGTAGTGTCAGTGAAGTTCTTAGAGAGCCCAAGTGTAACAGGAGAAGCAACAAAGGTCAAAATGATTGACACAAGACCGACCTGGATGACTCCTATAATGGAGTAACTCACAACTGGAAAGTTACTCGATGACAGAAAAGACGCAAGAAAAATACTCGATCAAGCTCGAAGGTACATAATAGTCGACAAGACCTTATATCGGCGTGGCCGTTCCTTGCCTCTCCTACGATGTGTTCTGCCCGAGGAAGCAAAAACCATTTTGCAAGAAATACACGAAGGTTTTTGTGGAGATCATGCTGGGGGGCAAAACCTGGTAATAAAGGTACTGAGACGGAGCTATTTTTGGCCCACTATAACGAAAGATTCGATCTCATATGTCCAGAATTGTGACAAGTGCTAGCGTTTTGCCATAGTCACCCAAGCTGCTCCAGTAGAGTTAACAATGATTACCTCCCCATGGCCATTTTCATCATGGGGAATTGATTTGATAGGTTCCCTACCAATGGGAAAATGAGGAGTTCAATATGCGGTAGTGGCAATCGATTATTTCACAAAGTGGGTAGAAGAAGAACCTCTAGCAACCATCACTTCAAAGAAAGTCCTGAATTTTGTTGTAAAAAGTATCATTTGTTGATTTGGACTCCCTAAGAAGATCGTGTTAGATAATGGGACACAGTTCGATAGTGATCTCTTCACAAATTTCTCATCGGTAGCATACCCACAAGCCAACAGGCAGGTCGAGGCTGTGAATAAGACCCTTAAGGCGAGCTTGAAGAAAAGGTGGGATGAAGCCAAAGGATTATGGCCTGAACAGCTCCTACAAGTACTCTGGGCCTATCGAACTTCTCACAGAACCTCCATGGGGCACACTCCTTTTTCCCTAACCTTTGGAAGCGAGGTCATGCTTCCAATTGAAGCAATGGTAACTACTCACAGGCAAAGGACGTTTGATCAAGAAAAAAATAGCAGGCTACTTAACTCATCTCTCGATTTGATCGAAGACAAATGAGAGGAATCGCAATTACAGCCTGCCCATTATCAACAAAAGATCACTCACTATTTCAATTCAAAAGTCAAGGGGCGTAGACTGAGATTAGGCAACCTGGTTCTCCGAAGGGTATTTTTGGCGAATAAAGACCCTAAGGATGGTATGTTGGGCCCAAACTGGGAAGGACCATACCAGATTGTAGAGGTCTTATGCGAGGGAACTTTTAAGATAGCTCGGCTGAATGGGGAAGTAGTCCCACGGATTTGGAATGCTCTTCACTTGAAAAAGTATTATCAATAGTACTATCATCAATGTAAGGCTTGTTTATAAAATTTGTTTCAATTAAATAACAGATGGATTATTAAATAACCACTTCTTAGTTTTATTATTACAAGCTCGTGTTCTCATAATTGTAAAAGCAACCAGGAAAGTTTATACATTCTGGTTGCTTGGGGGCACATAATCGAGGTCGGTGAGTTTTTTATTAAAAAAACAAAATCAAGCCTACTCGGATAAGATTAAAAACTAAGAAGCTTGGAAAAATTGATTATTTAATGACTTTTTAAAGCTCGAATTTTCAAAAAACCTAGCACAAACTAAGCTTTAATTCATCTAAAACCTTGGATATAACCAGGTTCGAAACTTAGAAGCTGAAAAAAGTTGATTATTCAAAGGCTTTTTAATGCCTGAGTTTTCAATTAACCTAGCACGAACTAAGTTTAAGTTATTTAAAACCCTTGATAAAACAAGGTCTGGGGCCTGATTCTCAACAGGTATAACACTATTAAGCTTATTAAAAACCCTGGACATAACCAAGTCCAAGCCCTGATTCTTAACAGGTACGCCAAATAAGCGAGCAAAACCTTGGATACACCCAAGATTGAAATAATCTACCTCAATCTAAAGACAATTCTTAAGATTTCCAATGTGCAAAAGTCTAAGAATTCATAAACATGAGAATAGTAAAGAAGACAGATAGATTAGAAGTCAGATGTATATTCAAAAAAGATCCTCGAGCTAAGCTTAGAGGCAATTGTTTTTATCCCAAGGGATTGTTGGAAAGAAAATCATAAATGAGATCATTGGCCTTCGTCAGCTCGCCTCACAGAAGTAATCTCATCACTATCTCCCTCCGCTGCTCCAAAAGCCTCACCAATTTCCAAGGGTTCTTGCAAAAGTCGAGCCTTGAATTTAGCAAGGTATGGATCCCGTAGCCCGGGCTCCATGAAGGAGAAGTTCCCGTCCTGGTTGAAAGCCCAGCAATGGTAAAGCATCTCCTCCATGGTTGATGATGACAATTCCGCTTCCTCCTTGGCTTTAACTTCAGCCTCGAGTAGCTTCGCTTTGAGCTCCCCATTTTCGGACTGAAGCTGTTCAGCACGGCAGTTCGCCTCTGCGACCTGAGCTTGGGAGGCAAACAATGCGGTCTTTGCAACCTACTCGCCTTCTTGGGAAGAGATAAGAGCAGTCTTAGTAGCATGCTCATTATTCTGAGCAACTGTCAAGACAGCTTTGGCGGCATGCTCACTTTCCTGAGCAACAATTAGGGTGTCCTTGGCAGCGGCCAGCTCGGCTCAGATCTCTTCGTTTCTGGCCTTAGCACGAGCTATGCTTTGGTATTAGGCCAGGACGGACTACAGAATAAGAAAACAAGTTTATAAAAAAAAAAAGGAAGAACACATAGTAAACAAAAAAGAATCAAATGTGGGAAAAGGACTCACGATGAGGTTCATCCCCATGGCAGATTCGAGGACATCCTCCGGGCTGCACTCCTCTATGGCCCTCAGATCCCTCGCACTGGCTTTATATGCGTGGCCCACCATGTGACTTGCTGTCTCATACACTATACCCCGAAAGGTGTCGGGGATCTTTTCCTCTGCTTGAATTACATAGGGAGGTGGAGGCATGTGTCGAGGGGGAGGAGGAGGAACTTGCCCAATGGTGACAGTAGTCACCGGAGCTGGCTCCCGAGCAGAGCTCACGTCTTTACCCTTAGAGGGAGATTTTGTAGTATCCCCATTTTAGGAGGGCCTTCTTCATCACCCTGGGCCTCTTCACGACGGGGCCATTCCAGACCTTTTAGCCTGAAAGGCAGTCTGTAGGTCGGGAGCTCCTATCGATTCCATCTCTTCACTTGAAAAGAACAAAAGGGAGTTCATTCATAAAAGTAATGTTTCAAAGATATATATATATAAGAGAAAATAGGGGAAATAAAGATCCTACCCTCTGAGCTGGGGGAGGAATCTATTATCACCAGCTCAGGTGTATGAACCGGGCTAAGCACGACCTCTGGCTCTGGGATTAACAGAGGGGAGGGGGAGTCTAAAGATACAATCTCTAAGATCCTAGGGGGATCAGTTCCCTCCTCTGGGATGGATTCGTCTACATACTGCCTAAACCTAGGAGCAAATGCTCCCTGGAGCAGAGAAAGCCAAGTCCTAAGGTTGGTTCTGTATTCTTCAAAGATAGAAGATCTAAAATTCAGCGTGTTGTCAATTACAATGGTGCCTCTGGGATATTTATGGTCGTGGCGTACCACCAAGCGATCCACACATTGGAGGAGAGTTACATTTAGGTCCAAATCGGTGGGGTAGCGGCTAACTAGCTGGTTGGGGTCAAACGTATTAACCTAAAGCTAGCAGCAGCCTAATCTAACTCTCTAAATAGGTAAGGGTTACCTTGGCCGGAGGGGCCGGCCGCTGCCCCTGACACAGCTCCGTCAGAATTGAGACGGTGATCAGCTTCGGGAGCCCGCCTTTTTCGCACGAGAGGCACCTCATTCTCTTCCTCCTCAGTGTCCTCAACAGCTAGCAAGGCCTCTTTAGAAGAGGGAAGTTTGAGGATAACTGGGAGTGGAGCTCATGTCCTCAGGGCTAGTGTTTGACCCTCACTAATCAAATTACATGCCATCATCGTGACATCATTCACGACATGGCGATAATCTTTTTCCCCAAGGGAAAGACTGGACAGTTTCTTGTACTGACCCCCGAGGGTCACAGATTTGCCTGTCCATGCAAATATAGCTACACAAGGAACAAACTCAGTCAGAGCCTAAAGGGACAAAATTCACGTGCTGAAATTACAAAGATAGAGGACTTACGAGGACGGTTGAAGTATCGATATTCGTAGTTATTGAATCCATTTGACATAAAGAATAAATCCTTATAGTCATTTGGATGGCTAGGGAGCTCGATGACAGAGATGGAATTTAGAAATCGCATAAGGTAGTAGAACCCATCACCTCATCCTTTCTAGTCGGGGCTCGCTTTGAGACAGAAGAAATATAAAATATCTACTGGAGTGGGGACGTCCCACTCATGCTTCAGAAACAAATATTTTAGCGCCGCCATAAGTCTGTAGGCATTTGGGGGGAGCTGGAAGGGAGCCAATTTTACGTAGTTTAAAAAATCTACGAAATATCGGTCCAGGGGAAGAAAAGCACCAGACTTCAGGTGCTCTTCATTCCAAGCCCCATAATCATTTTGTAAGGGGGCACAACTCCGCTCTCCTTCAAAGGCAGGTCGTGCGAGGAGACTGCCAGTTCCTAGCTCGTTGTTATGACTCAGTAGAATTTTGTTTACTCTCCCTTGAGTCGTTATTTTAGAGACTATGTGTTCAGCCTCAAACAAAGCGTTGGGATCGATGATGACCTCCCTCTCCACCATGGGACGAAAATGTGGGATAGGAAATTCGGAGGTAGATGAGTTCGCGACAGTCTTCTTTGGAGGTGCCATAATTCAGATCGCCTGATGATAAAGCAACCTAGTTAGTAGGCGACCTAAGATGGTCTATAACTATGTCGTAAAGGTACGAGGGATGAAATGGATTATTTTCGTCATACGAGCTATAATTAGCCTTAGCCTCATCGCGTGATGCCACATTGTATCCTAGGCTACACGCCTCGGTTTCTTAACAATCCCCAGATACTTCGGGATCCGCGTGTTAGAAATGTCAGACCCACTACTTTCCTTGGGAAAGTAGTTTAGCGCAAAAATTCCAAAGAAAGCATAACCCCAAGATACCTGATATTAAACCTAAAAACCCTTTAGTTTCTATACCCCGAGTGGGTATCCTTTAAGCTAATTTTCCATTAGGGTTACTTAAGATTAACCCAGAAATTTGCTCAGTTTTAGGATGTCCTATTTCTAAAACATGCTTGGGTTCACTCATTGAGCCTAAACCGAAACCTATTTCCTATGAGCATTTAGAAATAGCCTAACAGTAACAAACAATGACCGTTGTTAATGAAAATTGTTGAGAAGAGAAATCTCATTGGATAATGACTAACAAAAAAAAGGAAAGAAAACTTTTCAAACCAGAGGATAAAGTACTTACAGGAAATATGTGCGATTCGAAGAATATGTAATTGCGGCCACAGGAAGCTCCTGGAAAGCTTCTAAAGGTCTGGAACACGGTGAAAGTTCTGGGAATTCTGGAGAAGAAAAAAGGGAGCTTGAGAGTTTAAAATGGGGAATTTTTTTAATACAAAGGTGGTGAGGTTTGAAGACTGATCACCCTATTTATACGTAAACTACAGAAATTAATCTAGGCCATTCAATTGGGTTAGCTCGAGATCCAAGGACCAAGATTAAATAGACTAGATGGTGCCAGAAAGTTGACAAGACAATTATTTCAGTCCTCGAAACTCAAACAGACGCCAATCGCAGAAGGCGATGTGTCTAGTACTCGAGTAGTAGGCAGGCATGATTTTATGTGACGGAAGTCTAAACGCCCCTACTGTGTATGTCAAAAGATGACGACGTCAAACACGAGCAGGGGCTTGGGGGGGAAATTTTGTACCCTTATTTAAGCACGAGTTCACTCACTTAGATCAGGTACAGTTGACAGGTAAATACATGGAAAAGATAACCAAGTAGAGTACCTAATCATTAACCACTTGAGCAGCTCGAGGTTCATGGTGGTCAAACCCGATATTGGGCGTATTGGATCACTACGAGCTAGGAGTCAGATAGATGTCAAGCTTGAGCTCGTGTGAGATATTCAGCTCAAGATGACCTAGATATAGTGCATACTAAAGGATCCCAAGAAACTCGGGGATTCTTTATACGTTCATTAATGACCAGAGTACATCATATTTATGTCATTTACTACGCAAGATAGCAGGAACGTATTTATTATGTTATATGATCATATCCCAATGTAAATGAGAATAATCTGTATTAATTATATACCATATGTGTAATTACGCGTTTTGTTTACACGGTGACCCAAGCCTGTCCATGGAATTCCCCTATAAATACTAGAAATATTTGTCAAGAAAGGGGATGATTATTCTATATTACTGAAACTCTGCCAAAATAGAGAGAGAAAAAGTAATAATATTGACTCGTAGACTAGGTGGACTTTAACCACTGAACCACGTAAAAGTTCAGTGCTTTTGAGTGAGTTCTTGTTATTTCATTACGGTTTATTACTAAGCACTAATCTGCCCTTTTTACTTCTTAATTTCTCATTGGCGAAAAACCTGGTTAATAAATATAGATATAGAAATATAGGGTGCTTCTTAGGTAGGCCCTACTGTAGGAGTATTTTCTGTTTTTGGAATTTTGAGAAATTATAACCCAATTTTTTTTTGTATGACAGTGTACATGATAGTTATAGTAGACATTCTGCCAATATTCAGGAAATTTCTAATGAATTTACAGTGCCGAAATCAGAGTTCAAGTAGTCTTTTTTTCCACACGTATAAAAAAAAGCTGACACATGTGCAACTAACTGTTTGAACTCTGATTTAGGCACCGTAAATTATTTGAAAATTCTAAAAAATTAGATGGATGATTGTTATAACTATAATGTGTCTCATCATGTAAAAAAAAATTGATCTATAATTTCTCAAAGTGTCGAAAATAGAAAACATTCATACGATAGGGGCAAAACTGATGTCCCTACCTATAAAAATTCCTATTAATATAATTAATAAATATTCATTAAATACACACTTTTATATAAAAGAGATATATGCTTTTTTCCTAAATATTTATATGCAAACTAATCATAGCAATGTTTTAATAATTAATATATTGTAAAGTTACATCTCATCAGTATATACGTACAAAGTTAAATTTTATAAAAAGAGAAAGAAAAACTATCTTGTGAACAAGAAACACTTGGGCTGAATTAATTAAAATTGGGCTAGAAACACAATAACAATAAAAAAAAAAAAAAGTTCCTATTACCTTATAAGTATATACATATACATATATAATGGGTTTTTTCATAAATACAAATATTTTTTAGTTTTTTTCACACTTTTAAGGTATTTGTGTTTCTCTTTTCAAAAGTAGGACCTTAAGTTTTAAAAAATACAATGTAAAAAAAGTAACTAAAAACAACTACACATCATCCTGCAACATACTAAAACATGCAAAAAAAAATAAACTTAAAATATACCTTAGAATGAGACCTCAAAGGGACAACTGCCATCCAATGAGACCATCTCAAAGGTTGCAAAGAAGTTTAGGGATGTGTTAGGCTCGAATTCATCTACTGGGCCAACGAGAGGTTTTACTAGTCAAGGACCCAAAAGTGACCTCAAGACATACTCCAAGTTAAATGTAGAAATTAGATCCAGTAGCCACTTTTAGGTAACCCCTTTCTTTTTTGTCTACAATTTTCAAGTTTTAGTAAAATACCCACTATTTCAATCAATATACCTATTATACCCCTCTACTCATATAGTTTAATCCTCCTCCCTTTTACTCTCCTTCATCACTCTCAGCTTAAACTCTCACTCGTCCGACCGTTCAAGCTCCAACCACCTTCTTCTTCTCCGATTAAGCTCTTCCGTCGCTACCTCCATTTCAGACGGAATTCCTAACTTTACTCCTTAAATTTCATCTTCTTCCTCCTCTAAATCAGACCTCAATTCCCCCCTCCTTTTGCATTCCGACCATAAGTTCCTTCAAACTTCCCTACTCTCCGGCCCAGGCGATTCTTCGACATCCTCACAAAGATTTCGGCGGTGCTCCACTGTTCTAGTGCCTCTTCGAACCACCTATTTAGTGAGGTATGTTAATTTAGTTTGTTTAATATATTGCATTCCATCTGTTTGATGAAATTCCTCATTAAACATCAAATGAAAATTTTCCATTTCTTATCTAGTTTTTTTGTTATTGCTTGTGTTTGTTTTGATGAAAGTACTCATTGATGTTCATTTTTTTTCTTTAAATTTGTCTCTTGGTTTTGTATTATGTATACACATTTATGTGTATGGGAATGTATAGGAGTAGTTCTACTCATTGTGTCTTTCATTTGAGCTAGATATCACATTCTTTGGATCACCATTATATGGTTTAGTCCTGTCATTTTCATAGCTGACTTTTTTTTGCAACAATGATCAACTTATCATTGATGAGATGAATCTTGAGTCCTTAAGATGTTGAGGCATTGATCCATAAACAAAACATGCCAACTCTACAATCACCTAGTTTATCTTCTAGTAGGGTATGTAAAAGAGTTTTGTTTAATATTTTTCCCTCCATTTGTTTGATGAAAGTCCTCATTATATATCAAATGAATATTTTCCCTTCTTAGAAATTTGAGAAGCAATGTTATTAGAAATCTGAAATTAAATAGCCGAGAAGAATCAATGAATCCGGGTGGAATTCAAGAGCCGATTTCTCATCAACAAAGAATTATCAACATCTACTAGCGTCTTTTTATTAATCTATCTAACTTTTTAGCATAGCTTTTGTATTCTGAAAGTATTGACTCTTATTCATAGGGAAGCCTTTTGCTTTATCTGAATTTCAGATACCTATCATAAATGGATATTTTCTATCTTGTTACAGCCATAATAAATTCAAATAAAAAAAAACTAAATATTCGAAAGAAATATCTAATTTGTTTCCTAAGTAAGTGGTCTTGATTAATTGAAAAATATTTTATATTTGATAATATATTTATTCTCTTTGATTCAGATTCCTTATAATTATTTCATTGACTTGCTCAATTAGACAGATGCGCACGCATACATATGAACCAGTTGTCTTATATGTGAGCAGACATAATTTCTTGGTTGAATTTAATTCTTTCCATTCTGCTCATGAACCCGACTCGTTGTCATTTTCTTTGTTTTTATGTGCGCTAAAAAGCATGTGCAACATTTGTCCCCCAAATCTTTGCTCAAATATATACAGCGAGGAGTTCTATATCTCCTCCTTTGTTCGCTTTCCCTTGTGAGTTGTCTACTACTTCTGTCTTATAACGTGATCGTTATAAACAAAACTTATGTTCTTGTTCAAAAACGAACATGTTTCCTCATATAAATGACTTGTACGCAACTCTTATTTTATAATGTACAAGCACTCGGTGGGTGCACCTTGTGAATCTCGAGCACTATCACGTGTGTTCAATATCTAGAATATGCTTCTGGGTGCTTGTCTTTTCTTATGAGTAACCGGCATTTGTGGCATAGGTTTCTCCTTATAATTGTCAAGCACTCTATGGGCACTTCTTATTAACCTTATACACTTGCTCGAATGTCACAATAAGGTGTGACTACCTTTATTGGAAACTTATAAATATTTTTTACTGCTTTAGAGAAGAATCCCTTATGGCAAACTTTTTTTTTTTTGAAATAAAAAACAAATAAAATGTAAAAACAACTTATAAAATATTTTTGGTTGCTTTAATGAGTAGCTCCTCAAAAACTTGTGACTACTTGAGTGGTAGTCTTTATTTGGTTGCTTTATCTCTTGCTGTAATGGTTTTAATCTTTATGTTACTTTTCTTTATGTTTTAATTTTTAAATTAAGTTGTACTATTCCTATATTCTATGTGCTACTCCAAACAAAGGAATTTCATTCAATTAAATAACTAAAAAATAGAATGATATTCAGAAAAAGTTTTCACACTTAATTCTTTTCACATGGGTTGTTAGTTACCATTATTATTACATATAATAAAAATAGCTTTTAGCCTTGAGTTGTGAGCATTTTTGGCAACTTGGTCTTTTAGAAAGAAAATAATTATTTTTCAAAGTCAGACATATGTAGAGTTTTTTATTTTTATTTTTTGAAAAATATAATTTCCATGAGAAGAAAAATAAGTCTAAGAAGTTTCTCTTGGGAAGAAATAGAAACATGCTGAGCATTCTAACTGAAGAAAATACCATGAAAGTGCAGCTAAGTATTAGAGAATAATAGTAGTATTATGTCTACCCTACTAAGTTCATTTATCCTATCTTTTTTCTTTGGTATAGTTGTGCATTTTTTAGTATCTTTTTCATGTTGTTGTTTTTTATTTTAATTTATAGGATGGTGGCTGTTTTGTTGTTTTTCTTTCTATATTTTCTTCAAGGAAGTTTATTTTTCTTTACTTATCAATGATTTATTTTAATATATATGTATTGGGAACCAACCACATAGGAAGAGTTAGGATCTAACTTTGCCCCAATTTGAAATGGAATTCTGGGTAGATTGTCTCAAATCAGTTGTGAGGCTAGCTAAATTATCTGAGTTCCTTGGATAATAGAGACAAATGTTAGAGCATTTAAATTTAAACCCTTAGGTTTGAAATTTAAACTCCTAAGCATTAAATTTAAACCACAAGGCTTTAAATTTAAACCACTTGCCTTAAAATTTAAACCGCAAGCCTTAACTGGCTTAAAATATGAACCACTAAACTTAAATGGAATCAAAATTTAATCCACAAGGTTTAAGTTTTAATCCTTTAGGCTTAAATCATAAACATACTCTCTTTTAATTTATATAATGTGATGTGTAAATCTAATACAAAATCTTTATAATTTTAAACCAAATGGCTTAAAATTTAAACCACTATTTATAAATTTGAACCACAAGGTTTAAATGACATTATATTTAAACCACAATTTATAAATTTTTATCCATTTAAGCTTAATTTATAAATCAAGTATCTTTAAACCCCTAGTTTTGAAATTTAAACCACTAAGCTTTAAATTTAAACCACAAGGCTTAAAATTTAAACAACTTGCCTTAAAATTTAAACCGCAAGCCTTAAATGGCTTAAAATATGAACCACTAAACTTAAATGGCATCAAAATTTAATCCACAAGGTTTAATTTTTAATCATTTAGGCTTAAATCATAAACATACTCTCTTTAATCTATATAATGTACTGTGTCAGTCTAATCCAAAATCTTTATAATTTTAAACCAAATGGCATCAATGTAATGATCCAACTACTCTAGACTTTTGGACTATTAACGAAAACTATACATAAACACTAATTCTTAATAACACTTACAAGTGATAAGATCATAACTTTATTAAAACTTGAAAAAAACAAAGGTCAAACTTACATCAAATTTAAGTTAGGATATGGGATCCCATTGTTATAAAATCAAAACATGACATAATGATAATTAAAAAGAGATTACATAATAAAATGCAGAAAAATACATATAAAACCCATCAGAAACAAATCCTCGAATCGAAACTCTCAGCTCTTTGAATCCATTCTACCTCAATACACATTCCCCAAGCTTCCAAGAACCTTTCCCGCCACTAAAACTATTTTCCTACACATATAAACAAAAAGGAGTGAGCCTAATGCCCAGCAAGGAAAATCTAACACATAGTCCATATACATAAATTTCATAAGAAACATAAAACATATCATAACACTTATGTCACATACATACTATAATGGCCATTATTACTTGGGGTCCCATAAACTAAGCAAGTCATATGCCCATTAGATTAGTGGGGTCTTGCTAGCTAAGCAAGTCATATGCCCATAATCTATTTGGGGCTTGTTAGCCATATAGGTCATATGCCCAAGTCTACAATCATACTTAACATAACATATTACATAACATAAAATCATAGGATAACATATAAAAGCATATAACATAAATCCTATCCTATTTTCCTTACCAAAAAAATCGGGATATGAGAACTGATTTGGGACCTTGGAACACTCCTAAAAACCATTTATAATAGGGTGAGTATATTGAAGAAAAAAGGATGAAAGTGATGAGGGAACTATACTATCAAAATATACTTACCAAAAACCTTGTGCTCAAGAACCTAGATTTCCTAACCAAGAATAGGAATAAGGTTAGAATATGAGTAGAATATTATGAGAACTTTAAAGAAAATAATACAGAAATGGACTAGAGTTTGGGATACCTTGAGTACTTCTATGACCAATCTACACCTTGAACTGTAATGTGAATAGAACCTTACTTCCCAAGTGTTTGGTAAGCTTATAGTGATCAAGCTTATGATCCCCAACCCAAGTGTTTGCACTCTCACAACAACCTAGCAATTTGCAGCCTCTGAACTTAGAGTAATAGATGAATAAATGGCTGGGTACTAGGTCTTATTTATAGAGTTTAGGAATGAAGAGATTTTCATTTAACTTGAATAAAAATAATGGCTTTTTAAGTGAAAAACATTTAAATTATCGCTCAGCAGAGGCTAAAGACTCGTTCAAAAAGATGCTGGACTTATCAAGAGGTTGAAGGTTTGAATGGAGAACGTTTTTGAAAACTTTCAAAATATGCTGAGAGAGGCGATATATCGCCCCCTGTAGGCGATATATCGCCTGGGCCAGTATGCCCGAGGCAATCGTGCAACGTTTCGTGTTTTTCGTATCTTCGTGCTGCGATATATCGCCCCCTATAGCTGCGATATATCGGCATACACTGAATATTTTAACACGAAATTACACATTTTTAGCTTAATTTGAATTGAGTAAACAACCTTGACTAAGCACTCTAACGTTTTCAAAGCTGCTGACTGACCTTAGAATATTCAAATTTTAACCTTAATAAATTAAATCCTCAAAATACTTAATCATTAATAAACCTATACATGACATGTGCTATTATCTTATTGGTTCTTATCTAAACCTTATAGTATAATAAATATTACCCTCAATATCAGTCATATTAATTAAACCTTAGGTTAAAATTAATATTCTTAAACTATAGGTTAAACTTAGAAAATCTATAAGTGTTACTATGAGTGTCCAAATAAATCCCGGTCTGAACCAAAAATCCACAGTCATAAACCACAATCAAACTTAGCTATTATTACTATTATACTACTATCTAACTTAGCTAAGTAAAGTTCTTGGACTCTACAATCAAATTTTGAACAACAAGGCTCAATGACATCAAATTTAAACCACAATTTATAAAAAAATTATCCATCAAGCTTTAATTATAAATCAAGACCATTTAAACCATAATGTTTTAAATTTAAACCACTAAAGCTTTAAAATTTTAACCACAACCCTTTAAAATTTTAACCACTACCCTTTAAAATATAAACCACTAGACTTAAAATGTAGATCACATCTCTTTAAAATTAAAACCATAATCCTTTAAAATTTAAACCATGCATCTTTAAAATTTGTAAATCCTATAGTCGGCATTTTTCTAGAAATATCTTTTTCTTAAAAGATAAATTGGTTGTGTCCCTTTATTATAATTTTCATAAATCCACTTTCCCATTTTGTGAATTTTGGATAATTATGAGCTTCCTTATTTAGCTTATATTGTCCCAATTTGTTTATAAAGGGAAGATTTATATTGCAAATATTCAGGACTTACCCAAAGTTGTTTATGGTTTATTTGCTTATATATTTTCGTGCAGCTCAAGAATTAATAAACAGGAAACTGGATCCTTAATGTCATTAATTGTTGTTTCCTTTTTGAGCTTGTTTTTTATCCGACAAAGGTCTGAGCTGTCCCTACCAAAATCGTATCTGTCGGATCAGCATCTTCTAAAAAAGGCAACTCTTCATCCATGAAGAATATCTTCAATTATTCTTGCCTTTATTAGAAGAATTCTTTCTCAGCCTTTATGAGCACGAAAAATACTCTATAAATAGGGCTCTAAAGGTAGTGAGAAAAGTGAACTCTTTTGTGCATTATTCTTGAGCATTATTGTAATATTTGTGAGAGTTCCTCTTTGTATTCAAGATCATAAGTATTCACGTGGTCTTGTAGAAATATGTGTGTTTAGTTTTTAGTGGTGAGTTTATACCATGTTCATGAGTGAATACACATTGTAATTTGAACACAATGTTTATAGTCTTTAGGAGAAGATTTTTACAAGCCTTGCGTTGGGAGGATGCAAGCACTCGCTGGCCATTGAAAGGAGTTCAAGTGGTTGAGCGTTTCAATCAAGATCAGATTAGTGAAGAGAAGTACAACAAAGTTGCGAAAAATCTCTAGAGGGAGTCTTGTTTTGTTTAAGTCAATATTTTGTACTTGTGATTCTTTATTAATTGGTTTTATTCTCTGGGCGTGGCCCCAAGGAGTAGGTTATCCGAAAGGGTTTCTGAACCTTGTAAAAATTCGTTGTGTTCTTTATTGTTTTGCACTGTCTTTTTATTGTGTTAAGTTTCTGTCATGACAAGTTTGGATTCTGTCCCGACAGAACTGCAATCTGTGTAAACAGTTAATTACCATTCCGCACTTTAATTAATTCACATGGTTTATGTAATGACCCAACTACTCTAGACTTTGGACCATTAACGACAACTATACATAGACACTAATTCTTTTAATAAAACTTACGAAAACATACATTTGAAATAACATATCTTTATTAAAGGTTTAAAACTATATAAAATTCATAAGTAGAATTTGGGATTCCATTGTTGTTAAAAGAAAAACATAACATAATTTTAAATAACATGAATTACATAATAAAGTGCGGAAAAATACATATAAATTTAAAAAGACTTCATCCTCGATCAAACCCTCAGTCCATTGACTCCATTCCGCCTCAACACACATCCCCAAGCTTCCAAGAACCTTTCCCGCCACTAAACCTATTTTCCTGCACATATAAACAAAAAGGAGTGAGCCTAATGCCCAGCAAGGAAAACCTAACACATAAATCATATACATCATATTCATATCAACATATACTAAACCGTATCATAACATATGTCACATATACTATAATGGCCATTATTACTTGGGGTCCCATAAACTAAACAAGTCATATGCCCATTAGATTAGTGGGGCTTGCTAGCTAAGCAAGTCTATGCCCATAATTTATTGGGGCTTGTTAGTTGTACAGGTCATATGCCCAAGTCTACAATTATACATATTATAGCATATTACATAACACATAATCATAAGATAACATTTATCATAACATATAAATCATATCACATAACACATAAATCCTGTCCTATTTTCCTTACCAAAATTACCGGGATATGAGAACAGGTTTGGGACCTTGGAACACTCCTAAAAACCATTTATGACAGGGTGAGTATATTGAATAAAAGTAATGAGAAAAATGAACGAACTATACCATCAAGAATATACTTACCAAAATCCTTATGTTCAAGATCTTAGATTTCCTAACCAAGAATAAATAATAGAGTTAGGATGTTGAGTAGAAAACTATAAGAATTTTAAGGAAAGCAATACAGAAATGGACTAGAGTTTTGGAATACCTTGAAGACTTATATGACCGATCTAAACCTTGAACCGAAATGTGCTATAATCCTTACTTCCCAAGTGTTTGATAAGCTTATAATTCCCAACCCAAGTGTTTACACTCTCACAATAACCTAGCAACTTGCAGCCTCTGAACTTAGCTTGATGAATGAATAAATGGATGGGTACTAGGTCCTATTTATAGAGTTCAAGAATGAAAAGATCTTCATTTAACTTGAATAAAAATAATGTCTTTTTAAGTGAAAAATATTTGAATTATCATTCAGCAGAGGTTGAAGACTCGTTCAGAAAGATGCTGGACTTATCAAGAGGTTAAAGATTTAAAATGAGAACATTTTCAAAAACTTTCAAAAATATACTAAGGAGCCGATATATTGCCCCTTGTAGGCGATATATCGCCTGGGCCAGCATGCCCGAGGTGATCGTGCGAAGTTTCGTGTTTTTCGTATCCCCGTATCGGCGACATATCGCCCCCTATAGCTGCGATATATCGGCATACGCTGAATATTTAATCACGAAATTGCACATTTTCAACCTAATTTGAATTGAGTAAACAGCCTTGACTAAGTCCTCTAACATTTTCCAAGCTGCTTACAGACCCTAGGATATTCAAATATTAATCTTAATAAACTTATTCCTAAAAAATACTTAATTATCATTAAACATACACATGACAAGTGCTACTATCTTATTGGGTCTTATCTAAACCTTATAATATAATAAATATTATCATCAATATCAGTCATATTAATCAAACCTTAGGTTAAAATTAATATTCTTAAACTATAGGTTAAACTTAGAAAATCTACAAGTGCTACTATGAGTGTCCAATTAAATCCTGGTCTGAACCAAAATCCACAGTCATAAAAATACTACTACTATTACTATTATACTACTATCTAATTAGCTAAGTAAAGTTCTTGGACTCTACAGTTTAATTAATTTGGTAATTACTAAAAACGGAATTTCAATTGGTATCAGAGCAGGTCACTAAACTCTTAGTGAGATTTTGTGTTTTTCTGTTTGTGTTGTTTCTTGTGAAATGTCTATCTTTATAGAAGGAGGATCTATCACTCGCCCTCCATTACTAAATGATACAAACTATCCATACTGGAAAGTAAGGATGAAAGCTTTTATCAAATCCCTTGATGAAAGGGCTTGGAGATTAATATTATCTGGTTAGACACCACCCGTCGAGATAAATTCAAAATCTAGTAAGACACAAGTAAAATCTGAACTTGAATGGTCTAATGAAGAAGATAAATTGTCAATTTATAATAATAAATCTTTACATGCAATTTTTAATGGAGTTGGTGAAACTTATATAAAATTGATTTCCTCTTGTGAGTCTGCTAAAGATGCTTGGGAAATCATTCAAACTCAATTTGAAGGAACCACTGATGTTAAGCGATCTAGGCTTGTAATGTTGACTACTAGATTTGAAAATCTTCGCATGTCAGAAAAAGAAACCCTCACTGAGTTTTATAAAGAATTGTCTGACATTGCTAATGAATATTTTGCTTTAGGAGAAAAGTTGTTTGACTCTGTTTTGGTTAGGAAAATTGTTAGATCTCTTCCTGACAGGTTTCAATCCAAGATCACAGCCATTGAGGAGGTAAAGAACCTTGGCACCTTGAAAGTTGAGGAATTCATGGGATCTCTTCGAACTTTTGAACTTAATCAAAAGATCCGCCAAGAGAAACCAATTGCTTTAAAGGAGAAATCAATTGCCTTGAAATCTTCCAAAGAGAAAATGGAAAGCTCAGATGAGGAAGATGATGATGAAATGATCTTGTTATCGAAAAAATTTAAGAAGTGTATGAAAAAGATTGGTAACAAGAAAAACATGTCTAAATCCTCCAAAGGTAATAATTTTTCCAAACCTTTTGAATCTACTAATAAAAAAGGTATTCAATGCAGAGAGTGTGAATGTTTTGGACATATTCAATTCGAATGTGCCAATACCATAAAGAAAAATAAGAAGGTCTTGGCAGCCACTTGGAGTGACAAGGAATCTGAAAGTAGTGATGAGGAAGAAAATTATAATCTTGCCTTAACTTCTGTTTTTTCTTGCTTACCTCTTTCTGTGCAGGTGAATGAGAACCTTGTTTGTTTAAATAATATTATTTCCACAGATGAGGGTTCCCATGGTGATTCAAATGAATCCAATTTGGATGAGGATTCCTTGAAAGAATCATACAAAAACATGTATGATCAATGGTTGAAAGTATGTTCAGATAATCGTTTGATGGCAAACAATAACAAAGTTCTCAAGAAAAGAAATGAAGAACTTGACTCTCTTGTTAAAAAATATAATATTGAGATTGTTGCTAAAGATTCTGAAATCAATTGTTTGTCTAATGAAGTTGATAAAATTGTGAAAGGTGTCAAATTGCTTAATCATAGATCTATGGTTTTGGATGATTTTCTGCTTGCAGGTCAAAAAGCATGTGATTTTTCTAGGTTAGGATCAAATGGATCTAAACCTAAAGGAAAAACAATTTATATTTCTAGAAATCTTCCTATTGTTTCGACAACTGACCCTTTTGCAGGAACAACTCAAACTCATGTGACATCATCTTCTAAATCTTTCACAACACATGAGAAACAGACTAGAAATTTCGAGAATAAAAAAACTGGTAATTTTATTCCAATTTGCAATTTATGTGGAGTGAAAGGTCATATTCGACCTAAATGTTTTACCTTGATTAATTTTCTTCAAAAAAATTACTTTAATCATCATGGTAATTTGAGACAAATTCCCTTGAAGAAAAGGACACAACCTAAGAAAGTTTGTGTAATGACCCACTAATCTAGACTAATTGGACCATTATCGAAACTATACATAAAACTTACATTTTTACGAAAATACCATAATTTATTGAGTAACTTGAAAAAATAAGAGTTATTTACAAATAAACAGAATACTAAGAAGGATTTTGGGATCCCATTGTCTTTAAAACAAAACATGGTTTAAAATAAAAGACATTACATCATAATGCGGAAAATACACATAAAAACCATAAAAACATAAAAGGAGACTATATCCTCGAATCGAATAACGCTCGGCCCCTTGACTCCATTCATCATCGATACACATTCTCCAAGCGTCACGAATCTTTCCGCCTCTAAACTTATTTTCCTGCACATAAACAGAAAGGAGTGAGCCTAATGCCCAGTAAGGAAAATCTAACACAAAGTCACATACATAATTTCATAAGAAAACATAAAGACTTAACATAATACATATAACATACACTTATTATAATGGCCATTATTACTTGGGGTCCTACTAGCTAAGTAGGTCATATGCCCATAACCCATTTGGGGTCTTGTTAGTCATATGGGTCATATGCCCAAGCCTACAAACATACACATATACATATCATAACACTTTTAATAACATAAAACATATAGATAACATAAGCACATAACATGTTGATTCTAGCCTATTTCCTTACCAAAGTTACCGAGATTATGGACTGAGTTGGGATTGTTGGAACACTCCTAAAACCATAAGAAAGAGTAAGTCTAAAGAAAGGAGATGAAATGAAAGAGATGGAAAGACTAAACCATAGAAAACATACTTACCGACTTATATGCTTAAAAGCTTGGATTCCCTAACCAAAATAAGAATAAGGTTAGGGGACTGAGTAGAAGGTTTTGAGAAAGGAAATAACATAAAAATACAGAAAAGAACTAGAGTTTTGGGTTTACCTCAAAGATTGCAAGATCAATCTAACCTTCACCGAAATACTATAGAACTCACTTCCCAAAGTGTTTGATAAGCTTATGATGTTTAAGCTTATAGTTTTTCCCCAAACCAAGTGTTTACACTCTCACACTCACTTAACACTAGCAGCCTCTGAACTTAGAGCAAATGGTGAATAATGGCTGGGTACTAGGTCCTATTTATAGAGTTTGGGAATGAAAATATCTTGATTTTACTTGAATAAAAATAATGGCTTTTTAAGTGAAAATCATTTGAATAATCGTTCAGCAGAGGCTGAAGACTCGTTCAGAAGATGCTGGACTGTTGAAGGAGTTTGAATGGCTGAAGGGAAAAGAATTCAAATGTATTTGAAAACATGCTGGTGGAGGCGATATATCGCCCCCTATAGGCGATATATCGCCTGGACCTTTGTTCCCGAGGCGACCGTGCATCGATTCGTGTTTTCCGTATCTACGTGCTGCGATATATCGCCCCCTATAGCTGCGTTATATCGGCATACGCTGAATATTTAAACACGAATTTACACATTTTTAGCTGAGTTTGAATGGAGTAAACGGCCTTGACTAAGCCCTCAACGTGCTCAAAGCTGCTGACTGACCCTATACATTCAAACTTTTACCCTTATTTAATTTAATCCTCAAAAATACTTAATCCTTAATTACCATTCAAAACATGTGCTTAAAATCCTATTGGTTGATGTCTAAACCTTATAATATAATACTATAATCCTTAATATCAGACACATTAATCAAACCTTAGGTTATACTTAATATTCTTAAACTATAGGTTAAAGTTAGAAAATCTATAAGTACTACTATGAGTGTCCAAATAACTCCCGGTCTGAACCAAAAATCCAAAGTAACAATGATAACACTAAACATACTATAATACTACTAAACAATTAGCTAAGTAAAGTTCTTGGACTCTACAGTTTGGGTGAATAAAAATGAATTCAAATGTCTTACTTCCTTTACATGTCTTAGAGCATGTGTTTTTAAGTCTTGGTATTTTGATAGTGGTTGTTCTAGGCATATGACAGGTAACAAAAGCATACTCACTGACTTCAAGACTTTGAAAAATGGGGAAGTCACATTTGGAGATGGTAAGTCTTGTAAGGTACTTGGTAGTGGCACTATAAATTCTGAAGGACTACCAAAGTTACAAAATGTTCTTTTGGTTGATGGACTTAAAACTAATCTAATTAGTATAAGTCAAATTTGTGACCAAAACTTGTTTGTAAATTTTTCTCATGATAATTGTTTTGTGCTTGACCATAATGGAAATTGTGTTTTGAAGGGATATAAATCTGTTGACAATTGTTACACATTATCTCAATCACGCAGTTTTCACACAAACACAAGGAGTGGTACTAATTTGTGTCATGAAAAACATGGTCATGTGGTGTTTGAAAATTTGAGAAAAATTGGAAGTGTGAGTCATGTTCATAATTTACCGAATTTAGGTAAATGTGAACCATATCGATTGGGAAAACATTTGAAAATTTCCCATGAAAAATGTTTCAATGTTAGAGTGTGTGCTCGCTTCCAAGGGAACCCCATGGAGTCTCATGTGACAGCTGTAAAAAGAATTATTTGTTACATCAATATTACTCTTGATTTAGGCATTTGGTACTCCAAAGAAACAAATTCTAATCTTGTGTGTTATAGTGATGCAGATTGGGCAGGAAACACTGATGATCGCAAAAGCACAAGTGGTGGTTGTTTTTACTTAGGAAATAATTTGGTCTCCTGGCATAGTAAAAAACAAAACTCAATCTCCTTGTCAACAGCCGAAGCTGAGTACATTGCTGCTAGAAGCTGTTGTACTCAACTTTTGTGGATGAAACAAATGTTGGCTGACTATGGGTTTGATCTTAAATCTTTAACCATTTTTTGTGATAATAAAAGTGCTATTAATATCTCCAAAAATAATGTTCAGCACTCTCGCACCAAACATATTGACATTCATCATCATTTTATTAGGGAACTTGTTGAAAACAAAACATTGATTTTAGAATATGTTGAGACTAACAAACAAATTGCAAATATTTTTACTAAAGCTTTAGACATGGTCAGATTCAATTCCCTCAGGAAATCCTTGGGGGTTTGTTTTATTTGAAATTGCCAATAAATTGATTATCTTGCCTTGTATATGTGTTTGCGTAAATCTCTTGTCCTGTTTGGAAGAAATTTGATGAGCATATTTTTTGTATTTTAGAAAATGATCGTTATAAGTCCTATACTTTGTTTGGAATAAAAAACCATATTTTTTAAATTATAGACCATCCAATTTATATTTGATCAATTCATTATGTTTGTATGAGCATTCCTTATTCCAGTTTCTTTTTCAGGCTCCATTTTGGAAAAGAGCTACCTATACTGATGTGTGAAAGCCGACACTGAGTAAGGTGGTACCAGGTAATTAGAAAGTATATTGGAGGATACTCTACCAGTGTAAAGGGCTACCATCAGTATAAGAGTTATAGCCTCCATTATGGTTACAATTTGAAAAAGGCTAAAATCGTCAAATATGAGCAATGACCCTAGCTTTAAAAGGCCAAAAAGAAACGCCAAATTGATTACACATGCACACACACATGCCTGTTGACTAGACTGTGTAAGATGGTTGTAATACTCATACATATAATGAATTGATTCAAATATGTTTTGTGATTGGTATATTTTTCGAATTATGGTCTCTTAGTATTTGAATTATAACTCATTTCTCTAAATTGTGAAAAATATAGTTATCTTGTTTCTTTTGAACAAGACTTGGAATTTATATGGACACATATGGTATGGCAATTTACACTCTATTTTTGGCAATTTTGTAATAAAAAAAAAATTGTAAAATAAAATCTGTTTTGAACCGTGTACTTAAAAATAAAAAAAAACGGTTTGAAAAGTTAATTGATGCAATTTATTTGTTTTATCTCAATATATTCTAAAATATTCAAAAAGTTTCCAATTTTAAGGTGTGAATGAATTTGTTTTAAAAAGGAGATATTTTGGCATTTATCACATAAAATCCGGTTACTCATTTTTGGTTACCCATTTTTGAACTTGCCTCATTTGTGCACTGAATACTCTATATATTCTGTTTCACTTTGGTTGTTTCATACTCAGTGTTTTCTTGTTGAATCTCTCACTTATAACCGAAGTGTTTAGGTTTTTTCTCTGTGTGTTTCACTTGCTTCATTCTTAGCAGCCATGAAAACTCGAGGCCGTGGTTCATCTTCCAAAGCTGTGAAGTCTCAGCAGGAGACAGCTCCTGAGTCAGTTCCCAATGCATCCACCTCTCCTGCTCCATGAAGGTTGTTGTTCCTTTTTTATTTTGATAAATGTAAAAGACCACTCGATGTGTCTTTCATTTTGGTTTCGTTTTCTTTGTTCTTTGGCATTTTTCTTAGACAATGAGGGGGAGAGAGAGGAACTCTATTTTTTGGTACATTGATTATGTTGACTGACCTGCTGTTTCTTATTGGTTTTTGTTAACTGTTTTATCTTGTGCTTTGGTTATCTTTCGCAGGGGGAGTCATTTTGTGACCCTTGTGATTTTAAGCACTTACTTGTGTTTTGTAGGGATCTTTTAAAAATAGATATTCTTTGTCTATAAAATTTCCAAAGGGGGAGATTGTAAATCCTATAATCGGCATTTTTATAGAAATATATTTTTCTTAAAAGATAAATTGGTTGTTTCCCTTTATTATAATTTTTGGAAATCCACTTTCCCATTTTGTGAATTTTGGATAATTATGAGCTTCCTTATTTAGCTTATATTGTCACAATTTGTTTATAAAGGGAAGATTTATATTGCAAATATTCAGGACTTACCCAAAGTTGTTTCTGGTTTATTTGCTTATATATTTTCGTGCAGCTCAAGAATTAATAAACAGGAAAGTGGATCCTTATTGTCATTAATTGTTGTTTCCTTTTTGAGCTTGTTTTTGATCAAACACAGGCCTGAGCTGTCCCCACGAAAATCGTATCTGTCAGATCAGCATCTTCTAAAAAAGGCAACTCTTCATCCATCAAGAATATCTTCAATTATTCTTGCCTTTATTAGAAGAATTCTTTCTCAGCCTTTACGAGCACGAAAAAGACTCTATAAATAGGGCTCTAAAGGCAGTGAGAAAAGTGAACTCTTTTGTGCATTATTCGTGAGCATTATTGTAATATTTGTGAGAGTTCCTCTTTGTATTCAAGATCATAAGTATTCACGTGATCTTGTAGAAATATGTGTGTTTAGTTTTTAGTGGTGAGTTTATAGTCTTCGGGAGAAGAGTTTTACAAGCCTTGCGTCGAGAGGATGCAAGCACTCGCTGGCCATTGAAGGGAGTTCAAGTGTGTAGAGTCCAAGAACTTTACTTAGCTAGTTAGATAATAGTAGTAATAGTAATAGTAGTAGTATTTTTATGACTATGGATTTTGGTTCAAGCCAGGATTTAGTTGGAAACTCCTAGCAATAGTTATGGATTTTATAAGTTTAACCTATAGTTTAAGAATATTAATTATAACATAAGGTTTGATTAATATTGCTGGTCATTAATATGATAATTATTATAACCTAAGGTTTAGATAGAGCCAATGGGATTATGACACTTGTCATATGCATGGTTATTAAGGAATTATTATTTCAATGATAAAATAAGGGAAATATAAGACTTAGTCTTCACCAGAATATGTTAGGAGCATGACAGTTGTCATAGTTTTATTTATTTGTGGATTAGGTTAGATAATTAAATAGATTTTTCGTAACTTTAGGGTAATGTAACTTCCGACCTATTTTTGACCCAGTTGTGTTATGAATTTTGAAAATAGTATTTCTAGAAAGTTGTAGATAATTTAATTAGCTTTCTAACGGTATAAAGAGAGACTAAATCGGAGTCCTACAGCTCCTGATATGTTGATTTTACTGCAGGGGAGTTTAGAGTTACGAGATTTAGGGAGTTAGAAGTTAGAATTCTATTTGTTTTTATTATTTTTGTTTTAAAAATCAAGCTTTGAATCCTTAAATCTCTCTGAACAATTTGACCAATTCCTAAGCCTTTGGCTGAAGGATATTCAAATATTTTCAATTAAATTTATTATTTTTATTCAAAGCCAAAAAGAAGATTTTTATTCCTATAACTCTATAAATAGGACCTATCACCAAGCCTTTTCATTCATTCTTCAAGCATTGATCAGAGCCTTCCAAGTGCTAGTGAGACTATAGAGTGATAAACACTTGGGTTGGGGTTATAAGCTTAATCATTATAAGTTTAATAAACACTTGGGAAGTAAGATTCATATTGTGTATTTCGGTTTCGAGGTGTAGTTCGATCATAGCAATTTCAAAGGTATTCCTATTCTTAGTTCCTTTCAGTATTGTTTCATTAGTTTTATAGTCCTAACTTAGTCTTCTCTATTCTTGGTTAGGCATCTAAGTTCTTCGAACTTGAGGTTTCTTGTCGGTAATAATATTCTCGGTGGTTTTTAGTTCATTCATCGATTTCTTTTAGAATACTCACCTCTATATTATGGCTTTTAGGAGTGTTCCAAAATCCTGACTTTGTTCTCATCATCCTGGTATATTGGTAAGGAAAATAGGATAGGATATTATGTGTTATGCCATATGTTATCTTATGATTTATGTGTTATGTTAACTTATGATTTGTGTGTTATGTATGTTTGTAGACTTGGGCATATGACCTGTACACTAACAAGCCCCAATAAATTTATGGGCATATGACTTGCTTAGCTAGCAAGCCCCACAAATCTAATGGGCATATGACTTGTTTAGTTATGGGACCCCAAGTAATAATGGCCATTATAGTATGTGTGACATATGTTTATGATATGTTTTATTATATGCTACGTTATGAATTTTATGTATATGAATTATGTGTTAGATTTTCCTTGTTGGGCATTAGGCTCATTCCTTTATGTTTTATATGTGCAGGAATATAGTTATGGCGGCTGAAAGATTCTTGGCAGCTTGGGGATGTGTATTGAGGCAGGATGGAATCAATGGACTGAGCGTTCGATTAGAGGATGAAGTTTTTTTTTTAGTCTTTTAGTTATGATTTCTATGTATTATTTTTTTTCCGCGCTTAATTTTGTAACCAATTTATTTAAGTTATGTTTGGTTTTATTTTCAAAACAATGAGATCCCATATCCTAAATGAATTTTTATGTATTTAACCTTTACCTTACTGTTTTGAAATAAAGTTATTGTTATTTCATATGTACGTTTTCTTAAGATTAGTATAGTAGTTATTAATGGTCCAAGGTCTAGAATAGTTGGGTCGTTACAGTTGGTATCAGAGCAACGATCCATTTGCATGAATTTTTCCTTGATACACACGCTCAAGCTCCGAATCTAACCGCCAATGTAAGTGATTATGTTATAGTTGTTATGATTATGTGTTAGTAAAACATTTTAGCCCTTATGTTTTTAGTTAAGAATACCTGTAAATTAGTTTATTTTCTTTATTTATTATCTTTGCATTTATGATTGTACATAGTGAAAACTTTTTTTTTTCTAAATAAATATCATTGTTATTTTTGAATGACATGTATGAGTTTGATTTTTTTTACATTCATAATAAATAATGACCAAGTTCGGTGAGGGTGGATACAAATCAATGGACCGGGTTCTATATTGAGAGCTTAGGGGGCCATAGTAGTGGGAACGATTTTACTGATCCCAGCCCTCCCTCAATATGGTTAACTTTGGAACAACGACGAGTTTCGAGCCTGAGAATTAAGTCATATAGGATGATTAGAAACAGACTTAGTAAATTATAAAGATGGCTTATTTTTCTAAGTTTAGAAACAGACCCTAATCATAAAGAAGGCTTACATAATTTTTTTTCAGAATTCATAATTAATAAGTCCGAGCTATGTTTGCTTAGATTAAGTTTTGCCTTAGAGACTATAAGGATAAGTTCTAACATGTTCTCGACTATTAGAACTTTGTTAAAGATGTTGCTCAGAAGATTTTCTCGCACCAACCGAAACGCCTCCAACGCTGCTCGGGTGAACAATGAATCCCCTCCAGTTCGCAGAAGGGGAGTGCGTGCTACTGCCAGCCGCAACGCGCCGCCGCCACCAGCTGACAACACTGTGGAGATCGCCAGACTGCAACAACAAGTGGAGGAATTACTGTAGCAACAGCGACATCAGACTCAGACTCAACCTCCACCTCAGTCGCAACCACTGCCTCAGTAGATGGCTCAAGTACCCCATCAAGTAGGTCCTTATGGGGAATGGCCAATGGCGAACTATGCGCCAGACCCAGCTCAGCACATGGAGCCAATCTATGAGCGGTTTCATAAGCAACACGCTCCAAACTTTGAAGGGACAATAGACCCCTTTGAAGCAGAAGAATGGCTCAGAAATGTAGAGCCGATCCTAGCGCATATGAATCTCGGCAACGCAAACCGCATATCCTACGTTTTGTCTATGCTTAAGAAGGATGCTAGAATATGGTGGGACTTAGTTCAGCAGACTAACAATGTCACCACCATGATATGGACAAGATTTGTGGAGCTGTTCCACAAGAAGTATTACAACTCGACAGTCATCACTACAAGGGTCGAGGAGTTCGCAAGTTTGAAGCAGGGCAACTTAACGGTAGTAGAATATGCTCGGCAGTTCGACAGATTAGCCAAGTTTGCACCAGAGTTGGTTTCAACTGACTTTATGAGGGTGACCAAGTTAGTTAGAGGACTTAGACCAAAGATTGAAGTAGGGGTTAAGCTAGCAAACCCGGGAAATACTACCTATGCCAATGTTCTAGAAACGACAATAGAAGTAGAAAGGCTTCAGGCAAATGTTAGTAAGGAGAAGGCTAGTAGGCCTGAGCCTAAACAGCAGGGTCAACCTCAGAATGGTCGAAACAATCACAACAACAGTCGTCAGCATAACAATAGTAATAGTAATGGTCAGAAGAGAAGGCATCCTAATGATAAACAGGCCAATGGTGATAAAAGAGCACGGACAAACAATGGAGGCAATAAGTCGGGTTATGTAGAATATCCGCAATGCTCTAAGGGCCAAAAGAAACATCAAGGGATGCTTTAATTGTGGTTAGGAAAGTCATCAAAAGAAGGAATGTCCATAGCTCAAGCAGAAGGAGAAGAAGGATTAAACAATGGTTCCAGACCAAAGTCTTTGCCTTGACCCAGGGAGGAGCCCATGCTAGTAACAATCAGTAACAGGTTAGATTCCTATCCTCGATAGTATATGTTCTAGTATTGCTTGATTTGGTAGCAATATACTTGTATATCTCGTTAGGAATGATAGAGAAATTAGACAAACCTTGTAGAACTAGGTTTGTGACATAGTTGCCTTCGGGTGAAGTAGTCCTATTATCACGGATAGTACGAGGTGTACCGATCAAAATTAAGGACGTAGAACTAGAAGGAGACCTGATAGAACTAGAGATTAAAGATTTCGACATGATATTAGGAATGGACGGGCTAGCAAGGCATGGTGTAACCATCGATAGCAGACGTAAGCAAGTGATGTTCGAGACTCCTGACGGTCAGAAACGATGCTATATGGGAAAAGTTTTAGAACTACGTACACCGCTAATATCATCTCTCAAATCCCAAAGAATGATAGAAAAAGGGTGTCAAGCATTCTTAGCTAGTGTTACAGATGTGGTAATGGAAATAAACTAAAAGTTGGAGACTTCCTCAATGTAAGGGAATTCCTAGAGGTATTTCCTGGAAACTAGCAGGATTGCCGCCGACACGGGAGATAGACTTCACAATTGAACTAGTACCGGGCACCAAGCCATTCGCTATGGGGAGCACCGGTTCTATTTGTGAAAGACAGAAGTATGCATATGTGTATAGATTATCACGAGCTAAATAAGGTGACAATTAACAATAAGTACCCGCTACCCCGACTTGACGACTTGTTTGATCAACTTCGAGGGGCAACTGTGTTTTCAAAGATTGATCTACGAACCGGGTGTCACAGCTCAAGGTACGGGAAGAGGATATTCCCAAGACATCTTTTAGAACTCGTTATGGACATTATGAGTTTCTAGTTATGTCTTTTGGTCTTACCAACGCTCTAGCCGCGTTTATGGATTTAATGAATAGGGTCTTTAAGGACTACTTGGATAAATTCGTCGTAGTATTCATTGACGATATCTTGGTGTACTCAAAAGATAAAGTCGAGCATAAGAAACATTTAAGGTTAATCTTGCTACGACTGAAGGAGCATCAGCTTTACGCCAAGTTCAAGAAGTGCGAATTTTGGCTTTCACAAGTAGCATTTCTCAGCCAGATAGTATCCAAGGACGGGATTGCTGTAGACCCATCTAAGGTAGAGGCCGTAAAGGATTGGCCAAGACCAAAGAACACATCCGAAGTAAGGAGCTACTGGGATTACCAAGTTATTATCGGAGGTTCGTAGAAGGCTTTTCTAAGATAGCCACTCCACTCACCAACCTGACCCGGAAACAGTAAAGATTCAACTGGAATGATAGATGTGAAGAAAGCTTTCAGTTGCTTAAGGACAAGCTGTGCTCAGCACCAGTACTCTGTGTACCAACACCCAACGATAAGTTCATAGTCTACTGCGATGCATCGAAGCAAGGGTTGGGTTGCGTGCTGATGCAGAATGATAAGGTGATAGCCTACGCCTCACGGCAGCTAAAGGAGTACGAGCAACGCTATCCAACGCATGATATGGAGTTGGCAGCGGTGGTCTTTGCATTGAAAATATGGCGCCATTATCTTTACGGAGAACAGTGCAAGATTTATACAGACCACAAAAGTTTAAAGTACTTCTTCACACAGAAAGAGGTCAACATGAGGTAGCGCAGGTGGTTAGAGCTAGTGAAGGATTACGATTGCGAAATCATATACCACCCGGGAAAGGCAAACGTAGTTGTCGATGCGCTAAGTAGGAAGAGTTATGGAAGTTTAGCAGTGCTAGCAGGAATAGAAAAGTCGCTACAGTAGGAGCTGATCAATGCTGGAATAGAAATAGTTGTCGGTAAGCTGGCTAATTTTTCTGTCCAGTCAAATCTACTAGAAGATATACTGATTGAGCAAGGGCATGACAACACACTAGCGGCACAAATGGATGCAGTCAGAGAAGGCAAGGCCACAGATTTCTCAATATCAAGTTAAGGATTATTGAGATATAAGGATCGTGTATGCATGCCAAATGATCAAAGGATTAAGATGACGATTCTACAAAAAGCGCACAATACCCTGTACTCAGTTCACCCAGGGTCGACCAAGATGACTCACGACATCAAGGCAATGTATTGGTGGCCAGGGATGAAGAAGGACATAGCATAATTTGTGTCTAAGTGTCTAGTATGCCAGCAAGTGAAAGCAGAACATCAGCGACCTGTAGGCTTAATGCAACCACTTACCATTCCAAAATGAAAATGGGATGATATAGCCATATATTTCGTGACGGGTTTGCCACGAACAATTAAGCAGCATGATTCGGCTTAGATAGTAATAGATAGATTAACCAAGTCAGTTCATTTCCTGTTTGTTAAGACTTCATACACAACAGATCAATACGGAGACGTTTAAGTCCAAGAAATAGTACGACTGCATAGAATCTATAAGACAATAGTATTCGATAGAGGATAAGTGTTTACATCGAGATCTTGGAGTGAGTATTTGCCGCTGATAGAATTCTCCTACAACAATAACAACTAGTCAACGATCGGGATGGCACCTTATGAGTTGCTTTATGGAAGAAGGTGTTGATCGCCGTTGCATTATGACGAGGTAGGAGAAAGGCAACTACTTGGAACTGAAGCTGTTAGAAGAGCTCAGGATGTAGTAGCCCTAATTAGAAAGTGTATGCTCGCTGCTCAAAGCCGTTAGAAAAGTTATGCGGATGCCAAGCGGCGTGATGTGGAATTCAAAGTCGGAGATCAAGTTTCTTAAGAATATCTCCTATGAAAGGTGTGAAGCAGTTTCGGAAGAAAGGCAAACTTAGTCCCTGATTTATAGGTCCTTTTGATATACTGGACAAAGTGGGAGCAGTTGCGTATAGACTAGCCCTACCGCCAGCCCTAGCAGATAGTCACAACGTGTTCCACATCTCAATGCTACACAAGTATGTGTCAGACCCATCTCACGTCCTCAAGTACGATACGATAGCACTCCAGAAAGACTTGAGTTACGAGGAACGACCGGTTAGCATCTTGGATAGAGGGATGAAGCAGTTACGGTCCAAGAGTATTCCAATAGTCAAAGTCCTATGGAGTAATAGTTCTGAACAGGAGGCAACGTGGGAGTTGGAGGAGGACATGCAAGGCCGGTATCCGGAATTATTGGGTAAGTAAATTTCGAGGACGAAATTCTTTTTAGTAGGGGAGAATTGTAGAGTATAAGAACTTTACTTAGCTAGTTAGATAGTAGTAGTAACAGTAATAGTAGTAGTATTTTTATGACTGTGGATTTTGGTTCAAGTCGGGATTTAGTTGGAAACTCCTAGTAATAGTTATGGATTTTATAAGTTTAACCTATAGTTTAAGAATATTAATTATAACATAAGGTTTGATTAATATTGCTTGTTATTAATATGATAATTATTATAACCTAAGGTTTAGATAGAGCCAATAGGATTATGACACTTGTCATATGCATGGCTATTAAGGAATTATTATTTCAATGATAAAATAAGGGAAATATAAGACTTAGTCTTCACCAGAATATGTTAGGAGCATGGCATTTGTCATAGTTTTATTTATTTGTGGATTAGGTTAGATAATTAAATAGATTTTTCGTAACTTTAGGGTACTGTAACTTCCGACCTATTTTTGACCTAGTTATGTTATGAATTTCGAAAAATATTATTTCCAAAAATTTGTAGATAATTTAATTAGCTTTCTAACGGTATAAAGAGAGACTAAATCGAAGTCTGACAGCTCCAGATATGTTGATTTTACTACAGGGGAGTTTAGAGTTACGAGATTTAGGGAGTTAGAAGTTAGGATTCTATTTGTTTTTATTATTTTTGTTTTAAAAATCAAGCTTTGAATCCTTAAATCTCTCTGAACAATTTGACCAATTCCTAAGCCTTTGGCTGAAGAATATTCAAATATTTTCAATTAAATTTATTATTTTTATTCAAAGCCAAAAAGAAGATTTTTATTCCTAGAACTCTATAAATAGGACCTAGCACCAAGCCTTTTCATTCATTCTTCAAGCATTGATCAGAGCCTTCCAAGTGCTAGTAAGACTATAGAGTGATAAAAACTTGGGTTGGGGTTATAAGCTTAATCATTATAAGCTTAATAAACACTTGGGAAGTAAGATTCATATTGTGTATTTCGGTTTCGAGGTGTAGTTCGATCATAGCAATTTCAAAAGTATTCCTGTTTACCCAAGATATGTTTCCAAGAGGGGGGGTGAATTGGAAATTTAAACTAATTTCGGAAATTTAATACTTAATATGCCAAATTATGCAATAAATCAAATTTATTAAGTAAAAGCAAATAATATGGCAATCAAATATATATAGCAAATAATCAAACTTGTAATGTAAAGAGTTGAAGGTTAAGAAATCGCAAACTCTCGAATTTTACAAGGTTCGGTAGAACTAAGCCACCTACGTCCTTGGTCTTCAAAGCTATGGACCTAGCTTTGAGTTCAACTATCGAGCCAAGTTAGCGGGCTTGACTAACCCTTACAACCGGGAATTTTTCGCCAAGGATTTTCCAAACCTCTTACAATAGTTTTCCACCACCAAGGACTATCAACCTCTTTTTCGGATTGTTGAAGTGCCAATCTCACTCTAACCGGGTTGTTTACAAAACCGGTGCCAACCTCACCTCAATCACAATATGGGAATGTGTTTGATATTACAAGCAAAAATCACTCTAGAAGTATGATAATACAATGAGAAACCTAGAGTGATTAGCAAGCACACTTATAAGAAATAAATACAAATTTTGGCTCAAGTGTGTGAAAATGTGTTTGGATGATTTAAACTTTGAGAGCTCTTTGAAATCAATGGATTAGGTTTGATATATGTAATAAATGCTCAGCCAACCACCAACTTTGAGTGAAAAACGAGTTTATATAGAGTTTGGGAAAAAACTAGCCGTTGGGGGTTATTTATTGAAGCTGCCAGCCACGAACCGGAAGTCCGGATGGGGAACCGGAATTCCGGTCTGGGAGCAACCGGAATTCCGGTTGCCAACCGGAATTCCGGTTGCCAACCGGAATTCCGGTTGCCAACCGGAATTCCGGATGGCAAACAGAGAGCAAAATTCCGAATTATGCCTATTTTCCCGTTTTTCAATTCTTTATAACTTTTAGCTCGTTTATCCGATTTCAAAAATTCCAATTGCGTTACGACCGTATCGGGATGTATTTTCTTAAAAGTGAATTTAGGATATTTATTTCTCATTTTAAAAAATCACCATTTTTAGTACGTGAGTGAGCCAAATTTTATACTTATGACTTAAAGTAAACTTGCAATCACTTTACAAGACTAAGAAATGAAATTAAACCTTTCTCTTGAGTTTCTTGAGTCTTGAAATCCATTTCAGGTCATTTCCGGAAAATTTGGTAAAATGACCATTTTGACCTTGGTCATAAGTTTGACTTTGAAATGCTAATTCACTTTGGTTTTTGCTACAAAATCAACAAATCATTAGTAACAAATAATAATCAAATATTTGTTAATCATCAAAACAAGGAGACTTAAGAGTTTGGGTCAACAATCTCCCCATTTTTTATGATATCAAATATTTGATTATTTTAAAAGGGAAAGGAATTATTTTTAATTATTAATATTAGATTAGCTCGCCCTTAATGTGTTCAAGGGTTTAAAAATTTGAAACTTTACCTTTGATTTTTACCTTGCATGATTTTGTAAACTCCCCTTCAATTTATTACTCATAGTGAAATAAAAATTTAGTCCAAAAATTGAGGTTTGTGCCAAAGTTAAAATAATCTCAATTAATTTCTCCCCCTTTTGATGCATCAAAAAGGGTGGCAAAGGAATTCACAAAATAAAACATAAGCCAACATAGATTAAATGTTTAAACATTCATACATAAGGCATAAATCCATGCAAATACACAAGTACACAAGAAAAAAAAAAGCATGAAAGAATGCAAAAGGAGAAAATATGCAAATGCCTAAGATGGTGGCGCCCCAAAACACCTCATGTAGGCCTTCATCTCCTCCATCTCATCATGAACATTTCGGAAGCCTTGTTCCATGTCACTCCGCAAGTTTGTGAATTGAGTGGTCATGTCGGTGTGAAGACGAGCAAAGGCCTCCTCAAGGTTGAATTGAGAAGCTTGAGGCATTGGAAGGCTTGAGGGTTGAGCTTCTTCTTCTTCATTTGCTTGCTCCTCTTCTTCACTTTCATTAGCGGGTAACCCAAAGCTCTCTTCTTCCTCTTCTTCTTCTCCTACTTCAAGGTCCTATTGCGTTCTTTGGCCTCTTTTGGGAGTGAAGACCCACTTATTGTTGATAAGAGCATACCCTAAGCTTGTGAAAGTTTTAGTACCTAGCTTATCTCCTTCGGTAGGTTCAACCTTCTTTTCATCCGAGATGGGAATTCCTAAGCGAGGTAGGATGTAGCTAAGGAGAAAGCCAAATGGGAGTGACTTGACCATGTTTGGTTTATACACATCAACGATAAAGCGAAGAATGAGATGGCCTAGGTTGATTCGTGCCTTTTTGGTTAGGATAAGGTATAAAATGAGTATATCTATGTTGTTTACCTCATCTTTATGGCCACTTCTAGGAGAAAGGTTATTGATGATAAATAGTTGGAGAATTTTAGCTTCCAAAGTGAGATTGTGAAACTTTGGTTTTATGAAAATAGGGCCTTCTCCACAAAGAACTCTAGAACACTCATTCATGGCAAAAATTTCATCATTCTTAAGAGTTATTTTTGGCTCTAGCAAAAGTCTTTCATTTGGTGCTCCTAGCAAGTTGTTTAGAGATTCTACATCATGTTCAAAGGGGACATCTCTAAGGGTGCCTTTAACTCCTAGTGGTGCATGGCTAGGTTTGATGCAAGCATAGAAAGCTCTAACTAACCTAGGGTATATGGGGGTCTTAATATTGATAAAGGATTTCCAACCTAACATTTCAAAATGGTAGCTGAATTTTACACAAGCTAGGCTTGGAAGGGCACAAAATTTACCTTTGATGATAGGCCTAGAGGAGAAAGCATCATGGAAACGAGTAAAGTCCTCTTGGTTGTAGAAGAGGGTAGGCTCATTCCTTCCTTTTGCCCTCTTCTCCCTGATTTGTTCAGCAGTGGCAACTCTCTTGCTCTTCCTTGGGTTGGATGATGAAGCCATGGAGGTGGAAGCAAAAAGAGAATGAGATGTTAGTGGAAAAATGGAGGATGAAGTTTGGGTTTGAGGGAGTGATTTTGGAGAGGGAAGAGAGTGGTGGCTAGTATTTTAGGTTGTAGAGTCAGAATGGGGGAATGAAACTCGTGGGTAGGGTTTTTATGGGGAAAAAATTGCATTTTAAAAGACAAAAAAAAAACTTAAGTGGCTTCTGTCTGCGCCAACCGGAATTCCGGTTGGTCTGTGCACAGGCAACCGGAATTCCGGTTGGTGCATCAGCCCAGCCCCTTTTTCAAAAACGTGCCAAAAATCTTCGTTTTTAACCCAATTGACCCCAAACTTTTTCTAACACCTAAAATATGAGAAAATGAATATGCTCAAACAAGAAAATCTGAAAAATGTTGAAAAACGACGATTTACGGTAAGCTTTTCAAAAAAGTTCAAGAAAGCTAAAGGCTTACCAAAAATTAAATCTATTCAACCAAATTGAAAAATTATTTTTCCAGCAGTTCAAGAATATTAAATATGAGGTGTGTGAAGTGACGGAATCGAAAAATATTGAAAATTGAGAATTTACGGTAGATTTCTCGAAAAATGCCTTAAAAGGCCTTGAAAAGTAGAAATCTACCCAAAATGAGTTTTATGCAACCAAATCGAAAAATTCTTTTTGAAATAGTTCAAATATGTTAAATGTGAGGTGCTCAAACTGACGGATTTGAAAAATGTTGAAAATTGAGTAAGTTTGGCGAAAAACACTCATTTAGGCAAAATCTAACAAGTTTTCAATACTTAGCATACCTAAAAATTGTTCAAAGAGTAATTCAAGCATAGCAACCCTATAGGCATACTAGATAAACTTATTTAGACATGTTCAAATATATAAACACATATACTAAACACGTATGCAAAAATTCACATATTCACTCAATCAAAAATGAGTTCAAAGTTCACCAAAAATTCATACCGTGACCCATAATTTGTCATTCTCAAAGACATATATCTAATAGGTCAAGTATTAAAAGACTTTGCTTATTTATGCAATAGAATCATATTATAGTGAAAGTATATATGCATAAGTAAGTAAGGAGAGATATGATATTCAAGTAGCTAGTAAACCTTAAATTTCATTTATGTTGGTCATTCCTAGCTCTCTTCTAATAAAACTAAATCTCTCATCACTAAGAGGCTTGGTGAAAATATCCGCTAGTTGGAAATTGGTGCTCACAAAATCTAGCATAATGTCACCTCTTTGGATATGGTCTCTAAGGAAGTGGTGCCTTATATCAATATGCTTGGCTCTAGAATGCAAGATTGGATTCTTAGAGAGGTTAATGGCACTAGTATTGTCACACTTTATGGGTGTACATTCAAAATCAACATCAAAATCCTTAAGAGTTTGTTTCATCCAAAGTATTTGAGCACAACAACTACCGGCGGCAATGTATTCAGCTTCGGTTGTGGATAGGGCTACCGATTTTTGTTTCTTGCTAAACCATGACACTAAAGAGTTTCCTAGAAAGTGACATGTTCCACTAGTACTTTTCCTATCCGACTTACAACCGGCAAAGTCGGCATTCGAGTAACTAATGATTTCAAAGTTTGAGTTCTTGGGATACCAAAGCCCTAGATTCATTGTGCCTATCAAGTATCTAAATATTCTCTTAACGGCACTTAAGTGGGATTCCTTGGGACATGATTGGTACCTAGCACATAGACCAACACTAAACAAAATATCGGGTCTACTAGCGGTTAAATATAATAATGAACCAATCATACCTCGATACTTGGTGATGTCAACATCCTTACCACTTTCATCCTTGTCCATCTTTATGGAGGTGCTCATAGGAGTTTTCATGGACTTTGCATTGGCCAAGTCAAACTTTTGAAGTAGATCCTTAATGTACTTGGATTGACTTATGAATATTCCATCCTTTTGTTGCTTTATTTGAAGTCCAAGGAAAAAGTTGAGCTCTCCCATCAGGCTCATCTCGAATTCACTATGCATACACTTTGAAAATTCTTCACAAAGAACATCATTAGTAGCACCAAAAATAATATCATCAACATAGATTTGTACTATAATAATGTCTTTTGATTTTCTTTTAATAAAAAGTGTATTATCCGCTTTTCCCATTGAAAAACCATTTGAGATAAGAAAAGTGCTTAAACGATCATACCAAGCTCTAGGAGCTTGCTTTAAACCATATAAATCTTTCTTTAATTTATAAACATGGTTAGGGTATTTGTGATCTTGAAAACCGGGGGGTTGAGAGACATAAACCTCTTCCATAATGTATCCATTTAAGAAAGCGCTTTTAACATCCATTTGATACAAGACAAAATTCTTGTGTCATGCAAAAGCTAATAACATTCTTATGGACTCAAGTCTTGCTACCGGGGCAAAGGTCTCCTCATAATCAATTCCTTCTTCTTGATTGTAACCTTGGGCCACTAATCTAGCCTTGTTACGCACAATGACCCCATGCTCATCTTCCTTATTTCTATAGACCCATTTTGTTGACGGTCTTGGAACTAACTCCCAAACATCATTTCTAATAAATTGATTTATTTCTTCTTGCATGGCTAGAAGCCAAGATTCATCGAACTCGGCCTCTTTAAAATTCTTTGGTTCAATTTGAGAAATAAAAGCAATGAAATTACACAAGTTTCTAAGGGAGTTTCTAGTTGTGACTCCTTGTGAAGGATCACCTAGAATTTGGTCTATAGGATGAGCACTTTTGAACTTCCACTCATGTGGAAGGTTAGAATCCATACCTTTGCTTTCATTTACCTTTTCCACGGGTGGTTCCTCTTTGGGAGTTTGTGATGGAGCGTTAGATGATTCTCCAATGTCAAGATTTTGAACCTCTTCTCCCAAACCTACAACATCATCATCTACACTTTTGCTTGTAGAAGGGTTAGACTCATCAAATGCAACATGAATAGATTCTTCAACAACATTAGTTCTTTTGTTATAAATTCTATAAGCTTTACTATGTGTTGAATAACCTATAAAAATTCCAACATCGGATTTTGCATCAAATTTTCCAAGGTTGTCCTTGGTGTTCAAAATATAGCATTTACATCCAAAAACTCTAAAATATCCAATGTTGGGTTTTCTCCATTTCCAAAGCTCATAAGGGGTTTTATTCATGTTAGGCCTAATGAAAACACGGTTCAAAATATAACAAGAAGTATTGACGGCCTCGGCCCAAAAATATTTAGGTAATGAGATTTCATTGAGCATTGACCTAGCCATTTCTTGAATTGTTCTATTCTTCCTTTCGACAACTCCATTTTGTTGTGGAGTTCTTGGAGCCGAAAAGTTATGGTTAAAACCATGTTCATCACAAAACAACTCTAAGGCATCATTGTCAAACTCTCCACCATGATCACTCCTAATGGAGGTGATTGAATACCCTTTTTCATTTTGCACATTCTTACAAAATTTAACTAGATTTTCCAAAACATCATTTTTGAGTTTCAAAAATATAACCCATGTAAATCTAGAAAAATCATCAACAATCACAAATGCATAGTATTTACCACCTAGACTAGCAATTCTTGAAGGACCAAATAAATCAATATGAAGCAATTGCAAAGGTCTAGAGGTTGAAATCTCTTTCTTGGAATGAAAAGATGTTTTAATTTGTTTTCCAAATTGGCATGCATCACAAAGTTTATCTTTAACAAAAGGAATAGATGGCAAACCAACAACAAGATCTTTTCTAACCAACTTTGAAATAGAATCCATACTAGCATGTCCTAATCTTCTATGCCACAACCAAGAATTATCATTCATAACGGTTAAACATTTATTTTTGCTATCAAAGGAATCAACATCAATAACATAAACATTATCCTTCCTTTCTCCAACAAAAATAACTTCATTGGTTGAAGCATTTTCAATGGAGCATTTTGAGGATTCAAAAACAACACGAAAATCTTTATCACATAGTTGACTAATACTAAGTAAATTATGTTTGAGGTTATCAACAAGAAGCACATTTTTAATACATGGAGAGTATATGTTACCGATATCACCAATGCCCAAGATTTTTCCTTTTGAATTGTCTCCAAAAGTGACAAAACCACTTTCCTTGCTCTTAAAACTTGAAAATCTTGATGGGTCACCGGTCATATGCTTTGAACAACCACTATCCAAGAACCACAAGCTTTTGCTCTTCCTTTTTGATTCCTACAAAAATAAAATCAGTTGTTGGCCTTTGGTACCCAAATAACTTTGGGTCCTTTCTTGTTAGTTTTGGAACCCTTTGGTACCCATTTGGTCTTGCCTAGATATGCATATCTCTTTACATGACAATATGAAATAGTATGACCATCTTGGTTACAATATGTGCATGTAAAGTGGGGTAGGCTAGTTGGTTTTACAAAGAAGTTTCTCAAAAAATTTTGTTTCCTACTAGGATCATATCCAATACCACTTTTTCCAAAACCACAAGATTGACTCCCTAGCATAAGTTCATAGCCTTCTTTACCTTTTGTAAAAGTATATATGTCATTATTAAGGCTTTTTACATTAGCATGCAACTCAACAATTTCTTTCTTATATGAGGAACAAGTAGCACATTGAGATTTAGCCAAAAGTTTCTTTTCATTTAATTTTAAAATCTCAATTTCCTTTAATAGCATGTTGGTCTTTTCTCTAAGGGTTTGGTTTTTAGCAAGCAATTTTCCAAAATCATCAAATAGTTCCTTAAATGAATTTGACAACTCATCATATGACATTTCTAAGTTACCATCATCATTTTCACTATCACAATCACTTTGGTTAGAAATGCTTACCCCATCATCAAGTGCCATCATGCACATGTTTGCTACTTCATTCTTCTCCTCATTGTCGGAGTCCTCCTCATCACTATTGAGCCAATCCGCCAACATTGCCCTTCCTTTGTATTTGTTCTTCTTCCTCATTGGGCAATCCATTTTCATGTGACCAGGCTTCTTGCATTCAAAGAAAATTGGTGGATCATCTTTTCTTTTTCTTTCTTTTTCTTTTGAGTCACTTCCTCTTTGCGGCTTCTTCCCAAAGTTCTTCTTGAATTTCATGAACTTTTTGTATTTCTTTGAGAAGAGTGCCAAGTCCTCCATGTCACTACATAGGCTATCCTCATCATCTTCACTAATGGCACGGGAGGAGGAAGACTTGAATGCAATAGTCTTCTTTTTCTTCTCAACTTCCTCTTCATCTTGTGCACTCATGAAAATTTCATGGTTCATGAGTGAACCAATTAGTTCTTCCAAGGGAAGTGTTGAGAGATCCTTGGCTTCTTGAATGGCAATCACTTTACCTTGATAGGCTTTGGTGAGACTTCTCAAAATCTTGGTCACCATCTCCTTTTGTGAAAGTACCTTGCCAAGAGAATTCAAACCATTAGTGATAGTAGTGAAACGAGTATACATGTTAGCAATAGTTTCATCCGCTTTCATCTTAAAGTTCTCATATTGAGTGGAATAGATTTGAATTTTAGTTTCTTTCATAGCATTTTTTCCTTGATGAGTGACTTCAAGCATTTTCCACATATCATAAGCGGTAGAAGCTTGTTCAATATTTTTGAACACATCTCTATCCAAACCACATATAAGTGTATATTTAGCTCTAGCATTTTTAGAAAGCATTTTCTTGTCATTTTCATCATATGCCTCATATGTCTTAATAACTTCTACACCATTAATGACATGTTTAGGAATGTAAGGACCATTAGACACTATATGCCACAAATCATAATCAATAGATTGAAGATAAGTTTCCATCCTAATTCTCCAATAAGGAAAGTCTACTCCATTGAAGAATGGTGCTCTATTTGTGCTAAAACCTTCTAACATGTTATTTTGTGAATTACTTGGAAACGCCATGCTCTAGATTGTGAAATCTAATCAAATAAATGAAACCTGGCTCTGATACCAATTGTTAACCCAAGATATGTTTCCAAGAGGGGGGGTGAATTGGAAATTTAAACTAATTTCGGAAATTTAAAACTTAATATGCCAAATTATGCAATAAATCAAATTTATCAAGTAAAAGCAAATAATATGGCAATCAAATATATATAGCAAATAATCAAATTTGTAATGTAAAGAGTTGAAGGTTAAGAAATCGCAAACTCTCGAATTTTACAAGGTTCGGTAGAACTAAGCCACCTACGTCCTTGGTCTTCAAAGCTATGGACCTAGCTTTGAGTTCAACTATCGAGCCAAGTTAGCGGGCTTGACTAACCCTTACAACCGGGAATTTTTCGCCAAGGATTTTCCAAACCTCTTACAATAGTTTTCCACCACCAAGGACTATCAACCTCTTTTTCGGATTGTTGAAGTGCCAATCTCACTCTAACCGGGTTGTTTACAAAACCGGTGCCAACCTCACCTCAATCACAATATGGGAATGTGTTTGATATTACAAGCAAAAATCACTCTAGAAGTATGATAATACAATGAGAAACCTAGAGTGATTAGCAAGCACACTTATAAGAAATAAATACAAATTTTGGCTCAAGTGTGTGAAAATGTGTTTGGATGATTTAAACTTTGAGAGCTCTTTGAAATCAATGGATTAGGTTTGATATATGTAATAAATGCTCAGCCAACCACCAACTTTGAGTGAAAAACGAGTTTATATAGAGTTTGGGAAAAAACTAGCCGTTGGGGGTTATTTATTGAAGCTGCCAGCCGCGAACCGGAATTCCGGTCTGGGAGCAACCGGAATTCCGGTTGCCAACCGGAATTCCGGATGGCAAACAGAGAGCAAAATTCTGAATTATGCCTATTTTCCCGTTTTTCAATTCTTTATAACTTTGAGCTCGTTTATCCGATTTCAAAAATTCCAATTGCGTTACGACCGTATCGGGATGTATTTTCTTAAAAGTGAATTTAGGATATTTATTTCTCATTTTAAAAAATCACCATTTTTAGTACGTGAGTGAGCCAAATTTTATACTTATGACTTAAAGTAAACTTGCAATCACTTTACAAGACTAAGAAATGAAATTAAACCTTTATCTTGAGTTTCTTGAGTCTTGAAATCCATTTCGGGTCATTTCCGGAAAATTTGGTAAAATGACCATTTTGCCCTTGGTCATAAGTTTGACTTTGAAATGCTAATTCACTTTGGTCTTTGCTACAAAATCAACAAATCATTAGTAACAAATAATAATCAAATATTTGTTAATCATCAAAACAAGGAGACTTGAGAGTTTGGGTCAACAATTCCTATTCTTAGTTCCTTTCAGTATTGTTTCATTAGTTTTATAGTCCTAACTTAGTCTTCTCTATTCTTGGTTAGGCATCTAAGTTCTTCGAACTTGAGGTTTCTTGTCGGTAATAATATTCTCGGTGGTTTTTAGTTCATTCATCGATTTCTTTTAGAATACTCACCTCTATATTATGGTTTTTAGGAGTGTTCCAAAATCCTGACTTTGTTCTCATCATCCTGGTATATTGGTAAGGAAAATAGGATAGGATATTATGTGTTATGCCATATGTTATCTTATGATTTATGTGTTATGTTAACTTATGATTTGTGTGTTATGTATGTTTGTAGACTTGGGCATATGACCTGTACACTAACAAGCCCCAATAAATTTATGGGCATATGACTTGCTTAGCTAGCAAGCCCCACAAATCTAATGGGCATATGACTTGTTTAGTTATGGGACCCCAAGTAATAATGGCCATTATAGTATGTGTGACATATGTTTATGATATGTTTTATTATATGCTACGTTATGAATTTTATGTATATGAATTATGTGTTAGATTTTCCTTGTTGGGCATTAGGCTCATTCCTTTATGTTTTATATGTGCAGGAATATAGTTATGGCGGCTGAAAGATTCTTGGCAGCTTGGGGATGTGTATTGAGGCAGGATGGAATCAATGGACTGAGCGTTCGATTAGAGGATGAAGTTTTTTTTTTAGTCTTTTAGTTATGATTTCTATGTATTATTTTTTTTCCGCGCTTAATTTTGTAACCAATTTATTTAAGTTATGTTTTGTTTTATTTTCAAAACAATGGGATCCCATATCCTAAATGAATTTTTATGTATTTAACATTTACCTTACAGTCTTGAAATAAAGTTATTGTTATTTCATATGTACGTTTTCTTAAGATTAGTAAAGTAGTTATTAATGGTCCAAGGTCTAGAATAGTTGGGTCGTTACAAATTGGTTGAGCATTTCAATCAAGATCAGATTAGTGAAGAGAAGTACAACAAAGTTGTGGCAAATCTCAAGAGGGAGTCTTGTTTTGTTTAAGTCAATATTTTGTACTTATGATTCTTTATTAATTAGTTTTATTCTCTGGGCGTGGCCCCAAGAAGTAGGTTATCCGAAAGGGTTTCTGAACCTTGTAAAAATTCGCTGTGTTCTTTATTGTTTTGCACTGTCTTTTTATTGTGTTCAGTTTCTGTCGTGACAAGTTTGGATTCTGTTCCGACAGAACTGCAATCTGTGTAAATAGTTAATTACAATTCCGGACTTTAATTAATTCACATGGTTTAATTAATTTGATAATTACTAAAAACGGAATTTCAAAATCTAAACCTCAAACCTTTAAAATGTAAACCACAACCCTTTAAAATTTAAGCCACAATCATTTAAAATGTAAACCACAATACTTAAAATGTAAACTACAAGGCATAAAATGTAAATCACGTCTCTTTAAAATGTAAATCACAATCCTTAAAATGTAAACCACAACATTTTAAAATGTAAACCATAAGCCTTAAAATGTAAACCCCAACGTTAAAATATGAACCACTAGACTTAAAGTGTACACCACCAGCCTTAAAATGTAAACCACAAGCCATTAAGATTTATGATTTTCTCTTCAAATCACTATAAAGGCACCAAAAGTTGACAAATTGGCATCAATTTCATGCATAAGCGCCCTTATAACTTGATTAATACAAACAATGCATCTATCTAAATGTAAACCACATGCCTTGATATGTAATAAACCATAACCCTTAAAATATAAAGTCTTAGCCTTAAAATGCAAATCACAAGCCCTTAAGCCTTATTATTTTTTCTTCAAAACATCATAATGGTGTCATAAGTGGCAAAATAGGCACCACGTTCATGCATAAGTACCAAAGAACCCCATTATAGTTTAATTAATATAGGCAATGCATGAATCAAAATGTAAACCATAATCATTAAATTGTAAATCACACGTATGTATAAACCTCAAGCCCTTATTACTAACGATTTACATTTCAAATTATCATTTACGGCTATATGGTGCCAAAAGTGGCCAATAGGTACCAAGTACATGGTTAAGTGTGTAGAGTCCAAGAACTTTACTTAGCTAAGATAGATAATAGTATGATAGTATTTATAGCATTATCTTTGTTACTGTGGATTTTTGGTTCAGACCGGGAATTATTTGGACACTCATAGTAGTACTTATAGGTTTTCTAAGTTTAATCTATAGTTTAAGAATATTAAGTTTAACCTAAGGTTTGATTAATGTGGCTGATATTAAGGATTATATTTATTATACTATAAGGTTTAGATATCAACCAATAGGATTTTAAGCACATGTTATGAATGGTGATTAAGGATTAAGTATTTTTGAGGATTAAATTTAATAAGGAGTAAAGTTTGAATGTTATAGGGTCAGTCAGCAGCTTTGAATACGTTGAGGGCTTAGTCAAGGCTGTTTACTCCATTCAAACTTAGCTAAAAATGTGTAATTTCGTGTTTAATTATTCAGCGTGTTCCGATATATCGCAGCTATAGGGGGCGATATATCGCAGCACGTAGATACGGAAAACACGAGACGATGCACGGTCGCCTCGGGCATACTAGCCCAGGCGATATATCGCCTACAGGGGGCGATATATCGCCTCCTTCAGCATATGTTCAAACGTTTTTGAATTCTTTTCCTTTCAGCCATTCAAACTCCTCCATAAGTCCAGCATCTTTTGAACGAGTCTTCAGCCTCTGCTGAACGATTATTCAAATGATTTTCACCTAAAAAGCCATTATTTTTATTCAAGTAAAATCAAGATACTTTCATTCCCAAACTCTATAAATAGGACCTAGTACCCAGCCATTATTCACCTTTTGCTCTAAGTTCAGAAGCTGCTAGTGTTAAGTGAGTGTGAGAGTGTAAACACCTGGTTTGGGAAAATCATAAGCTTAAACACATCATAAGCTTATCAAACACTTTGGGAAGTGAGGTTCTATAGCATTTCGGTTGAGGTGTAGATTGGTCTTTCAAGTCTTTGAGGTAACCAAAACTCTAGTTCCTTTCTGTATTATGTTATTTTCTTTCTCATAGTCTTCTACTCAATCTCTAACCTTAATCTTCATTTTGGTTAGGGAATCTAAGTTCTTGAGCACATAAGTTTCGGTAAGCATGTTTCTCAAATGGTTTAGTCTTTCCATCCCTTTCATTTCATCTCCTTTCTTCTTTAGACTCACTCTTTCTTATGGTTTTAGGAGTGTTCCAAAAAGTCCCAACTCAGTCCACATATCCCGGTAACTTTGGTAAGGAAAATAGGATAGAATCCATATGTTTATGTTTATGTTATCTTATGTGTTATGTTATGATATGTTATGAATATGTTATGAATGTGTATGTTTGTAGGCTTGGGCTTATGCCCTATTTGACTAACAAGACCCCAAAAAGATTGTGGGCATATGCCTATTTAGCTGGTCGGACCCCACTAATCTCATGGGCATAAGCTTGTTTAGTCTATGGGACCCCAAGTAATAATGGCCATTATAATAAGTGTATTATGTGATATGATATGTCTTTACGTTATTATGAAATTGATGTGTATGACTATGTGTTAGATTTTTCCTTGCTGGGCATTAGGCTCATTCCTTTCTGTTTATGTGCAGGAAATAAGCTTTAGAGGCGGTAAGATTCGTGACGCTTAGAGGATGTGTATCGATGGTGAATGGAGTCAAGGAGCCGAGCGTTATTCGATTCGAGGATGTAGTCTTGTTTATGTTTTTATGGTTTTAAATGTATTTTCCGCATTTTCTATGTAACTCTTTTTACTTTAAGTTATTTTTGTTTTAAAGACAATGGGTACCCATATCCTACTAAATTTTATGAAAGTAACCTTTGTTTCTACAAGTTTATAATAAATTATGGTATTTTCGCAAATGTATGTTTTAGTAAGACTTTGTATGTATAGTTCGATAATGGTCCAAGAGTCTAGAGTAGTGGGTCATTACAAAGTGATTACAGGTGCTTGCTTAACCAATGCAAGTCTCAAGAGATGATGCGTTCAATAAACTAGTTCTAAAGAGGAAGAAGTGAGGTCAAAAGCAAGGAATGATCATCTTTTCTTCTTCATAAGTGACAAAATAAAGAATAAGATAGCTCAGCCAATCAAAATAAAGAATAAAGCCAACTAGATACAAGGATTAAAATACAAATATATCATATTAAACTAAAATCACTAGTTCTTAATTCTTTCCTTATATTTTCTGTTGTCTCCTCTGGTATATACATAGGATAGGTTTATCATTATGCTTCCTGCCATAAGTTGTTGAGTGCACATATCCATTTCTGTTGCTTGCACTGCTTCCATTGCTTGCCCTATCACTCTTGCAACTGCAGTTTACCAGAGAACATGAACTACAGTTCTTCATATACTGCCCAGCTTCTTTTTGAGCCTTTTAACTTCCTTAACAACCTCAGATGATACTTTCAACTCTCTAGTAGAAGATTTTGACTCAGAGTTTGCCCCACCAACAATGTGTATGTTGTTTCCTTAAAACTTTCCAAAGATTAGTAGATTAGTAAAAAAAATTTGGTAGTGGCAGAGGGGTTTAGGGTGAGGCTTTTTAGACTAGATTAGTAGGTATTGAACATATGGAGGTGGAGATTACACAATTAATTTTCCAACTTCTATTTTCAACTTTAGGTGGGAAACAAACATAATAAAAGGCCTGATGTGACTTTCAATTCCTCATCTTCATCACTCCTTGTCTTGCTCATGTCGGAAGTGGACCTTTATTGTCATCCATATTTGACTATTAATGCCTCTATGGAATGGAATCTAGACCTAGCCACACACCCAACCTCCTGCTGCTTCTTTGCTTTGCCAGTGTCAAAAAAAACCTCTCCCAATCCCAAGAAAAATAAAATAAAATCACTAAAAACCCTTCCCTCAATACTGTCTAATAGATAGATCCATACTTGAATGAAACCAAAAAAATAAGAAGAAGAAAATGAAAAGGGAGAGGCATATATTAAGTTACTAGAACATATATTAATACTGTACTTAAATTGATTGTACAATTGTTAGTGATCATGCTCATGATTTGGTGGTTAATCTCCACGATAAGATAGAGATTGCATATATATATATATATATTGTTCTTCTTTCTTATGTGTTGCTTTGCTTTATCTATACAGGGAAATTTATAGGGGCATAAGATAATAAAAAATCATAATCGCTTCTAAGCTGGGACAAATAAATTTTCCATGAACACTTGAGTTTTGATCAAACACAAAATTTGATGCAAGTAAAAAATTCTCATCATTTTGGATGTTTTGTTATTCCATTATTTGTATTGGATACACACTAAAATTAATTCTAAGTCTTTGACCATAAGTGTTGTTTTTTTATTACCTTTCCGGATTGTATGGTCAAGCTGAGGTCTTGAAAAATATGAATATCTTGTCTATGAATACTTGTTTCTTACTGTTCATTTGTTCAAGTTGTTTTATTATGCAAAATAAAGAATAATTGAGTAGCTCAAATCATTGCATGTCCTTCTATGAATACTTGTGCATGTGGTTTAATTTTGATATTTTTCTATTACCAAAATTTTTATTATTGTTTATGCTTCATGGCAGTTGTTTTAATTGAGCATTATTTAATCAATAATGTTAGATACATTTTTATTATTATTGTTATTTATTTATTTTATTTTATTGTTAATTGTTTATTTTTGTTTATGCATATTTCAGAAATGTCTGCCAAATCTTCTATTAACAAAGATAAGAAATCATTATCAATTGTTCATCCAAAATCAAACAATATGTTTCAAGTAAGTATTTTTTATGGTTTTTTTACGTATTTAAAAGTTTTATCATCTGTAAATTCATTTTTTTTAATTTTTTGTTGATATTAATACTTCTTTATATAATTAACTTATATGTTTTTTCGTTTTTATTTGTTTGTGCAGTATTTAAGTGAAGATAAATTACTTTTTGTGCATTCTAATATTCGAGCTCAATGTTATTGGAGTGATATTGGGTGCATTCAAAGTTTTCTTAGTAATGAAGAAGTACAACTGTTGAAACAATCTTGCCTTGATTCATTTTGGATTTGGATGCATTGCTTGAACCATCCCATATGATCATGCATTCTCTTCTTCTTCATGAGGATGGTAGCTCTAATGGGAATGAGCTGCATCTAAATTTTGGAGGTAACAAAACCAAGTTTGGCATTGAAGAGTTCGGCATTATAACAGGCTTAAATTGCAATGAAATTCATGTTGATATGGTGTTAGCAATGATAATAATAGATTACTTGGTATATATTTCTATGGAAAATCATCAATATCAAGAAATGAGTTGAAAGATTTCGTTAAATCTAGAAAAATTGATATTGATGCTGAGGATGCCGTTAAGTTAGTGAAAGTATATATTGTTGAAAATATATTAGGTAGTAAAAGAGGTGATAGGTTGGTAGACAATTTTGTTATGAGTTTAGTTGATGATGAAGAAAAGTTTGAGGCATATCCTTGGGGTCGCTGATCTTTTAACGAAACTATAAAATACCTCACAAGCGCCCTAGATTCATCAAAGACGGGATATGAGCTATGTGGCTTCCCTATAGCCTTCCAAGTTTGGGGTTTTGAGGTTATTCTTTTGTTGGCCTCATCATTTGCCATTCATGTTGGTTCAAAGTTCCCCAGAATTTTGAATTCGAAGATAGGGAAGAAGAATTGTCACTTTAAGACAATTTGGAGAAAAGTTTTTAAAAGATCAAAGGTAAAAAATTTGTTTTTATTTCATTTTTTTTTTTATGTATAGGTTTATGCTCCTTTAAACTTTTCTAATGATGAAAGAAATTCATTTCATCATGCTATGCTTTGTGTCTCTTCAACTTCTAAAAGAGGGAGAGAAGAAGATGATCATAATTCAAAAACCAAAAAGAGAAAAAGTTCTACTTCAAGTAGTTCTAATGAAGAAGTTATTTCTTTGTTGAAGGTTCGTTTTTTATTGTTTCCAACTTATGTCCTTGTTTTTGTTTTTTTGTCTAGTTTGCATTTTGAAAATATGTTGTTTATAATTTCTTATATATTTTAGTTTTTTCTGTGTTGTTCATTATACATTTTTGCCCTTCTAATTTTTTCAGGAAATCAAAGAAGATAATATTGTAATGAAAAAGATATTGCTGATATTAAAACAAAGGTGAATGATATTGAGGAGGGAATGAAACGTTTCTTTGATTTTATGGAGGTTTTTATGAAGAAACATGATGCAAACAAGGAAGTTCCTAGTGAAGGGCAAGGAGAAGGTGAAGAGCAAAGATCGGAAGTCTTCTTCTCAAGAGGGGAAATCCTTATCTGAAGATGATTTGCATAAAAGTATGAATGACTTCAACACTTTAGAATATGTTGGTCCTTTAGCAATTATTCCAGTATGATTTTTAATCTATCTTTGAATTGAAAAACCTTTTATTATTTTGTGTTTTATCTTTTTACAAAATGTTTGTTTATTTTTCTTAATTTGTCTATCTAATTTTGATTTTTAGGTTTCCAATGTGGAACCAATTCAAAATGATCTTGAAGAATTTACAACAAATAAAATTGATATTGACCATGACAAAGATTTTGAGACTACTCCAACTTTCAATATTTTATCCCAATCATCAAATGACAATCATGAGGTTAAGAAATTATACTCAAGAAAGAAAAGGGGAAGGAAAACAAGCAAATTTGTTTGTTCTCCATACACCCATGATTTGTCAGCAATTATTTTTGCTTTGTCCAATGAACGAAGAAAAAAGGAAGCACATTTCATTGGACGATTTCCTTTTGAGAGCAATTTTGATGATTTTCCTTCAATGGAGTTAGAAGAAAGATTTATGTCATGGTATAAGCTTGGTCTTAAGAAGCATAGGTAAATTGGTTTACTTATTGAGTATTTATGTTAATTATATTATTTTATATATTAATACCATTTGTTTTTGTTTTGTTTTTTTAGGTCTAAAAAAGAACCATTCTATCAATTTTATGCATCATTGCATGGGTTTGTATATAGCGATCAATGCATTTATTATAAGAAGTGGTTCCATGATCTATATGACAAGAATGGCCTCCTTGATGATATTGTAAGATTAAATTTTTTTCTTATCTTGTTTTATACTTTATGAAATTTTTTATTCTTTTTATGATTTTTCTTGTCCCTCATTTTTCATATTGCAACATATTTTTGTAGCACTTTATTATTTGAGAGGGAAGGCTATTTGTCATAGTTGCTTGCCTTCATTTCAAAATTGTACTACATCGGACTACATTTTTTATGCATTTCTTAGGCAAGTAGCAGTTAGTGAATCTCAAATAAAAGATTTTAATTGGAGCAAGGAAGTGACTATAATTGATAAGATTCTTGGCAAATCAATCTTATATGGGAAGTCATGGTTAGATGTCAATTTTGTATATCTGCCATTTTTTATTTTAGGTGGAAAACACCTAAATCATTGGTGCTTAGGAGTTCTCGAGATTGATCAACGAAAAATCTTTATTTATGATTCTTACTACGAAGATGGTGATGAAAATGTAAGAAATCATGTAAAGAAATATTGCCAAGTTCTTCCTTATACTTTTGACTTCTTACGTTTCCATGAAAAAAAAGAAGAATATACTTCAGGTTTTCAGGAGTTTGAGTATTCATGGGAACCAACTCCATTTCAAGATAATATGTATGTTTTTAAAATATAAATTAGTTTTATTAATTGTGGTTTTTTTTTTATTGTTAAAAATCTTATGATATAATTTTTTTTTTATGTTTGCAGGACTGATTGTGCCATTTATCTCATAAAGTTTGTTGAATTATTGATGGCGGGGAAATCAGTTTTTGAAATTAGACCAGATAAAGCTTTTTCTATGTGGAAGAAAATGACAATAGAATTGTGGGTTCATGGAAACTTCAAGCACATGAATGAAGGATATGAAACTCCAACTGAATATGTATGTCTAGGATAATTATAGGAATGCACCATTGGTTTTAATTTCAAAGATTATAGATTTTAGAGTCTTTCATTTTGCAAAACCTTAGAGTTTTGTAGTTACAAAATGTAAACAAACAAAACAAAAAATCGTTATAGTAATTCAATGGAAATTTTTGCCTATTTATATTTCTTTGAGAAGTATAATTGTTGTATAATAATTGTTTCTGAAAAAAGCCAATTATCCATTATAATTAAAGTATAATGTTTTAAATTTAGACCACTAAGCTTTAAATTTAAACCACTAAGGTTTAAATTAAACCACTTGCCTAAAATTTTAAACCACAATCCAAATGGCATCAAATTTTGATCCCCAATGCTATATGGCATCACAAATTTTGATCCACAAGGCTAATTGATATCAAATTTAAACCAAAATTTATAATTTTTTATCCATTAAGTTCTATTTATAATCCAAGTCTCTTTATCCAACAATGTTTTTAATTTAAACCCCTAAGCATTAAATTTAAACCCCTAAGCTTTAAATTTGAACAACTTGTCTAAAAATTTAAACTACAATCCAAATCGAATCAAATATTGAACCCCAAGGCTAAATGACATCAAATTTAAACCCCAATTTATAAATTGTTATCAATTAAGCTCTTTTTATAATCCAAGTCTTTTTAAACCCCAATGTTTTACATTTAAACTCATAAGTTTTAAATTTAAACCACTTGCCTAAAAATGTTGAACCACACGACTAAATGGCATCAAATTTTGAACCGCAAGGCTAAATGACATCAAATTTAAACCATGATTTATAAATTTTTATCAATTAAGCTCCTTTTGTAATCCAAGTATCTTTAAACCCCCAATATTTTTCATTTAAACCCCTAAGCTTTAAATTTAAACCACTTGCCTAAAAATGTTGAAACACAAGGCTAAATGGCTTCAAATTTTGAACCATAATTTATAATTTTTTTTCCATTAAGCTCTATTTATAATCCAAGTCTATTTAAACCACAATGTCTTTCATTTAAACCACTAAGCTTTAAATTTAAACCGCTAAGCTTTAAATTTAAACTACTTGCCTAAAAATTTAAACCACAAGCCTTAAATGACTTAAACTATGAACCATTAAACTTAAATAGCATCAAAATTTAATCCACAAGGTTTAAGTTTTATTTCTTTAGGCTTAAATCATAATCATACTCTAATTAACAATTTCATTTAAAGTTTAAATCCCTAGCCTTTAAATTTAAGTAAATAGGCTTAAATTTTAAACCAAGTTTCTTTATTTGTCAAAAATTTAGAGCTCAAGTTGTGATTGGCAAGAAAAAAAAAATATTTATATTAATATTAAATGTATGATCTATTCGTCGCGGCCCAAATAAAATAGAGCCGCGGCGCGCAGAGAATTCAAAATTCTATTTTTCCTCTTACCCTGCGCGCCGCGGCTCTATTTTTTCATAGTGTCTGTGCACCGCGGCGCTTAAAACTGGAAAATAGCTCGGCTTTGCTGAGAACCGCGGCGCAATAATAAAGTGCTGCGGCGCGACCCCGAGCCATCTTTTTATATACATTTGAATATCTCATTTCTCTATTATTTAAAAACATCTTATTTTCAAATTCTCTTCTTTTCTTCTATACTTTTGATCTTTCATCCATACAAATTTTGAACCGAATTTAAAAAAATTTATCCATTAAGAACTATTTATAATCCAAGTCCTTTTAAAGTACAATGTTTTAAATTTAACCCAATAAGCTTTAAATTTTATCCCCTTGCCAAAAATATTTAAACCACAAGGCTAAATGGCATCAAATTTAAACCACAATTTATAAATTTTTATCCATTAAGCTCTATTTATAATTCAAGTCTCTTTAAACCACAATATTTTAAATTTAAACCACTGAGCTTTAAAGTTAAACCCCTAAGCTTTAAATTTAAATCACTTGCCTAAAAATTTAAACCACAAGGCTACATGGCATCAAATTTTGAACCATAATTTATAAATTGTTATCCATTAAGTTCTATTTATATTCCAATTCTCTTTAAACTTCAATGTTTTAAATTTAAAAGGCTAAACTTTAAACTTAAACCATTTGCCTAAAAATTTAAACCACAAACCAAATGGCATCAAATTTTGAACCACTTGGCTAAATGGAATCAAATTTTGAACCCTAAGGCTAAATGGTATCAAGTTTTTATCCATTAAGTTCTATTTATAATCCAAGTCTCTTTAACCCACAATGTTTTAATTTTAAACCCCTGAGCTTTAATTTTAAACCCCTAAACTTTAAATTTAAACCACTTGCCTAAAAATTTAAACTGCAGGTCTTAATTGGCTTAAACATTGAACCACTAAACTTAAATGATATCAAAATTTAATCCACAAGGAATAAGTTTTAATCCTTTAGGCTTAAAACATAATCATACTTTGCTTAACAATTACGTTTAAAGTTTAAACCCCTAACCTTTAAATTTAAATAACTTGGCTTAAAATTTAAACCAAATTACTTTATTGGTCAAAATTTTAGGCCACAAGTTGTGATTGGCCAAAAAAAAAACTTATATATATTATTATTAAATATATAAATTGTGCGTCGTGGCCCAAATAAATTAGAGCCGTGGCGAGCAGTGACTTCAATTGCCAATTTTTTTGTTACATTCTGAGCGCTGCGGCTCTAACTCACTAAGTTACTGGGCGTCGCGGCGGGATAAATGGAATCAAATTTTTATTACCCAATTTAAAAAAAATTATCCATTAAGCTCTATTTATAATCCAAGTCTCTTTAAACCACTAAGTATTAAATTTATACCGTTAAGCTTTAAATTGAAGCCACTTGCCTAAGAATTTAAACCACAAACCAAATGGAATCAAATTTTGAACCCCTAGGCTAAATGACATCAAATTTTCAAACACATAGCTAAATGACATAAAATTTTGAACCGAAATTTATTAATTTTTATCCATTCAACTCTATTTATAATCCAAGTCTCTTTAAACCACAATATTTTAAATTTAAACCACTAAGCTTTAAATTTAAACTCCTAAGCTTTAAATTTAAACCACTTACCTAAAAATTTAAACCTCAAAGCAAATGGCATCAAAATTTTAACCCCAAGGATAAATGGCATATATTTTTTAACCACAAGGCTAAATGATATCAAATTTTTATCCATTAAGCTCTATTTATAATCCAAGTCTCTTTAAACGGCAATGTTTTAAATTTAAACCACTAAGCATTAAATTTAAACCCTTAAGCTTTAAATTTGAACAACTTGCCTAAAAATTTAAACCCCAAACCAAATGGCATCAAATTTTGAACCACTTGGCTAAATATAATCAAATTTTGAACCACAATTTATAAATTATTATCCATTAAGCTCTATTTATATTCCAAGTCTCTTTAAACCACAATATTTTAAATTTAAACCACTACACATTAAATTTAAACCCGCAAGATTTAAATTTAAACCACTTGCCAAAAAATTTAAACCACAAACCTAATGGCATCAAATTTTGAACCACAAGGTTAAATGGCATCAAATTTAAACCACAATTTATAAATTATTATCCATTAAGCTCTATTTATAATTGAAGTCTCTTTAAACCACAATATTTTAAATTTAAACCACTAACCATTAAATTTAAACCCCCAAGCTTTAAATTTAAACTGCTTCCCAAAAAAATTAAACCACAAACCTAATGGCATCAAATTTTGAACCACAAGGTTAAATGGCATCAAATTTAAACCAGAATTTATAAATTATTATCCATTAAGCTCTATTTATAATCCAAGTCTTTTTAAACCACAATCTTTTAAATTTAAACCACTAAGCATTAATTTTAAACCCCCAAGATTTAAATTTAAACCACTTGACACAAAATGTAAACTACAAACCAAAAATCATCAAATTTTGAACGCCTAGGCTAAATGGCATCAAATTTTGAACCACAAGGCTAAATGACATAAAATTTTGAACCACAATTTATGATTTTTTATCCACTCAGCTCTATTTATAATCCAAGTCTCTTTAACCCACAATATTTTAAATTTAAACCACTAAGCTTTAAATTTAAACCCTTAAGCTTTAAATTTAAACCACTTACCTAAAAATTTAAACCGCAAACCAAATGGCATTAAAATTTAAACCTCAAGGCTAAATTCAATCAATTTTTGAACCATAAGGCTAAATGTTGTCAGATTTTTATCCATTAAGCTCTATTTATAATCCAAGTCCCTTTAAATTACTAAGCTTTAAATTTAAACCACTAAGTATTAAAGTTAAACCCCCGAGCTTTAAATTTAAACCACTTGCTAAAAAATTTAACCCATAAACCAAATGGCATCAAATTTAAACCATACTCGAATCGAACGAATGAATAAGAAAATCTAGAAATATCTAATAATATTAATAATGTCAAAATGATTAATAGATATGGTCATAAAATGTTTATATTGATTGATCTTAACGTAATTGGTGTTGTCGACTACAGGACCTGGATTACTTTCAATCCCATATGCACTAGCCTCAGGAGGATGGCTAAGCTTGATACTTCTCGTTGTTATAGATAGTGCGCCATTTCAATCAGGCATACTTATAAAGATGATTTTGGAGCTAGATTTCATAAACATTACAAGTTATTCTCTCTAAAGAAAAGAGAGCTGCGGCGTGCTAAAATTGCAATAAGTTTGGTGTCGCTAAGCGCCGCGGAGCTAAATTGCAAAAAAAGTTTAGCTTCGCTAGGCGCCGCGGCACTAAAATACCCCAAGCCATCTGTTTTTTATATACATTTCTAAATCTCATTTCGTCATTATTTCAAAACATCATATTCCAACATCTTATTTTCAAATTCTCAACTTTTCTTCTGTACTTTTGATCTTCCATCCATACACAACTCATCTACATTGTTTTTTTTTTCTTCCCTACCATCTTTCCCTCATAATTTTAAGTCTTCATTTCTTTATCTATTGAAATTTCTCTATTGAAAGCCTTAGCAACCCAAAAAAAGTTTTAGGGATCAATCATCTTTTCCGGGTTTACAACTTTTGTGTGCCATCTTTGAAGAAGATTTTCAAGTAAGGATATGTATTATAATTCTTATATTAAATCTTGTATGAAGAAGATTCTTTGTTTAGAAAAAATTTTATGTTATGATGTTAGTAATTTTAGGGGTGTTTTTTTGTTAGTAGAGGAACTTTTATATTTGTTTAAATTGTTGTTTGTTTCTTAGTTTTTATTTATTACTGTATTTTATGTCTAAGTTTTTGGGCATTACATTGTTGAAAATCAAGTATTGAAGGTTGTTTTATTAGTGTGCTCACCAAGTGTTTGTGAAATTGACTCAATGAGGTTCAATGTCATGATTTCATTATTTTTGGTCTCCTAATTATTTTTGGCCTAGATAGAAAAGGTTTAAAATGCAACGTTGTGGCATAAGGAAACGAAAAGAGACAAACATGTATTGAATGAGAAGAAGACATTTGAGTTTTCTAGATTATTTAAACCAAAGAAAAAAAAATTAAAAAAATTGTTTGATTGAATCGTATAAAACAACATATATGATATGAGACTATGAGTATTGATTGCTTCTACTTCGTCTTCATTTCTTTTACTATTGTTACCCTGAACAGCTCCAAATCTTTGCAATATTTTATTATCACACCACAACAAATTATTTGATAATAATAATAATAATACTTTCCTATCCACGTTGTGTATGTGTATTATTTGAGGTTGCTATAGAATCTCTTTCACTGATAAATTAAAAATATTTTACATGAATATATTCTTTAAACCAAAGAAAGCATTGCTTCTTGGATTTCTAAGATTCAAAGCATTGAAACTAATAAAAAAACAAAACAAATGCTCATATATTCGAATGAATAATAATAAACAGTCTTTTAGTGCAGAAGCTAAGAACCCATTTTCTGTATAAGCTGCAGTAAAGAAATTAAAAACATTAGTATTTCAAAGATCAGTCATGATACATAAGCATTCGTAATATATGGTCAAATTTTCAAGAATCATACTAGTAATCTACTTTCTTTACTTCCAAATTACATTTTTATGATATTTTATAAGCAGAAGATGATAATTGTAAATTATATGAAGCATAATTATGTCTAAGAGAATTATATGTTGTGAGCTCATTGATTGCTTGTAGAATTATATGTCTTGGAGAATTATATGTTGTGAGCATACGATCTGTCTCCACCTTATAATTACACATTAAAGCACATTGCTTGCTTTTTATGTCTTGGAGAATTATATGTTGCGAGCTTATTGCTTGCTTTTTTGATTACCCCTAATTTTTTTTAGGCAATTCAATATTATATATATGAGTTATTATAAATATAAATATAGACCTATTTGATGATTATACAATGTTTTGACATCATTGTTTTGGTATTGTATTTTTTAGGCGATTTTGAAGAAATTTTTTTGTGTCATATCTTGTGCAAATGGCTCCTAAAAAGAAATCAAAGGGATCTACTCAAGCTTATACTTGTAGGGATAAAAATCCAAAGTTTAACTCAGATAAGTTTGTTAGTGAAGAAGCTGAAAAGAGATTTGATATTATGCGAGCAAAGAAAGTATTGGGTGAACGAGGCATGGAATTCGATTCTAGGCTAAAAGATGATCCAATTTACAATAATATTCTTGTTAATATTGAGCAGAGGGGGTGGCAGAATTTAGTTCATGCACCTTATGGAGGAAGACGAAAATTGGTAATAGAATTTTATGCTGATCTTCTGGAGCACCGCAAACATAAATGTTTTGTTCGTGGTACATGGGTGCCTTTCGATATTAATACTATAAATGGTATTTTCAAGTTGGTTACCTTAGATCCTGAAGAGGACCAGTATGTTAAATTTATAGAAGGACAAATTGATTTTGGTGCAGTGATAAATCATGTGTGTAAACCAGGCTCTCAATGGGTTATGTCTAATGGCCAACCTCGACATTTGATGAAAGCAGATATGACAAAAGAAGCCACTGCTTGGACTTATTCTATGTGTGCAAATCTTCTTCCAGTTTCTCATGTATCCTCTATTAATCTTGAGTGTGTACTACTTGTTTATGCCATTATGGAGGGGTACACAATTGACATCGGCAAAGTGATTAATAGTAACCTTAAACGTTTTGGACGGGGAGGCACAACAGGGGGTTTGGGACATGCAACCACTGTTACATTATTGTGTGAAAAAGCTGGCACTCCAACATGGACAGATGACCTCTATGTTAAGCCTCTTCCTACTATTACTGCTGCTATGGTGAATGCAAATGGTGAACAAACTGCTAAACGGTTAGCAAGAGCTAATTTAGCAGGTGCCATACCAGAGGAGAATGAAGAAGAAGAGGTTGAACCTATGGCAGAGGATGCACATGTTCGTATCACTCCCCCTATAGATCCATATATGCAGTTCTTAGCTCAACAAAACTCTCATATCATTCAACAAAATGATTATATATATATATATATCGGCAAAATTCGCATTTGATGCAGTACTATGCCCAGCGTAGTCAATATGATGCGGATCACACTAGACATGTCATCTCTTTGCTTGGGCGCTGGGACCAAAATCAACAAGACCCTATCTTCTTTCAGCAGCCACCCCTTTTCCCACCATTTGATTCCCAGCCACCATATCCTCAACATTCACCGCAACCCCCATACTAGTTCATTGTTCAACTCGTTAATTATGCTGCATCATATGCTCAAAACTTATTTTACAGGACCTTTTTGTTCATTTAGTTTTTTTTATTTTTGTGTTTTTTTAGTTTGTCTCATGCTTTGTTTGTATTAATTAGCAAGAGAACAAGCACAAGTGAAATGTTAAGTGTAGGGCGAGGTCTTTAGTTTTTTTTTTTCCCAAGACTAATTTTATTTTTTAAAGAAATCTTGCCAATCAAAAATTTTAAATCTATTATTTGAATCAAGTGTCTTTAAACAACAAGGGTTAAAATATATATCATTTACCTTTAAATTTAAAAGGCCATTTTCAAAACAAGTGGAAGAAGCAATTCAAAGGCTGGTGTTTATCTACTCTTGTATGTAGCTGATATGTTAATTGCCAGCAAGACTCTTGGGGAAATAGACAAAGTAAAGAAGTTGTTGAATAGAGATTTTGAAATGAAAGACCTCAGTTCAGCTAAGAAAATTTTAGGAATAGAAATAATTAGAGATAGGCATCACAGGAAACTTAAGCTATCTCAAGAAGGGTATATCTCAAAGGTACTGAAGAGGTTTGCTTTTTCTGATGTTAAGGCTGTAAGTACACCTATTGGGCAACAATTCAAACTTTCTGTTTCTCAAGTTCCTATCCCTAAAGCTGATATAGTCTATATGAAAAGGATTCCTTATACCAACATTGTTGGAAGTATCATGTACCTCATGGTATGCACTCGGCCAGACCTATGTCATGGGGTTAGTATTCTTAGCAGATTTATGAGTAATCTAGGAATTGAGCATTTTTAAAGCTGTCAAGTGGCTAATGAGATATTTAAAGGGTTTTTCCACTACAAGTTTAGTATATGGTTCCCAAACTGATGCATCAAGTGTGATTGGCTTTGTTGAATCTGACTATGCAGCAGATTTAGACTCAAGAAGAATTCAAACTGGTTTTGTATTTCATTAAATGGCTGCACTATAAGATGGAAAGCTAATCTTTTCAATCTACTGTTGCTTTATCAGATATTTTTTGGGCCCACTTGGCCTGATTTTCTTAGCTGGTTTGTTTCTATGTCGAGCAATAAAAGGTTGGATAACTCTTGCTTGATTGGCATGGTTTGTTGGATGTTTTGGAAAGCTAGAAATGAAGTGGTGTGCACGGAGAGAAGGATGACAGCAGAGGAGATAATGGCTTCGGCTAGAGCTTATTTTGATCATTGGAAGACAGCCCAAGACAAGATTGAGATGGTTCTGTTTGGTAGTGTCAGTGAATCTCAGAAATTGGTGCAATCGACTAAGCAGAACAAGGAAGAATCAAAATCAATGTTGAGGCTGCTTTGTTTGATTTTGTTGGCTATTTCTGTATAGGTTGGATAGCAAGGAATGAAGATGGTGAGCTGATTGAGGGTGCTAAAGAAGTGTTCAAAGGAGTTGAATCTCCCCTTATTGCTGAAGTCATTTGGCTAAAGGAAGTTCTTCACATGAAGATGATGAGCTCATCTTCTTCACGTGAAGATTCATTTGAAAACGACAAGCATTAGTTAATTGTATGTCTGCAATTGTGGTCATTTTTACATGTTTTGTTTTCTTTACTTTTTATAACTAATCTAGGTCTCTCACTTTAGATGCCTAGGAGGGCAGAAGCTAATGTAATGAACTGAATTTATTATTTATGATATGAACTAGAATAGCCAGAGAAGCTCATTTGTCCAATATGTGTGGTGTTCTCTCATGACAAAACAGCTAAATTCTGCTCCAAGTTAGGTCTGATATGGTGGAGTTGTTGAAAAATGCAATGCCTGCAACCCCAGATTTCAAATTTCCTTATATAAGTTAGCTGTCAGCATCCCAAAACCTCAAGTGGTTGTGCAAGAAACTGAGTTATATATTTATGTTATGTAGATTTTATTCATCCTCTTGAATCCGCTTTCACTTCAACTTTATATCAATTCAGATAAAAAATTTCAAATCAATTTCAGAACAGCAAATTTCTTGAAGCTTGATAATTACTGAAAAATGAAAGAAAGAAAGAAAAATAATTTTAGCTCAAACAAGACGAATTCAGGTATAGTTAGTATGGCAGGAGATAAAATTGATTGTAAGCTTGCAATGCAGCTTCGAATTAAACAATTGGATGAGTCTTGTTTGGTGCTATTATTATTATTATTCCTTTCCTTTGTTTTTAAGTAGGCATTGAGCTTAAACAGTTTTTAGGTTCTGAATTGATGTTAGCTCTATTCTATGCTTTTTCTCTCTAATTGGTGCCTTTGTCTCAAACCCTTTTCGTATACTTTCTTTGTATTAGTTTGGGCTAACTAAAATCTTAAAACTCACTACTAAAAATATAAAGCTGATGTCATGATAATGTCTACATTCCCTGCCTATTTCATCTTATTGTCATGATAATACTCAGTTTTCACCAAAAAGCTTAGATTTCAGGTTGCAGACGGCTAGCTTTGATTTGGAAGAATAGGATTCAGGGTTGCAGCCAATACATGGTAAACTACTCTAACTTAATCTGAAGTGAATTTGAACTATTTTGTTATTTACCAGCATACAATAACATACTTGAATTCTAAATAATTGAGCCTATTCAACTTCATATCATAGGAAGAACGACACATTAAAACTCATGGAGTGCTTCGATTTTAGATTGGAAAAGGTAAAAAAGCAGTTAAACCCTCAAACCACAAACCAAATGGCATCAAATTTTGAACCACAAGGCTAAATGGTATATAATTTTTATTCATTAAGCTCTTCTAATAATCCAAGTTTCTTTAAACCACAATGATTTAAATTTAAACCAGTGAGCTTTAAATTTAAACCCCTAAGCTTTAAATTTAAACCACTTGCCTAAAAATTTAAACCATAAACCAAATGGCATCAAATTTTGAACCACAAGGCTAAATGGCATCAAATTTAAATCACAATTTATAAATTTTTATCCATTAAGCTCTATTTATAATCCAAGTCTCTTTAAATCACAACCTTTTAAATTTAAACCACTAAACTTTAAATTTAAACCCCTAAGCTTTAGATTTAAACCAATTGCTTAAAAAAATTGAACCACAAGGCTAAATGCATCAAATTTTGAATTACAAGGCTAAATGGAATCAAATTTTGAACCATAATTTATAAATTTTTATCCATTAAGCTCTATTTATAATCCAAGTCTCTTTAAACCAAAATGTTTTAAATTTAAACTCCTACGCTTTAAATTTAAACCACTTGCCTAAAAATTTAAACCCTGAACCAAATGGCCTCAAATTTTGAACCCCAAGGCAAAATAGCATCAAATTTAAACCACAATTTTATAAATTTTTATCCATTAAGCCATAATTATAAATTAAGACCACTTAAACCATAATATTTTAAATTTAAACCACTAAGATTTAAATGTATACCACAAGGCTTAAAATTTAAACCACTTGCTTTAATTTTTAAACCACTTGCTTGAAAATTTAAACCACAAGCCTTCAATGGCTTAAAATATGAGCCTAATGGTTTAAAATTTAGACAAAAATTTATAAATTTAAATATCAAGGCTTAAATGGCATCAAATTTAAACCACAATTTACAATTTTTTTATCCTTTTAAGCTTAAATTATAAACCTTGTATCTTTAAACCCATAGGTTTGAAATTTAAACCACGAGGCTTGAAATTTGAACCACTTGCCTTAAAATTTAAACCCCTAAACTTAAATGGCATCCAAATTTAATCCTCAAATTTTAAGTTATAATCATTTAGGCTTATATCATAAACATTGTCTTTTTAACCATTATGTTTAAAATTTAAACCAACACCCTTTAAATTTAAAATACTAGACTTAAAATTTAAAACATATTTTTTTATTGGTTAAAAATTTAGACCGCAAGTTGTGATTGGCAAAAAAAAAAAATTATATATTTTGTTATATGTGTTCACTGTGCACCGCGGCCCATATATTTACGAGCCGCGGCGCACAACTACATAAAATTGCTTTATTTTTAAGCCACCTGCACGCCGCGACGCGTTGATTAGATCAAATACTCGCGGCACATTCTTCACATGCCCTGTAGAGTCCAAGAACTTTACTTAGCTAAGATAGATAGTAGTATGATAGTATTTATAGCATTATCTTTGTAACTGTGGATTTTTGGTTCAGACCGGGAATTATTTGGACACTCATAGTAGTACTTATAGATTTTCTAAGTTTAATCTATAGTTTAAGAATATTAAGTTAACCTAAGGTTTGATTAATGTGACTGATATTAAGGATTATATTTATTATACTATAAGGTTTAGATATCAACCAATAGGATTTTAAGCACATGTTATGAATGGTAATTAAGGATTAAGTATTTTTGAGGATTAAATTTAATATGGAGTAAAGTTTGAATGTTATAGGGTCAGTCAGCAGCTTTGAATACGTTGAGGGCTTAGTCAAGGCTGTTTACCCCATTCAAACTTAGCTAAAATTGTGTAATTTCGTGTTTAAATATTCAGCGTATGCCGATATATCGCAGCTATAGGGGGCGATATATCGCAGCACGTAGACACGGAAAACACGAATCGATGCACGGTCGCCTCGGGAACAGTGGTCCAGGCGATATATCGCCTATAGGGGGCGATATATCGCCTCCACCAGCATGTTTTCAAACACTTTTGAATTCATTTCCTTTTAGCCATTCAAACTCCTTCAACAGTCCAGCATCTTTTTAACGAGTCTTCAGCCTCTGCTGAACGATTATTCAAATGATTTTCACCTTAAAAGCCATTATTTTTATTCAAGTAAAATCAAGATACTTTCAATCCCAAACTCTATAAATAGGACCTAGTACCCAGCCATTTCTTCACCTTTTACTCTAAGTTCAGAAGCTGCTAGTACTAAGTGAGTGTGAGAGTGTAAACACCTGGGTTTGGGAAATCATAAACTTAAACATCATAAGCTTATCAAACACTTTGGGAAGTGAGATTCGTTAGTATTTCGGTTGTGGTTAGATTGATCTTGCAAGTCTTTGAGGTAAACCCGAAACTCTAGTTCATTTGATTTATGTTTCCCTTCTCTTAGTCTTCTACTCAGTTTCCTAACCTCATTCTTATTTTGGTTAGGAATCCAAGTTCTTAAGCACATAAGTTGTGGTAAGCGTAATTCTCAATGGTTTAGTCTTCCTATTCATTTTCATTTCTTCTTCTTCTTAAGACTCACTCTTTCTCATATGGTTTTAGGAGTGTTCCAAAAGTCCCAACTCAGTCCATTATATCCCGGTAACTTTGGTAAGGAAAACAGGCTAGAATCTATATGCTTATGTTTATGTTATCTTATGTGTTATGTTATGATATGTTATGAATATGTTATGATTGTGTATGTTTGTAGGCTTGGGCTTATGCCCTATTTGACTAACAAGACCCCAAAAAGATTGTGGGCATATGCCTATTTAGCTGGTAGGACCCCACTAATCTCATGGGCATAAGCTTGTTTAGTCTATGGGCCCCAAGTAATAATGGCCATTATAATAAGTGTATTATGTGTTATGATATGTCTTTACGTTATTATGAAATTGATGTGTATGACTATGTGTTAGATTTTTCCTTGCTGGGCATTAGGCTCATTCCTTTCTGTTTATGTGCAGGAAATAAGCTTTAGAGGCGGAAAGATTCGTGACGCTTAGAGGATGTGTATCGATGGTGAATGGAGTCAAGGAGCCGAGCGTTATTCGATTCGAGGATGTAGTCTTGTTTATGTTTTTATGGTTTTAAATGTATTTTCCGCATTTTCTATGTAACTCTTTTTACTTTAAGTTATTTTTGTTTTAAAGACAATGGGTACCCATATCCTACTTATTTTGTGAAAGTAACCTTTGTTTCTACAAGTTTATAATAAATTGTGGTATTTTCGCAAATATATGTTTTAGTAAGAATATGTATGTATAGTTCGATAATGGTCCAAGAGTCTAGATTAGTGGGTCATTACATGCCCAAAGTGTGTTATATTATAACCACTTACGTATTTGTATTATTTTTATATTTTCAAGTGCTATTTCAACCTGTATGTTTTCCTATCCCAACTTCATTGTTTTCACAAATCATTCTTAGCTCTAAACTCATTATCTTCTTCTCCATTTTCAACATTTCATTTATAGCATTGGTTCGACCCTCCCTTTATGAGGACAACCATTCTTTTTTTGATCGTCCATATTCGTAGTTATTAGTCTTAACTAGAGGAATTTGTGCTGAAGTTGAGCTTCTAACAAGGTATTTTCAATGTTTCCTTGAAAATTTATTTTGTGTTTTTTTTGCAAGCTTAACTGAAAATTAAATTTTAACAATGTTAACAGATGCAACTAACTGTAAAATATATTCCGTATTCTTTTCATTGTTTCAGTTAACTTATCCATGCATCCAATAATTATTATTTTAATGCGTTGATTTAGTTCATTATCATGCATTGTATCTGTTTGACAAAATGCTTCAACTAAAATTCAATTGTATAGCATTAAGAATAAGGATTTTTTTATTCTTTGGTTGAATTGATTTTCATGTCTTGTAAGTGTTTGACAAAATGTCTTAACTAAATTGAAGTTTGTATAATCCTGAGAATATGCGATTTTGATTCAATATTATTATATTAATAGGGCATTAAATTCCATGATTAAATGTATGAAAATGTCTTTAATATTATGTCTTTTGTTTATTCTTTTTTTTATATATATACTTAAAGTCGGAAGTGTTATTTTAAAATCATGTTGTTTATATCTTTTGCTTGTTTTTTATGTAAGATATGGCAAAGAAAGCTCGTATCATGAAGAAGAAGAATAGGAAATCAGGTTATTATCATAAAAAATTAAATGTTTTCAAGGTAAATTTACATTGTTTATTTATGTTTCTTTAAAAAAAAGGAAGATAATTTTTTGGATTTAATTATTTGTTTTCTATTTTTTTTATTTTTATGTGCAGAATTTAAGTCCAAATAAGCTGATTTTTGCTATGAATCAAATGAAAGTTAATTTTCAAGATCATCAACTCAATTTCCATTGTATTGAGAATTCTCTAACTTGAAAAGTTAAAGGATTCATGCTTGGGATTTCTCTTAGATATTGATAGTAACCTAAAAGTTTGTTCCATGATTGTTCATTCTCTAATTCTTCATGAGGAGGGTAGCTCTAGTAGACAAGACATCCAAATGAACTTTGGAGGGAAAAGAGCAAAGTTTGGAATTGAAGAATTTGCTCTAATAACTGGTCTAAATTGTTCCCAGCTTCCTACTGATGTTGATGATAGTGTTCAACCCAATAGATTAATGGAAAAGTACTTCTCCGGGAAATCATTAATCTCAAGAAATGACTTGAAAAACCTTCTCATGTCTTCAAAAATAGATGACGAAGATGCCATTAAGATAGCTAAAGTACATATTGTGCAAAACATTTTAGAAAGTAAAAGAGGTGACAGGTTTGTTGATGATTTTGTTCTGAAATTGGTTGATGATGAACAAAAGTTTGAGAATTATCCATGGGGACGTCATTCATTCAATGAAACTATTAGGAGTATTTCAAGTGTTTTGGATTTGCAAAAAAATAACTATAAGTTGTGCGGCCTCCCTGTGGCTTTCCAAGTGTGGGGTTATGAGGTTATTCCATCATTGGGATCTTTGTTTGGCGCTCGTGTAAGTACAAAAATCCCTAGAATCTTAAATTGGAAGTCAACTAAGGTGAATAATCTCCGATCAATTTGGTCTAAAGTTTTCCAAAAATCAAAAGTATGTATTCATATATATATATATATTTAATATTGTTCTTCAATTAATTTCAATTGTTGTACTGTTAACAATTTGTTTTGTTTATTGATTTTCTTATTTTTATGTATATAGGTTGATTATGTTTGTTTGTCTCCATCTAGTGCGGAAAAAGAGTCATTACACCTTAATGGTATGTTTTCTAACACAGTCTTTCTTGAAAGAGGAATATACATGGATGCAAACAATCCCCCCTCAATGATGAGTAAGAAGACAAAAGTAGCTCAATTGATGAAGAAATTATTTCAATATTGAAGGTATTTTTATATTATCTACTATTTTTTCCTAATTTATTGATGTATGTTGTTTTTTTTTCATTTTTGTTTAGGACTTGCGGTTTATATTTTAGTATAATTTGTTTACTTTTTTTTCTAATTTGTTCTATCACCTATGTTTTTTTCCTAGGAGCTCAAAGAGGAGAACGTTGAAATCAAAAAAGATATTGTTGAAATTAAAAGTGGAATTGGTCAGATTAACATATGCATGGCACAAATTGATGAGAGAACGAAAGATACAGATGCCATGAAGAAACAAATAGAAGATTATGAACAACTAATTAAGAAATTTGTGAAACAAGATGATTTAAAGAAATGCATACGTGAAGAAGGAGAACAAGTGAAAGAGAGAAGCAAAAAAACGATTGCAATATGTTCAAGATTCCAAAGTTTCAGAGAAAACAAGAAAGTTATCTGCGCAAGAGGATTTGCAAGCATGCATAAATGATTTGTTAAGTGGTGAAATACTTCTAAGTAGTCCTGAATGTGTTCCTCAACCAAAGGTACAAATTTAAAATATTATCTATTTTTCAATAAAGTTTTGTGTTAAATTTCATTTAATTAACATCTTTTTAATTTTCATCTTTTATTATTTGTAGGAACGCATATATTTTTCAAGCAATGCCCCTATTAACATAGAGAAAATTATAATAAGAGGAGCATACATGGCAAGTAACCACCAAATATTTCTAAAATTTTAGAGAAAATAAAAAAACCTTCTACACAAAAGGCTTTGAAAGTATTCATAAGTGATTTATCAACTGGCGAGATCGTTCCTAGCAATCCAAAATGCATTCCTCCTTGTCTGTCAATTCTAAAAAGTGCCCCACTAGTATAAACTTTGAATTTGATTATACTTGCATAAACATGTGTTAATTTTTTTTATTTTTAATTGTAGTTGCTGATTTTTTTCATATGTAGGTTGTCAATGAAAAATTCTATCAAAAGGAAGAAAATATTGCAAAGAACATGAGAGGAACAGAAGAACAAAAAAAAGAAAAAGAAGTTAAGCAAATGAAAAGTGATCATGACGATTCAAGTGCAATCATGGCTTCCCCACCATCTATGACAACTATTGTGTAACCAAGTGAATTGCTTTGTTCTTCTGTGAACTCTACAGAGGCAAAGAATACTTGTCATTTCTTAGGAAAATTTCCATTTGAGAGTGAATATGAAGTTATGCCTGATTCAGAAGCAACTTCGTTCTTCTTGGAGTGGTACACTCATGGTATGAATAAGAAAAGGTAAATGAATTGCGTTTGTTTTTTTTTTCAATATTTTTTTATTATTTTATTTATATCTTTTTATAAATGTTTGTTGATTTTGTAGAAATAAATCATCTCCATATGTTGCATTTCATGCCAAATTAAAATCACCTTTATCATTGGGAGGAATAGAAATTGACAATAAAAAATGGTTCTTTGATTTGTGTGATGCAGAAGGTCTCATCAATAACGATGTAAGATTTTATACTATCTAGCATTTATTATTATATTGTGCATACTTAAGATTGTTTTCATTTTCAATTTTGTTATGTTATATTTGTATTATATATTTTATGCTTTTTTCCATATTATTTTTGCAGCATATTGATATATCTTTTTACTATTTGCGAAAGAAGGCATTGTCTCATACTTGTTATCCTTCATTTCGGAAGTGTACTACAACAAGTTGTGTTTTTTATCACTACATGACCCTAATTAGTTGTGATGAAGCTCATTTAAGGAAGATGATTTCAGATGTAAAAAAGAATGATCAACAAAAAAGAATAAAGCATCCATGTCCCAAAATGAAGGCTATTATTGATTTCATTCTGGGAAAAATATTGAAATTTGGAAAGTCATGGTTTGAAGTTGACTTTGTTTTCATGCCATTTCTTATTCCACAAGGAAAGGGAATTTATTTAGATCATTGGAGCTTAGGAGTTTTACATATAGATAAAAAGATTATCAATATCTATGACTCATTTAATAGTCCCAATAACGAAGATGTTGAAAGACACGTGAAGAAATATTGTAGAATTCTTCCTTTCATTTTGGATTATTTGGGCTTCCATGAAAAACGTAAACATTATGCACCTAGGTTCGAGGATTTTACGTTCTCATGGGTTGAAACTCCTTTTCAGAATAACACGTGAGTTTGTTAAGATTCAATTACTTTGTATGCTGTGTTTTTCTTTTCTCTTCAATTTTTTCTGTTAAATTTTGTTTTTACCAATTTTCAGGTTTGATTGTGGTATTTACGTGATAAAAATGGCTGAGTTGTTAATGATGGGGATGTCTCCATTCAAAATTGGTCCAAACAATGTTGTTGATATGAGAAGGAAGATGGCCATAGAATTTTGGGATCATGGGTACAAGAGGAAGCACGGTCATGAAACTCCAGCAGAAAACTTGTGTCATGTGTGATCACAAGAACAAAATATGGTTCTTAATACTTTTTGTTTTAAGAATGTTTTTATTGCTCACTGACCCTCGAAATCAAGAGTTGTGGAACTTTGACCCCCTTATATGTTAGGTAGATATAGTTATTTTTCAATGATACTAGTAACTTTGTTCTTGTCAATAGAAAGTTAGAGAAGATATGGGAAAGTTATAATCACGCCCCACTGACCCTTTGCTACTAACATAAGTATTGGAAAAGGGAGATGTGGTCTCTTCAAGGGACTTAAGTACCAACTTTTTTAGAGGAAGGATTCAGCTTTTTTTGCTGAAAGATGGGAATTTTTGTGCTTGATATCATAAACTTACCATATGAGTTTACCAATGAGAATTACTTCCCAAGTGGTACTATTAACGCCAAGTCTTCAAGTGCTTTTATAAGCAACTTGTCTTTAATGAATGAGGTAGTTTATATGTATTGACAGATAATAATGAGATGTTTATGCTAAGTGGAGCAGAGAATGCTTCTAGTGCAAACTATATTACGACATGATTATTGTTGACGCGGTTCTTCGCCAACAGGTAATTAAGAGAAGAAGAGAAAGGGATTAGTGCTAAATGTAGAACCGTACCAGATATATGATCTTAGAGAATGAAAGAGGTGACTCAAGACACGTTTTTTAAGTGGTTCAAAGGTTAAAATCCTTCTACTCCACTAGTCACTATTATTGATATATACTAGGTATTTGATTACAAAGTATTTCTTACAAGAGATCATTCGACCAACCCCTTAGCAACTCCCAGGGTCTCCATATTTATAGGAGAAGGCACCTGGACGTTGGTAAGAAGGTCATCCCGTGACCTTCTTACCTGTCATATCAATTCTGTAACATTCATGATTAATTCCTAAACCTGACACATAAGTGTGGTCAAATCGATAGGTAAGGAGATAATGGGCCGCACGGTCCAACCCAGTCGTGGGTGTCTGAATACGCACGTTCCTGCTGCGTGTCCGAGAAGTCAGGGGGATATCAGACACGTGATGTCTGATATATGCGCGTTTACCTTGCGTGTGTTGACTTCACAAAGGGCCATAGCCTCCATATCCAGCTCGTACCACGAGCTGCATACTTGACTCGACCTTCGGCCTTCAGAGTCCCTGCTCCAATCTTGGGCAATGAAGGCGAGCCCTTAGGGCTTCCTCGAGCTAATGACAGAAGCTCCGGTCTTGGGGGTGTCCATGAGATAATCATGATTAATCCGGAGCTCGAGCTAATCAGCCTGTGGGAAAATCAGGGCGTACATCTGCCCCCCAAGCTCCTGCTCGTGGTATACTACGTCGTATATAAGACCACAGTAGGGGCTTTTAGGCTTCCCCATGAACTCTTCATATTCCACTTCCTACGCAGGTGCCTGATACATGGAACATCGTGGTTGGTGACGGTACGTCTTACGAGAACCGCATTTAATGGCCTAGCCTATGCCCAACCGTCGTTTCGTATTTCGAGTGGGGGGCCTCGGATCCCTCATCAGGGCTATCCAACGGCCCTCTACACGTGATCCTTCCCGTATATAAAAAGGGGTGGCCACCCTACGCATGGGCCACCCTTTCATTCGAAATTTTCCAAACTTCTCTCCTTCTTCTCTCTTCATTTCAGAAGAACGAACCCTCTCCTCTGTGACTACTACTTTCAGCGTTCAAGAGGCTCAGGCGCACAGATTTCTTCAAAGCTTTGGAAGCCAATACATTGACGAAGCTTTCACCAAGGCGATACCTTCATCCACCTCCCAGCCAAACACTGTAAGTTTCCTGACCATGTGCGTTTTGAAAATATATGTCACTGTAGCTTAGGTAAAAATTTTACTGTAGCCGCATGCAAGGGTTTATTGGGTTTTGTGGATACGGAGGGTGAAAGCCCTTTTAGGTTAGGGTATCTTTGCTGTAGGAAATCACTTAAGAGTATGGGTTTCAGGATGCTTTTTCTGGGGAAAATTTCTGGGAAGGAGTTTTGGAACTTTGGGTGAAAAACCGGGTAGCCTAGGGAACACGCCTCACAAGCAGTTTTGCAATTTTTGCCTACTGAAACTTTCCCCCCAAGGCAAGTTCTATCCTGACCCTCCTGACACACGAATTCCGAGTAATCGAGGATCTGTTGGGAGCACAGGCGCGTGTTCATCGAACCGCGTGGTCCCACTGTCCACGGGCTGGGCTTACCTCAGCTCGTGCAAATAATAATTGCTTTTTCCTCATGCTTGGGTCGCCTTTTCTGAAATGTTTTCTTTTGTTCGTTAGGTGACCAGATGGCTCCGAAGAGGAATCTCCCACAGAAGAACGTCGGAAGCTCGGTCTCCCAGCAGGACAAAGGAAATGAGGTGATGCCTGACTCCCCGATCCCCCGCTTTGGGCCGGCAGTGGAGAAGGAGGTCGAGGTGGCCCCTGATGCATTCTTTGAGGCGGAGAGGATCGTCTCAAAGATCACCGACCAGACGAAGATCAACAAAATCTTTCTCTCCCACAACATCGCCCTGGGGAAAGCATCTGTGGTGGCCCAATGTGCCGTAGAGGGCGAGCGGAGCTGTGCGCCGCTTGACGAGTCGTTCGCGGCCTGGAGCGGTGAACATTTTAAGGCAGGGGCCTTCCTCCCACTGGATCAGTATTTTGCTAATTTCCTTAACTACATGGGGCTGGCCCCATTTCAGCTCCCCCCTAACTCCTATCGTTTGCTGGCAGGGCTGAAGTATTTGTTCCAGAAGCACGAGTGGGAGGTCCCCACTCCTGCGGACATTTTATATTTTTTATGCCTCAAAGCCAGCCCGGACCAGCGGGGGCGAGGCGACGGGTTTTACTACTTAACCCAGTTTCCCAACACGGCGATGGTCATTGAGCTACCCAGCCACCCTAATGACTTCAAGGACCAATTCTTCATGTCAACGGGGTTCCGGAGCTGCGAGTACCACTACTTCAATCGTCCTCGTAAGTGTTCTCCGACCTTAGCTCGTCCGTTAAGTATCATTTTAGCTCCTCCCGTACCCCTTTCTAACTTAGATTAATTCTGCAGCAATCTTCGCGAGGACAGAGAAATCTGTGACCCTCGGGGGTCAATACGAAACGCTGGCGAGCTTTCCCCCCAGCGAGAAAGATTATCGCGTGCTCGTGACAGATGAGACGATGGTGGCCTGCAAGCTGATTTTCCCAAATCAGACCTTGAACTTAAAAAGGCCCCGGGGGCAGCTCCCAGCTTGCGACACCAGACCCAACATCTTGGAGGAGGTTGCGGGAGATGAAGATGAGGAGGACGAGGGTGACGAAGTCCCGCTTGTGAGAAACAGGAAGCGGGCCTTGGAGGTCGCCTAGAGGATAGGCGAGGAGAGGATCCAATCCGGAGCAGCCGCGGGTCCTTCTGGCCAAGGTAACCCTTACATGTTTAGGAGTCTAGATAGGGCCACCACAGACCCCCGCCTGGCTAGGTTCAATCCTAGGCAGCTCGTCCATCGTCACCGAAGTGATCCTGACCTGAACACAACCCTGCTCCATTGTGTTGACCGGCTTGTGCTGGACCACCAAGATAGCCGACCTAGGGGTACCGTAGTAGTAGATAACATCCTAGCCTTTAGGTCGATCCTATTCGAGGAGTATGGGACCAACCTTCGCACATGGCCATCACTCCGGAGGGGTGACGTAGCTCCGGGGCTTAGGCAGTATGTAGAGGAATCTAGCCCTGAGTCAGGCTCGGAACCAGAACTTGCGCCAGCTCGGGAAGTAATCGACTTAGATTCTTCCTCGAGCTCGGGGGGTAGGATTCCCTTGGTGTTCATATACTTTTTATCTTTACCCTTTTGTTTTTTGTTTCGGTATGGTTGCTAACTTGTACTAACCATGTTTTTGTTTTGACAGAAGAGATGTCTCAGCCCGAGGCGAGCCTGCGCGGTGCGGTCTTCGGGGGGAACCCCTCAGTTGGGCCAAGAATGAAGAGGCTCCGGACGTCCAAGAACGCCGCCGGGACCCCCACTAAGTCTCCTGCGAAGGAGAAGGGCCAAGCCCCAGCTGCACAGGTTGCAGGAGCGGTCCTTCCCGCGGCAGGGGGAAGTAACATGCCTCCACCGGCCCCGCGAGCTCCACTCGCTGCCCTGGACGCAGGAACGGAAGTCGGGACTTCGGCCATCGTACCTTCCAATGTGCGCATACCAGTCAATCCCCAGGACCTGGAGAAGATCTCCAAGGCCTTTCGGGGAATGGTGTATGAGTCAGCGAACTACGCCGTTAGCCATATATACAAGTTCACCGAGAAGGAGCTCCGGGCCATCGAGACAATGAGCCCGGTGGGCGTGCTGGAGTCTTCACTAGGCATGGCCATGACGGTAAGCTAACCTTAACTTTTGTGGTTTTTTACTTTGTTATTCTTTGCCCTGCTTTTTCCTAAGGCAATTGTCCTTCTGCCCTCGTAGAGCGTTGTCGCCCTTCATCGGAGTATCGTTAGGACCAAAACTCAGCTCGGGGACATGAGGACTGAGCATCAGAGTACCCTGCAAGCGGCCAAGGATGCCTTGGCGGCCTCTCAGGTCGAGTTGGAGAAATCCCGCTCGAAGATCCAAGAGCTTGAGTCCTCTCTTGCTACCTCGAAGACGGACCTAGACGCTGCGAAGACCGAGGTCCAGGCTGCACAGGATGCCCTGGAGGCCGAGCGGACAACTTCGGAAAAGTCCATGGAAGATCTGTTCTACCATTGCTGGGTCTACAATCCAGATGCAGACTTTTCTTTCATGTCGGCGAGTCTATGGGCGCGCTTGCTGGTGAAGTTCCAAGCTCGCCTTGATAAAGAGGCACCCTCGGAGACCGGGGATGGTTCTGGCGCAGCTGAGCAAGGCGAGACGGCGACCTCCAAGGGACCACCTGGCGGAGCTTAGGGCGTTTCTTTTCTTGTGCCCCCCCAATATAATACTCCCCTTTTTTTATATATGTAACCTTTGCATGAGGTGCTTTCACCTCGAGACAATTTGCTTTAACGCTTTTTAATTGATCTTCTCTTTTTTTTGCCTTTACGTATTTCGGTTACAATCTTTTGCAAAACTTAGTTTATGCTGATCTTTATCCATATCTCGACCTCTATAAGAAGAAGAATGATCAATAGATTTAAATCAACTTCTAAGTTTTACGACCCGGTTAGGACCAGGAACTTAATTTGAAAACTTAGTTCGCGTTAACTTTTATCCATATCTCGACCTCTTTAAGAAGAACAACGATCAATAGATTTAAATCAACTTCTAAGTTTTATGACCCGGTTAAGACCAGGAACTTAATTTGAAAACTTAGTTCACGTTAAATTTTATCCATATCTCGAGCTCTTTAGGAAGAACAACGATCAATAGATTTAAATCAACTTCTAAGTTTTATGACCCAGTTAGGACCAGGAACTTAATTTGAGAACTTAGTTCGTGTTAACTTTTATCCATATCTCGAGCTCTTTAAGAAGAACAACGATCAATAGATTTAAATTAACTTCTAAGTTTTATGACCCGGTTAGGACCAGGAACTTAATTTGAAAACTTAGTTCGCGTTAACTTTTATCCATATCTCGAGCTCTTTAGGAAGAACAACGATCAATAGATTTAAATCAACTTCTATGTTTTATGACCCGGTTAGGACCAGGAACTTAATTTGAAAACTTAGTTCGTGTTAACTTTTATCCATATCTCGAGCTCTTTAAGAAGAACAACGATCAATAGATTTAAATTAACTTCTAAGTTTTATGACCCAGTTAGGACCAGGAACTTAATTTGAAAACTTAGTTCGCGTTAACTTTTATCCATATCTCGAGCTCTTTAGGAAGAACAACGATCAATAGATTTAAATCAACTTCTATGTTTTATGACCCGGTTAGGACCAGGAACTTAATTTGAAAACTTAGTTCGTGTTAACTTTTATCCATATCTCGAGCTCTTTAAGAAGAACAACGATCAATAGATTTAAATTAACTTCTAAGTTTTATGACCCGGTTAAGACCAGGATAGGACTTAGTTATCGTTAACCCTTATCAATATCTCGCATTTTTAAGAAAACAACGGTCAATCGATATGAATCAACTTCTAAGTCGTTAAGGAGACCTGGTTATTTCCAGGTACCATATGCCCCCCAAGTAACTGGGAAAGGGTCTTTCGTGGTTACTTTATATTACACTTGCAAACATGCATAAAAAGTTGATTTTCATTAATACATAAAAAGTGGCCTTCCAAGCCTTACAAGTGAATCATTGATAATATTTCTTTAAGTGGATGGCGTTCCAAGTTCGCGGGACCGCCCCTCCATCAAGTCGAGCTAGCTTATAAGTTCCCTCCTTGATGACTTCGATGACTTGGTATGGTCCTTCCCAGTTTGGTCCCAAAACTCCATCTTTAGGATCTTTACCGGCGAGGAAAACTCTCCTTAGGACCAAGTCGCTCACGCTAAAGGCGCGTTTTTTGACTTTGGTGTTGAAGTAGCGAGTGATTTTCTGCTGGTAATGGGCGAGCTGGAGTTGCGAGTCCTCTCGCCTTTCATCAACCAGATCGAGGGAATGGCGCAGGAGCTCGTGGTTTCGATCTTGGTCGTAAGACTAGACTCTATGCGAAAGAACCTTAATTTCCACGGGGAGAACTGCCTCGCTCCCAAAGGTTAGGGAAAAGGGAGTATGACCCGTAGGAGTCCGATGCGAGGTCCGGTAAGCCCATAGGACCTGGGGGAGCTGTTCTGGCCAGACCCCCTTCGCTTCATCTAATCTCTTCTTGAGGCTCGCCTTTAGGGTCTTGTTGACAGCTTCAAGCTAGCCATTAGCCTGAGGATAGGCCACGGAGGAGAAACTTTTTATAATTCCATGTCTTTCACAAAACTCGGTGAACAGGTCGCTGTCGAACTGAGTGCCGTTATCGGAAACGATTTTCTTGGGCAAGCCGAATCAACAGATGATGCTTTTAACCACGAAGTCAAGCACCTTTTTGGAGGTTATCGTTGCCAACAGCTCTGCCTCAGCCCACTTAGTAAAGTAGTCGATGGCTACCACGGCGTAACGGACCCCGCCTTTTCCAGTGGGGAGGGCGCCAACCAAGTCTATCCCCCAAATGGCAAATGGCCATGGGGATGAGATCATCTTCAGCTCGACTAGAGGAGCTCAGGCAACTGCAGCGAATCGCTGGCACTTGTCGCACTTCTTCACGTATGAGATCGAGTCTTTGGATAGAGTTGGCCAGAAATACCCTTGCCTGAGAACCTTTAAGGCCAAGCTCTGCCCCCCAGTGTGGTCTCCGCAAAATCCTTCGTGCACATCCTGCAGGATGGCCTTTGCTTCACTTGGAAGAACGCACCGGAGGAGAGGTAGGGAGTGCCCACGTCGGTACAACACACCATCGACTATCGTATATCTAGGAGCTTGATACAAGACTCGTCGTGCATCGTTACATCCTTCAGGCAGCTTTCCCTCGACGAGATATTCAAGGATGGGGGTTATCCAGGTCGGCCTGGTGTCGATCATCTCGACCTCTGTCCTGTCTCCTTCTATACTTGGTTTTTCCAAGAATGCTATTGGTACCAACCCTAAGGTCTCCGTCTCTCCGGAGGTGGCGAGCTTGGCAAGAGCATCTGCATTAGCATTTTGTTCCCGAGGTATCTGTTCGATCGATCCTCACTCAAATGCGGACAGCTCAGCTTTTACCTTTGCCAGATAGGCGGCCATCTTGGGTCCCTGTGCTTGATATTCGCCCAGAACCTGGTTTACCACGAGCTGGGAGTCACTCAAGCACTGGACGGAGCTCGCCTTCAACTCCTGGGCTATCCTCAGCCGGGCTAACAAAGCTTCGTATTCGGCCTCGTTGTTGGAGGCCTTGAACCCGAACCTCAACGCCGAGTGGAATCTATGTCCCTCGGGGGATATCAAAATGATTCCAGCCCCGGATCCGCTTTCGTTGGATGAACCGTCCACAAAGATCCTCCACAACGATTGGGGCGAGGTGGCCCGGGGTGAGTCCTCTGCTGGATCCTCCTGGAATCGCGTGCATTCTGCCACAAAATCGGCCACGGCCTGACTTTTTATAGCAGTTCGTGGAGTGTAGAAAATCTCGAACTGACTGAGTTCGACTGCCCATTTTAACAAACGTCCCGATGCCTCAGGTTTTCGCAAAACCTGCCTTAGAGGCTGATCGGTCATGATGCGTATTGAGAGGGAATTGAAGTATGGCCTGAGCTTTCTCGAGGCCGTGATAAGGCAGAACGCCAATTTTTCCATCAGTGGGTATCGGGATTCTGCCCCGAGAAGTCTCTTATTGATGTAGTAGACTGGCTTCTTAACTTGATCCTCTTCTCGTACCAATACGGCACTTGCTGCATCCTCAGTGACAGCCAGGTAGAGAAAAAGAGGCTCTCCTTCCTTGGGTTTGGATAGCACAGGCGGCTCAGCCAGATGTGCCTTCAGGTCGAGGAATGCGCTTTCGCATTCTACTGTCCATTCAAATTTCTTGTTTCCTCGGAGCAGGTTGTAGAAGGGCAAACACTTATCGGTGAACTTGGAAATAAACTGGTTGAGGGCTGCCACTCTTCCTGTCAGGCCTTGGACATCTTTTCGCGACCTGGGCGAAGGAAGCTCAAGAAATGATCTGATCTTGTCGGGGTTTGCTCCAATTCCTCGTGTATTGACTATGAACCCCAGGAATTTCCCTGACGCGACTCCAAAAGTGCATTTCTGTGGACTGAGCCTCATGCCATATTCCCGTAGTATCTTAAAACATTCTTCCAGGTCGGAAACATGGTTATCGGCAGTCTTTGACTTGACTAGCATGTCATCAACGTACACTTCCATGTTTTTTCTGATCTGGTCCGCGAACATTCAATTTACTAGCCTTTGGTAGGTAGCTCCGGCGTTCTTCAGACCGAACGGCATGACCTTGTAGCAGTAGACATTAGTCGGGGTCATGAAGCTGGTGTGTTCCTGGTCTACCGGATTCATCGCGATCTGATTGTAGCCTGAGTACGCGTCCATAAAAGACATGAGCTCGTGCCCCGCCGTGGCATCCACCAACTGGTCAATCCTTGGCAATGGAAAACAATCCTTGGGGCAGGCTTTATTCAGGTCGGAGAAATCAATGCAGGTCCGCCATTTCCCGTTAGGCTTTGGAACTAGCACGGGGTTTGCGACCCAAACTGGAAACTTGGCTTCACGGATAAAGCCACATTTTTTGAGACGAGCTACTTCTTATCCTAGGGCTTCAGCCCGGGTTGTTCCTAAACGTCTTTGCTTCTGAGACTTGGCAGGAATGCTTTTATCCAGATGAAGTGTGTGCATGATAACACTCGAGCTAATCCCCACCATGTCCTCGTGCGACCATGCGAATACGTCCAAGTTATCCCGCAGAAACATAGTCAGCTCCGCCTTCCTCTTGCCGCAGAGGTTTTTCCCGAGCTTGACCATCCGTGACGGATTCTGCGGATCAATGTTCACCTCCTCGATCTCCTCAATAGCTTGGAGCTCGGACCTGTCCTCGCCTATTCGGGGGTCAATGTCCTCACTTAAGACGACATTTTCCCCCTCGGCGCTTTGAGGTTTTTCAATCTCAGGATCCGCTAAGGGTTTCTGAGATTCCTCTTCGCCTTGAATGGCCATTGCCAGCTACCCGGGTTTAGATTTTCCCTTCATGGAAATGCTGTAGCATTCCCTAGCAGCGAGCTGATCGCCATGGATAGTGCAGATTCCCGTCGAAGTAGGGAACTTCATTGCGAGGTGGCGAATGGAAGTGACAGACTCGAAAGCTATGAGCGTAGGTCGTCCCAAAATGGCGTTGTAGGCAGCGGAGCAGTCAATGACCACGAACTCAAGGAGTTTGGAGACTGTCCGAGATTCTTCTCCTAGGGTGATTACCAGCTCGATCATCCCTATCGCCACTGATCCTTCTCCCGAAAAACCATACAGCATCATGGAGGTTGCCTTTAGCTCGGGGACAGTCAAACCCATCTTCTCTAAGGTGGATCGGAATAGGAGGTTCACGGAACTCCCGTTGTCTATTAGTACCCTCCTCACTCTCCGGTTGGTGAGCTGGACTGCTACAACCAAGGGATCATTGTGAGGGAACTGGACATGGCCTGCATCTTCCTCCGTAAAAATGATTGGTTGCCTCTCCAATCACTGCTGCTTTGACTGACGCTGTTCCGGGACGAACTCCACTCCGTTATGAGCCTTTAGTTCGTTCATGTATTTCTTTTGGGCGCCTCTGCTCGTGCCAGCTAGGTGCGGACCTCCAGAGATGGTGGATATCTCTCCTCCGACCAGGGGAGGAAGGACATCCTGATCTACCCGAGACACGGGCTAGCGTGCTGGGGCTTCTGGAGCAGGTCGACTCGCTGGAACCCTGTTCCGTGAGTATTGAGCCAAGGGGCAGGCTCGAATGAGAGTCTCGATCTCATCTTTTAAATGCCTACAATCGTCGGTATTGTGCCCACATCGTTATGAAAATGGCAAAACTTGGAAGTCTCTCTCTTTCCCTTGTGGTGCTTCAATGGCTCCGACCTCTTCCAGGGGACTCTAGTAGAGTTGGCCAGGAAGATACTCTCCCTGGACTGTGTGAGCTCGGTATATGTCATGAAAACGGGCTTAAACTTGTCTACGGACTTATTCTTCTTTTGGCCGTGCTGACTGTTTTCGCCATTTCCCTTTCTTTTGCCTCCATCGGGCTGGTTGTTCTGTGTGACGTTTTGGGTCGCTGCCACGACCTCCGTCCCTACTCCAGCGGGCTGATCGGGAACCTAGCTAGTTCCCGCAGCTGAGGCTTCGGCTTCCTCCAATTTTATCCACTCTTGGGCCCTGTTAAGGAATTCGTTAACCGAGCTGACTCCCTTTCTTTGTATGTCTTTCCAGAGATCTCCTCCGACGAGGATTCCAGTTCTCATGGCCATGAGCTTGGAGCTATCATCTGTGTCTCTAGCCCGAGCAGCAACGTTCGCGAATCTGCTCAGGTAGGCCTTCAGAGTCTCACCGGGCTGCTGTCTCACGTTAGCCAGGGAGTCGGCCTGGACACGAGCGACTTGGGAGGCTCGGAATGCCCTTTTCAAGTCAGCTGAGAAGGTCTTCCAGGAACTGATTGACTGTCTTTTACTTTGCTTGAACCATTGCCTGGCTGGTCCGGTCAGCGTGGAAGGGAAGATTAAGCATCTCAGCTCGGGGCCAATGTTATGGGCCATCATCAGGGTGTTGAACATCCCTAGATGGTCCAATGGGTCTCCGTCCCCATTGAACTTTGACAAGTGAGGCATACGGAAACTAGATGGGTACGCCGTTGCTGCTATACTGGGGGCGAAGAGCTCCATCTCGTCCCCTGAATCGTACTCATCTTTTTCTTTCTCCATCAGGAGCTTCCTCATCAGCTCCTCCATCTGAGTTAGGCATTCGAAGGTTTGCTCCTGATGTCCTTGGTTATTCCGGGGCTGTTCAACAGCTTCGGATCCATTGTACATATTTGGTGGGTTATTGCCCCTCCTATCTTGAGATAGGTTATTTGGGACATTCCCTCCGTTACATACTTCGGACAGAGCCCCCCTGAGCGAGCCTGGCCATCTCCTCCTGCTCGGCCCCCTCTATGAGAGTTGAGGCGATCTCGAAGGTCGCCTCCCTGGGTGGTTTGATGACTTTGTGCCGAACTTAAACGCTGATGCAGATCTCCCCCAGAGAGATCACTCCGGCGACTACCAGTCCAGTGGCTCCTGCTGGATAAGCTTGGGGTCCGCCTTTGGTGGTGAGGATCTGAGCTTTCCCCTGGCGCCCTGCTACGCCGGGAAGGTCCAGCTGATTGCGGGTATCTCCTACTACTCCCATAGGCTGGGATGTCTCGGACGGGCCGTGGAGGAGATGGATATCTGATTGGAGAAGGAGGATGCCTGACTGGGGAGGCGATCCTAGTTCCGTCAGGACGGATCAAGTTTGGTGGGGGCCTTTCGGCCCTGCCAACCTGCTGGTCCCGCGCCGAGCGATCTGGACGAGGTGCAGGACGGTCGTCGGGGACGGGCTGACGTCGCGAGCCCTCCCTGGATCTCCTTCGGGAATTTCCTCGAGCTCCTCTGGGAGCTCTCGAGGATGGTTGGGAGCTAGGAGTCGACGTCCTGACCGAATGGTTGTATTGCTGTTGTCCGGCCCTAGGCATTTCCTCGAAGTTTGCCTCTTGACGGTGTGAAGAAGGGGTGGAGTTGGCTGCTGGAAGTCTATCCGAACGGCTATGCCTGGACCGGTTACCCCGGCGAGACTTAGGATCCTCACCTTGCCTCTCTCCGACGTTAACGTCGGTTGCGAGAGGGGGTAGTCGGTCCAGCATATCCTTGATTTGCTGGCTAGCTGTTGCTAACTGACTCCTCAGCTGAGCGTTCTCCATCTCCACCGCAGTATAATAACATGGTTTCGGATTAGGCGGCCGGGGCGCCGAACTACCAGTATCATCTTGGCTCGCCGGCTGCTTTCCTGGCCGCTGCTGGGCTTCAGGAACTTGTTCACCAGGGATGGCAGTATGATGAGCCTCCTGCCCATCATGTTGTTCTGTCTCGTTACCATGCCTGGACCGAGTAGTCACCATAGTTGGATGTTTGCAGCAGCACTAATCGAACTTGCTCTCAATGAAAGCACCAAATAGTTGATGCAGTTCTTCGCCAACAGGTAATTAAGAGAAGAAGAGAAAGGGATTAGTGCTAAGTGTAGAACCGTACCAGATATATGATCTTAGAGAATGAAAGAGGTGACTCAAGACACATTTTTTAAGTGGTTCAAAGGTTAAAATCCTTCTACTCCACTAGTCACTATTATTGATATATACTGGGTATTTGATTACAGAGTATTTCTTACAAGAGATCATTCGACCAACCCCTTAGCAACTCCCAAGGTCTCCATATTTATAGGAGAAGGCACCTGGACGTTGGTAAGAAGGTCATCCCATGACCTTCTTACCTGTCATATCAATTCTGTAAAATTCATGATTAATTCCTAAACCTGACACATAAGTGTGGTCAAATCGATAGGTAAGGAGATAATGGGCCGCACGGGTGTCTGAATACGCACGTTCATGATTAACCAGTCGTGGGTGTCTGAATACGCACGTTCCTGCTGCGTGTCCGAGAAGTCAGGGGGATATCAGACACATGATGTCTGATATATGCACGTTTACCTTGCGTGTGTTGACTTCACAAAGGGTCATAGCCTCCATATCCAGCTCGTACCACGAGCTGCATACTTGACTCGACCTTCGGCCTTCAGAGTCCCTGCTCCAGTCTTGGGCAATGAAGGCGAGCCCTTGGGGCTTCCTCGAGCTAATGACAGAAGCTCCGATCTTGGGGGCATCCATGAAATAATCATGATTAGTCCGCAGCTCGGCTTGCTAATCAACCCGTGGGAAAATCAGGGCGTACAATTATCAATGATGTAAATTTCTTCTCATACCAAAATCTCAAATTTGACAGGATGAAGCATATATAGACTAAACAACAATTCCTTCAACACTTGTATTGTAGCATGGTTAAACAACAATTCCTTCTATAAAACAAGAAACATTGCATAATGCTAGGGTTAGCACTAGTTATAATTCAAGTCTCTTTAAACCACAATGTTTAAAATTTAAACTATTAAGCTTTATATTTAAATCCCTGACCTTTAAATGTAAATCGTTTGTCTAAAAATTTAAATAGCCATTATTTTTCTTGAACAAGTAACATTGTAAACTCCTAAGCTTTAAATTTAAACCACTTTCCTAGAAATTTAAACCACAATCCAAATGGCATCAAACTTTGAACCACAAGGCTAAATGGCATCAAATTTTGAACCACAATTATAAATGGCATCAAGTTTTGAAAAATAATTTATAAATTTTTATCTGCTAAGCTCTACTTATAAATCAAGTCTCTTTAAACCACAATGTTTTAAATTTTGAACCACAAGGCTAAATGGATTCAAATTTTGATCCATAATTTATAAATTTATATCCATTAAGTTCTATTTATAATCCAGGTCTCTTTAAACCACAATGTTTTAAATTTAAACCGATAAGCTTTAAATTTAAACCACATCTTTAAAAATTTAAACCACAAACCAAATAACATCAAATTTTGAACCACATGGCTAAATGGAATCAAATTTTGAACCATAATTTATAAATTTGTATCCATTAAGCTATATTTATAATCCAAGTATCTTTACACCACAATGTTTTAAATTTAAACCACTAAGCTTTAAATTTAAACCCCTAAACTTTAGAATTAAACCTCTTTCATAAAAATTTAAACCACAGACCATATGGCATCAAATTTTGAACCACATGGCTAAATGGAATCAAATTTTGAACCATAATTTATAAATTTTTATCCATTAAGCTATATTTATAATCCAAGTCTCTTTAAACCACAATGTCTAAAATTTAAACCACTAAGCTTTAAATTTAAACCCCTAAACTTTAAAATTAAACCTCTTTCATGAGACTTTAAACCACAATCCAAATGGCATCAAAATATATCAATTAAGCTCTATTTATAATCCAAGTCTCTTTAAACCACTAAGCATTAAATTTAAACCGTTAAGCTTCAAAATTTAAACCCTTGCCTAAGAATTTAAACCACAAACCAAATGGCATCAAATTTTGAACCCCTGGGCTAAATGGCATCAAATTTTGAACCAAAAGGCTAAATATCATCAAATTTTGATCCACAGTTTATGAATTTTTATCCATTTAGCTCTATTTATAATCCAGGTCTCTTTTACCCTCAATGTTTTAAATTTAAACCACTAAGGTTTAAATTTAAACCACTTGCCTTAAACTTTAAACCACAAGGCTAAATGTATCAAATTTTTATTCATTAAGCTCTATTTATAATCCAAGACTCTTTTAACCAACTATGTTTTAAATTTAAACCACTAAACTTTTATTTTAAACCCCTAAGCTTAAAATTTAAACCCATTGCCTAGAAATTTAAACCGCAAGACTTAATTTGCTTAAGCTATGAACAACTAAACTTAAATGACATCAAAATTTAATCCACAAGTTTTAAGTTTTAATTCTTTAGGCTAAAAACATAAACATAAACATTCTCTGTTTAATCATTACGTTTAAAATTTAAACCCCTATCCTTTAAATTTAAATATATTATTATTAAATTTAAACCTAATTTCTGTATTGGTCAAAAATTTAGACCAGAAGTTGTGATTGGAAAAAAATATATATAAATTATTAATTGTATGAACTGTGCGCCACGGCCCAAAACAAATAGAGTCGCGACGCTCAGTGAATTCAAATTGCCATTTTTTTCTTACATTCTGCGCACCGCGACTCTAATTTTCAAAGATTCTGTGGGCCGCGGAGAGTGAAATGGCATTAAATATTGAATTCAGTTTAAAAAAATTTATCCACTAAGCTCTATTTATAATCCAAGTCTCTTTAAACCACTAAGCATTAAATTTAAACCGTTAAGTTTTAAATTTAAACCACTTGTCTAAGAATTTAAACCACAAACCAAATGGAATCAAATTTTGAATCCCTAGGCTAAATGACATCAAATTTTCAACGACATAGCTAAATGACATAAAATTTTGAACCAAAATTTCTGAATTTTTACCCATTCAGCTCTATTTGTAATCCAAGTCTCTTTAAACCACAATATTTTAAATTTAAACCGCTAAGCTTTAAATTTAAACCCCAGCTTTAAATTTAAACCACTTACCTAAAAATTTAAATCCCAAACCAAATGGCATCAAATTTTGAACCACATGGCTAAATGAAATCAAATTTTGAACCACAACTCTAAATGGAATCAAATTTTAAACTGTAATTTATAAATTTTTCTGTTAAGCTCTATTTATAATCCAAGTCTCTTTAAACAACAATGACTTAAATTTTGAACCCCAAGGCTAAATGGCTTGAAATTTTGAACCATAATTTATAAATTTTTAATCATTAAGCTATATTTATAATCCAAGTCTCTTTAAACCACAATGTTTTAAATTTAAATCGCTAAGCTTTAAATTTAAACCACTTGCCTAAGAGTTTAAACCACAAACCAAATGGCATCAAATTTTGAACCCCTAGGCTAAAAGGCATCAAATTTTGAACCCCTAGGCTAAATGGCATCAAATTTTGAACAACAAGGCTAAATATCATCAAATTTTGATCCACAATTTATGATTTTTTATCCATTCAGCTCTATTTATAATCCAAGTCTCTTTTACCCTCAATGTTTTAAATTTAAACCACTAAGCTTTAAATGTAAACCACTAAGGTTTAAATTTAAACCACTTGACTTAAACTTTAAACCACAAGGCTAAATGTATCAAATTTTTACCCATTAAGCTCTATTTATAATCTAAGACTCTTTTAACCAACTATGTTTTAAATTTAAACCCACTGCCTAGAAATTTAAACCGCAAGCCTTAAATGGTTTAAGCTATGAACAACTAAACTTAAATGACTTCAAAATTTAATCCACAAGGTTTAAGTTTTAATTCTTTAGGCTTAAAACATAAACATAAACATTCTCTGTTTAATCATTACGTTTAAAATTTAAACCCCTATCCTTTAAATTTAAATATATTATCATTAAATTTAAACCTAATTTCTTTATTGGTCAAAAATTTAGACCAGAAGTTGTGATTGGAAAAAAAAATTATAAATTATTAATTGTATGAACTGTGCACCGCGACCCAAAACAAATAGAGCCACGGTGCACAGTGAATTCAAATTGCCATTTTTTCTTACATTTTGCGCGCCGTGACTCTAATTTTCAAAGATTCTGTGGGCCGCGGCGAGTGAAATGGCATTAAATATTGAATTCAGTTTAAAAAAAATTATCCACTAAGCTCTATTTATAATCCAAGTCTCTTTAAACCACTAAGCATTAAATTTAAACCGTTAAGCATTAAATTTAAACCACTTGCCTAAGAATTTAAACCGCAAACCAAATGGCATCAAATTTTGAACTACAAGGCTAAATATCATGAAATTTTGATCCACAATTTATGAATTTTTATCCATTCAGCTCTATTCATAATTAAAATGTATTACTATTACCCTCAATGTTATGAATTTTAAACCATTAAGCTTTACATTTAACCACTAAGGTTTAAATTTAAACCACTTGCCTAAAACGTTAAACCACAATCCAAAAGGCATCAAATTTTGACCCACAATGCTAAATTGCATCAAATTTTGAACCACAACTCTAAATGGAATCAAATTTTAAACCATAATTTATAAATTTTTCTGTTAAGCTCTATGTATAATCCAAGTCTCTTTAAACAACGATGTCTTAAATTTTGAACCCCAAGGCGAAATGGCTTCAAATTTTGATCCATATTTTATAAATTTTTATCCATTAAGCTATAATTATAATCCAAGTCTCTTTAAACCACAATGTTTTATTTTTAAACCTCTAAGCTCTAAGTTTAAACCACTTCCCTAAAAATTTAAACCACAGACCAATCAAATTTTGAACCAAATTGCTAAATGGAATCAAATTTTGAACCACAAGGGTAAATGGTATCAAATTTTTATCCATTAAGCTCTACTTATAATCAAACTCTATTTAACCAATTATTTTTAAATTTAAACCACTAAACTTTAATTTTTGTAATGACCCACTAATCTAGACTTTTGGACCATTAACGAAACTATACATACAATCCTTAATAGAACTTACATTTGCGAAAATACCATAATTTTATTAAGTAACTTGTAAAAATAAGAGTTACTTACAAAATAAATACCAAGAAGGATATGGGATCCCATTGTCTTTAAAAACAAAACATGATTTAAAATAAAAAGACATTACATAAATAGTGCGGAAAATACATGTAAAAAGACATAAAACAAAACTACATCCTCGAATCGAATAACGCTCGGCTCCTTGACTCCATTCACCATCGATACACATCCTCTAAGCGTCCACGAATCTTACCGCCTCTAAAGCTATTTTCCTGCACATAAAACAAAAAGGAATGAGCTTAATGCCCAGCAAGGAAAATCTAACACATAGTCATAAACATAAATTTCATAATAAACGTAAAGACATATCATAACACTTATTACATACACTTATTATAATGGCCATTATTACTTGGGGTCCCATAGACTAAACAAGTCATATGCCCATGGGATTAGTGGGGTCCTACTAGCTAAGTAGGTCATATGCCCATAACCCATTGGGGTCTTGTTAGTCAAATGGGTCATATGCCCAAGCCTACAAACATACACATTTCATAACATATTTGTAACATATTTCATATCATATCACATAAGATAACACAAGCATAAAACATATAGATTCTAGCCTATTTTCCTTACCAAAGTTACCGGGATATGTGGACTGAGTTGGGACTTTTGGAACACTCCTAAAACCATATATCACAGGGTGAGTCTAATGAAGAAAAAGAGATGAAATGAAAGGAATGGAAAGACTAAACCATTGAAAGTCACACTTACCAAACTTATGTGCTCAAGAACTTAGATTCCCTAACCAAAATGAGAATGAGGTTAGAAGACTGAATAGAAGACTAAGAGAAGGGAAAAATATCATAAAACAAATGAACTAGAGTTTTGGTTTACCTGAAATACGTGTAAGACCAATCTATACCACAACCGAAATACTATAGAACTTACTTCCCAAAGTGTTTGATAAGCTTATGATGTTTAAGCTTATGATTTCCCCAAACCCAAGTGTTTAACTCTCACACTCTCCTAGCACTTGCAGCTTCTGAACTTAGAGTAAAAGGTGAATAATGGCTGGGTACTAGGTCCTATTTATAGAGTTTAGGAATGAAAGGATCTTGATTTTACTTGAATAAAAATAATAGCTTTTTAGGTGAAAATAATTTGAATAATCGTTCAGCAGAGGCTGAAGACTCGTTCAAAAGATGCTGGATTTATGAAGAAGTTGAATGGCTGAAAGGAAAAAGAATTCAAAAACATTTGAATTATACTGAAGGAGGCGATATATCGCCCCCTGTAGGCAATATATCCCCTGGGCCAGTATGCCCGAGGCGACCGTGCATCGTCTCGTGTTTTCCATATCTACGTGCTGCGATATATCGGCACACGCTGAATATTTAAACACGAAATTACACATTTTTAGCTAAGTTTGAATGGAGTAAACAGCCTTGACTAAGCCCTCAACGTATTCAAAGCTGCTGACTGACCTTAAAGCATTCAAATTTTACCCTTATTTAATTTAATCCTCAAAAATACTTAATCCTTAATCACCCATTCATAACATGTGCTTAAAATCCTATTGGTTGATATCTAAACCTTATAGTATAATAATTATTATTCTTAATATCAGTTATATAATCAAACCTTAGGTTAAAATTAATATTCTTAAACTATAGGTTAAACTTAGAAAGTCTATAAGTACTACTATGAGTGTCCAAATAATTCCCGGTCTGAACCAAAAATCCACAGTTACAAAGATAATACTAAACATACTATAATACTACTAAATAATTAGCTAAGTAAAGTTCTTGGACTCTACAATTTTAAAACCCTAAGCTTTAAATTTAAACTTAATTTCTTTATTGGTCAAAAATTTTAGACCAGAATTTGTTAGTGGCAAAAAAAAATTATATATTTTATTTAAGGTATTAAGTTGTTAATGGGCGATGGATTGCAGACAACACTATTATTACTCAAGAGATAATCCATACTATGAAGAGGAGATTCAAGCAAGTTGGGGACATAGGAATCAAGCTTGACATGTCCAAGGCTTATAATCGAATGGAGTAGAAGTTTGTAGACCAGGTTCTTCATGCTTTTGGCTTTTCACATCAGGTGCAAAATTTGATATCTCAATGCATTTCTACGGTGTCGTTTTTCGTGCTACTCAATGGGTGGCCCCTCAAAGATTTCAGGCCAGCGAGGGGGCTATGGCAAGACGAATCTCTGTCTCTGTACATGTTTAGTCTATGTAGTGAGATTCTTGTGGGAAAACCAATCAGAGAACGCAGCAAAAAACTTTGCATGTGGGCCTGTTTTTGTTTTATTTTTATGAAACAACAAAAGGACAGCATACAAAAAATTTCAGTAAACATATAAACAATTTATATGATAAAAAAATAATCAAAAAATATTATCATACAATACTATTAATTATATATATATATAGATTTATGTTACATTATTATTCTCAATAATAATAGTAATATAAAATATTATAACAATGATGATCTGATTAGATTTTAGGTAAAAGTTTAACTTACGATATTTGAAAAACTATTTTCAAATTATTAAATAATTAAATAAATAAAATAAAAACTATAGAGATACAATATTTGTATAGTGGTACACGCATGACACAGTCTTTGCACTATGTCAGGCGTGTATTGATATTCCCTTTTTCAGGGATTTTGTATTTTTTTATTTAATTATTTAACTAAATCAATCTCTCACAAAATAAGGTATTAATCTTCTTAAGGAAAAGATGATAACCATATTTCAAATTTTAAATTATAAATTATAAATTCTAAATTCAAATTGATGATCATCATTATTATCATAATTCAATAAATCAAAAACTATTTTTGACTTACCAATTTTATTTTCTTTCACCCAAATAAAATAATTAATTTCAAAAATTTATTTATTTATATATATGCAATTCGAAATTTTGTATATTTAAATTAATAAATATATTTTTGAAATTAATAATTAATTAGTCAACCTTAATTATCACATAATTGCATACTTGACCCGAAGAACAAAATCCTTCTCCAATTCCCAAATTACAGTTATACCATTGTATCAACTCTTACATTGATATAGTGTTGATAGAGCCACCCCTACAGACCTATAATATCAAGCTCCAATAAATATAATATTATTAATCAAAGATCTTTGATTAAATAATCATATTTATCAATCTCATGATTACTCCACTAAAAATATGAGATTGAACTATTGATAATTATAGACATATAATTACCGAGTTCTTTATTAAGAATAAAATATCCATGGATATAATCATTACATACAGCGTTAATCTTCTATTAATGGTTCATAAATAAAAGGGAATAAAATTATTGTTTTACCCTTTTAGCTATATCTTGTTCCTATAGTACTATTGATTTTACTAGTAAAGGTTGTGTCACAACAAATTTGCGACGTGAACGCTCTTAACCTTTTTAGTTTCAAAAGTCAACCCAATAGGGAACCATTATTCAATCTATAAGAAGGTATAGATTCCATATCTGTTAAACTACGTCCCCAGCCATATACATCATTGAGTCCCAAAAACAATTGTTCGTAGCCTGATCATTCTGACAAACCTTAACGCATGAATCAAGGGATCAGATGACATATATAGAAGTTCATAGGTACCTCAGGATTAAGATCATCGTGTATATGATCATCATTTGATGTGTTTGATTAATACTATGAAACAGTGTTTAAACAAGTATTAATAAATCAAATCTGGTCCAGTTCTACATATTCTCAGCATGCAAAGTACCTCCACTAAAGTGTCATACTACACTAGTAACCCGAATCTAGGTCACATGTATTCATAATACTAGCGGACCATACTTGCAGTAATTAATCTAAAGATTCCATAACTTTATTTTACTGTGAACTATTTAAGTTTATTATCTTAATCTTGATCCTCTCATACCATTATGAGATTAAGACCACATAGATAAACTTTGGAATTTTATGAAATTCACTTAATATTATCATATAATATCGGACATAGTCTATATATATAATAATTCAATTCAATTATATATTTTATTTAAAATATTTTTCAACTACAATTACTTTAAGCGAACTATTCCCAACAATCTCCCACCTGCCCTAAAGCAAATTGAGGCATCTCTTTTGATATATCGATCATATTCTCCTGAGCGATTTTGTCTAACAAAGTCTTTGTAACAGTTTTATAAAAATTGTTTTGAAATTATCTTCAAGATTATTACATCAATTATGTAAAATTGTCGTGTATTCAATGAAACTTCATTTCATATGCTTTACCCTCACATGATTTCTAGTTCTTCTAGAATAGTTGTATCTCCATTGCTTTCACAATGAGATGCTAGCTGTTTATTCTATTTTGAAAAACTTTTCCAGAATATCAAAGAACTCAACTAAATCAAACAGCCTATTTAACTGCTCGTAGCTATCACATTTAGGCTTCTGTGGTCAAACATACAAATCTGAAATGTCTAACACATTTCTAGATTAATGTGTTTCCTCCATAGTTATGGAATCTGATTATGATATCAATCTTTGAAGATTTAATATCAGATCATCCATTGGGATTTTAGGTCTCTGCCTAAATGCGCATACATATAATCTCTATTATATTTAGGATACTCAAAACTAAGTCCTTATAATTATTCAATGACTAAACCCTTAATGGATTGATAACTGCTAACTATTCCCACCATTTAGCAAATGTCATTTCAAAAATTTAACATTCGATACATTAAACAGTCTATCACTGAGTTGTAGGAATAACTATCCATGTCCCTTTTTCTAGTAAAAGAATAAATAGATATTTATTATTTAGATAATACTTCCTCCTTACCGGGAAGGCAAAAAGTTTTTCTTGGATTTTGTAAACTAATGTGTTTAAGCTTCTTATCTATATAGGTTGCTTGAGACAGAGCCTAAGGATTGTTCTTTCATTCTCTACAGAATTGAATATACAAAACATTCTTGGCTTTTCTAAATCCAATATTTAGAAATGTTCAGCTAACTATTTATTTTCTATTGACGATTTCTCTACATCATTCTCAATGATTAGAACATTGTCAATATTCAGAATAAGAATCACAACAGAATCTTTCTAGTCGAAATCTTCAAATGATTTTGTCATGTCAGCCATTTTAGTAAAGACTACTTAGACATTCATTTAAATCAACCTCACAATCCATGCATAAAGCAGTGGACAAGAGTATGTAAACAAATTCAAGTTTGGTTGCAGTAGAAGACATCTATTCAAGTAATAAATTCTTCTTTCTATTCACAGCCTTAGGCTATTAACCTAACTTTGAAAAGTCTGTACTTTCCTCTGTTCTTATCTTCATCTTGAATATCCTGTTTCAAATTGAAGTTCAATGAACTTTAGTTGGATGTTCAAGAATCCAGATGTCATAGAATTCTAAATTCCAAATTCCATTTCTAGATTCCTGGTGTTTCAACCATTGTTTTCTGTAAAAACTTTTTCATTTCATATACTAGTATGTAAATGAAGTATAGTCAATTTAACTATCTCTACATTTCTAATGGAGTGGTTACTAACTAACGCTCCCACTACAACAATGCTTTACAGAATTTGTGATATTCTTTAGTTTTATCATTGTTAATTATCAGTAACTCGCTTACTTGATTTGTATTCATTATTTCTAGTACAACTTAACTAGAAAATATTGTGATTATAATAATCATGCTTCATTAAAGTAGCATTTAAATAGATACAAACTCTTTTGTAATCTTTTATGATTATTAAATGGTTTCACTAAATGACTTCATGGAAAATTTTCAATTTTTCATTCACACAACCACTTGTGAATCCCAACTTCTAAGTCTTCGATGTTGTACAATTAAACATGTACAGAGTATAACAAGTGTTAAAATTATAGAAATAATAAAAACTATAATGACTACTCATTATCTATTTAATCTTATCCAATATGATTATATTCCATTTCCAAAATACTAATTTTGCTTAGCATTCTAGTTGTATGTGAGTTGGGTTTGAATTCCAAGTTCACATGCATATTACTTGAATTTCAAATTCGAGTTTAGACTTCCTTTTGATTAGATCAAACGAGTCTCTAAGTGACTTTACTTTGAATGTTGCATAAAAATTTCTAGAAATTTTCTTTGCATTTGATCAAAGTTAAACATATCTAAAATAGATGTAAATCAATATTAACTTACTATTTATTATTTCCTTTAACTTTGAACATTAAAAGATTCAACATACATCTCTATATATTAGCCAAACAATTATATGATTTTTGAGCCTTTATTAGAGAAAGGTCTTTCGATTTGACTTTAATTAACGGACTATACAAACATGAAGAGAACCATCGAATGGTTGTAAGAAAAGATTATCTTTGATTTGTTTTATGAGTCTAATTAATTACAAGCCAATCTAAAAAATAATTCACATATATGTTTCACTTAATTGGGGTTGGAATAAAATGTCTTATTAAATCTATGACTTGCATAATAATGAATAATTCATAATTATCATTTATACTCATTGATGAAATAGGTGGAATAAGTATATTTCAAAAAATAACAATTGAATTTATTATTCAAAAGAAATACTAAACTTATTCATTCATCAAATAAGGAATCTAAAAACATAGTTTCTAGAAAAAGAACTTATTAATTTCTTTCATAATGAAAATCAACTATTTCAAAATGAAAAAATTTAAATTGTTTTTAACTAAACAAAATAAATATCTAAACTAATCTTTTCTTTATTCAATTGTCTTCATCATTTCTTCTTCGCTTTGATTTCAATGCAACTACTCTTTTTCTCAAAAGATTTCAGCATCCTTGAAAACAAGAACATATGAAAAATATTATTAGTGGCATAATTTTGAATCAAGCATTAAAAATACATTAAATAAGAGTTTTTTTTTAGTAAATCGAATTTACCCCGTACATCAAAATTTGAGCATGTGTTATAGCATCATCATTTATCATGGCCCACATCTCGTATGCAGTTTCAATAACCATATATCTTTCTTTAATGTCGTCATGCTTGGTCGATAACATGCATTGATGTGCCAGGTGATTCGATCTCATCCATTCACCATATTTTTCATGTTCATCAAAGCTAGATGAAAAGCTTGGTTCCTCTAGTGGTAGATCATAGATCGCTCCATACAAGTTTTGTGTTCTGAATAAAATGTGAATCTCATCGTACCAACTTCTCATGTGGTTAAGATTAAATGGAATCATTTCCAAAAGTTTGTCGATGAGGTAGGTTTGATTTCCCAAATTTTCAAATACAAGATAAAGATTAACCATTGTTGCTGGAAATAAATAAATAAAATATAATGAATTAAAACATATAATAAATATCAAATTTTATTTGGAAAAGTAAATATGACGCATGAATGCAACATATAAAAACACATAAAAAAAATATACTAATCCACGATAAACTAATTTGAAAAGTTAATGGGCCGCCTTAGGGTAGGTCAGACTAACCCTATATTAATTTTGAGACAAATCTCAATTTCATAAGTGAAAACTTAAAAATGCATTTTTCTCTTTTGACTTATGAACTACCGCTAGTTTGGTCAAGATGCACTAGTCATGCTCGAAGGCCTAGATACACCTTTAGAGTGTAACCCGTTATTTTCAATCAATGACATAACTCAAGAGTGTGCCTTAGGGTCAGTCAAACTTGAAATACATCATTAATTATATTCTCATAAGAGAAGTCAACCTTGAGATAAAATAAACATATTCAGAAGCCTTTCCTTAGGGAGGCTACAAACGAAGGTGACACGGGACCCTTCCTATGCCTCTCGGTGTTCAACCAATAATGGAGACAATGAGACTTATTGTCAAAACTCCCTCTCCCAACTCACTATTTTTTTAAAAGTGTGTTTTCACAAAATCAATATTTTTTAATTTAGTTGTAAAAATAAATTTAATTATGTTGACCAAATTATATTCTATTAATTACTAATCCAATTAAGCAAAAAATTAAAATTGTGCCCTTAATTCTAATTCTAATTTTGCTTTAATTAAGAGAATACCATTTATGTTTTAATAAAACTTTTTCATTAAAACAACAAATTAAACAACTTTAATTTTGATTTACCAACTTAACTAATTAAGACTAAATTTATTATTATATGAATTATAACAAAAAAAAGTATAGGACGTTCGTAATAGCATGTTTCTACACGAATGTAATGCATAGTTGCATACTTTGTAGGTATATGAATGGCGTGTTATAATGCATGACAAAATATTAAATATTTTAATCACATTCAAGCATTTAAAATAAATAAATAAAATAAAAGCGCGTATGGTAACTTTTGGATATTTTTAATAAAAAATTACAACACTTGCAAAAATATACATGAAAAAAGAAAGATAGACTAATTAAGGCTTGATGAAGAGCACTTTGATCTTCAACCTTGAGATGTAGTCTTTTGAGTCAATGCCACCCTTTCTCCATATCCATTTTAAATTATACAACTTTTTAATTATTTTAAACAAACTTTTAAAATAAATAAACTTTGGGTTTTAACACCCAAAAGTTTCTAAGGCCCAATTTGAATTTGGGTGATTTAATTCAAAAGATAAAATTAAACAATTTAATTATAATAAATTAAAATTCAAGATAATTTTTATTTTGGATATCTTAATTAAAACAATTTTAATTATAGAAGATAATAATTAAAACATTTTTAATTAGGGTAAATAATCACCATTATTTCAATTATAGAAATTACCATATTAAAACCATTTTGATTCAAGATTTTTTAATTAAATGAATAATTACAATTATATTTATGGTAACAACACGTAAAATGTTGTACCAAGGGGCGATGGCAAGTGGGAGGCCCGGCTGGGCGTGGAGGCGCAGTAGGTGCGCACGACTATAGGCTAGAGGGCGCAGGGGCGCGACTGGGCACGCAAAGAGCCGCGAGTGGGGTGCGCAGGGGCGCGGCTTGGGCAGCAGCTCGGGCTTAGGCTCGGGCTCGGGGTCACAACAGAATTTTATACCCATAGTTTTTATAAAAAAATTACAAAAATCCTATTCCCTAAATTGGTTTACATATTTCATCTAGAAATTTAAGAACAATTCCTAAACCCAAAAGCATCATAATAAACAACCCTTAAGAATTTATCATCATAAAAAATAAACATCCATCCAGTTAAACGTATATCATATATATAATATAAAAATGCATATGATCCCACATAGCAATGAATAATATGTATAGATTAATAACCTGGCTCTGATACCAATTGTTGGAAAACCAATCAGAGCACGCAACGAAAAACTTCGCGTGGTGTGCCCGTTGTTGTTTTATTTTTATGGAACAACAGAACAACATACAAATTTTTTCAATAATAATATAAACAAATTATATTACCAAGAAAACAATCCAGAAACATTATCATACAATACTATTAATCATGCAACAAATATATTTATATATACAACATATAAACACAAAATATCAAGAACATGAGCTTTTACCTCTTGAAGCCTATCAAGTGTCCTTGAGTCTTTTCGTATTTTTATCAATCTTCCTATCCAAAGCTTTGAGTACTCAAACCATGATATTCCGAAGTGTTCTATACACCTCAAGATGTGTGTGGACACATAGAGAACATGGGTTTGTATTTTAGGAATCACAAGTATTTCTCAACACATGAGAACTTGGATTATTGTTTTAGAATGGCTAGAATAAAGAAGAAGAAATAGAGAGATTTATGTATGACAAAAGCTCTAAGAACTATTCTAAATTTTCTCTATATTGTTGTGTGTTTCTATTGTGTGTGTCTTGCCTATTTCTTCTTCTTCTATATCATATATATAGAGATTTATATTACCATATTATTCCTAATAATAATAGTAATATAAAATATTATTGTTTACCGAGTTTTTCAGAAACGAATACAAACAGAATAACAAAAAGATAAGAACTGTAGAAGTGCAGGAAAATAATTAAACAAACAGGTGTTTTACGTGGTTCAGGCGTTAACGAGCCCTAGTCCACGAGTCGATGTTATTATCCTTGTAGAGAATTACAGTAAGATGGCTGGTGTACAAGAACTTCACACACTCACAGTGTTTCTCTCGGGTTCTCTTGAAGAAGATGAAGCTAGAGAGATTTTAGTAGAGTTCTTGCTATATAATTTGTTCGTCCCTTCTATCGTAAAACGAGGGGGTATTTATAGCTAGGGTTTTGGATTAGGGTTTTTCTCTACTCACATGAGTCTTAATTACACCAGCCATAAATAGGGGATACAATTACTGTAGTAGCATGGCTACAAGACTCTATGTGGGTATATTTACGTGAAAGTATGGGAAATACACAAAGTCAGCCGTCTTTTCCAAGTTGTCAGCGGAACAGTAGGCGAAAAGGTACCCTTAGGCGTGCTGGGATGTGTGCGGCCTTGACCTGTCGGGCGTGTCAGGCGGGATCCTGTGTCAGGTGGATATCATTCCAAATATACCTCCTCCAGGACTCGACCGCTTGGTCTTGTTCCGTGCGTGGCACGGGACTGTTTCCGCGAGGGCAACCTGAAGAGCTCCTCCTAGAAGGAACTTCCCCGAAGGGTATCCCTTCGGGAGTCCGGGAGAGTTGACGAGCTTCCGTGTCGAGTTTGCTTGAAAGAGTAAGCCGGACACTGAAGAGGAGAGGCGAGGCCTTTCTGTCCATCCGCGAGCTCTGGTCACTTATCATGAAAGACTTTGATAATTCTGCTTCCCCGAGGATATCCATCTAAACACTATCCAGAAATCTGGATAACATTTACCCCCCAAGGTCATGGAGCTTTGAGAGATCCGGGAGCTTGTACAGTCTTCCGGGTATTCTGGTTTCTAGATTAGGCGAGGGGTCACCTCCTGTGTTCCTGGAAGGGTTCCTTTCTCCCGCCTGAGTGTTAGTACGTAAAAGAAAAGAAATTTCTTCTGTTTGAACTTAAGTACTCAAGTGTGGCGAGGGCCACGCGTCATGTCGGGAGTGGCTCTGCGACCAAGACGTGTGCGTGAGGCGACTGGCTGAGTATGCGTGCGTCAGGCATCTGAGTAATGATTTGACGGTTTTTAATGGTACACCGGGCCCGAGGCGGTATAATGATGGGAAATAAATACTTTATTCCCATCCGAGGAGTCATAAATAGGATCGTCGCTTCATCTCCAGCCGTTGGATCTGATGCACACGGAGTAGGAAGATCGGGACCGTCCATTTGAGGAATTCGAAATGACTTCTTTCCTCCTATAAAAACAAGGGAACGGACCTTTCTTCCTCTTTACGCTTTCAAATTCTCTATCCTTCGGATTTTCAGATTCCCAAACCTTCGAACTCTCAGGCTTCTAAGCTTCCATTCCTTCGAACTTGCGACTTCTCTTGGTAAGGAATCTAGAAATTTTTCTTTTGATTTGGCAGTGGGTTTATTCGCCGAAGTTCAGGGTTTGAAACGCTGTTCGTCTTTGCAGCTTTCACTTCTCGCGATCGTTCTGTGCAGTGATCCGGTTACCCCTTCAACCTTCAACTACCCGAATACCAGTAAGTATTTCTACTTTGCTCTTTCCTCCCAAACCTTAGGTTGTTGGTAGTTGTTAGAGTTAAGTTTTCTGCCAGTATCGCCTATGTGCATGCGTGAATAGGGCTTTGATAGGCATGCGATTGATGTGAGTCGATAAGTAATCTCTTTTGCATGCTTTGACGATTTGCGTTTGGAAAGTCGTTCCTTGTCTTGCTTGCGCTGTTCTGGTTTGCTGTTTTAGGGCATAAGCATGAACGCCTTTATGGTGTCTTTCTCTGGAAAAACACTTCTCTCGGCGGGCTTAGGCTCGGAGTCTGAGTTTGGTTCCTTGCTGTCCTTCGGGTGGCATGGTGCCAACCCTTCGGCAAGCTCGGTGGGAGCCTCTCCAAGCAGTTTTCGGGGAGGGTCTCCCCGACGCCTTTGATACCGCTAGGGTATGACAAGGGTGCTGACTGCTTAGAGTGGTTTCTTATTTTGTTTCTTTTGTTCAATGACGAACATCCCAAAGGAGCAACTCATCGCTGCGGCAGAGGCTGATTCTGCCCAGGAGAAAGGTTCCCCTATCGCCGGCGCAAAGGGGAAAGGAAAGGCAAAAGTGGTCGCGGCTAGCCCACCGACTACCAATAGTTCAATTTGGGAGATGGACCAGAAGCCGAACCTGCTCAGGAACTACGGCATGTTGGAGCTGTACTCCTCCGAGGCAGGCCTGAAGAACATCCCAGGTCTGATGTGGCACCGTCTGTCGGTGCTGGGCGAGTCGGCTAGCCAAAGTCACGAGGGCTTTGGTGCCTGGAGCTGGGCACACATACTGTGTGGGGCGCACTTGCCCCTAAGAAGTTACTTTGCCAATTTCTGTGTGAAGGCGGGGATTGCTCCCTTTCAGTTGATTCCCCCCAGCTACAAGCTCCTAGCGGGGTGGTTCATCTTTTGCAAGTCTCGGAACCTGGAGGCTCCTACCCCGGAGGAAGTGCTGTACTTCTACGGGTTGAAGTTTCAGCCCGTGAGAGGTCATCCAGACAAGGTGGGATTTTACAGGCTGGAGAGGCACCCGGACGTGATGTGTCCCACCTGTCATACTGCAAGGGTTCCAGACCTCCGGGAGTACTGGTTCCTGACGACTGGCTTCCCACTGAAGAGGGTGCCAGCCTTATCTTTGGACTTCAAAGTCCCTGGTAAGTGCTCCTTCTCCTTTTCAACTTTGTTCCTTTACGTTTGATTTACCTTCCGGGAAGATCTTTGACACCCATGTTTGACTTTTGCAGAAGCCATCCCGCGGACGCCTCGCTGTGCGGAGATGATAAGGAGGTCGCAATTCTACGAGGGGTTCTCGGAGGAGGAGCTGAAGGTGGAAGGACTTGTGACCACCGAATCTCTGAGAGAGTATGGGCTGCTGGCCTCCTTCCAAAACATTGGGCCAGTGAGTGGCAGGGGGCAAAGTCAAGTGTCCGCTGACGTCCGGGAGTAGATTGCCTTGGAACTGTCCAAGGTGATCTGCCAGGCAGTCCAGGACGAGAGTAACTTGTCCCCCAGTTGGGCAGAAAGGTTCCCCGACCTCCAGTCGGAGGAAGAAGAAATTGAGGCTCGCTACGCCGCGGCTTACCCCAATGAAGGGACTCCGGGAGCTGGCACCTCTGGGATAGGTAAGGCTAGCTTTCGATTGATTCATACCCCCAGCCTGTCTGAGGTCTCCCGGACCTCCCAGATGGGGTTCGATCCCCGCTTCCTTAGGCTAGATCCGCATAGGATACCCTTTGACAGATATTGCGACAGGGTAGATGAGCTCCTCGAGTGTCTGAGTGACGGTAGTCTGCCAGAAGGTGTCATCATGGTTGACCCTTCTTCCCTCAGCATGTCATTCCCGGACTTCAAGGAGTACGGGAGCTTCCTGGAGCAGGAAGCGGTGTTTTGTTTTGCTCGGGGAAGGCCATCCACGTTTCTCGTGCATGGTCGTCCCTTTCAAACTTTTCTTTTTCTTGTTCCTTGTTCCCTGCTGGCGGACTTGCTTGTGCTTTTATGTTGTTGATTGTCTTGTCTTCTGCTTTTCTTCTTTCACATTGCTTGCTGGTTCGTTAACCTTGCTTCGTACGTTCCTTGCAGAATTTCCCGAAGCCAAGATGTTGGGGAGAGTTACCTTGCTCATCAAGAAAGCTGCCACCAGCCAAGATCCGTCCAAGGGGAAAGGACAAAAAACCGGAGCCGGTAGGGGAGGTAAAGCTTCCACATCCAAGAAGACAGGTGGCGAGGCGCATGTGTCTTCGGCGGTGGAGAGATCTCCTGCCAAGGGGCCTTCCGAGTCCATGGCGAACTCGAGCAGTAGCAGCGACGGGGAAGGGCTTGTGTTCCCCGTGAAGACGACTGGGGTGAGCAAGCGTCCCGGAGGAGATGCTGAGAGCGCCAAGAAGAAACGCCTTAGACACTCTTCTCCCGGTCGAAGGCAACAACAACAACAACAACAGCAACCACAACTACAACAACAGCAGCAACAAGAACAACAGGGACAATCACCACCGCCACAGCAGCAACAACAACAACTGTCAAACCCGCAGCAACAATTTTTGGCAATTCTTCCACCGGCGCAGCAGCAAAAGCAACAGCAACAACAAAGGCAGTCACCTCCGCCACCGCAGCAACAAAAACAAAAGCAACACCAGCAACAACAGACCGGGGCGGTGGAGTCTTCCCTACCATCCTCAATGCCCCGTCTGCCTCCTCCTCCAGCCCCAAGGGAATCCACCCTTTCAGGGTCTCCTTCTTCTCAACGAACAAACCTTCCTCTGCCTGGCCTGAAGTTCCACTTCCCGCAGAAACCAACCCGTTTTCCCGCTGCCCTCCTGGAGGGTGTAAGACGGGCCGATAATTTTTTGAAGAGACGGTTGGAGGCTGAGAAGGCCATTACTCAGGGAAGGGCAGACAACTTGTCGGCCGTGAAGAGAGCTGAGTTGGCCGAGGGGGTGAGGTCTCTTCACCCGGCTGGAGCGGTTTTGGATGGCCCAGCCTTGGAGAAGAGGCTGGTGCCTAGGCTTGGACGTGCATTGGTGCCGTTCGGAGCAGAGATGATGGAGGACATGGCCCTGAGCTTGTGTGAGCTCAATTCTGAGAAATGGGCCATCAGTAGCAGTAAGGATCCGCTGTTGCTGACACATGCCGTGAAGCAGCAATTGTCCAGGGTAAGCCGTCAGTTGTTGTGTTTTGGGATCATCTGTCTTTTGGTTTGGTTTAACTCATTCTGTTGTCTTTCCTTGCAGGCCTCTCTGATCGCGGAACGCTCGTTCCGGGAGGTGGGTGCAGTTCTGGTTCAGCTGGAGGAGAGCCAGCTGGCTCGCTAGGCCTTGGAGGCGGAGAAGCAGAAACTGACCCAACAGGCCTTGGAGGCTTCGGAGAAGATTGATCAGGCCCGGCACACGGCTGAGGAAGAGGCGGACAAGAAATATCTTGCCAAATATCGAGAGTACCGGGCCAACGCAGAGAATGAGTTCAGACAGCGGTCGGATGAGATGAAGGCTGAAAACTCCCAGCTCCGGGAAGATCTGTCCCAAGCCAGGGTGGAGAAGGATACCTTGGAAGCCCGCTTGCAATCAAAAAATGATCTCCTCCTTAAGCAGCAAGAGGAATATTCCACTCTTCAGAGTAAACTGCACGAGGAGGAGCAATTTCATAAGAGGAGCAAGGATCTCGTGTCTATGCTGGAGTTGGGGCTCGCCGAGAAGGATAAAGAGATCGGAGCCTTGCAATTCACTGCCAGGGGGCATGTGACCGAGAAGCAATCCGTGCTGAGCCAAAATAGGGAGCAGCGCAAGGAGATTGATTCTCTTAAGGGAGAGCGGGATGCCTCCAAGGCCGAGATGGAAAAACTAAGGGCTCAATTAGCTGTTGCGGAGGCACAGCTGGCAACCTCCGAGGCGGAGCGCTTGAAGGAGAGGGAGGATGCCGAGGTGGTTCTGAACAGGACGATTAATATATCGCACGTGGCCCTCATGCATCAACTCTGGAAAATGAACCCGGAGGTACTAGGCTATCTGGGAGAGGATGCTGACGCCATGAGGGAGAAGTTACAGGTGTGGGATCAAGGCCCAGAGGTGTACGTCCAAACTTACAACGTTGACGAGCGTGCTGGAGCCCCTGAGGCAGGAGATCCCGGAGAGGCGGGGACCTCTGAACCTGCACGCGATGAAGTTCCACCTCCCAATGAGCCGACTCCGCCTGCCCCAGTTGGAACTGCCGACCTCGAGGCCTTGGACGTGGACACTACTGCCACCCCCAATGCTTGAAGGGGCCTTATCTTTAATAATTTTTCATTTGAGTTTTTCTTTGGGGCGAAGCTCCTTGTACTCTTTTCTCATTGCAGACACATTTGCCATAATTATAGCATTCTCCTTTCTTTTCTGCTGAGTTCTTTATTTATCTTTGTGTTTAGGGTAGACTTTTATACGGTAGAAACTGTTGTAGGGGCGCATGAGGTTTTGGTTCCAACGGCCAGAACCTATGCACTTCCCACTTGAAGCTCTAACGGCTGATGTCTTTTCCCACGTAGTTTCTAGGTTATGAAGGTTTCCTGGTTCCAACGGCCAGACTCCTTTCACCGTATTTTAGCTTTCCTAAGGTAAATAGCCAATCCCGGGACTTGTAGTTATACTGTTCGCTGGGATTGCTAAGGTGAGCCGTTCCATGGCTCGGAACGGGAGTTCTTTTGGTGAGCATCGCTAGTCTTAAGGTTAGATCTTTGCGAAGCAAAACTAACTGTCGTTGCGAACCTCATGGTGGCTGACTTCAGGGACCTGGCATGGAGCCCTGCGAGGCAAGGCTCGTTGCTGTCGGGGAAATTGCCACGCCCACCAGGTTTGATCCCGGAGTAGGGGCTTTGCGAAGCAAGGCCTGCTGTGAGTGGGGGATCGACCATGTCTGCTCCTGGAGCTGAAACTTGCAATGGTCGAGGAGCTCGCCATGCATTATTTTGTGAGATCCGGAGCTGGAGCCTGCGAAGCAAGGCTTACAATGGTCGCGGATCTTGCCATCTTTCGCCTTGCGGGACCCGGAGCTGGAGCTTGCGAAGCAAAGCTCTACAGCGATCGCGGAGTATTCTGCAAAGGACTTGTCAGGGAGTTGGGGGTGTCTCGGCGTAGCTCTCTGAACGTGCCCCAACCCCCAGTCCTGTTCCTCGCTGGGCTACACAGGAGATAATTTCCATGATACATAATGGCAGGCATTTCAATGGCAATTTACACATAAGCACATAATGCACATATGACACGTAATGCAAGCATGTTCATGGCAACAGATTAACCTAAGCTTAACAATTTAAAATTTTCAAACACAATGCTAGCACATAAGTGGTGTTCTGTGTATGTTTTGTTCAAGGGGCGTATGGCTATGCCTTAGCCATGTATACCCCCCCAAGTGAGCGTGGGGTCCGGACGTCTCCGGACCGCGTGGTCACTTGTTAAAACGCATCTTTGAACACAGGGATAAAAAATGCAGTAAAAGCGGAGTGAACCTCTCCGTGTTTCATTAAATTAGCCTGAGGCATGCGTTTTATAGCGGGGAGGATTATCTCCACATTTTACACTTTTGCTACGTCCACCAAGGACTTTCGACCAGATAGTCCGGGGCCTACTGATAGTAACGGCGGAGGTGCTCCGCGTTCCAGGCGCGTGGGACTTTAGATCCGTCGAGTCTCTTTAAGTGATACGTCCCATGGCCCACTTTTTCTTGGACTTCATAGGGGCTTTCCCAGTTGGGTCCGAGGACTCCCACTCCCGGGTCCTGCGTAGCAGGAAATACTCTCCGTAGGACAAGGTCCCCAACTTCGAATGTACGGCTCTTGACTCTCGTGTTAAAGTGTCGGGCTATCTTGCCTTGGTACATTTTTAGTTGGACCTGCGACTGCTCCCGGAGCTCTTCGATCATGTCCAGGGACTCCTGGAGAAGGGCGTGGTTCCGGATAGGGTCGTAGGTATCCTTTCTGTGAGAGGGGATCATAGTTTCTACTGGGATGACGGCCTCGCAACCGAAGGTCATGGAATAAGGCGTGTGCCCCGTCGAAGTTCTCTCTGTTGTGCGATAGGCCCAAAGGACTCGCGGAAGTTCTTCCAGCTAGTGAGCCTTGCAGGCTTGGAGTTTTTTCTTCAACGTGGTCTTTAATATTTTTTTTACAGCCTCCACTTTCCCATTAGCCTGGGGTCTGGCGACTGCGGAAAAGCTTTTGATAATTCCATGCGAAGCACAGAAGTTCGTGAAGTGTTCACTGTCAAATTGCTTCCCGTTGTCGGACACAATTTTTCGTGGAAGCCCAAAACGACACACTATATTCCTGATGACAAAGTCCAGTGCTTTTTTAGATGTGACCGTGTTCATAGGTTCAGCCTCAGCCCATTTGGTGAAGTAGTCTACTGCGACTATGGCATACTTCACTCCACCCTTTCCAGTTGGAAGGGAACCTACTAGGTCAATGCCCCAAACGGCGAACGGCCAGGGGCTGGTCATTAAGGTAATTTCTGTAGGCGGCGCTCGCGGAACCTTGGCATACCTCTGGCACTGCTCACATTTTCTGACATAATCCACACAATCCTTCTTCATGGTGGGCCAGAAGTATCCTTGTCGAAGGATCTTTTTGGAGAGGCTCAGCCCGGAGGTATGGTCGCCACAGAAGCCTCCGTGAACCTCATGGATGATGGCGCTGACTTCGGTTCCGGCAACACACCTAAGGAAGGGTATGGACAACCCCCTGCGGTAAAGCTTTCCATCCATAACCACGTATCGGGGAGCTTGATACTGGAGCTTTCTTGCGTCAGCCCTATCAGTGGGGAGCTCTCCGGTGGTGAGAAATCTGAGGATGGGTCCTATCCAGGAATGGGAATGGTCGATGATGGCATTTACCCTCTGTGTCTCGGTAGTGGGTGCTTCTAAGTGCCCGATGGGCACCAGGCCATATTTTTCGATCTCCGGGTCTGTTGCAAGCTTAGCCAGCGTGTCCGCGAGTGAGTTCTGGTCCCGGGGGACCTGGCGGATTTGGTAGCCTTTGAAATGCTGCAGTAGGCCGCGGGAGAGAGACACGTAGGCAGCCATTTTTTCGCCTTTCGTCTGGTATTCCCCGGATATTTGGTTTACCACAAGTAGGGAGTCGCTGTATACTTCAATTTTTTGGGCTCCGACTTCTCTGGCCAGTCGTAATCCAGCTAACATGGCTTCGTGTTCTGCCTCGTTGTTGGATGCTGGGAACGCGAAACGGATGGCGCTCTGGAGCTGATGCCCTTGGGGAGATATTAGGATGACCCCCGCTCCAGCTCCTTTTTCATTTGAGGCTCCGTCTACATAGACCTTCCATGTGGGAAATTCCGGGACAGGATCTTCCGGGAGGTCATTCATTCCCGAGCATTCCACAATAAAGTCCGCGAGAGCTTGTCCTTTTATGGAAACACGTGGTTGGTAGTGGATGTCGAACTGGGTCAGTTCCATGGCCCACTTAAGCAATCTTCCAGAAGACTCGGGTTTCTGCAAGACTTGTCGGAGAGGGTGGTTGGTGAGTACTTTGATGGTGTGCGCCTGGAAATATGGCCTTAGCTTCCGCGAAGCGATTAGCAAGCAGAGGGAGAGTTTTTCGATCATTGAATATCTGGATTCGACGTCCAGTAACCTCTTGCTTACGTAATACACAGGGAGCTGGATACGGCCATCTTCCCGGACGAGAGCGGCACTCACTGCATGCTCTGTCACAGCTAAGTATAAGAACAACGCCTCTCCTTCGACAGGTTTGGACAGAATGGGAGCTTGGGTTAAATGTTCCTTGAGGTGTTGGAAGGCTGCTTCGCATTCGGGGGTCCACTCGAACTTCTTGTTTCCTCGCAACACATTGAAGAAGGGGATACACTTGTCAGTGGCCTTGGATACGAAGCGGCTGAGAGCAGCTATCCTTCCGGTAACGCTCTGGACATCCTTATGCTTCCGGGGGGAAGGCATATCTATGAACACCTTAATTTTCTCAGGGTTGGCTTCCACTCCGCGGGAGCTGACAATGAAACCGAGGAACTTCCCAGACAAGACCCCGAAAGTACATTTCTTTGGATTCAGTTTCATTCCATACTTTCGGATCACGGCGAAAGCTTCCTCAAGGTCGTCACTGTGGTCCCCGGAGGTCTTGGATTTTACCAACATGTCGTCCACGTACACCTCCATGTTCCTCCCCAGTTGTTCCTTGAACATCCTGTTTACCAGACGCTGGTACGTCGCCCCAGCATTCTTCAAACCGAAAGGCATGACCACGTAACAGTAGACACCCTTGTCCGTGAGGAAGCTGGTGTGTTCCTGGTCCGCGACATGCATCTTGATCTGGTTGTATCCGGAGTACGCATCCATGAAGGATAAGAGTTCGTACCCGGAAGTAGCGTCTACCATCTGATCGATTCGCGGAAGAGGGAAACAATCTTTTGGGCACGCTTTGTTTAGGTCCGTGAAGTCAATGCACATTCTCCAGGACCCATCGGGTTTCGGGACCAGAACTGGGTTGGCCAACCACACGGGATAGTGTGACTCCTGGAGAAAGCCTATGGACATCAGCTTGTCCACTTCAGCTTTGACGGCTTCGGCCCTCACTGGGTCTAACGGCCTCCTCTTTTGGCGAACTAGAGTTGCAGATGGGTCTATGTTGAGTACGTGGCACGCAACATTAGGATTAATCCCCGTCATATCAGCGTGGCACCATGCCAGGATATCCTGATTATTCTTCACAGTGGCCACGATCTTATCTCGAATGGCCGACGGCAGGTTTTTCCCCACCTGAATGACTTTGGTGGGATCTCCCGGGTTGAGGATCACCTCTTCGACTACCTCCATCGACTCTATCGCTTTCTCGATTCCCACTCTTGGGTCAAGTTCGTCAAAGTATGCCTCTTGAGCACCCCCAGTTTCTGGTAATTCTTCCGCCAAAGGAATGGCAGCAACTGTCTCCTGGACCGTGTAGACGGATCGGACGGAGACGTTATAACAGCTTCGTGCACTTCGCTGGTCTCCTCGGAGGGTGCCGATACGCCCATCGTCGCATGGAAACTTCAAGCATAAGTGGCGTATCGAGGTTATGGCCCCACAATCTATTAGGACCGGTCGGCCTAGGATGGCATTATACGTCGTGGGGCAGTCGACCACCACGAATGTGCTGTGCTTGAAGGCACAAGCGTCGCTTTCTCCGCTGAGGGTGACTGGAAGTTGAATTTTGCCTAATGGCATGAGTGCATCCCCATTGAACGCTTGAAGCTGGATGGGGCATGGGGTTAGGTCTGTCTCGGTTAATCCGATCGCGTGGAAGGCCGCTTTGAAGAGGATGTTTACGGAGCTTCCGTTATCGACCAAGATCCGTGAGACCTTCTTATTGGCAATCTGGGCTTCCACCACGAGGGGATCGTTGTGGGGGAAGTGCACATGTCGAGCATCGTCCTCCGTGAAGGTGATGGGAAGGTCCATCATTCGGGGACGTTGAGCAGGTGATTGAACCAAGGCGCACATCTCCCCGGTGTGTTCTAACTCCCTCAAGTACCTCTTCTGGGAGTTGCGGGTGCTTCCGGCAAGGTGCGGTCCTCCGGAAATGGTGGCTACGTGTCCGTCAACGGGTGGCGGAGCAAGGCGGGGCGGATATGGGTTGCCAGGTCCTGGAGCCAACAAGGCAATGGGTGCCGGAGCGGTTGGAGCAGGAAGCGCTGGGAACTGAGACCCGGGAGCTTGGGGGTGACCGGCTCTAGGAGCGCTAGCGGTCCCCCTATGTCCCGGGGAATATGCAGCTCCGTGAACTACTCCCTGTCCGGGATAGATAATGGGTATTCTCACCCACTGACCGAGGTGTCCCGCTTTTGCCAGGGACTCGATCTCATCCTTCAACTGAAGGCATTCGTTCGTGGTGTGCCCCACGTCTCCGTGGAACTCACACTTCTTGTTGGAGTCTCGCGGACGCCTTCCTCCGTGAGACACTTTCGGGGGCTTCCTGTAGTTGACCATATTACAGGTCGCCCGATAGACATTTTCCCGCGAGTCTATCAAACTGGTATACTCCGTGAACTTAGGCTCATAGTTCTTACGGGGTTTCTTTGAATGGTCCCCCCGGTTGGAGTTTCTTCCGCCTCGTTTATTCCGTGATTGGCTCAGATTTTGTTCTGGGCCTTCCACTTGCGGTTGTGATGGTCCGGGAGCGATACTACATTCGGTTTGTACAGCTCCGTACCCAGAGAAATGGGTTTGACTTGGCGTCTGAGCGGACGCGGAAGGCCCATACACGCTTGGAGTGAACTGGGCTCCTGGAAGCGTGAGGGCTGGCGCGGGAGCTTGCGAAGCAAAGCTTGGCGCAGTCACAGAGGGCGTTGGAGCTGGGGGAACCCCAAAGGCCTGCTGGTTGGCATCCTCAAGGTTGATGATTCCCTGAGCTTTTGACATGAATTCGGACAGCGTTTCTGCCCGTCTCCTTTGCATTTCCCCCCATAGCAGGGAGCCGACAGTAAGGCCCGATTGAAGGGCGATCAGCTTCATGTCGTCGCTGACCTTCGTCTTAGCAGCAGCTTCCATCATTCTCTGAATGAAAGCTTTGAGGTTCTCATTGGGTTGCTGCTTGATGTTGGTTAAGGAACCAACCTCCATGTCGTGGTCGCGGGTAGCAATGAACTGCCTCCTGAATGCGGACTGTAGCTCCTTCCAACTGTGGATTGATCCGGGAGCTAATCTTTTCCACCAGTCCTCCGCGGACTTGGTAAGGGTGAGTGAGAAGCACATGCATTTGGTGTCCTCACTGACGCGCGCCACTTGCATCATTTTGTTGTATTTAGCTAGATGGGTACGCGGGTCTGTCCTCCCCTCATATAATTCTATGTGAGGCATTTTGAAGTTATCCGGGAGGGACGTTTCCGCGATCCTCTGAATACATGGTTCCGGGTCTTCCTCCTCAGAGTCTGACAGGGCCCCACTTTGCTTCCGGACCAACTTGGTCAAGGCAGCAATCTGTTCCTCGAGCCTCTTTGTATCACTCTCCGGGAGGTCACGTCCCCGGAGCTTGTCATTAATATGATTTCGGAGGTCATCTCCGCGAGGCTGGGCCTTTTCTCCTTTGGCCTTTTCATACTTGGCCTCCAACTTTCTTCTTAGGTCCACCGTGGACCAGCTATCTTCGGAGTGCGAGTTCGCAGCCCGACCGTCCTGGTTGACGGAATCACTGGGGCGGTTGTTCCTTCCCCTAGGCCTGGGTGCCTTAGCACCGGGCCCTTTAGGCACAGAGTGCCCCCTTGGGGCTGAAGGACGTCTGGGCTTAGGAGCGCCAGAGACCTTCTGCGCGCGGGGGGGGGCAGTCGGCCTGGTGATTCACGCCTTTAGGAGGTGCAGGGGCGTCAGCGCGCACAGGCTCTCCAACTTTTTCTTTGCCCTTGTTAGGGGCGGCTTTGGATGGTCCAGCAGCGGCTGGATCCGGCATGGGGGCATCAGCACCACCTAGAACAGAGGCATCCTCGTCCGAGTCGCCTAGATCTCCGAACTTGCTTTGGAGGCGCTCCATCATGTGTTGCATTTTTTCGGAGACGCGCTCCTGCTCAGCAAGCTTGGCCTTAGTGACCACCAGTTCTTCGGCTACTTGGACCAGTTCTGGGTCCTTCTCATAGTAGCAGCCGTCTTTGTAGTAACCGTCTTGGACATACTCTTCTTCGTCTTCTAAGTATGTCGTATCTTCAGTACTGACCCGATCCTGGCGGGATGTCGGGTCTTCACCTTGGTAGTCCAAGGGTTCGTTTTGCACCGCATCTTCCATCATGGTATCGGGGTTGACCCTAGCATTTTTGTCAACCGCGGATTTTCTCGTAGTCACCATCTTTTTAGCACGGAGTGAATACAAAAAACGTACACAGAAAAAGAGCTGACTAACAACTTCCTACAGCTCTCAATGAAAGCACCAAAATGTTTACCGAGTTTTTCGGAAACGAATACAAACAGAATAACAAAAAGATAAGAACTGTAGAAGTGCAGGAATATAATTAAACAAACAGGTTTTTTACGTGGTTCAGGCGTTAACGAGCCCTAGTCCACGAGTCGATGTTATTATCCTTGTAGAGAATTACAGTAAGATGGCTGGTGTACAAGAACTTCACACACTCACAGTGTTTCTCTCGGGTTCTCTTGAAGAAGATGAAGCTAGAGAGATTTTAGTAGAGTTCTTGCTATATAATTTGTTCGTCCCTTCTATCGTAAAACGAGGGGGTATTTATAGCTAGGGTTTTGGATTAGGGTTTTTCTCTACTCACATGAGTCTTAATTACACCAGCCATAAATAGGGGATACAATTACTGTAGTAGCATGGCTACAAGACTCTATGTGGGTATATTTACGTGAAAGTATGGGAAATACACAAAGTCAGCCATCTTTTCCAAGTTGTCAGCGGAACAGTAGGCGAAAAGGTACCCTTAGGCGTGTCAGAAGGGATCCTGTGTCAGGTGGATATCATTCCAAATATACCTCCTCCAGGACTCGACCGCTTGGTCTTGTTCCGTGCGTGGCACGGGACTGTTTCCGCGAGGGCAACCTGAAGAGCTCCTCCTGGAAGGAACTTCCCCGAAGGGTATCCCTTCGGGAGTCCGGGAGAGTTAACGAGCTTCCGTGTCGAGTTTGCTTGAAAGAGTAAGCCGGACACTGAAGGGGAGAGGCGAGGCCTTTCTGTCCATCCGCGAGCTCTGGTCACTTATCATGAAAGACTTTGATAATTCTGCTTCCCCGAGGATATCCATCTAAACGCTATCCAGAAATCTGGATAACAATTATAATAATGATGATAGGATTAAGTTTTAGGTAAAAGTGTAACTTACCATATTTGAAAAACTATTTTCAAATTATTAAATAATTAAATAAATAAAATAAAAACTACACAGATACAATATATGTATAGTGGTACATGCATGGTACAGTCATCGGACTGTGTCAGGCGTGTATTGCTATTCCCTTTTTATGTATTTTGCAATTTTCTTTTATTTCAATATTTAACTAAATCAATCTTCCACAAAATAAGGTGTTAATCTTTTTAAGGAAAAGGCGACAACTATATTTCCAAATTTAAATTCCAAATTCAAAATTTTAAAATTCAAAATTCAAATTGATGATTATTATAACCATCTTTTAAAATTCAATAAATCAAAAACTATTTTTGACTTACCAATTTTATTTTTTCCCTTTCAAATAAAATAATTAATTTAAAAAATTAATTTATATATTTATATATATATGATATTCAAAATTTTATAAATTTAAATTAATAAATATATTTTCGAAATTAATAATTAATTTTAAATTAACTATTCAATCTCAATTATCATATAATTGCATACTTGACCCAAGGAACAAAATTATTCTCAAATTCCCAAATTACAGTTATATCCTTATATCAACTATTACCTTGATATGGTGTTGATAGAGCCACCCATGGGACATATGGACCTACAATATCAAGCTCCAATAAATATTATATTATTAATCAGAGCACTTTGATTAAATAATCATATTTATTAATCTCATGATTACTCCACTAAAAATATGAGATTTAACTCTTGATAATTATAAACATATAATTACTGAGTACTTTATTAAGAATAAAGTGTCTGTTGATATAATCATTACATACAGCATTAATCCTCTATTAATGGTTCATAATTAAAAGGGAATAAAATTATTGTTTTACCCTTTTAGCTATATCTTGTTCCTATAGTACTATTGACTTTACTAGTGAAAATTGTGTCACAACCAGTTTGCGACGTGAGCTCTCATAACATTTTTAGTTCCAAAAGTCAACCCAATAGGGAACCATTATTCAATCTATAAGAAGGTATAGATTCCATATCTGTTAAACTACGTCTCCAACCATATACATCATTGAGTCCCCAAAACAACTGTTCTTAGCCTGATCATTCTAACAAACCTTAACGCATGAATCAAGGGATCAGATGACATATATAGAAGTTCATAGGTACCTCCGGATTAAGATCATCGTTTGATTAATACTATGAAACAGTGTTTAAACAAGTATTAAGAAATCACATTTGGTCCAGTTCTACATACTCTCAACATGCAAAGTACCTCCACTAAAGTGTCCTACTACACTAGTAACCCGGATCTAGGTCACATGTATTCATAATACTAGCGGACCATAGTTGCTGTAATTAATCTAAAGATTCCATAACTTTATTTTACTGCGAACTATTTAAGTTTATTATCTTAATCTCGATCCTCCCATACCAATATGAGATTAAGATCACAAAAATAAACTTTGGGATTTTGTGATATTCACTTAATATTATCATATAATATCAGATATAGCCTATATATAATAATAATTCAATTCAATTATTTATTTTATTTAAAATATTTGTCAACTATAATTTCTTTAAGGGCACTATTTCCAACAATCATCTCTGCATTGATAGCAAGGGAGGAGGCTCAGGGTTGGATCTCTGTGTTTAAAATTTCTCAAAGTGGTCTGCCGATTTCTCATATTCTCTATGCAGATGATTGCCTTCTTTTTTGTAAGGCTAAGGAGCAGGAGATGAAGCGATGCACGAATGCATTGATCTTTACTGTGCATGGTCTGGGCAGTGAATTAACAATGACAAATCGTCGGTATGTTTCTCAAATATCACAAGCAGGACAATGAAAGTTAGACTGCAGGCGAAATTGGGGTACCTTATTATGGACGACTAGGAAACCTTCCTCAGAACCCCTCTATTCCTAGCTAAAAATAAGAAGCATTCTTTTTCCTTCATGAAGGAGAGAATGAGGAAACTCCTGGAAGGGCAGAGTTGTAAATTATTGTCGCAAGAGGGCAAAAGAACTTTAATTAAGTCAGTGGCATCTACTATCCCGTGTATTCAATGTCGACCTTATTATTACCTAAGTCCCTTTGTACTAATCTTGATAAAGCGTTTCAGAAATTCTGGTTATTGGGGAATGAGAAGAAGAACAGGTACTTGACTTTGACTAGCAGGAATTAGGAAGTGTGAGGAGTTCAACAAAGTGCTTATCTCTAAGCTTACCTGGTCTATTGTTGTGAAGAAAAAATGTCTTTGGGTGGAGGCTTTTACCAAAAGATATTGTAATAAACAATGCTTCTGGTCAGCTTCTCTACCTCAATCGACCTCTTATGTTGCTAAGAGTATTTGGAGCATGAAAGTTTTTTTGAGGCAGGGAGGTTATAGAGTTGGTAATGGCAACAATATGCCTATATGGGAGGCCCCTTGGTTGCCTAGTGTCCCATCTAATCAATATGTGGGATTGATTAATCCTCGGATCCGTGAGCAGGATTTTGTGGTGCATGGTTTGTTCAATGAGCAAGGGGTTTGGAGTGTGGAAGATTTGGAAAGATGGTTCAAACCTTAATTTGTCCATCAGATTAAAAGTTTAACATCTTTGCCTCTAGGGAGGGATGATACTCTGTTTTGGAGGGATTATTCTAATGGTATGTTCTCCACCATGAAGGCCTACAAGGTGATTGTTATCAACAAATCTATGAATAATGACCCTATTTGAAAGACTTTAAGGAAAGAAAAACTTCATGATCGCATTAAGCTTTTGCTCAAGAGAGTGGCTAAATTTCCTTACCTTTGTCCAAAGGTTAACTACATTTCTCAACTCTTCCTCTCAGTGTTCTCTTTGTGGAGATGGACCAGATTCTCTCATTCATTGCTTCTTCCAATGTCCTATAGTTGCTACTATCTGGTTTGGTAGTCTGTGGGGTCTCAGAGTTGATGGTTTGAGAATTAGCTCTAGTTTGGAAGTTGTGAGGTGGATTTTTGATGGCCCTAGTGGTGCGCACCTTCAGAATAATATGAGGTTTCAATTCTCTGTGTTTGCGTCCTATACCCTCTATAATTTGTGGTTTGGTAGGAATGCTTCATACCACCAGAATCGCAAATGTGACCCTTGCACCACTTTGGTGAAAATCCAGGCAGATGTTGAGGACTTCTTTAATGCAAGACCTATGCAGGAGAATACATGACAGAAAGAATCTACCCAAGGCAGGCCTGCCTTCCTTTTCTCAGTTATAGGGATCACTCGTGTGTTTGTTGATGCTGCGTACAAGGATTGCAAGGTGGCTGTTTCACTAGTGGTGAGAGATGGGAATTTGAGGACCATCTTTATGAAGATCCTTAGGATGGATGATGGTGCGGTGGTTGAGGCAGAAGTGTTGGCCATGATTATGGCATTGAAGGAGGTGTGCTACCATAGATGGGCGTCCCCAATGATGTTTCTAGATTGTCAAGTCCTTGTCAATTGGGTGAAAAATGAAACTATTTCTGATGGGTAGTGTGCCCATTTGTTTTATTGTATCTTTGACTTTTTTAAGCTTTTAAAGACGAATGTTTGTTGGAATCCAAGAAACCGTAATAGGTTGGCTCTTACCCTGGATTTTTGGGGTTCTAAAACTGATGTTTCTAATGTGTTTTTTTGTTAGGAAGGTAGCCCCCTTTCTAGATACCATTCTTTCTGAGTTTTAATTTAGTTCTTCGGATAAAATATATATATATATATACACCTTAGAATAACTAAACATATACCCAAAATAAACTAAAAAAATATCTTGAAAAAAATTACCAATAAATACAAAAAATACAAATGTTTTTTTAAATAATATATATAAACTCAAGGTATACCCAAAATAAATTAAAGTGTCAAGGTGAGTGTTAGTTGTGGTTGCCAGCAACTGATATTTCATTGGGTACAGTTGGTGCCTAGAAACACCAAAAACTCCATGAATTGTTGTATGTGTATAAAATCCAATCTTATCTACTGCCAATTGACCTTCCACACAGTTTAGACTTCTAGTAGGGTATTCTGTTTCACTTTTAATAAACAAATAATTCTTCATATATATATATATATATATGGCAAAGAAGCTTTACCATCTGTAGCACACACATCGAATCCAGTAGCGACTTCATTGGCGAAATTGAAGGTGTCTTTTTCAGAAGGAGAGGTCGACATAAGCATAGGTGTATAAAAAAATATAGAGGAGACCGTATAAATGTAAAGATAAAATTGAAAACTTAAATTTGAGGAAAAGAACCATGATACCATAGAAAGAAAATTGAAGGCAAAATTAGTAAATCATGTACATTTGTCTATTATATATTATAGGGAGAATCTATGGTACATGTAATGCCCTACTTCCTTAGAGTCGTTACTAAGTGAGTTAAAAACGTGTCACCAACTCGCTAATTAAGGTTCAATGTTAAAAGTGTAAACTATGACAAAAGTCGTTTAAAAGCACTTAATATAAAAATGTGGTCATTCCTTGAAAACATAAAGAGTTAAACATTCGGGATCCCAAAATACTATTTAGAAAATACTTTACATCTCAAAATACATTTAAGATCGACTTAGGCGACAAATCCACCAATACAGTACATTTTCCAAAAAAATAGCCCTAGTCGTGGCGGCCAGATAGGCCGAACATGTACCCATCGCCCCACGCTCTCCATACTCATGGTTGGTCGACCTTTCCCTTGCCCTTACTTGCACCATAGAGCACCCATGAGCCGAAACCTAGCAAGAAAACTTAACACAAAACAAATAACATATGCATAACTATCAACAACATACAACAAACCAGCCAATAGGCTAAACACATAGCGGCCATGCAGTCCCAAGAGTGTTATATGTTATTATTTCGAGCCTAGCCATTAAACGAACAAAAAAAGGAATGGGTATGAGTACTTACGGATTCATTGGAATGAGTAGAATTTGGAAGGAGTGAGGCCATTCGTCCATAAGAAGGCCAGCTTGAAGTTCGGAGGATGGTTCGACATATCCTCAAAAATCTTCTTCTCCTTTGGGTAGCTTGACAAATAGTAGAAGCCATCTCCTCCCCGAGCTCAAGAGGGGTTTCTCTTCAGACAAAAGAGATACAAGATCTCTTGAGGTGGGGTCCTACCTACTTCAACTCATGGTACAGGGACTTGAGGGCGGACATAACCCTATAAGAATTGGTCTGGATTTGGAATGGGGCAAGTCCAAAAAAGTCCAAAAAATCCTTAAAAAAGGATTTCAGGGGCAATAGGGCCCCTGCCTTCATATGCTCGCGACTCCAGGCCGCGAGCTTAATCTTGCTATCGGGTCTGCCATCACCCGGGGCGTAGCAGCTCCGCTCGTTCGGAGATGCAGGTCGGCACATTAGCATGCCAAAGAGCTTCAGGCTGTGGCGAGCTAGAATGTCAAAAATTTGGCCCGTTAAGGTAACCGAGCTCCAATAATGTTCTGCCTCAAAAAAACTTTCTTGTAGGGTCGGAATAGAGGTCTCTTGAGATATAGAGGTGTGGCCTGAAGGGTCCTCCACCAGTGAAAAGGAAAGTGCACCAGGCTCGTAAGCGACGGTGACTGTGAGTTTGGGATCGAGAGGGATAGGTCTGAGCTTGGGGTCCGGATCTAGATAAATCGCGACCCAAAGTTTCTTTCTTTTTCTTTCCTCGACCTCGTCAATCTAACGTCAAAAATGGGATCAAATATCCTCTTGTTCGCACCTCACGTGGTGCTTGCGTATCAGCCACTGGTTTCGAGTGAAGGGAGACTCTGGACTAGGAAGTGATGGAGAATAAGGAATGGCGAGCACTGACCCCCACCGATTCTCAGAGTTCTGCGACATCTAGCAAGAAAGAAAAGGGTGAGGGCCAAGCTTACAAGAAATCAGAGTATAGTTTTGGTGATTCGAGCTCGAAAGCCCGAGATCATGGAGTAAGGTAAATCAAGACCAAGGTCTGGAAAGGATAGATCGAATTCGAAGATAATCCCCCGAAGTATTGTAAAGTTCGGGCTTCGAGCGTGTACTTAATGCGAGAGTGAGAAAGTTTAGATTCATTTTAAGAATCCCGGATTTTCAGGGATAAAGTTGATGGTTACCCAAAAATGTGATAATTTTGGGATTTGTGCAATTAAAAACCCTAATTCAAAACCCCCATTTCTTCGCTTACACGATACACTACCTATAATCTAAAAAATCCTATGCTTTTATTTTTTGCACTAAATATGGGTTTTAGAACTTTGTTGTCAAATACTTTGAATCGAAAGTATCAGCTAAAAAGTGTGACTAAGTCTACCGACTATAGCATACATTCATATGGGGATGAAGAACGTAAAAATGCATGAAGAAACAAAAGAACAAGAAAATTACACATAGTGTCTGCCGAATACAGTGAGATCGATGACTGTAGGAGCGGTTGCAAGGAAGCTTTCACGGAGTCGATAATGCCAAGGTTGTTATGTCTCTTCGGTTTGGAGAACATGCAAAGAGGAAAGTAAGCTCTGGTTTTTTCTTTCTCTCCAAAACTTGAGACGTTAAGATGAAAGTGAAGAAGAATAGAAAGTGAGACTATATATATACACCAAAAAAGGAGGTCAAGGGTCGAGATAATCAGGGCCTTTGGATTGAATTGATATTAGATCATACGGTTGGGTTCAAACGTGAGGATGGCAGAAAAAAGCTGAAAAGTGAAGAAACATGGGCGTATTGGAAAAGTACTCAAGTACTTTGTTTGAGTAATATGTGGCTGACGTGTGTCCACACTCGAATGTAGTAGGTGGCCCGATTTTCAAAGGTGGCAGTTCAAAAGTTTCCTTCTCATAGGATTCGAACTGATACTTTGGAGGGGGAAAAATGTTACACCCAGATTTTGAGAATGCATATTTCGATCTCGAAATTCAGGCTCGTAAGGTCTAAGCTCGAAATAAGCATATTCTTCATGTAATCATCATTAATGAGAAAGTCAAAGATAGTCTCGCTGAGCAGTAAAAGTGACGACATCGAAATTGGTGAGCTCGGAAACTACGTAGTCTCAGAGGTGTTCAAAGGTCAAACGTTAGGCTCGAAGCTCACAATGGCAATAATTCAACACTTATAAAAGTCTCCTGCATCAATTCCTACCATCAAAAAAGACGGTTCAAGCTCAAGGATTGTGAGCTCGAAGAGGATGATGTCGTCAACATTACTTGTTAAGAGCATAGGCGAACTGAGGTGTCAAGATCGCGATGGATGAACGATCTCGAAGGCGTATGAGTCTAGTGTCTAAGCTCGTAAGCTGTGTGTAAACATGTTTATTGTTGTAAAATCCCTATGTTTAAGGGATCAGATGTAATCTGTTATTAAATCACAAATATCATGGGATATATACACAAACGTAGCAACTGAATGCATTTAATTTAATTTATTTGTGTCATATCTTCCCGAAATCTGTGGAAAGATATTCGGTAAACCCTTTCTATAAAGAGAGTGGAACGATTCATTTGTAGATATTGAAAAACTGGTATTGGAAAATTTCTGTATAATTGCTTCCAGAAAGCTTTAAGAGAATCCCAAAAAGTGAATAACACAGACTCGTGGACTAGGCAGATTTTAACTGCTGAACCACGTAAAAAATCGTGTCTATATTGTTTGTTTCCTTTGGTATTTTTTGTTTAATTTCTCTTCATTTCTAAGTTGACGAAAAGCGGCGTTAACACTTTGGTTAATTGTTGATAAATTCTATTTAAATTAAATTGATATTTTTTTTTCTTTTTCAAATTAACCTAAATCAAGTTGATTGTTGAGAAAGGAAATTTAAATTAACTTTTGTTAATTGTTGATAAATTTCATTTAAATTTACTTATTTTTGTGAGAATTTAATTAATTTGAATTTTGGATAAATTCTAGATAATTAATTGTGATATTTTTGCAAATGAAATAAATTGTGGTATTTTTGCATAATTCATAGACTTGCTCATATAATAACATGACTAGGCCCATCCAATTATAACATGTTTGTATGCACTATATGTGGTATTTTTGCAATTGAGCTTAGATGCATATAGTGGCCCATATGTTCGTTAGATATATGGATTTTGCCAAATAAAATATTCATAAAATGATAGGTTTTATTTGGGCCCATTAGAAATGTAAAGTTTAAATTCCTCTCTTGTGGGTAGTTTACCTTGTTAAGGCCCATTTTCTTTGCATGACTATAGTGGGCCTAATCAATTAATAACAATTAGTAAAACGAAGATTTAAATTCTTGTCTTTTGGACCTTGTATGGAAGTACGGGGGCCTTAGTAGTGGGAACGACATATTGGACCCAGCCCTCCTCCATACAAGCCTAATTGTTAAGGCACATTTACTTGAGTTTGACTTAATTGTATACATTCATTATATTAGTTAGACCTAAATATTGATTAGCAAAAAATTAATTCTAAATTAATTGAATTTGTTTCAATGTGACACTTTAAAATTAATAGGAAATTATAGGACTTTGGTTTTAAAAATTTAATCTTTTCAATTTTTTTTTGGAGAATCATAGTCATTAATTTTTTAATAATAATAAAAATACTATTTTTAATTTTATAATGAGCTTATTTTAAGAATTATATTCAATCTCCACCGTTGGTTTAACAAAGTCAATATAACTTAATGGAGCCTCGAGACGCTTTGATTCGTCCCCCTACGGAACGTGTTCATTAGTTATTTTGACAAGGGTAGATTTTGAAAGATAGATAATTATAGGTCAAATTCTACTAGACTCACCCCTACGGTGACTACTAGGACTAAATCTATTGATTATCAAAACTGTGGGTCTAGCTCATAAAATAAGATATTTTGTTTTCTTATTTTGATTGAATAGTAGGTTGTTAATAGTGGTGTCCATTATTAAATAAGTTTACAACTTTATTTAACTAGTGGTATTTTTGACTCTCACCAACCGGGACAAGGATATCATAGATTAGTCGAAAATCTAAAGAAATAGAGATAAGATTATTTTGGTATTTTTTTCTCATATCTTACATATTTTTGTTATATGTTGTGTTATTTCTTGAAATTTGTGTGAATAGGAGTTTAATTGAGCAAAAGTGATTGATTTCTATTTTATTTATTATTGGTAGTTTTAAGTATGGTTGTGTCTACTCCCATCCTTTCTCAACTTTCGATGGAGAAACTCACTGGAGAAAACTTCCTTAAATGGAAGCAAAATATCAACATAGAGTTTATTGGTGACAACTCTGAATTCGTCATGACTGAGGAATCCCCAGAATGAGCACCGTCTCCGCATGTTCTTGATGGCACCGTAAATGCTTGGATAGCACCGTCTTTGCATGTTCATGATGGCACCGTGAATGCTCGGATGGAACCGTGTCTGCATGTTCATGATCAACTCAACTATGTCGTAACGCAACTCATGAACAAGCTTCAGACTTTTGAGTCTATCATGGGTGGACCAAGTAATGGAGGAGAAAAGAAGACAAGAACTACTACTGTTGTTGATCTAGCTAAGGCTGAAGCTAACCAAGCTTCGTCTTCGAAAGCTGGAAACAAGAGGAAAGGTGGACAAAACAACAACCCCAAGCCTGCAAAGGCTGCAAAGATGAGTGCACAACCAAATGCACAGACACCTAAGGGGAAGAACACGAAAAACAAGAAAGGTAAGGGTAAGTGTTTTCACTGCAAAGAGAAAGGGCATTGGAAACAGGATTGCCCCAAGTATCTAGCAGCTAAAAACAAAGGTAATGATTATAGTTCATTTATCTTGGAAACATGTGTTTTAGAAAATGATAAATCTGTTTGGATTATTGTTTCTGGATCTACCAACCATGTTTGTAACTCTTTACAGCTTCTTGAATCGTGGGAGGAAGTGGACGAAGGCGGCTTAAAGCTTAGAGTTGGGAAGGGAGCGTTCATTGCGGTCCAAGATAGAGGAAAAGCTCGTCTGAAGTTCATAAATAAATTTTTAATTTTAAAAGTTGTATTTTTTATTCTTAATTTTAGTAGAAATTTAATTTCAGTTTCCATGTTGCAATTAGAACAATTTTGTTTTGACTTTCTCAAGTTCTAATATCTATTTCATTCAATGGATCACAATTGTGTATCGCATGTTTGGAAAGCGGGCTTTATATTCTGCGACCTAATGAACCCCTCGCTTTTAACAATGATTTATTCAAAGTAGCTAAACCTGTGACCAATAAACGTCAAAAGTCCGATAACAATAATATGACGTATTTATGGCACTTGAGACTAGGTCACATTGGCTATAATAGGATTCAAAGACTTACAAAGGATGGGCCTTTGGGGAAACTCACCTTAGGTGAATTACCTGTCTATGAATCTTGTCTAGAAGGCAAACTGACCAAGCGTCCATTCTCTGCAAATGGTGATAGGGCCAAAGAACCACTTGGACTTGTGCATTAAGATGTTTTAGGACCTTTGAATGTACATGCCAGGGGTGGATTTGAGTATTTTGTCACTTTCATTGATGATTACTCTAGATACTCGTGTCTTTACCTAATGCATAGGAAATCAGAAACATTTTCAAAGTTTCAAGAATTCCTAGCAATGACTCAGAACCAATTAGGTAAAACATTAAAGATGATGCGATCTGACAGGGGTGAAGAATATTTGGATATGTAGTTCCAAGATCATTTAACTGAACTTGGGATTTTATAACAACTTACTACCCCAGGTTCTCCACAACAAAATGGTGTAGTGGAACGTCAGAATAGAACTTTATTGGAAATGGTTAAATGCATGCTTAGTTACTCCACTCTACCAACTTCATTCTGGGGACATGCAATTGAAACCACAAATGACATTCTCAATGTTGTGTTGTCTAAATAAATCCCCAAAACTCCTTTAGAATGCTGGAATGGACGTGAACCTAGTTTACGCCATTATAGAATTTGAGGGTGTCATGCCCACGTCCTGAGGAAAAAGGAAGGAAAGCTAGAACCACGAACTGAAGTTTGCATGTTTATTGGCTATCCTAAAGGTACTCGGGGTGAACTTTTCTATAGTCATTCAGAAAAGAAAGTGTTTACTTCTACGAATGCTACTAATCTGGAAAATGACTATGTCCAAAACTTCAAACCACACAGCAAAGTAGTTTTGGAGGAGATGGTTACAGAATTGACTCCAACCAATGTTCCATCGTCATCAATGTGAGCTGATGAAATTCCCACTCTTCATGTCTATTTACCCAAAAAATATTCACTTGATAACGTGTCAAGATTAGTACGCACATGAGATGCACGTGACAATTTAAGTGGTTATGTTCTGGTTGACCATCGACCAGAGGAGACTTCACACGGCAAAGGGGATATTTCATAAGTGACCTGGGCTGGTCGCAGTATGTCAGTTATTTTCTAGAGATATTTTATCATGTATTTATGTAAACAGTGTAATTTCCATTATTATTCAGATATGTTTGTATTCTGTCGTTTTATTTGACTCTGTGCTGTTGACCATATCGAGGGTCAACAATGTCCAACCGACGCAAGTCGATTTAAATGACGAAAGTACCACTGTTCCTGAGCAAACAGTCACGAAGCCTCGTCGTAGTGGGAGGGCTTCTAGGAACCCAGTTCGCTATGGTATGGATGGTGAAACCAATATGGTTGTTTGTGACACTAGTGATGATGATCCGTGTCACCAACAATGGTTAGCCTTGAAAAGGAATTATGGCTCAAAGCCATGAAACAGGAAATGGAGTCCATGTACTCAAATTTCGTCTGGGATCTTGTGGAAGCACCTAGTGACTTTAGGGCCATTGGGTGCAAGTGAATCTACAAGAAGAAATGAGGTATTGATGGAAATATTGAGACTTATAAAGCTCAATTAGTGACAAAGGGTTATACCCAAAGAGAAGGCGTGGACTACAAGGAAACTTTTAGTTTGGTAGCCATGCTCAAATCAATTCGAAGTCTCCTATCCATAGCAGCCGCTCTCAACTATGAGATCTAGAAAATGGACGTCAAGAATACTTTTCTTAATGGAAAGCTTGACGAAGTCATTTATATGGATCATCCAGAAGGATTTAAAGTAGCTGGACAAGCAGGAAAAGTTTGCAAGTTGAATAGGTCCATCTATGGACTTAAGCAAGCTTCTTGTTCCTGGAATCTTAGGTTTGATGAAATAATCAAAACCTATGGCTTTGAAAAAAATATTAGCGAGCCTTTTGTTTACCAACTGAAGGCAAATCAAATAGTGGTTTTCCTAGTTCTTTATGTAGATGATATCTTACTTATTGGAAACAATGTTAAGAAATTGTCATATTTGTAGAATTGGTTGAGCACTCAATTCCAGATGAAGGATTTGGGTGAAGCAAGTTATGTTCTAGGTATCCAAATCATTAGGGATAGAAAGAACAAACTCTTACCTCTATCTCAAGCAGCTTACATAGATAAAGTGCTTGAACAATTCTCAATGAAAAATTCCAAGGAAATTTACCGTCCCTCCACTACAACAATTTTCACTTTTAATGACTCTCTATAATGACTTACACCAATGGTTTAAGTCATTAAAAGTATTCAGGGATATTTAAAGTCTAATGGTGTAAGTCATTAAAAGCTCTTGTTGATGACTACCAAGGTAAGTCATTAAAAGTGGTGGGAGACGTTAATTGAAAAATATGAATATAAAATTATTGATTTTTAAAATATCAGACTTGTAAGAGCATCTGACGTCTCCCCTGGGAAGACGTGCCAGACATCTAACGTCTCCCCTAGGGAGACGTGCCACATGGGACGTCTCCCCAGGGGAGACCTTAGATGTCTGGCACGTCTTCCCAGGGGAGACGTTAAATGTTTGGCCTAATATATATATTTAGCCTTTCTTTCTTCTTCCCCGAGCGCACAATCCAGAGGCGAAGAAGGGCAATTTTCTAGGCGATTTCAGGGCCATTTTTTGACGATTTTGGGCGATTTTAGGCTCAACAAAGTAAGAAAGGCTAAATATATATTATAAGTGTTGTATAATAGTTAGGATAATTTTCATGCTTATTGTCTCTAGTTATTAAGAAATTGATATTGAGATTTTAGGGTTTATGAGTTGCGGTTTTTGGTGATTTTTGGCTCAACAAAGTGGATTTAAAGCATATTTGAGGTAGGATTTCAAGATTAAACAATGTATTATAGTTAGAATGGTAGAAAAAATTATTTTTGTGCATTTTTTTTATATGATTTGTGGGTTTTATTAGAAATATTAGTTTAAAGTATGAAAAATAATTTTTATGTATATTTGAGATACTATATTGTTTAATTTTAAGAAGATACCACATTATTTACTATTTTAAAATTTTTATTACTATTTAATCCGAAAATTATACATTTTTTAATTAATTTTTAATATTTGTTAAGCATATATATGTAAATATGTGTTTGCTAAAATGTATTTAATAATTGTCTAAAATAAGAAAAATAATTTAATTTTAATTTTACATAAAAAATAGTAATTCGAGTTTATAATGTTTATAATTTTTTTAATTTATATTATTATTTAATTAGAAATTTATATATATTTGTAATCTTTATTAAAATTTAACTAGGTTATTTATATATAGTTATGTTATTTTATTGATTTAGTAATATTTTATTAATTAATTAATTTAAATTTTTAAGTTGTGGTTTTAACTGAGATTTTTGCCTCAAATTTTCGATTTCAAGCACACATTTGAGGTTTTTAAGTTTCTAAAATTTCAATAATAAATTATTGTTAATCTAATTATTTAATGAAGTTTGTTTATTAATATTTTATTTATTAATTAATTTAATTTTGTAGGTTGTGAATTTAATAACAAAGTGCGCTCTTTGCAAAGTGAAGTAAATTTGTTAGCAATGACTATTAATTGCAAGTGGTACATAAATTATCTTCTTTCTTGTTTTAGTATTATTAAACTTTTGTTAGAGGGGTTTAAATATCTTAAATATTCATCCATAGTGAAGTAGGTTCTGAGATTAAAATTGTGTGTTTCGGTGATAACAAAAGGTTGAGAATTGTGTGTTTTAGTGAAGTAGGTTATGGAAAATTTGTTTGTGTGCTGCGGAGCTATAAGGAAGAAACTTATTGTGTGTTATTTAAATTTTTTGACTTGTTGTTCACAGATGGTTAGATCACTATTATAGGGGAAATGCTGCTCGATTTTGTCTAGAATTACGTATTTTATTATTCTATTATTATATTTGTATTATGTTGTGCTTATTCGATTGGATTTGATTAGATTGACAGATGGTTAGGTTACTAATATAGGGGAAATGCTGCCCAATTTTTCGTATGCTTATTTAGTATTTTTTTTAGTTTAATTTTTCATAGACATAGGAGATGATATGGATAGAAAATGGATGTCAACGAATAGGTTATCCGTGGAATATAAAAACGGGGCCAACCTTTTTCTGACCAGTCTACCAAAACATCCTGATTCCAAATTAAATATAAATTGTGTAACCTAAAGTAACTAACTACAATTTCAATTATTTTGACAATCTATAGTTGAATTTTACTTATATTCGTTATATTAAGTATTTTTAGTTAAATATTAGTGTCCACACCAACCAGACAAGTGACATTTGGATATTATGTGATGAGGATGTTGAAGGATTACATTGAACATCCACGACCTGGACATTACTTGAAGAAAGAGGTATGTATATATAAATTTATACAAAGTTAACAATTTATTTATTATTAAAGTATATATAATTAAATAATAATTAACTAATATATTTTACTTTGTATTTTTTTGTAGCTAAACACTACGCCATATACACCAGCACAGATTAATGAACTGCGATAACACTGGGTGAACCATATGCTACCGATAATTCAAAGTCATTGTCCCACATATTAGGTTTTTTTTTACATTTTATTTCTTACCATATGTCTAGCTAGCTAGAGTAATATTTATTAATTTTGTATGTTTAACAACAAATATTACAATTTTGTATATTTAGCTAGCAAAAACATATTATATACACATTTCGGTTTTATTAATGAAAATTCACAATTTAAATTTGCATATAATTTAGATTTTTTAATTAATATATTTAATTCTATTTCAAAAAAAATTAATATATTTAATTCTATTAATTAATATACTAAAAATAATTATTTAATTATTTTTTAAAAAAAATTACAAAATCCAATGACGTCTCCCAGAGGGAGACGTCATAGGTTGTACACGTACACCCTATGGCGTCTCCCAGGGGGAGACGTTGGAAGTCTACAAAGTCTCCCCATGGGAGACGTCATAGGGCCACTTTAGATGGCTCCTGCAACAACGTCTCCCCTAGGGGGAGACATTAACTGTCTACAATGTCTCCCCCATATAGCCATTAAATGTCTATTTTGTTGTAGTGCTCCATGGAATTCATCTTTCAAAGAAGCAGTCTCCCAGACTCCTGAAGAGGAAGATGCAATGAGAAAAGTTCCTTACGCATGTGTAGTTGGAAGTCTAATGTATGATATGTTGTGTACTAGACTAGATATCTGCTATGCAGTGGGAGTAGTGAGCAAGTATCAAACCTAGGACCGGAACATTGGATAGTAGTTAAGCATAACCTGAAGTATTTAAGGCGAACTAGGGATTATATGTTTGTCTACAAGGGTGGTATTCTGAAACTTGTAGGCTACATCGATTTAGATTTTCAGACTGATGTCGATGACAGGAAGTCTACTTCTAGAATTGTGTTTACTCTTGGGGGTGGAGCTATAATATGGAGAAGCGTAAAGTAGTCGGCAATCTCATATTCCACCATGGAGGCTAAGTACATAGTCGCATCACAAGCAGCTAAGGAAATTGTCTGGCTAGCTCTCTGCCTGATCCACTCATCTCAAAAGCTCCGACCTTACTTCCAAGCACATCATATCCATGTGTTGGCTAACCAACCACTGTGACAAGTTTTGTCCAAACCAGAGGCCTTGGGAAGATTGCTAAAATGGGCAGTTGAACTCGGACAGTTCGAAATCACTTTTCACCCGAGAACGACTATAAAGAGACAGGCCCTGGCAGAGATCATCGTAGAATGTACTGGAATGTCCGACAACGAGGTTATAACCCTAGTCCGCGAGCTGTGGAAACTTTATGTCAATGGATCTTCCAATGAAAATGGATCGAGGGCAGGAATTATACTAATTACTCCAGCAAGAAATTGTTTTCATTCCGCCTTGAGGTTCAGCTTCGAAGCATCTAATAATGAAGGTGAATATGAAGCATTATTGGCATGACTTCGAATAGCCAAGGAACTCAAGGCGAAGGCAATACACTGCTACAGTGATTCGCAGTTGGTGGTCAATCAAATTTTAGGGGAATATCAGGCCCATGGCATAAGGATGGCTGCGTATTTAGAAATAGCCAAGGTCGCACTTTAACAATTTGAGTTCTACACCATAGAGCAGGTTCCCCGAGAACAAAACTCGAATGCAGATGCCCTAGCCAGGTTCGCTATGTCCAACGAGATCGACACTCTAAACGTGGTCCCAATAGAATTTCTATCGACCCCCAGTATCAACAAGCATGAAGAAGAAGACGTTCCCATGATTGACTCTGAACCAACCTGGATGACCCCAATAGTTAATTACCTCGAAACCAACATTCTCCCAGCAGAACAGAATGAGGCTCGGAAATTAATGTATCACCTTCTGAGGTACACTATTGTGGAAGGAATGTTGTATCAAAAAGGATATTCTATGCCACAACTCCGATGCGTGACTCCACTCGAGGCAAAGGAAATTCTAGAAGAGATTCATGAAGGATTTTGTGGACACCACACTAGGGCTGTGCAAAAAATTTTACAACCCGAATAAACCGCCCAAACCAACCCGAAAAAACCGCCAAAAAACGCAACCCGAATAAACCGACCAAAATTTAAACCGCCCAATTGTTACATTGGGCGGGTTGAAAATAATTATCAACCCGCCCAATATAACCCAACCCGCCCAATTAAGAATTTATTATTTTTAATATATTTAAATAAATATTTAAATTAATAAAGTTTTGTTTTAATTTTTTTACTATAAATTTAAAATATTGTTTTAAGCTTAAAAATATAAACTTCACACTATTAATACTAGTATTTAAAAGAAAAAAATTACAAAAATGTTTAAAAAAAAAATACCACTTTTGTTTGGGCGGGTTGACCCGACCAACCTGCCCAACCCGACCAACCCGCCAAAAAAAATACAATTTCGGTTTGGGCGGGTTAACCCGACCAACCCGCCCAAATTATTGGACGGGTTAAAAAAAAAATTTTCTTAATTGGGTAAGTTACGGGTCACTTTTGCTAACCCGATTATGACATTGGATGGGTAAAAATGCCTTGTAACCTGACCAACCTATCCAATGCTCAGCCCTAGACCACACTGGGGGGCATAGTCTATCGAAAAAAGTTATAAGGCAAGGATACTTCTAGCCCACTGTCAAAGCAGATGCATTTGAATATGTCAAGAGATGTGATAAATGCCAGCGATTCGCCACAATTCTGTGAGCTCCACCGTCAGAGCTAACCATGATGACCTCCCCATGGCCATTTGCGGTATGGGGAATTGATCTTATAGGCTCATTACCAACTGGCAAAGGTGGAGTGACGTATGTTGTGGTCGCGATTGATTATTTTACAAAATGGACCGAGGCCGAACCCCTGGCAACAATTACCTCGAAAAAAGTTCTAGACTTTGTGGTAAAAAAACATCATCTGTCGATATGGGATGCCCAGAAAAATAGTGTCTGATAACAGTACCCAATTTGACAGTGAATTATTTACCCATTTTTGTGAAAAAAAAATGGAATAATAAAAAGCTTCTCCTCCATTGCCCATCCCCAAGCAAATGCCCAGGTCGAGGCAGTCAATAAAACCCTTAAAGGCTCCCTGAAAAAGAGGTTGGAGGAGGCTAAAGGAAAATGGCCCGAGGAGTTACCCCAGGTTTTGTGGGCATACCGAACAACAGCTCACACTTCCACAGGGCATACCCCTTTTCCCTGGCATATGGTTGCAAGGCCATGTTATCGATTGAGGTTGAAATACCTACAATTCGAAGCCATGCTTACAATCAAGCCTCGAACCAATCCCAGCTCGAAGTAAGTCTGGACCTTATTAAAGAAAGGCGAGATGAAGCTTAACTGAAGAACGCAGCATATCAGCAGCGAGCCATCAAATACTTCAATAAAAAGGTTCGAAGTAGATAGCTCGGATTGGGAGACTTAGTATTAAGATGTGTATTCCTAGCTACAAAGGACTCATCTTCTGGAGTACTCGGACCTAACTGGGAAGGACCTTACCAGATCGAGTCCGTTATTTGACCTGGATTATATAAATTGGCCAGATTAAACAGAGAATCAGTACCACGAGCTTGGAATGGTGAACATCTACGACCTTACTATCAATAGTGTAGGAATGATGTTTCATTGTAACCAAGCATGTTTGTTTTTACAGAATTTTTATGAATAAAATATTCGATTTTGATCAAAAGTCATTTTCTTTATTAAATGTTGTATTTTTTGCAAACTCTCTTAATTCAATAACCTATGGCCACACTCATAGGATATTAATGGGGCATCAGTTGTATACAATAATACCATAAGTTTTAAAAAAATAAATAACGTAAAATAACAATGTCTGGATAGTTAACCCAACATGAAAATGTTATATACACAAAAACTAGAAAAATGTGTAGATCATCAACCCGACATAGAGGTTTTAAGTGTATATGCGAGCAAAAGCAATCTGGATACAACCAGAGGCGCGAGCTAAGATGATCCGGATGTAACTAGAGCATCAGCAATATAAGTGTCTTGATATAACCAAATACGCGAGCTAAGATGATCTAGACACAACTACATCCAGAGGCGTGAGCTAAGATGATCTGGATGTAACCTGAGCATCAGCGATATAAGTGTCTGGATATAACTAGATACACGATCTAAGATGATCTGGACACAACCAGATTATAAAAAAATTACAAGTGTAAGGATTACAAACCAAACACGACCTAAATAGGTTTGGAACAAACCAGCTAAAACTAATTGACGAAAGTTGGAACATAAATAGACCTACTTCGAGCTAAGTCAAGATCAAGGCTGGAATATTTTGCAAAAAGATATTTTCAACCTCACAACCTTAAGGAGCTACTTGAGGAAGAGGAAAAGTGACTAGAAAAGCAAGATATAACTATACTACCTATCTTACATGCCATATAAGTACTTTCGAGTGCATGGTAAAAGTAAGGTCCGACCTTGACAAATAATGAGATCGGACATGGATACATTGAGCAAACCATGCATGAATGCATTGGAACTCGAGCTTAAATCCAACAGATGTCTGTATGAATAAACGAACATAAAGGTAAGCAATTAATATAAAACAAAAATATTAAATCAAACGCCTTGCATAAAATTTAAATTATCAAATATGAACATTTGAGAAAACAAAAAATAGTTTTGATATGAGCTGTAAATTGTTTTTGCCCCGGCGGTATGAAAAAGAAAAAAAAAGGTTACAAAATTATTAATGGGACGCAGCCCATGATCTTGCTTCTAGGAAGCAGGAGCATCCCCCTCGGCGGCATCTGACTTCTCCTTAGCCTTTTCAGCCTCCTCCTCAGCATCCTCTACCTCCAATCGAGCTTGCCACCTTGCCAAGAACTCATCCTCAAGGGTATCCAAGAAGTTTGTATCGAGGTCGGCATTGTTGGCCCAGATCCTGTACCTGGCCATGTCCACTGCACAATCCTTCTTTTGCTTGAATTCTTCAAAGGTGGCCTTTTTCTCCTCCTCGAGCTTAGCATTTAACTTCTCAAGCTCCTTGATTCTTGAGTTCTCCTCCTCAAGCTCCTTGATTCTCAAGCTCTTCTCTTCGAGCTCAGCCTCCAGCTTTGACTTGGCAGCTTTAAACTAGTCAGTGAGCTTAAGCTGGAGATTCTTCGACTCCTGAGCATAAGACATGCTCGAATGAACCTCATTGTTCAGCTTGTAATTCAGCTGATCAAATGCAGCAAGGCCTAATACACAAAAAAATTGGGTCAGAGCATATACTAAATAAACTCAAACAAACATGACAAAGGAAAGTAAATTACCGAGGAGATGAGCTCGCTACCCTTGTCATAAAGGATAGTGGTGTCCCGATAGTTGTTTAGGAACTGCCAGTGGGAGGCGTCGAGGTTGCTAAAGCTTTGCCCCCCCCCCCCCCCGAGACAGGACATCCGATCCAAGGGTGGATCCATGTATTCCCAAGGCATTGTCAATAACATACTCACTAGAGTGAGTCGAAACCGATAGCAGGTGCTCATGAGCTAGAATCGGCTTCTTTGGAGCTGGCACGGTTTCCTGGGAGGCTTGAATGGAAGGAGGCAGAGGAAGAGTGACTTTGACAGGTCCATCGACCTTGGGGTTTGTGGCCACGGTTTGGCTCGGGCCTTGGGGACCCGGCAGAGGAGTCATCTCAGTCCTTTTTGGGACCTTAGCAGGCCGTCCCATTTTTTGCGACGCCCTCAGGCGTTTGCTTTGTTTGGCCCCTAAACAACGATTAAGCACGTTATCGAGGTCAGAGTACATATCGCCTACATAAACGAGTCACACGTTAGTTTACGAGCTTAAAATACTAAAAAAGAAACAAAGATTCAAGTAACAAGAAACCTAACTGGAATTCTCCCCCGAGCTTGTGCTCGGCGACCAAGTAATCCCCCTATCTTCAGAGGAGGCTAGGGGAGTCCCATCCCTATATGTGGAAGTTAACCTCGAAAGGTCTCTATAGTCATTTGTTCCATATTGAACGACTACCCTATCCCAAACTTCATTTAAACTATACATAGTTTGGTATTTCCCTAGCCAACTATCAAATTTATGAACCCTCTCAACTACCCAAGACCATACATGGAAATTATCCCTGGAATCCGGGAATAGGATTAGGGTGTCAGGTTTATGTTTAATTAAGGAAGGGGACCACAAGGCCGAGCTCTGAATGACTTTACCTCTACCACTCGAGCTCGAAGCCTCGTCGTTTTCTTTGTTTCCCAAGCATGGACTCTTATGGCGACGAACTGGGGAGCAGACCCTCGAGCTTGTTGACATATGCCTCAGAGGAAGCTTATCAGTAGGGAGTGGCACGTGCTCAAACATGGTATATTTACGGTAAGCGGCATTATTCGTCGACTGATCCTGCTCCAGGAGGCCGCAGGCTCGAAGCTTATCTTCGTGAAGAAGATAAGAGAGAGAACGCCTACCATACGGTAGTTGGAGCAAGGTTGTCTTATGCTCCCTCATCATGTCCATAGGAGTGGGACGATGATTGTAACGCCCTAGATAGCCAAGACCGCTACACTGTATGTTTATAAAGATACAGGACTCACTAATCAAGTCATTTAATTAAAAACGTGTCACTAACCATGAATATGCTAGGGTTAAAAAGGGTTTTGGTTTCAAAAGATACATCTTATATATATAAATAGTTTTACACATGGGATCCCAAAAAGAAACAATGTTTAAAAGTCGATTTACAGAATCTCCAAAATACAGACAACCATCGGCCATTCTAAGGCAAAACAGACATTTCTGGTTCCCTTGTTCCTGCTTTCCCCTCAACCGTGGCGGCTGAGCAGCTGGTCATGTACATTCAGTTCACAGAGCTCTCCAAGTTAGGGCTGATCAAGTTTACCCTTGCCTTTACCTGCACCACGTAGCACCCATGAGCCAAGGCCTAGCAAGAAAACATAATATGCATCACAAACAACAATAACAGACAATTAATCCTTTAAGCATGATCAAACACTTAGCACTCATATTAACCACATAGCATGTATTCAAAATCAAAGTTGCAACCTAGCATTAATTACAATCAAGTTACATGATTAATAGGGCCGACAACTTAGGTCGCACCCTCTGTCTACCCCACTGACCCCGACCCGCTTAAACCGAGCTCAGTGCATAATAAGTTGTCCTCGGCTACCAGTGGTCGAGCCGTGCCCTGTGCGATAGTGTAACCTTGGCACTCTTAGGCCATTGGTTCACTGTTTACATGGCGTAATACCATCCTTTCAAAGCATACATATTAGGGAACCCTTAGCCCCATTACAATTACACAACCGGGTGCAGTTTTCTTACCTTTAATTTCTACGTTCACTTACTACGAGCGACGTCCCTCGAGCATGATCAGTTTCCCGAGCCCTAGCTTAACACCTAGTCACAACCAAGGTAATCGATTCCATTAATATTCAAATAAAGGTTTTTGGGTACAATGCTAGCTTCCGGGACATCGAATTCCACCAAACACGGTGGTGAAATCGATCCCGATCACCCTAGGTTAGGCTCCCACGCTTAAAATCCTCAAAAGACCAAAAATGCACCCAAGGGCTGCGGCCCCTGAAACCTAGTCGCAACCCGCCTCTGAAACAGAAACCAAGCCCCTCTGAAGGCAGACACGCGTCGCGGCCCTGCCCTGTGGCGCCGTGATGCTCCCCTTTGGTCGAGCCTCCTTGTCTTCCTTGCTTCGTAGGGCCGCAACGCTCCAGAACAGAACCGTGGCCCACCCCTTCATGCCCAGAAAATTCACCATTTCTAGCATCCTAACCTCATTCAAAACCACCCCAAAGAACCCTAATTCAAAACCCATTAATCACAAAACTTTTAACATGATTCTAATAGCATAATCCAACAGAAATCCAGCTTGAAAACCTACTAAAATTCCATTTTGATTCCTGAAACCCAACAGCTTAAAACACCAAAAACAAGTCATGGAAACTCAGATTTTAACCTCTAAATTACGAATTGAAGCTTACCTTCCTTGCTGAACCACTTCCTTGAAAACTTCTGAGCTAAAACCCCAGCTCTCAGCTTCAATTTAGCCTTTAAACATCAAAACCATAAACACCTTAATATTCAGCCAAAAACTCAGAGTTCTAACACCCAAAAACAAAATGCAATTCTTACCTTGATCCTGGTTGAGTGTCCCTTAGTCAGAACTAGGCTAATCCTTCATAAATTCAGCTCAAACACAGAATTTCCACTTGAATTATCCTTAGATTTTCTGTAGTTTCCTTAAGAGAGAAAAGAAAGAGAAGAGAAGAAGGAGAAGATATGTTAAAGGGTTAGTTTTGACTTTTGTTCTACTACTTTCCATTAACTTAGTCTAATCTTAGCCAGTTAAGTCAATCCCGAGGCTCGGGGTACCGGAAACGTCCCCGAGGGCAAAATGGTAAAATTCCCCAATATTCCCGCCTAAGCTTCCTAACCTCAATAGATCTCCATATATTTATTTCCATAACTCGATAACGCAAATAATCATCTAATACCCGAATTACCCCTTGACTTGCCCCAAGTAAAGTATTAAGCCCCGTTGTGACTTCCCGCTAACTGGCTCCCTAAGATCGCCTTAAGTCGCACGCTGCAGATCTATCCACATAATAATGTGGTTCTCACAGATATAACATTTAACCACTTTTACATCCATATAATCATACAAGCATGCTTATCATATAATCATGCATTAAATCAATAAATTCACACATAAACCAATTATGCCTTCCCGGTGCACTAATCAAGGCCCTTAAGCCAAATTAGTGATTTTGGGTCGTTACAATGATAGTTGGCTGAAGAAGAGGATACATGTCTATTAGTTCGAGTGTAAACAATAATTGAGCAAGAAAAGAAAGGGGAATATGTACTTACAAATTCGCTGGAACGAATAGAATTTTGAAGGAGTCAGGCCATCTGTCCAAAAGAACGCCAGCTTGAAGTTGGGGGGGGGGGGGGGGGGGGGTGGGCATGTCTTCAAAGATCTTCTTCTCCTTGGGATAGCTTGAAAAGTAGTAGAAGACATCTCCTCCCTGAGCTTGGGGGGGTTGCTTTTCAGGCAAAAGAGATACAGGATCTCTCTGGACGAAGGTCCTTCCCACTTTAATTCGTGGTATAGCGACCTCAGGGCTAACAAGACCCTGTATGAATTGGTCTGGAGTTGGAAGGGCGCGAGCCCAACAAAATCTAGAAAATCCTTAAAAAAGGATTTCAAAGGCAGTAGATCCCCTGCCTTCATGTGCTCGCAACTCCAAGCCGCGAGCTTAAGTTTATTGTCAGGACGACCATCGCCCGGGGCGTAGCTGCTCCATTCATTTGGAGTAGGAGCTCGACACCTCAGCGAGCCTAACAGTCCTAGGATGTGGTGAGCCATGATGTCAGAGATTTGTCCCAATGAAGTAACCAAGCTCCAATAGTGCTCCACTTCGAAGAATTCCTCCCTAGAGGTAGGAATGGCAGCAAGTTGCGAGGTAGATGGACAGTTTGATGAGTCTTCCATCAGCGAGAACGTAAGATCACTAGGCTTTCAAGCAACAGTTACTTTAAGTGCGGGATCAAGAGGGATAGGTCTGAGCTCGGGGTCTGGGTTTGGATAGATTGCGACCTGAAGTTTCCTCCTTTTTCTTTCCTCGACCTCGTTGATCTGACGTTGAAAGTGGGCTCGAATGTCTTTGTTGACGCGGTTCCTCGCCAACAGGTAATTATACGAATAAACGGGATGGATTAGTGCTAAATAGTGAACCGTAATATGCAAATATTTATATTCTAAACTGGCTAAATTAGTATGGTGGGAAGGTTATCACTCCTTTCCTTTTAGGTGGTTCGAAGGTTAAAATCCCTCTAGTCCACCAATCAATATTATAGATATTTCTTGAGTATTCCTTACAGGGTGTTTCTTTTCCATCCAAAAAACCAACCCCTTGCAAAGCCCAGGGTCTCCCTATTTATAGGGAGAGGATATCTGGGTGCTGGTAAAGGGGGTCATCCCGTGACCTTCTTACCCATCATGTCACATCTGTGACACTAATGATTAATTCCTAAAACCTGACAATGAAGTGTTGTCTAATCAATAGGTAAGGGGGATAATGGGCCGCATGGCCCAAACCAGTCGTGGGTTGCCTGAACACGCACGTTTATGTTGCGTTTTCGAGAATTCAGGAATGGAGTAGACACGTGATGTCTGATATGCGCACGTTTACATTGCGTGGTTGACTTCACAAATGATTAGGGGTGCCAGATCTATGCCGCACCTCGAGCTTGATGTAGCATCAGCTCATGATATCTACACTGCTGACCTGATGCCTTCAAGCATACTTGCTAGCCCTTTGATTAGCTCGGGCTAAAGGTGGGGAGACTCGTAACAGCAGCTTCGGGCAGACAGTTTTCACGCGGCGGACTGAATTATGCCCTTTTCCAACTCGCTAATAACTCGTGGATATTTAGGGCGTACAGTCTTTCTACTCGCACCTCATGTTGTATTCGCGAATTAGTCGCTGGTTTCGAGCAAAGGGTGATTTTGGACTTGGAGTTATTGGAGAATAAGGAATTATGAGCACTAACCCCCACCGTTTCTCAAAATTCTGCGGCATCTAGCAAGGAAGAAAAGGGTGAGGACCAGGCATACAAGAAATTAGAGTAACATTTTAAGTGATTCAAGCTCGAAGGCCCGAGATCACAGAATAAGCTCGATCGAGACTGAAATCTCGAAAGAACAGGTCGAATTCGAGGAAAAACCTCGAACCGTTATAAGGTTCAGGTTTCGAGTGTGTATTCAACGTGAAGGAAGGAAAATGTGGATTCATTTTAAGGATCCCAGATTTTCAGGGATAAAGTTGACGGTTACTCAAAAAGGTGACAATTTTGGGACACGTGCAATTTAAAAGAAATCTACATTTGCATTTTTTGCATTAAAATTTGGGTTTGAAACCCATGATACCAATATTTTTTAATCCAAAGTTTATGCAGTATCAGCTAAACAATGTGGCTAAGATTACTAATTGCTACAAATATCCTTACAAAACTAGTGAAAAACTAGTAAATATGCTCACGGTGCAACAGAAATATAAAAATGCACAAAAAAAATAAACGTACGGGTTCAAGAACAAGAAACTTACACACTAAAGCTTGCGGATAAAGAGAGATTGTTGACTGTAGAAGTGGTTGCAAAGAAGCTCTCATGGAATAAAAAATGCCAAGAATATTATATCTCTTCGGTTTAGAGAACATGCAAATAAAAATAAAAAATTTCGACTTTGGTTTTTTCTTTCTCTCTGAAGCTTGAAATATGGGAAAAGAAGAAGAGAGGTTATATATATGTCCCATAAGGAGGTCAAAGGTCGAGACCATCCGGGTCTTTGGCTAGATTTGGTCTTTGATCGAACGGTTACGGGCAAATATGACGATGGCGGCAAAAAGCTGAAAGGTGAAGGGACATGGGCATGTTGAAAAATTACTTGAATGCTCTAATTAAGCAACCCGTGCCTGACGCGTGTTCGCACTTGAGTATATTAGGTGGCTCAGTTTCCGAGAGGAGCAGTTCAAAAGTTTCCTTCTCATGGGATTCGAACTGATACTTTTGAGGGGGCAAAATGTTACACCCAGATTTTGAGAATGGGAATCTTGATCTCGAAATCCAGGTTTGTAAGGTGTAATCTCAAAATAGTCAAGGTCATTATGTAATCCACCAGTCAAACATCTTGTGAGCTCGAGCAGTATGTATCCTCGAAGGTGCTCCGAGCATATAAGGTGAACTCGCAACTCATAATAGCAAGGGTTCAACACTTGTATAAGTTTCTTGATGCATCTCTTTCCCTCAGACAAGATGGTTCGAGCTCGAGAAGGGTAAGATCAAACATGACAACTTCGTCAATGGTTACTTGTTGGGAGCATAGGCGAAGTGGGATGACGAGCTCGTAATAGACAAACAGCCTCGAAGGCACATTGATCTAGTGTTTAAGCTCGTCGGCTGCATGTAAATGTATTTTTTGTTATAAATTCCCTATGTTTAAGGGATATGATGTAATTTGTTACCCAATCCCACATATTAGGGGATGTTACCACATACGTAGTAAATAATTCATTTATTAGCATTATATTATTTGATTTACCGAATATCTTCTCGAAATATGTGGGAAGCAATTCTGAAAACCTCTCTATAAATAGAGAGGAATAATTCATTTGTAAAGGGACTGAAATATTGATATTTGGAGAGAAAACTCTGGGCAATTATTCTCTGAAAGTTTCCAGAAAACTCCAAAGAGCTAATAATATAGATTCGTGGACTAGGCAGATTTTAACTGCTGAACCACGTAAAAAGATCTTGTTTTCATTCTTTTTATTCATTTCCTCTTGTATATTATTGTTTAATTGCTCTTCTTTTTTTAGTTGACGAAAAACGGCGTCAACAATAGAGATCTCATTTCTGTAATTAATATTAGTTTACTGAAGTATCATTTCCAAGGAACTAAGTGTTTTAAGGATAAAATACAATGAGGAGTAAAATGGTATTTTAGTCCCATCTCATTGTAGACCTTCTATATAGGATTGAGTGACAATTATGGTTGCAACAATGTATAATTAATAACGTATCTATATTTCTTATAGATCGTTCTATGAATTCAAGAGTGCAATTCCGAGTCTTTAGTGGAGTCACGAGGAATTAATAAGTTAGTAAATTTATTTGTTAGATTTATGATAACTTATTGGAGATTTATTTCATAGGCCCATGGTCCCCACTGTACCTTAGATAAAATCATCTAGATAGTTTCAATTAATTGATTTAATTATCAATTAGAATTATCAAAGTTGACTAAGTCAATTTTGGATAGTTTCACAGAGTTATGTTATTTAGAGAAAAAAAGAGAAATTAGGGCAAATTTATTAATTAAGATAAATTGGTATCTAAATTAACAAATAATTTTAAATCAAGGTTCAAATTATAAATAATTAATTTGATAAATAATTTAAATAATTATTTAATTAATTAAATCAATAGAAATAATACATGCATTGATTTTAAGTCCAATGGGCTTATAATCAAATGGGAAATTTCACGGGCCTAAAGTCCATGATAATTTCGACCTAGGGCTGATTATTGGCTATCATTTTATTGATTTTTTAATTAAATAAATGACCTAATTGAGTCTATAAAAGGAATGCTAAGAGAGAGTTGAAAACATAAGTTTAATCACTGGTTTTTTGATAGGTTTTAGATTCTCTCTAAACATAAGTCCTTTTCTGAGTCTTATTGTTATTTTCTCTTCTCCTCTCTATATCTATCTCATGTGTTGAGAATTGCCCACTCTAGTCTAGATCATTCTAAGGATACTTTGGAAGGCTGTGAAGAAAATTGAAGATTGGTTCAGTTTCTTGGTAATACTCTGCGACAGAAAGGATACAAGGGTTAGGGAAACTGAAAGAATGACTCTATTATTCCGCTGCGTATAATGTAAGTATTCTTATCATTATTTCTCTTTGAATTCAATTTTAGAAACCTGTTCTAGGTTATCTCATATTAATTTGTTTAATATTAGATCTACATGAAAATAAATATAGATCATGTATAAGTTTTCCCAAGAACAACTCCCTACTGTCTATGTCTACTAGCAATGCTCTAACCCATCTTCTAGAGACTACCAGTTCCACAGTTGGCAACAAAATCTGAAATCCCCTAGAATACAAATCACTAGGTCTACACAGCTGATTTATCACTCTAGCATAAAAAAATGAATTGGTTGCCCCTAAATCAATCAATGCTGTAAAAGAAGAACTAGCACTAGAAATCTGACCTGTCACGACCGAGGGGCTGGCCTCAGCCTCAGTCTGGGTCAAGGTAAATACTATGGCTGGAGCAAGACTATCACTTTGTTTCTGCTCTTCCTTCCTAGCTTGTGGGTAGTCCTTCCTCAGATAATTAATACTCCCACAAGTAAAGTAGGCTATGATCCTACACTCTCCCTGATGTCATCTTTTGCACCGAGGACACACTGGGAAACTCCTCCAGTTGTCTCCCCCGCCATGACAGCCACTGAAAGCACCCCGTGCCCTCCTATCCGAGCTAAGAGGAACAAAATAGTTTGGAGCCTTTCTCTTCTGCTCACTGGGGCCTTTACCCCGACTAGATCCAGTAAAAGGAGGCACCGTCCTCCGAGCATCACGCCTAGTAGTTCCCTCTTTCCATATCTGATCCTCGGCCCCTTCAGCTGTAAGGGCCTTATCCACTACCTGTGCATAAGTGGTCGTCCCCAGATCCAAAGTTATCTTGACGTCACAGGAAATCATGACATTCAGTCCTTGCACAAACTAATCTCTTCGTGTCGTGTCAGTTGGCACCAAATTCAGCACAAACTTTGCCAACCGGTCAAACTTCAATGCATACTCACTAACCGTCATTCGGTTCTGAGTCAGGTTGGTAAACTCATCGACCTTCGCAGCTCGAACTACGACACTGTAATACTTCTCATTGAATATGTTTTTGAACTCTTCCCATATGATAACTACAACATTCCTTCTCTACGACACAACATCCCACCAGACGCGGGCATCTTCTCTCAAATTACATTCTCATTCCCTTCCACCCTTATGAAATCCAGGATGGAAGAAATCATGTTCATCCACTGCTCTGCCCGCAGTGGGTCTAGTCCACCCTCAAAGGTGGGAGGATGTTGCTTCTTGAACCTCTCATACAAAGGTTCCCATCTATTTTCCACAGTAGGCTGGGCAGGCACTGGTGCCACAACCTGTGGAACCTACAACCCAATGCCCTGGGGAGGGGCCTATTGCCTCAACTGTCGAAGCTCTTCTTCTGTTCGGTGAAGTCTAGCTTCCATCTCAGTAAATAACGGTTGTCAATTTGGTGGGGCAGGTGGAGGGTCCTGACCTTGGTTGTCATCCTCGGCCCTATTGTCGCGGAGTCTAATTGATCACTGAGGCATCACAACGATATGCCAACAATCAATGATGCCGCTTATCAGGCATGATAACAACATCCAAAACCACCTCCCAAATTCATCAACCAATCACAACCAATAAACCCACAATTACAAGCAGCATACAACAATCAAGGGTACATATGTCAACTCATTCATCATGCTCTATTTAAATACTCAAGAAAATAGGGCACTTTAACAAGAAATTAAGCATATAATTCAATAATTACCAATCGACCCTGAGTCGAGCTTGTCACTGGCAGCGAGCGTACATGCTCGGTCAATCTCCAGGAACCATAAACCTTGGCTCTCTCTGATACCAAGTTGTAACACCCTACTTCCTTAGAGTCTTTACTAAGTGAGTTAAAAATGTGCCATCAGCTCGCTAATCGAGGTTTAATGTTAAAAGTGTAGCTAAATTTTGACAAAAGTCGTTTAAAAGCATTTAATATAAAAATGTGGTCCCAAAATACTGTTTAGAAAATGCTTTACATCTCAAAATACATTTAAGATCGACTTAGGCGACAACTCAACCAATACAGTACATTTTCCAAAAAAAATAGCCCTAGCCGTGGCAGCCAAGCAGGCCGAACATGTACCCATCGCCCCATGCTCTCCATACTCATGGTTGGTCGACCTTTCCCTTTCCCTTACCTACACTATAGAGAACCCATGAGCCGAAGCCCAGCAAGAAAACTTAACACAAAACAAATAACATATGCATAACTATCAACAACATACAACAAAACAGCCAACAGGCTAAACACATAGAGCCATGCCATCCCAGGCGCATTACCAGGCACTGGGTTCGCGGTCTTCATCGAGAGGATGTCTCCAGCGTCCTAGGAGGGTCTCACCCTAATGGCCTGCTCTCCATGTGCTCAACACCAATCCCGGCCCCTTGCCGTACACGGCTCCCTACCGTTCTCGGCCTTCACCGTTTTCGGCCTTCACCGTTTACTCAAAAATATGCATCACATAACGTAATAACAACAAACATTTAAACATATACTAAACTTAAACACTAGGGCTATGCCCTGCAATTTAATTAATAGGGCCACACCCCACAATACAAACAATATGGCTATGCCTCGCAATAAAAACAATAGGGCCACGCCCTGCTCTACTGGTACAACATTTTTCTTACTTGTGTCCCAAGTTATTTGAGCACCGCGATTACGAGCACAATCCTGTCTATCCCGAGCCTTGATGAAATCCTAGTCACAATGCAGTTTCAATAACCAACCATCAAATTCTAAACCAATAAATATCTTCAGAACATAAATCTATCCTTCGGGACCTTGAATTCTACCAATCCTGGTAGTAAAATCTATCCTGGGCGTTAACATTTGAGTTCCCGAGCCTTAAAGCCCTATTCTCCCTTTTTCATCAATTAGGGTCGTGGAATGCCCTATAGAGCCACGACCCGCTACTTGGTCAAAGGGCTAGTCCCTCCCTGTGGAGGACACGAACCGTGACCTGCACCCCAAGGGTCGCGGGGCGCCTGAGGAACATAGGCCTCCCCAGGCCTTCTCGCACGCACGGGCCACGGCGCCTGATGAATAGGGTCACAACGCAAGTCCCTGAAACCCAGAGAATCAAGCTATTTCATGCATTTTCCTTGAGCCTAAACCCCAATTCCATACCCCAAACTTCAGCCAAGCTCATAATTAAGCCCAGAATTCATACTCATATAGCCTAAACATCCTAACTAATTCATAAACAAATTCTTACACCCATCAAACATCCAAAACCAACCTTGGAAACCATATTCATGCAAGCCTAAGTTCTGATAACAAAACCAACAGAATTCAACTTGATGATACGGTTTAAGAGCTTACCTTTGAACTTAACTAAGCCTCTAAACTAATTCCCTGAGTTCCAAGCTTCTAGCCTCCGAAGTTCCAGGCTTGAACCCTTGAATTTCTGGCCTAAAATTCTTCAAAAATTCTTCAATCACCAAGCACCATAGGGAGAGAAAGTGAACCGAATGAGAGAGAGAGTTGTGAGTTCCTTTTCCTTCTATTTTCCTCTAAGTCCTTCTAGAGTCTCAACTCCCTAAACCTTGTATATCCTTTTGCCAAAAAAGTCTAAATTTCCCCCTTAAGCCTATATACATCCTTAAGTGCCACCAAGGGCAATTCCGTCATTTTTTGTGTCCCGCTAATTCCTCGAGTGTTCCTATAAATCTCCATTAAATCCCGACATGTCCAAATCATAGCTAAACTACTACCTGTTACTCGATAATTCCTGAACACATTTAACATTTCCAAAATACCCCTAGGCTCCTCCCGAGTTGGGTATTTGATCATGTTGTGACTTTTAAGATAAACTGCTCCCTAGAACCGTCTCGGATTTTACATCACAAATATATCACCACTCACTCGTGGTATCAATCACAATTAACACATATATCACATTTATGCCCTCAACTGCCTAAAATTACAAATATGCCCATAATAGCCAAATGGGGCCCGCGTGCATATTTAATTCACCTAAACATGCATTTATAATCACATAATCATCAAATTCATATATTAACGCAATTAAATAAATTATTTCCCTCCCGACACGCTAATTATGGCCCATAGCCTTATTAGCTAATTTGGGGCGTTACAGTACATCCACTAAAAAAGGATGTACCAGTACAACACGCTCCCAAAAATAATGACATTAAATGCAATATCTCCTATATACATGGAAACGTCCCATAAAAATCGGGAACAGATAATAAACTAAATGGTATCCCTTAAATATTGGGATTATCCAATAATAAATATGTTCACACATAATGGGCTATCCCAGGTGACTCATCAGGTCTTCGAGATTAGCAATCAACATTGTGACTGTCAAGACTTATGGAACTATTACGAACTTGTCACCCAACTTCAGGACATGCTCAGAATAGATAGATACTGTCGAAGCTATCACACCCGAGCTTACACTTCCCAAGCTCGGATTGTTTTATCCGAAGACAATCGGTAACAGATGTATCCCAGTGTCGTGCCATTTTGAACTCAGAGTATCCCGAGGTTACACATCTTCGAGGTCGTTGTTTTACTTCAAAGATTTTACAGTTGGACCATACAATGTTTTCATACATTTTGAGCTCACACTTGACGAGCCCAGCTTTCGGGGTCATAACCTCTTGTCTTGAAATCTGGGTGAAACATTTTGCCCCCTCAAAAGTATCAGTTTGAATCCTATGAGAAGGAAACTTTTGAGCTGCTCCTCTTGGAAACTATACCATCAAACACACTCGAGTGTGGACACGCGTCAGCTGGATATTGACCAATCAAAGTACTTGAGTGCCTTGGAACCCTGCCCACGTTCGTTCGCCTGCCAACTTTATGGTACTAACATTTCATTGGTCCCTGACCGTCGGATCGGATAGGAAATTTGGCCAATGGCCCAGATTAGTTCGGCTTTTAACATTCCCAGGGGTCTATAAATATATCCCCCATTCATCTTCCCCATTTTACTTTCACGTTCAAGCTTTCAGAGAGAGAAAAGAAGAAAAGCCAGAAATTTCTTTGCCTAGCTCTTGCATGTTCTCCAAGGCGAGAAGACAGAGCAACGTTGGCCTCTTCGACTCCGTGAGATCATTTTTGCAACCACTTATTCGATCATCAATCTCTCTGTTTTCGCCGACTGCACTGTGTAGGTCTCTGTTCATAGCTTCGTATGCCCGTGTATATGCATTGTTTTCATGCACGTTTATATTGTTGCACTGTTGGTTCACTCACTAGTTTTGCACACTAGAGTGTTTCAACTGATAAATATTAGTCTTAAGTTCTAATATCATGGGTTCCAAACCCAGATTCTGTGTAAAAGACCCAAATACGGTTCTTTTACTGAGTTTTTAAATTTTGGATGACATATCTTGTACACCAAGATATTGGGTACAAAATTAGGGTTTTTAAATTGCACGTTTCCCAAAAATATCACTTTTTGAGTAATCGCCAACTTTTTTCCCTAAAATATCGAGATCTTCAAAAATAAATCCACCCTCCTTCCTTTCCGTGGAATACACGCTCTGAGACTGGCCTCGTCCTTTGGATCAAGTTTGTACCGTAGCCTCGATCATTCGAGCTTAAGTCATCCTAATATTCATTCTTGATTCTTGTTTGCCTGACCCTCACCCTTTTTCTCTTTTGCTAGATGCCGCAGAACTCGGGAAAGTGGTGGGGGTCAAAGCTCGCAATTCCTTACTCACCGAAAACTCTAAGCCCAGAGTCACCTTTCACCCGAAATCAGCGCTTGATTCGGGAGTACCAACTAAGGTGTAAGCAAGAAGATACCCGAGATCACTTTCGACGTCAAATCGGCGAGGTCGAGGAGAGGAAAAGGAAGAGACTTAGGGTCGCCATCCACCCAAATCCAGACCCCGAGCCCAGACTAATCCCCATCGATCCCACTCTTAGAGTGACAATCGCCTTCAAGCCGGGGGACCTTCAATTTTCACTGATGGGAGAACCACCAAACCCCCCTTCTACCTTGCAGTCAACCTCCATTCCCACCTCGAAGAGAGAATTCTTCGAGGCCGAGCACTACTGGGGCTCGATTTCTTCATTAGGGAAGATCTCCGACATCTTGGCCCTTCACAATATTGGACTATCGAGCTCACTGAGGTGTCAAGCTCCGACCTCCCATGAGCAAATTTTTCGTGCCCCGGGAGATGGGAACCCCAACATCAAGTTGAAGTACGCGACCTGGAGCCAGGAACACATGAGGGCAAGGGCTTTACTGCCCTTAAAGTCCTTTTTCAAGAACTTTTTGGACTTCGTTGGGCTCGCCCCTTTCTAGCTCAACACCAATTCGTACAGGGTTTTGTCTGCTCTGAGGTCGCTTTATCATGAGCTAAAGTGGGAAGGACCTTCACCAAAGGAGATTTTGTATCACTTTTGTTTGAAAAGCAATCCCTCCCGAGCTCGAGGAGGAGACGGCTTCTATTACCTTTTGAGCTATCCCAAGGAGAAGAAAATCTTTGAGGAGTTACCCAACCATCCCCCAGATTTCAAGAAGGCTTTCTTTTGAACGGATGGCCTGGCTCCTTCCAGACACTACTCGTTCAGGCGAATCCGTAAGTACATAAAAGTTTCTTCTTTGTGTGCTCGAGTTTTTGCTTAGGCTCGTACTAGTCATAATATGTTCATTTTTCGAGCCAACTACCATCGACCCACTCCCACCGAGGAGATGAAAGAGCATAAGGAGGCTTTGCTCCAACTTCCCTACGGCAGGCGCTCCCTTTCCTATCTTCTTCGTGAAGATAGGCTTCGAGCCTGTGGCCTCCTGGAGAAGGATCAGTCCACGTTCGACTGGTCCAACAAAAAATATACCAAGTGGGAGATCGTGCCACTCCCAATTGGCAGCCTTCCTCCGAGGCGAAGTGTTAAGCCACAATCCCCAGCTCGACATCGCAGGAGTCCGCAATCGGGGAACGAGGCCAATGATGAGGCCTCGAGCTCGAGCGACAGAGGTATGGTCATCCTTAGCTCAGACTTATGGTCTCCCTCACTACTTAAGCATAAGCCCGATAGATTAGTCTTGTGTAAGGATGATAGGGACCATTTTTATGTATGGTCCTGGGTAGATGAGAGGGTTCATAGGTTTGATAATTGGCTCGGGAAGTATGACACTATGTACAGTCTGAACAAGGTATGGAATGGAATAGCCATTCAATACGGGACAAATGACTATAGAGACCTTCCGAGGTTGACTTCCACGTATAGGGAAGGTACTCCCCCCGCCTCCTCTGAAGATGGGGGAATTACGTGGTCGCCAAGCACAAGCTCAGGGGAGAGTTCCAATTAGGTTTCTCTTTACCTGTCCTTTTATTCCTTGCCTGTTTGCACCATGCTAACGTTTTGTCTTGGAATATCTTACAATGCGATGTAATTTTGTAGGTGCTATGGACTCTGACCTCGACACCGTGCTCGCCAGTGGCGAAAGGGCCCAGAGGAGTAAGCGCCCGAGGGGCTCGCGAAAGTCAGACCGACCCACCAAGGTCCTTAAGAGGACTGAGAAGACTCCTCCTCCACCAGCTCCCACAGTTTCGAGCCCAGCTGTGGATCCAACTCCTCAGGTCGAAGCGTCCACTATGGTCGTTCCTCCCTTGCCTCCTCCGATTAGGGTTCGCCCAACGCTCGGCCCACCTCCGAGAAAGCCCTCGGCCTCCGAAACACTCATGTTGTCGATTTCTACTCACGTCGATGAGTATGTAGTTGACAATGCTGCTAGGCCCCATGGGGTTACACTTGGCTCGGACATTCTGTCCCAAGTGGGCCAGAGCTTTGGTGGCTTCGATGCCCCTCAGTGGCAGTTTTTGAACAATGCTCGGGACTGCAATACACTTTACGACAAGAGTATCGAGCTCACTGCTTCGGTAACTTCTCTCATCTTTTTTTTTAGTTGTACTTGTGCTTAGTGTATGTCCTAACTCGATATCTTTGTCTGTTAGGCTCTTGCTATCTCTACTCAGCTTAATTATAAGTTGAACAATGGGGTCTATTCGAGCATGTCTATGCCCAGGAGTCGAAGGATCTCCAACTTAAGCTTACTGATGAGCTCAAGGCCGCAAAGGCAAAGATGGAGGCTGAAGTTGAACAAATGCAATATCTCCTATATACATGGAAACGTCCCATAAAAATCGAGAACAGATAACAGACTAAATTAAAATATAACAAAAATAGTTGTTTATTGATAAATACTAAAAAAAATCAATTTAGAAAATTAAATAAATGAGAAAACATGAGATGAATAGAAAATATTGGTCATATATAAGTTGTCATCCATATAATAAATTCATAACTTGTTTTTTTTAGCATCATATAATTTGTTTTTCTTTCAATTAACTAATTTAAAATAGAAAGAGAAAGACTATATATATATATATAATTTGTTTACAAATTAATTAATTTATTGTTATTATATTATTGTAGATGATACACTCTATTAGTTACGTGGTATACGAATTTTTTTCTTCAAATTAGTTAATTTATTATTATTATTATACTTTGTTAGTTATGTATGAATAAATTAAATATTATCATTATTATTATAGAATTTCAAATGTTACCAATTATATAGATATAATTAGATATTTTAGGTTTTTGATGTATACGTTTATTTTTTCAAATTAGTTAATTTATTATTGTTATTATATTATTGTAGATGGTATACTTGATATTTTAGTTTTTTGGGGTATGCGATTATTTTTCAAATTAGTTAATTTATTATTATATTATTAGTTTATATACTTTGTTAGTTACCTATGGGTGAATGAAATATTACCATCATTATTATTTTTCACTTATTTTTTGAGAGAATTTCAAATGTTGCTAACTATATAGATATAATTAGATATTTTAGTTTTTTTTTATCAACTAGTAATCATAAATTTGAAAAGAAAAAAAAAGTGAAAAAAAATAAGAAAATAGAATGAATGATTTGGAGTAATTTTAGAGTGCCACATTATTTCTTTCAAACTCTCCTTTATATAAATACTAGAAAACATTACCGCGCTTCGTACAGTCTTTTATAATTATTAAAAAATATACATATTTCAAAATATTTTTTTGGGAGATTGTACGGTAGGGATTCATTTTCACCCTACTCGTACAACATGTGTTTTATATGGACACGTGAGGGTGTCTTGACCATAATTTTTTTCACAATGGTGTTCATTGTATAGCGAACCTCTCGCATGTTTTTGAAAAATTCTAAATAATTAAAGTGTTGAAAATAAAATTAAAAAAACTTATTGTGCGTAGTGCTTTTATTTTTTATTATTATTATCATTATTATATACTTTGTGTGATTGTTTTAATAAAAAAGTCTAAATTATGTATAAGGAAATTAATGTTTTATGGAAGACTTATTTTGGCCGATTACCCATTTAAACCCTTTTTTTTTTTTAAATTAACTTTTAGATCTCGTGTTTTATCAAAATGTTAAATATAGGAATGGATAGATTGATTATTTTAACATTGTATTTTGATCGATTACCCGTTTTGACCATTTATTTTAAAAAATTAACCTTTGGGCCATGTATTTATTGAAATTGTTCATAATTCCTTATAAAAATTAAATTATATATAATTTATATTTTCTGAAATGGTTTACACTATTTTGAACTTTGTATTTTAGCTGATTACCCGTTGGAACCTTTATTTTTAAAAATGAACTTGTGGACCTCAAGTTTTGTCAAAATGTTAAAAATAAGAATAGATAGATCACTTATTTGAACACTATATTTTGGTCAATTACTCCTTTTGTCTCTTTACTTTTAAAAATTAACATTTGGACTATGTATTTATTCAAAGTGTTAAAATTCTTTATAAAAAGTAAATTATATAAATATATATAATTTATCTATAAATATATGTAAATTATATAAATAATTATCTATATAATTTATGTTTTCTATAAGGGTTCACACAATTTTTAACTTTGTATTTTAGCCGATTACCCGTTTGGACTCTTCATTTTTTAAAATTAACTTGTGGACCTTGTGTTTTGTCAAAAGGTTGATTACTTGTTTGAATCATTTATTGTTAAAAATTAATATTTGGATATTTTGTTTTCTCAAGAGATTAAAAATACAAATAGATAGATTATTTTTAATTGACATCTACTACTACTACTACCACTACTACTACCACTACCACTACCACTAAAATAAAAATGATAAAAAAGAGAAAATAGGTATAGTTTTTTTCTTAATTAATTAATAGCTATAAATTAGAAAAGTAAAATAAAAAATGAGAAAATTTCACGGTTATTTATATTTATAATTTAATTAAACAGCTGTTGTAATTAAATATCTAATCAAATTAAAATATGTGAAAAAAGAATAAAATAGAAATGGTGTTTTGGAGCAATTTTAGAGTATCACATCATATAAATATATTAGAAAATATACCCACTTTCGCATAATTTTAAATATATATTTAAGGTAATTTTATATTTGTTTGATAAATATTATAATTTGAATTTATACATTTTTTAATTCAACTATATTTATTTAGCGTGATTCTATATTTGTTTGATTAATTTTATAATTTGTATAATGTGAGTGAGAAATGTATACCTTTTGTAATTCCTCCATTTTTTTTAAGTTACGCTCTAATAGTAAAATTATATAAAAAGTATTTAATTAATCAATTATTTGTTTCTCTCTCCTTTCAAGAAATTAATAGAATGTATAATAGCATTTGAAAAGCAAGAGATGTGAAAAAATTAAGCTAACAAACAATTTAACATCAATTGTCATAATTATATACTTTTTAATTCATAATATGTTCCTTGTTTCTAAAAAAGAATTTTTGTGCTTCAAATCAACATCCGCATCTTTTGTTGCTGCTGGAATGTCCACTAAATTACAATCTTGAAAACATTTATTTACTATAGTGAAAACAAATCACAAATCCAAACAATACTATTAGTAATATCATTTTGTCACAAGCTTGAGAAAATATCAAATGAAAAAAAAATACAATTATTAATATCGTTTTTATTATTAATACATTTTTTTAAACGTGTAAAATAGATAGAGTAAATAATAATATCTTGTAAATATCTTATTTAAATTTAAAAAACATGTAACTACATATTTTTTATAATGTGTATGGTACATTTTTTTTAAAATTACTACATTATTATATTCTATATAAAATGAATAAAAAATAGATTAAATGAGAAAATAAATATATAGAGTGTTTTGGAGCAATTTTAGTTTTTTAAATGTGTAAAACAGATAGAGTAAATAATAATATCTTATTTAAATTTAAAAAATATGTAACTACTTAATTTTTTTAAATTACTTTATTATTATAATCTATAAAATAAATAATAAATTAGATTAAAGGAGAAATAGATAAAGTGTCTTAGAGCAATTTGAAAGTGCTACATCATCTCCTTAAAGCTCTCCTTTATATAATATAACTACAAGAAAGTCTGAAATTAGAGGCAGACTTTGTCCGCCGCTACTGTACAGGTTATTAGCGGCGGACTTACCAATTATTAGCAGTAGGTAGTCCGTCGCTAATACACCAAAGAACTGCCCCGGAAACAAAAGGATTTTCAGTTTTAAAAATATTAGCAGCGGGTATTTACCTTTGCTGCTAATACTATTAGCAGCAGGATAATATTAATAGCGGCGGGTCCCGCCGCTAATAATCTTGCATATTAAAAAAAAATTCACATCGTTTCGTCCGTCCCTCTCACATCTCTCATTTCTCTTCTCTTCTCTCTCAGACGCAAGGCAACACCGCCCCTCTCTCACTCTCTGAGACCTCACTGTCCGAGCACCACCACCACCACGCACAACCCCCAAGTTATCAGGTATATATTGTATTAATTTTTTTAATTTTAATTATTTGTAAGTAGTTTTTTTTTTAATTTTAATTGTTTGTATTTATGTTCAGAACCCCCCACGCCGGAGTTTCTGACCCCATGCTGGAGTTTCGGACCACCACTACTGTATGTATTTTTTTTAATGATATTGGTTTCATAATATTTATTAAAAAATAGATTTATATGTTGTATTATATTGTATTTAATTTATTGTTAAAAGAATGAGATTTGATTATTAAGAAAATTATAATTAAAAAAATATTAGTATGTTGCTTTTTTTTTTAGCAGAGCATCAAACTTTTGAAAGAAAAAAATCAGATTATTAATGTATGTTTTTATTGTATTTTTGTATTAATCATATTATGGTTTATGTTGATTTGTGTTGTAATATTATTTTAATAAATATTTTGTTGTTCTAGATTTGTTGTTTGGAGATTTTAAATTTTGGGATAGGTCAAATTTAAGTTGTTATATTGTCAAATTTTTTTTTTAAAAATACTATATATCTTATAATAAATGTTCTGGGATTTTTTGAGTGCAGGATTTTAAATTTTTTGAAATGATCGTATTAAGTTGTTATGCTGTCAATTTTTTTGTGAAATTTTATTAAGTAAAGTAGTTGTAATTTTTTTGTTATATGTTATGTCAACATAATGAGAATTGTAATGTGTTGACGCGATTTTTCGCCAGCAGACAATTATACGAATAAATAGGATGGATTAGTACTAATTGATGAATCGTAATATGAAAATAGCTAAACTCTAGACTTGAGAAATTAATAACATGGGAAGGTGATCACTCCTTTCTTTTTAGGTGGTTCGAAGGTTAAATCCCCTAGTCCACCAGTCGATATTATTGATATCTCTTGGTTTATCCTTACAAAGTGCTTCTTTACAAAAAATATGCCAACCCTTCGTAATGCACAGGGTCTTGGTATTTATAGGGAGAGAATACCTGGGTTGGCAAAGGGGGACATCCCGTGATCTCTTTACCCTTCACGTCATCTCTGTGACATTGATGATTAATTCCTAAAACCTGACAGTGAAGTGTGGTCTAACCAATAGGTAAGGAGGGATAATGGGTCGCATGGCCCAAACCAGGCGTGGGATGTCTGAATACGCACGTTTATACTGCATGTCCGAGAATTCAGGAATGGAATAGACACGTGATGTTTGATATACGCACGTTTATATTGCGTGGTTGTCTTTACAAGGATTCGAGTATCAGATCTCTGCCACATCACGAGCTTGATGTAGCGCCAGCTCGTGATATCCATATCGTTGACCCGCTGTCTTCGAGTAAACTACTAACTCTCTAATCAGCTCGAGCTAGACAGATGGAAGCCCGTAACAACAACTCCGGGTGGACGATTTACACGTGGTGGATCGAATTAGGCCCTGTTCCAGCTCGCCAATAGTGCGCGGATATTTAGGGCGTACATTTGCCCCCCAAGCTCCTGCTCGTGACCCATGACGTCATCTGTGACCTTCACAGTGGGGGCTTTTAAGTGTCCCTTTCGACTCTTCATGTCCCGTCCACTGCGCAGGTATCGGACACGTGGAGCGCCGTGGTTGGCGACTGTCCGACTTCCAAGAATTGCATTAAATGGCCTAGCCTATCTTCGACCGTCATTTCGCCTCTTGAATTATGACCCTCGTATCTCGCATTAATTCGATCGAACGGTCCTCATTCCTTTGTCTCCTATGTATATATAAGGTTGGCCATCTTCCGCATTAGCCACCCTTTATTTGAAATTTTTTCCTCATCTTCTCTACTTTTTAGCCTCAGAAGTCTTTCTTCTTCCGGTTATCATCCCAAAGATCCCTACGCTCCTGCCACCAGAGTTTCTTCATGAATCCAGTTCTAAAGGCTCCACCAGGACTCCGATTCCTACGCTTTTTGCGACTTTCACACGGAAAAAACACTGTAAGTCCTCTACCTGTTGCACGTTTTGATATTTCTGTTTCTCTGTTAGGTAAACTTCTTTCTTAGTCGCACATTGTAGGTTGTTTTTGGCTGGTTTTTGGTGCGTAGGTTTTAATCCTAGGAATATCGAACATGTGAGAACATGTCTAGGAATGTGATGTATAGGACAAGATAATTTCTGGGTAATTATTCTGGATATTTTCTGGGTAGCTTTAGGGAATGCCTGTTTGGAGAGGAGAAGGTGAGAGGTTTCTAGGGTGCAAAACCGAGTAGCTTAGGGGTCACGCTTCCTAGGCGGTTTTGCTTTTTTAAAACTTTCCCGCCAAGGCAAGCATTATCCTGACCCTCCTGACACATAGATCCCGAGCAATCGGGCATCCATTGGAAACGTGGGCGCGTGACCGTGGCAACGCATGGCTTCACACACCGCGGGCTGAGATTACCTCAGCCCATGTACGAAAATCACTTCTCGCGCTATATTCTCTTTTCTATTTTTAGGTCGCCTATTTAAACTTTCCTTCATCTTTGTTCGCTAGGCGACCAGATGGGGCCCAGGAAGAACATACCCAAGAAGGGCACTGCCGGCTCGTCATCCCAACAGGCCAGCAAGGGGAAAGAGATAGTTGTAGAATCTCCCATCCCCCATTTCGGTCCCACAGTGGAGAAAGAGGTCGAGGTGGGACCTGATGCCTTCTTCGAGGCAGAGAGGATAGTCTCGAAGATTACGACCCAAGGGAGGGTCAACAAGATCCTGCTGTCCCATAACATCGAAATTGAGACAGGCGCTCTTGTTGCCCGACCTCCCCTCGAGGGTGAGAGGAGCTGCACGACCCTCGATGAGGAGTTCACGGCCTGGAGCGACGAACACCTCAAGGTCGGGGCCTTCGTACCTCTGGATCAGTACTTCGCGAATTTTCTGAATTACATGAAGCTGGCTCCCTTCCAACTGCCCCCTAACTCCTACTGTCTGCTAGCGGGGCTGAGGTACCTCTTCCTGAAGCATGAGTGGGAGGTCCCTACACCAGCGGACATCATTTTCTTCTTCTGCCTCAAATCCAGCCCGGATCAACGGGGGCGAGGCGACGAGTTCTACTACCTGACCCGTTTTCCCAACTCTCCTGCAGTCATCAAGCTGCCCAGCCACCCCAACGACTTCAAGGACCAGTTCTTCATGTCGACGGGGTTTCGCAACTGCGATCACCACTACTTCAACCGTCCTCGTAAGTTCTTTCTATTCTCAGCTCGCAAAATTGCCACATTGCTTTATTTCTTTTCATGCGTATTTACTTGAATATCATCGTGCAGCCATTTTTGTGAGGACGGCCAAATCGGTGACCCTCAGGGGTCAATACGATACCTTGGCGGGGCTCCCGAAAAGACTACCGCTAGCTCGTATCTATGAAACGATGCTGGCGTGCAAGTTAATTTCTCCGAGTCAGACCCTAGCCTTGAGGAGGTCGTGGGCTATCCCAGTAGCTCGCGAGCTGGTACCCATCCCCGAGGGGGATGCTGCAGACAATGACGAGCAGGACGAGGAAGATGAGGTGCCGCTTGTGCGATGGAAGCGGGCTCTCGAGGTTGCCCAGGGCCTCGATGCGGATCGGATCCAGTCCGGGGCAGCATTCAGCCCCTCCGGGCAAGGTAACCCATACCTGTTTAGGGACTTAGACAGGGTTGTCGCAGACCTAAGGCTTGCTAGGTTTAACCCAAGCCAGCTCGTACATCGTCATCAAGATGACCCAGACCTTAACATAACCCTACTCCAGTGTGTAGATCAACTAGTGTTGCGCCATGACATGGGCCGCCCTAGGGGCACTGTAGTAGTAGACAACACCCTGGCTTTTAGGTCGGCCTTTTTTGAGGAGTACGGGACCAACCTTAGGTCGTGGCCCTCCCTTCTGGAGGGTGTAGTCACTCCGGGGCTTAGGCAGTATGTAGAGGAGTCCAGTCCTGAGGTGGATCCGGACCCAAAGCTCCCTCTCATTCACGAAGTTATAAACTTAGACTCCCCCATAGAAGCTCCAAGGCCGGAGGTCGTGGCAATAGATTCCTCCTCTAGCTCACAGGGTAGGACCTTTTAAATACACCTTTAGATTTTTCTTGTAATCAAGTAACCTTACATGCATACTAACGCTCCCTTCTTTTTGTTTCAGGCGAAGAGATGGCACAGCCCGGAGACAACGTCCTGCGGTCCATCTTCCAGGGGGGAATCCTCCCTCTGGATCGTCTAGGCCACTGGTTAAGAAACCCCGGCTGACCAAGAAGACTCCTCCCGGGACCACCTCCAAGTCTCCCGCTAAGGGGAGGGGCCAGGTCCCTGCAACCGCAGAGAACATGCCTCCACCTCCTCCGCGACAACAGGAGGCACCAGCTAGAACCCCTCCAGCTCCCACTCCCACCGTGCGTATACCGGTTAACACTCAGGCTCTAGAGAAACTCCCCGAGACCTTCCGAGGGACGGTCTACGAGACCACGAGCTATACGGTGGAGCATTATTACAACACCACCCCGAGGGACTTGCGGGAGATCGAGACGAGGAGCCCCGAGAATGTCATGGAGTCTTCGCTGGGGATGACCGTCACGGTAAGTTTACTTAGTTAACTCTCTTTGCTTTCTCTCTAGCACATGCCGTACTATCTATGTCTTTGCAGGCGACTTTGGCTCTACATCGTAGCATAGGTCGGTCCAGGGCCAGGATAGGTGAGATCAAGGGCGAGCTCCAGGCTGCCCAGGCCGCTCTCGCGTCTGCCCAACAGCAAGAGCAAAGTGCCAAGGTTGCCCTGACGACTACCAAAGAAAACGAACAGGCCACACAGGTCGCCTTCGCCGCAGCAAAGGCCGAACTGGAGGCGGCCAAGGTCAAGCAACTCGAGGCCAAGGCTGCACAGGTCGCCTTGGCCGCGGTGAAGACCGAACTGGAGGCGGCCAGGGTCAAGCAACTGGAGGCCGAGGCTGCATAGGTCGCCTTGGCCACTGTGAAGATCGAGCTCGAGGAGGCCAAGGCCGCCCTCATGGCAGAGAGGGCACCTTCCAGCTCCTCCATGGAGGCCATGCTTTATCACTGTTGGGCCTTCAACTAGGATGGAGACTTCTCCTTCCTGGTGCCTGAGGTGTGGGAGTCCTTCCTCAAGAATTCCAAGGCTCGTCTTCAACAGGAGCCACCCTCCGAGACTGGGGAGACTTCCGCTGTAGGCGAGCAGGAGACCGAAGGGGCGACCTCATCGGAGCAGCCTGGGGGGCCTAGGACTTTTGTTCTTTTTATTTACTTGTAATCTTTTACCATGAGGTTTTTTCACCTCGAGACAATTGGTTTCCCTAAATTTCATTTTAATCTATTTTTATTATTATTGTCGTTATTTATTTTCAGCGTGTTTGGTAAAAACTTAGTTTGCGTTGGTTTATTGACTTTTTTCTTCGAAACCACAAAGCACTGCCAGTCAATTTTAACTAACTTCTAAGTTTCGGGACATGGTTGTATCCAGGACGGTTAACTTTCTAAAAATTTAGTTCGCGTTAATTTTTTATTGATATCTCGTGCTTTTTAAGAAAAACATCGATTAACCAATTTGAATCAACTTCTAAGTTTTAGGACCTGGTTGTATCCTGGACATTAATTTTAGAAACTTAGTTCGCGTTAATTTTTTATTGATATATCGTGCTTTTTAAGAAAAACATCGATTAACCAATTTGAATCAACTTCTAAGTTTAAGGACCTGGTTGTATCCAGGACATTAATTTTAGAAACTTAGTTCGTGTTAATTTTTTATTGATATCTCGTGCTTTTTAAGAAAAACATTGATTAACCAATTTGAATCAACTTCTAAGTTTTAGGACCTGGTTGTATCCAGGACATTAATTTTAGAAACTTAGTTCGCATTAATTTTTTATTGATATCCCGTGCTTTTAAGAAAAACATCGATTAACCAATTTGAATCAACTTCTAAGTTTCGGGACCTGGTTGTATCCAGGTTATATGCCCCCCAGGTAACCAGGAATAAATCTTTCTTGGTTACTTGGAACATGCTCTTCTAACATTACACTCAGGAAAACATGCAATGATACGAAGAATCTACTTCTCATCATTTAATAAATCAAGGCGACTTTCATAACTAAGCCTTACAAAAGTATTACTGATAATATTTCTTTACGTGTACAGTGTTCCAAGTCTGTGGGACTGCTTCTCCATTAGGCCGAGCTATGTAACGCCCTACTTCCTTAGAGCCGTTACAAAGTGAGTTTAAAAACGTCCGTTCAACTCGCTAATCGAGGTTTTAGGTCAAATAGTGTAATTAAGCCATAAACAGAGGAAAAACTTTAGAAATAATTCCATTTCATTGAAAATCATAAAAGTTTAACACTTGGGATCCCAAAAGACAGTTTAGAAATATTTACAACATATAAACTGAACCAAGTCGACTAAACGACAAAATCTAGTTTTATTTACAAACGTCTCCCAAAATCCACTGGCTGTGGCAGCCAAGCTGGCCAAACATGTACACGCCGCTTCACGCCTACTACACTCATGGTTGGTTGGCTTTCTCCTTGCCCTTACCTGCACCACAAAGCATCTGTGAGCCGAAGCCCAACAAGAAAACCCATAACAGATAGCATATGAAAAAATCAACACATATCATATAAACAGGTCGTCAATAGGCTAAACACATACGGCCAAGCCATCCCAGACACTTTACCAGGCCCTGGGTTCGCGGTCTACACCGTGAGGATTTCCCAGGTATCCTTTAGGGACTCGCCCTAGCAACTCGCACTCCATGTGCTCAACGCTGCTCCCAGCCCTTTGCCGTACTCGGCCTTGCACTCAACGTGCCTAACACCGTTTCCGGCCCTTTGCCGTTCCCGGCCCCTGCCATCCTCGGCCTACACCGTTCCCGGCTCTTGTCGATCATTCGCATAATTGCACTCATAGCATAATTAACAAGTACAGAATACTAGCAAATACAAACAAAGGGGCTACGCCCTACAATTCAAACACATTGGGCTCAGCCCTACATACAAGCTCTATGGGAACAAGGGTTTTCTTACCTGAGTCCCGAGCTCTCCGAGCACCGATGTCCCGAGCACAGTCCTCTAACTTGAGCCTCGCCGAAATCCTAGTCACAACACATTAACAATATCCATCCATCATGTTCTAATCCAATAAATAACTTTGAGCCATAACCCTAACCTCCAGGACCTTGAATTCTATCAATTCGGGTGATAAAATCCATCCCGAGCCTTAACCATTAAGTTCCCAAGCCTGAACACCCTTAAAAACACAAGCTGGCACTAAGAGTCGCGGCCCTATCCTCAAGCACCGCGGCTAGCCTCGAAACAGAGGCTAGCACCCCACTAACACCCACACGGGCCGCAGCGTGCATCACTAAGTGCCACGGCGCGCATGAAGCTTCTTGGCCTCCCATGGCCGCGCGCACACATGGGCCGTGGTCCTCCTCTCCAAACCCAGAATTCTTCACCTTTCTCCTGCATTTTCTTCAAACCAACTCATCCTATAATCAAGCTAACAGTTCTAGAAAATCAACACCAATATTCTAGCCCAGTTTCAACATCAAAACCCATCAAAACCTGCTCCAAAACTCAACTAAGATACCCAAGAACAGATCAAATTCTACCCACATGCATAACCTAGAAACACAACTGAAATTCAAGCATAATTCCCATAGTTAGAGCTTACCTTTTGCTGAGTTTAGTCTCTGGATTTGATCCTTAATCCTCAAGCTCCTAGCTCCCCAAATTTCCCAGCTGAATTCCTCTAACTTCTAGCTAACCTCTCCAAGTTCCTCCTTAAGCCTCCAAAGAAAAGAAAACCACTTCAAGAGAGAGAGAGGAGGTGAGTCGGTTTCTGAGAGTTCTATATAATTCTAAGGTTTGTTTTATTCAACTTAAGCCTATGTGGTTACCTCAAGGCTCGGGGTACCAAAACGTCCCCGAGGGCAAAATGGTAAATTTCCCCAATATTCCCTCCTAGACATTCTATCCTCAAATATATCTCCAAATATTTATTTTCATAACCCGATAACCCCATATAATAACTAATACCCAAATTACCCCCCGACTCACCCCGAGTCGGATTCTAAACCTGTTATACCCAGATTTTCGAGCCTTGAAAAGTGTGACCTCGAAAGCTGGATTCATAGTGAATGAACTCGTAAAGTTTGAAGTATGTTCTAGGACTAAACATTGAGCCTCCAAAGCTGAGACGACTTCGAAGATGGTGGCCTCAAAATCCACACGAGCTCGAAGGGTAGGCCCCGAGGTGCATCTGTCCTCAGGGATGACCTCGGATCATGGGTTCCGAGCCTGATGCGCGTACGATCTCGAAGTCATGTGGCCTCGGGAGATGTTATTAGCTCGAAAATTGATGTGATACCTGGGAGAATAAGGCCTTGATAATATAGGATAATAACCTTGAGTATCTTAAAGTGTTATCTATAAGAGACGCGGTCTACATTTATTATTGTAAATCCCCTAAAATCATGGGATATTATTTGATCAGTTATACGCCCCCTGGTCTTCAGGGGATATTTCCTTTTATATCGGATTACAGGCATTTAATGTCATTTAATTTATTCGCACAAAAAGAGTAACTACCCAAAATATGTGGGATAGTATTCTGCAATCTTCTCTATAAATAGAGAGGTCATGCACCATTGTAAAGGACCGAATTTTTGTGATCTTGAGAGAAAACTCTGAAGAATTCATGTTTGAAGAATTTTCAGAGATCATCTTGAGTTTAATAAAAAAGACTCATGGACTAGGCAGATTTAACTGCTAAACCACGTAAAAAAATCGTGTTTTGTATTATCGTATTTGTATTGGCCGTCACTGTTTATTGTTTATGTGCTCTTCTTTCACTGTTGACGAAAAACGGCATCAACAGTTTGGTGCTTTCATTAAGAGCCTTAAGCATTCAGTCCCTGAGTAAGTCATGGCCACTAATAATCAGAATGCTACTGAAGAAAATTACCCAAGACGTCCTGGGAAACAACCAATGGAAAACCCAGATGTCGAAGAAAGAAGTGGATCTTCCGATTCCCGAGGACCACCTGCTCCACCAAGGGATGAGGATATGTACTGCAATCCTGAGCGGTATGTTCCCATTGTGGAACTTGAGAACCGACAACTGAAGCAGCAGTTGGTAGAGGCCAACAAACGGAATGAGGAATTGGCAAGGATAGCCGCAAAGGTGCAGGTCGCTCAGCCCCCGCCTCTGCGTGAAAACCAAGTCCCTCCTCCAAGGGACGTACACGTTCCTCCCCGTAGACCCCGTGGACGCCCACGGAAAGATGCTGCCACAAGAAGGCCGGCTCAATCTCCGGCACCAGCAGAGCCATCCGCTCCCCCTAGGCCTCAGAGAAATACTCGGGCTAGGGCCCCGGCAAATCCACCTATGGAAGTACCTGCGGGAACTGAGAACAACCGAACCCCTGCAGAGGCTCGGACTCAGATACCTGGGAGCGCACCAAATGCGACCGACCCATCTCGGGCAAATTCTGGACCGTCTAGGCCGCGACATGGATGGCAGCCACCATCACCCATATGGTTCCCTCCATCACCTATAAGATATCCTTCACCCCCTCGCAGGAATGCTCAACCAGTTCGAGATCAGGGTGAAAGGCGTGCGAGAGGAAGACAAGGAAACGGGGAGGATTTCCAGGAGCGGAGAGGCGCCCCATCTGAAAAAAGTCAGACATCTCGGTCTCGCACGGCGGAGACGAGGCGACATGGAAAGAATCCATCACGAAATAACCATGCGACGAGTTTTTCCAGTGATGATTCTGGAGATACCAGGTCGGTCAGTAAGCATGACCGAGGTCGTAAGAATACTGGAAGCCGCAGAAATCATCCCGACCTGCGAGATCACCTGAATCAAAGTCGGGGTAATGGTGACCCAATAAATCCGGACCTGAGGGATCGCTTGAATAGGGGTAAAGATCCCTTGCGAAGACACGAGCCTGGAATTGTGATCGATGACAACCGATTCCAGACAGTACCCCTTGCAGACCCAATCCAAGAAAGAATCGATCAGCTTGAAAAGGCCTTTAGGCTTTTGAAAAACGAGCAAGAGAATGATCGATATGAAGATTCTGACGAGGACCTCGAACCGTTTGCTCCCCATATTTCCAATACTCCATTTCCTCAAGGGTTTCGGATCCCTCACGTCCCAACATTCGAAGGAAAGACCGACCCGTATAGTCATCTGAGCACGTTCAACACCATAATGAGAGCCAGTAACGTGGGATACGAGCTCAGATGCATGTTGTTTCCAGCATCATTGACAGGACCAGCTAAAAGCTGGTTCGAAAAATATAAGAGACACTCGATAACTTCTTGGGAGCAGTTGTCTAAAGACTTTAAGAAGCAGTTCAGAGCAATGATGGGGGTCAGACCAGAGGCATCAACCTTAACTAACGTTCGACAACAGCCAGGCGAAACGTTAAAAAGTTACCTAACAAGGTTTAATCTGGAAGTCGCCCAAGCTCGGAACGTAGATGACAGTGGACACCTAATGGCTGTCCAGGCCGGCGTAATGCCAGGGAGTGCCCTCTGGGACGACATGCAAAGAAAACCAGTGAGGTCCATAACCGAGTTCAACAGACGAGCATAGAGGTTTGTCAATGTAGAGGAAGCGAGGTCGACACTTAATGTGACTTCCCAGCCCGAAACTACAACGGTAAACGTCAACTCTGCCTCAACCTCGGTGGACCCAGTAGCTGCAAAGCCTGTCGCGGAAAACCCCTCCAAGAGGAAAAAGAACGAAGGGAGTAACCCCGAGGCCGAAGGAGGAAAGAAAAAGAAAGGGGAGAGATATTTCTCCGTGTATAGAGTATACACCGAGCTCAACGAATCTCGGGAGAACATATACCTAGCTAACGAAAACGAGGTCCCCTTTAGGCATCCGGACCCGATGAGAAATCAAAAGTCCAAGAGGGATTCCAGTAAGTATTGCCGATTTCACAGAGACACTGGGCATACAACCAATGAATGTCGACAACTGAAGGACAAGATCGAAGGATTGATCTCGAGAGGTTACTTCAGGCAATATGTCAAAAACCAGAGTACTAGTCAGGCGGCCGCGAGTCAGAGAGTAGCCGCGCCTCCGACCTCACAAAATAATAATTCTCGAGCTCGGGAAGAAGATAGGCCCCCCCGATAGATGGAGAGGATGTAATAACCATCTCGGGAGGGCCTGACCCCGCAGGAACGGGCACAAATGCCCAAAAGAGATATGTTAACAAGCTAAAGACCGGGGACGGATCTCCCTACGAACCCGAGCCTAGAGCTCCAAAAAGTCAGAGGATTGAATCCCAACCAATCACTTTTACTGAGGAAGACGCGTCCCATGTTCAGTTTCCTTACCATGATCCGCTGGTCATCACTCTCCAACTGGCAAATAAGAGAGTCCACCGAGTTCTCATGGACAATGGGAGCTCAGTCAACATTCTCTATAAAGCAACCCTTGAGAAGATGGGACTCTCCCTTCGCGATCTGAAAGCATGTGCAACTACTTTATACGGCTTTTCAGGAGAAGGAACCGCCTGCATGGGATCCATCGAGCTCCCCGTAACCTTGGGAGACTACCCGGTCTCAGCAACCAAGATGATGGAGTTCGTGGTAGTAGATCTACCATCAGCCTACAATGTGCTGCTCGGGAGACCCGCCCTGGTCGGGCTGGGGGAAGTCTCATCAGTAAGGCATCTGGCCCTTAAGTTCCCGACCCCCAGCAGCGTTGGAACATTAAAGGGAGATCAATTAGCAGGGAGGGAATGCTACAGTATTTCCTTGAGAGGAAAGAAATAGACGAGCGCACAAACACTCGTCATTATTCAAAATAAAGACGGGACAATCTTAGAGATTGACGAAGAGATCGATCCAAGGGTTGTGGAGAAGGCTGACCTCGAACCCTTAGAAGAGCTCGAAGAAATTCAGCTCGAAGAAACCGATCCCTCGAAAAAGGTGAAGGTTGGAAAACACCTCCAAGGTGAGGCAAAATAGCAACTAATTTGCTTTTTGATGAAGAACCAGGATGTCTTCGCGTGGTCGCACTCAGACATGGTGGGAATAAGTCTGAATATAGCAAGCCACGCACTGAATATAGACAAAAGCTTCCCTCCAAAGCAACAAAAACAAAGACAGCTGGACGAAGATAGAAAGAAGGCACTAAAGGAGGAGGTTGATAGGCTGAAGGCAAACCGATTCATTAGGGATGCCTTTTACCCTGACTGGGTAGCCAATCCGGTGTTGGTCCCAAAACCCAATGGGACGTTGCGGACCTGTATTGACTATTCAGACCTCAACAAGGCTTGCCCGAAAGACTATTTTCTGTTACCAAGGATTGACCAGCTCGTGGATGCCACGGCGAGGCATGGCCTGATGTCGTTCATGGATGCCTATTCTGGATATAACCAGATTCCCATGCATGCCTCAGACCAAGAACATACGAGCTTCATAACGGATAAGGGGCTATACTGTTATAATGTCATGCCATTCGGGCTCAAGAATGCTGGGGCCACATACCAGCGGCTCGTAAACATGATGTTTTCATAACAAATAGGGAACAACATGGAGGTTTATGTTGATGACATGCTTGTCAAGTCTCAACTCAACAAGAACCATGTTGATGACCTCGAAGAGTGCTTCGGCGTGCTCCGAAAGTATAACATGAAGCTGAATCCTCAGAAGTGCACCTTTGGGGTATCTTCAGGAAAATTTATGGGCTTTATCGTGAACTCTCGTGGAATCGAGGCCAACCCCGACAAGATCAAGGCCCTGATTGACATGACCTCACCTCGAAGGCACAAAGATGTCCAAAGTTTGACTGGTAGGATGGCAGCCCTAAGCAGATTCATCTCGAAATCTACGGACCGTGGTCTTCCATTTTTCAACCTATTGAGGGGAGGTATGAAATTTGAATGGACGGAGGAGTGCGAGCTGGCCTTTCAGGAGCTCAAAAAGCACCTTGCGAAACCGCCCATCCTGTCAAAACCCGAAACGGGATAAATATTGTACCTATACCTTTCAACCACCGAACACGCAATAAGCGCAGTACTCGTTCGAGAAGAAGAGAAGGTGCAAAGACCCGTTTACTACATCAGTAAAAGATTACTGGGGGCAGAGTCAAGATACCCCTTGATGGAGAAGCTCGCGCTTAGTCGAATTCATTCGTCTCGTAAACTCCGCCCCTACTTTCAGGCGTATCCCATCCATGTGCTGACTGATCAACCACTTAGGCAAGTCTTGTCTAAACCAGAAGCTTCAGGTCGACTTCTTAAATGGGCTGTTGAGCTCGGACAGTTCGAGATCACCTACCACCCGAGGATGACCATTAGGGCACAGGCATTGGTGGACTTTATAGTGGAACGTATTGGCATAGCCGACGACGAGGTGATAACCCCAGCCCATGAGCTGTGGAAACTTTACGTCGACGACTCATCAAATGAAAATGGAGCGGGGGCAGGGGTCATTTTGGTTACCCCCACAGGGAGCAGATTTCATTATGCCTTAAGATTTGGCTTCAAAGCGTCGAATAATGAGGCCGAATATGAGGCTTTACTCGCGGGACTTCGTATAGCAAAAGAGCTCAAAGCTAGAGCTATACATTGCTATAGTGACTCCCAGCTCGTGGTTAATCAAATCTTGGGAGAATACCAGGCTCGTGGCACGAGGATGGCAGCTTATTTAGAGAAGGCAAAATCCGCATTAGAGTGTTTCGAATTTTATACAATCGAACAGGTTCCCCGCGAGCAGAACTCAAATGCAGATGCCTTAGCTCGGCTCGCCACATCTGCTGAAAACGAAGAACTGAACGTTGTGCCCATAGAACACCTATCGGCACCTAGCATTAATGAGCCAGAGGAGGAAGATGTGTGTATGATCGAAACAGAACCTACCTGGATGACCCCGATAGTTGAATATCTCGAGAACGGAGTCCTTCCAAGAGATCGGAACCAGGCTCGAAAGTTGATGTATCAACTTCCCCGTTACACCATTTTGGACGGAAAGCTATACAGAAGGGGATATTCCATGCCGTTACTTCGGTGCGTAACCCCACCCGAAGCTAAGAAGATCATTGAAGAAATTCATGAAGGGTTCTGCGGAGATCACACCGGGGGGCATAGCCTGTCCAAGAAGATCATACGCCAAGGATATTTCTGGCCAACTATTAAAACGGATTCTTTCGAGTACGTGAAGAAATGCGACAAATGCCAGAGATTCGCCACGATTCCCCGAGCTCCACCATCCGAGCTGACCATGTTGACTTCCCCATGGCCTTTCGCGGTATGGGGCATCGATCTCGTAGGCTCCCTCTCGACTGGCAAAGGCGGAAGAAAATATGTTGTAGTCGCCGTGGATTACTTCACGAAGTGGACGGAGGCTGAACCATTGACAACAATAACTTCAAAAAAGATCCTTGATTTCATGGTAAAAAACATCGTGTGCCGATATGGGGTGCCAAGGAAGATTGTATCCGACAACGGAACCCAGTTCGATTGCGACTTGTTCACCAAATTTTGTGAAAAGAACGGCATAATAAAGAGTTTTTCATCAGTAGCTCATCCTCAAGTAAATGGCCAGGTCGAGGCTGTGAACAAAACTCTCAAAAGTTCTCTGGAAAAAAAGTTGGAGGAGGCAAAGAGACGATGGCCCGAAGAATTGCCCCAAGTCCTATGGGGATACAGGACCACAGCTCGAACATCAACAAGGCATACCCCGTTCTCTCTAGCATACGGCTGCGAGGCAATGTTTCCCATCGAGGTCGAAATCCCAACGATCCGAACTCAGATTTACGATCAAAATTCAAACCACACTCAAATCGAGGAAACCTTAGACTTGATTGAAGAAAAGAGAGAACAGGCTCAGCTGAGAAACGCTGCCTACCAGCAGCGAACTACCAGGTATTTCAACAAGAGGGTTCGAGATCGAAAGTTCGGAATGGGAGATCTGGTGTTGAGACGCGCATTTTTGGCAACACGAGATCCGGCAGCTGGAGTGTTCGGGCCGAATTGGGAAGGACCATACCAGATAGAGTCAGTCATTCGGCCCGGTGTGTATAAACTTGCGAGATTGGACGGGAGCCTGGTACCGCGAGCATGGAATGGCGAACACCTAAGACCTTACTACCAATAGTATAGGAAAAGTGTTGCCTGTAACCATTATTTTCTATCTGTATTAATCTGTCTGCTTTTGAATTTCATCGAATAAAGATCTATTTCGTTCAATATGTTATCTCTTTTTATTTTTGGAATCTCTCTTAATTTAATAACCTATGGTCACACTCATAGGATATTAAGGGGGCATCATTGGTATATATACCATCATCTTAAAAAATAAAATAACATAACCGAACTATCAAAAACATAAAAGTATTTGGATGTAACCAGATACGTGAGCTTAAATAGAATAACGTTTGGATTTAACCAGATGTGCAAACTTAACAGGTTTGGAGCAAACCAGCCAAAACTAATCGACGATAAGTAGGAACCTAAACCTACTTCGAGATAAGTCGAGATCGAGGCTGGAATATCTTAAAGGAAAATAGTTTCGAACTCTTAACCTTGGAGTAAAAACCAAGGACGAGAAAAAGTAACTAAACAAAAAAGATATAACTAAACCATTCACATTACATACCATATAAGTACTTTCGGGTTCATGGTTAAAGTAATATCCGACCTTGATGAATAAAGAGATCGGAAGCAGATAGTTCGAGCAAGCGATGCATGAATGCATCGAGTCTCGAGCCTAAATCCAAACTATGTTTGTATGAATAAATAAACATAAATGATTCATCAATTTAAAAGGTGCAAAACATTTCGAGCCAAGAAGTGTAAAGCATATATAATTCAATATAAAAAGAAATTGTATCAGCCCTGTGGGCATAAATTAAAGTAATTACAAAAATAAGGGGACGCAGCCCTGAGATAAGATTTCCCCAAGATCAGATTCAAGAAGGAGGATTCTCCTTGGCCTTCTCAGCATCAGCAGCACTGGACCCCTCAGGACGAATAGCATGACTATCCTCCTGAGCTCCCTCGGAGGCGGCCTCCCGAGCAGCCTCTTCCGCCTCAAGCCGAGCATTCCACTTATCAAGAAGCTTCGCCTCGAGAGGGCCTAAGAAGCTGGTGTCCAGGTCTTCATTATTGGCCCACATCCTGCACATGTCCGAATCAACTGCCTGGTCCTTCTTCTCCTTATATTCAGCAAGGAGACGAGCCTTCTCGCCCTCAATTATGTCAAAGGTAGCGGCCTGATCTTCTTGAAGCTTTTTGTTAGCCTCTTGGAGCCGAGCGTTCTCCTTCTCGAGCTCTGCGAGCCTGGCATTCTCTTTCTCGAGCTCTGCGAGCCTAGTATTCAGCTTCTCAAGCTCGGACGCTTTGGCCTTAAGCTCCTCGGCTCCTGCCTCAAGCTTTTCATTTGCTTCCTTCAGGTCGCCACTCGCCTTGAGTTGAAAATGCTTTGCCTCCTGAGCATAAGACTTGCTCGAGTGGATCTCGTTGTTCAACCTATAGTTGAGCTGGGCAGTAAAGGCAAGAGACTGACAAAAGAAAAAACCATCATTAGCGCCAAGACTGTAAATATAACTAAGAAGTAGAAGGAAACTTACCGCGGCAGCGAGCTCGATACTCTTCTCATAGAGGGCAGTGCAATCTCGAGCATTGTTCAGGTATTGCCATTGAGGAGCTTCGAAACTGCTAAAGCTCTGTCCAATTCGGGACATGACATCTGAGCACAACACAGACCCATGGGATCTAGCCGCATTGTCAATTACATACTCATTGACATGAGTAGAAACTGACAGCTTCTGAATTCGAGAAGCAGAAGGCTTTCTAGGATCTGGACCAAGGGATGACTGGACCACTACAGGAAGCTAAGGCTCGGCCATAGTGGAGGCACCAACCTGCGAGGTCGGCACCATTGCAGCGGCACCGACCTGCGAGGTCAGCGCCATTGTGGGAGCACCAACTTGGGAAGTTGTCGCCTCGATGGAGCTCGTAACGGGCAGAGTAGGAGGGGTTTTTTCGGACCTCCTGGGGACTTTGGTGGGCCGATCCACCTTTCGCGACCCTGCCCTGGGACGCTTGCTCCTTTTGGCGCCACCACTCTTGATGATGTTGTCAAGGTCGGAGTCCATGGAACCTGCACAGTTCCAATTGAAGTTAGACATCATGCTAATGGACTTGACTAAAAAAATAAAAGAGAGAAGAAAAAACCAAGTAAAGAAAGACCTAACTGGAACTCTCCCCCAAACTAGAGCTCGGGGACCATGAAATTCCCCCATCTTCAGAAGAGGCGGGGGGAGTACCTTCCCTATAGGTGGACGTCAACCTTGAAAGGTCCCTATAGTCGTTTGTCCCATATTGGACGGCTATCCCGTTCCACACCTCGTTTAGACTGTACATGGTGTCATACTTCCCAAGCCAACTATCAAACCTATGAACTCGATCGTCTACCCGAGTCCATATGTAGAAGTGGTATCTATCATACGGACATGAAACTAACCTATCGGGTTTATGCTTTAATAAGGTGGGGGACCACATTCTCGAGGTAAGGATGAATTTACCTTCTTCATCCGACTCTGAGCTCGAGGCTTCATCATTAGCCTCATTCCCCGATGGCGGACTCCTTCTACGAACTGGAGGTAGGAGCCTCACCTCTCTCCTTGGGGGGAGGATGCCTGTGGGCAAAGGCACCTGCTCCCAATGTTCATACTTTTTATTGGACCAGTCAAAGTTGGACTGGCCCTCTCCCAAAAGCCCGCAATCTCGGAGCTTATCCTCATGCAAAAGGTACAAGAGAGACCTCCTGCCATGAGGGAGTTGGAGCAGGGTCTCTCTATGCCCCTTCATTGCCTCGTCGGGAGTAGGGGGATGAAAATTGGCTGGAAAGCAAGACATATTTCAACTAAGTACGAATCTTACAGTTAAAAACCCGAGCACAGGGATAAAGAAGGTTGGAATACTTACGGATCCGCCTGAATAAGTGGCATCGAGACGGAGACAAGCCATCTGTCCAGAAGAAGGCTTTCTTAAAATCAGGTGGATGATTAGGGAGATCCTCAAACACCTTTTTCTCCTTGGGATAGCTCGAAAGGTAGTAAAAGCCATCCCCTCCCCGAGCTCGGGAGGGATTGCTTTTCAGACAAAAGAGATATAAAATCTCCTGCGGCGAAGGCCCCTTCCACTTCATCTCGTGGTATAGCGACCTCAAGGCAGACAGAACCCTGTAAGAATTGGTGTTAAGCTGGAACGGAGCCAACCCAACAAAATCTGTGAAGTCCTTGAAAAAAGACTTCAAAGGCAGTAGCGCCCCTGCCTTCATGTGTTCCTGACTCCATGCCGCGTACCTCAGCCTGTTGTCAGGGTCCCCAGGGGCGTAGCAGCTTCGTTCGTGAGCGGCCGGAGCTCGACACCTCAAGGAACTTGACAACCTGAGGCCATGGAGGGCCAGAATATCAGTTATCTGACTTGTTGAGGTAACCAAGCTCCAATAGTGTTCGGCCTCGAAGATTTCTCTCCTCGGTTGCGAGGTAGAAGGCTCCCCCATAAGTGAAAATTGGAGCTCTCCCGGGCTGTACGCAACAGTCACTGTCAGTTTAGGGTCGAGTGGGATCGACCTGGGCCCTGAATTGAATTCTGGGTAAATAGCCTCTCGAAGGGTCCTCCTTTTCTTCTCTATGACCTCATCAATTTGGCGGCGGTAATGGGCTCGAATATCCTCCTGTTCGCGTGCGAGATCGTACTCACGAATTCCACGTTGATTCCAAGCAAACAGCGATTCCGGGCTCGGGGTTTTGGGCGAATAAGGGATTGCCAGCAATGACCCCCACCATCTTTCCAGATTCTGTGACATCTAGCGAGAAAGAAAAAATGGTGAGGGCCATGCATGCAAGAATTACGAGCTTGACAGGACAAGCTTGGAGTTTAGGAACAAAACGAGCTCGATACTAAGATCCTTATTAAAGAGTCAGAACGTGTATTTCACAAGAAAAGGGGGGAGAGTGGACAATTTTTTGAAAATCCCAAAAATCAGGGGAAAAAAAGAGTGGCGAATAACCAGAAAAGGTAATCTTGGGTATCGTGCATTCTTCAAGGCCAAGGTTTTATACCCGATATCTTAGTGTACAAGAAATGTCTTTTAAAATTTTAAAACCCAGAAAAAAGAGATCTTGCTCAAACACCAAAACTGGGTATGGAACCAGTGATGTAAACCCAGTATGGAGGCGTAAACATGGAAGCCTATCGGTCAAAAATTCCCTAACGTATCGTACTAAGAAAATAAACTAGTACATTCACAGAAATAATAAGAACGATATGAACAGAAACTGGTATGAAGGAAAATAAAAATTGGACACTTACACAATAATGGCGATTGTAGAGAAATCGTTGACTGAAGGAGAGGCTGCAGTTATGAGCTCACGGTCTCGAACAAACTAACGGTCCTCTGTTTCTTCGATTGAGAAAAGATGCACACGCAAGAAACCCTCAGGGATAGTCTCTGGATTTGCTCTTCTCTTTTGTTTCTGATACGTGTAAAATAAGAGGAAGAAGGAGACCTTGTATATATAGAGGGAGAAAAGTGATAAAAAGGATTAATCTGAGTCATTGGCCAGAATCCTCATAAAATCCAACGGTCAGGGATCGATGACATGATGGTACCAAAAAGGTGACAGACGAGTGATCATGGGCAGGTTTCCAAGGTACTCGAGTACCATGAATGAGCAATACCCAACTGACGCGTGCTCATTCTCAAGTGTGTGACGGTACGGTTCCCAAAGAAAGTAGTTCAAAAGTTTCCTTCTCTTGGGATTCGAACAAATACTTTTGAGGGGGCAAAATGTTATACCCAGATTTCGAGCCTTGAAAAGTGTGACCTCGAAAGCTGGATTCATAGTGAATGAACTCGTAAAGTTTGAAGTATGTTCTAGGACTAAACATTGAGCCTCCAAAGCTGAGACGACTTCGAAGATGGTGGCCTCGAAATCTACACGAGCTCGAAGGGTAGGCCCCGAGGTGCATCTGTCCTCAGGGATGACCTCGGATCATGGGTTCCGAGCCTGACGCGCGTACGATCTCGAAGTCATGTGGCCTCGGGAGATGTTATTAGCTCGAAAATTGATGTGAGACCTGGGAGAATAAGGCCTTGATAATATAGGATAATAACCTTGAGTATCTTAAAGTGTTATCTATAAGAGACGCGGTCTACATTTATTATTGTAAATCCCCTAAAATCATGGGATATTATTTGATCAGTTATACGCCCCCTGGTCTTCAGGGGATGTTTCCTTTTATATCGGATTACAGGCATTTAATGCCATTTAATTTATTCGCACAAAAAGAGTAACTACCCAAAATATGTGGGATAGTATTCTGCAATCTTCTCTATAAATAGAGAGGTCATGCACCATTGTAAAGGACCGAATTTTTGTGATCTTGAGAGAAAACTCTGAAGAATTCATGTTTGAAGAATTTTCAGAGATCATCTTGAGTTTAATAAAAAAGACTCGTGGACTAGGCAGATTTAACTCCTGAACCACGTAAAAAATCGTGTTTTGTATTATCGTATTTGTATTGGCCATCACTGTTTATTATTTACGTGCTCTTCTTTCACTGTTGACAAAAAACGGCGTCAACAAAACCCCGTTGTGACTTCCTGGCTAACCGCTCCCCAGGACTGTCTCGGATCGTGCTGCACAGTCATATCACATATATATAGCATTTATCACATTTATACCCCTAATATCCAGACGGGGCCCACATGCACATTTAACTCAACTAAACATGCATCATTAACACGTATTCACATAAATCCAAATATTAACATATTAAATCATTTATTGCCCTCCCGCACACTAATCAAGGCCCTAAGCCCTATTAGCAAATTCGGGTCGTTACAAGCTAGTTTAAAGGTCCCTTCCTTCACAACCTCTATTATTTGATAGGGTCCTTCCCAGTTTGGTCCCAACACTCCGTCCTTGGGATCCTTACCGGCTAAGAAGACTCTTCGGAGCACCAAGTCGCCTAATTTAAAGATGCGTCTCTTGACCTTTGAGTTGAAATAACGAGTGATCTTTTGTTGATAATGGACTATATGCAAGGCTATCTTTGTTTCGACAAGAAGGACGACCTCGCTCCCAAAAGCCAGGGAGAAAGGAGTGTGACCCGATGAAGTTCGATGCGAGGTCTGGTATGCCCACAGCACCTGGGGGAGCTGTTCAGGCCAAACTCCCTTGGCTTCATCCAACCTCTTCTTAAGGCTCTCTTTTAGTGTCTTGTTCATAGCCTCGACCTGTCCATTAGCCTGGGGGTAGGCCACGGAGGAAAAGCTTTTAACTATGTAGTGCCTCTCGCAGAATTCGGTGAAAAGATCGCTATCGAACTGGGTTCCGTTATCCGACACGATCTTCTTTGGCAGCCCGAATCGGCAGACAATATTCTTGATCACAAAGTCGAGGACCCTCTTTGATGTAATCGTCTCCAGGGGCTCTGCTTCAGCCCATTTTGTGAAGTAGTCAATAGCCACCACCACATAGCGAACTCCTCCTTTTCCCGTGGGAAGGGCACCAACTAAATCAATCCCCCAGACCGCGAATGGCCACGGGGACGAGATCATCTTTAGCTCGACTGGAGGAGCTCGGGCGACCGTGGTGAACCGTTGGCACCTGTCGCACTTTTTGACATAAGAGATCGAGTCCTTCGATAGAGTGGGCCAATAATATCCTGGCCTCAATACCTTCAAGGCCAGGTTTTTCCCCCTAATGTGATCTCCACCAAAACCCTCATGCACCTCTTGTAGAATGGTTTTTGCTTCGCCTGGCAGAACACACTGCAGAAGAGGTAAAGAGAGACCACGCCGGTACAACGTCCCGTCTATCATTGTGTACCTCGGAGCTTGGTAAAGTACCCTCATTGTGCCGTTTCGCTCTTCAAGTAACTTTCCTGTTGCGAGGTACTCAATTATGGGAGTCATCTAGGTCGACCTGGTGTCAATCATTTCGACCTCCATCCCGGCTTCCTCTATGCTTGTCCTTTCCAAGAATTCTACCAGTACCAGGCACAAAGTTTCGGCCTCCCCGGAGGTGGCGAGCTTTGCTAGGGTGTCAACATTGGCATTCTGCTCCTGAGGTATCTGTTCAACTAGGTTGTGCTCAAATGCGGACAGCTCCTTCTTTACCTTGGCCAGGTAGGCAGCCATCTTGGTTCCCCGCGCCTGGTATTCTCCTAATACCTGGTTTACCACGAGTTGGGAATCGTTGTAGCACTGGACAGAGCTGGCCTTCAGCTCCTGGGCCACCCTTAGCCCAGCCAATAAAGCTTCGTATTCGGCTTCGTTGTTGGATGCTTCGAATCTGAATTGCAACGCGGAGTGGAAACGATGTCCCTCCGGGGATATCAAGATGATTCCAGCTCCAGATCCATTCTCGTTAGACGAGCCATCTACAAAGACTTTTCACGAGGCTCCCACTGGTTCTTCTCAGAATCCCGTGCACTCTGCCACAAAATTAGCTAGACCTTGGCTTTTGATTGCAGTTCGCGGCACGTACAGTACCTCAAATTAGCTGAGCTCGATAGCCCATTTCAAAAGATTCCCTGATGCCTCAGGTTTCTGTGAAACCTGCCTTAAAGGTTGATCGGTTATGACGTGGATTGAGTGGGACTGGAAATACGGCATGAGCTTTCTAGAGGCCGTAATAAGGCATAAAGCCATTTTTCCATCAACGGGTATCGAGATTCAGCTCCAAAGCCTCTTGCTAATGTAATAGACTGGCTTCTGAGACCGGTTTTCTTCCCTGACCAGTATTGCGCTAGCCGCATCTTCCATGACAGCCAGGTAAAGAAAAAGAGGCTCTCCTGCTGTTGGCTTGGACAACATGGGCGGCTCGGCTAAATGTGCTTTCAGCTCGAGGAAGGCACGTTCGCATTCTTCGGTCCACTCAAATTTTTTATTTCCCCGGAGCAGGTTGTAGAATGGCAAACACTTGTCGGTAGATTTGGAAATGAACCGATTAAAGGTTGCCACCCTTCCTGTCAGACTTTGGACGTCTTTTCGCGATCGGGGTGATGGCATCTCGAGTAGCGACTTGATTTTAACGGGGTTTGCCTCTATTCCTCTGGTGTTGACTATGAAACCCATAAATTTTCCTAACGCAACCCTGAAGGTACACTTTTGGGGATTCAGCCTCATGTCGTACTGTCTTAAAATCTAAAAGCATTCCTTCAGATCGGGGACATGGTTATCGACAGTTTTTGACTTGACCAACATGTAATCAACATACACTTCCATGTTTTTCCCAATATGATTAGTAAACATCCTGTTGACCAACCTCTGGTATGTAGCTCCTGCATTTTTCAGCCCGAAGGGCAAGACCTTGTAACAATAAACGTTAGTTGGGGTCATGAAGCTAGTGTGTTCCTGGTCGGCCGGGTTCATGGCGATCTGGTTATGGCCCGAGTATGCATCCATAAAGGACATGAGCTCGTGCCCCGCCGTGGCATTTACCAATGGATCAATCCTTGGTAAGGGGAAGCAATCTTTGGGGCAGGCTTTATTCAGATCAGAAAAGTCGATGCAGGTCCGCCACTTCCCGTTGGGCTTTGGGACCAAAACAAGATTGGCGACCCAGATCGGGTAATTTGCCTCGCGAATAAAGCCGCATTTTAAGAGTTGAGCTACTTCCTCCTCTAGGGCCTTAGCTCGGGTCGTGCCCAGGCGCCTTTGTTTCCGGGACTTCGCAGGCACGTTCTTGTCCAAGTTGAGGGTGTGCATGATGACGCCCGGGATGATCCCTATCATGTCCTCATGAGACCAGGCGAACACATCTAGATTCTCTTGTAGAAATCTCAGCAGCTCTGCCTTCCTTTTACTACACAGGTTTTTTCCGAGCTTCACCACCTTCGAGGGGTCTTGTGGGTCGATGTTCACCTCTTCGAGCTCTTCGATGGCCTGGAGCTCGGATCTATCTTCGCCTATCCTGGGGTCGATATCATCATTCAAGGTGATACCCTCCCCATTGGCTTCCTGAGGTTTTTCTATCTCAGGAATAGGTCTTACTTCTTGAGATTCCTCATTCTCGCCCTGAATGGTCATCGGCTGCTGCCCGGGTTGTGACTTTCCCTTCATGGAAATGCTATAGCATTCCCTGGCAGCAAGCTGATCGCCTTGGACCGTGCATATCCCCGTGGAGGAGGGTAATTTGACTGCGAGATGGCGAATAGAGGCTATGGCCTCAAATTCTATCAACGTAGGTTGGCCCAGAATAGCGTTGTAGGCGGCGGGACAATCGATGACCACGAATTCGAGGAGCTTAGAGACAGTCCGGGGCCGCTCTCCCAAGGTAATTACTAGCTCGATTGTTCCTATCGCTGCCAACCCTTCTCTGAAAAATCCATACAACATCATGGAGGTGGCCTTCAACTCGGTGATAGATAACCCCATCTTCTCCAGCGTAGACTGGAACAGCAGGTTCACCGAACTCCCATTATCGATCAGTATCCTCCTAACTCTCCGGTTAGCGAGTTGAGCAGTTATGACCAGAGGATCGTTATGGGGGAACTGAACGTGACTAGCATCCTCCTCAGTAAAAATGATTGGTTGCCTCTCCAGTCGTTAATGTTTGGGTAGATGCTGCTCCGGGACGAATTCCACTCCGTTATGAGCCTTCAACTCATTGACATATCTCTTCTGGGAACATCTGCTCGTGCCGGCCAAGTGGGGGCCTCCGGAGATTGTGGATATCTCTCCCCCTATCACAGGAGGGGGGGTATCCTGATTTATCCGGGGCCCGGGCTGATTTACCAGAGCTTCTGGCTAACTAGTAGGAACTCTGTTCCGCGCATATTGAGCCAAAGGTTCGCCTCTGATGAGTGTCTCAACCTCATCCTTCAAATGCCTACAATCGTCAGTGTTGTGCCAATTTCGTTGTGGAATCGACAGAACTTGGAAGGGTCCCTCTTGGCCTTCTGGTGCTTCAAAGGCTCCAGCTTTTTCCAGGGGAGGCAGACAGAGTTTGCTAGGAAAAGGTGTTCCCTAGTGTTTGTGAGCTCAGTATAAGTCGCGTAGACTAGCTTAAATTTTTCCACGGGCTTGTTCTTCTTCGGACCGTGCTGGTCGTCCTCGCTGCTCCCCTTTCTCTTACCTCTGCCCCCTTGGTTATTCTGTGCAATAGTTTGAGTTGTTTTTACGACATCCGTTTCTACTCCAGTGGGCTGATCAAGGGCTTGGCTGGTTCCTGTGACCGACGCTCGTGCCTCTTCCAGGTTTATCCATTCCGGGGCCTTGTTCAGGAATTCATCCACGGTGCTGACACCTCTTCTTTGTATCTCTTTCCATAGCCGACATCCAACGAGGATTCCAGTCCTCAAGGCCATAAGCTTGGAACTATCGTCCACGTCTCTGGCTCGAGCCGCGACGTTTGCGAACCTGCTCAGGTAAGCTTTCAAAGGCTCCCCGGGCTGCTGTTTCACGTTTGTCAGGGTGTCAGGTTTGACGCGGGCAGCTTGAGAAGCTCGGAACGCCCTCTTGAAGTCGGCAGAAAAATTCTTCCACGAGCTGATGGAATGCTTTTTACACTATTTGAACCATTGCCTAGCTGGTCCAGTCAAAGTGGAAGGGAATACCAAACGCCTCAGCTCGGGGCCGATATTCTGGGCCATCATCAAGGTATTGAACATACCCAAATGATTCGATGGATCTCCGTCTCCATCGAACTTAGACAAGTGGGGCATCCAAAAACCTGGTGGGTACGTCGTGGCTGCTATATTGGGGGCGAAAAGCTCGGGAGTCATACTCGTCCTTCTCCTTTTCTGACAAGAGCTCCTTCATTAGCTCCTCCATCTGAGCTAAACGCTCCAAGGTCTGGTCTTTAATCCCTTGGTTGTTCTGGGGCTGTTCAACAACTCCAGTTCCATTGTATGCGTTAGGCGGGTTATTGTCCCTCTAAGCTTGAGCTTGGTTAGGTGGGACATTCCCACTGTCACGTCCTTCGGAAAGATCGTCCCCTCGGTGAGCACGACTTCAGTTTCTAGCCAGATCCCCCCTCTGGGAGTTGAGGCGATCTCGAAGGTCGGCCCTCGAGGTGGCCTGAGGGCTTTGCGCCGAACTCAAGCGATTACGCAGGTCTCCACCGGATCTGCCACTTTGGTGGCTCCCGGTCCAGTAGCTCCCATTGGAAAAGCTTGGAGCCCGCTGCTGGGGGTGAGGATCCGGGACCTCCCCGCGTGCTCAGTTGCGATGGGAAGGACCGGCAGGAGGAGGATTTCTCCTGCTGCTCCCGTGTGTCGAAATGTCTCGAACTGGACAAGGAGGAGATGGGTATCTTATCGGTGATGGGGGATGCTTAACAGGTGATGAAATCCTAGTCCCATCCGAGCGGATCAAGTTATGTCGCGGCCGCTCTGTTCTACCATTTTCAGCATCCTGCGCTCGGTGGTCTGACCGTGGCGCGGGAGGGCTGGCTGGAGCAGGATTTCTTTGCAAGCCTTCCACTAATCTCCTTCGCGAGCTGCCATGAGCCCTTCTAGGCGTGTTCGATGGTGGAATCAAGCTAGAAGTCGAGGTTCGGACTGATCGACTGAATTTCTAATTGGCCCTATGAAACTCCTCAAACACTGTTTCTTGGTGGTGATGTGACGTGGGTGTAGAACTCAGAGTTGAGGTTCTGACTGATCGGCTGGGCCTGGACCGGTTATCCCGGTGGGACTTGTGAGTCCCACTTTGCCTCTTTCCGACATTAGTGTCAGTTGTAAGAGGGGGTAGCCGGGCCAAGACTTCTTCGATTTGCTTGCTTGCTCTGGATAGCTGACTCCTTAACTGTATGTTCTCCATCTCTATTGTCGTCAGGAAATTCGGGTTCGGATTTGGCGGTCGAGGCGCCGAACTCCCGGTGTCGTCCTGGCCCATAGGCTGCTTTCCCGGTCGCTGCTGGATCTCAGGGTTTTGTTCATTGGATATGGCGGCATGGTGGGCCTCCTACCCATCATGTTGATCCGCCTCGTTACCATGTCTCGAACGAGTAACCACCATGATCAGGTTTTTGCGATAGCACCAATATAAATCCTCTCGATGAAAGCACCAAACTGTTGACGCGATTCTTCGCCAACAGACAATTACACGAATAAATAGGATGGATTAGTGCTAATTGATGAACCGTAATATGAAAATAGCTAAACTCTAGACTTGAGAAATTAATAACATGGGAAGGTGATCACTCCTTTCTTTTTAGGTGGTTCGAAGGTTAAAACCCCTCTAGTCCACCAGTTGATATTATTGATATCTCTTGGTTAATCCTTACAAAGTAATTATTTTACAAAAAATATGCCAACCCCTCGCCATGCCCAGTGTCTTGGTATTTATAGGGAGAGAATACCTGGGTTGGCAAAGGGGGTCATCCCGTGATCTCTTTACCCTTCATGTCATCTCTGTGACATTGATGATTAATTCCTAAAACCTGACATTGAAGTGTGGTCTAATCAATAGGTAAGGAGGGATAATGGGCCGCATGGCCCAAACTAGGCGTGGGATGTCTGAATACGCACGTTTATACTGCGTGTCCGAGAATTCAGGAATGGAATAGACACGTGATGTCTGATATACGCACATTTATATTGCGTGGTTGTCTTTACAAGGATTCGGGTGTCAGATCTCTGCCGCATCACGAGCTTGATGTAGCGTCAGCTCATGATATCCATACCGCTGACCCGCTGCCTTCGAGTAAACTGCTAACTCTCTAATCAGCTCGGGTTGGGCAGATGGAAGCCCGTAACAACAGCTCCGGGTGGACGATTTACACGTGGCGGATCGAATTAGGCCATTTTCCAGCTCGCCAATAGTGCGCGGATATTTAGGGCGTACATAATGAATATTATTTAATATAGTTAATTAGTATTATTATAATTAATTGAAAATTATTAAATAAAAATAATTAGTATTTAATTAGAAGTTAAATTTTTTTTTGTCCCGCTATGCTTATGGTTGATGGTTGTTGACTACAACCATCAATTATAAGAATATCGACACAAAAATGATAAGTTTAAAATATTAATAATAAAATAATAAATGAAAAAGATTAATAAAATTTATCTAATTATTTATAAAATAATTTAGTTTAAAAGTTAAATAATAATTAATTTGTAAAATTATTATTATTATTATTATTAGAAATTAAAAAATTATGAATAAAGAATTTTTAATTAATTTAATTAAATAAATAATAAATGTTTGATATAACATTATCTAATTAAATAATTTAATTTAATTTTTTGTATTAAATAACATTATCTAATATTGAATAGTTATAAATTAGTTGAATATAGAAATTGATAATTATACTTAATAAAAGTTTAAAAAATTAGTAATAAATAATAAATTATTTTAAGAAAAATTATTAATTTGTTTATTAAATAATATTATCTAAATTAACTACTATTAAATTATTTGAATATAGAAATCGATAATTTTATTTAATAAAATTTTTAAAAATATAATAACGATTAATTAAATAAATAATAAATGATTTTAAGAAAAATTATTATTTTGTTTATCAAATAACATTATCTAATATTAATTAGTATTAAATTATTTGAATATAGAAATTAATAATTTTATTTAATAAAAGTTTTAAAAATTTATAATGATTAATTAAATAAATAATAAATAATTTTTTAAAAAAATTATTAATTTGTTTATTAGATAACATTATCTAATAAAACATCATAAAATAACATAAGATATTATAATATTGCATTAAATTTCAAAAATGATAACAAAATTTTTTTGTTATCCATTCCTATTCACATTACTAAAACTCACTGCTCTTATAACACTTTAGATAGCGATTGACAAGACTTGGAAAACATTGAGAAATCGTGCTTATCAAGAATATTGGAATGATCTACAATCTTTTTTGACGATGGCCTCAGAACATAAGGATTCTGATAGAAGAATTAGGTGTCTGTGTGTCAAATGCATAAATAATAGGCTTGAAATTTTATCTGTTGTCGAAGCACACGTATCCGATAGGGTTTTTTACCAAGGTTATGAGAGGTGGATTTATCATGTGGAAGCGGAGCTAGATGTTGCTGATGAGGTGGTTGATGAGGATGAAGTTGACGAGATGATTCCCATAGTGGAGGACTTCCTCTTACCGACAACTGAGCAAGTAGACAATAATTACGACGCGAGTCAGTATTACGACGAGTTGTTTGAGGAGATTGAAGCTGAGTTGTATCCTGGATGTGATTGGATTTTTTCCCTTAACTTTTTAGCTAAGCTATTCCATTTGAAAGTTAGAGGGAAGATTCCTAACAACATATTTGATGAATTATTGAAGTTGTTAAAGCTTTCATTTCTGAAGGAAAATAAAATTCCATCAACGTATTACGAGGCTAAGAAGAGAATGAAGAAATTAGGGTTGGGATATGAGTCGATTCATGTGTGCCAATATAATTGCTGCTTATTTTACAAAGAGCATGCAAATAAAGAGGAATGTCCAGTTTGCGAAAGTAGTCGATGAGTTACTTTTGAATAAACTAAAGGAAAAAAGGTGTCGCATAAGGTGATGTGTTACTTTCCATTGACACCCCGGTTGAAAAGACTATACAGTTCAAGGCTTACAGCGAAGGACATGCTATGGCACCACACTGGGAAATCGAAAGATGATGGGGTGATGCGACACCCGGTGGATGGGACGGCGTGGAAGAACTTTGATGTCAATAATCCTAATTTTGCAAGTGATCCTAGGAATGCTCGTTTAGGCTTAGCTGCCGATGGATTTAATCCATTTGGCAACATGAACCTAGCATACAACATATGGCATGTGGTGTCGGCGAACTATAATCTTCCACCTTGGTTGTGTATGAAAGACAATAATTTGATGATGACAATCCTTAGTCCTGGTCCAAAATCATTGGGTAAGGACATAGATGTATTTCTAAGACCATTGGTGGATGAGTTGAAAGAGTTGTGGGTTAACGGAGTTGTTACGAGAGAAAGTACGACCAACACTATGTTCAAGCTGCGCGCAGCCATTGTAACGCCCTGGATAACCCAAACCGTTACACGGTGTGTTAATAAAGGTGCAAGACTTGCTAATCAATTCATTTAGTTGAAAATGTGTCGCTAAACCATTATTGATCTAGGGTTAAAAGATTTTGGTCATAAAAGATGAATTTTCATTTAAATAAGCATTTGATACACGGGATCCCAAAAACAGGGTTAAATGACAGTTTACAAAATTTTCAGAGGTTATAGATAACCGCAAGCCAATCTAATGGCAAAATAGGTACTTTAAGGTCTCCTATCCCTGTATCAACCCTCGGTCATGGCGGCCGAGCAGCTGGCTATGTACATTCCGCCCCTAGAGCTCTCCAAATCAGGGTTGGTCTAGCTTACCCTTACCTTTACCTGCACCACGTAGCACCCGTGAGCCGAGGCCCAACAAGAAAACCATATAACAGAGCATAACCAATAATCAATAGCAAAATAATTCACAAACCATCAATCAAATACTCAATAGACCACATAGTTCACATAATCAGTGATATCAATCTGCAAACCAATAATCAATCATCCAGATAATAACATGTCATGATCATCAAATTAATAACAGCAAATATATCATTCAATATCCAGGGTTGACGCCCTTAGGCCGCACCCTCTATTTACCCCACTAACTTCGGCTCGCTTAGGTCGAGCTCAGTGATTATATAATTCACCTCAACTACCAGTGGCCGAGCCACATCCTTGTGCGCCAATATTAACTCTGGCACTCTTAGGCCATTTATCTCATGTCCCCATGGCATAATACAATCATATGACATTACATACAAGTATAGGGAACTCTTAGTCCCAACATAACCACATAACTGAGTGCAGTTTTCTTACCTTAGTTTTCGAGCGGAGAAGGTGAACTGAGTCCGAGCATGATCCCTAGCCTCAAGCCTTGATGACAAACCTAGTCGCAAGAGTTATCGGTGTCTATCAACTTCCAATCAGAAATAAAATACTTTGGTAGCAAAACCAGCTTCCGGGACCTCAATTTCCACAAAACCGGGTAGTAGAAATTGTCCCGAGCCCCTAGGTTTGAACCCCCAAACCCTAACAACACTAAGAACACTTCCAAGCTCAAAACTCACAGGCGGGTCACAACTTGGCCCAGCCAGTCGCAACATGCCCTAAGTCAGAGAGCAAGCTCTCACACCAAAGGGGAGGCGGGTTGCGACTCGGCTAAGTAAGTCGTGGTGCGCCCCTAAGTCAAAGAGCTCTCATGTCTAAGAGGGTCATACGCATCGCAGAGCCCCCAGGCTGGGTCGCGGCGCGCCTTGCGAACCCAGGGAAATCCTGGGTTTTCCTCCTTCTTCTTCCAGCCAAAAACACACCAATTAACCCAGAATTTTCCTCAAACTTCACACTAAACCAGCCACGAGCTTAGACTTATAATTATCCCTATTTTCAACATATAATTCCCAGCAACACAAACAAACATCAACACCTCAATTCAACCACAAGAATCTCAATATAATCACTAGAATTCTCCACTCAAACCATCAACCAAATTCATTACTAGATCTATACCCAAGAACCTAAAACACAACTTAAACCATTTAGCAAAACTCAGAAGTTTAGGACAGTAGTCTTACCTCAAATTTTACTGATTCCTCCTCTGAACTTCTAGCTCCAACACCAGTTGAATTCTCCTTAACTTTCTGTCTAATTCTCCCCAAACTTCTAGCCTCTTCAACAACCAAATAGGATGAACACCAAGATGAATGAGAGAGAGAATTCGTGAGGGAGAGAGAGAGAGAGAGCAAGACGAAGTCTTTTTTTTCTTTTCTTTCCTTATTTGATCTATATCCTTCTGCATTAGTCTAGGATAAAAGCTGAGTATATTCCTAACTTAGAAATGACCATAATGCCCTCCCATAACATAACTAGCATAAAACTTAATCGAAGGGTATAATTTTCATTTATTCCCAATTCCCACTAGTTCCTCAAGTGTTCCTAATATTTAACACATAAATCTCGTCATCCAATTAATCACCAATTATTTACCCAATGTCTAATAATCTCCAATATATCTCCTAAATTCCCAAAAATAACCCCAGGTTCCCCCGAGCCGGGTATAAATCCCCGCCGTGACTATTTTGCCAAACCGCTCACTAGGACCGTCTCGAGCCATATGCTGCAAATATATCCACATAATAATGTGGTCTCAACAATTTATCACATATAATCACATATATGCCCTCAACAGGCCAAAATTACAGATATGCCCCTATAATCTAAACAGGGCCTACATGCATACTAATACTCATAATCATGCATCTCATCTATCCATATAACCATATAAGCATGCATTAAATCATTTAAATCACACATAAACCAATTATGTCATCCCGTCGCACTAATCAAGGCCCTTAAGCCTTATTAGTAATTTTGGGTCGTTACAGCCATTTTATGGACAGTTAATGATTTTCCAGCTCAAAGTAGTTTGTCTGGATGGAGTGGTCAGGGATACAAAGCTTGTCTGACGTGTAATGAAGACACATCTTCCATTCGAGTGATTGGTAAAACATCTTATGTTTGTCATAGAAGATTCTTTCCCAGTACACATCGAATGAGAAGGGACACTGAGTTCGACGGCCAAATTGAGGGAAGACGTCCTCCGAGATGATTTACTTGTGAGGAAATATTAGAACAAGTGAACAACCTTCCACCCCAAGTTCCAGGAAAACACTTGCAGTTTGGAGGTGTGAAACGTAGAAGAGTTGCGGAAGACAGAAATTGGAGGAAAAAAAGCATCTTCTATGAGCTTGATTATTGGTGTACAAACATTTTAAAGCATAACATTGATGTCATGCATGTCAAAAAAAATGTGTGTGATAGTCTCCTTGGCACAATCTTGGACAATGACAAATCTAAGGACACCACTAATGCAAGATATGATTTGAAGAAGATGGGAGTAAGGGAATCGTTGTGGATTTATGAAGATGAGAATGGAAAGTTGATGAAGCCGCATGATCCTTACGTGTTAACTCCTGCTCAGAGACAACAATTTTGTCAATTTATTAAAGAAGTGAAATTTCCAAATGGCTTTTGTTCAAATTTGAAGAAAAAAGTAATCGATAATTCTCAACAGAATTCTCCTAACATGTATGGAGGTACATCACAACAATTTCAGTATATGTATGGACGCTCCTCCTAGTCCCCTCCTATTTATTACCCCAACGTCCCTGCAGGATCTCAGACGTCACATCCTAGGCATCGTGACTTTGGGGATTCATCGCAGCAGCAGCAACCGTAGTAGAGATATGGTCAATTTGTGAGTTCGTTGCAACAGCAGAGGTATGGTCAGTTTGAGAGTTTATTGCATCAGTCTCCCTCGACACGATCACATACTCAACAATTTGGATCATCTTCGCAGTAGTCTCCACAAGTTTATTACCCTTCACCACTAGCACCACAGTTTGCTTCACCACCATTGTCGCGCCCTAACAATGGTGAAGATATTGACCTGAATGTTAATGAATATTTCTCGCCTGGTTGGCCCGATCCAAACAATAATAATTAGTTTACATTTTTTAATTAAATTAAGACAATTGATATTTTATTATGTTTATTTTATGAATAGTTTATATGTAATTAAATTAAGACAATTGATATTTTTATTATGTTAATTTTATGATTAGTTTATATGTAATTTTGTTTGATGAATATTAATTGTGTTATTAATAATTAATTTTAATTTATGTTAAATTTTATTATCTTTAAATAAGTATTATATGTATATTTATTATTAAATAAAATCAAATGAATTATTATATTTTAATATTATTAATTAATTACCGGCGGATTAATACGGGTGGGACCCGCTGGTATTAAATGAGTCAAACGAGGTTGATTATTATTTTACATCGACGGAGTCCCGCCCCTATTAATCCGCCAATATTAATAGAATATCGGCGGGGTGTCAATCTACTGGTAATAACCATAATCACCGACTGATTATTACCAGCAAACCCCTGCCAGTAATATAAACTACCGACCGAATTCGCTATTATTACCGGTGGAAGCCTCCGCCGATAATACTGTGTTCTGTTGTAGTGTATATAGATATAGATTATATAAATTTCTTCTATATAATAAATGTGTCGATAACGAAAATTATTGGTTTTAACGGTTTTTTATTTATTTTTTAATGTTAACTTTAACATAATATTATTCTATTTAACGGTAGTTTGTAAACACTTAAACTTAAATAAAGTAAAATAAATAATTAAAAAAATTAAAATATGATATTTTTGAAATATTTTACAATGATAATTATTTAAAAATAATAAATAATTAAACAAATTAAAATAGGATATTTTCAGATATTTTACAATGATAATTATTTTAAAATAATAAATAATTAAACAAATTAAAATATGCTATTTTTGAGATATTTTATAATGATATTTATATAAAAATAATAAAATCATAAGTTTTATAACTTAAATAAAATTTAATTAAACTTAAACTCACTTGTTAGAATAATATCATATTAAACATATAATATAATCTATTGTGAATTAGCAACAAATTGTTTTTTAAAAAAAAAAAACTAGCAAGAAACGCAAATTTAAAATCCACGTATAATATTTAATATTACATTAAATATATAATATATAATGTTGACGCCATTTTTCGTCAACTTAAAATGTAGAGCACGTAAACAGTAAAAACTATGGCAAGAATAACACAGTAAAACAATGAGAGTTTTTTACGTGGTTTAGCCGTTCACTCTGCCTAGTCCATGAGTCTTTGTTATTAAGACTTAGGAAATTTCTGGAAATTCTTCAGGAATGAATTCTCCAAAGGTTCTCCCAAGATCACAAAAATTTCTCTCTTTACAAAGGTACATGACCTCTCTATTTATAGATGTGATCTCAGAATACAATCCCTCACGTTTCGGGAAGTTATTCTGTGCATAAATAAATTTAATTACTTTAAAGTTTGTAACTCCTATATGCAGGGAAACGTCCCCTGAAGACCAGGGGGCGTATAACCGACTAGTTAATATCCCTTTATTGTAGGGAAGTTACAACAATAAATATCTCTTGAATGCATGGACTGCGTCTCTTCAGGTGACTCACTAAGCCGTTCGAGACAAGCAATCAGCATCATGCCAGTCTAGGCCTCTGAGTAAATTACGAGTTGTATTACATTCCCCAAGACCAGCTTGGAGTGGGTAAATATCACTGAGGCTGCCTTATTCCGAGCTCGCACCCATGCCAAGTTCGGGCCACTTGATCCGAGGCTACCCGACAATGGATATACTCCGATGTTCTATTTTTCGAGCTTATAAGGACTTCGAGGCTACCTATCTTCGAGGCTACGCATCGCGAGCTCACACCTGACGAATCCAGCTTTCGAGGTCACAACCTCAAGCCTCAAAATCTGGGTGTAACATTTTGCCCCCTCAAAAGTATTAGTTCGAATCCTATGAGAAGGAAACTTTTGAACTACTTCCTTTGGGAACCGCACCGTCACACATACTCGAGTATGGACATGCGTCAGTTGAGTATTGCTTATTCAAGGTACTTGAGTACCTTGGAAACCTGCCCATGATCGTTCGCCTGCCACCTTTACAGTACCATCATGTCACTTATCCCTGACCGTCGGATTTGATACGGAATCTGACCAATGGACCAGATTAATCCATCCTTTCGTATTTTCATGTGCCTATAAATTGGACCCCGTCGTCTTCTTCCCTAACTCACATTCATTTCAGAGGAAAACAGGAAAACCATGACTCTCCTCACCCATTTCTTGCATGTTCTTGAAGCCGAGAAGGCAAAGCCACGCTGAAATCTTTGACTTTGTGAGATCGTACTTGCAGCCGCTTATACAATCGTCCATTTCTCTGTTCCCGTCGATCGCATTGTGTAAGTTTTCTGTTCATGGCTTCTTTGCATTACTTTTGCCATGTGTGTTTATGCTTCTATTGCACCTTGGGCACTAGAGTTTTGTTGGTCCATTCATTAGTTTAATGCACTAGGATGCTTTGATCAATAGATATTAGGTTTAGGTTTCCACATTATTGGTTCTAAGTCCAGTTCATATGTAGGAAGACCCAAATATGGTCTTTTTTCTGGGTTTTCAAATTTTGGAAGACGTATCTTGCACACCAAGATATTGGGTACAAAATCTGGGTTTTAAAGAATGCACGATTCCCAAGAATACCACTTTTGAATAACCGCCACCTTTTTTTCCTGATATTTCGGGATTTTCAAAAATTAAATCCACTTTCCTCCCTTTCTCGTGAAATACACGTCATGACACTAATCGGGTCCCCATGATCGAACTCATCTCGTATCCAAGAAATTTCGATCTTGAACCTCCGAGATCGTTATTCTTGATTCTTTGCATGCATGGCTCTCACCATTTTTTCTTTTTTGCTAGATGTCACAAAATCTGGAAAGACGGTGGGGGTCGTTGCTTGCCATCCCGTATTCGCCAAAAACTCCGAGCCCGGAGTCGTTGCTTACCCGAAACCAGCGTTTGATTCGCAAACACGAGCTAGCTCGTGAACAAGAAGAAAGCCGAGCTCACTACCGACGTCAGATAGATGAGGTCGAAGAAGGGAAAAGGAAAAGACTAATGGTCGCCCTTCATCCAGATCCTGACACCGAACCTAGACCGATTCCCCTCTACCCTAAGCTTAGAGTGACAGTTTCCTTCAAACCAGGTGCTCTATAGTTTTCACTGATGGGGGAGCCCTCTACCTCACAGCCGAGGAGGGAGTTTTTCGAGGCCGAACACTACTGGAGCTCGGTCACATCGCTGGGACAGATATCTGATATTCTAGCCCTTCACGGCTTAGGGCTGTCGGGCTCGCTTAGGTGCCGAGCTCCGATTGCCCACGAGCGGAGCTACCGTGCTCCGGGGGATGGAAACCCTGACAGCAGGCTGAGGTATGCGGCTTGGAGCCAAGAGCACATGAAGGCAGGAGCTATCCTTCCCTTGAAGTCCTTCTTAAAAGGCTTCTTGGACTATGTTGGGCTGGCTCCCTTCCAACTCAATACCAACTCTTATAAGGTTCTATCTGCCCTAAGGTCGCTTTACCACGAGCTGAAGTGGGAAGGGCCTTCGCCTGTGGAGATCTTATATATCTTTTGTTGTAAAAGTAATCCCTCCCGAGCTCGGGGAGGAGACGACTTCTACTACCTTTCGAGCTATCCAAAGGAGAAGAAGATGTTCGAGGATCTTCCTAATCATCCTCCTGACTTCAAGAAGGCCTTCTTCTGGACAGATGGCCTAGCCCCGTCTCGATACTACTCGTTCAAACGGATTCGTAAGTACCTCAACCTCCTTCTTTTATGTGCTCGAACTTTGTTTTTGGGCCCGTACTTAGTTGAAATGCATTTGATTTTCCAGCCAACTATCATCGCCCTACTCCTACTGATGAGATGAAGGAGCATAGAGAGACTCTACTCCAACTCCCTTACGGCAGGAGATCCCTTTCCTATCTCCTGCACGAAGACAAGCTTCGGGCTTGTGGGCTCTTGGGAGAGGATCAGTCCACATCGGACTGGTCCAATAAAAAATATGACTGTTGGGAGCTCGTGCCTCTACCAACGGGCAACCTCCCCCCAAGGAGAGAGGCAAGGCCTCCGCCTCCAGTTCGTCAAATGAGTCCACAATCAGGGAATAAGGCCAACGACGAGGCCTCAATCTCGGACTCGGATGAGCAAGGTATAGTCATCCTAAGCTCGAATATGTGGTCCCCCTCCTTATTAAAGCATAAACCTGATAGGTTAGTATTGTGTAAGGACGATAGGAGCCATTTTTATGTATGGTCTTGGGTAGATGAACGGGTTCATAGGTTCGATAGCTGGCTCGGGAAATACGACATCATGTATAGCCTGAACGAGGCATGGAACAGAATAGTTGTCCAATATGGGACCAACGATTATAGGGACCTTTCGAGGTTGACGTCCACCTATAGGGAAGGTACTCCCCCCGCCTCTTCTGAAGATGGGGGAATTTCGTGGTCGTCGAGCTCAAGCTCGAGGGAGAGTTCCAGTTAGGTTTCTCTCCACTTGTCTTTTTATCCCATATATGTTTGTATGATGCTGAGTTATTTTATTTTTTGATAACTCATATTGTGGTGTAACTGTGTAGGCGAGATGGACTCCGATCTTGACAACATCCTTGAGAGTGGTGGAGCCAAGAGGAGTAAGCGTCACAGGGGGTCACGAAAAACCGACCGGCCCGCCAAGGTCCTTAAGAGGACTGAAAAGACACCTCCTCCACCAACTCCACCTGCCACGAGCTCTGCTGTGGAGACGACTCCACAGGTCGGGGCATCCACTATGGTCGAGCCTTAACCTCCCATCTTGGTTCACTCAACACTCAGCCTAGCTCCTAAAAAACCCTCGGCTTCCTTAACCCGCAAATTGCCAGTTTCTACTCACGTTGATGAGTATGTAGTTGACAATGATGCTGGGCCCCATGGGGCTACGCTGGGCTCGGACATCCTGTCTCGAGTGGGTCAGAGCTTTAGCGGTTTTGACGCTCCTCATTGGCAGTTTTTGAACAACGCCCGAGACTGCAACACACTTTACGAGAAGAGTGTCAAGCTTACTGCCGCGGTAACTTTTCTTTTCTCGCTACTAGTTGTTTTTATAGACGGTCCATATGTTAATGTTGTTTTCTTTGTATGCCAGGCTCTTGCTGTCTCCGCTCAGCTCAACTATAAACTGAATAATGAGATTCATTCGAGCAAGTCCTATGCTCAGGAGGCGAAGGATCTTCAGCTCAAACTGAGTGATGAGCTGAAGGCAACAAAGGCACAGGTTGAGGCGAGAGCCGAGGAGCTTAAAGCCAAGACATCCGAGATTGAGAAGCAGAACACCAGGCTCGTGGAGCTTGAGAAGGAGAATGTTCGGCTCAAGGGGGTCAATACCAAGCTCGAAGAAGATAAGGCCACCACTTTTGAGATCATTGAGGGAGAATAGACTCGTCTTCTTGAAGAGTTTAAGGAGAAAAAGGACCGGACGGTCGATCTGGCCATGTATAGAATATGGGCTAACAATGTCGACCTCGATACCAGCTTCTTAGGTCCTCTTGAGGTGAAATTCATAGACAAGTGGCAGGCTCGGCTTGAGGAGGAGGAGGCAGCTCGTGATGATGCAAAGGGAGCTGGGGAGGACGCTGATGCTGAGAAGGCCAAGGAGACTGCTCCTTCATAAATCTTACCTCAGGGCTGCGTCCCTTTATTTTTGTAATTGTTTTTATTTATGCCCGTATGGCTGATACAATTTCTCTTTCTTTTTTACTTTTTTTTAATATATATGTTTTACATTTCTCAGTTTGAAATATTTTTCACACTTTTTATATTAAAGAGTCGTATATGCTTGTTTAATCTCACAAACATAGTTTGGATTTAAGCTCGAGGTTCTATGCATTCATGCACAGTTTGCTCAAATTATCCGCTTCCGATCTCATTATTTATCAAGGTCGGATATTACTTTAACCATGCACCTGAAAGTACTTGTATGGTGTGTAATGCAAACGGTTTAGTTATATCTTACTTTTTAGTTACTTTTTCTCATCCTTGGTTATCTCTCCGAGGTTATGAGGTCGGAACTATTGTTTTGCAAGATACTCCAACCTCGATCTCGGCTTATCCGAAGTGGGTTATGCTCCAACTTACTGCAGATTAGTTTCAGCTGGTTTGTTCCAAACCTATTAAGGTCGTGTTAGGTTTGTAATCCATACACTTACATTTTAATCTAGTTTGGTTATATCCAAACTGTCTTAGCTCGCGTATTTCGTTAAGTCCAAACACTTGTACATTTTTTTTTTTTTGATAGCTTGGTTACATCCAAACTATCTTAGCTTGCGCATTTGGTTATATCCAAACACTTGTATGTATTTAGCTTGGTTACATCCAAACTATCTTAGCTTGCGCATTTGGTTATATCCAAACACTTGTATGTATTTAGCTTGGTTACATCCAAACTATCTTAGCTCGCGCGTTTGGTTATATCCAAACACTTGTACGTATTTCATATATGTTATTTTATTTTTCAAGCTGATGGTATATATACTACTAATGCCCCCTTAATATCCTATGAGTGTGACCATAGGTTATTAAATTAAGAGAGATTGCAAAAAATATAGCATATTAAACGAAATCACCCTTTATTTGACAAAATCTAAAAATAGAAAAAACAGTACAGATAAACAAGCATGGTTACAGGCAACACCCTTCCTACATTATTGATAGTAAGGTCGTAGGTGTTCGCCATTCCATGCTCGCGGCACTATACTTCCATCCAATCTCGCCAACTTGTAAACATCGGGTCGAATGACTGACTCTATCTGGTAGGGTCCTTCCCAATTTGGCCCGAGCACGCCAGCTACTGGATCTCGCGTTGCCAAGAATACACGCCTTAGCACTAAATCTTCCACACCGAATTTTCGATCCCGAACCCTTTTGTTGAAGTACCTGGTAGCTTGCTGTTGGTATGCATCATTTTTTAGCTGAGCTTCATTCCTTCTTTCTTCGATCAAGTCAAGAGTTTCTTCGAGCTGAGTGTGGTTCGAGGCTTGATCGTAAGCGAGGGCTCAAATTGTGGGAATTTCGACCTCAACTGGCAACAAAGCCTCGCAACCGTACGTCAGAGAGAACAGGGTATGTCCTATCGATGTTCGGGTCGTAGTCCTATATCCCCATAGGACTTGGGGCAATTCTTCGGGCCATCTTCCTTTTGCTTCTTCCAACTTTTTCTTTAGCGAACTCTTTAGAGTTTTGTTTACAGCTTCGACCTGGCCATTCGCCTGGGGATGGGCCACTGACGAAAAACTCTTTATTATTCCATTTTTTTTCGCAAAAGTTGGTAAACAGATCACTGTCGAACTGGGTTCCGTTGTTGGATACAATTTTCCTCGGCATCCCATATCGACATATGTTGTTTTTCACTACAAAGTCAAGGACTTTTTTGGAGGTTATAGTTGCTAACAGTTCAGCTTCTGTCCATTTCGTGAAGTAATCTACGGCAACTACCGCGTACTTCACTCCGCCCTTGCCAGTTGGGAGAGAGCCTATGAGGTCGATTCCCCATACCGCAAATGGCCATGGGGAGGTCATCATAGTCAGCTCGGACGGTGGAGCTCGAGGAATTGTGGCGAATCGCTGGCACTTATCACACTTCTTTACGTACTCAAAAGAATCTGACTTGATGGTAGGCCAGAAATAACCTTGGCGTATGATTTTCTTGGACAAGCTATGTCCCCCAGTATGGTCTCCACAGAACCCTTCGTGAATTTCTTCAATGATTTTCTTGGCTTCGGGTGGAGTCACACACCGAAGTAATGGCATGGATATCCTCTTGTATATAGCCTTCCATCCATAATGGTGTAACGAGGGATTTGATACATCAACTTTCGAGCCTGGCTCCGATCTTTTGGAAGGATGCTGGTCTCGAGATATTCGACTATCGGAGTCATCCAGGTAGGCTCGGAAGCAATCATACACACGTCTTCCTGCTCTGGCTCATTAATACTAGGTGTCGAGAGATGTTCAATTGGTACGACATTTAGCTCATCATTCTCGGTGGAAGTGGCGAGTCGAGCTAAGGCATCCACATTCGAGTTTTGTTCTCGGGGGACCTGTTCTATCGCATAGAAATCGAAGTGTTCCAATGCTGATTTTGCCTTTTCTAAGTAGGCTGACATTCTTGTACCACGAGCCTGGTACTTGTCCAAAATTTGGTTAACCACCAGCTGGGAGTCGCTGTAGCAATGTATTGCTTTAGCATTGAGCTCCTTGGCTATACGAAGTCCCGCCAGTAAAGCCTCGTATTCGGCCTCGTTATTTGATGCGTTGAAGTCAAATCTCAAGGCAGAATGAAATATGCTTCCTACAGGAGTGATCAAAATTACTCCTGCCCCCGATCCATTTTCATTAGATGACCCATCAACGTAAAGTTTCCACAGCTCGTGGGCCGGGGTTATAACTTCATCGTTGGTCATACCAGTACATTCCACTATGAAGTCTGCCAAGGCTTGTGCCCTAATGGTCGTCCTTGGATGATAGGTGATCTCGAATTGCCCGAGTTCAACTGCCCATTTAAGAAGTCGACCTGAAGCTTTTTGCTTAGACAAGACTTGTCTTAGTGGTTGGTCAGTTAGTACATGGATGGGGTGCGCTTGAAAGTAGGGTCGAAGTTTCCGAGATGAGTGAATTAAGCTGAGAGCTAGCTTTTCCATCAAGGGATATCTCGACTCTGCCCCCAGTAACCTTTTACTGACGTAATATACGGGCCTTTGCACCTTTTCTTCCTCTCGTACTAGCACTGCACTTATGGCGTGCTCGGTAGTGGCAAGATACAAGTACAGCACTTCTCCCGTAATAGGTTTTGATAAGATAGGGGGTTCTGCGAGGTGTTTCTTGAGCTCCTGGAAGGCCAACTCGCATTCTTTCATCCATTCAAATTTCTTGCCTCCCCTCAATAGGTTGAAAAACGGAAGACAACGGTCTGTAGATTTCGAGAGAAACCTACTTAGTGCCGCCATTCGCCGGTCAAACTCTGGACATCTTTGTGTTTTCAAGGTGAAGGCATATCGATCAGGGCCTAGATCTTGTCTGGGTTAGCTTCTATTCCTCGAGCATTCACAATGAAACCCAAGAATTTTCCTAAAGATACTCCAAAGGAGAATTTCTGAGGGTTAAGCTTCATGTTATATTTTCGGAGCACGGCAAAGCATTCTTCGAGATCATCAACATGGTTATCGTTAAGTTGAGACTTGACTAACATGTCGTCAACATAAACTTCCATGTTGTTCCCTATTTTCTCTGAGAACATCATGTTCACGAGTCGTTGGTATGTGGCCTCAGCATTTTTGAGCCCGAATGGCATGACGTTATAACAATATAACCCTTTATTTGTTATGAAGCTCGTATGTTCCTGGTCGGGGGCATGCATGGCAATCTGTTTATATCCAAAATAGGCATCCATGAATGACATTAGTCCATGCCCTGCCGTGGCATCCACGAGCTAGTCAATCCGTGGTAAAGGAAAGCAGTCCTTTGGACAGGCCTTGTTAAGATCTGAGTAGTCAATGCAGGTTCGCCATGTCCCATTGGGCTTCAGGACCAGTACCGGATTGGCTACCCAATCGGGGCAAAAAGCATCCCTAATGAATCGGTTTGCTTTTAACCTGTCGACTTCCTCTTTTAGTGCCTTTTTTCTATCGTCGTCCAGTTGTCTTCGCTTTTGTTGCTTCGGTGGGAAGCTTTCATCGATATTTAGCGTGTGGCTCACTATATTCGGACTTATTCCTACCATGTCCGAATGTGACCACGCGAAGACATCCTGGTTTTTCTTCAAAAAGCAAACTAATTGATATTTAGTTTCTTCACGTAGATGTTTCCCGACCTTTACCATTTTCGAGGGATCTGACTCTTCGAGCTTGATTTCTTCGAGCTCTTCTAATGGTTCGAGATTAGCTTTTTCCTCCACTCTTGGATCGATCTCTTCATCTATCTCCAAGACCGTCCCGTCCTTATTCTGGATAATGACGAGTGCTTGTTCACTCGCATGTTTCTTTCCTCTTACAGAAATGCTATAGCATTCCCTTCCGGCTAACTGGTCTCCCTTCAGCGTCCCGATGCCACTAGAAGTCAGGAACTTGATGGCCAGATGCCTTACAGACGAGACTGCCCCCAGCCCTACTAGGGCGGGTCTCCCGAGCAGCACGTTGTAGGCCGATGGAAGGTCCACTACTACAAACTCCATCAGCTTGGTTACTGAGACTGGGTAGTCTCCCAAGGTTACCGGGAGTTCAATGGACCCCATACAGGCAATCTCCTCTCCTGAAAAACCATACAAGGTCATTACACAGGCTTTTAGGTCTCGAAGCACGAGTCCCATCTTTTCTAAGGTGGCCTTATAGAGAATGTTTACTGAGCTCCCATTGTCTATGAGAACTCGGTGAACTCTCTTATTCGCGAGCTGGAGAGTGATGACCAGTGGATCATTATGGGGAAACTAAACATGGGACGCGTCGTCCTCAGTAAAGGTTATCGGCCGAGATTCAATCTTTTGGCACTTTGGAGCTCTAGGTTCGGGTTCATAAGGAGACCCGTCCCCAATTTTTAGCTCGTTCACATATCGCTTTTGGGCATTCCTGCCCATCCCTGCGAGATGAGGCCTGCCCGAGATGGTTATTACGTCTTCTCCATCAATTGGAAGGGGCCTATCTTCTTCCCTTGCTCGGGAGTTATTGTTTTGAGCGGGTTATGGCGCAGTTGCCCTCTGGCTAGTAGAAGCCTGATTATTACTCTGATTTTTGACATACTATCTGAAGTAGCCTCTCGAGATCAATCCTTCGTTCTCGTCCTTCAACTGCCTGCATTCATCAGTAGTGTGCCCAGTATCTTTGTGAAATCGACAGTACTTGCTAGAGTCCCTCTTGGACTTCTGATTTCTCATGGGGTCTAGACGCCTGAAAAGGACCTGGTTTTCATTAGCCAGGTATATATTCTCCCGAGACTCGTTGAGCTCGATGTACACTTTGTAAACGGAGAAATACCTTTCCCTCTTCTTCTTCTTTCCCCCTTTTGCCTCGGGGTTACTCCCTTCGTTCTTCTTTCTTTTGGAAGGGTTTTCCGCAGGAGGCTTTGAAACTGGTGGGTCCACCGAGGTTGAGGCAGAGTTTACGTTTATTGTTGTAGTTACGGGCTAAGAAGTCATATTCAGTGTTGACCTTGCCTCCTCTACATTGACAAACCTCTGAGCTCACTTATTAAACTCGGTTAAGGACCTCACCGGTGTTCTCTGCATATCATCCCAGAGAGGACTTCCCGGCATTACTCCAGCTTGGACAGCCATTAGATGACCGCTGTCATCCACATTTCGAGCTCGGGCAACTTCTAAATTAAACCTCGTGAGGTAGCTTTTCAACGTTTCGCCTGGTTGTTGCTGAACGTTGGTCAAAGTTGATGCCTCGGGTCTTACCCCGATCATGGCTCTGAACTGTTTCTTGAAATTCTTTGATAGCTGATCCCAAGAAGTGATCGAATGTCTTTTATACTTCTCGAACCAGCTTTTTGCTGGTCCTGTAAGCGATGCTGGAAATAACATGCATCTGAGCTCGTAACCCACATTACTTGCTCTCATTATGGTATTAAATGTACTCAGATGGCTGTACGGGTCGGACTTCCCCTCAAAAGGTAGGACATGAGGGATCTGAAACCCTTGAGGAAATGGATTGTTGGAAATATGGGGAGCAAATGGTTCGAGCTCCTCATCAAAATCCTCATCCCGACTCCGACCTCGCTCATTTTGTAAGAGCCTAAAGGCCTTTTCCAGTTGATCAATTCTTTCTTGAACCGGGTCCGCAAGGGGTCTTGCCTGAAATTGGCTATCATTGATCACAATTCCAGGCTCGCGCCTTCGCAAAGGATCTTTGCGCCCATTTAGGCGATCTCTCAAGTCCAGGTTCGACAGATTACCACTACCCTGATTTTGATTCAGATGTTCCCGCAGGTCGGAGCGGTTCCTATGGTTTCCAGTATTTCTTCAACCTTGATCATACACGCTGACTGATCTAGTGTCTCCTGAATCATCATTGGCGAGGCTCGTTGCATGATTATTCCGAGATGGATCTCTTTCATGCTGCCTCGGCTTTGCAGTGCGAGACCGCGACATTTGACTTCTTGTAGGCTGGGCGCCTCTCCGCTCCCTGAAGGCTTCTCTATTTCCTTGTTTCCTTCCTGCACGCCTTTCCTCATCATCTCGAACTGGTTGAGCGTTCCTGCGAGGCGGTGAAGGGTATCTTATAGGCGATGGAGGGAATCGTATGGGTGACGGTGGCTGCCACCCATTTCGAAGTCTGGACGGCCCTGAGTTCGCTCGAGTTGGGTCGATAACATTCTGCGTGTTACCAGGAATTTGAGTCCGAGCCTCTGTAGGGGCTCGGTTATTCCCAGTTTCCGCTGGTACCTCCACAGTTGAATTAACCGGAGTCCTAGCCCGAGTACTTCTTCGGGGTCTCGAGGGAACGGATTGCTCTGCCAGTGGCGGAGGTTGCTCCGGTCTCCTTGTGGCAGCATTTTTTCGAGGTTGCCCACGAGGCCTCCGAGGAGGAACATGCACGTCCCTCGGAGGTGGGGCTTGGTTCTCACGCAGAGGTGGGGGCTGAGCCGCCTAGGCCTCCGCGGCTAACCTAGCCAACTCCTCGTTCCGCTTATTGGCCTCAGTCAACTGTTTTCTTAGCTGTCGGTTTTCAAGTTCCACAATGGGGACGTACCGTTCAGGATTATAGTACATGTCCTCATCATCCCTTGGGGCTGGAGGTGCTGGAGGTCCTCGAGAATCGGAGGACTCACTTCTCTCTTCGTTTTCCGGATTTACCATTGGCTGCTTCCCAGGGCATCGTGGATAGTTTTCTTCAGGAATATTTTGATCATTTGCGGCCATAGCTGTTCAGGGATCGTACTGCTTAAGGCTCTCAATGAAAGCACCAAATTGTTGACACCGTTTTTCGTCAACTTAAAATGTAGAGCACGTAAACAGTAAAAACTATGGCAAGAATAACGCAGTAAAACAATGAGAGTTTTTTACGTGGTCCAGCCGTTAACTCTGCCTAGTCCACGAGTCTTTGTTATTAAGACTTAGGAAATTTCTGGAAATTCTTCAGGAATGAATTCTCCAAAGGTTCTCCCAAGATCACAAAAATTTCTCTCTTTACAAAGGTACATGACCTCTCTATTTATAGATGTGATCTCAGAATACAATCCCTCACGTTTCGGGAAGTTATTCTGTGCATAAATAAATTTAATTACTTTAAAGTTTGTAACTCCTATATGCAGGGAAACGTCCCCTGAAGACCAGGGGGCGTATAACCGACTAGTTAATATCCCTTTATTGTAGGGAAGTTACAACAATAAATATCTCTTGAATGCATGGACTGCGTCTCTTCAGGTGACTCACTAAGCCGTTCGAGATCAGCAATCAGCATCATGCCAGTCTAGGTCTCTGAGTAAATTACGAGTTGTATTACATTCCCCAAGACCAGCTCAGAGTGGGTAAATATCACTGAGGCTGCCTTATTCCGAGCTCGCACCCATGCCAAGTTCGGGCCACTTGATCCGAGGCTACCCGACAATGGATATACTCCGATGTTCTATTTTTCGAGCTTATAAGGATTTCGAGGCTACCTATCTTCGAGACTACGCATCGCGAGCTCACACCTGACGAATCCAGCTTTCGAGGTCACAACCTCAAGCCTCGAAATTTGGATGTAACATATAATCTTTTGTTGTCACTCTCAAATTCAAAAACTAGAACAAATATAAACTTAAACAAAAATAAATAAATTATTTAATTAAAATAGAATATTTATTTCAAATTTTATATGACATTAATATAATATAATAAAAATAATTAATAAATTCTATAAATAAAACTAAACAAACGTATTCATTGCACATTATTTATAGGAAATTTACTCATTTGATACCCTATGTTTTTGCAAAGTATCATTTTAGTACTATTTGTTTTCAATAATACTCATATGGTACCCTGTATTTTAAAACTATACATATTTGATACCTTAGACTCAGATTTGATAGATAAAATTTTGTCAATATGATCAAACTGTCATCAGTAATATGTAATTAAGTAATTAAATTTAAATTTAGAACTTACATAATTGATAGCAATTTGATTAAATTGGTAAAATTTTATTAATTAAATTTGAGTTTAGGGTACCAAATATGTACGATTTTAAAATACAAGGTACCATATGAGCATTATTGAAAACAGATAGTACTAAAATGATACTTTGCAAAAATACAGAGTACCAAATGGTTACCTACCCTTATTTATATCTAGTAAATATATAAATATGATGCTTTCTTTTTGTATATCTTGGTAAATAAATAAATAAAACATCTAATAGAATTTATTCTACCATAAAGAACAAAAAAAACTCAACTCTCTTCCAAGACCAATCCCTATTTTCCAGCCAGTTGAACACGTGCAATTAATAATACAAAATTAATCAAAATAAAGGTAAAGAGTAAAAGGCAGAGAAACTTTGCAATAAATTTGCTTTAGCGAAGGGTGAGCCTTGTTGAAAAATCACTTGAAGCCCAAGAAATGAACTTATCATTATGTAGGGTCGCTTTCCTATTTTATTTAGAGTGGTGATATGCAATTAAATATTATATAGAGTAATGTAAACAGTTTAATTTAATTAATTATATTTATTAAAATTAAGATTTTTTTTTTTAATATTTGAGTATATATTCTAAAAAAAATTATTATTTATTATGCTATCATGAAAAACTTACACTCTACGTACTTCCACGTGGTGAAAACCAGTGAACAGAGATCCTAACAATCTTCAAAATTTTCATCCAATCATTAGAGATTTTTATACGTACTGAGATGATTATAAGGTCTGAAAGCACTGCCTCTGCTGATACGTATAATGGTTTATAGTCGTCTAGACACGACGACCTTTCCATCTTACATATGAATAAATAAGAATAGCTATAGTCACACTCACTCACAATCATATCAATAATTAATTACGTACGAGTCTTGTCGTTTTCTATATCCACACGTGTTTCCTTAACATTCACACGATATGTTGTTCATCCAGAATTGGGAGAGTTGGGGTTCACATGTAATTAGTTCAGAACACTCTTTGTGAGATATTTTGGACTCGTTTTTTATTTGTACTAACATTATTGTTCAAAGTTCAGACATGTGATAAATTATTTTTATTTGAATCAAGTCAACAATTTCTTTACTAAGGTTGTCCACTGGGTTATAACTTAACATCAAAAATAAAATAAAATTACACGTTTATTACGAATAGTTTATATAGAAAACTTATTATTTTCACCGACTTAAGTTCATTGTTATATTTAACTTTAAGTTTCAAAACAATAAATTTGATTTTAAATAAAAAAAAATATCTCCTCGTACTGTTCCTTTTTTTTTTTGTCAAAACTTATTTTGAAGATTTAATTACCATCACTTCAAATTTATTAATGTACATTTAAAGTATTATAAATAACGGATAATTACGGTATAAATACTTATTATTTTTGACTTTATACATTTATATACAAATTTTTTTAACAATAAAACTACTCACACTACAATAATATTAGGCTCTAGCGACGACATTAAAATTTTCGTCGCTAGAGGTACTTTCAGAGACATGCGCGCATAGCTCTCCTATTTCGTGTGAAACCAAATAAAAATACCCTTTCCCTCTGTAATAAATCTCTCCTCTCAGACCCCATACCCCAAACTGCTCAAACCCCTCTCTCTCCTCTCAAACCCCAAACCTCTGTAAGTCTCCCTCTGTAAGACTCTCTTCTATTAGACCTCAAACCCCAAACCCCAAACGACTTTTAGACTAAAACCCAAACCCTAATATTCGAAACCCCAAACGCAGACGGCTCCTCCAAGCTCCATATGAGACGACTCCTCCGATCTTGGGCAGCTCCATTGTAGACAACTTCCCCAAGCTCTCCTCCGATCTCCCTCTCGGCATTCACATGTATATATAAGTATTTTATTTGTTTTATTGTTAATATTGTTAACTTAATTTATATATATATATATTCTTTTGTGAGCCGGTGTAGTCACGACTATATGCTGCTCTTCAATTGACAGGTATATTCTTTTGAGATTTTGTCTACAATTAGAAAACTATCATTATGGTGTAGTCTCGGCTATATGTTGAAATTGACAGGTATGTTGTTTGTTTTGTGCCTATTTTAATGGTTTAGTCTCTGTTTTGTGTTTTGTGTTTTGTGTCATGTTTTGTGTTTTGTCAAAAATCCTGTTTTGGGGTCGGGAGAGGGTGGGGGAACATGGCAAGCATACAGAATAATATGTACTCAAATTACATTTCTCAGAATTAGATATGTAACATGTTATGGCTAAGTCCTATTAGGTAATTTACAAAATAATAAAGAGAACATATATGTATATATGTGTGATGTTGTTAATGTTTCATGACTTTTTTAGATCTTAGATTTTTTATGGATTATTAGTTACAACTCAAACTGACCAACATAAACAGACATAGATTATCTTTCACAAGTTTCTAATTGTTAAACCTGTATTTAAAGATCTTTTGAGACAAAGAGATATAAACTAAGTAAGATAAGGGTGAAAGAATAGTATTGTTGTTCAGTTTATATATATGGTGCTAATTTTGAATTTTTGGTCATCAGAAATGTAATGTTGTTCTTTATGATGTTATTTTTCTTTAATTACTTCCCGTCATTTTGTAATACTCTATCAATTTTCTTAATGTAACTATTTTTCCTCAAGAAATATGGAGTCAGGTTTACAATTAAATTTAGAAATAATCACTGTATATTCATTCGTACTTAGTGTAAAATTTGATTTATGAGTATTGATTAGAACAACATTTTGATTTTCTTAATATATATACATACATATTTATTAGAAAATACCATATCATATCATGTATGCATCCTAAAAATTCACTTGATTAAAAGAACAATAAAAAAAAACCTAATTTGTATCGCCCTATTCCCTTAGAGCCGTTACAGGTGAGTTTAAAAACGTGCTTACAACTCGCTAATCGCGGTTTTAAGTCAAACAGTGTAATTAAGCCATAATAGAAGAAAAATTTAGAATTAACTCCATATCATTGAAAATCATAAAAGTTTGACACCTGGGATCCCGAATACAGTTTAGAAATATTTACAACATAAAAATAGAACTAAGTCGGCTAAACGACAAAATCTAAGTTCATTTAGAAGTATCTCCCAAAACCCTCTGGTTGTGGCAGCTAGGCTGGCCAAACATGTACACGCCGCCTCACGTCTGCTGTACTCATGGTTGGTTTCTCTTTGCCCTTACCTGCACCACAGAGCATCTATGAGCCGAAACCCAGCAAGAAAACCCATAAACAGATAACATATGCAACACATATATCAAGCATATAAACAGGCCACCAATGGGCTAAATACATACGGCCTAGCCGTCCCAGGCGTTTACCAAGCCCTGGGTTCGTGGACCACGCCGTGAGGATATCCTAGGTATCCTTTTAGGGACTCGCCCTGGCAACTCACACTCCACATGCTCAACGCTGCTCCCGGCCCCTTGTCGTTCCCGGCCTTGCACTCAACGTGCCCAACGCCGTTCCCGACCCTTCGCCGTTCTCGGTCTACACCATTCCCGGCTCTTGCCGATCATTCACATCATAACATGCATAGCATAGCAGACAAGTACAGAATTCTAGCATAATCAGTTAAAGGGCTACGCCCCGCAGTTCTAACATATTGGGCTCAGCCCTGCATACCAATTCTATTCAAATACATTAGGCTTAGCCCTGCACACAAGCTCTATCGGAACAAGGGTTTTCTTACTTGAGTCCCGAGCTTTCTGAGCACCGATGCCCCGAGCACAGTCCTCTAATTTGAGCCTCGCCGAAACCCTAGTCACAACACATTAACAATATCCATCCATCAAGTTCTAATCCAACAAATAACTTTAAGTCATAACCCTAACCTCCGGAACCTTGAATTCTATCAATCCGGGTAATAAAATCCATCCCGAGCCTTACCCATTGAGTTCCCAAGCCTAAACACCCTTAAAACCTCAAACTGGCACTAAGGGCCGAGGCCCCACCCACAAGAGCCACGGCTAGCCTCAACACAGAGGCTAGCACACCCCTGCAACACACACGGGCCGCGGCGCGCGCACCAAGCGCCGTGGCGCGCATGAACTTCTCTGCCTCCCATGGCCGCGCGCGCACACGGGCCGCGACCCTCCCCACCGAACCCAGATTTTCACACCATTTTTTTAAACCTTTCCTCAAGCCAATTCATCCTAAACTAAACTAATAATCCCAGATAACCAGCACCATCATTTCAGCTCAATAACAGCACCAAAACCCCATTGAATCCTACTCCAAAGCTCAACCAAAACACTTAAAACAAACCAAACTTAACCAACATGCAAACTCTTACAAACCAGCAGCAAATCCTAGCATATTCTTATAATTAAAGCTTACCCCTTGCTGAATTCAATCCCAGAAGTTGATCTTCAATCCTCAAGCTCCAAGCTCCCCAAGATTTCTCAGTTGAAATCCTTCTAGTTTCTAGCCAATTCTTCCAAGTTCCCCTTAAGTCTCCAAAGAGAAAAACATCCACTTGCTTAGAGAGAAAATGAGTCGATTCCTTAAGTGTTCTGAATAGTTCTAAGATTTATCTTATTCAACTCATGTCTATATGGTCACCTCAAGGCTCGGGGTACCAAAACGTCCCCGAGGGCAAAATGGTAAATTTCCCCAATATTCCCACCTAGACATTCTATCCTCAAATATATCTCAAAATATTTATTTTCATGTCCCGATAATCCTGTAACACACCTAGTACCCAAATTACCCCTCGACTCACCCCGAGTCTGAATCTCAACCCTGTTGTGACTTTCCGACTAACCGCTCCCCAAGACTGTCTCGGATCGTGCTGCAGAGACATATCACATATATATAACATTTATCACACTTATGCCTCTAATATCCAGACGGGGCCCACATGCACATTTAACTCAATTAAACATGCATCATTATCATATATTCACATAAATCCATGCATTAGCATATTAAATCATTTATTGCCCTCCAGGCACACTAATCAATGCCCTAAGCTCAATTAGCAAATTCGGTTGTTACAACTATCCCCTCCTTACGGAAATTTCTTCCTCGAAATTACCTGAACAACTCGGGGTACCGCTCCCTCATCTCTGACTCAAGTTCCCATGTCGCCTCCTCAACCTTGCTGTTTCTCCACAGCACTTTCACCAAGGCGATGGTCTTGTTCCTGAAGACTTTATCTTTTCGATCAAGAATCTGAATCGGCTTCTCCTCATAGGACAAATCCTGATCAAGCTCCAGATTCTCAAAACTTAATACATGCATTGAATCTGACATATACTTCTGGAGCATGGATACATGGAAAACATCATGAACCCCTGATAAAGCTGGAGGCATCGCTAATCTGTAAGCTACCTCTCCAACCCGTTCCAGAATCTCGAAGGGGCCAACAAACCTGGGGCTCAACTTGCCCCGAACACCAAACCGTTTCACACCCCTCATGGGTGAAACCCTAAGGAACACATGATCACCAACCTGAAACTCTACGCTCCTACGTTTCAGGTCTAAATAACTTTTCTGTCAACTCTGGGAGGCGAGCATACGCGCTCTAATCTTCTCAATTGCCTCATTGGTCCTCTGAACCATCTCTGGACCCAGATACCTCCTCTCACCTGTCTCATCCCAGTGGATAGGTGATCTACACTTCCTTCCATAAAGCATCTCGTATGGAGCCACACCAATAGTCGCTTGATAACTGTTGTTGTACGAGAACTCGATCAAAGGGAGATACTTACTCCACGATCCCCCAAAATCAAGCACACAGGCTCGCAGCAGATCCTCCATTATCTGAATCGTCCTCTCAGACTGCCTAACTGTCTGAGGATGATAAGCGGTACTAAACCGTAACTGCGTGCCCATAGCTTTCTGCAGACTCTCCCAAAACTTGGAAATGAAGGTGGGGTCTCTGTCCGATACAATCGATCTCGGAGCCCCATGAAGTCGAACAATCTCTTTCACATACAACTCAGCGTACTGCTCCACAATATAAGTTGTCCTAACAGGTAAAAAGTGGGCGGACTTAGTATACCTATCCACAATCACCCACACTGAGTCATGCTGACCCACAGTTCTCGGTAAGCCAACTACGAAGTCCATAGTAATATCTTCCCACTTCCATTCCGGAATCCCCAAAGGCTGCAACAACCCCGCTGGCCTCTGGTGCTCAGCCTTAACCTGCTGACAAGTTAAGCACTTGGCCACATAATCCACCACATCCCTCTTCATGCCCAACCACCAATACAGAGCTCTCAAGTCCTAGTACATCTTCGTCGTACCCGGGTGCAAAGAATAGGGAGTGGTATGCGATTCATCCAAGATCTCTCGCCGGATATCAGAATCCATCGGAACACAGATCCGACCCTTGTACTTCAGTAACCCCATCTCTGAAATGGAAAAGTCCTTTGTCGCTCCGACTAAGGCACTCTCCCTATGACCTCACAACTGAGAATCTTTCCCCTGTGCTTCCTTGATCCTCTCAAGGAGTGTAGACTGAAGAGTGATGTTGGCTAACTAACCAACCACCAACTCTATACCCACTCTGGTCATCTCCTCAGCTAACTTATCAGATATCTGCCTCGAGCTAAACAACTGTCCTGGGCCCTTCCGAGTCAATGCATCAGCCACTACATTAGCCTTCCCAGGATGGTATAGAATATCACAATCATAATCCTTAACCAACTCCAGCCACCGCCTCTGGCACATATTCAGGTCCTTCTGGGTAAAGAAATACTTTAGGCTCTTATGGTCGGTGTATATCTCGCGCTTCTCACCATAGAGATAATGCCTCCAAATCTTAAGTGCAAACACCACCGCTACCAACTCCAGGTCATGCGTAGGATATCTCTTCTCATATTCCTTCAACTGTCTCGATGCGTAGGCTATCACCTTGCCAGCTTGCATCAACACGCACCCCAAACCCTGCCTAGATGCATCACAGTAGACCACAAACTTTTCATTCTTTTTCGGCAAGCTTAACACTGGCGCAGTAATCAGTCGCCGCTTCAGTTCCTTAAAACTGTTTTCACATCTATCCGTCCAGACATACCTTGTCTTCTTCTTTGTCAGTTTTTTCAATGGCGTAGCTATTTTGGAGAATCCCTCAACGAACCGCCGATAATACCCTGCTAAACCCAGGAAGCTTCTCACTTCAGGAACACTGCTCAGTCTAGGCCAATCTCTGACCGCCTCAATCTTACTTGGGTCAACCAGAATCCCTTCTTTACTGACGATATGGCCCAGAAATGTAACTTGTGGCAACCATAACTCACACTTACTAAACTTAGCATACAACTTATGCTCCCTCAGCCGCTATAGAACCAATCGCAGATGTTGCTCGTGCTCTGCCTCTGACTGGGAATACACTAGGATGTCGTCGATGAATACTATCACAAACTTGTCCAGATAATCTCTGAAAACCCTATTCATCATGTCCATGAAAGCTGCTGGGGCATTGGTTAATCCAAAGGACATAACCAGGAATTCATAATGTCCATACCTCGTTAGGAAAGCGGTCTTTGGTATGTCCTCCTCTTTAATCCTTAACTGATGGTAACCTGATCGGAGATCTATCTTGGAAAACATTGTTCTCCCCTGTAGTTGATCAAATAAATCGTCGATCCTAGGCAGTGGATACTTGTTCTTAATGGTTAACTTGTTCAGCTCCTTGTAATCAATACACATCCTAAGGGACCCATCCTTCTTCTTAACGAACAACACTAGAGCACCCCATGGCGAGAAACTCGGTCTGATAAACCCCAAATCAAGTAACTCCTGCAACTGAATCTTCAACTCCTTTAGCTCCGCCAGAGCCATTCTATAAGGTGTCCTAGATACTGGCTCTGCTCCTGGTACCAATTCTATAACAAAGTCAATCTCTCGCTGCAGCGGCAACCCCGGCAGATTCGCTGGAAACAAATCCGGAAACTCACACACCAATCTGGTCTCACCCGGTCCAACCGAAACCACCCTAGAGGTATCCACAACGCTCGCTAGGAATCCGAGGCAACCTTCCTACATCGGGTCCCTAGCTCTTAAGGCTGAAATCATTGGTACACGCGGTCCATTAACTGACCCCACAAACAAAAAGGGTACCTCCCCTTCTGGTTCAAAAGTCACCATTCTGTACTTGCAATCAATCGTTGCCCCATACTTGAATAGCCAATCCATTCCCAGAATCATGTCAAAATCATCCATCTCTAACTCAATTAGATCAACAGACAGCTCCCTGCCATCTACCTCTACAGGCAATGCTCTAATCCACTTCCTAGAGACTACCAATTCTCCTGTTGGCAACAAAGTCTGAAATCCCCTAGCATACACACCACTAGGTCTACAAAGCTGATCTATCACCCTAGTAGATACAAACGAATGGGTAGCCCCTGAATCAAACAATGCAATATACAAAGAACCAGCACTAGAGATCTGACCTGTCACAACTGAGGGGCTAGCCTCCACCTCAGTCTGTGTCAAAGTGAATACCCTGGCAGGAGCAAGACTGTCACTCTGCTTCTACTCCTCCTTCTTAACTTGAGGGAAATCCCTCTTCAGATGACTGGCACTCCCACAAACATAGCAGGCCCTGATCCTGCACTCACCTTGGTGTCGACGCCTGCACCGCGGACACATAAGAAAACTCCTCCAGTTATCACTACCACCCTGACGGCCAGTAGAAGCACCTCGTGCCCTCCTGTCTGAGCTGGGAGGAACAAAGGAATCTTGGGCCTTCCTCTTCTACTCACTAGAACCTCCACCACAACTGAACCCAACAAAAGGAGGCACCGTCCTCCTAGCATCGCGCCTAACAGCGCTATCCTTCCAAATATGATCCTCAGCAATAAGGGCCTTATCCACAACTTGGCCATAAGTAGTAGTCTCTGGATCCAAGGTAATATTCACATCGCGGGCAATCATAACATTCAGTCCCCGCACGAACCTATCCCTCCTAGCTGCATCTGTCGGCACTAGATCTGGCGCAAACTTCGCCAATCGATCAAACTTTATTGCATACTCTGTCACTGTCGATCGATTCTGAGTCAGGTTGATAAACTCATCAACCTTCGCAGCTCGTACTGCCACACTGTAGTACTTCTCATTAAACAAGTTTCTAAATTCTTCCCAGGTCATAACTGATACATCCTTTCTCTGAACTACCACGTCCCACCAAATACGGGCATCCTCTCTGAACATGTAGCTAGCACAGGCTACCCTCTCGTTCCCCTGAACTCGCATAAAATCCAGAATTGAGGCAATCATGTTCATCCACTGCTCCGCCCGCAGTGGGTTTGATCCACCCTCAAAGGTGGGAGGATGCTACTTCCTGAACCTCTCATACAAAGGTTCCCACTTATTCTCCAAAGCAGACTGAACTGGCACCGGCGCTGTAACCTGCTGCACTGGCAGCCCGGTAACCTGAGGCGGGGCCTGCTGCCTCAACTGTCGCAACTCTTCCTCTGTTCGCTGCAGTCTCGCTTCCATCTCAGCAAACATCTCTTGCCAGTTCTGTGGGGCAGGTGGAGGGTCCTGACCTTGGTTGTCATCCTCGGCCCTGCTGCCGCGAAGTCTAGCTGATTGTCGAGGCATCTCAACAAATATGCCTGCAACCAACAACGCCGCTCATCAGGCATGATAACAACATCCAAAAACCACCTCCCAAACACACCAGTCACCCACAATAATATCTCATATAACATATAACACACAACGGGTCGTGCCCTAGCATCATGCATATGTTAACTCATTCATCATGCTCTATATAAAATAAGAAGGCATACAGGGCATTCAAACACATTTTCAGACATATTAACCAATCTTACCAACCAACCCTGAGTTAAGCCTGTCACTGACTGCGTGTGTACATGTTCGGTCAATCTCCAGAACCAAAAACCTTGGCTCGCTCTGATACCAAGTTGTAACGCCCTACTCCCTTAGAGCCGTTACAGGTGAGTTTAAAAATGTGCTTACAACTCGCTAATCGAGGTTTTAAGTCAAACAGTGTAATTAAGCCATAACAGAAAAAAAAATTAGAATTAACCCCATATCATTGAAAATCATAAAAGTTTGACACCTGGGATCCCGAATACAGTTTAGAAATATTTACAACATAAAAATAGAATTAAGTCGGCTAAATGACAAAATCTAAGTTCATTTACAAGCATCTCCCAAAACCCTCTGTCTGTGGCAGCTAGGCTGGCCAAACATGTACACGCCGCCTCACGCCTGCTGTACTCATGGTTGGTTGATCTTCTCTTTGCCCTTACCTGCACCACAGAGCATCTGTTAGCCGAAGCCCAGCAAGAAAACCCATAAACAGATAACATATGCAACACATATATTAAGCATATAAACAGGCCACCAATGGGCTAAATACATACGGCCTAGCCGTCCCAGGCGTTTACCAAGCCCTGGATTTGCGGACCACGCCGTGAGGATATCCCAGGTATCCTTTTAGGGACTCGCCCTGGCAACTCGCACTCCACGTGCTCAACGCTGCTCCCGTTCTCGGCCTTGCACTCAACGTGTCCAACGCTATTCCCGGCCCGCAGTTCTAATTAGTTAAAGGGCTACGCCCCGCAGTTCTAACATATTGGGCTCAGCCCTGCATACCATTTCTATTCAAACACATTGAGCTCAGCCCTGCACACAAGCTCTATCGGAACAAGGGTTTTCTTACCTGGGTCCCGAGCTTTCCGAGCACCGATGCCCCGAGCACAGTCCTCTAACTTGAGCCTCGCCGAAACCCTAGTCACAAGACATTAACAATATCTATCCATCAAGTTCTAATCCAACAAATAACTTTAAGCCATAACCCTAACCTCCGGGACCTTGAATTCTATCAATCCGGGTGATAAAATCCATCTCGAGCCTTACCCATTGAGTTCCCAAGCCTAAACACCCTTAAAACCTCAAACTGGCACTAAGGGCCGCGGCCCCACCCACAAGAGCTACGGCTAGCCTCAAAACAGAGGCTAGCACACCCCTGCAACACACACGGGCCGCGGCGCGCGCATGAACTTCTCGGCCTCCCATGGCCACGCGCGCCCCTCCTAGGGCCGCGGCCCTCCCCACTGAACCCAGATTTTCACACCATTTTTCTAAACCTTTCCTCAAGCCAATTCATCCTAAACTTAACTAATAATCCCAGATAACCAGCACCATCATTTCAGCTCAATAAGAGCACCAAAACCCCATTGAATCCTACTCCAAAGCTCAACCAAAACACTTAAAACAAACCAAACTTAACCAACATGCAAACTCTTACAAACCAGCAGCAAATCCTAGCATATTCTTATAATTAAAGCTTACCCCTTGCTGAATTCAATCCCAGAAGTTGATCTTCAATCCTCAAGCTCCAAGCTCCCCAAGATTTCTCAGCTGAAATCCTTATAGTTTCTAGCCAATTCTTCCAAGTTCCCCTTAAGTCTCCAAAGAGAAAAACATCCACTTGCTTAGAGAGAAAATGAGTCGGTTCCTTAAGTGTTCTGAATAGTTCTAAGATTTATCTTATTCAACTTATGTCTATATGGTCACCTCAAGGCTCGGGGTACCAAAACGTCCCCGAGGGCAAAATGGTAAATTTCCCCAATATTCCCGCCTAGACATTCTATCATCAAATATATCTCCAAATATTTATTTTCATGTCCCGATAATCTCGTAACACCTAGTACCCAAATTACCCCTCGACTCACCCCGAGTCCGAATCTCAACCCTGTTGTGACTTTCCGACTAACCGCTCCCCAGGACTGTCTCGGATCGTGCTGCAGAGACATATCACATATATATAACATTTATCACATTTATCACACTTATGCCCCTAATATCGAGACGGGGCCCACATGCACATTTAACTCAATTAAATATGCATCATTATCATATATTCACATAAATCCATGCATTAGCATATTAAATCATTTATTGCCCTCCAAGCACACTAATCAAGACCCTAAGCCTGATTAGCAAATTCGGGTCGTTACATAATTTTAATAGCATATATTGATAGTATTTATTTAGTAAAAAAAAGGCAAAGTATTTTATATGTATTTAATTAATTAATAATTTATACATAGGACAAATTTTTAGCAAAATTAATAATCAATCCTATATGTGGAAAATCAAAATTTAATTAAATTTATTATTTATTTGAATATTAGTTTAGCGTGGACTGTTCCAACCTAGCCAATACTGCAACAATGCAGTATTTCTTTTTCTTTTTTACTAAGAAAAGTACCAAATCCTTATAAAAAAAAGTTTGGAACAAAAGTCAAACGCATTTTGACCACGTGTCCTTACCTATTGGACAGAAAGAGAATCTTCTCTCAACAATAGTACTATCTAGAGCTTGATCATGCAGCTAGCATAACAATATAAATATATATATACATATATATCATATTATTATGTCACAATTATTTGGTTTTTGGAGTTTACTTATTGTATGTGTGATCAAGATTTTTGTGATTTTGCTTTTTTATATATAAATTTTAGTGTCAAATCCTTACATTATTAAATTTTAGGGCAAGTGAATACCCAAAACAATATTTCCCAACTTTTTCAAGCATTATGAATAATCTGTAATATAAAGAGTCCTACTTTTTCAATTTTTGGTTTTAGTAGCTGATGCTTTTGACTATATATGTATTGTGAAATAAGTTTGTAAACTTTGGTTTTAATTAAATTTCTAGTAAACGGTTTTCATTGTCATGTTTTAAGAAAATAAAACTAATTAAATCAATATATCTAGCTTTTTCCGGTGATATGATGTACTTACTTATCATTAAATTGAAACAAAAAAATGTACACGAGGAAAGTCAAAACATCACTTACCGAAGATCAATTTTCTCTTAATAGGAGCTATTAGTCTTTATAAGAACAAGAGATTGGAACACTTGATGTTATGAAAGATTAAAGAGATGCAGATTTAACTCATTACAACTCACAATGTTATGAAGACCTTCACAAATATTGTTATGGATGACTATTCACAACTCATAATTTTTTTGGGCAAAATTAAAGATGAATTTCATTAATATTTGAAATCATAATTTTTTGTATGGACACGATGAAGAGTGATGCTTGTTACTCAAAAATTAACACTCAATTTCAATGAAGTCAAGGTTTAAGGTAGACAAAGATTGAAAAATTTGTGGGATCCTCCAAGTCAAAGCATTTGTTGCTGAAAAAACCAAAAGAAATTTTAGGTAACTTAAATTGGTCTTGAATATTGTTTACTAGCTATTGAATCTGTCATTTTTTCTTAGATTTTGCAATTTATTTAAGAAAATTCGAAAAGAAAAGGTATATACGTATTAAACTAAAATGCAAATAAATAATGAGAATTAAAGTGATAAGTAGCATATATATATTAAGATCCAATGGTCCACGTGGATGAGTTGTCAATTAATAGCTATTGGATTAAGATCTAATGATCCACATTTAAAGATGTTAATTAATGTTATCTTTGACTTTTTCAAATTTGGTAATAGGCTACCTGCTGACATGACGTCACCTTTTAATTTAATTAAATAATTAAAAAAAATCATTATTTAATATTCATTTCAAGATTCTATATCTTCATTCCTTCTCTATTCCTTTCATTCCTTATTTATTCCATATTCTTTCCAGATTCATTTCTTATGCATTAATGACTCATATCTCCCCAACAATAATTAATTGGCTAATTAATGATGCATATTTAAAAATTTATATATATCATATATATTTTCATACAAAATTTACTCATCTTAAAAAAATTTGTTTATTGTAGAATCTCCAATTTTTGAAAGTGTTTTCAAATAAGATTCTAAGTCATTTTCGAAAATCACTAGTAGATTTTCTATTTTTTTCAAAAAAAATCCAACTTTTTTTTTTGTTATGTAGAATTTGAAATTCACATAGATGAGTAAATCTTATTTCTCTTGAAAAACTTGTTTAGTGAAAACCCACAAGAATTATTTTTTCTGAAAGTGTTTGATGAAAAAGCTCTAGATTTTTCATAGTGTTCCTTGTAAGATTTTCAATCGTTTTTGTGCTTTATTTATTTTTACAAACAAATTATCATCTATTTCTCCAATTTCATATTTAGAAATTCACTACTAGAGCTTTTTTTTAAAAAAAAAAAAATTCAACTTAGTTTTATTTGTCATGTAGGATTTGAAATTAAAAAAAATGACTAAATCTTATTTCTCTTGAAAACTTGTTTAGTAAAATCTCACAAGAACAATTTTTTTAAAAAATGTTTAATGAAAAAGCTCTAGATTTTTTATAGTGTTTCTTGAAAGATTTTCAATCATTTTTGTGCTTTCTTTATTTTTACAAACAATATATCATCTATTTTTCTAATTTCATATTTCGAAATTCACTACTAGATCTTTTTTTTTTTTTTTAAATTCCAACTAAGTTTTATTTGTCATGTAGGATTTAAAATTCAAAAAAATGATTAAATCTTATTTCTCTTGAAAAACTTGTTTAGTAAAATCTCACAAGATAATTTTTTTTTAAAGTGTTTGATGAAAAAGCTTTAGACTTTTCATAGTGTTTCTTGCAAGATTTTCAATCATTTTTGTGCTTTCTTTATTTTTACAAACAATTTATCATCTATTTCTCTAATTTCATATTTCGAAATTCACTACTAGATTTTTTTTTTTAAAAAAAAATTCCAACTTAGTTTTATTTGTCATGTAGGATTTGAAATTCAAAAAAAAATGATTAAATCTTATTTCTCTTGAAAAACTTGTTTAGTAAAATCTCACAAGAACAATTTTTAAAAAAAATGTTTGATGAAAATGCTCTAGATTTTTCATAGTGTTTCTTGCAAGATTTTCAATCATTTTTGTGATTTCTTTATTTTTACAAACTTAGAAATTAGAAATTATTCATACTTCTTAAATATCAACTATTAGGGTTATAAATTTACATTGAAGGTTATAGGGTTTTAAAAATTTCTAATTAATTTTTTTTAAAAAACATTATTATTACAAATTATTTTGTAGTTCATTTTTCTTCAATAGACTAAAAATGTGAGGAATTTTAAAGTTTTGAAAATTTCATCATGTAAAATTTTCAAACATATTATTATTTTTCAAAAATATTTCTTACAGAGTGATAATCTTCATCAATTTTTTTTGTATAGAAATTCATGATGGAATCAGAAATGGAATGGAGGACATTAATTAAACATGAGTTGAAAGAGTTGAGAGATGAACTACACTCTATTAAACTGGATTTACAAGCCAAGCATAAAATTCCATGTAGATATGAGAAGAAAAAAAAATTGACATGTGAATCCATTAGCGAAAAAGTCTCACCATCACTATTTTTTAAAAAACATGTTATTAGCCAAAATGATGTTGTGTTCTTTGAACATTTTAAACTCGGTAATATTTTAAGACCAAAAGATAGGGAAGTGTTAGAATACATTTTCTCAAACTCTGATCAATTGTAAGTTTTTCTATCTTAATGTATATATTTTTTGTCATTTTTTCAATATATTTTAATGTATATTATTGTAGGGAAATTATAGTTGAAAGTGAGTTTAGTTTTCTACGACGGTTCGACTTCCGTTTTCTTGGACCTAAAATGGAGTTGGAGACTGAAGTAATTCATTTGTATATATTAATAATTTTAGCATGACCGTTATAATTTTTTTTTTTGGTAAATGCAGATTGTTACTATGGTTTCTTCATTCTTGACCTAGGATGAGAGGTTGAAGAAGGGTAAAGAGTGTAAGAATTGGTATCTTCCTGCTCGAAATATGGTGAGTTTTTTGTTGTTGTTCTTTTTTGTCAAAACATATTTCATGTTTGTGAAGTTTTTTTTTTTTTTTAAAATTATGACCATAGAAATACTTACTACCCGACTCCTACTCCAATTTACCACTACATCAAATTTGGAGGAAAATGCATTACTACGAAAGATTTATGGGCTCCCTCGAACATTGCAATGAAGTATAATTCTAATGGTTTATGTTGAATATATTTTTAAGCATCTATTTATTATGTAATTTCTAACAACAATTATACTTGTAGATTTATACTCCTATGTTGCTTGTAGGACACTTCATTCTTGCACGGGTGATACTGAAAGAAAAAAAAAAAAGTAGAAGTTTGGGACTCACTTGCTGATGAAAAGAATCATATATTACAGTCATCTAAGATTGTTATTATTATAAGTTTTTATTGATTGAATATATTATATTTTTTATAATCTAGAGTGCAAATGCAGCTACGCAATCTAGATTTTTTCTTGGAGAATCAAATTAAAAGGAAACCTGGTAGTTTCAACTTTGCTAGTTTTGGTATAGTTCGTGGTAGAAATGTCCCTAGACAACAAAATTTGTACGATTGTGGAGTCTTTGTCATATTATTTATGATTAATAGTTGTAAGCTCGACTCGCGGTCTTTTGTGGTAAGTAGATTTCATACTAAATTTTTTTTTTTTTAATTTTGTACTTATCATACTATACTTGAGTATTTTTTTTTCTTTCACTATTGTAGTTCGACTCTAATGAAGAAAGGTGTTACATAGCTTCATGGATTGCATGCTCAAATTTAAACAAGAATAGAGCAAAATTATTGAAAGATGTTCGAGAGTTCATTTCAAACAGAGGAATATAGTACTAGGGACAATGATCTTTTCCATAATTTTGTTATTCTCAATCAAGTTGTGTAAAAGAAAGAAATTTGTACTATTATTTATCAATTTTGAGAAATTAGAAGATGTTCAATATTTGAGAGAATTTGAGTAGTATATTTCTGAATTAATTATTTATTAACAATATTAAAACACACTTTAAATTTTATCATTTTCACAATCAGCGTTAATGTTTATTGGAAGTTTCAAATGGTAGTTGTAGACATTAATATCATATTTATTAAATAAAAATAATTTTGTATATGTTAATTTCGAATTTAATGATTATATATCAACCAATTAGAATTTTGAGCATGATGTTAGTGAATTGGAATGGATTTATGGAGATATGCATTTAATGAAATTAGTTGGTAGGATCTTAATTGTACACATTTTTTTTTATGAGAAATGATTAATAACATAACCAATCATAAATAGAGCATTATATTAGGGTATTGGAATGGATTTATGGAGACATGTATTTAATGAAATTAGTTGGCATGATCTTAATTGTACACGTTTTTTTATGAGAAATGATTAATAACTCAACCAATCATAAATAGAGCATGATATTAGGGTTGAATGGATTTATGAATACATGCATTTAATGCAATTAGGTGGCATTTTCTAAATTAATTGCTCACGTTTTTTAAGAGAAATTTTAATAAACTATATATATTTTTTACACAAACTAACTCAACCAAACTTTTTTATCTATAAAAAAAATTAAATAAATTTCGAAATTGTGTTTTAAATTTAAATTAAAAATCAATGCATAGTAACTAAACTAGTTAATAACAACTTACCATTTAGAATTTAATGGTATAATTATGCATAATTAACCTAACCAATAACAAAATTATTGTGTTATTTTAGGGAATTGAAATATGTTCATTTTATGTTTTGAGAAGTGTAACTAATTAGAAATTTGAGCATGATTTTAGGGATATGTAATAGTCCATTAATTGCTATATTTTCCATAATTATTACCCATCTTATTTATTATTTTAACCAAAACAATTCAGGTATTGGTTCAAAATGGAATTTAGTTTTTATTTTTTTTAAAAAAAAATTGGATATTTTAAATGTCATAATTTCAAAATTATGTGGTTTTTAATATAATAGTGGGGTGGTTGAAAAGTTGATGCTTATAAATTTTGAAATTATAATAGCATTAATTAATATAATTAGTAGGATGGTTGAAAAGTTGATACTTACAAATTTTGAAATTATAATAGCATTTAATATAATTTTACAAATTTAAAAATATGTATAAATCCAATAATATTTCAAAATTTTCATTATAATTTTTCAAATTTTCATTATAATTTTCGAAATTAGGGTTTAGATAACCACAATTGTGCAATATTAATTTTTTTTTATTTAATGCTAGGATATAGATAGTTGGTTAGAGTCTTTGAATATGAAGATGTGCATTTAATATTTAACATATATTCAATACTTAATTGTTCAAAATAGTAATTAGTGTAAACCCTAAGTAATGTATAATAATATAATTGTTATAATTTTTTTTAAAAAAATACTAAATCATTTTTGAAACCATTGTGTTTTGATGGGAAGTTGAAAAGTTGTAATTTTAATAATTATATATAATTTTTGGCATAATAACAGGTAATTTCGAAAATATGTGTAGGTTCTATGAACCTTTGCTTTATAATTAAGAATCACCAGAATGTTTAACCAATAGAACTACACTTAAATTTTTAGAAATTATAATAGCATTTAATATAATTAGTGGGGTGGTTGAAAAGTTGATGCTTATAAATTTCGAAATTATAATAGCATTAATTAATATAATTAGTGGGGTGGTTGAAAAGTTGATACTTACAAATTTCGAAATTATAATAGCATTTAATATAATTTTGAAAATTTGAAAATATGTATAAATCCAATAATATTCGAAATTTTCATTATAATTTTCAAAATTAGGATTTAGATAACCACAATTGTGCAATATTAATTTTTTTTATTTAATGCTAGGATATAGATAGTTGGTTAGGTCTTTGAATATGAAGATGTGCATTTATATTTAACATATATTCAATAATTAAGTGTTCAAAATAGTAATTAGTGTGAACCCTAATTAATGTATAATAATATAATTGTTATAATTTTCAAAATCTTCATTACAATTTTTGAAATTAGGGTTTAGAGAACCACAATTGTGCAATATTAATATTTTATTATTTAATGCTAGGATATAGATAGTTGGTTAGAGAATTTGAATATGAAGATGTGCATTTAATATCATTAGTGGGGTGATTGAAAATTTGAAAGTATTATATTATATTTAAACATGATAATGATAATAAGATTTAGATAATAACAATTAAAAATTAATAAAAAATAGAGAATATCATAAATTAATATGGGAAGTTGAACAATTTACATCCATAATAATTACCTTTGATGTAAAAAATTATAAATTTCAAAATATTATTGGAATTTTTTTTTCCATTAAATAGGGTATTTCGAAAATATGTATAGGTTCTATGAACCTTTGCCTTTTAATGTGAACATGTCATTTAATAATTGTAGATAAATTTGTGTTGATAGAATAATTGTGGATTAATTCATTTATAAATATATAACTATTATATTTATTTTTATTATTTTATTGGGAAGATGAATATGTATCTTTGAAATAAATAAGTCTTTCTAATTAAACATGCGATGTTTTGTTCTATGAATATTGAAATTCAAATGTTCCCACATTTTTGAAATTATATTTAAAAGTTGTAAATAAAATTCGGATTATTAGTATATAATAGGATTTAATACAGGCTGAAATTTGTGTAACAAATATAAAAATGATTTTTTAAAACTATCTCAAATCGACATATTGGACAAATTTTACTAATTTGTAGCCACTGAACAATACATTTTTCATGATATGTGTGTGTGCAATGTAACTTTGTAGCTTCCAAACCAACATGAACATTCTCAAAGCAAATAGAACATACAATTTGATCATCTTTAATCAAAACTTTCTCCAATCTTTCAATGGATTGCTCGCTTGCTGCCACGAAATTAATAGTCATATTATCCATATAATCTTCACTATCAACGTCACCATCAATGTCAAAATCATGTTGTGGAGGAAGATCATAAACAAAAACATGAACATCCACTTTTACACAGAAATTAAAATCCTTTTCGTTCCACATCTTTCTAGCATAATCAATAATTTTATCTGAAAGAAAAAATATAGAAGGATGGAGATAGGCCTCACCTAGCATCTCGTCAATGATAACTTTGGCATTATTATTTTCATTGGCCATCAACGTTTATCTTGAAAGAAATACAATAGTATCGCAACAAATAGAGTCTTCCATGCCTTTATCGACCATCCAATTTGTAAAACTTGGTTCCCTACTAGTGAGTGGATGTCGTGAAAATTTTGCGAAGAGGTGAAGAATAAAGAAAGAATCAGAACCTTCACCTAGTCTAATGGTGTTATCAATATCACCTGTTACTATTTGGTAGTATGGATCACCTAGAATTTCAGGAGGAGCCGTAATCCGGGACTAGAATGGTTACTTTTCCGTTATAACTATAAACAAAAGATGAGATATGTAGAGATTATAAGTGGAGGAGATCTATAAAATATATAGAAACAACTTGTGTGTTCAAATAAAATAGAGAGAATAAAAGACATCAATGAAGTTGTTGTGTTTTAAAAAAAAATATTATAGGTACAATTAATAACAATGGTTGAAATATGTTACATAATAAAAATGTAGGGAAGATAAATAGTGGTCACTTGGTGGGATGGATAAGCTACCAATCTTAATTTCCATTAACATGATTTTTTTTAGATTTAAGAAAGGTAATTGAAATTTTTTAAATTAATTTTTTTATTAATAAATTAAATTAATATTATATTTTGGTGCTTTCATTAAATTCTCAAAATTTATTTGGTTTTAAAGAAAAATTATTTAAATTTTAAATATCTTCCAATCATAAAATTAGAAAGTTTTATCTTATCAAATTTGTACTTAATTTGATTTTTTTTAAATTTATTTAATTAAAAAATTGTGGAAATGGTATTAAATTGCATAAATTATTATTGTTATATTTTTCTGCTTTTTAAAATAAAAAGGCCAAACATATGTGTACATGCATAAAAAATTTAGTTTTCGTTGAGAGTAATTAATCTATGGTTAGTTTCATATTTTAGGGAATCTTGGATTGAAATTTTGAGATTCATATAATATGATAGAGTCTCGGATAGTTGTACAATATGTTTTCAGTTGATACAGTAGAGAATTTAGAAGAGGATCCGATCCCGAAAAAATATTACTAGATAATATTGCACCAAGCAGACCTATTATGACCTAGAAAACCGTTCAAACCTACCCTAGTCATCGTGCTAACAAATACTACCGCTAGAGTCTCAAATAGTTATCCTATAGAGTAATACAGAGTTGTGACTATAGAAGGTGATCCAATATCGATCTTATATTACTAATGATATTAACTACTAACTAACATTGCACCGAGCATACCTAATTATGACCTAGAGAACTGTTCCAACGTACCCTAGTTGTCCTAAAGAGTAAGACATAGTAGTGAATTTAGAAGGGGGTTCGATCCCGAAAAAATATTACTAGATAACATTCCACTAAGATATAGTAGTGAATTTAGAAGGGGATTCGATCCTAAAAAATTATTACTAGATAACATTTGCACTAAGCAGACCTAATTATGACACAATGAACTATTCCAACGTACCCTAGTAAACCAATACTACCGCTAGGGTCTCATATAGTTGTCATGCTGAGTAAGAAAGAGTAGTGAATTTAGAAGGGGATCCGATACCGGAAAAATATTACTAGATAACATTGCACTAAGATATAGTAGTAAGTTTGGAAGGGGATCCGTTCCCGAAAAATTGTTACTAGATAACATTGCACTAAGCATACCTAATTATGACATAAAGAACCATTCCAACATACCCTAGTAAACCAATACTACAGTTAGAGTCTTAGATAGTTTTCATGCTGAGTAAGATAGAGTAGTGAATTTAGAAGGGGATCCGATCCCAGAAAAATATTACTAGATAACATTGTACTAAGATATAGTAGTGAATTTAGAAGGGGATCCGATCCCGAAAAATTATTACTAGATAACATTGTACTAAGCAGACCTAATTATAACATAATGAACTGTTCCAACGTACCCTAGTAAACCAATACTACCGCTAGGGTCTCATATAGTTGTCATGCTGAGTAAGATAGAGTAGTGAATTTAGAAGGGGATTCGAATCCCGAAAAAATATTACTAGAGAACATTGCACTAAGATATAGTAGTGAATTTAGAAGGGGATCCGATCCTGAAAAATTATTACTAGATAATATTGCACTAAGCAGACCTAATTATGACATAATGAACCGTTCCAACGTACCCTATGAAACCAATACTACCGCTAGGGTCTCATATAGTTGTCATGCTGAGTAAGATAGAGTAGTGAATTTAGAAGGGGATCCGATTCCAGAAAAATATTACTAGATAACATTGCACCAAGATATAGTAGTGAATTTAGAAGGGGATCTGATCCTGAAAAATTATTACTAGATAACATTGCACTAAGCAGACCTAATTATAACATAATGAACCATTCCAACGTACCCTAGTAAACCAATACTACCGCTAGGGTCTCATATAGTTGTCATGCTGAGTAAGATAGAGTAGTGAATTTAGAAGGGGATCCGATCCAAAAAAATTACTACTAGATAACATTGCACTAAGATATAGTAGTGAATTTAGAAGGGGATCCGATCCTGAAAAATTATTACTAGATAACATTGCATTAAGCTGTCCTAATAATGACACAATGAACCATTCCAACGTACCCTAGTAAACCAATACTATAGCTAGATTCTCAGATATTTTTCATGTTGAGTAAGATAGAGTAGTGAATTTAGAAGGGGATCCGATCCCGAAAAAATATTACTAGATAACAGTGCACTAAGATATAGTAGTGAATTTAGAAGGGGATCTGATCCCGAAAAATTATTACTAGATAACATTGCACCAAGCAGACCTAATTATGACATAATGAACCGTTCCAACGTACCCTAGTAAACTAATGCTACCGCTAGATTCTCCGATAGTTGTCATGCTAAGTAAGATAGAGTAGTGAATTTAGAAGGGGATTCGATCCCAGCAAAAAATTACTAGATAACATTGCACTAAGATATAGTAGTGAATTTAGAAGGGGATTCGATCCCGAAAAATTATTACTAGATAACATTGCACTAACCAGACCTAATAATGACATAATGAACCGTTCCAACATACCCTAGTAAACCAATACTACTGCTAGAGTCTTAGATAATTGTCATGTTGAGTAAGATAGAATAGTGAATTTAGAAGGGGATTCGATCCCAACAAAATATTACTACATAACATTGCACTAAGATATAGTAGTTAATTTAGAAGGGGATTTGATCTCGAAAAATTATTACTAGATAACATTGCACTAAGCAGACCTAATTATGACATAATGAATCGTTCCAACGTACCCTAGTAAACCAATCCTACTGCAAGAGTCTCAGATAATTGTCATGTTGAGTAAGATATAGTAGTGAATTTAGAAGGGGATTTGATCCCAAAAAAATATTACTACATAACATTGCACTAAGCAGACATAATTACTACATGATGAGCTGTTACAACATTAACTAGTCACTCAGATAACCTATACTATATGTAATAATATACAGTGCATTATATTTTTTTCAACTTGTGCTTACATTTTTCTAATTTTTTTTTTCTGTTTCATATTTTAAATAATACATATAAATAATAATTTTTTTTAATATTTAAATAAATACAATTAAAATAAAATAAAATATAAAACTTGTTAAAATAAGAGGCTTTTCCTTAAAAAAAAAAGACATTATTTTTTAAAAATAATGATGAAAATAATATAAAATAAACTTTTTGAAATTAACAAAAAAATAAATTAAAGAATGTCAATAAAAAATATTGAGAAAAAGTGTAAGAAATGCATATAAAATTAGTTTTTTGTTTAATTAATGGGGTATCTTTATATATTATTGGAGTGTAAATATAATGTCACTAATATGCAAATATATATTTTTTATTTTGAAACAACAAACAAATTTTAATTTTAAAATTTTCAATTAAGGGTTTTTTTATTTTAATTTTGTTTTTTATTATTAAAATAATTCACATTATTAATAAAATCAAATCAATACTATAATTTGGTTGCTTTATTAAATTCTCGAATTTTTTTTTAGTTTATGATAAGAATTAATTAAATTTTTAAATATCTACAAATAATAAAATTATACAGTTGTACATTATAAAATTTGTATTTAATTTCATTTTTTTAAAATTCATTAAATAAAAAAATTGTGGTAGTTGTATTAAATGCCTTAAATTATTATTTTGATTTTCTATTTATTTTGTTAATGCATTTAATTGGTCAAATTTGTAATTAAAATTATAGTGGCTGAAATTAATGGGTGATTTTTATTAAAAATTTAATATTAAATTATAAAAATGTGTAGTTGCCGAAATTAATTGATAAATGATTTAAAAAGACAATATTAAATTAAATGTTTCAACATGATTACTGATTATATTTGGGAAGTAATAACATATTAATTATTTATTCATTAAATTAAGAAAGTGTGATTCTTGTATTAAATGACATAGTTTAATATTGTTATTATTTTTTCGGTTTTTGAATTTTATTTTCGTTTTTTGTTAAATGAATTTAATTTGTGAAATTGGTTATTAAAAAATAGGTGGCAGAAATTAATGGGTGTCTTTTATAAAATAGAAATAATATTTAATTAATGTGTATGCATGATTAGTGTTTACATTGGGAAGTTATCACATATTAATTATTTATTCTTTCAATAATGTTTTATTATTTATTTTAAAGGAATCCAAAATATTTTATTAAGAATGTGAAAGGTTGCATTGTTTCTTCATAACACACACTATAAATATATTACCACATAACCTAAACCGACTGTGCTATTTTAAAAAAAAAATCAAGTTTTACAAACATTCAACTACCATGTCTATCATCAACATATCAGATTCAACCTATTCAAAGAATGAAGATAACTCTTCTCCTTTTCATTCCAAAGATGATGAAGTAAATTCTCCATTGAAGCAGATCAAGGTTGAGAAGTTTGACAATGATGCAAAGTCTCAATTGAAGAATATCAAGACTGAGAAGTTTAGCGGTGATGAGAAAGATGTGAATCCACTTGATGCTCAACTAGAGTACAATCCAAATGGAATATATTTCGATATTATGTTCCAAAAATTTAATGAAAATTTCAGCCGTCTACTTGAATTGAAGAACAACATGGATGAATTTGTTCGAGAGGTGACAAGATGCACCTTTGCGATGCAAACTCTGCATGAATCAGTGGCCAACTATTTTGATGTAGAGAGGAAAAAGAACGAGGTGTGGGAGAAATATTTGAAGGAGAAGGAGAAGAAGATGACAATTTCTAAAATGCTTCAGGTGTTTTTTTTGTTTTAAATTTATTGTTTCTATATGTTTCCTTAGGTCTTACTATAATATTTTTATTCTATTATGTTTTAATTTTTTTTATGGACATTTTCTTATTAGGATTTGTTATGAATAGAAACTTTTATTTCTTTTTGGGTCTTCAGATAAAATCTTATTATTATTTATTTATTAATAATGTTAATAATTTTGTTGGAGTGAAATTGTCCAATTTAAAAAAAAAAAACAATTAATGCCAAAATTGTATATTTCAATTTAAAATTTTAATTAATAATTAGCAATTTACCATTAAGCAATCTCTAAATTAATGGACTTTATAAATTACCTAACCAATTATATTAAATGAATATATTTCCTTATAGGGCAATATAGGACTAATGAATAAATATCTAATTTCACAACAACATAATTTGATTTTCCCAAGAGAATACAAAGATATGCTTCTTTTAAAAAATCAAAATAGTTTTTATTGCTAGCCGATTTTTTTTTTTAATTAACATATGCCGAAATTAATGCTTTCAAAAAAGTTTCAATTAATTCCCTAATTTCAAGGTAAAGAATATCAATAGTTATTGATTATGATGCAATCTTATCAATAAATGTTCATTTATTGATAATAGAAATTTTGAAAAGTTGTATTGTTTTGTAGTTTATGAAAAAAATGAAATTAATTAAGTTAACATTTTTTGGGAAAAAAATGAAGAGTTGTATTGATCCATTTTACCTATAATCAAAGTAGTTTGGCATAAATCAAAGTTATTTTTTTTTTCAATTTGTATTTTATAATGTAATATGGAAAGTTTTATTTCTTATTTTTGTTTTGATGTTCATTTATTGTTAGAAAAACCAATAGTCATCCATTATTTTAGGGTACATAAAAAATCATTAATTAGTTGTGATTTCCAATATAAGATTTAAATAATAAAATCTCAAATTCGAAATAATAATTTCGAAATTAAAATTTAATAAGTTAAAGAAATTAAAAAAATATTGCAAAAAAATATATTTCAATTAGTTCATTGGAAATTACATATACCTGCATCAAATAATATTTAAAATGCTACATTGTAAATTAAACAAACTTATTTCGATCAACAATATAAAAATACAAAAATAAACCAAATTACTACTCCACATCTCCCTAATTATTGATTACATTACTACTAACAATGATATCTTGATTTTGGTCTTCAGATTTTTGAGATGCTTCACATAGTTGCTGTACAAAACAATAAATAAATAAATAAAATTAGATAAACATATACCAACTAGATAATGTTTCATACTGTAAAATTATGAAATTAATTAAGATATACCAACCAGACGACGATGAAGTTGATGGATAATATTATTTGAACCATTTAACCTATCTCTAGATTCAAGGATCTTTGTAACCAAAATATTTTGCTAACCAACAACCATTGTTAGCAAAGTATTTACTTTTGCCACCCCGACCTGTAAAAAATAAACTAATATAAAATTCCAAAAATAATTAAAATAATAATAAAAAAATAATGCACACACATTTTACATGGTCTGGAATTTGAAGGTTCCCTTTGTTTACATCTGATGGTATATTAATGGTCATTGCATCACCATCTTCATCAGGTATGACAAAACTCCATGGTGGGATAGGAACATCACGGTCTACCTCATCTACACATACATGGTTTTCATATTCCTAATTTTTAAATAGAAAAAAGATTTTAGAAAAATAATAATCCAAGTGTTCTAACATAAACATAAAATGAGATCTCAATCATAGACACATATATAGATATGAAGATATTACCTTACAAAAAGAATAATAAGATTCACTATGAAGACAACGTCGAGTTCTACTTTCGAACATTGAAGATGATGACTCCAAACTTTTCATAGGAGATCTATACCAACAAGCGCGATCTAAAAGCATTTTGGACCTGATTCTATTAGGAGACAATGAGTTGTCATAAAATTTTTATCTCTTATTTCCAACCCTTACTCCTAAATCCTTAGATCTACTTCTTTTATTCTTCATCCCATTCCTCTCTACTCCCATGCGTTTTCTCTCTCCCCCTCTATTTTTTTCTCACACGATTTTTTTTCTTCTTTCTCTCCTTCACATGCTCACGAAATCATGGTGCAATTCTGATTTTTTTATGTTTATCTTTTTACTTTGAATGAAGAAGAAGAAGAAGAATAGAGAGTTTAAGAAATGAGTGTGCATTTATTATGAAACCCTAATTTTTAAAATTTTAAATTAAATCAAAACTTGAAAAGAGAGCTTATCTCTTATTGGTTGGAATCACCATTCCTAATGACAAAAAAAAAAAAAAAATACAAGTTCGAAATTAATGCCCAATTAAAAAAAGAATCTATGCAAAAAAAAGAATCTTTACTTGTTGGTAACTTGATGTACCAAGTCAACTACATGCTATGTCAGCATATTTGCACATTTATCTAGGTACCCATGTATGGGTAATACCCATTGAGAACTTTTCCACATATATATTTATATATATATATATATATATGCTAGCTTCTAGTAGTTAGAATTTAAAATTGACCATTAATGGTAAGTACATATGCTAATGTTTTCAACTTGTTTAAAAACTTATTATAATGATTTGGACACGACATAATTAATATTTATATATAATTATGAAAGGTGCTAATTAGTTTTAATTGCATTAATAATAAGCCATACAATTCAATAGACCATGACCTTGCAATAATTATTAAAATAAATGTAATAAAATAAAAGTAATTACTAAATAATATTTAAAATTAAAATCAAATTGATTATTAATTACTTACTTAATTTATTAATTAATAAACTTTAATATAATAAATTATTGATAATTTATTTGTAAAACATCATAATTCATTGAAAAAATAATAAGACATCATAATACAATATTTAATTTGTTTATTTTTCTTTGGTAATAGATAATTATTATCAAAGAGAGGATAGATTGTTTTTATCACGTAGTGATAAATTATTTTATTATTTGTACTCAAGAAAAAGCCTTAGCCCTGTTCAGGGAGGGTGAGTTCTTTAATAGAATACACACACACACACACTGTTTTTCTGTAATGCTAGATGAATAAGTATTTTTTTCTTACATGTGCAGTGTCCCATAAAATGTCGATTGACAAGACGTAGATTAATAATCCAAATAAATTTTCTAATGAGTATGTTGATGGAGCATATCCATTTATACGAAAGAGCAAGTTGGTTGTGTTACACCCAAATTTCAAAATCGTCATAAATGAGCCTTGAAATGTAGGCTCGTAAAGTGTAAGCTCGAAAATGGAAAGTAAGGGCTCAACACTTGTATAAATTTACATGTTTCCTGACTTGTTCCTATTGGCGATCGAGCACCAGTTAAGAAGGTTCGAGCTTAAGCATCTAGCTCGAAAGGATGGATCTTCTCTGATGCATATGAGTGCAATTCGAGCCTTCATTGCAAGCTCGAAAGGGTTGATCTCTGAAGGTTGAGCTTGATGAAATCACTGACTAAGGATGAGGCTAACTAAAATGACGAGCTCGTGATGTTGGTCGATCCTGAAGGTGTGTAAACTGTGTGTTCGAGTTCGGTAACCCAGTTTGAACACGGTTGCTGTTAGGAAATCCCTATTCCTTAGGGATTTGTTATTATCTGATATTAAATTCCAATTATCATGGGATATTATATAATTAATATATTTAATTATATTTATTTCAAATTTGAATTGTAACTTCCCAAAATAAAGGGAAGATATTTTGTTAACCAATCTATAAATAGACTGGAGAATTTCATTTGTGGATACACACAATTTGGTACTGAGAACACTCTGCTAAATTGCTTTGTAAAAGCTTTTAGAGAATACCACCAAGCAATAATATCGACTCGTGGACTAGGCAGATTTTAACTGTTGAACCACGTAAAATTCCGATTGTTCTTATTTATTTTCTTAATTTTTTGTTTAGTACTCTTCAACTTTAAGTTGATGAAAAACTACGTCGACAGTTTGGTGCTTTCATTGAGAGCATTAAGCGAGTCGTTAGATTGTATAATCAGAAACCTCCTGAATTACCAATGGCCGCCGCAAACAACCCAGTACTGGTGCGCGACCATTGCCCCAAATACCAGAGGAGAAACATCCTCGCACTAAAGATTACCCACGCCGACCTGGGAAGCAGCCCATGATTGACCACGGCCTAGAGGAAGGGAGTGCATCCTCTGATTCCCAAGGACCGCCTACACCCAGGCCTGACGAGGACCTCTACTATAATCAAGAGAGGTATATTCCTATTATTGAACTAGAGAATCACCAATTGTGCCAACAATTAGCAGAGGCTACAAGGCGCAATGAAGAATTGGCCAGACAGGCCACAGAGGTCCAAGCACCACCACGGTGGCCAAGAGGACGTCCCCGTGGGAGCACGAATAGTAGGAGAGTTGAGCACGAGGCCCATCAAGCTCAACCGAGGCCTAGGGAAAACCTTTGAAATGAACGCCCTAAAAGAAATACTCGAATTGATGCTACTGATAATCTGACTGTGGAAGTGTCTACAGGAAGAGGGAATAACCGAGCTCCTCTAGTAGCTCGGAGTTCTAACCCTGAAGCAGTCAAGAATAGCTTGGAACCTGTCTGGGCCAATTATGGACCTTCCAGGCCCAACAATGGAAGGCCACTACCATCTCCTATAAGACATCCACCATCTCCTATAAGATACCCTTCACCAGTCCAAGAGGCATCACAGCCAGCTCCTCATAGGAACCAAGCATGAGAGCCTGCACCACAAAGGCCCCCCAGTAGTGCTAGACCTGGACATGGGGGCGAGAAGGAGGCAACTCGAGAACACAGGGCTCCCCAACCGTCGGGAAGCTCTGTGTTGAGATCACAAACGACTGGGGCAAGGAGGCCAGTGGAAGATCCACCTTGTAACCACGGAGCCCCTCAGGCAGAGAGAAATGTTAGCTTCATAAGTGGGAACTCATACCACACTAGATCTGTAAAGCATATATAATACCGAGACTAGGAATACTGGGAATCAGGGCAATCATCTTGAACTTCGAGATCACCTGAACCATAATCGGGGGCAAGCCAATCCTACAAATCCTGATTTGCGCAACCATTTGAACAGTAAAAAATAGTCGGCATATGGGAATCAGTATAACCCTATAGCGAGACAAGGAGCTACGATTTTATAAACAATGACCAGCTCCCCCAAGCACAAGATCAACCTCCAGTGGACTTGGTCCAGGAGAGAATTAACTAGCTCGAAAGGGCGTTCAGGCTCCTTCAGGATGAAAAGAACAGGGATAAGGCTGAAGACTCCAATGAGGAGCTCGAGTTTTTTGCCCCACATATCTCCAACGCGGCATTTTCTCAGGGGTTTAGGATACCCCACGTAGCACCATTTGATGGGAACTCAGACCCATACATCCATTTGAGCTCATTCAATACCATCATGCGAGCCAACAATGTTGGTTATGAGATCCGATGTATGTTGTTCCCAACTACTTTGACAGGACCAACAAAAAACGGGTTTGAAAAGTTTAGAAGACATTCGATCTGATCTTGGGATCAATTTGCAAGGGAATTTAAGAAGCAGTTAAAAGCCATGGTAGGAGTCAGGCCCGAAGCCTCGACTTTGACCAATGTTAGACAACAGCAAGGAGAGTCATTGAAGAGTTACCTTGCAAGGTTTAATATAGAAGTAGCTCGAGGCCGCAACGTCGATGACAGTGGCCACATTATGGCTGTAAGAGTTGGTATATTACCAGAGAGTCCCCTTTGGGAGGATATGCAAAGAAAACCTATAAGGTTATTAATCGAGTTCAACAAGAGGGCCTAGAGATTTGTCAATGCAGAGGAGGCGAGGTCAGCATTAAATGTGACCTCTCAGCCCGTAACTATAATGACAAATGTTAACTCAGCCTTGACCTCGGTTTCCCCATCGATGTCAAGAACCTCCAGAGATAACCCTTCAAAAAGAAAGAAAAGTGAAGGGAATAACTCCAAGGCAGACGGGGGGAAAAAGAAGAAGGGAGATAAGTATTTCTCCACTTACACGGTATATACCGAGCTCATTGAGACTCGGGAAAATATCTTCCTTTCCAATGAGAATCAGGTCCCGTTTAGACGACCTGTCCCAATGCGGAATCAAAAGGCGAAGAGGGGCTCCAATAAATATTGCAAAATCCACAAGGACGTCGGGCATACCACTAATGAATACCAACAACTGAAGGACGAGATCGAAGGCTTGATTTCGAGGGGATATTTCAGATAATATGTGAGAAATCAGAATCCTATCAAGCCTCTATAGGACAGAGGGCAGCATCAGCGCAACCTGGCTAATAGAACAACAACTTTCGAGCATGGGAAGATGATCGGCCTCCCCCGATAGATGGGGAGGACGTGGTAACCATTTTTGGGGGACCGCATCTCGCAAGATCGGGCAAAAATGGCCAAAAAAGATATGTAAATGAGCTCAAGACTGGAGACGGTTCTCCCTACGAGCCTGAGCTGCGAGCTCCGAAGAAATTGATGGTTGAAACTTAACCCATCACTTTTACAGAAGAGGATGCGTCACATGTCCAGTTTCCTCACAACGACCCCCTGGTCATCACACTTCAGCTTGCAAGCAGGAGGGTAAGTAGAGTCCTGATTGATAACGGGAGCTTTGTTAATATCCTTTATAAAGCCACTCTAGAAAAGATGGGACTCACGCTTCGAGGTTAGAAAGCTTGTGCAACCACGTTGTACGAATTTTCCAGGGAAGGGATTGTTTATATGGGATCCATTGAACTCACCATAACCTTGGGAGACTATCCAGTCTTGGTAACAAAGATGATGGAGTTCATGGTGATGGATGCCTCGTTGGCCTACAACGTATTGCTTGGGAGACCAGCCCTGATGGGGTTGGGGGCAGTATCATCTATTAGACATTTGACCATCAAGTTCCGGACGTCTAGTGGCATCGGGATGCTGAAGGGAGACCAACTCAAAACAAGGGAATGTTATAGCATTTCTATGAGAGGGAAAAGTCAAATAAGTGCACAAACACTTGTGGTCAATCGAGAGATGGACGTATCCGTCTTCGAGACAGAAGAAGAAATCGACCCTAGAATTAAAGAAAGGGCTGATCTCGAACCGCTAGATGAGCTTCAAGAAGTAAGGCTCGACGGGAAAGACACCACGAGGGTGGTAAAAATTGGAAAAAATCTTTATGAAAATGCAAGATAGAAATTAACTTGCTTTTTGAAAGAAAACCAGGACGTATTTGCATGGTCACACTCGGATATGGTAGGGATTAGTCTGAATGTTATAAGCCATACACTCAATATTGATAAGAGCATCCCCCCACAGCAACAAAAATGGAGGCTCCTGGACGACGATAGAAAGAAAGCCATAAAGGAGGAGGTCGAGAGGTTAAAAGCAAATCGGTTTATTCGAGATGCTTTTTATCCTGATTGGATAGCCAATCCTTTGTTGGTCCCGAAACCCAATGGCAAATGGCGAACCTGCATTGACTATTCGTACCTCAACAAGGCATGGCCCAAAGACTGCTTTCCCTTGCCTCGAATCGACCATCTCGTAGATGCCACTACAAGCCACGTCATCATGTCATTCATGGATACTTATTATGGATATAACTAGATTGCCATGCATGCACCTGACCAACATCATACGAGCTTTGTAACCGACAATGGATTGTACTGCTACAACGTCATGCCTTTCGGGCTCAAAAATGCTAGAGCCATATACCAAAGACTGATAAATAGGATGTTTGCTGAGCAGATAGGAAATAACATGGAATTTCATGTGGATGATATGTTAGTCAAATCCAAACATAACAATAACCATGTGGACGATCTCACTGAATGTTTTGCCATACGGAAATACAACATGCAACTTAACCCACAAAAATGCTCATTCGGAGTATCTTCAGGTAAGTTCCTTGGGTTCATAGTGAATGCACGGGGTATAAAGGCTAATCCCGACAAGATCAAAGCTTTAATAGACATGCCCTCACCTCGAAAACATAAAGATATCTAGAGCTTAACTGGATGAATGGAAGTCTTAAGTAGGTTTATTTCAAAATCTACAGACCAATGCCTTCCATTCTTTAATATTTTAAGAGGGGGCAAAAAGTTTGAGTGGTGGGATGAGTGTGAACTCGCATTTCAGAATCTTAAGAAACACCTCACCGAACCACCGATCTTGTCTAAAATGATCACAGGAGAAGTTTTGTACTTATACCTCACCACAACCGAGCACGCCATTAGTGCAGTACTAGTACAAGAGGATAAGAAAGTACAAAAACCTGTATACTACATCAGCAAAAGATTATTGGGGGCAGAGTCCAGATACCCGTTAATGGAGAAACTGGCATAGTGCCTAATGCATGCATCTCAAATGCTTCAACCCTATTTCCAGGCACATCTTATTCATGTGTTAACTGACTAGCCATTGAGACAAGTGTTATCGAAACTTGAGGCGTCCGGAAGACTGTTATAGTGGGCTGTTGAGCTTGGAAAATTCAAGATTATTTATCATCCTAGAACAACGATCAAAGGACAGGCTCTACAAATTTTTATTGTTGAATGCACATGGATCTCCAACGAGGAATTCGTAACCCTTGCCCGTGAGCTGTGGAGACTTTATGTCGATGGATCCTCCACTGAAAATGGATCGGGGGCAGGGATCATTCTAATCACCCCAACGGGAAATCGCTTCCACTCGGCGCTAAGGTTTGGCTCTGAGGCATCAAACAATGAGGCTGAATACGAGGCGTTATTAGTAGGACTTTGAATAGCCACCGAGCTCAAGGCAAAGGCAATACACTGCTATAACGACTCACAACTGGTTGTTAACCAAGTCCTGGGTGAATATCAGGATCGAGGTATAAAAATGGCCGTCTACCTGGAGAAGGTAAAAGTAGCACTCGGAGGGTTTGAGCTTTACGCTATAGAATAAGTCCCCTGAGAGCAAAATTCAAATGCAGACGCATTGGCTAGGCTCGCCACGACTAACGAAGCTGATACACTCAACGTAGTTCTCGTAGAATTTCTACGGACCCTGAGTATAACCAAGCCTGATGAGGAAGATGTAAATATGATCGACTTGCAACCCACCTGGATGACCCCAATAGTTGACTACCTCGAAACCAGAAATCTCACGGCAGATCGGAACGAGGCTAGAAAGCTTATGTACAAAATACCAAGATATACCATCTTGGAGGGAAAATTATATAGAAATGGGTACTCTATGCCATTACTTAGGTGTGTAACTATAACGTCCCAAATTCCATAACGTGGCTTAATGCCTAGATTAGGGGGCTAGGAGGGCCATAATTGATTTATTATGCAATTATGTGATTATATGCATGATTATGTGAGTTATATTATTATATGATGATAATTGCATGCATGTGGGTCCACTTCTTATTAGAAGGGCATATTCATAATTTGGCCTGTAGAGGGCATATATGTATATTTATGTGCATGTTGGTGATTTATGGGTGAGACCACATTGTTATGTGGATATGTTTGAGCTATTCGACATAAGACGATCTTAGGTTGCAATATTAGCGGTTTGGTCATAACGGGGTTTAATTGCCGGGCTCAGAGTGAGCCTGGGGGTAATTAGATGCTTAGTACACTACCAGGAATGAGCGGGTAATGGGATATGATTTAATTATTATTTGATAATATTGGGAGTAATGGGAATTGGATGACGTTAATTATAATTAATGGGATAGACTGGAAATGACTGTTTTGCCCTTGGGTGGCTGTAAATGAATTAATTGACCCTAGGGGCATTTTGTTCTTTTGACCATGGGATATGTTTAAGGTTAGATGGCTGTAGAAGGTTAAGGAAAAAATAGAGTAGCTCTCTTCCTTAGTCACGATCATTTTTCTCACTCCCTCTCTCACTCGGGTTGAGATTTTGAAGGAAACATGAGGACTCAAGCTAGGGGATTAAGGCTTGTGAGCTTAGGATCTTGGTTCAGCCATTGGGAAGGGTTCAATTCAAGTTTGAGGTAAAGGTCCCAACTGAAGTGTCATGTTTTTACTCTATTTTTAAGGTTAGTTTAAAGCTTGAGGTTTTGATAATGGAATTGGGTATGTGTGTGGTGTTTTGAGTGGTTCAACGCTTAGGTTTTGTTGTTAAGCTGGTAGATATGTTGTGTTTATGCTTGGTTTTAATTGTGGGATTGATTTGCTTGGTTTTGGCTGGTTTGAATTGAGAAATAGACAGAGGAGCAGGGTTAGTGGAGTCAAGTCGCGACCAAGTTCATGCAAGTCGCGACTTGGACCCATTCTAGAGCCTCTCCTGGGCTTTGTCTAGCAGGTGCGCCGGGATCCACTGGGTCAAGTTGCGACCTGCCCCTGGTACCCCAGATAGAGGCTCTCTGTCTTGGGGGCGCACCGCGAATCATTGGGTCAAGTCGCGGTGCGCCCTTCCCTTTTGTGCCAGGATGGGTTTTCAAGAGTTTTGAGCGTGGGTTTTCATTTCTATAGGCTCGGGATCGAATCTACTAACCATTTGAGTAGGATTCGAGGTCCCAAGAGTGGGGTTTTAGACCATGAACCTTTAATGATTTATTTTATTAATATGATTTCATATTTGGTTATGACTAGGTGACCGCTAAGGGACTTAAGAATCGATCGTTCTCAAGGGTCGTTCTTTTATTATTTCACGCTCAAACCAGAGGTAAGAAAACTGCACCCAATATGTGACATGCATGGTTATTGATGAGGCATTTTGAGTGCTCTATATATGGTCATTGATTGCATTGTAAATGCTTAGCAGCTTTGCTTATTTGTGAATGATACTGACTTATTGGTTAGATACTGCATTGGTGTTAGTACTGGTCGTGAAGTCTTGATTCATTAGTCATGATCAACATTAGTACTGAGCACTGGTCGTATGGTATTGGCTTAAGAGTCAAGAGCGGCATTAATGTGTTTAACTCAGGCAGAAATGATTAGATCTAATCAAAATTAGCATTAAATGCTTGACCGACCCTAAGGTTGAAGAAAACTAAAGCACTGGTTTAGTCTAAAGGCTAGTTACTTAGAGCCAGGGCCAAAAGGCTCAGGTGATTGAAACATCACATGGCATAGGGTGCAGAGCCCTAGAGTGTGACTCATTAGTCACCTATACAGAGTGTGACTCATTAGTCACCTATCTAGAGTGTAACTCATTAGTCACCTATCCAGAGTGTGACTCATTAGTCACCTACCCAGGGAGTGAATCATTAGTCTCTTATCTGATTAGGGCTGCAAGCCCCATAATGATTACATGATCATTTATTGTTATTGTATACATGCAGTAATACGTTTTCTTGCTGAGCCTTGGCTCACGGGTGCTATGAGTTGCAGGTAAAGGGAAAGAAAAGCTCACCCAGCTTTGAGTGGAGAGCTTAGGTGGCGATGTGTACATATGCGGTCGCTTGACCACCACAGCCGAGGTGTTTCTTAGGGGAACTAGGGTTTAACCCTATTTTTTTCGCTTAGGTCGGCGAGTTATAACTTTTATACTGTAATGACCATTTTGGATTGTAAATAACTTTGTAAACACTTTTATGGGCCCATGTACAGTTTAATGTTTTAAATAAAATATATCAATTCCTTTTGATTGAGATTTTTCACCCTGGCCTATTAATGACACCTAGATGCACGTTATTAACCTAATGACTCATTTAGCGAGTTAAGCACTATTTAAAGTTCACAGTAACGGTCTTGGAGTAACAAGGGTGTTACAGTAACTCCTTCAGAGGAAAAAAGGATTTTGGAAGAAATCCATGAGGGATTTTGTGGAGATCACACCGGGGGGCATAGTTTGTCAAAAAATGGTGATTAGGCAAAGGTACTTCTGGCCAACAGTCAAGGCAGACTCGTTTGAGTACATAAAATGCTGAGATAAATGTCAACAGTTTGCCTCAATACCGCGAGCTCCACCCACCGAGCTTACCATGATGAGCTCCCCATGGCCATTCGTGATATGGGGAATTGACCTCATAGGCTCCTTGCCAACGAGAAAAGGTGGAGTAAGGTATGTTGTAGTCGCAGTGGATCATTTCACAAAATGGACCGAAGATGAACCCTTGGCCACCATTACCTCGAAGAAATTCCTAGATTTCGTAGTAAAATACATCATCTACAGATATGAGATGCCCAAGAAGATAGTATCAGATAATTGGACCCAGTTCGATAGTGATTTGTTTACACATTTTTGCAAAAAGAATGGGATATTTGTTAGGAGTGTGTCCTAAAAGCATGTAAAGACATTTGTTTTTTCTGTGAATAAATAAATACAATGGTTTATTATTATTGTCATATTTAGATTGTTAAATTATTGTTTGAATAATTTTGTAAATATCAGAAAAATTCCATATTCATTATTGAGGATGTGATCTTGTATTAGTACGAGAGAATTAAGATCACATGAATGAATAAAAATGGTCAACAACGACAAATTAAAGTTATGGAATTCTTTAATTGGAGTTGTAAGTACGGTTTACTGAGTATCATAATGATACAAATAATCTAGATTCGGATTATTGATGTGGTAAGACATCTCGGTAAAGGTGCTTTATATAATATGATTATATATGACATGGATCGATGTGAATTAAAGTCTTTATCCAAAAACCATTTAACAATAAAGACTTGTAATTCATATCATAACAGATGATCATTTATAGATCAACCTAAATCCTGAGTGTTCATGAACTCCTGTTCATGTTTATTAAATCTTTTGATTCACTCGTTAATGTCTCTTCAAAGAATGAGGCTAATGACTTTTGTTTTGGAGATTTAATATCATGGATGGCTGGGAACATGTATCAACAACACGGAATCGAATCTTTCCTAACGGATCGTATATTAGTTCCCTTAAGGGTTAATTCTGGAACTGAATGATTTTGAGCTCAAATCTATAATTAGATTATAGATTAATTATTCACTAGTGAATTAATGGTACTTAAGGAATAAGAAATAAATTAGAAAGGTTAAAAGGTAATTCTTCCATTCTAATTTATGAACTAATTAATTAGAGGGTTGAACTATTGTAAGATGGTTATATCAATGGACGACTTAAGAAAAAGATTTCTGTAAAAGTATATCTATAACATAAAGAGTGCAATTCTGAATTTATAGTGGAGTAATATCAGAATTAATAACTTAACTATTATAATTAAAGAGTTTAATTATTTAGTTTCAATTTATTGGAGCTTAATGTTATAGGTCCATGGTCCCCAGAATGGCTCAAACAATCACTGTCAAAGGAAAATACAAAAATGGGTAAAAAGGACTTATGTGATAAGTAAAATATTTTTCTATGTATCAAACATAATTATTGTTTAATTATGTGTAATTAATTAATTAAGAATTAATTAATTATTTGATTTAACAAATATATAATTAATTTTGAATTAATTTATTTTTGGGATTTTTGGTATTTAAATAATAATAAAAATTGGGAAAAATCACATGCATGCACATGCATGTGGTACACGTGTGGCACAATGCACATGCACTGTGCTACACACATAAGAGATAGACTTGGTCTCTTGATTCCACAATTTTAGTTATTTAAATATTAAATAAATAATGAGATATTTTGATTTGATTTAAATATTATTATTTAAACAAAAATCTGATAACTGATCAGTTATTTTGAATTTGTTTAAAATAACAAATATTTTAATATATTGGATATCAGTTTTCACAGAACGTAAGTTTTCAGGGATAGAAAAATATCTAGGATTCTCTCAGAGAAAAAGATCAGTGACAAAACAAAGGTCATTGTTCTTCACAAAACCTAGGTCCAAACTTTATCAGATCTCATGTGTTGAGAATATCTGATAAATAGTTATTGCCTATTATTTGTATAGCAAGCCCACACTCGTTCTTTGGGTGACTGAGAACATTTTGGAAGATCTTGGTGTGAGATCTCAAGGATTCAGCCATACGAAAAGATAGCAGCAAGGAAGGACCTGAGGTAATGTTTCTATTCTTGTGCTTGATTCAATATATATATGAGTGTGAAGAAGTAGATCTAGAAATCTTATGGGATTAATCTGAAAATTTGATTGTTGTTCCGCTGCGCATAATCTCTGATTTGATCAATAAAAACCAACAAATGGTACCAGAGCCATCTTCACATATATATGTATTGAATCTGTGTGGGTTTAATTTTATGCATTTATTTATGAATGGATGGCTTAATGTGATTGAATGCGTGGGAATGTTGAATCGTTCATTGTATGGTGTTTTTGGGTTAGGATTTGTTTATGATTAGATCATTGTGTAAGCCATTAAAGGGCATAGGATTTATGTAATTTTATTTGGTTTTTGATACCATAAAATTGTAATTCCGATCACACAAAAGTCAGAACGGAGCCCGGAATTCAGAAATCAGCCACCGCACCTCCGAGGCCAACCTCCGAGCCGCTGCCCGACGTCGTACGGACGCCGTACGGACGGGCGTACGGATCCGTACGGTCCGAGCCCGGCAACCCCGTTTTGACGCCGTGTGTCCTCGCCTGTCGGTCCAGAATTTTTTTTTTTTTTTTCTGAAATTAATCTGTTATTTTTTTTAATTTTAAAATGTTTAAATATCCTATTTTTGAAATTTGATATTTAAATAATGAGATATTTTTGTTGTCTTAACAAACTTTTTTGAATATCTTATTTAAAATTTATTTTTTACAAAATAACAGATTTTAATTTAAATTCATTTCAGATTTAATTAAAAGTTGTTTTAATTAAAAAGAAAAAGAAAAATATTGATTATTTAAAAGTTTGTTTTAATTAATCAAAAATAGTTTGAAAATTGTTTTCTTATTATTGTTATGGACCAACAATGCCACAAATCCTACCGACAGTAAAGTAAAGAAGCCCGATGGAGATCAAGGAATTTTATTTTATTTATTTTAATTTTATAAAGTGGTTGTAAAATTAGAAATACCCAATAGCACCCGGTTCAACATTTATTGCTTATTTATTTATTTAAATAATTATTTTCATGTGGTTAATGTGATTGATAACATGTTCATGCATTGTATGCCATACATAAAAACCCACACAGTTATAATCATGCATCTCATCAGTAGAAACATGATTATTAGGATTGTCCTATATGTTTATATGAATTGTTTTGTGAAATCAATTGCATGTAAATTACTTAGTTTTATTTTGAAAACTTGGTAAAATATCACACCAATTTTTTTAAGTCTTTATGACTTAATTTCTTTAAACCAACTTTATTTTAAAAAGTGTTTTAGTAAAGTTTAGATGAACATGATTGGTAATTTAAAATTGGACATGGACCTAGAAACTCGCTTTCTTTCCAATTTTAATTGTGTTCATAAAGTTTAAAGAAACTATAATTAATTTGGAATTAATTAGGTTAAAAACACTTATTTCAAAATAGTGAGTGGGAGAGGGTTGATATCTCAAACATAACCCATGGTCTCCATTATTAATATAACACCGTGAGATATGAATAGCGCCTCACGACGGCTTTTTTTTCGTCCCCCTAAGGAAGGTGTCTGGACATATCAATAGCAAGGTTATATTTCTTATATAGATAGGAACTAATGATGTATTTTAGGCTTGACCGACCCTAAGGCGGCATGTCCTAAGTTAAGTCATGAACTCCGAAATAATGGGTTACACTCACAAAGTTATGATTAAGCTTGAGAGTGGATAATCATAACTTGACCAAACAAAGCGGTACTTTAATGTTTAAAAGAGAAAATAAAGAGTTATTTTAAGTATTAAACAATAAAGATAAGAATGTCTTATAAATTCTCTAAAATTAATTTGACCGACCCTAAGGCGGCACTTTAATTGTTAGAAAATTTTATCGTGGAAATTAATCTTTATTTTATGTGTTTTAATTGTGCTCATGCATCACGTTTAATTTCCGAAACTTTGATATTTATTTTTCTAAATATAATAATAATATATTTGTATTTTTTTTATTTTATTCAGAATATGTCTATCTCTGGAAATCCCATCACTGCTTTGATTGCACAAGAAAAATTAACTGGTGATAACTTCATAAAATGGAAATCAAATATGAATCTGTTGTTGGTTAGTGAAAACCACAAGTTTGTCCTAAATGAGGAATGACTTGAAGAACCTGGCGCAAATGCCCCGAAACATGTTCGGGACAAATTTGATGCATGGATTCAATCCAATAACAAAGCTAAATGCTATATGCTTGTAAGCATGAGTGATGTCTTACGAACAAAGCATGAATCCATGGAAACTGCTTTTGAGATACTAGAATCTCTTAAGGAAATGTTTGGGCGCCCATCTGAGCAAAGCCGTCATGAGGCTACTAGAACCTACATGAATGCTAAGATGAAGAAAGGTCAATCTGTGCGTGAGCTTGTTTTGAACATGATCAGTGTACTTCATGAAGCTGAGACGCATGGAGCAGTCATGGATGAAAAGACACAAGTAAGCATTATACTTGAGTCTTTAACTCCTACCTTTTCTGCATTCACAACAAATTATGTCATGAACAAATTAGATTTTAACATGACACAATTGCTGAATGAATTACAAACTTTTGAGTCTTTGAATAAGACCATCTCAAGTCAGGCTGAAGCAAATGTTGCTGAAGCAAAACCATCTTCTTCAAAGAAGAAAAGAAAAGGCAATAACAATGACAGCAAACCTAAAAAGGACAATCCGAAAAAGGCAAAGAAGTCATCCAAAGCGCCCGAGAACAAAAAGAACAATGACCCCAAACAAAAGACACCCAAAGGAAAATGTTTCCATTGTAATGTTGATGGTCATTGGAAGAGAAACTGCCCAAAGTATCTCGCCGAGCTAAAAGAGAAAAAGAAAGATGCTTGAGTCCGCAAGGCAGTTGGAGCAAGGAGAGATGACTATAAGAGTGGGAAGTGGAGCGCTTGTTTCAGCCAAAGCATGTGGAACAGTCCGTTTGAATTTTAAGAACAATTTTTTAGTTTTGAATAATGTGCTATTTATTCCTGAAATTACTAGAAACATTATTTCTTTATCTTTGTTACATGAACAAAATTTTAACATTTCTTTTAATAATAATATGATTTTTATTTCAAGGAATGGGAACAATATTTGTCATGCAAAACAAAAGGACGGACTGTACATGCTTGATCCAATAGAAAAATCGCTCAATAATTATGAATTATTTAAAGTAGCCGTTCCGCAAAGTAACAAAAGACAAAATGTTTCTAAAGAAAATGACACGTATCTATGACACTTAAGATTAGGTCATATCAGTCTAGATAGGATAAACCGGTTAACTAAAGAAGGACCTCTAAGGGAACTAACGGTTGGAACCCTACCGGTTTGTGAATCATGTTTAGAAGGTAAATTGACTAAACGACCTTTCACTTCGAAGGGAAATAGAGCCAAAGAACCACTAGCGCTAATACATAGTGATGTATGTGGTCCAATTAACATTCAAGCTCGTGGTGGTTATGAATATTTTGTCACATTTACTGACGACTATTCTAGATACGGTCATGTGTACCTAATGCGTAAGAAGTCAGAAACCTTTGAAAGGTTTAAAGACTTCAAAGCTTTAGCTGAGAAGCAATTAGGTAAATCTTTAAAAACACTTCGATCTGATCGTGGTGGTGAATATTTGGATTCTGAATTCAAAGATTTCTTACTGGAGCATGGAATTCTATCCCAACTCACAGCACCTGGAACGCCACAACAAAACGGAGTTTCAAAGAGAAGAAACCGGACTCTGTTAGACATGGTCAGGTCTATGTTAAGCTACTCTTCACTTCCCTTATCGTTTTGGGGATATGCACTACAAACGGCTAACTACATTTTGAATGTAGTCCCGTCCAAAGCTGTTACAAAGACACCTCTGGAACTATGGAATGGAAGTAAACCTAGTTTACGACATTTCCGTATTTGGGGTTGTCCTGCTCATGTGCTAAGACCTAAATCTGGAAAACTGGATTCTAGGTCTGAAGTGTGTATATTCGTGGGCTATGCTCCAGAAACAAGAGGTGGATATTTCTATAGCCCAAGTGATCAAAAGGTATTTGTTTCGACAAATGCAACCTTTTTAGAACAGGACTATATGAATGATATTAAACCTCGGAGCAAAGTAGTTTTACAGGAACTAATGACAGATAATATTTCATATCCATCCTCTTCATCAGTTAATGATAACACAACCAAAGAAACCACAATTCCTGAAAAGGAAAAACCAGTGCAACGTCGTAGTGGGAGGTTTGTGAGACAACCTATTCGCTACGAACATGAGGCACACGTTCTTGTATCAGATACTGAAAAGGACGATCCATTGACTTTTAAAGAAGCAATGGAAGACCCTGATGTTGATAAGTGGCAAGAAGCCATGAATCAAGAAATGGAATCAATGTATTCCAATTCAGTCTGGGAACTTGTAGATTTGCCTGACAATGTTGATGCCATTGGATGCAAATGGATCTACAAGAAGAAAAGGGGTGCAGATGGAAAGGTAGAAACCTATAAAGCAAGGCTTGTGGCCAAAGGCTACACACAAAGAGAGGGTGTGGACTATGAAGAAACATTTTCTCCTGTGGCCATGCTTAAGTCCATTTGCATACTCTTATCCATAGCTGCCATTTATAATTATGAGATATGGCAAATGGACGTTAAGACAGCTTTTCTGAATGGCCACCTTGATGAAACCATTTATATGGAACAACCAGAAGGGTTCATAAAGAAGGATCAAGATAAAAAGGTATGCAAATTGTTGAAATCCATATATGGATTGAAACAAGCATCAAGATCTTGGAACTTAACATTTGATGAAACTATTAAATCATATGGTTTCGAACAAAATGTTGACGAAGCATGTGTTTATAAATACATCAAAGGAAAAATTGTGGTTTTCTTAGTTCTTTACGTTGATGATATCCTACTTATTGGGAATGATGTAGAGACATTATCAAATGTAAAGAAATGGTTGGTTGACAAATTCCAAATGAAAGATTTGGGAGAAGCGAGCTATGTTCTAGGCATTAAAATTCTAAGAGATAGAAAGAACAAGCTCCTAGCACTTTCACAAGCAAATTATATAGATAAAGTGCTTGAAAGATTCTCTATGGAGAATTCCAAAAAGGGTCAATTACCAACCAGACATGGAATTTCTCTTTGCAAAGATCAGTGTCCAAAGACACTACAAGAGCAAGAGGACATGAGAAAGTATCCCTATGCATCAGCTGTAGGGAGCCTAATGTATGCAATGTTATGTACTAGACCTGACATATGTTATGCAGTAGGAATTGTCAGTCATTATCAATCAAATCCATGTTTGGAACACTGGATTGCGGTGAAACATATTCTCAAGTATCTCAGGAGAACGAGAGACTATATGCTAGTATATTCGGGTAGTGACATCGAACCTACTGGATACACTGACTCAGATTTTCAATCTGACAAGGATAGTAGAAAATCTACTTCTGGGTCAGTATTCACACTTGGTGGTGGAGCAGTTGTCTGGAGAAGCATTAAGCAATCCAGTATAGCTGATTCAACCATGGAAGCTGAATACATAGCAGCTTGTGAAGCAGCTAAGGAAGCAGTTTGGCTGAAAAAGTTCTACACAGATTTGGAAGTAGTTCCAGAAGTGGAGAAACCACTTGTTCTATACTGTGATAACAGTGGAGCAGTGGCCAATTCTAAAGAACCAAGAAGCCACAAGAGGGGAAAGCATATAGAGCGCAAATACCACTTAGTCAGAGAAATCGTACATAGAGGAGATGTGACCATTCTGAAAATCGCATCAGAACACAACCTGGCGGACCCATTCACGAAGACGCTTCCAGCAAAGCAATTCGAGGGTCATGTACGTAATATGGGATTGAGAGAAATGCCTCACTTGCTTTAAGTACAAGTGGGAGATTGTTAGGAGTGTGTCCTAAAAGCATGTAAAGACATTTGTTTTTTCTGTGAATAAATAAATACAATAGTTTATTATTATTGTCATATTTAGATTGTTAAATTATTGTTTGAATAATTTTGTAAATATCAGAAAAATTCCATATTCATTATTGAGGATGTGATCTTGTATTAGTACGAGAGAATTAAGATCACATGAATGAATAAAAATGGTCAACAACGACAAATTAAAGTTATGGAATTCTTTAATTGGAGTTGTAAGTACGGTTTACTGAGTATCATAATGATATAAATAATCTAGATTCGGATTATTGATGTGGTAAGACATCTCGGTAAAGGTGCTTTATATAATATGATTATATATGACATGGATCGATGTGAATTAAAGTCTTTATCCAAAAACCATTTAACAATAAAGACTTGTAATTCATATCATAACAGATGATCATTTATAGATCAACCTAAATCCTGAGTGTTCATGAACTCCTGTTCATGTTTATTAAATCTTTTGATTCACTCGTTAAGGTCTCTTCAAAGAATGAGGCTAATGACTTTTGTTTTGGAGATTTAATATCATGGATGGCTGGGAACATGTATCAACAACACGGAATCGAATCTTTCCTAACGGATCGTATATTAGTTCCCTTAAGGGTTAATTCTGGAACTGAATTTTGAGCTCAAATCTATAATTAGATTATAGATTAATTATTCACTAGTGAATTAATGGTACTTAAGGAATAAGAAATAAATTAGAAAGGTTAAATGGTAATTCTTTCATTCTAATTTATGAACTAATTAATTAGAGGGTTGAACTATTGTAAGATGGTTATATCAATGGACGACTTAAGAAAAAGATTTCTGTAAAAGTATATCTATAACATAAAGAGTGCAATTCTGAATTTATAGTGGAGTAATATCAGAATTAATAAATTAACTATTATAATTAAAGAGTTTAATTATTTAGTTTCAATTTATTGGAGCTTAATGTTATAGGTCCATGGTCCCCAGAATGGCTCAAACAATCACTGTCAAAGGCAAATACAAAAATGGGTAAAAAGGACTTATGTGATAAGTAAAATATTTTTCTATGTATCAAACATAATTATTGTTTAATTATGTGTAATTAATTAATTAAGAATTAATTAATTATTTGATTTAACAAAAATATAATTAATTTTGAATTAATTTATTTTTGGGATTTTTGGTATTTAAATAATAATAAAAATTGGGAAAAATCACATGCATGCACATGCATGTGGTACACGTGTGGCACAGTGCACATGCACTGTGCTACACGCATAAGAGATAGACTTGGTCTCTTGATTCCATAATTTTAGTTCTTTTAATATTAAATAAATAATGAGATATTTTGATTTGATTTAAATATTATTATTTAAACAAAAATCTGATAACTGATCAGTTATTTTGAATTTGTTTAAAATAACAAATATTTTAATATATTGGATATTATTAAATATTGGATATCAGTTTTCACAGAATGTAAGTTTTCAGGGATAGAAAAATATCTAGGATTCTCTCAGAGAAAAAGATCAGTGACAAAACAAAGGTCATTGTTCTTCACAAAACCTAGGTCCAAACTTTATCAGATCTCATGTGTTGAGAATATATGATAAATAATTATTGCCTATTATTTGTATAGCGAGCCCACACTCGTTCTTTGGGTGACTGAGAACATTTTGGAAGATCTTGGTGTGGGATCTCAAGGATTCAGCCATACGAAAAGATAGCAGTAAGGAAGGACCTGAGGTAATGTTTCTATTCTTGTCCTTGATTCAATATATATATGAGTGTGAAGAAGTAGATCTAGAAATCTTATGGGATTAATCTGACAATTTGATTGTTGTTCCGCTGCACATAATCTCTGATTTGATCAATAAAAACCAACAATAATAAAGAGATTTTCCTCTGTGGCCCATCCCTAGGAAAATGGCTAGGTTGAAGTAGTCAATAAAAACTTAAAGAGTTCCCAGAAGAAAAGGTTAGAAGAAGCAAAGGGGAGATGGCCAGAGGAGCTGCCTCGAGTCTTGTGGGCTTATAGAACCATGGCAAGAACTTCAACGAGGCATACCCCTTCACCCTGGCTTATGGATGCGAGGCCATGTTGCCTATCGAGATCAAAATCCCAACGATAAGGCGTGATGCATATGATTAGGCCTCGAACCAATCCCAACTCGAAGAAAGTCTGAACTTCATTGAAGAAAGACGGGACGAAGCCTAGTTGAAAAATGCTGCATACCAGCAACGGGCTACTAGATATTTTAACAAGAAGGTCCAAGATAGGAAATTCGAATTGGGAGACTTGGTGCTAAGGTCCGTATTTTTGGCCACGTGAGACCCATATGCTGGGGGTACTTGGTCCTAATTGAGAGGGACCCTACTAGATAAAGTCCATTATTCGACCCGGAGTATACAAGTTGGCGAGGCTAAATGGAGGATTGGTTCCGTGAGCTTGGAATGGTGAACATTTACGACCTTATTATCAGTAATGTAGGAGTGATGTTTTCATTTTAATCAAGCATGTATTGGATTTTTTGCTCTTTATCAATAAAGTACTGAATTTCCTTCAAAAGTTGTATTTCTTTTTATTGTTATACTTTTTTGCAAACCCTAAAAATTCAATAACCTAAAATCACAATCATAGGATATTAAGGGGGCATAAGTGGTATACAATCATACCGTAAGCTCGAAAAAATATAACATGAATAAAAATAACTCTAATCATAATGTCTGGATTATTAAACCGACATGAAGAAAGTAATAAGTGTATGGATTAACAAAACACGCGAGCTGAACAAGTCTGGAACAAACTAGCAAAACCTAACTGACAATAAAAAGTTGGAATTCTAGATAAACCAATTGTAGACTGTAAGTCGAAACTAGAGCTGGAAAATTTTGCAAAAGAGTTTCGACCTCGGAACCTCGAGGCCATACTCGAGGATGAGGAAAAGTAACTGGAAAAGCAAAATATAACTAGACTAACAAGGTTACATGCCAATTAAGTATTTTTCAAATACATGGTAAAAGTAAAGATCGACCTTGACAATAACGAAGTCGGACGTGGATATTTCGAATAAACTATGCATGAATGTATTGAAATTCGAACTTAAATCCAATATATATTTGTACAAATAAACAAGTATAAAAGCAGGTCCTTAATAATAACGTGCTCAAAATATTTCGATCTAGAAATATAGTGCATAATATTAAGGAAAAAAGCTAAAGGTTAAACACAGTGCATAAATATTTTCGAATTAGAAAGTTGCACAAAAAATTACTATTTGTATAAATTCATAGGATAATTAAATATCTCTAAATCGAGCTATAAATTTTCACTGCCCCAAGGACACAAAAAAAAAAAAAATATATATATAATTACAAAAATTGTAATGGGTCGCAGCCCATGATCTTGGCTTCAAGGGTTAGATGCCTCTCCAGCTGCAGCCCTAGAAGCCTCTGTTGCCTCCCCAACATCAAGCCTGGTCTCTTCCTCCTCGAGTCGAGCTTTCCATTTTGCAATGAATTTGGTCTCCATATTGGCAAGGAAGTTGGTGTCGAGGTCGGGGTTGTTTACCCAAATTCAGTACATCGCCATGTATATGATGCGATCCTTTTTGGTCTTGAACTCCTCAAGAAGACAAGCCTTCTCACCCTCGATAACTTCAAAGCTCATATTCTTCTCCTCTTCTAGCTTGGCATTGTGCCCCCAAATCTCCTTGATCTCGGAGCCCCTGACCTCAACCTTCTTCAAGGTCGCTTCAAGCTTTGATTCAAGTTCTGGAATCTTTTGGACCTCTTTCAAAGTTGCCTCCAGCCTCAACTCAAGCTTGGAGACTTTATGAATTGTCGCATCCCTTCCCGCAACTTCTAGCTGAGCTGCTTTGAGATCGTCCTTGAGCTTTAGCTGGGCATCTTGAGCCTCCTACACAGGCGCTCTGCTCACTACAACCTTGTTATTCAGCAAGAAGTTGTGCTGAATGAAGGATACAAATGCCTACATACAAAAATAAACATAGGTCAGCAAAGTACAAGCCAATGTTAGTGCAAAATAAGAAAGTTAAAGCGAAAATAACTAACCGAGGAGAGCAACTCACCACCCTTGTCAAAAAGAGTGTTGGCATCTCGACAGGAGGTCAAAAATTCCCATTGAGGGGCCCTAAGGTGGCTGATACTTTGACTTACGCGAGTCAAAGTATCAGAGCCCAGGTTGACTACATAGGTCCAAGCCGCACTATCAATCACAAACTCAGGTACATGAGTTAAGATCAACGAGAATCATTCACGCACAAGAGCCTGGGCCTTCCTCGTTTGGGTTATGGGAATTTTCTGGATCGTTTGGCCAGTAGGAAGAGGCACAATTTTGGGAGGTGCCGCGAGCTCAGTAGCTTTATTCGGCCCGGCCTTAGAAGATGCTGCGGTTTCAGCAACATGACTGGGATCCAGGGAATCGGGGCCGGAGGGATCACCTCGGTCTTTTTGGACACCTTGGAGGGGCGACCTCCCTTCTGTGATGCTCTTTGGTGCTTGCTCGCCTTCGAGGCCATAGGCCTGTTGAGTACGTTATCCAAGTCTGAGTCCATGTCACCTGAAAAACATAAAGATTGTGCATGAATAATTGAACATGGGATATTATAAGAAACAAGATTCAAAGATAATAGAAACCTAACTGGTACTCTCGGCCGAGCTTGAGCTCGGAGACCAAGAAATTCCCTTATCTTCAGACGACTCTAGGGGAATTCCCTCTCTATAGATGGGGGATAGTCTCGAAAGGTCCCTATACACGTTATTCCCATATTGAACAACTACCCCATCCCAGACTTCATTTAGGCTATACATAGTCTGGTATTGACGTAACCAACTATCAAACCTATGGACTCTAAGGTCCACCCTTGACCATGCTAAGAAATTATCTTTAGGGTCCTCGCACATGGCCATCATGTCAGACTTGTGTTTAAGCATTGACGAAGATCACATGGAGTGGTCCAACATAACTTTACCTCCATCAGTCGAGCTTGTTGAGGCCTCATCATGGGCTTCATTGCTCGAGGCAGCTTGATCATGATGATGGGTGGCAGCAGCACGGAATTGCAAGCCTAAGGTCCTACTCCTCGGGGGAAGCTTTGCAATGGGGGTTGGTACATCTTCCCAACTCCAGTATTTTTGAATCCCTGATTCATTTGTGGATTCACCTTCGCCTAAAAGGCCACAAGCTTGGAGCTTGTCTTCATGGAGGAGGTAAGTCAGGGACCTTCGACCATAGGGAAGCTGGAGAATGGCTGCCTTGTGTTTTGTCATAGCTTTCATTGGAGTGGGGCGGTGGTAGTTGGTTGTAGGCAAGAATAATGTGAATTTTTCAAGCATGATTATTTAAAGAAAAATGGAAAAAAAAATATTGAAATTCTTACGGATGCGTTGGAAGGAATAGAATCGGGAAGGAGCGAGCCCATCCATCCAGAAGAATGCAGTCTTGAAGTTTGGAGGAAAATTTGGGATGTCCTCGAATAACCGTTTCTCCTTCGGGTAGCTTGATAAGTAATAAAATTCGTCTCCTCCATGAGCTCGTGTGGGGTTGCTTTTGAGGCAGAAGAGATACAATATCTCTTGTGCCAAAGGCCCGTCCCATTTCATTTCGTGGTACAGTGACCTGAGGGCTGACAAGAATGTGAAAGAGTTGGTCTGGATTTTGAAGGGGGCGAGACCAACGTAGTCCAAGAAATTCTTGAAGTAAGTCTTCAAGGGTAGCAGAGCCCCAGTCCTCATGTGCTCGCGACTTCGGGCGACGAGCTTGATTTTATGGTTGGGATTGCCATCTCTTGAGGCATAGCAACTCCTGTCATTTGAGGGCGTAGGACATCACATCAGTGTACCAGAAAGTTTAAGGTTGTGGTAGGCTAGCAACTTGGATATATGGCCAGTGGAAGTGACTGAGCTCCAGTAGTGCTCAACTTCAAAAAATTCCTCATTTGAGGTGGGGACTGAGAGAATTTAGGAGGTGGATGGACGAGTTGAAGAGTCCTCCATTATGGTAAGTCCTTGAATCCATCCCAACTCAAAGTAGTAACGTCTCTGGTCTGTGATGCCACTTCCCACTAGATGTGGGCATCCTCTCTCAGCATATATGTGGCACAGGCCACTCTGTCATGACCCTCTACCCTCATGAAATCCAAGATAGCAGTAATCATACTCATCCACTGTTCGACCTTCAGTGGATCAGGTCCTCCCTCAAAGGTTGGAGGATGCTGCCTCCGAAATTGCTCATACAACGGCTCCCACCTATTCCCAACGTCCACTGGTGGAACAACTGGTGCCATTGCTGGTGGCACAATAGATGCAGCACTCCCTGGTGGAGGCTGCTGTCTCAGAAGTCGAATCTGCTCTTCCTGGTTCAGAAGTCAGGCTTGCATGTCTGCCATAATTTGCTGCCAATTCTCAGGGACTAGCAGAGGGTTCTGTTCATAGCCATCATCTTTAGTCTCAGACCTGGTGCTGACTAGTCGCGTAGATCTCCTTGGACGCATAACTATCCAAGTTAATCTGCAATCAACAACTCAACGGTCAGACTATGATGACATGGTAATAATCCTTCTCCATAACCCACCATTGGGAATCCACCAAACACAAGCAATCAAAATATAACAGTTCATTCAAATATTCATCCACATGCACCAGCGATGCTAATAAGCAAGCCTCAACATCATCATACAACAATCAGAATATAAACATTTATCCATATATTCATCCATGTATAAGCAATATACAAATAATCATTACAGATATTCATTTACCAAACTCTGAGTCGAGCTTGTCTTTAGCGGTGAATGTACATGTCAAGCCAGTCGTTAGGAACCCTTAAACCTAGACCGCTCTGATACCAAGTTGTAACGCCCTGGGTAGCCAAGACCGTTACACTGTGTGTTTATAAAGGTGCAAGACTTGCTAATCAAGTCATTTAGTTAGAAACATGTCACTGAAACTATAATTGAGCTAGGGTTGAAAGATTTTGGTCATGAAAGATACATTTCATTTAAATAAACATTTCGTACATGAGATCCCAAAAGAAATAGAGTTTAAAGGACAATTTACAAAATTCTAGGATATATACAACTACTGGCCACTTTAAGGGCAAAATAAACATTTAAAGTTCTCATGCTCCTGTCCATCCCTCGACTGTGGCGGCCGAGTAGCTTACTATGTACATTCTTCCTCTAGAGCTCTCCAATCAGGGATGATCAAGCTTACCCTTGCCTTTACCTGCACCACGTAGCACCCGTGAGCCAAGGCCCAGCAAGAAAACCATAATATCACAACATGATCAATGACAATCATTAGATAACTCATAAAGCATAACCATATACTAAAAAATCCATAACATTCACATAATCAGACATTCAACATACCAAATTCATCAAATCAACATCAATAACCAAGTCATATAACAATCAGGGTTGATGCCCTTAGGTCGCACCCTCTGTTTACCCCACTGACTGTGGTCCGCTTAAACCGAGCTCAGTGAATATTATGCTATCCTCAGCTACCAGTGGATGAGCCGCGTCCTATTCGCCAATATTAACTCCGACACTCTTAGGCCATTTATTTCATATTCACATGGTATAATACCATCATACAATAATGCATACAAGTATAGGGAACCCTTAGTCCCATTATAGACTCACAACCGGGTGCAGTTTTCTTACCTTTAATTCCAAGCGTTCTAATTACGAGAAATGACCCTTGAGCACAATCCCTTCTCCGAGCCCTAGTGTACACCTAGTCACAACCAAGGTAAGGCATTCCATCAATAATAATTGAATAAAGGTTTTCGATCCAAGTTCTAGCCTTTGAAACATCGAATTCCACCAAACACGGTAGTGGAATTGATCCCGAGCACCCTAGGTTAGGTTCTCGCACCTAAAACCTTCTCAAAGCAAAAAATGCCCTTAAGAGTCGCGAACCTAAGCCCCCTATGTCGTGGCCCGTCTCCTACCAGAGGCCTAGCCTCCCCAAACAGCAGACACGGGTCGTGGCCCAGCACTCCTCATGCCGTGGTCCGCCCTTTACTTCGTCTCCCATCTGCTCTAGAGGGCCGCGGCACACCAAGAACAGGGCTGCGGCTCGACCCCTTCGAACCCAGAAAACTCACCATTTCCAGCAGCCAAACCTCACTCAATTCAACCCAAAACCACCCCAATAATATGCTTTAATTATCACCATACTTATACTATACTCCCAGCAACAAAACCCATAGGAAATCTAGCCTATAAAACTCATCAAAATCACACTTCAATCCTTGAAACCCAAAAGCTCATAAACTTCTTCAAACATCCAACAGTTCCCAGAATTCACATGCTAAACCATAATTAAAAGCTTACCTTTACTGAAGAACAAATCCAAAAAGTAGTTGCTGAGCTAATTCCCAAGTCCTTAGCCTCAATTCAAGAAATCCCTAGCTCAAAATCCTTCCTTAGCTTCAAAGGTTGGCTTGAGAACGAGAGTGTCTAGAGGATGCTAAAGTGAGAGAGAGGAAAGAGTCGGTTTGTCCAAGTTCTACTATTTTCCCGGGTTCTGCTTTATCTAACCTTAGTTAATTAAGTTAATCTCGAGGCTCGGGGTACGAAAAATGTCCCCGAGGGAAAAATGGTAAATTTCCCCAATATTCCCTTCTAAACTCTCTAACTTCAAATATATCTCAAATTATTTATTTTCATAACACAATAACCTAAATAAATATCTAATATTTAAAATACCCCTTAACTCGCCCCGAGTCAAGTACTGGGTCTCGTTGTGACTTTCCCACTAACTAGCTCCCTAGGATCGCCTTGAGTCACATGTTGCAAATATATCAACATAATAATGTAGCCTTACAATTATAACATTTAATCACATTTATGCCCTCAATGGGCCAAGATTACAGATATGACCCTTTAAGCTAAGCAGGGCCTACATGCATACTAATACTCATAGAAATGCATTTCACATATCCATATAATCATATAAGCATGCTTATCACAGAATCATGCATTAAAATCATTTAAATCACATATAAACCAATTATGCCCTCCCGGCACACTAATCAAGGACCTTATGCATTATTAGTGATTTTTGGGTCGTTACAATACTTGTATAAATTTACATGTTTCTTGACTTGTTCCTATTGGCGATCGAGCACCAGTTAAGAAGGTTCAAGCTTAAGCATCAAGCTCGAAAGGATGGATCTTCTCCGATGCATATGAGTGCAATTCGAGCCTTCATTGCAAGGTCGAAGAGGTTGATCTCCGAAGGTTAAGCTTAATGAAATCGCTGGCTAAGGATGAGGCTAACTAGAATGATGAGCTCATGATGTTGGTTGATCTTGAAGGTGTGAAAACTGTGTGTTCGAGGTCAGTAACCCAGTTTGAACACGGTTGCTATTAGAAAATCCCTATTCCTTAGGGATTTGTTATAATATGATACTAAATCCTAATTATCATGGGATATTATATAATTAATGTATTTAATTATATTTATTTCAAATTTGAATTGTAACTTCCCGAAATAAAGGGAAGATATTTTGTTAACCAATCTATTAATAGACTTGAGAATTTCATTTGTCGATACGCACAATTTGGTGCTAAGAACACTCTACTGAATTGCTTTGTAAAAGCTTTAAGAGAATACCACCAAGCAATAATATTGACTCATGGACTAGGCAGATTTTAACTGCTGAACCATATAAAATTTTGATTGTTCTTATTTATTTTCTTATTTTTTTGTTTAGTGCTCTTCAGAGTTAAGTTAACGAAAAACGGTGTCAACAGGTTGGCGTAAAAAAAGTATTTTCTTTGAGCTCCCATATTGGGCCAATATGAAGTTGCAACACAACCTAGACGTCATGCATGTAGAGAAAAATGTATGCGACAGCTTAGTTGGCACAATAGTCGGGTTGGAAAATAAGACCAAAGAAACAATTAGTGCTAGAGTAGATTTGGAGAAGATGAAGATAAGGCCAGAATTGCATCAGAGAATGGTAAATGGTCGAATAGAAAAGCCGATAGTGAAATACACATTATTCCTTAAAATCAACACAAGTTTTGTCGATTTTTGAAATCAGTCAAATTTCCAGATGGGTTTGCGTCTAATTCAACGAAGAATGTGATTGAAAATGACAAAAAGATTACTGGGTTGAAATCCCACGATTTTCATGTCATTTTGCAAGGTCTTTTGCCAATTGGTGTTCATTCATTCCTAGAAAAACCTATTGCCAAGACCATGATTGACTTGTGCACTTTCTTCAAGATTATTTGTGCTAGAACTTTGATTGTTTTTGATGCGGATAAAGTGAAAACATCGATTGTTGAAATTCTTTGCGGACTAGAAATCATTTTTCTGCCAGCGTTTTTTGATGTTATGGTTAATCTAATGATACATTTGCCTCAAGAAGCAATAGATGGAGGTCCAGTAAAAATGAGGTGGATGTATCCCTCTGAGAGATACATGAAAAAGTTGAAACATTATGTGCATAATAAAGCTCATCCTAAGGGGTCCATAGCTGAGGGTTATGTGGTTGATGAAGCATTAACATTCTATTCTATGTACTTCAAAGGGGTGGAAACAAGGTTCAATCGTCCAGATAGAAATGTTGATGAAATTCCATCACCAAAGAAGTTGTATGTAATTAAATCTGAAGGTCGTCCGATCGATAAGAAGACATTAAAAACTTTGGACCATGAACTTAAAAAACTGTTGAGTGGTACATTCTCAACAACTGCATTGAGATTCTCCCATATATTAAGTAAGTACTTTGATCACACATCCAATATATTTATCTACTCTTCCATTTATTCTTTCAAAATTATTAAGTCTTCCATATTTTATCTATGTAGAAAGCACAAGCAGGTCCTTTTATCTAGTGGTGTTGAAAACCTAGATCAATTACAGAAAAAGGAGTTCCCCACATGCTTTTACAATAAACTTTACAATCTTTGACAAGAGGGAACTGTAGACGCTTCTGAAGAGTTATTCTCCTTAGCAAGCGGCTCCTATAATCTTGTTTCTTCATACCCTGGGTGTATTGTCAATGGAGTTCGATTTTTGTGTTATGATAGAGATACAAATTTGAAAAATCAAAATAGTGGTGTCTCAATACCTGGAGTAGACAACAAAAATTTCTACGGGAAATTAGAAGAGGTTATAGTGATGTCATACCTTACTGGTTGTTCTGTTGTATTATTTAAGTGTAAATGGTTTGATACGGATCCTACAAAGAGAAGGATGAAGCATGAAAATAATATAACCCGTATATTTACTAAGTTCGAGTGGTACAAAGATGACAAGTTCATCTTGGTAACTTAGGCAAAACAAATTTTCTATCTTGATGATTTGAAAAATGACCGGGACTCGAAAATTGTTGAAGAAGTACATCATGGAAATGTGTGGGGCATCCCAACAACTGATGAATAGTTGGAGCCATTGAAATAGATGTTATGCATGGCACAATATCATCTGATTTCCAATTGTTTCTAGATCTTGTTCCATTTCCAGAAATCAATTTTTGCCGGAGAGGAGGAGGAAGAGGAAGAGGAGGAAGAAGAATAAATGATAGATTTAGAAGAAGATAATGTAGAAGAAAGTTAAAATGATAGTGATAGTGAATATTATAGTGATGATTAAGTTGTAATTTTTGCATTCAAAGATTTTTTGCACTTATTATTTATGCATTTTTATATTATTTTATGTTTATTTATCAACATTTTATTATATGCACATATATATATCATTATATTTAAATTTATTAGTTATGTCTTCCGCGGTAATGCGACATCACAGAGGTGATGGCGGGGCAGATCCTCCTCGAGATCCAACACATATAGAGGTTGACTGTGAGAGAGGTAATTCATGCACTATCCCCTGCTTTTATTCATAAATTAACCTTATAACTATAGATGTATAATTTAATATTATGCACTTGTAAAATAATAGTGCCTTCAATAAAAAGGCGCATCATCAACAAAGGGATATTAACCCAAGAGGCTAGGGCTGCCTTAGGTAGACCATTACCCCTTGAGTGGGATGCTCGAGGAAAGACGTACAAGGAAATTGGTGAATATTCCCACCATTTGTCTCGAGAGGTCGGCCTTCTCATTTGACAATATGTCGATCCTGACTACGATCGATGGGATAAAGTACCAAAGGAAGTCAGGGATCAAATACTTCCTCGTCTACATGTAATTTATTTCTTACTTTTTGTATTGTGTTGAATTTAATATTAAATTTGACTAATTAACTTAATTTATTTTAATTTAGGATGATTTATTCGACATTGGTCTCACTTGCTATGGGGCAGAGCACTGAAGTGGCATTCTTCTCGGCATTCAATGATCTTGCGCTGATCGTTACTCATAATGGAAGAATGATTTATCTACTCACATAAAGAAGCATGGTCGAAGACATGCTCCTGATGGGTTGGTAGAAGAAAAATGAAAGAAGGCACTCAAGTATTTTGATCGGCCTGAAGTGAAGGTAAGATTTCTTTTTAATTTAGTTTTGTTAATATAACATATATATAATTAACACAATGTCATTTTGTAGAGGCGCTCTGAGATTAACGTTGCGAATAGAGGAGCAAAACAAAAACAAAATAGTTTCCAGGGTTCGCAGTCTATACCAGCTCTTCGTTATAGGAAGGTTATTTTTATTAACTTTTTCAATTTTTTTTTGTATTTTAGCGCGATATGCAAACTGGTCATCTCTCAGGTGTCCCAGAAACTTGGATGGATACCAAATATAAAGGTGGGAGAGGTTGGGTCAGTCAAGTAGCGCATGATAACTATGTAAGTAATTGTATATATTTTATATTTTTCTTACTTTGCTTGTAAATTTGTAATATTTATATTAAAAATTAAAAAATACAGTAAAAGTTGATGGAGGTACGTCACACTCAACATACACAATCTTCTATGACCACCTCCAGTGTGAGTACTACCACAATATATGAGGACGACATTGCCCTTGTTGAGATAGTGTTTGGACGCCGTCGGGGCCATCAGATAGGACTTGGTCGCAGGATTCGCTCAAGGGCGGAACGTGAAGTGACTGACACACTTCAACCACCGTCACCGCCTCCTATTGCACAAGAGATGCGGGATGTGGTCCAGCATCTCTGAATCGTTGAGGAGTACATGGCTAGGCTTGGTGGAGCCTCAGGTTCTGGATCTTCTCAGCCAGGTGATGGTTAGGATCCGACAGCTCCTACTCAATAGGATTACTTTATGTATTTTGACTGTTGGAGAACTTTATTTATGACTTTATACTTTATGTAATTTGACTTTAGGAAAATATTATTTATGACATTCTACTTTATTTATTTAGAGTTGACTTTACTTTATTAGAACATTATATTCATAAATTTTTATGATTATTAAATTTAATTAGTGATATATTTATGTTTCAATAAAATTTATCAAATAAATATATAATAATTATAGCAAAAAATAAAAATTAAATAAAAAATCAGGGAAAGTCATCACTAGAGGCATTGAGAATACGGTGAAATAAAGCCCTCTGGCGACGAAATCTTAGGGGCTCCAGCGACAACATTTGTCGCCGCTAGAAGCTTTAGCAGCAACATTTCCTGAGTCGTCGCTAATAACAAACATTTAGCGACCAGGCTCCAGCAACTACACATAGCAACGAAGAAATCGTCACTAAAACCTCTAGCAACAAAAATGGTGCTTCTAGCAACGGAAAAAGTCATTGCTAATACCCCTAATTGTTGTAGTGTCAATGTCACATTTTAGGTACCACCTGCTCCGTTATGTACCAAAATTGCTGATTAGGATGATAGGTGTCAGCATATTAGTGGTGTAGCTCATAAATTTTATTAAAAAAATCTTATTATTAAATTTTAAAACAAAAAAAATATAATATTTAGAAGAAAAAGAACTAATTAAAAATAAAATAATAATAAAGATAAAACAAAGAAAAATTAAGGGTAATTTGTGGCTAAAGTCTTGTTCTTTTACAAGTGTATCATTTAACTCCTTGATCTTTTTTTTTTTTTGTGGAAAAAGTTCCTTCAGTTACACAATTGGTGTACATTTTCCCCTAACCGTTAACAATTTGTTAAAATAGGGACTCAGCATAATTGTCAAGGACTATTGCTACCAAAAAAGAAAAGATCGGGAACTTAAATGCTACAATTTTGAAAGAACGGGGACTTTAGCTGCCAATTTTCCTATAATTAATTTTTTTTTTTCAAGAAGATCAAATGCTCTATTATTAACGTATAAAAAATTTATTTATCAGATCTTTTTAGGGGAATATTAACTATCATAGACAAGTTATGGTTCTGTCACGCTATAATTCCATATTAATTTTTTAGGCTATTTAGGATTTTTACCCCCCGAACTATTACCACTACCGTATCGTGCCCCCTAATTTTTTCAGGTCGTTAAAAATTCCCCCCAAAATATTCACAGTAATGTAAAGAAGGACTTCCGTTAACTTTCAACACATGTGGCTAACAGAAGGCTAACATGACTCTTTATATGCTGATGTGTCTTGGCCATGTCAGCGCCATGTGTGTAATTTTAAAATTAAAAAATCTATAATCATATTAAAAATTAATGAATTAAACACTAAAAAATAGAATTAATAAATTAAACCATTTTTTATACATTAAAAAAAATAAAAACTATATATAAAAACAATAAAATTACACACATGACACTGACATGGCCAAGACACATCAGCATGTAAAGAGCCATGTTAGCATTCTGTGTTGAAAGTTAACGGAAGTCCTTCTTTACATTACTGTGAATATTTCGGGGGGAATTTTTAACGGCCTGAAAAAATTAGGGGGCACGATACGGTAGTGGTAATAGTTCGGGGGGTAAAAATCCTAAATAGCCAATTTTTTAAATTAAAAAAATTAGACAAGATAATTGAAAGACTCTGAATAAGTACCATAAAATAATTTATATATTTATTATTTTTTTAATTACATCATTTAAATATTATATCATTAAAAGAATAAATAAAAAATAAAAAAACTAATAAATTTTTAGAGAAAAAGAAGGAAAATTGAATAATAAATAAATAAAAATGTTTAAAGGATAAATGTAGAGAAGAAAACGGTTAAGAGGCTACTATGAGTGCTCTTACTAATACCCAATGTTCCTCATTTTTCACATTAATATTTTAGAATATATCTATGATATAATCTTGGGATTATGCACTCCAATTTTAGAGAAAAGTTAATTTATAATTTATTTGATGTTGGATTATACAATGGAGGAATATACAGTGGAGGAATAGAACATGAGACTCGAGCTTATGATTATATTTATATGTTAATTATAGAGTATTCGATTTTCTTGAAAAAAATTAATTAATCAATGTCTCCGTTCTTGCAAAATAGTAGCATTTAAGTCCCTGATCTTTTCTTTTTTTGGAGGCAATAGTCCCTAACATGTATGCTATGTCCCCATTTTAACAGATTGTCAACGGTGAAAGAAAAATGCGCACTAATTGTATAAGAGATATTTGCGGCATAAGTACCAATGTTTGAGGTTTGTAACCAGCACAGACCCAATCTTTTATATTAGCGGGGAAAGTACCCAAAGTCACTAAAAGAGTAATTCCATCAGTCTCCTTCTATTACACTCTGTTTGTGCTGACTCGGCTAACACGTATCATTTCGTGATTGGTCCAGCTCATAAATATTTTTAAATTTTGATTTTAATAGATTTTAAAATAGAAAATTAGTTAAAAATTATATTTTTATTTAAAAATAATTAAAATATATTTTAAAATAAAAAACTAAATTAATAATAATTTTTTTTACGAAATAAAATAAAAATCTATTTTTTTTCTTTTTCTTTTTCCTTCTCACAATCTTCTCCACGACTTCTCTCCTTCTCTTCCTCTTCGTCACTTCGTCTGCCCCTGCTTCTTCTTGTTGCATCTTCAGATGAAGCTTGGGCTCACAGTAGGTTGGGCGAAGCTTGGTAGATCTTTGTAACGCCCTACTACCCAGGGACTGTTACGTTGTGCATTTTAAACAGTGCTAAACTCGCTAACCGAGTCATTTGGTCATAATCGTATAACTAAATGTGATTAATGGTTTAGGGTTAAAAATTTATGTTAAACATACAATATTTTACTAAAACGTTTACTGTATACATTGAGATCCCAAAATATATTTTAAAGGTTAATTACAGTAAAATATTTACAACCAGCCGATCTAAGTGGCAAAATAGGGTTGAACCCTAGTTCCTCTTTAAACCCTCGGGCGTGGTGGTCAAGCAACTGCGTATGTACACATCGTCACCTAAGCTCTCCAACTAAGGATCGTCCAACTTTCTTTTTCCTTTCCTGCGCCACTTAGCACCTGTGAGCCAGGGCTCAGCAAGAAAACTCAACATGTTCATAAACAGGTAATAACATGCCACTAGATCATAATAAGCATGCCTAGCAATAATAACATTATTCATGCACGCGGACAAGTCCAAATAAATGATTATGGGGCTCTGCACCCTAAGTAGATGACTATCAAGTCAATCTCTAGGGATCTGCTCCTTGAATAGATGACTAATAAGTCTATCTCTAGGGATCTGCTCCCTGAATAGATGGCTAATAAGTTTGTCTCTGGGGATCCGCTCCCTGAATAGATGACTAATAAGTCTATCTCTGGGATCTGCTCCCTAAGCCACGTGACATTTCAGTCACCTGAGACTTTTGGCCCTGGCTCTAAGTAACTAGCATTTAGACCAGGCAGGCGCTTTAGTTTTCTTCGACCTTGGGGTCGGTCAAGCATTTAATGCTCAAGTTGATTAAATCTAATCATTTCGGCTCTGCGTTCAATACACTTATGCTGCTCTTGACTCATAGGTCAATTCCATACGACCAACGCTCAGTACTATTACTGATTATGACTAGTAAGTCAAGACTTCACGACCAGTACTAACACCAATGTCATTTCTGGCTAATAAGTCAGTGCCACTCATAAGTAAGCAATGCAACCATGCATATATCATATGTCAAATATCCAAAATATAGGGCATTCAGTATGCTTACTCAACATCACTAGCATAATTACGATCATGCACATTTACAGAGACTTAAGCTCTGATCAATTCCATATTCAATATTCATGTCATGCCCTAATCACATGTATCGCATGCATCACATACTGGGTGCAGTTTTCTTACCCTTGGTCCAAGCACATGTTACCAATAAATGAGCCATAAGCACGATCCTGTTTCCAAGTCCCTAGCGATAACCTAGTCACAACCATAATATAAAACCTCATAAAAAATGAGTAAACAAATATTTCCGGACCAAAACCTAGCCTACGGGATGTCGAATCCTACTCAAATGGATAGTAGGATCAATCCTATGTCCTTAGAGTTAAGTTCCCACGATTAAAAAAAAATCTAGGCAAAAATGCACACACCGGTCGCAACCTGGCCTTTAGGGTTGCGACTTGCCCCAAGTCAGAGAGCATTTGCCTGGGCTTCAGGGTGCGGGCCGCAACTTGGCCCCTCTTGGGTCGCGGCGCACCCCCCAGGCAGAGCCTCCTTTGATTCTGGTTCATCCCGGTCGCGACTTGCTAGAACAAGGTCGAGACTAGACCACGAAACCAGGCATTTCCTATGATTTTTCCCACTTAAAATCCTCCAAAAACCTATCCAAACATATCTGAATCCCAAAATCAAAGTTCCCAAACATTTTAATTATCCAACACCAATAAAACCCAAGCTTCAATTCATCCAAAAACTCAACAAAACATAAAATCCAATCAAAGCTTAAAAACTTTAAAAACTTAGAACTTAAAACTTGGATTACCTCTGATTGAGTCGTTTCCAAACTAAATCCTCCAGCTAATAAGCTTTTAATCTTTCCTAGAATTGCTATGTCTTGATCCTTGCTTGAATTTGAGTCCTAAAACTCGAGTTTCCTTTGAAAATGTAAACGGGCGTCGAAAAGGGAACGAGAGGAAGAGAGAACGTTCTGAACGTTCTTTTATAATTATGACAGGTTACTTCAAGCTTAAGTAGCCTCAAGCAAATCTTAATGCTCGGGGTCCCAAAATCGCCACCCGGGGTAAAATAGTCAATATTCTCATAATTTCCCTCTGATCTCACTAACTCCCAATTTATCATCAAATATTTATTCCCATTACCCAATATCCCAGTAATGTGTTAAATACCCCCTGACTCACTCCGAGTCAAGTATGGATCTCGTTGTGTCTTTCCCACTGGCTTGCCTCCTAGGATCGTCTCATGCTGAGTAACCCAAGCATAACCAAATAATAATGAAGTACCACACACATACCACATATATGCAAAATATATCGAAAATGAGCGAAATTATTAAAATGGACCAATTAAACAGAAATGGGTCCACATGCATATTTAATACACCTAAACATGCATATCAAGTCATATTATGATATAACTCACATAATCACATAATGATACACATAAATATCATATAATCACACAACTCCAAAATTCGTCATCCTGGCCCCCTAATCAAGGCCCTAAGCCTTATTAGGAAATTTGGGTCGTTACAATCTTGGCCAGGCAGAGGTTGAGGCGCGACTTACCCATGTGTCCAAAGATCAGAGGAGCTAGGTTGGTTTGGTTTTGGAAGTTGCCCAAAGCTTCGATGAATGGAGGAGATTGACTCTCTAAGATGAACTGAGGGTATGCGGTGGAGTTTGCTTGGCAGATCGAGCGTAGGAGCTGGCTTAGTCTAGCGAGTATTTAGATTTTAGATTTTCCTCATGAGTTTGAATAATTATTGTTTGTGTGGTTGGAATGAATCCGGATCGGGTGTATGATTGGTTGTTTGGATTTAAGATAACTTTGTGTTCTTGTTATTGTTGATGAATTTGATTTTCATATTGTATATATATTTTTTATGAATCTATTCTTGATAATGTCAAGTTATTAGGAAGTGGTTTCTGGTAGAGAATACATTATTCAATGCAATATATAGAAATCAAGATACAACTTTAAGCAACAAATACAATAGACAAGGTGTTTGATTACAATAAATGTTACAACTCAATTGCTAAAAATACAAATAAATAGATGTGAGAGAAAGTAAAAGAAAAGAAGATTACAAACACAAATCAAAATAGTACATATAAATATAAAGAACAAAGAAGAACATGAAGAATGGAATTATAACAATAGAAAATAGAAAACAACGCAAACACAACAAGAACACTCTTACACTTACACAACCAAAGCCTAGAGTAGTGGAGACTACCAAATTGAACAAGGTTTATATCCTTTGTCCAAAAGCTTATTTCCCTATATTCTCTAAGCATTAAGGGACTCTCAAGTTTGGAAATAGCTCTATGGAATTATCAAGTCTTTTGGTGTATTTTCTAGCCAAGTGCTTTGTGGATAGAAAATAATGTGTCTTGCAAGTGAGCATTAGGCTCTTATTTATAGAGTTTTGAGACACTTTTCGAATTTCAAATTTCACTATCCCTCTTGGATGTTACCAATGTTTAATTGATGTTTATGAAATTAAATTAAAGATTTGGGAGTTACTTGAAATGTTAAAACAATTAAAGTTTGAAAAGATGCGAAATTGGATTTGGCTGCCAGCAACCTAGGCTGCGGCTAGGGACATTCACGGCTACGGTCTGGGATGTTGGTGGCCATGACCAGTGTTCTGTTTCAACCTCCCAAAATTTCCACTTTTTCCAAAACGTCCCAATCCCATTCTCACTTGATTTTGTAACCTCCATACACATTATGGGAGTTAAAAACATATCTTCAACAACCATATCACATTATGACTTTGCGAAATTCAATCTCACATGTGTAACTCTCAATTTACACATTATTGGGTAATATTTGGAAGTAACAAATTTGTAACTAATTTTTTAACTCCAAATATGTTATACTTCGCACACACATATGTCCAATTTTGTAACTCTCAAGATTATGTTACAAGCTTTTGACAAATCACTTTTGTCATATTATTTAATCTAACATTATTTTAAATAAAATAATATAACATTCCCTTACCTAGATTAAATAATCACCTTTTATAACACTTATTTAATCAATAAAACATTATATTAAAATACAATATTCCCCAACTTGATTAAATAATTACTCTGTAACACCCTGGGTAGCCATGACCATTACATTGTGTGTTTATAAACGTGCAAGACTTGCTAATCAAGTCATTTAGTTAGAAACGTGTTACTGAAACTATAATTGAACTAGGGTTAAAAGATTTTGGTCATAAAAGATACATTTAATTTAAATAAACATTTCATACATGGGATCCCAAAAGAAATAGAGTTTAAAGGACAATTTACAAAATTCTAGGATATATACAACTACTGGCCACTCTAAAGGCAAAATAAACATTTTAGGTTCTCCTGTCCCTGTACCATCCCTTGGCCGTGGCGGCCGATCAACTGACTATGTACATTCATCCCTAGAACTCTCCAACTAAGGACTGGTCCACCTTGCCCTTGCCTTTACCTGCACCACGTAGCACCCGTGAGCCAAGGCCTGGCAAGAGATCCATAATACAGAGCATAAATGATAATCTGCAGTCAGATATTTCACAAATCATCAATCAGATATACAACATATTATATTGCTCACATAATCAATGACATCAATCTACAAGCCAATAATCAGTCATCCAGATAACAAGCTTGTCACAATCATCAGTTAAACAATGATAAACATATCACACAATATCCAGGGTTGACGCCCTTAGGCCGCACCCTTTGATTATCCCACTGAATTCGGCTCGCTTAGGCCGAGCTCAGTGATTATGTACTTAACCTCAGCTACCAATGGCTGAGCCGCGCTCTGTGCGCAAATATTGATTCCAGCACTCTTAGGCCGTTTATCACATGCCCCCATGGCATAATACCATCTTATGACATTGCATACAAGTATAGGGAACTCTTAGTCCTAACATAACCAGATAACCGGATGCAATTTCTTACCTTTGATTCTGAGCGCGTTAGTTAATAGAAATGATCCTCGAGCACGATCCTGTCTGAGCCCTAGCGTACAACTAGTCACAACCGTAAAATAGAACCCTCATTAACAATCAATTTTGTAACCTAACTTCGGGATCAATCCCGAGTCCTCGGGAAGCGCCAATTCAACCAAACAGAACGGTGGAATCGACCCCAGAGCCCCAAACAAAAACCCTAAGAAAAATACCCAAAACCCATTTCTAGAGGCTAGCGCTACAACCAGCATGCAACATTTTCTGGGTTTTTCCTTCGAATTTCCCCGAGCCAAAGCCCCATAAACCCATTTCAAACCTCAACCAAACCTCAAATTGAGCCTATCATTCACTACATGTCATCCAACATGACCCAACAACATCAAAACTTAGCCACATGCATCATCAAACACAAAAAAAAAGAGTTGAGCTTAAAGCTCAAGAACTTCACTAGAAAACCCAGAAACTCAACTGATCAAAACCAGAAATTGTTACCTTTAATGGAGAATTCGACCCTAGGTTGCCCTCAATGCCCTTCCAGCCTTTGGTTCCTCAAATCCCTAGGCTCAAGTCCCTTAATTTCCATCCAAAACTCAAACTCAGAAACAACTTCATCAAAGCTCAAAAATCTCAAAAACAACCTCAAACCTTACCTTAATTTGAGAATTGATTCCAGCTAACCCCCTTCAATTACTTCATGGATCAAATTTCCAAGACTTAGCTTAGACTCTCTCTGAGTTCCCAGCTTCAAATTCACAAGAGAAGGAGAGAGAGACAACAATTCGTGAGAGAGAGAGAGAGATAAGTAGGTACTCTGTTTTTCCTTCTTTCTTTCTTCCTTTTCTTTCCTTCAGCTTCTAACATATTCTACAAATCCCACTAAGTCTAAAAAGCAGATTAACACTTATCCTTTTTTTAAAACACCGAAAGACCTTTTTGCCCTCCCAAATATATCCAAGTCTTTAAACACTCTAAGGGCATTTTGGTCATTTGTTCCCAATTCCCGCTAATTCCTCAAGTGTTCCTAATATTTACCACTTAATTCCCGTCATCTAATTAATCAACAATTATTTTCTCCAAGGTCTAAAAATCTCCAATATATTTCCCTGATTCCCAAAAATACCCCCAGGCTCCCCCGAGCCAGGTATAAACCCCCACTGTGACTATTTCGCTAAACCGCTCACTAGGATCTCTTCGAGCCACAAGCTACAAATGTATCAACATAATAATATGGTCTCAACAATTTATCGCAAATAATTACATTTATGCCCTCAATAGGCCAAAATTATGAATATGCCCTTATACTCTAGACAGGGCCTACATGCGTACTAGTACTCATAATCATGCATCTCATATATCCATATAGTCATGTAAGCATGCTTTTCACATAATCATGCATTTAATCATTTAAATCACACATAAACTAATTATGCCCTCCTGGCACACTAATAAAGGCCCTTAGCCTTATTAGTAATTTTGAGTCGTTTCATACTCTTTCTCTCTCTCTCTCTCTCTCTCTCTCCCTTTCTCTCTCTCTCTCTCTCTCTTTCTGTAGGAGCCATTGCATTAGTGCAAAGAGTAAAATGTCTTTCAACTTGAATTTTACCTTAGTGTAATTATCACAAAGTTTGTTGAATTTTTTTTGCCGAAGCATTGAATCACTATTCCTTGATAACAAACCAGTGATAACACACACCTTTGCTATGTTCACTTGAGACCTCAATATCTCGCTTTACATCGTTAATGGTCATGTGCACATTCCATTCATAGATTTTTCTTGAGAATGACTCCCAATGCTCATGAGGGACGACACCACCCATAGGTCTATATAGGTAGAACTCTTACAATATTTTGTTACTCTAAAATACTTGTCTTTTCAAGACTGAGTTATATTAAAAATACCTTTCAGTTTTAACCCGCATTTGGTAACACTCTAGTACTCATATCTCATATAGGACACAATTTGAGTACTACTAACATTCACTTGATTGACATGTTATTACTTATTAAACCTAATTCTAGTTTGGTTACTAGTATCAAGATATGATACCATCAACCATGAATCACTTTAGGGAGTCTAAGTCCCATCCCTTGAGATGTAGAAATGATTCCATTTGAGTCATTTCTTTTCTCATGTATACATACTTAATCATTCTCTCATTATTTTATTCAAACCTTGTGCTATCTATAGTTTGATTAAAATAGTTACACCTTTATTAAAATAGTGAGTTTTACCATAGTCAACACCCTCGCTATTTTATACTTGAATATCCAAGATAAACATATTTGATTGAATATTAATTCTAGATCCTCTTTGTTTCTGAAACTCCCCTTATGTTTTAAACTGATTCCTTCTTGGATCCAAATATATCATAAACAAGAACTTTAGACATCAAACATATCTAGATTTATTCATTCTATGCATATCTAGCTAAGGTAATTTAGAATGTGGAATTCCAAATCACATAACTTGTATGTATATATTTTGATAAGATGGAAAAATTAATCAAGCATTATCAACAAAATAATTTGATTAACTTTGGAGTATCAACCCCACAAATTAATTAACTTTGGAGTATTAACCCCACGTTTTTCACATAAAGTGATAATAAAATATCATTTAGATCAAAATAAAGATACCTCAATGTTAGTTTATTTTGATTTATTTACTTCCTAAAGCAAGACACACTACTTTGAAAGTAATTTCCACTTGGTTTGCTTTCTTTTATATTTCATAAAATGAAATATGTGAGCACAATTACCATGTGAAAATTTCTCAAGCAAATAATCACCAATTTTCAGTTTTAGTTGTCTAAATAATCTCAAAATCACTTAAACAACTTTTGTGCATCTTCTAAGAGTCTCATTGAGATTCTTTTGAAAACATCGCTTTGACATCCATTAGAACTTCTAAGAAAAAATAAATAAGAACATTACCTTATCTTACCACCATTTAAAGTTGGATCCTCACAAGATCTCTATGATTTCTCCTTCCATTAAGCTTTTAATTGATAGAAAATATATTATTAAATGTAATATATAGAATTCAAGTTACAACTCTAAACAAAAAATACAATAGACAAGGTGTTTGATTAAAATAAATGTTATAATTCAATTGCTAAAAATACAAATAAATAGATGTGAGAGGAAGTAGAAGAGAAGAAGATTACAAACTAAAAAAAAATAGTGCATGTAAATATAAAGAACAAAGAAGAACATGAAGAATGAAATAAGAGCAATAGTAAATAGAAAAAAAAAACAAACACAACAAGAACACTCTAACACTCACACAACCAAAGTGTAGAGTAATGGGAACCACCAACTTGAACAAGGTTCAAGAACTTTGTCAAAAAGCTTATTTCTCCTATTCTCTAAGAACTAAGGGACTCTTAAGTTTGGAAATAGCTCTCTGGAATTATCAAGCCTTTTGGTGTATTTTCCAACCAAGTGCTTTGTGGATAGAAAATAATATGTCTTGCAAGTGAGCATTAGGCTCCTATTTATAGAGTTTTAAGACACCCTTTGAATTTCAAATTCCACCAATCCCTTGGCTGTTATCAATGTTTAATGGGATGTTTATGGAATCAAAATGAAAATTTGGAAGTGACTTAGGATGTTAAAACCGTTACAATTAGAAAATATGCAAAATTGGATTTGGCTGCTAGCACACCAGGCCGCGCCTAGGGACATTCACAGCCTTGACCGCTGATCCCTGATTGCCAGGCCGCGGCCAACGTGCTATTGCAGCCTTCCAAAATTTTCCACTTTTTCCAAAATGTCTAATCCCTTTCCCACTTGATTTTTTGTCCTCCATACACATTATGGGAGTTAAAAACATATCTTCAACAACAATATCACATTATGACTTTGTGAAATTCAATCTTGAATGTGTAACTCTCAATCTACACATTATTGGATAATATTCGGGAGTTACAAACTTGTAACTAATTTTGTAACTTCAAATATGTTACACTTGGACACACACATATGTTCAAATTTGTATCTCTCAATATTATGTTACAATGTGTGACAAATCACACTTTGTGACATTATTTAATCTAACCTTATATAACAGTTTTCAATTGAGGAATATGTGTTGATGGTGATGATGATGAAATATGTGTTTGTTTCTTGATAAGAAAAGAAGAACAAGAAGAAGAAGAGGCCTTTACGCTGTTTTTTTTTAAGAAATAATTTTAATCTTTTTAATTAAAAGATTTTTGTTTTAGTTTAGATTTTGTTTTTTTGTTAAATCTTTTTTAGTTTTTAAATTTTAAATTAAATATTTTTAATTATTTTTCCTAATTTAAATTTAGTTTTTAAAATTATTTATAATTGGACCTATCATGAAGTGACACGTGTTCATCCAGTCATCACAAAACGGAGCTCAACTAACGGAGATTGACATAATTAATATTTGAGTGACTTTGGGTACTTTCCTTGCTAAAAAGATTGGGTCTATGCTGGTTACAAACCCCAAACTTTGGGTACTTATGCCGCAAATATCCCATTGTGTAACGGAAGAGACTTTTGCCATAAAAAATATCGGGGACTTAAATGCTACACTTGTTAGAGAACAGAGAATTTAGCTGTTAATTACCCAAAAATTAAAATATATACAAATACAATTTTTAAGCTTAATTTTCTCTTCCATTCTTTCTCATGCTCACTGTTCTCCTCATCCCGATCTTCTTCACCTCATTCTCACTATTTCTTCTTTCTTCTTTTGCTTCTTCTTCCTTGTACTATAGCAGGTGGGTGAAGACTTGGATCTTGGGCAAAGCTCCCCCGAGCTTAGAGGCAGATCTGGGCTTCAAGCTAGGTCGCGAAAAGCGGATTTGGGCATGTCGATCTGGGGTTCAAGTGAGGCCGTAAGGGGTAGATTCAGGCAAGTTGATCTTGGCTTTAGGCGAGGTCGCGAGGACTAGATCGGGCATGCGATCTCCATTCTCCCTATGTTCTTCTTCTTGTTTTTTTCATTATTTTTTTTGGTAAATATGAGTTGATTGAGTTTTATTTGGGTTACTGATAGATTTCTAATGTTTTGAATTTGGTTTTGTTTTGCATCTTGATTTGGGTTACTAATTTGCAATTGTGAAATGTTAAGTTTTGCTTCTTGATTTAGGTTATTCATTTTGAGTTTATATCTAGTTCATTTTAATCTAAATTTAGAAGAAGAAGTATCGTTACTGTGTAAAAAGGAAGAGCAAAGATAAAGAAAAAGATTAAAGTTTGATGTTTTATTTAGCTTGGATTTTGGTTTTAGATTAATTTTTTTAATTAATTACTATTTTTAGTTAATCTTTGTGTTTAATTTTATTAAATTATGGATAGGTATTTTAGGTTTAATTTTGTTAAATTAAAAAAAATATTTTATTATTTTTCTTATTAAAATCAATTAATATATATTTTAAAAAAAATAATGTGGACCCCTAATACACTAACATGTGACATCCTAATAAGCCCTAACGACCTTTAAGTATGGCTGGCAATTTTCGATACGACACGATGATACGACTCAAAAATGACATGAAATAAATGGGTTTGGGTGACACATTTAATTTTCGTGTCATAATCGTGTCGACACGTTTAACACGTTTATTAAACGTGTCGTTTTTGGGTCAACACGCTTAACCCGAAAATGACACGCTTAACCCAAAAATGACATTCTTAAGACACGTTTAAGATGCTATAAACATTTAAATTTGTTTATATTATGCGGTGGCAACTTAAAAGCTAAAATTAAAAAAAAAATGAAAATAAAACCTTAGTTTTTAAGGAGCCCAATTCGAAGCCCATACCTTAAACTAGGGTTTCATAATATTTCCATAACCCTTCCCTAACTCACTTTCAGATCTCACAGCCTCCCCTCTCGACTGTCTCCCTCCCATTCTCACTCTCCTTTTCTGCGTCATCTCCTTCTCTCCTACTGCACCCTCTCTACGCTGGCTTTCTCTCTCCCCCACTCTCTCTCTTTCTTTGGTCGTTCTCTCATCATTCTGCCACCCACAAAATGGTACTGTTATATTTGTTTAGATGTGTTTCTAGTTATAATGTAGACAATCAACTTCAATTGGGAATGAATTAGTTGATGTTGTTAACTTGTTATATCATATATGCTTGCCAATTTTTATTGTCATATGTCGATAGCTATGAGCTGCTTCCACTATCTGTATTTTCTTTTTTCATTTATATATGTTGTTAACTTTTTACATAATTTGATGTCTATATTGATACTTTTGAGAATTTTATATTTATTTCTAGTTATTTTATATATGAAATATGTTGACCCTCAAATTGGTCAACGACACGGAGTCAGATAAACGATATAAAGTGATATGAAAATAAGAAGAAATTCAAATGGAAAGGTAAACGACACAAGATATTTATAGTAGTTCGCTCCCAATGAGATGGTAATAACCTACGTCCACTTAGTGTTCTTATTGTTGTAGAATCCCAACACTCTGATCAATGAACTAGGGTTCATGAGTTTCACAAGCCTCGGGAGGATTACAATTTCAGTGAATAATAACACTATAATTTTCTCTCAGAATTCCAAAGATCAAAAGTCCCCTCCCTTGAGCCCTTTGATTCTTATTTATAGGCTCAAGAAGGTTACATGGGCCAATGGGCCTTAATTACAATTAAGACTTGCCTATCTAGGTAATAAAAGAAATTACAATTAATGCATAATTACAAGCTTGCACATCTAAAGGAAATAAATGAATGTATGCGACCAAGATGGTCGCACATAAGTATGATGCTTGATAAACCAATACTCTTCTAGTCGATGGTCGAACAAGATACACTCACTTAAAGCCATCACGTGCATCCCACGTGTATGTCAATCCTGCCACGTCATCAGGTAGTTTGTTTTTGAGTAAACATTTTCCCCCAAGTTTATTTTACTGTGACCAGTATAAAGTAAACTTAAACAACTGACCTTCTGTGTGACCTTTCAAATCTGTCAGAGCCATCAATTCCTTCTCGAAAACAGACAACCAATCATGTCATTGCAATTTCCCAAAAAGTGATTTGACGGCTATCACACTTTTCCATGCCTTGAAAAATCACCCCCCTTCATTACCTCAGTAACCATGCTTTGACCAATATAAATAACTCCTCAAATTCATTTTTTAATTTTTACTTTTCATCTTCCCTCAAGAACACTGAAGAACGGAGCATAAAGAACCCATAAAACTCAGATGATTTCGGCAATCCACGAAGCTTCTGTCCAGCCATTCGACTCAATCGTCTCAGAAAATTGCATCAATCTTTATCCAAGTAAGTTTCTTGAACTTCTTTGTCGTTGAGATGCCATGTAATATTCAGTTTTCTAGTCTGTTTTGGATTCGAAGTTTTTGAATGTTCTTGAAAAAATGATTTGGGGCAGTTGGGCATGTAAGTACTAACATGATAGGATTATGAAAAGACACTAAATGAGGCTTAGGAATTAGCTTGGGAGTTAGGATTATTGATATAGGGCGTAAATTCGAAGTAAAAATTCAATTTTTAGGCATTTAGAAAAAACTGGGAATTTCTCGCCCTTTTTTAGAGTCGAAAAGTTTTTCCTGAAAAACTTTTCACTTCCGCTTTTTAATCAGTTTTCCAAACTGTTCGCATACGATTTAGTGTTTACGTTAGAATGCTACTGGTCGTATAAAAGCTTAACTTTTATACATGAGCAACGTTATTCAAACTTTTCCACCTTCTTGGTCTATTGGCCGTAGATTCTCATTTCCCCTTCTCTGTTTGCAGATTTTCATGCACAACCCGTGGGGAGGTGAGAGGCCGATCGACGATGACTTTCTCGCACAATTGCTCAAAGATCAGGAACAACCATCGTTGCTAATCTCAGAAATTCCCTTTTCTCATAACCCTTCAAATAGACCTTCGAACAACCCAACCAACATGGGTCGCGTAAAATCCATTGCACTAAAAAGAAAGATAATAACCAAGCCTTCTGCTAATTAGCCTGCTCCTCATGCTGAAATTCCTTCAACTAGCCCTTAACCTGAAAACACTTCCTAGCCAGAAATTCAAACAAAAGCCCGACTTCGGAACGTCCTTCGACCAGAGGTCGAATGGTACGTAGTACTTCCTAGTAACATTACAACTAGGATGGTAGGGAATTATCTCAAGAAGTACGAACTTCTTGGGAAAACCCTAATCAAACCTTCAATCGACCAGTAGGCAAACCTGCCTGGGGGCGCTTTCAGCGCCTGGTCGAGGTATCACATTGAGGCAGGGGTAACCTTGCCTCTTCATCAATTTTTCCAAGGGGTCGCCAATTATTTCGAGGTCACTCCCTTTCAAATCACCCCAAACAAATATAGAGTGCTTTCTACTCTCTCTATATCCTTTATAACAAAAAAAAGTGGCTTGTTCCAACGCCACACGAGATCAATTATTTGTTCGATCTCAAGTCCAATCCCAATCACAACAACACGGGGTTCTTCCACTTCTACCACCAGGAATCTGCTCGCACCTTCCTGAGTGACATTACCCACAAGTTCAACATGGGAAAGTACTTCCAGGAGTACTTTTTAACACCAGACCTAGTCGCCAAAAATCTGGCCTTCACTAAAGGATGTAAATTATTTATTCACTGGTCGTTCAATTTCCTTTAGCTTTTTTGCACATTCTTTAGAACTTTGGTGTCATTCAGGTACATGGCATCGACCAGTCCCTACTCCAGAAATGGAGATACGAGCAGCATCCTTGGCCAGCATGACAAATATCGAAAAAAGTGTCAAAGAGTTGGTCACGGAGAACAATCCAAGGCTGGTTGGCCTTCTGGCACCTCACCAGGATGTGAGGGAATCAACCGCAAGAAGTGCTACTGGGGGAGAAGTTCTCGAGCAGCAACAAGATGTGTCACAACCCCCAAGGAGGAGGGCTATGGGAGTGACCATCAGGGAACTCTCTAGCACTCCCCGAGCAGCTGCTTTCCCTGCTCAACAAGGAAAGGGCATCCCGAGCCTATTCTTGAGTCTTCGGATGAGAACAGTACTGACTTCTCACTCTTAGAAAGTTTACCCATTCCCTGTCATTTATTTGATGGGGATGACAACTTTAAATACACACCTAATTTAAATTCAGACTTCTTTAAGGAAGAGAGTGAGTGTAGCAGTAGTACGATAAGTAATGTAGCGACTAAAAGTTGTAGCTCGGGTATTTTACTTGTAATTTCTTTGGTCTTACATCCTTGATTTAGTAAGCACCTCCAATTATATTGCCTGATTGTTCATTTCTATTTTGTTGTCATGTTTGTTGAAGATCCATTCGACCTGTATAGCACAATTGACCCCGTTGCTCCTGCGAGCAAGAAAAGGGGGAGAAGGCAACATCGTGGAGAAAGCAGCTGCAACCCTCTGACAAAAAAGGCTCGGACTGAGGATCCTACAGTACCAGTTCCTTCCAGGGAAACAACACCTCCTCCAGCTCCCATCGACCAACCGTCTCCACCAGCCCCCGCCGACTAGACACTTCCTCCAGCGCCTCCCAACCAAACTCCTCCAACTCCCGCTGACCAGACACCTCCTGATAAGACAGGAGAGTCTTTGATGAACCTGACTCTCAGCTCAGCCAAAGATAGGGTAACAAAGCTATCGAGGCATCGACGCAGCTGAGAGGCCATCAACAATATTGACTCCATGGAAGTCGATCAAATCTTCAACTGTGCGTTGAATGAAGTGCTCAACGTAAGTTGCCATTTTTTGTTGAGCTTTATTTTTTTATCTTGTCAATTTATTTCCACTAACAATTTTATCTTTTTTCTGATCGCAGGGAGTTCTAACCATGAGCGCTGGCTGGCGCCGCTTGGGGGCACTGGCTACTCAGTACAAGAAGAGGCTTGGCAAACAACTCAAAGAATCTGAGGATAAACACGCTGAGCAGCTTAAGATGGCTGAGGCTAAATACACCGAGCAGCTCGAGGCAGCCGAAAAGAAAAACGCAGAACTGCTCGAGCAGAAAGCCAAGCTGGCGGAAGAGCTGAAGCATCATCAGGATGCCTTGACCAAAGCCATTGAAGCTAAAGAGAAGTTCAAGGAGGCTTCTTTGAATAATTTCAAGGAAGCCTCTAAGCTTCAAGATGATCTGGCCATTAGCAGAAAGGAGACTGAGGGGTTGGAGGAACGTGTTAAAGAGCTCGAGGAGACCAATGCCAATAACCTAGAGAGGTACAAGGGAGCCACTTTTAAATGCTTCTATATGTTCTAGAAGAATAACTGCGGGGTGGACTTCAGCTATCTATCAGATCGTATGAGGTAATTTGAACTAAATAGGTGTCTGGCTCGCCTTGAAGAGGAGGAGAGAGTGAAAGTTCTAGCATCCCTGAAAATCTCTTTGGCTACGGGCATCGATGGCGTAGGCGAGGAAATTGAGGCCTCTGTCGACCAGCAAATTCCTCAAGATCCTCATGCTTCATAATTTCTTATGTTTTTTATTTAAATTTATAACTTGGGACACACAGACCTCGGTTCGTAGTGTCAAGACAATATATTGTTTGCTGCATGGGCAACTTTTTCTTTTAAACAGAGAGTTACATCCGAGCAGTACCTGCTCACGGTGTAAAACAATTTACTTTTAATATTTAGATATTATAATACTTGCAATATATTACGACATCTTTTTTGCATGACCGAACTTAGCATAGCACTTGGTTTGATTTAACAAAATTTTGAAAAATACTCTAAGTACCGTAGCATGCATTCACTTATTTTGCTTGTGTGTTTACATATGCTTGCCTGGTATCTTATATGCTCCCCAAGTGATTAGGAGCTTAAGGTCCTCGGTCCCTTGCCTTGACCAAGACCTGTTCAAACATTTCTGCTCGTGATAATTAGTTATGAGAATGGGAATATAGCAAAACAACACACGTAATGAGCAAATACTTGTATTAAATACAATAATTGGCAATATTGATTGGCTGCGCATAGCCCTTTTATTTCTCGTAATAAATGGACGATTGTGACTGTACGAGTGATCACAAATTTGATCTTACACTTATAAGCGATCAGTCACATGATTGACTAACCCTTTTTCATAAACTTGTAAAAAGTAAAATTAATACAAGCTAATTCTTGAAGAAGAATTGTTTATTGCTAGTACTTGCGTAGGTGTTCTCCATTCCAATAGCGAGGAATGAGATCTCCATTTAAGCGAGCAAGTTTATAAGTGCCTGGATGGAGGACTTCTTTGATTTGGTATGACCCTTCCCAGTTAGGTCCAAGCACTCCAGCAGCTTGATCGTGACTGTTAAGGAAAACTCTTCTAAGTACCAAATCTCCAACATTAAATTTTCTTTCACGTACTTTAGAGTTGAAATATCGGGCGACCTTTTCTGGTAAGCTGCTACTTGGAGTTGGGCTTGCTCACGCCTTTCATCGACCAAATCCAAAGATTCCATCAACATTTGACTATTGATGTCTTGATCGTATGCCACCCTTCGATGTGATGGCATATCTAATTCAACATGCAACATAGCTTCATATCCATAGGCCAAGGAAAATGGAGTATGGCCTATTGCTATTTGATGCGATGTTCTATACGACCAGAGGACTTCATGCAACTGCTCTGGCCATGCCCCCTTTGCTTCATCAAGCCTTTTCTTCAGTGTATCCTTTAGAGTTTTGTTGACAGCCTCAACTTGTCCATTTGCCTGTGGATGAGCGACTGAAGAAAAGCTTTTGATAATCCCATGCCTTTCGCAAAAATCTGTGAACAGATCACTATCAAACTGTGTGCCATTGTTTGAGACAATTTTTCTTGGCAATACATAGCGACACACAATGTTTTTGACCATAAAATCCAGAGCCTTCTTGGTCGTTATGGTTGCAAGTGGCTCAGCTTCGGCCCACTTCGTGAAGTATTCAACATCAACCACAACATACTTGACGTTGCCTTTTCCTATGGGCAAAGACCCAATCAAGTCTATCCCCCATGCTGCGAATGGCCACAGACTCTACATCTGTTTTAGCTCATTAGGGGCAGCTCGCGGTATCTTGGAGAATCTTTGACACTTGTTGCACTTTCGAACAAAATCCACAGAGTCTTCATTCATTGTTGGCCAAAAGTATGCTTGCCTTAGGATCTTTCTCGATAAACTCTGCCCCCAGCATGATCTCCGCAGAAACCTTCATGGACTTCTCGCATTAACTCTTTTGCCTTTTCTTTTGAAACACACCTTAGGAATGGCATTAAGTACCCCCTTTTGTATAAAATTTCATCGACCAGGTTAAATCGAACAGACTGCCTTTGGAGGGCTCTTGCTTTGTTTCTATCTGTCGGCAGTACTCCATGCATTAAGTACTCAATGAAGGGTGCCATCCACGTGTCTGTTGACTGGATTACCAGAGAGGTTTCTTCTTCTTGGATACTTGGTGAGGATAAACGTTCAACAGGCATGATATTCAAGGTATCAGCATCATTTGCGCTTGCTAACTTTGCCAAAGCATCAACGTTCGAGTTCTGGTCGCGAGGTATTTACTATAGAGTATAGCTTTCGAATTGTGCCAACAAGTGCTTTGCTATGTTTAAATAAGCAACCATCTTCAGACCCCTGGCTTGATATTCTCCAATAAGTTGATTGACCACTAATTGGGAGCGCTATAGATTTCAAGTGACTTTATGCTCATTTCCTTGGCTAATCGTAATCCTGCGAGCAGAGCTTCATATTCAGCTTTGTTATTAGACGCTGTGAAGTCGAATATGATCGCGTAGTGGAATAGATGCCCTTCAGGTGTGACTAAAATCACTCCTGCTCCAGCGTGGTGCTCGTTGGAAGAGTCATCTGTGAATAACTGCTAAGAGGGGTTTTGTTTTGAGGCTCATGCTCTTCTATCGGTTCATTATCCTGAACCAGTGAATTCTGCAACAAAGTCTGCTAGAGCCTGTCCCTATTGCTGCGTGTGGCAAGTAAGAAATATCAAACTGTCCAAGTTCAACCGCCCATTTCAATAATCGACCAGCAGCTTCTGGTTTCTGCAAGACTTGTCGTAGGGGCTGGTCGGTGAGTATTGCAATGGGGTGAGCTTGAAAGTATGGTCACAACTTTCTGGAGGCTAAAATCAAGCAGTAGGATAATTTTTCAATGGGTGAATACCGCAGTTTTGCTCCTATTAGCCTTTTGCTTATATAATATACAACTTTTTGCACATGTTCCTCCTTTCTTTCCAAGACAGCACTAGCAGAATATTCGGTGACCACCAAATAGATAAACAAAGTTTCCTTTTCAACCGACTTAGACAGAATCGGTGGCTGCGACATATGAGACTTTAGAGCCTGGAAAGCCTGCTCGCACTCCTCTGTTTGCTCGAATTTTTTATTGCCCCTTAGTAGATTAAAAAATAGGACGCACTTGTTTGTGGATTTAGAGATAAATTTACTTAAATCGGCAATCCTCTCGATTAAACTTTGAACATATTTTATCTTTGTTGGTGATTTCATATCGACTACGGCCTTGATCTTTTCAGGATTAGCTTCAATATCTCGTGAGTTCACTATAATTCCCAAAAATTTCCCTAATCCAACTCCAAAGGAACACTTAAGGGGATTCAACTTCATATGATATATGTTCAAGACGTTGAAGCACTCTTCCAGATCCCCAACGTGTTCTTCTGCCTTTTTCGACTTAACCAACATGTCATCAACATATACTTCCATGTTTATACTGATCAACTCTTTGAACATGTGATTGACTAATCGCTGGTAAGTCGCACCAGCGTTTTTCAAACCGAAAGGCATCACTTTGCAACAGTAGGGCCCTGTATCAGTCCGAAAGCTAGTGTGATCCTCATCAGGTGGGTGCATACTGATCTGATTGTATCCAGAGTATGCATCCATGAATGATAGGATCTCGTGCCTTGAAGTGGCACGACCAATTGGTCGATCCTTGGGAGCGGGAAATAATCTTTTAGGCAGGCTTTATTAAGGTCTGTGAAATCCATGCATGTTCTCCATTTTACAATCGGCTTGGGAACTAGTACGGGATTAGAGACCCATGATGGATAAAACACTACCCTAATGAATCTGTTCTCCTTTAGCTTCTCGACTTCTTCCTTTAGAGCTTTCGATCTATCTTTGTCGAGCAGCCTCCATTTCTGTTGTACTGGTGGAGAACTTTTATCTATGTTCAGGGCATGGCTGATAACTTCTGGGTCAATTCCAAACATATCTTTATGCGACCAGGCAAAGCCTTCCTGGTTCTTCTCCAAAAATTCCACTAGCCTTTGTTTTGTTGTTGTCTCTAAGATTTTACCGACTTTCACAACCCTGGTTGGATATGCCACATTGAGTTAGACCTACTCAAGGTCCTCGACTGGTCCCACTTCTTCATCAAAATCCCCAAAGCGAGGATCTAAATCCCTATCCTCACTTTGGGCAACACCCTATTTGGTGACACGCTCACCTGACTGGGCTTGTATCTCATCGGCCAATTGCAACTCTTTTTCGTCTCCTTCCCTCGATCCACCCCTTTTCGCCTTAGTAATCGAGAAATTGTAGCATTTCCTCGCTTCTCACTGGTTTCCCAACACGCATCCTATCCCCACGTTAGTTGGGAACTTCATGGCGAGGTGCCAGACCGAGGTTACGGCTCGCAGGTCGACTAGAATTGGCCTTCCAATCATAGCATTGTATGAAGAAGGACAATCAACTACTATAAAAGTAGTGAGTAAAGTCCTGTTCGCAGGTGCAGTTCCTGCTGTAACCTGAAGCCTAATCGACCCTGTTGGCGCGAGCCCTTCGCCAGAAAAACCATAAATGGTTTGGTTGCATGGATCCAGGTCTTTGACTGACAACTTCATTCTTTCTAGTGAAGACTTGTACAAAATATTTACTAAGCTCCCTGTGTCAACTAACACCCGCTTAACCATCATGTTGGCTCTCTGGACGTCCATGATCAGAGGATTCGAATGAGGGAATCGGACATGCTGAGCGTCAAGCTCAGAGAAAGTTATCAACTCTTCCTCTGTTCGAGATTTCTTGGGAGTTCGCTCCTCCACATTCAGCATTGCAATGTCTTGGTCATGGCGTAAGGTCCGAGCGTATCGCTCCCTTGCCTTCCCACTATATCCTGCAAGGTGTGGGCCGCCACAGATGGTTAGTAATGTACCTGCCAGATGAGCTGGCTGTAAAGGTGACGAGTTTTGGCGTACATGCGCCTGCTCGTTGCCTCCTTGAGCCTCTCGCTTAGAACCTCCAGTGGCTCGTACATACCTCATCAGGTGTCCTTGTCTGATAAGGAACTCAATTTCATCTTTTAGCTGGTTACACTCATTTGTGTCATGACCATAGTCGTTGTAAAAACGACAAAACTTTGTTGTATCTCTCTTGTAGATATATTTCCTTATTGGCGCTAGTCGCTCGTAAGGGACATTGGAGCTGGTCACCTGGTACACCTCTGCTCTACTTTCAACAAGGGCCGTATAGTTGGTGAATCTTGGCTCGTACCAATTGCCCTTAGGGCGCTTATTTTTAGACGTCGACGGCTCGTTATTCGCCCTTTTTCCGCCATTTTCCTATTGCTTTTGCCGTTGCCATTGGGTTTATCTGACCCTTTGGAGGCTTTAGCGAGATCTTCCTTTGGTCCCTTGTCTTTCACATGCGACTTCCCTTTGTTAGCAATCACCTCTTCGAGCTTGATGTACCCGTCTACTCGATCCAAGAATTCTTGGGTACTCTTCATCCCATTTTCCTCAAACTGTTCCAGAGGGGTGAGTGACGTCGCACTCCAGGAGTAAGTGCCATCATTTTTCCCTCATCGCCAACCGTTTTAGCTCTAGCTGCTACTCACATAAAACACTGGATGTACTCCTTTAAGGACTCTCCCTCCTTCTGGCGTATCTCGACCAGCTGGTTGGCTTCAGTCGGGTGCACATGACCAGCATAGAATTGCCCGTAGAACTCCTTCACGAACATCTCCCATGACACTATGATAGCAGGAGGGAATTTAAAAAGCCATTCCTAAGCAGTATCAGATAGAGTGGCCGAAAAGATTCTGCAGCGGGCATCATCTGAAACCTTTTGGAAGTCCATCTGTATCTCGAACTTATTCACATGAGATATTGGGTCCCTATATCCATCGAAGTTGGGTAATACTGGCATCTTAAACTTGCTACGGGTTTCTGCCACGGCTATTGTTTGTATGAATGGAATGCCTCTTTTCCGATCATACTCGATGTGGGATGTCCGACTCCCTACTAGCTACTGGACAGCCTGGTTTAGCGCATCGATCTAAGCCTGCATAGCGTCCGGGATCACTGGGATGACTGGTGCCGGAGGAGCATACTCATTGTGCCTTTCGCGCTTGTCATTGAGCACATCCCTCAAGTCGTCATCTCTGTGCCTTTGCTCGCTAGTGCCCAACCGATCAAAAATGTTAGGCTGCCCCCCAGCGTTTTGGCTTGCAGGCCTATTTTCTCTTGGTGGGGGGTCCCTTTCTCCACCTCTCTCTTTTCCCTCAACCAGCATTCCCTCAGTCGGAATCAACTTTTTTATAGTCATGGTCGTCCCTGAAATGCGACCGAATATGGCTCGACCGGCTGATCGCACTATTTCCTCCTCTTGCTGGTATCTCCCGTGCGTCAGGGGGAGGCCTGCGTTGGTCAGTGGGTTCCCGGGCATTATTATATCGTGGGGGGCCCCTGACTGCAGAGCCTGACTCAGCATGCCTTCTGTTAGCAGAAGGAAACTGCCCCCTGCTCGGAGGATTTGGTTCCTCAACAGTATGGCATCTAGGGCTTCAGGGAGGCTGCCTGACCCTATTCTGCCTTTGATGCTGGGGATTATCACGACCAACATGAGAAGGTGGTTGTTGCTCAGGATCATGGAATGGAATATCTTGTTGAGTCGTAGGAGGTTGATTCAGCCTTGGAGGGCTTGCCGGTTGAGGTTGATGACTTGAGTTTGGGCCTTGTTGTGGTGGTGCCCTTGGTGGTTGATCTGGTTGAGAAGTCGGTGCAGCTTGCCCCCGGGATAACTAAATGGCTACTTCCAGGGCGGCAATGGTGTCTCTCTGTTGGCGGTCCATGTCAACCTGCCGCTCATCTAACTGTTGGCGTTGACGTTCAATTTCCCTCTGTTGTAACACCATCATCTCAGTCGCATTCTCCTGACTGGCCTTCAGATTGGCCAACTCCTCATGCAACACAATCAGTGTTGTCTTTAAGGTTTCAGAATCCATTTCCTCCTCTTCGAAATCAAACTGTGGTTCATCTTCAGTGACATTTTGTGGAGGAGGCTGGGTGGATGCAGTGCCAGAAGTCTATCTCATCTTCCTGGATGTTTTTGCCATTTGATTTTCTTGACAGTCTTGAATTCTTTCTCTCAATGAAAGCACCAAAATGTTGACCCTCAAATTGGTCAACGACACGGAGTCAGATAAACGATATAAAATAATATGAAAATAAGAAGAAATTCAAATGGAAAGGTAAACGACACAAGAAATATATAGTGGTACGGCCCCAATGAGATGTTAATAACCTACGTCCACTTAGTGTTCTTATTGCTGTAGAATCCCAACACTGTGATCAATGAACTAAGGTTCATGAGTTTCACAAGCCTCATGAGGATTACAATTTCGGTGAATAATAACGCTATAATTTTCTCTCAGAATTCCAAAGATCAAAAGTCCCCTCCCTTGAGCCCTTTGATTCTTATTTATTGGCTCAAGAAGGTTACATGGGCCAATGGGCCTTAATTACAATTAAGACTTGCGTATCTAGGTAATAAAATAAATTACAATTAATGCATAATTACAAGCTTACACATCTAAAGGAAATACATGAATGTATGCGACCAGGCTGGTCGCACATAAGTATGATGCTTGATAAACTAATACTCTTCTGGTCGATGGCCGAACAAGATACACTCACTTAAATCCATCGCGTGCATCCCATATGTATGTCAATCCTACCACGTCATCAGGTAGTTCATTTTTGGGTAAACATAATCCTCTTTGTTTTTGCAGCAATTAGTTTATATTGTTTACTCTCCTCTTTGCAGCACAGGTCTTTGCTTTGCTAAGTCTAGGCCCAAGGTAATTTTACTCTGTTATTTTTTCCTATATATTTTCTATGTTGGATGATGATTAAAGTAATGTTTTTTTTCTTCAGATTTTCTTTTGTAGTTTCCTTCTCATTAATTGTTTCTCTATCATATTAATTGTTATTAATTTCTATCTTCAATATTTATGCTAGATGGAAGATCAACCACAGGGTGTTAAAGAGGGTTTGGTGGAGTCAACTCAAAATGAGGTAGATTCTAAAAATGGAAAAGGAAAACATAGAAGAAAATTGACTTCAAATGTTTGGACTTGTTTTAATATGCTTCCTTTGGATCAAGATCATCAAACACAAAGAGCTGAATGCAAGCATTGTGGTAAAATATATAATGCCAACCCCAAGCATGCGACTGGAAACTTAAGTCATCACATGAAAAATTGTGAAAGAAGAGACACTCGTGATATTGGGCAGCTAGTGGTTTCTCAAGACAAAGGAATTGTGGCCTTAGGCTCAGAAAGGTTTGAACTGAATCACTTTCGTGAATTGATGTCTCATGCAATAATTTTACATGATTTACCTTTTTCATTTGTTGAATATGAAGGTGTGAGAGCTACATATGAATATTTGTATCCTGGAATCACTTTAGTAACTAGGAATACTACAAAGGATGATGTTGTTAAGATGTATGCACTAGAAAAGGCAAGGATTAAGTCAATGTTGAATAATAATTCTTGTAGAATTTGTTTGACATCTGATTTGTGGACTTCTATAGTGACTGATGGTTACATAACCATTACTGCTCATTTCATTGATAAAGATTGGGTGCTACAAAAAAGAATTTTAAATTTTTGTTTCATTCCTCCACTACATTCTGGTGTTGCAATATGTTCGACAATGTATGAGTTACTATGTGAATGGGGAATAAAAAAGAAGTTGTTTGCTCTTACTTTGGATAACACTTCTTCCAATAATGTGACTGTTGATTTATTGCAAAAATATTTGACAGCTAAAAATGCACTTCCTTGCAAGGGTAAATTTTTTCAAATTCGTTGTTGTGCCCATATTCTCAATTTGGTAGTACAAGCGGGGTTGAAAGATATTGATGGTGTGGTTTGTGAAAGTGAAAAATATGTTAGAGGTTCACAAGTTAGAAAGAAGAAGTTTCTAGAATGTGTCAATCTTGTAGGTCTTGACTCTAAGAGGGGTTTAAAGCAAGATGTGCCAACTAGATGGAGTTAAACTTTTCTTATGTTTGATAGTGCTATATATTATCATCGTGCATTTTTCCATTTGGAATTAATTGACAGAAGCTACAAGTATTGTCCTTTACCACCTGAATGGGAAAAAACTGAGAAGATTAATGAATTCTTAGAACAATTTTACAATGTCACTTGTAGTTTCTCTAGAACTGAGTATCCCACATCTAATTTGTATTTTCCATCAGTGTATTCTTGTAATTTTTCATTGAAAACAGCAAAGGAGAGTGATGATTCATATCTATCAAGTATGGGCAATTTAATGACTGAGAAATTTGAGAAGTACTGGAAAGACTTCAGTATAATATTGGCCATTGCAGTGGTTCTTGATCCTCGTTACAAGTTTAATTTTGTGGATTATGCATATACCAAAGTTTATGGTGTAAAGGGATCACCACAATTTCTTGAGGTAAAGGAGAATTTACACAAATTATTTTCTGAGTACTCTACAAAGAAGCCTTCCATGTCATTATGTAACGACCCAAATTTATTAATAAGGCTTAAGGGCCTTGATTAGTGTGCCGGGAGGGCATAATTGGAATATATATGATTTAATGATTTAAAGCATGTTATATGACTATTTGAATACTTGTGATGCATGACTATGTGTATTAGTATGCATGTAGGCCCTGATTAGGTTAGAATGGCATAATCGTAATTTTGTCTTGTTGCGGGCATAACTGTATACATATGCGATAATTGTTGAGACCACATTATTATGTGGATATATATGTGATCTGCGACTCGAGACGATCCTAGTGAACAGATTAGTGAAAAAGTCATGGCGGGGATTTATACCCGACTCGGGGTGAGCCTGGGGGTATAAATGGGAATTTAGTGAGTATATTGGAGTCTATTTTGACATCGAGGAATATAATTGGTGATTAATTAGATATCGGGAAGTAAGCGGGATATATTAGGGACACTTGAGGAATTAGCGGGAATTGGGTAAAATGACCAAAATGCCCCTAAGTGGATTAAAGGTTTAAAATTAAAAGGGAGGGCATAATGGTCATTTGGCTGGGAAGAGATAAGTATGCTAAGGCTTTATACTTAGTGGGAATTGTAGAAAAAGGTAGAAGGCTGAGGAAAGAAAGAAAAGAAGGAAAAGAAAGAAAAAGAAAAGGAAGGAAAACAGAGTAGTTTTCTTAGGGTCGGTTTGTGGTTCTCTCACCATTTCTCTTCATTCTTCTTGGAGCAAAACTCATAAGGGAGCTAGGTTAAGCTGAGTAACAAGAGTACTAAGCTAAAGCTTGAAGGGCTGGCAAAGGATTAGCAAGAACACATCAATATTTGAGGTAAGTCTTTAGAGTTTTCAGTTTCTGGTTTGGCTTGTTTAAGCTATGGTGTCTAAGCTGAGTTGATGGGAACCTTAGGGGAATTCAAGCCAAGGTTTGAGAAGGAGCAAGCTAAGGAGTTCTAGAAGCTAACTCAAAGTCGAATTTCCATCAAAGGTATAAAATTCTAAGCTTTAAACTTTGAAGTTCTGACTATTTTGCTGAGTTTCTAAAGTCTAGGAGCAACTATGGTGAATTTTGAGATTAGGGATGCATGTGATTGGGTTTTGAGTATTTGGGATGCTTGGGATGAGTGGAGTGTGTTAATAAGCTTGTTTTTGAGTTTGGTGAAGGTCTGGAGAAGTTTTGGTTAAGTTTGGCTCGGAGAAATCGCAGGAAGGGAAAATGTGTTGTTGGTTGTTTGAGACTAGCGCTACAGTGCTAGCCTTTAGGCGCTGTAGCACTAGGCCATGCTTTCTGGGAGATTTTGGTTCTGCTTGTAGCGCTGTAGCGCCCTCCTTAGAGTGCTGTAGAGCTGCCCTGTTTCCAGAAAGGGGTTTTAGGGTTATTTTCAAGGGTTTTTGACCAAGGGTTCGGGGTTCGATTCCACCACCCTATTTGGTGGAATTAGGACTTCCTGGAGGCTCAAGATTGGTCCCGAAACTAGGTTTTGGACTTGAGGTTTGGTGATGACTTTGACCTATGGTTGTGATTAGGTGAGCGCTAGGGCTCGAGAGGGATCGTGCTCAAGGAGTCAAGTGATCAAAGCTAGCGAACCTAAAGGTAAGAAAACTGCACCCGGTTATATGTTTGTGATGGGACTAAGTGCTCCCGATATCTGTATAATGTCAATGATGGTATTATGCCATGGGATATGTGATAAATGGCCTAAGGGCTCCGTACACAATATTTGCGCACATGGTGCGGCTTGGCAACTAGTAGCCGAGGACAGCTTAAATATTCACGAAGCTCAGTTTAAGCGGGCCAGAGTTAGTGGGATAACGGAGGGTGCGGCCTGAGGGTGCTAACCCTAGTTATCATTATAATTGATGTATGACATGAGTTGATACGTTTAGTATACTGAATACTTGATTATTCTGAATGTTTATATGGTTGAGAACATGTTTATGCAATATGAGATATTGGATTGTCTGTTGATTGCTTATGCTTTGTTGTTGTGTTTTCTTGCTGGGCCTTGGCTCACGGGTGCTACGTGGTGCAGGTAAAGGCAAAGGCAAGTTAGACCAGTCTTGAGACAGAGAGCTGCAGGGCTGAATGTACATAGTCAGCTGTTCGGTCGCCTTGGCCGAGGAGTGGACCAGGACAGGAATAGTTGAACTGTCTATTTTGCCTTAGTATGGCTAATGATGTATTTAAATTGTAAATCTTTTGTAAATGATTTTACTCTTAATATTTTTGGGATCCCGAGTAAACAGGAAATGTTTCTTTATAAGAAATGTGACTTTTAAGACCAAAATCTTTTAACCCTAGTTCCATTATATTTCCAGTAACACGTTTTTAACTAAATGACTTGATTAGCAAGTCTAGCACTTTTATAAACACACAGTGTAACAGTCTTGGCTATCCAAGGTGTTACACATTATCTTCGAAAAGTGATGCTCCAAGCACTTCAGAAACTCAGTACTTAAAAAAAATAAGACTCTCATGAAGGTAAATATAACTTGTTTAAGCTTTTGAATTTTGATTCTATTATATTACTTTCATATTGGTTTGAGTTTGATTTTTAAATGATTGCAGGACTTTCATTCTTTTGAAAATCAAGAACAAGCAGCTACACAAAAATCTGAATTGGAACTTTATTTAGATGAACAAAGATTAAGTATCAATGTAGATTGTGATATTCTTGACTATTGGAAAGGAAATCCATTTCAATATCCTGAGCTTGCTGCTATGGCTCGTGATGTTTTGAGCATTCCTATATCTGCTATTGCCTCAAAAGCTGCATTTAGTGTGGGTGGTCAGGTACTTGATCAATATAGAAGTTCACTTAAGCCAGACATAGTTGAGTCATTGATTTGCACAAGAGATTGGCTATTTCGAGATATGGGTAATTTAATTCATTTTTTATCATATATTTTATTATATATATATCATATGTTAATTTTTGTTTTATAAAAGTATATAGAGAACACAAAATCTATTCGTATGGCTGTGGATACAATTATTGAGATGTGTTTAACTTGGATATCAATGACTATACATATTCAACATTTTCTCAAACTCAATGTTCTCATGACAGTGTTCAACAAGACAGTAGTGTCCTAATGGAAGGTATTTTGAATATTTCATTTGCTATTATATTTATAATTTTTTATGTGCACCATTCTCACTATGTAAATCTTGATTTCCTTTAATACTCTCTGTAGGTTGAACTTCAAATTTTGAAACTGCCTAGCAATGGGGATTGATGAGCCAACTTGTTATTAGTTTAACTTAGAGACTAGAACATTGAATTTATCATTTATATTATGTTTGAGATAAAGATTGGAATTTTGAATTTATCATCTTTATATTATGTTTGAGTAGATTAAAACTATGAATTTATGTATGGTATTTGTAATTGTTGTATTATTGTGTGTTTGAGTGACAGGTTTTATAATATTCATTATTATGTTAATCATGTCAATTTCGTGTTGTGTCATTACACGTTTAATTGTGTATTAAACATGTCAGTTTCAGATTTGTGTCAAACGACAAATTTATTAAACGTGTTATCATGTCGTGTTGTGTGACCTGCTAAGATAATCATATCGTGTACGGGTTTGGATTTTTGACACGAATAATAATCGTGTCGTGTTCGTGTTTATCCTAATCGTGTCGCGTCATAATCGTGTTGATACGATTATGACACGATAACACAAATTGCCAGCCCTACCTTTAAGGGAGTTGGTGGTAACAAATGCAAGGAAAACGTGATATTAGTTGGTTTTATTGGAAAAAAAAAAGATTTTAGGTATATACATGTATAAAATCGAAAATGTTAAGTATTTATGCCACAATTACCTTAAAAATAATTTATAAAATTTGTTGATGATAGTCTATCTTTATTCCATAGCTCGAAATATCTTAACAATGGTGTTCAAGAACATGTTGTGCATATTTTTAGCATGGAAGCAAGCAAATAGTAATTTAATTGTTATGTGAGTAAGAAGTATGAATTAACATCACTCTGTTCGTGTTTACTAAACTAATCTAGGTGAGTATTTTTGCTCGTGAGTTCCATGGAGATATAGTATTAAGATACATGTACGTAAGTGAGGACTTAAAGCTCGGCTATTCTGATGTTTCTCTTCAGTTCTGCATCTGATATATATACGCGTACATATGATATGTATTCAGGCTTGTTGGTTTCGGTCTATCACTTTTTTATAGTTTAAGAAATTATATAATGTATAATGATAGTTTAGAAAGTTATCTCAGTGTTTTAGATAGTTTCAAAGGTTTTTTTTGGTGCCAATTAAGATTGTAGTTTCATTGTATCTGATTTGTAAAATAGGTTCTCTGTATTTTTCTTGAACTATGTTGGGTAGGATAATTAGAGGATCATTCATTGTTGTACTTTTCTGTATTTGAGGTTGTTAATTTTTTTTATTATTCACCTTGACTCGTATATAGTTGCTGCCTACTTGATTTACTCTTTTATTGGCTGTAAAACAAAACCTATCTCATCTCCCTTTTCACCCTTGTTACCAGGAGGACATCATTGTATGTCTTTTGTTTATACTAAGATAATTTTTTACCATTAGTTCTAATAGTTTTTTTGGGTATTGGGCCTTGAACGGTGTCATTCTCTTTCAGAATCTTGCATTTCTATTGCTGGTTTAATGTTACTTTCAATTTAATAATTTGTTTTGCCACCGGCTACAACCGTCTCAAGTTAATAATGATTTTTTTATACAACATTTTATCAGGTATGTGATTAGTCTTGTGCCAATTTATGACATTGATTGTGTAATAATTAGTAACAAGTCAATTTTATGGTTTTGAATATGTTATGTTCAGTTATAAATTCCCATTTATAGCATCAGTTTTGTTGTGTTCAGTTACAAGTGTCATTTTATGGCTTTGATTATATTATATTCTTTTACACGTGGTATTTTATGGCTTTGATTATGTTATTTTCAATTACAAGACTGCGGTTATGCTATATTTAGTTACAAGAAAAATTCAGTTACTTTTTTTCATTCCATTCAGAGTTATTGTTCAGTTACTTTTTGTTGGGGTTATAGCTTAACACACAATTTAAATGTTGTAATTTAAATAAATCAAAATCCAAGATGATCTAGTTCACATTAGAAGAATAACACAAATAAGATCAAGAGATAGAATGGACCTTTCGAGAGAAATCCTTAGTTACATAAAATCATAAAGACTATGATTTTATGTGAATCAAAGGAGATGACAAAAAGCTTGACACAAATTGAATTTGTTGTCCAAAAATCTCGATTCCTAGCCTCCCCTTAGAGATTGCTTGAAGATAGTACAAGTTGGAATGAGATTGAGATTTACAAGCCTTGATCTTCAAACAAGTCAAGCTTTCTTGATGAAGATCTTTGAGAAAACTAATAATATTTGTGAGTTAGAGAGAGAGAGAGTGATCAATTCATCAAAATCTCAAATGATCTTGTTAAATAGTATAGAAACCGTCATTATTATTAGTAAATGTGATTATGGCATTTTAAAATAAGTTTTGGAGTCAAAATCACGTAACTGTACGATCTTGAACGGACCGACCATGTGCCACCTGCACATAGGCGATGCAATGCCTCTCTGGTGACGCATTGCCTACATGCAGGCGTTGCATCACCTGTTAGGGGTTTTGCATCCTGAGCGATGTGTCGTCTCCCACATGCGATGCAACGCATATGTCTCTAAAATAACACCCCGGATATTTCCCCAAAACATATCCAAATACCTCAAAACTTTTTGATTACTTTTATATACTCCAAAGAGATACTTTGGACCCAAAAATATAATTTATAGATGTCTATACCATAAGTCAACCCTTTCGTGTTGATTTTAGCGAATTCGTTATGGTTTTTGAACTTCTTTGTGCCTAAATTTCATTATGTATTTAATCAATCCTAACAATCCCCCACTCGGTTAAATACATCCTCTTTCTCTAGCCTGAATGATATTAGTGCACAAAATAAAGTAACTTTCAGTTTGAACTTTATCTTAGTGAAAATACTACAAGGCTTTATCGAAATGCTAAGGTATTCTTAAAAGATCGAACACAACATTCCTAGTGATAAGTCCGGTAGTATCTCACACACCTTTATCTGATTACTCATGTAATTCCCACTTTACACGCTTAACACTTTTATGGCCTTGTGCTTATCCATTCATGAACTATCCTGAGAGAAAACTCGTACTCTCTTGAGAGGTGAGAGGTGGCACCACCTCCAGGTTCACATAGATGAAATCCTTACAACATCTTTGCCACCTTTAGAGATGCTTGTTGTTCTTCAAAATGAATTTCATTAAAAGCCTATGGCTTAACCCTCATGTCTAGTAGCAATCAACATTAACTATCCTAGATGGAACTTTAAGTGGTTAATGTTGTAAACTATTCCCTTATCAACAACTTTTTCTTACCCATTGAACTCTACACTCAATGTATACAGGCTTTGAGTTGGGTTGCCATCATTGAGGAATCTATTAGTCAAGGAGTTTTAGTCTCATCCCTCTATTTGTAGAACTTAACAAATCAGCCCCTAGAGGTTTGCTAAATGAATCTGTTAAGTCCTCACACGACTTGACATATGAAATTGATATGAATCCCTTATCATTCTAGACATTCAATTGTATATCTTATTGTAAGCTCTAAACAAAATGACTTGATTATCATAATATGTCGAGATCACCGATACATCAACCACAATTTTTGGTATCTCCAGCATGAAATCTCTTAGGCAATTGGCCTCTTTGTCGGTTGCCGCTAGAGCTACAATCTCGGACTCCATGGTTGAGTGACATATACACGTTTGTTTCTTAGATCCCCAAGAAATTGCACCCCCACCAAGGGTGAACACCCGGCCAGTTGTAGAGAGATTATCTCCTATACAAGATATCCAACTTGCGTTGGAATATCCTTCAAATATCTTAGGAAAATTTTAATATTGGAGGTGTGGTTCTCTGGTCCTTTTGAGGTATCCAAAAACTCTTTCTATTACCTTCAAATGTTTGACACTCGGATTGCTAGTAAATCTACTTTGTTTATTAACCACAAATGAAATATCAGCTCTTGTACAATGTGCGACATATATTAAACTCCATATTGCACTTACATGCTCTAATTGAGCCACCACTCTCCCTTAATTCTTTGCAAGCTTTTGACTTGATTCAAAGGGCGTGTTTTCATCTTTGATATTAAGATGACTAAATTTGTCAAGCATCTTCTCAATAAAATGAGCTTGACCTAAGGCATATCCATACAAATTTCTTCTAACTTTGATACCTAGTATGGTATTGACCTCTCCAAGGTCTTTCATCTTAAAAGAAGAAGATAGAAACATCCTTGTTTCTATTATGCCTTTCATGTCATTACTTAATATCAACATATTATCAACATATATACACACTAGAATGACAGTCATCACAAACCTTAGAGTATAAGCACTTGTCCACGCTATTGTGTCTAAACCAATTCAAAACAATTACTTCATCAAACTTCTCATGCCATTGTTTTGGTGCTTGTGTTAAACCATATAAAGATTTAACAAGCCTACACACACCTTATGTTAATTTATTGTTCCATGTAAACCCCCTCATCGAGATTACCATTTAGTAATGTCGTTTTGACATCCATATGATGAACATATAGGTTGTGTATTGATGATAAGGCAAACAACATTCTTATTGAAGTTGTCTTTGCCATCGATCCATAGGTATCAAAATAGTGTATGCCTTCCTTTTGTCTAAACCCTTTGGCCAACAACCTTGCTTTAAAGGCTTGGATGGTCCCATTAGTGTGATATTTTCTTCTAAATACCCACTTACAACCTATTGGCTTTTATCCATGTGGTAGAACAACAATATCCCAAGTGTGGTTAGAAATAATTGAATCCATCTCATCATATATTGCATCCTTCCAAAAGGTAGAGTCCCTCGAAGATATAACTTGTTGGAAGGTTTTAGGATCATCCTCTACTTCTAAGTGTCTCCCTTGTGATTACCCTCTACTAAGTAAAGAGTTTCAACTTGTGAGATTTTATCTTGTGATCATATCTCTTAAATCCTTTGGCTTCTTCTAAGCAATAGTTGTTGCTCTACAACCCTTGAAGGTAACTCCTCTTGAGTTCTTTCTAATGAGATGGTTCATTAAGGTTTGTTGTCACTATACAACACGTTCTCAAATAACTCAACTTCTCTTGATTCATTTATGACATTAAACTCCAATTCTAATAGTCTACATGCCTTTATATTTGAGGCATAGCCTACAAATACACACTTAATGGCCCTTGGACCCAACTTGGTCCTTTTAGGCTCCGCGCTCTTGCAATAGGCAAGGAACCCCCATACATTGAGATACCCTAGGCTAGGTCTCTATCCTTTCCATATCTCATATGGTGAAATTTGATTATTCTTTTGTAGAGTCCCAGAATGTCTACTTAGCTAGTTAGATAGTAGTAGTAGTAGTAGTAGTAGTAGTAGTAGTAGTAGTTAGTATTAGTTAATAGTATGTTAGTTGCCGTAGATTTTGGTTCAAGTCGGGACATAGTTGGAAACTCATAGCAACAGTTATGGATTTTATAAGTTTAACTTATAGTTTAATAATATTAATTATAACATAAGGTTTGATTAATATTGTTGGTCATAGAAATATATTTATTATAACCTAAGGTTTAGATAAAACCATTAAGAGCATGACACTTGTCATAATCATGATTATTAAGGAATTAAGTATTTTTGATGAATACTTTTAATAAAAGAAAGATCTAGAAGCTCTAGAACCTTCCAACAGCTGTTAGGATCGTATTATGACTCAGTCAAAGCTTTTATCCAATTATAATTATGCTGAAAAAGTGCAAATACGTGTTTGATATATCAACGTATGCCGATATATTGCAGCATAGGGGTTGATATATCGCTTACGGAAGATACGGAAAACATGTCAACTTTGCACAAACGTACGAACGGGGCTCGGGATTAGGGTAGAGCTGATATATCACCTATAGGGGGCTATATATCGCCCTTAGTGATGATTTTTGAAAAGTTTGGTTTTGGATTTTAAAAAATACTCTTAATCACTTAGACCTGCCTTTGAACGATTTTGACTGAGTTCTGGGCGTCAGTTGAACGAAAATTCAAATCTTTTTCATTTTATAATCATTTGTTTATTCAAATTAAAAGGGGTTAGTTTCACTCCTTGAACTCTATAGATAGAACCTAGTGCTCAGCCATTTTCTCCATTCTTCAAGCATTTGATCAGAGCCTCCAAGGTGCTAGTGTTACTATAGAGAGATACACTCGGGTTTGGGTTAAAGCTTTATCATTCTAAGCTTTTATAAACACTTGGGAAGTGAGACATAGTGTGATTTCGTTATTGAGGTTTAGACCAATCCATAAGGTTATTCAAGGTATTTATATTCCTAAGTTTAGTTCTGTATGATTCTTTAGTTTTCTTTTAGATCCTAACTCTTGTTATTTATTCGTGATTAGGTGTTTAAGTTCTTGAAACTTAAGGTCCTTTTTGGTAAGTTTCTTCTTGATGGTTTAGTTCTCAAATTCATCTTTATTCTTTAGAGATTCTCACCATCTTTATTGATTCATGAAGATATGTTAGATGAAGGGTCATGTAGAGTCCCAGAATTTTACTTAGCTAGTTAGATAGTGGTAGTAGTAGTAATAGCTAGTAGTAGTTATAGTATGTTTATTACTGTGGATTTTTGGTTCAAGCCGGGACTTAGTTGAACACTCGTAGCAACACTTATAGATTTTATAAGTTTAACCTATAGTTTAAGAATATTAATTATAGCATAAGGTTTGATTAATATAACTGATTATAAGGATGTCATTTATTATACTATAAGGTTTAAATAGAACTAATAAGATCATGACACTGGTCATGTGCATGTTTCTTAAGAAATTAAGTATTTTTGATGAATAGTTTTATAAAAGAAATATTTAAAAACTCTAGGACCTGCAAGCAGCTTTAAAACCGTATTATGACTCAGTCAAAGCTATTTATCCAATTCAAATTAAGCTAAAAAAGTGCAATTACGTATATAGTATTTCAGCGTATGCCGATATATCACAGCTATAGGGGCAATATATCGCCACACGAGGAATACGAAAACACGTCAACTTCGCAATGAGCACTCGAGACATAAGCCCAGGTGATATATCGCCTATGATGGGCGATATATCGGCCCTAGGGTTATATTTTCAAACGTTTTTGAAACCGAGCTCAATTCATTCCTTAACCTCTTGACCAGCCTCTGAACGTTTTGACCGAGTCTTATGCCTCTGTTGAATGAATATTCAAATATTTTTTCAATTAATACTCATTATTTTTATTCAAGCTAAAATGAGGTAGTTCACTCCTTGAACTCTATAAATAGGACCTAATACCCAACCATTTCTCTCATTCTTCAAGCTGTGTTCAGAGCCTTCAAGCTGCTAGGGTTACTATAGAGTGATAAACACTTGAGTTGGATAAAAGCTTTATAAACACTTGGTAAACTGTTAAAATTAGTGAAGGATTATGACTGCGAAATCCTATACCACCCAGGAAAGGGAAACGTAGTTGCTGATGTGCTAAGTAGGAAGAATTATGGAGGTCTAGCAGCATTAGCTGGAATAGAAAAGCCGCTACAGCAGGAGCTGATCAGTGTCAGAATATAAGTAGTCATCGGTAAGCTAGCTAACTTGTCCATCCAGTCCAGTCTGTTAGAAGAAATACGGATCGGGAAAAGGCATTATGACACATTAGTAGTACATATGGATGTAGTTAAAGAAGCCAAGGCCACAGATTTCTCAATATCAGGATCGGGGTTATTAAGATATAAGGATCAGATATGTGTGCCAAATGATCAAGGGATTAAGATGAAGATTTTAGAAGAAGCGCACAATTCCCCATACTCAGTTCACCCAGGGTCGACCAAGATGACTCACGATATTAAGGCAATATATTGATTGCCAGAAATGAAGAAGGATATAGCAGAATTTGTGTCTAAATGTTTAGTATGCCTGCAAGTGAAAGCAGAACATCAGCAGCCTGCAGGCTTATTGCAAACACTTAGCATACCACAATGGAAATGGGACGATATAGCCATGGATTTCGTGATGGGTTTTGTAGAGTCCAAGAACTTTACTTAGCTAATTATTTAGTAGTATTATAGTATGTATAGTATTATCTTCGTTACTGTGGATTTTTGGTTCAGACCGGGAATTATTTGGACACTCATAGTAGTACTTATAGATTTTCTAAGTTTAACCTATAGTTTAAGAATATTAAGTATAACCTAAGGTTTGATTATATGACTGATATTAAGGATAATATTTGTTATACTATAAGGTTTAGATGAGGACCAATAGGATTTTAAGCACATGTTATGAATGAATGATTAAGAATTAAGTATTTTGAGGATTAAATTTAATAAGGAGTAAAGTTTGAATGTTATAAGGTCAGTCAGCAGCTTTGAATACGTTGAGGGCTTAGTCAAGGCTGTTTACTCCATTCAAACTTAGCTAAAAATGTGTAATTTCGTGTTTAATTAATCAGCGTGTGCCGATATATCGCAGCACGTAGATATGGAAAACACAAGACGATGCACGACAGCCTCGGGCATACTGGCCCAGGCGATATATCGCCTACAGGGGGCGATATATCGCCTCCTTCAGTGTATTTTCAAAATTTTTTGAATTCTTTTCCTTTCAGCCATTCAACCTCTTGATAAGTCCAGCATCTTTTTGAACGAGTCTTCAGCCTCTGCTGAACGATTATTCAAACTATTTTCACCTAAAAAGCTATTATTTTTATTCAAGTAAAATCAAGATCCTTTCATTCCTAAACTCTATAAATAGGACCTAGTACCCAGCCATTATTCATCTTTTGCTCTAACTTCAGAGGCTGCTAGTGCTAAGTGAGTGTGAGAGTGTAAACACCTGGTTTGGGGAAATCATAAGCTTAAACATCATAAGCTTATCAAACACTTTGGGAAGTAAGGTTCTATAGTATTTCGGTTGTGGTGTAGATTGGTCTTACAAGTGTTTGAGGTAAACCAAAACTCTAGTTCATTTGTTTTATGTTATTTTCTTTCTCATAACCTTCTACTCAATCTCCTAACCTCATTCTTATTTTGGTTAGGAAATCTAAGTTCTTGAGCACATAAGTTGAGGTAAGCATGTTTTTCAATGGTTTAGTCTTCCCATTCCTTTTCATCTCTTTTTCTTCATTAGACTCACTCTTTCTCATAATGGTTATTAGGAGTGTTCCAAAGTCCCAACGCTGTCCACATATCCTGGTAACTTTGGTAAGGAAAATAGGATAGAATCTATATGTTTTATGCTTGTGTTATCTTATGTGATATGCTATATGTTATAAATATGTTATGAAATGTGTATGTTTGTAGGCTTGGGCATATGACCCATATGACTAGCAAGACCCCAAATAGATTATGGGCATATGACCTACTTAGCTAGTAGGACCCCACTAATCTCATGGGCATATGACTTGTTTAGTCTATGGGACCCCAAGTAATAATGGCCATTATAATAAGTGTATGTAATAAGTGTTATGATACGTCTTTATGTTTATTACGAAATTTATGTTTATGACTATGTGTTAGATTTTCCTTGCTGGGCATTAGGCTCATTCCTTTTTGTTTTATGTGCAGGAAAATAGCTTTAGAGGCGGTAAGATTCGTGGACGCTTAGAGAATGTGTATCAATGGTGGATGGAGTCAAGGAGTCGAGAGTTCGATTTCTCAAGGATAGTCTTGTTTTATTTTTATGGTTTTACATGTATTTTCCGCAATTTCTATGTAACTCCTTTTTACTTTAAGTTATGTTTTGTTTTAAAGACAATGGGTACCCATATCCTACTTATTTTATGAAAGTAACTTTTGTTTTTACAAGTTTCTAATAAATTTATGGTATTTTCGCAAATGTAAGTCATATTAAGGTTTGTATGTATAGTTTCATTAATGGTCCAAAAGTCTAGAGTAGTGAGTCATTACAGGTTTGTCGCGAACAAGTAAGCAGCATGATTCAGCTTGGGTAGTAATTGATTGACTAACCAAGTCAGCTTATTTCCTGCCTGTTAAGACTTCATACACAACAGATCAATACTCAGACATTTTTATCCAAGAGATAGTACGATTGCATGGAATCCCTAAGACAATAGTATCCGATAGAGGATCGGTATTTACATCAAGATTTTGGGGAAGCTTACAGCAAGCCATGGGTGCTAAGTTAAGTCTTAGTACAACATTTCATACTCAGACAGATGGCCAGTCCGAGCGCACCATACAAATTTTAGAAGATATGTTGCGCGCTTGTGTACTTAATTTCGGAGGATCATGGAATAAGTACTTGCCGCTGATAGAATTCTCCTACAACAATAGCTACCAGTCAACGATCGGATGGCACCTTACAAGTTACTTTATGGAAGAAGGTGCTGATCACCGTTACTTTGGGATGAGGTAGGAGAAAGGCAGCTTCTTAGTTTTGAAGCTGTTAGAAAAGCTTAGGAAGTAGTAGCGCTGATTAGAAAGCGTATGCTCGCTGCTCAAAGCCGTCAGAAAAGTTATGCAGATGCCAAGCGGCGTGATGTGGAATTCAAAGTCGGAGATCAAGTCTTCTTGAAGATATCCCCTATGAAAGGTATGAAGGGGTTTAGGAAGAAAGGCAAGCTTAGTCCCCGGTTTATAGGTCCTTTTGAGATATTGGACAAAGTGGGAACAGTTGCATCTAAATTAGCCCTATCGCCAGCACTAGCAGATAGCCATAATGTGTTCCACATCTAGATGCTACGTAAGTATGTATCAGACCCATCTCACGTCCTCAAGTACGATACGATAGCACTCCAGAAAGACTTGAGTTACGAGGAACGACTGGTTAGCATCCTATATAGAGGGATGAAGAAGTTACGGTCCAAGAGTTTTCCGATTGTCAAACTCCTATGGAGTAATAGTTCTGAACGGGAGGCAACGTGGCAGTTGGAGGAAGACATGTTAGCATGGTATCCAGAATTGTTTGGTAAGTAAATTTCGAGGACGAAATTCATTTTAGTAGGGGAGAATTGTAGAGTCCCAGAATTTTACTTAGATAGTTAGATAGTGGTAATAGTAGTAATAGCTAGTAGTAGTTATAGTATGTTTATTACTGTGGATTTTTGGTTCAAGCCGAGACTTAGTTGAACACTCGTAGCAACACTTATAGATTTTATAAGTTTAACCTATAGTTTAAGAATATTAATTATAGCATAAGGTTTGATTAATATAGCTGATTATAAGGATGTCATTTATTGTACTATAAGGTTTAAATAGAACTAATAAGATCATGACACTTGTCATGTGCATGTTTATTAAGGAATTAAGTATTTTTGATGAATAGTTTTATAAAAGAAATATTTAAAAACTCTAGGACCTGCAAGCAACTTTAAAACCGTATTATGACTCAGTCAAAGCTATTTATCCAATTCAAATTAAGCTGAAAAAGTGCAATTACGTGTATAATATTTCCGCGTATGCTGATATATCGTAGCTATAGGGGCAATATATCGCCACACGAGGAATACAAAAACACGTCAACTTCGCGACGAGCACTCGAGACATAAGCCCAGGTGATATATCGCCTATGATGGGCGATATATCGACCCTAGGGGTATATTTTAAAATGTTTTTGAAACCGAGCTCAATTCATTCCTTAACCTCTTGACCAGCCTCTGAACGTTTTGACCGAGTCTTAAGCCTCTGTTGAACGAATATTCAAATATTTTTTCAATTAATACTCATTATTTTTATTCAAGCTAAAAGGAGGTAGTTCACTCCTTGAACTCTATAAATAGGACCTAATACCCAACCATTTCTCTCATTCTTCAAGCTGTGTTCAAAGCCTTCAAGCTGCTAGGGTTACTATAGAGTGATAAACACTTGGGTTGGATAAAAGCTTTATAAACACTTGGGAAGTAAGATAAATAGTGTGTGTTTCAATATCGAGGTGTAGTTTGGTTCTAGTACATTCAAAGGTATTCCTAATCTTAAGTTCATTTCAGTTTAGTTCTTTAATTTTCATTCAGATCCTAACTCATTGTTTCCATTCTTGGTTAGGTATTTAAGTTCTTTGAAATTAAGGTTTCTTTTCGGTAAGTTTCTTCTCGGTGGTTTAGTTCTCTTGTTCATCATCTCTTTTCTTTAGAAATACTCACATTCTTATTGTTTTTAGGAGTGTTCCAAATCCCGTCCTTGTTCTCACATCTAGGTTTTGGTAAGGAAAATAAGATAGAATTATATATGTTTATAGGTTATGTTATGTTGACATTATGTATAATATGTTTATAGACCTTGGGCATATGACTTGTATAGCCAACAAGCCCCACCAATCTATTGGACATATGACTTGTTTAGTTAACAAGCCCCAAGTAGTATAATGGCCATTGTAGTATATGACATATGTTTATAGTATATGTTTATGATATAGTTTATGTATATGTTTTATGTTAATAGTAGATTTTCCTTGCTGGGCATTAGGCTCATTCCTTTCTTTTTATGTCTGTAGGAAAATAGTTATGGCGGCAGAAGGATTCTTGGCAGCTTGGTTTGTGTATTGAGGAAGAAGGGATTTGATGGACTGCGTGAACGATTCGAGGACGTCGTTATTTTTTTTTAGTCTCTTTAAATCACGTTTTTATGTATTTTTCCGCACTTAGCTTTGTAAACAATTTCAGTTAAGTTTGAAGTTATGTTTTATTTTCAAACAATGGGATCCCATACCGTTCATTTATGTATTTTAACATTTACTTTAGAGTTTTTAATAAAGTTGTGAATGTTTCTTATGTATGTTTTCTCAAAAATAGCATCTATGTATAGTAGTTTTAATGGTCCAAAGTCTTAGAATTAGTTGGGTCATTACATGTCATATATAGAAGATCCTGATTTTTAGATTAGTTTATTTCTTTATTTATTTTATTTATTATTTTTGCAATTATGATTGTACATAGTGAAAACCTTTTTCCAAATAAATATCATTGTTATTTTTGAATGACATGTATGAGTTTGATTTTTTTTTACGATCATAATAAATAATAAATTTAATAAATAATGACCAAGTTCGGTGAATGTGGTTACAAATCAATGGACCAGGTTCTATATTGAGAGTTAGGGGGCCATAGTAGTGGGAGCGATTTTACTGATCCCAGCCCTCCCTCAATATGGTTAACTTTGGAACAACGTCGAGTTTCGAGCCTGAGAATTAAGTCATATAGGATGATTAGAAACACACTTAGAAAATAATAAAGATGGCTTATTTTTCTAAGTATAGATACACACCCTAATAATAAAGAAGGCTTATCTAATTTTTCATAAGAAGTCATAATTAATAGTCAGAGTTATGTTTGCTTAGATTAAGTTTTGTCTTAGAGCCTATTTGGGTAAGTTCTAACATGTTTTTCTCGACTGTTAGAACTCCGCTGAAGATGTTGCTCAGAAAATCTGCACGCACCAATGCCAATGCCTCCAATGTCGCTCCTGAGACTAATGAAGTCCCTCAAGTTCGCATATGGGGAGCGCGTGCTACCACTACTGTTGCTAACTGAAGTGCAACGTCGCTGCTGGTTGACAACACTGCAGAAATTGTTAGACTTTGACAACAAGTGGAGGAATTGATGCAGCAACAACGACAACAGGCTCAGCCATAGACTCAACCTCAACTGCATCCTCACCAAATGGCACCCCAACAAGTAGGTCCGTATAGGGGATGCCCAATGGAAAATTATGTGCCCTACCCAGCTCTGTACATGGAGCCAATCTACGAATGATTTCTCAAGAAGCACGCTCCAAAATTTGAAGGGACAACAGACCCTTTCGAGGCGGAAGAATGGCTCAGAAATGTAGAGCCAATCCTAGCGCACATGAATCTCGGCAACGTAGACTGCATATCCTATGTTTCTTCTCTGCTTAAGAAGGATGCTAGAATATGGTGGGACTTAGTTCAGCAGACTCACAACGTCGCCACCATGACATGGACCAGATTTGTGGAGCTCTTCCACAAGAAGTACTACAACTCGACAGTCGTTGCGACAAGGGTCGAGGAGTTCACTAGTCTTAAGCAGGGCAACTTGACGGTAGCAGAGTATGCTTGGCAGTTCGACCGACTAGCCAAGTTTGCACTAGAGTTGGTTCCAACTGACTTTCTGAGGGTTACCAAGTTCGTTAGAGGACTTAGACCAAAGATTGAGATAGGGTTTAAACTAGCGAACCCTGGAAATACTACTTATGCCGATGCTCTAGAAACGTCTATAGAAGTAGAAAGGCTTTAGGCGAATGTTAGTAAGGAGGAAGCTAGTAAGCCTGAGCCTAAACAGCAGAGTGAACCTCAGAATGGTCGAAACAACCACAACAACAGCCATCAGCCTAGCAACAATAGTAATGGTAAGAAAAGAACGCATCCTGACAACAAGCAGTTCGACAACGATAAAAGAGCACGAAAAAATAATGGAGGTAGTAGGTTAGGTTATGTAGAATACCCGCAGTGCTCTAAGTGCCAAAAGAAACATCCTGGTGAGTGTTGTGCAAACACCAAGGGATGCTACAATTGTGGTCAGGAAGGTCACCGAAAGAGGGAATGTCCCCAGTTCAAGCTAGAAGAGAAAAAAGACAACAAGATGGTTCCTGCCAGAGTCTTTGCTTAACCCAGGGAGAAGCTGACGCTAGTAATAAAGTAGTCACAGGTCAGATATCTATCCTCAATCATGTATGTTCAGTATTATTTAATTCGGGAGCCACTCACTCGTATATCTCATTAGGAATGATAGAGAAATTAGACAAACATTGTGAAAGATTTAAAACTAGGTTTGTGACGGAATTTCCTTCGGGTGAAATAGTCCTGCCATCACGGATAGTACGAGGCGTATCGATCAAAATTGAGGACGTAGAACTAGAAGGAGACCTGATAGAATTAGAGATCAAAGACTTCGACGTGATACTGGGCATGGATTGGCTAGCAAGGCATGGCGTAACCATCGACTGTAGACGTAAGCAAGTAACGTTCGAGACTCCTGACGGTCAGAGACTATGCTTTATGGGAAAAGTATCAGGGCTACGCACACTGCTTATTTCATCTCTCAAAGCTAAGAGGATGGTAGAAAAAGGATGTCTATCATTCTTAGCCAGCGTCACAGATGTGGTAAAGGAAACACCACTAAAAGTTGGAGACGTCCGCATTGTAAAAGAATTCCTAGAAGTATTTCCTGACGACTTACCAGGGTTGCCGCTGACTCGGGAAATTGACTTCACAATCAAACTAGTAACAGGCACCGACCCTATCTCCAAGGCACCATACCAGATGGAACCTACCAAACTCAAGGAGTTAAAGAAGCAGTTGCAAGAACTCTTAGACTTGGGTTTCATTAGACCAAGCCATTCACCATGGGGAGCACCGGTTCTATTTGTGAAGAAGAAGGACAGAAGTATGCAGATGTGTATAGATTACCGCGAGCTGAATAAGGTAACGATTAAGAATAAGTACCTGCTACCCCGGCTTGACGACTTGTTTGATCAACTTCGAGGAGCGACTGTGTTTTCAAAGATTGATCTACGGTCCGGGTATCACTAGCTCAAGGTTTGGAGAGAGGATATTCATAAGACAACTTTTAGAACTCGTTATGGACATTACAAGTTTCTAGTTATGTCTTTTGGTCTTACCAACGCTCCAGCTGCATTCATGGATTTAATGAATAGGGTCTTCAAGGATTACTTGGAAAAATTCATCATAGTGTTCATCGACGATATCTTGGTGTACTCAAAGGATGAAGTCGAGCACGAGGAGCATTTAAGGTTGACCTTGTCACGATTGAAAGAACATCAACTTTATGCCAAGTTCAAGAAGTGCAAATTTTGGCTTTCACAAGTAGCGTTCCTCGGCCACATTGTATCCAAAGACAGAGTTGCAGTAGACCCATCTAAGGTAGAGGCTGTGATAGATTGGCCAAGACCAAAGAACGCGTCAGAGGTAAGAAGTTTTCTGGGACTAGTAGGTTATTATCAGAGGTTTGTAGAGGCCTTTTCTAAGATAGCCACTCCGCTTACCAACCTGACCCGGAAGCCACAGAGGTTCAACTGGACTGATAAGTGTGAAGAGTGCTTCCAGTTGCTTAAGGATAAGCTATGCTCAACACCAGTAATTTGTGTACCGACACCCAACGACAAGTTTGTAGTCTACTGTGATGCGTCAAAGCAAGGGTTGGGTTGTGTGCTGATGCAGAACGATAAGGTAATAGCGTACGCCTCAAGGCAGTTGAAGGAGTACGAGCAACGCTATCCAACGCACGATATGGAGTTGGCAGCAGTGGTCTTTGCGTTGAAAAACTGGCACCATTATCTTTGTGGAGAACAATGTGAGATTTATATGGACCACAAAAGCTTAAAGTATTTCTTCACTCAAAAGGAGCTCAATACGAGGCAGCGCAGGTGGTTAAAATTAGTGAAGGATTATGACTGCGAAATCCTATACCACCCAGGAAAGGCAAACGTAGTTGCTGATGCGCTAAGTAGGAAGAGTTATGGAAGCCTAGCAACATTAGTTGGAATAGAAAATCCGCTACAGTAGGAGCTGATCAATGCCGGAATAGAAGTAGTCATTGGTAAGCTAGCTAACATGTCCATCCAGTCAAGTCTATTAGAAGATATTGGGATTGGGAAAGGGCATGATGACACATTAGTAGCACATATGGATGAAGTTAAAGAAGGGAAGGCCACAGATTTCTCGATATCAGGACAGGGGTTCTTGAGATATAAGGATTGGGTATGCGTGCCGAATGATAAAGGGATTAAGACGAGAATTTTAGAAGAAGCATACAATACCCCATACTCAGTTCACCCAGGGTCGACCAAGATGACTTACGACCTTAAGGCGTTATATTGGTGGCCAGGAATGAAGAAAGATGTAGTGGAATATGTGTCTAAATGCTTAGTATACTAGCAAGTGAAAGCAGAACATCAGCGGCCTGCAGGCTTATTGCAACTGCTTAGTATTCCAGAGTGGAAGTGGGACAACATAGCCATGGATTTCGTGACATGACTTCCACAAATAAATAAGAAGCACAACTCGGCTTAGGTAGTAATAGATAGACTAACAAAGTCAACTAATTTCCTGCCTGTCAAGACTACGTACACAACAGATCAGTATGCAGACATGTATGTCTAAGAAATAGTAAGACTACATGGAATCCCTAAGACTATAGTATCTGATAGAGGATCGGTGTTTACATCGAGATTTTGAGGAAGCTTGTAGCAAGCCATGAGTACCAAGTTAAGTCTTAGTACGACATTTCATCCACAAATCGATGGTCAGTCCGAGCGTACCATACAGATTTTAGATGATATGTTGCGTGCTTGTGTACTTGATTTCGGAGGATCTTGGAGTAAGTATTTGCCGCTGATAGAATTCTCCTACTTCAATAGCTATCAGTCAACGATCGGGATGGCACCCTATGAGTTACTCTTTGGAAGGAGGTGTCGATTGCCGTTACATTGGGATGAGGTAGGAGAAAGGAAACTTCTTGGACCCAAAGCTGTGAGAGAAGCTTAGGATGCAATAACGTTGATTAGAAAGTGTATGCTCACTGATCAGAGCCGTCAGAAAAGTTATGCGGATGCCAAGCGGCGAGATGTGGAATTCAAAGTCGGAGATCAAGTCTTCTTAAAGATATCTCCTATGAAAGGTGTGAAGTAGTTTGGGAAGAAAGGCAAGCTTAGTCCCCGATTTATAGGTCCTTTTGAGATATTGGACAAAGTGGGATCAGTTGCATATAGATTAGCCCTAGCAGATAGCCACAATGTGTTCCACATCTCGATGCTGCATAGATATGTGTCAGACCCATCTCACGTCCTCAAGTATGATATGATAGCACTCTAGAAAGACTTGAGTTACGAGGAACGACCAGTTAGCATCCTAGATAGAGGGATGAAGGAATTACGGTCTAAGAGTATTCCCATAGTCAATGTCCTATGGAGTAATAGTTTTGAACGGGAGGCAACGTGGGAGTTGGAGGAGGACATATTAGCTCGGTATCCGGAATTGTTTGGTAAGTAAATTTTGGGGACAAAATTCTTTGTAGAGTCCCAGAATGTTTACTTAGCTAGTTAGATAGTAGTAGTAGTAGTAGTTAGTATTAGTTAGTAGTATGTTAGCTGTCGCGGATTTTGGTTCAAGTCGGGACTTAGTTGGAAACTCATAGCAACAGTTATGGATTTTATCAGCTTAACCGATAGTTTAAGAATAATAATTATAACATAAGGTTTGATTAATATTGCTGGTCATAGAAATATATTTATTATAACCTAAAGTTTAGATAGAAACATTAAGAGCATGCCACTTGTCATAATCATGATTATTAAGGAATTAAGTAGTTTTGATGAATAGTTTTAATAAAAGAAAGATCTAGAAGCTCTAGAACCTTCCAGCAGCTATTAGGATCGTATTATGACTCAGTCAAAGCTTTTATCCAATTCAAATTATGATGAAAAAGTGCAAATACGTGTTTGATATATCAACGCATGTCGATATATCGCACCATAGGGGCTGATATATTGCCTACGGAAGATACGGAAAATATGTCAACTTTGCACGAACGTACGAACGGGGCTCGGGATTAGAGTTGAGCCGATATATCGCCTATAGTGGGAAATATATCGCCCTTAGTGATGATTTTAGAAAACTTTGGTTTTTGATTTAAAAAATTACCCTTAATCACTTAGACCTGCCTTTGAACGATTTTGACCGAGTTCTGGGTGTCAGTTAAATCAAAATTCAAATATTTTTCATTTTATAATCATTTATTTATTCAAATTAAAAGGGGTTAGGTTCACTCCTTGAACTCTATAAATAGGACCTAGTGCTCAGCCATTTTCTCCATTCTTGAAGCATTTGATCAGAGCCTCCAAGGTGCTAGTGTTACTATAGAGAGATACACTTGGGTTTGGGTTAAAGCTTTATCATTCTATGCTTTGATAAACACTTGAAGGTGAAAAGTAGTGTGATTTCGGTATTGAGGTTTAGACCAATCCATAAGGTCATTCAAGGTATTTCTATTCCGAAATTCAGTTCTGTATGATTCATTAGTTTTCTTTTAGATCCTAACTCTTGTTATTGATTCTTGATTAGATGTTTAAGTTCTTGAAACTTAAGGTCCTTTTTGGTAATTTTCTTCTTGATGGTTTAGTTCTCATATTCATCTATATTCTTTAGAGATTCTCACCATTTTACTGTTGGTTTATAGGAGTTTCTAATCCCGTTCTTGTTCCCAAATATCCCGGCTTTTGGTAAGGAAAATAGGATAGATTTTATGTGCTTATATGTTATGATATGTTTATGTATAATATTTTTTATAGTCCTTGGGCATATGACTTGTTTAGTTAGCAAGCCCCAATAATTTATGGGCATATGACTTGCTTAGATAGCAAGCCCCACAAATTTATGGGCATATGACTTGCTTAGCTAACAAGCCCCAAGAAGTATGATGGCCATTGTAGTCCTATATGATATATGTTTTTGATAGTCATATGCTTTTATAGTATATGATATAGTCTTATGTTATATGATTGTTAGTAGATTTTCCTTGCTGGGCATTAGGCTCATTCCTTTATTTTTAGTGTGATGCAGGAAAATGATTATGGAAGGCGGAAGGATTCTTGGTAGCTTGGCTTGTGTGTTAAGGATGAATGGACTGAATAGGCTGCATGTTGATTGAGGACGACGTTATTTATTAGCCTCTTGAATTATGTTTCCTTTGTAATTCTGCATTTAGTTTTTGAACAATTGATTCAAAGTTATGTTTTATTAAACAATGGGTACCCATACCACATTTTACATCTTATTTTGTAATTTGCACAATATTTATTTTGGGGTTTTAATAAAGTTATGATGATTTCTTATGTACGTTTTCTCAAAAATAGTAGCTATGTCTAGTGTAGTTTTAATGGTCCAATGTCTTAGAAATAGTTGGGTCATTACATCTTTAAAGGAATCTGGTTTAGAATATGACAAGCAGATATCAAGGCTTCTCCCCATAACAGAAAACTCAAATTTGCATGTAATAGCATAACATTTATTATTTCTACAAATGTTCTATTATTTCTTTTAGCTATACCATTTTGTTGGGGTATATAAGGGGCTGTACATTCATGTATTACACCCTGCATCACAAAAAAATTCAAATCATTGGAAAAGTATTTACAGCCCCTATCACTTCTGATTACTTTTATTTTCTTTTCCAATTAATTTTCAACTTCGACTTTATAGATTTTAAATATGCTAAAAGCTTCATCCTTATTCTTAAGCAATTAAACATGTGTAAATTAAGAGCAATCATCAATATAGGTAATAAAGTACCTATGTTCATCAATAGTAGTTATTCCATTCAATTCACATAAATCACTATGTATCAAATCTAACAAGTTTGTTTCTCTTTCAACACTATGGTAAAGTTTCTTAATCATTTTAGATTTAACACATAGCTTACATTTATCATGCTCAACATTATTGCATACAATTAAACCACATTTAATAACTCTTTTAATTGTACTATAACATATATGAGCAAGTATATTATGCCACAATGTAATAGAATCATAGCCAAGCATATAACATGAAGATGCAGATGCATTCACTACTACAAAAATAGTCTTTTAGGACACTTTTTTAGGGCACTCACCTAGATGCGAGCCCTAAAAACAACTCATGAACTTTTTAGGACACGTTGTGCGAGCCCTAAAAGCTGATGTGTGTCCTAAAAGTTTGAATTTTTTTAAACAAAAGTTCCTGGACTTTTTAGGACACTCATTGAGAATCCTTAAAAAATACATTTTACAACTTGCGATGAGTGTCCTAAAAATATATGTGGGTCCTAAAATACCTGAATAGAAAATTTAAGTGTATAATATGAGTGGTGACATTTAAGGGCTCACTTTGGGTATCTTAAAAGAGTATTAAGGGCTCCCAAAGTGTGTCCTAAAAGCTTTTAAGTAAAAAATGACAAAATTTCTATCATTTTCCAATTGGGCTATATTAGGGCATCATTTCTCATCAGCACACAAAGGAAGAAGAAAATAAGGAGTTGCCTCTTTCCATCTAGATCTCTCTCCCACCTGCAAAAATACGAAGCCCCGACCGCCGCTCCACCGCCGTCCACCATTGACATGCGCCGCACCATTGGACGTAGAAGGTTGCTAACCTTCGACCCCTACGAGCCCAGCCCCACACACGTTGTCCTCCGCCGCCTAGAGCCGTTCGAAGTCATAGTGGTGCTAAGTTTCCCAAACACTTCAGAGTGTTTTCCACCGCCTTGAGTTACCCTGACCCAAACGACCACAACCATTTCATTCCTTGTGCTTTGGGCATCAAAACCCACTAAAGGATTGAACTCAACGACCATCGGAATTGGAAGTTGATGTTTGCCGGAATCCATGGACGTCCCAGAAATCATATTCCAAATTCGACCTTTCCAAGAAGAACCACCACCACCACCACCACCACGACGTTCCTCGAGACTTGGGATCCAATGCCCAGTCATCGTTTTCCCGAACCACCATCGTGGGGTGGTGGCACCGCCGCCAACGTCGAAGCTCTGACAGAAGCTTTGGGTACAAATTATTTTTAAAAAAATTAAAAATAAAATTTATTAGGACTCACAACACAAGTCCTAAAAAAACATCACTTTTTAAGGCTCTCAAATAGTGGCTCGCGCCCCGCGAGTCTTAAAAAGCCTTTTTTTGTAGTAATGATTATTATCTAAATTTAAATCTTGAGTACACAACTTAATCTTCCCATCACATACATAAAATTTTCCCACAAAGTAATTTCCCTTGGAAAAAATTATCTTGCTGGACTTAAACACCTCTTTGATGCCTGGTTTGCTCAACAAGTTTCCACTAACAAAATTTATACTGATGTCAAGAACATACAACACATTTGTAAGAAGAACTTTTTTTTTTTTGGATGTGAAGTAGAGATCAATGTTTCCCTTGCCCATCACCCTTGGAGCTATGCTCATTCCCCATTTGGATTTCATGGCCATCCTTCATTTATTCAAATGTCTTGAAGATTCATCTATCATAAGTTACTTGAATGGTGGCACAAGTGTCATACCACCATCCTAACACTTTGCCTTAGATAGAATTGACCTCATTCAAGGTTGCAACCAACTCCTGTTCGGTTGTGTTGACCTTGGATTCAAAGTTGGTAGATTTCTAGAATTTTCATTCCCTAGCCAAGTGACAACTCTTGCCACAAACAAAACAAGGGCCTTTCATGCCCTTGAATTTCCCTTCATTCTTCCTTGGGGCCAGGTAGTTTTGCTTCTTTTGTTGGGGCTTCTTGTGAGCCTACGCATTTTGATTGAGAGGTTTCTCTATGGAATTTTCCTTGGGTGTCCCTTTACTGGACTCTTCCATACACTTGTCTCTAGTACAAGACTCCTATTCAATCCTTAGGTGCTTAAGGATTTCTTCCAAAGATATCTCTTCATTCTTATGGAGAATCTTCTTCCTATATCCCCTCCAAGATGGAGGCAACAAGGGCCTTTCATGCCCTCAAATTTCCCTTCATTCTTCCTTGGGGCTAGGTAATTTTCCTTCTTTGGTTAGGGCTTCTTGTGAGCCTACCCTTTTGATTGAGAGGTTTTCCCTATGGAATTTTCCTTGGATGTCCCTTTACTAGACTCTTCCATACACTTGTCTCTAGTACGAGACTCCTATTCAATCCTTAGGTGCTTAAGGATTTCTTCCAAAGATATATCTTCATTCTTATGGAGAATATTCTTCCTATATCCCCTCCAAGATGGAGGCAACTTGGCTATTATGGCACCCACAAAAAACAACTTATTCACAATAACTCACATTTCATGTACTTGAGGGAGTAAGAGTTTTCCATTAAAAAAAAAATCAAATTTCATATATTGAGTTATGAGGAATTTCTTGGTAGCTTCTTCTTCAATTTTGTATTTCTTCTCCAGTGCTTCCAAAATTTCCTTTGTCGATGTTGTGTTAGTGTAGAGATCATAGAGGTGATCTGAGACAGTGTTGAGAATGTGGCCACGACATATGAACTCATCTTCTTTGCACTTTTTCCTTTCTTTGATCATTTCTTGAGAATCATCGTCCTTTAGTTCACCCAAAATCTTAAAATCTTTTTCAAGTATGTAGTGAACCTTAAAAGTTATGAGAAGGAACTTGATCTTATCTTGCCATCAAACAAAGTTAGAGCCATCAAATTGATCTAGTCTCACTAGATCTTTGGACATAAACTTAAGGGCTGAAATTGATGAACTTTCCTCCATAGTGTTTAGGTTAGAACAAGAATCTTAGAAATAAACAATCTTGCAAGATAAATCTATGCTTTGGGGATAAAGATTATTTAATGTTGGGGATATGGCTTAACACACAATTTGAAAGTTGTAATTTAAATAAATCAAAATCCAAGATGATCTAGTTCACAATAGAAGAATAACACAAATAAGATCAAGAGATAGAATGCACCTTTCGAGAGAAACCCTTAGTTACATAAAATCATCAAAACTATGATTTTATGTGAATCAATGGAGATGAAAAAAATCTTGACACAAATTGAATTTTTTATCCAAAAATCTCTATTCCTAACCTCCACTTAGAGAATACTTGAAACTACTACAAGTTGGAATGAGATTGGGATTTACAAGCCTTGATCTTCAAACAAGTCAAGCTTTCTTGATGAAGATCTTGGAGAAAACTAGTAATTTTTGTGAGTTAGAGAGAGAGAGAGAGATGGTTTTAGAGAAAGAGAGAGCGAGAGAGAGAGTGAGAGAGAGAGAGTGGAGAGTGACCAATTCACCAAAGTCTCAAATGAAACCCTTAAAAAGTATAGGAACTGTCATTAGTATTAGCCAATGAGATTACAACATTTTTGTTGAAGCAGTTTTTCGCCAACACGGAATTAAGAAATTAGAGAGTGAAATCAGCCTTAAGTTAAACCGAATAAGAAGAACACAAAGAAATTTTTACGTGGTTCAATGGTAAAAATCCACCTAATCGACTAGTCTATGTTTTGCTGTTTATTTCTCAAGAAATTGTCAACAATTTCTCCAGAATTTTAATATATAAAAAATGTGATCCCTTTCCCTGTCCATTTCCTCTCAATTTATAGGGGTTTAATGGAAAGGTTTGGGTAACTTACATTGTTGGGAAACTTCCATAAAATACATACACTAACATTTAATATATCGATTGCCTGATATTATACATTTATCAGGCAAGATTACAATATTCTAATTATGCATACAAAACCTTGAGTCATCAGGGATTCGAATCTATGCATTCCCTACATTGTTAGCGACTTGAATGCACCCTATGTGAACTAGAGGTTTCTAGGTTAGGCTGATCTGAACACTAAGAAGCTCGAGCTATGCCTATGGGACCTAAGGGTCTAGCGATATGATCTCCTTGATACCTTGTCGACCTGTGCTTAACTCGAGCTACTCGTTGGCGAACTCGTACCATGTTCTTGGAACTAGGAATAACTTCATTAAATGCATGTTATCTATACCACAAATAGGACACACCATCTAGTGATTTTTAGGTACAACATTTCCCCTCAAGCCTCTGCTCGTTTATGATGTCACCCCTACTTCTGACAAGCATAGTAGAGGCTTTTCCGGTTCTGTCGTGGGAAATGTGCCCACCTACTCTCTCGAGTATGTGGACACATGTCTTATTCTGATAGGAATTTGTTTAGGTTCCCGAGTATTGTGACAGTTGTCTTGTCACCTTTATGCCGTCGTTTTTTCTATTTAATTATGACCTTCGGATCTAAAACTCCCTCGATCAAATGATCCCAATTTCACACCAGATCTCTCTCATTTCTCTGAAGCTCCCAAACAATTATTTTTTAGGAGTTTGCCCTTCGATCTCACTGACTTTTCAAAGTTCAAGCACGATCATAACATCAATTTACTGTAAGTATTCAGGAATCTTGGCATCTGATTTATTTTTCATGATTTCGACTTCGTTTTTCTTTAAATGTCTCTACATTGTTACGTTTTCCATGTACTTGTTCTATTTGAGAGTTTAGTTTATGTAGTCGTGATTCGTAACAAAAGTATATCAATTTGGTAGAGTTATGGGTACTGAGAAAATGGAATAGGCTAGTTTTTGTGGGCATTTTCTTGATTTGGCCTCGAATCAAGAATAGACTATGTCATTTTAGGGTAAATTCTGGGTTTTGAACCCCAAAATTGGGTAGCTTAAAGGCTACGCTTTATGAACGATTTTGCATTAAAGCAACTTTCCAAAACAGGGTGTCTGACACCCCATTCTCGAGACGACAAGGCGCATGACTTAAGATCGCGTGTGAATCCAAGCATAATTCCTTATCTCATTAGATTGTGTAGAATGTTTTAGTTGGTAGGATTCATCCAATTTCATAGGAGTTTCCAGCTCATATAATTTTGATTTCCATCCAAATATTTAAGTCGAGTTATCGAATATTTTACCCATAGTTATTAATCACAACCAATTTTCTTGACACTTTAAATCGTATCCCAGAGTCGTATCTTTAGGTTGCCCACTTACAGTCAACATTGTTCTATACCCATGTGAACTAAATTATCCTGTCCTTGTAATGATTCATCAACCCATGATAGTAGATGGATCTTCTCGTCAAGGCCAGAAAGCTGCGGAGACCCCCATTCCCCACTTTGAGCTAGTGGTAGAAAATGAGGTCGAAGTAACTGTAGTAGTATTTACGAAGCTGAGCGAATCGTATCTTGGATAACTTCATTATCGCAAGTAAATGCCATAATGAAGGACCATGACATTCAGACGAGCTCATAGTTTTATGCTCACCCATCATATGAAGGAGAGTGGAGTTGCAATCCTTTGGAGCATACCTCTGGGGCTTGGATCGACAAGCACCTGAAGGCGGGGGCCTTTTTACCATTGAGAACTTACTTTTCAAACTTCCTGACTTACGTGAAGCTAGTTCATTTCCAGCTCCTCCCGAACACGTATCGCCTCCTCACATGGTTAAAATATTTATTTCATAAGAATGATTGGGAAGACCCCACCTGTAACATCCCAAATTCCCTAATGTTGCTTAGTGCCTGGATTAGGGGGGGGGGGCAATAATTGTATTAATTGTGTGCTTATGTATCATGAACATGTCATTATGTGAATTATATTATAATATAATTATGCTTGCATGTTTAGAAATATTAAATATGCATGGAGGCCCGTTTCTTATAAGAAGGGCATTTTAGTAATTTGGACCCGTTGAGGGTATAATTGTGAATATGCGCGTGTATGATCGAGACCAGATTATTATGTGGATATATTTAGGTTATTCGGCACAAGGCAATCCTAGTGAGAAAGTTAGTGGAAAAGTCATAACGGGGTTAAATACCCAGCTCTGGGTGAGCCTAGGGGTATTTTGGTACCTTAGCACATTACCGGGGTTTATCGGGTAATGATAGATTAAACGTTTATTATTTGGAGATAGTTGGGGAAATTATTAGTACACTCGATGATTTTACGGGAAGTGGCAATTGACTGGCTAAGCTTGGGATTTGGTTCAGGGTTGAGCATATCTCAGAGGTAAGGGCTTGAAATTAATATTTCTAAGTCAATTCTATTGAATTATATTGGAAGTTTAGAGCTTGCACGTGAGAGGGTTCAAAGATTGATTTTGAGTGTTTGATAAGTTTTCCATCAAGTTTTGGGTTGGGTATGCTACTGGAAAAATGTTAAATCTGTTATGGGAATTGAATGGAGGTTTTAGGTTTGATTTGGGGTATTTTTGATTGGGTTTGGCTAAAGGAAAACAAGAATTCTAGGTTCGAAGGGTAGGACTCCGACCTTATTTATCCCAGGGGACCAGGAAAGGGCTCTGTTGTGAGGGCGCGCTGCATTGCGTATTTAGTAAAAAGGGAGGCTGAGCCTCTATCTTGGGGCGGGCTGCAGTACAGGGGCTTGGGGCTGCGATGCTTAAGGGGTTTTGAACCCCAAGTCAGATTTTGAGTGCAGGAACTCAACCCTTAGGGCCTGGGATCGATCCCACTACCTGGTTTAGTGGAATTCGATGTCCTGGAGACTAGCACTCGGTCCGAAAGCCTTTATTGACTCGTTATTGAAGGGATTCTATATCATGGTTGTGACTAGGTCATCACCAGGGGCTCAGAACAGGGATCGTACTGATCGTTCATTGGTAGCCTGTAATTGGGCCAAAACTAAGAAAATTGCACCCAGTATGTGATATACATGGTTAGGGCTTGGCCCAAATGCAGGACAGTCTTGATTTGGCCGTTGGCCCTATAAATTCACATGATTATGATTATGCCTCTGTATATCTGTTTTAATGTATTGTAATGCATTATATCTGGATGTACGATAAATGTATTATGTGATTGTTTGTTATGGCAGGGAAGCTGGGCTTATAAGACGAGGATCTATTGTTGTATCTGATTAAAGATCGACTTTCTAGTCAAGGGTCTTTAAGGCTCGACTTATATTAAGGGGTTTGTGAGGCTCAACTTATAAGTCGAGGATCTGCAAGATTCGGCTTATGAGCCAAGACTGGCATTATGCGCGTTGAGCATAGGCCGCCATGGCTGGGCCACCCCGGGAGTGCACTAAGTACTTGACTGGCTCGGATGCCATATGAATATAAGGGAGTGCAACACGCACTTGTGTAACCCTATGGTTGCTGATCTGTATAGTGTTTATGCATAGTTCAAGTTATTTCTGCTAAGCCTTCTATTTTACTCCGTGAATTGTTTGAATATGTTTTCTTCCTGAGTCTTTTGGCTCACGTTTGCTTTGTGGTGCAGGTAAGGGTAAGGAGAAGCTTGGCCATCCATGAGTTGGAGAACGATAGCGATGATGTGTACAAATGCGGTTCGCTCGATCGCCATGGCCGGGATATCACAGGGGAGCTAGGGTTGGACCTCGTTGTGTTGCCTAGGCTAGCTTATTTTGTAATCTTTGGGTTGTAACCAAATTTTAAACTTGTGTTCTGGGATTCCATGTAAGGACTAAAGATTTATGGAAAAGTTTACTTATTGACCAAAATTTTTAATACCTGAACCCTTAGTGGCTTAATCACATGTTTTAGCCCAAATGACTCATCTAGCAAGCCTAGCACTAATTTTAAAAATACATGGTAACAAACCCTAATTAACAAGGCGTTACACCACCCCAGAGGATATTGTTTATTTATTTTTGTCTCAAGGCCAACCCCAACACCAAGACTGGAGGTTATGGATTTTACTACCTCCCCCATTTATCCAAAACATCAATTATCATCAAGCTCCCGAGTCATCCAAGCGATTTTAAGGACATGTTTTTAATGTCTAATGGGTTCGCGACCTACAAACTACGATACTTCAACCGACCTCGTACGTATTCTTTACTTTGGTGATTTTATAGGTATTTTTTTCTGCTTCACAATATTCACTATTCTGATTGTGTTAACTGTATATGCAACTATCTACAAGTGGTTTGAAGCTTCTTACGTCCGGAGGGGCCAATACTACTAGCTCGCCTCTGTCTCAGCCAAGAGAAAGATTGGCTAATAATAATGACAGATTCAAACATGTTGGTCTGCAAGCTAATCGGAGACGGACAATCACTTGCATTTTGACCTTGGGGCCCTACTGAAAAGAGGGCCCTCACTATGGTTGAGAAGGTCGAGGAGGAAGAAGAGGGCGCACCCTTAGTGCGCAGACGCCCTTCCTAGAGAGCTATGAATGATGACCCAGGTCGGTCCTAGTCAAGGGCAGCAGCAAGCACCTCTGGGCAAGGTAACCATGGATCTGATATTAATCAGGTTGCTGCCAGCTTCAATCTAGGATGGAATGATTGAGGACGATCGTGGCCAGACACCTTGAGGATCCAAATAAAAACGTCACTATCCAATAGGGTGTTGGCCTTTTAGTTCCCTGTCACAACCAGAGTCTCCCTTTTAGGACGATAACTGTAGATTATACCTAAAATATTAGGAGTGCCATTTTCCAACAATACGTCACCTATATTTGTCTTGGTATAATTCTAGCCCCTGAGACACTTTTCCCTGTCTCTACGCACGCAGAGTACGACCCAAGCTTAGATCATGAGCTCGAGTATGAAATCGTGCCTGAGATCATTCCGTTAGAGTCTTCTCCAAGCCTAGTCATCATGAACTAGCCAGTCCTCAATTAGTTAGCTCAGTTCTCATTCTAGATCGAATTAAAATAGTCTCCTCCTCTAGCTCGGAGGGTAGGACTTTCTTTTTTACTTGTTCTTTTCCAAGTTTGGTTAAAGTCTATCTAACCCTCTCTTGTTTATTTGCAAAGGAAAACATGAGTGATCTGACAGCTGCCATCAGCACCATCCCGACCATAAAAAAGGACAGGGTTATAAAGAAGAACATGTATGGACTTGGAGGTTCATCTACTGGGGCCCAACCTATGGGAAAAGTGCTGCCTTCTTCCCAACCCCGAGCTTAGAAAGAGCTGTGGTAACGGTCAAAGACACTCTTCCTCCAACTCCACAAACTGACCCTCCTCTTGCTCCACTAGCCTCTATCCTAGCTCCCCATGTGAAGGTGGGTAAATTCCCAGCTCGCTTCTAGGGACTAATTCAGATCCTATCCAGTGATGTGGTGAACCACATCAACCAGTTATCAACACACAAACTGGAAAATATACAGACATCAAATCTCCAAGACATGATGGACTTGGCTATGGGGATGAACTTTACTGTAAGTATTTTTTTCTACATTTTTTTTACTTACATACTCCATATTTTGTTTAACCTTTGATTATATTTCCTTGGACAGGCATTCAAAATCAGGGCTGGGCTGGAACAGGCCAAGAAAAGAAGGGCTAATCTCGTGAAGGAAAAGACTGATCTCGAGAAGAAGTACCACCAACTTGAGGAGACAAACTCCCATCTGAGAGAGGCTGCACTAAACTTCAGGCAGAGCTCAATACAACTCGCGCCAATGAAAAGATCCCCATAGAGCAAGCCCTCGAGGTGGTGAAAACTCGGGATGAGCTCCAAGCTAAGGTTCATGTCCATGAGGCCAAGATGCATTTGACCATGGATGACTTGTTCTACCGAGTGTGGTGCTTCAACCAAGATGCTGACTTCTCATTTTTTGGAGGCAGAGCTTTGGGCTCGTTATCTTGCCAATTTCCATGACCGTCTTGTTAGGAATTGTGCTCTTGATAGCATATGTGTTAGACAATGTTTTATGAAATAAATAAATAAGATGATTTTTTTTCATATATTGATTATTTATTATTATATTTGAAAAATATTATATGAATATCATAAAATCCCCAAATTCGTTATTGTGACTACAATCTTGTATTAGTACGAGATGATTAAGATTGTTGGGAACAATTTTAAATAGTTACAGTAAAAAAAGTTATATGAAATCTTAGGATTAAATACTGTAAGTACGATTCACTAGTATTATGAATACGTGTAATCTAGTTTCGGATTACTGATGTAGTAGGACATCTTAGTGGATGTACTTTGTATAATGTGGTTATACATGAACGAATCTCGATATGTTATTAATCCTTAACCAAATACCATTTGTTTTATAAGTATTGATTAAACATGTCAATAAGATGATCATGTACAAATTGATTTTAATCCTGAAGTTATTATGAACTTCTGTTTATGTCATTTGAGTTATTTCATTAACTCGTTATGGTTTGTCAAAATGATCAAGCTGAAAACTTTTGTTTTGAGAATTCATTGATATAAGAGGTTGGAGATATAATATACAAATATGAAATCTATACCTTTTCGAGAGGAATTGAATAATTGTTCTGTTAAGGGTTGGCTTTTGGAACTGAAAGATTATTGAGCTCAAATTCATAAAACATTTTATGAATTAGCGTTCACTAGTAAAGTTAATGGCACTTAAGGAAACAAGAAATAATTAAAGAGATAAAATGATTTCATATCTCTACTTTAATTATGATTCAATAATAGATGATTAAATTGATGGACGCTTTTTATATTTAAAATGTACTCAATAAATAAATGTATATAATTACAAGAGTGCAATCTCATATTTTTAGTGGAATAATATTGAGATTAATAAATTAAGGTTATTATATTAAAGAGTTTTAATTAATAATCTAAATTTATTGGTGCTTGAAATTATAGGTCTATAGGTCCCTGAGAAGGCTCTATCAACACTAATCAAGGTAAGAGTTGAAACCGGGAAAAATTAGGGAAATGACATATTTGGAAGAAGTTTGTTCTTCAGGGTCAAATATGTAAATAAAAGAAATTAATTATTTAATTTATTAATTTTTAAAATTAATAGATTAATTAATTAAATTTTTCGAAAATAATTTTTTCAATAAAATGGTAATTTTTGAAAATGCCATTTAAAAAATAAGAATAATTAATTTTGAATTAATTAGTTTTATTTATTTAAATAATGTGATAGTTCAAAATTGGTTTGAACTAATTTTAAATTTATTTATTAGCTAATCTGATAAGATTAGTTATTAGGTTTATATATTTTTGAATAAATGATTATTAAATAATAATTAAATAAAATTGGTTAAGACATATGCCTTGAAAATAACATGTGTTGGCATGTAACAACAGTCCAAGACTAGGTCTTGCATAATTTTATTTATTTAATTAACTATTTAATAAATGGTTTATAATTTGAATTTTCAATTTGTTATTCTTTTATAAATCTATATGATAGAAAATTAGTTTCAATAAGGCAAGAGATAATTCTAGAGAATTCTAAGCTTTTCACAGAGAAATATTAAATTGTATTATTTTTCTCTAACCTTGAAAATTGTCCCAGACTTGAAAAATTCCAAGATCTCATGTGTTTACAATATCTTGTGAATTAGAAAATTTCCACCATAACTCTACGTGCGCACTCGCGTCTTGAGGTGTAGAGATACATATTTGAAGATCATGGTCAGAGTATTTTGAAGGTTACTTTGGATTGGATGTTTGTTGGATATACAAAAATTTAGAACTGGTAAATTCCTTATCTTTTTATATTCTCTTTAATTAATGTACGCATGTTAATGGATATGATTATTTAAAGTATTTTAAATAAATTTTTTTAAAATCTTTGGGCCCACCACCTCGTGCATTCCGCTGTGCACATGGTAAATCAATTACCAATAATTGGTACCAGAGCAATCATTAATCTCTTCATACATTAACTGATGTGTGGGTAACATATGCATTCTTATAATTTTGTAATATGTGATGAATGGATGGATGTTGTTTTATGAATGTTTGTTCTTAAGATTCGCTAATTATACGGTGTTTTAAGATTATGAATTGTTCTTATTTTTTCTAGATCTATAGAATTGTAAGCCATTTGGGGCATATGATATTTGTTATTTAATTTTCTGAAATTATAAAATAACTTTTCAAAAAGTTGAAATCCGAGCCTCAAAACCCCTAGAGAGAGCCCGAGCCCATAGCTGCGCCTGGCTCCCTACGCCCCTACATGGCTGGCTCCATGCACCTCTGCGCTCTTGGCTCCCTGCCCCTATGCATGTCTGGCTCCCCGCTCCCTGCGAGCTGTGCTTCCCGCGCCCCTACGCACTTGCCTTCCACGCCCTTGAGCGCCTACTTGCTTCACGCCCAGCCGCGCTTTCCCAGTCGTGCCATACCATGGCTGCTTGGTGCTTAGGTGGTTTTAGAGCCGCCCGCACCAAGCCAAGGCCAAATTACAAATTTTCATTGCCTGGCTCCTTACAAAAGCCCAATGGTATTGGACATTTTCTTGAATTTGTGGGCTTGACCCAAACCATTAATTAGGATTTTAAAATTGTAATTAAATTTTTAATTAAGTGACCCAAATTCAAAATAGGCCTAAATAATTATTTGGGATTTAATTAGCCATGTTCAATATTTTTATAGGATTGTTTAAAAATTATTGAGGTTATTTATAATTCAAAATTGGGCTTGATGGTATAAAAATAATAGAAGGCCTAAAATATGGAGATGAAGATTCTACCTGAACCCTTGGGATTTTTTTATTTTATTTTGGAATTTATTGCAAGTATTGTAATTTTTCTAGAGACACCCAAAACACCCAACCCACATTTATTTATTGAAATTAGCATTGTCATGCATTGTAACATGCCATACATATTACCCATATAGTATCTAATTAAAGCATTTATCTCATACGAATAACATGTTTTGATTAGGAACATCCTATTTGATTATATGTTTATATTTGATGAATCATATTATTAATCAAGTTTAATATTGTCCAAGGTGGTGAATTGATTTTCAATGTTAATTTCAAACCTATTTGATGATTAATTTTATTAGATAGACAAATGATATTCTTAATAATTAGAGCATTTATAGACTAGATAGTTTAAGAGCCTGTTTAGTCTATTGATTAAATTTTGTTTAATGTGTAAATGCTTAATGAGATTAGTAATTATTAGAATACCATTCGATAAATTAATCATTAATTTAATTAATTAAAAAGCATAGGATGTTTTGAGAAAACACATATTCTAAAATAGTGAGTGTAATAATAACTCCTATGGTCTCTATTGTTAGTTAACACTGATGTTTCATGGAATGGGTCTCGAGGCACCTTTGTTTGAGTCCCCCTAAGGAATGATTCTGACTGTGTTATTATTCAAGGTTAACTTATTTAAATTTAAGAATAGGATTGAATGGTGTATTTGAAGTTTGACTGGCCCTTAGGAAAACTCTTGAGTTAAGTCATTATTCTAAAACAATGGGTTACACTCAAAAATGTTGACTAGGCATTCGAGCGAACTAGTCAATCTTGACCAATCAAGCGGTTGTTCGTAAGTCAAAAGAGAAAATAATTGATTTTAAGTTTTCACTTATGAGTTTGAGAATTGTTTCAAAATTAAATTGAGATTAGTCTGACCTACCCTAAGGTTGGTCCATTAATTGTCATATTAATTTATCGTGGAATTAGTAATAATTTATTTTATGTGCTATTTTAATTTGTTGCATTCATGCATCATATTTACTATTCTAAATTATTGATATTCATTATATGTGATAAATTAATTTTGTTTTATTTATTTATTTTAGAAAAAATGTCTAGCTCAAACCCTGTTACTGCTTTACTTGCAAATGAGAAACTTCTTGTGATACTTTTATGAAATAAAAATCAAACATGTACATTGTGTTGGTTTGTGAGAACCACAAGTTTGTCTTTACCGAGGAATGTCCTGAGGTCTCTACTGCAACTGCTCCTAAAACTACAAGGGAGAAGTAAGATGCTTGGATTTTATCCACAACAAGGCTAAATGCTACATGCTTGCTAGTATGAGTGATGTTCTTAGAAAGAAGCATGAAGACATGGAGATTGCATATGAGATATGAGAGTTTCTTCAAGCCATGTTTGGACATCAGCCTGATCAATGCATACATGAGGCTACTAGAGCCTATATGAACATGAAAATAAAGAAGCTAGCTTCTATTAGAGAACATGTTCTAAACATGATCAATACAATGCATAATGTAGAAGTTCATGGAGCAACCATTGATTAGAGGACTCAAGTTAGCATGATACTTGAATCACTCACACTAGCTTTTTTCACATTTACTACCAACTATGTTATGAACAAGTTGGAGTATAATATGATGCAGTTGTTAAATGAGTTGTAGACTTTTGAGTCACTCAATAAGAGAAATACAAAAGTAGAAGAAGAAAATGTTTCTAATTCTAAACCTTCCTCTTCTAAAGGGAAAAATATGAAGAGAAAGAAATCCAATGAAAATGACAATGGCAAATAGGAAGAGAATCCTAGCAAGTCATCTAAAGGCAAGGAGAACAAAGATAACAAAACTTTCAAGAAAAAGTAGCCCAAGGGGACATGCTTTCATTGTTGAGTTGAGGGTCATTGGAAGAGAAATTGTCCCAAATATTTCTCAAACCTAAAAGAGAAGAAGAAAGGTAAATATGATTTTCTTGTTTTAGAAGCTTGTTTAGTGGAAGATGATACATCATCTTGGATTGTTGATTCTGGTGCCACTAACCATGTTTGCTTTTCTTTACAGATTCTTAGTTCTTCGAGGGAGCTTGCTAATGAAGAGATGACCATGAGGGTTGGCAGTGGTCAGGTCGTCTCTGCCAAAGCAATTGGAACATCCTGTTTAGAAATTAATAAAAATAAAGTTATTATTTTGGACAATGTTTATTTTATTCCTGGATTTACTATAAACTTAATTTCTCTTTTTATGTTGCATGAACAAGGGTTTTGTATTTCTTTCAATAATAATTTGATTGTTATCTCTAGATCTGGTATTGAAATCTGTCATGCAAAATCCAATGATAGGCTGTATAAACTGAAGGCTAAAGAACGATCAATCTACAACTCTGAAATTTTTAAAGTTGCTAACCCAAGATCTATTAAATGTCAAAAGACTAATTCCGATAGTGAAACATATCTATGGCACTTGAGATTGCAGAATATTGGTTTGGATAGGATAAACAGGTTGGTAAATGAAGGTCCTTTAAGTGAATTAACTATTGGTTCTCTTCTAGTTTGTGAATCTTATCTTGAAGGCAAGATGACCAAGAGACCTTTCTCTGCTAAAGGTTAAAGAGCCAAAGAAGCAGTCCAACTTGTACACATTGAAGTGTGTGGTCCACTTAATGTACAAGCAAGAGGAGGGTTACCTATATTTAATGCAAAAGAAATCTGAAACTTTTGGAAATTTTAAAGAATTCCAAGCGGAAGATGAAAAAAATTAGGTATCGAGGAGGACACAACTTGGATTATGAATTTGAGGACCACTTGCGTGAGCATGGAATTCAATCCCAACTCACTTCAACTGGAATGCCACAGTCGAGTTATTAGATATGGTTAGATTAATGATGAGTTATTCATCACTGCCACTATCGTTAGGGGCTATGCAATTCAATGAGCAATGTACATATTAAATGTTGTTCTATATAAGTCTATCTAGAAGACACCGTTAGAACTATGGAATGGTACTAAACCTAGTTTACACCATTTTCGTATTTGGCGTGTCCAACACACCTGCTAAAAGGAAAGACTAGAAATTTGGAATTACGCACTAAATTGTTCATCTTTGAAGGGTATTCCAAAGATACTAGAGGTTGTATATTCTACAGTCCAAAAGAAAAAAAATTGTGCTAATTTTATTGAATATGACTATATTAATAACCAAAAGCCTCACAGTAAGGTTGTACTAGAGGAAATGGTCTCACATCAAGTAAATATATCACCAATTGGTTGCAATGAACAATGAGAAGAAGGAGCCCCAATTTCTAGTCAGAATAATAGAGAGCTTCGTCGTAGCAGGAGGGTTATCAGACAACCAATTCGCTTTGAACATGAAGTTCAAATGCTTGTGTCTGACACTAACAAAGATGATCAATTATCATATAGAAATGCAGTGATAGATTCTGATAAAGATAAATGGCAAGACGCCTTGAACCTAGAAATGGAATTGATGTATTCTAATTCTGTCTAGATTCTATAAGATCTACTAGAAAATGTTAAATCTATTGGTTGCAAATGGATATTCAAGAAGAAAATATGATTTGATAAAAAAGTTGAAACTTTCAAAGATAGGCTTGTAGCCAAAGGCTATACTCAGAGAGAATGGGTTGATTATGATGAAACCTTTTCTCCTATAGCCGTGCAAAAATCTATTCGCATACTCTTATCCATAGCTGCTTGCATGTATTATGAGAAATGTTATTAATACTTAACCAAATACCATTTGCTTTTATAAGTATTAATTAAACATATAATTAAGATGATTTTATAAGATTGATTTTAATCCTGAAGTTATTATGAACTCTTGTTTAAATCATTTGAGCTCTTTGATTCACTTGTTATGGTTTGTCAAAATGATCAAGCTGTAAACTTTTGTTTTGGGAACTCGTTGATATAAATGGCTGGGGATATAATATACGTACATGAAATCTATACCTATCTTAGAGGAATTGAATAATGGTTCTCTTAAGAGATAGCTTTTTTGAAACTGAAAGGTTATTAAGCTCAAATTTATAAAACAGTTTATGAATTAACCTTCACTAGTAAAGTTAGTGGTACTTAAGGAAACAAGAACTAATTAAAGAGGTAAAACAAGATCTTATCCCTACTTTAATTATGAACCATTAATAATGGATTGAATTGTATGTAATGATTAAATCGATAGACACTTTTTTTATTTAAAAGTACTTAATAAATGAGTGTCTATAATTACAAGAGTGTAGTCTCATATTTTTAGTGGAATAATATTGAGAATAATAAATTAAGGTTTTTATATTAAAGAGTTTTAATTAATAATCTCAATTTATTGGAACTTGAAATTATAGGTCCATAGGTCCCTAAGATGACTCTATCAACACTATTCAAGGTAAGAATTGAAACTTGGAAAAATCTGGGAAATGACATATTTGGAAGAAACTCGTTCATTAGGGTCAAATATGTAAATGAGTTAAATTAATTAGTTAATTTATTTATTTTCGAAATTAATAGATTAATTAATTAAATTTTCAAAAATATATATTTTTAAATAAAATAGTAATTTTTGAAAATTCCATTTGAATAATCAAAATAATTAATTTTTGATTAATTAGTTTTATTTATTTAAATAATGTGAAAAGATAATTCAAAATTGGTTTGAATTAATTTGAAATTTATTCTGATAAGATTAATTATTAAGTTTAGATATTTTTGAATAAATGATTATTAAATAAAATTGGTTAAAACACATGCCCTGAAAATGGCATGTGTTACCCGCCAGTCACACTGTGATTGGCTGTGACTGGCATGTAACAACAATCCAAGACTAGGTCTTGGATAATTTTATTTATTTAATTAACTATTTAATAAATGGGTTATAATTTGAATTTTGAATTTATTATTCCTTTATAAATCTATCTCATATTAAATTAGTTTCAAGAAGGTTGAAGATAAATCTATAGAGTTCTAAGTTTTTCACAGAGGGAAATATTATATCATATTATTTTTCTCTATCTCTGAAAATTATCTGAGACCTGAAAATTTCCAAGATCTCATGTGTTGAGAATATCTTGTGAATCATAAAATTTCCACCATAACTCTACGCGCAAACTCGCGTCATGAGATGTAGAGATGCATCTTGGAAGATGAGTATTTTGAAGGTTACTTTGGATTGGATGTTCATTTGAGATACATTAATATAGAGAGGAATTTTGATAGTTCTAAAACTAGTAAATTCCTTATATTTTTCTTTCTCATGTATTAATGTATGCATGTTCATGGATCCGGTTATTTAAAGTATGTTTAAATAAAAAAATTTGAAATCCCTGGGACCACCACTCTGTGTATTCCACTGCGCACATGGTAAACCAGTTACCAACACGTTTAGCCAAGGAACCCTCACACACTATGGAGACATATGAAGCTACTGGTGATGGGGGGAGGTCGAGGTGTCTTCTCAAGGGCGAGCTGCTAGGACTCAGTGTTCAGGAGTGTCTTTACTATTGTTGTTTTTGTTGATTTTTTATTTCGGGGATTTTTGATGCCCATTGTAATTAGGCCATAAAGGCCGAGACAATTTTCCATTTTTTGTTTTTTCGAGGTTAATAACCTCGTTCTAAATTTACACTTTTCGAATCTTTATACAATTCCATTCTATCATACTATTTTTAAATTTTGTATACATGCGTTGTTATAAGAATTATTTTAGATCGATGTATTTTTAGAACCTTATGCTTAATAGCTTACCAGTTAGTTCTCAAGTCGTATGCCTGGTTAGTTATAGGATTTTAATAGCTTAATAGCTTACCTGTTAATATTCAGGGCATATACCTGGTTACATCCAAGATTTTAAAAGCCTTTGTTTTTCTTGTAAACTTAGTTTAATTTTGAATCATTATGAAAATTCAAACTTTTTTAATCGACCAAATTTCATCCATGCAAAAATTCTAAGTTATAGAATTTTTCCAAAGACTCAAGACATGTCATAGGCATTTGCCTCCCCAAGCGATCAGAATTTTTAAATAGTCTAGGTCGCTTACAAAGGGTTATAATACAAGAATTTAAAGAAATTTGGTACTACGTTTAAATTACACAGCAACCAGTAAGTTTATTTTATTATAAAAAGCTTAAAATAAATGGCCTTTATAATTAAGCAATACAATTGGACATAAACTCAAATGTAGTGCGTTCCAAGTTCATAGAACTACTTCTTTGTTCTATCGAGCTAATTTAAATGTTCCTCCTAGTAGAATTTCGATGATCTAATAGTTTCCTTCCCAGTTCGCCCCTAGTACACTATCCTTAGGGCCTTTATTCGCAAAGAACACCATCCTCAATACAAGAATTCTTAACTTGAACTTCCTTTCTTTAACTTTTGAATTGAAATACCATGTTACTTTCTGCTGGTAATGCGCGAGCTAGATCTGTGATTCTTCTCGACTTTCTTCAATTAGGTTTAGAGATGCTTGTAGTAGGTCATGTTTTTGTTCTTGGTTGAAAGTCCTTTGCCTATGGGATGCCACAAAGGCTTCAACTGGGTGCATTGTTTCACTTCCATATATCAATGAGAACTGTATATGACTAGTGGATGTACAGTGTGAGGTTCTGTATGCCCAAAGCACTTGCGGGAGTTTTTCAAGATACAACCCTTTAGCGTCCTCCAACCTTTTCTTCAAGCTCGCCTTTAGGGTTTTATATACAGCTTCCACCTAGCCATTAGCCTGTGTGTACGCCACCGAGGAGAAACTCTTGATAACCCCATACTTTTCCTAGAAGTTTGTAAATAGACCGTTGTCAAATTTAGTCCCATTATCTAATACGATCTTCCTTGGGAGTCCGCGGTTACAAATTATGTTCTTCACTACAAAATGAACCACTCAATTTGAGGTTGTTGTTGCTAATTCTTTGGCTTTAGCCTACTTTGTAAAGTAGTTCACCGCGACCACACATAGCAAGCTTCACCTTTCCTTGTTGGTAAAGATAAGATCAAATCTATTCCCCATAGAAAAAATGGCCAAGGCGATGAGATCATGGCCACCTCGACAAGTGTAGCCTGAGCTATGGTCCATAAACATTGGCATTTATCACACTTGTAAACATACGAGGCTGAGTCTTTATTCATGGTTGGGCAGAAATAACCATGCCTGAATATCTTCATGGCTAGATTTTTCCCCCCAACATGATCTCAAAAAAACCCCTCATGGACTTGTATTAGAAAAGGCATAGAATGACCTCGCCTGTAGAGGATTCCTTCGACCAGGATGTACCTCAGGATCTGGTATATCCATCTTTGTACATCCTTATGATCTTCAGGTAGTCTTTTTGTAACGCCCTACCTCCTTAGAGCCGTTACCAAGTGAGTTTTAAGACAAAACAGTGCAATGAACTCGCTACCCGACGTTTTTAAAACAAAAGTGTGACTAATAAAAAAAAGTTGAGGCTGTAATCTTTGAAAATGCGTCGTTTCATTAAAAACTTGTAGTATTAAACATTTGGGATCCCAAAATAAGGTTTGAAAACTATTTACATCTTGAAATAAGTTTACAGTTGATTAATTATAAAAATCATAGATTATTACAGCCATTTCTCGAATAAACCCCCAACCAAAGCAGTCGGGCAGGCCAAACATGTACGCATCGCTTCACGCTCTCCGTACTCATGGTTGGTTGACTCAACCTAAGCCCTTACCTGCAACACAGAGCACCCGTGAGCCGAAGCCCAGCAAGAAAACTCATGCAGTTCATAACATATGCAAATTATACAGTTAATCATATCAGATAATCCACAGATAAACAGGTCAACCATTAGACTAAGCAAACACGGCCATGCCGCCCCAGAAGCCTTACCACAGCCTGGGGTCTCGGTCCTCACCGTAGGGATATCACACGTATCCACTGGGTCCTACCCTGACCATAAGCATCCCATGTGCTAAGTGTTACTACCGGCCCCGATGCCGTTCTCGGCCTTTCGCCGTTCTCGGCTCCGCGCCGTATCATTCCACTATAATCACATATAGTATAACTCAAACAACATTCAAACAAATGTCAATTCATTTAAGTCTACACCCTAACATGTAATGCAATATAGGGCCGTGCCCTGCAATCATCTCATCATGCAATATAGGGCCGTGCCCCGCAATCACACTATGGGCCCATGCCCTATCCTACGGGTGCTATAGTTTTCTTACCTGTCGATTTGATAGCTTAGATCACCTGACTCCGTGAGCACGATCCCACTCGAGCCTTAGCGCACACCTAGGCACAAACATAGGTCAAAGTCAACACCGAACCCCAAGTTCGAATACCTAGCCTCGGGACCAATCCCGAGCCCCCGGGAAGTCCTAAATCCCCAAAACAAAAAGGCGGAATCGAGCCCCGAACCCTAGGTCAAAATCCCTCATCAAAAACCCAAAAATCCACTTTTGTGAACAGTGCAGCGCTACAGCGCTCTAAAGAGGGCGCTGTAGCACTACAAGCAGAAACGCTCCCCCCAGAACAGGGGCTAGCGCTACAGCGCCCACTGACTAGCGCTGTAGCGCTAGTTGCAGCCCAGCAGAACTCAAAAATCGCTTGTTGCGATTTCCTTCAACCATTTCAACCCCAAACTTGTCCAAACCTTTTCCAAACCCAAAATCAAGCTTATAAACACTCTCCATTCATCCCAAGCATCCCCAAATCTCAAAACCCAAGCACAAACATCCCAAATCTCAAAATTCACCATGAACAACCCTAAACCCAGAAATTCAGTCAACAACAAAGTTAAAGGCTTAGAATTCTTACCATTGATGCAAATTTCGACCTTGATTCAACCCTAGACCTCCTTAGCTTGTTCATCCTCAAAGCTTGCCCAAAAATTCTTTAAAATTCCCATCAACTCAGCTCAAACCATCAAAACCCTTAAAACTGAAATCTCTAAAAACTTACCTCAAAAGTTAATGTGTTCTTGCTAATCCTTGCCAAATCTTCAAGTGTAACCTTAAGATCCTCGATGCTCAGCCTATCCTAGCTCCCCACTGAGCTTTGCTCCAAGAAAAATGGAGAGGAATGGTACAAGAATGCACAAACCGATCCTTGAGAAAAACCCCTCTGTTTTCTCTCTTTTCTTTCTTTCCTTTTTCTTTCTTTTCTTTCTTTCTCTCCACAGCCAACACACTTTCTCTATAAATCCCACTAAGTGTAATGCCTTATTTAATCTATCTCCAAAAAGCCAAATGACCAAAATGCCCACCTTATTAATTCTAAATCCTTTTGTCCACATAGGGCCATTTTAGTCATTTTACCCAATTCCCGCTAATCCTCAAGTGTCTCTAATATTTTATCGTTGCTTCCCAACACCTGATAAATTACCAAAACAATATTCCTCGATATCAAAATAAACGCCAATAAACTCAACAAATCCTATTTATACCCCAGGCTCGCCCCGAGCCGGGTACAAATTCCCGCCATCACTTACCGCTAGCCTGCTCACTGGGATCGCCTCGAGTCACAAATCACAGATACATCCACATCACAATGTGGTCTCAACAATCATCACATATCAATGCAGTTATGCCCAACATGGCCAAAATTATAGTTATGCCCTTCTAACACGATCCGGGCCTACATGCATACTAATATACATAGTCATGCATCTCAGATAATCAAATAGTCATATAACATGCTTTAAATCATAACCGTGCATTTAACTCATAAAATCACACATAAATCCCAACATGCCCTCCTGTCACACTAATCAAGGCCCTTAAGCCTTATTAGCTATTTTTGGTCGGTACACTTTCCAAGGTAAGGTAATCTACGATCGGAGTCATCCAGGTCGACCCCTTATGAATTAGCTCGATCTTTTCAAATTTTCTTTCTATGCTTAGCTTTCCAAGGAATTAAACCAGAACTACGTTCAACGTGTCTGATTTCTTGGTTGTTGCAGGTCGATCTAACACGTCCGCATTGATGTTTTGTATTCGGGATACCTGTTTGATTGAGTAAAACTCTAATTCTGACAATTTGGCCTTTACTCTGGCTAGATATGAAACCATCTTGATTCCACGAGCCTGGTATTCCCCCAATGCTTGGTTTACCACAACCTATGAATCACTGAAGCACTGGATGGCCTTCGTTTTAACTCCTTGGCCATTCGAATTCCAGCTAGCAAGGCTTCGTATTCAACTTCGTTGTTTGAGGCGCTAAATCCAAATCTTAGAGCAGTGTGGAAGAGATGCCCTTGTGGAGTAATTAGAATGATTCCAGCTCCTGAACCGTGCTCATTAGATGATTCATCCCCGAAATGTTTCCATAATTCTTGCTAAGGTTCCCTCATAGATTCATCTTGAAATCCTATGCATTTAGCCACGAAATGAGCTAAGGCCTTGCCCTTGTTGGCTGATTGTGGTTTATACAAAATTTTGAACTAGTAAGTTTGATGGCCAACTTTAATAATCGTTCCGACGTTTTAGGTGTTTGTAAAACCTGCCTTAAAGGCTGATCGGTTAAGACGTGTATCGCGTGGGATTGGAAGTAAGGTCGTAACTTCCTCAAGGCTAGGACTATATGGAACGTAGTCTCTCCATAAAATGATACCAAGCTTCAACCTTCAAAAGCCTCTTGCTGGTGAAATAGAACGACTTTTGAGATCGGTCTTCTTCTCGAACTAAAACTGCACTGACCGCATTTTGTGTCACTGCCAGGTAAAGATAGAAAGCCTTTCGATAGAATGGGGGGTTCAACTAGATGTTTCTTCATATCCTGGAAGGCTTGCACACATTTGTTATTCCACTCAAACTTTTTTGTTCCCCCTTAATAAGTTGTAAAAAGGGACACATTTGTTAGTGGACTTTGATACAAAGCGATTTAGAGCGGCAATCCTTCCTGTTAAACATTGGACATCCTTTCACAATATGGGTGGTGGCATGTCTAACATGGATCTGATCTTCTCTTGGTTGGCTTGAATGCCCCTTGAATTCACAATGAAGCCTAAGAAATATCTCGAAGAGACACCGAAGGTACACGTCTGATGATTTCGATTCATGTCAAATTTTCATAGCATAGTAAAACATTCTTCCAGATTGGCCACATGGTTACCAGTAATATCTGGCTTGACAAGCATGTCATCGACATACATTTCCATGTTTCGACCGATCTGGTTACTTAACATTTTGTTTAGCAGGCTCTAATATGTATCTCCTGCATTCTTCAGCCCTAAGGGCATGACGTTGTAGCAATACATGTTATGCTTGGTCATAAAAATTGTATGCCCTTCGTTAGCAGGGTTCATCACGATCTGGTTATATCCATAATACGCGTCCATGAATGACATGAGCTCGTGACTAGCCATGGCATCTACGAGTTGATCAATTTTCTGCAAAGAAAAACAATCCTTTGGGCAGGCTTTATGGAGGGGGGAGAAATCGATGCAGGTTCTCCATTTTCCATTAGGTTTTGGGACAAGAACGAGGTTAGCTATCCATGCTGGATATTTCGTTTCCCTAATGAACCCACATTTTAAGAGGTGAGCTACATCTTCCTCTAGAGCTTCTCCTCTTTCTTTTCTCAATAGCCTTCTCTTCTGTTGCTTTGTTGGTATGTTCCTGTCTAGTTTCAGTGTGTGCATGAAATGAGAAGAATTCCTTATGCATCTGTAGTTTGAAGTATGATGTACGCTATGTTGTGTACTAGATCAGACATCTGCATTGTAGTGGGAGTTGTGAGCATGTATCAGTCAAGCCTAGGAAGGGAAGATTGGGTATCAATCATGCACATCCTAAAATATCTTTGACAAACTAGGGATTATATGTTTGTCTACTTGGGTCGAGTCTTGAACCCGTTAGGCTACATCGATTCATATTTTCAGACTGATGTCGTTGAAAGGAAGTCAACTGGAATGTTTGTAATGCCCCAACTAATTCTAATAGACCTCGGACCATTAAAACTACTATTTTCGAACACATGCATAAATAATAGAACTTTATTATAAAAATATGAAATATGGGATCCCATTGTTATTACATAAAAATCATAAAGAAAACTCAAACCTTTAATTAATTGTTCAAATAATAAATGCAGAAAATCATAAATACATAATTAAAAAGACTTAAAACATAAACATCATCCTCGATCTTTCCCATCAATTCAATCATTCAGTCTCGCCAAATACACATGCCAAAGCTGCCATGAATCTATCCCGCCTTTCATGCTAATTTTCCTGCACCATCTAAAATAAAAGGAATGAGCCTAATGCCCAGCAAAGAAAATCTACTAAAACATATCATAAAACATAAGACGTAAAAACGTAAATCATAAAACATATGACTACAATATTAATGGCCATTAACTTATTATCGTAGTATGTGATAGAAACCATCTAGGTCCTCTTGCTACTATTCGAGGTAGGTTTAAACACAATACAGTGTATGATAAACCATCTAGGTACTCTCGCTACTATTCGAGGTAGGTTAAATCATAACTCTAATCTACGATAGTGATAAAAATCTTTGGATTTTTTTGCTATCTAAGCAACTATATTTTCCAAGTGACTACAACATAAAACATATACATATATACACATACATACACATAGCTTATAAACATAATCATAATACATAAAATCCAACCTATTTTCCTTACCGAAAATCGTGATATTGGAGACAAGAGCGGGATTGAAAATTCCTAAAACCAAATAGTAAGATCCATAAGTTTTCTAAAGAAATGGAGATGATAAGAAGAACTAAACCATCAAGATAGTAACTTAACGAAAACCTTATGTTTCAAGAAACTCAAACACCTAACCAAATCCATAATACAAGTTAGGATTTTGAAGAAAAGTGAAAGAACCAGAACTATAATTAACTAAACACGAGGATAAAGAATACCTTGGATAGATTAGAACTTTGATCTACACCTCAATACCAAAATATTACTCTATTTTACTTCCCAAGTGTTTAGAAAAGCTTTTAATCCCAAAACCCTAGTGTTTTCTCTCTAGAATAAACTTAGCTGCTTGGAGGCTCTGAACAATGGTTGATGATGAATGAAATGGCTGAGTGAAAGGTCCTATTTATAGAGTTCAAGGAGTGAAACTAACCCATTTTTAAAAAGAATAAATAAATGAATAATAATTGAATAAATTTGAATTACCTATTCAACAGATGCCCAGAACTCGGTCAAAAATGTTCAGGAGCAAATCTAAGTTGTTGAGGCTGTTTCTAATTCGGTTTCCACAAAATTTCAAAAATACCATAAAGAGCCAATATATCGCCCCTATAGGCAATATATCACCTACCCTTATCTCCTGAGCCTTCGTGGTTTCGTTTGTGCGAAGTCGACGTGTTTTTCGTATTACTCGTAGGAGATATATCGGCCCTATAGCGACGATATATCGGCATAAGCTAATATTTTAAACACATTTTTGCACACTTTCAACATACATGAAGTTTGTGATAACAACTTTAACTGAATAAAACGTGATCCTAACAGCTGCTGGAAGGTTCTAGACCTTCTAGATCTATCCTTTATTAATTTATTCATTTAAAATCCTTAAATCCTTAATAAACATGCATGTGACATGTGTAACGTTCTTAATTATTCTATCTAAACCTTAGGTTATAATAAGTATCATTTATATGACTAACTATATTAATCAAACCTTTTGTTCAAATTTATATTTCTAAACTATAGGTTAAAATTATAAAATCCATTTCTACGAGTTTCCAACTAAATACCGGCTTGAACCAATAATGATGAAAACTAAAATAATACAAGCTACTACTACTACTATCTTGCTAAGTAAAATTCCGTGATGCTACAATTCTCCCCTACTTAAAAGGATTTCATCCCCGAAATTTACTTACCAAACAATTCCGTATACCGTGCTCGGATGTCTTCCTCCAACTCCCACGTTGCCTCCCGTTCTGTACTATTACTCCATAGGATCTTGACTATAGGAATACTCTTAGTCCGTAATTCCTTCATTCCTTTCTCTAGGATGCTAACTGGTCGTTCCTTGTAACTCAAGTCTTTTTGAAGTGCTAACGTATCATACTTGAGAACGTGAGATGGGTCTAACACATATCTACACAACATTGTGGCTATCTGCTAGAGCTGGTGGTAGGGCTAGTCTATATGCTACTGGTCCCACCTTGTCCAATATCTCAAAAGGACCTATAAATCAGGGACTAAGTTTTCCTATCTTCCCAAACCACTTTACTCCTTTCATTGGAGATATTCTTAAAAAGACTTGATCTCCGACTTTGAATTCCACATCTCACCACTTGACATCTGCATAACTCTTTTCTCGATTCTGAGCAGCGAGCATACGTTTTCTAATCATCTCCACTGCGTCTTGAGCCTATCTAACACCTTCAGATCCATGAAGTTGTCTTTCTCCTACCTTGTCCCAATGTAACGGAAATAGGCATTTCTTTCCATAAAGTAACTCATAGGGTGCCATACCGATAGTAGCCTGGTAACTATTATTGTAGGAGAACTCTGTAAATGACAAATACTTACTCCACGATCCTCCAAAGTCTAGCACACAAGCGCGCAACATTTCTTCTAAATTTTGTATGGTACGCTCAGACTGTCTGTTGGTCTGAGGATGAAATGCCGCACTGAGACTTAGCTTGGGGCCCATGGCTTGCTGCAAGCTTCCCTAGAATCTTGATGTTAACACTAATCCTCTATTGGATACTATGGTCTTAGGGATTCCAAGTTGTAACGTCCTGGATAGCCAAGACCGCTACACTGTGTACTTATAAGGTGCAGGACTTGCTAATCAAGTCATTTAGTTAACAACGTGTCACTAACCATGAAAGTGCTAGGGTTAAAAAGGTTTTGGTCTCAAAAGTTACACTTAATATAATTTAACATTTTCATACATGGGATCCCGAAAAGAAACAGTGTTTAAAAGTTGGTTTACAGAATTTTCAAAATACAGACAACTATCAGCCATACTAAGGCAAAATAGACATTTCTAGTTCTCATGTTCCTGCCTTTCCTCCAACTGTGGCGGCTGAGCAGCTGGTCATGTACATTTAGCTCTCAGAGCTCTCCAAGTCAGGGCTGGTTGAGCTTGCCCTTGCCTTTATCTACACCACGTTGCACCTGTGAGCCAAGGCCCAGCAAGAAAACATAATATGCAACACAAACAACAATAATAGATAATCAATTCTTTAAGCATGATCAAACACTTAAAACTCCAAATTAACCACTCAGCACTTATACATACCCAATGATGCAACTAATCACAATTAACAATTAGTTCACATAATAGTCAGGGCAGAAAACTTAGGCCGCACCCTCTGTTTACCCCACTGACTCCAGCCCGCTTAAACCGAGCTCAGTGCATAATAAGCTGTCCTCGGCTACCAGTGGCCAAGATGCGTCCTGTGCGCTAGTGTAACCCTTGGCACTCTTAGGCCATTGGTTCACTGTTTACATGGCATAATACCAATCTTTCAAGCATACATATTAGGGAACCCTTAGTCCCATTACAAGTACACAACCGGGTGCAGTTTTCTTACCTTTAATTTATGCGTTCACTGATTATGAGCGATGTTCCTCGAGTATGATTTGTTTTCAAGCCCTAGCTTTAACACCTAGTCACAACCAAGGTTTTGGATTCCATTATTATTCAAATAAAGGTTTTTGGGTACAGTACTAGCTTCCGGGACATCAAATTCCACCAAGCACGGTGGTGAAATCGATCCCGAGCACCCTAGGCTAGATTCCCGCGCTTAAAATCCCCAAATGTTCAAGAATGTACCTAAGGGCTGCGACCTTTGAAACCTAGCCATGGCCCGCCCCTAAAACAAAGCCCAAGGCCCTCAGCAAGCAGACACGCACTGCGGCCCTGCCCATGGGAGCCGCGACGCTCTCCCTTGGTCGAGCCTCCTTGGCTCTCTTGCTTCGTAAGGCCGCAGCGCTCTAGAACAGGGCCGCGACCCTTCCTTTCGTGCCCAAAAAATCCACCATTTCTAGCATCCTAATCCCATCCAAAACCATTCCAAAGCACCCTAACTCAAAACCCATCAATCACAAAACTTTTATCATGACTCTAACAACATAATCCAACAAAAATTCAGCCTAAAAACCTACTAAAGTTGCATTTTTGATTTCTGAAACCCAGCAACTCAAACACCAAAACAAGTCATGCAATTCTCAAATTTAAACCTCTAAATTACGAATTAAAGCTTACCTCTTTTGCTGAACCACTTCCTTGACAACCTCTGATCAAAAACCCAAGCGCTTATCTTCAATTCATCCCTTAAACATCAAAATCATAAACAACTTAATATTCAGCCAAAAACTTAGAGTTCTAACACCCAAAAACATAATTCAACTCTTACCTTAATCTTGATTGAGTGACCCTCAGTCTAAACTAAGCTAAGCCTTCATGAATTCAGCTCAAACACAGAGTTTTCCCAGCTGATTCCCTTAGGTTTTCTGTAGCTTCTTGGGAGAGAAAAGAGAAGAGAAGAGGAGAGAGAGCATGGGTCAGTTTGTGTTTTATTCCTTTTTTTTTCATTAACTTAGTCTAATCCTAGCCAGTTAAGTCAATCCCAAGGCTTGGGGTACCAAAAACGTCCCTGAGGGCAAAATGGTAAATTTCCCCAATATTCCCGCCTAAGCTTTCTATCCTCAAATATATCTCCATATATTTATTTCCATAACCCGATAGTCTAAATAACTACCCGATACCTAAAATACCCCTGATCCAAGGTCAAATATTAAGCCCCGTTGTGACTTTTCTCGCTATCTAGCTCCCTAGAATCGCCTGAGGTCGCACTCTGCAAATCTACCCACATAATAATGTGATTCACACAGATAAAACGTTTAACCACTTTTACATTCATATAATCATACAAGCATGCCTATCATATAATCATGCATTAAATAAATTAATCCACTCATAAGCCAATTATGCCTTCCCGGCACACTAATCAGGGCCCTTAAGCCATATTAGTGATTTTGGGTCGTTACACATGCAGTCATACAATTTCTCGAACATAGATGTTTGCGTACTGTTCGGCAGTGTACATAGTCTTAACAGTCAAGAAGTGAGCTAACTTGGTTAGTCTATCTACCATAACCCAAGCCGAGTCATGTTGCTTATTTGTTCATGGTAATCTTGTCACGAAGTCTATGGTTATGTCTTCCCACTTCCATTCCGGAATACTAAGCAATTGCAATAAACCTGTGGGTCACTGATGTTCCGCCTTCACTTGCTGGCGTATAAGGCATTTGGACACATACTCTGCTATGTCTTTCTTCAATCCCGGCCACCAATATAGTGCCTTAAGGACATGAGTCTTCTTGGTAGACGCTGGGTGAACTGGGTTTGGAGTAGTGGGTGCCTCTTCTAAAATCTTCATCTTAATTCCATGGTCATTCGGCACGCATACTCGACCATTATATCTCAAGAACCCCTGTCTTGATATAGAGAAATTCGTTGTCTTGCCTTCTTTTACTGCTTCCATATGCCATACTAGTGTGTCATCATGCCCTTGCCTGATCCATATATCATCTAGAAAACTTGACTGGATGGACAAGTTAGCCCGTTGACCAATGACTATTTCTTTCTTGACACTAATCAGCTCCTTTTGAAGCAGCTTTTCAATTCCGGATAATGCTGCCAGATTTCCGTAACTCTTCCGACTGAATGCATTTGCAACTACATTGGCTTTTCCTGGGTGGTATAGGATTTCGCAGTCATAATCCTTTACTATTTCTAACCACATACATTCCTCATGTTGAGCTCCTTCTGTGTGAAAAAATATTTTAAGATGTTGTGGTCTGTATAAATCTCACACCATTCTCCATAAAGATAGTGGCACCAGATTTTCAATGTGAAGACCACCTCTGCCAACTCCATATCGTGTGTTGGATAATGTTGCTTGTATTCCTTCAACTACCTTGAGGTGTATGTTATCACCTTGTCATTTTGCATCAGCACACAACCGAACCCTTGGTTCGATGCATCACAGTATACTAAAAACTTGTCGTTAGGTGTCGATACCCAAAGTACTGGTGCTCAGCATAATTTATCTTTGAGAAACTGGAAGCTTTCTTGACATCTATCCCTCCAGTTGAACATTTGTTGTTTCCAGATCAGGTTGGCAAGTAGAGTGGCTATCTTAAAATATCCTTTTACAAATCTCCGATAATAGCCTGCTAGCCCGAGAAAATTTTTAACCTCTGACACATTCTTAGGTCATGGCCAATCCTTCACAGCCTCTACCTTAGTTAGGTCTACTGCGACTCCATCCTTGGATACTATTTGGCCGAGGAATGCTACTTGTGATAGCCAAAATTCACATTTCTTGAACTTGGCATAAAGTTGATGATCCTTTAGTCGCAGCATGGTCTGTCTTAAATGTTCCTCGTGCTTGAATTTGTCCTTGGAGTACACCAAAATATCGTCAATAAACACAACAACGAATTTTTCCAAGTAATCCTTGAAGACCCGATTCATTAAGTCCATAAATGTGGCTGGAGCGTTGGTAAGACCAAAAGACATGACTAGGAACTTGTAATGTCCATATCGAGTCCTAAAAGCTGTCTTTTGTATATCCTCTTCCCTTACCTTGAGCTGGTGATAATCGGACCGTAGATCAATCTTTGAAAATATGGTCGCTCGTCAAAGTTGATCAAATAAATCGTAGATCTGGGGTAGCGGGTATTTTTTCTTAATTGTCACCTTGTTTTGCTCGCGGTAATCGATACACATCTGCATGCTTCCATTCTTCTTCTTCACTAATAGAACTGGTGCTCCTCATAGCCAATGGCTCGGTCTGATGAAACCCAAGTCTAAGAGATCTTGTAACTGCGTTTTCAACTCCTTTAGTTCAGTAGGTGCCTTCTGGTATGGTGCCTTTGAGAGAGGCTTAATTCTCGGTACTAGTTCAATTGTGAAGTAAATTTCCTGAGTAGAGGGTAACCCTGGTAAGTCGTCATAAAATATCTTTGGAAATTCATTTATAATGCAGATGTCTCCAACCTTTAATGGTGTTTCTTGTGCCACATCCATGACGCTTGCTAAGATTGTGTGAAATCCTTTCTCTTTCATCTTCTGAGCCTTGAGAGATGAGATAAGTGGTGTCCTTACTCCTGAAACCTTTCCCATAAAACTAGTTTCTGACCATCAGGAGTTTCGAACGTCTCTTGCTTATGTCTATAGTCTATGGTTACGCCATGCCTTTCTAGCCAATCCATGCCCAGTATTATGTCGAAGTCCTTAATCTCTAGCTCTATCAGGTCTCCTTCTAGCTCCGTGCCCTCGACTTTGATTGATACTCCTCGTACTATTCATGATGATAGAACTACTTCGCCCGAAAGCAGTTCTGTAACAAACCTAGTTCTAAATCTTTCACAAGGTTTGTCTAATTTCTCTATCATTTCTAACGAGACATATGAGTGTGTTGCTCCTGAATCAAACAATACTAAACATATATTATGGAGGATAGGAAGTTGGCTTGTGACCACTTTGGTACTAGCTTCGGCTTCTCCCCGGGTCAAGGTGAAGACTCTGGCTGGAATCATCTTGTTGTCCTTCTTTTCTTCTTGTTTGAGCTGCATACACTCCTTTCTTCGATGACCTTCATGGCCACAATTGAAACAACCCTTAGTGCTTTCACAACACTCCCAAGGATGTCTAATCTGGAATTTGGAGCACTGAGGGTATTCCACATAACCCGATCTATTATTACCGTTATTAGATCATGGTCTTTTGTCAGCGTCGACTTACTTATTATCAGGATGCTTTCTTTTCTGCCCATTATTTCCATGCTGGTTTTTGTTGTAGTTTCGACCATTCTGCATCTAATTCTGATTCTTGGGTTCAGATTTTCTGGCCTCTTCCTTACTAACATTTACTTGGAGCCTTTCCACCTCTATAGCTGTTTCTAAAACATCGACACAAGAAGTGGTTCCAGGATTTGCCAGATTGACTCCTAACTCAATCTTGAGTCTGAGTCCCCTAGTGAACTTGGTAACCCTCAAGTAGTCGATTGAGACTGTTGACACAGTTCTTCGCCAACAGGTAATTAAGAAAAGAAAAGAAAGGGATCAGTGCTTATATTGAACCGAAATAGATGAATGATCTTAGAAATGAGGTGGTGACACAAAATACGTTTTTGAGTGGTTCAAAGGTTAAAATCCTTCTACTCCACTAGTCAGTATTATTGCTATATACTGGATATTTGATTACAGGGTATTTCTTACAAGAGACAATCCAACCTCTATTAACTCCCAAGGTCTCCATATTTATAGGAGAAGGCACCTGGGAGTTGGTAAGAAGGTCATCCCGTGACCTTCTTACCTATCGTATCAACTCTGTGACATTTATGATTAATTCCTAAACCTGACACATAAGTGTGGTCAAATCAATAGGTAAAGGGGATAATGGGCCGCACGGCCCAACCTAGTCGTGGGTGTCTGAATATGCACGTTCACGCTGCGTGTCCGAGAAGTCAGGGATATATCAGACACGTGATGTCTGATATATGCACGTTTACCTTGCATGGTTGACTTTATAAGAGGTCATAACCTCCAACTCTAGCTCGTACCACGAGCTGGATACTTCACTCGACCTGCGACCTTTAGAGTCCAGACCCAACCCTCAGGCAATCTTGGCGAACCCTTAGGTTACCTCGAGCTAAAGAGGTAGGACCTTACGATGGCAGCCCCGGTCTTGTGGACGTCCACGTGGTAATCATGACCAGGCCACATCTTAGATCGCTAATCAGCCCGTGGGAAAATCAGGGCGTACATCTGCCCCCCAAGCCCCTGCTCGTGGTACACGATGTCGTATAAGGCCACAGTAGGGGCTTTTAGGCTTCCCCATGAACTCTTCACATTCCACATTTTACGTAGGCGCCCCATACGTGGAACATCGTGGTTGGTGACGGTACGTCTTCTGAGAACCGCATTTAATGGCCTAGCCTATGCCCAGCCGTCGTTTTGTATTTCGAGTGGAGGGCCTTGGATCGCACATCAGGGCCATCCAACGACCCTCTTTACGTCACCCTTCTCATATATAAAAGGGGTGGCCACCCTACGCCTGGGCCACCCTTTCATTTGAAATTTCTCAGAAATTTTCTCTTCTTCTTGCTCTCAAAAATCCCCCCTTTTCCTCTTTCCGGTTACTACCTTTGGCGTTCCAGAAACTTAGGTGCAAGGACTCCTTCGAAGCTTTGGAAACAAATACTCCGACAAAGCTCCCTCCTAGGTGACACCTTCATCCACTTCCCAGCCAAACACTCTGTAAGTCTCCTGACTGTGCATGTTTTGAAAATATTTTTCACTGTAGCTTAGGTAAATATTTACTGTAGCCGCATGCAAGGGTTTACTGGTTTTTGTGGGTATGAAGGGTGAAAGCCTTTTAGGTTAGGGTATTTTTACAGTAGTAAATCACTTAGGAGTATGGTTTACAGGATGCCTTTTCTGGGGATAACTTCTGGGCAGGATTTTTGGTATATTTTGGGTGCAAAGCCGGGTAGCTTAGGGGACCAGTTTCACAGGCGCTTTTGCCTTCCTTGCCTATCGAAACTTTCCTTCCAAGGCAAATTCTATCCTAACCCTCCTGACACACGAATTCCGAGTAATCGGGGATCTGTTGGGAGCACAGGCGCATGTTCATCGAACCGCGTGGTCTCACTCTCCACGGGCTGGGATTATCTCAGCTCGTGCAAAGAACACTCCTTTTGACTCTTCCTTATGCTTAGGTCGCCTTTTCTGAAATCTTTTCTTTTGTTCGCTAGGCGACCAGATGGCACCGAAGAGGAACGCTCCAAAGAAGACCGTCGGTAGCTCGGCCTTCTAGAAAGGCAAAGGAAAAGCGGTGTGCCGGAATCCCCGATCCCCAACTTTGGGCCGGTAGTGGAACATGAGCTCGAGGTGGCTCCTGACGCGTTCTTTGAGGCGGAGAGGATCGTCTCAAAGATTACCGACCAGATGAAGATCAACAAACTATTCCTCTCCCACAACATCGGGCTGGGGAGAGCATCAGTGATTGCCCGACCTCCCGCGGAAGGCGAGCGGAGCTGCACGCCGCTCAACGAGGCATTCGCAGCCTAGAGCGGCGACCATTTCAAGGCGGGGGCCTTCCTCCCGTTGGATCAGTATTTCACTGACTTCCTCAATTACGTGAGGTTGGCCCCATTTCAGCTCCCCCCCAACTCTTATCGGTTGTTGGCGGGGTTAAGATATTTATTTTTGAAGCACGAGTGGGAGGTCCCCACTCTTGCGAATATTCTGTACTTTTTCTGCCTCAAGGCCAGCCCAGAGCAGCGGGGGCGAGGCGACGGGTTTTATTATTTAACCCGATTCCCCAACATGGCTGCGGTCATTGAGCTGCCCAGCCACCCCAATGACTTCAAAGATCAATTCTTTATGTCGACGGGGTTCAGAAACTGTGAGCTCCACTACTTCAATCGTCCTCGTAAGTGCTTTTTAACCTTAGCTCGTAAGTTAAGTGTCGTTTAGCTCCTCCTGCATCCCTTTCTGACTTAGATAAATCCTGCAGCTATGTTTGCGAGGACAGAGAAATCTGTGACCCTCGGGGCCCAATACGAGACACTGGCGGGCTTGCCCCCCAGTGAGAAGGATTACCGCGTGCTCGTAACAGACGAGACGATGGTGGCCTACAAGCTGATTTTCCCAAATCAGACTCTGAACCTAAGGAGGCCCCAGGGGCTTACCCCAGCCCACGATACCAGGCCTGTCATCGTGGAGGAGGTCGCGAGAAATGAAGATGAGGAGGACGAGGTTCCCCTCGTGAGGAACAAGAAGCGGGCGTTCGAGGTCGCCCAAACAGCGGGCGAGGAGCAAATCCGGTCCGGAGCAGCCGCGGGTCCTTCTGGAGAAGGTAACCCTTATTTGTTTAGGAACTTAGATAGGGCCACAGCATACCCCCAGCTATCTAGGTTCAATCCTAGACAGCTCGTCCATCGTCACCGAAGTGATCCGGACCTGGACACAACCCTGCTCCAATGTGTCGACCGGCTTGTGTTGGACTACCATGATAGTCGGCCTAGGGGTACCGTAGTAGTAGATAACACCCTAGCCTTTAGGTCGATCCTATTCAAGGAGTACGGGACCAACCTTCGGTCATGGCCATCGCTCCGGAGGAGTGCCGTAGCTCCGGGGCTTAGACAATATGTAGAAGAATCTAGCCCTGAATCAGCCTCGGACCCAGAACTTGCGCCAGCTCGGGAAGTAATTAACTTAGATTCTTCTTCTAGCTCGGGGGGTAGGATCTCCTTTAGTTATACACATACTTGAATTTCTCTTTTTCCCCCTTTTTTTTTGTTTCTGCATGACTGCCAACTTTTGTACTAACCATATCTTTGTTTTGACAGAAGAGATGTCTCAGCCCGAAGAGAGTTTGCGAGGTGCGTTCGCCAGGGGGAACCCCTCAGCTGGGGCCTCTGGGCCAAGAATGAAGAGGTTCCGGACGTCTAAGCACGCTGCCGGGACCCCCGCCAAGTCTCCTGCTAAGGAGAAAGAGCAACCCCAGCCGCCCAGGTTGTGGGAACGGTTCCTCCTGCTGTAGGGGGAAGCAGCATTCCCCCACCTCCTCCGCGAGCTCCGGCCCCCGTCCAGGATGCAGGAGCGGAGCCCGAGACTTCGGCTATTGTACCCTCCGAGGTACGCATCCCAGTCAATCCCCAGGACCTGGAGAAGATTCCAGAGGCCTTCCGGGGAACGGTGTATGAGTCGGCGAACTACGTCGTCAGCCACATATACAAGTTCAACGAGAAGGAGCTCAGGGCCATCGAGACAATGAGCCCAGTGGGCGTGATGGAGTCTTCATTGGGCATGACCCTAACGGTAAGCTGACTTTACCCCATTATGGCTTTTTATTATCATGCTTTGCCCTATGTTTCCTTTCTCCTTTCTCTTTTTTTTTTCCTAAGGCAATGTCCTCTCCGCTTTCGCAGGGCACCGTTGTCCTTCACCGGAGCATCGCCAGGGCCAAGGTTCAGCTCGAGGAGATGAGGAGCAAACACTAGGCGGTTGTGGCCACTCACCAGAATTCTCTACAGGCAGCTAAGGATGCCTTGGCAGCTTCTCAGGCCGAGCTGGAAAAAACTCGCCCAAAGATTCAAGAGCTCGAGACCGCCCTCGCCACCGCGCGGATAGACCTAGATGCTGTGAAGGCTGAGGCCAAAGCCACCCTGGAGGCCGAGTGGGCAACTTCGGACAAGGCCATGGAAGACATGTTCTACCATTGCTGGGCCTACAACCTGGACGCTGACTTCTCCTTCATGGCAGCGAACATCTGGGAGCGCTTGCTGGTGAAGTTCCAAGCTCGCCTTGATAAAGAAGCGCCCTCCGAGGCCGGGGAAGGCTCCGGGGCAGCTGAGCAGGGCAAGACGGCGACCTCCAAGGGGCCACCTGGCGGAGCTTAGGGCCTTCCTCTCTCGTGCCCTTTCCTTCAATATTTTTAATTTTTTGTGTAACCTTTGCATGAGGTGCTTCCACCTCGAGACAATTTAACTCAATTTTATTTTTAATTGATTTACTCCCCTTTGCCTCTGCATTTTAGTTACTATTTTGAAAAACTCAGTTCGCGTTAACCTTTGTCAATATCTCGAGCTCTTTAGGAAGAACAACGATCAATAGATTTAAGTCAACTTCTAAGTTTTATGACCTCGTTATATCCAGGAAATTAATTTGAAAACTTAGTTCGTGTTAATTTTTATCCATATCTCGAGCTCTTTAGGAAGAACAACGATCAATAGATTTAAATCAACTTCTAAGTTTTGTGACCTGGTTATATCCAGGAACTTAATTTGAAAACTTAGTTCGCGTTAATTTTTATCCATATCTCAAGCTCTTTAGGAAGAACAACGATCAATAGATTTAAATCAACTTCTAAGTTTTGTGACCTGGTTATATCCAGGAACTTAATTTGAAAATTTAGTTCGCGTTAATTTTTATCCATATCTCGAGCTCTTTAGGAAGAACAACGATCAATAAATTTAAATCAACTTCTAAGTTTTATGACCTGGTTATATCCAGGAACTTAATTTGAAAACTTAGTTCGTGTTAATTTTTATCCATATCTCGAGCTCTTTAGGAAGAACAACGATCAATAGATTTAAATCAACTTCTAAGTTTTGTGACCTGGTTATATCCAGGTACCATGTGCCCCCCAAGTAACTGGGAAAGGGTCTTTCGTGGTTACTTTAGATTACATTCGAAAACATGTACAAATATGAACGAAGAGTTAATTCTCATTGCTTAATACATGAATAATGGCCTTTCAGGCCTTATAAGGGACTCATTGATAATATTTCTTTAAATGGACGGCGTTCCAAGTTCGTGGGACTGTCCCTCCATCGAGCCGAGCTAACTTGTAAGTTCCCTCTTTAATGACTTCGACGACCTGATATGGCCCCTCCCAATTCGGTCCCAAGACTCCATCTTTGGGAGCCTTACCGGCCAAGAAGACCCTCCTTAGGACCAGGTCGCCAACACCAAAGGCGCGCTTTTTGACTTTGGAGTTGAAATAGCGAGTGATCTTCTGCTGATAATGGGCGAGTTAGAGTTGCGAATCTTCTCGCCTTTCATCAACTAGGTCAAGGGAAGTGCACAGTAGCTCATGGTTTCGGTCCTGGTCATAAGGCTGGACCCTATGAGAAAGCACCTTAACCTCCACGGGGAGGATTGCCTCACTTCCGAAGGTTAGGGAAAAAGGAGTATGACCCGTAGGAGTCCGATGCGAGGTCCGGTATGCCCATAGGACCTGGGGGAGCTGTTCTGGCCAGACCCCCTTTGCTTCATCTAATCTCTTCTTGAGGCTCGCCTTGAGAGTCTTATTGACAGCCTCGATCTGGCCATTCGCCTGAGGATAGGCCACGGAGGAGAAACTTTTCACAATTTTGTACCTTTTGCAAAACTCGGTGAACAGGTCGCTGTCGAAATGAGTGCCATTATCGGAGACGATCTTCTTTGGTAGGCCGAGTCGGCAGATAATGCTCTTAACCACGAAGTCAAGCACCTTTTTGGACGTTATCATTGCCAAAGGTTCTGCCTCAGCCCACTTCGTAAAGTAGTCGACGTCTACCACAGCGTAACGGACCCCGCCTTTTCCCGTAGGGAGGGCGCCAACCAAGTCGATCCCCCAAACTGCGAATGGCCATGGGGACGAGATCATCTTCAACTCGACTGGAGGAGCTCGGGCAACTGCGGCGAATCGCTGACACTTGTCGCACTTCTTCACGTATGAGATCGAGTCTTTGGACAGAGTTGGCCAGTAATATCCTTGCCTCAGGACCTTTAAGGCTAAGCTTTGCCCCCCAGTGTGGTCTCCGCAAAAAACCTCATGCACCTCCTGCAGGATGGCCTTCGCTTCGCCTGGAAGAACACAGCGTAGGAGAGGTAGTGAGTGCCCACGTTGGTACATCACCCCATCCACTATCGTATACCTGGGAGCTTGATAGAGTACTCGCCGTGCTTCATTGCGTCCTTCAGGTAGCTTTCCCTCGACGAGATACTCAAGGACGGGAGTCATCCAGGTCGGCCTGGCATCGATCATCTCGACCTCCGTCCTGACTTCTTCTATACTTGGTTTCTCCAAGAATTCTATCGGCACTAACCCAAAGTCTCCGTCTCCCCAGAGGTGGCGAGCTTGGCAAGAGCGTCTGCGTTAGCATTCTGCTCTCGAGGTATCTGTTCGATCGAGCCTCACTCAAACGTGGATAGCTCGACTTTTATCTTCGCTAGGTAGGCAGCCATTTTGGGTCCCCGTGCCTGATATTCGCCCAGCACCTGGTTTACCACGAGCTGGGAGTCACTGAAGCATTGGACGGAGCTCTCCTTCAGCTCCTGGGCTATCCTCAGCCCGGCTAGCAAAGCTTCGTATTTGACCTCGTTGTTGGAGGCTTTGAACCCGAACCTCATCGCCGAGTGGAATCTATGTCCCTCGGGGGATATTAAAATCATTCCAGTTCTGTAGCCGTTCTCGTTGGATGAGCCATCCACAAAGGTCCTCCACGACGCCTGGGGTGAGGTGACCTGGGGTGAGTCTTTTGCAGGATTCTCCCGAAATCCTGTACACTCTGCTACAAAATTGGCCAGGGCCTGACTCTTTATAGCAGTTTGCGGAGTGTACACAATCTCGAACTGACTGAGTTCGATGACCCATTTTAACAAACGTCCTGATGCTTCAGGTTTTTGCAAAACCTGCCTTAAAGGCTGATCGGTCATGACGTGTATCGAGTGGGACTGGAAGTACGGCCTGAGCTTTCGTGAGGCCGTGATAAGGCAGAATGCCAATTTCTCCATCAACGGATACCGGGATTCAGCCCCAAGAAGTCTCTTGCTAATGTAGTAGACTGGCTTCTGAACCCAGTCTTCTTCCCGTACTAATACGGCACTAGCTGCATCTTCCGTGACAGATAGGTAGAGAAAAAGAGGCTCTCCTGCTTTTGGTTTGGATAATATGGGCGGCTCGGCCAGATGTGCCTTCAGGTCGAGGAAAGCGCTTTCGCACTCTTCTGTCCATTCGAACTTCTTGTTTCCTCGGAGTAGGTTGTAGAATGGCAAGCTCTTATCGGTGGACATCGAAATAAACCGGTTTAGGGCTGCCACCCTTCCTGTCAGGCTTTGGACATCCTTGCGCGACCTGGGTGAGGGAAGCTCGAGCAATGATCTGATCTTGTCGGGGTTTGCGTCGATTCCTCGGGTATTGACTATGAACCCCAGGAACTTCCCTGATGCAACTCCAAAAGTGCACTTCTGTGGATTAAGCCTCATGCCATACTCCCGTAGTATCTTAAAACATTCTTCCAGGTCGGAAACATGGTTATCAGCAGTCTTTGACTTGACTAGCATGTCATCAACGTACACTTCCATGTTTTTTCCGATCTGGCCTGCGCACATTCTGTTTTCTAACCTTTGGTAGGTAGCCTCGGCGTTCTTCAGCCCGAACGGCATGACCTTGTAACAATAAACGTTAGTCGGGGTCATGAAGCTGGTGTGTTCCTGGTCCGCCGGATTCATGGCGATCTGATTGTAGCCTGATTACGCATCCATAAAGGACATGAGCTCGTGCCCCGCCGTGGCATCCACCAACTGGTCAATCCTTGGCAATGGAAAACAATCCTTGGGGCAGGCTTTATTCAGATCGGAGAAGTCGATCCAGGTCCGCCATTTCCCGTTGGGCTTTGGGACTAGCACGGGGTTGGCGACCTAGATCGGAAACTTGGCTTCACGGATAAAGCCGCATTTCTTGAGCCGGGATACTTCTTCTTCTAGGGCTTCAGCCCGAGTTGTTCCTAAACATCTTTGTTTCTGGGACTTTGTCGGAACGATTTTATCCAGATGAAGCGTGTGCATGATGACACTCGGGCTAATTCCCACCATATCCTTGTGTGACCATGCAAATACGTCCAGGTTATCCTGTAGAAACCTAGTCAGCTCCGCCTTCCTCTTGCTACAGAGGTTTCTCCCGAGCTTGACCTTCCGTGAAGGGTTCTGCGGATCGATGTTCACTTCCTCGAGCTCCTCAATAGCCTAGAGCTCGGACCTATCTTCGCCTATTCGAGGGTCAATATCCTAACTTAAGACGATATTTTCCCCTTCGGCGCTTTGAGGTTTTTCAGTCTCAGGATCAGCTAAGGGTTCTTGAGATTCTTCCTCACTACCTTGGACGGCCATTGCTAGCTGCCCGGGTTTAGATTTTCCCTTCATGGAAATGCTGTAGCATTCCCTGGCAGCGAGCTGATCGTCATGGACAGTGCATATTCTCGTGGACGTAAGGAATTTCATTGCGAGTTGGCGGATGGAAGTGACGGCCTCAAAAGCCATGAGCGTAGGTCATCCCAAAATGGCGTTGTACGCGGCGGAGCAGTCGATCACCACGAACTCGAGGAGTTTAGAGACTGTCCGAGGTCCCTCTCCTAGGGTGATCACTAGCTCGATCGCCCCTATTGCTGCTGATCCTTCTCCCGAAAAACCATATAGCATCATGGAGGGCGCCTTCAGCTCGGCGACTGTCAAACCCATCTTCTCCAATGTCGACCGGAATAGGAGGTTCACAGAGCTCCCATTGTCGATCAGCACCCTCCTAACCCTCCGATTGGAGAGCTGAGCTGCTACGACCAGAGGGTCATTGTGAGGGAACAGGACATGGCCCGCATCTTCCTCCGTAAAAATGATCGGTTGCCTATCCAATCGTTGCTGCTTTGGCTGACGCTGCTCCGGGACGAGCTCTACTCCATTGTGCGCTTTGAGTTCGTTCACGTATCTCTTATGGGTGCCCCTGCTCGTGCCGGCCATATGCGGACCTCCAGAGATGGTGGATATCTCCCCTTCTATCACGGGAGGAGGGACGTCCTGATCTACCCGAGACCTGGGTTGACCGGTCGGGACTTCTGGAGCAGGTCGACTTGCTGGAACCCTGTTTCGCGCGTATTGAGCCAAGGGGCCGGCTCGGATGAGAGTCTCGATCTCATCTTTTAGATGCCTATAATCGTCGGTATTGTGGCCAACATCGTTATGAAAACGGCAAAACTTGGAGGTGTCTCTCTTCCCCTTTTGGTGCTTCAACGGCTCCGCCCTCTTCCAGGGGACTCGAGTAGAGTTAGCCAGGAAGATATTCTCCCTAGACTGGGTGAGCTCTGTATAATTCATGAAGACGGGCTTGAACTTGTCTACAGACTTGTTCTTCTTTTGGCCGTGCTGGCTGTTTTCGCCATTTCCCTTTCTTTTGCCTCCGCCGAGCTGGTTGTTCTATGTGACATTCTGGGTCGCTGCCACGACCTCTGTCCCCACTCCAGCGAGCTGATTAGGGTCCTGGATGGTTCCTGCAGCTGAGGCTTCGGCCTCCTCCAAGTTGATCCATCCCTGGGTCTTATTAAGGAATTCGTTAACCGAGATAACTCCCTTCATTTGTATATCTTTCTAGAGCCCCCCTCCGACGAGGATTCCTGTTCTCATGGCCATGAGTTTGGAGTTATTATCCGCGTCTCTGGCCCGAGCAGCGACATTCGCGAATCTACTCAGGTAAGCCTTCAAATTTTCGCCGGGCTGCTGCCTCACGTTAGCCAAATAGTCGGCCTTGACGCGGGCAGCATTGGAGGCTCGAAATGCCCTTTTGAAATCAGCTGAGAAAGTTTTCCAGGAGCTGATTGACTGTCTTTTACCTTGCTTGAAGCACTGCCTGGCTGGCCCAGTCAGCGTGGAAGGAAAGATCAAACATCTCAACTCGGGGCCGATGTTGTGGGCCATCATCAGGGTGTTGAACATCCCCAGATGATCCGACGGATCTCCGTCTCCATTGAACTTGGACAGGTGCGGCATACGGAAACCAGGTGGGTATGCCGTCGCTGCTATGCTGGGGGCGAAGAGCTCCATCTCGTCCCCTGAATCATATTCATCTTTCTCCTTCTCCGACAGGAGCTTCCTCATCAGTTCCTCCATCTGAGCCAGGCGCTCGAGGGTTTGGTCCTGATGTCCTTGGTTATTTCTGGGCTGTTCAACAGCTCTGGATCCATTGTACATATTTGGTTGGTTATTGCCCCTCCTATCTTGAGATAGGTTATTTGGGGCATTCCCGCCGTTACGTACTTCGGACAGCCCCCCCCCCCCCTCTGAACGAGCATGGCTGTCACCTCCTACTGGCTCCCCCCTATGGGAGTTAAGGCGGTCTCGCAGGTCGCCCCCTTGGGTGGCTTGTGGACTTTGTGCCGAGCTCAAACGCTGACGCAGGTCCCCGCCAGAATGGTCACTCCGGCGACTGCCGGTCCAGTAGCTTCTGCTATAGAGGCTTGGAGCTCGCCTTTGGTGCTGAGGATCTGGGCTTTCCCTTGGCGCCCTGCTATGCCGGGAAAGTCCAGCTGATGGCGGGTTTCTCCTGCTACTCCCATAGGCTGGAATATCTTGGACGGGCCGAGGAGGAGATGGATATCTGATTGGAGATGGAGGATACCTGACTGGAGAGGCGATCCTAGTTCCGTCAGGACGGATCAGGTTCGGTGGGGGCCTTTCGGCCCTGCCAACCTGCTGGTCCCGCGCCTGGCGATCTGGACGAGGCGCAGGATGGTTTTTGGGACGGGCTGACGCTGCGAGCCCTCCCCGGACCTCCTTCTAGAATTTCTTCAAGTCGCCCTGGGCGCGCTCGAGGATGGTTGGGAGCTAGGAGTCGAAGTTCTGACCGAACGGCTGTACTGCTGTTGTCCAGCTTTAGGCACTTCTTCGAAGTTTGCCTCTCGATGGTGTGATGAAGGGGTAGAGTTGGCTGTCGGAAGTCTGTCCGAGCGGCTATGCCTGGACCGGTTACCCCGGCGAGACTTGGGAGCCTCGCCTTGCCTCTCTCCGACGTTAGCATCGGTTGTGAGAGGGGGTAGTCGGGCCAGCACATCCTTGATCTGCTGGTTAGCTATTGCTAGCTGGCTCCTCAGCTGAGCATTCTCCATCTCCACCGCAGTGTAATAACATGGATTTGGATTAGGTGGCCGGGGCGCCGAGCTTCCGGTGTCATCTTGTCCCGCCGGCTATTTTCCTGGCCGCTGCTGGACTTCAGGAAATTGTTCACCAGGGGTGGCAGTATGATGAGCCTCCTGCCCATCATGATGTTTTATCTCATTACCGTGCCTGGATCGAGTAGTCACCATAGTTGGATGTTTGCGACAGCACTAATCGAACAAGACTCTCAACGAAAGCACCAAACTGTTGACGCGGTTCTTCGCCAACAGGTAATTAAGAAAAGAAGAGAAAGGGATTAGTGCTTATATTGAACCGAAATAGATGAATGATCTTAGAAATGAGGTTGTGACACAAAATACGTTTTTGAGTGGTTCAAAGGTTAAAATCCTTCTACTCCACTAGTCAGTATTATTGCTATATACTGGATATTTGATTACAGGGTATTTCTTACAAGAGACAATCCAACCTCTATTAACTCCCAATGTCTCCATATTTATAGGAGAAGGCACCTGGGAGTTGGTAAGAAGGTCATCCCGTGACCTTCTTACCTATCGTATCAACTCTGTGACATTCATGATTAATTCCTAAACTTGACACATAAGTGTGGTCAAATCAATAGGTAAAGGGGATAATGGGCCGCACGGCCCAACCCAGTCGTGGGTGTCTGAATACGCACAGCCACGCTGCGTGTCCGAGAAGTTAGGGATATATCAGACACGTGATGTCTGATATATGCACGTTTACCTTGCATGGTTGACTTTATAAGAGGTCATAACCTCCAACTCGAGCTCGTACCACGAGCTGGATACTTCACTCGACCTGCGGCCTTTAGAGTCCAGACCCAACCCTCAGGCAATCTTGGCGAACCCTTAGGTTACCTCAAGCTAAAGAGGTAGGACCTTACGATGGCAGCCCCGGTCTTGGGGACGTCCACGTGGTAATCATGACCAGGCCGCATCTTAGCTCGCTAATCAGCCCGTGGGAAAATCAGGGCGTACAGAGACTAACTCTGGGGAAAACATGGCTAGACGATCAAATTGTCGAGCATACTCGACTACTGCTAAATTGCCCTGCTTCAGACTGGAAAACTCTTCCACCCTCGTAGCGATGGCTACCAAGTTGTAGTAATTTTTGAGAAAAAGCTCCAAAAATCTAGTCCAAGTCATGGTGGTGACATCATGAGTCTACTGTACCAAATCCCACCAGATTCTTCATTTTCAGTAGAGAGGAAACGCAAGATATGCAATCTGCGTTGTCAAGGTTCATGTGTGCTAGAATAGGCTCTACATTCCTGAGCCATTCTTCTGCCTCAAAGGGGTCGGTTGTTCCTTCAATGTTTGGAGTGTGCAGCTTACAGAAACGCTCGTAGACTGGCTCTATGTACTGATCTGGATAAGGCGCATACTTCGTCATCCGCCATCCCCCATATGTATATACTTGCTGGGGTGCTTGAGCCGCTAGCTGAGGCTGCGACTGAGGTTACGGCTGAGGCTGCGGATGTTGTCGTTGTTGTTGCAGAAGTTCTTCTACTTGTTACCCTAGCCGGATAATTTAGGCGGTGCTATCAACCAGAGGTGGTGCATTTCTATTGGCGGCAACATTAGTAGCACGCATTCCCCTTCTTCGGACTGGAGGGGCTTCATGAGTCTCATTGGTGGTGCTACGGGCATTGCCATTTGTGCGTGCAGACCTTCGTAGTGACATCTTCAGCAAAGTTCTAACATTTGAGGAAACACGTTAGAACTTACCCTAATAGGTTCTAAGGTAAAACTTAGTCTAAGAAAACATAACCCGGACCTATAAGTTATGGTTTCTTATGAGAAATTATGTAAGCATTCTTTATAAATTAGGGTGTGTTTCTATACTTAGACTATTAAGCCACATTTATTATTTTCTAAGTCTATTTCTAACCATCCTATATGACTTAATTCTCAGGCTTGAAACTCGTCGTTGTTCCAAAGTTAACCATATTGAGGGAGGGCTAGGATCAATAAAATCGTTCCCACTACTATGGCCCCTTAAACTCTCAATGCAGAACCCGGTCCATTGATTTGTATCCACCCTCACCGAACTCAGTCATTATTTATTGAATTTATTCTAAATTTATTATGATTGTAGAAAAAAATCAAACTTATACATTCCATTCAAAAATAACAACTTTATAAATTTGGAAAAATATTTTTACTTATTACAATCATAAATTCAATATAAATAAAGAAACTATACTAATAATAATCTAAGGTAAAATTTCTAAAAATCAGGATCTTCTACATCTAACCCTTCATCTAACATATCATCATTTATTTCCTCATAATCATCATTACTATGAGGTTCAAAACTACCTCGGGGAATATTCATTAAGATATTATGCTTTTGTTCATTAATGAATTGAAACTCAAACTTAGAGGTAAACCTAAGTATAAGAAAATAATATCTCATGGCTACCGGTAAATCATCTTCATTATCCATAGTCTCCCATAAGTCTTATAATTTTGAAACTACAATATGAAAAATATTAAAAAGCGTAATTACTATGACATATTGTTCCATGGCTCTCATCATGAGTTGCCTAGCGATTTGAAGGTGAACTATCTCCTTGTGAAATTTGACTAATCTTTGAGTGATTCTTTCTACCACTCCTATTGTATCCCTTGACTCTCTAACTCTTTTCAATGCCTTAATGGCACGAATATCGTGATAGGTCAAAGCTCCATTCATTTTGACTAAAAACATAATGACTAAAACGTCAACTATTAATATAAACAAAACATTCATAGCATAAACACTTACATTGGTGGTTAGATCCATAGCTTTTGCGTGTGTATCAAGAAGAACTTCATGCATATGAACCGTGGGCTCTGATACCAACTGTTATGCCCCAACTAATTCTAATAGACCCCAAACCATTAAAACTACTAAGACATAACTACTATTTTCGAACACATGCATAAAATAATAGAACTTTATTATAAAAATCCAAAATATGGGATCCCATTGTTATTACATAAAAATATTAAAGAAAACTTAAACCTTTAACTAATTGTTCAAATACTAGATGCGGAAAATCATAAATACATAATTAAAAAGACTTAAAACATAAACATCATCCTCGATCTTTCCAATCAGTTCAATCATTTAGTTCTCACCAAATACACATGCCAAAGCTTCCATGAATCAGTCCCACCTTCCATGCTCATTTTCCGGCACCATCTAAAATAAAAGAAATGAGCCTAATGCCCAGCAAGGAAAATCTACTAAAACATATCATAAAACATAGGACTACAATATTAATTTCCATTAACTTATTATTGAAGTATGTGATTAAAACCATCTAGGTCCTCTTGCTACTATTCGAGGTAGGTTTAAACACAATATAGTATATGATAAACCATCTAGGTCCTCTTGCTACTATTCTAGGTAGGTTAAATCATAACTCTAATCTACGATAATGATAAAAATATTTGGATTTATTTGCTATCTAAGCAACTATATTTCCCAAGTGACTACTACATAAAACATATACATATATATACATACATACACACAACATATATACATAATCATAATACATAAAATCCAACCTATTTTCCTTACCAAAAACTGAGATATTGGAGACAAAAGCGGGATTAAAAACTCCTAAAGCCAAACAGTAAGATCCATAAGTTTTCTAAAGAAATGGAGATGATAAGAAGAACTAAACCATCAAGATAGTAACTTAATGAAGACCTTATGTTTCAAGAAACTCAAACACATAACCAAAACCATAATACAAGTTAGGATTTTGAAGAAAAATGATAGAATAAGAAGAACTATAATGAACTAAACCTGAGGATAAAGAATACCTTGGATATATTAGAACTTTGATCTACACCTCAATATCGAAATATCCTTCTATCATACTTCCTTAGTGTTTATAAAAGCTTAGATTGAAAAGCTTTTAATCCCAAAACCCTAGTGTTTTCTCTCTAGAATAAACTTAGCAGCTTGGAGGCTCTGAAGAATGCTTGAATGAAGAATGAAATGGCTGAGTGAAAGGTCCTATTTATAGAGTTCAGGGAGTGAAACAAACTCCTTTTTAAAATAAATAAATAAATGAATAATAATTCAATAAATTTGAATTTATAGTTCAATAGATGCCCGGAACTCGGTCGAAAACGTTCAGGAGCAAATCTAAGTTGTTGAGGCTGTTTCTAATTCGATTTCCACAAAGTTTCAAAAATACCATAAAGAGCTGATATATCGCCTACCCTTATGTCCCGAGCCTATAGCTGACCTGTTTTCTGTATCACTCATCGGTGATATAGTGGCCCCTATCACTGTGATATATTAGCAGATGCTGATATTTTAAACACGTTTTTGCACACTTTCAACATACTTGAAGTTTGTTAAAACAACTTTAACTGAATAAAACTGTAACGACCCAAATTCACTAATATGGCTTAAGGGCTTTGATTAGTGTGCCGGGAGGGCATAATTGGTTTATGTGTGAATTTATTAAGTTTGATGCATGATTTTAAGACAATCATGCTTGTATGGTTATATGAATGTAAATGTGATTATATGCTATAATTGTGAGAACCACATTATTATGTGGGCTTGACGCGATCCTAGGGAGCTAGTTAGCGGGAAAGTCACAACGGGGCTTAATACTTCACTTGGGGGCAAGTCAAGGGGTATTTCAGGTATTGGAAGGTTATTTAGGTTATCAGGTTATAGAAATAAATAATTGGAGATATATTTGAGGTTAGGAAGCCTAGGTGGGAATACTAAGGAATTTTACTATTTTTCCCTCGGGGACGTTTCCGGCACCACATGCCTCGGGATTGACTTAATTAACTAAGGTTAGACTAAGGAAAAGTTGAAAAATAGTAGAAGAACCTTAAACCGACTATCCCCTTCATCAATTTTATCACTCTTCTTTTCTCTCAAGGGAAACCACTAGAACATAAGGAATTCAGCTAGGAATTCAGTGGATTGAGCTGAAGTTTTGGAGGATTAATCTAGTGTTCAGCTAAGGATTCAAACAAGAATTAAGGTAAGTCACAAGCTTTATGCATGGTGGTTAAATTATGTGTTTATGGCTGAGTTTTGAGGTGTATGGATTTTGACATTGAAGGACTGAATTGAAGCTCGAAACTTGGGAGTTAGTTCATAAATCTTTGAGAGAGTTGGTTCATCAGAGAAGGTAAGCTCCAATTCATGATTTATTGTTTGAATTCTGAGTTTTTTTTACTGGTTTTAAAGTGTTTATAAGCTCTTGAGTTTCAGAGATTGAAGTGGGATTTTGGTGAGTTTCTAGGCTAAGTTTTTGCTGGGTTGTGTTGCTGGAATTGTGTTAAAAGTTTTGTGATAATTGAGTTGTGAAATTGGGATAGTTTTGGATGGTTTTGAGTGAGGTTTGAGAGTAAAAAATGGTGGTTTTGCTGGGTTCGAAGGGGTCGGGCCGCGACATAGTTCTTGGAGCGCCGCGGCCCTCTGAAGCTGATGAATGTTGGAGATGGAGGGCGGGCCGCGGCATGGTCTATGTAGGGCCACGGTCCGTGTCTAGTTCTGGGCATGGATGGGCCTCTGTTTGGGGGCCATGCCGTGACATGGGAGGCTTGAGCCGTGACCCTTAAGGAAATTTGGGTTTTTGGGATTTTAAACATGGGAATTTAACCTAGGGTGCTCAGGATTGAATCTACTACTGTGTTTGGTGGAATTCAATGTTCCGGAGACTAGAACCTTATTTAGAAGCCCTTTTACAATTATTAATGGTATCCCTTATCTTGGTTGTGACTAGGTATATTCTAGGGGCTCGGGAAATGGATCGTGCTCAAGAGGCATCTCGCGTAACCAATACACTTGGAAACTAAAGGTAAGAAAACTGCACCCGGTTGTGAATTTATAATGGAACTAAGGGTTCCCTATCTTGTATACTTTATAAAGGGGGGTATTATGCCATGTGAATAGTAGATAAACGGCCTAGGAGTGCCAGAGTTTACATTGGCACACAGGGCACGACTCAGCCACTGGTAGCTGAGGACAACTTATTATTCACTGAGCTCGGTTTAAGTGGACCAGAGTCAATGGGATAAAACAGAGGGTGCGACCTAAGGGCCTCGGCCCTGATAATCATTTAATTGATTATCATTATTGAGTGATGAATTTGTTGTGTTGATTAGCTGAGCATTGGTTTGTTGATTCTTTGGTTATGTTTGTGGATTATATGACCAATGTGGTATGCTAAGTATGTGAGCATGCTCTAAAGATTATTCAACTATTATTATTGTTTGCACTATAATGTTATGTTTTCTTGTTGGGCCTTGGCTCATGGGTGCTACGTGGTGCAGGTAAAGGCAAGGGCAAGCTTGATCAGCCCTGATTGAGAGAGCTCTGAGAGCAAAATGTACATGATCAACTGCTCAGCCACCACAGTTGAGGGGGAGACAGGGACAGGAGAACCATAAACGTTTGTTTTGCCCTTAGAGTGGCTAGTGGTTTCTTGTACTCTGAAAATTTTGTAAAATGACTTTTAAATGCTGTTCCTTTTGGGATCCCATGTGTAAAAATATTTAGTTATATGAAATGTATCTTTTGAGACCAAAATCTTTTAACCCCAGCACAATAACGGTTACAGTGACACGTTTTTAACTAAACGACTTGATTAGCAAGTCCTGCATCTTTATAAATACACAGTGTAGCGGTCCTGGCTATCCAAGGCGTTACAAAAACATGATCCTAATAGCTACTGGAAGGTTCTAGACCTTCTAGATCTATCCTTTATTAATTTATTAATCTAAAATCCTTAATAAACATACATGTGACAAGTGTAACGTTCTTAATTATTCTATCTAAACCTCATGTTATAATAATTATCATTTCTAGGACCAGCTATATTAACCAAACCTTATGTTCAAATTAATATTTCTAAACTATAGGTTAAACTTATAAAATCCATAACTATTTCCACGAGTTTCCAACTAATTCCCGGCTTGGACCAATAATCACGAAAACTAAAATACTATAAGCTACTACTACTACTACTACTATTATCTAGGTAAGTAAAATTTTGAGACGATACAGTGTTGTTTACTCTAAGGGGGTGGAGATGTGATATGGAAAAGAGTTAAGCAATCTACGTTCTCAAATTCTACCATGGAGCCTGAGTACATAGCTGCGTTTGAGGTGGCTTAGGAAACGATCTGGCTAAAGAAGTTTTATTATGATCTTGGCATTATTCCAACGAAATCTCTTGTCTTGCTTTGCGACAATACATGAGCAATAGCCAATTTGAAGGAACCATGAAGCCACAAGAGGAGTACGCATATAGAGAGAAAATACCACATTATTAGGGAATATGTGGCCAGCGAAGATGTGAAGGTCACGAAGATAGCATCTAAAGAAAATCTTGTGAATCCTTTCAAGAAGACGTTGCCAGAGGCTACTTTTGATAAGCATATCATGGAAATGTGTTAAGTAGAAATGTCGCATTTGTTTTAAACAATGCAAGTGAAAGTTTGTTGGGGTTTTAGGCTCTGTGTAAAACAAATTTTCAATGTAACCTCATTTGATTATCAATAAATGTAATAACCATGTTTTTTGCAGGTGTTTTATTAAATGTCAAATCATGATCCCAGAAGCATCTAGATTGTGTATTTTTCTTTTGCATATGGTGAGTTCTCTGTTTTCAATTGCCACGTAGGAGAAGTTTTTAGTTAGCTTTAACTAATTATAGTGAAGTGATTGTTAATGGTTCTATTAGGATTAGCTAGCTCAACATTTATATAGGTTGGTTTAGGTCTTTCTGGATTAACTAAGCAACTAATTTTTGTAGAGAGTTTTGGTTGTGGTTCTTTATTTCTCTCTCTTGTCTTTGATGCATGTTTGTTGTTAGGGTTTGAAGCTTCATTCTTGGAGCGTTAGTTCGATATACTTGAAGCAAATGAACAAAGGGATTTGTTCTTGAATTTTCGAAGGGTTTTCAAAGATAAAGTGTTGAAGAGATTTCAACACTACTTCTAAGGGATTTAGAAGAAAGAACATTGAGTAGGAGACTCAATAGTGGGTGAATGTAAATCTTTTTATACTATTTTTTTTTCTTTAGCAATTTATTGTATTGAGATTGTAATTTGTAAAGAAAATAATTTGATATATTGAAAGCTTTTACGTTGTTCTTTGAGACCCAAGAAGTAGCATATTTATTCAGTGAACCTTGTAAAAATCTTTGTGTGTTCTTTACTTTCCTTTTGTTTTTTCTATTATCAAATTGTTTGGTTCATTCATATAGTTCATACACATACAAAGTAACTTTTGAAATTGGTATCAGAACCATATTTTGTTTGAAATCGTGATCCATAGGGTGTTTTCACTGTTAGTTGCTTTCTTTTGTCTATTGAATACGTTCTTGTTCTCCATCTATTTGTTTTTTGGTTTTGTTTTCTCTATTCAACTAACCCTTTCCGAGTTTCATCTTTGGGAATATTTTCTTTGTTTCTGTTGATCATGGAAATTTTTAGGGAAGGTAAATCTACCACAAGACCTCCTATGATGGAGGGATCCAATTACCCCTATTGGAAAACAAAAATGAGAGAATTTCTTAGGGTACTAGATGAACGGTTGTGGATGGTTGTTGCTGATGGATGGAAACCTCTCACTGTCAAGGAAGGTGATGTCAAAAAATCCAAAGCTATGAAGGACTCAACTACTACCGAAATAAAAAAAGGCTAATTTTAATTCAAAGACCCTACATGCTCTCCTCAGTAAAGTCTCCACTAATCAGCTCATGGTCATTACAAATTGTGAGATCACCAAAGAAGCTTAGGAAAAACTCAAAGTCAAGAATGAGGCTACTGATTCTGTCAAGAAGTCCAGGCTTCACATATTAAATGAATCTTTTGCCATGGGTTAGATGTATTCCAATGCCAAGCTTGTTGGCAAAGTTCTTGGAGTACTTCCAAGATGGTTCAAGGCCAAAATCACATCGATTGAGGAAGTACATAAAATTGAAGATTTGGATCTTGATCAATTAATTTGATCTTTCCAAAATTATGACCTGACTTTGACAAAATGGAGTAAGAACAAGAAGCAGCCAGAAAAGGAGAATGAAAAGCCCAACAATAGTCTTGATTTTGTTGACAAAGAAGAGCTTGATAAAATTGTAGATCTATCTGAATATCTGGCAGATGATACGTTTTCCTTGTTGATAAAGAATTATGCCAAGTTCTTGAAAAATAATTTTAAAAAGAACAACTACGGAGGCAAAGAAAATTCCTTCAAGAAGGGCAATTTTGTCACTAATAAGCCAACACAGTCACTGGATAAGAAAAATCAAGGAATTCAATGTTGTGAATGTGACGAATTTGTCCATATTCAAGTTGAAAGTGCTAACACACTATAGAAGAAAAAGGCGTTGGCAGTTACCTTGAGTGATAGTGATGAAGATAAAGATGAAACTTCCATTGATTGCTCAGATCAAGAAAATTGAATGGTTGCGTTTCTTGCAAAAAGTATTCGTTCGGACTCATCCGGAGAAGATGCCTATTCTGTTAACTTAGATTCTGACAGTATGGATAGGCATGTTGTATATGAGCAGATGTTTGGACAGTGGGCATCTATGCTCTAGAAGTTTGAAGTTTTGAATGACATAAATGCTCAGCTGGAAGGCACTTTCAAATACCTCACTACAAAACTTAAATAGAAGGATGGTTTAATATACAAGTTGGAAGTTGATCTAGTTCTTGCCAAACAAGCTCTTGAGTTCATTCCACCTGGGACAACCGTGATTAATCAATCTCTTCAGATTCAAAAGTTGTATGGTTACAGAACTGCTATTGGTTACAAAATGCTATATAATAAGGGAAAAGTTCTAACTATAGATGAGCCATTATCAACTTTATCAACACCAAAGTTGCCATTGTATTTACTGGTGTAAGCACGATTGCTGATGGATCTGGCTCCTATGCATATGTCATTAGAATCTCCAAAGAGGCCACCATTTCAACCAAAGTTTCTTCACTCTGAGAAACCCCCACGTTAATTCCACAATCTCAAAGTAAGAGATTCGTTCCAACATGTCATTTTTTCCACGGGCGTGGCCATACACGATCAAGGTGTTAAAAACTTCAGTCCTACTTAAAAATGATGATTCAAAGCGGAGGCAACCTGATTCAACTCTCTAGAAACTCTAGCCAGCCTACTCACGGTCACTGGAGACCTATACCTTAACTCACCGACAACTGTGCTCTTGTCGCTCATACCTCGTTTTTAGCATTCAAGAATATTCAATGGTATTTTGACACTAGCTACTCTAACCATATGACTGGAAACAAATCTCTCTTGATAAAATTCAAGGAGTCTCAGGATGGACTTGTTACATTTGGCGATGGTAATAAAGGTGTTATTTTAGGCAAAGGAGAGTTGGTTCTTAAAGGGCTCCCACCCCTCACGGGTGTCTTGTATGTCAAAGGTCTAAAGGAAAATTCTCTGAGTATCAAACTGTGTGATGCTAGCTACACTATAAGCTTTACTAAAACTCAATGTTTAGTTTCATCTTAAAGGTGTTTAGTTCTAACAAGAAACATGTCTTTAGATAATTGCTATACTCTCCACAATAATGTTCTGTTTCATTATCACCTTGGCCACCTCAATTCCAGAGATCTAAGGAAGATTTTCAAACTAAGAGTTGTAAGAGGCATTCAGAATTTCAAAGTGTCCAGAGACATATTATGAGGATCTTCTCAAATAGGCAAACAAATCAAATCTTCTCATCCGTTTATTCGAGCCTTGTTAACGTCAAGGGTCCTCGAATTGCTCCATGTTGACATGATGGGGCCCATGAAACATGCGATTCTGAATGGAAAATGCTATGTGATGGTGTGTGTTGATGACTTATCTCAGTTCACATGGGTGGAATTCATTAAAAAAAAGTCTGACACATTTGGAGTTTTTTCTACGCTTTGTCAAAAGCTTCAGAATGAGAAATCCACCAAGATTTTCAAAGTATATAGAATTCGGAGTGACCATGGGAAAGATTTTGAGAACACCTTCTTCTCATATTTTTGTGATCAAATGGGAATTAGTCATGATTTTGCTGCACCAAAAACTCCCCAGCAGAATGGCGTCATGGAACAAAAAAAAAGAACACTTTAAGAAATGGCTCGGTTCATGTTACATGCCAAAAACATTTCCAAAGGATTCTAGGTTGAGGAGGTGAATACTACTTGTTATGTTAGCAATAGATTTATTCAGTGAACCTTGTAAAAATCTTGGTTTGTTCTTTACTTTCCTTTAGTTTTTTCTATTGTAAAATTGTTTGGTTCATTCATATAGTTCATAGACATACAAAGTAACTTTTCAATAAAGAATAGAAATCAATTTTGACTTGTCATTCACATTTCTCACTTGTTTATTTACATGATTATTTGTTTAATATAAACGTCTATTAAATCTTAAATATATGGATAGTCACAGTTATAGTGACTTGGTCATAGTGGATATTATTGTGGTTATATGTTCTAAAGAAATAGTCCTAATATTAAGTTAGTGCACATAATTAACACTAACTTGTTAATTTGTGATATAATCTACTTACACGTTTTGGTGTGATGTCTTGTCCAGGACATTGACCAAGTACATAAGATCGGATGTATTTTGTTAGATCAGACTTGACCAATATTGATTACAGACAGATAAGTAAAGTATTTTTATTATCTAATCTACTCATATCATAAAGTTTCTTCAATCCCAATTCTCAATGATTAATATTCTACTAATTATATTGTTTAAGTCCTTAGATTTGTTCGTTACCATCTTACCCAACGAACTAGCCCATACTTACATATTGGGGACTTAGTATAATTCAGTTGGAGTATTTATCATAGATATGAAATCTATAGCTTCTATCTAAGAAGTTAAATGATGATTTCTTATAGCTTAGTTCAAGTGTTAAATGATAGAGATCTCATTTTTGTAATTAAGTTTACAAAAATATCATTTACAAGGAACTTAGTGGTATTTAATGATAAAATACAAATGAGGGGTAAAGCGGTAATTAACACCTGTGTCATTAGTAGATCATCTATAGAGAGAATTACAGTAATGTTGTAACAATGGATAACGTATTTATATTTGGTGTAAAGTGTTCTATGAATTCAAGAGTGAAATTCTGAGTCTATAGTGGAGCACAAGCAATTAATAAGGTAGTGAAATTATTTGTAAATAAATTCACGGTAACTTATTGGAGCTTTATTTCATGGACCCATAGTCCCCGCATCACCTTTGAGTAAATCTTCTACAATGTCTTAATTTCTTGATGTAGTTATCAATTAGTGGTGATGTAGTTTTTTGCCAACACGGGATTAAGAAATCTGATTAGAGAGATTAAGCTTGTTAATAAACTATAAATGTAAATTGATAAAATTTTAACGTGGTTCAGTGGATAAAATCCACCTAGTCCATGAATCACTCTTATTCTTGTTTAGGAACTCTTGAAGAAATTGTTTATGATAATTTCAATAGAGTCTTGGCATACAAGATGTCAATCCCTTTTACTGTCAATTTCCTTTGCATTTATAGGGAATTGTGATGGACAATATTGGGTAATCGTACAATAAATGGTAACATACCGAATTGGGTAAGTTCTCAAGTAAATGGGTACGTAAATACCCTAATAAAACATATAGTCATTTACATTGATCAATACATGTACATAACAATTATACACACTTATTGCGCATCTTAGGCATCCGAGTCTGTTGGGATTCTTCCATATGTGCGTTCTTGAATCACCTCCAGCTAGATGCCACTCTTGAACTGAATATGAATGGAGCAAGATGACTTGACATTGATAATGCTCAAGCTTGATGAGGGCGATCTGGACACTAGACACCTTGATTTCTGTCATTGGTATTTCAAACGATCTGGAGGATCTTGGGCTATCCCAGACTCAGCGATACATCCTCGAGTTATTTGGTTTGGAGTTAAAGACCATCTTTGCATTTGAATTTTCCATTCTTCTTTCTCTAAAAAATTTCTTAGAAACCCTCTAACTTTCTTTCTTCTGAGAAATCCCTTCAGTGGTTTCCTACTAGATTTTCTACAATCTTCGTCATTCTTCATCCTTTTACAACATTGATATAGAACCAATTCATAAGTACATCTTTCCCCTGGTTTAAATTTATTTTTACTCATTTTTTGACAAGTTTATGAATTTTTTTGGTGTGGTTTTGCCTTATTTTTGTTCTGCTCAGGTTCAGTTTGGGTGATACTAGGCCAAAAAAAATAAGTTTAGAGGTAGAATGTACGAGCTTTTAGCCTGGAAGGTGAAGGGTTTAACATCAAACCCAAGCAGCTTATGGGACACGATACTAAGGTTGTTTTGCATTAAAGTGCTTTTCAAAACCACCGTGTCTGGCACACAAATCGCGAAGTTTCAGTACCTTCCTGAGATTAGGATGTGTGAATTTGGTGTGCACATGAGGCAACACATCAAGGTATTAAGCCTGAACTTAGTACTTAGATACTTTAGGTCGAGTAGTAAAGCCTTAGAATCTTAGATCGCCATTTCTTTCATTATTAGACATAAGTTAAATCCCTAGGTCTCCTCTAACGAGTCATCTTGTAATCAGGTGAACTTAAAACAATCATTATTGCCTTTCAAAAGAAAAAGACCATTGTAGACTCTTCTTCTCATAGCAAGGATAAAAAGGCTACCTCTGAGACCCCCATCCCCTACTTCCATCCTATGGTGGAGAAGAAGGTCGAGGTAGGACCTGATAGTTTCTTCGAGGCCGAGAAGGTCCTGTCTGTAATGCTTTACTAATTAGGGACTGTTATGACATGTGTTTAAAAATTTTCTGGACTCGCTAAATGAGTCATTTTGGTCTAAAACATGTGATTAAGTAACTAATAGCTCAAGTATTAAAGATTTTGGTCAAAGAAATAAACACTTTCATTAAAAAGGTTTAGTCTTTACATGGGATCCCAAAATAGGAGTTTAAAAGTTCTTTACAATTCAAAGGATTAAAAAATAATCTGAACTAAGTGACAAAATAGGGTCCAATCCCAGTTCTTCCGTGATATCTCAGTCGTGGCGGTCGAGCAAACTGCATATGTAAACACCACCCCTAATGCTCTCAAAACTCATGGTTGGCCAAGCTTTTCCTTACCTTTACCTGCACCACATAGAACCCATGAGCCAAGACTTAGTAAGAAAACTTAATTAAACAGATTCGTATAGTCAATAGAATATAAATAACATGCTTAGCAGAAATAACTTTAACCAAGCAGACACATTATACAAGTATGAGACCATAGAGTCACACAAGTGCGTATCACACTTCTATTTATTCAAGTGGCATCCAAGCCAGACAATTGCATAATGCACTCCCAGGGTGGCCTATCCATAGTGGACGACGTTCTGCACTCATAGTGCCAACCAGGGCTTATAAACTGAGCTTTCCAATCACGAATAATCATACATATAATATATCATCATATAAACAAATACATTGCATTCCAATATGCTTAATCAGATATTCACAAGCATAATTATAATCATGCTCATCAACAGGGGTCCGAGCCCTAACAATATCTATATTTAACAACCGAGCCAAGCCCATCTCACATATTTGGTGCAGTTTTCTTACCTTCAGTTTCGTGTGAGAGTTGAAACGATCCCAAGCGCTATCCCTGACCTGAGCCTTGCAAAAACCCTAATCACAATGCAAGTATACGTGCATCCGGAATAAACCCCAGATCTCGAGCTCCAATCAGGACTCTAACTCTCAGAACTACTATTCCCAGCTAACAGGGCGCTAAAAATTTCCCCCATGCCCCCAAGTCAGCTCCCAAACCGGATTCCCGAGCCCTCGGGTCTTCCTCTAAAATTTAGTTACACATATTTTCAAGGCACTTGGCGTGGTCGCCCCCCAGAAAAATTGGGTTTTCCAGGGCATTGGCGTGGTCGCACCACTCAACTCGAGACCCAAATTGAATTTCAATTTCAACCTTTCAAGGACACTTGCGCAACCGCGCTACAACCTAGCGCGGTCGCCCTAGGTCACCAAAAATGCAAAAATTACCCATAATAAGAGTGTTCTTCCTCAATTTCCAAAATTGCGATCCTCGGGTAAACCAGTCTTAGAATTCGACCAGCACATGTACTTCCAGCAAGATTTTGACCAAAAAAAGCCCCATACAACCTAAATAAACTATCCACAACACTAAATAACCACAAAGATATAACAAAACCTCCCTTAAAATCCAAAATCAAACTTTCAAAACTCAAAATCTCAAAGCTATAACGAATTCTAGAAAACTTAAAAAATCCTTACCTCAAATGGGAATAATTTTGTACCCCTAGACCTTTGAACGCTCACAAGCAACTCCTAAGCCCAATCAACCCCCCCTTTCTCAAGAAAAGCACAAGATTTTCAAGAATTCTTCAAGTATTCCCAAATAGCCAACAAGTGAGAGTGAGAGAGGGAAAACACGAATGCTCCTCCCCAAAGGCTACTTCCTATTTTGCAATCTAATGTGGTCGAATGATCACATTGCCCCTTTCCCCACTTAACCTCAAAGTTTACTCCCAAGGGCAAATTAGTCTTTTGGCATAATTCCCGTTAATATGAAATTATCCCATATATTCCCAAAAAAATCTATCAAACCAAATATTCATCAATTAATTCCGGTTACTCAATAAATCTCAGTAATTTACCAAATTACCAAAATACCCTTAAGCTCATCTCGAGCGAAGAATTTTAAAACATTGTGACTTTTCTGCTAACTTGCTCACTAGGATCGCCTGTTGCTGGGTAACTCAAATATACCCACATAATAATATGGCCACAATTATAAAACACATATATTTACACTAATACCCTCAAACAGTCAAAATTACAAAAATTCCCTTCTAATAAGAAACGGGCCCACATGTATATTTGATACACTTAAACATGCAAGCTGTTGACGGTAAGAACTCGTCAACGATTTAAGGTTAGAAAACTCAGATTATTATACTAAGGATAGCTGAGAATCAGATGGAAAGAACTTGAATCAACAGAAAAATCAGAACTACAATGGAACAAAGATCATATATTTCTTAAACGTCTCCCATACAATCAGTTTTCCAACCCCTTAACCTGAGGGGTCGAAACCTATTTATAGGTGGGCTCTATTGCCCCCCTGATACAAGTAAGTCCCAGGGGACACGGACGTATGCAGGTACAGGGCCAGGGTAGTGGCTTAGGACATAATGATGTCTACCCTGACAATGTCAAGTAGTGGTGCAGGACATCGTACTGTGGACTCTGGAATATTGTCGGGGGTGCTCAGGTAGTGCCTCCATTCTACTTACAAGTTCGTACCGCCACTACTCGTCAGACGTAGATGACAGGGCCATGCCTCTGACCCCATTACGATCGTACATCCTATATCACTATACGTACCTTGTACCCTGTCATCCTCATCAATTTATGTTTGGCGCCTAATGATTATTTGACATACCCATTTGGTGTTTCCAAGTGATCCTCGTGCATATATCGAGGAGGCTCCAAACTATACGTGTCATGAGAAACCAAGGCGCTGGGGGTGTTTGTGGCGGAACAAGGTCCACACATGAGAAGTAGCATGGTTGCTCCCTCGCTATGTGAGGGTGCCTCGCATAGCGAGGCTGGCCTACTATGGTCACATGGAGGTGAGGCGAGGGACACCAATGATGTAGCGAGGCTGCACCCTCGCATAGCGAGGGTGCCTTGCATGGCAAGGCCGGCCTACTCCGATCGTGTGGAGGTGAGGCGAGGGGACACGAGATATGCAGTGGGGCTGCACCTTCACATAGCAAGGGTACCTCGCATGGTGAGGCTTGCAGGGTACGGGACACGTGAGATGCAACAAGGCAAGGGACACGCGAGATGCAACAAGGCATGGGACATGCAAGATGCAACAAGGCATCACCCTCGCATAGCGAGGCTGGCCTGTTGTGGTCACATGGAGGCGAGGCGTGATGCTTGCGTTGACGTGACGCGCGCTGGAGGCCAGCCAAGGACCCGCGCACAGAGAAGGCCACGCAGCGCGCATGGGAGGCCAGCTGAAGACCCTCGCAAAGCAAGGATGTTGTTCGGGTGGGTAACCGGCCGAAGACCCTCGCATAGCGAGGGTGGCTCTCTTTGCCTAACTCCTCTTATGCCATGTGACGCCCTTGTCCCTTTGTGCATGTGGTAAGTAGCCAAGTGAGGCTCTCGCCCCTTCGTCCCACTGGCATGCGTCTCATAGTCTTTAGGGTGCCTCGTAACATGGAGGTTCTCCTGAACAAAATTCACAAAGAAAGAATTCCTGTATTCACACTTGCCCCCAGGTCTATAAGTACACTTTTAAGTGTGTTTGTAGACTCTTTCTTTTTCTCTTCCTCCATTTGGTCGATAGGTGAATTCCACTATGAAGTTTGCAAGCACTTGCCAATTGATGTAGGTCCTTGGGGTATAAGCGATGTCGAATTGCCTCAACTCGATCGACCAATTCATCAGTCTCCCCAAGGTTTCAGGTTTATGCAAGACCTGCCATAAAGGGCTATTGGTGAGTACTTCAATCGCACGGGCATGGAAATAGAGCCTCAACTTCCTTGAAGCCACATCTAATGCGTATGCCAACTTCTCTATCTCCGGGTATCGGTTCTCCGCATCTACTAACCGTTTCCTCACGTAGTACACAGGTTTCTGGTGCTTCTTCTCTCCTTTAACGAGGGCAGCACTTATGGCGTGCTCGGATACTGCCAAGTATAAGTATAACCTTTCGCCCTTTTCAGGTTTTGCCAACAAGGGTGGCTTCCCTAAGTGCTCCTTCAGCTTGAAAAAAGCATCCTCACATTCTTCATCCCAAGCGAACTTTTTGCTCCCTTTTAGGATATTGAAGAAGGGGAGGCACTTGTCCGTAGACCTCGAGATGAACTTATTAAGGGCTGCCACCCGTCCCGTTAGACATTCCACCTCCTTCCTATTCTTGGGTCGGCTCATTTCTATTAGGGCCTTCATCTTATCAGGATTAGCTTTGATGCCTCTGTAGTTGACCATGAAACCTAAGAACTTTCCTGAGGATACACCGAAAGTGTACTTGAGTGGATTCAACTTCATTCGGTACTTCCTGAGTGTGTCAAACATCTCTCCTAGGTCTTTGTTGAGTTCTGCGGCATTTTTGGTCTTCACCAACATATCATCAACGTATACTTCCATGTTCCTCCCTATCTGGTTAGCGAACATTTTGTTCACCAATCTTTGATAGGTGGCACCCACGTTCTTTAATCCAAAAGGCATCACCTTATAACAGTAGAGCCCTTTATCTATTATAAATGATGTATGCTCTTCGTCAGCTGGGTTCATAGGTATCTGGTTGTATCCAGAGTAGGCATCCATAAAGCTAAGTAACTCGTGCCCGGCCGTTGCATCCACTAGTTGATCTATCCTTGGAAGTGAAAAACTGTCCTTAGGACAAGCCTTATTGAGGTTTGAGAAGTCAATGCAAGTCCTCCATTTTCCATTCAGTTTCGGGACTAGCACTGGGTTCGACACCCATATAGGATAGAAGGATTCACGGATGAACCCATTGGCCTTCAACTTGTCCACCTCCTCCTTTAAGGCTACGTACCTCTTTGGATCAAGCGCTCATCTTTTCTACATGACGGGCCTCGCCTCAGGGGCAATATTCAAATGGTGGCACATGATGGCTGGATCTATTCCTACCATGTCTTCGTGACTCCAAGCAGATTAATCCATATTGTCCTTCAAAGACCTTACCAGCTTCTCCTTCGCGTCGCTTTGAAGGCTTTTTCCCACTTTCAAATTTCGCAACGGCTCTTTCATCACCATGATCTCCTCTACCTCCTCCATAGGCTCAGCCCCTGGTTCCTCCATGATTCTGGGGTCTAGTTCATGTGGGTTTGTGCCCCCATGCACCACCATTGCCATTGGTTCTCACGATTTCACAGAAGTGCGAAGAGAGGTGTTATAACACTCCCTTGCCTCTCTCTGTTCTCCTTTCATACTCGCTACTCCACCAGGAGTTGGGAACTTGACCGCGAGGTGATATATTGAAGTGATCACTTTTAATTCCCTCAGGGATGGTCTCCCCAATACCGCATTGAAAGCTGAAGGACAATCTACTATGACAAAGTTTTCCGTGACTGTGGTCTGCCAGGGTTGTTCTCCCATGGTTAGTGCCAATTCGATCACCCCTAAGGGATGTATCAAGTCCCCCGTGAACTCGTATAAGGAGGATTGACAAGGTTTTAAGTGTCTGACGCCCAAACCCATCTTCTCCAAGGCGGGGCGATATAAGATATCTATAGAACTTTCGTTGTCTATGAGGACCTGATGCACCCGCATGTTGGCCAACTGAACTGTCAACACCAAAGGATCATTATGGGGAAAGTGCACCCCTCGTGCATCCTCCTCTATGAAAGTGATTGAGTCATTTTCTCCCTTAAAGCTTTTCAGGGGTCGCTGCTCCAAACTTATGACACACGGTGGTGGACTCCATTTGGCTTCTCTAGCGTATCTGTCTCGACCCTTCCTGAACTCTCCCCCAAACCCCGAACCTCCGAAGATCGTTCTCACCTCCCCTTGTATCTCTGGGGCTCCTCCTTGTGTCTGCGGTATCACCAGCACGTCTTCCGATTTCTGCTTCTCCCTTCTGACATATCGGCCCAGGTGTCCCCTTCGGATGAGCTCTTCAATTTCTTCCTTCAAATGGGTACATTCTGCCGTGGTATGGCCTATATCCTTGTGGTATTGACAATATTTGCTAGGGTCCCTCTTGGACCGGTCTTTTCTCATTGGTGGGGGCCTTATGAAGGGAACCCAGTTCTCATTTGTGAGGTAGATATGCTCTCTGGTGTTCGTCAGGCTCGTATAGAAGGTGTAGGCCATTTTCCTATGGTCGCTTCCGCATTCGGTCCTTCTATGTTGATCATCTCTCGACCCTTCATACACCCTCTTCTTCTTTGCTCCATTCGACCCTCCATTAGCTGGGGGCTTTACATGGGGCTCACTTTTTCCTACCTTTAAGTTCGCATGGCCATCCTCCACACGAATGTACTTTTACGCTCTCTCGTAGAAGTCATCTAGGTCAGTGACTTCCCTTTTGAGCATATTATCCCACAATTTGCTTCCCGGACGCACTCCAGCTATGATGGCCATTTTTAACTCTCTACGGGTCAAGCTCCCTACTTTGGCTGCCTCCATGTTAAGCATGTGGATGTAGCCCTTTAGACTCTCATTTTCTCCCTGCTTCACGTTGGCAAGGCTGGTGCCCGACATTGTGTAATCATGCATGGCGTGATGCTGTTGGAGAAATTGATCAGAAAACTGCTGCCAAGACCTGATGGACCCTTGTCGAAGTCTTTTAAACCATTTGTACCCAGGTCCTTTCAATGTGACAACAAAGTAATGGCACCTGGCTCTGCTACTAATCCCCCTTAACCTCATCAGGTTGTTAAACGTGTCTAGATGGTACTTAGGATCTGTGTTTCCTTCATAGGGGGTCATATGAGGCTCCTTGAAGTTGGTTGGGAGCCAGATGGCTTGGATCTCTTTAACGAAGGGCGATTCATGGTCGAACTCATCCTCGACGGCTTGTCCTCCAGATGTGGTGACGATCTTGCTCCGTAGGCTTCTCATCTCTGTGTCTAGGTCTTGTCTCCTCTTCTTCAAGGAGTCTCTCAATGTGGATGAGCTTGCATCTCCCTTTCCTTTGCCTTCGCGGGGCGCTATAGGAGGTGTAGTCCTTTTATCCGCCCTTTCCATGTTGAGTTCCTCTTGTAGATCTGAGGATGTCTTCCTTGAGGTGACCTCGACGTCGTTATGAGGACCATCATTGGTCTTCTGCCCTGGCCTCGGAGGCTGCTTCGATGGTCCGAGACATTCGTGCTGCCTCGGTGGTCCTGGATGTTTGTACTACTTCATCCGTGGGGTGTTACTGATGGAGAGTCAAGTCCTCCCATCGTCTACTAGGACGGTGGTCTCTGCCCCCTCTTAGCCTCGGGTGGGTAACCGGCCGAAGACCCTCGCATAACGAGGGTGGCTCTCTTAGCCATGTATTAACACAAGCATAGTCATATCATAATACAATTCACACAATTCACATAATAATGTACTCATAACACATAAATACATATTTAATTCAATTATTGCCGTCCTGCCCCCCTAATCAAGGGACTAAACCTTATCAGGGAAATTAGGACTTTATAGTGTCCAGTATTACTTCTTAGTCAAAGGTGAATAAAATAATTCTAAGTCATGGGATTAAGATGAACCCCAAATTCTATGCTCGACCTCTTTTGGAGGGTGAGTAGAGCTGTGCCCTATTGAAGGATGACTTCGGGGCCTGGAGCGATGAACACCTGAAGGCTTGTGTCATCCTCCCGCTGGATCAGTAGTTTGCGAAATTCTTGAACAACGTAAAGCTTGCCCCATTTCAACTATCGCCAAATTCTTATCACCTCCTCGCAGGGTTAAAGTATCTATTCCTCAAGAATGAGTGGGAGGTCCCCACCTCAGAGGATATTTTATATTTTTTTTTTAGAAGGCCAATCCAGACGTTAAAACTCGAGGTGATGGTTTTTATTACCTCACCTGGTTTCCAAATTTCGGTAGTATCATCAGCCTCCCCAACCATCCGAATGACTTCAAAGACCAATTTTTTATGTGAAACGGATTCCGGAACTACGAACACCATTAACTCAACTGACCTCGTAAATATCATAGCTTTTGAGCTCTTCATCTAAATTCCGTACTTTTGCTAACTTTTACTTATTCTGATCAAGTTATTATCTCGTGTAGCTATTTAAAAGAGAATGAAGCGGTCTGAGACCCTTGTGGGTCAATGCAGTACTTTGGCCAGTGCTCTTATCGAGGAGAATGAGTTCAAGGCGGTGGTAAATGATGCCACCATGGTGGTTTGCAAGATGATTATGGAGGATCAGACCCTGGCCATCAAGCCTAGAGGTCCTCAAGGAAACCTCCAGATGTTGAGGAGGTTGAGGAAGAGGAAGAGGAGGAGTTCATACCATTGGTGTGTAAGAGAAAGATTGTCGAAGGTGGACAAAATATTGACCAAGGCCATGCATAATCGGGGCAGCAACCAACATCTCCTACTAAGGTAAAAAAGATAGGGAGATAAACCGAGCCACTGCCAGTTTTGTACTAACCCAATTCAAATTGAGGCAACTCATGAGTAGACATCCTAAAGACTCAGACCTAGATGTAACCTTGCATCAGTGCGTCAACCAATTGGTTGTTTTCAATGAATTTTCCTACCTTAATTACACCGTAGTAGTAGATAACATTTTACACTTCAGGTCCACCATTTTTGAACAATATGGTACAAATCTCCAATCATGGCATTCCTTGTATCATGGTTCCTTTACCCTAGGTATTAGGCAGACCGAATATGAGCCTAATCTAGATAAGGAACCCAGACCTAGTGAGTCCCACGAAGTAGTAATGTTAGAATCTCCCCTCCCCCAATATTTAAAGAGTTATGTCTAGCCCGATCCATAATTTGGAACTGAATGTAGTAGTTTCCTCCTCTAGATCGGAGGGTAGGGTTCTTGTTCTGTTATTTCTTGTTATTTACACAGTTAGAATCATAAGTATTTGTTCTAACTTTTTTGTTCATTCTTGCAGAAGAAGATATGAGCCTCCAGGACATCTTCAGCACTGACCCTATCGTCAAGAGGCTGAGGATTTTGAAGAACATCTGCATCCAGGACATCGGCATCTGGAACTGGAGCTACTACTGGATCTCCACAAAAAACCAAGGGAACCAGCTCCAGCCAGAAGTAACCCCAGTTGCTTGTGATTACGACTAAAAAGGTTCCTCTCCCAGCTCCTCGTGTTCCTCTGGATATCCCCTAGGTTGTCCAAGCTGCAACCCCAACAGTCAAGATCCTAGGTCCTCACATCCATGTGGGGAAAAATCTGGAACCCTTGCGCGGTTCGCTCCAGAATATTGTTAACCACCTAAGGGGGGCATGTAGACCAGAGAGTTGCAGACCATAGAAGGGAACCCCTCAATGATCGTCCTCAACTTTGCTCTGGGATGTCTCTGACCATAAGTCTTATCCTTATCCTCCTTCTTTAGTTCCATGATTTCATGAACTAACCCCTCATTAATTGTTGGTTGCTGTTATGCATGTCTCATATCCGTGCTAACATGGAAGAGGCCAAGGCAGCTCTGGAAACCTCCCGGAATAACAAATAAGTTTCTAAGGTGCAAGCTTTGGAGGTGATCCAAGGTCACGATCAGATATTGAAGGAGATCGAGTGTAACACCCTACTAATGGACCCTTACACGATGTGTTTAAAAATATTGCTGAACTCATTAACTGAGTCATTTGGACTTAAATGTCTAATTAAAGTTTATTAAAGGATTAGGTATTAATAAATTTGGCCCAAAGTGTAATACTATTCATTGAAAAGTTTCAGTATACACGTAAGATCCCAGAATAGATTTTATAAGTAGTTACAATCGTAAACAAGGTAGAAAATGGCCAACCTAGGTGACCAAATACACCAAAACCCGAGATCCCCAAAAGAAGTCTTAACTATGGCGGTTGGGCAGGCTGCATATGTACACGTCGCCCTTAAAGCTCTCCATCTCATGGCTGGTCCAGCTTTCCCTTGCCCTTACCTGCACCATGAAGCACTTGTGAGCCATTGCTCAGTAAGAAAACCCAAACAAATAAAATAGATATCCAGATATACATTAACATGTACTGCATACTTTTTAACCACAACAAGTTCACAAAGTTTTTCCAGTAAGTATACGAATCACGACGAGTAGATGGATATCGCAACCCCACATTGGCCCCGCCACTACGACGGATATCGCACCCTTGGAATGGCCCTACCACTATGACCTACATTACAAATGAAAGGCCAGTAACGACCTCACGACGGAGCGATCACGATCACAGTCAATCATTACAACCATTTATAACCACAAAGGTTTATACGAAGCAGACATTTACTTTAATTAAATTCATGACACAGTCATCCCCGTGCCCTATAATTAGGACGGATGCACTACACTCGGTGCAAGTGTCAATTTTCTTACCTCAAGTCTAAAACAAAAAGGTAATGCAACTGCGAGCAAGATCCTTTCCTCCCAAGCCTTGAGGTACCCCTAGTCACAATAAAACAAGGAATAACTATCAAGAAACGAACCAACAAACGCGTCAGGACCAAGTCCTAGCATTCAGAAACTTGAATTCTACTAAACTGGGTAGTAGAACCATTCCCAGGACCTCAGGTTTGGATTTTCGCAACCCAAACCACAGTTTTCCACTTTTCCCTTATTTGAGTCTTGGCTTACCCCTAAAAGAGCTGCAACGCTCAACTAGGAAGAGACCCCGTGCCCAAAATCCATGCACACATGCCTCGGTGCAGCCTGCCAAGCACTGCGACACTAAGTTGGTTCGAGACACCTCCTGCCTCCCTGAGCTCAAGCTGGCCGCGACACCCCAAGAACAGCGCCGTGGTGCGACCCCATGAACCCATAATTTTATGTAAGTTATTATAATAACAAATCATCCCAAAGAAACTCTAACCCCAATATCAACCCATTTATGATCACATACCAATCCTACAACACCCATATACTAAAATAATATACCCTGAACACCCTAAAACACAAAAATTATCAAATCTCAACCCAAGGAAGTTCTACACCTCAAAAACAACACAAAAGAATTAAAACACAACTTCTTGCCTCTTAGAATTTGAATCCGCAAGTGAGTTTCTAGCCTTAGCTGCTCCTTAATCCTTCTCCTTGATGCTCAATATCCCTTTAAATTCTCAATTTCTTCACATCTTGGGAAAGAGATAGAGAAAGAAAACTATATGCTGAGAACGTGAAAGGTGTGGAAGTATTGAGACTCAGCTGAGTGTTAGCTACTAAGGGAAAAAGACTTGATTGCCCCTGCCTATTAAGTCTTCCACCAAAGCCCACCAAGAGCACCAAGGTTATTTGATACCACAATCCCGCTACACCTAAAATTTCATTTAAGATCCCAATTAAATCCACAAATCCTCCAATTACAAATATTTTTCCCTAGTTATAACTCATACTCTAGTAATTCTCGGTAATTCAACAAATTACCAAAATACCTCTAGGCTCACCTCGAGCTGGGTGTTAATCCTCGTTGTGATTTTTTCGCTAATTTGCTCACTAGAATTGCCTTGTATTGGATATCTCAAGTATATCCACATAATAATGTGGTCCTGCTCATAAAGCATATATAATTAACACATTTAACATAAACATGCCTATAAGCACATTTAACACACTTAACACAAGAATAAGTAGTCATACCATAATATAACTCATATAGTTCACATAATCGCATATATAGTCACAACTAAATCATATTAACAAAAAAATCCAATTATGCCCTCCTGTCACATTAATCAAGGCACTAAGCCCTATTAGCAAATTTGGGACGTTACAACTATCCAATCCTTGTAGTAATTTCGCCCTCAAAATTTACGTAAACAACTTGGAATTTTGATCCTACATGTATGATTCTAATTCTCAGGTCTCCTCCTCAACCTTGTTGTCCCTCCATAACACTTTAACTTAAGGTATAGTCTTTTTCATCAAGACTTTATCATTTTTATCCATGATTTCTATTGGATGCTCCTCATAGGTTAAGTATGTCTGTAGCTCCAGATCCACATAATTTAATGCATGAGTTGTATCTGACACATACTTCTGAAGCATCAAGACATGAAACACATTGTGAACTACTGACAATGTTAGAGATAAATCAAACCTGTAGGTAACCTATCCAATCCTCTCCATGATCTCAAAAGGTCCCACAAACGTAGGCCTCAACTCGCCCTTCTTCCCAAACCGCTTCACACTTTTCAAAGGTGAAACTCGTAGGAAGACATAGACCCCAACCTCGAACTCTATATGTCTACACTTGGGATCAGCATAGCTCTTCTACCTACTCTATGAAGTGAGCATCGGAGCTCTAATCTTTTAAATAGCCTCACTGGTCCTCTAAACTGCCTCAGGACCCAGATATTTCCTCTTACCCATTTCGTCCCAATGGACAGGTGATTACCACTTCCTACCATACAACATCTCATATGGAGCCACTGCGATAGTCAACTGTAGCTGTTCTTGTAGGAAAACTCAATCAATGGAAAATACTTAATCCAGGACCCTTAAAAGTCCAGCACACATGCTCGCAACATGACCTTTAATATCTGTATGGTCCTATCAAATTGCTCATTTGTTTGAGGATGATAGGCGGTACTAAACTTCAGTTGTGTACCCATTGCCTTATGCAGACTTCCCCAAAACTTAGAAGTAAAGGTGGGGTCTCGATCTTACACAATGCACTTAGGAGTCCCATGAAAGCATACTATCTCTTTCATATAGAGATTAGTGTACTGCTCCACTATAAATTTCATCCTTACTGGCAAGAAATGGGCTGATTTATTATACCGATCCACAATCACCCTAACTGAATCGTACTGACCCATGGTCCTAGGTAATCCCACTACGAAGTCCATAGTAATGTCCTCCCACTTCCATTCAAGAATACCCAAAGGTTGTAATAGCACTGCTGGTCTCTAGTGTTTATCTTTCACTTGTTGACACGTTAGGCACTTAGCCCCATATTCAATCATGTCCTTCTTCATCCCGACCACCAATATAGAAATTTCAATTCCTGATACATCTTCATGGCGCCTGGATTGAGCGAGTATGGTGTGGTGTGAGATTCATCCAAAATCTCTCGCCTAACAGTAGAGTCCATCGGGACACAAATCCGCTCTCTGTATCTTAGTAAACTTGTCTTTGAAACAGTGTAGTCCTTGGCTACTCCAGCTAAGGCGTCCTCTCTGTGTTTCATCAACTAAGGGTCATTCATCTGCCTTTCCCTAATCCTCTCTAAGAGAATAGACTGTAATGTTATGTTAGCTAACTAGCCTACCACCTTCTCTATTCCTGCTCTGGTCATATCCTTCGCTAACTCCTTTGATATCTGTCTCAAACTACCTTTCCGACTCAAGGCATCTGCCACCATTTTGGGTTTCCCTTAGTGGTAAAGAATCTCATAGTCATAATCTTTCACCAACTCTAGCCAATACCTCTGTCTCATGTTTATATCTTTCTGGTTAAAGAAAGACTTTAGACTCTTGTGGTCAGTGTATATCTCACATATTACCCCATAAAGGTAGTGCTGCCATACCTTCAAGGAAAAGATCGCCGCAACTAACTCCAAATCATGCATAGGGTACCGTTGTTCTCAATCCTTTAGCTGTTGTGATGCATAGGCAATTGCCTTTGCCGCTTGCATAAGAACACAACCTAAGCCTGGTCTTAACGTATCACAATATATCACAAACTTCTCCTAATCTGATGGAAGACTCAGTACTGGAGCTGTAATTAATCGCCGCTTCTTCTCTTCGAAGTTGTTCTCACATCTATCTGAGAATACAAACTTCAGGTTCTTGCGTGTCAGCTCAATCAGTGGTGTCGCAATCCTTGAGAACCCTTCCAAAAAATGTCGATAGTACCCTACCAATCCAAGGAAAAGCACTCCTTGGCCTTAGACAATCCCTGACTACCTCAATCTTGGCTAAATCCACCTTGACTGCATCTTTACTGACTATGGGACCGAGGAACGTCACCTTAGGTAGCCAAAACTCATACTTCTTGAAATTTGCATACAGTGTGCTCCCTCAACCTCTGTAATACCAATAGGAGGTGTTATTCATGTTCTACCTCTAACTGAGAGTAAAACAGGATGTCGTCGATGAAGATGGTCATAAACCTGTGCAAGTAATCCTTGAACACTCTCTTCATCAGGTCCATAAAAGTTGTTGGGGAATCGATCAAACCAAATGACATGAATAAAAACTCATAATGCCCATATCTGGTACGAAAGGATGTCTTTGTTATACCTTCCTCCTTGATCATCAACTAGTGATAACCAAATCGAAGATCAATCTTCGAGAACACTGTCTTGCCCTGTAGCTGATCAAACAAATCATCAATCCTCGGCAGTGGATACTTATTCTTGATAGTCAGCTTGTTCAACTCCCTGTAATCGATGCAAATCCTCAATGTCCCATCTTTCTTCTTATTAAACAACACTGGCGCACCCTATGGTGAAAAGCTGGGTCTAATGAATCACAAATCTAGTAACTCTTGTAATTGTACCTTCAACTCCTAAAATTCCATCGGAGCCATTCTGTATGGTGCCATTGATACTGGTTCTGTCCCTGGCGCCAACTCTATGACAAACTCGATTTCCTGCTGTGGCGGTAACCCCAATAGGTCCTCTAGGAACACATTTAAAAGCTCATAGACCAATTCGGTCTCTGCTGGCTCAAGTGGCACGTCCCTGGTGGTGTCAACTACGTTCGCTAGGAATCCTATGCATCCTCCTTGCAATAGGTCTCTAGCCTTTAGTGCCAAGATCGTAGGAATATGAGGCTCGTTCACAACGCCCACAGACACAAACGGGTCCTTTCCCTTGGGCTTAAAGGTCACCATCCTCCTTTTACAATCTATGGGATCCCCATACTTGGCTAACCAATCCATGCCTAGAATCACATCAAATTCCTCCATAGCTAGATCAATCAGGTCAACTAACAACTTTCTACTATCCACTTCTACTGGCAAGGATCTAATCCATCTCCTAGAAACTACTAACTCCCTTATAGGTAATAAGGTGCCAAACCATACAACACAAAAATCACAAGGCCTACACAGTCTATCAATCACTTTACTAGAAACAAACAAATGTGTAGCAGCAGAATCAATCAATATAGTGTAAGTAGAGTCAGCACTAGAAATCTGACTTGTCACTACCGAGGGACTAGCCTCAGCCTCTGACTAGGTCAGTGTGAACACTAGAGCTGGAGTCAAAGTATCGCATTCCCTCTATTCCTTTTTCTTCAGTTGCGGGAAATCTCTCTGGAAATGTCCCACTACCCCGCAAAAGAAGCATGCCTTAGCACGAAATTCTCCCAAATGGCATCTTCTACACCTAACACATACTGGATAACTTCTCCAGGCCTTGTTTTTGCCTTGGAGACCACCTTGAGAACCCCTAACTCTCCTATCTGAACAAGGGGTGGAAAAATTTTATGGGGTCTTCGTCTTCTTGTCACTAGGGCCTATGCCCCTACCAAATCTCTTAAAGGGAGGCACCTTCCTCCTTGTATCTGGCCCCAGATCTTGTTCTCTGCGCCTTCAAAAGTAAGGGCCTTCTCCACTACTGGAGCGTAAGTCATCACTCCAGGTACAAAGGTGATCCTGACATCCTAGGCTATCATAGCATTCATCCCCCGAAGGAACCTTTCCTTCCTCGCTACGTCTATTGATATTAAATCCAAAATAAATTTGGCTAATATGTTGGATTTTAGAGCATACTCTATTACAGACATGTTACCCTGAACTAGATTATTGAACTCATCTGACTTTGCAACTCTCACTACAAGAACCAGATTATTGAACTGCTTATTAGAACTGTCATTGCATATGAATGCTTATTACTTTGGTCTTTGACGGCGAGGTGGTGTTGGGCACCAGTCTTATAGTATTAGTTAGTGGCTAAGAATAGGTGGGAGCCTGTTTATGTGCATTTCAGGAAGCATCACCCTCCTACCTTTGTGGGAGGGCTAGATCCACTACGAGCTGAGCAGTGGATGGGTATGACCACCTCCATCCTGGACTTTATGGGGGTGACAAGTAATGAGAGAGTGGCCTTGCCACATTTATGTTTCGGGAGGACCCTCAAATCTTGTGGGAAAGAGTTCAGAGAACTGTTCAATGAGAAATTTTATAGCGATGCAGAGATGTCAAGAATGTGAGCAGGAAAGAGTTCAGAGAACTGTTCAATGGGAAATTTTATAGCGATGCAGTCAGAGCTTCAAAGGCGGATGAGTTCAGTAATCTAGTGTAGGGCACCATGACTGTTACACAATACGCTATTAAATTTGACAGGTTGGTTAAGTTTTCTTTAGACTTGGTACCAACAGAATGTGATAAGAAATGAGAGATTTATTGGAGGGATAAATGTTATGAGAGCTCGGGATGTTAAGATTACTTCAGTACCTGGAGTGACGACTTATGCTCAGACAGTGGAGAAGGCCCTTACTACTAAGGGCGTTGAGAACAAGATGTGGCACGAGAACGCAACCAGAAGGGACGCCAGGAGGATGGTACCTCTCTTTAATGGACCTGGTAAGGGCGGAGGCCCAGTGTCCAGAAGAGGAAGACCCCAGAAACTATTATAGTTCTAGGCCCAGACAGAAGGCCATGAGTTATACAGGTTGGTCGCCAGGGCGGCAATGAGAGTTAGAGGACTTATCTATAATGTGTCAGATGCAGGAGACATCTTCTGGGAGAGTGTCGGGCGAAGGCCTGTTTTTTAACGTAGCACAGTTGGGCACCTTAAGAATGATTTCCCAAGGGTGAAGAAGGAAGAACCAAAGAAGGCGGACAGCTTGGCCCCCACGCGAATGTTCGCATAGACACAGTTAAAGGCTAAGACTCAACCCTAAGTAGTGATAGGTCAGCTTTCTAGTGCTGGAACTTCTTATACTATTTTTAATGATTCTGGGGTGACCATAGACTGTAAGAACAAGATGGTAACCTTTGAACCTGAGGGGAGGACCCGTTTGTATTTGTGGGAAATGTGCACGGACCCCGTATACCTATGATATCATCATTGGGAGCTAGAGACCTATTGCGAGGCAGTTGCATAGGATTCCTCGATAGTGTGGTAGATATCACTAGGGTTGTGCCAGTTGGACTCAAGGAAACTAGGTTCTTTGGTGATTTCTGGATGTATTCCCTGAATAGTTACTAGAGTTATCGCCCCATATAGAGATAGAAGTCGTCATTGAATTGGTACCGGGGACAAAGCATCACCTCCAGTTGGTATTACAGAGGTTGAGGGTGCACAAATTGTATTCAAGTTCCAGAAGTGTGATTCTGGTTATCTCAGGTGACGTTTCTCAGTCACATAGTCAATAGAGATGGAATTAAGGTGGATCTAGCCAAGATTGAGGCAGTCATGGATTGGACGAGGCCAAGGAGTGCTTCAGAGATTAGAAGTTTCCTTGGATTGGCAAGATATTGCTGACGTTTTGTGAAAGGGTTCTCAAAGTTTGTGACACTACTGACGAAGCTGACATGCAAGAACATGAAGTTTGCGTGGTGATAACTCTAGGAATTAGAGTTATTTTATGCTTTTAAACCCTTTTTTTTTTATCAAGAAAATAGTGGTTTTGGGATGAATTGAAGTTTCTTTATTTTAGTTTTGTTAAAAATTAAATATAATAAGATGATATTAAATATTAGTACAATGTTGGAAAAATATATCCTAAATTGTTAAGTTTTGTCTTTACAGGTGGTTGGTAGAGTCTTGGACATTTTGAGAAGGATTTGAAGCTTGAAGTGATTCAGGATTTTGGGCTGCTGCAACATGGATGCAGCATTATGTCCTGCTATCCAGCTTTCTCAAAGGTCTATGTGGGAAATTACAACATTTTGTCTTATCTAGTTCAGTAGTTGTTAATTAATTGTGACGTGGGCTGAGTGCTATTAATGACTTTAGGGCATTTAATTTACTTGGTCCATTTTGCTTGCAAAGAAAAAGGAGATGGAAAAGGGGCCCATGTGGGTATGAGGAAAAAAGACCTAGTTTCATCAATTCTTTCCCTAATTGAAGAAACTCACATTAAGACTAGAGAGGATAGTTGCAGCTGCTTGCTACATTTGAGAGCACCCATTTTTTGGAGAGTTTTAATGTGAGAAGAAGTGAAAAACAAGGAGTAAAAGCTAGAAGACAAGGACAACTTGGAGACATCCTCCCATTGGCCTGCCTCTCTCTACTCCTAGTATCTTTAATTTTTCTTGGCAAATTTCTAAATATGAAGTACTTTTATGTGGGTGTTTTTGAGTTTGTAACTACGAGCTAAACTCCAACTAGCTAGGATAATCTGAACCCTAATATGTGACTTATGATATTTTAATTTTGATGCTAACGCAAGTTGAGGTTTATTTATTCAATTTTTTATCATGTTTAATGCTTGCTAAAGAATGATCACCTTTAGTGAGAACATGGGTTAATATTCAAAACTGAAAAGTTTGGATTTAATTGACACACAATTTGAATGGTGCATGCTTTATTTCTTTGATTTCAATATTGTAGTGATATAGACATATATTGTTACCATGCATAGTCTTATGAAATTGAAGCTTGAATTGAATCTTTGCAATTAAATTAGCATAGGCATATGTGGCAAGAGTTTGTTGAACGGCTCTTGATGAGATTACTTCATTTCAGCAACTTGATGAGTAATTTTGATCCGATGAGGGTATAATTGTGATTAAATGATATTATGTGATAAGACCATGTTATTATGTGGATATATTTGAGATTTTCGGCAGGAGTCGGGTCTTTCTAGCAAGATAGCGGTTTATTCACAAAGGGGGATTTATAATCGGCTCGGGGTGGGCCAAGGAGTATTTCGATAATTCGGTGAGTTATCAGAACTCACTAGAGTATGAGTTGTATTTTGGGGAAATACGTGGTATTCCAGGTTTAGCGGAATTTGCTTGGAATTTTAAGGGTATTGTGAAACCAGAGGGTAAAATGATGATTTTTCCTTTAGTGGGCTTTGAGAGAGAAGTTTGGCCTTAGGGGCATTTTGTTCTTTTGGACCCTGAAGCTAATGAAGCTGAGTTTATTAACCCAGGAGGAAGGAAAAATGGAGCAAAAAAAAAAAAATTGAGTTCTCTCTCTCTCTCTCTCCAAAATTTTGGATTTTGGAAGAGAAGATTAATACCAATGTTTTTAAGCATGCTTCATAGAGGATTATAAGATGTTGAAGCTTGAGAACCTTCTAGGGAAAATCATTTAAGTAAGGTAATTCGAGTTTGTTGAGGTTGAGTTTTGGTTTTAAAGTTTTGTTGGAAGCTTTATTGAATTTTGGGTTTAATAAAGTTTTGATTGAGTTTTCAAATTGGTTTTGGTATTTTAGAGTTGTTGGGACAATTTTTATGGTCGAAACTGGTTAAAATCATGTTTTGGGATGAATTTCAAGAGGTTGACAATTATGAAAATCGCTGAAAATTTGAGTTCCTAGGGTCGTGTTGCAACCCTGTTCTTGGAGCGTTGTGACCTTTATGAACTCAGAGGAATAAGGAGGTGCCTCAAACCTCCTTGGCGCTGCGACGCTTGGCAGGTTGCGCCACAGCGCGTGCTTTGTATTTTTGGGCTCGAGGCTCTCTGACTTGTTGTGTCGCAGCCCTTAGTTGGGGGTGTCGCGCCTCTTATTTGTTAAATGAGAAAAGGAAGGTTTTGGGAGCTGAGATCCCAAACCTAAGGTCTCAAGAATGGTTCTACTACACGAGTTAGTAGAATGCAAGGTTCTGGAGGCTAAGACTTGGTCTGGAAGCCTATATAAGTTCGTTCTTGATAGTTATTTCTTGTTATGGTTTTGACTAAGGTAAATCCTTAGGCTCGGGTGGAAAGGATCATACTCGGGGTCGTCACACACTTTTCACTCAGGACCTGTGGTAAGAAAACTATACCCAATACGTGATGTATGTGATTAGGGCTTCGCCTAATTGCTTAACATGGTTATGATTAGGGCTTGGGCTCCTGTGAATGAGCATGATTATTAGTATGCCTATGATTGTTTGGTTAATCATGCTTTAATGCTTTGTATCTGGATAATTGTTAAATGATGTATTGTAGCGTCTCCGAATTTTACTTAGCTAGATAGTAGTAGTAGTAGTTATTATAACCTAATGTTTAGAGAGAATAATTAACAACATGACAATTGTCACATGCATGTTTATTTAAGGATTTAAGGATTTTAGATGAATAATTTAATAATGGATGAATCTAGAAACTCTAGAACCTTCCAGCAGCTGTTAGGGCCACGTTTTACTCAGTCAAAGTTGTTTTAACAAACTTCAAGTGTGTTGAAAACGTACAAAAACGTGTTTAAAATATCAGCGTATGCCGATATATCGCAGCTATAGGGGCCAATATGTTGCCTAAGGTTGATACTGATAATACGTCAACTTCGCACGAACGAAATACGAAGGCTCGAGAATATGGGGGAGGCGATATATCTGCTCCACACACATATTTTGAAACTTTGTGGAATCGAATTAGAAATAGCCCTCAACAACCTAGACTTGCTCCGGAATGTTTTTGCCCAAGTTCTGGGCATCTGTTGAACAAATTATTCAAATTTATTCAATTTACATTCATTTATTTATTCTTTTTAAAATGGGTTAGTTTCACTCCTTGAACTCTATAAATAGGACCTAGTACTCGCCATTTCATTAATCATTCAAGCATTCTTCAGAGCCTCCAAGCAGCTAAATTTATTCTAGAGAGAAAACACTCGGGTTTTGGGCTTAAAAGATTTTCAATCTAAGCTTTTCTAAGCATTTGGGAAGTAAGATAGAGTGACTTTTTGGTATTGAGGTGTAGATCGAAGTTCTAGTCTATCCAAGGTATTCTTATCCTCATCTTTAATCCATCATAGTTCTTTTATTTTTCTTTAATTTTATTTTAGATCCTAACTTGATTTTATGGCTTTTGGTTAGGTGTTTAAGTTTCTTGAAACTTAAGGTTTTTCGGTAAGTTTCTATCTTGACGGTTTAGATCTCCTTTTCATCTCCATTTATTTTGAAACTCGTGATTCTTACTGTTGGTTTTATGAGTTTTCCAATCCCGTTCTTGTCTCCAATATCCCGGTTTTTGGTAAGGAAAATAGGTTAGATTATATGTGTTATGATATGTTTATATGATATGTTATGTTATGTTGATATGTTATATATGTATATAAATATGTTTTATGTTATAGTCACTTGGGTATTATAGTTGCTTAGACAGCAAATCAAATCCCAAGATTTTTTTTTATCATTATCACAGATTAGAGTTATGATTTACCCTACCTCGATTATGTAATGACCCAACTATTTCTAAGACTTAGATCATAAAACCTACTAGACATAACTACTACTTTGAAGAGAACATACATGAGAGAAATTCATAACTTTATTGAAAACTTTAAAATAATATTTGTAATACATAAATGAGCTCATTGTTTTAAAATATAACATAACTTTAAATGAAATTGTTTACAAAGCTAAATACAGAAAATACATAACAATGTAATTTAAAGAGACTAAAGAAAATAACGTCGTCCTCGAATCGACACGCAGCCCATCCACTCCATTCACCTCCACACACACACCAAGCTTCCAAGAATCCTTCCGCCTTTCTATCTTTTTTCCTGCATCACACTAGAAGTAAAGGAGTGAGCCTAATGCCCAGCAAGGAAAAACTACTAACAACATAAAACATATACATAAATTATATCATAAACATATGACATATAATACTACAATGGCCATTATACTACTTGGGGCTTGTTAACTAAGAAAGTCATATGCCCAATAGAATTGTGGGGCTTGCTAGCGCAAGTCATATGCCCATAAATTATTGGGGCTTGCTAGCTAGACAAGTCATATGCCCAAGGACTATAACATAGTATACATAATGTTGACATATCATAGCACAACTTAAGAAAACTTAACATATAACATAAGTATAACATATCATACAACATATAAGATCTATCCTATTTTCGTTACCGAAATCGGGATTTTTGAGAACAAATACGGGACTTTGAACACTCCTAAAACCAACAATAAGGATAGTTAGTATTTCTAAAGAGTAAAGAATAAATGTGGAAACTAAACCTTCAAGAAGAAACTTACCAAGAAAGATCTTTAAATTTTAAGAACCTAATCAAAACCAATATCAAAAGTTAGGATCTGAATAAAAGGAACTGTAGAAAAACAAAAGTAGTTTAAAGAATTGGACTTAGAGAATAGAAATACCTTAGTTGACCTTATGGCTTGGTTTAACTTCAATACTGAATTACACTAAACCTCACTTCCCAAGTATTTTATAAAGCTTAAGAATGACAAAGCTTTTTCCCAACCCAAGTGTTTATCACTCTATGGTAGTACTAGCACCTTGGAGTCTCTGATCACAACTTGAAGAATGAGAGGAAGGGCTGGGCTGGTTACTAGGTCCTATTTATAGAGTTCTAGGAATAAAATATCTTCTTTTTGGCTTGAATAAAATAATGAATATTAAATGAAAAATAAATAAGCGATTATTCGGTCAAGAGAGGCTTAAGACTCGGTCAAAACATTCAGAGGCAGGTCTATGTAGTCTAGGCTTGTTTCTAGATTTAAAAACAAAAGAATTTTTTTTTTACTAAGGGTGATATATCGCCCGTATGTGGCGATATATCGGCTCTGCCCTAGTCCCGAGCCTTCGTTCGTACGTTCGTGCAACGTCAGCGTGTTTTCTGTAACCTTCGTTAGGCAATATATCGGCTCCAAGCTGCGATATATTGGCATACGTGAATATTTTAAACATGTAATTGCACTTTTTTAGCATAATTTAAGTTGGATAACTGCTTTGACTGAGTCAAAATATGACCCTGACAGTTTCTGGTGAATACTAAAGCTGCTATTTCTTTATTTTATCATTAAAATACTTAATTCCTTAATAATCATGCTTATGACAAGTGTCATATTCCTATTGGCTCTATCTAAACCTTAGGTTATAATAAATAATGTATCTAGGACCAGCAATATTAATCAAACCTTATGTTGTAATTAATATTCGTAAACTATAGGTTAAACTTATAAAATCCATAATTATTGCTAGGAGTTTCCAACTAAGTCCCGGTTTGAACCAAAATCCACGAAATCTAAAATACTATATCTACTACTAACTATCTAGCTAACTAAGTAAATACTCTGGGACTCTACAGATTAGTTGACAGAGGACCTAGTTGGGTTATCATATACTATTTGTGATCTAACCTACCTCAATTAGTAGAATGAGGACCTAGATGGCTTTATCACATGCTACGGTAATGAGTTAATGGCCATTAATATTGTAGTCCTATGTTTATACGATATACGTTTTTACATCATATGTTTTATAGTATATGTTTTTAGTCTTATGATTTATGTTACGTTTTAGTAGATTTTCCTTGTTGGGCATTAGGCTCATTCCTTTTATTTTAGATGGTGCAGGAAAATGAGCTTGGAAAGCGATATGGATTCTTGCCAGCTTTGGCATGTGTATTGGGGATGGACTTAATGGATGGACTACTGGAAGATCGAGGATGAAGTTTATATTTTGAGTCTTTTTAATTTATGTATTTATTCTTCCGCATTTAGTATTTGAACAAATAATTAAAGGTTATGTTTTCTTTATGTTTTTATGTAATAACAATGTGATCCCGTATTTTGGATTTTTAATAAAGGTATAATATTATATGTATGTATTCCTTAATAGTAGCTATGTCTTAGTAGTTTTTAATGGTCTGAGGTGTTAGAATTATTCAGGGAATTTCAGTTGGTATCAGAGCCCATGATTCATATGCATGAAGTTCTCCTTGATACACACCCAAAAGCTGCGGAACTAACCGCCAATGTAAGTGTTTATGTTATGAATGTTTTGTTTATATTAATAGCTAACGTTTTAGTCATTATGTTTTCAGTCAAAATGAATGGAGCTTTGACCTATCATGATATCTGAGCCATTAAGGCATTGAAAAGGATTAGAGAACCAAGGGATACAATAGGAGTGCTAGAAAGAATCACTCAAAGATTGATCCTATTTCACAAGGGGGTAGTTTACCTTTAAACCACTAAGCAAATTATGATGAGAGTCATGGAACAATATGTCTTAGTAATTATACTTTTTAAGGATTTTCCTTTTGTAGTTTCAAAATTAGAAGAATTATGGGAGACTATGGATGATGAAGATGATTTACCAGTAGCCATGAGATATTATTTTCTGATACTTAGGTTTACCTCTATGTTTGAATTTCAATTCACTAATGAACAAAACCATAATATCTTAATGAATATCCCTCGAGGTAGTTTCGAGGCTCATAGTAATGATGATTATGAAGAAATAGATTATGATATGTTAGATGAATGGTCACATGTAGAAGATCCTGATTTTTAGATTTTACCCTAGTTATTTTTAGTATAGTTGCTTTATTTATTTATTTATGATTGTAATTAGTGAAAATATTTTTCCAAATGAATATAATTGTTATTTTTGAATGACATGTATGAGTTTGATTTTTTTTCTTCTACAATCATAATAAATTTAGAATAAATTCAATAAATAATGACTAAGTTTTGTGAGGGTGGATACAGATCAATGGACCGGGTTCTGCATTGAGAGTTTAGGGGTCCATTGTAGTGGGAACGATTTTACTGATCCCAACCCTCCCTCAATATGGTTAACTTTATAACAACGACGAGTTTCGAGCCTGAGAATTAAGTCATATAGAGTGATTGGAAATAGACTTAGAAAATAATAAAGATGGCTTAGTGTTCTAAGTATAGAAACACACCCTAATTATAAAGAAGGCTTACATTATTTTTCATAAGAAATCATAACTAATAGGTCGAAGTTATGTTTCCTTAGACTAAGTTTTGCCTTAGAACCTATTAGGGTAAGTTCTAACGTGTTTTCTCAAATGTTAGAACTTTGCTAAAGATGTTGCTATGAAGATCTGTACGCACAAACAAAAATGCCTCCAGCACTGCCAATGAGACTCATGAAGCCCCTCCAGTCCAAAGAAGGGAACGCGTGCTACTGCTGCTACTAATAGAAACGCACCGCCACCAGTTGACAACACTGCTGAGATTGTCAGGCTACATCAACAAGTGGAAGAACTACTGCAACAACAATGACAACAGCCTCAGCCGCAGCCTTGGCCAGTGGCTCAAGCACCCCAGCAAGTAGGATATTCACATGGGGGATGGCCGATGGAGAATTATGCGCCTTATCCAGCTCAACACATAGAACCAGTCTACGAGTGTTTCCGTAAGTAGCACGCTCCAAACATTGAAGGGACAACTGACCCCTTTGAGGCAGAAGAATGGCTCAGGAATGTAGAGCCAATCCTAGCACATATGAACCTTGGCAATGCGGATCGCATATCCTACGCTTCTTCTCTTATGAAAAAGGATGCTAGAATCTGGTGGGATTTAGTACAACAAACTCATGATGTCGCCACCATGACATGGGCTAGATTTGTATTGTTGTTTCACAAAAGTATTACAACTCGTCTGTTATTGCTACGAGGGTGGAAGAGTTTGCCAGTCTGAAGTAGGGCAATTTTGACGGTAATCGAGTACGCTTGACAGTTCGATCGCCTAGCCAAGTTCGCACTAGAGTTTGTCCCAACTGATTTCTTGAAGGTTACCAATTTCACCAAGGCACTCAGACCCAAGATTGAGCTATGAGTCAAGCCTGCAAATCCTAGAACCACTTCTTACGCTGATGCTCTATAAATGGATATAGAAGTGGAAAGACTCCAAGCAAATGTTAGAGGAGGAGGCAAGCAAGTCTGAACCCAAGCAGCAAAATTAGACTTAGAATGGTCGAAACCACAACAACAACCATCAGCATAGCAACAATAATGGCCAGAAAAGAAAGCATCCTAATAGTAAGCAAACTGATGGTGACAAAAGAGCATGGACTTACAACAGTAATAATATGTCAGGATATGTGGAATACCCTCAGTGCACCAAATGCCAAAAAAGACTTCATGGGGAGTGTCGTGTGAACACCAAGGGTTGTTTCAATTATGGCCAGGAAGGTCATCCGAAAAAGGAATGCCCGCAGCTCATAACAAAAGAAAAGAAGGACAACAAGATGGTTCCGACCAGAGTCTTTGCCTTGACCCAGGGAGAAGCCGAAGCTAGTAACAAAGTGGTTATGGGTCAGCTTCCTATCCTCAATAATATATGTTTAGTATTGGTTGATTCGGGAGCAACACACTCGTATATCTCGTTAGGAATGATAGAAAAATTAGAAAAACCATGTGAAAGATTTAGAACTAGGTTTGTTACGGAACTGCCTTCGGGCGAAGTAGTTCTATCATCACGAATAGTACGAGGAGTACCGATCAAAGTAGAGGGCATGGAACTAGAAGGAGACTTGATAGAGCTAGAGATCAAGGACTTCGACGTAATACTGGGCATGGATTGGCTAGCAAGGCATTGCGCGACCATCAACTATAGACATAAGCAAGTGACGTTGGAAACTCTTGACGGTCAGAAACTATGTTTTATGGGAAAGGTTTCAGGACTACGAACACCGCTTATCTCATCTCTCAAAGCTCAGAGAATGATAGAGAAAGGATGTTACACATTCTTAGCAAGCATCACAAATATGGCACAGGAAACACCATTAAAGGTTGGAGACGTCCGCATTAAGGGAATTCCCAGAGATATTTCCTGACGACTTACCAGGGTTACCGCCTACTCAAAAAATCGACTTCAAAATCAAACTAGTACTGAGAACCAAGCCTATCTCAAAGGCACCATACCAGATGGCACCTACAGAACTCAAGGAGTTGAAAACATAGTTACAAGAACTCTTAGACTTGGGTTTCATCAGACAGAGTCATTTGCCATGGGGAGCACCGGTTCTATTTGTGAAGAGGAAGGATGGAAGCATGAAGATGTGTATCGATTACCACAAGCTGAACAAGGTGACAATTAAGAATAATTACCTGCTACCCCGGATCGATGACTTATTTGATCAACTCCAAGGAGCGACTGTATTTTCAAAGATTGATCTACGGTCCGGTTATCACCAGCTCAAGGTATGGGAGGAGGATATACAAAAGACAACTTTTAGAACTCGATATGGACATTAGGAGTTCCTTGTTATGTCTTTTGGTCTTACCAATGCTCCAGTTGCGTTTATGGACTTAATGAATACGGTCCTCAAGGATTACTTGGACAAATTCATCGTAGAGTTCATTGAAGATATTTTGGTGTACTCCAAGGACGAAGTTGAGCACGATGAACATTTAAAACTGACCATGATGCGACTAAAGGAGCATCAACTTTATGCAAAGTTCAAGAAATACTAATTTTGGCAATCGCAAGTGGCGTTCCTTGGCCATATAGTATCCAAAGACGAAGTTGTTGTAGACCCAGCTAAGGTAGAGGTTGTGAAGGATTGACCAAGACCTAAGAATGCGTCAGAAGTTAGAAGTTTTCTCGAGCTAGCAGGCTATTATCGGAGATTTGTAGAAGGCTTTTCTAAGAAAGCCACTTCGCTTACCAACCTGACCCGCAAACAACAAAAGTTCAACTAGACAGATAGATCTCAAGAGAGCTTCCAGTTGCTCAAAGATAAACTATGCTCAGTACCAGTACTTTGTGTACCGACACCCCACGATAAGGTTGTAGTATATTGTGATGTGTTGAAGCAAGGTTTGGGTTGTGTAATGATGCAGAATGATAAAGTGATAGCTTACGCCTGAAGGTGGCTAAAGGAATACGAGAAACGCTATCCAACACACGATATGGAGTTGGCAGCGGTGGTCTTCGCATTGAAAATCTGGCGCCACTATCTTTATGGAGAACGGTGTGAGATTTATACGGACCACAAGAGCTTGAAGTATTTCTTCACAGATAAGAAGCTTAATATGAGGTGGCACAGGTGGTTAGAAATAGTAAAGGATTATGACTGCGAAATCATATACCACCCAAGAAAGGCAAATGTAGTTGCAGATGCGTTATGCCGGAAGTGTTACGGAAATCTAGCAGCATTGTCCAGAATAGAAAGTCGCTACAGCAAGAGTTGATTAATGTTGGAATAGAACTAGTTAGAGGACCACTGGCTAATTTTTCCATCCAGTCAATTTTACTAGAAGATATACAGATTGAACAAGGGCATGATGACATGTTAGTATCACATATGGTTACAGTCAAAGAAGGGAAGACTACGAATTTCTCCATATCAGGATAGGGGCTCTTGAGATATAAGGGCCAGGTATGCGTGCTGAATGACCATGGAATAAAGATGAAGATTTTAGAAGAGTCACACACCACCCCATACTCTGTTCACCCGGGGTCGACCAAGATGACTCACAACCTTAAGGCACTATATTTTGAGAAGAAAAGAGAAATTAAAGCAGATTTATTAATTAAGATAAATTGGTATGTAAATTAATAAATAAGTTTAAATCAAGGTTCAAATTATAAATAATTATTTTGATAAATGATTTAAATAATTATTTTATTAATTAAATCAATAGAAAATAATACAGGCCTTGATTTTAAGTCCAATGGGCTTATAATCAAATGGGAAATTTCACGGACCTAATGCCCACGATAATTTCGACCTAGGATTGATTATTTGCTATTATTTTATTGATTTTTTAATTAAGTAAATCACCTAAATGAGTCTCTAAATGGAATGTTAAGTGAGAGTTGAAAATAGATTACAGAAACTGGTTTTCTGATAGGTTTTAGATTCTCTCTAAACATAAGTCATTTTCTAAGACTTATTGTTCTTTTCTCTTCTTCTCTATGTATCTATCTCATGTTTTGAGAATTTCTCACTCTAGTCTAGGTGATCCTAAGGATACTTTAGAAGGCTGTGAAGAAAATTGAAGATTGGTTCAGTTTCTTGGTAATACTCCGCGACCGAAAGGATACATGGGTTAGGGAAACTGAAGGATGAACTCATTCATTCTGCTGCATATGATGTAAGTATTCTTATTGTTATTTCTCTTTGAATTCAATTTTAGAAGCATGTTCTAGGTTGTCTCATATTAACTCGTTTAATATTATAACATGGAAATAAATAAAGATCCTGTATAAGCTTTCTCAACAACTGACCTCAGAGCCTTTGGCAATCTTTATTTTTATGCATGAACATGTTAAAATATTTTGGATTATTTGACATGTTTGAATAATTGGATGGTTTTTAATGTTTTTTTATGATGCATATTGATTTTATGTGATTATTTGCAATTTTTAGGTTATTTTGTTGTATTTTCTATGTCATTAATTTTTATATATTATTTATTTTGTGTAAAACATGTTAAAAATTAATTAGTAAATGGTTTTGTGTTTGAAAAATTGCACAAAATTTCTTTCCGGAAATTTTTGGCATGGCTACCCATGCGTGCGCACACCCCGCGCGTGCACCAGCGCACGGGTTTATTCATCCGAATTATTATTTTTTTTTTAAATTAAAGAAATAAAATTGTGAAAATTTATTATTTATAATCAAAGCCAAAAATATCAGATTTGTTTTTGCATTTAAAAATAAGATATTTTTGTTGGTTATGATTTAAATAATTAGATATTTTCTACAAAGATTCAAATTGAAATTTAAAAATAGACTAACAACTTAATTTCAAATCTTTTAATATATTAAATGTTAGAATTAAGATATCAGATATTTAATATATTTTCTCTCTCTCTCTCCCAAGCATCCCTCTCTCTCTTGCTTCATTTGGATATTGAAGCTTAGCTTCAAGGTGGGAGCACATTCTAAGCTTGGGCTGGGGAAACTTTTAGGAAATTGAAGGAGAATTCAGCTCAGACTTGGAGGAAATTCAGTTGGGTGATTGAGCTATGATTTGAGGTAAAATTATGGGCTTTCATTGCTAAATTTGACTAGGTTTATGTTATGGAATTTTGAATGTTTGAATTTGTGGACTGGACTGAGCTTTGGGTATTAAATTTGTTGAGTGTTGAGTGGTGAACTCTTCTGAATTGGGGTATTTCTTCTAGTACAATTGTTTAGGAGATTTATGTTTAAAGTATAAGGATTATTATGTTGAGTTAGTAGTTGGTTTAGTGTTGAATAGATGAGAAAATTATGGGTAGAACTTAGGTGTTCTTGGCTGGGAGAAGGAAGAGAAAACCCAGGTTTCACTAGGTTTGCAGGGTGCGCCGTGACCCAGCCTGGGGGCGCCGCGGCGCGTGTGGCCCTTTTGGCCACGGGAGCTCTCTGACTTGGGGGCGCACCGCAAATTACTTGGCCAAGCCGCGACCGACCTCCCTTTTGGCTTGGGAGGTTGCTCTCTGAATTGGGGCAAGTTGTGACTTGCTGAGCCAAGTCACGACCCTCATGGTGGTTTTGAGCTTAGAAGTGTTCTTAGTTTTGTTAGGGCTCAGGGATTCGAACCTAGGGGCTCGGGACAATTTCAATTGCCCGGTTCAGTAGAAATTGAGGTCTCAGAGGCTAGTTTTTCTCCCTAAGTACTTTATTTCTGATTGGAAGTTGATAGATATCAGTGACTCTTGTGACTAGGTTTGTCACCGAGGTTCAAGGCTAGGGATCATGCTCGGAACCAGTTCACCTTCTCCGACTGCACCTAGTTATGTGGCTATGTTGGGACTAAAAGTTCCTATACTTGTATGCAATGTTGTATGATGGTATTATGCCATGTAAGCATGAGATAAACGACCTAAGAGTGCGGGAGTTAATATTGGCGCATAGGACGCAGCTTGGCCACTAGTAGCTGAGGTTGATTATATAATCACTAAGCTCGACCTAAGTGAGCCAGAATCAGTGGAATAAACTGACGGTGTGACCTAAGGGCGTCGACCCTAGATATTTCATGATATATTTGCTACTGTTAATATGATGATTTTGGCATGTTAATTATATGGATGATAGATTGTTGGTATGTTGATTGATATCACTGATTATGTGAATGATGTGATCTATTGAGTATTTGATTAAAGAATTATGAATTGTTTGATTACGATTATTGGTTATGTTCCATATATGGTTTTCTTGCTGGGCCTTGGCTCACAGGTGCTACATGGTGCAGGTAAAGGCAAGGGTAAGCTGGACCAACCCTGATTTGGAGAGCTCTGGGGTCGAAATGTACATAGTCGGCTCCTTGGCCGCCACGACCGAGGGATGATACAGAGGCAAGAGACCCTAAAATGCATATTTTGCCATTAGAGTGGCTTGTGGTTGTACATAACCTTTGAAAATTTTGTAAACTGTTATTTAACCCTATTTTTGGGATCCCGTGTATCAAACGCTTATTTAAATGAAAATTTATCTTTTATGACCAAAATCTTTTAACTCTAGTTCAATAATGTTTTAATGTCACATTTTCAACTAAATGACTTGATTAGCAAGTATTGCACCTTTATAAACACATAGTGTAACAGTCTTGGTTATCCAGGGCATTACAACTTTGTATCAGAGCTGTCTAGGTTTAAGGGTTCTTGAAGTCTGGCTGGACATGTACATTCGCTGCTAAAGACAAGCTCGACTCAGGGTTTGCTAACTGTGTATTCATGTTTATATGCTTAAGTGATTGGAAAGAACTATGATTGTTGTTAGCTATTTGATTAATAGGGAGCATGAGATACTGATTGGGCCTGGCCCTTGACTGTTGTATGATGATATTAAGGCATGCTTATTAGCATTGCTGTGCATGTGGATGAATATTTGGATGAACTGTTATATTTTGACTATTTGTGATTGGTTGCATTTCAATGGTGATGCATGGAAAGATTGTTACCCTGTCATCATAGTTGTAGAGTCCCAGGATGTTTACTTAGCTAGATAGTTAGTAGTAGTTATAGTATTTTAGATTTCGTGGATTTTGGTTCAAACCGGGACTTAGTTGGAAACACATAGCAACAATTATGGATTTTATAAGTTTAACCTATAGTTTAAAAATATTAATTATAACATAAGGTTTAATTAATATTGTTGGTCCTAGATATATTATTTAATTATAACCTAAGGTTTAGATAGAGCCAATAAGGACACGACACTTTTCATAAGCGTGATTATTAAGGAATGAAGTATTCTGATGATAAAAAAAGAAATAGAAGCTTTAGCACCTACCAGAAATTGTTAGGGTCATATTATGACTCAATCAAAGTAGTTATCCCATTCAAATTATGCTAAAAAAATGCAATTACGTGCTTAAAATATTCACGTATGCCGATATATCGCAGCATGGAGCTGATATATCACCTGACGAAGAATACAAAAAACACGTTGACGTTGCACGAACGTACGAACGGAGGCTCGGGACTAGGGCAGAGCCGATATATCACCACATATGGGCAATATATCGCCCTTAGTAAGATTTTTTTTCTTTTGTTTTTAAATTTAAAAATAAGCCTTAACTACTTAGACCTACCTCTGAATGTTTTTGACCGAGTCTTCAGCCTCTGATTGATGAATATTCAAATATTTTCAATTATATTCATTATTTTTATTCAAATCAAAATGGGGTTAGTTTCACTCCTTACCTCTATCAATAGGACCTAGTACCCAGCCCTTCCTCTCATTCTTCAAGCTGTGATAAGAGACTCCAAGGTGCTAGTGCTACCATAGAGTGATAAACACTTGGGTTGGGAAAAAGCTTTGCCATTGTTAAGCTTTAAAAAATACTTGGGAAGTGAGGATTAGTGTATTTCGGTATTGAAGTTATACCAATCCATAAGGTCAACTAAGGTACTCTTATTCTTTAAGTCCTGTTCTTTAAAACTCTTTTGTTTTCTTTAGTTCTTTTTATTTAGATCCAAACTTTTGATATTGGTTTTTGATTAGGATCTTGAAACTAAAAGATCTTTCTTGGTAAGTTTCTTCTTGAAGGTTTAGTTTCCATATTTATTCTTTACTCTTTAGAAATACTCACCATTCTTATTGTTGGTTTTAGTTGTGTTCCAAGTCCCGCATTTGTTCTCAAATATCCCGATTTTGGTAAGGAAAATAGGATAATTATTATATGCTTATATGTTATGATTATGCTATAATATGTTATGTTATGATATGTTATTATTTGTTATGATATATATGTTTTTGGGGCTTATAGTTGCTTAAATAGCAAACCCCAATACTTTTATGTTTCCTGGGGCTTATAGTTGCTCAGCTAGCAAGCCTCAATGTATTTTGAGGCTTATAGTTGCTTAGCTAGTAAACCCCAATGTTTACCATGTACATGGGTTAGAATTGTGATATATGATTTATAGTATATGTTTTTGTAATAGTCTTATGTTTACGTTTTATGTTATATATGTGTCAGTAGATTTTCCTTGCTGGGCATTAGGCTCACTCCCTTATCTTTTAGTGTGATGCAGGAAACTAGATATGGAGGTAGGAGGATTCTTGGTGTCTTGACTTGTGTATTGAGGATGAATGGGCTGTGAGTCGATCGAGGATGACGTTATTTTTAATTTTTGTTTAAAATTATGTTTCTATGTATTTTCCGCATTTAGTTTTGTAAACACTTTTATTTAGTTTAAAATTATGTTTTATGTTTCAAACAATGGGTACCCATACCAAAATTCTATTTTACTTTGTAATTTCCAAAATATTATGTTGAAGTTTTAATAAAGTTATTATTATTTCTTATGTATATGTTCTTCAAAGTATTAGCTATGTTTAGTAGTTCTAATGGTCCAAGGTCTTAGAATGGTTTGGTCATTACAATAGTCTGACCGCCGAGTCATTAATTGCAAATTAACTTGGATAGCTATGCGTCCAAGACGATCTATACCACTAGTTGGCACTAGGTCTGAGGCTAGAGATGATGATCAGGGCCAAAACCCTCCACCAGTCCCTAAAAACTGGAAGCAGATTATGGCAGACATGCAAGCATGACTTCAGAGTCAGGATGACAAGATCCTTCTTCTGAGATAGCAGGCTCCGTCAGGGAGTGCTGCATCCATTGTGCCACCTGTAGTGGCACTAGTTGTACAACCATTGGAGGTTGGGAATAGGTGAGAGTCATTGTATGAGATGTTCCAGACGTAGCATCCTCCAACCTTTGTGGGGGGACTATCCACTAAAGGTCAAACAATGGATGAGTATGATTACCGCTATCCTGGACTGCATGAGGGTAGAGGGTCATGATAGGGTGATCTGTGCCACATATATGCTGAGAAAGGATGCATGCATTTGGTGGGAAGTGGCATCACAGACCAGAGATGTTTCTACTCTGGGTTGGGATGGATTCAAGGACTTGTTCAGTCAGAAGTACTACAACGTTTCCGTCAAGGCAGCAAAGGTTAATGAATTTGTGGGGTTAGTTTAGGGCAACATGACAATTATAGAGTATGCCCTGAAGTTCTATAGACTTGCGAAGTTCGCACCAGATCTTGTGCCTACTGATGCAGCTAGGTAGGATAGATTTATCAGAGGGCTTAATGCTATGATAGCCCGAGATGTGAGAATTACCACAGTACCTGGGGGACGACTTATGCCCAGGATTTTGAGAAGGCTCTTACCACCGAGGAAGCGGAGAACAAGATCTGGAGGGAGAATGTTGTGAGGCAGGAGGTTCGCAGGGCGGTGCCTCCATATTCTGGGTCTGGTATGGGCGGAAGCCTCAGTGACTTGATGAGGAAGACCACTAACACTTCGACCGCTGCTGGTCCTAATAGGAGGGGTCGTGGTGTTCAGGGTGCCTGTTAGGGAGGCGGTGACACATGGAGGAGCTATCCAGACTGCACAAGGTGCCGAAGATGCCATCCAGGCAAATGTCGGGCTAAGGCCTGTTATGTGTGTGGGGTGGTGGGACATCTCAAGAAGGACTGCCAAACAGTGACGAAAGGGGAAGCAGGGAAGGTGGACAGCTTAACTCCAGCTCGAGTGTTCACCTTAACTTAGGCGGAGGCCGAGGCCAGTCCCTCGATGGTGACAAGTCAGCTTTCTAGCGCTGGCTCTCCTTTTACTGTATTGATTGACACTGATGCTCTACATTCATTTGTTTCTAGTAAGGTAATTGATAGATTGTGTAGACCAAGTGAGTACTGTATTGCGGGGTTTGGGACGATATTCCTTATAGTGGAACTGGTAGTTTCTAGGAGGTGGATTAGAGCACTGCTAGTGATGGTTGATGGTAGGGAGCTATCAGTAGACCTGATTGAGTGAGGAATGGAGGATTTTGACATGATCTTGGGTATGAATTAGCTGGTTAGATATAGAGCTACTATTGATTGTAGGAAGAAGATGGTGACATTTGAACCAGAGGGAGAGGGTCCCTTGGTTTTTGTGGGTGTAGTATGTGGACCCCGCATACCCATGATATCAGTGCTAAGAGCCACAAACCTATTACAGGGAGGATGTATAGCTTTTCTGGCTAGTGTGGTGGATACTACCAGAGTTTTGCCAACAGGGCCGAGAGAGACTAGATTGGTTTGTGAATTCTTGGATGTATTCCTTGAGGATTTACCAGGATATCCGCCGCTTAGGGAGATTCAGTTCGTCATAGAGTTGGCACTGGGGACAAAGCCAGTGTCGAGGGCACCGTATAGAATGGCGCTGGCAGAATTGAAATAATTGAGGATACAGTTGCAGGAACTTCTGAATTTAGGGTTTATCAGGCCTAGCTACTTGCCATGTGGTGCTTTGGTTTTGTTTGTGAAGAAGAAGGATGGAACTCTGAGGATGTGTATAGACTACAGAGAGTTGAACAAGTTGACAATCAAGAATAAGTGTCCTCTACCAAGAATTGACGACTTATTTGATCAGCTGTAGGGAGTGACAATATTCTCGAAGATTGATCTTCAATCTGGTTATCACCAGCTGAGGATCAAGGATGAGGATATACTGAAGACGAACTTCCGAATGAGGTATGGGGACTATGAGTTTCTGGTCATGTCATTTGGTTTGACCAATGCCCTAGCAACCTTCATGGACTTGATGAACATGGTGTTCAAGGACTTCTTGGATCAGTTCGTCATTGTCTTCATCGACGACACTTTAGTGTACTCCAGTTCAGAGGTAGAACACGAGCAACATCTTCGACAAGTCTTGTAGAGGTTAAGAGAACATCGGTTGTATGCCAATTTTAAGAAGTGTGAGTTTTTGCTACCAAAAGTGACATTCCTCGGACACATAGTTGGTGAAGATGGGATTAAGGTGGATCCATCTAAGGTGGAGGAAGTGAGAGATTGGCCAAGGCCAAGGAATGCCTTAGAGGTTCAGAGTTTCCTCGGGCTAGTAGGTTACTACAGACAATTTGCAGAAGGATTCTCGAAGATTGCTTCACCAATGATAGAATTGACACGGAAGAATTTGGAGTTCTTCTGGTCAGACAAGTGTGAGAAGAGTTTTCAAGAGCTGAAGCATTGACTTTTTACTGCACCTGTGCTAAGTCTTCCTTCGGAGGAAGGAAAGTTTGTGGTATATTGTGATGCATCGAGGTTGGGTTTAGGCTGTGTGTTGATGCAGAACGGGAAGGTTATAGCTTATGCATCACGACAGTTGAAGGAGTATTTAGTTGCGGTGGTATTTGCACTGAAGGTTTGGCGGAATTATCTTTATGGAAAGAAGTGCGAGATATACACTGATCATAAGAGTTTGAAGTACTTCTTCATGTAGAAGGACCTGAACATGAGGCAGAGGCGTTGGTTGGAGTTGGTAAAAGGCTATGACTGTGATATTCTTTAACATCCAGGGAAAGCCAACGTAGTGGCGGATGCATTGAGCCGGAAGGGCTCGGGGCAGTTATTTAGTTCTGCTCAGATTTCGAGGGAGTTGACTGTTGGGATGTCTAGGGCGAGGATAGCGTTGGTGGTGGGCCGGTTGGCCAACATTACTCTGCAGTCGACCCTACTGGAGTGGATTAAGGAGGGTCAGTTGGTAGACGCACAGTTACAGGAGGTTAGAGAGAATGTCTTAGTGGGAGTAGCTAAGGACTATTCTGTTTCTGAGGTTAGTTTGCTACGATATCAGGGTCGGATTTGTGTTCCGACTGATGTGGGGATCAGACAAGAGATATTAGATGAATTTCATACTACACCGTACTCACTTCATCTGGGCACCACGAAGATGTATCAGAATATACGGACATTGTATTGGTGGCCCGAGATGAAGAAGGACGTGGTGGAGTATGTGGTCGGGTGTTTGACCTGTTAGCAGGTGAAAGCTGAGCATTAGCGACTAGCGGGGTTGCTTTAGCCTTTGGGTATTATCGCGTGGAAATGGGAGGATATTACGATGGATTTTGTGGGAGGTTTACCCAGGAAAGTGGGGCTTCATGACTCGGTGTGGGTGATAGTGGACAGATACACCAAGTCGGCTCATTTTCTTCTAGTGAAGACGACATATATGGTGGATCAGTATGCAGAGTTGTATGTGAGGGAGATCGTACATCTCCACGGGGTTCCTAAGTCTATAGTGTAATACCGAGATCCCATCTTTACCTCTAAGTTTTGGGGTAGTTTGAAGAAGTCTAAGGGAACTGTAACGACCCAAATTTGCTAATAAGGCTTAGGGCCTTGATTAGCGTGCCTGGAGGGCAATAAGTGAATTATGGTTATAATATGTGAATTTATGTGAATATGAGATTAGATATGCATGTTTAGTTGAATTAAATATGCATGTGGGCCCCGTTTGGATATTGAGGGCATGTTTGTAATTTTTAGCCCATCGAGTGTATAAATGTGATAAATGAGATAAATGTGATATGCTTGTGATATATCTGTGTAGCACGATCAGGGACAGTCCTAGGGAGCTGTTAGCCAGAAAATCATAACGGGGTTGAGAATCTGACTCGGGGCGAGTCGAGGGGTATTTCAGGTATTAGATGTTTTATGGGGTTATGGGGTTATGGAAATAAATATTTGGAGATATATTTGAGGTTAGAATGTTTAGGAGGGGATATGGGGGAAATTTACCATTTTTCCCTCGGGGACGTTTTTGGTACCCCGAGCTTTGAGGTAACCTTAGAAGCTTAAGTTAAAATAAACAGAATTCAGAGGAAACACTTAGAAACTTAGAGAAACCGACCCGAACCTCTTCGTTCTCTCTTTCTTTCTCTAAACCATATCAAGGGGAACTTTGAGGAGATTAAGCTAGGAAAACTCAGAATTCAAGGCTGGAAGCTTTGGGGAATCGAAGCTTGGAACTTAGAGGACTAGCTCAGGATTTAATTAAGCAAAGGTAAGCCTTTATCTTGATGAACTATATTGATTTTCTGCTGATATTTCCAGAGTTTTCATGTGAGTAAAATGGTGAATTTCTCTTGATTGTTTGGGTAAGTTTTGGGATGAGTTTTGTTGGGTTTTGCAGCTAGGATTGCTCTGGAAATGTTGTGATGATTGAGTGGGATTGTTGGGTTGATTTTGGGATAAATTGGCTGGGTTTTCGTGGCATTAATGGAGGATTTTTCTGGGTTCGAAGGGTCGGGCCACGGCATTGTTCCTGTTGAGCCGCGACCCTCTGAAGCATGTTGGTGGTCTGGAAGAGGGGCGGGCCATGACATGCCCTAGCTAGGGGCGTGGCGGGCCTGCCCTGATTTGGGATTTCTCTCTGTTTTGGGGGCGGGCCGCGGCTTGGCCTTATGGGGTCGCGGCTCTTAGTGTAATTTTGGGCTTTAAAGTGTGTTTAGGCTTGGGAACTCAAAGGTTAAGGCGCGAGATGGATTTTATCACCCGGATTGATAGAATTCAAGGTCCCGGAGATTAGAATTATGGCTCGAAGTTATTTAATGGATTAGAACTTGATGGATGAATATTATTAATGTGTTATGACTAGGGTTTCGGCTAGGCTCGGATTAGGGGACTGTGCTCGAGACATCGGTGCTTGGAAAGCTTGGGACACAAGTAAGAAAACTGTTGTTCCCGTAGAGCTTGTCTGTAGGGCAGGGGCCCTATATGATTGTGTTGCAGGGCGTAGCCCTTTGATTGAGTTTGTTCATATTTAGTATTTGCTTTATTATGCTATGTATGCATATGTGTAAATGTTCGGCAAGAGCCGGGAACGGCGCAGGCCGAGATCGGCAAGGCCAGGAACGGCAAGGGGCCGGGAACGACGTTAAGCATATGGAGTGCAAGGCCGAGTGTGTCAAAGGGCCGAGAGTAGCGTTTAGCACGCAGAGTGCGAGTTACCAGGGCGAGACCCTAAAGGATACCTGGGATATCCTCATGGTGTGGACCGCGAACCCAGGGCCTGGTAAAGCGCCTGGGACGGCATGGCCATATATGTATAGCCTATTGATGGCTTGTTTATATGCTAAGTGTTTGATATGCATATGTTATCTACTTGTGAGGGTTTTCTTGCTGGGCTTCGGCTCACGGGTGCTCTGTGGTGCAGCTAAGGGCAAGGGAAAAGTCGACCAACCATGAGTACGGAGAGCGTGAAGCGGTATGTACATGTTTGGCCTGCCTGGCTGCCATGGCCAGGGATAGTTCGGAGATGATTGTACTAAACTTAGGTTTTGTCGTCTAGTCGACTCCGCTTGTATTTATGTGTTGTAAACATTTCTAAATAGTGTTTTGGGATCCCAAATGTTAAGCACTTTATGATTTTCAGTAAATGGAATTATTTTCAAGGTTTATGACCCTGTTTATAGTTTAACTACACGTTTGTCTTTAAACCTCGATTAGCGAGTTAAATGCACGTTTTAAACTCACTTAGTAACAGCTCTAAGGAAGTAGGGTGTTACAGGAACTCAGTTGTAGTTCAGCACAACCTTTCATCCTCAGACTGATGGATAGTCTGAGAGGAAGATATAGGTGTTGGAGGATATGCTTAGGTCATGTGTGACCGATTTTGAGGGATCCTGGAGTAACTATCTCCCGTTGATTGAGTTCTCATACAACAACAATTATCAATCAACAATTGGAGTGGATCCATATGAGATGTTTTATGGTAGGAGATGTAGATCGCCCATTCATTGGGATGATATGGGTAAGAGGAAGTCTTTGGGATCAGACATGGTTCAGAAGACGAATGAAGCTATTGAGAAGATCCAAGCTAGAATTCTTGCTTTATAGAGCAGACAGAAAAGGTACGTTGATCATAAGCGTAGGGATGTGAGTTCCAGGTTGGGAATCACGTGTTTATGTGAATTTCACCACTATGAGGGGTGAGAAGGTTTGTGAAGAAGGGCAAGCTGAGCCCTAGATTCATTGGACCTTTTGAGATCCTGGAAAGGATCGAACAAGTAGCTTACAGGTTAGCTTTGCCACCATCGTTGTCGGGATTTCATGACGTATTTCATGTTTCCATGCTTCGGAAGTACGTCTCAGATACCACACATGTGTTAAAGTATGAAGAATTGGAATTGTAAACAGATTTTTCCTTTGAGGAGCGACAGTTTCAAATCTTAGATCGAAAAGATAAGGTTCTACAGAACAAGACGATTCCCCTGGTTAAAGTATTATGGAGGAATAGTAGGGTCGAGGAGGTGACCTGGGAGCTTGAGTTAGCGATGCGTGATCAATATCCTGAGATATTCAGGTCAATTTCGAGGATGATATTCTCAGTAGGAGGGGATAGTTGTAATTACCCAAAATCACTAATAAGGCTTAAGGGCCTTGAGTAGTATGCCGGGATGGCATAATTGGTTTATGTGTGATTTAAATGATTAAATGCATGATTATGTGATAAGCATGCTTATATGATTATGTGGATATGTGAAATGCATGTTTATGAGTATTACTATGCATGTAGGCCCTGTTTAGCTTATAGGGGCATATTTGTAATTTGGCCCGTTGATGGAATAAATGTGATTATTTGTGGTAAATTTTTGAGACCACATTATTATGTGGATATATTTGCAGCATATGGCTCGAGACAGTCCTAGTGAGCGGTTTGGCAAAATAGTCACGCAGGGATTTATACCCGGCTCGGGGGAACCTGGGGTATTGTTGGGAATTTAGGAGATATATTGGAGATTATTAGACATTGGGTAAAAAATTGGTCATTAATTTGATGATGGGATTTAAGTGGTAAATATTAGGGACACTTGAGGAATTAGTGGGAATTGGGAATAAATGACTATTATACCCTTAGATTAAGTTAAAAGTTACTTTTATTGGGAGGGGTAAAATGGTCTTTATGCTCATAAATGATATGCTCAGCCTTTATGTTAGAAACAAAACAGAAGAATTGAGAATAATCTAGGAAAGAAAGAAGGAAAAGGGTTCAGCTCACTTCTCTCTCTCTCTCTCCCATGCATCCCTCTCTCTCTCTTGCTTCATTTGGATATTGAAGCTTAGCTTCAAGGTGGGAGCACATTCTAAGCTTGGGATGGGGAAACTTTTAGGAAATTGAAGGACAATTCAGCTGGGACTTGGAGGAAATTCAGCTGGGTGATTGAGCTGTGATTTGAGGTAAAATTTTGGGCTTTCATCTCTGAATTTGACTAGGTTTATGTTGAGGAATTTTGGATGTTTGAAAGTGTGGATTGCACTGAGTTTTGGGTATTTAATTGGCTGAGTGTTGAGTGGTGAACTCTACTGAATTGTGGTATTGCTTTTGGTACAATTGTTTAGGAGATTTATGTTTAAAGTATAAGGATTAAGATGTTGAATTAGTAGTTGGTTTAGTGTTGAATAGATGAGAAAATTATGGGTAGAACTTAGGTGTTCTTGGCTGGGAGAAGGAGGAGAAAACCCATGTTTCTCTAGGTTTGCAGGGTGCGCCGCGACCCAGCCTGGGGGTGGCGCGGTGTGTGTGGCCCTTCTGGCCATGGGAGCTCTCTGACTTGGGGGATCGACGCGACTTTCTTGGACAAGTTGCAACCCGCCTCCCCTTTTGCTTGGGAGGTTGCTCTCTGACTTGGGGCAAATCATGACTTGCTGAGCCAAGTTGTGACCCGCCTGGGGGTTTTGAGCTTAGAAGTGTCCTTAGTGTTGTTAGGGCTTGGGGGTTCGAACCTAGGGTCTCGAGACAAATTCTACTGCCCGATTCAGTATAAATTGAGGTCCCGAAGGCTAGTTTTGCTCTCTATGTACTTTATTTCTGATTGGAAGTTGATAGATGCCACTGAGTATTGTGACTAGGTTTTTCACCGAGGCTCAAGGCTAAGGATCATGCTCGGAACCATTTCACCTTCTCCCCTTGGAATCAAAGGTAAGAAAAAATGGACTCGGTTATGTGGCTATGTTGGGACTAAGAGTTCGCTATACTTGTATGCAATGTTGTATGATGGTATTATGCCATGTGAGCATGAGATAAACAGCCTAAGAGTGCCGAAATTAATATTGGCGCAAAGGACGCGGCTCGGCCACTAGTAGCAAAGGTTAATTATATAATCACTGAGCTCGGCATCAATGAGTCGCAGTCAGTGCGATAAACAGAGGGTGCGACCTAAGGGCGTCAACCCTAGATATTGTATGATATATTTACTGCTGTTAATATGATGATTGTGGCATGTTAATTATCTGGATGATAGATTGTTGGTTTGTTGATTGATATCACTGATTATGTGAACGATGTGATCTATTGAGTATTTGATTAATGAATTATGAATTGTTTGATTATTGTTATTGGTTATGTTCCGTATATGGTTTTCTTGCTGGGCCTTGGCTCACGGGTGCTAAGTGGTGCAGGTGAAGGCAAGGGTTAGCTGGACCAACCCTGATTTGGAGAGCTCTGGGGGCAGAATGTACATAGTCGGCTGCTCAGCCGCCACGGCCGAGGGATGATACAGGGGTAGGAGACCCTAAAATTCCTATTTTTCCATTAGAGTGGCTTGTGGTTGTACATAACCTTTGAAAAAAATTAAACTGTAATTTAACCCTGTGTTTGGGATCCCATGTATCAAACGCTTATTTAACTGAAAATTTATCTTTTATAACCAAAATCTTTTAACTCTATTTCAATAATGTTTTAATGTCACATTTTCAACTAAATGACTTGAATAACAAGTCTTGCACCTTTATAACGGTCTTGGTTATCCAAGGCATTACAGAGTAGTTTTATAGTATTTTAAAGGGTTATTTTATTTAATTTTTGAGGTTTATTTAGTAATTTGTGTGTAGTATGACGTTTTGCTGCCTATGTTTGATGATATTTCAGATTTATTGAAAGTAAGTGATAAATGACCACGTTTGGCTTCAAGAAGATTGAAATTGTTAAAAAAAGACATTTGAGCCGCGATGCTTTGATTGAGAGCTGCGGCGTTATGATTTGACAGAGAGGTCAAACCATTGAGAAGTCTAGGGATGCAACGCTGCCTTGGAGAGCCGTGACGCTATTGGCTTGGGAATTTGAGCCGCGACGCCCTAACATTGAGCTGCGACGCTTGAGTAGACAGAGACGGGATGCATTCCATATTTTGGACACGGGCTGCGATGCTACACCTATAAGAGTTGCGGTGCCTAAGTGGTTAATTCGCAGAATAGGACATTTTACGCAAGGCAAAAGCTGGATTTCACATACAAAGCACATACTACTAGTTAATCATCATTATGACGATTTCTGAAAATAAAAAACCTACGGAGGAGACTCAAAGAGCACACTAAGGAGGCAATGGCTTGGAGATTAGCTAGTATTCATTATTTGCTTTTACTTTTTGGATTAGTGATGTTGAATTTGATTTTATGGACTTTATTATGTTCAGCATGAACAAATTTTTCATTGAGGGTGTTAATGGATTCTCTTGAAACCTTATGAGTATTTAATGAAGTTTTTATGATTTTCCTATTAATATTGCGAATTATTTGTCTTGTGCTTAATGCTTGTGATTAATTGGCCACTAATTGCATGATTTAGATGATTTTAACCTGAAATCTGAGAAGTGAAGGATAATTATGCTATGGTCAAATAATCGTAGATTTATATTGGACGAGAGTATCTGTATGATTTATGTAGTATAGAGATTATGTGTTTAATGCCTGCAATATGTTAGTTTACTACAGAAATGTATGAGATTTCTTATTGTAGAGAATTATAAGTCCTAGTAAGAATATAATCTATAATTGTAATCCGCTATCACAATAGAAATAGGAGTTCTTAAATTCGCATTAGATAAACATAGGTGGATAGTTGATGAAGTTAATAACCCTAATTCTCAATCCTTTGAATTAATAGTTAGTTTTAGTTATTTTTTGTTCTATTTTATTGTTTTAGTGTTCAGTTTATTAAATTCAAAATCTACTAATTGTCAATCAATTAGAATAAAAATTAGTTTTGGCAATTAATAACAGTCCTTGTGGGAAGGATACTTTACTTGCTGATTTATTACTTGTTACGATTTCATGCACTTGCGTACATAAATTTCACAACAAGATTTTGGCGTTGTTTTCGGGGACTGTATTGTTAATATCAATATAATAGATTTCTATTCTAAATTTGTTTTTTATTTCTAGTACTCGTTCGGTTTGTGACTGTATTGTGTTTCAGAAATTATCGGTATATGCGACAAAGTAGACAAAATGAACTTATACCGGTAGATCTTGAAATTGAAAGAATGTGTAGACAAAACAGAAAGATAAAGAAAAGGCTGGATGTAGCCATGGTTGAGAATCAAGGAAATGCAGTAAACAATGCTGCTAATGTTAATAATATCCCAAATATTGCAGAGGTCCCATGGGAACGAGGACCAAGGCTGCTTAGAGACTATGTACTTCCTCTTGTAATAGGAGTGCATTCATGCATCAGACACCCCACTATTGCTGCAAATAATTTTGAGATCAAGCCAGCAATATTACAAATGGTGTAGTCTATTGTTCAGTTTGGGTGGTTGCCCACGAAAGATCCTAATTTGGACATAACCAATTTCCTGGAGCTATGTGAAATATTTAAGATGAATGAGGCGAGTGACGATGCAATTAGATTTAGATTATTTCCATTCTCTCTACCAGAGCGATCGAAGAATTGGCTATTTTCATTGCAAGCTAATTCTATCACAACATGGGAGGAGTTGGCTCAAAAGTTTATAGCAAAGTTTTCATGTCCAACAAATGCTTAAAAGTCGAGAGGGGAAACTAATAATTTCTACCAGACAGAAGGGGAATCATTGTATGACGCATGAGAAAGATTTAAGAAGTTGCTAAGGAAATGCCCACATCATGGTATAGAGAAGTGGATGCTAATCTATAATTTTTATAATGGATTGAATGGTACTATTTGTACCATAATAAATGTTGCAGCAAGAGTTTTAATGAAGCGTATGAATTGCTATAGGAGATGGCAATGAATAACTACTAGTGGCCAACTAAAAGGGAACAACCGAAGAAGGTGGCTGGTATGATTGAAGTAGATGTTATTTCCATGCTTACAGCAGAAGTGGCAGCATTAATAAAACAATTACAACAGACCCATCTTCCATCCCAAGCAATGCAAGTACATAATTTAGGCGAGGTAGGTGGTAGTGGTCATCCAATGAATCAATGCCCTATTTTAGATATGAATAATATGCCCATTGAAGAAGTGCAAGCAATAGGGAATTACCATAGACAAAACAATAACCCTTATTCTATGTCATACAACCAAGGTTGGAAGAACCACCAAAATTTCTCTTGGACAAATAATCAACCCACTCAACAATCTTATTAACAACCTCCACCGGGATTTTATCAACCACAAAATAGACCTCCATAATAGCCAATGACAATGAAACAACTTGAAACACAACCTGATGCATTGAACCGAATCATGAAAGAGACAAGGGCCTCTATAAGGAGTTTGCAGACACAAATAGGGCAGTTGACCAATCTGATTACTAATAGAGCACAAGGAAATTGGCCTAGCACTACTGAAGTTAATCCTAAAGAACCGTGCCAAGCCATCCCCTTGAGAAGTGGAACACAGTACGAGGAGCGTAAGAGAACTCAGTAAGAGGATATAAGCTAGGAGAAAAAGGACCAAGGCATAACAAAGGACTCTAGTGAAGAAAAGGTTACTGATAACATTCCAAAAAAGGAAGTGGTACCACCAGTAAACATTGAGATCCATATCAAGATCCCATACCCATAGAGGCTCCGTAAGCACAATCTGGATAAACAGTTTGCAAAGTTTTTGGAGGTATTCAAAAAGTTGCATATTAATATCCCCTTCGCCAAAGCATTGGAACAAATGCCTAGCTATGTCAATTATATGAAAGAGATCTTGTCTAACAAAAGGAAGATGGGAGATTATGAAACGGTATCATTGACTGAGGAGTGTAGTGCTATTTTGCAAAGAAAGATACTACAAAAGTTAAGAGATCTAGGAGTTTTACCATATTGTGCACCATTGGGGACTTTGAATGCAAGCATGCTTTGTGTGACGTAGGTGCCAGTATAAATTTAATGCCATTGTCAGTATTCCGCAGACTAGGGTTAAGTGAAGCAAGGCCCACAACAGTGACATTACAGTTGGCATATCGTTCAGTCAAGCACCCTAGGGGAATTATTGAAGATGTGTTGGTAAAAATTGATAAGTTCATCTTCCCAGCAGATTTTATAGTTGTGGATATGGAAGAAGATACAAACGTGCCAATTATCCTTGGAAAAGTGTTACTAGCAACATGAAAAGCTCTAATTGATGTTCAAAAGGGAGATCTTCGATTGAGAGTTCAGGGGGATGAGGAAGTGTTCAATGTTTTTAAGGCGATGATTTATCCAAGAACGAGTGACAATTGTAATAGCATTGATGTGATTGATAATGCAGTTTAGGGAAGAAGGTGGAATAGTGATGTCTTAGAGGAAGTTTTGACAAGTAGTGAGGAAGATGATACTTTTGTTAATGGAAGGTGGAATATTGATACCTATAATTGTATCCACTGCACTTTCTAAAACAGAGATGGAGTAGTTATTGAGGGTTTTACGAGCTCATAAATTAGCCATTGGTAGGACATTGGCAGATATTAGAGGGATAAGCCCTTCAACAGTGATGCATAGAATCTTGATGGAAGAGGATAATAATCCATCTATAGAAGCTCAGTGAAGACTCAACCCCGTTATTAAAGAAGTGGTACTTGAGTAGATTCTTAAATTATTAGATGTCAGGGTGATATACCCAATATCTGATAGTGCATGGGTGAGTCCAGTACAAGTATTTCCAAAGAAGGGTGGAATGACATTGGTTAAAAATGAGAATAATGAATTGATTCTGGTACGTATTGTGACAGGTTGGAGGATGTGTATAGATTACCGTAAATTGAATAAGGCCACTAGAAAATATCACTTTCCCTTGCCTTTCATTGGTCAAATGTTGGATAGGTTGGCGGGACATAGTTATTATTGTTTCTTGGATGGGTATTTAGGATACCATCAAATTTCCATTGCACCTGAGGATCAAGAGGAAACTACGTTTACATGCTCGTATGGTACTTTTGAGTTTAGAAGAATGCCATTTGGACTTTTTAATGAACCTGCAACGTTCTAAAGAAGTATGATGGCTATCTTTTTGGATATGGTAGAAAAGGGTATTGAGATCTTTATGGACGATTTTTCTGTTGATGTGTCTTCTTTTGATAATTGTTTGGCAATTCTGGAGCTTGTTCTTAAGAGATGTGAAGAATCTAACCTAGTATTGAAATGGGAAAAGTGCCACTTTATGGTGAATGATGGAATTGTTCTAGGGCACAAGATTTCAAGTAAGGGAAATTAGGTAGACCGGGCTAAGATATCAACAATAGAGAATTTACCACCTACGATTTCAGTAAAAAGGAGTCATAAGCTTTCTTGGTCATGCGGGGTTCTACAAAAGATTCATGAAAGATGTAACCCCCTGGATAGCCAAGACCGTTACACTATGTGTTTATAAAAGTGCTAGACTTGCTAATCAAGTCATTTAATTAAAAACGTGTTACTAAAACTATAATGGAACTCGGGTTAAAAGATTTTGGTCTCAAAAGCTGCATTTCTTAAAAATAACATTTTCTGCTTAAACGGGATCCCAAAAATAATAAGATTAAAACCATTTACGAAGATTCAAGATTTAAATACAGTAATTAGCCATTCTAAGGAAAAACAGACTATTAGGCATTCCCTGTCCTGATCCACTCCTCAGCCATAGTGACCGAACATCTGACTATGTACATTCAACCCCGCAGCTCTCCATCTCAGGATTGGTCCAACTTGCCTTTGCCTTTTCCTTTACCTGCACAACGTAGCACCCGTGAGCCAAGGCCCAGCAAGAAAACACAATAACAGAGCATAAACAATCAACAGACAATCTAATATCACATAAACATGTTCTCAACAGTTTAAGCATCCAAGATAACCAAGTATTCGGCATACCAAACATATCATTTCATAACAATAATCAGTTCACATATGATAACTAGGGATAGAGCCCTTAGGCCGCACCCTCTGTTTATCCCACTGACTCCGGCCCGCTTAAACCGAGCTCAGTGAATATAAAGTTATCCTTGGCTACCAGTGGCCAAGCCGTGCCCTGTGCGTAAATATTGTATACGGCACCCTTAGGCCTTTTATCACATGTCCCAGGGCATAATACCATCTATGACATTATACATATATCAGGAGCACATAGTCCCATCACAAACATATAACCAGTGCAGTTTTCTTACCTTTAGATTTGCTAGCTTCATTCACTTAGATCCTAGAGCGCGATCCCTCTCGAGCCCCCTAGTCATAGCCATAGATCAGAATCATCACCAAACCTCAAGTCCAAAACCTAACCTCGGGACCAATCTCGAGCCCTCAAGAAGTCCCAATTCCACCAAACGGGGTGGTGGAATCGAACCCTGAAGCCCCGGGCAAAAACCCTTGAAAATAACTCAAAACCCTCTTATGGAAGCAGGGTAGCGCTACAACGCTCTTTGGAGGGCGCTACCGCGCTACAAGTAGAACCCAAAAACCCCCAGACAACCTAGCCTAGCGCTACAGCACCCAAAGGCTAGCGTTGTAGCACTAGCCACAGAACCAACTATCCTGCATTTTTCCTTCCTGCGATTTCCCCGAGCCAACCCTTACCAAAACTTTTCCAATCTTCAACCAAACTTAAAAACAAGCTTATCAACATACTCCACTCATCCCAAGCATCCCAAATACACAAAACCCAATCACATGCATCCCTAAACATAGAATTCACCATAGTTGAACCTAGAGTTCAAAAACTCAGAAAGTCAGCAAAACCAGAAATCACCAAGCTTGAAACTAAAGTTCCTTACCTCTGATGAATGAGCTTAGCTTAGGTTAACCTCCTCACTAGCTTGGCCTTCAACTCCTCAAAGCTCAGCTCCAATTTCCCTAGAATTCCCCATCAAAACTCAGCTCAAAACCACAACTAAACCAAGAACCAGAAACTGAAGAAACCTCAAAATCTTACCTCCACTGAATGAGTTGCCCTGCCAATTCCTCAAGCTTAACTCAGAAACCTAATTGCTCAGCTTGATCTAGCTCTCCTTTGAACTTTGCTCCAAGAAACCTCAAGAAAAATGGTGGAGAAGAGCCTAAATCGACCTTGCTTTTCTTTCCCTTCTTTCTCTTTCTTTTCTTTCCCTCAGACTTTTATTTCCTTCTACAAACTCCACTAAGCATAAAGCCTCAATTATGCCTATCCTTTATAAGCCAAATGACCACAATACCCTCCCTTAAATCCTAAGTCTTTTAATCCACCCAGGGGCATTTTGGTCTCTAATATTTACCGCTTACTTCCTGATACTTAATTAATCACCAGTTATATTCCTCAATGTCAAAACAGACCCCAATATATTCTCTAAATTCTAGAAATACCCCTAGGCTCACCCCAAGCCGGGTATAAGTCCCCGTCGTGAATTTTTTCCTTAACCGCTCACTGAGATCGTCTCGAACCACAGATCACAAATATATCCGCATAATAATGTGGTCTCAACAATTTATCACATATATATACAATTATGCCCTCGACAGGCCAAAGTTACAATTATGCCCTTTCTATCCCAATCAGGGCCTACGTGCACACTAATACACATAGTCATTCATCTCAAATATTCAAATAGTCATATAACATACTTTTTATCATTAAATCACATATATTCCAATTATGCCCTCCCGACACACTAATCAAGGCCCTTAAGCCTTATTAGTAAATTTGGGTCATTACAAAAGATTTTTTCAAAGATTTCAAAACCCCGATCTACATTGTTAATGAATGGAGTACCTTTTGAGTTTGATGAGAAGTGTAGCCATGCTTTCAAGGTACTTAAAGAGAAATTGACTTCCGCACCAATAGTTGTTGCACCTAATTGGGAAACACCATTTGAGTTGATGCTTGATGCAAGTGACTATGCAGTAGGAGCAGTGTTGGGGCAACAAATTGACAAGGTGTTTAGAACTATTTATTATACAAGTCGTACATTGAATGATGCTCAGGTTAATTACGCTACTACAGAAAATGTAACGCCCTAGGTAGCCAAGACCGTTACACTATGTGATTATAAAGGTCCAAGACTTGCTAATCAAGTCATAAAGTTGAAAACGTGACCCTAAAGTCGTATTTAGGTTAAGGTTACAATATGTTCGTCATAAACCGAAAAAATTCTCATTAAAATGAACGTTTAATACATGGGATCCCAAAATAGGTTTAAAAGGACAGTTTACAAAATTTCAATGTTAATGTACAACCGAAAGCCACTCTAATGGCAAAATAGGCACTTTAGGTTCTCCTGTCCCTGTACCAAACCTCAGTCGTGGCAGCCAATCAGCTGACTATGTACATTCAGCCCTAGAGTTCTCCAACTCAGGCCTGATCCACTTTTCCCTTGACTCTACCTGCACCACGTAGCACCTGTGAGCCAAGGCCCATTAAGCAATCCATAATACAGAGCACAAATGATAATCAACAGTCAGACATTTCACAAATCATCAATCAGCTATACAACAGGTCATATTGCTCACATAATCAATGATACCAATCTACAAGCCAATAATCAGTCATTCAGATAACAAACTTGTCACAATCATTAGTTGAACAATAATAGACATATCACACAAAAATCTAAGGTCGACGCCCTTAGGCTGCACCCTCTGATTGTCCCAATGACTCCTGATCACATAGGTCGAGCTCAGTGATTATGTACTTAACCTCAGCTACCAATGGCTGAGTCGCGCCCTGTGCGCAAATGTTGATTCTGGCACTCTTAGGTCATTTATCGCATGTCCCCATGACTTAATACCATCTTATGACATCACATACAAATATAGGGAACTCTTAGTCCCAACATAATCACATAACCAGGTGCAACTTCTCACCTTTGATTCTGAACGCTTTGGTTAATGAAAATGACCTTTGAGCACGATCCCGTCCAAGCCCTAGCGTATACTTAGTCACAACCGTAAAATAGAACCATCATTAAATCTTAATTCCGTAACCTAACCTCGGGAAGCCCAATTGCACCAAACGGGGTTGTGGAATCGACCCCCAAGTCCCCAAGCGAAAACTCTAAGAAAAATACCCAAAACCCACTTCTGGAGGCAGAGTAGCACTATAGCGCCACAAAGTGGGCGCTATAGCGCTACAAGCAAAGACAAACTCCCCCCAGGAACCCAGGCATAGCGCTATAGCACTCTATAGCTAGCGCTACAGCGCTACAATCAATAACATGCAATCCTCTGGTTTTTCCTTCAAACTTTCCCGAGCCAAAGCTCTACCAAACCACTCCAAACCTTATCCAACCTCAAAATTGACCTTAGAACTCACTATAATTCAACCAAATCAACCCATAAACATCAAAAAAACCTAGCTAAAGGCATCATCAAATTCATAAAACCAACTTGAGCTCAAAAGCTCATGAACATTATCAGAAAACCAGAAACCCAGAACTTTAAGGTTAGAATTGGTTACCTTAGCTGAGATAATTCAACCTTAGGTTGTCTTCTATGCCCTTCTAACCTTTAGTTCCTCAAATCCCCAAGCTCTAGTCCCTTGATTTCCATCCAAAACTCAAAATCTGAATCAACTTCTTCAAATTCAGAAAACTCATACTAAATCCTTAAACCTTACCTTAACTTGAGCTAAATCTACTTGAACTTCTAGCCACTCCAAGGATCAGAGTTCCAAGACCTTGCCTAGCCTTTTCCTTGAGTTTCCAGCTCCAAAATCCAAAAGAAATGGTGAGGAATAGGCAAACCGTGAGGGAGAAAGAGAGAGGTAACCCAAGTGTTCTGTTTTTTCTTCTTTCCTTCTTTCCTTCAGCTTCTAATCTTTTCTATAACTTCCACTAAATCTAAAAAGAAGATTAATACTTGTCCCTTTTTAAATACCAAAGGACCATTTTACCCTCCCAAATAAACCTAAGTCTTTAAACATTCTAAGGGCATTTTGGTCATTTGCTCCCAATTACCGCTAATTCCTCAAGTGTTCATAATATTTACCACTTAATCCGTCATCTAATTAATCACCAATTATTTTCTCCAATGTCAAATAGTCTCCAATATATTTCCCAAATTCCCAAAAATACCCCCAGGCTCCCCCAAGCCGGGTATAAATCCCCACCGTGACTATTTCGCTAAACCACTCACTAGGATCACCTCGAGCCACCAGCTGCAAATATATCCACATAATAATGTGGTCTCAATAATTTATCATAAATAATTACATTTATGCCCTCAACGAGCCAAAATTACAAATATGCCCCTATATGTTAAACAGGGCCTACATGCATACTAATACTCATAATCATGCATCTCATATATCCATATAATCATACAAGCATGCTTATCACATAATCATGCATTTAATCATTTAAACCACACAAAAACCAATTATGACTTACCGACACACTAATCAAGGCCCTTAAGCCTTATTAGTAATTTTGGGTCGTTACAAAAAATGAGCTTTTGGCTATTATGTTCGCTTTTGATAAGTTTAGACCATATCTCATTGGGAATAAGTTAATAGTGTACACTGATCATTCTACCATTAAATACCTTATGACTAAGAAGATGCCAAGCCTCGTCTCATTCGTTGAGCTCTAATACTACAAGGATTTGACATGGAGATTAGGGATAAGAAAGGTACTGAAAATTTTGTTGCTAATCATCTGTCTACATTAGAACTGGAAGATAGTCAAATTAAGAAAGAGGTGCAGATTAATGATGCTTTTCTAGATGATCAGTTATTTAAAGTAGAGGAGAATAAGGAGGTGCCATGGTTCTTTGACTATGTTAATTTCTTGGCTGCCAATATAGTGCCTCCAAAAATGTCTAGACAACAAGTAAAAAAGTTTTATTTGGAGGTAAAGCATTATTATTGGGAGGAGGCTATCTTATACAAGCATTGTGCCTGAAGATGAGATGGTGTCAATTTTGAGTCATTGTCATACTTTTCATTGTGGTGGTCATTTCTGAGCAATAAAGACAGCTGTAAAAGTAATACAATGTGGTTTTTATTGGCCTACGTTGTGGAAAGTGTGAATACATTTGTAAAAGCTTGTGATCGATGTCAACGAGTTGGAAACATTTCAAGGAGAAATGAGATGCCCTTACGTGGGATTATTGAGGTGGAATTATTTGATGCATGAGGGACAGATTTTATGGGTCCGTTTCTATCATCTTACAATAACAAGTACATCTTGCTAGTAGTGGATTATCTATCTAAATGGGTGGAACAGCAACAAGACCTACAAATATCAACAAGGTGGTACTTAAATTATTGCATAAGCATATTTTCTCCCATTTTGGCACGCATAGGGCTTTAATAAGTGACGAAAGTAGCCATTTTTGTAACAAGATGACGGATGCCTTGCTGGCTTGTTATGGTGTCCATCATAGAACTGCTCTGCCATACCATCCTCAAACTAATGGTCAAGCAGAATTGTCAAATAGATAATGTTAGGAGTATGTCCTAAAAGCATGTAAAAGACATTTATTATTTCGATAATTAAATAAATACAATGGTTTATTATTGTTATATTTAGATTCTTAAATTATAGTTTGAATAATTTTGTAAATATCAGAAAAATTCCATATTCATTATTGAGGATGTGATCTTGTATAAGTACGAGAGAATTAAGATCACATGAATGAATAAAAATAGTCAACAAAAACAAATTAAAGTTATGGAATTCTTTAATTGGGGTTGTAAGTACAGTTTGCTGAGTATCATGATGATACAGATAATCTAGATTCGAATTATTGATGTGGTACGACATCTAGGTAAAGGTGCTTTATATAATATAATTATATATGACATGGACCGATATGAATAAAAGTCTTTATCCAAAAAACCATTTAATAATAGAGACATGTAATTCATGTCATAACTGATGATCATTTATAGATCAACCTAAATCGTGAGTGTTCGTGAACTCTTGTTCTTGTTTATTAAATCTAATGATGCATTCATTAAGGCCTCTTCACAGAATGAGGCTAATGACTTTTATTTTGCAGATTTAATATCATGGATGGTTGTGAACATGTATCAATAATACAGAATTTAATCTTTCCTAACGGATCATATATTAGTTCCCTTAAGGGTTAATTCTGGAACTGAATAATTTTGAGCTCAAATCTATAATTAGATTAGATTAATTATTCAATAGTGAATTAATGGTACTTAAGGAATAAGAAGTAAATTAAAAAGGTAAAATGGTAATTGTTCTATTCTAATTTATGAACTAATTAATTAGAGGGTTGAACTATTGTAAGATGGTTATATCAATGGACGACTTAGAATAAGATTTCTGTAAAAGTATGTCTATAACATAAAGAGTGCAATTCTGAATTTATAGTGGAGAAATATCAGAATTAATAAATTAACTATTATAATTAAAGAGTTTAACTATTTAGTAACAATTTATTGGAGCTTAATGTTATAGGTCCATGGTCCCCGAAATGGCTCAAACAAACACTGACAAAGGTAAATAAAAAAATGGGCAAAAGGACTTATTTGATAAGTAAAATATTTTTCTATGCACTAAACATAATTATTATATAATTATGTGTAATTAATTAATTATTTGATTTAACAAAAATATAATTAATTTTGAATTAATTTATTTTGGGGATTTTTGGTATTTAAATAATAAGAAAAAAATTGGGAAAAATCACATGCCTTCCTTGACATGTGGTACACGTGTAGCACAGTGCTTAGTCACTGTGCTACACGCATAAGAAGCTCTTGGTAGTTTCTTGGTTCCACAATTTTAGTTATTTAAATATTAAATAAATAATGAGATATTGTAATATGATTAAAATATTATTATTTAATCAAATTCTCATAACTGATTAGTTATTTTCAAATTGTTTAAAATAACTAATATTTTATTTTTAATATATTTGATAAATTAAATATAGGATATCAGTTTTTCAGAATGATACTTTTTAGGGATAGAAAATATATCGTGAAATCTCTCTGAGAGAAAGAGAATAGTGATACAAGCATAGGTCATTGTTCTTCACAAACTTAGGTCCAAACTTTATCAGATCTCATATGTTGAGAACATCTGATAAATAGATTTTGCCTATTACTTTGTATAGCGAGCCCACACTCGTTCTTTGTGTGCTGAGAACATTTTGGATGATCTTGGTGTGAGATCTCAAGGATTTTTTGCCATACAAAAAGATAGCAGCAAGAAAGGACTTGAGGTAATTTTCTATTCATATCTTTGATTCAATATATATATGTGTGTGAAGAAGTAGATCTAGAAATCTTGTGGGGTTAAATTAACAATTTTGATTGTTGTTCCGCTGTGTATAATCTCTGATTTAATCTATAAAAACCAACAACTGGTACCAGAGCCATCTTCACTTATATATATATTGAATCTTTGTGGGTTTAGTTTTATGCATTTATTTATTTTTGATGAATGAATGGGTGGCTTAATATGATTGAATGCATGAGAATGTTGAATCGTTAATTATATAGTGTTTTGGGTTAGGATTTGTGTATGATTAGATCATTGTGTAAGCCATAATGGGGCATAGGATTTATGTAATTTTATTTGGTTTTTGACACCATAAAATTGTATTTCCGATCACATAAAGTCAAAATGGAGCCTAGGATTAAGAATTCAGCCACCGTTCCTCCGAGGCCGCCCTCTGAGCCGCTGCCGAGGACGTCGTATGGACCGTGCGAACGGGTACGTACAGATCCGTACGGTTCCATACAAATGGGCCCCGGCAGCACCAAATGGTGCCACGTGTCCCCGTCTTGCTGGTCCATAATTTTTTTTATTAATCTGAAATTATTCTGTTATTTTTTTAAAATGTTAAATATCTTACTTATTAGACGTTTGATATTTAAATAATGAGATAATTTTGTTATCCTAAGAAACTTTTTTGAATACATTATTTAAAATTTTAAAAAAAATAACAGATTTTAATTAAATTTATTTCAGTTTTAATTAAAACTTGTTTTAATTAAAAAGAAAAATAAAATAATGATTATTTAAAAATTTTGTATTAATTAATCAAGATAATTAGAAAATTGTTTTTTTATTATTATTCTGGACCAACAATGACACATATCCTACCGAAAGTAAAGTAAAGAAGCCTGATGGAGATCAAGGCAGTTTTATTTTATTTTATTTTTTAAATTTTATAAAGAGGTTGTAAAATTAGAAATACCCAAATACACCCGGTTCAACATTTATTGTTTATTTATATATTTAAATAACTATTTTCATGTGATTGATAGCATGTTCATGCATTTTGTGCCATACATAAAAACTCACACAGTCATAATCATGCGTCTCATTAGTAGAAACATGATTATTATGATTGTCCTATATGTTTATATGAATTGTTTTGCGAAACTAATTGCATATAAATTACTTAGTTTTATTCTTTGAAAACTTTGTAAAATATCACACCATTTTTTTTAAGTCTGTATGACTTAATTTCTTTAAACCAACTTTATTTTAAAATTGTTTTTTGGTAAAGTTTAGATGAACAGAATTGGTAATTTAAAATTGGATATGGACCTAGAAACTCGCTTTCTTTCCAATTTTAATTATGTTCATAAAGTTTAAAGAATCTGTAATTAATTTGAAATTAATTAGGTTAAAAACACTTATTTCAAAATAGTGAGTGGGAGAGGGTTGATATCTCAAACATAACCCGTGGTCTCCATTATTAATATAACACCGTGAGATGTGAATAGAGCCTCACGACGGCTTTGTTTTCGTCCCCCTAAGGAAGGTGTCTAGACATGTCAATAGCAAGGTTATATTTCTTACTTAGATAGGAACTAATGATGTATTTTAGGTTTGACCGACCCTAAGGCGGCATGTCCTAAGTTAAGTCATGAACTCCGAAATAATAGGTTACACTCACAAAGTTATGATTAAGCTTTTGCAGTGGATAATCATAACTTGACCAAACTAAGTGGCACTTTAATGTTTAAAAGGGACAATAATTAGTTATTTTAAGTTTTAAACAATAAAGAGAAGAATGTCTTATAAATTCTCTAAGATTAATTTGACCGACCCTAAGGCGGCACTTTGATTGTTAGAATGTTTTATCATAGAAATTAATCTTTATTTTATGTATTTTAATTGTGCTCATGCATCACGTTTAATTTCCGAAACTTTGATATTTTATTTTTCTAAAAATAATAATATTTGTATTTATTTATTTATTCTCAGCAAAAATATCTATTGGTGAATTACACACTGATGCTTTTCTCAAATCCTTGGTTTTTGAACATGAAAATATGCAACACTTGTTTTGAGGCATGTTGACCATTTTTTCTTATAAGAAGATGATGTCAACAGTCTATGAAAAACCTCCAACAGAACCACCTTTGGCTACTAGCTATGAAGTAGAAGAAAAATATGCAAATTGGACGAAATCTGATCGGTTGGCACGTTATTGCATGCTTTCAACCATGCCTGACGAATCAAAGGAAAAACTAGTGCAACATCGTAGTGGGACGATTGTGATACAACCTATTCGCTACGAACATGAGGCACACGTTCTTGTATCAGATACTGAAAATGACGATCCATTGACTTTTAAAGAAGAAATGGAAGACCCTGATGTTGATAAGTGGCAAGCTGCCATGAATCAAGAAATGGAATCAATGTATTCCAATTCAGTCTTTGAACTTATAGATCTGCCTGACAATGTTAATGCCATTGGATATAAATGGATCTATAAGAAGAAAAGGGGTGCAGATGGAAAGGTGAAGACCTATAAAGCAAGGCTTGTGGCCAAAGGCTACACACAGAGAGAGGATGTAGACTATGAAGAAACATTTTCTTCTGTGGCCATGCTTAAGTCCATTCGCATACTTTTATCCATAGCTGCCATCTATGATTACGAGATTTGGCAAATGGACGTCAAGATAGCCTTTCTGAATGGCCAACTTGATGAAACCATTTATACGGAATAATCAGAAGGGTTTATTAAGAAAGATCAAGATCAAAAGGTATGCAAGTTGTTGAAATCCATATATGGATTGAAAGAAGCATCAAGATCTTGGAACTTAACATTTGATGAAACTATCAAATCATATGGCTTCGAACAAAATGTTGACGAAGCATGTGTTTATAAATACATCAAAGGGAAACTTGTTGTTTTCTTAGTTCTTTACGTTGATGATATCATACTCATTGGGAATGATGTAGAGACATTATAAAATGTAAAGACATGGTTGGCTGAAAAATTCCAAATGAAAGATTTAGGAGAAGCGAGCTATGTTCTCGGCATTAAAATTTAAGAGATGGAAAGAACAAGCTCCTGACACTTTCACAATACAGAATCTAATCTTTCCTAACAGATCGTATATTAGTTCCCTTAAGGGTTAATTCTGGAACTGAATAATTTTGAGCTCAAATCTATAATTAGATTATAGATTAATTATTCACTAGTGAATTAATGGTACTTAAGGAATAAGAAGTAAATTAGAAAGGTAAAATGGTAATTGTTCCATTCTAATTTATGAACTAATTAATTAGAGGGTTGAACTATTGTAAGATGGTTATATCAATGGACGACTTAGAATAAGATTTCTGTAGAAGTATATCTATAACATAAAGAGTGCAATTCTGAATTTATAGTGGAGGAATATCATAATTAATAAATAAACTATTATACTTAAAGAGTTTAATTATTTAGTTACAATTTATTGGAGCTTAATGTTATAGGTCCATGGTCCCCGAAATGGGTCAAACAAACACTGACAAAGGTAAATACAAAAATGGGCAAAAGGCCTTATTTGATAAGTAAAATATTTTTCTATGCACTAAACATAATTATTATTATATAATTATGTGTAATTAATTAATTAATTATTTGATTTAACAAAACTATAATTAATTTTAAATTAATTTATTTTCAGGATTTTTGGTATTTAAATAATAAGAAAAAAAATTAGGAAATATCACATGCCTTCCTTGGCATGTGGTACACGTGTAGCATAGTGCTCAGTCACTGTGCTACACGCACAAGAAGCTCTTGGTAGTTTCTTGGTTCCACAATTTTAATTATTTAAATATTCAATAAATAATGAGATATTGTAATATGATTAAAATATTATTATTTAATCAAAATCTCATAACTGATTAGTTATTTTCAAATTGTTTAAAATAACTAATATTTTATTTTTAATATATTGGATATATTAAATATAGGATATAAGTTTTTCAGAACGATACTTTTCAGGGATAGAAAATATATCGTGAAATCTCTCTGAGAGAAAGAGAACAGTGATACAAGCATACACTACACCAAATAACCCTTTCAACAACATTTAAGTATAAATCTTTTAAAAAAGTGTTATCCTAAACCCATAAAATTTGGCAGGACATAAAAAAAATGGCGCACAAATACATTAATTGGCGGCAAATGAAATAATTGTGCCAAATATTGTATTATGTCACTTGTTATTCTCATTTTCTAAATCTACAAATCTCATTCTCTCTCTTAACTCTCTGTCTCCCTCACATCTATCTAAACCTAGCAGAAATCTACTACCCAAACCCCAAATTTTCCCGAACCTCCGAGACCTCTCTAAAAAAATTTCCAAACTTTCCGAGGGGAAATTCTCCAAATTTCCCATAAATTTCCCCACAGCCTCAAACTCCCAGCTCTCCCTACCGCTCACTGAAATCCCAAAATTCTAGTCCTCTACTAATAATCTTTTTGCTGTGCCGTTTCGGTCTGTTTCTGAGCTCGGTGGTGGTGGTGGTGGTGGTGGTTGTCCCTTTGACTTGCTCCATCGTTCGAATCCTTCCGGTGATGAATTCCCGATGAATAGGACTATCCTCACTAGTAGTTCTACTAGCCGTGTGGTGGTTGGCCGCCACGGGATCCGAATCAGACCTTGGCCGCATCCGAATCCGACTGAGGTCATGAAGGCGCACCAGATTATTGACACGGTTCAGAGGGAGCAGAGGCGTCAATTTGGAGTCAAGAACCCTAGAACGGTCATTGTGGTGACTCCCACTTATGTGAGAATTTTCCAGGCCCTTCACATGACCGGTCTGATGCACTCGCTGATGCTGGTGCCGTACGATGTCGTTTGGATCGTGGTGGAGGCTGGTGGAGCTAGCAATGAGACCGATTCGATCCTCGCCAAGTCGGGACTCCGGACCATTCACGTTGGATTCGAGCTGCGGATGCCGAATTCTTGGGAGGGTTGTCATCGATTGGGAGAGTCGTCATCGAGCAGCAGATGAGGCTTCGTGCATTGAGGTGAGTTCATGGTACTTTTGCTCAGCTCAATTGTTGATTTTAGCGTTTATGTTAGTTTTGTTTCCAAAATTGAGCTACATTTATGATACTTGATCTAGAAAATCTGAGAAATTTACCAATTGAAGTAACCAAGATGAACTCTTTAACATTTAGGTTACTAAGTAGTGTGTAAATTATAATTGATCCATTCGTGTTGTATGTGTAAATTATAATTGATCCATTCGTGTTGTATGATCCACAGTCTCTTTATTTATCTCACCAAATCCCCAAACCCTCTCCTCCTCTCACTCAACGTTACCTATTTCTCACCGCTTCTCTCTTTCTCTCACTGCCTCTTTCTCTTTCACACGGAATCCCCAGGTATGTGTAATCTTTTTCTTGTTTTTTTTCCTTGGTTACCTTTCTCTTTCTCTCACTCAGGGTATCTCCGGTTTTTGTCCCTCTCTCAGTTACTATAAGCTTTTTTTTTTAATATCCATTTTTGTATTTATGGGGTATTTTTATGCTCCAGTCTCTCTGTTGTGCTCTTAATTTGTGTTTTTTTTTCGGTCGCACTTCATTACAATTATGGTTGGAAAAAGTTGATTTAGGGCTTGATTTAAACTTTCAAAAGAGGAGAAAGATCTCTAGAAACTGAATAAGAAGGTATATTCTTTTAAGATATTCTGTTTGTTATTTCAAATATTATGCTTTATCTATATACATGTATGTGTTATATATATGTGTGTAAATTTCCTTATTAATTTTCTGTGCATTGTATACGCTTATGTTTAATTGTTCTTAATAAGATTTATTATAATGTGTGTATACATGTGAAATAAAGAATAAAAACAGGAGCATCTCTCTTGTTCAATTTCGGTCTTCCTTGCACGATTCGGTGTTGGTCAATTAGGGTTAATATTTGATGTGTTGAATGCAGCCGTGAGGTGTGAGTTTTTAGACTGGAGTGACTATATTTGTACTTTAGGTCCTGGTTATATAGATTATCACCATTTTTATAGATTCGCACATATAACCATTTCTTTGCTCTTTTCTTCTTTCAATTGAGGTACACGTCTTCTCTTCTCCACTCTGTTTAAGTGTGTAGTGGTATATTTGTAGAAGCTCTCTTTCCATTTGTGAGTTAAACGACATCTTGGAATGTTAACTTTGCTTGATTTTTTAACTATGTCAATATATACATAAAGGGTCTCCAATTCAGCAACTACTTTATCACACTTTTGAATGATTATGTTGGCCTATACTTATTTAACACACTTATCATCATTTATGTGAACTTATCACAATTATTTATATCAGCTGATTCTAAATCATTTACTACTCAATGGACATTGCTCTTACCAACCTGTGATGTATTACAACCAAGGTGAAGAATTAACTCTTCCAAACTATCATTATACTTGATTCTAAAGTCTTAAGTTACAATTTCCACATATTTCTGGTGTAGGTATTCTTTACTTGATTCAGCAGGAAATCCATGGTAGATTGCTGGTGTCCTTGTTCAAAATTCTCATGCTTTTGATAACTCATTCCCATGAAAACAGTCTTTAATTAATGTATAGTAAGTTCATCCTTTAATAGACTTGTTAAAGAATTCAAAACAGTACATAGGTACAGGTTACATCCAACTACTTTTTAATTCTTTCAATTCATCCTCAAATGTGAACAAGTAATTTTACTTGCTTTTGTCATGTTCTTCTTTATTCTAATTTTTGTGTATATATAAATAAATTAGCAAGGTGATTCTATACTCTCTGTTCTCTATTCACACCTTTCTTTCCTCACTTATTTTGTTCTTACTTTGATACAAGTTTAGGTTCATATTTTAAATTGTTTGAATATGGCAGTTTTAATTAATAATAGTCCTTTAGATTTGGGCTGTGTTCATTTTTGTGTTTGTGTGAGTTTTTGGATTTTTCATTAACTTTACTGTATAATTATTTCTTTTACAACAATTTTATAGTCTAATTATTGATTATGAGCTCTCTTTTTGTTGTTTGGATTGTTAGTACTGATACTTTACAAGGATGATTGACCTAGCTGCTGATTATTGTCCATGATTCATTCTATAATTAAGACAGAAAGTATGCTTTTTAGTTTGGAAAATTACAAGAGATGAACATCCATACTCTAATTTTAGTCTTACAAGAGATGTGTTAAATGTTATTTTCATTATAAATTCTTTCTTATGTTGTGTATCCTTGTATAATGCAGATGCTAAAGAAGCTAAGCAAGCAATTACGTGGTGAGGATTGGAATTGGAACAACTTAAACACATTATGTTTGGCAATAGGGTCTATATTTGGTTCGAAGATGGAATAATAGGTACATTTTTTAGCTTACCTTATAAATATTATTTCTACTCATTTTTTGTTTGTTATCAATGTTTATACTTTCTGATTCAACTATAAATAGTAACATGTCTTGTAAAATTGAATATGCAGTATAGAAAAGGTGGAAAGGATTTGGACTAAAAGCTTCTGCAGCAATACCTGCTAGGTTGTGTGTCTTGCTTTAATGGGCATTGGCAGCTCATTTCATGCTCAAGAAACTGCTGTGAGTGGGCAGAGGTAGGTTTTCTTGCCTTATATCTATTGTCCTTTGCTTCTTTGAAAATGTTCTGGGTTAGTTTTGGAATGTTTTTTTGTATTGAGGTTCAAGGTAGTGTAAGGTAACTTTGGTCTATGTTACTCTTGAACTAATGGTCAATGCCCCACAAGTGTACGACAAAATGATCCAAAGAAACTGTATATACATTATGAGCTTGGATAGACAGAATATGTTGTATGAGCCCTTTGGTTTAATGAAGTATTCAAGATAGTTTTAGAGGGTGAGCTATATATTTCTTGGCTAATAATATAAGTCTTGAGACAGAGAAAAGGTAGAGGAGATAGAAAAGATGCATAGTCTCAGTGAACAATATACGTTTTAAAATAGTAGTTAACAATGTTGTTTTGTTTAATTTTTATTTCGTAGAAAAAAATTAAAGCTCCCATGATCAAGGATATGATTCAAATCCTTTTGTCTCTTAGTCTAATTGCTCTGTTTTTATGGTAATCAATTAGTTCCTAAAATACACATTATCTAAAACATACCTCTGTTATTTGGAATAGAGTAAAGGAGATTCATTATTTTGAGCTTTTCTTTTCAAGTCTACTTGATTTAGTAATGGGTGAACATGATTTAGCTCTGAGCCTTCTATTGCTAATCCCACAGTTTTCTTCTCATCTTCAAGTTCAGTTAATATAAAAAAAAAACTCCTATATTTGGTCTTGCAATTCTGTTGAGATTTAGGAATTTTCCTTGTCTTTAACAAGTCCTAGTTGATTTGGTTGGGTGCATAGACAAAAGCAGTATGGGTGTTCTTTGCCTAGAGTTCTCTTTTTTTTTCTTTTTTCTTTTTTGAGAGAGAGAGATGAAGACAGATTTGAAAATGAAGAAGGAAAAAAATGAGAGCAGTGAAAATTTTGTGAGATTTTAGATAATTAAAAAAAAAAACAAACATAAATGCCCAAAGCTTTTTTAATCCAAAGTGTTTTTTTTATCAGCAATTTTTAAGGAAAAAGCAACCCATTTGCAGGCGTTGAAAGGTATTCTCTCTTATTTAAATTTAAATTTAATTCCACATTTGGTGTTTCAATTCATAACATGATATGTTCTCCATTCAATGATTAGAGAGACAAAAAAATGGACATGTGATTTGGATTGAACTCTTTAAATTTTGTTTCTGAAATTGTATTGGCTCATGTTGTAATACAATAGTTAGTTCCACATTTCTTTTATTCTTATTCTATATTTTCTTACTTACCAACATGCTATATGGGTAAGATTAGTGACAATAATAAGTTAAATAGATTCATTTTCTGGTGCCAGATACCATTTCCAAGTTTGAAGAAGAGAAGGAAAGGCTTTTAAAGTGATATGAACAAATGAGTAAGTTTACAGGCCACTACTCTTTTCATTCCCTTGTAGAGAAATGTAATTAAAGTAGTCTTGTTGTAAATAAATGACATCAGTGAAGAAAGAAAAGAGTATGATGTCAAACCATGAGAAAGCTTACGGAGATAAGATTACTTGATTGGAGGATTCTTTAAAAAAGGAAAACTCAGGTATATACTAAATTACTAATCATAAACTTCAGGTTTTCTGAGCTCAAGCCATTTGGGTCTCTTTCTGCCAGTTCTAATTAGCATTCCTATTTGGATTCAGGACGGCAAAACTTTTAGCATTTTGAGGAAAACTTTGGGTTCCCTTTTTGAGAATGCCTCGGATGATGATTTCCCACCTGATGATTAAAGCTTTGCTTCAGTGTTGGCATCTCAGAGAAAAGGCAAAACTGACCACTCTTTCAACCTGATTCAAGATATGTCCTTTAATAACTTCCTTATTACAATGTCTCTAGATAGTAGGAAAAACTTAAATTGTCCATAGTTAATTTCCATTAACAATTCTCGATAGTCAATATTGAATATTTAAATGTTTTCTGCTCTACACAAACTAATAGAGCTCAGCAATAGATCTTATTATGTAAGACCAACTTTATGTGTAGGAATCTTTGGCTGAACACCATAACTACAAACCAGCTATGATTACCGCTTTGGCTTTACAGTCTTTTCATGTAACCGTTATATGCGATAGATGATGAATATGATGATAATTGCTCTAGAAAAGTTTCCCTTTCTTGTTTTGATCTGTGAAGGTGGCATGTTGCTTTTTGGACATTCATTTTGCATTAAAAAAAAGCATTACAGAAGTTTTTATGATCTGCTGTTGGCTGTGGCTTTTTTGCTGTTGTGGATATACTCGGGTCTCCATTGTCCCTATTTTTTTATGCACTACCATTCTAACTTTGGCCCTTTTAACTTTCAAGTGTCTCATTTTACCATTCTAATCATGTTTTGGCCCCTTATTTTATTGCTGACAAAAAAAATTAGGTCTGGGGTCGTAAAACCATACCAATATTTTATTGTCTTTTTATCCTATTAGATGTTGATCTATAATATGATCAAATTAGTCCAGTTGCAGCTAACTATTTACCTAGTGTGTAATCCTATTTGCTTCAAGTGTTCTAGAAAAATTTAATTAATAATAACCTCTCACTTTCAATCTATCTATTTATATATATATAGATATAGCATTGTATCTAGCGTTGTTCCCTTTAGTTTATTCTTTTGTATATATAGATCTATAAATTTTTTTGTGGGCCTCTTGGCTTATACTTAAATTGTTTGCTTGCCTGAAGCCTTACTTCTGATTATGATGACTTTTACATTGTTTTTTTGGTCAGTTGCCCTTCATATGTTTCTGCAGCAGGTGTTAAGGAAAATTTATTTGATGTGGCTTTAAATACAAATATTCTTGATACTGTCACTAATGGTTCCTTGAGGTAAGGCCTTTAGTTTGATTTGCCAAGTTTAATATAGTTCTACACATCAGAGGTCAATATTTTAAAGACTGGTTGTTCTTTACAGGCTAGTATGATTTTCTTTCTTTTTTAAAAAAATCAATTTTAGGTGCTTAAACTGATTAAAAAAGATATCGCGTTGACATCATACGCTGGAAAGCTGGTTGGGGTCATCTGGGACATGTTACTTCTGATTCTTCAATCCATAGTGCTCTTTTTCGGATTGTTTGCAAGACTTCACAAGCATTGGAGGTCTGAATGCTCTGATTCTGTTTGGTCAGAATTTGATATTTAATTTTGTTTCTTCACTGATTTGAGCATTTTTCTTCCTATAATATTTTTCTTCTATTGTCTTGTTTTTTTCCATTTATATTGCAGAAACTTCATGTTAGCCGTCTCTTTGATGTCACGAAAATTGAAGGTTTATCACTTGCTATATCATCTGTTTTGGATATTCTATACAATGTGCTTGCCAAATTTCCTAAGGTACATTGTCCATTAAACAGATGGCTACTTTTTTATTCTTGGCCCAAGTTGGAATTAGTAACATAGATGTTGGCAATTCTTGGTGCTATGGTTATTAGATGTAGTTAAATCTGAACATTGTTCTCATAGCAAAAATATTTTATACCTAGAACTCCCATAGACCTGCTTAGCGAGCCCAAGTTCGAAACTGGGGTTCCCCCTAACTTTACAATATTTAGGGTGTGGGAAACTATAACAGTTGCTATGAGAAGTGCTTGTGTGGGGACTACCTCAGGCCTTCTAGAAGCAAACTACATGCTAACTTTGAGAGCTACTCCTTTTGAGGATTGCAAATTATTAACCTTCTTTGCTGCAAAGAAGAGTAATTGTATTATGATCTTTTGACTAACTATTTTTTGGGCCAGAATTCAAAAATTTTGTTTGTCTAAAGCTGCAAAATATGCCTTTGTTAATAGAATTCTCTCTTTATGATTTTTGTTGATTCTGTGATTAATACATTTTAATTACAAGAGATGATGTTCTATTATTTAAAATTTCCAGGATACATCTTCCAGCCTCCCCATCTTTCTTCAATTAGTTTTGTCATCTGCAACAAAACAAATATCTGTAGTTGCTGCTGTTGTCTCCTTGGTATCTTATTTTCGCAATCCTGTAAGGATTCTCTCGATGCTTGAACTGAAAACCTTTTTCATATTATGTTGTTTCCTCTTATTTGAGGGGAACTTCTCTGCCTGTTATGCATTCTACAACAGCACTTAAAGATTCTTTTACTTTGTTGCTGTTCTTTTTCCTTTTTGGTCTTCTGATTTTCTCAGTTTAGACTCACACATTCATTCATCACCAACATTTTGTGGATTCTGCATGTAAATTGTATATGTGTATATGTATATATTAATATATATATTGAAGCACACTATCCAGTAATGGTAGATACAAAAAGAAGGGGCAGTCTCTAAATTCTTTGGTTGAGGAAACCCAAAGAGACACGATGAAGTGATTTCTTCCACAGAAAACATTTATATTGGACCTTGGCATATCTTTAGTGTTTATCTATTTTGTTGGTATCAATCATGGCTTTGAATACTAATGAAACTCATAGTTTCATATCATAAGTAAACTTCATTGTTTGATATTGACGGGATGGATACCGCATAGTTTAACTTGCATTTGTTTCGTCATGCTTTACTTCAATTGGTGTATCCCCATTCTAAAATGTGAAAGTCTATTCATGTAAAATGGATCTAATTATAGATTTACTATGGCATTAAGTGCAAGGTTTCCATCATTGTTAATGAGAAATTATGCTGAGCACATAGCCTGGGATAAGCTTTTCTGTACCCTTTATATGCTTTTGACCCCTTTTATGGTTTAATGGTTGTATGTAGACTGGCTATTCCTATATTGTTGGCAATCTTTACTACATTTTACTAAGGAGTTTTAACTTATCCATGTAGGCCATACAGATTGGCGCCACTAAAGTACTGTCAATGCTGTTGATGACAGCAGATTTCTTGCCACCATATTTTTCTGCAAGCAGCTTTGGTCTAGATGATAAACAGGTTTAGCATGTTTGAGTTAATGCATTTTCTTTCCTGATCATTAATTTTTTTATTTGAACAACTGACCCATTGTTTCTCATTTAATATATTTTAATTAATACACCATCTAGGTTGCTGATTTGAAATATTCTATAAGCTTTATTCTACTAGAGGAATCTGAAGAAAACGAAGACTTATTTGTTGCTACCGTCAATCTTTTCACTACTGCTGCTCGTTATCAGGTGTGCTACTTTTTGACATTTGTATATGTTTTCTGGTGTCAATAAGTGTATCACTCTTAGGTAATTTTCTGTTCTTTCATTTCGGGATTTCTCATTAACTGTATATATTGAACTTTGTGTTCTATACAGCCTGCTTTTTTTATTGCTGTATTTGCCACCAAAGAGTTTATGGACGTCCAACCAGGTAATGCTGGTGATGGGAAGCTGCCAGCAATTGAGGTTTCCTCTGGGCCAGTAGAGTCTAAAAGTTCAAGCCTTGTAGATGCAGTACTTTGTTATGTTGTAAATTCTGATAGTCATATCAATAAGAGTATTTTGTGTTGAAAGTAGTAACTTTTAACTATGTTGAATATTTAAGACTCCTTGAATACTTAAAGAACATTTTGTTGTTGATGACAGTGTTGAATGTTTTAAACTAATTTGTAGATTGTTAATACAATGTTGAATGTTCTTACTTTTTGTTATTTGAAAATCAAGTTCATTTGATGATACTAGTATATATTAGAAAGCTAATTTTAATTATATAAAAAAATTAAAATATAATAGAATAAATTAGTGTTATATAAATAAAATATATAATGAGAATTTAAACATATCTAAATATAACAATAATACGAAAATTGTGTTATAATATCTATTACAATAACACTTTTTATGCAAAGAATTGTGTTATGCAAACTTCATTATATAATACAAATAATGTGTTATACTAAAGTGTAGTATAACATAAAAAAAGTGTTATACTAAAGTGTAGTATAACACAAATTTATAACTATTGAAATGTGTTATATAATCGACTATAAATAGCATAATTAAACACTTATCTATATATTAAAATAACACAGAAAGTGTGTTATCATTGACAGTATAATAACACATCTGTATAACAATGATAAAGTGTTATGTAAAGTACCCTGACCTACGATAACATAGTCGGTCTTACACATCAAAAAGTGTTATGGTATGTTTTGATAACACATTTTCGGTGTTATTAAAAGAATTTTTTCTTGTAGTGTATAGGTCACTGTTCTTCACATACTTAGGTCCAAATTTTATCAGATCTCATGTGTTGAGAACATCTGATGAATATAATTTGCTTATTATTTTGTATAGTGAGCCCACACTCGTTCTATGTGTGCTGAGAACATTTTGGAAGATTTTGTTGTGAGATCTCAGGGATTTTTTGCCATACAAAAAGCTAGCTGCAAGGAAGGACTTGATTTAATTTTCTATTCATATCTTTTATTCAATATATATATATACATGTGTGTGTGTGTGTGAAGAAGTAGATCTAGAAATCTTGTGGGGTTAAATTAACAATTTTGATTGTTGTTCCGCTGCGTATAATCTCTGATTTGATCTATAAAAACCAACAGATAAGTCAAAAGTATTCTTAAGAAGACAGTCAATAGATCAAGAAGACATTGGTCTAAGAAGCTCGATGTTGCATTATGGACATACAGGACTGCATATAAGATTCCTATTGGCATGTCACCCTACCAGTTAGTTTTTAGTAAAGCATGTCATTTGTCAGTGGAGATGGAACATAATGCTTACTGGGCAATGAGGGAGTTGAATATGGATGCCACAACAGCAAGATATCATAGTTCTTTGAAGCTGAATGAGATGGAAGAGTTTCGTAATGAGGCCTATGAGAATGATAAGATTCATAAAGAGTGTATTAAGTCTTGGTGTAAATATGGAATTTTTTCCTTGTGAATTCTATTCACAAGTGAAGCTCTATGTTACGAGACATCCTGAAAGGGCATCACATGATGGTGAAGGAGTTGGGGTAAGAGAGTCACCCTCACTAGGCGAGGGACTTCGGCCACTCGCCGATCCAAACTTCACCCTCGCTATGCGAGGGCCCCTAGCTGGCCATCCTCGTGCGCCCCATTCCAGCAGGCATCAAGCCTCGTCCACACTCGGAGGAAGAGCATCAGCCTCGCTATGCGAGGGACCCTCGCTATGCGAGGGTGAGGGCTGTGTTGAGGTATCCGTGTTCTTAGCCTCGTGACGCTATGCTCAGAAGGAGGAGAGGCAGCCTCGCTATGCGAGGGACCCTCGCTATGCGAGGGTGAGGGGTGTGTTGAGGTACCCGTGCTCCTAGCCTCGTGTCTATGCGATCCGCATAGGCCGGCCCTGACCCTCGGCACCTCGACTTCTCAAGAGCCTCCTTGGCACAGGCATGGGATCACTTAGGGGAATCTTGTTGATAGGCCAAACGAATGTGGAGCATTTAACGGGAATTGATGAGGACCACCGAGTACGGAACACGTGCGCTGACACGGGGTGTACGGTTATGGAGAGAACAGAGGCACGACCCTATGATCTGCGTCTGAGGAGTAGTGGCGGTACGGACCTGTACGAAGAGTGGTGAGACCACTGGGACACCCTCGACCATGCGCCAGAACCGACAGTACTATGTCCAAGGCCACGACTCTGACACCATCAGGGTAGACACCACTACGCCCTGAGCCACTACTTTATCAGAGTACCTATGTACGTCCCAGTGGTCTGGGACTTGTTTGTATCCTGGGCCAATAGAGCCTCCCCTATAAATAGGCTCCAACCCCTCAGGCTAAGGGGTTGGAAAACTGAATGTAAAAAGGAGACTTATAAAATATATGCTTCTGGTTCTCATGCTTGCCTGATTTTTCTCCTGTTGTTTAGAGTTCTTTCTATCTAACTCATAGCTTCTTAGAGTATAGAGATTGAAGTTTTCTAACCATCAATCGTTGACGAGTTCTTACCGTCAACAGTTTGGCGCCGTCTGTGGGAACGTAAGCACCAAGCTACTGTTCTGCCATTACTTCAGACAAGGAAAAATGCCGAGACGTTCGAAGCGTCTCAAGGAGCCTCGAGAGGTGGAGGTCCACCTTACCGGAGTCCAGCTGAAGGCCTCCATGAAGGATCCACCTCCACCCCGAGACATAGACCCCCCAAGGGACCCTGAGGTTCACCAGAATGACAAGGAGGCCTCGTCTCCGGCCATCCCGCCCGGTGAGAATCCTCCAAGGACAACTACTGCACCACCCGGGAACGCCAACGAGTTCCCTCCTCCCAAACCACCGAAGATACCGAACTCCGGCCGGCAAGACCCGGGCCCCTCAACGCACAGACGCGATAAACAACCCCGGGTCCATTTCGTGAGCTCAAGTTCTAAATCTCGTTTCTATGAAGAGGAGATTCGTGAACTGCACCGTAAAAACCAAAGACTGGAGACTACCCTGGAGAACATGCAGGAGGTGCTGAATGGCCTGTTGCAAGGTAAGTCGAACATGACCCTGCCCAAGAGGAAAGAGAAGGGTCGGGAAACCACTGTCCCAGTAGACGACGGAAGGACCAGACACTCCACCAGTAACACCCCCAGGGAAAAGCCACAAGAGCATCCTAGACCATCGAGGCCACCCCAGGAGCCAAAGCAAGGGAACAATGGTGGCTCTCGCAACGACGTCGAGGTCACCTCAAAGAGGACGCCCTCAGACCTACGAGAGGAGCTCAACAAGAAGAGGGCGAATAAGAGAACTACCCCTCCTACTGTCCCCGCCGAGATAAATCTCACCAGGTACTTGGGGGGCAGGACGACAAAAGTAAACAAAAAAAAAATTGTCTCTTATATTCACAAGGATTAGCTACCCTTATGAATATCAAGGGATTGGTTCAAAAGGATGACCCCCGACGAAAGGCCGACACCCCAAGAGGTGAGGCTGTAAGGAGGGAATCACCCAATAAGTCTAGACCGGCCATTAAGCCGGCTAGCCCAAAAAGGATCTTACAAGGGACCCTTGGAAAAAAAAAATAGTACTTGTATAAGGACGAGAAGGACGCTTCTCGCAAAAAGTAACAAGCGCGCGCAAAGAATATAAAAGGACCCCAACAGCCCAACGGGTTAAAGTGTCCTTACAAGCATAACCAAGGTGCACCAGAAAGGTTATCTCCATCAAATAAATAAAAAAAAAAATGTAATCCACGAACAACAGTGATAAGAGGGACTCATCAGAGCCCCTTAAGCTTGACAAAAAAAAAAAAAGAGAGAAGAAATGGTACAAGGGATTACATAACAAAAGCATACATAGACAGAGTACAAGGGGATCTACGAATCTCCACCGTGATCTTTCCACTCAGAAATCTTCTCGACGGCATGGTCCCCGAAAGGAGATAGGTCAACGGTGGGGTTAGTCCTCCAAACAGCATGCAACGTTTTCCCGATTATGCGATCCTCCACGTTCACAAGCTCAGCCTCAAGCACAGCGATCCTCCCGTTCAGAGTTTGGATGGTAGCCTCCAACTGAATGTTGCTCTGAGAGGTTGAGGCAGCCCGGGCCAAGGCGGTATCCCTCTGGCATACCATCTCGGCCAGTTGGCTGGACAAGGCATCCTTCGCAGTCTCGGCCACCGAAAGGTTCCTCAGTGCCTCCTCAAGCTCGTGTTGCAACCGTTGAGCCGATGAAGAGTGGGAGGCAAGCAGCCGATGGTTCAAAATAGAGGCCTGATTGAGGACGAAGATATGAAACAAAGCCTTATGGGTCAGATGATACACCAGAAGTAATATAAAAGGTATTTATGTGGCTATCATAAATTAATAAACCAAATATTGCGACAGTTACCTGCAAGGAGGCTCGCATATAGGCATTCTCTAGCTCAGCCTCGGGAACATCGTGCAGCGTCCCCCATTCACCCTCAGGAAAGTTTCCCAAGTGATGGCTCATGGCTTCCCCATATTGGCTCGCCAGGGGATGATCTTCGGGAATAGAAACATGAGCTGAGCCGGGGGAGGCGCGAGTGCTTGTCGAGGCCCGTTTTGGCAAGGATGGGGACCGAGAAGGCCCTGACCCGTCCACAGTAGTGCGAGGAGCAGAAGAGTGCGGGGTCGCCTCCTGGGGTAAAGAGACGCCTGTGGATGCCCACCTGGAATGCCCCCTCGGGGTGAAGGAACCCCATCAAAAGAGGGAATGACAAAATTCCTCCTAGGCATAGGGGGGCAAGGGGCAGGGGCGTCAAAGGCAAACTCACCGCCAGGCGCTAACGGCGACATCCGAGAGGTAGCACCGCCAGTATGACCGTCATCGGCTACACCCTTAGCCCTGCCAGCAACAGAGTACAAGCAGGAGTAGTTCTCAGACACCACAGTCTCCTCAACATCCATATGGTCACCCGGGGAATAGACGTAATCCCTATCGGCTGCTTCATCGTAATTCCTTTCATCGTGACCATATACCCACGGACTCTCAAGTACGGGTGACGCGGGGCGTGGATCCTCAGATTCAGGGGAAATGGAGCATAAGGTAACTTTCTGATCCGGGGTCAGCAGCCCACATAAGTGGAGATTGCTCTCCGTGAAAAGGGCGCTGGCTTGTTTGCGTTCTTTCGGCATAGCCAGGATTTGTATTACCCAGTCATGAGCTGCCCGTTTCAGATTAGGACCGACAACCCCTAAGAGACCTGCCATCGAACGAAAGGAAATTACCACAGTTACAAGAACTATAAAAAAAAAAAAGAGGTCGATTAATAAGAGAAATTTCCGGTATATGGGATCAAAGTGATGATAGCCTTACGTGGGGCAGTGAAGTTAGAGTATCGGGTCTGCCCACTATAAGTATAGAAGTAGTCTGACTTCCAAGCCCCACTATTGGAAATAGATCCCTCCAAGAGGGAACTCCCTTTAAGGGCCGCGACTTTCTGGAGCTGGTAGAACCCGGGGGCTGATGTATTCTCCCTCAGGGTGAAGAAGTAATGAACCTCACTTATGGAAGGCCCCCTAGAGTACACCTGATGGTACAACACATACAAACAGCTGAGCATCACCCAGGAGTTGGGGGACAATTGTAGTGGCGCCAATTCAAAGTAGTCCAGCACTTTGATGAAGAAAGAGTGGAGTGGCAGAGCTCCACCAGATCGGATTATGGCATCGCTAAACGCCACGAATCCCTTTTGCGGTGCAGACGCACGTTCCTTGCGCTCTGGTATAACAAACTTGAGGTTCAGGGGTAACTTATGGGCTTTCAGCATGTTGCCCAATTTCTTCAGGGTAACGGTAGACCTTCCAACTTCATCAGAAGTGTCCAAAACTCTCTTCGGCATCTCGGGTACCTGGACAAAGTAAGGCAATTTATGAGCAACCGACTTTCTAAGGGTCCTAGAAGATCCCCCACATGTCCTATGTCTACCAGCTTTTTGCTTAACCCTAGGGCGCAAGACAGGGGACAGGAGAGGGAACGCGGGCGGCACCATGGAAAGGAACTCCGGCTCAACCAATTCATGTCCACCTCCTTCAAAGGAGGAATCCACGTAATCGGGAGACTCGTCATGACAGAAGGAAAAGGGCTCGGGGGGCAAGTTTTCTTCTAGGCAAGCAATTTCGGAAAGGCAATCCTGGAGGGTGGATTGTAGCTGGGAAATGTAAGTCGCTTGCCGGGGGAAGAGATCAGAACCCGCGTCCCCGGGATGGGATTCTAGCTCCCTCTCTAGACAGTCCGCCTTATGTCTAAGATAAGATAATCTCCTAAGGTAGAGCGCCCGCACACCCCCGCGGTTAGAAGGTTTACATGCGTCGATCTCCGATTCGGAGGAGGGCAACTCAATAAATTCGACATTAGACGGACCTTCGGGACATCGCCTAGACGCCATGGACAAGCTAAGACTTGAGGGCGTGTGCGCATAAGGGCGACTCAATATCTACAACACGAGTGTGAGGGTATAAGAAAAGGGCCGGTGTATGGGTACTGGAAAGGCTATGCGAAGAAAATGCTAAACTCTGAAGGTTGAATGTCATGAAACCATCAATCTTACTCTCGTATAATCAATGCAAAACGAAAGGGAGAAGAGATGAAAGAGACATACCTGCGGGGATACGAAACTGAGGGGACGCAAGGACAGACTTACAAAGGAGCAGGAGCAAGATCGTAGGAGCGAGGTAATGCCCAGCTTTGCCACGAAGCTAAAATGAAAAAAGAAAAAAAAATTTAAAACAAAAAAAAAAAAGAGAAGAGAAAGAAAGAAGAATGGAAATAAAAGAAGGGATACCTCAAAAATGCTTCTATTGAGAATAGAACCTTGGAGCTCTTGGAAGAGGCTTAGAGGGAATACCACTAGGCTAAGCAAGTTTTTGTGTAGAGAAGTGGTTTCAAGCCTTGGAGTATTTATAGGGAAAGTCAATGCTCCCTAGCCCTTGGATTTATTTCCCTATAAATGGTGGAGATCAAGAGTATGGGTAACCTTGGGATCCGCGATGGAGGATGATTGGTCCTTATGCAATCTTAGGATCTCTCATGGATGCCCTCAAGTGTTGGGTGACTTTTGTGTTTCTTTGGACGCTCAAAAAAAGAAACACAACCCCAAGCCTCACCTCATGCTTCTTCAAGAGGCGTTGGAAAAATTGCCAAGGCAAAATCCCCCAAGATTGGCCGTGCCTGTCAAACAAGAGAAGTGGAGAAAGTCTACAAACACACTTAAAAGTGCACTTATAGACTCGGGGGGAAGTGTAAATATGGAATTTTTTCCTTGTGAATTCTATTCACAAGTGAAGCTCTATGTTACGAGACATCCTGAAAGGGCATCACATGATGGTGAAGGAGTTGGGGTAAGAGAGTCACCCTCACTAGACGAGGGACTTCGGCCACTCGCCGATCCAAACTTCACCCTCGCTATGCGAGGGCCCCTAGCTGGCCATCCTCGTGCGCCCCATTCCAGCAGGCATCAAGCCTCGTCCACACTCGGAGGAAGAGCATCAGCCTCGCTATGCGAGGGACCCTCGCTATGCGAGGGACCCTCGCTATGCGAGGGTGAGGGCTGTGTTGAGGTATCCGTGTTCTTAGCCTCGCGACGCTATGCTCAGAAGGAGGAGAGGCAGCCTTGCTATGCGAGGGTGAGGGGTGTGTTGAGGTACCCGTGCTCCTAGCCTCGTGTCTATGCGATCCGCATAGGCCGGCCCTGACCCTCGGCACCTCGACTTCTCAAGAGCCTCCTTGGCATAGGCATGGGATCACTTAGGGGAATCTTGTTGATAGGCCAAACGAATGTGGAGCATTTAACAGGAATTGATGAGGACCACCGAGTACGGAACACGTGCGCTGACACGGGGTGTACGGTTATGGAGAGAACAGAGGCACGACCCTATGATTTGCGTCTGAGGAGTAGTGGCGGTACGGACCTGTACGAAGAGTGGTGAGACCACTGGGACACCCTCGACCATGCGCCAGAGCCGACAGTACTATGTCCAAGGCCACGACTCTGACACCATCAGGGTAGACACCACTACGCCCTGAGCCACTACTTTATCAGAGTACCTATGTACGTCCCAGTGGTCTGGGACTTGTTTGTATCCTGGGCCAATAGAGCCTCCCCTATAAATAGGCTCCAACCCCTCAGGCTAAGGGGTTGGAAAACTGAATGTAAAAAGGAGACTTATAAAATATATGCTTCTGGTTCTCATGCTTGCCTGATTTTTCTCCTGTTGTTTAGAGTTCTTTCTATCTAACTCATAGCTTCTTAGAGTATAGAGATTGAAGTTTTCTAACCATCAATCGTTGACGAGTTCTTACCGTCAACACTTGGCATGATAGAAATCTTGTTCGCAAGGAGTTTAAACCAGGGCAACAAGTGTTGTTGTTCAATTCTAGATTGAAGTTGTTTCCAGGAAAATTAAAGTTGAAATGGTCAGGGCCATTTACGGTGGTTAAAGTATTTCCTTATGGGGCAATGGAGTTGAAAGGAAAGGATCGAGAGACTTTCCTTATGGGGCTAGTCGTGCTAGGTCCCTGGAAACACAAATCACGGCCCATAAATTAAGAAATCCCCAATACATTTTCCATGCGATTTCCAACCCCTAAAACTCGACCAAAAACAGATTCCAACAAGTTTTTACACAAAAATTCAACCTAAAATCATCGATATAACCCACATACAATATCAAGATACCATTATACACACCAATTACACCTCAAAAACAAAAATTACAACATACGGTTCTAAACCCAAATTTTGCCTCAATCCAAAAATTAACCATCAACATACATAATTAAAATATGAATTCAAGCTATAAATTCAGTTACCCTACACAATTCTACCACCAATGCACCCATCTAAACACTCTAAGGCCCTCAAATTTTGAAATTAACCAAAAACCCCAAATTGCATCAAGACAAATGAAGAACAAGGAAAGGAGCTATTCCTTCTCTATGGTTTTGAATCCTCCTATGAAGAAGGTGAAGTTACCATCTACAAATCCCACTATAAAGCTTGCAAAATCCTTGATGTTTTTCAAGAAATTCAAGGGCTTAACCTTGGTTTTATTAATTTGGTCTTCAATGAGTTTGAAAAATGAAGTTATAAGAGGTAAGAGGGTGTGTACGTGAATGACCAAGGGGATATCAACACTTAGCCATTTTTCACTACTCTTATGGTCAAAAGAGCATTTTATCTCTCCCTTTAATTAATCCTTTAACAAATCCCAAGGGCAATTTGGCCATTTAGCTTAAATCTCTAATTACACCACTATTCTCGAAATTATAACTAATATCCAACAAACACAATTATCCTACCCATTAATTTTATTTTTCCTAAATTCTAAAAAATATGAAAATTCCCATAATACCCCTAGGCTCAATCCGAGCCTGATATTTATCCCTGTTGTGACTTTTTCGCTAAATCTACCAAAAAGGATCAATTCATGCTGAAAATCACATATATCCACATAATAATGTTGTCTCAATGAAAATAACAAATAATATTTGCAATTATACCATCAACGAGTCAAAATTACGAAAATGCCCTTTTTAAACAATAGAGGGTCTCTAAACACATTTAATACACATAATCATGCATATTCAATTATATAATAATATAATTCACATAAATGCCCCTCGTGCCCTCAAGGTACACTAATTAATGTACTAAACCTTATTAAGAGTTTAGGGATGCTATAACTATCCCCTCCTAATAGAAATTTCATCCTCAAAATTTACCTGAACAACTTGGGATACTGGTCCCGCAGATCCGACTCTAGCTCCAAGTCCCTTCCTCTACTTTGTTGTTCCTCCATAACACTCTGTCAATGATCTGTATTGGTCGCTCCTCATACGATAGATTCTGTAGGAACTCCAGGGTCTCATAACTTAACACGTGCCTTTATTTGGCACATACTTCCTAAGCATCGATACTTGAAACAAGTTGTGAACTCTTGATAAAGCTGAAGGCATAGCCTGTAATGTCCCATTTTCTTGAAAGGTTAACTAACTCTTGCAATAATTAGTTTGAAATAAAACACCCCTTAATAGAAAAATCCAACGTGAATAACAAACCAAACATTTAAAAGAAAGAAACTCCTGAGTTTTTGTAAATAAAGTAAAATAAGACAAACTTTAAATGTCGTGACTAAAACTAAAAACACCATTCAAAGTTCTTCATAATTTTCCCTAGTAGGTCTGGCCCCTTATGGTCGTTAAATCCTTGAGATGTACGCCATCCGCCAAAGCTGTCCATCTTATTGCGTTATAACCATATCTTTGCCTTTACCTATAACATAGAGTACCCATGAGTCAAATCCCAGCAAGAAGAGTTGTGTAGGACACAACCCCATAACCTTAACCATGAATTTGAATAATAACATTAAGGAGGAACATAAAAATAAAAACAGAAGGAAAATAATTACATCATATCACAACATAAAATAAAAGATCATAACCCAAGTTAAGTTGGACAAGTGCAACGAGCACATTATAACATAAGCATGAAATTTCAACATATCATAAGCATGCACTTTCTTAACGTAGACATGCATTTGAAAATGTGAGCATGCCACACAAGTATCGCATATACAATAAAAACACATAAACAACAAATAAACATAAGTCATTTAAACATAACCATATACTAACATGTTCATACATAAGCATAAATGCTACCATATAATACAATTCTACCATATAGAGTACGTTAAGCGTACACCTGCGTGTAGGTGTCCACTATTCGTACCTCAAAAGCAGCAGCGATCCACACACCCTAACACGTCTCTTCAGGTATTCTTAGTGAGCCTAAACATGTCACATAACATCAAAGTTTCAAAACTTCAAACCATACCAAACTATATTAAAATATACACATGTCCTTTTTAAAGCTAATTCATACGCACCATATAATTAATAAAGGCTTGTAGCTCTATTGCATAAAACTCAAAAAGGTACCAATTTATATCTAAAGAGTGCATTAAATTCCCCAAAATACGAGTTTCTTGGCAACTGGCGCAGTCATGCTCACAGAGCGCTCGACTAACTAGCCACACAGCATGGTTGCGCTAGGCCTTTTTTTTGGAATTCACAAAAGCAATTTTTAAACCTAGAAATCGATCCAAATTGCAAAAATTTAACTTTGAAGTCCTACCAAATCCATCCTAACATGTTTCTAACCTTAATAACTCGTAACAACTCAACTCTAAACATGCAACCAACGTAAAATTCCAAATAAACACAATTGATAACCTTTTTACTTTCAAACCTCGATCTGCAATAAAACTTAAACAATAACAATTTGAAAACTTACCGATCAAAATCATCGCCACAAACACTTAGATCCTTGCTTCATATGAGATCTCCTACCCTCAAAATTCAGATAAACTCTCTCATCCAAATCCTTAGGCTTCAAGACTCAGATCAAGAACAAGAGACCTGTTCTTGGTCTGTTATCCTTTCGTATATCATATACCAAAAGTCTAATAATCTGTACGACGTCTAAACCTATTGTTTTTTTATTTATTTAATGTGATTGTAATCGTATAAAAACCAAATTACATCATTATCCCCAACCTTTACATTTTATAACTTGACCTCCAAAGCCCATACTTGTCTTTATATTTAAGATCATAGTTTTACTTTTCCTTCATTACATTTTCTACCACAAAAGCTTATGTTTCCACTTTGATCCCCATATCATAACTATTATTATCATTTGGCACTCTAATACTTGAAGAAACATATGTGTGGGTTGACGGCCGAAATAAATAATTAAAAATATAAACCATGATTCATGCATATCATAACTTATATAATTAAACACATAAAAGCATACAATTTACCATAATTCCCTTACCAACCCAGATTACAAAAATACCTTTACTAGTAGAAGTAGATACTACAACTATCCCCTCCTAAAAACAAATTTCGTCCTCGAAATCAAACTGAAAAACTCAGGGTATTACTCCATCATATATGATTCCAATTCCCACGTAGCCTCTTCAACGAAGCTGTTTTTCCAAAGAACCTTGACTAACTCGATCGTTTTATTCTATAACGCTCTTTCTTTCATATCAAGATTTTTTATTGGATTTTCTTCATAAGATAGGTCTGGTTGCATATCCAATGCCTCATTACTAAGAATGTGAGATGGGTCTGAAACATACTTGCGTAACATGGACACATGAAAAATGTTGTGCACTCTAGACAAAGCTGGAGGAATGGCTAATCGATACGCCACTTGTCCAGTTTTCTCTAGAATTTTGAATGGTTCGAAGAATCTAGGGCTTAATATCCCTTTCTTTCCAAACCTCTTAATCCCCTTCATTGGTGAAACACAGAGGGATGCATAATCCCTAACTTGGAACTCAACATGCCTTCACTTAGGATCAGCAGAGCTCTTTTGTCGATCCTGTGAGGCAATCAAGCGAGCTCTTATCTTGGCAATAGCTTCATTCGCTTCTCGTACTACCTCCGGACCTAAATACTTACTTTCGCCCATCTCATCCCAATGAATCAACAATCTACATTTCCTTCTGTAGGGGATCTCTTATGGTGCTACCCCAATAGTTGACTGATAACTATTGTTATACGAGAACTCTATCAATGGAAGGTATTTGCTCCATGATCCACTGAAGTCCATCACAAACACTCTAAGCATGTCTTTCAGAATATGTCTTGTTCATTCCGTCTACCCATTTATTTGAGGGTGGAATGTTGTACTGAATTTCAACTTAGTACCCATCGCTTTCTGTAACCCTTCCCAGAACTTTCACATGAATTTTAGGTCTCTATACGAAACAATCGAATTAAGAACTCCATGAAGTCTCAGAATTTCCTACACATAAAGCTCTGCATACTGTTCTATTGTATACATTGTTCTGACAGGTATAAAGTGTGCCCATTTTGTGAATCTATCAATGATCACCCAGACTAAATCATGTTGCTTTGTAATCTTAAATAACCCACCAAAAATTCCATATCAATATCTTCCTATTTCCATTGTGGAATATTTAATGGTTGTAACAAGATAGGCGGTCTTTGGTGCTCTACTTTGACTTGTGGGCATGTGAGCCACCTTGTGACACACTCCACTACGTCCTTCTTCATTCTAGGCCACCAATATAACATCTTCAAGTCTTGATACATTTTCATAGTCCCTGGGTGTAAAGAATTGGGAGTAGTTTGCGCCTCATCAAGAATCTCCTTCTTAACCTCTAAATTGGTTGGCACACATATTCGTTCTGTGTATCTCACTGTTCCACAGTTACTGAGAGTATTTTCAGGTCCTTATTCTATCCTTTCGAACAAATTTGAGTGTCGAGTTAAGTTTGCTAATTCTCCCATGATAAACTCTATACCTGCCTTCTCTATCTCTTCAATTAACTTCTCATTATCTATAGAAAGACTTAATATTGGTGCCGTAATGAGCCTATCCTTCAATTTTTGAAAGCTCTGCTAACAATCCTTACTCCATACAAACTTGATGCCCTTTCCGGTCAATTCTATCAATGGCGTGACAATCAATGAAAATCCTTCTATGATATTTTGATAATATCATGCCAATCCAACGAAACTCCTCATCTCCAATGCTTTCTTTGGTTGTGGCAAGTCTTTTACAACTTTGATCTTTATTGGGTCGACCTTTATACCATCCTCGCTAACAATGTGTCCTAAAAATGCCACTTGTATCAGCCAAAATTTACACTTATTGAATTTCGCATACAACTGGTGTTCCCTTAACCTTTGCATTTTCGACCGTAGATGTTCTTTGTGAACCTCTTCATTCGGGAATAGATTAGAAAATTATCTATAAATACTATCACAAACTTATCCAAGTAGTCCTTGAAGACTTTGTTCATGAGATCCATAAATGTCTCAAGGGCATTGGTAAGTCCAAAAGGCATCACCATAAATTCAAAATGGTCGTACCTAGTACGGAATGCTATCTTCGGGATATCCTCCTCCTTCACCCTTAGCTGGTGGTACTGCGATCTCAAGTCTATCTTCGAGAACACCATCTTCCTTGTAGTTGATCAAAAAGATCGTCTATCCTTGGTAAAGGGTATTTATACCTAATGGTGACCTTGTTAATTTCCATATAACCAATGCACATCTGCATTGATCCGTCCTTCTTGTTTACGAACAACACTGGTGCTCCCCATGGTGAGTAACTTGGCCTAATGAAACCTATGTCAAGTAGCTGTTGTAGCTGAACTTTTAACTCCTTCAGTTGTATTGGTGCCATTCTATAAGGTACTTTCGAGATTGGCGCTGTCTCCTATGCTAGTTAAATGGTGAACTCAATTTCTCACTGTGGTGGCAATCTTTGTAATTCTTTCAGAAAGACATCCAAGTAATCATGTACTATCCTCTTATCTTCTGATCTCTACATTCTATTTTCTAATGTGTTGACCATGCTAGCCAAAAATCCCTTGCATCCATGCTGTAACATCTTCCCAGCTTCTAACGCTGAAATTATTTGAATTTGTAGTCCTATTGTTGTCCCCGCAAATGCAAAAGCCTCCTCTCTGTCGGGCTTAAACGCCACTATATTCTTCTTACAAATGATGGTAGCATTGTACTTCATCAACCAATCCATCCTGAGGATTACATCAAAATCTATCATACCCAGCTCAATCAAACCTACAAATAGCTCCCTACCATCTACCCTCAAAGGCAAGGCTCTAATCCACTTCCTAGATATTACCACCTCCCCGGTCGGTAACATGCTCCCAAACCCGTTACCATGCATCTCATAAGGTTTATTAAATCTATCCACTATTCTCTTAGCAACAAATGAATGTCTGGCACCAGAATCAAATAAAACATGACAATCAATTAGTAATGCCCTACTACCCTAGAGTCGTTACAATGTGATTTTAAAAGGTGTGCCATTAGTTTGCTAATCAATGTATTAAACTGAAAAGTGTGATTAAATCAAAATAAGGACTAGTTTTTTTTAAAAAATAAGTATAAAGGGTTGGACATTCATTAAAATCGTAAAAGTGTTACATTGGGAACCCAAAATACTGTTTTGAAATATATTTACAATCCAGATATGTGGGTACAGTCGACCTAAGTGACAAAATCGAACGTTTACATTGTGTCCCTCAAAACAACCTCAATCGTGGCTATCAAGTAGGCCAAACATGTATGCACCATTCCATGCCCTCCAACTCATGGTTGGTGGACCCTTTCCATGCCCTTATCTGCACTACAGAGCACCTGTGAGCCGAGGCCTAGCAAGAAATCTTCACCGCACAACATATAATAATTTATTTTAACAAATGCATAATTAATCAAACGCGTCAAACATTTTACAAGATCCTATCTGAATTCACAATAGCACAACAACATAACAACACATCAACACAACAACATAGCAGCATGATAGCACATAAGCACAAGAACACATCAGCACGATAGCACATAAGCACAACAGCGGCCTTCGCCGATTTCTTCGATCAGGGTGCTTTACCAGGCACCAAGTCCACGGTCTTAACTCAGAGGGTGAATACAACACCCTTTGAGGGTCTCGCCCTGGCAGCCAGCATTCAACATGCTTAATGTCAATCTTGGCCTTTGCTGCTTTTGGCCTTTGTCTCTTTTGGCCTTTGTCGATCCTAGCCTTCGCCGCTCCCAGCATTTGCCGTTCCCGGCCTTTGTCGTTCTCGGCCTTTGCCATTTTCGACCTTCGCCAATCCCGACCTTTGTCGTTTCTGACCTATGCCGATTCCGGCCTTTGTCATTCCGTCACAAACACACGTATGAAGTAACAGTTGCAAACCATACACACAATACTAAGCACAATATAGCTCTATGGGCACAGACAATTTTCTTACCTCGAGTCCCGAGCTGACAGCACCAGGTGATCTCGAGCACAATCCCTAATCCCGAACCTTAGCGGTACAACCTTGTCACAACATAATAATAAATAGTTATCACGATCTAAATCAATTAGAATCTTTGAAATAATATACTAACCTCTAGGACCTCAAATTCTACTAAACTGGGTCGTAGAATCCTTCCCGAGCCCTTAAGTTTGGGTTCCCGAGCATAAAACCCTTAATTGGGTAATATCCCATATTTGAGTCACAGCCCAGCCCCCTAAGGCCATGATGTGCTACAAGTCAAAGAGCCCCCGTGGCTCTCTTCTTGGGGACGCAGGTCGCGGCGCGCCTCCATTTGTGTCGCGGTGCTTGGGCGAAATTCAGAGGCTCCCAGCCTCTTCGCACACACGGGCTGCCACGCCTGAAGCCCAAAACCCAAAATTTCCAGTATTTTTCTTGAACTAAACTCACTAAAATCTACCCTAAAGAATACCCAAACCAAGAATTCCATCTATAGCTTGCATCAGTACAACAGAACCACTATAATTAGCTCAAAAACTATTCTATACTCCTTCCAAAAATCCAAAACCAAACCTCAACTAAACCTGAGAAATTCATAATAAAACATGTACTAAACCTTACCTTGATCATAATTCTGGTCCTGAGTTGATCCTCAAGTAGTCCTAGCTTGATTCTTTAGTCCCCAAGCTTCAAATTGTCCACTTTTGCACCAATTCTCCACGAGTTTCTCTAGACCTCTTTGCAGACCAAGGGAGAAAGAGAGAAAGAGAGTTGCTAAATATTCCTTTTGTTCTGCAACCTTTTCATAGTTTCCTAAGTATTTAAGTGGCTAAGTCACTCCTAGGTTGGGTCTATCCCTTGGCCAAAATACCAAGCTGTCACTAGGTCCAAACTTACCCTTTAACGCCCCAAGGGTCGTACTGTCTTTTGTCGCCATTTTCCCACTAAACCTCGAGTAGCCCTATAAATTCTCAATTAATCACGACATACCTAAATAATTACTTGTTACTCATTCAACCTTGAATGCATACTACATTCCCAACATACCCCTTGGCTCACTCACCCCATGTTGGGTATTAGACTCCGTTGTGACTATTCCGCTAATACGCTCACTAGGATCGCCTCAGACCACACATCTCAAATATATCCCGATAACAATGGCGTCTCACTCATAACACATACATAATTACATTTTTCCCTCAACGAGCCAAAATTACAAACATGCCCCAATTTACAAAAATGGGCCCACATGCATATTTAATACACATAAACATGCATGTATAATCACATTAAAACAAAAATCATTATTATCACATAATCACACATATAATCCATTACTTGCTCAATAATCCCAATTAGGCCCTCCAAGCACTCTGCCTCGATAACAAATTCAGAACATTACAACTATCCCTTCATTAAAATTTCTTCCTCGAAATTTAGTCAAACATGTCGGGATACTAATTTTGTAACCTGGACATAATCCAGAGTCAAGTCCTATACCTCCCCACTTCGTTGTAACATCTTCTTAATAATGATAGTCTTAATCTATGTGACTTTATCTCTTTTATCAAGAATCTCCACTGGCTTTTCCTTACACAATTAGTTTTTCTGAATTTCCACGGTCTCCTCACCATATCAGGGGTCGTACTTGAGACCCCTTTCCTTAACATTGGCACCAATAACACCTTATGAGCCTCTACCCATGTTGGGGTAAGGCAAATCAGTAGGCCCCTGGCCAATTCCCTATTAGGACCTCACAAATATATGTCAAATCTAGAGTAAAACCCCTTTTTCCTTTCCAAAGAATCTTATCCTTGTTATTTCATAACACTAAAAAAAAATACAAAGTCCTCAATCTTGGAACTCCACATTCACATATTTAGATTTGTGAACTCTTATGTCCTTTTAATAACGTAGACACTCCTTAATAATTTCACTGGTCCTCTGAGCCAATTCTGAACCAGGATACTTGGTGTCCCTGGTTTCATTTTCCAGAATAATCACTTCTCATTCCCTATCTCACAATATCATACTCAGAGCCACTCTATGACCTTTTTTTCCAAAACATAGGAACCTAAGGGTCCCAATCTAACACTATCGACTTTGGTGTCCGGGTCTGACGTACGGTCTCCCTTCGTGCACACTCCCACATTTGATATCTCACTCACACAACCATAGTGTGTTAACCCAATAGGTCAAGTCACAACTCTTCACACCCACTCACTTCATCTGCAATCGGAGGTGATCCACCCCTAGGGTCCATAATTATATTCCTCCATACTAACTCCAGGATACCCTAGAGTCATAATAGCCCTTCTGGCTTCCAATTATCATCTCTCGCTTACTAAAAGATTAGGCCATGCCCCTCCTAGTAACCGAATTTTGGTCTTAACACCCATTCAAACTTCTTGGATATAAGAATCGTAAGGGGTAACCTAAGGCGTATCCTACATCTTTCCCTCAACGCTAGGATCCATCAGATCACTCATCTGATCTTCATATCTTAACCTATCTATACTAAAGAAATAGGGTTCTTAACCATTCCTACAAGATCTTCATTTTGTGTTGCACCATTCATTCATAGAAATATATCCACAAATTATCAATCACAGGTTCCAAACAAATCCCGGTCATTACCTCATTCCAACTATGGCTAAGCAGCATTACTTCAACATCCTAGGTAGAATATCTAAGTCCTTATCCCTTCATCCAGTGCGAGGTACGAACATTCACTCTTTCAATTACACACGGGCACACCTTAATCCTTAATGCACCACGCTAATACTCCATGTTCTAAGCAAGGACAGTGTCCATTGCACCATCCTCCTGCACTAGTCCATCCCGTGCATATCCTAATCCCATGGTGTGTGAGTCAATCCTATTTCGACCTTTAAGAATTAGACAAGTGACTATCCATTCAAAAATACTTTAGGTTTCTGTGTTACATTAATTACGGGTATAAAAATCCCCGAAGATGCTTCAAGTAAAAGTTGAGGTGTCACCAGTCTCTTCGTGCTTCTAACCCCCTAAGGCGTTCTTTTACCAATTATCTTGGGACATCTATCTTAACTGAACCATATCCCATCCTATCACCTCCCATAATGTGACCTTGAATATCATCTGGAGAAGTTGGAACTTATCCCTTCTGGAGCCTTACTTGTAATCCTCGCTTCCTCCGCCTCAGTAGTATCAACACAGATATTGTTCATATTCTTTTCTTAACCGAAAGTAGTCCAAAACATTCTTGATCAAGCTAGATATGACTTGTCTAAATCATCCTTATATTCTCTACTTGTTGAGTTTATGTGGGTCGCTGGCATATTGAGAAGTTTGAGAGCCTTAACTAATAACCCCTCACATCAAACTTGGCCTTCTTCTTCACAAACGGTGTTGACGTGTCCCTTGATGAGATGGTCCAGCTGATCAACCCTCAAGTCAAATAACCTCTTCAACGAAACCTTTAATCCTTTATGCTTGGCTAGCGTCATTCTGCATGATGTTTCTGATACTGGTTCTATCACTTCTTGAATTCTGTAGCACTAAATTCCTTGAAGCGACAACAATCATGGCGAATCCTTATAGACCTATTTGAATCCTCACTGACCAATCTAGTCTCCCTCTGGTTTTATAATGCCCTGGATAGCCAAGACCGCTACACTGTGTATTTATAAAGGTGTGAGACTTGCTAATCAAGTCATTTAATCAAAACGTGTCATTAGTTAAAGTGTTCTAGGGCTAAAAGACATTTTGGCCTCAAAAGATACATTTTATAAGTTATAAACAATTTACAGAAGGGATCCCCAGAGGTACAAAGTTTAAAAGTATGTTTACAAAATTCAACAGTTAAAGGTAAACATTAGCCATACTAAGGCAAAATACAAGGTTCTGGTCCACTCGTCCCTGTAATTTCCTCAACCGTGGCGGCTGAGTGGCCTGACATGTACATTCACCCTGCAGAGCTCTCCAGTCAGGGTTGATCAATCTTGACTGGAGAGTTCTGCAGGGTGAATGTACATGTCAGGCCGCTCAGCCGCCACGGTTGAGGAAATTACATGGACGAGAGGACCAGAACCTTGTATTTTGCCTTAGTATGGCTAATGTTTACCTTTAAGTGTTGAATTTTGTAAACTAGCTTTTAAACTTTGTACCTCTGGGGATCCCTTCTGTAAATTGGTTATAACTTATTAAATGTATCTTTTGAGGCCAAAATGTCTTTTAGTCCTAGAACACTTTAACTAATGGCACGTTTTGATTAAACGACTTGATTAGCAAGTCTCACACCTTTATAAATACACAATGTAGGGGTCTTGGCTATCCAGGGCGTTAAAACTTGGTATCAGAGCGTCCTAGGTTTAAGGGTTCTTGAAGACAGGCTGGACATGTACATTCGCTGCTAGAGACAAGCTCAAATCAGGGTTTGGTAATGTGTATATGTGTTTATGTGCTTATGTGCCTAAAATGAGTTATGAATGTTGTTGCTTATTGGATTTATAGGAAGCATGAGATACTGATAAGGCCTGGCCCTTGACTATTGTATGAGAATATTGAGGCATGTTTATTAGCATCGTCGTACATGTAGATGAATATTTAGATGATTAATTGTATATTGTGCATGGATGAATGCCTGTATCATAGCTATTGTGTAATGAGATTGGAGGCGTGCTTATTAGTAGCCAGTGCATGAGAATGGATGTTTATATGTTGATTTTTTGTGATTGGTTATGTTCTATTGGTGGATCTTGGAGAAGTGCTTACCCTGTCATCATGGTATGACTGTTGAGTCGTTATTTGCAGATTGACTTGGATAGCTATGCGTCCAAGAAAATCTACACGACTAGCCGGCACTAGGTCTGGGATCAGGGGTGATGATCAGGGCCAGACTCCTCCGCTAGTGCCTGAGAACTGGCAGTAGTTAATGGCTGAGATGCAGGCTTGATTACAGAGTCAAGACGAGTAGATCTGTATTTTGCAACAGCAGGCTCCATCAGGGAGTGCTGCCCCTATTGTACCACCTGCAGTGGTACCAGTTATGCAGGCAGGGGAGGTTGGTAACAAATGGGAGTCGTTATATGAGCAGTTCAGGAAGCAGTAACCCCCAATCTTTGAAGGTGGACCGGATCCATTGAAAGCCGAGCAATGGCTAACTATGATCACCGTAATTCTGGATTTTATGAGGATAGAGGGGCATGATAGGGTGGCCTGTGCCACATATATGCTGAGAGAGGATGCCCGTATCTGATGGGAAGTGGCATCGCAGACTAGGGATGTGACTACATTGAGTTGGGAAGGTTTCAAAGTTCTATTCAGTCAGAAATACTACAATGTTGCTGTCAGAGCAGCGAAAGTGAATGAGTTTGTGAGTCTGGTTCAGGGCAATATGATTGTTACTGAATATGCCCTGAAATTTGATAGGCTTGCGAAGTTTGCACCAGAACTTGTGCCTACTAATGTTGCTAGGCAAGATCGATTCATTAAAGGGCTTAATGCTATGACAGCCCGGGATGTCAGGATCACAACGGTACCTGGAGGAACAACTTATGCCCAGGCCGTTGAGAAGGCTCTTATCGCTGAGGAAGTGGAGAACAAGATATGGAGGGATAGTGCAGCGAGAAGGGAGGGTCGCAGGGCAGTGCCTCCATATTCTGGATCCGGTAGGGGCGGAGGCCCCAGTGACTTCAAGAGGAAGAATCCTGACACCTCAACTGCTCCTGGTCTTGATAAGAGGGGTCGGGGAGGACAGGGTGGCCGTCAGAGATGTGGTGAAGCATGGCGGACCTATCCAGAATGCCCGAGATGTAGAAGACGCCATCTGGGCGAGTGTTAGGCCAAGGCTTGTTTCGTATGCGGTATAGTGGGGAATCTCTGGAAATACTGCCCAACAGTGAAGAAAGGTGAAGCAGGGAAGGTGGATATCTTGACCCCAGCTTGAGTATTCACTTTGACATAGGCTGAGGCCGAGGCTAGTCCCTCGGTAGTGACAGGTCAGCTTTCTAGCACTGGCACTCCTTTTACAGTATTGATTGATTCTGGTGCTACACATTCTTTTGTTTCTAGTAAAGTGATAGGTAGATTGTGTAGACCTAGTGAGTATCAAACTGCAGGGTTTGGGACTTTATTGCCTACCGGGGAACTGGTAGTTTCTAGTAGATGGATTAGGGCACTGCCAGTGATGGTTGATAGTAGGGAACTCTTGGTGGATCTGATTGAGTTGGACATGGAGGATTTTGATATGATTTTGGGGATGGATTGGTTGGTTAGGTATGGAGCTACTATTGACTGTAGGAAGAAGATGGCGACTTTTGAGCCTGAGGGCAAGGATCCTTTTGTCTTTGTGGGTGCGGTGTCTGGACCCCGCATACCCATGATTTCAGCATTGAGAGCCAGAGACTTGTTGCAGGGGGGATGCATAGGTTTTCTGGCCAGTGTGTTGGATACTACTAGGGTCATGCCGGCAGGGCCAGGAGAGACCAGATTGGTGTGTGAATTCTTAGACGTATTTCCTGAGGATTTACCAGGGTTGCCGCCGCGCAGGGAGATTCAATTTGAGGCAGTATTCAGGACACCGTACAGAATTGCACCAGCAGAACTGAAAGAGTTAAAGATACAGTTTCAGGAACTTCTACATTTGGGATTCATCAGGCCTAGTTATTCTCCATGGGGCACTCCAGTGTTGTTTGTGAAGAAGAAGGATGGGACCTTGAGGATGTGTATAGATTATAGAGAATTGAACAAGTTAACTATCAAGAATAAGTATCCCCTACCAAGGATTGATGACTTGTTCGACCAGCTGCAGGGAAAGACGGTATTCCCAAAGATTGATCTCCGATATGGTTATCACCAGCTGAGGATCAAAGCTGAGGACATACCGAAGACGGCCTTTCGGACACGGTATGGGCATTATGAGTTCTTGGTCATGTCTTTTGGTCTAACCAATGCCCCAGCAACATTTATGGATCTGATGAACAGGGTGTTCAAGGACTTCTTAGATCAGTTTGTCATTGTCTTCATCGACGACATCTTAGTTTATTTCAGTTCAGAGGCAGAGCATGAGCAGCATCTCCGACAGGTTCTACAGAGGTTGAGGGAGTATCAGTTGTACGCCAAGTTTAAGAAGTGTGAGTTTTGGCTGCCAGAGGTGACCTTTCTTGGGCATATAGTTGGGGCAGAAGGGATTAAGGTGGATTCGTCCAAGGTAGAAGCAGTAAGGGATTGGTCGAGGCCAAGGAACACCTCGGAGGTTCGAAGTTTCCTTGGATTGGCTGGTTACTACAGACGGTTCGTAGAGGGCTTCTCAAAGATTTCTTCATCGATGACAAAGTTGACAAGAAAGAATCAGAAGTTTGTTTGGTTAGAGAAGTGTGAGAACAGTTTTCAAGAGTTGAAGCGACGACTTATTTCTGTGCCTGTGTTGAGTCTTCCTTCGGAGGAAGGAAAGTTTGTGGTCTATTGTGATGCATCGAGGATGGGTTTAGGTTACGTGCTGATGCAAAATGAGAAAGTCATAGCCTATGCATCTCGGCAGCTGAAGGAGTATGAACAACGGTATCCGACTCATGATTTGGAATTAGCAGCGGTGGTATTCGCACTGAAGGTGTGGCGTCATTATTTGTATGGGGAGAAGTGCAAGATATACACTAATCATAAAAGTTTGAAGTATTTCTTTACTAAGAAGGATCTGAACATGAGGCAGAGGCGTTGGTTGGAGCTGGTTAAGGATTATGACTGTGATATTCCTTATCACCCTGGGAAGGCCAATGTGGTGGCAGATGCTTTGAGTAGGAGGGGCCCAGGATAGTAGTATAGTTCCACTCAAATCTCGAGGGAGTTAACCGATGAGATGGTCAGGGCAAAGATAGAAGTGGTGGTAGGCCAGTTAGCCAATATTACCTTGCAGTCGACCCTGTTAGAGCGAGTCAAGGAGGGACAATTAGTGGATGCGCAGTTGCAAGAGGTTAGACAACATGTCTTAGCGGGGACAGCTAAGGATTATTCTGTTTCCGAGACAGGTTTTCCCTGTTATCAGGGACGGATTTGTGTTCCGGCAGATGAGGGGATCAGACGAGAAATACTGGATGAGTCTCACACTACACTGTACTCACTTCATTTGGGTACCACGAAGATGTACCAGGATCTACAGACATTATATTGGTGGCCCGGGATGAAGGACGTGGTAGAGTATGTGGCTAGATGTTTGACATGTCAGCAGGTTAAGGCTAAGCATCAGGGACCAGCGGGATTGCTTCAGCCTTTGGGTATTCCAGAGTGGAAGTGGGAGGATATTACGATGGATTTCGTAGGTGGATTACCCAGGACAGTTGGACTTCATGACTCGGTGTGGGTGATAGTGGACAGGTACACCAAGTCAGCTTATTTTCTACCAGTGAGATCGACCTATACAGTGGAACAGTACGCAGAGCTGTATGTGAGGGAGATAGTTCGTCCCCATGGGGTTCCAAAGTCTATTGTATCTGATCGAGACCCTATCTTTACCTCCAAGTTTTGGGGAGCTCTACAGAGAGCTATGGGGACTCAGCTGATGTTTAGCACAGCTTTTCATCCTCAGACTGATGGACAGTCTGAGAGGACGATTCAGGTATTGGAGGACATGCTTAGGGCATGTGTGATTGACTTCAAGGGGTCATGGAGTAAGTATCTCCCATTGATCAAATTTTCATATAACAATAGTTATCAGTCCACGATTGGAGTGGCTCCTTATGAGATGTTATATGGAAGAAAGTGTAGATCGCCCATTCACTAGGATGAGATGGGCGAGAGAAGGTATTTGGGGCCAGATATGATTCAGAAGACTAATGAGGCTATCGAGAAGATTCGAGCCAGAATGCTTGCTTCACAGAGTAGACAGAAAAGCTACGCTGATCCTAAGCGTAGGAACGTGGAGTCCCAGGTTGGGGACCACGTGTTTCTGTGAGTTTCACCACTGAGAGGAGTGCGGAGGTTTGGAGTGAAGGTCAAATTGAGCCCTCAGTTTTTTGGACCTTTTGAGATCCTAGAGAGGATTGGATAGGTGGCTTATAGGTAGGCCTTGCCACCATCGCTATCAGGAGTTCATAATGTGTTTCATGTCTCCATGTTGCGGAAGTATGTTTCTGACACGACACATGTGTTGAGGTATGAGAATTTGGAGTTGCAGACAATCTTGTCCTATGAGAAGCAACCAGTTCAGATTTCGGATCGAAAGGACAAAGTCTTACGGAATAAGACAATTCCGTTAGTAAAAGTATTATGGAGGAATAGCAAGGTCGAGGAAGCGACCTAGGAGTTAGAGACAGCGATGCGGGATCAGTATCCCGAGTTATTCAGGTAAATTTCGAGGACGAAATTCTCAGTAGGAGGGGATAGTTGTAACGACCCAAATTCGCTAATAAGGCTTAAGGGCCTTGATTAGTGTGCCGGGAGGGCATAAATGGGATTAGAGTGAATAGTATTTATTTGGATGTGATATTATGTGATTGATAGTGCTTAAATGATATTATATGATAATTGATAATATTATGTGATAATATGAAATAATTATGTTGTATATGTGAGAACCACATTATTATGTGGATAACTCTGTAGCCGGCGACTCGAGGTGATCCTAGGGCTAGATAGCGGGAAAAGTCACAACGGGGCATTATAATTGACTTTGGACAAGTCAAGGGTAATATAAGTGTCAAGTAGTGATTTAGACTATCGGGTTATGAAAATAAATAATTGGAGATATATTTGAGGTTATGATGTCTAGGTGGGATTATTGGGGGATTTTACCGTTTTTCCCTCGGGGACGTTTCTGGCACCTCGAGCTTTGGGATTAGTCTAATAACCTAAGGATATACTTGGAAGACTTTAGAAAATACTAGACACAAAAATTAAATTGACCCTCTCAGTCTTCTCACTCTTCTCTCTCTTAAGGAAGAAGAACAACTCTGAATTTTCAAGAGAATCAAGCTGAATATTTGGGAATTGAAGGGAATAATCTGGAGGATTAGCTCAGGAACTGATCAAGGATTGAAATAGAGCCAAGGTAAGCTTTGAATTTTTGTTTCTATGGTTGGGAATTTTGAGAAAATGGCTGAGTTTTTAATGGTTGTGGTTTTGGTATTCAAGGTTGGATTTGAGGCTGGAATCTTTGAAGTTAGGTCAGGGAACTCTTGGAGAAGTGATTCTGCAGCTGAGGTGAGCTTTAATCCAATGTTTGATGGTTGAATTTTAGTATTTCCATGGCTGGTTTTGAGTTTTTAGGTTTGAAATTTCAGAAAGTGGAATTGGGATTTTGGTGAGTGCTAGGCTGGATTTTTGGTGGAATTGTGTTGTTTAAATCATTCTAATGATGTTGTTATTGATTGGTTTTGAGTTGGGAGCTTTGGGATGGCTTAAGGTGAGGTTTAGAGGTTGAAAATGGTGGGTTTTTCTGGGTTTGAAGGGTCGGGCCGCGGCATAGTTCTTGGTGAGCCGCGGCCCTTCGAAGTTGATGCATGCTGAGGAAGGAGGGCGGGCCGCGGCATGGCCCAAGCAATTTCGCGACCCTTACCTGTTTTTGTGCCTTAGGAGGGCTCTGCTCGAGGCCATGCCACGGCATGGATGGCCTATGCCGGGGCCCTTAAGGGATTTTGGGATTTTAGGCTTGGGAATTTAACCTAGGGTGATCGGGATTGAATCTTTTACCATATTTGGTGAAGTTCAATGTTCCGGGGACTAGAACATTGCCTAGAAGCTCATTTAAGATTGTTAATGGTATCCTTCATTGTGGTTGTGACTAGGTGCTAAGCTAGGGCTCGAGGATCGGATTGCGCTCAAGGAGTATCGCCCGTATCTAATTCATCTAGAAGCCAAAGGTAATAAAACTACACCCGGTTGAATATTTGAACGGGACTAAGGGCTCCCTGATATATATGATTGAAAGAATGGTATTATGCCATGTAAACTATAAACCAACGGCCTAAGTGTGCCACGATTAACTTGTGCAATTGGCACGGCTCGGACACTGGTATCCGAGGACAACTTATTATGCACTGAGCTCGGTTTAAGCGGGCCGGAGTCAGTGGGTTGAACAGAGGATGCGACCTAAGGTGTCGGCCCTAGTATTTGAGTTAATTGATTATTATATTTGGCTATGAATGTGATTAATGAGTTTGTTGTATAATCTAAGTATAGATGAGGTTATTTGTACCTTGAGGTATGCTTATATGCTATGGATTGAACATCTGAACATGCTTACTAGTATACTTGTTTGATAATATTGTATATGCTATGTATGTCTTTTTCTTGCTGGGCCTTGGCTCACGGGTGCTGCGTGGTGCAGGTAAAGGCAAGGGAAAGATTGATCAACCCTAACTAGAGAGCTCTGTAGGGTGAATGTACATGTCAGGCCGCTCAGCCGCCACGGTTGAGGAAATTACAGGGATGAGATGACAAGAACCTTGTATTTTCCCTTAGTATGGCTATTGTGTTACCTTTAACTGTTGAATTTTGTAAACTGGCTTTTAAACTTTGTACCTCTGGGGATCCCTTCTGTAAATTGTTTATAACTTATCAAATGTATCTTTTGAGGCCAAAATATCTTTTACCCGTAGAACACTTTAACTAATGACACGTTTTTATTAAACGACTTGATTAGCAAGTCTCACACCTTTATAAATACACAGTGTAGCGGTCTTGGCTATCCAGGGCATTACAGGATTAACTGATATAACTCACGGGGGTACTCACCACAATAGCTAGGCATCCCGTAATCACAATCGGGTCCTTTCCTTTTAACTCAAAAGTCATTATTCTCTCTTACAGTTTATGGTTGTCCCTTGTTGGCAAATTAATTCATATTTAGGATCATACCGCGATCATCATATAATAATCCCAATCAATTATTACTACTAACTTTCAACCCATAATACTTTGAGCCATTTCCTATAAATTACCAACTTTCCTTAACATACACAAGATCTCAAGCCCCATAGTATAATAATCATATGGAATGTAAAACGTATCTATGTTTCCACTAAGAGATACGTACCACAAGACTCAATCAACCCAATATAAAAGTACAGGAACTGGAATGCTGACCTGCCACCTCTGAGGGACTACCCTTAGGCTCTAACCTCATTGAGATGAACACTCGAGTTGGGGTAGGGCTATCAGTACTCCTTGGTTCTTCTTTCTTTGTCTTCAGGAAATTCCTCTTGATGTGTCCTGCCATTCTACATAGAAAACATGCCTTCACTCGGCATACTCCCAAATGGCATCTCTCGCACCTAGTGCATACTAGATAACTACTCCAGACCTCATCGTCGTCCCAGCGGTTGCTCAGAATATTATGACCCCTCTTGTCAGGACCAGGAGTAGTAGAACTATCAGAGGTCTTTCTTTCTTGGTTACTAGGCTTCCACCCCTACCTGATCCCACAAATGGGGATACCATTGCCTGAGCTTCCCACCCAATGACACTCTTACTCTATGTCTCATCTCCTGCATCCTCTATAACAAGGGCCCCCCTCCCTACAACCTAAGCGTAGATAACAATCTCATGTACTGAAGTGATCCTAACGCTCTGGGCCATCCAAGGTTTCAATCCTCGAGTGAATCACTCCTTTCGGACCACATCTGGTGATACAAAATCAAAAGCAAATTTGGCCAATCTATGGAACTCACTAACATATTCTATCACTGTCTTACTACCCTGAACTGAGTTCATAAACTCATCGGTCTTCACAATTCAAACTGCATCACAGTAATGCCTCATGTTGAACCATTGTCTGAATTCCTCCCAACCCATCATAACAACACTCTGGGTTTGGGATACAACTTCCCACTACACCGGGCACCCTCTCACAGCATGAACGTGGCACAAGCCACTCTATCATTGCCTTTTGCTCCTATATAACCAAGGACGAAGCTAATCATTCCCATCAACTATTAAGCTCTTAATAGGTCCAAACCTCCCTCAGAAACTGGAGGATGACAATTCTAGAATGTTTCATACCGTAATTCCCATCTATTTCCACCGTCAGGTTGAATCGTAACTGGTGCCATTGTTGCCAACACACACAGGGAAGCGTTCCCTAAAAAAACATGCTATCTCAACCACCTAATCTCTTCCTCTTGCTTTTTAAATCTTGGTTGCATGCCACAAACATTAGCTGCCAATCCCAGAGCCGATGGATGATTCTGGCCTCAACTGCCATCCACAACCCCACCATTAACATTGCCTGATCTAGTTGACTGCCTTGGATACAAAACGTCCAAATCTATCTATAGCCAATAACCTAACCTATCAGCCTTGATATTCTAGTCTAGAACTATACCATAAGCAAGGCCAAACAACACAATAGCCATATACAATATGCATACCAGGATGCAAGTCCATAATACTCATGCATCAATCATCAAGCCTCATTCCCATGAAACACATACATATCCATCATGCTCCCGATTTTAGCAAATAAGGCAGTTCACATAAGCTGTTAAACAAACATTGCACTTAATACCAACCAACCATGAGTCAGGCTTGTCTCTGGCAGTGAGCGTACATGTTCGGTCAATCTCCAAGAACCATGAACCTTGGCATGCTCTGCTACCAACTTGTAATTCCCACTACCCTAGAGCAGTTACCATATGATTTTAAAAGGCTCCAATAGTTCGCTAATCGAAGTATTAAACTGAAAATTGTGATTAAATCAAAATAAAGACTCATTTAAAGAAAATTAAGTATAAAGTGTTGGACATTCATTAAAATCGTAAACGTGTTACGTTGGGATCCCAAAATATTGTTTTTGAAATATATTTACAATCCAAAGATGTGGTTATATTCAACCTAAGCAAGAAAATCAAACGTTTACATTGTGTCTGTAAAAACAACCCCAGTCATGGCGGCCATGTAGGCCAAAATTTTACGCACTGTTTCATGCCCTCCAACTCATGGTTGATCGACCCTTTCCATGCTCTTAACTACACCACAGAGCACCTGTGAGCCGAGGCCCAGCAAGAAAACTTCACAGCATAACATATAATAATTTACTATAAGAAATGCATAATTAATCAAATGTGTCAAACAATCTACAAGTTTTTATCTAAATTCACAATAACACAGCAACATAATAGCACAACATCACATAAGCACAACAACACAACAGCACATAAGCACAACAGCGGCCTCCGCCAAATAGGGTGCGTTACCAGGCACCAAGTCCACGGTCTTAACCGAGCGGGTGAGTACAACACCTTTTGAGGGTCTTGCCCTGGTGGCCAACATTCAACATGCTTAATGTCGATCCTGACCTTTGCCGCTTCCGGCCTTTGACAATCCCGGCCTTCGCCGCTCTCGGCCTTTGTCATTTCTGACCTCTATTGATCCCAACCTTTGGCGTTTCCAACCTCTGCCGATTCCTACCTTTTTCATTTCATCACAAACACATGTATGATGAAATAGTTGCAACCCATACACACAATATTAAGCACAATATAGTTCTACGGGCACAGTTGGTTTTCATACCTTGAGTCCCAAGCTGACAGCACAAGGTGTTCTCGAGCACGATACCTATTCCCGAGCCTTACTAGTAAAACCTAGTCACAACATAATAATAAATAATTATCATGATCTAAATCAATTAGATGCTTCAGAATAATATACTAGCCTCTGGGACCTCAAATTCTACTAAATTGGGTAGTAGAATCCTTCCCAATCCCTTAAGTTTGGGTTCCCGAGCTTAAAACCCTTAATTACGCAACATCCCTTATTTAAGATGCAGCCCAGCCCCCTAGGGTCGCAACGCGCTACAAGTTAGAGAGCCCCAAGGTTGTCTTCTAGGGGACGTAGGTCGCAGCGCACCTTAACCTGCACCGCGGTGCCTGGGCAAAATTAAGAGGCTCCCAGCCTCTTCGCACGCACAGGTCATGGCCCCTAAAGAACAGGGCCATGACTCAAGCCCAAAACCCAGAATTTCCTGTGCTTTTCTCAAACCAAACTTATTAAAATCAACCCTAAATAATACCCAAACCCAAAATTCTGTCTAGAGCTTGCATCTATACAAAATAATCACCATAATTAGCTCAAAAACTATTCTATACTCCTTCCAAAAATCCAAAACTAGTCTAAGTCCAAAGCTTAGCAAAACCTCAACTAAACTAGAGAAATTCATAAGAAAACTTGTACTAAACCTTACCTTGAACATAATTCTGGTCCTGAGCTAATGCTCAAGTAGTCCTAGCTTGATTCCCCAGTCCCCAAGCTTTAAATCCTCCACTTTTGTACCAATTCTTCATGAGTTTCTCTAGACCTCTTCACACACCAAGGGAGAGAGAGAGAGAAAGAGAGTTGATGAGTATTCCTTTTGTTCTACCACCTTCTCCTAGTTTTCTAAGTCTCTAAGTGGCTAAGTCACTCCTAGGTTGGTCTATCCCTTGGCCAAAAGACCAAGATGCCCTAGGTCCAAACTTACCCTTTCACGCCCCCAAGTGTATTACTATCTTTTGCCACCATTTTCCCACTAAACCTCGAGTAGCCCTATAAATTCCCAATTAATCCCGACATAGCAAAATAATTACTAAATATTTACCTTTTACCCGTTCAACCTCGAATGCATAATACATTCCCAAAATACCCCTTGGCTCACCCCGAGTTTTGTATTAGACCCATTTGTGACTATTCTGCTAATCCGTTCACTAGGATCGCCTCGTACCACACATCTCAAATATATCCCAATAACATTGGGGTCTCACTCATAACACATACATAATTACATTTATGCCCTCAAATGGTCAAAATTACAAACTTGCCCCAATTTAAAAAAATAGGCCCACGTGCATATTTAATACACATAAATATGCATGTCTAATCACATTACCACGCAAATAATTTATAGCACATAATAACACATATAATCCATTACTCGCTCATATAATCCCAATTAGGCCCTCCGGGCACTGTAGTCAAGGAACTCAGCCTTAATAATGAATTTGAGACATTACACAATTCCAGTGATAAAAATCTGACCTGAGACCACAGAAGTGTGTGCTTCTGCCTATGGCTTGGTGAGAGCTAGCACACATGCTGGAACCAAATTATTGTCCTTCTTATGTTGCTCTTTGACCCCTTACTGACTCTTGTGTGGACAATTCCTCTTAATGTGCCCTTCCTTACCACAACTATAAATCATGTTTGCCTGACATTCACCTTGGTGGCACTTTTTTCACTTCTCGCACTCTGGGTACCGTACCCATTCCTTGTTCCCAGTGCGATTATTTCCTTTATTATCTTTGGCTCTTTTTATCCTAGCTTAAATACCTGTATGATCATTCCCTTTTTTCATCTGAGCATTGATGTTATTACTTTGGGAGACATTCTTTCTCGCTTCTCTCTTAGTCACACATTCTTTCAAAATTCTATCTTTCATTCTCTCAGGAATAAGGGTCCTTTCCAGAACCTTAGCATGCATATTGTTGGCCCCAACAGACACAATTTCTATGTCTCTAGCTATCGCTGGTTTCAAGCCTCGAGCAAAATGGTCTACTCTTGCTGCATTGGTTGGCAATAGGACTTCCGTGAACTTGGCTAGTCTGTCAAACTTTAATGTGTACTCTATCATGGTCATATTCCCCAGGGTCAAGGTAGCAAACTCATCCACCTTTGAAACCTATACCGCAACATTGTAGTACTTGTTATTAAATGCTACGAAATTCTGCCCAGGTCATTGTAGTAACATCTTTTTCCTGAGAGATCACTTCCCACCAAATCCTTGCATCATCTCTCAGTATGTGAGTTGCACAGGCTACCTTGTTGTTTCCTTCGACTAGCATGAAGTCCACAATTTACCCCATCATACTCATCCAATGTTCAGCCTTCAATGGATTAGTGCTACCTTCAAACACTAGGGGATGTTGTTTCTTGAATCTTTCATATAGTGGCTCCAAATGATTGCCATCTGTAGGAATAGCTGAAATGGATGCTAATGGTTGTTGAATGTCTCTAATTAATGGTGTTGGCTAAGCTTGTTGCTGCCTCAGCTCTCTTAACTCTTCAACCTATTTTCTCATGTCTTCTTGCATGGAAATAAATTACGTTTCCATCCTTTGATAGTTAGTTAGAGGATTTGTGTTGCCCCTATTTCCCTAATTATTTGGTCGAGGATTGCCACTGTGGTTAGCCCATGTATTAGGCCTTACATCACGTTGACTGTCAAGTTTGTAATTAACCCCAGCGTTCCTTTGTACTGTTCTCCTAGGAAGCATGATAATTCGTTCATGAAACTAACAACGTATCTTAGTGCAACTTTTCCAAATCATGAACCATAACATGCCTTAAATCCATCAAACAACTAATCTCCATTTATTCATAAAGCCAATAAAATATCCTGATATATCCATTATTCATAAAGTTTACAAACCAAGGCAAAATAAGACTAAAACCAATTCACATACAATGAAACTTCTACAACCACATTTTATGGACAAGAAAATAAATTTTGAGCTTATCCAAAAACTCTACAGAAATTCCTTGATCAAATGATTCATTATCCATCTCAAACCCTTGTTGTATTGCAAAAGCCATAAGTGTGCATTTGTACTTAGCGCCTTCCAAAGCCCTATCTTGTACGTGTTTCCATACCACTTGAAGTTCTTCCTACATCCTTCTTGAAAAATTTGTATCTCTAAATACTTTGCACTGCTTCTTACAGCTTAACAGTCCTTGTAACAACCTGAATTTGCTAATAGGGCTTAGTGCCTTGATTAGCATGCCGGGAGGGCAGAAAGGGATTATTACATGAACTTAATTTAATATATGTGTGATTATGTGAAATATATGAGTTATATTAAGATATAGCTATTTATGCATGCTTAGGTGTATTAAATGTAATTGTGGGCTCGTTTTTTGTGAAAAAGCGGCATTGTCGTAATTTTGACCCATTAAGGGTATAATTGTAATTATATGTGTTATATGATTGGAACCACATTATTATGTAGATATATTTGCGATAACTGGCTTAAGTCGATCCTTTAGAGAAATTTTTCAAAAAATGTCACAACGGGGATTTATACTCTGCTAGGGGTGAGCTAAGGGTTATTTTGGTAATTTGTGTAGGTCAAGAATTAGAGGAATATTATTGGAGTAAATAATTGTATTTGAAGGATTAGTAACTTAATAGGGAACTTAGAACGTTAATTGATTTTAGCAGGATTAGTGGTGAAATGACCGATTTTCCCTTGGGGTGTGCCTTGGATTGGATTTTAGATTGATGGTATGGTGGTAATTTGACCAAGGTAGCAGCAGCCAAAGCATCCCACATTTGGGCACTCACCACTTCACTTGGTTTCTCTCAAAATTTGTTGTTAGAATCTTAAGCTTACTCCCAAGAGCTAAAGGCACTTAGGCTTGATAAGGATTTTGGTGAATATCAAGGGGATTCAAGGCCACAAGGAAGTGATTGAGCTGCCAAAACCTTCTGTTAACTGCTGAGAAATTTGAAATCAAGAAAGTAAGGACTTGTAGCTCTGTTTCTCATTTTGAACTTTGATGTTCTTGGTTGAGATGAGGTTAAGGCAAGTGCTGATGAAATTGAGGTTTCTAGGAGATTATAGTACGAAAATTGCTAGAAAAAACAAGTTAGAAGGCTCTTGGAGGCTTGGGATTCACTTTTAATTTGCATTTCAGATCAGATTTGGTTAAGCTCTTAAAACTCAAGCTCAACATAGTGAATTCTTGAGTTCTAGGTGTTTTAGTGCATTTTGTGGTATATTAATATTAGTATTATGTTGTTAGAGTTGTATAGGGTGTTTCAGTGGTTATAAACTTGTTGGAGAGTTTGTTTGGGGTCGATTTTCTGGGTTTGATATGCAGAGAAGTCGTAAGTTTGAATTGGGGAGGAACTTCAAGTTTCTGGGCTCGTTTTCTTGTTTTTTGTGATCTAGCGCGATCGCGCTAGTGTCTCAGGGAGTGGGGATTTGATTTTAATTTTGGGTTTCAGAGTTAGTGGTGTGACTGTGCTGGGCTAGAGCGTGACTGTGCTTGTACCCCAGAAAGCCTAAATTTTATGCAGGTGCGACCGCGCCAGGTGCTCTAAAATGTGGTTTTTCTGGTTTTAGGTTTAGGGCTTGGGGAGTCTGGGAATCAATTTGATGGCCCACTTGGGGGCTTAGGGGATGATTCTAACGTCCTGACACCATAGAATAATAATCTTAAGGTTAGGGTTTAGAGTTAGGCTCGATATTTGAAGTCAATCCTTAATAAGAGTATGTTTATGTTGTGACTAGATTATCGCAAGGCTCGGGATCAAGATCGTACTTGAGACCATCTCGTTTATCGCACGGAACTCGAGTTAAGAAAAATGCAACTTGGTTGTGATCGGGGCTTGGAATCCCTGTAAATGGACTTGACTGTGATTATAATTGCTATTACTTAATTAGGCATGCTTGCATATGTCATACCTAGTTGCGTGATTGTGCAATATAAATATGTGATTATATTTATGCTGAAAGATTGGCCTAAGGGAGCCGGAGTCGACATTAAGCGTGTGGAATGCAGCCCAGCCTAAGCGAGTCGGGGTCGGCAATTAGACCAGAGGACTCGGCCTAAGGGCGTCGAGTCTGAAAGTCACTTAAATACATAGAAGTGTTGATTGCACATAACTAACTATATTGATACTCGAGATTGAAATATGTATTTGATTGCGCAGGTTATCACTTCAAAGGTTATTGCATATATCTTGTTATTAATTGAATTTGTTTATTCAAGTTACTGTTTATATGTTGTTGGTTATCGTATCCATTGATTTAAGTTTTCTTACTAAGCCCTGGCGCACGGATGCTATGTGGTGCAATTAAGGGAAAGGGAAAGTTGGACACGCCTTGAGTTGGAGAGATTTAGGGGCGGTGTGTACATCAGCAGCTGCCCGACTGCCACAGTCAAGGGATTAAAAGGAACTAGAGCCAAATTTAATTTTGCCACTTACGCTAGCTTAAGTTGTAATTATTTTTAGGGTTGTAATTTCCTTTTAAACACCTATTTTTTTTGGGATCCCATGTACAAACTCACATTTTTTAATGAAAAACAACTATTCCAATGATAAAAATATTTTAACCCTAATCCATTAATTATCCTTAGCAACACGTTTTTATCCAAACAACTTGATTAGCATGTCCAACACTATTTAAAATACACAGTGTAATGGTCTTGGCTATCTAGGGCATTACAGTCCTCCAACCTAGACCACGTCTTGAATGCACTGATTGACCGTCACACAATGTTCCACCAATTTTTGGATTCTCCATTTCGCAAAATGATGCATCCTTATCCTTCGTACCTTTCTAATCCTTCTTGCTAGCTTCCTTTGTTGAATCTTGTTCAAGCGAACCTTAGGGACTCTAAGCACACAAGCCATACTAGCTACTCTATACATGCAGATAAATCACTAAAACACATAAGGCAAATAATTACATAACCAAAACAAACTCAAATAAAGCTTCCAGTGCCATAATTTGAGTTTGTCTTCAGCGACGAGAGTACATGTCAGGATAGTCTACAGGAAACAAAACCATTTTCTCTAATACCAACTCTAACGCCCCAATTTTTTGAAACGTCAACTGACTCTTAATATATTTAGTTTTGAAATATAACAACCTTTATTAGAGAAATCCAACGTGAATAACAAACCAAACATTTAAAAGAAAGAAACTCCAAAGTTTCGTAGTTATTGTAAATAAAGTAAAGTAAGACAAACTTTTGATCATGTAAATAAAACTAAATACACCATTCAAAGTTCTTGATAATTTCCCCTAGGAGGCCTAACCCTAAATCCTTGACATGTACGCCCTCTGCCAAAGCTCTCCATCTTATTGCGTTGTAACCACATCTTTTCCTTTACCTGCAACACAGAGTACCCATGAGCCAAGCCCAACAAAAGAGTTGTGGAGGACACAACCCCATAACCTTAACGATAAAGAGGAACAAAAAAACATAAGGAAAAGAATTACATCATATCACAAGATAAACTAAAAGATCATATCCCAACTCAAGTTAGACAAGTGCAACGAGCACATTATAACATAGGCATGCAATTTCAACATATCATATGCACACAGCTTCTTAACATAGACATGCCTTTCAAAACGTAAGCATGCCACACAATTATCATATATACATATAAAAAACATAAAGCACAAATAAGCGTAAGTTATTTAAACATAACCATATACTAACATGTTCATACATAAACATAAATGCTACAATATAATATAATTCTACCATAAAGATTACTTTAAGTGTACACCCTGTGTGCAGGTGTCCACTCTTCTTACCTCAAAAGTAGCAGCGATCCACAAACCCTAATGCGTCTCTATAGTTATCCTTAGGAAGCCTAAACATGTCAATTAACATCAAAACTTCAAACCAAACCAAACTATTTTCAAATATACCCATGTCCTTTTTAAAGCTTATTCATACATACCATATCATTAATAAAGTCTTGTAACTCTTTTGTATAAAGCTCCAAAAAGGTACCAATTTATATCTAAAGAGTGCATTAAAATCCAAAAAATACTAGTTTCCAGGCAACTGGCATAGTTGCACTCACAAGGCGCCCGTGCTAACTAGCCACGCAGCAAAGTAGTAGAGGGGTGTTTTTGTTGTACAATCTTGAAGTTGTCTCTATCGATATAGAAGGCATGACTGATAACAGTGGGGCTGATGCCTACCATATCCTTGTGCGACCAAGCGAATACATCTTAATTGTCCCTTAGGAAGTTTATAAGTTCAGACTTGACTTCCTTTGGCAAACTTTTTCCAATCTTGACTGTCTTCAACAGGTCCCACTCCGATATCAAAGTCCCCAAAACGAGGATCAATATCTTCTCCTTTAGTTTGGGCAACTCTCTTTTGGAAGCTTCTCGCATTTTTTGAGGAGGTATTGCCTTATTTCTCAATGGTGCTGATTTATGTTCATCTTGTTTGCTTGCTTATTGTTGTTCCAGAAAATATCATGTTGGTCATTGCCAAGCCTTTCTTAGCAGTTGTAATTGAGGAATTATAGCATTCATGAGCCTCTCTCTAGTTTCCTTTTGCACATCCCATTCCAGCGTTGTTAGGAAACTTCATCATTAGGTGAAACACAGATGTTGTGGCACACAAGTCGATCAGAATTGGTCTTCCTAAAAGGGCATTGAAAGTTGAGGGAATATTGACCACAAAATACATAGCCATGACTGTGTTGTTCGCAGGTGTAGTTCCCACTGTTACTGCTAACTTGATTGTTTTTACTAGAGTCATCCCTTCTACAATAAACCCATAGAAATTTTGCATTCATGGTTCTAGGTTTCGAACATATAACTTCATCCCTTCAAGGTTTGTTTCGAAAAGGATGTTTACTGAGGAACTATGATCTATCATCATCCGAGCAACGATCATGTTAGCAATCTTGGCCTCGATTACCAAAGGAACGTTATGTGGGATTCTAATGTGTGCAACACCATCCTATCTAGGGTGGTTCTCAGCATATCATATCTAGTCTACCAGCTACTAGAGCTGGTTGCAGTGGTTGAGGTGGTGCATCCATAAAGGGTGCAACAACTTGGTTTTGATCAACATGATGTCGAATATTTCTTTTCATCGCCTGATGGTTTTTGCAGATGAGAAATTCGATTTCATCCTTAAGTTGATTACAGTATTTGGTGTCATGTCCATAGTCATTATGGAAATGACAGAACTTGTTCATGTCTCTCTCACTTGTATCTTTCCTTATGGGATTAGGCTTCCTATAAGGTACCTCATGTTGTGTATCTTGAAAGGCTTCTGCTCGTGACTCCAAGAGCATAGAGTAGGTGGTAAAATGAGGAATATACTCTCATGATTTATCATTGGTTTTTGCCCGTTTTTTTGTTGTTGTTGTTATTGCCACTGTTTGAGTTGTTGTTCCATTTTCCACCTCCTTGGTTATTTTTATTTCCATTACCATCACCATTGGTTGTCCAGTTCTGGTTCTGATTTAGAGCTCCATTATTCTTGGCTAGAGCAGTAGTACTAGGTCTTGCCTAATTTTATTGATCTGCTCTTCTAATGGCTTCCTCTAGTTTAATAAACTTGTCAGCTCGATCTAAGAACTCCCTCATTGAGTAGATGATTTTTATCCTTAGGCCATTCCATAGAGGACCCTTTACTTGGATTCCAGCCATGATGGCGATCAGCTTTCCATCATCGCTGACTGTCTTCGATTAGGTAGCCTCTTGCATGAACCTCTACATATAGTCCTTCAGAAGACCATTTGGCCCTTACTTAATGTCGACAAGGTCGTTGATTTCAGCAGGTGGGAAACGAACAACAAAGAATTATGAGTAAAAGAGCCTCACACATTTATCGCAGGATGTAATGGTTCCTGGCTCTAGTTTGAAGAACCACTGTTCAGCAGAAATTGCTAGAGTAGCTGCAAATATCCTACTAGTGACATCGTCTCTAACCCCTTGGACGTTGTCACTTTCTTTCTATTAGTGAAAAACACATCAATGCATCCCTTTCCATGTACTTTGGATCTCTTTTCATTTCCCATTTGGACTTCAAGTCCCACCTTTGCACTTTCAAAGGTTTTGAAAAGAGTTTTGTCATACGTTTCTTGAATGGAGGCAAGAGTATACCACCATACTTGTACCATTCCTTGGATTGCATTAACTTGACTCAAGGTTGCAATGATCTAAACATCAAATGCATTGGCATTGGTCTATTTGCTTAGTTTTGCAATGATCTCAACATCAAATATATTGACCTTAGTATCTTCACTTTCTTTTGCAATGATCTCATCATCAATTGCATTGGCATGTTCACCTTCTCTTAAGGTTGGATTAGTCTCATCACAATCTCCTTAAGCATGTAATTCCATTGAGTTGTCTCATCCTTTGTTGATGAAGACTTTGAATTCATATCCTCATTCATGTAGAGCATATCCTTATAGAACTTTATTTGATCTTTCATGGTTATGTGTCCAACACAAATCAAATCTTGAAGCAAGCATTTGACGGTTGTAGAAGATGAGCCAATTTCCCTCATTGTCGATTATGCAAAACACAAAATAAAAGTAATTAAAAATAGAGATTTTGATGGTTGGGAATATATGGCCTTATAGTTTGCAAATCAACAATGAATAATGGGAAGAATGCAATATTCCAAACCCTAGATGTTAATGAAGATCCAAATCAAAGTTTGAATACAAATCTTGATAATCAAATAAACATGTTCATAATATGAATGTAAATTTTCAATATAATAAACTAAATGATTAAATGATGATAAGATGACAATAGAAACATTTAATCATCAATACTAACAACATAAACATAATAGAATGAAAAATACAAGACTAGGGTTAGACAGATACAACCTTTTGTAATGAGCAACTTGAATTTTCAAACTTGGGGAACTTCTAAGGCTTATACACTATGTTGACGTGGTTCTTCGGCAACAAATAATTATAAGAATAAGGAGAGGGATTAGTGCTAAATAATGAACCGTAATAGATGAATGATCTCTTAGTAAAATTATAACTCGAATACTTTTTTAGGTGGTTCAAAGGTTAAAATCCTTCTAGTCCACCAGCCAATATTATTGGTATCTCTCTGATATTTCTTTACAAATTAGAATCCAACCTCTTGCAACTCCCAGGGTCTCCATATTTATAGGGAGAGGGCACCTAGGGGTTGGCAAGGGAGGTCATCCCGTGACCTTCTTACCTATCATGTCACTTCTGTGACATTCGTGATTAATTCCTAAAACCTGACAATGAAGTGTGGTCTAATCAATAGGTAAGGGGGATAATGGGCCGCACGGCCCAACCCAGTCCTGGGTGCCTGAACACGCACGTTTATGCTGCATGTACAAGAATTCAGGGATGGATCAGACACGTGATGTCTGATATATGCACGTTTACATTGCGTGGTTGACTTTATAAAAGGTCAGAGGTGCCAACTCAAGCTCGTATCTCAAGCTTGATGTAGTCTCAGCCCGTGGTGTCCATACTTGTGACCCGACTCCTTAGTAATCTCGTTAAGCCTTTGGTTACCTCGAGCTAAAGAGGTAGGATTTTGTAACAGCAGCTTCGGGTACATGGCATCCACGTGGCTGATATAATTATGTCCTTTTCTCAGCTCGCTAATAGCCCGTGGATATTTAGGGCGTACACACTATAAGAATATTGTTGTCAAAAATCTCTATTTCAAGCCTTCCCTATTGCTTGAAGCTTCAAACAAGTAGAATAAGATTTGGGATCTAATAAGCCTTAAAACTCATGCAAGTCAAGCAATGCTTGGTGAGTTTCTTGGAGAAAACTTTGGTCTTTGCGAAATAGAGAGAGAGAGAGGTTAGAAAGAGAGTTAGAAAGTTTGATCATGGATTTTCAACTCTAATAACCCATATTTATAGTGTATGAATCATCATTAGTCTAACCAATAGGATTAGAGCATTTAAAACACATCATTTGGAGCATTTTACGTAAATTGTACGACCCTAAAAGACCACCCAAACAATGTATCACCTGTCAGGCGATACATCGCCTACTATTAATCGATGCACTTCCTACCATCAGGAGATGCATCGCTTACTAGGACTTTTGAAGCCCTTCGCATTTTGGCAATGGTATGCCACTTAGGGGGCAACACATCGCCACCCCCTCTAACTTTGGACCCCTCCAATTGTCCTAAAATTGCTCCAAATGCTACCGAACATTTTGGAAATGTTTGGATACCACACTGCATCCCTTTAAACCCATAAAAGTCACTTTTGGATGCATTCTACACAATCTCATGTTTTCACTTCTCCTTAAGTGAAAATCGTTAAGTCTTTTGCACCTCAACGTGCAAACATCTTAACCATTATATTTAACCAATCTCAACACATTGCATGCATCGCCTTCCCTAAGATGATTGAGGACATCGCGGACATCAAGCTCTCTATTTCCCAGCCTACTAAAGACACTTCACTCTCTTGGTCGCCCCCCAACATTTTGACTGTCTGCTCGAGGAGGACACGAAGGTGGCCTTGCGGGACAATTCGTTGGCCCTCCTGCCTTAGTGGGACAAACGGTCCTTCAGGCTGAACATTTTCCTTAGGTGGGATATCTTGAGGCCCAGGTGGCCTTGGCGAAACAAACAGTCCTCCTAGATTTTCATCCTATCGATGGTCATTACACTGTTGATGGTCACGGGGTTGGTAGTACTGATTATCCCCTTCATCATCATCATAATAATCTCTATAAGTTGTTTAATAACTATTTTTCATCTCTTGGTCATTTCTCCTTATGTTTATTCTAAGATGATGACCATAGTTATGTCCAGCATAGTGAGGTGGTTGGCCTCGGTTCTAGCTAGCGGGTCTCCCATTCCTTGGTTGTTGGAATTGTGGACCAACTTTAGGATTTGGGGGCTGCCCTCCTCTGGAGGATGCTCGCCTCAAGTGCTAATTATTAGGCCTTCCAAATCCAAACACTTGTCTGGCACAACCTTGTTGCTATTGGCTAGCACATGTTCCTCATGGTGGAGTGGTCGCTACCCTCTTAGCTAAGTTCTTGTATGGAAATGATTACTCCTAGCAAGTCCAGTAGGGACCACTTGATCACAAGATCGATCTGGTTTGACTAGGTTTGGTACTTGCCCGACTCGTCGAGGAGCGTCAGGTTGTACTTGACCACCATTCTCAAGTTGAGGGTTCCCTAGTCAAGACCTTGTTGCTTCTTTTTGTGACAAAATAACCTGTAATAGCCTTGCCTCCATAGAATTGTTGCGGTCGGCTTCTTCTTGGTGGGCTTCAAGGGATTGCTGCCGTTGATCCAACTAGACTTCAAAATCATGTCTTTGTTTATTGAGTGTTTTAGATATAGCCTCTTGAGCTACTGCCTGACTTTCATGCATGGCAAAAAATTGCTCCTACATTTGTCCCACGACTTCTCTCAACTGTTCAAGGTTAGGGTTCAGATCTTCTCTTAAGTCCACATGGGGCTCATCATGCCCAAATGTGGTTGGCGGAGGTGAATTTCCATTAGGAGGAATTTAATGATCGTGACGTAAAGGTGGTATTTGGCTGCTCGAGGGGCGATCAGTCTGTCCAGTAGTAGGGTTTCCTTGTAGTTTTTGGCTTTGGCTTCTAGTAGTGATAGCCATTGTTCTAGAGGATCTTGAGTTAAGTTCTCAATGAATGCACCAAAAGGTTGACCAACATTTTGGTCAACGACACTGAGTCAATTTATACGACGGTATAAGAATTAAACGAATGAAATCAACTAAACAACACAAAGGAGTTTATAGTGCTTCGGCCCCAAGAGTTGGTAATAACCTACGTCCACTTGCACTTGTATTTATCAATGAAGTCTCAGGCTTAAGATTAAGAAGAAATAAGGTTCAACTGAGTTTCTTAAGCTAAGAAACAAATACAATTCGAAGGGTTTCGTATTTAAAGTCCATATAAAAGAAATCTCTAGCCTTTTCTCCTGTAATTTTTACGTAGGGTTAATGATTGAATGAACTCCCCATTTATAGAGTCTTAGTGGGCTATGGGCGATTAAAAATGATTCTAGACCCTAAAAGTATCTTGCTCATTGAGCAGATCTTGCACTCCGAGCAACTTCATGGAATTGTAATAGCATTCTCCATTATCGAGCAGGTTACATGAACTTTTTTTAATAAACTCCTATATTTTGATGTAGTTCTCTCGAGCAGCTACTCCTTCTGACTAGCTCTTTGAATTTAATGAGGTGTAATGCCACGTGTCACTTTCTTAGATTCCACATCATCAAGTCCAAAATTAAGTTAAACAATATACTAACACAATATATTTTCTAAGTGATCATCTCACTAACTAGAATAATAATATGTTCTACAATGAAAAATTGTACAAGGTATTACAATAGTAATGTGATATGCTCCTCTGCCATACTTCTTAATGTATCATTTGAACCATAAGTGGTAGAAGCCTATGCTATTCTTCAGGGGGAAGATACCAATTTAATACCTTGTGTTTTAATAAAATATAATGTTAGTATCTTATATTTCAAATAAAGATCATTAGGTACCTTGTAATTTTAAATCGCACATACTTTGGTACCCTAGGCTCAAATTTGGTCACAAGTGACAGGGTACCAAATGGTTATATTCCTATGAATAGCAAGATACAATTTTACATCAATTTTCAAATTATAAGGTTCCTAATGACCATTAAGAATAATGCTATGGGGCACCAATGGTGCCTAGCACAACCTTACATGGCCTACCATTATTGATGCATTCTAGTATCAGGTCCCACATATATTAAAATACACCAATAAACATAAGGTGGTTTTGGGCACCATGGGTGCACTATAGCAATGCTCTTATTGATAACCTAGGGTATCAAAGTATGAACGATTTTAAATTACAGGATGCTCGATAATCATTATCTAGAACATAGGGTACCAAAGCTATATTTAATTAAATGTAGAGTCCAAGAACTACTTAGCTAGTTAGATAGTAGTATTATAGTATTTATAGCATTATCTTTGTAACTGTGGATTTTTTGTTCGGACTGGGATTTATTTGGACACTCATAGTAGTACTTGTAGATTTTCTAAGTTTAACCTATAGTTTAAGAATATTAATTTTAACCTAAGGTTTGATTAATATGACTGATATTAAGGATAATATTTATTATATTATAAGGTTTAGATAAGAACCAATAGGATTTAAGCACATGTTATGTATGGGTGATTAAGGATTAAGTATTTTGAGGATTAAATTTAATAAGGGTAAAGTTTGAATGCTCTAAAGTCAGTCAGCAGCTTTGAATACGTTAGAGGGCTTAGTCAAGGCTGTTTACTCCATTCAAACTTAGCTAAAAATGTGTAATTTCGTGTTTAAATAATCAGCGTGTGCCGATATATCGCAGCTATAGGGGGCGATATATCGCAGCACGTAGATACGGAAAACACGAGACGATGCACGACAGCCTCGGGCATACTGGCCCAGGCGATATATCGCCTACAGGGGGCGATATATCGCCTCCTTCAGTATATTTTGAAACATTTTGAAATCGTTTTCCATTCAGCCCTTCAACCTCTTGATAAGTCCAGCACCTTTTTGAACGAGTCTTCAGCCTCTGCTGAACGATAATTCAAATTATTTTCACCTAAAAAGCTATTATTTTTATTCAAGTAAAATTAAGATCCTTTCATTCCTAAACTCTATAAATAGGACCTAGTACCCAGCCATTATTCATCTTTTGCTCTAAGTTCAGAGGCTGCAAGTGTTAGGTGAGTGTGAGAGTGTAAACACCTGGGTTGGGGAATCATAAGCCTGATCATCATAAGCTTATCAAACACTTGGGGAAGTAAGGTTTTATAGTATTTCGGTTTGCGGTGTAGATTGGTCTTACAAGTCTTCAAGGTAACCCAAAACTCTAGTTCAATTCTGTACTTTTCTTTTAAGTTCTCATAGTCTTCTACTCAGCCTCTAACCTTAAATTTTATTTTGGTTAGGAAATCTAAGTTCTTGAGCAAAAAGGTTTTGGTAAGTATGTTTCTCAAAGATTTAGTCCTTCCATTCCCTTCATTTCTTTTTCTTCAAATCTACTCATCCTGTTATATATGGTTTTAGGAGTGTTCCAAAAGTCCCAACTCTGTCCTCACATCCCGGTAACTTTGGTAAGGAAAATAGGATAGAAATTCATATGTTATATGTATTATATGTTATCTTATGTTTCTTCTGTTATGATAAGTGTTATGATATGTATGTTTGTAGGCTTGGGCATATGACCCATATGACTAACAAGACCCCAAATAGATTATGGGCATATGACCTGCTTAGCTAGTAGGACCCCACTAATCTCATGGGCATATGACTTGTTTAGTCTATGGGACCCCAAGTAATAATGGCCATTATAGTATGTATATGAAATAAGTGTAATGTTATGTTTTTATGTTTCTTATGAAATTTATGTATATGAACTATGTGGTAGATTTTTCCTTGCTGGGCATTAGGCTCATTCCTTTTTGTTTATATGTGCAGGAAAATAGCTATAGTGGCGGTAAGGTTCGTGGATGCTTGGGGAATGTGTATCGGTGGTGAATGGATTCAAGGAGTCGAGAGTTCGATTTTCGAGGATGTAGTCTTGTTTTTATGGTCTTTATATGTATTTTCTGCACTTATTATGTAATCCCTTGTTATTATAAATCATGTTATGTTTTGTTTTTCAAACAATGGGATCCCATATCCTTCTTGAAATTTTATGTAAGTAACTCTTATTTCTACAAGTTTTTCTAATAAAGTTATGGTATTTTCGCAATGTAAGTTTTATTAAGGATTTGTATGTATAGTTTCGTTAATGGTCCAAAACTCTAGAGTAGTTGGGTCATTACATTAAAGTACATAGTACCAAATGAGTATATTCCTTCTTCAAAGACTCTTTCTGTGCATGAGACTAGGCTATGCATCAATAAGCTTGGAAATTGACTGGCTTACTGTTTATCAAGCCATAAACAAAAAAATTATAAAAAAAAATTTGTTGGGTGTGGTCTTTAGATGATATCAGGAATATGTGTCAACTTTTTTCTAATTCTTCATGCTGTTATTGTCCTAGAAAAGTCAATGTTATGTCTTACTCATTACCAAAGCTTGCATTATCAATGGAAGAAGCCAATGTTTGGTGACATACATTTCTACATTATTTATGGCCTTAGTTGTTAGATAAATATAATAATGGAGATGATTACAATCAAAATTAACATAAAATATATATAATATTAACTAATAATATTACATAAGTGAAGGAAAAAGATAAAAAGAGATTACATAGCTTATGTAAATTATCACAAGGATAGGAGGTAGAAAATGAGAATCTCAAGAACAACACATGGCTTAAACGAAGTTCAAAACATTTTTCCTAAAAGCTATTCCCTCCCTCATAAGAGCACTTAGAGAGTACTCTCTAGAAATGCTTCTATTGATTTATCGAGCCTTCTCTCATTCTCAGCATAGTTTTCTAAAGATGAGCATGTCATCACAAGTTTCTAATCTATGTTGTATGATTCTTCACATACATGCAACTGAGAAGAATGATCTCTATTTATAGAGTATTTGTTCAACCTTTGAAATTTAAACTCTACCAACACTCTTGGCTGTTACCAATGATTAATTGAGTGTTATTGGAATTAAAAGGAAGATTTGGGAATTACTTGCATATTTTCACATGTTCAAATTGTTGCAAAAAGCAAAATAGGTGTTACCAATGATTAATTGGGTGTTATTTGTTCACCTTTTGAAATTCAAACTCTATCAACACTCTTGGCTGTTACCAATAATTAATTGGATGTTTTATTGGAATTAAAATGAAGATTTGGGAATTACTTGCAATTTTTCACACGTTCAAATTGTTGCAAAAAACAAAATGGGATTTGGTTGTCAGCCTCCTAGGCGCAGCCTGGAACATTTTAGGCCGCGACTTGGAGGTGTTGAGTAACCTCCCAATTTTGTATTTTTGACACACAAAAAACGCTCCAATTCAATCTCTTTTAATTTTATAACTTCCATTCACCTAATGGCAGTCAAAATCACATCTCCAGCAACTATTAAACATAATAACTCATGAAATTCAAGATTAGAAATGTGTCACTGTTATTTTACACTTTAATTGGTCATCTTTTTAGGAGTTACAAGAGTTACAAATTTGTAACAATATTTATACTATTCAAATAAATGTTACATTTTGACAAAATATAATTTTGTCACACCTATTAATTTATCACATAGTCATTTAATCAACACTATATTATCTGTAAAATAATATAACATTAGTTGCCCACATGTGTAATCATTGATTTTTTTGGCTTTTTCCTTGAATGATACTTTTTCTATTTAAAAAATAATAATAAATAAAGTTTCATGAAATTTAAAAAGACCTATAACTTAGTTTTAGTTTCAAAAAATACTTGTCCTTACCTAAATAAAAAGAACCAAACTAATGTTTTTTCCAATATATTTTTGTCAAACTATGTTAAATTACATTCTTTCTATGGGCTTTATTATTATTATTTTAAGATTCTTCCCATGCATGTAGAAGTTCAATATTAAAAAATACATTATTTCATAGAAAAAAAAAATATGAACATAAAGATTCTTATTCCCAAGCAAATTATACGCAATATCTTTTTTATTTCAATGGATACATGAATACTATACTCATGATAAAAAATCAAATATAGTTTTTGTTGGATATTTTTGAATGAAAAAAACCAATTGGTTTTTGTCCCACATCTTTTGTGAATAAAAGTGTGCCTTAGGAAAAGTCTATATATAGACCTTAGTGGTCTTAGTTTATTTTTACACCAAAACATATTTACATATATATATATTTGTCTTCCATTGAAGATTAAGATATATATATTTTCAATATTGTTTTTCTCTTTCTACTTTTTAGAGTTCTTAGATCTGTTCTAGTGTGATAGAGTTCGGGCATATTTAGTTCGACGAAGTAATTGAGTTACTTGTTGTTCACCGTTGTATCCTGGAAGATAGACGTCGAAACCTCGTAGAGGCGGCGAATCTGTTTTAAGGAAACTGTGTGTTACACAGGCCTCGACTTTTAATTTTGTTCTTTATAATTATTGTGTAAATTAATTATAATTGCTATATATATTATAAGTTATTTATATTGTATTATTTATAATTATAATATTATATTGTTATATATATTATAAGTTATTTATATTATATTATTTATAATTATAATATTGTTATATATATTATAAGTTATATATAACAATTATTTATAATTATAATTATATTGTATTATTTATAATTATAATATTTATGTATCTTTAATTTAGTAGATATAAATATTGTATTTATCATATTGCGTTTATTCAAGTATTATATAATATATGTTTTTCTTACAATCTTAAAACAGATTATTGTTTAAATATAATATTTGAATATATCTTAGTGATATTTCTATATCTATATATTGAAAGATATTGTTATTGCGAAAAGTTCGTTTGAACTTAAATTTCACTAGAAAAGTTCTGGGAACTGAATATTTTCAAAGAAACTAGACTGATGAGGCAGGGGCTAGACCCTTCTTCTAGTATTCTTTGGAAATTATCTAGTAGAGATATTTGAGGCTGGATAAATACTCAAAGAAATATTCTACGAGAGGCTAGACCACGAATGGTTGGGTTTTTAACCCTTCCAGGCTAACCAAAGAAATTTCTTTAAGTTTGATCTAATAAATCTATCAGTCATGGTGTCTGAGATAAACCTAGTCAATTCCAACCCAATGGAGTGGTGGATTGATACTGGTGCCACTCGGCATGTATGCTCAGACAAGAGTCTGTTCAAATCTTTTGAACATGTAGATAATGGCGAGAAGATTTTCATGGGAAATTCTGCCACATCTAAAATTGCGGGTCAAGAAAGTGTGATCCTAAAAATGACTTCTGGAAAGGAGCTGACTCTGAACAACGTACTGTACGTACCAGAGATCTGGAAAAACCTAGTGTCTGGTTCACTGTTGAACAAACACGGATTCCGAATTGTATTTGAGTCAGACAAAGTTGTTCTATCCAAAAGTGGAATGTATGTGGGAAGTGGTTATGTAACTGATGGGTTGTTTAAACTCAGTGTAATGGTTGTTAAACCAATTATCAATAAAGTTAATAACTCTTCTACTTACTTGCTTGAGTCTTCCAATGTTTGGCATGGTAGACTAGGACATGTTAATTATGATACTCTACGGAGATTAATTAACTTGAATCACATACCAAAATTTCACATTGATTCAAATCATAAGTGTGAAACCTGTGTTGAGGAAAAACTAACAAGGTCTTCCTTCAAAACGATTGAAAGGAATAATGAACCCCTAAATTTAATCCATAGCGATGTATGTGATTTAAAATTTGTTCAAACAAGGGGAGGCAATAAGTATTTTATTACTTTTGTCGATGATAGCATGAAATATTGCTATGTGTATTTGCTGAAAAGCAAAGACGAGGCTATAGACAAATTTGTTCTCTATAAGACCGAAGTTGAGAATCAACTTAACAAAAAGATTAAGGTGTTGAGAAGTGATCGAGGTTGTGAGTATGAATCACCATTTCGTGAATTCTGTGCAAAAAATGGAATCATCCATGAAACAACTGCACCTTATTCACCTCAGCAAAATGGTGTTGCTGAACGGAAAAATCGTACATTGAAAGAGATGATGAATGCGATGTTGATTAGATCTGGATTGCCTGAGAACATTTGGGGAGAAGCTATCTTATCAGGTAATTATCTTTTAAATAAGATACCCAAAAAGAAAGAAGAGAAGACCCCTTACGAGTTATGGAAAGGAACGAAACCTTCCTTCAAATACTTAAGAGTGTGGGGGTGTCTTGCCAAAGTGGTTGTACCTTTACCAAAAATGGTAAAAATAGGTCCAAAAACTATTGATTGCATTTTCATTGGTTATGCACATAATAGTAGTGCGTATCGGTTTTTGGTGTATGAGTCTAAAATATCTGACATACACAAAAACACGATAATGGAATCCAGAAATGCGTCGTTCTTTGAACACGTATTTCCTCTTAGATCAAAAGAGGATTCAAGTTCGTTGAAACGAACACATGAGACTATTGCTGAAAATAGTCAGGATCAAAGTCAAGAATTTGAGGATTGACCTAGACGTAGCAAAAGAATTAGAACAGAAAAATCTTTTGGTCCAGATTTTCTGACCTATTTGCTAGAAGGTGAACCTCAAAGCTTTGATGAAGCTGTGAACTCCACTGAAGGCTCTTTATGGAAAGATGCTATTAATAGTGAGATTGAATCCATACTTCAAAATCACACTTGGAAGTTAGTAGATCTTCCTCCAGGATGTAAGCCTTTAGGGGCCAAATGGATTTTCAAAAGGAAAATGAAATCTGATGGTTCAATTGATAAGTATAAGGCACAGCTTGTAATTAAAGGTTATAAGCAGTGTGAAGGCCTTGATTAATTTGACACTTATTCTCCTGTGACGAGAATAAATTCCATTAGGATGGTACTTGCTATTTCTGCGTTACGCAATCTTGAAGTACATCAAATTGATGTGAAAACTGCTTTTCTAAATGGGGATTTAAATGAAGAAATTTATATGGAACAACCCGATGGGTTTTCCTCCCCAGGTCAAGAAAGAAAAGTATGTAAATTGGTGAAATCTTTATATGGTTTAAAGCAAGCACCAAAACAATGGCATGAGAAATTTGACCAAACTATGTTGGCAAATGGGTTCAAAATCAATGAATGCGATAAATGTATTTATGTTAAAGAAACAGATAATGACTATGTCATTTTGTGTCTTTACGTAGATGACATGCTCATTGTTGGAAGCAGTGATAAGATGATCAAATCTATCAAGAGTATGTTGAACTCGAAATTTGACATGAAAGATATGGGTCTTGCAGATGTCATTTTGGGGATTCAAATCTCAAGGACATCTGATAAGATCATTCTAAGTCAGTCACATTATGTGGACAAAATTCTTGAGAAATTCAACAAAGAAGATTCTGGTGTCTCCAGAACCCCTGTAGATTCGAGTCTACATTTGTTCAAGAACAAAGGGGAGAGTGTCTCTCAGGTAGAGTACTCTAGAATTATTGGAAGTCTAATGTACTTAATGAGTTGTACAAGACCTGATATAGCCTACGTAGTTAGTAAACTGAGTAGATACACGAGTAATCCAGGGTCTGACCACTGGAAAGGAATAACAAGAGTACTTAGGTACTTATGATTTACTCGAAGCTATGGGCTGCACTATACTAAATATCCAGCAATACTTGAAGGGTATTGTGATGCTAATTGGATATCTGATATGAAAGACTCAAAGTCTACGAGTGGATATGTGTTTACACTCGGTGGTGTAGCTGTATCATGGAAATCTTCTAAACAAACGGTAATAGCTAGATCCACGATGGAATCTGAGTTTATTGCCTTAGACAAGTGTGGCGAAGAAGCTGAATGGCTTCGTCAATTTTTAGAAGATATTCCAAAATGGCCTAAACCAGTGCCAGCTATTGGCATACATTGCGATAGTCAATCTGTAATTGGTAGGGCGCATAATAATATGTATAATGGTAAGTCTAGACATATACGTCGTAGACACAATACCATTAGACAACTACTCTCAACTGGAGTTATCTCTATTGACTATGTGAAGTCAAAGGATAATATTGCGGATCCACTAACCAAAGGGTTAAATAGAGAGTTGGTTCAAAAATCATCGAAGGAATGGGTCTAAAGCCTATGAATGAATAAAGTCAATACAGTAGACACCCCACCTAGTTGACTGGAGATCCCAAGATCTAGGTTCAAAGGGACAACTAAAACTATAAAGACTATGTTGGATCACTGTGGGGGTTATCCTCATTGTCCATTCCTATGATGAAACAGTGATAACTACAAGGAAAAGGTTAAGCTATGCTTTTAATGATTTCTTATGCGTCGAAATGTCGAGCAGAGTAATACGGGTTACTCTTAATTAAGAAAATCACCTATGTGAGAGAGAAGATGGGCCGCTTCTATAGGGATTGAATAAGGGCTCAATTCCTAGAATATCTCTTGCAGAACCAGGGAAATGTTCAGGGCCAAAACGAACATAATCTTGAGAACCAATATATGTCAGGAAAGATTCATGTGTGTGGTATATCATCGTTTACACGAATGGCAGAACAGTTCAAAGACATCGCGTCTACTGATCAGCCAGTAAAGTAAATATACTTACACAATGGAAGGTTCAAAGTGTAACACCTACCTATATGCAGGTTTCTACCGTTGAACTCTATCACCTGGGTCTATTTCTTTTGTTGGTTTTTCTTGAGTCAGTTTTTTCATTCATGTGGAGGATTGTTGGATATTTTTGAATGAAAAAAACCAATCGGTTTTTGTCCCACATCTTTTGTGAATAAAAGTGTGCCTTAGGAAAAGTCTATATATAGACCTTAGTGGTCTTAGTTTATTTTTACACCAAAACATATTTACATATATATATATATTTGTCTTCCATTGAAGATTAAGATATATATTTTTTCAATATTGTTTTTCTATTTCTACTTTTTAGAGTTCTTAGATCTGTTCTAGTGTGATAGAGTTCGGGCATATTTAGTTCGGCGAAGTAATTGAGTTACTTGTCGTTCACCGTTGTATCCTGGGAGATAGACGTTGAAACCTCGTAGAGGCGGCGAATCTGTTTTAAGGAAACTGTGTGTTACACAGGCCTCGACTTTTAATTTTGCTCTTTATAATTATTGTGTAAATTAATTATAATTGCTATATATATTATAAGTTATTTATATTGTATTATTTATAATTATAATATTATATTGTTATATATATTATAAGTTATTTATATTATATTATTTATAATTATAATATTGTTATATATATTATAAGTTATTTATATTGTATTATTTATAATTATAATATTTATGTATCTTTAATTTAGTAGATATAAATATTGTATTTATCATATTGCATTTATTCAGGTATTATATAAAATATATTTTTCTTACGGTGTTAACTAAATTTTATTTTTTTGTACATAATCAAGAACATCACGATTCACGAATAAAATGCTACTTGGACCACCCAAAAAGAAGAAGAAAAAGTTTCTTGCCTGAAACATGGATACATCATACATTACAACCTTTTTTTGAAGTGAAAAAGAAATCAAAAATTGATGAGTGACAGTAGAATATATATAAAAATTATGGCCCAATCTCTCAAAAATTTCATTTTGTAAATTAACTCAACTTTCAATTTCTTTTCCCTATTATTTGTCATGGTCAGTAATTCAGTACACATCATTATACTAGTGAATAGGTATCCCATTTCAAAAGAAAAAAAAATAGGTAGGCACGTACACATTATTTTTAAGAATAAATAAAATTTTAGGGTGAAAGCTTTGAAAACATACATAAACCAAAATTAATACATATATAAGTATTTTACCCAATCTTCAAGCATTCTAATTTGCTTGAAATTATGTTTGAAGATCACCTCGTATATATATATATAGCTAAAAAGCTGGGAACATTTACGAGCCATAAATGATTAAATTAGAGTATTAATAAATATCAGCTTGGGTTATATGTTAACTCGGTGGAAAGATAAGTCATTGATCAAGATTTGCACATGGCAGTTACTCATATTGTTAATGGAATTAGTTTGATGAAACTGCTCGCAGTATGCTTGGAGAACAAGTCGGGAGACATTGAATATGGTGCATTTAGAACTCGAAAACACAAGCTCGGCAATAGCTAATCAGAACGAAAGTGTGTATATAATATAACCATACTTCAAATAAATCTTGTTGGAATGGTTCTTAAATTCAAATAATAATTCAAATAATAATATCCAGTTGTATATTCTTAAATTCAAATATGTAATTTTCCCTTATTTTTGTTAGATGAGAATTTAAACCAGGTATTTCGTATATAGAACTGGTCGGTATCATTTAGTTTCTATGCATAAATTATTGTACTGAAATTTTGAGAAAATTATTTTTAGTTGTAACTCAGAAAACTTAATAACAGTAACTCGTGGACTAAGTGGATTTTAACCAAATTTGTGCTCTTTCTTTTGTTCATCATTGTTTTGTTTTATTTGCTTAGTTCTCTCCTAAAATAGAGTTGATGAATTTCTGTATTTACAGTTTTGTGTTTTCAGTGAGAGAAATAAGTTTTACACTAATTCATATATTTTCTCTCTATACACACTTTTCTATTAACACACTAACGTGAACACGAGGCGGTCATCCCTCAGTGAAGACGAGCAAGCTCTCGTCATTTACTTTACTTAAAGTTGCAACCAACTCCTCTTCGGTTGCATTAGCCTTAGCCCATTAACAATGAATTTCCAGATTTTGCATTCCCTTGCTAGATGACCACATTTGCCACAAATAAAGTAAGGTCTATTGGCGCCCTTGAATTGTTATTCATTCGTCTTAGGACCTAGGTGGTTGTCATCTTTCCCTTGAAGTCTTTTGTGACTTTTTCCATTATGATGTGTAGGCTTCTCAGTGTCATTATCCTTGGAGATCTCTCATATGGATTCATCCACGTACTTGTCTCTAAAACAAGACTCTTCCTCAATCCTTAGGTGCTTGACAATTTCCTTCAAGGAAATCTCCTTAATCTTGGGAAGAATTTCCTTCCTATAACTCTTCCAAGATGGAGGAACCTTGGCTTTAATTTCACCTACTAAAAAGGATTCTGGTAAGGTAATCTTCAAGGTAGAACACTTGTTAACAATGATTTGTATCTCATGAATATGAGGGAGAAGGGATTTACCACAAATGAATTTAAATTCCATATATTGAGCTATAAGCAATTTCTTAGTACTTTCTTCCTCAACTTTGTATTTGTTCTCAAGTGCTTCCCATACTTCCTTAGTTGTTGTATTGTTGGCGTAGAGATCGTAGAGGCGGTCCAATAGAGCATTGATGATGTGGCCAGGGCATATGATTTCATCTTCTTCACATTTCTTCCTTAGATTGATGACTTCTTGGGAATCACCCTGTTTTGGTGGATCCAATGCCTTCAAGTCCCTGTCTAATAAATATGAAACACTCAATGTTGGAGGAAAAACTTTATCTTCTCTTGCCAACAAAAGAAATTAGAGCCATCAAATCGGTATAGTCTCAAAAAATCTTGAAACATAAACTTGAGTGCAAAAATTGAAGAGCTTTCTTCCATGCTTGTGGTAGTTATAAATTTAGAACCCTAGGATTTAGGATTAGGAACATAAAAAAACCCTAGGTGAGGAGATAGAGATTTTGAGTGTTGGTAAGGATTAAATCAAATAGACACAATATTGTAATTTAGAGAATTAATTACAATATAAAAAAAAAATTCAAAGACAAATTGATGGAGAAGAAAACATAACCCTAAGAACTTGAATTTAGTCGAGAGCCAAATTAGAGACAAAAATGCTTGACACAATTAAAATTATTGTCCAACATTTATATTCCTAGCCTTCCTTATGAATTGCTTGAGGTTTCAACAATGGAAGAATAAGAAATGGTACAAGCCTTAAAAATCAACAAGTCAAGCAAATCTTGATGTTTTTGTTTTTCTTGGAGAAAAATAGTAGTCTTTGAGAGCTTGAAAGAGACAAAGTATATATATATATATATAGAGAGAGAGAGAGAGAAGTGTGATCAAGGCTTCTCAAACTCTAAATGAACCCTTTTAAAGTGTAGGCACTTTCATTAGTGTTAACCAATCAGATTTAAGCATTTTAAATTGAGTTGTGGAACCAAAACATGAAACTGTATGGACATTGTAGAAACACGTCAAGCAACACATTGCCTGCTAATAGGTGACATGTCGCTTATGGAATTTCTCTAGGGTTTTAAGGCTCAGGCGACGCATCGCTCCTAAGCTCGTCCCAAATGCTCAAAAGTTGTCTTAAATCTGTCCAAATACTTCCAACTTTTTGGACATCCTTCAATACCTCAATGTATCACTTTAGACCCAAAAATACAACTTTTAAATGCCTACAACAAAAAGTCAAACTTCACACCTACATTTTGTGAAATCGTTAGGGTTTTACGTCACTTTGTGTAAAACTATTGGCAATATATATTTATCATATACTAACATTAACTAGAGGTGGAAATAGGTATTTCTTTAGCTTTATAGATGATTGTTCTAGGTTAACTTATGTATATCTACTTAAAAGTAAGGGTGAAATTTTTGATGCATTTTAATATATACAAAGTTTAAATAGAAAACCAATTAGAGAATAAAATTAATGTACTTAGAAGTGATAGGGGCTGTGAATTTTTCTCAAATGAATTTAATATGTTTGTTGTACCTCAAAATAAGCGTGGATTAAATCATTTAGCTAGGGGGTATAGCTGGCAGATAAACACATGGATAAAGCAGGTGAGCAGAACATCTAGCTAACTTTGATGTAAGTAGCTTGATTTAAGACTTGACAGTGCGCCGTGCAAATAATCTCTAGATCGCCTCTCAGAACAATAACCTAGTTCAAGACATGTATTGGTTAGGTTGCCTTCTATATACTTTGAACTTGATCCGAACTAAAGTCCATTCACTCTTCGATCTCCAGCTCGAGAAATATGTTCAGCTCGGTGGAACGTGGTCATGACGCATAGTGAAGGATCCTGAAATACTTGGAGGTTCCTTATATGCCCATTAATGCCCAAGCTGTATTACATACTTATTTCCCGAGATAACGGGAATAATTTCCATATGCAATTGTATCCCAATGTAAATGGGAATTATCTTGATTGATTGTTTACCATATTTATGTACGCGATTACCCAAACATGTCCAAGAATATTCATTATAAATATCAAGGACAAAAAACAGAAAAAGGGACGACTTTTTTATGATACACAAACTCTGCAAAAATCGTAAGAGATGAATAATATTGCCTCGTGGACTAGGTGGGTTTTTAGCCACTAAACCACGTAAAAGTGTGAGTGTGAGAAATTGTTCATCTGATTAATTATGATTTAGAGAAGAATACTAAGATCTTTGTTATCAGATTTCTTAATCCATTGTTGGTGAAAAACTACGTCAACGGTTTGGTGCTTTAGTTGAGAGTTCATTAGTGCTTAATCCCTTACAAGTTTCACTCAACATTCATCATGGTTGTCACCTGATCAATGCACGACAACAAAATGGAGCAGCCTGGTGACCAAGAGGCACATCATACGACCGTTCCCACAGAAAAAGGCCTAGACGTTCATCAACGCCTTAGAAAGAAACATGTGGACCAAGATGATACTGGGAGTTTAGCATCACACCCACCAAATCCTAATCCAGGATATCTAACCGCCATCGAGATGGTGAATTCCCAATTAAGGAGCCATCTTGCTCGGGCTAACAGGCACATTGATGAGGTTCTGGCTCGGTTACCCCCTCTTGCAACCAACGTCAATGTAAGAAAAAGGCAAAGTGGGTCCCACAGGTTCCATAGGAATAACTAACTCAATCCCATCTGTACCTTCAGAGTGAAACTAGTCGAGTGCACAACCTGCTAATCATCATAGGAACCATCATGCCCATGTTAGTCGATCAGTCAGAACTGCAACCCCCAACTCTGATCTTTCCGAACGATTTCCAAAGAATGCTCACAACCACCCAACATGGCAAGTTGGGACCAATTCACGGAGAAAAAATGCCCCAACAAATCCATCTGTATCGGAATCCGAGCCACAAGCACAGAGGACTCGGGAGATTGGGGTAGAACTGAGATGGGCTAACTTAGTACGACCTGATGGGACAAGGATCTCCTCACCGATAAGGCACCCGCCATCACTGGTTAGACATCCAATTCCACTGTGCGCGCAGAGAAATGCTCTAATTCGGGGGATAGCAGGAGGAATCCTCCCCCATCAGAGGATATCTATGTCCCACGACCTCGCGTTGATAATCTAGGTCCTTGATCTCAGCCACAGGTCGTAAGTTTCACTAAAGGAAGTTAATGGATGGGGAGCCAGTGTGTAGGTAGGTCTAAAAGTGACCTGAGGAATCATCTGAACTTCGTACAAAGTCCTCATTCTGATCCACATCCGAACCTGCGTGATCATCTGAACTCAAAAAGGAGGTATCCAACTCGCAATTATGATATGAGTTATACTCAGCATGGAGGAGGATCATCTATCGTGTGCGACAATGGGAATGTCCCACCTAACCAAGCTCAAACTTGGAGGGAAAACAACCCATCTAATGCCTACAATTGGATGGGGGCTGACGATCAGCCCCGAGCTAACCTAGAGACCAAAGATCCAACCCTCGAGCGACTGGCCATGAAGGGGGAACAGATGAAGAAGCTTTTATCTTAAAGTGATGATTGTGATTCTGATGAGGAGCTCGAGCCTTTCGCTCCAAACATTGCAGCAGCTCCATATCCTGTTGGATTCAGGATGCCGACCATGCATGTGTTTGATGGAAACTCAGATCCATCCAACCACCTTGGGACGTTCAATACGCTAATGATGGCCCACAATATCGGGTTTGACCTAAGATGTATTTTTTTCCCTGCAACTCTGACTAGACCCGCTAGACAGTAGTTTAATAAATACAAAAGACATTTGATCACCTCATGGAAGAAAATGTCATCCGAGTTTAAGAGAGTGTTCCGGGCTTCGAAGGAAACCTGCGTTGAGGCCACCTCATTGGCCAAAATAAAACAACAACCTGGTGAGTCCCTGAAAGCATATCTGAGCAGGTTCACCAATGCTGCAGCACGAGCTAGAGATGTTGATGATAGCTCCAAGCTCATGGAAATGAGGACAGGAATAAAGGTAGGAGGTGATTTATGGCAGGAACTCTAGCAAAAAGGAGTTGAAAGTATAGATGAATTCTTGGCTTAGGCTCAGGAATTGATAAATTTGGAGGAAGTGCGATCTGTTCGCAGGAACCAGCCAAGTCCCTATTCAACCCACTAGATTGGTGACAGATGTTGCAGCCATAGCTCAACCGGTTACCCAGAACAACCATGTGGGAAATAGTAAGGGGAAAGGGAACAGTGAGGGCCACCAGAACGGTACAAAGAAGAACAAGCCCAGGGAAAAATTAAAGCCTATCTATGCCACCTACAATGACCTTAGCGATACACGAGAACATATCTTCCTGACAAACTCTAACTGCCTTCCATGGAATAATCCAGAACCTTTGCAGCACCAGAGGGCGAAGAGAGATCCCTCTAAATTTTGTCGATATCACATGAGATTGGCCATAACACTCATGATTGCCAACAATTGAAGGATATGATCGAAACTCTCATTCGAGCTAGACCATTAGCCCAGTATGCCCAGAACCGAGTCGTTCCCAATCAATCAACCAAGCAGAATGATCATCTAACTCTGGAAATATCGGTCGGCCAACCCAGAGCTCAGACAGATCAGGGGAATCAAGTCAATCCTCCTCCAATAGTAGGAGGGGATATAACTACTATTTCCGGAAGACCCCATTTGGCAGGCACGAGCAATGGGACCCAAAAAAGGTATATACAGGAGTTGAAGACTCACAACAGTGCTGAATTTGTCCCAGAGCAACGGTTATCAAAACAACAGTGGTTGGAGAAACAACCAATCATTTTCACGGAAGAGGACTCTAGCCACATTCAGTTCCTGCATAATGATTCACTTGTAGTAACCGTTCAGCTTGCCAACTGAAGGGTACGAAGGATGTTGGTTGATAATGGGAGCTCTGTAAACATGCTATTCAGGTCCACCTTAAAAAACATGGGTTTGTCTGTAACTAATCTTAAGGCGACCTCGATGACACTTTACAGATTCTCATGTGAAGGAACAACAGCCAAAGGGACGATCGAGTTGGTAGACACTGTAGGAGATGATACGCGAGTTGTTTCTAAAATACTCGAGTTTGTCGTAATCAATTGTCTGGTCATGTATAATGCGATTTTGGGACGACCCGCGCCGATGAAGTTTTAGGCCATCACCTCGATCAGACACCTGGCGATGAAGTTTCCGTCAACTTCAGGTATATGTACCGTAAGAGGAGACCAGCTCCCTGCCAAAGAATGCTACAACATTGCCATGAAGGGAAAATCCCAACCCAGACAGAAAGCAATGGTCATAGTTAAAGGAAATGAGAAACCTGGGGTGATGGACACTACCCAGGGGGGAAAGAACCTCAAGAAGGAAATAACGATGTCGCCCAACATGAGGACATTGATCCGAGATTAGGAAAAGATAGGTCTGAGCTCCAAGCCATGGAGGAGCTCAAGGAAATTAGTATCAATCTAGAAACTTGGTCGAATTCTTGAGAAAGAACTTGGACATCTTCGCCTGGCCGCACAAAGATATGGTGGGAATCAGCTGACTGTAATAATGCATACTTTGAATTTGGATAGGATTGTGCCTCCAATGCCCCAAAAACGAAGGCTTTTATGGAGAGAACGATCAAAATCTTTAGAAGAAGAAGTAGCTCACCTACTTAAATGCAGATTTATCAGGGAAGCAAAATATTCGACCTGGGTGGCTAACCCCGTTCTGGTCCCGAAACCAAATGGGAAGTGGAGAACTTGCATTGATTTCTCTAATCTCAACATGGCCTGTGTTGGGAATTATGCCCTTAAAGAAATTGTAGTTGACAATGGTTTTAATGAAATAAATGAATGAATTGAATTGTTGTATATATGTAGCTTATGTACTATATTATTGTTAATAATATTAAGCAAATATCAGAAAATTTCCAAGTTCATCTATGTTGTCTCAATCTTATATTGGTATGAAATGATTGAGATTGAGATAATGGACTTAAATAGTTCGCAATAAAATAAAGTTATTGAATCTTTAGATTAATTACTGCTAGTATGGTCCACTAGTATAATTAATACATGTGACCTAGATCCGGGTTATTAGTGGAGGTACTTTGCATACTGAGAGCATGTAGAACTAGACCATATGTGATTTAATAATACTTGTTTGAATATTGTTTTGTAGTATTATAAAACACATCAATTGATGTTCATATACAAACTAATCTTATTCCTGAAGTTACTATGAACTCCCATATATGTCATTTGATCCATTTATTCATGCGTTACAATTTGTCAGAATGATCAGACTAAGAACTATTGCTGTGGGGACTCAATGATGTATATGGCTGGAGACATAGCTTAACATATATGGAATCTATACCTTCTTATAGATTGAATGATGGTTCCCTATTGGGTTGACTTTTGGAACTGAAAAGGTTATTGACGCCGAATTCATAACCAGATTATGGATTAATTTTCACTAGTAAAGTCAATGGTACACTAAGGTAAAATGGTAATTTTATTCCCAGTTAATTATGAATCATCAATAGATGATTAATTTGTATGTAATGATTATATCAATGGACACATTATGGTTACAATAAAGTACTAAGTAAATATTTTTCTTTAATTCCCAAGAGTGCAGTCTCATATTTATAGTGGAGTAATCATTAGATTAATAAATATGATTATTGAATCAAAGAGTTTTGGTTAATAATCTTTTATTTATTGGATCTTCGAATTATTGGTCCATAGGTCCCCGTGACAGCTCGATCAACACTAATCAAGGTAAGAGTTGATACAAGGGTCAAACTGTGAATGAGTTATTTGAGAGAATATTTATTCTTCAGGATAAATATGCAATTATGTGATAATTGAAGTTGCGCAATTTATTATTGCATTAGTGCAATTTTCGAAATTGTGTATAAATAAAATAAATTAATTTTAATTAATTATTTTATTTAAGTGTGAAAGGATAAATATGGATATTCCAAATTAGTTTTGATTATTATATTTATATAATTAATAATAAGATGATAATGGAAATTCGAATTTTGAAATTTGAAATTTAAGTTGTTATATTTTCCTTAAAAAGATGATACCTTATTTGAATTTCTAATTATTAATTAATTAAAATAAAAATGCATGAAAAATCAAATCTCATCTTTCAAGGAAAGTGCTACACGCATAGGGCTTCTTGGACTGCCCTATGCATGTACCTATACTAATGGTGATCAATTATTGGTTTTTTATTTTATTTAATTAATTAATAAAACATTTTGAAAAGGGTTTTAAAATGGAATGTAAGACTTTATCTTTAATCATTTTATTTTATTATTATTAAAGATGATCAATTTTATTATTATTATTATGAATAATATTTATATATTCTATATGATAGAAAATAGGAGATGAACTTTTATAGAGAAGAAAAACTTATCATTTTTTCACACAAAAAGAAAACCTTTCTCTCCAGCCTATAATCTAGAGTCTCATGTGCTGAGAATATTTTTTATTCACAAATATTGATTCTTGTTCTCTATGTGTCCACCAACACCTTGAGGTGTAGAGAATATCTTGGAAGATCTAGATGTGAGTACTCTAGCGAGGATAGAATAATTGAAATATATACAAAAAGATTCAAGGATTCTTGATAAGCTACAAGAGGTAAATCATTTTGTATTATTTTTGCATATACATATTACATTGATTAACATATTGCATATTAAAGGATCCTCATATAAAGTTTCTTATACAAAAAAAATTTGTTGTATATGATACTAACTGTACGCCCTGGTTTCCCACGGGCTGTTAGCAAGCTGAGATACGGTCTAATCGTGAGATACGGCCTAATCATGTCTACCACGTGGACATCCCCAAGACCGGAGCTGCCACTCGAAAGATCCTACCTCCTCAGCTCGAGGTAACCTAAGGGTTCGCCAAGATTAGAATGAGCTTGGACTTTGAAGGCCACAGGTACAAGATAGAGTTGGAGGCTGTGACCTTTTATAAAGTTAACCATGCAAGGTAAACGTGCATATATCAGACATCACGTGTCTGATATATCCCTAACTCCTCAGACACGCAGCATGAACGTGCGCATTCTGGCACCCACGACTGGGTTGGGCCGTGCGGCCCATTATCCCCTTACCTATTGATTAGACCACACTTCATGTGTCAGGTTTTAGGAATTAATCATGAATGTCACAGAGTTGACATGATAGGTAAGAAGGTCATGGGATGACCTTCTTACCAACTCCCAGGTGCCCTCTCCTATAAATATGGAGACCCTGGGAGTTGCAAAGGGTTGGATTCTATTGTGTAAGAAATACCCTGTAAAAGAATACCAAGCATATAGCAATAATATTGACTGGTGGAGTAGAAGGATTTTAACCTTTGAACCACCTAAAAACGTAATTGTGTCACCAGCCCATTTCTAAAAAGATCATTCATCTATTTCGGTTCAACATAAGCACTAATCCCTTCCTCTTATTTTCTTAATTACTTGTTGGCGAAGAACCGCGTCAACAGTTTGGTGCTTTCATTGAGTGTAAGTTAGATTGGTGCAGTCGTAAACATCCACTATGGTGACCACTCGATCCAGACACAGTAATGAGACGGAACAACATGATGGGCAGGAGGCTCATCATATCGCCATCCCCAGTGAACAAATTCCTGAGGTCCAACAGCGGCCGGGCAAACAGCCGGTGGGCCAAGATGACACTGGAAGTTCGGCGCCCCGGCGACCTAATCCAAACCCAGATTTTTACACTGCGGTAGAGATGGAAAACGCTCAGCTGAGGAGCCAACTAGCGAAAGCTAATCATCAGATCAAGGATGTGTTGGCCCGACTACCCCCTCTTACAACCGACGCTAACGTCGAAAAGAGGCAAGGCGAGACTCGTAAGTCCCGCCAGGGTAATCGTTCCAGGCCTAGCTTCTCGGACAGACCTCCGACAGCCAACTCTATTCCCTCATCGCACCGTCGAGAGGCAAACTTCGAAGAAATGCCTAGAGACGAACAACAAGAGTACAGCCGTTCGGTCCGAACTTCAACTCCCAGCTCCCAACCAGCCTCGAGCGCGCCCAGGAGAGCTCGAGGAAATTCTAGAAGGAGATCCGGGGAGGGCTCATAGCATCAGCCCGTCCCCACCAGCCGTCCTGCGCCTCGTCCAAATCACCAGGTGCGGGACCCGCAGATTGGCAGGGCCGAAAGGCCCTCACCTAACTTGATCCGCCCTAATGGAACCAAGATTACATCTCCGGTCAGGCATCCTCCGTCTCCGATAAGGTATCCATCCCCTCCTCGGCCCATTCGAGATATTCCAGCCTACGGAAGCAGCAGGAGAAACCCGCCGTCCGCGGGACCTTCCCGACGTAACGGGGCACCGAGGGAGAGCCCGGATCCTCACCCCCAAAGGCGGACTCCGAGCTTTTCTAACGGGAGCTACTGGACCGGCAGTCGCCGAAGTGACCTTTCTGGCGGAGACCTGCGTCAGCGTTTAAGCTCGGCACAAAGTCCTCAAACCACCCAGGGGGGCGACCTGCGAGATCGCCTTAACTCTCATAGAGGGGACCCAGTAGGAGGTGGCAGCCATGCTCACTCAGGGGGAGACCTTTCCGAAGTACGTAACGGTGGGAATGCCCCAAATAGCCTATCTCAAGATAGGAGGGGCAATAACCCACCAAATATGAACAATGGATCCAGAGCTGTTGAGCAGCCCCGGAATAACCAAGGAAATCAGGACAAAACCCTCGAGCGCCTGGCTCAGATGGAGGAGCTGATGAGGAAGCTCCTGTCAGAGAAAGAGAAAGATGAATATGATTTGGGGGACGAGATGGAGCTTTTTGCCCCCAGCATAGCAGCAACGACTTACCCACCCGGTTTCCGTATGCCGCACCTATCCAAATTCAATGGAGACGGAGATCCGTCAGATCATCTGGGGATGTTCAACACCTTGATGATAGCCCACAACATTGGCCCCAAGCTAAGGTGTCTGATATTTCCCTCCACACTGACTGGACCAGCCAGGCAGTGGTTCAAGCAAAGAAAAAGACAATCAATCAGCTCCTGGAAGACTTTTTCTGCTGACTTCAAAAGGGCATTCTGAGCCTCCCAGGATACCCGCGTCAAGGCCGATTCTCTGGCTAACGTGAGGCAGCAGCCCGACGAACCTCTGAAGGCTTACCTGGGCAGGTTCACGAGCGTCGCTGCTTGGGCCAGAGACGCGGATGATAGCTCCAAGCTCATGGCCTTGAGGACTGGAATCCTCGTCGAAGGAGGACTCTGGAAAGATATACAAATGAAGGGAGTTAGCTCAGTGAACAAATTCCTAAATAGGGCCCAGGAATGGATCAACTTGCAGGAGGCCCAAGCCTCAGCTGCAGGGACCAGCCAGGTCCTTGAGCAACCCCCTGGAGTGGGGACGGAGGTCGCGACAGCGACCCAAAACGTCACACAGAACAACCAGCTCGGTGGAGGCAAAAGAAAGGGGAACGGCGAGGGCAGCCAGCACGGCCCAAAGAAGAATAAGTCCATAGACAAGTTTAAGCCCATCTATGTGACTTATATAGAGCTCACCCACTCTAGGGAGAACATCTTCCTAGCTAACTCTGCTCGCCTCCCCTGGAAGAGGCTGGAGCCGTTGAAGCACCAAAAGGGAAAGAGAGACACCTCCAAGTTTTGCTGTTTTCACAACGATGTTGGCCACAATACCGATGATTGTAGGCATTTGAAAGATGAGATCGAGACTCTCATCCGAGCCGGCCCCTTGGCCCAGTACTCGTGGAACAGGGTTCGAGCAAGTCGACCTGCACCGGAAGTCCCGGTCAGTCAGCCCGTGTCTCGGGTAGATCAGGACGTCCCTCCTCCCGTGATAGGAGGAGAGATATCCACAATCTCTGGAGGTCTGCATTTAGCTGGTGCGAGCAGGGGTGCCCAGAAGAGGTACGTAAACGAACTCAAGGCGAATTATGGAGTAGAGTTCGTCCCGGAGCAGCGTCTGCCAAAGCAGCAGCGATTGGAGAGGCAACCGATCATTTTTATAGAAGAAGTGCGGGCCATGTCCAGTTCCCTCATAATGACCCTCTGGTCATAGCAGTTCAGCTCGCTAATCGGAGGGTTAGGAGGGTGTTGATCGATAATGGGAGCTCGGTAAACGTTTTATTCCGGTCCACATTGGAGAAGATGGGTTTGACTGTCGCCGAGCTGAAGGCGACCTCCATGATGTTGTATGGTTTTTCGGGAGAAGGATCAGTGGATATAGGGACTATCGAGCTCGTGATCACCCTAGGAGAAGGACCTCGGACAGTCTCCAAACTCCTCGAGTTCGTGGTCATCGACTTCTCCGCTGCGTACAATGCAATTTTGGGACAACCCACGCTCATTGCTTTTGAGGCCGTCACTTTCATTCGCCACCTCGCAATGAAATTCCCTACCTCCACGGGAATATGCACTGTCAATGGCGATCAGCTCGCTGCCAGGGAATGCTACAGCATTTCCATGAAGGGACCTCCTTCTCTGTCGGAGGAATATGAGACAGTGTCTCATACTGACCTCCAAAAGTCTCAGATTGCTTTGTCCTCTTGTATATATCTGCATAAAGAAATAACTAAGTTAGAAGGGTTAAACTCAATAAGAAAGTTATTCACATGTGAAATTTAAAAAGTTGGGAAACTTACGAGGACAATTGAAGTATCAGTGAGTGCAGTTCTCAAACCCATTTGACATAAAGAATTGATCTTTATAGTCATTTAGGTGGTTGGGGAGGTCGATGACGGAGGTCGTGCTAGGGAATCGAGTGAGGTAGTCGAAACCATCACCTCGCCCCTTCTGCTCAGGGTTGGCCTTGAGGCAGAAGAAATACATGATGTCGGCTGGGGTGGGAACCTCCCACTCATGCGTCAAAAATAAGTACTTCAACCTCGCCAAAATCCGATATAAGTTTGGGGGAGCTAGAATGGAGCTAGTTTGATGTAGTTTAGAAAGTCTACAAAGTACTTGTCTAGAGGGAAGAATGCACGTGTTTTCAGGTGCTCATCACTCCATGCCCGAAGTCATTCTGAAGTGGGGCGAATCTCCGCTCTCCCTCCAGTGGAGGTCGTGCAACAAGGCAATTGGTTCTCATCTCAATCAAATGGCTCAGCATAATTTTGTTCATGCCTTAAGACATTATTCAAGACACGATGCGCTCAACCTCAAAAAAGGTGTCAGGGTTTACCACGATCTCCTTGTCCACCACTAGGCCGAAGTGGGGAATAGAGGTTTCGATCACAACCTGCTTGCTCTTATTTTTGCTCAGAGAAGAAATGCATATGGCATTATTCTTTTGTTGGGCCATGATCTAGCTCTCCTGACGACAAAGTGGCCTAATTAGAAGTGACCTAAACCAAAGCCTAGCTACGACGATAAAGGTACGATTATCCAAGGTTTTGAATGCATTTTATTTAATCCAAAATCTACGCGATCTAAGTTATATCCTAACACCAACGCGTGTTTCCATGCGCAGCCTTAAGCCACGCACTGTAAACTCAGGAAATCCCCTGATACTTTGAGATTCATTTGTCAGATCCATTACCTTTTTCGAAGGCGGTTTAATGTAAAACTTCTCAAGGAATCGTAGCCCTTAAGCTATCCAGAATTGAACCTAAAAACCCTTCTAATTCCTACGCATTAACAAGCAACCATAAAGCGTAATCATATGTCATACCTTCTGAAAACCCAAAAATCTACCTATTTCTTAAGCACATTGTTTCTAACCAAGCCTAATAATGTGTTCTTGGCCTATCACCAATCTCTATTAAGCCCAAACATACCCAAAGTAAAAGACTGTACTGAAAAAAATTCAAAGTAAAAGAAACTTATTGGAAATAAGATTGAGAAATTTAAACCAAGTGTATAAATACTTACAGTTCATATGGTTGATCAAGGGAAATATTGATAGCTCCGATGAGAGTCGCCTCTGAACATCTGAAGAATGAGAGAATGGCGAAGGGTTCTAATTGTTTTGAGAAGAAAAGGGAAATTTTTTGAATGCGAAGGTTGTGAAGTTTAAGCCTGACCTTCCTATTTATACGTAAGCTTATGGAATTAATTTGGGCATCCGATCGGGTCAGCTCGGGATCCAAAGGCCAGGATTAAATAACCCTTGCAGGGGAAAAAAGTTGACAGGACAGTTGTCACAGTCCTCAAAACCTGAACAAGTGCCAATTATAGATGGCCACGTGTTTAACACTCGAGTAGTGGGTGAGCACGATTTCACACAACAAAAGCCTAAAATCCCCTATTTTTCATGTTAGAAAATGACGTCATGATGAGCAAGAGCTTGGGGGGCATATCTTATACCCCAAAATAAGTGTGGAATCAATCATTCAGCTAGAAGGTATAGCTTGTAGATAAACTCATGGATAAAGCTGGTGAGGAGAACATCTAGCTAACTTCGATGTAAGTAGCTCGAGTTATGACTTGACAGTGCGCCATGCAGATAGTCTCTAGATCGCCTCTCAGGACAATAACCTAGTTCGAGACATGTAATGGTTATGTCGACTTCCAAATACTTTGAACTTGATCTGAACTAAAGTCTATTCACTCTTTGATCTCTAGCTCGAGGAATATGTTCAGCTCATGGGAACCTGGTCATGATGCACAGTGAAGGGTCCTAAAAGACTTAGAGGTTCCTTATATGCTCATTAATGCCCATGTTCTATTACATATTTATTACCCGAGATAACAGGAGTAATTTCCATAGGCAATTGTATCCCTAGGTAAATGGGAATTATCTTGATTGATTATTTACCATATTTATGTACGCGTTTACCCAAACCTATCCAAGAATATTCACTACAAATATCAGGGACAATGGACATGAAGAGGGACGGTTTTTTCTGATACAACAACTCTGCATAAATTGTAAGAGTCCAATAATTCTTCCTCGTGGACTATTTGGGTTTTTGACCATTGAACCACGTAAAAGTGTGAGTGGGATAAATTTTTCATCTAGTTAATTACGGTTAAGAAAATAGCACTAATATCTTTGTTATCAGATTTCTTAATCCATTGTTGGAGAAAAATCGCATCAACAATATTTTATGAAGAACATAGAATCATTTATTAATGTATAGCTCCGCACAATCAACAACTGAATAATATAACCTAATGAAACAATATATTTTTTGTTGAAATAGTTAATGCTATGCTATAACATGAAAAATTGAATATAATTTGTGGGATGAGACATTACTTGTGGATGTCATATGAGATATGGAAAGGTATAAAACCAAACATTGGTTATTTTAAAGTCTTGATGTGCATTGCTTATTGCAAGAGCATGGATCCTAAGAAGAGCAAGTTGGGTCCAAGAGCCACTAAATGTATTTTTATTGGTTATGCTTACCATCGAGAGGTGGAATTATTTGAGATTTTTTCACATGGAGATAATAATTCTCAAGAACCCATCATGATAGAAGAGTCCCAAAAAGAAACATCTTCAAGGGTTGTTGAGCAAATCATATTGCCTAGAAGAAGCCAAAGACTAAAAAAGTTAGAATAAAGTGAGACTTGCTCTCAAATAGGCTCTGTCTACTTAGTAGAAGGAAATATTGAAGAATTCATTAGGAAAATTCTTATGGTTCTTCAAGTTGAGGATAATCCTAAGACATACTAAGAAATTGTGTCTTCAAGAGACTCCGCATTTTGGAAACAAGCAATAAATGATAAAAATGTATTCAATAAGGGCTAACTACACTTGGGAATTTGTTGACCTTCAACAAGGTTCTAAACCAACTGGATTTTTGGAGAAAATATCATACCTATGGCACCCCACACAATATTAAGGCTAGATTAGTAGCCAAAGATTTTAAACAAAAAGAATGAATTTATTATTTTGACACTTATACAAGGGTTTCTAGGGCAACCTCAATTAGAGATTTATTTTCACTAACATCAATACATGACCTTTATGCTCATTAAATGGAAGTCAAGATGACATTCCTAAATGAAAACCTCGATGAAGAGGTATATAAAACAACCAGAAGGTTTCCTTCTAAATGGAAATAAACATAAAGTGTGTAAGCTGTTAAATCATTATATGGCTTAAAACAAGTTCAAAATGATGGCATGAGTAGTTTGACCAAGCCAATGTTTCTAATGGATTTAGACATACCAATGGAGACAAGTGCTTATACTCTAAGAGTTGTGATAAGATTATAATCTTAGTATGTCTATATGTTTATTTTAACAATGAAATGAAAGGCATCATTGAAACAAAGAGGTTTTTTTCTTCCATATTTCAAATGAAGTACCTTTGAAAGGTAGACACTACCTTAGTTATCAAAGTAAAAAGAAATAGTGGGGTCTATGTCTTAAGTTAATCACACTATGTAGAAAAGGTGCTTGAAATTTTTTCATTTTAAGATCAAAGAAGTAGATACACCATTCGATACAAGTGTAAAGCTTCAAAAGAATAAAGGAAGAATGTTGGCTCAACTAGAGTATGCAAGTGCAATAGGAAGCGAAATGTACGTTGCACATTGTACAAAAATGTGTTGACGGAAAGAGCTCATCAACCAAGTTCGATCAGAAAAATTCTAAGCTTAAAAGTAAATGAAGAGTTATGAAGAAACTTAGAAGAACTTAGGATATCTATCTAAACTTATAATCAAGTTGCGTAGTGAAAATGGAGAGAACATTTGTATTACTCAAGAATTTTTTGTTACAATGCATCATTTTCTGACCCCCTTCTTAGTTGAAGGACAATCTTATTTATAGGGGAACTCTAATGGCTATTAGTACAAAAACAGTCCCAAGGGGACAAACAGGTGGTGGTATGAGATGGCACCTCAAGTATCATGGATGTTGGTGTTGTCGGGCTTCAGGTCTGTCGGGCTTGACATTTGTCGAAGGTGTGGGAGGAGGTGTGCCTCCTCTTAGTACTTTGTACGACCCCTACTCTTCTGATAAATGTATGACCACTACTCTTCTGACTTGTGTACGACCACTACTCTTCTGATGGCTTTGTCTAGTTTGTACTCCATACTACTCAGGCCATTTTTGTACCTCTTCTTTACCCATGCCTTAATAAGTCCTTGAGAGCTTGAGTGCAAGGCATTTATAGCTCGAGGTCAATGAGGTACTTTTCCTCTAGGCAATAGGGACTCTCTGAGCTTAATTCCTTTCAAGCTTAATGATGGCCTTAAGGTTGTATTCCAAGTTTTTTGAGGCCCTCCAAATCATCTCCTTGCCTTCTAGGGAGACTTGCACACGTTTCATGGTCCAGAGAAAGTTGAACTTGTTCTTTGACTTCACGGGGGCCCTGAGGTTACTCTTTGAGCTTGCCCATTTGCTAAGTTGCCCCCCCAGGTTGCCCCCTAGGTGAGCTCGCCCCTGAGGTCCTAGGGGGTGTGAGCTTGGTCCTTGTGTCTCCTCCATTTCCTTAAAGCAACTCTTGGGGCATTGGCATCTTCTTCAGCTTCTCTTATCCATTTTCCATGCTCACATTAGTTGCTTAGTAAACAATCAACTCAATGGAGGCTTTAGCTCGCCCCCAAGCCCTAGGAAGGCTTGAGCTCGCCCCCAAGCCATTTGAAGGGTTAGGCTCACCCCCCAAGCTTAAGCTCACCCCCCCAAGCTTAAGCTCACCCCCCAAACTCTAGGGAGGCTTGAGCTCACTCCCAAGCTCCAAGAAGGTGCAAGTTTGATCCTCGAGGCTTTTCCTATCTCTTAGGACTCCTCTTGGGTGCTTTACTTGATGTGGAATTTTGACATCTACACTTGCACCCTAGTCTATGAGAGGGCCTTTAGGTGTTCTTGTATAATTTATTTTGCCATCTTTATGACATGCAAGGTATTAGTGTGTTTCTTTATTTATGAGATATGGAAAGGCATATTTGATGAGTGGTGATCCTCAAGACTCCTTTGAAGTTTAATAAATTCCAATCATTCCTTGGTATGGATCCCACAGGTATTGTTGGCGTACACAACATTGGGCCGCACGAAGGAGGTAGAGGTAGACTGCCTGGAGGGGTCCAAGAAGTAGCGTCTAGCCAAGGTGAGCCCTCTGGTAGTGCTCCTAAGGTATTGCTTTGGGGTGGTTTGCGTGCATTCAGCGCTTGTCAGATTTAAAAGTGAAAAGTGCTTTAACAGTTCTTTCTTATAGTCCTTTTGTATTGTTAGCTTCTTCTTCACTATCTGCAGGTCGAATCGACCCTTAAGTCTACCAGTTGTTGCTCGTTGATTGATACCCTTGAAGTATAAGTGATGTTCAGAAAAGATCTATCTTTGGCCAGGGCAGAGAATGATCGGCTTACTATGAAGATTCAGGGAGTTGAGAAGCAGCTTGTTGAGGCCACACACAACATAGAAGCATTCGTAGGGAAGACTTCCTCTTCGTCTAAGAGTAAGAAATGGACAGAAGCTAAAGTTCTTATATGGTGTGTGGAAACAGAATCTTGGCTCTGGCTTCTCCTCATTTGGTGACCACGTTGTTGCTAAGGCTGCCGAATGGAGTGCTCGCGGTGGGAAACCATGAAGTTTTTTCCTACCGCGTCTTTGCTCCCACGTGTGGGCAACTTCTTTCTTTTTACTTTGATTTGGTTGTCATTCTACCTGACTTATTTTTCCTAAGAGGTTTTTCTAGGTCTCTTGTCTTCTTCATGAGGAACTTTTAACAAGTCCTACTATGTCTTATGCTTATTTTGAGATGGAACATTATCATGTCCTTTTATGCACGTGGGCTTCTTATTAGCACCTCTTTCTTTTGAAAGGGTTCTCTTTGGGACCTCTTTACTATGTGTGATTCGAGTCTGTTGGTGGACCTTGACTACATTTTAGGATATGTTGACCCTTTGGGTTCTCACTATCCTTTTATATATTTTTGCATGCTCCTATTATTTTGTGCGAGAAGCGTCCTTCCCGTCATTATGCATTGTACTATTCTTACAAGCATCTTCTTTGAGAACCTTTTTGGGCTAGGTGACTTTGGTCTACCTAAAATTATTATGAGGACCCTTTTTGGTCCTCGGGGTGATCTCCCCTTGGCTTAGGACACTTATAGGAGATGGTACTTATAAGCCTTACAAGCACCTATTTTCAAGGCCCTTTCATTGATTGCGAGGGAGTTTTTTTTTTTTTTTTTGCAAAGACCTCCTTTAGGGCCATTTTTCTTTTGATAAGGCGACTTGGTCGATCTAGACTTAGGGAACACTTTGGGCTACCCTTTTTGTCTTCTACAATGTGGTCCCTTTGTAGGGTGGGTGTGATTGTGAGGAAGTCACTTTTGAGGTACCTTTTGATTTTCTTAGACTATATAAGGGTAGCTAGTCCTTATAGATTCAAATGTTTTCTTATAAGGCTCACCGCTCATGCATATATATATTAAGTATTTATATATATATCTCATGAAGCCAGGAACCTGTTTTGCACATGGTCAGGCACCTATTGAGGTTCGCGAGGCTAGACTCCTATTTTGCACATGGCTAGGAGCATGTTGAGGCTCGCGAGACTAGGAACCTATTTTGGACATGGCTAAGTGCATGTTGAGGCTCGTGAGGCTAGGCACTTATTTTTTACATGGCTAAGTGCCCGTTGAGGCTCTAGAGGCTAGGCACCTATTTTGCACATGGCTAGGTGCCTAGTGAGGTTGGGTATAATACCTCCCAAGTGGTTGATGGGATCTATCTTGCCAAGAACTTTGTTTTTCATTCTTTCCGATACTCTTTGACAATTCCAATTAACAATGGCAATATGTGTCATCTAAGTGTCCTTGGAGATAAGAGATGTAATATATAAGATAGGTGCTTGATATTAGTAATAGTAGGTAATGTGCAAGGCTAAGCACAATGCCATTGTCGTATTACATCCTGGATTCAACTTGGTGACCTCTTTTGATCCTATCAAGATAAATTACATCTACGGGAGGCCAACTATGGTGAAACTTTTGATTCCTTACAAGGCATAACTGAAATAAAGATAAACTACTACTACTACTTTGTGGGGGCCAAAAGAGATGACTTCTTTGGTTCCTAAGTGAGACAAACAAAGGGAGTCTTATCAGAGGTTATCATTGATGAACCCCACTAGCTTCTTCTTGAAGCCTTCTTGTAGACCTCTTCCAATCTTCAACTTGATCAGCGACTTCTCCATCACAATGATCTCTTCTACGCGGAGTCTTTAGACATATTGGTAGAATGAGGAGTGGAGGAAGGTTTGCTTCTCCCCAGCACGCAATTTCTCATGGCCCTCTTCCACACGTATATACTTTTATGCTCTTTCGAAGAATTCATCTAAGTTTGTAATCTCCCTCTTGAGAATGTTATCCCATAACTTGCTTCCTATACGAACTCCGGCTGTGATACCCATCTTGATCTCCGCTTTAGTTGAACTTCCCAGCTTAGTTACTTCCATATTGAATATATGGATATAGCTCTTCAAGCTTTCACTATCGCCTTGTTTTATGTCAGCAAGGCTGGTACTTGGCAGAACATAATCATGGACCGCGTGGTGCTGCTGAAGAAATTCTCCAGAGAGTTGTTGCCATGACCTAATTGTTCCTAAACTTAACATCTTGAAAAACTTGTGCGCAGCTCCTTTGAGTGTAATGGCAAAGCAACGACACCTTGCCCTCGTATGGAGTCGTGGAAGGCTCTTTGAAGTTGGTGGGGAGTTGCTCAACCTAGATCTCCCTTGTGAAGGGCTACTCGTGGTCGAACTCATTGTCACCTCTATGCCCCCCAGGTGCAGTGACAATCTTGCTTCAAAGGCTTTGCATTTCAGTGTCTAGTTTCCTTCTCTTTTTTTTTTTAACGAGTCTCGTGGTTTCTTAGGGTGAACCCTTGCTTTGGTTGTGCCCCTTGAGGGAGCTGTAGGGGTGTGATTCTTACCTTAGACCCTCTCTTGTTAAGTTTCTCCCTCATGTCGGGTGAAGCTCTTTTGGAGGGGCTCTTCGGTTCCCACCTTCTATAGGTGGGGTTCGCGCCAGGTTGCTCTGTAGGTGTAGAATCTTCCTTGTGTCTTGGGCAAGGTCTATGACTAGAAGAGAGTTGCATTTTTCCACCATCTACGGTTATGGTGGATTCTTCTCGTACATGTTCTTTCTCTCTATGCTTGGGAAGGGGCATGCTTGACTTCCCTTGCAGCATGTCGTTCAGCACCTCCTGCATGTTCTCTATTGTGGCTTCCAGCCTTTGATCTTTATGTGCAACTTGTGTATCTCATCCTCGTAAAAGCAAGCTCTGGAGCTGGAGATCACGGAGTGCACCCGCGGACCCTTGCCGAGCTTTCACGTAGAGGGACCTGGATCCTGATGACTCCTCCTTATCCTCTTCATGGGTTGCATGTTCCTCCAGCATACCTCCATCCTCAAGGGGTGGAAGGTCTCTTCTGGAGGCTCTTAGTTGGTCTCCTTCAAGGTTGGTCTCAACATCCTGAAATTTCCATAGGCATCTTGAATGCCTTGGCATTTCTTCTTATCGAAATTGACGGAAGATCAACAACTTGATACTTTTCCCTCCCACAGACTGCGCCAAATTGTTGACGGTTAAAGCTCGTCAACCAAGTTAGATTGGAAAAATTCTGAGCTTAAAAGTAAATGAAGAGTTGTGAAGAAACTTATAAGAACTTAGGATAGCTATCTGAACTTAGAATCAAGTTGGATAGTGAAAATGGACAGAATATTCGTATTACTCAAGAATTTCTGGTTACAATGCATAATTTTTTGACCCCCTTCTTAGTTGAAGGAAGGTCTTATTTATAGGGGAGCTCTAATGGCTCTTAGTACAAAAACTGTCCCAAGGGGACAAAGAGGATCATGGAGCAAGTGTTAGTGGTGTCGGGCCTGACATTTGTCGGAGGCGTGGTTGTACGACCCCCTTCCTCTTAGCACTTTGTACGACCCCTACTCTTCTGACTTATGCATAACCACTACTCTTTTTATTGGTTTTCCTAGTTTGTACTCTGTACTACTCAGCCCTTTTTTGTACCTCCCCTTTACCCATTCCTTAATAAGTCCTTGACAGCTTGAGCGCAAGTCATTTATAGCTTAAACTTATTTTCTTTCAAGCTTAATGTTGGCCTCAAGTTGGTATTCCAAGTTTGTTGAGGCCTTCCAAATCATCTCCTTGGCTTCTGGGGAGTCTTGCACGTGTTTCATGGTCCCAAGAGGGGTTGAACTTGTGCTTCGTCTTCAGGGGGCTCTGAGCTCGCCTCCTGAGCTCGGCCCCCAGGTCACCCCCTAGGTGAGCTCGCCCTTGGTGTCCTAGGGGGTGTGAGCTTGGTTCTCTTTTCTCCTCCATCTCCTCAAAGCAACTCTTAAGCATTGGCGTCTTGTTTGGCTTCTCTTATCATTTCTCCTTGTTCACATTAGTTGCTCAGTAAACAATAAACTCCAAGGAGGCTTGAGCTCGCCCCCAAGCCCTAGGGAGGGTTGATCTTGCCCCCGAAGCCCTTTGGAGGCTTGAGCTCACCCCCCAAGCTCTAAGGAGGCTTGAGTTTGCCCCCAAGCTCCAGAAAGGTTCAAGTTTGATCCCCGAGGCTTTTCCTATCTCTTTGGAATACACTTGGTGCTCTACTTGATGTTGAATTTTGACATCCACAGAATGGATATTGCATTTGTAGTTAGTAAATTAAGTATATTTACTAGAAATTCAGGTATCCAACATTGGAAGACTATTGAGAGAGTTCTAGGATACCTCAAAAGGATCAAGAACCTTAGCCTTCACTATTCAAAGTTTCATAGGGTGCTTGAAGGGTATTTCGATGCAAGTTGGATATCAAGTGTAGGAGATAATCTCCCCACAACTGGTTGGGTGTTTACACTAGAAACCGATGCAATTTATTGGGGCTCAAAGAAACTAACTTGCATTTCACACTCTAGCGGCTACGGGCAAAGAGGATGAATGGTTAAGGGTTCTCATGTTCGACATCGCTATCATGAATGAGAAAGTAAAAACTATCTCAATACATTGTGATAGTCAAGCAACACTAGCAAGAGCTTACACTAAACATGATTATATGAGACAATTGATTCAAGATGGAATCATTTCTATATCTTATGTGAGATCTAGTGATAATTTAGAGGATCCCTTTACAAAAGCTATCGCAAATTAAAGACTTGGTGAGTTCTACAACTAAAGGGATGGGATTAAAACTTCTTGAATAAAATTCACCAATGATGGAAACCCAAATCAAAACTAGGAAAATTGAATCTAGATTCCAATTGGTAATAACAAATCATTGATGAGTGAATATGTCCAACACTAACCTAAAAATGAGGCCCGTCCAAGTATATAGTGTTAGTTATTACCGGAATACCAATAGCAATAGAACGTAAAACTGAGGCCCGCCACACAGCAATAGAAGCTTTTAACGAAATTTATGGTGATATCAAAGCTCTTGTCGCAAGATGTCACATGGCTCTTGTTGCCTATTGCTGAAAAGATAGAGGAGACATGTTGCCTGATGGTAGGCAAGATATTTCCTGTGTGGCAACATGTCACTTGTACCTATATGAAAAACTCTATTTTTGGCTCCAAAATATGTTTTAAAAGGGTTTATTCCTATTGGTTAGACCTAATGACAGTGCCTAACCTATTTCACGGATTTTTTTAAAGAATTTTTTGGACTTGATCACTAGTTCAAACTTTCTCTCTCTCTCACTAGCTCTCCAAGTCTCTCAATTTTCTCCAAGAAATTCATCAAGATTACTTAACATGAGAATTTCAAAGGCTTTTTGTATCCCAGTATTTATTTCTACTTGTTGAAACCTCAAGCAAACCTCATGGTCTAAGAATAAACGTTTTTGACAAAGATACTCATCTTGTGCAATTCTTTATGTTGTTTTGTGTTATTATTCTATTTGAACTTGTAATTTTTCTCTATGTTTTTGTAGATTCTATTTATATCATTGCTGTGTTAAATCACTTCCCCCAACAATACCAAGGATGTGTTGCCAACATTAAAGATCAAAATCAAACTTAAAGGAGTTGTGAAATCGTCAAAAATATTTCCTTTAGTGAGATGTGTCAGGTTGGAAATTAATATTGTATATAGTGAAAATCTAACAACAAAGGGTAGTGATTCACGATGAGGATGAAGTTGGTCACCTTCTAGGTTCTTTCGATAGATATTAAGAAGATAGCGGGCATGAGCATGTTCTCCAAGGTCCAGTTGCACTTTTGTTTAACCAGATTTCAAAGATTATATGCTAATTCTTTTGTTGGTTTTCATCCTTTTGAAGTTTTAGGTTTCTTTAAACTTTTGGTTTTATGATATTTTGAAGAAAAATATTATTCATCATTGCTTTGTTTTTGTTGGTTCTTCATTATTTCGTATGCTCATTTGGTTCATATTTTTTCTTAACAATGTTGACAACATATGTAACTCTTTGCCTTTAAACCATAGACTACCACTAGCATAAAACAAAATTCTCAAGTGGAAAATTTTTGTTCAATGATTCTTATTTTTTAAGGTTTGTTTTGTGCCAATATTTTGCTTTGTTCTGTATAAGATTTACTTTTACTATATTAATGTTAACATTTTATTTGTCATGACTCATGGCATACCTTCCTTTTTTTTTTATAGAAAACTCCTCTAATTACAACTAATTATAATATTTATGCTGCAGCTTAATTGTGAATAATGTAGAATTATTGAAAAATTTATTGCAAGGAAATAATGAAAATTTAATGCTAAATTCAAACAAAGTGGTTTTTAGAATATAATTGTAGTATTAATTTAGGATATTTACATTGCAATTAATAATTGAGGAATTATAACGAATGGTCTCCTTTTTAGGTTGTTAATTAGAAATGTCCCTTGTTTTTTGAGTTAGAGAAAATTTTTCAATTTTTCTATTTTATTATATTTTCGAATGTCCAATTTAACTTTTTCTCTGTCCTTTTTTTATTTAAAAGCATGTGATTTTAACATCCTAGTATATCTATATTAAATTATTATTTTTATGTTCCTGCTATATTGAATTTTTTTTTCATTTTTTTAGTGTTGTTGATATATTATTTTATGTATGTTTTTTGTGGTATGGCATATCAAATTTGTATGGTTAATTTATTTTAAATGAGTACATTGTATAGCCTTTGGATATGCTTAATCGAAAAGTGTTGGAGATGAGAACAACATCCCTCGTAGCTCATCCAAAGGACGCAACCAAAGCGAAGATATGCCCTGAGGACCTTCGGGAATCCTTGAACAAGAGAATGATGGAACTAGACACCGAAATGCAAAGCCTTTGGAACAAGATAGTCACTACGCTAGGGGCATGGAGATGATGATGAGTTTGACTACGAGTTGCCCTTCACAAGAGAAATCCAGGTTGAACAAGTCCCTGCCAACATGAAAGAGCCTCACATGACCCCTTACGAGGGCATTACAACCTATAAGAATCACCTAGATGCCTTCAATGATTTCATGAAGTTGAGAAGGGTAAACATCAGAGCAAGATGCCACTGTTTATCTTTTACATTAAAAAAAAGTTGCATATAAGTGGTTTAAGAGGCTAAGGCCAGGAACCACCTAGTCATGGTAGTAATTTTCTAACGAATTTCTCTAGCAGCACTATGCAGTTCACAACTATGCTATGCCAAGTACCACCCTTGCTAAAATAAAACATGGAGAAAGTGAAAGCCTAAAAATTTATATCCATAGGTTCAATATGGAAGAATTCAAGGTGGGAAGCTTGACTAGAGGAGAACTTAAGATCGCCATCATGACTCGAGTATGCCCCGAAAGCAAGTTATGTGACAACATGCTCAAGAAAGAGATAGTGGACATAGACAACTTATATGAGAGAGCACGAAAGTATATCTAAATCGAAGATGGACATGAGAACCTCAAGGCAAGAGGAAGTGAACCTTCATCAAAGCCCTCTGCCAATGATGGCTGGAATAGTGCGAAGAAGAAAAGAGCATATGAAGGATAGAAAGATTATTAGCAGGGGAAGAAAAAATGTGTAGGTAAACCCAAACATCTGCCCTATACCTTCTATACAGAGCTTACTGATACGAGGGAAACATCTTCCTCACAAACAAAAATTAGGTCCCATTCAAGAGAACATCACCATCGAGGAAGGATCAATCAACAAGGGACCCCAGCAAGTATTTCCATTACCACAAAGATATAGGCCATACTAATATACAATGTACTCATTTAAAAATGGAAATTGAGGAACTCATACGCAAAGGGCACCTAGGCAGGTATGTCAGAAAAGAGAACCCAAGACCAAAGGATCGGCTGACATCGCCACAAGTTCCAGAGAAAGCCCTAAAGGTCCAAGGAGAGGTCAGAACTATATTTGGAAGTCCTTGATTCAAAGGGGAATTGAGAAAAGGAAGAGATCGATAAGGCCGAGAGGTCGGGCAAAGTTTACCTCCTTGCCCGATGAGCTTAGAACAACATCCCCCAAAGAATTTTAAAGGGGAAAATGATTTGATAACTTTCACAGGCAAAGACATCTAACGGGTGCACTTCCCTCACAACGATCCTCTAGTTCTAACTGTCCAATTAACCAACATGAGAGTGCACTTAATCTTAGTGGAAAATGACAGTTCCATTGATATCATATATCACCCCGCCTTGGAGAAAATGGGCCTGAGCATCTACAATCTAAAATAATGCAATACCTCCTTGTTGATGGTGAGAACTTGTCAATGACGTTAGGTCGAAAAACTCAAAGCTTAGTATGAAAAATTCTCAGAAAGAAAAATAGAAAGAACTTGAAGAAGAAAAGTGCATAACAACAATGGAGCAAAAAGTCGTATATTTCTAAATTGCCTAAGTATACAAAAAAATTTCCAACCCCTTTACTTAAAGGGTGAAGATCTATTTATTGTGGAGCTCTAATGGCTCTTGATACATAGTGGTCCCATGGGACAAGATAGTACAAGGGTACATTGTCAGAGTAGGGGCATGGGTTGTAGTGGTGCAGAAGGTTATGGTCTCGGCCCTGGTACATGGTCAGTGGCATACAGGTACTTCTACCACTCTTTGTACTATTTCGTACCACAACTACTTTTCTGATACGAATGTCAAGACCACGCCTTTGACCTCTTCAAGCTAGTACATTATGTACTCGTACATATGCCCCGTACATGATGGTTGTACTTGTCTCCAAGATATTCCTTTGCTCCAAGTGTCTTTGTATTCTACTAAGTGTTGGAGAACTTATGAGCTCTTCAATAGGCTAGAATGGGTTTCTTTAATGCGGTCTTCATATTGAGGAGTCTTTGGGAAATAAGCCTTGCAACATGAGGCTTGGGCACCTTTACACATATCATGCACCCGCCTAGGCAAGATGGGCCTCACATAGCAAGGCCCTTGTCCATATGGACCTCGCAGCATCTGCCTTGGGTGCTCTCCCTTACATCATATGTGCATCTCATCACCTAGGCACTAAGGTATGTCGGGCCTCGCATAGCGAGGCCTCCCTTTTCACTTCAATGTCGCATGGATCGAGCCATTGGCTATTGGGCATGCTGGGCCTTGCATAGGAAGGCCCTCCTTCATCTCAGCCTAGGGTCATGCCCTTAGGGTTTTGGCATTCTAGACCTCACTATGGGAAGCTCTCCTTTACCTCAGCCTTGTGAGGGTCGTGCCCTTGGCACTTCGTCATGCTAGGCCTCGGTATGTGAGGCCCTCCTTTAGCTCAGCCTCGTGCAAATTGCGTCGATGGCGCTTAGGCATGTTGAGCCTTGCATAGCGAAGCACTCCTTCATCTCAACCTTGTGAGGGTCACGATCGTAGGTACTTACGTATCTTGACATCAAGGCATGCCTCACCTTGAACCTCACATATTGGCATCTATACGCTCGCATAGGTGTTGCCTTATAAAGCCCCACGTAAATACTTCTTGACCTCGTATAGCGCCTAAGGCTTGGCCCTTCATAGCCCTACGTTTAGCCACTTGCACCAAAGTCTTTGGGTGAAAATGTTGCAAGATAACTCCCCGTCCCTTCATATTTAGACTTTGTTTCTTATATTGGCCAGGACAATTCTTCCATGCTCACACGAGGTTGTCTCGCGCCTCGACTCCCTCGGACTATTTTCCTTAGCAAATTTTTTGCATCCACACTTTCCCCGAGTCTACGAGGAGACATTTATGTGTTCTTGTGGACTTATTTTGGCATGCATTACATTCATGGTGGAGTTGTTAACCATCGTGGCGTGATGTTATTTCCTCGTGAGACATCACGAGATGACTAGACATAGATGAAGCGTATGGTACTCGAGAACATACTTTGGAGGGTATGATCGAGTATTGGCTGAAAGGAACAGAGGATGGACATGTGAGGCTACAAACAAAGCCATTCGGGAGCATCGAGTCGAGGGTGGCCTTGCTATACGCAACCCCCTCGCATAGCGAGCCCTTTCAGCCTCCCTTCACGCCTTCTAGTCCTCAAGTTTCATCCGCCAATGAGTGAAGGCCTTGCTTACTACTTAGTTTGTGAGTTTAATTCTTGCACGATACTTGGAGGCATATAAGGCAGCCTAGGATGTCCACCTTCTCTTCGGGCTTCATTCGTTCACATGTCAGAGCCTTCATTGAACATCCTTGCGAGAATAAGGCTTATATGTGGCTTAGGGGAACATCAAATATTTAGATGAGGATGCTTGGAAGCACTAGATTTTATTTGCTCTCGGTATGAGACGGCCATCTCGCTGTACGAGACCATCTCTCATAGCAAGGCCTCTTGTCCTCGTTTTGCGTCTCCCTGACTTCATTCTTCATTTACGGTTGCAAGGTGGCATTTAGATAGATGTCCAATGAAGGAGTTGAGCCCAATTGAGTGAGAAGGTCGAAGGCAACTATGTCAAGGGAGGGTACCCTCGTTGTGTGAGACCCTCACGCAAGGTGTTAGGTGTCTCGACCCTTTGGTTTCTTGAGCAATTCCATTTGGATGTCTTTACTTGGTGATGGAATGAGGGATGTTTTAGGTAGGAAGCAAACTCAATCAGGAGCCAAGGTAGAGGGAGGATTTCGATTGTTCACACTTTGTAAACTTTGAGTTGAGATGCGTCCTGTTGTGTGAGAAGGATATTACTAAAGAGATTTCCCAAAATTTACCTTCTATTGTGACTTCACGATGAGGGTGCATCTATGCTAGGAGATGAATACACAAGTGCATCGCATTGCGGCCTCGCATTGCAGGCGCATCCTACTTGAATGTCATTGAATTGTTGTGTTACATTGCGGGAGCATCTGGCATTGCGGGCACAATCCATTTGAAGGCTACTGAACTACGGCTTCGCATTGCAAGCACATTCCACCAAGAGTCTACGACATAAGGACCTCTTATCTCGCGACTTATTCATATAAATCATGTTTGCAAGATAATTTCACATGTTCACACAAGTATAAGGGAAGTGTAAATCTCTTTCCCTTTCTCTTGTTTGTACGATACTTTGAGAAGCCCTTCATTTTATTTATTTTTTGTGAGGAACTTTGTGAAGTTCCCATGGTCATAGTGCCAATAGTCTTATTGGTGCACCCTGACTATTTTTATAAGGACATGTTCACCCTTTGGGACTTTGACATCCTTTTATAATTTTTGTGTACGCGTTTCATTTTCTTTTGGGAAGCGTCCTTCTTATTGTTGGGCATAGCATTATAAGTGCAAGTGTCTTCTTTAAGACCCTTTTTGGCTAGTCGACTCAAGTGGATCTACACTTATATTAACGACTCCCCGTGTGGTTACTCTTTTTTTTTTTTGGATAGTCGACTTTAGTCGATCTACACTTATGTTAAAGACCCTTCGTGGGGTTCCTCTCTCTCTCTCTCTCTCTCTCTCTCTTTTGTGAGCCAATGGATCTGAGGCCCATGGGACCGAGGCTTTTGTCTCGAAGCCAAGGGCTATAAGGTTAAGGCATCTCTCACGGAGCCAAGGTTCATGGCACTGAGACATTGTGTAGGGTTGTTATCCTTTAGGGTGACTACCCTTGTATAGATATGCCATTTTCGAAGTTCCCCTTTTTTTCACCCTTATGACATCTATGAGGGTAGCTAATCCTTATACACCCCATGGGCATTTTTTTTAGTAGCTCTATGCCCTCCCCCATGTGGTTGTCAATATTGATATTGTCAGACACCTCCATTATTTTGCTCTCATGTGCAAATTGGCAATTTTAAGCAACAATGACTATGTATGAGTAAACTCAATGATTTGAATACATAGGACATAATGAATAAGATAGATGCCTGATATTACATTTATGATGACTAAAGTGGATGGACATGTATAGAGACTATGCGCCTATTTCATCATGAGGTCATATAAGGTGACCTCTTTGGCTTAACACATAATAAGCTAGATAGAGATGCTTTACTACTACATTAGGAGGCTAACTAGGGTAACCTCTTTGATTCATTATATCGAACATGAAACCTTACTACATATTCCCTCCCAGGTGTGTATATTGGTGGGAATTACTTGGATTACATTGTAGGGCTCCTCTTCCTCACTACCATTGACATCACGAGCTCTCAGGGCCTGGTGAATCTTCATAGCAAGAATTTGTAGCATTCTGTAGTTTCCTAGAGCTTCCGTGGGTGTGTTATGGTAGGTGTATTAAAGATAGGTTCTGGTCTGCCAACCCTGAGGTGGTCATGGCTATCTTCCACTCGGATGTACTTTAGAGACATTTCATAGAAGTCGCCTAGGTCCTCTATTTCTCTTTTGGGCATGCTATCCCACATTTTTCTTCTCGGATGCACCCCTATGATGATAGCCAATTTTAGCTCATCTTTAGGCAATTCTCCCACTTTAGCTACCTCTGCATTGAAATGTGAATGTATTTTCTCATACTTTCATTTTCACCTTGCTTTACATTAGCAAGGCTCGTGGTGGGTGCCATGTAGTCATAGAAGGCATAGTGTTTGATAACTCTATATTTTAGAGTTATTAATTGAGCTTTTGAACTTAAAAATCTAAGTGAAGTAGAGTGTTTGGGTTACTAATGTGTGGTTTTAGTCATTTTGTCTTTTAATTTTGTTTGTAATTTTTTTTAATGAATGATAAATCTTGTTGGAAAATAATTGGATGGTGAACCAAAAAACTGTGACATCTATTTTTAAGGCCAAAAAGAAATGATGCCTGGAAATCTTGGTGGAAATTGTGCAAATAAAGCATCTTGGAGCTGAAATCCTAGAACTTTGTTGGAGCATCATTTTAACTTTGCTGCAGTAAAGTGTACACAGTCAGCAACTTATTATGGAACAATTAAGAGAGTTTGTTAAATGTGGATTTATTAATTGTGATGTGAATGAGCATGATAAATGTTAATTATGTGTTAAATCTAAAATGGTAAAGAAACTTTTTGTAACGACCCAAAATTACTAATAAGGCTTAAGGATCTTGATTAGTGTGCCGGGAGGGCATAATTGGAGGTTATGTGAATCAATAGTGTGAGAATGCATGTTTATGAGTATTGGGTGAGCATGCGGGCCCTGTTCGACTGGTAAGGGCTTAATCGTAATTTTGGCCCATTAGGGCATAAACGTAATTGTGTGTGATAAATTGTTGAGACCACATTATTATGTGGATAGGTAGATATATATATATATGTGAAATATGTGAGAACCACATTATTATGTGGACAAATATGCAGCCGGTGACATGGGGCGATCCTAGGGAGCTAGAAAGCAGGAAAGTCACAACGGAGCTTAATGCTTGACTTTGGGCAAGTCAGGGGTACTTTAGGTATCGTGTAGTGATTTGGACTATCAGGTGATGAAAATAAATATATGGAGATATATTTGAGGTTAAAATGTTTAGGCGGGAGTACTGGGGAATTTTACTATTTTGCCCTCGAGGACGTTTCCGGTACCCCAAGCTTTGGGATTAGTCTAACAACCTAAGGATATACTTGGAAAGACTTAGAAAATACTAGATAGAAAATGTAAACCGACCTCTCAGCCTTCTCTCCCTTCTCTCTCTTTCCTCTCAAGAAAAACTCTGATTTTGTAAAGGGAAACCAGCTGATTTCTGGGAATTGAAGGGGATAAGCTAGAGGATTAGCTCAAGAACTAATCAAGGACTGAGATAGAGCCAAGGTAAGCTTTGAATTTTTGTTTCTGAGGTTAGGAATTTAGAGAAATGGCTGAGTTTTAAATATCTGTGATTTTGGTGTTTAAGGTGGAAATTGAGGCTTGAAACTTTGAAGCTAGGTCAGGGAAACTTGTGGAGAGGTGATACTGCAGCTAAGGTAAGTTTCAATTTAAAGTTTAATGGTTGAATTCTAGAAATTCCATGGCTGGTTTTGAGTTTGTGGGTTTGAAATCTCAGAAATTGGAATTGGGATTTTGGTGAGTGTTAGGCTGGAATTCTGGATGGATTGCGTTGTTTAAATTATTCTAATGATGTTGTTATTAATTGGTTTTGAGTTGGGGGCTTTGGGATGGCTTAAGATGAGGTTTTAAGATTGAAAATGGTGGATTTTTCTGGGTTCGAAGGGTCGGGCTGCGGCATGGTTCTTGGTGAGCTACGGCCCTTCGAAGTTGTTGCACGCTGAGGAAGGAGGGCGGGCCGCGGCATGGTCCAAGCAATGCCGCGGCCCTTACCTGTTTTTGTGCCCATGGAGGGTTCTGTCAGGGGCCATGCCGCAGCGCTTAAGGGATTTTGGGATTTTGAGATTTTAGGCTTGGGAATTTAACCTAGGGTGCTCGGGGTTGAGTCTTTTACCATATTTGGTGAAGTTCAATGTTCCGAGGACTAGAACTTGGTTTAGAAGCTCATTTAAGATTGTTAATGGTATCCTTTATCTTGGTTGTGACTAGGTGCTAAGCTAGGGCTCGGGGATCGGATCGCGCTCAAGGAGCATCACTTATAACTAGCTCGTTTGAAAGCCAAAGGTAAGAAAGTTGCACCTGATTATGTGGCTAGGTTGGGACTAAGTGTTCCCTATGTTTGTATGCATTGTTATGTGAATGTGTTTAATCATGTGGACACGATGGGACTAAGAGCTCCTTACACTTGTATATCATGTCACGAGGTGGTATTATTATGCCATGGGACATGCGATAGCTGGCCGAAGAGTGTCGGAATCAATATTTGCGCACAGGGCGCGGCTCGGCCACTGGTAGCTGAGGCAGCTTATCTATCACTGAGCTCGGTTAAGCTAGTCGGAGTCAGTGAGTACTACACTGGGGGCGGCCCAAGAGAGCCGAAGACAGTGTATTAAATAGAGGGTGCGACTAAGGGCGCTGACCCTGAATATCATTTGATGATGTGATGAACTGTTGATTATGATCGTGAATATTGTGTTTTGAACGTGATTTGTTGGCGGTTTGGATGACAAACTGTTAATTTGTTGTGTGATATCACTGATTTGATAAATGTTATGAAATGCTAAATTCCTGGTTGTGCATTGTGAATTATTTGATAAATGATGTTGATCTTGCTATGTTATCATGCTTTCTTGCTGGGCCTCGGCTCACGGGTGCTACGTGGTGCAGGTAAAGGCAAGGGTAGGCTGAATCAACCATGAGTTGGAGAGCTCTGGGGGCAAGGTGTACATTGTCAGCTGCTCGGCCGCCACGGTCATGGAATTGTACAGGGACAGAAACCTAAAATGTATATTTTTCCATTAGAGTGGCTTGAATTATTTGTAACTCTTGGAATTTGTTGTAACTAAGACATCTAAATCCTGTTTTGAGTCTCCATGTATTAAACTGTCATTTTTAATGAAAATAGCTTGTTTGTGACCAAAATCTTTTATTCCTAATCTGTTGATGACATTGAATTCACACTTTGTTTAAATGACTTGATTAGCAAGTCTTGCACTATTTTAAACACACAGTGTAACGGTCTTGGTTATCCAGGGCGTTACACTTTTTCCAAGGGTTGATAGATGTTCAAACTTTCTAGAATTAATACATAGTGATTTATGTTAATTGAATGGCACGTTGACTAGGGCAGCATATAGATACTTCATGCCTTTTATAGAATAATGCTCTTGGTATACTTATGTGTATTTACTTAAGATTAAGGATGAGGCATTTAATGCATTTAAAATCTATAAAGATGAAGTATAACATCAATTGGAAAGGGAAATACAGACTCTTAGAATTGATAAAGGTGGTGAATACTTTAAAAATGATTTTAATAAGTTTTGTGAATAACATGGCATTATACATGAATGCACTGCACCATAAAGTCCACAAAAAAATGGAATAGCTGAAAGAAAGAATATGACTTATCTTGAGATGATTAACTCTATGATTTTACATGCTGAAGTTATAACTTTTGGGGTGAAGCTTTGCTTGCTCCGTGTCATATACTGAATCGAATTCCTATGAAAAAGAACAGTGTGTCTCCATATGAGTTATGGAGAGGAAAGAAGCCTAACCTAGGTTATCTTAAACTATGGGGGTGCCTTGCTTATTGCAAGAGCACGGAGCCTAAAAGCACCAAGTTGTGTCAAAGGGTCATTAAGTGAGCATTTTTTGGCTATTCCTCAAATAGCAAGGCCAATAGACTATTAGACTTGGAGCCTAATGTGATAATTGAATAAAGAGAAGTGGAAATCTTTGAGAATGTGTTTTATTGTGATAGCAACTCTCAAGAACCCACAAGTGTTGGAGAATCTTGTGAAGAGAAAGATCCAAAGGTTGATGAGCAACCTATATTGCCTCAAAGAAGTCAAAGGCTTAAAGAGTTGGGATCAAATGAGAAATATTTTCAAGTGGAAACACTCTACCTAGTAGAGGGAAAACTTGAAGAAGTCACATGGAAATTTTCTGTGATTCTTCAAATTGAGGATGATCCCAAAACATACCAAAAAGTAATGTCTTCGAAAGACTTCGCGTTGTGGGAGAAGGCAATAAATGATGAGATGGATTCAATTATGTCGAACCACACATGGGAATTGGTAGACCTTCCACGATGTTCAAATCAATTGGGTGCAAGTGGGTATTTCAAAGGAAATATCACATCAATGGCACATTACAAACCTTGAAGGCTAGATTAGTAGCCAAATGGTTTGAACAAAAGGAAAGATTCAAATATTTTGGCATGTACGAATCGGTTAATAGTACAACTGCAATAATAGTTTTATTTGCCTTATTATCAATATATAACTTTTATGTTCATCAATGGATGTCAAAACAACATTCCTTAATGGAGATCTCGATGAGGAGATATATATGGAACAATCGGAAGGTTTTGTTCTAAGGGGAAATGAACATAAAGTGTGTAGGCTTGTTAAATCATTATATGGATTAAAACAAGCACTGAAAAAATGGCATGATAATTTTGATATAGCCATAATTTTGAATGGGTTTAGAAACAATAATGTGGACAAGTGCTTATACTCTAAGACTTGTGATGGCTATATCATCTTGGTGTGTCTATATATTGATGATATGTTGAATTTGAGTAGTGGGATGAAAAGCATAATTAAAACGAAGAGGTTTTTATCTTCCATTTCCAAGATGAAATACCTAGGAGAGGATGATATCATCTTGGGTATAAAAGTGAGAAGAAATTATAGGGGTTATGCCTTAAATCAAGAACACTATGATGAGAAAGTACGTGACAAGTTTAGTCATCTCAAAATCAAGGTGGCAAATACATCATTTTATTCAATCATAAAGCTTGAAAAGAATAATAGTAAAGCGATTGATCAACTTGAGTATGGAAGTGCATTAGGGAGTCTAATGTATGTCACTTGTTCTACAAGAGAAGATATATCATATGAGGTTAGTAAACTAAGAAGGTTTACTAGCAATCCAAGTGTGGAACATCGAAAGGAAATTGAGAGAGTTCTACAGTACCTTGAGAGGACCAAGAAGCTAGGCCTTCAATATTCAAAGTTCTTGAAGATACTTGAAGGATATTCCGAGGCAAGTTGGATATCAAGTGTGGGAGATAATCTCACCACAACTGGTTGGGTGTTTATGCTCAAAGGAGGAGCAGTTTCTTGTGATTCCAATAAACAAACATGTATTTCACACTCAACCATGGAGGCCAAATTTATAGCTCTAGCGACAACCAGCAAAGAGGTCGACTGGCTTAAGGATCTCATGTTGGATATCCCAATTTCTATGTATGAGGTATCAACGATATCGATACATTTTGATATGCAAGCCACATTAGCTAGAGCATATAATTGTAAGTCTAGACATATAAGTCTAAGGCATGAGTATGTGAGACAATTGATTCAACGTGGAATCATATCGATCTCATATGTTAAGACAAGTGACAACTTGGTGGATCCATTTACAGAAATTATTGTGAAGAGGTTAGTGAGTTCCACTTCAAAAGGGATGGGACTAAAACTCCTAGAATAATATATTCACCAATGATGGCAACCAAACTCCAAATTTGTGAACATCAAGGGCAAGTGTTCAATGGGTAAGAACAAGTCATTGGGCGAACAGTTTCAACACTAACATAATCATGAGTTCCATCCAAGAATGGTTAGTGTTTGTTGCCACCGAGTGAGGGTTAAGCCTAGGGCTTTTAATGAAGTTCAGTTGTATACAATAATAATTTCTAAAGGTTGCAAAGATGATGTAAGAACTTCACCTATGTGAACTTATAGGTGGTGTTGCCTCTCATGGGAGTTGGAGTTATTCACCAGAAAGTTCATGAAATGGATTAGAACATGGCCATGTGAGTGCTAAGCAAGAAAAATGGGAAATCAAGTGGAGGTGTGTGAGGTGTTACCGATCTTATCATTAAGAATTACTTGGTTAAATCTTTAAGACACCAATGACTTCAATCAGGCTTTGTAATATTCTAACTAAGATAAAGTTCAAATCAAAAGATACTTTATATATGCACCAATTTTGTATAAGCTAATCAGAGAGGATTATATTTAACCAAGTGAGGGAATTTTGAGATTGGTGAAATCTGATGGTTAAGATGTTTACACGATGAGGTGCAAAACATTTAATAGTTTTCACTTAAGTTCAAGTGAAAAATTGAGATTGTGTAGTAAGCATCTAAAAGTGACTTTTATGGGTCTAAAGTGATAAAATGAAGCATCTAAACATTCCCAAAAAGTTGGGAGGCATATGGAGACATTTTGGGGTAATCCTTGGGGCGTTAATACAGAGGCATCTACATTGTGTTGCCTGTGGGAGGCACCGCATCACCTAAAAATTCCTAGGAGGAAAAACCCCCCAACAGGTGATGCATCGCCTGGACCGTTCATAAGGGACTGTACAGATGCTTGAATTAGCTTCAAATGATGTGCTTAAAAACTCTAATCCTATTGGTTGGACTTAATGATGATGCCTACACTATAAATAAGGGTTATTAGAGTTCAAAAGCCTTGATCACACTTTTCAACTCTCTCTCTCTCTCTCTCTCTAACCTCTCTATCTAGCTCTCAAAGACCATAAGTTTTCTCCAAGAAAGTCATGAAGCATTTCTTGACTTGCACAAGTTTCAAGGCTTGTTAAATCTCAAATCTCATTCTACTTGGTCCAAGCTTCAAGCAATAAGGAAAGGCTTGGAATAGAGATTTTATACAACAATATTCTTATTGTGTATAAGCCTTTGAAGTTCCCAAAGTTTGAAAATTCAAGTTGCTCAATACAAAAGGTTGTGTCTCTCTAACCCTAATCTTGTAGTTTGTCATTCTATTGTGTTTATGTTATTAGTATTGATGATTAAATGTTTCTAAGCTCATCTTATAATCATTGAATCACTTAATCCTTTATTTTTAAGATTTGCATTCATATAATGAATATGGTTCTTTGATGACCCAACATTTTCATTCATACTTTGAATGAGATTCTTGATTAGCATCTAGGGTTTGTAATATTGAACTATTCCTATTATGCATTGTTTATTAAGAAAGTGTAAAGCCATAAATTCACAACAATAAGTTTGGTAAATTTATGAGCATGAACTATCTTAAAGGTGATTATGCTCCATTGTGAAATGATGTTTAGTTCGGTTCAATTTCGTGACACTATTGATTATTGGCACGACTAGCTACCGTGACATTTTGGCCAAGAGGTAAGTAGACTGGGTAATCCTAGGAGTCTCGATGATTCAGTGTGGATCCACCAACTCTATGTATGTTAGTATAAATGCCCTAGGTAAACGTGGTTACCCTCGAGAGGGATTCATGATTTGGACATCATTGCGAAGACTTGGATGTCCACTATGAATTGAAATTAGATACTATGGGGTCTTTTGGCAACTCCTAAATTGGCTTCTAGGGTCAATTTTATTATTGGTTATTACTTTGTTCTGGATTTTCTTTAGGTTTTATGTTTCATTGATTCTGCTCATGGTATTGAGATACCGCCAGGACGTTTAAGCATTCTTGAATTGTTTGATTAGGACTTGGATTTATCCAGAACCCTATGTGTGTAAGATATATGTTGTGCGAACAATGACTTGGTCTTTGGTTCCTGTTATTTTATTCTGATCTGTCACACTGATTTCGCTAAGTGTTATCGCTTCCCTAGGTATTCATGTTGTAGGTAAGGATAAAGAAATGTTAGGACAATGAGCGTCGGGGTCTTCTTGCGAATACATGTGGCTCGACCTCTTAGGAGTATGCACCTTTGAATTTTTGTTTTAAATTATGTTAAAATATTTTGGTTCATTGCAAGAATTTTAAGTTTAAGATATAAATATTTTTAGTGTGTACACACATTATGTTTAAAAGTTTTTTTATATGGATTTTATAGACCATTTTAATGGTATAAATTGTTTAATTTACGTAAAATTAGTATTAGTATTATTGGGTCATCACACTGACAAGTGCCTCCCTTTCTTAAATATCCTAAAAGGGAACAAAAAGTTTGATTGGGATGAAGAATGCGAGAAGGCCTTCACCAAGCTAAAGTAGCACCTCGGGCAACCACCCCTACTAGCCAAACTCGAAAAGGGTGAGAGGTTGTACCTATACCTAGTCGTGTCTGAGCATGCCATAAGTGATGCTCTAGTCATAGGAGAAAAGAAGGAGCAGTAACTCGTATTCTACATCAGCAAGCGCCTGGTAGATGCAGAAACTCGATACCCAGAGATAGAGAAGTTAGCCTATACTCTAGTTGTAGCCTCAAGCAAATTAAGTCCCTACATTTTTTCTCACACCATCGAGATACTCACAACTAACCCCTTTAGGCAGGTCTTACACATAGCTAAGACCTCAGGATGGTTATTGAAATGGTCAATTGAGCTAAGTCAAATTGACATCACATACATCCCAAGGGTCTCCATCAATGGACAGGTGCTTGCGGACTTCATAGTTGAATTCACTTACAGCCCCAACGAAGAAGAAGAGATGGGAAGAAATGCACAACCTCAAAAGGAAGAAGAATGTGAGTTCAAATAATGGAGTTTGCATGTAGACGGAGCTACCAACGAAAAAAGGGCAGGAGCTAGTATAGTCATGATTGCACATGGGAGCATAAGATTTATTGTGCAATAAGATTTGGATTTGAAGCCTCGAACAATGAGGTAGAGTACAAGGCGCTACTGGATGGCTTGCGCTTGGCCAAGGAATTGAAGGTAACTCATTTGCACATTTTTAGCGACTCACAAGTTACAACGGGTGGTGCTTCTGGTGCAAGGTGGGTACTAAGCGAGAGGACCCAAGATGGTGGCTTACCTAATAAAGGTGAAACACCACTTGAACCATCTCAAGTGGTATACCATTGAGTAAACCCCATGGGGAAAAATAATAGTGTTGATGCCCTCGCCAAGCATGCCTCCACCAAGGATGAAGACCTACTCGAGTCCATCCATGCTAAATGCCTATCCCAACCGAGTATTGCTAAAGAAAAGGTCATGTCGATCATGACCCAAGAATGATCTTAGATGGACCCAATCAAAAATTATTTTCAAGACAGGACCTTTCCAGCAGACAAGAAGGATGCCTGGAGAATAATGTACAAAGTCGCTTGATACACCCTGATTGAGGGGGTCTTATACAAGAGGGGATTCTCTGTCCTGCTCTTGTGATGTGTTGATGGAGAAAATGCTCAAAAGGGCTCAAAATGTCCTTTACAAAATACATGATGGAGAGTATGGGAACTACGCGGGTGGACAATCAATGGCTAGAAAGGCCACAAAGTAAGGGTTTCATTGGCCCACGATGGAGAAAGATGCTATCCACTTCGCGCATAGGTGCGACAAATTCCAATGGCACGCAAACTACCCCATTAAACCTCTCAATGAGTTAACAAGCATGACGAGCCCTTGGTCATTTGTAGTGTGGAGGATATATTTGGTCGATGCCCTACCCCCAGGTCGGGGTGGAGCAATATATGCGGTAGTAGCAGTAGACTACTTCACCAAGTGGATTGAAGCAGAGTCCTTAATAAACATCAATGAAAAGTATATCCTTTCCCTTGTAAACAAATTCATCGTCTATATGTTTCAGGTACCTTACAAAATCATATCTGATAACAACAACCAATTTGAGGGAGGCCCATTTGATGCTTACTGTGAAGAAAATGGGATAAGGAGGAGTTTCTTGGTCGTGGTACACCCCATGCCAATGGGAAGGGAGAGGCCACCAACAAGGTCCTCAAGAAGAATCTCAAGAGCAAGCTGGAAAAGTTGAAATGAGCATTGGTGGAAGAACTGCCCAAAGTGTTTTGGGCCTACAGAACTATCCCTCGCACCACCACAATAGAAACCCCATTCTCTTTGGCCTATGGGTACGAAGCCATACTCCCAATAAAAATGAAGGTCAATTATTTGAGGGTATTTTCCTATGAAGAACAAGCCAAATGTGAGGCGATGGCTGAGAATTTAGACCTAGTTGAAGAAATGAGGGAAAACGCACAAATGAGGCTAGCAATGTACCGGGAGGGAGCAGCCCAATACTACAACTCAAGGGTGCGCGAGTAAGCCTTTAGAGTTGGAGACATGGTGCTCAGAAAAGTTCTCCCCAACAGCTGAGAATAAGGAGCTAGAGTTTTTGAGTAGAAAGAGGGTAAATTTTTCTTTAGCTTAGTATGTAATGAATCAAAGAGGGCAACTTAGCGAACCTCGCAATGTAACAAGAGTACAATTTCTATGTATCTTGCTAAGTACCAATGAAACATTAAGTATTTGAACTGTCTGTTTAAGCCATGCATATTTATTGTTGATTGAAATTGCCAAAACATATGCACATATAGATTGCCACAACTGTTTACCGAGATAAATCTCGCCAATCACTTGGGGGTATACTAACCTACACGGTGGTATATAAAAAAAATAAAAGACCTACATGGTGATAGATATAAAAAAAACCTTACAAAGCATCTTTCAAACCTGTAAGGATTAGCTACATTTATGGATATCAAAAGAGTCAAAAGGTTTCAAAAGAATGACCTCAATAAATGCCTCAACCTCGGAGCAAAACCTCCCCACAAGGAATAAAGCCTCGGGAGGAACCTTGTGAATAAGCCTAGATCAGCCACCAAGTCATCTAGTCAAAAAGGGTCTCAAAATAGATGCTTGAAAAATAGTACTATGCCAAATAACAAGGATACTTCTCGAATAAAAAAATATATGCACGTGAAAAACTAAGTTACAAAAGAAAAGATCTCAAGGGGCTGATGTGTCCCAACAACATAAAATAAGAGGGCACAAAAGACGTCCTTATGGAATAAAGAGGTGCTTAAAAGAAGACCTCATGGATAAAAGGACATAGAAATGTTCCTTGAAAAGATAAACATAAAATATAAAAGGACTTGCAAAAGCTCCTCATGAAAAGTAAATGACTTGGAGAAACTTCCCTTGTAAAATAAAACAAATAACAGTAAAACCAGATCGAAAATTAAGGTAACAGATAAAAGCCTCCAATGCAATGGAGCGATTATGCATTCGAGGATGGCTTTAAGGACTCTCTCTCCAAGCATTCCACTCAGCAGCCTTTGCAATCACATGCACACCAAAGAGGGTAAAATCAAAACCTGGATTCTGCCTCAACAACCCATACAAAGTGTGCTCCATTGTTTTGTACTTAATCACAGATAACTATGACTTGAGGGAGTTGATCTTCTCTTGCAAAGACTGCCTCCAACTTCTTCCTACTCTTGGAAGAAAACGGGGCATTCACTAAGGCTGCCTCCATCTTGTGCATAGCCTTGGTAAGCTAGCCTTCTAAATACTGAATCCTTGCAATGCGTCAATCCTTTTGCTCCCTAGCCAAGGATAGTTCTCTCGTGGAAGCTATCAGGAATTGAGCCATAAGAGATGTCTATAAAAACAACATCAAAGACGCAAAACTATAAGAGGTCATAACATAAGAAAATCCATGTATTAGGGCTCACTCATTACAAAAACACACACAAAGCATATAAAACTTACCCAAGTACCCGAGTGCAAGAGCGAATCCCGAAGTTCTGCCATATTAAAGCTTTGAAAAGCCCTCTACTCAACCTCATAAATCCCCTCAGTAAACTGGGTATACGTCTCTATAAAAAGAGTCACCACAGAACGTACCCATGACACGTCACTGGCTTCTAGGATGTCTAGATAAGCGGAAATGGAGGAGCCGCTAGTCGAACGAGGAAGAGGAGCTGAGGAACTAGAGAGAGGGTACCCATGAGCGCAATTACCAAGTAAGTTGCGGGAAGAAACATTGAAGTCGTCATATGTTGGCAAAACAAAGCACCCTAGGGAGGAAGAGGTGCTTGAGAGTGAGAAACGATGCCTGGGTCTACAAAAGTAGGTGTCACATACCTCAGATAAGCGGTATCATCGCCTACAAAAAAAGGTGGCACCAGCCTCCTAGAATTAGGAGACAAACGAGTAGGTTGCTTTGCCTCAAGAGCAGGCTCATCCTGAACCCAGTCACTATCCTCGTCAGAAGCGCCTTGGTATGTCAGAATAGACTTTTTCTTTTGCTCCGTAATATGCCACAATAATTCGAGGTCGGAGACTTGAGAGATACCATGTTTGCAGAGGTTTTTTGTGGTAAAGAGATGAACAACCATCTTCTCTATTACATCCATGTCGATCAAGGCATCAATACAATTTAGCTGCGAATCATTTAGGTTGAGGATGTCAATATACTCTAAACCAACACTTCAATTATTAGTCCTGCAACAATGATAATGGCATACAAAAGAAACAAGAAAGGAAAGGAAGCAGACTCGAAAGCGAGTATGTAGCTTCAAAATCCATACAATCATGGGGATTTAATTTAAACAATGTAATCAACCCTATTGTTTAGAAATGTTTATTTATAATTAATGCAATTGATTGTATTTTAATGTAGAGATTTGTATTTCAAATTCAAATATGATGTATTGTAATATCCCTAAGATTAAGGGAGGACATTTGGATGTATCAGGCCTATAAATAGTCTGGACGATGGTCTTTAGAGGACATGCTCAAATCTTGGATGCAAAAACTCTGTGAAACTGCTTTGAAAGCTTTGACACGGAAAGATAAATAAAAAGTCAGTCGTGGACTAGATAGATTTTAAGTATTGAACCATATAAAAATATTTGTTCTTCTTTTCTTTCTGAATTACACATTTGCTTAATTGCTCTTGTTTTTAGTTGACGAAAAATGATGTCAACAGTTTGGTGCTTTCATTGAGAGCATTAAGCATTCTTGTTCTTTCAAACCTTCTGTTGAACAAACAATGGCTGCACCCGCTGGCAAGATCCTTGGATCTGGAAATGGTCAACCATTTCCTAGAAGACCCGAGGAAATACTCCTCAAATGGAAGAACATCCCCAATGGCCTGGCAAACAGCCAATGAATGAAGAAAATCATGTTGAAGGGAGTGCGTCATCGACCCTGTGAGAACCTAGTCAGGGGTCTAGGCTGCCTAACGAGGGTTATTATTATAATGTTGAGAGATACATGCCAATGGTGGAGTTGGAGAAATAGAGGTTGTGAGAGAGTCTAGCTGAAGCCACGCGATTGAACAAAGAGATGATGAGGAAGGTTGCGGAAATGCAAGCGCCCCCATGATGGACTAGGGTACGTCCTCGAGGTAGTAATGCGGCAAGGGTAGCCAAACAAAGATCCTAACAAAGTCAAGTAACAAAAGGTGGAGCAAGTACTAGAATCAACCAGTTTGTGGTATCATCTCGAAACCCTTCGCAAACAAACCTGCCAAGAGAGATTCTAGTAACCATTGAGAATAACTGAGCTACCCCACAAGCATCCTGGATTTATAACCCAGAACCAACGAGGCCAACAGCGAACAATGAGAGACCATCTCCATCTCCAATCAAGAATCCTCCATATCATATCAGACATCCATCACACATTCGGGTTGTAATGCCACAGGCGTCTGGTGGACCGCAAACTGACGAGGGAGCTTCGCAAAGGCCAGCCCAAAGTATTAGGAGTGGTAGTCGAGATAGGAACCATCAAGCTAGGTCTAAGCATAGCGATGGCCATTAAGCCCCTGTGAGGGCAATCAAAAGACAACCCCAGCCATCTAAAAGTTATGTTTCAAGGTCACGTGCTATAGGGATTAGGGTACACATGGGAAATCCACCTCGAAACCAGTCCTCACGACAACAAGGGAGTGTTAGCTTCCAGAGTGATAGTCAAGATTATAGTAGGTCGGTGATTGTCTACAACATCGAGCCTAGGTATTATGAGGATTATCCTAATCATAATCCAGATCTTTAAGATCACTTTGAACTAGAACCGGGGACAATACAACCCCAGAACCAGGAACTAAGGGCACACTTAAACATCCAAAGGAAGCCCATACAGCACGTGTACGGGAATAACTATAACCCGATACTACAACAAAGAGCTAAAGTTCCTATGAACAATAACCATCCCTTAGTGGTACAGGTTCAACCCATGGTAGATCCGGTCCAAGACAGGATAAGGAAACTTTAGGAATAGCTCAGGCTCCTCCAAGATAGAAAAGATAAAGAAAAGGCGTATGACTCGGATGAGGAATTCGAGCCTTTCGCCCCTCACATTTCGAGAACACCTTTTCCCCAAGGGTTTACGATACCACACGTAGCGCCATATCATGGAAATACTGACCCGAGTAGTCATTTTAGCACATTTAACACCATCATGAGAGCCAGTAATATTGGCCTCGATCTTAGGTGCATACTTTTCCTGACCACATTGTCAGGGGTGGCAAAGAGTTGGTTTGATAAGTTCCGATGACACTCGATCTAGTCATGGGAACAGTTATCGAAAGATTTCAACAAGTAGTTTCAGGCTAAAAAAAGCATTAACCCCGAAGCATCCTCTCTGGCAAACATAGAGCAACAGCCTGGTGAATCACTGAAAAGTTTCTGGCTAGATTTAGCATTGAGCTAGATTCAGCATCGAGTAGCAAGGGCTCGAAATGTCAATGACAGCAACTACTTAATGGCTGTCGAAGCTAGAATATTACCAGCAAGCCCCTTTGGGGCGACTTACAAAAAATGACAATACGAACTATCACTGATTTCACTCTCCAAACTCAGTGGTTTATGAATGTAGAGGATGCCAGGTTGGCATTATAGTTAGCGCCTCTTGCCCAAATAATTACAACAACAAACATCAACTCTACAACAACCTCGGCAGCACCAACCACAAATTATCCTTCAAACGATAACTCTTCCAAAAGGAAAAAGAATGAAGGCAGTGCTCCCAATGAAACACGGGTCTCGTTTCGATGACGTGAAGCAATGTGCAACCAACGCGCTAAACGAGATCAAAACAGATACTACCGGGTCCATAGAGACATTGGTCACCTAACTGAGGAATGCAGGAAGTAAATGGACAATATCAAAGGATTGATCTTGAGGGGTTTCCTTGGACAGCATGTTCGAAATAGAAACAACCAAGGGTAGGCCCAGGGAGATCAGAGAGCAGCCTGGGCCTAGCCGACACAGGGAGCTTAAGCTACAAATCCCCCTTCCAGGAAAGATAATTGACCCCCTCCAATAGATGGAGAAGACATGATAACCATATCTGGGGGACCTCACATTGTTGGGACGACTAGAAACGCCCCAAAAATACATGTTCAGGAGCTTAATACTGATGACAGATCTCCCCATGTTCCGGAATCTCAAGCTCCAAAACACCAGAGAGTTGAGTCCCAACCAATAACATTTACAGAAGAAGATGATTCACATGTATAATTTCTCCCACAATGACCCATTGGTAATAACCATGCAACTCACTAACAAAAGAGTCTGCCAAATACTGATCAATAACGAAAGCTCAATGAATATCATTTACAAAGCAACGCTAGTAAAAATGGGCCTTTCCGTACGAGACCTAAAGGCCTATGCGAAAACCCTTTACAAATTTGTGGGTGAAGGGATATCGAGCACGGGAGCAATCAAACTTCCAGTAACCTTGGGAGAATACCTAATCTCGGTTACAAGGATGTTTGAATTCATAGTAGTAGATGCAACCACGGGACACGACATCATGTCATTCATGGATGGTTATTCTAGATATAACCAGATAGTAATGCATGCTCCTAATTAGGAACATACAAGATTTATGACGGATAAAGGGATTTTTTCTACAATGTAATGCCATTCAGGCTCAAAAATGCAGGAGTTGTATATCTGAGGTTGGTCAATCAGATGTTTGTTGAGAAAATCAGGAATAACATGGAAGTGTACGTGGATGATATGGTTGCAAAATCCAAACACAGTTATAACCATTTTGATGACCTCGCCGAGTGTTTTATCATACTTTGAAAGTATAACATGAAACTTAACCCGCAAAAATGTTCCTTTGGGGTATCGTCGAGAAATTGTTTTAGGGTTCATAGTGAATACTTGGGGCATTGAAGTGAATCCAGACAAGATTAAGGCTTTAACTAAAATTCCCTCACCTCGAAATCATAAAGATGTTTAGAGTTTGATTGGGCAGATGGCCTCTCTAAACAGGTTCATCTCAAAGTCCATTGATAAGTGTTTACCCTTTTTGAACCTTTTGAGAGGTGGCAAGAAATTTGAGTGGACGGAGAAGTGTTAGTTGGCCTTTCAAGCTTTAAAAATGCACCTCGCTGAATCACCTATTTTGTCTAAACCTGGGGTGGGAGAAATACTGTACTTATACCTCGCTACAACCGAGCATGTCATCAGTGCAACACTAGTTCGAGAGGATATCAGTAAACAACTCTTGGGAGCTAAGTCCCATTACCCTCTTATGGAGAAGCTAGTGCTATGCCTCGTACACTCAACTCAAAAACTGGGGCCCTACTTCCAGGCAAACCCAATACATGTGCTAACTGATCAACCATTGAGGCAAATATTGTCGAAAACCGAGGCATCCGATCGACTATTGAAGTGGGCAGTCAAGCTCGGGAAATTCAAAATTACATATCACCTTAGGACAACTATAAAAAGGACAGGTGATGGCCAGTTTCATAGTAGAATGTGTGGGAATATCCAACAAGGAAGTCATGACCCCAGCTCGGGAGCTGTGGAGAGTTTACATCAATGGATCCTTCAATGAGAATGGATCGAGGGTAGGGATTATACTCTCACACCATCAAGACATAGATTTCATTCAACATTGAGATTTGGATTCGATGCATCCAAAAACGAGGCTGAATATGAAGCACTACTAGCTGGACTACGGGTGGCCACTGAGTTAAAAGCTAAAGCAATACATTGTTATAGTGATTCTCAACTTGTGGTAAACAAAATTCTAGGAGAGTACCAAGCTCGAGGAAAAAATGGTGGCATGCCTGGACAAGGTAAAACAGCATTCGACCAATTCGAATTTTATTCAATTGAACAAGTCCCAAGAGAACAAAATTCAAATGTGGATGTCTTGCCCTCAACTTGCAACAACCAAGGAGGTCGACACACTCAATGTGGTCCCAATAGAGTTTTTACCACAACCAAGTATCGCCGAGCTAGAAGCCAACAAGGTTGATTACTTCCAAATCGAAAATCTCCCAGATGACCGGAATAAAGCTCAAAAGCTGATGTATCAAATACGAAGATATATTATCTTGGAAGGAAAGTTATATCGGAGGGGATATTCTAGGCCTTTATTGCGATGTGTAACTCTGCCTAAAGCAAAACGAATCCTTGAAGAAATTCATGAAGGGTTCAGCAGGGATCACGTTGGAGGGTATAGCTTCTCCAAAAAATTAATAAGGCAATGGTACTTCTGACCTACTCTAAAGACAACGCGTTTGAGTATGTAAAGTGTTGCGAAAAGTGTCAACGGTTCATATCGATACCACCAGCTCCACCAACCGAGCTCACCATGATGAGCTCCCCATGGCCATTTTCAGTATGGGGAATAGACCTCATAGGATCATTACCAACGGGAGAAGGTGGAGTTAAGTATGTCGTTTTGGCAATGGACTATTTCACCAAATGGATCGAGGCTGAACCTCTAGCCACTATCACTTCGAAAAAAGTCCTTGATTTCGTGGTAATAAATATAATATGCCAATATGGGGTACCAAGGAAGATAGTTTTGGATAATGGGACCCAATTCGATAGCAAACTGTTCACTCAATTTTGTGAAAGGAAAGGGATAATAAAAAGTTTCTCCTCAGTAGCTCATCTGCAGGCAAATGGCCAGGTCAAAGTTGTAACCAAGACCCTAAAAAGTTCGATAAAGAAATGAGGCTTATCGAACTTCAACTAGACACACTCCCTTCTCGTTAGCTCAACTCAACTTAAAAATGTCATGTATCAGCAACGCGCCACAAGATATTTTAGCAAGAAGGTTCGAGACAGAAGCTTTGGATTGGGAGACTTGGTACTCATAAAAGTTTTTTTGGGCACAAGAGATACATCAGTAGGCGTGCTCGGACCTTACCAAATTGAATCCATCATTCGACCTGAAGTCTTTAAACTAGCTCGACTAAATGGAGTATTGGTCCCATGAGCTTGGAACATTGAACATCTACGACCATATTACCAATAAATTATGGAATGATATTTATTTAGTTGTAACCAAGCTTGTATTTTCCCAAAGGCACTCTTTTTCCTTCTATAGATTTTCCCACAGTGTTTGCTCTTGAATGTTTTAATAAATAAAATGTAATTCATTTTCATTTCTTAATTTTTTATTTTTTGCAAGCTCTCAATATTCAATAACCTAAGATTTCTCAATCATAGGAATTTAAGGGGGAATAAGTGGTATACAATCATACCATAAGCTCAAAAAAATATAGCAAAAATAAAAATAAATTTAAGTGCATGGACCAATGACCAAGCATGAGCCTAACTCAATAATGAGTCAGATTGACCAACACAAATAAATAGATAAAAGTATAAAGTTTGAATTCTAGATTAACCAATAATAGTCATAAATTGATATAGAGCTGGAATTTTTTTGAAAAATAATTTTAACCTTGAAACATTGAAAACATACTCGAGGATAAGGAAAAGTTACTATCACTAAGCTGGAAATAACTAGACTAACGAGTCTACACGCCAAAAGTGTTTTTAAAATAAAAAATACATGGTATAAGTAGTGTTCAACCTTGAATATAATGAGGTTAAAAATGAGCGATCGAATGAACTTTCTATGATTCTATGGAAATTCAAACTTAAGCTCGAACAAGTACTTGTGTGAGTAAAAAAGTATAAAAGAAAACCCTTAGTAATAAGCTCAAAATATTTCGATAGGGAAATTTGATGCATAATATTAAGTCAAAAAGCTACAAGAAGATAATGTGCGAAAAGGTTTTCGGGATAGAAAATTAAAAACATAAAAACTACTATTATGTTATATAAACATTCATAAGATAATATAAGTAGCTCAAACTCAAACTATAAATTGTCTTTGCCCCAATGGCATCAAAATAGATAATTACGGCTATCCAAAAAAAAAAAATATGAGTCGCAACCAATGTTTGAATCCTCAAGGATTGGTGGCTCCAGCATCCCCTGTTCCAGCATGTTCCTTGGCCTTTGCAGCCTCCTGAGCTCTGAGATTGGCCTCCTTCTCCTCCAGTCAAGCCTGCCATCTGTCTAGATATTCCTCCTCTTTGCCGGCAAGAAAGTTGGTGTCAAGGTCAGGTTTCATGGCCCAAATTCAGTACATGGCAAGATCAATGGTGCTATCTTTTTTGGCCTTGAATTCTTTCAAAAGACGACCCTTTTTGCCTTCCATGACCTCAAAGGTGGTGGCCTTTTTGTCCTTGATCCTGGCATTGAGCTTTTGAACCCGTTCAAGCTCAATTGTTTTTGAAGACAGTTCTAGTGTTTTTGTCTCCAACTCTAATGACTTTTTTTTTATCTCCGATGTTCTTGTGTTCTGCTCCTTTTTTATCTCCTCAATTTCTTTCCTCACCTCTTTGAGGGCATCTTCAGCTTGGGTTTGAGTAGCCTTTGCATCATGAACAACCCCGAGACTTGTGGCTGCTTCATGGCTCAAAATTTGGAACTGAAGAATGAAGGTTAAAAGGCTCTGCATAAAGAAAAACCATTTAAGGCTAGCAAAGATGAAAGAAAATAGTTTCAAACTCGATAGGAAATAATACTTACTGAGGTGAGCAGCTTTCCGGCCTTATCAAATAGAGTGGTGGCATTGTCGTAACCCCTGAAGAACTCCCAATGGGGACCTTGGAGATTGTTGCAGGCGTGCTCCATGTGGGTAATGGCCTCTGAACCGAGCTTAACACTGGAGTTTCCAACCTCATTGTCAACCACGAATTCAAGCTTGTGGGGAGATATGGTGCATTTTTTGGCTAGTATTGGTGTGTGAGCAAAGGGGACTTTATTTCCTTTACTGGGAGCTTTGCTAGGAGTAGTCGATCTTAGAGCAATTGGAGCCACGACTTGTGACAGTTGAGGGTCTGCTAAAGGAACGACGGAATGACTTGAGGTGACAGTGGGGAGATCCGAGGTTGCAGGGGTAGTCTCAGACTTCATAAGATTCTTTAAAGCCCTATGTACATAGTTTATGCTATACATATTTTGGAATTTATATAACCATCTATCATCCCTATTTACTTTATATTCTACCCCTGACCATGTCATAAAATTGTTTTGAGGATAGTCATAACGAACTACAACATTAGGTTATTATTTTAAAAGGGTAGGAGACCACATTGCACAACTTTACCTCCATCAAACGAGCATGGAGATGCCTCGTCCTGTGCTTCAGTCCCTGAGCCTGAAGGTTCGATTAATCGTGGAATAGAGGCTCGAGAGTTTAAGCTCGAATGTTTCTTTATGGAGGAGACCGTAAAGACAGAGCTTGTCCTCATGAAGGAGGTAATTAAGAGATTGTTTTCCATAGGGGAGCTTCAAAATTTCCTCCCGATGGTCCTTCATAGCCTGAGTAGGCTTTGGGCGGTTATAGTTGGCTACACAAATAACATTGAATGAGCATTTCGAGCTCGAAATGAAAGAATTAAAGTGAATTGTGAGAGAATACTTACAGATTTCTCTTACTTACATAAGAATATGGTCTTGTAGTTCGGGGGGTGGTTTAGTATGTCCTCGAACAACCTCTTCTGCCTTAAATAGCTCGATAGATAACAGAAGCCATCCCCACCTTGAGCTCGGGTAGGGTTGCTTTTCAGGAAAAATAGATATAGCATCTCATGTTCCGTGGGACCATCCCTATATGAATTAGACTGGAGTGGGAAGGGGGCAATACCGAAAAAGTCGGTGAACTTCCTGAAGTACTCTTTCAGGGGCAAGAGCGCCCCATCTCGAATATGCTCACGACTCCAGGCCGCGAGGTTAACTTTTCTCTCAGGGTTGTCCTCGCCTGAAGCAAAACAACTCATTTCCTTGGAGTTAGGGGGTCAACACACCAACTTGGCAGACAACTTTAATCTGTGATGGATAGTGTTTTTGATATATGTCTCGTGGATGTGATGGACTTCTGGTAGTGTTTAGCCTCGAAGAAAGTACTCTCCGTGGCAGGGATAGAAGAAACTTGGGGGGTAGTAGTGTGGTTGGTTGGCTCAAAGAACTCTCCATAGTTTCATAGGAGAGTCTGGCTGAGGGAAATGTTATTGTAACTTTACAGTGGTGATTTAGTAGGATTGGACAAATCTCGAGGTTTGGATCAAGATACACGAAAAAATCGTAGTCTTCTTCTCTTTCCTTCTTAAACCTTGGTAATTTGACATCGAAAGTGAGCTCGAATGTCTTCACGTTCGAGGCACTCCTCATGTTCCCAAATAAACCGTTGATTTCAAGTAAACAGAGATTCAACTCAAGAAGACGGTGAGTGGTAAGGGGTTGCAAGCTCGAGCCCCCACCAATTCTCTAAACACTGCATCATCTAACAAGAAAAAAGGGTGAGGGCCCATCACTTAGAAAGAATGGAAAGAAAATATCTTGATAACCCGGGCTCGCAAGCTCTAGATAACGAGATAGAATGATTCAAGACTAGAATAGCGAGGATATTCGTATGCCATAACCGAGTAGTTATAAGCTCGAGGCTTTAAAATTGATCCCACGTGGAGTGGGAAGATTACTTCCTAAATGGGCTATCTCGATTTTCTAGGAAGAAATGAGCAGTTACCCAAAATGGGGATACCATTGGTTTGTGCGTGTAAAATCCCTATTCTAAATTTCTAAGTCTTGTTCAACACGAAAACCACGACTACTATATTCAAAACCCAAAAAAGTTGCCCTTTTTAACCATATTTATCCTATAAGAACATATTTATATCACCAAATATCCTAAAAAAAATAGACCAAGATGCCCATTTTTCCCATAAATCCCCATGAATAGAATCTAGAATGCCAAAAAATAACATGCAAAACAAAGAGAAAATCAGAAACTGACACATTGGAAGTTGATGAGGAAACTGGAGTACCGATTGATAATATTTGTGCAAGGAAATCCTTGGGAACTCTTTTTCGAATGGAGATTGAGTGGGAAACTAAGGGATTTTGAAGATATCTTCCTTTTTTTTTTCAAGGAAGCGTGGAAGAAAACGCTCTAGTTTTGTTTGAAACATTGAGAATGAAAGTGGGGAGAGGGAACGAAAGAGAAGTATATATAAGCTGAAAAATGGGAAATCGGTAAAAGGATTTGGGACGTTAAAATTAAGTTGGCATTTGATCCGAGGGCTATCATTTAACCTAAAAAACTAACGGCAAATAGGGGCTGGTGAGAAGACGTGGATAAAAGAAGAGTAATTGAGTACTCTCGTTATCCATCCTTGTATTGACACGTGTCCACACTCGAGTGTGGTACATGGGCACATTTTCCAAAAAATAAGTTCAAAAGTTTTCTTCTCATGGGGTTCGAAAAGATACTTTTGAGGGGGAAAAATGTTACATCCCAAATATCGAGATATAAAAAGCAGCCTCAAAATGTAGGCTCGTAAGTGTTAAGATTAAATATGTACAGGGTAGTCGGCATGACTACTTAGGATAATAGTCAGTCGCGTTAAGGTGCCAAGTCATTCATACTCGAGCCTGTAAGGTGAGCTTGAGGGCAAAGGCTTCTTTCGATGTGTAGTCTCAGAAACCCGTCAGTTCACATTAGAGTCACGCTGAGCTCGATACATGAACCAGGCTCAATAGTGCGTATGCAGCTAAAAATCCATACAATCATGGGGATTTAACTTAAACCATGTAATCAACCCTATTTTTTAGGGATATTTATTTATAATTAATTCAATGGATTGTATTTTAATGTACAGATTTGTATTTCAAAGTCAAATCTTATGTATTGTAATATCCCTATGATTAAGGGAGGAAATTTGGATGTACTAGGCCTATAAATAGTCTAGACGATGGTCCTTAGAGGACACGCTCAATTCATGGATGCAAAAACTCTATGAAATTTCTTTGAAAGCTTTGATATAGAATGATAAATAAAAAGTGACTCATGGACTAGATTGATTTTTACGTGGTTATTTTTCGTTCTTCATTTCTTTCTGTTATCCCCATTTCCTGCATGGGCTCGGGGCCTTCGTCCAGGCCCATTGTCAGGGGCCATGTAATCATGCGGGCCCGGCCAAAGGCCTCCTGGTACGGAGAGTGTCCAAGGGGAGGGGTGTGGACCGGGGATGCATGTCTGGGCCTGTTAGAGGAGTCCGGCATGTCCCTCCGGGTCCGTCCTCCGAGACGATAGTCCGGGCGATGTATAGAGCGTTCGGACCCCCGCGACCTACGCGTCCAGGTCCCGGACCCTGATACGGTCCGGACCTGTGGTAAACGAAGCGGGACAAAGGTAAACGAACTCGGATCACCTCACCCCCGGTTGAAAGGGTCAAGCTTCCAGGACCCTGAAGCCGCCTCACTCCGCGTGGGCGTTGTCCCCACTTTTCACCTACAGAAAAGGCCACCTCAGGATTGCACGCCGTTGTTTCAGGTCTGCGCTGTCAAGTACTCTGACTGGTCTTGTCTCCTGAATCTGCCTCGTAACTCGAAGTGTCCAGACCAAAAGCACCGTTTTGTCGGGCGAGATATAGCTCTAAGGTCAACCTGTTGGGCCTTAGCTGGTTTGGAATTCATGTATTTTGTACCTTTTGTATTGGGCCTCCACTAGAAAGGCCAAGAATATCCCTATCTCCGATGGGCCCGGGTCGTACCCGGCCCAGACCCGGTGTTCCCATAAGCCTATAAATATAAGCTACTGAACACTGTAAAAGGGGTCTCTCTTCACCAAAAAATACAGTAACTCTGTCAAAATATAGAGGGAAACTCCATTGTAAAAGGTTCTTCAAGCTCTAATAATATAGACTCGTGGACTAAGGCTAGTTAATGCCCCAACCACGTAAAAACCCCGTGTTAATCTTCTGCTTTCATTATAATTATCATATAGATAATAGATATTAATATAGTTGCCGAAAATCTCGGTTAACACTTTCTAAATTATACATTTTATTAATTGCTCTTATTTTTAGTTTACAAAAAACGTCGTCAACAAAGAATAATCAAATTAAAAAAATATATATTCTAAAGTCAATACATCTAATAAAATCAAATTCAAAATAATAAAAGAAATAAACTAAAAGAATTGTTCAAAACAATGAAATAAATTTCTTTTAATAAAACTAAAAACTATAAAATAAACAGAATTTCTTTAACGCTTTCTTGAACTAGATGTTTTCTCTCTATTATTTCTAGTATTTTTATCTCCATCTCCAAGATCCTCTTGATTGCTTAAGTGTCTGTAAAGAAGAACAAAAATATAATTAATGGTTTCCAAATAAAAGATTCAGAATGATACATTATAATCTACTATTAAGCTTAAGGTAAAGGCAAATTATATTTACTTTTTTTGCAAATGTGGTCTTGTTTGTATATCCTCATAGACAGAATCTGACATATCACGAGCGTATTCAATTTATTCAAACTTTTTCCTCAGCTTTTCTTTCATGGTGCTAAAAATATAAAATCTTGCCATGTGATTTGATCTCAACCAATCAGCATATTTCTCATGTTCCTTTCCTTGCATCTCATGATGGCATAGGAGGAGGTAGTCTTTCATTAAAAATATTTTTAAGCTTTTAAGCCAAAAAATTAAAAATAAAGTTAAATTTATCCATCCTCCTTCATCATCTTCAATTAGTTTTACTTTACTTATATGCTCATCAATCATTCGATGCATGACAGGGCACACAATGAGACTGTAATTGGGTGGCAACACTTTTATGACTGAAAATAAAATACAGCATTATTACTATTTGAAAAAATATCAATAATTTGGAAATTAAATATAATGCATGAATGCAACAATTAAAACACATAAACTTAGCATTTACTGTTCCATGATAAAATTACCCAACAAATAAAGTGTCGCCTTAGGGTCGGTCTAGTTAAATTCACATAGCTTATAAGACAATCTTATCAATAATTTGGAAATTAAATATAATGCATGAATGCAACAATTAAAACACATAAACTTAGCATTTACTGTTCCATGATAAAATTACCCAACAAATAAAGTGTCGCCTTAGGGTCGGTCTAGTTAAATTCACATAGCTTATAAGACAATCTTATCATTATTATTTAAAACTTAAAATAACTCTTATTTTATCTTTTAAAAATAAAGTACCCCTGGTTTGGTCAAGATACAATTATCCACTGCAAAAGCTTAATTCCATCTTTGTTAGTGTAACCCATGATTTCAAAATTCATGACTTAACTTAGAGAATGTCTCCTTAGGATTGGTAAAGCCTAAAATACATCACTCTTTTCTATCTTCGTAAGAATCTAATCTTGATATTAATACGTCTAAAAACCTTCTTTAGGGGGATGCAAACAAAGCCGCCTCGAGGTCTTATTCATATTTCACAATGTTGTACTACTAATGGAGACCATAGGTCACAATGAGATGTTCACCTTCTCCCACTTACTATTTTAGAATAATTTTTTTTATTAGAACTAATCAATTAATTACTAGTTTGTTGATAACCCTATGAATGGAACTAATTCCAAAATACATTTAATTATAAAAGAGTTTGTTTCTACAATTAATGTGATTTAGATAATTACCCATTACATTCATCTCACTTTACTAAAATACTTTTTAAATCAACTTGGTTATCTTAAAGACCTATAAAAACTATTGCATTTATTATGGTGTGATTTACCAAGATTTAACTAATTTAAGACATAGCAGTTTAGATGGAATTGATTTCTCCAAACAATTCATATAAACACTCAATACAATCCTAGATAATCATGTTTCTAAAAGATGCATGATTAATCAAAACTTTGTGGGGCTTCATGAATGGCATGTAATTGACTAATGCATGATCATGTTACCAATCAAATATTAATTACCATTTATTTAAATAAATAAACAATAAATGATGAACCAAGTACTATTGGGTATTTCTAAATTTACAACCCTGTAAAAAAAATAGAAATAAAATTATAAAATGGCATTTAGTTGTTTGCAAGACTCCAAGAATGCTTCTCTTCTCATATTGGCTCATCTTTATAATTTTTAGGAATTTATTAGGCCCAAATAATTAATTAGAGACTAATTTTCTAATGTATTTATTAAATTAAAACTAACTTTTTAATTAAATAACAATTTTTGTCATATTTTTAATTTAGTTGAATTTAAATAATAAAATAAATCAAATTCAAATCATTATTTAAACTTAAGATAAGATCTTAACCAACTAAAATATATTTTTTTCTAACAAAAATAAAATAAGATAATTAATTTTTCAAATTCAAACAATTTTAAAAATCACTTAAATAAAAGATAATCAACACAAAAATAGGGATTTTATTGGGCACCAAGATTGGTGCCCTAGGGTTAGGGCCGGCAGCACTAAAGTGCTCGGCATGGCTGGCTGGCTGGCATAGGGACATCACTAAGGGGACCAGGTGTGGCATGGTGCACACATGAGGCTTGTGCTTGGGCGTAGGGGTGTGGTTCAACTAGGCAGACGGACGAGCGCAAGGCGGTGGAGCCATGCAGCTGGGCGCTGGTGGTCGTGGGCCTGACGTAGGTGCATGGGACACCTTAGGCGTTGGGAGCTCGGGCTCGTGGGGCTTGCGCACAGCTAGTGGCTCAGGTACTTTTTTCTCTTGTGTACAAAATTTTTCAAATTCGAATGTCAAACCTAAATATTACAAAAACTCATATGCCATGTATGGCTTACATAAGATCTAGAAATTTAACGATCATATAATTGACGATCCATCATTCAACCATACATTCAGAAAATACATCCATCCATTCAATATACATATCAACATATATGTAACAAATGCAAGAAACTCACACAGCATTTAATATATATATAGCCTACTTTGGTACCAATTGTTGGTATTAAATGAGAAAAATAAGAATACGCATTGGAATAAGATCTTTTAAAAATTTATTAATACCAGTTAGGATTATATATATATATCTATATTAAATAACACAAAAGGAACAGAGATTACATCTCGTAGCCTATCAAGTGTCCTTGAATCTTTTCGTATAAATCAACAATCTTCCTATCCTTTGTGAAAGCTCGCACTTTAGCCTTTTAAGCCAATCCTCAAATACGCAAGGACGTGTGTGGGAACGTAGGATTTAAAGGCTGATTTAGACTCTCTAGAAACACTCAACCCATAAGATTTATAGATGTTAAGAAAATTCTATCATTTCTTTCTTGAGAGAGTCTGACAGTCAAAAACAACTTATTAAACCGTTTCTTAATGTATCGCTTCCTTCCAGGTTTATAAAGATAATTAATTAATTTAATTAATATTTATTTTATATAAAATAAATTGTTCATTTACATTATTTTAATTATTTAATTTAAATCATATTGAAAAAGAATAATTAAATAAAAAAATTAATTTGAAATTCAAAATTCAAATCCCAGGGATAGGAAATATCCCTCAGTGGCACCACTCACTGTACACTACAGTGAGTGGTGTGAGCCACTTAGTGGCTCTCCCTGATTTTCTCATTTGTTTGTTTAATTAATATTTAAGATAATATATTTATCCCAAAATAAATATCAGTAAATTCAAAATTAACTTTACCTTAGAATATCATTTTTAAATAAATAAGTAAATATCTTATTATAAGATAATTATCAATCTATCTATATATTAATCCAAACATGATTCATATTTCTTTTAACATATAGTTTTTCAAAATAAAAACTATACAGTTAAATAATTAATTACCTCACAATTAATCAATTACCCATAATTATCACATAATTATTTACTTGCCCTGAAAAATTAATTCATTTGTAATTAATTCATTCTCTCTACAAATCTTCCCTATGACATCCTTACCGTGGATAGTGTAGGACAGAGGTGATCTGGGAACCATGGACCTATAATACGAAGCTCCAATAAACCATATTATTAATTAAGTTCTTTAATCTAATAATCTTATTTATTAATTCCATGATTACTCCACAATAAATATGGAATATCACTATAAATATGGAATTTCACTCTAAGTATTTGTAGAATTATACTTATAGGGTTTGCTTTGTAGTCCATTGATATAATCAATAAATGTAGTTTTGTCCTCAAATTATTGGTTCGTCAATTAGAGCTCGTAAAAATTATCGTTTTACTCTTCTAATTATCTCTTATTCTTTAAGTACCATTAAGTCACTAGTGAATTATTAATCTATAATCAAATTATAGATTTGAGCTCAATAACTATTCAATTCCAGAATTAACCCTTAACAGAACCAATGTTTGATCCGTTAGGAAAGTATGGATTTTATTATTGTAAATCATGTTCCCAACCATTCATTATATTGAATCTCCAAAACAAAAGTCACTAGCCTCATTATACTAAGAAACCTTAACGAGTGAATCAAAAGATCCAATAAGCACAAACAGGAGTTCATGACTACTCAGGATTTAGACTGGTCTACAAATGATGATCTATTATGATAAGAATTAAATCTTTATGGAAAATAGTAAGTTTATAAAGATAGTTAATTCATATCGATGGTGTCATATATAATCTCTATTATATACAGTATCTTTACCAAGATGTCTATCCACATCAGTAATTTGAATCTAGAATACTTGCATCTCGTATGCTTAGTAAATCGTATTAGTAACCATTCATTAAAGATTCATTACTTTAATATGGTACTGACTATTTTATTCATTGTATATAATTTTAATTCTCTCGTACTAATACAAGATCATATCCTCATAAATGAATATGGAATTTTCTTGATATTTATATAAATTATTCAAATAATAATTATAACATTAAAATATAATAAAAGTGTACTTTTATTTAAATCAATAAAATGTATTTACATGATTTTATGGCATAAATCCTAACATAAACCTCATTAGGAGTTTTGGGACGCTAGACCTACACCTCGCACAACATGCCTAGACACATAAAAAAAGGAGACAATTTTTATTAACTAAGTGAATTAATGTATATCTATAAATATATTTATACCAACAAAACAAAGAAAAAATAAAATCCTCTTGTGGAGTATAGAACCACCCACCTTTTGGAATGTCAAACAACAATGCTCCACCAAACCAAGGTAAATGTTAGTGTAAAAAAGGCTCTCAAAGAGAAGGATTATTTATATAAAATCCAAACCCATTGTAGCCATTGCATTCAATATTCCAATCCATGGTCAGAAATGAAGCCTTACCCCCACCTTTATGCACCTTGGGATCCACAAGAAGGAATGATAGGCTCACATTTACTCTCAAGAAACCATGAGGATCACCCCTACATAGTGTTCTTCTTCATACCACAAAAACAAAGAAACACATTAACACCACATGTACCTTGAAGACAACATAAGGTAAAGTCAAAGGCCCTCTCATAGACTTGGGGGAAAGTGTGGATACCAAAAATTCCACACTAATAAAAGACCCCCAACTCATGTCTGCAGCCATTCGAAGGACACGATAACCATGACCAAAGCACCGTTAGTCTCTCAAAGCATCAACTCGAGATGGAAGCTATCAAACATGGTCTCAATATTATGACTTTGCGCCCATGCATGTAGCTCACCCTACGCCTAACACATCAGTCTCACATGAGTGCCCCCGCCCCCCCCCCCCACACGAGACGCGTGTAGCACGTCTGAAGTCATGCCCACTAGCAAAGTCACCCCACAAGACGCTGACCTCGCACTATGGGTCATGCAACACGGTCTCGCACTGAGGGGTCTCGCGCCAGACTCCATGGCCTCGTGCAAAGGAAACCCGTGAGATGATGACCTCATGCCAAGGGTCGCTGACCTAGTTGCAAGGGTCCCTCGACATGGCCTCGCGCCTAAGGTCCTGTGACACGACCTCGTGCCTAAGGATCCATGACACAGCCTTGCGCCTGGCAACACAGCCTCATGCCTGGCGACACAGCCTCGCGCCAAGGGTCTCACGAGATGATCGCCTCGCATCTAGCGATGTGGCCTCGCGCCAAGGGTCCTGTGAGAATCTTCACATCTCACCCTTATAGAACAACTCACAAGGCCATTGTCTCCCATGCCTCTTTGAAACATCTGCTCTGCTGACGAGGCCTTGCCTTACTCCCTATGGTAGGTGTCACCAGCGAGGCGCGCCTCCCATATTTATCTCAATCAAGGCCACAATTTTTCCAACACTTAACAAAACATAAATAAGCTTGAAGCACAAGCATATCTTGGAAAATTAAGAACAACCATCAAGTACGAGGTACGTGCACGGGTACGAGTACGACATGTATGACCATGAAAATGATAGAGGCGTGACCCTGACCGTGGCTTCTCACAAAATGTAAAGTCCAAAACCTCCTGAATATACGTACGGGGAGAACTAGGAAAGGCCGAACAATTACTTGGTGTCCACTCATAAATGTTGAAGACGACTAAGTAGGTCATTCATGATAACCCATAAGTTCTCCAACACTTAGTAGAATACAAAGACACTTGGATCAAAGGCATATCTTGGAGGAACAAGAACAACCATCATATACGGGGCATACATACGAGTATGAAACGTACCAGCCTGAAGAGGTTAGAGGCTTGGCCCTAGCATCTGTATAACACAAGTAGTGGTGGTACGAAATTGTACATAGAGTGGTGGCACTACCTGCATACCTCTAACCACGTACTAGGGCTAACACCACACCCTTCAACACCACTATGACTTGTGCCACTACCCTAACAGTGCACCTTTATACTATCTTGTCCCCCGGGACCATTATGTATCAAAATTAATTAGAGCTCCACTATAAATAGATCCCCACCCCCTCAAACAAAGGGGTTGGAAAATTCATTATATACACAGGCTATTAAGCAATATATGTGTCCTTGCTCCATCGTTGTTTTGTATTTTTCTTCTTCCATTTCTTTGTATGTTCATTCTAAGTCATTTTCTTACTAAGTTTTGAGTTTTCTGACCTAACATCGTTGATGAGTTCTTACCGTCAACCCATTGTTATTTGTAAACATTTGTGAAATATTAGCCTTGGTGACATCCCTATTCTTCAGGCACAACCAACAAAGCATCCTCGAGACCATATTTGTAAGTTTTACGATATACTCTTGCGCAACCTGATGAATGGCCTCATATGCCCAATATTGTAGTGTCGAGGCATAACCATACAAATTGTACTTCGACTCTTTTTGTAGCCCTTAACTTCCTTCTTCTTACGATACATCTCCTTCTGGTGATGCATGTCTTTCTTCAAGCAGTAATAAGCTTCTTGAAATACACTTCCCTCATGGATAGTTGAAGAAGTAGTCAACATCCTAAACAAACTCCAGTATATTTAACCATATATTTAACCTGCCCTCTTGGGCACATAGAACCCCTTCAACCAAGAAATAGAGGCCCATGTTATACACATTTTCAACATCTTGGCAATTTCTGAAAGCAATCTCCATTTAAGAGAGCTTTACTTTATCACCATCATTGAAATACTCCATTATCAAGTGGGACTGGTTAGATGTTCCTCCAACTCTGCGTCTGACGGTCCAGCACTGAAATTCAACCTTGTCATCAGAGCAAACTCACCTCTACTGAATCTACAGGCCTTTAAGGACAAATAGAAATGCAACTCATCATCTTTTTTACTCACAATCTTCCTCAATAATAGTTGATGAAACATAACTCTAGAGAATTGTAATTCTGGAGCTGGGAAGAACTATTTGAAAGGGGATTTCCTCGCACTTTCTAGCAACCTGAGTTTCACAAACCTTTTTTTAATTTGTAGTCAAATGATTACTACACCTATATGTTACTCAACCGGGAAAGTGATCTTGAAACGGAATAAGCAACTTCGGCATCTGCATCGACAAATGAAAATAGTTAGTAAGAAAACAAAATTGGGAAAAACATGACACAAATTTTATAGAAAACACAGTTAAACGAGGACATCTAGACACCATCGATCTCCTATCGAGCTTTCTTCAAACTACCAGAGAAACCTATCGAGCCACTATCGAGCAACTATCGAGCCAGTTTTAAAATCTAAAAAAAACAAAGCATCTATCGAGCCATTCGATCCCATTGATGATATATCAAGCTAATAACGAGAAAAAAAGAATCAACCTTAATACGGAACCATCGAGCATCTATTAAGCTAATATCGAGCCCAATTATATCAATCCTTCCGAGTTTCTATCGAGCCTACTATATCAACCCTATCGAGAAATATTGTATACCCCATCGAGCTCATATCGAGCCCTATTGATCTCATCATATTGAGCCCTATCAAGTTCTAATGTATCAAGCCTATCAAGCTCATATCGAGCATCAATCAAGCCCTAATGATCTATATTGTATTCATCCTATCAAGCTCATTTCGAGCATCTATCGAGCCCTATTGTATTCATCCTATCAAGCTCGTATTTATCTTCTATCGAGCAACTTCAGCATACCTAGAAGCAAAAACCCAAAAGCTCAAATTGACAAACCGAGTCCACAAATTTACAAATGACAAAAAAATGAAGTTCCAACATGCTTTGATGTTCATAAATGTATTTGGGTTTGAGATCTTACCATTTCTCTGTCATGAAGGGGTTCTCGGAGGTCTTCGACTATGGAGGTGGATTTTGGCAGAGTGGGTCTCGACTTTTACTCAATTCCATCACGAGGAGATGTTTCTTGCTGGAGCTAGGTCGCGATGGAGTTGGGTCACATTGAACATGGGTTTTCGCCGACAAAGAGAGAGAGGGAAAGATATTTTTTTGGTGTGAAAGAGATGGGATTTAGGTGTTCGCTGAGAGAGAGAGAGAAAATTAGTTTAGGTTTTTTTTTGGGGGGCGGGGGGAATGAGAGGGGTATCTTCCGTATTAGGAGAATCATTAGCATCAAAATGATATGTGAATAGTTGATGATATTTTTTAAATTATGATACACTATTAGGCATAGAAACTGAAATTTCGCATATAAAATAACAAATTTAAGTAGTAGTTTAAGGTTAATTGAACCTGAAGCTACTGCCAAAACTTAGTTTTTATTATTATTATTTATTTTTCTTATTTGAATATGTGCATATACACACATTTTGGGAGTAAGGTGCCCGAGAAAACACTAATATACTACAATATCAAAAACTAATATATCGCTAGTAAACTTATATACCATAAACTTAAAAAAAATCAATTGATATGAAATAACAATAACGAAATTTGAAATAGTATAACATAAATAATGCATACATAGTGTTAACAATAATAATAAAAATTATTAAATTTTATATAATATTAACCATACAAGTTTGATATACCATGCTATTGACTAGCGATTTGGTCAACGACACAGAGTCACTAAAAACGATAAGAATTAATAAACTGAATGCAAGAACTAAAAAGACACAAAGATTTTATAGTGGTTCAGCCCCAGAGATTGGTAATAACCTACGTCCACTTAGTGGTTTTATTGATGTAAACTTTGAAACCTACAATCAGCGAACTAGGGTTCACTAAGTTTCACAAGCTCCAAAGTAGAATACAAAAGTCATGTATAAAAACACTTGTTCTCTCTGAATACAAGTTATTGTGTATCCTTCAATGATTCTCATGAATCCTATTTATAGGCTCCAAGATGTACATATGGGCCTATGGGCCATGTTCAAGTTTTGTTACAAGCATATTTGAATAATAACAAAAATAATGATATTTACATATAAAGATAGTCAAATATCTTAGAAATATCCCACTCATAATTGTATTTGAACTCTAGCTTCGTTTTGACGAACAGATCTGGTCACATATGTTAGCACATCTTCTTCCTTAATGTTCAGCATATTCCTTACGTCGATCGAGCAGCTTAATTTTCCTTTTACTACCTGATCGTTGGTCGACCAGTTCTCTAGCAATAATAAGTCATGTGCTATCTTCGTGCACCTCGACCGTGCCACATCATCATGAAAATATTTTGGGTAAACATTTGCCGCCCCCCCCCCCCAAGTTTATTTTAATGTTATTAGCATTTGATAAACTTATTCGACCAGCTTTTCAGGTGACCTGTCACATCCAACTACTTACTTTCTTGAAAAAGGCAAGTAATCATGGCCTTTACAGTTTTCCAGAAACGATTCGACGGTTATTGCTATTTCCCATGCAAAAACCCTCAAATCTCATCATTACACAACAAATATCCTTGGTCATTATGAATACTCCTCTCCTTCCTTTATTCCATTTTTACACGATCTCTCTCTCTCTCTTCAAGAACACTCAGAAAAAACCTCCAAGAAACTCAGACATTTCAGTGCGATCTGAAACGTCTTCGAGCAAATCTGAGCAAAAATTTTATGATTTCTTCTACAATCCACATTCCATGTAAGTTTCTGATCCCATCCTCCTACTTTTTAAGTAGATTTCATGTATTTTGCCTCTGATTTACACGTATCCACTACTGGGTTTATACTATTCTTGCGAATTTTTTGGGTAAACGGGTTTAGGCAAAAACACATAGGAACATTAGGATAAAGATAGGTATTGTAGGCAACATTGTGCATAAAACAATGTTTAAGGTGTATTTACACTGATTTCGGGTCCAAAATCGATGTGAAAATTCAATTTTTGGTATTTCAGAAAAGCTGGGTTTTTTCCGCCTGTTTTCGAAGTTGAAAAGTTTTTTTGAAAAAACTTTTCAAATTCACTTTTTGATCTGTTTTTCCACACTGATCACATATTTATTGTGTTTTTATCAAGATGTTGTTGGTCGTATAAAATCTTAACTTTTATACACGAGCAGCGTCATCCTTGCTTTTCTTTTTCTTCTATCTACTAGTCGTAGATTCTCACTTCCCCTTTGCTCTTCTCAGATATTCATGCATGATACCTGGGGAGGTGAGAGACCAATAGAGGATGATCTTCTCTCTTTGCTGTTCGAGGATCAAGAGCATTCCTTTCTGCCTTTTTGAGAGCTCTGGCCTCACACCCAAACCCTACGACCAGTCCTCCTCACAATCGTTCATAGAACCAACCAAATATGGGTCATGTCAAACACATCGCTCATAGAAAAAGAAAACCCACAAACTCTCCTACCAACTAGCCTACAACCTCTCCTACCAACCAGCCTGCAGCCAATACTGAGGGTCCTTCAAATGATCCTCAACCTTAAATTTTTCACCACCAGATATCCAGCACAAAGCTCGTCCACGTGATGGCCTTCGAGCAGAGGTAGCCAAGTACATCGCCCCTACTAGCGCCATATCGACCAGGATAGTGGCCAAATGTCCCAAGAAGTACAGGCTTCCTGGGATTACTTTACAGAAACCTACACCCAATCAGAGGGCAAACTTGCCCGAAGGCACCTATAGCGCCTGGTTGAGGTATCATATAGAAGCGGGGGCAATCTTGCCCTTGCACAATTTTTTCCAAGGGGTGGCCAATTATTTCGAGGTCGCCCCTTTCCAAATAATTCCCAATGGATATAGAGTACTCTCAGCACTCTATATCCTATACAACCACAAAAAAATGCCCTATGCCTACCCCTCATGAGATCAATTGTCTGTTCAATCTCAAGTCCAACCCCAATCAAAACATCACGGGGTTTTTCTATTTCTACCACCAGGAATCTACTCGCACATTCCTCAGTGACATAACCTACAAGTCCAATGTAGGAAGGTACTTCCAAGAGTACTTCCTTACAACCGACTTGGTCACAGACAACATGGCCTTCACACGAGGTAATAAATTTTTTAATCTTCGTTCGACATTTATCTAGTCGCTTTGCATTTTTCGCTTGTTCTTTGTTATTTTCCCTTGCTATTAGGTCCATGGTATCGACTGTACCCCACTCCAGAAATGGAGATAAGAGCCACAGCCCTGGCCAACATGACAAATATAGAAAAGAGCGTCAAAGAGCAGGTCCCGGAGAGCAACCTGAAGCTGGTCGGCCTTTTAGAACACCACTAGGGTGTGAGAGAATCAACTACGGGGAGTGCCACCAGAGACGACACTGAAGCATAAGAAAACCTCGAGCAGCTGCAGGATGTGTCATAGCCCCAAAGGCATCGACCAATTGGAGTGACCATTCGAGAGCCCAACCCCAATACTCAACCAGTCAGCACCCCTTCCCAACATGGGAGGGGAAAACAAAAACTACCAGAATATGCTGGTCCTATACTCGAATCCTCTTACGTGAACGGTATAGATTTTTCTCTCTTAAATAAACTGCCCATTCCTTATCATTTATTTGATAGGGACGACAACTTTAAATTTACGACCTGTAATTTTAGCTTGGACTTCTTTGAGGTAGATAGTGAGTGTACCAGTAGTTCTTTAAATAATGTAGCGACCAGTAGCTATAGTTCGGGTATACTACTTAGAATTTATTTTTAGTTTGCTTCCTTATCATGCAAAACTATTTCTTGACCTATCAGCTCATTGTTTTTGTTTTTGTAGTCATACAATCTGACGACGCATACGACATCTACGCCTTTGGAGGCACATCGGCGAGCACGAAGAAATTCTGGAGAAGCCAGTGGGGAACCTTAAAGAAAAAGGGCTCAACCAGAGGACCCTCCAGCTTTTATTCCTTCTAGAACAACTACACCTCCCCCTCCTCCTTGCATTGGGTCTTCCACCGACCAGACGGGAGGATCATTGGCAGCGGAATTGCTGAGCAATGCTTATAGCTCAACAAATGATAAACTGCAGAAACTATCCAAGCACCGCCGCAGCCAGGAGGCCTTTGCCTGACTCCCTTCATTGAAACCCAGCCAGGTCCTTGCTCGTGGGTTCAATGAAGTATTCAGTGTAAGTTTCTTCTGCATTGTATTTTAGTCAAACAACATTTCATTTTATTAGCTCTGATAGCTTTATTTTTCCACTGTTCTCAGGGTATTCTTACCATGACCAATGGTTGGCGCCACGCTGAGGAGATCGATTTAAAGCATGCTGAGGAGATCAAGGCATGGGAGGCTAAGGTTAAGGTAGCTGAAGACGAAACTGTTGTTTTAACCGAGGAGCTGAAGAAAAGGCAAGAAGATCTGGCTAAGGCTATTGTGGCTAAGGAAAAATTCAAGGAAGCTTATGAGACCAACTATAAGGAAGCAGCCAAGCTGCAAGAAGATCTGGAGGCTAGCATGAATGAGGTCACTGTTCTGGAGGAGCGAGTCAAACTACTCGAGGAGAAAAATTCCCAAAACTTGGAGAGGTTCTGAGGAGCCATCTTCAACTGCTTTTACATGTTTTGGAAGAATAATCAAGATGTGAATTTTGATTACCTTCCTGAGCAGGTAAAACAAGTTGAACTTGCCAAGTGCACTACTCGCCTGGAAGAGGAAAGTTCCCAAGAATCTCCTTGGCGATGGGCATAGATGGTGCCAAAGAAGAAGTCAGCCTTTCAATCGATCAACAACCTTAACAAGACCCCCCCTTCAGCCGCATAATAAATATGTTTATTTATGTAACTAAAACACCTGAATAACTTGTTCATGGTGTTGAGACAATTTGCTGCCTAAGGTAGTTTTATTTATCTTTTAATATTTTTAATTACATCCGAGCAGCAATTTCTCTTGGTGTAAAGACATTTCATTTTGATATTATAGCAGTTGCACATTATTATTGCTATTATAATATCTGCTCGTATGACCAAACTTAGCATAACACTTTATTATGATTTCACAAAATTAACTAAAAAATTTTAAAAATACTCTAAGTGTCGTAGTATGCTTTCCCTTATTTTGCTCATGTGCTTACATATGTTTATGATATGCATATGCTTTGCGCACCTAGTATCTTATATGCCCCCTAAGTGATCGAGGAGTATAAGGTTCTCGATCACTTTCCATTGACCAATACATGTTCGAACATTACTGCTCGTGTACTTATAAACAATTAACGATGATATAGCAAAACACATGTAATGAGCAAATACTTGTAAGAAATACAATGTTTGGCAAGAATAACTGGCTGCGCATAATTCCTTTTATTTCTCGTAATAAAATGGACAAGATTCATGTATGTACGAGTGATCAAAAATTGATCTTACACTTATAAGCAACCATCCCTCGAACTAACCAACCCTTGTTCAAGAACTTGTAAAAAGTAAATTTAATACAAGCCAAATCTATAAAAAAAAATTGTTCATTATTAATACTAGCGTAGGTGTTCTCCATCCCAATAGCGAGGAATGAGATCTCCATTTAAGCGAGCAAGTTTGTATGTACTTGGTTGAAGGATTTCTTTAATCTAATACGACCCTTCCTAGTTTGGTCTGAGTACTGCAACAGCCTGATCACGAGTGTTAAGAAAAACTCTTCTAAGTACCGAATCTCCCACGTCAAACTTTCTTTCGCGTACTTTAGAGTTAAAATATCAAGCGACATTTTGTTGGTAAGGTGCAGCTCGTAGTTGAGCTTGCTCGCGCCTTTCGTTGACCAAGTCCAAAGACTCCATTAATAACTAGTTATTCATGCTCTAATCATATGTCAGCCTTCTATGCGATGGTGGATCTAACTCAACGGGTAACATTGATTCATACCCATAGGCTAAGGAAAATGGTGTATGGACTGTTTTCGTTCGGTGAGATGTCCTTTACGACCAGAGTACTTCTGGCAATTATTTCGGACACACTCCCTTTGCTTCTTCGAGCCATTTTTTTAGTGTGTCCTTCAGAGTTTTGTTAACAGCTTCAACATGTCCTTTGGCTTGTGGGTGGGCGACTGACGAAAAGCTCTTCGTGATACCATGCCGCTCGCAGAATTCGGTGAAAAGGTTGCTATCAAATTGTGTGCCATTATTTGATACAATCTTTTTCGGCAAACCATATCGGCATACAATGTTTTTGACAACAAAATCAAATACTTTCTTGGTCATGATTGTTGCGAGTGGTTCAGGTTTAGCCCACTTATTAAAGTAGTCAACAGTAGCTACTGCATTTGCTTAAGCTCATTTGGAGCTACTCGAGGTATCATGGAGAATCATTGGCATTTATCGCACTTCTTAACGAATTCTATGGAATCTTGGATCATTGTAGGCCAGAAATACCCTAGTCGGAGAATCTTCTTTGACAATCTTTGCCCCCCAGCATGATCTCCACAGAATCCTTTATGCACCTATTGCATCAATTCCTTAGCCTTTTCCTTGGAGATGCACCGTAATAAAGGCATTGAGTATCCCCATCTATTTAAGATTCCATCAAACAAGATAAACCGAGTTGATTGCCTTTGAAGCATCCTCTCCTTATTCCTATCTACTGGTAACAATCCTTGTTCGAGATATTGTATGATGGGAGTCATCCATGTGTCAAACACTTGTATTACCAGAGAGGATTCTTTCGCTTGAATGCTTGGTGCTAATAAACATTCAACCAGTACTATGCTCAAAGTGTCGGCATCTTTGGCGCTTGCTAACTTGGCTAAGGCATCGGTGTTTGAGTTCTGGTCATGAGGTACTTTCTGGAGAGTATACTTCTCAAACTGTGCTAGTAAATCCTTCACGTTGTTTAGATAAGCAACCATCTTAAGACCCCTAGCCTGATATTCTCCAATAATCTGATTCACTACTAGCTGAGAGTCACTGTATATTTCTAGTGAGTTTATGTTCATATCCTTGGCTAGTCTTTATCCTGCAAGCAGGGCCTCGTACTCGGCTTCATTCTTGGAGTTGTAAAGTTGAATCTGATCGCACAGTGAAACCAATGTCCCTCGGGGGTGATTAAGATCAGTCTTGCCCCCGCGTTGTGCTCATTAGAGGATCCGTCTACGAACAATCTCAAGGGGAGTTTGATTTTGATTATTTGTTTCTATCATTAGCTCGCTGGTAGGGAGTCCGATGTATTCAACAACGAAATCAGCTAAGGCTTGTCCCTTTACTGTTGCTCGAGGTGAATAGGAAATTTCAAACTGCCCCAGCTTAACTGCCCATTTTAATAGTCGACCAGCGGCTTCAGGTTTCTGCAAGACATTTCATAGTGGCTGGTCAGTAAGCACAATTATGGGGTGAGCTTGAATGTAGGGTCGTAGTTTGCTAGACTCCAGTATCAAGTAGTAAGCCAATTTCTCTATAGGCGGATATCGTAATTCCGTCCCACTAGCTTTTTACTTACGTAGTATACTGCTTTTTGAATGTTGTCTTCCTCCCTGATTAAAACAGCACTGGCAGCATACTCTGTTATGGCTAAGTAGATGTATAAAGTCTCTCCTTCAATCGGCTTGGAGAAAATGGGCGGTTGCAACATATGGGCTTTGAGCACCTGAATAGCCTGTTTGCATTCTTCTGTCCATTCAAACTTTTTGTTTCCTCTGAGTATATTAAGAAATGGGACACACTTGTCCGTAGACTTAGATATGAATCTACTAACAATTCTTCCTGTCAGGCTTTGCACATCTTTGACTTTGTCTGGTGAGTGCATCTCGATCAGTGCTCGAATCTTTTTAGGATTGGCTTCGATTCCTCGCAAGTTTACTATGAATCCAAAAAAATTCCCTGATCCAACACCAAAAGAACACTTTAAAGGATTTAGCTTCATCTGATATTTGTTCAAGACATTAGATCATTCATGTAGGTCCTTAATGTGTTCACCGACCTTTCTTGACTTGACCATCATATCATTGACGTAAACTTCCATGTTATTACCGATCAATTCTTTGAACATGTTTTTGACTTGTCAATGGTAAGTCGCACCAGCGTTTTTCAAACTGAATGGCATTACTTTGTAACAGTAAAGTCTTGTATCTGTTCTAAAGCTAGTGTGGTCCTCATCAGGTGGATGCATACTAATTTGATTATAACTGGAGTACGCATCCATGATTGATAAAACTTCATGTCTTGATGTAGCATCGATCAGCTGGTTGATTCTTGTAAGTGGGAAACAATCCTTCTGGCAGGCTTTATTAAGGTCAGTGAAATCCACACATGTCCTCCACTTACCATTTGTCTTTGGAACTAGTACAGGATTAGAGACCCTGGATGGATAAAATGCTACCCTGATGAATCCATTTTCCTTCAGCATCTCGACTGTAACGCCCTGGATAGCCAAGACCGCTACACTGTGTGTTTATAAAGGTGTGAGACTTGCTAATCAAGCCATTTATTCAAAGCGTGTCATTAGCTAAAGTGTTCTAAGGCTAAAAGACATTTTGGCCTCAAAGAAACATTTTATAAATTACAAACAATTTACAGAAGGGATCCCCAAAAGTACAATGTTTAAAAGCCGGTTTACAAAATTCAACAGTTAAGAGTAAACATTAGCCATTCTAAGGAAAAATACAAGGTTCTGGTCCTCTCATCCCTGTAATCTCCTCAACTGTGGCGGCTGAGTGGCCTAACATGTACATTCACCCTGCAGAGCTCTCTAATCAGGGTTGATCAATCTTGCCCTAGTCTTTACCTGCACCACGCAGCACCCGTGAGTCGAGGCCCAGCAAGAAAAAAACATACACAACATATACAATAATGACAATCAAATACTTTAATGAGCATGTTCAGTCATTCAATCCATAGCATGTAAGCATACTTCAAGGTACAAACAAACCTCATCTATACTTATATTATTCAATAATCTCACCAATTCACATTTATAGCCAATACAATACTCAATTCACACAATAGCTAGGGCCAACACCTTAGGCCGCACCCTCTATTTAACCCACTGACTCTGGCCCGCTTAAACCGAGCTCAGTGCATAATAAGTTGTCCTCAGATACCAGTGTCCGAGTCGCGCCATTTGCGCAAGTTAACCATGGCACGCTTAGGCCGTTGGTTCACAATTTACATGGCGTAATACCATTCTCTCACTCATATATATCAGGGAGCCCTTAGTCCCGTTCAAATATTCAACGGGTATAGTTTTCTTACCTTTGGCTTCTAGATGAGCTAGTTACGGGTGATACTCCTTGAGCGCGATCCGATCCCCGAGCCCTAGCTTAGCACCTAGTCACAACCATGATGAAGGATACCGTTAACAATCTTAAATGAGTTTCTAAACCAATTTCTAGTCACCGGAACATTGGACTTCACCAAATATGGTAAAAGATTCAATCCCGAGCACCCTAGGTTAAATTCCCAAGCCTAAAATCTCAAAATCCCTTAAGGGCCCCGGCATAGGCCATCCATGCCGCGGCATGGCCCCAAACAAAGCCCTCCTAAGGCACAAAAACAGGTAAGGGCCGCGACCCTACATGGACCATGCCGCAGCCTGCCCTCCTTCCTCAGCACATCTCAACTTCCAAGAGCCGCGGCTCACCAAGAAATATGTCGTGGCCCGACCCTTCGAACCCAGAAAAACCCACCATTTTCAACCTCTAAACCTCACTTTAGGCCATCCCAAAGTTCCCAACTCAAAACCAATTAATAACAACATCATTATAATGATTTAAACATCACAATTCCACCAAAAATCCAGCCTAACACTCACCAAAATCCCAATTCCAATTTCTGAGATTTCAAACCTAAAAACTCAAAACCAGCCATGGAAATACTAAAATTCAACCATCAAACTTTGAATTGAAACTTACCTCAGCTGTAGAATCATTCCTCCAAGAATCCCCTGACCTGTCTTCAAAGTTTCAAGCCTCAAACTCCACCTTGAATATTAAAATCACAACTATTAAAAACTCAGCCATTTTTCTTAAAGTTCCTAACCACAGAATGAAAACCAATGCTTACCTTGGCTATAATTCAGTCCTTGATTGGTTTTTGAGTTAATCCTCTAGCTTATCCCCTTCAATTCCCAGAAATTCTGCTGGTTTCTCTTGAAACTTCAGAGTTGTTCTTCTTCCTTAAGAGAGAGAAGGAGAGAAAGGTCGGTTTAATTTCTGTGTCTAGTATTTTCTAATTCTTTCCAAGCATATCCTTAGGTGATTTAACTAATCCCAAAGCTCGGGGTACCGAAAATGTCCCCGAGGGAAAAATAGTAAAATTCCCCTGTATTCTCGCTTAAACATCGTATCCTCAAATATATCTCCAATTATTTATTTTCATAACCCGATAGTCTAAATCACTACCCGACAACTATAATACCCCTGACTTGTCCAAAGTCAATTATAATGCCCCGTTGTAACTTTTCCCGCTATCTAGTCCTAGGATCGCCTCGAGTCGCTGGTTGTAGGTTTATCCACATAATAATGTGGTTCTCACATATATCTCATATATATATATCATATCATCATATAATATCATCAATTATCATATGCACACCATTAATCATATAATTATGCATTTAAATCAATCAAATTCATTCTAATCCCAATTATGCCCTCCCGGCACACTAATCAAGGCCCTTAAGCCTTATTAGTGATTTTGGGTCGTTACATCGACTTCTTCTTTTAGGGCTTTAGATTTGTCTTTGTCGAGCAGCCTTCTTTTTTGTTGTACTAGTGGATGATTTTTGTCTATATTCAAGACATGAATAATCACTGTTGGGTCTATCCCAACCATATCTGTATGCGACTAGGCAAAGACTTCCTGGTGCCTCCTCAAAAACTTCACCAGTTTGTTTTTTTATTGTTGTCTCTAAGTTTTTACCGACTTTCACAACCCTGGTCAGATCTTTCTCTTCTAGTTGAACCTCTTCGAGGTCCTCCATGGGCCAAACGTTTTCTTCTAAATCCCCAAAGCGAGGATTTAATTCCCTATCCTCACTTTGGGCAATGCCTTATTTGCTAACTTGTTCTCTTGATTGGGCTTGTGACTTATTTACCACCAGCAACCTTTTTTCTGGTCCACTTCCTGATCCGCCTCTTCTTGCCTTTGTGATCGAGGAATTGTAGCATTCTCTGGCCTCTCGCTAGTTTCCCAACACGCACCCAACACCTCCATCCCAGCATTATATGCGAACGGACAATCAACTACTTTAAAAGTAGCGAGCAGTGTCCTATTCACAGGTGCAATTCCTGCTGTGACTGGGAGTTTGATAGACCCGGTTGGTGCTATCCCTTCAACAAAAAAATCATATATGGTTTGGTTGCATGACTCTAAATCTTGCACTGATAATTTCATTCTTTCCAGTGAAGATTTGTATAAAATGTTAACCGAGCTTCCTGTAACCACCAACACTCATTTTACCATCATGTTGGAAATCTAAACATCCACGACCAGAGGATCTAAGTGGAGGAATCGAACATGATGTGCATCAAGCTCAGAGAAATTTTGTAATTCTTCCCTTATTTGGGCATTTTTGGAAGTTCGCTCCTCGACGTTTAGCATTTCGATGTCCTGATCATGACGTAGGGTTCTGGCATATCTTTCTCTTACCTTACCATTGTCACCTGATATATGTGGTCCTCCCCAGATAGTCAGCAATGTACCAGCAATAGGAGGTGGCTGCAAAGGAGGCGAGCGTTGGCGCATAGGTGCCAACTCATTACCTTCGTGAGCCTCTTTCTGAGAATTTCCTCCTGCTCGTACATAACTCCTCAGATGTCCTTGTTGAATAAGAAACTCGATTTCATCCTTAAGCTCGTTACACTAATTGGTATCATGGTCGTATCCGTTGTGAAAATGACAAAATTTAGATGTATCCCTTTTGTATATATCTTTCCTGATCGGGGATGGTCGCCTAAAAGGAACGGTGGTATTATTGTCCTGATACACTTCAGCGCGGCTATCGACCATGGCAGTGTAATTGGTGAACCTTGGTTCGTATCTATTTTGTTTAGGGCGCTTGTTATGAGATGTCGATGGTTCAGTGTTTGCCCTTTTTCCCTCATTCTTATTGTTACCTTTGTCGTTGTTGTTGGGTTTACCAGACCCACTGGCGACTTTGGTCGGGTCTTCCTTCTTGCCCTGGTCAGCCTTTGGGGACTTTCCTTCCTTAGCAATGCCTTCTTCGAGTTTGATATATTTGTCTGCTCAATCAAAAAATTCTTAAGTGTTCTTGACTCCATTTTTCCGCAGACTACTCCAGAGCGGGGAAGGGCGTTGCACTCCAACTGTGATTGCCATCATCTTTCCTTCGTCTCCAACAGTTTTGGCCAGAGCAGCTGCTCGTATAAACCATTGTATATACTCCTTGAGAGTTTCTCCTTCCTTCTGTCGAATGTCGACCAACTAATTAGCCACTGATGGATGTATTCGACCAGCATAAAACTGTTTGTAAAACTCCTTCACAAACATCTCCCAAGAAACTATACTGGCCGGAGGGAACTTTAAGTACAATTCCTGAGCAGATTCTGAAAAAGTGACAGGTAAAATCCTGCATCGAGCATTTTTAGACACCTTCTGGATGTCCATTTGTTTCTCAAACTTGTTTACATGAGATACTAGATCTTCTCCTCCAGTGAAGTTGGGCAAGACTGGCATTTTGAATTTGCTCAAGATTTCTGCCACAGCAGTTCTATTAATGAATGGGGTGCCCTTTCTTCGATCATACTCTATATGGGACATTTTATTCCCGACCAGGTGTTGCACGGCCTGAATCAAGGCATCTATTTGAGCCTGACCAACATTTGGTATTGCTAGAGTGACTGGAGCTGGGGGGAAGTACTCGTCGTGTCTTTCCCTTCGGTCATTGAGCACATCCATTAGATCTTCATCCTTATGTCTCTGCTCGCTTACACCTAGTCAGTCAAAGACGTTGGGTTGTTTAGGCTGTCCCCTAGAATTTTGCCTCGTCGATCAGTTCTCCATTGGGGGAGGATTTCGTTGTTCGTCTCTTTCCTCCTACTGCCGACCATTGTTCCTCTTTCCAGAGTCCACCTCATTGTAGTCATGGGCATCCCTGAATTGCGACTTGTGAGTGCACGACCTGCTGAACGCACTGTTCCCCTCTCTTCTTCCTAGTCCATCTTGGTAAATAGGTGGGGTCCTACATTGGTCGCTGGGTCCTCTGACATTGCTATGTCATGGGGGATCCCGGACCACAGAGCCTGAGTCCACCTACCTCCTACTTCCTGAGGGACATTTTCCCCTACCAAAAAGGTTTTGTTCCCCAGCTGTTTGGCATCTAGGGCTTATGGGACATTGTTCGTCCCTATTCTACATGTGTTGTTGAGCATTATCTCTGTAACGCCTCAAAATCCCTAATGTGTTTTAATGGCTAGATTAGCAGGTCGAGAGGGCCATAATTGTTTTATTGTGCCATCAAATGATTATATGCATGTCTATGTGAATTATATTATAATATGATGTTAAATACGTGCATGTGGGTCCACATTCGATTGTAAGGGCATTTTAGTAATTTGGCTCGTTGAGGGCATATTTGTATACTTTGGTGCATGCTTGTGATTAATTGTTAAGGCCACATTATAATATGGATTTGTTCGAGCTATTCGGCATGAGACGATCTTTGAATATAAACTATCGGTTTGCTCATAATAGGCTTAAGCTCGGAGCTCAAGGTGAGTTTTGGTAATTAGAGCGTAGCCTTGAATTAAAGGGTAACGAGTTGTGAATTATTGGTATTTGAGGATATCGGGAATCGGAGAACGTTAAGTATGATTAGGTGTGAAAGGATAGTTTTACCCTTGGGAGTCTTTAGAAACCTTTAAATGACCTAGGGGAAAAATAGTCACTTCACCCCTAAGATATATATCAGCTTTGTAGACTGTAGAAGCTTACCAAAATAGAGCAAGTTCTCCCCTTCTCCCGTACATCCTTGCTCCTTCATTTTCCTTTGGAATTCTTAACCTCAATTTGAAGAAACAAGCTAGGAAATCAAGGATTGGAGTTTATAAACTTAGTTCATTCATTGAAGAGGACACAAGCCTAGCTTGAGGTAAGAATTCATCCATGAATTTAAGCTATACTCTATTTTTTTTTTCTAATGGTTTTCAGCTGAGAAATTTGAAGTGATTTGTTAAGAATTCATGGAGGTTTTTGAGAAAAGTTGCTTAGGTTTTGTTGTTGGTATGTTGATTGTGTTGTGGTAATACTTGGTTTTGGATTTGGAGATGTTTGAGTAAGTTTTTGGAAGGATTGAAAGAGGGAAAAAAACGAGGTTTTGATGGGAGAAAACAGGGGTTTTTGGTTGCTGGGAGGCAATGCCGCGGCATTGGGTGCAGGATCTTGAGGCTGGCACCTATGTTTGGGAGGCGGGTCGCGGCCCTTAAGAGCTTTTTTAGCCAAAAATGTGTTTTTGTCATGGGAACTCAAATCTTAGGCCTCGGGATCGTTCCTACTACCCGGTTTAGTAGGATTCGACGTCCCAGAGGCTAGATCTTGGTTCGGGAACTTTATACTATTCATTTAATTGATGGAATCCCATATTTAATTATGACTAGGTGACCGCTAAGGGACTAAAAGACTGATCGTTCTTAAGGGTCGTTCTTTTATTAATTCTCGCTTGAACCAGAGGTAAGAAAACTGCACCCCATATATGACATCCGTGGTTATTATTGAGGCTTAAATGTGGACATTGATTGCATATTAAATGCTTGGAAAATCTTGCTTACTTGTGCATGGCACTGACTATTCAGAATCAGCACTGGCCGCGTGTTACTAACCTAAGAGTTAGGAATGGTATAAGCGTCATGAACGCAGAGCCAATAAAAGATTAGATCTAATCGACATCAGCATTGAATGACTCATATGGTGTATTAATGCTGGACCGACCCTAAGGTTGAAGAAAACTAAAGCGCTTGACTAGTTTATGACTAGTTACTCAGAGCCAGGGCCAAAGGCCTAGGTGACTGTTTGTCACATGGCTAAGGGAACAGAATCCCACCGTTGTGACTCTATGGTCACTCGATAGGGTTATGTTGGTGACTATTTCATCAGATACCTATCTTTTTTAAGCTAGTGAAAGGATCATTTATCTAAAAAGGGAACGAAACCCACCTTAATGACTGTCACTCCTTTGTTTTGGACTAAAAGTCCTGGATGATTTTTATGATCATCGGTTGATGTTATATTCCTGCAGTATTGAGTTTTATTGCTAGGCTTCGGCTCATGGGTGCTATGTGGTGCAGGTAAAGGGAAAAAAAATCTCACCCAGCCTTGAGTGGAGAGCTTAGGTGGTGATGTGTATATATGCGGCTGCTTGACCACCACGGCCAAGGAGTTCTCAGGGGAACTAGAGGGTTTACTCTTTTTTTGCCGCTTAGATCAGCGGGTTGTAAATTTTATAATGTAGTGACCATTTTGCATTGTAAATATCTTGCAAACATTTTTTTATGGGCCCATCAACAATTTTATGTTTTAAATAAAACATATCCTTTCCTTTTGATTGGTTTTCCACCTTAACCTATTAATAACACCTAGAAGCACATTTCTAACCAAAGAACTCGATTAGTGAGTTAAATTCACGGTTCAACGTTCTCCGTAGCGGTCTTGGGGTAACCAAAGCGTTACAACTTGGTATCAATGCGTGCCAAGGTTTAGGGTTCCTGTAGACTGGCTGGGCATGTACACTCGTCACTGAATTCAAGCTCGACTCATGATTTGGTAACTATTTATGTGGTTATATATTTAACTGCTTAAATATAATATAAATGCTTTACCTGTATTCATGAGAGACCATGTTAAACCTGTGCCCTGAATACTGCATCTTCAGCAACCGTGTGCTAAATAGTACTAAAATTGCTGGAACATACTTATTAGTATTGTTGATTGTGAACTATTATTTGATACATGTTAAGTGTTAAATGTTATAATCATGTATCTATTTGTATGACTGTGGAACATGATAATTATCTGCTTGTTCTTGGATCGTAAGGCGGCAGGAGGTTTAGTTATCACTACCTGACTGGCCTTATTGACTATTGTTTCAGCAAGGTATAAGTTGATAAGAATGAATCCACGACAGATAGATACACCAGCTGGCCAAAGTGATCAAGGCCAGAATAATAATAATCAGGGTCAAGAGAATGACCAAGGACAGATTCCACAGCCAGCTCCTGCAAACTGGCAGCCGTTAATTAATAATCTGCAGGCTACAGTGTTGAGACAGGAAGAAGAACTCCACCTCCTGAGACAACAGCAGGTTCCCGCAGTAGCCAGTGTATCTAAGGTGCCTTCTATATCGGTGCCAGCAGCTGGGCAGCTGCCTGAGGTTGGTAATAAATGGGAGCCTCTCTAGGAAAGGTTCAGAAAGCAGCAACCTCCAGTGTTTGAAGGCAGTGCAAATCATGCCAAGGCTGAGTAGTGGATGAGCATGATAACCACCACCCTGGACTTCATGAGGGTGACTGGTAATGAGAGGGTGGCCTGTGCCACATACATGTTTCGGGAGGATGCCTGAATTTGGTGGGAAGTTATAACCCGGACCAGAAACATCAATGCCCTGAGTTGGGAAGAGTTTCAGACTCTGTTCAATGAGAAATACTACAATGATGCCATTAGGGCGGCAAAGGCTGAGTAATTCATCAAGTTACTTCAGGGGAATTTGTCAGTGACTGAATATGCCATGAAGTTTGATCGATTGGCAAAGTTTTCCATGGAGCTGGTGCCCACTGATGGGACCAGAAGGGAGAGATTTCTCCAGCGGCTGCAGCCTAGGCTAGCCCGTGATGTTCGTATTACCACTGTGGTAGGGGTTACTACCTATGCACAGGTGGTCGAGAAGGCACTCACAGCTGAGAGTGCAGAAAATAAGATCTGGTGAGATAATGCAGCCAGAAAAGAGTTCAGGAGGACAGGTCCTCCATTTGTGGGTTTTGGTAGGGGTATAGGCCCCAATGATCAGAAGAGGAAGGTTCCTGACACCTTCCCAATTCCAGGTCCTGATAGGCGACCCCGTGGTATTTCAATGGGTCGTCCAGGTGATAATGAGGCCTTAGAAGTCTTATCCTGAATGCCCTAGATACAAGAGGCGTCATTTGGGAGAGTAAGGCAAGGGCCTGCTTCTCATGTGGAGCAGTGGGTCATCTTAGAAAGGACTGCCCTAAGGCAAGAAGAGAAGAACCCAAGAAAGCAGACAACTCGGCCCTAGCTCGATTGTTCGCATTGACACAAGTAGAAGTTGAGGCTTCTCCCTCAGTAGTTATAGGCCAACTTCTTAGTGTTGGAACCCCTTATAATGTTTTGATTGATTCTGGTGCTACACATTCTTTTGTTGCTAGTAGAATTATTGATAGACTGTGTAGACCGTGTGATTTTTATGTTGTGGGGTTTAGAACTTTATTGCCCACTGGGGAGTTAGTAGTATCCAGGAGATGGGTCAGATCTTTGCCAGTGACAGTGGAGGGCAGAGAGTTGTCAGTAGATTTGATAGAGTTAGTTATGACTGACTTCCATATGATTTTGGGTATGGACTGGTTAGTGAAGTATGGGGCAACCATTGATTGCAGAAGGAAGATGGTCACCTTTGAGCCTAAAGGTGAGGATCATTTTGTGTTTGTTGGTATTATGCATGGACCTCGCATACCTCTGATTTATGTTTTGAGGGATAGGGATCTACTGACAAGAGGTTGCATTGGATTCTTAGCGAGTGTGGTTGACACCATTCAGGTCATGCCAGTGAGACCGGAAGATACTAGATTAGTCTGTGAATTCCTGGATGTAGTTCCAGAAGATTTTCCAGGGTATCCACCACACAGAGAGATAGAGTTCATGATAGAACAAGCACCAGGGATGGAGCCAGTGTCTAGAGCACCTTATAGAATGGCCCCAGCTAAGTTAAAAGAATTGAAAGTACAGTTGCAAGAGCTGTTGGATTTGGGTTTTATCAGGCCTAGTTTCTCACCTTGGGGAGCGCCAGTTCTGTTTGTGAAAAAGAAAGATGATTCTCTAAGGATGTGTATTGATTACAGAAAACTGAATAAGTTAACAATCAAGAACAAGTATCCTTTGCCAAGGATAGATGATCTGTTCGATCAGTTGCAAGGCAAGAAGGTTTTCTCAAAGATCGACCTTCGTTCTGGTTATCATCAGTTGAGGGCCAAGGAGGGAGATATACTGAAGACTGTTTTTCGTACCAGGTATGGGTATGAGTTCTTAGTTATGTCTTTTGGATTGACTAATGCCCCTGCTGCTTTTATGGATCTGATGAACAGAGTATTCAAGGATTATCTGGACCAGTTTGTGATTGTCTTCATCGATGATATCTTGGTTTATTCTCAATCAGAGTCAGAGCATGAACAACATTTGAGGTTGGTTCTGCAGAGACTGAGGGAGCACAGACTGTTTGCAAAGTTCAAGAAATGTGAGTTCTGGTTATCTCATGTATCTTTTCTTGGGCACATTGTCAGTAAGGAGGGGATTAAGGTAGATCCAGCAAAGATCGAGGCAGTCAAAGATTGGCCAAGGCCAAAGAATGCTTTTGAGGATAGAAGTTTCCTTGGATTGGCAGGTTATTATAGGTGTTTCGTAGAAGGGTTATCAAAGATTGCTACTTCGTTGACTGAGTTGACACGCAAGAGTCAGAAATTTGTGTGGTCAGACAAGTGTGAGAACAGCTTCTAGGAACTAAAGCAGAGATTGATTACAACTCCAGTTCTGAGTCTTCCAATAGATCAGGAGAAGTTTTTGATTTACTGTGATGCTTCTCATCAAGGTTTGGACTATGTTCTAATGCAGTCAAGGAAAGTAATTGCTTATGCCTCACGTCAGCTGAAGGAGTATGAAAAGAGATATCCCACTCATGATTTGGAGTTGGCGGTCGTGGTCTTTGCATTAAAGGTATGGAGGCACTACCTTTATGGGGAGAAGTGTGAGATTTATACAGACCACAAGAGCTTGAAATACTTCTTCACACATAAAGACTTGAATATGAGACAAAGGCGTTGGCTGGAGTTAGTAAAAGATTATGATTGTGATATTTTGTATCATCCAGGAAAAGCCAACGTGGTAGCTGATGCTTTAAGTCGAAAGGGTCTGAGGCAGATTGATGGTGCAAGGATGATAGCCAGAGAGTTAACCGGTGATATGACCAGAGCTGGTATAGAGTTGTTGGTGGGCCAATTGGCCAATATTACGCTACAGTCTACACTGTTGGAGAGAATCAAGGAGGGTCAGTTGTGTAACGACCCAAAATTACTAATAAGGCTTAAGGGCCTTGATTAGTGTGTCGGGAGGGCATAACTAGATTATGTGTCATTTAAATGATTAAATGCATGATTATGTGATAAGCATGCTTATATGATTATGTGGATATCTGTGATGCATGACTGTGTGTACTAATATGCATGTGGGCCCTGATTAGGTTATAAGGGCATATTCGTAATTTTGGCCCGTTGAGGGCATAAATGTAAATATTTGTGATAAATTGTTGAGACCACATTATTATGTGGATATATTTGTAGCTTATGACTCAAGGCGATTCTAGTGAGCGGTTAAGCGGAAAAGTCTCAGTGGGAATTTATACCCTGCTCGGGGTGAGCCTGGGGGTATTTTTGGGAATTTAGGAAATATATTGAAGTCTATCTAATATTGAGGAATATAATTGGTGATTAGTTAGGTTTCGGGAGGTAAGCGGTAAATACTAGAGACATTAGAGGAATTAGCGGGAATTGAGAGTAATGACTAAAATGCCCTTAGGATGTTTGAAGGCTTTAGATTTAATGGGAGGTTATTATGGTCATTTGGTTTATAAGGGATAAGAGTTATTTCAGCCTTTATAAACTTAGTGGAATGTTTAGAAACTGAGAGAAGCTGAAAGAAAAAGGGAAACGACAAAAGGGAAAGAAGGAAAAACATAACACTTGGGGCTTACCCTTTTCTCTCTATCGATTTACTATTTTCTTGCACCATTTCTTGTAAATTCTTAGAGCTGTGGTTTAGAGGAGGATTAGGTCAAGTTTAGCACTTGAGGTTCTTGGTGAAACTAGGAGTTCTACTGAAATTCAGTCCAATTAAGGTAAGTTTTCAAGGTTTTCTTCAATTTCTGGTTTTGATGTTGAAATGGTTTTCTAAGCTGAGTTTTGGTTGAAATTCTAGGGAGTTAAGCCTGAGGATTTGAGGAGTTGAAAGTTGAGGAGGTGTGGAAGATAACCTAGGTCGAAATCCTCCATCAAAGGTAAGAAGTTCTAGCCTCAAAGTCCTGAATTTATGTTGTTCTGCTGAGTTTTGAGCTTAAAGCTCAATCATGGTGAATTCTTTGTCTTCGGGTGCATGTGGTTGATTTTCATATGGTTGGGTCTTATGGGATGTGTTATATATGTTGGTAGGCTTGTTTTGGGATATGATTGAGGTTTAGATGAGTTTTGGAGAGGTTTGGCTCGAGGAGAAATGAAGGAAGAAAGTCTCAAGTTTGGTTGTGATGTGACTAGCATTGTAGCACTAGTCATTGGGCGCTACAGCGCTAGGCCCTGTTTTTCAGAGCTTTTTGGCTCTGTTTGTAGCGCTATAGCGCCCTTTCTATGGCGTTGTAGCGCTACCCTGTTCCCAGAAGGGGGTTTTTGGGGTATTTCTTAGGGTTTTTGATTCCACCACCCCGTTTGGTGGAATTAGGGCTTCCCAAGGGCTCGGGATTGGTCACGAGGCTAGGTTTTGGAATTGAAGTATGGTGATGATTCTGATTTATGGCTGTGACTAGGTGTACGCTAGGGCTCGAAAGGGATCGTGCTTGAGGGTCGGTTTCATTGATCAAAGCTAACGGAATCGAAGGTAAGAAAACTGCACCCAGTCATATGATTATGTTGGGACTAAGAGCTCCCTATATCTGTATGATGTTATAGATGGTATTATGCCATGGGACATGTGACAAACAGCCTAACAGTGCCGGAATCAATATTTGCGCATAGGGCGCAGCTCGGCCACTGGTAGTTGAGGACAGCTTGATATTCACTGAGCTCGGTTTAAGTGGGCCAGAGTTAGTGGGATAAATAGGGGGTGCGACCTAAGGGCATCGACCCTGGTTGTTATATGTGAATTGGTTGTTAATGATAATTGATAAGCTTGGTATGCTGAATGCCTAATTATATGGATATCTTGGACTGTTGAGTATATGATTACACTGTATGAATTATCTGATCGTTTGATTGATGATTGTGCTCTTTTATTGTGTTTTCTTGATGGGCCTTGGCTCACGGGTGCTACGTGGTGTAGGTAAAGGCAAGGGTAAAGTGGACTAGTCCTGAGTGGGAGAGCTTTGAGGCTGAATCTACATAGTCAGCTAATCGGTCGCCACGATCGAGGAGTGGTACAGGACAGGAAAGCCTAAATGTCTATTTTTCCCTTAGAGTGGCTAATAGCTGTACTTTTATCCTGAAATTTTGTAAATTGTCTTTTAAACATTATTACTAATGGGATCCCATGTTCAAAATGTTTGATTATATGAAATGTAACTTTTGTGACCGAAATATTTTAACCCTAGCTTAATTATAGTTTTAGTAACACGTTTCTAACTTAAATGACTTGATTAGCAAGTCTTGCAAATTTATAAACACACAGTGTAACGGTCTTGGCTAACCAGGGCTGCATGTTGGGTGATCCACAACTGATCAAGATCAGAGAGGATGTTTTGGCTGGAGCATCCAGAGATTATACAGTGTCTGATTTGGGCATGTTGAGATACAAGGGGCAGATATGTATTTCGTTAAACACTGCTATAAGGCGAGAGATTATGGATGAATCTCATACTACACCTTACTCTTTGCATTCAGGCACCACGAAGATGTATCAAGATGTGAGATCATTGTATTGGTGGCCGGGGATGAAGAGAGATGTAGTAGAGTATGTGGCTAAGTGCTTGACATGTCAACAGGTCAAGGCTGAGCATCAGAGGCCGGCAGGGTTATTGTAGCCTCTGGATATCCCATAGTGGAAATGGGACATCACGATGGATTTTGTGGTGGGATTACCTAGGACTGTTGGTCAGCATGATTCTATTTGGGTTATAATGGATCGATACATCAAGTCAGCTCACTTTTTTCCAGTGAGGACTACATATATAGTTGACCAGTATGCAGATCTCTATGTGAGAGAGATCGTGCGCCTCCATGGAGCGCCGAGGTCGATCGTGTCAGATTGAGACCCCACTTTTACCTCCAAGTTCTGGGGAAGTTTACAGAAGGCCATGGGAACGCAGTTAAAGTTCAGTACTACTTATCATCCTCAGACAGATGGGCAATCTGAGAGGATGATCTAGATATTGGAAGACATGCTACGAGCATGTGTGCTGGAATTTGGTGGATCTTGGAGTAAGTATCTACCTTTGATAGAGTTTTCCTACAACAATAGTTATCAGTCAACCATTGAGGTTGCACCTTATGAGATGTTGTATGGTAGGAAGTGTAAATCTCCCATTCATTGGGATGAGACAAGTGAAGGAGATACTTGGGTGTTGAGGCAGTTCAGAGGACTAGTTAGGCCATTGAGAACATTAGAGCTCGGATGCTCGCTTCTTAGAGTAAACAGAAGAGCTATGCAGATCCCAAGCGTAGGAACTTGGAGTTCCAAGTGGGAGACTATGTCTTCCTTAGAGTCTCGCCATAGAAAGGGGTAAGAAGGTTTAGGAAGAAGGGAAACTTGAGCCCTAGATTTGTAGGCTCATTTGAGATCCTAGAGAGGATTGGTCAAGTGGCTTACAGATTAGCCTTGCCTCCGGCATTATCGGCCATGCATAATGTGTTTCATGTTTCAAATCTTCGGAGGTATGTATCTGATGTGACTCATGTTTTGAGCTATGAAGATCTTGAGCTTGAGGCAGATCTCTCCGATGAGGAACAGCCAGTCCAGATACTTGACAAAAAGGACAAGGTCCTCAGAAATAAGACGATACCTTTGGTTAAGGTATTGTGGAGGAACAACAAGGTCGAGGAAGCGACCTGGGAGCTAGAGTCAGATATGCAAAGTCAACATCCCGAGTTGTTCAGGTAAATTTCGAGGACGAAATTTCTGTGAGGGGATAGTTGTAACGCCTCAAAATCCCTAATGTGGTTTAATGGCTGGATTAGTAGGCCGGGAGGGCCATAAATGTTTTATTGTTCCATTAAATTATTATGTGCATGTCTATGTGAATTATATTATAATATGTTGTTAAATGCGTGCATGTGGGTCCACATTTGATTGTAAGGGGACCATTGAGGGCATATTTGTATATTTTGGTGCTTGCTTGTGATTAATTGTTGAGGCCACATTATAATGTGGATTTGTTTGAGCAATTCGGCATGAGACGATCTTTGAATATAAACTATCAGTTTGGTCATAACAGGCTTAAGGTCGGGGCTCGGGTTGAGTCTCGGGGTGTTTTGGTAATTAGAGCATTACCTGGAATTAAAGGGTAACGGGTTGTGAATTATTGGTATTTAAGGATATCGGGAATCGGAGAACGTTAAGTATGATTAGGTGTGAAAGGACAGTTTTACCCTTGGGAGTCTTTAGAAACCTTTAAATGACCTAGGGGAAAAATAGTCACTTCACCCCTAAGATATATATCAGCTTTGTAGACTGTAGAAGCTTACCAAAATAGAGCAAGTTCTCCCCTTCTCCCGTACATCCTTGCTCCTTCATTTTCCTTTGGAATTCTTGACCTCAATTTGACAAAACAAGCTAGGAAATCAAGGATTGGAGTTTATAAACTTAGGTCATTCATTGAAGAGGACACAAACCCAGCTTGAGGTAAGAATTCATCCATGAATTTAAGCTATACTCTGTTTTTTTTTTCTAATGGTTTTCAGCTGAGAAATTTGAAGTGATTAGTTGAGAATTCATGGAGGTTTTTGAGAAAATTTAATTGGGTTTTGTTGTTGGTATGTTTATTGTGTTGTGGTAATACTTGGTTTTGGATTTGGAGATGTTTGAGTAAGTTTTTGGAAGGATTGAAAGAGGGGGGAAAACGAGGTTTTGATGGGAGAAAACAGGGATTTTTGGCTGCTGGGAGGCAATGCCACTGTGCTTAGGAGGCAATGCCGCGGCATTGGGTGCAGGATCTTGAGGCTGGTGCCTCTGTTTAGGAGGCGGGTCGTGGCCCTTAAGAGCTTTCTTGGCCAAAAATGTGTTTTTGTCATGGGAACTCAAACCTTAGGCCTCGGGATCGTTCCTACTACCCGGTTTAGTAGGATTCGACATCCCAGAGGCTAGATCTTGGTTCAAGAACTTTTTATTATTCATTTTATTGATGGAATCCCATATTTGGTTATGACTAGGTGACTGCTAAGGGACTAAAAGACTGATCGTTCTCAAGGGTCGTTCTTTTATTAATTCTCGCTCGATCCAGAGGTAAGAAAACTACACCCCGTATATGACATGTGTGGTAATTATTGAGGCATGTTGAGTGTTTAAATGTGGACATTGATTGCATATTAAATGCTTGGCAAGTCTTGCTTACTTGTGCATGGCACTGACTATTCAGAATCAGCACTGGCCGCGTGTTATTGACCTAAGAGTCAAGAATGGCATAAGCGTCATGAATGCAGAGCCGATAAAAGATTAGATCTAATCGACATCAGCATTGAATGACTCATACGGGGTATTAATGCTGGACCGACCCTAAGGTCGAAGAAAACTAAAGCGCTTGACTAGTCTATGACTAGTTACTCAGAGCCAGGGCCAAAGGCCTAGGTGACTGTTTGTCACATGGCTAAGGGAACAGAATCCCACCGTTGTGACTCTATGGTCACTCGATAGGGTTATGTTGGTGACTATTTCATCAGATACCTATCTTGTTTAAGCTATTGAAAGGATCACTTATCTAAAAAGGGAACGAAACCCGCCTTAGTGATTGTCACTCCTCTGTTTTGAACTAAAAGTCCTGGATGATTATTATGATCATAGGTTGATGTTATATTCTTGCAGTATTGAGTTTTCTTACTGGACTTTGGCTCATGGGTACTATGTGGTACAGGTAAAGGGAAAGAAAATCTCACCCAGCCTTGAGTGGAGAGCTTAGGTGGTGATGTATACATATGCAGCTACTTAACCACCATGGCCAAGGAGCTCTCAGGGGAACTATGGGGTTTATCCTATTTTTTTCGCTTAGATCAGCGGGTTGTAAATTTTATAATGTAGTGACCATTTTGCATTGTAAATAACTTGCAAACATTTTTTTTATGGGCCCATGAACAGTTTTATGTTTTAAATAAAACATATCATTTCCTTTTGATTGGTTTTCCACCTTAACCTATTAATAACACCTAGAAGCACGTTTTTAACCAAAGAACTCGATTAGTGAGTTAAATTCACGGTTCAACGTTCACCGTAACGGTCTTAGGGCGTTGCTGCTCGTTGTTTCTGTCGGGATTTTGGGTTTGTCTTTCCTATTGAGCAGCAGGAGTTTGTTCTGGTCATTGTGGACTCCTTGGGTGTGGTTTATTGTGATGACACTGGGAATGATCTGACTGCGGATTTTGATGAGGGTGAGAGTTTTGTGGCTGGTCTGGCTGAGAGGTTAATGCAAGTTGTCCTCAAGCTAACTAAATGGCTGCTTTTTAAGTTGTCATGGCATCTCTTTGTCGACGATCCATGACAGCATACCGCTCATTTAGTTCTTGGCGTTGTCGGTCAATCTCCATTTGCTGCAGCACCATAGTTTCGGCCACATTCTCCTAGTTAGCTTTCACAGTAGCTAATTCCTCTGTCAACACTATCAAAGTTATTCACAAGGTTTCAGCATCCATCTCATCCTCTTCCAGTTTCACTTGTGGCTCATCCTCTGTGTAATGCCCCGAATTTCCTAATAAGGGTTAGGACCTTGATTAGGAGGCGGAGAGGGCCATAATTGACTTATCATGCTATTTAATGATCATATGCATGTCTATGTGAATTATATTATTATATAATGATAAACGCATGCATATGGGTGTATTTTAATTATAAGGGCATTTTGGTAATTTGGCCCGTTGAGGGCATAATTGTGCATTTTCGTGCATGTGGGTGAGTTATGAATGGTACCACATTATATGTGTGGATTTGTTCGAGCCTTCGGCATGAGACGATCATGAAATGCAAGTGTTCGGTCTGGTCATAACGGGTTTAAGTCCGAGGCTCAGGGTGAGTCTCGGGGTGATTTTAATGATTATAGCATTACTGGGAATTAAAGGGTAATGGGATATAAATTATTGGTGTTTGAGGTTATTGAGAATAGCGGGAATTGGAGGGTGTTAATTATGATTAACGAAATAGGTGCGGAAGGACGATTTTGCCCTTGGTGGCTGTTAAGGTTTTATTTTAGACTTAAGGGCATTTAGGTCTTTTCCACCTAAGAGATTGATATAAGCCATTAAGGCTATAGAAAGAGGAGGAAAAAAACAGAGTGTTGCTCTCCTTCTCTCCCGATAGGTTTTCTCCCTCATTTCTCTCTGGATTTTCAAGCTCCTTTTTGAGGAATCAAGCCAAGGAACCAAGCTGGGAGAAGCTAGGGTTATGCTCCACCATTGAAGAGGGTGTGTTGCTGAGATTGAGGTGAGTTTTTAGCCGTTAGAACTCTTGCTTTTGCTCTGTTTTCCAAGTTGAGTTCCAGCTGGTTTTTGGGTTGGAAAGTGGGGAATTGATTGGAGTTTTGGCTAGGGTTCTTTGGGTTGTGGTGCCTAGGACATGTGGAGGTGGTATTTGGGTTCATTTGGGACTTAATTTGATGTTTGGAAGCTTTTGGTTTGGGTTAGAAATGGTAGAATCGAAGGAAGAGATTTCTGGGCTGATGCTGGCTGAAGGTAGCGCTACAGCGCCCAGTATAGGGTGCTACAGTGCTACCTGCAGAGGAGGCTAGGGCGGTTTGGTTCTGAGTATAGCGCTGGGGCACTAGGAGGGCAGCACTATAGCGCTACCCTGTTTCTTCATAACCCTGTTTTGAGTGTTTTTAAGGGTTTTTGGCTCGGGGTTTCAATCCTTAAGGCCCGGGATCGAATCTACTCACCGTGTGGGTATGTTTCGAGGTCCCGAGAGTGGGGTTTAGGTCAAGACCCTATCTTGGTTGATTTTCATTAATCGGAGATTGTTTTTGGTTATGACTAGGTGACCGCTAAAGGATTAAGGATCGATCGTTCTCAAGGGTCGTTCTTGTTCTAATTCTCACTCGAACCAGAGGTAAGAAAACTACACCCTGTGTGTATGTGACATGCATGGTTATTCTTGATGCATGTTGGATGTTTAAATGTAATGCACGAGAAACATGTGATTAGGACATGCTTTGTATACTGAGTATGATATTGTTCAGAGCTTGAGCCTCTGTGCTTATGCTTGATCCTAATTGTGCTAGTATTTGTTAAGTAAGCGTGCTGAATGCCCTGTATTCGGATATTGGACATATGATATATGTTTGGTGGCATTGCTTACTTGTATATGGCACTGACTAGTCAGGGACAATGACCTAAGAGTTAGAAACGGCATAAGCGTCTTGAACGCGAGGCCGAATGAAGATTAGATCTAATCGATATCAGCATTGAATGGCTCTAAGGCATTAATGCTGGACCGACCCTAAGGTCGATGAAACCTATAAGCGCTTGGCTAGTCTAAGACTAGTTACTCAAAGCCAAGGCCTAGGTGACTGCTTATCACATGGCTAGGGAACAGAGTTCCATGGTTATGACTCTATGGTCATGAGGAAGGTTATGTTGGTGACTAGTCATCATGCACCTATCCTACTTAAGCTAGTGAAAGGATCACTTATCCATTCGATGGGTTTATGCTGGTGACTATTTCACCAGATACCTATCTTATTTAAGCTAGTGAAAGGATCAATTATCCATTCGATGGGTTTAGGCTGGTGACTATTTCACCAGATACCTATCTTATTTAAGCTATTGAAAGGATCACTTATCTTTAAGCCCCAGTGACCCTATCGTCACATGGTTATTGGGAACGGAACCCACCTCAGTGACTAGTACAACTGTCACTCTTCTATTTGGGGCTAAAATCCCTGGATGACTATTATGGTCATTGGTTGATGTGTTATACTCAACATTACGTGGATTCGGTTGCCTGCTGGATTAGGGCTATATCTGCTAGGAGTGTGCCTTATGATTTGATGACATGTTATTACTGTTCATAAGCATATTAAGTTTTCTTGCTGGGCTTCGGCTCACGGGTGCTAAGTGGTGCAGGTAAAGGAAAAAGAAAGATGGACCATCCTTGAGTTGGAGAGCTTAGGTGACGATGTGTACATATGCGGCTGCTCGACCGCCACGGCCGAAGGTTGAAAGAGGAACTAGGGTTAAACCCTATTTTGCCACTTAGATCGGCCTGTTGTAAATATTTTCCTGTAATAGACTCTTAAATTATAATTTTGGGATCTCAATGTATACAGTAAACGTTCTAGGAAACGTTATATCTTAACCAAAAATTTTAATCCCTAAACCGCTAATCATACTTAGTTACACGTTTTTGGCCGAATGACTCGATTAGCGAGTTTAGCACTGGTTACAAGGCACACTGTAATGGTCCCTAGAGTTTGGGGCGTTACACTCCGCTACACCTTGTGGAGGAGGTGGATTTTGCACACTTTAAGATGTCTGGCCAGTTTGACCCGCTTTCCTGGAGTTCTTTGCCATTGTTTTATCTTGAAGTCCTTGAGTTCAGCTCTCAACGAAAGCACCAAAATGTTGACTAGCGATTTGGTCAACCACATGGAGCCACTAAAAACGATAAGAATTAATAAACTAAATGCAAGAACTAAAACGAGACAATTATTTTAAAGTGGTTCGGCCCCAAAGATTGGTAATAACCTACGTCCACTTAATGATTTTATTGATGTAAACTCTAAAACCTGCCATCAGCAAACTAAGGTTCACTAAGTTTCACAAGCTCCAAAGTGGAATACAAAAGTCGTGTATAAATATACTTGTTCTGTCTTAATACAAATTATTGCGTATCCTTCAATGAATCTCATGAATCCTATTTATAGGGTCCAAGATATACATATGGGCCATATTCAAGTTTTGTTACAATCATATTTGAATAATAACATAAATAATGATATTTACATATAAAGAGAGTCAAATATCCACTACTACAAAATATTCTTTACGGGCCACTTTTTTAGGACACGCACCTAAATGCAAGTCCTTAAAATTGTTTATGGAGTTTTTAAGGACACTAATTGAGAGTCCTAAAAAACACAATTTATGACTCGCAATGAGTGTCCTAAAAAAATATGCGAGTCCTAAAAAAATATGGGCTAAAAAATAAGTGTCTTTTTATGTGCTCTTTTACTTAATAATTTTAAGGACTTGCTTTGGGAGTCTTTAATAAGCGAGTCCTAAAAAAATCTTGGCTAGAAAATGAGTGTTTTTTATGTTCATTTACTTAACAATTTTAAGGACTTGCTTTGGGAGTCCTAAAAGATTATTAAGGACTCCCAAAGCAAGTCCTTAAAATTATTAGTAAAAGGGACACATAAAAACTTCATTTTTTCGGAAATTGGGGGGCGGGGGGGGAGGGGGGGGGGGGTCAAAAAATTTCAGCACACAAAATAAAAATCAATCACATTTCTCTGGGATTTAATTAGGTTTGGACTATTGGGCATTTCAGTAGGCTTGTTGGAGGGTAGCTGCTAGTGGTGAACGGCGGCTTGGGTGGTGAACGGCGATGGAGGAGGCGAGGCAAGCAGCAAGCGTCAGCTCTTGGGACTAGTTCTCCGATGTCATGGGTTCTCAGCTCCAGCATATCCAGTTGCGGCGGCAGCGCTGGTTCTCAGCAACGGCACGTGATCTCGACGGCCCTGGCTCTCGGCAACGCTGGTGCTCGTCAGAGGTCTCCGCTCACGTAAGGGTCACAGCAGGTTTTTGTTTTTATTTTTTTTAAATATTATATTATAAATATGTATATATATAATAAATAAATATATAGCAGCAGTTTCTTTTTTAGTTTTCTCTGTATATATATTGTTGATGCAGTTCTTCGTCGATAGGTAATTAAGAAAAGAAGAGAAAGGGATTAGTGCTTAGGTTGAACCGAAATAGATGAATGATCTTGGAAATGAAATGGTGACTCAAAAATACGTTTTTTAAGTGGTTCAAAGGTTAAAATCCTTCTACTCCACTAGTCAGTATTATTGCTGTTTACTGGGGATTTGATTACAGGGTATTTCTTACAATAGAGAATCCAACCCCTATTAACTCCCAAGGTCTCCATATTTATAGGAGAAGGCACCTGGGAGTTGGTAAGAAGGTCATCCCGTGACCTTCTTACCTATCATGTCAACTCTGTGACATTCATGATTAATTCCTAAACCTGACACATTAGTGTGGTCAAATCAATAGGTAAGGGGATAATGGGCCGCACGGCCCAACCCAGTCGTAGGTGTCTGAATACGCACGTTCCTGCTGCGTGTCTGAGAAGTCAGGGGTATATCAGACACATGATGTCTGATATATGCACGTTTACCTTGCATGGTTGACCTTATAAAAGGTCGCAGCCTCCAACTCAAGCTCGAGCTGGATGCTTCCCTCGACCTGCGGCCTTCAGAGTCCTTAAGCAATCTTGGCGAACCCTTGGGTTACCTCGAGCTAAGGAGGTAGGATCTTACGACGGCAGCTCCAGTCTTAGAAATGCCCACGTGGCAGTCATGATTAGGCCGTATCTTAGCTCGTTAATCAGCCCGTGGGAAAATCAGGGCGTACATCTGCCCCCCAAGCCCCTGCTCGTGGCACACGACGTCGTGCAGGGCCACAGTAGGGGCTTTTAGGCTTCCCCATGAACTCTTCATATTCCACATTCTACGCAGGCGCCAAATACGTGGAACATCGTGGTTGGTGACGGTACGTCTTCCGAGAACCCCATTAAATGGCCTAGCCTATGCCCAGTCGTCGTTTCATCTTTCGAGTGGAGGGCCTTGGATCCCACATCAGGGCAATCCAACAGCCCTCTTCACGTGACCCTTCACGCATATAAAAAGGGGTGGCCACCTTACGCATGGGCCACCCGTTCATTCGAAATTTTCCAAAATTTTCTCTTCTTCTTGCTCTCAAAAATCCCCCATTTTCCTCTTTTCAGTTACAACCTTCGATGTTCCAGAAATTCAGGTGCAAGGACTCCTTCGAAGCCTTGAAACCAACTACTCCGACGAAGTCCCAACCCAGGCGATTCCTTCATCCACTTCCCAGCCAAACATTCTGTAAGTCTCCTGACTATGCATGTTTTGAAATTATTTTCACTGTAGCTTAGGTAAATATTTACTGTAGCCGCATGCAAGGGTTTCCTGGGTTTTGTTGGAATGAAGGGTGAAAGCCTTTTAGGTTAGGGTATTGTTTGTAGTAGGAAGTCGTTTAGGAGCATGGTTTACAGGATGCATTTTCTAGGGAAAATTTCTGGGTAGGATTTTTGGGACATTAGTTCAAAATATCCAGTATTTTGGGTGCAAAACCGGGTAGCATAGGGGGCACACTTCACAGGCGGTTCGGCCTTTCTTGCCTATTGGAACTTTCCCTCCAAGGAAAAATTTTAACCTGACCCTCCTGACACACGAATTCCGAGTAATCGGGGATCTGTTGGGAGCATAGGCGCGTGTTCATAGAACCGCGTGGTCTCACTCTCCACGAGCTGGGCTTACCTCAGCTCGTGCAAAGAACACTTGATTCTTCCTCATGCTTAGGTCGCCTTTTCTGAAATCTTTTCTTTTGTTCGCTAGGCGACCAGATGGCACCGAAGAAGAATGCCCCAAAAAGGACCGCCAGCAGCTCGGCTTCCCAACAAGACGAAGGAAAGGCGGTGATGGCTAAATCCCCGATCCCCAACTTCGGGCCAGCGGTGGAACATGAGCTCGAGGTGGCCCCTAGCGCGTTCTTTGAGGCGGAGAGGATCGTCTCAAAGATTACCGACCAGGCGAAGGTCAACAAAATATTCCTCTCCCATAACATCGGGCTGGGGAGAGCATCCGTGATTGCCCGACCTCCCGCAGAAGGCGAGCGGAGCTACGCGCCGCTTGACGAGGCATTCTCGGCCTGGAGCGACGAGCAATTTAAGGCGGGGGCCTTCCTCCCGTTAGATCAGTATTTCACTGACTTCCTCAATTACGTGAGGTTGGCCCATTCCAGCTCCCCCCAACTCTTATCGGCTGTTGGCGGGGTTAAGATATTTATTCTTGAAACAGGAGTGGGAGGTCCCCACTCCTGCAGATATTTTGTACTTTTTCTGCCTCAAGGCCAGCCCGGAGCAGCGGGGGCGAGGCGACGAGTTTTATTACCTAACCCGATTCCCCAACACGGCTGCGGTCATCGAGCTGCCCAGCCACCCCAACGACTTCAAAGATCAATTCTTTATGTCGACGGGGTTCCGAAACTACGAGCTCCACTACTTCAATCGTCCTCGTAAGTGTTTTTCAACCTTAGCTCGTAAGTTAAGCATCATATAGCTCCTCCTGTATCCCTTTCTGATTTAGACTAATCCTGGAGCTATCTTCGCGAGGACAGAGAAATCTGTGACCCTCGGGGCCCATTACGAGACACTGGCGGGCTTGCCCCCTAGTGAAAAGGATTATCGCGTGCTCGTGACAGACGAGACGATGGTGGCCTGTAAGCTAATCTTCCCAAATTAGACTCTAAACCTATGGAGGACCCGGGCGCTTCCCCCATCTCGCGATACGAGGCCTATCATCGTGGAGGAGGTCACGGGGGATGAAGATGAGGAGGACGAGGTTCCCCTTGTGAGGAACAGGAAGTGGGCGTTGGAGGTCGCCCAGAGAACGGACGAGGAGAGGATCCGGTCCAAAGCAGCCGCGGGTCCCTCTGGCCAAGGTAACCCTTATATGTTTAGGAATTTAGATAGGGCTACCGCTGATCCCCGGCTAGCTAGGTACAATCCGAAACAGATCGTCCAACGCCATCGACGTGATTCGGACCTAGATACAACCCTGCTCCACTGTGTCGACCAGCTCGTGCTGGATTACCAAGATAGTCGCCCTAGGGGTACCGTAGTCGTAGATAACACCCTAACCTTTAGGTCGATCTTATTTGAGGAGTATGGGACCAACCTTCGGTCATGGCCATCACTCCGGAGAGGTGTCGTAGCTCCAGGACTTAGGCAATATGTAGAAGAATCTAGCCCGGAACCAGAGTCGGATCCAGAACTTGCACCAGCTTGGGAAATAATCGACTTAGATCCTCCCACAGGAGCTCTGGGGCCGATGGTCATAACCATAGGTTCTTCTTCTAGCTCGAGGGGTAGGATCCCTTTTAGTATATATATATACTTGCATTTCTCCCCTTTTTTTTTTGTTTTTGTTTCTGCATGACTGCTAACTCTTGTACTAACCATGTCTTTTTTTTGACAGAAGAGATGTCTCAGCCCGACGGGAGTCTGCGAGCTGCATTCGCCAGGGGGAACCCCTCAGCCGGGGCCTCTGGGCCAAAAATGAAGAAGCTCCGGACATCAAAAAAAGTCGTCGGAACCCCAACTAAGTCTCCTGCAAAGGAGAAAGAGCAGCCCCCAGCCGGCCAAGTCGTGGGAACTGTTCCTCCTGCTACAGGGGGGAGCAGCATGCCCCCACCCCCTCCGCGAGCCCCGTCCTTTGTTCGGGACGCAGGGGTGGAGTTTGAGGCTTCGGCGATTGCATCTTCCGAGATGTGCATCCCAGTTGACCCCCAAGACCTGGAGAAGATTCCAGAGGCCTTCCTAGGAACGGTGTATGAGTCGGCGAACTACGCCGTTAGCCATATCTATAAATTCAATGAGAAGGAGCTGAGGGCTATCAAAACGAGGAGCCCGGTGGGCGTGCTAGAATCTTCATTGGGCATGGCCCTAACAGTAAGCTGACTTTACCCTTTTATGGCTTTTTATTATCATGCCTTGCCCTATGTTTCCTTTCTCCCTCCTCTCTTTTTTTCTAAGGCAATTGCCTCTCCGCTTTCGCAGAGCGCCGTTGCCCTTCATCGGAGCATAGCCAGGACCAAGGCTCAGCTCGAGGAAATGAGGAGCGAGCACCAGGCGGTTATGGCCACTCACCAGACTTCTCTACAGACGGCTAAGGATGCCTTGGCGGCCTCGCAGGCCGAGCTGGAAGAGACTCGCCCCAAGCTTCAAGAGCTTGAGACTGCCCTCGCCACTGCGCGGGCAGACTTAGATACCGCGAAGGCTGAGGCCAAGGCCGCCCTGGTGGCAACTTCAGACGCCGCCATGGAAGACATGTTCTACCATTGCTGGGCCTATAACCAGGACGCCGACTTCTCCTTCCTGGCAGCGGCCGTCTGGGAGCCCTTGCTGGAGAAGTTCAAAGCTCGCCTCGATAAAGAAGCACCCTCCGAAGCCGGGGAAGGCTCCGGCGCAGCAGAGCAAGGCGAGACGGTGACCTCCAAGGGGCCAACTGGCGGAGCTTAGGGCCTTCCTCTTTCGTGCCCTTTCCTTGAATATTTTTAAATTTTTCTGTGTAATTTTTGCATGAGGTGCTTACACCTCGAGACAATTTAACTATCAATTTTATTTTTAATTGATTTACTGCCCTTTGCCTCTACACATTTTAGTTACTATTTTGAAAAACTTACTTCGCGTTAATCTTTATCAATATCTCAAGCTCTTTAGGAAGAACAACGATCAATAGATTTAAATTAACTTCTAAGGTTTATGACCTGGTTATATCCAGGAACTTAATTTGAAAACTTAGTTCATGTTAATTTTTATCGATATCTCGAGCTCTTTAGGAAGAACAACGATCAATAGATTTAAATCAACTTCTAAGTTTTATGACCTGGTTATATCCAGGAACTTAATTTGGAAACTTAGTTCGTGTTAATTTTTATCAATATCTCGAGCTCTTTAGGAAGAACAACAGTCAATAGATTTAAATCAACTTCTAAGTTTCATGACCTGGTTATATCTAGGAACTTAATTTGGAAACTTAGTTCGTGTTAATTTTTATCAATATCTCGAGCTCTTTAGGAAGAACAACGATCAATAGATTTAAATCAACTTCTAAGTTTCATGACCTGGTTATATCCAGGAACTTAATTTGAAAACTTAGTTCGTGTTAACTTTTATCAATATCTCGTGCTCTTTAGGAAGAACAACGATCAATAGATTTAAGTCAACTTCTAAGTTTTATGAGGCGACCTGGTTAAATCCAGGATAGGACTTAGTTCGCGTTAATCCTTATCAATATCTCGCGTTTTTTAAGAAAAACAACGATCAATCGATATGAGTCAACTTCTAAGTCATTAAGGCGACCTGGTTATATCCAGGTACCATATGCCCCCCAAGTAACTGGGAAAGGGTCTTTCGTGGTTACTTTTAGATTACACTTGAAAACATGTACAAATATAAACAAAAAGTTAATTCTCATTGCTTAATACATAAAAGGTGGCCTTTTAGGCCTTACAAGTGAATTACTGATAATATCTCTTCAAATGGATGGCGTTCCAGGTCCGTGGGACCGTCCCTCCATCAAGATGAGCTAACTTATAAGTTCCCTCCTTAATGACCTCGATGACTTGATATGGTCCTTCCCAGTTCGGTCCCAATACTCCATCTTTGGGATCCTTTCCGGCCAAGAAAACTCTTCTGAGGACCAGGTCGCCAACGCTAAAGGCGCGATTTTTTACTTTTGAGTTGAAATAGCGAGTGATCTTCTGCTGATAATGGGCGAGCTGGAGTTGCGAATCTTCTCGTCTTTCATCAATCAAGTCAAAAGAGGTGCAAAGAAGCTCGTGGTTGCGGTCCTGGTAGCGAGATGATCGCCATGGACAGTGCATATTCCCGTGGAAGTAGGGAATTTCATCGCGAGGTGGAAAACGGAAGTGACGGCCTCAAAAGTTATGAGCATAGGTCATCCCAAAATTGTGCTGTATGCAGCGGAGCAGTCGATGACCATGAACTCGAGGAGTTTTGAGACTGTCCGAGGTCCTTCTCCCAGGGTGATCACTAGCTCGATCGTCCCTATGGCCACCGATCGTTCTCCCGAAAAACCATACAACATCATGGAGGTCGCCTTCAGCTCGGTGACAGTCAAACCCATCTTCTCTAGTGTGGACTGGAATAGGAGGTTCACCGAGCTCCCATTGTCAATCAGCACCCTCCTAACCCTCCGATTAGCGAGCTGAACTGCTACGACCAGAGGGTCATTGTGAGGGAACTGGACATGGCCCGCATCTTCTTCCGTAAACATGATCGGTTGCTTCTCCAATCACTGCTGCTTTGGCAGACGCTGCTTCGGGACGAACTCTACTCCATTATGCGCTTTGAGTTCGTTTATGTACCTCTTCTGGGCACCCCTGCTCGTGCCAGCCATATTCGGACCTCCAGAGATGGTGGATATCTCCCCTCCTATCACGGGAGGAGGAAGGTCCTGATCTACCCGAGACCCGGGCTGACTGACCGGGACTTCTGGAGCAGGTCGACTTGCTGGAACCCTGTTCCGCGCGTACTGGGCCAAGGGGCCAGCTCGGATGAGAGTCTCGATCTCATCTTTTAAATGCCTACAATCGTCAGTATTGTGGCCAACATCGTTGTGAAAATGGAAAAACTTGGAGGTGTCTCTCTTCCCCTTTTGGTGCTTCAATGGCTCCGGCCTCTTCCAGGGGAGGCGAGTAGAGTTAGCTAGGAAGATATTCTCCCTAGACTGGGTGAGCTCTATATAAGTCGCGTAGACGGGCTTAAACTTGTCTACGGACTTATTCTTCTTTTGGCCGTGCTGGTGCCTTAGCCATTCCCCTTTCTTTTGCCTCCACCGAGCTAGTTGTTCTGTGTGATGTGTTGGGTCGCTTCCAAGACCTCTGTCCCCACTCCAGTGGGCTGATCAGGGACCTGGCTGGTTCCTGCAGCTGAGGCTTCGGCTTCCTCCAAGTTGATCCATTCCTAGGCCCTGTTGAGGAATTCGTTAACCGAGCTAACCCCCTTCCTTTGTATATCTTTCTAGAGTTCCCCTCCGACGAGGATTCCAGTTCTCATGGCCATGAGCTTGGAGCTATCATCTGCGTCTATGGCCCGAGCAGCGACGTTCGCAAATCTGCTCAAGTAGGCCTTCAGAGTTTCGCCGAGCTGCTGCCTCACGTTAGCCAGAGAGTCGGCCTGAACGCGGGCAGCCTGGGAGGCTCGGAATGCCCTTTTGAAGTCAGCTGAGAAAGTTTTCCAGGAGCTGATTGACTGTCTTTTGCCTTGCTTGAACCATTGTCTGGCTGGCCCAGTCAGTGTGGAAGGGAATATCAAACATCTCAGCTCGGGGCCAATGTTGTGGGCCATCATCAGGGTGTTGAACATCCCCATATGATTTGACGGATCTCCATCTCCACTGAACTTGGACAGGTGCGGCATACGGAAACTAGGTAGGTACGTCGTTGCTGCTATGCCGGGGGTGAAGAGCTCCATCTCGTCCCCCGAATCATACTCATCTTTTTCTTTCTCCGACAGGAGCTTCCTCATCAGCTCCTCCATCTGGGCCAGGCGCTCGAGGGTTTGGTCCTGATGTCCTTGGTTATTCCGGGGCTATTCAACAACTCCGGATCCATTGTACATATTTGGTGGGTTGTTGCGCCTCCTATCTTGAGATAGGTTATTTGGGGCATTCCCTCCGTTACGTACTTCGGACAGGGCCCCCCCTGAGCGAGCATGGTTGTCGCCTCCTACTGGCTCCCCTCTATGAGAGTTAAGGCGATCTCGTAGGTCGCCCCCGTGGATGGCTCGTGGAATTTGTGCCGAGCTCAAACGCTGAAGCAGGTCTTCGCCAGAAAGGTCACTCCGGCGACTGCCGGTCCAGTAACTCCTGCTAGAGAGGCTCGGAGCTCGCCTTTGGTGCTGAGGATCTAGGCTTTCCCTTGGCGCCCTGCTATGTCAGGAAGGTCCGGCTGATGGCGGGTTTCTCCTGCTACTCCCATAGGCTGGAATATCTCGGACGGGCTGAGGAGGAGATGGATATCTGATTGGAGACGGAGGATGCCTGACCGGAGAGGCGATCCTAATTCCGTCAGGACGGATCAAATTAGGTGGGGGCCTTTCGGCCCTGCCAACCTGCGGGTCCCGCGCCTGGCGGTCTGGACGAGGCGCAGGATGGCTGTTGGGGACGGGCTGACGCTGCGAGCCCTCCCCGGACCTCCTTCTGGAATTTCCTCGAGCTCTCCTGGGCGCGCTCGAGGCTGGTTGGGAGCTAGGAGTTGAAGTCCTGACCGAACGGTTGTACTGCTGTTGTTCGGCTCTAGGCATTTCTCTGAAGTTTGCCTCTCGATGGTGTGATGAAGGGATGGAGTTGGCTGTCGGAAGCCTGTCCGAGCGACTGTGCCTGGACCGATTACCCCGGCGAGACTTAGGAGCCTCGCCTTGCCTCTCTCCAACGTTAACGTCGGTTGTGAGAGGGGGTAATCGGGCCAGCACATCCTTGATCTACTGATTAGCTATTGCTAGCTGGCTCCTCAGCTAAGCATTCTCCATCTCCACCACAGTGTAATAACATGGGTTCGGATTAGGTGGCCGGGGCGCCGAACTTCCAGTGTCGTCTTGGCCCGCTGGCTGTTTGCCTGGCTGCTGTTGGACTTCAGGAATTTGTTCACCAGGGATGGCAATATGATGAGCCTCCTGCCCATCATGCTGTTCCGTCTCATTACCGTGTCTGGATCGAGTAGTCACCATAGTTGGATGTCTGCGACAACACTAATCGAACTTGCTCTCAATGAAAGCACCAAACTGTTGACGCAGTTCTTCGCCGACAGGTAATTAAGAAAAGAAGATAAAGGGATTAGTGCTTAGGTTGAACCGAAATAGATGAATGATCTTGGAAATGAAATGGTGACTCAAAAATACATTTTTTAAGTGGTTCAAAGGTTAAAATACTTCTACTCCATTAGTCAGTAGTATTGCTGTTTACTGTGTATTTGATTACAGGGTATTTCTTACAATAGAGAATCCAACCCTTATTAACTCCCAAGGTCTCCATATTTATAGGAGAAGGCACCTGGGAGTTGTTAAGAAAGTCATCCCGTGGCATTCTTTCCTATCATGTCAACTCTGTGACATTCATGATTAATTCCTAAACCTGACACATTAGTGTGGTCAAATCAATAGGTAAGGGGATAATGGGCCGCATGACCCAACCCAGTCATGGGTGTCTGAATACGCACATTCCTGCTGTGTGTCCGAGAAGTCAGGGGTATATCAGACACGTGATGTCTGATATATGCACGTTTACCTTGCGTGGTTGACCTTATAAAAGGTCGCAACCTCCAACTCAAGCTCGCACCACGAGCTAGATGCTTCCCTCGACCTGCGGCCTTCAGAGTCCTTAAGCAATCTTGGCGAAACCTTGGGTTACCTCGAGCTAAGGAGGTAGGATCTTACGACGGCAGCTCCGGTCTTGGGGATGCCCACGTGGCAGTCGTGATTAGGCAGTATCTCAGCTCATTAATCAGCCCGTGGGAAAATCAGGGCGTACATATATATATAATAAATATTACATTATAGATTATACTAATGTGCTAATGATTTTAATACCCCAATAATATGTAAAATTCTAAACTTAATCTTAGACATTCAATAATTTATAAAAATATTGTAATTAAAAATTAGACAAAATATTCTCTTATAGAGAGAATTTTGTATTTATTTATTCCATATCCCATTACACTAACTTGCATGTATGTCATTTTTCTTTGTTGACTTTTATTTTATTTTTTTGTTATAGAATTATTAAAATTTGACCTTTTTAAATAAATACTTTATCTTATATAAATATATATGTATGCTATTTATAAATATTTTGTAATTGATAATATTATAATTTCATATTTTAATTTATAGATAATATAGGGTATTAATATAATTTCTAGTTTTAATGTACAAATAAATATACTTTTGATTTAAAAACTTAAAATATGATTAAAAAAACAAATACTAATGCCCATGTGTAATTTTCTAACTACAATTGAAATAAATGAGTGTTTCCTAATATTTCTTCATTTAAAATTTATAGATTATCTTTTTTTTAAAAAAAACTATAGGTTTGGAGTTTTAGATTTTTGTCAAACAATTTTTTTAGTTCTTTTGTTTTTTGATAAAATTAGAATGACACATTTTAGACAAATAATAAAGGTCATTACAAATAAAAAATAAATAACAATTGTTTGGCATTGATTTTCATTTTTCAATTTTAGATAATGTGACTTGCAAATAATTTTCTCATTTTGATGGACAATTAATATTGTTGAATGGTTACTGTTGGAGGACAAAAAAATGAACGTATGAAAACCCCACATAAAACGTACGATAAACAATCATGTATATATAGGGTCAACTTCATGACTTCATGACTTTTTATAATATGAAAATAAATAATTAGTTAACATTAGGATGTTGATTAAAAAGAAAAAGTTATGAGATTAGGGTAATTTTGGCATTGCAATACTTATGTGAATTTTTTTATACTTATGTGAACTTTTTAAAATTAAATGTCAACATTTGACCTTTTTCTTTTTTTATAATGTTGATTAAAATGAATAGGTTAATATTTTGATTGGTCTTAAAGCATTGGATTGGTAGCTAATTGCAAGAGGTATGTTGTATTTGATTTAGTTTTAAAAAATTTCAATATTTTACAATTTTGAATGATAATTGTATTACTTTAGTGGAGTTTGAATATCTTAGATATTCATCCGTAGTGAAGTAGGTTCTGGGAATTCTGTGTGCTGCGGTGATAACGGAAGATTGAGAACTTGCATGTCTTAGTGAAGTAGGTTCTGAGAATTTTGTGTGCTGTGGTGATATATGGATGAAAACCTGTGTGTTGTTTGATTTGTTTGACATGTTGGTGTTGATTGTGACAGATGGCTAGGCTAGTAAATTAGGGGATATGCTGTTTGATTTTCTATAGATTTTCTTGTACTTAGTTTTTTTGTATATTTATTTTATTTTATTTTATTTTCTTAATTTTATTTTTTTATTAAAACAAATATATCAGATAGCAGATAGTCGTGCTCAAGCTTTATGTGATAGGATGTTATATTGCATTGCACGTCTAAAAAGCATGATTGGATAGCTATGTCTTATAACCATGGGTAAGTTTAATTAATATGCTTTTCATTGATACAAAAAATAGAATCTAAAGTTAAAAACTTTGTAATACTTGTTCTTTCAACAGGGAGCATCGGATGTTATTTTTATTACATCCCAATTGGTATTATTGTTGTTTTCTCGATCCTCTCAATGGACCATTTGATAACAGGAAAGCCATCAAGGAGACCATCCATGATGCATTTGAGATGTATTTCACGACAAGAATGAAAGCACGTCAAAAGATCAACAAATGTCCATCGGGAGTAATGTATTTCCAACCTACGGTATATTTCTATTTGTATATGAGTTTATGCATTGTAAAGATGTTTAAGATATTTAATACTAAGAATTGAACATGTATTACCAATCTTTATATAGTGTCATAAACAACCAAACAATATCGACTGCGGATATTACGTTATGGGGATGATGAAGAATGTACTTATCAATGCCCCTCATATCAAACATTTCTTGTCGAAACAGGTAACAAACAATATACAACTATACATAATTTTAATCTAGTATAATTTTTGTATATGCTTTGAATTTATTACCACTAATATAATTCTAATTAAAGTTTTGTTTCTTTGTTTTTTCAGTTCACCTCTGACAAACCATATACTACTCAAGAAATTGACGAAGTTCGAGAAGAATGAGCGATGTCATTTTTACAATGGGTTAGAGCAAAATGAATGATGTTATAGCTAGCTTATTACAATATGTACGCCCTAATTATCCACGGGCTATTAGCGAGCTGAGATATGGCATAATTATATCAGCCAGATGGATGACACGTACCTGGGGCTGCTGTTACCAGGTCCTACCTCCTTAGCTCGAGGTAACCAAAGACTTACTAAGATTACTAAGGAATCGGGTCAGAAGTATGGACATCACGGGCTAAGAAGACAACAAGCTCGAGGTACGAGCTTGAGTTGGCATCTGTGACCCCTTATAAAGTCAACCACGCAATATAAATGTGCATGTATCCGACATCACGTGTCTGATATATCCCTGAATTCTCGAACACGCAGCATAAACGTGCGTGTTCTGGCACCCATGACTGGGTTGGGTCGTGCGGCCCATTATCCCCCTTACCTATTGATTAGACCATACTTCCTTTGTCAGGTTTTAGGAATTAATCATGAATGTCACAGAAATGACATGATGGGTAAGAAGGTCACGGGATGACCCCCCCCCCCCTTTTTGCCAACCCCCAGGTGCCCTCTCCCTATAAATATGGAGACCCAGGAGTTGCAAAGGGTTGGATCCTATTGTGTAAAGAAACACCCTGTAAAGAATACTAGAGAAATAGCAATAATATTGGTTGGTGGACTAGAAGGATTTTAACCTTTGAACCACCTAAAAAAGTATTCCTATCATCGTTTTATTTTAAGATCATTCATCTGTTACGGTTCATTACTTAGCACTAATCCCATTCTCTATTCTATTAATTACATGTTGGCGAAGAACCGCGTCAACAGTTTGGTGCTTTCATTGAGAGCCTGTTAGATTGGTGCTATCGCAAATACCCAACCATGGTGGTCACTCGCTCAAGACATGGTAATGAGGCGGACCAACGTGCTGGGCAGGAGGCCCATCATGCCACCATCTCCGATGATCAGAACCCTGAGGTTCAACAGTTTCTGGGCAAGCAGCCAATAGGCCAAGATGACACTGGAAGTTTGGCTCCCCAGCCACCTAATCCGAACCCAGATTTCCACACGGCGGTTGAAATGGAGAATGCACAGCTGAGGAGTCAGCTGGCGAAAGCTAACCAGCAGATCAAGAGGTTTTGGCCCAACTATCCCCTCTTACAACCGACGCTAATGTCAAAAAGAGGCAAGGCGAGACTCATAAGTCCTGCCGGGGTAATCGGTCCAGGCCTAGCCGGTCGGCCAGACCCCCGACGTCAAATTCTACTCCCACATCGCACCACTGGGAGACCACTTTTGAAGAACTACCTAGGGCCGAGCAACAGTACAGTCGATCGATCCGAACTTCAACTCCCAGCTCACCTCCGCCCTCAACCGTGCCCAGCAGGGCTCGAGGGAATTCGCGAAGGAGATTCGGGGAGGGCTCACAGCTACAGCCCGCCCCGGCCAGCCATCCTGCGCCCCACTCAGACCGCCGAGCACAGGATCCGGAGGTTGGTAGAGCCGAGCGGCCCCGACCTAATCTGATCCGCCTTGACGGGACCAGAATTTCATCCCCGGTCAGGCATCCTCCTTCACCGATAAGATACCCGTCTCCTCCTCGACCAGTCCAAGATATTCCAGCTCATGGGAGCAGTAGGAGGAATCCACCTTCCGCAGGACCTTCCCATCGTAGCAAGGCGCCCAGAGAAGTCCCGGATCCTCATCCCCAGAGGCGGGCTCCAAGCTTCTCAAATGGGAGCTATTGGACCGGAAGTCGTCGAAGTGACCTTTCTGGCGGAGACCTGCGCCAACGCTTGAGCTCAGCGCAGAGTCCTCAAGCCACCCCGAGGGACGACCTCCGAGATCGTCTAAACTCTCAAAAGGAAACCCAGTGGGAAACGGGAGCCATGCTCGCAAAGACTTGTCCGAGGTACGCGACAACGAAAACGTCCCATATAACCTATCTCAAGATAGGAGGGACAATAACCCGCCAAACGCTTACAATGGATCCGGAGCTGCGGAACAGCCCCGGAACAACCAAGGAAATCAGGACAAAACCCTTGAGCGCCTGGCTCAGATGGAGGAACTGATGAGGAAGCTCCTATCAGAAAAATAAAAATACGAGTATGATTCGAGGGATATACTTAAGCTTTTCGCCCCCAGCATAGCGGTAACGGCTTATCCACCTAGTTTCCGTATGTTGCACTTGTCCAAATTCAACGGAGACGGGGAACCGTCAGATCATCTGGGTATATTTAATACCCTGATGATGGCACACAACATAGGTCCCGAGCTGAGGTGTCTAATATTTCCCTCCACCTTGACTGGACCGGCCAGACAATGGTTCAAACAGAGTAAAAAATAGTCAATCAGCTCGTGGAAAACTTTCTCTATTGACTTCAAGAGAGCATTTCGAGCCTCCCAGGCTACCTGCGTCAAGGCCGACACCCTGGCAAACGTTAGGCAGCAACCCGACGAGCCTCTGAAGGCTTACCTGAGCAGATTCGCGAACGTCGCTGCTCGGGCCAGAGACGCAGATGACAGCTCCAAGCTCATGGCTTTGAGGACTGGAATCCTCGTTGGAGGGGGACTCTGGAAAAAGATACAAAGGAAGGGAGTCAGCACCGTCAATGAATTCCTAAATAGGACCCAGGGGTGGATCAACATAGAGGAGGCGCAAGCCTCAGCTGCAGGAACCATCCAGGTCCCTGAACAGCCCGCTGGAGTGGGAACGGAGGTCGTGACAGTGACCCAGACCGTTACGCAGAATAACCAGTTTGGTGGAGGCAAGAGAAAGGGGAGCAGCAAGGGCAACCAGCACGGCCCAAAGAAGAACAATTCTGTAGAAAAATTTAAGCCGGTCTACGCGACTTATACGGAGCTCACCCACTCTAGGGAGAACATCTTCCTAGCAAATTCTGCTCGCCTCCCCTGGAAGAAGCCGGAGCCGTTAAAGCACCAGAAGGGTAAGCGAGACCCTTCCAAGTTTTGTCAGTTCCACAAAGACATTGGCCACAATACCGATGACTGTAGGCACCTGAAGGATGAGATCGAAAGTCTCATTAGAGCCGGACCTTTGGCTCAGTATGCATGGAATAGATTTCCCACAGGCCATGGAAGTCCTGGTCAGTCAACCCGGGTCTCGGGTAGATCAGGACGTCCCTCCTCCGGTGATAGGAGGAGAGATCTCCACGATCTCTAGAGGTCCCCATCTGGCTGGCACGAGCAGAGGTGCCCAAAAGAGATACGTCAACGAACTTAAAGCTCATAATGGAGTGGAGTTTGTCCCCGAGCAGCATCTACCAAAGCAGCAGCGATTGGAGAGGCCACCAATCATATTTTCTGAAGAAGATGCCAGCCACGTCCAGTTCCCTCATAACGACCCTCTGGTCGTAGCAGTGCAGCTCGCTAATCGAAGAGTTAGGAAAGTGCTGGTCAATAATGGGAGCTCGGTAAACCTACTGTTCCAGTCCGCGCTAGAGAAGATGGGTTTGTCTGTCACTGAGCCGAAAGCGACCTCCATGATGCTTTATGGATTCTCTGGAGAAGGATCAGCGGCAATAGGAACGATCGAGCTAGTGATCACCTTGGGAGAGGGACCTCAGACAGTCTCGAAACTCCTCGAGTTTGTGGTCATCGATTGTCCTGCCGCATACAATGCCATTTTGGGTCGACCTACACTTATAGCGTTTGAAGCCGTTACCTCCATCTGCCACCTCACGCTGAAATTCCCCTCTTTCACGGGGATATGCATGGTCTGTGGTGATCAACTTGCTGCCAGGGAATGCTACAGCATTTCCATGAAGGAAAAAGTAAAACCCGGGCAGTTAACAATGACCGTCCAGAGTGGAAATGAGGAATCTCAAGAACCTTTGCCTAATCCTGAGATTGAAAAACCTCAGAGTGCCGAAGGGGAAAATATCATTTTAAGTGATGATATTGACCCTAGAGTAGGCAAGGATAAGTCCAAGCTCCAATCTATTGAAGAGGTCGAGGAGGTAAATATCGATCCACAGAATCCCTCGCGGATGGTTAAGCTCAAGAAACCTCTGTGGCGAGAGGAAGGCGAAGCTAATCAAGTTCTTGCAGGAGAACCTGGACGTGTTCGCATGGTCTCACGAGGACATGGTGGGAATCAACCCGAGTGTCATCATGCACACCCTCCATTTGGAAAAGAGCGTGCCAGCGAAATCCCAGAAATGGAGGCGCCAAGGAACAACCCGAGCTGAAGCCCTAGAAGAGGAAGTAGCCCGGCTCAAAAAGTGCGGCTTTATCCGCGACGCTAAGTTCCCGGTCTGGGTCGCTAATCCTGTGTTGGTCCCGAAGCCCAACGAGAAATGGCGGACCTGCATCGACTTCTCTGATCTGAACAAAGCTTGCCCCAAAGACTGTTTTCCCTTGCCAAGGATCGACCAATTGGTAGACGCCACGGCGGGGCACGAGCTCATGTCCTTTATGGATGCGTACTCGGGCTATAATCAGATCGCCATGAATCCAGCGGACCAGGAGCACACTAGCTTCATGACCCCAACTAATGTCTATTGTTACAAGGTCATGTCATTCGGGCTGAAGAACGCCGGGGCTACATACCAGAGATTAGTAAACAGGATGTTTGCCAACTAGATCGAGAAGAACATGGAAGTGTATGTTGACGACATGCTGGTCAAGTCAAAAACTGTCGATAACCATGTTTCCGACCTGGGAGAATGCTTTAAGATACTGAGAGAGTAAGGCATGAGGCTTAACCCGCAGAAGTGCACTTTCGGGGTCGCATCTAGAAAATTCCTGGGTTTCATTGTCAATACTAGAGGAATCGAGGCAAACCCTAATAAGATCAGGTCGTTGCTCGAGCTGCCCTCACCTCATTCGCGAAAAGACTTTCAAGGCCTGACAGGAAGGGTGGCGGCCCTCAATCAGTTTATTTCTAAATCCACCGACAAGTGCCTGCCATTCTACAACCTGCTCCGGGGGAATAAAAGTTCGAATGGACCAAGGAATGCAAACGTGCCTTCCTCGACCTGAAAGTACATCTAGCCGAGCCGCTCGTATTTTCCAAACCAATGGCGGGAGAGCCTCTTTTCCTCTACCTAGTTGTCACAGAAAACGCAGCTAGTGCTATATTGGTCCGAGAAGAAGACCGAGTTCAGAAGCCAGTCTATTACATCAGCAAGAGGCTTCTCGGAGCTGAGTCCAGGTATCCGTTGATGGAGAAGATGGCTTTCTATCTCATTACGGCCTCCCGAAAGCTCAGGCAGTATTTCCAATCCCACTCAATACATGTCATAACCGATCAACCTTTAAGGCAGGTTTTGCAAAAACCTGAAGCATCGGGACGTCTGTTGAAGTGGGCTATTAAGCTCAGCCAGTTCGAAATTTTGTACACTCCACGAACTGCGATAAAAAGCCAGGCCCTGGCGGATTTTGTGGTAGAATGCACAGGATTCCAAGAAGATCCGGTGGAAGACTCACCCCAGGCCACCTCGGTCCGGGCCTCATGGAAGGTCTTCGTAGATGGCTCATCTAACGAGAATGGCTCCGGGGCTAGAATCATTTTGATATCCCCAAAAGGACATAGATTCCACTCGGCGTTGAGATTCGGGTTCAAGGCATCCAACAACGAGGCTGAATACGAAGCTTTGCTAGCCGGGCTAAGGGTGGCCCAGGAGCTGAAGGCCAGCTCCGTTCAGTGCTACAGCGATTCCCAGCTCGTGGTAAACTAGGTGCTAGGTGAATACCAAGCACGGGGAAACAAGATGGCTGCTTACCTGGCCAAGGTAAAAGTCGAGCTGTCTGCATTTGAACGGGGCTCAATCGAGCAGATACCTCGGGAGCAGAATGCCAACGCAGATGCCCTCGCAAAGCTCGCTACCTCCGGGGAGGCGGAGACTTTGGGGTTAGTACCAGCAGAGTTCTTGGAGAAACCAAGCATAGAAGAGGTCGGGGCGGAGGTCGAGGTGATCGACGCCAGACCGACTTGGATGACCCCCATCCTCGAATATCTCAGAGCAGGAAAGTTACCTGAAGAGCGTAATGACGCAAGGTGGATACTTTACCAGGCTCCAAGGTATACGGTGATAGATGGGATGCTATATCGGCGTGGGCACTCTCTACCCCTCCTACGGTGTGTTCTGCCAGGCGAAGCGAAGACCATTTTGCAAGAAGTGCATGAGGGTTTTTGCGGAGAACTGGGGGGCAAAACTTGGCTCTGAAGATCTTAAGGCAAGGATATCACTGGCCCACTCTGTCAAAGGACTCGATCTCTTACGTCAAGAAATGTGACAAGTGCCAGCGATTCGCCACCGTTGCCCGAGCTCCCCCAGTCGAGCTGAAGATGATCTCGTCCCCGTGGCCATTCGCGGTCTGGGGAATCGACTTGGTTGGCGCCCTCCCTACTGGAAAGGGGGGAGTTTGTTACGTGGTGGTGGTGGCTATCGACTACTTTACCAAGTGAGCAGAGGAAGAACCCTTGGCAACAATCACTTCAAAGAGAATCCTCGACTTCGTGGTCAAAAGCATCATTTTCTGGTTCGGGCTGCCAAAAAAGATCGTGTCAGACAATGGAACGCAGTTTGACAACGACCTCTTCACCGAATTCTGTGAGAGGCACGGCATTATGAAAAGCTTCTCTTCCGTGGCCTATCCCCAGGAAAATAGGCAGGTCGAGGCTGTCAATAAGACGCTAAAGGAGAGCCTTAAGAAAAGACTGGACGAAGCCAAGGGAGTCTGGACAGAGCAGCTCCCCCAGGTACTGTGGGCATACCGGACCTCGCATCGAACTTCGACAGGTCATACTCCTTTCTCCCTAGCTTTCGGGAGTGAGGCAGTCCTCCCTGTCGAAGTAAAGGTAGCCTCACATAGAGCCCAGGCATATGACCAGGACCGCAATCACGAACTGCTATGCGCGTCCCTCGACTTGATTGATGAAAGACGAGAAGATTCATAGCTCCAGCTCGCGCACTATCAACAAAAGATCACTCGTTATTTCAACTCAAAGGTCAGAAAACGTGCCTTTAGCATTGGCGACCTAGTCCTCAGGAGAGTCTTTTTAGCCAGTAAGGACCCCAAAGACGGAGTATTGGGACCGAGCTGGGAAGGGTCATACCAAATAACTGAGGTCATAAAAGAAGGAACCTACAAGTTAGCTTGGCTTAATGGAGAAGCAGTCCCACGAACTTGGAACGCCATCCATCTGAAGAAGTATTATCAGTGATACCTTTGTAAGGCTTAGTCAGAAAGGCCATCTTTTGTTTATTAAACAATGATAATTAAATCTTTTTCCATTATTGTGTATATTTGTGGATGTAATTTCAAGTAACCACGAAAGACCATTTCCTAATTAGTTGGTTCAAGTTGATTAGCATGTTTTTCCCTAGAAAAGCATAAGGTGCCAATCACAACACCAACAAAACTAAGACTATTACCAAAATGCATAAAAGAGAAATGAGATAGAGGCAAAGGGATGTAAATCAATTAAAAATAAAGTTGATAAAACCAATTGTATCGAGGTTAAAAAACCTCATAATACAAAGTTACAAAAAAAAATGTATGAATGGTAAAAAGAAAAGAGAAGTCCTAGGCCCCGCCAGGCTGCTCCGATGAGGTCACCACCTCGCCCTCTTGCTCGGCGGCTGTGGAAGTCTCCCCGATCTCGGAGGGCGCCTCTTGCTGAAGGCGAGCTTTGAACTTCCCCAGGGAGGACTCCCACGCATCTGACCCCAGAAAGGAGAAGTCACCATCTGGGTTGAAGACCCAGCAGTGGTACAGCATAGCTTCCATGGAGGAGCTGGAAGTTGCCTTCTCCACCGCCAAGGCAGCCTTGGCTTCCTCTGCCTCAGCTTTTGCGGCGTCCAGTGCGGCCCGAGCAGCCCTGGCCTCCTCGAGCTCAGTTCTCGCAATGGCTAGGGCGACCTTGGTAGCCTCGGCCTCCTGCAGCTTAGATCGAGATGCGTCCAGCTCAGCCTGCACGGTTGCCAGGGCATCCTTGGCATCCTATTCCTGCTTTTGGGCAGTCTTAAGGGCAGCCAAAGCAGTCTGATGCTCACCCCTCATATCCTCGAGCCTGGCCCTGGATCGGGATATGCTCCGGTGGAGAGCTAAAGCACCCTGCAAGACCAAAAGATAATAAGGCAACTACCTTAGATAAAAAAAAAAAAACATGCGATGCACATGAGCAAGGAATACCAATGGCAAGACCAACTTAACATGAGAGCCATCCCCAGCGAAGACTCCATCACGTTCTCCGAGCTCCTTGTCTCAATCGCCCGCAGGTCCCTCTCGGCGGCATTGTAATAGTGGTCCACGGTGTAGCTCGTCGTCTCATAGACCGTCCCCCGAAAGACGTCGGGGATTTTCTCTAAGGCCCAGGAGTTGACCGGAACGCACACCTCGGGGGTTGTGGTCGACAAGGTCCCGGGGGGCACCTCCATTTCCCAAACAAAGGCGGGAGCTCGCGGAGGAGGTGGGAGCATCTTCTCCATTGCAGGAAGGGGTGGAGGCACTTTCTCCTGGGCAACCGGGGCTTGGTTTTTCCCCTTTGCAGGGGACTTGGAGGTAGTCCCGAGGGCTTTCTTCGCCAGCCAAAGCTTTTTCACCACAGACCCGGAAGCCCCGGAAGAAGGGTTCCCTCCAGGGAACATAGCTCGCAAATTGTTGTTCCCGGGCTGAGACATCTCCTCTTTAGAAGCAAAGACAAAGCATTAATATACATGTAAAAATATTTATGCAAAACAACAAAAATAAAAGGGAAAACAAAGCTCAAGTATGTATTGAAAGGGATCCTACCCTCCGAGCTAGAGGAGGAATCTATAGTCACGACCACCGGCCCCGGAGCTGCAGCAAGGGACTCTAAGATAACGACTTCGCGGGCTAGAAGAGGCTCTGGGTCCGAATCTGGCTCGGGACTAGACTCTTCTACCTACTGCCTAAGACCCGGAGCTACAACACCCTCCCGAAGGGAGGGCCACGACCAAAGGTTGGTTCCGTACTCCTCAAAAAAGGTCGACCTAAAGGCTAGGGTGTTATCTACGACTACGGTACCCCTAGGGCGGCTCATGTCATATCCCAGCACGAGCTAGTCGACGCATTGGAGTAAGCTTATGTCGCGGTCTGGGTCACTTCGATGGCGGTGAACGGGCTGGCTGGGATTGAACCTAGCTAGCTGAAGGTCTACGGTGGCCCTATCTAAGTCCCTAAACAGATAAGGATTACTTTGGTCGGAGGGGCCGGCTGCTGCCCTAGACTGGGCCCTCTCCACGTCTGTTTCTCGAGCGACCTCCAACGCTCGCTTCCACTGCATGAGGGGCACCTCATCCTCTTCCTCCCCCACGGCCTCCTCCTCGGGGATGGGCACCATATCGCAAGCTGGAGGAAGGCCCCGCGGTCTCCTCAAGGCCAAATTCTGGCCTGGAGAGATTAGCTTGCATGCCAGCATCGTCTCGTCGGACGCGAGTTGGTGATAGTCCTTTTCGCTTGGGGGCAGCCCCGCCAATGTCTCGTATTGACCCCCAAGGGTCACAGACTTGGCTGTCCTCGCGAAAATGGCTGCATGATGGTTTCTAAGTCAGAAACTAATAAAAGAAGCTAATCAGTAATCAACTTCGAGCTAAGATTAAAAGATACTTACGAGGGCGGTTGAAATAGTGGTGTTCGCAATTGCGAAACCCCTTGGACATAAAGAACTGGTCTTTAAAATCGTTGGGGTGGCTGGGCAGCTGGATGACCGCAGCCGAATTTGGGAAGCGTGTCAGATAGTATAACCCATCGCCTTGCCCCCGCTGCTCCGGGCTGGCCTTAAGGCAGAAAAAGTAAAGGATGTCCGCCGGTGTGGAGACCTCCCATTCCTGCTTCAGGAATAAGTATTCCTGCCCCGCTAACAAACGATATGAGTTAGGGGGGAGCTGGAAAGGAGCCAGCTTCACGTAATTAAGAAAATCCGTGAAGTATTGGTCCAGCGGGAGGAAGGCCCCAGCCTTGAGGTGCTCGTCGCTCCAAGCGGCGTACTCCTCATCCAGCGGCGCGCAGCTCCGCTCACCTTCGAAAGGAGGTCGGGCATCTAGGGCGCCCCTCCCTATTTCAATGTAGTGGGAAAGGAATATCTTATTCACTTTCCCCTGGGTGGTGACCTTTGAGACGATCCTCTCGGCCTCGAAGAAAGTTTTGGTTCCCACCTCGAGCTCCTGCTCCACGGCTGGACCGAAAACAAGGATTGGAGAGTCCGTGACCACCTCCTTTCCCTTGTTGGCTTGCTGGGAAGACGAGCTACCAACATTCTTCTTGGGCGCGCTTTTCTTTGGTCCCATCTGGTCGCCTAGCGAACAAAAGAAGAAAATTTAGAAAGGGCAACCTAAGCATAAGAAAGAATCTAGCAAAGTGTTTCCTTTACACGGACTGAGGTAATCTCAGCTCGTGGAGAGTGACACCACGCAGTTCTATGAACACACGCCTGTGCTCCCAACGGATCCGCGATTACTCGGAATCCGTGTATCAGGAGGGTCAGGGTAACAGTTTTCCTTGGAAGGAAAGTTTCAGTAGGAAAATAGTGCAAAACCGCTTGTGAAGCGTGTCCCCTAAGCTACCCGGTTTTGCACCCTAAAAACTGGTTATTTCAGACAGTCATACAAGAATTCTACCCAGAAAATTTCCCCAGAAAGTGTACCCTATGAGTCATGCCCCTAAGTGGTTTTTTCTACGGTCGATGCCCTAGGATAAAAACCTACGCGTATCATACCAACAAAAAAAACCAGCAAAATACTGCATGCGACTACAAAAACAATTTATCTAAGCAATAGTGAAGGAAAAAATGTAAAAGCATGCACAAGCGGGGGACTTACATAATATTTTTTTGTGGTGAGACTAAAAGGGTCGTCTGGGTTGGAGTCCTGCTAAAATTGCTGGTGCCAAAGTCTCAAAGGAGCTCTCGTGCCTGAATTTCTGGAACGCTAGGAACAGTAACCGGAAGAAAGAGAGGGTTTTTTGAGACTAAGAAGAAAGAATAAGATGAAGAAATGAGGAAATTTTCAAAAGAATGGGTGGCCCATGTGAAGGATGGCCACCCCTTTTATATATGTAAGAGGCCAAGTAAGGAGGGTTGTTGGATCGCCTTGATGTAGGATACGAGGATCACTACTCGAAAGGCGAAACGACGGCTGAGTATAGGCTAGGCCATTTAATGCGGTTCTCGGAAGACGTACCGTCACCAACCACGATGCTCCACGTATCCGACGCCTGCGTAATGGGCGGAATATGAAGAGTCCACAAAGAAGCCTAAAATCCCCCACTGTGGCCCCAGGTGACGTCATGTGCCACGAGCAGAGGCTTGGGGGGCAAATGTACGCCCTAATTATCCACGGGTTATTAGCGAGCTGAGATATGGCATAATTATATCAGCCACGTGGATGACACGTACCCGGGGCTGCTATTACCAGGTCCTACCTCCTTAGCTCGAGGTAACCAAAGACTTACTAAGATTACTAAGGAATCGGGTCAGAAGTATGGACATCACGGGCTAAGAGGACAACAAGCTCGAGGTACGAGCTTGAGTTGGCATCTGTGACCCCTTATAAAGTCAACCACGCAATATAAACGTGCATGTATCCGACATCACGTGTCTGATATATCCCTGAATTCTCGGACACGCAGCATAAACGTGCGTGTTCTGGCACCCACGACTGGGTTGGGCCGTGCGGCCCATTATCCCCCTTACCTATTGATTAGACCATACTTCCTTTGTCAGGTTTTAGGAATTAATCATGAATGTCACAGAAGTGACATGATGGGTAAGAAGGTCACGGGATGACCCCCCCCCCCCTTTTTGCCAACCCCTAGGTGCCCTCTCCCTATAAATATGGAGACCCAGGGAGTTGCAAAGGGTTGGATCCTATTGTGTAAAGAAACACCATGTAAAGAATACCAGAGAAATGGCAATAATATTGGCTGGTGGACTAGAAGGATTTTAACCTTTGAACCACCTAAAAAAGTATTCGTGTATCGTTTTATTTTAAGATCATTCATCTGATACGGTTCATTACTTAGCACTAATCCCACTCTCTATTCTATTAATTACCTGTTGGCGAAGAACCGTGTCAACACAATACATGTTGAGAAATTTAAATTTCTTTCGCAAAAATTTTTTTGCCATTTTTTTGGTATTTTCTTTTCAAATTTCTCTTAATACATTTTCGACACTCAAAGGGATATATTTTTTTTAATCAAAATGAAAATCGTAGCTGCATTTTTTTTTTAAAAAAAATTTACTTTTAAGGGCATGCAAAGCGAGTCCTAAAATCTTAAGCGAGCCCTAAAAAACCTCAGTTTTTATGGCTCTCAAATAGAAGACTCGCAATGCTAGTCCTAAAAAATATCTTTTGTAGTAGTGATCTTAGAAATATCCTACTTATAATTGTATTTGAACTCTAGCTTCGTTCCTATGAGCAAATCTGGTCGCATATGTCAGCACATCTTCTTCCTTACTGTTCAGCATATTCCTTGCGCCCATCGAGCAACTTAATTTTCCTTTTAGTACTTGATCGTTGGTCGACCAGTTCTCTAGCAATAATAAGTCATGTGCTATCCAAGTGCGCCTCGACCGTGCCACGACATCATGAAAATATTTTGGGTAAATACATGCCACAAAAATATATATATACTGAGCTAGAAAATAATACACAAACAATACTTAAAAAACGAAAAAAAATCAAAAATAACTTTAAAAAAATTAATTCAACAAAATAAATATAAATATATCATGATATTAAAATATTTAGGATAAAAGAATATAAATATAACTTGTTATATAAAAAAGGGTACACTTGGTAATGTCTAGAATATAGAAAGTGCCTTGGGTCCATTTTGTTTTTTAGAAAAAAGAAATTTAAAAGAGGGATATTTTGTTTAATTAATGAGTGTTTTGGGGGTTATTATGCTCCATGCCCCATTAATAATAATCACCCTTAATATATGAAATTGATAAATGCACATGTTAACACAAATAATTGTTAACCAGTGAGTATAAAATTATATTTAGAGGTCCACCTATTGGATTGGGGCAATGTGTCATAGAAAGATGTTTTCTTCTTATTAGCATTTTCCTTGATTACTTAAAAACACAGAGAATGTTCTCGCTTCTCCTTCTTTTAGGTGGAGAATAACGTCTGCGGATGTAGGAGCTTACTGGTGCACCCTATCATTTTTTCATGTTAAAATTTTTAAATTAATTTTTATTTTAAATCAGATTTCACATAATTTTTAATATTATATATATTTTTTTTTTGTTTTTATTAATTAATTTTAAGACAAAATTTGTGTAAAATATAGATTTTACAACAATAAAAAATTACTTAGTGATTTAAGTGCAACATGTCAGATTATTTATTAATTTTTGCCAAATAAAAAATTACTTAGTGACTTAAGTGCAATATATTAGACTACTTACTTTCTTTTTATTTTTGGCAACTTTTCTTATTAAACATAATAAAGTTTATACTATTTTAGCTCACTATGTTTTGTTTTTATACTAACTTTGACTCCAGTTTCAAATAATTAATTACAATTGGAACCCTTCATTTGGTAATAAAATAAAATAAAGAAAGCCCAAACACAATTTTAGACAATATTGGGTATTAAGAGATCACTTGTGCTCTCGCATATATATCCAAGTTTTTCATTTGGGTATTATTTAAATTCTTGACATTATCTGGGTCGATGGATCCCATTTGAGATCGTAGATGTGTCTATGAATGATTTCACGGAGTTGTGGGCTGATAGCATTAAGAAGAAAAGGAACCGAAAGATGAGGATAATGAGAGATTATTCAAAAACAATCAAAAGCAAAATTAATGTTTTGCTTGTAATCTGATTTACAATTGTAATTATGAGGATGATCTGATTTGCAAGAGCTTTCTCTTTATTTATTAATAAAGAAAAAACTAGAGGTATTTATGTCATATTTATAAAAGTGTTGGCTAATATGTGTTCTGGTTTTTTTTTTCTACAAAATAATGGGTTTGAGTTGTAATTTTTTGAAATTGGGAGTCCAGATTAGTTGAAAATGATAAAAGCGCTATGTAATATCATTTATATTTTAATATGTATGTGTATACAAATGGTATTTGCATATTAAATTATTAGTTCTTTTTAATATATATTTGATTTTAATTTATTATAATTGTTAATATATTAATAATACTAATAACATTGATCAAATAAACATTAAATAAAAAATAAAAATGAGCTTCAAAACTATTTTATTAATGAGCAGTAACAAATTACTTCAGCAAAAAAACAAAAGAAAAATAAATTCAAAAGAAATTGGGTTCGTTCACTCTTTTATATTATAGATGATGTAGCATCAAATAAATTAATATGTATATTTTTTTAAAAATAAATTAATATAAATTAGTTCATACACAAAATATTTCACCACATATTTTGCTATCTGTCTATTTAAAAATTAAATTAGGGTGTGGAATATGAAGTTTAGATATATCAACTAAAAAATATATGAAGTTTAAATAGTGGGTTGTCTACATCGAAAATCTACTTTATTACAAATATTATTTATTATTAATTTGATTTTGGAAGAATTTATAATAAATTACTCCTTTTTATTTCATTGGTAGGCACAATCTTGGTTTAGGTATGTAAATTAATTATGATTTTAGTTTTTTTTTACGATGATATTCATTGTTGTTATCGTAAGTTTTTTGTAAAATTTCAAAAAAATGTAGACATTTTATAACGTTAAAATTAGAGTTCAAACAATTTGTTAGATGTCTATTTTTTTTATACATTTGTAAAACAAATTTTTTAAAATCAATTTTAGCACTGTTAATTATCTAAAATTTCTTGAAAATTTGTAAGAGGTTGGCTATGATTACGATAAACACAATTATTAAAAAACATTGAATCATAAGTAAAAAAAAGTATCTTACTCTTAAATCTCTTATAATTTTAATACAATTTTATAATAAAATAAAATTACATAGATAATATTAACATAAAGGGGTCAATCCTTGTGGAAGATTGTATGTATCAAAGTGACACGTAGAAAGGACAATATTTAAAGAAATACATCGTTTTTTTTTTTGGCACTAATAAACATAAAAACCTAAAGATCAAGAGAAAGTTTTGTCAAGAAAAGAAAATAATAAAAAAATAATGAGAAAGCTCTTCCTTGTTGGTCATATGTGGCTTGATGAAATTGGGCGACATAATGGGTCCCCCCAATAATTAATAGACATGCCAAGTACATATAACACGTGTTACTCTTACAAAAAATTTATTAAATGTTCTTAGCCAATTTCCAACGGCAAACTTATAGTCTTGTCTTTTTATTTATATATATTCATTTTTGAAGGAAAAAAACAAACGTTTATGCAGTGATCATTAATATTTATGGGTATTTTAGGGTTTATATTAGCATAAGTCGTCAAATTTTCTAAAAAGTATTATTTAGCTCAATTTTAATTTGTATTATTTAGATTTTCAAATTTACTAAATGTGTATCGTATAAACTATTTTTATTAGAAAATAATTTTGAGAATACACATCGAGAAACGATTGATGACTTAGTGGAGAGTGATTTATGAACCAGTTAGTTTTTATGATTAACTGGCCATAAATCACATTTTGGTGTGCATTCTGTAACTTTTTCTTAAAAAAGAACTTATGTCATACACATTTATTAAGTTTGAGAACCTAAATAATACAAAATAAAGTTTGGGAACCTAAGTGATACTTTTCATAAACATTGAGGACCTCTACTGATATAAACTTGAACTTTTATAGTACACCCCTTTTGTGTTTTCACCACGTAAATAGTTTTCGACATATTTTTTTTATAACTGTGTACATTATAGTTATTAAGAGATTCTTAAAAAAATTTAGAAAATTCTGAATAATTTATAATACCGAAAACAAAGTTTAAATAGTTAATTGTTCACAAGATTGTTTTTTATGCACGTAGAAACACAATTTGTTTTAACATTATTTCCGGCACTGTAAATTATTTGGAATTTTTCAAAAATTTGCAAGATATTATAAATAACTACAATATACATAGTCATAAAAAAATTGTGCCGAAAACACAAGAGGGTGCATCGGTGAACCCCATTTTAGGGGTGCACCACAAAATTCCCTAATATTTATTAGCAAGTTTTAAGAAAATATTAAATATAGGGTGCTTTTCCGGTGCACCCTCCCATTTTTTGCTGTACCCGTGCACCAATCCTCTTGTTTTTGGTGCCTAGATAACTTTTGACACAATTTTTTTTTTATGATTGTGTACTGTTAACCGAGATTTTCGGCAACTCTATTAATAAGTAATATTTACTGATAATAATAATGAAAGCAGAAGATCAACGCGAGGTTTTTACGTGGTTGGGGCGTTAACTAGCCTTAGTCTACGAGTCTATATTATTAGAGCTTGAAGAACCTTTTACAATGAAATTTTCTCTCTATCTTTTGAAAGGGTTCCTATCTTTTTCGTGAAAGGAAACCCTTTATACAGTGTTCTGTAGCTTATATTTATAGGCGTTTGGGAACACCAGGTCCGACCCAGGCCCATCGGAGGAATGGATATAGGTGGCCTTTCTAGTGGAGGCCCAATACAAAAGGTACAAAATACATTAAGTTCAAGCCAGCTAAGGCCCAACAGGTTGACCTTAGAACTACGTTTCGCCCGACAAAACGGCGCTTTTGATCTGATCACTTCGAGTCACGAGGCCGATTCAAGAGACAAGACCAGTCAGAGTACTTGGCTGTGCAGTCCTGACACATCGGCGTGCAATCCCGAGGTGACCTTTTCTACAGGTGAACAGTGGGGGACAACGCCCACGTGGAGCGAGGCAGCGTCAGGGTCCTGGACACCTGGCCCCTTCAACCGGGGGCGAGGTGATCCGGCTCCATTTACCTTTGTCCCGCTTCGTTTACCATAAGCCCGGATCGTGTCAGGGGTCCGGGATTGGGACGCGTGGGTCGCGGTGGTTCGAACGCTCTGTACACAGCCCGGACTATCGTCGCGGAGGACGGACCCGGAGGGACATTCCGGACCACTCCAATGGGCCCGGACGTGAACCCCCGGTCCATACCCTTCCCTTCGAGCACTCTCCATACCAAGAGGCCTTGGGCCGGGCCCGCGCGCTGACCTGGCCCATGACGGTGGGCCTGGACGAAGGCCCCGGGCCCACGCAGGAAATGGGGATAGCATTTACCCCCCAAGCCTTCGCCTGGGTTTGACAGGAGGAGGGTTGCATCGTCCCCACGACGCTCGCTTGGTTGCCTCCCCAGTTCTTGCCCGAGTTCGTGGGTCTGGGCAAAAGGCCGTGGCATTGGTTGGATGCTTAGCCCGGATCGTTTACCACTCTCCGGGGACGTTTACCTTAGTCCCGCTTTATGGCAAGGATACACATGTCGTCAAGTGATTGCCGCATGGGTCTTGAAAGGTCGCCTAGGCCTCCTAAGGGTCGCTAGGCCTAGACTAGGGTGTCAGCGCACGTCTCGAGGCATCCCATCCGCACGGGGGGGCCATCATTAATGTCCCTGGAACGAGGTGGACCGTAGGACGGGGCGACCTTTGGCATCCGCCACACCTGGGCTGTCAGATCTTAGATGGGGAGGATCCAACCTGAAAGGACTCATAAATGTCCCTGCGCGACTCCTGGCCGTCTGATAAAGAGACACCTGTCCGTTGGATCGTGGGCCAGAACTTTGGGGCCAGTATAAATACCCCACGAAAACCACATTTGGCACTTTTACCTCTCCTAAACAGCTTAAGAACCGATAAACACTACTCGAGCCTTGCATGTCCGACATCGCCAACGACATACATCGCCACCTGCTCACTTTGCACCGCCGCCTGTTCCCCAGAACCCCAATTTCCGCTCTTCCACCTGAAGACGTATCTCGGGTTTGCCCTGCCGACGAACTACTACATCGGCTGCACCATTTCAAGAACGAGGTTCTGCCGTCCTTACAGTCAGACAGCCATCATCTTCTACGATTGACACCACACAGTAAGTCTTTTTAACTCTCTTGACAACTTTGTGAACTTATGTTCTTTTGATACGTGCGTTTAGACTCTGTGCTTTAGAAATTGCTAGGAAGGCTGCCTGGTTCGGGTTTCTCTGTATCCGGATGCCTTTCGGATGAGGGGCGGGCCATAGTGGTCTCCTCCCCCGATCAGGGTCCTGGGGCTCTCCGGAGTCCCGGACCTGATCCGACGGGACTCCAAGCAGTCCTTAGGAGACTCCCCGTACCTTGACCGACTTTCTTGGGTTTAGGTACTGACTGCTTGGTCTTTCTTTCTTTGTTCCCAGATCGTCAATTATGGCAACGGGTGTTACGCTCCATTCTGAAGAAGAGGTCAATAGGGCCCCTGTCACCGCTCCCAGATCCCAGACGCCTAAGGGCAACAGGTGGGAAATGGACGTGGCGGCCAACTTGTTCCGGAACTACCGGATGATGCTGCTCCTGGAGAGGCAGCTGGGCATCGAATCAACTCCGGGCCTCTTTCACAATCGCCTGGCCAAGCTCGAGGAGCGGGCGCATACGTCCGTGGAAGGATTCCGGGCCTGGAGTGCTGGCCATATCAGCGCGGGAGCGACGCTCCTGCTTCATGACTATTTCGTGTGGTTCCTGACGTACGTGGGAATCGCACCGTTCCAGCTTTTGCCACAAGCGTACCGTCTACTCGCTGGGTGGAAGGTGTTTTGCGCCGCGAAGGAGATCGCAGAGCCCACCCCTGCGGAAGTCTTCTACTTCTACAAGCTGGAGCTGCAGGTTAACGTCAAGGACAAGACCCTGGATGGCTTTTACAGGCTGAAGTCGCGGAGAAGGTATCCCGCTCCTACCAGCTCCTGGAGGCACCCCCTAGACATCAGGCATTATTGGTTCATGATGTCCGGGTTCCTCGTGGACAAGAACCCCACACTGTTGCTGGACTTCCAGCGGGTGGATAAGTATTTCCCTGGACCTCTCTCTTTTATTCCTCTTTTCTACTCGTCTCTTATCATGTCTTCCGGGTGGCAGGGCCCTTCGCTCAAACCCCCCTTACCGAGTTCATCCTGGAAAGGAGGAGGTTTTATGCAAGTTGACCGCGGAGGATCTGGACGTAGGGGGCTACGTCACAGACGATAACCTCCGACCGGTTGGGATGCTCGCGGCCACCCAGACCATTGATATCCCGAATCTTTGGGGCATCCCCTACGAGAAGAACGTCGACGTCCGGGAGCAGTTGGCCCTCGACCACATTGCCACTGTGGTAAGGGCGGCCCGGGCCGACGCGGCCCAGCGAAAGAAGAACCAGCCCCCAGCGGAAGTGGCCACCTCAGAAGAGCTGGCGGAGCTCTTCGAAGATGCCCTACCAAACGTCAGGACTCCCAGGGCTAGTGTATCGAGGCGAGGTAACTCCCCTTTAATCTTAACTTATGCTCCCCGAGTCGGGGACTTAGCTAGGGACAGGCTAGTACCCCCGGGCCCCGCGTTTGGGGCCGATGGGGAGATGAGGCCTTCAGTTCCCGTCCCCGTAGGCTCAGAGGTCCTCATGTTCTTACCCGGGTTCCTCCAGTACGGGGGCTTCCTGAACCCGGACGACATAGGGGATCGGGTCCACTCATTTGCTTTAAGGGAATTGAGTCTCGCCCGGGTCCTAGACGAGGGTTCGTCACGGGCCATTTCTAACTTTGGTTTGTGTGTTTTCACCTGTTGGGTTTACCGTCCTAACTCATTTTTCTGTACTTTTGCAGAGGACTCCGACATGTCAAACCCGGTCAGCGAAATGAGGCAGCTCATCAAGGACAAGGCGGCCAGGAAGAGAAACGAGGTGACGGGCCCGGAGCCCCACCCTATCAGGGAAACACCCGGGACTAAGCTCTGTCCAAGTGAAGAAGCTCTGGCCATGGTCCCCTTCCAGGCCGTGGAGCCTGCTGCGGACTTCGCTTCTGACCAGCCCCCCGTGATTAATTTGGAGGCGGGCGCGGCTGTCAGCCGGAGCTTTGGGAAGAGGGGCCCGGATGCTAACGCTGGAGAAGGCAACATCGGGAAAAGGCCCCGGACGACGCGGGCAGGCTCGACTGAAGAATCAAACGGGGAGATTCGGCTGACCGCGAAGGAAATCCCCGCACCGCCAGTCCTTCCCCTTCGCCCAACTCTTCTCGAGGAGGGGGAGTCAGCCCTGCGGGATAAGTAGTCCCGGCTGATCAACCGGACCTGGGAAAATGGCCGGTGCTGGAGGGATGACACTTATAAGGCCCTGACGATCCGTCGCCAGGTCGAGTTCTCGGATCGTCCTGCCGAGTTCAGCGCTCCCCAGCCGATCGTGGACCGGCTAGTCGCCAAAGCGGGCTTCCGCCCTAAGCTCGACCAAGACACAGCCGCCCTGGCGGCTGATCTGCTGGACCAGGTTGGGAGCACTATGTCCAACCTTCAGCTGAAGAGGTACGCCACGATAGCCAACCCGGACGTGCTGTTCATCTCCCAGGCTCTGCGCCACCAGGCCACCGCGGTAACTTTTACTTCTCTTATACTCCTTACCTCACTTGTTGATGATGGTTTTGTTTTCTAACTTTTCTTTGCTCCAGGTTGATCTGTTGTCCCAACGGAGTGCCGACCTGGTGGCCGAGCTTGCCATAAAGATGGAGACGGCCAAGCTGGAGTTGGAGGTGGCCGTGAATCAGAGGGAGGCCGCCAAGGAGACCCTTGGCCAGGAGACGGCCTGCCTTCAGGCAGAGGTGGCCCGTGTGCAGGCAGAGCGCGAGGAGCTCGGCCGTGCCAAGGTCGGGTTGGAAGAGGAGCTGTCCCGTAAGACAAAGGATGCCGATGAACGGGCGACGCTCTTGGAGACGGTCGCGGCCCAATCCACCCTGGACAAGGAGGAGATCCTGGCCTTGAAAGCCCGAGTCTGCGAACTGGGCGACTCTCTGCTTCAGGAGAAGGCGGCGCATGAAACGACCCGTCACGAAAAGGAGGAGGCCGAGGGCCTACTGGATGTCACCTTTGATGAGGCCATCTACATGGCCTGGTGCAAGGATAAGAGTATGAACCTCCTAGTCTTCCCTGATCCTGAGTCAAAGCGGGCCGAGTACGAGGCCAAGGAGAGGGAGGATGCAGACCTCCGGGCGGATGCCCTGTAGGCCCGATCCCCCGGCCTTGTACTTTTATTAGTGTTTTTGGCTTGTAATTAAATTTAAAACTGCTACTTTCTTTGGTTTTTACGAAAGCTTCCTTCCATTGTTCAGTAGAAATTTCATTTAGTTGCCGCGACTAACTGATTGCAGGGGTTTAGTTCCAGTTCCAACGGCCTGGACTAGACCCAACGACTTAATTTTCCAAGTCTCTAGTCCTGGCACTCAGTCCAGGGCCCTCGGGGCTTGGTGTAACCTGGAGTTTTGTTCTCCTTTTATCATTTTTTAGGCCCTGGCTTTGCCCTGGGGCAAACCGGATGTTTTATATCCCGGAGGTCAATTTTTCTGGGTCAGACGAGCCTTGAGCTCCATCCTCTTTATTTTACTTCCTCGGACATCACTTGTCTAGGGCGGGGCCGGCCTTGGTCCCGGTCCTTCTTTAGGTTTATACCCCCGGACATCGTTCGTCCGGGGTGGGACCGGCCTTGGGCTCGCTCCTCTTTTATGTACTCCCGGACGTAGTTCGTTTGGGGTGGGACCGGCCTTGGGCTCGGTCCTCTTTTTATACCCCCGGACGTCGTTCGTCCGGGGTGGGACCGGCCTTGGGCTTGGTCCTCTTTTTTTGTACCTCCGGAAGTCGTTCATCCGGGGTAGGACCGGCCTTGGGCTCGGTCCTCTCTTTTATACCCTCGGACGTCTTTCGTCCGGGGTGGGACCGACCTTGGGTTCGGTCCTTTCTTTTATACCCCTAGACATCATTCGTCCGGGGTGGGACCGACCTTGGGCTCGGTCCTCTTTTTTTATACCCCCGGACGTCGTTCGTCCAGGGTGGGACCGGCCTTGGGCTCGGTCCTCTTTTTCATACCACCGGGCGTCATTCGTCCGGTGTAACGACCCAAATTCGCTAATAAGGCTTAAGGGCCTTGATTAGTGTGCCTGGAGGGCATATTGGGATTTATGTGTAACTTTAATGAGTAAAATGCATGGTTATGATTTAAAGCATGTTGTATGACTATTTGACTATTTGAGATGCATGACTATGTGTATTAGTATGCATGTAAGCCCTGATTGTGTTAGAAGGGCATAATTGTAATTTTGGCCATTTTGGGCATAACTGTATTGATATGTGATGATTTTCGAGACCACATTGTTATGTGGATGTACCTGTGATTTGTGACTCGAGACGATCCTAGAGAGCAGACTAGCGATAAAGTCAAGGCGGGGATTTATACCCGGCTCGGGGCGAGCCTGGGGGTATAAATAGGAATTTTATGAGTATATTGGGGTCTATTTTGATATCGAGGAATATTATTGGTGATTAATCAGGTATTGGAAAGCAACGGGAAAATATTAGAGACACTTGAGGAATTAGCGGGAATTGGGTAAAATGACTAAAATGGCCCTACATGGACAAAAGGGTTTAGAATTAATAGAGAGGGCATTTTGGTCAATTGGCTTCTTAGAGATAAGTTTATTGAGGCTTTATATACTTAGTGGGATTGATAGAGAGAGTTAGATGGCTGGGAAAAGAAAGAAAAAGGAAGAAAAAGAAAAGAGAGAAAACAGAGGGGTTTTTCCAAATGGGGCGGTTTGTGGATTCTAGCACCATTTCTCTTCAAATTTCTTGGAGCAAAGCTCAGTGGAGAGCTAGGATAGGCCGAGCATCAAGGATCCTAAGTTAGAATTGAAGATTTGGCAAGGGATTAGCAAGAACACATCAACTTTTGAGGTAAGTTTTTAGAGTTTTCAGTTTTGGGTTTGGCTGGTTTATGCTGTGTAATTAAGCTGAATGATGGGAACTTTAGGGGAATTTCTGGGCAAGCTTTGAGGAAGAGCAAGCTAAGGAGGTCTAGGAATTGAATCAAGGTCGAAATTTGCATCAACGGTATGAATTCTAAGCCTTTAACTTTGATGTTTGACTGAATTTCTGGGTTTAGGGTTAATCATGGTAAATTTTGAGATTTGGGATGAATGTGCTTGGGTTTTGAGGATTTGGGATGCTTGGGATGAGTGGAGAGTGTTTATAAGCTTGATTTTGAGTTTGGTAAAGATTTGGGGAAGTTTGGGTTGAGATTGGCTCAAAGAAAACGTAGAAAAAGAAAATTGGTGTTGCCTGCCTGCAACTAGCGCTACAGCACTAGTCTTTGGGCGCTGTAGCGCTAGGCCCTGTCTCTGGGTGGTGCGGTTCTGCTTGTAGCGCTATAGCGCCCTCTTTTGAGCGCTATAGCGCTACCCTGTTCCCAGAAAGGGGTTTTTGGGTTATTTTTAAGGGATTTTGACCTAGGGTTCGGGGTTCGATTCCACCATCTTGTTTTGTGGATCTAGGACCTCCCCGGGGGCTCGGGATTGGTCCCGAGGCTAGGTTTTCGGACTTGAGGTTCGGTGATGACTTTGACCTATGGCTGTGTTTAGGTGTGCGCTAGGGCTCGAGTGGGATCGTGCTCAAGGAGTCAAGTGTTGAAAGCTATCAAATTGACAGGTAAGAAAACTATAGCACCCGTAGGACAGGGCATGGGCCCATAGTGTGATATCAGGGCATGGCCCTATATTGCATTACATGTTAGGGTGCAGACTCAATTGAATTGATATCAGGGCACGACCCTATATTGCATTACATGTTAGGGTGCAGACTTAATTGAATTGATATATGTTTGAATGTTATTTAAGTTATGCTATTTGTGATTATAGTAAGAATGAATGGCAAAGGAGCCGGGAACGGCAAAAGAGCCGAAACGGCAAGGAGCCGAGAACGGCAAGGAGCCGAGAATGGCGAAAGGCCGAGAACGGCAGTGGGGCTGGAAGTAACACTTAGCACGTGAAGTGCTTGTAGACAGGGTGGGACCCCAATGGATACAGGGGATATCCTTACGGTGAGGACCGAGGCCCCAGGCTTAGGTAATGCCTCTGGGACGACATGGCCGTGTTTTTTTAGTTTGATGGAATACTTGTTTATCTGTGGATAATCTGATATGTTAACTATATAATTCGCATATGTTATATACTGTTTGAGTTTTCTTGCTGGGCTTCGGCTCACGGGTGCTCTGTGTTGCAGGTAAGGGCAAAGATTGAGTCAACCAGCCATGAGTACGGAGAGCGTGAAGCGACGCGTACATGTTTGGCCTGCCCGACTGCTTTGGTTAGGGGTTTATTCGAGAAATGGCTGTAATAATCTGTGATTTTTATAATTAATCAACTGTAAACTTATTTTAAGTTGTGAATAGTTTTTAAACCTTATTTTTGGATCCCAAATGTTAAATACTAGAAGTTTTCAATGAAACAACGCATTTTTAAAGATTACAGCCTTAACTTTTACTTAGTCACACTTTTGTTTTAAAAACCTCGGTTAGCGAGTTCTCTGCACAAAGTTTCTTTTAAAACTCACTTAGTAACGACTCTAAGGTAGTATGGCGTTACATCCGGGGTGGGACCGGCCTTGGGCTCGGTCCTCTTTTTTTTTATACCCCCGGACGTCGTTCATCCGAGGTGGGACCAGCCTTGGGCTCGGTTCCTTTTTTTTATACCCCCGGACGTCGTTCGTCCGGGGTGGGACCGGCCTTGGGCTTGGTCCTTTCTTTTATACCCCCGGACGTCGTTCGTCCAGGGTGGGACCGGCCTTGGGCTCGGTCCTCTTTTTTTTTTATACCCCCAGACGTCGTTCGTCCGGGGTGGGACCGGCCTTGGGCTCGGTCCTCTCTTTTGTACCCCCGAACGTCGTTCGTCCGGGGTGGGACCGGCCTTGGGCTCGGTCCTTTCTTTTATACCACCGGACGTCGTTCGTCCGGGGTGGGACCGGCCTTGGGCTCGGTCCTCTTTTTTTTTATACCCCCAGACATCGTTCGTCCGGGGTGGGACCGGCCTTGGGCTCGGTCCTCTTTTTCATACCCCCGGACGTCGTTCGTCCGGGGTGGGACCGGCCTTGGGCTCGGTCCTCTCTTTTGTACCCCCGAACGTCGTTCGTCCGGGGTGGGACCGGCCTTGGGCTCGGTCCTCTTTTTCACACCCCCGGACGTCGTTCGTCCGGGGTGGGACCGGCCTTGGGCTCGGTCCTCTCTTTTGTACCCCCGAACGTCGTTCGTCCGGGGTGGGACCGGCCTTGGGCTCGGTCCTTTCTTTTATACCCCCGGACGTTGTTCGTCCGAGGTGGGACCGGCCTTGGGCTCGGTCCTCTTTTTTTTTATACCCCCAGACATCGTTCGTCCGGGGTGGGACCGGCCTTGGGCTCGGTCCTCTTTTTCATACCCCCGGACGTCATTCGTCCGGGGTGGGACCGGCCTTGGGCTCGGTCCTCTCTTTTGAACCCCCGAACGTCGTTCGTCCGGGGTGGGATCAGCCTTGGGCTCGATCCTTTCTTTTATGCCCCCGGACGTCGTTCGTCAGGGGTGGGACCGGCCTTGGGCTCGGTCCTCTTTTTCATACCACCGGGCGTCATTCGTCTAGGGTGGGACCGGCCTTGGGGATTGTGTCTCCCGGACTGTGGTCCGAGCCGGGACTAGCCTAAGCTTGCGCCCTGCCAGGTATTTTGTTTATACCTGGGATGATACCCCCCGCAAGTGAGCGGAGACGGGTCTGGGGTCACTTGAGAAAGATTAGCATGGTTGTGACAATAGCCCGTTATGACGTTTTGCACACGTCATTTCCATTGTTCGAAAGAAATTCGCCCTGAGGCGTACATTGTTTACAACGAAAATACCAAACTAGGAAAAGTTCTAGGACTATTGATAGTATTTGCGGAGATGCTCCGCGTTCCAGGCACGCGGGACTTCTGAACCATCGAGCCGCTTCAAGCGGTACGCTCCAGGGCATACCTCGTGTTGGATCTCATACTGTAGAGTCCAAGAACTTTACTTAGCTAAGATAGATAGTAGTATGATAGTATTTATAGCATTATCTTTGTTACTTTGGATTTTTGGTTCAGACCGGGAGTTATTTGGACACTCATAGTAGTACTTATAGATTTTCTAAGTTTAACCTATAGTTTAAGAATATTAAGTATAACCTAAGGTTTGATTAATGTGACTGATATTAAGGATTATATTATTATATTATAAGGTTTAGACATCAACCAATAGGATTTTAAGCACATGTTTTGAATGGTAATTAAGGATTAAGATTTTTGAGGATTAAATATAATAAGGAGTAAAGTTTGAATGTTATAGGGTCAGTCAGCAGCTTTGAGTACGTTGAGGGCTTAGTCAAGGCTGTTTACTCCATTCAAACTTAGCTAAAAATGTGTAATTTCGTGTTTAAATATTCAGCGTGTGCCGATATATCGCAGCTATAGGGGGCGATATGTCGCAGCACGTAGATACGGAAAACACGAAACGATGCACGGTCGCCTCGGGCATACTGGCCCAGGCGATATATCGCCTACAGGGGGCGATATATCGCCTCCTTCAGCATGGATTCAAACTCTTTTGAATTCATTTCCTTTCAGCCATTCAAACTCCTTCAACAGTCCAGCATCTTGTGAACGAGTCTTCAGCCTCTGCTGAACGATTATTCAAATGATTTTCACCTAAAAAGCCATTATTTTTATTCAAGTAAAATCAAGATATTTTCATTCCCAAACTCTATAAATAGGACCTAGTACCCAGCCATTATTCACCATTTGCTCTAAGTTCAGAGGCTGCTAGTGTTAAGTGAGTGTGAGAGTGTAAACACTTGGTTTGGGGAAAAACTATAAGCTTAAACATCATAAGCTTATCAAACACTTTGGGAAGTGAGTGCTATAGTATTTCGGTGAAGGTTAGATTGATCTTGCAAATCTTTGAGGTAACCAAACTCTAGTTCCTTTCTGTATTATGTTTCCTTTCTCTTAGTCTTCTACTCAATTTCCTAACCTCATTCTTATTTTGGTTAGGGAATCCAAGTTCTTAAGCTTATAAGTCGGTAAGTATGTTTTTATGGTTTAGTCTTTCCATCTCTTTCATTTCATCTCCTTTCTTTAGACTCACTCTTGTTCATTATGGTTTTAGGAGTGTTCCAAAAGTCCCAACTCAGTCCATAATCCCGGTAACTTTGGTAAGGAAAATAGGCTAGAATCAACATGTTATGTGCTTATGTTATCTATATGATTTATGTTATTAAAAGTGTTATGATATGTATATGTGTATGTTTGTAGGCTTGGGCATATGACCCATATGACTAACAAGACCCCAAATGGGTTATGGGCATATGACCTACTTAGCTAGTAGGACCCCACTAATCCCATGGGCATATGCTTGTTTAGTCTATGGGACCCCAAGTAATAATGGCCATTATAATAAGTGAATTATGTGTTATGATATGTCTTTACGTTATTATGAAATTATGTTTAAGTATATGACTATGTGTTAGATTTTCCTTGCTGGGCATTAGGCTCATTCCTTTCTGTTTATGTGCAGGAAATAAGCTTTAGAGGTGGAAAGATTCGTGACGCTTAGAGGATGTGTATCGATGGTGAATGGAGTCAAGGGGCCGAGCGTTATTCGATTCGAGGATGTAGTCTTGTTTATGTTTTTTATGGTTTTAAATGTACTTTCCGCATTTTCTATGTAACTCTTTTTAGTTTTTAAGTTATTTTTGTTTTAAAGACAATGGGTACCCATATCCTACTTATTTTATGAAAGTAACCTTTGTTTCCACAAGTTTCAAAAAAAATTATGGTATTTCCGCAAAAATGTAAGTGTTATGTATAGATTCGTTAATGGTCCAAATAGTCTAGATTAGTGGGTCGTTACAGTTGGTATCAGAGCAAACGGTTCCTTCGCATGAAGTTCTCCTTGATACACATGCTCAAAGCTCCGAATCGGACCGCCAAGTAAGTGTTTAAGTTACAAGTTACAAGTTACTTTGTCTATGTGTATAGCAAACGACTTTAGTGTTTATGTTTTAGTTAAGAATGAATGGAGCTTTAAGCAATGACGATATCCGAGCCATTAAGGCTTTAAAAAGAATAAGGGAGCCAAGAAACACCGTAGGAGTGCTAGAAAAGATCACTCGAAGATTGATCTTGTTCCACAAAGAGATAGGTCACCTTCAAGAGTCTAAGAAAATCATGATGAGAGCTGCAGAACAATATGTCCTAGTAATTAGGCTTTTAAAAGATTTTCCTTCAGCAATTTTAACTTTAGAAGAAATATGGGAGAATATAAATAATGATGATGACTTACAAGCAGCCCTAAGATATTATTCTCTCATACTTAAGTTCACCTATGATTTAGAGTTCAATTCACTAATGAGCAACAACATAGGATCTTCTTGAATCTTCCCCGAGGAAATTTTGAGGCTCAAGACAATGATGATTATAAGGAGATAGATAATGATATGCTAGATGAAGGATCGGATGTAGAAGATCCCGATTTTTAGAATAGCTAGTTTTTCATTGTTTGTTTTGTTTATTTCTTTGTTTTATGATTGTAATAAGTGAAAATTATTTTTCCAAATTAATTTCATGTTATTTCATCATGTATGAGTTTGATTCTATTTTCGCAATCATAATAAGTAATAAATAAAATAAATAATGACTAAGTTCAGTGAGGGTGGATACAAATCAATGAACCAAGTTTCTTTATTGAGAGTTAGGGGGCCTTAGTAGTGGGAACGATTTTACTGATCCCAGCCCTCCCTCAATATGGTTAACTTTGGAACAAAGATAAGTTTCGAGCCTGAGAATTAAGTCATATAGGATGATTAGAAACACACCTAGAAAATAAAGATGACTTGTTTTTCTAAGTATAGAAACCCACTCTAATAAAAAATAAAGACCTATATAATTTTTCATAAGAAGTCATAATAAATAGGTCCGAGATATGTTTGTTTTAGAATAAGTTTTTGCCTTAGAGCCTATTAGGGTAAGTTCTAACAAGTTCTCGACTGTTAGAAATTTTGGTGAAGATGTCGCTCCGAAGATCTGCACGCACCAACGGAAACGCCTCCAACGTTGATTCCAACGACCAATGATGCCCTCCAGTTCGCAGAAGAGGAGTGCGTGCTACTACTAGCCGCAACGCGCCGACACCGTCAGCTGACAACATCGCGGAAATCGCTAGACGGCGACAACAAGTCGAGGAACTCTTGCAGCAACAACGTCAACAGGCGCAGACTCAGCCTCAGCCTCCGCCGCAACCGCAGCCGCAGCTACAACAAATGGCCCTAGCACCCCAACAAGTTGGTCCATATGGGGGATGCCCAGTGACGAACTACGCGCCACATCCAGTACCGAATATGGAGTCAGTGTATGAAAGGTTCCGCAAGCAGCACGCTCCAAACTTCGAAGGGACTATAGACCCCTTTGAGGCAGAAGAGTGGCTAAGGAATGTAAAACCAATTCTTACGCACATGAACCTCAGTAATACGGACCGCATATCCTGCGTCTCGTCATTACTCAGGAAGGATGCCAGAATATGGTGGGACTTAGTTCAGCAGACTAACGATGTCACCACCATGATATGGACAAGATTTGTGGAGCCGTTCCACAAGAAGTATTACTCCTCGGCAGTCATCGCTAATGGTAGAAGAATATGCTCGTCAGTTCAACAGATTAGTCAAGTTTGCACCAGAGTTGGTCCCAACCGACTTTACGAGGTTGACCAAGAGGACTTAGACCAAAGATGGAATTAGGGGTTAAGTTAGCAAACCTGGGAACCACTACCTATGCCAATGTTCTAGAAACGGAAATCGAAATAGAAAGGATTCTGATGAATGTTAGTGAGGAGAAGAAGGATTAAACGATGGTTCCAGACCAAAGTCTTTGCATTGACCCAAGGAGGAACCCATGCTAAGGATTTACAGGTCAGATCCTATCCTCGATAGTATATGTTCTAGTATCACTTGATTGGTAGCTGTATACTCGTAGATCTCGTTAGGAATGATAGAAAAACTAGACAAACCTAGTGAAAGATTTAGAACTAGGTTTGTGACCGAGTTGCCTTCGGGCAAAGTAGTTCTATCATCACGAATAGTATGAGGCGTACCGATCAAGATTGAGGACATAGAACTAGAAGGAGACCTGATAGAGCTAGTGATCAAGGACTTCGACGTAATACTAGGCATGGATTGGCTAGCACGGCATGGCGCAACGATCGACTGCAAACGCAAGAAGGTGATGTTCGAAACTCCTGACGGCCAGAGACGATGCTTCATGGGACAAGCTTCAGGATTACGCACCCCGTTAGTGTCATCTCTCAAAGCTCAACAAAGGATAGAGAAAGGATGTCAAGCGTTCTTAGCCAGCATCACGAACGTGGAAAGGGAGACGCCACTTAAGAATGGAGATGTTCGAGTTATACAAGAATTTCCAGAGGTATTTCCCGATGACTTGCCAGGATTGCCGCCAACTCGAGAGATAGACTTCACGATAGAATTAGTACCAGGCACCGAGCCTATCTCTAAGGCACCATACCGGATGGCACCTACAGAACTCAAGGAGTTATAGACGCAGTTACAAGAACTCCTAGACTTGGGTTTCATTAGGCCAAGCCGTTCACCATGGGGAGCTCCGGTACTATTCGTGAAGAAGAAGGACGAAAGTATGCGAATGTGCATAGACTATCATGAGCTGAACAAAGTAACGATTAAGAACAAGTACCCGCTACCTCGAATTGATGATTTGTTTGATCAACTTCGAGGCGCGACTGTATTTTCTAAGATCGATTTACGGTCCGGGTATTATCAGCTCAAGGTAAAGGGAGAAGATATTCCTAAGACAGCCTTTAGGACTCGTTATGGACGTTACGAGTTCTTGGTTATGTCTTTGGGTCTTACTAACGCGCCAGCCACGTTTATGGACTTAATGAATAGAGTCTTCAAGGATTACTTAGATAAATTTTTCGTTGTATTCATCGACGATATCTTATTATACTCCAAGGATGAAGTAGAGCACGAGGAACATTTGAGGATGATTTTGACGCGATTGAAGGAGCATCAACTCTACGCGAAGTTCAAGAAATGCGAGTTTTGGCTCTCACAAGTGGCGTTCCTCGGGCACATCTTATCGAAAGACGGAGTTGCAGTAGATCCATCGAAGGTAGAGGCCGTGAAGGATTGGCCTAGACCAAAGAACGCGTCGAAAGTAAGAAGCTTCTTAGGGCTAGCAGGTTACTATAGAAAGTTTGTAGAGGGCTTTTCTAAGATAGCCACTCCACTCACCAACCTGACCCAGAAGCAACAAAAGTTTAACTGGAATGATAAGTGTGAAGAAAGCTTCCAGTTGCTTAAGGATAAGCTTTGCTCAACACCAGTACTTAGTGTACCGACACCCGACGATAAGTTCGTTGTCTAATGCGATGCATCAAAGCTAGGATTGGGATGCGTATTGATGCAAAAATGACAAGGTGATAGCCTACGCCTCACGTCAGTTGAAGGAGTATGAACAACGCTATCCAACTCACGATATGGAGTTGGCAGCAGTGGTCGTTGCATTGAAAATCTGGTGCCATTATCTTTACGGAGAACGGTGCGAGATTTATACGGACCAAAAGAGTTTCTTTACGCAGAAGGAGCTCAACATGAGGCAGCGCAGGTGGATAGAATTAGTCAAGGATTACGACTGCGAAATCCTATACCACCCGGAGAAGGCGAATGTAGTTTCCGATGCACTTAGTAGGAAAAGTTATGGAAATTTAGCAGCTTTAGCCGGAATAGAGAAGCCGCTACAGCAGGAGCTGATTAGTGCCAGAATAGAAGTGATTGTAGGCAAGCTGGCTAACTTGTCTATCCAATCGAATCTGTTAGAGGACATACGGATTGGTCAGAGGCATGATGACACACTAACAGCGCACATGGATGCAGTCAGAGAAGGCAAGACTATAGATTTCTCAATATCCAGTCAAGGTTTATTGAGATATAAGGATCGGGTATGCGTGCCAGACAATCAGAGTATTAAGAAGACGATCCTAGAAGAAGCGCACAATACTCCGTACTCAGTTCATCCAGGGTCTACCAAGATGACTCATGACATCAAGGCAGTCTATTGGTGGCCAGGGATGAAGAAGGACATAGCGGAGTATGTATCTAAGTGTCTGGTATGCCAGCAAGTGAAAGCAGAGAATCAGCGGCCTGCAGGATTATTGCAACCGCTTAGCATACCGGAATGGAAGTGGGACGATATAGCCATGGACTTCGTGACGGGTCTGCCAAAGACGAATAAGCAGCATGATGATGCTTGGATAGTCATAGATAGACTAACCAAGTCGGCTCATTTTCTGCCGGTTAAGACTTCTTATACGGCAGACCAATATGCCGACATCTACATCCAAGAGATTGTACGATTGCATAGAATCCCCAAGACGATAATGTCAGATAGAGGATCAGTATTTACGTCAAAATTTTGGAGAAACTTACAGATAGATATGGGTACTAAGTTAAGCCTTAGTACAACTTTCCATCCTCAGACAGATGGGCAGTTTAAGCGTGCGATTCAGATCTTAGAGGTATGCTACGCGCATGTATACTTGATTTCGGAGGATCGTGGAACAAGTACTTACCGCTGATCGAGTTCTCGTACAACAACAGCTACCAGTCAACGATCGGAATGGCATCTTATGAGTTGCTATATGGACGAAGGTACCGATCACCGTTGCACTAGGACGAGGTAGGAGAAAGGCAGCTTCTAAGGCCCGAAGCTGTTAGACAAGCTCAAGAAGCAGTAACGCTTATTAGACAGCGTATGCTGGCTGCTCAAAGCCGTCAGAAAAGATATGCGGATACCAAGCGACGCGATGTGGAATTCCAAGTTGGAGATCAAGATATCTCCTATGAAAAGTGTCAAGCGGTTCGGAAAGAAAGGCAAGCTTAGTCCCCGATTCCTAGGTCCTTTTAGATATTGGACAAAATGGGAACAGTTGCGTATAGACTAGCCTTACCGCCAGCATTAGCCGATAGTCACAACGTCTTCCACATCTCGATGTTACGCAAATATGTGTCAGACCCATCTCACGTCCTCAAGTACGATACGATAGCGCTCCAGAAAGACTTAAGTTACGAGGAACGACCGATTAGCATCCTAGATAGATGGATGAAGTAGTTACGGTCTAAGAGCTTTCCTATAGTCAAAGTCCTATGGAACAATAGTTCTGAATGCGAGGCAATGTGGGAGTTGGAGGAGGACATGCAAGGCCGGTATCCGGAGTTATGTGATAAGTAAATTTCGAGGACGAAATTCTTTTTAGTAGGGGAGAATTGTAGAGTCCAAGAACTTTACTTAGCTAAGATAGATAGTAGTATGATAGTATTTATAGCATTATCTTTGTTACTTTGGATTTTTGGTTCAGACCGGGAGTTATTTGGACACTCATAGTAGTACTTATAGATTTTCTAAGTTTAACCTATAGTTTAAGAATATTAAGTATAACCTAAGGTTTGATTAATGTGACTGATATTAAGGATTATATTATTATATTATAAGGTTTAGACATCAACCAATAGGATTTTAAGCACATGTTTTGAATGGTAATTAAGGATTAAGATTTTTGAGGATTAAATATAATAAGGAGTAAAGTTTGAATGTTATAGGGTCAGTCAGCAGCTTTGAGTACGTTGAGGGCTTAGTCAAGGCTGTTTACTCCATTCAAACTTAGCTAAAAATGTGTAATTTCGTGTTTAAATATTCAGCGTGTGCCGATATATCGCAGCTATAGGGGGCGATATGTCGCAGCACGTAGATACGGAAAACACGAAACGATGCACGGTCGCCTCGGGCATACTGGCCCAGGCGATATATCGCCTACAGGGGGCGATATATCGCCTCCTTCAGCATGGATTCAAACTCTTTTGAATTCATTTCCTTTCAGCCATTCAAACTCCTTCAACAGTCCAGCATCTTGTGAACGAGTCTTCAGCCTCTGCTGAACGATTATTCAAATGATTTTCACCTAAAAAGCCATTATTTTTATTCAAGTAAAATCAAGATATTTTCATTCCCAAACTCTATAAATAGGACCTAGTACCCAGCCATTATTCACCATTTGCTCTAAGTTCAGAGGCTGCTAGTGTTAAGTGAGTGTGAGAGTGTAAACACTTGGTTTGGGGAAAAACTATAAGCTTAAACATCATAAGCTTATCAAACACTTTGGGAAGTGAGTGCTATAGTATTTCGGTGAAGGTTAGATTGATCTTGCAAATCTTTGAGGTAACCAAACTCTAGTTCCTTTCTGTATTATGTTTCCTTTCTCTTAGTCTTCTACTCAATTTCCTAACCTCATTCTTATTTTGGTTAGGGAATCCAAGTTCTTAAGCTTATAAGTCGGTAAGTATGTTTTTATGGTTTAGTCTTTCCATCTCTTTCATTTCATCTCCTTTCTTTAGACTCACTCTTGTTCATTATGGTTTTAGGAGTGTTCCAAAAGTCCCAACTCAGTCCATAATCCCGGTAACTTTGGTAAGGAAAATAGGCTAGAATCAACATGTTATGTGCTTATGTTATCTATATGATTTATGTTATTAAAAGTGTTATGATATGTATATGTGTATGTTTGTAGGCTTGGGCATATGACCCATATGACTAACAAGACCCCAAATGGGTTATGGGCATATGACCTACTTAGCTAGTAGGACCCCACTAATCCCATGGGCATATGCTTGTTTAGTCTATGGGACCCCAAGTAATAATGGCCATTATAATAAGTGAATTATGTGTTATGATATGTCTTTACGTTATTATGAAATTATGTTTAAGTATATGACTATGTGTTAGATTTTCCTTGCTGGGCATTAGGCTCATTCCTTTCTGTTTATGTGCAGGAAATAAGCTTTAGAGGTGGAAAGATTCGTGACGCTTAGAGGATGTGTATCGATGGTGAATGGAGTCAAGGGGCCGAGCGTTATTCGATTCGAGGATGTAGTCTTGTTTATGTTTTTTATGGTTTTAAATGTACTTTCCGCATTTTCTATGTAACTCTTTTTAGTTTTTAAGTTATTTTTGTTTTAAAGACAATGGGTACCCATATCCTACTTATTTTATGAAAGTAACCTTTGTTTCCACAAGTTTCAAAAAAAATTATGGTATTTCCGCAAAAATGTAAGTGTTATGTATAGATTCGTTAATGGTCCAAATAGTCTAGATTAGTGGGTCGTTACACATACGGCCCCTCCCAATTAGGGCCCAGAACCCCCACTCCCGGATCTTGAGTGGCAGGGAAGACTCTTCGCAGGACTAGATCGCCGGTTTCAAACTTACGGCTCTTGACTCTAGAGTTGAAATGTCGCGCGATCTTGCCCTGGTACATCTTCAGCTGCACTTGCGACTCTTCCCGGATCTCTTCGATGAGATCCAACGATTCCTGGAGTAAGGCATGGTTCTGGATGGGATCATATGTGTCGCGTCGGTGGGACGGGACGGTCGTTTCGATTGGGATGACGGCTTCACATCCATAGACCGTAGAGTAGGGGGTGTGTCATGTTGACGTCTTCTCGGTCGTCCGGTAGGCCCATAGTACGCGGGGGAGTTCCTCGGGCCATTTGCTCTTACAGGCCTGGAGCTTTTTCTTCAGTGTCCCTTTTAGGATTTTGTTCACGGCTTCTGCCTGCCCGTTTGCCTGCGGTCTGGCAACCGTGAATAAGCTCTTCACTATGTCGTGCCTTTCGCAAAAATCCGTGAAGTGGGCCCTGTCGAACTGCTTCCCGTTGTCGGACATGATTTTGTAGGGGAGGCCATACCGACACACTATGTTGTTGATGACGAAATCTAAGGCCTTTTTGGAAGTGATTGTGTTCATGGGCTCTGCCTCAACCCATTTTGTGTAATAGTCCATAGCCACAATGGCATACTTAACCCCTCCCTTCCCGATCGGGAGGGATCCAACAAGATCGATCCCCCACACTGCGAAGGGCCAGGGACTATTCATCAAGGTTATCTCTGTCGGGGGGGCCCGTGGGATCTTCGCGTACCTCTGGCACTGTTCGCACTTGCGGACGTAGTCTATACAGTCTTTTTTCATGGTGGGCCAGAAGTATCCTTGGCGTAGGATCTTCTTGGACAGACTGGGCCCGGCCGTGTGATCTCCGCAAAAACCCTCATGCACCTCATGCATGATGGGACTCAGCTCAGTCCCGGACACGCACCTGAGGTAAGGCATGGATAGCCCCCGGCGATAGAGTTTTCCGTCCATCATGACGTACCGGTGGGCCTGGTATAGGAGTTTTCTAGCTGCGGTCCGGTCGTTTGGAACTTCCCCAGTGGATAGGTATCAGATCAGCGGTCCCATCCAGGAAGCAGAGTGGTCGACGGTGTGGACGGCGGGGGCCCTGATGCTCGGGATGGGGAGATGGTTGACGGGAACCAGTCCGGCCAGCTCGGCCTCTGCGTCGGTGGCCAGCTTCGCTAGTGTATCCGTGAAGACATTTTGATCCCGGGGGATCTGGCGGATGGAATGCGCTGCAAACGTTTGGAGCATTTCCCTCGTTTGAGTCACGTATGCCGCCATTCTCTCTCCCTTGGTCTGATATTCCCCTGAGATTTGTCTGACGACTAGCTAGGAATCGCTGTAAATTTCCAGGTTTGCTGCCCCTACTTCCCGGGCCAGACGCAGACCGGCTAGGATAGCTTCATGCTCCGCCTTGTTGTTCGATGCTTTGAACTGGAAACGGAGGGCATTTTGTAGCTGGTGCCCCTACGGTGACACCAAGATTATTCCGGCCCCGGCCCCATTCTCGTTCGAGGCTCCATCCACGAAGACTTTCCACACGGGCGCCGCGGGGTCTTCGGGAATTCTTTCTTCCGGGGAAATCCCAGAACATTCGACGATGAAATCGGCCAGGGCATGTCCCTTGATGGACGCCCGGGGCACGTAAGATATATCGAACTGGCTCAGCTCCATTGCCCACTTCAGGAGTCTTCCCGACGACTCGGGTTTCTGCAACACCTGTCGCAGGGGATGGTTGGTTAAGACCTTTATGGCATGAGCCTGGAAGTAAGGTCGAAGCTTCCGGGACGCCATCAACAGGCAGAAAGTCAGCTTTTCGATCAATGGGTATCGAGACTCGGCGTCTAGTAACCGCTTGCTCACATAGTATACCGGGAGTTGTGTCCTTTCATCCTCTCACACCAACGCGGCGCTGATCATGTGCTCGGTCACGGCCAGGTAAAGATACAGTGGCTCTCCTTCTACCAGTTTCGCCAGGATAGGGGCTTTGGCCAGGTGTTCTTTCAGCTTCAGGAAGGCCTCTTCGCACTCGGGCGACCACTCGAAACGCTGGCTTCCCCGAAGGACGTTGAAGAAAGGGACGCACTTATCCGTGGCTTTAGAAACGAAACGGCTCAGGGCGGACACTCGCCCCGTCAGGCTTTGCACATCCTTGTGCTTCCAGGGAGAGGCCATGTCGATCAGTGCCTTGATCTTGTCCGGATTGGCTTCTATTCCCCGGAAGCTCACTATGAAGCCCAGGAACTTCCCGGAAGCCACGCCGAAAGTGCACTTCTTAGGGTTCAGCTTCATCCCATACTTCCGGATAACTGCGAAAGCCTCTGCCAAGTCGTCCGAATGGTTCCGGGATGTCTTAGACTTGACTAGCATATCATCGATGTATACCTCCATGTTTCGCCCTAGCTGGGCCCAAAACATCTGATTGACGAGCCTTCGGTACGTTGCTCCGGCATTCTTGAGTCCGAAAGGCATGACTATGTAGCAATAGATGCCCTTGTCAGTTTGGAAACTGGTATGCTCCTAATCTGCCACGTGCATAGAGATCTGATTGTAGCCGGAGTAAGCATCCATGAAGCTCAAGATCTCGTATCCAGACGTGGCATCCACCATTTGGTCGATTCGGGGGAGCGGGAAACAGTCCTTCGGACATGCTTTGTTGAGGTCTGTGAAGTCAATGCATGTTCTCCAGGTCCCATTCGGTTTCGGCACCAAGACGGGATTGGACAGCCACACGGGATACACAGCCTCGCGTATGAAGTTGATGGAAGACAGCTTCTCCACCTCCAGCTTAAGGGCCTCGGCCCTCTCCGTTCCTAAAGGGCTGCGCTTCTGGCGGACCGGGATCACGTTTGGGTCAATACTTAACGCGTGACAAATGATATTGCGGTCGATCCCGGTCATGTCGGAGTGGGACCAGGCCAGAAGGTCCTGGTTTCCCTGGACTTGGGCGATGATGGCGGCCCGAATGTCGGCCGGTAGGCTCTTTCCTACTTGGATGATCCTGGTCGGATCGGTTTCGCTGATGCACACCTCTTCTATTTCGTCCATTGGTTCAAGGACGCGATCGTCCCCTATCCGCGGGTCCAGATCATCCTCTTCCTGGACCACTCGCTCAGCAGGAGGGAGGGGGGCTGGTTCGACGGGCTCCTCCCGGACCATGTATATGGGCCGGGCGGAGACATGGTAACACTTTCGGGCGCTCTTTTGGTCTCCCCGGACAGTCCCTACCCCTCCGTTGTCGCATGGGAACTTCATGCAAAGATGGCGGATGGAGGTGATGGCCCCGAACTCGACCAGCACAGGCCGGCCAAAGATGACGTTGTAAGCGGTGGGGAAATCCACCACAACAAAGGTGCAGAACTTGAATGAGTGCTGCAATTCACCCCCCAGCGTGACCGGCAACTGTTTCTTTCCCATGGGGAGAAGCGCATCTCCGTTGAAGCCGTAGATTTGGGTCGGGCAGGACGCCAGATCCGCTTCCGTTAGGCCAATGGCGGCGAAGGCGAGTTTGAACAACAAGTTGACGGAGCTTCCGTCATCCACCAACACGCGGGACACCAATTTGTTGGTGATTTGGGCATCTATGACCAGCGGGTCATGGTGGGGAAAATGGACGTTGCGGGCGTCGTCCTCCGTGAAGGTGATGGGGAGGTTCATCAATTTAGGGCGCTGAGCCGGAGCCTGGACAAGGGTGCAAACTTCCTGGTCGTGGTCCAGCTCGCTCAGATAGCGCTTTTGGTCATTCCTTGAAGGCCCTCCCAGGTGAGGTCCGCCCGAGATGGTTGCTACATGCCCGTCAACCCGGGGGGGTGCTGCCCCGGAGGGATAGGGCATTCCGGGGCCAGGAACTGGCACGGCGAGGGCCCCTTGAGGGGCCTGCGCTGGAGGTCCCTGTGCATATCCTCCCGGGGGGGTATGCCCGCGTCATCCCTGGGGCCGTGGATTGCCCAGGGCTTGCTGACATGCCCGGGACTCCCACGGGCATCCTTACCCACTGGTGGAGGTGCCCCAGCTTGATGAGATTTTCAATCTCGTCTTTGAGCTGCTGACACTCATCGGTAGTGTGGCCCACGTCCTTGTGATGGCGCACCTTTTGCTGGTTTCTCTCGGATTCCTTCCCCCCTTAAACATGGGGCTAGGCTTCCGGTAGTGGACCGCCCTCTCTGTCGCCAGATAGATGTTTTCCCTGGTGTCTACCAAGTTGGTGTATTCCGAATATTGGGGCTTGTGGCCCCTCTTCCCCTTTTTGGCCAGCTCGGGCCGGTTCTGGCCTCTGCCTGATCGCTTCCCCCGGGAGGGATTCACGCTTGCCTCAGTCACTCCCGTTTGTGATTGCTGGGCCACGACGGGGGCCATGCTATGTCCTGCCGGCGCGACGCCATAACTGGAGAAGTGGGTTGACTGGGCCGGGGCGTACCCCAAAGTGGCAGGGTCGTATACCGTAGGGGTGTAACTGACTCCGGGCATGACGACCGATCCTGGGGCAATGGGGGGCGTGGCGTAGGACTGTGCCGAGATCTGTCTCGTATATCCCGGAATCGTCTGGGAGATGGGATGAGGAGCCGGGGACCACCCGAAGGCCTGGATCTGAGCTTCCTCCCAGTTGATGAATCCTTGGGCCCTTCTGATGAATTCTTCCAAGGTGGCGGCCTTGCTGCGCTGCATGTCATCCCAAAGGGGGGACCCGGCCCGGATCTCGGATTGCAGTGCCACTAGGCGCTGTCCGTCGTCGACTTTCGTCTTGGAGGCTTCTTCAGTAAAGCGCTAGATGTAGGCTGTCAATGTCTCCGCGGGGAGTTGATTAATATTATCGAGAGGGCTGATTTGCATATCCATCCTCATGGTGGCCACGAACTGTTTTCGAAATGCTGACTGCAGCCCGGACCAGGATTGGATGGACCCCGGTTTAAGCCTTTTCCACCACTCTTCGGCGGGACCGCCCAAAGTGATCGAGAAGCAGAGGCATTTGCTGTCGTCGCTGACATGGGCCACTGTCATGAGTCAGTTGTACCGGGACAGATGGTCCCTGGGATCGGTATTTCCAGTATAGGCAGTGAGGCTCGGCATCTTGAACCCCTTGGGTAGTACGGCGTCCAGGATGTGCCTCGCGCATGGCTCTTTATCCTCTTCGTCGGATTCAGTGTCTGCACCTTCTTACTTGCGAACCAGGTGATTAGTGACCTTTTTTAATGCGGCCATCTGCTCCATGAGCAGCTTGGCCGTGCCATCCTCTAGGGGGATTCTCTCGTTCCTCCTGTCGTTGATGTTGTTGCTGAGGTCGCCGTCTCGAGGGAGGATTTTTTCCTTGCGGGCTCGCTCTTTCCGAGCGTTCAGTCCATCGCGTAAATCTATCCGGGAAGTGTCGTCCCCTGAACTGAGGGCGTGGCGCTCCTCGCGGCGAGGCCGTTCTCGACATTTCTTATTGACCGAGGCACTTGGGTGTAAAGACCTTTCCCGCCCGTTTGGCCTTGGGGCGTGCCGGGGCTGTACATTCCGTGGCCGCGTCCCTTGCGGATCGATCGGGTGGCCTCGTCCTGGGACGGGGCGCACCTTCTCTTTCCTCGGTAGCGGCCGTGAACGTGCCCCGGCTTTTTTGACGGGGGGGGTCTTCTCCCGGGTCTTCCGTCGCTCCTTGTCCAAGCCTCCTGGAGCCGGTTCGGAAAAAGGCTCCGGGGGATGAACTGGGCTGGCACCTCTGGGGACCCCGATTTGCTCTCGGGGAGCGGGTTGCTGCATTTCTGGAAGTGGGCCAGCTGTGGGGTTGGCTGCCGGACCCTGTGCGGCCATGAGCGCCTGCAGGGCTTGGAGAGACTCTTGCATCCGGCTATGCGCCTCTGCCTGCTCAGCGATCCTGGCCTCCTGATCCAGGACTTGCTGCCTTAGTCTCGTTACCTCCAAGTCCTGCTGATCGTCGCGGGGGGTCCTGGGATCTGCAGCTTCGTCGTGTTATTCCCCCTCATTTTCCTCCTCATAATATTCCTCCTCGTTTTCCACTTCGTATTCTGTCCCACCCTCGTAGTCCTGCGACTCGTCTTGGTGAGATATTTGAGGAGGCACGTCCTCGAGCAGGTCTTGAGGAACATGCTGCGAAGGTAGCGGGTCTCCGTTGCCCTGCTCTGGGTTGGTAGGGTCGAAGGTGGTGTGTCGTGTGTTCAGCATCGTAGTAAAGGCCTGACGTTAGTACTAGCTTCCTTCAGCTCTCAACGAAAGCACCAAACTGTTAACCGAGATTTTCGGCAACTCTATTAATAAGTAATATTTACTGATAATAATAATGAAAGCAGAAGATCAATGCGGGGTTTTTACGTGGTTGGGGCGTTAACTAGCCTTAGTCCAAGAGTCTATATTATTAGAGCTTGAAGAACCTTTTACAATGGAGTTTTCTCTCTATCTTTTGACAGTGTTCCTATCTTTTTCGTGAAAAGAGACCCTTTCTACAGTGTTCTGTAGCTTATATTTATAGGCATTTGGGAACACCGGGTCTGTACCGGGTCCGACCCAGGCCCATCGGAGGAATGGATATAGGCGGCCTTTCTAGTGGAGGCCCAATACAAAAGGTACAAAATACATGAAGTCCAAGCCAGCTAAGGCCCAACAGGTTGACCTTAGAACTACGTTTCACCCGACAAAACGGCGCTTTTGGTCTGATCACTTCGAGTCACGAGGCCGATTCAGGAGACAAGACCAGTCAGAGTACTTGGCTGCGCAGTCCTGACACATCGGCGTGCAATCCCGAGGTGACCTTTTCTACAGGTGAACAGTGGGGGACAACGCCCACGTGGAGCGAGGCGGCGTCAGGGTCCTGGACGCCTGGCCCCTTCAACCTGGGGCGAGGTGATCCGGGTCCATTTACCTTTGTCCCGCTTCGTTTACCATAGGCCCGGACCGTGTCAGGGGTCCGGGATCGGGACGCGTGGGCCGCGGTGGTTCGAACGCTCTCTACACTGCCCGGACTATCGTCGCGGAGGACGGACCCGGAGGGACATTCCGGACCACTCCAATGGGCCCGGACGTGAACCCCCGGTCCATAACCTTCCCTTCGGGCACTCTCCATACCAAGAGGCCTTAGGCCGGGCCCGCGTGCTGACCTGGCCCATGACGGTGGGCCTGGACGAAGGCCCCGGGCCCACGCAGGAAATGGGGATAACATGTACATTGTAATTATTTGGAGCATCCTGCGAATTTTCAAGAAATTATGAATAATTTATAATGTCAAAAACAAAGTTCAAACAAATTATTTTCCACTTATATATATAAAAAAACAATCTTACGTAATTTCCTAAAGATTTGCAAGATGTTTTAAATAACTACAATGTAAACAATTAAAAAAAAAACTATAGAAGGGCGTGAGTGTCAGGTTTCTCTCCATCCATGGTGAGGAGGCGTAAATCTACGCAGAAGCCAGCCAAACTAGATATTATTCAAGAGCTCCCTTCAATCAATTCTCTTCTTCCATCTCCGGATCCGGAGATTACGAAGAGGACGATGTTGTTGATGCGACTCATGGGTCTGGACCTAGGGAGTTCGTCGATAGTGCAATGGAGGATGATGATAATGTTGCGCAGCAGGAATCTGATCCATGGGTCTCTGTAAGTATTTCGAGGGGGATGCCTCATTCTGATGATGAGCAAGGTCCGGTTTCTTGGGCTAATCAGGTTGAAACTGGGCACTTTCAAGAATCGGGAAAAGCAATCTGGGCTAAATTTAAAGAATCTCTACCTTCATATGGGGGTATGCAGTTGCAATATTCGGAACCAATGCATAGGGATGGTCAGATAATTACTAAATTGGACTTGGAAGAGATTAAAGTTGAAGCATCCTTTTGGAAATCAGCTTTGATTTTTGTTGTGATAGGAGCTAATCCTCCATTAGCCATCTTTGAAAGATTCATAAAAAGGATTTGGGGCAAACTTGGTATTGAGAGAGTGGCTCGCCTGAATTCAAGTTTCACCATGGTGAAATTTTGTGATGAAGCTACCCGTGACTTGGTTCTCGAAGCTGGTGTGGCTCACTTCGACAAGAAACCTGTCATCCTTCGACCTTGGACAACTGATCTAGACTCCTTGAGGTTAGTAAAAACAATACCGGTGTGGATTAGATTACCTGAACTTGGGTTACAATATTGGGGTGTCAAGTGTTTGAGTGCTCTTGTTAGCACAAATGGGAAACCAATTATGGTGGATAAGATTACCAAGGATAGGACCATGTTAAGATTTTCCCGAGTCTTGGTGGACATGGAAATAGCTGATCAGCTTCCTCAATTTATCAACTATCTCAATAAGCGGGGACAGGTTATGGAACAGCCGATTGAGTATGAGTGGCTTCCAACTAAGTGCTCTAATTTTAAGAAGCTGGGGCACTCTTCAAGCTCTTGCAAGTTTGAAGCCAGAACTGTCTGGAGGAAGAAAGAATCTCAGAACATACTAGAACCTGTTCAGCAGAAGGTTGAGGATGCTGTCAATTTGAAGCAGAGCAGTGCTGTAATGATTCAGAAGCCTCCTCAAGCAGAAGCTCCAGTTGGTGCTGGGTCGAGTGATACTAGTTGAGCTATTCCGAAAAGAACTGGGAATGGGAAGACTAAAGTTCTGATTGCTTGTGATTCAATAAGAAACTCCTATAGTGCTTTGCAAGAGATTCAAAAGACTCTACCTGAACAGGTTTGTATCACTAATCCTAATGGAGTTTTGCAACATCCTAAGTTGGAATGTTAGAGGATTGAACAGGAAGAATAAATAGATGTCAGTATTAGATGTCTGTAGATTGAATAAGGTTGGTATAGGGGCTTTAATTGAAACTAAAATCAAGGGGGTAAAATTAAGGATATTATGAGTTCTACTTTCTCTTATTGGAGGTATTATAGTAGTGACTGTCTAGAGGGCAGAATTTTATTAATTTGGAAATCTCACCTGGCTCATGTTGGTATTATTCAGGAGTCTTCTCAAATGTTACATTGTCGAGTTTGTGTTTGTAGTAGGAACCAAGAATTATGTCTTACTATTGTCTATGGTTCCAACTGTTTAGAAGCTAGAAGAGTTTTGTGGAATGATCTGGCTCAGGTGCATTTGCCTATTCAGGCGTGGTTAGTTTTGGGGGATTTTAATGCAGTGTTTGATAGCACGGATCGTTTGGGTGGGAGGCCTATATCGGAGAAGGAAATGGAGGATGCTCAAAACTGGTTGGCTCTTGGTTTGGTTGAAGAAATGAAGGTTATGGGACCTTATTTCTCTTGGTCTAATAACCAAAATGGTGGGAATCGCATTTATTCTAAATTAGATAGAATTTTCTGTAATGAGGCTTGGGTGGATATGTTTCCGTTAGCATCAGCTTTTTCCCATTGGGAGGTGGTATCTGATCATAGTACTTTGCTTATCAAACAAGTTGAAGTCGAGAACTTGGGGATTCAACCTTTTCGTTAATTTAATATGTGGTCTTCTCATCCTCGATTCAGAGAGATTGTGTTAGGTAGCTGGACTAAGCCTATCTGTTCTGGGGGTGATTGTTTGTCGAGGCTGGCTCCGAAATTGATTAGGCTCAAACATGTGCTAAAGAGATTCAACTGGAGGATTATGGGGGATGTTGGGTGTCAATTTGAGCAAAGTAAATCTCTGTTCCACCAGGCTCAGAATGCTTTGTTTGCTGATCCTAGCAATGCTTCTTTGGCCTCGGCTGAAAGAGAAACTTATTTGGAGTATAGAAGACATGAGAAATTTCTTGAGAGTTTTCTTAGACAAAAGAGTAAGATTACTTGGCTTCGATTTGGGGATGACAATACGGCTTATTTTCATGCTAGTTTGAAGAAAAGGAAGATGTCTAATCGCATAGTTTCTTATATATCAGCTGATGGGTCTGTTGTTGATGATTATAAGCAGGTAACTCACCATTTCCTTCATCATTTTCAGAGCTTCTTGGGGTGTTCGGGTAGAGCTAATGGTCACATTGATATGCAAAGTATCTCTTGTGGCCCGGTTTTAGATATGGCTTCCCAACTGGATCTAATTAAACCGTTCACTTTTCATGATGTTAAAATTGCCCTCTCTAGCATTCATCCATTTAAAAGTCTTGATGGGTATGGGGCTAGTTTTTTCAAGGTTATGTGGAAAGAAATAGGCAGGGAGGTTTCACTGGCTGTCCTTGAGTTTTTTGAGACGGGTTTTATTCTTCAAAGCTTAAATGACACTCTTTTGGTGCTGATTCCGAAGGTGGACTAGCCTTCTAATGCTGCTGACTTTAGACCAATAGTTTGTTGTACTACCATCTATAAATGCATTTCTAAGATGCCCTGCAGTAGGCTTGCTTCAATCCTTCCTTCTTTGATCAACCCTAATAAAGGTGCATTTATAAATCATAGAACTCTTGCCTACAATGTTCTAATATTTCAAGATTTGATAAAGGGGTTCAATAGGAAAAATAGCTCTCCTAGGTGTGCTATGAAGATTGACCTTAGCAAAGCTTATGATTCAATTGATTGGGACTTCTTGGAGAATTTACTAAAAGCTCTTTGCTTTCCTAGTAGATTTATTCATTGGATCATGATTTGCTTGAGAGGCACCTCCTACTCGTTACTGTTAAATGGTAGAATCCAAGGGCAATTTAAGAGAGGTAAAGGGCTTAGGCAAGGAGATCCTATTTCTCCTTTGCACTTTGTCATTGTGCTGGATTACCTTACTCGAATGTTAATCAAAGAATCTAATGATAAAGGTTTCAGATTTCATCCTATGTGCAAATTACTCAATCTTGTTAATCTTTGCTTTGCGTATGATTTGCTTATTTTTTGCAAGGCTAATCCTCAATCTGTGCATATTTTGCATTCAATTCTTGCTGAGCTTACCTTGACTTCAGGCCTTTCTATCAACCATAGTAAATCTCGTATTTACTTTGGTGGGCTGTCCGATGTTGCTAAGGAGTCTGTGTTGAGTTGTACCAATCTGCAGGAGGGGTCATTTCCACTGAAGTATCTTGGTGTCCCTCTTAGGCCTACCAAATGTAAAGCATCTGACTTTGAAGTTATTCTCAAGAAGATTAGATTGTGTCTTAATTCCTGGGCCAACCAAAACTTGTCCTATGCCGGTAGAACTCAATTAATTCAATCCGTTTTATTGGGGATTAGAAACTATTGGATGAATATTTTTCTATTGCCTCAACATGTGGTTAGAGATATTGATCGTATGTGTAGGAATTTCTTATGGGGTGTGAAGGGAACCCGCATCAAATTTCACATGGCTTCTTGGGAATTTGTCTGTCGTCCTAAAGCTTATGGAGGGCTTGGGTTTGGAGAAGGGCCTGCTTAGAACAAGACTATGATTGCAAAGTTGCTCTGGGCCATTTCCTTTAAACAGGACCAACTATGGGTGAAATGGGTGAATACCATATACTTAAAAGGAGTGCCAATCAGGGACTATACTATGAAACAAGATGATAGCTGGTATTGGAGAAAATTGATCAAGCTGGGTCATTTTGTGTCTGGACCAGATTTGGAAGCTGCTGTAGTGCACGGTCAGCTTAGGTTGGGTAAACTGTATACTCATTTCGTTTCTGGTGTGAAGATTGAGTATGGGCGTACAGTTTGGTGCAAATTTTCAGTGCCTAAGCACCGCTTTGTCATGTGGCAAGCTGTCAATAACCACTTACTCACTAGAGATTTACTCCATAGTTCTCATGTGAATATTACTTCCTTGAGCTGCCCTGTTTGCTATCAGATGAATGAATCTCATTCGCACCTCTTTTTTTAGTGCATTTTCTCTGAGAAGATTAGACAGGCTATTGCTAACTAGTTGGGAGATGCGATTTGGCCTGATAATTTTAATGATTGGCATGATTGGTTGGCTGGTTGTAGGCGTGATTGGCTGGGCCAGGTGGTTTCCGCTACTCTTGCAGCTGCTATCTATTTTATCTGGTTTAATAGAAACAAATGTTATTTTGATAATTTCTATTATTCGGTTACTAAAATTGATCTGGTTTTCTATCAAAACCGGAGTTCTTAATTCCAATACTAGGAAGTTGTCTACTAGAGAAAGATAAATGTTAGATTTTGTTACTAATTTGTAATTTGTTTTGGGGGAGCTTTTGCTTTGGTCTTTGTTTGTAATCTGTTGGTTGATCAATAAAATTTTCTTTCTTGATAAAAAAAAAACTAATTAGTTTATTTGTCCAGCAAAGAAAAGGGGCTAGCTAGTTCTGACGATCAATTTTATTTTTTCTTTCTAAAATAGGTTAATTGAATGCTATGATTAATAAAACAAGATAACACACAATTCCAACTTATTTATATTGATAATTCTGATTGACAAACTACATGGTTACTGTTTTTATAATAAAAGTTGTTGACTAGAAGGCTGAAATAGAACTATACCTGGGCTAATAATAGAAAATTTTGATTGACCCATGAAGAATCCAATGAGGCAAATAAAATTTACTTACTTTACATAAAGAAGGAAAAAAGTTATAATAAGAAAATAATTGAACAAGTTCAGGTCATAAATGGCAAAGTAATATGCAACCAACACAACATAATGAAAAGCCAAAACTACTTTTTTTATAAACATTAGTGATGTAAGCAAATTCATCATTTATGTATTACTTCCAACATTAGAAACCTATTTTTAATTGTTAAAAGTAAGTGAAACTTTTAAAGTTAAAACTTAATTATTAAAAATACGACATTAACTTTTTCTCATCTAGTAGAAACCCATACTTTAATTTTTTTTTTTAAACTGCGGACTGGGGAGAGTACTAATCAGAATAAAATATCTTTATTAAAAAACAAATAAATATACATTTGATATTTGTCAAATATATATATATATATATATACACACATTTGATAAGCACAACTTTAAAGTGAACTTTTTGTAAAATTGTACGTGAAGAAGAAAACAAATTTAAAAGGGTGAAGAAAGAAAATAAGAAAGGATGAGTCAAATGTTATCTCATGAGCATTGACTAACACATAGGCACTAGGAAGTGACAGAGTTGTACATCACAAATAATATATGTCACACAGTGGCCAAATTATGCAAGTTTTAATGGCTCATGCTCAGGAAGTGTGATCGTCATTAATAATTGTTTTTAATTGCAATTTTAAAATGAAATACAGATATTGTCAAATTTGGCCTAACATTAGAATGAATTGTTTTCGTTACTATTGTTGTCCGTGTTTTTACCACCAACAATTAAGAGTAATTAACAACAAGAAAAGACATGATGTTCTCGGGGTGTGAACTCCTCTAGGTACCCCAAAACGGCCAGACACGAATGTCCCCAAGGGAGGCCACCCCCAAGGTCGGTCCTCGAGGTGTGGATGTCTTCAGTCAGGTAAGGCCACGCCCCAAAGACGAGTTTAGAGGTCCTCGCGCCTTCTTCAGTCAGCTATCTTTTAGGTCTAGGATTTTATCCTCAAGATCTAGAAGAGCTGCCAGGTGTCAGTCACTACGAGTGTGGACCACCAGATCGTCTGACAACCTTTTGGAGAGCCTCGAGTAGGGGTATCGAGTCGTGCACTCGACAATTAGCATCTCTCACTATGTTGTTTAACTTGGAAAAACGTGTAGCCACACCGTGACACTGTCAGAGGCATGTTCCCCATAATGCTGGTAAAAACCTTTCTGTAATGGGCCCCGTGCAATTTGCTTGGGTTGTAGTCTCTATTTAGTGGAGACTTTTGTTTATTAATTCAGCATTAATATCTCGATAATGGGGAAAATTGTATTAATAATACATGATTGACATTAATAACTCCAACCTCTATAAATAGGGCTAGGGCATCTCCTTGTAAAGGGTCTGGATGTTAGAGAGAGAAACTTTGTAACTCAGTGCAATATATACGCTATATGAGAACCACAATTGGAGCTTGCTCAGATAAGCTTCAAGCTCACTACCTTCTAGAGACTCGTGGACTAGGGCTCTTTTATAGCCTGAACCACGTAAAATCATTAGGTTCTCTTCCATTATTTTCTTTAAACTCTCGTATTAGGTTGATAGTGAAAAAGGAAATCAACATTTTGGTGCTTTCATTGAGAGCTTCAAGAACATAATCATGGTGACCACTCGGAGAAACGCACTAGACAATGTTGCTCCTCCCGCCGAAGTAGAGGGAGGAGAAACCATCCGTCCACCACCACAGGACCTCCCTGAGATGGTGGAAGACTACGATGAAAACATTGAATACGACGACGAAGACGACGGAGGTGACGACAAGTATTATGATGAGGAATATCCTTAGCCCATGGCAAGGAGGAAATACCAAAAGTGGTGGCGCTCCACGACCAGGTGGCCACTCAGCAGCAGAAAATCGACACCTAATATGGTAATATCGCCGCCCTACAATAGATGGTTAACGCCATGAGGGCTACTTTGGCGGGCCAAGGGCTGCGAGTGGACCCTCATGGAGAAATACCAGCTAGGCAGCCAGCTGGTGTGCCACCTGTCACCCAGCTGGAGTGCCACCTGTTGACCCAGCCAGTGTGCCTCCCGAGCTCCCAGCTGATGTGGCACGAGATCCGCCAACTGGCATGCCCCCCATGCACCCAGCTGAAGTTAGAGTTGTTGGGAATAGTTCCCTTAAAGCAATTGTAGTTGGTAAATGTTTTAAATGAAATAAATAATTGAACTGAATTATTATATATATAGACTATGCCTGATATTATGTTGATAATATTAAGTAAATATCAGAAAATTCCAAAGTTCATCTATGTGGTCTTATTCTCATATTGTTATGAGATGATCGAGATTGAGATAATGAATTTAAAACAGTTCGTACTAAAATAAAGTTATGCGATCTTTAGATTAATTACTAATAGTACAGTTCGCTAGTATTATGAAAACAGGTAACCTAGATCTGGGTCACTAGTGTAGTAGGACACTTTAGTGAATGTACTTTATATAGAGTGATATATAGAACTGGATCAAATGTGATTTGTTAATATTTTCTTGAACAACGTTTCATAGTATTAATCAAACACATCAAATGATGATCATATACATAATGATCTTAATCCTGAGGTTACTATGAACTCCTACATATGTCATCTCATCCTTTGATTTGTGCGTTAAGGTTTGTCAGAATGATCAGGCTAAGAATAATTGTTTTGGGAACTCAATGATATATATGGCTAGGGACATAGTTTAACAAATATGGAATCTATACCTTCTTATAGATTGAATAATTGTTCCCTATTGGGTTGACTTTTGGAACTGAAAAAGTTATGAGCGCTGACGTCGCAAACTTGTTGCGACACAACCTTCACTAGTAAAGTCAATGGTACACTAAGAACTAGATATAGTTAAAAGGGTAAAACTGTAATTTTATTCCCTTTTTAATTATGAACCATTAATAGAAGATTAACGTTGTATGTAATGATTATATCAATGGACACTTTATTCTTTAATAAATTACTCTGTAAATCTATGTGTTTACCCAAAAACGGTCCCTGATGACGTGGCATGATTGACATACACGTGGGATGCACATGATGGCTTTGAGTGAGTGTATCTTGTTCGGCCATCGACCAGAAGATTATTGGTTTATCAAGCATTATACTTATGTGCGACCAGCCTGGTCGCATATATTCATTTATTTCCCTCAAATGTGCAATATTGTAATTATGCATTAATTGTAATTTCTCTTATTATCTAGATACGCAAGTCTTAATTATAATTAAGGCCCATTGGCCCATGTAACTTTCTTGAGCCTATAAATAAGAATCAAAGGGCTCAAGGGAGAGGACTTTTGACTTTTGGACCTTTTGAATTATGAGAGAAAATTATAGTGTTATTATTCACCAAAATTGTAACGTGAACCCTAGTTCATTGATCACAGTGTTGGGATTCTACATCAATAAGAACACTAAGTGGACGTAGGTCATTACCATCTGATTGGGGCTGAACCATTATAAATCATTTGTGTTGTTTACCTTTTCGGAGGGATTTCTTCTTGTTTTCATCTCATTTTATATCATTTATCTGACTCTGTGTCGTTGACCAATTCGAGGGTCCATTTTGGTGCTCTCGTGTAGAGTTGAACTCAAGACTTCCAAGGAAATCAAATGTCAAAAACATCCAGGAATATGGGACAGACTTCTGGTGGTGTATCCACCCAGCCTCCTCCGCAAAATGTGGTTAAAGATGAACCACAGTTGGATTTTGAAGAGGAAGAAATGGATTCTGAGACCCTGAGGACAACACTGATGGTGTTGCAGGAGGAGTTGGCCAATCTGAGGGCCAATCAGGAGAATGTGGCTGAGACGATGATGTTGCAATAAAGGGAGATTGACCGACAACGTCAAGAGTTGAATGAGCGGCAGGCTGACATGAACCGCCGGTAGAGAGATGCCACCGCCACCCTGGAGGCAGCCATCCAGTTGGCACGGGGACAACTTGCGCTAACTTCTCAACCAGATCAGCCACCAAGTGTACCACCACAACAAGGTCTAGACCCAAGTCCTCCACCTCAACCGGCAAGCCCTATAAGGCTGGAGCAACATCCTACTGCTCAATAGAATATTCCATTTCAAGATCCTGAGCAGCAGCCATCTTCTCGTGATGGTCGAGATAATCCCCATCATCAAAGGCAGAATAGGGTTGGGAAGCCTCCCCAAAGCCCTAGATAGGAAACTGTTGAGGAACCCAATCCACCGAGTAGGGGACAACGTCTTTCTGCTAACAGAAGGCATGCCGAGTCAGGCTCTGTGGTTAGGGGCCCCCCACGACATAATAATGCCCAGGGACCCGAGGACCCATCGACCAACATAGGCCTCCCCCTAACGCTCGAGAGGTACCAGCAAGAGGAGGAAATAGTGCGATCAGTAAGTCGCGCCATAGCCAATCACGTTTTCGGGACAACCATGACTATAACAAAGCTAATTCCAACTGAGGGAATGCTGGTTGAGGGTAGAGAGATTGTAACGACCCAAAATTGCTAATAAGGCTTAAGGGCCTTGATTAGTGTGCCGGAGGGCATTAATGGATTAATTGTGATTTAAATGTGTAATTATATGTTTAGTAATGTTTTTATGATAATATGAAATAAACATGGGATATATGTAAGAACCACATTATTATGTGGGCAGGTCCGCAGAGCACGACTCGAGGCGATCCTAGGGTCAAATAGCGGGGAAAGTCACAACGGGACTTAAAATATGACTTTGGACAAGTCAGGGGTATTTTAGGTACCGGGTAGCTATTTAGACTATTGGGTTATGAAAATAAATATATGGAGATATATTTGAGGTTAGGATGTCTAGGCGGGAATATTGGGGGATTTTACCATTTTGCCCTCGGGGACGGTTCCGGCACCCCGAGCTTTGGGAATTAACTTAGTGGGTAAGACAAACATAAGGAAAACCTTAGAAGAAATATAAACCGACCTTATTTTCTTTCCTCATTTTAGTCTTCTCTCTCAAGGAACACTCAAGAACACACTCAAGGGGAAAACAGAGGAAAATTCTTGAGAAATTGGAGGTGTAGATTGCTGGGAACTCAGAGGAATTCAGGGGTAATTTAGACGCTTAGCTCAGTGAACAATCCAAGACTAAATCAAGACTAAGGTAAGGGTTAATCCATGTGTTTTTCTGAAGTTTAACTCTGTGTACCAATTGGTTATTGAGGTGCTGTCCAACTATTGCTTAAGGAGGAATTGAGCTTGGAAAATCCTTGGAATCAGCTGGGTTTTGGCTAGAGGAAGGGTTATATCAAGAAGGTAAGTTTTACTCCATGAGTTAATGATTTGAATTTGAGTTTTGACTGGTTAAAATTAGGTGTTTATGCTCTTAGAGTTTTAAGAATTGAAAGTGAGATATCTATGGGCTTTTGAGCTGAATTTCTATTGAATTGTGTAGCATAAGTTGTTTAATAAGTTGTGGTAATGTTGGGTGTTGAGTTAGGGAGCTTTGGGATGGTTTAAGGTGAGGTTTCAATCTTAGAAATGGTGGGAAATCTGGGTTCAAAGGGAAGGGCCGCGACTCTGTTCTAGAGCGCTGCGGCCCTAGGATGAAGAAAGGCCAAGGAGGCTCGGCCAAGGGTGGGCGCCGCGGCGCGTGTCTTTGTCCATGATGGCCTTGGTTTTATTTTAAGGCTAGGGTCGCGGCTAAGCTTCAAGGGCCGCAGCCCTTAGTTTTGCACATGAACTTTTGAGGATTTTAGGCATGGGAATGTGGTCTAGTATGCTCGGGATTGGTTTCACCACCGTGCTTGGTGGAATTCGGATTCTCGAGAGTTAGTTTTGTAACCGGAAACCTATATTTGAATATTAATGGAACCCTATACTTTGGTTGTGACTAGGTGATATTGGCTTAGACTCGGGAACGGATCATGCTTGAGGGGCGTTGCTCGTAATTCAATAACTGTAAAGATTAAAGGTAAGAAAACTGCACCTGGTTGAATATATGTGACGGAACTAAGGGTTCCCTATTGTAAATGCTTGAAAAGATGGTATTATGCCATGCAAGCCATTTAGTGAACCAATGGCCTAAGGGTGCCAAGGGTTTCACTAGCGCACAGGGCGCGGCTTGGCCACTGGTAGCCGAGGACAGCTTATTATGCACTGAGCTCGGTTTAAGCGGGCCGGAGTCAGTGGGATAAATAGAGGGTGCGGCCTAAGTCGTCGGCCCTGAATATTATGTGATGTGAATGATATAAATGATTGATTGAATCTAGAATCTGAGCTTATGTGCTGAATGTCTATTGTGAATTATTTGATGAAAGTTCATGCTTAATGATTTAACTGTCTGATATCATTGATTGTGTTGTATATGATGTTTTCTTGCTGGGCCTTGGCTCATGGGTGCTACGTGGTGCAGGTAAAGGCAAGGGCAAGTTGGATCAGCCTTGATTGGAGAGATCAGCGAGTGGAATGTACATGGCCAGTTGCTCAGCCGCCACGGTCGAGATTTAGACAGGGACACGAGACCCAAAGACTGTCTATTTTGCCTTAGTATGGCTAATGATTACTCATGTACCCTTGGGAGTCTGTAAACTTACTTTTAACTCTGTTTCTTTTGGGATCCCATACATGTAACAGTTTAATCATATAAAATGAGTCTTTTTGGACCAAAACCTTTTTAACCCTAGCTCTTACATGTTTAATGACACGTTTTTAAAATAATGACTTGATTAGCAAGTTTTGCACCTTTAAAAGTACACAGTGTAGCGGTCTTGGCTATCCAGAGCGTTACAGAGATAGAGGTGGAGAAAGGAACCCCCCCACCAAGAGATAATAGGCCAGCGAGCCAAAACGTTGGGGGCCAGCCTAGGCAGCCTAACATTTTTTATTAGTTGGGCGCTAGCGAGCAAAGGCGTAAAGATGACGACTTAAGGGATGTGCTCAACGATAAGCGTGAAAGGCACGATGAGTACGCTCCTCCATCACCAGTTGCCCCAGCGATCCCAGACGCAGTGCAGGCTCAAATCAATGCACTGAATCAGGTTGTCCAACAGCTGGTGGGGAGCTGAACATCCCACATCGAGTATGATCGGAGAAGAGGCACTCCATTCATACAAAGAATAGTTGTGGAAGAAACCCCTAGAAAGTTTAAGATGCTAGTGTTTCCAAACTTCGATGGATATGGGAACCCAGTATCTCATGTGAATAAGTTCGAGATACAGATGGACATCCAAAAGGTGTCGGATGATGCCCGCTGCAGAATCTTTCCAGCCACCTTACTTGATACTGCACAGGAGTGGTTTTTTAAATTCCCTCCTGCTAGCATAGTGTCATGTGAGATGTTCGTGAAGGATTTCTACGAGCAACTCTATGCTTGTCATGTGCACCCAACTGAAGCCAACCAGCTGGTCGAGATACGCCAGAAGGAGGGAGAGTCCTTAAAGGAGTACGTCCAGCATTTTATGCGAGCAGCAGCCAGAGCTAAAACAGTTGGCGATGAGGGAAAAATGATGGCACTTACTGCTGGAGTGCGGCGCCACTCACCCCTCTGGAACAGTTTAAGGAAGAATAGGGTGAAGAGTACCCAAGAATTCCTGGATCGAGCAGACTGGTACATCAAGCTCGAAGAGGCGATTGCTAACGAAGGGAAGTCACATGCAAAAGACAAGGGACCAAAGGAAGATCCCGCTAAAGCCACCAATGGGTCAGATAAACCCAATAGCAATGGCAAAATCAACGGGAAAATGGTGGGAAATGGGCGAACAATGAGTCGTCGACGTCAGAAAATAAGCGCCCTAAGGGCAATAGGTACGAGCCAAGATTCACCAACTACATGACCCTTGTCGAAAGCAGAGCAGAGGTGTACCAGGCGACCAGCACCAATTTCCCTTACAAGCGACCAACTCCAATAAGGAAAGATATCTCCAAGAGAGAAACAACAAAGTTCTGTCATTTTCATAACGACTATGGCCATGACACCAATGAGTGTAACCAGCTGAAAGATGAAATTGAGTTCCTTATCAGACAAGGTCATCTGAGGGGGTATGTACGAGCCACTGGAGGTTCTTAGCGAGAGGTTCAAGGAGGCAACGAGCAGGTGCCTCTACGCCAACGCTCACCACCTTTACAGCCAACTCCCATGGCAGGTACATTGTTAACCATCTGTGGTGGCCCACACCTTGCAGGAGACAGTGGGAAGGCAAGGGAGCGATACACTCGGACCTTATGCCATGATCAGGACATCGAAATGCTGAATGTGGAGGAGCGAACTCCTAAGAAGGCTCAAACAGAGGAAGAGCTGATAACTTTCTCTAAGCTTGACGATCAGCATGTCCCATTCCCTCATTCGGATCCTCTGGTCATGGACGTCCAGATAGCCAACATGATGGTTAATCGGGTGTTAGTTGACACAGGGAGCTCAGTAAATATTTTGTACAAGTCTTTCACTAGAAAGAATGAAGTTGTCAGTGAAAGACCTGAAGCCATGCAACCAAACCATCTATGGTTTTTCTGGCGAAGGGCTCGCGCCAACAGGGTCAATTAGGCTTCCGGTTACAGCAGGAACTGCGCCTGCGAACAGGACAATACTCACTACTTTTATAGTAGTTGATTGTCCTTCTGCATACAATGATGTGATTGGAAGGCCAATTCTAGTCGACTTGCGAGCCGTAACCTCGGTCTGGCACCTTGCCATGGAGTTCCCAAATGACACAGGGATAGGATGCGTGTTGGGAAACCAGCGAGAAGCGAGGGAATGCTACAATTCCTTGAATTACTAAGGCAAAGAGGGTGAGATCGAGGGAAGTAGCCGGAAAAGAGTTGCAATTGGTCAATGAGATACAAGCCCAACCAGGTGAGCGCATCACCAAATAGGGTGTTGCCCAAAGTGAGGATAAGGATTTAGATCCTTGCTTTGGGGATTTTGATGAGGAAGTGGGACCAGTCGAGGACCTTGAGGAGGTCCAACTCGATGAGGCAGATCCGACTAGGGTTGTGAAAGTCGGTAAAAACTTAGAGACAACAACAATGCAAAAACTGGTGGAATTTTTTAAAAAGAACCAGGAAGTCTTTTCTTGGTCGCATAAAGATATGGTTGGAATTGACCTAGCAGTTATCATCCATGTCCTAAACATAGATAAAAGTTTTCCATAGAAAAGGAGGTTGCTCGACAAAGACAAATCAAAAGCTTTAAAGGAAGAAGTCGAGAAGCTAAAGGAGAATGGATTCATCAAGTAGTGTTTTATCCATCGTGGGTCTCTAATCCCGTACTAGTTCCCAAGCCAATTGGAAAATGGAGAACATGCGTGGATTTCACAGACCTTAATAAAGCCAGACCTAAAGATTGTTTCCCGCTCCCAAGGATCGACTAGCTGGTCGATGCCACTTCAGGGCACGAGATCCTATCATTCATGGATGCACCCACCGGATAAGGATCACACTAGCTTTCGGACCGATACAGGACTTTACTGTTACAAAGTAATGCCTTTCAGTTTGAAAAATGTTGGGGTGACTTACCAGCAATTAGTCAATCACATGTTCAAAGAGTTGATCGGTATAAATATGGAGGTATATGTTGATGACATGTTGGTTAAGTCGAAGAAGGCAGAAGAACACATTGGGGACCTGCAAAAGTGCTTCAACGTCTTGAACAAATATCAGATGAAGCTAAATCCCCTTAAGTGTTCTTTCAGAGTTGGATCAGAGAAATTTTTGGGATTTATAGTGAACTCACGAGGTATTGAAGCTAATCTCGAAAAGATCAAGGCCCTGGTCGACATGAAATCACCAACAAAGATAAAAGTTGTTCAAAGTTTAACCGGGAGGATTGCTCCTTTAAGTAGATTTATCTCTAAATCCACAGACAAGTGCGTCCCATTTTTTAACCTACTTAGGGGCAATAAAAAATTCGAGTGGATAGAGGAGTGTGAGCAGGCTTTCCAAGCTCTAAAGTCTCATATGTCGTAGCCACCGATTTTGTCTAAACCGGTTGAAAAAGAAACTTTGTTCATCTATTTGGCGGTCACAGAATATGTTGCTAGCGCTGTCTTGGTAAGAGAGGAGGAGCATGTACAAACAACTGTGTATTATATAAGAAAAAGGCTAATAGGTGCATAACTGTGATATTCGCCCATTGAAAAATTAGCCTACTGCTTGATTTTAGCCTCCAGAAAGTTGCGACCATACTTCCAAGCTCTCCCCATTGCAGTACTTACCGACCAACCCCTATGGCAAGTCCTGCACAAACCAAAAGCCGTTGGTCGATTATTGAAATGGGCGGTTGAACTTGGACAGTTTGATATTTCCTACTTGCCACGAGCAACAATGAAGGGACAAGCTCTAGCAGACTTTGTGGTAAAGTTCACTGGACTTCAGGATATTGAACCGATAGATGAGCCTAAGCCTCAAGGTGAAACCCCTTCTTGGCAGTTATTCACAGATGGCTCTTCCAACGAGCACCACGCTGGAGAAGGAGTGATTTTAGTCACACCTGAAGGGCATCGATTCCACTGCGCGATAAGATTCGACTTTATAGCATCTAATAACGAAGCCGAATATGAAGCTCTGCTTGTAGGATTACAATTAGCCAAGGATATGAGCATTGTTGACGTGGTTCTTCGCCAACAGGTAATTAAGAAAATAAGAGGAAGGGATTAGTGCTTATGTTGAACCGAAATAGATGAATGATCTTTGTAAATGGACTGGTGACACAATCACGTTTTTTAGGTGGTTCAAAGGTTAAAATCCTTCTACTCCACCAGTCAATATTATTGCTATATGCTTGGTATTCTTTTATAGGGTATTTCCTTACACAATAGAATCCAACCCTTTGCAACTCCCAGGGTCTCCATATTTATAGGAGAGGGCACCTGGGAGTTGGTAAGAAGGTCATCCTGTGACCTTCTTACCTATCATGTCAACTCTGTGACATTCATGATTAATTCCTAAAACCTGACACATGAAGTGTGGTCTAATCAATAGGTAAGGGGGATAATGGGCCGCACGGCCCAACCCAGTCGTGGGTGTCTAAATACGCACGTTCATGCTGCGTGTCCGAGAAGTCAGGGATATATCAGACACGTGATGTCTGATATATGCACGTTTACCTTGCGTGGTTGACTTTATAAAAGGTCACAGCCTCCAACTCTAGCTCGTACCACGAGCTGGATGCTTCCCTCGACCTGTGGCCTTCAGAGTCCAAACTTAGTCCTTAAGTAATCTTGGCAAACCCTTGGATACCTCGAGCTAACGAGGTAGGACCTGACGACAACATCTCCGGTCATGGGGAATCCACTTGGCTGACTATAATTTAGGCCGTATCTCAGCTCGCTAATAGCCCGTTGGAAAATCAGGGCATATATTTGCCCCCTAAGCCCCTGGTCGTGGTACACGACGTCGTGTAGGGCCACAGTAGGGGCTTTTAGGCTTCCCCATGAACTCTTCATATTCCACATTTTACGCAGGCGCTGAATACGTGGAACATCGTGGTTGGTGATGGTATGTCTTCCGAGAACCGCATTAAATGGCCTAGCCTATACTCAGCCGTCGTTTCGTCTTTCGAGTGGAGAGCCTTGGATCCCACATCAAGGCAATCCAATGGCCCTCCTCATGTGGCCCTTCATGTATATAAAAGGGGTGACCACCTTACGCATGGGCCACCCGTTCATTTGAAATTTTTCAGAATTTTCTTTCTTTTTCTCTCTTCTTCGTCTCCAAAAGAAAAACCTTCTTCTTTTCGGTCGCCATTTCCAGCACTCAAGAATTTCATGTGTAAGGGCTCCCTTGAAGCTTTGGAATCAACTACTCTGACGAAGCCCCAGCCCAGACGACCCCTTCATCCTCTTCTCAACCAGAACACTCTGTAAGTCTCCTGACCGTGCATGCTTTGAGATTATTTTTCACTGTAGCCTAGGTAAATATTTACTGTAGCCGCATGCAGGGTTTTGTTGGTCTTTGTGGGTATGAAGGGAGAAAGACTTTAGGTTAGGGTGTCTCTTGTAGTAGAAAATCATTTAGGAACACGGTTTATAGGGTGCATTTTCTGGGGAAATTTTCTAGGTAGGATTTTTGGTATGCTTGTTTAAAATATCCAGTATTTTGGGTGCAAAACTGGGTAGCTTAGAGGACACGCTTCACATGCAGTTTTGCCTCCCTTGCCTACTGAAACTTTCCTTCCAAGGAAAAATTCTATCCTGACCCTCCTGACACACGAATTCCGAGTAATCGGGGATCTGTTGGGAGCACAGGCGCGTGTTCATAGAACTGCGTGGTCCCACTCTCCACGGGCTAAGATTACCTCAGCTCGTGCAAAGAAACACTCCTTTTGATTCTTCCTTATGCTTAGGTCGCCTTTTCTGAAATCTTTTCTTTTGTTCGCTAGACGACCAGATGGAAACCAAGAAGAATGCTCCAAAGAGGATCGCTGGCAGCTCGTCCTCCCAACAATCCAAGGGAAAAGAGGTGATGATGGACTCCCCAATCCCTGCCTTCGGGCCGGCCGTGGAGCAGGAGCTCGAGGTGGCGCCCGATGCTTTCTTCAAGGCTGAAAGGATCATCTCAAAGATCACTGACCAGGGGAAAGTGAATAAGATATTCCTTTCCCATGGCATCGAACTGGGGAGGGGCGCCCTGATCGCCCGACCTCCCGCAGAAGGTTAGCGGAGCTGCGCGCCGCTCGACGAGGAGTTCGCGGCTTGGAGTGACAAGCACTTCAAAGCCGGGGCTTTCCTCCTGCTGGATCAATACTTCACCGAATTCCTCAATTATGTGAGGTTGGCCCCTTTCCAGCTCCCCCCCAACTCCTATCGTTTGTTGGCGGGGTTGAGATATCTGTTCTTGAAACAGGAGTGGGAGGTCCCCACTCTGACAGATATCTTATACTTTTTCTTCCTCAAAGCCAGCCTGGAGCAGCGGGCCGAGGCAACGGGTTCTATTACTTAACCCATTTTCCAAATACGGCTGCGGTCATCGAGCTGCCCAGCCACCCCAACGACTTCAAAGAACAGTTCTTTATGTCCAAGGGGTTTTGCAACTGCGACCTGCACTACTTCAACCATCCTCGTAAGTACCTTTCATCTCTAGCTCGTAAGTTAAGTATCGGTTAGCTCCCCCCTGTATCCATTTCTGACTTAGAATAATTATGCAGCTATCTTCGCGAGGACAGAGAAGTCTGTGATCCTCGGGAGCCAGTACGAGACACTGGTGGGCTTGCCCCCAGTGAAAAGGACTATCGCCAGCTCATGACAGACGAGACGATGCTGGACTGCAAGCTGATTTCCCCAGGCCAGACTTTGAATCTGAGGAGGTCCCGGGTGCCTCCCCCAGCTCGCGAGATAAGGCCTATCCCCGTGGAGGAGGCCGCGAGGGATGAGGATGAGGAGGACGAGGTGCCCCTCGTGAGGACGAGGAAGCGGGCACTGGAGGTCGCCCAAAGAACGGACGAGGAGAGGATCCGATCCGGAGCAGCTGCAGGTCCCTTCGGCCAAGGTAACCCATATATGTTTAGGAACTTAGATAGGGCCACTGCAAACCCTCGGCTAGCTAGGTTCAATCCCAAACAGCTCGTCCAACGCCATCGAAGTGATCCAGACTTTGATGTAACCCTGCTCCACTGCGTCGACCAGCTCGTGTTGGATTACGAAAGTAGCCGCCCTAAGGGTACCATAGTTGTAGACAACACCCTAGCCTTTAGGTCGGTCCTATTCGAGGAGTATGGGACCAACCTTCGGTCATGGCCATCACTCCGGGAGGGTTTCATAGCTCTGGGTCTTAGGCAATACGTAGAAGACTCTAGTCCTGAGACAGCCTCAGATCCAGAACCTACGCCAGCTCGGGAAGTAATTGTCTTAGGTTCCCCCGCAGAAGCTCCGGGGCCGATGGTCGTGACCATAGATTCCTCTTCTAGCTCGGGGGGTAGGATTCCTTTTAGTATATATATATACTTGAGTTTCGCCCTTTTTCCCCCTTGTTTTTGTTTTTGCATGACTGCTTACTGACATATTGATGTTGTCTTTATTTTTCCAGAGGAGATGTCTCAGCCCAGGGGAAAAAATCTGCGAGCTATGTTCACCGGAGGGAACCCCTCAGCTGGGGCCTCTGGGCCCAAAATGAAGAAGCTCCGGGTGGCGAAGAAAGCCGCTGGGACCCCAACCAAGTCCCCTGCAAAGGGGATAGAGCAGACCCCAGCTGCCCAGGTCGAGGAAACTATACCTCTTGCTATAGTGGAGAACATGCCCCCACCCCCTCCGCGAGCTCCGGCCTTTGTCCGGGACACAGGGGCGGAGCTCGGGGCCTCGGCAACTGCGCCCCCTGAGGTACGTATCCCGGTGGACCCCTAGGATCTGGAGAAGATTCCAGATGTCTTTCGGGGGATGGTGTATGAGACGGCGAGCTACGCCATCAACCCCTTCTACCGCTTCAATGAGAGAGAGCCGCGGGCCATCGAAACAAGGAGCCCGGTGGGCGTAATGGAATCTTCATTGGGCATGGCCCTAACGGTAAGCTGACCTTACCCATTTATGATTTTTGATTATCATGCCTTGCCCTGTTTTTCCTTTTTTTTTTCTAAGGCGGTTGCCTCTCCATTTTTGCAGAGCGTCTTAGCCCTTCACCGGAGCATAGCCAAGACCAAGGCCCAGCTCGAGGATATGAGGGGCGAGCATCAGGCAGTTGTGACCACCCATCAAACTTCCTTGCAGATGGCCCAACAAAAAGAAAAGGAAGCCAAGGATGCCCTAGCGGCCGTGCAGGCCGAGCTGGAAGAAGCTCGCCCAAAGCTTCAAGAGGCCGAGGCTACCAAAGCCGCCCTTGCTGCCGCTCTAGTCGAGCTAGACTCTGCGAAGGCCCGGGCCGAGGAGGCTAAGGCCGCCTTGGAAACAGAGAAGGCAGCTTCCAGCACTGCCATGGAGGACATGCTCTACCACTGCTGGGCCTAGAACCCGGACGGCAACTTCTCCTTCTTAGGAGCGGACGGGGAGGTCTTCCTGGAGGGGTTCAAAGCTCGCCTCCAGCAAGAGGCACCTTCTGAAACCGGGGAGGCATCCATTGTAGCCGAGCAGGAGGGCGAGACAGCGACCTCCATGGGGCAGGCTGGTGGAGCCTAGGGCCAGTTCCTTTAATATTCTCATCTTCATTTTTTTTGTGTAACTTTTCATGAGGTTTTTCTACCTTGAGACAATCGGTTTTATCAATTTTTACTTTTGATTGGTTTACTTCCTTTTGCCTTTATGCATTTTAGTTACTATTTTGAAAAACTTAGTTCGCGTTAATTTTTATCAATATCTCGTGCTCTTTAAGAAAAAACAACGATCAATTGATTTAAATTAACTTCTAAGTTTTATGACCTGGTTATGTCCAGGAACTTAGTTTGAAAACTTAGTTCACGTTAATTTTTATCAATATCTCGTGCTCTTTAAGAAAAACAATGATCAATCGATTTAAATTAACTTCTAAGTTTTATGACCTGGTTATGTCCAGGGTAGAGCTTAGTTCGCGTTAATCCTTTATCAATATCTCGCGTTTTTTAAGAAAAACAACAATCAATCAATTTGAATTAACTTCTAAGTCTTTAAGGCGACCTGGTTATATCCAGGCACCATATGCCCCCCAAGTAACTAGGAAAGGGTCTTTCGTGGTTACTTTAGATTACACTTGTAAACATGTACAATCATAAATGAAAAGTTAATTCTCATTGCTTAATACATAAAAAATGGCCTTTTAGGCCTTACAAGGGGGTCATTGATAATATCTCTTCAAATGGATGGCATTCCAAGTTCGTGGGACTGCCCCTCCATCGAGCCGAGCTAATTTGTAAGTTCCCTCTTTAATGATCTCGATGACTTGATATGGCCCTTCCCAATTCGGTCCCAATACTCCATCTTTGGGATCCTTACCGGCTAAGAAAATCCTCCTGAGGACTAGGTCGCCAATGCTAAATGCGCGCTTTTTGACTTTTGAGTTGAAATAACGAGTGATTTTTTGCTGGTAATGTGCGAGCTGGAGTTGCGAATCTTCTCGTCTTTCATCAACCAAGTCAAGGGAAGCACAAAGTAGCTCGTGGTTGCGGTCCTGGTCATATGCCTAGACTCTATGCGAAGGTACCTTAATCTCCACGGGGAGGACCGCCTCACTCCCAAAAGTCAGGGAGAAAGGAGTATGACCCGTAGGAGTCCGGTGTGAGGTCCGGTATGCCCACAGAACCTGGGGGGAGCTATTCTGGCCAGACCCCCTTGGCTTCGTCTAGTCTCTTCTTGAGGCTCGCCTTTAGGGTCTTATTGACGGCCTCGACCTGGCCATTCGCCCGAGGATAGGCCACGGAGGAGAAGCTTTTCACAATTCAGTACCTTTCACAAAACTCGGTGAATAGGTCGCTATCGAACTGAGTCCCATTGTCGGAAACGATCTTCCTGGGCAGCCCGAATCGGCAGATAATGCTCTTAACCACGAAGTCGAGGACTTTTTTGGATGTTATTGTTGCCAAAGGTTCTGCCTGAGCCCACTTCGTAAAGCAGTCGATGGCCACCATGGCGTAGCGGACCCCGCCATTTCCAGTAGGGAGGGCGCCAACCAAGTCGATCCCCAAGACTGCAAATGGCCATGGGGAAGAGATCATCTTCAGCTCGACTGGGGGAGCTCGGGCAGCTGTGGAGAATCGCTGGCACTTGTCGCACTTCTTGACATACGAGATCGAGTCCTTGGATAGAGTGGGCCAGTAATATCCTTGCCTTAAGACCTTTAGGGCCAAGCTTTGCCCTCCAGTGTGATCCCCGCAAAAACCCTCATGCACCTCCCACAGGATGGCCTTTGCTTTGCCTGGAAGAACACATCGTAGGAGAGGTAAGGAGTGCCCACGCCGGTATAGCACCCCGTCTACCACCGTAAACCTTGGGGCCTGGTACAGTACCCGTCGCGCATCATTATGCCCTTCAGGTAGCTTCACCTCGGTGAGATACTCAAGGATGGGGGTCATCCAGGTCGGCCTGGCGTCGATCATTTCGACCTCCACCCTGACTTCTTCTATACTTGGTTTCTCCAAGAATTCTACCGGCACTAACCCCAAAGCCTCCGTCTCCCCGGAGGTGGAGAGCTTGGCAAAAGCGTCTGCGTTAGCCTTCTGCTCCTGAGGTATATGCTCGATTGAGCCTCTCCCAAATGCAGACAACTCAACTTTTACCTTTCCCAGGTAGGCAGCCATCTTGGGTCCTCGTGCTTGATATTCGCCCAGAACCTGGTTTACCACAAGCTGGGAGTCACTAAAGCACTGGACGGATCGCCTTCAGCTCCTGGGCTATTCTTAGCCCGGCCAGCAAAGCTTCGTACTCGGCCTCGTTGTTGGAGGCCTTGAATCCGAATCTCAGCGCCGAGTGGAATCTATGTCCCTCGGGGGATATCAAAACGATTCCAGCCCCGGAGCCGTTCTCATTGGACGAGCCATCTACGAAGATCTTCCATGACGCCTGGGCCGAGGTGAGCTGGGGTGAGTCTTCTGCAGGGTCCTCCCGGAATCCTGTGCACTCTGCCACAAAATCGGCCAGGACCTGACTTTTTATAGCAGTTCGCGGGGTGTACAGAATCTCGAACTGACTGAGTTTGATAGCCCACTTTAACAAGCGTCCCGATGCTTTAGGTTTTTGCAAAACCTGCCTTAAAGGTTGATCGATCATGACGTGCACTGAGTGGGACTGGAAGTACGGCCTGAGCTTTCGGGAGACCGTGATAAGGCAGAACGCCAATTTTTTCATCAAAGGGTATCGGGATTCAGCTCCGAGAAGTCTCTTGCTAATGTAGTAGACCGGTTTCTAAACCCGGTCTTCTTCTCGGACCAATATGGCACTAGCTGCATCCTCTATGACAGCTAGGTAGAGAAAAAGGGGCTCTCCTGCCTTTGGTTTGGATAATACGGGTGGCTCGGCCAGATGTGCCTTCAGATTGAGAAAAGCACTTTCGCACTCTTCTGTCCATTCAAACTTCTTATTCCCTCGGAGCAGGTTGTAGAATGGCAGGCACTTATCGGTGGATTTTGAAATAAACCGATTGAGGGCTGCCACCTTTCCTGTCAGGCCTTTGACGTCTTTGCGCGACCTGGGTGAGGGACGCTCGAGTAATGATCTGATCTTGTCGGGGTTTGCCTCGATTCCTCGGGTATTGACAATGAAACCCAGGAATTTTCTAGATGCGACTCCAAAAGTGCACTTTTGTGGATTAAGCCTCATGCCATACTCCCGTAGTATCTTGAAGCACTCCTCCAGGTCGGAAACATGGTTATCGACAGTCCTTGACTTGACTAGCATGTCGTCAACGTACACTTCCATGTTCTTCCCGATCTGGTTGGCGAACATTCTATTTACTAACCTCTGGTATGTAGCGCCGGCGTTCTTCAGTCCGAATGGCATGACCTTGTAACAATAGACGTTAGTCGGGGTCATGAAGCTGATGTGCTCCTGGTCCTCCGGATTCATGGCGATCTGATTGTAGCCTGAGTACGCATCCATAAAGGACATGAGCTCGTGCCCCGCCGTGGCATCCACCAATTGGTCAGTCCTTGGCAAGGGAAAACAATCTTTGGGGCAGGCTTTATTCAGGTCGGAGAATTCGATGCAGGTTCGCCACTTCCCGTTGGACTTTAGGACCAGCACAGGGTTGGCGACCCAAACCGGAAACTTGGCTTCACGGATAAAGCCGCATTTCTTGAGCCGGGCTACTTCTTCCTCTAAGGCCTCAGCCCGGGTTGTTCCAAGGCGCCTCTGCTTCTGGGACTTCCCAGGAACGCTCTTGTCCAAATGAAGGGTGTGCATGATGACATTTGGACTGATTCCCACCATGTTCTCGTGTGACCACGCAAACACAACCAGGTTATCCTACAGAAAGCTGATCAGCTCCGCTTTCCTCTTGTTACAGAGGTTTTTCCCAAGCTTGACCATCCGTGAAGGGTTCTGTGGATCGATGTTTACTTCCTCGAGCTCTTCAATAGCCTAGATCTCAGACTTATCCTCGCCTATTCGGGGGTCAATATCCTCACTTAAGACGATATTTTCCCCTTCGGCGCTCTGAGGTTTTTCAATCTCAGGATCAACTAAAGGTTCCTAAGATTCCTCTCCTCCATCGTGGATGGCCATTACTAGCTACCCGGGTTTCGATTTTCCCTTCATGGAAATGCTGTAGCATTCCCTGGTAGCGAGCTGATCGCCACAGACCGTGCATATCCCCGTGGAAGAAGGGAATTTCAGTGCGAGGTGGCGAACGGAAGTGATGGCCTCAAAAGCTATAAGTGTGGGTCGACCCAAAATAGCATTGTATGCAGCGGAGCAGTCGATGACCACGGACTCGAGGAGTTTTGAGACTGTTCGAGGCCCTTCTCCTAAGGTGATCACCAGCTCGATCGTCCCTATGGCCGCTGATCCTTCTCCCGAAAAACCATACAACATCATGGAGGTCGCCTTCAGCTCGGCGACAGTCAAACCCATCTTCTCCAGCGTGGACTGGAATAGAAGGTTTACCGAGCTCCCATTATCGATCAGCACCCTCCTAACCCTCCGATTAGTGAGCTGAACTGCTACGACCAGAGGGTCGTTATGAGGGAACTGGACATGGCCCGCATCGTTTTCTGTAAAAATGATCGGTTGCCTCTCCAATCGCTGCTGCTTTGGGAGATGCTGCTCCGGGACGAACTCTACTCCGTTATGCGCCTTGAGTTCGTTTACGTATCTCTTCTGGGCACCCCTGCTCACGCCAGCTAAATGCGGACCTCCAGAGATTGTGGATATCTCTCCACCTATCACTAGAGGAGGGACGTCTTGATCTATCCGAGACCCAGGCTGATTGACCGGGACTTCCGGAGCAGGTTGGCTTGCTGGAACCCTGTTCCGCGCCTACTGAGCCAAGGGGCCGGCTCTGATGAGAGTTTCGATCTCATCTTTCAAATGCCTACAATCATCAGTATTGTGGCCGACGTCGTTGTGAAAACGGCAAAACTTGGAGGTGTCTCTCTTCCCCTTCTGGTGCTTCAATGGCTCCAGCTTCTTCTAGGGGAGGCGAGCAGAATTCGCCAGGAAGATGTTCTCCCTAGAGTGGGTGAGCTCTGTATAAGTCATGTAGACCGGCTTAAATTTGTCTACGGACTTATTCTTCTTTGGGCCATGCTGGTTGCCCTCGCCGTTCCCCTTTCTTTTGCCTCCACCAAACTGGTTATTCTGCGTAACGTTCTGGGTCGCAGTCACAACCTCCGTTCCTACTCCAGCGGGCTGCTCAGGGACCTGGCTGGTCCGTGCAGCTAAGGCTTCGGCCTCCTCCAAGTTGATCCATTCCTGGGCCCTATTTAGGAACTCGTTCACTGAGCTAACTCACTTCATTTGTATTTCTTTCCAGTGTCACCCTTCGACGAGGATTCCAGTTCTCAAAGCCATGAGCTTAGAGCTGTCATCCGCGTCTCTAGCCCAGGCAACGACGTTCGCGAACCTGCTCAGGTAAGCCTTCAGAGGCTCGCCGGGCTGCTGCCTCATGTTGGCCAGAGAGTCGGCCTTGACGCGGGCAGCCTGGGAGGCTCAGAATGCCCTTTTGAAGTCAGCAGAGAAAGTTTTCCAGGAGCTGATTGATTGTCTTTTGCCTTGTTTGAACCACTGCCTGGCTGGTCCAGTCAGTGTCGAGGGAAATATCAGACACCTCAGCTCGGGGCCAATGTTGTGGGCCATCATCAGGGTGTTGAACATCCCCAGATGATCCGACGGGTCTCCATCTCCGTTGACTTTGGACAGGTGCGGCATACGGAAACCGGGTGGGTAAGCTGTTGCTGCTATGCTGGGGGCGAAGAGCTCCAGCTCGTCCCTTGAATCATATTCATCTTTCTCTTTCTCCGATAGGAGCTTCCTCATTAGTTCCTCCATCTGAGCCAGGCACTCGAGGGTTTTGTCCTGATTTCCTTGGTTATTCCGGGGCTGCTCAACAGCTCCGGATCCACTGTGTACGTTTGGTGGGTTATTGCCCCTTCTGTCTTGAGATAGGTTATTTGGGGCGTTCCCGCTGTTACGCACCTCTGATAGGTCTCCCCCTGAGCGAGCATGACTTCCACCTCCTACCGGCTCTCCTCTATTAGAGTTAAGGTGATCTCGAAGATCGCCCCTCTGGGTGGCTTGAGGACTTTGCGCCGAGCTTAAGCGTTGACGCAGGTCTCTGCCAGAAAGGTCGCTCCGGCGACTGCCGGTCCATTAGCTCCCGTTAGAAAATCTCGGAGTCCGCCTTTGGGGGTGAGGATCCGGGCTCTCTCTCGGCGCCCTGCTACGTCGGGAAGGTCCTGCGGACGGCGGGTTTCTCCTGCTGCTTCCGTAGGCTGGAATGTCTCGGATGGGCCGAGGAGGAGACGGATATCTTATTGGAGATGGAGGATGCCTGACCGGCGATGCAATCCTGGTTCCGTCAGGGCGGATCAAGTTAGGTGGGGGCCTTTCGGCCCTGCCAACCTGCGGGTCCCGCGCCTGGCGATCTGGACGAGGCGTAGGACGGCCGGTGGGGACGGGCTAATGCTATGAGACCTCCCCGGACCTCCTTCTGGATTTCCCCCGAGCTCTCCTGGGCGCGCTCGAGGCTGGCTGTGAACTAGGAGTTGAAGTTCGGACCGAGCGGCTATACTGTTGCTCGGCTCTAGGCATTCCTTCAAATTTTGCCTCTCGACGGTGCGATGAGTGAATAGAGTTCGATGCCGGCGGTCTGTCCGAGTGGCTCAACCTGGGCCGATTACCCCGGCGGGACTTATGAGTCTCGCCTTGCCTCTTTCCGACGTTAGCGTCGGTTGTAAGAGGGGCTAGTCGGGCCAACACCTCCTTAATCTGCTGATTAGCTTTCGCTAGTTGGCTCCTCAGCTGAGTGTTTTCCATTTCTACCGCAGTGTAAAAATCTAGGTTTGGATTAGGTGGCCGGGGCGCCGAACTTCCAGTGTCATCTTGGCCCACCGGCTGTTTGCCCGGCCGCTGCTGGATCTTAGGAATTTGTTCACCGGGGATGGCGATATGATGAGCCTCCTGCCCATCATGTTGTTCCGTCTCGTTACCGTGTCTTTATCGAGTGGTCACCATAGTTGGATGTTTGCGATAGCACCAATCTAACTTGCTCTCAATGAAAGCACCAAACTGTTGACGCGGTTCTTTGCCAACAGGTAATTAAGAAAATAAGAGGAAGGGATTAGTGCTTATGTTGAACCGAAATAGATGAATGATCTTTGTAAATGGACTGGTGACACAATCACGTTTTTTAGGTGGTTCAAAGGTTAAAATCTTTCTACTCCACCAGTCAATATTATTGCTATATGCTTGGTATTCTTTTACAGGGTATTTCCTTACACAATAGAATCCAACCCTTTGCAACTCCCAGGGTCTCCATATTTATAGGAGAGGGCACCTGGGAGTTGGTAAGAAGGTCATCTCGTGATCTTCTTACCTATCATGTCAACTTTGTGACATTCATGATTAATTCCTAAAACCTGACACATGAAGTGTGTTCTAATCAATAGGTAAGGGGGATAATGGGCCGCATGGCCCAACCCAGTCGTGGGTGTCTGAATACGCGTGTTCATGCTGCTTGTCCAAGAAGTCAGGGATATATCAGACACGTGATGTCTGATATATGCACGTTTACCTTGCGTGGTTGACTTTGTAAAAGGTCACAGCCTCCAACTCTAGCTCGTACCACGAGCTGGATGCTTCCCTCGACCTGTGGCCTTCAGAGTCCAGACTCAGTCCTTAAGTAATCTTGGTGAACCCTTGGATACCCCGATCTAACGAGGTAGGACCTGACGACAACAGCTCCGGTCATGGGGAATCCACGTGGCTGACTATAATTTAGGTCGTATCTCAGCTCGCTAATAGCCCGTTGGAAAATCAGGGCGTACAAGCATAAAGTCACTTGAAATCTATAGTGACTCCCAGTTGGTGGTTAATCAAATTACTGGAGAAAATCAAGCCAGGGGTCTGAAAATCGCCGCTTATTTAAACAAAGCAAAGGACTTGTTGGCACAATTCGAAAGCTATACTCTAAAGCAGGTACCTCGCGACCAGAACTCGAACGCTGATGCTTTGGCCAAGTTAGCGAGTGCAAAGGATGCCGACACCTTGAATATAGTGCCCGTTGAACGGCTGTCCGCACCAAGCATCAAAACAGCATAAAACTCTCTGGTGATTCAGTCAACAGACACGTGAATGGCACCCTTCATTGAGTACTTGACGCATGGAGTACTGCCGATAGACAGGAACAAAGCAACAACCCTCCAGAGGCAATCTGCTCGATTTATCTTGGTCGACAGAATTTTATACAGAAGAGGGTACTCAATGCCACTCCTAAGATGTGTTTCAAAAGAAAAGGCCAAAGAATTAATGCGAGAAGTCCATGAAGGTTTCTACGGGGATCATGCTGGGGGCAAAGTTTATCTAAAAAGATCCTAAGGCAAGGATACTTCTGGCCAACAATGAATGAAGACTCTGTAGATTTCGTTCAAAAATGCGACAAGAGTCAGAGATTCTCCAAGATTCCACAAGCAGCCCCTAATGAGCTAAAACGGATGCAAAGCCCGTGGCCATTTGCAGTGTGGGGGATAGATTTGATTGGGTCTTTGCCTACAGGAAAAGGCAATGTCAAGTACATTGTGGTTTTTATTGACTACTTCACAAAGTAGGCCAAAGCTGAACCCCTTGCAACTATAATGACCAAGAAGGTACTGGATTTTGTGGTCAAGAACATTGTGTGTCGCTATGGATTGCCAAGAAAAATTATCTCAGACAACGGCACACAGTTTGATAGTGATATGTTCATAGATTTTTGCGAGAGGCATGGGATTATCAAAAGATTTTCTTCAATAGCTCATCCACAAGCAAACAGACAAGTTGAGGTTGTCAACAAGACACTAAAAGATACTCTAAAGAAAGGCTTGAAGAAGCGAAGGGGGCATGGCCAGAGCAGTTGCCTGAAGTCCTTTGGTCGTATAGAACATCCCATCGAACAACAATAGGCCACACTCCAGTTTCCTTGGCCTATGGGTATGAAGCTATGTTGCCTGTTGAATTAGATCCACCATCACATCGAAGGTTGGCATACAATCAAGATGTTAATAGCCAGTTATTGATGGAATCTCTAGATTTGGTCGATGAAAGGCGCGAGCAAGCTCAACTTCGAGTAGCAGCTTACCAGCAAAAGGTTGCCCGGTATTTCAACTCTAAAGTACAAGAAAGAAAATTTAGTGTGGGAGATTTGGTACTTAGAAGAGTTTTTCTTAATACCTGTTAGGAACGAATTTCCTAATACGCAACTGAATGGTGGTGGGGTTGGCCCAGTGTACAATAAAAATTTTGTAACATATTTAAACTACCTTTAAATATGCGGATCCATTAATATACATACATTAATCATAAGCAAGTTAAGGATATAATTCATACCTCTTGAAGCCTATCAAGTGTCCTTGCTATCTTTTCATATTTAGAACGATCTTCCTATCCAAGCCGCTCCCAGGTACTCACACCAAGATCTTTCAAAGTGTTCTCTACACCTCAAGTAGTGTGTGGGCACTTAGAGAATGAAGGATAGTTTATTTGTGATTCTACTTGATGTACTCAACACATGAGATCAAGAGAATAGGCCTGAGAATTGGTTCTTTATTTTTCAGGGAGAGAAAACTATCGTTCTATTTTTCACAAAGAGAATGTTCTAAGTTGTCCCAGATATCTGAATATTTTCTGATTAGTCATACTTAAAAGAAAATATTCAAATTTAAAAAATAAATCTGTAACCAACTTACAATTTACTTTTTAATTAATTAATTATTCTATTAATGAAAAAAAATCCAAAAACCAAAATTTGAATTATCCATTAATTAATAAATTAAATAAATAAAAATGAAAATCCTATACCTGAAAAATAGCCCTACACGACTGTGTGTGCACGTGTAGCATCCCTATTTTTAGGGATGTTGGTTTTTTCAATTTTTATTTAATTATTTATTCAAACTACTTTGTCAGATAAAATCTAACAAACTGGTAACTAATTCAAATTTGAATTCAAATTTAAATTAATTATCTTTTTAATTAATTATCAAATATAATTAATTATTTGAATAAATATTAATCTTTTAAATTCAAATCCAATTTAAACTTATTAGATTATTATCTCCCACTCAAATTAAGATATTTAATTAATTCTACCAATTAATTAAATCTAATATTTTCAAAAATAAATATTTAATTTATTATAATTTCAAAAAAATTATAATTATTTAATTAAATTTCAAAATTAATTTAATTATTTAATATAATTTAAAAAATTATACAATAATAAAATATTAATTAATTTTGTTAACTACAACTAATTTGTAATTAATTAATTAATCACTATTATCATATAATTGCATATTTGGCCTGAAGAACAAATTTCTTCTTAAATATGTCTTTAAATTATTTTTCCCTTCATATCAACTCTTACATTGAATAATGTTGATGGAGCCGCTATGGGGATCTATGGACCTATAATTCCAAGCTCCAATAAATTTGAGATTATTAATTTAACTCTTTAATTAAATAATCTTAATTTATTAATCTCATGATTATTCCACTATAAATATGAGACTGCACTTTTGTAATTATAGACATTTCATTTACTGAGTACTTTATAATTATAAAGCGTCCATTGATGTAATCATTGCATACAACTTGACCCTCTAATAATGGTTCATAATTAATTGGGAATAAAATTATCGTTTTACCCTTTTAATTATCTCTTGTTTCCTTAAGTACCATTGACTTTACTAGTGAAGGTTAATTCATAACTAAATTATGAATTTGAGCTCAATAACCTTTCAGTCTCAAAAGTCAACCCTTAAGAGAACCATCATTCAATCTCTTGCGATAAGGCATAGATTCCATATCTGTATACTATGTCCCCAGCCATCGACATTAATGAGTTCCCAAAACAAAAGTTTCGACAGATCCTAACAAGTGAATCAAAGAACTCATATAACATAAACAGGAGTTCATAGTAACTTCAGGATTAAGATCTATTTGTATATGATCATCAGTTGATATATTTAATTAATACTTCGAAACAATATTTAACTAAGTATTAATAAACATATTTGGTCCAGTTCTATATATTCTCTAATATATAAAGCACCTCCACTAAAGTGTCCTACCACACTAGTGATTCGGATCTAGATCACATGTATTCATAATACTAGTGGACCGTACTTGCAGTAATTAATCTAAAGATTCCATAACTTTATTTTACTGTGAACTATTCAAGTTCATTTATCTCAAACACAATCCTCCCATACCAATATGTGTTTGAGATCACATATATGAACTTAGGAATTTTCCTGATATTGACATAATATTATCACAGAATAATCCATAAAATATATGCACAACAAATTCAATTTATTTATTTATTTTATAAAACAATGTCTACTACATATGCTTTCAGGGCACATTTCCAACAATACCCGCGATCAAGTTGCTGGAGTGCTTGGACCTAACTGGGAAGGGCCATGCCAAATCGAAGAAGTCCTCCATCCAGGCACTTATAAACTTGCTCGCTTAAATGGAGATCTCATTCCTTGCTATTGGAATGGAGAACACCTCCACAAGTACTATCAATAAACAATTCTTCTTATAGAATTGGCTTGTATTAATTTTACTTTTTACAAGTTTATGAACAAAGGTTAGTCAATCATGTGACTGATCGCTTATAAGTGTAAGATAAAATTTTTGATCACTTGTACAGATACGATTGTCCATTTATTATGAGAATTAAAAAGAACTGTGTGCAACCAGTTATTCTTGCCAATTATTGTATTTATTACAAGTATTTGCTCATTACGTGTGTTGTTTTGCTATATTTTACAAGTGTTTATTACGAGCAGTAGTGCTCGAATGAGTCTTGGTCAAGGCAAGTGACCGAGGACCTTAAGCTCCTCAATCACTTGGGGGGCATATACGGTACCAGGAAAGCAAAGCATATCAACAAGTGTATGTAAATACACGAGCAGAATAAGTGAAAGCATGCTACAGTACTTAGAGTATTTTTCAAAATTTTGTTAAATCAAACCAAAGGACTTGATTTTGTAATATATTGCAAGTATTATAATATCTAAATATTAAGTAAATTTTTTTACATCGTGAGCAGTTACTGCTCGAATGTAATTCTCTATTTAAAAGAAAAAGCTGCCCATGCAGCAAAAAATATATTGTATTGACACTACGAACCGAGGTCCGTGTGTCCCAAGTTACAAATTTAAATAAAAAACATAAGAAATTATGAAGCATGAGGGTCTTGAGGAATTTTCTGGTTGACAGAAGCTCTAATTTCCTCGCCTACACCATCGATGCCTGTAGCCAAAGTAATTCTGGGGGATGCTGGAACTTTCGTTCTCTCCTCCTCTTCAAGGCAAGCCAGACACCTGTTTAGCTCAAACTGCCTCATATGATCTGATAAATAGCTGATGTCTGCCTCGCGGTTATTCTTCCAGAACATATAGAAGCATTTAAAAGTGGCTCCCTTGTACTTCTCCAGGTTACTGGCATTGGTCTCCTCGAGCTCTTTGACGCGTTCCTCCAGCCCCTCATCCTTTTTTTTGCTGATGACCAGATCATTTTGAAGCTTAGAGGCTTCCTTGAAATTAAGCAAAGAAGCCTCCTTGTACTTCTCTTTAGCTTCGATGGCTTTGCTCAAGGTAGCTTGATGCTGCTTCAGCTCTTCGGCCAGCTTGGCGTTCTGTTCGAGCAGTTCAGCATTTTTCTTCTCGGCTGCCTCAATCTGCTCAGTTTATTTGGTTTCAACCATCCTAAGATGCTCAGCGTGTTTATCCATAGATGCTTTGAGTTGTTCGCCAAGCCTCTTCTCGTCCTGATTAGTCAGTGGCCCCGAGCGGCGCCAGCCAACGCTCATGGTTAGGACTCCCTGCGATCAGACTAGAGATAAAACTGTTAGTGGAAATAAAATGATGAGATAAACAAATAAAGCTCAGCAAAAATCTGCAACTTATGCTGAGCACTTCATTCAACGCACGGTTGAAGATTTGCTCGACCTCCATGGAGTTAGTGTTGCCGATGGCCTCTCAGCTGCGTCGGTGCCTCGATAGCTTTGTCAGCCTATCCTTGGCCGAATTGAGAGCTGTGTTCATCAGATCCTCTCCTGTCTGATCAGGAGGTGTCTGGTCAGTGGGAGTTGGAGGAGTTTGGTCGGCAGGCACTGGAGGAAGAGTCTGGTCGACGGGAGTTGGTGGCGACGTCTGGTCAATGGGAGTTGGAGGAGGTGTTGTTTCCTTGGAAGGGACTGGTATTGGAGGATCCCCAGTCCGAGCCTTTTTCGTCGGAGGGTTGCTGCTGCTTTCTCCACGATGTTTCCTGCTTCCCTTTTTCTTGCTTGCAAGAACAACGGGGTCAGGTTCGCTATACAGGGTGAATGGATCTTCATCAAACATGACTGCAAAATAGAAGCAAACAGTCAGGCATTATAGATGGAGATACCTACTAAATCAAGGAAATAAGATCAAATAAATTACAAGTAAAATACCCGGGCTACAACTACTTGTCGCTACTTTACTTATTGTACTACTGCTACACTCACTCTCTGCCTTGAAGAAGTCTGAATTTAAATTAAGTGTGTATTTAAAGTTGCCATCCCTGTCAAATAAATTAAAAGGAATGGGCAAACTATCTAAGAGTGAGAAGTCAAACCCGTTCTCATCCGAAGACTCAAGAATAGGCTTGGAATGCTCAGAGACCTTCTGCTTGCCTTTTCCTTTTTGAGTAGAAGCAGCAGCTGCTCGTGGGGTGCTGGACAGTTCCCTGATGGTCACTATCGTTGCCTTCCTCGGGGATTGTGACACTTCTTGATGTTGCTCAAGAATTTCTCCCCCGGTAGCACTTCCCGCAGTTGATTCCCTCACGTCCTGGTGAGGTGCCAGAAGGCCAACCAGCCTTAGATTGGTCTTCGTGACCAGCTCTTTGACGCTTTTTTCAATATTTGTCATGCTGGCCAAGGTTGCTGCTTGTATCTCCATATCTAGAGTGGGAGTTGGTCGATGCCATGGACCTGAATGACACCAAGGTTCTAAGAAATGTGCAAAAAAGCTAAAGGAAATTGAACGACCAGTGAATAAATAATTTACCTCCTTCAGTGAAGGCCAGATTGTTGGCGACCAGGTTTGGTGTTAAAAAGTACTCCTGGAAGTACTTTCCCATGTTGGACTTGTGGGTAATATCACTCAGGAAGGTGCGAGCAGATTTCTGGTGGTAGAAGTGGAAGAACTCTGTGTTGTTGTAATTGGGGTTGGACTTGAGATCGAACAAATAATTGACTTCGTGTAGCTTAGGACCGGGCCACTTCTTGTGGTTATAAAGAATATAGAGAGCACAAAGCACTCTATATCCGTTTGGGGTAATTTGAAAGGGAGCGACCTCAAAATAATTGGCCACCCCCTGGAAGAACGAATGAAGAGGCAGGGTTGCCCCTGCCTCAATGTGATACCTTGACCAGGCGCTGTAGGCGCCCCCAGGCAGGTTTGCCCGCTGGTCAATCAAAGGCTTGATTAGGGTTATCCCAAGAAGTCTGTAATTCTTGAGATAATTCCCTACCATCCTAGCTGTAAGAACACTGGGAGTTACTACGTACCATTCGACTTCTGGTCGAAGGACGTCTCGAAGTCGGGCTTTTGTTTGGATTCTTGGTTGGGAAGTTTTTTTAGGTTAAGGGCTAGTCGAAGGAGTTTCAGCCCTAGGAGCAGGTTGATTATCAGAAGGCTTGGCTATTTTCTTTCTTTTTTGTGTGATGGATTTTACGCGACCCATGTTGGCTGGGCTGGTCGAAAGTCTATTTGAAGGGTTATAAGAAAAGGGAATTTCCAAGATTAGCAGCGACGGTTGTTCTTGATCTTCGAGTAGCTGTGCGAGCAAGTCGTCGTCGATCGGCCTCTCACCTCCCCACGAGTCGTGCATGAAAATTTGCGAACAGAGAAGGGGAGATGAGAATCTACGGCCAATAGACCAAGAAAGTGGAAAAGTTGGAATAACGTTGCTCGTGTATAAAAGTTAAGCTTTTATACGACTAGTAGCATTCTAATGTAAACACTAAATCATATGCGAACAGTTTGGAAATAGATTAAAAAGTGGAAGTGAAAAGTTTTTCAAAAAAAACTTTTTGACTTTGAGAAGAGGCGAGAGAAACCCAGTTTTTTCTAAATGCTTGAAAATCAAATTTTTACTTTGATTTTATTCCCTAAATCAATAATCCTAACTCCCAAGCCAATTCCTTAGCCTCATGCAGTGTTTTTCGTTATCCTATCATGTTAATATCTACATGCCCAATTACCCCAAGTCATTTTTTCAAGAACATTTAGGAACACCGAAAACAAAACAAACTAGAAAACTGGAAAGATAATTATTGCATGGCATTTCAGAGACGAAGAAGTTCGAGAAACTTACTTGGACAAAGATTGATGCAAATTTCTGAGATGTTGAGTCGAGTGGCTAGACAGGAACTCCGTGGATTGCCGAAATCGTCTGAGTTTCCTGGGTTCTTTATGCTCTGTTCTTCAGTGTTTTTAAGGAAAGATGGAAAGTAAAAAGTAAAAAATGAATTTGAGGAGTTATTTATGTTGGTCGAAGCACGGTTAAAGAGGTAATGATGGGGAATGGTTTTCGAGGCATGGAAGAGTGTGATAGTCGTCAAACTACTTTTTGGGGAACTGCAATGAGATGATTGGTTGCATTTTTTTGAAAAGGCATTGATGGCTCTAACATATTTGACAGGTCACACGGAAGGTCGGTTGTTTAAGTTTACTTTATGCTGGTCACTGTAAAATAAACTTGGGGGGCAAATGTTTACCCAAAAACGGCCCCTGATGACGTGGCATGATTGACATACACGTGGGATGTACATGATGGCTTTGAGTGAGTGTATCTTGTTCGGCCATCGACCAGAAGATTATTGGTTTATCAAGCATTATACTTATGTGCGACCAGCCTGGTCGCATATATTCATTTATTTCCCTCAAATGTGCAATCTTGTAATTATGCATTAATTGTAATTTCTCTTATTATCTAGATACGCAAGTCTTAATTATAATTAAGGCCCATTGGCCCATGTAACTTTCTTGAGCCTATAAATAAGAATCAAAGGGCTCAAGGGAGAGGACTTTTGACTTTTGGACCTTTTGAATTATGAGAGAAAATTATAGTGTTATTATTCACCAAAATCGTAATCATCTCGGAGCTTGTGAAACTCGCGAACCCTAGTTCATTGATCACATCGTTGGGATTCTACATCAATAAGAACATTAAGTGGACGTAGGTCATTACCATCTGATTGGGGTCGAACCACTATAAATTTTTAGTGTCGTTTACCTTTTCGAAGGGATTTCTTCTTGTTTTCATCTCATTTTATATCGTTTATCTGATTCCGTGTCTTTGACCAATTCGAGGGTCAACACTATGTCTATAATTATCAAGAGTTCAATCTCATATTTATAGTGGAGTAATCATGAGATTAATAAATATAATTATTTAATCAAAGAGATTTGGTTAATAATCTAATATTTATTGGAGCTTGAAATTATAGGTCCCCAGGGTGGCTCTAACAACATCATATCAAGATAAAAGTTGATACAAGAGTAAAACTGTAATTTGAAAATTTGAGAAGAATTTTATTCTTCGGGTCAAATAAACAATTATATGATACTTGAAGTTGAAAAATTAATTTGGAATTAATTATTTAAATGTAGAATTTTTGAAATATATATAGTAATAAATTAATTTTTAAAATTAATTATTTTATTTGAGTGGGAGAAAATAAAAATAGTAAGTCAAAATAGTTTTGATTTATTGATTTTTAAAAGGATCATGATAATGATTATTATTAATTTGAATTTTAAATTTAAAATTTAATTTTGAATTATGGTTGCCATCTTTTTCTTAAAAATATGATACCATATTTTGTAGGAAATATTTATTTAAATAAATAAAAGAAAATAGGAAAAATATAATATTACCTGAATGAGAATAGTGCTACACGCATGACATAGTCCAAGGACTGTGCCATGCGTGTATATGATACTGATAAAGTATCATTATTGTGTTTTATTTATTTATTTAATAATTTAAAAATAGATATTTCAAATTTGGTAAGTTATATATTACCTAAATCAATTCCTATCATTATTATTATTATTATTATTGTTGTTGTTGTTGTTGTTATTATTATTAATGTAATATATAATCTATATATATTATGTGATGATAAGAGAATAACAATGGTGATTCAGAAGTTTTTCAGAAAATTGTGAGACAAGAAATTCTTCATCTTTTTCTCTTGTTATTCCAACATTTCTCAAACCATAATCCAAGTACGCATGTGTTGAGATAAACATATGTTTTCTAAATTACAAACCCTTGTTCTCTATGTGCCTACCCACATCTTGAGGTGTAGAGAACACTCCGAAAGATTGTGGTCCAAGTACTCAAAGCGTTGGATAGACAAATCGTTATTTATACAAAAAGAATCAAGGACACTTGATAGACTTCTGTCCTTAAATATTTGTATACGTGTGCATATAATATATAAGTGTGTGTGTGTGTATGTGTATGTGTGTATATCTATGTATATATATACATGTATGGGCGTGTATATATATTTTGCATGATTAATGATATTGCATATTAATGGTTCGTGTATGTATTCTTGCACATATAAACTATTTATATAAGAGGTGAAAATTTTGTTGTTGTTTATCAACGGTCCCACCATGCAATTTCCCTGGGCAATCTGAATATTTTTCCAATAGGAGCCCCATTTGTGCCATAAGATCGTGGCAAAGGTAAGGTCAACAACAACCCTGCTCCCAAGAAAAAGAAGGCTTGTCAGACCCTCAAAGACAACCAGGCCTTGAGGCCAACTAGTAGGGATAAAGGCCTAGGTGTCCGAGGACACCGCCAGGTCATTAGCACCCATGAAGCCGAGGGCGTTCTGCCCAGGTATGCCAATACGGATCATGCGAGGCCTGGAGCTGGTGTCCCCCCAGCACCTCTCCATCACCACAGGAACAATGGCCAAGGAGCCAACAGTCGAAACATCTCCGTTAACCGAGAACTCAACATGAGCATCTCGATTAACAATGCAAATATTGAGTCTGACGAGGAAACAGATGTAGCATACATCGAGGGCAGTGGTGCATTCCGAGGTCAAACTGATCTACGAGATGACCTGAATGCTCATAGGGGTAATAAGGCTTTCGGGCATGAACCTGAGAGGAAGAACCAACCAGACCTCCAAGACATTGTCAACACCCGAAGAGAGATAACCCGGCACAAACTACCAACCAAGACCGTGACCCCTTCCTCACAAAGTTAGAGAGCTTAAAGAGGATAATGCTCAGAATGGCCTGACGACAGGGCCATGACTCCAACTCGGAGGATGACGATGGGGAGCCATGCGCTCCTCACATTGTGGAAGCCCCGTTACCACGAGGCTTTAGATGCCTGCCATCACGTCCTATGATGGTAGCGTGGATCCCAGAGACCATCTTTCGAGATTCAATAGGTTGATGTTGGTTCATCGTGTCTACGAATACGCCAAGTGTCATAGGTTCTTGTTAACCTTGAAGGGACCAGTAGATGAATGGTTCAAAAAACACAAGCCGGGATCCATTCATTCGTGGTACCAGCTGTCATCTTCATTCAGAAGACAATTCATAGCTGCTTGAAAGGTGAGCTTTGAGGTCAACGCTTTGGCCAACATAAAGCAGGGACCTTTCAAGACCCTCAAAACTTACATCAAGCGCTTCGAGGAGGAAGCTACGAGGACCGAAAGGGTCAATGACAGCCAGCAGCTAATGGCCTTGCAGGCCGGCATCTACGCGGGGTCCCCGTTATGGGATGACTTACAGCGGAGAGGACGTCGAAGGGTAAAGTATATTAGCCAGGAAGATGCCCTTATCAAAGAATTTGGTGGGCCCGTCACCTTTCCCGCTCCAATGATGCCAAGCCCTGTGGGTTTGGGGAGCCATCATCCACCTGACATTCCTGTCCGACCGAGTGTGGCGGGAGCCCAATCCAGTCCAATTGTCCTGCCAGCTAGCTTTAGTTCCATGCCACCTGCTAGTTTCAGTGCCACTCCGACGAGATATGGAGCAGCACCCACTGGAATTAGTGTTTGTCATCTTGCATTCAATGCTAGAGTTACTGCTCCATTCCAGTTAGTCGCACCCAGCTGGACCCCCAGGAGCAGTAGACGTGGGGGCAAAGGCAAGGGCAGAAATCCCAAAGGAAATGGGGCAGTGCAGACAAGACAGGGAGCTGCCCCCGACGAGAAGTATGTCTCGCAGTACTCTGAGTACACTGACTTAGTTGACTCCTGGGAGAACATCTTTGTGACCACAGAACAACACATCCATTACTGGATGCCATAACCCATTCTAAGAGATCGAGAAAGGCGAGATCCCAACAAATTTTGTCATTTTCATAACAATATGGGGCACCACACACATGAGTGTCTCCAACTCAAGGATGAGATAGAAAACCTCATCAAACTGGGACACATCCATTAGTATGCTCAAGATAGAGCATGCCAGGCTCAAGCCCCGGCCTCAGGAGCACCCATACAGCCTGCAACTCCCCAGGCTCCAGGTATAGTGCCCGTAGCTCCGCAATGGCAGATAGTCCACGGACCTCCCCTAGTGAATGGGCGAGTGGGGACTATCTTTAGAAGACCCCACTTGGGGGGCTCCCAAGTCTCGCAAAATAGGTATGTGCATGCCTTAAACTGTGATGATGAGGTGTTGGTATTAGCTCAATTTCTAGCCCAGATGCCAAGGATGATCGACCAAGTCATCACATTCTCCGAGGAAGATTATCGGAGAGTGCACTTTTCATACCACGACACTTTGGTGATTGAGAGCTAGGTTTCCAATAGGATGGTGGCTCGGATCCTGGTGGACAACAGGAGTTGAGTGAACATCATGTCAAGTCAGCCTACGAGAAGATCGGGTTGACCACAAGCGACCTATCCCCGAGCACCTGTTCTCAGGGGAAGGTCTCATACTGATGGGCCAAATCAAGTTGCTCGTGGCACTTGGATAAGTTCCTCTCCAGGCCTTTAAGTAATGCACCTTTATGGTGGTGGATTACTCCTCAGCATATTACACCGTCCTGGGGTGTCTGAACTTAGTGGAATTCAGGGCAGTCACCTCCATTCGTCACTTGTGCATGAAGTTCCCCATGGATTCAGGGATTGACATAGTCTGAGGAGACCAAAAAGAGGCGAGGAAATGCTACAATGTGTCCCTCAAGCGACCAGTAATGGTAGTTGAGACGTTGGCCCCCGAATAACCTCTTCCTGAGGAGGTGGAGGTACAGGCTGTTCAGGGTGTTGAAACCAACGAGTTGGACTTGTAGGTTCAAGTATAAAGGACTATCAATCCCATGGAGGAAGTGTCCATTAATTCTTTCATCCCTGAAAGGATGACAAAGGTTGAGAAGAATCTAAAGGTAGAAGTCCGAGAAGCATTGGTGAGATTTCTTCGGGAAAATCAGGACGTTTTTGCCTGGTATCACTTCGACATGAATGGAATTGACCCAAATATCATTTGTAATTCCTTGAATGTCGATCCAAACGTCGCTCTGATTCAGCAGAAGTAGAGAACGTTTGACCAAACCAGGGCAAAAGCCTTAAAGGTGGAGGTGGACAAGCTACTCATAAACAGATTCATTCGGGATACCCAATACCCCAAGTGGGAATTGTAATGCCCTACTACCCTAGAGCCATTACCATGTGATTTTAAAAGGTGCCATTAGCACAATAACACAATATCATACCAACACAACATCATAGCAGCATAACAACACATAAGCACAATAGTGGCCTCCGCCAATTAGGATGCGTTACCAAGCACCAATTCCACGGTCTTAACCGAGCGAGTGAGTAAAACACCCTTTGAGGGTCTGACTCTGGCGGCCTGCATTCAGCATGCTTAACACCATACTCAACCTTTGTCGTACCCTTTGAGGGTCTCACCCTAGCAGCCTGCAGTCAGCATGCTTAATGTCAAACTCGGCCTTTGCCGTTCTCAGCCCTTGCCATTCCCAGCCTATGCCGTCTCCGACCTTTGCCGATCCCAGCCTATGGCGTCTCCGACCCTTGCCGATTCCGACCTTCGCCGATTCTGTCACAAACACATATATGACGTTATAGTTGCAAACCATACATACAATAATAAGCATAATATAGCTCTGTGGGCACATACAATTTTCTTACCTTGTGTTCCGAGCTGATAACCCAAAGCGATCTCGAGCACGATCCCTAAACCCGAGCCTAGGCAGCAAAACCTAGTCACAACATAATGATAAATATCCATAACGATCTAAATCAATAAAAGCCTTCGGAATAGCATACTAACCTCGGAACCTCAAATTCTACCAAACCAGGTAGTAAAATCCTTCCCGAACCTTAAGATTTGAGTTCTAGAGCCTAAAACCCTTAATTGGCCAATATCCCCTATTTGACCTGCGACCCAGCCTGTTAGGGTGATTGATAGCCACTGTGAACAACTCATATTCCAGGTCTGCCAGTCAACAAAGTACATATTTAAAATATTATTTTGAAATCACCAAGACAACCCAAGACAGACAAAAAAAATCATTCCAACCAAAGCATATTTTCTTTTTACAGTGAGAAAATGATTTCAAAACAATGACCAAATACAGTGAATGCACATGTGAAACTACACTTTCTTCGAAAATAGGTACTCTGCAATGCCTTTGCTAATACACCTAACTTACCAACAAAAATAACAAACAAGTACTACACACTGTCATCAAAGTCAACTGGAAGCATTAAACCCACATAAAGAAACAATTTTTATATAAATCATCACAGACCAAACAAACCCAGTAAAAAACCATACCCAGTAAGATCATCAAACCACAAAATCCCCTAATTCTTTTACTGATCAAACAAAAGGGAGAAAATGCAAAAGTTCTTACCATATTTTGGTGGGTCATCCCCTGGTAGCCGTCGGAGATGCATTACCGATCATTCTCCTTCCAAGAGCTCTCTTCGTTTTCTTGAATGGTCGTGTTCTTAGACTACCCACTGCAATATTGTTTGGGTATTTTTTTAACATAAATTCTTAGGGATTTAGTTTTTATTTGCTTTATGTTCAATGAAAATGGTATAAAAATATATATTTATTTTATAAAATGTAAATAAAAAAAAAAGAAAATGGGCCATTTAATCTCTGCCTTACATGTGTCCATTTTTACCACTTAACGGAACTGGTGGTGACGACTAAAAGGAAAATGTAATGTTAGGTGATTTTTGCCTAAAAAAAAATTGGGTATATAAATGTATAAAGCCGAAAACTTTAAGTATTTATGCCGCAAATATTTATTTTATAAACCATATTATTAACATATTTATGATTTAATTAAAACTCAAAAGTATGTTTATGTAATTATTTTAATAAAATACTCATTTCTGATTTATTTATTAATATATACTACCAACAACATATAAAAAGAAAAAACATTATTTAATAGATTTCTTTTAGATAAACAATCTTCTAAAATTTAGAGTCAAGCAGTGGAAGAACATGTCTTACTAAATAATAAGCTTATAATTGATAAATAATTAATAAAACACAAACCACAACGTTAGCCAAAGCATGAGGTTTCCATTAAATTGGTCATTCAGACTATCCCCACCTTTTTAATGAATATGTTCAGACTTTGTGTTGCCCATCTTTATGAAATCTACATGTTGTGTTCTAGATTAGGTGGATTGAGAATGATTTGAAAAGGAAAATCTGTTGGTGTTCTTAGACTCTGTTGGCATAAGAAAGATGGTGGGCTTGGGTTTAGGAATCTCTTCTTGTTCAACCAAGTGTTTTCGCCAAACAAGCATAATACTAGAATAACCATACCAGATCTCTTGTGTTAGTGGTCACAAAAGGTTTTTATTTCTCACAATCTTATGCATACCTCAAAAGTGTCATACATTTGGTGAAGTACCCTATGGAAGAGATTTATGGTGTTTGGCTCCAAATGGATCCTTCAATTTTATCTACTTTGATAGGTGACTATCTCAAGGTGATGTGCATTGCTCATCTTTTACTCGTGTCTTGGGAAATACATCCACAAATAGATTCCACATGCCTCCCTTTGGGTGGTTGGAATTCTACATTAATATAGTCCTTATTTGGTGCTACTAAAGCCAGTGCCATCCTACCCATTCCATGGCCACAAGTTGACATGGAAGAAAAATGGGCATGGCCTTTTGATAAATCTAGAACCTACTTAGTGCATGGTGACTGTTAGTTTATTGTTTGTAACATGTGCAGGGACTAGGTGTCACGGGCTCGCCTTTCCAGGCAGTAGAATGCCCATGCAACAATTTGACTCCTCTGAGCCAAGGTCAACCTTCCAACCATTCAAGTAACAATGGGCATATTTTTCGTGTGATCGTGTGCCTCTGCACACTTCTGTCTCTAGAACAACTCCTACCAAGTCATGCTCTCAAGAATCTATGAGTGCATCTATGCATTAAGACTCCTTAGCAAAGATGGTTATACTGTCCATGAGTTCTCACTATGGTAAGACAAATACCAACAATGATAGTCACCATAACATTTGCAAGTTGTGTAGCATGTGTGGCCAACAGCCAACAATAAGTTGATGTGCCAACACCTCTCATCATGCCTCATTCGATATTGTCTGAATAGCTTCCTTCACAGTCCAAGGACTCCCATTCCTCCATGGTCCAATCCTCAAGGTACCATGCCTCCACGCATGTTGGCAGGCTCTCGAGACTAGTTGCTAGACTAATAGTACACACTGGACATATGTCCTTCTCAAGAATAGTGCACCCTCCAATGCATGTATGCTAACAAGTACCATGAATGACTACCCATGTCATATCATGCTAAGACTCATGGCCATGGCGCACCATGACATCTCTCAGAATTTTTGGCCATGTTGCATGCAAGCGGCATACCGGCTAGCCAAGGGAACCATACCCACAATCCTTTGACAACACACTTTAACGCACTATTGGGGCAACCTGGTAATGTCCATGAGTACTCCTACTCATGGAGACATATGAGTCCCCTCATGGTCCTTATATGCCCGCCCTACTAGTCTTCCTAACTAGTAGTAGCTCACTTAGCGCATCTCTTCTAGGGGGTGGTGGAGAGCTAACACCAAGTGCTACCCCTTCAAGTAACATCTTAGATTTTAGCCTTCTACTAGAAAAATTTATGATTTCTACTTGGGAGACATATTTGGCTCTCTGAGCCAATTCTACGAATCTCCCAAATCTGATTGCACCATTGTGTCCATTAACTGTTCATTTATGGGCAATGTTTAAGATATTTACGAAAACGACACTACCTTACAAACTAGGCATCAACATGCCCACTAGCCTGCACCCTCACATATACATCTGACTGAGCACCCACCTAGCTTGTAACATGCTCTCAAGGCCAGCATGTTACACTAGGCATCCCCGTCCTTGGGGCCCTCTCGTTGGTGTAAAAAGTTGTGGTCTTATGATATACCCTCCAAGATCAAATATTTTGCATGGAAAGCCGCCCTTGGATGGATCCCTACATGAGTCAATCTTGAACACAACAACATTTTTCCTATGTGTAACAATTCCCATGAGACTATGTTTAATGCACTTTGGGGTTGTAACATGGTGGCAAGATAAAACTCTTATTAGGTGATGTTGAGGAAGGCAGTGTTCATGGACTACGTCGATGAAGACAGAGCTTGTAGAAACTAGACAACCGGGATGGGTTTCAAGGTTTCAAATTAATATTGTGGGTATCAATTTAAATAAATAAAATTGTGCCTTGTTCCCTGGATTAATGCAATTTTTTTTCTTGATTTGTTGATGTTGTTTATGTTCATAAGGAAAAGTAAAGAAAACTTTAGGAATCTAATGTTCTTCATATGAAAAATGTATCATTTGGTGATTTATTTTATTTTTAGATTAATATTTAGTTAGATTTAAGCTAACTTTTGGAAATAGTTTAAACATTTTAAAAAATAAAAAATATTTTTTTAATATATTTTCTTTTAAATTTTGAACTTTTTAAATTTAAAAAATGAATTCAAAAATATTTCTTTTAATTATTTAATGGTTGGATGAATAAAATAGTGACACGTGTTAGTCATGTCACCACTCAAAAATTGAGTACCAATGACCGCACCAAAATATAGACGAAAGATACTTTTACCGTAAAAAATTACCTTGGATACTTAAGTTCAACCAACATAAGAACTTGGGTCTTGTAAATTTGATTTAATCAAAAAATTATTTTAAGTTTTTGTTTTATAATTCAAAATATTTTATTTGATTGTTATTATTAAAATATAATAATTTTTTTTCATGCTTATATCTAATTAGCACAACTTACGTATTATCGCTGCAAATATCCCTCTACACCAATCTTCCATGTCAAGGTCTAATGGAAAAACTACTTAAGATGCAACTAAAAGTTGATCTTAGGTACTTTTTCTGTCAAAAAATAAACTTTGGTACTTAAGTACAACTTTTAGTATAACTTAGGTACTTTAATCATAAATATCTCATTTAAAAAAAAATCAATGTAAAATAAATATGTGGCAATGATGTAGCCATGGCACATTAGCTTTGTTAGCCCATGTTAATACCACATAAGCACCATGGTGTTAACAATTAGGTAGTAGTAACAAACATTCCATTTTGGAAACAATACAAATTTTTGCCATAAAAAAAAAGTTTGAATATGAAAGTGCAACAATTGTAAAACATTGAGAATATGAATTCTTCTTCTTCTTCTTTCATTCTTTCTTTCTTTCTAAATTTTATTACAAAAATGTAGTGGAGTGGACATAAACCATAATAAAAAGTAAGTTATGGAACAAAAATTGTCAATAATTTTGTTACGACACACTGTTATTGGTAGAGGAACTTTAAAGAATGAGAGAGATTGAACTTGTTGTGTTTTCTACAAAGTATAAAGAGTAACACGTTTTGGCAATGTATTGGTATACCAAAGTGTCATTGCATTCTGATTTGTGTAACCCCCATTAATAGAAGAATTAACTAAACTACTTTCCCAAAATTATAGGGATATTTCTGTTTTATGTTATAGTTCAAATGAAAATAAATTTGGGAAGAATCTAAATAAAAAATGGATATTTGCGGCGAAAATACCTAAGTTGTTAGTTTTATAACACTTAAATACCTAACTCTTTTTTCTTGCGGTGAAAATACCTTCCGTCAACAATCCTTGGCATCCGTTGGTACCTGACCGTCAAGTTCCATGTAGAGGTACACGTGGCAATTTGTAATTGGTCCACTCAATTTTAAACATGCCAGGTCACCTAATTCCTATTATTTGAAAAACTTTAAAATAATTCTGATATAATTAAATAAAACTAATAGATAAAAACTAAAAACTAATATAAATAAAAACTAAAAACTAAACCACTGGAAAAACAAACGTGAAGACGAAGAGCATTCATCTGAATGAGGAAGAAGGAAATGTGAAGAAACGACTTCAAAGTATTCGGACGAAGGAGGAAGACGAACCGAGTTGCAGACGTTGACGACGATCACTATGGTGAAATGTAGGGTAACTAACGACCCACCACCAGCATACGATAAGTTTTCTAGAACCCATTTCAAATTTTTTGTCTGTGTTTTGGGGGTTCTAAATGAGTTAATTTTTTTTTACATTTTTTATATCAATTTTTTTGGGGTAAAGGAGTTGGTGGAGATGTTTTAAAGTATATTTAAGAATCTAAAGTGGGGTCCATACGTATGTATTTTTGTGGGAAACTCTATGTGACAATTTTGGGGTTTTGACATTTTTTGTGGAGTAAAATAGTGCATCTGATTCTTTGTTGACTATTTTATTCACTATTATTACTTTTGACTTGGTTTGCTTCCCTTGTGTACTGCTGATTTGGTGCATATTGTACTTTAATTTACACAAGTGAAAATTCTGGGAAGTTTATAGTCAAATTGCATCATAGGGGGCATTGGTTCATGCCCTTTGGTAATAAAAGATATGAGAAAGGGAAAATAGACTACTTTGACAATGTTTCAAAGAGAAAATTCAGCAGGCTTGTGTTAGAGGATATTGCTAGAAAATTAGGCTATTCTATGTCTTTCGGGTTTCTATATAAGCCACATGGGAAGCATCTTAATGCTAGGAAGATGGTTGATGGGCCTAAGGAAGCTTCAGAAATACTTAATGAAATGGATGTCAAGAGAATAACAAAGGTTGAAGTGTATTTGGTCCTACCTGAGGCTACATTTGGTTTGGAATGGAAGGAAGACCCCACTGTACTACCCCATATACTTGACCCTCCCCCTAAAATATTAAGGAGATGTGTGATTGAGGAATTACCACCCGATACTAATGTGGTGCCTGATGTGGTGGGTATACCTGTAGTGGAACTGTCATAAGATAGTGAGAAAAATGAGTATGGTGATGAGTATGGTGATGATGATGATGATGAGGCAGAACAAGGGAATGAGAGTAAGGATGATTATGAGGCTGCAAGTGATGAAGGTAATGAGGAAGATTTTTATGTCCATTTTGCTTCAGGTAGTGAGGAAGTAGCTGTTGAAATGGATCCTGGGGATGATGCACCCATACCTCAAGCTGACACACAAAATGAGGAGGTCTTACCAGATGAAGTGAATGATGCAAGACATGAGATGCCTGAAAGTTCTAATCAGAGGCAGTCAAGAGGGTGTCTGCAAGAGGAAGACTTTGAGTTAAACGATGAGGAGTATGAGCAAGAGGTTGAGGCAGAAAAAGAGATGGGTAGGCCATCTGATCCAACTAAGTGGTGGGGCAGTGTGACAAATTTGTGCAGCCAAGGTGTTTAGGGAGAAGAGTCAGATGGGGTGGACATTGAAGAGGACTTGCAAAGTCTTGGAAGTGATGGAGAAGAGGTTGGGCCTAGGAAATCAAAAAAAGATTACAAACCTAGGTCCAACTTTAAGGATTTCAAATTTGTATTGGGAATGGAATTTGGGACTGCAAAACTACTGAGGACTGCTATTAAAGAGTACTTTATTGAAAGTAATAGGGAGTTTAAATATGTAAGCAATGACATGAGAAGAATTAGGGTCAAATGCAAAGCTAAACAATGTCCTTGGTTGTTGTATACAAGTGTTTCAAGAGCTAACAACACTACTTTCAAAGTGCAGACTTTAGTAGATAACCACAACTGTGGTTTGGTCCTTAATAATAGTCATGCCGATGCTCCCTGGTTGTCTAAGTATTTTTTAGAGCAATTCTGAATCAATCCAGATATGAAGTATAAGACATTTTAGAGAGATGACAACTAAAACCAAGTACTCACATGTTTCCAATTGGATATTCTACCGGGCAAAGGCCAGAGCAAAAATATTGCTTGAAGGTAGTGTCTCTGAGCAGTATGCTATCTTGGAAGAATACTGCAAAATGATCTTGGCTACAAACCCGGGTAGCACTATCATCATTAAATCAAATATGGTAGAAGGAAAAAGGATATTTGAGAGGGTATACATCTGCTTAAAAGCTTGTAAGGAAGGTTTCAGATCTGGTTGTAGACCACTCATTGGTCTTGATGGGTGCTTCCTCAAAGGGTATTGTAAAGGATTGCTTTTGGCTACAGTAGGAATAGATGCAACAAACTCAATGTATCCTATTGCTTATGTAGTTTGTGAGAAATAAAACACTGACACTTGGTCTTGTTTTTTAAAATTATTGAAGGAAGATCTAGATATTGACAGGCCTTCTCAGTTTGCTATGATGAGCGATAGGTAGAAAGGGTTGGAGAATGTTATTGCTTCTGTTTTTGAGGGTGCAGAGGTGAGAAATTGTGTTAGGCACTTGCATTCCAACTTCAAGAAAGACCACAAGTTTGTTATTGAAACAACAACTATGGGCAACAGCAAAGACAACCACTATTCCAAAGTTTCAAAGGAGGATGAAAGAGTTAAGGGAAACTAGTGAAAATGCTTACAACTGGTTGGCACTAAAGACTCCATCTGAGTGGTCTAGGTCACATTTTAGTGAAATGTGATATGTTGTTAAACAACCTGTGCGAATCTTTTAATGCTACAATAGCTGATGCTAGAGACAAGCCGATAGTTACTTTGCAGGAAAAGATTCGTTATTGGCTAATGAGTCGGTTTTTCAATAAGAGGGAAAGTCTAAAGAAGTGGATACATCCCGTGGGGAAAAGAATATTGAAAGTTGTGGAGAGGAACAAGAATATTGCCAAGAATTGTCTGACTACTAGGGCTGCAACTTATCAATTTCAAGTTGACTGCCCAAACAATGAGTCATTTGATGTTGATTTGCAAAAAGGACTTGCAGTTGCCGAATATTTCAACTCACTGGTATCCCGTGTGGTCACGCACTGGCTGCCATATGGACAAGTTGGGCAGAGATAATGGACTATATCCATGAATCTTATAAGAAAGAGACATTTCTAAAAGCTTATGCATGAATCATATACCCTATGCCAAGCCCAGAGCAGTGGCCAGAGACTGGTTTGAACCCTATATACCCACCTTTTGAAACTAATCTACCAGGGAGACCAAAAAATGCCAGAAGAAGAAAGTCTGATGAACCACCCCCAATTTCAACAAAAACTCGAAGGTTTGGTCAGATCCACTTGTGCAAAAAGTGCAAACAGCCAGGCCACACAAGCAAAACACGCCCCAACCCAAGGAATGCTCAGGTAATGCATTGTTATAACAAATGGTCATGTCTTTTGATAAAAGAATACACCAGATTAACTTCATGAATTTTTTTTTTGTTAGAAACCTGCTCAAAAGAAAAGGGGTAGGCCACCGGCTGCAAATCCCAATGAAGCAACAAAGAAAAGAAAAGAACGATTGACAAAGCAAAAACAAAGTTTTTCTCAGCAAAGGGGTCCCAGAACTCGAGCCAGACAACATGACCTTTCTCAGCAAGGTGGTCCTTCGACTAGGTCCACACAACATGCCTAGACAACCTCCTAGAAGAATGTTCACTTTTGACAAAGCTTTTGAAGATAGGGAATGAACTAATTTATGTCTAGTTAGGGACTTTTGATGTTTTTGTGAATACTTGACTTCACTAGGTCTTATTTTTTTTATATAGCTATGGGAAACATGGCATTTACACTTGATGTAAACCAAATAAGCATTAGATCTTAGTTTGTTTTCTAGTTATGGACAACAGGGCCTTTAAACTTGATGTCAATACTATCTGGTTCTGGTTCTTACTTTGGTATTGCATCTTAATGAAGTACACTTGTTTATTCTTTTACTTTAGGAATTGCACAATACAAATATAAAACTTAAAACCACCAGATTAAACATAAACCATCAAATTCAATTTAAACAAATAACACTTACAAAAGGGTCCAGCAAATTGGATCATAATTGACAACAAAACATTACAATGATATCCTATAACTTAAAACAATTTGTTGATACATATTAAAACTACTAATATGGCTACAACCCATAATTTTTTATTACTTTTTACCACCCTAACTTCATCTTCATGTTGTACTCCATCCTTGCAATCAGCATCAGATACAAAAATCATATCCTCTCCCACAAAAAGATCACTCAAAGCTTGTTGTGTGCTCCAATCGACATGTGTGTTTCTAGAAACAAGTTCATCCTCCAACAATTTAATTTTTCTCAACAACCCAGGTATGAATACCTTGCTTCAGGTGCACATATGAGGGTCCAACCAACAGAAATACCCACAACCACCATTACTCTGTAAACACAAAAGAAATCATCAAACCAGTAGAAGTTAAGAAGAGATGAACAAACCCAAAATTTTCAACAACAAAAAAACTACAAATTAGCCACACCTGATACTTATGGCAGCACTTGAATCTTCTTCCAAAATTATCGTTGGTCCAAGAAGTCTTGATGACGACTGCTTCCGATGGTCAAAAATTGCAACTCCATTGTTCCATGGTCACATTCAAACTCTTATGCCCTAGAACTTTGTGTTCTTCAAATGATACACGAAGGATGGGGTTTTTAATTTTTTACGTTTTTCCAGTGGTTAAGTTTTTAGTTTTTATTTATATTAGTTTTTAGTTTTTATTTATTAGTTTTTTTAATTATATCAGATTTATTTTAAAGTTTTTCAAATAATAGGCATTCATTAGGTGACCTGGCATGTTTAAAATTGCATGGACCAATTACAAATTGCCACGTGTACCTCTACATGGCACTTGACGGTCAGGTACCAACGGATGCCAAGGATTGTTGACGGAAGGTATTTTCACCGCAAAAAAAAAGAGTTAGGTATTTAAGTGTTATAAAACTAACAACTTAGGCATTTTCGCCGCAAATATCCCAATAAAAAATAACTAGAAAATTTGCTTCCTATTCTTGTGCCTTTGGTGTAGGCATTTTAATTCCACATTATTTTCTAAATAATAACTTATATTTATAAATATCTTGGTGAAGGAAATGTGTAATTAATTACTATTAATTACACATCTTTGGTTCTCCTTGCGAGCACATTTATCGTAGGATGAAAATTCAACTCTCACTGACAAGCTTGTAATGTACTTGTGTTTCTTGATGCCTGTAAGCAGACGTGCTTGTCTCACTAAAACCATTCCTTTTTAGCCATGTGATCTCTAAAAGTGAAGTCACAATATTATCCATGATACAACTTGTTAGGACTGGTTAACATACAAATCCTAAGTGGTATCACACAAGCTAAGTGTAAATTCTTAACAGTTTCACATAATGAAGGTGTGAATTTTAACTGTTTGTTGTAGGCATTTAAAGTTTGTAAATTTGGATCCAAAGTGATCATTGAGGTATCTAAGGATACCCAAAAAGTTTGGGAGCATTTGATGGTGTTTAAGGTCACTTTTGAAATGTTTTTCCTGCCTCTCTGGCATTGTATCTCCTCCTTGTAGGCGGCGCATCATCTAGAACTTAAAACCTAGGCAAAATGCAACAGTTAACGCAATAGTAAGAAATGCATCGCCTAGCAGGCGACATGTCACGCTATAGATAGGTGATGTGTCACCTATCTGGTCTGTATAGTATCATTTTTTAAGCTCCAAATGATGTGTCTATAAGCTCTAATCCAATTTGTTAGACTCAACGATAGTGCCTACACTATAAAACGGGTATTTTAGGGTTTTAAAACCTTGATCACACTTCTAAACTCTCTCTCTAGCCCCTCTCTCTATAGCTCTCAAATATTATAAGTTTTCTCCGAGAAATACATCAAGAAAGTGTTGGGCTTAAGAATTTTAAAGGCTTGTTCAATCTCAACTACCTTTCCACTTCGAAAAAGCCTCAAGCATCAATGGTGGGCTAAGAAATATAGAATTTGGACAGGAATACTCCTTGTGTATGAGCCTTATGATGTTTCTCCCTCAACTTTAAAGTTTTCAAGTGGTGTTCTTCTTCTCGTCGTAGTTTGAATTTTGTTTTTAGTTTTGTACTTGTTTTCACTCTTAATTTTTTAGTTTTCTACAATGTAAGTTTCATCGTGAATCTAACTAGATAGGTGGTGTAAGTTCACTCTTCCCCAGCAATCAAATTCTCTTTATCTCCTTGTTTCCTGTTTTCTACATCACAATGGATAAATCTTCATCAATTTTGGCTTTGAAATTTATGTTTCAAGATTTTGTTAGATTTGATAGAACTAATTTTGTGCATTGACAAGACAAAATTAGGTTTCTACTCACTACTCTCAAGGTGTATTATGTCTTGGAGAATGATTTGAAAGCCCTTGATCCACCAAAGGAGGATGACACTCAGGACGTCATCAAACATAGGAAGAAATGTGAAGAAGATGAGCTCATATGTTGGGGACAGATCCTAAACACCCTCTCGGGTTGTCTTTACGACCCCGGCACCAACATAGTAAGTCCACCAAAGAGATATGGGAGGCCTTGAAAAATAAATATAAATCAGAGGAAGAAGGTACAAAGAAATTCTTTATTAGTGAATACATGGAATTTAAATTTATTGATGATAAACCCCTTCTCCCCCAAATCCATGAGTTATAAATCATTGTGAATAAGCTCTCCACCCTTAAGATTGTGTTGTTGGAGAAATTCCTCATTGGTGCTATAATAGTCAAGTTACCTCCATTTTGAGAGGCTATAGGAAGAAAATTCTTCACAAGAATGAGAAGATCTCTTTGGAAGAGATTCTCAAGCACCTAAGAATTAAGGAGGATTCTCATTCTAAGGATAAACATATAGATGAGTCTATTGGTGGGTCCTCAAAAGCCATTGTAGTGGCCAAACCTCCTAAAAACAAGGGGAGATGGCATAAGAATCCTCATGGCAAGAGTGACAAACCCTTGGGCCCAAGAATGAAGGATAATTTAAGAGCTCCAAAGAGCCTTACTTTGTGTGTAGCAAGAATGGTCATTCTACAAGGGACTATAGGTTCAAAAAGAGTGACAACAATGAGCCAAAAGTGAATTCAACCGAAGAAGACTTAGTGGCTACATTATGTAAAGTCAATGCCATCAATGGGAAAGTGCAAGGGTGGTGGTATGACACTAGTACCACCATCCATGTCACTTATGATAAGTCTCTCTTTAAGACCTTTGAGAACACATGTGATAGGCATGAAATTCAAATGGGAAATGAGAAGAGGTCCAAGGTTGATGGAACGGGTACAATTGATCTCTTTTTCACTTCCATTGAGAAGGTTTTATTTACTAATACTGTCTATGTACATGAGATGAGTAGAAACCCTGTGAGTGGGGACTTGCTAAGAAAACTGGGTATCAAGGTAGTGCTTGAATCCGAAAAGCTCATTTTGTCAAATGGGGGGATTTTTGTGGGAAAGGGTTATGCTTTGTGATGAAATGTATAAACTTTGTACTTTAATTGATTTTGTGAACACCAATAAGGCTTCTACTTCTTCTTCATATTGCTTAACTCAACTTCTACTACTTTATGAGATAATAGACTTGCCCATATAGGTTATAGTACTATCAAAAGAAAAATTAAATGTGGATTGATTAATTGTGATATTATTGAGCATAATAAATTTGAACTATGTATAAAATAAAAAATGGTTAAGAAGTGTTTTCCTTGTGTTGATAGAAAGTCTAACTTGCTAGATTTGATACATAGTGATTTATATGAACTGAATGGTATGCTGACTAGAGGTGGAAGTAGGTACTTTATTACCTTTATGTATAATGTTTCTAGGTTCACATATGTTTATTTGCTTAAGAACAAAGATGAAGCATTTATTGTGTTTAAAATATATAAAGTTGAAGTTGAAAATCAATTAGAAAAGAAATTAAAGTACTTAAAAGTGATACAAGTTGTGAATATTTTTTAAATGATTTCAACTTTTTTTGTGAAGAACATGGTATAATACATGACTGTATGCCCCAAATACTCCACAACAAAATGTTATAGGGGAAAGGAAAAATATGACATTTATTGAAATGGTTAATGTTATGTTATTACATTCTTAATTGAGTTTTAATTTGTGGGGTGAAGCCTTGTTATCCACATGTCAAATTTTGAATCATATTCCTATGAAGAAAAATAATATCCATATGAGTTATGGAAAGGAAAGAAACCAAACATTGGTTATCTTAAAGTGTATGGGAGCCTTGCTTATTGCAAGAGCACGAATCCTAAAATGACCAAGTTGGGTCCTAGGCATATAAGATGTGCTTTTGTCGGCTATGCCTCAAATAGAAAAACTTATAAATTATTAGACTTGGAGTCTAATATGATAATTGAATCTAGAGAGACTGAGTTTTTTTTAGAACATGTTGTACAATGACAACAACTCAAAAGAACCCATCATAATTAAAGAGTCTCAAGAGGAGACTCCTACAAAGGTTGATGAGCAACCTATATTGCTTAGAAGAAGCCAAAGACATAAAGAGTTGGGATCAAATGAAAAATTCCCTCAAGTGAAGACATTTTATATAGTAGAGGGGAGCCTCAAAGAAGTCACTTGGAAATTTCCAACAGTTCTTCAAATCGAAGATGATCCCAAAACTTTCAAATAATCAATGTCTTCAAGAGACTCCACTTTGCGGGAGGAAGCAATAAATGATAAAATTAATTAAATAATCTCTAACCACACATGAGAATTGGTTGGCCTTCTACAAGGGTCAAAATCAATTGGGTAAAAGTGGGTGTTTCGAAGAAAATATCATACTGATGACACCATACAAACCTTCAAGGATAGATTAGTAGCTAAAGGTTTTAGACAAAAGGAATGAATAGGTTATTTTGACACATATGCACTGGTAGCAAGGAAAACTTTAATAGATTATTATTTGTCTTATCATCAATAAAAATTTATGTTCATCAAATGGATGTCAAGATGACATTCCTAAATGGAGACCTCGAGGAGGGGGTCTATGTACTAACTCGATTTAATTTTATTATTGTTATTTTATCTAAATAATTATTTGTAATTATTTGAATTATGTGATTGAATGAAATTAGAATAATAATTGGTAAATATTATTTTAATTTATAAGAATTATGAGTGAATCACTTTAGAATAAAGTTTGAGACATAAGTGTAAAGTAAATATCGAGTTGTAAAATATTTATTTTACTAGATAGTTAAGAGTTAAAAAAACTTCTAATAACTTCTACGGGAGAAACAATAATTTCTGCTATAGTTGGGGAGCTTATTGCTATAGTTGAGGAGCTTATTATAAGGAAGGATTGATATCATTTATTTTTGGAAAAATAAATTAAGACTAAGTGGTGATGGAGGTGTAATTTCAGCACATGTACTAAGTGTTACTCATGCATTTCAGCAACTAGGAAAATGGAGGGGGAAATGAAGTTTGAAATGGTAGATGGTTACCTAAGGCTAATAACGGATGGGAGGAAGTTATTTACTCATTTTGGATCAGCAATTTTCGAAATCCACTAAGGAAATAAATAAAAAGGAGTTTAAGAGAAAGGAAAGAGAAAAAGAAAGCACTCAACTCTCTATTAGTTCGATCAAGAAGAGATCAACACAATGAAATAGTTCAAGCAAGAAGAGAGAGAGAACCACCAAGGTTTCGACCTAGACATTTTGGAATCAAGGGAGAGTTATTTTTTTTCTTGATGATCATAATAATGGATGGTATCTTTGAAATTCTTGCTCATGAGTGTAGAAATTAAAAGAGCAAAAGGATAAGGGATCTCCAAGGTGTTCAGCCAACAAGAGGTAAAGAACTCTTGTATTTATTTTAGTTCATTTGATGTTTAAACTTGAAAATAATGGGAATATTTATGGTTTGTAATATGATTTTTTATGATAAAAATTCTTGGAAATTGATCTATAAATTGTTTAGAGGTTTAGATTTAAGTTTGGAAGTGATCTATAGGGTGGTTACCATTGTTGGTGGGCGATTACCACATAATTTCAACACCACCATTGGTTTCCATGGAGGATGACACGGTGTCATGTAACCATGGCCTAGGGTGGTTAACACCCTATGGAGCTCTTGTGTCTGTGTTGGTGGTTAAGAATAAGTGTCGCACCAACCCCTTGGCCTTTGGTGCTTTGGCCGAGAGGTATAACCACCATTAGGTTGTGGTTATGGTGGATAACCACCACCACACTTGGTGGTGATGATGATGATGATGATGGGGACATTAATGATGATGTTGGTTGTGAGAAAAGGACTTGTGTGAGTCTAAATGGTGTCGGCTGCAAGTCACAAAAACTAACTAAGTGCCCGGGACACATTGCATGCGCTAAGCATGGCGATATATGTGCACCCAAGGGACCAAAATGGTAATTTGGTCCCAAAATTTTGTATATTTAACGTAGGGCTCAGGTTTAGTAACACCAAGGCCCAAGAATTATTCTTTTGGAATTTGAATAATTTTTAGAAGTAAAGTTTAATAATTTGACGAGGCACAAGGCTCGGGAAAATCTTACTTGATTTTCAAGTAGTGGTTTAGACTCAGGATTTTGTCTTAAGTTCAAGATTATCAATCTATGGTTCGGGAAAATATTTTTAACAGTGTAAAAAATATTTTAAGATTTAAAAATTATCCATTAGAGCTTAGGGCTCGAGATATGGGCTCGATACTCGGGATTTGGGCTTGGGGCTCGGGAATTTGAATTTCGAGAAATACTTGGAGTTAGAACTCGAAATTTCAAACATAGATTAAGAATAAATTGTTATTGGGAATAATAATTTTTAAAGTTAAGTTTGGGTTTCCGAGAGGGGTATTATGGTTCTTTTATCCTGAGGGCTCGGGTTTAGGCCAGAAGTCGGGAATTTATGATTTTTTTTCTTAAATCCTTATGCTTATTTTAAGATATTAGTAAGTCTTAAACTAAGTTATATTCTCACAATATCTTTATAGGATCTAAAAGCAATCGGAAACAAGCACTAGGGAACTTTTCACGAAAAGCTAAGAACAAGAGGTAAGGAAGTATACACCAAGAGTTACTTAGCTTTGTGAAATGTTTGCTATGAATGTTTGCATGTTATGAATGTTGTAGATTAAATGTGTTGTTGTATATTTGAATTACATGGCTAAGAACATGCATAATAGTACCCATATATTTGGGTTGAACGCACTAGCTATTTTTTTTAATGTTGTAAGTGCAAATTTTGTGATTTTGTGTTTCCTATATGAACTCTGTAACAATGGTCCACATATAGTCATACAGTGGGTGAAACGCCCTACTTCCTTAGAGCTGTTACCATGTGATTTATAAATGTACCATTAGCTCGCTAATCGAGGTTTTAGGTTAAAAGTGCGATTAAATCAAATTAGAGACCCATTTAATGAATATTAAATAAAAAGATTTGGTCATTCATTAAAATTCATAAAAGTGTTACATTGGGATCCCAAAATATTGTTTTAAAATACATTTACAATCCAAAAATATGGTACAGTCCACCTAAGCGACAAAAGCGAACACTTGCCACGTGTTCCTTAAAACAACCCCAGCTGTGGCGGCCAGGTGGGCCAAACATGTACACACCACTCCATGCCCTCCAACTCATGGTTGTTCGACCCAATTTCTTTGCTCTTACCTATACCACAGATCACCCGTGAGCCGAGGCCCAGCAAGAGAACTTCAAGCACCGCATACAATAATAATATATCTAAACAAAACATACTTAGTTAGAACAACAAACAACTACTAGATCCTATTGGATTACACAACGATACTGCAGTAGAACAACTCAAAAGCACAATGGCATAACAACCTAATAGTGCAGCAATACGATAACACAACAGTACCATAACATGACAGTACAATAACTCAATAAAATAGGATATCACGACAATACAACGGCCTCCGGCGATCGGGGTGCGTTACTAGGCACCAAGTTTGCGGTCCCATCCAAACGGGTGTGTACAGCACCCTTGAGGGTCTCGCCCTGGCGGCCTTCATTCAGCATGCATAACGCCAATCTTGGCCCCTTGCCGCTCGCGGCTCTTGCCGCTTCCGGCTCCTGCCGATCCCGGCTCTTGCCGATCAGTCATAATCACATGGATGACATAACAACTATAAACAATACATATAATGCAATACATCACATAGCTCTACGGGTACAAATAGTTCTCTTACCGGGTGTCCCGAGCTGACAACCCAAAGTGATCTTGACCACGACTCCTAGTCCCGAGCCTGAGCGGTAAAATCTAGTCACAACGTACTAATAAATATCCATCATGATCTAAATCAATTAAAAACCCTAGGAATAACATACTAGCCTCTGAGACCTCGAATTCTACTAAACCACGTAGTAGAATCCTTCCCAAGCCTTAACATTTTGTTCCTGAGCCTAAAACCTTCATTTGGATAAAATTTCCCATTTGAATCGCGGCTTGGCCCACAAGGGCCGCGGCGCGCTCAAGTCAGAGAGCACGACTCTCTCCGCTAAAGGACACGGGATGCGACGTGCCTCAGCATGCACTGTGATGCCTGGGCAAAGTCAGAGGCTCCCAAGCCTTTTTGTTCATGCAAGCCGCGACGCCTGAAGAACAGGGTCGCGACTCGGACTTGCGAACCCAGTTTTTCCCCTGCATTTTCTCAAACTAACATCACCAATTCCCACCTAAACTTGCCCCAAACTCAGAATCACATCTCAATCTTATAAAACCACAATATGTGCAGCATATAACCATTAAATCTAAGCTAAAACTTCAGCATAGTTTAGGATCCCAATCTTTAAGCGCAAAACTCTAAAACATCCAAAACAAACCAGAAAGTTTAGTAAAACAGAGCATAGATCTTACCTTAACTATGTAATCATGACCCCAAGCTACTCCTAACCCACTTCTAGCCCCATCCTTTAGTCTCATTCTCGTGAACTTAGGGAAATTATCAGCCTTTTTTCCTTCAATCTTCCAAAGCCTCTTCTAAGCATAAGAGAGAGTCCCGAACATGGCAAAAGGAGAGAGAGAGAGAGAGAGAGAGAGAGAGAGAGAGAGTCTTATCCTCCTTTTTTTGTTTTTCTAATGTTTATCCAAGTTTCTAAGTAGTCAAAAGACCAGTCAACTACAAAGTGCCCTACCCCTTGCATAAAAGACTAGAATGCCCTTTAGACATAACCCTATCCTTTAATGGCCCCAAGGGCAAAATCGTCAGTTTCCACATTTCCCACTAATCCTCTAGTAATCCTGGAAATCCCCATTCAATCCTCGACACTCCTAAACAAACACTAAATCACCACCCTTTACTCAGTAATTTTCGAACACGAACTATGTTCACAAAATACCCTTAGGCTCCCCCGAGCCCGGTACTCGACCCCGTTGTGACTATTCCGCTAACCTGCTCCCTAGGATCATGTCGGACCACACATCTCAAACATATCCCCATAACATTGGGGCCTCACTCATAATACATGCATATTTACATTTATGCCCTCAACGGGCCAAAATTACAAACACGCCCATATTCACAGGAATGGACCCGCATGCATATTTAATTCATGCAATCATGCATGTCTAATCACATTACCACATAATTAATTTATAACACATCATCACGCATATAATCCAAATTAGGCCCTCCAGGCATTGTAGTCAAGGCACTCAGCCTTAATATCAAAATTTGAGACATTACAGTGGAGCTAACCACAATACAGGTACCGTCATCTTGGAATTAGCAGAGTATGCCCTTTGGTATAGGAGTTAAGTATTCTCTGGGTTGCGAGGCTCATGACCTCTATGTTGAACCAGATGGTCAAAAAATTGTTTATGATGAATGAATGTTATTTATGATGCAATACTTGACTTATGAATGTCTCAGATGTATTGCTAGTTAATTAAAAGTTTCTACTGCATTATGTTTATGTCATGAATTCGAGACTTGTGTTCTCTAGTATATACTTCACATCCTTACTTGGCGTTATAGCTCATCAGCTACTTTGTTTGTGTAGGTAAAGGCAAAGCTTAGAAGTCATGCTAGTAGCTGGAAACAGTGACGGAGGCAGTCAAGCCTTTGGGTAGGCTTAAGCCCTCACTGAAAATATTAAAAAAAACAACATATACACATTGATATTTATTAATTCTTGTCTTTTTTCATTTATATATTTATTAAAAGAAAACAGATCTATGTAGTTTTTATAAAACATAAGGCATTACTTAAATTTGTTAAGCCCATTTATTTCAAACCAAACCCAGCCCAATAAATTGATAATTATATATTTAATACACAAGCAATTGTACGGTTCTATTTGTTTCCTATTAGGCTATTAGATTTTTTTTTTTTTTCTTTTATAGGAAGTCTCTTAAAATTCTCTAGAAACTTCATTCTCAGACCAAAATTTTTACAGTCAAATAAAATAAACTTTGAGAGCAAGCTATCATCTCAAAAAAAAAAAAAAAAACCTTTGAACTGGAGAGCAAGCCCATACGTTCTTGGTTGGTGAGGCAAGTGTGAGCCAAAATTCAAAAGGGTCTTAGAAAATAGCACAACCAATTGCAAAAGTGAGTAACTTCTTCTTTCTTTCCTTTACTTTTTTTTAATATAATAAATGGTTTAAATAACACAACAAAGTAGTTCATTTTGTTTTTCTTTCTTTTGTTTTTTCAATTTCTATTAGTGATTGATTTTTTTCTTCTATTTGCATTTGTTTAGAAATTAGATGTCGTATAAAGATATTATATATATATATATATATCTTTTTCTTTTTTTGAGTGAACCCATAGAAATAGTACAAGGGGCCACAAACTATTAAACTAGATAAAAAAAAATCTTACAACAATACTACAAATAAAAAATTGAAAAAGAGGCATGAAAACAACCATGTGCAACACTAAATGTAATTAATAAACTTCAAGGAGAAAAAGTGGCCTTATATTCATTGAGGATATATATATATATATCCTTGAATGAATTGATGATATAATTTTTGAATTTATAAAAGAAAAGCAAATTTACAATTACTTTAAATCGAATCTTTATTGAGGTATGTTGTGTGTTTTATAGTTAACGTTGTTTGTTTGCTTCCTTGTTTAGATTCTAATTATGTAATATTTTTATATTTCATAATTATAATCATATTCACAAGTCTTATTATTAATCTTTCATATATTTAACTACAATAGGTATGAAGAGGAATTTTAAAAGTATACAAAATTCCTCAACTTCTATAGGAAAGAATGATAAAATTACAAAATCAAGTTATGCGGATGTCAACATAAATCTTGAAGATCTTGAAAGTGACCCAGGATTGAGAACACCGATTATGGACCATCCTTTAAAAATTTGTGATCAAGTTCGGCGAACATATATGCAAAAAGGTCCTTGTCAACCTCACCTCAAGCCATTTCCATCGACAAAAGTTGGAACTCAATCAAGAGCATTCAACGGTGCTTGGTATGAGGAATTTCAAAATTGGCTTGAATATAGTGTATCAAAAGATGGTGCATTTTGTCTGTATTGTTATCTGTTTAAATCAAATTGCAGAGGACAATCAGGTGGTGATTCATTTGTTGGTCAAGGATTCAGAATTTTTAAAAATGGAAAAGCAAGACTTAATACTCATGTTGGAGGTCCATCTAGTGTTCACAATCAAGCTAGGAAAATGTGTGAAGCGTTAATGAACGAAAAACAAAATATTCAAACATTTTTTAAAAAACAATCAAAGCAAGCTCGTAGTGAGTATCGAAGTCGTTTGGAAGCAGTAGTTGATTGCATTCGTTTGTTATTGCAACAAGGGATTGCTTTTCGTGGTGATGATGAATTTGGAGACTCGAGTAATCAAGGTAACTTTCTTGAGATTTTAAAATTTCTTGCTAATCATAATGAAGACATCAAAGCAGTTACATTGAAAAATGCTCCTGAGAATTTAAAATTAACATCACCTGATATTCAGAAAGATATTGTGAGGGCTGCAGCTTTTGAAACACTTGATATCATTATTAAAGAAATTGGAGATGCGTTGTTTTCTATTTTAGTTGATGAATGTCGTGATATTTCAACTAAGGAGCAAATGGCTGTTGTGTTGCGATATGTAGATAAAGATGGGCGTGTGATTGAACGATTTGTGGGAATTGAACATGTGGCCAATACCACAGCTGTGTCACTTAAAGGTGCTATTGATAAATTATTTTCTAGATATGGATTAAGTATATCTAAATTGCGGAGACAAGGTTATGATGGGGCAAGCAATATGCAAGGAGAGTTCAGTGGTCTTAAAACTCTTATTTTGAATGAGAATCCATCAGCTTTTTATGTTCATTGTTTTGCTCACCAACTTCAACTTGCTCTTGTAGCTGTTGCAAAGAAACATATTCTAGTTGCTTATCTTTTTAGTGTGGTAACTATGGTGATAAATGTCGTTGGATGTTCTTCTAAGCGTTGTGATATTCTTAGAGAAAAGCAAGATGCTATTATTTCTGAAGCACTCAAGTGTGGTGAAATTTCAAGTGGAAGAGGGCTAAATCAAGAAACCAATCTTAAACGTCCCAGTGATACTCGTTGGGGTTCACATTATGCTACATTGGTAAGCTTGATTAACTTATTCTCCCCTATAACTAATGTTCTTCAAATAATAGTAGACGATGGGCGAGCAAACTTTGATCAAAGGTTTGAAGCAAGTAATTTATTGTCTTTGATGTTAACATTTGATTTTATATTCAGTCTACATTTAATGAAAGCATTGTTGGGAATAACAAATGAATTGTCAAAAGCACTACAGAGAAAAGATCAAGATATTGCAAATGCCATGAAATTAGTGGAAATTTGCAAGAAAAGATTACAAGCAATGAGAGACAATGAATGGGATTCCTTTCTTAATCAAGTCTCAACCTTTTGTGCTAAATATAATGTGGATGTTCCTGATATGGATGATACATTTGTTGCCCAAGGTCGATCACGGCACAAAACTCAAGAAATGACAAATTTACATCACTATCGTGTGGAATTATTTTTTGTTGTTATTGATATCCAACTTCAAGAGCTAAATGAACATTTCAATGAGGTAAACACCGTACTACTTCTTTGTTTAGCTTCTTTGTGCCCTGGTGATTCATTTGTAGCTTTTGACAAAAAAAAGTTGGTCCGGTTTGCTAAGTATTATCCCAAAGACTTTTCTACTTTTGAGCTTATGATACTTGATGATCAACTTGAAACTTACATTATTGATGTACGTACTACTGAGAAGTTCCTGGGTTTGAAAAGTATTAGAGATCTTGCTCAAAAAATGGTCAAGACAAAGAAAAATATTGTCTATCCACTGGTGTATCGACTTATTACATTGGCATTGATTCTACCTGTTGTTACTGCTACGGTGGAAAGAGTATTTTCTTCTATGAATATTTTGAAAAATAGATTGCGTAATCGAATGGGAGATCAATGGATGAATGATTGTTTACTTGTGTACATTGAAAAAGACATTTTCAATAGCCTTGACAATGAAGTTATCATGCAACGATTTCAAAACATGAAAACCCGTCGAGGCAGATTGTAATTTTTATTTTATTTTCTATGACAGTGTCCTATTTTATTTTGTTGAACATGAAAATTTATAAGGACAATTTATTAGTTATTTTTGTTAGTTTCAAATTAATATTTTTCGAAGCCCTCACTGAGCATAATTTCTGGCTCCGTCACTAGCTGGAAAGGATTTTGTTTGAATAATGCAGTGTGAATCAATTGACCTGCAAGGTTGATAGGGTTTCCTCAAGTCTTCCGCTAAGTTTCAAGTCATTTCTTTTATGATTTAACTTCAAGTTTTGGTCAAGAAGGCCTTATGGCTAAATGCTCCATTTTAAGTCTATTTTCAACTGTGTTTGTTTTAAACTACTGAGATCTCGGACTCGTTTAGGTTGAGATTTGTTAAATATAATGGTTAAGATGTTTACACGATGGGGTGCAAAACACTTAATGGTTTTTACTTAAGTTGAAGTGAAAACATGAGATTGTATAATAGGCATCTAAAAGTGACTTTTATGGATCTAAAGTGATACAATTAGGTATCTAAGCATTCCTAAAAAGTTTGGAGACATTTTGGGGGCCATGCTCGAGGCATTAATACAAAGGCATCTACGTTGTGACTCATCAACTGTAGGAGGTGATGCATTTCCACCTAGCAAGCGACGTATCACCTAGGCGATTTGTACGGGACCCTACAGATGTGTGAATTATCTCCAAATGATGTCTTTAAAAGCTCTAATCCCATTGGTTGGACTTAATGACGGTGTCTACACTATAAATAAGGGTTATTAGAGTTGAAAATCATTGATCACACTTTTGAACTCTCTCTCTCTCTCTAACCTCCCTCTCTCTCTAGCTCTCAAAGACCATAAGTTTTCTCCAAGAAACTCATCAAGCATTGCTTAACTTGCATGAGTTTCAAGGCTTGTTAAATCTCAAATCTCATTCTACTTTGGTGAAGCTTCAAGCAAAAATTGGAAGGCTTGGAAAATAGATTTTGGACAGCGATTGAATTCATGTATAAGCCTTATGATATTCCTCAAGTTTGAAGATTCAAGTTGCTCAAAATAAAAAGGTTGTATCTCTCTAAACCCTAACTTTGTATTTGTATCATCCTATTGTGTTTATGTTGTTAGTATTGATGATTAAATGTTTCTAAGTTCATCTTATATTCATTTAATCGCTTAATCATTTATTATCAATGTTTGCATTCATATCATGAATATGGTTCTTTGATGATCAAGATTTACATTCATACTTTGAATAAGGTTCTTGATTAGCATCTATGGTTTGTAATATTGAACTATTCCTATTATGAATTGTTGATTAAGAAAGTGTAAAGCCATAAATTCCCAACATTCAAAATCTTTATCTTCTAATTACTTTCTTTTTGTATTTTGCATAATCTACCAGAGGAAAATGTTTTCTTCTTCTACTACCTTCAAATCATTGCTTCAAGATTTGGTTTGTGTTGAGCACACAACCATGAGAGATCAAAGAAAAATATATTTGGATATGTATTACATGAATGTTGATATAGATTTAAAGTCTTCATCAACAAAGGATGAGACAGCTCAATGGGATTACATACTTAAGGAGAATGGTATCATCAAACTCCTTATTTCTAAATGTGTAGACTTCAAGAATTTTAATGAAATGTGTTTGCTGCCATATTTCTGTGAATTTGAGTTTATTATTTATGTTAAGAGTATAATGGTGAATGTTAATGAACAATTCTAGGGTTATTGTAATACTTGTTTTGTTTGTAAAATTATTGATTATCATGTTAGATATGGTAATTGTAAAATTAACCATAATGAGATTAGGGTAAAGGAAAATGATGATGAGGTCATTACTCTTCTAAATGAATTTAATTGGGTTACTTTAATGTATGATAAGATCTTTGTGACCCTACTTTAATCTAATGCATTCGATGAGGAATGCATCGTAATCCTAATAGAGAATATTGCATTCAATGAGGAATGTATGATAACTCTAAAGGATATTGACATTGTTTATGCATATAGTGATAAGACTAATGCAACCTTAAGAGAAGATAAAAATGTCAATGCAATTGATGTTGAGATCATTGCAACCTTAAATGAAGTTAATGCAACCCAATGGAAGGTTCGAGGATGGTGGTATGATACTTGTGCCACCATTCATGCAACCTATGATAAAACTCCTTTCAAAATCTTTAAAAGTGTGAAGGTGGGACTTGAAATCCAAATGGGAAATTAAAAGAGATCTAAGGTACTTGGAAGGGGCTGCATTGATGTGTTCTTCACTAATGGAAAGAAAGTGACATTAACTAATGTTTTTTATGTTCTTGATATGACTAGAAACATTATAAGTGGAAGTCTATTGAGTAAACTCGGTATCAAAATAGAGTTTGAATCTGGTAAACTCACTTTGACTAAATTGGAAAATTTTGTTGGACAGGGTTATTCATGTGATGTGATGACCAAACTATGTACTCTTGATAATGACAATAATTATATGGCATCTAATTTTTGCAATATGATTAATTCTAGTTCTATTACTTTGTGGCATAATAGACATGCTCATATACATTATAGCACAATTAAAAAGGTTGTTAAATGTGGATTGATCAATTGTGATGTGGATGAGCATGATAAATGTGAATTATGTCTTAAATCTAAAATGGTAAAGAAACTTTCTCCAAGGGTTGATAGATGTTCAAACTTGCTAGGCTTAATACATAGTGATTTATGTGAATAAAATGGCATGTTGACTAGAGGAGGAAATAGGTGCTTCATTTCTTTTATATATGATTGCTCTAGATATAATATTATGTATTTACTAAAGAGTAAGGATGAGACATTTAATTCATTTAAAATCTATAAAGTTGAAGTAGAAAATCAATTGGAAAGGAAAATAAAGACTCTTAGAAGTGATAAAAGTGGTGAATACTTTTCAAATGATTTCATTGTGTTTTGTGATCAACATGGCATTATACATGAATGCACTACACCATACACTCCACAGCAAAATGGAATAGCTGAAAGAAAGAATATGACTTATCTTGAGATGATTGACTCTATGCTTTTACATGAAAAATTGTGAAATAATTTGTGGGGTGAAGCTTTGCTTGCTCCATGTCATATATTGAATTGAATTCCTATGAAAAAGAACAATGTGTCTCCATATGAGTTATGGAGAGGAAAGAAGCCTAACCTAGGCTATCTTACAGTTTGTGGGTGCCTTGCTTATTTCAAGAGCATGGAGCCTAAAAGTGCTAAGTTGGGACCAAGAGTCGTTAAGTGTGCATTTGTAGGCTATGCCTCAAATAGCAAGGCTTATAGGCTATTAGACTTGGAGGCTAATGTGATAATTGAATCAAGAGAAATGAAGTTCTTTGATAATATGTCATATTTTGATAGCAACTCTCAAGAACTCAAAGGTGTTGGAGAATCTCGTAAAGAGAGAGATCCAAAGGTTGATGAGCAACCTATATTGCATCGGAGAAGCTAAAGTCTTAAAGATTTGGGATCAATTGAGAAATTTTCTCAAGTAGAGATACTCTACCTAGTACAGGGTAGCCTTGAAGAAGTCACATGGAAATTTCCTATGATTCTTCAAGTTGAGAATGATCCCAAAAAGTTCCAAGAAGCAATGTCATCGAGAGACTCTGCTTTTTGGAAGGAGGCAATAAATGATGAAATGGATTTAATTATGTCAAACCACACATGGGAATCGGTAAACCTTCCACAAGGTGCAAAACCAATTGGGTATAAGTGGGTATTTTGGAAGAAATATCACACTGGTGGCACATTACAAACCTTCAAGGCTAGATTAGTAGCCAAATGGTTTAAACAAAAGGAATGAATCAATTATTTTGAGACATATGCATTGGTTGCTAGAACAACAACTATAATAGTACTATTTTCCTTATCATCAATATATAATATTTATGTTCATCAATTGGATATCAAAATGACACTCCTAAATGGAGATCTCATTGAGGAGATCCATATGGAACAACCGGAAGGTTTTGTTCTAAGGGAAAATGAACATAAAGTGTGTAGGCTTGTTAAACAATTATATGATTTAAAAGAAGCACTAAAACAATGGCATGAGAAGTTTGATAAAGTCATAGCTTCGAAAGGGTTTAAACACAACAATGCGGATAAGTGCTTATACTCTAAGACTTGTGATGACTATGTCATCTTAGTGTGTCTATATGTTGATGATATGTTGATTTTCAGTAATGAGATGAAAGGAACAATAGAAAAGGAAGAGGTTTCTATCTTCCACATTCAAGATGAAGGACATTGGAGAGGTTGATACCACCTTGGGTATAAATGTGAGAAGAAATAGTAGGGGTTATGCCTTAAATGAAGAATGCTATGTTGAGAAAGTAATTGACAAGTTTAGTCATCTCAAAATCAAAGAGGCAAATACACCATTTTATTCAAGCGTAAAGCTTGAAAAGAATAATGGTAGAGTGGTTGCTAAACTTGAGTATGCAAGTGCATTAGGGAGTCTAATGTACGTCGCTCATTGAATAAGAGCAAATATTGCATATGTGGTTAGTAAGCTAAGTAGGTTTACTAGCAATCCAAGTATGGAACATTGGAAAGCAATTAAGAGAGTTCTAGGGTACCTTAAGAGGAACAAGAAGCCATGCCTCCAATATTCATAGTTCCTGAAGATACTTGAAGGATATTTCGATGCAAGTTGGATATCAAGTGTAGGAGATAATCTCTCCACAACCAGTTGGGTATTTATGCTCGGAGGAGGAGTGGTTTCGGGTTCCAAGAAACAAACATGTATTTCACACTCAACCATGGAGGCCGAGTTTATGTTGGGGGATAAGGCTAATAACCTTGGTTTCATATTACAACTCAAAGCAATAATCAAAAGTAACCTTAATCTAATGGAAGATAATCACAAAGTACATAAACACAAATAAATGAGTGTAGAGTTGACCTTTTTTGAAGAGGAACCTTCTAACATAAATCATAAGACTATGATTGTAACGACCCAAATTTGCTAATAAAGCTTAAGGGCCTTGATTAGTGTGCCTGGAGGGCATAATGGGAATTATGTGTGACTTTAATGAATAGAATGCATGATTATGATTTAAAGCATGTTATATGACTATTTGAATATTCGAGATGCATGACTATGTGTATTAGTATGCATGTAGGCCCTGATTAGGTTAGAAGGGCGTAATCGTAATTTTGTCCATTATGGACATAACTGTATTGATATATGCGATAATTGTTGAGACCACATTATTATGTGGATATATCTATGATCTGTGACTCGAGAGGATCCTAGTGAGCAAAGTAGCGAAAAGTCATGGTGGGGATTTATACCCGGCTCGGGGTGAGCCTAGGGGTATAAATGGGAATTTAGTGAGTATATTGGAGTCTATTTTGACATCGAGGAATATAACTGGAGATTAATTAGGTATTGGGAATTAAGCGGTAAATATTAGAGACACTTGAGGAACTAGCGGGAATAGGGTGAAATTACCAAAATGCCCTTAAGTGGATCAAAGGACTTGAGATTAAAGGGGAGGGCAGTAAGGTCATTTGGCTTGCAAGGGATAGATATGCTGAGGTTTTATACTTAGTGGGAATTGTAGAAAAGGGTAGAAGGCTGAGGAAAGAAAGAAAAGAAGGAAAAGGAAGAAAAAGGAAAGGGAGAAAACAGAGAGTTTCCTAAGGTCGACTTATGCTTTCTTCATCAGTTTCTTGATAATTTTTGGAGCAAACTCAGGGAGGAGCTAAGTTAGGCTGAGCATCAAGAATCCTAAGCTAGGCTTGGAGAATTGGCAGAGGTTTAGCAAGAACACCTTAACACTTGAGGTAAGGCTTTGTAGTTTCTTCAGTTGCTGGTTTTGGTTTTTGAAACTATGTGTATGAGTTGAGTTTGATGGGAACTTTAGGGAATTCTGGCCAAAGGGTGAGGAAGAGCAAGCTAAGGAGGTGTAGAGGTTATCTTGAAATTGAATTCCCATTAAAGGTATGAAGTTCTAAGCTTCTAACTTTGATGTTTAACTGGTTTCTGCTGAGTTTTGATGTCTAGAAGTGGCTATGGTGAATTTTGAGATTAGGGATGCATGTGCTTGAGTTCTGGGTATTTGGGGTGCTTTGGATGATTGGAATGTGTTAATAAGGTAGTTTTTGAGTTTGGTGAAGGTTTGGAGAAGTTTTGGTTGAGCTTGGTTCGAGGAAATCATAGGAGGGAAGTTTTGGAGGTTGCCTGTCTGTGACTAGCGCTACAACGCTAGCCTTTGGGCGCTGTAGCGCTAGGCCAAGCTTCCTGGGGGATTTTGTTTCTGTTTGTAGCGCTGTAGCGCCCTCCCAAGAGCGCTGTAGCGCTACCCTATCTTCATAAAGGGATTTTAGGGTTATTTTCAAGGGTTTTTTACTAAGGGTTTGGGGTTTGGTTCCACCACCTTGTTTGGTGGAACTAGAACTTCTTGGGGGCTCGGGATTGGTCCCGAGGATAGGTTTTGGACTTGAGGTTTGGTGATAACTTTGACCTATGGTTGTGTTTAGGTGAGCGCTAGGGCTCGGGAGGGATCGTGCTCAAGGAGTCAAGTGATCAAAGCTAGTGAATTGAAAGGTAAGAAAATTGCACCCGGTTATATGTTTGTGATGGGACTAAGTGCTCCCGATATTTGTATTATATCAATGATGGTATTATGCCATGGGACATGTGATAGCGGCCTAAGGGTGCCATACACAATATATGCACACAGGGCGCGGCTTGGCCACTGGTAGCCGAGGACAGCTTAATATTCACTGAGCTCAGTTTAAACGGGCTGGAGTCAGTGGGATAACGGAGGGAGCGGCCTGAGGGGGCTAGCCCTAGTTATCATTTGTGAACTGATATATGATATGAGTTGATATGTTTAGTATGTGGAATACTTGATTATACTGAATACTTATATGGTTGAGAATATGTGATGCAATATGAGATATTGATTTGTCTGTTGATTGCTTATGCTCTGCTATTGTATTTTCTCGCTAGGCCTTGGCTCACGGGTGCTACGTGGTGCAGGTAAAGGTAAAGGCAAGCTGGACCAATCCTGAGATGGAGAGCTGCGGGGTTGAATGTGCATAGCCAGCTGTTCGATCGCCATGGTCAAGGAGTGGATCAAGACAGGGATTGCCTAACTGTCTGTTTTGTCTTAATATGGCTTGATATAGTATTTAAACCTTATGACTTTTGTAAACGGTCTTTAAACTTAATATTTTTGGGATCCCATGTAGTCAGGAAACGTCTCTTAATGAAAAATGTGACTTTTGAGACCAAAGCACTTTTAACCCTAGTTCCATTATAGTTTCAATAACACATTTTTAATTAAGCGACTTGATTAGCAAGTCTAGCACTTTATAAACACACAGTGTAACGGTCTTGGCTATCCAGGGCGTTACAATGATTTTATGTGAACCACATATGTTACAAGGCTTGACACAAATGAAGATTTGTTGTCCAAAAATCTCTATTCCTAACCTTCTCCTTGTAATTTCTTGAAGCTACAACATTGTAATGGGATTGGGATTCACAAGCCTTGATCCTTCATACAAGTCAAGCTTTCTTGATGAAGAACTGGGAGAAAACTAGTAATCTTTAAAGCTAGAGACAGAGAGAGTTATTTTAGAGAGACAGAGAGAGAGGTGAGTGATCAAGTTAGCAATTAACTCAAATGAACCCTTTAAATAGTATAGGAACCTCATTAGACTCAACCAATGAGATTAGAACATTTTAATTTGAATTTTGGAGCCAAAAACAGGTCATTGTATGGACACGTACGGACAGCCCAGGCAACACATCGCCTGCCAGGCGATGCGTCGCTTGGTCCACTCTTTCAAAGTCGAGTGACGCATCGCCTCCCAAAGGCAACACATCACATAGGCCACTGACTTGGCGCTCCAAAACTTATCTCAAAACATCCCCAAAAGAAAACTCTCACATGTTGACTTTTGTGAAATCGTTTATGTTTTGCATCTCTTCGTGCCTAACAAATTTTACCATGTATTTAACCAATCATAACATTCCCGTACTTGGTTAAATACATTCTCAATTCTCTAGCCAAAAAATATTAGTGCATAATATAAAGTACCTTTTAGGCTTGAACTTTATCTTAGTGAAATCGCTACAAAGCTTCTATTGAAATGCTAAGATATTCTTAAAAGATTGAACCCAGCATTCCTAGTGATAAAAACTGGAAATGTCTCACACACCTTTATCTGATTACACATGTATTTCACACTTTTCGTGCTTAGCACTTTTAATGGCCTTATGCTTGATCCATTCATGAACCATCCGGAGAGAAAACTCCTACTCTCTTTAGAGGCGGCACCACCTGTAGGTTCACATAGGTGAAATTCTTACAATATCTTTGCTACCTTTAGAGATGTTTGTTGCTCTTCAACTAAAATTCATTAAAATCCTACTACTTAACCCTCATGATCGGTAGAAACCAACATTAACTCATCCTTGATGGGATATTTAAGTTGTTAATGTTGAAACTATTCCCTTATCAATGACTTGTTCTTACCCATTGAACTCCATACTTGATGTATAAAAAATTTGAGTTGGGTTGCCATCATTAGGGAATTTATTTGTCAAGAAGTTTTAGTCTCATTGCTCTATTTGTAGAGCTCACCCAATATGTCCCAAGAGGTTTCATAAAGATAGAAACCTCTTTGTTTCTATTATGTCTTTCATGTCATTACTTAATATCAACATATCATCAACATATAGATACACTAAGATGACATTAGGCATGAAAAAATAGGGCAGTGAGGCAGGGAGCCTTGCCCCGACGGAGCATCTTTGCCCCGGTAAAAATGGGATGGAATTCGGGGCGAGGCGCTGACCTGACCCAACCCACTATATATTCAAGTGGGACAAGTACTGACTCGCTCCAATTATTTTTTTCGTAAACAAATTCTCATAGAATGTAATTTGTGTATACTCAGAGTCAAACCCAAAATTCTCTTTCTCAAATCCATCCCCAAACGAAAACCCTTTTCTTGTTCTCTTGATTCTCCCAATGAAATGAAGACGAAGAAGAAGTTGCAGAAGGCTGGTATTGTTCTTGAGGGGTTTCTGTGAAATCGAAGCTCCTTTTGACTCCCTACCCATTCATGGCCACGACATCTGCACTCCAAGACTACGATCAATTTTGTATGCTCTCTTCTCCTCAAAATATTATTATAATTAGTTTTATTCTGGATGGTCTTATTATTTGTTGTTGAGGAGTATATGTTTGCTTACGTTAAGAATTTTCTTCTACTTCTTGTTCGGAAAACAATTATACATAACTCTATAATATATATAAATTTATTATCATAAAGACCCATACTTACATGTATATTAAACAATTTAGACAGAATACAGTGAGAGCACTTCATAGCTTCACCCTTGCTCTCCAACTGCTTGTAATAACTCCCCTTAGAAGTGACGAAGTGATATTTACTAATATGATAAATTCAACATAGCCCACAAATTCAACATAGTCCACATTAGTTAATATTAGTGTCTGTCTTAAGAGGCTTCTCAAGTAGATGGGTTCTTTGTTAATTTGTTATTTTCTTAGTCTTTTCTTAAACTAAGTAGTTTCTGTGGACTTGAAGAAAAATATAGGGGATTCAGTTGTCTACTTTCAAGCTATCACTAACCTCCCATTTATTAGAAACACTTGTCCCATATTGCGTCGCGTCATTAAAATTCAATGCAAACTATATTTCATTTGCAATTCGTTTAATTACTTTAGTTTTCTATTTTTTAGGTGGTGACACTTATCAATTCTTTCCAACATTTTGTTCATTCCTTTTAATGTTTTATAATTATGGTTCTATCTATACATTTATGTATATTGACTTATATATTCATTTAGCTAAGATCAATATATTGACAATAGTCAAGCTGATCTAGTGTAACGTGTATAACTTTAGGAAAGTGACATGCATATGTATAGTGCTTTTAATCATCTCCAATGTTCTGTCCTCTAGATTTATTAGTGAATAGTATATATATGACTACTTCAACTAGGCTTCACATGAAAGTTTAACTGTATATGAGTTTTGGACAAGAGAATGGTGAAAATTTTTTATAATGTCAAGTTTAACTACTTAGTGTTCATTGCATTTAATAAAAATTATTATTTAAATGAAGAGAGTTATAACATCTAGTGTGCTCACTTTGTTTGTAGATTTGGTTTTATAGTCAACTCAAATCTATTGGTTCCTCTCTGTTATTTTCTTGGACGTATGTTTTCTATAGCTTCAATTTTTTTATTATTGATATTGGATAAATTTTAGAAGAGTTTGCATATCTTAAATATCCATCCGTAGTGAAGTAGGTTTTGAGGCTTTTGTATGCAGCGATGATAACAGAAGGTTGAGAACTTGTGTGTATTAGTGAAGTAGGTTCTAAGATCTTTGTGTCTTGTTGTGATGTAAGGACGAAAACATGTGTGCTGTTTGATTTTCTATAGATCTAGTTATCATTTTTTAAAAGTTTTGCATGCATAATCATTTTGATTTTGATCTAGTTATTATGTGGATATAATGTAGATTAGATCAAACTCTAAACATGTCTACCCAAGATTTTACCAAATCTAATTTTGTCGATGATGTTGATTATGTTAATTCAACACATACACAAGAGGCACAATCTCTAGGCAATACAAGACATGAAAATGAGAGTAGAAGTACAAAAAGAAAGGGAACATCTCCAGCATGGGTTCATTTTACATTGTAAAAAATTGATCGTAAAATGAAGGACTAAATATTGTGGGAGGAAATTAGGGGGAGAGAGTAGTAATGGGACTAAACATTTACTTGATTATGTGAAAAGATGCCCAGTAATAAAGAAACAACTTGCCATGAATCCTAATCCTAATGCATGTCCTTCAATCACAGCTTACAATTTTGAACCTAAACTAGGAAGAAAAAAATTTAGTTCGAATGTTCGTTCTACATGAATACCCTTTATCGATGGCTGAGCATAGTGGTTTTATAGACTATTCAAATACTCTTTGCCCTATGTTTAAAATGGTGTCAATGAATACAATTAGGTCTGACATTTTGAAAATGTACAAGACTGAGAAGGAAAAATGTAGCCAAATTTTGGAGAAAAATAGAAGTAGAATTGCTATAACCACTGATATGTGGACTGCCAATCATCAAAAGAGGGGATATATGACTGTGACAACTCATTTCATAGATGACTCTTGGAAGTTGCATAGTCAGATTATAAGTTTTAAGTATGTTACATGCCCACATGATGTTGTAACACTTACTGATACACTGAGTTCGTGTCTGTCTAAATGGAATATTGAAGACAAGATTAGTATAGTGACTGTGGATAACTGTACTACTAACGATGCAATGATTCCACTTTTGAAGGAGAAGTTTAATTCTAGTTGTTTCATTTTAAAAGGAAAGCCACTTCACATGCGTTTTTGTGCGCATAATTTGAATCTTATTGTCAAGGATGGCTTGTCTGTTATTAGTGATAGCATTGACAAGATTCGAGACAGTGTCGCTTATTGTTCGGACACACCAAAGAGGTATGACAAATTTGAGGACACTGTTCGTTCTCTTGAAGTGACATGTACTAAAAAGTTGTCACTTCATTTTCAAACAAGGTGGAATTCAACATACTTGATGCTCAACATAGCTTTATTGTACAATAGAGTATTTGAACGATTAAAGCTACATGATTCAAGGTATGTTAGATATGCCCCATCAGAAGATGATTGGATAAGAGCTCAAAAATTGTGTGACAAGCTGGAAGTATTTCATGAGGTGACAGAGATGTTTTCTGGTACTAAGTATCCTACAACTAATCTTTTTTTCCCAAAGATGTGTCAAATTAAGATGAGAATTAAGGCATGGATGACATTAGATGAGTCATTTATTAGTGACATGGCAACTCAAATGATGTCTAAGTTTCAAAAGTATTGGGAAAATATTCATGGGCTTATGATTGTGGCAGTTGTTTTGGATCCAAGATATAAGTTTATGTCGATTGAATAATATTTTCCTACCATTTATGGATATATTCAATATGAGATTGAAATTGAGAAGGTCTGGAAGCTTTGTTATGAGCTACTGGAAGAGTACAGTTCTAAGTTTCGTAATCTCAAAGAAAGAGGTCAGCAAATGGATAGTGTATAAGCATCTTCTTCAACACAAATGGATGATCTATCTAACTTTAACACATATGTTAGAGTTTCATATGATGTAGAGAATGTGAAGAAAGAGTTAGAACTCTATTTGGAAGAGAAATTGATACCTAGGACTGATGAGTTCTTTGATATATGCAATTATTGGAAAGTAACAGGACTCAAATATCTTATGTTGAATATGATTACCAAAGATATATTTGTTGTGCCTATTAGCATTGTTGCTTCAAAATCTACATTCAGTACTGGTGGCAGACATGTGAGTTCACACCAAGCGAGACTTCATCCTTCTACGTTGGAAGCATTGATATGCACTCAAAATTTGTTGGTAGATGACAAAAAAGGTAAATATACTTATCTTTATATATATATATATTCATATTTTGTTGTATTATTTCAATATTAATTTTTTATTATTTTCTTTAAAGAAGCGACTCCACTAGTCACCATGAATGATGTAGATCAAACTATGGTCATTAGTTAAGTTTTTATAGTCATCAAATAAATTATTAACTTTCATTATTAATACATATATATTTTTTGTAGGAGCCATACATAGTTGATCTTGATGATTAAGGTAGTAGGTCAATGAAGAAGAAAAAAGTCATTTAATTCTTTTGAGACATCGAAAGTGGAGCGCTATGTCGTATATGATAGTTTTATTATACTTTGTTCTCTTGAGAAACTCTCATTATACTTGACGAATTCTTGATTTAAATGATGATATAATGATATGATTTAATACAATTCTCTCATACTACTTATATGCATGCATAGTACGTAAAACTGACATTTTATATGTGGTTTAGAATATCCTTAATTCTAAATAGACTTTAGGTGTAAGATTTATATAATTTTTTATTCCAAAACTACTCTATAAAAGAATTGAAAATATTGAAAAAATATGTTTTATATAATTCATCATTATTCTTGTATTTATTTTTTGTAAATTTTAAAATAAAAAATAATATAAAATATTTGAGGGTGTAGTTGATACGAAGTGTAAAAAATAAGGATTGCAATAAAAAATAATAATTTAATTTTATGGAGAATTCTAAAATTATAATTCAATATTTCTTTAAAAAAAAAGTTAAATGAGGCAAACAAGAAGGGGCAGCCCTACCCTGATTAAGATGGGGCGGGACGGGGTGACTCGACCCACTCCAAGAAAGTAATCGTGGCAGAGTGTTAGCAGGGCGGAAGCAGGGCAGGGCACACCCACCCCATTTACATGCCTAGATGACATAGTCGTCACAAGTCTTAGAGTATACACATTTGTTCGCACTATTTTGTCTAAACCCATCTAAAAGAATGTCCTCATCGAACTTCTCATGACAGTGTTTTAGTGCTTATTTTCAACCATATAATAATTTAACTTACTTACACACCTTATATTCATTCCCCCTTAGAACAAACCCTTCATGTTGTTCCATTACACCTCTTGATTGAGGTTACAATTTAGGAATGTCATTTTGACATCCATTTGATGAACATATAGCTTGTGTATTGATGATAAGAAAACCTATAATTTTATAGATGTTGTCCTTACTGCCAGTGCATAGGAATCAAATAATTTATGCCCTCATTTTGTCTAAACCCTTTCACCACCAATATTACCTTATAGGCTTGAATGGTCACATTAGTGTTGTATTTTCTTCGAAATACCCACTTCAAATTTGTTGGCTTTAATCCTTGTGGTAGATCAACAATCTCCCAAGTGTGGTTAGACATAATTGAATCCATCTCCTCATTTATTGCCTTTTTCCAAAAGTTAGAGTTCCTTGAGGACATAGCTTCTTGGAAAGTTTTAGGATCATCCTCCACTTGAAGTACCATAGGATACTTCCAAGTGACTCCCTTGTGGTTTCCCTGTACTAGGTAAAGAGTCTCCACTTGAGAGGTTTCATTTTTTGATCCACTCTATTTAAGCATTTGGCTTCTTGTAGGCAATATCGGTTGCTCTACAGCCCTTGAAGGTAACTCTTCTTGAGTTCCTTCTAATGAGATCGATTCTTGAGGCCTATCGTCACTATACAACAAACTCTCAAAGAACTCAACTTCTCTTGATTCAATTATCACATTAAACTCCAAGTCTAATAGCCTATAAGACTTGTTATTTGAGGCATATCCTACAAATACACATTTGATGACCCTTGGACTCAACTTGGTCATTTTAGGCTTCATGCTCCTATAATAATGTAACACCCTGCTAATTAGGGACCGTTACGACGTGAGTTTAAATTAGCGATGTACTCGCTGAACGAGTCATTTGGACTAAAACATGTGATTAAGCAACTAATAGCTCATGTATTAAAATCTTGTTCAAGGAATAAACATTTCCATTAAAAGAAAACTTTAGTCTTTAAATGGGATCCCAAAATACAAGTTTAGAAATTTTTTTACAACTCAAGGATTACAAAATAAACTGACCTAAGATGAAAACAAGGACCAACCCTAGTTCCCCTGCGATATCTCAGCCTTGGTGGTCGAGCGGACTGCATATGTACACATCTCCTCTAACGCTCTCCAACTCATGGCTGACCAAGCTTCTGTTTACCCTTACCTGCACCACATAGCACCCATGAGCCAAAAGACTCAACAAGAAAACATATTAACATATTCAGATGATCAACAGAATATAATAGCATGCTTAATAGTAATAAATGACACCAAGCAAGCACATTGTACAAGTAAGTGATGACAGGGTCACACAAGTGCGTATCACACTTCTATTTATTCAAATGGCATCCAAGCCAGTCAAGTGCATAATACACTCCCAGGTGGCCTAGCCATAACGGCCTGCACTCAGTGCGCATAGTGCCAACCATGGCTTATAAGTCGAGTCTTGTAAACCCTCGACTTATAAATCGAGCCATTTTAACCAATTATGCCCTCGACTATCAAGCCGAGAGTAGACAGATCCTCGACTTATAAGTCGAGCCTTCCAGTCAGAAGCAAACATCCATATAACACATTCATCATACACACAAATACAATGCATTAAATTGTACTTAAACAGATATACATAGGCATAATTATAATAATGCTCATTAACTAGGCCCGAGCCCTAATTGAATTACATTTGAAAACTGGGCCAAGCCCCAATCATATTACATTTAAGAACTGAGCCAGGCCCTAATCACGTATCTCACGCATTGGGTGCAGTTTTCTTACCTCGATCTTCGTGCAAGTAATGAAACGACCCTAAGCGCTATCCTTGACCCGACCCTGGCAGAAATCCTAGTCACAACACAAGTATGTTCATTAGGAACCAACCCTAGAACCCGAGTTCCAAACTGAACTCTAATTCTCAAACCATGATTCCCAGTTAATGGGGCGCTAAAAATGTCTAAGCCCCCAAGCGTGCTCATAAATTAGATTCCCGAGCCCCCCAGGCCTAGCCCTTAAAACTTAGCATTTCAACATTTCGGGGCCCCTGGCGCGGTCGCGCCCACAGATGATTTGGGACTTCTAGGCCATTGGCGTGGTCGTGCCCCACAACTCGATCCCCCAAATTGAAACTCAATTTAGCCCTTTCTGGGACACTAGCGTGATCGCACCCGACCTAGCGCAGTCACGCTAGGTCGCCATAAATCAAAAATCTACTCAAAACATGGTTCTCTTCCCCAAATCTCAAACTCGAATTTCCAGCCAAATCAGACCCAGGATTCAGCCTAACCAGGTGTTTTTAACAGAATTCCTTCCACAAAAACTTATAACTAGGCCTTGGCAACAACACCCACTACTCAAACCATCACAAACACCCATAAACACTCAACTAGGAATCAAAAATCACAAAAACCTAAAAGCACCATTGAATGTCAAAACAAGGGGAGCCTCACCTCTGAATTCGAATTATGTGAGGTTGATGATGACCCTAGTAGCCTCTAGACCCGATCTCCAGTTGCTTTCTCACAAGAATCCTCTTCAATTTTCACCAAATTTGCTCCCAAGTTTGATTTTTAATTAGAACTCCTTCAAGGCTTCCAAATGAACACACCAAGGGAAAAAGAGAAGGGCATACACGTGAGTGAACCACACTGCCCAGCTTCTAGCCTATTCGTAACCCAAGTGGTCAAATGACAACAATGCCCCTTGCCCTTTTTTACCTCCATGGTTACTCCTAAGGGTAAAATTGTCATTCTGCATAATCCCCGTTAATCTCAAATTATCTCATATAATCTCAAATAACCTATCAAACCAATATTCACGAATTAATTCCCACTACTCTATAATTCCCAGTAATTTACCAAATTACCAAAATACCCCTAAGCTCATCCGAGCCTGATATTTTACCCCGTTGTGACTTTTTTGCTAACTAGCTCCCTCGGATTGCCTCATGTCGGGTAACTCAAATATATCTACATAATAATGTGGTCACGATTATAAATCACACATATTTACAATAATACCCTCAACAATTCAAAATTACGAAAATGCCATTCTAATAAGAAACGGGCCCACATGCATATTTAATACACTTAGACATGAAAGCATAATCATGTCATAATACAATTCACATAATTCACATAATAACATGCTCATAACACATAAGCACATAATTAACTCAATTATTTCCTCTCGGCCCCCTAATCCAAGCACTAAGCCATATTAGGGAAATTGGGGTGTTACAAATAAGCAAGACACCCCTTGTAATATCCACTTTTACTAGTAAGGGTTTAAGGTGAATTGTATGACATTATGTGTTTAAGTCTATGAATTATGATATGCATGATTTATGATGTATGTTTATTTATATGTTATGTCAAGCAATCCACACACATTAGTTTCTTCAAGTATTAGGGGATAAAGTGTAATAAAAATTGTGTATTGGGGGCCAAAGTACAATTACGGGTTTTAAGATAAAAAGCGTAACTATGAAAAATTAAAGCTATTAGTTTTGGATGGAAATTACAATAAGGGTCTTAAGTGATTATGAAGGATAAATTTGAGGATGGGGATAGAAAGGTCATTTGGTTTTTAAATGAATTTAGTCAGATTAAATAAATCAAATAATAAATAAAATAGGTTTAGAAGTCGTATCTTTTCAGACTCTGGTTTTTTTGCAATAGACTAAAGGGGAGACAGACCAAGAACAATCTCTCATTTTTTATCTGAGTTTGTGAAGGCTTGAGGTTGAAGAAGATCAACAATATGGACTATTGAAGGGCTAGAAGTCTCATAGGTGGCAAGGATCTGAGTTTTGGTGGCTAGATTTTGATATGTAAGTGTTCAGCTTCGGTTTACAGTTTCTGTCAATCTATGTTGTTGAAATTCTGAGACTGTTATTTTTTTTTCTAGGTTGGTGAATGTTTAATATAGGTTTGGAGATGTTAATATATGCATTTATGGGGTTAAAAACATGTTAGGATACCTGTTTTGAGGATTTGGGGTTGAAGTTTTGCGATTGGGGTCAATTCTTAGGTTTAAAAATCGCATCTGTGATTTCAAGAAAAAAAAAAGGCCTAACGCGACTGTGCTACCTGTCTAGTTTGGCTTGGCGCTTTGTGAGCGCGATCGCGCCAGTAGTCCAGAAATGTGTTTTTTTAGGGATTTTATGTACCTCTTAGATATAAGTGTGTATTTGTTGGGACTTTATGCAAAGGGGTTTTAAGACTATCTCTAGGATAATAGGGTGATGAATTAGTTTTAAGAAGAATATTAGTTTGTTGAGGGTTTTAAAGCTTCAATGTTATATGTTATGTTTAGGCTCGCTGAGGATACTTGAAGAGACGTGTTAGGTTGTGCAGATCGCTGCTGCATTTGAGGTAAGAAGAGTGGACACCTACACACAGGGTGTACGCTTGACGTGCTCTATGGTAGAAACTATTTATGTGATATGTTTATGTTATGCATAATTTTGTTAGTGAATGTTTATGTTTAATGAGCTTATATGAAATTATGTTATGTGTGTGTGTATGTAATGACCCAACTACTCTAGACTTTGGACCATTAATGACTACTATACATAGACACTAATTTTTAATAAAACTTACAAGTGAAATAATCATAACTTCATTAAAAACTTGTAAACCAAATGTTAAACTACATAAAATTTAAAGTAGGATATGGGATCCCATCGTTTTTAAAATAAAAACATAACACAATTTTAAATAAATGGATTACAAAATAAAGTGCAGAAAATACATATAAAACATAATTCTTAAAAGACTAAGAAGCGACTTCTTCCTCGAACCGAACGCTCAATCCATGCATTTCCATTCTGCCTCAATACACAACCCCCAAGCTACCAAGAACCTTTCCGCCACCATAGCTATTTTCCTGCACATATAAACATAAAGGAATGAGCCTAATGCCCAGCAAGGAAAATCTAACACATAAAAAAATTCATATCGCAACACATACTAAAACATATCATAAACATATGTCACATATACTATAATGGCCATTATTACTTGGGGCTCGTAAACTAAACAAGTCATATGCCCATTAGATGTGTGGGGCTTGCTGGCTAAGCAAGTCATATGCCCATAAATTTATTGGGGCTTGTTAGTTATACAAGTCATATGCCCAAGTCTACAACATACATAATATAACATATATCATAACACATAAATCATAAGATAACATAACATATAAATCATAAGATAACATATAACATATCAAATCCTATCCTATTTTCCTTACCAAAAATACCGGGATATGTGAACAGGTTTGGGACCTTGGGACACTCCTAAAAGCCATCAATGAAAGGGTGAGTATACTAAAGAAAAAGGGATGAAAAAAAATGAAAGAACTTGTAATGACCCACTAATCTAGACTATTTGGACCATTAACGAATCTATACATAAAACTTACATTTTTGCGGAAATACCATAATTTATTAAGAACTTGTGGAAACAAAGGTTACTTTCATAAAATAAGTAGGATATGGGTACCCATTGTCTATAAAACAAAAACAACTTAAAGTAAAAAGGGTTACATAGAAAATGCGGAAAATACATTTGAAACCATAAAAACATAAAGAAGACTACATCCTCGAATCGAATAACGCTCGGCCCCTTGACTCCATTCACCATCGATACACATCCTCTAAGCGTCACGAATCTTACCGCCTCTAAAGCTTATTTCCTGCACATAAACAGAAAGGAATGAGCCTAATGCCCAGCAAGGAAAAATCTAACACATAGTCATAAACATAAACATAATTTCATAATAACGTAAAGACATATCATAACACATAATTCACTTATTATAATGGCCATTATTACTTGGGGTCCCATAGACTAAACAAGCATATGCCCATGGAATTAGTGGGGTCCTACTAGCTAAGTAGGTCATATGCCCATAATCCATTTGGGGTCTTGTTAGTCATATGGGTCATATGCCCAAGCCTACAAACATACACATATACATACATTTATAACATATTCATAACATATCATAAACATATAACATATTGATTCTAGCCTATTTTCCTTACCAAAGTTACCGGGATACGATGGACTGAGTTGGGACTTTTGGAACACTCCTAAAACCATAATGAACAAGAGTGAGTCTAAAGAAGGAAAAGAGATGAAATGAAAGGGATGGAAAGACTAAACCATAAAAAACATACTTACCGACTTATATGCTTAAGAACTTGGATTCCCTAACCAAAATAAGAATGAGGTTAGGGGACTGAGTAGAAGGTTTTGAGAAAGGAAATTACATGAAATAAATGAAATAGAGTTTCGGGTTTACCTCAAAGATTTGCAAGATCAATCTAACCTCCACCGAAATACTATAGAACTCACTTCCCAAAGTGTTTGATAAGCTTATGATGTTTAAGCTTATAGTTTTTCCCCAAACCAGGTGTTTACACTCTCACACTCACTTAACACTAGCAGCTTCTGAACTTAGAGCAAATGGTGAATAATGGCTGGGTACTAGGTCCTATTTATAGAGTTTGGGAATGAAAATATCTTGATTTTACTTGAATAAAAATAATGGCTTTTTAGGTGAAAATCATTTGAATAATCGTTCAGCAGAGGCTGAAGACTCGTTCAAAAGATGCTGGACTGTTGAAGAAGTTTGAATGGCTGAAAGGAAAAGAATTCAAAAACAATTGATCATATGCTGAAGGAGGCGATATATCGCCCCCTGTAGGCGATATATCGCCTGGGCCAGTATGCCCGAGGCGACCGTGCATCGTTTCGTGTTTTCCGTATCTACGTGCTGCGACATATCGCCCCCTATAGATGCGATATATCGGCACTCGCTGAATATTTAAACACGAAATTACACATTTTTAGCTAAGTTTGAATGGAGTAAACAGCCTTGACTAAGCCCTCAACGTATTCAAAGCTGCTGACTGACCCTATAACATTCAAACTTTACTCTTTATTAAATTTAATCCTCAAAAATACTTAATCCTTAATTACCATTCATAACATGTGCTTAAAATCCTATTGGTTGATATCTAAACCTTATAGTATAATAAATATAATCCTTATTATCAGTCACATTAATTAAACCTTAGGTTAAACTTAATATCCTTAAACTATAGATTAAACTTAGAAAATCTATAAGTACTACTATGAGTGTCCAAATAACTCCCGGTCTGAACCAAAAATCCAAAGTAACAAAGATAATGCTATAAATACTATCATACTACTATCTATCTTAGCTAAGTCAAGTTCTTGGACTCTACAGAACTATTCCATCGAAAGATACTTACCAAAAACCTTATGTTCAAGATCTTAGATTTCCTAATCAAGAATAAAGAATAAAGTTAGGATGTTGAGTAGAAAACTATAAGAACTTAAGGATAACAATACCAAAATGAACTAGAGTTTGGAATACCTTGAATGCTTCTATGACCGATCTAAATCTTGAAGCGAAATATGCTATAAACCTTACTTCCCAAGTGTTTGGTAAGCTTATAATGATTAAGCTTATAATCCCCAACCCAAGTGTTTAAGCACTCAAAAATAACCTAGCAGCTTGCAGCCTCTGAACTTAGCTTGATGAATGAATAAATGGCTGGGTACTAGGTCCTATTTATAGAGTTCAAGAATGAAAAGATCTTCATTTAACTTGAATAAAATAATGGCTTTTTAAGTGAAAAATAATTGAATTATCGTTCAGCAGAGGCTGAAGACTCGGTCAGAAAGATGCTGGACTTTTCAAGAGGTTAAAGATTAAAATGAGAACGTTTTCAAAAACATTCAAAAATCCATCAAAGGAGCCAATATATCGCCCCTAGTAGGCGATATATTGCCTGGCCCAGTATGCCCGAGGCTCGTCGAGGTGATCGTGTGAAGTTACGTATTTTTCGTATCCCCGTATTGCGATATATCGCCCCTATAGCTGCGATATATCGACATACGCTGAATATTTAAACACAAAATTGCACATTTTCAGCCTAATTTGAATTGAGTAAACAGCCTTGACTAAGTCCTCTAATGATTTCAAAGCTGCTGACAGACCCTAGGATATTCAAATATTGATCTTAATAAACTTATTCCTCAAAAATACTTAATTATCATTAAACATATACATGACAGGTGTTACTTTCTTATTGGGTCTTTCTAAACCTTATAATATAATAAATATCACCATCAATATCAGTCATATTAATCAAACCTTAGGTTAAAATTAATATTCTTAAACTATAGGTTAAACTTAGAAAATCTACAAGTGTCCAATGAAATCCCAGTCTGAACCAAAATCCACAGTCATAAAAATACTACAATTATTACTATTGCTACTACTATCTAACTAGCTAAGTAAAGTTCTTGGACTCTACAGTGTATGTGTATGAGATAACTATTTGACATGCTTACGTTCAAAATGCATGTCTACGTTACGAAAATGCATGCTTACGTTATACAATACTTGTCCTACATCTTTTCATGAGTTTTGATTTATGTTATATTATTGTTATTGTTATTTATTTAAATTCCTGGTTATGGTTAAGGGGTTGTGTCCTACACAGCTCTTCTTTCCGAGGTTTGGCTCATGGGTACTCAGTGCTGCAGGTAAAGGCAAAGATGTGGTTACTACGCAATAAGTTGGAGAGCTTTGGTGGAGGGTGTACATGTCAAGGATTTAATGATCATAGGGGATCGGGCCTACATTAGAAAATTTACTATGTATTTTTTTTAGAATGATATTTAGTTTTATGGATTGGATTTTTAAGTTGTTTATTTACTTATTTATGAAAACTATGAAACTTCAGAGTTTCAATTTTTTTAAATATTTGAATTGTGTTTGCGATTGAATTTATAGATAAAAGAGTACTTGTATTTTAAACCTTAATTATTGTTATTGTCAAATTAACGCTTGAAGAAATTGGGGCGTTACACCCCTACATTTTGAAATACCCTAGGTTGGTCCTCTTTCCTTTCCATATCTCATATGGTAAAATTTTATTCTTCTTTAGACGAATCTAGTTTAGAATATGACAAGAGGTAAGCAAGGCTTCTCCCCATAACGCAAAACTCAAATTTGCATGTAATAGCATAGAATTTATCATTTCAACATATGTTTTATTCTTTCTTTCCGCTATACCATTTTGTTAAGGTGTATAAGGGGCTGTGCATTCATGTATTATACCATGAATCTCACAAAACACATTGAATTCATTGGTATAACTTCTAATTACTATAATTTTCTTCTGTAATTGATTTTCAACTTTGGCTTTATAGATTTTAAACATGCTAAAGGCCCCTTCCTTATTCTTAAGAAAGCACACATATGTGAATGTAGAACAGTCATCAATAAAGGTAATAAAATAACTATGTCCACCTCTAGTAATTATTACATTCAATTCACATAAATCACTATGTATCAAATCTAACAAATTAGTTTTCCTTTCAACATTTGGAAAAGGTTTCTTTACCATCTTATATTTAACACATAATTCACATTTATCATGCTCAACATCATTGCATACAATTAAACAACATTTGATAACTCTTTTAATTACATTATATCCTACATGAGCAAGTTTATTATGCCACAAAGTAATAAAATCAAAACCACACACATAAGAGGAAGATGAGCATGCATTATTATCAAAACAATTTTCTTTGGTATACAATTTTATCATCCCGTCACACACATACCCTTTCCCCACAAAATAGTTTGCCATTGGATAAAATTAGCTTATCTAACTCAAACACCACTTTGATGCTCAGTTTGCTCAACATATATAAACTCACAAGATTCCTACTCATATCTGAAACATACAATACATTGGTCAATAAAACCTTCTTTCCAGATGTGAAGTAAAGATAACAAGTCTCCTTGCCCAACACCTTAGACCTATGCTAATTGCCCATTTGGATCTCATGACCATCTCTTCATTCTTCAAAGGTTTTGAAGACCTCTCTATCATAAGTCACATGAATGGTGGCACAAGTATCATGCCACCATCCTTTTACATTCCTTGGATGGAATTCACCTCACTCAATGTAGAAATTAACTCCTCTTAGGTTGTGTTGTCCTTGGATTCATGGTTATGGGGATTTCAATACTTACACTCCTTAGCCATGTGGCCACTCTTGCCACAAACAAAGCAAGGGCCTCTCACACCCTTGAATTTCCCTTCATTCTTCTTAGGGGCTAGGTAAGTATCCTTCTTTGAGTGTGGCTTCTTGTGAGTCTTCCCTTTGGATTGAGAAGGTTTCTCTATGGCATTAGCCTTGGATGTCCCAACATTGGACTCTTCCATACACTTATCTCTAGAATGAGACTCCTCATCAATCCTTAGGTGCTTGAAGATCTCTTCCAAAGATATCTCTTCATTCTTATGGAGGAACTTATTTCTATAGCTTCCCCAAGATGGAGGTAACTTAGCTATAATCCCTCCCAAAATGAAGGGTTCTGGCAATGTTATCTTAAGAGTAGACAACTTATTCACAATAACTTGAATTTCATGTAATTGGGGGAGTAATGGTTTTTGTAACGTCCCAAATTCCCTAATATGGCTTAGTACCTTGATTAGGGGGCTAGGAGGGCAATAACTGGTTAATTGTGTTATTATGTGATTATATGGATGATTACATGAGTTATATTATTATATGACTAAATTTGCATGCATGTGGGCCTGTTTGTTATTAGAATGGCATTTTAGTAACTTTGGCTCGTTAAAGGCATAACTGTATATATATATATGTATATATGTGTTATATGTGTGAGACCACATTATTATGTGGATATATTTGAGATACTCGGCACGAGACGATCCTAGGAAGCAAGTTAGTGGTTTAGTCATAACGGGGTCAAATACCGGGCTCGGGGTAAGCCTAGGGGTAATTTGGTACTTAGTATATTACCGGGATTAAGCAAGTAATGGAAAATTATTTGGTAATTATTTGAGGATATTGGGAGTAATGGGAATTTGTGAGACGTTAATTATGATTAACGGGATAATTTGCAAATGACAAGTTTTCCCTTGTAGCATAGGAAGGCAAGACAAAAGGGCAAAGGGCATATGTGTCATTTTGGAGTTAAAACCAGTGACTTAGTCACCTTCTCCCTTGGCTGAAGGAAGCAAAATAGAGCACTCTAGCTCTTTCTCTCTCCCTCTCGATTGTATTTTTTTTCATTCCTCTCTTTTGGTTTGATTTTTAATAAGAAACTAAAGAATCATTGAGGCTAAGGTTTGGGGAATTGAAAGCTTGAGGTTAGGTGTGGTTAGCTGCAGCTAAGGGAGTGTGATTCACAGCTGAGGTAAGGATTATAAACTCTGTTTCAGTTGGTATTTTTGTTGTGGTTTTAGTTGGTCTTGAACTTGAAGGTTCAAGGTATTGGATTGAGTTTTTGGTAGTGTTTTTAATGTGTTTAAGCTATGATTTGCTGCTGGATTAGTGATAATACTATGTTGGGATTGAAGTGTAATTTTGGGATTGATTGGAAGGGATTTTTGGTAAGGCTTTGGCTAAGGAAAAACAGGGATTTCTGGGTTCGCAAGGTCGCGCCACGGACCTGTTCTTGGGCGTTGCGGCCCGTGTGAACCCAGGGCACAAAGGCAGTTTTGTCTGGGAGGCATGTCGCGGCCCTTAGGAGCATGCAGCGGCCCGTGTTTTGATTTTCAAATAGGGGCTTTCTGTCTGGGAGTGCGGGCCTTTGGGGCATGTCGCGGCCTGCCTGGGCAACTTTGGCCACTTTAGGTTTTTAATGACGGGAATTCAAACATAAAGGCTTATGATTGATTCTACTACCCGGTTTAGTAGAATTTGAGGTCCCGGAGGCTAGGACTTGGTCTGAAAGCCTTTATTTGCTCGTTATCGACGAGATTCTATATTTGGTTATGACTTGATTACCACTAGAGGTTCAGGATCAGGATCGTGCTCGAAGGTCATTCTTATCTTACTTTACACTCGGACCTGAGGTAAGAAAACTGCACACATTATGTGGTGTATATGATTAGGGCTTGGCCCGAATGTCGAATATAGTCTTGAGTGGGCGTTGGCCCCTATAAATGTGCATAATTATGATTATGCATGTGAATGATTGATTAAGCATGTTAAGTGCTCTATATATGGATATTTGTTATATGATGAATGCCTGTTAGCATTATAAAATTGAGAAAGACTTGACTTATCAATAAAAAATGACAATAGTGTTGAGTGTTGGTCAAAAAGCATTGACTTATCAGTCAAGGACACGACAGCAATAGCATTGAGCGCTGTTCGAAAAAAGCATTGACTTATCAGTCAAGGGCGACAATAATGCGCTGAGCACTGGTAAATATGATTAGATATAATTAGGAGCGCATTATACGCTTGTCTAACCCAATGGTTGTAGAAAAACCAAAGTGCCAAGTACGCTGGGCCAGCTCCAAGGCTGGTTATACAAAGGATAGGGCAATGGGCCCTGGGTGACTTATTTGTCCCAGATCCTAGGGCACTGAGCTCCAATGTGACTTATTAGTCATGTATTTGGGCAATGGGCTTCGATGTGATTCAGTAATCATTTGTTTAGGGTTATTGGCCCCATGTGACAATGTAGTCATTTATTTGAATGATAGACATGCATGAGTATGGATTATTACTGTTGGGCATGCTTATTATGTTTGGTAATGTATTATTAACTACTTATGAGCATGTTTAAGTTTTCTTGTTGAGCCTTGGCTCACAAGTTCTATGTGGTGCAGGTAAGGGGAAAGGAAAGTTGGACTAGCCATGAGTTGGAAAGCTTAGGTGGGGACATGTACATATGCAGCCACTTGACCACCACGGCCAAGGTTTCCCAGAGGAACTAGGGTTAAACCCTATTTTTGCAGCTTAGGTCGGTGAATTGTAACTTTTGAGTTATAATGACCATTTAGGAACTGTAAAATACTTGTTAAGCGTTATTATGGGATCCCATGTATAGTTTAATGTTTTAATGAAATATCCATTCCTTTTGACCAAAAATTTTAACCCTGGACCATTAATCACATTTAGATGCACCTTTATAGCCTAATGACTCGCTTAGCGAGTTAAGCACTATTTTAAATACACAATGTTATGGTCTTGGCTAACCATGGCATTACAATTTTCCTGAAAGAATTTAAATTCCATGTATTGAGTAATGAGGAATTTTTTGGTACCATCTTCTTCGGTTTTGTACTTCTTCTCAAGAGCTTCCCATATCTTCTTTGTCGATGTAGTATTTGTGTAGACATCATAGAGATGGTTCGACAAAGCATTGAGTATGTGGCTCTACAAATGAGTTTGCTATCTTCCTTTCTTTGATCACATCTTGAGTATCATCATCCTTTGGGGGCTCCAAAGTCTTCAAATCTTTGTCAAGTATGTAGTGCACTTTCAAAGTTGTGAGGAGGAACTTGATCTTGTCTTTCCATCTTAAAAAATTTGAGCCATCGAATCTATCTAGTCTCACTAGATCTTGAGACATGAAATTGATGAGTGATGTACCATCCTACTAATCCAGAACTGTTACATTGTGTGTTTAAAATAGTACTTAACTCATTAAGCGAGTCATTTGGACTTAACACATGTAATTAAAGTTCACTAATGGTTAGGTATTAAAATTTTTGGTCAAGAAGTAATATTTTTCATTGAAAAGTTTAAGTTTATACACGGGATCCCAAAAAAGTTTATAAGTTGAATACAAAGGTGAGAAAAGTACAAAGGGAGGCTGGCCTAAGCGGCAAAACTGGGTAAAACCCTAGTTCTTCACGAGAAATCCCAGCTGTGGCGGTCTAGCAGGCTGCATATGTACACACCGCCCCTAGAGCTCTCCAACTCATGGCTGGTCCAGCTTCTCTTTGCCCTTACCTGCACCACATAGCACCCGTGAGCCAAGGCCAACAAGATTCATTTGGACTTAAACGTGTGATTAAAGTTAACTAATGGTTAGATATTAAAAATTTTGGTCAAGAAGTAATACTTTTCATTAAAAAGTTTAAGTTTATACACGAAAACAAAAAAAGTTTATAAATTAAATACAAAGGTGAGAAAAGTACCAAAGTGGTTGTGGCCTAAGCAACAAAACAGGGTAAAACCCTAGCTCTTCACGAGAAATCCCAGCCGTGGCGGTACACACCACCCCTAGAGCTCTCCAAATCATGGTAGGTCCAGCTTCTCTTTGCCCTTTCTTGCACCACATAGTACCAGTGAGTCAAGGCCCAATAAGAAAACTCAAATAAGCATAAACAGTTAACAAACAAAATATAAATCATAGATAACATGCTTAGCAGTTATAATCAACTTAAGCAAGCAATCAATTCATTTATGCAACCTTTATGTCGAATGAGTGCATACCACACTCCTAGAATGGCCTCACCATAATAGGCTACATTCCACATGCTATTGACGACCATGGCTTATAAGCCGAGCTTTCTAGACAATTACAAATAGATATGCATTTCAGATATTACACAATTAAACACAATCCAAAGACATTCATATTTAAACAGACATTCAAAGCGTAGTTATAACTGTTATATTATTTCATATAATATAATGTTAGATTAAATAATGTGACAAAATGTGATTTGTAACATATTATTGAGAGTCACAAATTGGACACATGTGTGTGCCAAAATGTGACATATTTTGGAGTTACAAAATCAGTTACAAATTTGTAACTCTCAAATATTACCCAATAATGTGTAGATTGTATGTTACACATTTGAGATTAGATTTCACAAAGCCTTTATGAAATATGGTTGTTGGAGACATGTTATTAACTCCCATAAGGTGTTTGGAGGTTACAAAATCATGTGGTAAAGGATTTGGGACGTTTTGGAAAAATGACATTTTTTAGCTGAAAATGGCCTATGGCCGCGGTCTGGGGGACAGCGAGCCACGGCCGCGGCCAGGCATGCTAGTGGGCGCGGCCAGAGATGTGTTCAGCCAACTTTCAACCCTTTTTTCCACTTTAAACGGTTCTAACACCCCAAGTAACTCCCCAAACTCCTTTTTAATTCCATAAACATCCAATTAATCATTAGTAACATCCATGGAGGTTGGTGGAATTTGAAATTCAAAGGGTGTCTCAAAACTCTATAAATATAAGCCTAATGCTCACTTGTAAGACAACTCTATTTCTATCCACTAAAGCACTTAGCTAGAAATACACCAAAAAGCTTGATTATTCCAGAGAGCTATTTCCAATATTGAGAGAATCCCTTAGTGCTTGATATAGGGGGAAATAAACTTTTGGGCAAAGGTTGTAAACCTTGTTCAAGTTGGTGATCCCCAATGCTCTTCACTTTGGCTGTGTGAGTGAGAGTGTTTTACTTTTTTGTTCTTGTTATTCTTTCTACCATTGCTTTTATCATCTATTCTTCTATTTTATCTTTACATATTTATTTGTGTCTTTTGTTTTAAAATTGTAGTCCTTATCATTCTCTTCATCTATTTCTTTTCTATATCTATTTGTATTTTGTGTATTTAGTTGTAATCTTATTTAATCTATCATTGTGTCTTTGTATTATTTTGCATAGAGTTGTGATAGTATTTCTTATTTTCTATTGAGACAATACAAATATCTCTAACAATCAAGAGCTTAAAACCCTTTTTTGTTTCAATTGAAGGAGAAATCATAGGTGTTGATTGGTAGTGGATTCAAAAATAGTTTTATCATTTTCAGAACTTAAAAAATGGAAACTTCAATGAAAACTTGATTGGCACACTTGTTTTAGAAAATAAAAAAAAAAAACCATTTTTGAAAACTGAGTTAAAATCCTTCAGCAAAAGAGAAACCAACAAATTATTGTTTTCTTTCTATTCTATGAATTTTAAATTTAAAAAACACCCAACCATTCAAGATCTCAAAAATTTATAATTTATTTTTAAATTCAATATTTTCAAATCATTTGATTTGAAAATAATTTACTAAAATTATATTTTTGAATTAACTACCAATCAGCCCCATAGAAATCTTGTAAAAAGATTGTAAGATAAGGTAATATTCTTCTTTGTTTCTCTTAGAAGATCTAGTGGCTCTCATGTGGTGATAGAAATAAGGAAACTTATATGTATATGCTATAGGTGAGATAGTATTACATTAATATGAAAGTTATGTTTTGAGATTTTATAAAGCATGATAATTTGGTAGTTTTGACATGCCTATATAATGATGTTGTGAATCAATAGATTATATCAATATGTGATATGAGAATTATAGTATGATATTTGTGATATACTTACAATTAATTATGTGATTCAAAAGGCATGTTAATATGATAGACATATGTGTTACAAATTATGTGAATTTACATTGAGACATAATTATGTTAATATATAAAAATATATTGATGTGAATTATCATGATTTTATAGTTTGCCATATAATATGGTTATTAATGTGATTAGTAACTATTTATTTGGTAAATGAAAAAAAAATTATTTGAGAATTTTAATTTTCTCATTTAAAGATATGAGCATCTCATTTTATGAGATAAGAAAAGATGAACCTAAGGGGGTTACATCTTTTGGTGGAAATATCTTGCTCTATTGGATCAATGTGGATCCAAAATTTTGAGATAATATATTGTCCAATAGACTTGGAGTCTAAAGTGTGGGCAAATAATATATATATATATATAAGAATTATTTAGTGACAATAAATCTTAAATAATGTCTCAATGAGGAGACATTACAAAATTGGAGAAGCAATTTTGATTCTTTATACTAATGGTGAATAAAAGAGAATTTCATTCATTTTGGTTAAATGTGGTGATATGTTTAAATCAATCTCAATGAGGAGATAATTTTAAACAAAAACATAAGAAATCAAAGTGTTTAAATAAATCAATGAGGGTTTATTTTCTTTGATTTAAAGTGTTTAAAAATTAACATCTTCATTTTGATTTTCATGAGAAAATCAATGGATGTCAAATTGGTATTTTCAAAAGAATATCAAAGAGACTCTTAAGAAATACACAAAAGTTGTTGAAGTGATTTTGAGATTATTTAGACAACTAAAAGTGAAAATTAGTGATTATTTGTTTGAGAAATTTTCACATGGCATTTGTGTTCACATATTTTATTTTGTGAAATATATAAAAGAAAGAAACTAAGTGAAAGTTACTTTCAAATGAGTGTGTCTTGCTTTAGCAAGTAAATAAATCAATATAAACATTGAGGTTTTTATCTTGATCTATTGAGAGTTGATCATGTGTCTTAGATGACTCATGATGAACTTTTAGAATTATAAGTCTAGATTTATCTTGGAGAATGACTTAATAGAAATGAAGAGATTTCTATTTTAAAGTGATATTTTATTATCACTATATGAGAAATGTGGGGGTGATGCTCCAAAGTTAATCAATTTATTTTATTGACAATAATTGATTAATTTCGTCATCATATCAAATAGGTGATTTAGAATTTCACATTCTAAATTATTTTGGCTATATGTGTATGGAATGGATAAATCTAGACATGCTTGGTGTCTAAAGTTATTGTTTGTAATATTTTGATACAAGAAGGAATCAATTTAAAACATAAAGGAGAATTTTAGAAACAAAGAGGTTTCTAGAATTAATATTCAAGAAAAATGTTTATCTTGGATATTGAAGTATAAAATAGTGGGGGTGTTGACTATGGTCAAACTCACTATTTTAAAGGGGTAACTATTTTAATCAAACTATGGTTAGCAACAAAGTTTGAATAAAATAATGAGAGTGTTCAAGTATGCATACATGAGAAAACAAATGACTCAAATGAAATCATTTCTACATCTCAAGGGATGTGACTTAAACTCCCTAAAGAGATTCACGGTTGATGGTAACCTATTTTAAATCAGTAACCAAACTACTATTAGGTTCAATATGTAATAACAAGTCAATCAAGTGAATAATAGTAGTACTCAAATTTTGTTCCAGCTGAGATATGAGTACTAGTGTGTTACCAAAATGAGGGTTAAAACCAAAAGATTTTTTAATAGAACTCGGTCTTGAAAAGACGTAACAAAATATTATAAGAGTTCTACCTATATAGACCAAGGGGTGGTGCCGCCCCTCATGAGAATTGGGAGTCATTCTCAAGAAAAGTCTATGAATGGAATGTGCACATGGCTATTAACGGTGCAAAAGCAAGACATTGAGGTCTCAAGTGAACATAGCAAAGGTGTGTGTGTTATCACCGGTTTATTATCAATGGATAGTGGTTCAATGCTTCGGAAACCAAAATTTCAACAATCTTTGTGATAATCACACTAAGTTAAAATTCAAGTCGAAAGACATTTTACTTTATGCACCAATGCAAAGGCTTCTGTAAAGAGTGATTATTTAATCAAGTGGGAGAATATTATATTTTAATATAATGTTTGATTGATTAAATAAGTGTAACAAAAAGTGATTATTTAATCTAGTGGGGGAATGTTATATTATTTCATATAATATAATGTTAGATTAAATAATGTGATAAAATGTGATTTGTCACACAAATGTGATTTTTCACACCTTATAACATATTATTGAGAGTCACAAAATTGGACACATGTGTGTGCCAAAATGTGACATATTTTGGAGTTACAAAATCAGCTACAAATTTGTAACTCCCAAATATTACCCAATAATGTGTAGATTGTATGTTACACATTTGATATTGGATTTCACAAAGCCTTTATGAAATATGGTTGTTGAAGACATGTTTTTAACTCCCATTAGGTGTTTGGAGGTTACAAAATCATGTGGGAAAGGATTTGGAACGTTTTGGAAAAATAACATTTTTGAGCTGAAAATGGCCTGTGGCCGCAGCCAAGAGCATTGGTGGCCGCGGCCTGGGGGACAACGAGCCACGGCCGTGACCAGGCATGCTGGTGGCCGCGGCCAAAGAAGTATTCAGCCAATTTTCAATCTTTTTTTCCACTTTGAACGGTTCTAACACCCCAAGTAACTCCCCAAACTCCTTTTTAATTCCATAAACATCCAATTAATCATTGGTAATAGCCATGGAGGTTGGTGAAATTTGAAATTCAAAGGGTGTCTCAAAACTCTATAAATATAAGCCTAATGCTCACTTGTAAGACAACTCTATTTCTATCCACTAAAGCACTTAGCTAGAAATACACCAAAAAGCTTGATTATTCCAGAGAGCTATTTCCAATATTGAGAGAATCCCTTAGTGCTTGATATAGGGGGAAATAAACTTTTGGGCAAAGGTTGTAAACATTGTTCAAGTTGGTGATCCCCAATGCTCTTCACTTTGGCTGTGTGAGTGAGAGTGTTTTACTTTTTTGTTCTTGTTATTCTTTCTACCATTGCTTTTATCATCTATTCTTCTATTTTATCTTTACATATTTATTTGTGTCTTTTGTTTTAAAATTGTAGTCCTTATCATTCTCTTCATCTATTTTTTTTCTATATCTATTTGTATTTTGTGTATTGAGTTGTAATCTTATTTAATCTATCATTGTGTCTTTGTATTATTTTGCATAGAGTTGTGATAGTATTTCTTATATTCCATTTAGACAATAAAAATATCTCTAACAATAACAACGTTTAATAACAGGGGCCAATGCCCTAATCTCAGTGCAGGTGTAATTTTCTTACCTCAGGTCTTGTGTGATTGATGAAACAACCTCGAGTGCAATCCATGTTTTGAGCCTCGCAAAAACCCTAGTCACAATGCAAGTATGCACTTATTAAAACTCAACTCTAAATCCCGAGTTCCAATCAAAACCCTAACCCTTGGAATCACTATTCTTAGTTAACGGGGCACTAGAAACATCCCCTATGCCCCCAAGTAGGCCCCCAAAATACATTCCTGATGTCCCGAGCCTGAATCCCAAAATTCAGAAAAAACACACATTTGGAGCACCTGGCGCGATCGCGCCCATAGAAACTTTGGGGGTTCTTGGGCACTGGCACGGTCGCGCCCTACCCTAGCGCGGCCATGCTACAAGCTCCAAAACCTCAAATCAAATTCAAATTACCTAGTTTTTGGGACACTAGCACGATCGTGCCACAACCTAGCTCGGTCGCACTAGGTTGCCAAAATGCCCAGAAACCAAAATATCATTTCCCAATTGTTTCCCCTGCATTTTGTTGCGCTTTTCCAGCCTCTAAACCAAACCCAAAATCAATTCTCAACCTATTCCCCAACAATTTTCACCAAGATAAACCTTAGCATAACTAATACAACCTAAAGATAACAACAATATAACAGAAACACCAATTATCCAACAAATCACCAATTTGTATTTTTTGGGTCTCAAACCAAACTTTTATCCCTATAATTCGAGAATTACCTCTCAAAACTTGAATCCTAGCAGCAACCAAGCATCAACAACAATTACAAATGTAATTCTATACCTATTTGTCCCACTTAAACCACCCAAAACATGTAAAACTCATAAATTCAAGCAAAAACTTCAAAGGGACTTAAGAACACCCGCAAGAACATAAAACTTCTGAATGTGAGAATTAACTTACAGAATTTCGAAATCCCGGGCTGGTTTTGAAGTCCTCAACAACTTCTAATCCTCCAAGAAGTCTCTATTTTCCTCTAATCCCCAATATCAACTTGATCTTGCTCTTGAGCTTTGGGTCTTTGAGAATGCTCTTCAAAAGTGGCCAAAGTAACACTAGAGGATGCCTTGAACGTTAATGGAAGCTTCTACAACACTTAGCCAAAATTTACTACTCAATGGTCAAATGACCTTTCTACCCTCCATCTCACATATCCTCAATACTAGTCCCTAATGGTACTTTGGTCATTTAACCTAAAAATTCCTACTAACCTGAATAATACCTCAAAGTCCCAATTAAATCCACCACCCACAATTATTTTTCCCAAATATATCTCATATTCCATAACTTCCCAAAATACGCAAAATTACTAAAATACCCTTTGGCTCACCCCGAGCTGGGTATAAATCCATGTTGTGACTTTTCTGCTAAATTTCTCAAAAGGATCGACGTATGTCAAATATCACAATTATATCCACATAATAATGTGGTCTCAAACACATAGCATATAAAAAAACTATTATGTCATCGTGTCAAAATTACGAAAATGCTATTTTTTTAAAACAAAAATGGGTCTTTAAACACATTTAATACACATAGTCATGCATACTCAATCATATAAGCATATAAATCACATAATTCAGTTAATTAACCCAATATTACCCCACATTCCTTCCTGGCACGCTTATCCATGCACTTAATTTTAATAGGGATTTCGGGGAGTTACAGCTGAGATTGAGGGGCTTTCTTCCATAACTTTGTTTAGTAGAAAAACCTTAGAGACGGAAAAACTTTGATATAGAATAAAGGTTTAGAGATAGAGATTTTTTATTGTTGGGGGATAAGGCTAATTACCTTGGTTTTGTATTACAACTCAAACCAATAATCACAAGTAATCTAACTCTAATGGAAGATAATCACAAAGTACATAAACACAAATAAATGAGTGTAGAGTTGACATTTCTTGAAGAAGAATCTTCTAACATAAAATCATAAGTCCATGATTTTATGTGAACCACAAATGTTACAAGGCTGGGCACAAATGAAGATTTTTTTTTCCAAAAATCTTTATTCCTAGCTTCTCCTTGGAATTGCTTGAAACTACAATAATGGAATGAGATTGGGATTCACAAGCCATGATCTTTCATACAAGTCAAGCTTTCTTGATGTAGATCTTGGAGAAAACTAGAAATCTTGAAAGTTATATAGAGAGAAAGTTCTTTTAGAGAGATGTGAGTGATCAAGTCACCAATTAATTCAAATGAATCCTTTAAATAGTATAGGAACTTCAATATACTCAACCAATGAGATTAGAGCATTTTAATTTTAATTTTGGAGCCAAAAATACGTCACTGCTTGGGGCATTAATACAGAGGCATCTACATTGCTTCACCTATGGGAGGCGACGCATCACCGAAAAGTGCCTAGGAGAAAAAACCCCAGTAGGCGACACAACATCTGGGTTTTGGATTGCTTGACTTGCCTGGGTTTTTGATTGCTTGATCACACTTTTCAACTTTCTCTGGCTCTCAAAGACCATAAGTTTCTCCAAGAAAATCATCAAGCATTGCTTGACTTGCATGATTTCTAAGGCTTGTTAAATCCCAATTCTCATTCTACTTTAGTGAAGCTTTAAGCAACAATTGGAAGGCTTGGAATAGAGATTTTGGACAACAATTCAATTCATGTATAAGCCTTTTGATGTTCCCCAAGTTTGAAGATTCAAGTTGCTCAAAACAAAAGGTTGTATCTCTCTAAACCTTAACTTTGTATTTATGTCATTCTATTGTGTTTATGTTGTTAGTATTGATGATTAAATATTTCTAAGTTCATCTTATAATCATTTAATCACTTAGTCCTTTATTATCAAGATTTGCATTCATATCATGAATATGGTTCTTTGATGATCAAGATTTGCATTCATACTTTGAATAAGGTTTTGATTAGCATCTAGGGTTTATAATATTAAACTATTTAGAATATGCATTGTTGATTAAGAAAGTGTAAACCATAAATTCCCAACAATATATATATTCAAACTTGTTTTGCGGTGTAAAAGCTTTATTCAGTTTATCAAAGTTACTTAAGGCCTCGAACGACCCATTTTTAAAAAAGTTGATTGAAAGGGTCGAGTTGACCAGTAGGATTTCACTGTCATTTTCTAGTGAGTTTAGTCTTAGAAAATTGGGTTGTTACATTCTATATGGAACAACCGAAGGGTTTCATTCTTCACAAGGTGCAGGAAGCGCCATCTGGGTGAATGTCGGGCAAAGGCTTGCTATCTGTGCAGGGTGGTGGGACACCTCAAGAAAGACTGTCCAATAGTGAAGAAGGAGGAATCAAGGAAGGTACACAGCTTGACTCCAACTCGAGTGTTCACCTTGACGCAGGCAAAGGCCGAGGCTAGTCCCTTGGTAGTGACAGGTCACCTTTACAGCGCTGGCTCTTCGTATACTATATTGATTGACTCTGGTGCTACACATTCGTTTGTTTCTAGTAAGGTAATTGATAGATTGTGTAGACCTAGTGAGTATTATACTACGAGGTTTGGGACTATACTGCCTACAGGGGAACTGGTAGATTTTAGGTTATGGATTAGAGCACTGCCAATGATGGTATATGGTAGGGAACTATCAATAGACTTGATCGAGTTGAGTATGGAAGATTTTGATATGATCTTGGGGATGGATTGACTGGTCAGATATGGGGCTACTATAGACTGCAGAAAGAAGATGATGACTTTTGAGCCTGAGGGAGAGGATCCCTTTGTTTTCGTGGGTGCGGTGCATGGACCCCGCATACCCATGATATCAGCATTGAGAGTTAGAGACCTATTACAGGGAGGTTGTATAGGTTTCGTAGCTAGTGTGGTGGATACTACCAGAGTTATGCCAGCAGGGTCGGGAGAGACCAAGTTGGTTTGTGAGTTCTTGGATGTGTTTCCTGAGGATTTACCAAGGTTTCCACCGCACAGGGAGATTCAGTTTGTCATCGAGTTAGCGCCGGGGACAAAGCCAGTGTCGAGGGCGCCATATACAATGGCTCCAGCAAAATTAAAAGAATTGAAGATACAACTATAAGAGCTTCTTGATTTGGGGTTTATCAAGCCTAGCTACTCACCATGGGGTGCTCCAATTTTGTTTGTGAAGAAAAAGGACAGGACTTTGAGGATGTGTATAGACTAACAGGAACTGAACAAGTTGACCATAAAGAAAAAAATACCCTTTACCAAGGATCGATGACCTGTTCGATCAGCTGCAGGGAAAGACAGTATTCTCAAAGATTGATCTTAGATCTGGTTATCACCAGCTGAGGATCAAGGACGAGGATATACCGAAGACGGCCTTTTGAACGAGGTATGGGCATTATGAGTTTCTAGTCATGTTGTTTGGTTTGACCAATTCCCCAGCAGCATTCATGGACTTGATGAACAGGGTATTCCAGGACTTCCTAGACCAGTTTGTGATTGTCTTTGTTGACGCGGTTCTTTGCCAACAGGTAATTAAGAAAATAAGAGAAAGAGATTAGTGCTTAATAATGAACCGAAACGGATGAATGATCTTTAAATGGACTGGTGACACAATTACGTTTTTAGGTAGTTCAAAGGTTAAAATCCTTCTACTCCACCAGCCAATATTATTGCTATATTTCTGGTATTCTTTACAGGGTATTTCGTTACACAATAGAATCCAACCCTTTCCAACTCCCAGGGTCTCCATATTTATAGGAGAGGGCACCGGGGAGTTGGTAAGGGGGGTCATCCCGTGACCCTCTTACCCATCATGTCACTCCTGTGACATTCATGATTAATTCCTAAAACCTGACAAATGAAGTGTGGTCTAATCAACGGGTAAGGGGGATAATGGGCCGCACGGCCCAACCCAGTCGTGGGTGCTTGAATACGCACGTTCATGCTGCGTGTCCGAGAATTCAAGGATATATCAAACACGTGATGTCTAATATATGCACGTTTACATTGCGTGGTTGACTTTATAAAAGGTCATAGCTTCCAACTCAAGCTCGTATCCTTAGCTCGATGCCTTCTCGACCTGCGGCCTTCACAGTCCTGACTCCGCCCTTAAGTAATCTTGGCGAACCTTTGGCTACCTCGAGCTAAAGAGGTAGGACCTGACGACAGCAGCTCCGGTCATGGGGTATCCACGTGGCTGATATAATTAGGCCATATCTCAGCTCGCTAATAGCCCGTTGGAAAATCAGGGCGTACATTTGCCCCCCAAGCCCCTGCTCGTGGTACACGACGTCGTGTAAGGCCACAGTGGGGGCTTTTAGGCTTCTCCATGGACTCTCCATATTCCACCTTTTACGCAGGCGATGAATACGTGGATCATCGTGGTTGGTGACGGTACGTCTTCCTAGAACCGCATTAAATGGCCTAGTCTATACCCAGCCGTTGTTTCGCCTTTCGAGTGGAGAGCCTCGGATCCCACATCAGGGAAATCCAACGGCCCTCCTTACGTGGCCTTTCATGTATATAAAAGGGGTGGCCACCTTACGCATGGGCCACCCGTTTATTTGAAAATTTTCTGAATTTCCCTTCTTCTTCTCTCTTCTAATCCTCAAAAAACCCTCTTTTTCTCCCGGTTACCGTTCCCAGCATTCCAGAAGATTAGGCGCAAGGGTTCCTTTGAGGTTTTGGAACAAGTCACTCCATCGAGGCCCCAACCCAGATGACCCCTTCATCCCTCCCACAGCAAACTACTTCGTAAGTTTTCTGACTGTGCACGCTTTAAATTTTCTTTTCACTGTAGCTTAGGTAAATAGTTCCTATAGCTGCATGCAAGGTTTTGTTGGTTTTTTGTGGGTATGAAGGGAGAAAGCTTTTAGGTTAGGGTATCGCTTGTAGAAGAAAATCATTTAGGAGCATGGCTTATAGGGTGCATTTTGTGGGGAAACCTTCTGGGTAGATTTTTGGGTATGCTTGTTCAAAATATCCAGCATTTTGGGTGCAAAACCGGGTAGCTTAGGGGACACGCTTCACAGGCGGTTTTGCACCTCTTGCCTACTAAAACTTTCCTTCCAAGGCAAACTTTTATCCTGACCCTCCTGACACACGAATTCCGAGTAATCGAGGATCTGTTGGGAGCACAGACGCGTGTTCACAGAACCGTGTGGTCTCACTCTCCACGGGCTGAGCTTACCTCAGCACGTGCAAAGGAAACATTCCTTCAGACTCTTTCTTATGCTTAGGTCGCCCTTTCTGAAATTTCTTCTTTTGTTCGCTAGGCGACCAGATGGGACCCAAGAAGAATGCTCCCAAGAAGACCGTAGGCAGCTCGTCCTCCCAACAGTACAGAGGAAAGGAGGTGATGACAAACTCCCCAATCCCCGTCTTTGGGTCGGTCGTGAAGTGGGAGCTCGAGGTGGCGCCCGACGCTTTTTTCGAGGTCGAGAGGATCGTCTCAAAGATCACCAACCAGGGGAGAGTGAATAAAATATTCCTCTCCCACAACATCGAGCTGGGGAGGGGCGCCCTGATCGCCCGACCTCCCCTAGAAGGTGAGCGGAGCTGCGTGCCGCTCGACGAGGAATATGCAGCCTGGAGTGACGAGCATTTCAAGGCTGGGGCCTTTCTCCCGCTAGACCAATATTTCGCCGACTTCCTCAACTATGTGAAGTTGGCACCTTTTCAGCTCCCCCCCAACTCCTACCGTTTGTTGGCGGGGTTAAGATATCTGTTCTTGAAATAGGAGTGGGAGGTCCCCACTCCTGCAGATATCCTATATTTTTTTTGCCTCAAGGCCAGCCTGGAGTAGCGGGGGCGAGGCGACGGGTTCTATTACTTGACCCGATTTCCAAATACGGCTGCGGTCATCGAGCTGCCCAGCCACCCCAACGACTTCAAAGACTAGTTCTTTATGTCCAAGGGGTTTCGCAACTGCGAACTGCACTACTTCAACCATCCTCGTAAGTGCCTTTTACTCTTAGCTTGTAAGTTAAGTATTGGTTAGCTCCCCCCTTTATCCATTTCTGACTTAGAATAATTCTGCAGCCATTTTCGTGAGGACAGACAATTCTGTGATCCTCTGGAGTCAGTACGAGACACTGGCGGGTTTGCCCCCCAGTGAAAAGGACTATCGCCAACTCGTGACAAACGAGACGATGTTGGCGTGCAAATTGATCTCTCCGAGCCAGACTTTGGCCCTAAGGAGACCCCGGGGGCTTCCCCCAGCTCGCGAGATGAGGCCCATCCCTGAGGAGGAGGCCGCGGGGGAAGGAGAGGATGAGGACGAGGAGGACGAGGTGCCCCTCGTAAGGACGAGGAGGAAGCGAGCGCTGGAGGTCGCCCAAAGAACGGACGAGGAGAGGATCCGGTCCGGAGCAGCCGCAAGTCCCTCTGGGCAAGGTAATCCTTACATGTTCAGGGGCTTAGATAGGGCCACCGCCGATCCTTGGTTAGCTAGGTTTAATCCCAACCAGCCCGTCCAACTCCATCGAAACAACCGCGACCTCGACGTAACCCTACTCCAGTGTGTCGACCGGCTTGTGCTGGATTACAAGAGTAGCCGCCCTAGGGGTACTGTAGTCGTAGACAACACCCTAGCCTTTAGGTCAGCCTTATTCGAGGAGTATGGAACCAACCTTCGGCCATGGCCCTCGCTCCGTGAGGGTACCGTAGCTCCAAGTCTTAGGCAGTACGTAGAAGAGTCTAGTCCTGAGCCAGTTTCGGACCCAGAACCCGTGCCAGCCCGCGAAGTCATTGTCTTAGATTCCCCCGCAGAAGCTCCGGGGCCGATGGTCATGACCATAGATTCCTCTTCTAGCTCGGGGGGTAGGATCCCTTATAATATATGTTTTTGAATTCCGTTCTCTTTATCCTCATTGTTCTTGCATAAATGCTAACTTGTATACAAATGTTGCTTTTGTTTTGCTAGAAGAGATGTCTCAGCCCGGGAACAAGGATTTGCGAGCTAGGTTCACTAGAGGGAACTCCTCCGCCAGGACCTCCGGGCCCATGGTGAAGAAGCTCCGGGTGGCAAAGAAGGTCGCTGGGACACCAACAAAGTCCCCTGCAAAGGGGAAAGACCAGACCCCAGCTGCCTTGGCCAAGGTACCTCCACCTCCTGCTGCAATGGAGAAGATGCCCCCGCCCCCTCCACGAGCTCCCACCTTCGTTCAGGATATGGAGATGGAGCCCGGGACTTTGGCAGCTGCCGCCACCGAGGTGCGCATTCTGGTGGACCCCCAGGCCCTGGAGAAAATTCCTGACGTCTTTCGGGGGACGGTGTACGAGACAGCGACCTACACCGTCGACAACTATTACGGGGCCACCGAAAGGGACCTGCAGGCAATCGAGACAAGGAGCCCGAAGAGCGTGATGGAGTCTTCATTGGGAATGGCTCTAACGGTAAGCTGGCTTTGCTCTTGTATACTTTGGTTACCAAGCTTTGTCTTGTCTCTTTTTTTTTTTTTTAAGGCAGTTGCCTCTGTCTTGTAGGGCGCTCTGGCTCTTCACCAGAGCATATCCAGGTCTAAGGCTCGGCTCATGAGGGACGAGTACCAGGAAATTTTGGCCACCCATCAAACGACCTTGGCCGCCCTGCAGGTGGCCCAACAGCAGGAAAAAGAGGCCAAGGATGCCTTGGCGGCCGTCCGGGCTGAGCTGGACGTAGCCCGTCCTAAGCTTCAAGAGGCCGAGGCTACCAAGGCCGCCCTTGCTGCCGCGGTGGCCGAGCTGGACTCTGCGATGACAGGAGCTGAGGAGGCCAAGGCCGCCTTGGCAGCGGAGAAGGCGGCCTCCAGCTCTTCCATGGAGGACATGCTCTACCATTGTTGGATCTTCAACTCGAACGGCGACTTCTCCTTTTTAGGAGCGGACTGGGAGGACTTCTGAGAAGGGTTCAAAGCTCGCCTCCAGCAAGAGGCGCCTTCTGAGACTGGGGAGGCCTCCACAGTGGCCGAGCAGGAGGGCGAGACGGCGACCTCCACGGAGCAGCCCGGTGGAGCCTAAGGCCTTTCACTTTTTCTTTTTACATATATATATATATATTATTTTTTGTAACTTTATATGAGGTTTTTTCACCTCGAGACATTTGGTTTTAGTCAATTTTTTATTCTATGCACCTTAGTTTGCTTTTCTTTTTCTTGGTGCCATGATTGATACTCTTATATTTTTCTGGGAAAAACATATTAATCAATCTCGATCCAATTTTTAAGACAAATCCTGGTTGAATCCCGGACCTTGCTTTAAAAACTTAGTTCGCGTTAATTCTTTGACTAATATCTTGTGCTTTTTAAGAAAAACAATGATTAATCAATTTGAATCAACTTCTAAGTTTTAAGACCTGGTTATGTCCAGGACGTTATTTTGAAAACTTAGTTCGCGTTAATTCTTTGACTAATGTCTTGTGCTTTTTAAGAAAAACACTGATTAATCAATTTGAATCAACTTCTAAGTTTTAGGACCTGGTTATGTCCAGGACGTTATTTTGAAAACTTAGTTCGCGTTAATTCTTTGACTAATGTCTTGTGCTTTTTAAGAAAAACACTGATTAATCAATTTGAATCAACTTCTAAGTTTTAGGGACTGGTTACATCCAAGATAGGACTTAGTTTGTGTTAATCCTTCATCAATATGTCGTGTGTTTAAAAAAAAAACATCGACCAATCGATTTGAATCAACTTCTAAGTCCTTAAGGAGACCTGGTTATATTAGCCAGGTACCATATGCCCCCCAAGTAATTAGGAAAGGGTCTTTCGTGGTTACTTGAGATTACATTTGCAAATATACACAATAAGGAAAGAAGATTTAATTCTCATTGCTTAATACATCAGAAATGGCCTTTCTGAGTAAGCCTTACAAGGGTGTCATTGATAATACTTCTTCAAGTGGATGGCGTTCCAAGCTCGTGGGACCGCTTCTCCATTAAGTCGGGCTAACTTGTAGGTTCCTTCCTTTATGACCTCGGCTATTTGATAAGGCCCTTCCTAGTTTGGTCCCAGCACTCCATCTTTGGGATCCTTGCCAGCTAAGAAGATTCTCCTGAGGACCAGGTCGCCAATGCTAAAAGCGCGTTTTTGGACCCTTGAGTTGAAATAACGCGTAATTTTTTGTTGGTAATGCGCGAGCTGGAGCTGTGACTCTTCTCGCCTTTCATCAATCAGGTCGAGGGATGAGCAAAGTAGTTCATGATTGCGATCCTGGTCATATGCCTGGACTCTATGAGAATATACTTTTAACTCAACAGGACGGATGGCCTCGCTCCCAAAAGCCAGGGAGAAAGGAGTATGCCCCGTAGAGGTCCGATGCGAGGTCCGATATGCCCACAATACCTGAGGGAGCTGTTCTGGCCAGACCCCTTTGGCTTCGGCTAACCTCTTCTTAAGGCTCACCTTTAGTGTCTTATTAACAGCCTCGACCTAGTCGTTCGCCTGAGGATAGGCCACGGAGGAGAAACTTTTCATGATACCGTACCTTTCACAAAATTCGGTGAAGAGGTCGCAGTCGAACTGAGTCCCGTTATCGAATACGATTTTCTTCGGCAGCCCGAATCGGCAAATAATGCTCTTGACTACGAAGTCAAGGACTTTCTTGGAAGTGATCGTTGCCAAAGGCTCTGCCTCAGCCCACTTTGTGAAGTAGTCAATAGCCACCATGGCGTAGCGGACCCCGCCCTTTCCAGTAAGGAGGGCGCCAACCAAGTCGATTCCCCAGACTGCAAATGGCCATGGGGAGGAGATCATCTTCAGCTCGACTGGGGGAGCTCGGGAAATTGTGGCGAATCGCTGGCACTTGTCGCACTTCTTGACATACGAGATCGAGTCCTTTGATAGAGTGAGCCAGTAATACCCTTGCCTTAAGACTTTTAGGGCCAAGCTTTGCCCCCCAGTGTGATCCCCGCAAAACCCTCATGCACTTCCTGCAGGATGGCCTTTGCTTCGCCTGGTAGAACACATCGTAGGAGAGGTAGGGAATGCCCACGTCGGTACAACATCCCATCTATCACCGAATGCCTTGGGGCCTGGTACAGTACCCGCCGTGCGTCATTACATCCTTCGGGTAACTTTCCTTCGGTGAGGTACTCGAGGATGGGAGTCATCTAGGTCGGTCTGGCGTCAATCATCTCGACCTCTGGCCCGACCTCTTTTATACTTGGTTTTTCTTGGAATTCCACCGGTACTAACCCCAGCATCTCCGTCTCTCCGGAGGTAGCGAGCTTGGCGAAGGCGTCTGTGTTAGCGTTCTGCACTCGAGGTATCTGCTCGATTGTGCCTCGTTCAAATGCGGACAGCTTGGCTTTTACCTTGGCCAGGTAAGTAGCCATCCTGGCTCCTCGTGCTTGATATTCACCTAGCACCTGGTTTACCACAAGCTGGGAATCACTGAAGCATTGAACGGAACTGGCCTTCAGCTCCTGGGCTACCCTCAGTCCGGCCAGCAAAGCTTCGTATTCGGCCTCGTTGTTGGAGGCCTTGAATCTGAATCTCAACACTGAGTGGAATCTATGCCCTTCAGAGGATATTAAAATGATTCCAGCCCCGGACCCGTTCTCATTAGATGAGCCATCCGTGAAGATCTTCCATGACGCCGGGGGTGAGGTGACCTGGGGTGACTCTTCCACAGGATCCTCCCTGAATCCTGTGCATTCTACCACAAAATCATCCAGGGCCTGACTCTTTATGGCTGTTCGGGGGGTGTACAAAATTTCAAACTGACTGAGTTTGATAGCCCACTTTAACAGACGTCCCGATGCTTCAAGATTTTGCAAAACCTGCCTTAAAGGCTGATCGGTCATGATGTGTATTGAGTGGGACTGAAAATACGGCCTGAGCTTTCGGGAGACCGTGATAAGACAGAACGCCAATTTTTCCATCAACGGGTATCGGGATTCAGCCCCGAGAAGTCTCTTGCTGATGTAGTAGACCGGTTTCTGAACCCGGTCTTCTTCTCGAACCAATAAGGCACTAGCTGCATCCTTTGTGATAGATAGGTAGAGGAAAAGGGGCTCCCCTCCCTTTGGTTTGGACAATACGGGCGGCTCGGCCAGATGTGCCTTTAGGTCGAGGAAAGCACCCTCGCACTCCTTGGTCCACTTGAACTTCTTATTTCCTCGAAGCAGGTTGTAGAATGGCAGGCACTTGTCGGTGGATTTTGAAATAAACCGATTTAGGGCTGCCACCCTTCCTGTCAGGCCTTGGACGTCTTTACGCGACCTGGGTGAGGGAAGCTCGAGTAATGACCTGATCTTATCGGAATTAGCCTCGATTCCTCTAGTGTTGACAATGAAACCCAAGAATTTTCTAGACGCGACCCCGAAAGTGCACTTCTGAGGGTTAAGCCTCATGTCGTATTCTCTTAGTATCTTGAAGCATTCTTCCAGGTCGGAAGCATGGTTATCGGCAGTCTTTGACTTGACCAGCATGTCATCAACGTACACTTCCATGTTCTTCCCGATCTGGTTGGCGGACATTCTATTCACTAATCTCTGGTATGTAGCACCGGCGTTCTTCAGCCCGAATGGCATGACCTTGTAACAATAGACGTTAGTTGGGGTCATGAAGCTGGTGTGCTCCTGGTCCGCCGGATTCATGGCGATCTGATTATAGCCTGATTACGCGTCCATAAAGGACATGAGCTCGTGCCCTGCCGTGGCATCCACCAATTGGTCAATCCTTGGCCAGGGAAAACAATCTTTGGGGCAGGCTTTATTCAGGTCAGAGAAGTCAATACAGGTCCGCCATTTCCCGTTGGGCTTCAGGACCAGCACGGGGTTGGTGATCCAAACCGGAAACTTGGCTTCACGGATAAAGCCGCATTTCTTGAGCCGGGCTACTTCTTCTTCTAAGGCCTCAGCCCGAGTTGTTCCCAGGCGCCTCTGCTTCTGGGACTTTGCAGGGACGCTCTTATCCAAATGAAGGGTGTGCATGATGACATTCGGACTGATTCCCACCATGTCCTCATGTGACCATGCAAACACATCCAGGTTATCCTGCAAAAATTTGATTAGCTCCGCTTTCCTCTTGCCACAGAGGTTTTTCCCGAGCTTAACCATCCGTGAAAGATTTTGTGGATCGATGTTTACTTCCTCGAGCTCTTCAATAGCTTGGAGCTCAGACTTGTCCTCGCCTATTCGGGGGTCAATATCCTCACTTAGGACGATACTTTCCCCCTCGGCGCCCTGAGGTTTTTCAATCTCAGGATTAGTCAAAGGTTCATGAGATTCCTCTCCTCCACCTTGGATGGCCATCGTTAGCTACCCGAGTTTCGATTTTCCCTTCATGGAAATGCTGTAGCATTCCCTGGCAGCAAGCTAATCGCCACGGACCATGCATATCCCCGTGGAAGAAGGGAATTTCAGCGCGAGATGGCGAACGGAGGTGATGGCCTCAAAAGCTATAAGTGTGGGTCGGCCCAAAATAGCATTGTATGCAGCGGGGCAGTCGATGACCACGAACTTGAGGAGTTTTGAGACTGTCCGAGGTCCCTCTCCTAAGGTGATCACCATCTTGATCGTCCCTATAGCCGCTGATCCTTCTCCCGAAAAACCATACAGCATCATGGAGGTCGCCTTCAGCTCGGTGACAGTCAAACCCATCTTCTCCAGCGTGGACCGGAATAGAAGGTTTACCGAGCTCCCATTATCGATCAGCACTCTCCTAACCCTCCGATTAGCGAGCTGCACTGCTACGACCAGAGGGTCGTTATGAGGGAACTGAACATGGCTAGCATCTTCTTCCGTAAAAATGATTGGTTGCCTCTCCAATCGCTGTTGCTTTGGCAGATGCTGCTCCGGGACGAACTCTACTCCATTATGCGCCTTGAGTTCGTTTACGTACCTCTTTTGGGCACCCCTGCTCGTGCCAGCCAAATGCGGACCTCCCGAGATTGTGGATATCTCTCCTCCTATCACTAGAGGAGGGACGTCTTGATCTACCCAAGACCCAGGCTGACTGACCGGGACTTCAGGAGCAGGTCGGCTTGTTGGAACCCTGTTCCGCGCGTACTGAGCCAAGGGGCCAGCTCTGATGAGAGTTTCGATCTCATCTTTCAAATGCCTACAATCATCGGTATTGTGGCCATTGTTGTTGTGGAAACGGCAGAACTTGGAGGTGTCTCTCTTCCCCTTCTGGTGTTTTAACGGCTCCGGCTTCTTCCAGGGGAGGCGAGCAGAGTTCGCTAGGAAGATGTTCTCCCTAGAGTGGGTGAGCTTTGTATAAGTCGCGTAGACCGGCTTAAATTTTTCTACGGACTTATTCTTCTTTGGGCCGTGCAGGTTGCCCTCGCCGTTCCCCTTTCTTTTGCCTCCACCGAACTGGTTATTCTGCGAAACGTTCTGGGTCGCTGTCACGACCTCCGTTCCCACTCCAGCGGGCTGCTCAGGGACCTGGCTGGTTCCTACAGCTGAGGCTTGGGCCTCCTCCAAGTTGATCCACCCTTGGGCCCTATTTAGGAATTTGTTTACTGAGCTGACTCCCTTCCTTTGTATTTCATTCCAGAGTCCCCCTCCGACAAGGATTCCAGTTCTCAAAGCCATGAGCTTGGAGCTGTCATCTGCGTCTCTGGCCCGAGCAGCGACGATCGCGAACCTGCTCAGGTAAGCCTTCAAAGGCTCGTCGGGTTGTTGCCTCAAGTTAGCCAGGGAGTCGGCCTTGACGCAGGCAGTCTAGGAGGCTCGGAATGCCCTTTTGAAGTCAGTGGAGAAAGTTTTCTAGGAGCTGATTGATTGTTTCTTGCTTTGTTTGAACCACTGTCTGGCTGGCCCGGTCAGTGTGGAGGGAAATATCAGACACCTCAGCTCAGGGCCAATGTTGTGGGCCATCATCAGGGTATTGAACATCCCTAGATGATCCGACGGATCTCCGTCTCCGTTGAATTTGGACAGGTGCGGCATACGGAAACCGGGTGGGTATGCCATTGCTGCTATGCTGGGGGCGAAGAGCTCAAGCTCATCTTCTGAATCATATTCGTCTTTTTCTTTCTCCGACAGGAGCTTCCTCATTAGCTCCTCCATCTGAGCAAGGCACTCAAGGGTTTTGTCCTGATTTCCTTGGTTACTCCGGGGCTGTTCAACAGCTCCGGATCCATTGTATACGTTTGGTGGGTTATTGCCCCTCCTATCTTGAGATAGGTTATTTGGGACATTACCGCCGTTACGTACCTCAGACAGGTCTCCCCCTGAGCGAGCATGGCTGCCACCTCCTACTGGGTCCCCCCTATGAGAGTTAAGGTGATCTCGTAGGTCGCCCCTCGGGGTGGCTTGAGGACTTTGCGCCGAGCTTAAGCGTTGACGCAGGTCTCCGCCAGAAAGGTCACTCCGGCGACTGCCGGTCCAGTAGCTCCCGTTAGAGAAGCTCAGAGTCCGCCTCTGGGGGTGAGGATCTGGGCTCCCTCTGGGCGCCCTGCTACGACGGGAAGGTCCTGCGAATGGCGGGTTTCTCCTGCTGCTTCCATAAGCTGGAATATCTCGGATAGGCCGAGGAGGAGACGGATATCTTATTGGTGACGAAGGATGTCTGACCGGGGATGCGATCCTGGTTTCGTCAAGGCGGATCAAGTTAGGTAGGGGCCTTTCGGCCCTGCCAACCTGCGGGCCCTGCGCCTGGCGATCTGGACGAGGCGCAGAACGGCTGGCAGGGACGGGCTGGTGCTGTGAGCCCTCCTCGGATCTCCTTCTAGAATTCCCTCGAGCCCTCCTGGGCGCGCTCGAGGCTGGTAGTGAGCTAGGAGTTGAAGTTCGGACCGAGCGGCTATACTGCTGTTCGGCTCTAGGTATTTCTTCGAAGTTTGCCTCTCGGCGGTGCAATGAGGGAGTAGAGTTGGACGTCAGAGGTCTGACTGAGTGGCTAGGCCTGGACCGATTACCCCGGTGGGACTTACAAGTCTCGCCTTTCCTCTTTCCGACGTTAGCGTCAGTTGTAAGAGGGGGTAGTCGGGCCAACACCTCCTTAATCTGTTGACTAGCTTTCGCCAGTTGGCTCCTCAGCTGAGCGTTCTCCATCTCTACCGCCGTGTAAAAATCCGGGTTTGGATTAGGTGGCCGGGGTGCCGAACTTCCAGTGTCATCCTGGCCTATCGGCTGCTTGCTCGGCCGCTGCTGGACTTCAAGATTTTGCTCACCGGAGATGGCAGCGTGATGAGCCTCCTGCCCATCATGTTGTTCCGCCTCGTTACCGTGTCTTGATCGAGTGGTCACCATAGTTGGATATTCGCGATAGCACCAATCTAACAAGCTCTCAATGAAAGCACCAAATTGTTGATGCGGTTCTTCGCCAACAGGTAATTAAGAAAATAAGAGAAAGAGATTAGTGCTTAATAATGAACCGAAACGGATGAATGATCTTTAAATGGACTGGTGACACAATTACGATTTTAGGTGGTTCAAAGGTTAAAATCATTCTACTCCACCAGCCAATATTATTGCTATATTTCTGGTATTCTTTACAGGGTATTTCGTTACACAATAGAATCCAACCCTTTCCAACTCCCAGGGTCTCCATATTTATAGGAGAGGGCACCGGGGAGTTGGTAAGGGGGGTCATCCCGTGACCCTCTTACCCATCATGTCACTCCTGTGACATTCATGATTAATTCCTAAAACCTGACAAATGAAGTGTGGTCTAATCAACGGGTAAGGGGGATAATGGGCCGCACGGCCCAACCCAGTCGTGGGTGCCTGAATACGCACATTCATGCTGCATGTCCGAGAATTCAAGGATATATCAGACACGTGATGTTTGATATATGCACATTTACATTGCGTGGTTGACTTTATAAAAGGTCATAGCTTCCAACTCCAGCTCGTATCCCTAGCTCGATGCCTTCTTGACCTGCGGCCTTCACAGTCCTGACTCGGCCCTTAAGTAATCTTGGCGAACCTTTGGCTACCTTGAGCTAAAGAGGTAGGACCTGACGATAGCAGCTCCGGTCATGGGGTATCCACGTGGCTGATATAATTAGGCCATATCTCAGCTCGCTAATAGCCTGTTGGAAAATCAAGGCATACAGTCTTCATCGACAATATCTTAGTTTACTCCAGTTCAGAGGCAGAGCATGAACAACATCTCCGACAGGTCTTGCAGAGATCAAGGGAGCATCGGTTGTATGCCAAATTTAAGAAGTGTGAATTCTGGCTATCAGAGGTAGCATTCCTTGGACATATAGTTGGTGGAGATGGAATTAAGTTGGATCCAGCGAAGGAGGAGGCAGTGAGAGATTGGCCGAGACCAAGGAACGCCTCAAAGGTTAGAAGTTTCCATAGGTTAGCGGGTTATTACAGACGGTTTATGGAAGGGTTCTCAAAGATTGCTGCACCGATGACAGAATTGACACGCAAGAATCTGAAGTTCATCTTGTCAGACAAGTGTGAGAATAACTTTCAGGAATTGAAGCGACGGCTAATTACTACTCCGGTCTTGAGTCTTCCTTCGGAGGAATGGAAGTTTGTGGTCTACTCTAACGCATCGAGGTTGGGGTTGGGGTGCATGTTGATGCAGAATGAGAAGGTTATTGCTTATGCGTCATGGCAGCTGAAGGAGTATGAGCAGCAGTATCCTACCCATGATCTAGAATTGGCAGCCGAAAGATGTTAGCCTCCATTACTAAAATTTTCCTAAGATACTCGAAGGATATTCAGATGCAAGTTGGATATCGGGTGTGGGAGACAATCTTTCAACCACCGGTTGGGTTTTTACACTTAGTGGAGGTGTTATTTCTTAGGATTCCATGAAACAAAATTGTATACCATACTCAACCATGGAAACTTAGTTTATAGCTCTAGCGACAACTAGAAAAGAGGTCGAGTGGCTTAGGGATCTCATGTTGGACATCCCCTTTACTGCGGATATAGTATCGACAATACATTACGATAGTCAAGCTACTCTTGCTAGAGCATACAATATTATGTATAATGAGAAGTCTAGACACATAAACCTAAGACATGAATATGTGAGACAATTGATTCAAGATGTTAGGACTAGTGAGAACTTAGCGGATCCATTTACAAAATCTCTTGTACAAAGGTTAGTAAGTTCTGCATTAAGAGGGATGGGATTGAAACTCCTAAAATAAGAGATTCACCGATGATGGAAACCCAATTCCAAAACATTAAAGGAAATAGTACAATGGGTAAGAACAAGTCATTGTTAAGTGAATGGTTTTCTACATTAAACGATCGTGAGTCCCTTCCAAGATGTTTAGTGTTGGTTGGTACCAAGTAAGGCTTATGCGTAGGGCTTTTAATGAAATTCATTTGAGTGCAACAAGCATCTTTAAAGGTAGCAAAGATGTTGTAAGAATGTCACCTATGTGAACTTAGAGGTTGTGCCACCTCTTATGGGAGTTGGAGTTTCTCCCCGGAAAATTCATGAATGGATGAGCACATGGCCATGTTAGTGCAAGGAGAAAAGAGTGGGAAAATGAATGATCAAGTAGATGTGTGTGAGATATCACCAATTTTATCATGAAAATACTTTGATATGAACCATGCCAACTTGTGACGAAACCTGTAACGAAAATTAGTTCCTGGGACCGTTCTACTACATATATGATGGAAATCGCAATCCTAAAGAGATGTGAACTTTGATATAAAAAAGACGTCACAATCAAGGAATGGAGACTCGATTGATAAGTCAAGCATGAACACCACAGAAAAAATATAATAAGTTCGAAAGCTCTTCAAATTGCTAGGCAAAAAAAAAAAGGTTATGATGCCCTTTTTTGGCTTGTTTGGCGGTATTGTTTAGTTCTCCTCTCAATGTTGAGCCTTGCTTTCTCATGAATCTGCTTAGCAAAATCGACCTTCTTTTTTCCATCTAGACTAACACGCTCAGACACAGGTAAATGAGATAAATCCAAAGGAATTAATGGATTAAAACCATACAAAATTCAAATGGTGAAAATTTAGTTGCAGAATGAATTGTACGATTACAAGCAAACTCAACATGTGGTAAACATTCTTCCCATGTATTGATGTTCTTTTTTATAATAGCCCTTAACAATGTAGATAAAGTCATATTCACTACTTTGGTTTGACCATCAATTTATGGGTGACAAGTAATAGAAAATAACAACTTAGTTCCTAACTTACACCATAAAGTCTTCCAAAAGCAACTCAAGAACTTAGCATCTCTACCTGAAACTATTGTTCTAGGCATCCTATGTAATCTCACAATCTCCTTAAAGAACAAATCAACAACATTGAAAGCATCATCTATTTTATGACATGTAATAAAGTGTGTCGTCCTTGAAAATATATCGACAACCACAAACACATTATCCTTACAACATTTAGTCCTAGGAAAACCTAACACAAAATCTATTGAAATATTAGTCCAAGGTGCACTAGGAATGGGTAGTGATGTATAAAGTCCATAGGGCTGCACTCGATATTTAGCTTGCTTACAAGTGACACATATACCACAAAGTATCTCAACATCTCTTTTCATATGTGGCCAATAGAAGTGTTCTTGTAAGACAACTAAAGTTTTAGTTACCCTTAAATGACCCATCAATCCTCCACCATGAGACTCCCTCGCTAACAAATCTCGAATTGAACAATTTGGAATGCACAAAATTTATTTTCTCAAAACAAGAACTCATCAAGCCTAAAAGAACTTACCATTGGATACCTTTTCACATGATGCATACTCTTCACTAAAATCTTGCTCTAAAGGATGCAACTCTTTAATATGTTCAAAACCAAGTAATTTTGCATCAGGAGTAGAAAGAAGTACATACCTACGAGAAAGTGCATCAAAAACAACATTCTCCTTACGATGCTTGTATCAAATGATGTAGGGAAATGTTTCTATGAACTCCACCCACTGTGCATGTCTCTTTTTCAACTTGTGTTGGCCCTTTAGATACTTTAACGACTCATGATTAGTGTAAATCACGAACTGCTAAGGTCAAAGATAGTGTTGCCAAGTTTCCAAGGCCCTAACCAACATGTACAACTCTTTGTCATAAGTAGGGTACTTTAAGGCATCCCCACTTAGTTTCTCACTAAAATATGTAATTGGTTACCCTTCTTGCATAAAAACAACGCCAATACTTATACTTGAAGCATCACATTCAACCTTAAAAGTTTTTGCAAAGTTAGGTAAAGCAAGCAAATGAGCATGATCTAATTTTTACTTAAGTAATTGATTTTTTTTTCTTGCTCTTCTCTCTATTTGAACCCAACATTCTTTTTGATAACTTCAGTAATTGGTGCGACTATGCTACTAAAGTCTTTCACAAATCATTGGTAAAAGCTAGCAAGTCTATGAAAGCTTTGAACATTGCTTACACTTATTGGACTTGGCCACCCTTGGATTGCACTAATCTTTTCTTCATAAACCTATACTCCTTGTGCACTCACAACAAAACCAAGAAACATAAGCTTATCGGTGGAAAATGTGCACTTTTTCAAGTTAGCAAATAGTTTCTTTTTCCTAAGAACATCAAGAACAAATTGTAAATACATCAAATGGTCTTCCAAATTTGGGCTATAAATGAGGATATCATCAAAATAGACAAGTACACATTTTCTAATAAATTCACGCAAAACATGGTTCATTAATCTCATGAAAGTACAAGGAGTGTTAGTTAAACCAAATGACATGACTAACCATTCATATAAACTATTTTTTTTGTCTTTAATGAAGTTTTCCATTCATCACCTTCTTTCATTCTAATTTGGTGATATCCATTTTTTAGATTAATTTTAGAAAACACAAGAACCATGCAACTCATCTAACATACTATCTAAACGAGGGACAGGATGATGATATTTTACCGTGATATTGTTGATTACTCGATAGTCTACGCACATTTTCCATGTCTCATCCTTCTTAGGATCAAAATCACTGGAGCAATGCATGGACTCATGCATTCTTTCACGTACTCCTCTTCTGTCAACTCACTAACCTGCCTTTATAGTTCCTTTGTCTCTTTAGGATAACTCTTAAGCAAGTCAGTTTGGAAGAGTATCACTAGGTACAAAATTAATGTGATGTTCAATCACTTTGATAAGAGGCAATCCATTAGGTCTTTTCTCAAGAAAGACATCCTCAAAATCCTGCAAGATAGAAATAGTTGAACTAGGCAAAGCATAATCAAATTGGATAGTATTCAAAAATGTCTCTTTGTACAAAAGTAAAATCATTGGTTGATTAAGAAATGTTGCTCTCCTAATTTCACTCTCTTTTGCATAGACATTTATTTTTATCTTTTCTTTTCTCTTAACTTTTTCATTCTCTCTTTCTTTTTCTTTTTCTTTATGGTTTTCTCTTAATTTCTTTTTACGACTCTCTTTTTCACTCTCTTTATTTTGTTCACTCTCTTTTTGAAATCCCACTTGATCCTCGTAAACTTGCTTTGGAGTCAAAGGTACAAGAGTGATTGATCTTTGCTTGTGAACAAATGAGTACTTGTTGGTAAAGTCGTCATGCTGGACTTGCTTATCAAACTGTCATGGTCTTCTTAATAACAAGGGCCCAAGTTGCATGGGAACCACATCACACAACACTTCATCTTCATAGTTTCCAATGTGAAAAGAAACTAACACTTGTTTATGCACCTTTACCTTCCCACGATCATTTAACCATTGCAATTTATAAGGTCGAGGATGCTTAACTGTTGGCATGGCTAAATTCCCCACCATGGTAGTGCTAGCAACATTAGTATAGCTCCCTCCATCAATAATCATACTACATACCTTGTTTTGGACATGGCATCTAGTATCGATTATGTCCTCTTGCTGCACTTCGTCATCTTCTTTGGATTGCAAACTCAAGGCTCTTCTTGCCACCGAAAATTCACCTTGGGCAGTGCATTCTTCATCATCAACGTCCTCTAAAGGCGACATTGTCAGTTTCAATCTCACCATTGTCTTTCATCACCATAACTCTTTTGTTCGGACAATGACTGGCTATGTGACCCATGCCTTGACATTTAAAACACTTAATATCATGATTTCAAGTAATGGAAGACTCTGATTTACCTTGACTTCCTTGGCTAGCCACTGCTTGCTTCTGCTTTGGTTTTGGCTTTGGAGTAGAAAGCTTTTCATCTTCTTTCCATTGGTTTAACTTCTAAATGGATGTACTTTGGCTATGGCTCACACATGTACTGCCTCCCTTCTTGAGTTGACTCTCAATCTTAATAGCCATGTGCACCATGTCCTCCAATTCCACATAATGTTGCAACTCCACCATATTTTGAATTTCCATATTCTAATAGGAACCTTGCTTTAGTAGCCTCTCGATTCTCTTCCATGTTTGCTCGGATCATTGTGACTTCCATCTCTTTGTAATAATCTCCTATATAAGGCTTTTCATCCTATTATACAATTCTTGGTAGTAGTAACTAGGCACAAACTGCTTCCTTATTATAGTTTTCATCTTCTCCACATCTCTATTGGACGCTACCTATTTCTCCTCGTGTTCAACACCAATTGATCCCACTTAATAATAGCATAATCACAAAATTCAATACCAACAAGTTTTACCTTCTTTATTTTAGAATAATAGTGACAATAGAATACTAACTCCACCTTCTTCTCTCACTCTAGATATGCTTCTCAATCGATTAATAAATAATTTAAAACAAAAATAAATAAAAACTAAATACTTTTTAAGTTTTTTATTTAATTCATTTTAAATTTTAAGTCTTATTTATATATTCATAATTATTTACAAATAGTTGTAAATATAGAAGTATGTGTAAGTGAGGGTATTTTATTTTAACTAAAAAAAATTGTGTGGAAAGAAAATCCATTTTTCCTCTTTAAACAATATACGATCATTATTTTTTTTCTAAACTAATTGTAAAATTTGATAATGAATTTTAATTAATAAAATCAAAGTATTAAATTTTTTGTTTTGTTCTTTTTTTTTTTTAAAAAAAAAATCAAGATCTTACGTACAATTTGTGTCCTAATTGATCTTTATAAAAGTCTCAAAATCGTGGTGAAGTGCCAAAATGACCCATTCGGCTCAATGATGAATTTATTTATTATTGTTGTTTTTATTTGAAAGAATGAAAGGGAACGGATTATTAATAACAATCAAAGAAATAGATAAAGTAATACATACCTATAGATAAAATGAATTAAACATTTTATCAATAACCGACTAAGGTTAGGTAAATCCGAAAATAGTCATGTTAAATACACATGTCCTTCTATTAAAATTTGTAAAAACATCATTTGATATATAATCAATTTTACTAGTGCAAAAGTCATCATCCCTCCAATATTATACTATTTCCATCTAAACATCTATAATAATTGAAAGAAGAAAACAATTAATTAAGTGTATTAGGACAAAAATTAAAATCGTCCACTGAAATAAAAGCCCCCCCAAAAAAAAGAAGGAAAAAGAATAGAAAAGAAAAGAAAAAAGAAAAAGAAAAAGAAAATCGGGGGCTTAAAACAAATGGAATTAAGATAAGAAAATAACAGAAAATGGGATTAGGAAACAGACACATTAAGGCACATAACCACAACCTCACCCCACGCCTCTAATCCCTTTCTTTTTTTCTTATTGTTGCTTAAAGCCAACCCCACCTGGCCACATCTCTCACTCTCTTGTTTTTTTTAAAAAAAAATATATATTTTGATATTTGTTTTTACTTTTAATTTAAAATATTTAATTTTATTTTTTTCTCTCTCTTATAATCCCCAAGCCCAGATTTCCTCTCTCTCTCTCTCTAAAACTCCATCACAGGAGTTACGACGAAACCAAACCCTCCAACTCTTCTTTCTTCCTCCTTGAGCTGTGCTGTGGTAATTTCAATTCCATGGAGTACTACAGCTCATCTCGTTCTTCCTCGTTTTGCTCTTCGTCTTCATCTGAGGGCGGGGGAGCTGTTGCTACTGCTACAGACTCCACCGACACCAATTCTAAGGCCGAAACGGGCTCTCCCTCGTCGTCTTCGTCTTCGTCTTCCTCGTCACCTGCATCTTCCGTACGCCGCGCTCTACTTCTCGTCCAGTCAGACGACGTCGTTTCGAAGCTAGAAGGCGCCCGCGAAATCCGACGCCTTACCAAGACCTCTCAGCGCTGTCGTCGGTTGCTGTCCGACTCTGTGGTCCCACTCATTTCTATGCTCCGACTTCGTGGCTCGCCCGACTTGAAGGAGTCAGCTCTACTCGCCCTCCTCAACCTCGCCGTTAGGGACGAAATGTATGCTTTCCTCTTTCTCTCTATTTCTCTCTGTCATTTATCTTTTGCTTTTTGTTATTATTTTCCCTAATTCAAATTTAATCTGTCTATGCTAAAAAAAAATCTGTCAAAAAGTTTTTCTCGGAATTTGTGAATGGGTTCTTTATTCAATTAATATTTATTTCTTTCTTTCCTTAAATTGGATTTTATGTAATGTAAAATTGGTTCCATCGTCTTAGTTTTTTTTTCTTTTTAATTTTACTTGGATGCCGAGAAAATTTGGGGATCTTAAGGAAAAGAAAATATTTTTTCCCGTTGAATTGGTATGTTTTACCAAGGTTCAATATTTTCTGTTTTTATTTTAATCATATATATTTTTTGTGGCATATTTTAATTGTATTTTGGTCTAAAACAATTTACAACGAAATTTAGAATGAGCTTTACTATACTCTGGCTGCTAAGAAAATATCAAAGTTAGGTTACAAAAAGTTATAAACTAGTCAGAAAATTTAAACTTCGTCAAGAAAGTTGGGTCTTAGATTTTTTGTTGCTCTGACTGAAGTATTTTCAAAACAAAAATTCAAATTGAATAACCCAAACAAGAAAACAAAAAATATTCTGAATGAAGGGGCCAGAAATATGTAGTTGCTTTCTTGTGTGTATATATATTTATTATTTGGTTTTTTTGTAATAGTTTAAAAAATTTATTATTATTAAATTTGAATTGGGACATGTTATGGTTGAAGCGTTGTGGGATTGGAAGGCTAATTTGTTCTTTGGTTGACAAGTTACTCTATCGTTCACCTTTTTCTTACTTTGCACTTTTTTTATATATATATAATTTATTTAATCGTATTTTGGAAGTAAAGGATTCTGTTTTGTGAAGATATCTTTATGTTATCTTCCAAAAGAAGGGTTGATCGATATAGTTCTTTAGTTCTATTTACCTTTCAACATGTTCTTTTTATCTTGTTCTTCTTTAGTTTTAAAATAATTTAGTCAATTTATATTCTTGCAACCAACCCAGTTCAAGTTTATTAGCTAAAACACAAATCACTTTATGCTTGAAGACTGAATTAACTGGAAATTTCTTTCTTTTTCTTGCAAGAGTATGAATGATTCCATGAAATATTTGGTTAATGACATGGTTAGATTTATGTCAATTAGCCAGAGTCATCAAAAGGGCTATTTTGCAAAGGCACCCTATAACAATTTTGACTTCAAATATGCCTTCAGTGTAATTATTGAGCATTGGCGTTTTGGTTGTCCATATGGTTTATTAGATTCAATTACAAATTCTTATTCTTATTCTTTCCCAGAATTTTTTTTAGCTTTTCTTTGATTTATTTGTCACTTCAAAAATTCCTATGAATTGCTATAATTTATTTAACTTTTTTAACATTTATCTTTCACTAACAGAGCCGAACAGAGCATTCTTCCTTGTCTATTTGAAAGTATTAAACATTTTCTGTATATATCTCTGAATGTTTACAGGAATAAGACCAAGATTGTGGAAGCTGGAGCTTTAGAACCGATAATCAGTTTCTTAACCTCTGAAAATTCAAATCTACAGGAGTACGCAGCTGCTTCTTTGCTTACTTTATCTGCTTCTGCAAATAACAAGCCAGTTATTGGTGATTCTGGGGCTATCCCTCTTCTTGTTGAAACCCTTAGACACGGGAGCTCACAAGCCAAGGTTGATGCTGTAATGGCTCTTTCAAATCTCTCCACATATCCCAACAACCTTAGCATCATTCTAGAATCAAAACCAATCCCTTCCATCATAAATTTGCTGAAAAGCTGTAAGAAATCTTCAAAGCCCGCTGAAAAATGCTGTGCTCTAATAGAATCTTTGGTGGGTTTTGATGAGGGAAGATCTGCCTTAACATCTGAAGAGGGTGGAGTTCTTGCAGTTATTGAGGTGCTAGAAAATGGCTCTCTCCAGAGCCGTGAACATGCCGTTGGTGCGTTACTGACAATGTGTCAAAGTGACCGTTGCAGATATAGGGAACCAATTCTTAAAGAAGGAGTAATCCCAGGACTTCTTGAGTTAACAGTCCAAGGAACCCCAAAGTCTCAGTCAAAAGCACAAACCCTTTTGAGGCTGCTAAGGGACTCTCCATATCCGAGATCTGAACTTGAACCAGACACTCTAGAGAATATTGTCTGCAACATAATCTCACAGATCGATGGAGAGGATCAATCTGGTAAAGCAAAGAAGATGCTAGCTGAGATGGTTCAAGTTAGCATGGAGCAGAGCTTGAGACATTTACAGCAAAGGGCTCTGGTATGCACACCATCCGATCTACCAATCAGTGCTAGTTGTACGTCTGAAGTTTCCTCAAAGTAACTGTTTTTATTAGCTTGTCTTCCCCGTCATGGTGTTTTGTGATATAAAGTTTTCGATAGAAGAACCCTCCCTTGAAAAATTGAAAAGAAAATATAGTGAAAAAGATGCCAGTCCAGGCCTTTGTGGTGGTGTCGAGTGACTGGTGAGTGTCAATAAACTGGAACTTGTAGGAGGTTTAAAATATGTTTATGTTTATCTTAGTTGCTTTGTTTGTAAAGAAACTGTTTATCAAACTGTGAAATTCAAATGAGGGTTTATATCTTTCTTTTTTCTTTCTAGTAAACCTAGCAGTAGAAAATTCAAGAAAAGTACAGTGAACTTTGAATCAAAAAAAGAGAAAATGAAGGTGAATAAGTGCAAACGAATTCTTGTTTTGACTCTCTGATAGTCTTTACTATTTCTCCATGAACTATCAAGTGACACAAGCTCATTGCAGAAGCTTGTATTTTTCTGGAAAACACTTTCGATAGTATTTTATATTGAAAGGGGTTAAGGTTTCAGACGATTAATTATGATTTTATTATTTTTGTGTAGAATTTAAAGTCAAAAGATGATTTGTATCAAATTATTTTCTGTTAAGTTGACGTTGTTTTGTGATGTTTAATTGATTATTGGTTAAGCAAATAATTAGGAGTCGACAATTAAGTTTCAGACTATCTTTTCTTCGTGTTCTTATCCTCTAAATACTAGTCAATTGTTGGGCTTCACCTAACCTGACTTTAATTTCAAATAAAGAGTGATTGGTAAGTTGGGTACTTGTGGACAATCTATCGATTCTGGTCTTTGAATTTTCTCCAACTGCCACAAACTAAAAGGCAAACGTACGTTGGTCCCCTCACTACCTTTCTTTATAAGATTTTTTTTAGGGTATGTAATATACTGTGTTTTGTCAAAATGGTGATTTATTTTATGTTTTCAATAAGTCTCATTTGTTATGCTGTGATTTGAAATAGTATATACTTGACATCATGACTCAAATTTGATCCATATGACCAAATTTTGGTTTCAAATTTAAATTTAATTACTTTATTATATATAATTGATGACAGTTTAGTTATATTGACAAAATTTGAGTCCAATGTACCAAATATGTAAGATTTTAAATTACAAGTACCAGATGGGCATTATTGAAAACATGTGGTACCAAATCTGTATTTTAATAAAGACTAGTTCGGGTCCTAAGCAAGAAATGTAAAGAATCCATCGTCCTAGTAGTACAAAATTTGAACCCAAACAGTTCAATAGTAAAGGTATTAACCTGCAGAGAAATATAGCTAACGATAAAATTCCACCAATTTCTCTTCTCTAGAAGCAAACTTGGGGATTTCTGATAACAGCTAAAGGATCTGGTATGCACACCATCAATATGACCAAATTACCCTTAATTATATGGGTTTTAAATTTAAATTTAATTACTTAATTACATATAACTGATGACAGTTTGATCATATTGATAAAATTTTATTGTTCAAATTTTATTCCAAGATACCAAATATGTACGATTTCAAATTATAAGGTACCCGATAATCATTATTGAAAATATAAGATACCGAGTTTATATTTCGATAAAACACATGTTATATATCGTTTATTTTCAACAAAAATAAATCAAATAGCTAAGCAAAATAATTTCTTTAAATTTCCAAACTAATCCATACCATATCTAAAGTGGTAAAGTTTTTAGTCATGAAAAAGTTTAAAGATTAATCATAAACAGATTTCTTACTTAAGTGTCAAAAATCTCATTTTTACCAAGTGTAAAAATATTTCTTTTTAGTCTATGATTCATATTTTAAAATTTACTTGTCAATCAATTACCAAAGTTTCCAGATTACCACCTTGATATATAAAAAACGTTCTCTTAAATTTTCAAGTCAAAATGATAATTTTTTCTTGGTTAAATATGTCTCTAAAATACGGAGGACAAACTGATCAGATTTTAAAGTCCAAATTTTCTCACAAACTTTGACATGTTATAATTTTCTAACCCCTTAATATTTTTTAATAAAACTTTCCAGATTCAATTTTGGATATATTATGAATGTTCTTGCAAAATTTCAGATAAAAAGAAGTTGTGTTTGCTTGATGAACTTATTGTTCAAAAATCGAACCTAAAACTAAGAATACCAAAATTTTCAGATTGCATTATCTTTTTAAAATGACCATAATTTTGTAAATACAAAATATTTTTGAACATTTTAAGAGTCTAAAATAATCTAATCGTCCTAAAAAATACCATGGTAATAAATGTTTTTAGAAATGGCATGTTTAAGGCTTTGATTAACCATTTAGAAGTTTGGACTAAAATATTGGCAGCAAAGTTTTTGCCAAATCATAGTGCAACTTTGGATTCCTCAACTAAAATCATCACAACCAACATGCATGCATCATCAAATATAATAATCTATATTATCACAACATAATAAATAAATTAAACACTAACAAATATATATGCAACTCAGATTACATCCTATACATTTCTCTAAACACAAAATCACAATTTTTTACCTTTGGAGTTCTAGCTTTGGGTTTCAGATTTTTCCTAGCTTTTTGGAACTCCTTTAAATTTCTCAGCTGCCTTCAAACCACTAACCAAACATTACATAGGTTATATTTGATCATAGACTCAAGGGAAGATGGAAAGGAAGCCAAGAAAACACAAATTCAAGCTTGACTTACCTTTTTGAGTGTTTAAAAACACATGCATGCACTAAGAACTCCTTTGAATCTACTTCCATGCAAACCTATAAGCTTCCAACTCTTGCCTTTACATGAATACAAACTCAGAAACTAAACGATGTAGTGAAGCCTAAGGCTCGGCCAAGAGAAGAACGAAGAAGGAAAAGAAGAAAGTAGAAGAACTTGGTTCAAAGTTCAATATTTTTTTCCCTTTTCTTTTCTTTTTGATTTTTTTTCTTTGAGAGAGATTGAGATAAAATGAAATGAGTAGTTTGGAGACAAATGAGAGAATGAAGGAGAGAGAGAGAGAGTGGGTGGTTTGGGTAGAGAAAACATGACCATTTCTCTTATTTATTTTTTACAAAACTAACATAAACCATTTACCCACCATAAAACTATCACATCAAATAGTTTAATCTCACTTAACCTAGGGTAATTAATAAACATTAACACCATAATTCTATTAATACCCTATAGTTTTATTTGGTGAAAAGCTAAATTTCCACACTTTGGCTTAAACAATTTTCATTAAAATGCACTAAAAATTCTTTTTCCAAGAATTTATTCAAACTAACAACCACTCAATATTTGTTAATAATTTTATGCCCAAAATATTTTTTCCATAATTATTTTTCTTAAATTTTATTATCCGAGATTTTTTCCTTAATCGGGATTTTTGAGTTTGGTTAGAAACTGAGAGTTTTGATTTTCTTGCAACTACTCTATACATATTTTTGGCTAACAATCTCATCATGAAATTGGTTTTCTAATATTAAAATATTATAAAACTATTCACAACATGGAACACTGTCCCGACCCATTTGTCTAAATGGTGCCTGAAAAGCAAGGCGTTACAATGATCCTCCATTCTTTCCGGTAATGTGCATTGCTTTGCTCCAACGAGTTCATGTTGTCGAAGAAGATGATTGGCAGTCCTCTTGTCTATTTGGGGCTGATTGGGAGTAGAAATAAAGGTCAGAAAATCAAAATTATATTATCGTTTGAGTTTGATTTGATATGAACTATAAGGAAAATATCAGTTGGGCCCCAGTGTTTTGTCGGAATACTCGACCAGTCCCTATGTTTTGTTGAATGACAATTTGGACCCTATATTTTGCAAAACAAATCAAAATGAGACACTGAGCTTAGTTTCAGTCAAGTAATTTTTTAATATGACAAAAATGACCTCATATTTTATATATCAATTGATTTAATAAATTAAAAAATTAACATAAAATTTCAAAATCTAATAAAAACCATATTTTAATTACAAAAATAAAACTAATTACCTAGTACTTGAATTTCATATTCAAAATCCTGATTGAAATAGATAATGAAAGAAAAAGTTTATCATTGAAAACCAACATTCCAAACCCAGAATCAAATCAAAACATGTTCTTAAGTTCATCCTTGAAATCCATATTCAAGCATCAATGCAACAAATTTCATAAAAGAAAATATACCTTGAAAAATCGTGAAACCAAGAACATAAATCTTTCTCTAATAAACCCAGCACAAACAAACTTATCACAAATTTATCAAATTTTTTATTCAAAATAACATCAAAATTCAACACAAATAAATTAGCCCACATTTGTACCTAAATCCACAACAAATTCTATTGTACAAATAAAGATAATAGACAAACTTGAAAAAAATAGTAGCTGCCTACCCCAGCCTCATACCTCACTGTCGACGACTTTTCACAAAATCTAAACCTCTGACCTCACCTCTTGCCATCACATCCCTAACCTGCAGAAAATAGCCCTAAACCCTTCAACCAGTCCGCAATGATATGCAACCCAGTCTGCCTTGATCTGCATCACCAGAAAAGTGACCGTTCAATGACTCGACCTCTCATTAGATCTGCATCAAATTTGTCCCCAGATCTCCTGTAACGACCCAAAATTACTAATAAGGCTTAAGGGCCTTGATTAGTGTGTCGGGAGGGCATAATTGGTTTATGTGTGATTTAAATGATTTAATGCATGATTATGTGGTAAGCATGCTTATATGATTATATGGATATGTGAGATGCATGATTATGAGTATTAGTATGCATGTAGGCCCTGTTTAGCTTATATGGGCATATTTGTAATTTTGGCCCATTGAGGGCATAAATGTGATTATTTGCAATAAATTGTTGAGACCACATTATTATATGGATATATTTGCAGCATATGGCACAAGATAGTCCTAGTGAGTGGTTTGGTGAAATAGTCACGGCGGGGATTTATACCCGGCTCGGGGGAGTCTGGGGGTATTTTCTGGAATTTAGGAGATATATTGGAGACTATTAGACTTAGGGTAAATAATTGGTGATTAATTGGATGATGGTATTTAAATGGGAAATATTAGGAACACTTGAGGAAAATAGTGGGAATTGGGAATAAATGACTATTCTACCCCTAGATTAAGTTAAGGTTAGTTTTGTTGAAGAGGGGTAAGATGGTCATTTTGGTTAATATAGGATATGCTCAGCCTTTTTGTTAGAATAAGGCAGAAGAATATAGAAGAATTAAGGAAGGAAAGAAGGGAAAAGGGTTCAACTCACTCTCTCTCTCTCCCTCACGAGTTTTCCTCTCACTCTTGGTGTGTGATTGTTTTAGGGCCGTTGGAAGTGGCTGATGCTTAGGGATTTTGGACAAAAAGTTAGGGAGATTCAAGCTAGGTGTTGAAGCTGGAAAATTCAGAGGAAAGGTCAGCCAAATTTGAGGTAAAAGCTTCGGTCTCATCATTGAATTTTAGCTGGGTATGATTAGCTGATGAACATGGTTAGCCATGAAGAGTTAAGTTGAATAGCTTGGAGCTTAAGAATAGGTTTGATTATAGGTTCTAGAAGGTTGATTTCTTGATGAAATGAGGTAATAATTGAGGGATATTGCTGAGGTTTTGAGTGGTTAAAACGTGCAAATTGGTTTCGAGTTTTGTAGTGTTCCAGAATATTTACTTAACTAGCTAGATAGTAGTAGTAATTAGTATTAGTTAGTAGTATGTTAATTACCGTGGATTTTGGTTCAAGTCGGGACTTAGTTGGAAACTCATAGCAACAGTTATGGATTTTATAACTTTAACCTATAGTTTAAGAATATTAATTATAACATAACGTTTGATTAATATTGTTGGTCCTAGATATATTATTTATTATAACCTAAGGTTTATATAGAGCCAAAAAGAGCATGACACTTGTCATAATCATGATTATTAAGGAATTAAGTATTTTGATGAATAATTTTAATAAAAGAAAGATCTAGAAGCTCTAGAACCTTCCAAAAGCTGTTAGGATCGTATTATGACTCAGTCAAAGTTGTTTATCCAATTCAAATTATGCTGAAAAAGTGCGCCACTCTAATGGCAAAATAGGCACATTTGGTTCTCCTGTCCTTGTACCACCCCTCGGCCATGGTGGCCGAGCAGCTGACCATTTACATTCTATCCCAAAGCTCTCCAACTCAGGACTAGTCCACCTTGCCCTTGCCTTTACCTGCACCATGTAGCACACGTGAGCCAAGGCCCAGCAAGAAAACCATAATGCGGAGCATAAACGAAACAGACAAACAAATAATCCACAAGGTTGTTCACCAGGTAATCAGGATGCCATATCAGTCATTTACTCAGAGGGGTCAAACAATTATTCATAAATTAATCATCCCAGTATTAAACAAGTTTAATCATCAGACAACAATAATAACGTGTCAATATTCATCATACAATACACAGGGTCGGCACCCTTAGGCCGCACCCTCTATTTAACCCGCTGTCTCCGGCTCACTTAGGCCCAGCCCAGTGATTATTAAGCTGTCCTCAGCTACCAATGGTCGAGTTGTGTCCTGTGCACAAATATTAATTCCGGCACTCTTAGGTCGTTTATTTCATGTTCTCATGGCATATCATAATCATACAACAATTACATTCAAATATAGGGATCCCTTAGTCCCAACAATCACACACGGGCACGGTTTTCTTACCTTTGATTCCGAGTACTTTGGCTAATTGAGACGACCTTCGAGCACAATCCCGTCCGAGCCCTAGCGTACACCTAGTCACAATCGTAAAATAGAACCCTTATTAAAATTCAATTTCGTAACCCAACTTCGGGACCCATCCCAAGCTCTTGGGAAGCCCAATTCCTCCAAACGGGGTGGTGGAATCGACCCCTGACCCCCAAGCTAAAACCCTAAAAGAAATCCCAAAAACCAAGTTTTGGAGGCAGGGTAGTGCTACAACGCTACAAGAGGGCGCTACAGCACTACAGACAGAAAGCCAGCCCCCCAAGAACACAACCTAGTGCTGTAGCACTCCCAGCCTTGCGCTACAGCGCTGCAACCCGAACATGCAAAAATTCTGGATTTTTCCATCGAACTTTCCCGAGCCAAAGCTCCAAAAACCCACTCCAATCATCAACCAAACTCGAAATTGAGCCTACAACTCACTATATCTCATCCAAAACCACCTAACAACATCAAAAACTTAGCTAATAGCATCATCAAACACAGAAAACCAAAATTGAGCTTGAAGCTCAAGAACTTCATCTGAAAACCAGAAAACCCGGATAATCAAGATTAGAAATTGCTACCTCAACTGAGTGAATCCGACCCTTTGTTGCCTTAAATGCCCTTCCAAACTTTAGTTCCTCCAATCCCCAAGCTTAAGTCCTTAAATTCCCATCTAAAATTCCAAATTTAGAGATCAACCTCAATAAAACTAAGCAAACTCCGACAAAACTTTAAACCTTATCTTAATTTGGAAGCTAATTCCAGCTGAACTCCTTAGCTACTCCAAGGATCAAAACCCCAAAGCCTATCCTAGACTCCTCTTGAGTTCTCATCTTCAAAATCCACAAGAGAGGGTGAGAGAGAGAACAAATCATGTGGGAGAGAGATGGTGAGTTGAGTGTCTCTGTTTCCTTCTTTTTCCTTCACAACTTCTAACACTTCTACTACTTTCCACTAAAGTCTAAGGAACCATTTAGACTTGTTCATTCATATTTTTGTGGACCTTTGAATGTACAAGCTAGGAGTGGTTTTGAGTATTTTGTCACTTTCATTGACGATTACTCTAGATACTCATGTATTTACCTAATGCATAGGAAATGAGAAACATTTTCAAAGTTTCAGGAATTCCTAGCTATGGCTCAGAACTAAATAGGTAAAACATTAAAGATCTTGCGATCTGATAGGGGTGGAGAAAATTTTGAAATGCAGTTCCAAGATCATTTAACTGAACTTGAGATTTTATCACAACTTACTGCCTCGGGTACTCCGCAACAAAATGATGTAGCGAACGCCGGAACAGAACTTTATTGGAAATGGTTAGATGCATGCTTAGTTACTCAACTCTACCAACTTCATTTTTGGGACATGCAATTAAAACTGCGAACAACATTCTAAATGTCATACCGTCAAAATCAATCCCCAAAACACCTTTACAATGATGGAATGGTCGTGAACCTGACTTACGTCATTTTAGAATCTGGGGGTGTCCCGCCCACATCCTGAAGAAAAAGGAAGGAAAGCTAGAATTGCGAACCGAAGTTTGCATGTTTTTTGGCTATCCTAAAGGCACTCGGGGTGGACTTTTCTATAGTCTATTAGAAAAGAAAGTGTTTACTTCTACGAATGTTACTTTTCTAGAAAATGACTATGTCCAAAACTTCAAACCGCACAGCAAAGTAGTTTTAGAGGAGATGGTTGAAGAATTGACTCCAACCAATGTTCCATCATCATCAACACAAGTTGATGATGAAATTCCCACTTCATGTCCAACCGACGCAAGTTGATTTAAATGAAGAAAGTACCACTATTCATGAGCAAACAATCACAGAGCCTCGTCGTAGTGGGAGGGTTTCTAGGAACCCAGTTTGCTATGGTTTGGATGGTGAGACCAATATGGTTATTGGTGACACTGGTGACGATGATCCCATATCTTTCAAATAGGCAATGGCCAGCCCTGAAAAAGGAACTATGGCTTGAAGCCATGAAACAAGATATGGAGTCCATGTACTCAAATTCTGTCTGGGATCTTGTGGAAGCACCTAGTGACTTTAGGGCCATTAGGTGCAAGTAGATCTACAAGAAGAAATGAGGTGTTGATGGAAAGATCAAAACTTATAAAGCTCGATTAGTGGCAAATGGTTATACCCAAAGCAAAAACGTGGACTATGAGGAAACTTTTAGTCCAGTAGCCATGCTCAAGTCTATCCGCATCCTCCTATCCATAGCAGCCGCTCTCGACTATGATATCTGGCAAATGGACATCAAGACAACTTTTCTTAACGGGAAGCTTGACAAAATCATTTATATGGATCAGCCAAAAAGATTTAAAGTAGCCGGACAAGAAGGAAAAGTTTGCAAGTTGAATAGGTCCATTTATGGACTTAAGCAAGCTTCTCGTTCCTGGAACCTTAGGTTTGATGAAATAATCAAAACATATGGCTTTGAAAAAAATATTGATGAGCCTTGTATTTACCAACTGAAGGCAAATGAAATAGTGGTATTCCTGGTGCTTTATGTAGATGATATCTTACTTATTGGAAACAATGTTAAGAAGTTGTAAGATGTGAAGAATTGGTTGAATAGTCAACTCCAAATAAAGGATTTGGGTGAAGCAAGTTATGTTCTAGGTACCCAGATCATTAGGGATAGAAAGTTTAAACTTTTAGCTCTATCTCAAGCAGCTTACATTGATAAAGTGCTTGAACGTTTCTCAATGACAAATTCCAAGAAAGGGCGTCTACCGTCCTACCATGAAATTCATCTTTCAAAGAAGTAGTCTCCCCAGACTACTGAAGAGGAAGATGCAATGAGAAAAATTCCTTATGCATCTGCAGTTGGAAGTATGATGTATGATATGTTGTGTATTAGACCAGATATCTGCTATGCAATGGGAGTAGTGAGCAGGTATCAGTCAAACTCAGGACCAGAACATTGAATAATAGTTAAGCATATTCTGAAGTATTTAAGACAGACTGGGGATTATATGTTAGTCTATAAGGGTGGTGTTCTGAACCGTGTCGGCAACACCAATTCAGATTTTCAGACTGATGTCGATGACAGGAAGTCTACTTCTAGAATGGTGTTTACTCTTGGGGGTGGAGCTGTGATATGGAGAAGCGTAAAGCAGTCTGCAATCTCAGATTCCACCATGGAGGTTGAGTACATAGCTTCATCTGAAGCAGCTAAGGAAATAGTCTGGATAAAGAAGTTCTATTCATATCTTGGTGTCATTCCAGATATGGATAAAATGCTTGTGTTGTTTTGTGACAATACAGGAGCGATAGCCGACTCGAAAGGACCTCGTAGTCACAAAAGGAGTAAGCGTATAGAAAGGAAGTATCACATAATTCAAGAATATGTGGCTAGGGAAGATGTGAAGGTTATGAAGATTGCATCTGAAGACAATCTTGAAGATCCGTTTACAAAGACTCTACCAGAAGCTACATTTGATAAGCATATCAAGGAAATGAGATTAGTAGAATTAAGGCATTAGTTTCAATTAGTGCAAGTGAGAGTTTGTTGGTTTTATGCCCTAATTAAAACTCAATTTCTTTGTAATCTCATTTTATTATCAATAAAAGAATAGAAATCAATTTTTGAAGATCCGTTTACAAAGACTCTACCAGAAGCTACATTTGATAAGCATATCAAGGAAATGAGATTAGTATAATTAAGGCATTAGTTTCAATTAGTGCAAGTGAGAGTTTTTTTGGGGTTTTGAGCCCTAATTAAAATCCAATTTCTTTGTAATCTCATTTTATTATCAATAAAAGAATAGAAATCAATTTTTGACTTGGGCCAATCACTTTGCTCACATGTTTTATTTTCATGATTATTTGTTTAATATAAACTTCTATTAAATCCCGAGCATAAAACTAATCGTATTTATAATGATCTAATCATAGTGGAATATAAATATGATTATATGTTCAAACATAAGTTAGTCCTAAGGTTAGTCAGTGCACATGATTTACACCGACTTGCAATCTACGATATGATCTACTTACACATTATAGTGTTATGTTCTTTCCAGAACATTAACATACCGTTATTATCTATTCTAGTCATATCATATAGTTGATCATAGGTCAATTCAATCTCAATTCTGAGTGGTTAGTATTCTAACTAATTGTATTATTTGAGTTCTTTACTTGTTCGCTACCAACTTACCCTACGGACTAGCCCATACATAAATCTTGGGAACTCGGTAGTATAATTGAGTGGGAGTGTTAATCATAGATATGAACATCTATAACTTCTAATGAAGAAGTAAAATAGTGATTTCCTTTTTGTTTGTTTCAAGGTGCTAAATGGTAGAGATCTCATTTCAGTAATTAATATTAGTTTCCCGAAATATCATTTACAAGGAACTACGAATTTTAAGGATAAAATACAATGAGGTAAAGTGGTGTTATAGTCCCATCTCATTGTAGACCGTCTATAGAGGATTGAGTGATAATTACGGTTGTAACAATGGATAATTAATAACGTATCTATATTGGTTATAGAGTGTTCTATGAATTCAAAAGTGCAATTATGAGTTTTTAGTGGAGTCAAGAGGAATTAATAAGTTAGTAAATTTATTTGTTAAATTTTTGATAACTTATTTGAGCTTGATTTTATATGCCCATGGTGTAATGACCAAGATTTTTAAGACTCGATAATGCAGAAATATAAATGTTTTCATTTAACCAAACGTCTCAAAAACCCGTTTAAAAAAATTTTAAAAGTCATATGGCCATACTTAACATTTAATACAAACATATTTTATAAAGAGTAGAGTGAGCCTAGTTTAGGAAAATAACACAACATTTCCAAAAATAAAATGACTACCCAAAAGGTCGGTCCACGTGTACATTTGCAAGGTAGACTCCAGCGCTCACTGCTCTGCCTTGCCCTTGTTCTTACCTACAACAAGAAACAACTAGGTAAGCAAAAACGCTTAGTAAGTTCAACTTTAAAAAAAAAAAAAAAAAAGCATGCAGAGAATTTGGGTTCCGGATCTATCCGGACCCTACACAATCAATTTCAAGAACGCAAAAGTGTCATGGCAAACTTATGGTCATGCCTTATAACTAATGACAAACAATTTCATATAGATAGATAAATTACTGCACTCAGAAAATCCCAGAACAAGCAGATATATTATATCACAACTATTTCTATCAACAAATAAATCCCTGCACTTAGAAAATCCCAGAGCAAGCATAGATAATATATCATAATATAATTCGAGACCAACGCTCAACAACTTCCAACAATTCGGGCATAACACGCCCTCCAACATAAATGCTAATCCGTAAGAGAGAACAAGTCTCAACACTAAGATCTAGCTAATAAATATCCCCATCAAGGGTAACTATCGTGTTACCTAGGGCATCACTACTTATCCAAGAGTAAATCCCTCACAAGGGTAACCATAGGGCATCATTACTTATCCAAGAGTGTAATCGAAGTTACACGGTTTTACAGAGACTTCTATGTTAATCAGTGGTGCTGGTGAGCAGTTGTCCCTAGGGTATTCAGCCTCACTCAAACTTGGAAACCCCTAGTATCTCTAGGCACTCTCACTGAATGGCCAATATTCACGGCTACTATCCAGGAATAACTTATCAGAGCTCTTGCTCGGGTTCTAACCGTTCACTGATTAAGTAAGCATGAGCGCCCCTAGTTCCCATTCATTTTGGCGCCCCTAGGTTTAAACCAGCAATCCTCACCTCTTAGCCACTCATCGCGGTAATGAACCAGACATAATTAAAATAAAGCAGTGTGACGGGGATCAACCGTCTAGGATATGACGGATATCTACCGTTCATATTTTCTAAATCAGCACCCACTAGACTAACGTCTCTAAGCAACTTTCTATGATAGTGTATATATGTGCATGTGTCTCTATACTAACATACAATACAATAGTCGTTTCATGTTGCAGCCACACAATAGAAGTTGACTTACTTGGAGTCCTTTGCCCTTAGCAAGATTTTACCCTCCAATGTATAATCCAGTTATGCTTAGCCAATACTGTAATTATCCATACAGTATACTCAAATTAATTATGGCACTTCATAATTCATTATTAATATTTTGGGCAGTTTGGTCATTTTCAAAATTATTAGTAAGGATTAAAGATCCTTATTTGGTTTTAAACCCATTAAGGAAATTCATACAAAAATATTTGAGACTAAACCCTATGTCTCGGGCTATGGTCTCGATACCTAGGCTCGGGTATCACAATAGCATTTTCTCATAATCTGCTAAAAATCTTTTTCTTTAAAAGTTTCGCTATTAACCCGTACTTTCAACAGTCGGTAAAATATATAAAAGATTTTAGCCGGTATTATATCTCGAAAATACTAATTAAATTCCTTATTTATTTTTCAAGAAAATAAACTCTTAATTTTCCTTTTATTTTTCTTAAGGTTTTAATCTCTAAAAACCATTTTAAGAAAATTGCCTAATCTATCTTAATTAGGAAACCCGTTAAAAATTTCTTATCTTGACTAGTTAATTTTTCCAAAGTCAATTAATCAAGTTTACTTACTAGAAAAATAATTCACTTAATTATTTTCTCAAAATATAGGGTTTTAAACCCTCTTTTAATTTATTAACTTATTAATAAATTAATTCTTTTATTTTTAGAAAGAATAAAAATTCTTTAATAAAAATAATTCTTACTAAACTCAAAGTGGTATTTTAGGTCAAAATATATTTTCAAGACTTACCAAGTTTTGGGGAATTCTCCTGTAGGGGCTTCACTTTAAGCCCTACCGGTGGGGCTCTCAGTGTTCTCAACCCGTGAACAGTTTTCAGCACGATTTTTTTTATAACCGTGTATATTGTAGCTATTTAGAGCATTCTGCAAATTTTTAAAAAATTCTAAATAGTTTACAGTACCAAAAACTAAGTTCAAACATGTTGTTGCACGCATGACTAATTTTTTTTATGAGCGTGGAAAACATGTTTGAATCTAGTTTTCGGTACTGTAAACTATTCGGAATATTCTGAAAATTTGCAGGATGCTCTAAATAGCTACAATATACACGGTCATAAAAAAAAATCGCGCCGAAAACTGTTTACGAGTCGAGAAACACTGAGAGCCCCACCGGTAGAGCTTAAAGTGAAGCCCCTATAGAAGAATTGTCCACCATGTTTTTATCTTTCAATAAGCAAAATTTTACTTTTTACCTTAAGTTCCAAAATCTCATTTTTATACTAAGTGTGAAAATCTTATTTTTCACATTTTTAACTACATACTTTGTTAGGTCATAACTTGAAATTTACTTACCCAATTGTTACCAAAATTTCCCAATTCTATTTTTTGTATGTCATTTAGGTCTTTGTAAAATCTTAGGTCAAAAGGAGCATTTTTTATTGGTGAAATTATTTTCCAATAATGAGGTAAAAATGACCTTATTCTCAAGTCTTTAATTTTTCCAAACTTTGGAAATTAATAACTTTCGAACCGTTTAGTATTTTGTTACCAAATTTTACAGTGGAATACTAGGTTATGCGAATGTCCACCAAATTTTAGAAAAAACTAGATTCATTTGCCCTATATAGTGGCTTTCCAAACTTGTTCCCGAAATTAAGAATACGAAAAAATAGTTTTTTACCTAAACTTTGAAATACCATAACTCACTCATTTTTAAACATCTTTGAGTATTTCAAAAGCTCAATTTTATGTACTCAATCTAAAAAACATCACAGTATAATTTAATTTTACAAAATCAATATACAATGGATGCTTGGCCCCTTGGAAGTCATAGCTCAAAACTTGTATTTTGTTTTAGGGTTCTCACCAAAACCCTTAGGGATTTTGGTCTCTATTTTCAAAAATCAACACACAAGCATCATAAAAATTATAGAGCAACTACCATAGCCTTATTACATCACCAATAAGAAACTTTAAGCATTAAATATACAAAATAATGCTTAAAAATAAAAATCATACAATAACAACCATAAAAAGTAAACTTTTTACCTCTTGTTGTTCTTGCTTAAGGTTTGGATGTTCCTACTAGCTTTGAGTCCTTCAAAACTCTTTCAATACCTTAACCAACTCTCCCCAACAACATAGATAGTTAAGTATTGAAAGACCTATGGTTAAAAACTTTACAAAGTCAAGTTTTTTGAAACTTTACCTTAGGGAAACCCTTCCTAGACCAAAGCTTAGGCTTCCAAGCCTTCTTAGGGTTCTTGAGGTTGAATATGGAGAGATAACTTGAGAGAGAGTTTTAAAAAAAAAATGAGAGCGATTGTGAGAGAGAGGGGGTCAGATTTGGGGGGGTTAGAAGGGTTTAGACTACTCTAAAATATCATAAAACACTTGAGTGTTTTATTATCTACTTGCCATTAACCCTAATATTTAAAATAGGATTTAAAACTTAATTAATTTTGTTCACACTATTTGAAACCTCACATGGCTGGCAACCTCTTTCTATTTATATATGTGATTATATTTTTATATATATATAAAGGTTAATAATAATTTCCTAAGAAGAAAAATCCAATTTGACTTCCTATAACCTTTTTCACCCTTATTAAGTTTTAAAAACAAAATTTAACACATAATAATTAAATTAAATGTCTCTCACATTTAATTTAATTTATCACACAATAAAATTTAACCTAAATAAAATTCCTTATTTCGGTAAAATTAAGCATTTAACACAAAATGCCATAAAATTTCCATTTTCCCTTAGGTTTATTATTTTTTACCAAAATTTAATTTTTATGAATGTATTTTATTCCCAAAATATATTTGCCATAGTTTTTCATTTTATTTTCTGAGATTTTTACCCAATCAGGGTTTTTGTGTCGGTCCAAGACCGAAAGTCTTATCTTGACTTTTAAACACAAAATTCATAATTTGGCTAGCAATAACTAATGGAAATAAATTCCAAACAAATATAATATTATTTAAAATAATATTCTTAACTCGGGGAAAAAAAATCTCGGTCCGAGTCGTTTCAAGGTACCTGAAACGCAGGGCGTTACACATGGTCCCCACTATACCTTGGATAAAATCATCTAGATAGTCTCAATTAATTGATTTAATTATCAATTAGAATTATCAAAGTTGATCAGGTCAATTTTGGATATTTTCATAGAGTTTTACAATTTAGAGAAGAAAAGAGATTTTAGGACAGATTTATTAATTAAGACAAATTGGTATCTAAATTAATAAATAAGTTTAAATCAAGGTTCAAATTATAAATAATTAATTTGATAAAGGATTTAAATAATTAATTAATCAATAAAAATAATACAAGTCTTGATTTTAAGTTCAACGGGCTTATAATTAAATGAGAAATTTCACGGGCCTAAAGCTCATGATAATTTTGACCTAATGGCTGATATTATCTATTATTTTATTGATTTTTAATTAAAATAAATGACCTAATTGAGCCTATAAAATGAATGCTAAGTGAGAGTTGAAATCAGATTTTAAAAAAAGACAATCTGACAGATAAACAGAAGATCAGAACATCTAGTTTTGATGCTCTAGGCTTTTAGATTCTCTTTACAGCAAAAAGTCATTTTCTAAGCCTCTAAATTCTCTTCTCTTCTTCTCTTTGTATCTATCTCATGTGTTTAGAATTTCTCATTCTAGTCTAGGTGATTCTAAGGATACTTTGGAAGACTGTGAAGAAATTTGAAGATTGGTTCAGTTTCTTGGTGATACCTTGCGACAAAAAGGATTCAAGGGTTAGAGAAACTGAAGGAATGACTAATACATTCCGTTGTGTATAATGTAAGTGTTCTTATCATTATCTCTGTTTAAATTCAATTATAGAAACATGTTCTAGGTTGTCTTATATTAATGTGTTTAATATATGATTTACATGAAAATAATTAAGATCTTGTATAAGATTTTATTAACAATTACAACTTGGTATCGGAGTGTGCCAAGGTTTTTGGTTCCTAGAGATCAACTGAACATGTATGTTCGCTGCCAGAGACAAGTCGACTCAGGGTTGGTCGGTATTAAGTGAATTATGTGTTTAATTGCTTGTCTGAGTTGCCCTGGTTGCCTGGATATTATAGATAGAGCATGATGAATGTGTCTGTATATAGATGATGTCAGGGCACAACCCCTTTGATTGCTATATGTTTATGTTATGCGTATATTGTGTTGACCTGTTGTTTGTATTTGATTGATGGTACTGGGAGGCGGGTTTGGATGTTTTTATCATACCTGATGTGTGGCGTCATTGATTGCAGGCATATTGAAGTTATGCCTCGACGATCGATTAGACTCCACTGTAATATCGCAGAAGATGACAACCAGGGTCAGGACCTTCCACCTGCCCCACATAATTGGCAACAAATGTTTGCTGAAATGGAAGCAAGACTTCAGCGAATGAAAGATGAGCTCCGAGAACTGAGGCAGCAAGCCCCTCCCCGGGGTGTTGGGTTATAGATTCTACAAGCTGTGGCACCTGTGCCAGTTCATCCTGTGATGGAAAACATGTGGGAGCCCTTCTATGAGAGGTTCAGGAAGCAACACCCTCCCACCTTTAAGGGCAGTCCAAGCTCACTGCGGGTAGAGCAGTGGATGGATATGACTTCTTCCATCCTGGATTTTATGAGGGTGGAGGGGAGCGAGAGGGTGGCTTGTGCCAGTTATATGTTGAGAGAAGACACTCGCACCTGGTGGTAAGTTGTGTCCCAGAGGAGGGATGTGACAATTATGACCTGGGAAGAATTCAAAGATGTCTTCAATGAGAAATATTGCAGTGTGGAAGTTCGAGCTGCAAAGGTGGATGAGTTTACCAATCTGACTCAGAACCGAATGACCGTTACAGAATATGCTCTAAAGTTTGATCAGTTGTCGAAGTTCATGCCAGACTTGGTGCCTACTGATATGGCACGGAGGGATCGATTTGTATGGGGATTGAACGTCATGATAACCTGTGATGTTTGTTATATTATTTTATAATATAATGTAATATTATATTACATTATAATATAATGTTTAGATTAAATAATAAATGTGACAAAGTGTGTCACATATTGTAACATATAATAGAGAGTTACAATATTTAGATATATGAGATATATCCAAATATTGTAACATATTTGGTGTTACAAATTTGTAACTTCCAAATATTACCCTTTATTGTGTAAAATTGTTGTTACACAATATTGAGATGAATTTCATAAAGCCATATGTGATATGGTTGTTAGATATATGATTTTAACCCCAATAATGTGTTTTGGGAGTTACAAAATCATTTGGGAGGGTTTGGAACTGTTTGGAAAAATAGCACATTTTTAAGTGCTGAAATTGGTCGGTGGCCACGGCCACTGAATGTTGGTGGGCGCGGCCTGTGGGACAGAGACCAGTGGCCGCGGCCACAGGCCAAAAACTGACCAATTTTCAGTTTTTTCAATCTTTGTTGAACGGCTCAAAAAAACCCAAATAACTCCCAAATCTCCTTTTTAATTCCATATTAATCCAATTAAACATTGGTAACAGCCATGGGGGTTGGTGGAATTTGAAATTCAAAGGGTGTCTCTAAACTCTATAAATAGGAGCCTATAGCTCACTTGTAAGACACAACATTTCTATCCATTAGAGCACTTGGCTAGAAACACCTTGAGGCTTGATAATTCCAGAAAGCTTTTCCAATATCTGAGAGAGATCCCTTAGTGCTTGAGTTAGGGGCAAATAAGCTTTTGGACAAAGGTTTTAAACCTTGTTCAAGTTGGTGATCCCCAACCCTCTTCACTTAGGTTGTGTAAGTGAGAGTTTCTTGTATTTCTGTTCTTCTTTCTATTGTATTGTTTTCTTCTTATTCTCTTGTTCTTTTTACTTGTATTTCTTGTTCAAGAGTTGTAATCCTTTTCTTTTCTTTTGTTTCAAACACTTTACTTTATTTGTAACCTTTTGCTTAGAGTTGTATTTTACTATTCTCTTCTTCTTCATCATCTTCTTCATTTCCTTTGTTTATTTGTAATTTTCAGTTATAGAGTTGTAACTCCTTTTAATCAATCATTATTTATTTGTAATATATTGCATAGAGTTGTAATATTATTATCAATTTCCATTGAGGCAAAACAATTTTTCCTAACAATGTTAAGATAACATTAGATTTGAGGACTACCACTGTAGCGTCCTAAATTTGCTAATAAGGCTTAGGGCCTTGATTAGTGTGCCAGGAGGATTATGCATGTGGGCCCCATTTGGATATCAGGGGCATATTTGTAATTTTAGCCCATTGAGGGCGTAAATGTGATATGTGTGTATATCATGATTGATACCATGAGTGAGTGGTGATATATTTGTGATGTGCAATCTGAGACAGTCCTAGGGAGCAGTTTAGCTAAATAGTCACAATAGGATTGAATACCCAACTCGAGAGGAGCCTAGGGGTATTTTGGGAATATAATATGTGTTCGGGAATTACCGGGTAATGGGTAGTAATGCAACAATTATTTGGGCATGTCGGGATCAAATGGGGATTTATCGGAACACTAGAGGAATTAACGGGACATGGTTTATGACGGAATTTCCCTTAGTAGCACTTGAGGATTTACATAAGCTTAAGGGAATTTTGGACTTTTTGGCTAGGGATAGATTTAAACACACTTAAGCAACTGGTGGCTGGAGGAAATACTAGAATTAAGTAGAAGAAAACAGAAGGGAAACAACATCAACTTTCAGCTCTCACTCTCTCACAGTCGGTTTTCACTTCCTCTCTATGGTGCTTGAGAATTTTGGAGAAACCTTGAGGATTTAGACTAAAGAATAGGTGGATTGGAAGATTTTTTTCCTAGGAAGTGGCTCAGGGTTGAATATAGTACAGAGGTAAGCTCTTAGACTTGATCTTCCTGCTGAATTCTTCTAGGATTATAAGTTTGCATAAGAGTTTAGTTCTAAGTATGATCTTGGGTGTTTGATGAGTGTGTGGAGTTGTTTGTGGCCTTGTTGTGATGTGTAGGTTATGAGAAAGAGAATTCTAGGCCTAAATTTGAGTTTGGCTGATGATTGGGGTGTGAATTTGGGGCTTAGACTTGAGGAAAACGTAGAGATGGGGTTGATTTTTTGGGTTTAAGGGCTCGAGCCGCGACCTTATTCATTAGGCTCCGCAACCCGCTTGAACAATTAAGCCTAGGGGCCTCAGAAACTTGCTCAAGCACCACAACGCAAGGTGTAGAGCACCGCGATCCATATCCCTCAACAGAGAGGGATTTGCCTCTGACTTGAGCGCGCCGCGACCCTTAAAGAGCTGGGTCGTGGCTCAAATGCAAAATTATGGCTGTTTGAGGGTTTTGAGCTCGGGAATCCAAATGTTAAGGCTCAGGAAGAAATCTACTACCCAGTTTTGTAGAATCCAAGGTCTTGGAAGCTAGATTAATAAATTAAAGTTATTTATTGGTTTAGAACTTGACGGATGGTTGTTATGAATTGTGACAAGGTTTTCAACGAGGCTTTGGTTAAAGGACCATGCTCGGGATCGCGGTACTTAGATAGCTCGGGACACAGGTAAGAAAACTATTGTACCCGTAGAGCAGGGCGTGGCCCTATTGTTTGTATTGCAGGGCGCAACCCTAAATCTTATGTTTAATATGCATTTAAATATCTGTGTATATTATGCTATGTGATGCATGTTTGTGAGTGAACGGCGAAGACCGGGAATGATGAAGGCTGAGAACAGTAAGAAGTTGGGTACAACAAGGGGCTGGGATTGGCATTGAGCACGATGAGTGTAGGTCGTTAGGGCGAGACCCTCCTAGGATGCTGGAGCCACCCTCTCGGTGAAGACCACGAGCCTAGGGCCTGGTAAAGCACCTGGGACGGTGTTGGGCGCTATGTGTTTAGCCCGTTGCTTATTTTGTTGTATGCTATGGATAATTATGCACATGTTATATGTTATATGTTTTGTGTTGAGTTTTCTTGCTGGGCTTCGGCTCACGGGTGCTCTATGGTGCAGGTAAGAGCAAGGGAAAGGTCAACTAACCATGAGTACGGAGAGCGTGGAGCGACAGGTACATGTTCGGCCTGCCTGGCTGCCACGGCCAGGGTTATTATTGGGAAAAATGTACTATAATGGTTATTTTGTCGCCTAGGTCGACCGTGTGTATATTTTGATCTGTAATGTATTTTCTAAACAGTATTTTGGAATCCCAACTGTAAAAATTTCCAAGATTTCAATGAATAACCAAATGTTTTTATACTTAATGTCTTTAAATGAGTTTCGTTTTAGTTTAGTCACACTTTTAACCTAAAACCTCGATTAGCGAGCTAATGGCACATTTTTAACTTACTTAGTAACGACTCTAAAGAAGTAGGGTGTTACAACTTGGTATCAGAGCATGCCAAGGTTTATGGTTCCTGGAGATCGACCGAACATGTATGCTCCCTGCTAGTGACAAGCTCGACTCAGGGTTGGTTGGTAATTAATGAATTATATGCTTAATCGATTGCTTAAAATGCCCTGTGTGCCTAAAAATATAGATAGAGCATGATGAATGTGTTATTATATATGCATGATGTTAGGGCATGGCCCCCTGATTGTTGTATGCTCTGTGATATGTGGATTTGCTGGTTGTGATTGGTTGATGAAATTGGGAGGTGGTTTTGGAAGTTTTTATCATGCCTAATGTACGGCGTCATTGATTGCAGGCATATTGTAGTGATGCCTCGGTGATCAATCAGACTCCATGGAAATAGGGCTGAGGATGACAACTAGGGTCAAGACCCTCCACCTGCCCCACCGGATTGGCAACAGTTGTTTTCCAAGATGGAAGATAAACTTCATCAAACAAAAGAAGAGCTTCGATAGTTGAGGCAACAGGCCCCTCCTCAGGGCATTGGGTTACAAGTTCCACAGGCTATGGCACCAGTGCCAGCCCAGCCTGCTGTGGAGAATAAATGGGAACCTTTGTATGAGAGGTTTAGGAAGCAGCATCCTCCCACCTTCGAGGGTGGCCCAGACCCACTACAGGTAGAGCAGTGAATGAACATGATCTCTTCCATCTTGGATTTCATGAGGGTGGAAGGAAATAAGAGAGTAGCTTGCGCCAGTTACATGTTGAGAGAAGATCTCGCATTTGGTGGGACATTGTGTCGTAAAGAAGGAATATTGCAATCATGACTTGGGAAGAGTTCAGGAATATATTCAATGAAAAGTATTACAGTGTCGCAGTCCGAGCTGTGAAGGTTGATGAGTTTACAAACCTGACTAAGAACCGGATGACGGTTACTGAGTATGCTTTGAAGTTTGACTGGTTAGCGAAGTTCGCGCTGGATTTGGTGTCGATTGACATGGCACGAAGAGATCGGTTTGTGCGGGGACTGAATATTATGATCGTCTGTGATGTCAAGATAACTTTGGATCTGGGAACTACCACCTATGCATAGGTAGTGGACAAGGCTCTTACAGTTGAGGGGGCCGAGGATCAGATATGGAGAGAGGGCACTGCGAGGCGCGATACTAGGAGGATGGTGTCTCTTTTTATTAGATCTAGCCAGGGTTGTGGCCCCAGTGAGTAGAAGAGAAAGGCCCTAGACTCTTTTGTTCCTCCTGGATCGGATAAGAGGGCATGGGGTGCTTTTAGTGGCCGTCAGGGCGAAGGAGACAACTAGAAGAGTTTCCCAGTGTGTCCTTGATGCAGACGATGACATCAGGGATAGTGTTGGATTAGGGCTTGCTTTACTTGTGGGAACATTAATCATTTGAGGAAGGACTGCCCACAAGTCAAGAAGGAAGAGCCAAGACAAAGCGACAGTCTCAATCCTACCAAAGTATTTACCTTGACCCAAACTTAGGCTAGCCCCTCAGTCGTGACAGGTCAGATTTCTAGTGCTGGTTCTTCTTTTACTACATTGATTGACTCAGGGGCTACTCATTCATTTGTTTCTACTAGAGTGATAGATCAACATTGTAGACCTAGTGATTTTTATGCTAGGGGATTTCAGACTTTGTTGCCGACTGGGGAACTGGTAGTCTCTAGGAGATGGGTTAGAGCATTGCTAGTAGAGATAGACAGAAGGGAGTTTCCTGTGGATCTGATTGAGCTAGCAATGGATGATTTTGATATGATCCTAGGAATGGATTGGTTATCGAAGAATGGGATGACGATTGACTGCAAGTGCAGGATGGTGACCTTTGAACCAGAAGGGGAGGTACCCTTTGTGTTCGTGGGGACAGTGAGTGGACCGCGAGTACCTATGATTTCAGCATTGAAGGCTAGAGACCTAATGCAAGAGGGTTGCATAGGATTCCTAACAAACATTGTGGATACTTCTAGAGTTGTTTCGGTTGGGTCGGATGAGACAAGATTAGTATGTGAGTTTCCTGATTTGTTCCCCGCAGATTTGCCAGGGTTGTCGCCACACCGAGACATCGAGTTCATCATTGAGTTGGCGCTAGAGGCGGAGCCAGTATCTAGGACACCTTGTAGGATGGCTTCGGCAATGTTGAAGGAACTGAAGATTCAATTGCAGGACTAGATTTGGGATTTATCAGACCAAGTTTTTCACCGTGGGGTGCTCCAGTGTTGTTCGTCAAGAAGAATGATGGATCCTTAAGAATGTGTATTGACTAGAGAGAATTGAACAAGTTGACCATCAAGAATAAATACCCACTACCTAGGATCGATGACTTGTTCGACCAGCTACAAGGGAAGACCGTGCTCTCTAAGATTGATCTTTGGTTAGGCTACCACCAATTAAGGATTAAAGAGGAGGACATACCAAAAACCACTTTCCGCACGAGGTATGGACACTATGAATTCCTGGTTATGTCCTTTGGATTAACCAACACCCCAACAACCTTCATGGACTTGATGAATAAGGTTTTCATCAAGTCTGGTATTCATGGACTTGATGAATAAGGTTTTCAAGGATTATCTGGACAAGTTTTTGATCGTATTCATTGACGACATACTGGTGTACTCTCAATCAGAGATAGAGCATGAGCAGCATCTACTCCTGGTATTACAACGGCTGAGAGAGCATAGGTTATATGCTAAGTTCGGCAAGTGTGCATTTTGGCTACCCCAAGTAACATTTCTGGGTCATATTGTCAGTAAGGAGGGGATTCTGGTTGACCCAAGTAAGAGTGAGGCAGTTAGGGATTGGCCTAGGCCAAGTAGTTTACCAAAGGTTAGGAGCTTTATGGGATTGGCAGGGTACTGTCAGCGATTCATTGAGGGATTCTCCATAATAGCCACACAATTTACCGAACTGACACGTAAGAATACTAAGTATGTATGTACAGATAGGTGTGAGAATAATTTCAAGGAGTTAAAGCGGCGACTGATCACCGCTCTAGTATTGAGTTTGTCGTTAGACAATGAGAAGTTTGTAGTCTACTGTGATACTTCCAGATAGGGTTTGGGGTGTGTACATATGCAAGTCGAAAAGGTTATAGCCTATGCGTCGAGACAATTGAAGGAGTATGAGTAAAGGTATCCCACACATGATCTGGAATTGACAGCGGTGGTATTTGCACTTAAGGCTTGGAGACATTATTTATATGGCGAGAAGTGCGAAATATACACCGACCATAAGAGTTTGAAGTACTTCTTTACTCAGAAGGATCTGAATATGCGCTAGAGGCATTGGCTGGAATTGGTAAAGGATTACGATTGTGATATTCTATACCATCCTGGGAAGGCCAGTGTGATGGCTGATGCACTGAGTCGGAAAGGCCCAAGACACTTGTTCAGTTCGAGGCATATATCAGATAAGTTAGCTAAAGAGATGACTAGAGCTGGTATAGAGGTGGTGGTTGGTTAGTTAGCCAACATCACTCTACAGTCTACGCTCCTTGAGAGGATCAAGGAGGCACAGGGGGAGGATCCCAGTTGAGAGAGCACAAAGAGGGCATCTTAGCCGGAGCAACTAAGGAATTTTCTATTTAAAAAATGGGTTTATTAAGGTACAAAGGCCATATTTGTGTTCCAATGAATTCCAGTATCTGGCAAGAGATTTTGGATGAGTCTCATACCACTCCCTATTCTTTACACTCGGGTACGATGAAGATATACCAAGCTTTGAGAACTTTGTATTGGTGGCCGGGAATGAAGAAGGATGTGGTGGACTATGTGGCCAAGTGTTTGACTTGTCAGCAAGTAAAGGCTGAACATCAGAGGCTAGCAAGGTTGTTGCAACCTCTAGGATTTTGGAGTGGAAATGGGAGGATATCACCATGGACTTTGTGGTTGGACTACTGAAGACCGTGGGACAACATGATTCAATGTGGGTGATTGTGGATAGGAACACTAAGTCAGCCCACTTTTTGCATGTTAGGACAACTTATACTGTGGAACAGTATGCTGAATTATACGTGAAGGAAATTGTACGACTACATGGGGCTCTGAGGTCGATAGTATCTGACAGGGACCCTAACTTTACCTCCAAGTTTTAGGAGAGCCTACAGAAGGCTATGGGCACATAGTTGCGGTTTAATACTGCTTATCATCCTCAGAAAGATGGACAGTCTGAGAGGACAATTCAGATGTTGAAGAATATGTTGCGAGCCTGCGTGTTGGATTTTGGGGGATCTTGGAGTAAGTATCTCCCTTTGATTGAATTTTTGTATAATAACAGTTTTCAGGAGACTATCAGAGTGGCTCCGTATGAATTGTTATATGGGAGGAAGTGCAGATCATCCATCCATTGGGATGAAATGGGTGAGAGGAGGTATCTAGGTCCTGAGGTTGTTTAGAGGACCAATGAGACGATTGAGAAGATTAGAGCTCGAATGCTCACCTCCTAGAGTCAACAGAAGAGTTACTCAAACTTGAGATGTAGGAGCGTAGAGTTTCAGGTCGGAGACCATGTGTTTATCAGAGTTTCTCCCTTGAGAGGGGTGAAATGGTTTGGAGTAAGGGCCAAGTTGAGCCCTAGGTTTGTTGGCCCCTGTGAGATTCTGGAACAGGTTGGAGAGGTAGCTTACAGGTTGGCGATGCCTCCAGCTCTATCAGGGGTTCACAATGTGTTTCATATATCCATGTTCTGAAAGTATATATCAGATTCTACGCACGTGCTGAATTATGAGAGCTTGGACCTGGATCAAGATTTATCGTATCAAGAGAAGTCAGTTTAGATTCTCGACCGAAAGGATAAAGTCTTGCGGAGCAAGACCATCACCTTAGTGATTAGATCATTGGGTCAAACAAGTGTGTAATGCACTCCTGATTAGATCCAATCATATCGACCAGCACTCAGCACGCTATTGCCGCCCTTGACTCATAAGTTAATGCTTTACGACCAAGGCTCAGTGCTATAGCCATCCTTGACTAATAAGTCAATGCTTTTCTCAAGTAAATAATTCTAGCAAGCATTCATCATATAACCAACATCCATATATAGAGCACTCAACATGCTTCATTAATAATCACATGAAAAATCATAATCATGTGCATTTACAGGGGCCAATGCCCAATCAAAAACATATTCAACATCCGGGCCAAGCTCTAATCATGTATGTCACATAATGGGTGCAGTTTTCTGACCTCATGTTCGAGTATATTGAAAAATTAAGAACGGCCTTCGAACACGATCCTGATCCTGAGCCCCTAACGATAACCTAGTCACAACCAAGTATAGAATCCCATCAATAATGAGTAAATAACAGCTTCTGGATCGAGTCCTAGCCTCCAGGACATCGAATCCTACTAAATCGGGTAGTAGGATCGACCCCAAGCCCTTAGGTTTGAGTTCCCACACCCAAAACATCCCTAAGGATAACTTTCCCCTTAAGCGTCGCGGCCCCACACCCCTGAGTCGCGGCCCGCCTCCAAACATAGGCCTCTACCTCTTTCTGCATGCGCCTCACGTTGCGGCCTGCCTACCAGGCACCGCAGCCCTAATGCCCAACAGCCAAGTTCCTCTTCTTCATCAAACTTGGGTCGCGGCGCTCAAGAATAGAGTTGCGGCCCGACCAGAAACCTAGCTATAAAACTCTATTTTTCCCATTTCAAAACACCCCATAAACCTATCCAAACATATCCAAATCCCAAAAACAAAGTTCCCAATCATCTCAATGGCCCAAAACCATCAAAACCCAAGCTTCAAATAACTTAAAAACTCATCAAAATATAGAATCCAACCTCAAAACTTAAGAAACTTAAAGAAACGGAAACTCAGAAATTCAAAACGTAAATTACCTCTGATTATGTCGTTTCTCACTAAATCCTCCGATTAATAAGCTTCTAATCTTTCCTAGAATCACTATGACTCGATCCTTGCTAGAATTCGAGTCCTAAAACTCGAGTTTCCTTCGAAAATGCAACGAACGGTAAAAAGGAATAACAGTAGAAAGAGAAGCAGTGTTTTGAATGTACTTTTCTTTCTGACAGGTTACTTTGAGCTTAAGTAACCTCAAGTAAATCCCAATGCTCTGGGTCCCAAAAACGCCCCCGAGGGTAAAATAGTCAAAATTCCCATAATTTTCTCCTGATCTCACTAACTCCCAATATATCATCAAATATTCGTTCCCATTACCCAATATCCCAGTAATGTGCTAAATACCCAAAATACCCATTGACTCTCACCGAGTCAAATATTAATCTCGTTGTGACTTTCCCACTAGCTTGCTCCCTAAGATTGCCTCGTGCCGAGTAACCCAAATATACTCACATAATAATATGGTCCTACACATATGTCACATATATGACAAATATACCCATAATGGGCCAAATTACAAAAATTGCCCTTCTAATAAGAAACGTGGCCGCATGTTTAATTAATACACCTAAACATGCACATCAAGTCATATAATAATATAACCACATAATCACATAATTACACGCATATAAAACACATAAACATGTAATTTCCATAATTTTCCATCCTGGCCCCCTAATCAAGGCCCTAAGCCTTATTTGGAAATTTGGGACGTTACAACTATCCCCTCCTTACAAAAATTTCATCCTCGAATTTTTACCTGAACAACTCTGGATACTGACTCTGCATATCTGATTCAAGCTCCCATGTCACCTCTTCGACCTTGCTGTTCCTCCATAATACCTTAACCAAAGGTATAGTTTTATTTCTTAGGACCTTGTCCTTCCTGTCTAGTATCTGGACTGGCTGTTCCTCATAGGAAAGATCTGCCTCAAGCTCCAAATCCTCGTAACTCAACACATGAGTCACGTTTGACACATATTTTCGAAGGGCCGAAATATGAAATACATTGTGTATGACCGAAAGTATCGGAAGTAAAGCCAACCTATAGGCTACCTGACCAATCCTTTCCAGGATTTCAAATGGTCCTACAAATCTAGGGCTCAGCTTGCCCTTCTTCCCAAATCTCCTCACCCTTTTCTATGGTGAGACTCTAAGGAAGACATAGTCTCCAACTTGGAATTTCACATTCCTGCGTTTGGGATCAACATAACTTTTCTGTCTACTTTGAGAAGCGATCATCCGAACTCTGATCTTCTCAATAGCCTCATTGGTCCTCTGAACTACCTCAGGACCCAAGTATCTCCTTTCTCCTGTCTCATCCCAATTGTTGACCTGTGAAATTGGCCAACAGTCGTATGTACAATATACGACACATTTTGAACGAAATGAATATAAAATATGATAGAGTACAAATATCTTAAACAAACACACAGGAATTTATAGTGCTTCAGCCTTGTTCTGATGAATAGTAATAACCTAATCCACTTAGTCTTTAGTATTGAATCACTCGATTGACAATTACAAATACGAATTGAAAAGTTCACTCGTCAAAAAGATCGATCCCCAAAAACTCCAAAAAAAAGAGATCAGGGAAAAGAGTCCCCAAAAAAGTCCTCTTTATGAAGCCTTGGGTCCTTTATTTATAGTACCTAGGGGCTGTTACATGATCAGTAGTACTGGAGATCGTCGTTTGGTACACGATCATTGTGAGTGGAGATACGTGTCCACCTCCCCATGATTATGAGATCATGGGGTCTTCTCTTTGTTTCTCTGGATCGTGGTTGATGATGCACGATTGAAACCTTTGGGAAAACGCTAAGTCATGGTTGGTCTATGAGACTTAGGTTCTAGGCCCGACGACCCTTTAAAACTTGGGTGGTAGGCCTGCTGATCTTCTGGGTGCTAGGCCTGATGACCCTCTGGATGCTAGGCATGTTGATCTTCTAGGTGCTAGGCCTGATGACCATCTGGGTGCTAGGCCTGATGATCCTCTGGGTGCTAGGCCTGTTGATCTTAGTTTGAACGAGCGTGAGTTTTACCCAGTGAAGTGTCTTTGGGAGTGTAGGCCGACCACCCTATGGAGGATAGGGTGGGTCGACCACCCCGAGGGGTTCTTTAGCACGCTTGGGCCGACCACCCCTAGGGGTTGAGGTCATGCCGAACACCCCTAAGGTGCCAATGCCAGGCTGACCACCCCTAGGGGGTTTAGGCCTGGTTGACTTTGTATAGTTCCTAGACCTATCTTTTTACTCATCGGTCTTTTTTCAATACTTCGTCGTTTTTCCCTGATTTGTGATGCCACGTGCCACTTTCTTATTCGCGACGTCATCTCTAAATTTTTTAGGGATAAAATTTTCCCCCCAAGTTTATCGTAATGTGTTCAACATTACGATAAACTTGATCTTGGCCCGAGAAACATATTGTAGCAGTACTTTAACAGCAAAGTCCCTCAGGACATTACATAGTACTTTTATCAACTATCGATAATTTGCTCTGTACAAATTTTTCAAGGATAATTGATAATTCCTAAAAATAATTAGTTTTTTCAAGGAAAATTAATTTCCTAAAAATCTAGTATATTTTTCAAGGACATTGAAGTCCTAAAAGTATAATATATTTTTTCAAGGAGTTTTAAAGTCCTAAAAATATAAGATATTTTTCAAGGAATTTGAATTTTTAACCATACCAGATATTTTTCAAGGATTTTGAATTCCTAAAAATATTGTTAGTCTGAGAGGATATAAGTAGGGCCTCACTCATCTGACTCTTGACCTATGCGCCTCCTTCAGGAAGTTCTGAGCTGTGGAATTCTCAAATTCTTCATCAACTCTGCGTATCTCCTCTTTGGTAAGTATTCTTTTCCAATTTTTACGTTTTTGATGAATCTGTCTAAATCTCCTTGTTTTGTTTTATTTTGATCCAAAATAATTGACTTGTTTGAATGAAAGATTGTTCTTTAATAAAAAAATTGGCTTGTTCTTTGCCCCTTTTTGCGTGATGCTTAGGGTTTAGATCCCTATAGGCCGACCACCCTTAAGATTCATTGGCCTGGGCAATTTCCAGGCTTAGGAAATTAGGGTTAGGCATTTTCCAGGGTTCCCCATCTAGCGATGGGCGATTTCTAGGTCTTCAAATTCCCTCATAAGCCAACCATCCTAGGTTTTCCTTAGCCTAGGCGATTTCCAGGCTTAGGGGATTAGGGTTTAGGCCGACCACCCCTAGGATTTTCTTAGCTGGGTGATTCCAGGCTTTCACAACCTAGGCATAGGCGATTTCTAGGGATGTAAATTCCCTCATGGGCTTACCAGCCCTAAGGTTTCCATCATGGGCCGACCACCCCTAGGGTTTCCACCATGGGTCGATCACCTCTAGGACTTCCCTTGCATTTCCCTTGCCTTATGCGACTTCTAGGCTCACATACCCCATCATGGGCAGAGCACCTTAGGGTTTACATCATGGGCCGACCACTACACTCCCTGGGCAATTTCTAGGGATCCAAGGTCTAGGGTGGTCGGCCCAAGCATAGGCCGATCACCTGCGACCCTAAAAAAAAATTTCTCCTTCTTTATTGATCTCTTTGGGGTCTTCCTTGTACTGTATAATTTATCGGAGACTTGAACCTTAGTCCTTTAGCATTTTTCTGAGGTTTGCATCCCTAGAGTGGTCGCCCTAAGGTGGTAGGCCGACCACCTAGACCCCTTCTTTCATGTTTTGTAAGCTTAGGGACTCAGGGTGGTCAGCCTAAGCTTAGCTCCACTAGGCTGACCCCCCCTTTAAGACTTCAATCAATTTTTCCAAATCTAGGGGAGTCCTATGGTGGTCGGCCTGAGCTTAGTCTCACTAGGCCGACCCGCTATATAGATTTTTCCCTTGATTTCTTCATTTTTTTTCTCCTTAGTAATAGACACGCCCCCAGCTACTGGCCTATCTGGTCCGTGGTAGGGAGCTTCGTTATGTCGATGTACTAACTTTACTCTTTATTTTTCCTTCGTTGCAGATGTCGAGCTCATCTTCATCAGATTAGTCTATAAGCGAGCATACTCCACAAGCGTTCTTGGAAAGGGTGAAAAGGATTTCCCTTGCTCCGCTTCATATTTGTTCAGTGAGGAAGATTTCTTGAAAAGGTGTAGCCCAATGGCGAGAGTAAAATAGACATCTCAACAAGCTTCTGAAGATAATCCTCTTATTGCCTGACACATCACCCAAGGCTCTTCACCTGACTCTTCTCAGATCTCTTCTCAACATAGTATTTCCCGTGGCTCTTAGGGCACATCCCAACGAAGTCATTCTTCTCAGTGGAGTCTTCCCAGTCAGCGAGACTCCTTGCAACGCCCTTTGCATTGGGATACCAGTCGGGTTCCCTATCACTCTTCTTCTCAGAGAGAACATACCGAGGGCTCTCATCGCCAGGATACTCTTCCTTAGGAGCGTTCTATTCACAGGTTCCGACGGACACACGCTGCCATCAAGTCTGGTGCCCTACTTCCTCTTCATCCATACTTTTAGAGCGTGGCAGATTATTTTGGTCCAACTTTCATTCTGAGCTTGAAGATGTCCGCCATGAGATGCTAGACCTTAGGCAAGTTCTTGGCTCTAGAGATGCGGACATTGCTTTGAAATATGAAGAGATCAACACTCTCCACAGTATCATGGAGCTCAAACAGTAGGAAGTGACTGAATTGACTCTCAGGATAACCTAGATTGAGGGGAAACTTGCCGATCAGCTCCAACAGTCTGAAGCTGAGAAAGAGAAGTTGATTGTTGACATGGACCAACTACGGAAGGATGCACTTGTCGAGAAGGAGCAAGAGGTCAAGGCTGTTAAGGACAAGGCTCGAGAGGAGTATTCAGAGATAGCTTTCTCTTGCTTCTACTTGATCTGGAAATCTAACAAAGATCTAAACTTGTATTTCCTTCTCCAGAAGACACGAGCGAAGGAGCTTAGGAAGTGTCTGGCTCTTGAGGCTTCCGAGGCTCAGGTTAGTCTTTTAGATGATACTCCTCGCCCTAGTTAGTTTCTTTTGGTCTTTTACTCTGTCTTTCCTTTCATACCATTGGTGGGGCACCTTGTACTTGACACTTTTTACATACATTTTATGCCTTTATGCTTTTTTGTTATGAGTACTCAGTGTATTGATTGATTTTTTTTTTCAATGCTTACTGAGTATATCAACTCATAACCGTCATTGGTTCAGGTATCAGTATACTCTAAACACATGTATTTCACGTGCCATACTAACCTTACTCTTTTATGTTTTTCATGCTAACAACCATGGTAATGTGCGTAGTATGATACTTCACCAAGTACCATGAACAAAATAGGTCAGGTCGACCACCCCATGGGTGATAGGCCGACCACCCTATAAGGCTGATGGACTGACCGACCACCCTATAAGGGACATGGCTAGGATTCTCCCTACCAATGCCTTTTTGTTTTTGTTTTATGCATTTTCGGAACATATGCTGAACAAATGTCCTAGAAAAACTTGAGCTTGCTTAGTACTTAAGGTCACGTCCTCTTTGCTTGTGTATACCCTGATCGGTATGTACTATATACCCCCCCAAGTGATCATGGGTTTAAAAGCCTTGGTCACTTGCTACTTGACCATGCCTTGCTTCGAGCGTTTAGACACACAGTACTATCCTTTTCACCCAGTGATGCAAGCAGCAAATTCTTGTCCCTCATTGGTAGTCAGATGATGGCTTCATACTTAGTAGTAATGATACTTATACACAGGTGCAGATTATGCAGCAAGTGTCGATCACGATCTACGTAATCTCTCGTGTACTCGTTATAATGATCGTAGACAAAAGTCTCTAAGTTGGACCAACTGGGTCTAGATGGGCTAATCGAGCCTGTAACGAGTCTTAGATCAAATTATCGATCGGTCCCTCAAGGACCACATTCGATTATGATCTGATGATGGCAACTGGTCCTTGGACTAGCCTCTTTTTTTATCGTATGAGTCGATAGGTTCCTCGAGAACTAGGATCGAACATGATCAAAAAATGGCGACTAGTCCTCGAGCCAGTCTCTTTTATTGATCATATAGGTCTATAGGTTCCTTGAGAACCAAGATCGAACATGATCAAATAAATTGGCGACAAGGTCCTCATACCAATCTCTTGTTTGGATTGTTTGGGTCGATAGGCTCCTCAAGAACCAAGATCGAACATGTTCCATAATTTGACGACAAGGTCCTCGGACCTGTCTCTCTTGTTGATTGTGTGCGTTGATAGGTTCCTCAAGAACCAAGATCGAATATGATCAAATAGTTTGGCGACAAGGTCATAGGACCTGTCTCTTTTTTGGATCGTATGGGTCGATAAGCTCCTTAAGAACCAAGATTGAACATGATCCATAATTCCACGACAAGGTCCTAGGACTTGTCTCTCTTGTTGATCGTGTGGGTTGATAGGTTCCTCAAGAACCAGGATCGAACATGATCAAATAGTTTGGCGACAAGGTCCTCGGACCAGTCTCTCATTTGGATTTTATAGGTCAATAGGCTCCTCAAGAACCAAGATCGAAAATGATCCATAATTTGATGACAAGGTCCTAGGACCTGTCTCTCTTATTGATCGTGTGGGTCGATAGGTTCCTCAAGAACCAGGATCGAACATGATCAATTAGTTTGGCGACAAGGTCCTCAGACCAGTCTCTTGTTTAGATCTTATGGGTCGATAGGTCCCTCAAGGACCAGAATCGAACATGATCCGATGGAGTTGACAGGTCTAAAGGACAAGTCCCTCATTGAAATAAATTTAAAGAATTAAGTGAAACTTAAGAAATTAAATTCATTCATTCATTGCAGCACAATGACTGTTACACAGATAATTCAAAAATAATACATTTGCCTCCTGCTCGGCTATGCTTCTTTCCGCCAAGTATTTGACGGGAACGACATTCAGGGTGCCCGCATCTTTGGCATTGGCAAGCTTGGCTAAGGCATTAGCATTGGCATTCTGCTCCCTCAGGACTTGTGTAATCGAGTATCTCTTGAACTGTGTCAACAAGTCCTTCGCCTTGTTCAGGTACTGCACCATCCTAAGTCCCTTGGCTTGATACTCACCTAATACTTGGTACACCACTAGCTGGGAATCGCTGAATATCTCCAGGAACTGTGCATGCACATCTCGAGACAAGCGTAATCCTGCTAATAATGCCTCTTACTCAGCCTCGTTGTTTGAAGCGTTGAATCCAAATTTGAGAGCGCAATGGATTCTGTGATTCTCCGGAGTGATTAGTATGATTCCTGCACCTGAGTTGTGCTCATTGTATGCTCCATCAACATATAGCTTCCATACAGGAGTATCTCCTTCCTTTTCAGTATCTCCATTCTCCGATTGGTAGGAAGGGTCTTCAAGGTTGGTGCCTTCGACTATGAAGTCTGCCGCCATCCTCAAATGATAAGTGATATCAAACTGTCCTAGTTCCACTGCCCACTTGAGTAATCGTCCCAAGGCATCTAGTTTCTGAAGAACATGTCTAAGCAGTTGATCAGCTAGAACTCGGATCGAGTGAACTTGGAAATATGGATGCAGCTTTCGAGAGGCGATTACTAAACAGTAGGCTAGCTTTTCAAGAGGGGGATACCTAGACTCTACACCTACTAGCCTTTTACTGATATAGTACACAGGGTGTTGTACCCTGTTATCTTCTTTTACCAAAGCAGAGGTGATTGCATATTCGGTGATTGCCAAATAAATGAATAATACTTCACCATATATTATCTTCGCTAGGACGGGAGGTTGAGCGAGATGCTTCTTCAAGGCTTGGAAAGCTTTCTCCCACTCCTCGGTCCATTGGATCTTCTTGCTGCCCTTCATTAGGTTAAAGAAGGGGACACACTTGTCCGCTGACTTTGATATGAACCTTCTTAGTGCAAGTACTCTCCCTATTAAGCTTTGCACTTCTTTGATTGTTGTAGGTGACTTCATGTCAATCAATGCTTTGATCTTCTCGGGGTTAGCCTCGATTCCACGTGAATTGACTATGAATCTGAGAAACTTACCATAACCAACTCCAAATGAGCACTTGAGAGGGTTTAATTTCATGTTATACTTTCTAAGTATTGCAAAGCATTCCTCTAAGTCTCAAACATGCCCTTTAGCTTCTTTGGACATGACCAACATGTCATTGACGTATACCTCCATATTTTTGTTAACCAAGTCTCAGAACATGCCATTCACTAAATGTTTGTAGGTGGCTCCTACGTTCTTCAAGCTGAATGGCATCACCTTATAACAATACAATACCTTGTCTTTCTGGAAGTTGTTATGTTCCTCGTCGGGAGGGTGCATACTTATTTGATTATACCCAGAATATGCATCCATGAATGAGAGTATTTCATGTCCTATTGCATCGACCAGTTGGTCTATTCTGGGTAGTGGGAAGCAGTCTTTGGCGCATGCCTTGTTTAGATCTGTGAAGTCCACGCATGTTCTCCACTTCCCGTTTGGCTTTGGGACTAGCACGGGGTTTGATACCCAATCTGGTTAGTAGGCCTCCCTTATAAAAATGTTTTCCATGAGCCGCTCGACCTCTTCCTTCAGGGCTTGAGATCGGTCTTTGTCAAGCAGTCTCCTCTTTTGTTGCATTGGTGGGTAGTTTTTGTCCACATTGAAGACATGGCTTATCATAAATGGAGAAATTCCAACCATGTCCTTATGTGATCAGGTAAATATGTCTTGGTTATTCTTCAAAAATTCTACCAACCGTGCCTTAATTTCCACCTTTAGCTCCCTCCCGACTTTAATTACTTTAGTCGGGTCCTCTTCATCTAGTAGGACTTCGTCAAGAACTTCGACTGGTCCTACCCTCATGACGTCATCCCCAAAGTGAGGATCGATGTCATTTCCCTCACTTTGGGAAACTTGCTATAATAACAAATCTTCGTTAAAAGGAGCCATCGACTCTAGTAGAGTGTTTCTTTCAACGTCAACTTCCATGTTGACAACCTCATTGGTTCCTTCATTATCTTCGCAACAAATTACTACCATGTTGTCTACGCATGGTCCTTTCTTTGCCTTGATCACTGAAACATTATAGTATTCTCGTGCCTCTCTTTGGTTACCCTGTATGCATCCTTGCCCTGCACTTGTGGGGAACTTCAAAGATAGATGCCAAATAGACACTGCTGCGTGTAATGCCATCAAGAGGGGTCTCCCGAGCACTACATTGTAAGATGAGGAGCAATCTACCACCAGGAACTCTGTCATCATAGTCTCGTACTTGGGGGCATCCCCCACCATGACCGGTAGTCTGATAGTTCCTGCTGGTGCTAGGCATTCTCCCGTGAACCCATATATCACTTGGGAACACGGTGTCAGGTCCTTGATTGTGAGCTTCATCTTCTCGAAGGATGTTTTATAGATGATATCTACTGAGCTTCCTGTATTTACCAAGCATCTCTTCACTCGGGCATTGGTGATTTGAATGGTAAGGACCAGAGGGTCATTGTGGGGGCACCTCACGTGCCTGGCGTCATCCTCCGTAAATGTGAGAGTTTCACTTTCATACTTTGGATTCTTTGGAGACCACTCCCCAACTACCATGCACTAGGAAGACTCCCATACCTCATGTCTTAGGGTCCTTGCATATTGCTCACGAGCATTGTTACTGTTGCCTGCTATATGGGGTCCCCCACATATGGTATCCAATGTGAAGTCTACGGCTGTTGGCTCCAGTGGTGGACTCCTTTGCCTTTGGAACTCTGGATTCTTGCTCGGGGTTTTGGTATTGACTCGGTACCTCGAGAGTATCCTGATCGGAGGAGAAACTGTATCTCATCCTTCAATTGTTTGCACTCGTTTGTGCCGTGTCCATAATCATTATGGAAACGAAAAAACTTATTCTTGTCTCTCTTTCCTTCTAAGTGCAAGGGTGGTGGCTTTTGATATGGTACCTTCTGATATGTTGCCAAGTAAAACTCAGCCCTTGATGTAGTCAGGACAGAATAATTGGTGAACCTAGCCTGGTAGGGCTGATGTTTAGGCTGTTGGTCGGCTGGTGCTGACTTAGGTTTCTTTTTCCCACCATGCTTGGCCCCTGAGGTATTCCTCTTCTTACCATTGCCCCCATTGCCGCCCTGAGGGTTCGTGCCATTCTTATCTGCCTTGACACTGGTCAAATGGTTTATGCCTTTCTTCCTTCTTGATAGCGTCATCTAGCTTCATGTATTTTTCTGCTCGGTCCAAGAACTCCTGCAAGGTGTTGATGGGGTTCCTATGTATGCTATCCCACAAGGGACTATGATAAATTATTCCTGTCGAGATGGCAACGAACTTCCCTTCATCTCCAACTGTGGACGTTTGGTTTGCCTCTCTCATGAATCTTTGGATGTAGTCCTTTAGGGATTCATCCTCCCTTTGCTTGATGTTAGCTAGCTGATTGGCATAAACTAGTCGAATCCGTCCGGCAATGAAGACCTTGCAAAATTCCTTCCTGAAATTCTTTTAGGAAGTGATGGATCTAGGTTTGAATTTCCAATTACCATTCCTGAGCTGATTCAGAGAGAGCGGTAGGGAATACTCTGCACCTACAATCATGCTCCACACCGAGTAACTCCATCTGATCCTCGAACTTTCCAATGTGTCGTACTGGGTCCTCCTTCCAGTGTATGTTGGAAGTTTTGGGGTCTTGTATTTCGGTGGTGGTTGAGCAGCTTAGATCTTGGAGCTGAAGGGACTCCTATTTCTATGAGCCAGCTCGATATCGGAAGGTTTTTTTGTCAGACCCTAGACAGCCATGAAAAGTGCATCTATTTGAGCTTGCACTGCCGATGGGATCGCTGCTCTAGGTAGGGTAGACATCCCTGGTACCCCCTCATGAGCGCTGGTCCTCCTGTTGATGACCTCCCTCAGATCCTGAGGTTGTGCATCTTTTCCAAGCCTATTGAACACAGTATTGGTGTTGTTCATCGGTTCTTTTCCTTTGCGAGACTGAGGGTGTAGGGGTGGTAGATCCGCCTTGCCCTTGTCGGTGCGACCCTACCCCCGAGCCTTTCCTCCTACATGACTTTGAGATTTTGAGCAGCCATTCCCATTCCTGTCACGCTTCTCAGATGTTTGACCCTCATCTCCTGCGTTGTTTTGTTTGTCCCCCTAGGATGGGGCGTTTGGGTTGGTAACACTCCTACTCCGAGATGAAGTGTTATTCTTCTTAGTCATGGAGGAGGCAGTCTTGGACTGTGCCTCTTCATCCTATCTCTGGGAAAGTGGCTCTTAGAGCATCCTTGGGGTTCAACTCCTCCCCTGGGACTCCCTGTTACTGCTGTCTCGCTTTCCTACTGCTTTGGCCTTAGCCTCCCTCACCGCCTGAGCAGCGGCTTCAACATTAGCTTGGGCTAATTGGGTAGCCACCTCCAAGGCCATAATAGCCTTCTGGTGCCTCTGGTCAGCTTCCTACTCCCTCTGGATCATCTTCTGGACCTGCTCATATATTTCTCACTATTGTCATTCCATAGTTGCCCTTTGGAGGGAAATTTCTGCAGCAAAGGCCTCCTGCCTCACCAGAAATTGCACCATCTCCTCCTAGTGAGCATCCTGTGGATTTTCCGCATCAGGTTGATCTCCAACCTCCACATGAGATTCGTTAACGGGATCGATGGGATCCTGAGTGGTGGAATCCTTAGGAGCCGTCTTCTTTGTGTGACTGGGTTTTGGAGGCATCCTAAAACTAATGAAAGTGTGTTTTCTTGATTTCACACTCTCAATGAAAGCACCAAAATGTTGACCTGTGAAATTGGCCAACGGTCGTATGTACAATATACGACACCTTTTGAACGAAATGAATATAAAATATGATAGAGTACAAATATCTTAAACAAACACACAGGAATTTATAGTGGTCCAGCCCTGTTCTGATGAACAGTATAACCTAATCCACTTAGTCTTTTGTATTGAATCACTCAATTGACAATTACAAATATGAACTGAAGAGTTCACTCGTAAAAAAGATCGATCCCCAAAAATTCCAAAAAAAAAAATCAGGGAAAAGAGACCCCGAAAAATTCCACTTTATGAAGCCCTGGGTCCTTTATTTATAGTACCCAGGGGTTGTTACATGATCAGTAGTACTGGAGATTGTGGTTTGGTACACGATCATTGTGAGTGGACATACGTGTCCACCTCCCCATGATTATGAGATTGTGGGGTCTTCTCTTTGTTTCTCTGGATCGTGGTTGACGATGCACAATTGAAACCATTGGGAAAATGCTAAGTCTTGGTTGGTTTATGAGATTTAGGTGCTACGCCCGACAACCCTTTAGTGCTTGGGTGCTAGGCCTGTTGATCTCAGTTTGAACGAGCGTGAGTTTTACCCAGTGAAGTGTCTTTGGGAGTGTAGGCTGACTACCCTATGGAGGATAGGGTGGGCCGATCACCCCTAGGGGTTTGGGTCAGGCCGACCAGCCCTAGGGGGTTTAGGCCTAGTTGACTTTCTATAGGCCCTGGACCTATCTTTTTTACTCATTGGTTTAATTATAAGCCTGTTGGACTTAAAATCAAGGTATGTATTATTTTCTATTGATTAATTATTTAAATCCTTTATAAAATTAATTATTTATAATTTGAACCTTGATTTAAACTTATTTATTAATTTAGACACCAATTTGTCCTAATTAATAAATCTGTCCTAAAATCTCTTTTCTTCTCTAAATTGTAAAACTCTGTGAAACTATCCAAAATTGACCTCCTCAACTTTGATAATTAAATCAATTAATTGAGACAATCTAGATGATTTTATCCAAGGTACAGTGGGGACCATGAGCCTATGAAATCAAGCTCCAATAAGTTATCATAAATTCAGCAAATAAATCTACTAACTTATTAATTCATCGTGACTCCACTAAAGACTCAGAACTGCACTCTTGAATTCATAAAACACTCTATAACCAATATATATATACGTTATTAATTATCCATTGTTACAACCATAATTGTCATTCAATCCTCTATATACGGTCTACAATGAGATGAGACTAGAAATATTGTTTTACCCCTCATTGTATTTTATCCTTAAAATTCGTAGTTCCTTGTAAATGATATTTCAGGAAACTAATATTAATTACTGAAATGAGATCTCTATCATTTAGCACCTTGAACCAAACTAAAAGGAAACCATCGTTTTACTTATTCATTAGAAGTTATAGATGTTCATATCTATGATTAACACTCCCACTCAATTATAGTACCGAGTTCCCAAGGTGTAAGTATGGGCTAGTACGTAGGGTAAGCTGGTAATGAACAAGTCAAAGAACTCAAATAATACAATCAGTTAGAATACTAACCACTCAGAATTGAGATTGAGTTGACCTATGATCAACTATATGATATGTTGACCCTTGATTTGGCCAACGACACGAAGTCAAGTATACGACAAGGAATGTGATAATAATAAAAAATGTAATCTAATGGTAAAGAATAGACACAAACGATTTATAGTGGTTCGACCCCAATGAATGGTAATGACCTACGTCCACTTAGTGCTATTATTAATATTGAGTCCCAATGCCGTGATCAAAGAACTAGGGTTCTTTAGTTTCACAAGCCTTGGGGGAAAATACGACTACTTGGAGGATAATCGCACTGTATGCTCTTTCTCTCAGTATTCAGGAAAAAGATAAAAAAGCCAAAAGTCCCTTCCTTGAGCTCTTTCATGCATATTTATAGGATCAAGGGGGTTTACATGGGCCAATGGGCCTTAACTCTCCTTAATATTCCTGTATCAAGGTAATAAAGAGGAAATAATCAACGTAATTATTATAAGATTACAATCTTTAAAGGAAATAAACCAAATCATACGACCAGACTGGTCGTATCTAATCGTGAAGTATGGTGAAGCAATATGTAGCTGGTCGATTGTCGAATAGAACCTCCTTATTCTGACTCTGCCACGCGTCAACCACGTGTGAGAAATCCTTGCCACGTCATTAGCAGCCATTTTTGGGTAAACATTTGCCCCCCAAGTTTCTTTTACTACGACCAACATAAAATAAACTTAGGAAACTGACCCTTCGCTTACCCCACCAAATCTGTCAGAGCCGCCCACGCCTTCTCGAAAAAGGTAGCCAATCATGTCCAATCAAGTCTTTTCGATTTCCCAAAAATTGTCTGACGGCTATTGCACTTCCCCATATTTTGAAAGAAATAATTCCATGATTACCTCTTTTACGGCGCCACGATCACTATAAATAATACCCCAAAATCCCATTTTTACTTTTTACCTTTCACTAGCCTTCTCTTCTTAAAGAACTTTAAAGAACTTCGACCTTCAGAGCTCAGAAAACCCAGAAGCTTTCATCGCTGATCTAAGGAATTTTCGCTTAGACGCTCAAAACATTCGTGCTCATACTCTAACTTTCATCCAAGTAAGTTTCCCGAATCTTTCTGTCATTTGAGATGCCATGCAAAACCATCTTATATCTTTTTTATCTCCGAGCTTTTTAATGTTCTTGGTTGAAGTTGTTTTGGGGTAAGTGGGTATATTGATCGATGTTTGATAGGGTAGTGAAACAGTGTTTTATAGGTGATAGTAGTCAGTTTGGTAGTTAAGATTGTAGATTTAGGGCGTAAAATCGAAGTAAAAATTCGATTTTTAAGCTAGCTGAAAAAACTGGGTTTTTCTCGACCTTTCAGAGTCGAAGAGTTTTTCCTGAAAACTTTTCACTTCTGCTTTTTAATCTATTCCCCAAATTGTTCACTTGAAATACAGTGTTTTTTATCAGAATGCTACTGGTCATATAAAAGCTTAACTTTTATACACGAGCAGCGTTATTCCAACTTTTAAACACAAGGTTTTAGGCCTTAAATTCTCATCCCCCCCTTTTCTGTTCGCAGCTTTTCATGCAAGATCCGTGGGGAGGTGAGAGGCGTATTGACAATGACTTGTTGGCCCAATTACTTGAAGACAAGGAGCAACCGTCACTGTTGATACTAGAAATTCCCTTTTCTCGCGTCACCCCAAACACTCCATCGACCCCACCTCAAAATATGGGTCGAGTAAAATCCAAAGCCCAGAAAAGGAAACCGCTCGCTTCCCCTTTAAATCAACCTGCTCCTCGGGCTGAAACTCCTTCGACTAGTGGTCAGGAAGAAAACACCCCCGACCCTGCTATCCAAACTCGAGCCCAACTTCGAAATGCCATTCAACCAGATGTTGAATGGTATGTTGCCCCTCCTAGCCGAGTAACGGTTAGGATGATTGCCAATTACATTAAAAAAATACAGACTTCCTGGGGTGACCCTAGTCCAACCTACTAGAGACCAACGGGTGAATCTGCCTGGAGGCGCCTATAGCGCCTGGTCGAGGTATCACATCGAGGCAGGAGCGATCCTGCCTCTCCATCCTTTTTTCCAAGGAGTGGCCAACTACTTTGGGGTCACTCCTTTCCAAATAACCCCAAACGGGTATAGAATGCTCTCTGCACTCTATATCCTTTATAGCCATAAGAAATGGCATGTCCCCACACCACACGAGATCAACTATCTGTTCGACCTAAAATCCAACCCCAATCAAGAAAACACGGGGTTCCTCCTCTTCTGTCACCAGGAAACGTCCCACACTTTCCTGAGTGATACAACCTTTATATCCAATGTCGGGAAGTACCATCTAGAGTACTTTCTTACTATAGACATGGTTGCCAACAACATGGCCTTCACCATAGGAGGTAATATTTTAACCCCCTGGTCGTTTATTTTTCTTTAATTCCTCCTGCATTTCCCTTAGATTTTTAGTGCCTTTCAGACCTATGGCTGCGACCGGCTCCCACTCCAGACATGGAAGTCCGATCAGCACTCTTGGCCCGCATGACTGACGTAGAGAAGAGTGTCAAGCATCTGGTCACAGAGGCTAACCTAAGGCTGGTCGGGCTTTTGGTACCTCACCAGGATGCGAGGGAGTCAACAGCGAGAAGTGCCACCGGCGAGGAGATTCCTGAGTATCACCCAGACATGTTGCAACCTCAAAGGAGGAGGACGACTGGAGTGACATTCAGGGAACCCTCCAGCACCCCGCGAGCTACTGCTCCCCTAGCTCCACTAGGAAAGGGAAAAAAGAAAGCTACCAAACCCTCCGCCCCCATCGACGAGTCCTCAGATGAGAACGGTACTATTTTCTCATTCTTAGATAGTTTGCCAATTCCCTGTCACTTATTTGACGAGGACGGCAACTTTAAGTATACTCCAAACTTAAATTCAGATTTCTTCCAGGCAGTAAGTAGTTCAGTAAGTAATGTAGCGACCATTAGTTGTAGCACGGGTACTTTACTTATAATCTCCTTACTTTCTTTTTTAGTTCCATCTATATATCTTGTCTCACTGCTCGTATTGTTTCCTTTTGTGTAGATATATCGTCTGAAGACGTGTTCGAACATTACAAGGTTGTTGATGCTTCCTCAAGCAGGAAGAAAGACAGCAAGAGGACTCGGGGAAAGAGCAGCAAAACCGCCTCAAAGAAGGCCCGGACCGAGGGTCCTTCAGAAGCTATTCCTTCGAAGGAAAACACACCACCTCCATCTTCACTCGACCAACCAGCCTCAATGCCACCAGCCGACCAGCATTCCACTCCTCCAGCACCGGTCGATCAGCATCCCACTCCTCCGACACCTTCTAAGCATACACATCGCACTCAACCTGAAGGCTCCCTATCCAGCACCGTGGTCAGTTCAGCCAAGGAGAGAATATACAAGCTCTCCAAACACAAACGCAGTCAAGAGGCCATCGATAGCAGCATCTCCATGGAGACCGACCAAATACTAAATCGAGGGCTGAATGAGATAGTCAGCGTAAGTTGCTTTCTATTGCTGAGTAATTTACTTTTGATTTTCTGCCATCACCTTATTCTTTTCATCTAGTTGCAGGGATTGCTGACCATGACTACTGGCTGGCGCCGTGCGGGTGCAATGTTGTCAAGACCAAAAATTTGACTCCAGGCTCGTTGAGGCCATGAAAGCGCTCAAGGGGAAAAATGATGACCTGCTTGAGAAGAACACTGAGCTGACCAAGCAGAACGGTGAACTGCTCGAGAAAAACGCGAAGCTGACCAAGCTGAATGATGGACTGCTCGAGCAAAAAGCTGCTGACCGAGGAGCTGTTGGAAATCTGAGACGCTCTGAAGAAAGCCAAAGAAGATAAAGAAAAATTTATGGAGAGCACCAAACTCAATTACCAACAATCCAAACAGCTTGAGCTCGATCTGATTGCGAGCCGGTAGGAGACAGAGGAGCTAGAAAGGCGCATGAAGGAGCTCGAGCAAACTGAAGCCAAAAAATTGGAGAAGTACAAGGAAGCCACCTACCTTTGCTTCTACGAGTTTTGGAAGCACAACCGGAAGGCCAACTTCAGCTACCTATCTGAGCGCTTGAGGCGGACTCTAATGTCCCAGTGCACCATTCACCTGGAGGAAGAAGAAAGGGCTGGAATTCCTGCTTCCCCAGAGATTTCCCTGGCAACGGGGATAGATGGCGCAGATAATGAAGCTGGCGCTACTGTCGACTAGGAAGCTCCTCAAGACCCTCCAACTTCGTAGTCTTTTTCCTTTTTTCTTTCTATCTTTTGACTACACGACCTATAGGTCGTGATGTAAAGACAATTACTTTTTTAATTATAAAATTTTATTGCTGCGTGGGCAGCTTTTACTTCTAACAAGCAATTACATCCGAGCAGCGACTGCTCGCGGTGTAAAGGAATTCCTCTAGATATTATAATATTTGCATTTTATCATAACATCTGTTCGCATGACCGAACCTAGCATATGTACTTTGGTTTGATTTAACAAAATACAAAATTTTAAAAAAATACTCTAAGTACCTTAGCATGCTTTCACTTATTTTGCCATGTGTTTACATACCTTTCAATATGCTTTGCTTACTAGATGCCTTATATGCCCCCAAGTGATTGAGGAACTTTAGGTCCTTGGTCACTTGCCTTGACCAAAACTTGTTCGAACATTGCTGCTCGGAGCAAAGGAATCAAAATGATAATATAGCAAAACAACACATGTAATGAGCAAATACTTGTAATAGATACAATAATTGGCAAGAATGACTGGCTGCGCACAGTCCCTTATATTTCTCGTAATAAATGGACAAAACGTGTCTGTACGAGTGATCAATAAGATCTTACACTTATAAGCGATTAGTCACATAAAATGACCAACCCTTTTTCACAACTTGTAAAAAGTAAAATTAATACAAGCCAATTCTTTAAGAAGAATTGTTTATTGATAGTAATTGCGCAGGTGTTCTCCATTCCAATAGCGAGGAATGAGATCTCCATTTAAGCAAGCAAGTTTACAGGTGCCTGGATGGAGGACTTCTTCAATCTGGTACGGTCCTTCCCAATTAAGTCCGAGTACTCCAGCAGCCTGGTCACAGGTGTTTAGGAAAACTCTTCGAAGTACTAGATCTTCGACATTGAATTTCCTTTCATGCACTTTAGAATTGAAATACCAGGCGACTTTTTGCTGGTAAGCAGCTACTCGGAGTTGGGATTGCTCATACTTCTCATCGATTAAATCCAGGGATTTCATCAATAGTTGGCTATTAGGGCCTTGATTGTATGTTATTCTGCGATGCGACGGCGGATCTAACTCAACAGGCAACATAGCCTCATACCCATAAGCCAAGGAAAATGGGGTATGGCCTGTTGTTGTTCGGTGGGAAGTTCTGTACGACCAAGGACTTTAGGCAATTGTTCTGGCCATGCCCCCTTAGCTTCTTCAAGTCTTTTCTTCAGAGTATCCTTTAGCGTTTTATTGACTGCTTCGACTTGTCCATTTGCTTGGGGATGAGCGACTGAAGAAAAGCTCTTGATAATTCCATGTCATTCGCAAAAATCTGTGAATAGATCACTATCAAACTGTGTCCCATTGTCTGAGATTATTTTCCTCGGCAATCAATAGCGACATATGATGTTTTTTACCACAAAATCTAGCACTTTCTTGGTCGTTATGGTTACAAGTGGCTCGGCTTCGGCCCATTTAGTGAAGTAATCGACAGCAACCACAGCATACTTGACGCCGCCCTTTCTTGTGGGTAGAGATCCAATCAAGTCTATGCCCCAGACTGCGAATGGCCACGAACTTTGCATCTGTTTCAGCTCATTAAGGGCTGCTCGTGGGATTTTGGAGAACCTTTGGCACTTGTCGCACCTCCGCACAAATTCCATCGAGTCATCATTCATTGTTGGCTAGAAGTACCCTTGCCTCAAGATCTTTTTTGATAAGCTTTGCCCCCCAGCAAGGTCCCCCACAAAAGCCTTCGTGTACCTCTTTCATCAATTATTTGGTCTTCTTTCTCGAAATACATCTGAGGAGTGGCATCGAATATCCCCTTCGGTACAAGATTCCATCGACCAAGATATACCTAGCGGCCTGTCGCTGAAGGGTCCTGGCTTTGTTTTTGTCCGTTGGTAACACGCCTTGTGTCAGATACTCTATATATGGTGCCATCCATGTATCTGCCACCTGGATCACCAAAGTAGTCTCCTCTATTTGGATGATTGGCATAGACAGTCATTCAACTGGCACTATGTTTAGAGTATCAGCATCCTTTGCACTTGCTAATTTGGCCAAAGCATCAGCATTTGAATTCTGGTCGCGAGGTACTTGTTGAAGGGTGTACTTGTCAAACTGCGCTAATAGATCCTTTGCTTTGTTTAAGTAAGCAACCATCTTTAAACCTCGGGCCTGGTATTCTCCTATGATTTGATTTACTACCAGCTGAGAGTCACTGTAGATGTCAAGTGCTTTTATGTTCATGTCCCTGGCCAATCGTAACCCAGTGAGCAATGCTTCATACTCGGCTTCGTTGTTAGAAGCAGTAAAGTCAAACCTGATTGCACAGTGAAATTGATGCACTTCAGGCATTATCAAAATCACTCATGCTCCTGCGGGGTGCTCATTAGAAGAACCATCTATAAATAACATCCATGAGGGAGCTCGGTTTTGAGGCTCAAGCTCTTCAGGTGTTTCTGACTGCTCGTTATCTGGAAGCCCAGTGAACTCTATGATGAAGTCAGCTAGGGCTTGCCCTTTTATTGTAGCTCATGGCAAGTAAGAGATATCGAACTGCCCAAGTTCTACCGCCCATTTCAATAATCTTCCTGCGACTTCTGGCTTTTGAAGAACTTGCCGTAGAGGCTGGTCCGTCAGAACCGTAATTAGGTGAGCTTGAAAGTAGGGTCGCAGCTTCCTAGAGGCTAAAATTAGGCAATAGGCGAGTATCGCAGCTCCGCTCCAATTAGCCTATTGCTTACATAATAAACAACCTTCTTCACACCTTCTTCCTCTCTTACTAAGACAGCGCTAGCAGCATATTCTGTGATCGCCAAAAAGATGAACAAAGTTTCCTTATCGACCGGCTTCGATAGAATTGGTGGTTGCGCCATGTGAGTCTTCAAGGCTTGAAATGCCTACTCACACTCCTCCGTCCATTTGAATTTCTTGTTACCTCTAAGTAGATTAAAAAATGGGACGCGCTTGTCCGTTGATTTGGAAATGAATCTACTGAGAGTAGCAATCCTCCCGGTTAAACCTTGAACATCTTTGATCTTTGTTGGCAATTTCATATTGACTAGGGCCTTGATCTTCTTGGGATTGGCCTCGATTCCTCGTGAGTTCACTGTGAATCCCAAGAACTTCCCTGATCCTACTCCGAAGGAGCATTTAAGGGGATTCAGCTTCATCTGATATTTGTTCAAGCCGTTGAAGCATTCTTACAAGTTCCCTATATGCCCTTCTGCCTTCTTTGACTTAACCAGCATGTCGTCAACATAAACCTCCATGTTTGTGCCGATCAGCTCCCTAAACATGTGGTTGACTAGTCGCTGGTAAGTCGCACCAGCGTTTTTCAAACCGAAGGGCATTACTTTGTAACAGTAAAGCCCTGCATCAATCCGAAAGCTAGTGTGATCCTCATCAGGAGGATGCATACTAATCCGATTATACCTGGAGTATGCATCCATGAATGAGAGAATCTCGTGCCCTGCAGTGGCATCGACCAGTTGGTCGATCCTGGGGAGTGGGAAACAATCCTTAGGGCAGGCTTTATTAAGGTCTGTGAAATCCACGCATGTTCGCCATTTGCCATTCGGCTTGGGAACTAGCACGGGATTAGAGACCCACGACGGATAAAACGCTACCCTGATGAATCCATTTTCCTTAAGCTTCTCAACTTCTTCTTTCAAGGCCTTTCATCTATCTTTGTCGAGCAACCTCATTTTTTGTTGTACCAGTGGAAAACTTTTGTCTATATTAAGGACATGGCTAATGACTGCAGGGTCTATTCCAACCATGTCTTTATGCGACCAGGCAAAGACCTCTTGGCTTTCCTTCAAAAATTCCATCAGTGCTTATTTTGTTGTTGTCTCTAAGTTTTTACCGACTTTCACAACCCTGGTCGGATTTTCTTCATCGAGTTGGACCTCTTCAAGGTCCTCAAAGGGTTCTATCTCTTCCTCAAAATCCCCAAACCGAGGATCTAAGTCTCTATCCTCACTTTGGGCAATGCCTTATTTGATGACATTATCACCTGATTGGGTTTGTACATCAACTACCATTTGCAACTATTTTCTGAGAACTTTCCTCGACATACCTTTCTTCGCCTAGGTTATCGAGGCGTTGTAGCACTCCCTCGCTTCCCGCTAATTTCCCAACACACATCCTACCCCTGCGTCTGTTGGGAATTTCATGGCAAGGTGCCATATTGAATTGACGGCTCGCATGTCGACCAGAATTGGCCACCCAATTACAGCATTATATGCTGAAGGACAATTAACTACTATGAAAGTAGGGAGTAATGTCCTGTTAGCAGGTGCAGTACCTGCTGTAACTGGAAGCCTAATCGACCCAGTTGGGGCAAGCCCTTCGCCGGAAAAACCATAGATGGTTTGGTTGCATGTCTCCAGGTCCTTGACAAACAACTTCATTCTCTCCAGTGAAGACTTGTATAGGATGTTGACCGAGCTTCCTGTGTCAACCAACACCCTTTTCACCATCATGTTGGCGATTTGCACGTCCACGACCAGCGGATCAGAGTGTGGGAATCGTACGTGCTGGGCATCGTCTTCAAAGAAGGTTATTAATTCCTCCTCTATTCGAGCCTTCTTTGGTGCTCGGTCCTCCACACTCATCATCTCGATGTCCTGGTCGTGGCGTAGGGTTGGAGCGTATCATTCCCTTGCCTTCCCATTGTCCCCTGCCAAGTGTGGGCCATCGCAGATGGTGAGTAAAGTGCCTGCCACAGGAGCTGGCTGTAAAGGTAGTGAGCACTGGCATGCAGGCGCCTGCTCGTTGCCACCTTGAGCCTCTCGCTGAGACCCTCCTGCGGCTCGCACATATCTCCTTAGATGTCCCTGCCTAATCAGGAACTCAATTTCCTATTTCAACTAGGTTCATTAGTGTCATGCCCGTAGTCATTGTGAAAACGACAGAATTTCGTCGTATCTCTCTTAGAGATATCCTTCCTTGTAGGCGCGCGTCGCTTATAAGGCACATTAGAGCTGGTCGCCTGGTAGACTTCCGTTCGACTTTCAACAAGGGTCGTGTAGTTGGTGAATCTTGGCTCATATCGATTGCCTTTGGGGCATTTATTCTCAGAAGCTGAGGGCTCATTGCTCGCCCGCTTTCCACCATTCCTGCCATTTTCGTTCCCGTTGCCATTGGGCTTCTCCGACCAGTTGGCGACCTTGGTGGGTTCTTCCTTTGGCCCCTTGTCCTTCGTTGGAGATTTCCCCTCATTGGCAATTGTGTCCTCGAGCTTTATATATCAATCAGCTCAATCCAAAAACTCTTGGGTACTTCTTACTCCATTCTTTCTTAGGCTATTCCAGAGGATGGAGTGGCGCCTAACCCAACAGTTAGGGCCATCATCTTGCCTTCGTCACCCACTGTCTTGGCTCCAGCCGCTGCTCACATAAAGCGCTGGACATACTCCTTCAAGGGCTCTCCCTCCTTCTGGCGTATCTCGACCAACTGGTTAGCCTCTGTGGGGTGTACGCAACCCGCATAGAATTGTCCGCAAAATTCCTTCACGAACATCTCCTAGGATACTATACTAGCAGGAGGGAACTTAAAGAACCACCCTTGGGCGATGTCAGATAGTGTCACGGGGAAGATCCTGCAACGGGCATCTTCTGACACTTTCTGTATATCTATTTGTATCTCAAATTTGTTGACGTGAGATACTGTGTCTCCGTACCCATCAAATTTTGGCAGTGTTGGCATCTTGAATTTACTGGGGGTTTCAGCCACAACAATCCTTTCAACAAACGGAGTGCCCCTCCTCCGATCGTATTCTATGTGGGACATTCGACCCCCGACCAGTTGTTGTACTGCCTGGTTCAGAGCATAAATCTGAGCCTGAACTGCTTCTGGGTGTTATATTATTTTATAATATAATGCTTTAGATTAAATAAATTTGACAAAGAGTGTCACATATTGTAACATATAATAGAGAGTTACACTATTTAGATATATGAGATATATCCAAATAATGTAACATATTTGGTGTTATAAATTTGTAACTTCCAAATATTACCCTTTATTGTGTAAATTTGGTGTTACACAATATTGAGATGAATTTCATAAAGCCATATGTGAAATGGTTGTTAGAGATTTGATTTTCACCCCAATAATGTGTTTTGGGGGTTACAAAATCATTTGGGAGGGTTTGGAACCGTTTGGAAAAACAGCACATTTTTAAGTGCTGAAAATGGTCAGTGGCCGCGGCAACTGAATGTTGGTGGCCGCGACCGGTGGGACAGAGAATAGTGGCCGTGGCCACAGGCCAAAACTGACCATTTTTTCAGTTTTTTCAATATTTGTTGAACGACTCAAAAAACCCAAATAACTCCCAAATCTCATTTTAATTCCATATTAATCCAATTAAACATTAGTAACATCCATGGGGGTTGGGGAATTTGAAATTCAAAGGGTGTCTCTAAACTCTATAAATAGGAGCCTATAGCTCACTTGAAAGACACAACATTTCTATCATTTAGAGCACTTGGCTAGAAACACCTTGAGGCTTGATAATTCCATAAAGCATTTCCAATATCTGAGAGAGATCCCTTAGTGCTTAAGTTAGGGGGAAATAAACTTTTGGACAAAGGTTTTAAATCTTGTTCAAGTTGGTGATCCCCAACCTCTTCACTTAGGTTGTGTAAGTGAGAGTTTTCTTGTGTTTCTGGTCTTCATTTTATTCTATTTTTTTTCTTCTTATTCTCTTGTTCTATTTACTTGTATATTTTGTTTAAGAGTTGTAATCGTTTCTTTTGTTTTAAACACCTTTATTTTACTTGTAATCTTTTGCTTAGAGTTGTATTCTCACTTTTCTCTTCTTCTTCATCATCTTCTTCCTTTTCTTTGTTTATTTGTAATTTTCAGTTATAGAGTTGTAACTTTATTTAATCAATCAATATTTATTTGTAATATTATTTCATAGAGTTGTAATATTCTTACCTATTTCCATTGAGGTAATATAATTTTTCCTAACATTCAAAAGCTTACCCTTGTTTGTTTCAATGGAAGGTGAGACCATCAAAATCATGAATCAAGACCTAGTGATGTTGGATAGGTTTGATGGGTCCAATTTCACTAGGTGGCAAGACAAGGTGAGATTCCTTTTGACCACTCTCAAAATCGCCTACATCCTAGAATCCACTCTATAACCTCTCCCAACACCATCCGACAAGGACACTCCCGAGGAGGTGGAGAAAAGAAGGAAGAGGGAGGAGGACAATCTCCTTTGTAGGGGTCATATCCTCAACGCCCTATCCGATAGGTTCTATGACCTCTACACCGAGACCAAATCGGCCAAGGAGATATGGGATGCACTTGAGAAAAAGTTCAAGGCGGAAGAGGAAGGTACCAAAAAGTTTTTGATATCTCAATACTTCGATTTCAAATTTTTTGGTGATAAACCTATTCTTCCTCAAATTCATGAATTGTAAATAATTGTTAACAAACTGAAATTTTTAAAGATTGAGCTTCCCAAGGCCTTTCAAGTTGGTGTTATAGTGGCTAAATTACCACCAACTTGGAAGAGCTTTAGGAAAAGAATCCTTCATAAAAATGAGGATTATTCTTTGGAGGAAATCCAAAAGCATATTCGAATCGAAGAGGAATCGATATGTAGAGATAAACTTGTGGAGGGGTCTAATGGAGAGACTTCCAAAGCAAATGCGGTGTCACAACCAAAACATCCCAAAAACAAAGGGAAAAGGGTAACGAGAAACCTTTGGGTCCAAAAACCAACTCAACCAAGTTTAAGGGCGAGAAAGGTCCTTGCTTTGTGTGTGGGAAAAAGGGTTACTATGCTAGAGAGTGTAGGCATAGAAAACACCAACAAGGACCTAAGGTGAATGCAACTTAAGAGGAAAACATAGTTGCTACCCTTAGTGAGGTGAATGCGGTCCAAGGCAAGGTGAAAGGGTGGTGGTATGATACATGTGCCACCGTCCATGTCACCTATGACAAATCATTGTTCAAGACCTTTGAAGAGTCAAAGGGCAACCATGAGATTCAAATGGGCAATGAGGGCAAATCCAAGGTACTTGGCAAAGGTACCATTGAAGTGTTTTTCACCTCCGGCAAGAAAGTTACATTAGTGAATGTACTTTATGTTCCCGAAATGAGTAGAAACTTGGTAAGTGGTGATTTGCTTGGCAAGCCCGGCATTAAAGCCATTTTTGAGTCCGGTAAAATTATACTTACCAAATCAAATGTATTTTTGGGAAAGGGGTACTCTTGTGAGGGTATGGTTAAATTGTGCACCAATGATGTAACTTTCAATGTTATCAATAAAAATGTTAATTTCGCCTATATTTTTTAGTATGATTCTTTATTTTTGTGGCATCTTAGACTATCGCATATAGGTTTTTCAACCATGAAAAGAGTAGTAAAATGTGGTATATTGCATGCAATATTAAAAACTATGGTAAATGTGAAACATGTGTTAAGGCGAAAATTATTAAGAAACCATTTCCAAGTGTAGAAAGATCATCTAATTTACTAGATTTAATCCATAATGATCTTTGTAAATTAAATGGTGTTTTAACTAGAGGTGGTAAAAGGTATTTTCTTACTTTTATAGATGATTTTAGTAGATATACCTATGTGTTTCTTTTAAAGCATAAAGATGAAACTTTTGATGCTTTTAAATTGTATAAATTAGAAGTTGAAAATCAACTAAATAAAAAGAGTAAGGTGCTAAGAAGTGATAAAGGAGGAGAGTACTTCTCTAATGAATTCAATACATTTTGTGAAGAAAATGGAATAATTCATGAGTGCACTGCACCTTATACACCACAACACAATGGTGTTGCCGAAAGGAAAAATAGGACTTATCTAGAGATGATAAATTCTATGTTGGTGTTTTCTAAGTTGAACTTCAACTTATGGGGTGAAGCGCTTTTAAGCGCTTGTCACATTCTTAATCGAATACCAATGAAGAAAAATGAGATATCTCCATATGAGTTATGGAAAGGAAGAAAACCCAACATAGGGTACTTCAAAGTGTGGGGGTGTCTTGCATATTGCAAGAAAAATGAACCTAATAGAACAAAGTTAGGTTCAAGTGCCATAAAGTGTGCTTTTGTTGGTTATGCCAACAATAGTAGCTTATAGGCTATTAGACTTAAAGTCTAATATTGTTATTAAATCTAGAGAAATTGAATTTTTTGAGAATATGTTATGTGACAACAATTCTCAAGCTTCAACATCTCTAAGGGAGAATTTGTTATATGAGAACAATTCTCAAGCTTCTACATCCAAAGTTGATTCTCAAGAGGAGAATTCTCAAAAGGATGTAAAGCAACCCTTTGAACCTAGAAGAAGTCAAAGACTTAAAAATCATAAAAGTCTAGTAGTGGATGAGATAGATTCTCAACAAATTTCGTTCTACATGGTAGAAGGAAATAGAGAGGAAGTTATTAGGAAAATTCTTATTGTACTTCTTGTTGAGGATGATCCTGAGACTTATAGAGAAGCTATGCAATTGAGAGATAGTGCATTTTGGAAAGAAGCCATCAATGATGAGATGGATTCCATTCTTTCCAATAACACTTGGGAATTGGTAGACCTCCCACCGGGGTCTAAGCCAATTGGGTGTAAGTGGGTATTTAGGAGAAAATACCACACTAACGGCACTATCCAAACCTTTAAAGCTAGATTAGTAGCTAAAGGGTTTAGGCAAAAAGAGGGTATCGATTATTTCGATACCTATGCGCCTGTTGCAAGAACAACTTCTATAATAATTTTGTTCGCTTTAGCTTCTATACACAACTTGTATGTTCATCAAATGGAGGTCAAAACGACATTCCTTAATGGTGACCTCAATGAGGAGGTCTATATGGAACAACCCGAAGGGTTTGTCCTACCAAAATATGAACATAAAGTATGTAGACTTGTAAAATCACTATATGGATTGAAACAAGCTCTTAAGCAATGTCATGAGAAATTTGATCAAGCCATCCTGTCTAATGGGTTTAGACATAACAATGGAGACAAGTGTTTGTATTCCAAAACTTGTAAGGGATATGTGATCATTGTTTTCTTATATGTGGATGACATGCTTATTCTAAGTAATAGCATGAAAGGGATAGAAGAAACGAAGAGGTTTCTATCATCAACCTTTAAGATGAAAGATCTTGGAGAAGTTGACACCATACTTGGTATCAAAGTAAAGAAACATAGTGGGGGTTTTGCGTTAGGGCAAGCCCACTATGTTGAGAACGTATTGAACAAATTTAGCCATCTCAAGGTTAAAGATGTCAATACTCCATTCGATCATAGTGTAAAACTAGAGAAGAATGAAGGAAGAGCGATGGATCAATTGGAGTACGCTAGTGCTATAGGGAGTCTAATGTACACTACCCAATGTACTAAACCCGATATAGCATTTGCGGTAAGTAAACTTAGTAGGTTTACAAGTAATCCAAGTGTGGATCACTGTAAGGCAATTGGAAGAGTCCTAGGTTATCTTAAGAAAACCAAAGGATTAAGCCTTTACTACTCCAAATTTCCTTCGATTTTAGAAGGATATACAGATGCAAGTTGGATATCCAATCTTGGGGATAACTTGTCCACAACTGGTTGGGTATTTACACTTGGTGAAGGTGCAATTTCTTGGGGTTCCAAGAAACAAACCTGTATATCTCATTCCACTATAGAAGCAGAGTTCATAGCTCTAGCTGCTATCGGCAAAGAGGCCGAATGGTTAAGGGATCTGTTGATAGAGATTCCCTTAATCAAAGATAATGTATCTACTATATCGATACATTGTGATAGCCAAGCGACATTGGCTAGAGCATACAATGGAGTGTATAATGGGAAGTCTAGACATATTAGTCTAAGACATGGATATGTAAGAGAATTGATTCAAAGAGGAATCATCTCAATATCCTATGTGAGAACAAGTGAAAATTTGGCGGATCTTTTCACTAAGCCACTAACGAGGGATTTAGTGGCTGCATCATCTCAAGGGATGGGACTTAAACTCCTTAAAGATATTCACGATTGATGGTAACCTATCTTAACACTAGTTATTCAACTAGTGTTAGGTTCAATAGGTAACAACAAGTCAATCAAGTGAACCACTACTACCAAATACCCTTTACGGGACACTTTTTTAGGACACGCACATAAATGCAAGTTCTTAAAAATATTTATGGAGTTTTTAGGACACTCATTGAGAGTGCTGAAAAAACACAATTTAGGACTCGCAATGAGTGTCCTAAAAAATATGCAAGTCCTAAAAAAGTCTGGGCTAAAAAATGAGTGTTTTACTTAACAATTTTAAGGACTTGCTTTGGGAGTCCTTAATACTTTTTAAGGACTCGCTTTGCGAGTCCTAAAAACACTTGGGCTGAAAAATTAGGAACGGTGACTTTTAAAGACTCGCTTTGCGAGTCCTAATAGAGTATTCAGGACTCTCAAAGCAAGTCCTTAAAATTGTCTCATTGTTTAAAAAATATAGGGTCAAAATACACATTTAGGATTTATTTCAGTCACACACAAGATATTTTTAATTTAAATAAAAAGAAATTGTGTTAACTAAAAAGAATTTATATATTAGATATCATATATTTTTTAATTAAATAAATAAGAAAATTTTAAAATAAAAAAAAATCTGAAACCCTTTTTCCCTCTATCTTCCCCGAAGCTCTTCCTTCTTTTCCCTCTATCTTCCGCGAGCTCTATCTTCCCTCTTCCCCTCTTTCTCCCACCCGATCCTTGTACTTTCCTTTCTCCCTCTCTCGATCTCATTTTTTCTGCTAGGCCCGAACGACGACGGCAGGGGCTCGGGGAATGGTGGTCGATGGCGGCAAAGGGGGTCGGGGTCGAGTTGTTCGGCCGCAGGGGGCTCGGGGCTCGGCTCGACAGCAACGACTGGTGGCTCGAGGGCTGGGCTCAACAGCGGGTGGGGGGGGTCTCGGGTCTGGGCTCGACGGTGCAGGGGCTGGGCAGGACGTGGAGGCTTGGGGGCTCGTTGGGGCTGGATGGCACGGAGGCTTGGTGGCTCGTTGGGGCTGGACAACTCAGAGGCTTGATAGGTATGCGTGCTTCTACTCTTTGACTTCATTTATCTTACTTTGTTTTCATAATAGTTCTGGTGACTTGATCCTTGTTTTTACAATGCACATCCAAAAGGAAGTTTGAGACATTGTGATGCCTCTTGGTTCTGTTGACCTATATTTAAGTTGAATTTATTTTTCTAATGGTGATCTGCATTGCTGCTGAATGGTTATGAACATTTTCACCCTAAGAGCATTGAAATTTATGCCAATGGGGAATTTTTGCAGGTTCTCTTGACGAGTGTTTCTTTTGTTTTGTTTCGAGCATCAGAATTTGTGTGGTTCCTGATAATTTGCTAGGTACGTACGAACCATTATTAGCCATACATTACAGGAGCTGTGAGAGAAGTTGAGGAGGAAACTAGGGTAATAATTTATATAAAATATATTTCCTTGTTTTATTCCACAAGTAAAATAAAATTTTGTTTATCAAGATAATCTTTTATGAATTACAATATCTTACCAGGTTATTCCATTGATAAAAGTTGTAATTGTTTTCATTGCAGATCGATACAGAGTTCATTGAAGTCATAGCATTCAGGTATTGACAAAATGCTATATTTTTAACTTTCCTTGTTTATTGAAGCATTAGCTACTAGTAACCATTAGTATCTAAGAAGTAAATACCATTTTTGTTTTAAATGTATTCTATTCAATGTGTCCATAAGATTCCACTTTTTTAGTTCCTGAGTATCCTTTCTAATAATTTTATATTGAATTAGTTGTGTATTATCTTTCGATTCTAGGCATGTTCACAATGTGGCTTTTGAAAAATCAGATTTATTCTTCATTTGTATGCTTAGGCCCCTATCAACTCAGATAGTAGTTGATGATCTTGAAATTCAAGCAGCCAAGGTACATATTTGGTCTCCTTGCCTTCTACTTCCATTTCTTCTGCGTTAGTTGCTCACCGTAATTTTCCACGTTCATTGGTAGTTTTAACCATAAAACGGAATTTCAAAAAACAAGTCCTGTTATCATCACTTTGAGATTATACTATATAAGGGGTTGTTTGGACTCATTGAAACTAAGATGAGCAAGCAAAGAATATAGACTATAAACGAAAATATAAAGACTTGAATTGAAAGTGTATCTACTCATTTCTAAACATTTTGGATATGGTATTGGATAAGATTAGATTGGGTTAAAATATATTAAAGAAAAAAAAATAAAAGAATAAACGAGTTGATTATTGTTAAGTCTTTTAATTGTATTATATAGAGTCGATATTTTGCTTCTTATATTTCTATCCATGATATTTGCTTTTGCTCTTAATTTGATTTTCATGACTTTTGAGGTTTTTATGATATTATGCCAAGTTATGCATTCTTAGACTTAGTCTGAGATAATATGAAATAATTTGGTTAATAATTTGTGAGTCACTATTGAGTAATTGATTATATACTAATCCCTATAATATACTAATACACCATATTGAATAAAATAATGATAATTTCTATGTCTTGTTGTTTCATATATAAAAAAATCAATTGGCAATTGTATATTAAATTGATGGTGACTCTTGTAATTATTTTTCTCCAAACCAATACAAAGCTCACCTTATTTTGAGCAGCACGAGAACTCGAAGTTGTACAGTGTTAGAATTTTTTCTTGTGTGATGGTTTTGATTGCTGGAGTCTTTTTTAGTAGTTCTTGCTATTGTGGATTTTATTCCTGCACTGCAACAATAACATTTAGAATATTTTTTTGCTTGAAATTGGTCTGTTATTATAAGCACTATGAATTGCTTTTGTAAATATTCTCACTGCCTTTACTTCTCACGTTTGCCACTGTTAATAGGATGCTGTGGACGTCCATGACAGTTTAGCTGCTGAAGCTGAACATGGTGATGCTTCCAGAAAGGAAAGGTCCTCAATTCAAGGTGTAGAACAAGTAATTAATACCAAACATGTTTCATGTAATTAGAAATTGATTGCAGTTTTACTTTCATATATTTTAAAGATTTTTATTAGAGCTTATCTGAGTTTGAATTATAAAAAAATAGTTTCCTAGTTGAGTTAAGACTTCTTATTTATGGCTATCTGTAAATTATTTTTGTACTTAGTGGAGTTTGAATATCTTAGATATTCATCCGTAGTGAAGTAAGTTCTGGGAATTCTGTGTGCTGCGGTGATAACGGAAGGTTGAAAACTTGCATGTCTTAGTGAAGTAGGTGCTGAATAAACCCCGTCCGTGAGATTTTAGAATCATACATATAATATAACATTCTGAAAATTAATCTTAGAAAGATCCTTCAACAGTGTTTGTTCTACCACCTATTGTGAACCTTTAACTAAGCTTACGTTGGTGATTGTGGCCTATTTTCTTACCTTTTTAACCTAATTTCTAGGGTTTTTATGATTTGAAATAGATTTAGGATATATGATATTTGGTTTTTAGGAATATATATTTATATAGCATGAAGAAATTTATTATCTAGAATCAACGCTTAGGGTTACTTCACAGCTGAAGTGAGTATTTTTAAAAAAAATATTTGATGGTTTTAGTTGCGTAGAAGGGGTTTCATTAAAGGCTTGACTTGTCTCTAACTCCTGATGATATTTTTCAATCTCTTTCAATTGTGCTTGTATTTGGTGTTTCTGGGTTTATATTCTGAATTTTTTTTTCTTCATGTTTTCCTTTTTATCTTATTTTTCTATTTGTAATAAGAATATAGTTGTTAATGCCTTTCGGTTCTCTTATAAGTACTTATCTCTTATACAACCATTTTGTGGCTATTTGAAATTGGGCAAAATCAATACACTATGCTTGATGCAACCTCTACTCTTCCTCTCGCGTACCAATTGCCTTTCTGTTATTTTTTTCACTCTTATATTTCTTGTTTCAACTTTCAAATTGGCATGGTTTTGGTTTTCTTTTTAATTAATCTTCCTCTCTTTGCATGTAAATGTGTTTTTGGTGGATTGAGTTTGTTTCTTCTTATTAGTAATTATAGGTTCTGTTTCGTGAAATAGGTGTAATTGTGGGGAGGATTTTGATTAAGTTATATGTTAAAATTGATCGTTTTTACAATGCGAAAAATTGTTTCATAAAATGTCCCTAGCTAAAAGATAAAAAGATAAAAAAAACCAACATCAGTTATTGCAAATAAACAAAGAATTTGATGTGCAATATAATAGTTTTAATATCCTTTTCCATCATAAGTTCCAATTACATATGATTAAGAAGTTGTTTAGGGAAATGTTTTTCAAATAAATGAGGTGTAGCTTTCTATTAGCCAATTTTTTCCATTAAGGATCTTTGAAACCATTTCAATAAAAATTGACCCCTAGTCTAGTTCATCATCCATGATTTATGAGTTACATGGCATTACATCAAAATATTTATTCAAATCTAACGTAGCTCTTGATATCTATTTTTAAACTTAGAGTGGATAATGTCTTATTCTGAGTTTGTCTCTTAACAATAGAACTAGTAATTGATTTGATAATTATGTTTCTCTTTGATCAAACGAAGGAATGTGTGTGTTTATTCTCTAATTGCTTTAGTATTACACTTTAGTGGAGTTTGAATATCTTAGATATTCATCCGTAGTGAAGTAGGTTCTGAGAATTCTGTGTGCTGCGGTGATAACGGAAGATTGAGAACTTGCATGTCTTAGTGAAGTAGGTTCTGAGAATTTTGTGTGCTGCGGTGATATATGGATGAAAACCTGTGTGTTGTTTGATTTGGTTGACATGTTTGTGTTGATTGTGACAGATGGCTAGGCTAGTAAATTAGGGGATATGATGTCCGATTTTCTATAGATTTTTTTGTACTTAGTTTTGTGTGGAAATATGAAAAAGATGACTGTCACTGTTTTGAATGGATTAATATGGTAGATTTATAGTCTATTTTGTTGCTGATTTTGGTGTAGTTTGCTACTGTTTTGAAATATCTCTATGTACCGAATGAATAACATTTTATGAAATAGTACTATCTAACAAGATATTGTTTGCTCATTGACTATATGAATACCTATAATGATAATGATAGTTTAATTCTCGCATTTATTACATATATATTTATAATTGTTGTGTGTCTACTTATTTATAAGTTTGAATTATAATATATTTATAATTAAATAACTTTTTTATAATGTGCAGGTTTATATTGAGATGCATTTCTTTGGTGCAATACTAGACAACATTGATAGTTGAAGTTTTTAGAATAAAAAATATATTTCACTAACATTGTATACATTTCTTGTCTAATATTTGGTGATGATAAAATTTGATTGTAGTATAAACTATCATGTAATATGATTTTGTAAGCTAAGTAGATTAAATACTGAAATGATATTTTTGAGTAATTAATAAAAAAAATATTTTGTTATATTTTCTTTTGAAATTTTAGAAATCTAACATATATAATACATTTTGGACACTCAAAGGGATATATTGTTTCTAAATCAAAATGAAAATGTAGCTGAATTTCTTTTTTTTTTTTAAATTACTTTTAAGGGCATGCAAAGCGAGTCCTAAAAAATTACTTAAAGCACTCAACCAAATTTTTTAGGACTCGCGATATTCTTTTAGGACTCGCAATGGGAGTCCTAAAAACTTAATTAAAGGCACTCAACCAGATTTTTTAGGACTCGCAACGCGAGTCCTAAAAACATTCTGCGAGTCCTAAAAAACCTTAGTTTTTAAGGCTCTCAAATAGAGGACTCGCGCCCTGCAAGTCCTAAAAACTTTTTTAGGACTCACAATGCTAGTCCTAAAAATCCTTTTTTGTAGTAGTGAATATTAGCTGTACTCAAAACAAGTCCCATATGAGATATTGAGTACTTGTGTTACCAAGTTGAAGGTTAAAATTGAAAGGTTTTTTTAATAGAATTCAGTCTTGTGAAGACAAGTATTTTTGGTACAAAATACTGTAAGACTTCTACCTATATGGACTTAGGGGTGGTGTCGCCTCTCATGAGAATTAGGAGTATTCTCAAGAACGTCCATGAATGGAAAGTGCACATGGCCATTAACGGTGCAAAGCGAGACATAGAGGTCTCAAGTGAACATCGCAAATGTGTGTGTGTTATCACCGATTTGTTATCATGAAAAGATGGTTCAATGCCTAGTGCAACCAAATTTTCGACAAATTTTGTGATAATTACACTATAGTAAATTTCAAATTGAAAAACACTTTGCTTTATGCACTAATGCAATGACTCCTATAAGAGAGAGTTCTTATTTAATCAAGTGGGGGATATGTTATATTTGAAAATATAATGATTGATTAAATAAGTGTTACAATAGATAACTATTTAATCTAGTGGGGGAATGTTATATTATTTTATAATATAATGTAATATTATATTATATTATAATATAATGTTTTAGATTAAATAAATGTGACAAAGAGTGTCACATATTGTAACATATAATGGAGAGTTACACTATTTAGATATATGAGATATATCCAAATAATGTAACATATTTGGTGTTACAAATTTGTAACCTCCAAATATTACCCTTTATTGTGTAAATTTGGTGTTACACAATATTCAGATGAATTTCATAAAGTCATATGTGAAATGGCTGTTAGAGGTATAATTTTAACCCCAATAATGTGTTTTGGGGGTTACAAAATCATTTGGGAGGGTTTGGAACCGTTTGGAAAAACAACACTGTTGACGGTGAAATCTCGTCAACGATATAAGGTTAGAAAACTAAGACTGTATTGCCAAAGGTATCTTAGAAGAAAATGGAGAAAACTTGAAAGAGTAAATATGCAGAACTACAATGGAGTCGAAATTGTATATTGCTTAACAACCTTAGCATACAATCAATTTTCCAACCCCTTTTCTGGAGGGGTGATGATCTATTTATAATGGAGCTCTAATGGCTCCTCATACATTGTGGTCCCCGAGGATAAGATTGTACATAGGTACATTGTCAGGGTAGTGACACAGGTTGTGGTGGGGCAGAAGGTCATGGTGTCGGCCTGGTACCTAGTCAGAGGTATGCATGTAGTGCTTCCACTCTCCCATACAAGTTCGTACCACCATTACTCGTCAGACGCGGATGACAGGGCCACGCCTCTGTCCTCTTCATGGTCGTACATCCCACATCAGTATATGTACCTTGTACCTAATGGTTGTTCTCACATTTCCAAAATACGCCTTTGCCCCAAGTTTCTTTATATATTTCTAAGTGTAGAGGAGCTTATGATTTATGATGAGTGACTCACCCAGTCGTCCTCATCAATTCTAGCTTGGCACCCAATGACTATTTGACATACCCACTTAGTATCTCCAAGTGCTCCTCGTACACATATTGAGGAGGTTTCAAACCTTACATGTTAGGAGAAGATAATGCGTGGGGGTGCCTCGCTGGTGGCACCTATTTCTAGGAGTGAACTAGGGCCTCTTCAGCAAGGCACAATGTGCTTAGGATGAGGCAAGGTGCATGCGAGAAGCCTAGCGAAGAGCCTTGCATAGGGAGAGGGTTCGAGGTCCTTTGAGTGTCTCGCATAGCAAGGCAGCCCTTTAGGACCTATGTTCGGATGCATGCGTCTAGGCATGCGGGAAGCGAGAGGCCTAGCGAGGCTGCACCCCATGTGATCACTCGGAGGCAGGACACCATGTCTTGCATAGACATGGTGCGCGTAGGAGGCCAACCGAGAGCCTCGCATAGCGAGGGTGTCTCGCGTAGCGAGGGTGGCGCCTTGGGGTACTCGTGTCCGGGTGCTTAAGTATGCGTGGGAGGCCAGCCGAGAGCCTCGCATAACGAGGGTGTCTCGCGTAGCGAGGGTGGCACCTCAGGGTACTCGTGTCCGGGTGCTTAAGTGTGCATGGGAGGCCAGCCGAGAGCCTTGTGATAGGGATGCGCGAGGCTGGTGAGCCTCGCGAGATGGATGCGCACGGCTGGTGAGCCTCGTGAGAGGGATGCGCGAGGCTGGTGAGGGGCTCACTGTGCGAGGGGCAGAGATACGTGAGGGGCTCGTGACATCGCCCTTGAGGGTCTCGCGACACAGGAGTGTTTCCTAGACTATGGTCTTGCGAGACCCATAGGTGCGACTTCAATGGACTGACTAAATGACCCTTAGCTATTTGTTTCAATCATGGACTAGAGATTTTTTTCTTGGTGGATTTTTGGCATCCACAAGCACATTTTTAAGTGCTGAAAATGGTCGGTGGCCACGGCCACTGAATGTTGGTGGCCGCGGCCTGTGGGACAGAGAGTAGTGGCCGTGGCCACAGGCTAAAACTAACTATTTTTTCAGTTTTTTCAATAATTGTTGAACGGCTCAAAAAACTCAAATAACTCCCAAATCTCATTTTTAATTCCATATTAATCCAATTAAACATTGGTAACAGCCATGGGGGTTGGTGAAATTTGAAATTCAAAGGGTGTCTCTAAACTCTATAAATAGGAGCCTATAGCTCACTTGAAAGACACAACGTTTCTATCTATTAGAGCACTTGGCTAGAAACACCTTGAGGCTTGATAATTCCATAAAGCATTTCTAATATCTGAGAGAGATCCCTTAGTGCTTGAGTTAGGGGGAAATAAGCTTTTGGACAAAGGTTTTAAACCTTGTTCAAGTTGGTGATCCCCAACCCTCTTCACTTAGGTTGTGTAAGTGAGAGTTTTCTTGTATTTCTGTTCTTCATTTTATTCTATTTTTTTTCTTCTTATTCTCTTGTTCTATTTACTTGTATATTTTGTTTAAGAGTTGTAATCTTTTCGTTTGTTTCAAACACTTTTATTTTACTTGTAATCTTTTGCTTAGAGTTGTATGCTCACTATTCTCTTTTTCTTCATCATCTTCTTCTTTTTCTTTGTTTATTTGTAATTTTCAGTTATAGAGTTGTAACTTTATTTAATCAATCAATATTTATTTGTAATATTATTGCATAGAGTTGTAAGATTCTTACCTATTTCCATTGAGGCAATCTAATTTTTCCTAACACTGGGATCGTTGGGGCGACCGGTGCCGGGGGAGCGTACTCATCGTGCCTTTCACGACGGTCGTTGAGTACGTCCCTTAAATCATCATCCTTGTGTCTCTGCTCGCTAAATCCTAGCCGGTCAAAGACGTTATGCTGCCTGGGTTGCCCCCCCAGCGTTATGGCTAGCTGGCCTATTTTCTCTAGGTGGGGGACTTCTGCCTCGACCTCTTTCCTGCGGGGAGGTGGTGGCGGTAGGGCTGCCATGGTAGAGAGAGATAGTTCAAGAGAGAGAGGGAGAGTTTAATGAAAGGAACACTATAGTCAAAATTACTGTTGGCAATATGGGGCGGCAGGGTGGGGCTCCGCGATGCCCCACCCCTAATGCGGCGGGTTTGCCCCGCATTAAACGGGGCGGGTCATTAAACAGAGCGAGTCAATTTTTACCCTGCATTAAACCGAGGGGGGGGGGGGTCAAACTCGACTCGCCACGTATACTTATTTATATTTAAAAAAATGAAAGTCTATAACAAAAACGGGGCTTTAATACTTGGATGTGTTAAAAAGTCTTAGTGATTTTTTTATTTATTTAATGACTTATTTTGTACTTATTCATGCACAAAACTATATTTTTTTTGGGACAATTAGATTATAAAGAGAAGTGAAGATTGTCATTATTTTTTTTATTGGTTTTGTATTTTGTGATGGTTGACAATGAGATTTTTTTCATTAGTTATGTATTTTGTTTTAAGAGCAATTGTTTTAGGGGGTGTTTGGTATGGGGTAAAATAAATATGGGAATGAGAATCTAAAACCATTCCTATGTTTGGTTCAAATTTTAAGGGGGTAAAGTGATTAATTTGTGTAGGTCCCACATGTATTTTAAAGGTAAAGTGAACCTTTTGTACACACGAGTTTAATACTACATCTATCCTAAATCCCTCTACACTTTCTAAGGCAACTCAACTATTCAAAACAAACACCCCTTAGAGAATAATTGTTGTCTAACAACTTAAGAAATTTTATTTTGTTTCCACAAAAAAAAAGCGGGTCAACGAGGTGAGCGGGTTGACTCACTGCCCATCAGGTTTGACTTGCCCCGTCTTATTTATTAAACAGAACGGGTTACTTTGCTGAGCGGGATGAGTTTTGTTGTGTGACGGTCGACCTACCCCATTAACATCTCTTCTCAAAATTTTACAAAATGACATCTCTTCTTAATTTTGTCATATTACACTAGGGAAATTTCACAAATAATACTTAATAATGCCTAATATTATTAAAAAATCCTAGCACTATTAATATTTTCAATTTGATGCTAAACATTCCTCTCATACCCAAAATACCCCTCCCATTATATCAAAAAATTATAAAACCTTCTCTTCCTCTCTCTTCCCTCTCTCTCCCATTCTAATGAAATCATCCCTAAAACCTACAGATTTGTATAATTTTCTTGTCAAAATCATTGTTAGCCATCTCCATTATCTCTGTGAAGTCGTCAATATCAAAGGCAACATCTATTTTGAGAGTTTTTGGAGGAGAAAAACCATGGGTAATAAGATTGTACATTTTATGTGTTGGGTATTATTTGTTTACATTTTTTTGGCTATTTTGAACAGATATGAGCCTATATTGGTGTATTTTTTGGGATTTTTAGAGAGATTTCGCGATCTGCGTTTTTCTTGGTTTTCTGCAACTTTTTTGCTCGATAGGAGCTCGATAACGGTTCGATATGAGCTCGATGGTATGTAGAAGAAGGTCTTTTATGAGCTCGATTTGAGCTCGATAGGTTTAGGTTTTGTTGCTCGATTGTGCTTGATGGAAACTCGATAAGGGTTCGATTGGACCTTACAATATTTGAGCTCGATTATAGCTCGATAGGTTTAGGTTTTCTCGATATGTGCTCGATAGGGTTCGATGGAGGTGTTTAACGCCCAAAATGTGACAACCACTAAGCGGTGGTTGTAGTATAATCGGGCGGTCGATCCACAAGGAGGTAACCTAAAATCAAAAGATTAGTAGAAAATAACACAAAAAGTTAGTAACAAGAAATAAATAAAATTGTAAATGGAAAGAGGTTTGAGATTTTGGTATTGTATTTTTTTGATGAAATGATAAAGTGAGATAAATGTAAGATGTAATCAAGAGTTTGAGAAATTGAAAGGTTTCAAGAATCATCCATATGCTTGCTTAGTTACTTAGTTACTTGATTTACAAAAATACACAAGTAAATAGTTCACATCCCAACATTTACTTGGAAAATCTAACATTAAAATCCATATTCTTTTCTAACAAAAGTCCATTTGAGTTATAAAGTTCTTTACTTTAAAAGCACAAAGTTAATCTTATGAAAAATCTAAAAATGACAAAATACCCAAGGGCAATAATGCAATAGAAGATTAGACATAAAATTATGTATCAATATTACTTTTACTAATTAGAAGCACATAGAAAGAGCATGACTAATCCTATATACTATTAGCATAAGTAAATAAAGATAACAAAATAAAGATAGAGATGAAAGAACATAAATAACTCAATTATATTACATTAAGAACATAGTAAATCAAAGTAGCAAAATAACATCACTTGCATATGGAATCATCCCTAACCTTCCTAGGAAGATTAGGCCATTATGCTCATGATTCTCACAAAATTCTAAGAAGAAAATATGAGAAGAAAGTGAGTGGAAATTTTGCTATAGTTTCTCTACTCTAAAAATTACATACCAAATGTGAAGAAAGTGTCCTTATTTATAGATGGAGAAAAGGACTAAAAAGAAATTAAACAACAAAATGGGGTTTACAAAATAAATCTAAAATATTAATAATAAAATATGATTTTGAAAAATCAAATCTTATTATTAATATTACCCTAGCTATTTTTGTGTATAGTCAAAATTCTCTTTTTCTAAAATACCACAAAAACATAATCTATAAAGCTCAAAATAGCAATTTACAAAGCCCAATACCCACAAAACATGGCTGGTGACACAAGAGGGTTTTGACCCATTTTCAACCAATGAGAGAGTGCCATGTAGGCAGCCTTGGCTGAAGAAAATGCCTTGGGCCTTGACTGGGTCGTTGGGCTTTCATATGCATTTGGGCCTTTGTGGAATGGTCACGTTGAAATGAAGAAGGAAATATGCATATATGTGGGCCAAGGGCTGATGGTCACGTTGAAATGAAGCAAAGGGCTAACATGGGTCAGTCAAAGGTGGGTCAAAGATGGCTGCTGGGACGCGTGGCACGCCGTGGCGATGACACATGGCAGCTGGGCAAAGAGAAGAGAGAGCTTGTTGCTGGGCTTGGGCCGAAAAATTGGGCTCCTTCACTTCAAAAATGCCACATTCCCTTTTGTTTTTCAGATTTAACTCTTTCTTTATTCTTTCTTTTTCTTTATGCCAAAATACCAATTAATTCCTACAAAATAACAATAAATTAAATCATAATCAAATATTTTCATTTATAAAATAAATCATATTGATTCCATGAAAATATTAATTAAAACTTAATTTATTTTGACTATTAAAATCAATAAATGTGTATTTTTTCACCACTAATCAGGAGGTTTTGGTTAGGTTTTATGTTCGATTTAAGAAATGGTAGCTCGATACTAACTCGATAAGAGCTCGATGCTAACTCGATAAAGCTCGATGATAGCTCGATAAAGCGCGATAATGTTCTTTTTTCATGAATTTCTGAAAAAATGACAGTTTTCCTGACAATTTTAATGTTTTTTTTTTCCAACACAGGCTCTATTGTCTATATTTTTGTATCCTACAATGGTGTTTGAGAATTACAAGGGAATAAGTGGATTTTCAAGGACCCTCAATGCATGGTGATACCGATGGAGGATATTGTAACGTACTTGCAACTTCTTGACATATTGCACAAGGAACTTAAAGTTAATAAACAGATGTATGAGTTGAAATTGGAGGTTCCTTACACATGCGATGACCAACCATTTACACCCGTTCATGTTGAAAGTGATCTTGGTGTCCGTGAATTATTAGGAGTAACATCTAAAGAAAGGTTGGCCTTGTGTGTCACTCCTGTTAAAAAGATTGTCATTGCAGACCCATATTCCACTCCCGGACCTGAGGGAGCAGCCAGTACTTTAGGATGTCCTATTGGTGACCTGAGGGACAACCAGAATGAGTACAACCCCTATGTGAATGACGATCCAGTAGCTGAACACAATGAGGACTTAGGATACAATTCAGTGAATGATGATCCAGTAGCTGAACACTTGCAAGTAGAACAAGCACAAGAACAACCAATACGTCATATTGCACGAGCGAACCCACCAAGTCAAGGACGTCGAACACCTGGCACCAGCTCTAGTCGTCATGGTGGAACAGAATATAACTATACAGGGACATTCCAATATGTTCAATAGAAGATCACAGAAAATGGAGTGCTCCCATGTTTACAAAAGAAGATATCATGGCTTCTAGTCGTTCTGAATCACCCTCATCCAGTGTAGCGTTGGGGGAATTACATCTTGGGAAGACATTTGAGAACAAGATGGAATTGAAAACCAAAGCGGCTCTCTTCGCAATGAAGAATAATTTTGAGTTTATGGTTAAGAAATCTGGTACTGATGTGTTTTATATCACCTGCAAGGATCTTGATTGTGGTTGGAGAATAAGAGGGAAAAAAGTAGCGCGATCGGAGATGTTTGAGATCACTGTTTATAATAGTGTACATACTTGCTCACTAGAATTGCGACAAAAAGACCACCGTCAAGTAGCACCTTCTGTCATTGGGCACCTTATCAAGAACAAATATGATACTGATGGCACTAGCTACCCACCAAACAACATAAATGAGGATATGAAGAATAATTTTGGGATCGATATGAGTTATATGAAGGCTTGGAGATGCAGAGAGAAGGCACTCGGTTATGTCAGGGGGACACCTGAAGAATCGTACTCCAAGTTACCTTCTTACCTGTACATGCTGCAGCAAAAGAATCCAGGTACAATAACTGATTTTGTCACAGATGACGGTCGATTTCTTTACTGTTTCTTCTCACTCGGAGTTTGTAGAAGGGGATTTACATCATGTCGTCCTGTTATATGTGTGGATGACACTTTCTCGAAGTCAAGGTACGGTGGCCACATGTTGTGTGCTGTCGCATTGGATGCGAATAACCACATTTATCCAATTGCGTTCGCGATTGTTGACAGTGAGAATCATGCTTCTTGGAAGTATTTCATGATGAAATTGAAGGAAGCCATTGGAGTTGTTGATAATCTGTCTTTTGTATCAGACAGGCATGCTAGCATTATTCATGCACTTGAGTTGGTCTTCCCTGATGCCTACCACGGTACATGCTACCATCACATAAGTATGAATGTAATCGCTAAGTTCAAGACCGATCACTGTCACAAGGAGTTGTGGAATGCGGCATATGCATTTCGGAAGTCAAAATTTCACAGGTTCTTCAACAATATAAAGCAAATGGATCCTACCATAGCTAAATATCTCGAGGGTATTGGCTTCGATAAGTGGACTCGTGCTTACTTTCCTGGGAATCAATACAATGTAATGACAAGCAACTAGCTGAAAGTTTCAACAACAAAACCAGAGACGCAAGAACCTTCCCAGTCACTACTTTTGTGGAATTCATTCGTTTCACAATTCAGTCATGGTTTGTCGTGCGTCGTGAGGAGGCAGAGAAGTGCACATCCAAATTAGCAACAATATATGAGAAAGATGTCTCAGGCATTGCGGATGATGCAAGGTACTTGAAAGTCCATCCTCTTGGACAGTTTGAATTTCATGCGATAGACCCAAAAGGTGATGGTGAGGTGAATTTGATGACTAAATCATGCTCTTGTGGCCAGTTTCAAATAATGGGTTACCCTTGTGTTCATGGTGTGGCTGGGACCATCTTGCGCAGTGTCAACATTTACTCACTGTGTTCACCATATTACACTACTGAGGTGTGGAGAGAGTCTTACAAAGAAACAATTTACCCAACTGGCAATGAGGATGATTGGGAAGTTCCCGAGAATATAGAGAAAATGCAAGTTGGGGTTCCCGTTGAAAAACAACCAGTTGGTTGATCGAAGAAGAATAAGGTGGGAAGAAGGAAGACAAACCGCTACCCATCGAGTGGCGAAATCATTCGCAAAGAGCGCAAGTGTAGAATGTGTGGTGGTCTTGGCCACAACAGGGCTACATGCAAAGCTAGGCTATAAACTCTTTTTTCCCATTTGGACTTGTTGTATTAATAACCTAGCTTGTTTTCCCTCCTTTTTTATTTGATTTTTCTTAAAAGTTATGTTAAGCTTGATGTAAACTCGTTATGAACTCGATAATATGTAGCTCAATAATGGTTCGATATGAAAATGATATTGCTCAATTGAAGCTCGATATAACTCGATAGTAATTCGATAATGGTTCGATATGAAAATGATATTGCTCAATAACAATTCGATAACAGTTCGATATAGCTTGATATTAGCTCGATAACAACCCATGAAATTTATAAAAAAAATGTGAACAAGAAACTGTACATGTAAAGACCCTGTATATATACAATCATCAAGGTAACAAATTTTGATACCACAAGTCTGTGGCCCACTTGTTCCTGAACACATCCATATTTTCATCGCAGATAGTTTCCAATGGAAGACCGACCATTAGATGCTCAATATGCTTGACAGCATACACACCACAATCCCCACTGTAAAAAAAAAGTAAACATTAAGTGTACATTACTATAATTTTAGTTAGAAACAAATTTAGTATGAAGGTGATGTTTGTTACCTTCTCTTTGACTGAGTGAGCTCGTGTTTCTGTTTGCGACGCCATGTGAGCTGATGCGACCTCTTTCCTGCTGATGGAATCTTCAACATCAAGCTATCAGTAAACAATTTACTCTGCATTAACAGAGAAGGAAGCAAAAAGCACCATGGACTCATAATTTCATCAAGCTTTGCGTCACTAATCACCGAGTTGTCCGAATCGTAAACAGTCAGGGTCCAACTAGAAATGGAAGCCTCAATGGCAAACCAATATTGTTGTCCATAGTTCTGGCACCAATATTGTGACGCCCCACATCACTATGGCTGCTTTCTGGAATGACGACTGACCCTACAAACCAAGACAAGTCTTTCCAGCGTGCTTTGTCCTCACTCACACACTTCCTGGGAAAACTTCCCAAGAGGTCACCCATCCCTAGATTACTCCAGGCCAAGCACGCTTAACCATGGAGTTCTCAAGTGATGGGCTACCGAAAAGAAGATGCACCTTCCTGATATAGGTAGTACCCATCAATCCATTTAAGCCCTCTTCAACTGTGTAGTCCCATACCTACCACTACAACAAAATAGACATTTAATGGCTGTATGGGGGAGACATTGTAGACATTTAATGTCTCCCCCTAGGGGAGACGTTGTTGCAGGAGCCATCTAAAGTGGCCCTATGACGTCTCCCATGGGGAGACTTTGTAGACTTCCAACGTCTCCCCCTGGGAGACTTTGGAAGTCTACAAAGTCTCCCCATGGGAGACATCATAGGTACCTACAACGTCTCCCATGGGGAGACTTTGTAGACTTTCAACGTCTCCCCCTGGGAGACATCATTGGTTTTTGTATATTTTTTTTAAAAATAATTAAATAATTATTTTCAGTATATTAATTAATAGAATTAAATATATTAATTTTTTTTAAAATAGAATTAAATATATTAATTAAAAAATCTAAATTATATGCAAATTTAAATTGTGAATTTTCATTAATAAAACCGAAATGTGTATATAATATGTTTTTGCTAGCTAAATATACAAAATTGTAATATTTGTTGTTAAACATACAAAATTAATAAATATTACTCTAGCTAGCTAGACATATGGTAAGAAATAAAATGTAAAAAAAACCTAATATGTGGGACGATGACTTTGAATTATCGGTAGCATATGGTTCGCCCAGTGTTGTCGCAGTTCATTAATCTGTGCTGGTGTATATGGCGTAGTGTTTAGCTACAAAAAAATACAAAGTAAAATATATTAGTTAATTATTATTTAATTATATATACTTTAATAATAAATAAATTGTTAACTTTGTATAAATTTATATATACATACCTATTTCTTCAAGTAATGTCCAGGTCGTGGATGTTCAATGTAATCCTTCAACATCCTCATCACATAATATCCAAATGTCACTTGTCTGATTGGTGTGGACACTAATATTTAACTAAAAATACTTAATATAAAGAATATTAGTAAAATTCAACTATAGATTGTCAAAATAATTGAAATTGTAGTTAGTTACTTTAGGTTACACAATTTATATTTAATTTGGAATCTCGGGATATTTTGGTAGACTGGTCAGAAAAAGGTTGGCCCCGTTTTTATATTCCACGGATAACCTATTCGTTGACATTCATTTTCTATCCATATCATCTCCTATGTCTATGAAAAATTAAACTAAAAAAAATACTAAATAAGCATACGAAAAATTGGGCAGCATTTCCCCTATATTAGTAACCTAACCATCTGTCAATCTAATCAAATCCAATCGAATAAGCACAACACAATACAAATATAATAATAGAATAATAAAATGCATAATTTTAGACAAAATCGAGCAGCATTTCCCCTATAATAGTGATCTAACCATCTGTGAACAACAAGTCAAAAAATTTAAATAACACACAATAAGTTTCTTCCTTATAGCTCCACAGCACACAAACAAATTTTCCATAACCTACTTCACTAAAACACACAGTTCTCAACCTTTTGTTATCACCGAAACACACAATTTTAATCTCAGAACATATTTCACTATGGATGAATATTTAAGATATTTAAACCCCTCTAACAAAAGTTTAATAATACTATAAAACAAGAAAGAAGATAATGTATGTACCACTTGCAATTAATAGTCCTTGCTAACAAATTTACTTCACTTTGCAAAGAGCGCACTTTGTTATTAAATTCACAACCTACAAAATTAAATTAATTAATAAATAAAATATTAATAAACAAACTTCATTAAATAATTAGATTAACAATAATTTATTATTGAAATTTTAGAAACTTAAAAACCTCAAATGTGTGCTTGAAATCGAAAATTTGAGGCAAAAATCTCAGTTAAAACCACAACTTAAAATTTTAAATTAATTAATTAATAAAATATTACTAAATCAATAAAATAACATAACTATATATAAATAACCTAGTTAAATTTTAATAAAGATTACAAATATATATAATTTTCTAATTAAATAATAATATAAATTAAAAAAAATTATAAACATTATAAACTCGAATTACTATTTTTTATGTAAAATTAAAATTAAATTATTTTTCTTATTTTAGACAATTATTAAATACATTTTAGCAAACACATATTTACATATATATGCTTAACAAATATTAAAAATTAATTAAAAAATGTATAATTTTCGGATTAAATAGTAATAAAAATTTTAAAATAGTAAATAATGTGGTATCATCTTAAAATTTAACAATATAGTATCTCAAATATACATAAAAATTATTTTTCATACTTTAAACTAATATTTCTAATAAAACCCACAAATCATATAAAAAAATGCACAAAAATAATTTTTTCTACCATTCTAACTATAATACATTGTTTAATCTTGAAATCCTACCTCAAATATGCTTTAAATCCACTTTGTTGAGCCAAAAATCACCAAAAACCGCAACTCATAAACCCTAAAATATCAATATCAATTCTTTAATAACTAGAGACAATAAGCATGAAAATTATCCTAACTATTATACAACACTTATAAATAATAAAAACTTACCTCAAATGAGACTTTATAGCCTAAAATCGGCCAAAATCGTCAAAAAATGGCCCTGAAATCGCCCAGAAAATCGCCCTTCTCCGCCTCTGGTTCGTGCGCTCGGGGAAGAAGAAAGAAAGGCTGAATATATATATTAGGCAAAACATTTAACGTCTCCCCTGGGAAGACGTGCCAGACATCTAACGTCTCCCCTGGGGAGACGTTAGATGTCTGGCACGTCTTCCCAGGGGAGACGTCAGATGCTCTTACAAGTCTGATATTTTATAAATAAATAATTTTATATTCATATTTTTCAATTAACGTCTCCCACCACTTTTAATGACTTACCTTGGTAGTCATCAACAAGAACTTTTAATGACTTACACCATTAGACTTTAAATATCCCTAAATACTTTTAATGACTTACACCATTGGTGTAAGTCATTATAGAGAGTCATTAAAAGTGAAAATTGTTGTAGTGTACACAGTCTTAGAATCATTACACTTAACCTTCCCCAGGCGGTGTAGGATTGCACAACTTACCCGGTCTTTCCCTTTACGGATCACGGGATTTTGACTGTCACAAATATACATCCTCAACTCCTCCCCAAGGTGCCCGAAACTGCTGCTCGATGCCACTCAACATGGACATAACGTCAAAATCCCAAGTATACTTTGTTTTGTCGGCTGTTTTCTTGTACTGATCATATCGGGCAGGTATCACTTGTGAGAAATAACTGTTCATCACAACTGCATTCTGTCGATATTTATTGGGAAAATACTTGCGATGCATACGAAGCATGTGTTCTACCGCATCAATATGCTACAAAGAGAGTACGATAAAAAAAGTTAGCAAAGACCATCATAAATTGCTGTTGTCGAGTTCCATCAAGCTCACATCAAACTACTATCGAGCTCATATCGAACTATTATCGAGCTCCATCGAGCTAATCTCAACAGTAAACAACAACCCTATTTTAACATCCCTATCAAACTCATATCGAGCTAATCTCAATAGTAAACAACAACCATATTTTAACATCCCTATAGAACTCCTATCGAGCTCCATCGAGCTAATCTCAAACAATAAACAACAACCCTATTTTAACATCCCTATCGAACTCCTATCGAGCTCACATCGAACTAATCTCAAACAGTAAACAACAACCCTATTTTAACATCCCTATCGAACTCCTATCGATCTCCATCGAGCTCACATTGATCCTGGGAACTCCCATCAAGCTCCTATCGAGTTATCATCGAGTCAGTAAAAACATAACATGTATAAATGGCTTACCCCATCATTGAGCCACGACTGGGGTGTCTTCCATGTCAGAAATCACGCTGGACTGTGATTCCCAGTCTTTACATCCCTCGGGGTCTTGTTGGGCATGTCTCCAAGAAGCCACTTGCACATTGTCCTATACTGTTTGGGATCTGGCTTCTTGAGAGGGTCCAACACCTGTGTAGCCTCCTCTGCTCGTGCAGCTGCATCAGTGCGAGGTCTTTTCCTCGTGGGATCGGTGTAGTCCTCAAACCAATCTGGCTTGCGTCTTTGGCGTCTAGTCCTCTGAAACTGAATCCCAGCAACATCCTCAGGGTTGACAATAACGACTCCCTGAGTCTCAGCATCAGGTGTCACAATGATGGTAGGAGGCGTGGTTGGATCATCAACATAGTCTAGAGGAATATCCAATGACTCTAAGTCTGAATCATCATTGGAGCCCCTCGGTTTCTCCTTAATAAATGTCATGATCTGACTGACTACGTCCAAGATCACTGACTGGTTCTTCAGGAGGGTCTCCTGTCGACCCTCGACTCTGTCCAACCGCTCAATCAAGTTGGCGAGCTCAGGGGCTAAGCTGAGGCTAGAGTTGGGGTTGGTGTTGGGGCTGAGGCTGTGGCTGATGTTGGGGCGAAGGCTGAGGCTGGGGCAACAGGAGGGGTGGGACTTGCAACCTCCTCCCCCAGGGCAGCATCATCAAATATCTTGGCTTCCTGAGAAACTATCTCTGCGATTTTCTCAAAAGTCGCATTCTCCTCCTCATTAGCCTCCGAGGGATCCTGGCCAAGCGCAGGATAAAGGGGAAGATCTCCCTCAGTCAAAGACAAATAATAGTCTTTTTCTGCTCGTCGAGGCTTCAACATCGGAAGGACAATCAATTGCAAACAACATAAAACATTTGGTTAACTCAAATAATGATAAAAGATAAGCATATAGATAAAAAAATATAACTTACATTCTTCTTCAATAACATCGGTGAGATGACAGACTTGGTGAAATCCTTGTTCCTCCGATGCGACAAACTAAGCATCCTCGGGACCATGTTTCCCGAGCTCACAACAAGCTCCGTCGCAAGCTACTGGATAGCCTCATATGCCCAGCACTGTAAGGCCGGGGCATAACCATACATACTGTACTTGGACTCTTGCTGCACCTTGGCATCCTTCTTGGCATCATAGTTGGCCTTTTGCTTCACCATGTCCTTCTTACAAGACTGCAATAGCCTCCTATAAGAGTACTTCCCCCATGGATAGCTGAAGAAGTACTCTACGTCCTCAAAAATTTTCAGAATATCTCGCCAAATGTGCAACTTTCCCTCAATGGCATTCAGAACCCCCTCAACAAACAAACATAGACCAAGCTTGTACACATCTTCCACAACCGTACAAGTCTTGAAAGCATGGTCCACCTGTGAGAGCTTTACTTTCTTAGCATCGTTGAAATACTCCTTTATCAACCGGTCGCTGAGAATACGCCCTTCCAACTCTTCTGGTGACGGGAAGGTACTGAAATTCAACCTCGTCGCCAGGGCAAACTCTCCCATGCCAGATCTATAAGACTTCGACCCCAAGAAAAAATGCACCTCATCTTTGTTGTTGCCGACAATTTTCCTCAGCAACAGTTGATGCACCAAGACTCTGGAAAAATTAAACTCCGAAGCCAAAAAGAACTGCTTGAAGGGGGATTCCTTAGCCCTTTCAAGCAGCCTGAGCTCCACAAACCTAGTCTTAATGTGATTTAAAGTACTACTACCCCGATATGTCACTCGACCAGGAAAGTGATCACTGAACGGAACAAGCAACTTAGGCATCTGCAACAACACATGAAAAAATTTGGTAAGAAAACAGAATGTTAAACATAATCAGGAAAAAATTCAAAAAAAATTCATCAAAAAACTGAAATAAGTTGTCATCGAGCTCTATCGAGCTATAATCGAGCAGAAACATACACTATCGAGCCAGTGTCGAGCCTATCGAGCTAAGCAAAATCTGTTTACATAAATAACCATCGAGCCTATTATCGAACCATTATCAAACCTATCGAGCCCTGTTTATTAATACTACAGACCCATCGAGCTCTTATCGATCCACCATCGAACCATTCAAACTACCCTATCGAGCCAGTGTCGAGCCTATCGAGCTAAGCAAAATCTGTCTACATAAATAACCATTGAGCCTATTATTGAACCTATCGAGCCCTGTTTATTAATACCACAGATCCATTGAGCCTATTTTCGGACCCTTATCGAACCTATCGAGCCCTTTTAACCTTATACCACAGATCCATCGAGCTCTTATCGATCCACCATCGAACCATTCAAACTACCCTATCGAGCCTACTATCGAACCATAATCGAGCCTATCGAGCTAGTTTCATATATTACCCATGGATAACATCGAGCTTCTATCGAACCTTATCGAACCTATCGAGCCCTTTTAACCTAATACCACAGATCCATCGAGCTCTTATCGATCCACCATCGAACCATTCAAACTACCCTATCGAGCCTACTATCGAACCATAATCGAGCCTATCGAGCTAGTTTCATATATTACCATGGATAACATCGAGCTTATATCGAACCTTCATCGAACCTATCGAGCTACTGGTTCAAACCCAGAAAAAACCACAGAAAATCCCAGACCAAAGAACTACCATACCCATTCCACACCACCAGATTCAAAGGGATCAAAACAACAAAAATAATCACGAGGGTTCAAGAATATACCTTAATGAGAAATGGGTTCGATTGATGGGTTCGATCGGTTCGACGACGTGGGTTTCGAGCTTTGTTGTCGCCGTTGGCTCGACAGGTTCGACAGGCCGACTTCGGAGAAGAGAAAGAGAGAGCCTGAGATAGACGGTGATGGTTATCGCAGAGGGTTTCCTTCGGTTTTTGGGGTTTTTGGGTTTCCTTCGAATTGGGTTTGGGTTTCGGGGATTGAGAGACTGAGAGAGTTTGTGTGGGAAAAAATTTGATTGAAAAAAAATAAGAGGGGTATTTTTAGTACTTGGTGAAAATTTAGCACCAATTTAAAAAATTTATTAGTGCTGGTATTATTTAGAAATTATACCCACTATTATGCATAAATAGTGAAATTTCCTTACACTATCCAATTTCCCTGAAAACATATTAACTGAAAAAAGTTTCTTAGGTTAGGACTTAAATAAAAGTAGGGTTCAATAATGCTTGGTCTGATTGGTTCGTGATTAGAAAACTGTATTTTTGAAAAGTGAGATTCTGAAATGAAAATCTGAATTTAGTGACTAAAAACATGTTTCTGAAAATGTGATTGGTTCAATGTCAGGAAACTATTTTTGAGTTTTAAAAAACTGAATCTGTGATTGGTATTAAATTTGAAAATATAACAGAAACTGAAAACGTGATTGGTTCAGCTGAATCTGAATATTATTTTTATTTTTATATTTTATATACATAGGTTGTATAATATTAAATTTTGATTTATCTACAAATTTAATTAAGTAAAATTTAATTATATTGATAAATTAAAATTTAATAATAGTGCATTGATTAAATTCATAACAATATTGCATTGTCGTTAATTTTGATTTTTTTTATAAATTAAAGTTACATATTTTTAATTAACTAAACATTATTGTTATAACTAAGCCATATTAAGAGATAAAGAGAATGAATAAGGGTATGAATTTTTAGATATGTGAGAGAGCTCTAATAAAATTTTTAAGGATAAATATTATTTTGGACTCTGTGTTTTGTAAAAGTTAAAGATCAGACCCTCTGTTTTGTTAAGTGATAATTTGGATCATGTATTTTGCAAAATGGAATAAAATGATATCTTCAACCTGATTTCAATCAAACTATTATTCAATATGATCAAAATGCCCTCATATTTTATTAATTAGTTGATTTAATAATATAAAAAAAATAATTAAAATTTAAAAACAATATTTTTAATTATTAAATACATTTAAATTAATTAAAGTGTAAAAATAATTTTTAATGAATAAAAGACAAAATTAAACGTAATACTGAACTTAAAAACCTATATGTAAATCAAATAACAAAAACATAACAAAAATTACGTGATGTACCAAAATGAACTGAAGAAATAAAGAGATAGTGGAAAGAAAAAAATATCCTGATGTGCATTTTGGATTTCATAATTGGATACAGAGGAAACAATATATCGAAGTTTTCAATTTTTGTGTTAGTTTTGAAGTTTAGATTTGAAAATACTTTTTCAAAATAATAAACCAAAAAGATATTTTGGTGGGACCTACTTATTTTAAGTATTCAAATTTATAAAATTGTATCCGAATTGCTCACCAATCCCGACCACATATTATTTCAAATAAAAAGAAAGACTTCCAGTCGTAGACTAATCGTACAAAATTATAGATCACTTTTTGTTCATTAAACCAGAAAACCAGAAGTCATTGACCACCACCATAACCTAGACTTTCCTTCTTTTCCATTTCCATTACTTTCCCGAGAAAATCCTATTCTCACAGCTTGACTCCGGAAATTAATCTGATTGACTCATAAATAGATAGAGGGGTGGCGAGCGAGTGAGCTAAGTCTTTCTTAATGGGGGATCAACTACAGAGTCTGGGGTCGGAGGCCGAAGGGCTCGAATCCAACGTCAAGGACGAGCTTTGCATGGATATCGATCCTCCGTTCAGTGAAAACTCCGCCACCGCCGACGATTGGAGGAAGTCACTCAGCAAAGTTGTTCCTGCCGTGGTCGTCCTCCGGACTACGGCCTGCCGCGCCTTCGACACTGAGGCCGCCGGTGCCAGCTACGCTACCGGCTTCGTCGTCGACAAGCGTCGCGGGATAATCCTCACCAATCGCCATGTCGTCAAGTCTGGTATTGTCTCAAGTTTTTCGGTTGATGATCAAGATCATTATTCAATAATATATTCCTTCACTCAATTTTTGGCCAAATCTTAAGTATGCACTATGTTATGCTCTCATTTGTAGGTCCTGTAGTTGCAGAAGCTATGTTTGTCAACCGTGAAGAAATTCCAGTGTATCCTATATACAGGGATCCAGTGAGTCTACTCTCTGGTTTTAACTTTTAGCATTCTTATCTGTTACCTTTTTTGGTGAGTTTTTTTTTTTTTTGGTGCGAGTATGTGGTAACTGTAGAGCTCTTGGCAAACAGTTATACAATCGAGGAAGACTTGAATTAGCTAGCTAGGTAGTAGAATTTGAGTGTAAGGAGATGAAAAATTTCAGTTTGGAAAGTGATTTATAATATGACCATTGGAGATGCCTTGTATAGACTTGATGCATACGTTTAGTAGAAGCAAAGTTTTGTTTTCGCTTCTAAATGATATTCCTTGCTAGTATTAATTGGAAAGAAACAACCAAAATAAGCTTTAGACTACTTAGTACTTACCAGCGTTATGGATTTAAAATAAAAAATGCCACTTCGTATTGTCCAAGGAGCACTAAAAGAGATTAAGATGGATCCTCTTATACGTCTACAAGTTTATCAGTCTATCCTCGAAATAATTATGAAATGATTTCTGTCTTGACATGGCAGAATAAGAGAGGGAGGGGGTTCCTCTTGGTGCTAATGGTGAATTTTTCTTTGCGTCTTATCCTATTCAAGGCCTCAGTTCTTATATAGTGTATTAAATTATTATACTCTTCTTCACTACATTTGTCGTTTTGCCCATTATTATTGTCTTCTTTATCCCTTTTTGCACTGCAACATTGTGTTCATGTATGCAATTTTTTTTGCTTATGGTCAAGAAGGATAATTCGTGTATGCAAATTTTTATTTAGACCAAGCCTCATTGCTGTTTGTATTAAATAATGGGATGAGGATAAAGTTACATGCACACATTTTCCTGTGAAATAAGCCAGGCTCCCTAATTTTATGTTCATGTTTTTTTGTTAGGTCCACGATTTTGGTTTCTTTCGTTATGATCCAGCTGCAATACAATTCCATGTCTACGAGGAGATTCCTCTTGCTCCTGAGGCTGCTTGTGTTGGACTGGAAATTAGGGTTGTCGGGAATGATAGTGGTGAGAAGGTATACATAACGCGTGTATATATGTTTTGTTTCCATATGTTGCTCTTTGTTAATTAGTCACTGCTTTGTTTCATTACATTTTTATTGTGAAATAAGCAACTCTTTTGTATATAACTTCCTCTTGAGACATTATTTATTTAAGAAATTCCTTTTAGCTCGTAAAGTGGAAAGGTAAAGGTAAATAGTCTACCACAGAGTAAAAGTACTTTAAGATCTTGTGCCTAAAATTCAAAAGGGGTTTCTAACAAATAGCTTTCTTTTAGACGGTAGTAAAAGATGATTAATTTTTAGTATAAAAAAATTTGAATACACTTCCTCTTATTAACTGAAAACAAAAGCAAGTATATTGATCATGCCTCCCTTTTTATTCTGTTTTTTTTAACAGAAAAGAAAAAAGAAAAAGATTTGAAAAGGTAAAGTAGGCAAGCCTTCAGAAAGTTGGTGTTTCACGAGCTTAAAAATTTCCAATAGAAATGAAAATCTGTTTTGGTATGGAGTTTGGGAACAACCGACAACTGTAAATTGAGGCCATCACAGTTTGGCTGTTGTAGATTGTAGTAATAATACATTCTACGGTTAAGACATTGTAAATAATGTTATGTAATAGTCTTGAAGTTTGAGTACTAGCATTTTTTCTGTCAACCCTTCTTCACTGCTCATACTTTCTAAAGCTTTTAGGCATGTTGAATAAGGTTTGCAAACAAAACCATTTAGGCTAACTAATTTAAGCCTTATTCTGCTGATTGCTGGAGTGGCTCATGTGCTTAACTTATTGAATTGAACTGGTTGGCTGTTGAAATTTTTTCTTTAGTCACCGCATAAGGTTGACGACATGAAGATGTACTAATTCCCTTAGTTTTCCTTGGCCTGTACAAAGGGATGAAGAGTCGTGCTTTCTCCAATTTTAACGTTTGTGGGGGAAGGAGGTGGAGGCTAATCTACAATTAGATTAAAACAACACAATTTTTAGTAACAAGGCAATACTGTGTTAATAATAAGCCATCGGTCATAGGCATAGCCTAGAGGTGTAGGCATATATATCCTTTCAATTAAAAAAAAGATGGTAACCAATATATGTGTATTGGTCCACACATTTATTTGTAGAAACATTAGATAGGCATATGTTTTATCTTATTGTAAATGCCTAGAGTATATTGTACAACTAAGTTTAGGTTGTAATGAATAGCTAAGCTTAGGTTGTAATTTTTTCCTTATTTTTAGTTGTTTAGTTCTTTGTATTTATCCTATATATAGGCCATTTTATTCATCAATAAAATAAGATTAGAAGTATTATTCACACAAAAACTACATGGTACTAGAGAATTAGTAGTCCAAAAATTGGGAAATCTTTCCAATTTTTTCTACCCTTTCTCAAAAAAATAAAATAAAATAGAAATTTAGGGTTTTGCTTGCACTCTTGAGCTCAACCTTAGAAAACCATTCTAGGGTGATCTTCTACCAGAGCCGCACGTGAGCCCCATGGGCCGCCTCCTTCTCTTGCCATTCTCCCACACGCGCGGTGCGCGTAGGCGCGTGCAGCACCCCAACGACGAGCTTTTCCGGCGATGTCTTCATCGACAATCCTTGCTGCTTCTTCCACGATTTCATAAAAAAAAAAAATCAATCCTCACAAGCTTCTTCTAGCCAACTTCTCTTCCTCAAAAGTCAAACTAAAAAATACTAGCTTCTCAAATCAATGGCTGCTATTCAACATCTTCAATCAGCCTAGCCCAGTTCTCAATCAACTGCTCATCTCACCACTTCTTCTCACAAAGTCAGCCACTTCTCAAAGGACAAAATTGATGCAACTCCGACACCTCTTGGGCAGTTTATACAGCAACCAAACCCACCTTCAACCCAGGCAAATGTCAAATGTCAGTATAATGAGTCATCAAGGTTCTACGTCTCACACATTTACTGCAACCTCCAACAAAGGTACTTGGATAGTTGATTCAGGGGCTTTCGACCACATGGCGGGAGATTTACAAATCTTCACCACCTTCAAACCATGTGCTAATTCCCACACAGTCAAAATTGCTGATGAATCTCTTTCGAAAGTGATAGAGACTAACTCTTTAACATTATCAGATGGCCTTCTTTCATCTGTTCTATTTGTCCCTAAACTAAATTGCAACCTTCTTTCAATAAGCAAACTTACTCGAGATCTGGATTGTGTAACTAAATTCTATCTAAATCTTTGTGAATTTCAGGTTGAGGGCTCAGAGTAGGTGATTGGCAGTGTTGAAATGCATGATGAGCTCTATATTCTTAAGGATTCTCCTAAAAGTAAACAAGTTCACAAATCGAGTTGTGGTAACCATTCCAATTTAGATTCTATTTTCAATTGTGTCTTTTTCGAATGAAAATCTCATCATGTTGTGGCATTTTCGACTTGGTCATCCAAATTTTGGATATCCAAATTTTGGATATCTTGAAAAACTATTTCCTCAGTCATTTGTCCACAAAAGACCAAAATTCTTTCATTGCGAACTCCGTCAACTTGCTAACATACTCAAAACTCTTATCCCAGTCTTCCTTACAAACCTTCACAACCTTTTTCAATGATACATAGTAATATTTGGGGACCCTCACGGTAACAAATATTAATGGATCAAGCTGGTTTGTATCCTTTATTGATGATCATACTAGGACAGCATGGACATTCCTTATGAAATTTTTTTTTGAAACTGCTTCCATCTTTAAAATTTTCCTTTCCATGATTCAAAATCAATTCAAACGAAAGATCCAAATCCTGAAAACTAATGGAAAGGAATATTTTAACTCCATTCTTGATCCATACTTGTTTGATCAATGAATTGTTCACATTAGTTCATGTGTTGATACTCCGCAACAAAATGGAGTGACTGAGAGAAAAAACATACATCTTCTTGAAGTTTCTAGATATATTATGTTTTCAAATCATGTTCCTAAACAGTTTTGGGGGAAGTCTTACTCACAGCCTATCTTATCAATCGTATGCCTAGCCGAGTACTACAATTTAAAGCCCCAAGAAATCTGTTATTTGCAACATTCCCTCATATTTCAACTTTCTCTTCAGATCTTCCAATCAAAGTCTTCGAATGTACAACTTTTGTCCATGTTTATGATCACAAAAGAACAAAAATTTATCCAAAGTCTCACAAGTGTCTTCATTGGGTATTCCAACACTCAAAAATGGTACAAATGTTGCTCCCCAATTACAAAAAGGTCTATAACACTATGGATGTTACATTTTTTGAACATCAATCTTTCCCAAATCTGGTATTCAGGGGGAGCATTCACAGGAATATCAGCTTTGGGAAACTCTTCAGATCATCAAGATGCATTTCTTCAATCCAATGTTGTAGCACACGAACATCAAAGTGCTCAGTCATTTTTTCTACCCAATGTTGTGGCACACAAACATCAAAGTGCTCAGTCATTGCCTTCTTTGCCTATCTTACCAGATTAATCAACTGGTCCTTCCTTGCCACTTCTTTTCCTATCCAACCAGATATTAGTCCAGAAAACACATCCAACCCGTCCTCTATAGTCAATCCAACCTCACCTTCCTCCTCTGAAAATTCAAACACTCTTTCAAACTTACCATCACCTCAAACTCAAGCACAATTTGATATAGGTAACAAAGAACTTCGTGATTATAGTAGTAGAAAAGTTGGGAATATGGAGGTCAACATGCAAGACAAGAACCGTTTAAACACTCATCAAAACCCTCTCGACCTTGAAAATCATGAAGGTGAGGATTCTATGAGATCTCGACCTACCTATTGCTCATCGGAAGGGTCTTAGAACTTGTACCAATCACCCCATTGAAAAGTATGTTGCTTATGAGAAACTAACACTTATGTACCGAGCTCTTGTCCCTTCTCTTGATCTTATTAAGATTCCCACAGAGGCCTTGAAAGATTCTAAATGGAAGATTGCAGTCGATGAAGAAATGAATGCTCTTGAGAAAAATGGTACTTGGGTTCTCATTGAGTTACCTCAAGGAAAGCAGATAGTTGGTTGTAAGTGGACTTTCACCGTCAAGTATAATTCAGATGGGAGTATCAATAGATTCAAGTTTCGATTGGTTGCCTAGGGGTTCACTCAATCATATGGTCTTGACTATTAGGAGACCTTTGCACCAGTTGCCAAACTTAATACAACAAGAGTTCTGTTAGCACTAGCTGTAAATTGTGTTTGACCTTTATATGTAAAAAATGCTTATTTGAATGGGGAACTTGAAGAAGTGTATATGAAAATTCCACCAGGGATGAAGAAACACTCCAGTGGTCGAGTAGTGTGCAAACTTCTTAAATCTCTTTATGGCTTGAAACGGTCCTTGGGCATGGTTTGACAAATTTGCAAAGTCAGTTGTCAAACATGGATATACTTAAAGTCAGGTTGATCATACTCTATTTTTCAAGTTCTCTTCAACTGGGAAGCTAGCAATTCTCATTGTCTATCTAGATGGCATAATCTTAACTGGAGATGATTTAGATGAAATTTCAGATCTCAAAAGACTTCTTGCCTCGGAATTCGAAATCAAAGATCTAGGAATCCTCAAATACTTTCTTGGTATGGAAGTAGCCTGATCGAAAGATGGAGCTGTTATATGTCAGCGAAAGTATATCCTAGATCTTCTCAAGGAAACTAGAATGATTGGGAGCAAGTCGGTTGACACTCCAATGGATTCAAACTTGAAAGTTAATCGAAGAGAGGATTCAACTCCAGTAGAGAAGGGGAGTTATCAAAGATTAGTAGGAAAACTAATCTATCTCTCTCATACTGGACTTGATATCGCATTTTCTGTCAATGTTGTGAGTCAACATATGCACAGTCTTTGGGAGGAGCACTTGGAAGTGTATTGTATTCTAAGGTATCTGAAAATGACACCAGGTCTCTGTTTGCACTTCAAAAACACAACAACCGAGACTTGGAAGTTTACACAGACTCTAGTTGGGTTGGAGAGCTGACTGACAGACGATCAACCAATCGTTATTACACCTAGATATGGAGTAATTTAGTTACTTGGCGCAGCAAAAAGCAGTATGTGGTCTCAAGGAGTAGTGCAGAGTTAGAATGTTGTGCTTTGGCCTTAGGTATTTGTGAAGGGATTTGGATCAAAAGGCTTATGAATGAATTGAAGTTTGACTTTCCTGAGTCCTTTAAAATGTACAGTGATAGTCAAGTTGCAATTAGCATTGCTAAAAATCCAGTTCACCCTGATAGAACTAAACATATTGAAATAGACACTTCATTTATGAGAAGGTGAATTCAAAGGTCATTGAGCTCGTCTACATTCCTACAAAGAAATAGATTGCTGACATCCTAAAAAAGGCCCTACCGAGAACAAGTTTTGAAGAATTCAATTTCAAGCTGGGTGTGTATAACACATACAACTCAGCTTGAGGGGAGTGTAGAAATATTAGATAAGCATATGTTTTATCTTATTGTATATACCTAGGGTATATTGTATGGCTAAGTTTAGGTTGTAATGAACAACTAAGTTTAGGTTGTAATTTTTTAAATAAGTTGTTTAGTTCTTTGTATTCAGCCTATATTCATCAATAAAATAAGATTAGAAGTATTATTCACACATAAACTACATATTATACATGTGTTTGAGGTTGAATGTATGAGTGGAAATTTTCACCAGTGGCATGTTCAATAGAAAGCTTTGTCTCAGTCCCATCACCCTTGGTGCTCCACCATGTTTCCTATTCCTCTGGCAATTATTTTATTTTGGGAGCCTATTTTAGCTTTCTTATTTTTTATTTATTTATGTTTCATTATTGGTTTTTACTGACTAATATCTGGTTTGCAGGTGTCTATATTGGCTGGTACCCTTGCTCGGTTAGATAGAGATGCTCCTCACTACAAAAAGTATGTAGATATATACTTGCCAAAGTTATCTTTTGTTCTTTTGTACGATGGGTGTGGCGGGCTTGGGACAACTGATGAGATGGAACTTATTGTTCTCAAACTGTCAAGCCTATAGTGATGATTTAATGTGTACATTTTTTCACCATGCTATTTTACAAATTCTGTTATTTGTTGCAGGGATGGTTACAACGACTTTAATACTTTTTATATGCAAGTAAGTGCCTCTGCATGTTGATATCAGCAGTAAGACTAGGTTGTTATTATAATTGTTCTCTTTTGTGTTATATGGTTTTTCCATTAGATTTAGCCTAGTAATTCTTTCGTAGCTCTGCCTTATCTTTCTAGTATACTTATAGATTGGGTATCTCTGATGTATCTTTTTACTTTACAATTAATTCTTCGCCATAAGTGAGGGCTTTTAATACACTTGGGAGGAGATCACTCATGGACATGTGACCTTTGTCTTTTTTTCAAAAAAAAAAAAAAAAAAGAAAAGAAACAAATATTTGTTAGGTGAAGATCGAACCATCCTATAGGGAAACAAAATGAGATTTATTTCAAGAAATGATTGATAAGAAAAAAATGGTTAGATAAAAAGAACTCAAAAAACGTTGTAGATATTTAAAAATATATAAAATTAACAACAGAAGAAAATAATCTCTCAAGAGTTTAGAATTTTTGAAGCATAGAAGTACTGAGCACTGCGTAGAATAGATACAATTTATATTCAAAGAAACTTATCATTGTTGATTATACTTCAATATATTTGTTAATGCATTGTTAAGTGATATTTGGCAATATAGCAATTTATTGCAGCTTGAGACTTATTTTTCATTTTTATTGCAGGCTGCATCTGGGACTAAAGGTGGTTCAAGTGGTTCTCCTGTGATTGATTGGCAAGGGAGGGCAGTGGCTTTGAATGCTGGTAGCAAGTCATCAAGTGCATCGGCATTTTTTCTACCACTGGAACGGGTGGGCACATTTTTGTTCAATCACTTGCAATATTATAATTATTATTATGTTATTTTTGTACTATATGTTGCTATTTTATACTGGATTTTTAGGATGTAACTCAGATGATTGTGATCGATCATCCTTTATCATTACATCTCTGTTTCTTATAGTTTTTTTTTTCCAGATTAATTTAAGAAATTCACTAATTCAGTTTATACTTGCAAGTTATAACTATTGTAATTAAAATTTGCAGGTTGTAAGGGCATTGAAGTTTTTTCAGAAAGGCAAAGATCTTTCTTGTAATAAATGGGAAGCAATTTTCATACCTCGTGGAACACTTCAGGTTTCTCATTCTCTGAGTTCATCTAGACTATTATAAACCTAGAAATTCTATTTTTACAATATTTGGAGGCATAAAACTTTGCTAATTGATTGGTAGGTGTAGGCCCACATAAGGAATCCAACCCTAGACCTCAAAGATTCACCCAAATTTTTGCTTAACCTTGCAGATTGTATGAAGTGGAAAGTTACTTCTATTTAAAAATCCTTCCCCTCTTTTTTTATTTTTTATTTTATTTATTTATTTATTATTATTTTTTTCTCAAAAAGAATCCTTCCGTACCCTTTGTTCGGTATGGTGGATTAGAGGAAGGATGGATGAAGGTGTGTGGAAGGAAGCTATCCATCCTTAGGTTATTTGTTTGGTGAGGAGGAAGGAGACCAAAGGAAGGAAATAGGTATGGATGGTGAATCCCCAGGCCCCACTAAAAACAATCTACATATTTGGGTGGATTGTTGAAAAAAAAATTCTTAAATATTAAAATTAGTAATTTCTTAATATTTTATTTTATTTTAAATTGTAAAAGAAGATTATTCATTTCTTTCCTTCCTATTACACTAAACAAGTTTAAAGGATTGCCACTCTCCTCTCCTTCCCTCTTCCTCTCCATCCCTCCTTCTCCCCATCCTTCCTACCAAACATAGTGTTAGTGTTGAAAGTTCATGTACTCATCCAATACTTTGTTCTTTCCCAAATTGCACCTACTTCTACTACCATATAATTGAAGATTCTATTATGTCTCTCTAATCATTTGGCCCAAAGGACAAAAATACCCACATTCCTCAAAGTCCTTCCTGAAAGTCCCCCATTGATTCCTATACTCTTCAATTGCTGCAAAACAAAATAACTTGGCAATGTGCTTGCCATACTCAATCCACTCCCATTTGTTATAAAACAGAAGCTTTCTGCATTAATTATGTATTTGGTTTGCAGTTTTTCTCTAGTTTTGTCTTATTATTTTTGTGATGCTAGAGTTTTGTGTCTCTTTATCTTTGTATTTCCCTAGTTCTCTTAGTTTTCCTGTTTGTTACCAAGGTTCTCCTCCGCCATAAGTGAGGGCTTTTAATTTACTTTGGAGGAGGTCACTCATGGACATGTGACCTTTGTCTCTTTTTCAAAAAAAAAAGAAAAAGAAGAGAAATCTTTAGAAATGGCTTGCAACGTGTGTTGAATTTATTCAGGGCTGTCAATCACTCACACACCCTCACTTTTGAAGTAGCCAAATATTTCCATATAATTGGGCATGAAATAAAATGGTTAGACTAATGTTTTTAAGTTCTTGAAAATAGATTTACAAGAAAACACCTCTAAGCCATCTAGATTCCTATTGCTTCCATCAACTATCAAAGAGGAACATCTAAAAAAAGAACAAAAATAATAAAATGTGAAACTTGTAAGAGCTCTCCCGCATTTAAGTTTCTAATGAACTTAAAATTTCACGAGAAAGCCCTGATCTACTCATATCATCATTTTCTCTTTCTACTGCTATGTAGTCATTCTTTGAATTTGTGAAGTCAAACCCCCACCCAAAAGTCTTCCCAAAATTGAATTCTATCCCCATTACATGGTTTGAAAGTGACATACTTGACGAATTTGCAGTATCCTGATGAAATGAATGATATAAACCCAAGCTAGAGTAAACCAAAAACAGAGAAATAATGGACAAATGAAAATTTCTATTACCGACTGTGGAACAAAATACAAATAAAAAAGATAACTCTGGTGCTTCGAGGGACTTGGAACCTCCCAAGAATTAATCTTCAATTCTACTTGCATTTCCTACCTTCTACTCAAGCCCAAAATAAGATTATTTACCCAGCTGTCTCCATTCCCCATACTACCAATTATCTTATAAGCTTTCCACCTGTCTCCTCTCTAACAAAGCTCCTAACAGCCGACCAACAATCCAGTCTTATCAATGAACTTCCAAGGGCTCTTGTCTGTAAGTAACTCTAGAAATCATGGAAGTATCACATCCATTTGTAGACAACCCATTCTTTTAATAACCTTATACCACAAACTTTCCTTCTCCATAGGAAATCTCTACAGCCATTTCATCAACAAAGCTCTGTTGTAATTTAAAATGTTGCGTAAGCTCAACCCATTGAACCCTGTAGGGTTGCAAACAGCCCCCTATGTAATCAAATGATCTCTCCAGCATCACTCTCAACAACTTGGCTTTATTTCATCATTCATTTTAATGACTCTCTCCTCTCTTCGTATTCTGTCTCTATTTTTTTCTTTAAAAGTTAGGTCTCAAACAAAGCCTTGTAGAGGAATTGTAGTTTGTTTGCAATATAGGCATGAAAAGATAAACTTAAGTTACAAATGGTAACAACAAGTGATCTCACCCGAACATATTGTACTCTTCCTGGCAGAGATTTTTGGTCATTAGTGTAATTATAATATGATGGATTTTATAAATTTGGCTTTCATGTGATTTATATATGATATTTGTTATTCTTGCATATATTTGAAATAGGTGACGTTTCTTCATAAAGGATTTGACGAGACACGTCGACTTGGTCTTCAAAGTGAAACTGAGCAGGTTTATCTTTTTCATTCCTTAATTACCCTCTTTTTATCAATAATTCTTTCAATAGTTCAGCCTCCTTGATAACTTGATTGTTTGGTTTGTTAGATGGTTCGACATGCATCACCACCTGGTGAAACTGGAATGCTTGTTGTTGACTCTGTTGTGAGTACTTTTGTGCATATAATTCTAATTTATTATAAGACTAGCAATATATATTTCTAGAATTTTTTGTGATTCTTGAATGTTTTCCAGGTGCCTGGTGGCCCAGCTTATAACTGTTTGGAGCCTGGTGATGTTCTTGTTCGTATGAATGGCGAAGTAGGTCACTTATGTTACTCTTTTGGGCATTGAATTGTTGACAGAGTGCATGTGTGTTTGATATGACCCAAACCCAAAGAAACATCAAGCAGAGAGAATATTATTGCTGAAATTGAAAGAATAACACAGATAAAATACCAGGTTCTTTGAAGGACCAGAAAACCTCAAAAGCTCACCCCTGTTCACTCGCACTTTTCATGCCCCTTCTCTCACCCCCACCCTCCCATTTATATAATAGTCTAAACCCCTTAATTACCTTTACTAACAACACAGTCATTCCCATCCATGTCAGCTGTCCTACTACAACCATTCCTAACAGTGTTCTAGTGGGATTAACACTGAAAGTGATTTGTGGGGGGGGGGGGGGGGGGGGGTAGAGGAGAGGATGCATGCGTGTTTTGGTATAGCTTAACCTGTTAATAATATTATTTAGATTGACCTGCTCCTTTCAATTTAAGAGTACTTCCCCGATTTGTGAATTGGGATTAAATATTCTTTTTGAAGATCACATATGTTTTTTTATTTTATTTATTATAGTTTTTGAAAAAGAAAAACCACTTGGATCAATATGGGAATAATACAAGTAATCTTACAAAAAGAAGTCTAACTAAGATAATTATATCATGAAACTCCATCTCTAACTAAATGAGCTAAACAAAAGCCCTTTAAACTCTTTTCATCAAATGAGCTTAATTCTAGGGATCCTAATTGTATAGTTTCCTAGTTGTGTATATATATGTGCATCTTTTTTCAATGAAAATTAAGTGAATACAATATATTTCACCTCAAATAACAGAAATATTAGCTTGTACATGCATATCTGATACTTGATATGTTGAAATTATAATTGTCTAACGCAGGTAATCACCCAATTCCTAAAAATGGAGACCTTACTTGATGACAGTGTTAATCAGAAGGTTGAATTACAAATTGAAAGGGGTGGTACATCACTGAATGTAAACTTAACGGTGAGAGTTGCTATTCTTTTTTAGTTGATTATTTATTTATTCTTTTATTTTTAAAAAAAAGGGTGAGGATAAATTTCTACTTGGCTTTGCTTAATACGTATAAGAGTAAGCTCAAGTGTGGCATTAAATTGCATGCTGTTTTGGGATTCTACTGCCATTTACTGGACCACTGGAGTCGGGACTTGATCATTAGTAGATGACTTTGTTTTTGTTTTTGTTTTTTCTGTTCTCTTCGTGAAGTCCTTTCTGTAGTGTAGTTGGGCTGATAGTCCTCTGGAGTTGGAACTTGATCATAAGTAGATGACTTTGTTTTTGTTTTCTTTTCATAAAGTCTTTCTGTAATGTAGTTGGGCTGGTCAATTAAGTTGCATTATTGATTTTTTTTTTCTACCTCAGGTGCAGGATTTACATTCAATAACCCCTGATTATTTTCTAGAAGTTAGTGGCGCAGTAATTCATCCTCTTTCGTATCAACAGGTTTGTTAGTTGGATTTTGAACTCTAATTAAAATTACATTCTACAGCTTCTTCCCCTCCCTTCCTCCAGATATTTTTTTCAGTATGACTGACTGAGTTTTCTTTATCTCATGCTATGCCGGTTGCAACGTTTGTAATTAATAAGATAATTTAGTTTTTGTTTTGTTGTGTTGCTAATTAAAAGATGCACAAAGATGGCTGTAATTGTGTAGGCGTACTTGACCAATATATTTTTTCATTGATACTCATGTTGTTCTTATTTTTTTCTAGCAAAAAAATATGATTTTTTTTGAAGAATATTTCTTAAAAATTGATTTGGTGGCTGTTCAAGGAATTTTAAATTTTGCTTGGTCCAAGCAGAACAAAATACCGTGTAATATTCTCTTTACTGGCTCATGTGTAGTTGGTGGTCTATGTGTTGTTTGTTTTAAGTAGCTGTCTTTATTTTATTTGGGCATATGTATTTATAAGAATTTTCATTATCACGAGTCAATTAACTTTATTATCATTTAATGTTCTTTTCCCCTACTGCAGGCTAGAAATTTTCGTTTTAATTGTGGCCTTGTATATGTTACAGAACCAGGGTACGTTATTCTATTTCCATTTTGATGTTCATATGTTGATTTTTGGTAGTTTTACTTGGCTGACTATTTGTATGATCGATAACAATATGCTTTAGTTATAATTAATACTAACAAGCCAATTTCAAACATTGATGTATCTATCCCAAATTTTTTGTGAGGAGCCAAAGAGGAATTCTAGTAATAATTAATACTAGGGTTTTTAGCATGATTGTCCCGAGTTATTCGCTGTTTGACAATTTGGTCCTTGAGAATTTGTTGTTGTTGTTGTGGCAACCAGATCCTTGAATTAACAAAACAGTGCCAATTAGGGACTTTTACTTCTGTCCAATCCTTGAGGAAATTAGCCATGTGAGAACCACACGAGAATATTGAGGGAAAACATGATTTTCCAGCATTCACTCTCCTATATTTTGTCATGTGGCTGTCACAAGGGTTAATTTCATCAATCAATGGACGGAAGTCATGTAATTGGCAATTCACAAATAACTCATGTCATAATCATGATAATATGTTTAAACTAAGTTCAACATGATGAGTTGTTTCCGGAACTATCTTCGTTCCAAACCCTGCAATCTTCTAGCAGCCCATTGATTCTCACATTTCCCAATCTTTCTATAGGTTGCATTAATGATCTTCTTGGTGCCATTGTTCTTAAGAGTATTCTTCTCTTCTACAACTGATAATTTTAAATATGGATGATCCAAAGCTTCCTAAATGGTTTTTGGAATAAAGGCTTTATAGTCATTAGAGTCTATGTTAGGATAGGTAGCTGGCAATAGGATGTTAAGTCCTTACCTAAGGGCTATAGTAATATCAAGATCTAAATGCTCATAAATAGGAAGCATAGGAGGAATAGGATTACCTTAGATTATCCAAAATGACCAGTATTTGGAAGTGATGATTGGCTCTGCTCTAGAATTGTAGGAGGATCTCCACTATTTTGATTAATCCTTCTAGTATAAACACGAAGCTCAAAAGAATGGTACTTTTGTATCATTTCACCCATGATTGTGTTACATTAGTTCATTGAAATGGCAAACTACTAGTTACTTTTTTCTCATTATTTAAAACTTCCTCTTCTTGAATTTGAGTTTTACTTTCTATAAAACTTTGAAAATAGGTATGGAATGCCAAAATTAATCTTCATTCTCCCCCTGAAGATAAGTCGGGCCAAAATATCCAAACTATGGTCTAATTTTCTATTTATTTTTTTCAAAAAGATCACATCCATACTAATATGAATTTTCTGTGTTTTTGTATTCAAACATTTGTCTGGTTTGGAGCATACCCAATGAAAATACATTTTCCAGTAAGGATCTAAGGTGGTCAGGAATGTGATTGAAAATAGTGCAACCAAATATCTTTAGAGGTAAATATTAAATTAGCCTATTTTCAGGAAAATAAGGAACTTTTTAAGACATGCCATGGTTTAAAAATATCTTTATTCCTATTTTGAATCACAAATTTCAAATCGGATTGAGGTGTAAGTTTTGAATGAAAATCGCAAAAAATGTTACAAAATTATGAAAAATAAGGAAGCAATAAATTCATCCGTTATTCAAAAGGCCCTTAAGGACTACTTTACTTTATAGGCTAAACAAAGGAAACCTGCAGCTAGACATGAAATAACCACAGCTGTCACAATCACAATCGTTCAACACATTTATTTTTATTTATAGGCTATTTGATTACAGATAGCAAGTACACCAAGTATGTTGACCATATCCTCACAGATATAGTCTGAAACCTCTCAACAGTATTTATAGATAAAACTGGAGCTTTATGTATTATCATATATCTATTATGTGCTCTGTTTATAAGATTCAAGATAAAACTGGAGCTTTTCACATTGTGTGCTCTCATATTGTTTATGGGGCATTTACTATGTAGTTTATTGTTATAATTATAGTAAAATGGACTTTTAATCAGTCATTTTGTCTCTGCACAAGACCTCATTCTTGATGGGATCCTGGTGCCAATATTTTGGAACTTTTGAGCAAAATCTTTTCGGATATTACGAATTTTTTTCCAACCTAGTGATTTTGAAATGCGATTTTGGGAGTTAATTTGGAACATGGCATCTTTTATCTTCATATATTTTTACACTCAAGCTTTCCCATGTGCACATACAATAAACTGTTGCAGATACATGCTCTTTAGAGCTGGAGTCCCACGTCATGCCATTATTAAGAAATTTGCTGGTGAAGAAATATCACAACTTGAGGAGCTAATTTTAGTTCTATCAAAGCTTTCTAGGGGTGCTCGGGTGCCATTAGAGTATGTTAGCTACACAGATCGTCACCGTCGGAAGGTATATTATGATTTCATCTTATAATTATCACGAGGGAATATATGAGTTTATATCTGGATTATCAGATGTTGTTTAAAATTAAAATTATTTGTGTTATCCTTGTCTTCATATTGTCCAGTGGAAGATAAAATTGGTTTTGGTTAGATTCTCTTTTCTTTAAGGTGATTAAGTGTGGATAAATAATGATGAAAATGAATTATTATTGTGTCTTCATAATTGTAGTAGTCTTTGTCTTGTTACTTATTTATCTCCCTCCCTCTCTCATCTAAAAAATATCTTGTCTGGTTTTTATTAATTTGTATGGGAATTTACTGTCTTTTTCTACTGTTATGATCAGTCAGTCCTGGTGACAGTAGATCGCCATGAATGGTATGCTCCCCCTCAAATCTATAAGCGTGATGATAGCACTGGTCTTTGGAATGCCAAGCCTGCTTTTCAACCTGCCTCTATTCTACCATCGTCTGTGAATGGCCTTGGAGTTCTTTCTGGCCAGGCAGTCCCACTAAGCACCGAGGGCACCTGTATGGAGCACATGAATCAAGACAACCTTGAATTGACTGATGGTCATGATGTTACAAGTATGGAAACCAATTGTGAATTTGTCTTTGATGAAGCAAGTTCTCGGGTTGAAGTTGATCTTGAAGTGAAGAAACGACGTGTGGAAGAGGAGCTGTCTGCAGATGGGAGTCTTGTTGCTGAATATACCGTGCCTGGTACAAGAAATGCTAAACTGGAGGGTCCAATTACAATGGAAAATGCTATGGTGAGGGAATATCAAGGTGCAACTCCTGTTGCTGCTAATGCTTCATTTCCTGAACGTATGATAGAACCCACTTTGGTTATGTTTGAGGTAATAACCTAGAGGCTTCATGCTATATTTTAATCTGAGTACCTGAACTGACCTGTGTTGCCAACTTCTGTTGTTGCTTCCACCCAATCTTTGGATGCATCTATTCACTGAGTTATGTAGTTGATCTTTTGAGTTGTGTTTGCTGCTGCTCTTGCTGTTGAAAGAAATAGATATTTGCTTTGGAAGCATGTAATATATAGAAAACTAAATACCAAATTGTCCTATCAAAACAACAAACTTATATTCAATACATTTATTTTGTATGCAAAAGATAATTATATAAGGTGAAGAGATAATGTCTTCACATAACAGAGCTTCTTTCTTGTCTAGATAAAAACTAAAAAATAAAAGGAATATCGTAAGCTCCCTAGAATTTTAGCCTTATATATACAATAAACATTTTTTTTCTTGCGCGAGCCATTCCACTTATAATACTGAAATTATTAAAATAATAAAATCAATCTATTCACCAAGATAAAGGAGAGAGGGATTCAAGCCCTCAATAAACCTTTGTTTTGGCCTATACATGTTTTCAAGACTGGAGCAACCAGTCAGTCAGCTATCTGTAAAGATAATGTTTAGTTTATTTGTTTTTCTGCTGAATAGGGTTTAGTGAGATAAGTTTATACATTACTATTGTAGAAGTTAACACCATTGCTATATATATAGAAATATCGAGGATGAATCTATAGACCTAGCTATCTGATATAAGTTTATATATTACTATAGTAGATGTTAACACCATTACTATGTATATAGATATAACGAGGATGAATCTATAGACCTAGCTATCTGTACGTATGGATGTATTGGTCTAGCATTCCTTTTGTATCGTAAAATTGGTTTCTTTGATGGGTATATATATATTCCACAATGATTAATGTTTTCTTTTTCGTAACAATTTTTTGGCTGTGATATAGAAATCAAATGGAAATGGTATACAATTTTTTTATTGGTAGATTAGAAGATTAGAAACATGACTGGCTGTTAATATACAAGTATCATTACTTTGGGGGTTATGACTGGAAAGAAACAAGAGGTCTTTCAAAGGACAAATCATTGATGTTGACAGTCTTTGGGAAAATATTTGGTTATGGGTTGCACTTTGGCTGCATAATGTAAATGGTTTCAAATTTTCTAGTTTATCAAGAGACTGGAATGATTTTGTTTTAATGTTTTTTTTTATCTGCATCACATTTTTGTTTCTGTGATAACTGTGGATTTTCCACATCCTTGTATTTTTCTTTAAAATTAATAGAAGGCTATTTTGTTTCAAAATATATGTATATATATATACGAGTATCATTAGCTGAGTGGCTTGACTATCGACCTGTTTGTCATATTGTATTTGATGCTTGTATTCATTTATTTTGTTGTTTTCTATTTTCCATAGTCCTAATTCTAGAAGAGTTAATTTTTTTAATATATGTATTTTAAATAAGAAAGAAGATTCTAAAAGACTTGATATACATTTGCTACACTGTGTTGTTGATTTAATTTAGATTTGTTTTCAAACTTTTGTATATTCTTCATTTCCGAATCATGTATTCAATAAATCTCTTCAACATAGATTGTAGGCCTATATTTGACTCATCAAATTAATCTTAACTATGTAATCTTATAAGCTTGCAGGTTTATGTGCCTCCATCATGTATGCTTGATGGTGTCCATTCACAACATTTTTTTGGCACTGGTGTAGTAATATATCATTCAGGGAACATGGGATTAGCTGCGGTAGACAAGAACACAGTTGCAATATCAGCATCAGATGTGATGCTGTCATTTGCAGCATTTCCCATTGAAATTCCAGGAGAGGTGAATCTATTAATATTGAATTTGTAATTATCATCAGTTAGTAGCCTGCCTAAGTTTAATTATCATTCTTTTTGTCTGAAAGTTGCTTCATTTGTAGGTAGTTTTTCTCCATCCTGCTCACAACTATGCTCTTATTTCATATGATCCCTCTGCTCTGGGACCTGTTGGTGCCTCAGCTGTTCGTGCTGCTGAGTTACTTCCTGGTTGGTTTTGCTCTTCGCTGTAAATTGTCAATTTCTTGCTTTCAATGTAAAACTAGCATGTAGATTTCAGTTTTTTGTAGCTCTACTCTTTTTACGCAAAAGCATAATACATTTCCTTTGTCTGTGGTTTGTGGTTTGCTTAACAACTTTGGTGGTTTGGTTGATTTTAGACTTAGTTTGTGGAAATATCTGCATAAGAAACTTTACAGCTTACCTTATTTCAACTTTTTGTTTCTTAAGCTTTCTGTATTTTGTGAAAAGTGCTTCTCATTCAACGTGAGATGAGTACATACATGTATACAAATTATCTTGTACATATTGCCTAAAATTTCTCCTGTAAACTAGGACCTAGATAATACACAAAATTGACTAATATAAAATATAAATATTTTAGGAAACTAATCTCTAAGAATCAGCTATACAGTGTGATACAGCTAATCACACGCCTGGGTTGATTTTCTACAATTTCTCTTTGCTCTTGTGTTTTCACATTGACAATATATCTTAAAAAAATTTGTATTTAGCATTTCCAAGAAAAAGATGTATTCATGTTGGAAAAAAATTCTCTTACCATTTAGATATTTGGGCAGGAGATGTGACCACGATCATTCATAACTTGGTATTTTGTTGTTATTATCTCTCTACTCTAATAACATAGGGTTGTATACAATCTACATGATTCTATTTTAGGTACGAAGTACACAGCCAGCCTAAATTATTCGATTAAATCTCCTAGTTAATTGAATCTTGAACACATTGTATTGAGCATGCATATTAATATTGCTTTTGTATAATATTTTATAGTCATATTGTGTGTGGACATTGATGCGTGTTCTCTAACTATTTTTATGCATCACAAATGACTTTTTGAGTGGATTTTCCCCAATTTTTTCAAGCTATATTTACTTCGAAACATTTCACTTTGAAACAGAGCCATTAAGTCGTGGAGACTCAGTATATCTCGTGGGTTTAAGTAGAAGCCTGCAAGCAACATCACGGAAATCCATTGTTACCAACCCGTGTGCTGCATTAAATATTGGCTCAGCTGATTGCCCACGGTACAGAGCAACCAATATGGAAGTAATTGAACTTGATACTGGTAATTGTGGTTTTTATACTCTAAATCCAAACTAGACCTGAAAAATGACACTTTCGATTTGGGTTCATTTTGGATTTTCTTTTATTCCTTCTTTCAGATTTTGGTAGTTCATTTTCGGGTGTCCTGACTGATGAGCAGGGAAGGGTCCAAGCTATATGGGGAAGCTTCTCAACTCAGGTCCTCTCTTTAAGCCCTTGTCATGTTATCTATTTATTATCGTAGTCAAGGTTGTCAAATGAACTATTCATATCGTTTATTAAAGTTTTATGAGCTTAAATTATATTCTATTCTCTTAGTTCTTAAATCCGTTTTTTTCTGCATGTGTAAAGTACATGTACATTTCCGTTCAAAAATGGTAAAATGGATATAAATTTTTTTTTAAATAGTATTATTGATAAATATTTTAAAGTGATTTTAGTTTCTCATAAATAAGCTTTGCTGATGTGGGTTATTGGGTTAAACTCTGAGTCCTGACTTCAAGATAGGACTTTCTTAATTTTCTGCATAATACTTTTGTTTCTCTTTGCATAATATAGAAACTGTCTATTGTCCTTTTTCGGTCAGGATCTTTGGATGTGTGCATGTATTTTAAATAAGGGGATTTTTTCCCCTCCTTTTGTTTTTACAACTCACACATCGTTGCCTCTTTTTTTTTCCCTTGCCAGATTGAAATCCTTATTAAATGACTGTATACAATCCTCCTCATCTTCGATCTTCACATGCCCCCTCTATTTTTCTTTTGGGATTCCCAATTTCCATACAGCACGTATATTGACGTGTCTGATCCTCCATTATTTACTGATGCAGAAAAAAAAACGCTTAAGGAAACAAATGGTGAATTCACAACCCCAAGGAGCCATCCTTAAACTTGTCAAACTTGTCGAACTCAAGTCGTGCGGCATTCTTATATTTTTTTCTTCCTTTTTATTTTGGTTAAGGGAGAACTGACAAGATAATGGGGTTCTGTGAGAGTTGCTAGATTTAGTGTGATTTTTGGATCAGTATTGAGATGTTATATGTATTATGTATTACACCATGCCAGATCGCAACATACTATTATTTCTACATTTCCAGTTAAAACCTGTTTAATAGTTTTAATGGTGTTAATTGTGCAATCAGTATTCTGAAGTAATCTCTTTTGTGACTACATTCTTATATGTTCTCATGGTTTTATTCTCATTTCCAGCTAAAGTTTGGATCGACCACTTCAGAAGATCATCAATTTGTCCGAGGCATCCCAATTTCAACAATCAGCCAAGTTCTTGACAAAATTATAAATGGTGCAAGTGGGCCTCCTCTTCTCATAAATAGTATTAAAAGACCAATGCCTCTTGTAAGAATTTTAGAGGTTGAGCTATATCCTACATTGCTATCAAAAGCCAGGAGTTATGGGCTGAGCGATGATTGGGTCCAGGTTTGTTTTTTCTTGTAAATTGTGCTCTTCTCTCTGCATGTTCCATGTATACACTAGTCACTCTTATTGCTCTTTAAGATTTGTGTTTTAGGGTCATGTTGACTCATCAAATGCAGCTAAGAAACAAACAGCTTTTATTAATGAGAGAAATGATACAGAAGTAGAGCGAGTGAAAACACCCACCACAGCAACAAAAAACCATTACAGAAAATATTGCCATTCCCTGACTAAATTAGGAAATGAAATTCCTTTAAACTCTTTTGCATCATACAGCCATTTATATTTGTTGTATGAGAAACAAAGATGTATTGAAAAAATATAATATATATCATCTGAGTTACAACCTAAAATGCCAGTATAACATTACTGCACCTCACCCCATAATATAAACAAAACTAACATATACATAACACAACCATGGTTTTTTACAGCCACAGCTGCCAATCACACTGAAGCATAGGAAAGAATAAATTCTTGAATTCAATACTCTTGAAAATCCAAATCATATAGCCATATTGCTATCCAATATCTAACTTTGTCCCATAAACTCTATTCATTTTCCTCAGATTCTTCAGATGTCCTATTTCCTTCAAGCCATAAAGTCCATGTCGCCACACAATAAGGGTGGTTCAAATGGTTAGGCATGTGGTTTGCTCTTACAAGGTTTGAGGTTCAAGCCCCTCTTGGAGACCTACATAGTAATTGCTGAAATTTCCTGATCCCCAAATATTGTAGGGCTAGGCGTGGAGTATAGATTAAAAAAAAATGACAGAGAAAAAATAAAGTTCATATTGCCATGGCTTCCACCTTCCACAGAAGTTGTCTGGCTAAACCACCCAAAACTTCAAAAGGTAGTAAATCTGTACAGCATTGTGGCACACACCATTGCAATCTGAATTCTCTTAACAAATTGAACCAGAACTTCAAAGAGAATTTGCAATGCAGAAATAAATGATTAATAGACTCTCCATCTTGTTTACATTAAACACGCAACCTGGAGACATGTCTTGATAAGGTCTTCGAGTTAGTAAAACTTCATGTAGATTGTCATAGGTAGTGCTGAAGAACTAGATACTTTTATTTATTTATATTTAATTAAATAAAGAAACAGAAATAGTGCTTGATTACAGAAAGAGATAGAGAATGAGTATAAGAATTAGATTTTCAATCAAGAAACAGGATGGCTGATTTCTGTCCTTATTTTCTGCTCTATAGATGTGTAAGGACAGGATGGTGATTGATATTAGCCAAGTTTTATGTGCTTACCAGGATTTTATTTTTTTAACATACGTTTTTCACTTACCATACGTTTTACACCATTTTTGTCAACACTTTTAATTACAGAATTCTGAGATAATAGGCAAGTCTTGCAAAATAAAAAATATATTAATACAAGCAGAGCTGCTTTGTTTAATAACAAGAACAATAACAATAACAAAGGATCTAGAGTTGGATGACAGCTAGAAACTCAATTTACTTGTTTCTTAATGGATAAGTGATGTTTGATATATCAAAGTAATTAAGAGCACCCTCAACTTTGTTATCTTTGTTGCTAAATCTAGGTGAAATCCTTTTCCAGGCTCTAGTTAAGAAAGATCCAATCAGACGACAAGTATTACGTGTGAAAGGGTGTTTTGCTGAATCAAAAGCTGAAAATCAATTAGAGCAAGGAGACATGGTGTTGGCAATCAACAAGGAGCCAGTTACGTGCTTCCAAGACATTGAAAATGCATGTCAAGCCTTGGACAAATACGATAACAATGAAGGGAAACTTAACATGACCATTTTCAGACAGGTGAGCTACAATTTTTTTTATTATTTTTTTCTATTATTTTTCTGGTTGCATGTTTTGTTGGTTTCTGGGGTGAGAGTTATGTTTTTCTCTCCCTCTTTCCTTTGTATTTTTCTCATAATGATTGGAACAGTTTTTGTTTCTTAGTCAAAAAATAAAAAATCATTTACATAAACTGTAAATGAAATAAATTATGAACAATTTATTTCAATTTGTTTTATAATTTTCCTCTTTGGGAAAAGTGGCTGGGTGGTTAGCTTAGAAAAGTATGGTCCTGTATATTCTATCTTGTGGTGTACATTACTTGTTACTGGTTTGGATTTTTTTTGGCCAATGACTAGTAATTGTGCTCTATTGTTCATACTTCCATCTACATGCTTTCCAGGGATGTGAAATTGATCTTCAAGTGGGAACTGATGTTAGAGATGGAAGTGGCACCACCCGTGCAATAAATTGGTGTGGTTGTATTGTTCAGGATCCTCATCCTGCAGTTCGTGCTCTTGGATTTCTTCCAGAAGAAGGTCACGGCGTATATGTGGCAAGGTAAGACTTCTCTTCACTTGCAAATAATAAACGGAACGAAATATAAAATGTGGTTTTAAAAATCCTGTATCTAGATGCTATCCTATTGGCAGGTTTAATGGACAATAATATTGACTCTTGGCTTCTTGCCCTCAACACTAAGAGTTATATTGTAGAAAATAAATGCCGTCTTTCATTGGGACTGGGTTAAAATGGGTAGCTTGCTACACTTATACTGGCCGTGCATCATTAGTATATTTCTACTGCTATTCTTTTTTATTTATTTGTTTTTACTAGATACGCCTAATTTATACATCAGTTTTTCTGCCAAGCTTTAATATGCAAAGATTTTGAGAGTACTTGCATCTTTTTAGTTTTCTTCTGTAAACATGTATATTGCAAGCCACTTTATAAAGTTTGTTGTATACAAAATGGGGATCACAAGTTGAGAAATTATCAGGTGGTGTCATGGTAGTCCAGTGCATAGATATGGCCTATATGCTCTTCAGTGGATTGTTGAAGTAAATGGAAAGCCAACTCCAAATTTAGATGCTTTTGCAGATGTGACAAAGGTACTCTCTATCTTGTGTATAGTGTATTTGTTTTTAGAATACGTGAGAAAGATAAGTCAACCCGTTTGGAGTTCTCGTGATATTATAATTTTTTGCTTTCCTTAATTAGTATGTCATGAATAATAGTAATAAAGCTGGGTGGAGTTTATAGTCCAACCCCAAAATTGGGGAAACTTTACAAGGGCACTGTCAAAGAGAATGGATTGAATTCCTAAGTTGACAGAGACCAATAACCAGCCCATATCACCCTGATTGGATATTTATATTATAATTCATAAATGTCACACACACTGATAAGATCTTAAACCTGTCAACAAGCCAAACCAATAGAACAATAGCTTTCTATCCAAACAGAAAGAATTAGGGAACAGAGGGTAGCTATTATTGAATTAGAAAATAGCAGAAGAGTCACAAGTTCTATAGGTTTTGAGAGCCTGGGTCTCTCCACGATGCTGTGAACAAATCACTAGCTCAAGCCTACCCTCACTCACACATACAACACAGTATATTAGCTCCCCATAATGATCTCAGTAATTACCAAAAAGCCCCCCTTACAAAACAATTAGGCTCCCCTAATTACCCTTGGGCGTTAGTCCTCTTACCTTTCCTAGTATATGTGAAATGCACCTCAGGTGTAACATTACCACCCCCCATTTCTTTAACCTTGTCCTCAAGGTCAAAAGTGGGAAACTGAGCACGGATGACGTCAAACTTCTCCCAAGTAGCCTTGAACAAAGGAAAGAAGACCACCCCGAATTAGACAGAATGTGGCGCACATTCAACACCCCTGCTGGTTCGAAGATTAACTCTAAATCGACAGTCAAGGTAGGTGGCAACGTTGAAGAAGAATGAGCTGTGCCTATAGCTGTTCGGAGTTGTGACAACACATGGAACATAGGATGGACGACGGAGGCAATAGGAAGATCCAATCGATAAGCCACAGCCCCAATTCGCTTTAGGACCCGAAATGGGCCATAGAAATGGGTAGCGGGTTTCGCATTTCTACGGTTGGCCAAAGTTTTTTGCCTATACGGTTGAAGCTTCACAAAAACGTGGCCCCCCTCATAGAATTCGACATGACGGCGTGACAAATCAGCGGAGCCCTTCATCTTTTGCTGCGCTCACAGCAAATGCATTTTCAAATCATCAAGGAACGAGTCCCGGTCCTCCAACCACTGGTTCACAACCAAGATATAGGTAGAATATGAAGAATAGCACACCAAAGAGGGAGGGTCCCGTCCATAGAGAACCTTAAACGGGGTGCAACCTAGCGAAGAATGGAAGGAGGTATTGTACCAATATTCAACCCAAGAGAACCATTTGGCCCATGCTCGGGGACGTTCAGAAGCGAAGCAGTGCAAGTAAGTTTCAAGGTAGTGATTGACAACCTCTGATTGTCCATCTGTTTGGGGGTGATACGCTGTGTTGTACTTCAATTCGGTGCCCTGAAGCCAAGACCATTCAACCCAAAATGACTCAGGAAGACACGGTCCAGATCAGAGACGATGACTCAGGAAGACATGCCATGTAGCTTAACCACATGTTGAAGGAATTCCTTGGCCACAATCTGAGCATTGAAGGGATGCTTGAGGCCAATGAAATGGCCATACTTACTCAGGCAGTCTACCACAACTAGGATAGTGTCAAACCCCTTCGATTTAGGAAGCCCCTCAATAAAATCCATAGTCAAATCGTCCCACACCTTCTCTGGCAGTCCCAATGGTTGGAGAAGGCCTGCTGGAGACATAGCAGGATGTTTATTTCGCTGGCATACTTCACAAGCTCGAACAAACTCGATCACCACACGCTTCATTCCTGGCCAATATACATCACTACGAAGCTGCTGGTAAGTCCGTTGCTCACCTGAATGACCCCCAATGGCCGAGCAGGGATAATCCTTCAAGAAATGGGGAATCAAAGTAGACGAGGCAGCAAGAACCAACCTGCCCTTGTATACCAAACGCCCTTGATCAATGGAAAAATCTGAAATCACCTTGCCTTGTTCAAGATCGGCTAACACGCAGGAAAAGAAAGGATCCTGGCGGACCTCTTGTGCGATGAGATCCTATTCAAGCAAGAACTTTAAACTTTTTTGGTCGGTCTGCACCATAAACTTGCGTCCCAACAAGTAAGGGCGCCATTTGAGGATGGCGAGAACAATGGCCATGAGTTCCTTCTCGTAGATAGACTTCAACTGAGATCGAGGCTTCAAAACTTTGGGGAAATAAGCAAGGGGTCAACCCTCTTGCATCAAAACTGCTCCAATTTCGGACCCAGATGCATCATTTTCAATTACAAAGGTCTTTGAAAAATCTTGAAGGGCGAGCATGGGAACGAAAGTCATAGCTTTCTTGAGGTTATTGAAAGCTTCAGTGATAGCCGCCGTCCACCCATAGCGATCCTTCTTCAATTAGTCAGTAAGGGGTTGCACAATGGCTCCATAACCAGCAACAAACTTCCTATAGTAACTCGTGAGTCCCAAAAATCCACGCAGGTCCTTGATAGATTTGGGTAGTGGCCAATCAAGCATGGCTGATTTTTGCAGAATCCCCAACCACGCCATCGCCCGAAATGATGTGCCCAAGGTACTTCAATTGCCGCTGAACGAAGCAACATTTCTTCAAATTCGCATAGAGTTGATTCTGAGCTAATGTGTGTAGTACCAAGGAGAGGTGTTCGAGATGAGTGGCTTCGTCTGGACTACAGACCAAGATGTCATCAAAGAAGACCAAAACGAAGAGGGACAGAAATGGCTTGAAAACCTCATTCATGAGTGACTGAAATGTGGTTGGCGCATTAGTGAGGCCAAAGGGTATGAACACAAATTCATAATGCCCTTCATGAGTACGGAAGGCAGTCTTTTGAATGTCCTCAAGGCAAAGTCGTATTTGATGATATCCGGATTGCAAGTCGAGTTTCGTAAAACTCGTGCTCCATGTAACTCATCAATCACTGGAATTAGAAGCATATCGGCGACTGTCTCCCGATTAAGAGCATGGTAGTCCACACAAAAGCGCTAGTTGCCATCTTTTTTCTTCATTTCCAGAACTAGACTTGAGAAGGGGCTATTACTGGGTTGGATGATCCCAACATCCAATATTTCCCCCACTAGCCTTTCGATTTCATGCTTCTGACTTTGGGGGTAGAAATAGGGCCGCACACTAATTAGAGTTGCATCAGGTCGTTGAGTGATGGCATGGTCATGAGAATGTTGCGGAGGCAGAGTAGTCGGCATGTCAAAAACAGGAGCAAACTGTGGCAATAGACCCGAGAAAGCCGTTGGTAATTCGTTGTTTGTTGTAGACACGGTCGAGCAACCCAGTTCGATCCATATGCCTTGCTGCTCGTGTTGTAGAGTGCGAATCATGGACTTAAGGGAGACGCGGGTCTTGTGTAAGGAGGGTCACCCTTCAAAGTAACGGACTGCCCACACATTCAACTTCATAATATGATCTTTCCAATGATGATAGGTTCCACCCCACCCCCCAGCCACTGGATACCGAGAATAACATCTGTGTTGCCCAAGGATAATGGTAGAAAATCATTAATGATCTCTAAGTCTTGCAAAATCAGTAGTACTGCTCGACAAATGCCTTCCCCCCGAACTGCCTGACCCATACCCATTTGAACCCCATACACTTAGTGGAAGAATTCAGTAGAGCCAATTTGGTAGCTAACTTAGAGGTAATAAAATTGTGAGTGGCGCCACTGTTGATTAACACCACCACCTCCTAGTTATGGGTGCCACTTCCTATCACACTTGAAACAAACCCCGCATGTTTTTTTCTCTTGAATTTCTGCCTCTGCAAGTCTCCGATGAGTAGTAGTGGGACTCTGGGCGATGGAGACTTTGACGAGGTAGAAGACGAAGAAGAAACGAACGCACCCTTGGGCTCAGAAATGATTAAAGTCCCCAAGGGCCGATTGGGACCTGATTTCCCCGGTCCAAAACGATGGGCCTGAACTAGGGCTTGGTTGGCCTCAATAGCCTCTGCCAGTTCCATTGTCTTCACCAGCCCAGTGGGCTCTCAAATGCGTAACATGCCTTGAATTCCCATCTTCAACTCCTTCAGGAACGTCAACTCCAAAATTGGCTCTACAATAGAACCCAGAGAGGAAGTGAGTAATTCGAACTGACAACGATATTCCTAAATCGTCGAATCTTGTTGGAGGCCAAAGAAACGATCATGTGCTCTCATGGGTTGGGTGGAATTGCCGAATGAGCAGAGCCTTAAGGTCCTCCCAAGTCCCAATTGGTTACCGAAGATTTTCCCATCGAAGCCAATGCAACGCCGCCCCTCCAAACACATCACCGTTGCCTCGAGCTGCTTTGTTGCCTTGAGACGTTGCAATGAGAAATAATAGTTAAGCCTGATATTATGAAATTGAGGCGTACGCCTCGAGGCGTGCTTCGAGGCGAGGCAGTGAAACTTCGACGCTACGCCTCTTAGGTTGGTGAGGCACACGCCTCTGAGGTGAAACGCATTAAGGCGCATGCCTCATCTTATATGATTTGACTGTTTTATTGTGCCTCACGTGGATTATTTTATAATTGTTTTTAAGAGTTGTTTTTGGGCTTTTAAATGAGTTAAATGAGCTTTAGTTTGAGCTTTTTTTAGCAAATTAGGCAAAAGAAAACCATAAAAACATTTCTCCCTCTTCTCCTTTCATCACCTCACGACAACTCCTCCCCTCAACCTCGTAAGTCACGAAATAGCTGCCCTCCTCTCTCATCTCTCACGACAGATTTTAAGACTTATAACTAGTACTTTTATGACTTCGATATGGAATTATGTGTTATGAATTTTATGATATTTCATGAATTTTATGATATATTTTTTTAAAAATTTTATTTGTTCTTATTGTTGAGGTGTATGCCTCGTTGCACCTTGAGGATGACGCCTTGTGGTACAAAGAGAAAACGTCTCGCCTCAAGATTTCGCCTTTCAAATCCTTGCGTCCAATCATTCGGGACCGTGCCAGAATAAACGGGAAGCTCAATCTTCCGGGCCCAGAATTTGGGACGGCGCCCGCCATCACTCGTACGGAACAAGGTCGCTACTCTGTGTCGACCTCGACGAATATGAAGCGCTCCGTGAGGACTAGGATGCAGGGACTCGATAGCCAGCTCGAAAGCAATGAAAGCTTGGCTCTTAAGCATCAGGTCTAATTTCTCGGTAATGGCAGCCAAATTGTGAGAATGAGAGTTGACCGTCTCCCGTAGCTCATTCACCCCCCCTTCCCCTGACAACTGCGGACTCCACCCGAGTAGGCATCCACTAGAATTGGAATTCTCTGATACCAATTGATAAGATCCGAAACCTGTCAACAAGCCAAACCAATGGAACAATAGCTTTCTATCCAAACTAAAATAATTAGGGAACAGAGGGTAGCTATTATTGAATTAGAAAATAGCATAAGAGACAAGTTCCACAGGTTTCGGGAACCTGGGTCTCTCCACGATGCTATGAACAAATCACTAGCTCAAGCCTACCCTCACTCACACATGCAACAAAACATAGTATATTATCTCCCATAATGATATTAGAAATTACCAAAGGAAAACTTGATGCTTTATGCATTTTAATATACCCTATTTATTCTATATGACAGGTTTTATAATCAATTAAAATATATGCCATTTTTTAAAAATTTGACCAAACTACCCCTTCCATTTTTAACAACCCCTCATTCTCTCTAACTTCACTCTCTCTCTCTCAATCTCACTCACTCCCTCACGAATCTCAGTCCCTGGCCACCACAACCACCTCCTTCACAGTGGTCGGACCACCATAGAGGGTCTTTCTTTGCGTCATTGCTGACCACCACACAACTACATCTTCCTCCAAAAAAAAGTTTTGAATCTAGATATTTAGTGTATATGTGATGATTCTATGACAATGAGCACTTTAGAATAAAGGATTTGAATGAGTTTTTAGTATTTAGGTTCAATTAAAAATTGATTAATGGATGATTACATTTTGGAGGTGATAATGAGTTTGAAAATCTAGAAAAACGATGGTTAACGATGATATAACAATGGTTTAGCGATGCATTAGCGATGGTTCCTAAAAACTTAATTTTTGGCATAAAAACGATGGTAAAATGATGGCTAACGATGGTTTAGCGATGCTTTAGCATTGGTACCATAAAACTTAATTTTTGGCATCTAAATGATGGCTAAGGATGGTGTAGCGATGATTTAGCGATGGTACCTTAAAAACATAATTTTTGCATAAAACAATGGTTTAGTGACGCGTTAGTGATGGTACCATAACAACTTAATTTTTGGCATCAAAATGATAGCTAACGATGGTATAATAATGGTTTAGCTATGGTACCTTAAAAACTTAATTTTTGGCATAAAACGATGGCTAACGATGGTATAACAATGGTTTAGCGATGATACCATAAAACTTAATTTTTGACATCAAAACGATAGCTAATAATGGTATAACGATGGTACCATAAAAACTTGTTTGTTGGCATAAAATGATGGCTAACGATTGTATAATGATGGTTTAGTGATGGCACCTTACAAACTTAATTTTTGGCATAAAATGTGGTATAACGATGGTTTAGAGATGCTTTATGCCAAAAATTAAGTTTTAAGGTACCATCGCTAAACAATTGTTAGCCATCGTTTTGATGCCAAAAATTAAGTTTTTATGGTACCATTGCTAACGCATCGCTAGATCATCGTTTTTAATGCAATCGCTTTAAGTTTTTATGGTACCATCGCTAATGCATTGTTATACCATTGTTAGCTATCGTTTTATGCCAAAAATTAAGTTTTTAAGGGACCATCACTAAGCCATCGTTATACCATATCGTTAGCCATTATTTTATGCTAAAAATTAAGTTTTTAAGGTACTATTGTTTAAATGTCAAAAATTAAGTTTTATGGTACCATCGCTGAACCATTGTCATACCATCATTTTTATGCCAAAAATTAAGTTTTTATGGCACTATCGTTTTTCTAAATTTTCAAACCCATCATCACCTTCAAAATGTAATCATTCATTAAATGATTTTTAATTGAACGTAGATATTAAAAACTCATTCAAATCCTTATTCTAAAGTTCTCATTGTCATAGATTCATCACACATACACTAAACATCTAGATTCAACCCTTTTTTTTTGGAGGAAGATGTGGTTGTATGGTGGTTGCCAATGACGCGAAGAAAGAGACTCTGTGGTGGTCGACGATGTTTGTGAAGGAGATGGATGTGGTGGCTAGGGGCTGAGATTCGTGAGTGAGAAAAAGAGAGTGATCTCAGAAGTGAGAGAGAGAGAAAGAGCGAAGTTAGAGAGGAGGGGTTGTTGAATGGAAGGGGTAGTTTGGTCAAATTTTTAGAAAATGATATATATATTTTAAATAATTATAAAAGTAGGGCTGTGCAAAAGTTTTTGTAAACCGACAAAAAATGTAACCCGACAAAAATTCAAAATGCCCAATTATTATATTGGACCGTTTGGGAATTATACCAACCTGTCTAAATAAACCGATTAAGAGTTTTTTTGTTCATTTATACATACATACATTACGTATATTATTATATATATTATACTAAATATTATTTTTCACAATGAATTTAAAATAATGTGTTAAATTTCAATTTAGAATAATATGTCTAAGTTTGGAAGATGTATACTATACTTTTAGTTTGTTGAATCTATTATTTTATCATTTTATAAAAAAAAAACTTAAGATTGGTTTGGGCAGGTTAACCTGACCAAACCGCCTAAAACATTAGACGCGTTAAACTTGTTTTTTTACATTGGGTTAGATTAAAATATGTTATAACTTGACCAATAAACACCCCTATATAAAAGTTGTCTTATAGAATAGATATAAATATGGTATATTAAGATGCATAAAGCATCAAGTTATCCTTACCAAAAAGCCTCCCTTACAAAACAATTAGGCTCCCCAAACTACCCTTGGCCGTTGGGCCTCTTACCTCTCCTAGTATATGTGAAACGCACCTCAGGTCTAACACACACACACACACACTCTATTTGCCTCTCGCTGCTAACCACACTATTCTGCCTAACTCTTTTTTCTCATCTGCAAGAGCATTGCATTACAAAAATCAATATTAGCGATCCAATATTTTTTTGACTGGTTCTGTCTAACTCTTTTTTCTCATCTGCAAGAGCAACACATTACAAAAACCAATCTTAGCAAATCCAATATTTTTTTGACTGGGGTAGAACAAATTATTATTGTTATTTTTTATGGTGAGCTCTTGTTATTGACAGTAATTGAGTCTTGTCAACTAATCCTTGTCCTGTTTAGTAGATTAGTAGATTCATCAATTAAAGAACATGCTTATCTTTTTTTTTTTTTGAAATGGCACCAGGGTCTAGAACATGGAGAGTTTGTTCGTGTGAGGACAGTGCATCTGAATGGGAAGCCTAGAGTACTAACACTGAAACAGGACTTGCATTACTGGCCTACCTGGGAGTTGAGGTTTGATGCGGATACTGCAACATGGCGTCGAACTGTAATTAAAACACTAGGATGAAGTATCACGTATGCCAAAATGAGACCGCTTGGGAAGCAGGAGAAGGAAGCTTGTAAAGTACCTTCGAAATATTTTTCTCACTCCATGATGCCTTGGAGGTTCCGAGTAATGAAATCGAAATATTACATTTTGGAAGAGCATGAAAATTGAGGCTGATCATATCATTTTGAGTGGATGGGAATATGGCATATTACCCAAAACAGGCAGCTAGCTATTTATCAACCTGGGGAATCATAAATTATAGCAAGAGGTTAATTTTAGTGGAAAGAAGATTTATATATTTTATAAAAGATACCTGAAGCGATTTTTACTAGGACCGCAATATATATACATATCAACAAGCTCATTTTTCGATTGCCCATCCCAATATTTTATTTCTTTAATGAACAAACCTCTTTATTTGTAGCTTTATGTTTATTTGCTCTCATGGTTTGTTGCTAGCATTTTCTGTGGTGTTGAAAATTGATCTTTCTACAATGTGTGAAATGGGATAAGAATTTCTTTATCTGATAAAAATTGCATCTCCTTTGCGTGCGTGTAAGACTGATATTTCCTCTACAATGCGTGTATTAAAGATTATATCTCATATGTATATTTGTTGTTTGTCACTTCAGATATTTGTTTAAAAAATTAAAATGCATATAGTAGTATAGATTTATTTATCGAAACTTCAACACGATATAGTTCTTTCCCACTTGATCTTACATATGGAAAGAACTTGACCGAGGTATTCTAAATTAGATATGGGAGAATAATCAATGAATTTCACACACTAACGTTCTCTTTTGCATTTCTCTTTTAAAACAATAAATTTGGATAAGGTACCATAGTTGTATTATTTTCTAATGTAGTTTTGTAATTTTGATTTTATTGTTTTAACATAATATTTTTTTAAAACATTTTGCTAAATCATTTTTCAAGCTTTATATTTTAATGAATGGTACTTTTATATTTTAAATTTTATATAAATAATTATTTAATTTTCAGAGTATTTTTATATTTAGTTTTTATTTTAAATTTAGAAAAAAGTAGTACTTTTACAATCTTTTTGGTCATTTTTTATTTTAATTTTAAAACTATATTAAATCAGTTTCATTCGCCCAATAGTAATAAATACTGTCACTTTCATTCTCGTCGTGGCACTAGGAAAAAAAACCAGTATGGAAAGTTGTAAATATATAAATATAATTACTATAATTACATAATAATTTGAGTGTAATTAAATGAGTTTTTTATTATATTGTATGTTAATGGATTATGATAAGTATTTATTTTTTTCGTTAATATTATATAAATAAAATAAGTACTGATTTTATTTTTCTTTTCTTCCATTTATTAGATATATGAATATAATAAGTATAATTACGTAATAATAAGAGAGATAGGAATATAATTAAATAATGAGTTTCTTATTATTTTCTATGTTATTTGATTATAATTATTTTGATCTTGTAAATGTATCGTATAGAAATATCTATAGAATTAGCTATTGAAATCCCAAGTAAATATTAGATTAGAAAAAAAAAGAAACTAGAAAAGATTACTTTAAATATAATATGAAACTATATACATAACCACATACATAAATATATTCAAAGCAATCTATTTATTCATAAATAATAAAAACAAATCAAGATTTTCATGAAAAAAATCGACTTTGTTCAATGATTGCTCGATGGTGTTTGATCCGATTATTGGAAGAGACGTAATTTTTTACTCGGGTGTCCATTTGTGGTGATTTTTTTTAATTTGGGTGTTTTTTTTTATATGTACACGTTTGGAAAGTGTAAAACTTGAAAAAACAAATACAAAAATGCAAACATACCTCTTGTGAGAAAGTTAGTAAGTTCTACTTCAAAAGGGATGAGACTGAAACTCCTAGAATAAGAGATTCACTAATAATAGCAACCCAACTCCAACCTCATTAATTTCAAGGGAAATACTTTAATGGGTTAGAACAAGTTATTGATAAGCGGATGGTTCCAACACTAAAACTAATGTGAGTTCCATCCAAGATGGTTTATGTTGGTTGCTACCGAGTGAGGTCTAAACCAATGACTTTTAATGAAGTTCAGTTGAGTGCAACAATCATCTGTAAATGTAGCAAAGATGATGTAAGTACTTCATCTATGTGAACTTATTAGAGGTTGTGCCGCCTCTCATGGGAGTTGGAGTTTCTTCCTAGAAAGTTAATAAAAGGATGAGCACATGGTCATATGAGTGCTAAGTGAGAAAAGTGGGAAAATGAATGACCAAGTGGAGGTGTGTGAGGTATCACCAGTTTTATCATAAGGAATACTTCGCTCAAGCTTTTACGCAACCAATGATTTCGATAAGACTTTGTGGTATTTTCACTAAGGTAAAGTTCAAGTCGAAAGACACTTTATTTTAGGCACCAATACTGTTTTGAGCTAGAAGATGAAATTTGTATTTAACCAAGTGGGGGGAATGTAAAGATTGGTTAAAATACATAGTCAAGTGTGTTGGCATTAGTTTGAATAAAATCAGGGATGCAGTGGATGGGGTGGTGGTTTTAAAAATTATTAATACTGAGCCAGGATCAATACATACATCTATACATCAAATTAACACACAAAAAGAGAACAAGATTACCTCTTGTAGCCTATCAAGAGTCCTTGAGTCTTTTTGTATAATCAAACAATCTTCCTATCTAGCGAAGACTCATACCTTAGTCTTCCAAGCCGTTCGTCAAACACAGAAAGACGTGTGTGGGCACGTAAGATTCATTGATTTGATTATTTAGGCTCTCTAGATGTTCTCAACACATGAAATCTAATGAGTTTGGAGAAGAGAGAAGGGTATAGAGAGTTCTTGAAATTTTACAGGCTTAGAAAAAAATTCTATTGATACTTTTGATATGTCAGAATAAATTGACTTAAAAAGAATCACATCTTTTTAAACTTATAAAGATAATAAAATTAAAACAATAATTAAATAATTAAAACAAAAAAATAATATTTGAAATTTAAAATTCAAATTCCAGGGACACATGACATTGTAAGTGGCGCCACTTAGTTGTCCCTAATTTTTCTTATTTATTTGTTTAATTTAACTTTAAGATAATATATTTATCCCCAAATATAATATAAATATTATTTAAAAAAACATCGTTAATTCAAATTAACCTTATCTTAATTTATCAGTTTGAATAATTATCTTATACTAAGATAGTATTTTACTCTGTCTTTAATATTAATCCAAACATTGATTAATATTAATTTCAACTAATATAAAGTTTTTCAAATAAAAAGTAATTAGTCAAATAATTAATTAATTGCACATAATTAGCACTTAGCTCCAGAAAAATTAATTCATTTGCAATTTAGTCATTTTCTTCATTAATCTTGCATGTCACGTCTTTACCCTTGACAATGTAGGACATAGGCGACTCGGGGACCATGTACCTATAATACTAAGCTTTAATAAACCAGACTACTAATTAAAAAATCTTATTTATTAATTCCATTATTACTCCACTATAAATATGGAATTACACTCTGAGTAATTATAAAATTATATTTACAGAGTATTCTCTTGTAGCCCATTGATATAATCAATATATGTAGTTCTATCATCCATTTATTGGTTCGTTAATTAGAGCTGGTTAAGAGTTACCATTTTACCCTTCTAATTACCTCTTGTTTCTCAAGTACCATTACTTCACCAGTGAATAATTAATCTATAATCATATTATAGATTTGAGCTCAATAACTATTCACTCACAAAATTAACCTTAAGGGAAGCAATATTCGATCAGTTAGGAAAGCATGGATTCCATTATTGTAAAATCATGTTCCCAACCATTCAAGATATTGAATATCCAAAACAAAAGTCAGTAGCCTCATTATATTAAGAGACCTTAATGAATGAATCAAAAGATCAAATAAACATGAACAAGAGTTCATGACAACTCAGGAATTAGACTAATCTACAAATAATCATCTTTTAAGATATGAATTAAATCTTTATGGCAAACAGTAAATTTATTAAGAAATTAATTCACATCGATCCTATCATATATAATCATAATTATATAAAGTACATTTACCAAGATGTCCATCCACATCAGTAATCTGAATCTAGATTACTCGCATCCCATATGCTTAGTAAACTGTACTAGCAACCATGGATTAAAGATTCCGTACTTTAATATGTTGCTGGCTATTTTATTCATTATATATGATCTTAATTCTCTCGTACGCATACAAGATCATATTCTCATAAATGAATATGGAATTTTATGATATTTATATAGAAATAATTCAAGAAATAATTTCAATAATCAAATATAATAAAATTGTACTTTTATTTAAATCAATAAAAATGTCTTCTCACATGCTTTTAGGGCACCAAACCTAACAAAGTATTCTTACAAAAGCTAGGTGTAAAACACTCAATGGTTTCTGTTGACGGCAGAAACTCGTCAATGAAATATGGATGGAAAACTTAAAGAATTAATCAGAACTTAATGAATGCAAAAGAGCTTGTAGAAATTTGGAGAAAAATTGCAAGTGTACAATAGAAGAACTCGTATATGGCTCTTAGAATAGTCTGATATTACAAAAATTTTCCAACCCCTTCGATGGAGAGGAGAAGATCCATTTATAGTGGGGCTCTAATGGCCCCTGATACATTGTGGTCCCAGGGGACAAGATTGTACGTATGTACATTGTCAGGGTTGTGGCACATGTCATTGTGGAGCAGAAGGTTGTGGTGTCCGCTTCAGTACATGGTCAGAGTCTGTGGGAGCACCCCACTTTAGTGCTCGAATGTGTCTCCACTACTTGCTTAGTATGAGTGTCAGAGATTGGCTGATGAGGACCACATTAGGTACCTTACTCGTATGACCACTACCCGTCTGGCGTGTACATCGTGTCCATACTCCAACTCCTCTTGGTTTGTAGGTGCATTCCATACTTGTACGAGCTCCTCAAGTTATAGGTTTTCACCCTCGCAAGGTACCTTATTCCCAAGGGCTTCAAGTGTTGAAATCCTTATATGTTATTCCAAGATGCCTGGCAATCAAGGACCTCGCGAGATGGTCCTATGAAAATGAGACGAGAGGGGCCTCTCGACCCTAGGCGAAAGGTATGGCATCGTAGGTGGGCATGTGCCTCGCGACTCCCTCGGTGCGACCCCGCGACACCTTCGGCGTGATCCTGCGACACCCTCGGCGCAAGACGAGGCGTGCACCTCGCGAGACCCTCGCAACTTCCTCGGTGTGACCCTGCGACACCCTCGGTGTGACCCTATGACACCCTTGGTGCGAGACGGGGCGTGCGCCTCGCGAGACCCTCGCGAGACCCTCGGCGCGGGACGAGGCGTGCACCTCACGTGACCCTCGCGAATTCCTTGGCGTGACCCCACGACAACCTCGGTTTAACCCTGCGACACCCTGGATGCGAGACGAGGCGTGCGCCTTGCGAGATGCTGACGTGCGAGGGCCTCGCGAGATGTTGGGGCACGAGGGCTATGCGAGATGGTGGTGCTAGAGCCTCGCGAGACGCTGGGGAGCGAGACGTTGGGGCGCATAGGCAGCATGAGGGGCACGCGTGGCGCGAGTCTCGCACGGTGCAAGGATGACGCGACGTAAGGAACTCTCGAGGTATGGTTATTATCTTAGGAAGTCCTGAGACCAATATTGAGGTATCCTGTGAAATGTCAACATTCACAGGCGCCTTCACTGGCATGATGTACAAGCTTTGCAAGACGTGTCCTTCCCAGGTGTGTGTGGGTCCTCGGCAAGGAAATGACCTCGCGAGGCACTTGGGAGCTCTGCCTGTGTTTCCTTACCTGATTTTTGGCATCCACACTTGCCCCCCAGTCTATGAGAGGGTCTTCAGGTTCTCTTGTAGACTTCAAGGTGCGATGCTTTTGAGATGCCCGTGAGGTATCAGCTTGCTTCTTCATTGTGGCATTAAAGAGAAACATACGATTGAGTTGAGGACTATTATGAGATGTTGAGAGTGAATGTGAGCTTATCATTGTGCTCCGCAGATCCCAAGGCAAGTGCCAAGCCCCCTTCTTGACCATTGATCAAGAATCAGATCCAACGGCTAAGATGAGCTTATGGTTCTTATAAATAGACCTCCATCTCTAGCCTAATATTTACACTTTATCTTCTTAGCTTAGTGGTTTTGGTGTCCTTACTTCCTTCAAGTGGTAAGGGGTTCGATTCCTCACAACCTCACTTTGGTTGTCCTTCCCTTTTATTATATGAATTCATTTCTTTTATGCCAATATCCATACAGGTACTTGGGGACTAAAACTCCTCTCTCCATTTTTGCAGGCGCAAATCTTCGACCCTTTGCATTTGTTCGATCGCGGCGGTGCTTTTGACCCTTGTCCTCCTTTCGAATGCGACGGTACTTTCGACCTTCAGCCTCCCCTCAACCGTGACAGTGCTCGATTTTTCTTACTTAAGGTATACTTTCTTTCTTTCTTATTTCATTGGGTCCAAATTAGCACTACTCGGGATGAGTTGCCTTGGCCGGAGCTCGTTGTGAGCTAATCCACATACATGCCCTTGTTTTGTACCCCATAGTTGGTCATTTAGAGCGCTCATGTCTAGAGGTTTTAAGCCCATTCCTTTGTGTTTTGTAGCAATCCCCTCACTTACACGTGCACCCTTATTACCTACGAGATGAGGTTCCATGGCATGTGAGGGATCGTCTGGTGATCCTCCGGGGGTTGAGTTTGCAGACTTATCTTCAGACTTAAAGTCCCCCGAAAACAACCCTCACCAAGACTATGACACTTTGAGGCAGGCTTGTATACGTCACCTTGAGCATATGGCTGAACTTAGGCGTAAAATCTGGGTGGTGAGAGCGAAATAGACTCAATTTTGAGGGGTGATGGAGTTCATTTTCCCTTTGACCTTAGCGACCACATTGCAAACCTTAGAGTGAGCCTTTTTGATCTACAGATGGAGTTGGAGTTCATGGAGGGGAATCTCCCATCTGAACCTCCTGCCCCGTTCTCCCCTTATGGTTGCCATGAGGTCACCTCGGGTTCCCCCCAACCCTTTTTTTCGATTCACCCTTGCTCAGCGCTCCCACACTCAGCGCCTCGGTGGAAGACCCTTGCTAGGAAGAAAAAGTGGAGGGTAAAGTGCGCTTGGGGTCGAGAGGTCCCTCTTGTCTCATTTTCATAGGGACATCTCGTGAGATCCTTGATTGCCAGGCATCTTGGAACAACATATAAGGATTTCATCACTTGAAGCCCTTATGTATAACCTCACGCCAACCCCTAAATCCAAAGGCTTTTATTTCCTGCAGAAAGCCAATTCCCAAGTTTCCCTCATAGAGGGCTTTGTATCCAACCTGGGGTCCTTGAAGCAGGATTTTTTCTTTGTGAAAGGTCCCCTTTTTGTACGTGAACACTTTCGTTCATCCCCAAGTACGTACTTCAAGCTTGTCTTCCATTTACTTTGAATTTGTTATTTTAGAACTTATGGCCATATTGGTAATTGTGTTGATTGTGCAAAGGATTTTGGTAACCTTAACCTTCCTGAGTCGGAGGCAGCACCAGTGGACACCTTCCTCGATGCTGACCCTTGGCTGGCCGCCTCTTCACCGTGGCAAACCTGAACTTCTACAGCTTATCCATGGTTTCAGATCCTGATGCGTTGTGGCATATTTCCGAACGAAGGAAGAAGGCGACTTTAGTCGAGCCTCACTCGGATGGGGGTGACGCGGAGTGGGTGCCTGAGAAGGTTTCCCCAGAACCCAGATGCCCCAGGGGGTGCCCTCCTTTGGTCCATATGGACTGTGACATGACCTCTCACTCCCACGGTCCGCAGGCCATGCCAGGATGCTTCGTTGTGCCCTTTTATGAGGAATACGATACTATTTCTCATGCTCCCATCAATCTTGGTCCGTCGGGGCCCCATTTTTCTGGTGTTCCTGCGCCCCCTCCTCCTTCGGTGAGTGGGTCATCTATCCCTGCCTAGCCGGGCGCCCCTGATTCAGAGGGGACACCCTGGGTGGGTCGTATGGCGGCCTCTTATGGGCAAAGGTATACCCGGGTCGCCGAGGGTATTCCTGAGACCGAGTGGAGAGGTCTTGAGAATTTTTCCATGTCAGAGCTTGGGGAGACTCTTGTGCGCTCCACAACTTGGGTGAGTTCACGCGTCTCACATTGATCTTACTCTTTCCTCTTTTTCTTTTTTGTTTGTCTTGGGTTCTATGTTTGCTCATCATCATCATTTTTGTTTTTGTTTTGTAGGCTTCTCTGGTGGCTCAACGCTTCGTCAACTCGGCGTAGGACCTTTCCTCGTCGAACACTGAAAGGGACCATCTAACGGTCAAGGTTCAGGAGCTTGAGAGGGAACTCACTGATACCAAGCTTAAGCTTGAGAAGGCCCTGGCGAAGGCCTCTTCATCGTCGAAAAAGAAGAGGACGGCGAATGCCAAGGTCGTGATGTTGCAAGAGAGGGTCGCTCGCCTAGAGGCCGATCATGGGGGAGTAGAAGCTAAGGTCGCAATGTTGCAAGCGAGGGTCACTCTCCTAGAGGCGAATTTGGCTGAAATTGAGTACAAATCCATAGAGCGCATCCTCTATGGAATGTGGAGGCAAAATCCTAACTTCGATTTCTCCTCCTTTGGTGAGCATGCCGTCGCCAAGGTGGCGGAGTGGAATGCTTGTGGCGGGAGGCCCTGAGATTTTGCTTCTGCAACTTTATCATTTAATTCGATTTGGCTGTATGCTCATTTGAGCCTATCATTCATTTTTTTTGTTGGAACTTTTCTAAGTTCTGCCACATTATCACACCTTTTTTTTTCTTTATATATATGTGATCATTTGATTTTGTTTCTCTATGTTTGAGGTCCTTTTGAGCTCGCAAAAAGGTGTTCGATAAGTCTTTTTTTATTTTTTATTTATCATGCTTGAGGTCCTTTTGAGCCCACACGAAGGGGTTCGATAGGTCTCTCTTTGGTGCACCTTAATTGTATCTATAAGGATATGTTGACCCTTTGGGTTCTAGTCATCCTTTTATATACTTTTGCACGCACTTATTATTTCTTGCGAGAAGCGTCCTTCTCATCATTATGCATAGTACTATTTTTTCAAGGGTATCTTTTAGGACCCTTTTTGGCTAGACGGTTTGGTGGCCGCTCTAGGCTTATTGGTGGATGCTCTTCCTGAGGCCTTTCCTCTTGTGGAGGTATCGACCTTTATTAGGAGGTTCTCCCTAAGGCTTTCCCTTTCGTGGAGGTATCGCCTTTATTAGGAGGCTCTTCTTGTAGGACCTTTTGACCCTCTTGATGTTCATAAGGGTAGTTAATCCTTGTGAACTTGAGAGATGCCTTACAAGGTTTTCTTTCTTATATTTTTTTTATAAGGGTCTCTTTTAGAACAATTTTCGGCAGTGTACCCTGCCTCCTAAGTGGTTGGCGAGATTTATCTCGTCGGGCACTTTGATCATTTTACTCATGCACTTTGATAATTCCAATTGGTGATAGGTACACAAAAGTTAGATACGTGCTCACGTAAATGAGGAGTGTGACAAGGCAATAAAAAACATATTCATTAAAAATGAGGAGAGTACATATGTGTTTGTGGCGACAATGCTCTTACTACATATAAGGGCATCTAGGTTACCCCTCTAATTCATAGCTGTTGGGGGCCTAACTGTGGTAACCCTTTTGATTTATCATACTCAAAGTGGAGCTTTAACCGATGTTCCCTCTCAGGCGTGTATGCACAACCATCGATTTTGATCTCCTCAGTGACTTTGGGGTTGAACTCTCTTGGGTTTGTGCTCCTATGCACTACCATCGTCATAAGTTATGGCGGTCTCATGGCTGTGTGAAGGGATTTGTTATAACATTCCCTTGCTTCTTTCTGTTCCCATTTCACGCTCGCCACCCCCCAGGAGTTGGGAAGTTTATGGCCAAGTGGTATACTGAGGTTATGTTGGGGTTTTATGCCCTAATTAAAACCCAAATTCTTTGTAATCTCATTTTATTATCAATAAAAGAATAGAAATCATTTTTTGACTTGGTCAATCACTTTGCTTACATGTTTTATTTTCATGATTATTTGTTTGATATAAACTTCTATTAAATCCCGAGCATATAGCTAATCTTATTTATAGTGACGTAATCACAGTGGAATATAAATATGATTATATGTTCAAAATAAGTTAGTCCTAAGATTAGTCAGTGCACATGATTTACACTGACTTGCCAATCTACGATATGATCTACTTACACATTATAGTGTTATGTTCTTTCCAGAACATTAGCAAAGTAGATAAGATCAGATGTATTTGTTACATCGGACTGGACCGATATTGACAGTTGATAAGATAAGTAAACATACCGTTATTCTATTTTAGTCATATCATATAGTTGACCATATGTCAATTCAATCTCAATTCTGAGTGGTTAGTATTCTAACTGATTATATTATTTGAGTTCTTTGACTTGTTCGTTACCAGCTTACCGTACAGACTAGCCCATACTTACATTTTGGGAACTCGGTAGTATAATTGAGTGGGAGTGTTAATCATATATATGAACATCTATAGCTTCAGATGAAGAAGTGAAACAATGGTTTCCTTTTAGTTTGGTTCAAGGTGTTAAATGATAGAAATCTCATTTCAGTGATTAAATTAGTTTACTGAAATATCATTTACAAGGAACTAAGTGTTTTAAGGATAAAATACAATGAGGGGTAAAACAATATTTTAGTCCTATCTCATTGTAGACCGTCTATAGAGGATTGAGTGACAATTATGGTTGTAACAATGGATAATTAATAGCGTATCTATATTTGTTATAGAGTGTTCTATGAATTCAAGAGTGCAATTCCGAGTCTATAGTGGAGTCACAAGGAATTAATAAGTTAGTAAATTTATTTGTTAGATTTATGATAACTTATTAGAGCTTGATTTCATAGGTCCATGGTCCCCATTGTACCTTGGATAAAATCATCTAGATAGTCTTAATTAATTGATTTAATTATCAATTAGAATTATCAAAGTTGACCAGGTCAATTTTGGATAGTTTCACAGAGTTGTGTAATTTTGAGAAGAAAAGAGAAATAGTGGCAGATTTATTAATTAAGATAAATTAGTATCTAAATTAATAAATAAGTTTAAATCAAGGTTCAAATTATAAATAATTAATTTGATAAAGGATTTAAATAATTATTTAATTAATTAAATCAATAGAAAATAATATAGGTCTTGATATTAAGTCCAATGAGCTTATAATCAAATGAGAAATTTCACGGGCCTATAGCCCATGATAATTTCGACCTAGGGCTTCAAAATTGCTATTATTTTATTAATTTTTTAATTAAATTAAATGACCTAATTGAGTCTATAAAAGGAGTGCTTAGAGAGAAGTCAAAACATAAGTCACAAGTCAGATTTTCTAATAGTTTTAGATTCTCTCTAAACACAAGTCCTTTTCTAAGCCTCTTTGTTATTTTCTCTTCTTCTCTCTATATCTATCTCATGTGTTGAGAATTTCCCACACTAGTCTAGGTGGTTCTAAGGATACATTGGAAGATTGTGAAGAAAATAGAAGATCAGTTCCGTTTCTTGATAATACTGTGCGACAGAGAGGATACAAGAGTTAGAGAAACTGAAGGAATGACTGTTTCATTCCGCTGCATATACTATAAGTATTCTATTCTTTGTTTCTCTTTAAATTCAATTTTAGAAACATGTTTTAGGCTATCTTGTATTAATTTGTTTAATATTAGATACACATGAAAATAAGTAAAGATCCTATATAAAGTAATCTAACAACTGGCCTCAGAACCTTTGGTAATCTTTATTTTCATGCAAGAACATGTTTAAAATTGGATTATTTGATATGTTTGAATAATTGGATGGTTTTCATGTTTTTATGAAGCATATTGATTTTATGTGAATTTTTGCAATTTTTAGGTTATTTTGTTGTGTTTTCTATGATATTAATATTTATATATGCTTTATTTTGTATAAAACATGTTAAAAATTAATTAGAAAATGGTTTTGGTTTGAAAAATTGCTCAAAATTTTTTTTTGAAATTTTTTGCCTGGTTGCCATGTGCGCGCACCCGCGCCACGCATGCGCGCATGCACGCGATGAACAGTGAACAGTACCGCGGGTACTATTCATCTTTTTTTTTTTAAAATTAAAGAAAATTAAAATTGTTGAAATTTATTATTTATAATCAAAACCAAAAATATCTTTTTTGTTTTATCATTTAAAATTGTTTTTTTTTAAATAAGATATTTTTGTTAGTTGAGATATAAATGATTAGATATTTTCTACAAAGATTCAAATTCAAATTTAAAAATAGACTAACAACTTAATTTTAAATCTTTTAATATATTAAAATATTAGAATTATGATATCAGATATTTTAGATATTTTTATTTAAATTCTTAATTTTTTTATTAAATCTTTATTTGAAAATATAAATATCTTTTTATTCTATAGTTTTTAATATTTAAATTATTTGAAATTTGAATATTGCTAGTTAGATATTTTTATGGATATTTGAATTTGTTTAACTATTTTGAGATATTTTAGGGTTGTTATAACTATTTATATTTTATTTTATTTATTTTTAAATGGTTAAAATATTAGCAAATAGTTGTAACAACACAAGATATTTTGGAAAATAGTTAAGATATTGATTTTAAAATTTAAAATTGATTAAATTTTGAAAAATATCATATTTTTTTCAGCCAATTAATAAAATATTTTTTTTATAAATGGGATTTAAATTAACTTTGGTTAATTGTTGATAAATCCTATTTAAATTAAATTAATATTTTTTTTCAAATTAACCTAAACCAAGTTGATTGTTGATAAATGAAATTTAAATTAACTATTATTAATTGTTGATAAATTTCATTTAAATTGACTTATTTTTTGTAAAAAATCAATTAATTTGAAATTTTTTGATAAATTCTAGATAATTAATTGTGGTATTTTTGCAAATGAAATAAATTGTGGTATTTTTGCATAAATTCATAGAATTGCTCATATAGTAACATGATTAGGCCCATCCAATTATAACATGTCTATTTGCACTATATGTGGTATTTTTGCAATTGAGTTTAGATGCATATAGTGGCCCATATGTTTGCTAGATATATGGTATTTTGCCAAATAAAATATTTATAAAATGATATGTTTTATTTGGGCCCATTAGAAAATGTAAAGTTTAAATTCCTCTCTTGTGGGTGATTTCACTTGTGAAGGCCCATTTGCTTTGCATGAATATAGTGGGCCTAATCAATTAATAACAATTAATAAAACGAATGTTTAAATTCCTATCTTTTGGACCTTGTATGGAAGATAGGGCGCCTTTGTAGTGGGAACGACATACTGGACCTAGCCCTCCTCCATACAGTCCCAATTGTTAAGGTCCATTTACCTGAGTTGGACTTAATTGTATAGGTTCATTATATTAGTTAAACCTAAATATTGATTAGCAACAAATTAATTCTAAATTAATTGAATTTGTTTCAATGTGAAACTTTAGAATTAATAGGAAATTATAGGACTTTGGTTTTAAAAATTTTAATTTGTTTAATTTTTTTGGAAAACCATAGTCATTAATTTTCTAAAAATAAAAAATAAAAATACTATTTTTAATTTTATAATGAGCTTATTTTAAGAATTTTATTCGATCTCCACTGTTGGTTTAACATAGTCAATAGTTTAATGGGGCCTCGAGGCCCTTTGATTCGCTCCCCTACGGAAGGTGTTCATTAGTTATTTTGACAAGGTTAGATCTTGAAAGATAGATAATTATAGGTCAAATTCTACTAGGCTCACCCCTACGGTGACTACTAGGACTAAATCTATGATTATCGAAACCGTGAGTCTAGCTCATAAAATAAGAGATTTTGTTTTCTTATTTTGATCGAATAGTAGGTTGTTAATAGTGGTGTCCATTATTAAATGAGTTTACAACTATATTTAACTAGTGGTATTTTTTACTCTCGCCAACTGGGACAAGGATATCATAGATTAGTTAAAAACCTAAAGAAATAGAGATATCATTGTTTTTGGTATTTTTTTCTCATATCTTACATATTTTTTTGGTATATGTTGTGCTATTTCTTGAAATATGTGTGAATAGAAGTTTTATTGAGCAAATGTGATTTCTATTTTATTGGTAATTTGTAGTTTTAAGTTAAGTAGTGTCTGTGTCTACTCCCATACTTTCTCAACTTTCGATGGAGAAACTCACTGGAGAAAACTTCCTTAATTGGAAGCAGAATATCAACATAGAGTTGATTGGTGACAACTCTAAATTTGTCATGATTGAGGAATCCTCAGAATGAGCATCGTGTCTGCACGTTAGTGATGGCACCGTCAATGCTCGTGATGGTGCCGTAAATGCTTGGATAGCACCGTCTCTGCACGTTCGTGATGGCACCGTAAATTCACGGATGGCACCGTGTCTGCACGTTCGTGCTCAACTCAACTATGGTCTGATGCAGCTCATGAACGAGCTTCAGATTATTGAGCCTATCATGGGTGGACGTAGTAAAGGAGGAGAAAATAAAACTACTGCTGTTGCTGCTGATATAGCTAAGGATGAAGCTAACCAAGCTTCGTCTTCGAAAGCTTGAAACAAGAGGAAAGGTGGACAAAACAACAACCCCAAGCCTGCAAAGGCGAGTGCACAACCAAATGCACAGACACCTAGGGGAAGAACAAGAAAAACAAGAAAGGTAAAGATAAATCTTTTCACTGCAAAGAGAAGGGGCATTGGAAACAGGATTGCCCCAAGTTTATAGCAGCTAAAAACAGAGGTAACGATTATAGTTCATTTATCTTTGAAACATGTGTTTTAGAGAATGATAAATCTGTTTGGATTATTGATTCTGGATCTACCAACCATGTTTGCAACTCTTTACAGCATCTTAAATCGTAGGAGGAAGTGGACGAAATAGAGTTGGGAACGAAGTGTTCATTGCGGTCCAAGCTAGAGGAATAGCTCGTCTGAAGTTCGGAAATAAATACTTAATTTTATAAGATGTAATTTTTATTCCGGATTTTAATAGAAATTTAATTTCAGTTTCCATGTTGCAATTAGAACGATTTGTTATGACTTTCACAAGTTTTAATATATCTATTTCTTTCAATGGATCACAATTGTGTATTGCATGTTTGGAAAACGGGCTTTATATTCTGCGACCAAATGAACCCCTCGCTCTTAATAATGATTTATTCAAAGTAGCTAAACCTAGGACCAATAAACGTCAACAGACCGATAACAATAATATGACGTATTTATGGCACTTGAGACTAGGTCACATTGGCTATGATAGGATTCAAAGACTTACAAAGGAAGAACCTTTGAGGGAACTCACCTTAGGTGAATTACCTGTCTGCGAATCTTGACTAGAAGGCAAACTGACCAAGCGTCCATTCTCTGCAAAGGGTGATAGGGCCAAAGAACCACTTGGTCTTGTGCATTCAGATGTTTGTGAACCTTTGAATGTACAAACCAGGGGTGGTTTTGAGTATTTCGTCACTTTCATTGATGATTACTCTAGATGCTTATGTCTTTACCTAATGCATAGGAAATTAGAAACATTTTTAAAGTTTCAGGAATTCCTAGCAATGGCTCAGAACCAATTAGGTAAAACGTTAAAGATCTTGCGATCTGATAGGGGTGGAGAATATTTGGATATGCAGTTCCAAGATCATTTAACTGAACTTGGGATTTTATCACAACTTACTGCCCTAGGTACTTCGCAACAAAATGGTGTAGCAGAACGCCGAAACAGAACTTTATTGGAAATGGTTAGATGCATGCTTAGTTACTTAACTCTACCAACTTCGTTCTGGGGACATGCAATTGAAACCGCGAATGACATTCTCAATGTCGTGTTGTCAAAATCAATCCCCAAAACACCTTTAGAACGCTGGAATGGTCGTGAACCTAGTTTACGCCATTATAGAATTTGGGGGTGTCCCGCTCACGTCCTGAGGAAAAAGGAGGGAAAGCTAGAACTGCGAACTGAAGTTTGCATGTTTGTTGGCTATCCTAAAGGTACTCGGGGTGGAATTTTCTATAGTCATTCAGAAAAGAAACTGTTTACTTCTACAAATGCTACTTTTATGGAAAATGACTATGTCCAGAACTTTAAACCTCGCAGCAAAGTAGTTTTAGAGGAGATGGTTAAAGAATTGACTCCGACCAATGTTCCATCGTCATCAACGCGAGTTGATGATGAAATTCCCACTCTTCACGTCCAACCGACGCAAGTCGGTTTAAATGAAGAAAGTACCACTGTTCCTGAGCAAACAGTCACGGAGCCTCGTCGTAGTGGGAGGGTTACTAGGAACCCAGATCGCTATGGTTTGGATGGTGAAACAAATATGGTTGTTGATGACACTAGTGATGATGATCCGTTGTCTTTCAAACAGGCAATGGATAGCCCTGAAAAGAAACTATGGCTCGAAGCCATGAAACAGGAAATGGAGTCCATGTACTCAAATTCTGTCTGGGATCTTGTGGAAGCACCTAGTGACTTTAGGGCCATTAGGTGCAAGTGGATCTACAAGAAGAAACGAGGTGTTGATGGAAATATCAAGACTTATAAAGCTCGATTAGTGGCAAAGGGTTATACCCAAAGAAAAGGAGTGGACTATGAGGAAACTTTTAGTCCGGTAGCCATGCTCAAATCCATTCGCATCCTCCTATCCATAGCAGCCGCTCTCGACTATGAGATCTGGCAAATGGACGTCAAGACAACTTTTCTTAATGGAAAGCTTGACGAAGTAATTTATATGGATCAACCAAAAGGATTTGAAGTATCTAGACAAGAAGGAAAAGTTTGCAAGTTGAATAGGTCCATCTATGGACTTAAGCAAGCTTCTCGTTCCTAGAATCTTAGTTTTGATGAAATAATCAAAACCTATGGCTTTGAACAAAATATTGATGAGCCCCGTGTTTAACAACTGAAGGCAAATTGAATAGTTGTATTCCTGGTTCTTTATGTAGATGATATCTTACTCATTGGAAAAAATGCTAAGAAATTATCAGATGTGAAGAATTGGCTGAGCACTCAATTCCAGATGAAGGATTTGGGTGAAGCAAGTTATGTTCTAGGTATCCAAATCATCAGGGATAGAAAGAACAGACTCTTAGCTCTATCTCAAGCAGCTTACATAGATAAAGCGCTTGAACGTTTCTCAATGAAAAATTCCAAGAAAGGGCGTCTACCGTCCCGCCATGGAATTCATCTTTCAAAGAAGCAGTCTCCCCAGACTCCTGAAGAGGAAGATGCAATGAGAAAAGTTCCTTACGCATCTGCAGTTGGAAGTCTGATGTATGCCATGTTGTGTACTAGACTAGATATCTGCTATGCAGTGGGAGTAGTGAGCAGGTATTAGTGAAACCCAGGACCAGAACATTGGATAGCAGTTAAGCAAATCCTGAAGTATTTGAGATGGACTAGGGATTATATGTTAGTCTACAAGGGTGGTGTTTTGAGCCCTGCAGGCTACACCGATTCAGATTTTTAGACTGATGTCGATGACAGGAAGTCTACTTTTGGAATGGTGTTTACTCTTGGGGGTGGAGCTGTGATTTGGAGAAGCGTAAAGCAGTCTGCAATCTCAGATTCCACCATGGAGGCTGAGTACATAGCCACATCAGAAGCAGCTAAGGAAATAGTCTAGCTAGAGAAGTTCTATTCGGATCTTAGTGTTATTCCAGAAATGGATAAACCACTTGTGTTGTTTTGTGACAATACAGGAGCGATAGCCAACTCGAAAGAACCTCGAAGTCACAAGAGGAGTAAGCATATAGAAAGGAAGTATCACATTATTCGAGAATATGTGGCCAGGGGAGATGTGAAGGTTATGAAGATTGCAACTGAAGACAATCTTGCGGATCTGTTTACAAAGACACTACCAGAAGCTACATTTGATAAGCATATCAAGGAAATGAGATTAGTAGAATTAAGGCATTAGTTTCAATTAGTGCAAGTGGGAGTTTGTTGGAGTTTTATGCCCTAATTAAAAACCAAATTATTTGTAATCTCATTTTATTATCAATAAAAGAATAGAAATCATTTTTTGACTTGGTCAATCACTTTGCTCACATGTTTTATTTTCATGATGATTTGTTTAATATGAACTTCTATTAAATCCTGAGCATATAGCTAATCTTATTTATAGTGACGTAATCACAGTGGAATATAAATATGATTATATGTTCAAAATAAGTTAGTCCTAAGATTAGTCAGTGCACATGATTTACACTGACTTGCCAATCTACGATATGATTTACTTACACATTATAGTGTTATGTTCTTTCCAGAACATTAGCAAAGGAGATAAGATCGGATGTATTTGTTACATCGGACTGGACTGATATTGACAGTTGATAAGATAAGTAAACATACTGTTATTATCTATTCTAGTCATATCATATAGTTGACCATATGTCAATTCAATCTCAATTCTGAGTGGTTAGTATTCTAACTGATTATATTATTTGAGTTCTTTGACTTGTTCGTTACCAGCTTACCCTACGGACTAGCCCATACTTACATCTTGGGATCTCGGTAGTATAATTGAGTGGGAGTGTTAATCATAGATATGAACATCTATAACTTCTGATGAATAAGTGAAACAATGGTTTCCTTTTAGTTTGGTTCAAGGTGTTAAATGATAGAGATCTCATTTCAGTAATTAAATTAGTTTACTGAAATATCATTTACAAGGAACTAAGTGTTTTAAGGATAAAATACAATGAGGGGTAAAATAGTATTTTAGTCCTATCTCATTGTAGACCGTCTATAGAGGATTGAGTGACAATTATGGTTGTAACAATGGATAATTAATAGCGTATCTATATTTGTTATAGAGCGTTCTATGAATTCAAGAGTGCAATTCCGAGTTTATAGTGGAGTCACGAGGAATTAATAAGTTAGTAAATTTATTTGTTAGATTTATGATAACTTATTGGAGCTTGATTTCATAGGCCCATGGTCTCCATTGTACCTTGGATAAAATCATCTAGATAGTCTCAATTAATTAATTTAATTATCAATTAAAATTATCAAAGTTGACCAGGTCAATTTTGGATAGTTTCACAAAGTTGTGTAATTTTGAGAAGAAAAGAGAAATTATGGTAGATTTATTAATTAAGATAAATTGGTATCTAAATTAATAAATAAGTTTAAATCAAGGTTCAAATTATAAATAATTAATTTGATAAAGGATTTAAATAATTAAATCAATAGAAAATAATACAGACCTTGATTTTAAGTCCAATAGGCTTATAATCAAATGAGAAATTTCACGGGCCTATAGCCCATGATAATTTCGACCTAGGGCTTCAAAATGGCTATTATTTTATTTATTTTTTAATTAAATTGAATGGCCTAATTGAGTCTATAAAAGGAGTGCTTAGAGAGAAGTCAAAACATAAGTCACAAGTCAGATTTTCTAATAGTTTTAGAATCTCTCTAAACACAAGTCCTTTTCTAAGCCTCTTTGTTATTTTCTCTTCTTCTCTCTATATCTATCTCATGTGTTGAGAATTGCCTACAATAGTCTAGGTGGTTCTAAGGATACATTGGAAGATTGTGAAGAAAATAGAAGATCAGTTCAGTTTCTTGATAATACTCTGCGGCAGAGAGGATACAAGAGTTAGAGAAACTGAAGGAAGGACTGTTTCATTCCGCTGCGTATACTGTAAGTATTCTATTCTATGTTTCTCTTTAAATTCAATTTTAGAAACATGTTTTAGGCTATCTCATATTAATTTGTTTAATATTAGATACACATGAAAATAAATAAAGATCCTGTATAAAGTAATCTAAAAGGTTATCGCTTTCAATTCTCTCAGGGAGGGTCTCCCTAATACCGCGTTGAAGGCCGAGGAACAGCTTACTATGACAAAGTTTGTCATTATAGTGGTCTGTTTGGGCGGCTCTCCCATGGTGAGAGCTAACTCGATTGTGCCCAGGGGTTGTATCGAGTCTCCTGTAAACCCATATAGGGAGGTGTTACAGGGCTTTAGGTTTCTGATACCTAGTCCCATCTTCTCTAAGGCCGGGCGATATAGGATGTTTACGGAGCTTCCATTGTCCACCAGGACCTGATGTACCCTCATGTTTGCAAGCTGAACAGTAAAAAACAAGGGGTCATTGTGAGGGAAATGCACACCCCGCGCGTCTTCTTCGTTGAAGGTTACTGAATCATTTTCCCCTTTAAAGTTTTTCGGGGGTCATTGTTAGCATGTATGAGGGTGGGCTTCGTTTGGATTCCTTGGCGTACCTATCTCGCCCTTTTCTCGATTCTTCTCAGAATCCTGGTCCTCTGAAGATCATCCTCACCTCTCCTTGTACTTATGGGGCTACATCTCGCGCTCGTGGCGAGGGTGTTCTATTATCTAGTCTTTCATTTTCTCTTCAGACGTATCTTCCCAAGTGCCCCTGCTTATGAGTTCCTCTATTTCCACCTTTAAATGAGTGCATTCCACGGTGGTGTGGCCAATGTTTTTATGATACTGACGGTACTTTCCAGGGTCTCCCTTTGATCGATCTCTCTTCATTGGTGGGGGTCTCCTGAAGGGGACCTGATTCTCGTTTGCTATGAAGATATGCTCCCTAGTATGCGTCAGGTCAGTGTCAAAGGTATGGGATGTTTGCCTAGGGTTACCTTCATGTTTATGCTTCCTCTGGTGTTCATCTCTTGGGCCTTCATACATCCTTTTCTTTTTTGCATCATTCGAACTTTTAGGGGCTGAAGGCTTGACAAGTGATGCCTTCAAGTTCTCATGCCCGTCTTCGACACGAAATCGTCTATGTATGTGACCTCCCTTTTGAGCATATTATCCCAATGCTTACTGCCTGGGTGCACTCCAGCCATGATCGCCATCTTGAGTTCTCCCCTGGTCAGGCTTCCCACTTTAGCCGCCTCCATGTTGAACCGGTGGATGTAGATTTTCAAGCTCTCTCCTTCACCTTGCTTTATATTAGCGAGGCTAGTGCCCGATAGAGTATAATTGCGTATGGCATGATGTTGTTGGAGAAACTCGTCAGAAATTTTTTGCCATGACCTAATAGACCCTGGTCGGAGTCTTTTGAGCCATTTGTACGCAGATCCTTTTACCGTGACAGTGGAGCAGTGGCAACTGGCCCTGCTATTAATTCCTCTCAATTTAATTAGGTCATTGAACGCGTCTAGATGGTATTTGGGGTCTGTATTTCCCTCATAAGGGGTCATATGAGGTTCTTTAAAGTTAGCCGGGAGCCGTTCCAACTGGATTTCTCGCGTGAAGGGTGACTCGTAGTCGAACTCTTCATCAGTAATATGCCTCCCGGACGCCGTGATTATCTTCCTCCAAAGGCTCCTCATCTCGGTATCTAGCTCCTATCACCTCCTATAGTCCCTCAGCTCGGTAGGGTCGGTCTTTCTCTTTTCTCTACCCTTCGGAGGGGCCACAGGAGGTGTTGTCCTTACTTTTGACCTTCTTCTATTGAGATTTTCTCTTAGGTCAGGTGGCGCCTCCCTAGAGGTGACTTCGACTTCATTATGAGGGTTAGCGTTGTTCTTCTGCTCTGGCTTCTGGGGCTGCTTCGCCTTCCTAGGATGTTCACACTGCTTTGTTCGAGGGGTATTACTGGTGGAAAGCCGAGTCCTCCCATCATCCATAGGGACCGTGGTTTCTCCACCCTCTGGGCCTTTTTCCTTTCGTCTAGGAAGGGGCACGCTTGATTTACCTTGTAGCAGGACGTTCAACACCTCTTGCATATTTTCTAAGGTGGTTTTTAGCCTTTGGTTCTTCCGGTGTAACTCGCGTATCTCCTCTTCGTAAAATTGAGACCTAGAGCTCGAGCATATGGAATGCACTCGGTGACTCTTGTCAGGCCGGTGCGTTGATGGACCCGGATCTTGCTGGCCGGAGTTCGGTACCTGCGATGGCCTTGGGGGCTCTTTGGCATCTTTTGCGGGAGCAGCTGATGGTCTTGGATGATTCTCATCAGGCTGGACAGCTGGGGACGAAGCCTCCCTTTCATCTCCATGAACCATCGGCTCCTTTGGTGCACCCATATTTTGTGCGGCGGAGGATTCTTCATGGAGGCCTTCAGCTGATCTCCGTCGAGGTGGACCTCCACCTCTTGTGGTTCTCTCAGTTGCTTAGAGCGTCTTGGCATCTTTTCCTGCTGGAATCCATGGAAGAATAGCGGCTTGGCACTTATCCTTCCCATAGACGGCGCCAAATTGTTGACGGTAAGAACTCGTCAACTAAGTTAGATCAAGAACTTTGTGAGTTATGAAAGAAGTAGATTTAAATAAAATGAACTTCAAGCAAATTTTATTATGATTTCAAGAACGCAAAATGTAAATGCCGAACTTTTAGAATGCAAAATAGAGAGAATGTAGAGTGCCTCTTTCCATTAACAATGAGTGGTTACAAAATTCTCTCCTCCTTCTCCCTAGATGAAGGGAGGTCATATTTGTAGTAGAGTACTAATGACTCTTAGTACACTGTGGTCCCGGGGGACACGACCCTGCATATGAAGTTTACAGGTGATAGTGGTGCCAGGAGCGTGGTGGTCGATTTTAGTACATGCAAAGGGCTTGTTGGAGCACCTCCACTTCAGTACTTGGATGTACCTCCACCACTTGTTTAGTACGAGTGTCAGAGTTGGCTAATGAGGAACACACCAGGTACCTTACTTGTACTATCACTACTTGTCTGGCGTGTACATTGCGTCCATACTCTGACTCCGCTTGGTTTGTAGGTACATTTCGTATTTGTACGAGGTCCTCGACCCACAAGTTTTTACCCTCGCAAGGTATCTTATTCCTAAGGGCTTCAAGTGCTAAAATCCTTATATGTTGTTCCAAGATGCCTGGCAATCAAGGATCTCACGAGATGGCCCTATGAAAATGAGACGAGAGGGGCTTCTCGACCCCAAGCACACTTTACCCTCCACTTTTTCTTCCTAGCAAAGGTCTTCCACCGAGGCGCTGAGTGTGGGAGCTCTGAGTGTGGGAGCGCTGAGCAAGGGTGAATCGAAAACAAGGGTTGAGGGGAACCCGAGGTGACCTCATGGCAACCATAAGGGGAGAACGGGGCAGGAGGTTCAGATGGGAGATTCCCCTCCATGAACTCCAACTCCATCTGTAGATCAAAAAGGCTCACTCTAAGGTTTGCAATGTGGTCGCTAAGGTCAAAGGGAAAATGAACTCCATCACCCCTCAAAATTGAGTCTATTTCACTCTCACCACCCAGATTTTATACCTAAGTTCAGCCATATGTGTAAGGTGACGTTTCCGGCTTGCCTCAACGTGTCATAGTCTTGGTGAGGGTTGTTTTTGGAGGACTCCAAGTCTGAAGATAAGTCTACAAACTCGACCCCCAGAGGAGCACCAGACGATCCCTCACATGCCATGGAACCTCATCTCGTAGGTAATAAGGGTGCATGTGTAATTGAGGGGATTGCTACAAAACACAAAGGAATGGGCTTAAAACCTCTAGACACGAGCGCTCTAAATGACCAACTACGGGGTACAAACAAGGGCATGTATGTGAATTAGCTCACAACGAGCTCCGACCAAGGCAACTCATCCCGAGTAGTGCTAATTTGGTCCTAATGAAATTAAAAAGGAAGAAAGTATATCTTAAGTAAGAAAAATCGGGCACTGTCATGGTTGAAGGGAGGCTGAAGGTCGAAAGTACCGTCGCGGTCGAAAGGAGGACAATGGTCAAAAGCACCGCCACGATCAAACAAATGCAATGGGTCGAAGATTTGCGTCGGAAAAAAATGAAGGAGAGATGAGTTTTAGTCCCCAAGTACATGTATGGATTTTGGCATAAAAGAAATGAATTCATATAATAAAAGGGAAGGACAACCAAAGTGAGGTTGTGAGGAATCGAACCCCTTACCTCTTGAAGGAAGTAAGGACACCAAAACCATTAAGCTAAGAAGATAAAGTGAAAATATTAGGCTAGAGATGGAGGTCTATTTATAAGAACCATAAGCTCATCTTAGCCATTGGATCCGATGCTTGATTAATGGTCAAGAAGGGGGCTTGGCACTTGGCTTGGGATCCGCGGAGCACAATGATAGGCTCACATTCACTCTCAACATCTCATAATAGTCCTCAAATCAAAAGTATGTTTCTCTATAATGCCACAATGAAGAAGCAAGCTGATACCTCACGGACATCTCAAAAGCATCGCTCCTTGAAGTCTACAAGAGAACCTGAAGACCCACTCATAGACTGGGGGGCAAGTGTGGATGCCAAATATTCGCTAAGGAAAACAGGCAGGACTCCCAAGTGCCTCGCCAAAGACCCCCATGCACCTGGGAAGGACACGTCTCAGAAAGCTTGTACATCATGCCAGCGAAGGCGCCTGTGAATGTTGACATGTCACGGGATACCTCAATATTGGTCTCACGATTTCCTAAGATAATAACCATACCTCGAGAGGTCCTTATGTCGCGTCATCCTTGCTCCGTGAAAGACCCACACCATGCGTGCCCCTCATGCTGCCTACGCTCCCCAACGTCTCGCTCCCCAGCGTTTTGCGAGGCAAGAGTGCCACCATCTTGCAAATCCCTCGTGCCCCAACATCTCGCGAGGCCCCTACCGTGCATGCCATACACTGCCGTGTGCGAGGCCCTCTCATGTTAGCATCTTGCGAGGCGCATGCCTCATCTCATGTCAAGGGTGTCGTGGGGTCACGCCGAGGAAGTCGTGAGGGTCTCACGGGGCGCACACCTCGTCTTGCACCGAAGGTGTCGCAAGATCAAACTGAGGAAGTCGCGAGGGTCTTGCAAGGCGCATGCCCCGTCTCGCATCGAGGGTGTCGCGGGGTCACGCTGAGGGTGTCGCAGGGTCATGTCGAGGAAGTCGTGAGGGTCTTGCGAGGCACACGCCTAATCTTGTGCTGAGGGTCTCGCGAGGCGCATGCCTCATCTCGCACCAAGGGTGTCACGGGATCACACCGAAGGTGTCGTGGGGTCGCGCCGAGGGAGTTGCGAGGCACATGCCCGCCTCGATGCCATAACTTGCGCCTAGGGTCGAGAGGCCCCTCTCGTCTCATTTTCATAGGACCATCTCACGAGGTCCTTGATTGCCAAGCATCATGGAATAACATATAAGGATTTCAACACTTGAAGCACTTCGGAATAAGGTACCTTGCGAGGGTGAAAACCTGTTCGTACAAGTACGGAATGCACCTACAAACCAAGAGGAGTTGGAGTACGAACACGATGTACACGTCAGACAGGTAGTGGTCGTACGAGTAAGGTACTTGATGTGGTCCTCATCAGCCAATCTCTGACACTCATACTAAGCAAGTAGTGGAGACACATTCGAGCACTAAAGTGGAGGTGTTCCCATAGACTCTGACCACCACAACCTTCTGCTCCACAATGTCATGTGCCACGACCCTAACAATGTACATATGTACAATCTTGTTCCCTGGGACCACAATGTATCAGGGGCCATTAGAGCCCCATTATAAATGGATCTTCTCCTCTCCATCGAAGGGGTTTGAAAATTTTGTAATATCAAACTATTCTGAGAGCCATATACGAGTTCTCCTTCTATTGTACACTTGAAATTTTTCTCCAAATTTCTACAAGCTTTTTTGTATTCATTAAGTTCTGATTAATTCTTTGAGTTTTCCATCCATATTTCATTGACGAGTTTTCACCGTCAATAGTTTCACACAACGAAGATGTGAAATTTGAGTTTCTATTGTAGGCATTTAAAAATTGTGTTTTTGGGTCCAAAGTGATACATTGAGGTATCTAAGGATACCCAAAAAGTTTGGGAGCACTTGAAGGTGTTTACGGTTAATTTTGAGAGTTTTGACATGCCTAGATGGTGTTGCGTCACCACCTTGAAGGCGTTGCATCGCCTAAAACCATAGGTTGTCCTTCACCTATAGGCAAGTGACGCTTCGCTTGGCGTGTCCGTACAAACACGTGTTTTGAGATTCAAATGATGTGTTTAAAAGCTCTAATCCTATTAGTTAGACCTAATGATAGTGCCTACACAATAAAAGTGTTCTCTTAGAGTTTTGATAGACTTGATCACTCTCTCAAATCTCTCTCTAACCCATCTCTCTCTAGCTCTCAAGATCCCAAGTTTTCTTGAATAAATTCATAAAGAAAGTGACTATCTTTATGAATTTGAATGCTTATTCAATCTCAATTCCCATTTCCTACTAGAGAAAGCCTTAAGCATCCATTAAGGGTTATGAAATAGAGAATTTGGATCCAAGGGTATCTTAGAGGAACTAGGGCTGTATCCCTTATTTTGCTGCTTAGGTCGGCCGGTTGTAACTTTTGATGTATATACACTCTTGTAAACGTTGTTTGTAATATTTTGGGATCCCATGTATATACTAAACTCTTTAATGAAAAGTCAACGGTTCCTTGACCAAAATTTTTATCCTTAGCCCTTGACATTAACCCTAGTTACATGTTTATGACCAAATGACTTGATTAGCAAGTTTGACACTATTTAAGGTACACAGTGTAACAGTCCTGGATTAGGAGGATGTTACACTAAACCTGGATCTCCCTTGTGAAGGGCGACTCACGATCAAATTCTTCATCATCTCTGTGCCCCCCAAGTACAGTGATAATCTTGCTTCCAGGGGTTTGCATTTTAGCGTTTAATTCCTTCATCTTTTTATTTAAGGAGTCCCGTGGGTTCTTAGGGTGAACCCTTGCTTTGGTTGTGTCCATCAGGGGAGCTGCAGGGGGTATGGTTTTCACCTCGGACCCTCTCTGGTTAAGTTTATCCCTCAAGTCGGGTGAGGCTCTTTTGGAGGCTGTCTTGGGTTCGCACCTCTCAGAGGTGGGGTTTGCGAAAGGTTGCTCCGTCGGTGTAGAATCTTCCTTGCGTCTTGGACGAGGGGTGTGACTAGTGGAGAGTTTCATTTTTCCATCGTTCACGAGCATGGTGGTTTCTCCACGTACATGTTCCCTCACTTTATGTTTAGAGAGGGGAGTATCAGAGTTTTCGTGTAACAAGTCGTTGAGTACCTCTTGCATGTTCTCCACGATGCCCTGCAATCTTTGATTTTTCAAGTGTAGGTCACATAATTCCTCTTCGTAGCGACAAGATCGGGAACTTGAACTCACTGAGTGTACTCGTGGGAATTTACCATGTCTTTGTTTGGAGGGACTCGAGTCTTGATGGTTTGGAATTGGGGCCACCAGTGGCTGTGGCAGAGGGTGAGTTGTACAACCCTTCATTGGAGCGGTGGTATGTGTTTCAGGGTCCGGTGTAGGATGAATGGCAGGGGATGATACTTCTTCCTCTTCACCATTGTCTCTAGGCAGATCCGTCGCACCTAAATTCATCAACGGGGAGGATCCCTCATCCCTTAGATGGGTTTCGTCAAGGTGAACCTCCGCTTCTTGGTGGTCTTGTAGGCGTTTTTAACGCCTTGGAATGTTTTCTTACTGAAATTACGGGACGAACTACTATTTTTTAGTTGTACTTCCCACAGACGGCGCCAAAATGTTGGCAGTGAGAACTCGTCAACTATATTAGGTCGGAAAAATCCAAGCTTTGTAAGAAAATAACTAAGTAAGAACTTAGAATAGACTTGAGGAAAGATAAGGGCATATCAACAATGGAGCAAAACCTTGTATATTGCTTAATAGCCTGAGTATACAATCAATTTTCCAACCCCTTAGCCTAAATGGTGAGGATCTATTTATAGGGGAACTCTAATGACTCCTGATACATGGTGGTCCCTGGGGACAAAATAGTACATGGGTACACTGCTGAGGTAGTGGAACAGGGCGTTATGGTGCAAAAGGTTGTGGTGGTCAGTCCTGGTACATGTCAGAGGCGTGTAGGTAATGCCACCACTCTCTGTACTAATTCGTACCACAACTACTTAACTGATACGGATGTCAGGGTCACGCCTCTGACCTTCTCAGGTTCGTACATACCTGACCTGACGTACTCTGCATCTGAGCTTACACCTTGCACATACCTGATTGAAGGTACCTTGGACATACATTTGGCCTCCTTAGAGAGTAAGGTACGACCTCGTCAGTGAAGTTGATGTTTCCAAAGGGGTTCTTGTGAGGTAGCCTACAGGGCCGAGACGTGAGGGCTTTCCCATGGTCTTATTCGCAAGGGCAAGATGTGAAGGGTCACACACGGTCTCATGAGGACACGGTTGCATGAGAGGCGGGGACCTCACGGTAAGGAAATGCACCTGGGCTTCGCGATATGGGAGGGCATCTAAGCCTCATGACATAGGTGGAGTGCCTAGGCCCCATGAGATGGGAGGTGTGCCTGGACCTTGCAAGATGGGTATCGTGAGGGGAGGCCTAGTGAGAGATCAACCCTTCTAGGTGTCTTCGTGAGGTGACATAGATGCGCGGGAGGCCTTGTGACATGGGGTCTCGACTACATCAGGCACGAGACACCTTTCTAGGCATGAGGCACCCTTCTAGGTTCGAGGCTTCTCCTGGCGTGAGGTGCCCTTCCAGGCACGAGGCATCTCCTGGTACGAGGCACCCTTCCAGGCGCGAGGCGCTTCTTTTCACGAGGCTCTTCTTTGCTGAGAGGCTCCTCTTTGGCGTGATGCAACGTCATTCTCGAGGTGCCACCATCGATGTGAGGCCACAACCTCCACTTGATTCCACCTCCTTTGGTGCTACTTTTTCTTGATGCGAGTTGACTTGTCTATGGAGCATGATACTTGGAGTATGGTGTAAGGTGGCCTCGCGCGAGGTGCGCTTGGTGCTGGATTGTACTCTTTTATTTCCTATGCTTATCTGATGCCTTGGGAGACATGTAATGAAGGTCCTTTATGAGTGGGAATTTTTTGGCATCCACACGTTACTTGTTGGGTCAATTCTTTCATGTTCATAGACCCTTATTTATTTCAACATGGGATCATATATTTTTCATTGTGGATTTTTGGCATCAAAATCATCCATGTCTTTCACTCCCTTCCATTAGGCATCTTCCCACAACAACTCTCCTAGCATTATTCCATCTCTCATCACCATTTTCTGGGCGCTATCATGTACATCACGAGTTTTGGCTGCGACATTTGTAAATATGATCACAAAGGCCTTAAAGAACTTGTCGGGCTACTGCTTAATATTTTCTAGGGTGGTTGATCTTACTTTTTTTTTTCCTTGGAGGCTCAGAACTACTTCTTGAAGTCGGTTGACAATTGTTCTTATGAAACTATAGCGTGTCTTCTAAATTTTTCAAACCATTACTTAGTCGACCCGGTTAGTGTGGCCGAGAATATAACACATCTTAGCTTGAATCCAACATTATGAGCTTGCATCAATGTGTTAAATATACTTACATGGCTGCTCAAGTCTACGCTCTCGTCAAAAGTTACCATGTGTGGCATTTTAAACACTTTTGGATATCAGATGCAACTATATGAGGAGAAAAAGGCTTGAGCTCCTCATCTGAGTCATAGTTGATAACCTTATTTTTCTCTACTATCAGGCATCTCATTTGTTTCTTAATGAAAGCTAGTCTCTTCCGAGTCAGGTCTGGTTGTGCTACAGGTACCTCTAGGAACTGGTTTGCTGCTTGAAGGTCTCTAGCTTCAACATGTGCACTATATGGGTTAGGATCCACCCGAGTTGGTCCTCAATTATTGTGTACATTCCCATTTTCCTGTGGATTTACCCAGGCAGGTTCTGACTTGTAGTATTTCTGGCAAAGTTCATTATCCTAATGTCCCCTTTGGGCATTCAGGTGCTCGTGATAGTTAGTGTAACATCCCGAATTTCCTAATAGGGCTTAGTGCCTGGATTAGGGGGCCGGGAGGCAATAATTGAGTTATTATGTGAATTATATTATAATATAATCATGCTTGTATGTTAGAGATATTAAATATGTGTTTGTGTGATTGAGACCACATTATTATGTGAAAATATTTGAGTTACTCGACGAGAGGCGGTCCCGATGAGCAAGTTAGCGGAAAAGTCACAACAGGATCTTAATACCCGGTTCGGGGTGAGCTTAGCGGTATTCTAGTAATTTAGTACATTACCAGGAATTAGTGGGTAATGGGAATTTATTGGTAACAGTGTGAGAATATTGGGAGTAGCGGGAATTATAGGATGCAAATTGTGGATAGCGGGATTTAAGGCAAAGGACAAAATTGCCTTTGTGAGCACTTGTTGAATAGGCTAAGGGCATGGGGCAAATTAGTCAATTCCACTTGGGGTTTAGGACTTGGCTGGCTGAATTATGTTGAGAAGGTTTGAGAAATTATAGGGAATTAAAAAGAAAAGACTTCAACATCCCTCTCTTTCTCTCTCACGTTCTCTTTATGCTCCATGGGTGTTTGAATAGTTTTTGAAAAATTGAAGAGGAAAGCTTGGGAAATCAAGGTGTTAGGCTTGGGGGAAAACAGAGGCTAGGCTCAAGTGTTTCATCACAGCTGAGGTAAGAATTCTGAACTGAAATTGTATGGTTAGTTTTGCTGAATATTTAGAGTAAGGATGTCTATGCATGCTTGATAATTAAGAGGTTGGGTTTGGTAAGTTTGATGAGCTTTACTGTGATAAATAGTTGAGTTTTATTGGTGAGAATGAGTATATATGTTGTGGGAATTGAATTGGAGGTGTGGGTCGGATTTGGTTAAGTTTTGGCTGGGTTCGATTGAAGAAAAACCCAGAAATTTCTGGGTTCGTGGGGGTGCGCCGCGACTCTTTTATGGTGAGCCGCGGCCTGCGAAGAGAATTTTAAGCCAGCAGGGCACGGAGGCAGGGGCGGGCTGCGGTGCCTCAAGGGCACGCCGCGACGCGCGTTGGTTTCCAGGGAGGCCGAGCCTCTCGAATTAGAGGCGGGCCGCAGCTCTTAAGGGGAATTTTGGCTTAAATGAGATTTTTAGATTGGGAACCTAACCATTTGGGCTCGGGATCGATTCTACTTTCTTGTTAAGTGGAATTCGATGTCTCGGAGGCTAAGAGTTGGTCTGGAAGTTGTTATTTACCTGTTATTGATGGGAACTTCCTTATCGCGGTTGTGACTAGGTTTTCGCTAAGGGCTTGAATTGGGGGTCGTACTCAGAGGGTCGTCGCTAATAACCCTCATACGGACCAAAGGTAAGAAAACTGCACCTGTTATGTGAATGCATGATTAGAGCTTAGTTAAGGTGATGGACATGATTATAATTATGTTGCGAATATCTGATTAGGTACGCTGTAACGTGCATAATTATGATTATGCTTATGACTGTTGTGTGAATGTATTATAATGCATTGTGTGATTATTTGATAAGTATGCTATATGAAACATGTGACTGTCTGTTATGACTGTGAAGCTTAGTTTATAAACTAGGGTATTATTAGGGTGTTAAGTGAGGATCAACTTATTAGTTGAGAATATGATGGGCTCTAGGAAACTCGTCTTATTAGCTGAGAGTCCCAAGGCTTTAGCTTATAAGTTGGAGGCACGTGGTGGCTTGACTTATAAGTCAAGGGCATAAGGAACTTAGTTTATAAGCTAAGATTGGCATAATTCACATGGAGTGCAAGCCACCATGGCTAGGCCACCCTGGGAGTGCAACATGCACTTGATTGGCTCGGAAGCCAACAACTTGAAAGAAAGTGCAACATGCACTTGTGTGAATCTATGGTCTCCAATTGGGTTTGATGAATGTACTGGTTTCAGTTATTACTGTTTGATAGTTGTTTTATTCAGTCAACTATGGATTATGTTTTCTTGTTGAGTCTTCTGGCTCACAGGTGCTTTGTGGTGCAGGTAAAGGTAAGGAGAAGCTCAACCAGCCATGAGTCGGAGGGCATCAGCAGTGGTATGTACATATGTAGTCCGCTCGACCACCACTGTCGAGATGCTCAGAGGAACTAGGGTTAAACCCAGCTTTTGCCGCCTAGGTCGGCTTATTGTGTAATCTGAGTATTGTAATTAGTTTTTAAACTGATGGTTTTGGGATCCCATGTAAAGAACTTGTTTTTAACTTAATGGAAATGTTTATGAGATGATCAAAAGTTTTTAATACCCAAACCTTAGTGGCTTAATCACATGTTTAGTCCAAATGACTTGTTAGTAAGTCCAGCACTGGTTTCAAAACACACCTGGTAATGGACCCTAATGAGCAGGGCGTTACAGCTAGGAGCGGGCTGATCATTATACCCTCCCTCTCTATTTAAATGATCCCATAGGTCAGGCCCTTGTTGATAACTAGTTTGTTATCATAATATCGAGAAGTGGGCTCAATAGTATTAAAACTCACCGATCTGCTCATTCCTCTATTGCATGTCTAGTAACCCCCTTATGCGAAGCCAACTGCTCGCTGTGCTATTGAGGAGGTGGTTGTTTACAGGAATTCTTATCCCAGTGTTTCGAGATCGCAAGACATAGCTCACCTCCTATCGAGGTTCGGTTTGGGTAGGTCATGCTTCACGAAAGACTTGGCGCTGGGCCTATGCCCTTGGGTGCTGTGGGATTTCAAAACTTGTTCTTCTTGCACCCCGTGCAGAACTTTGTAGAGCTTCCCAACTTCTCCTTCCATCCCGAGCTATATTTTCATGAGATCTATTACGCGGGACCTCAACCCTAGGATTTTGTGGCACATCCCTTGGAGGAGAATAATGTTGTATAAGAGAGGAAGGATATCGAATTGGCGAATGTGGATCTTTGAAATTTTCCTATCCTACTCCTTCCACGGCTCGTGGCTGCTTCACATCAACTAGGAGCTCCCTGATGTCAATTGGGGGAGGCCTATTATCCCACGAGTCCCGAGCTGGAAGGTTTTTGACCTCTTGACGTCGAGATTGACTTTCTCCATGAGACAGTCTGCCCACATTTGCAACATTTCAAACCCCTTGGGTCACATTCCTAACAGAGTTATTTATGCTTCTGTGAGGTCTCCCTCGGCTTCGAGTTTGTGTCAAGGTCATTGGCACCTGTTGGGCATTCATTTGGGTTGCAGGTGATAGTCTGGCCATAATCTCGCTAATCCTTCTATTCGCATAAGCCAATTGAGCCTTCAGTTGCTAGTTTTCAAGTTCGACCAATGGGAAGTAATGGGCCGGATCATAGCCTTGTCTTTCAGGTCAAATAGGAGATGAAGAACTTCCTTCACCCTCTCGCCAGTTACCTTCAGTGTCAGTTTGAGGATGCTTTTCCCAATTTCGCGATGTGCCCTCTCCAAAGGGCACAACAACGACGTACTCCTCCTTTTGAATGATAGGGAGGGTTTGTTCCTCATGGTGGGTTGAACACCTTGTGTTCACCATTTTTCCAGAAAAAAAAGATTTTAGAAAAGGAGAAATGAAAGGGGAATTAATGCCTAATTCTTCAAATGAAAACACCAAACTGTTGACATTGATTTTTAGTAAACGAAATCTATAGAGAGAATTAGCATTCCCAACTATGATGATCATGAAATAGAGAATAAACACACAATTTTTATGTGGTCCAGTGGTTAAAATTCACCTCGCCCACGATCCACTGTTATTCAATTTCTAGGTTTATAGTCTAAACTATTATTACAAAGCATCTGTAAAGTGTATTAAGCGCGAAAAATACAATGAATCAACCCCATGTATTTATAGGGAGTTTAGGCGTGTAAGGATTCCACCAAATAAGAGGTAGCTACCCATTTTTGTATTACATAAATTCAATACAAAATATTCCCAAATATCTCTTTAAATTCCACAAAACTTGGTCAAACCCAACTAATTAGGAAAGAATACCACATTTTAAAGATGTAGTTATTATAGCTTCAAAGACTTGCATACTACTTAGGTCTGTGACCCCGAGCTATTATTCAGGTCATGTCATGGGAGTGACCAGGGGAAATTCCTATTTGCTTTCAAGCTTAAGCTGCTACTTGCATCTTACGCGAGCTTAGTGTTAGATATACAAATCTCCATGTTCTGCATAACATTGAGCCTACACTTATATTGACCAAGTGTTTCAGGATAAAAATGTCATTTCTTCTGCTCAACATATTGGCGAGTTGAAATCATGCACATCGAGCTAAATATTACTTAGCTCGATTTTTGGGCACAACAAGGCTAACCAATCTGATTACAATGAGTTGAAAAGTAATATGATGATTTGGAAACTTATATCATTGTCTTTGGTTTTTTTTTTTAAATATAAGTTAATATGTTTGTGCATAATAATTTGTTAATTTCTAATATTTTTATGTACTTAATATAATAATGTTTTTTTTATCTAAAATAAAATCTTCAATAACAAATTCATCATAGATTTTAGTTTAAAAAAATTACTTATGAAACAAAATCTTGACATTTTTTTTTAAAATGCATTTATTAGATATTAAAAATAATTTTTTTTTGAAGGGGAATGAATTCTCATTAATTGGTTAAAAAAGGGGCACAGTCCTACAAGTCAGGCTAAATTCCAATAGCAGCAACAAATCTCCCAAGAGAGATGACCCAAATACAGGCTACCCAACCTGATTACAATGATAACTTAATGACAACGAACAAGATAATACCAAATCTAGACTCTCAAACAAAACAAAAAGGTGGGTTCTATTTTAAATATATAACAATCAAATGATGGTAATCCTAAATCGAATTGGAAACACCACCCCAAGGGACACAACTTAAACTGTTCATAAACAAGAGAAGAGATCCACACAAAATTGGAAAAAGTTGAGGTCTCAAAGGATATGGTGATAGAACACCATTATTGAAAATATAACACACAAGCAAAAAAAAAAAAAAAAGAATAGATACAAAATTAATATCCAAAATGAAAACAACAGCTCTACCCCGAGAATTAAGCAGTATTCCACCCTCAACTCCCGACTCCACACAAACACCTAAACTCGAGCCACCACAAAAACCAGAAAGAAGATGACGGAGAGGAGGCTCTATCCATGAATACCGCCCCATTGGATGAAGCTCTATATCTGTAACGTCCTACGTTTTTGGGTACCTTTAAACGACTCGGGTCGGGATTTTTCCCCCGGGTTAAGAATATTATTTTAAATAATATTATATTTTGTTTGTAAGTATTCCATGAGTTATTGCTAGCCAAAATATGAATTTTGTGATTTTAAAAGTCAAGATAAGACTTTCGGTCCTGGACCGACACAAAAACCCTGATCGGGTAAAAATCTCGGAAAATAAAACGAAAAATCATGGCAATTATATTTTGGGCATAAAATACATTCATAAAAGTTAAAGTTTGGTCAAAAATAATAAACCTAAAAGAAAATGGAAATTTGAGGGCATTTTGTGTTAAATGTCTAATTTTACCGAAATGGGGAATTTTATTCCATGAATGGACCTTAGGTTAAATTTTACTATGTGATTAATTAAATATGAGAGACATTAAATTTAATTAATTAATGTTAAGTTTGGTGATTAAAACTTAATAAGAGTGAAAAAAGGTGTCAAAAGCCAATTTGGATTTTTCTTCTTATGAAACCTTTATTAAAAAAAAAAAAAAAATGAAATGATCATATATGGCAAAGGGTGGCCGGCCATGTGGTGTTTTAGGTGGTGTGAACCCAACTTAATAAAGATAAATCTCATTTTAACTAAGTCAAGTCAAGTGGGCAAGTGGGAGGAAAACACTTGAGTGTTTTTGAGATAAATTAGATAGTATATAACTCTTCCATCCCTCTCCAACCGACCACACCACCCTCTCTCATTCACTCATCTGATTTTTTAAGACCATTCAAAGTGTTCTCTCAATATTCAACCTCAAGAACACCAAGGAAAACTTGGAGGCTAAGTCTTGGTCTAGGAAGTATTTTCCCTAAGGTAAACCTTCACTAATCTAGGCTTTTGTAAAGTTTTAAGCTTAGAGTTTCAAATAGCTAATTAACTATGTTGTTGGGGGAAGTTGGTTAGGGTTTTTGAAAGGTTTTGGAGGAGCCAAAGCTAATAGGAAGGTCCAAACCTTAAGCAAGAACACCAAAGAGGTAAAAAGTTTACTTTTGATGATTTTATTGTAGGGTTTTTAGTTTTAAGCATTATTTTGTATATCTAATGCTCAAAGTTTCTTGTTGGTGATGTAATAAGGTTATGGTAGTTGTTTAATAATTTTTATGAAGCATGTGTATTGATTTTTGAAAATGGGAACCAAAACCCCCAAGGGTTTTGTAGGATACCCTAAAACAAAACATGTTTTAAGCTGTGACTTCCAAGGGGTCAAGCAGCCACTGTATATTGGTTTTGTAAAATTAAATTGTACTGTGATGTTGTTGAGATTGAGTACATAAAATTGAGCTTTTGAAACACAAAAAAATGTTTAGAAATGAGTAAGTTATGCTATTTCAAAGTTTAGGTAAAAAACTGTTTTTTCGTATTCTCATTTTCGGAACCAAGTTTGGACAGCCACTGTATAGGGAAAATGAACCCAGTTTTTTCTAAAATTTTGTGGACATATTTCTGGCATAACCTATTAGTCCACTGTAAAATTTGGTAAGAAAATATTAAACGGTTTGAAAGTTATTAACTGTCAAAGTTTGGAAAAAAATAAGGACTTGAAAATAAGGTCATTTTTACCTCATTGTTGGAAAATGATTTCACCAATAAAAAATGCTCATTTTGACCTAAGATTTTACAAAGACCTAAATGACATAACAAAAATGGAATTGGGAAATTTTGGTAACAATTGGGTAAGTAAATTTCAAGTTATGAACTAACGAAATATGTAGTTAAAAATGTGAAAAATAGGTTTTTCACACTTAGTGTAAAAATGAGATTTTGGAACATAAGGTAAAAAGTAAAATTTTGCTTATTTCAAGATATAAATTGGTAAGTCTTGAAATCATATTTTCACTAAAATTACCCCTTTGAGTTTAAATGAATTATTTTTATTAAAGAGTTTTTATTCTTTCTAAAAATAAGAGATTTAATTTATTAATAGTTAATAAATTAAAAGAGGGTTTAAAACCCTATATTTTGAGAAAATAATTAAATGAATTATTTTTCTAGTAAGTAAAAATTGATTAATTGCTTTTGGAAAATTAATTAGTCAAGATGAGAAATTTATAACGGTTTTCCTAATTAAGACAAATTAGGCAATTTTCTTAAAACGGTTTTTAGATATTAAAACTTTAAGAAAAATAAAAGGAAAATTTAAAGAGTTTATTTTCTTTAAAAATAATTAAGGAATTTATTTGTATTTTCTGGATATAATACCGGCTAAAATCTTACATATTTTAACCGACTAGTCGAAAGTGCGGGTTAATAGCAATATCTTGAAAGAATAAGATTTTTAGCGGGTTGTGGGGAAATAACATTGTGATACCCGAGCCTAGGTATCGAGACCTTAGGATAGGTCTCCCCGAGACTTAGGGTTTAGTCTCGAATATTTTGTATGACTTTCCTTAATAGGTTTAAAACCAAATAAGGATTATAAATCCTTACAAATGACTTTTATTAAAATGACCAAACTGCCCAAAATAATAATAATGAATTATTAGTGCCATAATTAATCCGAGTATACTGTATGGATAACTACAGTATTGGCTAAGCGTAACTGGACTGAACGTTGGAGGGTGAAAACCTGCTGAGCGCTAAGGACTCCAAGTAAGTCAACTTATATTGTATGGCTGCAACATGAAATGATTATTGCCTTGTATGTTAGTATAGGGATACATGCATATACATAGGTTGTCATAGAAAGTTGCTTAGAGACGTTAGTCTAGTGAGTGCTGATTTAGAAAATATGAACGGTAGAAGTCCGTCATATCCTAGACGGTTGATCCCCGTCACACTGCTTGATTTTATTTATGTCCGGTTCATTACCGCGACGAGTGGCCATGAGATGAGGATAAGCTGGTTAAACCTAGGGGTGCCAAGATAAATGGGACCTAGGGGCCCTCATGCTTACTTAATCATTGGACGGTTAGAATCCGAGCAAGTGCTCTGATAAGTTATTCCCGGATAGCAGCCGTGAATATTGGCCATTCCGTGAGAGTGCCTAGAGATACTAGGGGTTGCCAAGATTGAGTGAGGCTGAACACCCTAGGGGCAGCTGCTCACCAGCACCACTGATTAACATAGAAGTCTCCGTAAAACCGTGTAAATTGGATTACACTCTTGAATATGTAGCGATGCCCTAGGTAACACGATAGTTACCCTTGATGAGAATATTTATTGGCTAGATCTTAGTGTGGGGACTCGGTTCTCTTTTACAGATTAGCAATTATGTTGGAGGGCGCGTTCGCCTGAATTGTTGGAAATTGTCTAGCGTTGGTCTCGAATTATATTGTGATATAATATATCTGCTTGCTCTGGGATTTTCTGAGTGCAGGGATATAATTGTTGATAAGATGTAGTTGTGATATATATATCTTCTTGCTCTGGGATTTTCTGAGTGCAGGGATATAATTGTTGATAAGATATAGTTGTGATATAATATATCTGCTTGTTCTGGGATTTTTCTGAGTGCAGGATTTTTATCTAGTTACGAATTAATTTATCATTGGTTATCAGGCATGACCATAAGTTTGCCAGGACGCTTTAGCGTTCTTGAAATTGATTGTGTAGGGTCCGGATGGGTCCGGAACCCTAATTCTCTACATGCTTTGTTTGAAAGTTGATCTTACTAAGCGTTTTCGCTTACCTAGTTGTTTCATGTTGTAGGTAAGAGCAAGGGCAAGGCAGAGCAGTGAGCGCTGGAGTCTTCCTTGCAAATGTACATGTGGACCGACCTTTTGGGAAGCCTTTTTATTTTTGGAAATGTTGTGTAATTTTCCTAAACTAGGCTCACTCTAATCTTTATAAAACATGTTTGTAACTAAATGTTAAGTATGGCCATACGACTTTTTAAAAAGTTTTTTTTTCTATGGGTTTTTGAGACATTTTGTTAAATGAAAACATTTATATTTCCGCATTATCGAGTCTTGAAAATCCGGGTCGTTACAATATCCATAACCAATCCTTAATGTTGGAGAACTACGCTACATAACTACCATAGCCGAGCAATAGGAAAATCTCCAAGGCTGACAACCTTTCCCCTCTTGGTCAGGGCTCAACGAGCCGCAAGCATAAGGGTGGCGACAACCCCCATAGCTAGGAGAAGAGGATGAAGAAAAATAGGGAATCCTAGAAGGGAAAGAGTCGGGCAATAAATGACGTCTCGTGGGAGTGAGTTTAAACTTGAGAGAGAGAGTTGGATATCAAAAATAAATTTAAAAACAAAAAACTACTTTTATTTAATTTTTAATATTATTACATTTCTTATTTTAAACTAAAACAGTGATATAAAAGGCTTTATATTATATATATATATATTTTAATATATACACATTATTTATCATTTTATAAATTATTATATATATTTATAGTATAAGTTCCAAAAATAAAACAAATTCCTTTGAGCATGAATGTATTGGTTTAAGATTTTTGTTTAGAAAAAATAAATAATTTTGGAGTGTTTCACATTGTAGACATTTGGAAACTAATTCTTTGAGTAGATTTTACTTGAACTAAAAAATTAGGGGTGTTCATTTTTTTCTTTCTTTCTAACCCACCAAAATAACAACCTGAACAACCCGAGTCATATCCTAACTCAATCATTAAAATTATGGATGAGTTGGATAATGGTTCCAACCTGACCAAATAAGCAATTTTCTAACTTGTTTAATATATATATATATATTTTATATTAAAAAGTTAAGATATTAATGCTTATATAAATAAAAACATTATTATCTATTTTTCTTTTCTTGAAAAATGTTTATTTATTTTTATTTAATTTAGGGTAAATACCATTTTGACCCTTGTGTTGTGTAAAAGTTACCAATTAAACTCTTTGTTTTGTTAAATGACAAATTGGACCATGCATTTTGTAAATTGGAATAAGCTAATATCATGAGCCTCATTTTGGTCAAACAATATTTTAATATGACCAAAATGCCCCTACTTTTTAAAATTAGTTAATTTAATTTAATTTAAAATACAATATTATTAAATTAAAAATAAAAATATATTTTTTTTCATAGAAGAAATTTTTTAATAAAATATAACCTAAATTATATTAAAATTATTATTAAATCAAAACCCTATCCCCAAATTCTTCAATTAACAATATACTTGTATAAAATTAGAATACTAAATTGAGTAACATTAGTTTGAAACAATGCAAATTCAAACTAGGATTTTCCAACAATATTAGATGTAGAAACTCACAAAAATAAAATAAAAAAACTAAACTAGGAAACATTTTTGACAAACCCGGATGGAATTCATGGCCAGAATGTTAATTAACCCTTAATCTACCTCCATTATTTGAAACCAAAATCAACACAAATCGGGCATGAAACATTCCTAGAAGATGGATGTTGCTGCTGCTGCTCCAAACCATCATCTTCGGTGGTCGAAGAACTGCCCAGCCATAGCCCTATCCCGTCATCCTCGCACTGACCTAGTAGACCAACCTACTATCAACCAAATTCAACGAGTCTCTTGTTAATAAGATCTACTGAGATCCTCGCTCATTATTATAAAGCCCCAAAATCCCTAATAAGGTTTAAGACCTTGATTAGAAGGCCAGAAGGGCAATAATTGATTTATTATGCCATTAAATGATTATATGCATGTTTAAGTGAATTATATTATAATATGATGATAAATGCATGCATATGGATTCATTTTTAATTATAAGGGCATTTGGGTAATTTGGCCTGTAGAGGGTGTTATTGTGTATTTTCATGCATGCAGGTGAATTATGAATAATACCACATTATATGTGGATTTGTTCGAGCCATTCGGCATGAGACGATCATGGAATGCCAGTTTTCGATCTGGTCATAACGGGGTTAATTTCGAGGCTCGGGGTGAGTCTCGGGGTAATTTTGAGGATTAGAACATTACTGGGAATTAAAGAGTAATGGGATATGATTTATTAGCATTTGAGGATATTGAGAATAACAAGAATTGGAGGGTGTTAATTATGATTAACGAGATAGGCGGGAAAGGATGATTTTTCCCTTGGTGGCCTTAAGGGGATTTGAAATGACCTAAGTGTATTTTAGTCTTTTCACCCTAAGGGATATATATTAGCCATTAGATGGCTGTGGAAGTTAACCAAAATAGAGCACCCTATTCACCTTCTCCCAATCATCATTTCCTCTCAATTTCTCTTTGGATTTTGAAGCTCTTTTTGAGGAACCAAGCTAGGGAACCAAGCCTTGAGGATTTTGGGTTGTGCTCTACCATTGAAGAGGGTCCTAAGCTGAGAGTGAGGTGAGTTTTTGGCCATTAAAAACTTAGTTCTTGCTCTATTTTTCTATTTGAGTTTCATTTGGGTTTTAGTTTGAAAGTTGAGATTCAATGGGAGTTTTTGGCTAGGGTAACTAGGGTTGTGATGCCTAGGACATGTGTAGATGGTTTTTGGGTTTGATTGGGACTTAAAATGAGGTTTGGAAGCTTTTGATTCAGGATGGAAATGGTGGAGTCGAAGGGGAGAAGAACCAGGGCATTTCTGCCTGGTTGTAGCGCTTTAGCGCCCACAAGGGGGCGCTACAACGCTAGCTGAGAGTTTTCCAATCTGGCTAGAGCGCTGGGGCGCTAAGGGGGTAGTGCTATAGCGCTACCCTGTTTCTTTAGATTCCTTTTTTGGGTGTTTTTGAGGGTTTTTGGCTCGGGGTTTCAATTCCTAAGGCTCGGGATTGAATCTACTCACCGTTTGGGTAAAATTCGGGGTCCCGAGAGTGAGGTTTAGGTTAAAACCCTTTTATTGTTGATTTCATTAATTGGAGGTTGTATTTGGTTATGACTAGGTGACCGATAAAGGATTAAAGGATCGATCGTTCTTAAGGGTCGTTCAATTGTGATTTTTCGCTCGAACTAGAGGTAAGAAAACTGCACCCAGTATGTGATGCACGAGAAACATGTGGTTAGGGCATGCGATGAATGTTGAATATGAGATTGATCAGAGCTTGAGTCTCTGTGTTTGTGCATGATGCCAATTATGCTAGCAATTGTTAAGTAAGCATGCTGAATGCCCTACATTTGGATAATTGACATATGATATATGCCTGGTAGCATTGCTTACTTGTGCGTGGCACTAAATTACTAATCAGAATCGGCAATGGTGTCAGAACTCACTGTGAAGCTGTGACTTACTAGTCAAGTTCGACAGCAGTACTAAGCACCAATCGTATGTTATTGACCTGTGAGTCAGGAACGGCATAAGCATCATGAACCCAGAGCCAAAAAGATTAGATCTAATCGACATATGCATTGAATGACTCATCATGAGCATTAATGCCGGACTGACCTCAAGTTCGATGAAAACTATAAGTGCTTGTCTAATTCTATGACTAGTCACTCAGAGCCATGGCCAGAAGGCCCAGGTGACCGCATCATCACATGGCTAAGGGTACAGAACCTACACTAGTGAGTCCCTGGTCACTCACTTGGTATACGTAGTGACTCCTGCATCAATCACTCATCTAAGGGTGTAGATCCCATGTTAGTGACTTGCTCATCAGTCACTCATCTAAGGGTGCAGATCCCATGTTAGTGACTTACTCCTCTGTCACTCACTTGATTAGGGCTATAAGCCCCAACATGGTTATCGGAACCTCAGGTGTATATCACTTATCTGTTTAGGATTGACTTGATAGTCATTCATACAGGAGGGCAGGGCCCACAACCATCATTATTTGAACTTATTTGCATGCGTGATTAAGGCTATTATTGCTAGGCATGCACGTTATGATTTGATGACATGTTATTATGGTTCATGAGCATTTTGAGTTTTGTTGCTGGACTTCGACTCATGGGTGCTATGTGGTGTAGGTAAAGGCAAAATAAAGCTGGACCATCCTTGAGTTGGAGAGCTTAGGTGACGATGTATACATATGCAGTTGCTCGATCGCCACAGTCGAGGGTTGAAACAGGAACTAGGGTTACACCCTATTTGTGGCTTAGGTCGGCTGGTTGTAAATATTTTATTGTAATGAACTTTTAAATTATATTTATGGGATCCCAATGTATACGTTAAACATTTTAGTGAAACGTTATATCTTAACAAAATTTTTTAACCCTAAACTGCTAATCATACTTAGTTACATGATTATGGCCAAATGACTCGATTAGCAAGTTTAGCACTGTTTAAAATGCACAACGTAACAGTCCCTGGAGTTAGGGCGTTACAACTTGGTATTAGCGTGAGCCAAGGTTAAGGGTTCCTGAAGACAAGCTGGGCATGTACTCTTGTCATTGAAGATAGCTTCACTCAGGGAATGGTAACAATTTTTATAGTTATGTGCTTAACTACTTAAATAGAATGTAAATGCTTTACTATATGATTAGGGAGCATGAGATTCTGATAGAGCCTGGCTCTTGACTATATGCTTACCTGCTCCATAAATATATATATAAATGTATTATTTGCATGATGGAGTTGGAGGCATGGTAGGTATATCGGAAGAGCAAGGATTATGATTGATGAATGAACGCCATGGGCAGGTTTTTTGCACTGCAGTGGTTTGTGATTGTAGTGCGGTAAGATTGTTCCTGTGGGGAAAGCTCTTGATATGCTCATCATGTTTAATAGATCAAGTTATTGACTGCAGATTTGATCAGAAGGTATGTATCCAAGGCAGATAATGAGGTTTGGTGGTTATGCAAAGGCTAGGAGTTTCGGCCAGGGGTTGAGTTCTTCATCTGCCCCTCAGAATTTTCAGCAGGTGCTTACAGATGTGCAATTAAGATTGCAGAGGCAGGAGGAAGAGATCAAGTGTTTGAAGCAACAACGGAATCTGTCGGGGAATACCTCTTCCTTTGTTGTGCCAGGAGTGGCACCAGTTTTGGCTCAGCTTAGGGTTGAGAACAGATGGGAATTTCTCCATGGAAGATTCCAGGAGTATTACCCTCCAGTCTTTGAGGGAGGCCTTGATCCATTCCGAGCTGAGCAATGGATGGGCATGATCAGTTCCATTCTCGACAGTATGGGGCTGATGGGTCACAATACGATGATCTATGCTACTTATGTACTGCAGGATGATGTCCGGACGTGGTGGGAAGTAGTATCCCAGACCTGAGACACAACTGTGATGGACTGGAAAGAATTTAGGCAACTGTTTAATGAAAGATATTACTGTGATGCGGCCCAGACTGCTAAGATGAATGAGTTTATGAACCTGGTTCAGGGCAATGCAACAATAATCGAGTATGTTAACAGATTTGATGGGTTGGCCAAGTTTTCTTTTGATATGGTACCCACAGATGTAGCTCGGAAGGAAAAGTTTACCCAAGGAATGAATTCCAGGATAGCTCGAGGCATTAGTGTTGCCTCAGTGCATGAAATCTCTACCTACGCTCAGGTGGTAGGGAAGGCTCTTGCTGTTGAGAGCATAGGAAATCAGATTGGGCAAGAGAGTGCTGGAGAGCATGGAGCTCAAGCAGTGATGCCTCCACTTGTTAGATTAAGCAAGAAGAAGGAGTGGAAGACTGACTTAGTATGCATTCGGTGCAAGAGCGTCATCTGGGGGAATGCCGAGCAAAGGCATGTTTCTTAGGTGACATGGTTGGATATTTCAAGAAGGATTGCCCAAGGCTAAGAAAGGATGAGAAAAAGGGGATGGACAACTCGACTTCAGCTCGAGTGTTCATTCCGATGCAGCCAGAGACTGAGATTGAGACTAGTTCCTCAGGGATGGCAGGTCAGCTTTCTAGTTTTTATTTTTGTATTGTGCTGACTAGTTTGGTGCCATGCTGTTCTTTGTTTGTTGCATCTAGAGAATCATAAATTTGATATGAAGATAGCAAGATTATGTTGTGATGAGTTGGGTTATGATAAAAAGGACTCATTAGTGATTTTGATAAAGCTGGTTATGACTGGCTTCGGTATGATTCAGGATATGGATTGGTTAAGTAAGTGTGAGGCAATGCTAAATTGCAAGGAAAGGATAGTAACCCTTGGGTTTGAGAATGGGAAACCCTTGTGGCAGTTGGCACTATGCAGGGATCTTGTATGTTGATGACATTTGTGTTTAGAGCTAGAGATCTATTGCAGGAGGATGCATAGAACTCTTAGCTAGTGTGGTGGATACCACTTAGGTTGTGCCAATGGGATCAGGACAGACTAGATTAGTTTGTGAGTTTCTGGATGTGCTTCCAGGGGATTTTCCAGGGTTACCTTTATATGAAGAGATAGAATGGTGATTGGATTGGTGCCAGGAATGGACTCAGTTATAAATGGCTCAGCAGAGTTGTAAGAATTAAAAGACTCAGTTATTGGGTAAGATGATATTCTCCGAGGTGGATCTTTGATTTGGTTAGTACCAGCGGAAGATCAGAGAGAAGGATATGTAGAAGACTGTTTTTTGTATTAGATAAGAGCACTGGGAGTGCTGGATGATGTTCTAAGAATATGGTTAACGCTAAGTTATGTTTGGATGAATAAGATGAATAGAGTATTCAAGGATTATTTGAATTGAATTTGTGAATGTCTTGATCGACAGTATTATAAGATATTTCTCAGTTGGAGATTTGCCAAGGTCAAGGAGCGCCTTTGGGGCAAGAGTTTCCTTGGACGGGCAGAATATTATATGTACTCTGTGAAAGAGTTCTGAGTCTTCTTACAGATCAGAACCAGTTAGTAGGTTGTTATGACTCCTCAGTGATAGGGAGAAGTGATTGCCTATGCAACGTGTTGGTTAAAGGATCTGACTAGAACTAGAGTAGAGTTTCTGGGGGGCCAGGTGGTCAACTTTATGTTTGAGATTATCATTTCAGAAAGGATCAAGGGGAATAATTAAGTGAAACACAGATAGGAAGTGAGTAAAAAGTTTTAGCTAGATTAGCTAAGGATTATGCAGTGTCAGGTATGAGTTTATTGAGGTATAAGGATCGGACTTGGGATTCGATAGACATTGGAATTAATTGGGAGATTCAGGATAAATCTCATGCTATTTTTTTATTCTTTTCATCCAAGCATCATGAAAGAGGTACTAGAGTTTGAAAGCTTTATATTGATGGCCTGGAATGGAGAGAGACGTATCAGAATACGTGGCAAAGTTCTTAACCTGTTAGCAGGTCAAGACAGAGTATCAGAAATTGGTAAGGCTATTGTAGCCTTTGAGCATTCCACAGTGGAAATAAGGAAACATCGCGATAGGTTTTGCGGTGGGGTTGCCCAGGACAGTGGGTCAACGTGAATTGAATTGGGTCATTATGGACCAGTTTTTAAAGTGAGTTCACTTCTGTCAGTAAGGACGAATAATACAACTGATCAACATTCAGATCTCTATGTGAGAGAGATAGTATGCCTTCATAGAATCCGAGGTGTATCTTATTAGAAGAAAACTTTGTTTTTACTTCCAGGTCTTGAGGAAGGTTGTAGAAGGCCATGTGTATACAGTGGAGTTTAGCACAATTGATTATCCTCAGACTGATGATAAATTAAAGAGAGAGAGTTATCTAGTTTTTGGAAAGGTACCTTATGAGATGAGGTATAATAGAGAATGTTTATCACCCGTTCATGGGAATGAGATGGGTGAGGGGTTGATTTTGGATCCTGAGGTAGTTCAGGGGACAATTGAGATTATTAGAGGATAGAGCTTGGATGCTCACTTCTCAGAGTAAATGGAAAAGTTTTATTGAATTGAAAAGTAGGAACATGGAGTTCTAAGTAGAAGATTATATATTCTTTCAAGTATCACCATGGAAAGGGGTGAGGAGATAAGGGCAAGTTGAGCCCTAGATTAATATGACTGTTTGAATCCTGGATAGGGTCAGTCAGGTTACCTTTGGATGGGCCTTAGTTTTGGCACTGCCAGTTGTATACAGTGTATTTTTATATTTCCATGTTGAGGACATGGGTTGAAAGGAAACTCATGAGTTGAGTTATGAGAATCTGGAGATTGAGGCTAAGTTATCCTGTGAGGAATAGCCAATTCAAATATGAGACAGAAAGAATAAGGTTCTGAGGAACAAAGTTATACCTTGAGTCAAGGTAAGGTTACAAAGACAATGAGGTGGAGGGAACGACCTGGGAAAACTAGAATCAGTTTTCTGGAATTCTTATTCCGGGCGGTTCAAATAAATTTCGAAGACGAAATTTCTGTAAGGAAGGGATAATTGTAATGCCCCAAAATCCCTAATAAGGTTTAAGGCCTTGATTATAAGGCCGAAAGGGCCAAAATTGATTTAATATGCCATTAAATGATTATATACATGTTTATTTGAATTATATTAAAATATGATGATAAATGCATGCATATGGGTTCATTTTTAATTATAAGGGCATTTTGGTCATTTGGCTCGTTGAGGGCAAGATTGTGTATTTTCATGCATGTGGGTGAATTATGAATAATACCACATCATATGTGTATTTGTTCGAGCCATTCGGCATGAGACTGTAACGCCCAGGATAGCCAAGACCGCTACGCTGTGCGTTTATAAAGATGCAGGACTCGATAATCAAGTCATTTAGTTAAATCGTGATACTGAAACCACTAATGAATTAGGGTTAAAAGGTTTTGGTCTCAAAAGTGTACATTCTACATAACAAAACATTTTATACATGGGATCCCAATAAGAAACAGCATTCGAAAGCCAGTTTACAAAAAAATCCCAAAGTTTAAACAACCATTAACCATTCTAAGGCAAAACAGACATTTCTGGTTCCCCTGTTCCTGTCTTCCCCTCAACCATGGCGGCTGAGCAGCTGGCCATGTACATTCAGCTCACAGAGCTCTCCAAGTCAGGGCTGATCAAGCTTGCCCTTGCCTTTACCTGCACCACGTAGAACCCGTGAGCCAAGGCCCAGCAAGAAAACATAATACTCATGACAAATGACAATAACAGATAAATAATTCTTTAAGCATGACCAAACACTTAACATTCCACATTAACCACACAACATGTATTCAGAACCAGCGATGCAACTAATCACTAATAACAATCAAGTCACATGATAATCAGGGTTGACAACTTAGGCCGCACCCTCTGTTTACCCCACTGACTCCGGACCACTTAAACCGAGCTCAATGCATAATAAGCTGTCTTGGCTACCAGTGGCCAAGCTGCGCCCTGTGCGCTAGTGTAACCCTTGTGTAATGACCCACTACTCTAGACTTTTGGACCATTAATGAAACTATACGTACAAACCTTAATAAGACTTACATTTGCGAAAATACCATAAATTTATTAGAAACTTGTAAAAACAAAAGTTACTTTCATAAAATAAGTAGGATATGGGTACCCATTGTCTTTAAAACAAAACATAACTTAAAGTAAAAAGGAGTTACATAGAAATTGCGGAAAATGCATGTAAAACCATAAAAAATAAAACAAGACTACATCCTTGAGAAATCGAACTCTCGACTCCTTGACTCCATCCACCATCGATACACATTCTCTAAGCGTCCACGAATCTTACCGCCTCTAAAGCTATTTTCCTGCACATAAAACAAAAAGGAATGAGCCTAATGCCCAGCAAGGAAAATCTAACACATAGTCATAAACATAAATTTCGTAATAAACATAAAGACGTATCATAACACTTATTACATACACTTATTATAATGACCATTATTACTTGGGGTCCCATAGACTAAACAAGTCATATGCCCATGAGATTAGTGGGGTCCTACTAGCTAAGTAGGTCATATGCCCATAATCTATTTGGGGTCTTGCTAGTCATATGGGTCATATGCCCAAGCCTACAAACATACACATTTCATAACATATTTATAACATATAGCATATCACATAAGATAACACAAGCATAAAACATATAGATTCTATCCTATTTTCCTTACCAAAGTTACCGGGATATGTGGACAGCGTTGGGACTTTGGAACACTCCTAATAACCATTATGAGAAAGAGTGAGTCTAATGAAGAAAAAGAGATGAAAAGGAATGGGAAGACTAAACCATTGAAAAACATGCTTACCGAAACTTATGTGCTCAAGAACTTAGATTTCCTAACCAAAATAAGAATGAGGTTAGGAGACTGAGTAGAAGGTTATGAGAAAGAAAATAACATAAAACAAATGAACTAGAGTTTTGGTTTACCTCAAAGACTTGTAAGACCAATCTACACCACAACCGAAATACTATAGAACCTTACTTCCCAAAGTGTTTGATAAGCTTATGATGTTTAAGCTTATGATTTCCCCAAACCAGGTGTTTACACTCTCACACTCACTTAGCACTAGCAGCCTCTGAACTTAGAGCAAAAGATTAATAATGGCTGGGTACTAGGTCCTATTTATAGAGTTTAGGAATGAAAGGATCTTGATTTTACTTGAATAAAAATAATAGCTTTTTAGGTGAAAATAGTTAGAATAATCGTTCAGCAGAGGCTGAAGACTCGTTCAAAAAGATGCTGGACTTATCAAGAGGTTGAATGGCTGAAAGGAAAAGAATTCAAAAACTTTTGAAAATACACTGAAGGAGGCGATATATCGCCCCCTGTAGGCGATATATCGCCTGGGCCAGTATGCCCGAGGCTGTCGTGCATCGTCTCGTGTTTTCCGTATCTACGTGCTGCGATATATCGCCCCCTATAGCTGCGACATATCGACACACGCTGATTAATTAAACACGAAATTACACATTTTTAGCTAAGTTTGAATGGAGTAAACAGCCTTGACTAAGCCCTCAACGTATTCAAAGCTGCTGACTGACCTTATAACATACAAACTTTACTCATTAAATTTAATCCTCAAAATACTTAATTCTTAATCATCCATTCATAACATGTGCTTAAAATCCTATTGGTCCTCATCTAAACCTTATAGTATAACAAATATTATCCTTAATATCAGTCATATAATCAAACCTTAGGTTATACTTAATATTCTTAAACTATAGGTTAAACTTAGAAAATCTATAAGTACTACTATGAGTGTCCAAATAATTCCCGGTCTGAACCAAAAATCCACAGTAACAAAGATAATACTATACATACTATAATACTACTAAATAATTAGCTAAGTAAAGTTCTTGGACTGTACACCTTGGCACTCTTAGGCCGTTGGTTTACTGTTTACATGGCATAATGCCATCCTTTCAAAGCATACATATTGGGGAGCCCTTAGTCCCATTACAAATACACAACTGGGTGCAGTTTTCTTACCTTTAATTTCCAAGTTCCCTGACTACGAGTGACGTCCCTCGAGCCGATCCGTTTCTCGAGCCCTGGCTTAACACCTAGTCACAACCAAGGTAATAAATTCAATTAATATTCTAATAAATGTTTACGGGTATAGTTCTAGCATCCGAGACATCGAATTCTGCCAAGCACGATGGTGGAATCGATCCCGAGCACCCTAAGTTAGATTCCCGCGCTTAAAATCCCCAAAAGATCAAGAATGCACCTAAGGGCAGCGGCCCTTGAAACCTAGCCGCGACCCGCCCCTAAAACAGAACCCAAGCCCCTCAGTAGGCAGACATGCATCGCGGCCCTGTCCTGTGGCGCCGCGGCGCTCCCCTTTGGCCAAGCCTCCCTGACTTCTTTGCTTCGTAGGTGTAACACCCTACTTCCTTAGAGCCGTTACCAAGTGAGTTTTAAGACAAAACAGTGTGCAATGAACTCGCTAACCGAGGTTTTTACAACAAAAGTGTGACTAATAAAAAGTTAGGGCTGTAATCTTTGAAAATGCGTCGTTTCATTAAAAACTTCTAGTATTAAACACTTGGGATCCCAAAATAAGGTTTGAAAACTATTTACATCTTGAAATAAGTTTATAGTTGATTAGTTATAAAAATCATAGATTATTACAGCCATTTTCGAATAAACCCCCAACCAAAGCAGTCGGGCAGGCCAAACATGTACGCGTCGCTTCACGCTCTCCGTACTCATGGTTGGTTGACTCAGTCTTTGCCCTTACCTGCAACACGGAGCACCCGTGAGCCGAAGCCCAGCAAGAAAACTCATGCAGTTCATAACATATGCAAAATATACAGTTAATCATATCAGATAGTCCATAGATAAACAAGTCAACCATTAGACTAAGCAAACACGGCCATGCCGCCCCAGAACCCTTACCACAGCCTGGGGTCTCGGTCCTCACCGTAAGGATCTCTCATGTATCCTCTGGGTCCTACCCTGACTATAAGCATCCCATGTGCTAAGTGTTACTTCCGGCCCCGCTGCCGTTCTCGGCCTTGCCGCCCTCGGCCATAGCCGTTCATTTCACTATAAACATATATAGCATAAATCAAACAACATTCAAACAAATATCAATTCATTTAAATCTGCACCCTAACATGTAATGCAATATAGGGCCGTGCCCGGCAATCATCTCATCATGCAATATAGGGCCGTGCCCCGCAATCACACTATGGGCCCACGCCCTATCCTACGGGTGTTATAGTTTTCTTACCTTTCCATTCAATAGCTTAGATCACCTGACTCCTTGAGCACGATCCCACACGAGCCTTAGCGCACACCTAGGCACAAACATAGGTCAAAGTCAACACCGAACCCCAAGTCCGAATACCTAGCCTCGGGACCAATCCCGAGCCCCCGGGAAGTCCTAAATCCCCAAAACAAAGTGGCGGAATCGAGCCCCGAACCCTAGGTCAAAATCCCTCATCAAAAACCCAAAAATCCACCTCTGTGAACAGTGCAGCGCTACAGCGCTCTAAAGAGGGAGCTGTAGCGCTACAAGCAGAACACTCCCCCCAGAACAGGGGCTAGCGCTACAGCGCCCACTGACTAGCGCTGTAGCGCTAGTTGCAGCCCAGCAGAACCCGAAAATCGCATCTTGCGATTTCCTTCAACCAAATCAACCCCAAACTTGTCCAAACCTTTTCCAAACCCAAAATCAAGCTTATAAACATCTCACACTCATCACAAGCATCCCAAGAACTCAAAACCCAAGCACATTCAACCTAAATCTCAAAATTCATCATGAACAACCCTAAACCCAGAAATTCAATCAATAACAAAGTTAAAGGCTTAGAATTCTTACCATTGATGCAAATTTGGACCTTGATTCAACCCTAGACCTCCTTAGCTTGTTCATCATCAAAGCTTGCCCAGAAATTCCCTAAAATTCCCATCAACTCAGCTCAAAACACAGCTCAAACCATCAAAACCCTTAAAACTGAAATCTCTAAAACTTACCTCAAAAGTTGATGTGTTCTTGCCAAATCTTCAAGTCTAACCCAAGATCCTTGATGCTCATCCTATCATTGCTCTCCACTAAGCTTTGCTCCAAGAAAAATGGAGAGGAATGGTGCAAAAATGCACAAACCGATCCTTTGGAAAACCCCTCTGTTTTCTCTCTTTTCTTTCTTTTCTTTTCTTCAGCATTCTCACTCTCTAACAATCCCACTCACTATATAAAGCCTTATAAAATCTATCTTTAAAAGCCAAATGACCAAAATGCCCACCCTATTAAATTCTAAATCCTTTTGTCCAAATAGGGCCATTTTAGTCATTTTACCCAATTCCCGCTAATCCTCAAGTGTCTCTAATATTTTCCCGTTGCTTTCCAACACCTGATAAATCACCAAATAAGTATCCCCCATCATAAAAATTAATCTCAATCTATTCTCTAACTTCCTGCTTATACCCCCAGGCTCGCCCCGAGCCGGGTATAAATTCCCGTCATGACTTTCCGCTAGCCTGCTCACAGGGATCGCCTCGAGTCACAAATCACTGATACACCCACATACCACTGTGGTCTCAACAATCATCACATATCAATACAGTTATGCCCAACATGGCCAAAATTACAATTATGCCCTTCTAACACGATCCGGGCCTACATGCATACTAATATACCTAGTCATGCATCTCAGATAAACAAATAGTCATATAACATGCTTTAAATCATAATCATGCATTTAACTCATCAAAGTCACACAGAAATCCCATCATGCCCTCCTGGCATGCTAATCAAGGCCCTTAAGCCTTATTAGCGGATTTGGGTCGTTACAATAGGGCCGCAGGGCTCTAGAACAGAGCCGCGGCCCACCCTTCGGGACCAGAAAATACACCATATCTAACATCCTAACCTTATTCAAAACCACCCCAAAGCACCCTAATTCAAAACCCATTAATCACAAAACTTTTAACATGATTCTAACAGCATAATCCAATAGAAATCTAGCTTAAAAACCTACTAAAATCCCATTTTGATTCCTGAAACCCAGCAGCTCAAAACACCAAAAACCAGTCATGCAAACTCAGATTTTAACCTCTAAATTATGAATTGAAGCTTACCTTCTTTGTTGAACCACTTCCTTAACAGATTCCTGAGCTGAAATCCAAGCTTCTAAGCTTTAATTCAATCCTTAAACATCAAAACCATAAACACCCTTAATACTCAGCCAAAACTCAGAATTCTAATGCTCAAGAATATGATTCAGCCCTTACCTTAATCTTGGTTGAGTTTCCTTAGCTGAGCACTAGATTAAACCTTCAAGATTCCAGCCCAAACCATTGAATTCCCAGCTGATTTCCCTTGAATTCCAGTGTTTTTTCTTGAAAGAGAGAAGAGAAGGAAAAGAAAAGCAAAATAGGTCGGTTTGTATTTTATTCTACCGGTTTCTCTTTTGTTCAGTCTAACCCTTGGTTAATTAAGTCAATCTTAAGGCTCGGGGTGCCGGAAACGTCCCCGAGGGCAAAACGGTAAATTTCCCCAATATTCCCGCCTAAGCTTCCTAACCTTAAATATATCTCCATATATTTATTTCCATAACCCGATAACCCAAATAATCATCTAGTACCCGAATTATCCCTTGACTTGCCGCAAGTCAAGTATTAAGCCCCGTTGTGACTTCCCGCTAACTGGCTCCCTAGGATCGCCTCAAGTCGCACGCTGCAGACCTACCCACATAATAATGTGGTTCTCACAGATATAACATTTAACCAAATTTACGTTCATATAATCATACAAGCATGCTTATCATATAATCATGCATTAAATCAATAAACTTGCACATAAATCAATTATGCCCTCCCGACACACTAATTAGGACCCTTAAGCCATAACAATAATTTTGGGTCATTACAACTATCCCTTCCTACTGAGAATTTCATCCTCAAAATTTACCTGAATAGCTCAGGATACTGATCCCGCATCACTGTCTCTAACTCTCAGGTCACTTCCTCGACCTTGCTATTTCTCCACAACACTTTAACTAACGGAATCGTCTTATTACGTAGAACTTTGTCCTTTCGATCCAAAATCTAAACTGGTCGCTCTTCATAGGAAAAATTTGTTTGTAACTCCAAGTCCTCATACTTCAGCACATGCGTCGAATCTGAAACATACTTCCGCAACATGGAGACATGGAATACATCATGAACTCCTGAAAGCGACTGTGGCAAGGCCAACCTGTAAGCCACCTGTCCAATCTTCTCTAGGATCTCGTAAGGTCCTACAAACTGAGGGCTCAGCTTGCCCTTTACTCCAAACCTCCTCACCCCTCTCAGTGGTGAAACTCGTAGAAACACGTAAGCATTCTAGCTTGAATCTTCTCAATAGCCTCATTGAACTCCAACTTGGAACTCCACGTCCCTATGTTTAGGATCAGTGTAGCTTTTCTGTCTACTCTACGAAGCAAGCATTCTAGCTCGAATCTTCTCAATAGCCTCATTGGTCTTCTGAACCATGTCTGGCCCCAAATACCTTCTCTCTTCCATCTCATCCCAATGAATGGGTGATTTTCACTTTCTCCCATATAACATTTCATAAGGGGCCACTCCAATCGTGGACTGATAACTATTGTTATACGAGAACTCAATCAACGGAAGATACTTACTCCAAGATCCCTCGAAATCAATCACGCACGACCTAAGCATGTCCTCCAACACCTGAATCGTCCTCTCTGACTGTCCGTCAGTCTTAGGATGAAAAGCTGTGCTAAACTTCAATTGGGTCCCCATGGCTCTCTGCAGAGCTCCCCAGAACTTGGAGGTAAAGATAGGGTCTCGATCAGATACCATAGACTTTGGAACCCCATGGAGACGAACTATCTCCCTCACATACAACTCTGCATATTGTTCCACTGTATAGGTCGACTTCACTGCCAGATAATGAGCTGACTTGGTGTATCTGTCTACTATTACCCACATCGAGTCACAAAGTCCCACTGTCCTGGGTAGTCCCCCCACAAAATCCATCGTAATGTCCTCCCACTTCCACTCTGGAATACCCAAAGGCTGAAGCAATCCCGCTAGTCGCTGATGCTCAACCTTTACCTGTTGACATGTCAAACATCTAGCCACATACTCTACCACATCCTTCTTCATCCAGGGCCACCAATATAATTTTCGTAGATCCTAATACATCTTCGTGGTACCTGGATGAAGTGAGTATGGAGTAGTGTGAGACTCATCCAGTATCTCTTGTCTGATCCCCTCATCTGTCGGAACACTAATCCATCCCTGATATCGAAGCATACTAGTCTCAGAAACAGAATAATCCTTAGCTGTCCTCGCTAAGACATGTTGCCTAACATCTAGCAGGGTCGACTACAAGGTAATATTAGCTAACTGGCCTACCAAAAATTCTGTCATTGCCCTGGCCATCTCATCAACTAACTCTCTTGAGATCTAGGTGGAACTATACAACTGTCCTGGGCCCCTCCGGCTCAATGCATCCGCCACAACATTGGCTTTCCCCGGGCGGTAAAGGATATCGCAGTCATAATCCTTAACCAGCTCCAACCAATGCCTCTGTCTCATGTTCATATCCTTATGAGTGAAGAAGTATTTCAAACTCTTATGGTCAGTGTATATCTCGCACTTCTCCCCATACAAACAATGTCGCCAAACCTTCAGTGCGAATACCACTGCTGCCAGCTCCAAATCATGAGTAGGGTACCGCTGTTCATACCCCTTCAGCTGCCGCGATGCATAAGCTATAACTTTCTCATTCTGCATCAGCACACAGCCTAAACCCATCCTCGATGCATCACAGTAAACTACAAACTTTCCTTCCTCCGAAGGAAGACTCAGCACAGGTGCAGAAATAAGCCGTCGCTTCAATTCTTGGAAACTGTTCTCACACTTTTCAGACCAAACAAACCTCTGATTCTTTCTTGTCAATTCTGTCATCGATGAAGAAATATTTGAGAATCCCTCCACAAATCGCCTGTAATAACCTGCCAACCCAAGGAAACTCCGCACCTCCAAGGCGTTCCTTGGCCTCGGCCAATCTCTCACCGCTTCTACCTTGGACGGATCCACCTTAATCCCTTCTGCGCCAACTATATGTCCAAGAAAAGTCACCTCCGGCAACCAAAACTCACACTTCTTAAACTTAGCATATAACTGGTGTTCCCTTAATCTCTATAAAACCTGCGAAGATGCTGTTCATGCTCTGCCTCTGAACTGGAGTATACTAGAATGTCGTCAATGAAGACAATGACGAACTGATCCAGGAAGTCCTTGAACACCCTGTTCATCAAATCCATAAAAGCTGTTGGGGCATTGGTCAAACCAAAAGACATGACCAAGAACTCATAGTGCCCATATTGCGTCCGGAAGGCCGTCTTCGGTATATCCTCATCTTTGATCTTCAACTGGTGATAACCAGATCATAGATCAATCTTTGAGAACACCGTCTTTCCCTGCAGCTGATCGAATAAGTCATCAATCCTTGGTAGAGGGTACTTATTCTTGATAGTCAACCTGTTCAATTCCCTGTAATCTATACACATTCTCAATCACCCGTCATTCTTCTTAACAAATAACACTGGAGCACCCCATGGTGAGTAGCTAGGTCTGATGAATCCCAAATCAAGAAGCTCCTGCAACTGTATCTTTGGTTCCTTCAACTTAGCTGGTGCCATTCTATATGGTGTCCTTGATACTGGCTCTGTCCCCGATGCTAACTCAATCTCAAACTGAATCTCCCTATGCGGCGGTAACCCTGGTAGATCCTCAGGAAATACGTCTAAAAACTCACACACCAATCTAGTCTCTCCTGACCCTGCTGGCATAACCTTAGTGGTATCCACTACACTGGCCAGAAAACCTATGCATCCCCCCTGCAACATGTCTCTAGCTCTCTGAAATCATGGGTACGCGGGGTTCACATACTGCACCCACAAAGACAAAAGGATCCTCGCCCTAAGCTCAAAAGTCACCATCTTCTTCCTGCAGTCAATAGTAGCCCCATATCAGACCAACCAGTCCATTCCAAAGATCATATCAAAATCCTCCATGTCCAACTCAATGAGATCTAACAAAAGTTCCCTACTATCAACCATCACTGGTAGTGCCCTAATCCATCTCCTAGAAACTACCAGTTCCCCTGTAGGCAATAAAGTCCCAAAGCTTGCGGTCCGATACTCACTAGGTCTACACAGTCTATCAATCACTTTACTAGAAACAAAGGAATGTGTAGCACCAGAATCAATCAATACAGTAAAAGGAGAGCCAATGCTAGAAAGCTGATCTGTCACTACCGAGGGACTAGCCTCGGCCTCTGCCTGTGTCAAAGTGAATACTCGAGCTGGAGTCAAGCTATCCACCTTTCCTGCTTCACCTTTCTTCACTATTGGACAGTCTATCCTGAGATGCCCCACTGTTTCGCACACAAAACAAGCTTTGGCTCGACATTCGCCCAGATGACATCTTCTACACCATGGGCACTTTGGATAGGTCCGCCACGCCTCACCGCCACCTTGACGGCCACCCTGACGACCCCGATCCCTCCTATTAGGACCAGCATCGGTTGAAGTGTCAGGAGTCTTTCTCTTGAAGTCACTGGGGCCTCCGCCCCTACCTGTCCCTGAATAAGGAGGCATCACTCTGCGGCCCTCGCGCCTCACCGCACTTTCCCTCCAAAACTTTTTCTCCGCTTCCTCAGCGGTAAGAGCCTTCTCAACGGCCTGGGCATAAGTTGTTCCTCCAGGTATTGTTGTAATCCTAACTTCCCGGGCTATCAAAGCATTAAGCCCCCTAATAAATCTATCATGCCTAGCAGCATCAGTAGGCATAAGATCTGGTGCAAACTTCACAAGCCTGTCAAATTTTAGGGCATACTCAGTAACAGTCATATTGCCCTGCACCAAACCCACAAACTCATTAACTTTTGCTGCCCTCACAGAAACATTGTAGTATTTCTGGCTAAACAAGTCTCAGAAGCCTTCCCAACTCAAAGTAGTGACATCCCTGGTCTGTGAAGCCACCTCCCACCAAATGCGGGCATCCTCTCTCAACATATACGTGGCACATGCCACTCTGTCATGTCCCTCTATCCTCATAAAATCCAGGATGTTGTGATCATAGTCAGCCATTTCCCAGCCTTCAATGGATCAGGTCCCCCCTCAAAGATTGGAGGTTGCTGCTTCCTGAACCGCTCATATAACGGCTCCCACCTGTTTCCAACCTCCCAAGACTATACAACTGGTACCACTGCAGGTGGTACAATAGGGGCAGTACTCTCTGATGGAGCCTGCTGTCGTAATAAGCGAATCTGTTCATCTTGGCAATGCAACCGAGGCTGCATATCTGCCATAAGTTACTGCCAGTTCTCAGGGACAGGTGGAGGAATATGGCCCTGGTCATCACCCCCGGTCCCACACCTAGTGCTGGCTAGTCGCGTAGATTTTCTTGGACGCATAGCTATCCAAATCAATCTGCAATCAACGACTCGGCAGTCAGACCATGATGACAGGGTAAAAACTTCTCCAAAATCCACCAAGGGAACATAACCAATCATAACCAATCAAAATATAGGAATTTATCCCCATGCATCGGCTGCTAATAAGCATGCCCCAACATTACCACACAACAGCTATAATATGAACATTCACCAATACACAGTACACAGTTAATCATCCAAATATTCATTTACATGCACAACAATGCTAATAGGCATGCCTTAATATTTTCATACAGCAGTCAAGGGCCAGACCCTATCAGTATCTCATACATCCTATTAATCCAATAAACAACAGCATTCATAATCCATTCCAAGCATATAAGCATATAAGCATACAAACACATTACCAAACCCTGAATTGAACTTGTCTCTAGCAGTGAATGTACATATCCAGCCAGTCTTCAGGAACCCTTAAACCTAGGACGCTCTGATACCAAGTTGTAACACCCTGGATAGCCAAGACCGCTATAGTGTGTGTTTATAAAGATGCAGGACTCGCTAATCAAGTCATTTAGTTAAATCCTGATACTGAAACCACTAATGAACTAGGGTTAAAAGGTTTTGGTCTCAAAAGTGTACATTCTACATAACAAAACATTTTATACATGGGATCCCAATAAGAAACAGCATTCGAAAGCCAGTTTACAAAAAAATCCCAAAGTTTAAACAACCATTAACCATTCTAAGGCAAAACAGACATTTCTGGTTCCCCTGTTCCTGTCTTCCCCTCAACCGTGGCGGCTGAGCAGCTAGTCATGTACATTCAGCTCACAGAGCTCTCTAAGTCAGGGCTGATCAAGCTTGCCCTTGCCTTTACCTGCACCACGTAGCACCCGTGAGCCAAGGCCCAGCAAGAAAACATAATACGCATGACAAATAACAATAACAGATAAATAATTCTTTAAGCATGATCAAACACTTAACATTCCACATTAACCATACAACACGTATTCAGAACCAGCGATGCAATTAATCACTAATAACAATCAAGTCACATGATAATCAGGGCCGACAACTTAGGGCGCACCCTCTGTTTACCCCACTGACTCCGGCCCGCTTAAACCGAGCTCAGTGCATAGTAAGCTGTCCTCAGCTACCAGTGGCCAAGCTGCGCCCTGTGCACTAGTGTAACCCTTGGCACTCTTAGGCCGTTGGTTTACTATTTACATGGCATAATACCATCCTTTCAAAGCATACATATTGGGGAGCCTGTAGTCCCATTACAAAAACACAACTGGGTACAGTTTTCTTACCTTTTATTTCCAAATTCACAGACTACGAGTGACGTCCCTCGAGCACGATCCGTTTCCCGAGCCCTAGCTTAACACCTAGTCACAACCAAGGTAATAAATTCAATTAATATTCTAACAAATGTTTACGGGTATAGTTCTAGCATCCGGGACATCAAATTCCGCCAAGCATGGTGGTGGAATCGATCCCGAGCACCCTAAATTAGATTCCCGCGCTTAAAATCCCCAAAAGATCAAGAATACACCTAAGGGCAGCGGCCCTTGAAACCTAGCTGCGACCCGCCCCTAAAACAGAACCCAAGCCCCTCATTAGGCAGACACGCGCCGCGACCCTGCCCTGTGGCGCCGCGGCGCTCCCCTTTGGCCGAGCCTCCCTGACTTCTTTGCTTCGTAGGGCCGCAGCGCTCTAGAACAGAGCCGCGACCCAACCCTTCGTGTCCAGAAAATCCACCATATCTAACATCCTAACCTTATTCAAAACCACCCCAAAGCACCCTAATTCAAAACCCATTAGTCACAAAACTTTTAACATGATTCTAACAACATAATCCAACAGAAATCCAGCTTAAGAACCTACTAAAATCCCATTTTGATTCCTGAAACCCAGCAGCTCAAAACACCAAAAATCAGTCATGCAAACTCAGATTTTAACCTCTAAATTACGAATTGAAGCTTACCTTCTTTGTTGAACCACTTCCTTAACATATTCCTGAGCTGAAATCCAAGCTTCTAAGCTTTAATTCAATCCTTAAACATCAAAACCATAAACACCCTTAATACTCAGCCAAAACTCAGAATTCTAATGCTCAAGAATATGATTCAGCCCTTACCTTTATCTTGGTTGAGTTTCCTTAGCTGAGCACTAGATTAAACCTTCAAGATTCCAGCTGATTTCCCTTGAATTCTAGTGTTTTTTTCTTGAAAGAGAGAATAGAAGGAAAAGAAGAGCAAAATAGGTCGGTTTGTGTTTTAGTCTACCGGTTTATCTTTTGTTCAGTCTAACCCTTGGTTAATTAAGTCAATTCCCAGGCTCGGGGTGCCGGAAACGTCCTTGAGGGCAAAACGATAAATTTCCCCAATATTCTTGCCTAAGCTTCCTAACCTAAAATATATCTCCATATATTTATTTCCATAACCCGATAACCCAAATAATCATCTAGCACCCGAATTACCCCTTGACTTAACCCAAGTCAAGTATTAAGCCCCGTTGTGACTTCCCGCTAATTGGCTCCCTAGGATCACCTCAAGTCGCACGTTGCAGACCTACCCACATAATAATGTGGTTCTCACAGATATAACATTTAACCACATTTACGTTCATATAATCATACAAGCATGCTTATCATATAATCATGCATTAAATCAATAAACTCACACATAAACCAATTATGCCCTCCCGGCATACTAATCAGGGCCCTTAAGCCATAACAGTAATTTTGGGTCGTTACAGAGACGATCATGGAATGCAAGTTTTCGGTCTGGTCATAACAAGGTTAATTTCGAGGCTCGGGGTGAGTCTCGGGGTAATTTTGAGGATTAGAACATTACCGGGAATTAAAGGGTAAGGGGTTATGATTTATTAGCATTTGAGGATATTGAGAATAACGGGAATTGGATGGCGTTAATAATGATTAACGAGATAGGCAGGAAATGATGATTTTGCCCTTGGTGGCCTTAAGGGGATTTGAAATGACCTAAGGATATTTTAGTCTTTTCACCCTAAGGGATATATATTAGCCATTAGATGGCTGTGGAAGTTAACCAAAATAGAGCACCATATTCACTTTCTCCCGATCATCATTTCCTCTCCATTTCTCTTTGGATTTTGAAGCTCTTTTTGAGGAACCAGGCTAGGGAACCAAGCCTTGAGGGTTTTGGGTTGTTCTCTACCATTGAAGGGGGTCATAAGCGGAGATTGAGGTGAGTTTCTGGCCATTAAAACCTTAGTTCTTGCTCTGTTTTTCTATTTGAGTTTCAGTTGGGTTTTGGGTTGAAAGTTGAGTTTCAATGGGAGTTTTTGGCTAGGGTAACTTGAGTTGTGTTGCCTAGGACATGTGTATATGGTTTTTGGGTTCAATTGGGGGTTTAAAATGAGGTTTGGAAGCTTTTGGTTCAGGTTGGAAATGCTGAAGTCGTAGGGGAGAAGAACCAAAGCATTTCTGCCTGGTTGTAGCGCTACAACGCCCACAAGGGGGCGCTATAGCGCTAGCTGAGAGTTTGGCAATCTGCCTAGAGCGATGGGGTGCTAGGGGGGTAGCGCTATAGTGGTACCCTGTTTCTTTAGATTCATGTTTTGGGTGTTTTTAAGGGTTTTTGGCTCGAGGTTTCAATTCCTAAGGCTCGAGATCGAATCTACTCACCGTTTGGGTACAATTCGGGGTCCTGGGAGTAAAGATTAGGTCAAGACCCTTTTATTGTTGATTTCATTAATTGGATGTTGTATTTGGTTATGACTAGGTGATCGCTAAGGGATTAAAGGATCGATAGTTCTCAAGGATCGTTCAATTGTTATTTCTCACTCGAACTAGAGGTAAGAAAACTGCACCCAGTATGTGATGGATGTGGTGCACGAGAAACATGTGGTTAGGGCATGCCATGAATGTTGAATATGATATTGATCAGAGGTTAAGTCTCTGTGTTTGTGCATGATCCTAATTATGCTAGCAATTGTTATGTAAGCATGTTGAATGCCTTACATTTGGATAATTGACATATGATATATGCCTGGTAGCATTGCTTACTTGTGCGTGGCACTGACTTACTAGTCAGAATCGCCAATGGTGTCAGAATTGACTGTGAAGTTGTGACTTACTAGTCAAGTTCGACAGCAGTACTGAGCACCGGTCGTATATTATTGACCTGTGAGTCAGAAATGACATAAGCGTCATGAATGCAGAGCCAAAAAGATTAGATCTAATTGTCATCTGCATTGAATGACTCATCATGAACACTAATGCCAGACCGACCTCAAGTTTGTTTAAAATTATAAGCACTTGTCTAGTTCTATGACTAGTCACTCAGAGCTAGGGCCAGAAGGCTCAGGTGACCGCATCGTCACATGGCTAAGGGTACAGAACCCACACTAGTGACTCCCTGGTCACTCACTTGGTTTACGTAGTGACTCCTGCATCAATCACTCATCTAAGGGTGCAGATCCCATGTTAGTGACTTGCTCACCAGTCACTCATCTAAGGGTGCATATCCCATGTTAGTGACTTGCTCATCAGTCATTTATCTAAGGGTGCAGATCCCATGTTAGTGACTTACTCCTCTATCACTCACCTGATTAGGGCTATATGCCCCAACATGGTTACCGGAACCTCAGGTGTAAATCACTCATCTGTTTAGGATTGACTTGATAGTCATCCATACAGGAGGGCAGGGCTCACAACCATCATTATTTGAACTTATTTGCATGTGTGATTAAGGCTATTATTGCTAGGCATTTGGCTCACGAGTGCTATGTGGTGCAGAAAAGGCAAAAGAAAGCTGGACCATCCTTGAGTTAGAGAGCTTAGGTGACGATGTGTACATATGCGGCTGCTTGACCACCACAACCGAGGGTTGAAAGAGGAACTAGGGTTAAACCCTATTTTGCCGCTTAGGTCGACTGGTTGTAAATATTTTCTTGTAATTAACCTTTAAATTATATTTTTGGGATCCCAATGTATACGTTGAACATTTTAGTGAAACGTTATATCTTAACTAAATTTTTTAACCCTAAACCACTAATCATACTTAGTAACACGATTATGGCCAAATGGCTTGATTAGCGAGTTTAGCACTGTTTAAAATGCACACCGTAATAGTCCTTGGAGTTAGGGCATTACAATTATTGAACGATGATGATGGAGGTATCCACGTTTGACCCAGGCACCACGAACAACAATGATGGAACATCAATGAACATACATTGATTTGCAGCCCCTACCGCTAGAAACTCAACCCGGCCATTGAGGACGACTTTGGTGTCGATCTCCTTTCAACGACAAATGCACTGTTGAATTTCACTTCGGTGTGGAGTGAAGGAAAGAGCAGGGATGTGAGTGTCAAGGTGAAGGAAGAAGAGTACCCAAATCTAGTTGCAAGAGAAGTAGAATAAGAGAAGAGGGAAAATAAAAAAAAATTAATTAAATTTTTTAATTTTCATTTTGTATTTCTATAAGGATATTAATTTTGATTTTCATTTTTGATGGGTTGGTCTTAATTTTGTTGTTGTTGTTAATCTTTGGGTTTATATTTAATTTGGATGTTAGGTTTAAGTTTAAATTATATTTGGAATTAAGATATTTATGTTTAATTAAAAAATAGTTTTATTATTATTTTTTTAAATCAATAAAATGAATTTTTTTATTTTAAAATCTATTTTTAATTATTTAATTAATTCAATAATTAAAAATTTTGAGGGTATTTTGGTCATATTGAAAAATAGTTTGACTAAAATTGGGCTCAGTGTACTATTTTGTTCCATTTTACAAAACACAGGTTTCAAATTGTCATTTAATTAAACAGAGGGCCCGATGAGTAATTTTTGTAAAACAAAGTGGTCAAAATAGTATTTACACTTTGATTTATTATTCTTTTTAATAAAAATGAAAGAGAGATTTTTGCTTTTTTTTTTCTTTCTAAAATTAAAACGGGTCGTAAGTTGATTGGTTGAGTTAATATACATATTTATATATTTATTTTGGACGGATTACAAGTTGCAAAATAGCAACCCAAGATTTGGTTGGGTGAGTCGCTCAACCTGAATGATAAACCACCCTAGTCAAAATGAGAAAAGTAAAATTCCATGGAGCTCGCTTTGATGAGATTGAAAAATTTAAATCTACTATCAAACATGAGAAGTATTTCACATTCTCATTCCCTCCTAAAGAATCCTATACCAAACAGCCTACTAGTCAATTCTAGATTTCAGCTGGGTTTATACTAAAAAAATTACTTGAGAAGAATCATTGATGAGTTTCCAACTAGGTAGATTAATGAAATTCAGTTTTTAGTATTTACCAATATTATTAAACCAGGTGAATTAATTAAGGAGCGGAAAGGTAATTGAATGTTGAAACAAATTTCAGATTTGTCGGGACAAAATAAGAACTTGTCACAACAGAAACTGAACACAATAAAAGACAGTGCAAAAATAATAAAGAACACAACAAATTTTTTCAAGGTTCAGAAACCTTGTCGGATAACCTACTTCTTGGGGCCACGCCTAGAGAACAAAACCAATTAATAAAGAATCACAAGTACAAAAACATTGACTTAAACAAAAGAAGACTCTCTCTTGAGATTTGTTGCAAATTTGTTGTACTTCTCTTCACTAATCTGATTTTGATTGAAACACCTAACCACTTGAACTCTCTTCAATGACCAACGAGTGCTTGCATCCTCCTGAAGCAAGACTTGTAAAATTATTTTTCCGAAGACTATAAGAATTTTTCTCAAATTACAACACGTATTCACTAATGAATGTGGTATAGACTCACCACAAAACTAAACACTCATTTTACTACAAGAACATGTGAATACAATGGTCTTAAATACAAACTATGAACCCTCACAAATATTACAATTCACTCACAAAACTATCCACCAAAGAGTTCACTTTTTCTCAAGGCCCTAGAAGCCTATTTATAGAAACCATTTTTTGCTCAGAAAGGTTGAGAAATAATCTCTAATAAAGGCAAGAATATTTGAAGATATTCCTGATTAATGAAAATTTGCCAATTTAGTTAACTCTGATCTAAAAGACATGAATTTCTCAAAGATTGTATTTCCTGTAGTTAATTATCCTGGAAAGCACAAAAATCAATAGAAAATATTCTAGAAATGAATTCGAATAAGCACAGAAAATTTTCTTTATAAAACGAAGATACAAATTCCCTTTATAAATATATTGCGAGAATATCAAACTAAATAATGAATTATTTGCAAACCTTACAAATTAATCCAATGTATTAATTATGAAAATCACAATAAAAAGGAATTTAAAATCATCTTTCAAATAAAAAGAAATCTCTATAAAATTTTCCAATTTTAGAATTTACAATCTCCCCCTTTGGAAATTTTATAGACAAGCATATCTATTTTTTTCAAAAGACCCTGCAAAAAAAAAAGTTAGTGCTTAAATCCACAAATAGTGAAAAGGGTCCCAAAATGACTCATTCTGCCAAATATAACCAAAGCACATAACTAATACAAGTAGCCAACACAGGTCAAAACATAATCAAAGCACAAAAAAATAGAGTACTCTCTCTCTCCCCCACATTGTCTAAGAAAATGCCAAAGTAAAAAAAAGAGGAACCAAAACAAAGACACATTTAGTGTTCTTTTACATGTATTGAAATCAAATAAAAGTAGATTGAGAGGAACTGAAACTGTCATGGAGTTGGAGTGGTAGAGGCATTGATGATCGCCAAAGAAGCAAAAATTTGGCGCTGAGTATCCTCCATGGCAGTGAACCGCTCGGAGCGGCTGGTAATACCTGTCTGAACAGAAGTAAGAGTAGTTTGAACAACAGGGGAGTCAGACTTGACATCTCCAGACCCAGAACTTGCTAAGTTAATGCCCTTGACCTTTCTAGCTTTGGTAGGATCATTATTATCTTTGACCTCTTTGATAGTGTAGTAGGACAAACCAAAGGAGGAATCAAGGTCTCATAAGACCTTTTCTGTAACGCCCTACTACCTTAGAGTCGTTACCAAGTGAGTTTTACAAAAAAAAATTGTGCAATTAACTTGCTAACCGAGGTTTTTAAAACAAAAGTGTGACTAAGCAAAAGCTAAGGCTGTAATCTTTTTGAAAATACTTTACTTTATTGAAAACTTCTAGTATCTATAATTTGGGATCCCAAAATAAGGTTTGCAAAATATTTACAAGTTAAAATAAGTTTACAGCTGATTGACTATCAAAATTACAGGTTAATACAGCCATTTTTAAAAATGCCCCCAACCAAAGCAGTCGGGCAGGCCAAACATGTACGCGTCGCTTCATGCTCTCCATACTCATGGCTAGTTGACTTTATCTCTGCCCTTACCTGCAACACAGAGCACCCGTGAGCCGAAGCCCAACAAGAAAACTCAAACAACACATATCATATGCATATTATATAATCAACCTATCAGATAATCCACAGATAACCAAGTAGTCCATTAGACTAAACAAACATTCCACGTGCTAAGTGTTACTTCCGGCCCCGCTGCCGTTCTCGGCTTCCTTGTCGTTCTCAGCTCATTTTCCGTTCTCGGCACCTTTTCCGTTCTCAGCTCATTTGCCGTTCTCGGCACCTTTGCCGTTCTCAGCTCATTTGCCGTTCTCGACACCTTTGCCGTTCTCTCTACTATAATCACATATAGCACAATTCAAATAACATTCAAACATATAACAATTCAATCAAAACTATACCATAACATGTAATACAATTTAGGGCCATGCCCTGCATTAACACTATGGGTCCATGCCCTGTCCTACAGGTGCTACAGTTTTCTTACCTGTATCCCGAGCTTCACAGTGCACCAAAGTCACGAGCACGAACCTCTAACTTGAGCCTCGCCGAAACCCTAGTCACAACACATAAAACATTCATTAATACTAACCAATTCCAAAACCACTTTCCAGTACCAATCCCGTACTCTCGGGACCTCCAAATTCCTAAAACAATGCATCGGAAACATCCCCCGAGCCCCCGGAACAAATGCCCAAAAATGCAAAATTTCCCATCCTGAAAATTGCCTAGCGCCGCGGCGCTACCCGTAAGGGCCGCAGCACCCAGAGAAGTCAGAAAGTCTTCCCCTGACCTAAAGCAGCCTCGCACCGCGGCGCCCAAGAATAGGGCCGCGACGCTCCTTCGCGAACCCAGAAATTCTGGGTTTTTCTCCTGCAATTCCATCATCCAAAACACCTCTAAACCAACCCAAACACATATCTAAACCCCAAAACCAATTTGAAACCTCAAATGAACCATTTTACAACCTATACACACTAGCATCAAGATCATACACACAATCATACTCAAAATCCACCCATTTCATTTCAACTTCAGAAATTTAAACCCATAAACCAAAAACTTAAACCATGCTTCAAATTTCTTAAACCACAAGAGGAACAAATCTTAAAATTGCATAGAATCCTTACCTCAAGTGGAGAATTCACCCTTAAGCTTCCTTGATTCATCTCCTAAGTCTCCAAATTTCAGCTCCTTCTACTCCTCTTCTTCTTCTTCTTCTTCTTGCCCGAGGTTTCCTTCTAGCTTTTCTTCTCTCAATTTTTTAACAAAACCACCAAATGGTTAAGTGCTAAACCGTGCACCCCTTTTTCCCAGCTGAAAATTATCTAATCCCCTGCCAAATGACCATTTTACCCCTCATAGAAAACCTTTCCTAACTAAACCTTCAAGGGCACTCTAGTCCTTTCTCCTATATTACAATTTTACCATTTCCCATCTAAACTTGTTACTCTCAGCAGTTACTAATGGTTACTCAGGTTACTCAATCACCAATAACCACTAATTCTTAACTCAAACATGAAATTCTCAAAGTACCCCTAGGCTCCTCCCGAGCCGGGTATAAAAATCCTGTTGTGACTTCTAAGTTAACTAGCTCTCTAGGACCGTCTCGGCACGTGCATCACAATAAAATCACCACACTCACGTGGTACAAATCACATAATACAATTATCACATTTATGCCCTCGGCGGGCTAAAATTACCAATTTACCTCTATCATACAAACGGGGTTCACATGCATATTTATTTCACCTAAACATGCATTCTAACCACATATTCATTAAATTCACATAAATTAATGCAGTATAACAATTATTTCCCTCCAGGCACACTAATCAAGGCTCCAAGCCTTATTAGCAAATTTAGGTCGTTACATTTTCAAAGGTCGTTAAGAGTCAAACATCAAGTGTTTACCTTTGCGCTTTGCACCACTCAAGGATAGTATCTGATCATAGATAGCAGAAGCAAGACCAACAGTGACACCATTCCCAATTTTAAACAACAGGAAGGTAATATCTTGGGTGATGGTCGAAGAGTGAGTGGTGGGAATCCAATTGAACATGGAAAACTTGAAAAGAGTACCATAGTAGTGTGTAAGGTCCGAGACTCTGAGAGATGCACTCGATTCCCACACCATAGCTTGGCCAACTAATTCAGAAAAAACTTGATCCTTTGCAAATTCAATGGAATCATCAATCTTATCCGGAACTAGATTTAGAACCTTAAGAATTTCTACAAAACTAAACTTATACCAATGACCTCTAACATAAACCATATGAAACATAAAGGAATTATGATCAAACAACTCATCATTCAGATTGGCATAAAATTCCTTAACCACCCGAGGCACATAACCTTCAAATCCAGACAAAGAACGTAACCATCCCCTTTCTTCTAATGTAAGCAATACCCCAAAAACACGATGAGGAGAAAAATGAAAATTATGTTCACTAATGAAGTGCCGATGCTCATAAAATTGTATATTTTTCTTATTACCATTAAAACAGAAAGTAATAGAATGAGCTTTGAAAGAGGAACATGAAGAGCGAATTGGGGCACCGTTGTGTTTGGTGCTTTTGGCAAACAATTCAGGAAAAGCCAATGGCTTTTTTTCTTTGGGATTAGAGGCAACATGAGTAGTTTCTAATGGGTCTTCTTCATATTCTATCACCAACTCCGAATCTTGAAGAAGAGGATCTTCTTGAGGTTCTTCATGAATCGTCTCAGTCAGAGTTGGGTCCAGCTCAGGCAACGAATCTTGAGTTTCAGAAGAGACATACTCTGAGGAAGTGCAAGCAAGAGGATTGATTTTTGCCTTAGTTTTGAATTTAGATAAGGGAGTGGAATCAGAGATATTGCTAGTACCTTTCCCCTGGGCTACTTTGGTCTTCTTGGTCTGCTTTGGGTTAGCGACTTTGGATTTACGCTTGCCCTTTGCCTTGGGTGTCAGTACATTAGGATATAATGAAGACTCAGAGTCTTGAGTAGATGGATTAGTCTCGACTTCTGTGGAGACAAACTGTTGAGGGCATGAGGTCGGAGATGGCTTCTGTTTGGAAGGACCTTCGAGTAAGGCGAGTGGAACTGATGAGGATAGGTTTTGCTCCACATTGAGGTCGGAAAAGGTTACACCTTTATTTGACACTCCAATTAATGGAGATCCCTCAGGATCTTGAAGGGCGAGGGAATTCTTCCTTGCTGTAGTTTTGGGTCGACAATCTGGATGAATTGAGGCAGCTGGTAGCGATGAAGTAGCGACAGATGGGGTTGACACTGGAACTGGTGGAGTGACTGAGGGATCCATCTCAGGAATTGTCTCCTTCTGAGGCTTCGTTTCTTTGGAGGTGGAACCACGGCCTCGGGTCTTCATGGATGCTGAAAAGAAACGAAAGGAGACACACAAAGAAAAAAAAAACTAGAACCCTAGGCACAAGTTAGCAAGAAAGAGGAACAAGAAACACTTAGAACCAAAATGCCAAAGGAAATCTGAATATATAGAGAATTCGATGAACAAATGAGGCAAGTTTGAAATTGGGTAACAAAAAAAAAAAAAAAAAAATGGGTAACCGATTTTTGTGTGATAAATGCCAAACAAATCTCATGTAAAGCCCTACTTCCTTAGAGCCGTTACCAAATGAGTTTGAAACGTGCTAATCAATCGCTAATCGAGGTTTTAGGTCAAAATGTGTAGTTAATTAAAATGTAACTTGTTTAAATAAGATTTTGGTATAAAAAGTCAGTCGTTCTTTTAGATCATGAAAAAGGGTTACATTGGGATCCCATATGTAATGATCCAAAATCACTAATATGGCTTAAGGGCCTTGGTTAGTGTGCCAGGAGGGCATAATTGGTTTATGTGTGAATTTATTAAATTAACGTGTGATTATATGATAAACATGTTATATGGATATATGAATATAGATGTGGTTGTATGTTATATTTGTGAGAACCACATCATTATGTGGGTAAATCTGCAGCGTGCGGCTCGAGGCGATCCTAGGGAGCTAATTAGTGTGAAGTCACAACGGGGCCTAATGTTTGACTTGGGGAAAGTCAAGGGATAATTCGAGTATTAGATGATTATTTGGGTTATCGAGTTATGGAAATAAATATATGGAGACATATTTGAGGTTAGGAAGCCTAGGCGGGAATATTGGGGAATTTTACCATTTTGCCCTCGGGGACGTTTTCAGTACCCCGAGCCTCAGGATTGATTTAGTTAGACTAAGTAAACTGAAAGCCGTAGACAAAATAAGGAAACCGACCCATTTCTATTTCTTTCTTCCTTCTCTTCCCTCTCTCAAGAAAGCTATAGAAGCCTAAGGAGAATCAGCTGGAATTCTGTGTTTGAGCAGAATTTGTGAGGGATTAGCTTAGTTCTAACCAAGGAACACTCAACCAGGATCAAGGTAAGAATTGAAATTCATTATGGAGCATTAGAATTCTGAGTTTATCTGAGTATTAAAAGTGATCATGGTTTTGATGATTAAGGGATGAATTGAAGCTGAGAAGCTTGGGTTTTAGCTAAGAAATTGTTAAGGAGGTGGTTCATCAAAGGAGGTAAGCTTCAATTCGTAGTTTAGAGCTTAAATTTTAAGTTTTCATGACAGGTTTTTGAGTTCTTTAGTTTCTAGGTTTTAGAAATCAAAATGGGATTTTAATGAGTTTTTAAGCTGGATTTCTGTTGGATTATGTTGTTACAATCATGTTAAAAGTCTTGTGATTAATGGGTTTTGGAATTAGGGTACTTTGGGGTGGTTTTGAATAGGGTTAGGATGTTGGAAATGGTGGATTTTCTGGGCACGAAGGGTTGGGCCGCGGCTCTGTTCTAGAGCGCTGCGACCCTGCGAAGCAAGGAAGAGCCAAGGAGGCTCTGCAATGGGGAAGAGTCGTGACGCCACATAGTAGGGCTGCGACACCACATAGTAGGGCAGCGGCGCGTGTCTATCTTCAGAGAGGCTTAGCCTCTGTTTTAGGGGCGGGCCGCGGCTAGGTCTTAGGGACCGCAGCCCTTAAGAGCATTTTTGATCTTCTGGGGGTTTTAAAGAGTGGGAACCTAACCTAGGGTGCTCGGGATCAATTCCACCACCGTGATTGGTGGAATTCGATGTCCCGGAAGCTAGAACTCCACCCAGAAATATTAACGCAATTATTAATGGTACTCCCTATCTTGGTTGTGACTAGGTATTAAGCTAGGGCTCGGAAAGTGGATCGTGCTCGAGAGGCGTTGCTTGTAATTAGTGAACTTGGAAATTAAAGGTAAGACAACTGCACTCGGTTGTGGAATTATAATGGGACTAAGGGTTCGGTATTTTGTATGCTTTGTAAAGGATGGTATTATGCCATGTAAATAGTAAACGAACGGCCTAAGAGTGCCGAAGTTTACACTATCGCATAGGGCACGACTCGGCCACTAGTAGTTGAGGACAGCTTATTATGCACTAAGCTCGATTTAAGCGGGCCAGAGTCAGTGGGGAAAACAGAGGGTGCGGCCTAAGGTGTCGACCTTGATTATTATGTGATTTGTTTGTTATTATTGATTGGTGGATTGATATGCTGTATAGCTTGGTGATGATTAGCTAATTCTTTGGTTGAATATTCTTGCTTTGTGATTATTGTGGTATGTTGAGAGTATGAATATTCTTAAAGGGTTATTCAAATGTTATTGTTGCTTGTTATGTAATATGATATGTTTTCTTGCTGGGCCTTGGCTCACGGGTGCTATGTGGTGCAGGTAAAGGCAAGGGCAAGCTTGATCAGCCCTGACTCGGAGAGCTCTGAGAGTAGAATGTACATGATCAGCTGCTCAACCACCACAGTTGAGGGGAGACAGGGTTAGGAAAACCATAAACTTCTTTTTTGCCTTTAGAAGGGCTGGTAATTGTCTGTACACTGGAAATTTTGTAAATAGACTTTTAAACGCTATATCTTTTGGGATCCCATATGTAAATATTTAATTATCTAGTAAGTATCTTTTGAGACCAAAACCTTTTAACCCTAGCACTCCAATGACTTTAGAATTCACGTTTTTAACTGTTTGACTTGATTAGCAAGTCCTGCACCTTTATAAACATACTGTGTAACGGTCTTGGCTATCTAGGGAGTTACAACTTGGTATCAGAGCGTCCTAGGTTTAAGGATTCTTGAAGACCGGCTGGACATGTACATTCGCTGTTAGAGACAAGCTCGATTCAGGGTTTGGTAATGCATATGTATGCTTATGTGCTTCTATGCTTGGAATGAATTATGAATGTTGTTATTTATTGGATTAATAGGAAGTATGCGATACTGATAGGGCCTGGCCCTTGACTGCTGTATGAAATTATTAAGGCATGCTTATTAGCATCGCTGTGCATGTAAATGAATATTTTGATGATTAATTATATATTGTGCATGGGTGAATGCTTTTATCTTAGCTGTTGCGTGGTAATGTTTGGGCATGCTTATCAGCAGCCGGTGCATGTGGATAAATGCCTATATTTTGATTGTTTATGATTGGTTGTATTCCTTTGGTGGATTTTGGAGAAGCTTTTACCCTGTCATCACGGTCTGATTGCTGAGTCGTTGATTGAAGATTGACTTGGATAGCTATGTGTCCAAGAAAATCTACACGGCTATTCGGTGCTAGGTCTGGGACTGGGGGTGATGACCAGGGCCAGATTCCTCCGCCAGTCCCTGAGAACTGGCAGAAACTTATGGCAGATATGCAAGCGCGGTTGCAGAGTCAAGATGAGCAGATTCGGTTACTGCGATAGCAGGCTCCTTCAGGGAGTGCGACCCCTATTGTACCACCTGCAGTTGTACCAGTGGTATAGCCAGGGGAGGTTGGAAACAGGTGGGAGCTGTTATATGAACGGTTCAGGAAGCAGCAACCCCTAATCTTTGAGGGAGGACCTGATCCATTGAAGGCTAAGAAATAGCTGACTATGATTACTACTACCCTGGATTTCATGAGGATAAAGGGACATGACAGAGTGGCCTGTGCCACATATATGTTGAGAGAGGATGTCCACATCTGGTGGGAAGTGCCCTCATAGACCAGGGATGTCACTGCATTGAGTTGGGAAGGATTTAAAGATTTGTTCAGTCAGAAGTATTATAAAGTTGCCATCAGAGTAGTAAAGGTTAATGAGTTCATAGGATTGGTTCAGGGCAGCATTACAGTTACAGAATATGCCCTAAAGTTTGACAGACTTGCGAAGTTCGCACCAGACCTTGTGCCTATAGATGCAACTAGGCAAGACAGGTTCATTAAAGGGCTTAATGCTATGATAGCCCGAGATGTTAGAATTACAACGGTACTTGGAGGAACAACTTATGCCCAGGCCGTTGAGAAGGCTCTTACCGCTGAGGAAGCGGAGAACAAAATTTGGAAGGAAAGTGCAATGAGGCGCGAGGGTCGCAGGGTGATGCCTCCTTATTCTGGGTCAGGTAGGGGCGGAGGCCCCAATGATTTAAAAAGAAAGACCCCTGACACTTCGATCGCTGCTGAAACTGATAGGAGAGGTCGGGGTGGTCAAGGCGGCCGTCAGAGCGGCAGTGAACCATGGAGGAGTTATCCGGAGTGCCCGAGGTGTAGAAGGCGCCATCAGGGCGAATGTCGGGCCAAGACTTGCTATGTATGTGGCACGGTGGGGTACCTCAAGAAGGATTGCCCAACGCTGAAGAAAGGGAAAGCAGGAAAGGTGGACAGCTTGACTCCAGCTCGAGTGTTCACCTTGACACATGTCGAGGCCGAGGCTAGTCCCTCGGTAGTGACAGGTCAGCTTTCTAGAGTTGGCTCTCCTTTTTCTATATTGATTGACTCTGGTGGTACACATTCCTTTGTTTCTAGTAAAGTGATTGATAGACTGTGTAGACCTAGTGAGTATCGGACTGCGGGGTTTGAGACTTTATTGCCTAGTGGGGAGCTGGTAGTTTCTAGGAGGTGGATTAGGGCACTGCCAGTGATGGTTTATAGTAGGGAGCTTTCTGTTGACTTGATTGAGCTAGATATGAAGGATTTTGATATGATCTTAGGGATGGACTGGTTGGTCAGATATGGGGCTACCATTGATTGCAGGAAGAAGATGGTGACTTTTGAGCTTGAGGGCGAGGATCCTTTTGTCTTTGTGGGTGCGGTGTGTGGACCCCGTGTACCCATGATTTCTGCATTGAGAGCCAGAGACTTGTTACAGGGTGGATGTATAGGTTTTCTCGCTAGTGTAGTGGACACTACCAGGTTGTTGCCAGCAGGGCCGAGATAGACCAGGGTGGTTTGTGAGTTTTTGGATGTATTTCCTAAGGAGCTACCGGGATTGCCACCACGCAGGGAGATTCAGTTTGTTATTGAGTTAGCACCAGGGATAGAACCAGTATCAAGAGCACCATATAGAATGGCACCAGCAGAGTTGAAGGAATTGAAGATACAACTCCAGGAACTTCTGGATTTGGGATTCATCAGGCCTAACTACTCACCATGGGGCGCTCCAGTGTTGTTTGTTAAGAAGAAAGATGGGATTCTGAGAATGTGTATAGACTGTAGGAAATTGAACAAGTTGACCATTAAGAATAAGTACCCTCTACCAAGGATTGATGACTTGTTCGATCAGCTGTAGGGAAAGACGGTGTTCTCAATGGTTGATCTTCGATCTGGTTATCACCAGCTAAGGATCAAGGATGAGGACATATCGAAGACGGCCTTCTGAACACGGTATGGACATTACGAGGTTTTGGTCATGTCTTTTGGTTTGACCAACACCCCAACAGCTTTCATGGATCTAATGAATAGGGTGTTCAAGGATTTCTTGGATCAGTTCGTCATTGTCTTTATCGACGACATCTTGGTATACTCTAGTTCAGAGGTAGAGCACGAGCGACATCTTCGACAGGTTCTTCAGAGGTTAAGGGAACACTAGTTATATGCTAAGTTTAAGAAGTGTGAGTTTTGGTTGCTAGAGGTGACTTTTCTTGGGAATATAGTTGGTGTAGAAGGGATTAAGGTGGATCCGTCCAAGGTGGAAGTAGTGAGAGATTGGCCGAGGCCAAGGAATGCCTCAGAGGTGCAGAGTTTTCTTAGGTTGGCGGGCTATTACAGGCGGTTTGTGGAGGGATACTCGAAGATTACTTCACCAATGACAGAGTTGACAAGTAAGAACCAGAAGTTCTTTTGGTCAGAGAAGTGTGAGGACAGTTTCCAGGAGTTGAAGCAACAACTTATTATTGCACCTATGCTGAGTCTTCCTTTGGAAGAAGGAAAGTTTGTAGTATATCGTGATGCATCGAGGATGGGTCTGGGCTGTGTGCTAATGCAGAATGAGAAGGTTATAGCTTATGCATCGCGGCAGTTGATGGAACAGCGGTATCCTACCCATGATCTGGAGTTGGCAGCGGTGGTGTTCGCACTGAAGGTTTGGTGGCATTATTTGTATGGGGAGAAGTGCGAGATATTCACTGACCATAAGAGTTTTAAGTACTTCTTCACCCAGAAGGATCTGAACATGAGGCAAATGCGTTGGATGGAGTTGGTTAAGGATTATGATTGTGATATACTTTATCACCCAGGAAAAGCCAATGTTGTGGCAGACACATTGAGCCGGAGGGGCTAGGGGCAGTTATTTAGTTCAGTTCAGATCTCTAAAGAATTAGCTGATGAGATGACTAGGGTGAAGATAGAGCTGGTGGTAGGCCGATTGGCCAATATTACTTTGTAGTCAACCCTGCTAGAACAGATCAAGGAGGGAAAATTGGTAGATGCGCAGCTTCAGGAAGTTAGGCAGAACGTCTCAGCAGGGATAGCTAAAGATTATTCTGTTTTTGAGGCTGGTATGCTTCAATATCAGGGACGGATTTGTGTTCCGGTAGATGAGGGGATTAGACGAGAGATACTAGATGAGACTCACACTACGCCATACTCACTTCATCTGGGTACCTTGAAGATGTATCAGGATCTACGGACATTGTATTGGTGGCCTAGGATGAAGAAGGATGTAGTAGAGTATGTGGCTAGATGCTTGACATGCCAGCAGGTAAAAGCAGAGCATCAGCAGTCAGCAGGGTTGCTTCAGCCTTTGGGTATTACTGAGTGGAAGTGGGAAGACATTACAATGGATTTTGTGGGAGGTCTACCCAGGACGGTGGGACTTTGTGACTCGGTGTGGGTAATAGTGGACAGATACACAAAGTCAGCTCATGTGAAGTCAACTTACTTAGTGGAGCAGTATGCTGAGTTGTATGTGAGGGAGATAGTTCGTCTCCATGGGGTTCCCAAGCCTATTGTATCTGATCGAGACCTTATCTTTACCTCTATGTTCTGGGGAGCTCTTGAGAGAGCCATGGGGACTTAGTTGAAATTCAGCACAACCTTTCATCCTCAGACTGATGGACAGTTTGAGATAACAATTCAGGTATTGGAAGACATGCTTAGAGCGTGTGTGATTGATTTCGCGGGATCTTGGAGTAGGTATCTCCCATTGATCAAGTTCTCGTATAACAACAGTTATCAGTCCATGATTGGAATGGCTCCTTATGAGTTGCTATATGGAAGGAAGTGTAGGTCGCCCATTCATTGGGACGAAATGGGTGAAAGAAAGTATTTGGGGCCAGACATGGTTCATAGGACAAGTGAAGCTATTGAGAAGATTCGAGCTAGGATGCTTGCTTCGCAGAGTAGGCAGAAAAGCTATGCTGATCCTAAGCGTAGAAACGTGGAGTTCCAGGTTGGGGACCACGTGTTTCTGCGAGTTTCACCACTGCGAGGGGTGAGGAGGTTCGGAGTAAAGGGCAAGTTGAGACCTCGGTTTGTTGGACCTTTCGAGATTTTAGAAAGGATTGGACAGGTGGCTTACAGGTTGGCCTTGCCACCGTCGTTGTCGGGAGTTCATGATGTTTTCCATGTCTCTATGTTGCGAAAGTATGTCTCGGATCCGACACATGTATTGAAGTATGAGGATTTAGAATTGCAGACAGATTTGTCTTACAAAGAGCGACCGATTCAGATTTTGGACCGGAAGGATAAAGGTCTACGGATGAAGACATTTTCGTTAGTTAAAGTGTTGTGGAGAAATAGCAAGGTCGAGGAAGCGACCTAGGAGTTAGAGACGGTGATGAGGGATTAGTATCCCGAGCTATTCAGGTAAATTTCGAGGATGAAATTCTCAATAGGAGGGGATAGTTGTAACGACCCAAAATCACTAATATGGCTTAAGGGCCTTGGTTAGTGTGCCAGGAGGGCATAATTGGTTTATGTGTGAATTTATTAAATTAACGTGTGATTATATGATAAACATGTTATATGGCTATATGAATATAAATGTGGTTGTATGTTATATTTGAGAGAACCACATCATTATGTGGGTAAATCTACAGCGTGCGGCTCGAGGCGATCCTAGGGAGCTAGTTAGCGGGAAGTCACAACGGGGCTTAATGTTTGACTTGGGGCAAGTCAAGGGATAATTCGGGTATTAGATGATTATTTGGGTTATCGGGTTCTGGAAATAAATATATGGAGATATATTTGAGGTTAGGAAGCCTAGGCGGGAATATTGGGGAATTTACCATTTTGCCCTCGGGGACGTTTTCGGTGCCCCGAGCCTCGGGATTGATTTAGTTAGACTAAGTAAACTGAAAGCAGTAGACAAAATAAGGAAACTGACCCATTTCTATTTCTTTCTTCCTTCTCTTCCCTCTCTCAAGAAAGCTATAGAAGCCTAAGGAGAATCAGCTGGAATTCTGTGTTTGAGCAGAATTTGTGAGGGATTAGCTTAGTTCTAACCAAGGAACACTCAACCAGGATCAAGGTAAGAATTGAAATTCATTCTGGAGCATTAGAATTCTGAGTTTATCTGAGTATTAAAAGTGATCATGGTTTTGATGATTAAGGGCTGAATTGAAGCTGAGAAGCTTGGGTTTTAGCTAAGAAATTGTTAAGGAGGTGGTTCATCAAAGGAGGTAAGCTTCAATTCGTAGTTTAGAGCTTAAATTTTAAGTTTTCATGACAGGTTTTTGAGTTCTTTAGTTTCTAGGTTTTAGAAATCAAAATGGGATTTTAATGAGTTTTTAAGCTGGATTTCTGTTGGATTATGTTGTTACAATCATGTTAAAAGTCTTGTGATTAATGGGTTTTGGAATTAGGGTACTTTGGGGTGGTTTTGAATAGGGTTAGGATGTTGGAAATGGTGGATTTTCTGGGCACGAAGGGTTGGGCCGCAGCTCTGTTCTAGAGCGCTGCGGCCCTGTGAAGCAAGGAAGAGCCAAGGAGGCTCTGTAGTGGGGAAGCGCCGCGGCGCCATATGGCAGGGCCGTGGTGCGTGTCTGTCTTTAGAGAGGCTTAGCCTCTGTTTTAGGGGCGGGCCGCGGCTAGGTCTCAGGAGCCGCAGCCCTGAAGAGCATTTTTGATCTTCTGGGGGTTTTAAAGAGCGGAAACATAACCTAGGGTGCTCAGGATCAATTCCACCACCGTGATTGGTGGAATTTGATGTCCCGGAAGCTAGAACTCCACCCGGAAATATTAACATGATTATTAATGGTACTCCCTATCTTGGTTGTGACTAGGTATTAAGCTAGGGCTTGGAAAGTGGATCGTGCTCGAGAGGCGTTGCTTGTAATTAGTGAACTTGGAAATTAAAGGTAAGTAAACTGCACCCGGTTGTGGAATTATAATGGGACTAAGGGTTCCCTATTTTGTATGCTTTGTAAAGGATGGTATTATGCCATGTAAATAATAAACCAACGGCCTAAGAGTACCGAAGTTTACACTAGCGCATAGGGCACGACTCGGCCAATGGTAGCTGAGGACAGCTTATTATGCACTGAGCTCGATTTAAGCGGGCCGGAGTCAGTGGGGAAAACAGAGGGTGCGACCTAAGGTGTCGACCTTGATTATTATGTGATTTGTTTGTTATTGTTGATTGGTGGATTGATATGCTGTATAGCTAGGTGATGATTAGTTGATTCTTTGGTTGAATCTTCATGCTTTGTGATTATTATGGTATGTCGAGTGTATAAATATGCTTAAAGGGTTATTCAAATGTTATTGTTGCTTGTTATGTAAAATGATATGTTTTCTTGCTGGGCCTTGGCTCACGGGTGCTATGTGGTGCAGGTAAAGGCAAGGGCAAGCTTGATCAGCCCTGACTCGGAGAGCTCTGAGAGCAGAATGTACATGATCAGTTGCTCAGCCACCACGGTTGAGGGGAGACAGGGGTAGGAAAACCTAAACTTTTGTTTTTCCTTTAGAAGGGAAGGTAGTTGTCTGTACATTGGAAATTTTGTAAATAGACTTTTAAACGCTATTTCTTTTGGGACCCATATGTAAATATTTAATTATATAGTAAGTATCTTTTGAGACCAAAACCTTTTAACCCTAGCACTCCAATGACTTTAGAATTCACGTTTTTAATTGTTTGACTTGATTAGGAAGTCCATCACCTTTATAAACACACTGTGTAACGGTCTTGGCTATCTAGGGCGTTACAACATATATATTACTTAAAAACTTATTTACAACTCAAAAGGCTACTCTACAGTCGACCTAAGCGACAAAATCAATGTTCATGACCAGTTCCTCAAAATACGCAAGCCATGGTGGCCAGATAGGCCAAACATGTACGCACCGCTCCATGCCCTCTAACTCATGGTTGATTGATCTTTTCCTTGCCCTTACCTGCACCACAGAGCACCCATGAGCCGAGGCTCAACAAGAGAACCTTAAAGCCCAACATACTATAATTTATCCCCGCAAATAAACAATTATTTAAATCGTTATTAGAATACAAAATGGCACAGTAGCACAGCAACATCATATCATAGAAGAACAACAACACATAGGAACATAAACATAGCATCATAGCAACATATTAACACATACGCACAATAGCACAACATATTAGCAGTACAATATCATAGCAGTTCTGTAATACAACAGTATATAACGAAGTAGCCAACAAGCTAAACACATAGCGGCCATGCCGTCCCAAGCGCTTTACCAAGCCTTGGGTTCACGGTCCACACTGTGAGGATATCCCAGGTATCCTTTAGGGTCTCGCCCTGGCAACTCGCACTCCGCGTGCTAACGCTACTCCCAACCCCATGCCGTACACAGCTCTTGCCTCTCCCGGCTTCTGCCGCTTCCGTCTCTTGTCGATCCTAGCTCTTGCCTCTCATGGCTTCTGCCGCTCTTGGCTCTTGCCGCTTCCGGCTCTTGTCGACTTGTCACATTCACATATATGACATATCAAACCACAAGCAATACACACAATACAACAAACGACATAGCTCTACGGGTACAAACAGTTCTCTTACCCGTGTCCCGAGCTTCCATGCACTGATGTCCCGAGCACAATCCCCTGAACCAAGCCTCGCTGTACCCTAGTCACAGCGCATCAACAATATCCAACCATCAAGTCCTAACACATTAAATAACTTTAGGTCATAATTCTAATCTCCGGGACATTGAATTCTATCAACCTGAGTGATAAAATCCATCCCGAGCCTAAAACCTCCTTAAAGCCCAAAAACACACTAAGCGTAGCGACCTTATGAACCCATGTTGCGGCCCGCCTCAACTAGAAACCCCAACCCCAAAACAGGGCAGGCAAGCCGCGGCCCAAGCCAACCCCCATGCCACGACCCGCCCTTCATCCTGGCCTCCAAATTGTTGTAGAGGGTCGCGACTCAGCAAGAACAATGCCGCGGACCGACGCTTCGAACCCAGAAAAATCCTCCATTTTTACCACGAAAACCCAGCCAATTTACCCCAAAATCAACCTAACAATCCAACTCAATCATCACAATAGTTCTAGAGTGATCCCAGTAGCAAAACCCAACAGAAACTAACCCCAAACCTCATCTAGAACTCAAAGATGATTCTTCATCTAACTCACATGCAACACTCTAAAAACACCAGCAGAAATTCAACACAATTCATCAAGTTAGCAGCTTACCTTGTGCTTAATTGAACCTCTGAATTATTTCCCTAAGTCCCAAGCTTCTAGCCCCCAAAGTTCCAGCTTAATTCCTTAGTTCCTGGTTAGTTTTTCACCAACAAAATCCTTAAGCTTTTAGAGAGAAGAGAGATAGAGAGAGAAAGAGTCGGTTTCTTAAAGTTCTGAACATTTCCTCCCTTTTGTTTTATTTGACTTAAGTCTCTAAGGTTACCTCAAAGGCTCGGGGTACCAAAAACGCCCCTGAGGATAAAATTGTAAATTTCCCCAACATTCCCTCCTAAATGTTCTAACCTCAAATATATCTCCAAATATTTATATTCTTAACCCGATAACTCAATAAAACATCTTATGCTCAAAATATCCCTCGACTCACCCCGAGTCAAGTACTTGACTCCGTTGTGACGTTCTAGCTAAACAGCTCCCTAGGACTGTCTCGGATCGTGCAACACAGATATATCACAAATACCATAATTATTACATTTATGCCTTCAACGGGCTAAACTTACAAACATGCCCCCAATAACGAAACGGGGCCCACATGCATATTTAATTCACCTAAACATGCATTTCTAATTACATACTCATCAAAATTCATATATAATAATATTAAATCACTTTTTGCCCTCCAGGCACGCTAATCAAGGCCCTAGGCCTTATTAGCAAATTTGGATCGTTGCAACTATCCCCTCACAGAAATTTCATCCTCAAAATTTATTCAAACCTCCCAGGGTAATAATCCCATAACCTCGGCTATGACCCAAAAACTAGGTTCTCCACCTTATCATTTCTTGCAATACTAACACCAGAAGGATGATCTAAGTTGTATGTTTCTATCTCTTGTGTCCAGGGTTTTACCAACTTTCTTTTGTACAACAAGTTCCTCTGAATCTCCAGGACCTCTTTGCCTGATCAGGGGTAGTACTCACACTTCTCCCCTTAATTGGCACCGACAATATCTCATGAGCCTTTACCCTCCCATGTTGGAGTAAGGCCGGATGTAGGCTCCTAGCTCAATCCTTATTAGGATCCTGCAGATCTATCCCAACCTAGGATCAAAATTTCTTCCCCCTTTCCCCAAACTCTTTTTATCCTACTTAACTCACAATATTCGGTGAAGTACATAATCCTTAGTCTTTGAATCCTACGTTTTCGTACTCAAATTTGCGAACTCTACATCCTTCGGTAAGGTAAACACCCAAACCCTGAGCTATTCTTCCAAGTGAGCCATGTATAACTGTAATAGTTAATTCTAGGTTTCCCCCACATATTCATCACCTTTTATGACCCTTTCCCAAACATGGGAACCCAAGAGTCTCAACCTAACATTATCAACTTGGTGTCCAGTAGGGAGACATGATCTTCTTCTACACACACCCCCTCTTTGACATCTTTCTCACACCAACCATAGTGTGTCAATCTAGTAGATCTGGTCATAGCTTTTTGCATTCACTCACCTTACCTACAAACTGAGGTGATTCACCTTTTACGGTCCATAGCTATACTTCTTCATACTGACCTTAGGATATCCTAGAGTCATAATAGCCCTTCCAGCTTCTAGTTATCACTTTCCACTTACCAAAATATCAAGTCGTGGGCCTCCCAGTACTCAACTTCCTGGATACACTAGTTGTAAAGAGGTAACCCGATGCTCATCCCATGTCTTATCTTCAATACCAGCACCCACCGAATCATTCACCCAATTTACATAACCTAACTTATCTATGCTAAGGCGATGAAATTCTTAACCATTTCTTACAAATTCTTCTTCATGTGTTCAACTGTTCATTCCTAGAGGTGTACCTGTTACTCATCAATCTCAGGCTTTGGGCCAGTCTCACTCATTTCTCCCTCCTTACTGTGGCTAACCAACACCACTTGTCAACTTGACTTCCCATGTAGATCATCTAAGTCCTTATCCATGTATCTATTATAGAGTTCAGACAACCAGTCCTTTAATGTGTATACAGGTGCACCCTAGTCCTTGATGCACCATACTAACATCCCATGTTCCAAACAAGGACGGTGCCCACCATGCCGTCCTTCTATACTCGTCCATCCTATGCATACCACGACGTGCAGATCAACCCCCTTATTCCCTTCTCTGGAAGTCCATCACACCACCATCCACACAAACAAATTCCAGATTTCTATATTACTTCTATCTAGGGTATAACCATCCCCAAGGACGTCTTAGACAGAAGTCGTGGTGCCTCACCAGTCCCACAGTGTTTCTTTAACAATTGCCTTGCGGTCTTAATCCTGGCTGATTCATGCGTAACCCCATCACTTCCCATTAGATAACCTTAACTATCAACTAGATAATTTAGAGTTTATCCTTTCTGAAATTTCACCTGCAATCTCTGCTTCCTCAGCCTCGGTGATGACAACCCGGGAATTCCCATATTCTGTTCTTAACTGAAAGTAGTCTCAAACCATTCCTGACGGAGTTACATATAACTTACCTAAATAAATCCTTTATTCTTAACAGTGGATAACCACTCCTAACAATTATCTTGTTTGGCTTCCACATATAGCATATACTCTTGCAGTCTTGACCTTCTTCTTAACCCATGATGTTAGCATGCCCTATTGTAAAATGTTCTGTCTCATCACCTTTAAGTTAAGAAACTCCCTTGACTGAACCTTTAAGTTTAACTGTTCAATTAGCGTCATTCTTTACGATGTCTCTGGTGCAAACTCTACTCCTGCCTTATTCCCGTAGTACACTTTATGCCCTAGTCATGACAACAATCTCAACAAATCCTTGCATACCCATTGAAATTCCACTGACCCATCCAGTTCCCTTTGATCTCCCTAGCATAACCTTAGTGGTACCTGTAACGTCCTACGTTTTTGGGTACCTTTAAACGACCCGGGTCGGGAATTTTCCCCCGGGTTAAGAATATTATTTTAAATAATATTATATTTTGTTTGTAAGTATTCCATGAGTTATTGCTAGCCAAAATATGAATTCTGTGATTTTAAAAGTCAAGATAAGACTTTCGGTCCTGGACCGACACAAAAACCCTGATCGGGTAAAAAAATCTCGGAAAATAAAATGAAAAATCATGGCAATTATATTTTGGGCATAAAATACATTCATAAAAGTTAAAGTTTGGTCAAAAATAATAAACTTAAAAGAAAATGGAAATTTTAGGGCATTTTGTGTTAAATGCCTAATTTTACCGAAACGGGGAATTTTATTCCATGAATGGACCTTAAGTTAAATTTTATTATGTGATTAATTAAATTAAATGTGAGAGACATTTAATTTAATTAATTAATGTTAAGTTTGGTGATTAAAACTTAATAAAAGTGAAAAAGGTGTCAAAAGCCAATTTGGACTTTTCTTCTTATGAAACCTTTATTAAAAAAAAAAAAAAAATGAAATGATCATATATGGCAAAGGGTTGGCCGGCCATGTGGTGTTTAGGTGGTGTGAACCCAACTTAATAAAGATAAAATCTCATTTTAACTAAGTCAAGTCAAGTGGGCAAGTGGGAGGAAAACACTTGAGTGTTTTTGAGATAAATTAGATAGTATATAACTCTTCCATCCCTCCCCAACCGACCACACCACCCTCTCTCATTCACTCATCTGATTTTTTAAGACCTTTCAAAGTGTTCTCTCCATTTTTCAAGCCCAAGAACACCAAGGAAACTTTGAGGCTAAGTCTTGGTCTAGGAAGTATTTTCCCTAAGGTAAACTTTCACTAATCTAGGTTTTTGTAAAGTTTTAAGCATAGAGTTTCAAATAGCTAATTGAATATGTTGTTGGGGGAAGTTTGTTAGGGTTTTTGAAAGGTTTTGAAGGAGTCAAAGCTTAGAGGAAGGTCCAAACCTTAAGCAAGAACACCAAAGAGGTAAAAAGTTTACTTTTGATGAGTTTGTTGTAGGGTTTTTAGTTTTAAGCATTATTTTGTATATCTAATGCTTAGAGTTTCTTGTTGATGATGTAATAAGGTTATGGTAGTTGTTTAATAATTTTTATGATGCATGTGTATTGATTTTTGAAAATGGGAACCAAAACCCCCAAGGGTTTTGTAGGATACCCTAAAACAAAACATGTTTTAAGCTGTGAATTCCAAGGGGTCAAACAGCCACTGTATATTGTTTTTGTAAAATTAAATTGTACTGTGATGTTGTTGAGATTGAGTACATAAAATTGAGCTTTTGAAACACTAAAAAATGTATAGAAATGAGTAAGTTATGATATTTCAAAGTTTAGGTAAAAAACTGTTTTTTCGTATTCTTATTTTCGGAACCAAATTTGGACAGCCACTGTATAGGGCAAATGAACCCAGTTTTTTCTAAAATTTTGTGGACATATTTCTGGCATAACCTATTAGTCCACTGTAAAATTTGGTAAGAAAATATTAAACGGTTTGAAAGTTATTAACTGTCAAAGTTTGGAAAAAAATAAGGTCATTTTTACCTCATTGTTGGAAAATGATTTCACCAATAAAAAATGCTCATTTTGACCTAAGATTTTACAAAGACCTAAATGGCATAACAAAAATGGAATTGGGAAATTTTGGAAACAATTGGGTAAGTAAATTTCAAGTTATGAACTAACGAAGTATGTAGTTAAAAATGTGAAAATTAGGTTTTTCACACTTAGTGTAAAAATGAGATTTTGGAACATAAGGTAAAAAGTAAAATTTTGCTTATTTCAAGATATAAATTGGTAAGTCTTGAAATCATATTTTCACTAAAATTATCCCTTTGAGTTTAAATGAATTATTTTTATTAAAGAGTTTTTATTCTTTCTAAAAATAAGAGATTTAATTTATTAATAGTTAATAAATTAAAAGAGGGTTTAAAACCCTATATTTTGAGAAAATAATTAAATAAATTATTTTCCTAGTAAGTAAAAATTGATTAATTGCTTTTGGAAAATTAATTAGTCAAGATGAGAAATTTATAACGGTTTTCCTAATTAAGACAAATTAGGCAATTTTCTTAAAACGGTTTTTAGATATTAAAACCTTAAGAAAAATAAAAGGAAAATTTAAAGAGTTTATTTTCTTTAAAAATAATTAAGGAATTTATTTGTATTTTCTGGATATAATACCGGCTAAAATCTTACATATTTTAACCGACTAGTCGAAAGTGCGGGTTAATGGCGATACCTTGAAAGAATAAGATTTTTAGCGGATTGTGGGAAATACCATTGTGATACCCGAGCCTAGGTATCGAGACCTTAGGATAGGTCTCCCCGAGACTTAGGGTTTAGTCTCGAATATTTTGTATAACTTTCCTTAATAGGTTTAAAACCAAATAAGGATTATAAATCCTTACAAATGACTTTTATTAAAATGACCAAACTGCCCAAAATAATAATAATGAATTATTAGTGCCATAATTAATCCGAGTATACTGTATGGATAACTACAGTATTGGCTAAGCGTAACTGGACTGAACGTTGGAGGGTGAAAACTTGCTGAGCGCTAAGGACTCCAAGTAAGTCAACTTATATTGTATGGCTGCAACATGAAATGATTATTGTCTTGTATGTTAGTATAGGGATACATGCACATATATAGGCTGTCATAGAAAGTTGCTTAGAGACGTTAGTCTAGTGAGTGCTGATTTAGAAAATATGAACGGTAGAAGTTCGTCATATCCTAGACGGTTGATCCCCGTCACACTGCTTGATTTTATTTATGTCCGGTTCATTACCGCGACGAGTGGCCATGAGATGAGGATAAGCTGGTTAAACCTAGGGGCGCCAAGATAAATGGGACCTAGGGGCCCTCATGCTTACTTAATCATTGGACGGTTAGAATCCGAGCAAGTGCTCTGATAAGTTATTCCCGGATAGCAGCCGTGAATATTGGCCATTCCGTGAGAGTGCCTAGAGATACTAGGGGTTTCCAAGATAGAGTGAGGTTGAACACCCTAGGGGCAGCTGGTCACCAGCACCACTGATTAACATAGAAGTCTCCGTAAAACCGTGTAAATTGGATTACGCTCTTGGATAAGTAGCGATGCCCTAGGTAACACGATAGTTACCCTTGATGAGAATATTTATTGGCTAGATCTTAGTGTGGAGACTCGGTTCTCTTTTATAGATTAGCAATTATGTTGGAGGGCGCGTTACGTCTGAATTGTTGGAAATTGTCGAGTGTTGGTCTCGAATTATATGGTGATATAATATATCTGCTTGCTCTGGGATTTTCTGAGTGCAGGGATATAATTGTTGATAAGATATAGTTGTGATATAATATATCTTCTTGCTCTGGGATTTTCTGAGTGCAGGGATATATTTGTTGATAAGATATAGTTGTGATATAATATATCTGCTTGTTCTGGGATTTTCTGAGTGCAGGATTTTTATCTAGATATGAATTAATTTATCCTTGGTTATCAGGCATGACCATAAGTTTGCCAGGACGCTTTAGCGTTCTTAAAATTGATTGTGTAGGGTCCGGAACCCTAATTCTCTACATGCTTTGTTTGAAAGTTGATCTTACTAAGCGTTTTCGCTTACCTAGTTGTTTCATGTTGTAGGTAAGAGCAAGGGCAAGGGAGAGCAGTGAGCGCTGGAGTCTTCCTTGCAAATGTACATGTGGACCGACCTTTTGGGAAGCCGTTTTATTTTTGGAAATGTTGTGTAATTTTCCTAAACTAGGCTCACTCTAATCTTTATAAAACATGTTTGTAACTAAATGTTAAGTATGGCCATACGACTTTTTAAAAAGTTTTTTTTTTCTATGGGTTTTTGAGACATTTTGTTAAATGAAAACATTTATATTTCTGCATTATTGAGTCTTGAAAATCCGGGTCGTTACAGTACCTACTACTATGAATAGGCACGCCGAAGTCACAGTCGAGTCCCCTTATCAGCCAACTGATTTAGACTTAGGACTATACTAGGGCCATCGCATAACTATCCCAACCAGTTCCTACCACAAATTTTTTGTCTGCACCACTCTGTTTCATTCTTTGGTAACTACCAACTTTTATAAAACACAAAATCTCAAGCCCCACAATCTTCTGTTCATTTGGTAGGTATCCCATGTCTATATCTCCATTAAAAGGTACATAGCACCAAACTCAAATAACATAATATAAAGAATAAGAACTAGAAGACCAACCTGTCATTTCCAAGGAACCATCTTCCGGCTCTGGCCGCCCCCAGGCAGACTCTTGAACCGAGGTTGAGCTATCTGTACTTCTGGATTCTTCTGTCTTTGATTTCGGACAATGTTTCATGATGTACCCAACTATTCCACACAAAAAACATGTCTTCACTCGACACTTACCCAAATGGCGTCTCCTGCACCTAAGACACATTGGATAACTTCTCCAGACCTCATTGCCGCCCTGGAGACTGTCCTGAACATCATGTCCGACAGTGGTAGAATTATCAGAGGTCTTTCTTTTCTAACTACTAGGTCCTCTGCCATTACATGCTCTTACAAATGAAGGGACCCTTGCCTGGCTTCCAGCCCTACGACACCCTCGCTCCATATCACACCTCCTGCATCCTCCATGGCAAGGGCCTTCCCTACCATCAGAGCATAAGTAGAAACCTCATGAACTGGAGCGACCCTAACTCTATGGGCCACTCCAGGGTTTAGCCCTCGAACGAATCGTTCCTTTCGAGCTACGTCTGTTGGCACCAAATCAAATGCGAACTTGGCTAACTCATCAAATTTGTCAACATATTCTGCCACCGTCTAACTTCCTTGAACCAAGTTCATAAACTCATTGGTCTTCGCAATTCGGACTGCGTCACCATAGTACCTGTCATTGAACAATTGTCAGAACTCATCATAAGAACATTTCGGGTCTTTGATACCACCTCCCACCATGTTCGGGCATCCTCCCGTAGCATGTACGTGGCACAAACCACTCTATCATTGCCTTCTCCTCCTATATAGTCAAGGATGGAGCTAACCATGCTCATCCACCGCTTAGCTCCGAATAGATCTAAACCTCGTTAAAAAATTGGAGGATTAAGCATTTGGAATCTTTCATACATTATTTTCCATCTGCCTCCACCCTCAGGCTGAACCAAAATTGATGCTAATGTCATAGAAACACACGGAGCAACATTTTTGGGTGGAACCCACTGTCTGAACCACCTAATCTCTTCCTCCTACTTTTGTAATCTAGCCTGCATATAACCGAACACTTGTTGCCAACCCCCGGGAACAGATGGAGGATTCTAGTCTTGAGTACTATCTGCAATCCCAGTATTAACAATGCCTGCACCCCTTGACTGTCTCTGATCCATAACTTCTAGATCTGTCTACAGTCAATGACTCAATCCATCAGATATGATCATCCCTTCCAGAACCACTCCCGAGCATGGCCAGACAAACAAGAGGAATAACAAGCACAAATATATATATATTGCTCATTCTTCCTACATTAACAAGCAGATAAAGTCATCCTATTAAGCAATTAGACAAATATTTCATTCAATACCAACAAACCCTGAGTCGAGCTTGTCTCTGGCAACAAGCACGTACATGTTCAGACAATTTTCCAGGAACCATAAACCTTGGCTCGCTCTAATACCAAGTTGTAACGCCCTACTTCCTTAGAGCCGTTACCAAATGAGTTTGAAACGTGCTAATCACTCGCTAATCGAGGTTATAGGTCAAAATGTGTAGTAAATTAAAATGTAACTTATTTAAATAAGATATTGGTATAAAAAGTCGGTCGTTCTTTTAGATCATGAAAAAGGGTTACATGGGATCCCATATATATTACTTGAAAACATATTTACAACTCAAAAGGTTACTTTACAGTCGGCCTAAGCGACAAAATCAATGTTCATGACCAGTTCCTCAAAATACCCCAGTCGTGGAGGCCAGATTGGCCAAACATGTACGCACCACTCCATGTCCTCTAACTCATGGTTGATTGATCTTTTCCTTGCCCTTACCTGCACCACAAAGCACCGGTGAGCCGAGGCCCAGCAAGAGAACCTTAAAGCACAACATACTATAATTTATCCCAGCAAATAAACACTTATTTAAACCGTTATTAGAATACGAAATGGCACAGTAGCATAACAACATCATATCATAGTAGAACAGCAACACATAGGAACATAAACATAGCATCATAGCAACATATTAACACATAAGCACAATAGCACAACATCTTAGCAGTACAATATCATAGCAGTTAAGTAATACAACAACATATAACGAAGCAGCCAACAAGCTAAACACATAGCGGCCATGTTGTCCCAAGCGCTTTACCAAGCCCTGGGTTCGAGTCCACACTGTGAGGATATCCCAGGTATCCTTTAGGGTCTCGCCCTGGCAACTTGCACTTCGCGTGCTAACGCTGCTCCCGACCCCTTGCCGTACTTGGCTCTTGCCTTTCCCAGCTCTTGCCACTTTCGACTCTTGCCGATTCATCACATTCACATATATGACATATCAAACCACAAGCAATACACATAGTACAACACACCACATAGCTCTACGGGTACAAACAGTTGTCTTACCTGTGTCCCAAGCTTCCAAGCACTGATGTCCAGAGCACAGTCCCCTAGTCCGAGCCTCGCTGTACCCTAGTCACAACGCATCAACATTATCCAACCATCACCCATTAAATAACTTTGGGTCATAATTCTAATCTTTGAAACATTGAATTCTATCAATCCGGGTGATAAAATCCGTCCTGAGCCTTAGCTATTGGATTCCTTAGCCTAAAACCTCCTTAAAGCCCAAAAACACACTAAGTGCTGTGGCCCCATGAACCCATGCCGCGTCCCGCCTCAACCAGAAACCCCCAACCCCAAAACAGGGTAGGCGCGCCACGGCCCAAGCCAACCCATGCCGTGGCCCGCCCTTCATCCTGGCCTCCTAATTGTTCTAGAGGGCCGCGACTCAGCAAGAACAATGCCGTGACCCGACCCTTCGAACCCAGAAAAATCCTCAATTTTTACCACGAAAACCCAGCCAATTTACCCTTTAATCAACCTAACAATCCAACTCAATCTTCGCAACAGTTATAGAGTGATCCTAGCAGCAAAACCCAACAAAAACTAACCCCAAACCTCATCTAGAACTCAAAGATGATTCTTCATCTAACTCACATGCAACACTCTAAAAATACCAGCAGAAATTCAACACAATTCAACAAGTTAGCAGCTTAACTTGTGCTTAATTGATCCTTTAAATTATTTCCCTAAGTCCCAAGCTTCTAGCCCCCAAAGTTCCAGCTTAATTCCTTAGTCCTTGGTAAGTTTTTCACCAACAAAATCCTCAAGCTTCTAGAGAAGAGGAGACTGAGAGATAGAGAGAGAGAGAGAGAGAGAGAGAGAGAGAGAGAGAGAGAGAGAGAGAGAGAGAGAGAGAGAGAGAGAGAGAGAGAGAGAGAGTCAGTTTCTTAAAGTTTTGAACACTTCCTCCCTTTTGTTTTATTTGACTTAAGTCTCTAAGGTTACCTCAAACGCTCGGGGTACCAAAATCGTCCCCGAGGGTAAAATGGTAAATTTCCCCAACATTCCCTCCTAAATGTTATATCCTTAAATATATCTCCAAATATTTATTTTCCTAACTCGATAACTCAATAAAACATCTTATGCTCAAAATACCCCTCGACTCACCCCGAGTTAAGTACTCAACCTCGTTGTGGCTTTCTAGCTAAACAACTCCCTAGGACTGTCTCGGATCGTGCAACACAGATATATCACAAATATATCAAAAATACCATAATTATTACATTTATGCCCTCAACGGGCTAAAATTACAAACATGCCCCCAATAACCAAACGGGGCCCACATGCATTTCTAATTACATACTCATCAAAATTCACATATAATAATATTAAATCACTTATTGCCCTCCAGGCACGCTAATCAAGGCCCTAAGCCTTATTAGAAAATTTGGGTCGTCACATCTCCTTTTTAAAAATATTCTCCCACACCACAAAATTTGGAAACTTTTTCAAGATTTTGAATATAGTGAGATAAAACAAATAAATTGCATTCTATTTTTGTTAGTCTTTAGTACTCAGTCAACAAGGAATATATTTAATTATATTAATTATTATTTTTTGTTTATATATAAAAAATGCTGAGAATAAAAAGTTAAATTGGCATACCATATGTGTACATGTAAATGCCAAATCCTGTTCAAGAGCAACATGATAAACATTTCTTCAAAATTTAGAAAAATGAATTATAATTAGAATACTAAGTGATGATGATAAACATAATTCGAAAAGGAATACACCAATCACAAAAAATATTTTAATCAAATCATTATGTGTATGAGTCTTACAACATTTCTTACATAGTCTAGACAACATGCATTTGTGTGTGCATGTGTAAGCATATTGGCGTTTCTTTTTGGCCTTTTGAAGCTAGGGTCATTGCCCATGTTAGGAAATTGTAGCCTTTTTCAATTTGTAACCATAATGGAGACTATGACTCTTATACTGATGGTAGCTCTTTACACGAGTAGAGTATCCTTCAATATAATTGCTAATTACTTGGTACCAATGCTAATTACCTGGTACCAACTTGCTCAATGTTGGATTTCACACATCAGTATAGGTAGCACTTTTCCAGATTGGAGCCTGAAGAAGAAACTGGATTAAGGAATGCTCATACTAAATTGACAATAATTTGATCAAATATAAATTGGAGGGTCCACAAAATTTTCAAATATAGTTTTTACTCCTCATAAAGTATAAAAATTATAAAGTTCATTCTCCAAATATTGAAAAATATGGTAAACAAATTTCTTCCAAACAGGACAAGAGATTTACACAATCACATATGCAAGGCAAGGTAATCAAATATTGGTAATTTCAAAGAAAACAAACCCCCAAGGATTTCATGAGGGAATGAAATCTGACCGTGTCTAAAGCTTTAGTAAAAATATCTGCAATTTGTTTGTTAGTCTCAACATATACTAAAGTCAGAGTTTTATTTCTAACAAGTTCCCTGATAAAATTATGAAGAATGTCAATATGTTTGGTGCGAGAGTGCTGAACAAGATTTTAGGAGATATTAATAACACTTGTATTATCACAAAAAATGGTTAAAGTTTTTAGATCAAACCAGTAATCAACCAACATTTGTTTCATCCACAAAAGTTGAGTACAACTACTCCCAACAACTATGTACTCAGCATCAGCTGTTGACAAGGAGATGGAGTTTTATTTTTTACTATGTCAGGAAATAAAATTGTTTCCTAAATAAAAACAACCAACACTTGTACTCTTGCGACAATTGTAATATCCGCAATCACTAGTAAATGTATTTTGGTAATATGACTTAGGTCAAGGTATTATGGTAAATAGTATGATATTATGAGTTTAATTATATGAATTATGATATGCATGAATTATGGTGTATGTTTATTTTATGAGTTCTGTCAAGCAATCCACACACATTAGTTTCTTCAAATATTAAGTGTAATAGAAGGTTTGTATTGGGGGTCAAAGTAGAATTATGGGTTTTATGATAGAAAGTGTAATTATGAAAAGTTAAAACTATTAGTTTTGGTTGGAAACTACAATAAGGGTCTTAAGTGATTATTAAGGATAAATTAGAGGTTGGGGACAATAAGGTATTTGGTTTATACCATTAAAATCAGATTAAGTAATTAATTAATAAGTACAATAGGTTTAGATGTCGTACGATTCTCAGACTCTGGCTTTGCAATAGACTAAATGGGAAACAGACCAAGAACAATCTCTCATTCTTGATCTGAGTTTTTAAAGCTTGAAGTTTGGAGGAGATCATCAATCTGGAATATTGAAGGGATAGGAGATTCCATAGACATCAATGGTATAAGATTTTGGTGGTTGGATCTTGATCTGTAGGTGTTCAAAACTTTTGTTTAAAGTTGTCAATCTACGTTTTTGAAGTTTTGAGACTACTGTTATTGTTTATGGGTTTATGAATGTTTAATATAGGTTTAGGGTTTTTAATATCTGGATTCCAAGGGTTAGAAACATGTTAGGATAGTTATTTTGGTGGTTTAGGGTCGAGATTTTACAATTTGGCTCGATTTTCAAGTTTAGAAATCGCAATTACGATCTTCTAAATTAGAGACCTAGCGCAACCGCATCTAGCCCTGGCGCGACCGCACTACTTGATTGGTTTGGCCTAGTGCTCTGTGAGCGCGACCGTGCCTAGGCACTGGCGCGACCACACCAATTTCCCAGAAATGTGATTCTTAAGGACTTTTATGTACCTTTTGCATACAAGTTTTAAGACTTTCTCAAGGATAATATGGGGATGACATAGTCTTAAAAAGAATACTAGTTGGTCTAATTATGGTTTTGTTTGGTTGAGGGTTTTAAAAATTTGATGTTATATGTTGTGTTTAGGCTCGCTGATGATACTTGAAGAGACACGTTAGGGTGTGTGGACCGCTGCTGCTTTTGAGGTAAGAAGAGTGGACACCTGCACACAGGGTGTATGCTTGACATACTTTATGTTAGAAGCTATTTTATACGATATGTTTATGTTAATCTATGATTGTGCTAGTGAACGATTATGTTTAATGAGCTTATATGTAATTATTGTTATGTGTTGTGTATGTGTATGTGATAACTGCTTGACATGCTTATGTTTTAAAATGCATGTCTACGTTATGAAACCGCATGCTTATGATATGTTGAAAATGCATGCTTACGTTATACGACACTTGTCCAATTCAACTTGGGTTACAATATTACATGATTTATGTTATATTATCTTTATTATTATTGATTTAAAATCCTGGTTAAGGTTATGGGGTTGTGTCCTACACAACTCTTCTTGTTTGGCTTTGGCTCATGGGTACTCTATGCTGCTCGTAAAGGCAAAGATGTGGTTGAGTTGGAGAGCTTTGGCGGAGGGCGTACATGTCAAGGATATAACGACCATAAGGGATCAGGCCTACATTGGATATTTACTAAGTATTTTTAGAATAATGTTTTAGTTTTATCGATTGGATTTAAAGTTGTTTATTTTATTTTATTTACAAACTATGAAACTTCGGAGTTTCATTCTTTTAAATGTTTGAGTTGTATTTGCAATCAATTTCTATAAATAAAAGAGTACTTTTATTGTAAACCTCAATTATGGTAATTTTCAAATTAACGCTTCAAGAAATTAGGGCGTTACATTTGGTATCAGAGACAAATTTTGTATCCTGTAAACTATCCTGACATGTACTCTCGCCGCTGAAGACAACCTTGACTTATTGCACTGTAAGCTTTATTTAAGTTTGTTTTGGTTATGTGATTATTTTCCTTACGTGTTTTAATGTCGTATCTGCATGTATAAAGTAGCTAGCATGGTTTGTGTGCTTAGGGTCCCTAAGGGTCATCTAAATAAGACTCAACGAAGGAAGCTCGCAAGAAGGATAAGGATGCAGCATTTTGCATAATGGAGTATCGAAAAGTTAGTGGACCATTGTGTGATGGTCAATCAGTGCATTCAAGACATGGTCTAGGAGGGAGGACTGTTAAGCTGTAAGAAGAAGTACGAAGTATTTAGAGATATGATTTATTCAAGAAGGATGTGGGAAGAACTTCAGGTGGTGTGAAAGCATGTACAAGAGAGAGCTCGGGAAGGTGCTAAGTACAACTGTACACTTAAGGCCTTCATAAGACAAAAAGGGTTCGCAATGTCTAATGAACCATGTGATCAAGGAATTTCTGTAGAGCTATTAGATAAGCTCAAAAGTTATTTTCTTGTGCATAAGATGTGGTTGTAGACGTTTCGTTGTATACAGATTGGTTTTAGTTGCCTTTTTCTTATTCTTGGTTTGTGAACTTTTGTGAATGATAGATGTATCAAGATAATTTTGGCTTTATGAATAAATGGAGATTAGTTGTTTGATGGATTTAAAAGTATGTATTTGTTCCTAATTTGGAAGTGTTGCACTAAGATACATTGTTGGTTTCAGGAATGAATTGAAACCATGGCTCCTAGGAGGTTAGTACAAAGGAACGCTGAGTTGAATCGCAACTTTGATGACCAACGTGTTGTGAGACCCAGTACACGAGCTAACCATAATGGAAACCCTCCATCAGGTGATGGGGGGAGTAGGCTCGAGGAAGATCCTCATATTGCCTACCAAAGGTTGGAGGCGCAGTTTATGGACATGCAAGAAGACATGAGGAAACAGGTTGAGGAATTAAGAGAACTAAGACAGTTGAGGCAGCAACAAGCTCAACCAACACCATTAATCAGAGATGTTCAACATCCTATAGCACTAATTGTAGCTATTCCTGAAGTTGGCAATAATCTAGAGCCATTGTAATAAAGGTTCAAGAAGCAACATCCTCCAGTGTTTGAGGGGAGCGATGATCCATGGAAGGCAGAGCAATGGATGAGCATGATGGGGTCAATTCTAGAATTCATGCGAGTTGAAGGAAATGATAGGGTAGCCTGTGCAACTCACATGCTGAGGGACGATGCAGGATTCTGGTGGGAAGTGATCTCCCAGGCAAGAAATGTTACTTCAATGACTTGGGCAGAATTTCAGAAAGCATTTAATGACAAGTACTACAATGTTGCAGTACGAGCATCAAAGGTTGATGAGTTTGCTACCTTAACCCAGGGGAATATGACGGTGATATAAGACACACTAAAATTTGACAGACTTGCCAAGTTCGCGAAGGATTTAGTGCCAACCAATGCAACAAAAGTAGATCGGTTTGTTCGAGGCTTAATGCTTATGATATCCAGAGATGTGGAGATTGTATTAGTAGGGGCAATAATACATATGATCAAGTTCTGGAAATGGCCATCACTGCTGAGAGAATGGAAGACAGAATCAAGGAGGAAGGTGCTGCTAAAAGAGAGGCAAGAAAGAACGCCTCCCAAGGTCATAACTCTAATGATCAAAAAAGGAAGGGAAGTGACCAGGCAGGGTAGTCAAGCCAGGATAAGAGGGCCAGAGATAATGAAGGAAACAATCGCACTGGTAGCAAGGAATGGGTACAGTATCCAAAGTGCGAAAAGTGTAAGAAGCGCTACCAAGGTGAATCCTGGGCAACGCGTGTTATGGTTGTGGTAAGGAAGGACACATCAAGAGGAACTATAATGGTTAAAATGGTTACACATTGAGGTGCAAAACACTTAATGATTTCCACTAAAAGAAAAGTAAAAACATGAGATTGTGTAGAAGGCATCTAAAAGCGACTTATATGGGTCTAAAGTAATACAATGAGATATCCAAACATTCCCAAAAAGTTTGGTAGCATTTAAAGAAATTTTAAGACCATTGGAGGGGTCCAAAGTAAGAGAGGGTGGCGATACGTCGCCCCCTTAAGTGGTGTAGCATTGCCAAAATGCGAAGGGCTTCAAAATCCCTAGCAGGCGATGCATCACCTGCTTGTTGGTGATACATCGCCTGAGCGATCTTTTAGGGTCGTACAGTTTACGTAAAATTCTCCAAATGATGTGTTTTAAATGCTCTAATCCTATTGGTTAGACTAATGATGATGCCTACACTATATATATGAGTTATTAGAGTTGAAAAGCCTTGATCACACTTTCCAACTCTCTCTCTAACCTCATTCTCTCTCTAGCTTTCTAAGACCAAAGTTTCTCCAAGAAACTCATCAAGCTTTGCTTGACTTGAATGAGTTTAAGACTTGTTAAATCCCAAATCTCATTCTACTTAGTTGAAGCTTCAAGCAATTGGGAAGGCTTGGAATAGATATTTTGGACAACAATATTCATATTGTGTATAAGCCTTAGAAGTTTCACAAGTTTGAAGATTCAAGTTGCTCAATACAAAGGTTGTATCTCTCTAATCCTAATCTTATATTTTGTCATTCTGTTATGTTTTTCATTGTTGGTATAGATGATTAAATGCATCTAAGTTCATCTCATCATCATTTAATCGTTTAGTTTCTTATATTCAAGATTAACATTCATATCATGAACGTGTTTCTTTGATTATCAAGAATTGAACTCATACTTTAAATTTTAATATTGATTAACATCTAGGGTTTGGAATATTGCATTATTATCATTAATCATTGCTGATTTGCAAAGAGTAAAGCCATATATTCCTAACAATCAAAATATCTATTTCTAATTACATTAAATTTTGTGTTTTGTATTATCATCAATGAGGGAAATTGGTTCATCTTCTACAACCTTCAAATCCTTATTTCAAGATTTGGTTTGTGTTGGACACATAACCATGAAAGATCAAAGAGCGTTCTATTTGGAATTTCTCTTCATGAATGTGGATATGGATTCAAAGTCTTTATCAATAAAGGATGAGACAACTTAATGGGATTACATGCTTAAGGAGATTGGTATCATCAAGCTCCTTATTTCTAAATGTGTAGATTTCAAGAATTTGAATGAAATGTGTTTGCTGCCATATTTCTGTGAGTTTGAGATCATTGTTTATATTAAGAGTACAATGGTGAATATTAATAAAAAATTCAAGGGTTATTGTTGTACTTGTTTTTTTTTAGAGTTATTGATCTTCATGTGAGTTGTTGTAATTAACCATAATGAGATTAGGGTCAATACAATTGATGATGAGATCTTTGTGACCTTAAATGAATTTAATGCATTCGATGAGGTATGTATGATAACCCTAAAGAGAATTGACATGATTCATGCATGTAGTGATGAGACTAATGCAACCGTAAGAAAATGTGAACATGTCAATGCAATTGATGATGAGATCATTGCAAAAGAAAGTGAAGATGCTAAGGTCAATGCATTTGATGTTGAGATCATTTCAAACCTAAGTAAAGATACCAAGGCCAATGCAGTTGATGTTGAGATCATTGTAACCTTTAGTGAAGTTAATGCAACCCAAGGAAAGGTTCAAGGATGGTGGTATGATACTTGTGCCACCATTCATGCAACCTACGACTAAACTCTTTTCAATTACTTTGAAAGTGCAAAGGTGGGACTTGAAGTCCAAATGGGAAATGAAAAGAGATCCAAGGTACTTGGAAGGGGCTGCATTGATGTTTTCTTCACTAATGGAAAGAAAGTGACCCAAATCAATGTTGTAATGCCCCAAATTACCTAATAAGGCTTAGGCCTTGATTAGGGGGGCTAGGATGACAAATTATGGAAGATTATGTGATGATGTGATATATATGTGTATCATAATATTATTATGTGAGTTATATTATAATATGACTTGATATGCATGTTTAGACGTATTAAATATGCACGTGGGCTCGGTTTTGATTAAAAGGGAATTTTTCATAATTTTGGCCCGTTATGGGTATATTTGGCATATATGTGATATATGTGTGAGACCACATTATTATGTGGATATATTTGGGTTATTCTGCACGAGGCGATCCTGGGGAGCAAGTTAGCGGGAAAGTCACAACGGAGTCAAATACCCGGCTTGGGTTGAGCCTAGGGGTAATTTGGCAATTTAGTACATTACCAGGATTGATCGGGTAATGGGAAATTAATTGAGAATATTGAATGTAATGGGAATTAGAGGGTGTTAATTATATGATTAAGGAGACATGTTACAAAGGACAAAATTACCCTTGAGGGATTAAGAGGGCAAGGCTTAGACAAAAGGGCACTTGGGTCATTTTGGGCAATAAGTAGTGACTAAGTCACTAAAACCCTCAACAGTAGTAAACCAAAAACAACAGCAGCTCTCTCACTTTCTCTCACTCAGTTTCTCTTATTCTCTCTATCTTTAGTTGGGATTCTTGAGGAACTAGGGAATTTTGGAAGCTAGAGCTAAGGGAATTCAAGGCTTGGATTTGGGATTGATTAGCTGCAGCTAGGAGGATACAAATGACAACTGAGGTAAACTCTAAATCCCTGTTTTGATTCATTTCTATTTTTGGTTTAGGTGTTCTAGAGCTTTGAGATTCAAGGTATTCGATTAGAGATTTGGAAGAGGTCTTTGAGTGAGATAAGCTTAGGTTTTGATGGTTTTAATGTGCTGATAATATTTGGGGGTTTGAATTATGATTTTGGGATTCATTTGGGTTGGATTTTGGGTGAGATTGGTTGAGGAAAACAGGGGAAATTCTGGTTTCGCATGGTCGCGTTGCGACCCGTGTGAACCCAGGGCGCATGGGGTGCATGTCCTTGGGTAGAGGCAGGGGGAGGCCTCAGATTAGAGGCGCGCTGTGACCCTTTGGGTCAAGTTGCGGCCCGCATAGACATTTTTGGCCAAGTTGGGACTTTAGTGACCGGAACTCAAACCTAAGGGCTTGGGATTGATCCTACTACCCGATTTAGTAGATTTCGACCTCCCGGGGGGCTAGGACTCAGTCTGCAAGCCTTTATTCACTCATTATTGATGAGATTCTGTATTATGGTTGTGACTAGGTTATCGCTAAGGGCTCAGAACTGGGATTGTGCTCGAGGTTTGTTCTTTCTTAACATGTGCTTGGACCTAAGGTAAGAAAACTACACCCAATACTTGATATATGTGATTAGGGCTCGACCCCTGAGAATGAATGTGATTAAAGTTATGCTTAAATGCTTTGTGTCTGGATAATTGTTTAATGAAGGCTTGCCTTGTTTGCATTGGTAGGTCTCGACCCCGTTAAGGAACATAGTTATTACTGTGTTTGTGTTTGATTGGTTAAGATACCATGATTTATACATATGCATACTTGTATTATTTGAAGTATGCTTATCTGTAGCTGGTTATCTATTTATCTGGTTGTTTAACATGATTATGAATAAGGCTCGAGCCCCTGAGAAAGAACATGATTATGATTATGTCTATGTTTAATTGATTTAGAATACGTGAATTCTCTATTTTAGGATAACTGTTAAAGAGGTATACTTATTTGCATTATTTGATAAAAAAGCCATGGCTCATAAGTTAAGGGCGGCAATAGCGCACTGAGCGTTGGTCGATATGGTTAGACCTGACCGGGAGCGCATTATATGCTTGTCTGACCCAATGGTCATGGAAAATTAAAGCGCCATGTACGTTGGGCCAGCTCTAAGGTTGGTTATACAGAGGATAGGGCACGGGCCCCCGAGGTAACTGATTAGTCCCAGATCCTAGGGTAATGGGCCTTAGTATGATAAATTAACCATTTATTTAGGGCAACGACCCCGTTATGACATGGTAGTCATTTGTTTATAATTGTATGAATGCATGGGTAGGTTATTACTGTTGGGCATGCTATATGTGTATCTGGGATCTGTAATTACTATTCATGTACATGTTTAAGTTTTCTTGCTGAGCCTTGGCTCACGGGTGCTATGTGGTGCAGGTAAGGGGAAAGGAAAGCTAGACCAACCATGAGTTTGAGAGCTTTGGTGGCAGCGTGTACATATGCGGCTGGTCAACCATCATGACCGGGCTTATCTCAGAGGAACTAGGGTTGTAGGCCTTATTTTGCTGCTTAGGTCGGCTGGTTGTAACTTTTGATTTTTATATACCCTTTTAAACAATTGCTTGTAACATTTTGGGATCCCATGTATGTACTAAACTTTTAAATGATAAGTCAACGTCTCCATTTGACCAATTTTTTTAACCCTAATCCTGGTCACTAACCTTAATTACACGTTTATAACCAAATAGGGTTGATTAGCAAGTTTGACACTATTTAAAGTACATAGTGTAACGGTCTTGGCTATCCAGGGTATAACAAATGTTTTCTATGTTCCCGATATGACTAGAAACATTATGAGTGGAAGTTTATTGAGTAAATCCGACATCAAAATGGAGTTTGATTTTGGTAAACTCACTTTGAATAAATTGGGCACTTTTGTGCGAAGGGATATACATGTGATGGAATGATCAAACATTGTGCTCTTGATAGTGACTGTAACGCCCCAATTTCCCTAATATGGCTTATTGCCTGGATTAGGGGGCTGGGAGGAAATAATTGAATTAATTAGATGCTTATGTGTTATAAGCATGTTATTATGTGAATCTTATTATGATATGATTATGCTTGCATGTATAAGTATATTAAATATGCATGTGGGCCCATTTCTTATTAGAAGGGCATTTTCATAATTTTTACCCGTTGAGGGTGTAATTAAATATTAAATATGTCTGATATATGATTGCGACCACATTATTATGTGGATATATTTAAGTTACTTGACACGAGGCGACCCTATGGATATAGTTAGTGGAAAAGTCACAACGGGGTGAAATACCTGGCTCAGGGTGAGCTTAGGGGTATTTTGGTAAATTACTGGGAATTATAGAGTAACAGGAATTAATTGATGAACATTGGTTTGATAGATTATTTGGGATTGTATGAGATAATTTGAGATTAGCGGGATTATGCCAAATGACTAAATTGAACTTGAGAGTAACTTTTAAGGAAAAAATGGGCAAGGGGCGTTGTGATAATTTGACCACATGGGTCAATTGAATAAGCTAGCAGCTGAGTTTAGTTCACTCACATACATGACACTTTCTTTGGCTTTGGGGGAATTTTTCTTTGAAGCATACTAGTACTCTAAAGCTAGGCCAAGGATTTGATTTTGGTGGAGATTGAAGGGGGACTCTTGTGGATTAACAATTGAGATTGGGACTAGAGGTTATTACGGTCATCTTCTACCCCAGGAAATTTGAAATTCAGAGGTGAGATTCCTATGTTTTTATATTTAAAAGGTGTTCTTCAGTTTTTATGAATTTTGATTCCTAGTTGGGTTATATGAGGTGTTTGTGTTGGTCTGAAAGTGGGTTTTGTTACCTAGGCTTGGTAGGTACTTTCTGTGGCTGGGACTCTGTTAAAAACATCTGGGTTGTTTGAAATCATAGTCTGAAATTGCTAGAAATCACAGAGTTTGCAATTTGGGGAAGAACATTTGTATTCTGGGCCATTTTCAAGTTTCTGGTGACCTAGTGTGACCATGCTAGGTTGTAGTGCGACTGTGCTAGTGTCCAAGAAAGGGGGAAATTGAGTTTGATTTGGGGGATCACGTTGTGGGGACCGATTGTGCCCAGGGTAGGCGCGATTGTGCCAGTGGGCCAGAAGCCCCAAATTTTATGTGGGCTTGACTGCGCCAGAGGCCCCGAAATGCTAGAATGTTGATTTTCAGGGCTAGGCCCGGGGGCTCAGGAATCTGATTTGGGAGCCTGCTTGGGGGCTCAGGGGACATTTTTAGTGCCCCTTTAAATGGGAACAATGGTTATAAGAGTTAGAGTTTAGTTTGGAACTCAGGTTCTAGGGTTAAGTCTTGATGAATATATATTGGTGTTGTGACTAGGGTTTTCGCTAGGCTCGGGTTAGGATTCGCGCTCTGGGTTGTTTCATTATTCGCACAAGGATTGAGGTAAGAAAACTACACCCGATGCGTGAGACACGTGATTAGGGCTCGACCCCACTGTCAAGTGTATTATGATTAGGGCTCGAACTAATTGTTAAATGTAATATGACTGGGGCTTGGCCCAACTGTTAAGTGTATTATGATTAGGGCTTGGCCCAACCGTTAAATGTAATATGACTGGGGCTTGGCCCAATTGTTAAGTGTATTATGATTAAGGCTTGGCCCCATTGTTGAATATATTATGATTATGGCTCGGCCCAGCTATCAAATGAATGTGATTAGGGCTTAACCCAACTGTTAAATATAATATAATTAGGGCTCGGCCCAACTGTTAAATGTAATATGGTTGGGGCTCGACCAAACTGGTAAATGTAAACATGATTAGGGCTCGGACCCAACTAATGAACATGATTATAATTATTCCTGGGTATATCTGCTTTAGTATACTGTAATGTATAGTAACTGTGTGTATGATGAATGTATTATGTGGATGTTTGTTCTGGCTAGGAAGCTTGGTTTATAAGCCGAGAATCTGTATGTTGCATCTGATTAAAGCTCGACCTGCTAGTCGAGGGTATATTTGATTCGAAAAGGGCTCGACTTATAATCTGAGGGACTAAAAGGGCTGGACTTATGAGTCGAGGGGATCATGAGGCTCGGCTTATAAGTCGAGGAATTACAAGATTGACTTATAAGTCGAGGATTTACAAGGTCGACTTATAAGTAAAGGATTTACCAGGTCGGCTTATAAGTCGAGGGATTACAAGACCGGCTTATAAGTCAAACGATTACAAGGCCCGACTTATAAGTTGAGGGGTTCACAAGAATCAACTTATGAGTCAAGGTTTTGCAAGGCTCGACTTATCAGTCGTGATCGACATTATGCGTGCTGAGTGTAGGACATTATGGCTAGGCCACCCTTGGAGTGCATTATGCACTTGATTGGCTCGGAGGCCATATGAATGAATGGGACTGCAACACACACTTGTGTGACCTTATGGTCACTTACTTGTACAATGTGTATGCTTGGTTTCAGTTATCTCTGTCAAGCATACTGTTATATTCAGTTGGCTATCTGAATCTTTTAGTATGTTTTCTTGCTGAGTCTTTTGGCTCACGGGTGCTTTGTGGTGCAAGTAAGGGTAAGTAGAAGCTTGGCCAGCCATGAGTTGGAGAGCATTAGGGGTGGTGTGTACATATGTAGTCTACTCGACTGCCATGGTGAGGTATCATAGAGGAATTAGGGTTGGACCCTGTTTTGCCTCTTAGGTTGACTTATTTTGTAATCCTTGAGTTGTAAACAAATTTTTAAACTTGTATTTTGGGATCCCATGTAAAGACTATAGTTTTGTTTTTAATGGAAATGTGTATTCGTTGACCATGATTTTTAATACATGAACCCTTAGTGGCTTAATCACATGTTTTAGTCCAAATGTGTAACGACCCAAAATCACTAATATGGCTTAAGGGCCTTAATTAGTGTGCCGGGAGGGCATAATTGGTTTATGTATGAATTTATTGATTTAATGCATGATTATATGATAAGCATGCTTGTATGGTTATGTAAATGTTAATGTGATGATATGTTATATTTGTGGGAACCACATTATTATGTGGGTGAATCTGCAACATGCGATTTGAGGCAATCCTAGGGAGCTAGGTAGCGGGAAAGTCACAACGGGGCTTAATACTTGACTTTGGGCAAGTCAAGGGGTATTTTAAGGGTTGGAAGGTTATTTAGATTATCGGTTTGTGGAAATAAATAATTGGAGATATATTTGAGGTTAGGAAGCTTAGGTGGGAATACTGGGGAATTTTACCATTTTGCCCTTGGGGATGTTTCCGGCACCCCGAGCCTTGGGATTAACCTGATTATCTAAGGATAGACTAAGTAAAAAGACTCAGAACACAGTAGAACATAAGGAACCGACCCTCCCTCTTTCTCCATTTCTCTCTCAAAGGAAAACTACTAGAACTTGAGGATTTTAGCTGGGAATTCAGTGTATTGGGCTGGAGTTTGGAAGGATTAGTCCAGGGTTCACCTAGGGACTCAGTCAAGAACAAAGGTAAGATATAAGCTTGAAGCATGGTGATTAAAATTCTATGTTATAGCTGGGTTTTCAAGTGTTTACGAACATTGGTGTTGAAGGGCAGAATTGAGGCTTGAAAGCTTGGGTTTTAGCTCAGAAATTGTTAAGGAAGTTGGATCATCAAAGAAGGTAAGCTTCAATTCGTAATTTAGAGTTTAAATTATGAGTTTGCATGACTGGTTTTGATATTTTTGAGTATGCGAGTCTCAGAGATTGAAGTGAGTTTTAATGAGTTTCTAGACTAGGTTTCAACTGGGTTGTATTGTTGGAGTCATGTGAGAAGTTTAGGGGTAATTGAGTTGTAGAATTGGGATAGTTTTGGGTGGTTTTGAGTGAGGTTTAGGAGTAAAAACTGGTGGATTTTTTGGGTTCGAAGGGGTCGGGCTGCGTCATAGTTCTTGGTGAGCCGCGGCCCTCTGAAGCTGATGGATGCTGGAGATGGAGGGCGGGCCGCGGCCCGTGTATGGTTCTGAACCTAGATGGGCTCTGTTTGGGGGCTATGCCGCGGCATGGGTGGCTTGGGACTAGAACTTTATCTAGAAGCCCTTTTATGATTATTGATGGTATCCCTTATCTTGGTTGTGACTAGGTACTAAGCTAGGGCTCGGGGATCAGATCGTGCTCAAGAGGCATCGCTCGTAGTCAGTTCACTTGGGAACTAAAGGTAAGAAAATTGCACCCGGTTGTTGATTTATAATGGGACTAAGGGTTCCCTATTTTGTATGCTTTGAAAGGACGGTATTATGCCATGTAAACAGTAAACCAACGACCTAAGAGTGCCGAAGTTTACACTAGCACACAAGGCGTGGCTCGGCCACTGGTAGCTAAGGACAACTTATTATGCACTGAGCTCGGCTTAAGCGGGCTAGAGTCAGTGGGGTAAACAGAGGGTGCGACCTAAGGTGTCGACCCTAATTATTATGTGATTTGTTTGTTATTATTAATTGGTGGATTGTTATGCTGTATAGATGGGTGATGGTTAGCTGATTCTTTGGTTGAATCTTCATGCTTTTTGTTTACTGTGGTATGTTAAGTGTATGAACATGCTTAAAGGGTTATCCAAATGTTATTATTGCTTGTTATGTAATATGATATGTTTTCTTGCTGGGCCTTGGCTCACGGGTGCTTCGTGGTGAAGGTAAAGGCAAGGGAAAACTTGATTAGCCCTGATTCGGAGAGCTCTGAGAGCAGAATGTACATGATCAGCTGCTCAGCCGCCACGGTTGAGAGGGAGATAGGAACAGGATAACCAGAAACGTCTGTTTTGCCTTAGAGTGGCTAATGGTTGTTTAAACATTGGAAATTTTGTAAACTGACTTTTGAACGTTGTTCCTTTTTGGGATCCCATGTGTAAAAATGTTTAGTTATATGAAATGTACCCTTTTGATACCAAAACCTTTTATCCCTAGTTCATTAGTGGCGTCTGTATCATGTTTTTCACTAAATGACTTGATTAGCAAGTCCTGCACCTTTATAAGTACACAGTGTAGCGGTCTTGGCTATTCAGGGCGTTACAAAATGACTCGTTTAGCGATTGCAACACTAATTTTAAACACACGTGGTGACATACCCTAATTAGCAGGGCGTTACAACTTGGTATCAGAGATGCCAAGGTTTATGGGTTCTTGATGATGGACTGGGCATGTACACTCACCGCTAAAGACAAGCTCAACTTAAGGTTCAGTAACTATTAGTATAGTTATGTGTGCAATTGCTTAAATGAAATATATATGCCTTACTTGTTTGTTAAAATAGAAAGCATGAGATATTCTGATAGGGTCTGGCCCTTGACTGCTGTATGAATGTTAAAGATGTGCTTATTAGCACAATAATGGCTTGTAAATACCGTGGGATTGCTTATAAGCATCAATATTGCTCTTAAATGTTAGAAACGCTTATTAGCACTGCTATATGTGCATGTATACCAATAGATGCTTATTAACACCATTAAAATGTTAAAAGAAATGGTTATTAACATTTTTATTTGCCTATGCGTGCCAGAAAATGCTTATTAGCATTGTTATTGCTCTAGAATGTTAAAAATGCTTAATAACATTATGTTATGTATATGAACGCCAGGAGCATGCTTATTAGCGTTGTTAATGCTTGTGAATGTTAAGAACACGCTTATTAGCACTTTGTTTGAGCATGAATATGAATCGCCATGCTTATTAGCATGACTGTTTATGTGTGAGAGTATTGGGATGCTTATTAGCATTGGCATTGCTTGTGAATGCAAAAGGAAGTGCTTATTATCATTGTTATATGGACATGTAGGTTAGGACATGCTGATTAGCGCTGTTATAGATACATGTATCCTAAGAAAAGCTTATTAGCACTGTTACTTGTTTATAAATGTTAGAAAGTACTTATTAGCACCATGCTTGGATATGAATATGAATTGACATGCTTATTAGCATGATTGTTGAGTGTGAACATCTAATTGTTCGGTCTTGGGCCGTAGGGCGGCAAGAGGTGTAGTTATTACTTCCTAACTGGCCAAATTGATTACTACAGCAAGATACACGTTTGAACGTATGCTTTCAGGGCAATCAGATTTGCAAGACGGACATGGAATACAAGTCTAAAATGATAATTAGGGTCAGACCCCTCAGCCAGCTCCTAGAAACTGGCAATAGCCGCTCATTGATATGCAAGCTAGGATGCAGAGGCATGAAGAAGAGATTTTCCAGTTGGGACATCAGTAGGTTTCGGCAGGGAACGTTGCGTTAGTGTCACCACCTATTGCTACAGTACCGGCCGTATAGCAGCGGTCTGAGATAGAGAACCATTGGGAGTTGTTATGTCAATGGTTCAGGACGCACCACCCTCCGGTTTTGAGGGTAGCGTAGATCCACTCAAGGTAGAGTAGTGGATGAGTATGATTACATTCATCCTAGACTTTATAAGGATGGTGGGCAACAAGAGAGTGGCTTGGGCCACGTATATATTTCAGGAGGATGCCTGACTCTGGTGGGAGGTAGTATCCCCGACTAGGAACATTAATACCTTGGATTAGGAAGAGTTTAGAACTCAGTTCAATGAAAACTATCATAGTGAGGCAGTTAGATCTGCAAAAGCTAAAGAGTTCAGTAAATGGTTGCAAGTAACATGACAGTGACAGAGTATGCATTGAGGATTGATAGATTACCCAAGTTCGCTGCAGACTTGGTGCCCATCGACGGGACAAGGAAGGAAAGATTCCTTCAGGGGCTACGGTCTATGATAGCCCGAGATGTCAGAATTACAACAATACTTGGAGTGTCGATATACACGCAGGTAGTAAAAAGATGTTAGGATTAATTCCCTAAAAGCATGTTAAGACATTTTATTAATTTTAAATAAAAGTACAGCTTTATTATATTTGAATGTTATAATTATTGTTTGAATTAATTATATAATAATATCAAGAAAATTACCTATTCATTCATGATAATATGATCTTGTATTAGTACGAGAGAATTAAGGATCATATATAATGAATAAAATAGTCAGTAACATATTAAAGTAATGAATATTTAATGAATGGTTACTAGTACGGTTTGATAAGCATACGAGATGCACGTAATCTAGATTCAGATTACTGATGTGGATAGACATCTTAGTAAATGTGCTGTATATAATAAAGATTATACATGACACGATCGATGAGAATTAATTATCTTTATAAACTTGTCGTTTGACATAAAGATTTAATTCTTTTCATAATAGATGATCATTTTTAGATCAGTCTAAATCCTGAGTATTCATGAGCTCCTGTTTATGATTATTGGATCTTTTGATTGACTCGTTAAGATCTCTTAGAATAACGAGGCTAATGACTTTTGTTTTGGAGATTCAATATCATGGATGTCTGGGGGAACATGAATTACAATATTGGAATCCATGCTTTCCTAACGGATCAAATATTGGTACCCTTAAGGGTTGATTATGGAACTGAATAGTTATTGAGCTCAATTCTATAATTAGATTATAGATTAATTATTCGCTATTGAATTAATGGTACTTAAGGATCAAGAGGTAATTAGAAGGGTAAAACGGTAATTTTGACCAGCTCTAATTAGCGAACCAATAAATGGAGGACAAAACTACATATATTGATTATATCAATTGACTACTAGAGAAAACTTTGTAAATATAATTCTATAAATACTTAGAGTGCAATTCCATATTTATAGTGGAGTAATCATGGAATTAATAAATAAGATTACTAGATTAAAGAGTTTAATTAATAATCATGTTTATTGGAGCTTCGTATTATAGGTCCATGGTCCCCAGATCACCCCTGTCCTACACTGTCAAGTGTAAGGATGTTAAAAGAAAGAGTTGTTAAGATAAAGAACTAACTTGCAAACGAATTAATTTTTCAGGGCAAAGAAATAATTATTTGATAATTATGGATAATTGATTAATTATGAATTAATTAATTTTTTAACTATATAGTTTTTATTTTGAAAAACTATATGTTAAAATTAATATTAATCTTGTTTGGATTAATTTAGAGAGAGAAAGTAATAAATATATTATTTATAATATAATATTTATTTATTTAATTTAAAATTGATATTTTAAGATAAAATTAATTTTAAATTAACTGATATTTATGTTGGAATAAATATCTTGTCTTAAAAGTTGAGTAAATAGACAGATGAGAAAATTAGGGCTACCCTAATAGGGTTGGGCGACACACACTGTACAGTACAGTGTTTGGTGCCTAGCATCATGGTTTTTATCCACGGGATTAGAATTTTGAATTTCAAATAAATTTGTTTAATATGTTATTTAATTATTCTTTTTAAATATGATTTAAATAGATAATTAAATGAAAATATCTACTTAGTTTTAATTTGAATTATATTTTAATTAGATAAATATTATTTAATTATATTAAATATCTTTATAAATCTGATATACGTGATATTCAGAAGATGATGGTTAATTAGACTCTCTCTCTAAAGCGATAGTTTTCTCTAAACCGGAAAACTATTCTAAACCTTCTCTCTGTAAAAAATCTCTAGATCTCATGTGTTGAGTACATCTATGGAGTCACATAAATCAACATTTTGAATCCTACGTGCCCACACATGTCCTTGTGTGTTTGAGGATAGTTTGGAAGATCAGGGTGTGAGATCTCAGAACACTAGAAAGGAAGATCATTGATTTATACAAAAGGACTTAAGGACACTTAATAGGCTGCAAGAGGTAATCCCTGATCCAATTGTATGTGATTTAATATTTATATATGTACATGATCATGGTTGGTTTAATATTTATTAAAATGGGTTTATACATTCCGCTGCATACCTTTGATTTGATCATTTAATACCAACAAAAGAGCTTAACTGCAGAGAGCACTGAGAACAAGATTTGGCGCGAATGTGCTGCCAGAAGGCATACTGGGAGAATGGGACCTCCCTTTACAGAATTTGGTAGGGGCGGAGGCCCTAGTGACCAGAAGAGGAAGACCCCAGATACTGTGTTGGCTTCCAGTCCAGATAGGAGGCCAGGGGGTGTACGGATTGGCTGCTAGAGCGGCAACAGAAACTGGAGGACGTATCTAGAGTGCACCAGATGTAGAAGACGCCATCTGAGGGAGTTGGTAGTATCCAGGAGATGGGTTAGATCGTTGCCAGTGATAGTAGATGATAGATAATTGTTAGTTGACCCAGTAGAGTTGGTTATGACTGATTTTAACATGATTTCTGAGTATGGATTGGTTAAGAGAAGTATAAGGAAACCATAGATTGTAAGATTGTAACCTTTGAGCCCGAGGGTGAGGACCCCTTTGTATTTTTTGGCACTGTGCATGGATCCAGAGTACCTATGTTTTCAGCAATGAGGGCTAGAGACCTATTGCAAGGAGGTTGCATAGGATTCTTGGCCAGTATGATGGATACCACTCAGGTCGTGCCAGTGGGTCCATAAGAGACTAGGTTAGTTTGTGAATTCCTAGTTGTGTTTCCAAAGGAATTACCAGGGTTACTGCCACACAGAGAGACAAATTTTTTTTATTGAACTTGCACCTAGAATAGAACTAGTGTTTAGGGCATCTTACAGAATGGCCCCAGTAGAGTTGAAAGAACCGAAGATAAAATTACATGAGTTGTTAGACTTGGGTTTTATTAGACCCAGTTTCTCACCATGGGGTGCGCCAATTCTATTTGTGAAGGAGAATGGTTCTATGAGGATGTGCATAGACTACAGAGAACTAAGTGAGTTGACCATTGAGAACAGGTCATTCGGGTAGATCATTCGGGTAGATCTTGAAATTGAAAGAATGTGTGGAAAGAACTGAAAGATAAATAAAAGGTTTGATTTTTCCATGGTTGCAAATCACGAGAATGCAGTAAATCATGCTACCAACGATGTCGAAGGGGCAGTGCCTGCTGAGGTCCCTGCTGATCAAGGGACTAGAAGTTAAAGAGATTATGTACTCCCAACTGTTACGAGAGTGAATTCATGCATCATACCTCCAACAATTGTTGCGAATAATTTTGACATTAAGCAAGCGATTTTGCAAATGGTCCAATCTACTATTCAATTTGGAGGCTTGCCTACAGAGGACCCTAATTTACAATAGCTAATTTCTTATAGCTTTGTGCGACCTTTAAGATGAATGGGGTGCGATGACATAATATGGTTGAGGCTGTTTCCATTTTCACTAAGGGACCGAGCAAAGAGTTGGCTGATTTCCCTACAGGATAACTCCATTACCACATGGGAGGATCTCGCTCAAAAGTTCCTTGCAAAATTCTTTCCTCCATCCAAGGTTGGATGGTTGAGAGGGGAGATTAATAATTTCTGTTAGATGGAGAGAGAGTCATTGTATGATGCATGAGAAAGATTTAAGGAATTTTAAGGAAGTGTCCATATCATGGTATAGAGAAGTGGATGCTAGTCCATAACTTTTACAATGGGTTAGGTGGTACAACTCACACTATCATAGATGCAGCAGCAGGAGGGGAGTTTATGAGCAAGAGTGCCAACAAAACTTATGATCTACTAGAAGAGATGGCCATGAACAACCAGTGGCCTACTAAGAGGGAAAATACAAAGAAGGTGGCTGTGATGATTGAATTAGATGCCATCTCAATGCTTACAATTCAAGTGGCATCCTTGGCGAAGCAACTACAACATAATAACCTCATATCTCAAGCCATGCAATTACAAAGAGTGTGTGAAATATGTGGAATGGCGCATCCACCTAACAAGTTTCCTACAATGGATTAAAATAATTTGCCTATGGAACAAGTTCAAGCCATAGGAAATAGCCAAAGGCCAGCCAATAACCCCTATTCCATGTTCTACAATCAATGGTGGCAGAATCAACCTAACTTGTCTTGGAAAAATAATCAAGGAGCACAACCACCATACCCATAAAATCTGCAACCATATCCACCCATCAATCATTATATGGGCTAAATCCTCAATTGTATTATGATCCTCGCCAAGCAATGCCACAACACCCACCACTGCATCCTCAAGTTAACCCACCAGAAGTACAGTCAGACACGTTGAACCAATTTACGACAGAAACCAGGGAATCTGTTAGGAGTTTGGAGACTCAAATGGGCCAGTTGGCTACTTTGATGACAAACTGGGCTCAAGGGAGCTTACCAATCACTAGTGAGGTAAACCGAAAAGAGCAGTGCAATGCAATATCTTTGAGGAGTGTCAAGGAGTTAAAAGAGCCAACAGTAGCTGATGAGGAGAAGGAGTTAAGTGGGTCTAATGTTATTGAGAATTTAGAGAAGCAGCCAAAAATAAGTATAGATCACCATATAAAGGTACCATATCCTCATAAGCTTAAAAAAAAAAAAGCTTGATAAGAAGTTTTCTAAATTTTTGGATATCTTTCGAAAGCTACATATTAATATCCCGTTTGCTGAGGCACTTGAACAGATGCCAAATTATGTGAATTTTATGAAAGAATTTTTTTCAAAGAAAAGGAAGCTAGAGGATTATGAGACAGTGACACTTACTGAGGAGTGCAGTGAGATACTTCAAAAGAAGCTACCTCCCAAGCTTAAAGATCTTGGTAGTTTCAATATTCCATGCTCTATAGGGGGTAAAGTAGAAACAAAGGCTTTATGTGATTTAGGGGCCATTGTGAATTTAATGCCTCTATCAATCTTTCAGAAGTTGAATTTGGGAGAAGCTTGGCCTACTACGGTGTCTTTGCAGATGGCAGATAGATCAGTCAAACATCCTTGCGGAGTGATTGAGGATGTATTGGTGAAAGTGGATAAATTCATCTTAGTGCGGATTTTATTATTCTAGATATGGAGGAAGATGAAATTATTCAAATAATACTTGGAAGGGCATTCTTGGCTACTGGTAGGGCTTTAATCGATGTACAAAAGGGTGAGTTAAAGTTGTGAGTGCAAAACAAGGAGAGAACAAGTTGGAAGTTTCTAAGCAAAGATCCGTGGTTAAAAGTGGAATGCAAAATGGGCGTCATTGTTTAAAAAGGTTCTTCAGTGAAAGGATTCGAATGTTACATGAATGGTGGAAAGTTCCACCAATTTCTAATAACAAGAAACGACGGCCAACTCATGATACTATGACTCTCAAGGATGTGAGGGGAGGACTTGATCCGAGTTGAATATGAAAGAAAACAAGCGTTTGACTAAATGATGTTAACGAAAGCGTGTTTGGAGCCATCCCAATCTTTTATTTGCATTTTTTTATTATTAGTTTTATTTAAAGTTTTAGATTATGAACATTTTAATTTTTGTATTCTGTTTATTTATTTTTATTTGATTTTAATTTCTATTAAATATGAGACTAATTTGAGTTGCAGCGCTATTTTGGGCTCCGACATAATGAATTAGGGGCTAACCAGAGAATTTTTCTTTCCCCATTTTCAATTCACCATCTTGATCCATATCATTTTAAGTAGTCTGAGGTATCAGGTAAGTTTCTTTTCCTTAGCTTTTATTTTAACATTGGGGACAGTGTTTAGGTTAAGTTTGGGGGAAGGAATTTATTGTTTGTGTTAAGTTGTGTTTTGTCTAGGTTGTTTAGAGTGTTAGTTGAATCAAGTTGACAATGATTAGCCAATGATAATATGATTGAATGACGTGTTGTATATATTGAATGGGAATGAAGCTATAAAAATATGTGTGCTTGGTTGAATATTTCTTACCATTTTTACATACGCACACTTAAATAATTGAGAGCTTAATCACGATTTTTGATAAATTTTGTGTAATTGAACAATTTTTATGCTTGCTGAATGTTAAAAAAAAGTTATGAAAATGTTGTTATCCTAGAACTTGTTTGCTTGCTATTTGAGACGAAATCCTAGATGATGCATGCTTAGGAAGATGATTTAGACAATTCTTTGGAACGTTTGAGCCTTTCAAGCCAACCTTGATTTATTAAATCCTTAGTTACCCAATTTTGAGCCTAATTTGATTCTTTTTGTTTGACACTTATTTTGAGCATATTTGAAACTTTGTTATTTTTCCTTCCATTTGATATATCACGAGCATATGAAAATTTATTGGGGATGATTTGTAATGGGGATTTATATTTAGAAATTTGTGTCAATAGAAGAAGAAAAGTTGAGAGAAAAAAGATATATTGAAAATGAACCACACTCCAATTGAAAATACAAAGAAATAAGATTGGAGGAGTGTAGTATCATTAAAAGTAAAAAAAATCAGTTTATGAATTTTCTCTAAAAAGAAGAAGTATTGGGAAATTCAGGATTGTTTTTGTTTTTTTTTTTTAGTTTTTGAGTGGATAAAAGTTGAATTGTTTGGTTGAGTGCTTATGGTATATTTTGAGCCTAAATGACTTTTTCATCTCCCTTTACCTAAACCTTTCAATTATAAGCTATGAAAATCCTATTAATATTTGCGCATGTGTTTTCTACATTAGTGGAAATTAGTAAGTATATCAAGCTTATGGAATAATGATATTAAATGATTGTAATGAAATTTTTTTGGTGAGCATGAAACAATTTGAATACATTTTATTTATTAATCAGGATTTTGAGAGCCTTTATTTTTGTTTGGACTTAAGTGAATTGGAAAAATGTTTTGACTGAAATTTTGGATTGTAAGTTAATTTTCCTGAAGATTATATAAGTGTGTTAGTCATCATAACTTGAGGCGTGAATTATTGTTGTCGGCTTTATTCAAGTGTGTTTGTTGTTTAGGTTTTTAGTCGAGTGTGTTTATTGTTGTATTCTTTACTCAAGAGCGAGTAAAAAGTAAGTTTGAGGGAGTTTGATAACTCCATTTTAGTGTCGTTTTAGAATGTGTTTTTTGTGGAATCTTGAGTCTTTATGTTTTTTTTGTGTGCAATATTACACTTTTTTTGGTCTTTGTTGTAGGTCGGTGCGTTGAATCATGAATAAAATGATAAAAGAAGAGGAAATGGTGGGAAAATGGAGTTTTTGGTGGTTGTTTGACTCAAATTGGTGCTAAGTATGAATAATAATAAGTTTTGATGAAGGAAGGATGTCAAAAGGTTAAAATCTGGAAAAAAAAAAGGAATTAAAGTCGCGGCAAGGGATTAAGGGCCGTGACTCTAGAAAAGTCAGAGGCTGAAGGTTTGCTGAAAAGAATTAGAGTCGCGACTTGGTCAATAGAGTCGCGATGCTAGTAGAAGTCAGAGGTAAACCCAGGAGGTCCATGGACAGGTGGGCTGTGACCTGGGTTTAAAGGGTTGTGGTGCCTGCAAATGTTAACCAGATGCTGAGGGTTAAAAGAGGACACAGGTCGCGACCTAGGAAAAACCAAGTCACGACCCACCTATGAAAAATGAAGAAATCATGTCTTTTTAGTATAAATTCATACTTTAGGGTTTAATTAGGGGGCAGTCAGATTTTAATTATGAGTTTAGAGATAAAATTTGATTCTGAGACTAGTTTTTCTGCATTTTCATTTTTTTTATTTCTTCTTCAAGTCTTTAAATTTTATGTTTCTGAATAATTATTTTGTTGTTTTAGTCATGTCTGATATGAACTAAACACTTCTATCTAGGGTTTAATGTAGTCACTTGGATTTCTATTTATTTTTATTTTGATGTTCTATTGGTTCTTCTTCTTTATTCTAATCTATATAATGTTTGCTCAATGCTAGTAAATTCCTGATTAATATTTGCTTGATTTATGATTTTGATTCAAAATCGAACGATGAGAATTGAATAAGCTATCGCTATATAGACATAAGTTACATATTTGATGAAAGTACGTGTATGACTTGTGTAGTAATTAGGTTTCTATGATTAATGCATGCTATATGTTTAAGTTTATTAGAGAGATGTAGAAAACCTATATATTGGTTGATATCTTATATCTTGAAAAAGAATATGAATCATTTTTTGTTAACCTGCTATTAGAATAGGAAGAAAGAAATTTATAACTGATTAATAAAATTAATAGAATGAAAAGTTGATGAAGTTAACACCCTAGGTTTTTAATTATTGAATCAATCTTTATTCCTGGAAAGTTTATTTTAATTTTAAGTCTTAGTTTAAAAATCACTCTAATTTCGACAGCCAAATAGAAATTTAAAAGCATTTATTGGTAATTGGTTGATAGTCCTTGTGGGAACGATACTTTATTTACTATCTATATTACTGAATTGATTATGTATACTTGCGTATTGTATTTTCACGATCAACCAATGAGGTTAACGAGAAGATCAGAGCTCGGATGCTCGCTTCTCAAATTGAGCAGAATAGTTATGATGATTTGAAATGCAGGAACATGGAGTTCCAAGTGGGAGACTATGTCTTCCTTAGAGTCTCACCATGGTAAGGGGGTGAGGAGATTTTGGATGAAGGGCAAGCGAAGCCCTAGAATTGTGAGACCATATGAGAACCTGGAGGGGATCAGTTAGGAGGCCTGTAGATTGGCCTTACCTTCGGAGCTGTCAGTCGTACAACAATGTACTTTATGTTTTGACATCTCAGAAGTATGTATCAGACATGACTCATGTATCGAGTTACGAGGGTCTGGAGCATCAGGCAGATCCCTCCTAGATAGGAAGGACAAGTTCTTGAGAAACGAAACCATACCTTTAGTTAAGGTATTATGGAGGAACAACAAGGCTGAGGAGATGACCTGGGAGTGAGAATCCAATGGTGGGATTAGTATCCCAAGCTATTCAAGTAAAATTTCGAGGATGAAATTCCTATAAGGAGGGGATAATTCTAACATCCTAATTTCCCTAATATGGCTTAGTGCCTAGATTAGGTGGCCGAGAGGCAATAATTGAATTAATTAGATGCTTATGTGTTATCAACATGTTATTATGTGAATTGTATTATGATATGATAATGCTTGAATGTTTAAGTATATTAAATATGCATGTGGGCCCGTTTCTTATTAGAATGGCATTTTCGTAATTTTTACCTGTTGAGGGTGTAACTGTAAATATGTGTGATATATGATTACGATCACATTATTATGTGGATATATTTATGTTACTTGGCATGAGGCGACCCTAGGGAGCTAGTTAGCAGAAAAGTCACAACGGGGAGAAATACTTGGCTCGGGGTGAGCTTAGGGGTATTTTGGTAATTTGGTAAATTACTGGGAATTATAGAGTAACGGGAATTAATTGATGAACATTGGTTTGATAAATTATTTGGGATTGTATGAGATAATTTGATATTAGCGGGAATTATACCAAAGGACTAAATTGCCCTTGAGGGTAACTTTTAAGGAAAAATGGGGCAAGGGGCATTGTGGTCATTTGACCTCATGAGTCAATTGACTTAGCCAGCAGCTGAGTTTAGCTCACTCATGTACAAGACATTTTCTTTGGCTTTGGGAGCATTTTTCTTTAAAGCACACAAGCACTCCAAATCTAGGCAAACAATTTGATTTTGGTGGAGATTGAAGGGGGACTCTTGTGGATTAGCAGCTGAGATTGGGACTAGAGGTTATTAGGGTCATCATCACCCTAGGAAATTCAAAATTCAGAGGTGAGATTCCTCAGCTTTTATATTTAAATGGTGTTCTTGAGTTTTTATGAATTTTGATGCCTAGTTGGGTTATATGAGGTGTTTGTGTTGGTTTGAATAGTGGGTTTTGTTCTAGGCTTGGTAGGTAGTTTTTGTGGCTAGAACTCTGTTAAAAACATCCGGGTTGGTCAAAATCAGGGTCTGAAATTGCTGGAAATCGTAGAGTTTGTAATTTGGGGAAGAACACTTGTGTTATGTGACATTTTCAAGTTTCTCGTGACCTAGTGTGTAATGCCCTACTACCCAGGGACCATTACGTTGTACATTTTAAAACAATGCTAAACTCGCTAACTGAGTCATTTGGCCATAATCATGTAACTAAATGTGATTAACGATTTAGGGTTAAAATTTTTGGTTAAAGATACAAAGTTTCACTAAAAGGTTTACTATATACATTGGGATCCCAAAAATATATTTTAAAGGTTAATTACAATAAAATATTTACAACCAGCCAACCTAAGCGGCAAAATAGGGTTTAACCCTAGTTCCTCTTTCAACCCTCAACCGTGGTGGTCGAGTAGCCGCATATGTACACATCGTCACCTAAGCTCTCCAACTCAAGGATGGTCCAACTTTCTTTTGCCTTTACCTACACCACATAGCACATATCCTTCGACTTTTCCCACTTAAAATCTTCCAAAAACCTACCCAAACATATCCAAATCCCAAAATTAAAGTTCCCAATCATCCTAATTATCCAACACCATTAAAACCTAACTTTCAATTCATCAAGAAAATCTTCAAAACATAAAACCCAGTCAAAGCTTAAAAACTTTAAAAACATAGAACTTAAAACTTATATTACCTCTAATTAAGTCGTTTCCCAACTAAATCCTCCGACTAATAAGCTTCTAATCTTTCCTAGAATCACTATTAATCGATCCTTGCTTGAATCCGAGTCCTAAAACTCAAGTTTCCTTCGAAAATGCGATCGGGTGTCGAAAAGGGAACGAGAGAAAGAGAGAACATTCTGAACGTTCTTTTTTTTTTTAATAATTATGACAGGTTACATCAAGCTTAAGTAACCTCAAGCAAATCCTAATGCTCGGGATCCCAAAAACGTCCCCAGGTGTAAAATAGTCAAAATTCCCAGAATTTCCCCCTGATCTCACTAACTCCCAATTTATCATCAACTATTTATTCCCATTACCCTATATCTCGGTAATGTGCTAAATAACCCTTGACTCACTCCGAGTCAAGTATGAATCTCGTTGTGACTTTCCCACTAGCTTGCCCTTAAGGATCTTCTTGTGCCGAGTAACCCAAGCATAACCAAATAATAATGAAGCACCATACACATCCACATATATGCCAAATATATCCAAAACAGGCCAAATTATGAAAATTTCCCAATTAAACAGAAATGGGCCCACATGCATATTTAATACACCTAAGCATGCATATCAAATCATATTATAATATTATTCACATATTCACATAATGATACACATAAATATCACATAATCATAAAATTCCAAAATTTGCCATCCTGGCCCCCTAATCAAGGCCCTAAGCCTTATTAAGAAATTTGGGTCGCTACATAGCGCGACTGCGCTAGGATGTAGCACGACCATGCTCGTTTCCCAGAAAGGGGAAAATTGAGTTTGATTTGGGGGCTCAAGTTATGGGACGCGACCATGCTAGTGGGCCAGAAGACCCAAATTTTTTGTGGGCGCGACCCAGGGGCCCCGAAATGCTGGAATGCTTATTTTTAGGACAAGGCCCAGGGGTTCGGGGATCTGATTTCGGAGCCCGCTTCAGGGCTTGAGGGACATTTTTAGTGCCCTATTATCTGCGAACAATGTTGTAAGAGTTAGAGTTCAGTTTGGAACTTGGGTTCTAGGGTTGAGTCTTGATGAACATATATTGGTGTTGTGACTAGGGTTTTCGCCAGGCTCGGGTCAAAATTAGTGCTCGGGGTCATTTCATTATTCGCACGAGGATTGAGGTAAGACAACAACACTCGATGCGTGAGATACGTGATTAGGTCTCATCCTCGCTTTCAAGTGTGTAATGGTTAGGGCTCGACCCAATTGTTAATATGACTGGGGCTTGGCCCAACTGTTAAGTGTATTATGATTAGAGCATGGCCCAACCGTTAAATGTAATATGACTGGGGCTTGGCCTAATTGTTAAGTGTATTATGATTAGGGCTTGACCCCGTTGCTGAATGTATTACGATTAGGGCTCGACCCATCTATCAAATGTATATGATTAGGGCTTGGCCCAACTATTAAATTTACTATAATTATGGATCGACCCAATTGTTAAATGTAAGATGATTGGGGCTCGACCCAACTGGTAAATGTAAACATGATTAGGGCTCGGGCCCAGCTAATGAGCATGATTATAATTATGCCTAGGTATATTTGCTTTAGTATACTGTAATTGTAACGCCCTCCTAATCTAGGACTGTTACACTGTGTACTTAAAATTGTGTCAGACTTGCTAAACAAGTCATTTAGCTTAAAGCGTGTAACTAAGGGTAGTGACAAGGGTTAGGATTAAAAATTTTGGTCAAAATAAATGTTGACTTTTATTTAAAAAGTTCATACAACCATGGGATCCCCAACATTACAACCAAACTTTTAAAAAGATACATGAACATCAAAAGAATTACATTCAGTCGGCCTAAGCAGCAAAACAAGGCTATAACCCTAGTTCCTCTAAGATAACCCTGGCTGTGGTGGTCAAGCAGACGCATATGTACATGCCACCACGAAAGCTCTCCAACTCATGGCTGGTCAATCTTTTCTTTCCCCATACCTACACCACAAAACACCCGTGAGCTGAGGCTCAGCAAGAAAACAGTACGTGCGACAATAGAGAATATAATTGTTGACGGTGAGAACTCGTCAACGAAGTTAAGTTGGAAAAATGATCAAATCGCTAATTGGAAGGCTGTAAAAACTTAAACAATAACTCAAGCACAATGATACCACAATAATGGAGACTTCAGTCTTTCATTCACATTTAAGCCTTTGCTACAGTCAGATTTCCAACCCCCTTTCAGGTGGTCTTAGGGTTCATTTTATAGTAGGCTCTAATGGCCTTAGATACATAGTGGTCCAGGGGACCAAGTGGTACATACGTACTGTGTCAGAGGAGTGGCTTCAGAGGTTGTGGTCGTACATCCCGTACAGAAGCAGGTGTCAGGAGGATGTCTCCACTACTTGTCGGTACCCATGTCTAATGCGTGGTGGCAGGCGTAGTGGCGCAGGAGGTAGTGGTGTCGGCTCTGACCTATGGCTGTAGACATACGGACCATAACTCCTATCCTTGCATACCCACTCCTGGCGTTCCCACTACTTGTCTGGTAGGGGTACTATATCCGTACTCTGACTTCTTTAGGTTTGTAGGCACATTCCATATTCATGCATGTACCTTGCCCCTTGTGAGTATTCTCGCCTCCAAGGCCATGGGCACGGGACCATGGGCGAGGCCATGGGCGAGGCCGTGGGCGAGGCCATGGGCGAGGCCATGGGCGAGGCCATGGGAGAGGCCAGGGGCGAGGCCATGGGCGAAACCATGGACGCATCTCGCGAGGCCACTTGGGAGGTGTGGCCTAGGCATCTCGCGAGGCCCTTTGGGTGGCGCGGCCTAGGCGTCTCGCGAGGCCACTTGGGTGGCGTGGCCTAGGCATCTCGCGAGGCCACTTGGGAGGTGTGGTCTAGGCATCTCGTGAGGCCCTTTGGGTGGCGTGGCCTAGGCATCTCGCGAGGCCACTTTGGTGGCGTGGCCGAGACCTTCTCGCGAGGCCACTTGGGAGGTGTGGTCTAGGCATCTCGCGAGGCCCTTTGGGTGGCGTGGCCTAGGCATCTCACGAGGCCACTTTGGTGGCGTGGCCGAGACCTTCTCGCGAGGCCACTTGGGGGGTGTGACCCCGGCATCTCGCGAGGCCCTTTGGGTGGCGTGGCCTAGGCATCTCGCGAGGCCACTTGGGAGGTGTGGCCTAGGCATCTCGCGAGGCCCTTTGGGTGGCGCGGCCTAGGCGTCTGAGCGGGGCCGTGCGAGGCCATGACATCTTAGCATCCACACCTTGTAAACCGCGTGTTTTCCCTTGATGAGATTTTGAGCATCAACACTTGCCCCCCTAGTGTAGGAGAGGACCTTTAGGTGCTCTTGTAGACTATTCATCTTGGTTCTTATACATAGGCCTTCATGCATGGCTTAATATTTGCACCTTACTTCATTATTAGTATTACTTCTCTTTTGGTAACTCTTGTATTGTCTCAAGAACTCCCTTTTTCTTTTAATGTATAAATACATATGTTGCTTGTTTATTTCTTGTTCTATTGCATTTGAGGCCCTTTTAAGCCTGTGTGAAGGGGTTTAGTTGGTTCCCCTCTTTTATCTATCAGGCTAGAGGTCCTTTGGAGCCCATGTGAAAGGGTTCACTGGGTCCTCTTTTGGTGCCTCTTGGTTGCTTTCATAAGGATATTTTGACCCCTTGGGTCTTAGTTATCCTTTTATGTTTTTCTTGCGCGTGCTTATTATTTCTTTGCGAGAAGCGCCCCTCTCGTCATTATGCATAGTACTATTTCTGCAAGTGTCTCTTTTAGGACCCTTTTTGGCTAGACGGCTTGGTGGCCGCTCTAGACTTATTAGTGTTTTCACTATATATATATAATTTTTTTTTGTAAGGCCTTTTGGCCTCCTTGATGTTCGCAAGGGTAGCTAATACTTGTAAACCCAGGGGACGCCTTGCAAGGTCTTTTTACTGTTTCCTGTGTTTAGGGACTTCGCCTAGGGCCCCGATATAAGGGGTCCTTCTAGGACCTCCCATTAAACGGTCCTTTTTATGGCCATGGTCCCTCTCGGGTCCTCCTGATGGAGGGCCCTTTTTAGGATCCTCCTGGTGCATAGGATCCTTTTTAGGATCCTGGTGCAAGGGGTCCTTCTTTGGATTCTCCTGCTTGTTGCTTGCTTCGTCTCCATGGGCCACTTCCTCTTGATGGAGGGCCCTTTTTAGGATCCTCCTGATAGGGGGTCGTTTTTAGGTTACTCCTAATTGAGGGCCCTTTTTAAGATCCCTTATTAAAGGGTCTTTTTTAGGAGCCTCTTTTTTAGAAGTCTCCTTTTTAGGAGGGCGAGGGGTCCTTTCTAAGATCCTCCGTTAGAGGGCCCTTTTTAGGTTCCCCTTGCTAGCTGCATGTTATTGCCTCCTATCCTGCCCCCCAAGCGCTTGGTGAAATTTATTTCGGCAAGCACTTTGGCTGATGCTTGTGCAGCGAAGAAAGTAAACACGGGAAGTAGCAAACGGTTTCATTTATAGCACGCGGTTTACATATAACTTTGTAAATAAAAAAGAAAAAGGTTACATATAACTAGGAGGCTACCTAGGGTAGTCTCTTTGATTCTTACTTAAACTAAAATAACGAAGAACAAGCTAAACATAGGTTCTTTTGGCACTAAGAGCCGAAGTCTTGCTGGTTGCACTTCTCAAGAGGCTCTGTAACCTGCGGGTCCAATCTTGTGCGGGTCTAACTTGTGCAGGTCGCTCCTTCATACACAGCCATCGCCATTGGCACGGACGGTTTGGTGGCTGCGCGGAGGGACATGTTATAGCATTCCCTCGCTTCCTTCTGCTCCCCTCTCACACATGCTACTCCCCCAGGGGTGGGGAATTTCATGGCCAGGTGATATACAGAAGTTATTGCCTTCAATTCTCTCAGAGAGGGTCTCCCTAACACCACGTTGAAGGCTGAGGTGCATTCTACCACGACGAAGTTGGCCATTACGGTGGCTTGCCTGGGTTGCTCCCCCATGGTGAGGGTTAATTCGATCGTCCCCAGGGGTCGCATCGAATCTCCCGTAAACCCATACAAAGTCGTGGTGCAAGGCTTTAGGTGACGGAGGCTCAACCCCATCCTTTCCAGTGCCTGTCGATACAAGATGTCCACAGAGCTCCCGTTATCCACCATGACCCGATGTACCCTCATATTAGCTAGCTGGGCGGTTAGCACCAGGGGGTCATTATGAGGAAAGTGCACCCCCAGCGCATCTTCTTCAGTGAAAGTTATTGAGTCATTCTCGCCCTTGAAGCTCTTCGGGGGGCGTTGCTCCAAACTTAAAACGCAATGTGGTGGACTTTGCCGGGCCTCCCTGGCATACCTGTCTTGCCCTTTCCTAGAATCGCCTCCGAATCCTGGTCCTCCAAAGATGGTCCTAACCTCCCCTTGCACTTCCGGGGCCATCTCACGTGCCCGTGGGGGGGGGGGGGGGGGGGCACTCCTCCTTCCGGCCTCTGGTTATCCTTGCGCACATACTTGTCCAAATGTCCCCTGCGGATGAGTTCCTCAATTTCTTCCTTCAAATGGATACACTCTGCCGTGGTGTGACCGGTATCCTTGTGGTACTGACAGTATTTACCAGGGTCTCTCTTGGACCAGTCCTTTCTCATTGGTGGGGGTCTTTTGAAAGGAACTCGATCTTCATTGGTGAGGTAAATGTGCTCCCTGGTGTCTGTGAGGTCTGTGTAGTAAGTGTAAGCCGCTTGCCTGCGATCATTCCCATGTTGGGTTTTCCTCTGGTGGTCATCTCTTGATCCATCGTATGCCCTTTTCTTCTTTGCTACATTCGACCCGTCGTTAGCTGGGGGCTTCGCGGGGGGCTCCTCCTTTCCTACCTTCAGGTTTGCATGGCCATCCTCCACGCGGATGTACTTCTGCGCTCTCTCATAGAAGTCGTCTAAGTCGGCGACTTCCCTCTTCAACATGTTGTCCCACAACTTGCTTCTTGGGAGCACTCCAGCGGTAATGGCCATTTTTAACTCTCTGCGGGTCAAGCTCCCCACTTTGGCTGCTTCCTTGTTGAACCTGTGAATGTAGCTTTTTAGACTCTCATTTTCGCCCTGTTTTACATTGGCGAGGCTGGTGCCCGGCATAGTATAATCACGCACGGCATGATGTTGTTGGAGAAACTCATCTGAAAACTGTTGCCAAGACCTGACGGATCCTGGCCGAAGTCTCTTAAACCATTTGTATGCGGGTCCTTTCAGCGTGACTGCGAAACAGTGGCATCTAGCCCCGCTACTTATCCCTCTTAATTTCATCAAGTCATTGAATGCGTCTAAGTGGTACTTGGGGTCGGTGCTTCCTTCATACGGGGTCATATGAGGCTCCTTGAAGTTGGCTGGGAGTCGGATGGCTTGGATCTCTTTGGTGAAGGGTGATTCATAGTCGAACTCCTCCTCAAGGCTTTGCCCTCCAGACGCGGTAACAATCTTACTCCGCAGGCTCTTCATCTCTGTATCGAGGTCTTGCCTCTTCTTCCTCAGGGAGTCTCTCAACATGGACGGGTCGACACCTTCCTTTCCTTCGCCGTCCCGAGGGACAGTAGGAGGGGCAGTCCTCTTATCCGCCCTCTTCTTGTTGAGCTCCTCTCGTAGATCCGCGGGCGTCCTCTTTGAGGTGACCTGGATGTCGTTGCGAGAGCCACCATTGTTCCCTTGCCTTGGCCCCTGGGGTGGCCTCGACGGTCCGGGACGCTCCTGCGGCTTCTCCCTGGGGGTGTTGCTGGTGGAGTGTCTGGTCCTCCCGTCGTCTACTGGGACAGTGGTTTCCCGACCCTTCTCTTTCCTCTTGGGCAGGGTCATGTTCGACTTACCTTGCAACAGGCCATTCAGCACCTCCTGCATGTTCTCTAGGGTAGTCTCTAGTCTTTGGTTTTTACGGTGCAGTTCATGAATCTCCTCTTCATAGAAACGAGATTTGGAACTCGAGCTCACGGAATGGACCGGGGGTTGCTTATCGTGTCTATGCGTCGAGGGGCCCGGGTCTTGCCAGCCGGAGTTCGGTACTTGTGGTGGTTTGGGAGGAGGGAACTCGTTGGCATTCTCGGGTGGTGCAGTAGTTGTCCTTGGAGGACTTTCACCGTGTGGGATGGCCGGTGACGAGGCCTCCTTGTCATTCTCGTGAACCTCAGGGTCCCTTGGGGGCTCTACGTCCCGAGGTGGAGGTGGATCCTTCATGGAGGCCTTCAGCTGGACTCCGGTAAGGTGGACCTCCACCTCTTGAGGCTCCCTGAGTCGCTTCGAACGTCTTGGCATTTCTCCTTGCCGGAAGTAATGGCAGAACAGTAGCTTGGTGCTTACGTTCCCACAGACGGCGCCAAACTGTTGACGGTGAGAACTCGTCAACGAAGTTAAGTTGGAAAAATGATCAAATCGAAATCGCTAATTGGAAGGCTGTAAAAACTTAAACAATAACTCAAGCACAATGATATCACAATAATGGAGACTTCAGTCTTTCATTCACACTTAAGCCTTTGCTACAGTCAGATTTCCAACCCCCTTTCAGGTGGTCTTAGGGTTCATTTTATAGTAGGCTCTAATGGCCTTAGATACATAGTGGTCCAGGGGACCAAGTGGTACATACGTACTGTGTCAGAGGAGTGGCTTCAGAGGTTGTGGTCGTACATCCCATACAGAAGCAGGTGTCAGGAGGATGTCTCCACTACTTGTCGGTACCCATGTCTAATGCGTGGTGGCAGGCGTAGTGGCGCAGGAGGTAGTGGTGTCGGCTCTGACCTATGGCTGTAGACGTACGGACCATAACTCCTATCCTTGCATACCCACTCCTGGCGTTCCCACTACTTGTCTGGTAGGGGTACTATATCCGTACTCTGACTTCTTTAGGTTTGTAGGCACATTCCATATTCATGCATGTACCTTGCCCCTTGTGAGTATTCTCGCCTCCAAGGCCATGGGCACAGGACCATGGGCGAGGCCATGGGAGAGGCCAGGGGCGAGGCCATGGGCGAAACCATGGACGCATCTCGCGAGGCCACTTGGGAGGTGTGGCCTAGGCATCTCGCGAGGCCCTTTGGGTGGCGTGGCCTAGGCGTCTCGCGAGGCCACTTGGGTGGCGTGGCCTAGGCATCTCGCGAGGCCACATGGGAGGTGTGGTCTAGGCATCTCGCGAGGCCCTGTGGGTGGCGTGGCCTAGGCATCTCGTGAGGCCACTTTGGTGGCGTGGCCGAGACCTTCTCGCGAGGCCACTTGGGAGGTGTGGTCTATGCATCTCGCGAGGCCCTTTGGGTGGCTTGGCCTAGGCATCTCGCGAGGCCACTTTGGTGGCGTGGCCGAGACCTTCTCGCGAGGCCACTTGGGGGGTGTGGCCCAGGCATCTCGCGAGGCCCTTTGGGTGGCGTGGCCTAGGCATCTCGCGAGGCCACTTGGGAGGTGTGGCCTAGGCATCTCGCGAGGCCCTTTGGGTGGCGCGGCCTAGGCGTCTGAGCGGGGTCGTGCGAGGCCATGACATCTTAGCATCCACACCTTGTAAACCGCGTGTTTTCCCTTGATGAGATTTTGAGCATCAACAATAATCTTTATAGAAAAACCATTCAATAATAATCAGTAACATTAACTTATAGATACTATCTTTTATGTTTAAACACATGATCATAGAATCAACTTGGGGCCGCTGCCTTAATCAGTTGGCCTTTAAGCCAATTCCCCGGCCTATGCCCTAGCTACGTGACAATAGAGTCATCTGGGGCCCTTGCCCTTAGCTCTGTCTCACTAGCCATAGAGCTAGCCCAACCCCCGTGGTTCAGCATCGACCTTAGAGTAGATCAACGTAATAGTACGTTGCTGGTTTAGGCCTATGCCTTGCGACCAATGCACAATGCGCTATTGCGGTCCTTGACTCATAATTAAAGCCCTGATCTAGGATTATATATCTTAATACAGAAAGCAGATGTGGATAGGCACATCCCGATAACTAAGCACATACGCATGCTAATCACATAATCCATTAAATAACCATTTCCACAATACTAAGCATATTCATATAACGGGGCCACATGCCATATACATAAGGTTCATGCAATCAATATAAGCACTTAAGCATTTATCAAGAAGCATTTTGAACAATAGCCTAACATAACAATCATGGGCCCAAGCCCTAGCTGTAACAACCCGGATTTTCAAGACTCGATAATGCGGAAATATAAATGTTTTCATTTAACAAAATGTCTCAAAAACCCATAGAAAAAAAAAACTTTTTAAAAAGTCGTATGGCCATACTTAACATTTAGTAACAAACATGTTTTATAAAGATTAGAGTGAGCCTAGTTTAGGAAAATTACACAATATTTCCAAAAATAAAAAGGCTTCCCAAAAGGTCGGTCCACATGTACATTTGCAAGGAAGACTCCAGCGCTCACTGCTCTGCCCTGCCCTTGCCCTTACCTACAACATGAAACAACTAGGTAAGCGAAAACGCTTAGTAAGATCAACTTTCAAACAAAGCAGATAGAGAAATAGGGATCCGGACCCATCCGGACCCTACACAATCAATTTCAAGAACGCTAAAGCGTCCTGGCAAACTTATGGTCATGCCTGATAACCAAGGATAAATTAATTCATATCTAGATAAAAATCCTGCACTCAGAAAAATCCCAGAACAAGCAGATATATTATATCACAACTATATCTTATCAACAATTATATCCCTGCACTCAGAAAATCCCAGAGCAAGCATATATATTATATCACAACATAATTCGAGACCAACGCTCGACAATTTCTAACAATTCATGCGTAACGCGCCCTCCAACATAATTGCTAATCTGTAAAAGAGAACCGAGTCTCCACACTAAGATCTAGCCAATAAATATTCTCATCAAGGGTAACTATCGTGTTACCTAGGGCATCGCTACTTATCCAAGAGCGTAATCCAATTTACACGGTTTTACGGAGACTTCTATGTTAATCAGTGGTGCTGGTGAGCAGCTGCCCCTAGGGTGTTCAACCTCACTCTATCTTGGCAACCCCTAGTATCTCTAGGCACTCTCACGGAATGGCCAATATTCACGGCTGCTATCCGGGAATAACTTATCAGAGCACTTGCTCGGATTCTAACCGTCCAATGATTAAGTAAGCATGAGGGCCCCTAGGTCCCATTTATCTTGGCGCCCCTAGGTTTAACCAGCTTATCCTCATCTCATGGCCACTCGTCGCGGTAATGAACCGGACATAAATAAAATCAAGCAGTGTGACGGGGATCAACCGTCTAGGATATGACGGACTTCTACCGTTCATATTTTCTAAATCAGCACTCACTAGACTAACGTCTCTAAGCAACTTTCTATGACAGCCTATATATGTGCATGTATCCCTATACTAACATACAAGACAATAATCATTTCATGTTGCAGCCATACAATATAAGTTGACTTACTTGGAGTCCTTAGCGCTCAGCAAGTTTTCACCCTCCAACGTTCAGTCCAGTTACGCTTAGCCAATACTGTAGTTATCCATACAGTATACTCGGATTAATTATGGCACTAATAATTCGTTATTATTATTTTGGGCAGTTTGGTCATTTTAATAAAAGTCATTTGTAAGGATTTATAATCCTTATTTGGGTTTTAAACCTATTAAGGAAAGTTATACAAAATATTCGAGACTAAACCCTAAGTCTCGGGGAGACCTATCCTAAGGTCTCGATACCTAGGCTCGGGTATCACAATGGTATTTCCCCACAACCCGCTAAAAATCTTACTCTTTCAAGGTATCGCTATTAACCCGCACTTTCGACTAGTCGGTTAAAATATGTAAGATTTTAGCCGGTATTATATCCAGAAAATACAAATAAATTCCTTAATTATTTTTAAAGAAAATAAACTCTTTAAATTTTCCTTTTAATTTTCTTAAGGTTTTAATATCTAAAAACCGTTTTAAGAAAATTGCCTAATTTGTCTTAATTAGGAAAACCGTTATAAATTTCTCATCTTGACTAATTAATTTTCTAAAAGAAATTAATCAATTTTACTTACTAGAAAAATCATTCATTTAATTATTTTCTCAAAATATAGGGTTTTAAACCCTCTTTTAATTTATTAACTATTAATAAATTAAATCTCTTATTTTTAGAAAGAATAAAAACTCTTTAATAAAAATAATTCATTTAAACTCAAAGGGTAAATTTTAGTGAAAATATGATTTCAAGACTTACCATTTTATATCTTGAAATAAACAAAATTTTACTTTTTTACCTTATGTTCCAAAATATCATTTTTACACTAAGTGTGAAAAACCTATTTTTCACATTTTTAACTACATACTTCGTTAGTTCATATCTTGAAATTTACTTACCCAATTGTTACCAAAATTTCCCAATTCCATTTTTGTTATGCCATTTAGGTCTTTGTAAAATCTTAGGTCAAAATGAGCATTTTTGATTGGTGAAATCATTTTCCAACAATGAGGTAAAAATTACCTTATTTTCAAGTCCTTATTTTTTTCCAAACTTTGACAGCTAATAACTTTCAAACCGTTTAATATTTTCTTACCAAATTTTACAGTGGACTAATAGGTTATGCCAGAAATGTGTCCACAAAATTTTAGAAAAAACTGGGTTCATTTGCCCTATACAGTGGCTGTCCAAACTTGGTTCCGAAAATGAGAATACGAAAAAACAGTTTTTTACCTAAACTTTGAAATAGCATAACTTACTCATTTCTAAACATTTTTTAGTGTTTCAAAAGCTCAATTTTATGTACTCAATCTCAACAACATAACAGTACAATTTAATTTTACAAAAACAATATACAGTGGCTGCTTGACCCCTTGGAAGTCACAGCTTAAAACATGTTTTGTTTTAGGGTATCCTACAAAACCCTTGGGGGTTTTGGTTCCCATTTTCAAAAATCAATACACATGCATCATAAAAATTATTAAACAACTACCATAACCTTATTACATCATCAACAAGAAACTCTAAGCATTAGATATACAAAAAAATGCTTAAAACTAAAAACCCTACAACAAACTCATCAAAAGTAAACTTTTTACCTCTTTGGTGTTCTTGCTTAAGGTTTGGACCTTCCTATAAGATTTGACTCCTTCAAAACCTTTCAAAAACCCTAACAAACTTCCCCCAACAACATAGTCAATTAGCTATTTGAAACTCTATGCTTAAAACTTTACAAAAACCTAGATTAGTGAAAGTTTACCTTAGGGAAAATACTTCCTAGACCAAGACTTAGCCTCAAAGTTTCCTTGGTGTTCTTGGGCTTGAAAAATGGAGAGAACACTTTGAGAGGTCTTCAAAAATCAGATGATTGAATGTGAGAGAGTGGTGTGGTCGGTTGGGGAGGGATGAAAGAGATATATACTATCTAATTTACCCTAAAAACACTCAAGTGTTTTACCCACTTGCTTTTATCCCTAACCTTTAATTAAATGGGATTTAAATCTTATAAAAGTGGGTTCACACAACTCTAAAAGACCACATGGCCGGCCACCCTTTGCCATATATGATCATTTCATTTTTTTTTTTTTTTTTTTTTTTAAGGGTTAATAAATGTTTCATAAGAAGAAAAGTCCAAATTGACTTTTGACACCTTTTTCACTCTTATTAAGTTTTAATTACCAAACTTAACATTAATTAATTAAATTAAATGTCTCTCACATTTAATTTAATTAATCACATAATAAAATTTAACCTAAGGTCCATTCATGGAATAAAATTCCCCATTTCGGCAAAATTAGGCATTTAGCACAAAATGCCTTAAAATTTCCATTTTCTTTTAGGTTTATTATTTTTGACCAAACTTTAACTTTTATGAATGTATTTTATGCCCAAAATATAATTGCCATGATTTTTCGTTTTATTTTCTGAGATTTTTACCCGATCAGGGTTTTTGTGTCGGTCCAGGACCGAAAGCGTTATCTTGACTTTTAAAATCACAAAATTCATATTTTGGCTAGCAATAACTCATGGAATACTTACAAACAAAATATAATATTATTTAAAATAATATTCTTAACCCGGGGGAAAAATCCCGACACGAGTCGTTTAAAGGTACCCAAAAACGTAGGACGTTACACTAGCCATATTAATATACAATAGTCGGGCCAAGCCCTAATCACATATATCACGTACTAGGTGCAGTTTTCTTACTTAGATCAAAGCAAGCGTAAATAAGAACAACCCTCGAGCACGATCCTGGTTCTGAGCCCCTAGCGACACCCTAAGTCACAACCATAAAATAGGATTCTATGAATATCGAGCGATCAAAGGTTTCTGGACCAAGTCCTAGCCTCTGGGTCCTCGGGTTCCACCAAAATGGGTAGTGGAATCGATCTTGAGCCCTTAAGGAAAAGTTATATTTTAAAACAAACTCCCCAAGGCAAAACTACCCAGGCAGGCCGCGACTTGCCCCCTTGTGGGTCGCGGCGCGCCCCTCGACCAGCCTCATCCTCCTCTCTGTCCAGAGGCACGAGCCGAGACTTGGCCTATCAATTCGTGGCGCGCCCCCCAGGCAGAGGCCTCCCAAGGCCCCTGGTTCAAGCTAAGTCACGACTTGTCAAGAACAAGGTCGCGACTTGGCCCCTCAAACCCAGAAATAATCCCCCAGGCAGAGGCCTCCCAAGGCCCCTGGTTCAAGCTAAGTCACGACTTGTCAAGAACAAGGTCGCGACTTGGCCCCTCAAACCCAGAAATAATCTCCATTTCAGCAGCCAAATTCAATCCTAACCATACCAAATTTCACCCCAAAACATAATTCAACTATCCCAATCACTCTAACACATTCCCAACAATAAAACCCATCAGAAAACTAGCTTAAAAACTCATCAAAATCACACCTTCAATCTTTAAGGCTCAAGAACACTAAAACCCAGCCAAGAAAACACAGAATTTAAATGCTTAAACCATAATTCAAATCTGACCTCTGATAAAGATTGAATCCCCCAGATTTTTACTGAATTCCTTCCCAAGTTTAGAGCTCCAATTTGTAACTTCTAGCCCAAAAATCCCACTTAGCTTCAAAGCTTTTCTTGGAAAAGTGTCTAGAGAAGACAAGAGTTATAGAGAAGGAAGAAAGGGCCAGTTTGGGCAGAGTTCTAAATGTTTCTTTTGTTTTGTCTTATCTAACTTAACTGACTTAAGTTAATCCCAAGACTTGGGGTACCAAAAATGTCCTCAAGGGAAAAATGGTAAATTTCCCCAATATTCCCTCCTATACACTCTAACTTCAAATATATCTCCAATTATTTATTTCCATAACCCAATAACCCAATTAAATATCTAATACCCAAAATACCCCTTGACTCGCCCCGAGTCGGGTATTGGGTCCCGTTGTGACTTTCCCGCTAGCTTGCTCCCAAGGATCGCCTTGTGCTGAGTAACCCAAATAAACCCACATAATAACGTGGTCTCTCACATATATCACATATATGCACATAAATACAATTATGCCCGCAATGAGCCAAATTACCAAAATTCCCTTCTAATAAGAAGCAGGCCCACATGCATATTTAATACCCCTAAATATGCACATCTAGTCATATTATCACATAATTCCCATAATTACAATTAACATAGCAATTAAACATATATTTTCACATATTGCCATCCTGACTCCCTAATTAAGGCCCTAAGCCTTATTAGGTAACTTTGGCACATTACAGTAATGCTTTGTAACTGTGTGTATGATGAATGTATTATGTGGATGTTTGTTCTGGCTAGGAAACTCTGTTTATAAGATGAGAATTTTTCTATTGCATCTAATTAAAGCTCGGCTTGCTAGTCGAGGCTATATTTGATTCAAAAAGGGCTCGACTTATAAGCTGAGGGACTAAAAGGGCTTGACTTATGAGTCGGGGGGTTTACAAGGCTCGACTTATGAGTCAAGGGGCTCATGAGACTTGACTTATAAGTTGAGGAATTACAAGATCGGCTTATAAGTTGAGGATTTACAAGGTCAGCTTATAAGTCAAGGATTTACCAGGTCGGCTTATAAGTCGAGGGATTACAAGATTGACTTATAAGTCGAGGGGTTCACGAGGCTCAACTTATGAGTCGAGGGTTTGCAAGGCTTTGGTTATCAGTTGTGATAGGCACTATGCGTGTTGAGCGCAGGTCGTTATGGCTAGGCCACCCAGGGAGTTCATTATGCACATGACTGGCTCAGACGCCATATGAGTGAATGGGAGTGTGACACGCACTTGTGTGACCCTATGGTCACTTACTGGTACAGGGTGTATGCTTGGTTTCAGTTATCACTGTCAAGCATGTTGTTATATTCTATTTCCTATCTAAATCTGTTAGTATGTTTTCTTGCTAAGTATTTTGGCTCATGGGTGCTTTGTGGTGCAGGTAAGGGTAAGGAGAAGCTTGGCCAGCCATGAGTTGAAGAGCGTTAGGGGCGGTGTGTACATATGAAGTCTAATCGATCGCCACGGCCGAGGTATCACAGAGGAATTAGGGTTGGACTCTGTTTTGCTGCTTAGGTTGACTTATTTTGTAATCCCGGAGTTGTATTCAAATTTTTAAACTTGTATTTTGGGATCCCATGTAAAGACTACACTTTTCTTTTAATGGAAATGTGTATTCATGGACCAAGATTTTTAATACATGAACCCTTAGTGGCTTAATCACATGTTTTAGTCCAAATGACTCGTTTAGCGAGTCCAGCACTAATTTTAAACACACGTGGTAACGAACCCTAATTAGTAGGGCGTTATAGTGAAAATAATGATATGGCATCCAAATCTTGCAATGTAGGTTATAACACATGCTCATATAGATGATTGGTAATTCTATTACTTTGTGGCATAGTAGACATGCTCATATAGGTTATAGCACAATTAAAAGAGTTGTTAAATGTGAATTAATTAATTGTGATGTGAATGAGAATGATAAATGTGAATTATGTGTTAAATTTGAAATGGCAAAGAAACCTTTTCCAAGTGTAGATAGGTGTTCAAACTTGCTAGATTTAATACATAGTGATTTATGTCAATTGAATGACATGTTGACTAGAGGAGGAAATAGATACTTCATAACTTTTATAGATGATTGCTCTAGGTATACTTATGTGTATTTGCTTAAGAGTAAGGATGAGGAATTTAATGCATTTAAAATCTATAAAGCTAAAGTATAAAATCAATTGGAAAGGAAAATAAAGACTCTTAGAAGTGATAGAGGTGGTGAATACTTTTCAAATGATTTCAATGTGTTTTGTGAAAAACATGGTATTATACATGAATGCACTGCACCATACACTCCACAACAAAGTGGAATAGCTGAAAGAAAGAATAGGAATTATCTTGAGATGATTAAATCTATGCTTTTACATGCTAAATTGTGTTATAATATGTGGGGTGAAGCCTTGCTTGCTGCGAGTAATATATTGAATCGAATTCCTATGAAAAAGAACAATGTGTCTCCATATGAGTTATGGAGAGGAAAGAAGCCTGACTTTGGCTATCTTACAGTGTGGGGGTGCCTTGCTTATTGCAAAAGCACGGAGCCTAAAAGGACCAAATTGGGTCCAAGGGCTGTAAAGTGTACATTTGTTGGCTATGCCTCCAATAGCAAGACCAATAGTGTAATGCCCAGGATAGCCAAGACCGCTACACTGTGTACTTATAAAGGTGCAAGACTTGCTAATCAAGTCGTTAACTTAAAAATGTGTCACTAAACATATATGTGCTAGGGTTAAAAAGGTTTTGGCCTCAAAAAGTTCCATTTGATACAATTAAGTAGTTATATACTTGGGATCCCAAAAGTAACAGAGTTTAAAAGTTGGATTACAGACTCCCAAAAATATAGACAACTGTCAGCCATACTAAGGCAAAATGGACAATTTCTGGGTCTCGCGTCCCTGTCTAAACCTCAACCGTGGCGGCCAAGAAGCTGTCCATGTACATTCCGCTCGTAGAGCTCTCCCAATCAAGGCTGATCAAGTTTGCTCTTGCCTTTACCTCCACCACGTAGCACCCGTGAGCCAAGGCCCAACAAGAACACATGTGCAACACAAACAATAATAACAGATAACAAACTCACTAAGCATGAACTCTCATCATATAACCCACATTAATTATTCAGCATAAATTTAGAGTCATGGATGCAATCAAACACTTATAACATTCATATCACATAATAATCAGGGCTGACAACTTAGGCCGCACCCTCTATTTATCCCACTGACTCTGGCCCACTTAAACTGAGCTCAGTGCATATTAAGCGGTCCTCGGCTACCAGTGGCCAAGTCGCGCCGTGTGCGCTAGTATAACCCTTGACACCCTTAGGTCGTTGGTTCACTAAATAGCTTGCATGGCATAATACCATCTTTTCAAGCATACACGATAGGGAACCCTTAGTCCAATTACATACATTCAACCAGGAGCAGTTTTCTTACCTTTAATCTTTGCGGTTACTGATTACGAGCAACGCTCCTCAAGCACGATCCATTCCCAAGCCTAAGCTTTTATCACCTAGTCATAACCAAGGTATAGGGTTCCATTAATTTTCAAATAAGGGCTTCTGGAGATAAAACTTACTTCCGGGAAACCGAATTCCACCAAGCACGGTGGTGAAGTCAATCCCGAGCATTCTAGACCACATTCCCATGCCTAAGATCCCCAAATGTTCAAGTGTGCACCAAAGGGCTGTGGCCCTTGAAGTTTGGCCACGGCCCTACCCTCAAAATAGAACAAAGGGCATGCCTGAAAGAAGACACGCGTCGCGGCCCTTGCTTTGGGCACCGCGGCACTCACCCTTGGTCGAGCCCTCCTTGCTCATCTTCATCCTAGGGCCGCAGCGCTCTAGAAAAAAGCTGCAGCCCTTCCCTTTGTGCCCAGAAAACCCACCATTACCAACATATAAACCTCATCCAAAGCCATCCCAAAGCTCCCCAATTCAAAACCATTTAATCACAACACTTTTATCATGATTCTAACAACACATTCCAACATAAATCCAGCCCAAAAACCCACTAGAATCCCATTTCCAATTTCTGAAACACAAGAACTTTAAACACTCAAACCAACCATTCAAACTCAAATTGAAACCTATAAATCACGAATTGAGGCTTACCTCTTCTGCTGAACCACTTCTCCAAGCCAAATCCAAGCTAATCTCCAAGCTTTCCTCCTTAATTCTTCCCTTATACATCAAAATCACATTTACCTCAATACCCAGCCAAAACTCAGAATTTCTAACCACAAAAAAGGAAATTCAATGCTTACCTTAGTCTTGATTAAGTTCTTGATTGATTCTTGAGCTAAGCCTCTAAATCACTCCTGAATTCCTCTGAGTTCCCAACTCAAATTCCAGCAAATTCCTTTGTTTACTTCTTATGTTTTCCTTGAGAGAGAATAGAGAGTCAAGGCTGAGAATAAAGGTCGGTTTTAATTTTATGTCTACTGTTTTCTATTTCTTTAGCCTAATCTTATCCCATTAAGTCAATCCTGAGGCTCGGGGTGCCGGAAACGTCCCCGAGGGCAAAACAGTAAAATTCCCCAATATTCCCGCCTAGACTTCCTAACCTCAAATATATCTCCATATATTTATTTTCATAACCCGATAGTCTAAATAACTACCCGATACCTAAAACATCCCTGACTTATCCAAAGTCAACTGCTAAGCCCCGTTGTGACTTTTCCCCGCTATCTAGCCCTAGGATCACCTCGAGTCGTGCTCTGCAAGCCTACCCACATAGTAATGTGGTTCTCACATATACCATATATACATATCACATTAATACCAATATAGTCATACAAGCATTATTAATCATATAATTATGCATTTAAATCAATATATTCATGCAAACCATATATAACCCAATTGTGCCCTCCCGACACACTAATCAAGGCCCTTAAGCCTCATTAGCGAATTTGGGGTCGTTACAACTATCCCCTCCTAATGAGAATTTCGTCCTCAAAATTTACCTGAATAACTCGGGATACTGATCCCGCATCACGGTCTTTAACTCCCAGGTCGCTTCCTCGACCTTATTATTTCTCCACAACACTTTCACTAACGGAATTGTCTTATTTCGTAAGTCTTTGTCCTTCCGATCCAAATTCTGAACTGGTTGCTCCTCATAGGACAAGTCTGTCTGCAACTCTAAGTCCTCGTACTTTTGCACATGTGTTGTATCAGAAACATACTTCCGCAACATGGAGACATGAACTCCCGATAGCGACGGTGGCAAGGCCAGCCTATTAGCCACCTGTCCAATCCTCTCTAGGATCTCAAAAGGTCCAACAAACCAAGGGCTCAACTTGCCCTTCACTCCAAACCTCCTCACTCCTCTCAGTGGTGAAACTCGTAGAAATACGTGGTCCCCAACCTGGAACTCCACGTTCCTACGCTTAGGAACAGCGTAGCTTTTCTGTCTACTCTGCGAAGCAAGAATTCTTGCTCGAATATTCTCAATAGCCTCATTGGTCTTCTGAGCCATGTATGGTCCTAAGTACCTCCTCTCACCCATCTCATCCCAATGTATGGGTGATCTACATTTTCTCCCATATAACATCTCATAAGGGGCCACCCCAATCGTTGACTAATAGCTATTGTTATACGAGAATTCAATCAACGGTAAATACTTACTCCAAGACCCCTCGAAGCCAATTACACATGCTCTAAGCATGTCCTCTAACACCTGAATCGTCCTCTCAGACTGTCCATCAGTCTGAGGATGAAAAGCTGTGCTAAACTTCAGCTGAGTCCTCATGGCTCTCTGCAGAGCTCCCCAAAACTTGGAGGTAAAGATAGGGTCTCGATCAGATACAATAGACTTTGGAACCCCATGAAGACAAACTATCTCCCTCGCATACAACTCTGCATACTGTTCCACTGTATAGGTCGACCTCACTGGTAGAAAATGAGCTGACTTGGTGTATCTGTCCACTATCACCCACACCGAGTCATGAAGCCCAACTGTCCTGGGTAATCCTCCCACGAAATCCATCGTAATGTCCTCCCACTTCCACTCTGGGATACCCAAAGGCTGAAGCAATCCCGCTGGTCGCTGATGCTCTGCCTTAACCTGCTGACACGTCAAACATCTAGACACATACTCTACCACATCCTTCTTCATCCCGGGCCACCAATATAATGTCCGTAGATCCTGATACATCTTCGTGGTACCCGGATGAAGTGAGTATGGCGTAGTGTGAGACTCATCCAGTATCTCTCGTCTGATCCCCTCATCTGCCGGAACACAAATCCTTCCCTGATATCAAAGCAAATCTGTCTCAGAAGCAAAATAATCCTTAGTTGTCCCCGCTAAGACATGCTGCCTAACTTCCTGCAACTGGCATCCACCAACTGACCCTCCTTGACCCGCTCTAACAGGGTCGACTACAAGGTAATATTAGCTAATTGGCCTACCACCAGTTCTATCTTCGCCCTAGCCATCTCATCAGCTAATTCTCTCGAGATTTGAGTGGAACTATACAATTGTCCTGGGCCCCTCCGGCGCAACGCATCTGCCACCACGTTGGCTTTCCTAGGGTGGTAAAGGATATCACAATCATAATCCTCAACTAACTCCAACCAACGTCTTTGCCTCATATTCAGATCCTTCTAAGTGAAGAAATATTTCAAACTCTTGTGGTCAATGTATATCTCGCACTTCTCTCCATACAAATAATGACGCCACACCTTCAGTGCGAATACCACTACTGCTAGTTCCAAATCATGAGTTGGATACCACTGCTCATACTCCTTCAGCTGCCGAGATGCATAGGCTATAACTTTCTAATTCTGCATCAGCACGCAGCCTAAACCCATCCTCGATGCATCACAATAGACCACAAACTTTCCTTCCTCCGAAGGAAGACTCAACACAGGTGCAGATATAAGCCGTCGCTTCAACTCTTGAAAATTGTTCTCACACTTCTCTGACCAAACAAACTTCTGATTCTTTCTTGTCAACTCTGTCATCGGTGAAGAAATCTTGGAGAACCCCTCTACGAACCATCTGTAATAACCGGCCAAACCAAGGAAACTTCGTACCTCCGAGGCGTTCCTCGGCCTCGGCCAATCCCTTACTGCTTCTACCTTGGACGGATCCACTTTAATCCCTTCTGCACCAACTATATGTCCATGAAAAGTCACCTCTGGCAACCAAAACTCACACTTCCTAAACTTGGCGTACAATTGATGCTCCCTCAACCTCTGCAAAACCTGTCGGAGATGCTGCTCATGCTCTTTCTCTGAACTGGAGTAAACCAAGATGTCGTCGATGAAGACAATGACAAACTGATCCAAGAAGTCCCTGAACACCCTGTTCATTAAGTCCATGAAGGCTTCTGGGGCATTGGTTAACCCAAAAGACATGACCAAGAACTCACAATACCCATACCGTGTCCAAAAGGCCATCTTCGATATATCCTCATCTTTGATCCTCAACTGGTGATAACCAGATCGAAGATTAATCTTTGAGAACACCGTCTTTCCCTATAGCTGATCGAACAAATCATCAATCCTTGGTAGAGGGTACTTATTCTTGATAGTCAACTTGTTCAATTCTCTATAATCTATGCACATCCTCAAAGTCCCATCCTTCTTCTTAACAAACAACACTGGAGCGCCCCATGGAGAATAACTGGGCCTGATGAATCCCAAATCCAGAAGTTATTGCAACTGTATCTTCAACTCTTTCAGTTCTGCTGGTGCCATTTTGTACGGTGTCCTAGATACTGGTTTTGTCCCCGGTGCTAACTCAATCTCAAACTGAATCTCCCTACGCGGTGGCAACCCTGGTAGATCCTTGGGAAATATGTCTAAGAACTCACACACCAATCTGGTCTCTCCCGGCCCTGCCGGCATAACTCTAGCAGTATCCACTACACTGGCCATAAAACCTATGCATCCACCCTGCAACAATTCTCTGGCTCTCAACGCTAAAATCATGGGTACGTAGGGTCCACATACCGCACCCACAAAAACAAAAGGGTCCTCGCCCTCAGGCTCAAAGGTAACCATCTTCTTTCTGCAGTCAATCATAGCCCCATATTTAACCAACCAGTCCATCCCCAGAATCATGTCAAAATCCTCCATATCTAACTCAATCAGATCCACCGAAAGTTCCCTACTATCAACCATCACTGGAAGTGCCCTAATCCATCTCCTAGAAACTACCAGTTCCCCTGTAGGAAATAAAGTCCCAAACCCTGCAGTCCGATACTCACTAGGTCTACACAGTCTATCAATCACTCTACTAGAAACAAAAGAATGTGTAGCACCAGAATCAATCAATACTGTAAAAGGAAAGCCAGCACTAGAAAGCTGACCAGTCACTACCGAGGGACTAGCCTCGGCCTCTGCCTGAGTCAAGGTGAATACTCGAGCTGGAGTCAAGCTATCCACCTTTCCTGCTTCACCTTTCTTCATCGTTGGGCAGTCTTTCCTGAGATGTCCTACTGCCCCACACACAAAGCATGTCTTGGGCCGACACTCGCCCAGATGGCGTCTTCTACACCTCGGGCACTTCGGATAGGTCCGCCATGCCTCGCTGCCACCCTGACCACCCCCACCCGACCCCTCCTATTAGGACCAGTTGCGGTCGAAGTGTCAGGAGCCTTTCTCTTGAAATCACTAGGGCCTCCGCCCCTACCTGTCCCTGAATTAGGAGGCACCACTCTGCGACCCTCACACCTCACTGCACTTTCCCTCCAAATCTTCTTCTCCGCTTCCTTAGTGGTAAGAGCCTTCTCAACGGCCTGGGCACAAGTTGTTCCTCCAGATACCGTTGTGATCCTGACATCCCGGGCTATCATAGCATTAAGCCCCCTGATAAATCGATCTTGCCTAGCAGCATCAGTAGGCACAAGATCTAGTGCAAACTTCGCAAGCCTAACAAATTTAAGGACATATTCAGTAACAGTCATATTGCCCTGCACAAGACTCACGAACTCATTGACCTTTGCTGCTCTGACAGCAACATTGTAGTACTTCTGACTTAACAAATCCCTGAAACCTTCCCAACTAAAGGTAATAAAATCCCTGGTCTGCGATGCCACTTCCAACTAGATGCGGGCATCCTCTCTCAACATATAAGTGGCACATGTCACTCTATCATGCCCCTCTATCCTCATAAAATCCAGAATTGTAGTAATCATAGTTAGCCATTACTCTGCTTTCAATGGATCCGATCCACCCTCAAAGATTGGGGGTAGCTGCTTCCAGAACCTCTCATATAATAGCTTCCATCTGTTTCCAACCTCCCCTGACTGCACAACTGCAGGTGGTACAATAGGGGCAGCATTCCCTGATGGAGCCTGCTATCGCAGAATACAGATCTACTCATCCTGACTCTGTAATCGTGCCTGCATATCTGCCATTAACTGCTGCCAGTTCTCAGGGACTGGTGGAGGAATCTGGCCCTGGTCATCACCCCCGGTCCTGGACCTAGTGTCGGCTAGTCGTGTAGATTTTCTTGGACGCATAGCTATCCGAGTTAATTTGCAAATAATGACTCGACAGTCAGACCATGATGACAGGGCAGAAAAACTTCTCCAAGATCCACCAATTTAACATAACCAATCACAAACAATCAACATATAAGCATCCATCCTCATGCACTGGCTGCTAATAAGCACGCCTGCAATCTCATTACTCAATAGCTATAAAACAGGCATTCATCCATGCACAATATACAATTAATCACCCAAATATTCAGGTACATGCACGACTATGCTAATAAACATGCCTCAATATTCTCACACAAGAGTCAAGGGCCAGGCCCTATCAGTATCTCATGCTTCCTATTAATCCAATAAATAACAGCATTCATAACTCATTTCAGGCACATGAGCATATAAACACATATACACATTACCGACTCCTGATTTGAGCTTGTCTCTAGCAGCGAATGTACATGTCCAGCCTGTCTTCAGGAACCCTTAAACCTAGGACGCTCTGATACCAAGTTGTAACGCCCTGGATAGCCAAGACCGCTACACTGTGTACTTATAAAGGTGCAAGACTTGCTAATCAAGTCATTAACTTAAAAACGTGTCACTAAACATGCATGAGCTAGGGTTAAAAAGGTTTTGGCCTCAAAAAGTTTCATTTGATATAATTAAGTAGTTATATACATGGGATCCCAAAAGTAACAGAGTTTAAAAGTTGGATTACAGACTCCCAAAAATACAGACAACTGTCAGCCATACTAAGGAAAAATGGACATTTTTTGGGTCTCGTGTCCCTATCTAAACCTCAATCGTGGCAGCCGAGTAGTTGGCCATGTACATTCCACTCACAGAGCTCTCCCAATCAAGGCTGATCAAGTTTGCCCTTGCCTTTCCCTGCACCACGTAGCACCCGTGAGCCAAGGCCCAGCAAGAAAACATGTGCAACACAAACAGTAATAACAGATAACAAACTCACTCAGCATGAACTCTCATCATTTAACCCACATTAATTATTCAGCATAAATTTAGAGTCATGGATGCAATCAAACACTTATAACATTCATATCACATAATAATCAGGGCCGACAACTTAGGCCGCACCCTCTGTTTATACCACTGACTCCAACCCGCTTAAACCGAGCTCTATGCATATTAAGCTGTCCTCGGCTACCAGTGGCCAAGCCACGCCGTGTGCGCTAGTGTAACCCTTGGCACCCTTAGGTCGTTGGTTCACTAAATAGCTTACATGGCATAATACCATCTTTTCAAGCATACACGATAGGGAACCCTTAGTCGCATTACATATATTCAACCAGGTACAGTATTCTTACCTTTAATCTTTGCGGTAAGTGATTACGAGAACGCTCCTGAAGCACGATCCATTCCCGAGCCTAAGCTTTTATCACCTAGTCATAACCAAGGTATGGGGTTCCATTATATTAAAATAAGGGTTTTGGATATAAAACTAACTTCCGGGAATCCGAATTCCACCAAGCACGGTGGTGAAGTCGATCTCGAGCATTCTAGACCACATTCCCATGCCTAAGATCCCCAAATGTTCAAGTGTGCACCCAAGGGCTGCGGCCCTTGAAGCTTGGCTGCGGCCCTGCCCTCAAAACAGAACCAAGGGCATGCCTGAAAGAAGACACGTGTCATGACCCTTGTTTAGGGCACCGCGGCGCTCACCCTTGGTCGAGCCCTCCTGGCTCATCTTCATCCTAGGGCCGCAGCGCTCTAGAAAAAAGCTGCAGCCCTTCCCTTTGTGCCCAGAAAACCCACCATTACCAACATCTAAACCTCATCCAAAGCCATCCCAAAGCTACTCCAATTCAAAACCCTTTAATCACAACACTTTTATCATGATTCTAACAACACATTCCAACATAAATCCAGCCCAAAAACCCACTAGAATCCCATTTCCAATTTCTGAAACACAAGAACTTTAAACACTCAAACCAACCATTCAAACTCAAATTGAAACCTCTAAATCACGAATTGAGGCTTACCTCTTCTGCTGAACCACTTCTCCAAGCCAAATCCAAGCTAATCTCCAAGCTTTCCTCCTTAATTCTGCCCTTATACATCAAAATCACATTTACCTCAATACCCAGCCAAAACTCAGAATTTCTAACCACAAAAAAGGAAATTCAATGCTTACCTTAGTCCTGATTAAGTTCTTGATTGATTCTTGAGCTAAGCCTCTAAATCACTCCTGAATTCCTCTGAGTTCCCAGCTCAAATTTCAGCAAATTCCTTTGTTTACTTCTTATGTTTTCCTTGAGAGAGAATAGAGAGTCAAGGCTGAGAATAAAGGTCGGTTTTAATTTTCTGTCTACTGTTTTCTATTTCTTTAGCCGAATCTTATCCCATTAAGTCAATCCCGAGGCTCGGGGTACCGGAAACGTCCCCAAGGGCAAAACGGTAAAATTCCCCAATATTCCCACCTAGACTTCCTAACCTCAAATATATCTCCATATTTTTATTTTCATAACCCGATAGTCTAAATAACTACCTGATACCTAAAACATCCCCGACTTATCCAAAGTCAACTGCTATGCCTCGTTGTGACTTTTCCCTGCTATCTAGCCCTAGGATCGCCTCGAGTCGTGCTCTGCAAGCCTACCCACATAGTAATGTGGTTCTCACAAATACCATATATACATATCACATTAATACCAATATAGTCATACAATCATAATTAATCATATAATTATGCATTTAAATCAATATATTCATGCAAACCATATTTAACCCAATTATGCCCTCCCGGCACACTAATCAAGGCCCTTAATCCTCATTAGCGAATTTGGGGTCGTTACATATAGGCTATTAGACATGAAGTCTACTGTAATAATTGACTCAAGAGAAGTGAAGTTCTTTGAGAATAGGTTATATTGTGATAGCAATTCTCAAGAATCCACAAAGTGTTAGAGAATCTCTTAAAGAGAAAGATCCAAAGTTGATGAGCAACCTATATGGCCTCGGAGAAGCCGAAGGCTTAAAGAATTGGGATCAAATGAGACATGTTATCAAGTGGAGACACTCTACCTAGTAGAGGGAAACCTTGAAGAACTCACATGGAAATTTCCTATGGCTCTTCAAGTTGAGGATGATCCCAAAACAATCCAAGAAGCAATGCCTTCGAGAGACTCTGCTTTTTTGAAGGAGGCAATAAATGATGAGATGGATTCAATTATTTCAAACCACACTTGGGAATGGGTAGAGCTTCCACAAGGTTCAAAACAAATTGGGTGCAAGTGGGTATTTCGGAGGAAATATCACATCGATGGCACATTACAAACTCTAGGAGCCAAAGAGTTTAAACAAAAGGAATGAGTCAATTATTTTGACACGTATGCACTGATTGCTAGAGCAACCACTATAAGAGTACTATTTCCTTTATCATCAACATTTAACCTTTTTGTTCATCAAATGGATGTCAAAATGACTTTTCTAAATGGAGATCTCGATGAGGAGATTTATATGGAACAACATAAGGGTTTTGTTCTTAGGGAAAATGAACATAAAGTATGTAGGCTTGTTAAATCATTATATTATTTAAAGCAAGCACCGAAAAAATGACATGAGAAATTTGATAAAGCCATAATTTCGGATGGGTTTAGGAAAAATAATGCGGACAAGTGCTTATATCTAAGACTTGTGATGACTATATCATCTTTGCGTGTCTATATATTGATGATATGTTGATTTTGAGTAGTGATATGAAAGGCATAATAGAAACGAAGAGGTTTCTATCTTCCACTTTTAAGATGAAAGACCTTGGAGAGGTTGATACCATCTTTGGTATAAAAGTGAGAAGAAATGGTGGGGGTTATGCCTTAAGTCAAGAACACTATGTTGAGAAAGTGCTTGACAAATTTAGTCATCTAAAAATAAAAGAGGCAAATACACCATTTGACTTAAGCATAAAGCTTGAAAAGAATAATGGTAGAGCGGTGGCTCAACTTGAGTATGCAAGTGCATTAGGGAGTCTAATGTAAGCCGCTCATTGTACAAGAGTGGATATTGCATATGCAGTTAGTAAACTAAGTAGGTTTACTAGAAATCCAAGTATGGAACATTGGAAAGTGATTGAGAGAGTTCTTGGGTCCCTTAAAAGGACCAAGCAGCTAGGCCTCAAATATTCAAAGTTCCTGAAGATACTTGAAGGATATTCCGATGCGAGTTGAATATCAAGTGTAGGAGATAATATTTCCATAAGTGGTTGGGTGTTTATGCTTGGAGGAGGAGCGATTTCTTGGGGTTTCAAGAAACAAACATGCATTTCACACTCAACCATGGAGGCCGAATTTATAGCTCTAACAGAAACAAACATAGAGGTTGAGTGGCTTAGGGATCTCATGTTGGAGATCCTAGTTTCCACGGATGAGGTATCGACGATCTCGATACTTTGTGATAATCAAGCCACATTGGCTATGTAATGCCCTGGATAGCCAAGACCGTTACACTGTGTGTTTATAAAGTGCCAGACTTGCTAACCAAGTCATTTAAATAAAATCGTGTTACTGAAACTGTAAAGGAACTAGGGTTAAAAGCATTTTGGTCTCAAAAGTTATGTTATCATTAAGAAACATTGTTTACTTAAACGGGATCCCAAAAATATCAGTTTAACGACCATTTATAAAAGTTACAAGGTTCAAATACATTAACCAGCCATACTAAGGCAAAACGAGCAGTTAGGTAATCCCTGTCCTGTCACACCCCTCGACCATGGTGATCAAACAGATGGCTATGTACATTTCACCTCGGAGCTCTCCCCCTCAGGCTTGGTCCAGCTTGCCCTTGCCTTTACCTACACCACGTAGCACCCGTGAGCCAAGGCCCAGCAAGAAAACACAACAACAACAGAGCATGAACAATTAACAGTTCAGTCAATAACTCACATTGTATCACATAGACTCAGATATATCATCAACCAATATAATTAAGTATTCCACATACTAGACATTTTAGTTCATAACATTCACAATTCACAAACGATAACCAGGGCTAGCGCCCTCAGGTTGCTCCCTCTGTTATCCCGTTGTTCTTGGCTACCAGTGGCCAACCCGCGCCCTGTGCGCTAAAATCATGTACGGTACCCTTAGACCGCTTTTACGTGTCCCATGGCATAATACCAACATTGACACGATGCAACTCTCGGGAGCACTTAGTCCCATCACAATCATACAATCGGGTGCAGTTTTCTTACCTTTCAATTTACTAGTTTCCGATGCCACGAAGCCGCGAGCACGGTCCTCTACCCCGAGCCTCTCCAAAGACCTAGTCACAATGCAAATGAAACATCCTTTGTCACTAATCAATCCAAAACTACTTCCCGGAACCAATCCCACACTCTTGGAATTCTCAAATCCCTAAAACAACGCCCTGAAGACATCCCTCGAACCCCCGGAGCAAAGGCTCAAAATGGCAAAATCCCTTGTCCTGAAATTGGCCTAGCGCCGCGGCGCAACCCTGTAGGGCCGCGGCGCCCAGCAAGTCAGAGACCCCATCACGCCCAGAAACAGCCTTGCGCCGCGGCGCTCCTTCGCGAGCCCAAAATTCTGGGTTTTCTCTTACGTTTTTCCCGAACCCAATTCACTCTAAATCACCCCAAACTCCTTCCTAAGTCCCAAAATCAACTCTAAATCCCTAATAGACCAGACAGCAACCTAGAAACGTCATGCCTAAGTTCATTCACACAATTATTGCCAAAATTCACTCTTGAGTTCCACGCTTTAGTAACTCAAACCAGAAAGTTAAAACTTAAACCTAAACCCAAACCATTCCTCAAATTCCCTAATCCATAACAGAAATAAGCTTTACAGTTGCTCAGAATCCTTACCTTGAGTGAAGAGTCCAACCTCTAGCTTCCTTGCTTCTAGCTCCAAGTCAAGCTTTATAACCCCACAAGCTGAATTTTCACAAACAGCCATAACTATTCTTGAATTCCCACATTCAATCTCTGAAAATCCAAACTTAAATTCAACAAAGCAAAGTTCTAATCCTTACCTCTGAATAACCTTGGCTTAAGCTTGATTTTGATCACTTCAAACCCCTTGATTCTCCTTCCAAAAATCAAATTCAGCTTCCTTCTTCTTCTTTTCTTTTTCTCTATTTCTAGGTCTCCATATTCAGCATAAATCAATCATGCCCCAAATGAAATAACGTATATAATCTTTTCCCTTCAGCTAATGATTATTTATCCTACCAAATGACTATTCTACCCTTCCGCTAATACCTCTTCCTAACTAAACCTCAAGGGCACACTTGTCCTTTTACTAACTTTACAATTTTACCACTTTCCAGCAAAACCTGTTACTCTCTATGGTTACTAACAGTTACGCAGGTTACCAAATCATCAGTTACCACTATCTAACTCTCTAGGACCGTCTCGGCACGTGCATCACATTGAAATCACCGCACCCACGTAGTACAAATCACATGTCATAATTATCACATAACATAATACACATAATCATTTAACATGATTAAAATCATAATCATGCATCTTAATCATAAAAATCACACATAATTCCCATTATGCCCTCCAGGCACACTAATCAAAGCTCTTAAGCCTAATTAGTGAATTTGGGTCGTTACAGGCTAGATCATATAATGGCATATACAACGGGAAGTCTAGACATATAAGTCTAAGACATGAGTATGTGAGACAATTGATTTATGGAGGAAACATATCGATCTCATACGTAAAGATAAGTGAGAACTTAGCAAATCCATATACAAAACCTCTTATGAAGAGGTTAGTAAGTTCTACTTCAAAAGGGATGGGACTAAAACTCCTAGAATAATATATTCACCAATAATGGCAACCCAACTCCAAACTTGTGAATATCATGGGCAAGAGTTCAATGGGTAAGAACAAGTTATTGAGTGAATTGTTTCAACACTAACAAAATCATGAGTTCCATCCAAGGATGGTTAGTGTTGGTTGCTACCGAGTGAGGGTTAAGCCTAAGGCTTTTAAGGAAGTTCAGTTGTATGCAACAAGCATCACTAAAGGTAGCAAAGAAGTTGTAAGAAATTCTCCTATGTGAACTTAGAGGTGGTTCCGCCTCTCATGGGAGTTGGAGTTTCTCCCTGGAAAGTTCATGAAATGGATGAGCACATGGCCATATGAGTGCTACGCGAGAAAAGTGGGAAAATGAATGGTCAAGTGGAGGTTTGTGTGGTGTTATCGGTTTTATCATTAAGGAGTACTTGATTCAATCTTTAAGACACTAATGACTTCGATAAGGCTTTGTAATACTTTCACTAAGATAAAGTTCAAATCGAAAGATACTTTATTTTATGCACCAAAACTGTTAAGCTAAGAAGAGAGGGTTATATTTAACCAATTGGTGAATGTTGAGATTGGTTAAATATAATGGTTAAGATGTTTACATGATAAGGTGCAAAACACTTAACGATTTTCACTTAAAGAGAAGTGAAAACATGAGATTGTGTAGAAGGCATCTAAAAGATACTTCTATGGGTCTAAAGTGATATAATGAGGTATCCAAACATTCCCAAAACGTTTGGTAGCATTTCGGGACATTTTAGGACCATTGGAGCGGTCCAAAGTCAGAGAAGGTGGCGATACGTCGTCCCCTAAGTGGCGTAGCATCGCCAAAATGTAAAGGGCTTCAAAAGCCCTAGCAGGCAATCCATCGCATGCTTGTAGGTGATGTATCGCCTACATGCAGGCGATAAATCGCTTGGGCAATCTTTTAGGGCCGTACAGTTTACGTAAAATACTCCAAATGATGTGTTTTAAATGCTCTAATCCTATTTGTAGACTAATGATGATGCCTATAGTATATATATGGGTTATTATAGTTGAAAAGCCTCGATCACACTTTCCAACTCTCTCTCTCTCTCTCTCTGTCCTCATTCTCTCTTTAGCTTTCTAAAACCAAAGTTTTCTCCAAGAAACTCATCAAGCTTTGCTTGACTTGAAGGAGTTTAAGGCTTGTTCATTCCCAAATCTCATTAAACTTAGTTGAAGCTTCAAGAAATTGGGAAGTCTTGGAATAGAGATTTTGGACAACAATATTCATATTGTGTATAAGCCTTAGAAGTTCCCGATGTTTAAAGATTCAATTTGCTTAATACAAATGTTGTATCTCTCTAACCCTAATCTTATATTTTGTCATTCTATTATGTTTTTCATTGCAGGTATAGATGATTAAATGCATCTAAGCTCATCTTATCATCATTTAATCATTTAGTTTCTTATATTCAAGATTAAAATTCATATCATGAACATGTTTCTTTGATTATCAAGAATTGCACTCATAATTTAAATTTGAATCTTGATTAACATCTAGGGTTTGGAATATTGCATTATTATAATTATTCATTGTTGATTTGAAAAGAGTAAAGCCATATATCCCCAACAAAGAAGAATCAGGAATGGGTCAAAGAGCCCCATAAGAAGGATGATAATTTGGTTCCAGCAAGTGTGTTCGCTATCACCAAGCCTTAGGCAGAATTAAGCACTTTCGTGGTTTCAGGTCAGATTTTGATCGCTAAAATTGATTGTCATGTTTTAATTGATTATGGAGCCACTCATTTATTTGTTGCTAAGAGAATAGTGGATAGATTTAATAGACCTTATGAGATGCTTGCTAAGGGGTTTGGGACCATGTTACCAACTGAGGAGATGGTAATATCTAGGAAGTGGTTTAGAGACTTGCCTTTTAGGGTAGATGGTAGAGAGCTATTTGTAGACTTGATTGAGCTGGATATGACTGACTTTGATGTAATCCTTGGAATGGATTGGTTGACGAAGTACAACACTACCATCTATTGCAAGAAGTAATAGTGGTGTTTAAGCCTGGAAGAGGTGAGCCTTTTGCATTCGTGGGGATAGCAATAGGACTAGGAATTCTAATCATTTCAGCGTTAGAAGTTGGGAAGATGTTACAATAAGGATGCATGGGATTCTTGGCTAGCATGGTTAGCACAACAGAAACGGGAACATAGAGACCAGAGAACACAAGGATAGTACGTGATTACTTTGATGTATTTCTGGAAGATTTACCAGGATTGCCACCACAACAAGAAATTGAGTTCATGATTGAGCTAGCATCGAAAACAACGCCAATCTCGAAAGCACCATATAGAATGGTGCCCATTGAATTATAGGAGTTAAAGGTTTAACTGCAAGAATTACTTGACCTAGGTTTCATTAGGCCAAGTTACTCACCATGGGGAGCACCGGTGTTATTCGAAAAGAAGAAGGATGGGTCAATGCGGATGTGCATTGATCACAGGGAACTTACAAGGCAACCATCAAGAACAAATACCCTTTGCCAATGATAGAGATCTTTTTGATCAACTCTAAGGAAAGGCAGTGTTCTCAAAGGTAGACTTGAGGTCAGGATACCACAAGTTAAGGGTGAAGGAAGGGGACATTCTGAAGACAACATTTCGTACTAGGTACGACCATTATGAATTTTTTGTCATGTCTTTTGGACTTACCAATGCCCCTACGACATTTATGGACCTAATGAGTAGAGCCTTCAAGGACTACTTAGACAATTTTGTGATAGTATTTATAGATGATATTATAATTTATTCGTGAACTGAAGAGGAACACGAAGAACATCTAAAGTTGACACTGCTAAGGTTAAGGGAACATCAGTTGTATGTGAAATTCAAGAAGTATGAATTTTTTCTAACTAAAGTGGCATTCTTAAGACACATTGTTAGTAAGGATGGTATTAAGGTGGACCCAGTAAAGATTGAAGCCGTAAAAGACTGGCTACAACCAAAGAATTCTTCGGAGGTTAGAAGTTTTCTTGGTTTTGCAGGGTATTACCGAAAATTCGTAGAAGCGTTTTCAAAGATCACCACAACATTGACAGAACTGACCGGAAAGGGCATCAAGTTTATATGGACTAAGGATTGTGAGTAGAGCTTTTAGGAATTGAAGAATAGATTTATCACGACACCTGTATTAAGTAATGAGAAATTTGTGGTATATTGTGACGCGTCAAAGTAGGGACTAGGGTGCGTATTAATGCAAGCAGAGAAGGTGATAACATATGCATCAAGACAGTTGAAAGAGTATGAAAAATGCTACATGGCGCATGACTTGTAATTGGCAGCAGCAGTGTTCACACTAAAGATATGGCGACACTATCTTTATTGGGAAAAGTGTGAAAGTATATGGATCATAAGAGCCTGAAATACTTCTTTACTCAAAAGGAGTTAAACATGAGGCAACGAAGGTGGTTATAATTAGTCAAGGACTATGACTGTGAAATATTTTATCATCCGGGGAAGGCGAATGTGGTAGCCGATGCCCTAAGTCATAGAGGCCAAGAGCAAGTAGTGGCTATAGGAAATATTTCTGCCAAGTTGATGGAAGAAGTAGAACGGGTAAGTATAGAGTTGATCGTAGGGGGATTAGCAAACTTGATTCTACATTTGACTTTGTTAGACAGAATTAAAGAAAAGCAAGATAAGGATCCACAAATACAAAAGTATAAGAAAGGAATCCAAGATGGAAGTAGCAAAGATTTTACTCTTAGTAACTGTGGAACAATGAGATATAAGGAACGAATATCTGTGCCAGCTGATTTAGAAATTAAGAAGGAGATTCTTGATGAGGTGCATACTACTCCTTATTCTTTACATCCAGGGACTACGAAGATGTATCAAGACTTGAAGATGCTATATTGGTGGTCTGGGATGAAGAAGGACGTAGTGGAGTATGTCACAAGGTGTTTCACGTGCCCGTAAGTCAAAGCGGAGCACCAAAGACCGCTTGGTTTGTTACAACCGTTAAACATTCCAGAATGGAAGTGGGAAGAGATTACTACGACTTTGTAGTGGGATTACCTAAGACCACAAAGCAACATGATTCAGCCTAGGTGATCGTTGATAGATTCACAAAATTAGCACACTTTATACCTGTTAGAATAGTATTCACAGCAGAACAGTATGCATAGCTTTATGTGCAAGAAATTGTAAGACTCCGTGGAATACCAAAGTTAATCGTTTTGGATAGAGACCCGAAATTCATTTGTAAAATCTATGAAGGATTACAGAAAGAGATGGGTACCAGGTTGAAATTTAGTACAACATTCCACCCCAGATAGATGGTGTAACGACCCAAATTCGCTAATAAGGCTTAAGGGCCTTGATTAGTGTGCCGGGAGGGCATAAACGGGATTTGAGTGAATAGTACTTATTTGAATGTGATGTTATGTGATTAATAGTGCTTAAATGACATTATATGATAATTGGTGATATTATGTGATAATATGAAATAGACATGTTGTATATGTGAGAACCACATTATTATGTGGATAATTCTACAGCCGGCGACTCGAGGCGATCCTAGGGTTGGATAGCGGGAAAAGTCACAACGGGGCATTATAATTGACTTTGGGCAAGTCAATGAGTATTTTAGGTATCGGGTAGTGAATCGGACTATCGGGTGATGAAAATAAATAATTGGAGATATATTTGAGGTTAGGATGTCTAGGTGGGATTATTGGGGGATTTTACTATTTTGCCCTCGGGGGTGTTTCCGGTACCCCGAGCTTTGGGATTAGTCTAATAACCTAAGGATAGACTTGGGAAGATTTTTAGAAAACAGTAGACACAAAATTGGACCGACTCTTTCTCAGCTCCTTCTCTCTCTTAAGGAATAATAACACTGAAATTTGAGGAGGAATTTCTGGAATCAAGCTGAATCTTTGTGGAATTAAAGGACTGAATTAGAGGTTGAGCTCAAGAACTAATCAAGGACTGAATTAGAGCCAAGGTAAGCATTAATTTTTGTTTCTGAGGTTAGAAATTTAAGGAAAAATGGCTGAGTTTTAAATATCTGTGGTTTTGGTGTTTAAGGTGGAAATTGAGGCTTGAAACTTTGAAGATAGGTCAGGGGACTCTTGGAGAAACGATTCTACAGCTGAGGTAAGGTTTAATTTAAAGTTTGATGGTTGAATTTGAGAGTTTTCATGGCTGGTTTTGAGTTCTGTTGGTTTGAAATTTCAGAAATTGGAATTGGGATTTTGGTGAGTCTTGGGCTGGATTTTTGGTTGGATTGTATTGCTTAAATCAATCTAATGTTGTTATTATTAATTGGTTTTGAGTTGGGGGCTTTGGGATGGCTTAAGGTGAGGTTTAGAGATTGAAAATGGTGGTTTTTTTTTGGGTTAGAAGGTTCAGGCTGTGGCATGGTTCTTGGTGAGCCGCGGCCCTTCGAAGTTGTTGCATGCTGAGGAAGGAGGGTGGGCCACAGCATGGCCCAAGCAATGCCGCGACCCTTACCTATTTTTGTGCCTTATATGGTTCTGTTTGGGGGCCATGCCGCAGCATGGGTGGCCTATGCCGGGGCGCTTAAGGGATTTTGGGATTTTGAGATTTTAGGCTTGGGAATTTAACCTAGGGTGCTCGGGATTGAATCTTTTACCATATTTGGTGAAGTTCAATGTTCCGGGGACTAGAACTTGGCTTGGGAACTCATTTAAGATTGTTAATGGTATCCTTTATCATGGTTGGGACTAGGTGTTAAGCTAGGGCTCGAGAATCGGATCGCGCTCAAGGAGTATCGCTCGTAGCTAATTCATCTGAAAGCTAAAGGTAAGAAAACTACACCCGGTTGAATATTTGAACGGGACTAAGGGCTCCCTGATATATATGATTGAAAGAATGGTATTATGCCATGTAAGTTGTAAACCAACGGCCTAAGCATGCCACGGTTAACTTGTGCAATTGGCACGGCTCGGACACTGGTATTCGAGGACAGCTTATTATGCACTGAGCTCGGTTTAAGTGGGCCGGAGTCAGTGGGTTAAACAGAGGGTGCGACCTAAGGTGTCGACCCTAGTATTTGTGTTAATTGATTATTATATTTGGCTATGAATGTGATTAATGAGATTGTTGAGTAATCTGAGTATAGATGAGGTTAATTGTACCTTGAAGTATGCCTATATGTTGTGGACTGAATATCTGAACATGCTCACTGGAATGTCTGTTTAATAATATTGTTTATACTGTGTATGTTGTTTTCTTGCTAGGCCTTGGCTCATGGGTGCTGCGTGGTGCAGGTAAAGGCAAGGGCAAGATCGATCAACCTTGATTGGAGAGCTCTGCAGGGTGAATGTACATATCAGGCCGCTCAACCGCCACGGTTGAGGAGATTACAGGGACGAGAGGACCAGAACCTTGTATTTTGCCTTAGTATGGCTGATGTTTAGTCTTAACTGTTGAATTTTGTAAACCAACTTTTAAACACTGTTGATTTTGGGGATCCCTTCTGTAAACTATTTATAACTTATAAAATGTACCTTTTGAGGCCAAAATGTCTTTTAGCCCTAGAACTCTTTAGTTAATGACACGTTTTGATTAAACGACTTGATTAGCGAGTCTCACACCTTTATAAATACACAGTGTAGCGTCCTGGCAATCCAGGGCGTTACAGATGGGCAGACCAAAAAAACACTATATATTCTGGAAGACATGCTTAGAGCGTGCGTATTGGATTTCAGCGGATCATGGAGCAGGTACCTTTCCACTGATAGAGTTCTTGTATAATAATAGTTATCAATCAACTATTGGAGTAGCACCATATGAGATGCTCTATGGAAGAAAATGTAGGTCACCAATTCATTGTGATGAGACAGACGAAAGTAAGTATTTAGGCCCGGAGGCAGTATGAGATACAAATGAAGCTATTGCCAAGATAAGAGAGTGCATGATCACCTCACAGGATCGACAAAAGAGCTATTATGATCCTAATCGTAAGCACGTTGAGTTCCAAGTGGGAAATCATGTATCCTAATCGTAAGAAAGGAAAGTTGAGTCCTCGATTTGTTGTACCATTCGAGATTTTAGAGAGAATTGGGAAAGTGGCTTATAGGTTGGCCATGCCTCCAGCTTTGTGGGGAGTGCACAACATTTTGTCATGTGTCCATGTTATGCAAGTACGTTTCACACCCGTCTCACATTATTAGTTATGATGTGTTGGATATGCAACTAGACCTATCTTATGAAGAGAAACCGATAAAGATTCTTGATAAGAAGGAAAAAGCATTAAGGAATAAGACGATCAGGTTAGTCAAGGTCCTTTGGAAAAATGGCTCTACCGGAGATGCAACGTGGGAGTTGGAAACCGAGATGAAGGAGCAATAACCAGAGTTGTTCAAGTAAATTTCGAGGAAGAAATTTCTTTTAGGAGGGGATAGTTGTAGTATCCAATTCTACTAGTAAGGGTATTTTGGTAATCTAGCTTGGGTTACGATATTATTGTAACGCCCTCACTAACTAAGACTGTTACACTGTGTATTTTGAAATAGTGCAAGACTTGCTAATCAAGTCATTTGAACAAGAATGTCATCGTAAGGTCAACCATCAGGTTAGGGTTAAACACATTTTGATCATAAACGATTAATTTTCATTAAAACAGATGTTTGATACATGGGATCCCAAAAACAGGGTATAAGTGGTAATTTACAATCCCCAAAAGTTAATACAACCAAAAGCTAGTCTAATGGAAAAATACAAGTTTTAGGCCTCTGCCCCTGTACTTTCCCTCGGCCGTGGCGGTCGAGCAGCTAACTATGTATACTTTTCCCCCAAAGCTCTCCAACTCATGGTTGATCCAGTTTCCTTTTGCCTTTACCTGCACCACGTAGCACCAAAGGCCCAGCAAGAAAACCATAAACAACAAGCACATAAAATAACAGTAGTATTCAATCAACCTTAACACAACCAGTTCAATTATTTAACAAAATGCAAGCATTAAGCTACAAATAATAAACATATATTCTCAAGTACCTATCTTAGCCAGTTACACAAATATTCAGGGTTAACACACTTAGGCTGAGCCCTCTATTTATCTAGCTGACCCCGGCTCGCTTAGGCCGAGTTGCGTTCAGTACACTAATCATCAACCTCGACACTCTTAGGTTGTTCATTCTCATATACATAACAATCGTACCATCACACAATACACATACTCAAATATTGGGAACCTTAATCTCGTTCACAACCATATGGGTGTAGTTTTCTTACCTTGAATCCCGAGCGAAGAATAAAGAATGGTCCCGAGCATGATCCTCAGTCCTAAGCCTTAGCGATAAACCTAGTCATAGTGTCAATGGGTAACCATCAATTCCTAATCCATATAAATATTTAGGAAACAAAAAATAACCTCCGAGACCTCGAATTCTACTAAACCGGGTAGAAGAATTCATCTCGAGCGCTTAGGTTTGAATCCCCGAGCCTAAAACCTTATTTTCCCTTACTTTCCCATTTAGGGCTGCGACTTGCCCCTAAGGGCTGCGACCTGCTCCTTAGATAGAGGCCCAGTCCTCCCTGATGGAGGACACGTGCCGTGACTTGCACCCCTTCGAGTCGCGGCGCGCTTGGCAAACAAAGGCTCTCAACCTCCTAAAGCATGCGGGCCGTAGCTCTTGAAGAACAGAGCTGCAACCCAAGCCCCTAAACCCAGAAAAACTACACTTTCCAGCATTTTTTCCTCGAGCCTAACCCCAAATTTATACCCCAATCATCAAGCCCAAAATTCCTATCCTTATATCGCAACCATCATAACTAACACATAACCATTTTCTTACACCATTCAACATCCAAAATCAGCTAACAACAAAAACTCATTCAAACTATAACTTTTAACATAGTTTCAACAGAATATTCAACATGATCAATATAAATTCCTTACCTCAGCTTGTAGCTTAAATCCTCAGCATATACTTAGTTGATCCTAGCTTAATTTCCCTTGGTTTCCAGCTCTAATCCCAGCTTAACTCCTTGAGTTTTCCTTCTTCTAGCTTCATGTTCTCCTTAGTGTTCTAGAGAGAGAGTGAGAACAAGAGATGAAGGAAAAGAGAATGAGATGAGGACTTAGTATATTCTGGTGGGTTCTATCATTCCTAGAATCACCTAGGTGTATTGCCCTTAACCCAGAAAAGACAAAAAAGCCCTCTAAAACCCTCTTAGCCTTTTCATTCCCTAAGGGTAAAATGGTCTTTTCCAAAATTCCCGCTAGTTCCTCAAGTCATCCTACCACTTTCCAATTAATCCTTTCATGCCCAACTAATTACCGAATACTTCCCCGTTACTAAATAAATCCCAAAATATTCTCTAAATTCCCAAAATACCCCTAGGCTCCCTCGAGCCGGGTTTTAAACCCCGTTGTGACTATTTCGCTAATCCGCTCACTAGGATCGTCTCGAGCCATATACTGCAAATATATCCACATAATAATGTGGTCTCAACCATTTATCACATATAATCACATTTATGCCCTTAACAGGCCAAAATTACAAATATGCCCTTATAAATAGTAAAGGGCCCACATGCATATTTAATACTCATTAACATGCATATCATATATCCTAATCATATTAGTCATGCATGCCACATAGTCACCCATTTAACCAATTAAATACACATATGATTCCAATTATGCCCTCCCAAAACGCTAATCAAGGCACTAAACCCCATTAGCAATTTGGGTCGTTACAATTATTGTAAATTGTATGATATTATATGTTTGATTATATGAATTATGATGTATGTTTATTTTATGTGTTCTGTCAAGCAATTCACACACATTAGTTTCTTCAAATATTAGGGGCCAAAGGGTAATAGAAGTTGTGTATTGGGGGTCAAAGTAGAATTATAGGTTGATGATAGAAAGTGTAATTATGAAAAGTTAAAACTATTAGTTTTGGTTGGAAATTACAATGAGGGTCTTAAGTGATTACTACGGATAAATTAGAGGTTGGGGACAGTAAGGTGATTTGGTTTATACGATTAAAATCAGATTAAGTAATTAATTAATAAGTAAAATATGTTTAGATGTCATACGATTTTTAGACTCTGGTTTTGCGATAGACTAAAGGGGAAATAGAACAAGAACAATCTCTCGTTCTTGATCTGAGTTTTTAAAGCTTGAGGTTTGGAGGAGATCATTAATCTGGAATATTGAAGGGCTAGGAGATTCCATAGACGTCAATGATCTAAGATTTTGGTGGTTGGATCTTGATCTGTAAGTTCAAAACTTCTGTTTAAAGGTTTATCAATCTAATATTTTGAAGTTTTGAGACTGCTGTTATTGTTTTTGGGTTTATGAATGTTTAATATAGGTTAAGGGATGTTAATATCTTGATTTCAAGGGTTAGAAACATGTTAGGATAGCTATTTTGGTGGTTCGGGGTTGAGATTTTACGATTTGGCTCGATTTTTAGGTTTAGAAATCACAACTATGATCTCTGAAGATAGAGACCTAGCGCAACCGCACTGCTTGACTGGTTTGGACTGGACCGATATTGACAGTAGATAAGATAAGTAAACATACCATTATCATCTATTGTAGTCATATCATATAGTTGACCATAGGTCAATTCAATCTCATTTCTGAGTGGTTAATATTATAACTGATTTTATTATTTGAGTTCTTTGACTTGTTCGTTACCAGCTTACCCTACGGACTAGCCCATACTTACATCTTGGTAACTCAGAAGTATAATTGAGTGGGAGTGTTAATCATAGATATGAACATCTATAGCTCCTGATGAAGAAGTAAAAGGATGGTTTCCTTTTAGTTTGGTTCGAGGTGCTAAATGATAGAGATCTCATTTTAGTAATTAATATTAGTTTACTGAAATATAATTTAAAAGGAACTATGTGTTTTAAGGATAAAATACAATGAGGGGTATAACGATATTTTAGTCCCATCTCATTGTAGATCGTCTATAGAGGATTGAGTGATAATTATGGTTGTAACAATGGATAACTAATAACGTATCTATATTGCTTATAGAGCGTTCTATGAATTCAAGAGTGCAATTTTGTGTCATTAGTGGAGTCACGAGGAATTAATATGTTAGTAAATTTATTTGTTAAATTTAAGACAACTTATTAGAGCTTGATTTCATAGGCCCATGGTCCCCACTGTACCTTGGATAAAATCATCTAGAGACTCTCAATTAATTGATTTAATTATCAATTAGAATTATCAAAGTTGACCAGGTCAATTTTTGATAATTTCAAAGAGTTATGCAATTTACAAAAGAAAAGAGATTTTAGGGTAGATTTATTATGTAAGACAAATTGGTCTCTAAATTAATAAATAATTTCAAATCAAGGTTCAGATTATACATTATTAATTTCATAAAGAATTTAAATAATTATTTAATTAATTAATCAATAGAAAATAATACGGGCCTTGACTTTAAGTCCAATGATCTTATAATTAAATGGGAAATTTCACGGGCCTAAAGCCCATGAGAATTTGACCTAATGAATGATATTACCTATTATTTTATTGATTTTTTAATTAAATAAGTGACCTAATTGAGGCTATAAAAGAAATGCTAAGTGAGAATTGAAAACAGATGAACAGTTGATCAAAAGATCTAGTTTTTATGCTTTAGGGTTTTAGACTATCTCTACAACAAAAGTCATTTTCTAAACCTCTATATTCTCTTCTCGTCTTCTCTCTCTGTATCTATCTCATGTGTTGAGAATTTCCCACTTCAGTCTTTGTAATTCTAAGGTTACTATGGAACATTGTGAAGAAATTTGAAGAACGGTTTAGTTTCTTGGTGATACCCTACGACAGAAAGGATACAAGGGTTAGAGAAATTGAAGGAATGACTTTTTCATTCCGATGCATATAATGTAAGTGTTCTTACCATTATATCAGTTTAATTAAATTATAGAAACATGTTCTAGGTTTTCTTATATTGATTTGTTTAATATATGATTTACGTGAAAATAAATAAGATCCTGTATAAGTACTCCCAACAATTGGCCTAAGAGCCTTTGATAATCTTTATTTTCATGCATGAACATTGTAAACATTGAAATATTTGATGTGTTAAGTGGGTTATTTTTTTTATTCTGTTATTCTTTGCAATTAATTTTTATAAATGCTTTATTTGGTGTAAAACATTGTAAAAATTATTTAGAAAACATTTTGGGTTGAACAATTACAATTTTTTTATAATTTTATGGGTGATGTGCACACCCTTGCGTGCGTTACCCCTGCCGCGAGTGCGCGCCTGGGCACGTCACCCTAGCAGTTGCGCGCGCATCTCCCCAACAGCCGCATGCAATGAACAATATCTGTCACAAGTACTATTCATCCAGAATGTTTTTTTATTTTTATTTTTTTAAAAAAATTAAAGATAATAAAAATATGAAATGGATTTTTTTTATAACAAACCCAAAAATATCATATTTATTTTATATTTTATCATTTAAAATGTTTTTTAAAATAAGATATTGTTATTGTTTGATATTTAAAAATTAGATATTTTCTACAAAGATTCAAATTCAAATTTAAAAATAGGTTATCTAATTAATTTTAAATCTTTTAATTTATTAAAATATTAGAATTAAGTTATGAGATATTACATATATTTTCTTAAATACTTGTTATTTTAATATATTTTATTTGAAAATATTAATATCTGATCATTCTATGGATTTTAATATTCAAATTATTTGAAATTTGAAAATTTGTTCACAAGATATTTTTATGGATATTTGAATTTATTTAACTATTTTAGGTTTGTTATAACTATTATTTTTTAAAAGCTTAAAATATTTGCTATAGTTGTAACAATACAATATATTTTTTGAAAAATAGTTAATGATATTTGTTTAAAAATTTTAAATTAGTTACATTTTAAAAATATCACTTTTTTCAAACCAATTAACAAAATATTATTTTTTTTTGTTAATAAATCAGATTTTAATTAACTTTAGGTTAATTGTTGATAAATCCAATTTAAATTAAATTAATATCTTTCAAAATCACCTAAACTAAGTTGATTGTTAATAAATTAAATTTAAATTAACTTTTATTAATTGTTGATAAATTTAATTTAAATTGACTTAATTTTTGCAAAATTTTAATTAATTCGGATTTTGGATAAATTCTAGAAAATTAATTGTTGTATTTTTGCAAATAAAATAAATTGTGGTATTTTTGCATAAATTCATAGACTTGCTCATATAGTAATATGATTAGGCCCATCCAATTATAATATGTCTGTTTGCACTATATGTAGTATTTTTGCAATTGAGTTTAGATGCATATAGTGGCCCATATGTTTGCTTAATATATGGTTTAGCTAAATAAAACATTCATAAAATGATAGGTGGTTCCACTTGTGAAGGCCCATTTGCTTTGCATGACTATAGTTGGCCTAATCAATTAATAACAATTAATAAAACAAAGGTTTAAATTCTTGTCTTTTAGACCTTGTATGGAAGTTTGGGGGCCTTAGTAGTGGAAACGATATACTAGACCCATCCCTCCTCCATACAAACCCAATTGTTAAGACTTATTTGTCTGGGTTGGACTTAATTGTATAGATTCATTGTAATAATTAAACCAAAATATTGATTATCAACAAATTAATTCTAATTCTAATTTAATTTGTTTCAATGTGACGATTTAGAATTAATAGAAAATTATAGGACTTTTGTTTCAAAAATTTAATTATTCTTTTGAGAACCATAGTCATTAATTTTTTGAAAATTTAATAATAAAAATACTATTTTTAATTTAAAATGAGCTTATTTTAAGAATTATATTCGATCTCCACCATTAGTTTAACAATGTCAATAACTTAATGGGGCCTCGAGACGCTTTGATTCGTCCCTTATGGAAGGTGTTAATTAGTTATTTAGACAATGTTAGATTTCGAAAGATGAATAATTATAGGTCAAATTCTACTAGAGTCACCCCTACGGTGACTACTAGGACTAAATCTATGATTATCGAAACTGTAACAACCTAAAATTGCTAATAAGGCTTAAGGGCCTTGATTAGTGTTCCGAGAGGGCATAATTGGTATTTATGTGAATTAATGATAAAATGCATGATTATGTGGAATGCCTGATTTAATGATTATGTGAAAATGATTAAATGCATATTTATGAGTATTAAATATGCATGTGGGCCCTGTGTCGCTTTTAAGGGCATATTTTTAATTTTGGCCCGTTGAGGGCATAAATGTAATTATGTGTGATAAATTGTTGAGACCACATTATTATGTGGATATATTTGCAGCATATGGATTGAAACGGTCTTAGCGAGCGGATTGGTGAGATAGTCACGACGAGGATTTTTACCCAGTTTGGGAGAGCCTGGGGGTATTTTTTGGAATTTAGAAAATGTATCGGGGAGTATTAGCCATTTGGATAAATAATTGTAGATTAATTGGATGACGGGATTTAATGGGTAAATATTAGGAACACTTTAGGAATTAGCGGAATTGAGGGTAAATGGCTATTTTGACCCTTAGATTACATAAAGGATTAACTTGTATGTGGAGGGGAAAATTGTTCTTTTCCATAAGAGAGGATATACACTGATTTATTTAGGAAGAAAACAAAAGGAAGTAGAACTTCCCTGCCTCTTCTCTCTCACGTACCCTTCTCTCTCACTCTTCTTTTGTTGAAGTTGGAAGCTAGGAAGGAAGAAGGGAAAAAGCTATGATTGGGCTGGGAATTTTTGAAGGAAAACAGAAGGAAATTGGAGGGGATTCAAGCTAGGAGTTCAAGCTAAAACTGGTGTGGAATCAAGCCATAATTGAGGTAAGTTTTGGTCTGTTGATTTGCTAAGAATATAGCTTAGATTATGTTTAGAATTGGACTGGGTAGTTTAAAGCTTGGTACATGGGTTAGTATGGAATTTGAGTAGAATTGGATTGGGTTTTTGGGGTGATGAATGCTGGTTGAAGTTGGATAATGATTTAGGTGTAATTGCTAGAGTTTTGGTGATTAGGAATATGGAATTTAATCTTGAAATGCGTAGTTGGTTTAGTGTTGAGTTGAGAGGGAAATTCTGGGCTTAAGTGGGTGTTCTTGGTTGGGAAGAAGGAGGAGGAAAAACCCATAATTTTCTAGGTCGAAAGGGGCGCACCACGACCTAGGCAGGGGGCGCCGCAATGCATGTGGCTCTTCTGGCCTGGGGTGCTCTCTGTCTTGGGGGCGCGCTGCGACTTGCCTGGCCAAGTTGCGACCCACCTCCCCTTTGGTTTGGGAGCTTGCTCTCTGACTTGGGGCAAGTCATGACTTGCTGAGCCAAGTTGCGACCCGCCTGGGTAGTTTGGTCTTGGAAGTAATTCAAGTGTTGTTAGGCCTCGGGGGTTCGAACCTAGGGGCCTGGGACAATTTCTATTACCCAGTTTAGTAGAAATTGAGTTCCCAAAGGCGAGTTTTTGTTCCCTAGGTATTTTATTTCTGATTGGAAGTTGATGGATATCAATGGCCCTTGTGACTAGGTTTATCGCCAAGGATCGAGGCGAACGACTGTGCTTGGAACCAGTTCACCTTCTCTGCTCGAATTAAAAGGTATGAAAACTGCACCCAGTTATGTGACTATGTTTGGAATAAGGGTTCCCTATACTTGTATGCAATATTGTATGATGAAAAAGAAATGAGTGTAAACCACCGAGAAGAAGAGCTTACTGAAAAGAAACCTCAAGTTCAGAGAACTTAAATTCCTAACCAAGAATGGAAAATATTGAGTTAGGATTTGAATAAAGAAAACTATAGGAAACTAATGAAACATACAGAAATGAACTAGGAACAGGAATACCTTTGAATTCACTATAACCTAACTACACCTCGATATTAAAAAACACACTATTAACCTTACTTCCCAAGTGTTTAATAAGCTTAAGATGATAAAGCTTATAACCCCAACCCAAGTGTTTAACACTCTAAAGTAAACCTAGCAGCTTGGAGGCTCTGAACTCAGCTTGAAGAATGAAAGAAATGGCTGGGTACTAGGTCCTATTTATAGAGTTCAAAAATGAAAAGATCTTCTTTTAGCTTGAATAAAATAATGACTATTTAATTGAAAAATATTTGAAAAATCGTTCAGCAGAGGCTTAAGACTCGGTCAAAAAGATTCTGAGGCTTGCCAAGAGGTTATGGGTTGAATTGAGCTCAGTTTCAAAATCATTCAAAAATATTGCCCTGGAGCTGATATATCGCTCATGGTAGGCGATATATCGCCTGGGCTCATATTCCCGAGGCTCGTCGAAACGTTCGTGCGAAGTTACGTGTTTTTCGTATTCCACGAGTGGCGATATATCGCCCCTAGAGCTGCGATATATGGGCATACGCTGAAATATTGTACACGCAATTGCACTTTTTCAACCTAATTTGAATTGAGTAAACAACTTTGACTGAGTCCTATAACGATTTAAAAGCTGCTGGCAGATTTTGGGGTTTTCAAATATTCCTCTTATAAAATTATTCCTAGAAAATACTTAATTTCTCAATAAACATGCACATGACAAGTGTCATGATCTTATTAGTTCTATCTAAACCTTATAGTATAATAAATATCATCTCTATAATCAGCTATATTAATCAAACCTTATGTTATAATTAATATTCTTAAACTATAGGTTAAACTTATAAAATCTATAAGTGTTCCTACGAGTGTTCAACTAAGTCCCGACATGAACCAAAATCCACAGTAATATACATACTATAACTACTACTACTACTACTACTATCTAACTTAGCTAAGTAAAGTTCTTGGAATCTACACGTAGCTCATGAACGAGCTTTAGACTTTAAAGTCAATCATGGGTGGACCAAGTAAGGGAGGAGAAAAGAAGTCTATTATTGCTGCTGCTGATCCAGCTAAGGCTGAAGCTAACCTAGCTTCATCTTCGGAAGTTGGAAACAAGAGGAAAGATGGACAAAACACCAACCCCGGGCCTGCAAAGACGAGTGCAAAACCAAGTGTACATGCCTAAGGGGAAGAAAAAGTAAAACAGGAAAGGTAAATGTAAGTGCTTTCACTGCAATGAGAAGGGGCATTAGAAATAGGATTGCCCCAAGTTTCTAGAAGCTAAAAACAAAGGTAATGATTATAGTTCATTTATCTTAGAAACATGTGGTTTGGAGTATGATAAATCCATTTGGATTATTGATTTTGGATATACTAACCATGTTTGTAACTCTTTACAACTTCCTGAATCGTGGGAGGAAGTGGACAAAGGCGGCTTAAAGCTTAGAGTTGGGAACGGAGCGTTCGTTGTGGTCCAAGCTAGAGGAAGAGCTTGTCTGATATTCAAAAATAAAAATTTAATTTTGAAATATGTATTTTTTATTGCGGATTTTTGTAGAAATTTAATTCCAGTGTCAATGTTACAATTAGAATGATTTGTTATGACTTTCACAAGTTCTAATATATCTATTTCATTCAATGGATCACAATTGTGTATTGCATGTTTGGAAAATAGGCTTTATATTCTACGACCTAATGAACTCCTCGCGCTTTATAATGATTTATTCAAAGTAGCTAAACCTAGGACTAATAAACGTCAAAAGACTGATAACGATAACATGATGTATTTATGGCACTAGAGACTAGGTCACATTGGCTATGATAGAATTCAAAGACATACAAAGGATGGGATATGAGGGAACTCACCTTAGGTGAATTACCTATCCGTAAATCTTGTCTAGAAGGCAAACCGACCAAGCGTCCATTCTTTGCAAAGGGTGGTAGGGCCAAAGAACCACTTGGACTTGTTCATTTAAATGTTTGTGGACCTTTGAATGTACAAGATAGAGGTGGTTTTGAGTATTTCGTCACTTTCATTGACGATTACTCTAGATACTCATGTCTTTACCTAAAGCATAGGAAATTAGAAACATTTTCAAAGTTTAAGGAATTCCTTGCTATGGCTCAGATGCGATTAGGTAAAACGTTAAAGAACTTGCGATCTGATAGGGTTGGAGAATATTTGGGTATGCAGTTTCAAGATCATTTAACTGAAATTGAGATTTTATCACAACTTACTGCCCCGAGTACTCCGCAACAAAATGGTGTAGCGGAATATCAGAACATAACTTTATTAGAAATGGTTAGATGCATGCTTAGTTACTCAACTCTGACAACTTCATTTTGGGGACATTCAATTGAAACTACAAATGACATTCTAAATGTCGTACCGTCCAAATCAATCCCCAAAACACCTTTAGAACGCTTGAATGGTCATGAACCTAATTTACGTCATTATAGAATCGGGGGTGTCCCACCCACGTCCTGAGGAAAAAGGAAGGAAAGCTAGAACTGTAAACCGAAGTATAAATGTTTGTTGGCTATCCTAAAGCCACTCGGAGTGGACTTTATAGTCATTCAGAAAAGAAAGTGTTTACTTCTACAAATGCTACTTTTCTGGAAAATGACCATGTCCAAAACTTCAAACTGCGCAACAAAGAAGTTTTAGAGGAGATGGTTGAAGAATTGACTCCAACCAATGTTCCATCGTCATCAACGAAAGTTGATGATGAAATTTCCACTCTTCATGTCCAACCAACGCAAGTCAATTTAAATAAAGAAAGTACCACACTTCCTAATCAAACAGTCACAGAGCCTCGTCGTAGTAGGAGGATTTCTAGGAACCCAGTTCACTATGGTTTGGATGGTGAAACCAATATGGTTGTTGGTGACACTAGTGAAAATGATCCATTGTCTTCCAAACAGGGAATAGGTAGACTTGAAAAGGAACTATGGCTCGAAGCCATGAAACTGAAAATGGAGTCCATGTACTCAAACTCCGTCTGGGATCTTGTGGAAGCACCTAGTGAGTTTAGGGACATTGGGTGCAAGTGGATATACAAGAAGAAACAAGGTGTTGATGGAAAGATCAAAACTTATAAAGCTTGATTAGTGGCAAAGGGTTATACCCAAAGAGAAGGCATGGACTATGAGGAAACTTTTAGTCCGGTAGCCATGCTCAAGTCCTCCTATCCATAGTAGTCGCTCTCGACTATGAGAACTGGCAAATGGACATCAAGACAACTTTTCTTAATGGGAAGCTTGACGAAGCCATTTATATGGATCAACCAGAAGGATTTAAAGTAGCTGGACAAGAAGGAAAAGTTTGAAAGTTGAATAGGTTCATTTATGGACTTAAGCAAGCTTCTCGTTCCTGGAACCTTAGGTTAGAGGAAATAATCAAAACCTATGACTTTGAAAAAAATATTGATGAGCCTTGTGTTTACCAATTGAAGTAAAATTAAATAGTGGTATTTCTGGTTCTTTATGTAGATGATATCTTACTCATTGTACCCCCCTCTCTTGTACCCCTTTGAGACCAAAAATTGGGTCAGTCTTTCATACCTTGCCCGATGCGTTTGTTTCAACCCATACAATGCTTTTTTCAGCTTAAAAACATGATTTGGAAAGTAAGGGTCCTCAAACCCTTTGGGTTTCTCAACATAAGCCTCTTCATTCAAGAGCCCATTTAAAAAAGCAAATTTGACATCCATTTGGAATAATTTAAAACCAAGAACACATGAAATAGTTAGCAATAATCTTATGGATTCAAGTCTTGCAACAAGGGAAAATGTATCATCAAAATCAATTCCTTCAACTTGAGTGTACCCCTGTACAACTAGCCTAGCTTTACTCATTATTGTACCAAATTCATCAGTTTTGTTTTTAAATATCCATTTTGTACCTATAACATTAGTATGGCTCGGTCTAGGGACGAGAATCCATACCTCATTCCTTGTGAATTGATCTAACTCTTCTTGCATAGATTTAATCCATGATTCATCATTTAAGGCTTCCATCATTTTTTTTTTTGGGTTTAACTGTAGAAGTAAAGCAAAAAAATTGAACCAAATTTACATATCTCTTTCGAGTGACCATACTTTCTTCAAGATTTCCCAAAATAAGTTCAGGAGGATGATTCTTTTTTACTCTGGTTGAGGGTTCTTTTTTAATAGAGTCAGAAGAATTAACTGGGGTTTGCTTCTCTGTTCATTCAGTTGTTGTCGCAATAGATCTATGTCTGATACAACATCAGCACAAGTTGTTGCCATTGAACGATCTTCTGTCAGATATGGTATCCCTTTTTGTTGTTGAACATCAATGAACCTATCAATTTCTTCCTCATGAGAGTACTCAGAAAAATCTTTCAGATCATCAACAATGACGTTAGTAGATTCCATAACAGTAGATTCCATAAGTCCTACTATTATTGGAATAACCAAGAAAAACCCCTAGATCGCTTTTGGCATCAAATTTTCCAAGATTCTAATATAACAAAGGCATCCAAAAACATGAAAATAATTGACATTGGGTTTCCTACCTTTCCAGATCTCATAAGGAGCTTTATTTGTACCTAGACGTAGAAAAACACGATTAATTGTGTAGTAAGCAGTGTTAATTGCTTCAGCCCACAATTTCTTTGTGAGTTTTTCGCTATTTAGCATAACTCTGGCCATTTCATACAAGGTACGATTTTTTAGTTCCACTACCCCATTTTGTTATGGGGTTTTGGGTGCAGAAAATTCATGCAAAATTCCAAAAGATTTACAATATTCATCATAAATAGAATTTTCAAACTCCTTACCATGATCACTTTGTATTCTTACGATTTTAAAAGCTTCAAATGTGTCTAATTTTTCTCTTAAGAAATCAACCCAAGTAAATCAAGAAAAATCATCCACACAAACAAAAATGTATCTCTTACCATTAGTACTTTCAACCTGTATAGGACCCATAAGATTCATATGCAATAATTCCAGCACATTTGAAGTATTAATATCAGATAAAGCTTTATGGGAAACATTAAACTATTTTCCCAATTAACATGATTCACACTTACCAGGTGATTCTTTACCTAGCTTAGGTATACCGCGGATGAGACCTGTATTAGAAATATTTTTCAAATTTTTGAAATTTATATCACCAAGTATTTCATTCCACAAATCAGTATTATTAACTCTGGATGATGACGCATGACATGTGAATTTTTGTGTGAGTATGTAACAATTATCTAAAGAGTGAGAACCTTTAAGAACAATGTCACCACTTTGATTTACAACATTACACTCATCATGCGAAAAATTAACAAAGAAACCTTGGTCACAAATTTGACTTATGCTAATTAAGTTAGCTTTCAGTCCATCAACAAGAATAACATTTTTTTTAGTTTTGGTAACCCTTCAATGTTTAGGATACCTTTTCCTAAAATGTTTTATGTTATCCCATCCCCGAAACTTACTACACCACATTTCAAAGATTTGAAGTTGGTGAGTATGCTGGCATTACCTATCATATGTCTTGAACAACCACTATCAAAGTACCATGAACTAGATGCATGTATTTTATGACATGTAAAAATAGCCAAACAAACTGAGTTATTTTTCTTGACCCATATTGTTTTTTTTATTTTGAATTTCTTTTGGTCAAGAATTGATTCATGCTACCAAAGTGTTTAACATAATTCTTTTTTAACAAGTTTATTAAAGAAAAACACTTAGGGCTTATATGTCCTTTTATACCACAAAAATGACAAACTGGTCAAAATTGTCAAATTTTTGTCTTCAGAGAAAATTTCTTTAGTTGTAGATTCAGTTGGAACAGATGGCAACTATGCGTTCTCTGAAGAGCCACTTGTTCCTACAAAACGGTTAGTTGTCACAACAGAAGGGTAATTCAAATATTTTACAAAAACTGTTTTCTTAGAAGATTCAAATCCATTAGATCCTAATCCTTTGAAATCACCAACTCTTTTTCCTGCAGAGAGAACATCATCCAAAATTCCAAATCTTGGATTAAGCATTTTGGCCCTTTTTTTTTTCATATGATCAATTTTTTTACTCAAAGAATTAGTTTCATTATTTTTGGAAGCAATAATCAATTCAAGCTCTTTAATCTTTTCAACTGATTTCTTGTTATTGCTAGCCATTAATCCATTCTCATAGCAAAATTTCAGCCATTGATCATACATTATCTTGTAAGAATCTTTCAATGACTCCTCATCAAAGTCAGATTCATCAGAGTCAATGTTAGATTCTTCATCATTCTAAACAGAATTATTAAGGCATACCAAATCCTTGGAATCAACTAAAGAGAAAACACATACCTTTGTGAACAGAGGTTTAGGCAACACTATTGTCTTCCTCATCGCTTTGTTCAGAGTCTTTATCATTCCAAGTAGCTGCCATGGCTTTCTTTTTCTTTAAGGTATTGGCACACTCAGATTGAATGTGTCTAAATCCTTCACATTCCCTACACTGGATACCCTTTTTGTTAGTTTCAAAGGGCTTAGAAAAATTACCTTTTGGGTTTTTGAATATGGCCTTTTTGTTTCCCAATTTTTTTATGTACATTTGAAATTTTTTTGTTAACAAGGCCATCTCATCATCCTCATCATTCGAACTTTCCATATTCTCTTTGGAAGATTTCAAGGCAATAGATTTCTCCTTGATTTCTTCTATTTTACCTTTTTCTAATGTTTTGATTCAGTTCAAAAGTTTGAAGTGAACCCATCAATTCTTTTACTTTTATTTTTTCTAGATCTTTTGCTTCCTATATTGCAATGAGCTTAGTCTGAAACCAGTCAAGAAGAACTCTAACAATTTTTCAGACCAAAACATTATCTTCAAGTTTCTCACAATTTTTCATAAAATTCTGTGAGGGTTTCATTTTCAAATTTTGTTGTGAGCATAACAAGCCTAGAATGCTTGACATCAGTAGTTCCTTCAAATTCGGTTTAAAGGATTTTCCAAGCATCTTTGGTCGAAACGCATGAAGAAATCTATTTAATGTAACCTTCGCGAACACCATTAAAAATAGCATGTAATGCTTTATTATTGTAGTTGGAAAGTTTATCTTCAACGTCAGTCCAGTCAAGTTCAGATTTTACCTTAGTTATGTCATTGCTTTTTGCTAGAGGAGTCCAACCCCTCAAAAATGCTTTCCAAGCCTTTTCATCTTGAGATTTGATTAAGGCTCTCATTCTAACTTTCCAATATGGATAGTTAGAATCATTGCGTAAAGGAAGGCGTGTTATGGAACCTCATTCTGTGAAAAAAGACATTGCAAGAACAAGAACAATACATGAAATAAACCAAGATCACACTAAAAAATGAGTGACCGACTCTGATACCAATTGAAATTCCATTTTTAGTAATTACCAAATTAATAAAACTAGGTGAATTAATTAAGGTGCGGAATGGTAATTGAATGTTGAAACAGATTTCAGATCTATCGGGACAAAATAAGAACTTGTCATGACACAAACTGAACACAATAAAATACAATGCAAAAACAATAAAGAACACAGTGAATTTTTACAAGCTTTAGAAACCCTTTCGGATAACCTACTCATTGGGGTCATGCCCAGAGAATGAAACCAATTAATAAAAGATCACAAGTACAAAAATATTGACTTAAACAAAGTAAGACTCCCTCTTGAGATTTGCCTCAACTTTTTTGTACTTATCTTCGCTAATCTGATATTTTTGAAACGCCTAACCACTTGAACTCCCTTCAATGGCCAACGAGTGCTTGCATCCTCCTAAAGCAAGGCTTGTAAAAATACTCCCCTGAATACTATAAAAATTGTGTTCAAATTACAACCTGTATTCACTCATGAATGTGGTATAGACTCAACACAAAACTGAACATTCATTTTACTACAAGAACATGTGAATACAGTGATCTTAAATACAAACTATGAACCCTCACAAATATTACAATTCACTCACAAAAATATGCACCAAAGAGTTCACTTTTTCTCAAGGCTCTAAAAGCCTATTTGTAGAGACCATTTCGTGCTTGAAAAGGCTGAGAAAGAATCTCCAATAAAGGCAAGAATATTTGAAGATATTCTTAATTAATGAAGATTTGCCAATTTAGTTGGCTCTGATCCAACAGACACGAATTTTGCGGGGACAGCCAATACTTGAGTCATATCAAATTTCTCAAGATAGAAATAACAATTAATTTCTCAAAGATTGAATTTCCTGTTGTTAATTATCTTGGAAAGCATGAAAATCAATAGAAAATATTTCGGAAACAAATTCGAATAAGCACAAAATATTTTATTTATAAAACCAAGATAAAAATTCATTTATAAACATATTGTGAGAATATCAAACATAATAAGGAATTATTTGCAAACCTTACCAATTAATCCAATGTATTAATTTCGAAAATCACAATAAAATGGAATTTAAAATCATCTTTTAAAGAAAGAGATATCTCTATAAATTTTTCCAATTTTAGGATTTATAATTAAGTTTTTTAATCTCACTCATATAACAAATAACCAGAGTTGTCCTATCATCTACTTCATTGTTCATGTCTTTGATGGGTAAATACTCATTAGTACCACATGTTTTATCGAAATACAGACTTGATACTTTATGTTTTCAATGATGCTCATCTAGTACGTGTAATTTGAAATAGTGCATATTTGGTACTCTGAACTCAAATTTGATCAATATGACCAAACTGTCATCAATTATATGAGTTTCAAATTCAAATTAATTACTTAATTACATGTAACTGATGACAGTTTAGTCACATTGATAAAATTTTATTAATTACATTTGAGTCGAGAGTACTAAATATATACAATTTTAAATTACAGGGTACTAGGTAAACATTATTGAGAGTATCGAATTTGTCTATCGATAAAACACATGAGACCAAATGGTTATTTACCTGTCTTTGATTTGCTTAATAAAATTAAGATCTAAAGTGGGTACGCTTGAAGTTTCTCTAGTCACTACGATATTAGTTTTATTTATTTATTGCAAAGATCTCAAGTTCACAACTTGATATAGAAACTTACCATAATTAATGGTGCCATGGGAACAACTGCTTCGTTCTTGATTAATTGTAGGGGCATTTCGTTCATTAATGTAGACTGGAAATGCTCTTCAAACCAAGTGGATAATCACCCTTTATACAATGTGTAAATTTAATCTATCAACTTGGCGATTTAACAGTCATCAAAGAAGTCCCATGAAATATCAAACCGTTTTGATGAGATTGCAGAGTAGTTCTTAGATGCAAGCAATAGTAGTCGATGCGACTTAAAAATAATCAACTACTTAGTCCATTGGTTCAAGCTTATTCGCTTTAATGTCTAGTTTTTCTGCTAGGCTTTCTTTCTCATTTTGATTGCAATGATAATAATAATAATAAAAATTTAAACTGATACGTATATTCTTAGGCTAGACAAGGAGTTTATTTGGATGGAAGAAATGTCTTCACGTATCAGTAATATTATTTTTCTTTCTTTATTTTCAATCACAATAGTGATGTAATCACTTTTACAAAAAATAAATAAAAGTGTTGTTAATAATATTGTGGTATTAGATAGAGAAATGATCATTTTAACATCTTTAGTTTAAACTAAGGAAATTTTACAATTATATACATAGAATTTAAAGTATTTACAAAAATACATTAAACCAAATAATTTACATAAATACCGGTGCCACGTCCATACCGGATTTTGAAAAATAAAATGTAAGAAATCCAGCTTCCCAAATTTTTTATTTTTTCTGGATTGTAAAAAGTTACCTTTTGGTGGCTTACGATACCAATAAGATAACAATTGATCATTGTTTTTTTTTTATTAAAAGCTTTATTTTTAGACCATATTATTTCAATACCTTTTTGTTACCTCCAAAACTCATTTGTAGACATCTTAATATACCAATTAGTTATTTTTATGTTATCTTATTATCTAAGATACATTTTCGTAACATTCATGCTTATTTTAGAAACTAATAAGTTGTCTATAGTATAATAAGTTACCATATAGTTTATTAATTAAAATTAATTATGTATACTACACGATAACTTTTTAATGAAAACTTTTAATAGATTTTTTTAGTCACTCATGTAATTTACATGTCTTATTATTTAAGATACTTTTAATATGTTACATTCAAGTCTATTTTAGAAACTAATTAGTTATCATATAGTATAAAAATTTACCCCTATAAGTCCAAGTTATTATAAATAGCTTATTAGAAAATGATACTATTTAGTATACTACATAGTTACTTTTAAAAGTTCATTTTCGTTGCTTTTAAAGTCATTCAAGATACCAATTGATTACCTTTTGATATATGATTAAATTTTTGAGTATGCCACAAATTTAAAGCAACCAACAAACTTAGTTAGTTACTAAAAATAGTCTCTCATGTTTTATTTAAAAGTTAACAAACAATATCCTAAATAATTTATTTAAAAAAATTTACTTGAAATGTTTCTAAAATAGTTTTAAAGTTGTTTAGAATATCAAATGGTATCTTTAAAATGTAAAATAAGAATACAAATTTTGGTATGTTAAATTTTGGTCAGACACCTTCCTGAGCACTACAATGAGGTCTTGGTCGTGGTTGAGGGTTTCTGAGCTCTTGCACTGGTGGTCGAATAACTTGTGCAGCTCTTTGGGAGCCCTTCCTCTGGCACTAGGCACTGGAAGGACCATTGGGGGTCATGTTGGGCCTGTGGGGCCTCCGAAGCTGGAGGATCTGCGGGGACTCCTTGCACAACCAATGCAGCTCGCATGGCGTTAAGGTTTTCCATCATACCGGCCATGTTCTTCCACTGGGTTTCCAACTCTGCCCATGGCACTGCCTCCTAGTTTCGAAGTTCAATTACTTTTGAGTCCTAACGATGCACATTGCTAGAAACTTCATCCTTTGGGGTGTAATCATTATCAGCTATGAAATCATCTTTTGGCTCGTTACAATCGTATTCATCATCAGGAGAATACTTGTCTTCTGCTGGTACCTCATTTTCTTCCTTCGCTGGTAGATCTGCGACGGGGGGAAGGTCCTTTGTCCTCTCATGACTCAGAGGCATGTTAGGATTTACTTAAGACCGGTTTCACGTATCCACCATGGTCGAGGTTCTTCTCTAGCTTTCGACAGCTCTCAATGAAAACACCAAAATGTTGACCCAAATTTCCGTCAACTAAACAAAATGAGAAAAAGAGCTTGTAAAAAGGAATGAATCACACCACAGATTTTTACGTGGTTCGATTGTTAACGAGGCCTAGTCCACGAGTCAATTATATGAGAGAGATCTTGCCAGAATCACATCTCTTTAGGGTTTACAACTTTGGCAGAGGATAGTCTCGTTCCAAGGTAAAATAGGAGTCCAAAAAATATGGTTTTCAATCCTTACAAATGACCCCCTCATGCCCTATTCATGGGTTGTATGAGGGGAGCTAAAGAGGTTGTCAGCCTTTAATACTTTTACATTTCATTCCCACATTTTTTGGAGATTATTTATTACATATTAGGTATATTACACATGTCACTCGGCCATATGCCTACCTGGGCAGTTCCCTAGCCTAAAAAGTAGGTGGTCCCAAAATCCTAACCAAAAAGGAGCTTGGGACCACTATTTCAAAATATTGTCCCCCCAATCTTTGAGAATCTCATGAGGGTGTTATGGGGACTTCTCGGGCTTTTAGAGGAGTCACCATAAAAGTGTCTTCCCATGCCTGACGTCGAAGCCCCCCGAGGAACCATGCTTAAGGAATTCACGGATGGTTTCGAGGCCCCTCCTCGGGGGTTCAACAAAGTGACACCATTACTTGTCGACCAGGTAGTCCTCATGTGAGAAATTCTCGAGAATTATATTATGTACATTGCCACATGTCGTTAGATGTTGACGTGGATGGTAGGCCAAAAAAGGATTGGAAAAAAATTGTATTTTCACACAAAGAAAGAATTAAAATTGAAGAAAGGAATAAAAAAATGGCATTTTGAAGACAATCAGGCCCAATCTAAGCCCTACCCAAGTCTCACCAAGCTTCAATGCGCGACATGTGTTGTTTGTGTTGGGAATACTTATATAAGATATTATTTATTTTCATGTAAATCATATATTAAACAAATTAATATAGGAAACCCTAGAACATGTTTCTATAATTTAATTAAATAGAGATAATGATAAGAACACTTACATTATATGCAACAGAATGAACAAGTTATTCCTTCAGCTTATTTAACCCTTGTATCCTTTCAGTCGCAGGGTATCACCAAGAAATTGAACCGATCTTCAAATTTCTTTATAGTCTTCCACAATATCCTTATAATCACCTAGACTAGAGTGGGCAATTCTCAACACATGAGATAGATACAGAGAGAAGAAGAGAAGAGAATATGGAGGCCTAGAAAAAGACTTTTGTTGTAGATAGAGTCTAAAACCCTAAAGTATCAAAACAATATCGTCTGTTCACCTATTTTCAAATCTCACTTAGCATTCCTTTTATATAGTCAACTAGGTCACTTATTTAATTAAAAAATCAATAAAGTAATAGGTAAATTTATTCCTTAGGTTGAAATTCTCATGGGCTATAGGCCCGTGAAATTTCCCATTTAATTATAAGCCTGTTAGACTTAAATTGGCCCCCATATTATTTCCTATTGATTAATTATTTAAATCCTTTATCAAATTAATTATTTATAATTTGAACCTCAATTTAAGCTTATTTATTAATTTAGGCACCAATTTTTCTTAATTAATAAATCGGCCCAAAAATCTATTCTCTTCTCTAAAATGCACAACTCTGTGAAAATTATCCTAAATTGACCTGGTCAACTTTGATAATTCTAATTGATAATTAAATTAATTAATTGAGACTGTCTAGATGATTTTATCCAAGGTACTGTGAGGACCATGGGCCTGTGAAATCAAGCTCCAATAAGTTATCATAAATTTAACAAATAAATTTACTAACTTATTAATTCCCTGTGACTCCACTAAAGACTCGGAATTGCACTCTTCAATTCATAGAACACTTTATAACCAATATAGAATCTTTATTAGTTATCCATTGTTACAACCATAATTATCACTCAATCCTCTATAGACGGTCTACAATGAGATGAGACTAAAATATCGTTTTAGCCCTCATTGTATTTTATCCTTAAAACACCTAGTTCCTTGTAAATGATATTTTAGTAAATTAAAATTAATTACTGAAATGAGTTCTCTATCATTTAGCACATCGAACCAAACTAAAAGGAAACCATCATTTTACTTCTTCATCAGAAGCTATAGATGTTCTTATCTATGATTAACACTCCCACGCAATTATACTATCGAGTTCCCAAGATGTAAGTATGGGCTAGTCCGTAGGGTAAACTGATAACAAACAAGTCAAAGAACTTAAATAATACAATCAGTTAGAATACTAACCACTCAAAATTGAGATTGAATGGACCTATGGTCAACTATATGATATGCCTAGAATAGATAATAACAATATGTCTTCTTATCTTATATTGTAACACCCTTGATAGCCAAGACCGTTACACTGTGTGTATATAAAAGTGCAAGACTTCCTAATCAAGTCATTTAGTTAGAAGCGTGTTACTGAAACTACAGTTGAACTAGGGCTAAAAGATTTCGGTCACAAAAGTTACATTTCTTATAATCAAACATTTTTACATGGGATTGTTGGAAATGTGCCCTGAAAGCATATGTAGTAGACATTGTTTTTTGAAATAAATAAATAAATTGAATTTGTTATGCATATATTTTATGGACTGTATTATTCTATGATAATATTATGTAAATATCAAAAAAATTCCTGAGTTCATATATGTAATCTCAAACACATATTGGTACGGGAGGATTGTGTTTGAGATAAATGAACTTGAATAGTTTGCAGTAAAATAAAGTTATGGAATCTTTAGATTAATTACTGCAAGTACGGTCCACTAGTATTATGAATACATGTGATCTAGATCCGGATCACTAGTGTGGTAGGACACTTTAGTGGAGGTGCTTTATATATTAGAGAATACATAGAACTGGACCAGATATGTTTATTAAAACTTAGTTAAATACCGTTTCGAAGTATTAATTAAATATATCAACTGATGATCATATACAAATAGATCTTAATCCTGAAGTTACTATGAACTCCTGTTTATGTTATATGAGTTCTTTGATTCACTTGTTAGGGTCTGTAAGAATAATTAGGCTAAAAGCTTTTGTTTTGGGAACTCATTAATATAGATGGCTGGGGACATAGTATACAGATATGGAATCTATGCTTTCTTGCAAGAGATTGAATGATGGTTCTCTTAAGGGTTGACTTTTGGGACTGAAAGGTTATTGAGCTCAAATTCATAATTTAGTTATGAATTAACCTTCACTAGTAAAGTCAATGGTACTTAAGGAAATAAGAGATAATTAAAAGGGTAAAACGGTAATTTTATTCCCGATTAATTATGAACCATTATCAGAGGGTCAAGTTGTATGCAATGATTATATCAATGGACGCTTTATGATTATAAAGTACTCAGTAAATGAAATGTCTATAATTACAAGAGTGCAGTCTCATATTTATAGTGGAATAATCATGAGATTAATAAATTAAGATTATATAATTACAGAGTTTAATTAATGATCTCAAATTTATTGGAGCTTGGAATTATAGGTCCATAGGTCCCCATAGCGGCTCCATCAACACTGTTCAAGGTAAGAGTTGATATGAAGGGAAAATAGTTTAAAGACATATTTAAGAAGAAATTTGTTCTTCAGGTGAAATATGCAATTATATGATAATAGTGATTAATTAATTAATTACAAATTAGTTGTAGTTAACAAAATTAATTAATATTTAATTATTGTATAATTTTCAAATTATATTAAATAATTAAATTAATTTTCGAAATTTAATTAAATAATTAATTAATTATAATTTTTGAAATTATAATAAATTAAATATTTATTTTCAAAAAATTTGGATTTAATTAATTGGTAGAATTAATTAAATATCTTTATTTGAGTGGGAGATAATGATATGATAAGTTCAAATTGGATTTGAATTTAAAAGATTAATATTTATTCAAATAATTACTTATATTTGATAATTAATTAAAAAGATAATTAATTTGAATTCAAATTTGAATTAGTTATCAGGTTGTTAGATCTTATCTGACAAAGTAATTTGAATAAATAATTAAATAAAATTTGAAAAACCAATATCCCTAGAAATTAGGAAGCTACATGTTCACACACAGTGCATGGACTGTGTGTGGCGTGTAGGGCTAGCATTTTTCAGGGATGGGATTTTCAATTTGATTTATTTAATTAATTAATTAATTAATGGATAATTAAAAAAAAATGGTTTTTGGATTTTTTTCATTAATAGAATAATTAATTAATTAAAAAGTAAATTGTAAAATGGTTACAGATTTATTTTTTAAATTTTGAATATTTTCTGTTAAGTGTGACTGATCAGAAAATTATTCAAGTAAGAAAAGAGAATGTGAGACAACTTTGAACATTCGCTCTGTGAAAAATAGAACGATAGTTTTCTCTCCCTGAAAATAAAGAACCAATTCTCAGGCCTATTCTCTTGATCTCATGAGTTGAGTACATCAAGTAGAATCACAGATAAACTATCCTACATTCTCTAAGTGCCCACACATTTCTTGAGGTGTAGAGAACGCTTTGGAAGATCTTGGTGTGAGTACGTGGGAGCGGCTTGGATAGGAAGATCGTTCTAAATACGAAAAGATAGCAAGGACACTTGATAGGCTTCAAGATGTATGATTTCTATTATTATCTTGCTTATGATTAATGTATGTATATTAATGGATTCACATATTTAAAGGTAGTTTAAATATGTTACAAAATTTTTGTTGTACATTGGGCCAACCACACCACCATTCCGCTGCGTATTAGGAAACTCGTTCCTAACAGGGATCCCAAAAGTAATAACGTTAAAAGACAGTTTATAAAATTTCCGGATAAAAGTACAACTACTAGCCGCTCTAAGGGCAAAATAGACCGATTGGCTGACTATGTACATTCAGCCTAAACCACTCATCGGCCATGGCGACCGATTGGCTGACTATGTACATTCAGCCTCAAAGCTCTCCCACTCAGGACTGGTACATTTTACCCTTGCCTTTACCTGCACCACGTAGCACCCGTGAGCCAAGGCCCAACAAGAAAACACAATAACAGAGCATAATCATCAATCAAACAATCAGATAATTCTTATAGCGTAATCATATACTCAACAGTCCAAAACATCCATATAATCAGGCATTTAGCATACCAAGCTTATCAATTAACAACCAATTCACACATAATAACCAGGGTTGACGCCCTTAGGTCGCACCCCTATTTATCCCACTGACTCTGACCCGCTTAAACCGAGCTTAGTGAATATCAAGCTGTCCTCAGCTACCAGTGGACGAGCCGTGCCCTATGCGCAAATATTGATTCAGGCACTCTTAGGCGGTTTATCACATGTCCCATGGCATAATACCATCTATGCCATCATATAGGTATAGGGAGCTCTTAGTCCCAACATAATCACATAACCAGGTGTAGTTTTTTTTACCTTTGATTTCGTTAGCTTTAATTAATGAAACCGACCCTCAAGCATGATTCCTTCCGAGCCTTAGTGTACACCTAGTCACAACCACAAATTAGAACCATACCAAACTTCAATTCCAAAACCTACCCTTGGGACCAATCCTGAGCCCTCGGGAAGCCCTAATTCCACCAAACAGGGTGGTGGAATCAAACCCCGAGCCCCCGGGAAAAAACCCTAGGAAATAACTCAAAACCCCCTTCTGGGAGCATGGTAGTGCTACAACGCTACAAATAGGGCACTATGGTGCTACAAGCAGAGCCAAAAAGCTCCCAGACAACTAGGCATAGCGCCCCAAGGCTAGCACTACATCGCTAGTCACAACACACACACACCTTGATTTTCCCCTTCGAACTTCCTCGAGCCAAAACTCTCCAAAATCCTTACAAACTTCAACCGAACACCAAAACAAGCCTACCATCACCTATAACTCACCCCATATGACCCAACCATATGAAACTTAAGCACATGCACCCCAAAATGAAGAAAATACCATGATTGAGCTTAAAGCTCAAACTCAACAGAACATTAGAAACTTCAGAACTTTAAAGCCAGAATTTCATACCTTCAATGGAGAATTTCGACCTAGGTTATCTTCCACACCTCCTCAGCTTTCAACTCCTCAAATCCCCAGGCTTAACTCCCTAGAATTCCCATCAAAACTCAGCTTAGAAAACCATTTCAACATCAAAACCAGAAACTAAAGAAAACCTTGAAACTTACCTCAATTGGGTGAGTAACCTTTACTAATCCTCAAGCTTAATCAAAGACCCTAACTCCAAGCTTTAGCCCAAGCTCTCCCTGAGTTACAGCTCTAGAAAATCCTTAAGAAATGAATAAGAATAGCCAACCGAGTGAGAGAGAAGGGTTAGCTCCAAGTGTTCTATTTTTCTTTCCTTCCTTCCTTCTTCTTCTCTTTTCCTTTTCAGCTTCCTTTAGTTTCTAAACATTCAACTAAGTGCATAAAGGCTGAGTATGACCAAATTACCATATTGCCCTCCCAATAAATCCTAAACCTTTAAGTCATTCTAAGGGCATTTTCATCATTTGTTCCCGATTCCCACTAATTCCTCGAGTGTTTCTAATATTTACTACTTACATCTCGACACCTAAATAATCACCAATTTATATTCCTCAATATCAAATATTCTCCAACATACTTCTCAAATTCTCAGAAATACCCCCGGACTCCCACGAGCCGGTTATAAATCCCTGCCGAGTCTTTTCCGCTAAACCGCTCACTAGGATCGCCTCGAGTCTCAAGCTACAAATAAATCCACATAATAATGTGGTCTCAACAATTTGTCACAAATATTTACATTTATGCCCTCAACGGGCCAAAATTATGAATAAACCTCTATAGCTTAATCAGGGCCTACATGCATACTAATACACATAGTCATGCATCACATATATCCAAATAATCATATAAACATGCTTTTAATCATTTAAATCACATATAATCCAATTATGTCCTCTCGACACACTAATCAAGGCCATTAAGCCTTATTAGTAAATTTGGGTCATTACATATATACTGCCAATATCGGTCCAATCCAATGTAACAAATACATCCGATCTTATCTACTTTGTTAATGTTCTGGAAAGAACATAACACTACAATGTGTAAGTAGATCATATTGTAGATTGGCAAGTCAGTGTAAATCTTGTGCACTGACTAATCCTTGGACTAACTTATTATTGAACATATAATCATATTTATATTCCACTGTGATTACATTACTTTAAATACAATTAGCTATATGCTCGGGATTTAATAGAAGTTTATATTAAAAAAATAATCAAGAAAACAAAACATGTGAGCAAAGTGATTGATCAAGTAAAAAATGATAATAAAATGGGATTACAAAGAAATTGAGTTTTAATTAGGGCATAAAACCCCAACAAAATCCCACTTGCACTAATTGAAACTAATGACTTAATTCTACTAATCCCATTTCCTTGATATGCTTATCAAATGTAGCTTCTGGAAGTGTCTTTGTAAATGGATCCACAAGATTATCTTCATATGAAATCTTCATAACCTTCACATCTCCCATGGCTACATATTCTCAAATTATGTGATACTTCCTTTCTATATGCTTACTCATCTTGTGACTTCGAGGTTCTTTTGAGTTGGCTATAGCTTCTGTGTTGTCACAAAACAACACAAGCGGTTTATCCATATCTGTAATAACTCCAAGATCTGAATAGAACTTCTTTAGCACGACTATTTCCTTAGCTGCATCAGACACATCTATGTACTCATCCTCCATGGTGGAATCAGAGATTGTAGCCTGCTCTATGCTTCTCCATATCTTAGCTCCACCCCTAAGAGTTCATGTCATCGACATCAGTCTGAAAGTCTGAATCGGTGTAGCCTTCAAGGTTTAAAATACCACCCTTGTAGACTAACATATAATCCCTACTTCGCTTTAAATACTTCAGAATATGCTTTAGTGTTATCCAATGTTTCCGTCCTGGGTTTGACTGATACCTGCTCACTACTCCCACTACATAGCAAATATCTAGTCTAGTACACAACATAGCATACATAAAACTTCCAATTGTAGTTGCGTAACAGACTTTTATTATTGCATTTTCCTCTTCACGAGTCTAGGGAGACTGTTTCTTTGAAAGATAAATTCCATGGCAGGACGGTAGACGTCCTTCTTGGAATTTTTCATTGAGAAAAGTTCAAGCACTTTATCAATCTAAGGTTCTTGAGAGAGAGCTAAGAGTTTGTTCTTTCTATCCCTAATGATCTGGATACCAATTCTTCACATCTGATAATTTCTTAACATTGCTTCCATTGAGTAAGATATCATCTACATAAAGAACCAAGAATAACACTATTTGATTTTCCTTCAGTTTGTAAACACGAGGCTCATCAATATTTTGTTCAAAGCCATAGGTTTTGATTATCTAATCAAACCTAGGGTTCCAAGAACGAGATGCTTGCTTAAGTCCTTAAATGGACCTATTCAACTTGCAATCTTTTCCTTCTTGTCCAACTACTTTAAATCCTTTTGGCTGATCCATATAAATGACTTTGTCGAGCTTCCCATTTAGAAAAGCTGTCTTGACATCCATTTTCTAGATCTCATAGTCGAGAGCGCCTACTATGGATAGGATGGCTACCGAACTAAAAGTGTCCTCATAGTCCATGCCTTCTCTTTGGGTATAACCCTTTGACACTAATCGAGCTTTATAAGTTTCGATCTTTCCATCAACACCTTGTTTCTTCTTGTAGATCCACTTGCACCCAATGGCCCTAAAGTCACTAGGTGCTTCCACAAGATCTCAGAAGAAATTTGAGTACATGGACTCCATTTCCTGTTTCATTCCTTCGAGCCATAGCTTATTTTCAGAGCTAGTCATTACTTATTTGAAAGACAATGGATCATTATCACCAGTGTCACCAACAACCATATAGGTTTCACCATCAAAACCATAATGAACTGGGTTCCTAGGAACCCTCCCACTACAACAAGGCTCCGTGATTGTTTGCCCAGGAACAGTGGTACTTTCTTCATTTAAATTGACTTGCGTCAGTTGGACATGAAGAGTGGGAATTTCATTGTCAACTATCATTGATGATGATGGATCATTGGTTGGACTCCATTCTTCAACCATCTCCACTTAGTCTACTTTGCTGCGCGGTTTGAAGTTTTGGACATAGTAGTTTTCTAGAAAAGTAACATTCGTAGTTTTAAACACTTTCTTTTCTGAATGACTATAGAAAAGGCCACCCTGAGTTCCTTTAGGATAGCCCACACACGTGCAAACTTCGATTCATGCTTCTAAATTTCCTTCCTATTTCCTCAAGACATGGGTGGGACACCCCCAGATTCTATAATGACTCAAACTAGGTTCACGATCATTATGGCGTTCTAATGGTGTTTTGGGGATTGATTTGGCCAGTACGAAATTTAGAATGTTGTTTGCAGTTTAAATTGGATGTCCCCAAAATGAAGTTGGCAGAGTTGAGTAGCTTAGCATGCATCTAACCATTTCCAATAAAGTTCTGTTCCAGCATTCCGCAACACTATTTTGTTGCGGAGTACCTGGGGAAGTAAGTTGTGATAAAATCCCAAGTTCAATTAAATGATCTTGGAACTGCATATCCAAATATTCTCCACCCCCTATCAGATTGCAAGATCTTTAACGTTTCACCTAATTGGTTCTGGGCCATACCTAGGAATTCCTTAAACTTTGAAAATGTTTATGATCTCCTATGCATTAGGTAATGACATGAGTATCTAGAGTAATCATCAATGAAAGTGACGAAATACTTAAAACCACCCAGGACTTTTACATTCAGTGGTCCACAAACATTAGAATGAACAAGTCCAACTAGTTTTTTTGCTCTATCACCCTTTGCAGAGAATGGATGGTTGGTCAATTTTCCTTCTAGACAAGATTCACAGACAAGTAATTATCCTAAGGTGAATTCCCTCAAAGGCTCGTCCTTTGTAAGTCTTTGAATTCTATCATAGTCAATGTGACCTAGTCTTAAGTGCCATAAATATGTCATGTTATCGCTATCAATCTTTTGATGTTTATTGGTCCTAGGTTTAGATACTTTAAATAAATCATTATTATGCGTAAGGGGTTCGTTTGGTAGTGGAATATAAAGCCCATTTTCCAAATATGCAATACACAATTGTGATCCATTGAAAGAAATTGATATATTTGAACTTGTAAAAGTCATAACAAATCGTTTTAATTGCAACATGGGAACTGAAATTAAATTTCTACTAACATTCGGAATAAAACATACATCATTCAAAATTAACTATTTATTTTCGAACTTCTGGCGGGTTCTTCCTCTAGCTTGGACTGCAACGAACACTCCATTCCCAACTCTAAGCTTGAAGTCGACTTCGTCCACTTTCTCCCACGATTCAAGAAGCAGTAAAGAGTTGTAAACATGGTTAGTAGATCCAGAATCAATAATCCAAAAAGATTTATCATTCTATAAAACACATGTTTCTAAGATAAATGAACTATAATCATTACCTTTGTTTTTAGCTGCTAGAAACTTGGGGCAATCCTGTTTCCAATGACCCTTATGTTTGAAGTGAAAACACTTACCTTTACTTTTCTTGTTTTTCTTTTTCTTCCCCTTAGGCATCTGTGCACTTGTCTGTGTAGCCTTTGTAGGTCCAGGGTTGTTGTTTTGTCCATCTTTCCTCTTGTTTCCAGCTTTCGAAGACAAAGCTTGGTTAGCTTCAGCCTTAGCTGGATCAGCAGCAGCAACAGTAGTCTTCTTTTATCCTCCCTTACTTGGTCCATCCCTAATAGACTTGAAAGTCTTAAGCTCATTCATAAGGTGCGTCAGACCATAGTTGGGTTTATTCATCACATAGTTGGTGGTGAACGACAGGAAAGCTGGAGAGAGACTGTTGTTGATTAAGCCGACTTGAGTCTCCTCATCTATAATTTCTCCATGCAGTTCAGCTTCCTGAAAGTAGTTGGTCATCTTGATCAGGTGATCACGAACATGCTGAGACGGTGCCATCCGAGCATTGGCATATTTCTTTGTGGTCTCAAAACGAGTATGCACAGACTTTGCAACGAACATGTCTTGGAGCTTCTCCATGATTTTGTAGGCCATCTCGACATTCTCCATCTTTTTCTTGAGAGTGTCAACCATACTAGTCAACATGTAGTATCGTGCCTTGTTATTAGCTGTCTTCAAATGCTCGTATTTGTCTCTTACAGACTTGGTAGCTTCCTCAGCTGGAACTTCTGGGGATTCCTCAGTCATGACGAACTTGGAATTTTCACCAATCAAAACTATGTTGATGTTCTGCTTCCACTTGAGGAAGTTTTCTCCAATGAGTTTTTCCATTGAAAGTTGAGAAAGGATGGGAGTAGACAGAACCCTAATAATACTACATATTATCAATAAAATAGAAATCAATCACATTTGTTCAATAAAACTTCTATTCACTCAAATTTCAAGAAATATCACAACATATACCACAAATTATGTAAGATATGAAAAAAAAACACCAAAATAATCATATCTCTATTTCTTTAGGTGTTTAACTAATCTATGATATTGTTGTCCCGGTTGGCGAGAGTAAAAAAAATATCATTAGTTAAATAGAGTTGTAAACTTATTTAATAATGGACACCATTATTAACAACCTACTATTCAATAGAAATAAGAAAACAAAATTTCTTATTTTATGAGCTAGACCGATGGTTTCGATAATCATAGATTTAGTCACAGCAGTCACCGTAGTGTGAGTCAATTAGAATTTGACCTATAATTATCTATCTTTCGAAATCTAACCTTGTCAAAATAACTAATGAACACCTTCTGTAGGGGGACAAATCGAAGCGTCTCGAGGCCGCATTAAACTATCAACCTTGTTAAACCAATGGTGGAGATCAAATATAATTCTTAAAATAAGCTCATTATTTAATTAAAAATAGTATTTTTTTATTATTAATTTTCAAAAATTAATGACTATGGTTCTCCGAAAAATTGTAAAATTAAAATTTTAAAACCAAAGTCCTATAATTTTCTATTAATTCTAAAGTTCACATTGAAACAAATTCAATTAAATTAGAATTAATTTGTTGCTAATCAATATTTAGGTTTAACGATAATAATGAACCTATACAATTAAGTCAAACTCACACAAATCAGCCTTAACAATTGATCTTGTGTGGAGGAGGGCTGGGTCCAGTATGTCGTTCCCACTATTAGGGCCCCCAAACATCCATACAAGGTCCAAAAGACACAAATTTAAACATTCGTTTAATTAACTGATTAGGCCCACTATAGTCATGCAAAGTAAATGAGTCTTCACAAGTGGAATCACTCACAAGAGAGGAATTTAAACTTTACATTTTCTAATGGGCCCAAATAAAACTCATCATTTTATGACTGTTTTATTTAGCAAAATACCATATATTATGCAAATAGATGGGCCACTATATGCATCTAAGCCTAATTGCAAAAATACCACATATAGTGTAACATAGACATGTTATAATTGGATGGTTCTAATTATGTTACTATATGAGCAAGTCTATAAATTTGCCACAATTTATTTCATTTGCAAAAATACCACAATTAATTTTCTATAATTTATCAAAAATTTGAATTAATTAAATTTTTACAAAAATAAATAAGTCCATTTAGTTAATTTATATTTCATTTATGAACAATCAACTTATTTTAGGTTATTTTGAAAAATATTAATTTAAATTAAATAGGATTTATATACAATTAACCTAAAGTTAATTTATTAAGAAAAAAAATTATTTTATTAATTGGTTTGCAAAACGTGATATTTTTAAAATTTAAAATCAAATATTATTAAGTGTTTTTGAAAAAAATATCTTGTGTTGTTACCCATTTATAAAAAAAAATATTAATAGTTATAATAAACCTAAAATATCTCAAACAGTTAAACAAATTCAAATATCCACAAAAATATCCAGTCAACAAATTTCCAAATTTCAAATAATTTAAATATTAAAATCCATAGAATAATCACATAATAATATTTTCAAATAAAAGATATAAAAAATAACAAGTATTTAAAAAAAATATCTTTAATACGTGATAACTTAATTCTAATATTTTAATATATTAAAAGATTTAAATTTAATTAGTTAACCTATTTTTACATTTGAATTTGAAATTTTTTAGAAAATATCCAATTTTTAAATAATAGAAAACAAAATTATCTTATTTTAAAAACTAATTTTAAATGATAAAATAAATATGATATTTTTGGGTTTGTTACAAAAAATTATCTTCATATTTTAGTATCTTTAATTTTAATAAAAAAAATAAAAATTTGGTGGTGTAGCGACGAGGGATGCCTACGCCAGTAGGGGTGCTGTGCCGAGGGACACCGAGGGATACACGTGCTGGTGGAGTGCTGCACTGAGGGATGCGCACGCGAGGTGCAGATGGCCTTGCAACCAAAAAATTTTTAAAAACAAATTGTGTAATTTTCAACCTAAAAATGTTTTCTAAATAATTTTTCCAATGTTTTACACCAAATAAAGCATTTATAAAAATTAATTGCATAGAAAACACAACAAAATAACCCAAACTAGCTAATAATCGCATAAAATTCAATATGCTTCATAAAAAACATGAAATCCATTCAATTACTCAACACATAAAATAATTCAATTTTACCATGTTCATGCATGAAAATAAAAATTACCAAAGGCTTTGAGGCCTATTGTTGGGAATACTTATACATGACCTTATTTATTTTCATTTAAATCATATATTAAACAAATTAATATAAGAAAACCTAGAACATGTTTCTATAATTGAATTAAACAGAGATAATGATAAGAACACTTACATTATATGCAGCGGAATGAATAAGCTATTCCTTCAGTTTCTCTAACCCGTGTATCCTTTCTGTCGCAGGGTATCACCGAGAAACTGAACCGATCTTCAAAATTTCTTCACAGTATTCAGCAGTATCCTTAGAATCACCTAGACTAGAGTGGGTGATTCTAAACACATGAGATAGATATAGAGAGAAGAAGAGAAGAGAATACAGAGGCTTAGGAAAATACTTTTGTTGTAGAGAGAGTCTAAAATCCTAAAGTATCAAAACTAGATCTTCTGTTCACTTGTTTTCAACTCTCACTTAGTATTTATTTTATAGGCTTAATTAGGTCACTTATTGATTTAAAACTCAATAACATAATATGTAAATTCAGCCCTTAGGTCAAAATTCTCATGGGCTATTGATCATATATTAAATAATTATAAGCCCGTGAAATTTCCCATTTAATTATAAGCCCGTTGGAGTTAAATTCAAGGACCCCATATTATTTTCTATTGATCAATTAATTAAATAATTATTTAAATCCTTTATCAAATTAATTATTTATAATTTGAACCTTGATTTAAACTTATTTATTAATTTAGACACCAATTTATCTTAATTAATAAATATTCCCTAAAATCTATTTTCTTCTCTAAATTGCATAACTCTGTGAAAATTTGTAACGACTCAAAACACGCAAGACCAAAAATCATGCGGAAATTTAAAACTTGCACTTTAACTCATCATGCCGAAAATCCATATAAATTCTTTTAAAAAGGTCTTGTGCGCACACTTTTCGTTTAGCAAACGGAAATGATGATCCCAAAAGTAATAACGAGCTTTCAACTTTTTCTTTTCAAAATGGTGATCCATCAAAAACCTCCCCAGGCCAAGCCACATGTACATATCCGCAAGCAGACTTCGACGTTCACTGATCCACTTTGACTTTGCACTTACCTACTGTTGGGAATTGTGTCCTTAAACCAATTGTAGTAGACAATGGTTTTAATGAAATAAATAAATAAATTGAATTATTGTATATACGTAGCTTATGTACTGTATTATTGCGAATATTATTAAGTAAATATTAGAAAATCTCAAGTTCATCAATGTGGTCTCAATATCATATTGGCATTAGAGGATCGAGATTGAGATAATGAACATAAATAGTTCTTAGTAAAATAAAGTAATGGAATCTTTAGATTAATTACTGCTAGTATGGTCCACTCGTATTATGAATACATGTGACCTAGATCCGGGTTAATAGTGTAGTAGGACACTTTAGGGGAGGTACTTTACATGCTAAGAGTATGGAGAACTAGACCAGATTTGATTTAATAATACTTGTTTAAATATTGTTTCGTAGTATTATAAAACACATCAATTGATGATCATATACAAACTGATCTTAATCTTGAAGTTACTATGAACTCCTATATATGTCATTTGATACTTTGATTCATGCGTTACGGTTTGTCAGAATCATCGGGCTAAGAACTATTGTTTTGGGGACTTAATGATGTATATGGTTAGGGACATAGCTTAATAGGCATGAAATCTATACCTTCTTATAGATATTGTAACCATAAAGTGTCCAATGATATAATCATTACATACAAATTAATCCTCTATTGATGATTCATAATTAAGTGGGAATAAAATTACCTTTTTACCCCTTTAATTATATCTTAACTCATAGTGTACCATCGACTTTACTAGTGAAGGTTAATTCATAATTTGATTATGAATTTGACGTCAATAGCCTTTTTAGTTCCAAAAGCCAACCCAAAAAAAAATATATGTCCTTAATTCCCAAGAGTTAAGTCTCATATTTATGGTGGAATAATCATGAGATTAATAAATATGATTATTAAAGCAAAGATTTTTGGTTAATAATTTTTTATTTATTGGAGCTTGGAATTATTGGTTCATAGGTCCCCGGGGTGGCTCTATCAACACTAATCAAGGTAAGAGTTGATACAAGGGTTAAATCGTGAATGGACTATGTAACGCCCTGGATAGCCAAGACCCCTACACTGTGTATTTATAAAAGTGGAGGACCTGCTAATCAAGTTATTTAGTTAAAAACGTATCACTGAAACCATTAATGAGCGAGGGTTAAAAGGTTTTGGTCTCAAAAGATACATTTCATATAATTAAACATTTTACACAAGGGATCTCAAAAGAAATAGCGTTTAAAAAAAGTTAGTTTTCAAAATTTCCAGAGTACAAACAACCAATAGCCACTCTAAGGGCAAAACAAACATTTAAGGTTCTCCTGTTCCTGTCTCCTCCTCAACCGTGGCGGTTGAGCAGCTGATCATGTACATTCTGCTCTCAGAGCTCTCCGAATGAGGGCTGGTCAGGCTTGCCCTTGCCTTTACCTGCACCACCTAGCACCCGTGAGCCAAGGGCCAGCAAGAAAACATAACATTATAGTACAAACAATGATATCAACTAAAAAATCCTTAAAGCATGTTCATAAACTTAGCATATCAGACTAATTACATAGCCCATAGACACAAGCAAAGAATCAACAAACCAACACTTAGCTATTCAGCATGACAAGTCCACCAATCAATAATAACAATCAAATCACATGATAATCAGGGTCGATACCCTTAGGTCGCACCCTCTGTTTACCCCAATGACTCTAGTCCGCTTAAACCTAGCTTAGTGCATAGTAAGCTGTCCTCAGCTAACAGTGGCTGAGCCGCGCCCTGTGCGCTAATGTAAACTCCGACACTCATAGGCCATTTGTTTATTATTTACATGCCATGATACCATCCTTTGTAAAGCATACAAAACAGGGAACCCTTTTTCCCATTATATATCCACAACCGGGTGTAGTTTTCTTACCTTTAGTTTCCAAGTGTATTGGTTACGCGAGATGCCTCTTGAGCACGATCTGTTTCCCGAGCCCCTAGCTTATACCTAGTCAAAACCAAGATAAAGGATACCATTAATAATTGTAAAAGGCTTCTAGATAAGGTTCTAGTCTCCAGAACATCAAATTCCACCAAACACGGTAGTAGATTCGATCCCGAGCACCCTTGGTTAAATTCCCATGCTTAAAATCCCAAAAACCCAAATTTCGTTAAGGGTCACGGCTCAAGCTTCCTATGCCACGGCTTGGCCCCAAATAGAGGCTCACCCATGCCCAGAACCAGACACAGGCCGCGACCCTACATAGCCCATGTCGTGGCCCGCCCTCTGTCATGGGTCGGCTATTTGGGTACTCCAAGTAGACGGAACGTGCGGCACTTGCAGACTCTTCAAGCTAGCAAGTTAGCCTACAACACACACATGGAGGCAAACAAACTCAGTGGTTAGCCACATACACATCTTGGACATGCAACAGGCAATAACGAAGTATGAGCAAGAACAAAGCAAGTCATTCCTTGGAACGTCCAAACAACACAAAGCACACAACAAGGCAAGTGGCACGAATGGCCCAACGAAGATAACAAACAAGTAACACATAGGCAACAAGGGAGCATACAGGGGCCAGTATGGATAAACATTGTTTTATTAATATATAGCCTTGATAGGGCAAGGGAGTACACATCTTTGGCCCCTATCTGCTGGTGGCCATGGTGCTTCCCTAAGTCACCAGGTCACCTCCCCCTAAAGAGCCTTCTAGGGATACAAGGTCTTCCCAGTAACATATATGATTTTTGTTTGGGAGACATATGCCTAATTACAAAATTTCCACTACTCTACCCCATGAGGTTGCTCGGTGCAAGACTTGACTAATGATCAAGCACCAAGGCATGCTCACTTACAAAATGGCCCCATGTGGGTGTACCAAAGGGGCAGCACGCCACACTCTCCCCCACTCAATTCTTCGGCGTCCTCGACAAAGTAGCTTGTAGATATTCAATCATCTGCATGAGCTTCTTCAAGTCTTCCACCCTCTCCTAGCTGATCTCGTCATCTACGAACCCCTTCCATTTTACTAGATACTCCTTATGCTTTTTATGGTTAGTGGTGACCGTTCTTTCTGCCAGGGTTTCTTCAGGTTGACACTTGCTCCTTAGCTGAATGACTCCTCCTCCTTTGGTTGACTGGTTGCACTCTGGATTTGCTGGATCTTCATGATATGGCTTCAAGTTGCTGACGTGAAGGACTAGGTGTATCTTCATTCATGCTGGTAGGTCAACTTTGTAGGAAGTTAGGCCAACTTTTGAGATGATTGAGACCGGACCCTCGTACTTGCGAATGAGTCTGATGTCTTTGTCCCCTCGAAATCTCAACTGATCGGGCCTCAACTTGATTAACACTAAGTCACTTGCTTTGAACTCTAGTGGTCTGCGCTTATGATCTGCCCACTTCTTCATTCTTCTTGATGCTTTTTCTAAATAAGCTCAGGAAATATCTGTCGTTTTCTTCCAGTCTTTTGTGAAGTGAAAGGCTCGTGGGTTCCGACCGCAGTATTCGTCCACAGTGTGGGGTAACAGTGGCTACTGTCCATTAACAACTTCAAAAGGGCTCTTATTCGATGAAGAACTCTTTTTGATAGTTGAAGCAAAATTGAGCTACATCGAGTAGTTGCGGCCAGTTCTTCTGATTGGCATTGAAAAGTGGCGCAAGTACTCTTCCAACATCCCATTGAATCTTTCTGCTGCCCATCTGTCTGTGGATGGTAGCTCGAGGATATGTTCAATTGTGACCCTAAGAGATTGAATAGTTTGGACCAAAAGGTCTTAGTGAATCTTCCATCTCAGTCACTAACAATGTTCTGAGGCACTCCCCAATATTTGACAATATGCTTGAAGAATTGTCATGCTGTCTCCCTTGTTGAACAGTACTTTGACACAGGGATGAATGTTTCGTACCTCGAGAATCGGTCCACGACCACCAAGATCGCACTTAAATCCCCTGTCTTCGGTAGGCTGGTTATAAAGTCAAGCGACACACTCTCCCATGGTCAGGTTGGGACTCGCAATGGCTCCAACAAACCACGTGTCTTGTTCCTATCGACCATGTCTTGCTAACAGATGAGACAGGTCTTGGTGTACTCCACTACACCATCTCGCATTTGTGGCCAGTAATATCCCTGCTTCAAACGGGCATGCATTCTCTGCCACCCTGGATGACCTGCCCACAAGGTGTTATGACACTCGCTTAGTAATGTCTTTCGCAAATCTCCAGCTTTCGAAACATACAAGCGGCCCCCTTTGGCCCACAAAAGATCATTCTCCACCCAGAACTAGCGAGTTTTGCCTTCTTTTACGAGCTTCAGGATGGTTCTGACAACAGAGTCTTTCTCTATATTTTCTTTGATGCGCTCATTGAGTGGAGTGTTCACCACACTAGCCGAAAAACTAGCCAAGATCTTTAGAGTCACCAATTCTGCTTTACGACTCAAGGCGTTAGCTGCCTGGTTTAAGCGTCCTGCCCTGTGCTCAAAACAGAAGTCAAATTCCGTCACGAACTCCTGCCATCGAGCCTGCTTAGGGGTCAGTTTCGGCTGTGTAAGGAAGTGAGTAACCGCTGCATTATCCGTCTTCACCACAAACTTCAACCCCAGTAAGTAATGTCTCCACACTCGCAAGCAATGGATAATTGCAAGGAGTTCCTTCTCCTAGGCAGTATACCGCCTCTCAACTTCAGACAGCTTGCAACTCTTATATGCTACCGGGTGGCCTTCTTGTACTAGTACTCCTCCCAAAGCATAATATGAGGCATCTGTCTGTACTTCGAAGGGCTTGCTAACATCTAGCAAGGCAAGAATAGGATCCTTCATCATGGCTTCCTTCAAACTCCTGAACGCTTCAGCTTACTTGTCAGTCCACGCCCAAGTCACACCCTTTTTCAGCAGCTCGGTCAAGGGTGTCGCTCTTCTTGAGTAGCCATCCACAATTCTCCTATAGTAGTTGGCTAGGCCCAAGAAAGAGCGGAGTTCTTTCACGTTTGTAGGGGCTTTCCATTCTAGGATTGCCCTCATCTTCTCCAGATCCATACGAATTTGCCCACGTTCCATAACTTGGCCTAGGAACTTGATGCTCTCCTGTGCAAATGAGCATTTCTCGCGCTTCACATATAGCTGGTTCTCTCTGAACTTCTGAAACACTTGAACCAAGTGTTCTTGATGCTCTTCAATCGTGGCGCTATAAACCATGATATCATCCAAGTACACCACCACGAACTTATCTAGATACTCGTGGAATACTTGGTTCATCAGTGTGCAGAAAGTGGCAGGTGCATTTGTCAACCCAAACGACATTACTCGAAACTCAAATGCACCATATTGAGTAACACACGTTGTCTTTGGTTCATCCCTGTCTGTGATCCTCACCTGATAATAGCTCGATCTCAAGTCCAACTTTGTGAAGTATTTGGCTCCACTTAGCTGGTCGAACAAATCATCGATCAGAGGGATGGGGTAGTTGTTGCGAACTATCACCTTGTTGAGAGCCCTATAATCAATGCACAGTCTCAAGCTCCCATCGTGTTTCTTCTGGAATAGCACAAGTGCGCCAAATGGCGCCTTCGACGGTCTGATGAAGCCTGCCTCCAATAAATCTTTTAGTTGTTTCCTCAACTCTTCTAGCTCAGGGGGTGCCATTCTATAAGGTGCTTTTGTTGGAGGTTTTGCTCCCGAAACCAGCTCTATCTGGTGATCAATCCCCCTCTTTGGTGGCAAGGCTTTGGGGAGTTTATCTGGCATCACGTCCCCATACATCTTCAAGACCCTCGTAATTTCTAGTGGAACAATCTCTTCCACTGATTCTTCGAACACGGTGGGTATCGCTACATAAGTGGGCTCCTGCTTCTTCACACCCTTCTTGAACTGTAAAGCTGATAGAAGCTTCACACCAGGGGTGGTTTCACCTTTGCGTGCACCATTGAAGGAGTCTCTCCCATTATGAGCAAACTCCCAGTGGTAGGAATTGGGATGGCACCTTTCTCGGTTAGGAAGTCTATACCCAAAAATACATCAAAGTCGTTCATATGGACCACCACTAAGTCAGTCTGCCCCTCCCACATGTCGATTTTAACTTTTACGCCTTTAGCCATGCCAGTTGTGGCCAAGGCCTTGGAGTTGACCACTTTCATGCGGCCTGCATCATTCTCCAGTTTTAGTCCCAGTCGCTTGGCTTCAAGTTCTGAGATGAAGTTATGGGTGGTGCCAGTATCGATCATCACGCTTTTGGCGGGCTTGTCATTGATGGTGGCATCCACGAACATTAGCCTCTTCCCCAGGTCTTCTTCCCTTTTTTGCCATGATTCTTGAGAGCATTCAACAGGCGGACATCGCCCATGTGCGCGTACTCTTCATCCTCCTCTCCTCCTTCGCACTGTTCTTCTTGGCCAATGAGGGCATTCAACTTACCCCTATAAAGGCAAACTGCTGACTTGTGTGGCCCTTTGTAGAGCCAACAAGCTAGCAACTTCCTCCCTGTAGCAGCATCTGTACTGCTGGAAGAACTAGACTCTGCTGTCCTCTTCTCTCCCTAACTCTTGCCTTGCCATGATTTCCCAGACTTCTTACTCCCAGCGCTACTTGAACTAGTTGGAGGGGTAGGTCTTTTCGGCAGGCTGCTCTCCACAGTGTAGTTTGTTAAGCGTTCAGCAGCAGCTTGAGTGGTGGCTAGGTTAGACACATGCTGTCTCTGAAGTTCTTGCTTGGCCAACGGTTTTAATCCCTCGAGGAAGCAAAAGAGACTGTCTACTTCAGACATGTCCTTTATATCGAGCATTAGTCCCAAAAACTTCTTCACATATTCTCGAACTGTCCTGACTTGTTTAAGCTCTCTCAATTGGCGTCGAGCCATGTAGGCAACATTTTATGGCAGAAAATTGCGACTTCAGTTCTCTCTTCAGGTCTACCCAAGATGTGATGGTGCATCTACCATTCTCTATGTCATCATACTTTGTCCCCCACCACACCTTGGCATCCCTAAACAAGTACATGGTAGTCATGGCGACCTTTCCTTCTTCCGGATCGGCCCGCACGACTCTAAAATAGTGTTCCATGTAGAAGAGGAAATTTTCTAAGTCCTTTACGTCTCTAGCCCCATTATAGGGCCTCAGCTCGGGCACTTTAACTCGACCATATTCCATACCTATCGGCCCTGTTACAGGTGCATTCCCAACCGCTCGCATGGTTAGGTTTACCTTTGCAGTTAGCTCAACCATTTCTTCTCTGAGCACGCCAACTGCCTCCCTGCAATCTTTCGTAGTGTCATTTATGGAAACTTGTTGTTCCTTCAGCATGCGCTCCACCGCCGCAATGCGCTCTTCCCACCGAGGGGAAACAGAAGTACTTGTTGGAGTGTTTCTTTGCTCCAATGCGATTATTCTAGATAGGAGAACATCGTTTTCCTTCTCTAGCACAGTAATGCAATTGCTTGCATCTGACGATCCAGAGTTATGATTTGCAGAGGAAAGATCCTTGACCCTTTCGTCCAGGCCATCTAATTCCCCCACACACTTCTCAAGTGCTTCGACCCTCTGAGTGTTGCTCACCATTAGTGTGTTTTGCAAAGATTTCTCTAACTTGGCTCTGATACCAACTGTCACGGGCCGACTATTTGGGTACTCCAAGTAGACAGAACGTGCGGCACTTCCAGACACTTAAAGCTAGCAAGTCAGCCTACAACACACACCTACAGGCAAACAAACTTAGTGGTTAGCCACATACACATCTCAGACATGCAATGGGCAATAACAAAGTATGAGCAAGCACAAAGCAAGTCATTCCTTGGAACGTCCAAACAACACAAAGCTCACAACAAGGCAAGTGGCACGCAATGGCCCAACGAAGATAACAAACAAGTAACACATAGGCAACACGGGAGCGTACAAGGGCCAGTATGGATAAACATCATTTTATTAATATATATAGCCTTGATAGGGCAAGGGAGTACACATCTTTGGCCCCTATCTGCTGGTGGCCATGGTGCTTCCCTAAGTCACCAGGTCACCTCCCCCTAAAGAGCCTTCTAGGGAAACAAGGTCTTCCCAGTAACATATATGATTTTTGTCTGGGAGACATATGCATAATTACGAAATTGCCACTAGCCTACCCCATGAGGTTGCTTGGTGCAAGACTTGACTAATGATCAAGCACCAAGGCATGCTCACTTACAAAATGGCCCCATGTGGGTGTGCCAAAGTGGCAGCATGCCACACCCTCCCTCTCCAACATTCATCAGCTTCAGAGGGTCGCGGGTCACCAAGAACTATGCCGCGACCCGACCCCTTCGAACCCAGAAAAACCTCCATTTTTAACTCTCAAACCTCACTCAAAACCATCGAAAACCATCCCAATTCCACAACTCAATTATCACAAAAATTCTAATATGATTTCAGCAACACAACCCAACAAAAACTTAGCCTACAAACTCACCAAAATTCCACTTCAATCTCTGAAATCCAAAAGCTTAAAAATATCACAACCAGTCAAGAAAACACTAAGGTTCAGTCATTAAATCATAAATTTGAGCTTACCTTCTCTGATTAACCAACTCTCTAAGAGATTTCTGAGCTAACTTCGAAGTTCCAAGCTTCAATTCAGTCCTTCAATGTCAAAACCCATAAACACCTCAAAACTCAGCCATAATCACAAAATTTAACCATCATGCACAAAGCTTATGACTTACCTTAATTCTTGATTGAATCCTTAGCTAATCTCCTAAATCTTAGCTCCGATTCTCTGATTTCCATCCAAGTTCTTCTAAATTTTTTGTGCTTTTCCTTGAGAGAGAAAGGGAGAGAGAGGGAAGGGTCGGTTAAACTTTTGTTCTACTGTCTTCTAAAGTTTACTTAGTCTATCCTTAAGAAATTAAGTTAATCCCGAGGCTCGGGGTACTGGAAATGTCCCCGAGCAAAAAATGGTAAAATTTCCCAATATTCCCACCTAAGCTTCCTAACCTCAAATATATTTCCAATTATTTATCTCTATAACCCTATAACCCAAATAACCATCCAATACCCGAAATACCCCTTGACTTGCCGAAGTCAAGAATTAAGTCTCGTTGTGACTTTCCCGCTAACTAGCTCCCTAGGATCGCCTCAAGTCGCATGCTGCTGATTTACCCACATAATAATGTGGTTCTCAGAATTATAGCATATAATCACATTTACATTCATATAACCATTCAAACATGCATATCATAAAATCATGCATTAAACTTAATAAATTCACACATAAACCAATTATGCCCTCCTGACATACTAATCAAGGCCCTTAAGCCATATTAGTGATTTTGGGTCGTTACAACTATCCCCTACTGCTGAGAATTTCTTCCTCAAAATTTACCTTAATAGCTCAGGATGCTGATCCTGCATCACCGTCTCTAGTTCCCAGGTCAGTTCCTCAACCTTGCTATTTCTCCAAAATACTTTAACTAACGGAATTGTCTTATTCCGTAGAACTTTGTCCATCCGATCTAAAATCTGAACTGGTCACTCCTCATAGGACAAATCTGTCTGCAATTCTAAGTCCCCATACTTTAGTACATGCGTCGAATCTGAGACATACTTTTGTAACATAGAGACATGGAATACGTCATGAACTCCCGACAACGACGGTGGCAAGGCCAACCTGTAAGCCACCTGTCCAATCCTTTCTAGAATCTCAAAAGGTCCAACAAACTGAGGGCTCAGCTTTCCCTTTAATGCAAACCTCCTCACCCCTCTCAATGGTGAGACTTGCAGAAACACGTGGTCCCCAACCTGGAACTCCACATTTCTACGCTTGGGATCAGCGTAGCTTTTTTGTCTACTCTGCGAAGCAAGCATTCTGGCTCGGATCTTCTCAATAGCTTTGTTTTTCATCTGAACCATATCTGGCCCCAAAAATTTTCTCTCACCCATCTCATCCCAATGAATGGGTGACCTACACTTCCTTCCATATAACATCTCATAAGGAGCCACTCCAATCGTGGACTGATAACTATTGTTATACGAAAATTCAATCAATGGGAGATAGTTACTCCAAGATCCCTCAAAGTCAACCACACACGCCCTAAGCATATCCTCCAACACCTGAATCATCCTCTCAGACTGTCCCTCAGTATGAGGATGAAAGGCTATGCTAAACTTCAACTGAGTCCCCATGGTTCTCTGCAGATCTCCCCAGAAGTTGGAGGTAAAGATAGGGTCTCGATCAAATACGATAGATTTAGGAACCCCATTAGGCTAACTATCTCTCTCACATACAACTCTGCATACTGTTCCACTGTGTAAGTCGAATTTACTGGTAGAAAATGAGTTGACTTGGTGTATCTGTCCACTATCACCCACACCGAGTCATAAAGTCCCACAGTCCTGGGTAGACCTCCCACAAAATCCATGGTAATATCCTCCACTTCCTTTCTGGAATACCCAAAGGCTGAAGTAATCCAGCTGGTCGCTGATGCTCAAACTTCACTTGTTGAAATGTCAAACAATTGGCCACATACTCCACCACGTCCTTCTTCATCCTGGGCCACCAATATAATGTTCATAGATCCTGATACATCTTTGTGGTACCCGGATGAATTGAGTATGGCGTCGTGTGAGACTCATCTAGTATCTCTCGTCTGATCCCTTTATCTGCCAGAACACAAATTCGTCCCTGATATCGAAGCATACTGTAACGCCCTGGATAGCCAAGACCGCTACCCTGTGTACTTATAGGGTGCAGGACTTGCAAATCAAGTCATTTAGTTAAAAACGTGTCACTAACCATGCAAGTGATAAGGTTAAAAAGGTTTTGGTCTCAAAAGTTACACTTTATATAATTTAACAGTCTTATACATGGGATCCCAAAAAGAAATAGTGTTTAAAAGTTAGTTTACAGAATCTCCAAAATACAGAAAACCATCAGCCATACTAAGGAAAAATAGACATTTCTGGTTCTCATGTTCCTGCCTTTCCTCCAACCGTGGCGGCTGAGCAGCTGGTCATGTACATTCAGCTCACAAAGCTCTCCAAGTCAGGGCTGGTCAAGTTTGCCCTTGCCTTTACCTACACCACGTAGCACCCGTGAGCCAAGGCCCAGCAAGAAAACATAATATGCAACACAAACAACAATAACAGATAGTCAATTCTTTAAGCATGATCAAACAATTAATACTCCACATGAACCACTCAGTACTTATTCATAACTAATGATGCAACTAATCACAAATAACAATTAGGTCACATAATAGTCAGGGCCGAAAACTTAGGCCGCACCCTCTGTTTACCCCACTGACTCCGGCCCGCTTAAACCGAGCTCAGTGCATAATAAGCTGTCCTCGGCAACCAGTGGCCAAGCCGCGCCCTGTGCGCTAGTGTAACCCTTGTGTAATGACCCAAATTCACTAATAAGGCTTAAGGGCCTTGATTAGTGTTCCTGGAGGGCATAATGGGAATTATGTGTGATTTTAATGATTAAGATGCATGATTATGACTTAAAGCATGTTATATTACTATGTGTATTATGTTATGTGATAATTATGTTATGTGATTTGTACCACGTGGGTGTGGTGATATCTATGTGATGCACGTGCCGAGACGGTCCTAGGGAGCTAGATAACTTAAAGTCACAACGGGATTTTATACCCGGCTCAGGAGGAGTCTAGGGGTACTTTGGGGATTTTGTAATTTAGTTCTTGAGAGATAATGGTAACTGGTAATATGGTAACTTGTGTAACTGTTAGTAACCATAGAGAGTAACAGGTTTTGTTGGAGAGGTGGTAGAATTGTAAAGTAAGTAAAAGGACAAGAATGCCCTTGAGGTTTAGTTAGAAAGGGATATTAGTGGAGGGATAAGGTGGTCTTTTGGCAGTGGTGTAGATGGCTTTGGATGAGGGAAAAGGATATACACGATTCTTTTATGCTAAGTGTAAATGAAATTAAGGTTTGGAAGGCTAGAGAAATCAAGAAGGGAAAAGGGTGAATTGAGAACCTAGAAGGCAAGTGAAAGAGGAGTGGAGCTGTGTTCTTTGAGGCTAGTAAAGGGTTTAAGGGTGTGGAATCAAACACAGATCAAAGTCTACACTGAGGTAAGGATTTAGTCCCTGTTTCGTTAAGTTCTGAATTTGATTTTGGAAGGAATTGAAAGATAGCCATGGCTTGTTTTGCATGGAAATTCAGCTGGTTTGTCAAGGGGAAATTCAATTTAAAGCTTGGATTGGAGGAAGATCAAGTTGAATTTCTGATTGAGGTAAGGGTATTAAACATGCTTGCAATCTCGTAGCTGTTATGGTTTAAGGATCTAGAGGTCTGGTTTGTACTTTTCTCAAGTTTTGGTTTAAGTGCCTGAATCTGAAACTTAAGTATGAATTCTGAAAGTGGTTGTGTAATTGAGCTAGATTATGATGTTTATAGGTTGTTGTATGGTCTATTTGGGGTTTTGAATTGGTGTTGGGGCTTAGGTATGAGTTTGGGATGATTTGGGTTCGGGAAAAACGCAGGGGAAAAACCCAGATTTCTGGGCTCGCGAAGGAGCGCCGCGGCGCGAGGCTGATTCTGGGCAGAGCAAGCTCTCTGACTTGCTGGGCGCCGCGGCGCTAGGCCAATTTCTGAACATAGGATTTTGCAATTTTGAGCCTTTGCTCCGGGGGTTCGGGGGATGTCTTCGGTGCATTGTTTTAGGGATTTGGGGGATTCCGGGAGTGTAGGATTGGTTCCGGGAAGTAGTTTTGGATTGGTTAGTGACAAAGGATGTTTTAATTGTGTTGTGACTAGGTCTTTGGAGAGGCTCGGGGTAGAGGACCGTGCTCGTGGCTTTGGGGCATCGGAAGCTAGTGAACTGAAAGGTAAGAAAACTGCACCCGGTTGTATGATTGTGATGGGACTAAGTGCTCCCGAGAGTTGTATCGTGTCAATGTTGGTATTACACCATGGGACATGTAAAAGCGGTCTAAGAGTGCCGTACATGATTTTAGCGGACAGGGCGCGGATTGGCCACTGGTAGCCAAGGACAACGGGATAACGGAGGGAGCAGCCTGAGGGCGCTAGCCCTAGTTACCATTTGTGTACTGTATATGTTATGAATTGATATGCCTTATATGTGGAATACTTGATTATACTAATTGATGATATGGCTGAGTTTATGTGATGCAATGTGAGATGTTGACTTGTCTGCTAATGGTTTATGCTCTGTTGTTGTTGTGTTTTCTTGCTGGGCCTTGGATCACGGGTGCTACGTGGTGCAGGTAAAGGCAAGGGAAAGCTGGACCAAGCCTGAGGTGGAGAGCTTCGAGGTGAAATGTACATAGCCAGCGGTTCGACCGCCACGGTCGAGGAGTGGACCAAGACAGGGATCACCTAACTGCTTGTTTTGCCTTAGTATGGCCGGTTGTTGTACATAAACCTTGTGTCTTTTGTAAACGGTCTTTGAACTTAATATTTTGGGGATCCCATGTAACAGATGATGCTTTTTTTTTAATGAAAATGTGGCTTTTGAGACCAAAACACTTTTAACCCTAGTTCCTTTATAGTTTCAATAACACGATTTTATTTAAATGAATTGATTAGCAAGTCTGGCACTTTATAAACACACAGTGTAACGGTCTTGGCTATCCAGGGCGTTACACCTTGGCACTCTTAGGCCATTGGTTCACTATTTACATGGCATAATACCATCCTTTCAAGCATACATAGTAGGGAACCCTTAGTCCCATTACAAGTACACAACCGAGTGTAGTTTTCTTACCTTTAATTTCTACGTTCACTGATTACGAGCGATGTTCCTCGAGCATAATCCGTTTCCCGAGCCCTAGCTTTAACACCTAGTCACAACAACCAAGGTATTGGATTCCATTAATATTCAAATAAAGGTTTCCAGGTACAATACTAGCTTCCGGAAGAACGAATTCCGCCAAGCACGGTGGTGAAATCGATCTCGAGCACCCTAGGCTAGATTCCCGCGCTTAAAATCCCCAAATGTTCAAGAATATACCTAGGGGCTGCGGCCCTTGAAACCTAGTCGCGGCCCGCCCATAAAATAGAGCCCAAGGCCCCAAGCAAGCAGACACGCGCCACAGCCCTGCCCAAGGGCGCCGCGGCGCTCTCCATTGGCCAAGCCTCCCTGGCTCTCTTGCTTCGTAGGGCTGCAACGCTCTAGAACAGAGCCGGGGCCCTCCCCTTCGTGCCCAAAAATCCACCATTTCTAGCATCCTAACCCCATCCAACACCATCCCAAAGCACCCTAACTCAAAACCCATTAATCACAAAACATTTAACATGACTCTAACAACATAATCCAACAAAAATCCAGCCTAAAAACCTACTAAAATTCCATTTTTGATTTCTGAAACCCAGCAACTCAAACACCAAAACCAGTCATGCAATACTCAAATTTAAACCTCTAAATTACGAGTTAATGCTTACCTCTTTTGCTGAACCACTTTCTTGACAAATTCCTGAGCTACAATCCAAGCTTCTCAGCTTTAATTTAACCCTTAAACATTAAAACCATAAGCACCCTTAATACCCAGCAAAAACTAAAAATTCAAATGCTCAGAGGTATGATTCAGCCCTTACTTTAATCTTAGATGAGTTCCCTTAGCTGAGCACTAGATTCAACCTACAAGTTTCCAGCACAAATCACTAAATTCCCAGCTGGTTTTCCTTGAATTTTCTATGTTTTCCTTGAAAGAGAAGAGAGAGGGAAAAGAACAGCTGAATAGGTCGGTTTGTGTTTTTGTTCTACTGCTTTCCATCAACTTAATCTAATCTTAGCCAGTTAAGTCAATCCCGAGGCTCGGGGTACCGGAAACGTCCCCGAGGGAAAAACGGTAAATTTCCCTAATATTCCCGCCTAAGCTTTCTATCCTCAAATATATCTCCATATATTTATTTCCATAACCCAATGGTCTAAATAACTACCCGATACCTAAAATACCCCTGACTCATCCAAAGTCAAATACTAAACCCCGTTGTGACTTCCCGCTAACTGGCTCCCTAGGATCGCCTCAAGTGGCATGCTGCAAATCTACCCACATAATAATGTGGTTCACACAGATATAACATTTAACCACATTTACATTCATATAATCATACAAGCATGCCTATCATATAATCATGCATTAAATCAATAAATTCACTCATAAGTCAATTATGCCTTCCCGGCCCACTAATCAGGGCCCTTAAGCCATATTAGTGATTTTAGGTCATTACAAATACCAGCCTCAGAAATAGGATAATCCTTAGCTACCCGTGCTAAGACATTCTGTTGAACTTCTTATAACTGTGTGTCTACTAGTTGACCCTCCTTGATCCGCTCTAGAAGGGTCGACTGCAAAGTAACATTGGCCAACCGGCCCACCTCCAGCTTTATCCTTGCCCTGGTCATCTCATCAGCTAATTCTCTGAAGATATGAACAGAACTAAATAACTGCCCCGAGCCCCTCTGGCTCAATGAATCTGCCACAACATTGGCTTTCCATGGGTGGTAAAGAATGTCACAATCATAATCCTTAACCAACTCCAACCAACGCCTCTGTCTCATGTTCATATCCTTCTGGGTGAAGAAATACTCACTACAAGAAAAAATGCTTTTAATAACACCAAAAATGTGTTATCAAAACATACGATAACACTTTCTGATGTGTTAAGACCGACTATGTTATCGTAGGTCAGGGTACTTTACATAACACTTTATCAGTGCTATACAAATGTGTTATTGTATTGTCAACGATAACACAATTTCTGTGTTATTTTAATATATAGATAAGTGTTTAATTATGTTATTTATAGTCGATTATATAACACTTTTTTTGTGTTATACTACACTTTAGTATAACACTTTTTTTGTGTTATACTACACTTTAGTAGAACATTTTTTTTGTGTTATACTATACTTTAGTAGAACACAATTTTTGTGTTATACTACACTTTAGTATAACACATTATTTGTGTTATACTACACTTTAGTATAACACATGTGTTATATTAGCTTAGAGAAACATAATCTTTTTTTACTTACACAAAACTAGGAAAACAAATATGAAAGTTGAAGCCAAATAAGGTAACATAAATAGATATTTATTAATTACTCAAATGTAATTACAATATTTAGTCTACTAGTCTAGGCTTAAGAAATCATATTACAACATAATTTATGCCCAATTCAGATTCCTTTATCACTAAATACAAAACAAGAAATGTATACAAAAATTAGTGAAATACATTCTTCCATTCTAAAGGCCTCAACTACAAATGTTGTCAAGAATTGCTCCAAAGAAATCATCTCAATAAACCTGCACATTGTAAAAAAAAAGTCCTTTTATTATTAAGAACATAAGACTTAAGCTAGTTTCCACCTGTAAGCATATAAAGTTTAAATTAAATTTGTAATAACTCCAAAACTTGACGAAACAGCAGGGTATAGCAAGATGTACTACCATGCAAAACGACTGAAGCAACAAAACATGCAACTTAAAACAATAAGCTAAGAGATGAACGAAGAAAAATTCCACTGCCAAACAGAGTACTCTATCAATACCTAAAACTTAATGAAAATGAAAGAAACATTCAGCAGCATAATTCTAAAGCACAACAGAAGACTTTCTTCTTTAGACCTTGACAAGGGCTGATGAAAGTCATCTTTTTGTTGGTAGTTCATCTTCTAACATGATCATATCAGCCTATTAAGAAAGAAAAATCTAAGCATATGAATTTCCCACAAAACAAACAGTTAAATTCAGAAATGAAAGTGAATGAGAAAATCAGAGAGGATAGAGAATGAATGAACTGAGCTTTATTGAAGTGTTAAATTGAAAAAGAGAATACATCACTTATAATGAGCTAAAAATTAGAGTAAGACTAACAAATTCATAGACAACCATAATAGATCTAGTAGCTACCACTTAATAGATAAAATTTGTAGTAATAAAAGTATTACAATCTTTCCATTAATCATTTATAGTGTGCACAAGGGAAATAAAAAGCCCACCTGTTCAGATGATGTTAGAATGCCCTGTCTAAAGCCCTGAAAGCATTGCTTGTCTCAACAATAAGGGCAGGCCATACATTCATAGCACTACACCAGTTCCTAATAGTCCAAACTAAAGAATTCAAAGTCTATCACAAGTATCTATTATCGAAAAAAAAAATCCAATTTAAATTCAGTAGTTATCAAATATTTTCACTGCCATAATTGTAACGACCCAGATTTTCAAGACTCGATAATGCGGAAATATAAATGTTTTCATTTAACAAAATGTCTCAAAAACCCATAGAAAAAAAAACTTTTTAAAAAGTCGTATGGCCATACTTAACATTTAGTTACAAACATGTTTTATAAAGAGTAGGGTGAGCCTAGTTTAGGACAATTACACAACATATACAAAAATAAAACGGCTTCCCAAAAGGTCGGTCCACATGTACATTTGCAAGGAAGACTCCAGTGCTCACTGCTCTGCCTTGCCCTTGCCCTTACCTACAACATGAAACAACTAGGTAAGCGAAAACGCTTAGTAAGAATAACTTTCAAACAAAGCATGTAGAGAATTAGGGTTCCGGACCCATCTGGACCCTACACAATCAATTTCAAGAACGCTAAAGCGTCCTGGCAAACTTATGGTCATGCCTGATAACCAAGGATAAATTAATTCATAACTAGATAAAAATCCTGCACTCAGAAAAATCCCAGAACAAGCAGATATATTATATCACAACTATATCTTATCAACAATTATATCCCTGCACTCAGAAAATCCCAGAGCAAGCAGATATATTATATCACAACTATATCTTATCAACAATTATATCCCTGCACTCAGAAAATCCCAGAGCAAGCAGATATATTATATCACAATATAATTCGAGACCAACGCTCGACAATTTCCAACAATTTAGGCGTAACGCGCCCTCCAATATAATTGCTAATCTGTAAAAGAGAACCGAGTCTCCACACTAAGATCTAGCCAATAAATATTCTCATCAAGGGTAACTATCGTGTTACCTAGGGCATCGCTACTTATCCAAGAGTGTAATCCAATTTACACGGTCTTACGGAGACTTCTATGTTAATCAGTGGTGCTGGTGAGCAGTTGCCCCTAGGGTGTTCAGCCTCACTCAATCTTGGCAACCCCTAGTATCTCTAGGCACTCTCACTGAATGGCCAATATTCACGGCTGCTATCCGAGAATAACTTATCAGAGCACTTGCTCGGATTCTAACCGTCCAATGATTAAGTAAGCATGAGGGCCCCTAGGTCCCATTTATTTTGGCGCCCCAAGGTTTAACCAGCTTATCCTCATCTCATGGCCACTCGTCGCGGTAATGAACCGGACAAAAATAAAATCAAGCAGTGTGACAGGGATCATCCATCTAGGGTATGACGAACATCTACCGTTCATATTTTCTAACTCAGCACCCACTAGACTAACGTCTCTAAGAAACTTTCTACGACAAGGTATATATGTGCATGTATCCCTATACTAACATACAATACAATAATTGTTTCATGTTGCAGCCATACAATATAAGTTGACTTACTTGGAGTCCGTAGCGCTCAGCAGGTTTTCACCCTCCAACGTTCAGTCCAGTTACGCTTAGCCAATACTGTAGCTATCCATACAGTATACTCGGATTAATTATGGCACTCATAATTCATTATTATTATTTTGGGCAGTTTGGTCATTTTAATAAAAGTCATTTGTAAGGATTTATAATCCTTATTTGGTTTTAAACCTATTAAGGAAAGTCATACAAAATATTCAAGACTAAACCCTAAGTCTCGGGGAGGCCTATCCTAAGGTCTCGATACCTAGGCTCGGGTATCACAATGGTATTTTCCCACAATCCGCTAAAAATCTTATTCTTTCAATATATCGCTATTAACCCGCACTTTCGACTAGTCGGTTAAAATATGTAAGATTTTAGCCGGTATTATATCAAGAAAATACTAATAAATTCCTTAATTATTTTTAAAGAAAATAAACTCTTAAATTTTCCTTTTTATTTTTCTTAAGGTTTTAATATCTAAAAACTATTTTAAGAAAATTGCCTAATTTGTCTTAATTAGGAAAACCGTTAAAAATTTCCCATCTTGACTAATTAATTTTCAAAAATCAATTAATCAATTTTACTTACTAGAAAAATAATTCATTTAATTATTTTATCAAAATATAGGGTTTTAAACCCTCTTTTAATTTATTAACTATTAAATCTCTTATTTTTAGAAAGAATAAAAACTCTTTAATAAAAATAATTCATTTAAACTCAAAGGGGTAATTTTAGTGAAAATATGATTTCAAGACTTACCAATTTATATCTTGAAATAAGCAAAATTTTACTTTTTACCTTATGTTCAAAAATCTCATTTTTACACTAAGTGTGAAAAGCCTATTTTTCACATTTTTAACTACATACTTCGTTAGTTCATAACTTGAAATTTACTTAGCCAATTGTTACCAAAATTTCCCAATTCCATTTTTGTTATGCCATTTAGGTCTTTGTAAAATCTTAGGTCAAAATGAGAATTTTTGATTGGTGAAATCATTTTCCAACACTGAGGTAAAAATGACCTTATTTTCAAGTCCTTATTTTTTCCAAACTTTAACAGTTAATTACTTTCAAACCGTTCAATATTTCTTACCAAATTTTACAGTGGAATAATAGGTTATGCCAGCAATATGTCCACAAAATTTTAGAAAAAACTGGGTTCATTTTCCCTATACAGTGACTGTCCAAACTTGGTTCCGAAAATAAGAATACGAAAAAACAGTTTTTTACCTAAACTTTGAAATAATATAACTTACTCATTTTTAAACATTTTTTAGTGTTTCAAAAGATCAATTTTATGTAATCAATCTCAACAACATCACAGTACAATTTAATTTTACAAAAACAATATATAGTGGCTGGTTGACCCCTTGGAAGTCACAGCTCAAAACATGTTTTGTTTTAGGGTATCCTACAAAACCCTTGGGGGTTTTGGTTCCCATTTTCAAAAATCAATACACATGCATCATAAAAATTATTAAACAACTACCATAACCTTATTACATCACCAACAAGAAACTTTAAGCATTAAATATACAAAATAATGCTTAAAACTAAAAATCCTACAACAAAATCATCAAAAGTAAACTATTTACCTTTTTGGTGCTCTTGCTTAAGGTTTGGACCTTCCTATTAGCTTTGACTCCTTCAAAACCTTTCAAAAACCCTAACCAATTTCCCCCAACAACATAGTTAATTAGCTATTTGAAACTCTATGCTTAGAACTTTACAAAAGCCTAGATTAGTGAAACTTTACCTTTGGGAAAATACTTCCTAGACCAAGACTTAGCCTCCAAGTTTCCTTGGTGTTCTTGAGGTTGAATATTGAGAGACAACTTGAGAGAGTTAAAAAAAAAGATGATAGTGAGAGAGTGAAAGTGAGTGGTCGGTTCTTAGGGGGAGGTTAGAAGAGTTTATACTATTTAATTTATCATAAAAACACTCAAGTGTTTTACTCCCACTTGCCCACTTGAAAATATCCCAAACCTTTAAATAAATGAGATTTAAACTCAATTAGTTAATAAATGGGATTTCAAAACATCACATGGCCGGCCACCCATTGCTATATATGTGATCATTTCATTTTTTTTATAGGTTAATAAATGTTTCATAAGAAGAAAAGTCCAAATTGGCTTTCGACACCTTTTTCACTCTTATTAAGTTTTAACCACCAAACTTAACATTAATTAATTAAATTAAATGTCTCTCACATTTAATTTAATTAATCACATAATAAAATTTAACCTAAGGTCCATTCATGGAATAAAATTCATCATTTCGGCAAAATTAGGCATTTAACACAAAATGCCTTAAAATTTCCATTTTCTTTTAGGTTTATTATTTTTGACCAAACTTTAACTTTTATGAATGTATTTTATGCCCAAAATATAATTGCCATGATTTTTCATTTTATTTTCCGAGATTTTTACCCGATCAGGGTTTTTGTGTCGGTCTTATCTTGACTTTTAAAATCACAAAATTCATATTTTGGCTAGCAATAACTCATGGAATACTTACAAACAAAATATAATATTATTTAAAATAATATTCTTAACCCGGGGGAAAAATCCCGACCCGAGTCGTTTAAGGTACCCGAAAACGTAGGACGTTACAATAATCATAGCTGCCACTAAAGCAGAAGATCATATTGACACAAGTAAGTTCATACAGCAGAGTCGAAGCTTAGTCATCACTAGGATTACCTTGCTTTCTTGTGCACCTCTTGTATTTGCTATATAAATGCATTATAATCACTTAGTCATCACTCAGATTACAATAACCACTGTCAAACATACTAAATAAATTAAACATGTTTACAATTAAATTGTAAATAAAAGCTGCTCAAACGAATGGTTTCTCTTCAATGATTTTAATTGCTAGTGCAGGATCCTTGGGTTAAAGTTTCTGAACAACAAGCCTAAAATGAATAAACTGCTTAAGTTGCACTAGACAAAACATGAATGAAGAAACCTAACCTCAACAGAGCATTGTCTATCAAAGATAGTTAGAGCACATGTTTAGACTCTTCATAAGAAATATCATCAAAGAATTTCATTAAGTAACAAGGCACCATCCAAATTGAAATCAGATTTAAACAACTATTTACTAGTAATACTTAAATTAATAAGATGCTCTGAGACTTGAGTACTCAACTCATAGATATTTAATTAGTGGATATGCCATTAGCCTAGTTGATGAACCAGAACAAGTAAAAACATAGTCTAGTTGATTAAATGAAAAACTTTTCTCTAAACCAAACTACTGGTCAACATAGATTTGTGGAATTAATTTCTCGTTTATGAACCAATGACTGGAGTAAAACTAGAATTCATGTAAATAACAATGGTAAGGGCATATAACAGTGGTAAGTCCAATTTATAGATTTATTGGATTTGGACTATATATACAATGATAAGGGGAGAATTCAAACAAATAATTGGCAATTGGTATAGAAAGTACTGTCATTTCTAACTATAAAAATCAGTATCACTAATCATGCTAATCTAGTGAGATCGAACAACTATATAAAATAATACTATAAAAATCCCCACACTACCAGACTATCCTTTACAACTTAATTTTAAGATCCTATAAACTAAAACAGAAAAGAAGTTAATTCGGAGATTTTCAAATGTTGAAGGAATCTCGCCACTAACTCCAGAACTGAAAAGACTACTATCAAATATAAATAATGAAAAACAAAGGAATCAGGATGGGACCAATGTACTACTGCAATCATTAAGTTGAATAGTAATTCTCAATGGGTTTCATGATACTTGTATGGACTATAAATAAATGCACCCAATCATAAACAGAAAAAGAAATGAAACGAAAGACCCGTAATAATACAAGCGTACAGTATTTTTAATTTGTTTAAATTCCCTAGTTCTGGTGGTAGCTGACCAGAGAAATTGTTCATTGGTAAGTACCTATAGAAAAAATTATTTCCAAGAATAAATGTCATTAATATCATAAACTATGAAATAGTCTTTAATGATATGCTTGAAATGGGCAATGGAAAATTCATAAAGAAAGGAGAAAAAACGATATAGTTACCATTAAAATGAAAAAATGCCTATAACTTACAAAAAAGATAGGTCAGTAAGTAGTCCCAATTCCTTTGGTACCTCCCCTGAAAGTTCATTTGCGCTTAAGGCCCTAGTAATTGCCAAAAAATAATGATCAAGTGGAGAGAAATATTTTTAACATATCATACTAATCTTGTTAATTCCAAGCTCAAACATTAGGTAGGCTTACAAGGATTTCATGTTAATAAGGTTTCCAATTGATGGAGACAATTATAACAGATAACAGAGGCAATTTTCAGAGCTCAAAGACAACAAAACTCACCTCCTCAGCTGCATCCTTAGCAGTCTTGAAACGCCGTGACCTTTGCTGGTTCATCTTAGCTCGAGGCGCAACACCATCTACAGAAAATAAATCCAAAACAGAAACTTTCAATCAACAATTTATAACTGAGCCTACAACACTTGAATAAATAAATAAGTGCTACACAGGTCCAACTATAGTCTATGATATAATCTAGTTCTCTAAAAATCATTGGATATAAATGCAACTGAGTACACAATAAATAGATATTGTAACAAACAAACAAAAGTTCATGTTAAATACCTCCATACTCCTTGTTTTGTGGATCGATGTAAGAATCAGGGAGTACAAAGATAACTCCAGGTAGACCTGTTCAAGGCAAAAAGTTAAGATCATGACTATTGAACTTCCATAAACTTTCGATAGTAAACTTTTGTGTCACATTAAACTACCATTAAACTTCTCTGACTCTTCTTTGGTCATTATAGCTTGAAAGCCTGTGTAAGTTGTTGTGCTACAAGCATTGTAACGCCGTACTTCCTTAGAGCCGTTACTAAGTGAGTTTTTAAGACAAAACAGTGTGCAATGAACTCGCTAACCGAGGTTTTGAAACAAAAGTGTGACTAATTAAAAGTTAAGGCTGTAATCTTTGAAAATGCGTCGTTTCATTAAAACTTCTATTATTAAACATTTGGGATCCCAAAATAAGGTTTGAAAACTAATTACATCTTGAAATAAGGTTACAGTTGAGAAATCATAAAATCATAGATTATTACCGCCATTTTCGAATAAACCCCCAACCAAAGCAGTCGGGCAGGCCAAACATGTACGCGTCGCTTCACGCTCTCCATACTCATGGTTGGTTGTCTCAGTCATTGCCCTTACCTGCAACACAGAGCACCCGTGAGCCGAAGCCCAGCAAGAAAACTCATGCAGAACATAACATATGCAAATATACAGTAAATCATATCAGATAATCCACAGATAAACAAGTCAACCATTAGACTAAGCAAACACGGACATGCCGCCCCAGAAGCCTTACCAAAGCCCTGGGGTATCGGTTCTCACCGTAAGGATAACCCATGTATCCACCGGGCCCTGCCCTGACTATAGCATCCCATGTGCTAGGTGTTACTTCCGGCTCCGCTGCCGTACCCGGCCTACGCCGTTCTTGGCCCTTGCCGTACAATTTACTATAATCACACATATAGTATAACACAACAACATTCCAACAAGTATTAATTCATTTAAGTCTACACCCTAACACATAATGCAATATAGGGCCGTGCCCTGCAATCATCTCATCATGCAACATGCAACATAGGGCCGTGCCCCGCAATCATACTACAGGCCCATGCCCTCTCCTACGGGTGTTATAGTTTTCTTACCTGTATTCCGAGCCTCCTGATGCACTCACGCCGCGAGCACGGTCCCCTAGCACGAGCCTCTCCAATAACCTAGTCACAACACACAAGAAACATCCCTCAACACTAACCAAATCAAAGACCGCTTCCCGGGACCAATCCCGCACACCCGGGACCTCTAAAACCTTTAAACAACACCCCAGAGACATCCCCCGAACCCCCGGAGCAAAGGCCTAAAATTGCCTAAAAATGCCATCCTGAAATTAGCCTTGTGCCGCGGCACCCAGAAACCAGAGGCTCCCCGCCGCAGCAAGCAAAACCCGTGCCGCGGCACGCCCTCGCAGACCCAGAATTATGGGTTTTTCCTTCGCGTTTTCCCGATCTTCAACCTCTCCAAATCACCCTAAACCAATATCTAAACCCCAAAACTCAATTCCAAGCTTCATATGAACAACTTAACAACCTATAGGCACTAGATACAAGGCCAAAACATCAACACACTCAAGAATCCACCCCTTGATTCCCATTTTCAGCAACTCAAACCAAAAACTCAAACACACTAACTCAAGCTCTAGATTTTACAAATCAAAACAGAAATCAAAACTTAGATGTGTATAAAACCCTTACCTCAAATGGAGAATCCACACAAAGTCCTTGATCTCCTCCTAGACTCCCACTTCTCCTTCTCTTCTTCTTCTTGCCCTAACTTCTTTCTCCTTCTCTTTCTTCTCTTCAATTTCTATCAAGCCTCAAGTGACATAAATGCCCAAACCGTATACCCCTAAATCCCAGCTGCAAAATGTCTATAACCCTTGCCAAAAGACCATTTTACCCTTTCCTACTAATCCTCCTAACTAAACCTTCAAGGGCACTTAAGTCTTTACACTTCATTTCAATTCTATCACTTTTTACCTTAAAACTTGTTACCCACAGCAGTAACTAATGGTTACCCAGGTTACTAAATCTCCAATAACCATTACCCGCTAAATCTCAACTTAACCATAAAATTCCCGAGGTACCCCTAGGCTCCTCCCGAGCCGGGTATAGAAATCCCGTTGTGACTCTTAAGTTAACTAGCTCTCTAGGACCGTCTCGGTACGTGCATCACAATAATAAAACCACACCCACGTGGTACAATTCACAGAATACAATTATCACATATCAATACAGTTATGCCCAACATGGCCAAATATACAATTACGCCCTTCTAACACGATCCGGGCCTACATGCGTACTAGTAAACATAGCCATGCATCTCAGTTAAACAAATAGCCAAATAACATGCTTTAAATCATAACCATGCATTTAACTCATAAAATCACACATAAATCCCAACCTGCCCTCATGGCACACTAATCAAGGCCCTTAAGCCTTATTAGCGAATTTGGGTCGTTACAAGCATAAATTTTCTTTTTTCCTCTTCCATACTGTATCCAAGAAAGCAATTATTACAAGGCTAAATTATTTTGAATACAAATCTAATTTGGAGTACAAAACTAATAACATGTTACATGTCTTGAGACATAAAAGAATTTTCATAGGCCCTTCAAACTAATGTAAATGAAAGCAAATTATTATTATTTTTATATAAAAAAATGAAGAAACAGAAGACAAACCCAGTATCATAATCAATTTATTATCCAACTATTCAAATTTTCTCTCCATCAACAGGGCAACATAAAATCTTTTTCCAAAAATCGGTGCCAGGCCGCTGAAAACCAAAAATTTTTATGAATCATTCTGCTAACTAGCTCTTTCAGTACAAAACAAAAATATGTTTAAAACGAAATATTGTACTAAGCTCCCAAAGCTCAAACAAGGCTACACCATAAATATGATGTCAATTTTATTTTTTGTTGCATGATGATGAATCAAAGACTAGTATTGAGTAGAAGAGAGGACAAGCACACTCCACCAATGCAATAAAGATATCCATTCTCTTAACAAATCAGAGAAGGAAACCAGCCAAAGGGCTGCCCAATGAAACTTGTAGGAAAATGATTTGCACATTAATTGAAAGGTCAAATCAAATACAGCACCTACTCTCTCAGTTCACGCAATTAGAGGAGAGGATGATCGAAAACATATTAAGTTCAGTCTATTTAAGTTGACTACAAAATTACACTACTAGACAAAACATACTTGTTCTCAGGTTTAGATATCAGATAACAAAAATGCATTCTCTGCTTTTCCATGCTAAGGCTAACTGCAACCCCTCACATCTGAAAACTTCTTATATTTCTTTACACCCCTCAAAGTTACATGAACACATTGACATTCATGCTTGCACAATTGGGATACTTATTGTCATAACAAACCAAAATTTCAAGAAAGCATTGTTAATAGCAAGCAAAATAGAAGAACCAAATATAAATGCCTACAATAATTATTAATAGCAAGCAAAATAATTATGAAGTCAAATGATTAAGACCAACTTATTTCTAGGCACAGGACAATAAACTAATGGTTAGATACTTTTTTTTTTAAAAAAAAATCTTAGCCTTTATTAATGATGTTGAAATAGTAAGGTTGTCACATAGAGAAATATAAATAAATTTCAATGAAATACGTACTTGAGCTTTGCCATTGTGTTCTCCACCAAAGCATTATTGAATAAAAAGCCAACAATAGAGCATTTCTAGCCATTATTACAGCCACATAATATATTTAACTGTGGTCCTTGCAAGATGTTCGGCCATTTTCTGGCAAAGATCCAACTGAAACACATGCACACGTATGAGGAAAGAAAAGAGGACAAACATATTATTGTAGCACAACTCTTAAAGAACACAAAGAAGGTTTTACAAGTCTTATTCTTTTCATCTACATAAATAGAAAGTACATAACCAGCATATATCATATCATCATATCTATCCATATTACTTATTTAAGAAAAGAAAAAACAACTTTCTTCAATTAAGGTGTCTGTCAATTTAGTATATATCATTGTTAACACTTGACCAGGAAGAAATTTGAGCCAAATAACCTTTCTACTTTAATGCATTTAAGCTAAACAGAGTTTTCATGGTATAACTGCCCATCAACTAAAGGGAATAGATTTAATGCATCTCTAAACAAGACAGGTTCTGTTATCTGAGCTTCTAAACATCATCATGGAAAATCAAAAGGTTTCAATTACATAATTCAAAAGAAGAATCTTTAAGATGCAAAAAGAGTAAAGATGGCGATAGAGGGTCATCAAGTTGCTTGCTAGTTCTAAATCAAAAACACTAATGCAAAATAAATCATAATGTCAATGTCCACCAACTCCAACCTTGCACTGACCTAATCAAATCAAATCAAATCCAATGAACTCTTTGGCCTACAAAAATAAAGTAACTACAAAAGAAGAAGCTTTAAGAAGAAAGGAGAATAAATATGGTTATACAGGGTCATCAACTTATTCTTAGTGGGAAAAACTGGGCTTAAAATTTGCTAAAAAGAAACAATGCATGAATTAAATACCTGTCCATCTGTTAGCTGCTGAATGAGCAACTTCAATTGCACTTCCTGCCGGTGTAATAACCACAATTAGTATGCATAAAAAAGAAGCTATCTAGTATCAAGCAGTTATTCTCAATTAACAGTATCTAGAGTTTAGGCCTAAGAAGAAAGTCTGAACTCATTGCTTCAAAGGCAGCTGGATCATTGTCCGCATATTGTTCCATTTCTTCCTAAAAATAATAACAAAATGCAATTAGAAACTCAAAGCAAAGTTAGAATCCTTGGCTGCATTAAGGAATGCCAAATCATTTAACAACCTTCAGCTCCATATGCTTTTGCTGAATGGATTTCAACTCATTTAAAGCCTCCTCTCTTTCATCCTGGATAATGCTAACATGTCAGACAAATAATAACCTAAGAGTTCATTTCTATAAACTAGTTCAAACCCTGGTAAGACATATAGGGTCTTTAAGGATGCTCACAGATGCCTCTCGCCCCTTCTTTAACGATTCACACTACTCAGCAAGTTCTGCAAACCGCTTCTTACTGCTATGAAGATCGGATTCAAGTTTGCGAGTTACATTTCTCAGCTGCCCAATGTTTTAATATCAGTACAAGATAAAGTAGTTACAATCCAGTGATCCATTAAAGCTGCCGGGGCATTAGTTAAACCAAAAGACATGATCAAGAACTCATAGTGTCCATACCGCGTTCGGAAGGCCATCTTCGGTATGTCCTCATCCTTGATCCTCAGCTGGTGATAAGCAGATCGAAGATTAATCTTTGAGAATACCGTCTTTCCGTGCAATTGATCGAACAAGTCATCAGTCATTGGTAGAGGGTACTTATTCTTAATGGTCAACTTGTTCAATCCCTTGTAGTCTATACACATCCTCATAGTCCCATCCTTCTTCTTAACAAACAAAACTGGAGCACCCCATGGAGAGTATCTAGGCTTGATGAATCCTATATCTAGAAGTTCTTGTAGCTGTATCTTTAGTTCCTTCAACTCTGCTGGTGCCATCCTGTATGGTGCCCTTGATATTGGTTCTATCCCCGGTGCTAACTCAATAACAAAATGAATCTCCATGCGCAGCGGCAACCCTAGTAACTCCTCAAGAAATACATCTAAAAACTCACAAACCACCCTGGTCTCTCCCGACCCTGCTGGAAACACCCTGGTAGTGTCCACCACACTAGCCAGAAAACCTATACATCCACCCTGTAACAAGTCTCTGGCTCTCAATGCTGATATCACGGGTATGCGGGGTCCACATACCACACCCACAAAGACAAAAGGATCCTCGCCCTCAGGCTCAAAAGTCACCATCTTCTTCCTGCAATCAATAGTAGCCTCATGCCTGACCAGCCAATCCATCACTAAGATCATGTCAAAATGGTCCATATCTAACTCAATCAAGTCAACTGAAAGCTCCCTACTATCAACCATCACTGGCAGTGCCCTGATCCACCTCCTAGAAACTACCAATTCTTTAGTAGGTAATAAAGTCCCAAACCCCGCAGTCCGATACTCACTAGGTCTACACATTCTATCAATCACTTTGCTAGAAACAAATGAATGTGTAGCACCAGAGTCAATCAATACAGTAAAAGGAGAGCCAGCATTAGAATGCTGACCTGTCACCACCGAGGGACTAGCCTCGGCCTCTGCTTGTGTCAAAGTGAACGCTCGAGCTGGAGTCAAGCTATCCACCTTTCCTGCTTCCCCTATCTTCATTGTTGGGCAGTCTTTCTTGAGGTGCCCCACTGTTCCACACACATAGCAAGCCTTGGCCCGACATTCGCCCTGATGGCATCTTCTACACCTCGGGCACTCTGGATAACACCGCCACGCCTCACCGCCGCCCTGACGGCCACCCTGACTACCCCAACCCCTCATATCAGGACCAGTAGTGGTCGAAGTGTCAGGAGTCTTCCTCTTCACATCACTGAGGCCTCCACCCCTACTTGACTCAGAATAAGGAGGCACCACTCTGCGACCCTCGCGCCTCGCTGCATTTTCCTTCCAAATCTTGTTCTCTGCTTCCTCAGCGGTAAGAGCCTTTTCAACGGCCTGGGCATAAGTTGTTCCCCCAGGTACCGTTGTGATCCCAACATCCCAGCCTATCATAGCATTAAGCCCTTGAATAAACCTGTCTTGCCTGGCTGCATCTGTAGGCACAAGATTTGGTGAAAATTTTGCAAGTCTATCAAATTTTAGGGCATACTCAATAACTGTCATGTTGCCTTGCACCAACCCCACAAACTCATTAACTTTTGCTACCTTGATTGCAACATTGTAGTATTTCTGGCTGAACAAATCTTTAAATCCTTCCCAACTCAAAGCAGTGATGTCCCTGGTCTGTGATGCCACTTCCCACCAGATGCGGGCATCCTCTCTCAACATATATGTGGCACAGGCCACTTTGTCATATCCCTTTATCCTCATGAAGTCCAGGATAGTAGTAATCATAGTCATCCACTGCTCGACCTTTAGTGGGTCAGGTCCTCCCTCAAAAGTTGGGGGATGCTGCATTCGGAACCGCTCATACAACGGCTCCCATCTATTCCCAATCAATACTGGCTGAATTACAAGTGCCACTACAGGTGGCACAATAGGTGCAGCACTCCCTGCTAGAGCCGGCTATCGTAGAAGACGAATCTGTTCATCTTGGCTCTGTAATCGCGCTTGCATCTTTGCCATGATCTACTGCCAGTTCTCAGGAGCTGGAGGAGGAATCTGGCCTTGGTCATCACCTCCGGTCCCAAACCTAGTGCCGACTAGTAGCATAGATTTTCTTGGACGCATAGCTATCCAAGTCAATTTGCAATCAACGACTCGGCAATCAGACCATGATGACAGGGTAAAAACTTCTCCTAAATCCACCAATGGAACATAATTAATCATAAACAATCGAGATAAGTACATTTATCAACATGCACAATAATGCTAATAAGTATGCCTCAATTTTATCACACAACAGTCAAGGGCCAGGCCCTATCAGTATCTCATGCTTCCTATTAATCCAACATATAACAACATTCATAATTCTTTCCAAGCATACAAGCACATATATTCATTAACAAACCCTGAATCGAGCTTGTCTCTGGCAGCGAATGTACATGTCCAGTCGGTCTTCAGGAACCCTTAAACCTAGGATGCTCTGATACCAAGTTGTAATGCCCTGGATAGCCAAGACCGCTACACTGTGTATTTATAAAAGTGCAGGACCTGCTAATCAAGTCATTTAGTTAAAAACGTGTCACTGAAACCATTAATGAGCTAGGGTTAAAAGGTTTTGGTCTCAAAAGATACAATTCATATAATTAAGCATTTTACACAAGGGATCCCAAAAGAAACAGCGTTTAAAAAAAAGTTAGTTTTCAAAATTTCCAGAGTACAAACAACCAATAGCCACTCTAAGGGCAAAACAAACATTTAAGGTTCTCTTGTTCCTATCTCCTCCTCAACCGTGGCGGTTGTGCAGCTGATCATGTACATTCTGCTCTCAGAGCTCTCCGAATGAGGGCTGGTCAGGCTTGCCCTTGCCTTTACCTGCACCACCTAGCACCCGTGAGCCAAGGGCCAGTAAGAAAACATAACATTATAGTACAAACAATGATATCAACTAAAAAATCCTTAAAGCATGTTCATAAACTTAGCATATCAGACTAATTACATAGCCCATAGACACAAGCAAAGAATCAACAAACCAACACTTAGCTATTCAGCATGACAAGTCCACCAATCAATAATAACAATCAAATCACATGATAATCAGGGTCGATACCCTTAGGTCGCACCCTCTGTTTACCCCACTGACTCTAGTCTGCTTAAATCGAGCTCAGTGTAGAGTAAGCTATCCTCAGCTAATAGTGGCTGAGCCGCGCCCTGTGCGCTAATGTAAACTCTGGCACTCTTAGGCCGTTTGTTTATTATTTACATGGCATAATACCATCCTTTGTAAAGAATACAAAAAAGGGAACCCTTTTTCCCATTATAAATCCACAACCGGGTGCAGTTTTCTTACCTTTAGTTTCCAAGTGTACTGGTTACGCGAGATGCCTCTTGAGCATGATCCGTTTCCCGAGCCCCTAGCTTATACCTAGTCACAACCAAGATAAGGGATACCATTAAAAATTGTAAAAGGCTTCTAGATAAGGTTCTAGTCTCTGGAACATCAAATTCCACCAAACACGGTAGTACATTCGATCCCGAGCATCCTAGGTGAAATTCCCATGCTTAAAATCCCCAAAACCCAAATTTCCTTAAGGCCGCATCTCAAGCTTCCAATGCTGCGGCTTGGTCCTAAACAGAAGCTCACCCATGCCCAGAACCAGACATGGGCTGCGGCTCACCAAGAACTATTCCGAGGCCCGACCCCTTCGAACCTAGAAAAACCTCCATTTTTAACTCTCAAACCTCACTCAAAACCATCCCAATTCCACAACTCAATTATCACAAAACTTCTAATACGATTCCAGCAACACAACCCAACAAATCCTTAGCCTAAAAACTCACCAAAATCCCACTTCTATCTTTGAAATCCAAAAGCTTAAAAACATCAAAACCAGTCAAGAAAAAACTAAGGTTCAGTCATTAAATAATAAATTCGAGCTTACCTTCTCCGATGAACCAACTCTCTAAGAGATTTCTGAGCTAACTTCCATGTTACAAGCTTCAATTCAATCCTTCAATGTCAAAACCCATACACACCTCAAAACTCCACCATAAACACATAATTTAACCATCATGCACAAAGCTTATGACTTACCTTAATTCTTGATTGAATCCTTAGCTAATCCTTGAGCTAATCTCCTAAATCTCATCTCCAATTCTATGAATTCCAGCCAAGTTCTTCTAAATTTTCTGTGGTTTTCCTTGAGAAAGAAAGGGAGAGAGAGGGAAGGGTCAGTTTAACTTTTGTTCTACTATCTTCTAAATTTTACTTAGTGTATCCTTAAGCAATTAAGTTAATCCCGAGGTTCGGGGTACCGGAAATTTCCCCGAGGGAAAAATGGTAAGATTTCCCAATATTCCCACCTAAGCTTCCTAATCTCAAATATATCTCCAATTATTTATTTCTACAACCCGATAACCCAAATAACCATCCAATACCCGAAATACCCCTTGACTTGCCCCAAGTCAAGTATTAAGTCCCGTTGTGACTTTCCCGCTAACTAGCTCCCTAGGATCGCCTCAAGTCGCATGCTGCTGATTTACCCACATAATAATGTGGTTCTCACAATTATAGCATATAATCACATTTACATTCATATAACCATACAAGCATGATTATCATAAAATCATGCATTAAACTTAATAAATTCACACATAAACCAATTATGCCCTCCTGACATACTAATCAAGGCCCTTAAGCCATATTAGTGATTTTGGGTCGTTACAACTATCCCCACCTACTGAGAATTTCGTCCTCGAAATTTACCTGAATAGCTCATGATGCTGATCCCGCATCACCGTCTCTAGCTCCCATGTCGCTTTCTCGACCTTGCTATTTCTCCACAGTACTTTAACTAATAGAATCGTTTTATTATGTAGAACTTTGTCCTTCCGATCTAAAATATGAATCGGTCGTTCCTCATAGGACAAATCTGTCTGTAATTCTAAGTCCTCATACTTTAGTACATGCGTCGAATCTGAGACATACTTCCGCAACATAGAGACATGGAATACGTCATGAACTCCCGACAACGACGGTGGCAAGGCCAACCTGTAAGCCACCTGTCGAATCCTTTCTAGAATCTCGAAAGGTCCAACAAACCGAGGACTCAGCTTGCCCTTTACTCCAAACCTCCTCACCCCTCTCAATGGTGAGACTTGCAGAAACACGTGGTCCCCAACCTGGAACTGAACGTTTCTACACTTGGGATCAGCGTAACTATTCTGTCTACTCTGCGAAGCAAGCATTCTGGTTTGGATCTTCTCAATAGCTTCATTTGTCTTCTGAACCATATCTGGCCCCAAATATTTTCTCTCACCCATCTTGTCCCAATGAATGGGTGACCTACACTTCCTTCCGTACAACATCTCATAAGGATCCACTCCAATTGTGGATTGATAACTGTTGTTATACGAAAATTCAATCAACTAGAGATACTTACTCCAAGATCCCTGAATTCCAGCCAAGTTCTTCTAAATTTTATGTGGTTTTCCTCGAGAGAGAAAGGGAGAGAGAGGGAAGGGTCAGTTTAACTTTTGTTCTACTGTCTTCTCAAGTTTACTTAGTCTATCCTTAAGAAATTAAGTTAATGCACTAGTCATAGGAAGGGCCTCGTATCACCTTCGTTTGTGGCCTCCCTAAGGAAAGGCCTCCGAATATGTTTATTTTATCTCAAGGTTGACTTCTCATAAGAGAATAAGATTAGAGACGTATTTTAAGTTTGACTGACCCTAAGGCACACTCTTAAGTTTAGTCATTGATCAAAAAATATTGGGTTACACTCCGAAAGTGTATCTAGGCTTTCGAGCATGACCTACCCTAAGGCGGTCCATTAATTTTCAAATTAATCTATCGTGGACTAGTAACTATTGTAACGTCCCGTAAAATCTCTTAACATAATTTGTGGAAAACATAACCATTTTCTAAAAATAAGGTAACCAAAAATCAATATAAAAAAAAAACTTTTCAAAACATGCAAGAGTTCGGAAGTATGCGCATACTTAAAAGAAAATTAAAGTGTCATAATTTTAAAACATTCAACAAGCCTAAAATAATTTCTTAGTTATCATATGGATTCTAGCCCCCAAAAAATAAATTTCCAAAAGGTCAGTCACATGTACATCCTCGCAAATAAACTCTAGCGCTCACTGATCCAATTTGCCTTTGAGCTTACCTACAACACGAAACAACTAGGTAAGAAAAATGCTTAGTAAGAACAACTTAACGAACATAACCACATAAACGAAGCAATAACTTAAACTAACTATAACTAAGCAGATAACCAACGAAGAATAGGATTCTGATGAAACTAAACCCTAACATATAATTTCTGAATGTGTGAACGTTGGTCAAACTTATGGTCATGCCTCATAACCAAAATTCATATCCTGAAGGAAACCCTGCCCATAGAAAATCTCAGAGCACACATACAATCTTAACTGGTAACTTACATACTTACTTACTCAGTCATATTTTAACATACATACTTACTTAGGGTTCCGGAGGACCTTCAACATAACTAAACATATCATAGCATATCTTACCATAACGTAACATATCATAACATATCTTACCATAGAGTAACATATCTTAGTATCTTAGCATATGTTACCACAGCGTCGACGGGTGCAAACTAATCACACCGGTTACCCAGACTCCTAGAAGAATTCGACATACTTTCTTAGTCATAGAGATTTGATTCCAAAATTAACTTACTTATGTGTCACAGGGGTTAACCGGACTCTTATGTCACAGGTGTTAAACCATACTTCTTACATGTTGCGGTGGCCAACAGACCTAAGTTACATAGTCACCAGTGGCGAACCGGTTTCTTACTTAGCTCCCCGTTGGCAAGCCGGAGTTCATAGTTGTCACTGTAGCTAGCAGGAATTGTAATCAACTTACTTATGTGTCCCAGAGTTTAACCAGACTATTATGTTATGGGCGTTAAACAAGACTTCTTACATATGGCGGTGGTCAACCAACCATAGTTACATAGTCACCGATGGCGAACCGATTTCTTACTTGGTTCCCGGTAGCTAGCCAGAGTTCGTAGTCATCATGGTAGCAGGCCAGATTGTTTACCTTAGTCATGAGTATGCAAACCCTCTAGGACCATGGTCTTGATTAAACCTTCTAAGACTAGTTCAAATTATTAGCTTATAGCTTAATTATCTAAACTAGTCATTAACGTGTTGTAGCAAAAATAACACAAGTTGTCTTACCCAGATTCCTTAGCGCTTGCTTGTGGAAATATTTTATCCAGAAGTGAGCCTTCCTGCTTAGATAGCACTGTAGTGAAACCACACAGTGACTTGGATTAATTACAGTGTTTGATTAATTAAGTTTATGCCTTTAAGTTGAGCGATTATGAATGAACCTAACAAATTTTTCAATACTTTAAAAGCATTTGCTCTTAAATATTAAAACATAGGCTAAAACCTTGAATATATAGCCTTATCACATTGTTCATAAAAACATGCCTACAAATAATGGTGCCGAAAATTTGAAAATAAATTCTCAATTGCATAAAGAGACAACTTTCTTAAGTATAAAGAAAATTTTCATTACTGCTTTCTTAGTTTCCTTATAAAATAAAAGTGTTAAACACTGTCTCTTGCTTTATTAAAATTGTAAATAAAAAAGGTCAATTTTCAGTAAATTAAGAAACTCAAAAGTTTTATTATCCAAAACGATTTTATTTTCTCAATTAACCAAATAAACAATTTTAGTCCTATCTCACACAAGAGTACTATCTTAAGATTTTTCAATAAAATATAAAACCTCAATATATTTTAAGCCACTTAATCTTTAAGAAAAAGAAACATGATTTGACTAGGGAATTATGAATTAAAGTTTTAAAAAACCAAATCTGTCCAAAATATAATTTGATTTGATAACCTTTTTAGAAAAAAACAAAACTATAAAACTATGGGTTATTTCTTAGTAAAATCTTGCAGGGATTTTATTTAATATAAAAAGAGTCCAAATACTTAAAACTATCTAAAAATGTTGATTTTAAACTTGTCAAAACGTTGCTTAAACATGCACTATTCAAACTGTCAGTTTTTCATTCCAGCTTGCATATCACTAACAAAAAGCTTATAACATGACCTAGACATAACATTTTTTGGTGTTTCAAAATGCTAAAATCAAGTAATCTTCGTAATTAATGAAATGCTAGATGTACTATTTGAAAATTAGACAAATAACCTAGTGTTTAGCCTGTTGGAAGCCACTGTAACAAAACCATCTTGGCAGCAAACATTTTTGAACATCTAAATTGGAAAATTTATAACTCCCAAAATATGGTGAATTTTTAAAACCTGTTTCATGTGATTAATATTCAATATTTCCATAACATTTAGTATAAATGTTAGCAAAAAATAATAATTTTTACCCACTCAAATAACTGTTCAAAGTTTTGAAGTCGGAATTGCCAAACCCTGATCCAGCCTGCACTAGATTTCCAAGAAGTTCATACCTTGAGTTATATAAAACATTTTTCAGTGGTTCAAGATGTTAAATTCATGTATGCCAAATAACAAATTACATTAAATCTCATTGAATAATTAGGTCATTTAGGTATAATTTGGCCCTTTGGAAGCCACTGAAATTTTTTGGCAGCAAGCATGAATCAACCAATCCTATGGAACATTGGATTCCAAGCTACCAAACACCACAGAAACCACATGCATGCATCATCAGCCCATTAAATAACCTTATTACAACCCAAATAACTAATTTAACTCACAAAACAACAATCAAATTTAGATATGCTAAAGCCTTTAAAATGTTATGGTAAGAATCAAGATTTTTACCTCTTTATGTTCAAGCCTTTGGGGTGGTTGAGCTCTTAGGGTTTCAGATCACTTCTCAACACTTCACACACTTAAATCCCTTCCCATAAACACTAAGAATCAGATTATAGAGGTAGAAAAATAAAATAAGAGGGATGCCTAAAAAGAGTTTGCTCTAGGGTTTACCTCCTTCAAAAATTTCCTTCTATGCTTGGATGCATGTAGATGATGGTGCTCACACTTCCATCAACCACACCTAGGTTTGAGATGATGGATGTGGTGAGTGTTAAACATACATGAATAGGGTTTTAGAATCCTTAAAGGTTTGGTCAACATATGAAGAAGAAGGAAAAGAAAGATGGTAAGAAGAAACAAGAGAACTCACCCTTTTTCTTAACTTTGGTTCAAGGATTTTGTGAAACCTTCGATGGAGCTTCTTCAACTTTTAAGGGGCTGAGATGAATGGTGTTTTTGAAGTAGAAAACAATTATTAAAACTAGCCATGATAAAGAGAAAAAGAGATGGAGTAAAATTACATAGTTAGAGCATTTTTACCTTAGGATTTGTAGAGATTTTTTTTCTTCAATGGTGCTCTAAACTTCTAGAGAGAGAAGGGAGCTTTGAGAGAGACGAGTGTGTGCTGAAAGAATCAGATGGAGTAAGAGAGAGGGAGAGGTACGGTTGGGGTCTTGGATGGTGAGATTGAGTGTTATAGTTAGCTTAGCTTTCTTTTCCATAAAAAAAAAAAAAAAGATGATAACATGGGAAAGTAATGATGGATATTTTCTTGAAATTCTATTTGGCAAGTTTTTCCCACTCAAACACTCTACATAACCAGCCACACATGCCTCAAAATGCCCTTAATTTATATTTTATTAATCCTCAAATAATCTGGAACATAAGGTCAAAAAGGAATTTAGCATAGTGTATAGTTTTGATTAATTTTTCTTAGTGAGAAAAATCAATTTAAATAAAATGTGACATCACCAAGCTTATCATATTTTATTATTAAAAGAAACTATAGTTATTTTATTTAAGTTTATGCTCAAACTTAGTTTTGCCCTAATTATTCCATCAATAATATTTTATCCGAGATTTTTACCCGATTAGGTTTTTTAACTCGGTCCATGACCAAAGGTCTCAGTTTTTTAAAAACCACACTTATCACAATATGGCTAGCATTCAAACATAACGAACTTCTTGTAACAGAAACTATTCCCTCTGAAATAATACATAATTTAAGGAATTAAAATACCCGAACTAGGGTTTACTCGATGCTCTAAACGCAGGGCGTTACAATACCTACAATTTATACAAGTTTCATCCTCTAAACTTAGAACAACTGTTGGTATAACTCTCTCATCTGTTCTTCAGGTTTCGATATTGCTTCTTCTACCTCGTGGTTACACCATTGCACTTTTACCAAGTGTATAGTCTTATTACACAACACCTTATCCTTACGATCCAGAATCCTCACTGATTTATCCTCGTAACACAATTTCGGATCCACCTCCAACTGTTCATAACTAAGTACATGGCTCGGGTCTTCCACATGTTTTCTCATCATAGATACATGGAATACATCATGTACTCGAGCCAATGTAGGTGGAAGAGCTAATCGATAGGCTACCATGCCGATTTTTCCACTATCTCAAAAGGTTTGATGTACCTTGGACTTAATTTTTGTTTCTTACCAAAACGCAGAGCTCTCTTCAACGGAGCCAATTTCATGAGCACCTTATCTCTAGCTTCAAATTCCAAGGGTCTTTGGAGTTGGTCCGCATGTTTCCGCTATCAATCTATGGAGGTCTGCAGCCTCTCCCGAATCTTATTGACATCTTCGATAACTTTGTCCACTTCCTCTGTACCCAAGAATTTTCTTTCACCGGCTTCATGCCATTGAATCGGGGACCGACACTCGCCCATACAGGGCTTCATATGACGCCATCTTAATAGAGTCGTGGTAGCTATTGTTGTCAGCAAATTCCATTAGTGGAAGTTTTCCGCTCCACGACCCTTGGAAGTCGAGTACACAGGCTCTCAACATGTCATCTAGGGTTTGGATCGTTCGCTCACTCTGGCCATCTGTTTGGGGATGGAAAGCAGTGCCAAACTTAAGTTGAGTCCCAAAACCTTCTCGCATCCTTTTCCAAAATGCTGAGGTAAAGCGTCTGTCTCAGTCTGAAATCGTGGAGTTAGGTACTCCATGTAGTCGTACAATCTCTTCTATGTATAAGTCTGCTAACGTATCTGGAGAATAAGTTATCTTAATGGGTAAGATATGTGTCAACTTGGTCAATCTATCAACAATAACCCATATCATATCTTGACCCTTAGGAGCATTTGGCAGTCCAGTAACAAAATCTATTGTGATCATCTCCCACTTCTATTTTGGAATCTCTAGCGGTTGCAGCAACCTAGCCGGTCGCTGGTGCTCCGCCTTGGTTTGTTGGCAAGTGAGAAAATGAGCCATGTATTCTACTATTCCTTTTTCATCTTCGGTCACCAAAAATATTTCCTTAAATCCTGGTACATTTTTGTGGCGCCGAAGTGCATTGCGTAAAGGGCATTGTGTGCCTCATAAAAGATTTGCTTCTTAATTTCTACATCATTGGGAACACAAATTCTACCTTTAAATCCTAACACCCCATCTTCCGATATGTGGAATCTCGGTCGCATATCCTTCCTCACCTCGTGTTTGATCAACTCATACAAAGGTTCCAAAAGCTGTCTTCCTTGTATGGCTTCCATAATGGTGGGTTGCACTGAAAGATTTGCTAATTTTCAAACAACTACCTCAATATCCAACGTACAGATGTCACCTTGCAGTTACAAGGGCATTTCCTGAACTATCATCACATACGCCATTAGTTGCCGACTCAGAGCATTTACCACCTTATTGGCCTTTCTAGGATGGTATAGAATGTCACAATCATAATATTTAAACAATTCTAACCATCGGCGCTACCTTATGTTCAATTTATTATGGGTAAAAAGTACTTGAGGCTCTTGTGGTCAGTGTAAATGTGACAATGTATCCCATAGAGATAATGCCTCCAAATTTTTAGTGCGAACACTACTGCAACCAACTCTAAGTCATGCGTCGGGTAGTTCTTTTCATAATTCTTTATCTATTGGGACGTATAATCTATCACCTTGCCATGTAGGCATCACTATAGATTGTGTATCCCTCTCTCCCACTGAGGATAGTCAACACTTGGGCGATGGTCAACCTTGTCTTTAGTTCTTGGAAACTCCTCTGACACTGTTCGGTCCATACAAACTTAGCATTTTTACAGGTAAGGCCATCATCGGCGTATCTATTTTCGAGAACCCTTCTACAAACCACCTATAATACCCTGCTAATCTGAGAAAACTTCTCACTTCCTGAGCATTTTTTGGATGTTTCCACTTATTTACTGCCTCTATCTTGGTAGGATCCACATATATCCCTTCTCCTGACACCACATGACCTAAGAAACTCACCTTTTCCAGCCAAAATTCACACTTGGAGAATTTGGCATAAAGATTTTGTTCCTTCAAACACTAAAGAACCATCTCCAAATGCACCACATGTTCCTCTGGGTTCCTTGAGTATATCAAAATATCGTCAATAAACACGATGACAAATTTATCCAGAAACTCGCTAAACACTCTATTCATGACGTCCATGAATGTAGCAGGTGCAGTGGTGTGTCCAAAGGACATCACTACGAACTCGTAGTACCCATACTGCATCTAAAGCGTTGTCTTAGGTATGTCTGACTTCTTAACTCTGAGCTAATGGTAACCTGATGATAACTTCATTTTTGGGTCATTTTAGAAGGTGTTTTTGTGGTAATCTTGAGTTTGTATGTGTGTTTTGTGCAAGATTACGCTTTTGTTTTTCTTTGTTGTAGGTTGGTGCGATGAATCACGAGAAAAATTAAAAAAGAAGCGAAAATGGTGGGAAAATGAGACTTTTGGCGGTTATTGGACTAAAAATGATACTAAGGATGCTTAAAGGACGGGTTTTGATGAAGAGATGAGCTGAACGATCAAATCTGAGAAAAAATGAATTAAAGTCAAGACTTTGACTTATGAGTCGTGACTCAAGGTGAAGTCAGAGGCGCATATGCTTGCTGGAAGGAATTAATGTCGTGACTTGGGCTTACAAGTCACGACTCAAGAGGAAAACAGAGGCTTAGCTAAGGGGAAACTCAGACACCAGTTGCGACTTGAGATTCTTGAGTCGCGGCACCTGAAGCCATTAAACGAGAAGAAAAGGCCCCAAAACAGACACGGACCACAACCCGAAAAAGGCCAAGTCTCGGCTCGCACAAGGAGAAACTTAGACTCTTTTATTTGTTTTACTATAAATTCATGTTTATGGTTAAATTAAGTAAGGAGGTAAATTTAGAATTACGTGTTTAGAAACTAATTGTGGTTCTTAGGCTAGATATTTTGTAGTTTCATATTTTTACTTCTTCTTCAAGTTTATGATTCTTATGTTTTTGAATAATTATTTTGTTGATTTAGTCATGTTTGATATGAACTAAACAATTTTTATCTAGGGTTTAATGTAATCACTTGTATTTCTATCTAATTGAATTATGGTGTTCTTTTGATTTTTCTTCTATATTCTAATCTATATAATGTGTGTTTAATGCTAGTACATACTTGATCACTATTTTCTTGATTTAATGATTTTGATTCAAAATTCGAAAGATGAGAATTGAATATGCTATCATTATATAGACATATGTTGCATATTGGACGAAAGTACCTGTATGACTTGTGTAGTAATTAGGTTTCCATGCTTAATTCCTTATATTTGTTTAAGTTTATCACAGAGATGTAGAAAACCTGCATATAGGCTGAGATCTTATATCTTGAAAAAGAATAGGAATCCATTTATGTTAACCTGCTATTAGAATAGAAAGAAAGAAATCTAGAATTGATCAATACAATTAGTAGAATGAAAAGTTGATGAAATTAACACTCTAGGTCTTTTTCATAGTGATTTAAATCTTTTAGTTAGTTGTTTTTGTTTAAAGTATTTTCAAATTTAAAATTAAATTCAAAAATCAAATTCTTAGTTGCCAAATAGAAATTTAAAGAACAATTAGTGGTACTTGGAAGATAGTCTTCGAGAGAACGATACTTTACTTATCATATATTACTTGAATCTATTGCGTGCACTTATGTATATACATATTTTCACGATCAAGTTTTTGGCACCGTTGCCGAGACTTAATTTCCAAAATAATAGTTAATCGTTATTTGTTCTAATTTGGTATTTTTTTTAATATTTATTTGGATCAAGGCAATATTGTGTTTCAAGAATTGTTGGTATATGCGAGGAAGTATACAAAAGGAAATCATACCAATAGATCTTGAAATTGAGAAAACGCGTAGAAAGAATCACAAGATAAAGAAAAGGCTGGACTTTACCATGGTTGAGAACGCAAATAATGTTGTCAACAATAATGCAAATGTGGGTAATGCAGCTGAAGCTGATCCACCATTAAGGAATTATGTACTCCCTACTATTACGGGGATACATTCAAGCATTCGTCCTCCAACTGTTGAGGCTAATAATTTTGAGATAAAATCCTCAATTATTCAGATGGTGCAAAACTGTGTACAATTTTGGGGGTTACCAAATATGATCCAAATCTACATATCACTAAATTTTCGGAGTTATGTGCAACATTTAAAATGAATGGGGAGAGTAATGATGCTCTACGAATGAGACTATTCCCATTTTCACCAAGGGACAGAGCTAAGAGTTTGTTGAATTCTTTACAAGCCAATTCTATACTTACTTGGGAAGATTTGGCTCAGAAGTATCTTGGTAAATATTTTCCTCTTGTCAAGTCAGCTAGAATTAGATGAGAGATTAACAACTTCCATCAACTAGATGGGGATTCTTTGTATGATGCTTTTTGGGAACGATTTAAGGAATTGCAAAGGAGATGCCCACATCATGGAATAGAGAAGTGGCTATTAGTTCATACTTTTTACAATGGTTTGGGGGGAAATACAAGAATGATAATAGATGCAGCATCAGGATGAGCGTTTATGAGAAAAAGTGTGAATGAAGCGTATGAGCTGTTGGAAGAGATGCCAATGAATAATTATAATTGGCCTACTGAGCGAGATAATAAGAAAGTAGCGGGAGTCTTAGAAGTTGATCCAATTGCGCCATTGACCGCTCAAGTAGAATCTATAACCAAACAACTACAGCAAACTAATCTCACCACACAAGCAATGCAAGTACAGAATGTCATGAGTTGTGAGATTTGTGGAGGACCTCATTCTTATGAACAATGCCTGAGCACAACTACTTACTCAAAAGATGTAAATAATATGCCCTTGGAATAGGCATAGGTTATAGGTAATTTTTCAAGACCTGCACCCAAGACTTACTCAACTTCCTATACACCTTCTTGGAAAAATCATCCTAATCCATCTTGGAAAAATAATCAAGGGTTACAACTACAATATCCACAGTACCCATCTCAACAACCACCACTTCAACCAACTTATGGATAAAATGCTAGACCATATTATGATCCAAACCCACGCCCATCTCATCCACTACCTCCTCAAATGAACCCACCAACAATTCAGCTAGACCAATAATATCAATTCATGACAGAGACAAGGTCTTCCATCAGAAGTTTGGAGACACAAATAGGTCAATTGGCTTAAATGTTCTCTAGTAGACAACAAGGAAATTTGCCTAGTTGCACAAAGGTAAATCCTTAAAGAACAATGTCAAGCTATCACTTTGAGGAGTGGGACTAAGTATGATGGACCTATAGTGGAATAGAAAGGGAAGAATACAGAGAAACAACAAGTTACTAGTCTGATTCAAGATGAGGTTACTGAAGACCTTCCAAAACCAGAGAAATCAAAATATTCTGAGCCTACACCAAAAATTCCATATCCTCAATGGTTTCGAAAGGCTAATCTTGGCAAACAATTCTCCAAATTCCTTGATGTATTTAAGAAACTTCATATTAACATCCCATTTGCAGAGGCTTTAGAACAAAAGCCTAGTTATGTGAAGTTTATGAAGGAGATATTGTTTAATAAGAGAAAAATGGAGGGTTATGAAACTGTTGCATTAATTGAAGAGTGTAGTGCAATTATTCAAAAGAAGCTTCCTCAAAATCTAAGAGATCCGGGTAGTTTTACTATACCTTGCACTATTGGGAACTTTCATTGTGAGAGAGCTTTATGTGAGTTAGGTGCAAGTATAAATTTAATGCCGCTGTTTGTATTTAAAAGACTTGTTTTGGGGGAAGCTAGACCAACTACTATTACTCTTCAATTAGCTGATCGTTCTTTAACTCATCTCAGAGGTATTATAGAGGATGTTCTAGTAAAGGTAGATAAGTTCATTTTCCCTAGTAGACTTTATTGTATTAGATATGGAGGAAGATGAGGATGTGCCTATTATATTAGGACGACCATTTTTAGCCACTGGGCAAGCGCTACTAGATGTTCAAAAAGGAGAATTAAGGCTTAGAGTACAAGGAGATGAAGTCGTTTTTAATGTTTTCAAAGCATTAAAATATCCTTCAGCTAGTGACAGTTGCTTTTGGGTTAGTGTATTGGAGGAACCAATTAAAGGGGTTGGGTCTATTAAAGATCCATTGGAGTTGAGTCTGATAGAAAGTCCTGAAGAGTGTGCTGGTACTGAAGCTGGTGAGTTTGTTAAGTGGTTGAACTCGTCAAGGCAATTATATAAAAATAAATATGAGGAATTATGGCAAGTGCCTAAGAGACATCTACCATCCATTGAGAAGCCACCAGTTCTTGACTTAAAAACCTTACCTGATCATCTTAAGTATGCTTGTTTAGGTAAGAATTATACTCTCCCAATTATTATTTCATCTTCTTTATCTGAGATTGAAGAAGAGAAACTTTTGAGGGTATTAAGGGCTCACAAATTAGAAATTGGCTAGACTTTAGCGGATATTAAAGGTATTAGTCCTTCGACAGTAATGCACCATATATTAATGGAGGATAGTAAGCCTAGTATTGATGTTCAAAGGAGGCTAAATCATTCAATGAAAGAAGTGGTACGGAAAGAAATTCTTAAATGGTTAGATGCTGGAGTAATTTACCCAATATCTGACAGTGCTTAGGTTAGTCCTGTCTAGGTAGTTCCAAAGAAAGGTGGCATGACAGTGGTTAAAAATAATAATAATGAACTTATTCCAACTCGTACGGTGACGGGGTGGAGAATTTGTATTGATTACCGTAAACTAAATAAAGCCACCAGGAAAGACCATTTTTCTTTACTTTTCGTTGATAAAATGTTAGATAGATTGGTCGACCATCGTTATTATTGTTTCTTGGATGGATATTTCGGATATCATCAAATTCCTATAGCATTGGAGGATCAAGAAAAGACTACCTTCACATGCCCTTATGGAACATTTTCCTTTAGGAGGATGCCATTCGGGTTATGTAATGCTCTCGCCACCTTTCAAAGATGTATGATGTCAATTTTTTCGGTTGAATGTGAAGAGACAATTCAATGGTTTGCAGATCATGTTAACTATTTGGTAGCTAAGGTTGTGCCTCCTGACATGTCAAGGCAGCAACTAAAAAATTTCTATTCGGAAGTTAAGCATTATTATTGGGATGAGCCCATTCTTTTTCATCATTGTGCTAACCAAGTGATTAGAAGATGTGTCCTAGAAGAAGAAATGACTTCCATACTTACTCATTGCCATACTTTACATTGTGGTGGTCACTTAGGGGGAACAAGGATAGAAACCAAAGTTTTGCAATGTGAGTTTTATTGGCCTACATTATTTAAAGATGCTAATGCCTTTGTTAAGAGTTGTGATCGTTGCCAAAGGACCGATAATATATCCAGAAGAGATCAAATGCCAATGATTGGAATTCTGAAGGTTGAGTTGTTTGATGTGTGGGGCATAGATTTATTGGGACCATTTCCCATAATCTTACAATAATATGTACATTTTGCTGGCAGTAAAATATGTTTCTAAATGGGTAAAAGTTGTAGCAACTCCTACTTGTGATGGTAAGGAGGTACTTAAATTTCTACATAAGAATATTTTTACTCGGTTTGGTACTCAAAGAGTTATTATTAGTGACAGAGGTAGTCATTTCTGTAATAAATCATTTATATATTTATGTGCTCATTATGGAGTTCATCACAGAAAAGCTCTGTTTTATCATCCATTAGCTAACGCTCAAGCTGAGGTGTCAAACCGAGAAATTAAAAGTACTTTAGAGAAAATTGTAAACACATCAAGGACTGATTGGTCGAAAAGCTTGATGATTCACTATGGGCGTATCGCACAACTTTTAAAACTCCGATTGGTATGTCTCCATATCGGTTGTTGTTCGGGAAGGCATGTCATTTACCAGTTGAACTTGAGCATTGAGCTTATTGGGCAGTGAAAAAGTTCAATGTGGACTTATTTATGGCTAGGCAAAATAGGCTTCTAGAGTTTAATGAGCTTGATGAATTTAGAAATGAAGCTTATGAAAATGCAAATATTTATAAAGAAAAGTCTAAGGCTTTTATGATAAAAAAATAATTAGAAAGGATTTCCAACAGGGAGATAAAGTTCTCTTATTTAATTCTAGATTGAAACTGTTTCCAGGAAAACTAAAGTCTAGATGGTCGGGATTGTTTACAGTTGTGGTATCGTTACCTTATGGAGCAGTACAAATTCATAGTGAGAAAACATGACATTTTAAAGTAAATGGTCATAGGTTAAATCACTATTTGGAAGGACCGGTGGAAAAGTGTAAATCAGTAATGGTTTTGGAACCCTTCTAAATGGGGTGTTCAGCGTCCGGCTAAATGACGTTAATGACAGCGCCATAGGAGGCATTCCTATATTTTATTTTTGTTTTGAGTTTTAATTAGTGGACAATTTTATTTATTTTTATTTTTGATTTATAAAGATTAGTTATTTTAATTTTATTTATTTTTCAATATAAAGTTTGTAAAAAATTGTGAAAAAAATGTGATTTTCAATTAGTCATTGGGCCAAGTCGGGACTTGAATTAGCAAGTCGCGACATTACACAAGTTAGAGAGCAAGTCGAAATATGAAGAAGAGGCGGGTCATGACTTTGGCTAATGAGTCGCAACCCTAGGCTGAAACAGAGAGCAAAACAATTATGGAATTTGAGGAGGGCCGCGAATTGCCCAAGCTGGGTCGCGACGCACCTGTGTTAGGCAAAATAAAGAAGGCTTAAACTCATTTTTTTCAAAAGCCTTTCCTCATTTTTTTTTTCAAATTCTCTCATCTCAAATCATATATCCTTAACAAAATCCTCCATGATTTTTCCCTTTTTTCATCTATTTCAAATTTTTTTCATCTATTTTTCTAATTCCTACTTCATATTTCTTATTGCTTTCTTCCATTATTTTTTTTTCTAACCCTAATTTGTGTTCTATTGGTGCTTAGTAAGGGATTGAAGGAGGATTATAGGGTGGTAGATTTTTCAACTTCAAGGCTTGTAAGTTTTCTTTTTGAAGTTTTTCTTGAGTTGCATTTATATTAAGAGATTGCCTTGGATGTTTGGACTGTTTGTTGGTATATTGGGTGTTATTGGGTGCAATTTTTTGGGAGATTTTAGTAAGGAAATTTCAGAGTTTTAGGGGAAGTGTTGCAGAAATTTTTGTGTGCCATTTTTGAAAAAATTGTGAAGGTATGGAACCAAGGAAACAACCCACTAGGGCAGCATCTTCAAAGAATACTAGTCGCCCTTCCTCATCCCGTTCCCAACCACCCCAACCCCAGCCAAATCCACCAGCACCTTAGCCCATTTTAGAATATGATCTCGCGCGTTTCATTAATAAGGATGCCGATGATCTTTATCAAAGGCTATCCCAACGGCCGGTTATTGAAGAGTGTGGGATGGACATTAAAGAAGAACTATACCCGAATGACAGTCATCATATTATTAGGAATGAAATTTTATGCTGAGGTTGGAAATTGTTTGTGGACGAAAAGATGCCAAAAGCCAATTGCTCCTTGGTTTATGAGTGTTACGCCAATTTTCCTGGGGCTGTAAATAGAAAGGTGTTTGTTAGGGGCGTTTCAGTTGAATGCACCATTGATAATATTCATGCTTTATCTAATGTACCAAAGTTATCTACAGAAGAGGATGAGTATTATCAATTGGCATATCATAGTGAGGTAAATTGGACTGAGGTGGCTGAGACCTTAGGACTTCCTGGTGCTTCCTTTATTATCCAGAATAGAGAGCCAAAACATTTAAGAAGATACCAAATGGATGTCGTAGCTAAAGCTTGGACTCTTTTTGTGAGTGAAAGGCTTATGCAAAACACCCACTTGTCTGAAGTGGGTACTGATAGGTGTCTTTTGGTATATGCCATTATGTCGCATGACTACTACTACTGGGTTGATGCATGGTTCCATGATTATAGATCTGTGTGATAATTGGGAGGTGCCAAAATATCCTAGTGATATTTTTAGGAAGGCTATGGGGGTTATTTCTCGGGCTACAATGAATAAATTGAATGCCCCATCCTTAGAGCCACCAGTACCGATACCCAAAAATGTAAGAGTTGGTAGGGAAGGAGAAGCAATTGAAGAGCCCATACCAACCACTGATCAAACAGAGGGAGTGAGAGCAGTTGAGAAGGAGAGAAGAGAAGAATACCCTCAATATTTGGCATTAGAGGCTCCACCAGATTCACACTTGGCCTGACACAATTTCATCATTCGGAAAAACCAGCATACGCATAATTATTTGGGCGTGCTTTATGATTTCCATAGAGCTCAAGTTGATAGGCAGAACGAGCTGGTTTACCGATGGTCAAACCAAGAGACAGACCGCCAGTACTTCCCTTATCCACCGCCTTGGCATCCACTTCCAGACCCACCACCATTCTAAACTGATTCGCACCAAGTGAGTTTTCTTTTCTTTACTTATTTTTAAACATTGGGGACAATGTTGAGGTTAAGTTTGGGGAGGGAGCTTATTTTCTATTAGTGATGTTTTGTGTGATTTTTTTATGATAGTGTTTAGAGTTTTGTTTTAGTGTGTTTAGTTTGGGACCAACATGAATGAAAATTGACAATAATTGCTGATGAGAATAAAATGAATGTTATGAGTAATACGATCCAAATGATAGCCTAAATCATGTTCCTAAGCATACATGATATATTATTTTGCCTCAAATAACAAGTAAGCAAGTTCTAGAATTATTGAAAATAATTTTCACTTTCCATTAATCATTCCACTAACCAATTTCAGCAAGCATAATCAATATCAAAAACATAAATTTGACATCATGACAAAATATTCAACAAATGTTATGTAAACTAAAATGATCTAACGAAGTGTTCAATCAAGCACACAAATTTTGTTTCAAATTTCATTTGAGCTTTTCTTGGAAACCGTAAATTACTTAATCCTTTGGTCACCCTTTTTTAGCCTAATTTTGTATCCTTTTTGTTCTAAACCATCACTTAAGCCTAATGCTTTCCCATTGGTTATATATCCGTCCCTAATATACTATGAGCATATGATTGAGAAATAATTATGGGGATTGATTGTAATGAGGTTGAATTGTGATTTGAGTGGGTTTAGAAAGTGAAAGTGAAGAATCTAGAGAGAATATATATATATATATATTGGAAAAAAAAGAAAAAAAATGGTGAAAGATATTTCAATACACTCCCAATATGAGTATATAAGAAAAATCAAGTTTGGGGGAGTGTAGTTATTATTGAAAAAAAAACAAAATAAATATATATCTCTCTAAAGAAAAAAAAAATAAGTAAGAGAGGGGATTTTGGGATTGTACTTTTATGGAAATAAAGTTGGTGAGTTTTGGTCATGTGCTTATAGTAAAGTGAGCTTAAAAATTCATTTTTCATCTACCTTTACCTAAGCCATCGTTACAAGCCTATAAAAGTCCTATTGATTCTTATGCATATCGTGATTTATATTAGTGGAGAATAGCAAGTAAGTGAGCTTATGGAATTATTTGTTTTGAATGGATCGATTGTGTAGAGTCCAAAGAACTGTACTTAGCTAAGTTAGATAGTAGTATAATAGTAATAATAGTATTATCTTTATGACTGTGGATTTTTGGTTCAGACCGGGATTTATTTGGACACTCATAGTAGTACTTGTAGATTTTCTAAGTTTAACCTATAGTTTAGGAATATTAATTTTAACCTAAGGTTTGATTAATATGACTGATATTGAGGGTAATATTTATTATATTATAAGGTTTAGATAAGACCCAATAAGATAATAGCACATGTCATGTGTATGTTTAATAATGATTAAGTATTTTGAGGAATAAATTTATTAAGGTTAAAATTTGAATACCCTAAGGTCAGTCAGCAGCTTTGAAAACGTTAGAAGGTTTAGTCAAGGTTGTTTACTCAATTTAAATTAAGCTAAAAATGTGTAATTTCGTGTTTAAATATTCATCTTATGCCGATATATCGCAGCTATAGGGGGCGATATATCGCAGCACAAAGATACGAAAAACACGAAACGTTGCACGATTGCCTCGGGCATACGGGCCCAGGCGATATATCGCCTACAGGGAGCGATATATCGCCTCCTTCAGCATATTTCTGAAAGTTTTCAAAAACGTTCTCCATTCAAACCTTCAACCTCTTGATAAGTCCAGCACCTTTCTGAACGAGTCTTCAGCCTCTGCTGAACGATAATTCAAATTATTTTCACTTAAAAAGCCATTATTTTTATTCAAGTTAAATGAAGATCTTTTCATTCCTAAACTCTATAAATAGGACCTAGTAGCCAGCCATTTATTCATCTATTACTCTAAGTTCAGAGGTTGCAAATTGCTAGGTTATTGTGAGAGTGTAAACACTTGCGTTGGGGATCATAAGCTTGATCACTATAAGCTTACTAAAAGCTTGGGAAGTAAGGTTCTATTCACATTTCGGTTCAAGGTTTAGATTGATCATAGAAGTACTCAAGGTATCCCAAACTCTAATCCATTTCTGTATTATATTCTTTAAAGTTCTCATAGTCTTCTACTCAGTATTCTAACCTTATTCTTATTCTTGGTTAGGAAATCTAAGTTCTTAAGCACAAGGTTTTTGGTAAGTATATTTTGATAGTATAGCTCCTTCTTCACTTTCATCCCTTTTCTTCAATATACTCATCATTTTATAAATGGTTTTAGGAGTGTTCCAAGGTCCCAAATTAGTTCTCATATCCCGGTTGTTTTGGTAAGGAAAATAGGATAGGATTTATGTGTTATATGCTTTTATATGTTATCTTATGATTTTATGTTATGTAATATGTTATGTTAAGTATGATTGTAGACTTGGGCATATGACCTATATGACTAACAAGCCCCAAATAGATTATTGGCATATGACTTGCTTAGCTAGCAAGACCCCACTAATCTAATGGGCATATGACTTGCTTAGTTTATGGGATCCCAAGTAATAATGGCCATTATAGTATGTATGTGACATAAGTGTTATGATATGTTTTATGTTTCTTATGAAATTTATGTATATGGACTATGTGTTAGATTTTCCTTGCTGGGCATTAGGCTCACTCCTTTTTGTTTATATGTGCAGGAAAATAGCTTTAGTGGCGGGAAAGATTCTTGGAAGCTTGGGGAATGTGTATTAAGGCGGAATGGATTCAAGGAGTCGAGAGTTTCGGTTTCGAGGATGAAGTCTTATTTATTGTTTATGTGTATTTTTCCGGACCTATTTATGTAATCTCTTTTCATTACAATTAAGTTATGTTTTTTTTAAAACAATGGGATCCCATATCCTAACTTAAATTTTATGTAAGTTTGACCTTTGTTTTTTTCAAAGTTTTAATAAAGTTATGATCTTATCACTTGTAAGTGTTATTAAGAATTAGTGTTTATGTATAGTTTTCGTTAATGGTCCAAAAGTCTAGAGTAGTTGGGTCATTACAGATTGGAAAGAAATTTGGTGAGCATAATTCATTTCAAATTAATTTATTTAATGATTATGAGTTGATAATCCAAAATGTTAGTAGACTAAGGTGTGTTGATGAAGTGTTTTGATCAAAATTCTAGATTGAATAAATTGTTGAGTAGTTTTCTACGAATTATATGATTACCATTCATGATTTTGAGGCATAATTGTTGTTGTTGTTGGTATAGTTCATGTTGTTAGAATTTAGGATTGTTTTGAGTCATTTATTCGAATGCGAACAAAGAGTAAGTTTGGGGGAGTTTGATAACTTCATTTTAGGGTCATTTAAGAAGGTGTTTTTGTAGTAATCTTGAATTTGTATGTGTGTTTTGTGAAAGATTACACTTTTGTTTGTCTTTGTTGTAGGTTGGTGCGATGAATCACGAGAAAAATTAAAAAAGATGTGAAAATGGTGGAAAATTGAGGCTTTTGGCGGTTATTGGACTAAAAATGATACTATATGGATGCTTGAAGGACGGGTTTTGACGAAGAGATGAGCTGAATGGTCAAATCTAAGAAAAATTGAATTAAAGTCGCAACTTGGACTTATAAGTCGCGACTCAAGGTGAAGTTAGAGGCGCGCATGCTTGTGGAAGGAATTAATGTCGCGACTTGGGCTTACAAGTTGTGATTCAAGAGGGAAATAGAGGCTTAGCTAAGGCGAAATTCAGACACAGGCCGCGACTTGAGATTCTTGAGTCACGACGCTTGAAGCCATTAAATGAGAAGAAAAGGCCCCAAAACAGACAATGGGCCGCGACCCAGAAAAGGCCAAGTCATGGCCCGCACAAGGAAAAACTCAGATTCTTTTAATTTTTTACTATAAATTCGTATTTAGGGTTTAATTAAGTAAGGAGGTCAGTTTTTAATTACGTTTTTAGAGACTAATTGTGGTTCTTAGGCTAGATATTCTGGAGTTTCATATTTTTATTTCTTCTTCAATTTTATGAATCTTACGTTTTTGAATAATTATTTTGTTGATTTAGTCATGTTTGATATGAACTAAACAATTTTTATCTAGGGTTTAATGTAGTCACTTGGATATGTATCTAATTGAATTATGATGTCCTTTTGTTGTTTCTTCTCTATTCTAATCTATATAATGTGTGTTTAATGCTAGTAAATACTTGATCACTATTTGCTTGATTTAATGATTTTGATTCAAAATTCGAAAGATGAGAATTGAATATGCTATCATTATATAGACATAGGTTGCATATTGGATGAAAGTACCTGTATAACTTGTGTAGTAATTAGGTTTCCATGCTTAATGATTTCTATATGTTTAAGTTTATCACAGAGATGTAGAAAACCTGCATATAGGCTGAGATCTTTGTAGAGTCCAAGAAATTTACTTAGCTAGTTAGATAGTAGTAGTAGTAGTAATAGCTAGTAGTAGTTGTAGTATATTTATGACTGTGGATTTTGGTTCAAACCGAGACTTAGTTGGACACTCGTAGTAACACCTGTAGATTTTATAAGTTTAACCAATAGTTTAAGAATATTAATTATAACGTAAGGTTTGATTAATATGACTGATTATGAAGATGATATTTAGATAGACCAAATAAGATAATAACACTTGTCATGTGTAGGTTTAATGAGAAATTAAGTATTTTTGAGGAATAAGTTTATTAAGAGTAATATTTGAAAATCGTAGAGTCTGCCAGTAGCTTTGAAATCATTAAAGGACTTAGTCAAGGTTGTTTACTCAATTCAAATTAGGCTGAAATAGTGTAATTACGTGTATAATATTTCAGCGTATGCCGATATATTGCAGCTCTAGGGGGCGATATATCGCCATACGGGGATACGAAAAACACGTAGCTTCGCACGACAACCTCGACGAGCCTTGGGCATATGAAGCCAGGCGATATATGGCCTATAGTGGGCGATATATCGGCCCTAGGGCATAAATTTTGAATGATTTTGAAACCGACCTCATTTTAATCCTTAACCTCTTGATAAGTCCAGCATCTTGCTGACCAAGTCTTCAGCCTCTGCTGAACGATTATTCAAATATTTTTCAATTAAAAAGCCATTATTTTATTCAAGCTAAATGAAGATCTTTTCATTCTTGAACTCTATAAATAGGACCAAGTACCTAGCCATTTCTTCACTCATCAAGCTGAGTTCAGAGCCTACAAGCTGCTAGGATTACTTTAGAGTGTTAAACACTTGGGTTGGGGTTATAAGCTTAATAAACATTTGGGAAGTAAGGTTTATAGTATATTTCGGTTTGAGGTGTAGTTCGATCATAGGAGCATTCAAGGTATTCCTTATCCTAGTTCGTTTCTGTATTGTTCTTATTGTTTTTCTACTCAAATCCTAACTCATATTCTCTATTCTTGGTTAGGCATCTAAGATCTTGAACGTAAGATTCTTGTTGGTAAGTATCAATTCGATGGTGTAGTTATTATTTTCATCTCTATTCCTTAGTATACTCACCTCTCTTTTATGGTATTTAAGAGTGTTCCAAAATCCCGACATTGTTCTCATCATCTCGGTATATTGGTAAGGAAAATAGGATAGTTTTATATGCTTACATGTCATGTTGATATGTTATGATAAGTTGTGCTATAATATGTTATGCTATGTTATGTTTTCTTATGTTTCATGGTTATGATTTACCTTACCTCAGATATTAGACAGGGGGCGTAGATGGGTTATCATAAACCTACCATGTGATCTAACCTACCTCAGATATTAGAAAGGGGACGTAGATGGTTTATCACATGTTTTAATGGCCATTAATAGTATAGTCTTATATGATGTACGTCTTTATAAATATATGTTTATAGCTTATAGTTTATGTGTATGATTAAGTTTCATGCTTGTAGTAGATTTTCCTTACTGGGCATTAGGCTCATTCCTTTATGTTTTATATGTGTAGGAAAATAGTTATGGCGGCGGGAAGGTTCTTGGCAGCTTGGGAATGTGTATTGAGGAAGGATGGAATCGGTGGATTGAGCGTTCGATTCGAGGATGAAGTTTTTAAGTCTTTAGTTATATTTTCTATGTATTTTTTTTTTCCGCACTTAATTTTGTAACCAATTTATTTAAGTTATGTTTTGTCTTATTTTCAAAACAATGGGATCCCATATCCTACTTATGAATTTATGTATTTTTGAACCTTTACTCTACACTTTTAAATAAAGTTATGGTTGTTTCATATGTACGTTTTCTTAAGATTAGTATAGTAGTTTCTAATGGTCCAAGTTTAGATTAGTTGGGTCGTTACAATCTTATATCTTGAAAAAGAATAGGAATTGATTTATGTTAACCTGCTATTAAAATAGAAAGAAAGAAATCTAGAATTAATTTATAGAATTAGTAGAATGAAAAGTTGATGAAATTAACACCCTAGGTCTTTTTCGTAGTGATTTAAATCTTTTTCTTAGTTTTTTTTGTTTAAAGTATTTTCAAATTTAAAATCAAATTCAAAAATCAAATTCTTAGTTGCCAAATAGAAATTTAATGAAAAATTAGTGGTACTTGGAAGCTAGTCTTCGAGAGAACGTTACTTTACTTATCATATATTACTTGAATCTATTGCGTGCACTTGCGTATATACGTATTTTCATAATCACATAATCGAAGATCTATCTTGGAGAATACCCATGCTCCTTGGAGTTGATCAAAAAAATAATTGATCATGGGAAGTGAGTACTGGTTCCTAATCGTCACCTTGTTCAGTTCCCGATAGTCTATACACATTCTCATGGAGTTGTCTTTCTTCTTTACAAACAATGCCGAGGCTCCCCACGGAGAATGACTCGGTCTTATGAACTTTTTATTCAATAGCTCCTGTAGTTGAGCCTGCAGCTCCTTTAATTCTTCTGGCACCATCTGGTACGGAGCTTCCGAAAAGGACGCCGTCCTCAGAATAATTTCTATTTCGAACACCACTTCTCGCTCCAACAGTAGCCCAGGAAGGTCATCGGGAAACACTTCAGGTTATTTTCATATGACGAGTACTTCAGCTGGTTGTAACGTGCCACTTTATCCTTATCCACGATGTGTGTCAGATATCCAATGAAACTGTCCCCTAACATCTTCCTCGCCTTTTTAGCAGAGATCATCACAAATTTCTTTTCTCTGGCTATGCCTTGGAATGTAAATGACTCTTCTCCTGCCTGTTTGAAAACCACTCTCCTCTTCTTATAGTTCACTATGGTGCCATACTTAGATAACCAATCCATCCCTAATATTACATCATATTCGTGTAGGTCTAAAATCAAGAGGTCTACTGTTAATTCTTGTCCCTCTACCCAAACTGGTATGGCTCTTACCCATGACCGCACCAACAAATCTTCACATGAAGGCAACGACACCCCACATACACTAGGCGTAGGTTCAGACATTTTATTCAATTTTTCAACAAAAGAGGCAGCTACAAATGAATGTAATGCACTAGTGTCCATTAATGCATATGTTGACGTTTGGGCAATAGAGATCTGACCTGACACCATCTTAGATGGTCTGGCTTCTTCGTTGCCTTGAGTAAGAGCATAGACTCGTTGCGGGGCTCCTATCTACTTTTGTTGGTTGTTGCCGCCCTTCCAGTTCGAACTTGGGAAATTCTTAGCGAGGTGCCTTGGTTTTCCACAGGCATAGCATGCCCCCACCTTACACTCACTCAGATATCGATGGCCACACTTATCAAAAACAGGCCAGTACTCGAAATCGCACCTGGGTTGTTTGTTGGAACCCCTGGCCCGACTATCAAATGGTCCCCCTTTTCTCTTGTGATTCCCATTGCTACTTGGCCTTGAGCCTCCCGGGGCTCCAAAATTCCCTTTATTGCGGTTGGTCCTGGGGAAAAACCTTCCCTTGGAGTCATTCTAGTTAGCTCAAGTCTGACCTGAATTGCCAAAGGTAAACTTTCTTTCTTAAAACTTCTCGGATTCCTTCCTTTCAAGCCCAGACCACGACTCTTGGTGAAGAGCTCACTCCACTACTTCTGCATATGCTTCTGGGCTTGTCTTCCTGGTTTCCACAAGTTTTTCGATCTCTCCTCAAAGTCCTCTCATAAATCTCCATACTTTAGTTGATTTGGTACTAACCAGATCCGATGCAAATCTGCATATGTGATCAAACTTCCTAGTAAATTCCTGGACGCTCAAATTTCCTTGCTTCAGAGTCATAAACTCTACCACCTTGTGGTCAATCACGGTACGACTATAATACTTAGAGTTGAACAAGACTAGGAATTCTGGCCATTCCATTTCGGACACATTATGACCCTTCTTTGTAGCATCCCACTAGATGCGAGCATCTTTTCTCAACATATAAATTACACAGACTACCTTTCCATGCTCAGTAATTTCGATGAAATCGAAGATCCTTTCTAGTATGCTATCCACTCTTCTGCCACCACTGGATCAACAATACCTTCAAAGTTGGGTGGGTTCTGGCGACCAAACCATTCAGAGATAGGTTTCTGTTGGGCCACCCTCAGTGTCTCCACCTGTGGTTAAACCCATGCCCGACCATCCGGTGGATCTTGGTTCACTACTTCAGCCGCAGCTACTTCTGGTTCGTTCCGGTTGTCAGCCGGGGCTGCTGGGAGGCGTTGAAGTAATGTTTGAAACATCACTGTTTGGCGAGCATCAAAGTCCACCTGCCTCTTATAGCCCTACTCGATGCGAGCATTATGAGCTTCCATGTCCCTATGGAGCTCCTCTATCTGAGCAACAAGGTCAGGTCCTTGATTCACCCCTTGACCTCGACCAAGGCCCCTTACTAGGCCTCGACCTCTGCCTCAACCTCCTGGAACTTGCGAGTTCATACACGGTTTCTCTACTAGGTCCTGTGCATTATCAACTTAATGGGCTGCCCTGGCTCTAATATTAGGAGCCATGAAAAGTTCCTACATATATATAGACAACAACAAGCGATTACTAAAAGTAACAAGCTAGTAGCAGCATAAGCATGCTACTCTTTACACAAGTGATCGAAAACCAATCATAGAACTCAGCCATTAGACAAAAAAGATTACATTTAAACATATCAAACCATAACATAACATTCAACGTAAATTCGGAAAGGGTTTACAAAAGTAAATAGTAAGGGAATCTAACCATAATCGGGGCTCAGGAATTCTAGCATAGGACCCTTAATCAAAAGTTATACAAAACAGTGAAATTTGAAAAACATAGTATTTTTCACAAAAGATAATAAAACGAACGATCACTATCCTAATCGACATGCATGTCCCCATCCAAATCCTCATTTGAATTCTCAGGTACTTCCCAAACCATGCCCAGTCAAATCCTCATTGGGATCTTCTTCGTGATCTTCTTCTTTTTGTTCAACTTTGACCTCCTAGAACTCTCCAGGGTTCTGATTTGCCGGAGCCCTATCCTCAGTATGGGCTTCTGCAGCTACTGGAAAATCCCGCACCACCAGTTGTTCCAATCGATCACCCTCTACCACGTTATGAATGTGTTGCGCTATTAGTCGCTCACGGTACTCTGCATACCATGTCGATACGTTATCAAAGGGGCCAAATTCAAGCTCAATGGATGCTCGAAACTCTGGCCAAGAGGTAGTAGCCGGTGTCAAATGACTTATCTGAAACCATCGAAAAGCCTCGTCTCGCAGATAAAAGCTTGCCCATCTTACCATGAAGCTCGGAGGAATCTCCATATCCTCGAAGATGATTGCTAGTGAATGATTCCAAGACCAGACGTCATACGAGTTGTCGGCTTCCCCAGTGAATACGCGGGGAAAGGCGTTGTGGAATCCCTGATAGAATCAAAGTCTTTGCCCTAAGATATATACTATAGGTGGGTCCTCTAGGACAGGGTTATCTACACTGGGTTGCTCAACCATGTAACGTACAATTTATAGAATTCAAGGATGTATGCACATAGAAATCTTATGAATGAAACTTAAGACATTACTTATAGTGAGTGCCAGTCTATCTTTGCGAATGTACATGTGGGTTTGTTTATAGAACCTATTTAGCCGATGCTCTGATACCAACTATAACATCCTGGAAAATCTCTTAACATAATTTGTGGAAAAAGATAACCATTGTCTAAAAATAAGGTAACCGAAAATCCATATAAAAAAAACTTTTCAAAACATGTAACATCATGTTATGAGATGTTGAAGGTTGTTTATATAAAAGAAAATTACAGTGTCATAATTTTAAACACATTCAACAAGCCAAAAAAAAAATTTAGTTATCATATGTGTTCTAGTCCCTAAAACATAAATTCCCAAAAGGTCAGTCTACATGTACAACCTCGCAGAAAAACTCAAGCGCTCACTAATCCACTTTGCCTTTGAGCTTACCTACAACACAAAATAACTAGGTAAGCAAAATGCTTAGTATGAACAACTTAACAAACATAACCACATAAACGAAGCAAGAACTTAAACTAACTGTAACTAGGCAGATAACCAACCAAGAATATAATTCTGATGAAACTCAATCCTAACATACAATTTAAGAACGTGCGAGCATCCTCGCAAACTTATGGTTATGCCTCATAACAAAAATTCATATCCTAAAGGTACACTTGCATGCAGAAAATCCTAGAGCATACATACAATCTTAATTCGTAACATAAATTCTTACTTGCTCATTCATATCTTAACATACATACTTAGTCATTCATATCTTAACGTACATACATACTTAGTCATTAATATCTTAACATACATACTTACTTAGGGTTCCAGAGGAACCTTTAACATAACTCAACATATCTTAGCAGATCTTAACATATCTTACCATACCTTAACATATCTTACCATAGTGTAACATATCTTAGCATATCTTAACATACAATACCATAGCGTCGACGGGTGTAAACTAATTACATTGGTTACCTAGACTCCTAGAAGAATTCGACATACTTTCTTAGTCATAGAGATTTGATTCCGGAATTAAATTACTTACGTGTCAAGGGGTTTAATCAGACTCTTCTGTCACAAGTATTAAACCAGACTTTTTACATGTTGTCGTGGCCAATCGACCTTAGTTACATAGTCACCAGTGGAAAACCAGTTTCTTACTTAGTTCCCCGGTGGCTAGCCAAAGTTCACAGTTGTCATGGTAGCTAGCTAGAATCAGAATTAACTTACTTATGTGTCCCAGAGTTTAATCAGACTCTTATGTCACGGGCGTTAAACCTGACTTCTTACATATTGCGGTGGCCAACCAACCTTAGTTACATATTCATTGGTGGGGAATCGGTTTCTTACTAGCTAGCCAAAGTTCGTAGTCATCGCGGTAGCTAGCTAGATTGCTTAGCTTAGTCATGATTATGTGAACCCTCTAGGACCACGGTCTTGAGTAAACCTTCTAAAACTAGTTCAAATTATTATCTTATAACTTAGTTATCTAAACTACTCATTAACGAGTTGTGGCCAAACATATCATAAATTGTGTTACCCAGATTCCTTAGCGCTTGCTTATGGAAATATTTTATCCAGAAGCGAACCTTCCCGCTTAGGTAACACTGTAGTGAAACCACACAGTGACTCAGATTAATTATGGTGTTTAATTAATTAAGTTTATCTCATTAAGTTGAGTGATTAGGAATGAACTTAACAAATTTTAAATACTTTAAAAGCATTTTCTCTTAAATCTTAAAACTTAGATTAAACCCTTGAATTTATAGCCTTATCACATTATTCATTAAAATATTCCTATAAATAATGGTGCCAGAAATTTGGAAATAAATTCTCAATTGCCTACAGAGATCACTTTCTTAAGCCTAAATAAAACTTTCATTACTACTTTTTTATTTTCCTTACAACATAAAATTGTTAAACGCTATCTCCCACTTTATTAAAATTGTAAATAAAAAGGTCCATTTTCAGTAAATTACGAAACTCATAAGTTTTATTATCCAAAATGATTTTATTTTCTCAATTAACCAAATAAACAATTTTAGTCCTATCTCACACAAGAGTACTACTTAACATTTTTCAATAAAATGTAAAACCCCATAATGTTTAAGCCATTTAAATCTTAACCCTTAATCCATAGAAAATTATCTTATATTTACTTTAAGAAAAAGAAACATGATTTGACTAGTGAATTATGACTTAAAGTTTTAAAAAATCAATTCTGTCCAAAACATTATTTGATTTGACAACCCTTTTAGAAAGAAAAAAAACTCACAATCTATGGGGTATATCTTAGTCAACTCCTGCAAGGCTTTTAATTAATATAAAAAGAGTTCAAATAATTAAAACCATCTAAAAATGTTGATTTTAAACTTGTCAAAACATGCACTCTTCAAGCTGCTAGTTTTTCACTCTAGCTTGCACATCAATTACAAAAAGCTTATAACTTGACCTAGACATAACATTTTATGGTGTTTCAAAATGCTAATATCAAGTACTCTTGGTAGCAAACAGTTTTGAACATCTAAATTGGAAAATTTATAACTCCCAAAATATAGTGAATTTTAAAAATTGTTTCATGGGCTTAATATTAAATATGTCCACAACATTCAGTAAAAATTTCAGCCAAAATAAATAATTTTTACCCATTCAAAGTTTTATGGTTGGAACTGCGAAACCCTAATCCAGCTTGCACTAGGTTTTCAAAAATCTTATAACTTGAATTATATATAAAACATTTTTCAGTGGTTCAAGATGTACTCTTTCCAATTACCGCATTTCAAAATTCCTCATTGAATAATTAGGTCATTTTGGTATGATTTGGCCCTTTGGAAGTCACTGAAATTTTTTGGCAGCAAACATGCATCAACCAATCATATGGAACTTTGGATTCCAAACTACCAAACACCACATAAACCACATGCATGCATCATCAACCCACTAAATAACCTTATTACAACCCAAATAACTAAATTAACTCACAAAACAATAATCAAATTCAGATTTGCTAAAGCCATTAAAATGGTATGGTAAGAATCAAGATTTTTACCTCTTTATGTTCAAGCCTTTGGGGTGGTTGAGCTCTTAGGGTTTCAGATCACTTCTTAACACTTAAATCCCTTCCCATAAATACTAAGAAACATATTATAGAGCTAGAAAAAGAAAAAGAGAGGGATGCTTAAAAAAGTGTTTGCTCTAGGGTTTACCTCTTTTAAAAATTTCCTTCTAACCTTGCATGCATGTAGATGATGGTGCTCACACTTGCGTCAACCACACCTAGTTTTGAGATGATGGATGTGGTGAGTGCTAAACCAATATGCATAGAGTTTTAGAACACTTAAAGAGTAGGTAAACATAGGAAGAAGAAGGAAAAGAAAGATGGTAAGAAGAAACAAGAGAACTCATCCTTTTTTTTTAACTTTTGTTCAAGCTTTTTATGAAACCTTCAATGGAGCTTCTTCAACTTTTAAGGGGCTGAGATGAATGGTGTTTCATGAAGTAGAAAAAAATTATTAAAACTATCCATGAAGAAGAGAAAAAGAGATGGAGAAAAATGACATAGTTAGAGCATTTTTACCTAAGGATTTGTAGAGCTTTTTTCTTTCTTCAATGGTGCTCTAAACTTCAAGAGAGAGAAGGGAGCTTTGAGAGAGATGAGTGTGTGCTGAAAAAATCAGATGGAGTAAGAGAGAGGGAGGGGTACGGTTGGGGTCTTGGATGGTGAGAATGAGTGTTGAAGTTAGCTAATAATGGCTATTTTCTTGAAATTCTATTAGGCAAGTTTTTCCCACTCAAGCACTCTAGATAACCAGCCACACAGGCCTCAAAGTGCCCTTAATTTAAATTTTATTAATCCTCAAATAAGCTTGAACATAAGGTCAAAAAGGAATTTAGCATAGTGTATAATTTTGATTAATTTATCTTAGTGAGGAAAATCAATTTAAATAAAATGTGACATCCCCAAACTTATCATATTTTATTATTAAAATACCCTAAAGTTATTATTATTTTTTAAGTTTATGCTCAGACTTAGTTTTGATATAATCATTCAATCAAGAATTTTTTCTCCAAGATTTTTCCCTGATTATGGTTTTTGGCTCGGTCCACGACCAAAGGTCTCAGTTTCTAAAAAACCACACTTATCACAACTCACTACACCTGGAACACAACAACAAAATGGTGGTTCAGAAAGGCGGAATAGAACCTTATTAGATATTATTATATCGATGATTAGTTTCTCATCATTGCCTTTGATATTCTAGGGTTATGCAATAAATTGTCCTCTATACATACTCAATGTTGTTCCATCCAAGTCTATTAAGAAAAACACCATTGCAATTATGGAATGGTACTAAACCTAGTTCACGCCATTTTCGTATATATATGGGGTTGTTCTGCACACGTGGTTAAAGGAAAGATTGGGAAGTTGGAATCACACATGTAAGTTTGAATGTTTGTAGGATATTCCAAAGAAACAAAAGGTGGTATATTTTATAGTCCTAAAGATAAAAAACGTTTGTATCTACAAATGCTAATTTTTTGGAGCATGGCTATATAAATAACCATAAACCTCAAAGTAAAGTCATACTTGAGGAATTGGTCTCTAATAAACAAGGCCAATCACCAACAATGGCAAGAGAAAAACGGCCAGAGGATATCACTAGTTCTAGTCAGAACAATAGAAAGCTTCGTTGTAGTTGGAAGGCTGGTAAACAACAAGTACGCTATGAACATGAAGTTGAGATGCTTGTGTCTGACACAAACAAATATGATCCATTGACTTAAAGAGATGTAATGGAAGATTCTAAAAATGAAAAATGGCTAAACATCATGGACCATATAATGGAATCAATGTACTCAAATTCTGTTCGGACTCGTAAAGATCCACCTGAGAATGTTAAACATATTGGTTGCAAATGGATATTCAAGAAGAAGAGAGGAGAAGATGGGAAAGTAGAGACTTTCAAAGCAAGGCTAGTGGCAAAGGGCTACACATAAAATTAAGGAGTAGATTATGAAGAAATTTTTTCACCTGTGGCCATGCTCAAATCTATCCTCATACTCTTATCCATAACTGCATGCATGGATTATGAGATTTGGTAAATGGACATTAAAACAGCTTTTCTGAATGACTATCTTAATAAAACCATTTACATGTCTCAACCAAAAGGGTTCAAAGATAAAGGTCAGGAGAAATTTTTTTGTTAGCCTCTTAAGTCTATTTATGGACTTAAACAAGATTCGAGATCTTGAAATCTTAGATTTGATGAAACAATCAAAATGTTTTGTTTTGAACAAAGCATTGATGAACCTTGTGTTTACAAACCAATCAAAGATACGATTGTGGTATTCCTAGTTCTTTACGTTGATGATATTCTAGTCATTAGGCAAATATGGTATTCATAGAAACATTATCAAAAGTAAGGAAATGGTTAGTTAAGCAATTCCAAATGAAAGATTTGGGAAAAGGCAAATATATTTTGGGAATTCAGATCTATAAAGATTGAAAGAACAAAATTTCGGCACTGTCTCAAGCAAGTTATATTGATAAAGAGCTAGAACGCTTTGGCATGAAAAACTCAAAGAAAGGCACTATGCCTACCCGACCAGGAGTTAACTTGGCTAAAGAAATTTTTTCACAAACACCTCAAGAAGAGGAGGATATGAGATAGTATCCCTATGCCTCTGCAGTAGGCAATCTAATGTATGCAATTTTATGCACCACACCTGACATTTGTTATGTAGAAGGGATAGTCAACAGTTATCAATCCAATCCTAGATTAAGTCATTGGAAAGCAGTAAAGAATATTCTCAAGTATCTTAGACATACTAGAGATTACATGCTTGTGTATTCAGGTGGAGACCTGAACCCCACTAGATAAAACTGATTCTAATTTTCAATCTGACAAAGATAGTCGAAAGTCGACATCTGGATTAGTTTTCACACTTGGAGGAGGTGCTGTAGTTTGGAGAAGTATTAAACAATCCAGTATTGCAGACTGCACCATGGAAGCTGAATACATATCAGCTTGTGAAGTAGCTAAAGAGGTTGTGTGGCTCAAGAAGTTCTATATTGATTTAGAAGTTGTTCCATGTAACGACCCGAATTTGCTAATCAGGCTTAGGGCCTTGATTAGTGTGCCTGGAGGGCAATAAGTGGATTAATGTGCTTATATGTGAATTTATGTGTATATATGATTATGATGCATGTTTAATTGAGTTAAATGTGCATGTGGGCCCCGTCTGGATATTAGAGGCATAAATGTGATAAATGAGATATATGTTGTATATGTGTGATATGTCTGTACAGCATAATCCGAGACAGTCCTGGGGAGCGATTAGCCGGAGAGTCACAACGGGGTTGAGATTTGGACTCGGGGTGAGTTGAGGGGTAATTTGGGTATCAGATGAATTATGGGGTTATTGGGACATGAAAATAAATATTTGGAGATATATTTGAGGATAGAATGTCTAGGCGGGAATATTTGGGGAATTTGCCATTCTGCCCTCGGGGACGTTTTGCTACCCCGAGCCTTGAGCTAATCCTTTAGACTTAAGTTAAATAAAACAAAAAGGAGAATTGTTTAGAAACTTAGGGAACTGACACATATTTTCTTGAACTGAAGAATAGCTCTTGTCTCTCTCTCTTTCACTCTCTAATGCTAAACTTGAGGGAAATTCAAGGGAATTTGCTGGGAATTAGGAGGATTTCAGCTGGGATACTCTAGGGACTTGAAGCTTGGGGATTGAGGATCTAACTCAGGGATTAAGCTCTGCAAGGAAAGCTTCAATGACTAAGGTTTGGTTTTTAAATTTCTGCTGGTTATGGGAGATTGCATGTTAGCTAAGATTGCTTTGTCTTTGGGGGTTTTAGCTGAGTTTTGGTGCATATTTTAATGGGGTCTTGGTGTTGTTTCTGAGTTGGATTAACTGTGCTGGATATCTGGGAATATTAGTCAAGTTTTAGGATGAATTTTCTTGGAGAAAGGTTTAGAAAAATGGTGAAAAATCTGGGTTCGGTGTCGAGCGCCACGACCCTAGGAGGGGTACGCGCGCGGCCATGGGAGGCCGAGAGATTCATGCGCGCCGCGGCCCGTGTGGGGGTCAGTGGGGAGCTAGCCTCTGTTTTGAGGCTAGCCGCGACTCTTGTGGGTGGGGTCGCGACCCTTAGTGTCAGTTTGGGTTTTAATGGTATTTTAGGCTTGGGAACTCAAGGGGTAAGGCTCGGGATGGATTTTATCATCCGAATTGATAAAATTCAAGGTCCTGGAGATTAAGGATTATGGCTCGGAGTTATTTATTGGGTTAGAATTTGATGGAAGGATATTGTTAATGTGTTGTGGCTAGGGTTTCTGCGAGGCTCATGTTAGAGGACTGTCCTCGGGGCATCGGTGCTCAGGAAGCTCGGAATTCAGGTAAGAAAACCCCTGTGTGTTGAATGGAAATGATATGCAGGGCCGAGCCCTATATGCTAGAATTGCAGAGCGTAGCTCTTTATCTGTTTATGCTTAAATTATGTATTTGTTATTATATCGTGTATGATATTATGTGTGTGATCGGCAAGAGCCGGGAACGGTGTAGACTGAGAACGGCGTGGGGCAGGGAACGGCATCAGGCACGTTGAGTGCAAGGTCGAGAATGGCAAGGGGTCGGGAACAGCGTTGAGCACGTGGGGTGCAAGTTGCCAGGGCGAGTCCCTAGAAGGATACCTTGGATATCCTCACAGTGTGGTACGCGAACCCAGGGCTTGGTAAACGCCTGGGACGGCTAGGCCGTATGTGTTTAGCCATTGGTGGCCTGTTTATATGCTTGACTTGTGTATTGCATATGTTATCTGTTATGGGTTTTCTTGCTAGGCTTCGGCTCACAGATGCTCTGTGGTGCAGGTAAGGGTAAAGAGAAGATCAACCAACCATGAGTACAGCAGGTGTGAGGCGACGTGTACATGTTTGGCCAGCCTGGCTGCCACGGCTAGGGGATTTTGGGAGATGCTTGTAAATGAACTTAGATTTTGTCGTTTAGTCGACTCAGGAAAGTTTTGTGTTGTAAATATTTTTTAAACTATGTTTTGGGATCCCAAGTGTAAACTTTTATGATATGCTATGAAAAACTACTTTCTCTAATGTTTTCTTTTAATTATGGTTTAGTTACACGGTTTGACTTAAAACCTCAGTTAGCGAGTTGAAAGCACGAATTTAAACTCACTTAGTAACAGCTCTAAGGAAGTAAGGGCGTTACATTCCAGGTATGGATCAACCACTTGTTATGTACTGTGATAACAGTGGGGCAATAGCTAATTCAAAGGAACCAAGAAATCACAAGAGGGGAAAGCACATCGAGAGGAAATATCACTTGATCCGAGAGATAGTCGACCGGGGAGATGTTTCCGTCTTGAAGAATGCCTCTGAAGATAATGTTGCAGATCAGTTCACAAAGACTTTATCTATTAAATCTTTTCAGGGTCATGTAAGAAGCATGGGGTTAAGGGAAATGCCTCATTTGCTTTAGGGCAAGTGGGAGATTTCTTTGGAATTGTGCCCTCAAAACAATTGTGTTAGACAATGGTTTTAATTAAATAAATAAATGAATTGGATTATTGTATATATGTAGCTTATGTAATATTATTGCTAATAATGTTAAGTAAATATCAAAAAATTCTCAAGTTCATCTATGTGGTCCCAATCTCATATTGGTATGAGAGGATCGAGATTAAGATATTGAACTTAAATAGTTCGCAGTAAAATAAAGTTATGGAATCTTTAGATTAATTACTGCTATTACAGTCCACTAGTATTATGAATACATGTGACCTAGATCAGGGTTACTAGTGTAGTAGGACACTTTAGTGGAGGTACTTTACATGCATAGAGTATGTAGAACTGGACCAGATGTGATTTAATATTACTTGTTTAATTATCAATTCGTGGTATTATAAAACACATCAACTGATGATCATATACAAACTGATCTTAATCCTGAAGTTACTATGAACTCCTATAGATGTCATTTGATCCTTTGATTCATGCGTTAAAGTTTGTCAGAATAATTAGGCTGTGAACTATTGTTTTGGGGACTCAATGATGTATATGGTTGGGGACATAGCTCAACAGACATGGAATCTATACCTTCTTATAGACTGAATGATGATTCCCTATTGGGTTAGCTTTTGGAACTAAAAAGGTTATTGACGTCAAATTCATAATCAGATTATGAATTATCCTTTACTAGTAAAGTCGATGGTACGCTAGGAATCAAGATATAATTAAAAGGGTAAAACGATAATTTTATTCCCACTTAATTATGAATCTTCAATAGAGAATTAATTTGTATGTAATGATTATATCAATGGACACTTTATGGTTACAAAAAAAGTACTCAGTAAATATATGTCTTTAATTCTCAATAGTTCAGTCTCAAATTTATAGTGGAATAATCATGAGATTAATAAATATGATTATTGAATCAAAGATTTTTGGTTAATAATCTTTTATTTATTGGAGCTTAGAATTATTGGTCCATAGGTCGGCGGGGCAACTCTATCAACAGTAATCAAGGTAAGAGTTGATACAAGGATATTAAACTATGAATGGGCTATTTGAGAGAATATTTATTTTTTGGGATAAATGTACAATTATGTGATAATTGAAGTTGCACAATTTATAATTGCATTTTTACAATTTTGGAAATTGTATAGAAGTAGAAGAAATTGATTTTAATCAATTATTTTATTTAAATGTGAATAGATCAATATGGATAGTCAACATTTGTTTTGATTATTATATTTATTTAATTAATAATAAGATGATAATGTAAATTTAAATTTTGAATTTTGAATTTTGAAAATTAAGTTGTTATCGTTTCCTTAAAAAGATGACACCTTATTTGAATTTCTAATTATTAATTAATTAAAATAAATACACATGAAAATCAAATCCCATTTTTAGGGATATGCCACATGCATAGGGCTTGGACTACTATATGCATGTGGCACTTATGGTTTAATCTGTTATTGGTTTTTTATTTTTATTTTAATTAAATAACAAAACATTTAAAAGGGGTTTTAAAATGGAATGTTAGACTTTGTCTCTTTTGTTTATTATTATTATTAAAGATGATTGATTTTTTTTTATTATTATTATAATAATGTCTATATATTCTATATGATAGAAAATAGAAAGAATAAGTTTTTACATAGAAGAAAAACTATCATCTCTTTCACAAAAGAAAAACCCTTTCTCTCTAGCCTATAATCAAGAGTCTCATGTGTTGAGAATACTTTTGATTCATAAAAATTTATTCCTGTTCTCTATATGTGCACCCACGTCTTGGGTGTATAGAACATCTTGGAAGATCTAGGTGTGAGTACTCTAGCGAGGATAGGAAGATTGAAATATATATGAAATCATTCAAGGATTCTTGATACGCTACAAGAGGTAAGTCATTTCGTATTATTTTTCATATACATATTATACATTGATTAAAATATTGCATATTAAAGGATCCTCATATAAAGTTGTTTATATGAAATTTTTTTGTTGTATACAATACTGCCATTACTGCAATTTCTGCTGCGCACTAGGAACTGTTCCTAACACCTACAACATGAACAACTAGGTAAGCGATAACACTTAGTAAGAATAGCCTTACACATAAGTATACTAAAACCCAGTAATGGGTCAACCTAAGGTTGATATAGCTACCAGTTACTAGGGTATTGGATAAGTTCAAACCCTATCATACAATTTCACAAGTAATAATCATAAAAGAAAATCATGGACTTTGGTTGCACCCATCAATCATAACAACATGCACTCAGAAAATCCCAGACATTCAAGATGTATAACCATATCCGAAATAAATACTTTGGTTGTTTCTAACAACCAAGTTCCCACATATCACAATAACCTGCACTCATAAAATTCACAGAACATTCATGATATATAACACATATCATAATATGCTAAACTCAAAACAATTATGATATATATAACACATATCATAACTAATCAATAGATTAATATCAAGGGATCCAGGCCTTAACCCGACTCCACCATTAATGTCTTTCCTCCAACCCGGACTATATTTCCATTGAATAGAATCCAACCCAGACTATATATATTTTACCATGTCCTGTCTCCAACCCGGACTATATTTTGACCATGTCCTGGCTCCATCCCGGACTATATTATGCTAAGGTTCTGGCTCCAACCTGAACCTACTTACCATTTAGCCTCAGAATGCAAAAGCATTGCAAGAGTGGGTATTAAGCATACCCTGGTCTTAACAACCCAACAAAACTATTGTAATCTACTACTACAAGCACACACTATTATATTCATGTTATAGGCAAGAAGGGAAATGCTAATGTAACGCCTTGGATAGCCAAGACCGCTACACTATGTACTTATAAAGGTGCAAGACTTGCTAACCAAGTCATTAATTTAAAAACGTGTCACTAAACATGTATGAGCTAGGGTTAAAAAGGTTTTGGTCTCAAAAATTTCATTTAATATAATTAAGCAGTTACATACACGGGATCCCAAAAGAAACAGAGTTTAAAAGTTGGATTACAGACTTCACAAATAATACAAACAACTATCAACCATACTAAGGAAAAATGGACAATTTCTGGGGCCCGCGTCCCTGCCTAAACCTCAACCGTGGCGGCTAAGCAACTGGCCATGTACATTCTGCTTGTAGAGCTCTCCAATTCAAGGCTGATCAAGTTTTCCCTTGCCTTTACCTGCACCACGTAGCACCCGTGAGCAAAGGCCCAGCAAGAAAACATGATGTGCAACACAAGCAGTAATAACATATAATAAACTCATTAAGCATGAACCCTCATCATATAATCCACATTAATCATTCAGCATATATTCAGAATCATGGATGCAATCAAACACTTATAACACATAATAGTCAGGGTTGACAACTTAGGCCGCACCCTCTGTTTACCCCACTGATTCTAGCCCACTTAAACCGAGCTCAGTTATATTAAGCTGTCCTCGGCTACCAGTGGCCAAGCCGCCCTGTGCGCTAGTGTAACCCTTGGCACCCTTAGGCCGTTGGTTCACTAATTAGCTTGCATGGCATAATTCCATCTTTTCAAGCATACACAATAGGGTACCCTTAGTCCCATAACATATATTCAACCAGGTGCAGTTTTCTTACCTTTAATCTTTGCAGTTACTGATTATGAGCAACGCTCCTCAAGCACGATCCATTCCCGAGCCCTAGGTTTTATCATCTAGTCACAACCAAAGTATAGGGTTCCATTAATATTCAGATAAGGATTTCTTGATACAAAACTAACTTCCGGGAATCCGAATTCCACCAAGCACGGTGGTGAAATCGATCCCGAGCATTCTAGACCACATTCCCATGCCTAAGATCCCCAAATGTTCAAGTGTGCACCTAAGGGCTGCGGCCCTTGAAGCTTAGCTAGGGCCCTGCCCTCAAAACACAACCAAGGGCATGCCTGAAAGAAGACACGCGCCGCGGCCCTTGCTTTGGGCGCTGCGGCGCTCACCCTTGGCCGAGCCCTCCTGACTCATCTTCATCCTAGGGACGCAGCGCTCTGCAATAGAGCCGCGACCCTTCCCTTTGTGCCCAGAAAACCCACCATTTCCAACATCTAAACCTCATCCAAAGCCATCCCAAAGCTCCCCAATTCAAAACCAATTAATCCCAACAACTTTAGAATGACTTAAAAAACATAATTCAACAAAAAAATCCCAGCCTAACACACATTAAAATCTCTCTTCAATTTCTGAAACTCAAGAACTTCAAAACACCCAACCAACCATGCAAAACTCGAATTTAAGCTTCTACATCATGAATTAAAACTTAACTCTTCAGCTGAACTCCTTTTCTCAGCAGAATCCCTGTTAATTCCCAAGTTTTCCAGCTCCAATTCAACCTTAAACATCAATATCACAATCACCTCATTACTCAGCCAAAAGCTCAAAGTTTCTAACTTCAAAACACATTTTAATTCTTACCTTAGCCTTGTTTAAATGTTCCTTGACTAATCCTTGAGCTAGCCTCTAATCTCCCCTCTAAATTCCTCTGAGATCCCAGCTCTAATTCCATCAAATTCCCTCTGTTTTCTTCTTATGTTTTTCCGTTAGAGAGAATAGAGAGACAAGGCTGAGAATGAAGGGTCGGTTTAATTTTCTGTCCACTATTTTCCTTAAGCTTCAGTCTAATCTTATCCCATTGAGTCAATCCCAAGGCTCGGGGTGCCGGAAACGTCCCCGAGGGCAAAACTGTAAAATTCCCCAATGTTCCCACCTAGACTTCCTAACCTCAAATATATCTCCATATATTTATTTTCATAACCCGATAGTCTAAATAACTACCCGATACCTAAAGCACCTCTGACTTATCCAAAGTCAACTATTAAGCCCTGTTGTGACTTTTCCTGCTATCTAGCCCTAGGATCACCTCGAGTCGTGCTCTGCAACCCTACCCACATAATAATGTGGTTCTCACAAATACCATATATATATCACGTTAACATTAATATAGTCATACAAGCATTATTAATCATATAATTATGCATTTAAGTCAATAAAGTCATTCAAATCACATTGTACCCAATAATGCCCTCTCGGCACACTATTCAAGGCCCTTAAGCCTCATTAGTAAATTTGGGGTCGTTACAGCTAACTTACCTTGGGTCCTTAGTTCCCAGCTGGATCCTTAATACCGCTATTCGCCTTTTCCTTTGGCGGTTACTATAATTAGTACAGTTGTCTCAAATTAAACTATGGCATATTCTTATAGCTAATATTCTACAATAGTTGTATGCAATAAACTCTCAGAGACTGTATGTTGTAGCCTCTTATACACTTCCTAGTGTATAAGGCCAGATTTTTTTTAAGTCTTTAAGTTATCATAGGAAAATTAGCATCACTGTAACACCTTCTCTGTACCGTGTGTTTTAATATTCTTTCAAGGGAGAACTTTGTTATTTAATAACATGTAATTTGGTTTTAGAAAAGGGTGTTTTAACAAATCGCATCTTTAGAAAAATATCATAACTCTTTGCTCTTTTACGAAGTTCACCACTTTCTTTCATAATACCAAAATACTTATTTTAGACTCTTTATTTATTATTATTTTGACAAAGTCATCATTCTTAACCTAAACTCCCATCTTTACCAATTTTAACGATAATCAATAACCTCTTTGGTGGAATTTTTTAAAAGAAGGGAAATTTGACCTTTAATTTATAAAAATGGTAAAAATCACATTTTAATTATCTCAAACTGATTTTTGATTGATTTAACCTCCAAATCCTTAGTTACTTTTATAAAAGAACCATTTTTCCCATTTTCCATAATTTTTATTTTACTATTTGATTTAAGATGATAAAAGTCTCATTTTTAAACATTTTCCATAAGTTGAGATTTTGGCCAAAGCCCTTAAAATATCGTTCACACATTTTGTGTCATAAGGATGTGAACTAGGCAAAAATCTTGCGTCAAAACTCATTTTATTTTAGGAGAACTAACCTCCCAAAAATCAATTTTCGATATGGTCATAAATTACTACTTTTTAGATTTTAGGGAAAACGTAGAAAATTTATTTCTCTTAAACCATGACATGATTTTCTCATAACTTTTACAGGTGTTCGGATAAATATCTTAACTAACTTCCTTCAAATTTTTATAATTTTTTGGAAAGTAAAGCCCATTCAAATTATTAAATAAATTTGGGCAGTGCGTGCTTCCAAAAGTTTTTTCTAGATTTTAGGGTAAACTTTGAAAACAATTTATCTTAAAACATAAAATAATTTCCTCTAAAATTTTACAGGGACCCTTATACATGTATCAACTAACATACTATCAAATTTCATATCTTTTAGAGTAGTAAAACCCGCTCAAAAGATAAAAAAATCTGGGCAGTGCATGCTGCCCAAATTTTTTCCAAATTTCCATCACAATGCCAAAAAATGCATAACTTGGGCTTAAAAAAATAACTTTTTGTGATTTTACAAAGCCTAACATCAAGTAATAACAAAGCACTATAAAAATACACAAATTATTTTCACAAAATTAGGCAGGAGGGAGAGATCTGACTCGTTGGAAGCCAGACCACAAATTTTGGCAGCATGCATTTTTTACTCACACTTAACCACAACAAGCGTTTCTAGCATAAACCCTAGTCACAGGCATGCATGCAATTCATCGTATCATACAATCTCAACCTTAAGCAACAAATAGGCTCCAAAAACTATTGAAATTCCCTATACAACCAGATCTACAAAAATCAAAGAAACAACCATGTATATCTACCTTTTGAAGCCGTAGCTTTGGAGATGTATTCCTTAGCTCTTCAAAAACTTCCCTTTGTGCTCTACACTCTCAAAACCAAGCCCCAAGTCCCACATGAAAATTTTTAAGAAAGGATTTGGGTAGGAAGAACTTAGATGAGGCACAAGTACATGCAAACTTACAAATTACCTTGCTTTATTTGATCACAAAGGTGCTCAATCTTTGAGATCCAACTAGTAAAAGCTTCTCTTGAACCCTAGAACACAAGATCAATGCCATGCATGGCTATTAGATTACCTACATGCACAAGGAAAACCCTAGGGTTTCGGGTTTGAAGGGAAAGAGAAGGAAAATGTACAAGGGAACATTATACTTACAATAGACAAGGAAATCTCTTCTTGAAGCTTTTTCTTCTCCAATGGAGAAGAGGAGTACTAACTTTCTAGGATTTGAATTTTTTCAGCAATGGAGGATAGAGAGGGAGAGTGCATCGATTTTGGGACAGAGGGAGAGCTAGAGAGAGATAGTTTTAGAAGAGAAAATGATTAAGCTTTAACTTGTGTAAAAAAGGTATGAGACTATTCCCATTCCTTAGCTTTTGGGGTATGTAACCTAGCTTATGAGAGCCCTAGGGCCTACCCCTAGACCATGTCGTCCACCTCTCTCTCTCTCTTCCCTTTTGAAATTACCTTTACTCCCTTGCTTAAGTTATGTAACGTCCCAAATTTCCTAATAAGGCTTAGGGCCTTGATTAGGGGGCCAAGATGGAAAATTACAGAAATTAAGTGATTATGTGATATATATGCATATCATTATACGATTATGTGAGTTATATAATAATATGACTAGATATGCATGTTTAGGTGTATTAAATATTCACGTGGGCCCATTTCTAATTTAAAGGGAAATTCTTGTAATTTGGGCTGTTACAGGTATATTTGGCATAGATGTGATATATGTGTGGGACCACATCATAATGTGGATATATTTTGGTTACTCGGCACGAGACGATCCTAGGGAGCAAGCAAGTGAGAAAGTCACAAAGTGACCCATACTTGACTCGAAGTGAGCCAAGGGGTATTTTGGGTATTTAGTACATTACTGGGTTATTGGGTAATGAGAATAAATATTTTATGATATATTTGGAGTTAGTGAGATTAGGAGGAAATTCTGGGGATTTTGACTATTTGGCCCCCGGGGACGTTTTTGGGGTACATCGAGCATTTGGATTTTCTTGAGGTTACTTAAGCTCGAAGTAACCTATCTGAAAGAAAAATACGTTCATTACTCTCTCTTTCCCTCTCCCGTTCATTCATTTGAAGCCTGATACCATTTTTTAAGGAAACTCGAGTTTTAGGGATCGAATTCAAGCAAGGTTAGAGCAATAACGATTCTATGGAAGATTAGAGGCTTGATAGCAGGAGAATTTTACTGGAAAATGACTTGATCAGAGGTAATCAAAGCTTTTAGTTCTGAGTTTTTGAGTTCTTAAGCTTTGATTGGATTTTATAGTTTTGATGAGTTTTTGATTGGATTGTAACTTGGGTTTTGATGGTTTTGGTATGTTGAGTTGATGGGGAACTTTTTTTTTGGGATTTGGATATGTTTGGATAGAATTATGGAGGGATTTGGCATGGGAAAAATGAAGAAAAAACTTAGTTTGCAGGTCGAGCCACGACCCTATTCTTCGGGCGCCGCTGCTCGAATTGGGTGAAGGAGAAATAGGTGGCTATGGAGCACTTGGTCCGCGGCACCTGATAGGGCGTGCTATGGCGCTTGTGTAGGAAAGAAGGAGGCATGAGCCTCTGACTTGAGCGGGCCGCGACTCAAATGTTTGGGGGCCACAACGCTTATGGGATTTTTGGCCTTGGGGAGGTTTTGAGTGTGGGAACTCAAACCTAAGGGCTCGGGATCGATCCTACTACCTGACTTAGTAGGATTCGACGTCTCGGAGGCTAGGACTTAGTCTAAAAGCCTGTGTTGACTCGTTATTGATGAGATTCTATATTATTGTTGTGACTAGGTTATCGTTAGGGGCTAGGAAGCGGGATCGTGCTCGAGGGTCGTTCATTTGTAACCTATTCTTGGACAAAAGGTAAGAAAACTACACCTGGTATATGATACATGTGTTTATTGCTTGGCCTAAGTTGTTGAACAGGAACATGAATAGGGCATGAACGCCTGAGTATGTGCATGATTATGATTATGCTTGTGATTGTTGATTAAGCATATTGAATGTTGCGTATTTGGAAATTTGATATACGATGAAAGCTTGTTAACATTATATAATTGAGAAAAGCATTGACTTATTTGTCGAGGTCGACAATAGCGCCAAGCGCTGGTAAAAAATCATTGACTTATTAGTCAAGGGTGGCAATTGCGTGTTGAGCGCTAGTCATTTTGGTTAGACTAACGAGGAGCTCATCATACGCTTGTCTGACCTAATGTTCGTGGAAAACTTAGCACCAGGTACACTGGGCCAGCTCTAAGAGTGGTTATATAAAGGATAGGGCAATGGGCCTTAGGATGACTTATTAGTCCCATATCCTAGGGCTGGCCCCAACATTGACTTATTAGTCAAGGACGGCCTTAGCATGTTTAGTGCTGGTCGTAAAGAATTGACTTATTAGTCAAGGATGGCAACAGTGCACTGAGCGCTGGTCCATATTGTTATGCCTAATTAGGAGCGTGATACATGCTTGACCGACCAATTGATCGTGAGAAAACTAGAGTGTTAGGCACACTTGGCTAGTCCCAAGGCTATTTTTCTAGAGGATAGGGAAAAGGGCCCAGGGGTGACTTATCAGTCCCATATCCTAGGGCGTGGAACCTCAATATGATTTATTAATCAAGTAATTTGGGCATTGGACCTGATATTATTCTTTGATAAGTTATCTGGGGCTATTGGCCCTTATGAAATTGCAGTCATTTATATGAATGGTATGCATGCATCAGTAGGGTTATTACTGCTAGGCATGCTTATTATGATTTGGTAACATGTTATTTTCTACTTATGAGCATGTTTAAGTTTTCTTGTTGAGCCTTGGCTCATGGGTGCTTTGTGATGCAGGTAAAGGGAAAATAAAGTTGGACCATCCTTGACTTGGAGAGCTTAGGTGACGATGTGTAAATATGCGGCTGCTTGACCACCACGGCTAAGGGTTTAAAGAGGAACAAGGATCAAAGCCTATTTTGCCGGTTAGGTCGGCAAGTTGTAACCTTTTCATTGTAATTAACCTTTTAAATATATTTTGGGATCCCATGTATGAAGTAAACGTTTTTATGTAACTATGGTACCTTTGACCAAACTTTTTAACTATAAACCGTTAATCAGGTTTAGTTACACGACTATGTCCAAATAACTCATTTAGCAAGTTTAGTACTATTTAAAATACACACTATAACGGTCCTTGAGTAGTAGGGTGTTACAACTTAGTATCAGAGCGTGCCAATGTTAAGGGTTCCAGAAGACAAGCTGGGCATGTACACTCGTCACTATAGACAAGCTCCACTCAGGGTATGGTGACTATTTATGTGGTTATGTGTTTAACTACTTACATAGGATATAAATGTCTTACCTGCATGCCTTATTAGGAAGCATGAGATATTCTGATAGTGCCTGACCCTTGATTGTTGATATGATTATGTGATTACATATTCAGTGAATTTATGAATGTGTTATCTGCGTGCTAGAGTAAAGAGCATGATATTTTGTTGGCAAGAGCAGGGGTTATTAATTGATGCATGAATTTATGGGAATGTATTTTAGCACTACAGTGGTATGTGAATGTGGTGTTGTTTGGTTTTCCAATGGGGAAAGGTTTTTGGATGTGCTCATCATGCTTAATGAGTCAAGTTATTGATTGCAGACTAATTAAAGGTTATGTACCCAAGGCAGTTAATGGGACCCGGTGGTGTTTATTTTGAGGTTGGGAATTATAGCCAGGACTTGAGCCCTCCGCCTGCCCCTTAGAATTGGCAGTAGGTGTTTACAGATATGCAATAAGATTGCAAAGGCAAGAGGAAGAGATCAGGTGTTTAAAATAGCAGGTTCTTTCAAGGAACACATCTTCCTTTGTTATGCCATTAATGACACCAGTATTGGCTCAGCCTAGGGTTGAGAATAGGTGGGAATTTCTATGTGAAATATTTCAGGAATATTACCCTCCAGTTTTTGAGGGAGACCTAGATCCATTTAAAGCTGAACAATGGATGGGCATGATCAATTCCATCCTCGGTAGTATGGGGGTGGTAGGTCACGATAGGGTGATCTATGCTACATATGTGTTGCGGGAAGATGCCCGGATGTGGTGGGAAGTGGTATCCCAGACACTAGATACAACTACAATTAATTGGAAAGAATTTAGGTGGTTGTTTAATGAGAGATATTACTGTGATGCAGTTAAGACTGGAAAAACAAATGAAATTCTGAACCTGGTTCAGGGAAATACAACAGTTCAGAGTATGTTAACAAATTCAATGGGTTGGCCAAGTATGCTTTTGATATGGTACCCACGGATGTGCACTACAACAAAATAGAGGTTTTATGACTTTATTTGGGAGACATTGGAAGTCTACAATGTCTCCCAATTGGGGAGACGTTGTTGCTAGGGTCATTGTAGGTATATATCCCACGTCTCCCATTGGGAGACGTGCCTCACTTCCCACGTCTCCCATTGGGAGAGGTTGAAAGTAAAACGTTGACTTTCAACCTCTCCCATTGGGAGACGTGGGAAGTGACTCACCTCTCCCAATGGGAGACGTGGGAAGTCCCTAGGAGACATCCAACGTCTCCCATTGGGAGAGGTGAGTCACTTCCCACGTCTCCCAGTGGGAGAGGTTGAAAGTCAATGTTTGACTTTCAACCTCTCCCACTGGGAGACGTGGGAAGTCTCCCACCTCTCCCAATGGGAGACATTGAAAGTCTCCCACATTTAAAAAAAATAAATTAAATAAATTTATAATTAATATTATTTTAATTTGATTTAATAATTAATTAAATTGAAATAATATTAATTTAAATTGAAATTATTTTAATTTAAATTGAAATTATTTTAATCTAAATTTAAATTGATTTAATAATCAATTAAATTGAAAGAAAAAAATAAATTTGTTAGACATATACAAGAAATACAATATTTGTTAGACATATTCAAAATGAACAAATATTGCATTGTGTATGAAGAAAGAGTTAAAAAAAAAAAACCTATCAACGAGGTCGGTAACTTTGGATTATCGGCAACATATATGTTGCTCATTATTGTCGCAACTCATCAATTTGTGCCTCTGTATATGATGTGCTTGTTAGCTGCAAGAAATATAAAGTAAAATATATTAATTAATTATTTGATTACATTTATAGTTTCAAAAATAATTTGTAAATTTTAATTAATAATACCGTTCTCAAGTAATGCCCGGGACTCGCATGTTCAATCAAGTAATGCCCATTCTCAACTAATCGTTTATTATCCTAAATAATATCGGGCAACATTTCCCCTATAATAGTGACATAACCATCTGCATGTGAATAGTAAAACAAACAATTCAAACAACATACAATAAGTTTCTTCCTTATAGAATGCCTATATAAAATTAATTGTTTATTATCCTAGATAAAATCGGGCAGCATTTCCCCTATAATAGTGACCTAACCATCTACATGTGAATAGAAAAACAAACAATTCAAACAACATACAATAAGTTTCTTCCTTATAGCTCCGCAGCACACAGTCAAATTTCTCAGAACCTACTTCACTAATACACACAAGTTCTTAACCTTCTGTTATCACCGCAACACACAATTTTAATCTCAGAACCTACTTCACTATGGATGAATATTTAAGATATTCAAACTCCTCTAACATTTGTTTAATAATATTAAAAGTAGAAGTAAGAGAATATATATTTACCTCTTGCAACTAATAATCCAAAAGCTAGCAAAATTACTTCAAGTAGTAATCTAATTCGCTATTAAATCCACAAACCAATATAAATAAATTAATAAATAATAAATAAAATATCACTAAATATCTAGCAATATATAACTTATTATTATAATTTTAGAAACTTAATTACCTCAAATGTGTGATTGATAGATATAGAAGTTTTGATGCAAAGTACTCTCTAAAATCTCACCACCAAAATCACAACCTACGAAATTAAATTAAATAATATGTTAAACATTACTAAACAAATATCACTAAATTCCTAATAAGTAAATGATTGGTAAACAAATAAAAAAAAACTCCAATGAGCCACTAATTATAACCTAAACAAAAAATCAATAAAAAATTTCATAACCTAAAATCTCAATAATCAACAAAAACATAAATTTTTTCATATATTTATATTTTTATAATTATTTAATAAATTTATTTTAACATAATAACTATATATATATAACAAAATAGTTAGAATTTAAAAAAAAAGAAGTTTAAATATACATACAAAAATATATCTAAATTTCGAAATAAATAATGATAAAAATTAAAAAAAATCATGAACATATATATTATAATGAAATATATACAATGTGATAGGTTAAATTAAAAAAAAACTATGAAATCTTAAATCTATAAAAAACCTCCATGGAAAAACAAATAAATCTAACAATGTATAGAAAAAAATGCATAAAAATGTAAAACTAACACAAAATCATGTATATTACTCATCCTAATGCTAAACCTATGATTTTTTATCAAAATAATTAACTAAAATTCATAAAAATTAAAAAAAAACTAACCTTGAAAACCCTAAAATCGCAGCCCCCTTTCGTGCTCTTTGTTTGGTGTGCTCTCTCTGTTTGGTGTTATGAGGAAGAAGAAGACCCAAAATTCATTAAATGGCCAGGGGGACATCCAACGTCTCCCACTAGGAGACGTGGGACATGTGGCACGTCTCCCACTGGGAGACATTGAATGTATAGAGGGGTGCATCCAACGTCTCCCACTGGGAGACGTGCCACGTGTCCCACGTCTCCCAGTGGGAGACGTTGGATGTACCCCTCTATACATTCAATGTCTCCCAGTGGGAGACGTGCCACGTGTCCCACGTCTCCCAGTGGGAGACATTAGATGTCCCCCTGGCCACTTCTCAACCTATTTCCAACGTCTTCCACCATTTTTAATGTCTTCCAATTGTAGTCATTAATAAAAACTTTCAATGTCTTACACCATTGGACATTTAAAACCCCTGATAAGTTTTAATGTCTTACACCAATGGTGTAAGACATTGTAGGGAGTCATTGCATATAAAATTTGTTGTAGTGGTGGCTCAGAAAGAATGATTTATCCAGGGATTGAATTCCAAAATAGCTCAGGGCATCAGAATCGCCCCAGCACATGAGATCTCTACCTATGCTTAGGTGGTAGGGAGGGCCATTGTTGTCGAGGGCACAAGAAATGAGATTTGGAGAGAGAGTGCCGAAGAGCACGGAGCTCAGGCAGAGGCAGAGGCCCTAGTGATCAGGAAAGAAAAATTATCAATGTATTCAGTACCTCTAGATTAGAAATGTGTTTCAAAGTGCTCAGATAGGCCAATCTTGGCTAGGACGAGGATTGGAAACTCTACCCAGAACGTACTCAGTGCAAGAGACGCCATCTTGGAGGATGCCGAGCAAAGGCATGTTTCTCATGTGGGATGGCTGGGCACTTCAAGAGGGACTTGCCAGGGCTAAAGAAGGATGAACCAAAGGAGGCGGATAGCTCGACTCCATCTCGAGTGTTTCCTCTGACCCATTCAGAGACTGAGACTGAGGCTAGTTCCTCAGTGGTGGTAGGTCAACTTCCTAGTTATGATTCTTGTATTGTACTGATTGGTTCCGGTGCCATGTTGTTCTTTGTTTTGTTGCATTTAGTAGAGGCACATACTTAGTATGTGGATTACGTGGTTATGTTGTGATGAGAATTTTGAACCCTATTGGTAACTTTTAAGAGATGGGTTAGATTAGTGTGGGAAAAGACTCATCAGTTGACTTGATGGAGTTGGTTATGACCAACTTTGAAATTATCTTGGTTATGGATCGGTTAGCCAAGTACGGGGCAATGATAGATTACAAGAAAAAGATGGTAACCCTGAGCTTGAAGGTGAGAAACCTTTTTTATTTGTTGGCATTATGCATGAACCTCGTATACTTATGATATCTGTACTTAGAGCTAGGTATCTATTGTAGGAGGGACGCATAGGATTCTTAGCTAGTGTGGTGGATACCACTTACGTCATGCCAGTGGGACCAAGACTGTAGCGACCCAAATTTTCTAATAAGGCTTAGGGCCTTGATTAGCGTGCCTGGAGGGCAATAAGTGATTTATTATTATAATATGTGAATTTTTATGAATATGTGATTAGAGATGGATGTTTAGGTGAATAAAATATGCACGTCGGTCCCGTTTGGTTATAGGGGCATGTTTCTAATTTTAGCTTGTTGAGGGCATAAATGTGATAATTGTAATAATTGTGATATATCTAAGTTGCACGATCCGAGACAATGCTAGGGAGCGGTTAGCTAGAAATTCACAACGGGGTCGAATACCTGACTCGGGGCGAGTCGAGGGGTATTTCGGGCGTTAGATGTTTTATGGGGTTATCGGGTTATGGAAATAAATATTTGGAGATATATTTGAAGTTAGAATGTTTGGGAGGGAATATTCGGGAAATTTACCATTTTTCCCTCGAGGACGTTTTTGGCACCCCGAGCCTTTGAGGTAACCTTAGAAACTTAAGTTAAAAAAACAAACAAAAGAAGCACTCAGGAATTAAGGGAAACCGACTCACTCTCTTTATCTCTCTCTATCTCTCAGTTCCCTCTTCTCTCTTGGAAGCTTGATGAATTTTGGTGAAATCTAACCAGAGATTAAGGATTTCAAGCTGGGATTTTGGGAGCTAGAAGCTTGGAACATAGGGAATTAATTCAGGGATTCAATTAACCTCAAGGTAAGCTTTTAAATTTGTTGAATTGTGTAGGCTTTCTACTGGTATTTTAGAGTGTTGCATGTGAGTTAGATGAAGAATCATCTTTGAGTTCTAGATGATGTTTGGGGTTAGTTTCTATTGGGTTTCGTTGCTAGGATCACTCTAGAACTGTTGTGATGATTGAGTTGGATTGCTAGGTTGATTTTGGGGTAAATTGGCTGGGTTTTCGTGGTAAAAATGGAGGATTTTTCTGGGTTCGAAGGGTCAGGCCGTGGAATTGTTCTCGTTGAGTCGCGACCCTCTAGAATAGGTTAAAGGCCAGGATGAGGGGCGGGCCACGACGCACCTGCTCTGTTTTGGGGTTAGAGGTCTCTGGTCGAGGCGAGCCACGGCATGGCCTCATGGGGCTGCGGGACATAGTGTGCTTTTGGGATTTAAGGAGGTTTTAGGCTTGGGAATCCAATAGTAAAGGCTTAAGATGGATTTTATCACCCGAATTGATAGAATTAAATGTCTTGGAGACTAGAATTAAGACCCAAAGTTTTTTAATGGATTAGAAGTTGATGGATGGATATTGTTGATGCGTTGTGACTAGGGTTTCAGCTTGGCTCGGACTAGGGGACTGTGCTCGGGATATCAGTGCTTGGAAAGCATGAGACACAGGTAAGAAAATGGTTGTACCCGTAGAGCAGGGCAAGGCCCTATAGTTTGTATTGCAGGGCATGACCCTATATGATTGTGTTGCAGGGCGTACCCCATTGAATATGTTGATACTTGTTTAAGTATTTGTTTAATTATGCTATGTGGGCATATATATGAATGAACGGCAAGAGCCGGGAATGGCAAAGGCCGAGAACGGCAAGGCCGAGTACGGAAAGAGGCCGAGAGCAGCGTTTAGCACACGGAGTACGAGTTTCCAGGGCGAGACCCTATAGAATACCTAGGATATGCTCTCGGTGTAGACCAAGAACCCAGGGCCTGGTAAAGTGCCTGGGACGGCATGGCTGTATGTGTTTAGCCCATTAGAGGTTTAATTGTATGCTGAATTATAGATATGCATATGTTATTTGCTTGTGTGAGTTTTCTTGCTCGGCTTCGGCTCACGGGTGCTCTGTGGTGCAGGTAAGGGCAAGGGAAAGGTCGACCAACCATGAGTACGGAGAGCGTGAAGCGTCACGTACATCTTTGGCCTGCCTAGCTGTCACGACCATGGTATTTTTGGGAGACGCTTGTATTAAACCTAGTTTTGTCGTTCAGTCGACTTTAATCATATTTTGGCATTGTAAATATTTCTAAACAAGCATTTTGAGATCCCGAATGTTAAACACTTTATAATTTTCAATGAATGGTTGTATTTACAAATTATGTGGCTTTGCCTATGGTTTAGCTACACTTTTTTCTTAAAACCTCAATTAGTGAGTTAATTGCACGTTTTAAATTCACTTAGTAACGACTATAAGGAAGTAGGGCATTACAACTTGGTATCAGAGCGAGCCAAGGTTTGTGGTTCTTGAATATTGACCGAACATGTACGCTCGCTGTCAGTGACGAGCTCGACTCAGGGTTGGTTGGTAATAATTGACTTATATGCTTGAATATGTGCTTAAATGCCCTGTTTGCCTGCTTAATTGATATAGAGCATGATGAATGAGTTAACATATCCAATGATGCCAGGGCATGGCCCGTTGAGTGTAATATGCTATTTGTATGTTTTTTGGATTTCTGTTATGATTGGCTGAGGTGTTTTGGAGGTGGTTTTGGATGTTGTTATCATGCCTGATAAGCGGCGTCATTGATTGCAGGCATATTGTTAAGATGCCTTGAAAATCATCAAGACTTTACAATAGTAGGGCTGAGGATGACAACCAGGTTCAGGACACTCCAACTGCCCCCACAGAATTGGCAACAGATGTTTGTCAAAATGGAAGAAAGACTACAATGAACAAAGGAAGAACTTTGACAGCTGAGGTAGCAGGACCCTCCTCAGGTCACTGGATTGCCAGTTCTGCAGGTTGTGGCGCCAGTGCCGGTTCAGCCTGTTATGGAGAACAAGTGGGAACCTTTGTATGAGAGCTTCAAGAAGTAGCATCCTCCAACCTATGATGGTGGACCAGACCCACTGCGAGCAGAGCAGTGGATGAATATGATTTCCTCCATCTTGGACTTTATGAGGGTGGTAGGGAACGAGAGGGTAGCTTGTGCTAGCTACATGTTCAGAGAAGATGCCCGCGTCTTGTGGGATGTAGTGACTCAGAGGAGGAATGTGGTAGTTATGACTTGGGAGGAGTTCATAAACATCTTCAATGAGAAATACTATAGTGTTGCAGTTCGAGCTGCGAAGGTTGACGAGTTCATCACCCTGGCTCAGAACCGGTTGACCGTTACAGAGTACGCCTTGAAATTTGACCGGTTAACAAAGTTCACGCCGGATTTGGTGTCGACTGATGCGGCAAGAAGAGATAGATTTGTGTGGGGGTTGAATGTTATGATCGTCCGTGATGTGAAGATTACTTTAGACCCAGAGACTACTACTTATGCTCAGGTCGTGGATAAGGCCTTTACCACTGAGGGGTCCGAGGATCAGATTTGGAGAGAGAGTGCTGATAGGCGCGATGCCAGGAGGACGGTGCCTCGTTTAATTTGATCCAGCCAAGGTAGTGGCTCCAGTGAGCATAAGAGAAAGGTCCCATATTCTTTTGTTCCTCCTAGCTCGGATAGGAGGGAACGGGGTGCTTTTAGTGGATGTCATGGCGGAGGTGACAAGTGGAGGAGTTTTCCAGTATGTCCTCGGTGTAGACGACGACATCAGGGGGAGTGCAGTATCAGGGCCTGTTTTATCTATGGGAGTACCAATCATCTGAAGAAGGATTGCCCACAAGCCAGGAAAGAGGAGCCGAAGTAAGGCAACAGTCTCGCTCCTGCCAGGATGTTCACCTTGACTCAGACTGAGACTGAGGCTAGCCCCTCTGTTGTGACAGGTCAGATTTCTAGTGTTGAGTTTTCTTATACTACATTGTTTGATTTTGGAGCTACTCATTCGTTTGTGTCTGCTAGAGTGATAGATCAGTTGTGTAGACGTAGTGTTTTTAGACTTTGTTTCCGGCTAAGGAATTTGTAGTCTCTAGGGGATGGATTAGAGATTTGCTAGTAGAGGTAGATTGTAGGGAGTTGTCTGTTGATCTGATTGAGCTTGCGATGGATGACTTCGATATGATCCTAGGGATGGATTGGTTATCGAAGTATGGGGCGATGATTGACTGCAAACACAGGATGGTGACATTTGAACTAGAAGGGGAGGTACCCTTAGTATTTGTGGGGACGGTTAGTGGACCGCGAGTACCTATGATTTTAGCATTGAAGGCTAGAGACCTGATGCAGGAAGGTTGCATAGGATTCCTAGAAAATGTTGTGGATACCTCTAGGGTTGTGTTGGTTGGACTGGGTGAGAACAGATTGGTATGTGAGTTTCCAGATATATTTCCAGCAGATCAGCCAGGGTTGCCGCCACAGCGGGAGATTGAGTTTGTTATAGAGTTGGTGCTAGGGGCAGAGCCAGTATCTTGGACACCTTAGAGAATGGCTCCGGCGGAGTTGAAGATTTAGTTCCAGGAGTTACTAGATTTGGGGTTCATCAGATCGAGTTTCTCGCCATGGGGTGCTCCAGTGTTCTTTGTCAAGAAGAAGGATGGATCTCTTAGGATGTGTATTGAGTACAAGGAGCTGAACAATTGACCATTAAGAATAAGTATCCACTACCTAGGATCGACGATTTATTTGACCAGCTATAGGGAAGGACAGTGTTTTCCAAGATTGATCTTCGGTCAGGTTACCATCAGTTAAGGATTAAAGAAGAGGACATACCAAAGACCTCTTTTCGCACGAGGTATGGACACTATGAATTCCTGGTTATGTCCTTTGGATTAACCAATGCCCCAACAACTTTTATGCATATGATGAGCAGGGTTTTAAAGGACTACTTGGATAGGTTTGTACTTGTATTTATCGATGACATTCTGGTGTACTCTCAGTCAGAGACATAGCACGAGCAACATCTATGTTTGGTATTGCAGTGGTTGAGGGAGCATAGGCTATATGCTAAGTTTAGCAAGTGCAAGTTCTGGCTACCGCAAGTTACATTTCTAGGCCATATTGTTAGCAAGGAGGGGATTCTGGTTGACCCAAGTAAGATTGAGGCAGTGAGAGATTGACCTAGACCGAGCAATGTTCCTGAAGTGAGGAGTTTTTGTTTTGGGATTGGCAGGATATTATCGGCGGTTTGTTGAGGGGTTCTTCAGGATAGCTATGCCATTGACTGAATTGACAAGGAAGAAGACTAAGTATGTTTGGACAGAAAGATGTGAGAAAAGTTTCAAGGAGTTAAAGCGGCGACTGATCACCGCGCCAGTGTTGAGTCTGCTGACAGATAATGAGAAGTTTGTGGTTTATTGTGATGCTTCCAAACAGGGTTTAGGGTGTGTTCTAATGCAAGTCGGAAAGGTGATAGCCTATGCATCGAGACAGTTAAAGGAGTATGAGCAGAGATATCCCACGCATGATCTAGAGTTTGCAGCGGTGGTATTCACACTTAAGATTTGGCGACATTATCTATATGGTGATAAATGCGAGATATACACCAACCATAAAAGTTTGTAGTACTTCTTTACTCAGAAGGATCTGAATATGCGCCAGAGACGATGGATGGAGTTGGTTAAGGATTATGATTGTGATATCCTATACCATCCTGGGAAGGCTAATGTAGTGGCTGATGCATTGAGTCGGACGGCCCAGGACAGTAGTTCAGTTCGAGACAGATTTCTGATAAGCTAGCTGAGAAGATGACTAGAGAAAGTATAGAATTGGTGGTTGGTCAGTTAGCCAACATTACTCTTTAGACTACACTCATTGAGAGGATCAAGGAGGCACAGGGGAAGGATTCCCAATTGAGAGGTCACAGAGAGAACGTCTTAGTCGGGGTGACTAAGGACTTTTCTATCTCGGAGATGGGGTTGCTGAAGTACAAGGGTCAGATCTGTGTTCCGATGGATTCTGATATCTGATGAGAGATCTTGAATGAATCGCATACCACTCCCTATTCTTTACATATGAGTATGACGAAGATGTACCAAGATTTAAGATCTTTGTATTGGTGGTCGGGCATGAAGAAGGATGTGGTGGATTATGTGGCCAAGTGCTTAACTTATCAGCAGGTCAAGGCTGAACATCAGAGGCTAACAGGGTTGTTGCAGCCTCTAGGGATTCCAGAGTGGAAGTGGGAAGATATCACCATGGACTTCGTGGTTGGTTTGCCGAAGACCGTGGTACAGCATGACTCAGTGTGGGTGATTGTGCATAGATTTACCAAGTCCGCCAACTTTTTACCTCTCAAGATGACTTATACAGTGGAGTAGTATGCCAAATTGTATGTGAAGGAAATTTTTCGACTTCATGGGGCTTCGAGGTCGATAGTATCCGACAGGGACCCCACCTTCACCTCCAAGTTTGGGAGAGTCTTCAGAAGGCTATGGGCATGCAGTTGCAGTTTAGTACTGCTTATCATCCTTAGATAGATGGACAGTCTGAGAGGATGACTCAGATACTGGAGGACATGCTATGAGCCTGTGTGCTAGACTTTGAGGGATGTTGGAGTAAGTATCTCCCTTTGATTGAGTTCTCGTACAATAACAATTATCAGGCGGCTATCAGAATGGCTCTGTATGAGATGCTTTATGGGAGGAAGTGCAGATCACCTATCCATTGGGATGAGACGGGTGAGAGGAGATATTTGGGTCCTGAGATGGTTCAGAGAACCAATGAGGCAATTAAGAAGATTAGAGCTCGAATGCTCGCCTCCCAGAGTCGCCAGAAGAGTTACTCGGACTTGAGACGCTGAAGCATGTAGTTTCAGGTCGGTGACCGTGTGTTTCTTAGGGTTTCACCTTTGAGGGGAGTGAAACGGTTTGGTGTTCGGGGCAAGCTGAGCCCTAGGTTTGTTGGCACCTTCGAGATTCTGGAATGGGTTGGAAAAGTAGCTTATAGACTGGCGATGCCTCCAGCCTTATCAGGGGTTCATAATGTTTTACACGTGTCCATGCTCCGAAAGTATGTATCAGATTCGACGCATGTACTGAGTTATGAGAACTTGCAGCAGGACAAGGATTTATCATATGAGGGGAAGCTGGTTCAGATTCTTGACCGGAAGGATAAAGTCTAGAGGAGCAAGACCATAGCCTTGGTGGAAGTGCTGTGGAGGAACAGCAAGGTTGAGGAGGCGACATGGGAACTTGAATCAGTGATGCGGGAGCGGTATCCCGAGTTGTTCAGGTAATTTCGAGGATGAAATTTCTGTAAGAAGGGGATAGTTGTAGCAACCCAAATTTGCTAATAAGGCTTAGGGCCTTGATTAGCGTGCCTGGAGGGAAATAAGGGATTTATTATTATAATATGTGAATTTTTATGAATATGTGATTAGAGATGCATGTTTAGGTGAATTAAATATGCATGTGGGCCCCGTTTGGTTATTAGGGGCATTTTTGTAATTTTAGCCCATTGACGGCATAAATGTGATTATTGTAATAATTGTGATATACTTGTGATAAATCTGTGTTGCACGATTCGAGACAGTCCTAGGGAGCGGTTAGCTAGAAAGTGACAATGGGGTCGAATACCCGACTCAGGGCGAGTTGAAGGGTATTTCGGGAGTTAGATGTTATGGGGTTATCGGGTTATGGAAATAAATATTTGGAGATATATTTGAAGTTAGAATGTTTAGGAGGGAATATTGGGGAAATTTATTATTTTGCCTTCGAGGACGTTTTTGGCACCCCGAGCCTTTGAGGTAACCTTAGAAACTTAAGTTAAAAAAACAAACAGAAGAAGCACTCAGGAATTAAGGGAAACCGACTCACTCTCTTTATCTCTCTCTATCTCTCAGTTCCCTCTTCTCTCTTGGAAGCTTGATGAATTTTGGTGAAATCTAACCAGAGATTAAGGATTTCAAGCTGGGATTTTGGGAGCTAGAAGCTTGGAATATAGGGAATTAATTCAAGGATTCAATTAAGCTCAAGGTAAGCTTTTAAATTTGTTGAATTGTGTAGGCTTTCTACTGGTATTTTAGAATGTTGCATGTGAGTTAGATGAAAAATCATCTTTGAGTTCTAGATGAGGTTTGGGGTTAGTTTCTGTTGGGTTTCGCTGCTAGGATCACTTTAGAACTGTTGTGATGATTGAGTTGGATTGTTAGGTTGATTTTGGGGTAAATTGGTCGGGTTTTCGTGGTAAAAATGGAGGATTTTTCTGGGTTTGAAGGGTCGGGCCGCGACATTGTTCATGCTGAGTTGCGGCCCTCTAGAACAGGTTGGAGGCTAGGATGAGGGGCGGGCCGCAGCATGCCAAAGGTTGGGCCATGGTGCACCTGTCCTGTTTTGGGGTTAGGGGTCTCTGGTTGAGGCGGGCCGTGGCATGGGCTCATGGGGTCGCGACACTTAGTGTGCTTTTGGGCTTTAAGGACGTTTTAGGCTCGGGATGGATTTTATCACCCCAATTGATAGAATTCAATGTCCCGGAGACTAGAATTAGGACCCAAAGTTATTTAATGGATTAGAACTTGATGGATTAATATTGTTGATGCGTTGTGACTAGGGTTTCGGCGAGGCTCGGACTAGGGGTCTGTGCTCGGGATATCGGTGCTTGGAAAGCTTAGGACACAGGTAAGAAAACTGCTATACTCGTAGAGCAGAGCAAGGCCCTATAGTTTGTATTACAGGGCACGACCCTATATGATAGTGTTGCAGGGTGTAGCCCCATTGAATATGTTTATACTTGTTTAAGTATTTGTTTAATTATGCTATGTTTACATATATGTGAATGAACAGCAAGAGCCGGGAACGGCGAAGGCCGAGAACAGGAAGGCCGAGTACGGCAAGGTGCTGGGAGCAGCGTTTAGCATGCGGAGTGCGAGTTGCCAGGGCAAGACCCTATAGGATACCTGAGATATCGTCTCGTTGTAGACTGCTAATCCAGGGCCTGGTAAAGTGCTTGGGACGGCATGGCCGTATGTTTTTAGCCCATTGGTGATTTAATTGTATGCTGAATGATAGATATGCATATGTTATTTGCTTGTGTGAGTTTTCTTGTTGGGCTTCGGCTCACGGTTGCTGTGTGGTGCAGGTAAGGGCAAGGGAAAGGTTGACCAACCATGAGTACGGCGAGTGTGAAGCGATGCGTACATGTTTGGCCTGCCTGGCAGTCATGGCCAGGGGTATTTTTGGGAGATGCTTGTATTAAACCTAGTTTTGTCGTTTAGTCGACTTTAATCATATTTTTGTATTGTAAATGTTTCAAAACAAGTATTTTGGGATCCCGAATGTTAAACATTGTATAATTTTCAATGAATGATTCTGAGTTTTCCTACAGATCAAAACATGTTTGTGGTTTATGGTGATTGCCTATGCATCACGTTAGTTGAAGGATATGACCAATGCTGGAATAGAGTTACTAGTGGTCCAGTTGGCCAGCATTATGCTTAAGTTTACTGTATTAGATAGAATCAAAGATAAAAAACAGTTGAGTGACCCACAATTGGGAAGGATTGGGGGTGTCTTAACTAGAATAGTTAAGGACTACACAGTGTCAGGCATGACTTTATTGAGATATAAGGGTCGGAAGCAGGATCCGATGGACACTGGGATTAAATGGGAGATTCTGGATAAATCTCATACTACCCCTTTATTCTCTTTATCCAAGAACCATGAAGATGTCCCAATGTCTGAAAGCTTTATAATGGTGGCCTGGGATGGAGAGGGAAGTAATTGAGTACTTGGGAAAGTGCTTGACCTGTTAGCAGGTAAAGGCAGAGTATCAGAAACTAGTAAGGCCATTATAGCCTTTGAGTATTCCTTAGTTGAAGTAAGAGGACATCACGATGAATTTCGTGGTGGGATTGCCCAGGATAGTGGGCCAGTATGATTCAGCCTAGTCTTTATGGATCGGTATACAAAGTCAGTTCACTATTATCAATGAGGATGAATAATACAGTTGACCAATATGCAGATCTCTATGTGAGAGAGATAATACGCCTTCATGGAATTCGAGGTCTATCATGTCGGATAGGGACCCTATTATTACTTCCAAGTTTTGGGGAAGGTTACAGAAGGTGATGAGTATACAGCTGAAGTACAGTATAGCTTATTATCCTCAAACTGATGGTAAATCAGGGAGAATTATTCAGATATTAGAGGACATATTGAGAACATGTATATTGGACTTGGAAGGGTCCTGGAATGAATATTTGCCTCTAATAGAGTCTTCCTACAATGATAGCAACCAGTTGATTATTGGAGTGGCACCTTATGAGATGTTGTATGGTAGGAAGTGTAGATTGCCCATTCACTGGGATGAGATGGGTGAGAGGAAATATTTGGGTCCTAAGGTAGTTCAAAGGACCACTGAGGCTATTGAAAAGATTAGAGCTCAGATGCTCATTTCTCATAATAGACAGAAAAGTTATGTTAATTTGAAATGAACAAACGTGAAGTTCCTAGTAGAAGACTATGTCTTCCTTAGAGTCTCACCATGGAAAGGGGTGAGGAGATTTGGGAAGAAGGAAAGTTGAGACCAAGATTTGTAGGACCGTTTGAGATCCTGGAAAGGATGGGTAAGGTGGCCTATAGATTGGCCTTACCATCGTCACTATCGCCCGTACACAATGTATTTCATATTTCCTTGTTGAGGAAACATGTATTAGATGAGACTCATGTGTTGAGTTATGAGGATCTGGAACTGGAGGCAAAGTTATCCTATGAGGAACAGTTAGTCCAAATATGAGATAGAAAGGACAAGGTTCTGAGGAACAAAACTATACCTTTGGTTAAGGTATCATACAGAAACAGTAAGGTCGGGGGAGCGACCTAGGAACTAGAACTAGATATGCGCGATCTATATCCCGAGTTGTTCAGGTAAAATTTTCAGGATGAAATTCCTGTAAAGAGGGGATAGTTGTAATGTGCTAAATTACCTAATAAGGCTTAGGGCCTTGATTAGGGGGCTAGGATGGAAATTATGTGATTATGTGATTTATATTATAATATGACTTGATATGCATGTTTAGGGGTGTTAAATATACATGTGGGCCTATTTCTTATTAAAAGGGAAATTCTTGTAATTTGGCCCATTACGAGTATATTTTGCATATATGTGATATATGTGTGGGACCACATCATTATGTGGATATATTTGGGTTACTCCACACTAGACAGTCCTAGAGAGCAAGATAGTGGGAAAGTCACAATGGGACCCATACTTGACTGGGAGTGAGTCAAGGGGTATTTTGAGTATTTAGTACATTACCGAGTTATTGGGTAATGGGAATAAATATTTGATGATATATTTGGAGTTAGTGAGGTTGGGAGGGAAATCTGGGGATTTTATTATTTGGCCCCCGGGGAAGTTTTTGGGGCACCCCGAGCATTTGGATTTGCTTGAGGTTACTTAAGCTTGAAGTAACCTATCGGAAAGGAAAATACGTTCAATATTCTCTCTCTCTCTCTCTCTCTATCTCTCTCTCTTTCGTTCGTTCATTTGATGCCCGTTAGCGTTTTCGAAGGAAACTCGAGTTTTAGCGCTCGGATTCAAGCAAGGTTAGAGTCATATTATTTCTGGGGAAGATTAGAAGCTTGATAGCTGGAGGATTTTACTGGAAAATGACTTGATCAGAGGTAATCCAATCTTTAATTTCTGAGTTCTTAAGATTTGATTGTATTTTATAGTTTTGATGAGTTTTTGATTGAGTTATAACTTGTGTTTTGATGGTTTTGGTCTACTGAGTTGATTGGAAACTTTGTTTTGGGATTTGGATATGTTTGGATAAGTTTATGGATGGATTTGGCATGGGAAAAATGAGGAAAAACTCTGTATGTAGGTGGTTGTGGAGCATTTGGGCCATCGTTCCTGATAGGGAACGCCGCGATGCTTATGCAGGCAGGAAGGAAGCTCGGGCCTTTCATTTGAGCGGGTCACGGCTCAAATGTTTGGGGGCTGCAGCGCTTAAGGGATTTTGTCCTTGGGAAGGTTTTGAGTGTGGGAACTGAAACCTAAGGGCTCAGGATCGATCATATTACCCGGTTTAGTAGGATTCGACGTCCCGGAGGCTAGGACTCGGTTTGAAAGCCTGTGTTTACTCGCTATTGACGAGATTCTATATTATGGTTGTGACTAGGTTATCGCTAGGGGCTCGAAACTAGGATTGTGCTCGAGGGTCGTTCATTCGTAACCTGTGTTTGGACTAAAGGTAAGAAAATTGCACCCAGTATGTGATACATGTGATTATGGCTTGGCCCGATTTGTTGAACAGGAACATGAAGAGAGTGTGAAGGCCTGAGTATGTGCATGATTATGATTATGCTTGTGATTATTTATGATTATATGATGAATGCCTCTTAGCATTATATAATTGGGAAAAGCATGACTTATTAGTCAAGGTCGACAATAGTGTCGAGCACTGGTGGAAAAGAATTGGCGTATTAGTCAAGGTCAACAACAGGGCGTTGAGCACTGGTTGTTTTGGTTAGGCTAACCAGGATTGCATCATAAGCTTGTCCGACCTATTGGTCGTGGAAAACTCAGAGCCAGGTACGCTGGGCCAGCTCTAAGGCTGGTTATATAGAGGATAGGGCAATGGGCCCTGGGGTGACTTATTAGTCCCATATCCTAGGGTTGGGCCCCAGCATTGACTTATTAGTCAAGGACGACCTTAGCACACTGAATGTTGGTCATAAAGCATTGACTTATTAGTCAAGGATGGCCGTAGCCGCTGAGTGGTGGTCGTAAAGCATTGACTTATTAGTCAAGGACGGTCTTAGCACGTTGAGTGCTAATTGTAAAGCATTGACTTATTAGTCAAGGGTAGCAATAGCGTGTTGAGTACTGGTCCATATGGTTATGCCTAATTAGGAGCATGATATACGCTTGACCGACCTATTTATCGTGATAAAACTATAGCGCTAGGTACGCTGGGCCAGCCTCAAGGCTGGTTATATATATAGGATAGAGCAAATGGCCCTGGGGTGACTTATCAGTCCCATATCATATGGCGTGGAACCTCTGTATGATTTATTTATTAAGTAATTTGGGCATTGGGTTTGATATTATGCATTGATAGTTTATTTGGGGATATTGGCCCTGATGACACTATAGTCATTTATATGAATGGTATGCATGCATGAGTAGGGTTATTACTACTAGGCATGCTTATTATGATTTGATAACATGTTATTTACTACTTATGAGCTTGTTTATGCTTTTTTGCTGACCCTTGGCTCATGGGTGCTTTGTGATGTAGGTAAAGGGAAAAGAAAGTTGGTCCCTCCTTGGGTTGAAGAGCTTAGGTTACGATGTGTAAATATGCGGCTGCTCGACCACCACAGCCAAGGGTTTAAAGAGGAACTAGGGTCAGACTATATTTTGCTGCTTAGGTCGGTAGGTTGTATCTTTTTCATTGTAATTAACCTCTTAAATGTATTTTGGGATCCCATGTACGAAGTAAACATTTTTATGAAATGATGGTACCTTTGACCAAAATTTTTAACCCTATACCGTTAATCACGTTTAGTTACAAGGTTATGGCCAAATAACTCGTTTAGCGAGTTTAACACTATTCATAAGGCACAGTGTAACGGTCCATGAGTCATGGGGCATTACAAGTTACATCACACATAACGAACTCAAGGGCCCTATGGTAATTTTGTGCCTTAATATTCCTTGAATTTTTTAACCTATAGTTTTTAAATCTCCAAGCATAAATAAATGGAATAATTTGTGACCAAAAATAATATTTTTCACAATATCCAATAATTTGTCAATTTATCACATATTTTCAAAAATGCCCTTAAAGGCCAAAGCAATAATTTTTCATTCTTAAGCCCGGTTGAATGGAATTCAAACCTCAATCAATTCTCTTAAAATATATTGGCCCGACTATAAAGTCCCAGCTTCAAAAAATATTTTTGTGCCATAGTATTCCCCATTTTATTTAAATCCGAGATTTTTCTACCATTATTTTTTTAACCCTTGGTCCGACACCAATATTTCTTTTCATAAGCATAGACTCTTTACCAGATCATCCCAACGGCTATAAAAATTCACGAAATAAAACAATTTTATATAATATAATTTATCAAAATACAATTCCACATAATTCTTCACCGGCTCGAACCGGCTACTAATGTGTGTTCAAAAAACGAGACGTCACAAAATTCTCCAAAATTGACCTGGTCAACTATGATAGTTCTAATTGATAATTAAATCAATTAATTGAGACTATCTAGATGATTTTATCCAAGGTACAATGGGGACCATGGGCCTATGAAATCAAGCTCCAATAAGTTATCATAAATCTAACAAATAAATTTACTAACTTATTAATTCCTCGTGACTCCACTAAAGACTCGGAATTGCACTCTTGAATTCAAAGAACGCTCTATAACAAATATAGATACACTATAAATTATCTGTTGTTACAACCATAATTGTCACTCGATCCTCTATAGATGGTCTACAATGAGATGAGACTAATACAATTTTACCTTCATTGTATTTTATCCTTGAAACACTTAGTTCCTTGTAAATGATATTTCAGTAAAATAATATTAATTACTGAAATGAGATCTCTATCATTTTTCACCTTGAACCAAACTAAAAGGAAACCATCGTTTCATTTCTTTATCAGAAGCTATAGATGTTCATATCTATGATTAACACTCCCACTCAATTATACTACCGAGTTCCCAAGATGCAAGTATGGGCTAGTCCGTAGGGTAAGCTAGTAACGAACAAGTCAAAGAACTCAAATAATACTATCAGTTGGAATACTAACCACTCAAAATTGAGATTGAATTGACCTATGGTCAACTATATGATATGACTAGGATAGATAATAACGGTATGTCTTCTTATCTTATCTACAGTCAATATCAGTACAGTCCGATGTAACAAATACATCTAATCTTAACTACTTTGCTAATGTTCTGGAAAGAACATAAAATTATAATGTTTAAGTAGATCATATCGTAGATTGACAAGTCAGTGTTAATACTATGCACTAAATAATCTTAGGACTAACTTATTTTTGAACATATAATCATATTTATATTCCACTGTGATTACGCCTCTAGGAATATGATTAGTGTAACATCCCAAATTTGCTAATAACACTTAGTATCTTGAATAGTGTGCTGGGAGGACATAATTGGATTTATATGTGAAATTAATTTAATACATGTGTGATTATGTGGTATACATGATTTATATGGTGAAATGAATATATATATATGCAAGTTTATGTGTATTAAATATGCATGTGGGCCCGTTTTTGTTAATAAGGGCATATTTATAATTTTGACCTGTTAAGGGTATAAATGTAATTATATGTGTTATTTTATTGAGAGCACATTATTATGTGGATATAATTGCGAGATTCGGCTCGAGGCGATCCTAGTGAGCAGATTAGTGGAAAAGTCACACCAGGGTGAAATACCTGGCTCGGGGTAAGCCTATGGGTATTTTCGGAACTTACTGCGTAGTCGGGATTAACTGGGTAATGGGTAGTTATTTGGTGAAAATTTGGGTATGTCAGGATTAATCGAGAATGTATAGTGCAATTTTAGGATTAGCGGGAAACGAGGCTAATGACCATTTTTCCCTTTAGGGCATTGAAGGGAAACTTTTGGATGAGGGGCATTACGGTCCTTTTCTAGTCTTGGCTGGGCTTGTTAGCATTTTATGCCCTAATTAAAACCCAACTTCTTTGTATTTTAATTTTATTATCAATAAAAGAATCGAAATCAATTTTTGACTTGGTCAATCACTTTGCTCACATGTTTTATTTTCATGATTATTTGTTTAATACAAATATCCATTAAATCCCGAGCATATAGCTAATCATATTTATAATGACATAATCACAGTGCAATATAAATATGATTATATGTTCAAAATAAGTTAGTCCTAATATTAGTCAGTGCCCAGGATTTATACTGACTTGCCAATCTATGATATGATCTACTTACACATCGCAGTGTTATGTTCTTTCCAGAACATTAGAGAAGTAGATAAGATCAGATGTATTTGTTACATCAGACTGGACCTATATTGACAGTAGATAGGATAAGTAAACATACCGTTATTATCTATTCTAGTCATATCATATAGTTGACCATAGGTCAATTCAATCTCAATTCTGAGTGGTTAGTATTCAAAATTATTGTATTATTTGAGTTCTTTGACTTGCTCGTTACCAGCTTACCCGACGGACTAGTCCATACTTACATCTTGGGAACTCGGTAGTATAATTTAGTGGGAGTGTTAATCATAGATATGAACATCTATAGCTTCTGATGAAGAAGTAAAACGATGGTTTCCTTTTAGTTTGGCTCAAGGTGCTAAATGATAGAGATCTCATTTCAATAATAAATATTAGTTTACTGAAATATCACTTGCAAGGAACTAAGTGTTTTAAGGATAAAATACAATGAGGGGTAAAACGGTATTTTAGTCCCATCTCATTGTAGACCGTCTATAGAGGATGGAGTGACAATTATGATTGTAACAATGGATAATTAATAACGTATATATTGGTTATAGAGCGTTCTATAAATTCAAGAGTGAAATTCTGAGTCTTTAGTGGATTCACGAGGAGTTAATAAAGTTACTAAATTTATTTATTAAATTTATGATAACTTATTGGAGCTTGATTTCATAGGCCCATAGTCCCCATTGTACCTTGGATAAAATCATCTAGATAATCTCAATTAATTTGTTTAATTATAAAAGTTGACTAGGTCAATTTTGGATAGTTTCACAAAGTTATACAATTTTGAGAAGAAAAGAGATTTTAGGGCAGATTTATTAATTAAGAAAAATGGTGTCTAAATTAATAAATACTTTTAAATCATGGTTCAAATTATAAATAATTAATTTGATAAAGTATTTAAAAAATTAAATCAACAGAAAATAATACATGCCTTGATTTTAAGTCCAATGAGCTCATAATTGAATGAGAAATTTCACGGGCCTAATTGATCCTATAAAATGAATGCTACGTGAGGGTTGAAATCTTATTTATTAATCACTTGTTTTGAGAAGATCAGAAGATCTATTCTTGATGCTCTAGGTTTTACATTCTCTCAAAAGCATAAGTCCTTTTCTAAACCTAAATATTATCTTTCTCTTCTTCTTCTTTTTGTATCTATCTCATGTGTTGAGAATTGTCCACTCTAGTCTAGGTGATTCTAAGGATACATTGGAAGACTGTGAAGAAAATTGAAGATCGATTCAGTTTCTTGGTGATACCCTGCTGCAGAAAGGATACAAGGTTTAGAGAAATTGAAGGAATGACTAATATATTCCGCTGCGTATAATGTAAGTGTTCTTATCATTATTTCTGTTTGAATTCAACTATAGAAACATGTTCTAGGTTGCCTTATATTAATGTGTTTAATATTAGATTTACTTAAAAATAAATAAGATCATGTATAAGTTTTCCGAACAACTGGCCTCAGAGCCTTTGATATTATTTATTTTCATGCATGAACATGGTAAAAAATGAATTATTTGATGTGTTGAATAATTGGATGGATTTCATGTTTTTTATGAAGCATATTGATTCTTATGTGATTATTAGCAAATTTGGGTTATTTTGTTGTATTTTCTATGCAATTATTTTTTATAAATGCTTTGTATGATATAAAACATGGTAAAAATTATTTAGAAAACACTTTTGGAATGAAAAATTACACAAAATTTTAATAATTTTTTTTCGGGCTCTGGCCGCGACCACAATTTCGCTGGCCGCGGTCTGCGATAAATTTTATTTTAAATTTCAAATTTTGAATGTATTTTTTAATTGGTTAATACAAAAATATAATATATTTTCTATTTTTTAAAAATATCTTTTTGAAATACGATATTTTTGTTGCTTGATCTTTTAAAAAATAGATATTTTCTACAAAGATTCAAATTCAAATTTAAAAATAGGTTGACTAATTAATTTTATATATTTAAATATATTAAAATATTATAATTAAGTTATCAGATATTAAAGATAATTTTGAAATCTTTTATTTGAAAATAAAAATATCTTATTATTTTATGGATTTTAATATTAAAATAATTTGAAATTTGAAAATTTGTTTACTAGATATTTTTTATAGACATTTGAATTTGTTTAACTGTTTAATAATTTTTTTTTTCAAAAAACTGTAAGGAAAAACTTTATACATGATCTTTATTTATTTTCTTGTAGATCTATTATTAAAAAAATTAATATGAGATAACCTAGAACATGTTTCTAAAATTAAATTCAAAGAGAAACAATGATAAGAATACTTACAGTATATGCAGTGGAATGAATGAGTCATTCCTTCAGTTTCTCTAACCCTTGTATCCTTTCTGTCGCAGAGTATTATCAAGAAACTGAACCGATCATCGATTTTCTTCACAACCTTCCAATGTATCCTTAGAATCACCTAGACTAGAGTGGGAAATTCTCAACACATGAGATAGATACAAAGAGAATAATAGAAAATAACAAAGAGGCTTAGACAATGACTTGTGTTTCTAAAGAATCTAAAAAAATATCAAAAAATCTGACTTGTTACTTCTGAACTTATGTTTAGACTTTTTTTTCAACTCTATCTAAGCACTCCTTTTATAGAATCAATTAGGCCATTTAATTTAATTAAAAAAATCAATAAAATAATAGCCAATTTGATGCCCTAGGCCAGAATTATCATGGGCTTTAGGCCCGTAAAATTTCTCATTTGATTATAAGTCCATTGGTCTTAAAATCAAGGCGTGTATTATTTTCTATTGATTTAATTAATTAAATAATTATTTAAATCCTTTATCAAATTAATTATTTATAATTTGAACCTTGGTTTAAACTTATTTATTAATCTAGATACCAATTTATCATAATTAATAAATCTGCCCTGCTAATTTTTCTTTTCTTCTCAAAATTACATAACTCTGTGAAACAATCCAAAATTGACCTGGTCAACTTTGATAATTTTAATTGATAATTAAATAAATTAATTGAGACTATCTAGATGATTTTATGCAAGGTACAATGGGGACCATGGGCCTATGAAATCAAGGTCCAATAAGTTATCATAAATCTAACAAATAAATTTACTAACTTATTAATTCCTCATGACTCCACTAAAGACTCGGAATTGCAATCTTGAATTCATAGAACGTTCTATAACAAATATAGATACACTATTAATTATCCATTGTTACAACCATAATTGTCACTCAATCCTCTATAGACGGTCTACAATGAGATGGGACTAAAATACTGTTTTACCCCTCATTATATTTTATCATTAAATCACTTAGTTCCTTGTAAATGATATTTCAGTAAACTAATATTAATTACTGAAATGAGATCTCTATCATTTTGCACCTTGAACCAGACTAAAAGGAAACCATCGTTTCACTTCTTCATCAGAAGCTGTAGATGTTCATATCTATGATTAACACTCCCACTCAATTATACTACCGAGTTCCCAAGATGTAAGTATGGGTAAGCTGGTAACGAAGAAGTCAAAGAACTCAAATAATACAATCAGTTAGAATACTAACCACTCAGAATTGAGATTGAATTAACCTATGGTCAACTATATGATATGACTAGAATAGATAATAATGGTATGTTTACTTATCTTATCAACTGTCAATATCGGTCCTGTCCGATGTAACACATACATCTGATCTTATCTACTTTTCTAATGTTCTGGAAAGAACATAACACCACAATGTGTAAGTAGATCATATCGTAGATTGGCAAGTCAGTGTAAATCATGTGCACTGACTAATCATATTTATATTCCACTGTGATAACGTCACTATAAATACGATTAGCTATATGCTCGAGATTTAATAGAAGTTTATATTAAACAAATAATCATGAAAATAAAACATGTGATAAAAGTGATTGACCATGTCAAAAAATGATTTGTATTCTTTTAAAGATAATAAAATGAGATTACAAAGAAATTATGTTTTAATTAGGGCATAAAACCACAACAAAAACAACTAGTGATGTTTGTTTAAAAATTATGAATAGTTAAATTTTTTAAAAATATCACGTTTTTCAAACCAATTAATAAAATATTTTTTAATAAGTGAGATTTAAATTAACTTTGATTAATTGTTGATAAATCACATTTAAATTAAATTAATATTTTTCAAAATGACCTAAACTAAGTTGATTGTTGATAAATGAAATTTAAATTAACTTTTGTTAATTGTTGATAAATTTTATTTAAATTGACTTATTTATTTTGGTAAAAATTTAATTGATTCGAATTTTTTGATGAATTCTAGAAAATTAATTGTGGTGTTTTTGCAAATGAAATAAATTATGGTATTTTTACATAAATTCATAGACTTGCTCATATAGTAACATGATTAGGACCATCCAATTATAACATGTCTGTTGGCACTATATGTGGTATTTTTGCAATTAGGCTTAGATGCATATAGTGGCCCATATGTTTGCTTAATATATAGATTTTTCTAAATAAAACATTCATAAAGTGATAGGCTTTATTTGAGCCTATTAGAAAATCTAAAGTTTAAATTCCTCTCTTGTGGGTGGTTCCACTTGTGAAGGCCCATTTACTTTGCATGACTATAGTGGGCCTAATCAATTAATAACAATTAATAACATGAATGTTTAAATTCCTGTCTTTTGGACCTTGTATGGAAGTATGAGTGCCTTAGTAGTGGGAACAACATACTGGACCCAACCCTCCTCTATACAAGCCCAATTGTTAAGACGAATTTGCCCCAGTCGGACTTAATCATGTAGGTTCATTATAATACCTAAACCTAAATATTGATTAGCAACAAATTAATTCTAATTTAATTGATTTTGTTTCAATGTGACACTTTCGATTTAATAGAAAATTATAGGACTTTGGTTTTAAAAATTTAATTTTACATTTTTTTGGAGAACCATAGTCATTAATTTTCGAAAATATATAATAAAAATACTATTTTTATAATGAGCTTATTTTAAGAATTATATTCGATCTCCACGGTTGGTTTAACAATGTCAATAGCTTAATGAAACCTTGAGACACTTTGATTTGTCCCCCTACGGAAGGTGTTCATTGGTTATTTTGACAAGGATAGATTTCGAAAGATAGATAATTATACGTCAAAACTCACCCCTACGGTGATTGCTAGGACTAAATCTATGATTATCGAAACCGTGGGTCTAGCTCATAAAGTAAGAGATTTTGTGTTCTTATTTTGATCGAATAGTAGGTTGTTAATAATGATGTCTATTATTAAATGAGTTTACAACTTTATTTAACTAATGATATTTTCTTACATTCGTCAATCGGGACAACGATATCATAGAATAGTTAAAAACCTAAAGAAATAGAGATATGATTATTTTGATATTTTTTTCCATATCTTACATATTTATGGTATATGTTGTGCTATTTCTTGAAATTAGAGAGAATAGAAGTTTTATTGAGCAAAAGTGATTGATTTCTATTTTATTGATAACTGGTAGTTTCAAGAATGGATGTGTCTACTCCCATCCTTTCTCAACATTCAATGGAGAAACTCACTAGAGAATACTTCCTTAAGTGGAAGCAGAACATCAACATGACTGAGGAATCCCCAGAAGTTCCAGCTGAAGGAGCTACTAAGTCTATAAGAGACAAATATCAGTGTTGGCAGATGGCTAATAACAAGGCACGACATGTTGACTAGTATGGTCAACACTCTCAAGACAAAGATGGACAATGTCAGGATGACCTAAGAAATCATGGATCAGCTCCAAGACATGTTTGGTGCAAATTCTGTACAGACTCGTTTTGAGGCTACCAAGAAATATCCCAATGCTCGGATGGCACCGTCTCAGCACGATCGTGATCAGCTGATCAAGATGACCAACTACTTTAAGGAAGCTGAACTGCATAGAGCAATTATAGATGAGGAGACTTAAGTCATCTTAATCATCAACAGTCTTTCTCTAGCTTTCCTGCCGTTCACCACCAACTATGCGATGAATAAGCTCAACTATGGTCTGACGCAGCTTATGAATGACTTCAGACTTTTGATTCTATCATGGGTGGATCAAGTAAGAGAGGAGAAAATAAGACTACTGTTGCTATTACTGATCCAGCTAAGGCTGAAGCTAACCAAGCTTCATGTTCGAAAGCTGGAAACAAGAGGAAAGATGGACAAAACAACAACCCCAGGCTTGCAAAGGCTGCAAAGACAAGAAAAGAAAAACAAGAAAGGTAAAGGTAAGTGTTTTTGCTATAAAGAGAAAGGTCATTGGAAACAGGATTGCCCCAAGTTTCTAGCAGCGAAAAACAAAGGTAATGATAATAGTTCATATATCTTAGAAACATGTGTTTTAGAGAATGATGAATCCCTTTGGATTATTTATTCTGGATCTACTATCCATGTTTGTAACTCTTTAAAACTTCTTGAATCATGGGAGGAAGTGAACGAAGGCGGCTTAAATCTTAGAGTTGGGAACGAAGCGTTCGTTGCGGTCCAAGATAGAGGAAAAGAGCGCCTGAAGTTTAGAAATAAATATTTAATTTTGAAAAATGTATTTTTTATTCCAGATTTTAGTAGAAGTTTAATTTCATTTTCCATGTTGAAATTAGAACAATTTGTTATGAATTTCACAAGTTCTAATATATCTATTTCTTTCAATGGATAACAATTGTGTATTGCATGTTTGGAAAATGGGCTCTATATTCTTCGACCTAATGAACCCCGCGCTCTTAACAATGATTTATTCAAAGTAAGTAAACCTAGGACAAATAAACGTCATAATACTGATAACGATAACATGACAAATTTATGGCACTTGAGACTAGGTCACATTGGCTATGATAGAATTCAAAGGCTTACAAAGGACGGGCCTTTGAGAGAACTCACCTTAGGTGAATTACCTGTTTGTGAATCTTGTGTAGAAGGCGAACTTACTAAGCATCCATTCTCTGCAAAAGGTGATAGGGCCAAGGAACCACTTGGACTTGTTCATTAAGATGTTTGTGGACATTTGAGTGTACAAGCCAAGGGTGATTTATAGTATTTCGTCACTTTTATTGACGATTGCTCTAGGTACTCATGTCTTTACCTAATGCATAGGAAATCAGAAACATTTTCAAAGTTTCAGGAATTCCTAGCTATGGCTAAGAAGAAATTAGGTAAAATGTTAAAGATCTTGTGATTTCATAGGGGTGGAGAATATTTGGATATGCAGTTCCAAGATCATTTAACTAAACTTAGGATTTTATCACAACTTACTACCCCAGGTACAACGCAACAAAATGGCGTAGCGGAACGCCGGAACATAACATTATTGGAAATGGTTGGATGCATTCTTAGTTACTCAACTCTGCCAACTTCATTTTGGGGACATGCAATTGAAACTGCGAACAACATTCTAAAAGTTGAACAGTTGAAATCAATCCCCAAAACACCTTTGGAATGATGGAATGGTCGTGAACCTAGCTTACGTCATGTTAGAATTTGGGGTTGTCCCGCCCACGTCATAAGGAAAAAGGAAGGAAAGCAAGAACCGCAAACCAAATTTTGCATGTTTGTTGGCTATCCTAAAGGCACTCAGAGTGGACTTTTCTGTAATCATTCAGAAAAGAAAGTGTTTACTTCTACTTTTCAGGAAAATGACTGTGTCCAAAACATCAAATCGCGCAGCAAAGTAGTTTTAGAGGAGATAGTTAAAGAATTGACTCCAACCAATATTCCATTGTCATAAATGCAAGTTGATGGTGAAATTATCACTCTTCATGTCCAATCAACGCAAGTCGCAAATGAAGAAAGTACCATTGTTCCCGAGCAAACAGTCATGGAGCCTGGTCGTAGTGGGAGGGTTTCTAGGAATCCAGTTCGCTATGGTTTGGATGGTGAAACCAATATGGTTGTTGGTGACATTAGTGATGATGATCCATTGTCTTTCAAATAGGCAATGGCAAGCCCTGAAAAGGAACTAAGGCTCGAAGCCATGAAACAAGAAATGGAGTCCATGTAATCAAATTCTGTCTAGGATCTTGTGGAAGCACCTAGTAACTTTAGGGCCATTGGGTGCAAGTGGATCTATAAGAAGACACGAGGTGTTGATGGAAATATCAAAACTTATAAAGCTCGATTAGTGACAAAGGGTTATACCCAAAGGGAAGGTGTGGATTATGAGGAAACTTTTAGTCTGGTAGCCATGGTCAAGTCCATTCACATCCTCTTATTCATAGCAGCCGCTCTCGACTATGAGATCTGGTAAATGGACGTCAAGAAAAATTTTCTTAATGGGAAGCTTGACGAAGTCATTTATATGGATCAGCTAGATGGATTTAAAGTAGCTGGACAAGAAGGAAAAGTTTGCAAGTTGAATAGGTCCATTTATGGACTAAGCAAGCTCCTCGTTCTTGGAATCGTAGGTTTGATGAAATAATCAAATCCTATGGCTTTGAACAAAATACTGATTAGCCTTGTGATTACCAAATGAATGCAAATCAAATAGCAGTATTCTTGGTTCTTTATGTAAATGATATCTTATTCATTGGAAATAATGTTAAGAAATCTTCAGATGTGAAGAATTGGCTGAGCACTCAATTCCAGATGAAGGATTTGGGTGAAGCAAGTTATGTTTTAGGGATAGAAAGAATAGACTCTTAGCTCTATCTCAAGCAACTTAATTTGTTAAAGTTCTTGAATGTTTCTCAATGACAAATTCTAAGAAAGGACGTCTATCGTCCTGCCAGGAATTAATCTTTCAAAGAAGCAGTCTCCCTAGAATCCTAAAGAAGAAGATGGAATGAGAGAAGTTCCTTACGCATCTGTAGCTGAAAGTCTGATGTATGCTATGTTGTGTTCTAGACCAGATATCTGCTATGTAGTGGGAGTAATGAGCAGGTATCAATCAAACCAAAGACCAAAACATTGGATAGTAGTTAAGCATATTCTGAAGTATTTAAGATGGACTAGGGATTATTTGTTCGTCTAGATGGTGGAGTTCTGAACCCTGTAGGCTACACCAATTCAGATTTTCAGATTGATGTCAATGACAGGAAGTCTACATCTGGAATGGTGTTTACTCTTAGGGTGGAGCTGTGATATGGAAAAGCGTAAAGCAGTTTGCAATCTTAGATTCCACCATGGAGGTTCAGTACATAGCTGCCTCTAAAGCAGCTAAGAAAATAGTATGGCTAAAGAAGTTTGTTCAGATCTTGGAATTATTCCAGATATGGATAAACCACTTGTGTTGTTTTGTGACTACACAGGAGCGATAGCCAACTCGAAAGAACGTCGAAGTCACAAGAAGAGTATGCACATAGAAAGGAAGTATAACATAATTCAAGAATATGTGGCCAGGGGACACGTGAAGGTTATGAAGATTGCATCTGAAGACAATCTGGCAGATCCGTTTACAAAGGCACTACCAGAAGCTACATTTGGTAAGCATATCAAGGAAATGGGATAGTAGAATTAAGGCATTAGTTTCAATTAGTGCAAGTGAGAGTTTGATGGGGTTTTACGCCCTAATTAAAACCCAATTTCTTTGTAATCTCATTTTATTATCAATAAAATAATAGAAATCAATTTTTGACTTGGTTAATCACTTTGCTCACATGTTTTTATTTTCATGATTATTTGTATAATATAAACTTCTATTAAATTGCGAGCATATAACTAATCATATTTATAGTGATGTAATCATAGTGAATTATATAAATATGATTATAAGTTCAAAATAAGTTAGTCTTAAGATTAGTCAGTGCACAGGATTTATACTGACTTGCCAATCTACGATATGATCTACTTACACATCGCATTGTTATGTTCTTTCCAGAACATTAGCAAAGTAGATAAGCTCGGATGTATTTATTACATTGGAATTGACCGATATTGACAGTAGATAGGATAAGTAAACATACTATTATTATCTATTCTTGTCATATCATATAGTTGACCATAGGTCAATTCAATCTCGATTATGAGTGGTTAGTATTCTAACTGATTGTATTATTTGAGTTCTTTCACTTGTTCGTTACCAGATTACCCTACGGACTAGAGCATACTTACATCTTGGGAACTCGGTAGTATAATTGAGTTGGAGAGTTAATCATAGATATGAACATCTATAGCTTCTGATGAAGAAGTAAAATGATGGTTTCATTTTAGTTTGGTTCAAGGAGCTAAATGATAGAGATCTCATTTCAGTAATTAATATTAGTTTACTGAAATATCATTTACAAGGAACTAAGTGTTTTAAGGATAAAGTAAAATGAGGGTTAAAACAGTATTTTAGTCCAATCTCATTGTAGATCGTCTATAGAGGATTGATTGAAAATTATGGTTGTAACAATGGATAATTAATAACGTATCTATATTGTTTATAGAGTGTTCTATGAATTCAAGAGTGCAATTACGAGTCTTTAGGGGTGTCACGAGAAATTAATAAGTTAGTAAATTTATGATAACTTATTGGAGTTTGATTTCATAGGACCATGGTCCCCACCCTACCTTGGATAAAATCATGTAGATAGTCTCAAATAATTGATTTAATTATCAATTAGAATTATCAAAGTTGACCATGCCAATTTTGGATAGTTTTATAGAGTTATACAATCTAGAGAAGAAAAGATATTTTAGGGCATATTTATTAATTCAGAAAAATTGGTGTCTAAATTAATAAATAAGTTTAAATAAATGTTCAAATTATAAATAATTTATTTGATAAAGGATTTAAATAATTATTTAATTAATTAAATAAATAGAAAATAATACAGGCCTTGATTTTAGGTCCAATTGGCTTATAATTAAATGGGAAATTTAACAGGCATAAAGCCCATGATAATTTCGACCATTAGGCCATATTATCTATTATTTTATTGATTTTTTAATTAAAATAAATGATCTAATTGAGCCTATAAAAGGAATGTTAAGTGAGATTTGAAATCAAATTTTTGAATCACTTGTTTTGAGACGATCAGAAGATCTATTCTTGATGCTCTAGGTTTTAGATTATCTCAATAGCATATGCCCTTTTCTAAGCCTCAATATTCTCTTCTCATCTTTTTCTTTTTGTACATATCTTATGTGTTGAGAATTTCCCACTCTAGTCTAGGTAATTCTAAGGATACTTTGGAAGACTGTGAAGAAAATTGAAGATCGATTTAGTTTCTTGGTGATACTCTGTGACAGAAAGGATACAAGGGTTAGAGAAACTGAAGGAATGACTAATACATTCTGCTGCGTATAAGGTAATTGTTCTTATCATTATTTTTGTTTGAATTCAATTATAGAAATATGTTATAGGTTGTCTTATATTAATCTATTTAATATGAGATTTACATTAAAATAAACAAGATCTTGTATAATTTTTCCCAACAGGGCTTAGTTAGAGTATAGGACCCTAGAAACTAAGGAAAACAGATGGAAAAACAAACACTCTCAGCTCACACTCTCTCTATTTTTCATCTCTCTCTCTCTCTCTCTCTCTCCTGAAGTATTAGGAAGCCTTAGGTTTTTTAAGGAGGAAGGCTTGAAAATTGAAGCTGTGAATTGAGGAATCAAAGCTAGGAACAAGATTAGAGGCAGCTGGAGGTCGTGATCTCAGTAAGGTATGATTTATGCCCTGGTTTTGAGAGAATTTTGTTATGGTTTAAAGTGTTTTCTTTAGGTTTAAACTTTAGTTCTGATTTTTCAGTTTTGGTGAAGATATGGATTAGTTCCTAGGGTAATTGTGATGCCTATGCTATGTTGTTTAGAGTTCTAGACTCTATTTTTTGGTTTAGTTATGTTTAGGGCATGCCGCCTTAGCATCGCAGCACGTGTCCAGGAAATGGACTTGGGAGGCTTTCTGACTTGTAGAGGACCGCAACACTTTCGAGGGGCGCAACGACTCAAATATAGAATTTTGGCCAGTTAGGTTTCTTAAGCTTGGAAACTCAAATCTAAAGGCTTGGGAAGGATTCTACTACCCAATTTAGTAGAATTCGAGATCCCAAAGGCTAGAAATTTACCTTGAATCTCTTAAATAGTCTAAGTGATTGATGATTATCCATTAATGCATTGTGTGTAGGTTACACAGCTAGAGCTCGAGAATAGGGATCGTGCTCAGGATCGCCTTATACTGTTTGTTCGGGACTCGAGGTAAGAAAACTGCACCCTAGTTGTGTTCGGGGCTCAAATCCCTGTTATTGGATATGACTGTGATTATAAATTTGATTACTCATCTGGACATGGCTGTATATGTTACAATTGATTGTGTATATGTAATTTATAAGTTTAGTTATGTTTAAATTGAAAGCTCGACCTAAGGGGGTCGGGGCTAACAGAAAGCGTGGGAAACGCAGCTCGGCCTAAGAGAGTCGGTGTAGGCAATAAGATCTGAGAGCTCAGCCTAAGAGATTTGGGAATAAACGTGGCCTAAATATTCAGAAGTGCTGAATTTGTTGATTTAAGTTTTCTTGTTGAGCCTTGGCTCACGGGTGCTATGTGGTGCAGGCAAGGGAAAGGCAAGCTGGACCAGCCGTAAGTTGGAGAGCTTTAGGGGCGGCATGTACATTTGCAGCTACTCGACCGCCACGACCAAGAGATCAACAGGGACTAGAGCAAAACTTTATTTTGCCGCTTAGGCTGACTTACGTTGTAATTATTTTTAGAGAGCTGTAAATGCCTTGTAACCCTTATTTTTTTGATCCCATGTACAGACTTATACTTTTTAATGAAAACAATTATTTCTACGATCAAAACCATTTAACCCTAACACACTAATTGTCCTTACATGTTTATATCCAAATGAATTGATTAGCAAGTCCAACATTATTTAAAATACACAGTGTAATGGTCTTGGCTATTCAGGGCGTTAAAATTAGCTATATGCTCGGGATTTAATAGAAGTTTATATTAAACAAATAATCACGAATATAAATCATGTGAGCAAAGTGATTTACCAAGTCAAAAATGATTTCTATTCTTTTATTGATAATAAAATGATATTACAAAGAAATTGAGTTTTAATTAGGGCATAAAAACCCTATAGCTTGTTGGATCTCTACCACTCCACCTGCCAGCTGATGCGTGGGGCCCACCTAGCCTGCTACTTTCCCTTCCAAAGCTTCAGCACTCGTCACATGTCCCACTTCGCCTGACTGCTTCTTGATGTAGCTATCTAACCACTAATGCACGCTTGTCAGCTGACACATGGTCCCACCACTTTGTCCCATGCTGTTTGCCGAGGTTCTTTGCAGCCGACACGTGTCCAAGGTTGTCTCCCACTGCACCAACAACCTTATTCAACACATCAATCAGAGCCCAACACGTTTTTCCATTTGTCCCACTTCCATAAGATTTTTGAGCAATTTTCTCCACTTTCTAATGCACGAAAATACCAATTTGGGATAAAAAAATTTCTACAAATAGGAGCCAAAATCATATTATAGAGATCAACTTTTTAGAGGAGAAAATAATACACTTTGCTATTTTGCTGCTTTTCTTATTTCTAGCTTAATCTTACTTATTTTATGTGACAAAAATGAGTGAAATAGCTTAGGAATATTGGTGAGATTAGAGTGTAGCTTTTGTAATTCTCATTTTCATATTGATATTGATTCTATTTTTTCTTCAATTCCATAAAATCTCATAAATTATTTTGTTTCTCATCTTATAATTTCTTTTCTAAAATTATGTAGCATCTTTTACATAAGTTCAGTCATGCTTTTCTTATGTAATGTAGATTGTTAATTGATTTTAGTATCTTTGTTATATTATATGTCTTTTACTACATTCTACTAATGGTATTTTTTTGCTCTTTGATATTTGATATGCTATGCTATGAAATTAGAAGTTATATTTAATTTAATCTAGATCAATTAATTTGTTCATTTAATATATACATCTTCCAGCTGCAATTAGTGGTGTAGAATTACAACTGTGTTTAGAATTAATATCAATGTTAGAATAGGATTTACTTTACTGCATCTCTAGATTGATATGCTCTTTATCTGATCAATTTCTCCAATCTATCAATTTAATTTCACAAACATTCATCTCTTCGATTATATCTCTTCTATTTATTTTATCTTACTAATCTAATATTTAGTTGTTTTTTGCCTCTCTAAGGATATGACATAAATCGATTATTACTGCGACCACTTAGGTGTTTATTGGGCGACATCAATTTTTGGAGTCGTTGATGGGAAGGTAATTTTAAAATTAAAGGTTTGCATAGTGAATTAATTTATTTTTATAAAAAAATAAAAAAAACATTTTAAATTTCTCATTTATTTTATTTTATTCTTATTTTTACATTGCCTTAGTAATTTTTAATTTTATTAGTTTTTTTCTCCTTTATTTATTTATTTTTGTTTATTATTCTGCATTTTTTTACTGTTAGGTTTAGAATTTTAGATTTAGGGTTTTTTCCCCTAAAAAAAGCATAATTGTTTTTTTAGAAAAAAAGTAAACTGTATTGAGAACATTTGTGTAATTTTGAAATTGGTAAAAATCAAACTTGTGTTATCTAAGAAAGATTGGTTATTCAATAAGTTATGTGTTAGAGTTACCCTCCTGTAGAGTCCAAGAACTTTACTCAGCTAATTGTTTAGTAGTATTATAGTATGTTTAGTGTTATCTTTGTTACCATGGATTTTTGGTTCAGACCGGGAATTATTTGGACACTCATAGTAGTACTTATAGATTTTCTAAGTTTAACCTATAGTTTAAGAATATTAAGTATAACCTAAGGTTTGATTAATGTGACTGATATTAAGGATTATATTTATTATATTATAAGGTTTAGACATCAACCAATAGGATTTTAAGCACATGTTATGAATGGTATTTAAGGATTAAGATTTTTGAGGATTAAATTAAATAAGGGTAAAGTTTGAATGATATAGGGTCAGTCAGCAGCTTTGAATACGTTAAAGGCTTAGTCAAGGCTGTTTACTCCATTCAAACTTAGCTAAAAATGTGTAATTTCTTGTTTAAATATTCAGCGTGTGCCGATATATCGCAGCACGTAGATACGGAAAACACGAGACGATGCACGGTCGCCTCGGGCATGCTGGCCCAGGCGATATATCGCCTACAGGGGGCGATATATCGCCTCCTTCAGCATGAATTCAAACTCTTTTGAATTCATTTCCTTTCAGCCATTCAAACGCCTTCAACAGTCCAGCATCTTTTGAACGAGTCTTCAGCCTCTGCTGAACGATTATTCAAATGATTTTCACCTAAAAAGCCATTATTTTTATTCAAGTAAAATCAAGATATTTTCATTCCCAAACTCTATAAATAGGACCTAGTACCCAGCCATTATTCACCATTTGCTCTAAGTTCAGAAGCTGCTAGTGTTAAGTGAGTGTGAGAGTGTAAACACCTGGTTTGGGGAAAAACTATAAGCTTAAACACCATAAGCTTATCAAACACTTTGGGAAGGGAGTTCTATAGTATTTCGGTGGAGGTTAGATTGATCTAGCAAATCTTTGAGGTAAACCCGAAACTCTATTTCATTTATTTCATGTTATTTCCTTTCTCAAAACCTTCTACTCAGTCCCCTAACCTCATTCTTATTTTGGTTAGGGAATCCAAGTTCTTAAGCATATAAGTCGGTAAGTATGTCTTTATGGTTTAGTCTTTCCATCCTTTTCATTTCTTCTTCTTCTTTCAACTCACTCTTGTTCATTATGGTTTTAGGAGTGTTCCAAAAATCCCAACTCAGTCCATTATATCCCGATAACTTTGGTAAGGAAAACAGGCTAGAAACAATATGTTATGTGCTTATGTTATCTATATGTTTTATGTTATTAAATGTGTTATGATATGTATGCATGTTTGTAGGCTTGGGCATATGACCCATATGGCTAACAAGACCCCAAATAGGTTATGGGCATATGACCTACTTAGCTATTAGGACCCCACTAATTCCATGGGCATATGCTTGTTTAGTCTATGGGACCCCAAGTAATAATGGCCATTATAATAAGTGTATGTTATATGTATTATGTTAAGTTTTTTTATGTTTCTTATGAAATTATGTGTATGACTATGTGTTAGATTTTCCTTGCTGGGCATTAGGCTCATTCCTTTCTGTTTTATGTGCAGGAAAATAAGCTTTAGAGGCGGTAAGATTCGTGACGCTTGGAGGATGTGTATCGATGGTGAATGGAGTCAAGGGGCCGAGCGTTATTCGATTCGAGGATGTAGTCTCCTTTTAATTTTTATGGTTTTATATGTATTTTCCGCATTTTCTTATGTAATCCTTTTCATTTAAATCATGTTTTGTTTTTAAAGACAATGGGATCCCAAATCCTTCTTAGTATTCTGTTTATTTGTAAATAACTCTTATTTTGCAAGTTACTCAATAAATTATGGTATTTTCGTAAAAATGTAAGTTTTATGAATAGTTTCGTTAATGGTCCAAATAGTCTAGAGTAGTGGGTCATTACACCTCCAACCTTTTCTAAGAACCTTCAGGAGTTCAAGAAAAGTTCTTGAGCTTGAAGTGGTACCTTGGCAGCCTTCCCAATTGGGTCGGGGACATTTTTGGTGTACACTTTTTACACTAATACACATTTGTCCTTTAATACAGAAAAATAATGAATGAAGAAGATCATCGTCGTTTTGAGTACTATTATCAAATATATCTCTTTTCACTTCGAAACAATAAAAACTCTAGTGCTACTAAGGGAACTAGCAATTTTAGAGATTTTTACCAACTCAGAGAAAAAGAGAACCTTAAATCTAAAGTAGAATTCTTGCCTAGAGAATTTGAAGACTTAAAAGCTAAGTATGGTCGAGAAAGTAACGAGGTTACAAGGGTAGAGTCTAATGAACCATATTTTGATTATGAAAGAGTCAACATTTTAGCTCAAAATTACTCTTCTCTTAAAGGTAGGGAGGAAACCCTTCAAAACTATTTTTACTACAAGAGCAATAATATTAGCTAAAAAAATGTTGCTTTATGTTGGTAGTCTAAGTACAACTACCATGCACAGATTGGTTGGGAATTGGCACCATCTAGTAGGAATATGAGCATGATTTTTCTAACTCTTACCATGAACCTCCACATAATGTTTGGACTAATAAGGATCCCTTAGAGGAAACATTATACACATGTATGGAGGAACAAATAAATATTAATGAACACAGTGTGGAGGAATTTAGAGAAATTTGGACTGAACTTTCAGAATTGACATTATTTCATCCAATTCCATTTCGATGAGAAAACAATGGCACCAACCTCTAATCCCATTTCATATAAATTTGACGAGGATGCTGCCATTATTGTTGAGAGTGAAAATATATCTCATGCTGAAATTCTTTCAATAACTCTGAATGAAAACAAGCGTTGAGATTGATTAAATATAATGATTACTATGCTTACACGTTGAGGTGCAAAGCACTTGACAGTCTTTCACTTAAGTTGAAGTGAAAATATGAGATTATGTAGTAGGCATCTAAAAGTGATTTGTATGGATCTAATGTGATACATGGAGGTATCTAAGGATCCCCAAATAGTTTGGTAGCGTTTAGAGCAATTTAAGGACCATTGGAAGGGTCAAAAGTCAGAGGGGGTGCAATGCGTCGACTCCTAAAAGGCGTTGCATCGCCTAAATGTGAAGGGGCTCAAAAGCCCCAGAAGGCAATACACCACCTGCTAGTAGGCGACATATCGCCTAGCAGGCAATACATTTCCTACATGCAGGCGACGTATCGCCTGATGTATCCGTACAAACATGTAAAACAAGCTCCAAATGGCGAGTTAATTATCTTTAACCCTACTGGTTAGATCTAATGACAGTGCCTCCACTATAAAGGTTTCTCATAGAGTTTTGGAAGACTTGATCACTCTCTCCAATATCTATCTAAGCTCTCTCTCTCTCTCTCTCTAGATCTCAAAGACCAAAGTTTTCTCCAAAAAACTCATCAAGTATTGTTTGACTTGCGTTTGTTTTAAGGCTTGTTCAATCTCAAATCTCATTCTACTTGATTGAAGCTTCAAGAAATTAGGGAAGACTTGGAATAGAGATTTTGTACAACAATATTCTTATTGTGTATAAACCTTAGAAATTCCTCAAGTTTGAAGATTCAAGTTGCTCTAAACAAAAGGTTGTATCTATCTAACCCTAACTTTGTTTTGTGTTAATCTATTGTGTTTTCATTATTAGTATTGATGATTAAATGTTTCTAAGTTCATCTTATAATCATTTAATGAATTAGTTTCTTATTTTCAAGATTTTCATTCACACCATGAATATGTTTCTTTGATTATCAAGATTTGCATTCATACTTTGAACAAGGTGCTTGATTAGCATCTAGGGTTTCTATTATTGAATTATTCTCATTATTAATTGTTGATTTAGAAAGTGTAAAGTCATATATTCCAACAATCAAAATCTCCAATTCTAATTACTTTCTTTTTGTGTTTTGCACAATCAACAATGATGGAAATTGATTCATCTTCTACAACCTTCAAATCCTTGCTTCAAGATTTGGTTTGTGTTGAACACATAACCATGAAAGATCAAAGAAAGTTCTATTTGGATATGCTCTTCATGAATGTGGATATAGATTGAAAGTCTTCATCAATAAAGGATGAGACGGCACAATGGGATTGCATACTTAAAGAGATTGGTATCATCAAATTCCTTATTTCTAAATGTGTAGATTTCAAAATTTTGAATGAAATGTGTTTGCTGCAAATGGTGAATGTTAATGAACAATTCAAGGGAGATTGTTATACTTGTTTTGATTGTAAATTTATTGATCATCGTGTGAGATATGATAATTGTAAAAGTAACCATAATGAGATTAGGGTTAATAAAATTGATGATAAGATATTTATGACCATAATTGAATTTAATGAATTTGGCGAGGAATGTATGATAACAGTGAAGAGAATTGACATGGTTCATGTATGTAGTGATGAGACTAATGAAACCTTAAGAGAAGGTGAACACATCAATGCAATTGATGATGAGATCATTGCCAGAGAAAGTGAAGATAATAAGGTCAATGCATTTGATGATGAGATCATTGCAAACCTAAGTAATGATACCAATGCCAATGCATTTGATTTTGAGATCATTGCAATCTTGAGTGAAGTTAATATAATCCAAAGAAAGGTGCAAGGATGGTGGCATGATACTTGTGCCACCATTCATGCAACCTATGATAAAACTCTTTTCAAAACCTTTGAAAGTGCAAAGGAGGGACTTCAAGTCCAAATGAGAAATGAAAGAGATCCAAGGTACTTGGAGGGGGTTGCGTTGATGTGTTCTTCACTAATGGAAACAAATTGACCCTAACTAATCTTCTCTATGTTCTCGATATAACTAGAAACATTATAAGTGAAGTCTCTTGAGTAAACTCAGTATCAAAATGGAGTTTGAATTCGGCAAACTTATATTGACTAAATGGGGCACTTTTGTTGGAAATGATTATTCATGTGATGGGATGATTAAACTTTGTACTCTTGATAATGACAATAATTATAGGGCATCTAATTCTTGTAATGTGATTAATTCTAGTTCTATTACTTTGTGGCATAATAGACTTGCTCATATAGGTTATAGCACAATTAAAAGAGTTTTTAAATGTAGACTGATTAATTGTGATGTGAATGAGTATGATAAATGTAAATTATCTGTTAAATCTAAAATGGTAAAGAAACTTTGTCCAAGTCTTGATCGGTGGTCAAACATGCTAGATTTAGTGCATAGTATTTATGTGAATTGAGTAGCATGTTGACTAAAGGAGGGAATAGATACTTCATGAATTTTAAAGATGATTTCTCTAGGTATACTTATGTGTATTTGCTTAAGAGTAAAGATGGGACATTTAATGCATTTAAAATCTACAAAGCTTAAGTAGAAAATAAAATGGAAAGGAAAAAAAGGACCCTTAGAAGTGATAGAGGTGGTGAATACATTTGAAATGATTTCAATGTAATTTGTGAACAACATGGCATTATACAAGAATGCACTACACCATACACTCCACAACAAAATGGGATAGCTGAAAGAAAGAATAAGACTTATCTTGAGATGATTAACTCTATGTTTTACATGCTAAATTGTGTTATAATTTATGGGGTGCAACTTTGCTTGTTGCGTGTCATATATTGAATCGAATTCCTATGAAAAAGAACAATGTGTCTCCATATGAGTTGTGGAGAGGAAAGAAGTCCAACCTAGGCTATCTTAAAGTGTTGGGGGGGGGGGGGGGGTGGTGCCTTGCTAATTGCAAGAGCACAGAGCCTAAAAGGACCAAGTTAGGTCCAAGGACCGTAAAGTGTGCATTTGTTAGCTATGCCTAAAATAGCAAGGTCTATAGGCTATTAGACTTGGAGTCTAATGTTATAATTGAACGAGAACATGTTATATTGTGGTAGCGACTCTAAAAAACCCACAAGTGTTGGAGAATCTTGTAAAGAGAAAGTCCCAAAGGTTAACGAGCAACCAATAGACTTGAAGAAGTCACATGGAAATTTCCTATGGTTCTTCAATTCCAAGATGATCCCAAAACCTACCAAGAAGCAATGTCTTCGAGAGACTATGTTTTTGGAAGGAGGCAATAAATGTTGAGGTGGATTCAATTATGTAAAATGACACATGGTAATCGGTAGACCTTTCACAAGGTTCAAAACCAATTGGGTGAAAGTGGGTATTTCAGAGGAAATATCACATCGATGCTACATACAAATCCTTCAAAGCTAGATGAGTAGCGATAGGGTTTAAAAAAAATGGAAGGAATCGATTATTTTGACACATATGCATAGGTTGCTAGGACAACCCCAAAAAGAGTTTTATTTTCCTTATCATCAATATATAACCTTTATGTTCATCAAATCGATGTCCAAATGACTTTTCTAAATCGAGATCTCGATGAGGAGATCTATATAGAACAACTAGATGGTTTTGTTTTAAGTGGAAATAAACATAAATTGTGTAGGCTTGTTAAATCATTATATGGTTTAAAACAAGCACTGAAACAATGGCATGCGAATTTTGATAAAGATATTATTTCGGATGGGTTTAGACACAACAATGTGGACAAATGCTTATACTCTAAGACTTGTTATGGCTATGTCATCTTGGTGTGTCTGTATATTGATGAATGTTGATTTTGAGTAATGAGATGAATGTCATAATAGAAATGAAGAGGTTTCTATCTTTCACTTTTTAGATGAAGGACGTTTGAGAGGTAGATACCTTATTTGGTAAAAGAGTGAGGCGAATACACTATTTGATTCAAGCATAAAACTTGAAAAGAAAAATGGTAGAGCGGTTAGTAAACTAAGTAGGTTTACTAGCATTTCAAGTATCTAGCATGGGAAGGCAATTGAGAGAAGTATAGGTTACCTAGTGAGGATCAAGAAGTTAGATCTCCAATGTTTTCTAAGATACTTGAGGGAAATCTATCACAAGTTGGATATTGAGTGTGTGAGAAATCTCTCCACCATCGGTTGGGTGTTATGCTCTGTTGACGCCGTTTTTTGTCAACTTAATTATGAAGAGCACTAAACAATATTTCATAAAAAATAAAGAACTCAAGAGTTTTTTACGTGGTTCAGCAGTTAAAATCTGCCTAGTCCACGAGTCAATATTATTGATCTTGATACTCTCTCAAAGCTTTTTGAAAAAGCAATTTGGCAGAGTATTCTCAATACAATTTTTATGCATGAGTATAAATGAAATTCCCCAGACTATTTATAGGCCTAGTTGACAGAATATCTTCCCATTCTTTTAGGAAGTTACAATCAATCATTCAAATTATAAAATCAATGAAAATAAACACATTAATTACATAATATCCCATGATAATTGGTATTTAATATCTGATAGCAACAAATCCCTAAGGAATAGGGATATCCTAATAGTTAGGGGTGTTCATAAAATCACCCACACCGCACAAACTGCCCACACCGCACCGCAATTTGTGGTTTAGAACCCTTCGCGGTGCGGTTGCAGTTTGTATTTTTGCCAAACCGCGCGGTGTAGTGCGGTTTGCAGTTTTAAATTTTATAAATGCGTTTTAAACCACACCGCACCGCGTCATTATATATATTAACTTTTTATATTATTTTTTTCAATTTTACTACATTTAAAGTTAATGCATAAATATTTAATAGCATAATATAATATACACAATATCTAGAAAGAAATATAATGTTTCATAGGATGCTAACACATATTTTACTTCAATCTAAAGATATTCCTCCTTAATTAAAATAATATTTACTTTTATATTACATTTTTTATTTGTTATTAGTTTGTTATATTTTTATTGTTTTGTTTAAAGTTTATTAGCTTGTTGTACATTTAATTATTTTGTTAAACACTCTATGGTTATGAGATTTATTATGAATATTTCTTAATTATAATATTTAATTATTAAATTATTTGGCGATAGATATAAACCGCCAAAACCGCACCGCACCACACCGCATTTTTGCGGTGCGGTTTATGCGGTTTGAGGTCTATGCGGTGTGGGTTGCGGTTTAGAAAATTGTTTAAACCGCATATGTGGTTCGGTCAAAAAAATTAGAGAAAAACTGCACCAACCGCACCACGAACACCCCTACTAATAGTTGTCATGTGGAAGACACGTTCTTAAGCTCGAGCATAAGGTTGTCGTGCTTTCAAGACCAATCCAGACTTTTAGCTCGTCATTCCAATCACCTCCTCCTCATCTAGTGTTTTCATCGAACTACTTCTTCAGAGAAGATCAGTGCTTTTCAGCTTGCAACTTAAGCTCGAACAATATAACTCATGCTCGGGTGTTAATAATTGAACAAGCATAGAATCATATCAAACTATAAAAGTGTACATCCAACACTTGTCATTTTTGAGCTTACTAATTTCGAGCCTACATTTCGAGGCTTGTTTATTCATTCTCAAAATTTGGGTGTAACATTTTCCCCCTCAAAAGTGTTGGTTCGAATCCTCTGAGAAGGAAACTTTTGAACTCCACTTTCAAAAAAAGTGCCCGCCTACTATACTCGAGTATGGACAAGCGTCATTGGGGGATTGCATACTGAAAGTCATTGAGTACCTTGCTATCTGTGCACATCCTTTCATATGACCTTTTTTGCCGCCAACTTTTTGAATTAAACCTTGTCCATCGGATTGCGTTTCAACCCAAATCAAAGGCTCAGATTTTTGTAACCTTTGACATTCCTTTTGTCTATTTAAGCCCCCTCTTCACCTTCTTTGTCTTCACTTTGCATTTCATCTTTCAAAAAACATGAACCAGAGATTTTTTTTTCTTTTTCTTTGCATGTTTTCTAAACCCAAAAAATAGAGTGCTCTCTCCTCCTTCGGTTCTGTGAGATCATTCCTGCAACTACTCCTTCCCTCTACAATTTCTTCATATTTGCAGTCCACTTTGCGTAAGTTCTCTGATCTTTTCTTGGTATTTTTTTTACGTGTTTCTTCTGTGCATAAGAAAAAATTTTCTAGTTTCTATCAGGTTTTTAAGGTCTTTTTGCATTAGATAAATTTTTGGTTTGGGTAGATTTGGAACAACTAGAAACACGATTTAGGACAAAATTTTATGGTGAAAACATGTAAAAATGGAGCTTTTTCAGGTAATGGGGTATTTAGGCCACAAGTTTCGTGTATCTTAAGGAATAGGGTTCTGGATTAGGGTTTTAATGCACACCGTCAATTTTTCCCTAGGAATTTGGGATTGTTTTAAATTGGTAATAATCGCCCCACTCTCCCGTGAGTGCACTCTTGATGCCCCGAACTTTATAATAGTTTGAGATAAGAATTGAGTTAACCTCGCCTTTTCAAGCCTTCAAGCTTGATTAATGCGATCTCGTTACCAGCTTACGAGCTCGAGTTATCAAGATCTTAACCTCTTCATATTCTTCTTATCTTTTTATAATGGGCCCTCACCATTTTCTTCCTCGTTATATACGTAGTCTTCAGAGAATCGGTGGGGGCCCAAGCTTGCAATCCCTTACCATCCACCAACTCCCAGGCCTGAATCACATTTTACACAAAATTAGCGACTAATTCGCGAGCACAAAGAATGGTGCGAGGAAGAAGATATACGAGCTCATTTTCGATGTCAGTTCGACGAGGTCGAAGAGAGGAAACGAAAGAAGCTTCGAGTTGTGGCGTATCTCGATCCGAACCCCGAGATCCGGCCGATTCTGCTAGACCCCAAACTCAAAGTCACCATAGCCTATTCTCCTAGCAATTTCGTATTTAGCCTCATGGAGGGTACATCTAACCAGCCATCCAAAGTGATACGAACCACGCCAACAAGTGTGACGAAACCCGACACCAAATATGGAACAGCCACCAAGAACACACGAGATTGGAATGGAACCGCGACCCAATGCTTAGCCAAGCACGAACCTTGGTATGAGGAAGACGCCACAAACGGGGATGGAATCCGTTTGATAAGTCAGGATGAACGCCACAAGGAATCTCCTTGATAAGTTCAAAAGTTTCTTCAAGAACTCAAGAAGAAATAAACTCACAATTTCATTCAACATAATCTGATTTTTCCAAATGTTTTGGCAGTCCTTATAAGGACGAAAATTACATGAAAAGAAGACCCTTGGTCTTCCTAATGAAACCGAAAAATTAAGGACAGCCCCTTTGTCTTCCTAATGAAAACCGAAATTAAAGACAAGCTTTTGTCTTCCTCATGAAAACCGAAAAATAAAGACAAAAGGACTATTGGACTCACACAAGTCAAATGTTTGACTTATCACAAAATAAACAAAGACTAAAAAACGTGACTAAAATAAAAAGACTCATTAAGCTCCTAAACTCAGTCAACTTTGATGAGTAAGACAAGTCTTTGTTCTCCTTCAATGTTGACCACGGTCTCCTCTTGTTTTAGGACTTTGTGGACTAGGCTGTTAAGTTCTTCCTTGAATCTCTTGGCTCGTGCCCTCGTCACTGGACCAACTGGAACTTGACTTGATACTTGGGTCTTGGTGTCCTCATCATTCCCCCCCTCTTTAGAAGGATTTGACCTCAAATCGTCACCTGCATCAAAAGGACTCAAATCAGAAACATTAAAAGTAGCACTAACATTATACTCACCTGGTAAATCGAGTCTGTAGGCATTGTCATTGATCCTTTCAAGTACTTGAAATGGACCATCTCCTCGAGGTAGCAATTTTGAACGCCTTTGTGTTGGGAATCGCTCTTTCCTCATGTGTAACCATACCCAATCACCGGGCTCAAAAACCTGCTTATGACGACCCTTGTTAGCTTGCTTAATGTATTGTTCAGTCCTTCTCTCTATGTTGAGTCGCGCCCTCTCATGGATTTTCTTCACAAATTCTGCCTTCTTCTCGCCATCTAAATTCAAATGCTCAGAAACAGGTAAAGGTGATAAATCCAAAGGAGTTAGAGGATTAAAACCATAAACAATTTCAAATGGTGAAAATTTAGTAGCAGAATGCATTGAACGATTATAAGCAAACTCAACATGTGGCAAACAATCTTCCCAAGTCTTAATATTTTTACTTATGATAGCCCTCAACAAGGTGGATAGGGTCCTATTAACTACTTCTGTTTGACCATCGGTTTGAGGGTGACAAGTAGTAGAAAATAATAGTTTTGTCCCAAGTTTCCCCCACAATGTTTTCCAAAAATAGCTTAAGAACTTGGCATCCCTATCTGATACAATTGTTCTAGGCATACCATGTAATCTCACAATCTCCCTAAAGAACAAATCTGCAACGTTAGAGGCATCATCAGTTTTATGACAAGGAATAAAATGAGCCATCTTAGAAAATCTGTCTACAACCACAAAGATTGAATCCCTCCCACGCTTACTTCTAGGTAAACCCAACACAAAATCCATTGAAATGTCAACCCATGGTGAACTAGGGATAGGTAGGGGTGTGTAAAGGCCATTTGGCTGAACTCTTGATTTAGCTTGCCTACAAGTGACACACCTACCACAAATTCGCTCAACATCTCGTTTCATGTGGGGCCAAAAGAAGTGCTCTTGCAACATAGCTAGGGTCTTAGCAACTCCAAAATGTCCCATCAACCGTCCCCCGTGGGACTCTCTAACTAGCAAATCTCTCACAGAACAATTAGGTACACACAACCTATGCTCCCTAAACAAGAAACCCTCATGCCTATAAAATTTTCCGTCAGCAGACTTTTCACAAACAGCATAAGTTTCCCCAAAATCATGGTCAGCAGAATACAACTCCTTTATGTGTTCAAACCCAAGAAATTTAGCATCAAGAGTAGAGATTAGGGCATACCTGCGAGAAAGGGCATCAGCAACCACATTCTCCTTACCTTGTTTATAGCGAATGACATAAGGAAATGTCTCAATGAACTCAACCCATCTTGCATGTCTCTTGTTGAGCTTGTGTTGGCCTTTCAAATGTTTCAAGGATTCATGATCTGTGCGAATCACAAACTCCTTTGGCCACAAATAGTGCTGCCATGTTTCTAAAGCACGCACTAGTGCATACAATTCTTTGTCATAGGTGGGGTAATTGAGGGCAGCCCCACTTAGCTTTTCGCTAAAGTATGCAAGCGGTCTCCCATCCTGCATAAGAACAGCGCCAATACCTATTCCAGAAGCATCACATTCAACTTCAAAAGTGTTAGAAAAGTTAGGCAAAGCAAGTAAAGGAGCATGAGTAAGCTTGTATTTCAGTAGCTGAAATGCCTCCTCTTGAGCTTCACCCCATTTAAATATCACATTCTTTTTGATAACTTCTGTAAGTGGTGCGGCGATGGTGCTAAAATTTTTCACAAACCTCCTGTAGAAGCTAGCAAGTCCATGAAAACTTCTAACATTACCTATAGTTGTAGGGGTCGGCCACTCTTGGATGGCTTTGATCTTTTCTTCATCCACCTGAATACCTGTAGCACTTACAACAAAGCCTAGGAAAACAAGCTTATCGGTGCAGAAAGTACACTTACTGAGGTTAGCATATAAACTCTGTTTCCTAAGAACATCCAAAACAGAATGCAAATGCAAAACATGGTCATGCAAATTCTTACTATAAATAAGAATATCATCAAAATACACAACCACAAATTTTCCAATGAAAGCACGCAATACATGATTCATTAAGCGCATGAAAGTGCTAGGTGCATTAGTTAGTCCAAAAGGCATGACTAACCACTCATACAATCCATGTTTAGTTTTAAAAGCAGTTTTCCACTCATCCCCTTCTTTCATACGTATCTGATGATACCCACTTTTAAGATCAATTTTGGAAAACACACAAGAACCATGCAATTCATTTAACATGTTATCTAAACGAGGAATGGGATGTCGATATTTTACCGTTATATTGTTGATGGCTCGACAATCAACACACATCCTCCATGTTCCATCCTTCTTGGGAACTAGAATCACTGGAACAGCACAAGGGCTCATGCTTTCTCTCACATGCCCTTTCTCCATCAATTCTTCAATTTGCCTTTGCAATTCCTTTGTTTCATCAGGATTACTTCTGTAGGCTGGTCGGTTTGGGATGGAAGCACCTGGAACAAAATCAATTTGATGTTCTATTCCTCGAACAGGTGGCAATCCATGTGGTACTTTCTCAGGAAACACATCCTCAAATTCCTGCAAAATAGACACAACAACACTTGGCAGCGAAGAATCAAGTTGGTTAGTATTTAAAAGAGCCTCCTTATACATGAGTAAAATCATGGGCTGTTTTGTACACAAAGCTCTCTTAACCTCACTTTTTTTTGCATAAAAATTATTTTGTTTTCTCTCACTTGATTCCACACTTTTCTCTCTTTGTCTCTCTTTTTCCTCACTCTCATTCATCTTTTCACTCTCTTTTTGCTCACTCATTTTCTTTTTGTCACTCAATTTTTGCAACCTCACTTGATCTTCATACACTTGCTTTGGTGTCAAAGGCGCTAGAGTGATTGTTCGTTGACGGAATGTGAATGAATACTTGTTGGAGAAGCCGTCATGCTGCACCCGCCGATCAAATTGCCAAGGCCTTCCTAGAAGGAGGTGTCCAGCTTGCATGGGAACCACATCACACAACACCTCATCTTCATACTTGCCAATTCGAAATGAGACTAGCACCTGTTTTGTAACCCTCACTTCACCACTATCATTCAGCCATTGCAATTTGTATGGACAAGGATGCCTAAGCGTTGTAAGCCCCAGCTTGGCAACCATGGAAGCACTAGCAACATTAGTACAACTACCTCCATCAATAATGACACTACATACCTTGTCTCTCACATGACAACGAGTGTGAAAGATGTTCTCTCGCTGCACCTCTTCTTCCTCTTCTTTTGCTTGCAAATTCAGGACTCGCCTTGTGACTAGTGCAAGCATCTCACCAGATTCTGGTCCATACTCATTGTCAGAAGCATCTTCCAATGGTGGCATGTCAGCAAGATCATCTTCATCTTCAGAATCTATCTCTCCACTTTCTCGAATCACCATGACTCTCTTGTTTGGACACTGGCTAGCTATGTGTCCTCGCCCCTGACATTTGAAACACCTTATCTCACTAGAATGAGACTTAGTAGGAGTTGTTTTACCTTGAGGTGGTGTGGCTGTGGTGGCTGGTTTTGGTGTAGATGATGAAGTGGGTTGGTCTTCTTTCTTTGGATAGTTCGACCTCCAAGGTGTTGTACTGGGATTGTGTGGGCTCGGTCTTGACCTCGAACTTGAACTACCCTTCTTGAGCTGCCTCTCAACTTTGATTGCCATATGAACCAAATCCTCCAATTCCACATAATGGTGTAGCTCGATTGGGTCAGCAATCTCTCGGTTCAACCCATTCAAAAACCTTGCCATGGTTGCCTCCCGATCCTCTTCAACATTGGCTCTAATCATAGCCATCTCCATCTCCTTGTAATACTCATCAACACTTCTGTAGCCCTGACGAAGACCCTGCAACTTAAGGTAGAGATCTCGATAATAATGAGGTGGTACAAACCGTCGCCTCATCACCCTCTTCATGGCCTCCCATGTGTCAATAGGACGATCTCCACTCCGCCTCCTGTTGATGCACAACTGATCCCACCAAACAATAGCATAATCAGTAAACTCAATGGCAGCAAGTTTTACCTTCTTCATGTCGGAGTAGTTGTGACAATCAAAAACTAGCTCCATTTTCTTCTCCCACTCAAGGTATGCTTCAGGATCACTCTTCCCCTGTAATGCTGGGATTCTCATTTTGATATTCCCCAAATAATTATCTACCTGGTTCCTATCTTCTCTATTCCCACCATACCTCCTATGGTTACCCGCCGACATCCTATCAAACTCATCATCAGAAACTACCCCTTCTAAATCCCCCTCATTCTCATCCTCCCTTTGGTGTACCCTACCCCTCCTTGGTCTCCGTTGTGCCCCCTCTTCTACCCTATCCAACCGCTCATGTATTTGCTCACACTCCTCCCTCAACATCCTCCTCATCTCCCCCATTAAAGCTTCAATTTGTAGATTTGGAACTGTAGGTGGTGGAGCGTCATTGTCTGCATTTCTTTCTGTATTTTGTGACATGATGGAGAATCTGCAAAACAATAAGGTTAGACAATTATAGAAAGGACCTCACTGCACTCCCTCACGTGTTTCACTCAAAGAAAATGGTCACTCAAGTACACTCGTGTTTGCACTCAATGATGGCTTTTACCCTCAAATAAGCTCACACCTCTGCCTTTTTCCACTCTATTTCCTTCTTTAAGCTCTTTGAAAACTAATGAAACGGTGATATGGAGTATTCAAGCAGCAAATCCAACCAAACAAATCAAACGAAAACCGATGAAAAAGTGGCGAAAAATGGTGATTTTTGGACGCTTGTGTGGGGTTTTGGTAAAAAGGCCTCTAGACCATGGGGAACAAGAATAGAACAAAAATTTTTAAGAGAGGTTTCCAGACTTTTTTTTTTTTTTTTTTTTTTTAGGTTCGGATCCCTTTGAATTTTTCTTCTTCTTTCTTTTCTTTCCCTTTTTTTTTTTTTAACCTCTCAAATTTGAGATACCAGATTCAAATTTCTGAAAAGGAGAGAAAAAAAATGAATACCAAAGAGCCAACCCGAAATCAAACAATCTGAGTTACTAACACAGATTCAAGAACAAACCAATCTGTGAAAACCAATACTCCCAATACAATCTGTGATTCAAGAACACTTCCCCAATAACATAAAAAACAATCGGTGATTCACCCAAAACAGAATACCAAAAACAATCCCAATTACAGAAAACCTAAATAGACTTGCATCACTATAACAATTTTGAATTTCTCCCAAATAAAAGGAAACAAAATTTCAATCAGTGGCACTATAACAATCGGTGGTACACTCCCAATAACAGAGAACAAATATTCCCAAAAATAACAACCCAAAATAGAAAAGGACCAATCAATCCGTGGCACTATCACAAAGTAAACAATTGATTCAATAACAATCTCAGATTTTCACAAAGGAAACAAGGATTTTCCCAAACTCAATAACAATTTCAGTTGATTAGTTTCGGATTTCAAGGGATTTCACAAAGAACTAATGTAAACAAGGAAATAAGATCACGATTTGAACAAAGAAACAATCTGGAATAAAGAGATTAACTAAAATGGTTTCGGATTTTTAGAAGGAAAACAAGAACAAAGTCTAAGAAAATCAAGAACACGAATAGATAGAATTTTTTTTTTTTGATTTCAGAAACCCTAAAATTGAAATACGAATAGAATAGAAACATAAATGAAAGAATAAAAAGGATAGGCCAAACCGAATGATCCTAAGCTCTGATACCAACTGATACGAACCACGCCAACAAGTGTGACGAAACCCGACACCAAATATGGAACAGCCACCAAGAACACACGAGATTGGAATGGAACCGCGACCCAATGCTTAGCCAAGCACGAACCTTGGTATGAGGAAGACGCCACAAACGGGGATGGAATCCGTTTGATAAGTCAGGATGAACGCCACAAGGAATCTCCTTGATAAGTTCAAAAGTTTCTTCAAGAACTCAAGAAGAAATAAACTCACAATTTCATTCAACATAATCTGATTTTTCCAAATGTTTTGGCAGTCCTTATAAGGACGAAAATTACATGAAAAGAAGACCCTTGGTCTTCCTAATGAAACCGAAAAATTAAGGACAGCCCCTTTGTCTTCCTAATGAAAACCGAAATTAAAGACAAGCTTTTGTCTTCCTCATGAAAACCGAAAAATAAAGACAAAAGGACTATTGGACTCACACAAGTCAAATGTTTGACTTATCACAAAATAAACAAAGACTAAAAAACGTGACTAAAATAAAAAGACTCATTAAGCTCCTAAACTCAGTCAACTTTGATGAGTAAGACAAGTCTTTGTTCTCCTTCAATGTTGACCACGGTCTCCTCTTGTTTTAGGACTTTGTGGACTAGGCTGTTAAGTTCTTCCTTGAATCTCTTGGCTCGTGCCCTCGTCACTGGACCAACTGGAACTTGACTTGATACTTGGGTCTTGGTGTCCTCATCACAAAGCCTCAAAATCTCTTACCATCCAGGTCTCGGAGAATTCTTTTTTCAAGGCCAAACACTACCAAAGCTCCATAACCTCGACCCAAAAGGTTTCTGAGCTCCTCTCTTGCCATGGGTTGAAGCTCTCCAGCCAGTTAGTATGTCGTCCCGCCAGCTCCGATGAGAGGAGCTGTTTTGCCCTTGGTGATGGCAATCCAGAAAGAAAGGTTAAGCTCATAGCCTTGAGTCGTGAGCACTTGCGAACCGGGGATTTACTGCAGAATGATTATTTCCTGAGCTTTCTTGAATATGCAGGCATAGCCCCATTCCATCTTTAAACAAATTCATACAAGGTCCTGTCCGTGTTAAGATCACTGTACTAGGAGATGAAGTGCGGGAGCTCATGGCACATGAGATCCTCTATCTCTTTTGCCTCAAAAGCAACCCTTTCCGAGCTCACGACAGAGATTGGTTCTATTACCTTTTGAGCTATCCCAAGGAGAAACGACTATTCGAGGATATCCCCAACCATCCTCCTAATTTCAAGACCGCCTTCTTCTGGACGGATGGTCTCGCTCCCTCTTGCTTCTATTCCTTCCGGCGAATTTGTAAGTATCCTGCTATAGTCTTTTCTGATTGGATTTTCCCATTCATTTACAACCTCGAGTGACTAACTCAAATCTTGTATACAACTAACTACCACCGTCCCTAGCCTATAGATGCCATGAAGGAACATAGGGAACCTATCCTTCAACTTCCCTATGGTTGGTGATCCCTTTCATACCTTCTTCACGAAGACAAGCTTCGGCTTTGCAACATTCTCGAAGAGGGTGAGTCTACTGACGACTCGTGCAATTGTAAATACGTGAGATGGGAAGATGTCCTATGCCCACCACCAAGCTTCCCATGAGAGGAAAATATGCATACCTGAGCTTGCGTACCCGTAGATCTCTCCCAATCAAACCCTCAGGCTCGGGAAATGAGGCATAGGACGAGGCCTCAACGAGCTCGTGAGCAGGAGGTAAAGTTGTGCTTGACCCATCTATGTGGTGTCCTGCTCTACTTAAATATGAACCTGATGTAATGGTTCTTTTTAAGGAACCCAGAAATAACTTCCTGGCATGGTCAAGGGTAGACCTTAGAGTCCATAGGGTCGATAGGGTGCTAGGGAAATACCAGACCATGTATAGTTTAAACTAGGTTTGAGATGGGGTAGCCGTGCAATATGGTAAGAACGATTATAGTGACCTTTTGAGGATGTCCCCTACATTCAAGGAGTGGACTCCAATAGCCTCATTAGAAGATAAGGGAATATCCTGGTCCCCGAGTTCGAGTTCTAATGAGTCCTCCAGTTAGGTTTTTGATACATTGTCTTTTTTAATATTGAAATGTGTATAATCTTTCCTTTCTCGGCTTAACTGATCTACTTTGTTCTTTTCAGGTGACATGGAGTCAGACTTGGACAACCTCCTTGGGAAACCTCCTAAGGCCTAGGGGAATAAACGAGGACACGCCTCCTCAAAAAAGGTACTCCTTCAAAGTTTGTGAAGGTTGCAGAAGGTTCCTCTCCCTCAAAGCCTCTCTCCAACGAGCCCAAGCCCCGACTCCAAACTCTACAGATGTAGTCGGTGGCACTACTCTCGCGACCTCAATGGCAATCACCATCTATCCCTCAATGACCATGCCACCTCCTCAAGTGAAGTTTCCTCCTTCTCCTCCTTGCTTGGTCCCTACCAGAAACAAAATAAAAAAGATTGTGTCTCCTTCGGCTCCTCCGCCTGTGGATGCCCCGACCATAACTCGACAATTTGTAGCCTCGTCTCATATGCGGGAATACCCCTTGGCAAGTGTGGTTGGGACACTATGGTCCGATCTATGCTTAGAATTTCTGTCTCGGGCCAGCCAATCATGCAACAACCTTGATGTCGATGTATGGCGGTTCCTGAGGGGCGACAATCCCACACGCTTCGCTGACCAGACCATGGAGCTTGGGGTTTCGGTAAGTCTATTTCATGTGATCTTTATTTTCTTGGTTACTTTATTAATTTTCTAACCACAATAATCTTGCATTTCAGACTCTTCTTGGTATTCTTCGACAAAGCTCGCTCTTCTCCTCAAGAACGGCAGCGGCCGAGACCTTTGTTTATGACACAAACCAAGCTCAAATCTGTGCTGAGGATGACCTGAAGGAGGCCAAGGGAGCCCAAGAGAAACTCGAGGATGCCGTCAAAGTCACTCAAGCCAAACTCACCTTTTCTAAGATTGATGTTGACCACCTAAAGGCAGAGCTTGACATAAAGAAGGATGATTTCGATGCCGCTAAGGCTGAGATTGAACGCTTGAAGGCGGAGACCAGTGCTGCCAAAGAGGAGGCTGAACATCTGAGGGAGGAAAAGAACTCTACCTTTGAGATTCTCGAGGATGAAAGAAACGCATGCTCAAGGAATTCAATGCCAAAAAGGATTGGGCAACCGACCGAGCCATGTACATGATGTGGTCCTTGAACACTGAGATGGACACCTTTACGATAAGGAAGAAGAGTTCATCTCTAAGTGGAAGGCTCGGATGGCCGATGAGGAGGTCGTGACCACCACTTTGGATGGCAAAGGTGAAGAGGAGACAGGGGAGGAAGCTGAGTCTGCTCCTGCTGGCTAAGACTGAATTTTTTTAAAAAGGGGTGCGTCCCTTATTATTATTTTCTTTTGTAATTAATTTCATGCCCTTTGGGCAAAGAAAATTCGCACATTTACTTATATTTCTTGCTTATATGTCAATGGTAGTTTTTAATTTTTATGCTTATATTCCTTGCTCGAAATATTTATGCATATTGTCTATAAAGTGTTGTATTTGTTTATCTATACAAATACTTGTTGGGTTTAAGCTCAAATTTTGATGCATTCATGCATAGTTCACTCGATTTCCCTTTTTCTACTTCATTATTGTCAAGGTCGAATATTACTTTTATAATGTATTTTTATTAAAAAAATACTTAGTCACGTGTAACCACGTTAGTCTAGTTATATTTTGTTCTTCCATAGTAACTTTTCCTCATCCTCAAGTATGATCTCGAGGGTGCGAGGTTGAAACTTATTTGCAAAAATTTCCAACACTTGTCTCAACTTATGAATTTTGAGGGCTTGCGAAAAATTATAACAATAAAAATATAAAATTTGAATGAAATCCAGTGCTTTATTGATGAAAAGAAAAAATTAAATACAAGCTTGGTTAAAATGATTAAACATCATTCCTTCATTACTAATAATAAGGTCGTAGATGTTCACCATTCCAAGCTCGTGGGACCAAACCTCCATTTAACCTCGCTATTTTATAAACTCCAGGTCGAATGATGGACTCGATTTGGTAAGGTCCTTCCCAATTAGGCCCAAGCACCCTAACAGATGGGTCTCGTGTGGCGAGAAACACGCGTCTGATCACTAACTCTCCCAATCCAAATTTCTTGTCTCTGACCCTCTTGTTGAAATATCTTGTAGCCCTCTGCTGGTATCCATCATTTCTTAGTTGTGCTTCATTTCATCTTTCTTCAATTAGATCTAGACTCTCTTCGAGCTGGGATTGGTTCGAGGTTTGGTCGTACGCCTCGCGCCTTATAATTGGGATTTCGACCTCAATAGGAAACATGGCCTCACAACCATAAGCTAGGGAGAAAGGGGTATGTCCTGTTGAGGTCCATGTTGTCATTCTATACGCCCATAGGACTTGTTGTAGTTCCTTTGGCCATTTTCCTTTAGCTTCTTCTAGCCTTTTCTTTATAGAACTCTTTAGAGTCTTATTTACTACTTTGACCTGATCATTTTCCTGTGGATAGGCCACATAGGAGAAACTTTTAATTATCCCATTCATTTCACAGAAATGTGTGAACATGTCGCTGTCGAATTGGGTCCCGTTATCTGATACAATATTCCTGGGCATCCCATACCTACAGATTATATTCTTCACCACAAAATCCATAACTTTTTTGGAGGTGATGGTAGCTAGAGGTTCCACTTTTGTCCACTTTATGAAATAATCAACAACGACTACCACATATTTTACTCCTCCTTTCCCAGTTGGCAAGGAGCCTATGAGGTCAATTCCCCATATTGCGAATGGCCACGGAGAGCTTATCTTTGTAAGCACAGTGGGTGGGGCTCGTTGTATGAAAGGGAACCATTGACATTTGTCACACCGCTTAACATATTCAAATGAGTCTACTTTAACTGTAGGCTAAAAGTATCCTTGCCTAATCACCTTTTTCGACAGACTATGCCCCTCGAGTGTGGTCTTTGCAAAATGCTTCATGGATTTCTTGTAAAATCTTTCTTGCCTCGGGCAGAGTTACACACCTAAGTAGTGGCATGGAATACCCTCTTTTTTATAACCTTCCTTCCAAGATGGTGTATCCTGGTATTTTGTACATAAGTTTCCTTGCTTCGTTGTAGTCTACTCGGAGACTTCCGGTTTCGAGGTAGTAAATTATGGGCACCATTCATGTAGCTTGTGAGTCAATCATGTTGACATCTTCTTGAGGCTCGGTTATACTTGGGACAGGTAAGAATTAGACCGGCACCACATTAAGCGTGTCAGCTTCTTTGGTCGTGGACGACGAGCCTTGCCAGGGCATCCGCATTTGAGATTTTCTCTCATGGAACTTGTTCGATGGCGTAGAATTTAAACTCCCTGAATGCTGCCTCAACTTTCTCCAAATAGGTTGACATTTTAATGCCACGATCCTGATGTTCACTTAGGACCTGGTTCACAACTATTTAGGAATCACTATAGCAGTGAATGGCTTTTGCTTTGAGTTCGTAGGCTATCTGGAGACCTACTAATAGTGCTTCATACTCAGCCTCGTTATTTGACGCTTCAAATCCAAAATCGTAATGCTGAATGAAAATAATTTCTTGTCGGAGTGATCAAAATGACTCCTGCCCCGACCCTGACTCATTGGAAGATCCATCAACGTGAAGTCTCCACAGCTAGCAGGCTGGGGTTATGACTTCCTCGTTGGTGGTTCCCGTACATTCAACAATGAAATCTAGTAAGGCTCGCCCTTTGATCGTGATTCTTGGATGATAGGTGATCTCGAACTGTCCGAGTTCGACAGTCCATTTTAATAGTCTCCCGGATGCCTCAGGCTTGGATAATACTTGCCTTAATGGCTGATTAGTTAATATATGTATAAGATGCACTTGGAAATAGGGTCGAAGCTTTCGAGATGCATATATTAGGCACAAACCTAGCTTTTCCATTAACGGATATATCGACTCTAGCCCTAGTAACCTTTTGCTGACATAGTGCACAAGTTTTTGCACTTTCTTATCCTCCCAAACTAGTACTGCACTGATGGCATGCTCAGTTGTGGTGAGGTATAAGTACAATATTTCCCCTATAATTGGCTTGGATAAGATTGGTGGCTCTATGAGGTGCTTCTTAAGATTTTGAAACACGAGTTCAAACTCATCTGACCATTCAAATTTCTTGCCCCCTCCCAAAAGGTTAAAGAATGGGAGGCACCGATCTGTAGATTTAGAGATGAACCTACTTAGGGCTGCCATTCTTCCAGCTAGGCTCTGGACATCTTTATGTTTTCGAGGTGAGGGCATATTGATTAACACCTTAATCTTATCGTGTTTTACCTATGTGCCCCGAGCATTCATTATGAATCCAAGAAACTTTCCCAAGGATACTCCAATTGACCATTTCTGCGGGTTAAGTCTCATATTATACTTTTGGAGCACAGCGAAGCATTTAGCGAGGTCATCCACATTGTTACATGTAATGACCCAACTACTCTAGACTTTTGGACCATTAACGAAACTATACATACAAATCCTTAATAAAGCTTAGATTGCGAAAATACCATAATTTTTATTAGGAAACTTATAAAAAATAAGAGTTACTTACAAAAATATCAAGAAGGATATGGGATCCCATTGTCTTAAAAACAAAACATAATTTAAAATAAAGGAGTTACATAGCAAGTGCGGAAAAATTACACATAAACCCATAAATAAAAGACTACATCCTCGAAATCGAACTCTCGACTCCTTGAATCCATTCACCATCGATACACAATCTCCAAGCATCCACGAACCTTACCGCCACTAATAGCTATTTTCCTGCACATATAAACAAAAAGGAATGAGCCTAATGCCCCGCAAGGAAAATCTAACACATACTTCATATACATAAATTTCATAAGAAACATAAAGACATAACATAACACTTTATCATACACATACTATAATGGCCATTATTACTTGGGGTCCCATAGACTAAACAAGTCATATGCCCATGAGATTGGTGGGGTCCTACTAGCTAAGTAGGTCATATGCCCATAATCTATTTGGGGTCTTGTTAGTCATATGGGTCATATGCCCAAGCCTACAAACATACATATCATAACACTTATCATAACATAAGAAACATAAGATAACATAAGCATATAACATATAGATTCTATCCTATTTTCCTTACCAAAGTTACCGGGATAAGAGGACAGCGTTGGGACTTTTGGAACACTCCTAAAACCATATATAACAGGGTGAGTAGATTTGAAGAAAAAGAAATAAAAGGAATGGAAGGACTAAAGCTTGAGAAAAATACTTACCAAAACCTTTTTGCTCAAGAACTTAGATTTCCTAACCAAAATAAAGATTAAGGTTAGAGGCTGAGTAGAAGGTTATGAGAACTTAAAAGAACAAGTACAGAAATGAACTAGAGTTTTGGGTTACCTTGAAGACTTGTAAGACCAATCTACACCTCAAACCGAAATACTATAAAACCTTACTTCCCAAAGTGTTTGATAAGCTTATGATGATCAAGCTTATGATTCCCCAACCTAGGTGTTTACACTCTCACACTCACTTAGCACTTGCAGCCTCTAAACTTAGAGCAAAAGATGAATAATGGCTGGGTACTAGGTCCTATTTATAGAGTTTAGGAATGAAAGGATCTAAATTTTACTTGAATAAAAATAATAGCTTTTTAGGTGAAAATAATTTGAATAATCGTTCAGCAGAGGCTGAAGACTCGTTCAAAAAGGTGCTGGACTTATCAAGAGGTTGAATGGCTGAAAGGAAAAAGAATTCAAAAACTTTTGAAATATACTGAAGGAGGCGATATATCGCCTGGGAAAGTATGCCCGAGGCTGTCGTGCATCGTCTCGTGTTTTCCGTATCTACATGCTGCGATATATAGCCCCCCATAGCTGCGATATATCGGCACACGCTGATTAATTAAACACGAAATTACACATTTTTAGCTAAGTTTGAATGGAGTAAACAACCTTGACTAAGCCCTCAACGTATTCAAAGCTGCTGACTGACCTTATAGCATTCAAAGTTTACCCCTTATTAAATTTAATCCTCAAAATACTTAATCCTTAATCATCCATACATAACATGTGCTTAAAATCCTATTGGTCCTTATCTAAACCTTATAGTATAATAAATATTATCCTTAATATCAGTCATATAATCAAACCTTAGGTTAACATTAATATTCTTAAACTATAGGTTAAACTTAGAAAATCTACAAGTACTACTATGAGTGTCCAAAAATAATTCCCGGTCTGAACCAAAAATCCACAGTTACAAAGATAATGCTATAAATACTATAATACTACTATCTAACTAGCTAAGTAAAGTTCTTGGACTCTACATTACAGTTATGCTTGGATTTGACTAGCATATCGTGTACGTAAACCTTCCTTTTATTTCATATTTGTTTAGCAAACATCCTATTCACCAATATTTGGTAAGTGGCTCATGTGTTCTTGAGCCTGGAAGGCATTATGTTGTAGCAATACAAACCTTTATCAGTCATGAAATTTGTATGTTCTTGGTTGGGTGCATGCATGGCTATCTAGTTATATCCAAAGTATGCATCCATGAAGGACATGATGTCGTGACCTACAATGGCATCTATGAGCTGATCAATTCGAGCCAAGGGAAGGCAATCCTTTGGACATGCCTTATTGAGGTCCGAATAACCAACGCAAGTTTGCCACTTTCCATTGGGCTTCAGAATCAACACAGGATTGGCTATCCAATCAGGGTATAAAGCGTCCTGGATAAACCGATTCTCTTTCAGTCATTCGACCTCTACTTTAAGGGCATTCTTCCTATCATCGTCCAGAAGCCTTCTATTTTGTTTTTTCTGAGGGAAGCTTTTGTCTATGTTGAGTGCATGGCTTATAATGTTTGGGCTTATCCTAACCATGTTCGAGTGTCCGAGTGCGACCATGCAAACACATCTTGATTTTCACTGAATTAATTGCTATCTCACGTCCTTGGAGAGGTTCTTCCCTATTTTCACCATCCTAGTGGCATCCGTTTCCTCGAGCTATACATCCTCAAGTACCTCTATTGGTTCGAGATTGGCCCTATCTTCTTCTACTTTAGGGTCAATTTATTCTTCAATTTTGAAGACAAATCTACTTATTTCCTGGATAACAACAAGTGCATGTGCACTTGTTTGGTTCTTCCCTCTCATAGAAACGTTATAACATTTTCGTGCGGTGACTGGTCTCCCTTCAGCATCCCAATGCCACTAGATGTCGGGAACTTGATGGCCAAATTCTTAATGGATGACAATGCACCCAGCCCAATCAGGGTTGGTCCCCTGAGCAGTGCGTTGTAAGCAGATGGGGTGTCCACCACAATAAACTCCATCATCTTTGTCACAGAGAATGGATAGTCTCCCAACATTACTGAGAGCTCGACGGATCCCGTGCTGGCTATCCCTTCACCTGAAAATCTATACAACATCGTTTCACAGGCTTTCAAATATCAAAGTGTGAGTCCCATCTTTTATAAATTGGCCTTATAAAGGATGTTAACCGAACTCCAGCTATCTATCAGGACTCGGTGTAACGTCTTAAATTTGATATTAAGGCTGAGTGCCTTGACTACAGTACCTGGAGGGCCTAATTTGGATTTTATGAGTGAGTAATTGTTTTATGCATGATGACGTGTTATAAATGAATTATGTGGTAATACGATTAGACATGCATGTTTGTGGTATTAAATAAGAATGTGGGCCCATTTATGTGAATAGGGGCGTGTTTGTAATTTTAGTCGTTGAGGGCATATATGTAATTATGCATGTGTTATGAGTGAGACCCCAGTGTTATGGGGATATATTTGAGTTGTGTGGTCCAAGACGATCCTAGGGAGCAGATTAACGGAATAGTCACAACAGGGTCAGATACTCGACTCGGGGTGAGCCTAGAGGTATTTTTAGAACATGGCATGTGCCTGGGGTTCACCGAGTAACTGATCAGTATTAGTAATTATTTGGGTATGTCAGGATTAAATGTGGACTTGTAGGACACTCAAGGATTTAGTGGGATGTGGCAAGGACGACTTTGCGCTTGGTGATAATAGGATGCTAGGGTTGGTCTTGGGGATAAAGTTGTCATTTTACAGCTAGGGGGGTAGACCTGGTTTTGGCCTAAGTCTCTAGAACTAACTAGAAAAAACTGGAAATCACAACACGCACAATCTCAGCTTCCTTCTCTCTCTCGATGCATTCTCTCTCAAAGGGGCTTGGAAATTCTGTGTAAACTTTGGGAGAACTCTTGGGGAAATTGGCTGAAGGCTTGAAGGACTTGAAGCATGGAATAATTGTGGAATAGCAAAGAGTCAAATTCCTTAATTGAGGTACGGTTATTACCATGTTTCCTTTGTTAATTTCTGTTGAGAATGAAGCTTAGCTAAGTTCTAGGCTTAAGTTGAATTTGGTTTGAATTGGGTGATTTAGCTAGCTTTCTAAGGTGCTGGCACTGTCTAAGTGTGGTGGAGTTATTGAGGGACTCAATTCTGGCATTAGAGTATGTTTAGAATGAATTTCAGGAACTTTATCTCTTGAAAGATGCAAGGATTTCTGGGTTTGCAGGTCTGAGCCACGGCCCTATTCTTCAGGCGTCGTAGCCCGCATGAACAGAAAGGCTGGGAGCCTCTGATTTAGCCCAGGCAGCGTGGCTCGCCTCAGCTTGCGTCGCGGCCTATGTTCCCCAAACATGAGAGCAATGCTCTCTGATTTGAGCGCACTGCGGCCCTTAAGGGTTGGGTCACGACTCAAATAGTCATTTTTTTCCAATTGAAGGTTTTAGGCTCAGGAACCCAAGTGTTTAGGCTCGAGAAGGATTCTACTACCCGGTTTAGTGAAATTTGAGGTCCCAGAGGCTATTAAGTTATTTCAAAGGCTTTTAATTGATTTAGATGATGATGGATATTTATTAATATGTTGTGACTAGGTTTTAGTGCTCAGGCTTAGGATTAGGAATCGAACTCGGGATCGCTTTGGGTTGTCAGCTCGAGAAACTAGGTAAGAGAATTGTTTGTACCCGTAGAGTAGGGCGTGGCCCTATTGTTTGTATTGCAGGGTGTGGCCCTAATGCTTATGTTTAATATGAGTTTAAATATCTATGAATATTATGCTATATGATGCATGTTTGTGAGTGAACGACGAAGGCCGGGAACGGTAAGAAGTTGGTCATGGCAAGGTGTTGGGATTGGTGTTAAGCATGCTGAATGTAGGCCACCAGGGCGAGATCCTCAAGGATGTTGTACACACCTGTTCGGCTAGGACCGCGGGCTTGGTGCCTGGTAACGCACTCCGATCGGCTGAGATCGTTGTTGTGGTATTCTGTTGTTGTAGTATTCAGCCGTCGTGTTATTGTGTTGCCATGTTATTATACTGTTGTGTTATGATACTGATGTGCTATTGTATTGAGGTATTGTTAGGTTGTTATGCCATTGTGTTATCGAGCTATTCTACTATGGTCATGTTATGCATTCTAAGTGAAACGTGTAATTACTTGTTGTCTATGATTAAGTATGTATTTGTTGATGTATATTATTGTATGCAATGCTTGAAGTTCTCTTGCTGGGCCTCGGCTCACGGGTGCTCTGTGGTGCAAGTAAGAGCAAGGAAAAAGGTCGAACAACCATGAGTTGGAGGGCATGGAGCGGTGTACATGTTTGGTCTACATGGCTGCCACGGCTGGGTTATTTTGAGGAACACGTGATGAATGTTCGCTATGCAACAATTTTACAAATTTTAATGAATGACCAACAGATTTTATCTAATGTTCATTAAATAAGCATTTACTTTGGTTTGATCACATTTTTTAACTTTAAACCTCGATTAGCGAGCTAATGGGACATTTATAAATCATATGGTAATGACTCTAAGGAAGTAGAGCATTACAACTTGGTATCTGAGCGTTCAATGGTTTAAGGTTCTTGGAGATTGACAGAACGTGTACGCTCGCTGCCAGGGACAAGCTCAACTCAAGGTTTGATGATATTAAATGAATATTTGTTTAATTGTTTATTTGAGTTGCCTTATCAGCTAGAATATGGAGCATGATAGATATGTTTGTGCTTTTGTGGGATTGAGGTTTGATGAGTGTTGCATGAGCATTTTGGATTTGTATCCTGGTATGTGTATTATATGGATATTGTGTTATTTAGCCTTTCTATGGTATATCGTTGGATAAGAGTATTAGGGATGGTAGGACAGGTTTGAGGCTGCAAATAGATTTGGAAGTTTTGTATCCTAGGTAGTCAACTGGATCAAGCAGTGTGAATGATGGCGGCTGAGGCCAGAATCATCCGTTGGCCCTGGGATTAGCGATAGGTGTTTGATGGAATGCAAGAAGAATTGTAAAGGCAAGAGGAAGAGATTAGGTGATTAAGACAGTGGGTTCCATCTGGGAACGATGCTCTGTGCGAGTTGGCAACAATGGCACCAGTTACGACTTAACCTGAGGGTGGAAACAGACGAGAATTATTATATGAAAGATTCTAGAAGTGTAATCCTCTGGTTTCTAAGGGGGGTCTGGACCCGTACATAATTGAAATTTGAACAGGCATGGTTAGCTCCATCCTCGGCTATATAGGAGTGAAAGGCAATGATAGAGTGGCCTGTGCCACGTACGTGTTGCGGGAGGATACATGAACTTGGTGGGAAGTTGTATCCTAGACCCAGAATATTGTCATGGTGGGTTGGAAGGAAACTCATACAATGGTTCAGCGAGAGGCTTTACTGTGATGCAATTTGAATTGCGAAGACCGATGAGTTTATGAACTCGGTTCAGGATGGTAAGACAGTGATAGAGTATGTCAATGAGCTTGGTGGGTCGGCCAAATTTGCGTTTGATTTGGTACCAACAGATGTGGCGCAGTAGAAGCGCTCCACTCGAAGATTGAACCTTGGGATGGCCCAGAATGTTAGGAACACTCCAGTGTAGGAGATTGTTACCAATACTTAGGTCGCAGGGAGGACCCTTGTTATGGAGGGTGCGGGAGACAAGACATGAAGTAAGAGTGTCATTGGGTGGAAAGCTCAGGCAATGGTATCCCCATTTGCGGGATTAGGTAAGGGCGGAGGCCCAGTAACTAGGAAAGAAAGACCCATGATAGTTGTATTACTTCTTCGCTTGACAGGAGAGTTCATAGTATTCAGGACGGTCGCTAGAACGATGATGAGGTTTAAAGGAGTTATTTAGTGTGCACTAGGCGCAGGAGACGTCATGTGGGAGAACTTCGAGTGAAGTCATGTTTTCGATGAAGAATGGTAGGGCACATCAAGAGGAATTTCCCGAAGCCAAAGATGAGAGGACCAAAGAGTACAGGTAGCCCTACAGTTTGAGTGACCGTCTCGATATAGTGAGAGCCCGAGGCTAGCCCCTCAAAGGTGTTCGTTTGGCTTTCTAGTTCTTGTTTTCATTTATAAACTGAGTTGATTGAGTTTAGTGCTACATACCTCGAGAGACATCAACATGTGGCACATGCTATATGGTTGTCACGCCATAGGGCTTGAGAATTTAGCATCTATCAGGGAAAATTGGTAGTAATTGATTGAGCTTGTTCTATGAGGTATACGAGGTGATCTTGAGTGTGGATTTTTTGATCAAATAAGGGACAACTATGGACTGTAAAATAAGATGGTGACTCCTGAGGTTAAAAGGAAAGGACTCGGTTGCAGTTGCAGGGTGTGTAGCTATTGAGGAATATACGACTAAGGTTATATCAATTAAACCAAATGAACACTGGATCGGCTGGTAAGGTTCTAAATGGTTCATGAGGATTCGTTGGGATAATTGTCACATCTAGGGAATTGAGTGTGCTACGTGATTAAAGCATAGATATGATTGATATCAGGGACATTATGAAGGATGACATTAGCTCAGCAGAAAGAATTAAAGGTACAGCTGAAGAAGTATTTGACTTGAGGGTTGATTGAATGGAACATCTTGTCATGGGACATGCCAACACCATTTACTAGGAATGAAGGATTAAGGCAATAGAGGTTTCAAGAATTTCCTCTTGCACTAAGTAGGACATGATGGATTATCAGTGAAGGCTTTTAAACTGACCAATGCTTTAGTAGCCCAGGTAAGTTCGACAAGCAGAAAGTATAGGGATGGTATGGACAAGTCACATTCAGATTGATCAAGGATGTTTTAGGTTACTTCCAGTTAGAAGAAGAATAGAAACTTCATTTATAATCTTAAGGCTAAGGAAGCAGGGTTACAGGTAGGTTCCAAGAGGGACAAGTTTCGATTTCCCTAGAAGACATTCAAAGTCATGCTATGGGAGGTAAAGGGATCATGTATGAGTTAGTTAAGATGGAAACTATAAGGAAATTGCTAAAGGAATGCCTTAGGGGCGAGAAGCATAGTGAAACCAGTGGGACACATCGGCTACTACTTTAGGTATCTTCGAGGACAGCAATACTTTGACTAAAGTAACATGAGAACATAATGTTTTTCTAAATTGATGGTTGTATACCAGATCTTTAGAAGTTATAATGAAGATTGATTCACACGTCATGGTATTAGAGTTTGTATGTATGGACTAGTATAGGAGAATGATACGAGAGACATCGTTCTTGCTTAGAATGTGGAATTACGGTGCAGTATGTTATAAATTAGGATGCTTCCGTGTGTAGATTGGAAATGGAAGTTGTTCATGCTTCATGATGGAAAGAGGAGTAAGAACATTGATGCCCGACGTGGGACTCAAATATTCTACTTTGGATGTTAAGTTGTTGGTAATGCCAATTATCCACGATTAGAATGAAGCAATGAACAGGATCGGTTTGGAACCTGTGATTGATAATTGGTGGATATATTCCTATGAATGAATAGTGAAACACAAGAAAAAGATCTTGTAGGAAAGGTTATGAATCCTACCACTTTGGAATAGATGGGTTAAGATATGTAGATTGGATGGGTGATCCGAAGGATACTGGCATTAAGGGAAAGATGCAGGATGAACCTTAAATCACCCCTTACGATTATTGCATCCAGTAAGTTTAAATGGATGTTGAGACTACAATATGTATATTAGGAGGCACACGACCTATTGGGTCGACACACCATGGTTGGTGTGAGTGAGATATCACAAAAGGGAGTGAGTACGAAAGGAGACTGTACGTCTCCTGGACACCGAGGTTGATAATATCAGATTGGGACCCATGGATTCCCAGGTTCTGGAAAAAGGGTCACAGAGTGACTTTGAGGTGGATAATGTGAGACAAGGAATGAGAAGTGCTTATTCTGGAAAATGAACCCAAGGGACAAGAAGTATCCTAGTTCAGAAATGACTCAGAGGACTAGTGAAATTATTAAGAACGTTGAGGGCAGGAGTGTCTGCGTTATTACAAGGATATAAGAGTTCGCAAGTCTAGATATGGGAACGTGGAGTTCTAGGATTGAGGGCTTTGTGTCCTTCGTGTATTATGAACTAACAAGGATATGATGGTTCAAAAAGGAAAGACGAGTTTGACTCTAGAGTTGACATATATTTGCGAGATTCTAATAGGGATTAGGCCAGGGGCCTATAGTTTGGCCTTACCCCAGTATGGGTAGAGGCTTACAAGAGATTACTAGTGCCAATGTTGAAGAAAGGGTTGACGAGTACAACCCCTAATTGGGTGAGGAGACCTTGGAAATTTAGTGGAACTTACTGTGTAGGAAAAAGCCAGTGGAATTCTTGATAAAAGAGACGAAGTCTTACAGATTAAGACTACTGTACTTGTGAATGTGTTATAAGTAGTGACAAAGTAAAGGACTTGATTCTGGGATTATAGTCAGGTTTGCGGGATTGGTATCTCGAGGTATTTGAATAAATTTTGATGAAGAAATTTTGATAAGAAGGGGATAGTTATAACGTCGCGAATTTTATATTAAGGCTGAGTGCCTTAACTACAGTGCCTGGAGGGCCTAATTTGGATTTTATGAGTGAGTAATGGATTTTATGCATGATGATGTGTTATAAATGAAGTTTGTGGTAATATGATTAGACATGCATGTTTGTGTGTATTAAATATGAATGTGGGATCATTTATGTGAATAGGGGCGTGTTTGTAATTTTAGCCGTTGAGGGCATATATGTAATTTATGCATGTGTTATGAGTGAGACCCCAGTGTTATGGGGATATATTTGAGTTGTGTGGTCCAAGATGATCCTAGGGAGCTAATTTGCAGAATAGTCACAACGGGGTCAGACACTCAACTCGGGGTGAGTCTAGGGGCATTTTTAGAACTTGGCATGTGCCTGGGGTTCACCAGGTAATAGATAAGTATTAGTAATTATTTGGGTATGTCGGGATTAAATGTGGATTTACAGGACACTCGAGGATTTAGCGGGATGTGGCAAGGACGACTTTGCCCTTGGTGATAATAGGAAGCTAGGGTTGGTGTTGGGGATAAAGTGGTCATTTTACAGCTAGGGGGATAGACTTGGTTTTGGCCTAAGTCTCTAGAACTAAGCAGAAAAAAGGGGAAATCACAACACACACAATCTCAGCTTCCTTCTCTCTCTCGGTGCATTCTCTTTCTAAGGCGCTTGGAAATTCTGTGGATACTTTGGGAGAAGTCTTGGGGAAATTGGTTGAAGGCTTGAAGGACTTGAAGCTTGGAATAATTAGGGCATAGCTAAGAGTCGAATTCCTTAATTGAGGTAAGGTTATTACCATGTTTCCTTTGCTAAATTCTGTTGAGAATGAAGCTTAGCTAAGTTCCAAGCTTAAGTTGAATTTTTTTTTAATTGGTTGATTTAGCTAGCTTTCTAAGGTGCTAGCACTGTCTAAGTGTGGTGGAGTTATTGAGGGACTCAATTATGGCATTAGAGTATCTTTAGATTGAATTTCAGGAAGTTTAGCTCGTGAAATATGCAAGGATTTTTGTGATCGAAGGTCCGAGCTACGACCATATTCTTCAAGCGTCGCAACCTGCATGAACAAAAAGGCTGGGAGCCTCTGATTTTTCCCAGGTGTCGCGATGCGCCTCAGCTTGCAATGTGTCTCGTGTTCCCCAAACGTTAGAGCAATGCTCTCTGACTTGAGAGTGCCACAGTTCAAATAGGAAATTTAGGCGAAATGAAGGTTTTAGGCTCTAGAAGGATTCTACTACCCGGTTTAGTGGAATTCGATAACTCGGAGGCTAGTATGTTATTTCAAAGGCTTTTAATTGATTTATATCATGATGGATATTTATTAATACATTGTGACTAGGTTTTACCACTCAGGCTCAGGATTAGGAATCGTGCTCGGGATCGCTTTGGGTTGTCAGCTCGGGACACCAGGTAAGAGAATTTTTTGTACCTATAGAGCAGAGCATAGCCCTATTGTTTGTATTGCAGGGCGTGGTCCTAATGCTTATGTTTCATATGCGTTTAAATATATGTGAATATTATGATATGTGATGCATGTTTTTGAGTGAACGGCAAAGGCCGGGAACGGCAAGGAGCCGGGATCGGCGTTAAGCATGTTGAATGCAGGCCGCCAGGGCGAGACCCTCAAGGGTGCTATACAAATCTGTTTAGCTAGGACTGCAAACTTGGTGACTGGTAACGCACCCCACCAGAGGTTGAGCTTGTGCTTAGGGCAGTTGGTTATTGTTTGTGAAAACTACTGCTCCCTGCCACAGTACAGGGTTATCCTGATTCCGATATACTCGCTGCATGGGTTCTTTTCGGCTATTGAAATGTGCACGTAAATCTGGGTTTGAAGGGTTTGCCTGACCCCAGATTTGATTCAAATGATCTTGAAGATTAGGGTTGTTGTTCTCACAATTTCCATTATTCTTGGGTTCGGTAATATATACACTTATCGACCTACTGAGGTCTAAACTTCCACTCATGAAACTAAAACTTCCTCTCTTGTTGTGTGGCTTGATGGTTGCGAGGTGGATCTTCCATTGGCCTTCTCGCTTTAGTTGTTTGTGACATTGACATGTGACATCCTGCTGGCTGGGATACCCTATGTCCTCGGGGAGCCTCTCACTCACCCCCGTGTCCAAGTCGAGCTCTGTGGTTCCTGTCTTGGCTACAACTCTGAGAAGGTCTCTGAGGTGCCCGCTCCTCTGTTCAGTTCCTATTGGGAGATGACTTGGGTGCCCCTCGAACTTGAGATGGGTGCCTTATCAGAGACAGAGGATGTTGTATAGGTGATGACATGGGCCTTCCATTTTTGGGTATGACGGTCCATAATTGGCTCAGACTGGCTTCGAGTTATTCCTAACAGGCTCAGGGTAAGTGTTCTGAGATGCTAAATGAGCTCGGTTATTCCCCGTTCCCGCAGTTACACTCACCGTAGGGTTACCAGCAGTACTAGTATGATTAGTCCTCCTAGGGCGACCGCTGCCGGTGTTTGACCTGGGCCTCGGCTGGGTCTGCTGGGCCCTTTGTTCGGCCATTCTGGTGGTCGTACTTCTGCGGGGACCTCCTCTGGTCCTCTGAGGAGGTGCTTGGCCAATTCTTCATTATGCTGTGTGGCTTCAGCCAACTATTGGCGTAGTTGGCAATTCTCCAGTTCCATAATGGGCACGTACCTCTCGGGATTATAATAGAGATCCTCATTGGGCTTGGGGGTCGGAGCAGGTTGCCCCTAAAGTCGGATGATATGCTTCCTTCATTCGGGCCCTAATCATCCATGGGTTACTCCCCAGGCCTTTGCAGATTGTTCTCAGTCTGAGGAGTTTGTTCCTCAGGGATTTGTGGCAATGGTCGTCCACTAGTTCCTAGATTGTTCATGCTATCCATTGATGCTATGCAGGAGGTTTCTGATTAAACAATACGGAGATTTGCTTAATGCTCACAACAAAAGCACCAAACTGTTGACACCGTTTTTCGTCAACTTAATTATGAAGAGCACTAAACAATATTTTAGAAAAAATGAAAGAACTCAAGAGCATTTTACCTTGTTCAGCAATTAAAATCTACATAGTCCACAAGTCAGTATTATTGATCTTGATACTCTCTCAAAGCTTTTTTTAGAAAGAAATTTGGCAGAGTATTCTCAATACAATTTTTGTGCGTGAGTTCAAATGAAATTCCCCAGGCTATTTATAGGCCTGGTTGACAGAATATCTTCCCATTCTTTTGGGAAGTTACAATCAATCATTCAAATTATAAAATCAATGAAAATAAACACATTAATTACATAATATACCTTGATAATTGGGATTTAATATCTGATAGCAACAAATCCCAAAGGAATAGGGATTTCCTAACAGTTGTTGCATGTAAAACGCGCTCCTGAGCTCGATCGTAAGGTTGACGTGCTTTCGAGACCGATCAAAACTTCGAGGTCGTCATTCCAGTCAACCTCCTCCTCATCTAGTGTTTTCATCAAACTCCTTCTTCGAAGAAGATCAGTGCTTTCGAGCCTGCAACTTAAGCTGGAACAATATAACTCATGCTCGATTGTTAATAATTGAACAAGCCTTGAATCATATCAAACTATACAAGTGTACAACCAACACTTGTCATTTTTGAGCCTACATTTTGATGCTTGTTTATTAATTCTCGAAATTTTGGTGTAACATGCTGAAAAAGAAGAGCGATTTCTTGGGGCCCAAAGAAACAAACACATATTTCACTGAACCATGGAGAATGAGTTTATAGCTCTAGCGAAAAATGGAAAAAGGGCCATGTGGCTTAGCGATTTCATGAGGAATATCCCAATGTTGATAAACAAGCCACATTAGCTAGAGCTTATAATAATATATATAATTAGAAGTCTAGACATATGTTGTCGGTGAGAACTCATCAACGAATTAAGATCGGGAAACTCAAAGGCTTAATAAGGAACTTATGAACTTAGAAGAACATGCAGAAACTTAGTGAAAAGTTGCAGAAGAACAATGGAAGAAAACTTGCATATTGCCTTAGAATATTCTGATGATACAAGACTTTTCCAACCCCTTACCTTGGAGAAGGGAGGTTCTTTTTATAGATGAGCACTACTAGCTCTTATTACATAGTGGTCATGTGGGACAAAAGATGGGGTTTTTGCAGGCTGCAGGTGATTGTGGTACAAGTGGTAGTGGTGTTGGAGGAGTGGTGGTCAGATCAAGTACATGTCAAAGACTTGTAGGTAATGCTCTAAGCCTTGTACTATATCGTACTACCACCACTTGTCTGGTACGAATGTCTGGAGCATGGTAGTGGAGGCTTCAAAATGTACCATCCTTGTATTGCCATTACCTATTGGGCAAGAACGTTGTATACGTACCCTGTTCCTTCTTGTCCTGCATGCGCCTTCCGTACTTGATAAATGCTACCATTTTTCCTAGGCTTGCTTGTGACTCAAGCTTCTTTGTATTCAACTAAGTATCAGACAACTTGTGGCCTTGAGTGTGGCAAGTATGGGAGGCGCGCCCAACTGGTGGCACCTACCTTAGCAAATAAGGCAGGGTCTCGTCAACTAGGCGCATGTTTCAAAAATGCTTGTGAAACAATGACCTTGCGGGTTGGATTATAGGGGCGAGATGTGAGAGGTCCCATGGGGTTCTCAGGCGCAAGGCAGTCTCGTGGCTGAGCTTGGGTGCGAGGCTGTCTCGCGGGGGCTTAGATGCAAAGCTATGTAAGGCACAACCCTCCTGGTGCGCAAGACGTGGGAATCACAAGACACGCCACTCCTGGGCAAGAGACGTAGGTGTAAGGTGCTTCGCGAGGCTCGTCACTCATGGGCAAGAGATGCAAGTATGAGGTGCGGGCATGAGGTGCTTCGCAAAACATGCCACTCCTGGGCGAGAGACACAGGTGCAAGGTGCTTTGTGAGGCCCACCACTCCTGGGCAAGAGATGCGGGCGCGAGGCGCGCCAGTTCTAGGCAAGAGACACCTCCACTGGTGCGAGATGCAGGCTTCGCAAGGTAAAGTGTGGAACTCAGCAAGACCTTCGGCGCGAGACCACGTTTGGTTGTTTCCATCTCAAGTTTATATTGTGAGAGACAAGTGGTGGGGGCCATTTTAATCGCGAATTTTTTCCATCCACAACATATAAGTCTAAGACATGAGTATTTGAGACAATTTATTTGAGGAGGAATCATATCGATCTCATATTTTAAGAAAAGTGAGAACATAGCGGATCCATTTATAACACATCTTGCAAAGAGGTTAGTAAGTTCCACTTCAAAAGATATGGGATTGAAATTCCTAGAATAATATATTATTCAATTATGGAAACCCAACTCCAAACTTGTATACATCAAAAGCAAGAGTTTAGTGGGTAAGAAAAAGTCATTGAGTGAATAGTTTCAACACTATCATAGTCGTGAGTTCCATCCAAGGATGGATAGTGTTGGTTGCTACCGAGTGAGGGTTAAACCTAAGGCTTTTAATGAAGTTCAATTGTGTGCAACAAGCATCTTTAAAGGTAGCAAAGACGTTGTAAGAACTCTATGTGAACTTAGATGTGGTGCTGCCTCTCATGGGAGTTGGAGTTTCTCCCCGGAAATTTCTTGAAATGGCTGAGCCTAGGGCCATGAAAAGTGTGCGACATTGGGAAAATGAATGGTCAAGTGGTGGTGTGTGAGATTTTACTGGTCTTATCATTAAGGAGTACTTGGTTCAATCTTTATGACACCAATGACTTCGATAAGGCTTTGTAATACTTTCACTAAGGTAAAGTTCAAATCGAAAGATACTATATTTTATGCTAAAAAATTGTTAAGATATGATGAGAGGATTATATTTAACCAAGTGGGGAATTAAATATAATGGTGAAGATGTTTACACGTTGAGGTGCGAAATAGTTAATGGTTTTTCACTTAAGTTGAAGTGAAAACATGAGATTATGTAGTAGGCATCTAAAAGTAACTTTTATGGGTCTAAAGTGATACATGGAGGTATATAAGGATCCCCCAAAAAAAATTGTAGCATTTTAAGCAATTTTAGGACCATTGGAAGGGTCAAAATTCAGAGGGGGTGGTGATGTGTCGCCTCCTAAGAGGCGTTGCATCGCTTAAATGTGAAGGGGCTCAAAATCCCCAGCAAGCGATACATCGCCTACATGCAAGCGACATATCGCCTGACATGTCTGTACAAGCACGTAAAATAAGCTCCAAATGACGAGTTAATGATCTCTAGTCCTATTTGTTAGAACAAATGGCGATGCCTACACTATAAAAGGGTTCTCATAGTGTTTTGGAAGACTTGATCACTCTCTCCAATCTCTCTCTAACCTCTTTCTCCCTAGCTCTCAAAGACCAATGTTTTCAACAAGAAACTCATCAAGCATTGCTCGACTTGCATGAGTTTTAAGGCTTGTTCAATCTTAAATCTAATTCTACTTGGTTGAAGCTTCAAGCAATTAGGGAAGGCATGGAATAGAGATTTTGGAAAACAATATTCTTATTGTGTATAAGCCTTTGAAATTCCTCAAGTTTGAAGATTCAAAATGCTCTAAATAAAAAGTTGCATCTATCTAACCCTAACTTTGTTTTGTGTTTCTCTATCGTGTTTTCATTATTATTATTATTGCTGATTAAATTTTTCTAAGTTCATCTTATCATCATTTAATCACTTAGTTTCTTATTTTCAAGATTGTCATTCATAACATGAATATGTTTTTTTGTTTATCAAGATTTTCATTCATACTTTGAACAAGGTTCTTGATTAGCATCTACGGTTTCTATTATTGAATTATTCCCATTATTAGTTGTTGATTTAGAAAGTTTAAAGTCATATATTCCCAACAACAAGTGTTATCATGCTGATGTGATAAACCTTATTATAAAGGAAATTTGCAATTTTTTCACAAAGAATCAATCACAATATTTCCTCCATGATACTGAAAACGAACATTTTCTTTATCATGAACTTTTTTAGTAATGCTTCTATTTTTGAGACACAAGATAAAAGAAAATTCATTTTTTATACTGGATATTCATGAATATTGAGTTGGTGAAACAACCTGAGGAGACATTTCTCCGGTTTGCCAAGACTAATCAGGTTCTATCTTTCCTTACTTTCTTTATTTTCGCTATGTTTTTATTTTTGTCATTTGATTTGTTATTTTTGATAGTTTGTCTTGTCATTTATTTTTCTTTTTCTAAGAATCAATATTGTATCATTTTGCATTAGCTCACTCTCTAGATGTTCTCATTTCACGTTTCTCATGTATATATTTTTAAACAATGAGGACATTGTCTGATTTTGGTTGGGGGTGGTGAGCATAAATTCATGCATATTCATGTTGATTTTTGTCACATTAATATTTTCATGGTAAGTTTTGTTAAATTACTTATTTATTCTTGAAAAATGTTAATTTTAAGTCAAGTTTTGTTATTTTTATTACTAGTAGTTTTTTCTGAGTTATATAATGAACATGTCAAACGTTGTGGTAAGATGGTTGTTATGGCGTATTTGCTTAGAAACTTTCCATGTTAAAGTATTTCCTTCTTTCTTGTTTGGGGTGAGACTTGAGAAAACGACTTTAGAATTCTCATTGGTTCTTAGAAATGGCAATTATTTCGCCAAGGTATTGTGGTATGAATGGATGATGTTTTAGGGGTAATATTTTCAATAAACAAATCTTATTAGAGAGCCTTTTTGTTATTAAGTCTCTTGTGTTCAAGAAAAAAAATGTGTGTATTAATTATATGTTTTATTTGTTTATGGCACTTAGAATAAATGTAAACGTTGTCTATTTAACTTAGAATCCCAAAAAGTTGGTTTTTTGGTACTCTTTATGGTGGTTGTCCAAATAATTTATTTCCTATCTTTGTTTCAATTATTATTTACAAGTTTATCCTAAAATTGAATCCATTTATTGAGTGCTCACTTCTTGATTTCTTACTCCATGAGTGAGACTTTTAACTTTAAATATCTTAAATTACATAAGAGGTTAATGGAGTTGAGAATTTTACTTGGGATAATTTTCAAAAGCTTTATGTGGTATTGTTTGTGGTAAGAAGGTTCTGGTTTGGTGCACACACACACTAAAAACAATAGATATATTCAAAATAATTTTATAACTTTTATCGAGTTGTTACTAACATTTTGTGTTGATACTTAGGTTCATTTATAAGTTTTGACTTGAAATATATCATGTTCATATTTATCACTTTGACTGAATTGTTAGAGACTAGCAATAAGCTAGTTGGAAGCTGTGATTAGTGCTCAAAAATATCATTTTATGAGTTTTAAATATTAAAATAAATAATATTTTGATTAATATTTTCATGGATTTTTTGTAATATATTTTATATTTGAAAATATTAATTCTAATATAATTTTTGTTCAATTTATAGGAAATAAAATATATTTTGTCACAAAGAAAGAAAAAAAGAATTATAATTGACGAAAGGAATAAAAAAATTGTATTTTTGAAGACAATCAGGCCGAATTCGAGCACAGCCCAAGTCTAACTGAACCTCTACGAGCGACATGTGTTGCCTCTTGGACGCCTGCCACTCCACCTACTAGCTTACCGTGGGGCCCACCTCACCTGCCACTTTCCTTCCCAAAGCTTCAGCACCCACCACCTGTCTCACTCCGCCTGACAATCACCTGATGCAGCCGCCCCACCACCTAACGCACCAGTGTTAGTTGACGCATGGGCCCACATCTTTATCCGCTACTGCCTACCAAGGTTCACTGCAGTCGACATGTGTCCAAGGTTGTTTCCTACTCCACCACTTGTTCAACACACCAATGAGATCTCGACACGTGTCTCACTTTATAATGCCCCGACTAATTCTAGACCTCGGACCATTAAAAACTACTAAACATAACCACTATTTTGGAATACATACATACATAAAATATTAGAACTTTATTAAAAATCTAAAATGCGGTACGAAATAAAAAATAAGATATGGGTACCCATTGTTTTGTACATAAAATATAAAAACATAAACTTTAATGAATTGTTTAAATACTAGGTGCGAAAATACATAAACCATAAATTAAAAGACTTTAAAACAACTTCAACCTCGATCTTCCAGCAGTCCATTCAATCCACCCATCCCTAATACACATGCCAATCTGCCACGAATCCGTCCTGCCTTCCAAGTTCATTTTCCTGCACAATCTAAAATAAAAGGAATGAGCCTAATGCCCAGCAAGGAAAATCTACTAAAAACATATATCATAAATCATAAGACTATATCATAAATCATATACTATAAAATATATGATGTAAAAACGTATATCATATAAGACTAAAATATTAATGGCCATTAACTCTGTTATCCAAAAAACTGGCATGGATGACGTGGCAAGTGATTCTTGGACACGTGGCTGACACTTGGAGGAACTCTACTAGGATATCGACCAGAAGACAAATTATAAGCAGTAGGCAGCCTTACATCGACCACGACAGGAGGAAAGGCACTCCTTTTGTCCAGAGGATAGCTATGGCAGAGACTCCTAGCAAGTTTAAAATGCCTACGCTACTGAACTTTGATGGGTACGGTGACCCGGTATCTCACGTCAATAAGTTTGAGATACAAATGGACATTCAGAAAGTGTCCGAAGATGCTCGGTGCAGGATCTTCCCTGCAACACTTTCTAATGCCGCGCAGGAGTGGTTTTTCAAGTTCCCTCCTACGAGCATAGTTTCCTGGGAGATGTTCATAAAGGAATTTTACGGACAATTCTACGCAGGTCGAGTGCATCCGACCGAGGCAAACCAGCTGATTGAAATACTCCAACAGGATGGAGAACCACTGAAGGACTACATCTAGCGCTTTATGCGAGCAGCAGCTGGAGCAAAAACAGTGGGGGATGAAAGCAAAACGATGGCCATAACCGCAAGGGTTAGGCATCGCACCCCTCTCTGGAAAAGCCTCCGAAAAGATGGGGTCAAAACTACCCAGGAATTCTTGGACCGGGCTGATCGTTACATCAAGCTTGAAGATGCCATTACCGATGATGGAAAGCCTCCAGGCAAGGATAAGAAGACTGCCAAGCCCACCAAAGCCGCCAATGGGTCTAAACCTAATGGCAACGGCAAAGGCAACGGGAACAGTAACGGCAATGGCAAGAATGGTGGAAAACGACCACACAATGAGCCTTCCACCTCTGACAATAAACAAGCCAAGGGTAACCATTATGAACCTCGGTTCACTAACTACACTGCCCTAGTTGAGTCTCGGGGAGAGGTTTATCAGGCCACGAGTTCCAGTGTGCCTTATAAGAAGCCTTCCCCCATTCGGAAGGATATTTCAAAAAGAGACACCACCAAGTTCTATCGTTATCATAACGACTACGGACATGACACAAATGAATGCAACCAATTGAAGGATGAGATCGAGTTCCTTATCAGACAAGGACACTTGAGAAGATATGTACGGGCCTCGGGGAATTCCCAACGAGAAGCTCCGGGTGGCAACGAGCAAGCGCCCACACGCCAACGCTCACCACCTTTGCAGCCTGCCCCCATGACTAGCACATTGTTAACCATCTATGGAGGCCCGCACCTCGCGGGAAACAGCAGAAAGGCCAGGGAACGATACGCTCGGACTCTGCGCCACGACCAGGACATCGAGATGATGACTGTGGAGGACCGCGCGCCAAAAAAGGCTTGATCAGAAGAGGGTGAGATAACCTTCTCTGATGGCGATGTCGAGCATGTCTGGTTCCCACATTCTAATCCACTGGTCGTGGATATCCAAATGGCCAACATGATGATGAAGAGAGTGTTGATCGATACAGGAAGTCCGGTGAATATCCTGTATAAGTCTTCGCTAGAACGCATGAAGTTGTCCGTTAAGGACTTGGAGCCCTGCAACCAAACAATATACGGCTTCTCTGGTGAGGGACTCACCCCTGCAGGGTCAATCAGACTACTTGTGACAGCAGGTACATCGCCTGCTACCAGGACATTACTCGCTACTTTTATAGTAGTCGATTGTCCTTCGGCGTACAATGCCGTCATTGTCCTTCGGCGTACAATGCCGTCATTGGAAGGCCTATACTGGTTGATCTACGGGCCGTCACCTCTATGTTGCACTTAGCCATGAAATTCCCAACAGACGCTGGGGTAGGACGCATGTTGGGAAACCAGAGGGAAGCCAGGGAGTGCTACAATGCCTCAGTCACGAAGGCGAAAAAGGGAATGTCAAAGAGCACTCCCCCAGAAAGGGTGCAGATGCCAATTGATACACAAGCCCAATCCGGTGATGAAGTCACCAAATAGGGTGTTGCCCAAAGTGAGGATAGAGATTTAGATCCTCGCTTTGGGGATTTTGAAGAGAACGTAGGGCATGTCGAGGACCTGGAAGAGGTCCAAGTTGACGAAGAAGACCCGACCAGAGTCGTGAAGGACAGGAAAAACCTGGAACAAACCACGAAGCATGCACTGGTGGAATTTCTGAAGAAGAACTAGGAAGTCTTTGCCTGGTCGCACAAAGACATGACTGGGATAGACCCTGCAATTATCAGCCATGTCCTGAACATAGACAAGACTTATCCGCCCGTGCAAAAAAAAAGAAGGCTGCTCGATAAAGATCGATCGAGAGCCTTAAAAGAAGAAGTTGAGAGGTTAAAGGAGAATGGGTTCATCAGGGTGGCATTTTATCCATCGTGGGTCTCCAATCTAGTGCTGGTTCCCAAGCCTAATGGCAAATGGCGAACCTGTGTGGATTTTACAGACCTCAATAAAGCCTGCCTAAAGGACTGCTTCCCACTCCCAAGAATCGACCAGTTGGTCGATGCTACTGTAGGACACGAAATCCTCTCCTTCATGGATGCATATTCAGGTTACAATCAGATTAGTATGCATCCCCCTGACAAAGATCACACCAGCTTTCGGACCGATACGGGCTTGTACTGTTATAAAGTAATGTCGTTCGGACTGAAAAACGCAGGTGCAACTTACCAGCGGTTAGTTGACCACATGTTTAAAGAATTGATCGGGGTAAACATGGAGGTATACGTGGACGACATGCTGGTAAAGTCTAAGAAGGCATAAGGACATGTAAGGGATTTACAGGAATGTTTTGATGTATTGAACAAGTACCAGATGAAACTAAATCCTCTTAAATGTTCCTTCGGAGTTGGATCAGGGAAGTTTTTGGGGTTCATTGTAAATTCGAGAGGAATCGAGGCCAACCCCGACAAGATAAAAGCCCTCATCGATATGAAATTGCCAAAAAAGATCAAAGATGTACAAAGTTTAACTGGGAGGATTGCAGCCCTAAGTAGATTTATTTCAAAATCAACAGACAAATGCGTCCCTTTTTTCAATCTACTTAGGGGCAATAAGAAATTTGAGTGGACAGGAGACTGCGAGCAAGCTTTTCAGGCCTTAAAGGCCCATATGGCACAGCCTCCCATTTATCAAAGATGATCAAAGGAGAAACTTTGTTCATTTACCTGGCAATCACTGAAGTTGCTGCTAGTGCGGTACTAGTACGAGAGGAAGAGGACGTACAAAAAGCAGTTTACTATGTAAGCAAGAGGCTGATCAGAGGAGAATTGAGGTATCCTCCCATCCAAAGGTTAGCATACTGTTTAATCTTGGCCTCAAGGAAGCTACGTCCTTACTTTCAAGCCCACTCTATCACGGTTTTAACTGACCAGCCCCTTCAGCAAATCCTCCAAAAACCAGAAGCGGCTGGGCGCCTATTAAAATGGGCAGTCGAACTAGGGCAGTTCGATATCACGTATTCATCGCGAGCAGCAGTAAAGGGACAAGTCTTGGCTGATCTTGTTGCAGACTTCACCGAACTCCCAGACAGCGAGCAGTGCGAATAACCTAGGGCGCCTGAGCCTCAAGATGAAGCTCCTTCGTGGAAGTTATTCACGGATGGGTCGTCCAACAAATCTCACGCAGGAGCGGGTGTGATATTGATAACGCCAGAAAGGCATCGATTTCACTGCGCCATTAGGTTCGACTTCACCGCGTCAAATAATGAAGCCAAATACGAAGCACTCCTCGCTGGGTTGAGAATGGCGAAAGACATGAGCATAAAGACGCTTGATATTTACAGTGATTCACAACTGGTAGTGAATCAAGTTCTTGGGGAATATCAAGCACGACGTCTAAAGATGGTGGCTTACTTGAATAAAACCAAAGACCTGCTAGCCCAGTTCACAAAGTATACCCTCCAGCAAATACCGCGGGATCAGAATTCGAATGCAGATGCCTTAGCCAAACTCGCGAGCGCGAAAGATGCTGACACTTTGAACATTGTGCCAGTAGAAAGATTGAGTGAGCCAAGCATACAAGAAATTGGAGCCAGTATAGAAATCCGGGTAGAAGACACATGGATGGCGCCTTACTTGGAGTATCTGACAAATGGTGCACTACCAACAGATAGAAACAAGGCCAGAACCCTACAAAGGCAGGCTGCTAGGTACATACTGGTCGATGGTGTTATGTACTGAAGAGGATACTCCATGCCACTACTCAGGTGCATTACACCAGAAAAAGCTAAGGAGCTAATGAAAGAGGTACATGAAGGCTTCTGCGGGGATCACGCTGGGGGGCAAAGTTTGGCGAAAAAGATTCTAAGGCAAGGTTATTTCTGGCCGACCATGAACGAAGATTCGATGGAGTTTGTACGAAAATGTGATAAATGTCAAAGGTTTTCAAAAATCCCACGAGCAGCCCCAAACGAGTTGAAACAGATGCAGAGTCTGTGGCCTTTTGCAGTATGGGGGATAGACTTGATTGGATCCCTACCAACAGGAAAGGGCGGAGTGAAGTACGCAGTTGTGGCAGTCGACTACTTCACCAAATGGGCCAAAGCTGAACCACTCGCTACCATTACGACCAAGAAAGTTCTTGACTTTGTCATCAAGAACATTGTTTGCCGCTATGGTTTGCCGCGAAAGATTGTTTCAGACAATGGAACACAATTTGACAGTGACTTATTCACCGACTTCTGCGAAAGGCACGGGATTATCAAAAGCTTTTCTTCAGTTGCGCATCCACAATCGAATGGGCAGGTCGAGGCAGTGAATAAAACGCTTAAGGATACCTTGAAGAAAAGACTTGAAGACGCTAAGGGTGCATGGCCAGAACAGCTGCCTGAAGTCCTCTGGTCGTATAGAACTTCTCACCGAACAGCGACAGGTCATACCCCATTCTCTTTAGCCTACGGATATGAGGCCATGTTACCTGTCGAATTAGATCCCCCCTCACATCGACGCATTACATACGACCAGGGCCAGAATAGCCAACTAATGATGGAGTCCCTAGACTCAATTGACAAAATACGAGAGAAAGCCCAGCTCCGAGTTGCTGCGTACCAGCAAAAGGTCGCCCGGTACTTTAACTCGAAAGTAAAAGAAAGGAAATTCAACGTCGGTGACTTGGTGCTACGACGAGTTTTCTTGAATATTCGTGACCCCATTGCTGGAGTACTCGGACCCAATTGGGAAGGACCTTACTAGGTTGAAGAAGTCCTTCACCCAGGCACCTACAAACTTGCAAGCCTAAACGGAGATCTCGTTCCGCGCTATTGGAATGGAGAACACCTGTGCAAGTATTATCAGTGAACAATCCTTTTTAAAGGACTGGCTTGTATTAAATTTTACTTCTTACAAGTTTTGAAATAAGGGATTAGCCACGTGGTATGGCTAATCGCTTATAAATGTAAGATCCTTTTTTAGGATCACTCGTAAAGACATGATTAGTCCATTTTTAATATGATATTATAAGGGACTATGCGCAGCCAGTCATTCTTGCCAACCTTTGTAAATTTATTTTTACAAATATTTGTTCATTAAGTTTGTTGTTTTGCTGTATTATAAGTATTACGTTTCCTACTGAGCAGAAATGTTCGAACAGGTCGTGGTCAAGGAAAGTGACCAAGGACCTAAAGCTCCTCGATCACTTGGGGGGCATATAAGGTACATCGATAGCAAACATACCAAAAGGTATGTAAACACATGAACAAAATAAGTGCAAGCATGCTAAGGTACTTAGAGTATTTTTCAAAATTTATATTTTGTTAAATCAAACCAAAGTACTATGCTAAGTTCGGTCATACGGACAGATGTTATAGTAAATGAAAATATTATAACATTATAATGCAGTCTTTTACATCGCAAGCATCACCGCTTGGATGTAATTGTTCAAATAAAAGGAAAGTTTGCTGCCCATGCAGCAAATTTAAAAAATATAGTCTTTACATCACGACCTGTGGGTCGTGTAATTAAAGAAAGAAAAATAAAGAGTTCAAGAAGCATTAGGAGCAGGAGGGTCTTTGTCAACATTTTGATTAGTCATATCCTTAACAGCTCCTCCTTCCTCTGCGCCAGCAAAGCTTGGGGAAGCAGGGATCCTTGCTCTTTCCTCTTCTACAGCCAATCGAGCAGTGCAGCGGGCCAGCTCAGCATTCATGGCATCTTTTGGAAGGTAGTCAAAGTTGGCACCCCGATTGTGTTTCCAGAAATTGTAAAAACACCGAAGCGTCACATTCTTGTACCTTTCTAGATCTTTGGCATTGGTAAGCTTCAGCTGCTCTATTTGGCTCTCAAGAACAGCTATGGCCTTGTCCTTGGCAAGAAGCTCCTCTTTGAGTCTCTTGCATTCACGATATTGGACTCGGTTGGAATCCTGGTACTCCTCCCTCTGCTTCCTCAAGGCTGCCTTGAAAGCTTCAGCCTCCGCCAGCTTTGCCACTGCAGCATCCTTCTGCTGGGTGACCACCTCCAACTCCCCAACATGCCTGGCTTCTGCAGCCTGAAGCTCCTCAGCAGCTTTCACCTGGTACCTCTCGATGGCCTTTGCCCAAGCCTGGTCGATGGTAGCTTGGGCACGGGTATGAGCAGGAGTTGCAGTCAGCAAGGCCTGTGGATAAAGGATAAAGTTAGAGTCTGTTGTAAAGAAGAAAAAACGAAAGCCAAAGAGATAAGAAATGCTTACGCTGGCAATTTCGTTTAGGGTCCTGTTCAGAATTTGGTCGACCCCCATACTCTCTGCCTCAGCCATCACATCCTTGCAGCGGTCATACCTCACAATGTGTGCAAGGCAGTCCTTGGCTGCTCGCAAGGTGCGGTTTGAAAGTTTAGCCCCTGGAGCTTCTGCCGGCTGGGATTGTTCTTTAGCGGCTGCAGGTGGAGGATTCGTCGTAGCAGGCGGGGTTTCCTTCTCAACAAGAACCGAAGGCTGGGCAGAAGTTTGCTCAGTTGGCACATCCTTAGAAGGATCTTCTGTTCGACCCTTCTTGGCAGGTGGTCCTTGGCTCGATTTGCCGTTGTGCCTCCTGGACGTCTTTCGCCGAACTAGAGGGACTTCTATCTCCTCCTCAGTCTGATACAAATCAAAGACGTAGGGAGCGGCCATATCTGCGTACAAATAAACATATGCAAATGATAAGATAAAGGCGGATGAAAACTCTTGATAAAACAGAAAAGAGGTCACAAAGTTTAATACCCGAGCTACAACTACTGGTTGCTATACTATTGACTCTATTAGTCACACACTCACTATCTGGCACGAAGAAGTCTGGCCCTAGATTTGGAGTATACATAAAGTTGCCCTCCCCTTCAAACAAGTGACAGGGAATTGGCAAGCTATTTAAAAGCGAAATAATTGTACCGTTTTCATCGGAGGATTCACCCAATTCCACAACAGACTCTGTTGCCTTTTGTTTCCCCTTGCCTTGAGGTGCAGAAGGCCTTTCTGCGGAAGGATTGCCCGTCGGTTCCCTGATTGTAACCCCCGTCGGCCTCCTTTGAGGAGGGGATGCTGGGGGTTGCTGCTCAGGATCCCCCTCAGTCGTGGCATCTGCTACCACAGGTCCTCTTGTTTCATGGGGAGGAGCCAGGAGGCCGGATAGCCTCAGATTTTCATCAGTGACCAGGGACTTCACGCTTTTTTCTGCGTCTGTCATCCTGGCCAATGCGGTGGACCTCAACACCATGTCTGGTGTTGGGGTCGGACGTAGCCATGGTCCTGAAAGGCAAAATGTACTTTAAGAAAAATGAAGAAAAATTTGTTGATAAAAAGTATCGACCAGTAAAAACAGCACTTACCCCCTCGAGCGAAGGCCAGATTATTGGTGGTCATGTCCGGCATGAGGAAGTACTCCCTACTGTACTGCCCCACGTTGGATATGTGCGTGGTGTCACTCAGGAACGTCCGGCTCGTCTCTTGGTGACAAAGATTGAAGAAGCCCGTCCCATACTGTTGAGGGTTGGACTTGAGGTCAAAAAGAAAATTGACCTCATGGGGGGATAGGTTCTGGCCATTTTTTAAGTTTGTACAGGATATAGAGTGCGGCCAGCATTCTATATCCATTCGGAGTAATTTGAAAGGGGGCGACACGAAAATAGTTGGCCACCCCCTGATAAAAAGGATGTAGAGGGAGGATAGCCCCCACCTCTATATGATATATAGACCAGGCACTGTTTACACCTTCGGGAAGGTTAGCCCTTTGGTCTGCAGTTGGAATTTTGAGATTAACCCCTGTGAGAGGATACTTCCTGTGGTAGTTGGCAAGCCTCCGAGGAGTCACTTGGCTGGTCGGGGAGAGATACCACTCGACATCAGGAAGGTTTTGATGATGAGGGCGGGCCCTGACTTGGATACTAGGGTCTGGGGCGGCATTTTCTATACCACTGGTCGAGGGAACCCTAGCCTGAGAATCAGGCTAGGCAGGAGAGTTTGGGCTATCTTCGGAGTTAGGTCTTTTCTTGCCTAAAGACTTAGAACGAGCCATTTGAGGAGGTGATGGATGAGGTCTAAATGAAGATCGTGAAAATGGGATTTCGTGAACTCGGTCGGACGGTTGTTCCTCGCCTTCGAGCAGCTGGGCAAGAAGATCGTCGTCGATGGGCCGTTCACCTCCCCACAAATCTGGCATTAAAGTCTGCAAACAGAAGAATGGGGAGGTGAGGATAGAGAATTTTTAAGAATTTTTAGAATAACGCTGGTCGAGTATAAAAGTTAAGCTTTTCTACAGCAGCATTCTAACAAAAGGTTAAAATTTTCCACTCGAACAGTTTGAAAAACAGATCAAAAGGTGAAAGCAAAAAGTTTTTGTAAAAACTTTTTCAACTCCTATTAGGGCGGGAAAAAACCTATTTTTTCGGCTGGCATAAAAATCGAACTTTTACTTCGGTTTTACGTCCTAAAAAGTATGATCTCGACTATCAAACTAACTCGTAACTTTTTTCACCCACAAGACATTCTACTGACAAGCATCTCAACCCAGAAATAGATGAACTCAACAGTCAACATACAAAAAACATGCATTACAAAAATATGAAACATAAAGGTTCCAAGACTTACCAGGAAGAAGATCGTAGAGGTTGGCAAGAGTTTTCGGAGATCGGGGAACTCTCGGGCTGAATCTTTAAAACGCAGAAGGACAGTCTCCATAAGAAAATGGAAGCTCTGGTTTTAGGGTTTCTTGAAAGAGTAATGGCGTGCGTAAAAAGAAAAGGAGAACTTCAGAGATGCTATATATATATATTTTTGTCTGTGGCATTAAAAGGGAGTAATCATCAGCTTCCCCTTTTTCGAACTATGGGGAAACGAGATAGTCGTCAAAATATTACTGGGGAAGCGAAAAGCCATGATTAGACAAGAGTAGGTTGTTACTTCCAAGAACACACGAAGGGTTCCGATAGGTATGGCGGGGTCACCGAAGGGTTGCTTCCTCAAATGTTTATTTATTGCTCGTAATAAATAAACTTGGGGGGTAAATGTTATCCAAAAAACTGGCATGGATGACGTGGCAAGTGATTATTAGACACATGGCTGACACTTGGAGGAACTCTGCTAGGATATCGACCAGAAGACAAATTATAAGCAGTAGACAGCCAAAGCTTACCTGCGACCAATATGGTCGCAGGTTCCTCATGCTTCATGATGTTTTTATGAAAATCTCTGTAAATCCCGAAATTGACTCCCCCAATCTCCTGAGTATCCGATTATTTAGGAAAGAATATCTGTAACAAATTCATATAATCCCCCTTGAGCCTATAAATAGAGAAAGATAGCTCAAGGAAGGGACTCTTTTTTGGCTTTCGAATTATTTGAGACTAGAGAAATTCTATTTGAGATATTGTCTTGTTCTTTAGAGGTTGGTGAAACTCATTGAACCCTAGTTCTTTGATCACCCCTTTTGATCTTGTATCAATAACAATCTAAGTGGACGTAGGTTATTACTAGATCCTGGGGCCGAACCACTCTAAAATCTTGTGTTCTTATTATTTTCGTCATTACGTTCGTTTCAACGAATCCTTCCATGTCAAGCGTATTTTGACTCCGTGTCAGTTGGCCAAAATCAGGGTCAACAAACTCATTACCGTGGCATGTGATAAAACCATCTAGGTCCTCAGTCTATAAATCGAGGTAGGTTAGATCACAAGGTAGTATATGATAACCCATCTAGGTCCTCTACTCCACGATAATGATAAAAACCTTGGAGTTTGCTATCTAAGCAACTATAAGCCCCAAGTGACTACAAAACATATTCATACTTATAATATATCAACATATCACATAAACATATCATATATATCTAACCTATTTTCCTTACCAAAAACCGGGATATGAATAAAAGAATGGGATTGGAACACTCCTAAAACCAACAATAAAATCCATGAGTTTCTAAAGAAAAGGAGATTAGAAAGAGAACTAAACCATCAAAGTAGCAACTTACTGAAAACCTTAATGTTTCAAGGAACCTAAACACCTAACCAAAATTCATAACAATGAGTTAGGATCTAAAACAAAATGGAAGAAAATAAAAGAACTATGATGGATTAAACCTGAGGATAAGAATACTTTGAATGGACTATGACTTTGATCTACACCTCTATACCGAAATAACACTCTATCTTACTTCCCAAGTGTTTAGAAAAGCTTAGATTGGAAAAGCTTTTAAATGCCAAATCCTAGTGTTTTCTCTCTAGAATAAACTTAGCAGCTTGGAGGCTCTGGAGAATTCTCGAGTGATGAGTGAAATGGTTGAGCACTAGGTCCTATTTATAGAGTTCAAGGAGTGAAACTAACCCCTTTTAAAATGATTATTAATTGAAAATATTTGAATTTTCGTTTCAACAGATGCCCAGAACTTGGTCAAAACCATTCAAGAGCAAGTACATGTGGTTGGGGCTGTTTCTAATTTAAATCCTCAAAATTTCAAAAAATAGGTCCAGGAGTCGATATATGGCCTACCCTAGGCGATATATCGCCCCTACCTATGCCCCAAGATTTTGTGCTTTCGTTCGTGTAAAGTCAACATGTTTTTCGTATCTCCCGTAGGTGACATATCGGCCCCCATAGTTGTGATATATCGGCACACGCTGATATTTTAAACACGTTTTTGCACTCTTTCAGCATATTTTGAAATTGTTTAAAAAACCTTGACTGAGTAAAACATGGTCCTAAAAGCTGCTGGAAGGTTCTAGAGCTTCTAGATCTTTCTTTTATTAATTTATTCATCTAAAATCCTTAAATAAACATGCTTGTGACAAGTGTCATGTTTTTATTAATTATATCTAAACCTTAGGTTATAATAAATAATTTTTCTAGGACCAGCTATATTAATCAAACCTTATGTTATATTTAATATTTCCCAACTATAGGATAAACTTATAAAATACATAACTATTTCTATGAGTTTCCAAATAAATCCCGGCTCGAACCAATATCCACGAAAACTAAAATACTACAAGCTACTACTATCTAGCTAAGTAAAATTTCGAGACACTACAATTCTCCCCTACTTAAAAGAATTTCGTCCCCAAAATATACATACCAAACAATTCCAGATACCGTGCTAAGATGTCTTCCTCCAATTCCCATGTTGCCTCCCATTTTGAACTATTACTCCATAGGACCTTGACTATTGGAATACTCTTAGACCGTAATTCCTTCATCCCCTTCTCTAGGATGCTAACCGTTCATTCCTCGTAACTTAATTCTTTCTAGAGTGTTATTAGATCGTACTTGAGGATGTGAGATGGGTTTGACACATATCTACGCAACATCGAGATGTTAAACACATTGTGGCTATCTGCTAGAGCTGGTAGTAGGGCTAATCTATATGCAACTATTCCCACCTTATCCAATATCTCAAAAGGACCTATAAATCGAGGACTAAGTTTTCCTTTCTTCCCAAACCACTTCACTCCTTTCATGGGAGATATCTTTAAGAAGACTTGATCCCCGACTTTGAGTTCCACATCTCGCCTCTTGGCATCCGCATAACTTGTCTGTCGGCTCTGAGCAGCGAGCATACACGTTCTAATCAGCACCACTGCATCCTGAGCCTCCCTAATTGCTTCAGGTCCAAGAAGTTGTCTTTCTCTTACCTAATCCCATGTAACAGTGATCGACACTTCCTTCCATAAAGTAACTCATAGGGTGCAATACCTATCATTGACCGGTAGCGATTGTTGTAGATGAACTCTATCAGTGGAAAATACTTACTCCATGATCCTCATAAGTCTAGTACACAAGCACGCAACATATCTTCTAAAATCTTTATGGTACACTCGGACTAACCGTCGTTCTGAGGATGAAATGTCGTACTAAGGCTTAGCTTGTTACCCATGGCTTGCTGCAAGCTTCCCCAAAATCTCGATGTAAACACTGATCCTCTATCTGATACTATGGTCTTGGGGATTCCATGTAGTCTTAAAATTTCTTGAACATAAATGTCTATGTACTGATCTACAGTGTACGTAGTCTTGACAGGCAGGAAGTGAGTGGACTTGGTTAGTATATCTAACACTAACCAAGCCAAGCCGTGCTACTTATTTTTTTGTTGTAATCCTGTCATGAAGTCCATGGCTATGTCTTCCCACTTCCATTATGGAATACTAAGCAGTTGCAATAAGCCTGCAGGTCACTGATGTTCTGCTTTTACTTGCTGGCATATAAGACATTTGGACACATATTCTGCTACGTCTTTCTTCATTCAAGGCCACCATTATAATTCCTTAAGGTAGTGAGTCATCTTGGTCGACCCTGGGTGAACTGAGTATGGGGTAGTGTGTTCTTCTCTGATCTTAATTCCATAATTATTCAGCACACATACTCGACCCCTTATATCTCAAGAACCCCTGTCCTAATATAGAGAAATCTGTGGCCTTACCTTCTTTGACTGCAGCCATTTGTGTTACTAATGTGTCATCATGCCTTTGCCCAATCCGTATATCTTCTAATAGATTTGACTGGATGGACAAGTTAGCCAATTGACCAATGACTACTTCTATTATGGCATTGATCAGCTCTTGCTGTAGCAGCTTTTCTATTCCAGATAATGTTGCTAGGTTTCCGTAACTCTTCCGACTTAGCGCATCTGCAACTACATTCGCCTTCCCTGGGTGGTATAGGATTTCACAGTCATAATCCTTTACTAGTTCTAACCACCTGCACTGCCTCATATTGAGCTCTTTCTATGTGAAGAAATACTTTAAGCTCTTGTGGTCCGTGTAAATCTCATACCGTTCTCCATAAAGATAGTGGTGCCAGATTTTCAATGCGAAGAGCACCGCTGCCAACTTCATATCATATGTTGGATAGCGTTGCTCATATTCCCTCAGCTGCCTTGAGGCATAGGCTATCACTTTTTCATTTTGCATTAGCACACAACCCAAACCTTGCTTCGACGCATCAAAGTATACTACAAATTTTTCATTAAGTGACGGTACACAAAGTACTGGTGCTGAGCATAGCGTATCCTTGAGCAACTAGAATCTCTCTTCACATCAATGCGTCTAGTTGAACTTTTGTTGTTTTCGGTCAGGTTGGTAAGCAGAGTGGCTATCTTAGAAAAGCCTTCTACAAATCTCCAATAATAGCCTGCTAGCCCGAGAAAACTTCTAACTTCTGACGCATTCTTAGGCCTTGGCCAATCCTTGACAGCCTCTACCTTAGTTGGGTCTACAACAACTCCATCCTTGGATACTATATGGCCGAGGAACGCTACTTGCAAAAGCCAAAATTTGCACTTCTTGAACTTGGCATAAAGTTGATGCTCCTTTAGTCGCAACATTGTCAATCTTAAATGTTCCTCGTGCTCGACTTCGTCCTTGGAGTATGCCAAAATATTTTCAATGAATAGTACGACAAATTTGTCCAAGTAATCCTTGAAGACGCGATTCATTAAGTCCATAAATGTGGCTTGAGCATTGGTAAGACCAAAAGACATAACTAGAAACTCGTATTGTCCATATCGAGTTCTAAAAGTTGTCTTTGGTATATCCTCTTCCCGTACCTTAAGCTGGTGATAACCAGACTTAGAAAACACGGTCGCCCCTCGGAGTTGATCAAATAAGTCATCGATCCAGGGTAGCGGGTACTTGTTCTTAATTGTCACCTTGTTCAGCTCATGGTAATCTATACACATTTGCATGCTTCCATCCTTCTTCTTCACAAATAAAACCGGTGCTCCCCATGGCAAATGGCTTGGTTTGTTGAAACCCAAATCTAACAGTTCTTGCAACTGCGTCTTTAACTCCTTGAGTTCGGTTGGTGCCATCCGATATGGTACCTTTGAGATAGGCTTAGTTCTCGGTACTAGTTTGATTGTGAAGTCAATTTCCCGATTAGGCGGAAACCCTGGTAAGTCGTCAGGAAATATTTCTGGAAATTCCTTTATAATGCGGACGTCTCCAACCTTTAGTGGTGTTTCCTTTGCCACATTTATGACGCTTGCTAAGAATGTGTGACATCCTTTTTCTATCATCCTCTGAGCTTATAGAGATGAGATAAGTGGTGTCTGTAGTCCTGAAACCTTTCCCATAAAACATAGTTTCTCACCGTCAAGAGTTTTGAACATCACTTGCTTACGTCCACAGTCAATGGTTACGACATGCCTTGCTAGCCAATCCATGCCCAGTATAATGTCGAAGTCCTTGATCTCTATCACTATCAGTTCTCCTTCTAGTTTCATGCCCTCGATTTTGATCAGTACGCCTCATACTATTCGTGATGATCGGACTACTTCGCCCGAAGGCAATTCTGTCACAAACCTAGTTCTAAATCTTTCACAATGTTTGTCTAATTTCTCTATCATTCCTAAAAATACATACGAGTGTGTCACTCCTAAATCAAACAATATTTAACATATATTATCAAGGATAGGAATCTGACTTGTGACCACTTTGTTACTGTCTTCGACTTCTCCCTGGGTCAAGGCAAAGACTTTGGCTAGAACCATCTTGTTTTCCCTCTTTTCTTCTTGTTTGAGTTGTGGACATTCCATTTTCCGATGACCTTCCTGGCCACAGTTGTAACAACCTTTGGTGTTCACACATACATAACCTGACATATTATTATCGTTGCTATTTCGTGCTCTTTTATCACCATCGACTTGCTTATTGTTAGGATGCTTTCTTTTCTGGCCATTATTGTTGTGCTGGTGGTTGTTTTTGTGGTTCCGACCATTCTACGTCTAATTCTATTGCTTAGGTTCAGGCTTGCTGGCCTCCTCCTTACTAACATTTTCCTGAATCTTTTCCACTTATATAGCTATTTCTAAAGCATCGACGTAAGAAGTGGTTCCAGGGTTTTCTAGCTTGACTCCTAGCTCAATCTTTGGTGGGAGTCCCTTGGTGAACTTGGTCGGATGCCCCTGCCTTGGACACACAGCCAACCGATCGGACGCAGCACGCCACCCCTCGAATGCAGCACCCCACCCGGTCGGACGTAGCACGCCACCCCTCGGACGTAGCACCCCACTCGGTCGGACGCAGCACACCACCCCTCGGATGCTGTGCACACCTGGTCATACGCAGCCTCACTGCTCAGACACGCAGCCCCACTGCTCAGACACACGGCCTCAGCTGCTCGGATGCCACCCCCCAACTGCTCGGACACATCCTTCGGATGCGCACGCAGGTCTGCTTCGGCACACTCGTCATCTGCTTGGTCACATGGCATAGCCATTTAAGCCTATGCCTAAAACTTTCCCTGCCAAAAACCATCAAAGCACCTTGTTCGAATCTCCCAAAATTATTTTGAGAGATTGATTTCTCTAAATCAATCTTGGGGAAAAATTGACTTCTCTTCTCAAAGAAATTTTTTCACTGTGTAGTAAATATTTTTACTTTGCATTCATTTGCTCGTGTTTGTTTGATTCACTCCAGAGACTCATCGATGTTATTCATGCTAAACAACAGAGTTTCTACTCGATCGATGATACATGCTTAGCTGACCAGGGAAGTTGTATCTGCTCTCCCGACCAGGAAAACTTTGCACTTGATCAGCTAAACCTTGTACCCGGCTAGTAGTTTGCTCTTTATTCTTATGAAGACAATTGTTGCTTAGCAGCTTTGATATTTCTCTCTTACAGCTGAGTTGTTGGCATTTTACTTTACTTTTCTTTGTTAACTTAAAACATTCTAAGTCTCTTTTAGACTTAAAAAGTTATAAGTTTTTTGTGAATAGTAAAGTCACTCTGGTGTATGCCTTATATTTTCGCATGAGTACTTAGTTTTCTAACTTAGAAATTCTAGACATTTCATAAGTCCATACTAAGTATACTTTCTCACACTCTTATTGCTCTAATATTTTATGAGCATAATGTTTATTGTCACACGAATATCTGCTTCTAACTTGAAATTTTAAAAAAAAATCCAAGTTACTTAAGCTTTGTAAAACAAGTTAGCTTAATGGCCTTTTTGGACTTCGAAAATTTACAAGTCAGCCTAAAAACAGATATATTAACTCGTGCTCTTATTGCCTGTGTTAAATTATATACCAGTATACCCCATGTGCCCCCCAGGTGATCGAGGGTTGAAAGATCCTTAGTCACTTGCTACTTGACCGAATCTGTTCGAGCAGTTAATTACTCGTGAAACACATAGAATATATGGAAAATATTCGAGCAGTTGAACAATGTTTGAACGTATCGACCAGTTGAACACTGTCCGATTTTACCGACCAGTTGAACACTGATCGGATAACTAACACACATGCATATTTGTAGCAAGAATCGACCACGCTGCACGTAGTCTATTTTATTACTCGTAAATTAAAAAGGACAAAACATGTCTAATAACGAGTCTTAAACAACCAAAATTGTTCAAAAATAAAATGACTGGTTAGCAAATAACCAGCTCATAAACCAAACTTAAATAACAAGTCTAACAACTCAAAATCAAGCTACCACTCTAAAAGCGGTATTTAGAAATAATATATTCACAGACGTTCGTCGTTCCAGTGGCTCCTAATCCTAGCACTCTCGCTCAGCATACTTCTCCTTTGCTTCATTGCTTTCCTCAGCCAAGTGTGGACCTCTACATATAGTGTCTAAGGTAAAGTCCACAGGTCCGAGCTACAAGGGTGGAGATCTTTGTCGCTTGAAACCAGGATTGTTGCTACCTCCTTCTCCTTGGGGTGTCTCTGCCCGGTACTTCCTCAACTTGCCCGACCGGAGAAGAAAGTCTATATCGTCCTTGAGGTGATTGCATTCATTCGTGCCGTGACCATAATCTCCATGGAAACGACAAAACTTATTCATATCTCTTTTCCTCATCTCTTTCCTGATGGGGGGAGGCTTCTTGTAGGGAACCTCTTCATGAGTAGCAAGATATATCTCTGCTCGGCTAGTCAAGAGAGTGGTGTAGTTAGTGAACTGAGGCTTATACTTGGTTGGCATTTCATTTAAACTCAACTTTACTTTCTTTTCCTCATGGTGGTCAGACCCGTTATTTCCACGTTTCTTTCCACCATCCTTAGGAGAGTCAGTTGATCCGCCCTAATTGTTTATGCCATTCTCCTCTTTCTCGATTGCATCATCCAATTTCATATACTTGTCTGCTCGGTCAAGAAATTGTTGAAGTGATGAAATTGGATTTCTATGTATGCTATCCCACAAAGGGCTCCAATAAGTTATCCCAGCAGATATTGCAACCATCTTCCCCTCGTCTCCTACAGCAGTTGCTCTATTGGCTTCTCTCATGAATCTCTGTATATAATTCTTTAGAGACTCATCTTTTCCTTGTTTGATATCGGCCAAGTGGTTGGCATAAACTGGTGGAGTCCAGGCAGCACTGAACTGCCTACAAAACTCTTTCCTGAAACTCTCCCAATAAGTGATGGAGTTTGGCTTAAACTTCCAATACCACTCCTGGGAAGTGTCGAACAATGTGGTGGGGAAGACTCTGCACCGATAGTCATCACTCACTCCGAGCAGCTCCATCTGATCTTCAAATTTCCCTATGTGCCTTATCGGATCTGCCTTTTCTGTATAAACTGGTAGTACCGGTGCTTTGTACTTTGCCAGTGGCTGGGCTGCTCTAATCCGGGCACAAAATGGGCTGCCACTCTGGTGGTCTATCGCATCTATCCCAGAAGGTCGTTTTAACAAACCTTGCACTACAGCTACTAGTACATCCAGCTGGGCTTGGATGGCTGGTGCAACTGATGAAGTTCCAAGATCTTGACCGCCTGGTCGGGCATTACCATCTGGCACGCTGTCGTCAAGTGTTTCTACTTGATTGGCAGGGCGGTCCAGATTTTGCCCTTCGACCGGGACGGTCCTCCTCTTGTTGGTGATAACATCCCTTAGATCCTTCTGGGAAGCATGCTCTCCTGCCCGATCGAACACCGTACTCTTCGATTTCCCAGAGAGCTTACTACGCGGGACTTGCTCTCTCCTACTACGCTGTTGGTCGGGGTGCAGTGGAGGCCTTTCGATTTGTCCTGGGCAGTCTTTCCTTCCTTGTTGGTCATTGCCCTCCTTTTCCTTTCACTGATCGGTGTGATGACTATCAGTCTCATCACGACCATGCCCATCTTTGAAATGTGAAGTCCTCTTCTCTCGAGGAGTCTTGGTCTGATTCTGCCTTGGTGGAGTCTTTTTACTACCCGATCGGTGACTCCTTGATCTAGAAGTCTCTGATCGGTGGCTCCTGGAGGGGGTTCTAGAGTGCTCCCTTTGTGTCGAGGTAGTTCTGGATCGGTCCCCATCATCTTCCCGACCAGGGGGGTTACTCCTGCTTCTGCCCGGTCCTCGAGAATCAGCTTTGTCAGTGGTCCTCCGACCAACGTCATTATTTCTTGCTCCCTGGGTGGCTGCTTATGCTGCAGCTTGAGCATTGGCTTGGGCCAATTGGGTAGCCGCTTCTAGAGCAAGTGCTACTTCACGATGTCTCTGGTTGACCTCCTCCTGTTGTTGTCTGAGCTCTTTGCTTCTGGCCTCCATATCGCGCCTTTGATGCTCTAACGCGGCTTTCTGCCTGGCCATCTCTTCAGCGAACACCTCCTGTCTAGCGTGGAAGTGTGCCATCTCCTCCTAGAAGCCCCTCATGGCTTCCTGGAGTTCTTTGACTTCTGGAGTCACATCCTCGAGCATGACCCTAGGCTCAGTCTCATGGTCTTGTGGGCCAGGACCTTCTGATCTAGCAGGCTCTTTAGAGGAGCCTGTCTTCTTGGAGGCCGCATTGGTGCTCTTAGGCTCCATAATACTTCAGGGACCGTCTGTCTTTCTCTTCAGGCTCTCAATGAAAGCACCAAAATGTTGACCGCGTTTTTTTCCAATGACGTGTAAACGTCAAAAACGATAAAAACCTTCAAGAGAAATAGACGACACAGACGATTTTTATAGTGGTTCAGCCCCAATGTGTTGGTAATACCCTAATCCACTTAGAGTTGTGATTATAGATCTACACTCAAGATCAGATGAACCTGAGTCAACTGAGTTTCTTCAGTGCAGATTACAAGAATACGAGAATTCTCTCAAATACAAGTACTCTCTCTCTCTCTAGAAAATTAGAATCCGAATCAAAAGTTCCTAAAGTCCCCTTTATGATGCCATAAGCCTTGTATTTATAGGATCAGGATCGTACAGATGATATCCCCCATAATCGGGATATTTTGCTATTCTCATTATATTTAATTTACAATAATATTTATAATATAACAGTATACTATATTCATGGGATAAACTAAGAGATTCCCGCGCAAGTCAAGACCGATTCTTGTTGAAACCGTTTCTAGGATCTCTTGCGTAGCCCTGCTCTGTCTAATCGATCCTTATCTCACATAGGCTGGTCAGCCAAACTTTAACTGGGCAGACATGCACTTAACTGGGCAGACAAGCACTTGACTGGGCAGACATGCACTTGGCTGGGCAGACATGCACTTAGCTGGGCAGACATGCATTTGGCTGGGCAGACATGCACTTGGCTGGTCGGACATGGTCATGACTGGTCGGACATGGTCATGACTGGTCAGCCAAGGTCATGCCTGGGCAGACAAAAATTTGATTGGTCGGACAAGGTCATGCCTGGCCAGACAAATACATGACTGGTCGGACATGGTCAAGCCTGGGCAGACAAACATGTGACTGGCCAGTCAAAATTCTTCACTAGTCTACCGGGTCACTCCTAAGCCAGATCACCCAACCATTCCTTGGCATTTGTCATTTCTATTGCCACATCATCGAACTCCAATTTTTGGGGATAACACATGTCATTCAATAAGAATAATATTCATTTGGAAAAAGATTTTCACTAAGTACAATCATAAATTCAAAAAAAAAAAAATAATAAATGAATAAACTAAACTAAAATTAACTAGGGTAAATCTAAAAATCAAGATCATCTACATATGACCCTTCATCTAACATATCATCATCTATTTCTCCGTAATCATCATTACTATGAGCCTCAAAACTACCTCGGGGAATTTTGATTAAGATATTATGCTTTTGTTCATCAGTGAATTGAAATTCAAACTTAGAGGTGAACTTTAGTATAACGAAATAATATCTCTTGGCTACTGTTAAATCATCTTCATCATCTATAGTCTCCCATAATTCTTCTAATGTTGAAATTACAGAAGGAAAATCTTTAAAAAACCTAATTACTAGGATATATTGTTCCGTAGCTCTCATCATAATTTGCTTAGTAGTTTGAAGGTGAACTATCTCCTTGTGAAATAAGATCAATCTCTGAGTGATTGTTTCTATCACTCCTATTGTATTCCTTGGCTCTCTAATCATTTTCAATGCCTTAATGGCTCGGATATCATGATAAGTAAAGGCTCCATCCATTCTTAACTGAAAACATAATGAATAAAACGCTAGCTATTAACATAAACATAATAATCATAACATAAGCACTTACACTGGCAGTTAGATTTGGAGCTTGTGTGCGTGTATCAAGGAGAACTTCATGCATATGAACTGTGGTGCTCTGATACCAACTGTAATGCCCTGACTAATTCTAGACCTCGGACCACTAAAAACTACTAAACATAACTACTATTTTGGAATACATACATACATAAAATATTAAAACTTTATTAAACATCCAAAATACAGTACGAAATACAAAATAAGGTATGGGTACCCATTGTTTAGTACATAAAACATAAAAACATAAAATTTAATCAATCGTTTAAATACTAAGTGCAGAAATACATAAAACATAAATTAAAAGACTTTAAAAACAGTGTCATCCTCGATCTTCCAGCAATCCATTCAATCCACCCATCCCTAATACACATGCCAAGCTGCCACGAATTCATCCCGCCTTCCAAGTTCATTTTCCTGCACAATCTAAAATAAAATGAATGAGCCTAATGCCCAGAAAGGAAAATCTACTAAAAACATATATCATAAATCATAAAACATATGACGTAAAAACGTATATCATATAGGACTACAATATTAATGGCCATTAACTCATTACTGTGGCATGTGATAAAACCATCTATGTCCTCAGTCTACTAATCGAGGTAGGTTAGATCACAAGGTAATATACAATGACCCATCTAGGTCCTCAATCTACTAATCTAGGTAGGGTAAATCATAACTCTACTCCATGATAATGATAAAAACCTTAGGGTTCGCTATCTAAGCAACTATAAGCCCCAAGTGACAACAAAACATATTCATACATATAACATATCAACATCTCATATCATATCATATCACATAAACATATCATATATATCTAACCTATTTTCCTTACCAAAACCAGGATATGGAGACAAGAACAGGATTTGAACTCTCCTAAAACCAACAATAAAAACCATGAGTTTCTAAAGAAAAGGATATGAAAAAGAGAACTAAACCATCAAAGTAGAAACTTACCGAAAACCTTAATGTTTCAAGGAACATAGACACCTAACCAAAAGTCATAACAATGAGTTAGGATCTAAAAGAAAATGGTAGAAAATAAAAGAACTATGATGGATTAAACCTGAGGATAAGAATACCTTGAATGGACTACGATTTTGATCTACACCTCGACATCAAAATAACACTCTATCTTACTTCCCAAGTGTTTAGAAAAGCTTAGATTGGAAAAGCTTTTAAATCCCAAGCCCTAGTGTTTTCTCTCTCGAATAAACTGAGCTGCTTGGAGGCTCTAGAGAATGCTTGAATGATGAGTGAAATTATTGAGTACTAGGTCCTATTTATAGATTTCAAGGAGTGAAACTAACCTCTTTTAAAATGCATAAATAAATGAATATTAATTGAAAAGAATTGAATTTTTGTTTCAACATATGCCCAGAACTCGGCCAAAATCGTTCAAGAGCAAGTCTAGGTGGTTGGGGCTTTTTCTAATTTAAATCCTCAAAATTTCAAAAAATAGCTCCAGGAGACGATATATCGCCTACCCTAGGCGATATATCGCCCCTACCTATGCCCCGAGCTTTCGTGCTTTCGATCGTGCGAAGTCGCCGTGTTTTCCGTATCTCCCGTAGGTGACATATCGGCCCCTATAGCTGCGATATATCAGCATACACTGATATTTTAAACACGTTTTTGCAATCTTTCAACATATTTTGAATTTTTTTAAACAACTTTGACTGAATAAAACATGACCATAACAACTACTGGAAGGTTCTAGAGCTTCTAGATCTTTCTTTTATTAATTTATTCATCTAAAATCATTAAATAAACATGCTTGTGACAGGTGTCACGTTCTTATTAATTCTATCCAAACCTTAGGTTATTATAAATATTATTTCTAGGACCAGCTATATTAATCAAACCTGATGTTAAAATTAGTATTTCTAAACTATAGGTTAAACTTATAAAATACATAACCAATTTTATGAGTTTCCAAATAAATCCCGGCTTGAACCAATATCCATGAAAACTAAAATACTACAAGCTACTACTATCTACTACTACTATCTAGCTAAGTAAAAGTCTGAGACACTACACACTTCCATCAGTTTTTTGAGCCATTTTCTTCACTTCCTAATACACGAAAATACCAGTTTGGGATCAAATTTGTTCTATAAATTGGAAGCAAAATCAAATTGTAGAGATCATATTTTGAGAGGATAAAATAATACAATTTGTTATTTTGTTGCTTTTTTTATTTCTAGCATAATTTTACTTATTTTATGTGACAAAAATGAGTGAACTAGCTTAGGAATATTGGTGAGAGTAGAGTGTAGTTTTTCTACTTCTCATTTTAATATTGATATTGATTCCATTTTTGCTTCATTGCCATATCTCATAAATTATTTTGTTTCTCATCTTCTAATTTATTTTTTAAAATTATTTAGCATCTTTTTCATAAGTTCAGTCACACTTTTCTTAAGTAACTTTGATTGTTAATTGATTTTAGTAGATTTGTTATATTATATGTCTTTTATTGCATTCTGCTAGTGGTATTTTTTCACTCGCTGATATATGATATCATATGCTATAAAATTATAAGTTAGATTCAATTTAATCTAAATCAATTAATTTGTGCTTTTAACATATACATCTCCCAGTTTTAATTAATGGTGTAGAATTGCAACTGTGTTTTGAATTAATATCAATGTTATAATATGATTTATAGTACTACATCTCTATTTTTCCATGCTCTTTATCTGATCAATTTCTACAATATATCAATCTAATTTCACAAAAGTTCATCTCTTTAATTCTATCTCTTCTATTTATTTTATCTTACTAATCTAATCTTTAGTTGTGTTTTTCCTCTCAGTGGATATGACATTGCCCAATTACTACTACGACTGCTTAGGAGTATATTAGGCAACATCAATAGTATATGATTGTTTAGAGTTTGTGTTTGGGTAAAACAAGTTGCTATGATTTAGAAGGCTGTGCTCAAAATTTGATCAAGAGCATTGGCATGGTGGGGTGCTATTTTATTTATTTTTAATTTTTTTATTTATTGAATGGTTGAATGGGGTTGCACATGAGGTTTATGTTTCAACCACTTTAGAAACCTTTGCAACCTTTGTGCATCCTTTGAAACCTAATTTGCAAACTTTACAACATCTACAACCTCTTTTGCATCTTTTAAAACTTGATGTGCAACCTCTGCAACCTTAATTTGGAAATTACATTTTATAAGTTGATTTACTTACATACAAGGTTGTTTATGATTTTTTTTAATTGCTTTAGTTACAGTTGGGTTGCATTTGAGGTGCATAGAGTTGAATTTAAGGTTGTTGTGCGTTGCTTGGGCTGACATTTGAGGTTGTAGTGGGTTGTTTTAGGTTGCATTAGGTTTTCATTTGAGGTTGTAGTAAGGTTGTAGTGTATTGCATGAGTTACATAAGGATAAAATTTTCAAATAAGCTTTTTATTTTTAAAGTTGCTATAGGTTGCATTGGGTGGCATGGACTTGCATTTGATGTTGCATTGGGTTGCTTGCATTTGAGACTGTAGTTTGCTTTAAGAAATGAGGTTGCTTATGTTTTTTAAGTTACTTTCTCATTTTGATAAATAATTTCAAGCTTAACTTATAATTCATTTGGGTGATTAAAGATTTTAATATAGTTGCATAAAAATTAATTTAGTTGCTTTTAGATTTTGATAACAAAATTCATAGATAAACATGTTCCTTAGGAGGTTGCTTATGTTGCTTAAGACGTTGATTTAGTTGCTTTATCATGTTGATAAGAAAATACTTACTTGATTCAAAAGGTTGGAGATTGATCAACTTCTTTTTACCCACACAATTGTTGTTTTGAACGAAATGAATCAAGACCCTTATCAACATTATTTTTTATCCAAATTAAAGAAAGGAAGTCATGGTTGCAACCTATGGAGAAATTGCATACTCTATTGTCAACAAAGAAATTTGGAAAGTACTTGAACATATTAAAGCAGTGAAAGTACACCCTCTAGAAGAAAGAATAAAAGTAGGTGAACCAAATAAAAGAATACGCAAAGTTGCATGGGAGAAAACAAAAAAAAAACAAAACAAATGTGGGAAATGTGATCAGTGTGAACATAACATAAAGACTTGCAGAAACCCTACAAAAAAGAATTAGATATTTATTTCATACTTTAATAAAAAAGAAAGATCGATAGAAATTGATTCATTATTGCTTTATTTTTTTTCAAAACAATATGCATAGTTGATTCGGTTCATTGAAAATTAAGATAATTTCATTGATATACAAAGTTAATTTTGTTAGCTTACAAATTTGACATGGTTGATTTACTTATTAAGGCCATGCAACCAATGATAGCTTAAAAAATGTAACGCCCTAAACTCCAGGGACCGTTACGGTGTGCAATTTGAACAGTGCTATGTTGGTTTTTATTGATCAAATCAGAGATTATGTGCAGCGGAACAACAATCAAATTGTTAGATTAATCCCATTAGATTTCTAGATCTACTTCTTCACATACATATATATATATTGAATCAAGGACATGAACAGAAAAATTACCTCAGGTCCTTCCTTGCTGCTATCTTTTCGTATGGCTAAATCCTCGAGATCTTACATCAAGATCTTCCAAAATGTTCTCAAGCACACAAAGAACGAGTGTGGGCTCGCTATACAAATAATAGGCAATAACTATTTATCAGATGTTCTCAACACATGAGATCTGATAAAGTTTTGGACATAGGTTTTGTGAAGAACGATGACTTTTGTTTTTGTCACTATTCTCTTTCTCTGAGAGAGATTCCTAGATATTTTTCTATCCCTGAAAAATTACGTTCTGTGAAAAACTGATATCCAATATTTAATAATGTCCAATATATTAAAATATTTGTTATTTTAAACAAATTCAAAATAACTGATCAGTTATCAGATTTTTGTTTAAATAATAATATTTTAATCATATTAAAATATCTCATTATTTATTTAATATTTAAATAACTAAAATTGTGGAATCAAAACACTGAGTACATCTCTTATGCGTGTAGCACAGTGCATGTGCACTGTGCCACACGTGTACCACATGCCTGTGATGGCATGTGATTTTTCCCAATTTTTATTATTATTTAAATACCAAAAATCCAAAAAATAAATTAATTCAAAATTAATTATATTTTTGTTAAATCAAATAATTAATTAATTCTTAATTAATTAATTACACATAATTAAACAATAATTATGTTTGATACATAGAAAAATATTTTACTTATCACATAAGTCCTTTTTGCCCATTTTTTGTATTTGCCTTTGACAGTGTTTGTTTGAGCCATTTCGAGGACCATGGACCTATAACATTAAGCTACAATAAATTGAAACTAAACAATTAAACTCTTTAATTATAATAGTTAATTTATTAATTCTGATATTACTCTACTATAAATTCAGAATTGCACTCTTTATGTTATAGATATACTTTTACAGAAATCTTTTTCTTAAGTCGTCCATTGATATATCCATCTTACAATAGTTCAACCCTCTAATTAATTAGTTCATAAATTAGAATGGAAGAATTACCATTTAACCTTTCTAATTTACTTCTTATTCCTTAAGTACCATTAATTCACTAGTGAATAATTAATCTATAATCTAATTATAGATTTGAGCTCAAAATCATTCAGTTCCAGAATTACCCCTTAAGGGAACTAATATACGATCCGTTAGGAAAGATTAGATTTCGTATTGTTGATACATGTTCCCAGCCATCCATGATATTAAATCTCCAAAACAAAAGTCATTAGCCTCATTCTTTGAAGAGACCTTAACGAATGAATCAAAAGATTTAATAAACATGAACAGAGTTCATGAACACTCAGGATTTAGGTTGATCTATAAATGATCATCACTTACGATATGAATTACAAGTCTTTATTTTTAAATGGTTTTTGGATAAAGACTCTAATTCATATCGGTCCATGTCATATATAATCATATTATATAAAGCACATTTTACCGAGATGTCTTTCCACATCAATAATCTGAATCTAGATTATTTGTATCATTATGATACTCAGCAAACCGTACTTACAACTCCAATTAAAGAATTCATTAACTTTAATTTGTTGTTGTTCACTATTTTTATTCATTCATGTGATCTTAATTCTCTCGTACTAATACAATATCACATCCTCAATAACGAATATGGAATTTTTCTGATATTTTCAAAATTATTCAAACAATAATTTAACAATCTAAATATGACAATAATAATAAACCATCGTATTTATTTATTCACATAAAAAACAAATGTCTTTACATGATTTTAGGACACACTCTTAACATGCTAAACTCGTTAACCGAGTCATTTAGCCATAATCGTGTAACTAAGTATGATAAGTAGTTTAGGGTTAAATTTTTTGGTTAAGATATAATGTTTCACTAAAACGTTTAATGTTTACATTGGGATCCCAAAAATATAATTTAAAGTTTAATTACAAGAAAATATTTACAACCAACCGATCTAAGCAGCAAAATAGGGTTAAACCCTAGTTCCTCTTTCAACCCTCGGCCGTGGCGGTCGAGCAGCCGCATATGTACACATCGTCGCCTAAGCTTTCCATCTCAAAGATGGTCCAGCTTTCTTTTGCCTTTACCTGCACGACATAGCACCTATGAGCCGAAGCCCAGCAAGAAAACTCAATGTGCTCATGAACAGTAATATCATGTCACAAAATCATACCTTGCATGCCTAGCAATTATAGACCTATTCAAGCATGCAATTAAGTTCAGATAATGCTGGGGAATCTAGGATGAGGAATCCTTCCCTCTTGATTGGATTACTTTCACGTCAATCTTAATCAGATGAGTGATTTAACACTATGGTTTCGTTAACCATAAGAGTGACTGACAAGCAAGTCACCACGGGGCTCAGCACTAACAGCCATGCAAATGATGATCATTATAATCATATAGAGCTTATAGCCCCGAATACATGAGTGAATATCACTTTTGAGGTTCTGTTTATCCATAATGGGTGACTGACAAGCAAGTCACTACGGGGCTCAGTACCCATAGCCGTGTGACAAAACAGTCACCTGGGATTTCTGGCAATGGCTCTAATCAGATGAGTGACTGACGAACAAGTCACTACGGGGCTCGGCACCCACATTCATGTGACGAAGTAGTCACCTGGGCTCAGCACCCATAGCCATGTGACTAAACAATCACTGGGGCTCTCTAGCACTGGTTCTAAGTGACTAGCCTTAGGCTAGACAAGCACTTTTAGTTTTCATCGAACTTGAGTTCGGTCCAGCATTAATGCTCATTTGAGTCATTCGATGAAGATGTCGATTAGATCTAATTTTTATCGGCTTGCATTAAACACGCTAAGACGGTTCTTGACTTTTTAGTCAATACCATGTGACTAGTGCTCAACATTACTGCCGAACATGACAAGTAGGTCACAGTTTCAAAGTTAATACTGACACCATTGTCAATTATGACTAGTTTGTCAATGCCACACACAAGTAAGCAATGCTACCAGGCATATATCATATGTCAAATATCCAAATGTAGGGCATTCAGCATGCTTACTTAAAAATTGCTAGCATAATTAGGATCATGCACAAAGATAGAGACTTAAGCTCTGATCAACATTCATGGCATGCCCTAATCACATGTTTCTCGTGCATCACATGCATCACATATTGGGTGTAGTTTTCTTACCTCTGGTTCGAGTGAGGAATAACAATTGAGCAACCCTTGAGAATGATCAATAATTTGATCCCTTAGCGATCACCTAGTCATAACCAAATATGGGATTCCATTAATAAAATCAATAAAAAAGGTTCCTGGACCAAGACCTAGCCTCCGAGACATCAAATTCCACTAAACCGGGTAGTCGCAACGTTCCCGAGGCCTAAGGTTTGAGTTCCCATGATGAAAACACTTCCCTGGCCAATAATGCCACTAAGGGCCGCGACCCTACACCCACCATGCCGTGGCCTGCCTCCCCAAACAAAGGCAGCCAACCTTCAAACCCCAACACGAGCCGCAGCCCTACCTTCCCTATGCCGCGGCCCTAAGTCCTTCCTGCACCATCCTGCTTCTTCATCGAGCTTGGGCCACGACACTTTAGAACAGAGCCGTAACCCCAGCAGAAACCTAGCAAAAAACCCCTATTTTTCCTCTTTAAACTCAATTCAAGACCTCACTAAAACACTTTGAACATCACAAAGAAAAAGTCCCAACTATTACCACAACTTGTCCATCATATAACCAATAAAACCTAGGCCTAAACCCAATCAAAACCTCATCAAATTCCCATTCCTATGATCAAAGCTTCAACCTTAAAACTAACACCAAAAATAGAGTTAAGGACCCAAAAAATGAATTCTAACCTTACCTTGAACCCGAATTGAATCCTCCTCTATGGCTGAACACAAGCTAAACCCTCAAGCCTTGATTCCCACACTAGAATCCTCAAACTCGAGCTTCAAAATTCAAAGAGAAGGAAGAGGAAATGATGAACGGAGTGATGCTCTATTTTTTCTGCTGCCTAAAGCTTCTTAAGGTTATCAATATCCTTTAGGTCAAAAGACCAAAATACCCCTAGGCTTATCTTTTTTTCCTTAACAGCCCCAAGGGCAAAATTATCCTTTCCCATCTAATCCTGCTAATCATAATTAACGTCCTCCAATTCCTATTATTCACAAATGCTAATAAATCATATCACATTACCCTTTAATTCTCGGCAATGTTCTAATCACCAAATTACCCCGAGACTCACCCCAAGCCTCGAAACTAACCCCGTTATGACCAGACCGATAACTTGCATTCTGAGATCATCTCAAGCCGAATGGATCGAAAAAATCCACATATAATGTGGTATTAATCATAATTCACCACATGAATGAAAATACACAATTACGCCCTCAACGGGCCAAATTACCAAAATGCCATTATAATTAAAAATGGACCCATATGCATGCATTTATCATCATATTGTAATATAATTCACATAAACATGCATATAATCATTTAATAATATAATAAATCAATTATGGCCCTCACGGCCTCCTAATCAAGGTCATAAACCTTATTACGGATTTTGGGGCATTACAATTATCCCTTCCATACAGAAATTTCATCCTCGAAATTTATCTGAACCGCCCGGAATAAGAATTTTGCACAACTGATTCCAGTTTCCAGGTCGTTCCCTCGACCTCACTGTTTCTATAACATTATCTTGACTCAAGTTATAACTTTGTTCCTCAGAACTTTATTCTTTCAGTCTCATATCTTAGTTGGTTATTCTTTTCAAGAAAACTTTTCCTCAATCTCTAGATTCTCATAACTCAACACATGAGTTTTCTTTAACCCATGTCCTCAACATGGAAATCTAAAATACACTGTATACTGCTGACAATGCCAATGATAAAGCCAATCTGAAGGTAACCTGACCGATCCTATCCGGGATTCAAACGGTCAAATTAATCTAGGGCTCAACTTGCCCTTAACTACTCACCCCTTTCCATGGTGATACTTTAAGGAAGACACAATCTTCTACTTTGAACTCCATGTTCTTGCTTTTCAATTCAGTAACATTTTTTTCCATTTACTCTAAGAAGTGAGCATCCAAGCTCTAACCTCTAATAATCTCAATGGTCCCCTGAACTACCTCAGGATCCAAAATCAACACCTCACCCATCTCATTCCAATAAATGGGTGATAAACATTCTCGAGCATACCTCATCTCATAAGATACCTTTCCAATGCTGGATAACTCTCTTTCTCTCTCTGATTTACAATCAACTTGAGGATAATTAACTGTACTAAATTCCATCTATATACTCATCGCCTTTCTTAACTCTTCCAAGACCTGGAAGTAAAAACTGAGTCCTCATCTGATGAGACAGACCTCGGATTCCATGAAGGCGCACTACCTCTTTCACAAAGAGGTCTGAAAACTGATCAGCCGTGTTATTCGTTCTTACTGATAGAAATGAACTCACTTGGAATACTAGTCCATAATGACCTAATGCCAATTCATACTGGCCCACTATCCTGGGCAGCCCCATCGCGAAACCCATCGCGATGTTTCCTTATTTCCACTATAAAATATTCAAAGGTTGCAATGGCCTTACTTGTTTCCGATACTCTGATTTGACCTGCTAACATGTTAAGAACTTTACCACGTATTTCATTATGTCCCTCACTATTCAAGCCACCACTATAAAGCTTTCATACTCTGATATACTATCTTGATGCCTGAATGAAGAGAATAAAAGAGTAGTATGAGATTCATCCAGAATCTCCCAATTAATCTCAGTGTCCATTGGATTCCACATCCGATCTTTATACCATAATAACCCATACCTGACACTTTAAAACCCTTAGCTAATCTAGCTAAGACATACTCCTCAATCTTCCTATTTGTGGTTCACTTAACTGTCTTTCCTTTTTTATCCTCTCTAAAGGGATAAACTCAAGCATAAACTGGCCACCTGGCCCACTAGAAACTCTACTCTAGTTCTGGTCAGATCCTTTAACCAACATGTTGCATAAGCAATCACGTCTCCTTGTCACTGAGGTGTCATAACAACCTACAAACTGATTCTGATATGCAAGAAGGCTCAAAACTCTTTCCCGGGGCACATATAATATCCTGCCCATCCAAGGAAACTCCTTCCCCTATGGCATTCCTTGACCTTGGCAAATCTCTGCAAAAAATACATCACGATACCATTGATCAAAATGATCACAAATCCCATTCAAATAATCCTTAAATACTCTGTTCATCTGATTCATTAAAGCAATCTTGGCATTAATCAAATCCTCAAAATATACTCAGCACTCCCAGTGCCCTAATCTGATACAATAGTCAATCTTTTGCATATCCTTCTTCCTGATCTTCAGCTGGTACTAACCAGATCTATGACCCACTTTAGAGAATTCCACCTTATCCAATAACTGAGCCTATTAAATTCTTACGACTTTGCTGAAGCTGTTCAAAACAGTGCCCTAGACCTGATTTCATTCCTGGCACTAATTCAATCACCATTCTATCTCTTCATATAAAGGTAACCCTGGAAAATCCCCTGGAAGCACATCCAGAAACTCACTAACTAATCCAGTCTGTCCTGATCCCACTGGCGCAATCTAAGTGGTATCCACCACACTAGCTAAGATTTCTATGCATCTCCCTGCAATAAAACTCTAGCTCTTAACGCAGATGTCATCAGCATACAAAATCCATGCACATTGCCAACTGTCAAAAGCCTTCCCACTCTCAAGCCCAAGAGTTACTATCGTTTCCTTACAGTCTAGCATTGCCCCACACTTACTTAACCAATCCATATCCTGAATCATACCAAAGCCAGTCATAAACAACTTTATCAAAATCAGTGATGAGTCCTTTTTATCATAACCCAACTCATCTCTTAAATCACCAATACAGTATTAAATTCCCAACACAACATAACCATGTGATATGCATAACAACTCTATGTTTCTCTATATGCAACAAATAAAAAAGAACTACATGGCACCAAAACCAGTCAGCATAATACGAAAATTGGAACTTGAAAGATGACCTGCCACCCCTGAGGAACTAGTCTCAGTCTCAAATTCTAACTACACTGGAATGAACACTCAAGCTGGAGTCGAGCTGTCCATCCCCTTTTGCTCACCCTTTCTTAGCCTTGAGCAATCCTTATTGAAATGCCCAACCATGACACATAAGAAACATGCCTTTGCTTGGCATTCTCCCAGATGATGCCTCGTGCACCAAGCACATAGTGGAGGGGTCCTCCACTCCTTCTTCTTGCTTGGTCCAATGAATGGAGGCATCACTACTTTAGCTCCATGCTCTCCAGCACTCTCTTGTCTAAACTGATTTCCTGCGCTCTCAACAGCAAGAGCCTTCCCTACCACCTGAACGTAGGTAGAGATTTCATGCACTGGGGCAACTCTAATGCCTCGAGCTATTCCGGAATTTAATCCCTGAATTAACTTTTTCTTTCGAGCTGCATCTGTGGGTACCATGTCAAAAGCGAACTTGGCCAACCCATCAAATCTGTTAACATACTCGGTTACTGTTGCATTTCCCTTAATGAGATTCAGAAACTCATTCATCTTAGCAGTCTTGGCTGCATCACAGTAATATCTTTCATTGAAGAGCTGCCTAAATTCCTTCCAGTCCATCACAGTTGTATCTCGAGTCTGGGATATTACTTCCCCCCACGTCTGGGCATCATCCCACAATACATATGTCGCATAAATCACTCTATCGTGACCTACCAACCCCATACTGTCCAGAATGGAACTGATCATGCCCATCCATTGCTTAGCTCTGAATGGATCTAGGCCTCCCTCAAAGACTGGAGGGTAATACTCTTGGAATCTTCCACAGAGAAATTCCCACCTGCTCTCAACCCTAGGCTGAGCCAAAGCTGGTTCCACTCTTGGCAAGACAAAGGAAGAGGTATTTCCCGACAGGTTCCGCTGTTGCTTCAAACACCTAATCTCTTCCTCATGCCTCTACAATCTTGATTGCAAATACGTAAACATTTGCTGGAAATTCTGAGGGGCTGATGAAGAACTCAACCTCTGGCTAAAACTCCCAGCCTCGATATAACCACCACCATTCCTCATTATCTGCCTTGGATACAAACCTACTGATTGAATCTGCAGTCAATAACTTGACCCATTAATCATGATGAGCATATTAAGAGCTTTCCCCATAGGAACAATCATACCACATCACATTTAAAAACCATTGCGGTGCTAGAAACATGCCCATAACATTCATACATCAATCATAATCCCTGCTCTTCCTACATTCACACCATGCCTCCAACTCCAGCATGCAAATATCACAATTATATATATTCATGGAGCAGGTAATCACATAGTCAAGAGCCATGATCTATCAGAATCTCATGCTCCCTAATACAATGTGCAGGTAAAGCATTTACATTTTATTTAAGTAGTTAAGCACATAACTACAGAAATAGTTACCATTCTCTGAGTGAAGCTATCTTCAGTGACGAGTGTACATGCCCAGCTTGTCTTCAGGAACCCTTAACCTTGACTGGCTCTGATACCAAGTTGTAACGACCTAAACTCCAGGGACCATTACGATGTGCAATTTGAATAGTGCTAAATTCGCTAACCGGGTCATTTGGCCATAATCGTGTAACTAAGTATGATTAGTGGATTATGGTTAAAAAATTTGCTTAAGATATAACGTTTCACTAAAACGTTTAATGTTTACATTGGGATCCCAAAAATATAATTTAAAGGTTAATTACAAGAAAATATTTACAACCAGACGATCTAAGCGGCAAAATAGGGTTAAACCCTAGTTCCTCTTTCAACCCTCAGCCGTGGCGGTCGAGCAGTCGCATATGTACACATCGTCGCCTAAGCTCTCCAACTCAAGGATGGTCCAACTTTCTTTTGCCTTTACCTGCACAACATAGCACCCCTGAGCTGAAACCCAGCAAGAAAACTCAATATGCTCATGAACAGTAATATCATGTCACAAAATCATATCTGGCATGCCTAGCAATTATAGCCCTATTCAAGCATGCAATTAAGTACAGATAATGCTGGGGAATCTAGGATGAAGAATCTTGCCTCCCTGCTTGGATGACTTTCAAGTCAATCCTAATCAGATAAATGATTTAAGACTGGTGGTTCCGTTAACCATAAGGAGTGACTGACAAGCAAGTCACCACGGGGCTCAGCACCCACAGCCATTCGAATGATGATCATTATAATCATACAGAGCTTATAGCCCTGAACAGATGAGTGAATATCTCTTTTGAGGTTCTGTTTACCATGATGGGTGACTGACAAGCAACTCACTACGGGGCTCAGTATCCATAGCCATGTGATGAAACAGTCACATGGGCTTTCTAGCAATGGCTCTAATCAGATGAGTGACTGACGAACAAGTAAATACGGGGCTCAGTACCCACAGTCATGTGACGAAGTAGTCATCTGGGCTCAGCACTCATATCCATGTGACTAAACATTCACTAGGGCTTTCTGGCCCTGGCTTTAAGTGACTAGCCTTAGGCTAGACAAGCGCTTTTAGTTTTCATCGAACTTGAGGTCGGTCTGACATTAATGCTCATTTGAGTCATTCAAAGCAGAAGTCGATTAGATCTAATCTTTATCGGCTTACGTTAAACACGCTAAGACCATTCTTGACTTTTTAGTCAATACCATGTGAACAGTGCTTAGTATCACTGCCGAACTTGACAAGTAGGTCACAGCTTCATAGTTAATACCGACACCATTGCCAATTCTGACTAGTTAGTCAGTGCCATGCAAAAGTAAGCAATGTTACCAGGCATATATCATATGTCAAATATCCAAATGTAGGGCATTCAGTATGCTTACTTAACAATTGCTAGCATAATTAGGATCATGCACAAACACAGAGACTCAAGCTCTAATCAATCTTATATTCAACATTCATGGCATGCCCTAATCACATGTTTCTCGTGCATCACATGCATCACATATTGGGTGCAGTTTTCTTACCTCTGGTTCGAGCGAGGAATAACAATTGAACGACCCTTGAGAACGATCAATCCTTTGATCCATTAGCGGTCACCTAGTCATAACCAAATATGGGATTCCATCAATAAAATCAATAGCAAAGGTTCCTTGACCAAGACCTAGCCTCCGAGACAACGAATCCCACTAAATTGGGTAGTAGGAACAATCCCGAGGCCTAAGGTTTGAGTTCCCATAATGAAAACACTTCCCTGGCCAAAAATTCCACTAAGGGACGCGGCCCTACACCCACCATGCCGCGGCCCGCCTCCCCAAACAGAGGCGGCCAATCTTCAAACCCCAAGACAGGTCGCGACCCTACCTTTCCTATGCTGCAGCCCTAAGGCCTTCCTGCACCATTCTTCATCGAGCTTGGGTCGCGACGCTCTAGAACAGAGTCGTGACCCCACCTGAAACCCAGCAAAATACCCATGTTTTTCCTCTTCGAACTCAATTCAAAACCTCACTAAAACACTTCCAACATCACAAAGAAAAAGTCCCAACTATTACCACAACTTGTCCATCATATAACCAACAAAACCTAAGCTTAAAACTAATTAAAACCTCATCAAATTCCCATTCCTATGACCAAAGCTTCAACCTTAAAACTAACACCAAAAACAGAGTTAAGGAACCGAAAAATGAACTATAACCTTACCTTGAACCCAAATTGAATCCTCCTTTATGGCTGAACACAAGCCTAAACCCTCAAGCCTTGATTCCCACACTAAAATCCTCAAACTTGAGCTTCAAAATTCAAAGAGAAGGAAGAGGAAATGATTAACAGTTTGAAGGGGAGGTGATGCTATGTTTTTTCTGCTGCCTAAAGCTTCTTAAGGTTATATATATCCTTTAGGTTAAAAGACCAAAATACCCCTAGGCTTATCTTCTTTCCTTAACAACCCCCAAGGGCAACATTGTCCTTTCCCATCTAATTCCGCTAATCATAATTAATGTCCTCCAATTCCCATTATTTTCAAATGCTAATAAATCACATCCCATTACCCTTTATTTCCCAGCAATGTTCTAATCACCAAATTACCCCGAGACTCACCCTGAGCCCCGAAACTAACCCCATTATGACGAGACCGATAACTTGGATTCTGGGATCGTCTCATGTCGAATGGCTCGAACAAATCCACATATAATATGATATTAATCATAATTCACCCACATGCATGAAAATACACAATTACGCCATCAATGGGCCAAATTACCAAAATCTCCTTATAATTAAAAATGGACCCATATGCATGCATTTATCATCATATTGTAATATAATTCACATAAATATGCATATAATCATTTAATAATATAATAAATCAATTATAGCCCTCCCGACCTCCTAATCAAGATCCTAAACCTTGTTAATAATTTTGGGGCATTACAAAATCTAATGTTATGTTCATCTTTATGTAACTCATGCAAACCACTGTAATCTCAAAAGCGACATAAAACAATTTTGAAAAACTCATTTCTAACTACTATACGTACCTAAAACTTTTATTCCACTATCATTACATTTTACTCTAGATCAACATTGTACATTTATCAAATTACGATGTATAGTTGTATTATAGAATTTTTGTAACTTTCATTTGCATGGATACGTTTATCTTTAATATTTTAAGTATTTACAACAAATGATACTAATGATTCTAGTGATCCAATAATCATATATAATCAAATTCTATAATGTAAACTAAACAATCTTTTCCATTACACGTGTCGTAGAGTGTTGTTAGGAAAGAATAATCTTTTTCATGGCACATGCGATGAAAAGTCCAAAGTCAATCAGGTGATCTTGTTGATAGTAGTAAATAATTTGTAATAAAATTCCCCTTAAAAGGAGAATTATGTTGTGGCATAAGAGGCTTATGTTAATGATAAAGAAGACATTTTTATCAATTTAAGTTCCATGAAATCTTTATTAAAAAAAACCATTAAGGAGTTCCTACTATAAGTTAGTTAAACAAATTAAAGAATTAATAAACTCAACAATCTCTCACACGGATCTGCACGACTTATGCTCCAAACTGTGTGACTTATGATCATAAAGGATAGATTGCTATATCAATTAACTAGAAGGTTAATCTAATAACTTATAACAATAGTTGCTTTCTGATATAATCCATATTGCATACTATCTCTACTTCATAAATCTCTGAAGGCAGGATTTAGAATAACATTTTTGATAATAAACAATATGCTATTTTATTACTTCGTAATTCTCTGCCTTACACAAAGAGAGATGATGACCTTATGTAGCCATGTACTCCAGCATACAAACTTAACCCACCCTAGTCAAAACCAACCATAATTGGGACCAAATAAGGGATAAGATTCCCTGACCAAAGCATAAAGTAAAGTAGACAAGACAGGGATAAGATTCCCTGTCCAAAGAAAAAGGCTAAATGACAAAAGCATAAAGTAAAGCATACAAGATAAGGGATAAGATTCTCTGACCAAAGCAAAAGGCTAAAAGACATAATTTTTATTTAAAAATTATTTCATGGCTGGCCCCGTAGTCAGAATCATATGTTGGGTCCTCGTGAAGTGGGTTCCATCCTGTCGGTTCATCTGCATCCTGATCACTACCAGCTGGAAGGCATGCGTCGTAGTCTGTATATCCCATATCCCATTCTTTTTCTGTGTACTGGAAGAGATAATGATCTTGTATATATGAAGTGTTGACATGTGGGTCTTGAGAATCTTTAAACTAATTACTTTTTTACAAAATTACCCCTTCAGTGTTGGTCAATTTGTATAGTGACGGATAATTTTTCTCTAAAGTTTCTTCGAGTTTGGTGGCTTGATTTGTTTCATTTTCTATAATATGAAAGGCTTCAAGGGCCCTCGTTATTTTGCAAGTATAGTCATAAGGGAACGTTTCCCAAGGAGCGTCTTCATCTGGCTTGGGCCATAACTCAGGAGGTATAGTCTGATTTTTCTCAAACAGACTTTTTTGGATGTCCAAGTATTCTTGGCCCTGAAGACCACATAGTGACTCTTCTATTGACCAGTAGACTTCGAATATTTGATTGATAACTATATCTTATTCTGCATCAAGTTTGGCATTAAGTCTAAAAAAGAGAACAATATAACAGTTCATTAGGCTGGCAACATCTAGGCCTAGTGGGTAGATAAAAGTGGGCCTATCATTCTGGACATTTTTCCATTCAGTTGATAGGACCTTTTTCCATTTCTCCAATGGAGCAAACCAGGACAGAATGTCCATTTGGACTTGGTAAGCTAGTTTGAACCTTTCTTGGTCTAAGAATAATTTTATGGATGTGTGCAAGGCCATAGTTTGTACCTCCACAGCTATGGCAAAAACACTGGCCAAATACTAAAAAAAGTGAGCTACTAGTTTTGGTGTGAAGACAGCATGATAAAGAGGTAGGATTTGAGCAAATGGATGCTTTGGATGGATTCCAAAGAATTTTGCATAGAAGGTCCAAGTTTAGAAATCATAAAATTCTGAAGAAATATTGCTCTGTGTGTTGCTCTTTCTTTGGTTGATTTGTGGGACGTCTTCGAAAGGATATTTTTTCCATCTCGGGGAAAAATTTGATTGTGTTTGACAGAAAAGGAAGAAGCCATCATGATTACGAATGTGATAATATATGATGATTTTTGGGAGACGATGGAGATGGTTCATGGTGAGTATCCTGAGGCTAGATTTATAGCAAATGGTGATTTGGATAAGAAATCAGCCACAATATTGTCTTTGCCTTGGATGTGTTTAATATCAAAAGAGTAGTTGTCAAACCAGACTACCAATCTCAAAAGTTGGGCATTTTTTCGTCTTTTTCTTCTTTAGACCGATCATTCCTTTTGATGCAGCAAAGTCTGTTTCTTCCAAGAAATGATGACCTATCATATGGAATTCAAATTTTGTAATACCCATCTTTATCGCCAATAATTCTTTTAGGTCGAATGATAGTGGAGATGACAATGTTTGAAGTGGCTATTCTTGTATCCATATATTTTTCTTTTTCTTGTCTTGTCTTGTTCAAGTAGGTCAGCTCCCCAATACCAATCACTAGTGTCTGTCTGCAAGATTCTTTTTCCATCAGAAGGAATTTACAAAGGTGGTAGTCTCTGCATCATCTCCTTTAGTTTTTTGACTTGCTACAGTTTTCTCTTGTGACCATGGTGGAGTTTGCTTTTTAAGCACGTCGCTGAGTGGTCTTGTAATTTCTGAAAGTCGTGGGACAAAATCTCGTAAATAGTTTACAATTCCTAAGAATTGTTGGATTTGGACCTTTTTGAAGTCCTTTTCAGGAAACTTTAGTAATTCTTAGGCTATGTGTGGTTGGGCAACATATTGGCCTTTAAAAAGCTTCATTCCCAGAAAGTCAATTTGGGCTTGTCTAATGAGCATCTTTTTTTCAGATAACATGACCCCATGGGCTTCTATGAGAGAGATGAACTGGGCTAGTAGATTGTGATAGGCTTGTTCATCTTGTGAGAAGAGCAATATATCATCAATGTAGATCAAGGCCTTATCTAGAATGGTGCCATAGATTCTGTTCATGGCCGTTTGGAACAGTGATGGGCTGTTTTGAGACCAAAAGGAATGACAGTCCACTGATAGTGGTGATTTGGAATGCAGAAGGTTTTTTTGGGCATATCTTCTTGTTTGATACCCAATTGCCAAAATCTCGCCTTTAGATCGAATTTCAAAAATGTTTGAGCCATTAACAGGCTTTCAAACAAGGAATTCTTGTTTGGTAGGGGTAATTTATCATTTATCAAAAATTCGTTCAAGGGCTTTTAATAAATGACCAGTCTTTGTTTTCCCTGAGCCTGTTCTGATCTCTTATTGATGTAGAAAGCATGGCATGCCCATGAAGAGGTGGTTGGTTTAATTAATCCTTGTTGTTGTAGTTCTTTGCATTCCTTGGTTGCTATTTGTTGATGCTCTAGGTTCATTCCTATGTGACTTGCCTTGGTAGGGTTAATGTCTTCATGGAGCTTGAATGGTAAACTAATGAAGAACTGTTGATTTTTTCATAGAGGGCATTCACATTTTTGGAGGAACTCAACATGACTTGTAGCACATGAATTATCTATGAGCCTATGTTTGACCTTGGAGAATGGATCTGGAGGCATTAGAAAATAGTTTGGTATGGATTCCCATGGAGCAAAATGTTGTTTGTAGCCAAGGCCACTAGGAAGGATTCGTAAACCCATTTTCTTTATGTAGACATCAAAACCAATAATTAGATATTTCCCTTGTAATTTCGAGCCAATTACTCTATGAATGATATAGTATCTTGGGAAGAACTGTAATTTAATTGGTTTACTGATGAGCTTTGTACAAAAAATGAATCTGTTTGCAGCGGAGAAGAATTGTTTTTCTTTTCTCCAATATTCTGGAGGGAGAACATCAGAGTTCATCATGGTGTATGATGTTCCAGTATCAAAGAAGGTTGCTACTTTGACTGGCCGAGCATATTTGGTTGAGAGTATCTGCATGGAGATGACGGGTGATAGCTGTATTGTATTGATAGCTGCCATGTGCTAGAATTCATATGAAGTCTTTAGTTGTTCGAATGCATAGAGGGACTCTGGATTCATTTCGTCATCAGTAGAGAAGATTGATTCTAGGTCATTTTCTTCGAGAGATACACCAGTTGTTTGTTGAATGTGGGAGACTAGTTTGGCAGTTTTCCCTTTGGGGCATTGTTTGGCATAATGTCCTTTGTTTCCACAGATAAAACATATGTCAGACTTCTTCCTGAAAGAGCACTTCCTCCTTAGGAATTTGAATGAGCGGCGTCCCTTTTCCTTTGAGGATTTAAAGGTTTTAAACCTTTTGTTGTGTTTTTTTTCTTCTAGAAGACAAGAACATGCTTATTCTGATGGACATTTGATCTGCAGGTCCTTTTGGCTGCAAACCTTTCCGAGCTTCTTGGATTGTTTCATGAATTATTGAATAGATTTGTACCGAGAGCACATCTTTTCCAATGCCTTTTGAACTACCTGATAGATTTCACCAATCGTAGCATCAGCTAGGGTTCTTCCTATTCACGAGAAAAGTCTGAAGGTTTCTTCTCCTAGTTGTTCTGGTATGGAAGAGAGGAAAGCTTATTTTAGATTTGGATCATCAATTCCACCTATTTGGTAGAACCATTGAGTCATCTTTTTGTAATGCTTCTCCAAATCTCTCTTATCCATTGAAAAATATTTTAGTTTGAAGGATTCTGCGCATAGTCTTTCAATAACTTGAGTGTCCTGTCCGCATAATTCAATATACAAATAGGTCAGGGCATTTGTGATAAATGGAAGTTGTAAAAACATGATTTGTCTATAATCGCCCAGACTTGTCCAATAGTCTAGTAAGGTAGCTGTAAAACGGGAGAGAAAGTTAAGGAGAACCATTCCTGTTTGTGCTTCTTATCTTTGTGATTCCAGGCTGAACCAAGCCTGAAACTCTTGGAACCTTTCAAACCATTTTGATGGAGGGAGGTCATCGAAAGTAAAAGTTTGAAAGTTTGAACTTTTACTCTTTCATCTTTGGGGAACATGTGGTGTCGTTAATTCATTTCCACTTTCGTCTTCACTTGTGATAATTGGTTCGGTCTGTGAGTTTGATTTAGCAGGTTGAACCATCAAGTGTGGAAATGCTCCATCGTCATCGCTGGATAAGTTTTCACTTGATAAGCTTACGGGATCACTAGGTATAGTATCATTAGAAGTTGAACTCATTTCTTCAGACTAGTCATATGAAGAATTGTCTGAAGTACCCGAACAGCTTTGATCGTCTACGTTCGTTTCTTTTTCTGCAATGTGGAGAGTGCTTGTATGTTGAATCATTCGTGACAGAGGATTTGTGGCTGGGTGAACAATAAGTTGCTTAAGTTCGTCTGTCGGTTGGCTCAGTGATTCTTTCTTCTTCCCCTTTTTTGTCTTCTGTTGTTGACTTTCATCAAGCATGCCTCTTAGTGGTACAACAGAGTCCTCTTGCACAAGTCTAGTAATAGAAAAAGGTTGGGAGGTCTTTGATATTGTAGCAAATTGTCAAGGGACTGACGTCGTAGTTATCCCGAATGAGGACATATTTCCCAAATGGCTATTTGAAGGAGCCTTTGTTGGTTCTTGCTTGCAGAACTGGTTTTTGAGGGATTCATATTGAGTTTTTAGGCTCTTCATCTCGACTTCTTTCGCTAGGAATATTGGCATTGGAACTGAGTTTTCTTTAATGAGGGCTAGAAGCTCTTCATGAGTCTGTTGGATTTATACAGTGAGTATATCAATGACAATAGTCTGAGATTGTTTTACTGCTATCTCTATTCTGGTATTTTGTAACTCGACTTGCTTTAAGACCTTGTTTTGGGAAATCATATTTTCTGATTGCAAGTTGAGAACTTCTCCAGCCGGAGATACTTTTTTGAGAGACTCATCCGCGTTCCTAGTTGTGGGGTTTTGAACCTTTCGTTGGTGAGAAACCGTTCCTTGTCGTCTTGCCTATCAAATTTCTTGAGAGGAGGAAAATCTGACTCATAATGAGTAGTAGTCATCATACATACTTGTGGAATTTGTTGGAACTGATTTTGTGCAGGAAAAGCTTCTCCATGATGTCGCATCCATTTTGCTGCTTTTTTGTAGCATAGAAAAATGTTCTGTTGAGGAGCTAAAAGTGGAGGCTCTTGGGAGTTTGTTGGAGGAAGCTCAATGTCCCATCTAGTTGGTTCTGGAGGAGAGTAAGGTAAGTCTTTGAGAGCAGAATATTTGACAATATAGTTAAACTTTCTAGAGGGTTAGCCTAACAACCCTATTCCTTTTTATCCTTTATATAACGGTTGCTTAATCCATTTTCCTGAGCTAGGACGTCGCTTTAGGAGATCTTCTTCTGTTTTTAGGCAGATTTTGTAGTGGCAAACATCCCAATACTTATGTCCATTCGAAGATCCAAAAGCATAAATAGGGCTGCCTTGAGAATCAAAGGATTGGATTTCCACATCAGTTGGTTTGACAGAAGTCATCATGCACTGGGTGGTAAAGCAATTGGGAGTCTTTGTTTGAGTTGTGTCAAAGACTATTTCAATAGAGCCATCTTCTTTCCTGTGGTAAGATGGTTCAGTAAGAGTCTAGACAACTCTTTGAGGTTGATGGAGCATCTCATAGTTTTTTATCCATGAACTGGGAAAAATCTTCATAAGATCATCTGTAGAGACTTTCCTTGGAATATGAGTTCATGTTGGAACTTGGGTAGAGTCTACCGAGACCAGTAATGCTTCTTCGGCTGTTAGCAAAGAAAGATCCAGAGCATGATCTTGGAGTCTGTATGCCATCTGGTAGTGAAGAGTAGCTCCAATGGAAGTAAGATCTTAATCAATTCCAACCAATTGGACTTCAACTTAGAAAGCATTAGTCAAACGATTGTCTTTGAAAGACATATTAAAGTTAGGGAATAGTGTAGTTATTACTGTTCCTGCATTTAATGTAGTCTCTATGGTTGCAATGCTTGCATGCTAGTATTTGCTCATTCGAGTGTCGAGCAGACCCATTCGGCAGCCAATCGGAAGACCCTTTTCTGCCATGAAAGGAAATAGCTAAGTGTATGGCACCAAAATGAATGTGGGTGAATCCTTGCACAATCAACTGGGGAATAAATTCAGGAAAAATTTGTAAAGTAACAAATCGAACCTTAGGAGTAGGTCTCAATTGACACTCGCTAAATTTAGAAGCTTTGATATATTCTTTTGGGGCTTTGTAGGATGGTTTGATGAGAGCTTTAATGAACCTGGTAAAAAGAGTAATGAATTTTGGGAAAATTTGGTATGGGTTAATCAAAGGAAGGTTGTTATTGGTAATCTTGTTTTTATTAGGAACATATGATAGTTTATAAAGAAAGTCAAATTTGTTGGCTATGGACTTGCGGAAAGATGGAGGAGTAAGTGACAAGGGTGATATTATACGAGCAATAGAGCTTGTAGAAATTGAAGATGAGGTTTCGTTTGCCATGATCTAAAATAGAAATTCGTCGGTAGGATAGGATGATGTATGGCTCTTATACCATTAAGGAAATTAAAGACCGCATAGTATTCCAATAGAATTTGGGGATATTACAATCTGGATCATTATAAATGAATCCTACAAGCCCCTCTAAAGGAAATGATCTACAAACCCATCCAAAGGAAATGCTTTAAGAGAGTACTCCACATTTTTCATATTAAATTTAGCTAAATTTAAACCAAACCTAGCTGCAAATTTACTTACATAGATGCCTTAAAGAAAAGCAGCAAGAAAGTGACCACCCTCGTGAATGACGATAATGGTGGTTAACACTTTAGCTACCTCTAAAACAGACTGAACACTGTCAAAATTGCCAAAATTAAAGTCAGAGATTGCCAAAGTCTTGAATTGAACATTTTTTGTATCGAGGGTTCTACAATCTTCACAGAAAATATACTTCTTGTAATGAAAATCAAGGTTGGAGAAAAAAGAAAAATGTTTTAATAAGTGGATTTTAGACTTAAAAGAGAAATCTGAAATGGGTGACTTAGAATGAGAAAATCTGATAAAGATAAAGAAGGGGAAGGAAACGTATATAAAAAAAGGGTTTTTTTAATAATATATATATATATATAAATATATATATATATATGGATATACTCTTAATGGTTACTATCCATAGATATTAACTGTTGGATTAAGATCAATGATCCATATTTAAATTTGTTAATTAATATTTCTAAAAATAAATTTTGATTTTTTCAAATTTTTGGAAAGTTTACTTGATGAAAAACATGTATTTATTATAAAAATATATTATTATAAAATTTTCATTTTTCAAATGCATGTCAATTTCTAAATATAGCTAGTGTTTCTCATTGATTGGAAACACTATTAATTATGGCAAACAAAAAATAACTAAATTCTAAATTAGTGTAAAAAAAAATATTTACTTGTTGGTGACTTGTTATACCAAGTTACTATGTTACCACATCATCATAATTGTTAGTACCTATCTATGGGTAGTAACCATTGAGAAGTCTTCCATATATATAGGAGAATTCTCCTATAGGGGCTTTACTTTAAGCCCTACCGGTAGGGCTCTCAGTGTTTACAACCTGTGAACAGTTTTCGACGAGATTTTTTTTATGAAAGTGTATATTGTAGCTATTTAGAGCATCCTGCAAATTTTCAGAAAATTCCGAATAGTTTACAGTACCGAAAACTAGGTTCAAACATGTTGCACGTGTGACTAACTTTTTCTATGCGCGTGGAAAATAACATGTTTGAACCTAGTTTTCGGTACTGTAAACTATTCAGAATTTTCTGAAAATTTGCAGGACGCTCTAAATAGGTACAATATACACGGTTATAAAAAAAAATCGCGCCGAAAACTGTTCACGGGTCGAGAAACACTGAAAGCCCTACCGGTAGGGCTTAAAGTGAAGCCCCTATAAAATAATTGTCCATATATATATATAAATTAATTACTTGAAGAGTTCTTTCGTTAATATATAATTAATTATTTTTTTCATGGTTTGGTAGTGATTGTAATCTGATATGTTTTTTTTTAATCATCGTTTATGTGATCATGATGACCATTTAACAGTATAGTACTATTTTTGAATTAATTATTATTATTATTATTTTGAATAAATAGGAATTTTTCTTTTGAATTATTACCATTTACAATTTGTGCTATTTGAATTTTTCACGCTTTTAAAAATTCTCCTAAAATTATACATCGTTATTGAATTATGAGACTTCTGTTTGACGTGACTATCAGAAGGCTCATTTTGATTTGATAGTTTGGGGATTGGTGATATATTATTTACTTCTTTTTTCATTTTTTATTTAAATATTTTTTTACTTCTTTTTATTTTAATATTAAAAAATCATACACAATAGTAGCTTTAATAGTATTTTATTTAAACTATTTGCTTTAGTTTTATTTGCATGTATAATAAGTTTATGTTTGATTGATTAATCTTCAATTTTTTTCTTCAAAGATGGTGAATTTTAAAAATTAAACAAATAAAAAAAATAATTCTTTATGAATTGGAGTGGAAAAGTATGATGATAATAAAATTATAAATGAATAAATATTGTATGATTATAATATGACCTTGGCCACCACTACCCAATAATTTATAATTTTCTTTCATTTTTTTTCTTTCAGGAATATCACTTTTCTATTAGCCACATTATCATTTTCTACTCCAATTCATAAAATATTATTTTATTTTGTTTAATTTATTTAATATTTAAAATTCACCATTTTTTAAGAAAAAAATTAAACCATAATTAATCAAACAAAAAATTTATTGTACATGAAAATATAACTAAAGCAAAATAGTTCAAATAAATACTACTAAAGTTGTTATTGTATATGATTTTTTTAATATTTAAATAAAAAAAGGGGAAAAGAAAGCTTCAATTCATAAAACATTATTTGTTTAATTCATTCATCAATTTAAAATTCAACCACTTTATTCCTCAAAGATGGGGAAATTTATTTAAATTTCTTCTTTTTTCTTTGAGAAATATCACTTTTGCTACAAGCCACGTCATCCTTTTCTACTCCAAATCTTAAAACATCATTTTTTAATTCATAAAACATTGTTTAATTTTGAAAATTCATCATCTTTGAGAAAAAATATTGAAGCATAATCAATCTAACAAGAAATTTATTGTGCATGCAAATAAAATTAAAGAAAAATGTTCAAATAAAATACTATCAAAGTTACTATTATATATGATTTTTTAATTTCTTTAATATTTAAAAAGATTGTTATATAAAAAGGAGTAAAAAATATATGTTATTTTTTAATTCTTTTTTTATTTTTTTTTAAATATTTTTTTATTAATTTTTTAATTGAATTGTACATGTGACATTAACGTGACAATGCCACATCAGTGCCCAAACTACCAAATCAACCTTCTATTATTAGCCACTTCACCTAGAAATTAACATAAGTATCATAATTCGATAACGGTGTATAGTTCGATGAGAATTTTTAACAATGCGAAAAATTCAAGAAGCACGAATTACAAGTGGTAAGAGTGCAAAGGGAAAAATCCTATTTATTCTATTATTTTTTAACAAGGGTTTCTCGATATTTTTTGAAAGCTAAATTAGTTTAGTGACGTGTGGTCAAACACTTCACTAATTAGTTGTTGAGCGTAAAAGATAATAAAAAAATATTGCCTTCAAAGGTTGATCCATATATAGATTTATATGTAAACAAATATCTTAGTTTTTAGTTTATACATGGCAATGATTTTAATAATGATTAACACTTCTAACAAGCACCACATCATGCGATAGACAACTATTTCAAGTAATACTAAAATTATTCACATAAACATACTTCATAACTTCATTTTTTTACATTATTTTTTCTTCTAAAAAATAGTTATTATATATATATATATATATTATCTACATTGGGAAAAACGTGTAGCTTGTAAATAAATCAAATTTGAGACTTATTATGTCAAAAATCTATCTATTTTGTTTATATTTTCTTTTTCTTTTTCGTTATATATAAATTGTAAAAAATATATTTTAAATAATTAGAAATGTTTAATTAAATTTATTTGAGCTTCTTCAAATAGGGGTTGCTTAAGGAGATTTAATGGTTACTTTATAATTGTTATATAGGGTTGATTAGAAGTTTCAAGAGTTGTTGAACATGTTTATTTATAGATTGCTTAAGAGTTTCAAATGTTGCTTTATATACTATTTGTTGACGGTGAGAACTTGTCAACGATGTTAGGTCGGAAAACACAAAGCTTAGTAAGAAAATAACTTAGAATGGACTTGAGGAAAAAGAAATGCAACACAACAATGGAGAAAAAACTAGATAAATGTGCAAATATACTGACATGGCACGTAGGTGACTAATTACATCAAGTTACCAACAAATAAAGTTTTTTTTTTTTTTTTGCATAGATTCTATTTTTGTGGGCATTAATTTCGAAATTGCCTTTTTTTTTTTGCCTTTAGGAATGGTGATTCCAACTAATAAGAGATAAGCTCTCTTTTTAAGTTTTGACTTAATTTCAAAATTTAAAAGTTAGGGCTTCCTAATAAATGCACAACCATTTCTTAAACTCTCTATTCTTCTTCTTCTTCTTCATTCAAAGTAAAAAAATAAACATAAAAAATAAGAATTTCACCCATGATTTTGTGAGCATGTAAATGAGAGAAAGAAGAAGAAGAAAAAAAAATTAGTGTGGGAAAAAAGATAGAGGGGGGGGGGGGGGGGGGGGGAGAAAACGCATGGGAGTATAGGGGAAGGGGATGAAGAACAAAAGAAGTAGATCCAAGGATTTAGGAGGAAGGGTTGGAAAGAAGAGACAATTTTTTTATGAGAACTCATTGTCTTCTAATCAGATCAGGTCCAAATTTCTTTTAGATCGCGCTCGTCGGTATAGATCTCCTATGAAAAGTTGGAGTCATCCTCTTCAATGATGGAAAGTAGAACTCGACATTATCTTCATAATGAGTCTTATTGTTCTTTTTGAAAGGTAATATCTTCATATCTATATATGTGTCTATGATTGAGATCTCATTTTATGTTTATGTTAGAACACTTGTATTATTATTTTTCTAAAATCTTTTTTCTTTTTCCTATTTAAAAAATAGGAATACGATAACCATGTATGTGTAGATGAGATAGACCGTGATATTCCTATCCCACCATAGAGTTTTGTCATATTTGATGAGGATGGTGATGCAATGACCATTAATATACCATCAGATGTAAACAAAGGGAACCTTCAAATTCCAGACCATGTAAAATGTGTATGTATTATTTTTATTATTATTTTTTTAAAAATTTTATATTAATTTATTTTTTAGAGGTTGGGGTGGCAAAAGTAAATGCTTTGCTCACAATGGTTGTTGGTTTGCAAAATATTTTAGTTACAATGATCCTTGAATCTAGAAATACACTAAATGGTTCAAATAATATTATTCATCAACTTCGTCATTGTCTGGTTGGTATATCTTAATTATTTTCATAATTTTACAGTGTGAAACTTTATCTGGTTGGTATATGTTTATCTTAATGATTTTTTTTATTTATTGTTTTGTACAGCAACTATGTGAATCATCTCAAAGATCTGAAGACCAAAATTAGGATATCATTGTTAGTAGTAATATAATCAATAATTAGGGAGATATGCAGTAGTAATTTGGTTCACTTTTGTATTTTTATATTGTTGATCGAAATAAGTTTGTTTAATTTCCAGTGTAGTATTTTAAATATTATTGGGTGCAAGTTTATATAAATTCGAATGTACTAATTGAAATTTATTTTTTTGCAATATTTTTCTAATTTCTTTAACTTATTAAATTTTAATTTCAAAATTATTATTTCAAAAATAGAAATATTTATATTTTTTTGAAAATACAATTTGGAATTTGAGTTTTTATTATTTAAATCTTATCTTGGAAATCACAACTAATTAATAATTTTTTATGTAGCCTAAAATAATGGATGACTAGTTGTTTTTCTAACAAAAAATGAACATCAAAACAAAAATAAGAAATAAAACTTTCCATATTACATTATAAAATACAATTTTTTTTTTTTTTAAAAACTTGGATTTTTTTTCCAAACTACTTTGATTATAGGTAAAATGAGTCAATACAACTCTTCATTTTTTTCCCAAAAAATATTATCTTAATTAATTTCATTTTTTCCATAAACTACAAAACAATGCAACTATTCAAATTTTCTATTATCAATAAATGAACATTTATTAATAAGATTACATCATAACCAATACCCAAAACAACTATTGATATTCTTTACCTTTAAAATATGGAATTGATTGAAACTTTTTTAAAAGCATTAATTTCGGCTAGCATGTGTTATTAAAAGGAATCGCAAATTAAATACTCATTGTATTCGAAAAAAAAAACTATTTTAATTTTTGAAAAGATGCATCTTTTTGTATTCTTTTGGGAAAATTAAATTAATAGAATAAAAACATTATAGTAAGACCTAATGAAACACATAGAAACATTAAATTTAAAAAAAAACACTTGAAGCATTTACAAATTGTCATTCTTCTTTCTCATATTCTTCTCCTTCTTCTTCAAATATTTCTCCCACACCTCGTTCTTTTTCCTCTCTGCATCAAAATACTTGGCCATTGATCCATGCAGAGTTTGCATCGCAAAGGCGCATCTTTTCATCTCTCGAACAAATTCATCCATGTTGTTCTTCAATTCAAGTAGACGACTGAAATATTCAACAAATTTTTGGAACATAATATCGAAATATATTCCGTTTGGATTGCACTCTAGTTGAGCATCAAGTGGATTCGCATCATTCTCATCATCGCTAAACACCTTAGTCTTGATATTCTTCAATAGAGACTCTAAGTCATTGTGAAACTTCTCAACCTTGATCTTCTTCAATGAAGAATCTACTTCATCATCTTTGGAATGAAAGGGTGAAGAGTTATCTTCATTCTTTGAATAGGTTGAATCTGATATGTTGATGATAGACATGGTAGTTGAATGTGTGTAAAACTTGATTTTAAAAGAAAATTATATAACACAATCGATTTAGGGTATATGATACTATATTTATAGTGTGTGTTATGAAAAAATAATGCAACATTTCACATTCTTAACGAAATATTGTGAATTCATTTAAAATAAATAATAAAATATTATAGAAAGAATATTTAATTAATACGTGGTAACTTCCCAATGTAATCACTAATCACGCACTCACATTAATTAAATATATTTTTTATATAAAATACACACATTAATTTCGTTCACCTATTTTTTAATAACAAATTTCACCAATTAAATGCATTTAAAAAACAAAAATAAATTCAAAAACCGAAAAAATAAATTACAATATTAAACTATGTCATTAAATACAAGAACCACACTTTCTTAATTTAATGAATAAATAATTAATACGTTGTTACTTCCCAAATGTAATCAATAACCATGTAGCCACATTTAATTTAATATTGTCTTTTTAAATCATTAATCCATTAATTTTGGAAACTATCCATTTTTATAATTTAATATTATATTTTTAATAAAAATTACCCATTAATTTCAGGCACTATAATTTTAATTAAAAATTAGACTAATTAAATGCATTTAAAAAAATAGATAATTGGGTTGAAAAACGAAATTAAAAATAAGAATAATAATTTAAGCCATTTAATACAACTACTACAATTTTTTAATTAAAAAAAATGAAATTAAATACAAATTTGATAAGGTAAAATTTTATAATTTTATGATTGGTAGATATTTAAAAATTTATTTAATTCTTATCATAAACTAAAAACATTTCGAGAATTTAATAAAGCAACCATAAATATAGTATTGATTTAATTTTATTAATAATTAAAAATATTTTGATAATAAAAAATGAAATTAAAATAAGAAAACCATAGATTGAAACTTTTTTTTTAAAAAAAAATTTGTTTCAAAATAATATATATATATATATATTTGTATATTAGGGACATTATATTTGCACCCCAATAATAATTGAATATATCTTATTAATTAAACAAAAAATTAATTTTAAAATCATTTCTAACACTTTTTCTCAATATTTTTTATTGACCATTCTTTAATTTTTTTTGTTAATTTCAAAAATTTTATTTTATATTATTTTCATCATTATTTTTTTTTTAAATTATGTATTTTTTATGAAAAAAGCCTCTTACTTTAACAAGTTTTTATATATTTCTTGTTTTAATTTTATTTTATTTAAATACTTAAAACACACATATTATTTATATATGTAGTATTTAAAATATAAAAAAGAAAAAAAAATTAGAAAAATGTAAGCTCAAGTTGAAAAAAAATATAATGCAGTGTATATTATTACATGTAGTATAGGTGATCTCGGTGACTAGTGTACGTTGTAATGACTCATCACGTAATAATTAGGTATGCTTAGAGCAATGTTATGTAGTAATATTTTTAAGGGATCGAATACCCTTTTAAATTTTCTACTCTATCTTACTCAGCACGATAACTATCTGAGACCCTAGCAGTAGTATTGGTTTACTAGGGTACGTTGGGACGATTCATTATGTCATAATTAGGTCTGCTTAGTGCAATGTTATCTAGTAATACTTTTCGTCATCGAATCCCCTTCTAATTTCAGTACTAAATCTTAGTGAAATGTTATCTAATAATATTTTTCTAGATCGGATTCCCTTCTAAATTCACTACTATGTCTTACTCTCTAGGACAATTATCTGAGACTCTAGCGATAGTATTTGTTGACTAAGGTACGTTCGAACGATTCATTTTGACATAATTAGTTATGTTTAGTGCAATGATTTCTAGAAATATTAGCTTGGGTCTGACTCCCCTTCTAAAGTCCTTATTGTATCAACTGAAAACCTATTGTACAACTATTTGAAACTCTTCGATACTATATTTCTTTTCTAGGTGAATAGGGATGAGACAAATTTTCCTTATGTCATGATTAGGTATGCTTGGTGCAATATTATTTAGTAATTAAGATCTTTAGTAATGTATGATTGGGATTGGATAACCTTCTAAAGTCACAACTTTGTAATACTCTATATGATAACTATTTGAGACTAGCGATAGTATTGGTAATCACAGTGACTAGGGTAAGTTGGAACAGTTTTCTAGATCGTAATTAGGTCTTCTTACTGTAATGTTATCTAGTAATATTTTTTCGGGATCGAACCCCCTTCTAAATTCACTATTATGTCTTACTCTCTAGGAAAACTATCTAAGACTCAAGCGGTAGTATTGGTTGACGAGGGTACGTTGGAACGATTCACTATGTCATAATTAGGTATGCTTAGTGCAATGTTATTTAGTAATATTAGATTGGGACTGGATACCCCTATAAAGTCTCTATTGTATCAACTTTAAACATATTATACAACTATCTGAGACTCTGCGATACTATTTGTTTTTTAGGTTAATACGGACATGAGAAATTTTCCTTATGTCATGATTAGGTATGCTTGGTGCAATGTTATTTAGAAATTAAGATCTGCATTGGATCGCCTTCTAAAGTCACAACTTTGTATTACTCTAGGATAAATATTTGGGTTACTAGCGGTAGTATTGGTTATCACGATGACTAGGGTAGGTAGGAACAGTTCTCTAGGTCATAATTATGTGTAATTAGTCCAATGTTATCTAGTAATATTTTTTCGATATCGAATACCCTTCTAAATTCACCACTATGCCTTACTCTCTAGGGCAACTATCTACGACTGTTGCGGTAGTATTGTTTGACTAGTGTACGTTGGAATGGTTCATTGTGTCATAATTAGGTATGCTTAGTGTAATTTTATCTAATAATATTAGCTCGGGACCATATCCCCATGTAAAGTCTCTATTGTATCAACTGAAAACCTATTATACAACTATTAGAGACTCTGCGATACTATTCGTTTTCTAGGTGAATAGGACATGAGAACTTTTCCTTATGTCATGATTAGGTATGCTTGGTGCCATGTTATTTAGTTTTTAAGATCTTTAGTAATATAAGATCGAGATTGGATCACCTTCTAAAGTCACAACATTGTCTTACTCTATAGGATAACTATTTTAGACTCTAGCGGTAGTATTGGTTATCACGATGACTAGGGTAGGTATGAGCGTTCTCTAGGTCATAATTAGCACAACACCAAAAATTATTTTAAGTAGGACCGAAATAGTATTATAAAATATATACCATAACACTTTTTGATGCGTTAAGGAAAACAATGTTATCATCGATTGGAGTACTTTATATAACACTTTTTCATACTTATAAAGAAGTATTATCGTATGGTCTATGATAAAACTATTGTTGTCTTATTTTAATAAATGGATAAGTGTTCCCTTATGTTATTTATAATAATTTATATAACACATTTAGCCACTTATAAAATAGTATTATAGTATTCCTTACTATAACACATTTTATGCACTGTATAAAATAATATGCATAACACTATTTTATACTTATATAGAGAAACATTTTACTAGCACAAAATTTGAAGAAAAAAAATTACCCTTAAAAAACCAAATAAACAAGATAATATAAAGAAATTATTATTAATTACTAGAACAGTTTTACAATGTTATAACTAATGGCTTACCAAATAATAATTCAACCAAATATAAAACTTAGGAGAAACAAATTCTTTAAATATGAAGATCTTAATTACAAATGATGTCTATTTTTTTCCTCCAAAATACAATCTCCCTATACCTACACATTGAAACAAAACACAAACAAAATCATTTAATCAATAACAAAACAAAACTACTCAATAGAACTTACAATATTTTAAACAAATGAACACATATACTTGAATTGCCAAAAAGAAAAGAATCTTAAGAAATACATGCATGACCAGTACTTAAAAGGCAGGTTTCAAACAAATATAACTGACTTAAACTTCTATTGTGTTTTTATTAGAATCAAAATATCCCAAATTTCCAATATATAATCAATTAATTTAACATATCATGTAAAACAAGAAGATGCAACATAAAAAGTTGAAATAGAGCCTTATTATTTTGGTCATCTTTAGCAAGTTGGATCATGTAGTAAAAATTATCATAACCTGATTCATCTCATCAACTCTCCAAGCACCTTTTTAGACGTGTGATCCATGTTTGTATCTTCATGTTGTAGTCTTTCATTCCACATGGGCATACTAATACAACTTACAACTTACAAGAAGTAGAAGCATGTATTTATACCAAAAGCCGACAAAAAGAAGACATGGACTTTGTAGGGTTTTGTTTCATAACTCCTAGACCATTAACAATAACATTGTTATCATTATTATCTCTAACATTATTTTCTTTTTTTCACCAACAATTGTTTTCAAGACTTCAAGATCATTAATAAACTAGTCCAAAATCATCAAAAAAAAAAAAAAACAAAGAAAAATAAAGCAAGAACGATAATTAAGTCACTAAATTTGTAACTAAAATCTTACCTGTAACGACCCCAAATTCGCTAATGAGGCTTAAGGGCCTTGATTAGTGTGCCAGGAGGGCATTATTGGATTAAATGTGATTTAAATGTATAATTGTATGATTGGAATGCTTGTATGATTATATTGATATTAATGTGATATATGTGAATATGGTAATTGTGAGAACAACATTATTATGTGGGTAGAACTGCAGAGCACGACTCGAGGCGATCGTAGAGCTAGATAGTGGAAAAGAAAGTCACAACGTGATTTAATAATTGACTTTGGATAAGTCAAGGGTATTTTAGGTATCGGGTAGCTATTTAGACTATTGGGTTATGAAAATAAATATATGGAGATATATTTGAGGTTAGGAAGTCTAAGCGGGAATATTGGGGGATTTCACCATTTTGCCCTCGGGGACGTTTCCGGCACCCCAAGCCTTGGGATTAACTTAGTGGGTAAGACAAAAGTTAGGAAGTCTTTAGAAAAAATATAAACCGACTTATTTCCTTCCTCACTTAGACTTCTCTCTCAAGGAACACTCAAGAAACATTCAAGAGGAAAAACAGAGGAAAATTCTTGAGAAATTGGATATGTAGATTGCTGGGAATTCAGAGGAATTCAGGGGTAATTTAAGGCTTAGCTCAGTAAACAATCCAGGACTAAATCAAGACTAAGGTAAGGGTTAGTCCATGTGTTTTCCTGAAGTTTAACTTTGTGTACCAAATGGTTATTGAGGTGCTGTCCAATTATTGATTAGGGTCGAATTGAGTTGGGAAACTTGGGAATCAGCTGGACTTTGGATAAAGGAAATGTTCTGTTAATAAGGTAAGCTTTACTCCATGAATTAGAGGTTTGAATTTGAGTTCTTGACTGGTTAGTTTTGGGTGTTTATGTTCTTGGGTTTTAGAAATTAAAAAGAGAATTCTAGTGTGTGTTGGGCTGGGTTTTCTGTGGAATTATGTTGTTTCAGTCATGCTAAAAGTGTTAGGAATGTTGGGTGTTGAAGTAGGGAGCTTAAGGGTGGTTTTGGCAAAGGTTTCAAGTCTAGAAATGGTGGGAATTCTGGGTTCGAAGGGAAGGCTGCGGCTCTGTTCTAGAGCGCTGCGGCCTTAGGATGAAGATGAGCCAAGGAGGCTTGGCCAGGGGTGGGAACCATTCCACCACCGTGCTTGGTGGGATTTGTTTTCCCGGAAGTTAGTTTTGTAACCGGAAACCCTAACTTGAGTATTAATGAGGCCCTATACTTTGCTTGTGACTAGGTGATAAAGGCTTAGGCTCGGGAACAGATCGTGCTTGAGGGGCGTTGCTCGTAATCCCAAAATCGTAAAGATTAAAGGTAAGAAAACTGCACTTGGTTGAATATACATGATGGGACTAAGGGTTCCCTATTATGAACGCTTGAAAAGATGGTATTATGCCATGCAAGCTATTTAGTGAACCAACGGCCCAAGGGTGCCTGGGGTTACACTAGCGCACAGGGCGCGGCTCGGCCACTGGTAGCCGAGGACAGCTTAATATGCACTGATCTCGGTTTAAGCGGGCCGAAGTCAGTGGGATAAACAGAGGGTACGGCCTAAGTTGTCGGCCCTGACTATTACGTGATATGAATGTTATAAGTGTTTGATTGGATCTTTGACTCTGAATACATGCTGAGTTTTATTGGTGTGGGTTATTTGATGAGAGTTCATGCTTAGTGAATTTTACTGTCTGATATTATCGATTGTGTTGCATTTCATGTTTTCTTGTTGGGCCTTGGCTCACGGGTGCTACGTGGTGCAGGTAAAGGCAAGGGCAAGCTTGACCAGCCTTGATTGGGAGAGCACTGCACGTGGAATGTACATGGCCGGCTGCACGTTAAAAAGTTGGACGCGTGACCCAGAAATTGTCCATTTTGCCTTAGTATGGCTAGCAGATGTTTGTGTTATTTTGGGAGTCTGTAATCCAACTTTTTAACACCATTTCGTTTGGGATCCCATGAATGTAACAACTTAATTATATTAAACGAAACTTTTGAGACCAAAACCTGTTTAACTCTAGCATATACATGTTTAGTTACACGTTTTCAAATTATTGACTTGATTAGCAAGTCTTGCACTTTTATAAATACACAGTGTAGCGGTCTTGGCTATTCAGGGCGTTACATTACCAAATGCTAATAACAAAATAGTAGCCACATGATACTTTATTGAACTAGAATCATATGTCACAAAACAATCAAACAAAATAAAAGAAAATGGAAAGAACATACATATGCTTCGACTGTAATATATATGCATAAGGACCTACTACAAGATAAAAGGAAACAAATATTAAATAAAGATTATAATGGAGACAAGACTCCTCAATTAAAGAAAAGGGAGACAAGACTCCTCAATTAAAGCATCGACGTAATTGTTTTTCATTCTTTTATTTGGGCATGGTCTAGGCCATTTATTTTAACATGCAACAATTGAAAGGAAAAAAAACTATATAAAATAAATTATTTATAAGTTACAATATCTTGGATGATGTAGGGCAAACCAAAATTTCAAAGAAAAATGGTGGCTTGTAACAAATCAATATTTTCATCTAACAACTTACACAAACTATCATATACTGAATGCCATTTCTGGAGCTGAATTTCTTTTCCTGTCAAAGCAAACATGCCTAGCTACCAACTTTATTCTCTTTTTTCTTTTTTTCTTTACTCAAGGTTTGCCCAACTAACTTGCATGATGAATTTATATATCAATGCACCCTTTTATCTCATTGCATAAAAAGGATTGTTAACAAAATTCAAAGATAAATTCTTACAAGGATAAATGCTCCATAATCATAATGAATGCAAGTTGACATGGTACCTTATTTTAGAAGAATTGAAGAAACAATATGGTCAAACATACATATATATTAAAAAATATTACCATGTAATTATGAAATATAAGCATGCCCAGAATTTTAAATGATAATCAATCCATTTTGGAAAAAATTTAAGTGCTCAAGGAATACATTGTTGTTGCTAAACCCTTACAATCAATAATTAGATTCATATAAAGCATTTATGAGTACGTGAGTCAGACAAAGAAGAAAACCAAATAAAATGCAAGACACACTTATAAAATTGTGAGTCATTTATAGCCAAGGATTAAGTCGAAATGATCATGAAAGACTACTGTACTAGTAAATCCTTAACAATTCAAAGTTAGAATTGTTTAGAAGACCAAGCTTTTCTATTACTAGTAACATGCATGAGAACTAGATTTACTAAGTGACCCATTAAAATGCACTAACAAAACACATAAAATATGAAAATCACTATATTCAAATGAAAGAGAACATAAAGAAAAAAAAACTTAATATAGTCTAACAAACAATATCAATTTAAAGTTTAATTATTGGTCTTTGATGTGCAATGTATAAAGTGAATTATTAAAGCATAATGATTTTATATATTTATATATAGTCTATTTTTAATAGTTAGATAATTTTATATTCTTGATGCTTATGCTCTAATCGAGTCCCAACAAACAATAAAGTCTCAACAAGTCACTTTTCTCAAAAAAGATAAACTAAAATTAAATCATACTGTAGAACAAAGCAAAACTGGGATTAAAAAATAATATTTCCTAGCCAGGGCCAGAGTTTAGCATGGATATACTTAACTAACACACACACCATAAAATGGCTCTTAATCTACTTAGCAAACCTTAGTGAAGTTTGACTCTTTTTTTATAAGAAAAAAAAGGCAAAAGAATCATATATGTACTAGTTCACTTCCAACTTCAATTATTATATGATTCATCTTCACATAAATAAGTCATGTATTATTGGTATACTAAAGACTAAAACAAGCTTCAAAGTTCACAAAATATAAAGTTCAATAGGAAAAGGCATAGTCATGAGTACAACTTCTAACATTCTATTTTCTATTTATTTCTAGGAAATGCACATGTGAAGAATATATATATATATATATATTTATATGAAAACATGAATGGCACAACTGAAAGCATACATTGAAGAGACAAGATTCATGCACCATTCCAATGAATCTTGTTCTTATTATAGGAGCTTTTTCGTATGAGCAACTGAAAGCATATATCTCAAATGCATTAGTCTCAAAATGCAAAATCAATACTGACTGAGAGATTATGCTTATTTGGACAAAGAAGAGTTATATATATAATACATATATAGAACCTAGAAAGACAGAACCTAAATAAAACATATAAACATATCTATTCAAATATTATTAATTATAAAGTCATTTTTTGGTCATTCTATTAGGCATTTTTTCAAACATCTTGAGTGTATAATGTAGCTTCCTGCGTTTTCGGGCACCCTTAAACGACTTGGGTTGAGAATTTTCTCCGAGTTAAGAATATTTTTATAAATAATATTATATTTGATTGGAAATTATTCCATGAGTTATTACTAGCCAAATTATGAATTTTGTGATTTAAAAGTCAAGATAAGACTTTCGGTCTTAGACCGACACGAAAATCCTAATAGAGTAAAAATCTCAAAAAATAAAATGAAAAACTATGGTAAATATATTTTGGGCATAAAATACTTTCATTAAAATTAAGGTTTGGTCAAAAATAATAAACCTAAGGGAAAATGGAAATTTTATTCCATGAATGGACGTTATGTTAAATTTTATTGTGTGATTAATTAAAATAAATGTGAGAGATATTTAATTTAATTATTATGTGTTAAGTTATGTGTTTAAAACTTAATAAGAGTGAAAAAATGTTATAGAAAGTCAAATTGAATTTTTCTTCTTGGGGAATATTTATTAAACTTTATATAAAAAAATTAAAAAATATGATCACATATATAATATATGTGGTGGCTGGCCATGTGAAGGATTTAATAGGGTTGACCAAATTTTTTTTTGGTTTCATAAAACCGTACGATTTTCCCGATCTAAATAAAGCAGGTTTTACATGAAGAAGATTTTTCTCAGCATGTTCTATTCGATACGGGTAAGAGATTTTAGTTTAATCCCAATTTAAATATAAGGGTTAAGGCATCAAGTGGATGGTAAAAAAAAATACTCAAGTGTTCAGATATTTTCTTAAGTTGATATGCTCTTCTAACCTTCTCCAACCGACCCCACTCTCTCTCACTTTCACTATCATCTTTTCGAAAACTCTCTCTAGTTTTCTCTCCATCTTCAACCTCAAGAACACTAAGGAGGCTTGGAAGCATTTAAGCTTTGGTCTAGGAAGGGTTTTTCCTAATGTAAAGTTTCAATTAACTAGACTTTTGTAAAGCTTTTACCATAGATTTTTAACTAGCTAATTATCTATGTTGTTGGAGGAAGTTGTTTAAGGTTTTGAAAGGTTTTTGAAGGAGCCAAAGCTAATAGGAAGATCCAAACCTTAAGCAAGAACAACAAAGAGGTAATAAGTTTACTTTTTATGGTTGTTATTGTATGGTTTTTAGTTTTAAGCATTATTTCGTATAGTTAATGCTTAAAGTATCTTATTGGTGATGTGATAAGGTTATGGTAGTTGTTTTATAATTTTTATGATGCTTGTGTGTTGACTTTTGAAAATAGGGACCAAAACCCCCAAGGGTTTTGTTAGAAACCTTAAAACAAAATACATGTTTTGAGTTTTGACCTCCAAAGGGGTCAAGCCTCCATTGTATATTGATTTTTTTAAAATTTAATTTTACTGTAATGTTTTTGAGATTGATTACATAAAATTGAGTTTTTTAAACACTAAAAAATGTTTAAAAATGAGTGAGTTATGCTATTTCAAAGTTTAGGTAAAAATCTATTTTTTCGTATTCTTAATTTCGAGACCAAGTTTGGACAGCCACTGTATAGGGATAATGAACCCAGTTTTTTCTAAAATTTGGTGGACATATTATTGGCATCACCTAGTATTCCACTGTAAAATTTGGTAAGAAAATAATGAATGGTTTGAAAGTTATTAAGTGTCAAAGTTTGGAAAAAATAAGGACTTGAAAATAATATCATTTTTACCTCATTGTTGGAAAATAATTTCACCAATAAAAAATGCTCCTTTTGACCTAAGATTTTACAAAGACCTAAATGGCATACCACAAATAAAATTGGAAAATTTTGGTAACAATTGGGTACGTAAATTTTATGTTATGACCTAACAAAGTATGTAGTTAAAAATATGAAAAATATGATTTTTACACTTAGTGTAAAAATGAAATTTTAGAACTTAAGGTAAAATGTAAAATTTTACTTATTGCAAGATAAAAACTTGGTTAATAAACAACCTAACACATATTAGTTTCAAAATTATTATTTTCAAAATATGGTCATCAATGCCATTATTTCGTCCAATATGGTGTGTTTTCAATATATACATTTTAACTTTAATTTCTACAGGTCATTCAAGACTGTATATTCATAAATATATATATATATATTCAACTCCTCTCTGTCAAGCATATATATATATGTAAAATAGGACCCTACTTTAAATCTTTTCGTATACATATTACCTAACAAAAAAGTATTCATTCAAATTATTGTTATATAATTAATATTATCTTTCCTTTATAATCTTAGTCTCTACAAATCTATTTCTTAGTCGAAAAGTAGCAGAAATTAATGATATGTAGAATTATATCAACGACTTTATGATAAGATGACTCACTAGCTTATTTAATTAAGATGATCAACAATATTTGTTATATAGGCTGGTTAGTATACATGTGTAACAAGTAGTGATTGACCCTTTGATGAATTGAAAGATCAATGAATGATTCCACTTGTCCCACTTAAAATTAATGTTTATCTATGTAATTGAAACTATCCACACACCTACAAAAAAAAATATTATTAAACTAATATAGATATTTTTTATATGAATGTGAAGGAAATCACAATAACACCCCCAAGACAGAACAAGAATAACAACGCATGAAAGAAATAATAGGAAAAAATCAAACACCCAAACCCACCTTTGTGTCCCAACTCATGCATTTTGTAGGCTCTATCTCTTCCTCATCCTTCACACTTGCCTCATGCGTGTCAGACCCAGCTCAAGACTGCCTCAGAGGACCTAGCTGCTTACTTTGGACTTCATGAGTTTCAAAACCTCAAATAAAAAACTAGAAATGAAAATAAATCAATATGAGATAAATAAGTAGAATAAATACATTAAGTAGTTGGACAACCATGTGAGAAGAAAGATCCAGTTAGTGGTTGGAGATGATGAAGAAAGATGTCTCTGACTCCCTCCATTGAGCATCTCCTTCACAAACACTATGATTTCATCAACTAGAACCCGCTCGTTCACAAACTCAACAAGCTCTTTCGATGATCTTTGGTACAAGTTCTCTCCTTCAATGATGATAATCCCAAAATCTATAGACCTTCTACATCTTCAAAAAAGAGAGAGAAAGAATCAAACAAAGGTGAGAAGAAAATATAGAAAAATAAAAACTATAAAACAAAATGGGCTCACCCACAACTTAACGTCATCGATGAGAATGAAAGAGACTCTTTAAAGGAGGTGGACAAGAGGCTCCCTATAGTCGTCGAGGCTAGCAAAAGATTCACGTCCAACAGAGGTGGTGGCTTTAAAAATTCAGTCTTGTTTCAATCCTGGGTTTGCAAAAATACAGAGGGAGAACGAAGGAAAAGGGAGAGAAAAAGGAATAAAAAAGGCTAAAGAGGAAAGAAAAAAGAAAGAGTAATATAAGACAAAATTTCACTTGTCGCTGCTTTTTTTTTTTCATTTGCCGAGTTTAAGTTTGATTTTCTTACCTTTCCCCCATTACTTTATTCTATTATAATACTTTTTCAATAATCTTATAATTAAGTGATGTGGAAAGAGGATTTTTTTGTAGTGTAGGTCTACTTAGTGCAATGTTATCTAGTAATATTTTTTTCGGATCGAATCCCCTTTTAAATTCACTACAATGCCTTACTCTCTAGGGCAACTATCTGAGACGGTTGCGGTAGTATTGTTTGACTAGTGTACGTTGGAATGGTTTATTATATCATAATTAGGTATGCTTAGTGCAATGTTATCTAGTAATATTAGCTTTGGACCGGATCCCCTTGAAAAGTCTATATTGTATTAACTAAAAACCTATTATACAACAATCCAAGACTCTGCGATACTATTTTTTTTCTCGGTAAATAGGGACATGAGAACTTTTTTTTTAAGTCATCATTAGGTATGCATGGTGAAATGTTATTTATTATATTAAGATCTTTTTTAATATACAATCGGGATTAGATCACCTTCTAAACTCACAACTCTGTATTACTTTTTGAGACTCTAGAGGTAGCAATGGTTATCACGATGACTAAGGTAGGTTGGAATGGTTCTCGAGGTCATAATTAGGCTTTCTTAGTGCAATGCTATCAGGTAATATTTTTTAGAGATCGGATGCCCTTCTAAATTCAATACCATGTCTTACTATCTAGGGCAACAATCAAAGACTGTTGCAGTAGTATTGTTTGACTGGTGTATGTTGGAACAGTTCATTATGTCATAATTAGGTATGCTTAGTGCAATGTCATTTAGTAATATTAACTCGAGATCGGATCCCCATATATAGTTTCTATTGTATCAACTAAAAACTGATTATACAACAATCCGAGACTCTACGATACTATTTGTTTTCTAGGAGAATAGGGACATGAGAACTTTTCCATATGTAATGATTAGGTATGCTTGGTGCAATATTATCAAGTAATTAATATCTTTAGCAATATACGATTGGGACTGGATCACATTCTAAAGTCACAACTCTGTATTGCTCTACATGATAACTATTTGAGACTCTAGCGGCAGTATAGCTTATCACAGTGACTAGGGTAGGATGGAACAATTCTCGAGGCCATAATTTGGTTTTCTTAGTGCAATGTTATCATGTAATATTTTTTCGGGATCGGATTCCCTTCAAAATTCAATAATATGCCTTACTATCTAATGCAAGTTTCTGAGACTGTTGCGGTAGTACTGTTTGACTGGTGTACGTTGGAACAGTTCATTATGTCATAATTAGGTATGCTTAGTGCAATTTCATCTAGTAATATTAGCTCGGGACCAGATCCCCATGTAAAGTCTTTATTGTATCAACTGAAAACATATTATACGACTATTAGAGACTCTGTGATACTATTCATTTTCTAGATGAATACGGACATGAGAACTTTTCCTTATGTAATGATTAGGTGTGCTTGGTGCAATATTATTTAGTAATTAATAGCTTTAGTAATATACGATTGGGATTGGATCACTATCTAAAACCAGAACTCTATATTGCTCTATAGGATAACTATTTCAGACTCTAACGACAGTATAGGTTATCACGGTGACTAGGGTAGGATGGAACAATTCTCGAGGTCATAATTAAGTTTTCTTAGTGAATTGTTATCAAGTAATATTTTTTGGGGATCGGATGCCCTTCTATATTCAATACAATGCCTTACTATCTAGGGCAACTATCTGAGATTGTTACGGTAGTATTGTTTGACCGGTGTACGTTGAACGTTTCATTACGTCATTATTATAAAATCTTAGTGAAATGTTATCTAGTAATATTATCTTAGGACCGGATCCCCTTGTAAAGTCTCTATTTTATGAACTGAAAACCTATTATACAACTGTCTGAGACAATGCATTACTATTTATTTTCTAGGAGAATACAGACAAGAGAAATTTTCCTTATGTCATGATTAGGTATGTTTGGTGCAATGTTATTTAGTAATTAAGATCTTTAGTAATATATGATCGGGATTGGATCACCTTCTAAAGTCAGAACATAGTATTAGTCTATAGGATAACTATTTTAGACTCTAGAGGTAGTATTGGTTATCACAGTGACTAGAGTAGGTAGGAGCGGTTCTCTAGGACATAATTATGTCTACTTAGTGCAATGTTATCTAGAATTAGTCTTTCGGGATCGAATCCCCTTCTAAATTTACTACTATGCTTTAATCTTTAGGGCAACTATCTGAGATGGTTGCGGTAGTATTGTTTGAGTAGTGTACATTGGAACAGTTCATTATGTAATAATTAGGTATGCTTAGTGCAAAGTTGTCTAGTGAAATTAGCTTGAGACCAGATCCCCTTGTAAAGTATCTATTGTATCAACTAAAAAACTATTATACAACTATCTGAGACTCTGCGATACAATTTTTTTATCTTTATGTAGGGACATGAGAACTTGTTTTTATGTCGTGATTAGGTATGCTTGGTGCAATGTTATTTAGTATATTAAGATCTTTTGCAATATACTACTAGGATTGGATCACCTTCTAAATTCATAACTCTGTATTACTCTATAGGATAACTATTTGAGACTCAAGCGGTAGTATTGACTTTCACAGTGACTAGGGTAGGTTTGAACGATTCTCGATGTCATAATTAGTTTTTCTTAGTGCAATGTTTTGAAGTACTATTTTTTCGGGATCGAATGCCCTTCTAAATTAAATACTATGCCTTACTATCTATAGCAATTATCCAAGACTATTGCGGTAGTATTGTTTGACTGGTGTACATTGGAACTATTCATTATGTCCAAATTAGGTATGCTTATTGCAATGTTATCAAGTAATATTATCCCCTTGTAAAGTCTCTATATTATGAACATAAAACCTATTATACAACTATCTGAGACACTACAATACTATTTATTTTTTAGGAGAATATAGACATGAGAACTTTTCCTTATGTCATGATTAGGTATGTTTGGTGCAATGTTATTTAGTAATTAAGATCTTTAGTAATATATGATCGGGATTGGATCACCTTCTAAAGTCAGAACTTAGTATTAGTCTATAGGACAACTATTTTAGACTCTAGAGGTAGTATTGATTATCACAGTGCCTAGGGTAGGTAGGAGCGGTTCTCTAGGACATAATTAGGTCTACTTAGTGCAATGTTATCTAGAAATATTCTTTCAAGATCGAATCCCCTTCTAAATTTACTACTATTCTTTAATCTTTAGGGCAACTATCTGAGATGACTACGGTAGTATTGTTTGAGTAGTGTACATTGGAACAGTTCATTATGTAATAATTAGGTAAGCTTAGTGCAAAGTTGTCTAGAGATATTAGCTTGAGACCAGATCCCCTTGTAAAGTATCTATTGTATCAACTAAAAAACTATTATACAACTATCTGAGACTCTGCGATACAATTTTTTTTATCTTTATGTAGGGACATGAGAACTTGTTTTTATGTCGTCATTAGGTATGCTTGGTGCAATGTTATTTAGTATATTAAGATCTTTTGCAATATACTACTAGGATTGGATCACCTTCTAAATTCATAACTCTGTATTACTCTATAGGATAACTATTTGAGACTCTAGCGGTAGTATTGACTTTCACGGTGACTAGGGTAGGTTTGAACGGTTCTCGATGTCATAATTAGTTTTTCTTAGTGCAATGCTATGAAGTACTACTTTTTCGGGATCGGATGCCCTTCTAAATTAAATATTATGCCTTACTATCCATTGCAATTGTTTGAGACTGTTGCGGGAGTATTGTTTGACTTGTGTACGTTGGAACTGTTCATTATGTCATAATGAGGTATGCTTAGTGCAATGTCATCTAGCAATATTTGCTCGGGACCGGATCTCCATGTATATTCTCTTATGTATCAACTGGAAGCCAACTATACAACAATTCGAGACACTGCGATACTATTTGTTTTCTAGGAGAATAGGTACATGAGAACATTTCCTTATGTAATGATTAGGTATGCTTGGTGCAATGTTATTTAGTAATTAGGATCTTTAGTAATATATGATCGAGATTGGATCACCTTCTAAAGTCATAACCCTGTATTTCTCTATAGGATAACTATTTGAGACTCTAGCAGCAGTATAGGTTATCACGGTGACTAGGGTAGGACAGAACAATTCTCAAGGTCATAATTAGGCTTTCTTAGTGCAGTGTTATCAAGTAACATTTTTTTGGGATCGGTTGCCCTTCTTTATTCAATAGTATGCCTTACTATCTAGGGCAACTATATGAGACCGTTGCGGTTGTATTGTTTGACAGGAGTATGTTGGAACGGTTCATTATGTCATAACTAGGTATATCTAGTAATAATATCTCGGGCTAAATCCCCTTGTAAAGTCTCTATTGTATCAACGGAAAACCTATTATACAACTATCCGAGACACTGTGATACTATTTGTTTTCTAGGTGAATACGGACATGAGAACTTTTCCTTATGTCATGATTGGGTATGCTTGGTGTAATTTTCTTTAGGAAATAAGAACTTTACTAATATAAGATCGGGAGTTGATCATCTTCTAAAGTCACAACTCTTTATTGCTCTATAAGATAACTATTTGAGTCTCTAGTGGTAGTATTGGTTATCACGGTGATTAGGGTAGGCAGGAATGGTACTCTAGGTCATAATTAGGTCTACTTAGTGCAATGTTATCTAGTAATATTTTTTCTTGCTCGAATCCCCTTCTAAATTCACTACTATGCCTTACTCTCTAGGGAAACTATCTGAGACTGTTGCAGTAGTATTGCTTGACTAGTGTACGTTGGAACGGTTCATTGTGTCATAACTAGGTATTCTTAGTGCAATATTATCTTTTAATATTAGCTTGGGACCGAATACCCTTGTATAGTATCTATTATATCAATTGAAAACCTATTTTACAACTATCCAAGATTCTACTATTCTATTTGTTTCCGTGGTGAATAGGTACATGAACACTTTTCCTTATGTCGTGACTAGGTAAGCTTGGTGCAATGTTATTTAGAAATTAAGATTTTCACTAATATAAGATCATGATTGGATCAGCTTCTAAAGCCTAAGCTCTTTATTATTAAAGAGGATAACTATTTGAGAGTCTAGCAATAGTATTGGATATCACGGTGACTACGGTAGGTAGGAACAATTTTCTAGTTCATAATTAGGTCTACTTAGTGCAATGTTATATATTAATATTTTTTCAGGATCGAATCCCATTCTAAATTCACTCCTATGCCTTACTCTCCAGGGCAACTATCTGCGACTATTGCGGTAGTATTGTTTGACTAGTGTATGTTGGAACGGTTCAATATGTCATAATTAGGTATGCTTAGTGCAATGTTATCTAGTAATATTAGCTCGGGACCAGATCCCCATATAAAGTCTCTTTTGTATCAATTGAAAACCTATTATACAACTATTAGAGACTCTGTGATACTATTTGTTTTATAGGTGAATACGTACATTAGAACTTTTCCATATGTCATGATTAGGTATGCTTGGTGCAATGTTATTTAGAAATTAAGATCTTTAGTAATATAAGATCGATATTGGATCACCTTCTAAAGTCACAACTCTGTATTACTCTATAGGATAACTATTTGAGACTTTGGCAATAGTATAGGTTATCACTATGAAAAGTGTAGATAGGAACGATTCTCTAGGTCATAAATAGGTCTAATTAATGCAATGTTATCTAGTCATTTTTTTCTGGAATCGAACCCCGTTCTAAATTCACTACTATGCCTTACTCTCTACGGAAAATATATGAGACTGTTACGGTGGTATTGTTTGACTAGTGTACGTTAGAACTGTTCATTATGTCATAATTAGTTACATCTAATAATATTATCTCGGGACCAGATCCCCTTGTAAAGTCTATATTGTATCAACTAAAAACCTAATATCCAACTATCTGAGACACTACGATACTATTCGTTTTCTACGAGAATACGGACATGATAACTTTTCCTTATGTCATCATTAGGTATGCTTGGTGCAATTTTATTTAGGAATTAAGATCTTTTGTAATATAAGATTAGGATTGGATCAACTTCTAAAGTTAAAACTCTTTATTGCTCTATAGGATAACTATTTGAGACTCTAGCGATAGTATTGGTTATCATAGTGACGAGGGTAAGTAGGAACAGTTCCCTAGGTCATAATTAGGTCTACTTAGTGGAGTGTTATCTTTTACTGTTTTTTCATGATCAAATCCCCTTATAAATTCACTGTTATGCCTTACTCTCTAGGGAAACTATTTGAAATAATTGCGGTAGTATTTTTTGACTAGTGTACGTTGGAACGGTTCATTATATCATATTTAGGTATGCTTACTGCAATGTTATCTAGTAATATTAGCTTGGGACCGGATCCCCTTGTAAAGTCTCTATTGTATTAACTGAAAAACCTATTATACAACTATTCAAGACTCTGCGATATTATTAGTTTTCTAGGTGAATAGGGACATGAGAACTTTTTCTTGTGTCATGATTAGGTATGCTTGGTGCAATGTTATTTAGTAATTAAAAGCTTTAGTAATATAAGAACGGGATTGGATCAGCTTCTAAAGGCTCAACTCTTTATTGCTCTATAGGATAACTATTTGAGACTCTAGCGGTAGTATTGGTTATCATGGTGACTAGGGTAGGTAGAAAGGGTTCCCTAGGTCTCAATTAGGTCTACTTAGTGCAATGTGATCTATTAATATTTTTTTGGGATCGAATTCCCTTCTAAATTAACTATTATGTCGTACTCTCCAGGGAACTATCAGAGATTGTTGCGCTAGTATTGTTTAACTAGTGTACATTGGAACGGTTCATTATGTCATAACTAGGAATGCTTAATGCAATGTTATCTAGTAATATTAGCTTTGGACTAGATCCCCCTGTAAAGTCTCTATTGTATCAAATGAAAACTTAATATACAACTATCCGAGACTCTACGATACTATTTATTTTCTTGGTGAATAGGGCAACTGAAATTTTCCTTATGTCATGATTAGGTATGCTTGGTGCAATGTTATTTAGTAAATTACATCTTTAATAATATATGATCGAAATTGGACCACCTTCTAAAGTCACAACTCTGTATTACTATGTAGGATAACTATTTGAGACTCTAGTGGTAGTAATTGTTGTCACAGTGACTAGGGTAGGTAGGAACGGTTCTCTACGTCATAATTAGTTCTGCTTAGTGCAATGTTATCTAGTAATATTTTTTTGGTATAGAATCCCCTTCTAAATTCACTACTTTGCCTCACTCTCTAGGGCAACTATCTGAGACTATTGCGGTAGTATGGTTTGACTAGTGTACATTGGAACAGTTCATTATGTCGTAGTTAGGTATGCTTAATGCAATGTTATCTAGTATCATTAACTTGGGAAAAGATCCTGTAAAACGCCCAAATCTAATACTTTGTAAAACCCTTAAATGCTCATAAACTTATAGAATAAAGCCACTTATTACATGAAAAATCTCAGTGGGGCTTTGCTAAAACATGCAAGTTGGGCTCAATAGTTTAAAAATAAAATAATAGTTTTCATGCAATGTTTTAAAAGTAAATAAAGTTTCAAGTCCCACTGATAAGTTTTGAAAAGTTAAAAATAAAGATAACATTATTGTTTAGAAATTGGCGTTAAATTGATTGTCTTCTCGCCCACAGGGTACCCCCACGCCATACACACCCTGACGTTGGAACTTCCCACATCACCACGCTTGCCAGGAGAAATCCTATTTGCTACCTGGAAGAGAAAGTAAGGGGGTGAGCTAAAAGCCCAGTAAGGAAGTACAAACATCACACAAATAAACATATCAAAACATATTCACATTCATACATCGTTACACATCATACTTAACTTCGTCATCATACGTCATCATCATAAACATCATTATCATAAACATCATCATCATAGACATTATCATCATCAACATCATCATCATAAACATTATCATCATAAGCATCATCATCTTATCTCTGTGAATATGGCCCGCTCTCTTGTCCACATCACATCTTGAGGTAAATAGGAACTCTGGTCCTTGAATAATCTTAGCGCGTCCGCCCTATGAGTTACGTCTTTATATCCTTAGTAACTCGGGTTACGTCTTCATATCCATAGTAACCTCTCTATTGTGTCGTGTTCATTACTCTAACAACCATTACATATCATACAACATTCAAATCACATACAATCAAGTAATATCAATACAAAGGAAATTTCATGATTCATCAACATCATCACATCATATCAAAATAGCATTTGATACTTCATATCGCAAAATGTATAATCGTACATAGCATTCTATTCATACAAGCCAATCTTACAATTCACAACAAAAATAAACAAAATTCTATCTAACTTCCTTAGCTCAGTTTCAAGTAAAACAAAAATTGACAAACTTCACAACGAGTTTATAATCATAATCAAATAGTATTCTTTAGCATCACATAAGACTTTCTTGTGGCCAACTCATAAATCCCATGTGTGCATATGCACACATGGTGAAAACTAAACATATTTTCAAAACATGCATATTTATACATAAAATCACCAAAAGAATAATGCAACTTATACCTATTTTACATGCATGGTTTTAAGTAAAAATCACATGGTTGAATATTAGACATATTTTTAACGTAAAAGTGCATTTGCATGCGACATGCATACGTGGGAACGTTGTTAAAAAGTGACGTTAAAACGGATAATTCCTACGCGCTTATTTCTATGATTTTCAAAATAAGGATTTAGCAACATACTTTCTTACCATTATTTAACTCTTTGAAATCATTATGTTGATTAAACAACTTAAAACATTATTTTTATTTCATAAAAATAATTCATTTGACATTTTTCTTAGTTCCTCATAAAATAATAATTCCATTTATTATTTTAAATAACATAGAAAATAATAAAACTTGTAGTCATTTAGAAATACTTAATAAATTTCTTGTTTCCTTTAGAAAATATTTTTTTTTTCAAAATTAATAAAAATTATATGATTAAATGTGAGAATTTATAATTTAAAGTGTGAAAAATGTATTTTCACTTAAGACTTGAATTATTTAAGTGTAAGACTCTTAAATTTTAAACAAAACTATTATTTTAGCTTATTAACACAAACTTTCAGAAACTATATATATTTGTCTAAAATTATAAATAAATATAAAACCAAAATATTTTCTCACTTAAATAAAAAAAAAACTACACCTAAATAAAAATGTGAAACTTTATATTTACATTTTAGAAAATATCACTTTTACATATACATAAATTAGGGTATAATCTATTTGATGCACTCACATTATTTATCTCATTTAAAAGACTTTTCTTATTTTTAATCAAAAATTTCAGCAACTATTAATTCATTTAAAAATCACAACTTGGATTAAAAAGCATATTTTCTTCATAAAATATACACAAAAAAAGTCTGCATGTATTAATTGAGTAAAAAAAACCATTTAAATGTGAAATAGAATGTCCATTTATTTACTTAAAAATCAAATATCACTCGAGTCATCACATGTGCATTTTAAAACATTGTTTCACTAATATGCTCACAAATTATATATAAAAAAAAAACATGCATTATTATTTCACCAAATCATGTTTAAACAATTTTCATAAAATGCACTTGTTCATTTAACAATTTACCATACATTCACCTACACTTGAACACTACATTATTACATCTAGCATGAAATTTAATGAACATAAAATCAAACACCAAATAAGACCTTATGCAAAACCCTCATGGTCAACATTTCATGTTTCTTTTGTATCTTTTTACAAGAATATATATAAGACAACATTATCATAACACCAAGCCAAACTTATGCCCTAGCATGTGTCTAATAACATTCTTGCATATTTCCAATAGATCATAAAACTCAAAATACCATGGTAACATAACGTAGGATCCCTACAAGGATCATGTGTCTAATATCAAAATGAATACAAAAAAATCAACAATTAAAATCAACTGTGCACATAACCCTTTTTAAATACCCTAGTCTGAAACCCCTCATGCATCAAACAAAAATAACCCTTCAAACCAAAATCAAAAATAACAATCAACCAACAAATCAAATGAAAACAAAAAAAAATATCATTGCCAATCACAAAACCATAACCTTGCCAAGAAATCAAAACAAAACATAGGTTGAGGGAGGAATCCAATATCTCTCTTGAAAGTATTCAAGAACCCAAATATGGCCACCACCTTGATCAAATCCCCCTAGGGATTTCGAATACACCACACAAAAGCAAAGAAAAAAAAAAGATCTTAGATTCAAGAAGAGGTCAAAACTAACGACATCACTATAAACCCAAATACCTACCCTAAGGATTTCGAACCCTAGCCTCCAATCCTCTTGCAATCAAATCAAAACCTATTATCACCATAATTTTCCCTTGCTTAGAATCAAGATGTAGAGAAAAAAAAATGAAATGCGTAACCCATACCTTAGGATCCCTAGCCTTGGCTTCTTCTTTCTCTTCTCCTTCTCTTCCTCTTTCTCTCCTTTCCCACAAGCTCATGCCTTTTCTCTCTCTATAGTCGTCAGCCAAGAGACTCAAATGAGCCTTTAAGCTCTTTCTTATTTACTATTTAAATGCCCCATTCACTAAAACCTAGCTAAGGAAAAGATAATTATCATTTCCCTTTATTTTCCATAAATCAAAAATAAAATCAATTAATAATTATACTCAGCTAATCAATCCCTTTGATAATTGGCAGCACACTAATTCCTCTATTTCCTTCCTTGGTTGTCCATGACTAATAAAGGAAATTATGTTATTCTCGTAACTCTAGGGTCTTGTGACTTGGGGATGGGTTTTGATCCATTCACATTACGTTTTAGGAAAAATACTATTCCATGAAAAATGTAGATACTTTCATTAGCTTTCTAACGGTACCAATTGTGTTTAAATTTGATTTCCACAACCCAAGTTATGCACATTTTACTGAGGCTGGGTCCAGGATTACTTGAAATCAGAAAAAGGCAACTCCTTTTCTACACAATCTAGAATAATGCATGGGAAAATCCTTGTATGCTCACCATGAAATCATGCACATGCACACACACAAGTGCTAAGGTGCATTTCTACTAACCATGCACCTTGGTGCACACAAGAAAAGCTTAATTATTCACATATTAAAATAAATAAATAAACAATTAACGATTAAATTCACCAAAATTCTACCAAACAATTCTAACAATTAAAATAAAATAATTCACAACACTTAACAATTAAAAAAATTAAAGCACAAAATTTGAATAAATAAAAAAAATTGGTGCACTGTATACCCTCCCTTAAAAAGAATTTTTTCCCGAAATTATTTCTTACCAAATAATTCAGGGTATCTTTCTCTCATGTCTTCCTCTAGCTCCCATGTTGCTTCTCGCTCCGTCACTACAACAAATATCCCTTTCTACAACACATGATTATAAGCACATTCAAAAAGTATTCTAATAGGTAATAAAAAAAAGCGGTAAAGTATATGAAAAGTTAAAATAATGGGCGGGCTTCGAATTAATAAGCAGCAAACTCTTGCTCAGCTATTTGACCCTAACCCTTTCTTTCTTTTATAATTCCTTCTGCCTCTCACAGTAACAACTGCCTCCAAACCCCTCCACTTTGTGAAACTCTAAAGCTCTCACAAGATCACAAGTCCCATTCGATAGCCACCGTCCTATCTCTCACTCCCCCTCTCTCTCTCTCTTCGTCTCTCACTACACATAGGGACATGGTATTGAAATACTTCGTCTCTCACCCCAGTTTTGGAGTCTCTCTTCGTAACTAAAATTTCCTACTTTCTCTTGACTATTGAAATACTTTTTTATTTTTGATTTCTTGAAGGATGATAAACATAAAGCAGAAATTTCTTCCTCTTCCTCAAATATAGTTCTCTTTTTACTATATTATTGATTATTAATTTATGGTTTAGGGCTCTGAAGCTTGAAGATGATATATACAACCATAGAGACATTCTACATCAAAGGTAATCAACTCCAAAATTCTCCATCCAGAAAAGATAAAATTGATGAACCCACCCAAACCACGTTCTGAATTTGTGGCTGCAATTTAGTTCAAGAAAGTGGAATTTTGCTGCGATTGTATGCTATTATTCTCTTTAATTTTTTTCTTTTTTAATGTTATGAATTCAATTTTTTTCACTGCTATTAAAATTTTTTCAGACCCCATGTTGTAATGGCGACCACCCAAGTTTGTTCCATCATTTTTATTACAATAAGTTTTTTCCTCGCTTCAGTGTCAAGGTTTGTTTCTCTAGTTATATTGTTTGTATTAGCTTGAATTTCTAAATTTTTTGAATTTAAACTATAAGGGAACTCATTTTGGATTGTTGAGTGCTTAAATGTATCTTCAATATGTTGTTTATCACACCCCAGTTTTCTCTATAAATCAATTCCCTCTGTTTTCAACTAGTTGCCTCATTTCTTTGTCACAAATTTGTATAATATTTGGTGTGTTGGTGTGCTTTGTTTTTTGTTTTTAGTTAGTTGAGTTTGGTAACATGTTTCAAAACAGTTGGGTTCTATGTTTGACTAATTTAAATTCTTTTATATTACTTTATCTAATCAATGATAAAGATTGTCTTCACCCTCAAATTATGTTGTTATTCTAGTGGACTATATGGCAGATTAAGCTTGTTAAAATTATTATACAAGATATAGTTAAAATTGTAGTGAAATTGAACTATTTTATATATGTATGTTTTTAACTTGTTTCATATTATAAGGACTGTGAATATATTTAGAAGATTGAGAAAGCCATATATATATGTATTTATATGCGGTATGATCTTTTGTGTTAGTGAGTATAGGTTATGAATCAAATATATGATATGCCTATGTATTCTAAGGAATATAAGAAACCAAACTATATATATCTAAGCTCATTTATAGAGAGTTGGAGTGGTTAAATAAAAATGACTTTTCATTTTATTTAAGCTCAGTTACTGAGAGTTATATTATATTGTTAGAGTCAAAGTTCATACATCCAAGAAATAATTTATTTTGTCATATATATTGTCAATCATTTTGCATCATTATCTCTTTCTTTCTTTGGTTTGCAACCATTTTAGTCATACAAAACTTTCCTATGAATGAATCTCCAATTGGTTTGAAATACAATTATGAGACTGAATTGTGATCACCCACAAATATTTCAGCATGTAATATTATTTATATGGAGCAAAATTTCAATATTCAAGGAATAAAATTGAGAGCAGCACTAGCTCCAATTGAGGAGATTTGTTTTAGTTTGTCTATTTGTATGTGGTTCTCACAAATGTTATCAGTCTATTTTGAGATTGAAAAAGCACCCTCTCCTGTCATCTGCACTCATTACTCATTTGTTTGAAACTTTTGTAGTCTTATAATAATTTCACACTAAAGGTGGTTCTCTCATTTTAGGTTCTATTGCTCATATCAATTTGATGTGTTCACAAGTTACTTTAATATTTTGCATGCATTTCGTGCTTTTGGATTTGCCCCAAGATTACTAATTTTGAAAAAGTTGCTAGTTTTTTCATGTTGGTTATCAGTTATATTGTAATTTTCGTGCAGTGCATTTTCACTATAGGATCATTTTCAGTTTTATATTGGGTGTTATTAAAAATTATATACTTATACTCATATATGATGAGCTCATGTAATGATCAATTTTCAATTTTATATTGGATTTTATTAAAAATTATATACTTATACTCATATACGATGAGCTCATGCAAATTGTTGTCTGAATGTATCTGTGTTATGCAAAAGTTACAATTATTAGGCCAGGGATAAATTATGGATTTTATTTTGATTTTAATATGTGTACTACCATCACTAATATAAAAAATCCTACAAGTTCTATTTCTTTTCATGGGTTTCATTGGAACTACTTTGATGTCCTTAAACTAAATGTAATGCTTAATGTGTTGACTGGAGTATCCCCACATTGTGGCAAGGGTTGACTGAAGTATCCCCACATTGTGATGAGTAATCTCTATTTAGGTATTCTAAGAAACAAACTACCTATGCACTTAATTGGGTCAATCCCTGATGGGATCATATGCATATATATTATTGGAGTTAATAAATTTAGGCAAATGAAGGAAAATAAAATGTTAGTGATTGGATAAGGTACATTGTATATGTCATTTTATTCATTTACTTCTTTATACTCTAGAAAAGAAGCCTGTAGAACTTCAACATATAAAACTAGTATTTTTAACTCTCCATATCGACAAGGAATACTAGTACATTGTATATGGATTTTTATTCATTTTCTTCTTTTTATTTGTTAGTGAGACCTTGGCACCGTTTCTTGCTTTACCTTTTGTCTTTAATTAATCAAATCTTGCATCAATTAACATAAAGTTCAAAGAAATCATTTTTTTTCATTGCTAGCTAGAAAATGTCATATCTTGAACAAACTAGTGTGTAAATGTATACAATATGTACAAATTTTTTAGAATATATATTTACATAAATATTTATATATAAATGCTGCATTAAATATTATCATCAACAACGACTCATTATAGTCTGATGTCCTTCTCCGTTATCTACAATTTTATATCATTAGTATTGGTCCAAAAATTTAGTTAGTGTACATGTTTTTTTTTTCTCCATTAGGTTTCTAATTGTTTAGTCATAGAATTAATTACATGTAACATTTGATGTCTATAAAGGTGAGTAAACTAGTTTTAAGAGTATATACAAAACAAGTTATTGATATATAGTGTAGTTTGTTCATCACTATATGATATGGTTTATTTAGATTATTTTACTAATTAATTTTTTAGGTTATAATAAAAATATGTTGTTTGATTTTGTATGTTAGTGAAATGTATACTCTATACCTCTTGTTTGGAATTTGCTATATACCCTGATATTGTAGACACATGTTAATTGCATGGATAATAATGCAGAGGTAGCATCATTTTTTGTGGCTTCATTAATATTCATAAAATCACTATTCTCATGCTTTGTTTATATCATTCAATTAATTTTTTTTTAAAACATAATTATGAAAATTTTAAAATATGAATAGATTGACATGTCACGTTTCAATAGAAACACTTGTCAGTTTAGCATACGAGTTCTCTACAGAAATTGATGAATTTAATTTATAGCAATTTATTCCTTGAAAATATTAATTAATTTCTCTCTTTTTATAATAGTAATGGATCATTTAGTTTTTAAAAACAACTAAGCATTAAAACCAAAACTCATTTATTGCCTTGGATTCTTAGAATAGGGGAACTTACTTAGGTTAAACAGTTCAAGAAAAACTTTACATGCAATAGAGAAGATATATGTCAAATATTTATGTGTCTTTATGTTTCAGTTCAGGGGAAAACAATCAGGAGAAATTCAAGGAAGATTGAGTACTTTGTGTATATATTTTTTTACCAAATATGTATTATATTAACTTGATGTGGACCTAGTCTTGATGTGTGTCATATACTCCCAAGGATCTCTTTGGCACTACACTACAGATATATAATACTAGAAGAACCATATATTATTTATATTAGAGGATCTCTTTGGCACTACACTACAGGCCTGCAATGACACTAATCATTTATATTATCATGGTTTTTATTCCAATCAGTATATTGTGCTCTGCATTTTGTATAATAAAAATAACTTTTATACATTTTTTATCTATAAAGTAATGCATGATAAGAACCATGATAAGTTTTAGTTAATTTAACCATGTATATTTTAAGAATCATTTCATAGTAATATCATAGAACTTAGATAATTCATCCTTCTTTTGGACAATCCAACCTCTCATTATCGCTTCTTGAGTAAGATTTTTTATTTTTGGTTTCTGTACAGTTTTTCAATTTGTGGATTTTGTTTTTTAGATTTTTTATTAGTCTTATGACTTCCAACACTTTGGTTTTGAGGGTACTGCAAGAGTACTGATAGAGTGGCTATTAAGCATGTGAACAATTGAATTCATAGATGGTCTATCAGCTACATTTTCTTGAATGCACAACAACCCAATATAAAGATTGTATACAGGAATGGTGTAACAAGAAAGGGAATACAATCTATGAAATATGTATTCATGTAAGAATTCAAATGATTTAGATTTCTCTGTTTTTTAAACTTCTTTTTTCGGGTCCTTTTTTCTGTATATGTATTTCAGAAAACTGAACTGGGTCTATCTTCTGTTCTAGTTTTGAATTGATCGAACCAAGTTTTCATCGTTTTAAGTTTGTTCCTGATTTTGGATGCCTCAAAATTTATGTTTTTTCTCAACTTTTCTTTTATGTTTACAAGAATTACTTTATATGCTTTCTTTGGGGGCTGATTTTCTAATATGAAAGTTTCTAATAATAACAACATTATATATGCAGAATTATGAACTAGGATACCCAGCACCTCCAAAATTTCTCCTCTAATTGAAGTAGCAGTGACCATTAGGTACACAAATTTCACCATTAAAAATGGTTTAGTCATTTTATTTTTCACTTTTTCGAGCAAAAGGGTAGCTTTAAATTTAAACATTAAGCTAAAAGAAGCTCTCATAGAAAGCATGTTGTAGAGTAATTTGCAATGATTTTTTAGAATGATTTCTTTGGAAACTTATGAACCTAATTGAGATAAAAGTACCAGTCAATTACTTGGAAAAAGACAGTATCGACAGCTCGAATAGAAGTGGAATTTGATATTATTGGCTTTAACAACAGATACAAGTTCACACATCCTTTTTATGGCATACAATACTTTTAAGTTATGCTGAACCTTTATGATTAGTAATTAATTCTTATTCTTATTGTTGCAGAGTGTTCCTGTACAAACTGGGCAAACACCACCCCTTTTGCAGTATTTTGGTACTCTCTTGACCAGAGGAAAGCTTAATGATTTCGAGTCATTGGAACTATCACGTCTTGTTGTTAACCAGAACAAGAATAATTTGTTGGAAAATTGGCTAGCAGAAGACAAATTAGAATGCAGCGAGGAGCTAGGAGACCTTGTGAAGGTTAGCATTATGGAATTTATTAATTACACAATCCTGTGTTTCTTTTCTCTTGGCAATAATTTAGTTGTTTACTTCAAATAATGCCTGTGTCATGTTCTTTATGGTATATCTTAGTTTCTTTTTAATTATTTAATTATTTAGGTTTCTTCCTCCAGTAATGGATGTGAGATTCTAACTAGTCTAGTATTGGTTATGTGAAAATTGCATCTTCTCAAGCTTCAGTTTTTTTTTAATTCATTTTGGTATCTTAATAGTGATTTAATTTCTGCTATGTTTTTTGGTATTTGAAAAGAAAGTGCATATGAAAATGTTTCATACCAGGCGTTTGATGATAATTCTCAAAGAATCTAAATTATCATTTGGATTTGGGATTTGATTTTAAATTGGTAAGTACTGCTATTATATTTACAACTTTGGGTACGGGAAAAACTGAACCATTTTCTTGTATTTATTAAGGGATTTTTGAACTCTCTCAATATTTAACTCTCTCAAAGTCCTGCTCGCAACATGTATTTTTTGGCTGGTTTGTGTTGGTGTTGTAGCTTGTTGCAATAATTAGCTAGGAAAGGAAAGCCATACTTGTTCTGTTCTGCTTCTAGTTTTATTGATGTTGTTATGTCTACCATTTCTGTTGCTTCTGATGGTACATTTAGTTTTGCATCTGATGTTGTACTTCCTTTGATAATTCTAGATATGCATGTGCTTTGGTTTCCTCTGGTTTTATAGCTTCTTTCACTGCTGCAATTTTCAAATTTTATGTTGGATGACTAATTATAAACAATGTTTAGTAAACTCAAATTTTTGTGTTTGATTTTTAGTATCTAGCTTCTGTTCTGCTTCTACTTCTGGGGGTCTCTATTATTGGAGTACCAAGCTTGCTGGCCCAAAATGGTCACCATTTGCTTCATGGATAACTGGCTGGTATGTAATAATATTCTTTTTCTAACTGTTAACTTGGGAAAATGTCTTTCTTCAATTTTTTCTAGTTGACTGTTTATACTGTGGCTTGGAGCTTTTAGAGTTTCATTTGGGGTCTAAGACTGTAATGCCTGTACAGTACAAAGTCACCATTAGTAAGTATAGCACATACTTTAATCTTAGCACTATGTAGTGCACCAAAAATTTGTTTTTAGATTATTTAAATTTTTGTGATTTATTTTATTTAAATGTTAAGTGTGATGAATTATTTTATTTATGTGTTATTATTTTATTTAGTTGATTGTTTGTTTTATTTGATTGTTTATTATTTTATTTAATTGTTAGAATTGTTTGGTATAATCTTTTGAATTTAAATTTGTTAATTGTTTGTTTGGTTAATTAATTTAATAAGTGAATAGTGTGTAACATGTGTTATTTTACTATTAGTGTTACATTTTAAATAAGTGTGACAATTGAGGTAATTATGTGAGCTATGGTTGAGTGCACTAAGGTGCATGGTAGATAGTGATGCACTCTAGTGTTTTAGTGTGTGCTAGTACATGGTAATAAGGTGCACATGTGTGGATTTTCTACACATTTTTATAATTGCCATTTATGATATTTTTGGTTAGTTTATTTTAATAAGTAGGGAATTAAATAAAAAATAATAATAAGGGAATGGGAAACCATGTAGTGTGGACGTGTATGTGTAGTGGGAAAAGAATGATTTATTCCATTTATTTTCTTGATTCAATTAAATTAAAATTAGAAGATCATGGTTATTTTAAGTAAGGATGTGATCATCTTTTTATTCCTTTCCATTTAAAGATAAAAACAATTATACAAAAATTAAGAGAAAATATGGAGAGAATAGGAAACTTACCTTTTCTTTTTATTAAGCCATTATGAGAGAATAAGGATAAAGGGGAAAGGAAAGAGGGGAAGAGCCATTTGCTCTTGTGGCTGCCGAAATTAGAGAGAGAGAGAGAGAGAGAGAGAGAGAGAGAGAGTGGCGTGTAGAGAGAGAGGGAGAAGAAGAAAGAAAGAAAGAAGAAGAATGTGAAGAAGAACCCATCTTAGTGTATGTTTTCTTGTTTTTCTTGTTTGTCTAATCTCTTTTTATTGATTATATGTTATTGACTTTGTTTATTTGTTGTGTGTGTTTGGGTTCTATCTCCTCCTCATGGTGGTTTTCAAATAAAAAAAAAACCCTAGGCTTGAACAAGGGTGTGAAGTTTGGGTGTTGATCTTATTGTGTTCTTGATTTTATAATCAAGAGAGGTAATGGTCTTTCTTAGCCTATATATTGGTTTTGATGGGTTTGTCTATGAGGTTTTGATGGTGATGCTAATGGTTTATTATTGTAGGATTGATGATTATGATTTGTATATTTTGAGAATATGATTTATTTAAAAAGGGTTCATGGGTATGATTGAGGGAATGGATTTGATAGGGTTTATAATGAGGAGATATGTTATGTTTATATTGCTATGGTTATCTTTTTAATATTTGATTTATGTAAATGGTAAATGATGATTTTAGAAATATGATAAGAAATATGTTAGGATTGTTATAAGGCATGTTCATGAGATATGATGTTATGAATCTATGTATGTTATTGCTATAGTTATTGTTGTTGGATTTCATATGTAGATTCAATGGAATAGAAAAATTGGTTTGATAAGATTTCATGTGAATATGTTAGTAATATTCTTAGAATCATGTATATAATAAGAGTATGATGAGATTTTGGACATGTATGATTTTATGTGAAATTTTTGGGATAAAAGATGAGTTTCATGAGAAATTAAGCTTGCTGATTTTTGCAAATAATTGGGTAAAAGTTTGATTTAAAAATGATTTGCATGCATAAGTAATGTCCTTGATGTTATGTTAATTTTATGAAATTAAAAGGGGGATTTTAAGTCCCATTAAAATGATATTTTACTCAAATAATTACCTACATAATTTTTATTGAATTTTTGAGAAAATATGAGCTTTTAAATTGATTACGGTGATTTTTAATGATAAAAATAGTTGTTGGAATTTTTTGTAAGAAAATATGAAGTGAGTTTCACTAAAATGAATTTGATGAGTTTTTGGAACAAATTATTTTTCCTAAGTTATGGTAATATTGAAAAATGGTATTTTTAATGGTATGAATGCATATTTTGATAAGTTATGTTTTTTCCTTTGTTTTGATTGAGAAAAATATTTAGATTCTATTTATTTGTGATTTTTGAAGAAAATAAATGGTGGCTGAAAGTTTGTTTTAAAAAGGTTAAAAATTGTTATTTAATTGTCACATATTGATTTTTGTTACATAAAACTAAGTCTTAAATAATTTAAATAAAAATATATTTTCCACACTTAAAAAAAATATATTTTTCACATCATTTATGTAACACAATGATAAAATTTATTTTTCTAAAGAAACATATTAAAAATAGGTATTTTAATTAAATCCAAGCTTTTTGGTTAATTCTTTGTAATTTGAGATTAATAAATGAAAATGTCACATATTTTATTTTTAAGCTAAAATAAAATAATTTTATAAAATAAAATAATGTTTTGAGAAATTTAATCAACTTAGAAATTTTTAAGAAAAATAAAGCATGTAATATGTCTATTGATTTTAAAACAATAAAATTAAGAAATGTAGAATTATCGTTTTTGAAAACGTCTCTATTACGCAATGTTCCCACGTATGCATGCTACATGCAACTCCACTTTTACGTCCAAAATTATGTTTATTATTCAACTATGTGGTTTTTATAAAACAATCATGCTAGTAAAATGGGTAAAACGAGCAATATTCTTTTATGGCGATAATTGCATGTTTTGTGTAACTATTATTATGTGTGCATGGCCCATGCACACATGAGTTGTATGGAAGGGCAAAATAGTAATTTTATGAACCTAAGAAATGTTATTTTGATTATGATATAGGCTCGTTGAAAGATTGTGAAATTTCTTAGCTTGGACCTGAGGTAAGGAAGTTAGATAGATTCTATGATTTTATGCTATGAATGGTAAGACTGTTGTATGAATGAATTGTTATGAATTATGAATGCCATAACGTGATGATATGTTGAATGTGATATCTGTATGCATGTTAGATACATCAAACCAGTTACGATGTTAGATACATCAAACCAGTTACGATGTTAGATACATCAAACCAGTTACGATGTCAGATACATCAAACAGATTACGATGTTAGATACATCAAACAGATTACGATGTCAGATACATCGAACGAGTTACTAAGGACATTGAGACGTAACTCCTAGGGCGGACATGCCGAGGTTATTCAAGGACCAGTGATCTCCTGTTTACCTCATAGGGTGACATGGACAACTAGCGATCCATGTTCATCGTGTATGTTGTATGTTTGTGATATGATGATATGTTACGATTATGTTATGATATACCATGATGTTTTGGATGAACGTTAGTGTTTGTTTTTGTTGTATTCTTACTTGCTTATTTGTTTGTACTTCCTTACTGGGCTTTTAGCTCACCCCCTTACTTTCCTTCTAGGTAGCAAATAGGATTTCTTTATGGCACGCATGGTGACGTGAGGAGTTCTTTCATCATGGGGTGTATGGCGTGGGGTAATCCTATGGACGGAAAAACGATCAACGTAGAATGCCATTTAAATTATGTTCTGTTTTTAAGAGACTTTCCTAAATTATCAGTGGGACTCAGTTATTTAATTTTTGGTTTCTTTGATCTTTGCATAAAAATCTATGTTTTATTTTAAAACTTATGGCGCCAACTTGCATGGTTTTAAACAAGTCCCCCTGAGACTTTGATAATGAATGGTATTCTTTTATAAACTATGTTATGCGAATGTTTTGTATGTATTGGTCTAGGGTGTTCTTTACACACTAGACCTTATATATATATGATTTAGTTAAATCAGCTAGTTTAGTTAAGTTATTGAGAGTAATTTTGAGCTTAGTACTGGACCTTATATGCCTAAATTAGTTGAAATAGATAGTTTATTTAAGTATAGAATTGTATCTTACTTTTCTTGATTCTTCTTTGTGGCATGTATTTATTGGTGCCACTTGTATTCTGTATTCATTCAATTCAATACAATTTCATTTTCTTTCATAATATGGTATCAGAGAATTAAACTATTCTAGCTTCATGTATCTCCTATACTTTAAATAGACAAGGTTCAAACTTGTATCTTAGGCATGTCTTTGACTAAATGAGATGTTCTTCATTGGAGATCATCACTTATAGATTTTTAAACTTGATTAGAACAAATTTTAAGGAGCTAGGGCCTCGTCTATCCTATATAGGGTCAAAATAACTATAATAATAACTATTGTCCTTTCTCATTAAACAAACTGAAAAAGGTTGAATAAAACAAAAAAACATTTATACTCTATTGTCACAAAAATGTACAAGACTATTATTGGATGATCAAACAGAATTAACTTAGATAATCTTTAAGTAAATGGCTAACTCATTAGAAGAGCAAACATTTCTCTCTACTAGCTAGACATGAATCTTAGGTTTGAGACTGAAGCTATGAAACTCCTTTAGCCAATTAAATTCTAACTTCTAAGTAAAGTTGCTAGCTTTGAAAAGCATGGTGGATTAAAACAAAAAAACCTTCACAAAAAACTATATCTAACTATAAATATAATCTCATAGTCAAATACATAAAGTCAAAGTCATAAACAAACATGTGTCTAATTTTCTACACGTAATTTTTGAGTTAGGCAAGTCAACTCTGTAAACGACCCATTTCTTATACAAGTTAGAAACCTTAACTTAAAACTAATTCAACCCCCTTATAATTAAAATCCAAACCGGCAAACTTAATGCAAGTTTCACGTCGTATTATCATGTTTGACCTATTTTTCCACCTTCAATCTTGACCAAAAAGTGGTCAGAAATCAACTATATCTCAGATAAAGTATTTTTCCTCTGCCTGTGATATTCTTCTATCTTTCCCTACAATCTCTATTCTGTAACAAAGGAAAACACTTGATACCTATGGGAACCAAGATATAGAAACATTTTAAAGTTAGATACTTATAGTCTAAAGAAGAAGAAACTAAAGAAAGCATTAATATTCATGTACAGAGTCATTCGTTACAGCTATACTTGAAAGATATCTTTGTGATATTACAACTATACTTATACTATAGAAAGTAGATTCATATTGTTTTATGCATAATTTTATGAAATATATGAATATTGCATCTGGTTTGGGATTTCTTTTTTCTTCTGTTGTTATAGATTATTCCTGGTCTGGAATTTAGATGTGTATATATATTTAAGAAATATGAATATTGCACATGCTCTTGTATTGCTGTTATGTTTTATTCATTAGATTTTTGTTTTATGAAGTATTCCTGGTTCCATACTGTTAGTTAATATTGTTAGTCATGGGTTTATGTTAATTAGTTACTGCTATTATTTTGTTAGTTGTTCACTTCATGAAGACCTTAAAATAATAATATAAACAAATAAGTATTTATCTTAGTTTTCCATTTTCTTCTTTTGAAGTTTTCAATGTATCATTTAAGAAAAGACTGTAAGTTTGTTGTTGTGGTGGCAAGAACTTTTACTCTGTTCTGGGATAGTGTGTTTTTTTTTCAACTATAATAATATTAATAATTGAGTTATTATTATTATTTAACAATTGAAATTGCAGAAAACCTGGCTAGGTTTGAATATGCAGGGATTTGACTATAATGTAAAGAAATATTGATGAATCTCACAGCCAAGTAAAGAAATTTGTATGGATTCTCAGTTTTCATATCCACCACGACATCATTTTCTTTGCTCTTTTAACTGTTAACTGAAATATATTCAATAGGACCCTATTAATAATCACTATTCTCTGCTATGATTATTTGTGTGTGTGGTGCACAATGTTTTAGTACTGTTGTAAAAGCAGCCACGAACAGATGACACTGCATCTGTTTTTGTTTCGTTTTGGCAAAGTTTGCTTAATCACTCTAAATGCATAATGAGTTTCTTAATGTTTGAAAATTCAGCCCTTAAAAAAAGCTATCAAGTCCTTAAGTTCTATAAATAGTAGTAATTAGTTCCTTATTATTTATTTTTTCACAAATTTCATAATTTATTAAGAAAAAAAGGATTTAATCCTAAACTTTTGAGATCATAGAAGACAAGGTCGATGGATGCATATATAAGAATATATAATCATCTTTGTTATATTAGTTAATTAAGTCTCCTTGAAATGTTATTGGAATGAAAATAAGAAAATTCACTTATACCATTTTCAATTATTTTGCAAAGTTGTCTAATAACAGATTCATTCAATTATGTTATGATGATCCAGATAAATATTGAAAAATAAGATTTGCCAAACTCCGTGGCTTATCTCTTAGCCTCAAACGGGACCCAATTGAAACCCAAGAAGCACCTACTTCTTCTAAGCTAGTAAGCTTCTCTTCCATCTTCTTCACCAGATGATATCTTAATATAATATAACACATAAAGGAATATATAGATTGCCATGTTCTGTTTATCCAATTTATTAGAATTGTTTTGCTCTTTCCTCCTTTCAAGACAATTTTCAATAAGTTAATGGCCTTTATTATAATTATTTAGTTAATATTTTTATATATTTTATATATGTTGATCTATATTCATGTGGATAAGCAAACCATGCTTGTTTGTGTCTCTCTTTGTTTGTTCAATAATGGCTTGTTTGTGAATTTTCTGTAGTATTTGTGAGAAGTTTATAATTGTTTGTTTTTCCTTACTAAATTTTACAAATTACAATAGAATTGTCCAAAAAATGGAAGAGATAGGTGAAAAGCTTTTGGGTATCTAAAGCATGAATATAATGTGTTTTGGTACATATGATCTAATGTTCTAACCTTATTTTGATTAATAATATTGCTATGAATTTGTCAAAGTTGATAAGCTAGATTAACTACCATTAATATTATGATATTATCTTATAAGTTATATCTTACCTTCATGTGATTCTATGTGTAGCAACCATTGCAACTTTGACAGACCTTTGCCTCCTATGGTTTAGAAAATTTTATTTGGAATCATCTCATGTTATTCAGGTATAAACAACTTTATAGCATTAGAATTGGAGTCTTCTTAAACTTTAAGTAGTATATGTAGCTGAAACAAGCATACAGAGGGATGTTGGTTTACTTAATCGATTTGTTATTTTGAAATTGTGAAATGTGTAACAATTTAGTACTGGTTGTGGTTGGAAACTTGGGAGTGATGACTGAAAATGGATGATAGCAATTTTTCTTTTGGCTTTACATGTGCATAGGCCTTTAGCCACATTGTCTCTATTCGTGAATATCACACATGCTCCAACAATAATTAAAGGGAACTTGAAAATGACTACTCTTTTTTGTCCACTTAATATATATATATATACAAGAGCTTTCTTAGAATTTCAAGGAGAACAAATTTCACTACGGTAACTCTTTTGTTTACTCTGCACGGTAAGCATCCTATGGAGAATCTTCTTGATCACCTCAATGGCTTCTCTAATTGCCTCAGTGCCTAGAATCTGTTTCTCCCCAACTTCATCCCGGTGTAAAGGAGATCTACACTTGCGCCCATAAAGTATCTCAGCATGTCCTCCAGAATTTGTATAGTTCTCTCCGACTGCCCATCGGTCTGAGAATGAAATGTGGTGCTAAACTAGCCTTGATCCCATAGCTCTCTGTAATCCCTTCCAAAAGTTCGATGTGAATATTGACCCTCAATAAGAAATTATCGACTTTGGCACCCCATGAAGTCTCACCATCTCACTTACCTACAATTCTGCATAATGGTCTTAACTAGCAGGAAATGGGCGGACTTAGTGAGCCTATCAACTATTACCCACACATAATCATGCTGCTTGGTGGTTCTGGGTAACCCTACCACAAAATCCATTGATATATCCTCCCATTTCCATTTAGGAGCGTAGAGCGATTGAAGTAACCATGCTGGCCTTTGGTGTTCTGCTTTGACTTGCTATCAGGTCAAACGTCTGGCAACAAACTCAGCAATATCCCTTTTTATTCCATGCCACCAATATAGCGCTTTAAGGTCTTGGTACATCTTTGTGGACCCTGGGTGTAAGGAATAGGGGGTTGTATGCGCCTCTTTCATAATACTTTCCTTAATCTCAACCTTATCAGGCACACAAATCTTATCCTTGTATCAAATGTTGGAAAAACATATACATGATCTTTATTTATTTTCATGTATATGGAATATTAAACAAATTAATACGAGATAGCCTAAAACATGTTTCTAAAATTGAATTCAAAGAGAAACAAAGAATAGAATACTTACAGTATACGCAGCGGAATTAAAGAGTCCTTCCTTCAGTTTCTCTAACTCTTGTATCCTCTCTGTCGCAGAGTATTATCAAGAAACTGAACCGATCTTCTATTTTCTTCACAATCTTCTAATGTATCCTTAGAACCACCTAGACTAGTGTGGGTAATTCTCAACACATGAGATAGATATAGAGAGAAGAAGAGAAAATAACAAAGAGGCTTAGAAAAGGACTTGTGTTTAGAGAGAATCTAAAACTATCAGAAAATCTGACTTGAGACTTCTCAAACTTGTGTTTTGACTTCTCTCTAAGCACTCCTTTTATAGACTCAATTAGGCCATTTAATTTAATTAAAAAATCAATAAAATAATAGCTATTTTGAAGCCCTAGGTCGAAATTATCATGGGCTATAGGCCCGTGAAATTTCCCATTTGATTATAAGCCCATTGGACTTAAAATCAAGGCCTGTATTATTTTCTATTGATTTAATTAATTAAATAATTATTTAAATCCTTTATCAAATTAATTATTTATAATTTGAACCTTGATTTAAACTTATTTATTAATTTAGATACCAATTTATCTTAATTAATAAATCTGCCATAATTTCTCTTTTCTTCTCAAAATTACACAACTCTATGAAACTATCCAAACTTGACTTGGTCAACTTTGATAATTCTAATTGATGATTAAATCAATTAATTGAGACTATCTAGATGATTTTATCCAAGGTAATATGGGGACCATGGGCCTATGAAATCATGCTCCAATAAGTTATCATAAATCTAACAAATAAATTTACTAACTTATTCATCCCTCGTGACTCCACTATAGACTCGGAATTGCACCCTTGAATTCATAGAATGCTCTATAACAAATATAGATACGCTATTAATTATTCATTGTTACAACCATAATTATCACTCAATCCTCTATAGATGGTCTACAATGAGATAGGACTAAAATACCGTTTTACCCCTCATTGTATTTTATCCTTAAAACAGTTAGTTCCTTGTAAATGATATTTCAATAAACTAATTTAATTACTGAAATGAGATCTCTATCATTTAACACCTTGAACCAAACTAAAAGGAAACCATCGTTTCACTTCTTCATCAGAAGCTATAGATGTTCATATCTATGATTAACACTCCCACTCAATTATACTACCGAGTTCCCAAGATGTAAGTATGGGTTAGTCCGTAGGGTAAGCTGGTAACGAACAAGTCAAAGAACTCAAATAATACAATCAGTTAGAATACTAACCACTCAGAATTGAGAATGAATTGACCTATGGTCAACTATATGATATGACTAGAATAGATAATAACGGTATGTTTACTTATCTTATCAACTGTCAATATTGGTCCTGTCCGATGTAACATATACATCCGATATTATCTACTTTGCTAATGTTCTGGAAAGAACATAACACTGTAATGTGTAAGTAGATCATATCGTAGATTGGCAAGTCAGTGTAAATCTAGTGCACTGACTAATCTTAGGACTAACTTATTTTGAACATATAATCATATTTATATTCCACTGTGATTACGTCACTATAAATAAGATTAGCTATATGCTCGGGATTTAATAGAAGTTTATATTAAACAAATAATCATGAAAATAAAACATGTGAGCAAAGTGATTGACCAAGTCAAAAAATGATTTCTATTCTCTTATTGATAATAAAATGAGATTACAAAGAATTGGGTTTTAATTAGGGCATAAAACCCCAACATCAAAGCAGTCCACCTTCAGACATTGTTAAGTCACTGCTGCCACTTTCTTACACCAAAGTCTTTTGCTTCATTAGGGCTCCATCCACTTTCTGTCCTTCTCGAATTTGTTCCAATAGGGAGGATTGTAATGTGAGGTTTGCTAGGCTTCCTGTCACTAACTCCATGTCGACATTTATAATCTCCTTCTAGAGAGGCACCTCTATTGTGCTTAGTGCTGAGACATTCCCATGTCCCCGCCTACTCAATGCATCTGCAACTACATCGGCCTTACCTGGGTGGTATAGTATTTCATAATCATAGTCTTTCACTAGTTCCAACCACCTTCTCTGTCTCATATTCAGTTCCTTCGGTGTGAAGAAGTATTGCAGACTTTTGTGGTCAGTGTAGATTTCCCACTTATCCCATATCTTTAGTGCGAGCACCACTGCTGCCAACTCAAGATCATGAGTGGGATACCGGTTGTCGTAGTCCTTGAGTTTTCTGGAAGCATAAGCTACCACCTTCCCATCCAGCATCAATACACACCCTAAGTCGTTCTTCGATGCTTCATAATATACCACAAACTTCTCTCCCTCTGTGGGATCACAAAGGATAGGCACAGAGATCAACTTATTCTTCATGGTATCAAAGATTTCTTCACATTTCTCGGTCCATGCAAACTTCTGATGTTTGCGGGTCAAGTTGGTCAAGGGGGTGGAGATCTTTGAAAAACCCTCGAAAAACTTTCGATAATAACCCGCTAGTCCTAAGAAGCTTCGAACCTCTGAGGCTGGGACCAGTCTCTGATGGCCTCGATCTTTGATGGATCCATTGCTATCCCATTTTTTTTTCTTGTGTGAACACAAGCCTTCTAGAGCCTTCTCTCTATATTTCCATTTCTTTTTATTTATATATATATTTGCTAAATCAATAAAATAAAAGGAAAATAATAAAATGTGTAGAAAATCTATTGCATGCACACCATGAAATCATGCACATGCACACACACCCACAATCACTAAGGTGCATCTCTACTTACCATGCACCATGGTACATTCAATCAAAATTTGTTTTATTCACAAATTAAATTAATAAATAAATAAACAATTAACAATTAAATTCTCCAAAATTCTACCTAACAATTATAACAATCAAAATAAAATAATTCACAACCCTTAGAAATTAAATAATTTAAAGCACAAAATATGAATAAAAATAAATTTGGTGCACTACAGATCCCTTGTAAAGTCTCTATTGTATCAATTGAAAACCTAATATACAACTGGCCGAGACTTTACGATACTATTTGTCTTCTAGGTGAATAGGGACATGAGAAATTTTCCTTATGTCATGATTAGGTATGCTTGTTTTAATGTTATTTAGTAATTAAGATCTTTGGTAATATAGGATTGGGATTGGATCAACTTCCAATGTCACAACTTTGTGTTACTCTATAAGATAACTATTTCAGATTCTAGTGGTAGTATTGGTTGTCATGGTGACTAGGGTAGGTAGGAACGGTTCTCTACATCATAATTAGGTCTACTTAGAGCAATGTAATCTAGTAATATTTTTTTTGAGATTGAATCCCCTTCTAAATTCACTACTATGCCTTACTCTCTATGGCAACTATCTAAGAATGATGCGGTAGTATTGTTTGACTGGTGTACATTGGAACGGTTGATTATGTCATAATTATGTATGCTTTGTGCAATGTTATCTAGTAATATTATCTCGGGACCGGATCCCCTTGTAAAGTTTCTATTGTATCAATGGAAAACCTATTATACAACTATCCGTGACTCTTCAATACTATTTGTTTTCTAGGTGAATAGGGACATGACAACTTTTCCTTATGTCAAGATTAGTCATGCATGGTGCAATGTTATTTAGTAATGAAGAACTTTTGTAATATAAGATCGGGATTGGATCAGCTTCGAAAGCCTCAACTCTTTATTACTATATAAGATTGGTTATCACGGTGACTAGGGTTGGTAGGAACAGTTCTCTAGGTCATAATTAGGTCTACTTAGTGCAATGTCAATTATTAATATTTTTTCAGGATTGAATCCCCTTCTATATTCACTACTATGCCTTACTCTCTAGGGAAACTATCTGAGACAGTTGCAGTAGTATTGTTTGACTAGTGTACGTTGGAATGATTCATTATGTCATAATTAGGTACGCTTAGTGAAATCTTATCTTGTAATATTAGCTTGAGACCGGAACCCTTTGTAAAGTATCTATTATATCAACTCAAATCCAATAATATAACTATTTGAGACTCTGTCATACTATTTGGTATCTAGGTGAATAGGGATGTGAGATATTTTCCTTACGTAATGATTTGGTATCCTTGGTGCAATGTTATTTTGTAATTACGATCTTAAGTAATATAAGATTGAGATTGGATCACCATCTAAAGTCAACTCTTTATTACTCTATAGGATAACTATTTGAGACTCTATCAGTAGTATTTGTTATCATGGTGACAAGGGTAAGTTGGAACGGTTCTTGAGGTCATCATAATTAGGTTATCTTAGTGCAATGTAATCAAGTAATATTTTTTGGGGATTGGATGCCCTTCTAAAGTCAATACTATTCCTTACTCTCTAGGGCAACAATCTGAGACTATTGCGACAATATTATTTGACCAGTGTACATTGGAACGATTATTTATGTTATAATTAGGTATGCTTAATGCAATTTTATCTAGTAATATTATCTCGGGACTGAATCCTCTAGTAATGTCTCTATTTTATCAACTAAAATCCTATTATACAACTATCTAAGACTCTGCAATACTATTTGTTTTCTAGGTGAATATGGACGTGCGAACTTTTCCTTATGTCTTTATTAGCTATGCTTGGTGCAATTTTATTTAGTAATTAAGATATTTAGTAATATAAGATCGAGATTGTATCACGTACCAAAGTCACAACTCTGTCTTACTCAACAAGATAACTATTTGAGACTATAGCAGTAGTATTGGCAATCATGGTGATTAGGTTAGGTAGGAACGATTCTTTAGCTCATAATTAGGTCTAATTAGTGCAACATTATCTGATAATATTTTTTCGGGGTCGAATCCCCTTCTAAATTCGCTACTATGCCTTACTGTAATGACCTAAAAATTACTAATAAGGCTTAAGGGCCTTTATTAGTTTGTCAGGAGGGCATAATTGGTTTATGTGTTAATTAAGTAGTTTAATGCATGGTTATGTGATAAGCATGTTGGAATGATCATATGATATGTGAATGCATGTCTACGAGTATTAGTATCCATGTAGGCCCTGTTTAGCTTAAAGGGGTATATTTGTAAATTTAGCCCGTTGAGGGCATAAATTTGATTATATGTTATAATTGTGAGGACCACATTTGTAACGACCCAAAATCACTAATATGGCTTAAGGGCCTTGATTAGTGCGCCGGGAAGGCATAATTGGTTTATGTGTGAATTTATTGATTTAATGCATGATTATATGATAAGCATGCTTGATGATTATATGAATGTAAATGTGGTTAAATGTTATATCTGTGAGAACCACATTATTATGTGGGTAGATCTGTAGCATACGACTTGAGGCAATCCTAGGGAGCCAGTTAGCGGGAACCTAACCTAGGGTGCTCGGGATTGATTTCACCACCGTGCTTGGTGGAATTCGATGTCCTGGAAGCTGGCATTGTACCCGGAAACCCTTATTTGAATATTAATGGAATTTATTACCTTGGTTGTGACAAGGTGTTAAGCTAGGGCTCGGGAAGCGGATCGTGCTCGAGAGACGTCGCTTGTACACAGTGAACGTGGAAATTAAAGGTAAGAAAACTGCACCTGGTTATGTAATTATTGTTGACGGTAAGAACTCGTCAATGATTGATGGTTAGAAAACTTTAATCTCTATACTATAGAAAGCTTTGAATTAGATAGGAAGAACTCTAATCAACAGAAGGAAACTCAGGCCACAATGAAAACCATATATTTCTTAAGTCTCTTTCATACATTCAGTTTTCCAACCCCCTAGCCTGAGGGGTTGGAGCCTATTTATAGGGGGGGGGGGGGGCTCTATTGGCCCAGGATACAAACAAGTCCCAGACCACAGGGACGAACACAGGTACTCTGATAGTGTAGTGGCTCAGGGCGTAGTGGTGTCTACCCTGATGGTGTCAGAGTCGTGGCCTAGGACAAAGTACTGTCGGCTCTGGCGTATGGTCGGGGGTGTCCAAGTGGTACCACTACTCTTCGTACAGGTCCGTACCGCCACTACTCCTCAGACGCAGATCATAGGGTCGTGCCTCTGTTCTCTCCACAACTGTACGCCCCGTGTCAGCGCACGTGTTCCGTACTCGGTCATCCTCACCAATCCCCGTTCAATGCTCCATGTTTGTTTGGCATATCAACAAGGTTTCTCCAAGTGATCCCGTGCCTATGTCAAGGAGGCTTCAACCTATGCATGTCTTGAGAAGTCAAGGCGCCAGGGGTCAGGGCTGGCTTATGCGGATCGCATAGACACGAGGCTCGCAGCATGATCGCCGTGGCAAGGCCATACCCTCACATAGCGAGGGTACCTCGCGTAGTGAGGCTGGCCCTTTTCCCTCAGGTATAGGCATGGCTCGGGCGTCGCAACAAGGTAGCACCCTCGCATAGCGAGGCTGCCTCTCCTCCTCTCAGGTGCAGCGTCGTGAGGCTAGGGGCACGGATGCCACAAAAAAGCCCCACCCTCGCATAGCGAGGGTGCCTCGCGTAGCGAGGCTGACCTTCTTCTCCCGAGTGCAGGTGGGGCTTGATGCCTGAGGGGTCAAGGCGTATGCTGATGGCCATCCGAGGACTCTCGCATAGCGAGGGTGGCGTTTGGTTTGGCGGGTGGCCAAGGGCCCTCGCATAGTGAGGGTGGCTCTCTTAGCCCAACTCCTTCAACGGCGTGTGATATCCTCGTCCCCTTATACGTGCACTAAGTAGCATGTAGGATGCCTCGTAGCATAGAGCTTCACTGGTGAAATAAAATTCACAAAGGAAAACTTTCCACATTTACACTTCCCCCCGAGTCTATAAGTATACTTTTAAGTGTGCTTCTAGACTCTCTCTATTTCTCTTGCTTGACAGGTATGGCCACCCTTGGGGGACTTAGCTTTGGAAATTTTTCAACGTCGCTCGAAGAAGTACGAGGTGAGGTTTGGTTTTGTGTTTAGTGTCCAAAGGAACACGACAACCACCTAACACTTGGGGGATCCATGAAAGTTCCTAAGGTTGCATAAGGACTAATCATCCTCAATCACAGATCCCAAGGTTCGAAGCCACTTGTCCACACCAAGACTTGCCTAGCCAAGTGGCATGCTCTCCAACTTATTTTCGCGAGTTCGAGGGTTCTATCTTCCTCCAAAGCATTCTTGAGGTGCCCTTTCTTCTTTTTTTTTTTTTTTTGATCTGATGGCGATAATCTTTCCGGTGCACCTTGATTATACTTGTAAGGACACATTAACCCGTTGGGCTGTTGGGGTCCTTTTATATTCATTGCGCGCGCTTGTTATTTTTTTGCGAGAAGCGTCCTTCTCGTCCTTATACATAGTACTATTTTTTCCAAGGGTCCCTTGTAAGACCCTTTTTGGCTAGCCGGCTTAATGGCCGATCTAGACTTATTGGGTGATTCCCTCCTTACGGCTTCACCTCTTGGGGTGTCGGCCTTTAGTTAGAGGTCATCTTTTTAGACTGTTCTCTTGATATTCATAAGGGTAGCTACTCCTTTTGAATATAAGAGAGGTCTTTTTTTTTTTTTTTTTGCTCATGCCTCCTGTCCTACCCCCCCAAGTGCTTGGTGAGATTTAATTCAGCAGGCAGTTCGGTTGATGCTCGCATGAAAAAGAAAAAATCACATGTGAAGTTGTGAACATTTTTATTTATAGCAGTCAGATTACAGCAACATGCATATAGAAGGCTTACATCTACTTGGGGGTTATGTAGGTAACCTCTTTGATTCTCGTCTACTGAGATAGCCTATCCTGTGACAAACTAAACACAGCTGCTGCCTGTGCTGGGAGTGGAAGTCTTACTGGTAGTACTTCCTCAGGTGCTCCGCGTTCCATGCTCGGGTTATGATGGTGTCGTCCATGCGCGCCAGCTTGTAAGTGTTCGGGGGTATGCACTGAGCCACCTGGTAGGGCCCTTCCCAATTCGCCCCCAGCACTCCTGCGCCTGGGTCTCGCGTGTTAGGGAGTACCTTCCTTAGCACCAGGTCGCTAACTCTGAAAGTTCTCTCTCGCACCCTCGAATTGTAGTACCTTGCGGCGCATTGCTGGTATACTGCCACCCTCATTTGTGCTTTTTCTCTCTTCTCTTTGAGCATGTCTAAGCTTTCGGTCAGGGCTACGCAGTTGGCTTCGTCTCCATATGCCTGTACCCTGTGGGACTCGACTTGCATCTCGATTGGGAGCACGGCCTCGCACCCATAGGACAAGGAGAATGGGGACTCCCCAGTAGTCGTGCGTGGGGTGGTTCTGTAAGCCTACATCACATTTGGTAGCTCATCCACCCAGGCTCCCTTCATCTTTTCTAGCTTTGTCTTCAGGTTCTTCTTAAGGACCCTGTTTATGGCCTCCACTTGCCCATTGGCCTGGGGGTGCACAACCGCGGAGAAACTTCTCCTTATGCCCCTTTCCCTACAATATTCATCGAAAGCTCCTCCCTCGAACTGGGTACCATTGTCGGAAATAATCTTGTAGGGTATTCCATATCTACAAACAATGAACTTGTTGACGAAAGAGGTGATGTGCTTGGCGGTTATCTTCACAAGGGGTTCTGCCTCTACCCACTTAGTGAAATAGTCCACGGCCACCACTGCGTACTTCGCTCCACCCCTGCCTGTAGGAAGAGCGCTGATTAAGTCTATCCCCCAGATAGCGAAGGGCCAGGGGCTGGTCATGCTGGTCAGTTCGCTTGGGGGTTTTCGAGGGTAGTTGGCGTGCCTCTGGCATTTTTCGCATTTCGTGGCAAAGTCATGTGCATCTTTCTCCATGGAGGGCCAGTAGTATCCTTGTCTCATGGCCTTCCTAGTCGTGGAGGGTCCGCTCTCGTGGTTGCCGCACTCTCCCTCATGTATCTCATGTAACACTTTCAACACCTCCTCCTCTTCCACACACCGCAGGAGTGGCATTGAGAATCCTCTTTTGTAAAGGACCCCATCTACCAGGGTGTATCTTGCGGTCTTGTACACCAACCTTCGGGACTCGTTTTTATCTGTAGGCAAGGTTCCTTCTTCCAGGTACCTCTTGATTGGCTCGGTCCATGATTCCCTTGGGACACCAATCATGTGCACGTCCGCACCTTCGATGCTGGGCTTGGGTAAGTATTCCACGGGTATTGACTCCTGGATATCACCATCCTTGGTAGACGCCAGCTTTGCGAGTGCATCGGCATGGGTATTCTTTTCTCTGGGGATTTGCTCTATATTATATGTCACCAACCGTCCTAGATAGCCCTTCACCTTCTCCAAGTAGGCTGCCATCTTGGGTCCCCTTGCCTGGTACTCCCCCTTTACTTGGCATACTACCAATTAAGAGTCATTGAAGATATGAAGGCGCGTCACTCTTAGTTCCTGGGCCAAACGCAGGCCAGCTAGGAGCGCCTCGTACTCTGCCTCATTATTGGAGGCCTCAAACCCAAATCGGATTGCACAATACATTATGTGTCCCTCGGGCCCAGTCATCATGATGCCCGCTCCTGATCCTCCTTCATTTGATGCCCCGTCAACATTCAAACTCCACTCCTCCAAACCTCCTAGCTCTTCCTCCATAACAGGCTGCTCCCCTTCTTCATTCCTTCCTTTATTCGGCTGATGGGTGAGTTCTACTATAAAATCTGCCAACACCTGTCCATTGATGGAAGCTCTTGGAGTGTATACAATATCAAATTGACTTAGCTCGATCGACCATTTCATTAGTCTCCCCGAAGTCTCAGGCTTATGTAAGACCTGCCTCAAAGGATTATCTGTTAGGACCTCAATTGTATGTGCATGGAAGTAAGGCCTCAACTTCCTTGAAGCCACCACTAGTGCATAGGCAAATTTTTCGATCTCTGGATACCGGTTCTCCGCGTCCACCAAACGCTTGCTGATGTAGTATACGGGTTGCTGCTGCTTCTTCTCTCCCTTTACCAAGGCTGCGCTGATGGCATGCTCAGACACCGCTAAGTACAGGTACAGCTTCTCGCCCTTCTCTGGCTTTGCCAACAGGGGTGGCTTCCCTAGGTGCTCTTTCAGCTTGACAAATGCTTCCTCACATCTTTCATCCCAAGCGAACTTTTTGCTCCCTTTGAGGATGTCGAAGAATGGGAGGCACTTGTCGGTGGACCTCGAGATAAACCTATTAAGGGCCGCCACTCTTCCCGTTAGGCACTGCACCTCCTTCTTATTCTTTGGCGGGCTCATCTCTATTAGTGCCTTTATCTTGTCAGGATTGGCTTCGATGCCTCTGGAGTTGACCATGAAGCCCAAGAATTTTACTGAGGATACCCCGAAGGTGCACTTGACTGGATTCAACTTCATCCGGTATTTCCTGAGCGTGTCAAACATCTCACCAAGGTCTTTGTTGAGTTCTGCTGCTTCTTTGGTCTTCACTAGCATGTCATCCACATACACCTCCATATTCCTTTCTACCTGGTTGGCGAACATTTTATTCACCAACCTCTGATAGGTGGCTCCCGCGTTTTTGAGCCCGAAGGGCATCACCTTGTAACAGTAGAGCCCTTTGTCTGTAATGAATGACGTGTGCTCTTCATCTGCCAAATTCATTGGGATTTGGTTGTATCCTGAGTAGGCGTCCATGAAACTCAGTAACTCATGTCCTGCCGTCGCATCTACTAGCTGATCTATCCTGGGAAGTGGGAAGCTGTCCTTAGGGCAAGCTTTATTCAAGTTCGTGAAATCGACGCAAGTTCTCCATTTCCCATTCGGCCTCGGCACAAGTACTGGGTTCGATACCCACACGGGGTAGAAAGACTCACGGATGAACCCGTTGGCCTTCAACTTGTCAACCTCCTCCTTTAATGCTGCGTATCTTGTTGGGTCTAGCGCCCGCCTCTTTTGCCTAATGGGCCTTGCTTCTGGGGAGATGTTCAGGTGGTGGCACATCACACTGGGGTCTATACCCACCATATCCTCATGACTCCATGCGAACACGTCTAGATTATCTTTCAAAAATTTCATCAGCTCCTCCTTCACATCACCTTGCAGGCTCCTCCCTATCTTCAATTTCCTTAGGGGTTCCTTCGTCACCGTAACCTCCTCTACTTCTTCTACTGGTTCTGCTCTTGACTCGTCCACGACCCGAAGGTCCAGTTCCTGCGGACCCCCCGTGGGCATACGTAGCGCCTCATGTACCACCATGGCCATTGGCTCACGCGGTTTCACAGGCGCACGGAGTGAGGTGTTGTAGCATTCCCTTGCCTCTTTCTGTTCTCCCTTCATACTAGCGACCCCTCCTGGAGTTGGGAACTTGAAAACCAAGTGATATATTGAAGTTATGGCTTTCAATTCTCTTAGGGAGGGTCTCCCCAATATCGCGTTGAAAGCTGATGCACACTCTACTACAACAAAGTTAGACATTACTGTGGTCTGCCGGGGTCGCTCCCCCATGGTAAGCGTCAACCCGATCATTCCAAGGGGTTGTACTGAGTCCCCTGTGAATCCGTATAGGGACGACTGGCAGGGCTTCAGATGACGAATGCCCAGTCCCATCTTTTCCAAAGCAGGGCGATATAGGATGTCCACTGAGCTCCCGTTGTCCACTAGGACTCGATGCACACGCATATTTGCCAATTGAACTGTCAACACCAGCGGATCATTGTGGGGAAAGTGTACCCCCCGTGCGTCCTCCTCAGTGAAGGTGATCGAATCGTTTTCTCCCTTGAAGTTTTTCGGGGGTCGTTGTTCCAAACTCATGACACAGGGTGGTGGACTTCGCCTGGCTTCTCTGGCACACCGATCTCATCCTCTGCGGGAGTCCCCTCCAAACCCCGGACCTCCGAAAATAGTTCTCACTTCTCCCCGGATCTCTGGAGCGTCTCTTTGCGCCTTAGATATCACTGGCTCATCTTCCAACTTTGGCCTTTCTCTCCTGGGGGTGTTACTGGTGGAGTGTCTGGTCTTCCCGTCGTCTACTGGGACAGTGGTTTCCCGACCTTTCTTTTTCCTCTTGGGCAGGGTCACGTTCGACTTACCTTGCAACAGGCCATTCAGCACCTCCTGCATGTTCTCCAGGGTAGTCTCCAGTCTTTGGTTTTTACGGTGTAGCTCACGAATCTCCTCTTCATAGAAACGAGACTTAGAACTCGAGCTCACGGGATGGACCCGGGGTTGCTTATCATGTCTACGCGTCGAGGGGCCCGGGCCTTGCCGGCCGGAGTTCGGTACCTGTGGTGGTTTGGGAGGAGGGAACTCGTTGGCATTCCCGGGTGGTGCAGTAGTTGTCCTTGGAGGATTCTCACTGGGCGGGATGGCCGGTGACGAGGCCTCCCTGTCATTATCGTGAACCTCAGGGTCCCTTGGGGGCTCTACGTCTCAGGGTGGAGGTGAATCCTTCATGGAGGCCTCCAGCTGGACTCCGGTAAGGTGGACCTCCACCTCTCGAGGCTCCCTGAGTCACTTCGAACGTCTTGGCATTTCTCCTTGCCGGAAGTAATGGCAGAACAGTAGCTTGGTGCTTACGTTCCCACAGACGGCGCCAAACTGTTGACGGTAAGAACTCGTCAACGATTGATGGTTAGAAAACTTTAATCTCTATACTATAGAAAGCTTTGAATTAGATAAGAAGAACTCTAATCAACAGAAGGAAACTCAGGCCACAATGAAAACCATATATTTCTTAAGTCTCTTTCATACATTCAGTTTTCCAACCCCCTAGCCTGAGGGGTTGGAGCCTATTTATAGGGGGGGGGGCTCTATTGGCCCAAGATACAAACAAGTCCCAGACCACAGGGACGAACACAGGTGCTCTGATAGTGTAGTGGCTCAGGGCGTAGTGGTGTCTACCCTGATGGTGTCAGAGTTGTGGCCTAGGACAAAGTACTGCCGGCTCTGGCGTATGGTCGGGGGTGTCCAAGTGGTACCACTACTCTTCGTACAGGTCCGTACCGCCACTACTCCTCAGACGCATATCATAGGGTCGTGCCTCTGTTCTCTCCACAACCGTATGCCCCGTGTCAGCGCACGTGTTCCGTACTCGGTCATCCTCACCAATCCCCGTTCAATGCTCCATGTTCATTTGGCATATCAACAAGGTTTCTCCAAGTGATCCCGTGCCTATGTCAAGGAGGCTTCAACCTATGCATGTCTTGAGAAGTCAAGGCGCCAGGGGTCAGGGCCGGCTTATGCGGATCGCATAGACACGAGGCTCGCAGCATGATCGCTGTGGCAAGGCCATACCCTCGCATAGCGAGGCTGGCCCTTTTCCCTCAGGTATAGGCATGGCTCGGGCGCTGCAACAAGGTAGCACCCTCGCATAGCGAGGCTGCCTCTCCTCCTCCCGGGTGCAGCGTCGCGAGGCTAGGGGCACGGATGCCACAACAAAGCCCCACCCTCGCATAACGAGGGTGCCTCGCTTAGCGAGGCTGGCCTTCTTCTCCCGAGTGCAGGCGGGGCTTGATGCCTGAGGGGTCAAGGCGTACGCTGATGGCCATCCGAGGACTCTCGCATAGCGAGGGTGGCGTTTGGTTTGGCGGGTGGCCAAGGGCCCTCGCATAGTGACGGTGGCTCTCTTAGCCCAACTCCTTCAACGCCGTGTGATATCCTCGTCCCCTTGTACGTGCACTAAGTAGCATGTAGGATGCCTCGTAGCATAGAGCTTCACTGGTGAAATAAAATTCACAAAGGAAAACTTTCCACATTTACAATTACAATGGAACTAAGGGTTCCCTAATATGTATGCTTGAAAGGATGGCATTATGCCATGTAAACAGTAACCCAACGGCCTAAGAGTGCCAAGGTTACACTAGTGCACAGGGCGCGGCTCAACCACTGGTAGCCGAGGACAGCCTATTATGCACTGAGCTCGGTTTAAGCGTGCTGGAGTTAGTGGGGTAAATAGAGGGTGCGGCCTAAGTTGTCGGCCCTGTTAATCTTGTAACTTGATTGTTATTTATGCTTGGTTGCAGCTTTGATTCTGAATACGTGCTATGTGGTTAGTATGAGTGTTAAGTGTTTGATCATGCTTAAAGGATTAATCATCTGTTATTGTTGTTTATGATGCATATTATGTTTTCTTTCTGGGCCGCGACTAATGGGTTCTACATGGTGCAGGTAAAGGCAAGGGCAAACTTGATCAGCCCTGACTTGAAGAGCTCTGTGAGCTGAATGTACATGACCAGCTGCTCAGCCGCCACGGTTGAGGGGAAGGCAGGAATAGGGGAACCTGAAATGTCTGTTTTGCCTTAGAATGGATGATGGTTGTCTGTATTTTGGAGATTCTATAAACCGTCTTTTAAACACTGTTACTTTTTGGGATCCCTTGTGTAATACTGTTTAATTATATAAAATGTGTCTTTTGAAACCAAAACCCTTTTTAACCCTAGCACATTCATGGTTAGTGACACGTTTTTAATTAAATGACTTGATTAGAAAGTCCTGCACCTTTATAAGTACACAGTGTAGCGGTCTTGGCTATCCAGGGCGTTACAACATTATTATGTGGGTGTATCTGCAGCATGCGACTTGAGGCGACCCTATGGAGCCAGTTTGCGGGAAAGTCACAACGGGGCCTAATACTTGGCTCGGGGCGAGTCAAGGGGTATTTTGGGTATTAGGGGATTATCTGGGTTTTCGAGTTATGGAAATAAATAATTGGAGATATATTTGAGGTTAGGAAGCTTAGGTGGGAATACTGGGGAAATTTACCATTTTGCCCTCGGGGACGTTTTTTGTATCCCGAGCCTCAGGATTGACTTAATCAATTAAGGATAGATTAAACAAAACTCAGAAAGTGGTAGAACAAGGCCAAACCGACCCTTCTCTCTCTTCTCTCTCTTTTCTCACTCTCTCAAAGTAAACCACAAAACTAAGAGAAAATTGGCTGGGAACTCAGAGAATTTGAGCAGGGACTTTAGAGATTAGCTCAGGGTTAGCTAAAGGATCTAATCAAGAGTTGAGTTAAGTTCTGAGTTATACCTTTGGTGGTTAAATTCTGTAGATATGGTTGAATTCTAAGAGTTCTTTGGTTTGAATTTAAGGTTGAAGTGAGGCTAAAGACCTGGGAGTTAGCTCAATAATTACTTGGAGTATTGGTTCTTCAGTGAAGGTAAGCTTCAATTTATGGTTTAGTGTTTGAATTCTGTGTTTTATTTGCTGGGTTTTGGTGTTCTTGAGCTTATGTATTTCAGAGATTAAAATGTTATTTTGATGAGTTTCTATACTAGGTTTTTGCTCGGTTATGTTGCTGAAAACATGTTAGAATGTTTGTGACAATTGGATTGTATCATTAGGATGGTTTTGGGTGGATTTGAGTGAGGTTTGAGTGTTCAAAATGGTGGATTTTCTGGGTTTGAAGGGGTCGGGTCGCGGCTCAGTTCTTGGTGTGTCGCGACCCTTGGAAGCAGATAGATGCTGGGGAAGAACGGCGGGCCGCGACATGGGGAGTGTTGGGCTGCAGCCCGTGTCTAGTTTTTGGTGAGACTGGGCCTCTGTTCAGGGGAAAGTCGTGGTATAGGAGGCTCGGGCCATGGCTCTTAAGGGCATTTTTGGCCTTTTGGAGTTTTTAAGCACGAGAACCTAACCAGGGTGCTCGGGATCGATCCCACTACCGTGTTTGGTGGAATTCGATGTTCTGGAAGCTAGAACTTTATCCAGAAACCTTCTTACAATTATTAATGGAATCCCTTATCATGGTTGTGACTAGGTATAAGCTAGGGCTTGGGAAATGGATCGTGCTCAAGGGGCATCTCTCATAATCAGAATACTTGGAAATTAAAGGTAAGAGAACTTCACCCGATTGTGAATTTATAATGGGACTAAGGGTTCCCTATTCTTGTATGCATTATGAAAGTTTGTATTATGCCATGAGAATATTAAACCAACAGCCTAAGAGTGCTGGAGTTTACATTGGCGCCCAGGGCGCGACTCAGCCATTGGTAGCTGAGGACAGTTAATATTCATTGAGCTCGATTAAAGCAAATCAGAATCAGTGGGTTAAATAGAGGGTGCGACCTAAGGGTGTTGACCCTCATTATTGTGTGATCTGATTATCATTGTTAACTGTTGAATATGACGTGCTGAATAGCTGAGTATTTGCTTGTGGATTCTTGGTTATGTCTATGAGTTATGTGATTAATGTGGATTGCTATGTGTATGAACATGCTTAAAGAGTTATTTGATTATTATCATTGTTTGTGCTATGATGTTATGTTTTCTTGCTGGGCCTTGGCTCACGGGTGCTACGTGGTCCAAGTAAAGGCAAGGGTAAGCTTGATCAGCCCTGATTTGGAGAACTCTAGAGGCGGAATATACATGACTAGCTTCTCAGCCGCCACAGTTGAGGGTGGGACAGGAACAGGAGGACCATAAATGTCTATTTTTCCCTTAGAGTGGCTAGCGGTTGTTAATACCTTCAAATTTTGTAAACTAACTTTCAAGCGTTGTTTCTTTTTGGATCCCTTGTACGAAACACTTAATTATATGACATGTGTCTTTTACGACCAAAACCTTTTAACCCTAGTTCATTAATGGTTCGAGTGACACATTTTCAACTAAAGACTTGATTAACAAGTCATGCACCTTTATAAATACACAGTGTAACGGTCTTGGCTACCAAGGGCGTTACAATTACTCTCTATGGCAACTATCTGAGACTGTTGCGGTAGAATTGTTTGACTAGTGTACTTTGGAACGGTTCATTATGTCATAATTAGGTATTCTTAGTGCAATGATATCTAGTAATATGACCGGGACCAGATCCCCTTGTGAAATCTATATTGTATCAACTGAAAACCTATTATATAACTATCTGAGACTCTGCGATACTGTTTGTCTTCTTGGTGAATATGGACACGAGAACTTTTCCTTATGTCATGATTTGGTATGCTTGGTGCAATTTTATTTAGAAATTAAGATCTTTTGTAATAAAATCGGAAGTGGATCAACTTCTAAAGTCACAACTCAGTATTAGTCTGTAGGATAGCTATTTGAGACTCTAGTTGTAGTATTGGTTATCACTGTGACTAGTGTAGGTAGGAACATTCCTGTAGGTCATAATTAGGTCTACTTAGTGCAATGTTATCTAGTAATTTTTTTTGGGATCGAATCCCCTTCTAAATTCACTACAATGCCTTACTCTCTAGTGCAAATATCTGAGACTGTTGCGGTAGTATTGTTTGAATAGTGTACATTTGTACGATTCATTATGTCATAATAAGGTATGCTAAGTGCAACGTTATCTAGTAATATTAGCTTGTAAAGTATCTATTGTATCAATTGAAAACCTATTATACATCTATCCCAGACTCTGCGATACAATTTGTTTTCTAGTCGAATATGGACATGAGAACTTTTCCTTCTGTCATGATTAGGTTTTCTTGGTGCAATGATATTTAGTAATTAAGGTCTTTAGTAATATATGATCGGGATCAGATCACCTTCTAAAGTCACATCTCTGTATTATTCTATAGGATAACTATTTGAGACTCTAGTGGTAGTATTGGTTATCACAGTGACTAGAGTAGGTAGGAACGGTTCTCTACGTCATAATTAGGTCTACTTAGTGCAATGTTATCTATTAATATTTTTTCGGGAATTAATCCCCTACTAAATTCATTACTATGCCTTACTCTCAAGGGAAACTATCTGAAACTATTGTGGTAGTATTGTTTGACTAGTGTACCTTGGAACGGTTCATGATGTCATAATTAGGTACGCTTAGTGTAATGTTATCTTGAAATATTAGCTTGGGACTTGATCCCCTTGTAATGTCTCTATTGTATCAACTGAAAACCTATTATACAACTATCCGAGACTCTGCAATACTATTTGTTTTCTAGGTGAATAGGAACATGAGAACTTTTCCTTATGTCATGATTAGTTATCCCATGTTCAATGTTATTTAGTAATTAAGATCTTAAATAATATCTGATCGGGGTTGAATAACCTTCTAAAGTCAACTTTGTATTACTCTATAGAATAACTATTTGGGACACTAGCGTTAGTATTGGTTACCACAGTGACTAGGGTAGGTTGGAATGGTTCTCGAATACATAATTTGGTTTTCTTAGTGCAATGTTATCAAGTAATATGTTTTCGGGATCGGATGCCCTTCTAAATTCAATAGTATGTCTTACTCTCTAGGGAAACAATCTGAGACTGTTGCGACAGTATTGTTTGACTAGTGTACATTGGAATGATTCATTATGTCATAATTAGGTAAGCTTAGTGCAGTGTTATGTAGTAATATTATCTCGGGACTTGATCCCCGTGTAAAGTCTCTATTGTATAAACGGAAAAACTATTATACAACTATCTTAGACTCTGCGATACTATTTGTTTTCTAGAGTAATACGAACATGAGAACTTTTTCTTATGTCATGATTAGGTATGCTTGGTGCAATGTGATTTAGTAATTAAGATATTTAGAATATAAGATCGAGATTGGATCACCCTCTAAAGTCACAACTCTGTATTACTTAATAGGATAACTATTTAAGACTCTTGCGGTAGTATTGGTTATCACGATGATTCGGGTTGGTAAGAACGGTTCTCTAGGTCATAATTAGGTCTAATTAGTGCAATGTTTTCTAGTAATATTTCTTCGAGATCGAATACCCTTCTAAATTCACTACTATGTCTTACTCTCTAGGTCAACTATCTAAGACTGTTGCGGTAGTATTGTTTGACCAGTTTATGTAGGAATAGTTCATTATGTCATAATTAGGTATGCTTAGTGCAATGTCATCTAGTAATATTAGCTCGGGGCCGGATCCACTTGTAATGTATCTATTGTGTCAACTGAAAACCTATTATAAAACTATCCGAGACTCCGCAATACTATTTGTTTTCTAGGTGAATATGGACGTGAGAACTTTTCCTTATGTTAGATTAGTTATCGCATGTGCAATGTTATTGAGTAATATAAGATTAGGATTGAATCACGTTCTACAGTAAACTTTGTATTACTCTATAGAATAACTATTTGAGACACTAGCGGTAGTATTGGTTACCACGGTGACTAGGGTAGGTTGGAACGGTTCTCGAATTCATAGTTAGGTTTTCTTAGTGTAATGTTATCAAGTAATATTTTTTCGGGATCGGATGCCCTTCTAAATTCAATACTATGCCTTACTCTCTAGGGCAGCAATTTGAGACTATTGCTGCAGTATTGTTTGACAAGTGTACGTTGGAACGGTTCATTATGTCAGAAGTAGGTATGCTTAGTGCAATGTTATATAGTAATATTATCTCGGGATCGGATCCCCTTGTAAAGTCTCTATTGAATAAACTGAAAAGTATTATACAACTATCCAAGACTCTAGGATACTATTTTTTTTCTAGGTGAATACGAACGTGAGAGCTTTTCCTTATGTCATGATTAGGTATGTTTGGTGCATTGTTATTTAGTAATTAGGAAATTTAGAAATATAAGATCGGGATTGGATATCCTTCTAAAGTCAAAACACTATATTACTCTATAGGATAACTATTTGAGACTATAGCAGTATTATTGGTTATCACGGTGACTAGGGTAGGTAGGAATGGTTCTCTAGTTCATAATTATGTCAAATTAGTGCAATGTTTTCTAGTAATATTTCTTCGGGATCGAATACCCGTCTAAATTCACTACAATGCCTTAATCTCTTGGGAAACTATGTGAGACTGCTACGGTAGTAATGTTTGACTAGTGTGTTGGAAAACTTATACATGATCTTTATATATTTTCATGCAGATCTAATATTAAACAAGTTAATATGAGACAACCTTGAACATATTTCTAAAATTGAATTCAAAGAGAGATAATGATAAGAATACTTACATTATACGCAGCGGAATAATAGAGTCCTTCAGTAAATTTCTCTAACCCTTGTATCCTTTCTGTCGTAGAGTATTACCAAGAAACTTAGCCGATCTTGAATTTTCTTCACAGTGTTCCAAAGTATCCTTAGAATCACCTAGACTAGAGTGGGAAATTCTCAACACATGAGATGGATACTGGGAGAAGAAGGGAAAAGAACAATGAGGGTTAGAAATTTACTTATGTTTAGAGAGAATCTAAAACCTATCAGAAACTTGTGATTCAAGTTGTGATTTCAACTCTCTCTTAGCATTCCTTTTATAGACTCAGTTATGTCATTTATTTAATTAAAAATTCAATAAAGTAATAGCCAATAATCAGCCCTACGTCGAAATTATCATGGCCTTTAGGCTCATGAAATTTCCCATTTGATTATAAGCCCATTAGACTTAAAATCAAGAACTGTATTATTTTCTATTAATTTAATTAAATAAATAATTCTTCAAATAAATTAATTATTTATAATTTGAACCTTGGTTTAAACTTATTTATTAATTTACATACCAATTTATCTTAATTAATAAATATGACCTAATTTTTCTTTTCTTCTCTAAATTATATAACTTTATGAAACTATCCAAAATATACCTAGTCAACTTTGATAATTCTAAATGATAATTAAATCAATTAATGGAGAGTATCTACATGATTTTATCCAAGGTACAGTGGGGACAATGGGCCTATGAAATCAAGCTCCAATAAGTTATCATAAATCTAACAAATAAATTTACTAACTTATTAATTCCTCATGACTCCACTAAAAACTCGAAATTGCACTCTTGAATTCATAGAACGCTCTATAAGCAATATAGATACGTTATTAATTATCCATTGTTACAACAATAATTGTGGCTCAATTATTTATAGACGGTCTACAATGAAATGGGACTAAAATATCGTTTTACCCCTCATTGTATTTTATCCTTAAAACACTTAGTTCCTTGTAAATGATATTTCAATAAACTAATATTAATTACTGAAATGAGATCTCTATCATTTAGCACCTTGAACCAAACTAAAACGAAACCATCGTTTCACTTTTTCATCAGAAGCTATAGATGTGCATATCTATGATTAACACTCCCACTTAATTATACTACCAAGCTCCCAAGATGTATGTAGGGGCTAGTCGGTAGGGTAAGCTGGTAACGAACATGTCAAAGAACTCAAATAATACAACCAGTTAGAATACTATCCACTCAGAATTGAGACTGAATTGACCTATGATCAACTATATGATATGACTAGAATAGATAATAACGGTATGTTTACTTATCCTAGCTATTGTCAATATAGGTCTTGTCCGATGTAACAAATACATCCGATCTTATCTACTTTGCTAATGTTTTGGAAAGAACATAACACTGCAATGTGTAAGTAGATCATATCGTAGATTGGCAAGTCAGTGTAAATCTTGTGCACTGACTAACCATAGGAATAACTTATATTTCAACATATAATCATATTTATATTCCATTGTGATTACGTCACTATAAATATGATTAGCTATATGCTCGGGATTTAATAGAAGTTTGTATTAAACAAATAATCATGAAAATAAAACATGTGTGCCAATTGATTGACCAAGTTAAAAAATAATTTCTATACTTTTATTGATAATAAATGAGATTACAAAGAAATTGAGTTTTAATTAGGGGATAAAACCCCAACAAACTCTCACTTGCACTAATTGGAACTAATGCCTTAATTCTACTAATCTCATTTCCTTGATATGCTTATCAAATGTAGCTTATAGCTCCTGTATTGTCACAAAACAACACAAGCAGTTTATCCATTTCTAGAATAACACCTAGATCTGAATAGAACTTCTTTAGCCAGAATTTTTCCTTAGCTACTTTTGACGTGGCTATGTACTCAGCCTCCATGGTGGAATCTAAGATTGCAGATTGCTTTACACTTCTCCATATCACAGCTCCACCCCCAAGAGTAAACACCATTCCAGAAGTAGAGCTCCTATCGTCGACATCAGTCTGAAAATCTGAATCGGTGTAGCCTACAGGGTTCAGAACACCACCCTTGTGGACTAACATATAATCCCTAGTCCGCCTTAAATACTTCAGGATATGCTTAACTTCTATCCAATGTTCCGGTCTTGGGTTTGACTGATACCTGCTCACTATTCCCACTGCATAGCAAATATCTTGTCTAGTACACAACATGACAAACATCAGACTTCCAACTACAGATGCGTAATGAACTTTTCTCATTGAATCTTCCTCTTCAGGAGTCTGAGGAGACTGCTTCTTTGAAAGATGAATTCCATGGAGGGACGGTAAACGTCCTTTCTTGGAATTTGTCATTGAGAAACATTCAATGATCTAGATACCTAGAACATAACTTGCTTCACTCAAATCCATGGAGGGACAGTAATAGTCTGTTCTTTTTAACCCTAATGATCTAGATACCTAGAACATAACTTGCTTCACCCAAATCCCTCTTGAATTGAGTGCTTAGCCAATTCTTCACATTTGACAATTTCTTAACATTGTTTCCAATGAGTAAGATATCATCTACATAAAGAACTAGGAATACCACTATTTGATTTGCCTTTAGTTGGTAAACACAAGGCTCATCAATATTTTGTTCAAAGCCATAGGTTTTGATTATTTCATCAAACCTAAGGTTCCAGGAACGAGAAGCTTGCTTAGTTCCCTAAATGGACTTATTCAACTTGCAAACTTTTCCTTCTTGTTCATCTACTTTAAATCTTTCTGGTTGATCCATATAAATGACTTCATCAAGCTTTCCATTAAGAAAAGATGTCTTGACGTCCATTTTCCATATCTCATAGTCGAAAGTGGCTGCTATGGATAGGATGATGCGAATGGACTTGAGCATGGCTACTGGACTAAAAGTTCCCTCATAGTCCACACATTCTCTTTGGATATAACCCTTTGCCACAAATTGAGCTTTATAAGTCTTGATATTTCCATCAACACTTCATTTCTTCTTGTAGATCTACTTGCACCAAATGGCCCTAAAGTCACTAGGTGCTTCCACAAGATCCCAGACGGAGTTTGAGTATATGGACTCCATTTCTTGTTTCATGGCTTCGAGCCATAGTTCCTTTACAGAGCTAGCCATTGCCTATTTGAAAGACAATGGATCATCATCACTAGTGTAACCAACAACCATATTGGTTTCACCATCCAAACCATAGCGACCTGGGTTCCTAGAAACCCTCCCACTACAACGAGGCTCAATGACTGTTTGATCAAGAACAGTGGTACTTTCTTCATTTAAATCGACTTGCGTCGGTTGGACATGAAGAGTGAGAATTTCATCATCAACTCACATTGAAGACGATGGAACATTGGGTGGAGTCAATTATTTAACCATCTCCTCTCAGCTACTTTGCTCCATAGTTTGAAGTTTTGAACATAGTCATTTTCCAAAAAAGCAGCATTTGTAGAAGTAAACACTTTCTTTTCTGAATGACTATAGAAAAGTCCACCCCGAGTACCTTTAGGATAGCAACAAAACATGAAAACTTCAGTTCAAAGTTCTAGCTTTCCTTCCATTTTCCTCAAGACATGGGCGGGACACCCCCAGATTCTATAATGGCGTAAACTAGGTTCACCTCCATTCCAGCATTCTAAAGGTGTTTTGGGGATTAATTAGATGGCACGAAATTGAGAATGTCGTTCGCAGTTTCAATTGCATGTCACTGGAACGAAGTTGGTACAGTTGAGTAACTTAGCATGCATCTAACCATTTCCAATAAAGTTCTGTTCTGGCATTCCGTTACACCATTTTGTTGCGGAGTACTCGGGGCAGTAAGTTTTGATAAAATCCCAAGTTCAGTTAAATGATCTTGGAACTGTATATCCAAATATTCTCCACCCCTGTCAGATCGCAAGATCTTTAACATTTTATCTAATTGGTTCTGAGCCATTGCTAGGAATTCCTGGAACTTTGAAATTTTTTTTGGTTTCCTATGCATTAGGTAAAGACATGAGTATCTAGAGTAATTGTTAATGAAAGTGACAAAATACTCAATACCACCCATGGCTTGTACATTCAAAGGTCCACAAACATCTGAATGCTATCACCATTTGCAGAGACAAGATTCACAAATAGGTAATTCACCTAAGGTGAGTTCCCTCAAAGTCCCGTCCTTTGTAAGTCTTTGAATCCTATCATAGCCAATGTGACCTAGTCTCAAGTGCCATAAATACGTCATATTATCGTTATCAGTCGTTTGACGTTTATTGGTCCTAGGTTTAGTTACTTTGAAAAAATCATTGTTGAAAGCGAGGGGTTCCTTAGGTCACAAAATATAAAGCCCATTTTCCAAACATGCAATACATAATTGTGATCCACTGAAAGAAATAGATATATTAGAACTTGTGAAATTTATAACAAATTCTTCTAATTGCAACATGGAAACTGAAATTAAATTTCTACTAAAATTCGGAATAAAAAATACATCATTTAAAATTAAATTTTTTTCCAAACTTTAGAAGAGTTCTTCTTCTATCTTGGATCGCAACGAACGCTCCGTTCCCAACTCTAAGCTTTAAGTTGCCTTCGTCCACTTCCTCCCACGATTCAAGAAGCTGTAAAGAGTTACAAACATGGTTAGTAGATCCAGAATCAATAATCCAAGCAGATTTATCATTCTCTAAAACATATGTTTCTAAGATATATGAACTATAATCATTACGTTTCTTTTTAGCTGCTAGAAACTTGGGGCAATCCTCCTTCCAATGCCCCTTCTCTTATAAGTGAAAACACTTACCTTTACCTTTCTTGTTTTTCTTGTTCTTCCCCTTAGGTGTCTATGCATTTGGTTGTGCACTCGTCTTTGTAGCCTTTGCAGGCTTGGGGTTGTTTTTTTGTGCACCTTTCCTCTTGTTTCCAGCTTTCGAAGATGAAGCTTGGTTAGTTTCAGTCTTAGCTGATCAGCAGTAGTAGTAGTAGTAGTTGTCTTCTTTTCCCCTCCCTTATTTGGTCCACCCATGATAGACACAAAAGTCTGAAGCTCGTTCATGAGCTGCGTTAGAACATAGTTGAGTTTATTCAACACATAGTTGGTGGTGAACGGCAGGAAAGCTGGAGAGAGACGGTTGAGTATTAAGCCAACTTGAGTTTCCTCATCTATTGTTGCTCCATGCAGTTTATCTTTCTGAAAGTAGTTTATCATTTTGATCAAATGATCACAGACATGTTGAGAAGGTGTCATTCGAGCATTGCCATATTTCTTGGTGGCCTCAAAACGAGTCTACGCTGACTTGGCACCAAACATTTCTTGGAGCTAATCCATGATTTCGTAGGCCGTCTCGACATTCTCCATCTTTGTCTTGAGAATGTCGAACATACTAGTCAACATGTAGTACCGTGCCTTGTTGTTAGCTGCCTACCAACGCTCATACTTATCCCCCAAAGATTTGGTAGCTCCTTCACTTGGAACTTCCGGGGATTCCTCAGTCATGACGAACTTGGAGTTGTTACCAATCAACACAATATTGATGTTTTGCTTCCAATTAATAAAGTTTTCTCCAGTGAGTTTCTCCATCCAAAGTTGAGAAAGGATGGGAGTAAACACAACAATGATTATACTAAAAATTATCAATAAAATAGAAATCAATCACTTTTGCTAAATAAAACTCCTATTCACACAAATTTCAAGAAATAACACAACATATACCAAAAATATGTTAGATATGAGAAAAAAAAATACCAAAATAATCATATCTCTATTTCTTTAGGTTTTTTACTAATATATGATATCCTTGTCCTAGTTGGCGAGAGTCAAAAATACCACTAGTTAAATAAAGTTGTAAACTTATTTTATAATATGCACCATTATTAACAACCTACTATTCGATCAAAATAAGAAAACAAAATCTTTTATTTTATGAGCTAGACCCACGGTTTCGATAATCAAAGATTTTGTCCTAGAAGTCACCATAGGGGTGAGTCTAGTAGAATTTGACCTATAATTATCTATCTTTCAAAATCTAACATTATCAAAATAACTAATGAACACCTTCCGTAGGGGGACGAATCAAAGTGTCTCAAGGCCTCATTAAGCTATTGACATTGTTAATTCAATGGTGGAGATTGAATATAATTATTAAAATAAGCTCATTATAAAATAATATTTTTATTATTTATGTTTAGAAAATTAATGAGTATGGTTCTCCAAAAATTTGAATAAATTAAATTTTTAAAACCAAAGTCCTATAATTTCCTACTAATTATAAAGGGCCACTTTGAAACAAATTCCATTAATTAAGAATTAATTTTTTGCTAATCAATATTTAGGTTTAACTAATATAATGAACCTATACAATTAAGTCAAACTCATGTAAATGGGCGTTAACTATTGGGCTTGTATGGAGGACAGCTTGGTCCAGTACGTCGTTCCCACTACAAGGTCCAAAAGACATGAATTTAAACATTCGTTTTATTAATTGTTATTAATTTATTAGGTCCACTATAGTCATGCAAATCAAATGGACCTTCACAAGTGGAACCACCAACAAGAGAGGAATTTAAACTTTACATTTTCTAATGGGTCCAAATAAAACATATCATTTTATGAATATTTTATTTGGAAAAATCCATATATTTAGCAAACATATGGGCCACTATATGCATCTAAGCCCAATTACAAAAGTACCACATATAGTGCAAAAATACCACATATAATTGGATGGGCCTAATCTTGTTACTATATGAGCAATTCTATGAATTTATGCAAAAATACCACAATTTATTTCATTTGCAAAATTACAACAATTAATTATCTATAATTTATCAAAAAAATTTAATTAATTAAATTTTTACAAAAATAAGTCAATTTAAATGAAATTGATCAACAATTAACAAAAGTTAATTTAAATTTCATTTATCAACAATCAACTTGGTTTTAGGTTAATTTGAAAAATATTAATTTAATTTAAATAGGTTATATCAACAATTAACCAATGTTAATTTAAATCCCATCAACAAATATTTTAATAATTGGTTGAAAAAATTAATATTTTTCAAAATTTAATCAATTTTAAAATTTAAAATCAATATCTTAACTGTTTTTCAAAAAAATATCTTGTGTTGTTACAACAATAATCTAATATTTTAACTATTTAAAAAAATAAAATATTAATAGTTATAATAACCCGAAAATATCTTAAAACATTTAAACAAATTCAAATATCCATGAAAATATCTAACAAAAAATTTTCAAATTTTAAATAATTTAAATATTAAAAACTATAGAATAAACAAATATTTATATTTTCAAATAAATATTTAATAAAAATAACAATTATTTAAAAGAAAATATCTTAAATATCTGATATCTTAATTCTAATATTTTAATATATTAATATATTTAAAATTAAGTTGTTCGTCTATTTTTAAATTTGAATTTAAATCTTTGTAGAAAATATCTAATTATATAAATCTCAAATAACAAAAATATCTTATTTTAAAACAATATTTTTAAATGATAAAATAAATCTGATATTTTTGACATTGATTATAAATAATCAATTTTCACAATTTTATTTAAAAAAAAATTGGGATGAACAGTTTGCTGGCTGGTGACGCGCACGTGCAGGAGTGGGCGACGCCGAGGGACGCACGTAGGCGGGTGGGGCAGCGCGCGCGGAAACTCACAAGTGGCTGACGGTGTGTGCAGTGGCGAGCGAGGGTGCTGGCAGCCAAGCCAAACAAATTTTGAAATTTTTTTTGTGCAATTTTTCAAACCAAAACAATTTTCTAATTAATTTTTAACATGTTTTACACAAAATAAAGCATATATAAAAATTAATGGCATAGAAAACACAACAAAATAGCATAAAATTACTAATAATCACATGGAATTCAATATGATTCATATAATCATGAAATCCATCAAATTACTCAACACATCATCTAATTAAATTTTTAACATGTTCATGCATGAAAATAAAGATTATTAAAGGCTCTGAGGCCAGTTGTTGGGAAACTTATACATGATCTTTATTTATTTTCATGTAGATTTAATATTAAACAATTTAATATGAGACAACCTGGAACATATTTCTAAAATTGAATTCAAAGAGAAATAATGATAAGAATACTTACATTATATGCAGCGGAATAATAGACTCCTTCCTTCAGTTTCTCTAACCCTTGCATCCATTCTGTAGCATAGTATTACCAAGAAACTAAATCGATCTTGAATTTTCTTCACAGTCTTCCAAAGTATCATTAGAATTACCTAGACTAGAGTGGACAATTCTCAACACATGAGACAGATACAGAGAAAAGAACAATGAGGCATAGAATATGACTTATGTTTAGAGAGAATCTAAAACCTATCAGTATCTTGTGATTCAAGTTGTGATTTCGACTCTCTCTTATCATTCCTTTTTATAGAATCAATTGGGTCATTTATTTAATCAAAAAATAAATAAAATAATAGCCAATAATCAGCCCTAGATCTAATTTATCATGGGCTGTAGGTCTCGTGAAATTTCCTATTTGATTATTTAGTGCACCAAATTTTTTTTTTGTAGATTATTTAAATTTTGTGATTTATTTTTTTATTTTTATTTAAATGTTAAGTGTGATGACTTTTTTTATTTAAATGTTGTTTATAGTTGTTGTTTGTCTTATTTGATTGTTTGTTATTTTATTTAATTGTTAAAATTGTTTAGTATAATCTTTTTGAATTTAATTGGTTGTTTGGTTATTTATTTTAATATGTGAATAATTGTGTAACATGTTTATTTTACCGTTAATTTTATATTTTAAATAAGTGTGACAATTGATGTGATTATGTGAGATTTGGTTGAATGCACTAAGGTGCATGATAGATAGTAATGTACCCTAGTGATCTAGTGTGTGCAAGTACATGGCAATAAGGTGCACATGTGTGGATTTTCAACACATTTTAAATTACCATATATTATATATAATTGATTGATTTTATTTAAATGAAAGAAAAATAAATAAAAAGGAAGAAAAGAGGCAAGTAAGTGGCGTGTAGCACATTATGGGATTGATTGATATGTTTTCCAATTTTTTATTTTATTTTTGTGTGAATAAAGTTAGATTGGATAAGATAATCAATTTGGGGAAATCACCATTATTCCAATCAATTATCATAAAAGCAAAATTAAAATTAAATTAAAGGAAAATAGAGAAGAAAGGAAACTTACCATTTCCTTTTAGTGGTGGCTTTATGGAAATGAGAAGTTAAAAAGGGGATTATGAAGGGAGTAGGCCATTTTGGCCGTGACATCTAGAGAGGGTAGAGAGAGAGGGAGGCGAGCTAGAGAGAGAGAAAGGAAGGCTGCCATATTTTTCTAGAGAAGAAGAAGAAAGGAAGAAGAAGAAAATAAAGATAAGGAGAAGGAGAAGAGGGTTTCGAACCCTAGGTAAGAATCCATCTACTAGTTTCACATATGTGCATTTGTATCTTCTCCTATTCTCTAATCTACGGTTGATTTTGTGGTTTCTTTCTTTGGATGTATGGTGTTTGGAAATCCTCTATAGGTGACAAGGTTTTCTTGCTAGAGTGTTCTTTATTCAACAATCAAGAGAGGTAATGGTGTTTCTTAGCCTATATATTGGTTTTGATGGGTTTATCTTTTAGGTTGTTGATGGTGATGTTAATGGTTTGATTATTGTAGGATTGGTGATTATGATTGGTATTTTTAAGGGAATATGTTTTGTTTAAAAAGGGCTCATGGGAATGATTGAGAAAATGGATTTGATGGGGTTTATATGAGGATTATATTTTATGTTTATATTGCTATGGTTATTTTAAATCATTGATTTATGTAAAATGGCAAAAGAATGATGATAGATGCATACTAGGTTTTATGTGAAGGTAGATGGGAATTTTGTGATGTTTTATGGTGGATCTTAAATGTTTAGGCCTAGGGGTAAAAAGTTCAATCATGTGTATTTTCTAGTATGTTTTGAAATAATAATGATTTTAGAAATATGACAAGATGTATGTGATTTTATGTACCAATGAATCATAATATGCATAAAAGGAGAAATGATAGAAATATGTTAAGGTTATTATAAAGGCATGTATGAAATATGGTGTTTATGAATTAATGTATGTTATTGCCATTGTTATTGTTTTTGTTGGATTTCATGTTTAGATTCAATGGAATAGAAAAATGGGATTTTATAAGATTGCATGTGAATATGTTAGTAATATTCTTAGAATTATGTATATAATAAGAGCATGATGAGATTTTAGACATGTATAATTTTATGTGAAATTTTTTAGATAAAAGATGAATTTCATGAGAAATTAAGCTTGCTGTTTTTTTTTTGTATGTAATTGGGTAAAAGTTTGATAAAAAAAATGATTTGCATGCATAAGTAATGTTCTTGATGTTATGTTAATTTTATGAAATTAAAAAGGGTATTTTAAGTCACAATAAAATGATATTTTACGCAAATAAATACCTATATAATTTTTATTGTATTTTTAGAAAAATATGAGGTTTTAAATTGAATATGGTGATTTTTAAAGATAAAAATGGTTGCTGGAATTTTTGTAAAAAAATGTGAAGTGTTTCAATAAAATGAATTTGATGAGTATTTGAAATAAAATTAATACTCTAAATTATGGTAATATTAAAAGTGGTATTTTAATATGGTATGAATGCATATTTTGATAAGTTATGATTTTTCTTTATTTTTGATTGAGAAAAATATTTAGAATCAATTTATTTGTGATTTTTAAAGAAATTAAATAGTGGCTGAAAGTTTGGTTTCAAAAGTTAAAAATGATTATTTAATTGTCACTGTACGCCCTGATTTTCCCACGGGCTGATTAGCAGGCCGAGCTTCGGACTAATCATGGTTAGTCCATGAACATCCCCAAGACCGGAGCTCCTGTCTTGAGGTCGTACCTCCTTAGCTCGAGGAATCCCCAAGGACTCGCCGAGGCTCCCCAAGACTGGAGCAAGGAATCTGAAGGCCGAAGGTCGGGTCAGGCGCGCAGCTCGTGGTACGAGCTAGATATGAAGGCTATGACCCCTTGTAAAGTCAACACACGCAAGATAAACGTGCATATATCTGACATCACGTGTCCGATATCCCCCTGACTTCTCGGACACGCAGCAGGAACGTGTGTGTTCAGACACCCACGGCTGGGTTGGGCCGTGCGGCCCATTATCTCCTTACCTATCGATTTGACCACACTTATGTGTCAGGTTTAGGAATTAATCATGAATGTCACAGAGTTGATATGACAAATAAGAAGGTCACGGGATGACCTCCTTACCAACTTCCAGGTGCATTCTCCTATAAATATGGAGACCCTGGGAGTTGATAAGGGTTGGAAAAAATAATCTCAGGGAAGATATATACTTTGTAACCAAATACCCGGAATATATCAATAATATTGACTAGTGGAGTAGAAGGATTTTAACCTTTGAACCACTTAAAAACGTGTCTTGAGTCACCTATTTCGTTCTTTACGATCTTATATCTGTTACGGTTCTATATTCAGCACTAATCCCTTTCTCTCCTTCTCTTAATTACCTGTGGGAAATTCCTGGGACCGGACAACAGCAATACAGCCGTTCGGTTAGGACGTCAACTCCTAGCTCTCAACCATCCTCAAGGACGCCCAGGAGAGCTCGAGGAACTTCCCGAAGGAGATCCGGGGAGGGCCCGTGACGTCAGCCCGTCCCCGAAGACCGTCCTGCAACTCGTCCAAATCGCCCGGCGCGGGACCAGCAAGTTGGCAGGGCCGAAAGGCCCCCGCCGAATTTGATCCGTCCAGACGGAACTAGGATCGCCTCCCCAGTCAGGCGTCGTCCTTCTCCAATCAGATATCTGTCTCCTCCTCGGCCCGTCCGAGACATCCCAGCTTACGGGAGTAGTAGGAGAAACCCACCATCAGCGGAACCTTCCCGGCGTAGCAGGGCGCCGGAAGAAAGATCAGGTCCTCGCCACCAAAGACGAACTCCAAGCCTATCCAGCAGGAGCCATTGGACCGGCAGTCGCCGGAGTGATCTCTCTGGAGGAGACCTGCGTCAGCGATTAAGTTCGGCACAAAGTCACCAGACCACCCAGGGAGGCGACCTTCGAGATCGCCTCAACTCTCATAGAGGGGAACGAACAGGAGGCTCTGGCCAGGCTCGTTCGGGGGGGGGGGGTTCTGTTCGAAGTACGTAACGGAGGGAATGTCCCAAATAACCTTTCTCAAGATAGAAGGGGCAATAACCCACCTAATATGTACAATGGATCTGGAGCTGTTGAGCAGCCCCGGAATAACCGAGGATCTCAAGACCAAACCCTCGAGCGCCTGACTCAGATGGAAGAACTAATGAGGAAGCTCCTATCAGAAAAAGAAAAAGACGAATATGATTCGGGAGACGAGATGGAACTCTTCGCCCCCAACATAGCAGCGACGGCATACCCATCTGGTTTCCGTATGCCTCACTTGTCAAAGTTCAACGGGGACGGAGACCCGTCGGACCATTTAGGGATGTTCAACACCCTAATGATGGTCCATAACATTGGCCCGGAGCTGCGATGCTTAATCTTCCCTTCCACACTGACCGGACCTGCCAGGCAGTGGTTCAAGCAGAGTAAAAGACAGTCAATCAACTCCTGGAAGACCTTCTCAGCTGACTTCAAAAGGGCGTTCCGCGCCTCCCAAGCCGCCCGAGTCCAAGCCGACTCCCTAGCTAACGTGAGATAGCAGCCCGGTGAGACGCTGAAAGCCTACCTGAGCAGATTCGCGAATGTCGCTGCTCGAGCTAGGGATGTGGATGATAGCTCCAAGCTCATGGCCATGGGGATCGGAATCCTTGTCAGAGGAGACCTATGGAAGGATATACAGAGGAAGGGAGTCAGCTCGGTTAACGAATTCCTTAACAGAGCCCAAGAATGGATAAATTTGGAGGAAGCCGAAGCCTCAGCCGCGGGAACCAGCCAGGTTCCCGAGCAGCCTGCTGGAGTGGGGACGGAGGTCGTGGCAGCGACCCCGGACGTCACACAGAACAACCAGCCCGGTGGAGGCAAAAGAAAGGGGAATGGTGAAAACAGCCAGCACGGTCCAAAGAAGAATAAGTCTGTAGACAAGTTTAAGCCCATATTCACGACGTATACCGAGCTCACCCAGTCTAGGGAAAATATCTTCCTGGCCAACTCTACTCGGGTCCCCTGGAAGAGGCCAGAGCCATTGAAACACCACAAGGGAAAGAGAGACACTTCCAAATTCTGCCGTTTTCATAACGACGTTGGCCACAATACCGATGATTGCAGGCATCTCAATGATGAGATCGAGACTCTCATTCGAGCAGGCCCCTTGGCTCAATACTCATGAAACAGGGTCCCAACGAGTCGACCTGCTCCAGAAGTCCCAGCCAGTCTGCCCGAGCCACGGGTAGATCAGGATGTTCCTCCTCCCGTGGTCGGAGGAGAAATCTCCACCATCTCTGGAGGTCCGCACATCGCTGGCACGAGCAGGGGCGCCCAGAAGAGATACGTGAATGAGCTAAAGGCTCACAACAGAGTGGAGTTCGTCCCGGAGCAACGTCAGTCAAAACAACAGCGATTAGGGAAGCAACCGATCACTTTTACGGAGGAAGACGCAGGCCATGTCCAATTCCCTCATAATGATCCCTTGGTTGTAGCAGTCCAGCTCGCCAACCGGAAAGTAAGGAGAGTGTTGGTAGACAACGGAAGCTCGGTGAACCTCCTATTCCGATCCACCTTAGAAAAGATGGGTTTGGCCGTCGCCGAGCTAAAGGCGACCTCCATGATGCTGTATGGTTTTTCAGGAGAAGGATCAGCAGCGATAGGGACGATCGAGCTGGTGATCACCCTAGGAGAAGAGTCTCGGACAGTCTCCAAACTACTTGAGTTCGTGGTCATTGACTGCTCCGCTGCCTACAACGCCATTTTGTGGAGGCCTACGCTCATAGCTTTCGAGGCTGTCACTTCCATTCGCCACCTCGCCATGAAGTTCCCTACTTCAACAGGAATCTGCACTATCCAGGGCGATCAGATCGCTGTCAGGGATTGCTACAACATTTCCATGAAGGGAAAGTCCAAACCCGGGCAGCTAGCAATGGCCATTCAGGGCGAAGAGGAATCTCAGGGACCCTTGGCGGATCCTGAGATTGAAAAACCTCAGAGCGCCGAAGAGGAAAAGGTCGCCTTGAGTGAGGACATTGACCCTCGAGTAGACGAAGACAGATCCGAGCTCCAGGCTGTTGAGGAGCTCGAGGAGGTGAACCTCGATCCACAAAATCCATCACGGACGATCAAGCTCGGGCAAAACCTCTGCGGCAATAAGAAGGCGGAGCTAACAACGTTCCTGCGGGCTAACTTAGATGTATTTGCCTGGTCCCACGAGGACATGGTGGGAATTAGCCCGAGTGTCATTATGCACACGCTCCATCTAGATAAAAGTGTTCCTGCCAAGTCTCAGAAGCAAAGATGTTTAGGAACAATCCGAGATGAAGCCCTTGAAGAAGAAGTGGGCCGTCTCAAAAAATGTGGCTTTATCCGTGAAGCCAAATTTCCAATTTGGGTCGCCAACCTCGTGCTATTTCCAAAGCCCAACGGGAAATGGCGGACCTGCATTGACTTCTCCGACCTGAATAAAGCCTGCCCCAAGGATTGTTTTCCATTGCCAAGGATCGATCAGCTGGTGGATGCCACGGCGGGGCACGAGCTCATGTCTTTTATGGACGCGTACTCAGGCTACAATCAGATCGCGATGAATCCGGCGAAGCAGGAACACACCAACTTCATGACCCTGACTAATGTCTATTGCTACAAGGTCATGCCGTTTGGTCTGAAGAACGCCGGAGCTACCTACCAAAGGCTAGTTAATAGAATGTTCGCGGACCACATCGGAAAAAACATGGAAGTGTACGTTGATGACATGCTTGTCAAGTCAAAGACTGTCGACAACCATGTTTCCGTCCTGGGAGAATGTTTTAAAATACTACGAGAATATGGCATGAGGCTCAATCCCCAGAAATGCACTTTTGGTGTCGCATCTGGGAAATTCCTGGGGTTCATAGTCAATACCCGAGGAATCGAGGCAAACCCCGACAAGATCAGGTCACTGCTCGAGCTTCCTTCCCCCAGGTCGCAGAAAGATGTCCAAGGCCTCACAGGAAGAGTGGCAGCACTCAACCGGTTCATTTCCAAGTCAACCGATAAGTGTTTGCCCTTCTACAACCTGCTCTGAGGGAACAAGAAGTTTGAATGGACTGTAGAATGCGAAAGCGCATTCCTCGACCTGAAGGCACATCTGGCTAAACCGCCTGTGCTATCCAAGCCCAAGGCAGGAGAGCCTCTTTTCCTCTGCCTGGCCGTCACTGAGGACGTAGCTAGCGCCGTACTAGTATGAGAAGAGGACCAAGTTCAGAAGCCAGTCTACTACATCAGCAAGAGACTCCTCGAGGCAGAATCACGATACCCACTGATGGAAAAATTGGCATTCTGCCTAATCACGGCCTCGCGAAAGCTCAGGCCGTACTTCCAATCTCACTCGGTACACGTCATGACCGATCAGCCTCTAAGGCAGGTTTTGCAAAAGCCTGAAGCATCGAGACGTTTGTTAAAATGGGCGGTCGAACTCAGTCAGTTCGAGATTTTCTATACTCCACGAACTGCCATAAAAAGTCAGGCCTTGGCCGACTTTGTGGCAGAGTGCACGGGATTCCACGAGGATCCATCAGAAGGCTCTCCCCAGATCGCCTCGCCCCATCCGTTGTGGAGGATCTTTGTGGATGGTTCGTCCAACGAGAATGGCTCCGGGGCTGGAATCATCCTGATATCCCCCGAGGGACATAGATTCCACTCGGCGCTAAGATTCGGGTTCAAGGCGTCTAACAACGAGGCAGAGTACGAGGCTTTGTTGGCTGGGCTGAGGATAGCCAATGAGTTAAAGGCGAGCTCCGTCCAGTGCTTCAGTGACTCCCAGCTCATGGTAAACCAGGTTCTGGGCGAATATCAGGCGTGGGGACCCAAGATGGCCGCCTATTTGGCGAAGGTAAAAGCCGAGCTGTCCGCATTTGAGCGAGGATCGATCGAACAGATACCTCGAGAACAGAACGCCAATGCAGATGCTCTTGCCAAGCTCGCCACCTCTGGAGAGACAGAGACCCTGGGGTTGGTGCCAATAGAATTCTTGGAAAAACCAAGTATAGAAGGATATCGGGCAGAGGTCGAGATGATTGACGCCAGGCCAACCTAGATGACCCCCATTCTTGAATATCTCGTCGAGGGCAAGCTGCCTGAGGGACGTAACGATGCGCGGCGAGTCCTATATCAAGCTCCTAGATATACGATAGTCGATGGAGTCATGCCCATTGAAGACTCCATTACGTCAACCGGGCTCATTGTCTCAATAGCCCGGAGCTCCTTCTCGGTGAACTTATAGATATGGTCGACGGCGTAGTTTGCCGATTCGTACACCGTTCCCCGAAATGCCTCGGGGATTTTCTCCAGGTTTTGAGGGTTGACTGGGATGCGCACATCGGAGGCCACCGCAGCCGGAGCCCCGAGCTCCGTTCCTGCGTCCTGGGTGACGGCTGGAGCTCGCTGAGGTGGTGGAGGCATTTGGCCTGCTCTGGCAGCAGGAAGAATCGCTCCCGCGTCCTGGGCTGCCGGGGTTTTCTCCTTCTCCTTTGCCGGGGACTTGGTGGAGGTCCCAGCAGTGCTCCTGGACCCCCGGAGCCTTTTCAGTCTTGGCCCGGCTGAGGGGTTTCCCCCGAAGACTGCGCCTCGCAAGCTCTCCTCGGACTGAGACATCTCTTCTGTCAAACAAAAAAAACATGGTTATTACAGGTTAACAATCATACAGAGATAAAGACTAAAGGTTAAAGCTAAAAAGTATATGAATACTAAGGGAGCCCTACCCCCCGAGCTGGAAGAACCTAATACGATTGTTTCCCGAACTGGCGCAAGTTCTGGCTCCGGGTCCGATTCAGGGCTAGATTCTCCTACATACTGCCTAAGCCCCGGAGCATAGATACCCCTCTGGAGTGATGTCCATGTGCGTAGGTTTGTCCCATACTCCTGGAAAAGGATCGACCTAAAGGCTAAGGTATTGTCTACTACTACGGTACCCCTAGGTCGGCTATCTTGGTGATCCAGCACGAGCCGGTCGACACAATGGTGCAGGGTTATGTTCAGGTCTGGATCGCTTCGGTGACGATGGACGAGCTGCCTAGGATTGAACCTAATCAGCCGGGGGTCTGCGGTGGCCCTATCTAGATCCCTAAACAGATAAAGGTTACCTTGGCCCGAAGGACCCGCAGTTGCTCCGGATTGGATCCTCTCCTCGCCCATCCTCTGGGCGACCTCCAAGGTCCTCTTCCTGTTCCTCACGAGCGGAACTTCGTCGCCCTCGTCCTCCTCACCTTCATCTCCCACGACCTCCTCCACGTGGATAGGTCTTGTGTCGCGTGCTGAGGGCAGCCCCCGAGGCCTCTTTAAGTTCAGGGTTTGATTCGGAAAAATCAACTTGCAAGCCACCATCGTCTCGTCCGTCACGAGCACGCGATAATCCTTCTCTTTGGGGGGCAAGCCCGCCAGTGTTTCATAATGTGCCCCGAGGGTCACACATTTCTCTGTCCTCGTGAAGATGGCTGCAAGATTAATCTAAGTCAGATCGAGATACGAGACGAGCTAAGATGATCATTGAAATACGAGCTAAGATCGGGGAAAACTTACGGGGACGATTGACGTAGTGGTGCTCGCAGTTCCGGAACCCAGTTGACATGAAGAACTGGTCCTTGAAATCATTAGGGTGGCTGGGCAGCACGATGACCGCCGCCGTATTGGGATAACGGGTTAAATAGTAGAACCCGTCGCCTCGCCCCCGCTGGTCCAGGCTGGCTTTGAGGCAAAAGAAATATAAAATATCCGCAGGAGTGGGGACCTCCCACTCTTGCTTCTGGAATAAGTACCTCAACCCTGCCAGCAGACGGTAGGAGTTGGGGGGGAGCTGAAATGGGGCCAATCCCACGTAGTTCAGGAAATCAGCAAAGTACTGATCCAGGGGAAGGAAGGCCCCTGCCTTAAAGTATTCACCGCTCCAGGCCGCGAACGATTCGTCGAGCGGCGCGCAGCTCCGCTCGCCCTCTGAGGCAGGTCGGGCAATAATGGAGGCTTTCCCCAGTGCGATGTTGTGAGTGAGGAAGAGTTTTTTAATCTTCATCTGGTCGGTTATCTTTGAGACGATTCTCTCCGCCTCAAAGAATGCGTCAGGAGCCACCTCGACCTCCTTCTCCACTGCCGGCCTGAAACGGGGGATCGGTGAGCTAGGCATCACCGCCTTTCCTTTCTCCTGCTGGGAGGCCGAGCTTCCAACGTTCTTCTGGGGGAGATTCCTCTTTGGAGCCATCTGGTCGCCTAACGAACAAAAGAAAACACTTTAGAAAAGGCGACCCAAGCAGGGGGAAGAAACAATTATTATTTGCACGAGCTGAGGTAAGCCCAGCCCGTGGAGAGTGGAACCATGCGGTTCAATGAACACGCGCCTATACCCCAAACAGATCCCCGATTACTCGGAATTTGTGTGTCAGGAGGTTCAGAATAGAATTTTCCTTGGGGGGAAAGTTTCAGTAGGCAGAAAATTGCAAAACCGCTTGTGAGGCGTGTTCCCTAAGCTACCCGGTTTTGCACCAAAAATTCCCAAAACTCCTACCCAGAAATTTTCCCAGGAAAAGCATCCTGAAACCCATACTGTAAAGCGATTTCCTACAACAAATATACCCTAACCTAAAAAGGCTGTCACCCTCCATATCCACAAAACCCAGAAAACCCTTGCATGTGGCTACAGTGAATTTTTTTACCTAAGCTACAGTAGCATGTTTTCAAAGCACACAGGGTCAGGAAACTTACAGTGTATGGCTGGGAGGTAGGCGAGAGAGTTGCGTTGGTAGGAGCTTCATCGATGTAGTAGCTTCCAAAGCTTCAGAGAAATCCGTGCGCCTAAGCTTCTTGATCGATGAAAGTGGCAGTAACAGAGTCGAGGGTTTCGTCCTTCTGAAATATGGAGAGGGAAGAAGAAAAGAGGTTTGGAAAATTTCGAATGAAAGGGTGGCTCGTGCGTAGGGTGGCCACCCCCATTTTATATGCGTGAAGGATCACGTGTAGAAGGCTCTTGGATGGCCCTGATGAGGGATCCGAGGCCTTCCACTCGAAATACGAAACGACGGCTGGGCATAGGCTAGGCCATTAAATGCGGTTCTCGTTAGACGTACCGTCACCACCCATGATGTTCCACGTATCAGGCGCCTGCATAAAGAGTGGAATGCGAAGAGTTTGTGGGGAAGTCTAAAAGCCCCTACTGTGGTCTTATATACGACGTCACATACCACGAGCAGGAGCTTGGGGGCAGATGTACGCCCTGATTTTCCCACGGGCTGATTAGCAGGCCGAGCTTCGGACTAATCATGGTTAGTCCATGAACATCCCCAAGACCGAAGCTCCTGTCTTGAGGTCGTACCTCCTTAGCTCGAGGAATCCCCAAGGACTCGCCGAGGCTCCCCAAGACTGGAGTAAGGAATCTGAAGGCCGAAGGTCGGGTTAGGCGCGCAGCTCGTGGTACGAGCTAGATATGGAGGCTCTGACCCCTTGTAAAGTCAACACACGCAAGATAAACGTGCATATATCTGACATTACGTGTCCGATATCCCCCTGACTTCTCGGACACGCAGCAGGAACGTGCGTGTTCAGACACCCACGGCTGGGTTGGGCCGTGCGGCCCATTATCTCCTTACCTATCGATTTGACCACACTTATGTGTCAGGTTTAGGAATTAATCATGAATGTCACAGAGTTGATATGACAAATAAGAAGGTCACGGGATGACCTCCTTACCAACTTCCAGGTGCCTTCTCCTATAAATATGGAGACCCTGGGAGTTGATAAGGGTTGGAAAAAATAATCTCCGGGAAGATATATACTTTGTAACCAAATACCCGGAATATATCAATAATATTGACTAGTGGAGTAGAAGGATTTTAACCTTTGAACCACTTAAAAACGTGTCTTGAGTCACCTATTTCATTCTTTACGATCTTATATCTCTTACGGTTCTATATTCAGCACTAATCCCTTTCTCTCCTTCTCTTAATTACCTGTGGGCGAAGAACCACGTCAACAGTCACATATGGATTTATGTTACATAAAACTAAGTCTTAAATAATTTAAATAAAATATATTTTCCCACACTTAAAAATATATTTTTCTCACATCATTTATGTAACACAATTAACCAATATCAAATTTGATTTTTCTAAAGAAACGTATTAATCATAGGTATTTTAATTAAATTCCAAGATTTTGTTAATTCTTTATAATTTGAGAATAATAAATGAAATTGTCACATATTTTATTTTTTTTAAGCTAAATAAAATAATGTTTTAAGAAATTTAATCAACCAATAAATTTTAAGAAAAATAAAGCATGTTATAAGTCTTTTAATTTTTAAAAACGATAGAAGTAAGATATGTAGAATTATCGTTTTTAAAACGTCACAATTACGCAATGTTCCCACATATGCATGTTACATGCAAATCCACTTTTACGTCCAAAATTATGTTTATTATTCAATCATGTGGTTTTTATAGAAAGATTATGCATGTAAAATAGGTAAAATGAGCATTATTCTTTTATGGCCTTATGTGTAGTTAAGAATAATTGCATGTTATGTGTAACTCTTATTATGTGTGCATGGCCCATGCACACATGAGTTGTATAAAAGGGCAAAATAGTAATTTTATGAACCTAAGAAATATTATTTTGGTTATGGTATAGGCTCGTTGAGAGGTTGTGAAATTTCTTAGCTCGGACCTGAGGTAAGGAAGTTAGATAGATTCTATGATTTTATGCTATGAATGGTAAGACTGTTGTATGCATAAATCGTTATGAATTATGAATGCCAATGTGATGATATGTGGCATGTATGAATATGATTTGTTTATGAATGGATGTTAGCGTGATGAACGCGACACATCAAATGAGTTACTAAGGATATAAAGACGTAACTCCTATGTTTATGAATGGATGTTAGCGTGATTAACGCGACACATCAAATGGGTTGCTAAGGATATAAAGACGTAACCCCAGTTACTAAGGATATAAAGACGTAACTCCTAGGGCGGACGCGCCGAGGTTATTAAAGGACTAGAGACTCTTGTTTACCTCATAGAGTGACATGGACAAGTTAGCGGGCCATCTTCATCATGAATGCTGTATGAATGTGATATGATGTTATGTTACGATAATGTTATGATATGCTATGATGTTATGTTACGATAATGTTATGATATGCTATGATGTCATGATGTTTAAGATGAACGATAGTGGTTGTATTTGTTGTATCCTTGCTTATTGTTTGTACTTCCTTACTGGGCTTTTAGCTCACCCCCTTACTTTCCCTTCCAGGTAGCGAATAGGATTTCTCTGTGGCATGCGTGGTGACGTGAGGAGTTCTATCGTCGTAGGGAGTATGGCGTGGGGTATCCTATGGATAGTATAAACGATCACTTTAGGACGCCATTTTAATTATGTATTGTTTTAAGAGGCTTTCTAAATTATCAGTGGGACTTAATTATTTAATATTGTTTCTTTTGAACTTTGCATAAAACTCATATTTTCTTTTTAAACTAATGGGCTCAACTTGCATTGTTTTAAGCAAGTCCCCACTGAGACATTTATAATAAGTGGTTTTCTTTTATGAAACAATGTTATGTGAATGTTTTATTAAGTATTAGTTTAGGGCGTTCTTTACAGATTATAAGCCCATTGGACTTAAAATCAAGGTCTGTATTATTTTCTATTGATTTAATTAATTAAATAATTATTCAAATCCTTTATGAAATTAATTATTTATAATTTGAACCTTGATTTAAACATATACATTAATTTAGATACTAATTTATCTTAATTAGTAAATCTGCCTTAATTTTTCTTTTCATCTCTAAATTGTATAACTCTGTAAAACTATCCAAAATTGACCTGGTCAATTTGATAATTCTAATAGATAATTAAATCAATTAATTGAGACTATCTAGATGATTTTATCCAAGGTACAATGGGGACCATGGGATTATGAAATTATGCTCCAATAAGTTCTCATAAATCTAACAAATAAATTTACTAACTTATTAATTCCTCGTGACTCCACTAAAGAGTCGAAATTGCACTCTTGATTTCATAGAAAGCTCTATAAGCAATATAGATACATTATTAATTATCCATTGTTACAACCATAATTGTCACTCGATCCTCTATAGACGGTCTACAAGGAGATGGAACTAAAATATCGTTTTACCCCTCATTGTATTTTATCCTTAAAATAATTAGTTCCTTGTAAATGATATTTCAATAAACTAATATTAATTACTGAAATGAGATCTCTATCATTTAGCACCTTGAACAAAACTAAAAGGAAACCATTGTTTCACTTCTTCATCAGATGTTATAGATGTTCATATATGTGATTAACACTCCCTCTTAATTATACTACCGAGCTCCCAAGATGTAAGTATGGGCTAGTCAGTAGGGTAAGCTGGTAACAAACAAGTCAACGAACACAAATAACACAATCAGTTAGAATACTAACCACTCATAATTGAGATTGAATTGACCTATGATCAACTATATGATATGGCGAGAATAGATGATAACGGTATGTTTACTTATCATATATATTGTCAATATAGGTCATGTCTGATGTAACAAATACATCCGATCTTATCTACTTTTCTAATGTTCTGGAAAGAACATAACACTACAATGTGTAAGTAGATCATATCGTAGATTGGCAAGTCAGTGTAAATCCTGTGCACTAACTAATCATAGGAATAACTTATATTGGAACATATAATCATATTTATATTCCATTGTGATTATGTCTCTATAAATACGATTAGCTATATGCTCGGGATTTAATAGAAGTTTGCATTAAACAAATAATCATGAAAACAAAACATGTGAGAAAAGTGATTGACCAAGTTAAAAAATAATTTCTATTCTTTTATTTATAATAAATGAGATTACAAATAAAGTGAGTTTTATTTAAAGGATAAAACCCCAACAAACTCTCGCTTGCACTAATTGAAACTAATGCCTTAATTCTACTAATCCCATTTCCTTGATATGCTTATCAAATGTAGCTTTCGGTAGTGTCTTCGTAAACGAATCTGGAAGATTTCTTCAGATACAATCTTCATAGCCTTCACATCTCCCCTGGCCACATATTCTCGAATAATGTGATACTTCCTTTCTATATGGTTACTCCTCTTGTGACTATGGGATTGGATCACTTTCCAAAGTCACAAATCTGTATTACACTATAGGATAACTATTTCAGACTCTGGTTGTAGAATTGGTTATCACAGTGACTAGGGTAGGTTGGAACGATTCTCTAGGTCATAATTAAGTCCTCTTAGTGCAATGTTGTCTAGTAAAAAATATTCGGGATCGAATCCCCATCTAAATTCACTTCTTGCCTTACTCTCTAGGGAAACTATCTGAGACTGTTGCATTAGTATTGTTTGACAAGTGCACGATGGAACGGTTCATTATTTCATAATTATGTATGCTTAGTGCAATGTTGTCTAGTAATATTATTTCGGGACAAGATACCCTTGTAAAGTTTCTACTGTATCAACGGGAAAGATATTATACAACTATCCAAGATTCTACGATACTACTTGTTTTCTAGGTGAATACGGGCATGAGAAATTTTCCTTCTGTCATGATTAGGTATTTTTGGTTCAATGTTATTTAGTAATTTTGATCTTTAGTAATATACGATTGGGATTGGATAACCTTCTAAAGTCGCAAATCTTTATTACTCTGTAGGATAACTATTTGAGACTCTGGTGGTACAATTGGTTATCACGGTGAATAGAGTAGGTTGGAACGATTCTCTAGGTCATAATTAAGTCCTCTTAGTGCAATTTTATCTAGTAATATTTTTTCGGGATCGAATCCCCTACTAAATTCACTTCTATGCCTTACTCTCTAAGGCAACTATCTGAGACTGTTGAATTAGTATTGTTTGACTAGTGTATGGTGGAACAGTCCATTAGTTCATAAATAGGTATGCTTAGTGCAATGTTATCTAGTAATATTATTTCGGGACGAGATACCCTTGTAAAGTTTCTACTATATCAACGAAAAACATATTATACAATTATCCAAGACTCTACGATACTATTTGTTTTCTAGGTGAATACGGACATGAGAACTTTTCCTTCTGTCATGATTAGGTATTCTTGGTTCAATATTATTTAGTAATTATGAACTTTAGAAATATACAATCGAGATTGGATCACCTTCTAAAGTCACAAATCTGTATTACTCTATAGGTGAACTATTTGAGACTCTGGTGGTAGAATTGGTTATCACGGTGACTAGGGTAGGTTGGAACGATTCTCTAGGTCATAATTAAGTCCTCTTAGCGCAATGTTATCTAGTAATATTTAAATTCACTTCTATGCCTTACTCTCTAGGGTAACTATCCGAGATTGTTGCATTAGTATTGTTTGACTAGTGTACGTTGGAACGGTTCATTATTCATAATTAGGTATGCTTAGTGCAATGTTATCTAGTAATATTATTTCAGGACGAGATACCCTTGTAAAGTTTCTACTGTTTCAACGGAAAACATATTATACAACTATCCAAGACTCTTCGATACTATTTGTTTTCTAGGTGAATATGGACATTAGAACTTTTCCTTATATCATGATTAGGTATGCTTGGTGCAATGTTATTTTGTAATTATGATCTTTAGTAATATACAATCGGGATTGGATCACCTTCTAAAGTCACAAATCTGGATTACTCTATAGGTTAACTATTTGAGACTCTGCTGGTAGAATTGGTGATCACGGTGACTAGGGTAGGTAGGAACAATTTTCTTGTTCATAATTATGTCTACTTAGTTCAATGTTATCTAGTAATATTTTTTCGGGTTCGAATCCCCTTCTAAATTCACTACTATGCCATACTTTCTTGGGCTAGTATCTGAGACTGTTGCGGTAGTATTGTTTGACTAGTGTATGTTTGAACGGTTCATTATTTCATAATTAGGTATGCTTAGTGAAAAATTATATAGTAATATTAGCTCGAGACTGGATCCCCTTGTAAAGTCTCTATTGTATCAACTAAAATCCTATTACACTACTATCCGAGACTGGCGATACTATTTGTTTTCTAGGTGAATAGGGACATGAAAACTTTTCCTTATGTCATGATAAGATATGCTTGGTGGTGCAACGTTATTTAGTAATTAAGCTCTTTAGTAATATAAGGTCATGATTGGATCACCTTCTAAAGTCACAACTCTGTATTACTCTTTAGGATAACTATTTAGCTTCTAGTGCTAGTAATTGTTATCACGGTGACTAGGGTAGGTAGAAACAGTTCTCTAGGTCACAATTAGGTGTACTTAGTGCAATGTTATCTAGTAATATTTTTTTCGGGATCAAATCCCCTTCTAAATTCACTACTAGGCCTTACACTCTATGGAAACTATCTGAGACTATGGCGATAGTTTTGTTTGACTAGTGTACGTTGGAATGGTTCATTAGGTCATAATTATGCATGCTTAGTGCAATGTTATCTAGCAATATTAGCTAGAGACTGGATCCCCTTGTAAACTATTTATTGTATCAACTGAAAACCTATTATACTACTATTCGAGACTCTACGATATTGTTTGTTTTCTAGGTGAATATGGTCCTGAGAACTTTTACTTATTATTGATTAGGTAAGCTTGGTGCAATATTATTTAGTAATTTAGATCTTTAGTAATTCAAGATCGGGATTGGATCACCTTCTAAAGTCACAACTCTGTATTACTCTGTAGAATAACTATTTGAGACACTAGTGGTAGTATTGGTTATCACAGTGAATAAGGTAGGTAGAACCGGTTTTCTAGGTCATAATTAGGTTTCCTTAATGCAATGTTATCAAATAATATTTGTTTAGGATCGAATCTCCTTATAAATTGACTATTATGCCTTACTCTCTAAGGAAACTATCTGAGACTATTGTCGTAGTATTGTTTGACTACTGTATGTTGGAAAAGTTCATTATGTAATAATTAGGCGTGCTTAGTTCAATGTTATCTAGTAATATTAGCTCGAGACTGCATACCCTTGTAAATTCTGCATTGTGTAAACTGAAATCCTATTATACTACTATCCAAGATTCTGTGATACTTTGTGTTTTTTAGTGGAATAGGGACATGAGAACTTTTCCATCTGTCATGATTAGGTATGGTTGGTGCAATGTTATATGGTAATTAATAACTTTAGTAATTCAAAATCGTGATTGGATCACCTTCTAAAGTCAAAACTCTATATTTCAATTTAGGATAACTATTTAGACTCTAGTGTTAGTATTGGTTATCACGGTGACTAGGGTAGGTAGAAACGGTTCTCTTGGTCATAATCAGGTCTACTTAGTGTAACGTTATCTAGTAATACTTTTTCGGGTTCGAATCCCCTTCTAAAGTCACTACTAGGCCTTACTCTGTAGGGTAACTATCTGAGACTGCTGCGGTAGTATTGTGTGACTAGTGTACGTTGGAAAGGTTCATTATGTCATAATTATGCATGCTTAGTGCAATGTGATCTAGTAATATTAGCTCGTGACTGGATCCCCTTCTAAACTCTCTATTGTATCAACTAAAAACCCAATATACTACTATTCGAGACTCTGCGATACTGTTTATTTTCTAGGTGAATATGGACATGAGAACTTTTACTTATTAATGATTAGGTAAGATTCGTGCAATATTATTTAGTAATTTAGATCTTTAGTAATTCACGATCGAGATCACCTTCTAAAGTCACATCTCTGTATTACTCTATATAATAACTATTTGAGACTCTGGTGGTAGTATTGGTTATCACAGTGAATAGGGTAGGTAGCAATAGTTTTCTAGGTCATAATTAGGTCTACTTAGTGCAATGTTATCAAATAATATTAATTTAGGATCAAATCCCCTTCTAAATTCACTACTATGCCTTACTCTCTAAGGAAACTATCAAAGACTGTTGCAGTAGTATTGTTTGACTAGTGTATGTTGGAATAGTTCATTATGTAATAATTAGGTATGCTTACTTCAATGTTATCTAGTAATATTAGCTCGAGACTGGATACCCTTGTAAAGTCTCTATTGTGTCAACCGAAATCCTATTATACTACTATCTGAGACTCTGCGATACTTTTTGTTATTTAGTGGAATAGGGACATGAGAACTTTTCCTTATGTCATGATTAGGTATGGTTTGTGCAATGTTATTTTGTAATTAAGATCTTTAGTAATTAACGATCATGATTGGATCACCTTCTAAAGTCACAACTCTGTATTACTCATTAGGATAATTATTTGAGACTCTAGTAGAAGTATTGGTTATCACAGTGACTAGGATAGTTATAAATGGTTCTCTAGGTCATTATTAGTTCTGTTTAGTGCAATGTTGTCTAGTAATATTTTTTCGGGATTGAATCCCCTTCTAAATTCACTACTATGCCTTACTCTCTAGGGCAACTATTTGAGACTACTGTTGTAGTATTGTTTGACTAGTGTACGTTGGAATGGTTTATTATGTCATAATTATGTATGCTTAGTGCAATGTTATCTAGTAATATTAGCTCGAGACCAGATCCCCTTGTAAAGTCTCTATTGTATCAACTGAAAATATATTATACAACTATCTAAAACTCTGCAAAACTATTTGTTTTCTAGGTGAATAGGGACATGAGAACTTTTCCTTATGTCATGATTAGGTATGCTTGGTGCAATGATATTTAGTAATTAAGATCCTTAATAATATACGATTTGGATTTGATCACCTTCTAAAGTTACAACTCAGTATTACTCTATAGGATAACTATTTGAGACTTTAGCAGTAGTATTGGTTATCAAGGTGACTAGGTTAGGTATGAACGGTTCTCTAGGTCATAATTAGGTCTACTTAGTGTAATGTTATCTAGTAATATTTTTTCGGGATTAGATCCCCTTCTAAATTCACTACTATGCCTTACTCTACTTTGGGAAAAATGTGTAACTTGTAAATAAATCAAATTTGATGTTTATTATGTCAAAAACCTAACTATTTTGTTTCCATTTTCTTTTTCTCTTTCTTTATATATAAATGGTTAAAATAATATTTAAAAAAATTACAAATGCTTAATTAAATTTAATTGAGATTCTTCAAATGGGGTTGCTTAAGGATATTTATGGGTTACTTTATAGGTTTTATATAAGGTTGCTTAGAAGTTTTAAGAGTTGTTTAACATGTTTCTTTATAGGTTGCTTAAGAGTTTCAAAGGTTTATTTATATATTGTTTGTTGATGGTGAGATCTCTTCAACGATGTCAGGTCAGAAATCTCAACGCTTAGTACAAAATAACTTGGAAATAACTTAGAATGGGTTTGAGGAAAAGGAAATGCAGAACAACAATGGTGTAAAAACTCTTATATTGCTTAATAGTCTCAGTATACAATGAATTTCCAACCTCTTTGTTGGAGGGGTGAAGATATATCTATAGACAAGCTCTAATGGCTCCTGATACATTGTGGTCTTAGGGGACAAGATTGTACATAGGTACATTTTCAGGGTAGTGGCAGAGGGCGTAGTGGTGCAGGAGGTTGTGGTGTTGGCCCTAGTACATGGTCAAAGGTATGTAGGTAGTGCCTCAACTCTTTGTACTAACTCGTATTGTCACTACCTGTTTGATACAGATGCTAGAGTCACGCTTTTAAGCTCCTTAGGGTCGTACAGCCTGTTCCCTTACGCGTACCTTGTACCTGATTGTAGCTCTCATATATCCAAGGTACACCCTTAATACAAGTTCCTTTATATTTTTCCAACTATAAATCTATTATGATTGATTAAATACAAAATATAAGTATTAAAATACAAGCAAAGTATAAACACTTAGTAAAATTAACATAGTGAAGATGTGAAATTTGAGCTTCAGTTGTAGGCACTTTTAAAATGCAATTTTGGATCCAAAGTGATGCATGAAAGTATCTAAGGGTTCCCAAAAAACTTTGCTAGAATTTAGAGCAACTTTGGTATCTAAAGTGTGGGGGTGTCTTGCTTATTGCAAGAGCACCGATCCTAAAAGGACCAAGATGGGTCCAAGGGAAATAAGAAGTGCATTTGTGGGTTATGCCAAAAATAGAAAATCTTATAGATTATTATACTTGGAGTCTAATGTAATAATTGAATCTAAAGAGGTTGAGTTCTTTGAGAACATTTCATGTGATGACAACAAATTAGAACAAACTCAAACTAGAGAGCCTCAAGAGGAGACTCCTAGAATAGTTGGTGAATAACCTTAATTTCCTAGAAGAAGCCAAAGGCTCAAAGATTTGAGATCAAGTGAGAAGTGTTCTCCAATGGAGACACTATACCTTACTGAAGGTGATAATGAGGAAATTACTTGGAAACATCCAATAGTACTTCAAATAGAAGATGATCCCAAAACCTTCAAAGAAGCAATGTCCTCCAGAGACTCCACTTTATGGAATGAGGCAATTAATGATGAAATAGATTCAATTATGTCAAATTACACTTGGAAATTGGTTGACCTTCCAAAGGGATCCACACCAATTGGGTGCAAATTGGTATTTAGAAAGAAATACCATACCGATGGCACCATACAAACCTTCAAGGCTAGGCTAGTAGCCAAATGATTCAAACAAAGAGAGGGAATAGATTACTTTGACACATATGCACCATTAGCAAGAACTACTTCTATAAGATTGTTGTTTTCCTTATAATCTATATATAACCTTTATGTTCACCAAATGGATGTCAAAGCAGGATTCCTAAATGGGGATCTCAAGGAGGAGGTCTATATGGAACAACTTGAAGGTTTTGTTCTTCAAGGAAATGAACATAAAGTTTGTAGACTTATCAAATCATTTTATGGTTTGAATCAATCTCTAAAAGAATGGCATGAGAAGTTTGTATTATTCCTTACATGTCATTACTCAAAATCAACATGTCATTTACATATAGACACAACAATGCAAACATGTGCTTATACTATAAGACTTGTGGTGACTTTGTCATACTTGTGTGTCTATATGTAGATGATATGTTGATTTTGAGTAATGATATGAAAGGAATAATACAAACGAAGAGGTTTCTATCTTCTAACTTTAAAATGAAAGACCTTTGAAATGTGGATACCGTTCTAGGTATCAAAGTTAGAAGGAATATGGGGGTTTTGTGTTGAGTCAACCCACTATGTTGAGAAAGTGCTCGACAAATTCATTCATCTCAAAATCAAAGAGGCACATACACCATTTGATTCAAACATGAAGTTTTAAAAGAATGAAGGAGGAGAGGTGGCTCAATTGGAATATGCAAGTGCAATAGGAAGTGCAATATGGTAAACTTGGTAGTTTTACTAGTAATCCAAGTATCAAGTATTGGAAAGCTATTGAGAGAATTCTTGGTTATCTTAAGGTTACCAAAGAGTATAGTCTTCACTATACAAATTTTCCAAAGATACTTGAAGGATATTATGATGCTAATTGGATATCGGGAGTTGGAGATAATATCTCCACAGCTGGTTGGGTGTTTACTCTTGGTGGAGGTGCAATCTCATGGGGCTCCAAGAAGCAAACTTGTATATCACACTCAACTATGGAAGTGGTGTTTATAGCTTTAGCGGCAACCAACAAAGAGGCTGAGTGGATTAGGAATCTCATGATGGATATTCCTTTAATCACAGATATATTATCAACAATTTCAATACATTGTGGTTGTTTTGCCTAGGGTGAAAAGCTTTATCAAGGTTGAAGAATACCATTGATCTACTTAGGTTTGCAAGTTCTTTCTCAATCATTTTTAAGTCTCTGTCAATCCACTATTTGTATAGATTCTATTTTTGAAGTCGTGTTATCTCACTCTCCCCCAACAAAAACTACTTGTTGCCTTCATTGAGATACATATGGGAGTCACACCCAGTTGTGACACCTTGCTCAGAAAATAGAGAAGGGCCTCATCAGCAGGGCATGTGCTTATATCAAAAAGGCAAGAGAGATAGAGGCTTTTCATGTTGGTTTTTAAGAATGAGATGTGAGATGCCGTGGCCTTGCGAGAAGAGGCATATTGCCTCGCGAGGTGAGGAGATGTAGGATATTTCATATTACAAGATCTTTGTTTATTGCCAAATTATTAAAATAACCAATAAACCATAGTTTATAATTTCCCATTAATTCTAAAATTACCCATTGAAAAATAATACAAAAATTAGAATTAATTTGTTTCCAATCAATTATTAGGTCCAACTAAAAAGATGAACCTAATACAATTAAGTCCAACTTAGGTAAATGTACCTTAACAATTCAAGTTTGCATCGAGGAGAGTTGGGATCAATATGTTTGACCTACTACTATGGCTCCCTAACTTCCATACAAAGCCCAAAAAAATAGGAATTTGAACCTTGGATTTGTTAATTGTTATTCAATTGATTAGACCCAATCTAGTAATGAAAGCAAATGGGCATTCACAAGTGGAATCACCCACAAGAGAGGAACTAAAATTTTACATGTTCAATTGGGCTCCAATAAAACCTAACATTTTATGAAAGTTTTATTTGACTTTTCTCAAGTTTTTGAAAACAAAAATTGGGTCTTCATTATTCTTATATTTAAAGCCCAAATGCAAAAAATAACTTAATAATGATGATTGATATGTTAATAATTAGATGAGCCTAACATGTTACTATATAAGCATGTATTATTAACTTATGAAAATATATCACAATAATATACTATTTTGCAAAAATATCATAATTAATTAACATAGAATTCATTAGAAAAAATTCAATACAATTAATTAAACAAGTTGCAAAATATTAAATTAATTAAAATAAAATTTATCAAATAAAATAAAATATTAAATAATTAATTTAAACTAGATTGTTAAGAATGACAAGATAAAATATTTTAACAAATTTTAAAATATCAAAATATGTTTCACCCAAATTTAAAATATCTTAAAATATCCAGAATTATCAAATAACAAATTCCAAATATTTTAAACAATAAAAATATGTTGAATAATGAGATAACCAATTTTAATATTATAATTATAACAAAATATAAAAAATCTTAAAATATCCTGATTATCAGATAACCAATTTAAAATAATTTAAAAAGCTAAAATATCTAAAATAATCAAACAATTAATTTTAAATATTTTAAACATAACTGCACAAAATATCAATTTAAAAAAACATTTTTTTTTGTGAAAAGTGCATGGTCAGACATCGGCGCTGTACGGAGGCCGCATGGAATTGTACAGACGTCTGTACAGCCGGCGTCCCGCGCGGAACCTACATGTGTGCCCAACACACACACTACCCAATTAGTCAAAAAAAATTAAAAAATCTGTGCAGTTTTTTAATCCCAAAACAAGCCAAAAACAACCAAATTATTAATAAATTTACATAACAAAATAGAACACATGTACCAGCCAATTAACACCCTAACATATCAATCAATTTCATATATATTCAATCATGAAAATAAACTAGCAAACTATTGCTCTGAGGCCAATTGTAGGATATTGCATATTAAAAAATCTTTGTTTATTTTCATGTAATTTACATATTATCAAACAAACATGTAAATTCCTACAATATCCTCCTATGAAAATAATACAAAACAAAGTAAAGTACATAAACTTACATATACGCAGCGGAAGTGGAACGACTCCTTCCTTCAATCTCTCTAACCATTGATTCCTTTCTGTAGCAGAGTATTGTCAAGAGATTGAACTAGATCAGCAACACAGTCTTCCTCACCAAGCCTTTGATCAACCTAGAACTAGTGTGGTCTGGTTCTCAACACATGAGATAGAGATCTAGAAGAGAAGAAGAAGAGAGTGAGTGGCCAAGAAAATAATAGACTATCTAGGTTTTCACTTACGCAATGAATCAATTGAAACTTACTCATGAACACCCTAGATATCATATTCCTTATATAGGCAACTTAATAAGTTTTATTTAAATTAATTAAAAATAATAAACAAAAAATCAAAGCCTTGGGCTCCCACAAATGGACTTGGGCCCAATCTCTTTGTTTTGAATTTAAATCCCAAATGGACCTAAAATCAAAACCTTTTTATTTATTTATCTTTTAATTTATTAATTAAATCATTATTCAATTCAACTAATTATAATTTGAAACTTGATTTAATATTATTTATGTATATTAACACCAATTTATCAATATTAATAAATTTTTTCAAAGAATATCGTTTATTCTATAAATCTCATTTCTCTGTAAAATTTTCAAAATCAATTGACCTAGTCAACTTTAAAAATCCTAATTGATAATTAAATCAATTAATTGAGACATTTTAGATGATTTACTCAAAGGTGATGTGGGGACCATGGATCCATGAAATCAAGCTCCAATAAGTTACCGTGAATTTATTTACGAATACCTTATTAATTTCTCGTGACTCCACTATAGACTCGAAATTGAATTTTTGAATTCATAGAATGTATTTTCCAAACCAAAAATACGTTATCCATTGTTATAATCATTACAGTCAGTCAATCCTCTATGAATGCTTTACGAACAAGCTGGGTCCAAATTACCATTTTTTCCCATCATCAGTGTAGCGACCCAAATTTGGCTAATAAGGCTTAAGGCGTTGATTAGTGTGCCTGGAGGGAAATAGGTGATTTATTGTTATAATATGTGAATTTGTGTGAATATGTGATTAAGTGATGCATGTTTAGGTGAATTAAATATGCATGTGGGCCCTGTTTGGTTAATAGGGGCATGATTATAATTTTAGCTCGAGAAGAGCATAAATGTGAATAATTGTGATATGTCTGTGTTTCACGATTCAAGACAGTCCTAGAGAGCGGTGAGCTAGAAAGTCACAACGGGGTCGAATACCTGACTCGGGGCGAGTCGAGGGGTATTTTGGGTATTAGACATTTTATGGGGTTATTGGGTTATGGAAATAAATATTTGGAGATATATTTGAAGATAGAATGTTTAGGAGGAAATATTGGGAAAATTTACCATTTTTCCATCATGGACGTTTTTGGTACCCCGAGCCTTGAGGTAACCTTAGGAACTTGAGTTAAATAAAACAAAACCATAAGAAGCCTTTAAAAAAATTAGGAACCGACCCCCCTTCTGCCCCTCTCTCTCTTGGAGTTTCATCCTTTGGAAGCTTGGGGAAACCTTGGTGAATCTAATCAAAGACTAAGGAATTTCAGCTGGGATTTTGGGAGCTAGAGGCTTGGAGCTTAGAGAAATGATTTAGGGTTTCACTTCTGCTCAAGGTAAACTTTTTAATATGATTGAGTTGTATTGAATTGCAGCTGGTTTTATGCTGAAATGTTAGAGTTTTGCATGTGTGTTGGGTGAAGGATCACTCTTAAGATTTAATGAGGTTTTGAGCTAGTTTTTTTGTTAGGTTTTGTTACTGAAAACATAGTAGAGCTTCTGTGATTAATGGTTTGGAATGTTGGTTTAATTTTGGGGAAAATTGGACAGGTTTTTGTGGTAAAAATTGTGAGTTTTTCTGGGCCCGAGGGGTCGGGCCGTGACGCTGTTATTGCTGAGCCGTGACCCCTTAGAACTTAGGGGCGTTTGGAATTGGAGGCGCACCGCGGCGCCCTTCAGGAAGGGTCGCGGCGCATGCAGGCTGAAATGAGGCAGGGCCTCGGGTTGAGCTGGGGGTCACAGCATGAGTTCTCAGGGCTGCGACGCTTAATGTAGTTTTGGGCTTTAAAGAGGTTTTAGGCTTGGGAATTCAATAGTTAAGGTTTGAGATGGATTTTATCACCCGAATTGATAGAATTTAAGGTCTCGGAGACTAGAATTATGACCCAAAGATATTTACCGAATTAGAACTTGATGGATGGATATTATTGGTGCGTTGTGACTAGGGTTTCTGCGAGGCTTGGACTAGGGGACTGTGCTCGGGACATCGGTGCTTGGGAAACTCGAGATACAAGTAAGAAAACCGCTATTCACGTAGAGCTTGAGTTGTAGGGCACGGTCCTTATGATTGGGTTGCAGTGCTCGGCCCAATATGATTTTGTTGCAGGGCATTGCCCTTTGATTGAGTCTATTTATGTTTAAGTATCTATTTAATTATGCTATGTGTGTATATTTATGAATGAACGGCAAGAGCCGGGAAAGGCGAGGGCCGAGAGCGGCAAGGCCGAGAACAGCAAAGGGTCGGGAGCAGCGTTTAGCACGCGGAGTGCGAGTTGTCAGGGCGAGACCCTAAAGGATACTTGGGATATCCTTACGGTGTGAACCGTAAACCCAAGGCCTAGTAAGTGCCTGGGACGGGATGGCCGTATGTGTTTAGCCTGATGGTGGCTTGTTTATATGTTAAGTGTTTGATATACATATGTTATCTGTTTGTGAGGGTTTTCTTGTTGGGCTTCGGCTCACGGGTGCTCTATGGTGCAAGTAAGGGCAAGGGGAAAGTCGACCAACCATGAGTACGGAGAGTGTGAAGTGACGCGTACATGTTTGGCCTGCCTGGCTGCGATGGCCAGGGGTATTTTTGGGAGATGATTGTACTAAGCTTGAATTTCGTCGTTTAGCCGACTCTGATTATATTTTTGAGTTGTAAATATTTCTAAACAGTATTTTGGGATCCAAAATGTTAAACGCTTTATAATTTTCACTAAATGGTTTATTTTCAAAGTTTATGACTCTGATTATGGTTTAATTACACTTTTGTCTTAAAACCTCGATTAGCGAGTTAATTGTACATTTTAAACTCACTTAGTAACGACTCTAAGGCAGTAGGGCGTTACAAATAGTGTTTTATCCTTAACTCCCACTAAGTTCCTTAGAAATGATATTTCTGTGAAATTAATCACAGAAATGATATCTCAATCATTTAATTGTTTGAACAAAGCAATTAGGGAAATCAATTTTTCGTTTCTCATACAAAAGTTATAGATTTCATATCTAAGAATAATACTCCCACTCAATTACACTACTAAATCTCCAAGATGTAAGTATGGGCTAGACCGTAGGTTAAGCTGGTAATGAACAAATCAAAAAATTTAAATAATATAATTAGTAGAATATTATCACTCGTGTGGATGCCGAAAGTTCACCAAGGAAAAAGTCCCTGGTCCCTAGCTGAAATACGTGGTAAAGGGTTGCTTTGTCCTGCTATCAGGCTCAGGCCCAAAGGTCTCACAAAACCACGTTCTAGAGCCCCTCTTAGGAGTCTTGCTCCTGTGCAGCTCAGGAGGCCTCCGCCTTTTAAAGACCGAATCACCTTGTGCCTAGATATGGCAAACACGTGTAAGTGCCTCACGAGGCATGGCCTCGCGCCACCAGCACCTGCCTCGCGCCTCACGCGATATCTCAAGCACGTAGAACCTCGCGAGGCATGGCCTCGCGCCATCAGCACATGTCTCATGCACCTAAGTGCCTCGCGCCTCACACGGCGCCTCCAAAATACAGATAACCATCAACTATTATAAGGCAAAACAGACATTTCTGGTTCCCCTGTTCCTGCCTTCCCCTCTACCGTGGAGACTGAGCAGCTGGTCATGTACATTTAGCTCACAGACCTCTCCAAGTTAGGGCTGATCAAGTTTTCCCTTGCCTTTACCTGCACCACACAGCACCCGTGAGCCAAGGCCCAGCAAGAAAACATAATATGCATCACAAATAACAATAACATACAATTAATCCTTTAAGCATGATCAAACACTTAGCACTTATATTAACCACATATCATGTATTCAAAATCAAAGTTCCAACCAAGCATTAATTACAATCAAGTTACATGATTAACAGGGCCGAACAACTTAGGCCGCACCCTCTGTCTACCCCACTGACTCCGGCCCGCTTAAATTGAGGTCATTGCATAATAGGCTGTCCTCGGCTACCAGTGGTCGAGCCGCGCCCTGTTCGCTAGTGTAACCTTGGAATTCTTAGGTCGTTGGTTCACTGTTTACATGGCGTAATACCATCCTTTCAAAGCATACATATTAGGGAACCCTTAGTCCCATTACAAATACACAACCGGGTGCAGTTTTCTTACCTTTAATTTCCACCCTCACTGACTACGAGTGACGTCCCTTGAGCACGATTCGTTTCCCGAGCCTTAGCTTAACACCTAGTTACAACCAAGGTAATAAATTCCATTAATATTCTAATAAATGTTTCCGGGTATAGTTCTAGCATCCGGGACATCGAATTCCGCCAAGCACAGTTGTGGAATCGATCCCGAGCACCCTAAGTTAGGTTCCCGTGCGTAAAATCCCCAAAAGATCAAGAATGTACCTAAGGGCTGCGACCCTTGAAACCTAGCCATGGCCCGCCCCTAAAACAGAACCCAAGCCCCCCAGTAGGCAGACATGCGCCGCGGCCCTGCTTTGTGGCACCGCGACGCTCCCCTTTGTCCGAGCCTCCTTGGCTTCTTTGCTTCGTAGGGTTGCAGCGCTCTAGAACAGAGCCGCGGCCCACCCCTTCGTGCCCAGAAAGTCCACCATATATAACATCCTAACCTTATTCAAAACCAACCCAAAGCACCCTAATTCAAAACCCATTAATCACAAAACTTTTAACATGATTCTAACAACATAATCCAACAGAAATCCAGCTTAAAAACCTACTAAAATCCCATTTTGATTTCTGAAACCTAACAGCTCAAAGCACCAAAAACCAGTCATGCAAGCTTAGAATTTAAGCTCTAAACTACGAATTGAAGCTTACCTTCATTGATGGACCACTTCCTTAACAACTTCTGTGCTAAAACCCAAGCTCTCAGCTTCAATCCAGCCCTTAAACATCAAAACAATAAACACCTTAATATTCACCCAAAACTCATAATTCTAACACCCAAAAACAAAACTCAATTCTCACGTTGATCCTGGTTGAGTATCCCTTAGTCAGAACTAGGCTAATCCTTCATAAATTCAGCTCAAACACAGAATTTCCAGTTGAGTTATCCATAGATTTTCTGTAGTTTCCTTAAGAGAGAAAAGAAAGAGAAGAAAATAAGGAGAAGATATATTAAAGGGTCGGTTGTGCCTTTTGTTCTACTGCTTTCCATTAACTTATTCTAATCTTAGCCAGTTAAGTCAATCTCGAGGCTCGGGGTACCAGAAACGTCCCCGAGGGAAAAACGGTAAAATTCCCCAATATTCCCGCCTAAGCCTCCTAACCTCAGATATATCTCCATACATTTATTTCAATAATTCGATAGTCTAAATAACTACCCGATACCTGAAATACCCCCGACTTGCCCAAAGTCAAATATTAAGCCCCGTTGTCACTTTCCCACAATCTAGCTCCCTAGGATCGCCTCAAGTCGCTCGCTACAGATCTACCCACATAATAATGTGGTTCTCATAGATATAACGTTTAACCACATTTACATTCATATAATAATACAAGCATGCGTATCATATAATCATGCATTAAATCAATAAATTCACACATAAACCAATTATGCCTTCCCGACGCACTAATCAAGGCCCTTAAGCCAAATTAGTGATTTTGGGTCGTTACAACTATCCCCTCCTACTGAGAATTTTGCTCTCGAAATTTACACGAATAGCTTGGGATATTGATCCCGCATCTCTGTCTCTAACTCCCAGGTCGCTTCGTCGACCTTGCTATTTCTCCACAACACTTTAACTAACGGAATTGTCTTCTTCCATAAGACTTTGTCCTTCCGATCCAAAATCTGAACTGGTCGCTCTTTATAGGGAAAATCTTTCTGTAACTCCAAGTCCGCATACTTCAACACATGTGTTGTATCTGAAACATATTTCCGCAACATGGACACATGGAACACATTATGAACTCCTGACAGCGACGGTGGCAAGGCCAACCTGTAAGCCACCTGTCCAATCCTTTCTAGAATCTCTATAGGTCCAACAAACTGAGGGCTCAGCTTGCCCTTTACTCCAAATCTCCCCACCCCTCTCAATGGTGAAACTCACAGAAACACGTGGTCCCCAACCTCGAACTCCACATCCCTACGCTTAGGGTCAGCGTATCTTTTCTGTCTACTCTGCGAAGTAAGCATTCTGGCTTGAATCTTCTCAATAGCCTCATTGGTCTTCTGAACCATATCTGGCCCCAAATACTTTCTTTCACCCATCTCATCCCAATGAATGGGCGATCTACACTTTCTCCCATATAACATTTCATAAGGAGCCACTCCAATCGTGGACTGATAACGTTTGTTATATGAGAACTCAATCAACGGTAGATAATTACTCCAAGATCCCTCGAAATCAATCACACACGCCCTAAGCATGTCCACCAACACCTAAATCATCCTCTCAGACTGTCCATCAGTCTGAGGATGGAAAGTTGTGCTAAACTTCAACTGGGTCCCCATAGCTCTCTATAGAGCTCCCCAAAACTTAGAGGAAAAGATAGGGTCCCGATTAGATACAGTAGACTTTGGAACCCCATGGAGACGAACTATCTCCCTTACATACAACTCTACATACTATTCCACTGTATAGGTCGACTTCACTGGTAGAAAATGAGCTAACTTGGTGTATCTGTCTACTATTACCCACACTAAGTCACAAAGTCCCACTGTCCTGGGTAGACCTCCCACAAAGTCCATTGTAATATCTTCCCACTTCCATTCAGGAATACCCAAAGGCTGAAGCAACCCCGCTGGCCGCTGATGCTCTGCCTTTACCTGCTAACATGTTAAACATCTAGACACATACTCAACCACATCCTTCTTCATCCTAGGCCACCAATATAATGTCCGTAGATCTTGATACATCTTCGTGGTACCTGGATGAAAAGAGTGTGAGACTCATCTAATATCTCTTGTCTAATCCCCTCATCTGCCGAAACACAAATCCGCCCTGATATTGAAGCATACCATTCTCAGAAATAGAATAATCCTTAGCTGTCCCGGCTAAGACATGTTGCCTAACATCTTGCACCTGCGCATCCACCAATTGTTCCTCCTTGATCCTCTCCAGCAGGGTTGACTACAAAGTAATATTATCTAACTGGCCCACCACCAATTCTATCTTTGCCCTGGCCATCTCATCAGCTAACTCTCTTGAGATCTGGGTGGAACTATACAATTGTCCTGGACCCCTTCAGCTCAGTACATCAGCTACAACGTTTGCTTTCCCTGGGTGATACAGAATATTACAATCATAGTCTTTAACTAACTCTAGCCAATGCCTTTGCCTCATATTCAGATCCTTCTGGGTGAAGAAGTATTTTAAGCTCTTATGGTCAGTGTGTATCTCGCACTTCTCCCCATATAGATAATGACGCCACACCATCAATGCAAATACCACTGCAGCTAGTTCCAAATCATGAGTAGGATACCGTTGTTCATACTCCTTCAGTTGTTGTGATGCATAAGCTATAACTTTCTCATTCTGCATCAGCACGCAGCCTAAACCCATCCCCGACGAATCACAGTAAACCACAAACTTTCCTTCCTCTGAAGGAAGACTCAGCACCGGTGCAGAAATAAGTTGTCGCTTCAACTCTTGGAAACTGTTCTCACATTTCTCTGACCAAACAAACCTTTGACTCTTTCTTGTCAGTTCTATCATCTGTGAAGCAATCATTGAAAATCCCTCCACAAACTGCCTGTAATAACCTACCAACCCAAGGAAACTCTGCACCTCTAAGGCGTTCCTTGGCCTCGGCCAATATCTCACCGTTTCCACCTTGGACGGATCCACCTTAATCCCTTTTGCACCAACTATATGCCCAAGGAAAGTCACCTCTGGTAACTAAAATTCACATTTCTTAAACTTAGCATATAACTGGTGTTCTCTTAATCTCTGTAAAACCTATCGAAGATGCTGCTCATGCTCTGCCTCTGAACTGGAGTATACTGGAATGTCATCGATAAAGACAATGACGAACTGATCCAAGAAGTCCTTGTACACCCTATTCATCAAATCCATAAAAGCTGCCGGGGCATTGGTCAAACCAAAAGACATAACCAAGAACTCATAGTGCCCATTTCGCATCCGGAAGGTCGTCTTCGGTATATCCTCATCTTTGATCCTCAGCTGGTGATAACCAGATCATAGATCAATCTTTGAGAACACCGTCTTTCCCTGCAGCTGATCGAACAGGTCATCAATCCTTGGTAGAGGGTACTTATTCTTGATAGTCAACTTGTTTAATTCCCAGTAATCTATACACATCCTCAATGTCCCGTCCTTCTTCTTAAAAAATAACACTGGAGCTCCCCATGGTGAATAACTAGGTCTGATGAATCCCAAATCCAGAAGCTCTTGCAACTGTATCTTTAGTTCCTTCAACTTAGTTGGTGCCATCCTATATGGTGCCCTTGATACTGGCTCTGTCCCCAGTGCTAACTCAATCTCAAACTGAATCTCCTTGCGCAGCGGTAACCCTGGTAGATCCTCAGGAAATACGTCCAAAAACTCACACACTAACCTGGTCTCTCCCGACCCTGCTGGCATAACCTTAGTGGTATCCACTACGCTGGCCAGAAAACCTATGCATCCCCCCTACAACAAGTCTCTGGCCCTCAATGCTGAAATCATGGGTACGCGGGGTCCACATATCGCACCCACAAAGACAAAAGGATCCTTTCCCTCAGGCTCAAAAGTCACCATCTTCTTCCTATAGTCAATAGTAGCCCCATATCTGACCAACCACTCCATCCCTAAGATCATGTAAAAATCCTCCATGTCTAACTCAATCAGATCTACCGAAAGTTCCCTACTATCAGCCATCACTGGCAGTGCCCTAATCCATCTCCTAGAAATTACCAGTTCCCCTGTAGGCAATAAAGTCCCAAACCTTATAGTCCAATACTCACTAGGTCTAGACAGTCTATCAATCACTTTATTAGAAACGAAGGAATGTGTAGCACCAGAATCAATCAATACAGTAAAAGGAGTGCCAGAGCTAGAAAGCTGACCTGTCACTACCGAGGGACTAGCCTCGGCCTCTGCCTGTGTCAAAGTGAATACTCGAGCTGGAGTCAAGCTATCCACCTTTCCTGCTTCACCTTTCTTCACTATTGGGCAGTCTTTCCTGAGATGCCACACTGTTCTGAACACAAAACATGCTTTGGCTCGACATTCGCCTAGGTGACGCCTTCTACACCTCGAGCACTCTGGATAGGTCTGCCATGCCTCGCCGCCACCCTGACAGCCACCCTGACCACCCCGACCCCTCCTATCAGGACTAGGAGCGGTCGAAGTGTCAGGAGTCTTTCTCTTGAAGTCACTGGGGCCTTCGCCCCTACCTGTCCCTGAATAAGGAGGCACCATTCTGCGGCCTTCACGCCTTACTGTATTTTCCTTCCAAATCTTGTTTTCTGCTTCCTCAGCGATAAGAGCTTTCTCAACGGCCTGGGCATAAGTTGTTCCTCCAGGTACCGTTGTAATCCTAACATCCCGGGCTATTATAGCATTAAGCCCCTTGATAAATCTATCCTACCTAGCAGCATCAGTAGGCACAAGATTTGCTGCAAACTTTGTAAGCCTATAAAATTTTAGGGCATACTCAATAACAGTCATATTGCCCTGCACCAAACCCACAAACTCATTAACTTTTGCTGCCCTGACAGCAACATTATAGTATTTCTTGCTGAACAAATCTCTAAAGCCTTCCCAACTCAAAGTAGTGACATCCCTGGTCTATGAAGCCACCTCCCACCAGATGCGGGCATCCTCTCTCAACATATACGTGGCACAGGCCACTCTGTCATGTCCCTCTATCCTCATAAAATCCAGGATAGTAGTAATCATAGTCAGCCATTGCTCGGCCTTCAATGGATCAGGTCCTCCCTCAAAGATTGGGGGTTGCTGCTTCCTGAACCGCTCATATAACGGCTCCCACCTATTCCCAACCTCCCCAGACTGTACAACTGGTACCATTGCAGGTGGTACAATAGGGGAAGCGCTCCCTGATGGAGCGTACAGTCGCAGTATATGAATCTGTTCATCTTGGCTCTGTAATGAAGCTTGCATATCTGCCATGAGTTGCTGCCAGTTTTCAGGAACTGGTGGAGGAATCTGGCCCTGGTCATCACCCCCGATCCCAGATCTAGTTCCGGCTAGCCGTGTAGATTTTCTTGGACGCATAGCTATCCAAGTCAATCTGCAAACAACGGCTCGACCGTCAGACCTTGATGACATGGCAAACTCTTCTCCAAAATCCATCAAAGGAACATAACCAATCACAAACATTCATAATATAGGCATTCGTCCACATGCACCGGCTGTTGATAAGCATGCCCCAACATTACCACATGACAGCCAAGATAAAAGGATTCATCCATGCACAATATATAGTTAGTCATTCAAATATTCACTTTCATGCATTGCGATGCTAATAAGCATGCCTTAATATTTTCATACATTAGTCAAGGGCCAGGCCCTATTAGTATCTCATACTTCCTAATACTCCAATGAATGACAATATTCATAACTCATTCCAGACATACAAGCATATATACACATATTCACATTACAAAACCCTAAATTGAGCTTGTCTCTAGCAGCGAATGTACATGTCCAGCCGGTCTTTAGGAACCCTTAAACATAGGACGCTTTGATACCAAGTTGTAATGCCCTGGATAGCCAAGAACGCTACACTGTGTGTTTATAAAGATGCATGACTCACTAATCATGTCATTTAATTAAAACGTATCACTAACCATGAATGTGCTAGGGTTAAAAAGGGTTTTGGATCCAAAAGATACATCTTATATATATAAATAGTTTTACACATGGGATCCCAAAAAAAAAAACAGTGTTTAAAAGTCGATTTACAGAATCTAAAAAATACAGATGCCGTCAGCCATTCTAAGGCAAAACAGACATTTCTGGTTCCCCTGTTCCTGCCATCCCCTCAACAGTGGTGGCCCGCTTAAACCGGCAATAACAAACAATTAATCCTTTAAGCATGATCAAACACTTAGCACTCATATTAACCACATAGCATGTATTCCAAATCAAAGCTGGAACCAAGGATTAATTACAATCAAGTTACATGATTAACAGGGCCGACAACTTAGGCCGCACCCTCTGTCTACCCCACTGACTTTGGCCTGCTTAAACCGAGCTCAATGCATAATAAGCTGTCCTCGGCTACCAGTGGTCGAGCCGTTCCCTGTGCGCTAGTGTAACCTTGGCATTCTTAGGCCGTTGGTTCACTATTTACATGGCGTAATACCATCCTTTCAAAGCATACATATTAGGCAACCCTTAGTCCCATTACAAATACAAAACCGGGTGCAGTTTTCTTACTTTTAATTTCCACGCTCACTGACTACGAGTGACGTCCCTCGAGCACGATCTGTTTCCCGAGCCCTAACTTAACACCTAGTCAAAACCAAGGTAATAAATTCCATTAATATTCTAATAAAGTTTCTAGGTATAGTTCTAGCATCCCGGACATCGAATTTCGCCAAGCACGGTGGTGGAATCGATCCCGAGCACCCTAAGTAAGGTTACCGTGCGTAAAATCCCCAAAAGATCAAGAATGCACCTAAGGGTTGCGACCCTTGAAACCTAGCCATGGCCCGCCCCTAAAACAGAACCCAAGCCCCCCAGTAGGCAGACACGCGCCGCGGCCCTGCTTTGTGGCACCGCGACGTTCCCCTTTGGCCGAGCCTCCTTGGCTTCTTTGCTTCGTAGGGCCGCAGCGCTCTAGAACAGAGCCGCGACCCACCCCTTCATGCCCAGAAAGTCCACCATATATAACACCCTAACCTTATTCAAAACCAACCCAAAGCACCCTAATTCAAAACCCATTAATCACAAAACTTTTAACATGATTCTAACAACATAATCCAATAGAAATCCAGCTTAAAAACCTACTAAAATCCCATTTTGATTTTTGAAACCCAACTGCTCAAAGCACCAAAAACCAGTCATGCAAACTTAGAATTTAAGCTCTAAACTACGAATTGAAGCTTACCTTCATTGATGGACCAATTCCTTAACAACTTCTGTGCTAAAGCCCAAGCTCTCAGCTTCAATCCAGCCCTTAAACATCAAAACAATAAACACCTTAATATTCACCCAAAACTCATAATTCTAACACCCAAAAACAAAACTCAATTCTCACGTTGATCCTGGTTGAGTATCCCTTAGTCAGAACTAGGCTAATCCTTCATAAATTCAGCTCAAACACAGAATTTCCAGTTGAGTTATCCTTAGATTTTCTGTAGTTTCCTCAAGAGAGAAAAGAAAGAGAAGAAAAGAAGGAGAAGATATGTTAAAGGGTCGGTTGTGCCTTTTGTTATACTACTTTCCATTAACTTAGTCTAATCTTAGCCAGTTAAGTCAATCTCGAGGCTCGGGGTACCGGAAACGTCCCCGAGGGAAAAATAATAAAATTCCGCAATATTCCCGCCTAAGCCTCTTAACCTCAGATATATCTCCATATATTTATTTCCATAACCCGATAGTCTAAATAACCACCCGATACCTGAAATACCCCTGACTTGCCCAAAGTCAAATATTAAGCCCCGTTGTCACTTTCCCGCAATCTAGCTCCCTAGGATTGCCTCAAGTCGCTCGCTGCAGATCTAACCACATAATAATGTGGTTCTCACAGATATAACGTTTAACCACATTTACATTCATATAATCATGCATTAAATCAATAAATTCACACATAAACCAATTATGCCTTCCCGGCGCACTAATCAAGGCCCTTAAGCCAAATTAGTGATTTTGGGTCATTACATGTTCTCTTGCAATCCTCCCTCATATTTCTAAAAGTTCTTTTGCATTCATTAGGTTTTGATTAATTCTTTGAGTTTTCCATTGATATATCATTGACGAGTTTCTGCCGTCAACAACTCAGAATTAAGATTGACTTGACCTATGGTCAACGTTGTGACATTGATTAGATTCGATAACAACGATACTTATGATCGATCAATAATCAATATCTGTCCTAGTCTGATGTAACCAAGTACATTCGATCTTATCTACTTGGTCTATGCCTTGGACAAGACATCACACCTCGAATGTGTAAGTAGATTATATCGTAGATTGCCTAATCAATGAAAATCCAATGCACTCATCAAATTTTAGGATTCATTCTTTTGAACATATAATTACAACTATAATCCATTATGACCTAGTCACTATAATTGTAACTATTCATATGTTCTAGATTTTATAAATGTTTGTATTATTCCAATAATCATGTAATAAAACAAGCAAGCAACACTGTTGTCAAACTAAATGATTTCTACTACTTTTATTGACAATTTAAAATTGCATTACATGTCCTACATGATTTTATAAGGGCATAAAACCCAACAGTTATTGCTTCGAAAAGAAAACATAAGATCTAGAGAACTATGGCTGCAAAAGGGAGACCGCAAAACAACGTTCTTCCAAGCATTAGTTATGGATCATAGAAGGCGGAACCAAATATGGGGGATTAGAGATGTATATGGTGTTGGGGGAGAGTGAGATAACACCACCACAAAAATAGAATCTACAAAAAAATTGGATTGACAGAGACTTTAAAAAGATTGAGAAAGAACTTCCAAACCCAAGTATATCAATGGAGTTCTTCAATATTCGATGAAGCTTCAAAACCCTAAGCAAGACCACCACTTTCTTGAGCAAATCCTTGAAGCAAATCAAACCACAAAATGAAGGCTTATACACGTTGAGAAACGCTGTCCTAATACTCTATTTCCCAGCCACCATTGATGCTTGAGGCCTTCTCTTTGAGGAAGTGAGGATTGAGATTGAACAAGCCGTCAACTCTCTAATTCAAGCACTTTCTTGGTGAGTTCTTGGAGAAAACTAGAGATTGTTAGAGTTAGAGAGAGAATGAGGGTAGAGAGAGATTAGATAGAGTGATCAAGTCTCCCAAATTACTGTTTTTGACCCATATATATAGTAGGCACCATCATTAGGTCTAACAAATAGGATTAGACTTGCAAAACACGTTATTTTGAGAATTTACATAAATCCACGTAATACAGCAGGAAACGTATCGCCTGGAAGGGTTTCTGGAAACCCTAGATTCTAGGCAATGTGTCACCACCCCCTCTGACTTTGGACACTTCCAAAGGTCCAAAAAATGCTCCAAATGCCATCAAACTTTTTGGGAAACCTTAGATACTGTTATGTATCACTTTGGACCCAAATTTTCATTTTATAAGTGCCTACAATTTGGACACAAGTGTTTATAAATTGTTTGTATTTTAACATTTTATCATTTGTATTTAATCAATCATAAAAATCCCCCAATTGGTTAAATACAAGCCACATTCTCTAGCTTAAATAGTTTTGGTGCATAAAATAAAGTGCCTTTCGGTTTGAACTTTATCTTAGTGAAAATACCACAAAGAATTATCGAAATCATTAGTAGCTTAGAACTTGAACCAAGTATTCCTTAGGATAACACCGGTGATACCTCACACACCTTCACCAAATATATTTTTCCCCATTTTATCGCTTAGTACTATCATGGCCATGTGCTCATCTCTTCATAGACTATCCGGGGAGAAACTCCAACTCCCATGAGAGGCGGCACCACCTCTAAGTCCACATAGGTGAAGTTCTTACAACATCTTTGCTACCTTTATAGATGCTTGTTAAACTCAATTGGACTACATTAAAAGCCATGGGCTTAACCCTAACTCGATAGCAACCAATACTAACCATCTCGAATGAAACTTAGCATAAATTTTAGTGTTGAAACTATTCACTTATCAATGACTTTTTCTTACCCCTTGAACCCTTTCCCTTGATTTGTACAAGTTGAGAGTTGGGTTTCCATCATTGGTGAATCTATTCTTCAAGGAGTTTTAATCCCATCCTTTTTGAAGTAGAAATTACTAACCTTCTCACAAGAGGTTTTGTAAATGGATCCGCTAAGTTCTCAGTTGTTTTAACATATGCGATTGATATGATTCCAGCTTAAATCAATTGTCTCACATATTCGTGTCTTAGACTAATGTGTCTAGACTTTACATTATACACACTATTATATGCTCTAGCAAGTGCGGATTGGCTACCACAATGTATTGAAATTGTTAATACCATATCCGTTGTTGAAGGAATATCCGTCATAAGATTGCTAAACCACCCGACCTCTTTTCTGGTTGCTGCTAAAGCTATAAACTCTGCTTCCATGGTTGAGTGTGAAATACACGTTTGTTTCTTGAAGCCCCACGAGATTGCACCTCCTCCAAGAGTAAACACCCAACAGGAAGTGAAGAGATTATCTCCAATTCTCGATATCCAATTAGCATCGGAATATCCTATCTTTGGAAAGTTTGTATAGTGAATACTATACCCCTTGGTACCCTTAAGATAACCAAGTATTCTCTCAATATATTTCCAATGCTTGATGCTTGAATTGCTAGTAAATCTAATAAGTTTACTAACTACATATGTAATATCTGCTCGTGTGCACTGAGTAGCGTACATTAGGATAACTATTGCACTTGCATATTCTAATTGAGCCACCGCTCTTCCTTAATTCTTCTTAAACTTCATGTTTGAATCAAATAATGTATGCACCTCTTTGATTTTGAGATGACTGAATTTGTCGAGCACTTTCTCAACATAATGGGTTTGACTTTACACATAACCCCCACTATCCCTTCTAACTTTGATACCTAGAATGGTATCCACCTCTCCAAGGTCTTTCATTTTAAAGTTAGAAGACAGAAACCTCTTTGTTTCCATTTTTCCTTTCATGTCATTACTCAAAATAAACATATCATCTACATATAGACATACAAGTATGGCATAGTCACCACAAGTCTTAGAGTATAAGCATTTGTCCGCATTGTTGTGTCTAAATCCATTAGAAACAATGACTTTATCAAACTTCTCATGTCATTTTTTTGGAGCTTGTTTCAAACCATATAATGATTTTACAAGTCTACACACTTTATGTTCATTTCCTTTAAGAACAAAATATTCTGGTTGTTCCATATAGACGTCCTCCTCGAGATCCCCATTTACGAATGTCGTTTTGACATCCATTTGGTGAACATAAATGTTTTATATAAATGATAAGACAAACAACAATCTTATAGAAGTAGTCCTTGCTACCGATGCATATCTGTCAAAGTAATCTATTTATTCTCTTTGTTTGAAACCTTTGGCCACTAACCTAGCCTTAAATGTTGTTATGGTGCCATCAGTATGGTATTTATTTTCAAATACCCTTTGCACCCAATTGGTTTGGACCCCTTGGAAGGTCAAACAATTCCTAAGTTTGGTTTGACATAATTGAATCCATTTCATCATTAATTGTCTCCTTCCAAAAAGTGGAGTCCCTAGAGGACATTGCTTCCTTGAAAGTTTTGGGATCATCTTCTATTTGAAGTACTATTGGAGGTTTCCAAGTATGTTCCTCATTATCACATTCAACAAGGTATAGGGTCTCTATTGGAGAACACTTCTCATTTGATCCCAAATCTTTGAGCCTTTGGCTCATTCTAGGCAATTGAGGTTGCTCACCAACAATTTTAGGAGACTCATGAGAATCTCTAGTTTGAGTTAGTTCTAACTTGTTGTCATCACATGACATGTTCTCAAAGAACTCAGCCTTTCTAGATTCAATTATGACATTAGACTCCAAGTCTAATAATCTATAAGATTTGCTATTTTGGGCATAGCCCACAAATGCACATCTTATAGCTCTTAGACCCAACATGGTCCTTTTAAGATCAGTGCTCTTGCAATAAGCAAGACACCCCCACACTTTAAGATAACCAATGTTAGGTTTCTTTCCTTTCCATAACTCATATGTAGATATATTATTTTTCTTCATGGGAATATGATTCAAAATATGACAAGCAGATAGTAAAGCTTCACCCCACAAACTAAAACTCAATTTAGAATGTAATAGCAAAGCATTAATCATCTCAATAAATGTTCTATTCTTTCTTTCCGCTATAACATTTTGTTGTGGAGTATAAGGGTCTGTACATTAATGAATTATTCCATGTTCTTCACAAAACAAGTTAAATTCTCTTGAAAAGTATTCACCACCCCTATCACTTCTAAGTATTTCAATTTTCCTATCTAGTTGATTTTCAACTTCCGCTTTATACACTTTAAACACATCAAATGCATCATCTTTATTTTTCAATAAATATACATATGTGAACCTAGAGCATTCATCAATGAAAGTAATAAAATATATACTTCCTCCTCTAGGAAACATCCCATTTAGTTCACATAAATCAATATGTATCAAATCTAACAACTTAGAGTTTCTTTCAACACTAGGAAAATCTTTCTTTACCATTTTAGATTGAACACATAATTCACATTTTTACGCTCAACATTATCACAATCAATTAATCTATATTTGACAGACCTTTTACTTGTGCTAAATCCTATATGTGCAAGTCTAAAATGCCACAAAGTAATAGAATTTGAGTCAAGCATATAACAAGAAGAAGAAGCTTTATTATTCATATTGTCAATGGAAGTACAAAGTTTGAACATGCCATCACAAGCATATCCCTTTCCCACAAAAACATTGTCTTTGGATAAAATAAGTTTACTGGAATCAATCACAACCTTGATTCTCGATTTGCCAAGAAAATCGCCACTCACAAGGTTTCTACTCATTTCCAGTACATAAAAAATATTAGTGAGTAGAACCTTCTTGCTGGATGTGAAGAGCAAGTCAATAGTTCCCTTTCCTTCAACCTTGGACCTTTTCTCATTGCCCATTTGAATTTCATGCCCTTCCTTTGAAGATTCAACATTCTTGAATAGAGATCTATCATAGGTTACATGAATGGTGGCACATGTATCTTACCACCACCCACTCACCTTTCCATGAATGGCATTTACCTCACTAAGTGTGGCTACTAGCTCCTCTTGTGCGGAGTTGACTTTTGCTTCATTGTTATGGCTCCTCTTAAACCTAAAATCTCTAGCAAAGTGGCCATTCTTGCAACTCACATAGCAAGGTCCCTTGGAACTCTTGAATTGCCCCTCATTCTTCTTGGGCCCCAAGGGTTTTTGGCCCTTGCCCTTGTTTTTTCTATTTCCCTTGCCTTTGTTAGGAGGATTTGCCACAACATTGGCCTTAGAAGTCTCTCCATTGGACTTCTCATCATTCAAATATTTAGAACGAGATTCGTCCTCAATTCTCAAGTGTTTGAGAATTTTCTCCAAAGAAATCTCTTCATTTCTATGGAGCATCTTTTTCCTATAGTCTCTCCATGAAGGAGGTAACTTGGTTATAATGGCACCAACAAGGAATTTTTCAGGCAAAATAATTTTAAGAGTAGACAATTTATCCCCAATAATTTTCATCTCATGAATTTGAGGGAGAAGGGGTTTATCATCATAAAATTTTAATTCCATATATTGAGTAATAAAGAATTTCTTTGTACCTTCCTCTTCAGCTTTGTACTTCTTTTCCAAGGCCTCCCAAATCTCCTTGGCGGTCTTGGTGTTGCTGTTGGTGTAGAGATCATAGAGCCTATCCGATAGAGCATTGAGAATTTGGCCCCTACAAATCAATTCATCTTCTTCACACTTCTTCCTTTCTTTGACGATTTCGTGAGTATCATCTTCCTTGGGCTCCTCCAAGGCTTTTAGGTCCTTGTCCAGGACATTAAAAACCTTCAAAGTAGTGAGCAAGACTAATCTTGTCTTTCCGACGCACAAAATTAATCCCATCAAATCTATCCAATCCAACAAAGTCTTGTGTCATGAATCTCAAAGCTGAAAGAGAGTTAGACTCTTCCATGATATGCTATCTCAGATTATAGAGTATTAGAATGTTGGGGGAGAGTGAGATAACACCCCCACAAAAAATAGAATCTACACAAAATTTGGATTGACAGAGGCTTAAAAAAGATTGAGAAAGAATTTGCAAGCCCAAGTAGATCAATGGAATTCTTCAATATTTGATGAAGCTTCAAAACCCTAAGCAAGACCACCACTTTCCTTGAGCAAATCCTTCAAGTAAATCAAACCACAAAACCAAGGCTTATACACGTTGAGAAATGTTGTCCTAATACTCTATTTCCCAGCCACCATTGATGCTTGAGGCCTTCACTTTGAGGAAAGGAGGATTGAGATTGAACATGCCTTCAACTCTCTAAGTCAAGCACTTTCTTGCAGAGTTCTTGGAGAAAACTAGAGATTCTTAGAGGTCGAGAGGGAATGAGGTTAGAGAGAGAATAGAGAGAATGATCAAGTCTCCCAAATCACTGTTTTTGACCAATATATACAGTAGGCACCGTCATTAGGTCTAACTAATAGGATTAGACTTGCTAAACACGTTATTTTGAACATTTACGTAAATCCACGTAATATAGCAGGCGAAGCGGGTTTCTGGAAACCCTAGCTTCTAGGCGTTGTGTCGCCTCCTGGGCGGCAACGTATCGCCACCCCCTCTAATTTTGGACACTTCCAAAGGTCCAAAAAATGCTCCAAATGCCACCAAACTTTTTGGGAACCCTTAGATACTTTTTATGTATCACTTTGGACCCAAATTTTCATTTTATAAGTGCCTACAATTTGAATCTCAAATTCGCATCTTCACTATGTGAATTCTGCTAAGTGTTTATACGTTGTTTGTATTTTAACACTTTATCATTTGTATTTAACCAATCATAACATATGGAAGGCTTCATGATAAATGAGATACAATGGCAAGATTTATAAATGAGTATTTCAGTCGGTTATCCCTGAGGAGTTTGAAAGCTTATTCAAATGCCCCATTACTGATTTGGAAAACTAGATTCTAACTACTATTCCGAGTAAGACACGGGTGGAAGAGGTTGTATTCAATATGCACCCACTTAGGCTACTAGGCCCTGATGGAATGTCAGGATGTTTTCACAAAAAGTATTGGGAAATAGTTGGTCATGATGTTTTCAACTACGTCAAAGAGGTCTTTATGACAACTCACATGGACCCTAAGCTTACTTACACTTTTATTTGCCTGATACCAAAGGAAGAGAATGCCAATAAGGTGGATAGATTTTTTCCGAATATCCAGTGCAATTTAAGTTACAAGATTGTGGCAAAGACAATATCCTACAGGTTGAGAAGTGTGATGGACAAGCTCATCTCACAATTCCAATAAGAATTTATATTGGGGAGATGGATAGCGAAATCATCAATTATTACCCAAGAACTGGTCCACACAATAAAAAGGAAGATTGGAAAAGAAGGCCTTATGGCACTTAAGTTGGACATCCACAAGGCATATGATAGAGTTGAGTGGGATTTTCTCCATAGAGTCTTGAGAGAAAATGGATTTGGGAACCACATATGTGCTCTCATAATGACGTGTGTTTCTACATTGTCACACTCTATTCTCCTAAATGGTCAACTACTAACGAATTTTTTTCAAAAAGAGGATTGAGGCAAGGGGATCCACTCTCCCCTTTTTTATTCCTACTATGCAAGGAAGTCCTCTCAAAACTCATTCAAAGAGAAGAAGATAGGGCAAAGTACATGGCATTTCCATATCGAGGAATGCTTTACCAATCACACACTTAATATTTATAGATGATACTATTGTTCTTTAGAGAAAATATGAGAGAAGCCTTTCACGTGCTTTATGTTTATGCTACATCATCATGCTAATTCTTAGAGAAACACATGCCATGTCAAATTCTTAGCATGATCGAAATTCGATAAAACCGAATCAAATGAGGAATTGGCAAAATATACCATAGAACTTTTCCTGGTACACATTCCTTAACTTCCTATGAATTCCTTTTCTTTTTCTATTTGGACACACCACATCTAGGACACAAATTCACATCTATAAGGATGTTTCGATATAATACGCAATCATTAGGACAAGCATGTATTTTTTTCATATTACAAGCCTAATGAGCATATAGTTTTCTTAGCCACATAAAGTGACACGGGCATCTCGTTTTCTTTAGGCAATAAATATTTCAAAAAAACTAACAATTTTGTGAAACTCTTATCACTCCATCCATTTTTTTATTTCATATTATACAATCTAAGAATGGCTGACAACTTTGTAAATTTAGTGAACCTCAGGTAAACCAGCTTTTCAGCCTCATTTAGTTGATTTTGGAAATTAATGGGATCTACTTCTGATTCGTAATATGCATCATCAATCATTTCATCTAAATTATCCCCATGATCAAATTGCCTATAATTCTCGGGTTCATAAATATCCTAGGAGGGTCCAGAGTAACATGAATCTCTTCACCATGCCAATACCATATTTTTTAACTTTTGTCTATCCCGTGGAAATATAAGTATTGTTTTATCATTGTAACCATCATTTTTTTTTTCACATTTTTACACTTACTACAAGGAAAAAAAATATAGTTTGGATCTTTGCCATTATCCAAACTAAATTTCAAAAATGAGTTGACCCCTTTTATATATTCCACGAACAACCTATCAACTAACATCCATTCGTTTTCCACACTGTGGTGATTTTTTTAATAAAAAAGTACAAATCAAGAAAATAAAATGAACTTACAATACAAAAAAAGTACAAAAAATATATAGAAAATCGGACAGCATAACCCTTAATTTACTAGCCCTAGCATTTGTCACAATAACCATAAAAAATTCAAACAAATAAAAAAACACACGGGTTTTAATCCATATATCACTACAACACACAATTATGAGAACCTACTTCACTAAGACATGAAAGCTTTCAACCTTCTGTTATCACAACAGCACACACAATTCACAGAACATACTTCACTAAGAATTTAAACTCCACTAATGTTATATAGTTTCTATTCAAAATTGTAAAAGATTAAAATTATAAAAAAATCAAATACAACACACCTCTTGCAATTAGCTACCAATACAATGCTTGACGACAAATTGAAACATTAACCTAAACATTAATATAAAAATTATAAAAAAATAAAAAGGTTGGACATTTAATTTTAAAAAGTTTCACATAAATATAATTCAAATAGTAAAACATGTTGATTCCTAGATGTTTACCGAGTTTTTCGGAAACGAATACAAACAGAATAACAAAAAGATAAGAACTGTAGAAGTGCAGGAATATAATTAAACAAACAGATTTTTTACGTGGTTCAGGCGTTAACGAGCCCTAGTCCACGAGTCGATGTTATTATCCTTGTAGAGAATTACAGTAAGATGGCTGGTGTACAAGAACTTCACACACTCACAGTGTTTCTCTCGGGTTCTCTTGAAGAAGATGAAGCTAGAGAGATTTTAGTAGAGTTCTTGCTATATAATTTGTTCGTCCCTTCTATCGTAAAACGAGGGGGTATTTATAGCTAGGGTTTTGGATTAGGGTTTTTCTCTACTCACATGAGTCTTAATTACACCAGCCATAAATAGGGGATACAATTACTGTAGTAGCATGGCTACAAGACTCTATGGGAAATACACAAAGTCAGCCGTCTTTTCCAAGTTGTCAGCGGAACAGTAGGCGAAAAGGTACCCTTAGGCGTGCTGGGATGTGTGCGGCCTTGACCTGTCGGGCGTGTCAGGCGGGATCCTGTGTCAGGTGGATATCATTCCAAATATACCTCCTCCAGGACTCGACCGCTTGGTCTTGTTCCGTGCGTGGCACGGGACTGTTTCCGCGAGGGCAACCTGAAGAGCTCCTCCTGGAAGGAACTTCCCCGAAGGGTATCCCTTCGGGAGTCCGGGAGAGTTGACGAGCTTCCGTGTCGAGTTTGCTTGAAAGAGTAAGCCGGACACTGAAGGGGAGAGGCGAGGCCTTTCTGTCCATCCGCGAGCTCTGGTCACTTATCATGAAAGACTTTGATAATTCTGCTTCCCCGAGGATATCCATCTAAACGCTATCCAGAAATCTGGATAACACTAGAGAGTTTATATCATGTGTTTCAAATCACGAAATATTTTTTCTTTAAAGGAACAACTAAACCATTTTATAAATCATAAACACATTATTTTATAAATCTTAAATAATTAGTAATAAATATCTAGAATAATATTCATTAATGTTTCTATTTCTTTTTACGAGAACTACTCTTCACATTTTTTTTCTTTCTAATATTTTCTTTAATCTTATTCCATGGATCCTATTTACTTTTTCTCTAATATTTACTTTTTGAAAATTTTCCATTGATCCAACAATGAATGTTCTACTTAGAAATTTCTACAAGTATGTGTTTTGATGGCAACTTTTCAAAATCTAGCTAGCTCTTTCATTTTTTGGTTAACTAGTACCATATTTTATTGAGAAAAAAAAACTAAAATCAAACACTTTTTTTCCAATAAAAATATATTCTTAAATACTATATAAAAAAAATGAGAATGAAATATGAAGAATCATATCGTATATTATTAGATTAAACCAACCGCAAAATAGACAACTCAAAATATAACAATAAAGATTGTAATTAGTTGAAAAATAAATAAAGAAATATTCTCAATCAATTACTATGTATTATAACAATAAAGATTTAAAGAATCTGTTTCATATATACCTATCTATTATATATAATTACTCGAATTTTTAGATTTTTAGTAATAGAAACTCAACAACTCACCAAAAAAATTAATGTAACATAAACAAACTCAAATAAAATACTTACCCACTCAATATTAGAATAATAGACTTCAATTTGAAATTGGGGAATTCAAATTTATCCAAACCCTAAACACATACACAAATAAAAATTCAAGATAAATAAATATATTTTAGATATATCATATAAATAATTAATGAATGAAAAGCATTATTTATCAAAGAAATGAAGCAATTCAAAGAAAATACTTGCAGCCACCTCTGCTACAATACCACCGAGCCAAGAAATCTAGGTTCCGCCGCCGGAGCCGAGAAGCCCAAGTTCCACCGTCAGAGAAGAGAAGCCCAGGTGTGTCAAGAGCCCAACTGTGGAGAACCCAAACTGCTGAGAGAACCCCACCTTCCTATCTCCTTTCCTGTTCCTGTGGACATTTATGGGTCTCATGTTCATGTCTCTTCCTCAACCGTGGCGGCTGAGCAGCTGATCATGTACATTCTGCTCTCATAGCTCTCTGAATCAGGGCTAATCAAGCTTCCCTTGCCTTTACCTGCACCACGTAGCATCCGTGAGCCAAGGCCCAGCAAGAAAACATAACATTATAGTACAAACAATGATATCAACTAAATAATCCTTAAAGCATGCTCTTACACTTAGCATATCACACTAATTACATAGCCCATAAACATAAGCAAAGAGTCAACAAACCAACACTTAGCTATTCAGCATGACAAGTCCACCAATCAATAATAACAATCAAATAACATGATAATCAGGATCCACACCCTTAGGTCACACCCTCTGTTTACCCCACTGACTCCAGTCTGCTTAAACCGAGCTCAGTGCATAATAAGCTGTCCTCAACTACAAGTGACCGAGCTGCGCCCTGTGCGCTAATGTAAACTCCGGCACTCTTAGGCAATTTTTTTATTATTTACATGACATAATACCATCATTTATAAAGCGTAAAAAAAAGGGAACCCTTAGTCCCATTATAAATCCACAGATGGGTGCAGTTTTCTTACCTTTAGTTTCCAAGTGTACTAGTTACGTGAGATGCCTCTTGACCACGATCCGTTTCTCGAGCCCCTAGCTTATACCTAGTCACAACCAAGATAAGGGATACCATTAATAATTGTAAAAGGGCTTCTAGATAAGGTTCTAGTCTCTGGAACATCGAATTCCACCAAACACGATAGTAAATTCGATCCCGAGCACCCTAGGTTAAATTCCCATGCTTAAAATCCCAAAAACCCAAATTTCCTTAAGGGTCGCGGCTCAAGCTTCCTATGTCGTGGCATGGCCCCAAACACAGGCTCATCCTCACCCAGAACCAGACATGGGCCGCAGCCCTACATGCCCCATGCTGCAGCCCGCCCTCCATCTTCAACACTCATCACCTTTAGAGGGCTGTGATGCTCCAAGAACTATGTCGCGGCCTGACCCCTTCGAACCTAGAAAAACCACCATTTTTTACTCTCAAACCTCACTCAAAACCATCCAAAACTATCCCAATTCCACAACTCAATTATCACAAAACTTCTAACACGATTCCTGCAACACAACCCAGCAAGAACTTAGCCTAGAAACTCACCAAAATCCCACTTCAATCTCTGAAACTCAAAAGCTTAATAACATCAAAACTAGTCAAGAAAACACAGATTTAGTCATTAAATCATAAATTCGAGCTTACCTTCTCTGATGAACCAACTCTCTAAAAGATTTCTGAGTTAACTCCCAAGTTCCAAGCTTCAATTCAGTCCTTCAATGTCAAAATCCATAAACACCTTAGAACTCAGTCATAAACACAGAATTTAACCACCATGCATAAATCTTATGACTTACCTTAATTCTTGATTGAATCCTCGGCTAAATCTTGAGCTAATCTCCTTGATTACAGCTCCAATTCTCTGAATCCCAGCCAAGTTTTTCTTAAGTTTCTTGTGGTTTTCTTTGAGAAAGAAAAAGAAGAAGAGGGAAGGTCGGTTCTTAATGTTTCCACCGTTTTCTGTGTTTCACTTAGTCTATCCTTAGGTAATTAAGTCAATCCCAAGGCTCGGTGTACCGAAAACATCCTCGAGGGCAAAATGGTAAAATTCCCCAGTATTCCCACCTAAGCTTCCTAAACTCAAATATATCATTATTTATTTCCATAACCTGATAACCCAAGTAACCATCCAATACCCGAAATACCCCTTGACTTGCCCCAAGCCAAATATTAAATCTCGTTGTGACTTTCCCGCTAACTAGCTCCCTAGGATCGCCTCAAGTCGCATGCTGCAGATTTACCCACATAATAATGTGGTTCTCACAATTATAGCATATAATCACATTTACATTCATATAACCATTCAAGCATGCTTATCATAAAATCATCCATTAAAGTTAATAAATTCACACACAAACCAATTATGCCCTCCTAGCACACTAATCAGGGCCTATAAGCCATATTAGTGAATTTGGGTCGTTACAGCAAGTTTTCCAGTATTTGACTTTGCAATAACTTTCTTAGCAAGCCCAGAATCTAAATTAAATAGGATAATCACAATAATATAAACAACAACACAGAAGATTTTTACATGGTCTGATTAACCTATTCCATGGAGAGTCACGCTCAGAGAAGTAAATTTATTAGTAATGATCACAAATACAAAAGCAATGACTTGTACAAAATTAGACTCCTTCTATATTGTTGTCACACTCTTTTGTATTCAAATAACAATCTTGTTTCTGCAATAATCAGCTCTTCACTCGAACTCCCATCGATGAAGACTGATTGTTTTCTTCTTTCTAAAGAAAGACTTTTTTTGATCTTCTCCCAAAGACCTTGATGCTTTCCTTCTCCCGAAGAAAGACTTTGATCATTTCTTCTCCCAAAGATTGTATTAGTAATCACAGTGGAAATAATACCTTGAATCCTAAAGTCTAAAGGGTATAAAAAAATAGTGCAACATGCACTCAAATACAAGGCTAATTATTTTTACTCTTAATCTCACAAAATACAAACACTTCAAATATAAATTACATTCATGGTCTATGTAGAGACCAAGTTTTCTTGGCTGTAAAAGCTTCAATTTGTAGCAGGCAAAAGTCCACCATTCACAGCTCACAAAATCAGGGAAGAGAATATCCCTAAATGGAAAATCTGTCGGATTCCCAAATTGTCCAGCCAGCTAGGCAATCAGACAACTCGGCATGTACCTAGACAAACTTAAGAAAAGGAAACAACCCACCAACCTTCATTTTGAAAATCATAAAGGATTTTATCAAAATCAATATGGGAAACAATCAGAATAATATGCAAAATTGATTCATATAAGGTGGTATAAACAGACATATTTGAAAACACACAATTTAAGGAAATAATCATGTTTATTATTATTAATTATTACTTACCAGATTTCATAGAAATATATAGGACAATTATATGGTGTTGTACTTCTACCTGCAGAGGCATTTATACTTTTGTTACGTGAAAAAATATAATACAAAGTTTTATTTTACAGTTACAATATACACTGTCATATAAAAAACATGATTTATAATTTCTCAATATATCAAAAACAGTGACGGTCATACCAGTAAGAACAAAAGTAGCGCTCCACAATAGAATTCCTTTATATATATTTTTTATAGGTTCCATAGACCTTGGTATATATGATCACTTCTAATTTAATTTTATTAATTACCATAAGAGTTTTATAAACCATGTTTCCCCAAGTAAAATCATTTAAGTTCTTAATTTCCCAGTGTTGACTGTATTTTTTCGCTATCAACCTTAAAATGAGAGATTAAAGAAATAAGTAACACGAACACAAGATTTTTATGTGGTTTATGTTATAAAAGAACCCTAGTCCACGAGTCTCTAGTATTAAGAAAATTGGAAAATTGTTATGGCAAGTTTCAATGGTCTATTCTAAAGTAGCGTTTAGATTGCTCTAAGTACAATGTGCTTTTCCTTTTTTAAAATATCGAACCCTCTACAATAAGACTCCCAACACTATTTATAGAGGTTGGGGTAATTAATACTAATCATTTGTAATTAATATACATTCTTCCCATGATTGGGGGATTAATACCAATTCAATGCATTGGGCTGCATTGAATAGAGATAACGATCCAAGCGAGATCTATGGGGCCCACTGCAGAAATGTACCTAATTTATGGGGAACATGCCCTTGGTGCTGTCAAGGCACGCTGTACTTATTTTCATGATAGAAGGCGTAGTGGAAATGAGAATTGTCTAATCGTACAATCGACAACACAGTAGGTAGATCGCCTAAAAGGTTGTCAGGTGCTCCTCTGATGATGTAAACCAGCACTGGCTGACACCTGGCGCCTTGTCTTAGGTCCGAGAACTGGAACCTCAGACTTGAGAGATGATTGGGGGGAGGAGAGCCTTCGCTTTAATTGCATGAGCAGGAGAACCTCTGACTCTGAGGGCAGTCCTCAGAGAGTAATCTACCTTGCCCACTGCCAAAGACAGGTGACCTCACCTAAAAGGATCTTAACCTCAAATAAAGCCCTCAAAGGTAACATACTCCGAAGACGTCTAAGACCGTCCAAACCAGTCATTGTGAGTATACACGTGTCGAAGGAGAAAATACGGACAACCTTTGCCCCTCAAGTCTGTACTTGTCTTCGGGCAGTGGAGACTTAAATTAAGAGGATTGATTCGAAAAAATTGGAGGGAAAAATGTTTGGGCTTTCCTCTGACGTCACTCTGAAAAGTGAACCCACATGTCGACGGCCCATTGTTTGGCTCGTCAATCCGTGCATTTAATTTGGGGTCAACTCTGGGATCCCAAACGTCTACTCGGCACCCAAGGCATCATTTCCCAAAGAAACAATGATCGCGATCTGTGCCTTTTGAACCTTGACCGCTGGATCATCCTCGTGACCTTATCAGGGGGAGCCATTCGACAGTCGTGGGATAGTTGCTTTCCTCTTAAGTTCTATTGGGTATAAAACCCAGAATAAAACCTCCTCAGTCTCACACTGTAACCATACAAAATCCAAAATCCTCACAGAAACCTCTCTCCTTCCTCACCCTTATCTTCAACCATTTTTCCCTAAGCTTTGGACGATAGGCATAAATCGTCTTACTTCTGGGCGGACGGGAGACGATACTTTAGGGTCAGGACTCACCTCAGCACCTACCTTCATTTCATCTCAAGTAAGTGCCTTTGTTTCTATTTATGCTTAAGAAATCTCGATATATGTTTAGGAATGCTAGTGACATGGCATTTAGGAGTCTGCTTTTAGCTTTCACGAGTCATCTTAGGCACATTCTGATATCAGGGATGTTCAAAATGGCCCTCAAAAGATTTTATGTCAACTTTGTGTTTCTAGGTCTTTGATCGGAATCTGGGGAAATCCCAGATTCTAGTAGGTTCATCCCCTCCAGCCTGTCCTTAGGTGTTGGGGATACCCTGCATTTCCAAAATCTTTCTCTTATCCCAGAGAAGTATCCCTAGAGTCATCTGTGTTTTGGCCATCTTTCCTTCGGTCAGAATACTAACTACTTCATTTTTTCTCAGATGTCCGAGGAACTTCGACAGCTACACAAACATGGGTTCTGTCTCTTTGACCACGAGATTTGTGATATGGACCAAGCACATGGTGCCTCCGAAGGCAATACAAGGACAGAAGCCCAAGAGCCAGCTGGGGAGTTAGTCATTTGTCCTGACAACCAAGTGGTGGAGGGGCCCGAAACGCCTGAAGACAAGGGGCTAATTATGGAGGAGGTTCACAGGGCCCTACTTCCACACCCTATACAAATGTACGAGGGCGATGCGTTCGAGGCAGGGGATTACTACACTCTGCTTCGAAACCTCGATGCCATCGAGGCTATCATGACGTACTATTCAATCGGGGACAAGTGTCTTATCCACCTCTATTAGGTGTCCGAAAGGGCGCACCGTAGCATCAATGGCCTAGGCGCCTGGATCCAGGCCCACCTAATGGTAGGGGCAATCCTACCCCTCAAACAATATTTTGTGGACTTCCTGAAGTTTGTTGGGATAAGCCCTTTCCAGCTTTCCCCCAATGGATACAGAGTGCTCGTGGGGATGTACACTCTATATTGGAAGCAGAATGGCATGAGCTTTAGCTAGCGAAGATCCTCTACTTTTACAGCTTCCGCACCACTCCACAGAAGAACAAAACGAAATGAGATGGGTACTATGCCCTGGTGATTTACGCGGCCTCGTTGTGTGACTACAAGACTCCTCACCATAAACAGAATCATTCTTGGTATTACAAGGATGCCTTCCTGTCTCACAACAATCCAACCCTGGTTCTCGACTTCGCCCGAGTTAGTGAGTATCTTCCTGAACATGTTATCTTTCACAATTTTAGGGCTTTTTTGTGTTCGATACTTAGTCAATTACTTTTGAATAGGTCATTTCTACCAAACCTATTATGTCAAATTCTTTGAGGATCATCTTCAGATGATGAAGGCACTCAAAGATCAGGATTTGGAGCTTTCCATCCTGATAATTGAAGCAAACCTCATCAGGTCGGGGCTTCGCAACGTGGAACAAAGAATCAGCAATCTGGAGATGACCAAGTATTTCCAGTCCAAAAATTCTAGGGAAATGGCATCCCGTCACATCAACTACATAGACGGGCTAGCCAAGAACGCTTTATAGAAATGACTGGCAGATGAAAGGAATGAGAACAGCGTGTCACGAAAGAAGCCCGAAAAACCCAGGAGGATCGGGAGCTCGAGGAACAAAATCAGGTGGGGATGGAAGCCTCGCACGCTGCTCTAGGTAAACTACCCCTCACCTTATATTACGCTCCCCGAGTAGAGGATAGGATAAGTCACGAACATGTTTGGGCCTCCCTAGCTCTCCTTTGATGTGGATAAATTTCATATCGATGCTAGACTAGGGAGGAATTCCAAGATTATGTAGATTTAATAGACGTGTATCTCCACCACTCGAGGAGACAATCAACTCCTCGAGGATTTTAAGCCCTAGACCTAGAGATGTCTTTCAACTCGAACTGGTTTTGCCAATATGGCACCAACATGAGTTGTGAGGTCGGAAGTAGAATAAGACACCCTCACTGTGTGCACCGAGGCTTAACCCACGGTGGGTCTCCGAGTACCTTATTTTATGGCATTAATTTATTGAGGATAAATTGACAAACTATTTAATTTGTTCTTGTAGTTCACATGGGGATAGCCGACATTTCCCGATCCACCCTGAGGCTCGGAGAACCCCCAAGCTCTACGGCGGGAGAGGGGTCGTCACGTCCTCGGGAGCAACTAGAACTCTCTCCTCCGGTCAAGATGTAGAGAGTCCCAACTCCCCCTGCAGAGATTCATGCGGTCGACTTGCCCCCGATCGTGGAGATTCCTTCCTCTCCCGGGTAGAAGAGGGGATCCAAGAGCTAGGGAAAGAGGCGGTCGAAGAGCTGGTCCATGGGACGGTTCAAGACTCAGAGTAAGAGGCGGTGTCACCCAAGATTAGTCTTTTGGTATATCCTGAGAAATATGAGGGGGCCTTGCTGGAGCAATATGAGAAGATGCTTTAACATTTTGAAGCAAGGCTAGAGGAAGGTGACAAGGCCCTGCATAAGACAGCAAGGTCTTTCGGCAACTCAAGTCACCCTGAGAGAGGCCAACCGTTCCTCCAATAGGTCGGGCAGAGCTGGAGACTTTGTTCTCTGCCAAGCAAGGGGAGATATTTGCTCCTCTCTCCGTGTAGCCCCTTCAGGGTTTCAGCTCCACTATGTGCGAGTTGACCGCCCAAAGCATCTTCCAACTAGGTGATAGTACCAAGGCTTCTCTCGTGGCCTCGTGTCGGTATGCTTCTGTAACACCCTAAACCCTAGGGATTGTTATGGTGTGCATTTTAAACAGTGCTAAACTTGCTAATCGAGTCATTTGGCCATAATCGTGGAACTAAGTATGATTAGCGGTGTAGGGTTAAATTTTTTGGTTAAGATACAACGTTTCACTAAAACGTTTACCATATACATTGGGATCCCAAAAATATAATTTAAAGGTTAATTACAAGAAAATATTAACAACCAGACAACCTAAGCGGCAAAATAGGGTTTAACCCTGGTTCCTCTTCAACCCTCGGCCGTGGCGGTCAAGCAGTCGCATGTGTACACATCGTCACCTAAGCTCTCCAACTCAAGAATGGTCCAGCTTTCTTTTGCCTTCACCTGCACCACACAGCACCCGTGAGTCGAAGCTCAGCAAGAAAACTTAATATGCTCTTGAACAATAATAATATGTTACCAAATCATAACAGGCATGCCTAGCAGTAATAACCCTACTCATGCATGCAAACAAGTCCAAATAATGATGGTTGTGGGCCCTGCCCTCCTGTATGGATGACTACCAAGTCAATCCTTAACAGATGATTGATTAACACTTGAGGTTCCAATAACCATGCTGGGCCATGTAGCCCTAATCAATTGAGTGACTAAGGAGTAAGTCACTAATATGGGTTTCGCACCCTTAGCCATGTGACGATGCAGTTACTTGGGCCTTCTGACCCTGGCTTAGATGAGTGACTAATGAGTGAGTCACTAATATATAACAAAATGAGTGACCATCGAGTCACTAATGTGGGTTCCGCACCTTTAGCCATGTGATGATGCGGTCACCTGGGCCTTTTGGCCTTGGCTCTGAGTGACTAGCCATTAGACTAGACAAGAGCTTTTTAGTTTTCATCGAACTTGAGATCAGTCAAGCATTAATGCTCAAGATGAGTTATTCAATGCTTTTTTCGATTAGATCTAATCTTTTTGGCTTGAGTTAAACACACAAAAACCGTTCTTGACTCTTAAGCCAATACCATCCGAACAGTGCTCAGTACTACTACCGTACTTGACTAATGAGTCATTACTTCACAGTTAATACTGACACCATTGCCGATTTCTGACTCATGGGTTAGTTCCATACATAAGTAAGCAATGCTACCAGGCATATATCAAATGTCAAATATCCAAATGTAGGGCACTCAACATGCTTACTTAACAATCACTAGAATAATTTTGATCATGCACACACACACACACATTCAAGCTCTGATTAATCTCATATTAAATATTCATGTAATGCCCTAATCTTACTTTTCTCATGCATCACATACTGGGTGCAATTTTCTTACCTCCAGTTCGAGCGAGAAATAACAATTGAACGACCCTTGAGAACGATCAATCCTTTGATCCCTTAGCGGTCACCTAGTCATAACCAAATATAGAATCAAATTAATGACATCAACAATAAGAGGTTCTTGACCTAAACCTCACTCCTGTTATCCCGAATCGTACCCAAACAGTGAGTAGATTCAATCCCGAGCCTTAGGAGTTGAAACCTCGACCCAAAAACCATCAATGCCCAAAATATGCATTAGGAAAAACAGGGTAGCGCTACAGCGCTCCCCCCTTAGCGCCCCATCGCCACAACCAGGGCAGTCTGGCCCTGGACAGCACTGTAGCGCCCTCCCTTGGGTGCTATAGCGCTAGGACCAGGCTGGAACAGCCCTGGTTCCTCCTCCTTCAAGTTTTCCATTTCCAACCTAAAAAACATGCTTCCAAACTCCATCCAAACCCCTAAATGAATCCAAATATCCACTCTACATGTCCTAGGCATCATAAGCTAACGAAACTTTTCCAAAAACCCCATTGAATTCTCAACTTTCAAACCAAAATCCCAACTGAAACTCAATAAGAAAAACAGAGCAAGAACCAAACTTTTAATGTTGTCTTACTCACAATTCACCAACCTGCATGAAAATACACAATTACGCCCTCAACGGGCCAAATTACCGAAATGCCCTTATAATTAAAAGTGGACCCAACTACATGCATTTATCATCTTATAATAATATAATTCACATAAACATGCATATAATCATTTTATGGCATAATAAATCAATTATGGTCCTCCTGGCATCCTAATCAAGGTCCTAAACCTTATTAGGAAATTTGGGTCATTACTACTATCCCCTCCTTATAGAAATTTCGCCCTTGAAATTTTTCTGAACCGCCTGGAATATAAATTCTGCACAGCTGATTCCAGTTTCCTAGGTCGTTCCCTCGACCTCATTGCTTCTATAAGATGCCTTAACTCAAGGTACAATTTTGTTCCCTACAACCTTATTCTTTCTGTTAAAATCTGAACTGGCTACTCCTCAAAGGACAACTTAGCCTCAATCTTCAGATTCTCATAACTCAACACATGAGTTTCTTCTAACCCGTGTCTTCAACCTTTAAATATAAAATACACTATGTACAGTTGACAGTGCCAAAGATAAGGCCAATCCAAAGGCAACCTGACCGATCCTATCCAGGATTCAAATAATCATATTAATCTAGGGTTCAACTTGCCCTTATCTCCTCACCCTTTTCCGTGGTGATACTTTAAGGAAGATACAATCTTTTATTTGGAACTCCATGTTCCTACTTTTCAATTCAACAAAACTTTCCTGTCTATTTTGAGAAGCGAGCATCAAAGCTTTAACCTTTTCAATAGGATCATTGAGGCTATTATACCAAGCTCAGAATCTAGATATACATCTCACCCATCTCCTTCCAATAAATGGGTGATAAACATTCTCTATCATACCTCATCTCATAGAGTGTCCCTCTCATACTGGATAACTCTCTCTGATTTACCATCAATTTGAGGATAATGAACTGCACTAAATTCAACTGTATATTCATCACCTTCTTCTACCTTTCCAAGACCTGGAAGTAATAATAGAGTCTTCATCTGATAAGATAGACCATGAATTCCATGAAGGCGTACTATTTCTCTCACATAGAGATTTGAATATTAATTAGCTGTGTTACTTGTCCTTATCGATAGAAGTGAACTTTCTTAAAATACTGGTCCATAATGACCCAATCCAAATCACACTGAGCCACTATCCTGGGCAGCCCCACCGCGAAATCCATCACAGTGTTTTCTTATTTCCACTATGGAATACTCAAAGGCTACAATAGCCTTACTGGTTTCTAATACTCTGTCTTGACCTGCTTATCAAGTTAGGAACTTTGCCACATATTCTGTTATATCCCTCTCCATCTTAGGCCATCAATATAAAGCTTCCAAGCTCTGTTACATCTTCATGATGCCTGGATGAAGAGAATAAGAGAGTAATACAAAATTCATCCAAAATCTTCCATTTAATCTCAGTGTCCATCGGATTCCAAATCCAATCTTTATACCTCAATAAATTCACACCTGACACTGCATAATCCATCTAAGAATTTCTCCTCAATTTTCTTATCTGTGGTTCACTTAACTGTCTTTCCCTTAATTCTCTCTGAAAGAGTAAACTCAAGTATACAGCTGGCCACCTAGCCCACCAAAAACTCTACTCTAGTTCTGGTCAGATCCTTTAACCAACATGATGCATAGAAAATCCCTTTTTCCCTGTCACTGAGGTATCATAACAACCTACAAACTAATTTTGATCTGTAAGAAGACTCAGAATTCTTTCCCAAAACACATATAATATCCTGCCTGTCTAAGGAAACTCTTGCCCCTAAGGCGTTCCTTGACCTTGGCAAATCTCCGCAAAGAATACACCACGATACCATCGTTCAAGATGATCACAAATCCAATTCAGATAATTCTTGAATATTTTGTTCATCTATTCATCCAAATATAACTTAGCATTAACCATTTCCTCAAAACATAACTCAACACTCCCAGTGCTCTTATTTGATACAAAAGCAGTTTTCTGCATATCCTTTTCCCTGATCTTTAGCTGGTACTAACCAGATCAAAGATCCATCTTGGAGAAAACCATCTTACTCAATAACTGAGCCTTTAGGTCTTACCACTTTGCCGAAGTCGTTCAATACAATACCCTAGACCTGATTCCGTCCTTGGCACCAATCCGACCACCATTCTATCTCTTTATGTAAATGTAATCCTAACAATTCTCTTGGAAATACATCCAGAACTCACAAACTAATCCAGTCTATCCTGATCCCACTTGCACATCCTAAGTGGTATTCACCACACTAGCTAAGAGTTCTATGCATCCTCCTGCAATAGATCTCTAGCTCTTAATACAAATGTCATCAGCATACCAAATCCATGCACAGTGCCAACTATCGCAAGGGCTTCCCACTCTCAAACCCATGAGTTACTATCATTTCCTTGCAATTTAGCATTGCCCCACACTTGGTTAACCAATCCACATCCAGGATCATACTGAAGTCACTAATAACCAACTCTATCAAACCAACTGATGAGTCCCTTCCACCATAACCTAACTCATCTCTTAAATCACCAATACAATATCACATTCCCATCACAACATAACCATACAATTTGCATAACAACTCTATGATTCTCTATATGCAACAAGCAAAGAACAACATGGTACCAAAACCAGTCAGCATAATACAAAATCAGAATTAGAATACTGACCTACCACCCCTGAGGAACTAGTCTCAGTCTCCGACTCTGACTGCCTCAGAATGAACACTCGAGCTGGAGTCGAGCTGTCCATCCCCTTTTGCTCACCCTTCCTTCGCCTTGGAAATCTTTCTTGAAATGTCCAACCATGTGACAGAAGAAACATGGCTTTGCTTGGCATTCTCCCAGATGGCTCCTCTAACACCGAGTGCATTCTGTGTAAATCCTCCAGTTCTTGTTCTTACTCACTCCCATAAATGGAGGTGCCACTACTTGAGCTCCGTGCTCTCCGGCACTCTCCTTCTCAATCTGATTTCCTGTGTTCTCAACAATAAGAGCCTTCCTTACCACCTGAGCGTAGGTAGAGATTTCATGGACTGGGGCAACCCTAATGCCATGAGCTATTCCAGGATTCAATCCTTGGACAAACCTTTCCTTCCGAGCTACACTCGTGGGTTCCATGTCAAAAGCAAACTTGGCCAACCCATCAAATTTATTAATATACTCGGTTACTATTGCATTGCCCTGAATTAAGTTCATAAACTCATTCATCTTAGCAGTCTTGGCTACATCATAGTAATATCTCTCATTGAACAAATGCCTAAATTCTTTCTAGTCCATCACAGCTATATCTCGCGTCTGGGATACTACTTCCCACCATGTCCGGACATCATCCTGCAATACATATATAGTACAGATCACCCTATCATGATCTACCAACCCCATACTGTTGAGAATGGAACTGATCATGCCCATCCATTGCTCTCCTCTGAATGGATCTAGGCCTCCCTCAAAGACTGGAGGGTAATACTCCTAGAATCTTCCACAAAGAAATTCCCATTTATTCTCAACCCTAGGCTGAGCCAAAATTGTGCCACTCCTGGCATAACAAAGGAAGAGGTGTTCCCTAACAGATTTCGCTATTGCTTCAAACATCTCATCTCTTCCTCTTGCCTCTGCAATCTTAATTGCACATCTGTAAATATTTGCTGGAAATTCTGGGGGGCAGATGAAAAACTCAAACCCTGGCTGCAACTCCCAGCCTCGGTATAATCACCATCAAGCCTCGTTATCTGCCTTGAACACATACCTTCTGTAGAATCTGCAGTCAATAACTTGACCCATTAAACATGATGAGCATATCAAGAGCTTTCCCCATAGGAACAATCTGACCAGATTACATTCACAAACCACTTTACACTCACAAACCCACTGCAGTGGTAGAAACATGCCCATGGCATTCATACATCAATCATAATCCCTGCTCTTCCAACATTCAAAACATGCCTCATACTCCAACATGCAAATATCACATTTATATATACTCATGGAGCATGTAATCATATAATCAAGAGCCAGGCTCTACCAGAATGTCATGCTCCCTAATACAATGTGAAGATAATGCATTTACATTTTATTTAAGCAGTTAAGCACATAACTACAGAAATAGTTACCATTCCCCGAGTGAAGCTATCTTTGATGACGAGTGTACATGCCCAGCTTGTCTTCAGGAACCCTTAACCTTGGCTCACTCTGATACCATGTTGTAATGCCCTAAACTCCAGGGACCGTTATGGTGTGCATTTTCAACAGTGCTAAACTCGGTAATCGAGTCATTTGGCAATAATCGTTTCACTAAGTATTATTAGCGGTTTAGGGTTAAATTTTTCGGTTAAGATACAACGTTTCACTAAAACCTTTACCATATACATTGGGATCCCAAAAATATAATTTAAAGGTTAATTACAATAAAATATTAACCACCAGACAACCTAAATAGGGTTTAACCCTAGTTCCTCTTCAACCCTCGGCCGTGGCGGTTGAGCAGCCGCATATGTACACATCGTCACCTAAGCTCTCCAACTCAAGGATGGTCCAACTTTCTTCTGCCTTTACTTGCACCACATATGTAACGCCTTGGATAGCCAAGACCGTTACACTGTGTGTTTATAAAGTGCTAGACTTGCTAGTCAAGTCATTTAATTAAAAGCGTGTTACTGGAACTATAGAGGAACTAGGGTTAAAATGTTTTGGTCTCAAAAGTCGCATTTTCATTAAGCAACATTATCTGTTTACACGGGATCCCAAAAATATTTAGTTTAAAGACCGTTTACAAAAGACATAAGGTTTAAATACAATATCAAGCCATATTAAGGCAAAATAAACAGTTAGGCAATCCCTGTCTTGATCCACTCCTCGACCATGGTGATCGAACAGCTGGCTATGTACATTCAACCCCGCAACTCTCCATCTCAGGATTGGTCCAGCTTGCCTTTTCCTTTACCTACACCACGTAGCACCCGTGAGCCAAGGTCCAGCAAGAAAACACAGTGACAAAGCATAAGCAACCAATAGACAAATCAATATCTCATATTGCATCACATATTCTCAACCATATAAACATCCAGTATAATAAAGTACTCAACATACTAACATATTAACTCATATCACATAACATTTCACAAATGATAACTAGGGCTAGCGCCCTCAGGCCGCTCCCTCAATTATCCCACTGAGCTCAATGAATATTAAGCTGTCATTGGCTACCAGTGGCCAAGCCGCGCCCTGTGCGCAAATATTGTGTACGACACCCTTAGGCCGCTATCACATGTCCCATGGCATAATACCATCATTGACATGATACAAATATCGGGAGCACTTAGTCCCATCACAAACATATAATCGGGTGCAGTTTTCTTACCTTTCGATTTGCTAGCTTTGATCACTTGACTCCTTGAGCACAATCCCTCTCGAGCCCTAGCGCTCACCTAAACACAACCATAGGCCAAAGTCATAATCGATCCTCAAGTCCAAAACCTAGCCTCGGGGTTAATCCCGAGCCCCCGGGAAGTCCTAGTTCCACTAAACAAGGTGGTGGAATCAAACCCCAAACCCTTGCAAACAACCCTAAAATCCCCTTCAGAAGATAGGGTAGCGCTACAGCGCTCATGGGAGGGCGCTACAGCGCTACAAACAGAAGAAAAATCCTCTCAGCATGCATGGCCTAGCGCTATAGCGCCCAAAGGCTAGCGCTGTAGCGCTAGTCACAGACAGACTCCACCAAAGTTTTCCTTCCTGCGATTTCCTCGAACCAAACTCAACCAAAACTTCTCCAAACCTTCACCAAACTCAAAAAAAACCTTATGGACATACTCCACTCATCCCAAGCACCCCAAATACCTAGAACTCAAGCACATGCAACCCCAAACTCAAAATTCACCATAGCCACTTCCAGACATCAAAACTCAACAGAAACCAGTTAAACATCAAAGTTAAAGCTTAGAATTTATACCTTTGATGGAACTTCGACCTCAAGTTGTCTCTAGACCTCCTTGGCTTGCTCTTCCTCAACCCTTGGCTCCAACTTCCCTAGATTTCCCATCAACACAGCTTAGATATCTTTGCTAAACACCAAAACCAGAACTGAAGGAATTACAGAATTTTACCTCAAGTGATGGCCTAACCTTTCTAAATCCTTATCAAATCCTCAAGCTTAGCTCAGAAACCTTGTGACTTAGTTGACTTAGCTCCCCTCTGAATTTTGCTCCAAGAAAAACGCCTAGAAATGGTGAAGGAGATCACAAACCGACCCAACTGAATACAACTTTGTTTTCCCTTCCTTTTTCTCTTTTCTTTCTCTCAGACTTCTACACTTTTCTACAATTCCCACTAACATAAAGCCTTAGTAATTCCCATCTTTAGAAAGCCAAATGACCTTAATGCCCTCCCCTTTATTTCTAACCCTTTAATCCACTTAAGGGCATTTTAGTCATTTTACCAAATTCCCGCTATTTCCTTGAGTGTCGCCAATATTTACCGCTTAATTCCGATACCCAACTAATCACCAATTATATTCCTTGATGTCAAAATAGACCCCAATATACTCACTAAATTCCCATTTATACCCCTAGGCTCACCCCGAGCCAGGTATAAATCCCCGCCATGACTTTTTCGCTAATCTGCTCACTAGGATCGTCTCGAGTCACAGATCCTAGATATATCCACATAATAATGTGGTCTCGACAATTATCACATATATCAATACAGTTATGCCCAAAATGGCCAAAATTACGATTATGCCCTTCTAACCTAGTCAGGGCCTACATGCATACTAATACACATAGTCATGCATCTCAAATATTCAAATAGTCATATAACATGCTTTAAATCATAATCATGCATCTACTCATCAAAGTCACACATAATTTCCGTTATGCCCTCCAGGCACACTAATCAAGGCCCTTAAGCCTTATTAGCGAATATGGGTCATTACGACATAGCACCCGTGAGCCGAAGCTCAGGAAGAAAACTTAATATGCTCATGAACAATAATAATATGTTACCAAATCATAACAGGAATGCCTAGCAGTAATAACCCTACTCATGCATGCAAACAAGTCCAAATAATGATGGTTGTTGGCCCTGGCCTCTTGTAAGGATGACTACTAAGTCAATCCTAAATAGATGATTGATTAAGACTTGAGGTTTTTATAACCATGATGAGGCATGTAGCCCTAATCAAATGAGTGACTGAGGAGTAAGTCACTAATATGGCTTCCACACCCTTAGCCATGTGACGATGCAGTCACTTGGGCCTTCTAACCCTGGCTTAGATGAGTGTCTAAAGAGTGAGTCACTAATATAAACCAAATGAGTGCCATGGAGTCACTAATGTGGGTTCCATACCCTTAGCCATGTGACGATGTAGTCACCTTGGCCTTTTGGCCCTTCCTCTGAGTGACTAGCCATTAGACTAGACAAGTGCTTTTTAGTTTTCATCGAACTTGAGGTCGGTCAAGAATTAATGCTCATGATGAGTCATTCAATGCTTTTGTTGATTAGATCTAATCTTTTCGGCTTGTGTTAAACACGCTAAAACCATTCTTGACTCTTAAGCCAATACCATCCGACCAGTGCTCAGTACTACTACCGAACTTGACTAATGAGTCACATCTTCACAGTTAATACTGACACCATTGCTGATTTCTGACCCATGGGTCAATGCCATACATAAGTAAGCAATGCAACAAGGCATATATCATATGTCAAATATCCAAATGTAGGGCATTCAGCATGCTTACTTAACAATCACTAGCATAATTATGATCATGCACAAACACAGAGACTCAAGCTCTGATCAATCGCATATTCAATAGTCATGTCATGCCCTAATCACATGTTTCTCATGCATCACATGCATCACATACTGGGTGCAGTTTTCTTACCTCTAGTTCGAGTGAGAAATAACAATTGAACGACCCTTGAGAACGATCAATCCTTTGATCCCATAGCGGTCACCTACTCATAACAAAATATACAATCCAATTAATTACATCAACAATAAAAGATTCTTGACCTAAACCTCACTCCCAGAACCCCGAATCGTACCCAAACGGTGAGTAGATTCAATCCCAAGCCTTAGGAGTTGAAACCCCAAGCCAAAAACCCTCAAAAGTACCCAAAATATGCATCAGGAGAAATAGGGTAGCGCTACAGCACTGCCCCTTAGCGCCCCAGAGCTACAACTAGAGCAGTCTGGCCCTGGACAGCATTGTAGCGCCTTCCCTTGGGTGCTATAGTGCTATGACCAGGATGGAACAACCCTGGTTCTTCCTCCTTCGAGTTTTCAATTTCCAACATAAAAAACATGCTTCCAAACTCCATCCAAACCTCCCAAATGAACCCAAATATCCACTCACCATGTCCTAGGCATCATAACCTAACCAAATTTTGCTAGAAACCCCATTGAATTCTCAACTTTCAAACCAAAATCCCAACTAAAACTCAATAAGAAAAACAGAGCAAGAACCAGAGTTTTAATGGCTAGAAACTTACCTCAATCTCAGTATCACATCCTCTTCAATGGTAGAACATAACTCTAGGTCATCAAAGTTTGGTTCCCTAGCTTGGTTCCTCAGAAAGAGCTTCAAAAGTCAAGAAGAAAAGAAGAAGAATGATGAACGGGAGAAGGTGAAGGAGATGCTCTGTTTTGCTTAACTTTCCACAGCCTTCTCAAAGGTTTATATCTATCCTTAGGGTGAAAAGACCATATTGCCCTAAGCCTAGTTAAAACCCTAAACTGCCTCCAAGGGCAAAATTGTCCTTTCTCGCCTATCTTGTTAATCATAATTAACACCCTCCAAGTCTCGTCATTTCCAATATTCTCAAATGCTAATAAATCATATCCTATGACCCTTTAATTCCTGGCAATGTTCTAATCCTTAAATTACCCCGAGACTCACCTAGAGCCTCGAAATTAACCCCGTTATGACCAAATCGATAACTTGCATTCTTAGATCGTCTCATGCCGAAAAAGCTCGACCAAGTCCACATATAATGTGGTCTTACTCGCAATTCACCAACATGCATGAAAATACACAAATACGCCCTCAACGGGTCAAATTATCCAAATGCATGTATTTATCATCATATAATAATATAATTCACATAAACATGCATATAATCATTTAATGGCATAATAAATCAATTATGACCTTCCTGGCCCCCTAATCAAGGTCGTAAACCTTATTAGGAAATTTGGGTCATTATTGCTTCTGTCCAGGTAAGTTATTCATTCTCGCCTCTTGAATTCAATTCATCAAGACTTTATTATGCTAACCTTTTCCTCTTTTTACTTTTTCGTTTTGTAGTCCGCCTAGGCTTGCCCTCGCTTGGGAGACATCATGATGGAGAAGTGGTATGTGTAATGCCCTGGTTAGCCATGACTATCACATTGTGTACTTTAAATAGTGCTTAACTCGCTAAACGAGTCTTTAGGCCATAAACGTGCGTCTAAGTGTTATTAATGACCAGGGTTAAATTTCGGTCAATAGGATTGGATATATTTTATTTAAAATATTAAACTATGCAAAGGATCCCATAAAAGTGTTTACAAATTTGTTTACATCCAAAATGGTCATTACAATTCAAAATTTACAACTCGTCGACCTAAGTGGCAAAAATAGGGTTAAACCCTAGTTCCCCAAAGAAACACATTGGTCGTTGTGGTCAAGCGGCTGCATATGTACATGTCGCCACCTAAGCTCTCCACTTAAGACTGGGTAAGCTTTTCTTTCCCTTTTCCTGCACCACATAGCACCCGTGAGCCAAGGCTCGGCAAGAATACTTATTACTGCATGTATACAAGTATTAGTAAATGATCATTCTGGGGCTTGCAGCCCTAATCAGATGATGATTGTTAAGTCAACCTGGGGTCCTGCACCTTGGATTAGGGACTATTAAGTAATTATGTGGTCTTGTGACCTGAATAGAAGAGTTAAAAGAAATCCTGGGGTCCTGTTCCCTGAATAGATGACTAATAAGACATCCTGGGGTCCTGTGCCCATAATAGATGACTAATAAGACATCCTGGGGTCCTGCGCCCTAAGCCACGTGACTATCAAGTCACCCGAGCTTTTTAGTCCTGGCTCTGAGTAACTAGCCATAGACTAGCCAAGAGCTTTAGTTTTCTTCGACCAATAGGTCAGACGAGCATATAATGCTCTTGTTGATTAGATCTAATCATATCGATCAGTCTTCAATGCGCTATTGCAACTCTTGACTCATAAGTCAATTCCATAATACCAACGCTCAGTTCTATTGTCGATCCTAACTGATAAGTCAGAGCTTCACGACCAGCACATAACATCATTGTCATTTCAGACTAATAAGTTAGTGTGTTCTTCATATAAACAATGCATTCAAGCATTCAGAATGCAACAGATATGCAAATATAGAGCAATCAACATGCTTCAACAATAATCATGTATGTCACATAATGGGTGCAGTTTATTTACCCCAAGCTTGAGCGTAAAATAAGTTAAGAACGACCATTGACAACAATCCTGTCCTTAGGCCCTTAGTGGTCACCTAATCATAACCAAATATGAAGTCCCATCTATAAAATGAGTAATAAAAGATTCCTGGACCAAATCGTAGGCCCCGGGACCTTGAATCCCCCAAGGGCCGTGGCGCGCCTTCCAGACAGACATGCCCCTCCATTTTCTTTAACCCAAACTTAGCCAAAAACACAACCCAAAATTCGCAATATCAAAACCAAACCTCAAAACCACATAACCACCAATCTAGCAATAAAACCCAAGCTTCATAACACCTATTCACCACCAATAAACCAATTCTAAGATCAAACTTCCAAGCTTATAAATAACCTTAAAAACAGAGTAACACCTCAAAGGTTAAGCTAGAATCCTTACCTCAGATTTGAATTGAATCCCCTAAATTGCTGCAACTCGAACCTAAACACTCAAGCCTCAAATCCTTAAGCTTTAATCTTCTAGCTTTGCCTCAAAACCAAACCGAGTGAGAGAGAAAGGAAATGGTCGGTAGAGAAGAGAGAGAAGCTCTATTTTCTGTGGTTCATTCCATGATTTTTGCCTGGCTGAGTATATCTACAAGCCTAAATGACTTAAATGCCCCTAGGGCCAAATTAATCCCTCAAAGCCACCCAAGGGCAAAATTTTCATTTCTACCTACCCTATTAATCATAATCAACGTCCTCCAATTCTCGTTACTCCCAATATCCTTAAATAATTACCAAATCATTTCCCATTGCCCGCTCATTCCCGGTAATGTACTAAGCAACAAAATACCCTTAGGCTCATCCCCAAGCCCAGTAATTAACCCAGTTGTAACAAAACCTCTAACCTGCTTCCTAAGATCGTCTCAAGCTGAATAGCTCAAACATAATTACATAATAATGTGATCTCACCCATATATCATATACATGCATATAAATATACAAATATAGCCATATAATAATACAATGCACATAATCATGCTTATAATCATATAATAACGCATTATATCAATTATGGCCCTCTTGGCCCCCTACTCCAGTGACTAAGCCACATTAGGGAATTTGGGACATTACAACTATGCCCTCCTTACAGAAATTTCATCCTCAAAATTTTACCTAAATAGCTTGAGATACTGACTCTGCATATCTGACTCCAGCTCTGCATACTTCCGATGATTTGAAATGTGGAATACATTATGCATAGCCGACAAAGTCAGAGGTAAGGCCAACCTATAGGCCACCTGACCATTCCTCTCCAGGATCTCAAATGGACCTACGAATCTAGGGCTCAGCTTGCCCTTCTTCCCAAATCTTCTCACTCCTTTCCATGGGGAGACTCTAAGGAAGACATAGTCTCCCACTTGGAACTCCATGTTCCTGCGTTTGGGATCATCATAACTTTTATGTCTGCTTTGAGAAGCGAGAATCCACGCTCTAATCTTCTCAATGGCCTCATTGGTCCTCTAAACTACCTCAGGACCCAAGCATCTATTTTCTCCTGTCTCATCCCAATGAATGGAAGACTTGCATTTCCTACCATACAGAATCTCATAAAAATCCATCCCAATGGTCGACTAATAGTTGTTGTTGTAGGAAAACTCTATCAAAGGCTAATACTTACTCTAGGACCCACCAAAGTCTAGCACACATGCTCACAACATGTCGTCTAATATCTGGATCGTCCTCTCATATTGTCCATATGCCTGAGGATGATAAGCAGTACTGAACTTCAACTGTGTGCCCATGGCCCTCTGTAAACTTTCCCAGAACATGGAAGTGAATGTGGGGTCTCAATTTGACACGATCCACCTCAGTGCCCCATGTAGGTGTTGGTTTTTATAGATCAAATCAGAGATTATACGCAGCAGAACAACAATCAAAATTGATAATTTAATCCCACAAGATTTCTAGATCTACTTCTTCACATACATGTATATACTGAATCAAAGACATGAATAGAAAATACCTCAGGTCCTTCCATGTTGCTATCTTTTTGTATGGCAAAAAACCTTGAGATTTCACACCAAGATCTTCCAAAATGTTCTCAGCACACACAGAACGAGTTTGGGCTCGCTATACAAAATAATAGGCAAAGATTTATTTATCAGATGCTTTCAACACATGAGATCTGATAAAGTTTGGACCTAAATTTGTGAAGAACAGTGACCTATGCTTGTATCACTATTCTCTTTCTCTCAGAAAGATTTCACGATATCTTTATCCCTAAAAAGTATCGTTCTGAAAAAACTGATATCCTATATTTAATATATGTAATATATTAAAAATAAAATATTAGTTATTTTAAATAATTTGAAAATAACTAATCAGTTATCAGATTATGTTTAAATAATAATATTTTAATCATATTACAATGTCTCATTATTTATTTAATATTTAAATAACTAAAATTGTGGAACCAAGAAATTACCAAGAGCCTATTATGCGTGTAGCACAATGACTGTGTACTGTGCTACACGTGTACCACATGCTAGGGAAGGCATGTGATTTTTCCCAATTTTTTATTATTATTTAAATACCAAAATTCCCAAAAATAAATTAATTCAAAATTCATTACATTTTTGTTAAATCAAATAATTAATTAATTACACATAATTAAACAATACTTATGTTTGATACATAGAAAAATATTTTACTTATCACATAAGTCATTTTCACCCATTTTTGTATTTACCTTTGTCAGTGATTGTTTTAGCCATTTCGGGGACCATGGACCTATAACATTAAGCTCCAATAAATTGAAACTAAATAATTAAACTCTTTAATTATAATAGTTAATTTATTAGTTCTTATATTTTTCCACTATAAATTCATAATTGCACTCTTTATGTTATAGATATACTTTTACAGAAATCTTATCTTAAGTCGTCCATTGATATAACCATCTTTCAATAGTTCAACCCTCTAATTAATTAGTTCATAAATTAGAATGGAAGAATTACCATTTTACCTTTCTAATTTACTTCTTATTCCTTAAGTACCATTAATTCACTAGTGAATAATTAATCTATAATCTAGTTATAGATTTGAGCTTAAAATCATTCAGTTCCATAATTAACCCTTAAGGGAACTAATATACGATCTGTTAGGAAAGATTAGATTCAGTATTGTTGATACATGTTTCCAGCCATCCATGATATTAAATCTCCAAAACAAAAGTCATTAGCCTCATTCTTTGAAGAGACCTTAACGAATGAATCAAAAGATTTAATAAACATGAACAGGAGTTCATGAACACTCAGGATTTAGGTTGATCTATAAATGATCATCTGTTATGATATGAATTACAAGTCTTTATTATTAAATTTTTTTTGGATAAAGACTCTAATTCATATCGGTCCATGTCATATATAATCATATTATATAAAGCACCTTTACCGAGATGTCTTACCACATCAATAATCTGAATCTAGATTATTTGTATCATTATGATACTCAGTAAACCGTACTTACAACTCCAATTAAAGAATTCCATAACTTTAATTTGTTGTTGTTGACTATTTTTATTCATTCATGTGATCTTAATTCTCTCGTACTAATACAAGATCACATCCTCAATAATGAATATGGAATTTTTCTAATATTTACAAAATTATTCAAACAATAATTTGATAATCTAAATATAACAATAATAGACCATTGTATTTATTTATTAATAGAAATAACAAATGTCTTTTACATGCTTTTAGGACACACTCCTAACAATCTCCCACTTCTACTAAAAAGAATTTTGTCCTCGAAATTTACTTACCGGCCTCGCATGTCTTCCTCCAACTCCCACGTTGCCTCCTGTTTAGAACTATTACTCCATAGGACTTTGAATATTGGAATACTCTTGGACCGTAACTGCTTCATCCCTCTATCTAGGATGCTAATCGGTCGTTCCTCGTAACTCAAGTCTTTCTGGAGTGCTATCGTATCGTACTTGAGGATGTGAGATGGGTCTGACAGATATTTTCGTAACATTGAGATGTGGAACACGTTGTGACTATCTGCTAGGGCTGGCGGTAGGGCTAATCTATATGCAACTATTCCCACTTTGTCCAATATCTCAAAAGGACCTATAAAAAGGGGACTAAGCTTGCCTTTAATCCCAAATCGCTTTATGCCTTTCATAGGAGATATCTTCAGGAAGACTTGATCTCTGATTTTGAATTCCACATTGCGTCGCTTGTCATCCGCATAGCTTTTCTGACGGCTTTGAGCAGTGAGCATACGCTTCCTAATCAGCGCTACTGCTTCTTGAGCTTTTCTAACAGCTTCAGGACCAAGGAGCTGCCTGTAACGACACAGATTTACTAATAAGGCGTAAGGGCCTTGATTAGTGTTCCGGGAGGGCATAACTGGATTATATGTGGTATAATGATTAAAAGCATGTTATATGATTATTTGAATATCTGTGATGCATGACTATGTGTATTAGTATGCATGTAGGCCCTGATTAGGTTAGAAGGACATATTCGTAATTTTGGCCTGTTGAGGGCATAAATGTGAATAACTGTGATAAATTGTTGAGACCACATTATTATGTGGATATATTTGTAATCTGTGATTTGAGGAGATCCTAGTGAGCAGTTTAGTGAAACAGTCACAGCAGGGATTTACACCCAGCTCGGGGCGAGCCTGGGGGTATTTCTGAGAGTTTAGGGAATATATTGGAGTCTATTTTGATATTGAGGAATATAATTGGTGATTAGTTAGGTGTCGATGAGTAAACGGTAAATATTAGAGACATTCTAGGAATTAGCAGGAATTGGGTGTAATGACTAAAATGCCCTTAGGAGGTTTAAAAGCTTAGTCATAAGTGGGAGGGCAATATGGTCTTTTGGTGTTTGAATCAGATAAATGTTGTTTTGGCTTTATTGCCTTAGTGGAAAATTTAGAGGATAGTAGAAACTGAAAGAAGTAAAAAGAAAATAAGAAGGAAAAGGAAAGAACGAAAAACAAGAGTCCTTCATTCTCTCTCTCGGTTTGAGGTCTCTTCCCCATTTATTAAAGGAATTTGAAGTTGTAACTTAGGAGAGTTTGGGCAGGAGCTTGAGGCTAGGGTCCCTGGTTTGGTTTGAAGAGTTAGCAAGGGGGGTTCATCCGTCTGAGGTAAGTTTCTAGGTTTCTCTCTTGTGGTTTTGGTTTTGGCTGAGATGGTTCCTAAACTAAGTTTCTATGGGAATTATAGGGAATTAAGCCTAAGGATTTGAGGAGGTGAAGGCTAAGGAAGTGTGGGCGATAACCTAGGTTGAGTTCATCCATCAAAGGTAAGAAATTCTAGCATAAAGTTCAGTGGCTTCTGTTGTTCTGATTGAGTTTTGAGCTCTAACTTCAGCCATGGTGATTTTTGTATTTTGGGGTGTATGTGAGTGAATTTTATATGGTTAGGTCATTTGGGATGAGTTGGAGATGTTGGGAGCCTTGTTTTGAAGTTTGGTTGAGGTTTGGTTGAGTTTTGGAAAGGCTTGGATCGGGGAAATTTGAAGGAGGAAAATTTGTGTTGGGCTGTGCTGTGACTAGCGTTGTAGCGCTAGTCATTGGGCGCTACAATGCTAGGCCCTGAAGTTCCAGAGCTTTTTGGCTCTGCTTGTAGCGCTATAGGACTCTCCTTAGGGCGCTATAGCACTACCCTGTTCCCAGAAAGGGATTTTTGGGTTATTTCTTAGGGTTTTTGCCCGGCGGCTTAGGGTTTGATTCCACCACCCCGATTGGTGGAATTAGGGCTTCCCGAGGGCTCGGGATTGGTCCCGAGGCTAGGTCTTGGAATTGAAGTTTGGAGTTGGTTCTAACTTGTGACCGTGACTAGGTGTACACTAGGGCTCAGGAGGGATCGTGCTTGAGGGTTGAATTGAACAAAGCTTTCAGAATCTAAAGGTAAGAAAACTGCACCCGATTATGTGATTGTGTTGGGACTAAGAGCTAGCTATATCTGTATGATGTTATAGATGGTATTATGCCATGGGACATGTGATAAACGACCTAAGAGTATCGTAAATAATATTTGCGCACAGGGCGCGGCTCGGCCTCTTGTAGCTGAGGACAGCTTAATATTCACTGAGCTCGGTTTAAGCGGGTCGGAGTCAGTCAGATAAATAGAGGGTGCGGCCTAAGGGCGTTAACCCTGGTTATCATGTGTAAATTGGTTATGAATATGAAATGATGTGCTTTGAATGCTGAATACTTGAATAACGTGAATGTTTGAACTGTTGAGTATATGATTATACTGCATAAGTTATCTGGTTGTTTACTTGAAGATTGTGCTATGTTGTTGTGTTTTCTTACTGGGTTTTGGCTCACGGGTGCTACGTGGTGCAGGTAAAGGCAAAGGCAAGGTGGACCACTCCTGAGATGGAAAGCTTTGGGGCTGAATGTACATAGTCTGCCGATCGGCCGCCACGGCCGAGAAGTGGTACAGGAGTAGAAAAGCCTAAATATCTGTTTTGTCTTAGAATGGCTAGTAACTGTATTTTAATCCTGAAAATTTGTAAACTGTCTTTTAACTCTACTACTTCTGGGATCCCATGTAAAGAAACTTTTTGATTATAAGTAATGAAACTTTTGAGAGAAAAATCTTTTAACCCTAGTTCAACTACAGTTTCAGTAACACATTTCTAACTAAATGACTTGATTAGCAAGTCTTGCACCTTTATAAACACACAGTGTAACGGTCTTGGCTATCCAGGGCGTTACAACTTATTGATCCGTAGGGGGAAAGACCAGATAAAGCTGTGCAATCCCACATCGCCTGGGAAGGTCAAGTGTGATGATTCTAAGAATGTGTAGGTATGGGACTACACAGTTGAAAATGGCTTAAATAGATTGATGGGTACTGCCTATATCAACAAGATGCATCTTCTTTTCGATAAAACATCACTTGAAAACTGTAAAGTTAAGCATACTTCACCTGGAGTAATCTCAAGATGGGTGACCTCCTGGGAAGTTTTCCCAAGAAGCGTGCAAGTGAGGACAAAGCACGCTGGAAAGACTCTTGTTAGTTTGTAGGGCCAGTCGTCATTCCAAGAAGCAGCCATAGTGACGTGGGGCATTACAAATGGTATCAGAGCCTTGACCTAGCCAGAAGTGTGGCCGATGGGGACGTCAGGCTCCTAAGGGGGGTGATTGTGATAGTTAGTATCCCGTGATCCGTAAGGGGAAAGACCGAGTAACGCTGTGCAATCCCACATCGCCTGGGAAGGTCAAGTGCGATGATTCTAAGACTATGCAGGTATGGGACTACATAGTTGAAGAGGGCTTAAATATATTGATGGGTACTACCTATATCAACAAGATGCATCTTCTTTTCGGTAGCACATCACTTGAGAACTCCAAAGTTAAGCATGCTTGACCTGGAGTAATCTCAAGATGGGTGACCTCCTGGGAAGTTTTCCCAAGAAGCGTGCAAGTAAGGATAAAGCACGCTGGAAAGACTCGTGTTGGTTTGTAGGGCCAGTCGTCATTCCAAGAAGCAGCCATAGTGACGTGGGGTGTTACACTGCCTTTCTCCTACCTCGTCCCAGTGTAGTGGCGATCGACTTCTCCTTTCATACAGTAACTCATAAGGTGCCATCCCGATCATTTACTGGTAGCTATTGTTGTAGGAGAACTCTATCAGCAGTAAGTACTTATTCCATGATCCTCCGAAATCAAGTACACAAGCTCATAGCATATCCTCTAAAATCTGTATCGTATGCTCAGACTGACCGTCTGTCTGAGGATGAAAGTTGTACTAAGACTTAACTTAGTACCCATGGCGTGCTATAAACTTCCCCAAAATCTTGATGTAAACACTGATCCTCTATCCGACACTATTGTCTTCGGGATTCCATGCAACCTTACTATTTCTTGGGCATAGATGTCTGTGTATTGATCTGTTGTGTATGAAGTCTTAATAGGAAGGAAATGAGCTGACTTGGTTAGTCTATCTATTACTACCCAAGCCGAATCATGCTGCTTATTTGTTTGTGGCAAACCCGTCATGAAATCCATAGCTATATCGTCCCATTTCCATTCTGGTACGCTAAGGGGTTGCAATAAGCCTACAGGCCGCTGATGCTCTGCTTTCACTTGCTGGCATACTAAGCATTTAGACACAAATTCCGTTATGTCCTTCTTCATCCCTGGCCACCAATACATTGCCTTGATGTTGTGTGTCATCTTGGTCGACCCTGGGTGAACTGAGTATGGTGTACTATGTGCTTCCTCTAAAATCGTCATCTTAATCCTTTGATCATTTGGCACGCATACCCGATCCTTATATCTCAATAACCCTTGACTTGATATTGAGAAATCTTTGGCCTTTCCTTCTCTAACTACATCCATATGTGCTACTAGTGTGTCATCATGCCCTTGCCCAATCCGTATATCTTCTAGCAGATTTGACTGGATAGACAAATTAGCCAGCTTACCGACAACTACTTCTATTTTGGCATTGATAAGCTCCTGCTGTAGTGGCTTTTCTATTCCGGCTAGTGCTGCTATGTAACGCCCTGGATAGCCAAGACCGCTACATTGTGTACTTATAAAGGTGCAAGACTTGCTAATCAAGTCATTATTTTAAAAATGTGTCATTAAACATGTAAGAGCTAGGGTTAAAAAGGTTTTGGTCTCCAAGACTCATTTATATGATTAAACTGTTATACACACGGGATCCCAAAAGAAACAGTGTTAAAAGCTGATTTACAGAGTCCCAAAAGTACATAAGCAGAGGTTAGCCATACTAAGGCAAAATAGACAGTCTCTGGGTTTTGCGTCCCTGCCTAAACCTCAACCGTGGTAGCTGAGCAGCTGGCTATGTACATTCCGCTCGCAAAGCTCTCCAATCAAGGCTGATCAAGCTTTCCCTTGCCTTTACCTCCACCACGTAGCACCCGTGAGCTAAGGCCCAGCAAGAAAACATCATACACAACACAATCAATGATAACAGACAATTAATTCATTAAGCATGTACTATTATCAAATAATCCACATTAATATCACTCAGCATATATTTAGAATCATGGATACAACCAAACACTTATAACATTCATATCACATAATAGTCAGGGTCGACAACTTAGGCCGCACCCTTTGTTTACTCCACTGACTCCGGCCCGCTTAAACCGAGCTCAGTGCATATTAAGCTGTCCTCAACTACCAGTGGCCGAGCCGTGCCCTGTGCGCTAGTGTAACCCTTGGCACCCTTAGGCCGTGGTTCACTAAATAACTTGCATGGCATAAAACCATCTTTTCAAGCATTCACAATAGGGAACCCTTAGTCCCATCACATATATTTAACCAGGTGCAGTTTTCTTACCTTTGGCTTCCATGTGAATTGGTTACGAGTGATGCTTCTTGAGCGCGATCCGATCCCCAAGCCCTAGCTTAGCACCTCAGCGGCAGAATAACTTCTCCAAGAGTTCCCTGACCTATCTTCAAAGTTTCAGCCTTAAATTCCACCTTAGCTCTATTTTAGTTCTTGATTGGTTCTTGAGCTAAACCTCTAGATTATTCCCTCAATCCACCAAGCTTCAGCTGGTTTTCCCTTAGAATTTCAGTGTTTTCCTTCCTTAAGAGAGAGGAGAGAGAAAAGCTGAGAAAGAGTCGGTTCTAACTTTGTGTCTACTGATTTCTAAAATCTTCCTAAGTCTATCCTTAGACTATTAAGCTAATCCCAAAGCTCGGGGTACCGGAAACATCCCCGAGGGAAAAATAGTAAATTTCCCCAATATTCGCGCCTAAACTTTCTAACCTCAAATATATCTCCATATATTTATTTTCATAACCCGATAGTCTAAATCATTACCCGATACCTAAAATACCCCTGACCTGACCAAAGTCAATAATAATGCCCCGTTGTGACTATTCCCGCTATCTAGCCCTAGGATCGCCCCAAGTCGCCGGCTGCAGATTTATCCACATAATAATGTGGTTCTCACATTTAACACATATATATATATCATATTATCATACAAACATTATTAATCATATAATTACACATTTAAATCACATTAAATCCATTATTGCCCTCCTGGCACACTAATCAAGACCCTTAAGCCTCATTAGCGAATTTGGGTCGTTACATGCTAAGCTTCCATAATTCTTCCTACTTAGCACATCGGCAACTACGTTTGCCTTTCCCGGGTGGTATAGGATTTCACAGTCGTAATCCTTCACTAGCTCTAACCACCCGCGTTGCCTCATGTTGAGCTCCTTCTGAGTAAAGAAGTACATTAAACTTTTGTAGTCCGTATAAATCTCTCACCATTCTCTGTAAAGATAATGGCGCCATATTTTCAATGCAAAGACCACCGCTGCCAACTCCATATTGTGAGTTTGATAGCATTGCTCGTACTCCTTCAGATGTCGTGAGGCGTAGGCTATCACCTTATCATTCTGCATCAGCACGCAACCCAACCCTTGCTTCAATGCATCGCAGTAGACTACAAACTTGTTGTTGGGTGTCGGTACACAAAGTACTAGTGCTGAGCACAACTTGTCCTTAAGCAACTGGAAGCTTTCTTCACATTTATCATTCCAGTTGAATCTTTGCTATTTCCGGGTTAGGTAATCCTAGAAAGCTCCTTACTTCGGATGCATTCTTTGGTCTTGGCCAATCCTTCACAACCTCTATCTTGGATGGGTCTACTACAACTCTGTCCTTGGATATAATGTGCCCGAGAAATGCCACTTGCAAAAGCCAAAACTCACATTTCTTGAACTTGGCATAGAGTTGATGCTCCTTTAGTTGTGACAAGATCAACCTCAAATGTTCCTCGTGCTCGACTTCCTCCTTGGAGTATACAAAGATGCCGCCAATGAATACTATGACGAATTTATCTATGTAGTCCTTGAAGACCCTACTCAATAAGTCCATGAACACAACTGGAGCGTTTGTAAGACCGAAAGATAACTAGGAACTCGTAATGCCCATAACAAGTTCTAAAAGTTGTCTTAGGAGTATCCTCTCCCCGCACCTTGTGCTGATGGTACTCGAACCATAAATCTATATTTGAAAATACGGTCACACCTCAGAGTTGATCAAACAAGTCGTCAATCTGAGGCAGCGGGTACTTACTCTTAATCGTTACCTTATTCAGCTCGCGGTAATCTATGCACATCCGCATGCTTCCGTCCTTTTTCTTCACAAATAGAATCGGTGCTCCCCATGGCGAATGGATCGGTCTAATGAAACCCAAGTCTAGGAGTTCTTGTAGCTACGTCTTTAACTCCTTGAGTTCTGTAGGTTCAATTCGGTATGGTTCCTTGGAGATAGGCTCGGTGCCTGGTACTAATTCTATCGTGAATTCAATTTCCCGAGTCGGCAGCAACCCTGGTAAGTCATCGGGAAATACTTCTGGGAATTCTCTTACAATGCGAATGTCTCCAACCTTAAGCAGTGTTTCCTTTACTACATCAGTGATGCTGGCTAAGAATGCTTGACATCCTTTTTCTATCAACCTTTGAGCTTTGAGAAATGATATTAGCAGTGTGCGTAGTCCTAAAACTTGTCCCATGAAGCATAATCTCTGGTCTTCATGAGTCTCGAACGTCACTTTCTTGCATTTGCAGTCGATGGCGGCGCCATGCCGTGCTAACCAGTCCATTCCTAGTATCATGTCGAAGTCTTTGATCTCCAATTCTATCAGGTCTCCTTCTAATTCTACGTCCTCAATATTCATCGGTACGCTTTGTACTATCCGTGATGATAGAACTATTTTGCCCGAAGGCAACTCGGTTACAAACCTAGTTCTAAATCTTTCACAAGGTTTGTCTAGTTTTTCTATCATTCCTAAGGAGATGAATGAATGAGTGGCTCCCGAATCAAATAATATAGAACATATATTATTGAGGACAGAAACCTGACTTGTGACCACCTTATTGCTGGCATCAACCTTTCCTTGGGTTAAGGCAAATACCCTGGCAGGAACAATCTTGTCCTCCTTTTTCCCTTTTGGCTTTAGCTGAGGACATTCTTTCTTCCGGTGTCCTTCTTGACCACAGTTGTAACATCCCTTGGTGTTTGCCCGACATTCACCAGGATGTTTCTTCTGGCACTTAGTGCATTGTGCATATTCTACATAACCCAACCTACTTCTTCCATTATTCGTCCATGCTCTTTTATCGTTGTCAGACTGCTTATTGTCAGGATGCTTCCTTTTCTGACCATTATTGTTGTTGCTGGACAGATGGTTGTTGTTGTGGTGGTTGTTGTTTTGACTAGTCTGAGGTTGACTCTGCTGTCTAGGCTCAGGCTTACTGGCTTCTTCTTTACTAACATTAACCTGCAGCCTTTCTACTTCTATTGCCGTCTCTAAAACATCGGCATAGGTATTATCCCCTGTGTTCGCTAGCTTGACCCCTAGTTCAGTCTTCGGTCGAATTCCTCTAACGAACTTAGACACCCTCAGATAGTCAATTGGGACCATTTCTAGTGGAAACTTACCTAATCGGTCAAACTGGCGAGCATACTCAGCCACTGATAAACTCCCTTGCTTTAGGCCAGCGAACTCCTTGACTCTTGAAGCGATGAAAGCCGAATTATAATACTTTTTGTGGAACAACTCCATAAATCGGGTCCAAGTCATGGTGGCAACATCATGTGTCTACTAGACTAAGTCCCACCATATTTTGGCGTCTTTCTTGAGCAGTGATGATACGCAGGATATGTGGTCCGCGTTGCCTAGATTCATGTGTGTCAGGATTGGCTCCACATTCTTGAGTCACTCTTCTGCCTCGAAGGGGTCTATAGTCCCTTCAAAGTTCGGAGCGTGTTTCTTACGAAACCGCTCATAAACTGGCTCCATGTGCTAAACTGGATATGGCGCATAGTTCGCTGCTAGCCATCCCCCATATGGACCAACTTGTTGGGGTGCTGGGGCCATTTGCTGCGGCTGTGGTTGCGACTGAGTCTGAGGCTGGGCTTGTTGTCATTCTTGCTGCAATAACTCCTCGAATTGTTGTCATAGTCTGGCAATTTCTGCAGTGTTGTCAACTGGCGGTGGCGGCAGTGCATTGCGGCTGGTAGTAGCACGCACTCCCCTTCTATGAATTGGAGGGGCTTCATTGTTCACCGGAGCAGCGTTGGAGGCATTTCCATTGGTGCGAGCAGACCTTCAGAGCAACATCAAAGCAGACTTCTAACAATTGAGAGAAACATGTCAGAACATTACCCTAATAGGCTCTAAGGCAAAAACTTAATCTAAACAAACATAACTCGGACCTATTAATTATGGCTTCTTATGAAAATTATATAAGTCTTCTTTATTATTAGAGTGGGTTTCTATACTTAGAAAAATAAGCCATCTTTATTCTCTAAGTCTGTTTCTAATCATCCTATATGGCTTAATTCTTAGGCTCGAAACTCATCTTTGTTCCAAAGTTAACCATATTGAGGGAGGGCTGAGATCAGTAAAATCGTTCCCACTACTATGGCCCCCTAACTCTCAATATAGAAACTCGGTTCATTGATTTGTATCCACCCTCACTGAATTTAGTCATTATTTATTATATTTATTATTTATTATGATTGCAAAAGAAAAATCAAACTCATACATGTTAACAAAATAACATTGATATTAATTTTGGAAAAAAAAAGTTTTCACTATTTACAATCACACTACTACAAAATTGACATGGGACGACGGTTTTAAACCGTCGTATGGACTCTCATACGTCGGTTCTAATAACGTCATCCCATGCAATGTCATGCCATGTAAAGCATGAAACGACGATTTAAATAAAAGTGTCATCTCTTGTCGTACATGAGACGATGTTTCCTATACAAACGTTGTCTCTTATGGTACATGAGAGGACAGTTTTTGTGCAAGTGACATCCACTGCAGTAAATGAGACGACAGTTCCTACTCAAGCGTCATCCTCCTATAGCACATGAGATGACAATTTATGTGCAACCATCTTTCCCTGCAATACATAAGACGACAATATTGTGGAAACCGACGTCTCATGTAGAATATGAGAATTTTTTTCATTTATCTATTTTCAATAACTATATTCATTCATAATTTCCTGTGTAATTACAATATAGTTCAGATAGAATCAACGGGCAGACAAAATCAATAGAACTCAGTATGTTCCAAATCTAAAAATTACAAGATCAAAATATGTAAGTGCTAACTCACTTGGAATATAGAACTCACTTGGGATAACTGTGTAAGTGCTAACTAAATACTACAGTTAGTATATTTTTATAACTATGATTTCAAAAGTTACTCTAGCTATGACTCATCCACTCAAGAAACTCTAGCCATGATTTCAAAAGGTAACTCTAGCAAGCCTCTTAGACCCTTACTCTATCTATGACTCATCCGCTCAAGAAACTCTAGTTATCATTTCAAAAGGCAACTCTAGAAGAATCTTTTCTGGCCTCCTCTGGTCGATCTATTTGCTCTGTTGTGCCCCCCTTAGCTTTCTGCATATAATATAATTAGGTCAATTTTAACATCAAATGAGGAAAACATAAAATCAAGCATAATTCGTTCTATATATGTACTTACTAAATCCGCTTCCAATTCAGTATAGCTATGGCGTGAAGTCCTACGAGGGTATTATAAATGATTACGCCTTTCTTGTTGTATTTTTCTAAAATCTTGAAACTCTCACAAATACCACAAGTAATAAAACACCACATTCAAAGAAACACATATTCAACAAAATCATTAATATTCAATCATTATATGCAGATGAAAGAACTCCTAACAGAGTTAGCAATGCACCACTACCAAGGCTAGAAATTCATATATTTCATACTATACTCGTTTAACATAAGATGATCTATATAATCTATCTGCTCTGTTATATGACATTTTGGCGTCTTTATCATCTATTGAAAACTCAAAACTCTGGACAATCACCGATTAAAGAAACTCAAAACTGAAAAAGAAGGTAATTACATGTAACACAACATTTTATATGACCATAAGTTGACTGTTAACAATAAAAATTAAAGCTAAAGTGCAATGCTCTGTTTATAGAGTAAGAATCATAAGTTGGTTTAAAAATTCATCGAGGCAAATGCGGAATATGTAAGACAAGCCTCAATGTAAAGAACCTTGCTTCTCCAACCTTTTAGGTGTTTTTGAGAATAATTATATATTACAATTTGTAACTTCAAACAAAATATATTCATATGCACTTGCTAATGACTTATAAATTACTTCTCCTAAATATATAAACAAATGAAGAACTTATGCAAGGGACTGGTAATATTGACAATCCTTACTAATGAGCAAATGAAATAACATAAATTAGTAGTTTTAGTACCTCATATGTGACTGTTCATGAAATAACCCATCTCTCTATTATCATACTTTAATCAATATTAAAAAAAAAAGATGACTTTTAAAGTTGCATTATGCTTTATTACTTGTCACCAAACGAAACACAAAATTACCTTCCAAGAAGCATCATGGAGACCCTTGTAACATTGCCTAGCTTTCTTCTGAAACTCCAGCTGCTCATACCTCTCTCCTCCATATCCTCCTCTTTCTGCGACTTCTGAGAATCATGATGTAATGTCGCAGTTCAGCACAAAGTTTAGACCCAAAAAAAAGAAAAGATATAGATGCCTTTTCACCATGTGAGAAACTACAATTAAAGGTCTTCCTGGAGGTTTAAAACTTAAAATAAGGCAGATTGAACATCAGGCAGAGCTTTGTATCTAGATTGTGTAAATGGTCCAAAACCATGTATCATTCATTGTAAAAACGTTATAACCTCAAAATTGGCAGCATTTGAAAATGGTAAGGAAGCATTTGAATATATAAAATTGACAGTACTTTTAAACAACTCAATAAAGTTTCTTACCGATACAAAGTCCACGGAGTGTCCACTATATAATGAACAAGATTAAAAGGAAAAATTAATAAGTGCTCACTTCATAGTAACTGATGAAGACAATATGCAATAATGTTTGCATTTCTCAACACTGAAATATATGAAATAGCAATCTTACGTTTTTAGCAATACAGAGCACCACAAATAGAGCAAACAATTAAACAACCAGCAGCAATTCTCGCAGTGAGGAGATTTGTTGATGCGAGTATCAAAGTCATTCACCAGAATGATGAGCCAAGATCTGAGTATGTAAAATTTCGTATAAAGCATGAAGCCATGGAAACACATCATGCTAATTGACAAGAATTGTAAAACCAATATCAAAAGAAATAAAAAATTCTACTGAATTTACAAAGACCTCATTTTCAGTTTTACTACAATTGAACTTGGTGTATGCAATTTGAAAGAATAATCAGTAATAAGAAATTCTTAAGGGTAGTTCAGTGCCAGAAACCAAGTGCAAGGCCAACATGTATAATTGACGCACGTAAGAAACACCTTGAATACATAAAGAACTGAGAAAAAAAAAAGGTCTATTGAAGTGAAGCTTTTTTTGTTCAGATTGAAAAAAAAAATCAATTGAACTAAGGAATGCAAAGACAGAGGAAATACATTGATGAATATTCTATCAAAGAAAAGCATGCAATGTTTCATTTCCACTTAACAAACTTGAAAGTAGGGCGTGGACCATAGAAAAAATAGTTGCTAGGGAAAAAAGTGTATTACATCCTGCAGGTAATATCAACCAATATACACCACCACGCGTTTGTGTGACGCCACCCTCATTTGCATGGACTTGGATTCCCTCCACCTACACATGAGATCATATTAGTTTGCATGACTGACTTCAGGAACCACGGAAATGAGGATTAAGTGCATGAACTAGCTTCACAATATAAGCATTGAGTACAAAAGAGGGGAAAGGTGAAGAGCTTCTAACATGACCACATGTGAGTTTGCAAGCAATAGCATGACTTGCTTCATGCAAGAACACTGTGATGAGCTTAAAGGTGTGTGAGTAGTACTGTTCTCCAGAGCTACAACATGCACAACAAAAAAGTTAATGTCATTAGAGCTGCCAAATTGAATATGAAGTTTGCCAAAGCTATCAACAAGACTATTAAAAGTTCAGACCATCTTGGCTTTTACCAAAATCTTCTCATGTTTATTTCCTTTCAACTATTAGGTCTCAAATCTCAATAATCTATCTTTTATTCATCACAACCCACTAATAAATAGAGGAAAGCACAAAGAAAAGGAAGAGGCAGAAAACATAAAATCAGGAAATAATAGGATTCATATGCCTAACAGATGATCCTTCTAAGTCTGGTCCTAATCATATTAGTATCTATTTAAGAAATTAGGTAAATAAATACAGCTGTAAAATAAACACAGCTGTTTACTACAGCCCAACAGTCCTTCAACATTTTCTATTATGAATACGGCCCAGTAGTCCTTCAACATTTTCTGTTTACCACTCTTCATTGTTATTAATTTTTCCTTTTCTAGGTAGCTAGGTTAGATGTATCTACATTAGCCTGCAAACTTGACAGTCATTTTAAAGTGGATCGGTCAAATCAACTAGTTGAAAGCTAACTCAACCCAACGAATCCTTGCAGCCATCTCATTGTCAATTTTCACTAGCCTCTATCATTTGGTTTGGCTTGATGCTTATCATTTTGATCCATGCTTCCCTTGTTAAAAACTCGTACACTCTACTCAAATGTACCTCAGACCCTAATGACCCAATAGATCTTTTGAAAGTAGCTATTACAAGTTTCTATTTTCTACTTCCGTACCATAAGTTTGACCAAGTAAATTTCATTGTGTTAAAACCAATGTCAAAAGAAATACAGAGCGCAACAAACAAAATCACTTCTAATAAATAATTTTCACATACAACCGTGTTTCTCTATACGTCTCAGTGTCTCGCCATTTTGACCAACATCTCCCCCTTTCTTACACTCCAAACAGATATATGACAGTTGCTATTCACAAGATGTCTCGATCATCCCACTACTATACTACTAGTCTCTAGCACATTAATTCTATTATCAAAATGTCTGCATTCCATTTAAGCAAAGCAAAACTTGTATGTTTTATCTTTGTACGTGTTTATGATAAGTAGAAAGTAATGTTCCTATAATTTATTTTTCATAAAATTTTGTGAATACATTCCTAAATTAATAGAAAGAGTCTGCGAAAGAACAATTGCACAAAAGAGCAAACCTATAAGCCATGTCGCTTCAACATAAGATAACCCTTGCCACTTGACTAGGTACTCTGGAATTACATCTCCAGAACTGTCTTTACTAATGCGATCTGAAATTATCCTTTCCACCTGAGAGATATATTGAACCAATTATATAGAGAACTACATAGTAAAGGAAACACAAAGGAAATAAATATATAAAACCAAAACAAGAAATTGAAAGCGAACCTGACTATTTTGCTTGATGAGGTCCAAGTCCATCTCCTTGCTCACATCATTAACCTCAATCTTGAACAAACAATTAAAGAAAAAATGGCACCATAGTCAACATCAATTTTAAAAGCTCTTCAAATAATGTGAGATGAAGCAAAGAGGAAAAACAATAACAAATCAAATGTGTTTTGACTGTCTCGGACGTGACAAAAAAAAATTGAACAGAATGAGGTCCATTATAAAGTTACTGAGCTCTTTAAAAACAAAATCACTTCCTAATCCCACCATATATAGCTTATAATAAAAAAGTAGATAACAATCCCATTAAATAGCATAAGCACCACTGAAACACACAAAAAAAAAAAGCAAACAAATACAAAAACAAACAAGTTCAAAACAAAAATAAATCCCGCATATGATAGATACCTTCGTATGAATATGAAATACAAATTCACTGCTTAAAGGAACAAAAATCAATGATAAATTAAAATAATATAATATATACATAATGTGTGGGCGTAGGTGTGGCATAAGAAAGCTCTACCACCCCACAAGTTAAAGAGGTAACCCTCAAATAGAGATTAACCCCAGTTTACCTAAATGCAAAGTTATTATCCTTGTTTACAATAAACAGCCAATTTATATTAATAAAATAATTAGTGATTCAACAAACTACATTCATATTTGACATCAAATAGGAGAAATGGGATTGCCGCAGGTCCAAAAAAACATATATCTTTATTGCTTCTTAACATTCTGACTTTCTGAATCAAAGTCTGGCATTCATAAAAGAAAAAGAAAAAGAAAATAAAAATATTACCTCCTCACGTGTGACTGTCTTCCTGAACCTGACTTCGTCCGTTGCCTTTTTAGTGTAATTCAAAACCTTCTTAAAACCACTAAGCTGCAAAACCACAAACCAAAAATGCATAGAGAAATTTAAATAACAGTGGGGGGATGCGCCGAACATCAATGCTACATCTAGAATGACAAGTTACAACTGAAAAGATAGCGCTAGAAGGCTTAATACAAAAACTACACGCAGAAGCAGCACAAGAAGTGTACAACATACATTCTGAAGCTCAGAAAATGATTTCCACTGACAGTGTAAATGGGATTGGCCTTTCCATTTTATCAAGAATTCCATCTCATTCCAATTTGGCTCAGAATCAAACAAGTAGCTAAGTAGAACATGATTAGTTGATCTTTTACTCCTAAGAGCTTCTTCAGCCACGCCCTTTGGTTGATGCCACAGCACTTTCTCAATACAATCACTATCTTCCTCTTCAAGTTCCTCCTGAAAAGGTAAACCCAATAATGTAAGGATAAAATAATTTTATGATCCAATGGCAGAAGAAAATTTCAACACAAACAACACCAAAGACAAAAATATAATTCAAATAAACTAGCCTGGTGAGATGAAAAAATTTCATGTAGCAACTGATAAGAATTTGCAAGACTACAAACAATTGATTAAGGATTTCAGTTAATTTTTAGATCATACAACTTCATCAAACGGTATAGCTACAATGAATTCTAGCAGGCTAAGCTTTTCAAACTTTAGGTAGCTACCACTTTTTCTATTTTTCCATATAACAGGTAGAACAAATGCTTCACAGGAAGTGATATACTATGCAGAGCTACAATCAATTGATTAAGGATTTCAGTAAATTTTTATATCATACAAGTTCATCAACTGTATAGCTACAATGAATTCTAGCAGGCTAAGCTTTTCAAACTTTAGGTAGCTACCACTTTTTCTATTTTTCCATATAACAGGCAGAACTAATGCTTCACAGGAAGTGATATACTATGCATGTAACACATATTATGCTAACTTTATAACAATCTGGCCCACATCTCACGTCTTCTCTCTCTACTCTCTTATAATTGTCTTTTCTTCTCTTTTGAAGCTATGCATTTCTCCGATTCCTGTTATTATAGTATAACGAACAGCAATCATCTCATTCATTATTTGATCCAAATTCCAATAACGTATCAGATCATTTCTTGTTCTTAAAATAAAGACATGTTTGCAATCATCTCATCCCACCACATTTTGATATCTTTCAAGGGTATCCCCTCGTCTTTATTTAACAAGAAACAGATTGTATATTAATAAAAAGATGATAAGCCTGTTTAAAAAAAAGAAAAGAAAAAAAGAAAGATGACAAGGTGTCAATTATATTTTACAGCCTAAGAAGCCAATCATATACCAGCAAAAAAGGGTATCCACTAAATCTTATCAATCATGATTATCTAGCGTCAGAAACACAAACCTGAAATCACCACCCATTTATACATGCAAGGACCTCTATCAAATTTCAATAACAGTTTTACAAATTCAGTCTTTAACTCTTCATGAGTGGGAACAATAATATAATCAAAGTTCATAAGTTCCATGCCAATTGTCCTCACAAGCACCCAAGAACTAGAGTGAGCAGCACTAATGCAGCAATATCCTAAAATTACAAAGGAGAATAAAGAAAATTACCATCTTCATCCTCTTCATAATCAGCATCATCATTATTGTTGTCATCTTCATCTCCATCGCCAAAATTTTCACTGCCATTCAAGACTCTAGAAGATCTTGCAGTATTCTTATTCCCTGCAGCTGGCTTTAGTTGTTGCTCAGAATTAGACCCCAAAGAATGAGGAAACCCTCTATAATGCATTAAATCATTCTGCTCTTTCCCATCTTGCTCATAATATTCATCAGAAAGCATCTCATCTGTAGGGACATCTCATCTCAAAAATGAATCTTATTCACAAAATTGAATCACGATAATGGAACATCCCATTCAAAGAAACACATATTCAATCAAATCTTTAGTATTTAAACCAAAAAACTCAGTGCAGAGAAAGAAAGAAAGAAAAAAAAGAAAATACCCAAAGTCTTGTGGCTATCACTGTGAAGAAGATAGAGAAGCAGGAACACGGCAGCGAGAAGAGCTTTACGCCGGAGATGGGTGGAGGGCAGCGATCGAACGGTCGGAGTGAGAGTTAGGCGCGAAGACGCCGAAGCTTTAGGCCGGAGATGGGCTGGACCACGAGCAGATTAGGGCTTGCCTGTATCCGAGGAAGGAGCCGTCGTCGCCGCCGTCACCTAGGTTGTCGCTGTTCTCCCTAGTTGTCATAGATTGCTGGATTGCAGTTGTCGTCGGTAGCTGTTATAGCATAGGGTTGTGCTATCGACTTATGCAGAAGAGAAATGGTAAAAGACTTTACCCCTAATTGCCTAATTCTATTTTGAAGATACTGGGTCATTAGTTTTTTTATTTAATTTCTTTTTATATATTATATTTTATTAGTTTAAAGACATTATTGTTATAATTTAGAAGTAACGCACGTTAATAAAATAGTATATATAACTAATAGAAGTATGACATTTTTTTTATTAATTTTTATCTTAAAAGTATTATTAATATAATATTATTAAATAATTTAACAACTAATATTAAATAACTCTTTTAAATTTAAATTTAAATTTGAATTATTAATTATTATTTCTTTTTTATAAATATATTTGCATAATATATTAAGTATATTTATTAATTCATATTAAAATATATACAAATTTAATTAATGCCAAAAAAATTTGGGTTGCATTGAGACAACGTTTCTATTAGAACTGTCTTCTCGTGTTAAAGGTAGATACGTGACGACAGTCTCTATAGAACAGTCATCTAATGTAATCTTCAGTTAGAATGGCACGACAGTTCTAGAGAGTGTGTCGTCTCATCTCTACTTTTAACATGAGACGACTATTCTACTAAAAATGTCGTCTGATGTGCATCGTCTAAGTACAATTTTTTAGTAGTGTCATAAAAGAAAACAAATAATAGGATAAAATAAACAATGAAACTAATCTATTCTAAAAATCGGGATCTTCTACATCCGATCCTTCATCTAGCATATCATCATCTATCTCTTCATAGTCATCATTGTTTTGTGCCTTAAAATGCCCTTGAGGAAGATTCATAAAAATTATATGCTTTTGTTCATTTGTAAACTGAAATTCCATTTTTGAAGTGAACCTAAGTATGAGAAAGTAATATCTCATAGCTACCGGCAATTCATCTTCATCATCTATGGTCTCCAAAATTTCATCTAAGGCTGCAATTACAATAGGGTAATCTTTAAATAATCTAATCACTAAAATATATTGCTCCACAGCTCTTATCATGATTTGCTTAGATTCTTGGAGGTGACCTATCTCCCTGTGGAAGAAAAGTAGTCTTCGATTGATTCTTTCTAGCACTCCTACGGTGTTTCAGGGTTCTCTAATTATTTTTAGGGCCTTAATGGCTTGGATATCCTCATAAGTTAATGCTCCATTCATTCTTAACTGAAAAACATAAAGACTAAAATCGTTAGCTATACTTATAAACATAATAACTATAACTTAATCACTTACTTGGCAGCCAGATTCAGAGCTTTTGAGTGTGTGTATCGAGGAGAACTTCATGCAAGTGAACTGTTGCTCTGATACCAACTGTAATGACCCAACTTATTCTAGACTTTGGACCATTAAAACTCCTTATACATAGACTGTAACACCCTGGATAACCAAGACCGTTACACTGTGTGTTTGAAATAGTGCAAGTCTTGCTAATCAAGTCATTTAGTTTGAACTGTGTATCTAATGACACAAAGGACTAGGTTAAATAAAATTTGGTTATAAACGGTTAAACTTTATTGAAAACAGACGTTTATTGTATGGGATCCCAAGTCAGGGTTTAAATAACGTAAATACAAAATTCTTAATTACAAATAGTTGAACAAGCCACTCTAATGGAAAAATATACATTTTAGGTTCTCGTTCCTGTATAACCCTTGACCGTGGCGGTTGAGCAGCTGACAATGTACACCTTGCCCCCAGAGCTCTCCAACCCATGGCCAACTTGCCTTACCTGCACCGTGTAGCACCCGTGAGTCGAAGCCCAGCAAGAAAACATAATAACATATCACAATAGTATTAGCAGCTAAACAGATCACAGAGTATTATCCAATAACCACAAAGCATTACTCAACTCTTTCAAAACCATTAAGTCCACTCAAGACAACACACTGGTCACTAATCAATAATCCAGCTCCAGATACTCATTAAATCATAGACAATAATCTATAACAGATATTCAGCACATATATTCAGATTCGAGATACAATCAAACACATAATACACTCTTATCACATAATATTCAGGGCCGACGACTTAGGCCGCACCCTCTGTTTAACCCACTGACTCCGGTCCGCTTAAACCGAGCTCAGTGCATAATAAGTTGTCCTCGAATACCAGTGTCCGAGCCGCACCCTGTGCGCAAATGTGGATTTCGGCACCCTTAGGCCGTTACCACATGTCCCCGTGGCATAATACCACCTTAAGACATTTATACCATTATAGGAAACTCTTAGTCCCAACATGTTCACATGGTGTATCACCATCACATAATAATACATACAAACATAGGGAAAACTTAGTCCCGTCCTATCCACATACACAGGTGCAGTTTTCTTACCTTGATTCCAAATGCTTTAATTAGAGAGAGAACGACCCCCGAGCACGATCCATTCCCGAGCCCTAGCTTGTCCCCTAGTCACAACCAAGACAATGAATTCCATTAATACTTGGATATAAGTTTCTGGTTATAAAACTAACTCCCGAGAAACCGAATTCGACCAAGCACGGTGGTGGAACCAATCCTGAGCACACTATACTACCTTCCCGTGCTTAAAACCCTCAAAAACTCATGTGTGCAACCAAGGGCTGCGGCCCTTCTCCAAAACAGAGCCAACCCCACACCTGAAGGGGACACGCGCTGCGGCCCTTGCTTTGGGCGCCACGGCGCTTGCCTTTGGCCGAGCCTTCTCGGCTCCTTTGCAAGCTAGGGCTGCAGCGCTCTAGAACAGAGCCACGGCCCTTCCCTTCGAACCCAAAATTTCCACCATTTCCAACCTCCAAACCTTAACCAAAACCATCCCAAAGCTCCCTACTTCAATATCAATCACGCCCAACACTTTTAAAACAACTTTAATATCATAATTCAACAGGAAACCCAATCTAAAACTTATTGCAATCCATGTTTCAATCTCTGAAACTCAAGAACATCAAACACCATAACCAACCATTTAAAACCCAGATTTAAACTTCTAATTCATAAATTAAAGGTTGCCTCTTTAGGTGAACCTCTTCTCTAAGCAAAATCCCAGCTGGTTCCCAAGTTCTAGCTTCAATTCAACCTTAAACATAAAAATCATGATTATCCAACTACCCAGAAAACTCAGAGCTTCTAACCTCAAAATCACAGTTGATTCTCACCTTGGCTTTAGTTGAATGATCCTTGGATAATCCTTGCACCAAGCTTTTAAATCCCCACTGAAATCCTCTGAAATCCCAGCCTAAATCCTCCAAATTCCCTCTGTTTTCCTTGTGTTTTTCTTAGTTCCCTTGAGTGAGAGAAGGGAGAGAGAATAAGAGTCGGTTTATGTTTTTCTTCCAAAATCTTCTTTATCTCTAACTTATCTTATTAAGCCAATCCCAAGGCTCGGGGTGCCAGAACCGTCCCCGAGGCCAAAATGGTAAAATCCCCCAATATTCCCGCCTAGACATCCTAACCTCAATTATATCTCCATATATTTATTTTCATGACCCGATAGTCTAATTAACTACCCGATACCTATAATATCCCTGACTTATCCAAAGTCAACTATTAAACCCCGTTGTGACTTTCCCGCTACTTGCTCCCTAGGATCGCCTCTTGTCGATAGTTACAAATGCACACACCTGTACACGCATATATATATTTATCAATCTGCCCACATAATAATGTGGTCTCAACAATTTATCACACACAATCACATTTATGCCCTAACGGGCCAAGATACCATTATGCCCTTACCAGCCAAACAGGGCCCGCATACTTATTCAATACCCATATTCACGCTTTCTTACCATTAATTCTCTTAACCTCCAATTATGCCCTCCCGGCACACTAATCAAGGCTCTTAAGCCTTAATAGTAATTTTGGGTCGTTACATAGACACTATTCTTAAGAAAACTTACATATGAAATAGTTATAACTTTATTAAAAAACTGTAAAACCAAGGTTAAAATACATAAAATTCGGAATATGATATGGAATCCCATTGTTTGAAAAATAAAATAAAACATAACTTAAATCTTAAAGAAATTTGGTTACAAAATCAAGTGCGGAAATACATAGAAATCATAATTAAAAGACTTAAACAGCTTCATCCTCGAATCATTCGCGCAGTCCACCGAATCCATTCTCCCTCAATACACATTCCCAAGCCGCCAAAAATCTTCCCGCCGCCATAATTATTTTCCTGCACATATAACATAAAGGAATGAGCCTAATGCCCAACAAGGAAAATCTACTACAAGCATGCAACAAAAACATATACATCAACTATAACATATACTATAAACATATATCATAATTCTAATCCATGTACATGGTAAACATTGGGGTTTGCCAAATAAACAACTATAACCCTCGTCATACAATGAGGTTTGCTAGCTAAGCAACTATAAGCCCCAAGAAAATATAAAAGGGGTTGGGGTTTTCCATTTAAGCAACTATAAGCCCCAAAACATATATATCATAACATATAAAACATATTATAACATAATCATATAAGCATATAATAACTATCCTATTTTCCTTACCAAATACCGGGATGTGAGAACAAGGACGGGATTTTGGAACACTCCTAAAAACCATTAATGAGAAGGTGAGTATTTCTAGAAGAAGAAGATGAAAAAGAAATGAATCTAAACCACCGAGAAGAAGAGCCTACCGAAATGAAACCTCAAGTTCAAAGAACTTAATTGCCTTTGAATGTACTATAACCGAACTACACCTCGATATCGAAATACACACTATTATCCTTACTTCTGAAGTGTTTAATAATCTTAAAATGATAAAGCTTATAACCCCAACTCAAGTGTTTAATACTCTAAAGTAAACCTAGCAGCTTGAAGGCTCTGAACTTAGCTTGAAGAATGAAGAAATGGCTGGGTACTAGGTCCTATTTATAGAGTTCAAGAATGAAAAGATCTTCTTTTATCTTGAATAAAAACAATGTCTTTTAATTGAAAAACAAGTGAATATTTGTTCAGCAGAGGCAGAAGACTCGGTCAAAAAAATTCTGGGCTTATCAAGAGGTTATGGAATAAAATGAGCTCGGTTTGAAAATTGTTTGAAAAACTTTCCCTAGAGCTGATATATCGCCCATGGTAGGCGATATATCGCCTGTGCTTATGTTCCCGAGGCTCGTCGAGGTGTTCGTGCAAAGTTACGTGTTTTTTCGTATTCCCCGAGTGGCGATATATCGCCCCCTAGAGCTGCGATATATCGGCATACGCTGAAATATTATACACGTAATTGCATTTTTTTCAGCCTAATTTGAATTGAGTAAACAGCTTTGACTAAGTCCCATAACAATTTCAAAGTTGTTGGTAGACTCTAGGGTTTTCAAATATTACTCTTAATAAACTATTCCTCAAAAATACTTAATTTCATAATAAACATGCACACGAAAAGTGTCATCATCTTATTGGGTCTATCTAAACCTTATTGTATAATAAATATCATCTTCATAATCAGCTATATTAATCAAACCTTATGCTATAATTAATATTCTTAAACTATAGGTTAAACTTATAAAATCTATAAGTGTTGCTACGAGTGTCCAACTAAGTCCCGGCTTGAACCAACATCCATAGTAATGAACATACTACAACTATTACTAGCTATTACTACTACTACTAGTACTATCTAACTAGCTAAGTAAAGTTCTTGGACTTTATAAGGAAGTAGCAATCTTAGACAATCCTTCCACAAAACGCATGTAAGAACTTGCCAATCCAAGAAAACTCCTAACCTTTGAAGCATTCTTTGGCCTTGGCCAATCTCTGACCGCCTCAATCTTGGCTGGGTGTACCTTGATCCCCTCCTTACAGACAATATGACCATCGAAAGTCACCTGAGATAACCAGAATTCACACTTTTTGAACTTTGCAAACAATCTGTGTTCCCTCAGTCTCGGTAGAACCAACCTCAGATGCTACTCATGTTCTGACTCTGACTGAGAATAAACCAGAATATCGGCAATGAAGACGATCATAAATTGGTCCAAATAATTCTTGAACACTCTGCTCGTCAAATCCATAAAAGCAGCTGGGGCAATAGTTAACCCAAAGGACATGACTAAGAATTCGTAATGCCCATATCTGGTACGAAAAGCAGTCTTCAGTTTATCTCCCTCCTTGACCCTCAGTTGATGATAACCATATTGAAGGTCTATCTTTGAGAATACCATTTTACCCTGCAATTGATGAAACAGATCATCTATCCTTGGCAGAGGATACTTGTTCTTAATTTCTAACTTATTCAATTCTCTGTAATCAATACAGATTGTCAGAGAACCATCCTTCTGCTTCACAAAGAGGAGTGGTGCACCCCATGGTGAAAAACTAGGTCTGATAAAACCCAAATCTAACAGCTCCTACAACTGTACCTTTAGTTCTTTTAATTCTATTGGGGCCATTCTGTAAGGTGCTCTAGACACTGGCTCTGTCCCTGGTGCCAGCTCATTCACAAATTCAATCTCTCTGTGTGGCGACAACCCTGGTAAATCTTTTGGAAACACATCCAGAAATTCACAGACTAGTCTGGTCTTCTCTGGTCCCACTGGCATGACCTGAGTGGTATCAACCACACTGGCTAAGAATCCTATGCAACCTCCTTGAAATAGATCTCTAGCCCTCAGAAAAGATATCATAGGTATACGAGGTCCATGCATAGTGCCAACAAACACAAAAGGATCCTCACCTTGAGGCTCAAAGGTTACCATTTCCCTTCTGCAATCTATGGTTGCCCCATATTCACTAACCAGTCCATACCTAAAGTCATGTCAAAGTCAGTCATAACCAACTCTATCAAATAACCTAGCAATGATCTGATCCATCTTTTGGATACTACTAACTCCCCAGTGGGTAACAAGGTTCCGAATCCCAAAGCATAGTAATCACATGGTCTACACAGTCTATCAATAATTCTAATAGAAACAATAGAATGAGTAGCACTAGAATCAATCAAAACAGTATAAGGGGTTCGAGCACTAAAAATCTAACCTATAACTACTGAGGGACAAGCCTGAGCTTCTGCCTGAGTTAATGCGAACACTCGAGCTGGGGCTGAGCTGTCCGCCTTTCTTGGATCTTCCTTTCTTGCTCTCGGGCAATCCTTCCTCAAATTTCCCACTACCCCGCATAGAAAGCAAGCTCTTGCCCAACACTACCCTAGATGGTGCCTCTTGCATCTACGGCACTCAGGAAAAGTCCTTTAGACCTCATTGCCGCTCTGGCGGCCCATTGTAATGCCAAGTGGTCTCCTGTCAGGGCCTGGAGCTGGGAAAGCATTAGGAGCCTTCCTCTTCTAATCACTAGGGCCTCCGCCCCTGTCTAAACATATAAATGGAGGTCCCACCCTCCTAATGTCTCTTGTGGCTGCATTATCATGCCAGATTGTGTTCTCTGTACTCTCAGTTGTGAGCATCTTCTCAACCACCTGTGCATAAGTAGTCACTCCTTGCATAGTGGTAATATGAACATCACGGGCTATCCTAGGATGTAGCCCCTGGAGAAACCTCTCCCTTCTAGTCCAATCAATAGGCACAAGTTCTCCTACAAACTTTGCCAATCTGTAAAACTTGAAAACATATTCAGTCACTGACAAACTTCCCTGAAACAACTTGCTTAACTCTTTAGCTTTTGCAACCTTGATGGCATCATTATAGTATTTTTCATTAAATAAAGTCTGAAACTCTTCCCAACTCAAGGCATTAACAATTCTGGTCTTGGATATCACTTCGCACCAAATTTAGGCATCCTCCCAAAACATATATATATATGGAACAAGCCACCCTCTCATTACCAGACACCCTCATAAAGTCTAAGATGGTGGTAACCATGCTCATCCACTACTCGGCCTTAGCTGGATCTGCACTACCCTAAAAAAATGGAGGGTGTTGTTTCCTGAACCTTGCATAAAGAGGTTCCCAATTATTCCTAGCCTCTGGCGGCTGCTCAACTTTTGGCACCGTTACAAGTGGTTCCTCTGGCAAAATGTTCCCTGCATGAACCTGCTATTGTCTCAGGATGCAAATTTCTTCTTCCTACCTCATCACCCTGGCTTGTAAATCAATAAGCAACTGCTGCCAATTTTTAGGAGCTGGCTGAGGGGTCTGACCCTGGTCTTTATCTTGGCCCTGTCTATCATTCTGGTCTTGATCTTTCTGGCCATCTTATGATTCTACCTGTCTTAGAAGCATAATTTCAACTTATACCTTGATGCAATAATCAATGCGACCAGTAAGATAGTCATAACTAATCCTCTTGCCACCTCACGGTCCAAGATCAAGCAGAAACTCATCCACGTTCAACAGTCATGCTAATAAGTATGTCGATTCATAAGCACATAACAATTAGCATTTAACACTTAGCCATTATAAATTAAGAATGCTAATAAGCATTTTCTAGCAATACCCATCATAATAAGCACGTTCTTTCTCATCATGCAGCAGTCAAGGGCCAGTCCTATCAATGTATCTCAAGCATGCAAGTAAAGCATTTATATTCTATTTAAGCAGTTAACCACATAAATAATTACCGAACCATGACTCGAGCTTGTCTTCAGTGGCTAGTGTACATGGCCAGCCACTCTACAAGAACCCTTAACCTTAGCACCCTCTGATACCAAGTTGTAATGTCCTGGATAGCCTTAACCTTCATATTGCGTACTTTAAATAGTGCTTCACTCGCTAAATGAGTCTTTAGGCCATAAACATGCATCTAAGTTTTATTAATTGTCAGGGTTAAAATTTTGGTCAAAAGGAATGGATATATTTTATTTAAAATGTTCAACTATGCAGGGGATCCCATAAAAGTGTTTACAAAGTTGTTTACAATCCAAAATGGTCATTACAATTAAAAAGTTACAATCTGCCGACCTAAGCGGCAAAAATAGGGTTAAACCCTAGTTTCCCTAAGAAACATCTTGGCCGTGGTAGTCAAGTGGCCGCATATGTACATGTCGCCACCTAAGCTCTCCACTCAAGGCTGGGTAAGCTTTTCTTTCCCTTTTACCTGCACCACATAGCACCCGTGAGCCAAGGCTCAGCAAGAAAACTTATTACTGCATGTATACAAGTATTAATAAATGATCATTCTTGGGCTTGTAGACCTAACCAGATGATGACTGTTAAGTCGTTTTGGGATCTTGTGCTCTGGATTAGTGACTATTAAGTCATTCTGGGGTCCTGCGCCCTAAATATATAACTAATAAGACATCTCAAGGTCCTGTGTCCTGAATAGATGACTAATAAGACATCCTGGGGTCTTGCACCCTAAGCCATGTGACTATCAAGTAACCTGAGCCTTTTAGCCCTGGCTTTGAGTAACTAGCCACAGACTAGCCAATATCTTTAGTTTTCTTCAACCAATAGGTCGGACGAGCATATAATGCTCCTATTGATTAGATCTAATCATATTGACCAACGTTCAATTGCTATTGACGCTCTTGACTCATAAGTCAATTCCATACGACCAGCGCTCAGTACTATTGTCGATCCTGACTAATAAGTCAGAGCTTCATGACCAGCACTTAACACCATTGTCGTTTTGGACTAATAAGTCAGTTTTTTCTTCAGATAAACAATGCATTCAAGCATTCAAAATGCAACAGTTATCCAAATATAGAGTAATCAACATGCTTCAACAATAATCATGTATGTCAGATAATGGGTGCAGTTTTCTTACCTCAAGCTTGAGTGTAAAATAAGTTAAGAACGACCCTTGAGAACGATCTTGTCCTTAGGCCCTTAGCAGTCACCTAATCATAACCAAATATGAAGTCCCATCAATAAAACGAGTAATAAAAGATTCTGGGACCAAGTCGTAGCCCCTGAGACCTTGAATCCTACCAAAACGGGTACTAGATTCGATCTTGAGCCTTAAGGTTCGAAAAACCCCACTTAATACTAAGTAAAACCATGCCTTGCTCAAAAAGAACAGGTAGGTCATGTTCTTCCCCCAAGGGCCGCGGCGCGCCTTCTAGATAGACAAGCCCATGCATTTTCTTCAATCCAAACTCAACCAAAAACACAACCCAACAATCACAATATCAAAACCAAACCACATAACCACCAATCTAGCAATAAAACCCAAGCTTCATAACACCTAAAACACCACCAATAACCCAATTCTAAGATCAAACTTCCAATCTTATAAATAACCTTAAAAATAGAGTATAACCTCAAAGGTTAAGCTAGAATCCTTACCTCAGATTTGAATTGATTCCCCTGAATTGTTGCAACTCAAACCTAAACTCTCAAGCCTCAAATCCTCAAGCTTTCATCTTCTAGATTTGCCTCAAAACCAAACCGAGTGAGAGAGAAAGGAAGTGGTTGAAAGAGAAGAGAGAGAAACTCTATTTTCTATGGTTCATTCCATGATTTTCCGCTGGCTAAGTATATCTATAAGCCTAAATTACTAAAATGCCCCTAGGCCAAACTATTTCCTTAAAGCCACCCAAGGGTAAATTTATCATTTCTAGCTACCCCTTTAATCATAATTAACATCCTCAAATTCAATTTACTCCCAATATCCTTAAATAATTACCAAATCATTTCCCATTACCCGCTCATTCCTTGTAATGTAATTAACCTCGTTATAACAAAACCGCTAACTTGCTTCCTAAGATCGTCTCATGCCGAATAGCTCAAACATAATCACATAATAATGTGATCTCACCCATATATCACATACATGCACACAAATATACAAATATAGCCATATAATAATACAACGCACATAATCATATAATAACGCAATAAATAAATTATGGCCCTCATGTCCCCATAATCTAGGCACTAAGCCACATTAGGGAATTTGGGACATTGCAATATGCACTCTAGAGGTCCCTGGACAAAATAGCCTCCCTCAAGGAGAAAATCCGAGGCTCTTAGGAAGAGATTGCTCTAGCAAAGGCTGCCCTCGAAGCCGAACAAAAACGCTCTCGAGAGGTTGAGGAAGTTTTCCAGAAGACCACAAAGGACATGTAGCGGGAAAAAGAGGAGATGAAAATGGCTGCTGAAAGTATGCAACGAGCCCAGGAGGAGGCTAAGAAAGCCACAGCTGTGGTCGCCCGAGTGGTCCTTGAAATCTCCCAACTTCAGGAGCATGTTAAGGAGGCCATCTACCAATCTGAGCTAGGGGAGAGAAAAACCCTCCAACCCATGAAGATGAATAGGTCCTCTTGGTGTCGGGAGGAGAATGTAGAAAGGGAAATTTAGACAATTGCCGAGGATGCCTTCCATATGGACTGGTATCACAACAAAGACATGAGCTCAGATTTCATTCGAGAGCCCGAGAAGTATAGACTATGTTGGGAATAGTGCCCTTAAAGCAATTGTAGTTGACAAATGTCTTAAATGAAATAAATAATTGAGTTGAATTATTATATATATAGACTATGTCTGATATTATATGATAATATTAAGTGAATATCAGAAAATTCCAAAGTTTATCTATGTGGTCTTAATCTCATATAGGTATGGGAGGATCGAGATTAAGATACTAAACATAAATAGTTCGCATTAAAATAAAGTTATAGAATCTTTAGATTAATTACTGCTAGTATGGTCCACTAGTATAATGAATACATATGACCTAGATCTGGGTTACTAGTGTAGTAGGACACTTTAGTGGAGGTACTTTGCATGCTGAGAGTATGTAGAACTGGACCAGATGTGATTTGTCAATACTTATTCAAATACCGTTTCATAGTAATAATCAAACTCATCAAATGATGATCATATACACGATGATCTTAATCCTGAGGTTACTATTAACTCCTATATATGTCATATGATCCTTTGATTCATGCATTAAGGTTTACCAGAATGATCAGGCTAAGAACGATTGTTTTGGGGACTCAATGATGTATAAGGCAGGGGACGTAGTTTAACAGATATGGAATCTATACCTTCTTATAGATTGAATAATGGTTCCCTATTAGGTTGACTTTTTAATTGAAAAGGTTATGAGCGCTCACGTCGCAAACTCGTTGTGACACAACCTTCACTAGGAAAGTCAATGGTACTCTAGGAACAAGATGTAGCTAAAATGGTAAAACGGTAATTTTATTCCCTTTTAATTATGAACCATTAATAGAGGATTAACGTTGTATGTAATAATTATATCAATGGACATTTTATTCTTAATAAAGTACTTAGTAAATATATGTCTATAATTATCAAGAGTTCAATCTCATATTTTTAGTGGAGTAATCATGAGATTAATAAATATGATTATTTAATCAAAGAGCTTTGATTAATAATGTAATATTTATTGGAGCTTGATATTATAGGTCCATAGGTCCCTAGGGTAGCTCTATCAACAACATGTCAATGTAAGAGTTGATACAAGGGTATAATTGTAATTTGGAAATTTGAGAATAATTTTATTCTTCGGGTCAAATATGCAATTATATGATAATTGAGGTTGAATAATTAATTTAGAATTAATTATTATTTTCGAAAATATATTTATTAAATTAAATATATAAATTTTTGAATTTTATATAGATAAATAAATAAATAAAATTTTGAAATTAATTATTTTATTTGAGTGGGAGAAAATAAAATTGGTAAGTCAAAAATAGTTTTTGATTTATTTAATTTTAAAAGATGATGATAATGATGATCATCAATTTAAATTTAGAATTTGGAATTTAAATTTTGAAATATGGTTGTCATCTTTTCCTTAAAAAGATGAACACCTCATTTTGTGGGAGATTGATTTTAATTAAATAATAAAATAAAAGAAAAATGTACAATCCCTGAAAAGAGAATAGCAGTACACGCCTGACATAGTGTAAGTACTGTGCCATGCGTGTACCACTATATGGATATTGTACTTGTGTAGTTTTTATTTTATTTATTCATTTATTTAATAATTTGAAAATAGTTTTTTAAATTTGGTAAGTTAGATATGCACCTAAAATCTAATCCTATCATCATTATTATAATATATTTATATTACTATTATTATGAGGAATAATAAGGTAATATAAATATATATATATGATATAGAAGAAGAAGAGAAATATACACAATACAAAAAATATACATCAGACACAACACAAATCACAACTCAAAATAGTTCTCAGAGTTTATTATTGGACAAAAGCTCTCTATTTCTTCTTGTTTATTCTAGTCATTCTCATACCATAATCAAAATTCTCGTGTGTTGAGATATACTTGTGATTCTTAAAATACAAATTCATCTTCTCTATGTGCCCACACACATCTTGAGGTGTAGAGAACACTCCAGAAGATCGTGGTTTGAGTACTCAAAAATTTGGATAGGAAGATCGTTAAAAATACAATAAGACTCAAGGACACTTGATAGGCTTCAAGAGGTAAAAGTTTATGTTCTTAATATTTTTTTGTGTTTATATGTTGTATATAAATATATTGTATATTTATACACATATCTGTTGCATGATTAATAGTATTGTATGATAATGTTTCAGAATTATTTTCTTGGTCATATAAATTGTTTATATGATTAATGACTTTTTCTATTGTTGTTGTTTTGTTGTTCATAAACAACAATGGGCCCACCACACAAAGTTTTTGTTGCATGCTTTGAATGGTTTTCCAACAGACTCCTCTTCGAAGAGCGTCTCCGAGCAACTCACGCTGCGGAAGCAGCTCGAACGGCCGAGGCGACCCCGTCCACCAAGGCCACTCAACCAACTGAGGCGACTTCGGCTATTGAAACGACCCAGGCAGAGGGTGCCTCGAGTGCAGACTCGATCATTGTACTGGTGGAGAAGGTCCTGGAGGACTGTTCATAATTTTCATACTTAGGCCTGTGTGCCATAACTTGTTGGGGTATAGACAAACAACGCTTGAGCCCCCGAGCACAGTTGTAACTACTTTCCCATTTTACGAATTATGCAACATGCCTTGCTTTTTATTTTGGTTTGGTTGTATGAATTCAATGTAACCTACCTGCCACGAGAATAAGAACTCAAACCACTTTAAACACTTGGTTCTATAAATTCAATGTAACACAATTGCCACGAGAACAAGAACTCAACCTGTTTTAAACATCTGGTTCTATAAATTTAACGTAGCATGATTGTCATGAGAATAAGAACTCAAACTGCTTGAAACACTTGGTCCTATAAATTCAACATAATACAACTTCCACGAGAACAAGAACTGAACCCGTTTTAAACATCTACTTCTATAAATCCAATGTAACATGATTGTCACGAGAATAAGAACTCAAACTGTTTTAAACGTCTGGTTCTATAAATTCAACGTAACATGATTGCCATGAGAATAATAACTCAAATAGTTTTAAAGGTGATTCCAACATTTAGTGTCTCTTGTAGGCTCATAGTCCTAGAGGTAACTTTAACGGGGAATTTAGTATTAGTCCTAACTCGGCGTCCTGCATCCCCGCAATCCAAAGATTTGAGCTTTCATGGGGCCTTGCACATGGAATCACCTCCCCCCCGAGTAGTCAGTTAAGGACTTTCAAAGATTCCACTTGCCATTTTAGATCTCATAGCTCATTGAGCTTGATGTCCTAGGGAGGTCACGTTAATTGGGTGTCCGAGTACAAATGACTCGGGCATCCGTTCACATCTCGAGGGTTAGGATTTGGTTATTACTCCTTAGGAGTGTGCTGTCCTCGGGAGGTAACATGAATCTCTAAGTTCACGGTGTATTGGGTTTTTTCAGGTTTTCTAGCTATGGGATATGGGTACACCAGGGGAGCTTTGCTCGTTAATTAGCCAAGCTCCCCATATAAAAGATTTCCCGGGGCCAAGTACGGGGTACTCGGCCTTCCATTTGCATCTCAAGATCAAGAGACTTGGTCAAAGCTCCTCCGGCTCGGTGTCCACGGGAGGTGACAAAAAGTCTATTCTCGCGCTACTAAGGTTTTCTAGCTCCTAGGCGCTAAGCTCTGTTCTACCCGGAACAAGCTTAGTCTTCTAGGATAGATTAGTCTCCTAGGATTTTCTATTCTTGGGATGGTGACGCTAGGCTTACTCCTTGACAAGCTTAGTTTCCTAGGTCGTTCCCTGCGAAGCATAATGCTACCCTAACCCCATGCTCCCCACAGGCGAGTGGGTGCTTTTACATAACATTAATAGAATACAAAGGAGACCAAATAATATAAGCAGATAATAAATTTCTTACCGTGTTTTGCATACATAGTTTCCATTACATGCGCCCAAAGGCTACAGTGGGTATTACAGAAATCAACAATGTTTGGTGCTCATATCACTTGTATTACCAACGAAGATGCTTGGCATTCCAGGCATAAGGAATCAGCTCCCCACTCAATCGGGCTAACTTAAATGTTCCCAGGCACACAACACTCTTGACTTGGAATGAGCCTTCCCAGTTAGGTCCCAACACTCCTGCACCAGGGTCTCGGGTGGCTTAGAAAACTCTTCGCAACACCAGATCTCCAACCCCAAACTTTCTATCCTTTACTTTGGAGTTAAAATACATGGCTACCTTCTGCTGGTAGGACGCTACTCAAAGTTGAGAAGTTTCGCGTAACTCCTCCACAAGGTCCAATGATTCTGCTGGTACTCATAGAAAGAAGAATGGCCAGTTGAAGTCCTGGCAATGGTGCAGTAGCTCCACAATGACCTAGGCAGCTCCTCGGGCCAAGCTCCTTTTGCCTGCTCCAGCCTCTTCTTCAATGTGGACTTTAGTGTCTTGTTAACTGCTTCCACTTGGCCATTGGCCTGCGGATGGGCCACGGAAGAGAACCTCTTGATGACACCATGCCATTGACAGAAGTCCGTGAACACTTCACTATCGAACTGTAATCCGTTGTCGGAGACTGTCTTCCTCGGGAGTCCATACCGACAAACGATGTTTTTAATAAAGAAATCCAGAGCCTTTTTGGAGGTGATTGTAGCGAGTGGCTCTGCCTCAGCCCACTTTGTGAAGTAGTCGACAGCCACTATGGCATATTTCACTCTTCCCTTCCCTGTAGGCAGAGACCCGATAAGGTCGATGCCCCAAACAAAAAAAGGCCATGGGCTGGTCATCTATGTAAGCTTATTTGGAGGCGCTCACGGGATGTTGGCAAAGCGCTGACACTAATCGCATTTCTTGACATAATCTATCGCGTCTCCATTCATGGTGGGCCAAAAATATCGTTGCCTAAATATCTTCTTCGAAAGGCTCTACCCCCCCCCCCCCCCCCCGCGTGATCCCCGCAGAAACCTTCGTGTGCCTCTCCAAGTATTAGACTACTTCTTGCATGGACACACACTGAAGCAAAGGCAAGGAATAAACTCGCCGATAAAGCATATTGTCCATGATTATGTATCTCAGTACTTGATAAAGCAGCTTTCAAGCTGCCTTCTTATCTTGGGGCAACTCCCTGGAGACAAGATATTTAACTATTGGCTCCATCCACCCATCTCGGGGTTGTACAAACTCCACCTCCTCTGGAACTGAGATACTTGGGGACTCCAAGTAATCAATGGGTACCACATTGATCAACTCAGTGTCTTTGGTTGTGGCCAACTTAGCCAGGGCATCAGCATTGGAATTCTGCTCTTGCTCCTGCTGAATAGTGAATCTTCGAAAGTTATGTAGCATTATTTGAGCCTTTGCATGGTATGCTGCCATTTTTGTTCCTTGGGCATGGTACTCTCCAAGAACCTAGTTCACAACGAGTTGAGAATCTCTAAAGATCTTGAGACCCTCGACCTTGAGCTCCAGAGCTACACGAAGCCAAGCGATTAAGGCTTCCTACTCCGCCTCATTGTTAGAGGTGCTAAACCCAAAGTGGAGGGCACTATGCACTCTATGCCCCTCGGGGGAAACCAAAATAAGTCCCACCTCGATGCCATTTTTATTCAAAGACCTATCCACGAACAACTTTCAGGTTGGTCTGACCATTGGGGTACCCTCAGCCTTCTCCTAATTCCCCATGCACTCGGTGATGAACTTAGTGAGAGCCTGAACTTTTATGGCAGTCCTCGGATGTTAGGAGATGTTGAACTAACTTAACTCCACCGACCACTTCAAGAGTCTTCCCAATGACTCAGGTTTCTGAAGGACTTGTCTGAGGGGATGGTTTGTGAGGACCTTAATCGGATGCACCTGGAAGTATGGTCTTATCTTTCAAGAGGCCACCGCTAAGCAAAAAGTTAACTTCTCCATCAGCAGGTACCTAAACTCTGCTCCGAGGAGTATTTTGCTAACATAATAGACGAGGTGCTGAACACAGCTTTCTTCCCTTACCAATCCAGCACTGATGGCATCCTCCGTGATAGCCATATAGAGCAGGAGGGGATCTATGTCTATTGGCTTGGACAAGATCGGAGGGTTTTCCATGTGTACCATGAGCTGTTGGAATGCCTTTTCACACTCTTCCGTCCATTCAAACCTCTAACTTCCTCGGAGGACATTGAAGAAAGGGACGCACTTGTCCATTGCCTTGGAGACAAAACGGCTCAGAGCTGTGATCCTCCTTGTTAGGCTCTGAACGTCTTTATGTTTCCAAGGAGATGGAATCTCGATTATGGCCTTGATCTTCTTGGGGTTTGCCTCAATTCCCTAAGCACTGACAATAAAGCCTAGGAACTTACCGGAGGCGACCCCACATGTACATTTTTTGGGGTTTAATTTCATTCCGAAATGGTAGAGAACTGCAAAAACCTCAGTCAAGTCGCCCACATGGTCAAGGGTTGTCCTGGACTTGACCAACATGTTGTCCACATAGACCTCCATGTTTTTCTCCAACTAGTTCTTGAACATCTTGTTAACCAGCCTCTGGTAGGCGGCGCCAGCATTTTTCAGCCACAAAGGCATTACGATGCAACAATAGACACCCTTATCGGTTCAAAAGCTAGTGTGCTCCTGATCTGTGACATGCATGGATATCTTGTTATATCCCAAGTATGCATCCATGAAAGACAGCAACTCGTAACCAGAGGTGACGTCGACCATCTGGTCTATCTTGGGAGCGGAAAGCAGTCCTTCGAACAAGCCTTGTTAAGGTCCAAGAAATTAATGGATGTCATCCAAGTGTCATTCATCTTGGGCACAAGAACAAGATTGGATAACCATCTGGGGTATTAGGCTTCTTGGATAAACCCATTGGAGAGGAGCTTGTCCACTTAGGCCTTGAGAGCCTCTTTCCGAGTTTGACCAAACGTCCGTTGCTTTTGCTGGACGGGAGAAACATGAGGATCAATATTCAAGGCATGGCATGTGATATTTGGATCAATACGATTCATGTCGGAATGTGACCATGTGAACACGTCTTGGTTTTCTCAGAGGAAGCCCATCAATGCCTTTCAGACTTTTGTTTTTAGGCTTCGCACAACTTTTATTTTTTTGTCGAGGTAAAGGTATCAAGAACTATCTCCTCCACCTCCTCTATCGATTCGATGGACCTATCTTCTTGAACCCTTTGGTCTAACTCATCGGGCCTAGTCTCCTGGACAGCTTGTACCTCCGAGGCCTCGAATTTCTCGGAGCCTTCCTCCCCCACCATCATCACAGGAGCTTTGAGGGAGACATTGGAACACTGTCTTGCCTCATTCTGCTCTCCACAGACCGTGCCAATTTCTACATCTGTGGGGATCTTCATGCACAGATGGCAGATGGAGGTGACGACTCCAAACTCCACCAGCGTAGGTGGTCCCAATATGGCGTTGTATGCCGAGGAGCAGTCCACCACCACAAAGGTACAATATTTGAAGGCCTGGCGAGGCACCTCTCCAAGTGTCACAGGGAGATTAATTTGTCCCGTCGGGATAAGGGCCTCTCCCGAGAATCCGTAGATTGTCGAGGCACACAGGGACAAGTCTGTTGTGGTAAGCCATATCTTCTCGAAGGCTGACTTAAACAAGATGTTCACCGAACTCCCGTTGTTTACTAGAATCTGCGCCACTATTTTGTTGGAGATTTGGCTCTCAATCACTAACGAGTCATGATGCAGGAAATGAACTCTCTGAGTGTCATCTTTGGAGAATGTTGTGACTTAGCTAGTCATTCGTGGCATTTGGGCAGGCAGCTGGGCCAAAGCCATTACCTCATCATCGTGATTCAAAACTCGTGCATACCTTTGCTGCGAGCTTCATGAAATGCCCCCAAGTGAAGCCCTCTTAAGATGGTTCCTAGCTGCCCGTTCACCATAGGAGGTCCTTGGGCCACTGGATGTTGGGGAACTACAGGAGCTACTGCTGGGACCTATGGCGCAACATTTGGGACCACCGGTCCTGCCACGAGAGGCTATGCTTGACGCGCTACACCCTTAGCATATTGATGGACATGTCCTATCTTGATGAGATTCTCAATCTCATCCTTGAGTTGGCGACACTCATTGGTGTGGTGCCCTAGGTCGTTGTGGAAACGACACAATTTTCTAGGGTCTCGCCTATCTTTGTATCTTCGGATGGGTTGTGGCTTCCTATAGTGAACGTGTTGTGTCATAGCCACAAAGATATTCTCTCGGGAGTCTACCAAGTTGGTGTACTCAAAATATTGTGAGACATACTTCTCGCCAGATGTGACTCCCTACTCGGTCTGTGCGGTTCCGCTTCCCCTAGGCTTTCAGCCCTTACCTTTCCCTACACACCTATTGTTGTTGGAAGCTCGACTGGATTCCGTAGGCTGGGAAGGGGCAACAACTCGAGCACTGAATGTAGGTTGAAAAGCACTGTATCCATTGGGTGCTGCCCCCTACCCTATCAAAGCCACACTGAATCCAAGAGCGCGTACGACGCTATAACCGAAAGGTAGAGCACTTTGACTAGGTTGGACTCCCCCCAATATTGGTTGGACGAGAGCGAAAGGGGAATATTGGATTCCCGTAGCCACGGGACCAGGCGTGACTGAAGTGGGGAAAAAAACTGATGCTTCGAACGCTCCAATCTGGGCATCCTCCCAGCTGATATATTCTTGCGCTAGACTAACGAAGTCATTGAGTCGTCTACATCCCCTCTGTTGGAGGTCATCCTAGAGCGGGGATCCCGTGCGGATGCCGACTTGTACTACCATCAATTTTTGGCTGTCATCAACCCTTTTGGTTCTCGCTGCCTCCTTGAAGTGTTTTATATATGCCTTGAGAGTCTCGAAGGGCCCTTGCTTTATATTGGCCAAGGGATTAACCTGAAAGCTTACCTTCCGAACTCCTATGAATTGCCTTAGGAAGGCAGATGATAATTAATGTAATGATTGAGTGGATCCTGGTCGGAGCTTTTTGAACCATTCATCTGTTGGTCCTGTAAGGGTGATCGGGAACACATGACACTGAGCATCGTCGGAGACGCGATGCACCAACATCAACCTGTTGAACTTAGATAGATGGTTTGTGGGGTCCCAGCCACCCTAGTCCACGAATCTCCGGTATTAAGTGGATTGGAAACTTGTTATAGCAAGTTTCAATGGTCTATTCTCAAGCAGCGTTTAGATTGCTCTGAGTACAATGTGCTTTTCCTTTTTTAAAAACCGAACCCCTTACAATGAGACTCGTAGCACTATTTATAGAGGATGGGGTAATTAATACTATTCATTTGTAATTAATATATATTCTTCCTGTGATTGGGGGATTAATATCAATGCAATGCATTGGGCTGCATTGAATAGAGACCACGACCCAAGCCAGATCTATGGGGCCCACTTCAGAAAGGTACATACCTTATGGGGAACATACCCCTGGTACTGTCAGAGCATGTTGTACGTATTTCCGTGTTAGACGCCGTAGTGGGAATGCGAATTGTCGAATCGTACAATTGACAACACTATAGGCGGATCGCTTAAAAGGTTGTTAGGTGCTCCTCTGTTGCTGTGAACCCGCACTGGCTGACACCTGGCGCCTTATCTTAAGTATGAGAACTAGAACCTTGGACCTGGGAGACGATTGGGGGGAGGAGAGCTTTCGCTTTAATTGCCTGAGCCGGAGAACCTTCGGCTCAGAGGGCAAGCCTTGGAGAGTAATCTACCTTACCTATTGGCGGAGACAAACAACCTCACCTAAAAGGATCGTCGCCTCAAATAGAGCCCTCGGGGGGTAACATACTCCGAAGACATTTAAGATCGTCAGAGACAATCATTGTGAGTTGCCACGTGTCGGAGGAGAAAATACAGACAACACCTAGCTATATAAGATCCAAACTCTTGTCTTTTATTTGAGAACGATAATAAAGTAGTCTAATATTCTATAATCATTTCTTGATAGTTTTTCATTTCCAAAAAAAAAAAAATAGGGCATACATCAATTTGAAAGTGGTCATTAATTACGAATGATCTCATAAATAAGTTTACCTACCTAATAGTTTATCAATCTGTAGTGAGGCTTGACCCGCTTTTAAAGATTGGTTCAAATCGCCTACCTTGAAATATATGACTGAGGCAACATTATTACTCTCATTAATTTGAATAGACCAAAATCACACCGAATCTCTCGCTATTAATCATGCTCAATGTTGGCCTCAAATCTCTCTCTTTTCATTTTTAATTAGAAAAAAAAAACTACAATAATCTCATAATATATGGAAATTTTATAGTAGGAGGTAACTTTAGCCTCTACAGGCTGTTTTGAGCACGTAGATAAATTATAAGTCATACGCTTTTATATGAAGATATATATTTTAGTTATAACATGTATTCCACCAGTTTTCGAAAAATTTTGAATAATTTACGATGTCCAAAATAGAGAGTTCAAACAATGAATTGCGTACACATGTGTTTTTTTATATACGTGTGCAACTAACCATTTTGAACTTTAATTTTCGGCATCATAAAGTATATAAAAAAACTAGGCAATAATTTTTACATATACCAAAAACATGAATGCTCCAACCGGTAGGGGCTAAGTTGACACCCTACTATAAAATATCCCTATATATACCGAGTAATGATATGTACACCAAAATTATGACCAAAAGATTACACCAATTAACGTGACAGTTTATTTAACCAATCAAATATATATCAGACAAGACTCACTATTTTAAAAAGCAGTACACATCACAGTTGGTGTAATATTTTGGTTCACATATCATTAATCATATATATATATATAATATAACATAATGTGTGCTTTTCACGTTAATAATAATTGATTGTTGTATAAAAATTACAATTAATTTAAAGTAATATATATGTTACACTCGAAACATCACATATATATACAACTATATATATATATATATTAATTACTTAAGCTTTCTCACAACCATCGATCAATCTCCATATCATGAAAATAATTAATTACCATAAAGTATGTTCTCTGGAGATTTAGTTACACATGTCTTATGTTTCATTTAGTAAAATATCTATACGAGCTTTATTTATACATGTACAGAGATCCAACGTCATGGATCGAACTATATATGTCCGAAAAGAAAAGAAAGAGAAACACAAATTAATGAAGCAGTGAACCATTTTTTTAGAGATCACATATGTATGACTATGTATCATATAAGTAAGTACAGCTGACCGTATATAGGACCACCACTGTCTTCTGAGTTTGGATCGTTTGCAAAGACACTGCAAAATGCAGCAAAGTACCCCATACAAGTTCTTCAAGCCATATATGCATTAATTATTTTTGCCACAAAGATTTTCATATATATATACACCCACACACATAATGTGTGGTTATTATATATACCGTATTTAATAGATATGTGAGTCAGTAGTAGACTCCCTCTCCATGCATGTGTGAAGTTTACTAGTGGAACTCAGAAAGTCTATGCATTTATATATGTACAATATATATGCATTACCTATATATATATATATATTTACTTCGCTGTGTTTCATTAAATTTTAATCATTAATTTCAGTTATTTTATAATTGAGATTTTTAACTGAACAAGTACGGACCATAATCAAGTTTGTAACTTTAATAACCCAGTGGATGAGAAAGCTAGGTAGCTAGCTAATCAAACATTAAAATATCCCCAACCAGCTAATTAATTCTCATTAATAAATTATATATGTATATAATTAATAACACACATATTGCAGTGAAAAACAATAACATAAATGATATATATAATTAAGCCACCCAAAAGCTAAAAGCACTTAAAGAAAAGAAAATAAGCCAACAAAAGAAGCCAAGTCCTGAGCTCGGGCATGTTTATTCTTTGAACCCCGGAGTAATAGTATTGCCAGTTATTATTTGGAATAATACTTGCTTGGTAAGGTTGTTCAGGCAAACTCGTCACGTAGACGAACCTCGGAGGAGGCGGTGGCTGCGGCAGCTGCTGGACCACTGGGCTGCAATATGGCGTTTTTGGAGGCGGCGGCGGCGGCTGCTGTTGTTCACAGGGGTTGACGCAAGGGCACGATCCACACTTTATTCCCGTATGAATTTCATGATGACCAGGTTCCTCTTGTGCTTTTCTATCTAGCTTTTGAAGAGAAGAAGATACGACTAAAAAGAACAAAAGAGGCAATAAAAGTACCACTGTTTGGGGGCTCCAACGTTGAGGCGGCATCATTATTTTTCTGATCAATTTGTGTTGTTTTGTGTTGTGTGTGAGTTTATAAGAATGACAATGGGGGGAGAGAGAGATAGAGAGAGAGAGAGACTAGTGATGATCAAATGAGATAAGATGATGAGTTTGGGGTTACGTATTGGGGTGCATGGAATGGAAAGAGTATAAGGGTGGGTGTGGGGAGAAGGTTTGATTGGGTTAGGTGAGTTTAATTAATTCGGGGGAAGAGGCACAGACAGAGACTTATTTTCATTACGTATTATTATGGTCTCTCTTTGTTTCAAATGCCTTCGATAGCGAATGGCATGTGATTGTTGTAATTGTGGGGGACCTTATATGTTCGGTTTGTTACTGACCTATTCTCTCTATAATTCATTTATATATTTTTATCATCTTCTTCTTTTTTGCCCTTTCCTTAATTCTTTCTTGAAACCATTTTAGAGTTGGCAACAACACATAATTTGGTCATTTTCATAATTTATTTTGTTGTGAGTATTACGTATATATAATACCAATAATATATTTCTGCTCTCCTGGCCGAAAATGTAATATTAACTTTTTCTCTTTTAAGTACTTTATTATATATATATATATATACTATTATGAGAATATTCCTCGGCATGGCTTTTTATTACATTATCTTGCCTTAATTTTTGCGTGAGCTAATTAGTATCAATATAATAATATTTAAGAGGATGCCTTCGTTAATAATATGATACTTAATATGAATAATTTGAGTAATTCTAATTTGCATCAACATTATTAAGCTATATTACTATTTATAATACATACATATATACATATTAATTTGTACTAGGTCACTTTTGTATAAGGCTTCCCAAACAAATGTTACTTTCCCTTTTTCATAAAGTACAGGGTTGGCATTATTCTCCCACTTCGGGCTTTCAATATAATTGATTGCATCAGTCCAATACAATATAGGGAAATTTACAATATATACTAAGAATATAAAATATTTTCAAAAATATATTTAGCCAAATTATTTACACAAATATTGGTGTCACATCATTATAGCATACCAGATTTTGAAAAAAAATTGGGAAATCCCGCATCTTGAATATTTTTTTCTTTTTTCTGAGTTATAAGAAGTTACATTTTGGTTGCTTACGATACTTATAAGATACCAATTAGTCTTTTTTTTTTATTAAAAGTTTTATTTTTTGATCATATTATTTTAGCACGTTTTGGTTACCTCCAAAACTCATTTGTAGAAATTTTAATATACCAATTAATTATTTTTATGGTATTTTATTATTTGAGATACATTTTGGTAATCTTCAAGCTTATTTAAAAAACTAATGGGTTTCCATATAATATAATAATGTACCATATAGTTTATTAATAAAAATTAATTTAGTATACTACACGGTAACTTTTAATAGATTTTATTAGTCACTCATGTAATTTATATGTCTTATTATTAAAATATTATTACTTTACCTTCAAGTCTATTTTAGAAACTAATTAGGTATCATATAGTATAAAAAGTTACTCTTACAATTCCAAGTTATCATGAATAGCTTATTAGAAAAAAAAAATTATCAAGAAGAGAAAATTTGATTGATCAAACAAACAAGGAACAACAAAAGGCAGGAGCAGAAAACTCCCCCAGCAAACTACAATCTATGGACAAACTCTAACATTTTCCTCTTTCTCTAGAAGAAAACTTCCTAGAATTAATATTAAGCACTCTAGCTTTAACAGTAAACCGAATCAAGTTATCTATTTTAGAGGGAGAAAAGCAGCTATTATCAAAGCAACACTTGTTCCTATTTAACCAAAGATAATAGATGGTAGCAGCAAGAGCGACGGCCACCACCTGGAACAACCAACCAACCACACATGCCAGCCCTCAAATTTTTCAGGACATATCACCTAACCCAGCCAACCATAAACTTTCTACATGACCATAGAGAAAATAAAATCAAAAAATAAATGGGAGTGAGTCTCATCAGCCTGAGCACAAACAGGACATAACAGAGAAGGGATAATCACGTGAGAGTAATGAAGTAAGTCTTTAGTGAGAAGATGATTATTAACAGCTTGCCACAAGATGAATCTATGTTTAGGAGCTGAAAGTTTTCACCAAAAATATCTCACATAATCTACCTTCTCGCCTAGAAGAAAATGAGTGTAGAGCTTGCCCAACTGAAGTTTACCATGCACTTCAGCAGCTTCCAAAACAGGACCAAACACAGATCTATAAAGCTTAATAAGCTTCCTCCAATACCAATTAGCATCTTGTTTCAATATACATTCCCAAAGGTGAGCCCCTTTTAAATAAATACAGTTCACCCATTTCACCCACAGTTGGTCCTGCTTAGAAGAAATAGCCCAAATGAATTTAGCAAGTAAAATCTTATTCCAAGCTAGCTCCTCTCCAAACCCCAGCCCACCATAAGCCTTCACACGACAAACATGCTCCCAAGAAGAAAGATGGAATTTACTACAGGAACCCTTCTCACCCCACAAGAAATTTCTACAAAGACGATCAATTTCTCTAACCACACTCTGAGGCAACAAAAATACACTCATCCAATAGTTCCGGATCCCCAGCAAAACAGAATGAACCAGCTGAGTCCGACCAACATACGAAAGATTACGACTGGCCCACGCATTAAGATGCAACCTAATCTTCTTAAGGATAATGTCACAATCGGTGGCCTTACATTTGGTGGGCCTAAGCGGAACTCCAAGGTACTTTAGCGGATTAGTACACTTCAGAATAGGAGCTTTAGCATCTTTAGACAACCCTACAAAATAGAGGTGAGATTTATTATGGTTGATAGACAAACCCAAAGACAATTTAAACTCAGCAGACACTCTTTGAAGAATTTGCACAGACTTAGTGTTAACTTTGCAAAAAATAAGAAGATCATCAACAAAGCAAAGATTAACAAGGTTAAGAGATTTACACATAGGATGAAATCTGAAATCTTTCTCCTTGGAAGCTTTGATCAACATCCGGGTAAGGTAGTCCACAATAACAAAGAGCATAGGAGAGATTGGATCTCCTTGCCTAAGATGTTTGCCTCCCTTAATGCCCTTGAATTCTACCATTCATCACCAACGAATAGGATGTTCCCCTCAAGCACACCATCCATCTAATGAATCTACTAGGAAAACAAAGAGCATTTAATAAATTCTACAAGAAATCCCAATCAATAGAATCATATGCTTTACTAAGATCAATCTTCGCACACCGAGGAGAACTATTTTTCCTATTGTACCCCTTAATCAAATCTTGAAATATAAGGACATTGTAGGCAAGCGATCCGTGTTTAATAAAAGCACCTTGATTTTGATTAATCAATGAAGGAAGAGCTGTAGCAAGCCTGCCATAGAGCATTTTAGAAATGAATTTATATATAGTGGTGTAGCAAGCTATAGGTTTGAAATCAGCAACATTAGTTGGTTGATCCACCTTAGGAATAAGCGCAAGAAACGTATCATTCAAATAGTGAGGAATGTTGTCTGTTTCAAAAAAAACAAGGACATCCATAGACACTTCCTTGCCTATATCCTTCCATAAGGCTTTGAAAAAACAAGCCCCATAACCATCAGGACTAGGGCTCTTGATTGAGTGTATGCTAAATAAGGCAACTTTAACATCGTGATGGGAAAAAGGCTTAATTAACTCTAGCTGGGTATCAAGATCTAAGACCAGACCATAAGCAATACTTTGAGAGTCAATATGACCATTTGCCCTACTAGCACAACCCAAGAAATTCTGAAAATGCTTAAGGAAATGAAGAGTAACCATCTCACAGTCATCCACAAGCTTACCATCAGCAAAAATGTAAGACACAATCCGATTGGCAACTTTCCTTTTCTTCGAACTAGAGTGAAAAAAAAAATAAGAATTTTCATCCTCAAAACGAAGCCAAGTGATTTTAATCTTTTGGCGAAGAAAACTCTCAAAGATTTTCTCCTGTCTACTAAACTTCAAGTAAGCTTCTATTTCCGCAGAAAGCAAACATATATTACAAGGATCATCATACAAATTGGACTGGGCCGGCTGAAATAAGAATTTTCTTCTCTCATAGTTAAAGACAACATCACCCATAACCCTCCAGTTAAACTTATTCAGAACATGCTTGAGACGAATAAGTTTCCAAACTATCTTCTCCAAGCCACGACCCTCAAAACAGAGAGGTTTAAACCAGCAATCTAAAATTGTTTCCCTGGATTTAGCATGAGAAGACCACATGTTATAATAACGAAACAGCTTAACCCCCAACCTCCTAACTTCAACTTGCTTGATAAGAATAAAGCTATGATCTGAAACCACCTCCCATTGAGAAAAGGCTGAAGCCAACGGGAAGGAATCCAACAAAGCATCATTAGAAAAAACCTTGTCCAACTTAGAAAATATGCGAGTCCCCCCTTCTTGATTATTAGACCAAGTATAATAAGGTCCCATGATCTTCATTTCTTCAACCAACCCAAGAGCCAGCCATTGTTGAGCATCCTCCATTTCCTTCACTGAGATAGGTCTCCCACTAAGCCTATAAGTTATATCAAAGACAGCATTAAAATCCCCCAAAATGATTCACGGTTTTATCGGGAAATGAAAGTTAGCCAAATCATGCCATAATAACCTCCTAGTCTCCAAACTGTTAGAACCATACGCAATGGTGAGACAAAAGTCTTGGTTCCTACTGCAAATTCTAACTCTACAATGTAAAAATTGAGCATTCTCCTGAATAACATCAATATGAGCCAAGTGAGCTTTCCAAATCAATAAAATTCTTCCTTCAAAACACATACTACTATAATAAGTCCAATCAGCAAAAGTAGAACTCATAACTTCCTTAATTTTCTCTCCCTTGACTTTAGTTTCAATTAAAGGCCCAATACCAACTTTATTCAATCTACAGACATCCAAAACAAATTTCTGTTTATTAGTCCTATTCAAACCTCTAATGTTCCAGCTTAGGATGTTGCAAAGGTCCATTCAGACCAATAGTTAAAACTGGTTCAGACAAGTTCTTCTGTTTCTCTTGAAGAACACTATAAGAATTTCTAGTTTGCTCAAATGGAAAGGGTTCAGCAGATTTCACAATCCCAGTTTGTTTCGGAACAAACCAACTTAAATCACTGGGACTTGGACAAGCTTGGGGAGCTTCTTGATGAGTCTGCTGATGCGAGATGGAGCTACACAGCTTTGAACTATCTGTAGCTACATCCTTAGGTAGATCAGTTTCTAGATTGCTCTTAGACTCTTTCTTCCTCCCGACGACTTCAGAACAAAATTTACATGAGTTAGCAGTATGTCCCAACTTCTTACAATTAGGACATTTGGTAGGTAACCATTCATACTCAATAGGTTGTTCCATAACCTGACCCCTCTCATTGAGATAGTTGTTCCATAACATAACCTGACTCGGGCAAACTTTATCATAGACCTATCCTTGGTAATCTTATCTACCATTATAGGCTTACCAATTCTGCTGACAAGAGCTCTCAAACACTTGACTCCCCAATATTGTAACCCAAGATCAGGTAATTTGATCCATACAGAAACTGATTTTACTGATCTCAAGGACTCAATATCTGTTGTCCAGGGACGTAGAATAACATGTTTCTTGTCAAAGTGAACCACACCTGATTCCAACACCAAGTCACGTGTAGCTTCATCTTGGAATTTCACCATTGTGAATCTTGAATTCATACGAGCAACTCGATCAATACCAAGCTTGCCCCAAATCTGTTTAATGAACCCTTAAAAAATGGATAATGGGGGATTAGCTCCTATCACCACATAGATCAAAGCGGATTTCCAAAATGATGTTCCACTTCAATCTCATCAATGTCCAATTTAGCAACTTACTTACCATCTTTCTGCATTGGCTCTGAAAATTGCAGCTGCATACCACCATAGGAAGGAAGAGATTCCTTTAAACTAGCCCAAGTTGCCTTTGCCGGATCTTGGAAAGATCTATCTTCAACCTCTACGGCCCACGACAACGAAACTTGATCAAAATCATTAGTGCTAATCTCCTTCGCAGAAGATCCGAAATCCCTAGGTTCAGACCCCTGCTCCTCATCAACAGCACCCACCTCCTTAGCAAGCTCTTCCTCAGTAATCGGAGACGGAGCAATATTATTGGATGAAGGGAGCTCTGGAAAAACATCTTGTTTAGCTAGCGTCGGCACAGATTTGCGTCTCCTCGCCATGGATAGAGAGAAATCTGAGACTCACGCTTATCTTTGCCTACTATCTTTGCCCACAATCGTTAATTATTATTAAAAAAATGTTACTAATTAGTTATTTTTTAAAGCTACATTTTCGTTGCTTTTACAATCATTTAAGATATCAATTAGTTACTTTTTGATATATGAATACATTTTTTAGTATGCCACAAATTTAATGCAACCAAAAAACTTAGTGGGTTATCGAAAAGAGTTTTCTTATATTCTATTTAAAAGTTACTAAACAATATTCTAAAGAATCTATTTTAAAAAAGTTACTCCAAATGTTTCTAAAATAGCTTTAAAATTGTTTAGAATACCACATAATATCTTTTAAATGTAAAATAAGAATATAATTTGTATATTAAATTTTATTTAAGTTTACAATTTAATTACGTTTTTGTTAACATAATATGAAAAAGAAACTAAAATGTTATTTTTTATTATAGTCATCTTCTCCGGTGAAGACGAAAAAAATATTTGCTTCCCACATATCAAAATGATAATCTTGAAAAGTAAGTTGCGATGTTACCATTCTTGAGCCCAACAGACTAACAGAATGACTAGAAAAGATTTTTAAAGTTAAAATGAAGAAAGATAAAGACGTAATGCTGTAAAAAAAAACCTAACAAAAAGTCAAATAAGATACCTGTAAAAAAACCTAAAAAGCTAACAACGGTACTAAGAAAATAGTATTTATGTAAATTAAATAGGGATAATATTTTTGTCATTAAGTTATAGAAAACGGTGTGGAGTGTAAATTTTTCTATAATTTAATTACTCATCTTTTTCTTAATTAATTAAGGGTTCTCAGACAGCTTAATTATTATCTAATAATCATTAGTCTATTTTTCATTTTCATTTATATTTTGTTTATTCTTTTATGCATATGACTTATGTTGCTACTAAAAGCAAAAATTTGATATATAAGTACAATACTATACAACAATCAAGTACTTTATTATTAACAATATATATACTAATTAAAGCAAGTGAAAGCTGAGTAAACTATTATTATTGACAACATTTGAAAGCTTAATAATTAGGATTACCAAATATTAATGTATTATTAAATCGTACTTGTAAATACTCTTAGCTACTCTTTAAATTATAGACAACATACAACGATAATAAAGAGAAATAAGGGAATCACATGCCCTGGAAAAGGATTAGAAAAAAGCAATCCCAGCTTTTGCTTTTTGTATAAAATTTTGTAAGCATATTTCCTGACCACTCTTTCAGCAGAAGCTATTCTTGTTAACCGATCAAAATATTCGTAGCACATCTGTAAATTCCTACAAGTGATGAGGCTTATAAGCTAGGCAACTACCTATATAGAACATTTACAAAAACTATTGAGCCGCCAAATGTTCAATTACGTATCAGTACTTGTCTTGCTATTGTTCTCGAAATAATATATATTACCCAAAATGCTTAGAAGTGCAAGTTTAATTATAAAACGAAAAGATAAATGGAATAACAAGAAAAAATAATTTAGGATGCTATATTATCATATTTAAAATCACAATATCTCATTGTTACTATCACTTCATGTATTCAAGTTTTCCATTTCAATTTAAAATCGTTATGAAAGATTTTTTTTTTAAATGATAAACTTTAAGCTAAAATTTTAAATTCCCTCTTTAATTTTTCACTTACAATCTTTATGAAAAACATTGCTCATTTTCAATCAATTTTTTAATACCTTCTTAAACATCAACAATTCAATAATATCTTAAAGATACAACAACAAAATAAGCATTTCAGGTAACTTAAAAGTGATATGATAGGATTTACATCACTTTTTCAAAATGACATGAATGTGGATGGCGTAATAAAATAGACTTACTGCATTGTTCTAATTAAAATTTATGCGAAAAACTTATTCTGAGGAGCATAAAACACCTTTTATGTTACTTTCTTTCGTGTCACGTCACTATAAAAAAAAATACATTTTCGCATCACTACTTAGTGGTCGGTAATATGTTGATCGACACTTTTGAAACAAGAGAATTTTAAGCACTGAACAAATGTTGACGCTTAAAATTATCTTCACTTTTATCCTTTGACATCGGTCAATGATCAAAGTAATAAATGTAACCATATAGCTTCAGTCAATAAATAAAGCTATAGAGCAAATAAACACAAAAAACAAAAGCCCTTACTCTTCTATCTCATGATACTCTTACTCTCTTTCTTTCTCTTCACTCTCTCTTCCTTCTTAACGCTAGCGACCTCTCTCTCTCTCTCTCTCTCTCTCTCTTTTGTAAGGCTTCAAGAAAATAGCAACCCCATCAAGGGTGGTGAGGTGAAAGGCACCTAAGTATGACGAGGCCATGTTTGTGGGCAATGGATCAACAACGTTGAGACTATAGTTTTTGGCAAGGTGCACTGTGTTGATATTAAAAGAGCAAATCAGAGATACATAGCATAGAGTGATCATTTTTAATAATTATTAATACCAGCCAAGATCATACATATATATATTTAACCAAATACAATCAGATTATAGAATACCTCTTGTAGCCTATCAAGTGTCATCGAATCTTTTTGTATAAAATCAGCGATCTTCCTATCCAAGTTCTGAAAGCTCACACTTTGATCTTCCAGATCATTCCTCAAACACACAAGGGCGTGTGTGGACACTTAGGATTCAAAATGTTGATTTATGACTCTGTAGATGTACTCAACACATGAGATCTAGACAGGTTTGATAGAGAGAAGTGGAATTGAATAGTTTTTAGCTTTAGGAAAATTATTGCTTCTTTTTTAGAGAGAGAGAGTATTTAAAAAACAACAACATTCTTTTTAGGTTTATAAAGATAATTAAACAATTTAATTAATCTTTATTTTATGAAAATAAAGCTGATAAGTTATAACCTTATTTAATTATTTAATTTAAATTGTATTTAAAAAAAAGAATAATTAAATAAAACAAATTATTTGAAATTCAAAGTTGAAATCCCATTGATAGAAAATTCCTGTGTGTGGCGCCACACTTACTGTACAGTGAGTGTGTCGACCACACTTAGGGTTATCCCTAATTTTCTCATTTTTTATTTAATTAATATTTAAGACAATATATTTATCTCAAAATAAATATTAGCTAATTATAAATTAATTTTATCTTAAAAATATAAGTTTTAAATAAATATCTTAATCTAAATAAGATAATTATTAATCTCTCTTCATATATTAATCAAAACAAGATTAATATTTATTTTAACCTATAGTTTTTCAAAATAAAAACTATATATTTAAATAATTAATTAATTCATAATTAATCAATTGCCCATAACAATCACATAATTATTTCATTTCCCTAAAAAATTAATTCCTTTTCAATTAAGTCATTCTCTCTACAAATCTTTCTTTTGACATCCTTACTATTGACAGTATAGGATAGAGGTGATCTGGGAACCATGAACCTATAATACAAAGCATCAATAAACTAGATTATTAATTAAACTCATTAATCAAATATTCTTATTTATTAATTTCATGATTACTCCACTATAAATATGGAATTGCACTCTAAGTATTTATTGAATTATATTTGCAGAGTTTTCTCTTATAGTCCATTGATATAATCAATTAATGTAGTTTTGTCCTTCATATGTTGGTTCGTTAATTAGAGTTGGTCAAGATCACCGTTTTACCCTTCTAACTACCTCTTGATCCTTAAGTACCATTAATTCACTAGCGAATAATTAATCAATAATCAAATTATAGATTTGAGCTCAATAACTATTCAATTCTAAAATTAACCCTTAAGAGAACCAATATTTGATCCGTTAGGAAAGTATAGATTCCATTATTATAATTCATGTTCCCAGCATTTCATGATATTGAATCTCCAAAACAAAAGTCATTAGCCTCATTATACTAAGAAACCTTAACGAGTGAATCAAAAGATCCAATAAACACAAGCAGGAGGTCATGAATACTCTAGATTTAGAGTGATCAACAAATGGTCATCTATATTATGATAAGAATCAAATCTTTATGTCAAACATCAAGTTTATCAAGATAATTAATTCTTATCGGTCCTATCATATATAAGCTCTATTATATACAACACCTTTTTTTTTTTTTTGAGAAATGAGTAGAATTTTTATTGCCCAACAACCTCTTTACAACTCTATACAACAGTCATCAAAAAGCTCCATAACTAGAGCTCAAAGCCTCATACCAATCTCTATCTACTTTACTTGTTCTCTCTCTTTTAAAATGAGAAAGCCTATTACAAACATCATATTTAATCTTTTTGACTATATTATTTACAGTATAGACTTTTTGCTCCCACAAACTTACATTCCTTGCTTCCCAAATGCAATACACAGCAGCATTCAGAACAGCCACAAGAAAATCTCTCCTGAATTTTGACAATTTCCTTCTCTTAATACTCTTCAAACAAGCTTCTAAAGTTCTTTGAGTCACCTTCATCTCCACCCAAGAAAGGATCCTTGAAACAATTTCTTTACTATAGAAGCAATCAAAGAAAATATGCTGATGAGATTCAGCAGCCTGCTCACAAAGGAGGCAATTACTTTCAGTAGTAATGCCAAATCGAATCAGCCTATCCCTTGTTAACAACTTATCTTGACAAGCTAACCAAGTGATAAATTTGTGTTTAGGAAAGCTATACCTGTTCCAAGTGAAGGCATACCAAACTTTTTGTGATTGATTCGGCCAAAGCTTCCCACACAAACCAGAAATAGTAGCTTTCATGTTCCTAAACTCCTCCATCTCCATTTTTTCCTTAATAGCATTCTTGACTTCAACAATCTTCCTCCAATACTAACTACAATTTTGTGAGGCATTATAGCTCCACCAATCTTGGCCTTTAAGATAAACAGAATGAATCCATCTAACCCAAAGGCTATCTTTGTCTCTAGCAATGTCCCAAACATACTTACCCAAAGCTCCAAAGTTCCATTGTTCAATGTTCCTAAAACCCAATCCTCCACCAACTTTTGGAAGACAGACTTGATTCCAAGCAACCAATCCTGGAGAGTTAGTATCATGAGTGCCTTTCCATAAAAAGGCCCTGCAAATTTTGTTAATTTGCTCTAAAATATATTTAGGCAACACCATCAGCTGAGCCCAGTAAGAATGGATAGCAATCAACACAGAATTTATAAGCACACACCGGCCTGCATAGGAGACATTCCTAGAGCTCCAAACCAGAATTCTAGCAACCATTTTCTCAATTATATTATCACATTCAGTAGCAGAAATCTTTTTTGAACAAATGGGAATGCCAAGATATCTAAAAGGCAGAGAACTTTTAGCAAAACCAGAGCTATCCAAAATAAATTGCTCATCCCCTTTAGACATACCTGAGCAGTAAATAAAAGTCTTACTGTTGTTCGCATGAAGCCCAGAAGTTTCAGAGAATCTTTTAAAAGCTCTCAACAGCAGCATAATAAAAGGAACATCACCACTGGAAAACAGTAAAAGATCATCAGTGAAGCATAAGTGGTTTAGCTTTAGAGGAGCACACCTGGGATGATGCTTAAACTGATCCAACATGGAGACTTTGGTCATCAGACGGGAGAGATACTCCATCCCTAAAACAAACAGCAACGGAGATATTGGATCTCCTTGTCTAAGACCTCTTTTAGAGGGAAAATATCCATGCAAAACTCCATTCACCATCAAAGAAAATTTCGGAGTTGTCATACATTCCATCACTAAATTAACAAAATGATTGGGAAAATTAAGAGCAATCAACATCTCTCTAATGAAACCCCATTCCACTGTGTCATAAGCTTTCTTTAAGTCCATCTTAATCATACAAGATGGACTATTTTGTTTTCCATAATGACTAACAAGATCTTGACAAATTAAAATATTATGCCCAATATATCTCCCATGAACAAATCCACTTTGATTGGCAGCAATCAAGTCAGGCAAAACTTTCCTAAGCCTCACACAAAGTATTTTAGTGATAGTTTTATACACCACATTGCAACAAGCAATGGGTCTAAAGTCACTAACACTATTTGGGCATTTAATCTTAGGCACCAAAGTCAAAGTGGTAGCATTTACCTCTTTGAGGAGTCTCCCAGAGTTCAACACCGAAAGCACAGCTTCTGTAAAGTCTCTCCCCGTCAAATCCCAGGTCTTTTTAAAGAAACCACTACTAAATCCATCTGGGCCAGGAGCTTTATCATTAGGAATAGAGAAAACTGCATCTTTAACTTCCTCTTCAGTGTAAGGAGCCAAGAGAATTTGCCAGTGAAAATCACTTAAAGTAGGGCCTTCCTTAACAATATTAGTAAGGACCGGTATTCTCTTCCCATAGCTATTGCCCAAAAGAGTTGTGTAAAAATCCATGAAAGCATTCTTGACTCCTTCTGGATCATTTACCCAATTACCCTTATCATCATTAATCGCATGAACAGTATTTTGCATTCTTCTCCTTTTGAGGCTAGCATGAAACATCTTGGAATTAACATCTCCCTCAGCTATCCAAGCCATTTTAGCCTTCTGTTTAAGAAAAGAGAGGTAAGCTCTAGAAGCTTTTAGATGCTCAGCCCAAGCCTCTTTTTCCATCACAAGAAGACAATCATTCATGGGGTCTTTATGCAAATCACTTTGGCATTTCATCAAGTTGAATTTAGTAATTCTCTCTTGAGCTTCAAGATTACTAAACCCCACTTCATTAAGATCCTTCAACGCCTGTTTAACCAATTTCAGCTTCTGACACAGCTGGAACATAGGAGTACCGGCAATTTTCCTTCCCCAAGCATCTGCAACAATTTCCTGAAAGTCAATGTGAGTACTCCACATGTCGAAATATCTGAAAGGCTTCTTCCCAATTGACACAGCAAGGTAAACCGCAAGCACCGCTGGAATATGATCAAAATCACCTTCAGGGAAAAAAGTGACTTCCTCACTAGTAAAAATGTCCAGCCATTTCCCATTAGCCATCATTCTATCAAGCTTGGCAAAAATTCTGGAATCCGCTGCCTGTTTATTATTCCAAGTGTAGAAGCACCCCGAGTACTTAATAGCCATAATTCCGCAAAAATCCACAAAATCCCTCAAAGTCTTATAATCAGTAGCAAGTTTCCCAGCTCGAATTCTTTCATCTAGCCTCATGATTGAATTGAAATCTCCCATAAGTATCCAAGGATTCACCTGTTTGGACGAAATCAATTTTAAATCTGCCCAAAGCACATCTCTTCCTCTTACTTCATTGTGAGCATAAATGAAAGTAGTAGCAAAACCCTCAGTGTACTTTGGTTTGATCCAAGTATGTATATACTGGCTTGTAGTTTCACAAATATCCACATCGAAACTCAAAGGATTCCACGCTAGAATTATTCTTCCATTCGGATGACATACTGAATTAGACATGAAGCACCATCCTCCAAATAAATTCAGGTATAAAACTCCCAACTTGTGAGTTTTAACCCTTGTTTCAAGGAGACAAACAATTCCTGCTTTCTTTTCTTGAATACACCGTTTCACTGCTTGCATCTTCCAGGAACTATTCACCCCCCTGACATTCCAACAAAGAATGTTATCCATCAATTGTGGGAGGATCTCCCCCTCCCTCACTTGATTGTCCCATATCACAAAGAATTTTCCCAATTTGAATTTCTTCAGCCAGTTCTATACCACTATCCAACACATGAAAACCATTTGCCAAAGCCACTCCCCTCGGTTCAGGCCTCTTCAACTGATCACTTTTCTTCCTAGCAACCCAAACTCCTTGTGAATTCTTTTTAGCACCAATCACTCCTCTGTCATTAACATTCTGATGCTTGATACCCTTCTCATTCACATAATCTTCCCCTAGCTTCCCTGCTTCCTGTTCTTTAGGTAGCCACTTTTGCTCTGGCTTAGTACTCTTCCTGCACTTGTCTAGGGTATGTCCCATTTTCTTACAATTTGGACAAAGTATAGGCCTCCATTCATAATAGATTCCTACAGCCACAGGATCCCCATATTCATTATCAAAGATGACTTGCTCAGGAAACTCTTGGCCTATAGAGATTTCAATTAGAACTCTAGCATATTCTAGTCGTTCCCTGTTTCTTGTTGCCAAATCTTGCTTCACCATATGTCCAATTGGATGCAAAATCTTCCTCATAACTCCCCAATACTTCATATCCAGATTTGACAATTGAATCCAAACTGGTACAACACTAAGAGTCTCTCTGCAAAAAATTTCCTTTGAATTCCAAGGTTTCATAATGAGAGGCTTTTTGTCAAAGAACACATAACCCCCGTTAATCACCTTGTCCCTGTCTTCAATAGTGTGAAATCTGACAACAAAGACTCCATGAGCAAGTAAAGAAACCTTATCCACTCCCGAATCTCTCCAAATTCTATGAAAGAACCCTTCCATGACATGAATTGGGGGATTCGCACCTAGAATGTAACACACCAGAGCAGAGTTCCAATATGATACCTCCTCCTCTATATCTTCAAGATTAATCTTAACTCTATCTGTGACTCTAGAGCTAACTGTACTCGGGTCAAATTGAAGAATAGGGATAGGAGAAGAGTTTTTACCACTGGAGCATCTTTCCTTCGAAGCTTGAACCACATTGAGCCAAGATGAAAGGGTCTTCTTCATCTCTGCTTTCTCCTTTTCATCCATCTCCGCCAGAGTTTTTGCCATCATCGGAGCAAATCCCTCTATCATTTTCAATGGCTCTGTATTACTCTTTTCCATTCCCGGCGATCCCTTATTTCCATAAATCACCACCCTCGTCTCGTCCGTTTCCTCCGCGTGAACCGTCTCAATTTCTACAGAATCCCCATCTGGAAAATCAATGACCGAAATCCCTATAATCTCAGCCATGGATCGTGATTTGAGGGCTGGATCTGCAGAGCTTGGTCCTCTCGTCTTCTTCTTCTTCATCTTTCCGGCGCTCTTTCCGATCCCCTGATTTCCCCCTTTGCGTGGTCGGCCACGACCTGCCATGGCCACAGCAAAATGTTGAAAGTCGTAACCCTAGCAGAGAAGAAACAAGAATCGCCTATATACAACACCTTTACTAAGATGTCTATCCACATCAGTAATCCGAATCTAGATCACTTGCATCCCATATGCTTAGTAAACTGCACTAGTAACCATTCATTAAAGATTTCTTACTTTAACATGTTACTAACTATTTTATTCATTATATATGATCTCAATTCTCTCGTACTAATACAAAATCATATTCTCATGATTGAATAAAGAATTTATTGATATTGTCATATAATTAATTCAAACAATAATTATAATATTAACATATAATAAAAAATTTCTTTTTACTTAATTCAATAAAATGTCTTTACATGCTTTTAGGGCATTAATCCTAACAATCTCCCAATTTCCCTCAAAGAAAGTGAGGCATCTCCCTTATGTTAGGAGCAGCTCCTAGTGCTCAAGAAAAATTGCAGTAATGATAGTATTGTATACAACAATTTTTTTTCATATAAACAGCTTTATATGAGGATCCTTTAATATGCAATATGTTAATCAATATAATATGTATATGTAAAAATAATACAAAATGATTTCCCTCTTGTAGCCTATTAAGAATCCTTCAATCTTTTTGTATATATTTCGATCTTCCAATCCTCACTAGAGTACTCACACCTAGATCTTCTAAGATGTTCTCTACACCTCAAGATGTGGGTGGGCATATAGAGAACAAGAATCAATATTTGTGAATCAAAAGTATTCTTAACACATGAGACTCTTTATTATAGGCTAGAGAGAAATGTTTTTCTTTTGTGTGAAAAAGATGATAGTTTTTGTAATTCGTGTAAAACTTTTTTTTTTTTTTGTGTTTCTATTTTCTATCATATAAAATATATAGACATAATAATAATAATAATAAAATTGATCATCTTTAATAATAATAATAATTAAAAATAAAGTCTTACATTCTATTTTAAAAGTCTTTTCAAAATATTTTATTAGTTAATTAAATAAAATAAAAGACCAATAGTTGATCACCATAAGTAATGGTACACGTATAGGGCAGTCCAAGACACCCTATACATGTAGCACTTCCCTGAAAAATAGGATTTCATTTTTTTCATGCATTTTTATTTTAATTAATTAATAATTAGAAATTCAAATAAGGTATCATATTTTTAAGGAAAAGATAACAACTTAAATTTTAAAATTTGAATTTCCATTATCATCTTATTATTAATTAAATAAATATAATAATCAAAACTAAATTTGACTATCCATATTTATCCTTTCACACTTAAATAAAATAATTGATTAAAATCAATTTCTTTTATTTCTACACAATTTCAAAAATTGCACAAATACAATAATAAATTGTGTAACTTCAATTATCACATAATTGCACATTTATCCAGAAGAATAAATATTCTCTCAAATAGTCCATTCACAGTTTGACCCTTGTATAAACTCTTCCATTGATTAGCGTTGATAGAGCCACCCCGGGGACCTATGGAGCAATAAATAAAATATTATTGACCAAAACTCTTTGATTCAATAATCATATTAATCTCATGATTATTCCACTATAATTATGAGACTGCACTCTTGAGAATTAAATACATATATTTACTATGTACTTTATTGTAATCATAAAGTGTCCATTGATATAATCATTACATACAAATTATTCCTCTATTGATGATTCATAATTACGTGGGAATAAAATTATCGTTTTACTCTTTTAATGATATCTTGATTCCTAGTGTACCATTGACTTTACTAGTGAAGGTTAATTCATTATATAATTATGAATTTGACGTCAATAATTTTTTCAGTTCTAAAAGTCAACCCAACAATATATAAGAAGTTATAGATTCCATATCTGTTAAGCTATGTCCCCAGCCATATACATTATTGAGTCCCCAATACAATAGTTCTTAGCCTGATCATTTTGACAAACCATAACACATGAATCAAAAGATCAGTTTGTATATGATCATCAGTTGATGTGTTTTATAATACTATTAAACGGTATTTAAACAAGTATTATTAAATCACATATGCTCCAGTTCTACATACTCTCAGCATGCAATGTACCTCCACTAAAGTTTCCTACTACGCTAGAAACCCGGATCTAGGTCACATGTATTCATAATACTAGTGGATCGTACTAGCAGTAATTAATCTAAAGATTCCATAACTTTATTTTACTATGAACTATTTAAGTTCATAATCTCAATCTCAATCCTCTCATACCAATATGAGATTGAGACCACATAGATGAACTTGGGAATTTTATGATATTTACATAATATTATTAACAATAATATAGTACATAAGCTACATATATACAATAATTCAATTTATTAATTTATTTCATTAAAACTATTGTCAACTACAATTGCTTTAAGGGCACAATTCCCAATAATCTCCCACATGCCCTAAAGCAAATGAGGCATTTCCCTCAACCCCATGCTTCTTACATGACTATGAAAAAGATTTAATAGATAAACTGTTTCTGAACGAATCTGCAAGATTATTTTCAGATGCAATCTTCAAGAAAGTAACATCTCCTCGGTTGACTATCTCTAGGATCAAGTGATATTTCCTCTCGATGTGCTTTCCCCTCTTGTGACTTTTGGGTTCCTTTGAATTAGCTACTGCCCCACTATTATCATAGTATAAAACAAGTGGTTGATCCATGCCTAGAACAACTTCCAAATCAATATAGAACTTCTTGAGCCACACAACCTCTTTAGCTGTGATGTATTTGACTTCCATTATGGAGTCTGCAATACAAGATTGTTTAATACTTCTCCAAACTACAACACCTCCTCCAAGTGTGAAAACTGATCCAGATGTCGACTTTCGACTATCTTTATTTGATTGAAAATCAGAATTTGTATATCCAGTGGGGTTCAGGTATCCACTTGAATACACAAGCATGTAATCTCTAGTATGTCTGAGATACTTGAGAATATTCTTTACTATTGTCCAATGACTTAATCAAATATTAGATTGATAACGACTTACTATCCCTAATGCATAATAGATGCCAGGTCTGGTGCATAACATTGCATACATTAGACTGTCTACTACAAAGGCATAGGGATATTGTCTCATGTCCTCCTCTTCTTGAGGTGTTTGTGGACATTGTTCTTCAGACAATTTAACTCCTAACCGAGTAGGCATAGTGCCTTTCTTGGATTTTTGCATGCCAAAGCGTTCTAGCACTTTATAAATATAAGTTGCTTGAGAGAGTGCCAAAACTTTGTTCTTCCGATCTCTACAGATCTTAAATCCCATTACATATTTCGCTTCTTCCAAATCCTTCATTTGGAATTTCTCATCTAACCATTTCTTTACTTTTGATAATGTTTCTATGTCATTCCCAATGAGTAGAATATCATCAACATAAAGAACGAAGAATACCACAATCTTATCTTTGATGTGTTTGTAAACACAAGGTTCATCAACGTTTTATTCAAAACCTAACGCTGTGATTGCTTCATCAAATCTAAGATTCCAACATCTCAAAGCTTGTTGAAGTCCATAAATAGACTTAAGAAGCTTGTAAACTATTTGTGTAATGCCCCGAATTCTCCGATGTGTTTAACGGCATGAATAGTAGGCCGGGAGGGCCATACTTGCTTAGTTATGTTATTAATTGATAAATGCATGTATATGTTGATTATATTATGATATGATGTGAAATGCATGCATGTGAGTCCATATTTCTTATTACAGGGGTGTGATGATAATCTGGCCCGTTGAGGGTAATTTGTGTATTTGGGTGCATAACTTGGTTTGTGAATGAGATTCTATTATTATGGAGATATATTCGAGTTATTCGACATGAGACGGTCGTTTTTAGTGGATTAGCGGTTTTGTCATAACGGGGTCAATTTTGGGGTAATAGAAATGTTCATTTGGTGATAAATTGGGAATATTTGGGATCAGGGTGAAATTCTGGAGGTTTTGACTATAATGTCCCCGGGGATGTTTTCGGGACCCCGAGCATTAGGTTTTATTTGAGGTTACTTAAGTTTGAAGTAGCTGTCAGATAGAACGTACGATAAGAAAACCTTCCGTTCTCCCTTTTCAAGGTCCGTTTTACTATTTAAGCCTTTTTGACGAAATCTTGAGTTCTAGGAGTCGGAATCGAGCGAGGATCGAGGCATAGTGATCCTAGGAAAGATTAGAAGCTTCTTAACCGAAGGATTCAACAGAAAACAACCCAATTGAAGGTAATCGAAGTTTAAGTTTTGAGTTTTTCCGAGTTTCTAAGCTTTGAATTGATTTTGTGAATTGTTGAGTTTCCGATCCGTTTGAACCTTGGGTTTTGAGGGTTTTGATGCATGGGGGAGCTTGGGAACTTTGTTTTGATGATTGGGGAATGTTTAGGGATGATTTTGGAGGCTTTGGAGTGTTAGAAACGCGGTTGGGAATGGCCCAGGGTGGAGCGCCGCGACCCTGTTCTTGAGGCGCCGCGGCCCTTCTTTGAAGAAGCAGGTGGAGCCTTTACCCTTGCTGGGCGCCGCGGCCCTTGCCTCTGGGAACCCTGGGGGCCGCGGCCCAAGGTGCTAGGGCCGCAGCCCTTGCCCTGTTTTTGCCTCGTTTGCTCGTTTTGACCCCGGGAACCTAGTTTTAGGCCTTGGGAGTGTCCTTACTACTTGGATTAGTTTGGATTGATCTCTTGGAGGCTAGATATTGGTTTGGAACCCTTGATTATCTTGATTATTAATGGTATCTCATATGTGTTGTGATTAGGTAACCGCTAAAGGACTAAAAGCTAAACCGTTCTCAAGGGTCGTTCTTTTGTTCATTCTAGCTCGAATCAAAGGTAAGAGAACTGCACCCCAAGTGTGACATGCATGGATGTTCATGAGGCATGTTGATTGTGAGAATATGGACATGGATTGAATATAGAATGCTTAGCATATGTTGCTCACTTGTGCATGGTACTGACTTATTAGTCAGGTTCGGCAGTGGTACTGAGTACTGATCACGTTGAGCTGAATCATTAGTCAGGACGGCCTTAGCGTGTATTACGCAAGCCAATAAGATTTGATCTAATCGTCTATTAGCATTGAATGACTCAAAGAGCATTAATGCCAGACCGACCCCGAGGGTCGATGATTGAAATAAGCGCTTGGAGGCTAGTGGCTTACTTAGCAGCCACTCTCCCATTTGAAAACAGTGACATGCTTGTTAGTCACTCAGTATGGTTTACCAGAACCTGTTGAAGGCTAGTGGCTTACCTAACAGCCACTCTTACATTTGAATTAGTGACTTGCCTGTCAGTCACTCAGTGTGGTTTATCAGGACCTCATGTGATGTTCACTCATTTGCTTAAAGCTTACTGCTCAGTGTGATTATAATGATAATCATTTGATAATGTTTATGAAAAGTGTTATGTTTTCTTGTTGGGCTTTCGCTCATGGGTGCTATGTGGTGCAGGTAAAGGGAAAGAGAAGCTCACCTAGCCTTGAGTGGAGAGCTGATGTGGTGTTATGTACATATGCGGCCGCTTGACCACCACGGCCATGGAGTTCTCAGAGGAACTAGGGGGTTTACCCTATTTTGCCGCTTAGGCCGGCGGGATTGTAACTTTACAACTATAGTGACCTTTTTGTATTGAGAACCACTTGTAAATGTTTTGTTTAGATCTGCAGAGCAGTTTGTAATAAAATCTTCATTTCCTTTTTATTGGTTTTATACCTTAGCCTGTTAATCACACCTAGAGCACGTTTTTGACCAAAGGACTCAGGCAATGAGTCAAATTTCCGGTCCACCGTTCACCGTAACTGTTCTGGGGTAGCCAGGGCGTTACAATTTGCTCCTGAACTTTAACTTCGAACCCTTCTGGTTGAGACATGTAAATGGTTTCATCGAGATAGCCATTCAGAAAAGCTATTTTAATGTCCATTTGCCAAATCTCATAATCCATGCAAGCAACTATGGATAAGAGTATGTAGATAGATTTGAGCATGGCCACAGGTGAAAATGTTTCTTCTTGTCTCATGCCCTCCTCTTCTTAAGGTGTTGGTGGACATTGTTCTTTAGACATTTTAACTCTTGTCCAGTAGGCATAGTGCCCTTCTTGGATTTTTGCATCTCAAAGCGTTCTAGCACTTTAGAAATATAAGTTGCTTAAGATAGTGGCAAAATTTTGTTCTTTCGATCTCTATAGATCTAAATTCCCAAAACATATTTGGCTTCTCCCAAATCCTTCATTTGGAATTGCTCAGCTAACAATTTCTTTACTTTTGATAATTTTTCTATGTCATTCCCAATGAGTAGAATATCATCAACGTAAAGAACGAGGAATACCACAATCTTATCTTTGATTTGTTTGTAAACACAAGGTTCATCAACGTTTTGTTCAAAACCAAAAGTATTAATTGTTTCAACAAATTTAAGATTCCAAGATCTCGAAGCTTGTTTAAGTCCATAAATAGACTTAAGAAGCTTGCAAACTTTTTGCTCTTGACCTTTAACTTTGAACCCTTCTGTTTGAGACATGTAAATGATTTCATCAAGATAGCCATTTAGAAAAGGTGTTTTAACGTCCATTTGCCAAATCTCATAATCCATGCGCGCTGCTATGGATAGAGTATGTAGTAGATTTGAGCATGGCCACAGGTGGAAAAGTTTCTTCATAATCAACTCCTTCTTTCTGTGTGTAGCCTTTTGCTACTAGCCTTGCTTTGAAAGTCTCTACTTTCCCATCTAATCATCTCTTCTTCTTGAATATCCATTTGCAACCAATAGGTTTAACATTTTCAGGTGGATCTTCAAGAGTCCAGAAAAAATTTGAATACATCGATTCAATATCAAGGTCCATGGTGTTTAGCCATTTTTCTTTGTTAGAATCTTCCATTGCATCTCTATATGTCAATGGATCATCTTTGTTTGTGTTAGACACAAGCATCTGAACTTCACGTTCATAGCGTACTGGTTGTTTACCAACCCTCCCACTACGACGACTCTCCATTGTTCTGAATAGAACTAGCGGTATCCTCTGGCAATTTTTCATTTGTCACTGCTTGTGATTGGTCTTGTTTACTTGAGATCATTTCCTCAAGTATGACTTTACTTTGATGTTTTTGTTTATTTATATAGTCATGCTCCAGAATAGTAGCATTTGTAGATACAAACATTTTGTTATCTTTAGGACTATAAAATATACAACCTTTTGTTTTTTTGGAATATCCTACAAACATGCACACTTCAGTGCGTGATTCCAACTTCTCAGTCTTTCCTTTAAGCATGTGTGCAGGACAACCCCATATATGGAAATGGCATAAACTAGGTTTAGTACCATTCCATAATTGTAATGGTGTTTTCTGAATAGACTTAGATGGAACAACATTAAGTATGTATAAAGTAAATTTTATTGCATAACCCCATAATGTCGAAGGCAATGATGAGAAACAGATCATCGATCTAACCGTATCCAATAAGGTTCTGTTCTACCTTTTTGAAACACCATTTTGTTGTGGCATTCCAGGTGCAGTGAGTTGGGATTGAATTCCATGCTCAAGCAAATGGTCATCGATTTAATAGTGTAAGTACTCTCCACCTCGAACTGATCGAAGTACTTTTAGTGATTTGCCTAATTTCCTTTCAGCTTCGGCTCAGAATTCTTTAAACTTACCATAGGTTTTAGATTTCCTTTGCATTAAGTATAGGTAACCAATCTTGAATAATCGTCAATGAAAGTGACGAAATATTCATAACCTCCTCTATCTTGGACATTTAGTGGACCACAAACGTCTGTATGTACAATTTGAAGTGGTTTTGTGTCTCTTGAACCCTTAGCAGAGAAATGTCTCTTGGTCATTTTGCCTTCTAGGCAGGATTCACAGACTGGGAGAGAACCAATAGATAGTTCTCTTAAAGGACCATCCTTTGTTAGCCTGTTAATTCTGTCCAGACCAATATGTCCCAATCTCAAATGCCACAGATATGTTTCACTATTGGAATCTGTCTTTTGTCTTTTAATAGATCTGGGATTTGCAGTTTTAAATAATTCAAAATCATAAATATGCTCAACATTGGACTCTAACTTGTAATGTCCACCTTCATACTTTGCAGAACAAATGTCAAAACATATTTCAAAATAACCATCGAATTATTATTAAAAGAAATATTAAAACCTTGTTCATGCAATTTTGATAAGGAAATCAAATTTATTGTAAATCCTGGAATAAAATAAACATTGTCCAACACAATAAATTTATTATTATAAAAAATCTAGGCTAGCTTTTTCAACTTAAGTTGTCGAGATCTCCTGTCCACTTTCAACTCTTATGGTCACCTCTCCATGAGTCAGCTTCCTCGAAGTAATAAGACTCTGAGAAGAAAAACAAACATGATTAGTGGCTCAGGAATCAACTATCCAAGATGAAAAATCACCTTCTACTAAACAAGATTCTAAGACAAGCAAATCAAGTTTACCCATCTTTTTGTCTTTCATTTCAGCCAAGTACTTAGGACAATTCCTTTTCCAATGACCGTCAACTCCACAATGAAAGCATGGTCCTTTCGGTGCCTTCTTTTTGGAGTTCTTTACAGAATTATTCTTCTTGGAAGACTTGTTGGTCTTATCTGGTTGTTTATCCTTTGTCTTGTTCTTTCCTTGGCCACCCTTCCTTTTCTTCGAATTACCATTTGAAGTGGAAGGCTTGAATTCAGGAACATTTGCCTCCTCAACCTTGATGGAAGTTTTGTCTAAAGATTCAAAAGTTTGCAACTCATTTAGCAGTTGGGTCATATTGTACTCCAGCTTGTTAATAACGTTGGTAGTGAATGTCGCAAAAGCTAGTGTGAGAGATTCAAGTATCTCACTTACTTGAGTTCTATCATCAATAGTCACACCATGGATTTCTACATCATGCAATATGTTGATCATGTCTAGGACATGTTCTCTGACAGAAAATTTTTTCTTCATTTTCATATTCATGAAGCTTCTAGTAGCATCATGTTTGCACTTATCAGATTTCTAGCCAAACATGCCTTGTAGAGATTCCCAAATCTCATAGGTTGTTTCAACAGTTTTAAACTTCTTTCTGAGTACATCGCTCATACTAGCAAGAATATAACATTTTGGCATTATTGTTAAATAAGATCCAATTGTCATACTTTTCTCTAGTAGCTTTGCCAGTAGTGAGAGGAGGAACCTCATGAAATTCCTCATTAAGGACAAACATCTGGTTTTCAATTTCTCATTAGCAAGTAAAGCAGTTACATGGTTTGGATTAGACATATTGATGAAAATTAAATAAATAAAATATAATGAATTAATGCATATAATAAATATTAGTTTATATTTGGAATAGTAAACATGATGCATAAATGCAATACATAAAATAATACACAAAAAATAGTTACTAGTCCACGATAGACTAATTTGAAAATTAATGGACCACCTTAGGGAAGGTCAGACTAATCACAAATTAATCTTGAGAAGATCTCAACTCCATAAGTGAAAACTTAAAAACTTATTTTTCTCTTATGACTTATAAATTACCGTTAGTTTGGTCAAGATGCACTAGTCATGATCGAAAGCCTAGATACATCTTCGGAGTGTAACACATTATTTTTCGATTAATGACTTAACTCAAGAGTGTGTCTTAGGGTCAGTCAACCTTGAAATACATCACTAATCTTATTCTCTTATGAGAAGTCAATATTGAAATAAAATAAACATATTTGGATGCCTTCACTTAGGGATGCCGCAAATGGAGGCGACACGAGACCCTTCCTATCCCTCTAGGTGTTCAACCAATAATGGAGACCATGAGACTTATTGTCATATTCACTCTCTCACTTACTATTTTAAAAAAATGTGTTTTTCTCAAAATAAATATTTTTTAATTTGTAAAACTAATTAAATTAATTTTACCAAATGATATTCTAATAAATACTAATCCAATTATGCAAAATAAATAATCGTGCCCTAGATTTTATTTTGCCTTTTTAAATAGAATACCAGTTTATTTAATAAAACAATTTTATTAAATAAGAAAACAAACAACTTTAAATTCTTTTTACCCTCTTAATTAACTAAGACTAAATTAATTATATGAGTTATCAAATAAAAACATATAATCAATCCTAAGCATGTTTCTAAAAAATGCATGCTTAATATGTACTATGTGGGTAATATGTATGACATGCTATTAAGCATGATAAATAATTAAACAATTTAATCATGTTCAAACAAATAAATGAATAAATATGGGTTGGGTGCTTTGGGTATTTCTAGAAAATTACAGCACTTGCAAAAAATACACAAAAATAATTAAACTAACTAGGGCCTAATGAAGAGCAACTCCTTTGACCTTAGACCTTCTCTTTTAGTCTTTGGGCCATTACCATTTTAATTATCCATTATGAATAAAATAACCTTTTAATTATTTTAAACAACTTTAAAATAATCAAACTTTGGGTTTTAATACCCAAGATGTTATTGAGGCCCAATTGGAATTTGGACTCACCACAATTAATTCAAAAATTATAATTAAAACACTTTTAATAATATTGGGCTTAAAATGGTCCAATTTGATAATTACACATCCATTAGGGTTTGCATGTGTAGAATCCCAGAATTGTACTTAGCTAGTTAAATAGTGGTAGTAGTAGTAATAGCTAGTAGTAGTTATAGTATGTTTATTACTGTGGATTTTTGGTTCAAGTCGGGACATAGTTGAACACTCGTAGCAAAACTTATAGATTTTATAAGTTTAACCTATAGTTTAAGAATATTAATTATATAGCATAAGGTTTGATTAATATAGCTGATTATAAGGATGTCATTTATTATACTATAAGGTTTAAATAGAACTAATAATATCATGACACTTGTCATGTGCATGTTTATTAAGGAATTAAGTATTTTTTATTAATAGTTTTATAAACGAAATATTTAAAAACTCTAGGACTTGCCAGCAGCTTTAAAATCGTATTATGACTTAGTCAAAGTTGTTTATCCAATTCAAATTAAGCAGAAAAAGTGCAATTACGTGTATAATATTTCAGCGTATGCCGATATATCGTAGCTATAAGGGTGATATATCGCCACGCGAGGAATACGAAAACACGTCAACTTCGCGACGAGCACTCGGGACATAAGCCCAGGCGATATATCGCCTATGATGGGTGATATATCGGCCCTAGGGTCATATTTTCAAACGTTTTTGAAACCGAGCTCAATTCATTCCTTAACCTCTTCACCAGCCTCTGAACGTTTTGACCGAGTCTTAAGCCTCTGTTGAATGAATATTCAAATATTTTTTCAATTAATACTCAATATTTTTATTCAAGCTAAAAGGTGGTAGTTCACTCCTTGAACTCTATAAATAGAACCTAGTACCCAGCCATTTCTCTCATTCTTCAAGCTGTTTTCAGAGCCTCGAAGCTGCTAGGGTTACTATAGAGTGATAAACACTTGGGAAGTAACATAAATAGTGTGTTTTTCAATATCGAGGTGTAGTTCGGTTCTAGTACATTCAAAGGTATTCATAATCTTATGTTCATTTCAATTAATTTTTTAGTTTTCTTTAGTTTTCATTCAGACCCTAACTCATTGTTTTCAATTCTTGGTTAGGTATTTAAGTTATTTGAACTTAAGGTTTCTTTTTGGTAAGTTTCTCCTTGGTGGTTATGTTATGTTTACATTATGTATAGTATGTTTATAGACCTTGGGCATATGACTTGTATAGCTAACAATCCCTAGTAAATTATGGGCATATGACTTGCTTGGCTAGCAATCCCCACCAATCTATTGGGCATATGACTTGTTTAGTTAACAAGCCCCAAGTAGTATAATGGCCATTGTAGTATATGACATATGTTTATAGTATATGTGTATAATATAGTTTATGTATATGTCTTATGTTAATAGTAGATTTTTCTTGCTGGGCATTAGGCTCATTCCTTTATTTTTATGTATGCAGTAAAATAGTTATGGCGGCGGAAGGATTCTTGGCAGCTTAGTTTGTGTATTGAGGAAGAAGGGATTCGATGGACTGCGCGAATGATTCGAGGACGTCATTATTTTTTTTAGTCTCTTTAAATTATGTTTTTATGTATTTTTCCGCACTTAGCTTTGTAAACAATTTCAGTTAAGTTTAAAGTTATGTTTTTTTTTTCAAATAATGGGATCCCATACCGTTCATTTATGTATTTTAACATTTACTTTAGAATTTTTGATAAAGTTGTGAATGTTTCATATGTATGTTTTCTCAAAAATAGTGTCTATGTATAGTAGTTTTAATGGTCCAAAGTCTTAGAATTAGTTGAGTCATTACAGGTGGTATCAGAGCAACGATTCATTCGCATGAAGTCCTCCTTGATACACACGCTCAAGCTTCAAATCTAACCGCCAAGTAAGTGTTTATGTTATAGTTATTATGTTTAATGTATAGCTAACATTTTAGCCTTATGTTTTTAGTTAAGAATGAATGGAGCATTAACTTATGAGGATATCCTAACCATTAAGGTCTTGAAAATAATTAGAGAACCAAGAAACACCATAGGAGTGCTAGAAAGAATTACTCAGAGACTACTCTTATTCCATAGGGAGATAGGTCACCTCCAAGAAACTAAGCAAATAATGATGAGAGTAACAGAGCAATATGTTTTAGTAATTAGACTTTTTAAAGATTATAATACTGTAATTGCAACTTTGGAAGATATATGTGAGGCGATAGATGATGAAGATGAATTTCCGGTAGCTATGAGATATTATTTTCTCATACTTAGGTTCACTTCTAAGATGGAATTCAAATTCACAAATGAGCAAAAACATAGAATTTTTGCGAATCTTCCTCGAGGGCATTTGGAGGCTCAAGATAATGATGACTATGAAGAGATAGATGATGATGATATGTTAGATGAAGGATCGGATGTAGAATATCCCAATTTTTAGAATAAGATTAGTTTCTTTATTTATTTCATTTATTTTTGCATTTATGATTGTCAATAGTGAAAACCTTTTTCCAAATAAATATCATTGTTATTTTGATGAAATGGATGAACTAATTTTTTATTATTCTAGATAAAATCGGGAAGCATTTCCCCTATAATAGTGACCTAACCATCAGCATGTGTATAACAAAACAAACAATTCAAACAACTTAAAATAAGTTTCTTCCTTATAGGATGTCTATATTAAACTAATTATTTATTATCCTAGATAAAATCGGGCAGCATTTCCCCTATAATAGTAACCTAACCATCTACATGTGAATAGAAAAACAAACAATTCAAACAACATACAATAAGTTTCTTCCTTATAGCTCCGCAGCACACAACCAAATTTCTCAGAACCTACTTCACTAAAACACACAAGTTCTCAACCTTCCGTTATCATCGCAGCACACAATTTTAATCTCAGAACCTACTTCACTATGGATGAATATTTAAGATATTCAAACTCCTCTAACATTTGTTTAATAATATTAAAAGTAGAAGTAAGAGAATATATATGTACCTCTTGCAGTCAATAATCCAAAAGCTAGCAAAATTACTTCACTTAGTAATCAAATTCGCTATTAAATCCACAAACCAATAAAATTAAATTAATAAATAAAACATCACTAAATATCTAGCAATATATAACGTATTATTGTAATTTTAGAAACTTAATTACCTCAAATGTGTGATTGATATAGGAATTTTGATGCAAAATACTCTCTAAAATCTCACCACAAAAATCACAACCTATGAAATTAAATTAATTAATATGTTAAACATTACTAAACAAATATCACTAAATATCTAATAATAGTAAATGATATTGGTAAACAAATTAAAAAAATCCCAATGTGCCACTAATTATAAGCTCAACAAAAAATCAATATAAAATTTCATAACCTAAAAACTTAATAATCAACAAAAACATAAAAATTTTCATATATTTATATTTTATAAATTATTTAATAAATTTATTTTAACATAACTATATATATATAACAAAATAGTTACAATTTAAAAAAAAAAATTCAAATATACAAATATATATCTAAATTTCGAAATAAAAAATGATAAAAATTTAAAAAAATCATGAACATATATACTCTAATGAAATCTATACAATGTGATAGGTTAAATTAAAAGAAAACTAAAAAATCATAAATCCCTAAAAAACTTCCATGAAAAAACCACAAAATCCTACAATGTATATGAAAAAATGCATAAAAATGTAAAACTAACACAAAATCATGTATATTACTCATCCTAATGCAAAACCTATGATTTATTTGCAAAATAATTAACTAAAAATCCAGAAAATTAAAAAAAAAACTTACCTTAGAACCCTAAAAGCGCAGCCCCAATTCGCCCAATTCGGTTTCTCTCCTCTCTGGTTTGCTCTCGAGTTGTATGAGGAAGAAGGCTAATATGTGGTGTTTTATAAGTGGAGACATCCAACGTCTCCCACTGGGAGACGTGCCACGTGTCCCACGTCTCCCAATGGGAGACGTTGGATGTACCCATGAACACTTCCCCGCCCTATTTCCAACGTCTTCCACCATTTTTAATGTCTTCCAATTGTAGCCATTAATATAAACTTTAAATGTCTTACACCATTAGACATTTAAAACCCCTGATAAGTTTTAATGTCATACACCATTGGTGTAAGATATTGTAGGGAGTCATTGTATATCAAATTTGTTGTAGTGATTAAAAGATAGAAAGTTAAAAGACTAAGAGGCTGGAGGATCTTGAGGGGTGTCCTGGTCGACGGCATCTGTAGCTTCATTGTCCGCCTCATCCAAACCAGTCGCCAAGGAGATTTCGGGTGAGGCAGGTACCCTTGCCCTCTCCTCTTTTGCCAATCGAGCAACGCAGCGGGCTATCTCGGCATGCCTTGCACGATCGAGAAGGTAGCTGAAGTCAGCCCCTTGGTTGTGTTTCCAAAAGTCATAAAATTACTTACTCGTGGCATTCTTGTTCCTTTCCAAATTGCTGGCGTTGGCCTGTTCAAGTTTCTCGATACGTCCCTCCAAGGTTATAGTCTCTTGTCTACTCGCAGCCAACACCTACTCGAGATTTTTATCCTCACAGTAGTTAATGCGGTTAGAATCCTTGAATTGGTCTCTTTGCTCGACGACCTTATCCAAAGAATTTTACTTCTACCTTAGCTCTGCATCCAAATTATTCTTTTCCTTGAGCGCCGCCTCAAGATGCTCAGCGTATTTCGCTTCGGTAGCTTTGAGCTCTTCAATGTGTCGTTGCTCCAAAGTCTTGGACTGCTCGGTGATGGCACCTGAGCGGAGCCGACCGGCAGAAAGGGTTAGAATTGCCTGTGATCAGAGCAAGGATTAGACTGACTATAGAGTATAAAGGAGGCTGTCTCCACAGAAAAAGATAACTTACACTGGAAAACTCATTCAGTGCGTGGGTTAGGATCTGGTCGACGTCCCTTATCTTAGTCGAAGCCATCGTCTCTCGGCAACGATCGTGCTTCACAATTTTTGTGACCTTGTCTTTGACCGATCTTAAGATACAACTTGTTATATTGCCCCCAGTGGAAGCAGGACCAGCCTGCTGAGTCTGATCGGTTGGGGCTGGTGGAGACGGTGTCGACCCGGTAGGAGCAGGGGAAGTCTGCTGCTCGAGAGGAAAAGGAGGTGGTGTTGCATTGGCTGAGGGTCCGTCTTCCGAGAGGCCTGCAGTGCGGGATTTCTTGGCCTGAGGCATTTTACTACTTTCCCCGGGATGCCTCTTGCTCGTTTTCTTTTTGCTCGAGGGAGCTTCGGAAGCCTCAGGGGCACTGTATATGTCGAACACGTACTCAGAGTCCATGTCTAAAAAAGAAGCAAATACTTGAACAGTGAGATAGTATAAATAATTAAGTATGTTATGTCAAGAAAAGAAATAAAGAAAATTGTAAGTGAAATACCTGAGCTATCATTACTGATTACTACATTATATACTCTACTAGTCTTACACTCACTCTCTGGCATGAAGAAGGCTGAATCTAAATTTGGAGCGTACTTAAAATTACCGTCCCTGTCAAATAAGTGACAGGGAATTGGCAAGCTTTCTAAGAGCGAGAGATCAGTACCGTTCTCATCCGAAGATTCGTTGAGGGGCTCGAGAGGTTCGGTGGCCTTCTTTTTCCCTTTTCCCTTTGGGGCGGGGGGAGAAGCAGCCCGCGGGGTGCTGGAAGGTTCCGTGATTGTTACTCCAGTGGTCCTCCTCAGAGGGGTTTGTTCCACGTCTGGGTGCTACTCGAGAACCTCTCCGCCAGTAGCACTCCTCATTGTTGACTCCCTCATATCCTGATGAGGGGCCAAAAGGCTGACCAGCCTAAGGTTAGCCTCCGTGACCTGATGCTTGACCCTTTACTCCACGTCAGACATACTAGCCAAGAGGGCTGATCTTAACTCCATGTCTGGAGTAGGGTCTGGTCACAACCATGGGCCTGAAAGGCACTAAAAGTCTTTGAAAGTGTAGAGAAAAAATTAAAGAAAGATTAACGACCAGTGGTACAAAGACATACTTCCTTGAGTGATGGCCAGGTTTTTTGCGACCATGTCACTCGTAAGGAAATACTCCTGATAGTATCTCCCCACGTTCGATATGTGAGTGGTGTCGGACAAGAAAGTGCGCCCTGTTTCCTGATGACAAAAGTGAAAAAAAACCCCATGCTTTCTTGGTTGGGGTTAGACATGAGGTTGAATAGATAATTAACCTCATGTGGTGATGGCACAGGCCATTTTTTGTGGCTATAAAGGATATAGAGTGCAGCAAGACTTCTATATCCATTGGGAGTTATTTGGAAAGGGGCAACCTCGAAGTAGTTGGCCACCCCTTGGAAAAAAGGATGAAGAGGCAAGGTTGCCCCTCCCTCAATATGGTACCTCAACCAAGCGATGAAAGCGCCTCCAGACAAGTTCGCCCGTTGGTCTTGAGTGGGTCGAACTAGTGTCACCCCAGGGAGTCCATATTTTCTGATATATTTGGCGATCATCCTGATCATTACCCGGCTTTCAGGTACAACATACCATTCAACATCCGGTTGAACAACATTTCGGGGTTGAGCATGAGTTTGGATGTTTGGGTCAGGAACATTTTCTTCTCGACCACTGGTCAAGGGAATTTTAGCCCGAGGAGCAAGCTGATTTAAAGGTTTGGGAGTTTTCTTTTTCTGGGCTGTAGTTTTTGCTCGACCTATATTTTGGACGAGGGTCGATGGAGTGTTTGAAGTGGCGCAAGAAAAGGGAACTTCAAGTATTAGCAACGACGGTTGCTCCTCGTCCTCAAGCAGTTGAGCTAGTAAGTCATTGTCGATGGGTCTTTCACCTCCCCACGAATCTTGCATGAAAGCTGCGAACAGAGAAAGGGGGAGGTAAGACGTAAAGCTTAAAAGCTTGTGTTGAGATTTAGAATAACGTTTCTCGCGTATAAAAATTAAGTTTTTATACGGCCAGCAGCATTCTAACAAAAACACTAAGTTCTATACGAGCAGTTTGAAAAACAGATTGAAAAGCGGAAGTAAAAAGTTTTTCACGAAAAAGCTTTTTCGACTCTGAAGGGGCAGGAAAAACCCAGTTTTTCAACTAGCTTAAAAATCATAATTTTGCTTCGATTTTACGCCCTAAATCTACAATCTGGACTACCAAACTGGCTCCTAACTCCTACGAAATGCAATTTCGTTGTCCTATCAAGCATCGATCAATATGCCCACTACCCAAAATAGTTTCAGCCAAGAACAGTCAGGAACATAGGTTTGAATACACAAAAAACAGTTTTGCATGGCATCTTAAACATCCAAGGGGTTCGTAAAACTTACTTGGATGAAAAGAGGGGTCTGAAACAAAACAACTTTGAGCGTCTGAGTGGAGGATCCTTAGAATAGTGATGGAAGCTCTTCAAGTTTTCTGGGCTCTGAAAGTCGAGGTTCTTAGGATTTCTTGACGAGAAAATGGCGAATGAGAAGTAAAACGTAAGAAAATGGATTTGGGGTATTATATATAGTGGCTACGACACATTAAAACAGGTAATCATGAGTTACTTTTTCTAAGCATGGGGAAGTGAAATGGCCGTCGGACACATTCTTGGGAAACTGACAGATTTTGTGGGGTATTCAAAGAGTCGGTTTCCTAAGTTTACTTATTGCTGGTCACAATAAATAAACTCAGGGGGCAAATGTTTACCCCAAAAACGGTTTCTGATGATGTGGCAAGAATTTCTCACACATGGTTGACACGTGGCGAAAGTACTGCTCGACTATCGACCAAAAGCACACCGCATCGTTAGGGTTAATTTTCGATACGACCAGGCTGGTCTTATAACCTAATTTATTTCCTTCTTAAGCTGTAATCCTATAATAACTGCATTGAATATTTCTTCATTATTATCTTGATACGCGATTATTATGGAAAGATAGGGCACGTTGCCATGTGTAACCCTCCTTGAGCCTATAAATATGCATGAAATAGCTCATGGAAGGGACTTTTGAATTTTTCATTTCCTGAATCTTTTTGCTAAATATTGAGAGAAAAAAGAGCTATAGTGAATGGTACATCGTCTTATTGTAGTACATTTTAAGGTTTGTGAAACTCAAGAACTCTAGTTCTTTGATCATGACTTTGAGATTCAATAATAACAATATCACTAAGTGGACATAGGTCATTACCATTCTTTGGGGCCGAACCACTATAATTCATTGGTGTTTTCTTCCTTTCCGTTAGATCATTTTTCTCATTATTGCTTTATACTTTGTCGTACATTTGAGTCAGTGTCGTTGGCCAAATCGAGGGTCAACATATTTCGAAGAATAAATATTCTCTCAAATAGCTCATTCACAGTTTGACCCTTGTATCAACTCTTACTTTGATTTTTGTTGATAGAACTACCTCGGGGACCTATGGACCAATAATTCCAAGCTCCAATAAATAAAATATTATTAACCAAAACTATTTGATTCAATAATCATATTTATTAAACTCGTGATTATTCCTCTATAAATATGAGACTGCACTCTTAAGAATTAAAGACATATATTTACTGAGTACTTTATTGTAACGATAAAGTGTCCACTTATATAATCATTACATACAAATCAATCCTCTATTGATGATTCATATTTAAGTGGAAATAAAATTATCGTTTTACCCTTGTAATTGTATCTTGATTCCTAGTGTACTATTGACTTTACTAGTGATGGTTAATTCATAATCTGATTATGAATTTGACATCAATAACCTTTTCAATTACAAAAGCCAATCCAATAGGGAACCATCATTAAATCTATAAGACGGTATAGATTCCATATCTGTTAAGCTATGTCCCGAGCCATATACATCATTGAGTCCCCAAAATAATAGTTCTTAGCCTGATCATTCTGTCAACCTGTAACGCATTAATCAAAGGATCAAATGACATATATATGAGATCATAGTAACTTCAAGATTTAGATCAGTTTGTATATGATCATCAGTTGATGTATTTTATAATACTACGAAATGGTATTTAAACAAGTATTATTAAATCTCATCTAGTCCAGTTCTACATACTCTCAACATGCAAAGTACCTCCACTAAAGTGTCCTACTACACTAGTAACCCGAATCTAGGTCACATGTATTCATAATACTAGTGGACCGTACTAGTATAATTAATCTAAAGATTCCAATATTTTTGCGAAATATTTAAATTCATAATCTCAATCTCAATCCTCTTATACCAATATAAGATTTAAACCACATAAATGAACTTGGAAATTTTATGATATTTATTTAGGATTATTAAAAATAATATAGTACATAAACTACATATATGAAATAATTCTATTCATTCATTTATTTCATTAAAACTATTTTCACCTACAATTGCTTTAAGAGCATAATTCCCAACACCTTAATACCATGTTGCATACAAGACCCATAAACAACTTTGCAGGAAGTGTCTTGGTAAACGGGTTAGCAAGGTTCTGTTCTGACGCCATCTTTATTATAGTCACATCACTGTGGTGTACCATTTTTCTAACCAGATGGTATTTCCTTTCTACATGTCTTCCTATCTTGTGGCTTCTTGGTTCCTAGGAGTTAGCTAATGCTCCAATGTTATTACAGTATAGTATTAATGGCTCATATATATCTGGAACCACTTCCAGATTAGTGTAGAACTTTCTCAACCAAACCACCTTCTTAGCTACTTCACAATTGGCTATGTATTCAGCTTCCAATGTTGAATATACTATACCAGATTTTTTAATACTCCTCCAAACCATAGCTCCTCCACAGAGAGTGAACACTGACCCAGACATTGATTTACAACTTTCTTTGTCTAATTGTGTTATCCCTCAAAAATCCAGGGATGGTGTAGCAAATGAGAAAGCGGCACGTGGCATCACAAATCAGGGAAAAATGACGAAGTATTGAAAAAAAGACCGATGAGCAAAAAAGATAGGTCCATGACCTATAGAGAAGTCGACTAGGCCAAAACCACCCTAGGGGTGGTCGGCCTGGACCTAACCCCAAGGGGTGGTCACCCTGACCCCAACCCCTATGAGTGGTCGGCCCACCCTATCCTCCATAGGGTGGTCGGCCCACCCTATCCTCCATAGGGTGGTCGGCCTACACTCCCGAAAATGGATAAAACTCACGTTCGTTCAGCGCCTAGCACCCAGAAGATCAACAGGCCTAGCACCAAGAAGATCACAGGCCTAGCACCCAAAGGACAAATGGGCCTAGCACCCAAGCTCTAAAGGGTCGTCGAGCTCATAGACCAATCTAGCCTTAGCATTTTCCCAGAGGTTTCAATCGTGCATTGTCTACCACGATCCAGAGAAACAATGAGAGAACCCATGATCTCATAATCATGGGGGGGTGGACACGTATCTCCACTACCTAATAATCGTGTACCAAACCACGATCTCAGTATGACTGATCATGTAACAACCTCTGGGTACTATAAATAAAGGACCCAGGGCTTCATTGAAAAGGATGATCTAACGAATCTTTTGGGAGAAAGTCTAGGGAAATTAGCAATGAGTGAATTCTTATGGTCATCAGTGTATTTGTATATCGAGTAATTCAATACTACATACTAAGTGGACTAGGTTATTACTGTTTATCAGTACAGGGCTGAACCATAATAAAATTTCAATGTGTTTGTTCAAGATATTTGTACTCTCTCGTATATTATATTTATTTCGTTCAAAAATTGTCGTATGTTGTACATACGACCATTGGCTGATTTCACAGGTGAAGATTTTGGTGCTTGCATTGAGAATACGAAATCAAGAAACACACTTTGATCAGTTATACGATGCCTCCAAAATCCAGTCAAACGAAGAAGATGACTCACAGGGATTCGAACACTCAGATCCCATCGATCCCGTTAACGAACCTTCGATGGAGGTTGGAGACCAACTTGATGCAGAAGATCCACTGGATACTCGCCAGGAGGAGATGGCCCAGTTTCTGGCGAGGCGGGAGGCCTTTGCTGCATAAATAGCCCTCCAGAGGGTGACTATGGAACAACAACGACGAGTTTAGATGAGCGGGTTAAGAAGATGATCTAGAGGGAGCAGGAAGCTGACTGGAGGCACCAGGAGGCTGCTGTTTCCCTAGAGGTGACTACTTAATTAGCACGAGCTAACGCTAAAGCTACTGCTCAGGCGGTGAGGGAGGCTGATGCCAAAGCAGTAGGGATGCGAGACAGCAGTAACAAGGAGTCCTATGGGATGAGTCGAACCCCAAGGACGCTCTCAGAGACACTTTCCTAGAGATAAAATGAAGAGGCACAGTCCAAGATAGCATCCTCCATGACTAAAAAGAATAACACTTCATCTCGGAGCAGGAATGTTATCAACCCGAAGGCCCCCTCTAAGGGGGACAGACGGAACAACACAGGAGATGAGGGTCAAACATCTGAGAGGCACAATAGGAATTGAAATGGCTGCTCAAAGTTTCAGAGTCATGTAGGAGGAGAGGCTTGGGGGTAGGGTTGCATCGACAAGGGCAAGGCAGACCTACCACCCCTACACCCTCAGTCTAGCAAGGGAAAGGAACCGATGAACAACACCAATATCGTGTTCGATAGACTCAGAAAAGATCATAACCTCAGGATCTGAGGGAGGTCATCAATAGGAGGACCAACGCTCAAGAGGGGGTACCAGGGATGTCTACCCCACCTGGAGTAGCGATCCCACCAGCAGTGCAGGCTCAAATAGATGCACTCGTCATGGTTGTTCAGGGTCTAACAAAGAAACCTTAAGATATTGAGCTGGCTCATAGAAGTGGGAGTCCTTTCAGTGCTAATATCCAAGCTACTCAACCACCACCAAAATACAAGACCTCAAAAATCCCAACATACACTGGGAAGGAGGACCTAGTATGACACATAGGAAAGTTCGAGGATCAAATGGAGTTACTTGGTGTTGAGCATGATTATAGGTGCAGAGTATTCCCTACCACTCTCTTTGACTCAGCTCAAGAATGGTATTGGAAATTCAAATCTGGATCCATCACTTACTAGGAGCAGTTCAGGAATGAATTTTGCAAGGTCTTCGGTGCCAGACGGATTCAACTAGTTTATGCCAATCAGCTAACTAACATCAAGCAAGGGAAGGATGAATCCCTGAAAGACTACATAAAAACATTCATGAGAGAGGAAAACCAAGTGTCCATAGTAGGAGATGAAGGGAAGTTTGTTGCCATCTCGGCAGGAATAATTTATTGTAGTCCCTTGTTGGATAGCATACACAGGAACCCCATCAACACCTTGCAGGAGTTCTTGGACTGAGCAGAAAAATACATGAAGCTAGATGACGCTATCATGAAGGAAGGAAAAGGCATAAACCATCTGACCATTGTCAAGGAAGATAAGAACGATGCAAACCTTCAGGGCGGCAATGGGGGCAACGGTAAGAAGAGGAATACCTCAGAGGCCAAGCAGGGTGGAGAAAAGAAAGCTAAGTCAAAACCAGCCAACAAACAGCCTAAGCATCAACCCTACCAACCCAGGTTCACCAATTATACATCAAGGGCTGAGATTTACTTGGCAACATATCAAGAGGTACCATACCGAAAGCCACCACCCTTGCGCTCAGAAGGAAAGAGGGACAAGAATAAGTTTTGTCGTTTCCATAATGATTATGGGCACGACACAAAGGAGTGAAAATAATTGAAGGATGAGATAGAGTTTCTCCTCCGATTAGGAAAACTCTTGAGGTACCAAGTCAAGACCAAAACCTCGAGTAGGAATCCAGAGTTTTGAAGGCAGAGGAGTCCACCACAAGAGCGAGCGGTCATGGACTTGACATTGGATACCATATATGGGGGGCCCACATAGCAGGCAACAATAACAATAATCTTGAGCGATATGCAAGGACCCTAAGACATGAGGTAGGAGAGTCTTCCCAGTGCATGGCAGTCGAGGAGCGATCTCTAAAAAATATGAAGTATGAAAGTGAAACTCTCACTTTTACAGAGGATGATGCTAGGCACGTGAGGTACCCCCACAATGACCCTTTGGTCCTTACCATTCAAATCGACAATGCTTTAGTGAAGAGATGCTTGGTGGATACGGGAAGCTCAGTAGATATCATCTACAAATCATCCCTTGAGAAGATGAAGCTCAGGGTCAAGGACCTGACGTCGTGTTCCCAAGTGATATATGGGTTCACGGGCGAATTCCTAGCACCAGCAGGTACTATCAGACTACCGGTCACGATGGGGGGTGCCCCCAGGCACGAGATTGTGATGGCAGAGTTCCTAATGGTAGATTGTTCATCAACTTACAGTGTAGTGCACATGAGACCCCTCTTAATGGTGTTACACGCATCAGTATCTATCTGGCATCTATCTTTGAAGTTCCCTACAACCGTAGGGCAAGGATGAGTACAGGGTAACCAAAGGGAGGCATGAGAATGCTATAATGCATCAGTGGTAAAGGCAAAGAAAGGACCATGCATTAACAACATCTGCAAAGAGAAGGAAAGAACTGATGAGGTTGTCAACATGGAAGTTGACGTTGAAAGAAACACTGTACTGGAGTTGAGGGCTCCTTTTGATGAATATTTGTTATTATAGCAAGTTTCCCAAAGTGAGGGAAAGGACATCGAGCCTCGCTTTGGGGATGATGTCATGCGGGTAGGGCCAATCGAAAATCTGGTTGAAGTCCTACTAGAAGAAGAGGAGCCGACTAAAGTAATGAAAGTCGGGAAGGAGCTAAAGGTGGAAATTAAGGTACGGTTGGTAGAATTTTAGAAGAAGGACTAGGACGTCTTTGCCTGGTCACATAAGGACATGGTTGGAATCTCTCCATCCGTGATAAGCCATGTCCTCAATGTGGACAAGAACTACCCACCAGTGCAACAAAAGAGGAGACTCCTTGACAACCGATCTCAAGCCCTGAAGGAGGAGGTCGCACTACAACATTTTTTACCAAATATTACGGCAAAATATTACATAACTTTAGAAGTGCTATTAATACATGCCAAAAAAAATACACGGACACATTATCGGCGCCAAATGAAAAGTAACAGGCGCCAAATGAAATTTTACTTCACAAATAAAAAAGCAAAATAAAAAATGAAGAAGGGTTTTCTCTATTCTCTCTTTCTCTCAGTCTGAATCCCTAATCTCTAATCTCTCTCCCTATTCTCTTGTTCTCTTGTTCTCTTGTTCTCTATTCTCTGAATCCCTAATCTCTCTCAATCTCTTCCCTCTCTCCCTTAGGCTGAGACCCTTCATCTTTGAGCTTCCAACCCATTCCCCTTCATCTTGTTCTGTCCGAATAGTTGAGCCCAAACGTCATTCATCGCTGATTTTAATGGTAAGGTGATGGTGACGAGGTGTATGCCGTCGGGTCGAGGTAGATATGGCGTCTCAGAATTGGATTTTGGGACGAGAAGGTTTGTTTATGGAGGTGGAGATTCGAATTGGAGGGGTTGTAGGATTACGGTGAGTTCTTCGAATAGGGATTCCAATGGCAGAGGAAGAAGTCGGAGTTCGAGCTCGAGTTCGAGTAACGAGTCTAGCTCGTTTCTTTCTCAGAGCCAAACTTATGCTCTGTTGAAGCACCAAATGGAAGTGGCAGCAAAATCTAAGGTCAGGGTTCGGGGTATTCTCCACTCTTTCTATTAGGATTTTATCGGATGCCAATCAGAGAGTTATGTATTTATATGTTTTGGAAGTTATAGGACTATGAAGAGGCTGGGAGGATTCGCGACTTGTTGAAGTTATTCGAAGAAGAGGAGCCGGTTTTGTGACTGAGAGAGTTATGTATCGGAGCACGGAGAAAAGGCTCCCAATGTTGTTTACAAAGGCAAGGTTGACGATGAATTTTATATTGCTGTGAAGCGTTTCAATAGGTCGGCTTGGCCCGATGCTGGCCAATTTATGTTTTGTGCTCTATTTACTCTGACTCTTATGGAGAAAGAATGTGCGTGTTTTGATGATATTGTTTGGCTGGTTTTGTTGATCCATTGTGCTTGTTTTGGGTTTTCAGGAGGAAGCCAAGACGGTGGGACAGCTGCACAGTGAGCGCTTGGCAAATTTGATTGGGTGTTGCTGTGAAGGCGATGAGAGACTCCTTGTTGCTGAGTTCAGGCCTAATGAGACTCTCTCTAAGCATCTTTTTCATTGTAAGGTGTCTCCTCCTTTTGTCTGTTTTTCTTTTTTCTCTCCCTCTTCGAGTTGATCTTGCATTCAAATTTGATGGTTACAAGGTATTTGTCGATGGGAAAACATATCAAATTTAACAATATATGAATGAAGATCATCGATTGGTTTTATAATTGGAGAGAGTTCTTTATTTCTGGTGCACTTTTTGCTCTAATCAAATTATGCCCGCCCCCTTATGAATTATCTCAATATAATACATACTTTAGGATCTATAAAAGGGAAATGAATTGAGTCTTTTTTTCTTCTTTATTTAAAGGATTCATTTATGCACCATAGGCATATAATTGATTTTAAAGGTTATCTATTTTGAATTGTAGGGGATACCCAACCTATGAAATGGGCAATGAGAGTCTGGGTGGCTTTGTATCTGGCACAGGCCTTAGAATATTGCAGCAGCAAAAGGTGAGCACTATATCATGATCTTAATGCTTATAGAGTCTTGTTTGATTAGGTACTCTTCCTTTTCACGCTTTCTCTGTTTCTGAATTTTTTTGTGGCTAGGGTGTCTCTGGTAAGCTATTCCTATTTTCTAAAACCCTGAACTTGACAGGATGGTAATCCAAGACTCTCCTACTTTGGTCTTATGAAGAATAGTAGAGATGGCAAGAGCTATAGTACCAACCTGGCTTTCACCCCTCCGGAATACTTGAGGACAGGTACTAATCATGGTCACAGAGAGTGGAATCTTCATTCTTATAATATAACTTATGTTTACTTTTGCGAATTTCTAAGTAGCTCATAATTGATTTTGTATAATTTGGACAACCAGAACGATGCCTTTCCCACCACATATATAAATTTTTTACAGAATCTTTCAACATATTGCACAAATTTATTCAAATGGAGCAATAATTAGTTATTCATTTTCCCCTGCCAGGAAGAGTGACATCAGAAAGTGTGGTTTACAGCTTTGGAACCCTGCTACTTGATTTGCTAAGTGGAAAACACATTCCACCCAGCCATGTAAGCTTTCTTTTCTTTACAAAGCTATATTTAAGGGGGATGGTTACACATTGACTTTCAAGTGAAACTTTTAACCAACGATAGTAGTTCATAATGTTTAAGTTCGCTTATAGTTGCTGCTATTATGTCTTTTACAAAGAATGTAGTGAGACAAATTTCTGAAGAAAAAAAAATGTTTCCTACTTGGATTCTGATTATGATGCGAATTATGGTCATATTATCAAAATAATTTTAAGCTAATGAGATATATCTAATTTCTTAATTTCCTTTCCCAACAGGCACTTGACTTAATACATGGTAAAAATATTTCTATGCTGATGGATTCATGCTTAGTCACCTGCCCCCTTCGAAAAAGCTTATTCTTTTAGGATTCAAATTATTAGTTTCTACTTCATTATTTCGTTGGGTTTGAAATAGAATAGTAGTTTTTCGATCCAAATTAGTAGTTTTATACAGAGTTATTGTTTTTCTTAATGTAATTTACGTTTTTCTTATTGTTGGTTGTGTCTGTATCTTTTCCCTTTTTCCTTAAGAATGGAGATTTTGAGCTAATAGTGACATCTAAAAGTTTAAAACTGATTCTGGGATTAGGGGAAATCAAGAAGTTTAAAAGATATACAAACTTAAGCTTTTTGCCCTAAAATAACTTTTTTGTTTGTAGTACATGTGCTTTTGGTTCAAAAGTTGGGAAAAGATGACAAATTTAGAGTGAAATGGGAAAAAGCTAGGATGCATTGTAACTTTCATTTATGCCCATATGAAAGGCTTGGACCTGGTATTTTATGTTTCTGTGTGCACTGATACTACTAAACCAATAGTTGGTACTATTGGTTTCACATTAAAGACAGTGTTTTCCCTGCCAGTAAAGCAGGCTTTGCTGCTTTTGTTGAAGTGATGTTAAAGTGATGTTTGATTGTTTTCTAATGAATTACTCCTATAATTAGACAGACTTGATAAGCTTCTAACATAAGTGATCAAATTAGAAGACTTGCATAATTGTTTCTTTGTGTTTACAGAGAACACTTTGAGGAAAATGGTTTGGAAAAAGATCCAACAAGGAGCTCTCACGATATTTCTTTGACCGGCCTTATCATCAACAAGGTATATTATTTTGACTTCAATGAGGTTATACTGCAACAAATGGATTTTATGGGTTTGGTAAATGTTTTGATTTAGTTTGAGATTGAGTTTGAAGAAAAATAATACAGTTTTGGTTTTTTTCTTCTGTTTATCTGGATTTATGGCTTGATAGAGATGATAATGGGTTTTAAGTCTCAAATACAGTAGTTTTAAGGAAAAACTGAAGTTTAGGTTTATATTTTTGCATTGAATAGTATTTTTATTTTTTTTCTATGAAGTTTTAGGAAAGATAAATACAACATTTAAATTTGTGATTAACTTATTTAGTTCTAGTTGGCCAAATTCTTAGACAATTCACAGTTAATGTAATAGGGTGTTCATGTAAGATGTTAATGATGTTGGGTATTATGGTCTTGCAGCTAAGCTTCTATGGAGGGAGCTAAGCTTCTATGGAGGGGTGCTGAGTGTTGGAATGAGTGTTTAAAGCTTTTGGGCATTGCTGAAGCAGCAGAAGCATCAATGGATTCTGACCAGTTAAGCTCTGGAATTTCAGATTTTGATACTCACTTTCAAGGCCTCATAGTTCAGAAAAGGTCTCTTTCTCTCTCTCTATATATATTTATATAACTGCAGTTGTCTCAACTTATTTCTATATTCTATTCCATATTTGTCATTTGTGAAATGTTCTGTTTTAACTAGTGTGAAGTATATGGTTGTTGTTGATGAATGGAATGCACTAGTACATAATGGAAAACTAGGCGAATAATGCATTTACAATAATGGAAAACATTATTGTATTTGTGTATACAATAATGTTTTTTGATTTGATAATCTGATATGGGAAATTAGTAAGGAAAGATGCTTTCATGATTCTTGATGGTGGTTTTGTACCAGGTCAGCTCAAATTATATATTTCTCTTCTTTGTTTCTTTGAGTATTTCTTCATTTTCTTGTTGCCAAGGTTATTATTTTCTTGTTTCTTTGGGTTTTCTTTAACTTTTTGTTTTGTTTTCTTGATTTATTCAGATTTTCTTTCAAAGCTCCATTTTACCTTTCCTCTGTTTTTTCATTTCCTTCTCTTTCTACTGTTTTCTATTTTTTTTCTCCATTGATTTAGATACATTCTCTATGCCTCAATCTCTTTTTGCTAAGTAATCCCCCATTGATTTAGGTACGAGTAATTTTATTGATTTGATTTATCAATTTTGAAAAACTAATTAATTGTTTTGATAAGGTTCAAGGAGTATTGAAAGATCCAAAATGTTCATGGGGTCTTGAGGTATGTGCATCACTTGAAATAGATTTTTATCAATTCCAATTCTTAAGTATTTATATTGAAAAATTCAATCTGACTTGGCTTTTAGGTTTTAGTGCTTTTTCTTGAATGAGTTTTCAATTTTGATTTTTACTAATATTATGTGCTTAAGATGTGCACATTTGGATATATAAATATGGAGATTTCTTTATTAATAATAGGACAAATCCATAATTCATGTGTTTTGATATGAAGTTGAAATTCTGCTCTTGTATCCAACTCTAGTTTCTGTTGGTGGTTATAGTTAATTAGTGTTGGAAGATTAGGATAAAATATGTTTGCACATTTTTTGTATATTAGTGCACATTTTTTACAGTATATTTTGGACTTTATTACAGGCTCTCCCATCGATTGGCAAGGAAATAGTTGAAGTTCTGGATATACTGCCGAGGTGGTTTGATTTACAACACATGTTTGTTGAAGGTATAGTTTATTTATTTATTTTTCAAGATTTTATATATCTTTGATTTTTTGCTCTCTTTAGGTGCATTTCCTTAATATTTAGTTCTATTTTTGACATGGATAACAGGTGCTGGAATTAAGTATTTGTTAGAATATAATGATATCTTAATTATTTTTGGTATTTTTAATGTTAGATGATAAATTTTAAAGTTCGTAATTAAAAGATGTAAAAAACTTATGATGAAGAGTGCCTAAGTAAAGTAATGCTCTCTTATGATTCCATATATGGTGAAATCAAAGTGTTAGACAGATCTTTCATATGTTAAATTAGTCATGGTTTGTTTTATTATTTGGTTTTGAATAACAAATATGTATTTTATCCGTGTTTTTCTTTTGTTTGAATAAGGTGTCAACCTATTTATATACTCTTGCTATTTACAATTTTCTTTTCTGTTCTATACAGAAGCTGAAAGCTATTGTAGGAACTATCATTGATACATTAATAATGCCATTTTAATCTAAATTAGAGTTTATTTATTTTATATAATTCCTGCTCTAGTTTTTTATACTATTCTTCTTGATTTCTCATGTCTTGATCTGGTTCTGACATAGCAGTCCTTCAAGAAAATAAAAAAGTGAAACTCGAGTAATAAGGTGAGATTTTATTGCTGAAATTTATAGCAGTACTTGTTTTAAAAATCTTATGGTTTGGTATATTTGTGGACTTGCTGGTTTATGAATTCGCTTATCTAGATTTTTTGAAGGTATGGTTCTCCTGTGTTTTCTAAATATACTTGGCAACAACGAGTTGATGCGTGCACACTTCAGGTGTCCTCTTGCTTTTTATCAAAGATTTTCTCTTTGTTCAGTTTCTAGGAAGAAGTATAGTAATGTTTATTTTACCAGCTTTACAATGGCATGTTGATTTAGCACTAAAGCTTGTGTGTTTGTTATCTATTTTATTTTTTTTATGTATTGTTTCAACTAGTAAATTGTTGAAACAATAAATTGCTGCTAGTGTAGATATTTCAACTTAGTAGCTTACATAAGTACCCATGATTTCTCTCACCACTTGTTCTTTTTCTGCAACTCATAAGAACGAGATTCATTGGCAATGACTACTAAGAAACTAAGTTGTGATAGTTAAACTTATTGAGAGGTAACACCTTTGTTCCCATAAGTTTTCTTTCATTTGTAAATCCGGTGTTCTTGATTTTCTTAGTTGTTCGAAGCTTTTTTTTCTGGTTTTGTTGCTTGTTAATTAGGAATATATATTTTGATTTGTTTTTTGAAATTGATTTGATAATCTGATATGGGAAATTTTGGGGAATTTTAGTTGGCACTTCAGATTTGATTGGCTTACAATATTCTTGTACAGTTAAAGAGTATACAAAATTTGAACTAAAGGGCTTAACTTTCTCTTGGTACTTTAGTTTTAATATGCAAAATTTGAAACCATAGACTTCAATTTGAGTCCAATATGGGCTCCTTTCTGACCACAGGGATCTCAGCCAGCATATTTTTGGTTCATTTTATAGTAGTTCGAATCTACCTCACACAAAAATATGTTGAATAACTTGCAGCATTGCTAGAGAGCTTGATTTGGAGGAATGGACTTCCAGGACTGAAACTGCTAATGTGCTGCATGAGCCAGTATGTCTCTTTTCATCTCATCTCATCTCATCTCATCTTGCAAGTCATTTATAATTTAAGTAGTTTCTTTTTCTCTAGAGTTAATTATGAGAAATTCATAAACATTGTTTGGTAAATAAAAATTGTATTATTCTGCTTTACTAACTCTGTTAGATCATTCCTTTTATTCTATTAACTTTCAATTTTATACATATTTGTAAAATTTGGGCTCCTTAATCTAGTGAAACCCAAAAGCTTGACAAGATTGTAATGTTGAAGTTTCAATATCAGTAGAACATCATTAGTGAATTCTTCTGAACCTTGCTCAGAACATATTGAGAGCCTCTTCACTGTCACTTCCTTTCCATCTCTTAGTGCCCCCTGCAAATAACCATTTTGTTTTTGTGTAATCCTATATATGTTGACTTCTTTTTCAGATTGAAAAATAATAATAAAGAAATACTTTATTAATTACCTTGTAAACAGGGCCAAACCACCCTCTCCTAACTTGTTTGAATCAGAAGAGTTGTTAGTAGAAATTTTTATGGAAGCCAAACCAATGTATGGAAACTCCTGATCTGTTGAATCATCTCCATTGATGTTCTTATGAGAAATTTTCCAGAGATTTTCATTATTCCCTGAATAAGGAATCAAGCTGTCGATTAAGTAGAGAACAAAAATAAAAAAGACAAGCAAGTAACTCATAGATAAGCTTGAACAAAATCTTTATTACTCTTTTTGTGTCTTCTGTTAAGTGCATAATAGCAAGCATATGAACCAAGAACTACTATCACAAGACATGATATAACAACAGCTACCAATGCAAACTAAATCAGTATAATAGCTTTTTGATGCAAGGATAGTAGTTTTAGTTTCTTGTTCCCAGATGTTGTTTCTTAATATTTGAGTTGTTTAAAATATGGTTTGAGTTGCTCCTTTTTGGGCAAGTGTTTTTTCTCTTTAGTGAAGATAAAAAATATTATGAAATGCTTGGTCCTGGTCCTTGGAGCTTGTTTTTTCACCCTGTGCTTTAACTTTGCAGCCTTTGCAGCTTTTGAGGGTTGTGTTCTGTCATGTTAATATGTATTACACATTCTTACAAAAAAGAAAAAACAAAAGGAAAAATTCTCAAACTTTTTATTCCATTAGACCATTCTTTTTTATTTCTTTATTTATTAGCCCAGTTTTCCAAGGTTCCTTCTTTCCTAGTTGGTCCTGGTCTGGTGGTACAAAAAGTGTCTGATTATACAACTTGTTGTAAAGTGTCTGATTAATTGGGTGCTAAAAGATAGGTTAATTAAGATATGTGTCATGATGTATCATTGGTTATTGGTTTAACATTTTTTTTTCGAATTTATTTTAAGTGGGAATGTTTCTCTGCTTTGTCCCAAGATCTTCTATTCATGTTTAGTTTTGGTATTTGGGAATTTCAGCTATGCTAATGAAATATAAACACGGATAGAGATATGGAGTTTTGCTTTGCATAAGTCATTCATTAGTCTTGTAAATCAAAATGCATTCCATGCCAATCAGATTCGTTTTGTTTATGAATGTCCTAAAATTGTGCCTAAAATATAGCTGCTTATTTGAATATTTGTGGAAGGGATAATGTTGTTTATTTGATACAATGAAAGACCACATTCTGAATCTCTTCGTAAGATCTTAACAAGTTTTTCTTAAGCTATTTTTGCAGCTAATGTTACTGATTGAGGTTCACTAATTGATTATCATATCTAGTATCAAGAAAGACTACATGCTAACATTTTCTTGTGCAATAGTGACAACTTTTATTTATACATTTTTCTTTTTTGGGAGTTTCCAACTTTCATGTTTCAGCTATATTAGGGTTGATATTTAGTTAAATATAATACTAATATGTTTCAGTCACTACACATTGTATGTATGTATGTACGTGTGTATATGGTTTTTCTCTGTTTTCTTTTGATTAATTTTTAGTCATTTTATTCAGCTCTCATTTTGCTAATTTTTTGTGGAAAAGTTTGTAATTAATATGCAACTTATATGAGCATAGAAGAGGTCTCTTTGACTCACTGGATTAGAGAGTGATAGATGCCAAGCTTTTGAACTATTACCATACTGTTTATTTGACTAAATTTTGCAGTGTTTTAAAAAATTTCAGAGCAACATCATGAGGAGGTTTGCCTTGGAAACCTGAGGAGATTTCAATTTAGAGAGCTTCAGATGGCAACAAACAACTTCAGCAGCAAGTACTTGGTTGGATGATGAATTGAAGGATGGAGCAAGTTTCATGCATGGTTTACTTTTGTGTATTTTGTAATGTTTCTGTTTTTCATTTTTAAAGTAAAAAATGTTCAAGATTATATTACTTTATTATGTTATGCTTTCAAATTTAAGTTAGAACTAAGATCTCATGAATTAGACATATTCATGGTTTGAATTAGTTATTGATTAATGTAATACTTGTGGTTTATCAATCTATTGAGAATTACATTTTATGATTAATTTTGATTTTTTTTTATCAAAATACAATAATGAAAATCTTTTAATTAAAAAAAAACCTTATAAGTATATTTATCAAAATAAAATTTAAAATATATTATCTACACTAAAGTAACAAAATTTTATTACCAGACTTTTAATATGTTATGATTTAAAAACATATTATAAGCGTAAAAAATCGTTATGGTTTATATAATATAACAAACTAAAAATGTTATCAAAATAATCAAATGTAACAGTTGAAAAGTGTTATGAAAAAAGTACAAGATTAAACTTCAAATTTATAATCAAAAACTCTATCTAAATGTTATTATTTGAATATTATAGCACCTAAAAATGTGTTATTGAATAGTTTAAGATAACACCGAACATAACATTCAAAAAATGTTATAGAAAAGACTGGACTTTTAATAACATGGGCTACGTTAGCATTTTCAGAAGTGCTATCAATAGTCCCAGATAGCACTTTTTAAGTGTTATGAATACTGTTTTTTCTTGTAGTGTCGAGCGGCTCAAGGAAGTGGAGAACATGTGTGTACTTCACAGATCTGAACAAGGCCTGCCCCAAAGACTGCTTCCCACTACCCATAATAGACCAACTAGTCGATGCAACTGCTGAACATGAAATACTCTCTTTCATGGATGCGTATTCTGGTGATGCCATTCAGCTTGAAGAACGCAGGAGCCACCTACCAGCGTTTAGTGAATGGCATGTTCCGAGACTTGATTAGAAAAAATATGGAGCTATATGTCGATGACATGTTGGTCAAGTCCAAAGAAGCTGGAGGGCATGTTTGATACTTGGAGGAAAACTTTGTAATACTAAGAAAGTATAGCATGAAGTTAAACCATCTCAAGTGCTCATTTGGAGTTTGTTATGGTAAGTTTCTCGGATACATAGTAAATTCACATGGAATCGAGGCTAACCCCGAGAAGATCAAATCATCGATTGACATGAAGTCACCTACCACAATCAAAGAAGTGCAAAGCTTAACAGGGAGAGTAAATGCCCTCAGTAGGTTCATATCAAAGTCTACGGACAAGTGTGTCCCTTCCTTTAACTTACTAAGGGGCAGCAAGGAGATCCAATGGACCAAGGAATGTGAGGAAAATTTTCAAGCCTTGAAGGAGCATCTAGCTTATCCTCCCGTACTAGCGAAGCCAAGAGATGGTGAAGTACTATTCATCTATTTGGCAATCACCGAGCATACAATCAGCGTTGCTTTGGTAAAAGAAGAGAACAATTCTATAGGTGCGGAGTCTAGGTACAACACCCTGTGTACTATATCAGTAAAAGGCTAGTAGGAGTGGAGTCTAGGTATTCCCCTCTTCAAAAGCTAGCCTACTGTTTAGTAGTTGCCTCTCGAAAGTTGCATCCATATTTCCAAGCTCACTCGATCCGAGTCCTGACTGATCAACTGCTGAGACAAATTCTTCAGAAACCAGAGGCCTCGGGGCGATTATTCAAGTGGGCAGTGAAATTAGGACAGTTTTATATCACTTATCATTCGAGGGCGACAATGAAAGGACAAGCATTGGTAGGCTTCATAGTTAAAGGCACAAACCTTGAAGACCCTTCCTACCAATCAGAGATTGGAGATATCGAGAAAGAAGGAGATACTCTTGTATGGAAGCTATATGTTGATGGAGCATCCAATGAACACAAGTCGGATGTAGGAATCATACTGATCACTCCGGAGAATCACCGAATCCATTGTGCTCTCAGATTTGGATTCAATGCTTCAAACAACGAGGCTGAGTATGAGACATTATTAGCAGGATTACGCTTGTCTCGAGATGTGCATGCACAGTCCCTGGAGATATTCAACGATTCCCATCTAGTAGTGTACCAGGTACTAGGGGAGTAATAAGAGAAGGGACTTAGGATGGTGTAGTACCTGAACAAGGTGAAGGACTTGTTGGCGCAGTTCAAGAAATACTCAATTATACAAGTCCCGAGAGAGAAAAATGCCAATGCCGATGGCTTAGCCAAGCTTGTTAGTGCCAAAGATGCAGACACCCTGAATGTCGTTCTCGTCGAATACCTGGTGGAAATAAGAATAACCGAGCATGAGACACTACCTGTTGAGTTAGGAGATACATGGATGACCCTTATTATTAACTATCTCAACCAAGGAATAGTACCTAGTGAGTGGAATAAAGCAAGGAATTTGGAAAGACAAGCTGCATGATATGTGATAGTCGAAGGGGTCTTGTACCGACGAGGGTACTCCATACCATTGCTAAGGTGCGTTACACCCAACTAGTCAAAGCTGTTAATGATTGAGGTACACAAGGGTTTTGTTGAGATCACGCTTGGGGGCAAAGCCTATTAAAGAAAATCCTAAGACAAGGTTACTTTTGGCCTATGATGAATGAAGACTCGATGGATTATGTCAGAAGATGCCACAAGTGTCAGATGTTCTCCAAGATGCCTCAGGCAGCACCTAACAAATAAATGCAAATGCAAAGCCCTTGGCCCTTCATTGTATGGGGGATCGACCTAATTGGAAAGCTACCTACGAGAAGGGGAAGTGTCCAATTTGTTGTTGTAGCTGTGGACTACTTCACCTAGTGGACTGAAGCACAATCGCCCGCCACCATAACCTCAAAGAAAGTCTTAGAATTTGTGGGGAAGAATAACATATGTCAATTTGGCCTACCAAGGAAGATAGTCTCGGACAATGAGACTCAATTCGACAGTGATATGTTCACCGATTTTTTTTCCGAGGCGAGGAATCACAAAGAGATTTTCCTCGGTAGCACATCCCCAAGCTAATGGTCAAGTAGAAACAGTGAACAAGACTATCAAAGACACTCTGAAGAAATGCCTTGAACAAGCCAAAGGAGCTTGGCCAGAGTTACTTCCGGAGGTCCTATGGTCACATCGAACGACGACACGAATGGCGACAGGTCATACGACATTCTCTTTGGCATTTGGGTATGAAGCCATGTTGCCAGTTGAACTCACTCCCTCATCGCATAGGCGGGAGACATACGATCAGGGGAGGAACCATCAATTGATAGAAGAGTCGCTCGATTTAATCGTAGAAAGATGAGAAAAGGAAAGTCTCAGAGTAGCAGCACATCAACAAAAAGTGGCCAAACACTTCAACTCCAGAGTGAAAGATAAAAAATTCCAAGTTGGGGACTTAGTGCTCAGGAGGGTGTTCCTAAACACTAAAGACACTACAGCAGGGGTACTAGGACCTAACTGGAAAGGGCCATATCTTGTGGAGGAAGTGACCCCACCAGGGACATATAAGATAGCTTGACTAATGGAGAACTAATAAAAAACTACTGGAATGGTGAACACCTCCGCCAGTACTATCAGTGAAGTTGTTCAACAACGACACAAGTTTTAATTTGCAAATGTAGTATTTTTAAAATTATCTATGTACCAGCCATTGTGCATCAATGAATGAATATAATTTCTTAAGTTTGTCTTAATTCTTTAAATTACACTCAACAAGGAACACGTTCTAGGACCTTGTCGCCAAATTAATCGATCATGTTTGATCTTGGTTCTTGAGGAGCCTATCGACCCATACGATCATAAAGAGAGACAGGTCCTAGGACCTTGTGAAAAAATTATGGATCATGTTCGATCTTGGTTCTCGAGGATCCTATAGACCCATACAATCCAAAAGAGAGACAGGTCCTAGCACCTTGTCGCCAAACTATTTGATCATGTTCGATTCTGGTTCTTGAGGAACCTATCGACCCACACGATCAATAAGAGAGTCAGGTCCTAGGATCTTGTCTTCAAATCATGGATCATGTTTGATCTTGGTTCTTGAGGAGCCTATCGACCCAGAAGATCCAAACAAGAGACTGGCTTGAGGACCTTGCTGCCAATTTATTTGATCATGTTCGATCCTGGTTCTTAAGGAACCTATCGACCCATATGATCAAAAAAGACATTAGTCCAAAGACCAGTCGCCATCATCGGATCATAATCAAATATGGTCCTTGAGGGACCGATCAATAATTTGATCTAAGACTCATTACAGGCTCGAATAGCCCATCTAGACGTGGTTGGTCCCACTTAGACACTCTTGTCTATAATCATTACAACGAGTACACGAGAGATTACATAGATTTTGATCGACACTTGCTACATAATCAACATCTGTGTATAGGTATCATTACTACTGAGTATGAAACCATCACCTGACTACCAATGAGGGACAAGCATTTTCTACTTGCATCATTGGGTGAAAAGGATAGTACTATGTGTCTAAATGCTCGAAGCAAGGCATGGTCAAGTAGCAAGTGACCAAGGCTTTTAAACCCATGATCACTTGGGGGGCATATAGTACATAATGATCAGGTTATACACAAGCAATGAGGGCGTGACCTTAAGTAGTAAGCAAGCTCATGTTTTTCTAGGACATTTGTTCAACATATATTCTAAAAGTGCAAAAAACAAAAACAAAAACGACATTGGTGGTCGACCTATCATGCATGGGGTGGTCGACCTGACCTGTGTTATTCATGGTACTTGGTGAGGTATCCTACTACTCACATTACCATGGTTGTAAGCATGAAAAACATAAAAGAGTAAGGTTAGTATGGCACTTGAAATACATGTGTTCAGAGTATACTAATACCTGAACCAATGAGGGTTGTGCGTTTATATACTTAGTAAGCATTGGAAATAAAAAAAATCAATCAATACACTGAGTACTCATAACAAAAAAGCATAAAGGCATAAAATGTCATATGTAAGAATTTTCAAGTACAAGGTGCCCCACCAATGGCATGAAAGGAAAGACAGAGTAAAAGACCAAAAGAAGACTAACTACGGTGAGGAGTATAATCTAAAGACCACCCTGAGTCTCGGCAGCCTCACGAGGCAGACACTTCCTAAGCTCTTTCGCTCGTGTCTTCTCGGGAAAGAAATCCAAGTTTGGATGTTTGTTGGACTTCTAGATCAAGTAAAAGCAAGAGAAATTCATCTCCGAATACTCCTCTCGAGCCTTGTCCTGGACAACCTTGACCTCTTGCTCCTTCTCAACAAGAGCATCCTTCCAAAGTTGGTCCATGTCAGCAATTAACTTCACTTTCTCAACTTTAGACTGTTGGAGGTGATCGACAAGTTTCCTCTCCATCTGGGTTATCTTGAGAGTCAACTCGGTCACTTCCTACGGTTTGAGCTCCATTGTACTACGGAGCATGTTGATCTCTTCATCTTTCAAAGTAATGTTCGCATCCCTAGATCCAAGAACTCGCCTAAGGTCCAACACCTCATGGCAAACAACTTCAAGCTCAGAACAAAAGTTGGACCAAAATAATACACCACGCTCCATAATTATGGTTAAAGAAGAATTAGGCACTAGACTTGATGGAAAAGTGTGTCCGCCGGAACCTGTGAATAGCACGCTCCTAAGGATGAGTATTTTGGCGATGAGAGCCCTCGGTATGTTCTTTCTGAGAAGAAGAGTGATGGGGAACCTGACTGGTATACCGATGCAAAGGGCACTGCAAGGAGTCTCGCTGACTGGGCATACTCCGCTGAGAAGAATGACTTCGCTTGGATGTGCCCTGAGAGCCACGGGAAGTACTATGCTGAGAAAAGATCTAAGAAGAGTCAGGCGAAGAGCCTTGGGTGATGTGCCGGGAAATAAGAGAATTATCTTCAGAAGCTTGTCGAGATGTCTGTTTTGCTCTCGCCATTGAGCTACTCCTTTTCAAGAAATCTTCTTCACTGAACAAATATAAAGCGAAGCGAAGGAGAATCCTTTTGAGGCTTTCAAAGAACTCCTGTGGAGTATGCTCACTTACAAATTATCTGACAAAGAGGAGCTGGACATCTGCAACGAAGGATAAATAAAGAGTAAAGTTATTACATTGACATAATGAAGCTCCCTACCATGGACTAGATAAGTCAATAGCTGAGGGCATATCCATGAACTAAGGAGAAAAATTGAAGAAATAAGGGGAAAAAACCTATATAGGGGGTCAGCCCAATGAAACTAAGCCTGCGTTGACCACCCTGAGAACCTAAGATTACAAAGCGTGAAAGTAGAGGCATAGGTGGTCGGCCTAACACCTTAGGCTGGACACCCTAGGGATGCAGACCTCAGAAAAATGCTAGAGGACTAAAGTTAAAGTCTCCAATAAATTGTACAGTACAAGGAAGACCCCACGAATATTAGTAAGGGTGGAGAGACAAAAATTTAGGGTTCCAGGTGGTCGGCTTATGCTTGGGCCGACCACCCTCGATCCTTGCCCAGGGGTGTGGTGGTCGGCCCATAATATAAACCCTAGGGTGCTCGGCCTATGATGTGTATGTAACCCTGAAAATTTTCAGGAGCATAAGCAAACCATAGGGGTAGTCGACCTAAACCCTAATCCCTAGGCCTGGAAATCGCATAAGGTAAGGGAATGCAAGGGAAGCCCTAAAGGTGCTCGACCCATGATCGAAACCCTAAGGGTGGCCAACCCATGAGGGAATGGACATCCCTAGAAATCTCATAAGGCAAGGGAAATGCAAGGGAAGCCCTAATGGTACTCGACCCATAATGGAAACCCTAGGTGTGGTCGGCCCATGAGGGAATGGACAACCCTAGAAATCGCCTATGCTAGGGTTTAGAATCCTAGAAATTTCCAAGCTATTGGATCTCAAAGAGGTGGTCGGCCTAGGGTTTTACATCCCTGGATATTGCCTATCCTAGGTGTTATCCTCAAAATTTCGTTCAATGACGTGGCAATCAAAAGTGATAAGTGGCAATTCATGGTAGTGAATTACACATTAAAAGTCAATAAATGTGTTGACTAAAGAAGTGAAAAGGTTTTAAATTAATCTTCGGAGTTGTGATATTACTAGTCATGAAATTGATTTATCTGGTTAGGAAGTAATTTGACTGACCAAGTAAAATATCTGTCCGACCAGTAAGGCTTTTGACCGACCAGTAAAAAGTTATGTCCGACCAGCCACTTCAGAAAATAGTATTATCCCACCAGTAAAATATGTTGTCCGACCAGTAAAGTGTTTTGGCCGACCAGTCACTTTAGGAATCAAGTTTTTCTGGCCAGTCAGCTTATGAAGATGTTTTTCCTAACCCGAAGAGTGATATGGCCGACTGATCTCACTGCAGGGAGTGGAGTTGGCCGACCAGATAAATCAGAAACTCAGGCCAGTGACTCTTCAACAAAGTTTCAGTAACGATTTCAGTTAGAATCATCCGCACCTACAGCGAGAATCTCTCAGTTATCCCGAGGAAATCGCTTATTGTTGTATTTTAAATTTGATTTTGATTATTAGTTAAGAGTTGGTTAGAACAACCCAATTATCCCGATTGTTGGGGGATTTTGATTGTACGATCCATGATCCTATAAACAAAGAGCTCATGGCATCATTAAGATGGGGTTGATTCTAATTTTTTTGGCTAAGCTTTTGGGAACTCGGGTATTCTTGGGGTATTGTTCTGAGAGAAAATTTGTATTCTTTAGAGAGAAATTCTGTACTTTTTCACTTACATTTAAGAAAATTAGTTGACACAGGTTCATCTGATCTTAAGTGTAGGTTCTATATATCACAACTCCAAGTGGATTAGGCTATTACTAATAAATTGGGGCTGAACCACTATAAAATTATTGGTGTCGTATTTTCTCTTGAAGGCTTATTGTGCTTTTGATGTCTATTCGTCGTTGGCCAAAATCATGGTCAATACTAGGCTTTCACAAACCTGAAATCGCATGTGCTAGGGTTTGTAAACCTGGAAATCATCCAGGCTAAGGAAATTATAGAGAAATTGCAGACTTGATTCAAACAAGTTAATTATTTTGGATCAAAATAAAACAAAACAAGGAGATTAAGACAAATTCCTCAAAGATTCAAAGTATTTCTTCTAAATCTAAGCACATTTTAATTAATTGATGAAAGGGTTAGGAGAAAATACTTACCCAAATAAAGATATGAGTTTGATGAAAAATTGGAGAAATCACGCTTGGAGAATCATATAGCTGAGGCGGACAGAGCAAGGAAGTGAGAAGTGAGGTCCTACTTATAGCCTCTCAGGCCAACCATATATTTTTAGGAATTCAAATTTCCTTGAAAAATATCTGGCATGGTTAAAATTTCAAATTACTTGAAAAATATCTGGTATTTTTAGGAATTCAAATTCCTTGAAAAATATCTTATATTTTTAGGAATTTAAATTCCTTGATTTTTTTTATTTTTAGGACTTCAACTCCTTGAGAAATGTAGGACTTCAAATTTCCTTGAAAAATATACTAAATTTTTAGAAAATTAATTTTTTTTGAAAAATCTAGTTATTTTTAGGAATTACAAATTATCCTTGAAAAATTAGTGCTAAAAAAATTATCGATAGTTGATAAAAGGGCTATGTAATTCCTTAAGGGACTTTGCTGTTACAGTACTGCTACGATATGTTTCTTGGGCCAGATCAAGTTTACTGTAAAATAAACGTGGGGGGGGGGGGGGGGGTGGGAATGTTATCCCTAAAAAATCCAGGGATGATGTGGCAAATGAGAAAGTGGAAAGTGGCATCACAAATCAGGGAAAAACGGCGAAGTATTGAAAAAAAAGACCGCTGAGCAAAACAGATAGGTCCAGGACCTATAGAGAAGTCGACCAGGCCAAAACCCCCTAGGGGTGGTCGGCCTGGCCCTAACCCCTAGGGGTGGTCGGCCTGACCCCAACCCCTAGGGGTGGTCGGCCCAACTATGCCCAAGAACCCCTCGGGGTGGTCGGCCCACCCTATCCTCCATATGGTGGTTGGCCTACTCTCCCAAAAATGGATAAAACTCACACTCGTTCAGAGCCTAGCACCCACAAGATCAACATGCCTAGCACCCAGAGGACCCACAGGCCTAGCACCCAAGCTCTAAAGGGTCGTCGAGCCTAGCACCTAAGTTTCATAGACCAATCTATACTTGGCATTTTCGAAGAGGTTTCAATCGTGCATTGTCTACCACGATCTAGAGAAACAAAGAGAAGACAAACGATCTCATAATCACAAGGAGTTGGACACGTATCTCCACTACCTAATAATAGTGTACCAAACCATGATCCCAGTATGACTGATCATGTAACAGCCCCTGGGTACAATAAATAAAGGACCTAGGGCTTCATTGAAGGGGATGGTCTGACGAATCTTTTGGGAGAAACTCTGGGAAAATTAGCAACGAGTGAATACTTATGTTCATCAGTGTAATTTTCTATCGAGTAATTCAATACTAAAAACTAATTGTATTAGATTATTACTGTTCATCAGAATAGGACTGAACCACTATAAAATTTCTGTGTGTATGTTCAAGATATTTGTACTCTCTCGTATATTATATTTATTTCGTTCAAAAGGTGTCGTATACTGTACATACGACCGTTGGCCAATTTCATAGGTCAACAGATTGGAAATCAGAATTAGTGTATCTAGTAGGGTTCAACTCACCCCGTGAATATACAAGCATATAATCTCTCATTCTCCTAAGATACTTGAGAATGTGCTTTACCGCAAACCAATGTTCCAAACAAGAATTTGATTGATAATGACTCACAATCCCTACTGCATAGCATATGTCGAGTCTAGCACACAACATGGCATACAGTAGACTCCTAACTACTGAAGCATAGGGATACTTTCGCATATCATCTTCCTCTTGAGGTGTCTTAGGACATTGTTCCTTGGCAAGAGTAATTCCATGTCTGGTCAGTAACTGACCATTCTTGGAATTCTACATAGAGAATCTTTCAAGATCTTTATTTATATAATTAGCATGAGAAAGTTCCAAGAGTTTGTTCTATTTATCCCTTAGGATTTGGATTCCTAGAACATAGCTCACCTTGCCCAAATCTTTCATTTGGAACTTTTTGGATAACCACTTCTTCACGTTTGACTATGTCTCTACATTGTTTCCAATGAGGAGAATGTCATCCACGTAAAGAACTAGGAAAACCACTACTTTTTCTTTGATGTATTTGTACACACATGCTTCGTCGACATTTTGTTCGATGCCATATGTTTTAATTGTTTCATCAAATGTGATATTCCAAGATCTAGATGCTTGCTTTAATCCATAAATGGATTTCAACAACTTACATACCTTTTGATCTTCCCATTCTAATTGTACCATATAGATACTTTCATCAAGATAGCCATTCAGAAAGGCTATCTTGATGTCCATTTGCCATATCTCATAGTCATAGGTGGCAGCTATGGTTAAGAGGATTCGAATGGATTTAAGCATGGCCAAAGGAGAAAATGTTTCTTCATAATCAACACCTTCTCTTTGAGTGTAGCCTTTGGCTACTATCCTTGCTTTGAAAGTCTCCACTATACCATCTACACCTCTTTTCTTCTTGTATATCCATTTGCACCCAATGGCCTTGGCATCTTCATGTGAATCTACAAGTTCCCAGACAGAATTGGAATACATAGATTAAATTTCTTGGCTCATGGCTTCTTGCCATTTCTCCTTTTTAGGATCATCCATTGCCTCTTTAAAGGTTAATGGATCATCCTTGTCAGTATCAAAAACAAGGACATGTGCCTCATGTTCGTAGTGAACAGGTTATCTGACAATCCTCCCATTATGATGTTGCACCTGGATTTCTTTTCCAGGAATAGTAGTTTCCTCGATTTGTCATTTATAATTTAATGATGAAGATGAAAGTGATGGAATCTTATCAGCTGTGAGTTCCTCCAAAACTTCTTTCCTCTGAGGTTTACAATTGTTCATATAGTCGTGTTCAAGGAATGTCACATTTGTTGAAACAAATACCTTTTGGTCATTGGGACTATAGAAGTAACTGCCTCTGGTTTCTGGAGTGTAGCCCAAAAAAATGTACACTTCAAACCTTGAATCATGTTTCCCTGATTTAGGTCTAAGAACATGAGCAGGACGTCCCCAAATGCAGAAATGGTGCAAACTAGGTTTGTTTACATTCTACTGTTGCAGTGGCATTTTTCTTATGGTCTTAGATGGGACTACATTCAAAATTTAAGTTGCCGTTTGAAGTGTATATCTCTAGAATGAGAGAGGAAGTGCATAGTAGATTAACATTGACCTAACTATGTCTAAGAAGGTCCTGTTTCTTCTTTCAGAAACACCATTTTGTTGTGGCATTCCTAGTGCTATGAGTTGGGATGGAACACCATGCACCAGCAAGAAATCTTTGAATTCTAAATCCAAATATTGTCCACCTCGATCAGATCGAAGTGTTTTAAGAATCTTACCTAATTGCTTCTCAGGCTGAGCTTTGAATTCTTGAAACTCACCAAAGGTTTTAGATTTCCTAAGTATTAAGTAAGTATGGCCATATCTTGAGTAATCGTCAATAAAAATGATGAAGTACTCATACCAACCTCTTGCTTGTACATTGATTGGACCACATACATCACTATGTACAAACTCCAAAGGTTCTTTAGCTCTATTCCCTTTTGTTGAGAAAGGACGTTTGGTCGTTTTTCCTTCTAGACAAGATCCACAAATCAAAAGAGTTCCAACTCTTAGTTCTCTCACAAGTCCATCTTTTATTAACCGGTTTATCCTGTCTAGACGTACATGACCAAGTCTAAGATGCCAAAGATATGTGTCATCCTCATTTGAAACTTTTTGTCTTTTGTTTCCTTGTAGTTTTGCTACTTTAAATAATTTTGAGTTATTATTTGTTGGTGCATCTCTTTAGTTAATGCATATACATATTATATAAATATGTATGTATATGCCTATATAGTTTGACTCGGGATCCTTTTATGTTTGTGAACTGTGAAGTGGTAAGTTTTGAGATGGAAGAAGAAGACTAATGCAGCACGGCTGAGAGAATTTAGAGTAGTGTTCCACTTAAAATGATAAGGGTACATAATAGAATAGTTGTATTTATATGTACAATCAAATGAAAGAATAAAAATTCTAGCAACTTGGCAACCAACCAATAGGCCAAGTATAAATACAGTTAACAAAAGCTATGTACAAATAACTACCTTTATCAATTAACTAATTACTTTGTTTAACATTTTGTAACTGGTAGATTTCTTATAAACTGTTTGTAGAAATGTTTAACTAAATTTTGTTTTAGAGATTGGTTTTAAGAGAGGTCTATCCATTCTATTTAATCAAATTATTTTACGAGAAGAAATTTATTGTATCCTCATGTAGTTTTCATAGTAATCTGGGAATGCTCATTTTTCATTCATTGTTACCCTAGTTTATATGGTTGTGGTTCTCTAGCCTACAACATTCAATGTGGGCAGTTGAAACTATCGTGGGTGTGTAGGTCTTATTAAACTAAATGCATTACATGAGGAACATACATGTTTATTCATATATATTTAATAATTTCTATTATCTTATCCTAAATCTGAATAATATTATTCATGCATATATGTTATGTGGTGTCCATCATCTTCTCCTTTTTTTCCTTAATTTTCAACTAAAACTTCTCTTTTCAGTATTCCTTTTAATTAAGAGTTTGGAAATTGAAATATATATAAATAATAAAATCCAAAGATATAATTATCATATGTGTATAAGGATTATATATGAGTTCCTTTCACATTTGTATATGTGAAGTTATATTGTTTTGCATAACTTTTTTTTTTTTTTTGTAGCATAGTTTCTTGAAGTATTTTTTAAAATATTTTTGCCCAAACTTTGTATTCAGGGAAATCATAAATAGTTATACCCTATTATCTAACTTTTTTGACATTGTTGAGCCCCACAAATGAACATATAAGATGTCTAGTTTTCAGGTGAGATCATTCAACTTAATATGTATGAGGCTACAAATATATTCTTTCCATGAAACATTTGTAAAACAACCTGCTAAACATATGTCTCTCAGTCTCCATAGCTGCTGCTTGAATGTCAAGGACTCAGGATACTCAAAATATGAGAATGGAAAGAAAAGTCAACAAGCACAAATATTATTAACAAATAAAAAAAAATGTTTCTTAAATACCAAAATTTTATTGAGATAATGATCTCATAGCTTGAAACATTCTGTACTACATAATGATCTAAACTATAAGTTATTAAGTCATGTCTCTTTTTGTGCATTTTTTTTATTGCTTGTAACAATATCCCAATTATAGATATACATGCATGCATATACTATGGTTTCTATATTTGAATTAATTTTAATATCTTATATTGAAAAATGATTGCAGATTGAATCAAAAGATTTTATTGAGTATTTTGTGTCTTCGAAAGCAGCTATATATTAGATACTGCAAGTCATGTTTTAGTTGTCTTTGCTTCAACTGCTAATCAGGTATGTACTTTGGCACTCTTTGTAACATACTGCTTTGTTTTATTTATTATTTTACTTGATTTTTTTTATTTTTCTTCTATTATTTCATTTAGTTACTTATTAGTTTTACCCAAAAAAAATTGTTTGCTTTAAAATGATACTACTAGTATTGATATATTATTTTGATTGCTAGTTGTTGGAAGAATGACTTTAGATACTACTTTTAATTGATTAAATATTATTTAATGGATTAAAATGATCAAGACAAACTTTAGTTGTTGTATGTATTACTTTGGTTAGCATTTTAATTGATTAAATATTATTTGATTGATTTTGATACATTAGAAATTGAGTAGTGCTCCGCTATTATTAAGAGGAAAATTGAATATAGGAAACTTTTTTTTGTGGCATAGGAAACTTAAAATTTTAATCCTCACTTATTGGGTGCGGTCATTAAAAAAGAAGTGTAAATATGTGTATGCACTTTGCAAAAGTACCTAAGAATAATTGATGGAGACTAGTTGTAATTACATGTACGTACTTTTTGTTGGAAAACATTTTTACTATGTACAAAATATATGTTGAGAGAAAAATTAATAATATAATAACCATATATACCAATAAATTAATATATAAAAGAATTTTTTTACTTATTGTATCATCTAATTTTAATTTTATATTAATCTTTTAGCTATTGATTATATTCTTTAGGTTGTGAATCGAATTGACAAAGAGCATTGCAAAGTTAATTAACTTGATTATTAATTGCAAGAGGTACGGAAGTATGTTCTCTTAACTCTTTTATTAATATTATACAAATGTTATAGGAGTTTGAATATCTTAAATATTCATTCATAGAGAAGTAGGTTCTGAGATTAAAATTGTGTGTTGCGGTGATAACGGAAGGTTGAAAACTTCTGTGTCTTAGAGAAGTAGGTTCTGGAAAAAAAAATGTGTGTGTTGCGGTGATATAAGGAAGAAAACTTATTGTGTGTTGTTTTAATTTTTTTACTTGGTATTGATAGATGGTTAGGTAAGTTTTATATGGTAAATGATGTCAGATTTTATCTAGAATTATGTATTATCTTCTTAGAAATAAATTGTGTTTGCTTGAATTGGTTTGATATATTGATAGATATATCGTATGGGGTGTGAATAAGGGTAGTTTTTACATCCCCAACCTTAGGGTTTGAATAATAAAACATTATACATATGAATTGTGATTAGCTTTTTTATATCTATGCTTATGATATGCAGATGGATAAAACTTGGATCCATCTTAACAGGTTAGCAAATAAAATTATATAGTTTAAGTTTAAGTTTTGGTATTTTATTATTGAAGTATCCTTCAAAATTGTAGAGCTACAAAGGAATATGAGAGAAAAGCTAGGGAGTTTGTGAAGACTGCAGTAATGAATGTCGGTTTTCCGAGTAAGATTCTTTGTCCATGCAACAAATGTCAAAATCTAAGACACCCACATTCGGATGAGGTTGTAGAATACTTAGTTTTGTACGGCATGGACAAATCATACAAAACATGGTTTCATCACGGGGAAGATCTAGTTCAATAAGAATGGTGAACCAATCAACTAAACAACATCTAAAGTTTTTGTGAGTATTTATTATTTAATTTTGGATATTTATACTTGTTCACCATTATTGTACATTAGATGTACTAATTTATATGTAGGGAGAATTGGCTGAAATTATACGCGAAGACCCAAAATCTGGAACTACAAACAATACCGATGAGGATGCATTAACAAAATTATTTGGTAATCCAAATTTTGGGTGCTTAATCGGACAAGGAAGGGGGGTAACAAGGTCAAAATTAATTGTTGTTAATATTTGTAAAGACAAGATGACATTGTTTGAAGAAGAGCAGCTAAATATGAAGATTAAAATTACTAAAATATTGAATCTACTTCAAGGACACTTGGTAACAATTCGTTCTCGCACTTATATAATTAAAAATTTATATTTTTGAAATGAAACTTATCTTGTTGTTTATATTTAGAGCAGAAGAGCAACAACAAGTGAGGGGCAATCCCACAATATTCCACAATCCAACAATATTCCTTCTCCTAAGGTGATTCTTCAAATTGTTTTCTTTCTTTTTAAGGAAACAAATACAAAAACTAATATACTGTCTTCAAAATTAATTTTGCAGAGTGTTGGAGTTAAAAAGGGCCATAACTTTACAGAAGCAAGGAATTCTTGCTACTTGCTCGATTGGTCAGATGCAATTATTGCTAAAGGCCGTTAGGATTCTAGTGATCCTGACTTAGAGGTGCACGAAATCCTCTTGGACTAGATTTTATGTGTGTATGGGTTGATGTTGCTGTTGTGCCTGGTTCTTATTTATTTCGTCCTAACTATGCGATTCTTACTATACGAGAAGTTATTGGTTCAACAGTTGCATGGCCTTCTCAAAAGGTTATTCCAAGAGGCATTTATTTGGTTATTTGATTATATAAATGCTTGTTCAACATTAACTAATATGCAATCCAAGATTATGATAGTATTATTTGATTGATTTGATAGGGAAAATGAGAAAGACAAAATGATAGCGGGGCCAATTTGAATTAATATTATGCACCATTTAATTAAAGTTCTAAGGTCATTTGAGTATAGATAGTTGTAGTAATGTCTGTAATATAATAAATTTTTTATTATTCAAACTCAATTATTGTAAATTTGGTTATGCGTCATAATATTATTAACTATTTTAGATGAATGATATGATATTTCATGACATCATTAGTTTTTCTTTTATGTTTTATTTACCATATTCAACAAGTGAAGTACAAAATAAAATCCGATTTGGAAGGCTTTGTTATGGTGACATTTGGAAGATTATGAATTCCTACCATTACTTGTGAATATGCAACTGATTAAGACTATTTTGTTGACTATTGTGAGAATATTTTGTTTATGTTAATTAGGCAGTGTTGAATATCTTAAGACTTTTGGAATGTTTTTTAGATAATCTTGAATGTATTTTGACACAATTATTTAGTTATTTGTGTTATGACCATATAATAGGTACTCAAAAATATATTTGTACAATGTTAAGGGTGTCTTAAGTATATTAAATGAAGCGGGTTTGAATTAAAGCAATAAAAAATAATTATAATGTACAAGTTTATATAATAATAAGTCAAGCTTATCCAAATATTAGAATAATACAAAAAATGTGTTATTGTATCTTTTACAATAACACTGGTTTATAAGCATAAAATTATGTTATGCAAACTATTTTTTATAATGTAGAAAGTGTGTTATTATAAAGTGTATCATAACACTACTTTATAAGTATAAAAAGTGTTATATAATCTATTTATAAATAGCATAATGAAATACTTATCTAACCATTAAAATAACACAACAAAAGTGTTATCGTAGGCTATACCATAACATATGTCTATAACTATGGAAAAGTGTTATGCAAAGTGCTCCGACCTACTATAAAACTGCTTTCCTTAACACATCAAAAAGTGTTATGGTATATATTTGATAATACTTTTTCGGTGTTATTGAAAATATTTTTTCTTGTAGTGAAATAAAATATTCTAAAGTTAATACGCGCAATAAAATTGAAAATACTAAAAGAAACAAACTAAGACATTGTTCAGACAACAATAAAGTTTTATTTTAATAATAACTAAAGAATTAAAAAAATAAAAGGGCTTTCTTCAACACTTTCTTGAACTAGAAGCTTTCTCTCTCTTCTTATTTCCCTTTTTGTCTCCATCTGCAAGTTCCTCTTGATTGCTCAAGTGTCTGTAAAGAAGAATAAAAATATGTTTAGTGGTTTCCAAATCAAATATTCAAAATGTTATATGTTATAATCCACTATTAAGTCTAAGGTAAAAATAAATCATATCTACTTTTTTTGCGATTGCAGTCTTCTCTGTATATCCTCATAGACAACATTCCATGTATCACGAGCATATTCAACGTGTTCGAAATTTTTCCTTAGCTTTTCTTCCTTGGTACTAAGAATGTAAAATCCCGCCATGTGATTTGATCTCATCCAGTCAGTATATTTTTCATGTTCCTCTTTCCTTGCATCCTTTCTTGGTACAGGAGGAGGTCATTTTTCATTGTAGATATGTTTAAGCTTTTTAGCCAGAAAAATAAAGAAAGTTGAATTTATCCATCCTCCATCTTCTTTAGTTATTTTCACTTTACTTATATGATCATCAATCCTTTGATGCATCACTAGGCACATAATAGGAAAATAATTGGGAGGCAACATTTTATGACTCAAAATAAATAAAATACAATAATATTACTATTTGAGAAAAAAAATATCAATTATTAGGAAACTAAATTCCATGCATGAATGCAACAATTAAAATACATAAATAAACATTTACTTTTCCTTGATAAAACTATCCAACAAATAAAGTGTCGCCTTAGGGTCAGTCAAGTTAAATTCAGATAGCTTATAAGACAATCTTATCTTTATAATTTAAAACTCAAAATAACTCTTTATTTTCTCTTTTAAAAATAAAGTGTAAGCCATTATTTCAGAATTCATGACTTAACTTAGAGAGTGTCACCTTAGTGTCGGTCAAGCCTAAAATATATCACTCTTTCCTATCTTTGTAAGAAGCCAATCTTGGTATTAATATGTCTAGAAACCTTCCTTAGGGGGACACAAACAAAGCCGCCTTGGGTCCCTATTCGTATCTCACGGTGATGTACTAATAATGGAGACCATAGGTCACATTGAGATGTTCACCTTCTCCTACTTACTATTTTAAAAATAATGTGTTTTATAAAACTAATCAATTAATTCTAAATTCATTACTAGTTTATCAATACCCTATGAATGTAATTAATTACAAAATACATTTAATTATAAAAGAGCATGTTTCTACAATTAATGTGATTTAGATAATTACCCATTACATTCATCTAACTTTATTAAAACACTTTTTAAATAAAGTTGGTTATCTTAAAGGTCTATAAAAAATATTGCCTTTATTATGTTGTGAGTTACCAAATTTTAACTATTTTATTACTTAGTAGTATAGATGCAATTGATTTCTCCAAACCAATTCACATAAACAATTAGGACAATCCTTCGTTATCATGTTTCTAAAAGATGCATGATTAATAAAAAAAAAATTGTGTGTGGCTTCATGAATGACATGTAATTGACTAATGCATGATCATGTTATCAATCAAACATTAATTAACATTTATTTAAATAAATACAATAAATAAATAAAGAATAAATGATGAATCGAGTACTATTGGGTATTTCTAAATTTACAACCTATGAAAAAATAGAAATAAAATTTCAAAATAGCCTTTGACTTGTTTTCAAGACTCCAAGAATGCTTATTCTCTCAATAAAATAAGATTACTAATCTTGTACATTCAAATAATTTAAAAATTAATTAAATAAAAGATAATTGCACAAAGAATGGTGCCCTGGATCACTAGGGTCGGCAGCTACAAGGTGAGCCAAGGGGCTCGGGTGCATGCAGTTAGGTGGCAGGCGCACGCAGGAGGGCATTTAGGCAACTGGGGGGAGCCGCACAGCATAGGGGCATGGGCTAGCTACTAGTGCGCAGGGTGCAGGTGTGCAGGGCTGGGCGACGCGCGCATCAAGGGAGCCTGAGGCTCGCGCGTGAGCAGGTGGCTGGGAGACTGGGCTCGTACAGGTGCGAGGCTCGAGCCGTGTGCCTCCAAGGTGCATGGCTCGAGTCAATTTTTCTTCTTTTTCTTGTGTGCATATTTTTTAGATCTTAATTTCAAAAATAAAATTTGTCAAAAGCCTATGCCCTTTATGACTTACACAAGATCTAGAAATTCAAATTCCTAACTCAATAGCACCATATAATTAACGATCCATCATTCAACCATACATTCAAAAAAAAATATCCATCCATTCAATATATATATATCAACATACATATAGCAAATGCAACAAACCCACACAACATTTAATATATATATATAGACTGCTCTGGTACCAATTGTTGGTATTAAAAGAGCAAATCAGAGATACGAAGCGGAGAATGGGCCCTTTAAAATAATTATTATTACCAGTCAATATCATACACACACACACACACATATATACATACTAAATTACTTACAATCAGATTTGAGATTACCTCTTGTAGCCCATCAAATGTCCTCGAATTTTTTTGTATAAAATCAACAATCATCTTATCCAAGTTCTGAAAGCTCACACCTTGATCTTCTAGACCAATCCTCAAACACACAAGGACATGTGTGGGCACATAGGATTCAAAAGATTATTTTATGACTCTCTAGATATACTCAACACATGAGATCTTGAGAGGTTTGATAGAGAGAAGAGGAATTGAATAATTTTCATGTTTAGGAAAACTGCTTCTGTTTCTGAGAGAGAGTCTGTAAAAAACCATAACCTTCTTTTTAGGAATATAAAGATAATTAACTAATTTAAATAATCTTTATTTTATTAAAACAAAAGTGATCAGTTATAACCTTATTTAATTAATTAATTTAAATCATATTTAAAAAATCATAATTAAATAAAATAAATAATTTGAAATTCATAATTCAAATCCAGAGATAGAAAATCCCTATGTGTGGTGCCACACCATTAAGGTGAATCTTGATTTTCTCATTTGTTTATTTAATTAATATTTAAGATAATATTTTTATCCCAAAATAAATATCAATTAATTCAAAATTAATTTTATCTTAAAAATATTAGTTTTAAATAAATAAATATCTTATTCTAAATAAGATAATTATTAATCTCTCTTTACATATTAATCCGAACAGGATTAATATTTATTTTAACCTATAGTTTTTCAAAATAAAAACTATACAGTTAAATAATTAATTAATTCATAATTAATCAATTGCCCATAACTATCACACAATTATTTTATTACCCTAGAAAATTAATTCATTTGCAATTAAGTCATTCTCTCTACAAATCTTTCTTTTGACATCATTACCCTTGACAATGTAAGAGAGAGGTGATCAGGGGACCATGGACCTATAATACAAAGCTCCAATAAACCACATTATTAATTAAACTCTTTAATCCAATAATCTTATTTATTAAATCCATGATTACTCCACTATAAATATGTAATTGCACTCTAAGTATTGATAGAATTATATTTGCAGAGTTTTCACTTGTATTCCATTGATATAATCAATAGATGTAGATTTGTCCTCCATCAATTGGTTCGTTAATTAGAGCTGGTCAAGATTACTGTTTTACCCTTCTAATTACCTCTTAATCCTTAAGTATCATTAATTCACTAGTGAATAATTAATCTATAATCAAATTATAGATTTTAGCTCAATAACCATTCAGTTCCAGGATTAGCCCTTAAGGGAACCAATATTCAATCTGTTAGGAAAGTATGGATTCCATTATTGTAATTCATGTTCCCAGCCATTCATGATATTGAATCTTCAAAACAAAAGTCATTAGCCTCATTATACTAAGAAACCTTAACGAGTTAATCAAAAGATCAATAAACACAAACAAGTGTTCATGAATACTCAGGATTTAGACTGATCTACAAATGATCATCTATTATGATAAGAATCAAGTCTTTATGTCAAACGACAAGTTTACAAAAATAATTAGTTCTTATCGGTAATGTCATATATAATCTCTATTTTATACAACACCTTTTCTAAAATGTCTATCCACATCATTAATCTGATTCTAGATCACCTGCATCACGTATGCTTAGTAAACCACACTAGTAACCATTCATTAAAGATTCCTTACTTTAATATGTTACTGACTATTTTATTCATTATATATGATCTTAATTCTCTCGTACTAATACTCTTTGTATTCTCATGAATGAATAAGGAATTTTCTTGATATTATCATATAATTAATTCAAACAATATATATATTCAAATATTATAAAATTGTTCTTTTTATTTAATTCAATAAAATGTCTTTACATGCTTTTAGGGCATTAATCCTAGTACACTTCACAAAAAAAGGGTTTCACAATCGGCGGCATTGGACGATTCCATAGGCCTATAGTACTAAAAAAAAGGGTTTTGACATCTCTTAAAAACTAAAGATTTTTCCATTTGTGTCAGTTACAAAATCAACCTCTATTCAGCTATCGTGATTGTGACACCCCACATCACTATGGCTACTTCTTGGAATGATGACTGGCCCTACAAACCAACACGAATCTTTCTAGCGTGCTTTGTTCTCACTCGCACGCTTCTTGGAAAAACTTCCTAGGAGGTCGCCCATCATGAGATTACTCCAGGTCAAGCACGCTTAACTTTGGAGCTCTCAAGTTATGGGCTACCGAAAAGAAGATGCATCTTGTTGGCGTAGGTAGTACCCATCAATCCCCTCTTTAACTCTGTAGTCCTATACCTACACAGTCTTAGAATCATCATACTTGAGCTTCCCCCGGCGGTGTGGGATTGCACAGCTTTTACTCGGTCTTTCCCCCTGCAGATCACGGAATTCTGACAGTCACAATCACCCACCCTTAGGGGTCCGATGTCCCCGTCGGCCACACTTCTGATTGGGTCAAGGCTCTGATACCATTTGTGATGCCCCACATCACTATGGCTACTTCCTAGAATGACGACTGGCCCCACAAACCAACACGAGTCTTTCCAGCGTGCTTTGTCCTCATTCGCACGCTTCCTGGGAAAACTTCCCAGGAGGTCACCAATCATGAGATTACTCTAGGTCAAGCACGCTTAACTTTGGAGTTCTCAAGTGATGGGATACCGAAACGAAGATGCATCTTGTTGGCATAGGTAGTACCCATCAATCCATTTAAGCCCTCTTCAACTCTATAGTCCCATACCTACACAATCTTAGAATCATCACACTTAAGCTTCCCCAGGTGGTGTGGGATTGCACAGCTTTTACCCGGTCTTTCCCTCTGCGGATCACAAGATTCTGACTGTCACAGTGATTGACACCATCAGAGGTGTCACTTTAGAACCAACACTATTGATCTCTATAGCATCTCTTTTACATCGTTGCAAAACTTTAAAAACAATGTAAAATGACGAAACACCACAACGAGCCCAGATGTACTACAAAATGTGAGAGAAAGAGATAGATACCGAGTGAGATCAAGTGGGAACTTACCGGTAGCCCCCAGAAGTAATTTCCACCACCTCTTCGAACCACCATAATTGTCACAAACCACCATCTGCAAAACAAGAAAAAAATATAGAAGAGCGAGAGTGAACGATATATATGGAGAATGAGGGAGAGAAGAGAGAGGGGGCGAGTGGTAGTAGAGAATGAGAAAGTTAGAGATAGATATTAGGATTTTGAAGGATAATGGGCTTCGACCCATCTTTTGATCTTTTTTTTTTATATTATTAGTCAAATAGTCCTCAGTTGGAAAACACTCTTAGCTGGCATCTATGTAAGTACGATGACCTTGCAAGTAATATGTACGGTTGGAAAACACTAGAAACTAGCATCCGCTAGGTAACATTAGTCACTTGCTATATAGTTTCTACAACATTGAGTATGCATGTGTTTGTGTTCATACAAATAGGCCATAAGTCTATATAAGCTCTAGATAAACAAAATATTGAACTTACCTTGTATGTTAAAAAGTGTTAAAGAACTTTTTGTTGAATGTTAACCTAAACTTCTTAGTCGTTCAGTTTTTACAAAAACATATTCTAATTACTATTATGAAAAATTATGTATTGTTTATCTGGGCATTAGTAGGATCAAGCAATCTTTTTTAGAATATAACCTTTATTTTTAAACAATGAGATCTTAAGAAATAACTCATGTTTCTTTGCTCATAATACCTTAAACTCACCCTATCCTTTAACATATCCAATCTTACTATTAAATTTAACCTTAAATCATTGTGGTGGTTTTAAGTTTAATCAATACTTAAAGGGAGAAAACTTACTTGTACATTTAACTCTTAAGCTTGAGTTTCAAATTTTATGGTCATTTTGTAAAATTTGTTTGGAGACCTTAAAATGGAATCAGTTAGTTTTTGAACCATTATTTTATTTTTTAAAATACTAGTTTAAGGAAAAAATAATATTAATAAAATCTGGTGAATTTATTTTTCAATTAAAAAGATCTGATTCTTTTTTATTTTATTCTTACAAATCCTAACTTTTAGGGCATTAGACCCAATATATATATATATATATATATTGCCAAATTCACAATCAGCTAAATACAATGGATATCAAAGAATTTCCAAAAGTAAAGTTATTTATTTTTATGTTTATATTAACTATAAAATCATTTATCTTTTTTTTTAAAAAAAAAAAATTCGTTCATCAAAAAGCCATCATTTTCAAAACTAATCAAAACCTTCACTAAATGATAGTCAAACCCTCTAATAAAAAAATTGAGACAACTTATCTTTTAGTAAAATTTCATAAAAATATCAAGATCATAACTTTGGTATATTAACTACATCTAAATTTCAAAGCCATCAAATGTCATTTTTATTTATTGAAAGCCTATTTTAAAAAATACAAGTCAATTATAGGGTCCAAAAAATTGTTTACTCAAAATTTTACTAAATCCATATTTCAACGAAAACTTAATCTTTTTATCCCAGTTCTTGTAGGATCTCGTTTATACAAGTATATATACATGCTCCATATTGCACAAAATAATATACAATAGAGAAACATAAATACATGCATAGATGTGATATTTATATAGAGATTCGTAAATAGCACAATAGAGATTAGAGAACTTATGAATACGCAACCGAATAACACTGCATTTGGATTCCCTAACCTTTTGTCCTTGTCGAATGCTAGGTATTAGAAGGAATCCAAACCGCTTTGAAACAATACCATAGTCTTCCAAGTCTTTCTCTAAAATAACCGAGTATTTGTGTGTGAAAGTCTCAACACATGAGAAGAGAATTCCTAGAGAGAAAACTAAGAGAGAGTGGGTGAAAGTCTCATCTGACCTAATTCATTTTATAACACTATTATATATAGGCAATTAGATAGGACATAAAATAGGTTTTAGTTTCCTATTTTAATTTAATTATTTAATTATTATAATTAATTAAATACTTGTCAAAATTAACCAATTATAATTTTGACATTTATTTAATACAATTTATCAACATTAACAAAATTATCCCAATTGGCTATAATACTCTCTTTTTGAGACTTTGTAACAAAATCCTCAAAGTTTCTTCTATTTGTTTTCTCACAAAATATCAATAAATAATTTAACATTATTTATTTTCATTGAACTAGTCAATGTGATTTTTTTCTAATTAATAATTAAATTAATCATTCAAGACTACTAGATTCATTTTGATAAGAGATGACATGGGGACCATGGATCCATGAACTTAAGCTCCAATAAGTTATCGTGAGTTTATTTATAACAAATAATCTCACTACCTTATTAATTCCTCATGGTTCTACTATAGACTCAGAATTGCACTCTTGAATTCATAGAACACTTTACACCAAATGTAAATATATTTTCCATTGTTATAACCATAACAGTCATTCAATCCTCTATAGATAATCTACTAATGAGACGCGTGTAAATTACCTTTGTACCACTCATTTGTATTTTATCCTTAACTCCCACTAAGCTCCCTGTAAATGATATTTCCGTAAACTTAATTACAGAAATGAGTACTCTATCATTTAACACTTGAACCAAGCTATAAGGAAATCATCGTTTCACTTCTTAAAAAGAAGCTATAGATTTCATGTCTATGATAAATACTCCCACTCAATTATACTATGAAACTCCAATATGTAAGTATGAGCTAGTCCGTAGGGTAAGCTGATAAAGAACAAATCAAAAGACTTGAATAATACAATTAGCATAATATTAATCACCCAGAATTAAGATTTAATTGACCGATGGTCAAAGTTGTGATATGATTAGTTTAGATAATAACGATACTTGCTTATCTTATTTGTAATGTCCCAAATTCTTTAGTGTGGTTTAATGCCTGGATTAGGGGGCTAGGAGGGCCATAATTGATTTATTATGCAATTATGTGATTTTATGCATGATTATGTGAATTATATTATTATATGATGATAATTGCATGCATGTGGGCCCACTTTTTATTAGAAGGGCATTTTCATAATTTTGATCTATTAAGAGCATAATTGTATATTTATGTGCATGTTGGTGATTTATGGGTGAGACCACATCATAATGTGGATATGTTTGAGCTATTCGGCAAGAGACGATCTTAGGTTGCAAGATTAGCGGTTTGGTCATAACAGGATTAATTGTCGGGCTCGGGGTGATTCTGTGGGTAATTTAATGCTTATTAAATTACTGGAAATGAATGGGTAATGGGATATGATTTAATTACTATTTGAGATTATTGGGAATAACGAGAATTGGTTGACGTTAATTATAATTAACGGGATAAGAAGGAAATGATTGTTTTGCCCCTGGGTGGCTGTTAAGAAATTAATTAACCCTAGGGGCATTTTTTTCTTTTGACCATGGGATATGCTTAAGTTAGTAGGCTGTAGAAACCTTAAGGCAGCAAAATAGAGGTTCTCATCCTCACTCATGATCATCTCTATCTCTCTCTCGGGTTGAGATTTTGGAGCAAACGTAAGGATTCAAACTTGAGGATTAAGGCTTGTGAGCTTAGGGTTGTGTTCAGTTGAAGTTTCAAGATTTTACTCTGTTTTTAAGGTTAGTTTAAAGGTTGAGGTTTTGATCATGGAATTAGGTTTCTGTTGATGTTTTGAGTGGTCTAAGGCTTAGGTTTTGTTGATAAACCCATGGATATGTTGTGATAATGATTGGTTGTGATTATGGGATTGATTTGTTAAGGTTTTGGCTGGTTTTGAATTGAGAGAAAGGCAGGGGATTTGGGTTCACAGGGTCAAGTCGCGACCGAGTTCATGCAAGTCATGACTTGAACCCATTGAAGAGCCTCCCCTGGGCTCTATCTAGCAGGCGTGCCGCGACCCACTAGATCAAGTCGCAGCCTGCCCCTTGTATCCCAAAAAAATGGGTTTCTGTATTGGGGACGCGTCGCGGCCCGCCCCTCCCTTTTGTGCTAGGGTGGGTTTTCAAGGGTTTTAAGCGCGGGTTTTCATTTCCTAAGGCTTGGGATCGAGTCTACTAATTGTTTTAGTACGATTCGAGGTATCGGGAGTGGGGTTTTAGACCATGAACCTTTTATTATTTATTTTCATTGATGGAATTTCATATTTGTTATGATTAGGTGACCGCTAAGGGACTTAAGGAAACTGCACCCAGTATGTGACATGCATGGTTATTGATGAAGCATGTTGAGTGCTCTATATAAGGACATTGATTGCATTATAAATGCATAGCAGCTTTGCTTACTTGTGAATGGCACTGACTTATTAGTCAGGGAACGGCATTGGTGTTTAGTATTGATCGTGAAGCTGTGACTTATCAGTCATGATCAGCGGTAGTACTGAGCACTGGTTGTATGGTATTGGCTTAAGAGTCAAGAACGGCATTAATGTATTTAACACATGCCGAAATGATTAGATCTAATTGTAAAGAATGCCCTAGACTAGTGCTAAATAAAACGTTCACATATTCATTGGTTCATAAAAGAAAATCCACTTATTATAAAAGTCTTAGTGGGGACTTGCTTAAAACAATGCAAGTTGGGCCCAATAGTTTTAAAAGAATATATGATTTTTAATGCAAAGTTCCAAAGAAAACAAATCCAATAATTAAGTCCCACTGATAATTTAGAAAGCTTCTTAAAATATCACGTAATTAAAATGGCGTCCTAAAGTGATCGTTTTTCCATCCATAGGATGCCCCACGCCATACACCCCACGACGATAGAACTCCTCACGTCACCACGCGTTCCACAGAGAAACCTATTTGCTACCTGGAAGGGAAAGTAAGGGGGTGAGCTAAAAGCCCAGTAAGGAAGTACAAACAATAAGCAAGTAAGGTACAACAAATTCACACACTGTCGTTCATCTTTATACATCATAGCATTGTCGTAACAAACATCATATCGTCATCATAACGTAGCATCATAACATCATCATATCATAACATCATCATAACATAAACATCATAGAACATGCATACAAAATTCCTTGTGAACATGGCCCGCTAACTTGTCCATGCCACCCTTTGAGGTAAACAAGAGTCTCTCGTCCTTGAATAACCTCGGCACGTTCGCCCTTGGAGTTACATCTTTATATCCTTAGTAACTCGGGTTACGTCTTCATATCCTTAGCAACCCATTTGATGTGTCGCGTTCATCACGCTAACATCCATTCATAACATAACATATTCATACAAGCCAAAATATCATCACATTATGGCATTCATAATTCATAAAATTTCATTCACACAATAGTCTTACCATTCATAGCATAAACAAACATAAATTCTATCTAACTTCCTTACCTCAGGTCCGAGCTAAGTAATTTCACAACCTCTCAACAAGCCTATACCATAATCAAAACCACTACAAGAAAATGGGGTCTTTACCTACCAATTGTAAGTGTAGGTAAAACTAGCCTAATGGTGGGTAATATGGTTTACCTACCAATATTGAATTGGTAGAGATTGGTAGGTAAAAGTTAGTGGGGAAAGAGTCTTTACCTACACTTATTAACACTGGTAGGTAAAAGAATCAGTGGACCCCACTAAGTTATAAATCAATTGATGAGTCATCAAATGACGTGTTTGATGACATGGCATCCTACGTGTATGCTGACATGGTTTTTGTAGTTTTACGTGTCTGATGACGTGGCATCATATGTGGCATCCTACGTGGCATCATATGTGGCATCCTACGTGGCATTCTGCGTGGCATCATATGTGGCATCCTACGTGGTGTCATTTTATTAGCCTACATAGCATTATTTTATTGGTTTGTTACACAATTTATATTTTGTTCAAATTTAATGGTTATGTGTAGGTAAAAGATAATAACAGTTATTTATAAATGTTATATATTAGAAATAAACTAGAAAAAAACCATTCAATAATAAAATGTTTAATGCTAAAATTCTTTATAATGTTCAATACTAAAATAAGTCATAAAGTTATCATTTTAAGGTTACCCCTACCAAAATAAAAAAACACTTCATAAAGTTCATTCCATTCCTTAGTAAATTAATGTAAATAAACTAAGAATCATCTATTATTGGATTCCAAATAGTGATCAACGGTTTCTTTCATAGGAAGGAGAGGTGGAACTTGCCTAGTCCTCAGTTGAGCTTCCACAATAGTATCATTAAGTTCACTGAAATGGAGAAACAAAAAATGACACTAGATTAGAATAAAGCGTGAAAAAGAAACACTAGCTGGTATGAATAGATAAATATTTTTCCTTCTTAGAACAAAAGTGAAATTTGAAATCCTAGAATACATGTCAATCTCCACATTGAGAAGGTTTCATTATCTATAAATCATACATGCTAATGCTAATGCTATATATGAGCATTCCTAACAAAGGTTGCAGCCCATCCTTGAGATGTATGAGTTGTTACATGCATGAAATTATGCTGGTGTCTCTTTTCTCTTTCATCAGCTGGCATATTCAAATGACCACGATCACGAGACTGCATTTGATTCAAAACAATGTCCAAAGCATTATCCCTTTAACAATATATTTCTACTTCAATATAAAGATATATTATTTTCTTTATTTCCTATAAAATAGAAAACAATGAGTTCAGTTATAATTAGAATCATAAGTTGTTCTTCAGGATCATTATTTGCCCAAGAAAATTCTATTTACAACATCAACCGGCAAAGCATAGGCTGGATCTATGGCTTTCAATCCTGGATATTCAAGAAGTGAAAGTCTTGCATCAATCATATTTCATGTCATAAAAATAAAATGCAACATAAAGACCATTTAATTAGCACCTAATGAAATTTAGGGCACAAGCCAAAGAGATAACTACACTGTTTCCTAAATTCCTACGTTCAAAATTTTGTAGACAAAAAAAAAATGCAAACCCATAGAAGTGTTACTCAACTATCCCCCACGTGTCTCTCTCTATTATCTTACCCTTCCTAAACTATGAAATAGTACCAGTTTTATGAACATAACTTATAATAGAGGACAAATAGTTAAATCCAAAATTTTGGCATTACAGATGCTTTCAAAATGCAATGCATCCTAGACTGTTAACTTTCATAGAGAGAGGGCGGCATGCAAATTCAAAAGAAAATGAAAGAACTTAAGTAATTTTACCAGCTACACCAAAGTATGTGTGGTATACATCAACTGCATCATCTGGTCTATCTGAAATTCCTCCATTTTCTACATCCTGAGATTACAAAAATTAACCACAATCCTCAGAGGTAAGAGTGAAAATGTCCCTGTTCCCAACATGATGATCTGAAAGATAAGAGTACTTTGCATAGTTATAAGATTACCTGGCAGTCTAAGATGAACTTCACAAGTTTTTCCTTGTTAATCCAATGTACTCTGTCAATCATGATCAGGCTAGAAAGGACCCACCATGAATAGCAGACCTAGTTAAGAAAACTAATTCAATAGGCTTTAACAAATATTTGTTTCTTTTGCCACTTGAGACTAGCTCAAATGATTCAATGAATAAGTGGAGGTCCAAGATGCAGGGCTCTAAATGTATCTTATAAAAAATAAACAAAGCAATTTCTTTTTAAAGAAGAATTCTACATACATCTGGAAGTGTCTCTGGGCGCCCATTAAGACCTCCAGATTTGACTTGCCGCTCACACAACCACCACCCGAGAAGGTCTTTGTCGATATGATGCAGAGACCCTGTAATAGCAAGAGCTCCCACACAACAGAAAACTGTAGTGATGGTGACAAAACATCATTGTTATTCTTGACTGGACTAAATTTAGCACGTTGACAATAGAAGTAAATCACACGAGGTATAAATCCAAAATCAAAACTTAATAAACTCATATTGCAATAGACTTGTAACTTACTTTGCCCAACATGAGACTCTCCACCCGGTGTACATCCAAATCCACCATCCAGGTTTTTGCAACTAACTATATACTTCACAGCCTTCTCAACATTAATTTTATTCAACTGATGCACCAATGCAAGGCAGCATATTGCAATATAGGAGAATCTAATGCAATTTAAAGACAAAAAAAATCAATGAATACTAACTTCAACAAAACAAGAGGCAAAGAAGAAAATAAGAGACAAGACTACCTTGTATCAACTTCACCCCATTCATCCCCGGAAAATGATCCATCTTCATTTTGTAGCCCAGCAACATCTGATTTAATAGCTAAGTAACGCAATAAAGTTTAATTGGACTATGCATTCAATAGTCATTACTAATAATTACCAATTTTGCTAAGTTATAAAATCTCATAAGCCAAGTAATCATCTATCCTTTTTTAAGCTAGCAAAGCTACACTACCTCCAGAATGCATAGCCAAAAATAAAATTAAACATTTGTAATAAGATGAAAGAAGATTTATTTTCAAACTTGTGTAAAAGTAATTTGAACATAAACAAATGGTAAAAAGGATACAATTTGACACCTTCTCAATGTCTAGAACATCAAGCTTGTCAAAGAGGGCTAAAACTTGCACAACACTTAGGGTATACATTACATGTGGATCATGCCCAATGTTACCACCAAAACCACCTGTATAAAAATAAATAAATAAGGCAGAGAAACTAATTAGTGACCACTTTCTCCATAGCAATAACAACTTTAAGTTTTCTGTCTTAATCCATTCCTCGTCATCTAAAAGCCAATATATATTAAAAAAAAAATCTTCAAAAACATCTTTTTACAAACCTAACTCATGTTGACAACTTATGAGCCATGAAATAATTTGATCAACATCCACAACATGAAGCTTTCCCAATAAGTCAAGAGTGGTGAGCCCCCAATATGCTCCATTCATTCTCAAATGCTCAATCACGACAGATTCAAATGACCCTTTTTTCTGATTTCAACAAATTTCACATACCTTTAGATATACAAACGCTATTCGATATGAGGGTGTAATTTGGGATAGAACAGACCTTTTCCACTGATACAATGTAATTGGCATGCTTCTCCGCTGCTAACTCTCCCATCTGCAAATTAAGCTTCAGTAACTTTATTTCATTTCCCTTTTATGAGACCTGAACATAACATGTCCGTGTACATATATATATGTGTGTGTGTGTGTGTGTGTGTGTGTGTGACAAAAAGAAAAGGCTTACATTTGAGAAATGAAATTGATCAGCCAAGAAAAGGTTTTACTTCAGTAAAGCACGGTTCTGTAGAGACCTGGTTATTTTATGAAATCAGTGGCGAATCCTAAGTTGGTTTTAAAGAGGCCTCGACTAAGAAATCAAAATACACTCTAGTCTAAACTTCTCTAGCACGCTCTTAAGCAACTTGAATGCATAATAAAAAAAATAGCAACAACTCTAATTTTTATGCTATCAACTATATATATATCATATTTACATATAACAACACAGAGAGATACCATGGGAGAGAGGTGAGTTACCGTGAGTGTAAGTGGGAGAGAGATATCAAACCCAGCTGTTCCCCAAAGCCCCCACAACGTACGTAGATCCCCATCCCCGCTATTGAGCCCGCATCTGAGATGAGGAAGACCACGAGCCCAGACCCACACCTCTTCCCCGTGCCCTTCTTCAAACTAGAGGCTCGGGCTAGTCGGAATCTCGCCAGAAAGTGCAAGAGGCGGACGGCTTCAGACCATTGGTTGACAGCCCTGGGCAGCGCGTATGGTGGTGAGCTCGCGGGGGTCGACGTTTCGAGGGCCGACGGTTCGATTGGGCTAGCGCGTGTACGACTCCGGCGATGGGACGATGGCCGTTCGGGCCTGGCAGAGGCAACACTGTAGTCAGAGAAAGAGAAAGAGAAAGAGGGCTTCAGGGAAGATAGAGGAAAAGAGGAAAAGAGAAGCTTTATGTTTCAGATTTTTTTTTATTTACAAATTTTCTTATTTATTTAATTACAAAAAATCTGATACCTAATACACAATTTCTTTTTTATTTAAATTAAAATCATCTTGTGTGTGGCTGAAATAAATACTCAAATATATGTTATTTATATTTTTTCCAACTATGTACACACGTGGCATGCCACATGTTATACATTGTGTACACATCATATTATTTACTCCACATAAGCTTCCAAATAAGCATTTATAATAATAAAATAATATAATGAAAATAAAAAATGGGGGGAAAATTGAGCGGGAATGGTTAAAAAATTTCCCTCCATAATATACGTAGGTAAAAATCATTACCTACTGATATTATTGATAGGTAAAGCTATGTTCCGAAATATAATATAATGGACTAGCATTTACCTACTAATATTATCTACCAATAAATATTGGTAGGCAAAACCGTACTTTTCCTACCAATATATATTGGTAGGTAAAATATTGGTAGGTAAATATCAGATTTCTTGTAGTGAACGACATTTCTTAGTTTCATAAAATTACTATTTCGCCTTTTCATACAACTCATATGTGCATGGGCCATGCACACATAATAAGAGTTACACACAACATGCAATTATTCTTAATTACACATAAGGCCATAAAATAATAATGCTTACTTTACCTACTTTGCATGCATGATCTTTCTATAAAAACCACATGGTTGAATAATAGACATAATTTTGGACGTAAAAGTGGATTTGCATGTAACATGCATACGTGGGAACATTTCGTAATTGTGACGTTTAAAAACGATAATTCTACGCGTCTTACTTCTATCGTTTTAAAATTAATAGACTTGTAACATGCTTTATTTTCTTAAAATTTCTAGGTTGATTAAATCTCTCAAAACATTATTTTATTTTATAAAATAATTTTATTTAGCTTAAAAAAAAAAAGTGATAATTTCATTTATTATTCTCAAATTACAAAGAATTAACAAAAGCGTGAAATTTATTTAAAATACATATGATTACTATGTTTCCTTAGAAAAATATATTTTAATATTGGTTAATTTTGTTACATAAATGATGTGAGAAAAATATTTTAAGTGTGAAAAAATATATTTTAGTTGAATTATTTAAGACTTAGTTTTTATGTAACATAAATTCATAAGTGGCAATTAAATAATCATTTTAAACTTTTTAAACCAAACTTTCAGCCACTATTTAATTTCTTTAAAAATCACAAATAAATTGAATTCAATATTTTTCTCAATCAAAATAAAGAAAAATCATAACTATCAAAATATACATTCATACCGTATTAAAATACCATTTTTAATGTTACCATAATTTAGGGTATTAATTTTTATTTCAAATACTCATCAAATTCATTTTATTGAAACACACTTCACACTTTTTAACAAAAATTCCAGCAACCATTTTTATCATTAAAATCACCATATTGAATTTAAAACCTCATATTTTTCTAAAAATAGAATAAAAATTATGTAGGTATTTATTTGAGTAAAATATCATTTTATTGTGACTTAAAATACCCTTTTTAATTTAATAAAATCAACATAGCATTATGGACATTACTTATGCATGCAAATTACTTTTTCATCAAACTTTTACCTAATTATTTACAAAATCAGCAAGCATAATTACTCATGATATTCATCATTTATCTCAAAATTTCACATAAAATCATACATGTCCAAAATCCTATCATGCTCTTATTATACAAATAATTCTAAGAATATCACTAACACATATTCATATGCAATCTTATAAAACCTTTTTTCTATTCCAATGAATTAATACATGAATCCAACAAAACAATAACAACAACATACATAAATTCATAAACACCATTATTCATATATGCCTTTGTATTAAACCTAACATGTTTCTATCACTTTTCATGCATATCATGATTCATTGATACATAATATCATATACATCCTATCATATTTTTACAATCACCATTATTTCAAAACGTATAAGAAAACAATCATGATTGAACCTTTTACCCCCTAGGCCTAAACACTCAAGATCCACCATAAAATATCACAAAAATTCTCATCTACCTCCACATAAAACCTAGTATGCATCTATCATCATTTTTGCATATTTTACATAAATCAATAGTCTAAAATAATCATAGCAACATAAACATAAAATACAACCCTCATATAAATCCCATCAAACCCATTTTCTCTCAAACATTCTCATGAGCCCTTTTAACAAAACATATTTTTTTCATGAAAAAAATAAAACAGATCATAATCACCTCATCACCAACCTACAATAATCAAACCATTAAACACCACCACAAACAACCTCAAGGATAAACCCATCAAAACTAATATAGGTTAAGAAAAACCATTACCTCTCTTGATTGTTGAATCAAGAATACTCTAGCAAGAAAAACCTTGTCACCTATAGGGGATTTTCAAACACCATACATCCAAAGAAAGAAACCACAAAATAAATCTTAGATTAGAGAAGAGGAGAAGACTCTAATTCAAATATGTAAAACACCAATAGATAGAATATACCTAGGGTTCAAAACCCTCTTGTTCTTCCCTCCTCTTTCTTTTTTTTCTTCTTCCTTCTCTCTAGAAAATGGCAGCCTTTTCCTTTCTCTCTCTCTAGCTCGCCACCCTCTCTCTCTCTCTTCCTCTCTACAACTCACGGCAGCCAAGAACACAATATGCTCTTCCAATTTTTCCTTCCCTTCTTAACCTAATCCTCTCATAAAGCCTCTCCAAAATGAAATGGTAAGTTTCCTTTCTTCCTTTATTTTCTTTTATTTTTCTTTTTATGATAATTGATTGGAGATAAATGGTGATCATACTCCTTTCCCAAAATGGCTATCCTCATCCAATTTAAATTTATTCTCCTTAGAAAAATATTGGAAAAATCAATCAATATCCCCCTAATTGCTACACGTCCACCCTACACTGGCCCCTTCTTTTATTTTATTTATTTTTTTAAATAAAACTACTCAATTATATCAAAGAAATGGCAATTATAAAATGTGTAGAAAATCCACACATGTGCATCTTATTACCATATACTTGCACACACTAAATCACTAGGGTGCATCACTATCTACCAAGCACCTTAGTGCATTCAACCAAATCTCACATAATCACATTTTTAAAATAAAATAAATACAAATTATTTAACAAGTAATTTTTATAAAAATATTCTACAACAATTCTAACAATTAAATAAAATGACAAACAATCAAGTAAAATAAACAACAACTAAATAAAATGAACAACATTTAAATTAAACAATTCATCACACTTAACAGTTAAATAAAATAAATCACAAAATTTTAATAATCTAAAAAAAAAATTTGGTGCACTACACTAATCAACATGAGCATGAAATGCTTGATAAACCTAAAGGTCGAAGAAAAACTAAAGCGCTTGCTTAGTCTAAAGGCTAGTTACTTAGAGCCATGGCCAAAAAGGTTTAGGTGACTGAAACGTCACATCGCTTAGGGTGCAGAGCCCCAGAGTATGACTTATTAGTCATCTATCCAGAGTGTGACTTATTAGTCATCTATCCAGAGAGTTTCTTATTAGTCATTTATTTCAGAGAATGGCTTAATAGTCATCTAATTAGAGACTGACTTATTAGTCATCTACCCAGAGAGACTTATTAGTTATCTACCGTAGAATGACTTATTAGTCATCATATGCAGCTACTTGACCACCACAGCCAAAGTGTTTCTCAGAGGAACTAGGGGTTAACCCTATTTTTGCCATTTAGGTCGGCAAGTTGTAAATTTTATACTGTAATGACCATTTTGGATTGTAAATAACTTTGTAAACACTTTGATTGGCCCATGTATAGTTTAATGTTTTAAATTAAATATATCGATTCCTTTTGATCAAGATTTTTCACCCTGGCCTATTAATGACACCTAGATGCACGTTTATAACTAAATGACTCGTTTGGTGAGTTAAGCACTATTTAAAGTCCACAGTAATGGTCTTGTAGTAACCTAGGCATTACAACTTGGTATCAGAGTGTGCCAAGGTTTAAATTTCCTGTAGACTGGCTGGGCATGTACACTCGCCACTGAAGACAAGCTTTACTCATGGTTTGGTAACTATTTATGTGGTTATGTGTTTAACTGCTTAAATAGAATATAAATGCTTTACCTACCTACATGAGATATATTAATAAGGCTGAGCCTTGACTGCTCCATGATAAGCAAGAAAGTGCTTATTAGTACTGATATTGCTAGAACATGCTTATTTGCATTGTTAATTGTCAATCATTAATTGCTAAATGTTAAATGTTATGATCATGGATCAATATGTTTATCTGTATGATTGTGGAACATGGATGAATATCTACTTGATCTTGGACCATGAGGCAGCAAGAGTTTTAGTTAACATTGCCTAATTGGCCGTATTGATTGTTTCAGCAAAGAATAAGCTATAAATATGCTTCCGAGGCAGATAGATTCACTAGCTGGCCAGGAAGTTCAGGGCTAGTATGACAGACAGGGTCATGAAAATGACCAGAGTCAGATCCCTCAGCCAGCTCCTGATAATTGGCAGCAGCTGTTTGCTGATTTGCAGGCTAGAGTTATGAGGCAGAAAGAAGAAATCTTCCTCCTGAGAAAACAACAGGTTCCTACAGGGAACGCTTTACCAGAGGCACCACTTGTAATTGTGTCGATAGTTTAGCAGTTGCCAGAGGCTGGAAGTAAATGGGAACCTCTTTATGAAAGGTTTAGAAAAAAACAACCTCTAGTTTTTTAGGGCAGTGCAGATCTGGCTAATGTTGAACAATGGATGAGCATGGTTACCACCATCCTTGACTTTATGAGGGTGTCTGGTAATGAGAGGGTGGCTAGAGCCACATATATGTTTCAAGAAGATGCCCGAATTCGGTGGGAAGTGATATCCTAAATTAGAAATGTAAATGCCATGTGTTGGGAAGAGTTTAAGACTCTGTTTAATGAAAAGTATTACAATTATGCCATCGGGGCTGGAAAAGCTGAAGAGTTCAGCAGGTTACTTCAGGGGAGTCTTTCAGTGATTGAGTAAGCTTTAAAGTTTGATAGATTGGCCAAGTTTTCCATGGACCTGGTGCCCACTGATAGGACCAAGAGGGAGAGGTTTTTCTAGGGGTTACAGCCTAGAATAGCCCGAGATGTTCGTATCACCACTGTGGCTGGAGTTACTACTTATGCACAGGTGGTTGAGAAGGTGCTCACAGCTGAGAGTTCAGAGAACAAGATCTCGCAGGATAATGCATCCAAAAGAGAGTTTAGGAGGACAAGACCTCCATCTATGGGTTCAGGTTGGAGCGAAGGCCCCAGTGATCAGAAGAGGAAAGCTCCTGATGCCTTCCTAGCTCTAGGTCCTGACAGGCAACCACGTGGTATTTTAATGAGCCTCCAGGGTGGCAGTGAGGCCTGAAGGACTTATACAGAGTGCTCTAGGTGTAAGAGGAGCCATATGGGGGAATGTAGGGCAAAATATTGCTTCTTATGTGGGGTAGTGGGACATTTCAAGAAAGATTTCCCGAAATCAAGAAGGGAAGAATCCAGAAAGGCAGATAGCTCGGCCCCAGCTCGAGTGTTCGTATTGACTCAGGTAGAAGCTGAGGCTTCACCCTCTGTAGTTACAGGTCAGCTTTTTAGTGCTGGAACCCCTTATACTGTTTTGATTGATTCTGGTGCTATACATTCTTTTGTTGCTAGTAGAATTATTGATAGACTGTGTAGACCATGTGATTATTATGTTGTGGGGTTCAGGAACTTGTTACCCACTGAGGAGCTAGTAGTATCCAGGAGATGGGTCAGATCTTTGCTGATGACAGTGGAGGGCAGAGAGTTATCAGTTGATTTGATAGAGTTGGTTATGATTGACTTTGACATGATTCTAGGTATGGATTGGTTAGTGAAGTATGGGGCAACCATAGATTGCAGAAGGAAGATTGTAACCTTTGAGCCTGAAGGTGAAGATCCTTTTGTATTTGTTGGCACTGTGCATGGACCTCGTATACCTATGATATCTGTTCTGAAGGCTAGAAATGTATTGCAAGGAGGTTGCATAGGATTCTTAGCCAGTGTGTTTGATACCACTCAGGCCATGCCAGTGGGACCAGAGGAGACCAGACTAGTCTATGAGTTTCTGGATGTGTTTCCAGAAGATTGACCAGGGTTGCCACCACACAGAGAGATTGAATTTGTGATAGAATTGGCACCAGGGACAGAGCTAGTGTCTAGAGCACCTTACAGAATGGCCCCAACAGAGTTAAAAGAACTGAAGGTATAGCTACAAGAGCTGTTAGACTTAGGTTTAATCAGACCTAGTTTCTCAACCTCGGATGCACCAGTTTTATTTGTGAAGAAGAAAGATGGTTCTCTGAGGATGTGTATTGATTACAGAGAACTGAATAAGTTAACAATCAAGAATAAGTATCCTCCGCCAAGGATAGATTATCTATTTGACCAGTTGTAAGGTAAAACGATATTCTCAAAGATAGACCTAAGACCTGGTTATCATCAATTGACGGTCAAGGAGGGAGATATACCAAAGACTACTTTTCGCACTAGATATGGGCATTATAAGTTCTTAGTCATGTCCTTTGGATTAACTAATGCCAGCTGCTTTTATGGATTTGATGAACAGAGTGTTCAAGGATTATTTGGACCAGTTTGTGATCGTCTTTATCGATGATATTCTGGTTTATTCCCAGTCAAAGTCAGAACATGAGCAACATCTGAGGTTGGTTCTATAGAGTGAGGGAACACAGATTGTTTGCAAAATTCAAGAAGTATGAGTTCTGGTTATCTCAGGTAACTTTTCATGGGCACATTGTCAGTAAGGAGGGGATTAAAGTGGATCTAGCCAAGATTGAGGCGGTTAGAGTTGGTCAAGGCCAAAGAATGCTTCAGAAGTTAGAAGTTTCCTTGGATTGCCAGGTTATTATAAACGTTTCATGGAAGGGTTCTCAAAGATTGACATTTCATTGACCGAGCTGACACGCAAGAATTAGAGGTTTATGTTGTCAGACAGGTGTGAGAATAGCTTCCAGGAATTAAAGTAGAGGTTGATTACAACTCCAGTCCTGAGTCTTCCTACAGATCAAGAGAAGTTTGTGATATACTGTGATGCCTCACATCAGGGTTTAGGTTGTATTCTGATGCAGTCAAGGAAGGTGATTGCTTATGCCTCACGTCAGCTGAAGGAATATGAACAGAGATATCCCACTCATGATTTAGAGTTGGCAGTTGTGGTCTTTGCATTAAAGGTATGGAGGCATTACCTTTATGGGGAGAAGTGTGAGATTTATATTGACCACAAGAGCCCGAAGTACTTCTTCACACAAAAAGACTTGAACCTGAGACAAAGTCGTTGGCTGGAGTTAGTAAAAGATTATGATTGTGAAATTTTGTATCATCCAGGAAAGGCCAACGTGGTAGCAGATGCTTTAAGCCACCAGAAGGGTCCGGGACAGATTTTTAGTGCGAGGCTAATATCTATAGAATTACAAAGGATATGATCAGAGCTGGCAAGAGTTTCTGGTGGGCTAGTTGGCCAACATTACGCTATAGTCTATGTTGTTGGAGAGAATAAATGAAGGTCAGTTAGGTGATCCGCAGCTAATCAAGATCAGGGAGGATGTTTTAGCTAGAGTGTATAGAGATTATTCAGTGTCAAACATGGGTTTGTTGAGATACAAAGGTCGGATATGTGTTCCGTTAGAAACTGTTATGAGGCGAGAGATTCTGGATGAATCTCATACTACTCCTTACTCTTTGCATCTAGGCACCACGAAGATGTATCAGGATGTAAGATCGTTGTATTGGTGGCTTGGGATGAAGAAGGACGTGGTGGAGTATGTGGCTGAGTGCTTGACATGTCAACAGGTCAAGGCTGAGTATCAAAGGCCAGCAGGGCTATTGCAGCCTCTAGACATTCCATAGTGGAAATGGGAGGACATCATGATGGATTTCGTGGTGGGGTTACCCAAGACTGTAAGTCAACATGATTCAGTATGGGTTATTGTGGATCTCTATACGAAGTCAGCTCACTTCTTACTAGTGAGGACTACCTATACAATTGACCAGTACACAGATCTCTATGTGAGAGAGATCGTGTGCCTTCATGGGGCACCGAGGTCAATCGGGTCAGATCGGGACCCCACATTCATTTCCAAGTTCTAGGGAAATTCATAGAGGGCCATGGGTACACAGTTGAAGTTCAGTACTGCTTATCATCCTCAGACAGATGGATGATCTGGGAGGACAATTAAGATATTAGAAGACATGTTGCGAGCATGTGTGCTACACTTTGGTGGGTCTTGGAGTAAGTATCAACCTTTGATAGAGTTTTCCTACAATAACAGTTATCAGTCTACCATTGGGGTGGCACCTTATGAGATGTTGTGTTGTAGGAAATGCAGATATCCCATTCATTGGGATGAGACAGGAGAAAGGAGATACTTGGGTCCTGAGGCAGTTCAGAGGACCAATGAGGTCATTAAGAATATTAGAGTTCGGATGTTCGCTTCTCAAAGTAGACAAAAAATTTATGCATATCCTAAACGCAGGAACGTGGAGTTCCAAGTGGGAGACTATGTCTTCCTTAGAGTCTCACCATGGAAAGAGGTGAGAAGATTTTGGAAGAAGGGCAAGCTGAGCCCTAGTTTTGTAGGTCCATTTGAGATCATGGAGAGGATTGGTCAAGTGGCCTATATAGGTTGGCCTTACCACCGACATTGTCAGCCGTGCATAACATATTTCATGTTTTGAGTTACGAGGATCTTGAGCTTGGGGCAGATCTCTCCTATGAGGAACATCCAGTCCAGATACTAGACAGAAAAAGAAAGGTCTTGAGGAATAAAACTATACCTTTGGTAAGGTATTATGGAGGAACAGCAAGGTCTAGGAAGCGACCTGGGAGCTGGACCCAGATATGAGAGTCAAGCTATTTATAGTATTGGCTATGTCTCAAGCTATTTATTTAGATAAGGTACTAGAGCGATTCGGTATGCAAAATTCCAAGAAGGGTGATATAGCAACTCAGGGTCATGTAATTTTCCTTTCTAGAGAGCACTGTCCAAAGACACCTCAAGAAATAGAGGATATGAGACAGCATCCCTATGCCTCTACAGCAGGCAGTCTAATGTATGTCATGTTGTGTACAAGACCCGACATTTGTTATGCAGTAGGTATAGTCAGTCATTATCAATCCAATCCTGGATTGAGTCATTGGGTTCCAGTAAAGTATATTCTCAAGTATCCTAGGAAAACTAGAGAATATATTCTTGTATATTCAGATGGTGACCTGAATTGCACTAGATACACTAATTCTTATTTTTATTAAGACTTTGTCTACCAAGTCTTTTAAAGATCATGTTAGCAATATGGATTTGAGGGAGATACCTCATTTGCTTTAGGGCAAGTGAGGGATTAGTTCCCTTTAAAGCATATGTGTTGAACAATGTTTTATGAAATAAATAATTGAAATTAATTTTTAGCATATATTGATTATTTATTATTATTGATAGAATAATATTATATAAATATCAAAAAATTCTCAAATTCATTATTGTGACTACAATCTTGTATTGGTACGAGAGGATTAAGATTGTAGAGAAGAAATTTAAACAGTTCTCCATAAAACCAAGTTATATGGAATCTTTCAATTAAATACTATAAGTACGGCTCACTAGTATTATGAATACACGTAATCTAGATCCAGATTACTGATGTAGTAGGACATCTTAGTGGAGGTACTTTGTATAAAGTGGTTATACATGAACAGGACCCGATATCTTATTAATACTTAATAATGTTGTTTACTTTATAAGTATTGGTTAAGCATATCAATAAGATGATTATATACAAATTGATTTTAATCCTAAAATTATTATGAACTCTTGTTTATGTCATATAAGTTATTTGATTTACTCATTATGGTTTGTCAAAATGATCATATGGTTTGTCATTGGGAACTCATTGATGTAAATGGTTGGGGACATAATATACAGATATGGAGTCTAAACCTTTCTGAGAGGAATTGAATAATTATTTTCTTAAGGGTTGGCTGTTGGAACTGAAAGGTTATTGAGCTCAAATTCATAAATCCGTTTATGAATTAAACTTCACTAGTAAAGTTAATGGTACTTAAGGAAACACGATATAATTAAAGAGGTTAAACGTTAATTAATTCCTACTTTAATTATGAATCATTAATAAATGATTGAGTTGTATGTAGTGATTAAATCGATAGACATTTTTTATACTTAAAAGTACTCTATAAATAAATATCTATAATTACAAGAGTGCAGTCTCATATTTTCAATGGAATAATATTGAGATTAATAAATTAAAGTTATTATATTAAAAAGTTTTAATTAATAATCTAAATTTATTAGATTTTTAAATTATAGGTCCATAGGTCCCCGAGATGGCTCTATCAACACTATTCAAGGTAAGAGTTGAAATTGAGAAAAATGAGGAAAATGACATATTTGGAAGAAATTAGTTCTTCAGGATCAAATATGTAATTGAGAGAAATTAATTAATATAATATCCAAAATTTATTTTCTAAAAAAAATGGCATTTTCGAAAATGGCTATTAAAATAATTAAGATAATTAATTAGGTTTAATTTTTCAAATAATGTGAAAATACATTTTTGATAATTCAAAGTAGATTTTAATTTGAAATGATATTTATTCTTTAATTAATCTGATAAGGTAAGTTATCATGTTTAGATATTTTTTAATAAAATATTATTCAATAATAATTAAATAAAGTGGTTATGACACATATCCCTAAAATTGGGATATGCTACATGCCAATCACAGTGCACTGTGATTGGCGTGTGACTAGGTCCAAGACTGGGTCGTGGATATTTCTTTTATTTATTTAATAATTGGTTTACAATTTGAATTTAATTAATTCTTTTATAAATCAATCAGATGAAAATAGTTTCAGAATACTCTTAATAGATAGAATATTCTAGAGGAAAAATTCTAAGCTTTTCACAGAGAGAAAAATATATCATAATATTTTTCTCTATCCCAAAAAATTGTCTTAGATCTAATATTCCAAGATCTCATGAGTTGAGTACATCTTGTAAATCAGAAACTTTTCCACCATTACTCTACGTTCCCACACACATCTTGAGGTGTAGAGATACATCTTGGAAGATCTTGGTCTGAGTATTCAAGAGACTGCTTTGGATTGGATGTTCGTTGGAGGTATTAAAGAGGTCTGAGGATTCTTGATTATTCTACAACTAGTAAATCCTCGTCTTTTTCTTTCTATATGATTAATATTTTGCATATTAATGGATCCATTATTTAAAGATTGTTTAAATAATTTTTCTTTTGAAATCTCTGGGCCCACCACCCCATGCTTTCCACTGTGCATATGGTAAACCAGTTACCAACATATTCGACAAAGCATTGAGTATGTGGCCTATACAAATGAGTTCATCCTCTTCAATTTTCTTAATTTCTTTGATCACATCTTGAGAATCATCATAATTTGGGGGCTTGAAAATCATCAAATATTTGTCAATGATTTTTGTAACGCCCTACTTCCTTAGAGCCGTTACTAAGTGAGTTTTAAACGTGCATTTAACTCGCTAATCGAGGTTTTAAGATAAAAGTGTCATTAAACTATAATCAGAGTCATAAACTTTGAAAAAAATAAGCCATTTATTGAAAATTACAAAGCGTTTAACATTTGGGATCCCAAAATCTTGTTTAGAAATATTTACAACTCAAAAGTATAATCAGAGTCGGCTAAACGACAAAATAGAATTTTGTACAAAGCATCTCCCAAAAATTTCCCTAGCTGTGGCAGCCAGACAGTCCAGACATGTACGCGCCACTCGTCACGCTCTCCATACTCAAGGTTGATCGACTTTTCCCTTGCCCCTACCTGCACCATAGAGCACCCGTGAGCCGAAGCCCATCAAGAAAACCCTCACAAGCAGATAACATATGCATATTAAACACTTAAAATATAAACAAGCCACCCCGGGCTAAACGCATACGGCCATGTCGTCCCAGGCGCTTTACCAGGCCCTGGGTACGCGGTCCACACATTAAGGATATCCCAGGTATCCTTTAGGGTCTCTCCCTAGCAACTCGCACTCCGCGTGCTAAACGCTGCTCTTGGCCCCTTGCCATTCTCGGCCTTGTCGCTCTCGGCCTTCGCCATTCCCGACCTTCGCCGTTGTCAGCCTTCACCGTTCTCGGCCCTTACCATTCACTCACATATATGCACACATAGCATAATTAAACATATACTTAACATGAACAAATGCAATCAAGGGCTACGCCCTGCAACTCAACCATATAGGGTCATGCTCTGCAACACAAGCTCCATGGGAACAGTAGTTTTCTTACCTGTGTTCTGAGTTTTCCAAGCACCGATGTCCTGAGCACAGTCCCCTAGTCCGAGCCTCGCAGAAACCCTAGTCACAACGCACCAACAATATCCATCCATCAAGTTCTAATCCATTAAATAACTTTGGGTCATAATTCTAGTCTCTGGGACATTGAATTCTATCAATCCGGTTGATAAAATCCATCCCGAACCTTAACTATTGAATTCCTGAGCCTAAAACCTCTTTAAAGCCCAAAAATGCACTAAGCGCCAAGGCTGTAAGAACTCATGTCGCGACCCCCAGCTCAACCTGAGGCCCTGCCTCATTTCAGCCTACACGCGCTACGACCCTTCCTGAAGGGTGCCGCAGCGCGCCTCCATTTCTAGACAACGCCGCGGCCCGACCCTTCGAGCCCAGAAAATCTCACCATTTTTACCACAAAAACCAATCCAATTAACCCCAAAATCAAACCAACAATCCAAATCATTAATCACAGAAGCTCTACTATGTTTTCAGTAACAAAACCTAACAAAAAAGTAGCTCAAAACCTCATCAAATCTCAAGAATGATCCTTCACCCAACACACATGCAAAACTCTAACATTTCAGTAGAAAACCAGCTGCAATTCAACATAACTCAATTAAATTAAAAAGCTTACCTTAGGCAGAAGAGAATCCCTAAATCAGTTCACTAGGCTCCAAGCCTCTAGCTCCCAAAATCCTAGCTGAAATTCCTTAGTCTTTGATTAGATTCACCAAGGTTTCCCCAAGCTTCCAAAGGATGAAACTCCAAGAGAGAGAGAGAGACAGAAGGGGGGTTGGTTCCTTTTTTTTTTCTTCCTAAAGGCTTCTTTTGGTTCTGCTTTATTTAACTCAAGTTCCTAAGGTTACCTCAAGGCTCGGGGTACCAAAAACGTCCCCGAGGGAAAAATGGTAAATTTCCCAAATATTCCCTCCTAAACATTCTATCTTCAAATATATCTCAAAATATTTGCTTCCATAACCCGATAACCCCATAAAATGTCTAATACCCAAAATACCCCTCGACTCACCCCGAGTCAGATTTTCGACCCCGTTGTGACTTTCTAGCTAACCACTCCCTAGGACTGTCTCGGATCATGCAACACAAATATATTACAATTAATACAAATATCACATTTATGCCCTCAACGGGCTAAAATTACAAACATGTCCCTAATAACCAAATGGGGCCCACATGCATATTTAATTCACCTAAACATGCATCAGTAATCACATATCCACACAAATTCACATATTATAACAATAAATCACTTATTGCTCTCCAGGCACGCTAATCAAGGCCCTAAGCCTTATTAGCGAATTTGGGTCATTACAATTTACTGCACTTTCAAAGTTGTGAGGAGGAACTTGATCTTGTCTTGCCATCTTACAACATTTGAGCCATCAAACCTATCTTGTCTTAATAGTTCTTGAGACATGAACTTGAGAGTTGAGATTGAGGAGCTTTCTTCCAAGGATTTGGTTAGTAGAGAACCTTAGAGATAGACAAACTTTGATACAAAACAAATGTTAAGAGATAGATATTTTTAATTGTTGAAGATTAGGCTTAATCAACCTTGGTTTTGTATTACAACTCAAAGCACAGGCAACAAATTATCTAACTCTATAGGTAGATAATAACAAATTACATAAACACAAAAGAATCAAAGTGTAGAGTGGACCATTCTTGAAGAACAACATTCTAATACATAATCACAAAGCTATGATTTTATGTGAAACACAAATATAGATTTGTTGTCCAAAAATCTCTATTCCTAGTCTTCTCCTTGGAATTTCTTGAAGCTACTGCAATGGAATGAGATTGAGATTCAAAAACCTTGATCCTTCATACAAGTCAAGTTTCTTGATGAAGATCTTGGAGAAAACTAGTAATCTTCAAAGCTAGAGAGAGAGAGAGAGAGATATTTTTAGAGAGAGAGAGAGAATGAGAAAGGTGAGTGATCAAGTCACAAATTAAATCAATTGAACCCTTTAAATAGTATAGCAACCTCATTAGTCTCAACCAATGAGTTTAGAGCATTTTAATTTAAATTTTTGAGCTAAAACATGTCACTGTACAGACACATACTAGGCGATGCATCGCCTTCCAAGCAACGTGTTGCCTCGCACTAGGGGACGCGTTGCCTAGTCTATGAAATTTTGGTTGTGCGACGCTTCATCACGTAGCCTCTAAGAGGCGACGCATCACCAACGCCTCTATTAATGCTCCAAAATGTGTCTTAAAACATCCTCAAATGCTCTCAAACTTTTTCGATGCTCTCATATACTCCAAAGAAACACTTTGGACCCAAAAAGATGATTTATAAATGCCTATACGGAAAGTCAGCTCTCAAATGTTGACTTTTGTGAAACCATTATGGATTTTGCACCTCTGTATTTAACCAATCAAAACACTAACTTCATCTTCTTCCCCAAGATATCTTTCCAATCACCAAAACCAGCAATCATAACTTAATAAATTCTACCCTAGTATGTTTCTAAGATTAATAACCTAGTCTCTAACATGCATATAAAACCAATCATCCCAACATATCATGCTTTCTAATTAAATCAGTCATTAACATAACCCAAAGCTTCAAGAATAATCATGGAATAAATCCTAGTGCCTAGTGATCCATACGTATATGAATAAATCCTTCTTTTTTTCTTAGATCTTGAACCCTAGTTTAGAGAGAGATAGAGAGAGAGAGTTATCTCTTTCTCTCAAGTATAGAGCAGCCACCAAATTCAAATTATGAATGTAAACCTAACCCTTTACTCATCCTTTAATATATAGCAAAACCCTAATTACTAAGTTACCCTTAACATTCAGTTAAGCAAACCTATCCTTAAGCCCTTAATAGTATTTGTCCATTAAATTATTAGTTTTTATAATCCAAAATTAACACATCTCCCATAAGTTCTCCTTTTTATATTATGACCCTTATTTCAACAAAGTGTTGACAATAAAGCCCATAGCACTTGAAGAAAACTGTGATTCATCACTTTTACACATATATCAATCACCCTCGATATTTTTCAACATAAACTATCATACTCAGGTATTAATATCACATAAAAATATTCATTTAATCACATAACACGTAATTTCATAAAATTAGAAATATACCCCTCAAGAGTATTAAATCACCAAATTTCTATTAAAGGCTAAGTTACCAAAATACCCATGAAACAAAAAGGCAAATATAACATTGGCTCTATCAACACTATTCAAGGTCAAAGTTGAAACTGGAAAAAAATTGTGTAGGGTACATATTTAGAAGAAAAATCTTCTTTGAGCAAATATATAATTATGGGATAAATGAGATCTATTAATAATAATTTTTGAAAATTATTAAAAATTAAATAAATAATTAATTAATTGTAATTTTTGAAATATTAATTTAAAAATAAAAATTATTTGTTGACGCGGTTCTTCGGCAACAAATAATTATAAGAATAAGGAGAGGGATTAGTGCTAAATAATGAACAGTAATAGATGAATGATCTCTTAGTAAAATTATAACTCGAAAACATTTTTTGGTGGTTCAAAGGTTAAAATCCTTCTAGTCCACCAGCCAATATTATTGATATCTCTCTGATATTCCTTACAGGGTATTTCTTTACAAAATAGAATCCAACCCCTTGCAACTCCCAGGGTCTCCATATTTATAGGGAGAGGGCACCTGGGGGTTGGCAAGGGAGGTCATCCCATGACCTTCTTACCCATCATGTCACTTCTGTGACATTCATGAGTAATTCCTAAAACCTGACAATGAAGTGCGGTCTAATCAATAGGTAAGGGGGATAATGGGTCACACGGCCCAACCCAGTCGTGGGTGCCTGAACACGCACGTTTATGCTGCGTGTCCGAGAATTCAGGGATGGATCAGACACGTGATGTCTGATATATGCTCGTTTACATTGCGTGGTTGACTTTATAAAAGGTCAAAGGTTCTAACTCAAGCTCGTATCTCGAGCTTGATGTAGTCTTAGCCCGTGGATATTTAGGGCGTACATTTGCCCCCCAAGCCCCTGCTTGTGGCACATGACGTCACCTGGGGCCACAGTGGGGGCTTTTGGGCTTCTTTGTGGACTCTTCACATTCTGCCCATTACGCTGGTATCGAATACGTGGAGCATCGTGGTTGGTGACGGTCCGTCTTCCGAGAACCGCATTAAATGGCCTAGCCTATCTTCGGCCATCATTACGTCTTTCAAGTAGTGATCCTCGTATCCTACATCAAGGCGATCCAACGGCCCTCCTCCTTTGGCCTTTTACGTATATAAAAGGGCTGGCCACCTTTCGCATGGGCTACCCGTTCATTTGAAAATTTTCTCATCTTCTTCTTTCTTCTTTCTTCTCAGTCTCAAAACCCTTTCTTTCTTCCGGTCACTGTTCCCAGCGTTCCAGAAGTTTAGACACGAGAGCTCCTTCGAGACTCCGGTACCAGCGATCCCAACAGGATTTCAACCCAGACGACCCTTTCAGTCTCTTCACAGCAAAACATTTCTATAAGTCCTCCGTTTGTGCATGTTTTAAATGTTTTCCTTCACTTTTGCTTAGGTAAACTTTCTCTTCAGTCGCATGTAGTAGGTTGCTTGTCTTCTGCTCTTGTTTTGCTGGTATTTTATGCGTAGGTTTTTATCCTAGGGGTATCGACCGTAGGAAAAACCATTTAGGAGCATGACTCATAGGATACACTTTCTAGGGTGATTTTCTAGGTAAATTTTTTTATGCCTGTTTGGAATAACCAGTTCTTAGGGTGCAAAAACCGGGTAGCTTAGGGGACACACTTCACAGGCGGTTTTGCCTACTGTTGGCTACTGAAACTTTTCTTCCAAGGCAAACTTTTATTCTGACTCTCCTGACACACGGATTCCGAGTAATCGGGGACCCGTTGGGTGCACAGGCGCGTGTTCATAGAACCGCGTGGTCTCACTTGCCACGGGCTGAGATTACTTCAGCCCGTGTAAAGGAAACACTTCGCGCTAGATTCTTTCTTATGCTTAGGTCGCCCTTTCTAAATTTTCTTCTTTTTTCGCTAGGCGACCAGATGGGACCTAAAAAGAGCGCACCCAAAAAGAGCGATGGCAGCTCGTCATCCCAGCAAACCAACAAAGGAAAGGAGGTGGTCACGGACTCCTCGATCCCCAACTTCGGTCCAACCATGGAGAAGGAGGTCGAGGTGGGGCCCGACGCCTTTTTCGAGGCCGAGAGGATCGCCTCGAAGGTCACCACTCAAGGGAAAGTCAACAAAATCTTGCTTTCCCATAACATTGAGATAGGGAGGGGCGCCCTGGACACCCGACCTCCCCTTGAAGGTGAGCGAAGCTGCGCGCCGCTCGACGAGGAATACGCCGCCTGGAGCGACGACCATCTCAAGGCTGGGGCCTTCCTCCCACTAGACCAGTACTTCGCGGATTTTTTAAATTACATGAAGCTGGCTCCTTTCCAGTTCCCCCCTAACTCATATCGCCTGTTAGCGGGGTTGAAGTACCTATTCCTAAAGCAGGAATGGGAGGTCCCCACGCCGGTAGACATCCTTTATTTCTTTTGCCTTAAAGCCAGCCTGGAGCAGCGGGGGCGAGGTGATGGGTTCTACTATCTGACCTGCTTTCCAAATTCGACTGTGGTCATTGAGCTGCCCAGCCTCCCCAATGACTTCAAGGATTAGTTCTTCATGTCAAAGGGGTCTCGCAACTGCGAATTCCACTACTTCAACCGTCCTCGTAAGTTTCCTCTAACTTTTAGCTTGTAATCTGGTTGCTGATTCGTCTCTTTTCGTTCATTGCTGACCTGAAAACTATTGTACAGCGATTTTTGCAAGGACATCTAAGTCGGTCACCCTTGGGGATCAGTATGAAACCTTGACGAGGCTTCCTCCAAGTGAAAAAGATTACCGCCAGCTCGTATCTGACGAGACGATGCTGGCATGTAAGTTAATCTCCCCTGGCTAGACTCTGGCCTTGAGGAGGCCGCGGGCCATCCCCGCTGCTCGCAAGATGTCGCCCATCCCCGAGGAGGAGGCCACGGACGAGGACAAGGACGAGGAGGACGAGGTGCCCCTCGTATGCCCGAAGCGGGCTCTGGAGGTCGCCCAGGAAGTCAATGCGGCGAGGATACAGCCCGGGGCAACAGCCAGCCCCTCTGGTCAAGGTAACCCTTACTTATTTAGGGACTTAGACAGGGCCACCACAGACTTAAGGCTTGCTAGGTATAACCCCGTCCAACTCATTCACCGCCACCGAACAGACCCAGACCGCAACATCGCTTTATTCCAGTGTGTTGACCAGCTCATGTTGAATAATGACATGGGCCGCCCTAGGGGAACTGTAGTAGTAGATAAGACCCTAGCCTTTAGGTCAGCCCTCTTTGAGGAGTATGGGACCAATCTTAGGTCGTGGCCCTCGCTTTTGGAGGGTGTAGTAGCTCCGGGTCTTAGGCAGTACGTAGAAGAGTCTAGCCCTGAGGCGGATCCAGATCCAAAACCTCTTCTCACATGCGAGGTCATTACCTTAGACTCTCCCATAGAAGCTCCAGGGCCAGAGGTCGTGACAATAGATTCCTCCCCTAGCTCGGAGGGTAGGACCTTTTTCTATACTAGCCCCTTTTTTTATGATCAAAGTATTTTCACATGTATATTAATACTTTGCTATCTTTGTTTCAGCCAAGGAGATGTCGCAGGCCGGGGATGACAATTTGCGGTCCATGTTCCAGAGGGGAAATCCTCCCTCTGGGCCCTTGGTGAAGAGGCTGCGGATGAAGAAGAAGGCTGTTCGGACATCCTCCAAGTCCCCAGCTAAGGGGAAAAACCCAGGCCCCTCTGCCACTGAAAAGGTGCCTCCACCCCCTCCTGCTGCAGAGAAGATGGCTCCACCTCCCCCGCGACCTCCCGTTTCTGCTCGGGAAAAGGAGGCGCCCACTGGGACCTTGTCAACTACGACCCCCGAGGTGCGCGTCCTGGTCAACCCCCGGGCCTTGGAGAAAATCCACGATGTCTTTAGGGGGACGGTCTACGAAACTGCGAGCTACACAGTGGACCACTATTACAATGCAACCCCGAGGGACCTGCGGGAGATCGAGGTGAGGAGTCCTGAGATGATGATGGAGTCTTCAATGGGAATGACCCTCACGGTAAGTAAGCTCTACCATTTGTTTCTTTTCATTTGCTTTATTTCCAAGGCACTCGCCTTACACATTTTTTCTTTCTTGCAGGCGATTTGGCTCTTCACCGGAGCATATCCCGATCCAGGGCCAGGGTCAAGGAGATGAGGAGCGAGCATCAGACTGCCCTGGCTGCCCTTGCGTCTACCCAGAAACAGGAGCAGGACGCCAAAGACGCCCTGGAGACTGTGCAGGCTGAGCTGGACGCATCTCGACCTAAGCTGTTGGAGGCCGAGTCCACCAAGGTCGCCCTGGATGCCGCGAAGGTGGAACTTGAAGAAGCTAAGGCTGCCCTTGTGGCGGAGAAGGCGACCTCCAGCGCCTCCATGGAGACCATGCTATACCATTGCTGGGCCTTCAACCTGGATGGTGACTTTTCCTTCTTGGAGACGGAAGCGTGGGAGTCCATCCTGGGGAAGTTCAAAGTTCGCCTCCAACAAGAGGCGCCCTTTGAGACCGGGGAGACTCCGACTACAACTGAGCAGGACGGCGAGGGGGTGACTTCATCAGAGCGGCCTGGCGGGGCTTAGGAATTTTCTCCTTCTCCTTTATCGTTTATATTTTTTTTTTGTAACTTTATATTATGACGTTTTTTAACCTCGAGACAATTGATTTCTTCAACTTTATTTTAATTGATTTACATATTTTTGCCTCTATCTTATTTCTTTTCTATGCATTTGGTAATAATCTTAGTTTCTATTGGTGTTGTGATTGACATCTTATGCTTTTCTAAGAAAAACATCTGTTAACCAACTTGAACCAACTTCTAATAGTTAAGTCCTGGTTGTATCCAGGACATTAATTTGAAAACTTAGTTCGTGTTAATCCTTTATCGGTATCTCGTGCTTTTTAAGAAAAACATCGATCAATCGATTTGAACTAACTTCTAAGTTTTAGGACCTGGTTATATCTAGGACGTTAATTTGAAAACTCAGTTCGCGTCAATCCTTTATCAATGTCTCGTGCTTTATAAGGAAAACATCGATCAATCGATTTGAACTAACTTCTAAGTTTTTTAGGACGGCCTAGTTATATCCAGGATACAACTTAGTTTGCATTAATCCTTTATTGATATCTCGTGCTTTTCAAGAAAAACATCGATCAACCAATGTGAATTAACTTCTAAGTTTTTTGGGACGGCCTGGTTATATCCAGGATACAACTTAGTTTGCGTTAATCCTTTATCGATATCTTGTGATTTTCAAGAAAAGCATCGATCAACCAATGCGAATTAACTTCTAAGTTTTTTGGTTGACCTGGTTATACCTAGGGCATATGCCCCCCAAGTAACTAGGGAAAGGTCTTTCGTGGTTACTTAACTTTACATCCACAAACATACACAATAATGTAAAAAGATTTAATTCTCATTACTTTATAAACAAAAGACGACCTTTTTGATTATGCCTTACAAAGGTATCATTGATAATATTTCTTCAAATGGATAGCGTTCCATGTTCGTGGGACTGCTTCTCCATTAAGCCGAGCTAACTTGTAGGTTCCCTCTTTTATGACCTCGGTTATTTGGAAGGGCCCTTCCCATTTTGGTCTCAATACTCCGTCTTTGGGATCCTTACTGGCTAAGAAGACTCTTCTAAGGACCAGGTTGCCAACACTAAAGGCGCGTTTTCTGACTTTTGAGTTGAAATAACAAGTGATCTTTTGTTGATAATGCACGAGCTATAGCAGTGAATCTTCTCGTCTTTCATCAATCAGGTCGAGGGATGCGCAGAGCAATTCGTGATTGCGGTCCTGGTGAAATGCCTGGACTCTATGCGAGGCTACCTTTACTTCGACAGAAAGGACTGCCTCACTCTTGAAAGCCAGGGAGAAAGGAGTATGACCTGTCGGCGTTCGATGTAAGGTCCGGTATGCACAGTACCTGGGGGAGCTTTTCTGGCCAGACTCCCTTGGCTTCGTCCAGAATTTTCTTAAGGCTTTCCTTTAGCGTCTTATTGACGGCCTCGACCTGCCCATTTGCCTGGGTATAGGCCACGGAGGAGAAGCTTTTAACAATGTCGTGCCTCTCACAGAATTCGGTGAAGAGGTTGCTATTGAACTGCGTTCCATTATCCGATACAATCTTCTTTGGCAGCCCAAATCGGCAGATAATGCTCTTGACCACGAAGTCGAGGACTCTTTTTGAAGTGATTGTTGCCAGGGGCTCTGCTTCTGCCCACTTGGTGAAGTAGTCGATAGCTACCACCGCGTAATGAACTCCTCCCTTTCTAATAGGGAGGGTACCAACTAGGTCAATCCCCCAGACCGCGAATGGCCATGGGGACGAGATCATCTTCAGCTCAGGTAACTGTGGTGAATCGCTGGCACTTGTCACATTTTTTGATGTAGGAGATCGAGTCCTTTGACAGAGTTGGCTAGTAATATCCTTGCCTTAAGATCTTCAGGGCCAAGCTTTGCCCCCCAGTGTGATCTCCGCAAAAACCCCAGTGCACTTCCTGCAAAATGGTCTTCGCTTCACTTGGCAGAACACACCGTAGGAGAGGCAGAGAGTGTCCACGCCGGTATAATATCCCATCTACCACTGTATACCTTGGATCCTGGTAAAGTACCCGCCTTGCATCATTTTTCTCTTCAAGTAACTTTCTTGCTGTGAGATATTCGAGGATGAGGGTCATCCAGATCGGTCTGGCGTCAATCATCTCGACCTCTGCCCCGACTTCCTCTATGCTTGGTTTCTCCAAGAACTTTACTGGCACTAACCCCAAAGTCTCCGTCTCCCCGGAGGTAGAGAGCTTTTCCAGGGCATCCGCGTTGGCATTATGCTCCCGAGGTATCTGCTCGATTGAGCCACACTCGAATGCAGACAGCTCGCTCTTTACCTTGGCCAAGTAAGCAGCCATCTTGATTCCTCGTGCTTGGTATTCACCTAGCACTTAGTTTACCATGAGCTGGGAATCGCTATAACACTGAACAGAGCTTGCCTTCAGCTCCTGGGCCACCCTTAGCCCGGCCAGTAAAGCTTCGTATTCAGCCTCATTGTTGGACGCTTTGAATCCGAATCTCACCGCCGAGTGGAATCGATGTCCTTCCGGGGATATCAAAATGATTCCAGCCCCGGAGCCATTCTCGTTAGACGAGCCATCTACGAAGACCTTCATTGAGGTCTGGACTAAGGAGGCCTGGGCTATGGCGGTCTGGGTTGAATCTTCCACAGGATCTTCTCGGAATCCTGTGCATTCTGCCACAAAATTAGCCAGGGCCTGGCTTTTTACTACAGTTCGCGGTATGTACAAAATCTCGAACTGGCTGAGCTCAATAGCCCACTTCAACAGACGTCCCGATGCTTTAGGTTTTTGCAAAACCTGCCTTAAAGGCTGATCGGTTATGACATGTATTGAGTGGGACTGGAAATACAGCCTGAGCTTTCGGGAGGCCCTAATGAGACAGAAAGCCATCTTTTCCATCAATGGATACTGAGACTCAGCTCTGAGAAGTTTCTTGCTGATGTAATAGAATGGCTTCTGAGACCGGTCTTCTTCTCAGACTAAGACAGCGCTAGCTGCATCTTCTGTGACAGCTAGGTAAAGGAAAAGAGGCTCTCCTGTCGTTGGTTTGGACAATACGGGCAGCTTGGCTAAGTGTGCTTTCAGATCGAGGAAGGCACGTTCGAACTCCTCGGTCCACTCGAACTTCTTATTCCCCTGGAGCAGGTTGTAGAATGGCAAACACTTGTCGATAGATTTAGAGATAAACTGATTAAGGGCCACCACCCTTCTTGTCAGACCTTGAATGTCCTTTCACGACTGAGGTGAGGGCATCTCGAGCAGCGACCTGATCTTATCGGGGTTTGCCTCGATCCCTCTGGTATTGACAATGAAACCTAGGAATTTCCCCGATGCGACCCCGAAAGTGCACTTCTGTGGGTTAAGCCTCATGCCGTATTCTCTCAGTATCTTAAAGCATTCCTCCAGGTCGGAAACATGGTTATCGGCAGTTTTTGACTTGACCAGCATGTCATCAACGTACACTTCCATGTTCTTCTCGATCTAGTTGGCAAACATCCTATTTACCAACCTCTGGTATGTAGCTCCGGTGTTCTTCAGCCCGAAGGGCATGACCTTGTAACAATAAACATTAGTTGGCGTCATGAAGCTAGTGTGTTCCTGGTCTGCTGAGTTAATGGCGATCTGATTATAGCCCGAATACGCATCCATAAAGGACATGAGCTCGTGCCCTGCCGTGGCGTCTACCAATTGGTCGATCCTCAGCAAGGGGAAGCAATCTTTGGGGCAGGCTTTGTTCAGATCGGAGAAGTCGTTGCAGGTCCACCATTTCCCGTTGGGCTTTGGGACCAACACAAGATTGGCGACCCAGACCGGGAACTTAGCTTCTCAGATAAAGTCGCACTTTAAGAGCTAGGCTACTTCCTCTTATAGGGCTTTGGCTCGGGTTGTCCTAGGCGCCTCTGTTTCTGGGATTTCGCAGGCACGCTTTTATCCAAGTGGAGGGTGTGCATGAGGACGCTCGGACTGATCCCCACCATGTCTTCATGAGACCATGCGAACACGTCTAGGTTCTCCTGCAGGAACTTAATCAGCTCTGCCTTCCTTTCATCACATAGATTATTCCCGAGCTTTACCATCCGCGAGGGATTTTGTTTATCGATATTTACCTCCTCGAGCTCTTCGATAGCTTGGAGCTCGGATTTATCCTCGCTGTTATCCAAAAAATTGGCATTGATGACATGGCAAGTGATCCCTGGACACGTGGCTGACATCTGGAGGAACTCTGCTAGTGTATCAACCAGAAGACGTATTAGAAGCAGTAAACAGCCCAGTCTTACCTGCGACCAGTCTGGTCGATGGTTCCGCATGCAATGTAATATTACTGTAGAGATCTTTGTAGATCCCGAATTTAACTCACACAATCTCTTGAATATCCGGTTATTTAGGAGAGAATATCGAAAAAAAATTCATGTAATCCCCCTTGAGCCTATAAATAGGAAAAGATAGCTCAAGGAAGGGACTTTTGGCTTTTGAATTATTTGAGACTAGAATAATCCTCCTTGGAATATTGTATTGTTCTTCAAAGGTTAGTGAAACTCATTGAACCCTTGTTCTTTGATCACTCCTTTGATTCTCATATCAATAACAATCTAAGTGGACGTAGGTCATTACCAGATTCTGGGGCCGAACCACTATAAAATATCGTGTTCTTATTATTTTTTGTCATTACGTTCTTTTTAACTCAGTCATTCACATCAAGCATATTATGACTCCGTGTCAGTTGACCAAATTCTGGATCAACATTCTGGTGCTTTCATTAAGAGCTTGATTTATCATTGTTGAGAAAACCAATGGCGAAAACCGCAAGGAAAGCTGGACAGGCGGCTGCCGCTGCACCATCAAACCCACCTCCTCCTCCTGCAAGCGTGGCTGAGGATGAGCCACATTTTGACTTTGAGGAGGAAGAAATGTATGATGCGACGCTGAAAAGTACCCTGAGCCACATTTAGACTTTGAGGTGGAAGAAATGGATGATGCGACGCTGAAAAGTACCCTGGGAGCGTTGCAGGAAGAGCTGGCTAACCTGAGAGCCAGTCAAGAGACTGCTGCCGAAGTTATGGCGCGGCAGCAGCAGGAGATTGAACGGCAGCGCGTGGAGTTAAGAGAAAGGCAGGCGGAGATGGACTGCCGCCAGAGCGAAGCCATGGCAGCCTTGCAACTGGCTAGGAATCAGGCCGCACCTGTCTCGCAGCCTGACCAACCTGTCAATGGGCCACCCCAGAGGGGTCCTAATCCTAGCCCACTAATCCAGCCTTCGAGTCCGCAAAGGCCCGAGCAGCCTTAGGTGCCCCATGACGATGTTCCACTGGACCCTGAGGCACAGCCACCATCCCCAGCTGCTCGAGGTAATCCCCCGCCACAGAGGCAGAATAGGGCCGAACATCAGCCTCGTAGTCCTAGACGCCGTAGGGGCGATGAGCCAAACCTATTGAACAGAGGTCAGTATCCTCCTAGTAACAGGAGGAATTCAGAGTTAGGCTCTGCGGTCAGGGGTCCCCCACGACATGATGATGCCCAGGGACACAATGACCAGTGCAGGCCGCCCTCTAACGTTCCGGACGTTTCTGCTAGGGATGGAAATCGAGGGAACAGTCGATCCCACCATAGCCAATCGAGGTTCAGAGATGGCCATGGGTATAATGAGGTCGACTCAGGCAAGGGAAATGCTGGTAGGAGGAATGAAGAAAGAGGTAGAGGTGGGAGCCAGATACCTCAAGATGACCAGCCCAATGGGCGAGATGCTGGGGGGCAGCCCAGGCAGAATAATGTCTTCAATTGGCTCGGGGGTAGCGAGCAACGGAGAAGAGACGAGGATCTGAGAGATGTACTCAATGATCGCCGCGAGAGGCACTGCGAGAAAATTCCCCCAGCAACAGAGGCCACAGCAATTCCTGCCGCTGTACAGGCCCAGATAGATGCCCTCAACCAGGCAGTGCAACAGCTGGTCGGGGAAAGGACATCTTACATCGACCACGATAGGAGGAAAGGCACTCCTTTCGTTCAAAGGATTTCTATGGCAGAGACTCCTAGCAAATTTAAAATGCCTACATTACCAAATTTTTATGGGTACGGTGACTCGATATCTCACGTTAATAAGTATGAGATATAGATGGATATTCAGAAAGTGTCTGAAGACGCTCGGTGCAGGATCTTTCCTGCAACACTTTCTGAGGCCGCGCGAGAGTGGTTTTTTAAGTTCCCTCTCGCAAGCATAGTTTCCTGGGAAATGTTCATAAGGGAGTTCTACGGACAGTTCTACGCAGGTCATGTGCATCCGACCGAAGCAAACCAACTGGCTGAAATTCGCCAGCAGGATGGAGAATCAGTGAAGGACTACATCCAGCGCTTTATGTGAGCAGCGGCTGGAGCAAAAACGGTGGGGGACGAAGGCAAAATGATGGCCATAACCGCAGGGGTTAGGCGTCGTTCCCCCCTCTGGAAAAGCCTCTGAAAGGAAGGAGTTAGAACTACCCAGGAATTCTTGGACCGGGCTGATCGTTACATCAAGCTCGAAGATGCCATTGCCGAAGATGGAAAGCCTTCTGGCAAGGATAAGAAAGCAGTCGAGCCTGCCAAAGCCGCCAATGGGTCAAAACCTAACGGCAATGGCAAAGGCAACGGGAACGGCAGCGGCAATGGCAAGAATGGTGGAAAACGGGCGTATAAGGAGCCTTCCACCTCTGACAATAAACGAGCGAAGGGTAACCGTTATGAACCATGGTTCACTAACTACACCGCCCTCGTTGAGTCTCGGGGAGAGGTTTATCAGGCCACAAGTTCTAGTGTGCCTTATAAAAAACCTGGCCCCATTCGAAAAGATATTTCGAAGAGGGACACTACCAAGTTCTGTCGTTACCATAACGACTACGGACATGACACCAACGAATGCAACCAGCTGAAAGACGAAATCGAGTTCCTTATTAGACAAGGACACTTGAGAAGATACGTACGGGCCTCGGGAAATTCCCAACGAGAAGCTCTGGGTAGCAACGAGCAGGCTCCCACGCGCCAACGCTCGCCACCCTTACAACATGCCCCTGTGATTGGCACATTATTGACCATTTGTGGAGGCCCGCACCTCGCGGGAAATAGCGGAAAGGCCAGGGAACTAAATTCTCGCACCCTGCGCCACGACCAGGACATCGAGATGATGACTGTGGAGGACCGTGCACCAAAAAAGGCTCGGTCAGAAGAAGGCGGAATAACCTTCTCTGATGGCGATGCCCAACACGTTCGGTTCTCGCATTCTGATCCGCTAGTCGTGGATATCCAAATGGCCAACATGATGGTAAAGAGAGTGCTGGTCGATACAGGAAGTTCAGTGAATATCCTGTATAAGTCTTCGTTGGAACTCATGAAATTGACCGTTAAGGACTTGGAGCCTTGCAACCAAACGATATACGGCTTCTCTGGGGAAGGACTCGCCCTCGTAGGATTAATCAGACTACCAGTGACGACAGGTACAGCGCCTGCTACCAGGACATTACTCGCTACTTTTGTGGTGGTCGATTGTCCTTCGGCGTACAATGCCGTCATTGGGAGGCCTATACTGGTTGATCTACGGGCCGTCATCTCTATGTGGCACTTGGCCATGAAGTTCCCAACAGACGCAGGGGTAGGACGCATGTTGGGGAACCAGAGGGAAGCCAGGGAGTGCTACAACGCCTCAATCACATAGGCGAAGAATGGAACGCCAAAGAGCACTACCTCAGATAGGTTGCAGATGGCAGTTGATACACAAGCCCAATCCGGTGATGGAGTCACCAAATAGGGTGTTGCCCAAAGTGAGGATAGAGATCTAGATCCTCACTTTGGGAATTTTGAAGAAAACGTTGGACCCGTCGAGGACCTGGAGGAGGTCCAACTCGACAAAAAAGACCCGACCAGAGTAGTAAAGGTTGGGAAAAACCTAGAGCCCACCACGAAGCACGCACTAGTGGAATTTTTGCGAAAGAACCAGGTGGTTTTTGCCTGGTCACACAAAGACATGGCTGGGATAGATCCTGCTGTTATCAGCCATATCCTGAATATAGATAAGACTTTTCCACCCGTGCAACAAAAGAGAAGGCTGCTCGATAAGGATAGATCGCGAGCCTTAAAGGAAGAAGTTGAAAAATTAAAGGAGAATGGGTTCATCAGGGTGGCATTCTATCCATCGTGGGTCTCCAATCCAGTGCTGGTCCCCAAGCCTAACGGCAAATGGCGAACCTGCGTGGATTTCACAGACCTCAATAAAGCCTGCCCAAAAGACTGCTTCCCACTCCCAAGAATCGACCAGCTGGTCGATGCTACTGCAGGACACGAGATCCTCTCGTTCATGGATGCATATTCGGGCTACAACCAGATTAGCATGCATCCCCCCGACGAGGATCACACCAGCTTTCGGACCGATACGGGCTTATACTGTTACAAATTCATGCCCTTTGGACTGAAAAACGCAGGTGCGACTTACCAACGGCTAGTCAATCACATGTTTAAGGAGCTGATCGGAGTAAACATGGAGGTATACGTGGACGACATTCTGGTAAAGTCTAGAAAGGTAGAAGGACATGTAAGGGATTTACAAGAGTGCTTTGATGTATTGAACAAATACCAAATGAAGTTAAATCCCCTCAAATGTTCCTTCGAAGTTGGATCAGGGAAGTTTTTGGGGTTCATTGTAAATTCAAGAGGAATCGAGGCCAACCCCGACAAGATAAAGGCCCTGATCGACATGAAATCACCAGAAAGGATCAAAGATGTACAAAGTTTAACCGGGAGAATCGCAGCCTGTTGTGAATTTTCTAACGTTTAAAATATGTGCAAGTATACACAATCGGCAACAAGTAATACAGTGACAAAGCGTCAAAGTTCGTATCCACAGGGACTTTTCAACTAAATTAATGTAAAATCAACCAAAAACCGTTTATAATACAGGAACCAAATCAAGAGAAAGGTTGTGTAATTAATTATGAAAATAAATGCAAATGAGCAAATTAATTCAACTAAAGATCAGATATTAAAATGAAAGAATTCTGGGTGGATTTCAGATATGAGAAAAATAGATTTAGGTGGTTAATTCCCCTCGGTACGTTCCAGTTGCTACAGCAATGGCTCAGCAATGGGTCAGCAATTTATGTCAGAGTTAACAGATTTCGTAAACCCAGTGAGTTTTTCCCAAAACTTACTATCTATTGTTTATAACCTCCCTCAATACATTCCTGTATTAAAACAGACGATAAACAATCCATCAAGCACCAAATCATTAGGTTATGCAAGGCAGCAAAATAGTCCTATTCCACTACTAAAAATCACCTAAAACTAGGTAAGTTTCTTGCATCAATTGAATGGGTTCAGCTAGACTTTCCTTTTCCAAGTTAGATCTAACTTAATAAATGCTAAATATGGCCAGTAATTAACATTCAATTAACATTACAGCACATTCAATTGAACTATGACATAAACAACTTCACCATGCATTCAAAATATTAATTCATACAAAGGGTTCATAACCACCCAAATCCTCAAAAGCTTAGTTCATAACTGAAATTATAAAAACATAACTAGAACTTAAAAGTTCCATAGAGTATGAGCAGAAAAACTAGATAGGAAATTAATACAAAAGGAGAGGTGAAGATTAGAGAAAGAGATGAGTGATGAGCTCAAGTCCTCCTTTAGAGCGTCTGCCTTCTTCTCCTCTGCTTGGTACTATTTTTTTCTTCTCCTTTTTTTCTCTGTACTTCTCTCTGAAAAATATGCAGCCAAACTTGAATGATAAAAATGGGTCTCCTCCAATATTTCGGCTGGGCCTTTCTTCTTAGGGTACTTTGCTTTACCCTAATAGGAAAGTCAATTCCCACTTTGTCCTCCAAGTGCCATATCACCCAGCTGACTTAAGTTATTAAAATTCTAGCCACATAGGCGCTGATTTTACTCATTAAGTCCAGCTGTCTTCTAGCCACGTCACCTGCCTGATCCCTTAAATTGCTGTGTGGTGATGCTACAGCATTGAAGTAGCAACACGTCCCTTTCAGAATTCGTTTTTCCCCTTGCTTCCAGCAGTTCCCTTTCGCCTATTTTGTAAGCTTCCTTTCCTGATTAATACAACACAGTATTTTACATAAAAACACTGAAAAATATTACAATATATAACTAATTCTTACATGGACTCACTACCTAGAATAATACACTAAAACTAACAAATTTACAATAAACAAGGACTCATTACTCTTTTTAATTTGAAAAGCCAGTTCAAAGATTATAAGAATAACTCTAAATCCAAGAGTTATCACAGCCCTAAGTAGATTTATTTCGAAGTCAACAGACAAGTGCGTCTCTTTCTTCAATCTACTTAGGGGAAATAAGAAGTTTGAATGGACAGGAGACTGCGAGCAGGCATTCCAGGCCTTGAAAGCTCATATGGCACAGCCTCCCATCCTATCAAAACCAATCGAAGGAGAAACTTTGTTTCTTTACCTGGCAATTACTGAAGTTGCTGCTAGCGCGGTGCTGGTGTGAGAAGAAGAAGGCGTACAAAAAGCAGTCTACTATGTTAGCAAAAGACTGATCGGGGCAGAATTGAGATATCCACCAATTGAGAGGTTAACATATTGCTTAATCCTGGCCTCTAGGAAGTTGCGCCCATACTTCCAAGCCCATCCTATCATAGTTTTAACTGACCAGCCCCTGTGGCAAGTCCTCCAAAAACCAGAGGCGGCTGGGCGATTATTAAAATGGGCAGTCGAACTAAGGCAGTTCGATATAACTTATTCATTGCGAGCAGCAGTAAAGGGACAAGTCTTGGCCAATCTTATTGCAGAATTCACCGAACTCCCAGACAGCGAACAGTGCGAACAGCCTAAAGCGCCTGAGCCTCAAGACAAAGCTCCTTCATGGAAGTTATTCACGGATGGGTCATCCAACGAATCCCACGCTGGAGCGGGAGTGATATTGATAACACCGGAAGGGCATCGATTTCACTGCGCCATCAGGTTCGACTTCACCGCATCAAATAATGAAGCCGAATAAGAAGCACTCCTCGCTGGATTGAGAATGGTGAAAGACATGAGCATAAAGACGCTTGATATTTACAGCGATTCCCAGCTGGTGGTGAACCAGGTTCTAGGAGAATATCAAGCGCGAGGCTTAAAAATGGTGGCCTACTCGAATAAAACAAAAGACCTGCTAGCCCAGTTCACGGAGTACACCCTCCAGCAAATTTCGCGAGATCAGAACTCAAACGCAGACGCCTTAGCCAAACTCGTGAGCACGAAGGATGCTTACACTTTGAACATTGTGCCAGTGGAAAGACTGAGTAAGCCAAACATACAAGCGGTTGAGACCAATATGGAGATTCGAATGGAGGATACATGGATGGCACCTTACTTGGAGTATCTGACGAACGGTGTGCTACCAGCAGATAGAAACAAAGCCAGAACTCTACAAAGGCGAGCCACTAGATACATATTGGTCGATGGTGTTATGTACCGAAGAGGATATTCAATTCCATTACTCAGATGCGTTACACCAGAAAAAGCTAAGGAACTCATGAAAGAGGTGCATGAAGGCTTCTACGGGGATCACACTGGGGGCAGAGTTTGGCAAAGAAGATTTTGAGGCAAGGCTACTTCTGGCCGACTATAAACGAAGAATCGATGGAGTTCTACGAAGATGCGATAAATGTCAAAGGTTTTCCAAGATTCCACGAGCAGCTCCAAATGAATTGAAATAGATGCAAAGTCTGTGGCGCCCTGATTGTTTTTCCAGAAGTTGTAAAAACACCAGAGCGTCGGGTTCTTATACCTTTCCAGATTCTTGGAGTTGTCAAGCTTCAACTGCTCCACTTGGCTCTCAAGAGTGGCGATGGCCTCGTCCTTGGACTTGAGCTCCTCACCCAGTCGCTTGCATTCTCGAAATCGGACTCGGCTGGCCTCTTGATACTCCTCTCTCTGCTTTATTATAGCTACCTTCGAAGCTTCAATCTCTGATAGCTTTGTCACCGCAACATCCCTCTGCTGAACGATCGCCTCTAACTCCTTCGCATGCCTGGCCTCTGCAGCCGAGAGCTCCTCGGCTGCTTTCACTTGGTACCTCTCGATGGCCTTTGCCCGAGCCTGGTCGATAGAGGCTTGGGCATGGGTACGAGCAGCAGTTGCAGACAGCAAAGCCTGTGAACGAAGGAAAAAGTTAGAGCCTGTTGCAAGGAAGGAAAGGCAAAGGCTAGAGAGATGAAAAATGCTTACGCTGGAAATTTCGTTCAGGGTCCTGTTCAGAATTTGGTCCACCCCCATACTCTCTGCCTCAACCATTGCATCCTTGACACGGTCGTTCTTCATGATGTGTGCAAGGCGGTCTTTGGCTGCTCGTAAGGCGCGACTCGAGAGTTTGGCCCCAAGAGTTTCTTCCCGCTTGTTTTGTTCCCTGGTGGGCGCAGCCGGGGGGTTTGTCGGAGCAGGAGGAGTCTCCTTCTCAGCAGCAGCCGAAGGATGAGCATAAGTTTGCCCAGTTGGCACGTCCTTGGAAGGATCTTCTGTTCGACTCTTTTTGGCAGGTCCCTGGCTGGTTTCGCCGTTGTGTCTCCTTGACGACTTTCGCCGGAGCTGAGGAACTTCCTCTTCCTCCTCAGCCTGGTATAGGTCGAAGACGTTGGGAGTGGCCATATCTGCATACAAGTAAACACATGCAAAGGGTAAGATAAAGGAAGATGAAAACTCTTTATCCAACGAAAAAGAAGGTCACAAAGTTAATACCCGAGCTACAACTACTGGTCGCTATACTATTGACTCTATTAGTCACACACTCACTATCTGGCACGAAGAAGTTTGGCCCTAGATTTGGAGTATATGTAAAGTTTCCCTCTCCATCAAACAAGTGACAGGGAGTTGGCAAGCTATTTAAAAGCAAAATAACTTTACCGTTCTCATCAGAGGATTCCCCCAAGTCCACAACCGGCTCTTTGGCCTTTTTTTCCCCTTGCCTTGGGGAGCAGAAGGCCTTTCTGTGGAAGGATTGCCTGTGGGCTCCCTGATTGTAACCCCCATCGGCCTCCTTCGAGGAGGGGACGCAGGAGGTTGCTGCTCGGGAACCCCCTCGGCAGTGGCATCGGCTACCACGGGTCCTTTTGTTTCATGGCGAGGAGCCAGGAGGCCAGACAGCCTCAGGTTTTCATCAGTAACCAGGGACTTGACGCTTTTTCCTGCGTCTGTCATCCTGGCCAATGCATTGGACCTCAACACCATGTCTGGTGTTGGGGTCGGACGTAACCATGGGCCTGAAAGACAAAGTATAGTTTGAGAAGAATGAAGGGAGACTCTTTGATTAAAAGTATCGACCAGTAAAAGACAGCACTTACCTCCTCGAGCAAAGGCCAGGTTGTTGCTGGTTATGTCCGGAGTAAGGAAGTACTCTTTACTGTACTGCCCCATGTTGGATATGTGCATAGTGTCACTCAGGAACGTCCAGTTTGTCTCCTGGTGACAAAGATGGAAGAAACCCATCCCTTATTGTTGCGGGTTAGATTTAAGGTCGAAAAGATAACTGACCTCGTGGGGAGTAGGTTCTGGCCACTTTTTAAGTTTGTACAAGATATAGAGTGCGGCCAGCATTCTATATCTGTTTGGAGTAATTTGGAAAGGGGCGACATCGAAATAATTAGCCACCCCCTGATAAAAAGGATGTAGAGGGAGGATAGCCCCCGCCTCTATGTGATACCAAGACCAGGCACTGTATACACCTCCGGGAAGGTTAGCCCTTTGGTCTGCAGCAGGAATTTTAAGGGTAACCCCTGTGAGCGGATACTTCCTGAGATAGTTGGCAACCATCCGAGGAGTGACTAGGCTGGTCGGGGAAAAATACCACTCGACATCAGGCAGATTCTGATGGCGAGGGCAGGCTCTAGTTTGGATGTTAGGGTCAGGAGCAGGATTGTTTCAGCCACTGGTCGAAGGAACCCTAGCCTGAGAATCAGGCTGGGCAGAAGGGTTTGGACTATCGTCGGATTCAGGTCTTTTCTTGTCTACGGATTTGGAACGAGCCATTTGAGGAGGAGAAGGACGAGGTCTGGACAAGGATCGAGAAAAAGGAATCTCATGGATTTGGTCAGTCGGTTGTTCTTCGCCTTCGAGCAGCTGGGCGAGAAGATCGTCGTCGATGGGTCGTTCACCTCCCCACAAATCTGGCATCAAGGTCTGCAAACAGAAGAATGGGGAGGTGAGGATAGAGAATTTTTAAAGGCATTTTTAGAAGAACGCTGATCGAGTATAAAAGTCGAGCTTTTATACAACAGCATTCTAACAAAAAGCTAAATCTTTCCACAAGAACAGTTTGAGAAACGGGTCAAAGGGTGAAAGTAAAAAGTTTTTCAAAAAAGCTTTTTCAACTCCCCTTAGGGCGGGAAAAACCTATTTTCCAACTAGCCTAAAGATCAAATTTTTACTTCGATCTTACGTCCTAAAAGTATGATCCCAACTATTAAACTAACTCGTAACCTTTTTCGCCTACAAGACATTCTACTCACAAAGATGGTCAACACACAAAAGCATGCATTATGAAAATTTGAAGCATAAGGATTCAAAAACTTACCAAAAAGATGGTCGTGGGGATTGGTAAAGAGTCTTCGGAAATCAAGGAACTCTCGGGCTGAGTCTTGAAAACGTAGAAGAACGGTCTCCGGGAGAAGATTGAAGCTCTGGTTTTTAGGGTTTCTTGAAAAGGCAATGGCGTGCGTAAAAAGAAAAAGGGAAGTTTGGAGATGTTATATAAGTTTGTCTGTGGCATAAAAAAGGTGTAATCATCAGTTTCCCTTTTTCGAAGTATGGGGAAGCGGAATAGCCGTCGAATTATTACTGGGGAACCGAAAAGTCATGATTAGACAGGAGTAGGTTGCTTTTTCCAAGAACACACGAAGGGTTCTGACACGTATGGCGAGGTTACCGAAGAGTCGTTCGCTCAAAAGTTTATTTATTGCTCGTAATAAATAAACTTGGGGGCAAATGTTATCCAAAAAATTGGCATTGATGACGTGGCAAGTGATCCCTGGACACGTGGCTAACATCTGGAGGAACTCTGCTAGTGTATCGACCAGAAGACGTATTAGAAGCAGTAAGCAGCCCAATCTTACCTGCGACCAGTCTGGTCGATGGTTCCGCATGCAATGTAATATTACTGTAGAGATCTTTGTAGATTCCGAATTTAACTCACACAATCTCCTGAATATCCGGTTATTTAGGAGAGAATATCGAAAACAAATTCATGTAATCCCCCTTGAGCCTATAAATAGAAAAAGATAGCTCAAGGAAGGGACTTTTGGCTTTTGAATTATTTGAGACTAGAATAATCCTCCTTGGAATATTGTATTGTTCTTCAAAGGTTAGTGAAACTCATTGAACCCTTGTTCTTTGATCACTCCTTTGATTCTCATATCAATAACAATTTAAGTGGACGTAGGTCATTACCAGATTCTGGGGCCGAACCACTATAAAATATCGTGTTCTTATTATTTTTTGTCATTACGTTCTTTTCAACTCAGTCATTCACATCAAGCATATTCTGACTCCGTGTCAGTTGACCAAATTCTGGGTCAACACTCTCCTATTCTGGGGTCGATATCATCACTTAAGATGATATTTTCCCCTTTGGCATTCTGAGGTTTTTCAATCTCAGGATTAGGCACAAGTTCCTGAGATTCCTCATTTCCGCCCTTGACGGTCATCGTTAACTGCCCGGGTTTTAATTTTCCCTTCATAGAAATGCTGTAGTATTCCCTGGCAGCAAGTTGATCACCACGGACCGTGCATATCCCCGAGGAAGAGGGGAATTTTAACGCGAGGTGGCGGATGGAGGTAATGGCTTCAAACGCTATTAGCGTAGGTCGATCCAAAATGGCATTGTACGCGGCGGGACAATCGATGACCACAAACTCGGGGAGTTTCGACACTGTCCGAGGTCCCTCTCCCAAGGTGATCACCAGCTATATCGTTCTTATTGCCATCAATCCTTCTCCAAAGAATCCGTATAGCATCATGGAGGTGTCTTTCAGCTCGGTGACAGACAAACCCATCTTCTCCAGCGTTGACCAGAACAGTAGGTTTACCGAGCTCCCATTATCGACCAGTACTCTCCTAACCCTCCGATTAGCGAGCTGAACGGCTATGACCAGAGGGTCGTTATGAGGGAACTGGACGTGGCTGGCATCTTCTTCAGTAAATATGATTGGTTGCCTCTCCAATCGTTGTTTCTTTGGGAGATGCTGCTCAAGGACGAACTCCACTCCGTTATGAGCCTTAAGTTCGTTGACGTATCTCTTTTGGGCACCTCTGCTAGTGCTAGCCAGATGGGGACCTCCAGAGATCGTGGAGATCTCTCCTCCTATCACAGGAGGAGGGACGTCCTAATCTACCCGAGACCCAGGTTGACTTATCGAGACTTCCGGAGCTGGATGACCGACGGGAACTCTATTCTGCACATACTGAGCCAAGGGTCCGGCTCTGATGAGAGTCTTGATCTCATCCTTCAGGTGCCTACAATCATCGGTATTGTGGCCAATTTCATTGTGGAACCGACAAAACTTGGAAGGGTCTCGTTTACTTTTATGGCGCTTCAACGGTTCCGGCTTCTTCTAGGGGAGGCGAACAGAATTTGCTAGGAAGATGTTCTCCCTAGAATGGGTGAGCTCGGTATAAGTCGCGTAGACCGGCTTAAATTTTTCTACGGACTTGTTCTTCTTTGGGCCGTGTTGGTTGCCCTCGTTGCTCCCCTTTCTCTTGCCTCCACCAAACTGGTTATTCTGTGTACCGATTTGTGTCGCTGCCACGACGTCCGTTCCCACTCCAGTGGGCTGCTCGGGGGCCTGGCTGGTTCCCGCAGCTGATGCTCACGCCTTCTCCAGGTTTATCCATCCCTGGGCCCTATTTAGGAATTCATTTATGGTGCTGACTCCCTTCCTCTGTATCTCTTCCCAGAGTCCTCCTCTGACAAGGATCCCAGTCCTCAAAGCCATGAGCTTAGAGCTGTCATCTGTGTCTCTGGCCCGAGCAGCGATGTTTGCGAATCTGCTCAGGTAAGCCTTCAGAGGCTCGTCACGTTGCTGCCTTACGTTTTCCAGGGTATCGGCCTTGACGTGGGCAGCCTGGGAAGCTCGGAATGCTCTCTTGAAGTCAGCAGAGAAAGTTTTCCACGAGCTGATTGACTGCTTCTTACTCTGTTTGAACCATTGTCTGGCCGACCCAATCAAGGTGGAAGGAAATATTAGACATCTCAGCTCAGGACCAATGTTGTGGGCCATCATTAGGGTGTTGAACATACCCAAATGATCTGACAAGTCCCCATCTCCGTTGAACTTGGACAAGTGCGGCATACGGAAACCAGGTGGATATGTCGTTGCTGCTATGTTGGGGGCGAAGAGCTTAAATTCGTCCCCTGAATCATACTCATCTTTTTCTTTTTCTGATAAGAGCTTCCTCATTAGCTCCTCCATCTGAGTCAGACGCTCAAGGGTTTTGTTCTGACTTCCTTGGTTGTTCCGGGCCTGTTCAACAACTCCAGATCCATTGTACGCGTTTGGCGGGTTATTGTCCCTCTTATCTTGAGATAGGTTATTTGGGACGTTCCCGCTATCACGTTCTACGGACGGGTCTTCCCTTTGGTGAGCACGGCTGCCGTTTCCCACTGGGTCTCCCCTTTGAGAGTTTAGACGATCTCGGAGGTCGCCCCTCGGGGCGGCCTGAGGACTTTGTGTCGAGCTCAAGCATTGGCGCAGGTCTCCGCCGGAGAGGTCAATTCGACGACTTCCGGTCCAATAGCTCCCATTTGAGAAGCTCGAAGCCCGCCTCTGGGGATGAGGATTCGGAACTTCCCTGGGCGCCCGACTACGATGGGAAGGTCCGACGGAAGGAGGATTTCTCCTACTGCTCCCATGAGCCGGAATGTCTCGAACTGTCCGGGGAGGAGACGGGTATATTATTGGTGAAGGAGGATGCCTAACTAGGGATGCGATCCTAGTCCCGTCAAGGCGGATCAAGTTAGTTCGCGGCCGCTCCACTCTACCATCCTCTGCGTTCTGTGCTCGACGATTTGACCGAGGTGCAGGACGGCTGGCCGGGGCGGGCTGTCATTGCGAGCCCTCCCCGGATCTCCTTTGCGAGCTTCCTTGAGCCCTCCTAGGTGCGCTTGAGGGCGGAAGTGAGCTGGGAGTTGAGGTCCAAACCGAACGGCTGTACTATTGCTCGGCCCTAGGAAGTTCCTCAAATGTGGTCTCCCGGTGGTGCGATGTGGGAGTAGAATTTGATGTTGGTGGTCTGACTGACCGCTGGGCCTGGACCGATTACCCCGGTGGGACTTATGAGTCTCGCCTTGCCTCTTTCCGACATTAGCGTCGGCTGTAAGAAGGGGTAGTCAGGCCAAAATCTCTTGAATTTACTGGTTAGCTTTCGTCAGTTGACTCCTCAACTGAGCATTTTCCATTTCTACCGCCGTGTTGAAATCTGGGTTCAGATTGGGTGGCCGGGGAGCCGAACTTCCAGTGTCGTCTTGGCCTATTGGATGCTTGCCCGGCCGTTGCTGAACCTCAGGGTTCTGATCATCGGACATGGCGGCATGATGGGCCTCCTGCCCATCATGTTGGTCCACCTCGTTACCATGTCTTGAGAGAGTGACTACCATGGTTGGGTATTTGTGATAGCACCAATCTAACAGCCTCTCAATGAAAGCACCAAACTATTGACGTAGTTCTTCGGCAACAGATAATAATAAGAATAAGGAGAGGGATTAGTGCTAAATAATGAACCGTAATAGATGAATGATCTCTTAGTAAAATTATAACTCGAATACTTTTTTAGGTGGTTCAAAGGTTAAAATCCTTCTAGTCCACCAGCCAATATTATTGATATCTCTCTGATATTCCTTACAGGGTATTTCTTTACAAAATAGAATCCAACCCCTTGCAACTCCCAGGGTCTTCATATTTATAGGGAGAGGGCACCTGGGGGTTGGCAAGGGAGGTCATCCCGTGACCTTCTTACCCATCATGTCACTTCTGTGACATTCATGATTAATTCCTAAAACCTGACAATGAAGTGTGGTCTAATCAATAGGTAAGGGGGATAATGGGCCACACGGCCCAACCCAGTCGTGGGTGCCTGAACACGCACGTTTATGCTGCGTGTCCGAGAATTCAGGGATGGATCAGACACGTGATGTCTGATATATGCACGTTTACATTGCGTGGTTGACTTTATAAAAGGTCAGAGGTGTCAACTCAAGCTCGTATCTCGAGCTTGACGTAGTCTCAGCGCATGGATATTTAGGGCGTACATTATTAATTTTGAATTAATTAAGTTTTTCTTTATATAAATGTGGGTTATTAATCTGGTAATTCAAATTGGATTTGAATTTAAATTTGTGATTATTCAAATAATTAATTGGAATTTGAGATAATTCTGATTGCATTAAGATTACTAGTTTTTTAGATATTTGTTTTAAATATTAATTTGAATAAATCAGTTTAAAAGATAATTTTAGATAATTATTTTTAAATGAATAATTAGAAGATGTTAAGTCACAAGCCCTGGAAAAGTATTTAAGATGAATGTATGTATATTAATGGATACGATGTTTAAAAATGTTTTAAATAAAAAATAATTGCAATCTCAATGTCCCACCTATTATGTTTTCACTGTGCATATTGAAAAACAGTTTCCAACAAGATCTAAGTTTACAAACTCAAAGAGAGAGAGAACATGAATGACCTTGGTGCCCTTAACACTCGTCACCCATCGTCACACACCTCGCATACTAATGTACTCGTCACTGAACCTCTATCATGTTGTCTCACCTTTGTCCGAGCTAAACCACGCCACTATCATTGAGAGAAAACAACGAGGAGAGAGAGAGGTGAAGCTCGCCGGTTACCTGGTAAAAACATTGAGAGAGATGGTGAGAAGGAGCAAGAAAGAGAGGAAGACAAAGACTATAGAGGGAGAGAAAGTGTGATGAGCGACTGTGAGGAAATGAGAGATAGCATTAGGGAAATTTGGGTGGTTTTGAAGGATAATGGGCTTCAACCAACCTATATTTTTTCTTTTTATACATATATATATTCATTAACTTCTGTTTAAAACAACTGCTAATGGGAATTATTAATAGCATCAATTAGTGAACCGATGTTATTTATATCAATTATTGTTGCTTTGACGTTATTAATAGCAATTATCATCAGTTTTATAGTGATGCTAATGGCTAAATTTGGTTGATAGCACCAGTGCAGTGGATAACTAACGCTTAAAAGAGATGCTAAAATGCATTTTTGTTATAGTCTATGTCACAAGCTTTTGTATCTTCTTCTAATTTAGCATCGAAATGTCACATTCACACTTGAACTCCCTTCAAAGTTTGATGAATGGTCTTCTCCCGAAGAATGTGCCTTCTTCCTCTCAAAGAAAGTCTTGAATGTGTCTTCTCCTGAAGATAATGCTTTCTTCCTCCCGATGAAATTTTTTGTTAAATCCTCTTCCGAAAATAGTGATTTCTTCCTCCTGAAGAAAGACTTGAACTATTTCACAAAGATAAACAACAATCGTAACTAGACTATGAAAATCCCTCTTAATATTACAAATGAGATACACAAAGGAATGGAAGAGAAGCAGATTTATGGGTGCTTGGACTAGTATTTATAGCTCAATGAACGTCCAAAACTAATCCAAAAAATTTGCAAGAAATCAAAGAGAAATATGCAACATTCCTTAAATAGAAAATTCTATTAGTCTATACGCAACCTGTCAAGACAAATATTCAATCTTTCAAGATAGGCAATAGTGTTGTTATCCAAAAAAAGTAGCATTGATGGTGTGGCAAGTGATCCCTGGGCACGTGGCTGACACCTGGAAACGTTCTGCTAGAGTATCGACCAGAAGAAGCATTAGAAGCAGTTAGCGGCCCCGTCTTACCTGCGACCAGGCTGGTTGATAGTTCCGTGTACAAAACAGCAGTAATGGGAAGATCTTTGTAAATCCCGAATTTATCTGACACAATCTCCTGAGTATCCGATTATTCAGGAAAGAATATCTGTAAAAATCTTTTGTAATCCCCCTTGAGCCTATAAATAGCAAAAGATAGCTCAAGGAGAGGACTTTTGGCTTTTGAATTATTTGAGACTATAGTAATTCTCCTAGTAATATTGTATTGTTCTTCAGAGTTTAGTAAAACTCATTGAACCCTAGTTCTTTGATCACTCCTTTGGCTCTATATCAATAACAATCTAAGTGGACATAGGTTATTACCAGCTCCTGGGGCTGAACCACTATAAAAATATCGTGTCGTTATTACCTTTTGTCATTATGTTCTTCTCTACATATTCATTCATATCAAGCATATTCTGACTCCGTGTCAGTTGGCCAAATCTTGGGTCAACATTCTGGTGCTTTCATTGAGAGCTTGATTATTCATTGCTGAGAAAACTAATGGCGAAAACCGGAAAGAAAACTGGACAGGCGGCCCCCGCTGCGCCGTCAAACCCGCCACCTCCTCCTCCTCCTGTAAGCGTGGCAGAGGATGAGCCACAACTGGACTTTGAAGAAGAAGAAATGGATGATGCAACATTGAAAAGTACCCTGGGCACGTTGCAGGAAGAGCTGGCTAGTCTGAGAGCCAGCTAGGAGACTGCCGCTGAAGTTATGGCGCGGCAGCAGCAAGATATTGAACGGCAGCGCGCGGAGTTGAGCGAAAGACAGGCGGAGGTGGACCGCCGCCAGAGCGAAGCCATGGCAGCCCTCGAGGCAGCCTTGCAACTGGCTAGAAATCAGGCTGCACCTGCCTCTCAGCCTAACCAACCTGCGAATGGGCCACCTCAGAGGGGTCCCAATCCTAGCCCACCGATCTAGCCTTCAAGTCCGCAAAGGCCCGAGCAGCCTCAGGTGCCCCATGACGATGTCCCACTAGATCCTGAGGCGCAGCCACCATCCCAAGCTGCTCGGGGTAATCCCCCACAACAGAGGCAGAATAGGGCCGAGCATCAGCCTCGCAGTCCTAGACGCCGTAGGGATGATGGGCCAAACCTACCGAACAGAGGTCAGTACCCTCCTGGCAACAGGAGGGACTCAGAGTTAGGCTCTGCGGTCCGGGGTCCCCCACGGCATGATAATGCACGGGGACACCACGACCAGCGCAGGCCGCCCTCTAACGCTCAGGACGTTTCAGCCAGAGACGGGAATAGAGGGAACAGCCGATCCCACCATAGCCAGTCGAGGTTCAGAGATGGCCACGGATATAATGAGGCTGACTCAGGCAAGGGAAATCCTGGTGAAAGGAACGAAGAAAGAGGTAAAGGCAGGAGCCAGGTACCTCAAGATGAACAACCCAACAGACGGGATGCTGGGGGGCAACCCAGACAAAATAATGTCTTCAACTGGCTCGGGGGTAGCGAGCAGCGGAGGAGAGACGAGGATTTGCGTGACGTACTTAACGATCACCGCGAGCGGCATGGCGAGAACGTCCCCTCAGCAACAGAGGCCACAGCGATTCCTGTCGCTGTGCAGGCCCAGATAGACGCCCTCAACCAGGCAGTGCAACATCTGGTCGGGGGAAGGACTTCTTACATCGACCACGATAGGAGGAAGGGCACTCCTTTCATACAAAGGATAGCTAATGCTGAAACTCCGAGCAAGTTCAAAATGCCTACACTCCCAAACTTTGATGGATATGGGGACCCGGTGTCCCATGTCAACAAGTTTGAAATTCAGATGGACATTCAGAAAGTGTCCGAAGACGCTCGGTGTAGGATCTTCCCTGCAACACTTTTTGAGGCTGCGGAGGAATGGTTTTTTAAGTTCCCTCCTGCAAGCATAATTTCTTGGGAAATGTTCATTAGGGAGTTCTACGGACAGTTCTATGCATGTCGTGTGCATCCGACCGAAGCGAACCAGTTGGTTGAAATTCGCCAACAGGATGGGGAGTCAGTGAAGGACTGCATCCAGCGCTTTATGTGAGCAGCAGCTGGAGCGAAAACGGTCGGAGACGAAGGCAAAATGATGGCCATAACTGTAGGAGTTAAACGTCGTTCTCCCCTCTGGAAGAGTCTCCGAAAGGAAGGGGTGAGAACTACCCAAGAGTTTTTGGACCTGGCTGATCGCTACATCAAGCTCGAAGATGCCATTGCCGACGATGGAAAGCCTTCTGGCACGGATAAGAAAGCAGCCGAGCCCGCCAAAGACGCCAATGGGTCCAAACCTAACGGCAATGGCAAAGGCAACGGGAACGGCAGCGGCAATGGCAAGAATGGTGGAAAACGGGTGTATAAGGAGCCTTCCACCTCTGACAATAAACGAGCGAAGGGTAACCGTTATGAACCATGGTTCACTAACTACATCGCCCTCGTTGAGTCTCGGGGAGAGGTTCAGGCCACAAGTTCTAGTGTGCCTTATAAAAAACATGGCCCCATTCGAAAAGATATTTCGAAGAGGGACACTACCAAGTTCTGTCGTTACCATACCGACTACGGACATGACACCAACGAATGCAACCAGCTGAAAGACAAAATCGAGTTCCTTATTAGACAAGGAAACTTGAGAAGGTACATACGGGCCTCGGGAAATTCCCAACGAGAAGCTCCGGGTGGCAACGAGCAAGCGCCTAGCGCCAGCACTCGCCACCCTTACAGCCTGCCCCCGTAACTGGAACACTCTTAACCATTTGTGGAGGCCCGCACCTCGCGGGAAATAGTGGAAAGGCCAGAGAACGATATGCTCGGACTCTGCGCCATGACCAGGACATCGAGATGATGACTGTGGAGGACCGTGCACCAAAAAAGGCTCAGTCAGAGGAGGGTGAGATAACCTTCTCTGATGGCGACACCCAACACATCAGGTTCCCACATTCCGATCCGCTAGTCGTGGACATCCAGATGGCAAACATGATGGTGAAGAGGGTACTGGTCGATACAGGAAGTTCAGTGAACATCCTATATAAATCAACACTGGAACACATGAAATTGTCCGTTAAGGACCTGGAGCCCTGCAATCAAACGATATACGGCTTCTCTGGAGAAGGACTCGCCCCAGCAGGATTGATCAAACTTCCAGTAACGACGGTTACAGTGCCTGCAACAAGGACATTACTCACCACTTTTGTAGTGGTCGACTGAATATAGACAAGGCCTTTCCACCCATGCAACAAAAGAGAAGGCTGCTCGATAAGGATAGATCAAGAGCCTTAAAAGAAGAAGTCGAAAGACTAAAGGAGAATGGGTTCATCAGGGTGGCATTTTATCCATCGTGGGTCTCCAATCCAGTACTGGTTCCCAAGCCTAACGGAAAGTGGCAGACCTGTGTGGATTTTACAGACCTCAATAAGGCTTGCCCGAAAGACTGCTTCCCACTCCCGAGGATCGACCAGCTGGTCGATGCAACTGCAGGACATGAGATCCTCTCATTCATGGATGCAAATTCAGGCTACAACCAAATTAGCATGCATCCTCCTGATGAAGATCACACCAGCTTTCGGACCGATACGGGCTTATACTGTTACCAAGTAATGCCCTTCGGACTGAAGAACACAGGTGCGACTTACCAACGGCTAGTCAACCACATGTTTAAGGAGCTGATCGGAGTAAACATGGAGGTATATGTGGACGACATGCTGGTAAAATCTAAGAAGGCAGAAGGACATGTGAGGGATTTACAAGAGTGCTTTGATGTGTCAAACAAGTATCAGATGAAGTTAAATCCCCTCAAATGTTCCTTTGGAGTCGGATCAGGGAAGTTTTTGGGGTTTATTGTAAATTCAAGAGGAATCGAAGCAAACCCCGACAAAATAAAAGCCCTGATCGACATGAAATCGCTAGAGAGGATTAAAGATGTACAAAGTTTAACCGGGAGAATCGCAGCCCTAAGTAGATTCATTTCGAAATCAACAGACAAGTGTGTCCCTTTTTTCAATCTACTTAGGGGGAATAAGAAGTTTGAATGGACAGGAGACTGCGAACAAGCATTCCAGGCCTTGAAAGCTCATATGGCGCAGCCTCCCATCTTATCAAAGTCGATCGAAGGAGAAACTTTGTTTATTTATTTGGCGATTACTGAAGTTGCTGCCAGCGCGGTGCTAGTGCGAGAAGAAGAAGGCGCACAAAAAGCAGTCTACTACGTTAGCAAGAGACTGATCGGGGCAGAATGAAGATATCCACCAATTGAGAGGTTAGCATATTGCTTGATCCTGGCCTCTAGGAAGCTACGCCCTACTTTCAAGCCCATCCTATTACAGTTCTGACTGACCAGCCCCTTCTGCAAGTCCTCCTAAAACCAGAAGCGGCTGGGCGATTATTAAAATGGGTTGTCGAACTAGGGCAGTTCGACATAACTTATTCACCGCGAGCAGCAGTCAAGGGACAAGTTTTGGCCGACCTTATTGCAGAGTTCACCGAACTCCCAGACAGCGAGCAGTGCGAACAGCCTGAAACAGCCGAGCCTCAAGACAAGACTCCTTCGTGGAAGCTATTCACGGATGGTTCATCCAACGAATCCCACGCTGGAGCGGGAGTGATATTGATAACGCCGGAAGGGCATCAATTTCACTGCGCCATCAGGTTCGACTTCACAGCGTCAAATAATGAAGCAGAATACGAAGCACTCCTCGCTGGATTGAGAATGGCAAAGGATATGAGCATAAAGACGCTTGATATCTACAGTGATTCATAGCTGGTGGTGAATCAGGTCCTAGGAGAATATCAAGTGCGAGGCTTGAAAATGGTGGCCTACTTAAATAAAACAAAGGACTTACTAGCCTAGTTCACGAAGTACACCCTCCAGCAAATCCCGCGGGATCAGAATTCAAACGCAGATGCCTTAGCCAAACTCGCGAGCGCGAAGGATGCTGACACTCTTAACATTGTGCCAGTAGAAAGACTGAGTAAGCCGAGCATACAAGCAGCTGAGTCCAGTATGGAGATTCGAATGGAGGATACATGGATGGCGCCTTACTTTGAGTATTTGACGAATTGTACACTGCCAACAGATAGAAACAAAGCCAGAACTCTACAAAGATGAGTTGCTAGGTACATAATGGTCGATGGCGTTATGTACCGAAGAGGATATTCAATGCCACTACTCAGGTGCGTTACACCAGAAAAAGCTAAGGAACTCATTGAAAGAGGTGCATGAAGGCTTCTGCGGAGATCACGCTGGGGGGTAGAGTTTGGCAAAGAAAATTCTAAGGCAAGGCTACTTCTGGCCAGCGATGAACGAGGATTCGGTGGAGTTTGTACGAAGATGCGACAAATGTCAAAGATTCTCCAAGATTCCACGAGCAGCTCCAAACGAAATTAAACAGATGCAAAGTCCGTGGCCTTTTGCAGTATGGGGGATAGATTTGATTGGATCCCTACCTACAGGGAAAGGCGGAGTAAATTACGCAGTCGTGGCGGTCGATTACTTCACCAAATGGGCCGAAGCTGAACCGCTCGCTACCATCACGACCAAGAAAGTCCTTGACTTCGTTATCAAGAACATCGTATGTCGATACGGTCTGCCCAGAAAGATAGTTTCAGACAACAGAACCCAATTTGACAGCGATTTATTCATCGATTTCTGCGAAACACATGGAGTCATTAAAAGCTTTTCTTCAGTTGCCCACCCTCAGGCGAATGGGCAGGTCGAAGCCGTGAATAAAACTCTTAAAGACACCTTGAAGAAAAGGCTTGAGGAAGCCAAGGGAGCGTGGCCAGAGCAATTGCCTGAAGTCCTCTGGTCGTATAGAACGTCTCATCGAACAGCGACAGGACATACCCCATTTTTCTTAGCCTATGGATATGAGGCAATGTTGCCTGTCGAATTAGATCCCCCCTCACATCGACGTCTAACATACGACCAGGACCAGAACAGCCAATTGATGATGGAATCCCTAGACTCGATTGACAAAATACGGGAGAAGGCCCAACTCCGAGTTGCTGCATACCAACAAAAAGTCGACCGGTACTTTAACTCCAAAGTTAAAGAAAGAAAATTCAACGTCGGAGACTTGGTGCTACGACGAGTTTTCTTAAATACCCGCGACCCTACTGCTGGAGTGCTCGGACCTAATTGGGAAGGACCTTACCAGATCGAAGAAGTCCTTCATCCAGGCACCTACAAACTTGCACGCTTAAACGGAGATCTCGTTCCACATTATTGGAATGGAGAACACCTGCGCAAGTATTATCAATAAACAGTCCTTTTTAAAGGACTGGCTTGTAATAATTTTTTCTTTTTACAAGTTTAGCAAAGAGGGATAGCCGCGCTATGTGTCTAATCGCTCGTATATGTAAGATTCTATTTCAGAATCACTCGTAAAGATATGTTTAGTCCATTTTTAATCCGAGATTATAAGGGACTGTGCGCAGCCAGTCATTCTTGCCAACCTTTGTGAATTTACATTTATAAGTATTTGTTCATTACGTGTGTTGTTTTGCTGTATTACAAGTATCATTTTTCACACGAACAGGAATGTTCGAACAGGTCATGGTCAAGGCAAGTGACCAAGGACCTAAAGCTCCTCGATCACTTGGGGGGCATATAAGGCACATCGATAGCAAAGCATACCCGCAAGGTATGTAAACACATGAACAAAAGGAGTGAAAGCATGCTAGGGTACTTAGAGTATTTTTCAAAATTTATATTTTGTTAAATCATGCCAAAGTACTATGCTGAGTTCGGTCATACGGACAAATGTTATAATAAATAAAAATATTATAGCATCTAGATATAATCTTTTACACCGCAAGCATTATCGCTTGGATGTAAATGTTCAGATAAAAGGAAAAGTTTCCTGCCCGTGCAGCAAATTCAAAAAAGAATATATTGTCTTTACATCACGACCCGTGGGTCGTGTAATCAAAAGGAAAGAAAAAATGAAAAAAGTTCAAGAGGCATTTGGGGCCGGAGGATCCTTGGCAGCATTCTGGGTGACAGCATCCTCAAATATAAGGCACATCGATAGCAAAGCATACCCGCAAGGTATGTAAACACATGAACAAAAGGAGTGAAAGCATGCTAGGGTAAGAAACAAAAAAGTACTTATGCTGGAAATCTCATTCAGGGTCCTGTTCAAGATCAGGTCGACCGTCATATTTTCTGCCTCGACCGTTGCATCCTTGACACGGTCGTTCTTACCGATGTGTACAAGGCGATCCTTGGCTGATCGCAGAGCGCGGCTCACGAGTTTGGCCCCAAGAGCTTCTTCCCGAGTAATTTGCTCTCTGGTGGGCGCAGCCGGAGGTTTTGGCGTGGCAGAAGGAGTCTGTTTCTCTGTGGGAGTCGGAGGATGGGCGGAAGTTTGCCCAGTGGGTGCGTCCCTTGGAGGGTCTTCTGTTCGACTCTTTTTGGTGGGCCCTTGGCTGGTCTCGCCGGTGTGCCTCCTTGATGACTTTCGACGGAGTTGGGGAACTTCTTCTTCCTCCTCAGCATTGTACAGATCAAAGACGTTGGGAGTGGCCATATCTGCACACAAGAAAAAGCATACATAAGAATAAAGATAAAAGCAAATGAAAATTCTTTATACAATAGAAAAGAGGTAACAAAGTGAATACCCGAGCTACAACAACTGGTCGCTATACTATTGACTCTATTAGTCATACACTCACTATCTGGCATGAAGAAGTCTGGCCCTAATTTTGGAGTATATGTAAAGTTGCCTTCCCCGTCAAACAAGTGACAGGGAATTGGCAAACTATTCAAAAGTAAAATAGTTTTACCATTATCATCAGAAGATTCCCCCAAGTCCACAACTGGCTCTTTGGCCTTTTTTTCCCCTTACCTTGGGGAGCAGAAGGTCTTTCTGCGGAAGGATTGCCCGTGGGCTCCCTGATTGTAACCCCCGTTGGCCTCCTCCGAGGAGGAGACACGGGAGGTTGCTGCTCGGGAACCCCCTCGGCAGTGGCGTCATCCACCACGGACCCTCTTGTTTCATGGCGAGGAGCCAGGAGGCCAGACAGCCTCAAGTTTTCTTCAGTAACCAGGGACTTGACGCTTTTTGCTGCGTCGGTCATCCTGGCCAAAGTATTGGACCTCAACACCATGTCTGGTGTTGGGGTCGGTCGTAACCATGGGCCTGAAAAACAGATAACAGTTTGAGAAAAATGAAAGGGAACACCTCGATGAAAAGTATCGACCAGTCGAAGACAAGCACTTACCTCCTCGAGCGAAGGCCAGGTTGTTGCTGGTTATGTCTGGGGTAAGGAAGTACTCCTTACTATATTGCCCCACATTCGAGATGTGTGTGGTGTCACTCAGGAATGTCCGGTTGGTCTCCTGGTGACAGAAGTGGAAGAAACCCGTTCCATGTTGTTGCGGGTTAGACTTGAGGTCAAAAAGATAGTTGACCTCGTGAGGCGAAGGTTCTGGCCATTTTTTCAGTTTATACAGGATATAGAGTGCGGCCAGCATTCTATATCTGTTTGGAGTGATTTGGAAAGGGGCGACACCGAAATAATTGGCCACCCCCTCATAAAAAGGATGAAGAGGGAGGTAAGCCCCCGCCTCAATATGATACCGGGACCAGGTGCTGTTTACACCTCCGGGGAGGTTAGCCCTCTGGTCTGCGACAGGACGTATAATGAAAACCCCTGTGAGAGGGTATTTCCTGAAGTAGTTAGCAACCATCCGCATGGTCACTGAGCTAGTCGGGGAAGTGTACCACTCGACATCAGGCAGATTCTGATGGCGAGGGCGGGCCCTCATTTGGATATTAGGGTCAGGAGCAGGATTTTCTCGACCGCTGGTCGAGGGAGCCCTAGCCTGCGAATCAGGCTGGGCAGGAAGGTTTGGACTGTTTTCGGACTCAGGTCTTTTCTTGCCTGAGGACTTAGAGCGGGCCATTTTAGAAGGAGAAGGATGGGATCTAGAAGAGGATCGCAAAAAGGGAATTTCACGGACTCGGTCAGACGGTTGTTCTTCACCCTCAAGCAGCTGGGCGAGAAGGTCGTCGTCAATGGGCCTTTCACCTCCCCACAAATCTGGCATTAAAGTCTGCAAACAGAAGAATGGGGAGGTGAGGATAGAAAACTTTCAAAAGCTTTTTAGAATAATGTTGGTCGAGTATAAAAGTTAAGCTTTTATACAACAACATTCTAACAAAAAGCTAAGTTTTTCTACACGAACAGTTTGAAAAACAGATCAAAGGGTGAAAGTAAAAAGTTTTTCTGAGAAAGCTTTTTCAACTCCCCTTCGGGCGGGAAAAACCTATTTTCCAACTAGTCTAAAGATCGGACTTTTACTTCGATTTTACGTCCTAAAAAGCATGATCCTGAATTTTAAACTAACTCGTAACTCTATTTTGCCTACAAAGCATTCTGTGTACAAGCGTCTCAAACCAGAAACAGATAAACTCAAACAGCCCACATTCAGAAGCATGCACCACAAAAAATTTGAAGCATGGGAATTCGAAAACTTACCAAGAAAATGATCGTGGAGATGGAAAAACGGTCTGCGGAGAAGTTTGAAACTCTGGTTTTTAGGGTTTCTTGTGAAGACGATGGCATGCGTAAAAAGAAAATAAAGACTTCGAAGGTCTTATATAAGTTTGTCTGTGGCATTAAAAAGATGTAATCATCAGTTTCCTTTTTTCAAAGTATGGGGAAGCGGGATGGCCGTCAAAATCTTTTCTGGGGAGCCAAAAAGACGTGATTAGAAAGAAGTAGATTACATTTTCCAAGAACACACGATGGGTTCTGACACGTCAGGTGGGGTTACCGAAGAGTCGTTCATTCAAAAGTTTATTTACTGCTTGTGATAAATAAACTTGGGGAGCAAATGTTATCCAAAAATTAGCATTGATGACGTGGCAAGTGATCCCTGGACACGTGGCTGACACCTGGAAACGTTCTGCTAGAGAATCGACCAGAAGACGCATTAGAAGCAGTTAGCGGCCCCGTCTTACCTGCGACCAGGCTGGTCGATAGTTCCATGTACAAAACAGCATTAATGGGAAGATCTTTGTAAATCCCGAATTTATCTCACACAATCTCCTGAGTATCCGATTATTCAGGAAAGAATATCTGTAACAATCTTTTGTAATCCCCCTTGAGCCTATAAATAGCAAAAGATAGCTCAAGGAGAGGACTTTTGGCTTTTGAATTATTTGAGACTATAGTAATTCTCCTAGTAATATTGTATTGTTCTTCAGAGGTTAGTAAAACTCATTGAACCCTAGTTCTTTGATCACTCCTTTGGTTCTATATCAATAACAATCTAAGTGGACGTAGGTTATTACCAGCTCCTGGGGCCGAACCACTATAAAAATATCGTGTCGCTATTACCTTTTGTCATTATGTTCTTCTCTACATATTCATTCATATCAAGCATATTCTGACTCCGTGTCAGTTGGCCAAATCATGGGTCAACAAGTGTACTCATATAAAAAGTAAGTTAAGATTCATTAGGGCGCGAACCCATTTTTCATAAGGATTCGAACCCTATACATATATTTATTAAATCTTATTAATTTTATGAGATAAAAAATAATTTTATTTAATTTTTTAATATTTATTAGTCTTTAAAGAAATTGGGTGATGCCACATGTACATGTAGACACACATAATAGTTGAGGGACCAGCATCCGCACCAAATGTGTAACGGTATGTATTTTTGCCGCCAAAAAAATTTCATAGGCATTTAAGTGAACAAAATGAACTACATGAGGACCTATGCCACAAATTTCTAAAAAAAAAAAAATTTTGGTCTATAAAGGCATATGTATATAAACAGCATTCATTCATCACTAACTAGTTAACTTTTAATCTATTGACCAAAGAAAATATCTTCAAGGCGAAGGGCAACAAGAGGAGTGGCTCAAGTTAACACTCCTGATGCTATTGTTCCTCCTTCGCAAGTTGAATTCCCTATGAATGCCATCCTTGAGGCTCAAAGAATAATTCTCACCCAACAAATGGATCCAACTACTCGAGAGAGTCACCCTTTTTCAAATCTTTAACAAAATATAAATGTCTAAGTTTCTAGGTGGACAATATGACATGATGGATGAAAGGTGGTTGAGACAGATAAAGAACAATTTCAACACTATGGGAATCCATCAAAAGTCACAGGTAATTTTTTTGTATCCAAGTAGGAAGGTAGTACATTAGATTGGTTGGAAACCTTGACCAGAACAACAAAAGCTAATGAAATAACTTGGAGAGAATTTGAAAGGCTTTTCAAGGAACAATATTTTAATATATCTCATAGGAGGACTCTGATTGGATCATTTGATTGTTTAGGACAAAGAGTTATGTCAGTCAATGAATTGTACATGAAGTTTGTAGAGTTGTCCTTCTACGCTTATGCTAGTTTCATTGATCAACCTCTTTTGAATGAATAGTTCATGCATCGATTAAGGCCTATGATACTTTATCATATCACCACCCTTATCTTTACATATGTGACTGGGTGTGTGTCAATAGCCTTAAAAGTGGGACTCGTCTTAAAGAAAAAGCTGCTATGAGGAATTTGGCCCAAGAAATGGAGAAACATCTTTTTAAGCCTATGCAGGGTGTTGAGGGACAGTGAGACTACACCACAAATATAATAAGAACCTATTCAAAATTCTACTTGACATAGTAAAAAAAATAAGATAAGAGAACTACAAACCATAGTTGTAGGTCAAACCATTGATCTTCATGAAAGTTGTAAACCTAGATAGAACAGAACTTGAATCTTCTTTGCTGATGGAGAATCAAAGAAAAGGCTTATACATGAGATGTATCATTTTCTGAACTCTCTATTTCCTAGCTCTTCATGGATGTTTGAAGGTTTCTCTAGTATGAAAGAGAATTGGGATTGAACAGGCCTTGAAATTCAAAAGGCAAGCACTTTCTTTTTGAATTTGTTAGAGAAAACTTGTGATCTTTGAGAGTCAGAGAGAGAGAGAGGTCAAAGAGAGAATTAAAAATTGTGATCAGTCCTTAATAATTCTAAATGACCCCTTAAATAGGTTAGGAACTGACATTCATTCTAACCAGTACGATTAGAGCATTTAAAATTAAGTTTTGGAGACAAAAAACTGCATTTGTACGGATGTCTCAGGCAATGCGTCGCCACCTAGTAGGCGATGTGCCTAGTAGGTGATGTGTTGTCCTGACAGGCAATGCGTCGCTTGTTTTAGGCCTTGGTGTTCTTCACATTCAATCGACGCGTCCCATGAATGATTGCCCAAAGTCTCCAAAGTGTGTCTTAGAAAACTCCAAATGCTCCCAAACTTTTTTGGCACTCTAAGATACCTCATTGTACCATTTTAGACCCAAAGTTGCAATTTTTAAATGCCTACAAGAAAAGTAAAATTTTACAGCACCATTATGTGAAAAGGTTAAGACTATTACACCAACATTTGTAATAATACTTTAGGCTTTGTATGTATGTTAGGGTTTATGCTCTAAATGCATGTGTGAATACATTTTATTTACTAGAAGTTAATGAAAGGTTATTTTTCTTATAATTGAATTTGGAATTATTGCTTGAATAATTATTATTAATATCAAAAAATTTCGCCTTAGTTCTGGCAAACGGATGACAATTACAGGTACCTGGGAGCATACCGATGGAATGAGAGTGTGATCTTGATCATGAGTGTGTCTCATAGATCTTAGGTTGTAACTTGATCATGAGTGAATTTGTTGATGTTGCACCCACGAAGTATTCATCAATGAGAGTGTGATCTTGTATGAGTACGTAAGGATTAAGATAATAAATAATAAATGAAATAGTCAGCAACATATTAAATTATGGAATCTTTAATCAATGGTTGCTAGTATAGTTCACTAAGTATTTTTGAAATACATGTGATCTAGATCCAGATTGCTGATGTGGATAGACATCTTAGAGAAGGTATTTTATATATTAAGATTATATATGACATGATAGATGTGAATTAATTTCTTTATAAACTTACTGTTTACCATAAAAATTTATTTCATGTTAATACGATGATCATATGTAGATCAATCTAAATCTTTCAAAGTCATCAACTCTTGTTCATGTCTATTGGGTCTTTTGATTCACCCGTTAAGATCCAATAGCATGAATGTCTTGGAAAATGTTCTTACAAAATTTGGAATCCAAGCTTTCCTAATGGATCAAATATTGTTTCTCGCAAGGGTTAATTCTGGAACTTAATAGTTGTTGAGTGCAAATTTATAATATGATTACAAATTAACTATTCACTTGTGAATTAATGGTACTTATAAAACAATAGGTAATTATAAAGGTAAAACAATAATTTTGATCAGCTCTAATTTATGAGCCAATAATTGGAGGATCGAACTACATGAATTGATTATATCAATGGACTGCACGAGATAATCTTGTAAATATAATTCTATATTTACTAAGAGTGAAATTGTTGGCTTTTGATGCCTTTCGTATGTAACTCATTTGATTATCAATAAAGAAGTAGAAATCGATTTTTTTTTATCAATTGCGTTGCTTGCTTATTTTATTACATGATTAATTGCTCAATACAAGCATCTAGAAAATCCCAAACATATAGATAATTACGCTTACAGTGACTATGTCATAGTAGATTATAAATGTAATTATATGTTCAAAAGAATTAGTCCTTAGATTAAATTATTGCACATAATTTTCATTGATTTGTTAATCTACGATAAATTCTACTTACACAATGGTGTGATATCTTATCCAAGACATTAATTAAGTAGACACGATCGAATGTATTTTGTCACATTAGACTAAGATCGATACTGATTATCGATAGAAAAGTAAGTATCATTATTATCGAATCTAATCAATAACACAACGATGACCATAGGTCAACGATCTTAATTATGAGTGATGATATTTCTATTAATTAATTTATCTATCTCTTTTGACTTGATCGTTAAAAGCTTACCCTATGACATAGCTTATACTTACATTTTGGAGGTTCAATAGTGTAATTGAATGAGAGTATCGATCATAGATATGAAATTTATAACTTCTATTTATAAAGTGAAAATATGATTTCCTTAATAGCTTAGTTCAAGTGGTTAAATGAGATCTCATTTTTATGATTAAGTTCACAGATTTATCATTTACAAAGAACCTAGTGGGAGTTAAGGATTAATTTTAATTAGTTGATTAGTTTAATAGACACATTTAATTATAAAGCAGTGAGTGGGAGAATGTTAACATCTCAATTGTAACATTTGGCGCTTTCTACACTCGAAAAATCAAAGGAAAAATAACTTTTATTTTAAAAAGGGGTTTAAAGGTGAAATTATGAAATTAAGTCCTTAATAATTGAATTATATATCGGGACAATAAATGGATTATTATATCCCAAATTATTTATTATTCTCCTAAATAATTATTAAATGATATTAAGGTTTATAAATGGAGAATAATTGGAATTTAAAGAGTCTACTCTTTAAATTGTATTATTATTTATTCGGAAATAAAAAAAATGAGAAATCTTTAAATTGATAAATAGAATTTATCTAATTTTGAAGATTCATGTTTAAATTATAAAATCTAAAATAAAAGAATTTTTGATATCTTAATTATTATATTATTCATGAGAATAAATAATAAGAGGTCTCTAATTTTTATAAATTTATGAGAATTTGAAAAGTTTTGTTGAATTTATTGAAATTATTAGAGAATTTTGGTTTAAATATAGTACAAAGTTAAATTTATAATATTTGGGGATTTTAATGAAAGCAATAGTTTTAGTCAATATAATTGGACCAAAAGTTTAGTTAATTTTTTTGGGATCAAGTTGGTAATTTAAAGAAATTAAGTGTAATTTAATTAATAGAGTTTTATATAAGTATAAGAAAAATAAAATAGTTGGATAAAGTAAATGATTAAATTAATAAGAAAATAAATAATTAAATAAATTAATGAATAGATAATAATAGAGGAAATTTCTTGTGTGTAGGTCTCGGAAACATCCTTACGGCAGTGTTGTTTTCATTTTATTCTCTTAAGAGATAGTGCATTGCACTCTTCAATTAGACGCACGTGTGTGCTACACGCGTTAGTGTTGGAGACCTGAAAAGGGGTACTTGAGGTGTGGGGCCAGGCGCAGAGAAGGCAAAATAATACTGAGGCGACACATGTCGCAAGCTGGTGCTGTTTTTGTGTTTATATTTTGGATTCGAATTTGGTCTCTAATTTGGTGTATAATGATATTAACATATCTTTGGTTGTATTGGATTGACTTTTAAACAAAATATCTATTAATATACCATTCTTTCTAAAAAAAACAGTAATGTACTATTCTTTTCGCAAAAAAATATAAAACAAATAATGTCATTAAAGTTAAAATTTTATAAATATATAGGGAAATTTAATTTTTTATGTTTAATAATCTCTAATATTACCAAAAAATACAATCATTATTCACTATTTCATTTTGATGCTAAAATACTCCTCCCATTATATCAAAAAAACCAAAACCCTCTATTTCTCTCTCTCACGAAACCTTCACCAAAACCCACAATGAGTGTCAAAGTTCTTACTGAAATCATTGTTAGCCATCTCCACTGTCTTTATAAAGATCTCAATATCAAAGGAAACATCAATTTTGAGGGATTTTGGAGGAGAAAATCATGGGTAAGAAGATTGTTCATTCTTTTTGTGTTGGGTATTGTTTGTTTACTTTTTTTGTTGCTATTTCGAATAGAACTGAGCCTATATTGGTGTGTTTTGGGTTTGTTATAGAGATTTTGCGATCTATTTTTTTTCTTTAGGTTTTCTATGTTTTCTGCAACAGTTTTGCTCGATAGAAGCTCGACAACAGATTAATAAGGGCTCGATACTATGTAGATGACAGTTAAGTTGTGAGCTCGATGTTGCTCGATAATGGCTCCATGATAGCTCAAGAGATATAGCATTTATTTCTTGATGGTACTCGATAGGAACTTGATAAAGGTTCGATTGGACCCTTAACTATTTGGTTTAGTTGTTTCTCAATACGTGCTCGATGGGAGCTTGATATGGGCTCGATAATAGGAAGATGTTGGGGGTTCTGTTAAGATTTCGATTGTTGCTCCATTCTGGCTAGATTGTGGATCGATAGGGGTTCTCGATGGAGCTTAATTAATGCTCGATAGTGGCTCGATGAAATGTTTGTTTAGGGTTATGTTCAGTTTATAAGCTTGTTGCTTGATATAGGTTCGATTAGGCTCGATAGAGCTCAATATATGTTCGATTACAGCTTGATAGATTTATTTTTGAATTTTTTTTAACAGTTTCTTGGTTTTTTTTCATCACAGGTTCCATTGTTTAAGTTTTCTTATCAATCACTTGGCATCCTCTATTCTTAATGGTGAGATCCCATATAAAATTCTTTTTCCTGGTAAGTCATTATTTCCAGTTGCTCCTAGGACACCAAATTAGATCCTAAGTGATTAAAGTGTGTCTTTCTTGGTTATTCTCCTCTTTAGAAATGGTATAGGTGTTATTGTCCTAATCTTAACAAATATCTTGTCTTCATTGATGTTATCTTTGTGGAAAATGCACCCTATTTTTCGTCTTCATCTGCTCCTACACATCAGGGGGAGGATGATGATTTGTTGGTATATTCTATCACATCTTCTGCCCCTGACACATGTTCTAACAAGTCTCCTATTCCTCCACCTGCCTCAGCCACAACTCATGACATGCCTCCACCTCCTATTAAAGTGTACTCCATGCATCCACCTCCCGTTTAATGTCCTGCACCTGCTTCTTCATCATCAAATCCAGACCCAAGAGATGATCTTCCCATTGCACTACGTAAAGGTAAATGCCAGTGCACTTATCCTACTTCTTCTTTTGTTTCTTATAATCACTTGTCATCTTCTTCTTCCTCCTTTATTGCCTCCCTTGATTCTATCTCGATTCCTAAAACTGTTCGTGAAACCATATCTCATCATGGTTGGCAAGATGCAATGATAGAAGAGATGAATACTTTAAATGCATATGGTACTTGGGAATTGGTGTTGGAAAACCAATAAGAGCACGCAGTAAAAACTCACACGTGGTGGGCCCATTGTTGTTTTGTTTATGAACAATAGAACAACAACAATAAAATATTTTCATTAATCATATAAACAAGTTATATGACCAAGAAAACAATCCAGAAACATTATCATACAATACTATTAATCATGCAACAAACATGTATATAAATATACAATATATTTATATACAACATATAAACGCAAAAGATCAAGAACAAAAAAAAAACTTTTACCTCTTGAAGCCTATCAAGTGTCCTTGAGTCTTTTCGTATTTATATCAATCTTCCTATCCAAAGCTTTGAGCACTCAAACAACGATCTTCTGGAGTGTTCTCTACACCTCAAGATGTGTGTGGGCACATAGAGAACATGGGTTTGTATTTTAGGAATCACAAGTATTTTTCAACATATGAGAACTTGGTTATGGTCTGAGAATGGCTAGAATATAGAACAAGAAAGAGAGAATTTTTGTCTAAAAAAAAACGCTGAGAACTATTCTGAATTGTGAATTGTGTTGTGTCTGATGTATTTTTCTTGTCTTTTTTCTCTTCTTCTTCTTCTATATCATATATATTACTTTATTATTCCTAATAATAATAGTAATATAAATTTATTATAATAGTGATGACAGGATTAGTTTTGAGGTAAAAATCTAACTTACCATAATTGAAAATAACATTTTCAAATTATCAAATAATTAAATAAATGAAATAAAAAGTACACAGATACAATATCTGTATAGTGGTACACGCATGGTGTAACAACCCAAATTGCTAATAGGGCTTAGTGCCTTGATTAGCGTGACATGAGAGCATAATTGGATATATGTGTGTTTAATTGGTTAAATGCGTGACTATGTAACATGCATGATTAATATGACTATGTGAGTATGTTATATGCTTGTTTATGAGTATTAAATATGCATGTGGGCCCTTTAGTGTTCATAAGGGCATATGTGTAATTTTGGTCCGTTAAGGGCATAAATGTGATTTTATGTGACATATGGTTGAGACCACATTATTATGTGGATATATTTGCAGTATATGGCTCGAGACAGTCCTAGTGAATGGATTAGCGAAATAGTCACAGCAGGATCTAAATACCCAGCTCGAGGGAACCTGGGGGCATTTTTCAGAATTTAGAGAATATTTTGGGATTTATTGAGTAACGAATAAGTATTTGGTAATTAACTGGACATGAAGAGATTAATTGGTAAATATTAGGAACACTTGAGGAATTAGCAGGAACCAGGGAAAAGACTATTTTACCCCTAGAGCAAACTAAAGGACTAAGTAATCCAAGGGGGGGTAGTTTGGTCATTTTGAGTTAAAGATTAACTCAGTGGGGGGTAAATCTAGACTCAGCCAAAAACCATCCGAGAATTCTAAACTCTCAGCTCTCTCTCACTCTCTGACACATACTCTCTCTCTCTCTCCATCTCTCTCATTGTGCCTTGAAGCTAGAAGAAGGAAAAAACTCAGGAAGTGGGGCTGGAAATTCAGCTGTGGAAACCCAGGGGGATCAAGCTAGGATCATCCAAAGATATTGCTGAGGAATTAGGCTGCAACTTGAGGTAAGAATTCAAGTTAGTTTCTCTAATTATGTTGAAAATATGTTAAAGGTTTGAGTTTGCATGAGTTTTAGTTTGTTAGCTGGATTTGAGTGTTTGATGGTGTAAGAAAATGGTTATAGGCTAGTAGTGATGGATGGGATATAAGGATGGGAATTCTGGGCTTGAATTTGAGTTTGGCTGCTCATTTGGGATGGAAGTTAGAGATTAGGTTCATCGAAAAACACTGAGAAAATTTGTTTTTTCTGGCTTTAGGGGCTCAGGTCGCGGCCGTGTTCTTCAAGCGCTGCCGCCTGCATGAATTTTGGAGGCTGGGAGCCTCTGTTCGCCAGGCGCACCGCAACTCAGGGGAGAGCAAATTGCGGCCCGTGTCCCCAATCAGAGAGGGATTGAGCCTCTGTCTAAGGGTTGGTCGCAGCCCTCAAAGGCAAGTCGTGACCCACAATGGGGAATTAAGGGGAAATAAGGTTTAAGGTTTGAGGAGGCTTGGGAATTCAAACTTAGGCACTCAAGATGAATTCTACTACCCAATTTAGTAGAATTCGAGGTCCCGAAGACTAATATTTGTTCCCTAAGTATTTAATCAGGTTAGAAATTGATGGTTATCCATTGACATTGTGACTAGGTTTATCGCCTGGCTCAGGACTGAGGATCGTGCTCGGGACCGTTCTGTATTCTTCGCTCGGGATTTGAGGTAAGAAGACTGCACCCTTGTGGTTGTGAATGGAACTGAGGTTCCCAATAATTGGATATGTGTATTATGTGATTATACAATTTTTATGTATACGAGAATGATCGGCCTAAGAGTGCCGGGGCTGATGATAAGCGTACTAAACATAGCTCGGCCTAAGCGAGCTGGGGTCAGCTAAATAAATAGAGGGTTCGACCTAAGTGTGCCAACCCTGAGCATTTGTGTAATTGGTTACGATTTGTGTTTGAGATGATGTGTTTACTATTGTTTAGTTATATGCTTGAATTCTGTTAAATGACTGAACTGATTGAGTTAAGACTGATTGAATATTACTATTGTTATTTGGGCTTGCTATTTATGGTTTTCTTGCTGGGCCTTGGCTCACGAGTGCTACGTGGTGCAGGTATAGGCAAAGGAAAACTGGACCAACCATGAGTTGGAGAGCTTTGGGGGCGAGGTTTACATAGTCAGTTGCTCGTCTGCCACGGCCGAGGGAAAGTACAGGGACAAAGCCCTAAAACTTTTATTTTGCCATTAGAGTGACTTTTTATTGTATTAAACTTTTGAGGATTTTAAATTATCACTTATACCCTGTTTTTGGGATCCCATGTACCAAATATCTGTTTTAATGAAAATTAACAATTTATAATCAAAATCTTTTAACCCTAACCTGATAGTTGACTTTAGGAACACATTATTGTTCAAACGACTTGATTAGCAAGTCTTGCACTATTTTAAAGTACACAGTGTAATAGTCTTGCTTATCCAGGGTGTTACACATGGCACAGTCCTTGGACTGTGTCAGGCGTGTAACGCTATTCATTTTTCAGGGATTTTGTATTTTTCTTTTATTTAATTATTTAACTAAATCAATATCCCACGAAATAAGGTGTTTATCTTTTACGGAAAAGATTACAACCATATTTCAAAATTTAAATTCTAAATTCAAATTAAGGATCATCATTATCATCATCTTTTAAAATTCAATATATCAAAAACTATTTTTGATTTACCAATTTTATTTTCTCCCACTCAAATAAAATAATTAATTTTAAAAAATAATTAGTTTTTTTATATATATGAAATTCAAAAATTTATATATCTAAATTAATAAATATATTTTCAAAATTTAATAATTAATTATTCAACCTCAATTATCATATAATTGCATAGTTGACCCGAATAATAAAATTCTTCTCAAATTCCCAAATTATAGTTATACCCTTATATCAACTCTTACCTTGATATGACGTTGATAGAGCCACCCTGGGGACCTAAGGACCTATAATATCAAGCTCCAATAAATATTAGATTATTAATCAAAGCTCTTTGATTAAATAATCATATTTATTAATCTCATGGTCACTCCATTAAAAATATGAGATTTATCTCTTGATAATTATAGACATATATTTACTGAGTACTTTATTAAGAATAAAGTGTCCATTGATATGATCATTACATACAACATTAATCCTCTATTAATGGTTCATAATTAAAAGAGAATAAAATTACCGTTTTACCCTGTTAGCTATGTCTTGTTTCTAGAGTACCATTGAATTTACTAGTGAAGGTTGTGTTACAACAAGTTTACAATGTGAGCACTCATAACATTTTCAGTTCCAAAAGTCAACCCTATAGGGAACAATTATTCAATCTATAAGAATGTATAGATTCCATATCTGTTAAACTATGTCCCCAGCCATGTACATCATTGACTCCCCAAAACAATTGTTCTTAGCCTGATCATTTTGACAAACCTTAATGCAAGAATCAAAGGATCAGATGACATATATAGGAGTTCATAGCAACCTCAGGATTAAGATCATCGTGTATACGATCATCATTTTATGTGTTTGATTAATACTATGAAATGGTGTTTAAACAAGTATTAACAAATCACATTCGAACCAGTTCTACATACTCTCAGCATGCAAAGTACCTCCACCAAAGTGTCCTACTACACTAGTAACCCAAATCTAGGTCACATGTATTCATAATACTAGTAGACTTTACTAGCAGCAATTAATCTAAAGATTCCATAACTTTATTTACTGCAAACTATTTAAGTTTATTATCTTAATCTCGATCCTCCCATACCAATATGAGATTAAGACCACATAGATAAACTTTTGAATTTTCTGATATTCACTTAATATTATCATATAATATTGGACAAAGTCTATGTATATAATAATTCAATTCAATTATTTAATTCATTTAAAACATTTGTCAACTACAATTGCTTTAAGGGAACTATTCTCAACACTTGGTTGATTTAACTTCAGGAAAGTGAGTCATAGGGTGCAAATAGGTATTCACAGTTAATGTCAATCCAAATGGATCAATTGCTCGTTTGAAGGCCTGTTTTGTTGCTAAGGGTTATGCTCAAACCTATGGAGTGGACTATTGTGATACTTTTTCTCCTATTGCTAAACTGACATTTGTTCGGCTGCTTATTTCCATGGCAGCTACTCATCATTGGTCCTTGCATCAGCTAGATATCAAAAATTATTTTCTTCTTCGAGACCTTTAGGAAGAGGTGTATATGGAGCAACCTCCTGGGTTTGTTGCTCAGGGGGAGTCAGGGCGAGTCTGTCATCTTAGAAAATCTTTATATGGTTTGAAATAAAGTCCTCGTGCTTGGTTTGGTAAATTTAGTCAGGTTGTTGAGAAATTTGGTATGTTGAAAAGTAAGTCAGACCATTTTGTGTTCTATAAACGATCAACTGTCGGTATCATTTTGTTAGTTGTTTATGTGGATGATATTGTTATTACTAGAAATGAAACTAGAGGAATCTCATCTCTTAAATCTTTCATTCATACCCAGTTTCACACGAAGGATTTGGGGGTACTCAAGTATTTCTTGGGAGTTGAAGTTACTCATAGTAACAAGGTATTTTTTTTTCTCAAAGAAAGTATGTACATGATTTGTTGACTGAGATGGGAAAATAGGGAGAAAAACCTTGTAGTACTCCAATGAATCCTGTTGTGAACCTTACAAGAGATGGGGAACCATTTAAAGACCTTGAAAAATATCGCAGGTTGGTTGGAAAGTTGAATTATCTTATTGTGCCTCGTCCAGACATTGTGTTCTTAGTTAGTGTTGTTAACCAGTTTATGTCATCTCCAACAATTCATCATTGGGCAGTGTTAGAGAAAATTTTGTGTTACTTGAAGGGAGCACCAGGATGAGGTATCGTTTACACGGATCATGGGCACACTCATATTGAGTGTTTCTCAGATGCAGATTGGGCAGGTTCCAAGGTAGATAGAAGATCCACTTCGGGTTATTGTGTCTTTGTTGGTGGTAATTTGGTCTCTTGGAAGAGTAAGAAGCAAAATGTTGTGTCTAGATCCAGTGTAAAATTAGAATATAGGGTTATGGCACAATCTATGTGTGAGATAATGTAGATATATCAGCTTTTGACTGAAGTAGGATTTAAGACTTTAGTAACAGCAAAATTGTGGTGTGATAACCGAGCTACTCTTCATATTGCCTCAAATCCTATGCTCCATGAGTGGTAAGCACATTGAAATTGATTGTCATTTTGTTCGTGAGAAAATTCAACAAGGCTGGATCTCCACAGGATATCTGAAAACTGGAGAATAATTAGGGGACATTTTCACAAAGGCTTTGAATAGGCTGCGAGTTTATTATCTTTGTAACAAGCTGGCATGATTAACATTTATGCTCTAGCTTGAGGGGGAGTGTTAGAATATATTAGCTATAAATTAAGGTTGATTGTAATTATCTTAGTTTCTTAATTTCTCTCCTAGTTTCCTTTAGTCTCTCTAATTTTGTATAAATAGATGTTATTTACTTGAATAATATACACAATTGATTCACCATTTTCTAAAGGGAAATAGAAAGGAGGAAGTGGATTGTCAAGGATGCTCAATGCATGGTGACACCAATGGAGAATGACATAATGTTCTTGCAACTTCTTGACATATTTCACAAGGACTTTCGTGTTGATAAACAGATGTATGGGTTGAAAATTAAGGTTCCTTACACATGTGGCGACCAACCATTTACACAAATTCATGTTGAAAGTGATCTTGGTGTTTGCATTCTTAGGAGTAACAACGAAAGAAAGGATTTCCTTGTGTGTCACTCCTGTTAAGAATATTGTTAAAAAAGTTCGTAGTGAGGTTGGCACTTGTTTCAGAAAAAGATCTTGTGGGAGAAGTGCACATCCAAATTATCACCACTAGTGGAGAAAGATTTGGCAGGTATTGCAGCTAATGCAAGGTACTTGAAATTCCACGGTCTTGGATAGTTCAAATTTCTTGTGGTCGACCCAAATGGTGATGGTGAAGTGAATTTGATGACAAAATCATGCTCTGTTGCATGTTTCAGAATATAGGGATACATTGTGCTCATGCAGTGGCTGCAGCCATTGATTGTGGTATCAATATTTACTCACTGTGTTCCCCATTCTACACTACTGAGATGTGGAGGGAGTCGTATAAAGAAACAATTTATCCAACTGCCAACGAGGACAAGTGGACAGTTCCCAAGGACATAAAAATATGCAAGTTAGGGTACCCGTTGAGAAAAAATTAGTTAGTCGGCCGAAGAAGAAATAGGTAGGAAGAACGAAGACGAAACGTTATCCATCGACCGGTGAAGTGTTGCGCAAAGAGCGAAAGTGTAGTATGTGTGGTGGTCTTGGCCACAACAAGGCTTCATGCAAAGCTGGAGAAAAAACTATTTGTATCAATTTTGACACGCTTTTATTATTAAGTTTGCTTGGTTTCCCTTATTTTTCTTTTATTTTCCCCAAATTCTGAGTAGCTCGATATAAACACGACATGTTTGATAATAGCTTGATACAGACTCGATGACTGCTCAATATAAGCTCGATGACTACTTGATATGAGCTCGATGGTTACTCGATAATATCTTCTAAAATTAAATTTAAAGTCGAATATGTTTGTTGCTTGATAGAGACCAATTACAGCTCGATAGAGCTCGGTGCAGCTTGATGGAACTCGTTTACAACTCGATGGAGCTCGATAACACCTTTACAATAGTTATATAGTTCTATACTTATCACAAAGAAACCCTAAACACAAACAAAACATGAAAAGAACTTGTATATATACAGTCATCATAAAAAATGAAGAGCCTATCATAATCATTTTTACGAAATATGTCTAAATAAAAAAATATAAGTATCTAATGGTGTGGAAGCCAGTCAAGGTCACATATTCTGATACCACAAGTCTGTCGTCCACTTGTTCTTGAACAACTTTATATTTTCATCACAAATGGGGTCCAATGGAAGGTTGGAAATTATGAGCTCAATATGCTTGATAGCACCACAATTTCCGTTGTAAAAAAACTTATAAACATTAAATGTACAATACTATAAATTTCCTTAGAATCTGATATAGTATAGAGATGATGTTATTTACCTTCTCTTGGACTGAGTGAGCTCGTGTCTCTGTAGGTGGCGCCATACGAACTGATGTGGCATCTTTCCTGTTGCAGGAATCTTCAACATCAAGCTATCCTTGAACAATTTACTCTCCAGCAACAAAGAAGAAAACAACATGCACCATGGCTTCATAATTTCCTCCATCAATGCGTCACTAATCACCGATGTCTGAATCATATAAGGTGAGTGTCCAACAAGAAATAGAAGCCTCAAAGGCAAACCAATGAGATTGTCTATAGTTCTGGCACCAATATACATCCTGAGCTCCTTACCAAGACACTAGAAACAGTTGCTCGAGGTCGGTCACCATGGACATCACGTCAGCATTCCAAAGGTACTTTTCTTTGTTAGTATTGTTCTCGTATTGATCATATCTGTCAGGTATTACTTGTGAGAAAACCATGTTCATCATAATAGCACTCTAGCGATATGTTGGGGGAAAAAACTTGCGATGCCTACGAAGCATGTGTTGTGCCGCATCAATGTGCTAGAAAGAAAAAGTTAGCGAAAATAATCATATATGGCTGAAATGTAGTTTGAAAACCATGCATTGAGCTCATATCAAGCCCTACCGAGCCCTGCCGAGCTCATATTGAGCTACTATCAAGACAGTCAAAATAGTTAACCTCAAAACCTAGCTTGTTCCCCCCATCGAGCACCTCTCGAGCTCATATCGAGTACCTATCGAGCTAGTCAAAATAGTTAACCTCAAAACCTAGCTTGTTTCCCCCATCGAGCCCTTTTCGAGCTCCTATCGAGCTCATATCAAGCTCATACCCCCCATCGAGCTCATATCGAGCCAGTCAAAACATAACTTAACACAATGGTAAAATATGATACAATTTATTAACATTTTAAATAAATAACTTACCCCATCATCGAGCCATGACCAGGGTGTCTTCCAAGAATTTAAAAGCCTCTTGTAAGAGAACTTCCCCCATGGGTAGCTGAAGAAGTAGTCTATGTTGTCAACCATTTTCAATATATCTCGCCATATATTCAACTTTCCTTATATGGCATTTAGAACCCCCTCAACCAACAAACAAATACCCAGCTTGTACACATCTTCGACCACTGTACAAGTTTTGAAGGCATTCTCCAACTGTAGGAGCTTTAATTTCTCAACATCATTGAAATACTCCTTTATCAAGCAGTCACTGGTTAGACGCTCATCCAACTCTGCTTGTGGCGGTGCTAAACTGAAATTCAGCCTCGTCATCAGAGCAAACTCTCCCACACCGAATCTACAGAACTTGGAGCCCAAAAAGAAATGCACCTCATCTTCTTTCTAACTTTCTATTTTCGTCAACATCAGCTCGTGTAACAAAAATCTTGAGAAATGAAACTCTGAAGCCAAGAAGAACTGCTTGAAAGGGGATTCCTTAGCCCTTTCTGTAACGACCCAAAATCATTAATATGGCTTAAGGGCCTTAATTAGTGTGCCAGGAGGGCATAATTGGTTTATGTGTGAATTTATTGATTTAATGCATGATTATATGATAAGCATGCTTGTATGGTTATGTAAATGTTAATGTGATTATATGCTATAATTGTGAGAACCACATTATTATGTGGGTAAATCCGCACCATGCAACTTGAGGCGATCCTAGGGAGCTAGCTAGCGAGAAAGTCACAATGGGGCTTAGTACTTGACTCCGGGTAAGTCAAGGGGTATTTTTAGTATTGGATGGTTATTTAGGCTATTGGGTTATGGAAATAAATAATTGGAGAAATATTTGAGGTTAGGAAGTCTAGGTGGGAATACTGGGGAATCTTACCATTTTGCCATCGAGGATGTTTCTGGTACCTCGAGCCTTGGGATTAACTTAATTGCCTTAGAATAGACTAAGTAAAACATAGAATTCGCTATAAAACTAGGAACCGACCTACTCTCCTTCTCTCTTTTTCTCTCAAAGGAAACCATTTGAATTTAAGGGAAACCTCAGCTGGAAACTCTGTAATTTGAGCTGGGGTTTTGAGGGATTAGCTTAGTTTTAGCAAGGGAATCCAACTAGGACTGAGGTAAGGATTGAATCACACTTTTCTTGTTGAAATTCTGAGGTTTTGATTGAGTTCTAAGAGGTTTTTGGGTTTTGAATTTAAGGACTGAATTGAAGCTAGGAAGCTTGGGTTTTAGCTCAAAAATCGTTAAGGGAGTTGGTTCATCAAAGAAGGTAAGCTCTAATTCGTGATTTAGTGTTTGAATTCTGAGTTTTAATGGCTAGTTTTAGTGTTTTTGAGTAAATGAGTTTCAAAGATTGAAGTGGGATTTTGGTAAGTTTCTAGGCTAGGTTTCAGCTGGGTTGTGTAGCTGGAATTGTGTTAGAAGTTTTGTGATAATTAAGTTGTGGAATTGGGATAGTTTTGGATGGTTTTGGGTAAGATTTTAGAGTAAAAAATGGTGGTTTTTCTGGGTTCGAAGGGGTCGGGCCGCGGCATAGTTCTTGGTGAGCTGCGGCCCTTTGAAGCTGATGCATGCTGAGGAAGGAGGGCGGGCCGCAGCATGGGGCTTGTAGGGCCGCGGCCCGTGTCTAGTTCTGAGCCCAGATGGGCTCTGTTTGGGGGCCATGCCGCGACATGGGTGGCTTGAGCCGCGGCCCTTAAGGGATTTTTGGATTTTGGGACTTAAAGCATGGGAATTTTACCTAGAGTGCTCAGGATTGAATCTACTACCGTGTTTGGTGGAATTCAATGTTTCGGAGACTAGAACTCTATCTAGAAGCCCTTTTACGGTTATTGATGGTATCCCTTATCTTGGTTGTGACTAGGTACTAAGCTAGGGCTCGAGAATCAGATCGTGCTCAAGAGGCATCGCTCGTGACCAGTTTATTTGGAAACTAAAGGTAAGAAAACTGCACCCGGTTGTGGATTTATAATGAGACTAAGGGTTCCCTGTCTTGTATGCTTTGAAAGGATGGTATTACGCCATGTAAACAGTAAACCAACGGCCTAAGAGTGTCGAAGTTTACACTAGCGCACAGGGCATGGCACGGCCACTGGTAGCTAAGGACAGCTTATTATTCACTGAGCTCAGTTTAAGCGGGCTGGAGTCAGTGGGGTAAACAAAGGGTGCGACCTAAGGTGTTGACCCTGCTAATTATGTGATTTGCTTGTTATTATTGATTGGTGGATTGTTATGTTGTATAGTTGGGTGATGATTAGCTGATTCTTTGGTTGAATCTTCATGCTTTGTGATTGTTGTGGTATGTTAAGTGTACGAACATGCTTAAAAGGTTATCCAAATGTTACAATTTCTTGTTATATAATATGATATGTTTTCTTGCTGGGCCTTGGCTCATAGGTGCTTCGTGGTGCAGGTAAAGGCAAGGGAAAGCTTGATCAGCCCTGATTGGAGAGTTCTGAGAGCAGAATGTACATGATCAGTTGCTCAGCCGCCACGATTGAGAGGGAGTCAGGATCAGGAGAACCAGAAACGTCTGTTTTGCCTTAGAGTGGCTAATGGTTGTTTAAACTTTGGAAATTTTGTAAACTAACTTTTGAACGCTGTTCCTTTTGGGATCCCATGTGTAAAAAAAAATGTTAGTTATATGAAATGTTCTTATTGAGACCAAAACCTTTTAACCCTAGCACATTAATGATTTCAGTGACACGCTTTTAACTAAATGACTTGATTAGCAAGTCCTGCACCTTTATAAGTACACAGTTTGGCAGTCTTAGCTATCCAGGGCGTTACAACTTGGTATCAGAGTGTCCTAGGTTTAAGGGTTCCTGAAGATCGGCTGGACATGTACATTCGCTACTAGAGACAAGCTCGATTCAGGGTTTGGTAATGTGTATATGGGCTTATATGCTTGTATGCTTGGAATGAGTTATGAATGCTTATATCTTAGCTGTTGTGTGGAAATGTTGGGGCATGCTTATTAGCAGTTGGTGCATGTGGATAAATGTCTATATCTTGATTGTTTGTGATTGGCTATGTCCCTTTGGTTGATTTTGGAGAAGCTTTTACCCTGTCATCATAGTTTGATTGATGAGTCGTTGATTGTAGATTGACTTGGATAACTATGCGTCCAAGAAAATCTACACAACTGGTCGACACTAGGTTTGGAACTGGGGGTGATGACCAGGGCCAGATTCATCCGCCAGTCCCTGAGAACTGGCAGCAAATCATGGCAGATATGCAAGCACGGCTGCAGAGCCAGGATGAGCAGATCCATATTCTACGACAGCAGGTACCATCAAGGGGTGCTGCCACTATCGTACCACCTGTAGGGGTACCAGTTGTACAGCCAAGAGAGGTTGGGAACAGGTGGGAGCTGTTATATGAGCGGTTCAGGAAGCAGTAGCTCCCAATCTTCGAGGGTGGACCAGACCCACTGAAGGCCGAGCAATGGCTGACTATGATTACTACTATTATGGATTTTATGAGATAGATGGGTATGACAGAGTGGCCTGTGCCACGTATATGTTGAGAGAGGATGCCCGCATTTGGTGGGAAATGGCATCACAGACCAAGGACATCACTACTTTGAGTTGGGAAGGATTTAAGGACTTGTTCATCCATAAATACTGTAATGTTGCCATCAGGGCAGCAAAAGTTAATGAGTTTGTGGGTTTGCTGTAGGGCAACATGACAGTTACTGAATATGCCCTGAAGTTTGACAGACTTAAGAAGTTTGCACCAGATCTTGTGCCTACTGATGCAGCTAGGCAGGACAGATTTATCAGAGGGCTTAATGCTATGATAGCCCGAGATGTGAGGATTACGACAGTTCCTGGGGGGACAACTTATGCCCAGACTATGGAGAAGGCCCTTACCGCTGAGGAAGCAGAGAATAAGATCTAGAGGGAAAGTGCAGTAAGGAGGGAGGGCCGCAGAGTGGTGCCTCCTTATTCTAGGTTAGGTAGGGGCGGAGGCCCCAGTGATTTCAAGAGAAAGACTCTTGACACTTAGACCGCTGCTGGTCCTGATAGGAGGGATCGGGGTGGCCTTCAGGGCGGTAGTGAAGCATGGCGGAGTTACCTGAAGTGCCCAAGGTGTAGAAGACGCTATCAGGGCGAATGTCGGGCCAAGGCTTGCTATGTGTGTGGAATGGTGGGGCATCTCAAGAAGGACTGCCCAACAGTGAAGAAAGGGGAAGCAGGAAAGGTGGATAGCTTGACTCCAGCTCGAGTATTCACTTTGACACAGGCAGAGGTCGAGGCTAGTCCCTCGGTAGTGATAGGTCAGTTTTCTAGCCCTGGCTCTCCTTTTACTGTATTGATTGATTCTGGTGCTACACATTCCTTTGTTTCTAGTGAAGTGAATGATAGACTGTGTAGACCTAGTGAGTATCAGACTGCAGGCTTTGGGACTGTATTGCCTACATGTGAAATGGTAGTTTCTAGGAGGTGGATTAGGGCACTGCCAGTGATGGTTGATAGTAGGGAGCTTTCGGTAGATCTGATTGAGTTAGACATGGAAGATTTTGATATGATCTTAGGGATGGATTGGTTGGTTAGGTATGGAACTACTATTGACTGCAGGAAGAAGATGGTGACTTTTGAGCCTAAGGGCGAGGATCCTTTTGTCTTCGTGGGTGCGGTATGTGGACCCCGCGTACCCATGATATCAGCATTGAGAGCTAGAGACTTGTTACAGGGTGGATGTATAGGTTTTCTGGCTAGTGTGGTGAACACTACCGAGGTGTTTCCAGTGGGGCCGGGAGAGACCAGGGTGGTTTGTGAGTTTTTGGATGTATTTCTTGAGGAGCTACCGGGGTTACCGCCACACAGCGAGATTCAGTTTGTTATCGAGTTAGCACCGGGGATAGAACCAGTATCAAGGGCACCATATAGGATGGCACTAGTAGAGTTGAAGGAATTGAAGATACAGTGGCAGGAACTTCTGGATTTGGGATTCATCAGGCCTAGTTACTCTCCATGGGGCGCTCTAGTGTTGTTTGTTAAGAAGAAAGATGGGACTCTGAGAATGTGCATAGACTACAGGGAATTGAACAAGTTGACCATTAAGAATAAGTACCCTCTGTTGGAAAAACTCATTGCAGGATCTTTATTTATTTTTATGCAATTTACATATTATAAAAAAAACATGCAAATTCCTAGAACATGCTCCTATGAAATTGATACAAATACAGAGTAAAGTAAAAACTTACATTACGCAGCGGAACTGGAACAACTCCATCCTTCAATCTCTCTAACCCTTGATTCCTTTCTGTAGCAGAGTATTATCAAGAGATTGAACAGGATCAGCAACACAGTCTTCCTCACCAAGCCTTTGATCAACCTAGAACTAGTGTGGGCTGGTTCTCAACACATGAGATAGAGATCTTGAAGAGAAGAAGAAGAGAAAGTGGCCAAGAAAGGTTAGACTGTCTAGGTTTTCACTTACCAATCAACTGAAACTCACTTCCTTATAAAAACCATAGATATCATATTCCTTATATAGGCAACATAATGGGATTTATTTAAGTTTAAATTAATTAAAAATAATAAACAAAAATAAAAGCCTTGGGCTGCCATAAATGGACTTGGGCCCAATCTCTTTGTTTTGAATTTAAATCCCAACTGGGCCTAAATTCAAAACCTTTTATTTATTTATTTTAATTAATTAAATCCTTATTCAAATTAACTAATTATAATTTGAAACTTGATTTAATATTATTTATTTATATTGATACTAATTTATCAATATTAATAATTTTACCCAAAGATTCTCTTTTATTCTCTAAATCTCATATCTCTGTAAATTTTCAAAAATTGACCTAGTCAACTTTAAAAATCCTAATTGATAATTAAATCAATTAATTGAGACATTCTAGATGATATACTCAAAGGTGATGCGGGGACCATGGATCCATGAAATCAAGCTCCAACAAGTTACCGTGAATTTATTTACGAATAATTTCACTACCTTATTAATTCCTCGTGACTCCACTATAGACTCGGAATTGAACTCTTGAATTCATAGAATGTATTTTCAAAACCATAAATACGTTATCCATTGTTATAACCATTACAATCAGTCAATCCTCTATCGATGACTTACTAACGAGCTGGGTGCAAATTACCATTTTACCCCTCATCAGTATTTTATCCTTAACACCCACTAAGTTCCTTATAAATGATATATCCGTGAACTTAATCACAGAAATGATATCTCAATCATTTAACATTTTGAACAAAGAAATTAAGGAAATCATCTTTTAACTTCTATACAGAAGTTATAGATTTCGTATCTATGAATAATACTTCCACTCAATTACACTAATAAATCTCCAAGATGTAAGTATGGGCTAGACCGTAGGGTAACCTGGTAACGAACAAGTCAAAATATTTCAATAATACAATTAGTAGAATATTATCACTCAGAATTAAGATCGACTTAACATATGGTCAACGTTGTGACATTGATTAGATTTGATAAAAACGATACTTATTTATCAATCAATAATCAATATCGGTCCTAGTCCGATGTAACTAAATACATTCGATCTTATCTACTTGGTCAATGCCTTGGACAAGACATCACACCCTGAGTGTGTAAGTCGATCATATCATAGATTGCCTAATCAGTGAAAATCCAATGCACTGATCTAATCTTAGGACTCGTTCTTTTGAACATATAATTACAACTATAATCCACTGTGACCTAGTCACTATAATTGTAACTATCCATATGTTTGGGATTTTATAAATGTTTGTATTATTTCAATAATCATGTAATAAAACAAGCAAGCAACATGATTTTCAAACTAAATGATTTCTACTACTTTTATTGATAATATGAAATCGTGCTACATGTCCGACATGGTTTTATAAGGGTATAAAACCCAACACCCTCTACCAAGGATTGATGACTTGTTCGATTAGCTGCAGGGAAAGACGGTGTTCTCAAAGATTGATCTTCGATCTGGTTATCACCAGTTGAGGATCAAGGATGAGGATATACCAAAGACGGCCTTCCGAACACGGTATGGGCACTATGAATTCTTGGTCATGTCTTTTGGTTTGACCAACGCCCCGGCAGCTTTTATGGATCTGATGAACAGAGTGTTCAAGGACTTCTTGGATCAGTTCCTCATTGTCTTCATCGACAACATCTTAGTGTACTCTAGTTCAGAGGCAGAGCACGAGCGGCATCTTCGATAGGTTTTACAGAGGTTAAGGGAGCATCAGTTATACGCCAAGTTTAAGAAGTGTGAGTTTTGGTTGCCTGAGGTGACTTTTCTTGGGCATGTGGTTGGCGCAGAAGGGATTAAGGTTGATCCGACCAAGGTGGGAGCAGTGAGAGATTGGCCGAGGCCAAGGAACTCCTCAGAGGTGCGGAGTTTTCTTGGGTTGGCAGGCTATTACAAGCGGTTTGTAGAGGGATTTTCGAAGATTTCTTCACCAATGACAGAGTTGACAAGAAAGAACCAGAAGTTTTTTTGGTCAGAGAAGTGCGAGCATAGTTTCCAAGAGTTGAAGCCACAACTTATTACTGCACCTGTACTGAGTCTTCCTTCGGATGAAGGAAAGTTTGTAGTATACTGTGACGTATCGAGGATGGGTTTAGGCTATGTGTTGATGCAGAATGAGAAAGTTATAGCTTATGCATCACGGAAGTTGAAGGAATACGAGCAGTGGTATCCTACCCATGATTTGGAGCTGGCGGTAGTGGTATTCTCACTAAAGGTTTGGCGGCATTATCTGTATGGGGAGAAGTGCAAGATATACACTGACCATAAGAGTTTGAAGTATTTTTTCACCCAGAAGGATCTGAACATGAGGTAGAGGCGTTGGTTAGAGCTGGTTAAAGATTATGATTGTGATATTCTTTATCATCCGGGGAAAGCCAATGTAGTGGCGGATGCGTTGAGCTGGAGGGGCCCAGGTCAGTTGTATAGTTCCATCCAGATCTCGAGAGAGTTAGCGGATGAGATGGCCAGGGCAAGGATAGAACTGGTGGTAGGCCAGTTAGCCAATATTACCTTGCAGTCGACCCTACTAGAGGGGATCAAGGAGGGTCAATTGGTGGACACGCAAATGCAGAAGATTAGACAGCATGTCTTAGCGGGGACAACTAAGGATTATTCTGTTTCAGAGACTGGTATGCTTCGATATCAGGGGCGGATTTGTGTTCCGGTAGATGAGAGGATCAAACGAGAGATACTGGATGAATCTCACACTACGCCATACTCGCTTCATCCGGGTACCACAAAGATGTATCAGGATCTACGGACATTATATTGGTGGCCTGGGATGAAGAAGGATGTGGTAGGGTATGTGGCCAGATGTTTGACATGTCAACAAGTGAAGGCTGAGCATCAGCAACCAGCAGGGTTGCTTCAGCCTTTGGGTATTCCTGAGTGGAAGTGGGAGGACATCACAATGGATTTTGTGGGAGGTCTACCCAGGACAGTGGGACTTTGTGACTCGATGTGGGTGATAGTGGACAGATACACCAAGTCAGCTCATTTTCTACTAGTAAAATTGACTTATACAGTGGAATAGTATGCAGAGTTGTATATGAGGGAGATAGTTCGTCTCCATGGGTTTCCAAAGTCTATTGTATCTGATCGAGACCCTATCTTTACCTCTAAGTTCTGGGGAGCACTGCAGAGAGCCATGGGGACTCAGTTGAAGTTTAACACAGCCTTTCATCCTCAGACTGATGGGCAGTCTGAGAGGACGATTCAAGTGTTGGAGGACATTCTTAGGGCGTGTGTGATTGATTTCGAGGGATCTTGGAGTAGGTATCTTCCGTTGATCGAATTCTCGTATAACAACAGTTATCAGTCCCCGATTGGAGTGGCTCCTTATGAGTTGCTATATGGAAGGAAGTGTAGGTCGCCCCTTAATTGGGATGAGATGGGTGAGAGAAAATATTTGGGGCTGGACATGGTTTTGATTTTGGACCAGAAGGATAAAGTTCTACGGAATAAGACAATTCCATTAGTTAAAGTATTGTGGAGAAATAACAACGTCGAAGAAGCGACCTGGGAGCTAGAGACGGTGATGCGAGATCAGTATCCCGAGCTATTCAGGTAAATTTTGAGGACGAAATTCTCAGTAGGAGGGGATAGTTGTAACAACCCAAAATCACTAATATGGCTTAAGAGCCTTGATTAGTGTGCCAGGAGGGCATAATTGGTTTATGTTCGAATTTATTGATTTAATGCATGATTATATGATAAGAATGCTTGTATGGTTATGTAAATGTTAATGTGATTATATGCTATGATTGTGAGAACCACATTATTATGTGGGTAAATCTGCAGCATGCGACTTGAGGCGATCCTAGGGAGCTAGTTAGTGGGAAAGTCACAATGGGGCTTAGTACTTGACTCCGGGTAAGTCAAGGGGTATTTTTAGTATTGAATGGTTATTTAGGTTATCGGGTTATGGAAATAAATAATTTGAGATATATTTGAGGTCAGGAAGTCTAGATGGGAATACTGGGGAATTTTACCATTTTTCCCTCGGGGACGTTTCCAGTACCCCGAGCCTTGGGATTAATTTAATTTATATCAATGGACACTTTATTCTTTAATAAAGAACTCAATAAGTATATGTCTGTAACTATCAGGAGTTCAATCTCATATTTATAGTGGAATAATCATGAAATTAACAAATATGATTATTTAATCAAAGAGCTTTGATTAATAATGTATTATTTATTCGAGCTTGATATTATAGGTCCATAGGTCCCCAGGGTGGCTCCATCAACACCATATCAAGGTAAGAGTTGATACTGTTTGGAAAAAATAGATTGCCTCAATGGAAATAGGTAAGAATATTACAACTCTAGACAATATATTACAAATAAATATTGATTGATTGAATAAGGTTACAACTCTATAACTGAAAATACAAATAAACTAAAGAACAAGACGAAGAGAATAGTGAAAAATACAACTCGAAGCAAAATATTACAAGTAAAGTAAAAGTGTTTGAAATAAAGAAAAGAAGATTACAACTCAAAACAAGATTACAACTCAAAACAAGAAATACAAATAAACAAAAGAGTAGAATATGAAGATGAAGAGAAATAGAATAGAAAGAAAGAACAAACCAACTAAATAGAAACAACTCTCACTCACACTACCAAAGTGAAGAGTATTGGGGATCACCAACTTGAACAAGGTTTGAAACCTTTGTCCAAAAGCTTATTTTCCCCTAACTCAAGCACTAAGGGATCTCTCACAGATTATAGGAAATGCTTTATGGAATTATCAAGCCTCAAGGTGTTTCTAGCCAAGTGCTCCAATGGATAGAAATGTTGTGTCTTTCAAGTGAGCTATAGGCTCCTATTTATAGAGTTTAGAGACACCCTTTGAATTTCAAATTCCACCAACCCCCATGGCTGTTACCAATGTTTAATTGGATTAATATGGAATTAAAAATGAGATTTGAGAGTTATTTGGGCTTTTTGAGCCGTTCAACAAAGATTGAAAAAAATGAAAAATTGGTCAGTTTTTGGCTTGTGGTCGCGGCCACTACTCTCTGTCCCACTGGCCGCAGCCACTGACCATTTTTAGCACTTAAAAATGTGCTGTTTTTCCAAACGGTTCCAAACCCTCCCAAATGATTTTGTAACTCCCAAAACAAATTATTGGGGTTAAAATCATATCTCTAACAACCATTTCACATATAGCTTTATGAAACTCATCTCAATATTATGTGACACTAAATTTACACAATAAAGGGTAATATTTGGAAGTTACAAATTTGTAACACCAAATATGTTACATTATGTGACACTCTTGGTCATATTTATTTAATCTAAAACATTATATTATAAAATAATATAACATATACAAGGGTATAATTGTACTTTGAGAAATTAAGAAGAATTTTTTTCTTCGAGTCAAGTATGTAATTATATGATAATTGAGGTTGAATAATTAATTTGAAATTAATTATTAATTTTCGAAAATATATTTATGCATTTAAATATGTAAAATTTTGAAATTCATATATATAAAAAAATTAATTAATTTTTGAAATCAATTATTTTATTTGAGTGGGAGAAAATAAAATTGATAAGTCAAAAATAGTATTTTGATTTATTGAATTTTAAAAGATGATGATAATGATGATCATCAATTTGAATTTTGAATTTAAAATTTAAATCTTGAAACATGGTTGTCATCTAAAGATAAATACCTTATTTTGTAGAAGATTGATTCTAATTAAATAATTAAATAAAAGCAAAATGCAATATCCCTGAAAAGGATATTGTAGTCCACACATGACATAGTCCAAGGACTGTGCCATGTGTGTATGACTACACTGATATTGTATCAGTGTTGTTTTTATTTTATATATTTAATAATTTGAAAATAGTTTTTTCAAATTTGGTAAGTTGGATATTTACCTAAATCAAATCCTATCATCATTATGATGTTATTATTATTATTATTATATTACTATTATTATTAGGAATAATAGGATAATATAAATCTCTATATATATGATATAGAAGAAGAAGAGAAAACACACAACAAAACAACACAATACACAATTCAGAATAGTTATCAAAATTTTGTCAGACAAAAACTCTTTCTTCTTCTTATTTATTCTAGCCATTCTCAGACTATAATCCAAGCTCTCATGTGTTGAGAAATACTTGTGATTCCTAAAATACAAACTCATGTTCTCTATGTGCCCACGCACGTCAGGAGATGTAGAGAACACTCTGAAAGATTGTGGTTTGAGTGCTCAATGCTTTGGATAGGAAGATCGAAAAATATATAAAGAGACTCAATGACACTTGATCGGTTTCAAGAGGTAATTGTTTATGTTCTTAAAGTATTTTTGTTTATATGTTATATATAAATATATTGTATATATATATGTTGCATGATTAATAATAATGTATATTAATGTTTCTAGATGTTTTCTTGTTCATATAAACTGTTTATATGAGTGATGAAATCTTTTGATTGTTGTTGTTCCTAAAACAATGAGCCCACCACGCCAATTTCGTTGCATGCTCTGAATATTTTTCCAGCAATTAGTACCAGAGTAGATCATTAATCTATATCTATTATTAATTGATGAGTGGGATTATATGCATTTTTTATATTATATGTGATATATGTTTGAATGGATGGATGTTTATTTTCTTGATGATAGATTATTAAGGGTTGTTTGTTATGGTGCTTTTGGGTTTAGGAGTTGTTCCTAAAATTTCTAGATGAAATATGTAAGCCATTTTAGGGCATAGGAATTTTGTAATTTTTTGTTTAAAATCCTTGAAAAAAATTCTATTGGAGCTTGAGCCCTAAGCCCGAGCCCGAAACCCGAGTTATTGCTTACATTCCAGCCATACGACTAGCCGTGCTGCCCAGCCAGCGTGTGCCCAAACCCCTGTAGCGCCCCTGCCACACACCCTAGTGCACATGTATGCCTAGCCAGTCGCACCCCTACGCCCAGCCAACGCAACCCAGCCGTGCCCTGCCCCGCGCGCAGCCAAGCCCCTCGCTGGACGACCCTCTGCTGCTGCACCATGGTACACACCTAGGTTTTGTTTTTACAAAGCTTAGTGTGTTGTTACCATAATATTTTTTTAATTATTCATTTTATTAAAAAAATTAGAAATTAAATTAAAATGGTTTTAATTGAGAAATTTCTTTAATTGAAATAGTGTTGATTATTTTCCTTAATTAAAAATGTTTTAATTGTTATATTCCATATTTAAAATTGTTTTAATTAAAATATCCAAAATTAAAATTATCTTGAATTTTAATTTATTCAAATTAAATTGTTTAATTTTATTTTTGAAATAAATTACGCTAATTCAAATTGGTATTAGAAACTTTTGGGTGTTAAAACTCAAAGTTTAATTATTTTTAAAAGTTTGTTTAAAATAATTAAAAAGTTCTATAATTCAAAATGGACATGGAAAAGTGTGGCATTGGCTCAACAAGACTACATCTCAAGGTTCAAGATCAAAGTGTTCTTAATCAAGCCTTAGTTAGCTTAGGTTGCATTTTCATGTATATTTTACAAGTGTTGTAATTTTTTCTAGAAATACCCAAAAAGTTATCATACTCGCTTTAATTTACTTATTATAAATGTTTGCATGTGATTAATATGCTTAATATTTTGTCATGCATTATAACATGCCATTCATATACCCACACAATATGCAATAAGCATGCGTTACATTCGTGTAGAAACATGCTATTAGGAACGTCCTATGTATATATTTTGTTATATGTCTATATTTGATAATTCATATAATAATAAATTTAGTCTTAATTAGTTAAGATGGTAAATCAAAATTAAAGTTGTTTAATTTGTTGTTTTAATGAAAAATATTTTATTAAAATAAAAATGATATTCTCTTAATTAAAACAAAATTAGAATTAGAATTAGGGGCACAACATTGTTTTATTTTGCTTAATTGGATTAGTAATTAATAGAATATCATTTGGTAAAAATAATTAAACTTATTTTTACAACTAAATTAAAAAATATTTATTTTGTGAAAAACACTTTTTTTTTCCGAAATAATGAGTGGGAGAGGGAGTTATGACGACAAGTCTCATGGTCTCCATTATTGGTTGAATGCCGAGAGGCATAGGAAGGGCCTCGTGTCGCCTCCGTTTGTGGCCTCCCTAAGGAAAGACTTTCGAATATGTTTATTTTATCTCAAGGTTGACTTCTCTTATGAGAATATAATTAGTGATGTATTTCAAGTTTAACTGACCCTAAAGCACACTCTTGAGTTAAGTCATTGATTGAAAATAATGGGATACACTCGAAAGGTGTATCGAGGTTTTCAAGCACGACTAGTGCATCTTGACCAAAGTAGCGGTAGTTTATAAGTCAAAAAAGAAAAATGTAGTTTTAAGTTTTCACTTATAAAATTGAGATTTGTCTCAAAATTAATTTGGAGTTAGTCTGACCTACCCTAAGGCGGTCCATTAAATTTTCAAATTAATTTATCGTGGATTAGTATATATTTTTTTAAGAATTTTTATATTTTAAATTCATGCATCATATTTACTTTTCCAAATAAAATATGATAATTCTTATATGTTTTAATTCATTATATTTCATTTATTTATTTCCAGCAATAATGGTTAATTCTCTTAATCCTGATTATGTACTTGAAATCTTGGGAAATCAAGCATATCTTATTGACAAACTCTTGGAAATGATTCCATTTAGTCTTAACCACATGAGAAGATGGTACGATGAGATTCAAATTGTCTTCAGCACACAAAACTTGTATGGAGCGATCTATGATCTACCACCAGATGCTCCAAAATTTTCATCTAGCTTTGAAGAACATGAAAATATAGTGAATGGATGAGATCAAATCACCTGGCTTGTCAATGCATGTTATCGATCATGCATGACGACATTAAAGAAAGATACATGGTTATTGAAACTGCATACGAGATGTGGGCCATGATAAGGGATGATGCTATAACACATGCTTAGTTTTTGAAATATGGGGTAAATTCAATTTACTCAAAAACTCTTCTTTAATATTTTTGAATGCTTGATTCAAAATTACGCCACACTACAAGAAAAAACAGTATTCATAACACTTAAAAAGTGCTATCTGGGACTATTGATAGCACTTCTGAAAATGCTAACGTAGCCCATGTTATTAAAAGTCCAGTCTTTTCTATAACATTTTTTGAATGTTATGTTCGGTGTTATCTTAAACTATTCAATAACACATTTTTAGGTGCTATAATATTCAAATAATAACATTTAGATAGAGTTTTTGATTATAAATTTGAAGTTTAATCTTGTACTTTTTTCATAACACTTTTCAACTGTTACATTTGATTATTTTGATAACATTTTTAGTTTGTTATATTATATAAACCATAACGATTTTTTACGCTTATAATATGTTTTTAAATCATAACATATTAAAAGTCTGGTAATAAAATTTTGTTACTTTAGTGTAGATAATATATTTTAAATTTTATTTTGATAAATATACTTATAAGGTTTTTTTTTAATTAAAAGATTTTCATTATTGTATTTTGATAAAAAAAAAATCAAAATTAATCATAAAATGTAATTCTCAATAGATTGATAAACCACAAGTATTACATTAATCAATAACTAATTCAAACCATGAATATGTCTAATTCATGAGATCTTAGTTCTAACTTAAATTTGAAAGCATAACATAATAAAGTAATATAATCTTGAACATTTTTTACTTTAAAAATGAAAAACAGAAACATTACAAAATACACAAAAGTAAACCATGCATGAAACTTGCTCCATCCTTCAATTCATCATCCAACCAAGTACTTGCTGCTGAAGTTGTTTGTTGTCATCTGAAGCTCTCTAAATTGAAATCTCCTCAGGTTTCCAAGGCAAACCTCCTCATGATGTTGCTCTGAAATTTTTTAAAACACTGCAAAATTTAGTCAAATAAACAGTATGGTAATAGTTCAAAAGCTTGGCATCTATCACTCTCTAATCCAGTGAGTCAAAGAGACCTCTTCTATGCTCATATAAGTTGCATATTAATTACAAACTTTTCCACAAAAAATTAGCAAAATGAGAGCTGAATAAAATGACTAAAAATTAATCAAAAGAAAACAGAGAAAAACCATATACACACGTACATACATACATACAATGTGTAGTGACTGAAACATATTAGTATTATATTTAACTAAATATCAACCCTAATATAGCTGAAACATGAAAGTTGGAAACTCCCAAAAAAGAAAAATGTATAAATAAAAGTTGTCACTATTGCACAAGAAAATGTTAGCATGTAGTCTTTCTTGATACTAGATATGATAATCAATTAGTGAACCTCAATCAGTAACATTAGCTGCAAAAATAGCTTAAGAAAAACTTGTTAAGATCTTACGAAGAGATTCAGAATGTGGTCTTTCATTGTATCAAATAAACAACATTATCCCTTCCACAAATATTCAAATAAGCAGCTATATTTTAGGCACAAGTTTAGGACATTCATAAACAAAACGAATCTGATTGGCATGGAATGCATTTTGATTTACAAGACTAATGAATGACTTATGCAAAGCAAAACTCCATATCTCTATCCGTGTTTATATTTCATTAGCATAGCTGAAATTCCCAAATACCAAAACTAAACATGAATAGAAGATCTTGGGACAAAGCAGAGAAACATTCCCACTTAAAATAAATTCGAAAAAAAAATGTTAAACCAATAACCAGTGATACATCATGACACATATCTTAATTAACCTATCTTTTAGCACCCAATTAATCAGACACTTTACAACAAGTTGTATAATCAGACACTTTTTGTACCACCAGACCAGGACCAACTAGGAAAGAAGGAACCTTGGAAAACTGGGCTAATAAATAAAGAAATAAAAAAGAATGGTCTAATGGAATAAAAAGTTTGAGAATTTTTCCTTTTGTTTTTTCTTTTTTGTAAGAATGTGTAATACATATTAACATGACAGAACACAACCCTCAAAAGCTGCAAAGGCTGCAAAGTTAAAGCACAGGGTGAAAAAACAAGCTCCAAGGACCAGGACCAAGCATTTCATAATATTTTTTATCTTCACTAAAGAGAAAAAACACTTGCCCAAAAAGGAGCAACTCAAACCATATTTTAAACAACTCAAATATTAAGAAACAACATCTGGGAACAAGAAACTAAAACTACTATCCTTGCATCAAAAAGCTATTATACTGATTTAGTTTGCATTGGTAGCTGTTGTTATATCATGTCTTGTGATAGTAGTTCTTGGTTCATATGCTTGCTATTATGCACTTAACAGAAGACACAAAAAGAGTAATAAAGATTTTGTTCAAGCTTATCTATGAGTTACTTGCTTGTCTTTTTTTTTTTTGTTCTCTACTTAATCGACAGCTTGATTCCTTATTCAGGGAATAATGAAAATCTCTGGAAAATTTCTCATAAGAACATCAATGGAGATGATTCAACAGATCAGGAGTTTCCATACATTGGTTTGGCTTCCATAAAAATTTCTACTAACAACTCTTCTGATTCAAACAAGTTAGGAGAGGGTGGTTTGGCCCTGTTTACAAGGTAATTAATAAAGTATTTCTTTATTATTATTTTTCAATCTGAAAAAGAAGTCAACATATATAGGATTACACAAAAACAAAATGGTTATTTGCAGGGGGCACTAAGAGATGGAAAGGAAGTGACAGTGAAGAGGCTCTCAATATGTTCTGAGCAAGGTTCAGAAGAATTCACTAATGATGTTCTACTGATATTGAAACTTCAACATTACAATCTTGTCAAGCTTTTGGGTTTCACTAGATTAAGGAGCCCAAATTTTACAAATATGTATTGTTGTCCCAAAAATTTGAAAAGAATGACGTGGCGGTGAAATGGACACGTGGCATAAGTTAGTAGGGTGATCTGGCTTGGTAATGGCCTAATACATTAGTTAAGGAATGGGACAGAGAGTCAAGCCAAATACGCCCAATCGAAGAGAGTATTTAGACTGGGGGTCGCTTGGAGAAAGGAGGCTTACCCAAGGTTGGAGAACTTTGAGTTTGCTTGGCTCAGACCTCAGTTTAAAGACCCCTATAATTAAATTGGTGCCAAGACCAAGAAAGTGAAAGGGAGGTATGAATTTTGGTTCAAGATATAAAAACAGTAGGTCCGATCAGACCTAAGCTTAGGGGACCTCTTGTTAAGCTTGGCTCGAATAAGTTCAAAAAGAATAAGGCTCAAGTTTTACTCAAAAGGGGAAAGCCACATAGTGGCCGATCGAGCATACACATAGGAGGTACCTTCGACCATTCAGGTCCAAGGAGGAATAGATGGTGGCTCGGAGCACCTTGGTCCGAGGAGAGAAGCCTAATGCCCGATCGAGCATTTGGTTGAGCGAAGGGGTTCAAACCTAGTTGGCCCAAGGAGAAGGATGTGTGCCCGATCGGACGTGGTACTTATGAGTACCTTGGACCATTTTGATCCAAGGAGAGGTGGTGGCTCAGACCACCTAGGTCCGAAGAGAGAGGACCAAGATCCGATCGGACCTTGGTTAAACAAAGGAAGCTTGGACCATTTAGGTCCAAGGGGCATTATGCCCGATCGCACAAGGCCTCCCCCCGATCGCACAAGGCCTCCCCCGATCGCACCTTGGTTAAACAAAGGAAGCTTGGACCATTTAGGTCCAAGGGGCATTATGCCCGATCGCACAAGGCCTCCCCCGATCGCACAAGGCCTCCCCCGATCGCACATGACCTCCCCCGATCGCGCAAGACGCCTGCAGGAGCGCTTGGACCATGTTGGTCCGAGGATAAGCTAGGAAGAAGATGGCTCGGACCATCTTGGTCCGAGGTGCAAAGTGTAAGGTCATATTGGACCTTGATTGAAGGAGTCAAATAAGATGGTTTGAACCACCTTAAGCCAAAGAAGACAACCATTGTGTCCGATCGGACACAATGGAGAAGTATACCTCGAGTGTAGTTGGCCTTTGGTCCAAGGATAGCCATGCGTATGCCACCTTTGACCTACGTAAAGCTTGAAAGCTTGAAGAATAGTCAACATGCATGAGAAGCTACGTCAAACTGCCCGAAACTACTTCAGTGAGAATTGGTCCAAGCATCCGGGAATCACTCAATCCTCACTCGAAATTAGGGATCAGTTATATTTTGAATGTTTATTTTGTAATATAAATATTAGGTAAATAATGGAATATCCCTATCAAAAGGGGATATCAGTTGAGAACCCAGGTCTATAAATAGGGACTTGGGAGGATCGTAAAAGGACTTTTGGCAAAAAATTGAGAGTGAATCGGTATTCTAGAGAGAGAAAGTGTGTTGTTCTTGAGAAAAACCCATTTTTGTATTCTAGAGTATCTCACACTGAAGAAACTCAGTTGACAAGGTTCATCTGATCTTGAGTGTGAATATAGTAATAAAATCTCTAAGTGGAGTAGGCTATTACCGATCATCGGGGCTGAACCACTATAAAAACCTTGTGTTATTTACTTCCGTTCATAAAAAACTGTCTGTTGTCGTTTATAATTCTCTTGAAGGTTGTCGTAGTTGACGTTCTCACGTCGTTGGCTAAATTCACAGTCAACATTTTGGTGCTTTCATTGAGAGCCTGAAGAGAAAACAGACAGTCCCTAAAGCGATATGGCGCCTAAGAACACCACTGCGGCCTCCAAGAGGGCAAGCACCTCCAGGGAGCATGCTAGATCGGAAAATCCTAACGTTCAAGATCGTGAGAATGAGCCTAGGGTCGTGCTTGAGGATGTAGCTCCTGAAGTTGAGGAGCTCCAGGAGACCATGAGCGCGTTCCAGGATGAGTTGGCCCAGTTCAATGCTAGGCAGGAGGCCTTTGCTGAGGAAATGGCCAAGCAGAGACAAGAGATGGACGCTAGGAGCGAGGAGATCCGTCGACAGCAAGAGGAGGCCGACAGGCGACACCGCGAAGCTGCACTTGCTCTGGAGGTAGCTGCGCAGTTGACCCGAGCCAATGCTCAAGCTATGCCTGGGGTGATACCCACTCAAAAAGCAAGGACCATAGAGGCTGGTCAAAAGAAAGCTGATAGACCAGCAAGAGGTGGTGGTAACCCACCTGGTCATGAGGAGGAGGGAGTACGATCACGCACTGCCTCTACCCAAAGGGGGAATTCTAAGACCCCCTCAAGGAGCCATAGATCAGAGACTTCCAGGTCAGGAAGTCATAAGTCTGGCAGTAAGAAAACACCTTCTGAGCAGGGGCATAACAAAGCCCCTCGTGGCAAGGAAACTTCACACTTCAAAGATGGACATGGGCGTGATGAAGGTGACAGTTACCACACCAACCAGTCGAAAGAGAAGAATAATAACCGACGAGAGGGAGATAATCAACCAGCTCAAACGGGGAAGCCACCACGACATCCCAACCAGCGTAATGGCAAAGAGCACGCTCCACCTAATAGACCCTCCGAAAAGACTCGGAGTACGGTGTTCGACCGGTTGGGAAAAAACACTGCTCAGAAGGACCTAAGGGACATCATTGATGACAGAAGGAGGACCGCTCCGTTCGAAGGACAGGAACCGATCCGTCCTACTAGTCGAGTAGAAATACTTGACGTGGATGCGCTGGATAGGAGTGCCCGACTTAGCGGTCCCGAAAGTGCGTCCCCAGCAGTGGCCCCAGCCATCCAAGCCCAGCTTGATGCTTTGACGGCGGCAGTACAAGGTTTATCCAAACAACCAGTTATTGATCCAGTAGACCACAGAAATGGTAGCCCTTTTTGTGCTAGAATAAGAGCAGCCCAACCACCAAGGAAATACAAGGCGCCGATATTGCCAGTTTATACAGAAAAGGCAGACCCGGTGAGACACGTTGGGAAGTTCGAAGATCAGATGGAGCTGCTTGGGGTGAGTGACGATTACCGCTGTAGAGTCTTCCCCACCACCTTGTCAGACACTGCCCAAGAGTGGTACTGGAAGTTCAAACCCGACTCCATCACCTCTTGGGAGAGCTTTAGGAAGGAGTTCTGCAGGCAGTTTAGCACTGCCCGAACCCCTCCAGTTTATGCCAACCACTTGGTGGATATTAGGCAAGGCAAAGATGAATCTCTCAAGAACTACATACAGAGGTTTATGAGAGAAGCCAATCGGGCTACCGCTGTTGGAGATGAAGGGAAGATGGTTGCGATCTCCTCGGGTATTATTTATCGAAGTCCTTTGTGGGACAGCATTCACCGCCATCCAATTTCAACTTTACAACAGTTCTTGGACCGTGCAGATAAGTACATGAAGTTGGACGATGCCATTGAGAAGGGAGAGAACGGGTTGAACAACCCAAGTGGATCGGGGGATACTCCAAAGGATAGCGGAAATGATCAAGGCGGTAGTAAGAAACGTGGGAATAACGGGTCTGACCACCGCAGTGAGAAGAAAGCTAAGTCTGGGTCGAATGACAAACCTACGAAGTATGAACCTCGATTCACCAACTACACTACTCTTTCGGCAACCCGAGCAGAGATCTATCTAGCCAGCCATCAGGAGGTCCCTTACCGAAGGCCCCCTCCGATCAAGAAGGAAATGAGTAAGAGGGATAAGAACAAGTTCTGTCGTTTCCATGGAGACTATGGTCATGACACGAACGAGTGTAACCACCTTAAGGATGAGATAGAGTTTCTCCTCCGTTCGGGGAAACTAAAAAAATATAAGGCAGAGAAAGCCCAAGGAGAGGGAAGCAACAATAATCCTGGGTTCAAGCGACAACGGTCCCCACCTTTGCAACCTGAACCTGTGGACTTCACACTAGATACAATATGTGGAGGACCACATCTTGCGGGTGATAGCAGCAAGGCGAGGGAAAGATATGCTCGCACCCTTCGTCATGAGTTGGAGGCAGCGTCCACATCCGAGGTTATGACGATGGAGGAGAGACCATCAAAGAACCCAAGGTATGAAAGTGAGTCCCTCACCTTCACTGAGGAGGATGCCAAACACGTGAGGTATCCTCACAATGACCCTCTCGTAGTGACAGTTCAAATAGCTAACATGAAGGTGAAAAGATGTCTGGTTGATACGGGAAGTTCCGTAAACATTATTTATAAGTCCTCTTTTGAAAAAATGAAGCTATCCATCAATGACTTGAAACCATGCTCTCACGTCATTTACGGGTTTACTGGAGAGGGACTATCACCAGCTGGAACAATAAAGTTGCCAGTCACCACAGGGGAAGCTCCCAAGCATGAAACCGTGATGACTGAATTTTTGATTGTTGACTGCCCGTCTGCCTACAATGTGGTTATTGGTCGACCACTACTCACCAACTTGCATGCGGTAGTTTCAATTTGGCACCTCTCTATGAAGTTCCCGACCAGCGTTGGCGTAGGCTACGTCCAAGGAGACCAAAGGGAAGCTAGAGAGTGTTATAATGCCTCCATAGCTAAGGCAAAGAAAGGTGCCAAGGAAAACAACATGATTGTGTGTGTTGAAGGAGGGGAAGTGGATGAGATGGACGTAGACCAGAGTCTTGTTGTAGTAAACGATGAAGAGGTGTTGAAGGGGTGTGACCAGGAGAGCACTCCCAGTTCGAAAAAGCAGAAGACCCCATCAGGTGATGAAGTCACCAAATAGGGCGTTGCCCAAAGCGAGGAAAGAGATATTGATCCTCGCTTTGGGGATTATGAGAGTGATGTGGGACCGTCCGAGGAATTAGAGGAGGTCCCTATAGATGAGAATGACCCGACAAGAGGGGTCAAGATTGGGAAGAAATTGAAAGCTGAGGTGAGAGCACAACTGATAGAGTTCTTGCGAAGGAATCGGGATGTCTTCGCCTGGTCTCACAAGGATATGGTGGGTATCTCACCAACTGTGATCAGCCATGTGCTCAACGTAGATGAAAGGTATCCAGCGGTACAGCAGAAGAGGAGGTTACTTGACAAGGATCGAGCAAAGGCTCTTAAGGAGGAAGTAGAGCGGTTGAAGGAGAACGGGTTTATTAGAGAGGCATACTACCCAGCTTGGGTTTCAAACCCAGTCTTGGTGCCTAAACCCAATGGAAAATGGAGGACTTGTGTAGATTTTACTGATCTAAACAAAGCATGCCCGAAGGATTGTTTCCCTTTACCGAGAATAGACCAGTTGGTGGATGCAACCTCTGGTCACGAGACCTTGTCCTTCATGGACGCATATTCGGGATACAACCAAATCAGCATGCATCCTCCTGATGAAGAACATACCAGCTTCCGAACGGATATAGGGCTCTATTGCTATAGAGTGATGCCCTTCGGGTTAAAGAATGCAGGAGCTACCTACCAGCGCCTGGTGAATGGCATGTTTCGTGACTTAATCGGCAAAAGCATGGAGGTATACGTAGATGATATGCTGGTGAAGTCGAAAGAAGCTGGGGGGCACGTGGGAGACTTAGAGGATTGCTTTGCAATCTTGAGGAAGTATAACATGAAATTAAACCCCCTCAAATGTTCGTTTGGAGTGGGTTCTGGGAAATTCCTTGGGTTTATTGTCAACTCCCGAGGAATAGAGGCAAACCCTGAAAAGATCAAGGCTCTCATAGAGATGAAGTCTCCCACAAGAATAAAGGAGGTGCAAAGCTTGACTGGGCGGATTGCGGCTCTAAGCAGGTTCGTCTCAAAATCAACGGACAAGTGCGTCCCGTTTTTTAACCTGCTTAAAGGAGGCAAGAAGTTCGAGTGGACCGCAGAGTGTGAACAAGCTTTCCAGGCGATAAAGGAACATTTGGCTCAACCTCCTGTTCTTTCTAAACCAGTTGATGGAGAGGACCTACTTGTATATCTAGCAGTCACGGAACACGCTGTTAGCGCTGCTTTAGTACGTGAGGAGGATAAAGTGCAGCACCCAGTGTATTACGTTAGCAAGCGTTTGATAGGAGCAGAGTCCCGATACCCCATGATTGAGAAGTTGGCTTACTGCTTGGTACTTGCATCACGAAAGTTGAGGCCGTATTTCCAAGCACACCCCATCAAGGTCCTCACTGACCAGCCTCTTCGCCAAGTTTTGCAAAAACCAGAGTCGTCTGGTCGGCTACTTAAATGGGCGGTCGAGCTAGGCCAGTTTGAAATCAAGTACCAACCAAGGACTGCTATTAAGGGTCAAGCCTTGGCGGATTTCATCGCTGAGTGTACCGGAATCGTTGAGGTCCCTAACCAACAGGAGAGTGTTACTGGGTTAAAAGAAGAAGTTCCTGCTTGGCAACTTTTCGTTGATGGATCGTCGAACGAGCACCATTCAGGAGCTGGGATTATACTAGTCACACCAGAGAAGCACCGAATTCATTGTGCACTGAGGTTCGGATTCAATGCTTCTAATAACGAAGCAGAGTATGAGGCCCTCTTAGCAGGCTTGCGACTGGCTAGAGATGTACGTGCCCGGTCGGTGGAGATAAACAGTGATTCCCAATTGGTGGTTTATCAAGTATTAGGGGAATACCAGGCGAGGGGCCTACGCATGGTGGCATACTTAAACAAAACTAAAGATTTACTAGCCCAGTTCGAGGAGTATACCATTAAGCTAGTACCAAGGGAGCAGAATTCCAATGCTGATGCTCTGGCAAAGCTTGCAAGTGCGAAAGATGCCGAAACACTGAATATAGTTCCAGTAGAGTACTTGGCAGAGCCAAGTATTGATAGAAAAGAGGCCATGCCGATTACGATAGTCGACACCTGGATGACTCCCATCATTGCTTACCTTGAACATGGGACGCTCCCAGATGGTCGTAATGAAGCAAGAAAAGTTATGAGGCAAGCTGCTAGGTACACCATGGTGGGTGGAGTGTTATATAGGAGAGGATACTCCTTACCTCTCCTCAGATGCATAACCCCCGACCAGTCAAAGAGCTTATTAGCTGAAGTGCATGAGGGGTTTTGTGGAGATCATGCTGGGGGGCAGAGTCTATCTAAAAAGATCTTGAGGCAAGGATTTTTCTGGCCTACTATGAACGAAGACTCTATGGAATATGTGAAAAGGTGTGACAAGTGCCAAAGATTTTCTAAGGTACCCAGAGCACCACCAAATCTTTTGAAGCAAATGCAAAGTCCGTGGCCTTTTGCAGTATGGGGCATTGATTTGATCGGGAAGTTACCCAAAGGAAAGGGAGGAGTGCAATTCGCTGTGGTTGCAGTAGATTATTTTACTAAATGGACTGAGGCCGAACCATTAGCCACGATTACATCGAAGAAAGTGTTGGACTTTGTTGTTAAAAATATAATATGTCGCTATGGTCTACCTAAAAAGATAGTGTCTGACAATGGCACCCAGTTTGACAGCGGCATATTTACCGATTTTTGCACTCGGCATGGCATCACCAAAAGTTTCTCCTCGGTGGCCCATCCTCAGGCCAATGGGCAGGTTGAAGCAGTGAACAAAACATTGAAGGACACTTTGAAGAAGCGCCTGGAACAAGCTAAGGGTGCTTGGGCAGATGAGTTACCAGAAGTCCTTTGGTCGTATAGGACTACCGCTCGGACGGCAACTGGCCATACCCCATTCTCTTTAGCATATGGGTATGAAGCCATGTTACCTGTGGAGATAGATCCACCCTCTCATAGAAGGACCGTCTACAACCAAGAGGAGAACCATCAGTTGTTGACAGAATCATTGGACTTCCTCGAAGAGAGAAGAGAGGAGGCAAGCCTCAGAGTAGCAGCTCATCAACAAAAAGTGGCACGCTACTTCAATTCCAGAGTGCGAGATCGAAAGTTCCAGGTTGGAGATTTAGTCCTAAGGAAGGTGTTTGTTAGAGACCCAGCAGCCGGTGTGCTAGGACCGAACTGGGAAGGACCATATCAAATTGAACAGGTCTTACCGCCCGGCACTTACAAGCTTGCTCGATTGAATGGGGAGCTAATCAGAAACTACTGGAATGGCGAGCACTTGAGAAAATATTATCAATAAATACTACTTGCAGAGTAGTAGCTTTGTATCAAGTGCTTAACTTGTTATTTAAGTTTTTTGTTTGTGAACTGGTTATTTGCTACCCAGTCACATTATTTTGAACAATGTTATTTTGTTTGGAACTCGTTGTTAGACACGTTTTGTCATTTATTATTACGAGTAATAAAAGAGACCACACGCATTGTGGTCGTACCTTGCTACAAACTTTGCATATGTGTTGATTATTTTTGTTGGGCAGTGTTCAACTGTCATAATAATTTAAACAAAACAGGTCTTTTAAAAACTAATGTACTGGACAGTGTTCAACTGGTCGGTATCATAATATGGAGGACCAACGTTTAGATAATATTTATGTAGTGGTCAACTACTGATATATTTTCGTGTATTTCATGTGTTTCACGAGTAGTAACTACTCGAACAAATCCGATCAAGTAGTAAGTGATCAAGGATTTATCCACCCTCAATCACTTGGGGGGCACATAGGGTATACTGGTATGTATTTCAACACAGGCAATAAGAGCACGAGCAAATATGTTTGTTTTTGGGCTGACTTAAGCTAACTTGTTTTACAAAGCTTAAGTAACTTAGAATTTTTCAAATTCTAAGTTAAAAACTGATATTCGTGTAACAAGACATTTACGCTAAATATGTTTGTTTTTGGGCTGACTTAAGCTAACTTGTTTTACAAAGCTTAAGTAACTTAGAATTTTTCAAATTCTAAGTTAAAAACTGATATTCGTGTAATAAGACATTTACGCTCATAAAAAGTTAGAGCAATAAGAGCATGAGGAAGTATATTTGGTGTGAACTTATGGAATGGTAAAAATTTCTAAGTTAAAAAACTAAATTCTCATGTGAAATTAAAGGCATCCAAAAACTTTGCTATGCACAATAAAAACTTAGAAGTTTGAAATTGTCAACAAGGAAAGAGTAAAGTGCTAAATGTCAAAATAGCTCACTAGTTCGAGCAACAAAATACAAAGTAAAGTAGACTGTGATGAACTACGAGAGGGAGTCACAGGCGAGCTCCTCTAGAGGGTTGATCGACTCCCTCCTCTGCATCAGATGCTCCTCTCGCTCGAAATGATATAGCAGAGCACGTTGGGGCGAGTGCAGGAGGGTTAGCGGCTTCTTCAGCGGCTCTTGCTTCACATCTGGCAAGATCCTCTGCTTGGGCCTCCTTGGGGAAACAATCAAGATTAAGAGGCTTGTTCAGCTTCCAGACCTTATAGAAGCAGTCAAAACTGGCATCCTCAAAGCGAATCAAGTCAAGCTCTTTTTCTTGCTTCAGCTCTTCGTTCTCGCTAATCAACCTCTCATTGTCTCGAACTAACTCTTTAATATCAAGGGATTGCTTCTCCAATTGAGTTGTCAAGGAAGCATTGTTTTGAGCCTGCTTTTTGAGAGACTCGTCCCGTTCAGCTATAGTTCTCTCTGCTTGCTCCAGCTTGGACCTGGCCTCCACCAGTTGATCGTCCTGCACCTTGATCAGCTCCTTGTAATCTACGGCTCGAAGCTGAGCATGACCAATGGTGACAAGTGACTGCATGAAAGACAAAAAGTTAATACAAGTAAAAATACTAATAACAAAGTATCTCGAGGAAAAATGCTTACCTTCATCAATTGAGCGAGTCCTCTCTTCAAGACAACTTCGACACTAAGTCGAGGGTAGGAGTCTAGGCTTTGAAGCGTCGATGCATCACGGCCAATATCCTCAAGAAGCCCCTTGCCCAGGTCGCTAACAGCACGAAAAAGCTCACTCGAACTACCCTGGTGAGTAGGAGTTAGGCTCGCAGAAGGAGGAAGGGAAGAGGGGGTCAATGGCGGAAGTGTAGTTGGTCCCCCAGGTTGCCTCCCTTGACTTGGCGGTACTACCTTCTGAATCTTCTGTGGAGGCGTAGAGCCACTTCCATCACCAGTTTTCCTCTTTGAAGCAACGCAATCTCTGAACATGTCTGAATCTGCCAAGGATGAAAAAACAAGATTGTTAGAGAAATAAACATAATGAAACATATGCAAGTGTATACTACAATTGTGATGCTCTCTAATTACCAATTATAAAAAATATGCCTATTTTCACTAAGCATGTGTTACCTGCGTTGAAGATCTGATCAAGGAACTCATCCTCGTCGTCCAAGGATGAGCTAAGTTCCCCTTCAACCTGGATAGCTTTTCCTTTCCCAGGTTGAGCGGGAATAGTAGATCTACGCTGAGGATCAGGCTCTCTAATGACTAAGTCGCCAGGTCTACGGGAAAGCGGAGAAGGCCCAGGAGAATGCCGATCAGTCATTTGCTCTGTGCCCTCGGTAGACTGACCAGGCGTGTCGTTCTCCCCGGTGGTACTTTCCACCACCAGATCCTGCTCACATGGCACCAGACTCACCATCTGGAGAAGGTCCAACGTGACCAACTTTTTTACATCCTTCTCTTTAAGACTCATGTTAGCCAATTTCTTGGCCCGCCTAAACATCCCTTCAGTGGGCAATGGTCGCTCGAACGGACCCGAGCGCGTAAAAGCCAAGTTGTTGGCCTCAATATCCAATGTGAGGAAGTATTCCTTATGATATTTCCCGGCGTTTGACTTATGGGAGATGCCATTGAGATATGTAACCCCCCTATGCCTGTGATAGAAATGGAAGAAACCTGAGTTGTTATGAGAAGGGTTGGTCCGAAGATCAAACAGGTAATGCACCTCATGAGGGGTGGGCTCGTCCCAACCATTCAGAAAATAAAGAATATACAGCGCAGAGAGTGCCTGTATCCCATTCGGCGTGATCTGAAATGGGGAGATGTTGAAGTAGTCTGCTACGGACCGGAAATAGATGTGCAGCGGGAGTGTTGCTCCAGCTTGTACATGGTACCTGGACCAGGCACAGTACCTTCCACCGGGCCTATTGGCTCTTTGATGCGAGCCCGGACACGTCATGTTTGCCCCACTCAAGCCTAAAGCTTCAATGTGTTTCTGGAATAGAGCGGGATTAAGTTTTGAGGCTTCGGCAACGAACCAGGAGGGTTCTTCTTCTCCCTCATCACGTGGCTTCTGAACAGCCAAATCCAGGATCGCAGTAGCAAATTTCAGAAAAGGCTTTCTTGAAGCTGTGGTAGTGCAGGTTTGATTGCGCTTTACCACCTTCTGTACTGCTCTGCGGGCAACCTGCGGATCGTGTTCCTGAGGGAGCCTGTTAGATTGCTTCACCCTCATCGTCGACTGAGAAGCCTGTCGAAGAAATTGTTCCTCGTGAAGAAGATATAAGGCTGAGCGAGGGAGGATCTGCTTGAAGCGGCAAAGACGATCCTCTGGAGTGTAACCAATAGACGAGCCTGGTGAGGAATCGCTATTCAAGGGAGTCTCGATTGTTTGCGGGGCGGATGATTCGGAGTCCGTATGATTGTCACCTCCCCTATAGTCAGAGCGATTCATCTGCAAAAATGAATAAAAAATGGGGAGGTGAGTAACCATACAGAAAAAATTCATCGAAAATAAGAATTATTTATATACTTGGAAAATTTTGTCCAAGTTATAAAAATATAGCGCATGTGGAAAAAATAATTTTAATGCCCAAAAGTGCCTAAAAGGCACTTAAAGTATTGAACTTATTAAACTTTGTAGAAGGAGGCATTTTTGGGATTTTCCTATAAGGCTAGGTTCCTTATGTACACAGTTAACATACAGAGGTTGGTTGCATGTTTGGAAGGAAAAAAGGCCAAAGCCTAAGAAAAGTATGTATGGTCCGATCGGACCACATTTTGAGCTCAGGAGGGAGGTTCTATGCATTCGATCGTACATAGCTTGGCTGGGAGGGCATTCGACCTTACCTCCATGCGAGCCTAACCCCAAAGCGCCTGTGACACGTCCGATCGGACACATTCCAGCCAGGAGACGTCCTGCCTCGCCACCTCACGAGCCTCGCGCAAGCCTCCAGAACGCCCGATCGGGCGTAGCGTGCCCGAGGAGAGGTGTGCACCCTGGTCCCGAGAGTTCGCCTGGTGTGCCTCGTGCCTCCAAAGCTTCTAGCCAGCAGCAACAAGTTAGGTTCGACTGGGCATTGGTGTCTAGGGAAGTTCGGATTTAACTAGTAAAAATCTGGGCACTTAAAAGCAAAGGAAGGAGCGTGTGGTCCGATCGGACCACACACTTATCTGAAACTTTTCAAGGCCCGATCGGAAGTGGTTGTCTCACCTCGTTCAGAAGAGATACACGCCTCAAGCTTGAACCATGGTTCATCATCCCCGATCGAACATGAGTTCACCATGAGGACAAAGTGTGGTCCGATCGGACCACTCGCTTATGCCCAGAATTTCTGGGCAAAAAACTATGTAAAAAATGACCCCTAATGGCATACTTTGCCTACCTTGAATCCGAACCAAATAAACAAAGCCCTAAAAATCCCTAGTCTCAAACACATTCCATCATTTACATAAACAAAAAACAAGATCAAAACATATAAGTGAAAGGTTTTCTTCATGTTCTTAAAAACCCATTACATTACACTATCAAAACCCTCAAAACCCATATTCATGTTTATGTCAAAATACCAAAAATGTCTTGAAATTCCTAAAAGCTTAAGGGAAAATTCGGGTTACCCATGCCACAAACCTTATCAAGACCACAAGCAAACACATTGAACAAGACATATTCAAGAACTTCAAGAACATCCAAGGGACAAGCATATTCGGCCATGACATTTTTTTTAGAAAAGAAAATGTAGCAATCTAAGAGGCATGGAGAAGAAGACTTACCCAAGGTTGGAGAGCTTTGATTTTGCTTGGAGGATGCTTGAAGATGAGGAGCTCCCCTTGAAGATTGTAAAGTCGGCAAGAGGAGGGAGTCCTTGAGAGGGTTTCGGCCAAGGGAGAAGATGAAGGGTTTTTAGAATATATTTTTTATTTATTTTTTTTTTTTTGTATGTGTGAAGAAGAGAATGTAAAGTGGGGATATTTGAAGGGAAAAAAGTGGGTTTTTCATTTACTTTTGAACCTCTGGTATTCTGGGATTATCTTTCCTCCACGATCATGGGTGGATTTTTGCAGTCATCGTGGGTCTGCTGCATGAAGATGAACAGTTATTATTTTTTATAATGACGTCAGCCGAAGAAAAAGTTTATTACGTGAATAAATCATATAATAAACTTGGGGGGCAAATGTTGTCCCAAAAATTTGAAAAGAATGACGTGGCGGTGAAATGGACACGTGGCATAAGTTAGTAGGGTGATCTGGCTTGGTAATGGCCTAATACATTAGTTAAGGAATGGGACAGAGAGTCAAGCCAAATACGCCCAATCGAAGAGAGTATTTAGACTGGGGGTCGCTTGGAGAAAGGAGGCTTACCCAAGGTTGGAGAACTTTGAGTTTGCTTGGCTCAGACCTCAGTTTAAAGACCCCTATAATTAAATTGGTGCCAAGACCAAGAAAGTGAAAGGGAGGTATGAATTTTGGTTCAAGATATAAAAACAGTAGGTCCGATCAGACCTAAGCTTAGGGGACCTCTTGTTAAGCTTGGCTCGAATAAGTTCAAAAAGAATAAGGCTCAAGTTTTACTCAAAAGGGGAAAGCCACATAGTGGCCGATCGAGCATACACATAGGAGGTACCTTCGACCATTCAGGTCCAAGGAGGAATAGATGGTGGCTCGGACCACCTTGGTCCGAGGAGAGAAGCCTAATGCCCGATCGAGCATTTGGTTGAGCGAAGGGGTTCAAACCTAGTTGGCCCAAGGAGAAGGATGTGTGCCCGATCGGACGTGGTACTTATGAGTACCTTGGACCATTTTGATCCAAGGAGAGGTGGTGGCTCAGACCACCTAGGTCCGAAGAGAGAGGACCAAGATCCGATCGGACCTTGGTTAAACAAAGGAAGCTTGGACCATTTAGGTCCAAGGGGCATTATGCCCGATCGCACAAGGCCTCCCCCCGATCGCACAAGGCCTCCCCCGATCGCACCTTGGTTAAACAAAGGAAGCTTGGACCATTTAGGTCCAAGGGGCATTATGCCCGATCGCACAAGGCCTCCCCCGATCGCACAAGGCCTCCCCCGATCGCACATGACCTCCCCCGATCGCGCAAGACGCCTGCAGGAGCGCTTGGACCATGTTGGTCCGAGGATAAGCTAGGAAGAAGATGGCTCGGACCATCTTGGTCCGAGGTGCAAAGTGTAAGGTCATATTGGACCTTGATTGAAGGAGTCAAATAAGATGGTTTGAACCACCTTAAGCCAAAGAAGACAACCATTGTGTCCGATCGGACACAATGGAGAAGTATACCTCGAGTGTAGTTGGCCTTTGGTCCAAGGATAGCCATGCGTATGCCACCTTTGACCTACGTAAAGCTTGAAAGCTTGAAGAATAGTCAACATGCATGAGAAGCTACGTCAAACTGCCCGAAACTACTTCAGTGAGAATTGGTCCAAGCATCCGGGAATCACTCAATCCTCACTCGAAATTAGGGATCAGTTATATTTTGAATGTTTATTTTGTAATATAAATATTAGGTAAATAATGGAATATCCCTATCAAAAGGGGATATCAGTTGAGAACCCAGGTCTATAAATAGGGACTTGGGAGGATCGTAAAAGGACTTTTGGCAAAAAATTGAGAGTGAATCGGTATTCTAGAGAGAGAAAGTGTGTTGTTCTTGAGAAAAACCCATTTTTGTATTCTAGAGTATCTCACACTGAAGAAACTCAGTTGACAAGGTTCATCTGATCTTGAGTGTGAATATAGTAATAAAATCTCTAAGTGGAGTAGGCTATTACCGATCATCGGGGCTGAACCACTATAAAAACCTTGTGTTATTTACTTCCGTTCATAAAAAACTGTCTGTTGTCGTTTATAATTCTCTTGAAGGTTGTCGTAGTTGACGTTCTCACGTCGTTGGCTAAATTCACAGTCAACATGTATAAAATTGAAAGTTAATAGAATAAAAGGAATGATCTAACAGAGTTAGTAAAGCAGAATAATACAATTTTTATTTACCAAACAATGTTTATGAATTTCTCATAATTAACTCTAGAGAAAAAGAAACTACTTAAATTATAAATGACTTGCAAGATGAGATGAGATGAGATGAGATGAAAAGAGACATACTGGCTCATGCAGCACATTAGCAGTTTCAGTCCTGGAAGTCCATTCCTCCAAATCAAGCTCTCTAGCAATGCTGCAAGTTATTCAACATATTTTTGTGTGAGGTAGATTCGAACTACTATAAAATGAACCAAAAATATGCTGGCTGAGATCCCTGTGGTCAGAAAGGAGCCCATATTGGACTCAAATTGAAGTCTATGGTTTCAAATTTTGCATATTAAAACTAAAGTACCAAGAGAAAGTTAAGCCCTTTAGTTCAAATTTTGTATACTCTTTAACTGTACAAGAATATTGTAAGCCAATCAAATCTGAAGTGCCAACTAAAATTCCCCAAAATTTCCCATATCAGATTATCAAATCAATTTCAAAAAACAAATCAAAATATATATTCCTAATTAACAAGCAACAAAACCAGAAAAAAAAGCTTCGAACAACTAAGAAAATCAAGAACACCGGATTTACAAATGAAAGAAAACTTATGGGAACAAAGGTGTTACCTCTCAATAAGTTTAACTATCACAACTTAGTTTCTTAGTAGTCATTGCCAATGAATCTCGTTCTTATGAGTTGCAGAAAAAGAACAAGTGGTGAGAGAAATCATGGGTACTTATGTAAGCTACTAAGTTGAAATATCTACACTAGCAGCAATTTATTGTTTCAACAATTTACTAGTTGAAACAATACATAAAAAAAATAAAATAGATAACAAACACACAAGCTTTAGTGCTAAATCAACATGCCATTGTAAAGCTGGTAAAATAAACATTACTATACTTCTTCCTAGAAACTGAACAAAGAGAAAATCTTTGATAAAAAGCAAGAGGACACCTGAAGTGTGCACGCATCAACTCGTTGTTGCCAAGTATATTTAGAAAACACAGGAGAACCATACCTTCAAAAAATCTAGATAAGCGAATTCATAAACCAGCAAGTCCACAAATATACCAAACCATAAGATTTTTAAAACAAGTACTGCTATAAATTTCAGCAATAAAATCTCACCTTATTACTCGAGTTTCACTTTTTTATTTTCTTGAAGGACTGCTATGTCAGAACCAGATCAAGACATGAGAAATCAAGAAGAATAGTATAAAAAACTAGAGCAGGAATTATATAAAATAAATAAACTCTAATTTAGATTAAAATGGCATTATTAATGTATCAATGATAGTTCCTACAATAGCTTTCAGCTTCTGTATAGAACAGAATAGAAAATTGTAAATAGCAAGAGTATATAAATAGGTTGACACCTTATTCAAACAAAAGAAAAACACGGATAAAATACATATTTGTTATTCAAAACCAAATAATAAAACAAACCATGACTAATTTAACATATGAAAGATCTGTCTAACACTTTGATTTCACCATATATGGAATCATAAGAGAGCATTACTTTACTTAGGCACTCTTCATCATAAGTTTTTTACATCTTTTAATTACGAACTTTAAAATTTATCATCTAACATTAAAAATACCAAAAATAATTAAGATATCATTATATTCTAACAAATACTTAATTCCAGCACCTGTTATCCATGTCAAAAATAGAACTAAATATTAAGGAAATGCACCTAAAGAGAGCAAAAAATCAAAGATATATAAAATCTTGAAAAATAAATAAATAAACTATACCTTCAACAAACATGTGTTGTAAATCAAACCACCTCGGCAGTATATCCAGAACTTCGACTATTTCCTTGCCAATCGATGGGAGAGCCTGTAATAAAGTCCAAAATATACTGTAAAAAATGTGCACTAATATACAAAAAATGTGCAAACATATTTTATCCTAATCTTCCAACACTAATTAACTATAACCACCAACAGAAACTAGAGTTGGATACAAGAGCAGAATTTCAACTTCATATCAAAACACATGAATTATGGATTTGTCCTATTATTAATAAAGAAATCTCCATATTTATATATCCAAATGTGCACATCTTAAGCACATAATATTAGTAAAAATCAAAATTGAAAACTCATTCAAGAAAAAGCACTAAAACCTAAAAGCCAAGTCAGATTGAATTTTTCAATATAAATACTTAAGAATTGGAATTGATAAAAATCTATTTCAAGTGATGCACATACCTCAAGACCCCATGAACATTTTGGATCTTTCAATACTCCTTGAACCTTATCAAAACAATTAATTAGTTTTTCAAAATTGATAAATCAAATCAATAAAATTACTCGTACCTAAATCAATGGGGGATTACTTAGCAAAAAGAGATTGAGGCATAGAGAATGTATCTAAATCAATGGAGAAAAAAAATAGAAAACAGTAGAAAGAGAAGGAAATGAAAAAACAGAGGAAAGGTAAAATGGAGCTTTGAAAGAAAATCTGAATAAATCAAGAAAACAAAACAAAAAGTTAAAGAAAACCCAAAGAAACAAGAAAATAATAACCTTGGCAACAAGAAAATGAAGAAATACTCAAAGAAACAAAGAAGCGAAATATATAATTTGAGCTGACCTGGTACAAAACCACCATCAAGAATCATGAAAGCATCTTTCCTTACTAATTTCCCATATCAGATTATCAAATCAAAAAACATTATTGTATACACAAATACAATAATGTTTTCCATTATTGTAAATGCATTATTCGCCTAGTTTTCCATTATGTACTAGTGCATTCCATTCATCAACAACAACCATATACTTCACACTAGTTAAAACAGAACATTTCACAAATGACAAATATGGAATAGAATATAGAAATAAGTTGAGACAACTGCAGTTATATAAATATATATAGAGAGAGAGAAAGAGACCTTTTCTGAACTATGAGGCCTTGAAAGTGAGTATCAAAATCTGAAATTCCAGAGCTTAACTGGTCAGAATCCATTGATGCTTCTGCTGCTTCAGCAATGCCCAAAAGCTTTAAACACTCATTCCAACACTCAGCACCCCTCCATAGAAGCTTAGCTCCCTCCATAGAAGCTTAGCTGCAAGACCATAATACCCAACATCATTAACATCTTACATGAACACCCTATTACATTAACTGTGAATTGTCTAAGAATTTGGCCAACTAGAACTAAATAAGTTAATCACAAATTTAAATGTTGTATTTATCTTTCCTAAAACTTCATAGAAAAAAAATAAAAATACTATTCAATGCAAAAATATAAACCTAAACTTCAGTTTTTCCTTAAAACTACTGTATTTGAGACTTAAAACCCATTATCATCTCTATCAAGCCATAAATCCAGATAAACAGAAGAAAAAAACCAAAACTGTATTATTTTTCTTCAAACTCAATCTCAAACTAAATCAAAACATTTACCAAACCCATAAAATCCATTTGTTGCAGTATAACCTCATTGAAGTCAAAATAATATACCTTGTTGATGATAAGGCCGGTCAAAGAAATATCGTGAGAGCTCCTTGTTGGATCTTTTTCCAAACCATTTTCCTCAAAGTGTTCTCTGTAAACACAAAGAAACAATTATGCAAGTCTTCTAATTTGATCACTTATGTTAGAAGCTTATCAAGTCTGTCTAATTATAGGAGTAATTCATTAGAAAACAATCAAACATCACTTTAACATCACTTCAACAAAAGCACAAAGCCTGTTTTACTGGCAGGGAAAACACTGTCTTTAATGTGAAACCAATAGTACCAACTATTGGTTTAGTAGTATCAGTGCACACAGAAACATAAAATACCAGGTCCAAGCCTTTCATATGGGCATAAATGAAAGTTACAATGCATCCTAGCTTTTTCCCATTTCACTCTAAATTTGTCATCTTTTCCCAACTTTTGAACCAAAAGCACATGTACTACAAACAAAAAAGTTATTTTAGGGCAAAAAGCTTAAGTTTGTATATCTTTTAAACTTCTTGATTTCCCCTAATCCCAGAATCAGTTTTAAACTTTTAGATGTCACTATTAGCTCAAAATCTCCATTCTTAAGGAAAAAGGGAAAAGATACAGACACAACCAACAATAAGAAAAACGTAAATTACATTAAGAAAAACAATAACTCTGTATAAAACTACTAATTTGGATCGAAAAACTACTATTCTATTTCAAACCCAACGAAATAATGAAGTAGAAACTAATAATTTGAATCCTAAAAGAATAAGCTTTTTCGAAGGGGGCAGGTGACTAAGCATGAATCCATCAGCATAGAAATATTTTTACCATGTATTAAGTCAAGTGCCTGTTGGGAAAGGAAATTAAGAAATTAGATATATCTCATTAGCTTAAAATTATTTTGATAATATGACCATAATTCGCATCATAATCAGAATCCAAGTAGGAAACATTTTTTTTTCTTCAGAAATTTGTCTCACTACATTCTTTGTAAAAGACATAATAGCAGCAACTATAAGCGAACTTAAACATTATGAACTACTATCGTTGGTTAAAAGTTTCACCTGAAAGTCAATGTGTAACCATCCCCCTTAAATATAGCTTTGTAAAGAAAAGAAAGCTTACATGGCTGGGTGGAATGTGTTTTCCACTTAGCAAATCAAGTAGCAGGGTTCCAAAGCTGTAAACCACACTTTCTGATGTCACTCTTCCTGGCAGGGGAAAATGAATAACTAATTATTGCTCCATTTGAATAAATTTGTGCAATATGTTGAAAGATTCTGTAAAAAATTTATATATGTGGTGGGAAAGGCATCGTTCTGGTTGTCCAAATTATACAAAATCAATTATGAGCTACTTAGAAATTCGCAAAAGTAAACATAAGTTATATTATAAGAATGAAGATTGCACTCTCTGTGACCATGATTAGTACCTGTCCTCAAGTATTCCGGAGGGGTGAAAGCCAGGTTGGTACTATAGCTCTTGCCATCTCTACTATTCTTCATAAGACCAAAGTAGGAGAGTCTTGGATTACCATCCTGTCAAGTTCAGGGTTTTAGAAAATAGGAATAGCTTACCAGAGACACCCTAGCCACAAAAAAATTCAGAAACAGAGAAAGCGTGAAAAGGAAGAGTACCTAATCAAACAAGACTCTATAAGCATTAAGATCATGATATAGTGCTCACCTTTTGCTGCTGCAATATTCTAAGGCCTGTGCCAGATACAAAGCCACCCAGACTCTCATTGCCCATTTCATAGGCTGGGTATCCCCTACAATTCAAAATAGATAACCTTTAAAATCAATTATATGCCTATGGTGCATAAATGAATCCTTTAAATAAAGAAGAAAAAAAGACTCAATTCATTTCCCTTTTATAGATCCTAAAGTATGTATTATATTGAGATAATTCCTAAGGGGGCGGGCATAATTTGATTAGAGCAAAAAGTGCACCAGAAATAAAGAACTCTCTCCAATTATAAAACCAATCGATGATCTTCATTCATATATTGTTAAATTTGATATGTTTTCCCATCGACAAATACCTTGTAACCATCAAATTTGAATGCAAGATCAACTCGAAGAGGGAGAGAAAAAAGAAAAACAGACAAAAGGAGGAGACACCTTACAATGAAAAAGATGCTTAGAGAGAGTCTCATTAGGCCTGAACTCAGCAACAAGGAGTCTCTCATCGCCTTCACAGCAACACCCAATCAAATTTGCCAAGCGCTCACTGCGCAGCTGTCCCACCGTCTTGGCTTCCTCCTGAAAACCCAAAACAAGCACAATGGATCAACAAAACCAGCCAAACAATATCATCAAAACACGCACATTCTTTCTCCATAAGAGTCAGAGTAAATAGAGCACAAAACATAAATTGGCCAGCATCGGGCCAAGCCGACCTATTGAAACGCTTCACAGCAATATAAAATTCATCGTCAACCTTGCCTTTGTAAACAACATTGGGAGCCTTTTCTCCGTGCTCCGATACATAACTCTCTCAGTCACAAAACCGGCTCCTCTTCTTCGAATAACTTCAACAAGTCGCGAATCCTCCTAGCCTCTTCATAGTCCTATAACTTCCAAAACATATAAACACATAACTCTCTGATTGGCATCCGATAAAATCCTAATAGAAAGAGTGGAGAATACCCCGAACCCTGACCTTAGATTTTGCTGCCACTTCCATTTGGTGCTTCAACAGAGCATAAGTTTGGCTCTGAGAAAGAAACGAGCTAGACTCGTTACTCGAACTCGAGCTCGAACTCGAGCTCGAACTCCGACTTCTTCCTCTGCCATTGGAATCCCTATTCGAAGAACTCACCGTAATCCTACAACCCCTCCAATTCGAATCTCCGCCTCCATAAACAAACCTTCTCGTCCCGAAATCCAATTCTGAGACGCCATATCTACCTCGACCCGACGGCATACACCTCGTCACCATCACCTTACCATTAAAATCAGCGATGAATGACGTTTGGGCTCAACTATTCGGACAGAACAAGATGAAGGGGAATGGGTTGGAAGCTCAAAGATGAAGGGTCTCAGCCTAAGGGAGAGAGGGAAGAGATTGAGAGAGATTAGGGATTCAAAGAATAGAGAACAAGAGAATAGGGAGAGAGATTAGAGATTAGGGATTCAGACTGAGAGAACGAGAGAATAGAGAAAACCCTTCTTCATTTTTTATTTTGCTTTTTTATTTGTGAAGTAAAATTTCATTTGGCGCCTGTTACTTTTCATTTGGCGCCGATAATGTGTCCGTGTATTTTTTTTGGCATGTATTAATAGCACTTCTAAAGTTATGTAATATTTTGCCGTAATATTTGGTAAAAAATGTTGTAGTGCCACTAATAATATTTTTCATATGTTCTTGTTTTTAGGAATGCAGAAATCTTTTGAGAAAAGAATAGTTGCATTGAAACCAAAGCAAAGATGAAATGATGAAGACAATTGAATAAAGAAAAGATTAGTTTAGAAATTTATTTTGTTTCATTTAAAACAATTTAAATTTTTTGTCATTTTGAAATAGTTGATTTTCATTATGAAAGAAATTAATAAGTTCTTTTTCTTTAAAGTAGTTATAGAATTCTTTCTAGAAAATATATTTTAGATTACTTTATTTGATAAATAAACAAGTTTGGTATTTCTTTTGAATAAAAAATTCAAAATTTATTTTTGAAATATACTTGTTCCACCTATTTCATCAATGAGTATAAATGATAATTATGAATTATTTAATATTGTGCAAATCATAGATTTAATAAGACATCTTATTCCAATCACAATTAGGTGAAACATATATGTGAATTATTTTTTGATTGACTTGTAATTAATTAGACACATAAAACAAATAAAAGATAGTCTTTTATTGCAACCATTCAATGGTTCTCTCCCTGTTTATATAGTCTGTTAATTAAAGTTAACCAAAAGACCTTTCTCTAATAAAGGCTCAAAAATCACATAATAGTTTAGCTAATGTTGAACCTTTTAATGCTCAAAGCTAAAAGAAATAATGGTAAGTCAATATTGATTGACATTTATTTTAGATATGTTTAACCTTTATTGAATGCAAAGAAAATTTCTAGAAATTTTCATGCAACATTCAAAGTAAAGTCACTTAGAGACTTCTTTGATCTGATAAAAAGAAAGTCTAAACTCGAATTTGGAATTCAAGTAATTTTTATGTGAACTTGGGATTCAAACATAACTCACATACAACTAGACTACTAAGCAAATTAGTATTTTGGAAATGGAACATAATCTTATTAGATAAGATTAAATGGATAATGACTAATCATTATCGTCTTTATTATTTCTATAATTTTAACACTTGTTGTACTCTGTACATGTTTGATTGTACAACATCAAACACATAGAAGTTGGGATTCACAAGAGGTTATGTGAATAAATTGAAAAAATTTGATGGAGTCATTTAGTGAAACAGTTTAATAATCATAAAAGACTACAAAAGAGTTTGTATCTCTTTAAATGCTACTTTAGTGAAGCGTTATTATTATAATAACAATATTTTCTAGTTAAGTTGTACTAGAAATAATGACTGCAAGTCAAGTAAGTAAGTTACTGATAATTAACAATGAAATAACCAAAGAATATCACAAATTCTATAATGCCTTGTTGTAGTGGGAACGTTAGTTAGTAACTACTCCATTACAAATGTAAAGATAATTAAATTGTGAAACACAATCTAATTATACTTCATTCACATACTAGTATATGAAATGAAAAAGTTTTTACGAAAAAAATGGTTGAAAGACCATGAATCTAGAAATGGAATTTGGAATTCTATATCATCTAGATTCTTGAACATCCTACTAAAGTTCATTGAACTTCAGTTTGAAACAAGATATTCAAGATGAAGAGGAGAACAGAGGAACGCACAAACTTTTCAAAGTTATGTTAATAGCCTCAGGCTATGAACAGAAAGATGAATTTATTACTTGAATAAATATCTTCTACTATAACCAAACTTAAATCTGTTTACATACTCTTGTCCACTGCTTTATGCATGGATTATGAGATTAAATTAAATGGATGTCTAAGTAGTATTTACGTAATGGCTAACATGAAAAAATCATTTGAAGATCTCGACCAGAAAGATTTTGTTGTGATTTCTATTCTTAATATTAACAACATTCTAATCATTGAGAATGATGTAGCAAAATTGTCAATAGAAAAGAAATGGTTAGTTGAACGTTTCTAAATATTAGATTTAGAAAAGCCAAGAATGTTCTATACATTCACATCTATAGAGAATGAAAGAACAATTCTTAGGCACTGTCTCAAGTGAATTATATAGATAAGAAGCTTAAATGCTTTAGTTTACAAAATCCAAGAAAGGTTTTTTGCCTTCTCACTTCAGAGAATGTATTATCTAAATAATAAATGTCAATTTATTCTTTGACTAGATGTGGATGCCAAAAATCCATCAAAAAGAAAAAATCTCTAAGTCCATGGTTGTAATATGTGGATGCTCAGATTCCACTAAGGGAAAATATGGAGGTTAACCCTCATCAGCCCCAGGCAATCAAAGCGACCCAGTATTTTTCCCCGCAACCCATGTCTCATAGGAAGCCTTAAAGAGGATGCCCCGAGAGGCCCGAGAGCCTCGCCATGCAAGGGTGTCCAACATGCATGAGTGCCTACCAAGGCCACAAGGGTCTCACTACACGCGACCGTCCGTGTGGCAACTTGGCTGCGCACGCCAGCCACGCACGCGAGGCCCCGCCTCGCGTCCCCCGCGCTAGGCACAGCCTCGCCTCACGCCGCGCGCACCCAACAGCTCCACGCGAGGCCTCGCCTCGCCTCATGCCACGCGCACCCAACAGCCCCACGCGAGGCATCGCCTCGGCTCACGCCGCACGCACACGACAGCTCCACGCGAGGCCCCGCCTCGCCTCATGCCACGCGCACCCAACAGCCCCATGCGAGGCACTGCCTCGCCTCACTCTGCGCGCACCCGACAGCTCCACGCAAGGCACCGCCTCGCCTCACGCCGCGCGCACTCGACAGCCCCACATGGGGCACCGCCTCGCCTCACACCGCGCGCACCCGAGTGCCCCGCGCGAGGCCAATGCCTCGCCCACGCATCAGCTGCACCAGGGGGTCGTGAGGCCGACACCACGTCCTCGCCTCGCCCGCGCACCTACCGCGCCAAGGGCTCGCGAGGCCAACGCCTCGCCCACGTTGCGCTAGGGGCTCGCGAGAGACACCCCTACCTCGGCACGTCATGTCCATTCCACTAAGAGTTGCCTACATAGTGGGCCTCGTTGGAGGGGCTTAGTCGCTCCCCTTGATAGGAGCTGATGACGGGACACCACTCTTGCTGGGGGTCTAACGTGAGGTAAGGTCAAGAACCTATTTCACACACCCTTGAGAATGAAGTGGGGAAGCCTCATAGCGGTTCATTCAAAGTCGGAAGGAATCAGAGTACGGACAGGCTATTCGTACCAGACAGGTAGTGGTCGTAAAAATGAGGTACCTGTTGTGGTCCTCACCAGCCCATCTCTAACACCCGTACAAGGCAAGTAGTGGAGGCATAACCGAGTACAAAAGCTGAGGTGCTCCCACAAACTCTGACCATGTACCAGAGCTGACAGCACTACATCTGATACCACTCTCCGATAGCGTACTTGTGTACAAATTGGTCCCATGGACCACAATGTATCAGGGGCCATTAGAGCCCCCTATAAAAGGAACCCCTCTTCAACATTGAGGGGGGTAGGAAGATTCATTGTATGCAGAGGCTATTGAGAAATATACAAAGGCTTGCTCCATTGTTGATCTGTGTTTACTTTTCCTTAAAGTTTATTTTAAGTTCTTATATAAACATCACCTGACTTACCTTTGAGTTTCCCGGTCTAATTTCGTTGACGAGATTTCACCGTCAACACCACATGAGACATGTATTCCTACAACTCAGTGATAGACTGTTTGATGTATCGAATGTTATGTTTTGACATTTGTTAAACGGTGGGAATAGTCACAAGTAGTAAATTCATTATGGATTGAGTCATTGAATAATTATAAAGACTTATTTTTGAGTATCTTGAACATAATAGAGATTATATGTATATGCATTTAGGCAGAGACCTAAAATCCCAAAGGATGAACTGATTTTAAATATTCAAATATTGATATCAGAATCAACTTCCATAACTTTTGAGCATACACATTAATCTAGAAATGTGTTACATTTCAGATTTATATGTTTCTCCACAAAAGCTAAAATATAACAGTTACAAGCAGTTGAATAAGATATTTGATTTAGTGAGTTCTTTGTCATTCTGGAAAGAGTTTCAAACTAGAATAAACAGCAAGTATCTCATTGCAAAAGCAATGGAGATACAACTATTCTAGAAGAACTAGAAATCATGAAAGGGTAAAGCACATGAAATGAGGTATCATTTAATTCAAGACAATTTTGCATAATTGATGTAATAATCTTGAAGATAACTTCAAAACAGTTTCTTACAAAACTGTTACAAAGACTTTGTTAGAAAAAATCGTTCAGGATAATATGATTGACATATTAAAATATATGCCTCAATTTTCTTTAGGGAAAGTGGGAGATTGTTGGGAATTGTGCCCTTAAAAGAATTGTAGTTGACAAATGTTTTAAATGAAATAAATAATTTAATTGCATCATATATATAGACTATGCCCGATATTTTATTGATAATATTATGTAAATATCAGAAAATTCTAAAGTTTATCTATGTGGTCTTATTCTTATATTGGAATGAGAGGATCAAAATTAAGATAATAAACTTAAAATGGTTCGCAGTAAAATAAAGTTATGAAATCTTTAGATTAATTATTGCTAGTATGGTCCACTAGTATTATGAAAATATGTAACCTAGATCTGGGTTACTAGTGTAGTAGTATACTTTAGTGGATGTACTTTGTATGTTGAGAGTATGTAGAACTGGACTAGATGTGATTTGTTAATACTTGTTTAAATATCATTTCATAGTATTAATCAAACACATCAAACAATGATCATATACACAATGATCTTAATCCTGAGGTTGCTATGAACTCCTATATATGTCATCTGATCCTTTGATTCATGCGTTAAGGTTTGTCAGAATGATCAGGCTAAGAACAATAGTTTTGAGGACTCAATGATGTATATGGTTGGGGACGTAGTTTAACATATATGGAATCTATACCTTCTTGTAGATTGAATAATGGTTCCCTATTGGGTTGGATTTTGGAACTGAAAAGATTATGAACGCTCACGTCACAAACTTGTTATGACACAACCTTCACTAGTAATGTCAATGGTACTATAGGAACAAGATATAACTAAAAGGGTAAACCGGTAATTTTATTCCCTTTTAATTATGAACCACTAATAGAGGATTAACGTTGTATGTAATGACTACATCAATGGACACTTTATTCTTTAATAAAATACTCAGTATATATATGTCTGTAGTTATCAAGAGTTCAATCTCATATTTATAGTGGATTAATCATGAGATTAATAAATATGATTATTTAATCAAAGGGCTTTGATTAATAATGTAATATTTATTGGAGCTTGATATTAGAGGTCCATAGGTCCCCAGGGTGGCTCTATCAACACCATATCAACATAAGGGTTGATACAAGAGTATAACTGTAATTTGGGAATTTAAGAAGAACTTTATTCTTCAGGTCAAGTATGCAATTATATGATATTTGGGGTTGAGCAGTTAATTTGGAATTAATTGTTAATATTCGAAAATATATTATAAATTTAAATATGTAAAATTTTGAAATTCATATCTATAAATAAATAAATTAATTTTTGAAATTAATTATTTTATTTGAGTGGGAGAAAATAAAATTGGTAAGTAAAAAATAGTTTTTTGATTTATTGAATTTTAAAAGATGATGATAATGATGATCATCAATTTGAATTTTGAATTTAAAATTTAAATCTTGAAATATGGTTGTCATCTTTTCCTTAAAAAGATAAATACCTTATTTTGTAGAATATTAATTTTAATTGTATAATTAAATAAAAGAAAAATGCAATATCCGTGAAAATGATATTGCAGTCCACGCATAGCACAATCACGCATGACAAAGTCCAAGAACTGTGCCATGCGTGTGTGACTACACTAATATTGTATCAATATTGTTTTTATTATATTTATTTAATTATTTAATAATTTGAAAATATTTTTTTCAAATTTGGTAAATTAGATATGTACCTAAATCAAATCAAATCCTACCATCATTATGATAATATTATTATATTACTATTATTATTAGGAATAATAAGGTAATATAAATCTCTATACATATGATATATAAGAAGAAGAAAAAACACACAACAAAACAACATAATACACAATTCATAATAGTTCTCAGAATTTTGTCAGAAAAATACTCTTTCTTCTTCTTCTTCTTCTTCTTCTTTATTCTAGTCATTCTCAGACCATAATCCAAGTTTTCATGTGTTGAAAAATATTTATGATTCCTAAAATACAAACCCATGTTCTCTATGTGCCCACACACGTCTTGAGTTGTAGAGAACACTCCGAAAGATTGCGGTTTAAGTGCTCAATGCATTGGATAGGAAGATAAAAAAATATACAAAGTGACTCAAGGACACTTGATCAGTTTCAAGAGGTAATTGTTTATGTTCTTGAATTTTTTTTTGTTTATATGTTATATATACAATATATTTATATATATGTTGCATGATTAATAATACTGTATCTTAATGTTTTTGGATGTTTTCTTGTTCATATAAATTGCTTATATGATTGATGAATTTTTTTTATTGTTGTTGTTCCTAAAATAATGGGACCACCACACCAATTTCGCTGCGTGCTCTGAATATTTTTCCAACAGCATCTGCATTGACAAATGAAAACAATTGGTAAGAAAACAGTTAAACAAATTCAGGCAATTTTTTTAAAAAAAATTATAAGAAAACTGAAGCACGCCTACTCTATCATCTAAGCATGTCTAGTAACTATTATATTATTTTATAATATAATGTAATATTATATTATATTATAATATAATGTTTTAGATTAAATAAGTGTGACAAAGAGTGTCACATATTGTAACATATAATAGAGAGTTACAATATTTAGATATATGAGATATATCCAAATAATGTAACATATTTGGTGTTACAAATTTGTAACTTCCAAATATTACCCTTTATTGTGTAAATTTGGTGTTACACAATATTGAGATGAATTTCATAAAACCATATGTTAAATGACTGTTAGAGATATGATTTTAACCCCCAATAATGTGTTTTTGGAGTTACAAAATCATTTGGGAGGGTTTGGAACCGTTTGGAAAAACATCACATTTTTAAGTGCTGAAAATGGTCAGTGGCCGCGGCCAGTGGGACAGAGAGTAGTGGCCGCGGCCACCAATGTCTCTGGCTGCGGCCACAGGCCAAAACTGACAATTTTTTTTTCAATTTTTTCAATCTTTGTTGAACGGCTCAAAAAACCCAAATAACTCCCAAATCTCATTTTTAATTCCATATTAATCCAATTAAACATTGGTAACAGCCATGGGGGTTTGTGGAATTTGAAATTCAAAGGGTGTCTCTAAACTCTATAAATAGGAGCCTATAGCTCACTTGAAAGACACAACATTTCTATCCATTAGAGCACTTGGCTAGAAACACCTTGAGGCTTGATAATTCCAAAAAGCATTTCCAAAATCTGAGAAAGATCCCTTAGTGCTTGAGCTAGGGGGAAATAAGCTTTTGGACAAAGGTTTTCAACCTTGTTCAAGTTGGTGATCCCTAACCCTCTTCACTTAGGTTGTGTAAGTGAGAGTTTACTTGTGTTTATTATCTTCCCTTTTATTCTATTGCTTTTCTTCTCATTCTCTTGTTCTATTTACTTGTAACTTTTGTTTAGAGTTGTAATCTTCTTCTTTTGTTCCAAACACTTTTACTTTACTTGTAATCTTTTGCTTAGAGTTGTATTTTCACTATTCTATTCTTCTTCTCTTCTTCTTCTTCTTTTGTTTATTTGTACTTTCAGTTATAGAGTTGTTACCTTATTTAATCAATCTATATTTATTTGTAATATATTGCCTAGAGTTGTAATATTCTTACCTATTTCCATTGAGGCAATACATATTTTCCTAACATTCAAAAGTTTACCCTTGTTTGTTTCAATTAAAGGTGAGACCATCAAAATCATGAATCAAGACCTAGTGAGGTTGGATAGGTTTGATGGGTCCAATTTCACTAGGTGGAAAGACAAGGTGAGATTCCTTTTGACCACTCTCAATGTAACGACCCAAATTCAGTGTTAAGGTTTAAGGGCCTGGAGTAGTGTGCCTGGAGGGCATGATGGGATTTTGTGTGTGACTTTATTAAGTTTAATGCATCATTATGATTTATTGCGCGTTATATGACTATTTGATTATTTGAGATGCATGACTATGTGAATCAGTTTGCATGTAGAACTGATTGTCTTAAAATGAGCATGATTGTAACTTGGCCATGTTAGGGCATAACTGTGATAATTGTATTATGTGAATTGTGCCATGTGAGTGTGATGTTTTATCAGGATGCACGCATCGAGACGGTCCTAGAGAGCCAGTTAGTCTAAAAGTCACGACGGGATGTTGTACCCGGCTCGGGAGGAGCCCAGGGGTACTTTGGGAATCTTATAAGTTGAGTTTAGAAAGAATGATTGGTTATTGGTGTTTTGGTAACCATTTGTAACTGCTGTGAGTAACAAGTTTTGAGATAGGAAGTGGTAGAATTGAAATGAAAGTGTTAAGACTTAAGTACCCTTGAAGGTTTAGCTTAGAAGGATTAGTAAGGAGGGGTAAATTGGTCTTTTGGCAAGGGTAATAGACAAAAGGCAGCTGGGATATAGGGGGCACGGTTTGGAGTATTGGGCATTTAGTGTCTTGATAAAATTTGAAGAGAAGGAAAAGAAGAGAAGAGAAAGGCTAGGGCAAGCAAGAAGAAGAAGAAGAAGAGAAGGAGGAGTGGGAGTCTAGGAGGGGATCAAGGACTTGTGTGGATTCTTCATTTGAGGTAAAGGTTTTATACATATCTAAGTATGGATTTTGTTTTGATTTAAGGAATTAAAATGCCTAAGCTAAACATTGTTGGGTTTTGGGGTTAGTTGTTGAAATTTGAAATCATAGGAGTGAATCTTGGGTGTGTTGATGTTTTGAATTGATTCTAGTGTTTATAGGATGTTAGATTGTTCATATGAGGTTTGGATTTGAGTTTTGGGGTTTAGGTATTGGTTTGGGGTGATTTGGAGAGGTTAAAGCTCGGGGAAAATGCAGGAAAAACCCAGATTTTCTGGGTTCGCGATGGAGCGTCGCGGCCCTATTCTTGGGCGCCGCGGCGCGAGGAGGCTTCAGGATGAGGGCATGGGCTCTGGGCGCCGCGGACCTAGGCCATTTTGGCAGCCCAAAAGTTGAGTCTTTGGGGCTTTTTCCCGGGGACTCGGGGGATGGTTCCGATACTTTGCTTTATGGATTTAGAGGTCCCGGGAGTGCGGGATTGGTCCCGGGAAGTGGTTCTAGGCTTGGTTAGTATTGAAAGTATTTTATGTGTGTTGTGACTAGGATTTCGGAGGGGCTCGTGCTTGTGGACCGTGCTCGTGATCGTGGTGCATCGGAAAGCACGGAATACAGGTAAGAAAACCGTAACACCCGAGTTTAGGGCATGGCCCCACTGTGTGATTGTAGGGCGTGGCCCCGGATTGTATTACGTGCAAATGCTTAACCTTAAATGAACCGTGATGTGTGTGAATGTTTATTTTGAATGTACTATATGTGTGATTATGATGAAATGAGCGGCAGAGGCCGGGTACGGCGTAGGCCGGGGCGGCCGTGGGCCGAAAGTAACACACAGCACATGGGATGCTTATATTCAGGGTGGGACCCAAGGGATACATGAGTTATCCTCGCGGTGAGAACCGAAACTCCAGGCTTTGGTAAGGCCTTGGGAGCGGCATGGCCGTACTTGTTTATTATGATGGTTTTCCTATGTGTCAGTGAATTATTGCCAGCTATTTGTTTTGCATATGTTATGTGTTATTTGGGTTTTCTTGCTGGGCTTCGGCTCACGGGTGCTCCGTGTGGCAGGTAAAAGCAAGGAGTCAGTCAACCGGCCATGAGTATGGAGAGCGTGGGGGCGGCGCGTACATGTTCGGCCTGCCCGACTGCTTTGGTTGGGGGCATTTTGTATATGGCTGTATTTAACCATTCTTTTGATAGCTGATCAAGTGTAAATCTATTTTGGTGTTGTAAACATTTTGTAAACCTTATTTTGGGATCCCAGATGTTTTATATTTAACGTTTTCAATGAAGTTGACCATTTTAAAAGAATACAGCCTTAAACTCTGGTTTAATCACACTTTTGGTTTTAGAAACCACTTTGAGTCAATTAAATGCACAATTTCTGTTTTAAACTCACTTAGTAACGGCTCTAAGGTAGTAGGGCGTTACACTCAAAATCGCCTACATTCTAGAATCTACTCTAGAACCTCTCCCAACGCCATCCGACAAAGACACCCCCGAGGAGGTAGAGAAAAGAAGGAAGAGGGAGGAGGACAATCTCCTTTGTAGGGGTCATATCCTCAATGCCCTTTCCGATCTATGACCTCTACACTGAGACCAAATTGGCCAAGGAGATATGGGATGCACTTGAGAAATAGTTCAAGGCGGAAGAGGAAGTTACCAAAAGGTTTTTGATATCTCAATACTTTGATTTCAAATTTTTTGCTGATAAACCTGTTCTTCCACAAATTCATGAATTGAAAATAATTGTTAACAAACTGAAAGTTTTAAAGATTGAGCTTCCCGAAGCCTTTCAAGTTGGTGCTATAGTGGCTAAATTACCACAAACTTGGAAGAGCTATAGGAAAAGAATCCTTCATAAAAATGAGGATTATTCTTTGGAGGAAATCCAAAAGCATATTTGAATCGACGAGGAATCAATATGTAGAGATAAACTTGTGGAGATGTCTAATGGAGAGACTTTCAAAGCAAATGCGGTGTCACAACCAAAACATCCCAAAAACAAAGGGAAAAAGGGTAATGAGAAACCTTTGGGTCCAAAAACCAACCCAACAAGTTTAATGGCGAGAAAGGTCCTTGCTTTGTGTGTGGGAAAAATGGTCACTATGCTAGAGAGTATATGCATAAAAAAGACCAACAAGGACCTAAGGTGAACGCAACTCAAGAGGAAAACATAGTTGCTACCCTTAGTGAGGTGAATGCAGTCCAAGGCAAGGTGAAAGGGTGGTGTATGATACATGTGCCATCGTCCATGTCACCTATGACAAATCATTGTTCAAGACCTTTGAAGCGTCAAAGGGCAACCTTGAGATTCAAATGGGCAATGAGGGAAAATCCAAGGTACTTGGCAAAGGTACCATTGCAGTCTTTTTCACCTCCGGCAAGAAAGTTACATTAGTGAATGTACTTTATGTTTCCGAAATGAGTAGAAACTTGGTAAGTGGTGATTTTCTTGGCAAGCCTGGCATTAAATACATTTTTGAGTCCGGTAAACTTATACTTACCAAATCAAATGTATTTTTGGGAAAATGGTACTCTTGTGAGGGTATGGTTAAATTGTGCACCAATGATGTAACTTTCAATGTTATCAATAAAAATGCTAATTCCGCCTATATTGTTGAGTATGATTCTTTATTTTTGTGGCATCTTAGACTATCGCATATAGGTTTTTCAACCTTGAAAATAGTAGTTAAATGTGGTATGATTGCATGCAATATTAAAATCTATGGTAAATGTGAAACATGTGTTAAGGAAAAAATGATTAAGACACCATTTCCTAGTGTAGAAAGATCATCTAATTTACTAGATTTAATCCATAGTGATCTTTGTGAATTAAATGGTGTTTTAACTAGAGGTGGTAAATGGTATTTTCTTACTTTTATAGATTATTTTAGTAGATATACCTATGTGTTTCTTTTAAAGCATAAAGATGAAACTTTTGATGCTTTTAAATTGTATAAATTAGAAGTTGAAAATCAACTAAATAAAAAGATTAAGGTGCTAAGAAGTGATAGAGGAGGAGAGTACTTCTCTAATGAATTCAATACATTTTGTGAAGAAAATTGTATAATTCATGAGGGTATTGCACCTTATACACCACAACACAATGGTGTTGCCAAAAGGAAAAATATGACTTATATAGAGATGATAAATTCTATGTTGGTGTTTTCTAAGTTGAACTTCAACTTATGGGGTGAAGCGCTTTTAACTGCTTGTCACATTCTTAATCGAATACCGATGAAGAAAAATGAGATATCTCCATATGAGTTATGGAAAGGAAGAAAACCCAACATATGGTACTTCAAAGTGTGGGGGTGTCTTGCATATTGCAAGAAAAACGAACCTAATAGAACAAAGTTAGGTTCAAGAGCCATAAAGTGTGCTTTTGTTGGTTATGCCAACAATAGTAAAGCTTATAGGCTATTAGACTTAGAGTCTAATATTGTGATTGAATCTAGAGAAGTTGAATTTTTTGAGAATATGTTATGTGACAACAATTCTCAAGCTTCAACATCTCTAAAGGAGAATTCGTTATATGAGAAAAATTCTCAAGCTTCTACATCCAAAGTTGATTTTCAAGAGGAGAATTCTCAAAAGGATGTAAAGCAACCCTTTGAACCTAGAAGAAGTCAAATGCTTAAAAATCATAAAAGTCTAGTAGTGGATGAGATAGATTCTCAACGAATTTCATTCTACATGGTAAAAGGAAATAGAGAGGAAGTTATTAGGAAAATTCCTATTGTACTTCTCGTTGAGGATGATCCTAAGACTTATAGAGAAGCTATGCAATCGAGAGATAGTGCATTTTGGAAAGAAGTCATCAATGATGAGATGGATTCCATTCTTTCCAATAACACTTGGGAATTGGTAGACCTCCCACCGAGGTCTAAGCCAATTGGGTGTAAGTGGGTATTTAGGAGAAAATACCGCACTGAAGGCACTATCCAAACCTTTAAAGCTAGATTAGTAGCTAAAGGGTTTAGGCAAAAAGAGGGTATCAATTATTTTGATACCTATGCACCTGTTGCAAGAACAACTTCTATAAGAATTTTGTTCGCTTTAGCTTCTATACCCAACTTGTATGTTCATCAAATGGATGTCAAAATGGCATTCCTTAATGGTGACCTCAATGAGGAGGTCTATATGGAGCAACCTGAAGGGTTTGTCCTACCAAAATATGAACATAAAGTATGTTGACTTGTAAAATCCTTATATGGATTGAAACAAGCTCCTAAGCAATGGCATGAGAAATTTAATCAAGCCATCATGTCTAATGGGTTTAAACATAACAATGGAGACAAGTGTTAAGGGACATGTGATCATTGTTTGCTTATATGTGGATGACATGCTTATTCTAAGTAATAGCATGAAAGGGATAGAAGAAACAAAGAGGTTTCTATCATTAATCTTCAAGATGAAAGATCTTGGAGAAGTTGACACCATACTTGGTATCAAAGTAAAGAAACATAGTGGGGGTTTTGCATTAGAGCAAGCCCACTATGTTGAGAAAGTATTGAACAAATTTAACCATCTCAAGGTTAAAGATGCCAATACTCCATTCGATTATAGTGTAAAACTAGAGAAGAATGAAGCAGGAATGGTGGCTCAATTGGAGTACGCTAGTGCTATATGGAGTCTAATGTACGATGCCTAATGTACTAGACCTGATATAGCATTTGTGGTAAGTAAACTTAGTAGGTTTACAAGTAATGCAAGTGTAGATCACTGGAAGGCATTTGGAAGAGTCCTAGGTTATCTCAAGAAAACCAAAGGACTAAGCCTTCACTACTCCAAGTTTCCTTCAATTTTAGAAGGATATACAGATGCAAGTTGGATATCCAATCTTGGGGACAACTTGTCCACAACTGGTTGGGTATTTACACTTGGTGGAGGTGCAATTTCTTAGGGTTCCAAGAAACAAACCTGTATATCTCATTCCACTATGGAAGCAGAGTTTATAGCTGTAGCTGCTACCGACAAAGAGGTCAAATGGTTAAGGGATCTGTTGATAGAGATTCCCCCAATCAAAGAAAATGTATCTACTATATCGATACATTGTGATAGCCAGGAGACATTGGCTAGAGCATATAGCAGAGTGTATAATGGGATGTCTAGACATATTAGTCTAAGACATGGATATGTAAGAGAATTGATTCAAAGAGGAGTCATCTCAATATCCTATGTGAGAACAAGTGAAAATCTGGCAGATCCTTTCACTAAGCCACTAATGAGGGATTTAGTGGCTGCAGCATCTCGAGGGATGGGAGTTAAACTCCCTAAAGAGATTCAAAATTGATGGTAACCTATCTTAACACTAGTTATTCAACTAGTGTTAGGTTCAATAGGCAACAACAAGTCAATCAAGTGAATATTAGTTGTACTCAAGACAAGTCCCATCTGAGATATTGAGTACTTGTGTGTTACAAAGTTAAGGGTTAAAATTGAAAGGTTTTTTAATAGAATTCAATCTTGTGAAGACAAGTATTTTTGGTAACAAAATACTGTAAGAATTCTACCTATATGGACCTAGGGGTGGTGCCGCCTCTCATGAGAATTTGGAGTATTCTTAAGAACGTCCATGAATGGAAAGTGCACATGGTCATTAACGGTGCAAAGCGAGACATAGAGGTCTCAAGTGAACATCGCAAATGTGTGTGTTATTACCGATTTGTTATCATGAAAAAGTGGTTCAATGCGTAGTGCAACCAAATTTTCGACAAATTTTGTGATAATTACACTATAGTAAAGTTCAAGTTGAAAAACACTTCAATGAGTCCTATAAGAGAGAGTTTTTATTTAATCAAGTGGGGGATATGTTATATTTTAAAATATAATGATTTATTAAATAAGTGTTACAATAGATAACTATTTAATATAGTGGGGGAATGTTATATTATTTAATAATATAATGTAATATTATATTATATTATAATATAATGTTTTAGATTAAATAAGTGTGACAAAGAGTGTCACATATTGTAACATATGATAGAGAGTTACAATATTTAGATATAGGAGATATATCCAAATAATGTAACATATTTGGTGTTACAAATTTGTAACTTCCAAATATTACCCTTTATTGTGTAAATTTGGTGTTACACAATATTGAGATAAATTTCATAAAGCCATTTGATAAATGGCTGTTAGAGATATGATTTTAACCCCAATAATGTGTTTTGGGAGTTACAAAATCATTTGGGAGGGTTTGGAACCGTTTGGAAAAACATCACATTTTTAAGTGCTGAAAATGGTCAGTGGCCGCGGCCAGTGGGATAGAGAGTAGTGGCCGCGGCCACCAATGTCTCTGGCTGCGGCCACAGGCCAAAACTGACAATTTTTTTTTCAATTTTTTCAATCTTTGTTGAACGGCTCAAAAAACCCAAATAACTCCCAAATCTCATTTTTAATTCCATATTAATCCAATTAAACATTGGTAACAGCCATGGGGGTTGGTGGAATTTGAAATTCAAAGGGTGTCTCTAAACTCTATAAATAGGAGCCTATAGCTCACTTGAAAGACACAACATTTATATCCATTAGAGCACTTGGCTAGAAACACCTTGAGGCTTGATAATTCTAGAAAGCATTTCCAAAATCTGAGAGAGATCCCTTAGTGCTTGAGTTAGGGGGAAATAAGCTTTTGGACAATGGTTTTAAACCTTGTTCAAGTTGGTGATCCCCAACCCTCTTCACTTAGGTTGTGTAAGTGAGAGTTTACTTGTGTTTCTGTTCTTACATTTTATTCTATTGCTTTTCTTCTCATTCTCTCGTTCTATTTACTTGTAACTTTTGTTTAGAGTTGTAATCTTCTTCTTTTGTTCGAAACACTTTTACTTTACTTGTAATCTTTTTCTTAGAGTTATATTTTCACTATTCTATTCTTCTTCTCTTCTTCTTCTTCTTCTTTTGTTTATTTGTACTTTCAGTTATAGAGTTGTAACCTTATTTAATCAATCTATATTTATTTGTAATATATTGCCTAGAGTTGTAATATTCTTACCTATTTCTATTGAGGCAATACATATTTTCCTAACAGTAACTAAAATCCATAACACTATCATCATGCTAGTCAATCTAATGCAACAATATAGGTCACAAATATACTACATAATTAAACAAATAAGAAAACAAGATTGTACGCATAACGTACACCATGTGCGCAGATATCCACTCTTCTTACCTTAAGCAATGCATTGTCCGCTGATGTGTCCCAAACCACTTGTTGTGTCACCTCGATGACCGCTATCTCCTAGACATCCAATTACACAGTGAAAATTCTGGAAAAATAAAAATAAGCGTTAGGGTTTTATTTCAAAAACCTAATTATCGAAATAATTTAACTATGTAATTTTAACGGGCATGGCACGTAAATTAACATAATTTTTTCACAAAGGTTCAAACCATCATGTCACATGCACAAACAAGGATGTTTCTAACGCATCGCATGATTTCATATAAATAATTTTTATGTGAAAAATTACCAAAATGCCCTTTAATATCATATTTACATAAAAGACTCAATAATTTCTAAAGATTATCAAATTTAACAACCAACTTTCAAAAACCCTAAATAATGAGCAAAGGCTCATATAAGACCAGAATTTTTTTTTTAACATTTATAAATTATTTTTCCTCAATTTCCTAAATAAAACCCAAATAAATATAAAACTAGCCCAAAAATCAAAATAAACATACAAAACTGTTCAAAATCCAAAATAAACTATTGAAAATTATTTTAGAATTTTCTGGGCAAAATAACTATTTTTCTTAATTAATTTAATAGAAAAACAAATTAATTCAAGAAAAATACATAAATGATTAAAAATAGAATCTAACTATACAAACCAGTTTCAACAACCTACAGTAACACACAAAAATTACCTAGGGTTCAGAACAGTAGCATTAATATTTTTCATAATTAAATTATAAAATAAGCCAAGTAAATCATGAAAATTACAGGAATGATACAAATTCAAAATAAAATTACAGAAAATCTAAGAATCTCATTTTAAACGTATAGAAATTTTTTGAGAAGTTTTAGAATAATTTAAATAATTTTTTCACATTTATTTCCTTAAATAACATATTTAAAAGAAAATAATTTAAGAAAATTATCAAACATGATCAAAACTTAAATGGAAATATAGATAGTCATTCTAAATCATATAGAGATCATTGAAACATAAACTCATTTTTTTGAACAAGAAAAATATTTTTCATAATTAATCTCTCTTTAAACTTCAATAAATCATAGTAATTAAAAGAAAAATACCAAACCAGTTGGAAAATGCTCTAAAATGAATGTACTAATTTTTATAATTGAAAAACAAAAAACACATCCAGAAACACCCAGTTTGGGTTCGCCGGAGCGTCGTTGGGATCTTCTTCTTCTCCGTCGCCTGCGAGATTCTAACTCCACTTTCCGCTTATTTTTGACACTCTAAATCGGTCGGAAGTTGTTCCCATAGATCTCAACACCTCAAACAACTCTTGAAGCTCAAGAAAATCCACATATGATGGCAGATCGTGGTTGTCTTTCTCATCGCCAATGTACCGCAAAAAATGGTGGTCAAAATGAAAATTTTGTTTTAGAGCTTTTTGATATGTTTCTTTACGTCCAAAAAACTTCTTAGGGTTCCTCTACGCTTTCTAAACACTTCAAACCAACCAGGAACCTCTCATGTTCCCTTAGATCTGGAATCATTCAAGAGTACCCACTTTGATGGTGAAAATTAGTGATTTTTTAAAAGGACATTTCTAGCCCCTTTTGTCACATCAAAAACGTTCCTTAGATCATAGGAAAGATATTTCAAACACTCAAAACCACCCAGAAATTTCCTATAGCTCTCAAACCTGAAATCTCCCTTTCTCTCTCTAAAAAAATTCAAGAACGACACTACGCTTCTCTCTCTCTCTTCCCACGATTTTCCCTTCTTCAGAACACTATCTAATCGTTCTTTAACAAGAAAATAAATGAAGAAATCATCTGTTTAGAATGTGTAGCTATTCTCTCTCCTTAATTCTAGGTTATCACTGATTTTAAAATAAATAAATAAATAAAGCTATAATATTGTAACTGATCTAAATTTTGAATTTAATCAATTTATCTAGATTTTAATCACATTTTAATGTCCCTTAATTGCTCCTTAACCAAATCCCATCATAAGGGCATTATGATATTTTCCAATTTTCACAAAGTTATTATTATTTAATCCAATCAATAACAATAATGCATCAAACCATATAATAACGTTAAATATGGTAAATCATATAGAATAAAATAAATTCCTACATATTATTGTTAATGTGCCCATAATAACAGTATTCAATTAAATAATTAATATCTTAGCCCGAGTCATTAATTATTTACTAGACATTATACTCATGTCGTGATTCCACAAAAACACAAACCTGAGAAACCATGAATTTTATTGCCATTGGAAATCATACATATCAAATTTAAAAAAAAAATAGAAAAAGACTAAATGCCCTCAGTGGAAAAATTACATAATTACCCTTTCAAGAAGATGGATATTACAGTTAACCCCTCCTGAAAAGAAATTTTGTCCCGAAATTTTACACAAACATTCCCGGGATACTGCTGCTGCATATCATACTCTAATTCCCAGGTTGCCTCCTCAACAACAATGTTCCTGTACAATACCTTCACCAAGGAAATGGTCTTATTCATTAGGACTTTATCCTTTCGATCGAGTATTTTCACTAGACGGTCATCGAATGAAAAATCCTCCTACAAACCCAAGGTCTCATAGCTCAGCACATGCGATGGGTCGGACACATATTTTCGAAGTTGTGACACATGAGATATGTTGTGCCTTCCAGACAATGATGCTGGTAAAGCTACCCTGTAAGCCACATTGCCCACTTTATCCAAAATCTCAAAAGGTCCGACATATCTAGGAGTTAGCTTTCCCTTATTGCCAAACCTCTCGACCAAGATTCCTTTCCTTGGAGTCACAAGTAGAAATACATGATCACCAACTTCAAACTCAACATGCCTGCTGTTGACTGCCTTTTTCTCTATCAACCTTAAAACGAGAGATTAAAGAAACAAGCAATACGAACACAAGGATTTTTATGAAGTTCAAGTTATAAAAGAACCCTAGTCCACGAGTCTCTGGTTTTAAGAGGATTTGAAGCTTGTGATGGAAAGTTCCAATGGTGTATTCTCAGGCAGCGTTTAGATTGCTTTGAGTACAAGGTATTTTCTCTCTAAAAAACTAATCCATTACAGTGAGACCCCAAGCTCTATTTATAGAGGCTGGGGTAATCAATACTAATCATTTGTCATTAATATACATTCTTCCCGTTGTTGGTGGATTTATAACAATTCAATGCATTGGGCTGCATCGACTAGAGACCACGACCTAAGCAAGATTTGCGGGGCCCAGTGTAGAAAGGTATCTACTTTATGGGAAACATGCCCCTGATAATGATAGTGGGAGTGCGAATTGTCGAGTCCTCCAATCGACAACACTATAGGCGTATTGGCCAAAAAGGTTGTCATGTATTCCTTTGATGTCGTTAACCCGCATTGGCTGACATCTGTCTTATTTTTTAGATCCCGAGGGCAAGGTCCTCGGCCTGGAATATAACTGATGGTAAGAAACTCGTGGACTGCCAAGCATCTCTCGGGACATAGCCTTGGAAAGATGTTCGTAGCTTTCGGGACATGGCCCTGGGGATGTCCGCGTCCTTCCTCTGTCCAAGGGGAGTAATCTCTAACTGTAAGACCAACCCCCCAAGGATTGATCCTCGGGGCGTGGCCTCATTGAAAGAAGTGCATGTCCTGCCACATGTCCTACTTGTGTTTCCTTTGGTGAAAACACGGACAACATTTGCGTCCAAGTCTCTACTCGTCCTCAGATAGTGGAGACTTAAAAGGGACTCAAAAAGTCCTCAGATAGAAACGTTTGGAATACTGCTGATGTCACCATGAGATTTATCGCCATGCGCTGAATCCCCATTTCTAGGCCACTAAATCTGTACAATTAATAAAGGTCAAATCCACGGCCCGAAACGTCTTTTCCGTACCCTAGTTGTCGTTTCAGGTTATACTCAAGATTTCCCTTTTCCAAGGCCAATGATCACGATGCGACCTCTCTGATCTTCGGCTCTTAGATCGTTCTCGTGTACCCATGTCATAGATAATTCGATGATTGGGTTGAACTTACTTTGCCCCCAAGCACCGGACCAATAAATGGTTGAGAATCAAATTTTCACCGTTATTTTAGCCCATTTCAAATTTCTCGTGCCTTCAACTCTTCAACCTCTCTCAACCTCTCAACCCATTTTGTGGCATTGCATCCTCTCCAACCCCCTTTCCATTCTGGATGAATGGCACGAAGCTTCGTACTTCTAGGTGAACGGCAAACAGTTCTTCAGAGTTCGCACTCGGTTCAACACAATTCGACGATACACTTCGAGTAAGTATCCTTGAATTGTGACTTTTCGTTTTCATGAGTATTTTAGAATTCAGGCTGCATGCTTAGGGGTAGTTTTTTGAGCCTTTCATAGGCTGGTTTTTCCTTATTTAAAGTCATAAATGGCCTAAATGGCTCATTTAAGCGTTCTGGGACGTTTTTCCTCATTTTGTGTCTTCAGCCATAATCTGTAAAATTTCAAGATTCCAGCGATGTTCATCATCTTCGATGGTGTTCATATTTTCTGGTGGTGTCTCTGGTGCCAAGTTCTTGGCTTCGAGGATACCCCAGTGTCATTAGTCTATTTTTTTTCTCATTCCCCGAGCAGTTGTCTTAGGGGTTCTTATTTTGGCCCAACATTCTTCTGGTCAAGGAGCTAACTGCTTGGTGTTTGTTTTCAGATGTTCGAGTGTGGATGCTCAAAATTCAACACCGTTAAAGAACCCACCTCTCACGCCTCAGGTCCCTGGAAGGTCCAAAGAAACCATGTCTGAAGTCCATTTGAACCCTTAAATTAGTGCTCAAATTGACCCTGCTTCAAATGACCACTTCGCCTTGGACCCCCACGGATATCCCAGACGTCTCGCGGGACCATTGTCTCACCACACCTCGGCGCACCTAGCAAGGGCCTCGCCTCGCCTTGGCGCATTCGTCATCCACGAGGCCATCATGCGAGGCGCTCCAAGGGCCTCGCCTCGCCTTGGTGCGTCCGCCATCCGCGATCCCATCACGCGAGGTCATCACGTGAGGTGGTCCAAGGGCCTCACCTCGGCACATCCGTCATCCGCGAGGAAATCATGCGAGGCAGTCCAAGGGCCTCGCCTTGCCTTGGTGGCTATCACGTGAGGCGCTCCACGAGCCTTGCCTCGCCTTGGCGCATCTGCCATCCGCGAGCCCGTCATGCGAGGTCATCATGCAAGGCGGTCCAGGGGCCTTGTCTCGCCTTGGCGCGTCCGCCATCCGTGAGGCCATCACGCGAGGCGGTCTAAGGGCCTCGCCTCTCCTTGGCGCGTCCGTCATCTGGGAGGCCCTTCCCACGAGGCCATCTCGTGAGGAAATCTCCAGGGCCTCGCCTCGCCTTAGCGCACCCACCATCCGCAGGGCCTCGCCTCGGCTGTGTCCGTGCTCCAGCATCCGCGAGGCCACTCCCACGGGGCCGTCCGTAGGGCACGACTCGGCTACGTTCACATACCTGCATCCCCTATGATATAAGCTTAGGCCCCATTGATGAGGCCCTTCTTTACTCTCTAAGGAAGGTGTCACCAGCGGGGTATGACACCCCCCTGCTTAGCATACTCAAAGCTGCAAGTACACTTATATTTTGCAAAATAAAAAGGGGTTGGAGCAAGGGCATATCTTGAATACACGAGAGAGACCTCCAAATACAAATCACGTGTATGGGAATGGATTGTACGACCAGGAGGAGCACAGGGGCGTGATTCTGGGGGCCGTACTAGACAGGTGTTGGTTGTACAAGTTTGTACCAATGGCAAAAGCACTACTTGTACGTCGTCGACCATGTGTCAGGGTCGACACCACAGCCACCTGCACCACTACATCTGGTGCCACCTTTCCTGACACTCATACTGGGTGAGTAGTGGAGGCACAATCAAGTACTAAAGTGGAGGTGCTCCCACCAACCCTGATCACGTACTGAAGCCAACACCACTACACCTGATACCACTCTCCTGACACCGTACTTGCGTACTATCTGGTCCCCTGGACCACATTGTATCAGGGGCCATTAAAGCCCACTATAAAAGGAATTCTACTTCCACTTGGAAGGGGGTTGGAAAAAACACTGTAGCACTACACCATAAGAAACGCAAATTTAGTTCACATTTTTCTTCTGCAAGTGTTCTTTGAGTTTTGATAATCTCTACATTTCTATTTTTTCTAACTTAACTTGGTTGACGAGTTCTCACCGTCAACAGTTTGGCACCGTCTGTGGGAAGGATAGATTGCAAGTCACTATTCTTCCGTCGATTCCGATAAGAAAAAATGCCGCGATGTTCGAAACGGTTGAGAGAGCTGCGCGAGGTGGAACTCCACCTTGACGGAGACCAGCTAAAAGCCTCCATGAGGGAACCTCCTCCACCCGCAAGCATGGAGGCCCCAAGGGAGCCTGAGGTGCCAGGAGATGAAAGGGAGGCCTCGTCCCCGGCAGTCCCACCTGAGGAGGATTGCCCAAGGTCAGCGGCTGCCCCAGCAAAGGGCGCCGATGAGTTCCTGCCTCCAAGGCCGCTGCAGGTGCCAAACCCCGGTCGGCAGGATCCAGGCCCATCAAAGCGCAGGGCTGATAAGCACCCTAGGGTCCTCTCTATCAGCTCAAGCTCGATGTCTCAATTCTGCGAAGATGAGATACAAGAACTTCACCACAAGAATCAGAGGTTAGAAACCTCCCTGGAAAACATGCAAGAGGTGCTAAATGGCCTGTTGCAAGGGAGATCACACATGACACTCCCTAAGCAAAAAGAGAGAGGCCAGGAGGGGGGTAGAAACCACCATCCCAGTAGATGATGGAAGGACCCGACTCTCCACTAGTAACACCCCCCGGACGAAGCAGCATGAACGCCTTGGACCACTGAAGCAGCCCCAGGGCCAGGGCCGAAGACCAATATTGCCCCTCGTAACGATGTCGAGGTCACCTCAGATCTACGGGAAGAACTCAACAAAAAGAGGGCGGGAAAAAGGACCAGACCCCCTGCGGCGCCCCTGGGAGGCGAAGGAACGGGGGATCCTAACCCATCCACACTGATAAATTCCTTGAACAAGAGGAGGCAAGACCTGTACACGGAAATGAGAAGCCTACGGAGCAAAATCGTCACTGCCTTTGGAGGTCAAGCCTTTGAGGACGAGTTCGACCATGAGTCGCCCTTCACCAAGGAGATCCAAGCCATCTGGATCCCAACCAAATTTAAGGAGCCCCATATGACCCCCTACGAAGGAAGCACAGATCCAAAATACCATCTGGACGCATTTAACGATCTGATGAAACTGAGGAGAATTAGTAGCGGGGCCAGATGTCACTGCTTCGCTATCACATTGAAAGGACCTGCGTAAAAATGGTTCAAAAGACTTAGACCGGGGTCCATCAGATCCTGGCAACAATTTTCTGATGAATTCCTCCAGCAGCACCACGCCGTATGGGACTACAGAATGCCAGGCACCAGCCTCGCCAATGTGAAGCAAGGAGAAAATGAGAGTCTAAATAGCTACATTCACAGGTTCAATATGGAGGCAGCTAGAGTAGGGAGCTTGACCCGCAGAGAGCTAAAAATGGCTATCACAGCTGGAGTGCGCCCGGGAAGCAAGTTATGGGATAGCATGCTCAAGAGGGAGGTCACAGACTTGGATGATTTCTACGAGCGAGCACAAAAATATATTCGCATGGAGGATGGTCACGAAAGCCTCAAAGCCGGAAAAGGCCAGTCGCCACCAAAACCTTCAATCCGAGAAAGCCAAAGTGGTGCAAAGAAGAAGGGGGTCTATGAGGGAACGAGAGATGATCGACCTTGGAAGCATCAACAATCTGATGAGTGCATACAGGGCCCCTACACCTTTTATACTGACCTCACCCATGCGAGAGAGCATATTTTCGTTACGAACGAAAACCAGGTCCCTTTCAAAAGGCCCCACCAATGAAAAAAGACCGGTATAAAAGAGACCCCAACAGGTACTGCCAGTATCACAAAGATATCGGCCACACCACCGCGGAATGCAACCATTTGAAGGTGGAAATCGAGGAGCTCATCCGCAGGGGACATTTGGGCAGATATGTGCGCAAGGATTACCAGAGGCCAGAAGAAGGAGCGTCCCTGCCACGGGCGCGAGAGGTGGCCCCAGAAGTACAGGGAGAGGTCAGGACCATCTTTGGAGGACCGGGATTCAGAGGTGATTCAAGGAAGGGATGAGACAAATATGCCAAGGAGGCCAGACAAAGTCCACCACCGTGCGTCTTAAGTTTGGAGCAACGTCCCCCGGAGAGTTTCAAGGGCGAGAATGACTCGATAACCTTCACCGAAGGAGACGCGCAGGGGGTACATTTCCCTCATAATGACCCCCTGGTGCTGACTGTCCAGCTTGCGAACATGAGAGTACATCGAGTCCTAGTGGATAATGGAAGTTCTGTAGACATCCTGCATCGCCCCACTTTGGAGAAGATTGGACTGAGCATCCGACACCTGAAACCCTACAATACCTCCCTTTACGGGTTCACAGGGGACTCGATACAGCCCCTAGGTGCAATTGAATTAGCCCTCACCATGGGGGAACAACCTAGGAAAACCACCATAATGGCAAAATTTGTCGTGGTGGATTGCGCCTCAGCCTTCAATGCGGTATTAGGGAGACCCTCTCTGAGAGAATTGAAGGCGATAACTTCTGTGTATCACCTAGCTATGAAATTCCCAACCCCTGGGGGAGTAGCATGCATGAAAGGGGAGAAGAAGGAAGCGAGGTAATGCTATAACATGTCCCTTCGCACGGCCACAAAACCATCGGTGAAGATGGCAATGGATGTGTATGAAGGCGCGATCCACACGGGTTGGACCCACGAGTTATGGAACACCTCAAGAAATGCTACTAGTGAGGCTTCTGCACCCAGTGCCAAGAAGACCTATGTTTAGATTGTTCCTTGTTATGTTAGCTTAGTGAGTAAGAATCAAAGAGGCTGCCTAGGTAATCTCCCAATTAGATGTAACCCTTTTTTATATGCCGTTGTAAACCACTTGCTATGAATGAAACTGTTCGCAACTTCACGTGTTATTTTTCTTCTCTATGCGAGCATCAGCCAAAGTGCCTGCTGAAATAAATTTCACCAAACACTTGGGGGGTAAGACAGGAGGCAAAAGCATATAGCAAGCAAGAGGATCCTAAAAAGGACTCCTCACATCAGGAGGATCCTAAAAAGGAGGAACCCAAAAGGACCCCTTATATCAGGGCCTTAAACGAGTTCCTTAAAGGGACTCCTTGTATCCTAAAAAGGGCTCCTAAAAAGGAGGATCCTAAAAAGGACTCTCTATCAGGAGGATCTTAAAAAGGGCTCCTAAAAAGGAGGATCCTTAAAAGGACCCCCTGTATCAGGGCATGGTGAACCCTAACAAATAGGGAGGAGACCTTGCAAGGTATCTCCTGAAGTTCACAAGGATTAGCTACCCTTACGAACATCAAGGAGCCCAAAAGGTCCTATATAAAAAAAAAATAAAAAACAACAACAACGAGCCCCCAAATAGAGGCAGCTACTCTCTCAAAGGGAGAAGCCCCAGAAAGAGCACCTGCCGATAAGCCTAGAGCGGCCACCAAGCCGTTTAGCCAAAAAGGGTCCTGAAAGAGACCCTTGCAAAAATAGTACTATGAATAATGATGAGAAGGACGCTTTTCGCAAGAAATAATAAACGCGCGCAAAAATATATAAAAGGATAGCTAGAACCCAAGGGGTCAATATATCCTTATAAAAATAATCAAGAGGCGCCGAAAAAGGACCCACTGAACCCTTTCACATGGGCTCCAAAGGACCTCTAGCCTGATAAATAAAAGAGGGGAACCTAGCAAACCCCATCATACGGGCTCAAAAAGACCTCAAACATAGAGGAATAAGAGATGAATAACTGCATATGTATATATTAAAAGAGAGTCTTGGTAACACGACAGGATTTTAAAAAAATTATTACAAGCACAACAAGGCTCGAATGAGCATACAACCTACAACGGACTAACTGAAAAAAATTATGAAATGACGACCTCAAGGCCTCCTGCCACGGGCGTTCCACCCAGCTGCCCGGGCGACGGCGTGCACGCAAAAGGAAGAAAAATCAATGTTTGGGTCCTGCCTCCATACACCATAAAGGGCGCGCTCTATGGACCTGTACTCAATAGCTGCCCTATCCGCCTCTAAGGAAGCGACCCTCTCCTGCGACGTAGCTGTAGCAGCCTTGGCACCCTCAAGTTTGCCCTCTAAGGCAGCGACCCTCTCTTGCAACGTAGCCGCGGTAGCCCTGGCACCCTGGATTTCGGCCTCTAGGCTGGTGACCCTTTCCTGCAACATCGTGGCCTTGGCAATCGCCCTCTTCTTCTTTTTTGATGAGGCAGAAATTTTTTCCAAGGCCTTTTCCAGCATAGACCTAGTTTCAGCAACCTCCCTCTTGAGCTCCTGGACCCGAGTTGTAAGACAGTCCCTCTTGGCATTCGACGTGGAAAGGTTGTGAGCCGAGTCGGCAAACCGCTGCGCCACAGTATAGGCCTGCAAAAGAAAAATGACAACAACAGTGATAAGTAACAAAGAGAAAAGAATAAAAAGATATGATGCCGACATAAGATGCCATAACTCATTCAGGCAGTAGAGTGCGTGAGAGTCTCCCCAAGGTCCGACATAGTGAAGCTCCCAAGGCCACTCCAATCAGCTTCGGGGAGGCCTAAGGCGATCTAGACATACCGCCGCCTGTAAGAGGCCGCCATGCGACCCACCCAGGGTGCTCCTTTTGAGCCAAGGGTACCTGGCTGGGTGAGGACAGACGACCCACTCGCCGAAACAGGAGGGGGCACATGAAGATTGGAAAAATGAGCCCCGGGTAAATCAGGAAGGGGTGCAGGAAGATCGGGAAAGTAAGCCCCCGATGGATCGGGGTCAAGGGGAGCTTGAGGAAAATCTTCAAAGTCCACGGGGTCGGGGCAAACAAAATGCCCCGGCATGGCCTGTTGACCTTGGGATTGGAAAGCCATGTCAGGGTCGAAAGGGACAAAGGTAGGACATCCCCCGGGGGATGAAGACAGCTGGTAAGGTTGCCCGTGTCCAAGGGAGACTCACCTTCACCCGAACGAGGCTCCGCCGACGCAGCCTGCGTCTTCTTTGACCCAGGAATAGGCCACAACAACCTGAGATCTGAAACCGGGGAAAGCTTGTGAAGGTTAAGATTCTCCACAGTGAATAGGTATGCAACCTTTTTCACGGTGGGGTCAGCGTTGATAAGATCATTCACAGCGTTCGCGTCTGACCCAACAACTAAAGGTATGGCGAACTGCTCTGCACGATCCACACCATTGTCGACACAAACATAAGTTATAAAACAATAAGTTTCAAAAAAAAAAGAGAAGAAAAGGTGGTTCGAGGTACTTACTGGGAGTAGAACGGAAGTGCTCACGAACAGAGAGAGGGCCTTTCACAAAGAAAAAGTCCTGCTTCCAGGACCCCGAGTTGAACATTGCGCCCTCTATCAAAGGAACTTCATTATTGGCTTTTTGCAGGTAATAAAAGCCCTTGGATTTGGGAGAGGGCATGAGATTGTACAGTAAGTGCACCTCTAGGGCCGTAAGAGCACGTTTGGCAAGTTCCGCAAACGCGATAAAGAGGCAGCTCAAGGTCAGCCAACTGTTGGGTGCCAGATGAAGTGGAGCGAGGTCAAAATAGTTGAGGACTGTAATGAAGAACGGGTGTAATGGGATGGTACCATCTGCCTTCAAGATATGCTCGCTAAGCCACGAAGCCAGGACTAGGATAGTCAGCCCGGCACTTGTCCGAAGGGGTGTATAATGCATACTCCGGGGGAACACGGTAGTGCTCTACAATTTCCATCAATTTATTTTTGGACACGTGGGACACTAGGGTGGATGCCAATAGGGGGCATCGTCCTGGTCATTAACGGACACTTGTCGTCGTCCTCTCTTCGGCATATCTGCAAAACCAAAAGAAAAAGGTGAGGAGGAGACAGAACACTTGACCCTCCATTTTCTCTTCCTAGCAAGAGTCTTCCAGCGGGGCATTGGCTGTGGAAGCGCTAAGCTAGGGAAGATCGAAAATAAGGGCTGAAGAGAAGTAGGAGCGGCCCCATGACATTCATCAGGCAAGAATTGACTAGAAGGCTCAGGCGGAAGATGTCCCTCCATAAACTCCAACTCCCCCTGCAAATCTAAAAGGATCACCCTAAGGCTCGCTACATGGTCACTATGGTTAGGAGGGAAAGGTGCTCCGTCTCCTCTCAACACCGAGTCAATTTCGCTCTCTACCACCAAAATTTTACGCCTAAGTTCAGCCATGTGCTCAAGATGACAAATACGGGCCTGCCCCAAGGTGTCATGGTCATGGAAAGGATTTTCCTCAGGGGACTTTGAGTCTGAGGACAAGTCAACAAACTCAACCCCCGGAGGAATGCCGAACGGACCTTCACTTGCCTTGAGACCTCATCCCGAAAGCAAAAAGGGTTCACGTATAAATGAGAGGATTGCTACAAAACACAAAGGAATGGACTCAAAACCTCTACGCACAAACACTCTAAATGACCCACTACGGGGTTTGAATAAAGGGGCATGCAACAAGGCTAACTCACGACGAGCTCAGGCCAAAGTACCCCATCCCGAGTGGTGCTAATGTGGACCCAATAAACATAAGGGAGAAAGAAAGTATACCTCAAGCAAGAAAAATGGGGCGTTGACGTGGACAAAAGAAGGTCGAGGGCCAAAAGCGCCATCGCGGTCAAATAGAGGCAAGTGGTCAAAAGTACACGTCTGCAAAAATAAACAGAAAAGATGTGTTAGCCTTCAAATATATGAAGGGATATAAACATAACAAAAATTAACTCAAATATATATAAAAAAGGGAGGAAACTATAGCAAAAGGGAGGTTGTGGAGGATTGAACCCCTTACCTCTTGAAAGGAGCAAGGACCTAAATGCCACTAAGCTAAGGAGGTGAAGTGTAAATAATAGGCTTGGCATGAGGACCTATTTATAAGAATAAAAAAGAATAGTATACCAGAGCACCTAAAGGTCCTCTCCTAGACTGGGGGGCAAGTGTGGATGCTCAAAATTCAACACCGGTAAAGAACCCACCTCTCACGCCTCAGGTCCTTGGAAGGTCCAAAGCAACCATGTTCAAAGTCCATTTGAACCCTCAAATTAGTGCTCAAATCGACCCTGCTCCAAATGACCACCTCGCCTCGGACCCCCACAGACATCCCAGGCATCTCGCGGGACCATTGTCTCACCACACCTCGGCGCACCAGGCAAGGGCCTCGCCTTACCTTGGCGCATCCGTCATCCGCGAGGCCATCACGCGAGGCGCTCCAAGGGCCTTGCCTCGCCGCGAGGCCACTCCCACGGGGCCGTCCGCATGGCACGACTCGGCTACACCCACACACCTGCATCCCCTATGATATAAGCTTAGGCCCCATTGATGAGGCCCTTCTTTACTCTCTAAGGAAGGTGTCACCAGCGGGGTATGACACCCCCCTGCTTAGCATACTCAAAGTTGCAAGTACACTTATATTTCACAAAATAAAAAGGGGTTGGAGTAAGGGCATATCTTGAATACACGAGAGAGACCTCCAAATACAATGCACGTGTATGGGAAAAGATTATACGACCAAGAGGAGCACAGGGGCGTGATTCTGGGGGCCGTACTAGACAGGTATTGTTGGTACAAGTTAGTAAGAATGGCAAAAGCACTACTTGTACGTCGTCGACCATGTGTCAGGGTCGACACCACTGCCACCTGCACCACTACATCTGGTGCCACCTCTCCTGACACTCGTACTGGGTGAGTAGTGGAGGCACAATGAAGTACTAAAGTGGAGGTGCTCCCACCAACCCTGATCACGTACTGAAGCCAACACCACTACACCTGATACCATTCTCCTGACACCGTACTTGCGTACTATCTGGTCCCCTGGACCACATTGTATCCGGGGCCATTAGAGCCCACTATAAAAGGAATTCTACTTCCACTTAGAAGGGGGATGGAAAAAGCACTGTAGCACTACACCATAAAAAATGCAAATTCAGTTCACATTTTTCTTCTGCAAGTGTTCTTTGAGTTTCCAATTAGATCTTTAAACTTTTTATTTTGAGAATCTCTACGTTTCTATGTTTTCTAACTTAACTTGGTTGACGAGTTCTCATCGTCAACATTCAGATGTTCGAGGGATTCATTGGCTCCACCAACAAGGGTTCTACGCCTTTGAAAACAAAATCCTTTAGATGGCCCGAGAGGCAGAACAACGCCTCGAGAAGGGGAAACAAGTGGCTGGCAGCAGCCAGGCTCTTATTGCACGGGAGAGCTTAGAGCCGACATCGGTGAGGCCACGCAGAACTGGCCTCTCGAAGGAAGAGGCCAATGCTGGCTTGACAACGTAAGATTTGAAGCAGGAGACATTCTTAGTAAGCTACGACATCGGGGTGCCTTGGCTTAAATACTCACCAACTACGAGGTAGATGATAGTCAAATATTAGTGTGCTTGGCTTAGGAGGATGAGAGGGCACACGAAAGTATTCACGGGCTCGGGCCCTGGAGCGCTTCACTTCTCCAAGTGGGTGCAGCCCTGCCACTTCATCAATACTATGTCGACTTCCTGAAATTCATCGGCATAGCCCCATTTCAACTGTCTCTGAATGATTATCAGGTATTGGGCGGGCTCTACATTCTGTACAAAATCAAGAACTAGCCCACTCTGTCCGCCGCCAAAATACTGTATATCTATAGTTTTTGGTAATGCTCAAAGAAAGGGGAAAAATGGGGATATTATACCCTGATGAAGCACATGAGTCCAGGGACAGGCTATAAAGCCCTGTGCAGCAATGAGAACCACGCTCGAGCTTATAAAGATCAATTCTTTTGGGCGGACGATTTCCCAACGAGGACTAATCCCACTCTACTCCTGGACTTCACCACCGTGTGTAAGTATTGCTTTCGCGTAAGTTAGAATGATAGTATTTAACTTGCTACTTATCTCTGTTGATGTTGTCCTAATCAAGTCTGTATTGCCATACCCCTTTCGTTGACTCCTTCGATGAGAGGCTTCAGGTGATAGGCTCTCTCTGCAACGAGAAACTAGAACTCCCCCTCCTCATCACCAATGCCCGTCTTCGACAGTATGGGTTGTTGTAGGCGGGGCAAATCATAAAACCAGTAGTCCTAACCAAGTTTCGGGACTCGAAGAGATCTCAAATGGAGGCGGGGCTACATACAGAGTACATGGCGGCTAAGGAACAACAACAATACCAGCAGCATCTTCGCGAGGAGCACGCAGAGAACATTCTTGTTATCAAAGCAATCGCGGAGGTGAAAGCTGAAGAAGAGCTAGAGGCAAAGCTTGAAGCGGGGATCGAATCATCTTACATGCCTTAAGGTAAATCTTCGATCATTCTTCACTATGCTAGGCATGTAGGGGAGGGAACTAGTCCCGACCATATATTATTTTCTTCATCCCTTCTCGAATGTGGCCAAGTTTCAGAGCGTTGCTGGTCCACGAAGGAGTACCAAGATTACCAGAATCTCATTGATGTGTTCCTCCGTAACTCGAGGAGGAAGAGGCAACCTCAAGGCTTCGTTACTCTTGACGTGTTGACGACCATGCACACCTCTTGGTTTTTTCAGTATGAAACCAACTTAACGCAGGAGATGGGTCATCTTGTAGGCGAGTTTGCCAATACTATCCTCCATTCTAAGGAGCTTGCTCGTGGTGGGGTTCCTGAGGAGTTTTATCTTTCTTTTCCACATGTGTTTTATTCTGTTGTGGTTTTCATTTCATGTATTGGGACTAACCAAGGTGTTTCCTTTTGCAGATAGTATGGGCCTTTCAAACATGGTGCGTTCAAAATATCAAAAGGTGTCAGGCCCTTCCGAGATCGACATCCTGACGGCCCCACCAGTGGCGCCCATGTCCTCTTTGACTGTTCTAGTACCCTCTACCACTGCTCCAATGGCCCTTACCCCGAGCGTAACAATCACTAGCGAGGTCATAGACCTCGAGAACTTCTCTCCCCAAGATGATGGATTCTCCGAGAAAGGCAAAGAGATCCCTTCCAACCCCCCTCAAGCCCAGGATCCTCGATTGGTCATCTTTCCAGATTATTATGATAATGATGGCTTGGATCTGCACTGGGAGGTCACTGAGTACTACAATGCTTGTATTGGTGAGGGCAACGAGAGTGTTTGACTATTGATCAAATATCTGCACGAGGACTGGCCTAAGGTTGCACCTCATCGTGAAGAGCTTGAACTTCTCCTCACGGAGAGAATAGGAGATAAGGCCTTACCACTTGGCACAGAGCTCATGTAGGGAATAGCGACATCCTTGTGCGAGATGTGCACTGGCAGCTTCACCTATTGCGGCGGTGACAACAAGGTGGTGCTAGTGGCAACCAGCTGCCATGCTTCCACTAGGGTAAGTCTTGATTTCTATTCAAGTTCTATGAATATTTTCTGTCTTTTTGGCTAACTCATCATTTTGAATTTACAAGTTGCGACCCCAAATCAACGACTTGGGGACTTGGTGCTGACGCAGTCCTTAGAGCTAAAGAAGACTCAGGAGAAGCTGGCTCGTGTCCAGATGGAGCTTTCTCAAATCCAAGAGACTGCACTCCCCCTGGAGGAACATTCACAGCTCCAAAAAGAGGTGGAGGACACCAGGGCCCACACCCGAGAAGTGGAGGACCACCTGGTCACGAAGAGGTTGAAGTTGTCTGCCTTGGAGGAAACATCCTCCAAGTTACTGGACGATGCTTCATGCCGCACACAGATTATGGAGGAGGAACTGGCTTGAGTCCACGAGGAGTTTCGATTGAGCTAAGTTTAGCTTGAAGCCCGTGTGGGTGAGTTGGAAAAAAAGCCAAAATGGAACTGGCCAAAGACCTCGATGTAATGACCGAAGACATGCTCTTCGTTGCGTGGTAGAGCAACAAAGATATGGATCTCTCATTTATAGAGGATCCTGACATGAGGACTAAACTCGAGGCACGCCTTAAGGCAGACACTGCCCGCGTGACTCAAGAGAGAGAGGCCTCGGCGGTGGGCCAGGTTACCGAGGACAACCTAGTGATCGAGTTGGTAACAAAGGTGCCATAAGGCGAATGCCCCCAGTAATTTTGCTTAGTTAAACCTTTTTCTTTTTAAACTGAATAGGCCTGCTGCCATAGTTTTTAGGGGTATAGATAATCAACGCTCGAGCCCCCGAGCACACTTGTAATTATTTTCTCATTAAACTATGCATCTTGCCTTACCTTTTCACATGATTTTGTTTTCTGAATTCAACGTAACTTAATTTCCACGAGAATAAGCACTTAAAAGACCTTAGACCTCGACGCGATGGCCGAGGACTGGAAAAAAAAGCCAAAGGGGAACTGGCCAAAGACCTCGACGTGATGGCTGAGGACATGCTCTTCGTTGCGTGGCAGAGTAACAAAGGTATGGATCTCTCATTTATAGAGGATCCTGACATGAGGACTAAACTCAAGGCATGCCTCAGGAAGACACTGCCCGCGCGACTCAAGAGAGAGAGGCCTCGGCAGCGGGCCAGGCTACCGAGGACAACCTGGTGATCGAGCTGGTGACAAAGGTGCCATCAGGAGAATGCTTCCAGTAATTTTTCTTTGTTAAATCTTTTTCTTTTTAAACTGAATAGGGCTGGTGCAATAGCTTTTAGGGGTATAAAAAATCAACGCTCGAGCCCCCGAGCACACTTGTACTTATTTTCCCGTTAAACTAGGCATCTTGCCTTACCTTTTCATATTATTTGGTTCTCTGAATTCAACATTAACTTAATTTCGACGATAATAAGCACTTAAAAGACCTTAGACACTTGGTTCTATAAATTCAACGTAACATAAATGTCACGAGAACAAGAACTCAACCCGTCTTAAGACCATGGTTCTATAAATTCATCATAACATGACCGTCAAGAGAAAAAGAACTCAAACCATTTTAAACATTTGGTTCTATAAATTCAACGTAACATGATCGTCATGAGAACAAGAACTCACACCCCTTTAAACATTTTGTTCTATAAATTCAATGTAACATGACCATCATGAGAACAAGAACTCAAACCATTTTAAACATTTGGTTCTATAAATTCAACATAACATGACCGTCACGATAACAAGAACTCACACCACTTTAAGCATCTGGTTCTATAAATTCAACGTAACCTGATTGCCACGAGAATAAGAACTCACACCACTTTAAACATCTAGTTCTATAAATTCAACGTAACATGATTAACACGAGAACAAGAACTCAAACCATTTTAAAGGTGATTCTAGCATTTAGTCTCTTATAGGCTCATAGTCCTCGAAGTAACTTTAATGCAAAATTTACTATTGGTCCTAACTCGGTGTCCTATGTCCCTGCAATCCAAAGATTTGGGCTTTCAGGGGTCCTTGCACGTGAATCCACCTGCCTCCCGAGTACGCTTTCCTCAGAAGGTCGACCAGGGGTTTCAACACAGCTCTCTAAGTGCATATCTCATCGCTTCCAAATTGTCTCACACCTCCTCAAGAGGTGATGTTAACGAAATGTCCAAGCATAAATGGCTTTAGCATCTGTTCGTATCTTGCAAACTAGGATTTGGTTATTACTCCTCGGGCGCGTGCTATCCTTGGGAGGTGACCTGAATTCCTATGTCTACGTCATACTGAGTTTTTTCCAGGTTTTCTAGCTATGGGATATAGTGACAGTAAGGGTTGTTCGCTCATAGACTAGCCAAGCTCCCCATGTCATGGATTTCCTGGGGCCAAGTACTGGGTACTCATCCTTTCGTTTGCATCTTGAGATCAAGAGACTTGGTCAGAGCTCCTTGAGCTCTGTGTCCACAAGAGGTGACAAAAGTGTATTCTTGCGCTACTTAGGTTATCTAGCTCTTAGGTTCTAAGCTCTGTTCTGCTTGAAACAAGCTGCCTTCTAGGCTAGACTTGACTAGTTTTCTAGGATTTTCTATTCTTAGGATGGTGATGCTGTGATTACTCTTTGACAAGCTTAGTTTCCTAGGTCGTTCCCTGTGTGGCGTAATGCTGCCCTAACTCCATGCCCCCAAGTGATTGGAGACTAGTCTGCGATCACTTGTTCAGGCGAGCGGGTGCTTTTACATGGAATTAATAGAATAAAGGAAACCAAAAAATACAAGTAGAGAATGAATTTCCGTGTTTTACATACATGGTTTTCATTAAATACGTCCAAAAGCTACAAAGGGTACTATAGAAATAAACAATGTTTGCTGGTCATATTACTGGTAATATAGGAAAGATGCTCGGCATTCCAGGCATGAGGAATCAGCTCCCCACTTAGTCAGGCTAACTTGTATGTTCCCAGACACACAACATTCTCGACTTGGTATGGGCCTTCCTAGTTAGGTCCCACCACTCATGCACTGGGGTCTTGGGTGGCTAAGAAGACTCTTCGTAAGACCAGGTATCCGACCCCAAACTTTCTGTCTTTCACTTTGGAGTTTTATTATCTGGCTACCTTCTGTTGGTAGGATGCTACTCAAAGCTGAGAAGCTTTAGGGATTTCCTCCACGAGGTCCAGGGATTCTCAAAGTAAAGCATGGTTTATGGCCGGGTCATACGTGTCCCGTTGGTGTGTGGAGATTGCTGCTTCAATTGAGAGCATAGCCTCATACTTGTAGGCCATCGAGAAGGGAGAATGGCTGGTGGAGGTCCTGGCACTAGTGTGGTAGCTCCACAACACCCTAGGCAGCTCCTTGGGCCAATCTCCTTTTGTCTGCTCCAACCTTTTCTTCAAAGTGGACTTGCGTGTCTTGTTAACTGCTTCCACTTGGCCATTGGCTTGCGGATGGGCCATGGAGGAGAAGCTCTTGATGACTGTATGCCGTTAACAGAAGTCCGTGAATACTTTGCTATTAAACTGCAATCCATTGTCGGAGACTATCTTCCTCGGGAGCTTGTACCGGCAAACGATGTTCTTAATGACAAAGTCTATGGGCTTTTTAGAGGTGATCATAGCGAGTGGTTCGACCTCGACCCACTTCGTGAAGTAGTCGACAACCACTATGGCATATTTCACTCCTCCCTTTCTTATTGGTAAAGACCCGATAAGGTCGATGCCCTAGACAGCAAAAGGCCATGGGCTGGTCATTTGTGTAAGTTCATTTGAAGGTGCTCAGGGAATGTTGGTGAAGTGCTGGCATTTGTCACATTTCTTGACATAATCCATCACATCTCCATTCATGGTGGACCTAAAGTATCCTTGCCTTAAGATTTTTTTTGGAAAGGCTTTGCCCCCCAGCGTGATCTTTGCAAAAACCCTCGTGTACTTCTCGGAGTATCAGACTGGCTTCTTGCTTTGACACACACCGAAGCAAAGGCATGGAGTAACCTTGCCTATAAAGCCTATTGTCCATGATTATGTACCTCGGTGCTTGATAAAGAAACTTCTCAACTGCCTTCTTGTCTTGGGGCAGCTTCCCGGAGATGAGATATTTCCATCCACCCATCTTGGGGCAGTATAGATTCCACCTCGTCTGGAGCCGAGATACTCGGAGACTCGAAGTAATCAATGGGGACCACATTGATCAACTCATCATCTTTGGTCATGGCCAGCTTAGCCAGGGCGTCAACATTGGAATTCTGCTCTCGCGGCACCTACTGTATAGTGAATCTTCAAAAGTTATGTAGCATTTCTTGAGCCTTTGCTAGGTACGATGCCATTTTTGTTCCCCAGGCCTGATACTCTCCGAGACCTGGTTCACAACGAGTTGGGAATTGCTAAAGATCTTAAGGCCCTCGGCCTTGAGCTCCAGTGCCATGCGGAGCCCAGCGATTAAGGCTTTGTATTTCGCTTCATTGTTAGAGGCGCTAAACCCAAAGTGAAGCACACTATGAACTCTGTGACCCTCAAAGGAAACCAGAATAAGTCCAGCCCCGACACCATTTTTGTTCGAAAACTCTTCAACGAACAACTTCCAGGCTAGTTCGACCACTGGGGTACCCTCAATATTCTCTGGATTCCCTGTGCACTCGGTGATGAAATCAGCAAGTGCTTGACCTTTATGGCAGTCCTCGGATGGTAGGTGATGTTGAAATGACTCAACTCCACTGCCACTTCAAGAGTCTTCCCGACGACTCAATTTTCTGAAGGACTTTTCTGAGGGGATGGTTTATGAGGACCTTAATCGGATGCACCCAGAAGTAGGGTCTTATCTTCTGAGAGGCCATCATTAAGCAAAAAGTTAGCTTCACCATCAGCGGGTACCTAGACTCTATCCCGAGGAGTCTTTTGCTAACATAATAGATGGGGTGCTGAACACGACTTTCGTCCCTTACTAATGCATAACTTATGGCATTCTACAAGATAGCCATGTAGAGCAGGAGAGGATCTCCGTCTACTGGCTTGGACAGAATCAGAGGATTTTCCATGTGCGCCTTGAGCTATTGGAGGCCTATTCACACTCTTCCGTCCATTCAAACCTCTCACTTCCTTAGAGAACATTGAAGAAAGGGATGCACTTGTTCGTTGCCTTAGAGATAAAAAGGCTCAAAGCTGCAATCCTCCCTGACAAGCTCAGGGTTCACCTCAATTCCAGGAGCACTGACAATGAACGCTAGGAACTTACCAAAGGCAACCCAAAATGTGCACTTTGGGGGGTTTAATTTTACTATGAATTAGCGAAGCACCGTGAAAGCCTCTGTCAAGTTGTCCACATGGTTAGGGGCAGTCCTGGACTTGAACAGCATGTCGTCCACATAAAACTTCATGTTTCACCCGAATTGGTTCTTGAACACTTGTTAACCAGCCTCTGGTAGGTGGCGTCGACATTTTTCAGCCCGAAAGGCATCACAATGTAACAATAGACACCCTTATTGGTTTGAAAGCTAGTGTGCTCCTGATATGTGACATGCATGGATATCTGGTTATATCCCGAGTATGCATCCATGAATGACAACAACACGTAGCCAGATGTGGCATCGACCATTTGGTCTATCTTGGGGAGTTGGAAGCAGTCAATAAGACAAGCCTTGTTAAGATCTGAGAAGTCAATGCAAGTTTGCCAGGTGCTATTTGGCTTTGGCACGAGAACAAGATTGGACAGCCACCTGGGGTATTGGGCTTCTCGGATAAATCCGTTGAAGATAAGCTTGTCCACTTCAACCTTTAGGGCCTCTTTCTGAGTTTGATCAAACGTTCGTTGCTTCTACTGGACGGGAGCAAAGCTAGGATCTATATTCAAGGCATGACACATAATGTTCGAATCAATACTAGTCATGTCGGAATATGACCATGCTAACACGTCTTTGATCTCTCAGAGGAAGCCTACCAATACCTCTCTGACTTCCATTTTCAAGCTTCCCCCAGATTTTATTTTTCTATCGGGGGTGCAGGCATCAAGAACTATCTCCTCCACCTCCTCTATCTGTTCAATGGACCTCTCTTCTTGAACCCTCGAGTCCAACTCGTTGGGCCCGGTCTCTTGGACAACTTTTACCTCCAATGCCTCGGGCTTCTCGAGGCCTTCCTCCACCACCATCACGGGAGTTTTGAGGGAGACATTATAACACTATCTCACCTCTTTCTAGTCTCCGAAATCTATACCGATTCTTTCCTCCACGGGGAACTTCATGCATAGATAGTGGATGGAGGTGACGACTCTGAACTCCATCAGTTCAGGTCATCCAAAGATGGCGTTGTACGCCAAGGAACAGTCTACCACCACAAAGGTATAGTATTTGAAGGCCTGGCGTGGCATCTCTCCAACCGTCACAGGGAGCTTAATCTGTCCCATCGGGATGAAGGCCTCTCCCAAGAATCCGTAGAGTTTTGAGGCGTACGGCACAAGTATGTTGTAGCTAGCCCTATTGTCTTGAAGGCTAACTTAAACAGGATGTTCACTGAACTCCCATTGTCTACTAGAATATGAGCCACCATTTTGTTGAAGATTTGGCTCTCAGTCACCGAGTCGTGATGTGGGCAATGCACTCTCTGAGCATCATCTTCGGAGAATGTTATGACTTGGCCAGTCATTCCTATCATTTTGGCACGTAACTGGGCCAAAGCCATTAGATCATCATCGTGATTAAAAGCTCGCGCATACCTGTTATGAGAGCATCGTGAAGTGCCCCCCAAGTGGGGCCCTCCTGAGATGGTTCCTACCTGCCAGTTCACCAGAGGAGGTCCTTGGGCCACTAGATGTTGGGGAACTATAGGAGCTACTGCTGGGACCTGTGGTGCGACAGATGGTAAACCCGGTCCCGCTACAAAAGGATGTGCTTAACGCGCTCCTCCCATAGCATATTGATGGAGGTGTCCCAGCTTTATGAGATTCTCAATCTCATCCTTGAATTGGAAACACTCATTGGTGTGGTGCCCTATGTCGTTGTGGAAATGGCAAAATTTGCTAGGGTCCCGCCTTTCCCTGTCTCTCTAGATGGGCTGCAACTTCCTGTAGTGAACGTGTTGTGACGTGGCCTTGAAGATATTCTCCCGGGAGTCTACCAAGTCAGTGTACTCAGAATATTGTGAGACAACTTCTCCCTAGATATGAATCCCTGCTTGGCTTGCGCGGTTCCGCTTCCCTTGGGCTTTTGACCCTTGCCTTCCCCCCTACACTTACTGTTGTTGGGAGCTCAACTGGATGCGGCAGGCTGGGAGGGGGCAGCAACTTCAGCACTAATTGCAGGCTGAAAAGCACTGTATCTAGTGGGTGCTGCCCTGTACCTTGCTAGAGCCACACTAAATCCAGGTTTGGGTACGATGCTATAACCAAAAGGTGGAGCAGTTTGGTTGGGGTGGATTCACCCCAGGCTCGGTTGGATGGGAGCAAAATGGAATATTAGATTCCCAAAGCCACGGGGCTAGGTGCGGCCGGAGTAGAGAAAACGACGGGTGCTCCAAATGCCCCAATCTTGGCATCCTCCTAGCTGATATATTCTCGTGCTTGACAAATTAAGTCATTGAGTCATCGGCATCCCCTCCGTTGGAGGTCATCCCACAATAGGGTCCCCGCAGGGATGCCAACTTATAATGCAATCAATTGTTGGTCATCATCAACTCATTTGGTCCTCGCCGCTTCCTCCTTGAAGTGCTTGATGTACGCCTTGAGAGTCTTGAAAGGCCCTTGCGTTATATTGGCCAAGGCATTGACCTCAAAGCTTACCTTCCGAACTCCTATGAACTGTCTTCACAAGGAACATGATAACTGATGTCACAATTGAATGGATCTTGTCAGAGCTTTATGAACCATTCATCTGCTAGTTCTGTCTGGGTGATAGGGAACACATTACACTTAGCGTCGTCGGAGACACGGTGCATCGAAGTTAACCTGTTGAACTTGGACAGATGGTTTGTGGGATCCCAGCCACCATAATAAGGCGGTATGGATGGAATTTTGAAGCCTAGTGGTAGAGGGGCCTCAACAATGTGAGGAGCGCATGGCTCCACTTCTTCATCTTCCGAGTTAGACTCGTGGCCTTGTTGCCTGGCCATTCTTAGCTTTATCCTCTTTAGACTTTCAAATTCCACACGAAGCGGTTCACTGCATCAATCTTTGCAGGATCTACTTTCACTCCTCCATCGGTGACAATATGACCCAGAAAACCAACCTTAGATAACCAAAACTCACACTTCTTGTATATGGCATACACATGATCTCTCTCAATCATTACAAGGTCAGACGTAAATACTCCTCGTGTTCTTCTTCTGTCTTGGAGTAGACCAATATATCATCTATGAACACAATGACAAACTGAACCAAGTACTCCTGGAAAACCTTATTCACGAGGTCCATGAAAGCTCCTGGAGCATTTGTGAGTCCAAACGACATCACCAAAAAATCGTAATGCCTGTACCTAGCAATGAAGGCTATCTTCGGTAGATCATTATTCTTGATCCTCAACTAATGGTACCTCGACCGAAGATCGATTTTAAAAAACACCTTGGTCCCCTGAAGCTGGTCGAACAGATCACCGATTCTTGGTAAAGGATATATGTTCTTTATTGTGACCTTATTCGGCTCCCGATAATCAATACACATCCTTATAGACCCGTCTTTCTTCTGGACATATAGAATTGGTGCACCCCGACGAGAATAGATCGGTTTGATGAACCCCAGCTTAAGTAATTCCTCCAATTAACTTTTGAGCTCTTTCAGTTCTGCTTGTGCCATTCTGTTTGGTGCTGGAGATACAGGTGTTGTCCCAGGCATCATATCGATTACAAATTTCATCTCCCTGTGCGGAGGTAAACCTGGAAGTTCTTCTGGAAAGATATCAAGGAACTCATCTACAGCTCTTGTCTCTTCAAGTCTCCTTTCTATCTCTTCGGCTTCATTGAACTTATTCACGAGATACCCTAAACATCCGTGTTGCAACATTTCTCTGGCTTTCATCTCTGATATGATATGAGTTCTGGGTTTCTTCCTTATGCCTTCGAACTCAAACATATCTTCGCCTTACAGTGCAAAGACCACTTTCTTGCGTTTGCAGCCGATAGATGCTCCATATTTGGAAAGAAAATCAATCCCCAGAATTACATCAAAATCATATTAATGTAATACAATTAGGTATACATCCCTCCCATCTATCAATAAAGGTACAACTTTAACCCAATTTTTAGATATTACAATTTCCCTAGAGGGTAACATAGTCCCAAACCCCACATTAAATAATTCACTCATTGCATTTACAACATTTATAGTTCTACTAGAAATAAAAGAGTGTGATGCACCAGAATCAAATAAAACTTTACATGTGGTATTGGCCATAGGGATCTAACCTGTTATGATGGAAGGGCTTGCCTCAGCTTTAGCTTGGGTGATGGTGATGATTCTGGCTGGGACGTACTTGTCATTCTTCTTCTGTTCTTCCTTATTGCCAGATTGTTCCCACGTCGGAAAATTGCACTTCATGTGACCTTCCTTCCCACATTTGTAGAAAACTCTAGCTCTGCACTCACCATAATAACATTTTGTGCACTTAGGGCAAGGTGGAATGTTTCTGCCACCATTTCCACCAGGACGGTTGTCATTGTTGGGCTTGGGCCATTTATCATTTCTGCCCTGGCTTGGCTGCACATGTCCCCTCTTCCTGTTGTCATTAGAGGTGGCTGCCCCACTTTTCTTGGCATCCCTTCTAGCATCAATATCTATCTAGATTCTCTCTTTACTTCTCTTAGTCGTAACAACCATTTCCACCACTTTAGCATAGGTGAAAACACCTCTAGAAACAATCTCTACATCCCGAGCTATCATTGGTTTTAGACCTCTCACAAACCGGTCCGCTCGTACCTCATCAGTAGGTACAAGATCCTTGGAAAACATCGCCAACCGATCGAACTTCTGTGCATATTCTATCACCGAGAGATTACCTTGAGTCAGCTTCTTAAATTCATCCATTTTTGCTTCTAACACTGCAGACTTGTAGTATTTATCATTAGACACCTGTTTGAATCCGTCCCAATCCATAGTGTTAACATCCTATGATTGGTCCACTACCCCAACCAAATCCGAGCATCTTTTCTCAGCATGAAAGATGCGCACACCACTTGTTCATTGCATTGAACTCCCATCTTGTTCTAGATCCTCTCCATTGCACTGCCTGGACCAGATCGATGCTGCTTTAAAAAATGAACGGGTGTTGCTTTCGGAACCTTTCAAACAAGGACTCCAGACGATTCTTCGCAACTGGTAACCCTTGCAGGTGGCCTAGCTTGCTGCCTCAATTGGTTGATCTTTGCATTCTGTCTTTGAATGGTCTCTTCCATTCTGGCAAAATGTTCGTCCCATCGTCGGGGTGGTTCGAGCTGTGCTGCATTCGTTGCTGCTCTTCCCCTACCTCGACCATGTCCACCTCTGACCGATTGACGAGGGTCCATTTCTAAATTTCATGAACCACACACGTAAATACCTTATATTGAAAAGGGAGTTATTGTGGTAAAAAGATCATTAGTAAAAAGCAAAAATTCATAAGTAAACTTTAACCGCTTATAATACAGTGAGTCAAACTCGTCCTTGGCGATGAAATTTACATGTTACAGCTTACCATAGATTCTTTAGGATCGTTTTGCTCTGATACCATATTGTAATACCCCGATTTCGCGAGGCGTCACTTACGTAGTATGTTTAAAATAATAAACAAATAAATACTTTAAGACACTGAAATTAAATATTTATTTCAAATTAAAACAAACAATGAGATCTTCTTATTTAAAAATAAAAAAGTTGGACGCTAGGTTTAATAAAAACAACGTAAAGAAACTAACTGTTCAAGTCTGAAAATAAAAACATGACATTTATTTAAAAAAAAAACGTAAAATAACTAGAGCCCAGCCTCTAATATGTTCTGTCCATGCCTCGAGCCCGCACCACTCACTCCTTCGCTTTGCCTTTATTTGCAAGAAGCTAGAATCTAGTAGCACGCCTACTAACTAAAATCCCTAGCACTATCCTTATGCTAGTCAATCTAATGCAACAATTTAGGTCACAAGTATAATACATAATTAAACAAATAAGAGAATAAGGTTGTACGCATAATGTACACTAGGAATGTAAATGGGGCGGGTCTGCCCCGCCCCGCTTCCGCCCCGCCCCGTTAATATTTTGCCCCGCCCCGCCCCGCCCCGATTAGTTTCTTGAAGCGGGGCGGGTCGCCCCGCCCCGTCTTAATCGGGGCGGGTTTGCCCCGCCCCATTTGCCCAATTTGCTTTTTTTTTTTTTTTTTTTAAAAACATTAAATTTTAATTTTAGAATTTTCTTTAAACTTAAATTATTTTTTTATTACAATCATTATTTTTTACACTTCTTGTAAACTACACATTCAAATATTTTATTTTATTTTTTATTTTATAATTTACAAAAATAATTACAAGAATAAGAATAATTAAATCAAACATATTTTTTAATATTTACAATTCTTTCATAGAGTAGTTATGGAATAATTTTTTTTATAAATCTTACACTTAAAAATTTATTTAAAATTAAGGATATTCTAAACCACATATAAAATGTCAATTTTACATATTATGAATGTATATAAGTAACATGAGAGAATTGTATTAAATCATATCATTATATCATCATTTAAATCAAGAATTCGCCAAGTATAATAAGAGTTTCTCAAGAGAACAAAGTAAAATAAAACTATCATATGCAACATAGCACTCCACTTTTTAGAGTTTCTCAAGAGAACAAAGTAAAATAAAACTATCATATGCAACATAGCACTCCACTTTTGATGCGTCAAAAGAATCAAATGGCTTTCTTCTTCTTTATTGACCTGCTACCTTAATCATCAAGATCAACTATGTATGGCTCCTACAAAAAAAAATATATGTATTAATAATAGAAGTTAATAATTTATTTGATGACTTATAAAAACTTAATTAAGTACCATAGTTGGATCTACATCATTATCTTCATCATTCATGGTGACTAGTGGAGTCGCTTCTGTAAAGAAAATAAAAAAAATTAATATTGAAATAATACAATAAAATATGAATTTATATATATATATAAAGATAAGTATATTTACCTTTTTTGTCATTTACCAACCAATTTTGAGTGCATATCAATGCTTCTAATGTAGAAGGATGAAGTCTTGCTCGGTGTGAACCCACATGTCTACCGCCAGTACTGAATGTAGATTCCGAAGCAACGGTGCTAATAGGCACAGCAAATATATCTTTGGCAATCATATTCAACACAGGATATTTGAGTCCTGTTACTTTCCAATAATTGCATATATCAAAGAACTCATCAGTCCTAGGTATCAATTTCTCTTCCAAATAAAGTTCTAACTCTGACTTCACATTCTCTACACCATATGCAACTCTAACATATGTGTCAAAGTTAGATAGATCATCTATTTGTGTTTGAGAAGATGCTGATACACTATCCATTTGCTGACTTCTTTCTCTAAGATTAGGAAACTTAGAACTGTACTCTTCTAGTAGCTCATAACAAAGCTTGCGGACCTTCTCAATTTCAATCTCATATTGATCATTTCCATAAATGGTAGGAAAATAATATTCGATCAACATAAACTTATATCTTGGATCCAAAACAACAGCCACAGTCATAAGCCCATGAATCTCTTCCCAATACTTTTGAAACTTAGACATCATTTGAGTTGCCATGTCCCTAATAAAGGGCTCGTCTACTGTCATCCATGCTTTAATTCTCATTTTAATTTGACACATCTTTGGGAAAAAAAGATTAGCTGTAGGATACTTGGTTCCAGAAAACAACTCTGTCACCTCATGAAACACTTCCAACTTGTCACACAATTTTTGAGCTCTAATCCAATCATCTTCTGATGGCGCATATCTAACATATCTTGAATCACGTAGTTTTAATTGTTCAAATACTCTATTGTACAATAAAGCTATGTTGAGCATCAAGTATGTTGAATTCCACCTTGTTTGACAATCAAGTGATAACTTTTTAGTACATGTCACTTCAAGAGAACGAGCAGTGTCCTCAAATTTCTCATACCTCTTTGGTGTGCTCGACCAATAAGCAACACTGTCTCGAATCTTGTCAATGCTATCACCAATAACAGACAAGCCATCCTTGACAATAAGATTCAAAATATGCGCACAACAACGCATGTGAAGTAGCTTTCCTTTTAAAATGAAACAGTTAGAATTAAATTTTTCCTTCAAAAGTGGAATCATTGCATCGTTAGTTGTACAATTATCCACAGTCACTGTACTAATCTTGTCTTCAATATTCCATTCAGACAGACACGAACTCAATGTATCAGTAAGTGTAACAGCATCATGTGGGCATGGTACATACTTAAAACTTATAATCCTACTATGCAACTTCCAAGAGTCATCTATGAAATGAGCTGTCACAGTCATATATCCCCTCTTTTGATGATTGGCAGTCCACATATCAGTGGTTATAGCTATTCTACTTCTGTTCTTCTCCAAAATTTGGCTACATTTTTCCTTCTCAACTTTGTACATTTTCAAAATATCAGACCTAATTGTATTCCTTGACAACATTTTAAACATAGGGCAAAGAGTATTTGAATAGTCTATAAAACCACTATGCTCCACCATCGATAAAGGGTATTCATGTAGAATGATCATTTGAGCTAACTTTTTTCTCCCTAGTTCAGGATCAAAATTGTAAGTTGTGACTGAAGGACTTGCATTAGGATTAGGATTCATGGCAAGTTGTTCCTTTATTACTGGGCATCTTTGCACATGAGCAAGCAAATGTTTAGTCCCATTACTACTCTCTCCCCCTAATTTCCTCCCACAATGGTTACAAACTGCCTTCAGTCTACCATCAATTTTTTGCAATGTAAAATGATCCCATGCAGGAGATGTTCTCTTTCTTTTAGTACTTCTACTCTCACTTTCATCTCTTGTATTTCCTAGAGATTGTGCCTCTTGTGTATGTGTTGAATGAACACAATCAACATCATCTACAAAATTAGATTCGATAACATCTTGGGTAGACATGTTTAGTGTTTGATCTAACCTACATTATATCCACATAACAATTAGGAACTACTTGGCTCCAAAAATATTATACATATGTATAAATATAACTTAAAGATTACAACGCATAAATTCTAACCAGTAAAGGCTTTGACCAAGAAAATAGTGCCACTGACAGTCCTAATGAAACACAATCCGCAGGGGTCCCTGAGTAGAAGAATCATCATGAAACCTATTATCATCAATGACCCCAACCAAAACACAAAACAAAAGTACACATAACAGAAACTTTGAATGATTATGAGGCAATCTAATTCAATCCAACAATATTAATCTGATCATCCTCTTCTCAAAATAACAAATGCATAGTAAACAAAAAATAAATACCAGATAATATTCTAGAGATTGCACTTTCTGTTATATATATAATCTGATCATTCATTGCTAATATGTAAACTATACATACCTCGTAAGGCTTACACGAGAACATATTTGCAATTGTTTAGATTCTTTACAAGTGAACAAAGATTCTCAAGGAAGTATCCAGTGCAATCCTGAATTTGCAATCTACCTGACAATACATAAGCTTGGAGCATGAAAATTCCACAACAAAAAGTATCGTGAAGTAAAAATAGAACTTCAAAAACTTATGGTCTGATTCTAGCAAAAAGCAAAGACAATTATGAGCAACAACACTGTTAATATTTGATCAATTTCAGAACGAAAAATCCTGCATTCAATCTAAAAAGGAATTCAAAGGGGGCATATTACAAAAATAGAGAGTAAAACACCAAATTGTAAAACCAAAAGTATAAAACGTCTTTAGTTAACTACTTTTCTAGTTTTTTCCTAGGTATGTTTTCAGTCATTTGCATAGTTGGATAGTCCTACCCAATTCTGCATTTAACAGCAAAACCTTACTCACAAGTTGAGACTCAACTCTATTTATACAAACTAAAAAAGATAGCCCCTTTGAAAGTAAAACCATCATTCTGAGGATCACACAAGAAGGTAAAACGTATGCACCACACATACTGCCCTGTGTTTCCAAAATCAAAATGAAAAATAGATGCTTCAAGAGGAGGTGTGTTTATATATACATGTATCATATATATATATATATACGCGTACGTTCGCAAGCTCATCTGAAAAAATTCAAGCAGTAGAAGATGGAAATAATACAATACCCATCTGAAAAAATGAGTAGAAGATGGAGAAGATGGAGATGGAGAAAAGAGCACTCACCATTACCCAAAACTTAGCAAAGAAGATGGAGAAGGTTGGATCGGCAGCAGCTTTGGTTTGGAGAAGAAGGGTTGCGTTTTGGGCTTGCTCCACGACTTCGGGATTCTTGAGCTTCTTCAACAAATTCTCTTCCTCCTCCGAAACCGGGCAATTGGAATTGGGGATTCCGATTAGGGCATCAAGCTCTGCGATTTCAGAGGAAGACGGGGAAGAGTAACAGAGAGGTCATGACTCGTTTCGTGAGGAGAAAAAGGGTTTCAGTTCAGACAGATTACTTTACTTACTTGAGAATTAAAAAAAAAAAAGTAATCGGGGCGGGTCTGCCCCGACCCGCCAGAATTCATATCGGGGCGGGGCGGGTCTTGACCCGCCCCGAATTCTGCCCCAATTTTACTGGGGCAATGATGCCCCGACCCGCCCCGCTCCATAGACCCATTTTGCCATTCCTAATGTACACCTTGTATGCAAATGACCACTCTTCTTACCTTCAGTAGTACGTTTTCTGTTGACGTGTCCCGAACCACTTGCTACGTCACCTCGACGATCGCTAGCTCCTAGACGTCCAATTACACAATGAAAATTCAGGAAAAAAAATAAAAATAGGTGTTAAGGTTTTATTTCAAAACCCTAATTATCAAAATAATTTAACTATGCAATTTCAACGTGCATGGCACGTAAATTAAAATCATTTTTTCACAAAGGTTCAAACCATCATGTCACATGCACAAACAAGGATGTTTCTAACATATCGCATGAATTCATATAAATACTTTTTAAGTGAAAAATTACCAAAATGCCATATAATATCATAATTACATAAAAGACTAAATAATTTCTAAAGATTATCATATGACAAAAAAAATGATTAGCAAAGGCTCATATAATTAGCAAAGGCTCATATAAGACCAGAAAAATGATTTTTAACATTTATAAATTATTTTTCCTCAATGTCCCAAATAAAATCCAAATAATCCAAATAAATATACAACCAGCCCAAAAATCAAACTAAACATACAAAATTGTTTAAAAATTCAAAATAAACTTGTAAAAATTCTTTTAGAATTTTATGGAAAAAATAACTATTTTTCTTAATTAATTAAATAAAAACACTAATTAATTCAAGAAAAATACAGAAACGATTAAAAATAGAATCTAACTGCATAGACTAGTTTCTACACCCTATAATAACACACAAAAATTACCTAGGATTCAGAACAGTAGCATTAATATTTTTCATAATTAAAATATAGAATAAGTGAAATAACTCATGGAAATTATATATTGATACAAATTCGAAATAAAATTACAGAGAGATTTCGAATCTCATTTTAAACATAGAAAAAATTCCTACAATTTTTAGAATACTTTAAATAATTTTTCCACATTTATTTCCCTAAATCACATATTTAGAAGCAAATAATTGAAGACAATTATCAAACATCATCAAACCTTAAATCTAAACGTACAAAGCCATTCTGAATCATAAAGAAATCATTCAAACATAAACTCATATTTTTTTTAATAATAAAAATATATTTCATAATTAATGTCTATTTAAAAATCAATAAATCATAGCAATTCAAAGAAAAATCTAAAAAAAAAATACCAAACCAGTTGAAAAATGCTCTAAAATTAATGTAATAATTTTTAAGATTGAAAATCCAAAAAAACCACCTCCAGAAACACCCAGATCGAGTTCGCCGAAGCCTCACCAAAATCTTCTTCTTCTCTGTAGCTGGCCAGATTCTAACTCCACTTTCCATTTGTTTTTGACACTCCAAACTGGCTGGAAGTTGTTCCCAAAGATCTCAGCACCTCAAACAACTCTGGAAGTTCAATTAAATCGACCCATGATGGCTGGATTGTGGTTGTCTTCCCCGTCGGCGCTGTACCGCCAAAAATTGTGGTCAAAATGCAAAATTTTATTTTATAGCTTTTTGATCTGTTTCTTCACGTCCAAAACACTTCTTAGGGTCCCTCTATGCTTTTTAAGCACTTCAAACCAACCCAGAACCTCTCATGTTCCCTTAGATCCGAAATCATTCAAGAACACCCACTTTAATGGTGAAAATGGTGATTTTTGAAAATGACATTTCTTGCCCCTTTTGTCACGTCAAAAACGTTCCTTAGATCATAGGAAAGATATTTCAAACACTCAAAACCATCAAGAAATTTCCTAGAGCTCTCAAACCCAAAATCTCCCTTTCTCTCTCTAGAAAAATTCAAGAACCACTCTATGCTTCTCTCTCTCTCTTCCCGTGATTTTTCCCTCTTCGGAATACTCTCTAATCGTTCTTTAACAAGAAAATAAATGAAGAAACCCTCTGTTTAGAATGTGGGGCTATTCTCTCTCCTTAATTCTAGACTATCACTTATTTTAAAATAAAGAAATAAATAAATAAAACCTATAATATTGTAACTGATCTAAATTTCGAACTTAATCAGCTTATCTAGATTTTAATCACAATTTAATGTCCCTTAATTTCCCCTTAACCAAATCCCATCATAAGGACATTATGGCCTTTTCACAATTTTTCACAAAGTTATTATTATTTAATCCAATCAATAACAATAATGCATCAAACCATATAATAACATAAATGCTAAATCATATAGAATAAAAATTCATGCATATTATTATTGTTGACCTTGATTTTGGGCAACTGACACGGAGTCAAAATACGCTTGACGTGGATGAATGCGTTGAAAAGAACGTAATGACGAAAATAATAAGAACACGATATTTTATAGTGGTTCGGCCCCAGGATCTGGTAATAACCTACGTCCACTTAGATTGTTATTGACATAAAATCAAAGGGAGTGATCAAAGAACTAGGGTTCAATGAGTTTCACCAACCTCTGAAGAACAATACAATGTGATTGATATGATAACTCTAATCTCAAGTGATTTAGAAGTCAGAAAAGAAAAAAGGACCCTCTTCCCTTAGCCCTCTTCTTCTATTTATAAGCTCAGGGAAAATTTACATTGATTTGTTACAGATATTATTTCCTAAATAATCGGATACTCAAGAAATCATGGGAGAGAATTTTGGATTCCATCATAACTGCCTAAGATTTCTTCTGCGTATTACGTGCATACGACCAGACTGGTCGTATGAAGAGACCGATCACATGATACCGAATATCTTCCTGGTTGATAGTCGAACACAGGTTATGCCAGGTGTCAGCCACGTGCAATTAATTCCTGCCATGTCATTCACTTCTAATTTTTGGGATTAACATTCGCCCCCCAAGTTTGTTTAGTGCGACCAGTAATAAAGAAACTTAAGGGAACAACCGTTCACCTTCCCACGTCCGTCAAGGTCCCCGTGCATTTTCGAAAATCGTGACATAATTATGTCTAATCAAGCCTTTTCGGTTTCCAAAAAGACAATCTGACGGCTTGTCCACTTCCCCACGTTTCGAAAGTGGGAAGTGATGATTACCGCCTTTTGGCTGTCCCTTTGCTCCCTATAAGTAGGTCTTTCTTCTCTTTCAAGAAATTTTTACCCATCACCTTTGCCAAAATCTTCAAGAACTTGCACCAGTGTTCAGAGATTCGAAAACGAGTCCGACGTCTTGTTGCAGGTCTTCCGATTCAGGTTTCTGTCTTTCTCCGAATCCCTATTTTTGCTCAGGTAAGAACTTCATTCTTTAAGCTTTTTATTACGCCATGCATGCCATTTTTATACTCTGTGATCTGCGTTCTTGAATAGGGTTTTAAGAATTTCTTGGTATAAGCCATCCATTGCTAGGTAAAAGTGCGTTTTTATGCCTTGTATAGGTTAGGTCGATACCTTGATATGTAGAATCTCTGATCTAGGGCATTGGATTGACGAAAGATTCAACCTTTAAGCCAAGTGAAAAAACCAAAAAAAAAATTCCCGCCCTTCAGGAGTTGAAAAAGTTCTTTTCAGAAAACATTTTTCTTTCCTTTTTGTTTCTATCCGCCTTTTAAACTACCCACGTTGAAGTTAGTGTAGGACTAGGATGCTGCTGGTTGTTTAGGCACGAGCAACGTTATCCAAGCTCTTCCCACTACTTTGCGGATTGTGTCTTATCTCCTCCATTGTCTGTTTGCAGTTCATATGCAAGACCCTTGGGGGGGAGAAAGACCTATCGAAGACGAACTCTTGGCCCAACTGCTCGAGGGCGAAGAGAATCCATCCACGTTGATTCCAGAAATTCCATTCGCACGTTCTAACCCAAATCCTCCACCAGCTCCTACTCAGAAAATGGCCAGAACAAAAACCAAGGCCAGAAAAAGACGCAACCCTTACTCTCCAAGTCAACCTCTTGCTGATGCTCCCTCAACCAGTGGTCGAGGTGAATTCCCTCCTGAAACCGAAGTCCAGAGGCGTGCCCGTCCTCGTCATGCCGACCAGCCAGCCGTCGAGTTGCATGTGGTACCCCCAAGTACGGTGACAATTCGCATGATCAGCAACTATTTAAATAAATTTAATCTGACAGGGATAACCCTGGTCAGACCTACCATCGACCAGCGAGCCAACCTGCCAGGGGGGGCTTATAGTGCCTGGTCGAGATACCACATTGAGGCGGGTGCTACCCTGCCTCTTCATACATTTTTCCAAGGGGTGGTAAACTACTTTGGGGTTGCCCCTTTTCAAATTACCCCAAACGGGTATAGGATGCTGGCCGCGCTCTATATCCTTTATAAACTCAAGAAATGGCCAGCTCCTTCTCCTCATGAGGTCAATTATCTGTTTGATCTCAAGTCCAACCCCAACCAAGATGGTACGGGGTTTTTCCACTTTTTCCACTAGGAGATCGGACGCACCTTTCTGTCTGAGACAACTCACATCTCCAACGTGGGGAAGTATCATATGGAGTACTTCCTTACGCCTGACATTGCCGCGGATAATCTGGCCTTCACCCGAGGACGTAAGGAAAATAACGATCCTTAAAATAGTAGTTCTTGCATTTTAAATCTTTCTTGTCGTAATGCTTCACTGTTCCATTGTGTTCCAGGTCCATGGTTACGCCCGACCCCCACTCTAGGAACGGAGTCAAGTGCAACACTCTTAGCTAGTTCGTCAAATGCTTCCAAGAGTGTAAAAAACTTGATCAATGAGGCTAACCTTAGGTTGGCTGGCCTTAAGGGCTCCCAACCTGCGACCAGCGAACCCGCGGCGAGTGGTGCTCGTGCTGATGTGGGAGCTGAGTAGGGACCCAAGCAGCAACCTCAGGCACCTCCTCCTAGGAGGAGGCCAACTGGGTTACAATCAGGGAACCTGCTGTTCCCCACCAAGCAGCAGAACCTTCGGTCCCCAAGGGCAAGGGGAAACAAAAGGCGGTTGAGCCTACCGAACAGTCTGACGACTCGTCGGAAGTAAACGGTATATCATTCTCATTTTTGAATAATCTGCCAATTCCTTCCCATCTATTTGATGGGGACGGCAACTTTAGGAACGCCCCTTCTTTAAACTCAAATTTCTTCCAGGAACTAGGTAGTTCAGTAGATAATGTTACGACCAGCAGGTGTAGCTCGGGTATTTTACTTGTAATCCTTTCACTTTGATTTCTGCTCCTCGTGACCTTTTAATCTAACTGTTCGAATTGTTTTCCTTTGCGCAGGTATGGACTTTGATGACTTCTTCGAGCATTACCAAACCGTTGATGCTGCTTCTATCCTGAAGAACAGCAAAAGGGCTCGAGGGGAAAGCAATAAGACCCCCTCAAAGAAGGCTCGAACAGAGGACACTCCCGGTGCCGGCCCTTCTAAGGAGAATACGACACCTCCACCTCCCACTGAACAGTCGTCGCCTACGCCTACGAATCCACAGCCCTCTTCTAGGGTCGCTGGTAGAGAGACTCTGGACAACTTGTCCAAAGGCTCCCTGTCCAGCCTCGTGGTTGGGTCGGCCAGGGAGAGAATCTACAAGCTCTCGAAGCACAGACGCAGCCAGGCTGCCATCAATGAAACCGCCTCAATGGAGGCCGACCAAATCACAACCAAGGGTTGAACGAAATAGCCAGCGTAAGTCAATTTCTGTTGTTTCATCATTTATTCTGACTTCTATCCCTTACTTTTTCGCTTTTTGTTTTCAGGGACTGCTGTCTCTAACTGCTGGCTGACGCTATACTGGGGCGCTGGTTTCTCCAGGCATGCCCCGTCCAAGCAAGCACTTGAGGATGAGAAGAGAAAGCTGCTCGAAGAGAACAAGGAGTTGTGCAAGTTGAATAAGCAGTTATGCGAGGACCAAGCCAACCTCACTCAAGAGCTTCAGGAAAGTCAAGGGGCCCTGAAGAAAGCTATCGATGAGTGGCACAAATGGAAGGAGCATTCTATACTCAACACCCAAGAGTGTAAGCAGCTCACACTCGATCTGACCGCCAGCATGGATGAGGCAAAGAAGCTTGAGGAGAGGGTGCACGAGCTCGAGGAGGACAGAGTTAAAACTTTGAAGAAGTACAAGGAAGCCACCTTCCTTTGCTTCTACAACTTCTGAAAGCACAATCGGGAGGCCGACATTAGTTATCTCTCCGAGCAGCTGCAACAGACGCTGATGGCGTAGTGCGCTGCTCGGTTGGAGGCGGAAGAGAAAGCCAAGGCCCAAACTCCTGCTGTTGATGCTGCGGCCGACTAGAGTGCTCCTAATCCAGAAGACCCTCCTGCCCCCCAGCAAAATTAATATTTACATATTTTTTTTAGCTTTTATGGCCCACGGATCTTTTTGTAAAGATAATCTTTTTTCTTTTATTGCTGCGAGGGCAGCTCTTTTGCTTATGCTGGAACAATTACATCTGAGCAGTACTACTCGCAGTGTAAAGGTTCTTTTCTTTTAATTTCATATTTACATCCGAGCACTAATGCTAACGGTGTAAACGTTTGCCTTTTTGATATTATAATGTTTCTTTTATTATAATACCTGTTCGCATGACCGAACTTAGCATAGTACTTTGGTTTGGTTTTTTCAAAACATTTTTGAAAAATGCTCTAAGTACCGTAGCATGCTTTCACTTATTTTGTTCATGTGTTTACGTACCTCATGGTACGCTTTGCAATCAATGTACCTTATATGCACCCCAAGTGATCGAGGAGCTTTAGGTCCTTGGTCAATTGCCTTGACCACGACCTGTGCGAACATTACTGCTCGTTGCAGAATTTAACACTTGTAATACAACAAAACAACACACGTAATGAACAAATACTTGTAAAAATAAATTTACAAAAGTTGGCAAGAATGATTGGCTGCGCACAGTCCCTTATAATCTCGTATTAAAAATGGACTAAACATGTCTTTACGAGTGATCTTAAAAAAGACCTTACACTTATAAGCGATTAGCCATACAACGTGGCTAACCCTTTTTTCAAAACTTGTAAAAAGTTAAATTTAATACAAGCCAGTCCTTTAAAAAGGACTGTTTACTGATAATACTTGCGCAGGTGTTCTCCATTCCAATAACGCGGAACGAGATCTTCGTTTAGGCGTGCAAGTTTGTAGGTACCCAGGTGAAGGAGTTCTTCAATCTGGTAAGGTCCTTCCCAATTAGGTCCGAGTACTCCAGCAGTGGGGTCGCGGGTATTCAAGAAAACTCGTCGTAGCACCAAGTCACCGACGTTGAATTTTCTTTCTTTTACTTTTGAGTTAAAGTACTGGGCGACCTTTTGCCGGTACGCAGCAACTCGGAGTTGGGCCTTTTCCCATATCTCGTCAATTGAGTCTAGGGACTCCATCATTAGTTGGTTGTTCTGGTCCTGGTCGTATGTTAAGCGTCGATGTGAGGAGGGATCTAACTTGACAGGTAACATAGCCTCATATCCGTGGGCTAAGGAAAATGGGGTATGACCTGTCGCTGTTCGGTGAGACGTTCAATACGACCAGAGGACTTCAGGCAGCTGCTCTGGCCATGTTCCTTTAGCGTCTTCAAGCCTCTTCTTCAGAGTGTCCTTAAGAGTTTTATTCACGGCCTCTACTTGCCCGTTTGCTTGTGGATGCGCAACTGAAGAAAAGATTTTGATAATCCCGTGCCTTTCACAGAAGTCGGTGAATAAGTCGCTATCAAATTTGGTTCCGTTGTCTGAAACGATCTTTCGGGACAAACCATACCGGCAAACAATGTTCTTGATGATAAAGTCAAGAACTTTCTTGGTCGTTATGGTGGCGAGTGGTTCAGATTCGGCCCATTTGGTGAAGTAGCTGACTGCCACAACTGCGTACTTCACTCCACCTCTTCCCGTGGACAGGGATCCAATCAAATCTATTCCCCATACCGCAAAAGGCCATGGACTCTGCATCTATTTCAACTCGTTTGGAGCTGCTCGTGGGATTTTGGAGAACCTTTGACATTTATCGTATTTTTGTACAAACTCCATTGAATCTTCGTTCATTGTCGGCCAGAAGTAGCCTTGCCTTAGAATCTTTTTTGCCAAACTCTGCCCCCCAGCGTGATCCCCGCAGAGCCTTCATGCACCTCTTTCATTAGTTCCTTAGCTTTTTCTGGTGTAATGCATCTGAGTAGTGGCATTGAATACCCTCTCCTGTACATAACACCATCGACCAGTATGTACCTAGCAGCCTGCCTTTGTAGAGTTCTGGCTTTGTTTCTATCTGTTGGTAGCACACCATTTGTCAGATACTCCAAGTAAGGTACCATCCATGTATCCTCCATTCGAATTTCCATACTGGCTTCAATTGCTCGTATGCTTAGCTCACTCAATCTTTCTACTGGCACAATGTTCAAAGTGTCAGCATCTTTCGCGCTCGCGAGTTTGGCTAAGTCGTCTGCATTTGAATTCTTATCCCGTGGTATTTGCTGGAGAGTATACTTCGTGAACTGGACTAGCAGATCTTTGGTTTTATTTAAGTAGGCCATCATTTTTAGGCCTCGTGCTTGATATTCCCCTAAAACTTGATTCACTACCAACTGTTAATCACTGTAAATATCAAGTGTCTTTATTCTCATGTCTTTCACCATTCTCAATCCAGCGAGGAGTGCTTCGTATTCGGCTTCATTATTTGATGCGGTGAAGTCGAAACTAATGGCGCAGTGAAATCGATGCCCTTCTGGCGTTATCAATATCACACTCGCTCCTGCGTGAGATTCGTTAGACGATCCATCTGTGAATAACTTCCACGAAGGAGCTTCATCTTGAGGCTCAGGCTCACTAGGCTGTTCGCACTGCTCGCTGTCTGGGAGGTCGGTGAACTCTGCAATAAGATCAGCCAAGGCTTGTCCTTTTACTGCTGCTCGTGGTGAATATGTGATATCGAACTGCCCTAGTTCGACTGCCCATTTTAATAAGCGCCCAGCCGCCTCTGGTTTCTGGAGGACTTGCCGAAGGGGCTGGTCGGTTAAGTCTATGATAGGATGGGCTTGGAAGTAAGGGCGCAACTTCCTTGAGGCCAGGATTAAGCAATATGCTAGCCTTTCGATGGGTGGATATCTCAGTTCTGCTCCGATCAACCTCTTGCTTACACAGTATACTGCTTTCTGTACGCCTTCCTCCTCTCGCACTAGTACTGCACTTGTAGCAACTTCCGTGATCGCTAGGTAAATGAACAAAGTTTCTCCTTCGATCGGCTTGGATAAAACAGGAGGCTGTGCCATATGTGCTTTCAAGGCCTGAAAAGCTTGCTCACAGTCCCCTATCCATTCGAACTTCTTATTGCCCCTAAGTAGATTGAAAAAAGGGACGCATTTGTCTGTTGACTTTGAAATAAATCTACTTAGGGCTGCAATTCTCCCGGTTAAAATTTGTACATCTTTGATTTTTTCTGGCGATTTCATGTCGATCAGGGCTTTTATCTTGTCGGGGTTGGCCTCGATTCCTCTTGAATTTACAATGAACCCCAAAATCTTCCCTGATCCAACTCCGAAGGAACATTTGAGGGGATTTAACTTCATCTGGTATTCGTTCAATACATCAAAACATTCTTGTAAATCCTTCACATGTCCTTCTGCCTTCTTAGACTTTACCAGCATGTCGTCTACATATACCTCCATGTTTACTCCGATCAGCTCTTTAAACATGTGGTTGACTAACTGCTGGTAAGTCGCACCTGCGTTTTTCAGTCCGAAGGGCATTACTTTATAACAGTATAAGCCCGTATCCGTCCGAAAGCTGGTGTGATCCTCGTTAGGGGGATGCATGCTAATCTGATTGTAGCCCGAATATGCATCCATGAAGGAGAGGATCTCGTATCCTACAGTAGCATCGACCAGCTGGTCGATTCTTGCGAGTGGGAAGCAGTCCTTTGGGTAGGCTTTATTGAGGTCTGTAAAATCCACACAGGTTCGCCACTTGCCGTTAGGTTTGGGAACCAGCACTAGATTAGAGACCCACGACGGATAAAACGCTACCCTGATGAACCCATTCTCCTTTAACCTTTCAACTTCTTCTTTTAAGGCTCTTGATCGATCTTTATCGAGCAGCCTTCTTTTTTGTTGCACGGGCGGAAAAGTCTTATCTATGTTCAGGACATGGCTGATAACTGTAGGATCTATTCCAGCCATGTCTTTGTGCGACCAGGCAAAGACCTCCTGGTTCTTTTGCAAAAATTCCACCAGTGCATGCTTCGTGGTTGGTTCTAGGTTTTTCCCGACCTTCACGACTCTGGTCGGGTCTTTTTCGTCGAGTTGGACCTCTTCAAGGTCCTCGACGGGTACAACGTTCTCTTCAAAATCCCCAAAGCGAGGATCTAGATCTCTATCCTCACTTTGGGCAACACCCTATTTGGTGACTTCATCACTGGATTGGGCTTGTGTATCAATTACCATATGTAACCTATCTGAGGTAGTGCTCTTTGATGTTCCCTTTTTCGCCTTCGTGACTGAGGCGTTATAGCACTCTCTGGCCTCCCTCTAGTTTCCCAATACACGTCCTACTCCTGCGTCTGTCAGGAATTTCATGGCCAAGTGCCACATAGAGGTGACGACCCGTAGATCAACCAGTATAGGTCTTCCAATGACGGCATTGTACGCCGAAGGGCAATCAACTACTATAAAAGTAGCGAGTAATGTCCTGGTAGCAGGCGCTGTACCTGTCGTCACTAGCAGTCTGATTGATCCTGCGGGGGCAAGTTCCTCACCAGAGAAGCCATATATTGTCTGGTTGCAGGGCTCCAAGTCCTTAACGGACAACTTCATGCGTTCTAGCGAAGACTTATACAGGATATTCACCGAACTTCCTGTATCGACCAGCACTCTCTTCACCATCATGTTGGCCATTTGGATATCCACGACCAGCGGATCGGAATGTGGGAACCAGACATGTTGGGCATCGCTATCAGAGAAGGTTATTTCGCCCTCTTCTGACCGAGCCTTTTTTGGCACGTGGTCCTCCATAGTCATCATCTCGATGTCCTGGACGTGGCGCAGATTCCGAGCGTATCGTTCTCTGGCCTTTCTGCTGTTCCCCGTGAGGTGCGGGCCTCCACAAATGGTTAACAGTGTGCCAGTCACGGGGGCAGGCTGCAAAGGTGGCGAGCGTTGGTGCATGGGCGCCTGCTCGTTGCTACCCGAAGCTTCTCATTGGGAATTTCCAGAGGCCCGTACGTATCTTCTCAAGTGTCCTTGTGTAATAAGGAACTCGATTTCATGTCCGTAGTCGTTATGATAACGACAGAACTTGGAAGTGTCTCTTTTCGAAATATCCTTTCGAATGGGGGAAAGCTTCTTATAAGGCACACTGGAACTCGTGGCCTGATAAACCTCCCCCCGAGACTCAACTAGGGCAGTGTAGTTAGTGAACCGAGGTTCATAACGATTACCCTTGGCTCGTTTATTGTCGGAGGTGGAAGGCTCATTGTGTGGCCGTTTTCCACCATTCCTGCCATTGCCGTTGCCGTTCCCGTTGCTCTTGCCGTTGCTGTTAGGCTTAGATCCATTGGTGGCCTTGGCGGGCTCGGCAGCTTTCTTATCCTTGCCCGAAGGCTTTCCATCGTCGGCAATGGAATCTTCGAGCTTGATGTAACGATCAGCCCGGTCAAAAAATTTCTGGGTAGTTCTAACCCCATCTTTGCGGAGGCTCTTCCAAAGGGGGGTGCGACGCCTAACCCCTGCGGTTATGGCCATCATTTTGCCTTTGTCCCCCACTATTTTTGCTCCAGCTGCTGCTCGCATAAAGCGTTGGATGTAGTCCTTTAGCGATTCTCCATCCTGCTGGCGAATTTCAACCAGCTTGTTTGCCTTGGTCGGATGCACACGACCTGCGTAGAATTGTCCATAAAACTCCCTTACGAACATCTCCCAGGAAACTATGCTTGCAGGAGGGAATTTAAAAAACCACTCCTGCGCGGCATCAGAGAGTGTTGCAGGGAAGAACTTGCACCGAGCATCTTTGGACACTTTCTGAATGTCTATTTGTATCTCAAACTTATTGACGTGAGATACCGGGTCACCGTACCAATCAAAGTTCGGAAGTGTAGGCATTTTAAACTTGCTAGGAGTCTCTGCCATAGCTATCCTCTGGACGAAAGGAGTGCCTTTTCTCCTGTCGTGGTCGATGTAAGATGTTCTTCCCCCGACTAGCTGTTGCACTGCCTGGTTGAGGGCATCTATCTGAGCCTGGAAAGCGATAGGAATCGTTGTGGCCTCTGTTGCTGGGGGGATGTTCTCGCCATGCCGCTTGCGGCGATCGTTGAGCACATCTCTCAAGTCCTCGTCTCTTCTCCGCTACTCGCTAGCTCCGAGCCGGTTGAAGACGTTATTTTTTTTGGGCTGCCCCCCAGCATCTCGTCTGTTGGGTTGGTCATCTTGAGGTATCTGGCTCCTGCCTCCACCTCTTTCTTCATTCCTTCGACCTGTATTTCCTTTTCCTGAGTTGGCTTCATTATAACCATGGCCATCTCTGAATCTTGATTGGCTATGGGGCGATCGACTGTTCCCTCGATTTCCATCCCGGGCTGAAGCATCCCAAGCGTTAGAGGGTGGCCTGCGTTGGTCGTTAGGTCCCCGTGCATTATCATGACGTGGGGGACCTCGGACCGCAGAGCCTAACTCTAAGTTCCTCCTGTTACCAGGAGGATACTAACCTCTATTTGGAAGGTTCAGCTCATCGCCCTTATGTCGTCTAGGACTGCAAGGCTGATGCTCGGTCCTATTCTGCCTCTGATGCGGGGGATTGCCGTGACCAGCTTGGGATGGAGGCTGTGCCTCAGGGTCCAGTGGGACAACGTCATGGGGCACTTGAGGCTGTTCGGGCCTTTGCGGACTAGAGGGTTGGATAGGTGGGCTAGGATTAGGGCCCCTTTGCGCTGGCCCATTCGTAGGCAGATCAGGCTGCGAGGTAGGTGGAACCTGATTCCTAGCTAATTGCAAGGCTGCCTCAAGGGCTGCCATGGCTTCGCTTTGGCGACGGTCCATCTCCGCCTGCCTCTCGCTTAACTCCACATGCTGCCTTTCAATTTCTTGTTGCTGCCGCACCATGATTTCAGCAGCACTTTCCTGACTGGCCCTCAGATTGGCCAGCTCTTCATGCAACGCCCCCAGAGTACTCTTCAGCGTCGCGTCATCCATTTCTTCCTCCTCAAAGTCCAAATATGGCTCATCCTCAGCCACGCTTGCTGTAGAGTCCAAGAACTTTACTTAGCTAAGTAGATAGTAGTATAATAGTAATAATAGTATTATCTTTATGACTATGGATTTTTGGTTCAGACCGGGATTTATTTGGACACTCGTAGTAGTACTTGTATATTTTCTAAGTTTAACTTATAGTTTAAGAATATTAATTTTAACTTAAGGTTTGATTAATATGGCTGATATTGAGGATAATATTTATTATACTATAAGGTTTAGATAAGAACCAATTAGATAATAGCACATGTTATGTATGGGTTTATTAATGATTAAGTATTTTGAGGATTAAATTTGAATACTCTAAGGTCAGTCAGCAGCTTTGAAAACGTTAGAGGGCTTAGTCAAGGTGTTTACTCAATTCAAATTAAGCTAAAAATGTGTAATTTCGTGTTAAATAATCAGCGTATGCCGATATATCGCAGCTATAGGGGGTGATATATCGCAGCACGAAGATACGAAAAACCCGAAACGATGCACGATTGCCTCGGGAATACTGGCCCAGGCAATATATCGCCTACAGGGGGCGATATATCGCCCCTCTCAGCATAATTTGAAAGTTTTTCAAATCGTTCTCCATTCAAACCTTTAACCTCTTGATAAGTCCAGCATCTTTTTGAACGAGTCTTCAGCCTCTGCTGAACGATAATTCAAATGTTTTTCACTTAAAAAGCCATTATTTTTATTCAAGTTAAATGAAGATCTCTTCATTCCTAAACTCTATAAATAGGACCTAGTACCCAACCATTTATTCATTTATTACTCTAAGTTCAGAGGCTGCAAGTTGCTAGGTGAGTGTGAGAGTGTAAACACTTGGGTTGGGAATTATAAGCTTGACCATTATAAGCTTATCAAACACTTGGGGAAGTAAGATTTATTCACATTTCGGTTCAAGGTTTAGATTGGTCATATAAGTCTTCAAGGTATTTCCACACTCTAGTTCAATTGATATTAGTTTATTTAAGTTCTCATAGTCTTCTACTCAGCCTTATAACCTTATTCTTTATTTTGATTAGGAAATCTAAGAACTTGCACATAAGTTTTTGGTAAGTATATTCTCAATGGTATAGTCCTTCCATTCTTTTCATCCCTTTTCTTCAATTTACTCACCCTGTTATAAATGGTTTTTAGGAGTGTTCCAAAGTCCCAACTCTATTCTCATATCCCGGTATTTTGGTAAGGAAAATAGGATAGGACTTATGTGTTATATGATTTTATATGTTATCTTATGAATATGTGTTATGTAAAATGTTATGTTAAGTATGCTTGTAGACTTGGGCATATGACCTATACAACTAACAAGCCCCAAATAGATTATGGGCATATGACTTGCTTAGCTAGCAAGACCCCACTAATCTAATGGGCATATGACTTGTCTAGTTTATGGGATCCCAAGTAATAATGGCCATTATAGTATGTATGTGACATAAGTGTTATGGTATGTTTTATGTTGCATTATGAATTTCTATGTGTATGGCTATATGTTAGATTTTCCTTGCTGGGCATTAGGTTCACTCCTTTTTGTTTATATGTGCAGGAAAATAGTTTTAGTGGCGGGTAAGGTTCTTGGCAGCTTGGGGAATGTGTATTGAGGTGGAATGGATTCAAAGAGCTGAGAGTTTCGATTCGAGGATGTAGTTTTTGTTCTTATGGTTTTTATATGTATTTTTCCGCATTTTATTATGTAATCTCTTTTTAAATTATCATTATGTCATGTTTTGGTTTTAAAACAATGGGATCCCATATCCTAACTTAAACTTTATGTAAGTTTGACCTTTGTTTTTTTTAAAGCTTTAATAAAGTTATGATCTTATCACTTGTAAGTTTTGTTAAAGATTAGTGTCTATGTATAGTTTTCATTAATGGTCCAAGGTCTAGAGTAGTTGGGTCATTACACTTGCAGGAGGAGGAGGAGGCGGGTTTGATGGTGCAGCGGCAGCGGCCTGTCCAGTTTTCCTTGCTGTTTTCGCCATTGGTCTTCTCAACGGTGATATATCAAGCTCTCAATGAAAGCACCAGAATGTTGACCCTGATTTTGGGCAACTGACACGGAGTCAAAATACGCTTGACGTGGATGAATGCGTTGAAAAGAACGTAATGACGAAAATAATAAGAACACGATATTTTATAGTGGTTCGGCCCCAGGATCTGGTAATAACCTACGTCCACTTAGATTGTTATTGATATAAAATCAAAGGGAGTGATCAAAGAATTAGGGTTCAATGAGTTTCACCAACCTCTGAAGAACAATACAATGTGATTGATATGATAACTCTAATCTCAAGTGATTTAGAAGTCAGAAAAGAAAAAAAGATCCTCTTCCCTGAGCCCACTTCTTTTATTTATAAGCTCAGGGAAGATTTACATTGATTTGTTACAGATATTATTTCCTAAATAATCGGATACTCAGGAAATCATGGGAGAGAATTTTGGATTCCATCATAATTGCCTAAGATTTCTTCCGCGTATTACGTGCATACGACCAGACTGGTCGTATGAAGAGATCGATCACATGATACCGAATATCTTCCTGGTTGATAGTCGAACACAAGTTATGCCAGGTGTCAGCCACGTGCAATTAATTCCTGCCATGTCATTCACTTCTGATTTTTGGGATTAACATTCGCCCCCCAAGTTTGTTTAGTTCGACCAGTAATAAAGAAACTTAAGGGAACAACCGTTCACCTTCCCACGTCCGTCAGGGTCCCTGTGCATGTTCGAAAATCGTGACATAATTATGTCTAATCAAGCCTTTTCGGTTTCCAAAAAGGCAATCTGATGGCTTGTCCACTTCCCCACGTTTCGAAAGTGGGAAGTGATGATTACCGCCTTTTGGCTGTCCCTTCGCTCCCTATAAGTAGGTCTTTCTTCTCTTTCAAGAAATTTTTACCCATCACCTTTGCCAAAATCTTCAAAAACTTGCACCAGTGTTCAGAGCTTCAAAAACGAGTCCGACGTCTTGTCGCAGGTCTTCCGATTCAGGTTTCTGTCTTTCTTCGAATCCCCATTTTCGCTCAGGTAAGAACTTCATTCTTTAAGCTTTTTATTACGCCATGCATGCCATTGGTGTTGGCTCCAGTACATGGTCAGATTCCGTGGGGATGTCTCCACTACTTTCCCAGCACTAGTGTTAGAGATGAGCTGGGCGTTAGCGCGTGGGCCAGGGGCGTGAGGCGCTGGGGGCTCGCAAGGCCATCAGCCGAGCGCCAGAGGCACGAGGTGCTGGGGGCTCTCGAGGCCATCTGTCGAGGGCTAGGGGTGCGAGGTGCTGGGGGCTCGCGAGGCCATCTACCGAGGGCCAGGGGCGCTGGGGGCTCGCGTGGCCATCTGCCGAGGGCAGGGGCGTGAGGTGTTGCGGGCTCGCGAGGTAATCTGCTGAGGGCCAGTGGCGCGTCTCGCGAGGCCATCTGCCGAGGGCCAGGGGCACGAGACGCTGAGGTTCCATAAGGCTGTCTTCCGAGGGGCAGGGGCACCAGGTTGTTGGTGGGCATATGATGCCACGGACGCTGGTGTGTGGAGCCAATGGATGTGACGCACGCCCAGACATGACCCTTCGGGCTTTCGTCTAGGCAAGGCAAGGGCCTCGCGAGATGCTCCTGCGTGAGATGTGGCCTCCCTGGGGGCGCTGAGAGTAGGCAATCGTGAGACAACGATGGCCCGAGGGTCATCACGGATCAATCATGCATTTAGACGTTCATGGGCCTAAGCATGTATTTTAGGTCTTTTACAAGCATTAAATTTTGAGTTTCCACACTTTCCCCCAGTCTAGGAGAGAACCTTTGGGTGCTCTGGTAGACTCTCCTTTTTTATTCTTATAAATAGGTCTTCATGTCTAGCCTATTATTCACACCTTACCTCTTCAACTTAGTGGTTTTGGGATCCTTGCTCCTTTCAAGAGGTGAGGGGTTCAATTCCCCACAACCTCATTTTTGTTATCCTTTCCCTTCTTTTTTATATATATATTTGAGTTCATTTCTTGCATGTCTATATCCATGCAGGCATTTGAGGACTAAAACACCCTTTTCCTTTGTTTTTGCAGACGCGTACTTTCGACTACTTGCCTCTGTTTGGACGTGACGGTTCTTTCGGTCCCCGACCTCCTATTGACCACGACAACACTCAATTTTACTTGCTTGAGGTATACTTTCTTTCCCCATTTTGTTTATTGGGTCCAAATTAGCACCACTCGGGAGGGGGTATTTTGGTCTGAGCTTGTCGTGAGTTAACCTAGTTGCATGCCCTTATTCATACCCCGTAGTGGGTTATTTAGAGCACTTTTACCTAGAGGTTTTGAGCCCATTCCTTTGTGTTTTGTAGCAATCCTCTCATTTATATGTGAACCCTTTTTGCTTTCGGGACGAGGTCTCATGGCCTGTGAAGGTCCATTCGACGCCCCTCCGGGGATCAAGTTTGTTGACTTGTCTTCAGACTCGGAGTCCCATGAGGACAATCCTCACCATTACTACAACACCTTAAGGTAGGCCCACATTCGTCATCTTGAGCATATGGCTGAACTTAGGCGTAAAATTTGGCTGGTAGAGAGCAAAATAAACTCGGTGTTGAGGGGAGACGGTGTACCTTTCCCCTTTGACCTTAACGACCATGTAGCGAACCTTAGGGTGACCCTTTTATATTTGGAGATTGAGTTGGAGTTTATGGATGGAAATCTCCCGCCTGTGCCTCCTAAACCATTCTCCCCTAATGATTGTCATGGGGTCATCTTGTCTTCTCCTCAGCCCTTATTTTCGATCTACCCTAGTTTTGCGCTTTTAACAGCCGGTGCCTCGGTGGAAGACTCTTGCTAGGAAGAAAAAATGGAGGGTAAAGTTTCCTATTTCCACCTCACCTTTTTCTTTTGGTTTTGCAGATATGCCAAAGAGATGGCGACGACGGGTGACTGCTGATGATCAGGGCACTGACCCCCTGTTGGCATCCACTCTAGTGTCCCATGTGTCCGAGAATAAACTATTGGAAATAATAGAGAACTATCGTGTTCCCCCAGAATACACATTATACGTTACTTCGGACATGTGTTGGCCTGACTGCCCAAATCCGGGTTACGTGGCTATGAGTGAGCATATCTTGAAAGTAGGTGGTACAATCCCATTACACCCGTTTTTGTCGCAGTTCTCAATTATTTTGACCTTGCTCCACTCCAGCTGGCGCCCAACAGCTGGCTGACCTTGCGTCGCCTTTTCATCTCGTATATGGATCGTGTCCAGCATGCTCCTACAGCCTAAGAGGTGCATTTCATGTACAATCTCATGCCCTCTCCTAAGTCCAAGGGCTTTTATTTCCTGCAAAAAGCGAATACTTCGGTCCCCTTGATAGAGGATGCTTGTCCAACCCAAGGTCCTGGAAGCAAGATTTTTTCTTTGTGAAGAGTCCACTCTTGGTTCGTGAGCACTTTCGCTCTGCTCCAAGTAAGTACTTCAAGCCCCTCCTCTTTTTGAAACTTACTATTTTAGAACTTATGTTTGTGTCGGCAATTGTGTGGATTGTGCAGAGCATTTTGCCATGCTTGGAGACTTTGGGTCGGAGGCAAATGCAGTGGAGGCATTCCTCAAGGCTGACCCTGCAGAGAAAATGGCTACATACCTCTACACCGTGGACAAACTCAACTTTCACAAGCTGTCCCCAGTTTTAGATCTTGGGTTGTTGTGGAGTATTTCTGGATCAAAGAAGAAAAAGGCTGCTTCGGCTGAACATCACTCGGACGGGGGTGAGGCTGAGTGCGTGCCAAAGGGGGTCTCCCTTGGACATGGGCAACCCCACCAACTGTCTTCGTCTCCTAGGGGGTACCCTCCTTTAGCCCCTACAGACCGTGATATGGCCTGCCACTCCTAAGATCAACAGGCCATGCAGAGGAGTTTTGTCTATCCTTATTCTAAGGACTTTGATGCTTTTCCTCAGGCTTCCCTTGACCTTAGTCGATCGGGGGCTCATTTTTCTGATCTTCCTGCGCCCCCTCCTCCATCGGTGAATGGGTCATCTGTCCTTGCTCAACCAAGTGCCCTTGGCTCAGAAGGGGCACCCTGGGTGGGCAACATGGCTGCCTCTTATGGGCGGCAGTATGTCCACATCGCCATGGACCTTCCTGAAGCTAATTGGAGTGGTCTTGGGAGTTTTCCTATGTCAGAGCTCGGGGAGACTCTTGTGCGTTTCGCCACTTGGGTGAGTTCATGCATCTTATGTCGGCCTTATCCCTTTTTTTTCTCTCTCTTTTTTGTTGCTTATCATTGTTATTGTTATTTTTCTTGTGCAGACCTATACAATGGCTCAGTAATTTGCCGACTCGGCTTAAGACCTCTCCCCGTCGAATGTTGAGAGGGACCGTCTTACAGTCCAGGTCCAGGAGCTCGAGAGGGAACTTCTTGAAACCAGGCTTAAGCTAGAGAAGGCCTTGGTGAAGGCTTCTTCCTCATCAAAAAAGAATAAGAGGGCGATTGCCAAGGCCACGATGTTGCAGTAAAGGGTCACTAGCTTAGAGACTAAACTTGAGGGTGCCAAGGCTACTATCGCAGCGTTGCAGGGGAGAGTCGCTTCCTTAGAGGCGGACAAGGCGGCTATGGAGGCACACAAGGTGGCTATTGAGTATAGATCCATAGAGCGCGCTCTTTATGGAATATGGAGGCAGAATCCTAACTTCATCTTCTCCTCCTTTGGCGAGCACGCCGTTGCCCAGGCGATGGAGTGGAACGCCCATGGCAGGAGGCCTTGAGATTATCATTTTGCGATTTTTGCCAGTTAGTCCAATGTGGGTGTATGCTCGTTCGAGCCCTATTTTGATTGTAATTTCTCCGAGTCTTGTTATGTTATCAAAACTCTTTTTTATATATACATATGCGATCATTCATCTTTTATTCCCTTGTGTTCGAGGTCCTTTTGAGCCCGCATGATGGGGTTCGACAAGTTCTCTTTTTTATTTATCAAGCTTGAGGTCATTTAGAGCCCATGCGAAGGGGTTCAATAGGTCCCTCTCTGGTGCCTCTTGATTGTTTTTATAAGGATATATTGACACCTTGGGTTCTAGTTATCCTTTTATATATTTTCGCATGAGCTTATTATTTCTTGCGAGAAGCGTCCTTCTCGTCATTATTCATAGTACTATTTTTGCAAGGGTCTCTTTTAGGACCCTTTTTGGGTAGACGGCTTGGTGGCCGCCCTAGGCTTATTGGTGGGTGCTCTTCCTAAGGCCTTTCCTCTGGTGGGAGCCTTTGCCTTTATTTGGAGGCTTTTCTTATAGGACCTTTCGGCCTCCTTGATGTTCACAAGGGTAGCTAATCCTTGTCAACTCAAGAGATGCCTTGCAAGGTCTTCTTCCTGTTTATAAAGGTTCATCACATTTTTTTTTATATATATAAGGGCCTCGTTTAAGGTCGTGATATAAGGGGTCCTTTTAGGATCCTCCTGATAGGGGGTCCTTTTTAGGTTCCCTCTGATATAAGGGATCCTTTTTAGGTCCCCTCTGATATAAGTGGTCCTTTTTAGGATCCTCCTAATAAGGGGGTCCTTTTAGGATCCTCTTGATAAGGGATTCCTTTTAGGATCCTCCTCATAGGGGGTCCTTTTTAGGTTCCCTCTGATAAGGAGTCCTGAGACAAGGGATCCTTTTTAGGAGTCCTTTGTAGGGGTCCTTTTTAGGATCATCTTCTTTGCTGTATATTTTGCCTCCTATCCTACCCCCCCAAGTGCTTGGTGAAATTTATTTCAGCAGGCACTTTGGTGGGTGCTATAGAGAAGAAGAATGACACGTGAAGTGGCGAACAGTTTCATTCATAGCGTGCGGGTTACAATGACATATATGATAGGGTTACATCTAATTAGGAGGTTACCCAGGTAGCCTCTTTAATTCTTACTTACTAAGTGAACATAACAAGGAACAAACTAAACATAAGTCTGTTTTGCATTGGGTACAGAAGTCTCACTAGTAGTATTTCTTGAGGTGTTCTGTATTCCATGCTCTAGTTTCTTCCGCGATTTGCGGGTCCTTTTTGTGTGGGTTCGCGCCTTCATGCCCAACCATTTCCATAGGCACCGAAGGTTTTGCGGCTGCACGGAGGGATGTGTTATAACATTCCCTCGCTTCCTTCTGTTCTCCTTTAATGCTTGCTATTCCCCCGGGAGTTGGGAATTTCATAGCCAAGTGGTACACAGAAGTTATCGCCTTCAATTCTCTCAGGGATGGTCTCCCTAATACTGCATTGAAGGTTGAGGCGCAATCCACCATGACGAAGTTTGCCATTATGGTGGTTTGCCTGGGTTGTTCCCCCATGGTGAGGGCAAACTCAATTACACCTAGGGGCTGTATTGAATCCCCTGTGAACCCGTAAAGGGAGGTATTGCAGGGCTTCAGGTGCTGGATGGTCAGTCCCATCTTCTCCAAAGCAGGGCGATGCAGGATGTCTACAGAGCTTCCATTATCCACTAGGGCTCGATGCACTCTCATGTTCGCAAGCTGGACAGTCAACACTGTAACGACCCGGATTTTCAAGACTCGATAATGCGGAAATATAAATGTTTTCATTTAACAAAATGTCTCAAAAACGCGTATAAAAAAAAAACTTTTTAAAAAGTCGTATGGCCATACTTAACACTTAGTTTCAACATATTTTATAAAGAGTAGAGTGAGCCTAGTTTAGGAAAATTACACAACATTTCCAAAAATAAAACGGCTTCCCAAAAGGTCGGTCCACATGTACATTTGCAAGGAAGACTCCAGCGCTCACTGCTCTGCCTTGCCCTTGCTCTTACCTACAACATGAAACAACTAGGTAAGCGAAAACGCTTAGTAAGATCAACTTTCAAACAAAGCATGTAGAGAATTAGGGTTCCGGACCCATCCGGACCCTAAACAATCAATTTCAAGAACGCTAAAGCGTCCTAGCAAACTTATGGTCATGCCTGATAACCAATGATAAATTAATTCGTAACTAGATAAAAATCCTGCACTTAGAAAAATCCCAGAACAAGCAGATATATTATATCACAACTATATCTTATCAACAATTATATCCCTGCACTCAGAAAATCCCAGAACAAGCAGATATATTATATCACAACTATATCTTATCAACAATTATATCCCTGCACTCAGAAAATCCCAGAGCAAGCAGATATATTATATCACCAAATAATTCGAGACCAACACTCGACAATTTCCAACAATTCATGCGTAACGCGCCCTCCAACATAATTGCTAATCTGTAAAAGAGAACTGAGTCCCCACACTAAGATCTAGCCAATAAATATTCTCATCAAGGGTAACTATCGTGTTACTTAGGGCATCGCTACATATTCAAGAGTGTAATCCAATTTACACGGTTTTATGGAGACTTCTATGTTAATCAGTGGTGCTGGTGAGCAGCTGCCCCTAGGGTGTTCAACCTCACTCTATCTTGGCAACCCCTAGTATCTCTAGGCACTCTCACGGAATGGCCAATATTCACGGCTGCTATCCGGGAATAACTTATCAGAGCACTTGCTCGGATTCTAACCGTCCAATGATTAAGTAAGCATGAGGGCCCCTAGGTCCCATTTATCTTGGCGCCCCTAGGTTTAACCAGCTTATCCTCATCTCATGGCCACTCGTCTCGGTAATGAACCGGACATAAATAAAATCAAGCAGTGTGACGGGGATCAACCGTCTAGGATATGACGGACTTCTACCGTTCATATTTTCTAAATCAGCACTCACTAGACTAACGTCTCTAAGCAACTTTCTATGACAGCCTATGTATATGCATGTATCCCTATACTAACATACAAGACAATAATCATTTCATGTTGCAGCCATACAATATAAGTTGACTTACTTGGAGTCCTTAGCGCTCAGCAAGTTTTCACCCTCCAACGTTCAGTCCAGTTACGCTTAGCCAATACTGTAGTTATCCATACAGTATACTCGGATTAATTATGGCACTCATAATTCATTATTATTATTTTGGGCAGTTTGGTCATTTTAATAAAAGTCATTTGTAAGGATTTACAATCCTTATTTGGTTTTAAACTTATTAAGGAAAGTTATACAAAATATTCGAGACTAAACCTTAAGTCTCGGGGAGACCTATCCTAAGGTCTCGATACCTAGGCTCGGGTATCACAATGGTATTTCCCACAATCCGCTAAAAATCTTATTCTTTCCAGGTATCGCTATTAACCCGCACTTTCGACTAGTCGGTTAAAATATGTAAGATTTTAGCCGGTATTATATCCAGAAAATACAAATAAATTCCTTAATTATTTTTAAAGAAAATAAACTCTTTAAATTTTCCTTTTATTTTTCTTAAGGTTTTAATATCTAAAAACCGTTTTAAGAAAATTGCCTAATTTGTCTTAATTAGGAAAACCGTTATAAATTTCTCATCTTGACTAATTAATTTTCCAAAAGCAATTAATCAATTTTACTTACTAGGAAAATAATTTATTTAATTATTTTTCTCAAAATATAGGGTTTTAATCCCTCTTTTAATTTATTAACTATTAATAAATTAAATCTCTTATTTTTAGAAAGAATAAAAACTCTTTAATAAAAATAATTCATTTAAACTCAAAGGGTAAATTTTAGTGAAAATATGATTTCAAGACTTACCATTTTATATCTTGAAATAAACAAAATTTTACTTTTTACCTTATGTTCCAAAATCTCATTTTTACACTAAGTGTGAAAAACCTAATTTTCACATTTTTAACTACATATTTCGTTAGTTCATAACTTGAAATGTACTTACCCAATTGTTACCAAAATTTCCCAATTCCATTTTTGTTATGCCATTTAGGTCTTTGTAAAATCTTAGGTCAAAATGAGCACTTTTTATTGGTGAAATCATTTTCCAACAATGAGGTAAAAATGACCTTATTTTCAAGTCCTTATTTTTTTCCAAACTTTGACAGTTAATAACTTTCAAACCGTTTAATATTTTCTTACCAAATTTTACAGTGGACTAATAGGTTATGCCAGAAATATGTTCACAAAATTTTAGAAAAAACTGGGTTCATTTGACCTATACAGTGGCTGTCCAAACTTGGTTCCAAAAATAAGAATACTAAAAAACAGTTTTTTACCTAATCTTTGAAATAGCATAACTTACTCATTTCTAAACATTTTTTTGTGTTTCAAAAGCTCAATTTTATGTACTCAATCTCAACAACATCACAGTACAATTTAATTTAACAAAAACAATATACAGTGGCTTCTTGACCCCTTGGAAGTCACAGCTCAAAACATGTTTTGTTTTAGGGTATCCTACAAAACCCTTGGGGGTTTTGGTTCCCATTTTCAAAAATCAATACTCATGCATCATAAAAATTATTAAACAACTACCATAACCTTATTACATCATCAACAAGAAACTCTAAGCATTAGATATACAAAATAATGCTTAAAACTAAAAACCCTACAACAAAATCATCAAAAGTAAACTTTTTACCTCTTTGGTGTTCTTGCTTAAGGTTTGGACCTTCCTATAAGCTTTGACTCCTTCAAAACCTTTCAAAAACCCTAACAAACTTCCCCCAACAACATAGTCAATTAGCTATTTGAAACTCTATGCTTAAAACTTTACAAAAGTCTAGATTAATGAAACTTTACCTTAGGGAAAACCCTTCCTAGACCAAGACTTAGCTTCCAAGTTTCTTTGGTGTTCTTGGGGTTGCAAATGGAGAGAACACTTGAGAGAGTCTTCAAAAATCAGATGAGAGTGAATGAGGGAGGGAGAGTGGTCGGATTTGGGGGTTAGAATGGCTCACACAACTCTTCAAAATATCACAAAACACTTGAGTGCTTTTCTACCCACTTGCCCACTTGACTTCTTACATCTTTTTCACTCTCATTAAGTTTTAATCACCAAACTTACTATTAATTAATTAAATTAAATGTCTCTCATATTTAATTTAATTAACCACAAAATAAAATTTAACCTAAGGTCCATTCATGGAATAAAATTCCCCATTTCGGCAAAATTAGGCATTTACCACAAAATGCCTTAAAATTTCCATTTTCTTTTAGGTTTATTATTTTTGACCAAACTTTAACTTTTATGAATGTATTTTATGCCCAAAATATAATTGCCATGATTTTTCATTTTATTTTCCGAGATTTTTACCCGATCAGGGTTTTTGTGTCGGTCCAGGACCGAAAGTCTTATCTTGACTTTTAAAATCACAAAATTCATATTTTGGCTAGCAATAACTCATGGAATACTTACAAACAAAATATAATATTATTTAAAATAATATTCTTAACCCGGGGGAAAAATCCCGACCCGAGTCGTTTAAAGGTACCCAAAAACGTAGGACGTTACAAACACCAAGGGGTCATTATGAGGGAAATGTACCCCCTGCGCGTCTTCTTCGGTGAAGGTTATCGAGACATTCTCGCCCTTGAAATTCTTCGGGGGGCATTGCTCCGAACTTAAGATGAACGGTGGTGGACTTTGTCTAGCCTCCTTGGCATATTTGTCTCGTCCCTTCCTTGAATCGCCTCCGAATCCTGGCCCTTCAAAAATAGTCTTGACTTCTCCTTGTATCTCCAGAGCCACCTCTCGTGCCTGTGGCAAGGATACCCATTCTTCTGGTCTTTGGTTATCTTTGCGGACGTATTTCCCCAAATGTCCCCGGTGTATAAACTCTTCGATTTCTATCTTCAGATGGGTGCATTCTGCGGTGTGTGGCAAATATCTTTTTTCATTGGCGGGGGCCTTCTGAATGGGACCCGGTTTTCATTTGTGACGAAAATATGTTCCCTAGTGTGGGTGAGGTTAGTGTAAAAGGTGTAGGGGCCTTGCCTACGTTCATCCGTGCACTGGGGCTTCCGAGGTCGATCCTCTCTTATCCCATCATAGACCCTCTTCTTCTTTGCATTGCTTTGGCTCTCCCAGATTGAAGGCTTCAGTGGGGTCTGGTCTTTTTCGGCCTTGAGGATTTCGTGATCATCGTCCATGCGAATATATTTCTGCGTCCGCTCGTAGAAGTCATCCAAGTCTGTGACCTCCCTCTTGAGCATGTTATCCTATAACTGGCTTCCCGGGCGTACTCCGGCTGTGATGGCCATTGTCTGCTCTCTATGGGTCAGACTCCCTACTTTGGCCGCCTCCATATTGAACCTGTGAATGTAGCTCTTTAGACTCTCATTTTCTACTTTGGCCACTTTTCACGTTGGTGAGGCTGGTGCCCAACATCGTGTAGTCCCACATGGCGTGGTGTTGTTGGAGAAATTCATCGGAAAACTACTGCCAAGATTTGATGGACCCTGGTCTAAGTCTCTTGAACCATTTGTATGCAGGTCCTTTCAATGTGACAGTGAAGCAATGGCAGCTGGCCCCGCTACTAATTCCCCTTAACTTCATTAGGTCGTTAAATGCATCCATATGGTATTTAGGATTTGTGCTTCCTTCATATGGGGTCATGTGGGGCTCCTTGAAGTTGGCTGGAAGCCGGATGGCTTGAATCTACTTAATGAAGGGTGATTCATGGTTGAACTCCTCCTCCAAGGCTTGTCCTCCAGAGGTGGTGATGATTTTTCTTCGTAGGCTCCTCATTTCTGTGTCCAGGTCTTGTCTCCTCTTGTTCAAGGAGTCTCTCAGTGTGGATGGGTTAGGATCCCCCTTTCCTTTGCCTTCCCGTGGGGCCATAGGAGGTGTGGTCCTTTTATCTGCCCTCCTTTTGTCGAGCTCCTCTCATAAATATGAGGGTGTTCTCCTTGAGGTGACCTCGATATCATTACGAGGGGCAGCGTTGGTCTTCGGCTCTGGTTCCCGGGGCTGTTTCGGTGGTCTGGGACGTTCGTGCTTCTTCGTCCGGGGGGTGATACTAGTGGAGAGTCGGGTCCTTCTGTCGTCTACTCAAACGGTGGTTTCTAGCCCCTCCTGGCCTCTCTCTTTCCACTTAGGGAGTGTTACGTTTGATCTCCCTTGCAACAGGCCATTTAGCACCTCTTGCATGTTTTCCAGGGTGGTTTCTAGCCTCTGATTCTTGTGATGAAGTTCTTGTATCTTGTCTTTGTAGAATCGAGACTTAGAACCCGAGCTCACGGAGTGGACTCGAGGGTACTTGTCAGGCCTGCGCGTCGATGAGCCTGGTTCCTGCCGACCGGAGTTCGGCACCTGCGGCGGCCTTGGAGGTAGGAACTCACCGGCACCCCTTGCTGGGGCAGTAGCTGGACTTGGACGATCCTCCTCAGGTGGGACTGCTGGGGATGAGGCCTCCCACTCATCTCTGTGAACCTCTGGCCCCTCGGGAGCCACCTATCACCACACTCTCTTTGACATATCTGCAAAACCCAAGTAAAAAGGTGAGGTCGAAACAGGGCACTTTACCCTCCATTTTTTCTTTCTAGCAAGAGTTTTCCACCGAGGCGTTGAGTGTGGAAGCACCGAACAAGGGTGGATCAAAGACAAGGGTTGAGGGGAACCTGGGGTGACCTCATGGCAACTATAAGGGGAGAACGGGGTAGGAGGTTCAGGTGGGAGGTTCCCTGCCATGAACTCCAACTCCATTTGTAGATCAAAAAGGCTCACACTAAGGTTTGCAATGTGGTTACTAAGGTCAAAGGGGAAAGGGACTCCATCACCCCTCAAAACTGAATCTATTTGGCTCTCCACCACCAAGATTTTACGCCTAAGATCGGCCATGTGTTGAAGGTGATGTAAACGGGCTTTCCTCGAAGTGTCATAGTCTTGGTAAGGGTTGTTCTCGGGGGACCCCAAGTCTGAAGATAAGTCTACAAACTCGACCCCCGGAGGAACGCCAGACGATCCTTCACATGCCATGAAACCTCACCTCGTTGATAATAATGGTGCAAGTGTAAGTGAAGGGGGTGGTACAAAACACAAAGGAATAGGCTCAAAACCTCTAAACACAAGCACTGGAAATGACCAACTATGGGTTACAAGCAAGGGCATGTGTGTGGATTAGCTCACGAGGAGCTCCGACCAAGGAAACCCATCCCTAGTAGTGCTAATTTTGACCCATTGAATGTAAGAAAGAAAAAAAGTATACCTTGAGTAAGAAAAATCGAGCACCGTCACAGTCGAAAGAAGGCCAAGGGTCAAAAGCACAGTCATGGTCAACAGAAGGCCAAGGGTCGAAAGCACTGTCACGGTCAAAAGAAGGCCAAGGGTCAAAAGCACCGTTGCGATCGAAGAAATGAAAAGGGTCGAAAGCATGCGTCTGCAAAAATAAAGGAGAAAGATGTTTTAGTCTGCAAGCACCTACATGAATGTTTGCATAAAAGAAAGGAAAAACAATGAAAATTAGTTTGTGAGGAATTGAACCCCTTACCTCTTGGAGGAAGTGAAGACACTAATACCACCAAGCCAGGAAGAGAAAATGTAAATATTATGCTTGAGATTAAGGTCTATTTATAAGAAGCACAAACTCATCATAGCCATTGGATCCACTACTTGATCAATGGTCATGAAGGGGGCTTGGCACTTGCCTTGGGATCTGCGGAGCACAATTATAGGTTCACATTCACTCTCAACATCTCTTAATAGTCTTCAAATCCAAAGTATGTTTCTCTATAATCCCACAATGAAGAAGCAAGCTAATACCTCAAGGGCATCCAAAAAACATCGCACCTTGAAGTCTACCAGAGAGCCTGAAGACCCACTTGTAGAGTGGGGGGCAAGTGTGAATGCCAAAATTGGACATGATCCTGTGAGGGCCATAGTCAACACTCGAGAGAAAAGTTGAGGCTTACCCTTAGTGACCTCGGGCACCCTAAGCAACCTCGTGTATCACCCCATGCGAGGCACATGCCTCATGTGAGACCTTCATGAAACTGCCCCATCTCCCCCCATGCGAGGCCCTTGTGTGGGTGTGACCCCTAGTACACCTCACCTCGCCTCGTCTAGATGAAAGTCCAGAGGGCCATGTTCTGGGGTGGGTTTCCTAGCATGCCCACCAACGGCCTCGCGCCCCTGGCCCTCGACAGACTACCTTGCGAGACACTAGTGTCTCCCGCCTCTAGCCCGCGCCTCGCGCACCAGCGCACCAACTTCCTTGCACCCTTTGCCCTTTGCAGACAGCCTCGTGAGACACCAGCGTTTCATGCCTCTGGCCCACGCCTTGCTCACCAGCGCACCCGCACACCAGCGCACCAACTGCCTTGCGCCCTTTGCCCTTTGCAGACAGCCTCGTGAGACACCAGCGTTTCGTGCCTCTGGCCCACGCCTTGCTCACCAGCGCACCCGCACACCAGCGCACCAACGGCCTCGTTCCCCCAGTCTTCGGAAAATTTCCTCGCGAGACACCAGCGCACCCATGCACCAATTGCCTCGTGCACCTGGCCCTCGGCAAGCTGCCTCGTGAGACACAAGCGTCTCATGGCTTTGGCATATGCCTCACACACCAGTGTGCCCACGCACCAACGACCTCGCTCCCCTGGTCCTCGGTAGACCGCCTCGCGAGACACCAGCGTCTCGCTCCTCTGGCCCACGCCTCGCACACCAGCGCACCAACGTCTCGAGTCAGTGGCCCTCGCCAGCCCGCCTTGCGGGACACCACCTTGCACACATTCCTTCCCCCCCACGACGGGCACCTCGAGCCTCTGACCTCCCAAGCTTTATGGGATCATATCTCCCATGATGACCCATAAAGGCTCTAACACTTAAAGTTTAAGAGAGCAGAGTGCATGATGAGTATAAGGAAACCCACGAATGACTCAAAAAAGATCATATGGATACAAAGTACGTATGGCGGCTCTGAATGCCCTAGGTGTCTAACCCTAAAGACCATGCAAGACAAGTAGTGGTGGTATGAATGGGGTACCTGATGTAGTCCTTCCCAACCAACCTCTGACATTCGTACTAAACAGATGGTTGAGGTATAACTAAGTACTAAAGTTGAGCTTCTCCCGTATACCCTGAGAATGTACTAGGGCCGACCATCATGCTACTGGCACCAATACTATCTATAGACTGCATATACAGGGTCATGTCCCCAGGGACCACCATGTATAATCAGCCAATAGTGCTCTAGTACCTCCCTTCACCTAAGAGAGGGGGGGGGGGGGATTTTTTGGAGAGTTTTGTAACCACACATTGTTAATGGGAATAAACACTATACATCCTCTCTATTTTTCATTTTGAAATTTTAGCATATACATTTTGTGTTCTAGAAATCCTAAGAAAGTTTGCATAAAATTCATTCGATTTGAATCTACTTCTCTTACCACTGACGAAGATCTTGATCTAACATAGTTGGCGAGTTCTTACCGTCAAAAAAATCTATTGAGTTTTAAAGATATACGTCGTATCGAGACAATACATGAAAATCATATTGAGTATCTACGTATTACATCTATTGCTTCAGGAAAAAATTGTAAGTTAGAAACACTGCGTGCTTTGTCCTCAGGTTTGTACATTACATGAATAAGTGGAATAGAGACACATGTTATAAAGAACCAGAAGCTCACAGATCTAAAAGAATTTTTCCTTGTTTGGCATGGCCGGTTAGGCCATCCCTGTTCAATCATGATGCGTAGAATTATAGAGAACTCACATGGTCATCCATTGAAGAACCAGAAGATTCTCTTATCAAATGAGTTCTCATGTGCTGCTTGTTCTCAAGGAAAATTAATTATTAAGCCATCACCAGTAAAAATTGGGATTGCATCTTTTGGATTTCTTGAACGAATTCAGGGTGACATATGTGGGCCTTTTAGCCAACCATGTGGACCATTTAGATATTTATGGTATTATTAGATGCATCAACAAGATGGTCACATGTTTGTTTATTATCTACTCGTAATGTGGCATTTGCAAGATTGCTTGCCCAAATAATTCGATTACGAGCACAATTTCCAAACTATGCAATAAATATTATTCATCTATATAATGCTAGTGAATTTACTACACAAGCTTTTGATGATTATTGTATGTCAATAGGGATACAAGTTGAACATCCTATTGCTCATGTACATACACAAAATGGATTAGTAAAATCATTTATTAAATGCCTCAAGTTAATTGCTAAACCATTACTTAAGAGAACAAAACTCCTTATTATCAGCTTGGGGACATGCCATTTTACATGTAGCCAAATATTACATAGAAAAATTGGCCTAATGATGTTGTGCGCATTAGGCCAACATCATATCATAAGTTCTCCCAATTACAATTGGCTTATGGTCAGGAGACGAATATTTCTCTTTTAAGAATTTTCAGTTGTGCAGTGTATGTTCCAATTGCTCCACCACAACGAACTAAGATGGGTCCTCAAAGGAGTCTGGGAGTATATGATGGGTATGAATATCCTTTGATCATTAATTATCTTTAACCCATGACATGTGATATATTTAAAGCACGTTTTGCTGACTGTCATTTTGATGGGACAATTTTCCCAGCTTTAGGGGGAGGAGAAAAGAAACAACTAGAAAAACAAATTACATTGAATGCACAATTATAATCTCAATTTGATCCTCGTACAAGTCAATGTTAACTTGAAGTTCAAAAAATATTTCATTTGCAAAATATTGCAAATCAATTACTGGATGCATTCACTAACCCAAAGAAAATTACAAAATCACATGTTCTAGCTGAAAATGCTCCAATTTGAATTGAAATCCCAGAAGGACAATCTGCTAATAAGTATGAAGCATGCTTGAAGCGTGGTAGACCAGTCGGTTCCAAAGATAAGAATCCTCAAAAAAGAAAAGGAGCAAATAACCAATATGGTCCTAATGAAGAGGCTGATAATTTTGAGGGAGATATTGACATAAACAATCACAAATCTCTTGAAGAGTTTCATGTACTTGTAAATATTAATAATGAGATCTCAATTAATTATGTCAATATAGGAAAAGAATGGGACTGACTTGAAGTAGTTTTAGACAATATTTTTGCTTATAATGTAGCGCTAGAAATTGTAAATGAAAATGAGGATGTTGAACCTAAATCTGTTAAAGCGTGTCAAAATAGAAAAGATTGGCCAAATTGGAAAGAAGCAATTCAATTAGAATTGAATTCACTTGCTAAATGCAAAGTATTTGGACCTGTAGTCCAAACACCTGAAAGTGTAAAACCTGTTGGATACAAATCAGTGTTTGTGCGAAAAAGAAATGAGAAAAATGAAGTTGTAAGATACAAAACACGACTTGTAGTAGAAGGATTTTCTCAAAGACCAGGCATTGATTATGAAGAGACATATTCTCTTGTGGTGGATGAAATTACATTGAGATATTTGATTGTTCATGAAAATTTTGATATGCATTTAATTGATGTAGTCGCAACCTATTTGTATGGATCACTAGATAGTGATATTTACATGAGAGTCCCTGAAAGATTCGAGATGTTTGATGCATATAATTCAAGTCATTGTGAAATATACTCAATTAAACTACAAAGATCATTGTATGGACTAAAACAATCTGGGGGCATATGGTACAATCGACTTAGTGAATATTTGTTGAAAGAAGGTTATAAAAATGATCCTATTTGCCCTAGTGTTTTCATAAAAAGATCAAGTTATGAGTTTGCTATCATAGCTGTATATGTTGTTGACTTAAATATTATTAGAACTCTTGAAAAACTTTTAGAAGCTGTAGAATATGTAAAGAAAGAGTTCGAGATGAATGATCTTGAAAAAACAAAATTTTGTTTTGGTTTACAAATAGAGCATTTATAGGGTGTAATTTTTATTCATCAACCAACATATGTCGAAAAGGTTTTTAAATGATTTTATGTGGACAAATCCCACCCATTGAGTAGTCCAATGGTGGTTAGATCACTTTATGTGAAAAAAGATCCCTTCCGACCCAGAGAAGAACATGAAAAACTCCTTGGTCCTGAAGTGCCATATCTTAGTGCAATAGGAGTCTTAATGTAACTTGCTAACTACACAAGACCTGATATAGAATTTTCTGTAAATTTGTTAGCAGTATATAGCTCTGTTCCAACGAATAGACATTGGAAAGCGATTAAGCATATACTACGCTATCTTCAAAGTACTATTGATAAATGGTTATTCTATTCAAATAAATGTGAGTCACAACTAGTTGGTTAGGTAGACGCAGGATATTTATCTGATCCACATAAAGGTAGATCTCAAATAGGTTGTTTGTTCACATGCGGTGACACTGCAATATCTTGGTGTTCAACAAAGAAAACTCTAGCAGCTACTTCTTCAAATCATGTTGAAATACTTCCAATTCATAAGGCAAGTCAAGAATGTGTATGGTTGAGATCAATAACACAACATATCTGGGGAACATGTGGGTTAACACCCAATAAAGAAGTACCAACAGTTCTCTACGAAGATAATGCTGCATGTATCTCTCAACTAAAAGGAAGGTACATTAAAAGAGACAGAACCAAACACATTTCACCGAAATTCTTTTTCACACATTACCTTCAAAAGACTAGTGATATTGATGTTCATCAAATTCGATCAAGTGACAATCTTGCAGACTTATTCACAAAGTCATTACCAACATCAACGTTTGAGAAGATGGTACATAAGATCGGAATGCATCGATTAAAGGATCTTCAAGAGTGCTGAAATGAGGGGGAGTAAATACACATTGCACTTTTTTTCCCTTGGACGAGCTTTTGTCCCAATGGGTTTTTCTGGCAAGGTTTTTAATGAGGCAATTTTCATGGAGATCGAAGGGGGAGTGTTATAAATATTATATATATGGAAGTCCATAATAATGAAGAATCACTAGGTTACCCAAAGTAAAATATCAACATTAATTCTTAATTGTATTCAAAGTAGTTACCCGATTTCTTTAGGGCATATTTATCTGTATAAATAGGGGTCATTTCCCCATTGAAATAAGACACAAGATTTCACTATTGTTTATTTATCTCTCTGCTTTTATATTTTAGTTTATTCTCAATAGTTTCATAACAAGAATGTGGTTATACTAATGATATTAATATGGTGAGAATTTTTATATGTTTATGACCAATTCAAAAGGAAAATTAGTGTTGTAATTATTATAGATTATGGAAAGTATAAGTGAATGGCTTCCAAATGAATTAATTCAAGTTTTACGAACTTGAAGTCTTCGACTATTTTAATAATAATAATTGAAATATAGGAAGTTATATTATAACTACCAATGATAAATGATTAATTTCCAAAGCTTATTGACTAAAATTTTGTGAGCACGAGACATTGGGATGTGTTTATTAAAATATAGTTCGAGTGTTTATTATGTAATTATGTATATAAGCTCCAATTGATTATTTGTTTAAGAAGTTTATTTTGTTAATTATGGATTTTAATTTAATTATATAGTTCACAAGAAAAATGGTTATATTAATATAATTTTCATAATAATAGAGGAAATTCCATTATAATTATGATCAATAGAATTATAGCAATTGTTTATGACTTATGCGACATTATTTACGAATAAAGATTTCGTATATGGATATTTCTATTATTAACACTAAGCAATTTGTGCATGCAGATTTGCTTATTATTATTATTATTATTATTATTATTATATTAATAACATTAAATTTGTTATAAATCATAATAATGGATAGGATTAAAGAATATGGGAAAAGCTTGGTGGATAACTCTTGGTGAACAATCTTATTTATCGAAGAGCTTGATGTAAGTAAATCTCGCCATACGTAATTTACTTAATCATATTTTTTTATTATATGGCCGCACATAAATTGCATGACTTGTGTACTCTTAGATATTATTAAGACGCATACTCTATGAATGTGTATGTGTTGTTTGGTTATGTGATATGAGGTGTCTCAATAATTGAGAAAGATCATATGGTCATTATAAGTGCATTTTTCATGTAATTGAGAATATAATTGATGTTATAGTTTTACCTGCTTTGTCTGTGTAATTAAGAATAGTAAACCTGATGATTATGCTTGCATGGTTTGATTTTATACTTATGGGCACATTGTTGATGAATGAGTTTCATATCTCTACGATCTTATATTGTTTGTATGACTAGGATGAATTTTATGACTTGCTATGTTGTAATTCAACCTTTTGACTTCTGTGACTACAACATAAAATAAATTGTGTTATGTACGTTAGTATAGAAACACATGCACATGCATACACTTATTGTAGAAGGTTTACATAGAGACTGTAACCTAGTGGATACGCGTCATGGTGCAGTTTGATTCTGCTTGTGATCGTGGTTTGATTTCACTCACAATTATTATCGGTCTGATTCCAGTCCGTAACAACCGTATCGGTCCGTTTTCAACTCTGTCACAACCATATTGTTCTAGTTCAAGTCCATGAAAATTACATTAGGTCTGGTTTAACTCCGTGACAACCATATCGGTCTTGTTCAAGTCCGCGATAATTATATTCAGTCTGGTTCAAGTCTGTGAGAACCATATCGGTCTAGTTCAAGTCCATGACTATCATATCGGTCCAATTCAAGTCTGTGACAATTATATTCAGTCCGATGAAAGTCTGTGACAACCATTTTGGTCAGGTTCAAGTCCATGACAATTATATTCGGACTAGTTCATGTCGTGACAATTATTATTCGGTCCGGTTCAAGTTCGTGACAATTGGCCATCATTAAGTCCAGTTTAAGTCTGTGACAATTATTATTGGTCTGGTTCAAGTCCATGACAATTATTACTTAGTTTGGTTCAAGTCCTTGACAATTGGCCTTTAGATGAGTAACCCAATATTAGCTAGGAGTCTTTATAAACCAGTGTAATCACAATTACACCTATGATATTATATATGTTATGAGGACATATGATTACCCTTTCTGGGATTTTATGTTGGAATGGATGATGTTGATGCTCGATTCTTCATTATAATGGTGTTCATGTTTAAGGACACTGGTTAGCCTTAAATTATTTTGGGTAACTCCCAAGTTGACTTCTCGGGTTAGCTTCGATTTATTGTCAGTTACATTGCAGGTTGATACTAATATTGGCTATTATCTCCATGATTTGAATTTCCACTCTATTATTAGAATTTTCGCAATGATGTGGTGACCGACACTTCTGTCCATAAAGCATTTCATAAGGTGCCATGCCTATCGTTGGCCTGATAGCTATTATTTTAAGGGAATTCTATGAACGGTAAATACTTACTCCACGATCTTGGGAAGTCTAAAACACATGCGATCAACATGTCTTCTAAGTTTTGAATGTTGAATACTGACTGACCATCCGTCTGAGGGTGGAATGCCGTACTTAACTTTAACTTAGTTCCCATGGAACATTGTAGACTATCCTAGAATTTAGAGTTAAACACCGATCCCTTATAAGAGACTATCGTCTTTGGAACTCCATGCAGTCTCAGTATCTCCGCCACATATATCTCTATGTATTGCTTTGCGTTGTAAATGGTTCGGATTGGCAAGAAGTGAGCTAACTTTCTAAGTCTATCTATCATCACCCAAACAGAGTCGTGCTTCTTGGTGGCTCTTGGTAATCCTATTAAAAAGTCCATGGCTATATCTTCCCATCTTCACTCAGGAATCTCGAATGGTTATAACATTGTGGCGGGTCTATAATGTTCACCCTTAACTTGTTGACATGTAAGGAATCTAACTACAAATACTGCTATGTCTTTCTTCATTTTGACCACCAGTACATTTTCTTGACATCGTTGTACATTTTGGTCGACCCTAGACGAATCGAGTATTGAATGGTATGCACCTCTTTCATAATATTATTTCTTAATTCTCCCTTATCTGGCACACACACTCGATTTTTATATCGAAGAATGGCTTCCTTTGTCAATGAAAAATCATCATTTTCCGAGCTCTGTAGTAATGCCATTTTCTTAAGAAGAAATTCGTCTTCTTGCTATTTCTGCTTAATCTTTTCCAGAAGTGTAGACTTGATTGTGAGGTGAGCTAGTTGTCCCATTATTATCTCAATTCTAGATTTCCTAATATATTATTGTAAGGGCTGCGCTATTCCCATAAGTACTAACACACTTCCATAATTCTATCTACTGAGAGCGTCTGCCACTACATTGGCCTTTTCTGGGTGATATAAAATCTCATAATCATAGTCTTTTACCTGCTTCAGCCACTTTCTTTGCCTCATATTGAGTTATTTCTGTGAAAATAAGTACTTTAAGCTCTTGTGGTCCGTATAGATTTCACACTTCTCTCCGTACAAATAGTGTCTCCAAATCTTTAGCGTGAAAACAACAGGTGTCAGTTTTAAGTCATGCGTTGGATATCCTTGTTTGTACTCTTTTAGCATTGGTGAGAAATCTTCCATTTTGCATCAAACACGCATGCTAGTCCTTGTTTTGAAGCATCAGAATACACAACGAACTTTTCCTTATCATTCGAAATGCATAGGAATGGTTCTAATATTAGCTTGTCTTTTAACGTCTAGAAGCTTTCTTCACATTTTTCTGTCCATGTGAATTTCTGTTGTTTCCTTGTTAAATCCGTTAAGGGTGTAGCTATCTTGGAGAACCCTTCAAAAAATTTTCTGTAATACCCTGCTAGGCCGAAAAAACTCCTCACCTCAGTGGAACTCTTGGGCTTGGACCAGTCCCTAACTACTTCTTAGCCGGGTCTACTTCTACACCATTTTAGACACAACGTGATCTAGAAATGCAACTTTTTCTAACCAGAATTCACACTTCTTAAATTTGGAATATAGCTGGTGGTTCTTAAGCTGTTCCAAAGTCAGTCGCAGGTGCTCCTCGTGCTCGACTTTCAATTTTGGGTAGATCAATATGTTGTCTATGAACACTATCACGAACTTATCCATATAATCCTTAAAAGCTTGGTTCATAAGATCCATGAACGTCGCTGGTGCATTTATTAAGCCAAATAACATTACTAAAAAATCATAGTGTCCATATCTTATCCTGGAAGTCGTCTTTGGAATGCTTCTTCTCATACCCTTAGTTGGTGATAGCTCGACCAAAAATCTATCTTTGAAAATATCGTGGATCCTTGCAGTTGATCAAAGAGATCATTTATGCAAGGCAAAGGCTATTTGTTCTAGATTATCACCTTATTTAGTTCTCGATAGTCGATGCACATCCTCATGCTCCCATCCTTCTTCTTGAAGAAAAGTACTAGTGCACCACAAGACGAATTACTAGGTCAGATGAAGCTCTTCTCCAACAGCTCTTGTAGTTGTATCTTTAACCCCTTTAATTTGGTAGGCACCATTCGATAGAGATCCTTCGAGATTGTTACAATTTCTGCTGCCATTACTATTTCAAACTCAATTTCCCTATTCGTAGGTAATCTCAGTAGATCTTCTGGAAATACCTCAAGGAATTTACAAACAATTTGGATATTGTATGGTTTCAGTTGTGTCTCTCATGATTTATCCACCACGTTGGCTAGAAATTCTTGGCATCCACTCTTGATCAACCTTCAATCTTTGAGAACAGAGATTAAGGGTATGCGAGTCAAAGAAATGTCTTCTTTGTAGGTGAACTGCCCTCCGTCTTCTATCTTAAAATTGGCTATCTTACCCTTACAGCCTATTGTTGCTCCATGCTTTGCCAAACAATCCATTCCTAATATTATGTCATAACCCTTAAGGTCTAGTTCAATTAGGTCTATTGGTAATTCTCTGCCCTCGATTCTAACTACTATGTCGCACAATCCTCTACTAGATAGCATAACCTCTCCCGAGGGTAATTCCGTAACAAACTTATCATTAAATAGTTCGTATGATTTATCTATGTTATCTATCATATTCATAGAGACAAAGGAATGCACAACTTCTAAATCGAAAAGAACATTGGATAATTTACTAGAGAAAGTAATCTAACTTGTTACCAATGTATTACTGGTTTCCACCTCACTCCTTGTAAGAGCAAAATCTCTGGCTGGCATAAGCTTTTCATCTTTCTTTTGGTCCTTCAACTTTGGGTAGTCCATTTTAATATTCCTTTCTTGACCAATGTTAAAGAAACCCTTGGTCGCGTATTTGCATTCTCCTAGATGATTCTCTTGCAGGTAGGGCATTGAGGATATTCAACATAGGAGTTTTTATTCCCGTTGCCTTCTGGTGCAGTCTTTCCCTTCTTATTAGTCCCTTGATTTTGACCACCAACATGTTTTCGTTGATAGAGAAGACAAAGTCTTGAGAAACAAGATTATTCCTCTTGTTAAAATAAGATGGAGGACCGGTAAGGTCAAGGAAGCGACCTAGGAGTTAGAGTCAGACATGCGGGATCAGTATCCCAAGCTATTCAGGTAAATTTCGTGGATGAAATTTCTATTAGGAGAGGATAATTGTAAGGTCCCAAAATTCCAAATAAGCCTTAGTGCCTTGATTAGTGGATCGGGAGCGCCTAACTAGATTTATTCATGATTTTATTGAATGTTTATATGTGATTATATGAATTATATTAGTTATATTACAATATGACTGCATATGGATGTTTAACTATATTAAATGTGCTTAAAGATCCGCTTTTATTAAAAAGTGGCATTTTCGTAATTTTGACTCGTTGAGGGTATAACTATAATTATATGTGTTATATGTTTGAGACCACATTTTTATGTGGATATATTTGAGATATTCAGCACGAGTCAGTCCTTTTGACCAATTAGCGAAAAAGACACAACGGGGGTTAATGCTCGACTTGGGTTGAGCCAAAGGGTATTTTGGAAGTTTTAAATATTTTGGGGTTTATTGGCTGTGAAAAAAATTGGTGAAATAAGTTGTGGTTGATGGATTAGTTTATTAAAGGGAAATTACAGTGTAGATAGGGTTTTAGGAAAAATGACCAAATTTCCCCTTGAGGTTGGTTTTGAGGTTAAGAAAGGGTAAGGTCAAAATGGTAATTTATCAACTATTAGATCGGATTTATCTAAGTCTTGGCAACATTCACATTTTTTCCTCATAGGCTTCCTTCTCTTCTTCAGTAACTCATCAAAACAAAGGACAATTGCTAGAGTCTTGGAACTTTGAGGAACATCTTGAAGAATTCAAGTGTTTGAGAAAGGATTAACAGTTATTAGGTCATAATCTAACTATAAGGGATTCGAATTTCAACTAGGGTATAAAATTTTTTTCCAAACTTCTCGTATGTTCTTGGTGAGATGTTAGAGTTTTGGCTCAAGTCTGAAGATAGGAGGTTCTAGGTTCATTATATTTTGTTATTGATGTTAGAAATCAATTGAGAACTACTTACGTAGCTTTATATTGGACTGAAAGCATGTTAATTGTTGGAATTTAGTTGAATGTTCAGATTGGGGAAAAATTGGGTTTAGTACCCTAGATTTTGCAATTGATAGTTTTAATGTATAAATTATGTAGAATTGGGTGTATTGAGGTTGTAAACTATCTGTATAATTTTTTTTGAGGTCAAAATTTTTTTTTTGGTGTTAGTTTGGATCGAGTAGATCTGAATTTTGGAGTTGGAAAAATTGTAGAAAAAATGCAGCAGTTTGGCCTCTGACTTGCGTTGGTCGACTGACCATGGGTTCTCGGTCGACCAAACCTTGCAGACAACTTAGATTCGGGCTTGTTTTCAGTGGGTTTCAATGCGTAACCATAGGGATTCATGACCTAAGGTTCCAAAGATATATTGGGGCATGTTGAAAGAGCATTTGGGGCCTAGGAAGGTCTGTAGAAAAGTATGGTAGGTTGTGGATTATTGATGAACTAAACCTATAGAATATATGTGCTGTGACTAGGGATTTCTGCTAGGCTCGAGAGGAAAGGAGAGTGCTCGAGTTCGCCTCGCCTTATCGCTCAGGATTTGAGGTAAGAAAACTGCACCTATGTTGAGAGTAGGGCTTGGGCCTCGGTTATAGAACATGGTTACAACCACACCTTGAATGTTTGTTTAAATATTAAAGAATGTATTATGCATAGTTTGTGTTATGTGTGAAATGCATATCTGTTTGTATCTGGGTTGAAAGCTCGACTTATAAGCCATGGTTGGCATTAGCATGCAGAATATGGGCCATTATGGCTGGGCCAATCTGAAAGTGCGATATCTGCTTATACGGCTCTATAGCTGCTTGGAAGAAAGGAGTGTGGTATGCGCTCATGTGGCTTTATGGTTGCATAGATTGATTGAATGCCTGCTTGAGTGTTAGTTAAAACAACAAAGCATGCTCTTAATGATTTATAACCTGCTTATCATCTTTTCTGTTTATTTTGAGTATTCTTGCTGAGCCTTGGCTCACGAGTGCTATGTGGAGGTATGGGCAAGGAGAAGTTGGACCAGCTAAGAGTTAGAGAGCTTCGAGGGTGATGTGTACATATGTGGTCTACTCAATCACCATGGTTAAGACTTCTTTTGTGGATCTAGAACTATTGTTCATTTTGTCCCTTAGGACAACTATTTTGTATTATGTTAGTACTATAGCTGTTTATGAACTCTTTTATGGGATCACATGTATATATTGAACTCTTTTAATAAAAAGCAATACTATTTTGGCCAAAAAATTTAGTACCTAACCTATTTATTAACTATAATTACACATTTAAGCCGAAATGACTCGCTTATCGAGTTTAGCAATATTTTAAACACACAGTGTAACAGTCCTAGATTAGTAGGGCATTACACCCCATTTCAGTTTTACATCGAGGGCTATCATGGACTTTTTCCCCTTCACAAATCTCTGAATTCTCAGCGTCTCTGTGGGTATCGTGTCCAGTGCAAACTTAGCCAAACAATCGAACTTTCTGGCGTACTCAATTATAGTCAAGTTCCCCTGTGTTGGCATGATGAATTCGTCCACCCTAGTGGCTAGAATCACAGGAATATAATACTTCTTATTAAAAACTTGGATGAACTCATCCCAAGTCATTGTGGTTACATCCCTGGTTTGTTTCACCACATCCCACTAGACGCGGGCATCCTTCTTAAGCAGAATTGAAGCTCATGAAACTCGATATTCGTTTCCTTGCCACTTATGTTCTAAGATGGATTCTACTGATCGAAGCCACTCTTGTGCTTCCACCAGATCAGATCTGCCATCAATGTTGGCAGTTTTTGCTTTATGAAACGTTCGTACACTGGCTCGTAACGAGGCTTAGCCAATTGCATGAGTTGTGCTATGGGTATAACAGTTTGCGCTACCTGTTGTTGTAGGTCTTGATTTATTTGTAGTTGTAACTCCTCATCCCTTCTCCTTAATGCTGCCCTAAGATGGGCATTCTCTCTTTCTATATTAGCTCTGGCGGCAGCAGCTGCTGGTTCCTCTGCTACTTCAGGTGTAGCTGGTGCGTCTAGCACTTCTGGGGCTTCTAGTATGTCCAAAAACTAATCTTGTATTGGAGCAACAGCTTCTACCCTACCTCTTCCTCGTCCAAGGCCTCGGCCTCTTCCACGACCTTGACCTCAGCCATTTATTCCAACTTATTTCCTAGGTTCCTGGTCCATAATTTCTTCTGTTCCCCAAAAAAGAGTAGTTATAAAAGCTAGTATAATAACAAAAGCAACCAAAATGCTAACCTAACCTATTATACTAATATCCATTAAGGTCCATCTATAAACTAAAACTATCCCAATACAATTTAGTTTAACTTGGGTAAATGGGCCTTAACAATTGAATTTTCCATGGAGGAGGGCTGGGTTTAGTATATCGTACCCACTACTCAGGATCCCAAACTTCCACTTGAACCCAAATTATAGGAATTTAAATCCTTGCTTTATTAATTGTTATTTATTTTAATTAGGTTCAATTTTAATAATGCAGAGCAAATGAGCCTTCAAAAATGGGATAACCAATAAGAGAGGAATTTAAACTTTACACTTTCAATTAAAAGAGGAATTATGATATAACAAATGGGATATCTTAATCATAATATTACTAAATCATAAAATAAAAGAAAAAAACAATCTTTGTTGAAAATAAATTATTTACAAACTAGAAAAGTTCTAGTAATACTTCAAAATAAAACTAATTTATCATGCACTTATTTTTAATCCTTTACATTGGACCCTTCTTCTAACTTGTCTTGATTAAGGTCCTCATAATCGTGTTGTTGGGTGTAAATAAAGCATGACATGAAAGAGATATTACTAAGGAATCCTTCTCTAAGGTTGTTTGCTAACTGGTGTATCCATTCACCTATTTCCCCATTTCGTAGATCAATATCTTCGATAATTCTAAAATTGCGGGAAAACCTATCCATAAATATATCATACTTATCCTCGATTGGTATGCTTTCGTCATACAAAACATCATTCCAAACTATCTTCAAACTTGGTTCAGCTAGTGGTAGTTTTGCAGAGAGCATGAGAACTATAAATTTCTCATGGGATATAAGTAGTGCGGTGTGATTGGTGATGATCATTTATATCTCCTTATGAATTCAGTTTATCCTAAGAAATACACTTTCGAATTTTGTCTTTCCATCTAGGTCTAGTATTAATCTTATTGCTTTAACAACCCTAATGTCATATAGATTCATGGTGCTAAGTTATGAAAATAAACGATTAAAGAATCATTATTTTACACATACAAAACATAATACAAAAGTGACTATACTTACTTGGTAATGAGTCAATCCCTTTTTTTACCTGTCGTGTGTATTTCGAGAGAACGTTTGAGACCAATATAGTCGTGGCTCTAATACCTTTAGTAACGCCCTTATTTTCTCATAATCATATTACCAAGGACTAGCGTTGGATCATAAAATATAAATGTTGCACTTATGTAACGCCCTGGATAGCCAGGACCGCTACACTGTGTACTTATAAAGGTGCAAGACTTGCTAATCAAGTCATTTAGTCAAAATGTGTCACTAAACCATAAATGTGCTAGGGTTAAAATGGTTTTGGTCTCAAAAGATACATTTCATATATTCAAACAGATTTACATATGGGATCCCAAAAAGGAACAGTGTTTAAAAGTTGGTTTACAAAATTTCCACAATACACACTACCGTCAGCCACTCTAAGGCAAAACAAATAATGATAGCTCTTATGTTCCTGTTATCCTCTCAACCGTGGAGGCTGAGCATACCAATATAGTCATGTACATTCCGCTCACAGAGTTCTCCAAGTCAAGGCTTATTAAGTTTGCCCTTGCCTTTACCTGCACCACATAGCACCCGTGAGCCAAGGCCCAGCAAGAAAACATAATACACATCCCAACAATCATAACAAGAGAATAATCCTTTAAGAATGATCAAACACTTAACATTCCACATTAAACACATAGCATGTAATCGGAATCAAAGATGCAACCACTCATTAATAACAGTCAAGTCACATAATAACTAGGGCCGACAACTTAGGCCGCAGCCTCTGTTTACCCCACTGACTCCAGCCCGCTTAAACCGAGCTCAGTGCATAATAAGCTGTCCTCGGCCACCAGTGGCCGAGCTGCGCCCTATGCACTAGTGTAACCTTTGGCACTCTTAGGTCGTTGGTTTACTATTTACATGGCATAATACCATCCTTTCCAAAGCATACATATTAGGGAACCCTTAGTCCCATTACAAATACACAACTGGGTGCAGTTTTCTTACCTTGGCTTCCAAGTGTACTAGCTACGAGCGATGCTCCTTGAGTGCGATCCAATCCCTGAGTCCTAGCTTAGCACCTAGTCACAACCAAGACAAAGGATACCATCAACAATCTTAAAAGAGCTTCTAGACAAAGTTCTATTCTCCGGAACATTGAACTTCACCAAACATGGTAAAAGATTCAATCCCGAGCACCCTAGGTTAAATTCCCAAGCCTAGAATCTCAAAATCCCAAAAGCTCTTAAGGGTCGCGACATTAGCCACCTATGCTGCGGCAAGGCCCCAACCAGAGGCCTCCCAATGCCCAAAAATAGACATGGGACACAGCCCTACTCAGACCATGCCGCGACCCGCCCTCCTTCCTCATCACACATCAGCTTCGAAGGGGCGCGACTCACCAAGAAACTATGGCGCGGCCCGACCCCTTTGAACCCAGAAAAACCTCCATTTTTGACTCTCAAACCTCATGCAAACTCATCCAAAACTACCCCAATTCCAAAACTCAACTATCCAAAAGCTTCCCACAAGATTCCAACAACATAACCGAGCTGAAACCTAGACTAGAAACCCATCAAAAACCTATTTCAATCACTGAAACTATCTAACTCAAGAACAAAAAACCCAGCCATGGAAACACTATAATTCAGCCATTAAACCTTGAATTCGAGCTTACCTCAACTGTAGAACCACTCCTCCAAGAGATTTCTGGGCTAACTTCGAAGGTTCTAGCTTCAATTTAATCTTCAAATCCAAAAAACCCAAAACCTCTTAGAACACACTCAAAAACACAGAAGTTCAACCATAGAAAATGGAATTCAATGCTTACCTCAACCTTGATTAAGTTCCTTTGACAATCCTTGAGCTAATCCTCTAAATCCCAGCTTTAATCTTCAGAAGTCCAGCCACAATTCTTTGTTCTATTGTTTTTTCCTTTTAGAGAGAAAGAGAGAAGGAAGGAGATGGTCGGTCTATTTTATGTTCCACTACTTTCTAAAATTTTCTTAAGTCTATCCTTAAGCAATAAAGCTAATCTCAAAGCTTGGGGTACCAGAAACGTCCCCGAGGGCAAAATGGTAAAATTCCCCAACGTTCCCACCTAGACTTCCTAACCTCAAATATATCTCCAATTATTTATTTTCATAACCCGGTAATCTAAATAACCACCCGATACCTGAAATTCCCCTTGACTTGTCCAAAGTCAAACGTTAGGCCCCGTTGTGACTTTCCCGCTATCTGGCTCCCTAGGATCGCCTCAAGTCGCCTGCTGCAGATTTACCCACATAATAATGTGGTTCTCACAAATATAACATTTAACCACATTTACATTTATATAATCATACAAGCATGCTTATCATGTAATCATGCATTAAATCAATAAATTCACACATAAGCCAATTATGCCCTCCTGGCACACTAATCAAGGCCCTTAAGCCATATTAGTGATTTTGGGTCGTTACACCTTACATTGAAAAATAACATAAAGAAGAGGGGATCCCAGTTTTACAATAAAAAGATGTCTTTAAACTAAAAATAAAGCAACATTTAACTAAAGGAAATAAAAAAAATTCTAGTAAATAAACGAAAACGTAAGCCTTAGATCCTTTCTAGCAGCTATACGACACTCACTATACACCAACAGTTCTTCAAGTCCAACTCGCCACTGACTAACTTGATCTGCAAAAGTATACTATAAGGAGCGAACTTCTAAGCCCATTATAGAAAATACACTAATAACATTCATACAACCAATATCATACATAGGACAAATAATTCATAATATCATAAAACCATATATTTCAATAATAACACTTATTATATCAGATTGAACTATATCATATAAACCACAATATTCTAGATGATAAACATAAACTAACATTTTTCATAATCATCATAATAACTAAAAATAGATCAGGCAAGTGTAGATAAAGTGCTTATAAAAGGGTTTGGCATCCGAGCCCCAAATATCGCTTAGGTCCGTCATACAATTTTTGACATCACTTAGGTCCAACCACACTTTTCTTCTTGTACCTGAAATTTTAGGTTCATACATTTACTTAAGATGATAATCTAAATCTATCTAATTTTCCTTAACTTGAGTGTGGATAAAGAGACAAAAAAGAGATTGCTTGCAAGTGCTAGTGGATCACATCCAAACATTTTACATAAAATATGAGTAGATTAAAATCTATAATAGTGACTAAATTCCAAACTCTAAAACCTTATAGAATCCATACATCACCCTAGAAACAAGATACCACGATCTTAATATCCTAAACCTCCAAAGACAACGGTTATCCTCCAAACAACTAGAGTTTGATCTTTAGTATGCTTATGGTATTTTTGGCTATATGAATTGTTATATGGCTTGTTGTGGTTTTCCCATGTGGGAGATTTATAGTGATAATGGTGTCAAGGCTAGGTTTCAACTTATAAGAAAATAGAGGGAAAAGAGTTCGAACACCACTAGTGCTCCTTGGGGATTTCGATTATATGGAAAAAGATGAGCATAAATGGTAAGACTTTTGAGAGAAAACTTTCAAGAATGGAGAGTGTTTGAAACTTTGTTTGTGTGTGAAAAACGATGAGATTTAAGGCTCTATTTATAGGCTCTACACCTTAAGTCCCTTCCTTCATCTTCTCCACCATCCTTCAACATTTTTTTTAAAATTTCAAACTTCCCTCCCTAATGTAGTTCTGGGAATTACGGATTTTAATTTAATTATATAGTTCACTTAGGAAAATGGTTATATTAATATAATTTGCATAATTATAGAGATGAAATTCTATTATAATTATGATGAATAGACATATGGTAATTGTTTATGAATTATGCGAAATTATTTAAGAATGAAGATTTCATCTATGAATATTTCTATTATTATCAGTAAGCAATTTATGCATGCAGATTTTCTTATTATTATTTTTATTGTTGTTCGTGTTTTAGCTAGTGGACACGTGACATTCATTAGAGGAGTAATTATGCTCCTCGAGCGCAGGTTTTGTACTATGATCTTGCTACACGCGAATGTCTCCAAGTGAGGTCACGCCCCGAGGTCTGTCCTCGAGGCACGTATGTCTCCAAGCGAGTCCAAGTTTTGTGACCTGTCTCCAAGGCATGGATGTCTCCAAATAAGGCCATGACACAAGGTCTATTCTCGAGGTATGGATGTCTCTAGGTGAGGCAATGTCCCATGACCCGTCTCCAAGGTGTGGATGTCTCTAAGTGAGGGCACGCTCCGAGGTCTTTCCTCGAGGCGCGGATGTCTCGAAGCTAGGCCAAGTCTCGTGACCCAACTCCAAGGCATGGATGTCTCTAGGTGAGGCCACGCCCCGAGGTCTCTCCTCGACGCACAGATATCTCTAGGAGAGGCCACATCCTGTGACCCATCTCCAAGGCGTGGATGTCTCCAAGTAAGGTCACTCCTTGAGGATAATTTAGATGGTCCTCGCTCTCTCCATTCTCCAATCCCCCATGTGCAGGATTCTTGTCCTCAGACCTAGAGTAGCTGCAAGGCATCAGTCGCCGCACTTGTGGCCCACCAGAAGTTCATCGGTTAACTTTTAGTGAGCCTCAAGTAGTTGTGTCAAGATTGTACACTCGACAATTGACATTTCCCAAAATTCTACCTTACATGGGTGAACATGCATCGTATCCAGACACGATCAAATGCCTGTTTCCCATAAGGTTGGTGGCACTACAACAATATTTAGTATATATTACATTAAAGAATAGCGTATATTTAGAAGTGTTATTATTGTTGTGGGATTAAAAACACACGGAAGACATATTTTGGTGCCATATGAATAAAACTCAGGCGCCAAAATGAAATTTTTTTTGTTAGTCTCATCTGCCAAATCCCTAAATCTAAGTTACCTGATTTCTCTCAGCCTCCATCTCTCACTCACGAAGACTCACTCTGCCCTCACGAAGTCTCTCTCTCGTATTTCTCCTGAAGATGAACCCAAGTGTCCGGTCATCATTTTCATCAATTCCAAAAGTGGAGGCCAACTTGGTGGTGATCTTCTTGTGACCTATAGGTCTCTTCTCAACGAAAACCAGGTATATTTATATACCCTTTATATATAAATTTTGTTTGTGTGTGTGAGTGTGATGCTGATTTGGAAGATGCTAATTTTCTTCAGGTTTTTTATTTGGGGGAAGAAGGTCCGGATAAGATTTTGCGCCGAATTTATGCTAATCTCTCAGTGCATCTCTACCAGCGTGCCTCTCTCTCTCTCTGGTAAATCCTCTCTCTCAAATCCCTAATCTCTACCAGCGTGCCTCTCTCTCTCTCAAATCCCTAATCCCTAATCCCTAATCTCTCAGTGCATTCAGTCTCTCTCATTCGCTCTCCCTCGCTATTTCTCTCATTCTCTCTCTCACATTCTCTCGGCTTTCTAACCCTCGTGCCGTTGAACCACACCACAACCACACCCCTGCTGAAGCCTCCCTCACGCCGGTACTCACGCAACTGAAGCACACCACGACCACGCCCGTGCTGTAGTCGTTGAGTCTCTCGTCCCCCCCTCTCTGTTTATCTCTCCCGCTGGCTTTTCCGTTTGTCTCTGTGAGGTATAATTTGTTTTTTTTTTCAGATTTCAATTTAATATCAAGAAACCATTTTGAATATTATCAATATATATATATATATGCTTGTGTTGGAATTATTTCTAAAATCTTGACTTTCATATATATAGGCTGCTTTGTGGAGATATTTGCGACATTTTAATCTTGTGAGTGATTTTCTTACTATGTGCCTAGTTGAATAAACTCTTCTCTTTTGGCATTAACAGATTTCCTTCATGTTGTACTAATAAAATGGATTTATATAAGGTTGATGCCATTCCCAACCCATCGAAGGAGCAACTAGTAGATGTTGTGCAGAGGCATTTCATGTCACAGGTACTGGTCTTCATCATTTTGCATAAAGATTAATTGTGTGTTTTTGTTAAAAATTTTAGTCTTACCCTTTATGATGATATAATATTATATAGAATATGATGACTCTTTTTAAATTTGTAATTGGAGAGTTGACATGTATTTTGCTCTCTTCAGGTTGCAGGTGGTGATGGAACCGCAGGGTGGCTTCTTGGAGTTGTTTCTGATCTCAAGTTATCTCATCCACCAGCAATTGCAACAGTGCCCTTAGGAACAGGAAACAATCTTCCATTTGCATTTGGCTGGGTAGGAAGAACATGAACATTTCAAATCACTTCTACTTGTTCATTATACCTGTTAAAGCTTTCTTTACCGATTCAGATATATATACATATATATATATATGTATGTATATATCGTTGTGGCATATTCTTTCATCTTGTTTTGACTCATAAGCCACTTCTTGATGATATGTTTGATGTTGAGCTGAATCTTTTAATGTTAAAACCCCTGAAAAAGTGTTGATATTCACATTTACTGAAAAAAAAAATCATACTTTATTTAAGCTACTGAGTACAGAAACTATTTTCATTTACCGTGTTATGAACTTCAGTTTAATCAGTAGCCATATTAATTGGTGCTACAGGGGAAGAAAAATCCTGGGACGGATCAAAATGCGGTAAAGTCATTTTTGCGTCAAGTAATGGATGCTAAGGAAATGAAAATCGACAGGTCAGAGCAGGTGTTACTTTCTTTAGCACTTTTTTTTCTCTATGAAATCTTCTGTCGTTCTCGGTTGTAGGTACTAATTGTTGTTCCCTATTTGATTATGAATAGCTGGCATATTATGATGAGGATGCGGGCTCCAAAAGAAGGTCCATGTGACCCTATTGCTCCTCTGAAATGGATATTTTTTGCTTTCTGTTATATGAATGTTTCTCTTCTTATTCAGGCTTGCTTATTCATGAGGTAGCCAATATACTTAGCAGTTATTTTCTATTTTATTTATGTGTCTTTGTTCCTTTCTTTGATTTTGCATTTATGTGATAGATTGCAAAACCTTGTTATGTGCAAGCTAAAAATCAAGGATTCAATATCACAGTGGAGTGATTTCTATGACACATGGGTCCTTTTTTTAACTTTTAAAACAATTGCATCTGCATGTGACACTTGTTGAACTAAAAACTTTCCCTCTTGTTTAAAGATTCAGAGTGTATTTTTTTTTTTCATTATGCTTGTAAGTTTAAAAATTGGGATGGCAATCAGGTGTTTAATGGAGTTGTTGATAAAAATTCAGGGCTGTTTTTAAGCTTTCCTTGGTTCTATTTATGTTTTGTTATGACTTGTTTAGATTGAGAATTTAGGTTTTGGGATTTTGAAAAATGGTTTCGCTATCTCATTCTCTAGTTGTAATTCTGAAAAACCAGTTTCAGATCTTCTTTGGATGTTGATTCAAGTGACATGCATTTGTTTTATTCAAACTGAAATCAAAATCGTATTGAAAAACACAATATTATGTTCTACAAATCTTTTTACTGAATTCCAAATAAAATAGAACATAAATAACTTGTATTGGGTAATTTAATGTGCTCTCAGCTTTATTTTGTTTTCATGGAAGTTTTTGATGTTGGTTCTTTGCTAGGCACTTATTTTTGTGAAAGAATTAGCTATGCCTGGAAATGGAGAGAAAGAGTCAAATTTGAGCAAGAAAAACGCTCACAAACTCAATGATTTATAAGGTAATTTCTCAGTTTTTGTTGGAATAAATTAACAAACAGCAAGCCATTTTAGCTTTTGATGTTCATTACTTAATTGGTATAACTAATGAGAATACATGACAAACTTCTATATCTGTCTTTGTTCCTTGCTTTGATTTTGCATTTATGTGATAGATTGCAAAACCTTGTTATGTGCATAGAGGGAATCATATATTTTGAGAATGGGATTAGTCAATGAGTAATGATCTTGAAATTATTACCAGGTCGTTGAGCATGGTCTGGGACATCTGCCATTTACAGAAAAACAGGTGGTCACTCCAACTGGTAAGCTGACAGTCAAATGGAATTTTTTAGTTCTTTGTCCCTTTTCAGTTTTCAGTTTTCATTTTTAATGGGTTCCTTCAGCTTATATGTGAAAAATTACTTATCATATTGTAACTTTTCCTTTTTTCTTTTTTTTATATATATAAGTTAATCAATTTATATAAGTTAAACTCATATATATATATATATTCGTTTTTTGGTGTGTTTTCGGATAAGAAAAAATGTTTACATATAAGTTAAACTCATATATATATATAGAAATATGCTAACTCACTGCTTTATTCTCTGCAGATCAGATGAGAAGTCAACATGTATAGAAATCTGCAACAGAATGGGATTAAAGGGATATCAGGTAAGTTTAGGCATTGAATTATTTTCATGATATGAAAATAAGTAGTCAATTTTCATGTTCCTTTTATTTATTCATTTTATTATATTGGTTTTCTTTTGTTTAGCGTTGTAAAGAATTTCATGTTGTGTGTGGTAGATTGGGAAAACAAAGGTATTTTTAAGAGCTGGGCAGATGGCTGAACTAGATGCAAGGAGAACTGAAATCTTGGCTAATGCAGCAAGACGAATACAAAAACAAATCCGAACATATCTAACCAGAAAGGAATTTATTTCCCTAAAAGGAGCTACAATAAATATGCAGAAATATTGGAGAGGTACTCATTTTTACATTTCATTCTCTCATATTCAGCTATACCATGCATCTTTCATAGGGAAAATATTTTAGTATCAATAGAGTAGGTAAATTTAACAAGCGGTTAACAAACGATTAACAAATCTAAAAACATCTGGAAGTTTGTTACCTGGCTTAGTAGCGCTTCTATGCAACCATATCATCAAAGAAAAATTGAATCAGTAAAGAATAGATCACACATTAACTGAAAGGCTATCCTATTTGTACTTTAAAAGATTTCCTTGGACATAATACAATTATTCATACCAATATAACCAGGAGGACCACATTAACTAGAAATATTGCCAATTCTCAGAGTTACTGTTTAAGATGTATTATTTTCCCTTGTTTACAGCCCAACTTGCACGAAAGCAGTATGAACAAATGAGAAGGGAAGCTGCTTCAATTCGCATACAGAAACACCAGCGTACCCATATGGCAAGAAAATTCTACACAAAACTACGGGCATTTGCAATTGTTATCCAGACTGGATTATGAGCAATGGCAGCTAGAAACGATTTCAGGCATAGGAGAAGAACCAAGGCTGCAACTTTGGTTCAGGTAATAATTTTCATGCTGAGAGCTTGAAGGCTTATGGATTATGATATTATTTGTCAACAAATGCTACAAAATAAAAGAGAATTTGAGATCTTTCTAATAAAAGTAATGCCATAAGGAATTATAATGGTCTTCATTCTTTACCTTTGAATTACAACTGCTCCTTCTTTACAGACAAGGTGGAGAAGACACCATGCTCTTTCTACTTATAAACATCAAAAGAAGGCCACTCTTGCACTTCAATATCTTTGGAGATCAAAGGTTGCGAGGAAGGAACTTAGAAAGCTCAAAATGGTAAGATTGGCTAATTCTGGAGTCACTATATTTAGTAACACTCATTCCATTACTATGATTGAAATATTATATGTAATATAGCTCACTAGAGAAGGGGAAAAAAAAAGATGCATTGGAAAAGAGATTGAAAAAATATTCTACCGCAGGCTGCAAGAGAAACGGGTGCACTCAAGGAAGCTAAGGACAAGTTGGAGAAGCGTGTTGAAGAGCTTTCATGGAGACTAGAATTTGAAAAGCATTTGAGGGTAATATGCTCTCTTCTTACTGGTTTGACTAACATAAGCCTTAATTGAGGCTCAGCCAGGTTAAACGTTCCAAACTAATTTAATTGATTGCCTATAAAACATACCTTGAATTTGAATTTTCTTAAACATTTTTTGTCATAGAGTTTTTAATTACCTCAAAATTAATGAAAATAATGGTTGGAGAATGACAAATCTATAATGAGACAATAATAAAGTTCCACCTACCTTTGTTTAATAGATTGATCTTGAAGAAGCTGAGGGGCAAGAAACTGAAAGTTGAAACAACCTTAAATCATGTTGCCAACAGTAAAAACATAGGAGAAACTGTAATTGAAACCAGCTTTAATCATGTTGCCAACAGTAAAATCATAAAAGAAATCATATTAAACAGATTTAAAACTTGTTACACAACAGTGAACACTAAATTTGAACAACTATGAAACTTGCCTGACACTAAATTTACTTCAGGCTTTTCTGAAAGAGTTTATAAATAAAATTAGCAAGTTAATTTGCTGAAAACAAGCATTCAGATTTAAAGTTTATAAATAATGTTTTATAAGTTTTTATAAATCATTCTGTCAGCGAAGCTCTTCTTAGAAGGTACTAAAAACACAAAAGGCAAACCATAATAATAAAAAAATTGTTTCAGAAAATAATGCTTTTATGTTCAGAAGGTATATGCAGTTATTAACAATTCATTAATGCTCTTTTTCTTTTTTAACTTGCTCATCAGCTTAAAAATGTTTTACATTGTTACAGGTATTGGGATATGATGTGAAGAATGTGAAAGCACTTTACCATAATTAATTGTTACATCATATAAGAGGGATCATAGAATATATATATTGATTGTTGTATGTTCATTTGATTTTGATCAGCAGTAGAAGTTTTATAAGCTTAGGACACACAAGTAATCCCTGGATTAAGGTACTGTATCAGCTTGCATATATTATGATTCTTGAACCATTTTTTCCCTACACTAAGTCAATGTTGTAGATTGATGGTCATGGAGATTAATTGTCATTGGAAGCCTACTTTTTTATGTTAAATTTCTAAAAAATTTACTATGAAATGTATTATTATGAACTTATGGCGTATATTATGGTGGAAGTTCAGTACATTTCGAAGAGCTGTAACTAGTAGCCCATAATCTGGCTAAATGGGCAGGAAGAACAAGTGCCATGGAGAGCTGAACAATGAACATATCCCTACATGCATATTCCAAGACCACAAGGAGTTTGAGCAAGGTCAGTCTATGCCATTATCCATTTACATCTGGTGTGCTAGGGTCTTAAGTCTTTGTATTGTAGTTTATTTCTCTATTCTGTTAGCCTTTATATTATGTTAGTTTACTTTGTTTTTAGTGTAATTCCCAAGTTTAGGTCCTGGTGTAGTTTTTCTGTTCTAGTTCTTGTTGGCTGGTTCAGCTGTCTCTGTAATGCTATTAATCTATTTGGTTGCTATGTTTGACACAAGTTATAACAAAAAAAAAAGATATCTAAACTCTATGCAGGCCATTTGATAATTGAAAATTCGCTTCCATATGCAGGCAATTTATTCATTCATTTAAGGTTGAATATATAAGAGTTTTCTCCTAATTAATTGCTTATAAAGATATATTCTGATAGCATACTATCAGCATTATTACAAATGAGAAAATTAATAACTGATCACAGCTGTAAAATACGGCTGTAATATCACCTAGAATCAATGATAATTTCAACATTAAGTAATAGCAAAGTTTTATGCAAAATGTATTGTGTAGAAATATTCTTGTCCTCTCTATTTTACATTTCTGAATTGCATTTCAAAAGTTCTCTACATTTATTTTTCCTTCTTTGCATAATGGTTCTTAGATGGTTTTAAATTTTTTCCTTTTCAAGGTTGGCGCTAATCATTTTTTAGGGGGAGCATGATTTCTATTATTCCTCTTTAATGGGGAATGTCTATGCTGCCTAATTAAATGCTTATTTATTTATTTTTAAATTTTAATTAGTTTATTTCATGGTTTTGCTTCTTATCTGTTTTGAGGGCACATTGGTTTTTAAAGTCAGTCGATTCGGTGCCGGCTACTTTATTGGCTGCGATCAACACCCAAAATGCAAGTAAGTTCGGAGCATTTTATACTGCCTGATAATATGTTGTCTTTGGCTCCTTTGTGTGCATAGGTTTCAGGGGACAACTTACTGTATTCAGCTAACTGTTCTGTATGCCATTAGTTGCTTGCTTTATGCTTGTGGTATGTATTCTCCAGTCACACGAAGAAGTTAGTTATTTAATAAGTTCTAATCTTCCAATTTTATCATATACTATATTGTGCAGTGACATAATATATCAAGTGACCGATTACACACATGCATAGGCACACACTGACACCTATACTTGGATTGACTGATAAAATCTTATAATTTCGTTACTTGCAACATAGAAACCTAGAATTACAACTTTCATGCATTTTTAATTAATACAAGGCAATTTGGTTCTGTTTTTTTTTTTATAAAAGCCCTAGAATTACCACTTTAAGTAATTGCTGATGTGATTTCATTATTACACTCGAATATTACAGGTGTGTAGATGTGACTGGAGATTACAGTGCTCTAAAGACGGAGCTTAACATAAGCTTGACAGCAATAGGCCTTTTGTGGACTACAACTGGCTTTATTGCAAAGAGGATTACACATGGACCTGTGGAAGAAAGGGAAACAAGGGAAACAGGTATATGACAAGTGCACAACAAATGGACTCACAACAAAGACATGTGCACAAAGGATGATGAATTGAAGGATGGAACAAGTTTCATGCATGGTTTACTTTTGTGTATCTTGTAATTTTTTGTTTTTCATTTTTGAAGTAAAAAATGTTCAAGATTATAAAACTTTATTATGTTATGCTTTCAAACTTAAGTTAGAACTAAGATCTCATGAAATAGACACATTCAGAGTTTGAATTAGTTATTGTTTAATGTAATACTTATGGTTTATCAATCTATTAAGAATTATATTTTATGATTAATTTTGAATTTTTTTTATCAAAATACAATAATGAAAATCTTTTAATTAAAAAAAAACTTATAAGTACCATTATCACAATAAAAAACCTTAATATGTTATGATTTAGAAACATATTATAAGCGTAAAAAATCGTTATGGTTTATATAATATAACAAATTAAAAATGTTATCAAAATAATCAAATGTAACAGTTGAAAAGTGTTATGAAAAAAGGACAAGATTAAATTTCAAATTTATAACCAAAAACTCTATCTAAATGTTATTATTTCAATATTATAGCACCTAAAAATGTGTTATTGAATAGTTTAAGATAACACCGAACATAACATTCAAAAACTGTTATAGAAAAGACTGGACTTTTAATAACAGGGGCTATGTTAGCATTTTCAGAAGTGCTATCAATAGTCCCGGTTAGCAATTTTTAAGTGTTATGAATACTGTTTTTTCTTGTAGTGTGGTCAGCTTTCTACAAATGGGCACAATGCAATCTGCATGGGCCTATGGTCTTTATTAGTGCATCCCTATGTAATTAATTTGTATTTTACTTCCCAAATAATAGGGAATGTTGTATTAATTGTCCACTAAGGGCATTAGTTACCCAGGACTCTATAATATGATTATGACGAATACTTCGATTACGACGGAATAGACGATGGTGGTGAAGAATAATATTATCAGGAGGACTATCCTCAGCCTATGGATGTGGAGGACCCACTAGAAGTGGTGGTGCTCCGCGACCAGGTGGCTACTAAGCAAGAACAAAATATTATCACCCTACAGGAGATGGTTAACGTCATGACGACAACTATGCCAGCTCAAGGGCTACGAGTGGACCCACATGGAGAAGTATGGAGCCCCACCTGCGCCACAAAGGCGTGGCAAGGGCTGAGTCGATGAAAACCTTACTTTGGGGAATAAGAAGGTTTGTCAAGCACCCTAACACAACTAGGCCCTGAGGCTACCAAGCAAGATGATGGGGCAAGGTGCATGAGGACATCGCCAGGCCGCCAGGGCCTGTGGAACCACAAGAATTTTTCCTAGGAACACTGAGACGAACCGTGCTAGGCCTGGAGGAGGTGTCCCTCAGCACCTTGTAAGGCTTGTAGAACCTCTGGATAGGGGCAACCTAGAGGAATTTCTCCGTTAACCGAGAGCAAGGCTTCATCGTCTCAATTAATAACGAAAACATCGAGTCTGACGAGGAGATAGTGTTTGCTACAAAGGTCAACCAAATCTATGAGATGGCTTAAATGCTCACAGGGGTATATCAGCTCCCGAGGGAAACCTCGGGGGAAAAGGTTAGTCAGATCTCTGGGACAATCTTAATGCTCAGAAGAGATAACACCCAGCACAGAGTCCCAATAAAGACTATGAACCTCTCCATATGGAAATGGATAGCTTAAAAAATATTATGCTCAGGATGGTCTGAAGACAAGGCCATGACTACTACTCGAAGGATGAGGATGGGGAATCGTGTTCTGCCCAAATTGTGGAAGCCCCGTTACGCTGAGGCTACAAGATGTTAGCCATCACGTCTTACGATGACAGTGCCTCGTGTTAGTGCATCGTGTCTCCAAGGACACAAAGTGCCACATGATCCTATTGATGTTGACAGGAATGACAGATGAGTGGTTCAAGAAGCAAGAACTGGGCTCCATTCATTCTTGGAACTAGCTCTCCTCCTTATTCCAAAGACAGTTTATAGCTGCTAGGAAGATGAGATTTGAGGCCAATGCTTTTGGCAAACATAAAGCAAAGACCCCTCGAAACCTTCAAAGCTACATCAAGCGATTTAAGGAAGAAGCTGCTTAGACCAAGAGGGTTGGCGATGGCTAGTAGTTGATGGTCTTGCAAGCAAGAATATGTGCAGGGTCTCCATTGTGGGATGACCTCTAGCAGAGGGGATGCTGCTAGCTCAACGACTTCATTCATTGATCACAAGAATATATAAATTGGTAGTATTTCCAGATTGGAGTGTTTTGCATACTCGTCATTTTTCCCACTCCGTTGACTCCAAGCACCGTGGCTTCGGGGAACCAATGCCCACTTTACACTCATATCCATTAGAGTGTGTTGAGCGACCCACAGGTCAACCCAAGAAGGAAAACCTCCCATCTCGTCATGGTGTTCATCTATCCAAGAACCAATGCCTCCACAGTAGGAAGCTTAATGTATACAATGTTATGTACATGACCTGACATTTGTTATGCTTTGTTTATAGTCATTGGATACAAGTCAAATCCAGGATTCGATTACTAGCCAGCAGTCAAACACATTCTCAAGTATCTTAGGAGGACGAGAGACTATACGCTAGTATGTTCTGGAGAGAATTTGGTTATAATCGGATATATAGATTCTGACTTCCAATCTGACAAAGATTCTAGGAAATCCATGTCTAGATCTATTTTCACACTTGGGGGTGGAGCAATTATATGGAGGATTATGACGCAAGCTTGCATTTCTAACTCCACCATGGAAGTATTGGGTGATCTTGAAACTGTTCATAACATGGACAAGCCAATTTACTCTAGTGTGACAACAGCGGAGAGGTTGTCAACTCAAGAGAACAGAGAATTCATAAGAGAGCCAAGCATATAGAGCCTAAGTACCACCTCATAAGAGAGATACTTCAAAGAGGGATGTAATCATTCAAAAGATTGAATCAACAAACAACCATGCTGATCCCTTTAAAAGGACGATTCCTGCTACGAGTTTTGATAGTGACTTCTTAGATTTAGGTTTACGGGACATGTCTCATCTACATTAGTGCAATTGGGATATTGTTGAGATTTGTGCCCTTAAAGCACATTTTTGTACGAAGGATCACAATTAATTAAATAAAGTTAATATTGTTGCACTCATATTTGTCTTTAATTATACATGTCATTTGTCATGAGGATCCAATATTATTGATGTGGTCTTGAATTAAGTATATGTATAATGATATATATACAAGAAGATTTAATTCAAGATAATAATATAAAAAATTATCCGTAATCGCTAGATAAAGTGGGAGCTTTATTTAATAAAGATTATTAGTACGATCTATCTTCTATTTAAGACAGAACAATTTATCAAGACTGTTAAGTGTAGTGACACAAAAAGATAGAGCTACCATATCCAATATAGATTGTATTGGATTGGGACACGAGGAAAGAAAGAACTTTTGATAATCTCCGTTTAAATATAGAAGTTCAACATTCATCAATCGATGCTTGTTTGAGACTTGACCTCAATCATGAAGTGAGTAATGAACTCCTATTTGTGTTTTTATGACTTTTGACTTATCAGGTAAGGTTCAATATTCTTAAGGCCAAATTTATGATATCTTGGAGTCATAGAACTGCAAGTGGCTGGGAATTTACTTCATAGATATCGAATCTTCTCCTTACTTAAATGATGAAGATTAGTTGTTCCTTTTAGTGTTGATTCGGGACTTGAACATATAGTGCTCAATGTTCATTAAATTTATAGTATAATGTTCATTAGAGAATCAATATAACTAATTGATAAATACATAATTAGAGAGGTTAACTAATATTAAGACCTAGCTTTTATTATGAACAACTAGCAGAGTGTCATAACTCACGCAATGACTAAATAAATGAACGACTTTGTAGTTATGGCTTCTAATAATATAAGACTATAGTTTTGAGAGTTCAACTTTGTATTTGAAGTGGAATAATTTATAGTCAATAAATTAATTAATAAAGCGAAGAGTTAGTGAAATTTATTAAATTATTGAAGCTTCAAACTATGGGTCTATACTGTCCCCATACTAGCTCAATAGCACTGAGATTGAATTTTTGTATTAGAAAGAAATAATTAAAAATAGCAAAGTATTATTTTTAATCTCACAAATTAATATTATTTGTGATATAATATTTAAAAATTTATTTACGAAATAATATTTAACGGCAAATAAAATTATATCAATAATATTGTGAGATTAATTTTTTATTGAAAATTATTTTTATCATATTTCATTTTGTGTTATAATTGTATACTGCATAAAGTAATATGACAAAGGCCCAACGAATAACATTTTATAGAGATAAAATACCACAGGGACCAAAGCCCTTCACTTAGCGCCAACTAGAGTGCCAATGGACTGTGGCCCTCGCAGAGGCCCAATAAAATTAGGCCTAGGCATTCTTTTGATTGTTATATTAATAAAATATAACATCATGAGAAACTGACAACATATGTATTTAACGTTATTTTCCAAGATAGAAAAATAGAGAAATTTGTTCTTTATGAAATGTGAGAATAACAATCTCTCATGTGTTGAGATTTAAAAGTGTGTTCTTGTATATCCTACCAAATAACATTGACATCCACATGTATCCTTCTTTTTTAGAGAGCCATAGTATTGGAAGATGGTGGGTTAGGAGGCTATGACGCTATTTGATCTACACCTGCTCTACATCTACATAAAGGTATTTGTATTTTTCTTTTTATTCAGATTCATGTTGCATGGGTAAGATCCCATTCTAGATATGGTTCCTAGAATGATTCGATCTCATGCTTTAATAATTGTTATTATTGCATTGAAATTTCATCCCATGCTTCCGCTACACTGTCAATCAGATGATCAAAAACCAAAATTCGATACTAGAGCCATGGTTGAGATCATTTGTCATGAATCTGATCTATGTTTATTTTGAATGTATGAATACGTAGAGCACATGTTTTATGAGTGGACTTAAGAGTTGTTCATATTTCTTATATATGTTTAATATGTTGAATGAGATTGATCATTAACTATATGGTTCTCTTTGTTTTTTGTTTTGTTCTTAATTTTTTTAATTAGATTCAATGGACACCCACATTGTTTTGTTGGGTATAGGTTCTATGTATTCTTTAAATTTATAGTTTTTAGAATTTGAGTTATGTAATCTGAATGAGATGTTGTTCAATCAAATTGAATAGCACTGGTTTTTTTTTTGGTGAAAAGGGCATCTGTGACTTTAAGTGTCGTGGCGCATATCCCTAGCTTCACGGCACTAATGTGATTCTTGGTTACTGTAACATCCAATAAAATTCCTTAACATAATTTGCGGAAAAACATAACTGTTTGCTAAAAAATAAGGAAATCGAAAATCCATATAAAAAAAACTTTTCAAAACATGCAATAGATTGAAAGTATGCGCATATTTAAAAGGGAATTATAGTGTCATAATTTAGAAACATTCAACTAGGCCAAAAAAAATTATTAATTATCATATGAGTTCTAGTCCCCAAAACATAAAATTCCTAAAAGGTTCGGCCACATGCACATCCTCATAGATAAACTCCAGCGCTCACTGATCCACTTTGCCTTTCAGCTTTCCTACAGTATGAAACTACTAGGTAAGCGAAACGTTTAGCAAGAACAACTTAACAAACATAACCACATAAATGGAGCAAGAACTTAAACCAACTATAACTAGGTAGATAACCAACCAATAATCGGACTATGGTGAAACCGAACCCTAGCATAAATTTTAAGAGCGTGCAAATGTTCTGGCAAACTTATGGTCATGACTCATAACCAAAATCCATATCCTGAAAATACACCTGCACACAAAAGATCCCAGAGCATACATAGTCTTAACTGGTAACATACATAACATTCCTAACATACTTAACGTTCTTATCATGCATACTTAATTTTCTTACATACACATTAATCTTAACATACATACTTACTTACTCATTAATCTAAACATACATACTTAATTACTCATTAATCTAAACATACATACTTACTTACTCATTAATCTTAACAAACATAATTAGTTTTTTGGAGGAGCAATCAAACATAACTTAACATATCTTATCATAGCGTCGACGAGTGTAAACTAGTTACACCAGTTACCCAAACTCCTAGAAGAATTTGACATACTTTCTTAGTCATGGAGATTTGATTCCGGAATCAACTTATTTATGTGTCACGGAGTTTAACCAGACTCTTATGTCACGGGTGTTAAACTAGACTTCTTACATATTGCGGTGGCTAATCGACCTTAGTAACATAGTCACTCGTGGAGAATCTGTAATGCCCTGGATAGCCAAGACCGTTACACTGTGTGTTTATAAAGGTGCAAGACTTGCTAATCAAGTCATTTAGTTAGAAAAGTGTTACTGAAGCTATAATTTAATTAGGGTTATAAAAGATTTCGGTTACAAAAGTACATTTTCCATAATCAAACATTTTTATTGTACATGGGATTCCAAAAGTAATAATGTTTAAAAGATAGTTTACAAAATTTCTGGATATAAGTACAACTACTAGCTAATCTAAGGGCAAAACAAACATTTAGGCTTTTTCTCGTCCTGTACCACTCCTCGGTCGTGGTGATCGATCAACTGACTATGTACATTCAGCCCTAAAGCTCTCCAACTCAGGACTGGTCCACTGTGCCCTTACCTTTACCTGCACCACGCAACACCCGTGAGCCAAGGCCCAGCAAGAAACCATACAACAGAGCATAATCAATAAGCAATCAATTTACAAATCAACAACCAGACAACTCATAAAGCATAACCACATGCTCAACAATCCATAATAGTTACATAATCGGGCATTCAGCATACCAAGTTCATCAATTCACATTTTTAACCAATTCACATATGATAACCAGGGTTGACACCCTTAAGTCTCATCCCCTAATCATCCCACTGACTCCGGCCCACTTAAACTGAGCTCAGTGAATATTAAGCTGTCCTTTGCTACCAGTGGCCAAGCCGCGTCATGTGCGCAAATATTGATTCCAACACTCTTGGGCCGTTTATCATATGTACCATGGCATAATACCATCTATGACATCATACATGTATAGGGAGCTCTTAGTCCCATCGTTAGCACATAACCGGGTGTAGTTTCTTACCTTTAGATTCTGATAGCTTGATTAATGAAACCGACCCTCAAGCACAATCCCGTCCAAGCCCTAACGTACACCTCGTCACAGCCAAAAATTAGAATCAACACCAAACTTCAATTCCAAAACCTAGTCTCGGGACCAATCCCAGGCCCTCGGGAAGCCCTAATTCCACCAAACGAGGTGGTGGAATCATACCCCGAGGCCCCGGGCAAAAACCCTAAGAAATAACCCAAAAGTCCTCTTCTAGAAACAGGGTACCGCTACAGCACCCTAAAGTGGGCGCTCTAGCGCCAACACCAGAGCCAAAATGCCCCAGACCACTAGGCCTAGCGCTGTAGCACCCAAAGGCTAGTGCTACAGCGCTATTCATAGCACAGCCAAACCCTAGTTTTCTTCCTTCGATTTTCCCCAAGCCAAACCTCTTAAAATTCCTTCCAAGCTTCAACCAAACACCAAAACAAGCATACCATCATCTATAACTCACCCCATATGACCCAACCATGTGAAACTTAAGCACATGCACCCCAAAATGAAGAAAATGCCATGATTGAGCTTGAAGCTCAAACTCAACAAAACACCAAAAATTTCAAAAATTTAAATTTACAATTTAATACCTTTGATGGAGAATTTTGACCTAGATTATTTCTAATATCCTTTCAGCCTCAAGCCCTTCACCTCCTCAAGCTTGACGCCCTTGATTCCATCCAAAACTCAAGTTTAGAAAACCATTTTATCTAAAACCAAAAACTCAAGAAAAGAACCTTAAAACTTACCTCAATTGGACTGAATTCCAGTGGGACCTCCTACTTTCTCCAAGAACCTCAAGTGCTAAACTTGACCTAATCCTCCTCTGAACCACAGCTCGAAGAATTCACAAGAAATGGTGCAAGAAGAATAATAAACCGGGAGAGAGAGAAAAGGGTAACTTAGGAGTTCTGTTTTCCTCTCTTTTCTTTTGTCTCTTTCCCTTTTTCTTTCAGCTTCTAACATTCTCTAAGGATTCCACTTAGTGTATAAAGGCTGAATAGGACTTATCCTCTTATTAACCAAATGATCATATTGCCCTCCCAATAAATCCTAAACCTTTAAGTCATTCTAAGGGCATTTCGGTCCTTACTCCCAATTCCCGCTAATTCCTTGAGTGTTCTTAACAATTACCGCCTAAATCCCGACACCTAATTAATCAACAATTATATTCCTCAATATCAAACAACCTCAAATATATATCCTAAATTCCAAAAAATACACCCAAACTTGAGTCACAAGCTAAACCGCTCACTAGGATCGCCTTGAGTCACAAGCTGCAGATATATCCACATAATAATGTGGTCTCCAAAATTTATCACAATTAATTACATTTATGCCATCAACGGGCCAAAATTACGTATATGCCCTTATAACCTAATCAGGGCCTACACGCATACCAGTACACATAGTCATGCATCACATTTATCCAAATAATCATATAAGCATGCTTATCACATCATCATGAATTTAATCATTTAAATCACACATAATCCTGTTATGCCCTCCCGACACACTAATCAAGGCCCTTAAGCCTTATTAGTAATTTTGGGTCGTTACAGAATCAGTTTCTTACTTAGTTCCTGGTCGCTAGCCAGAGTTCATATTCGTCATAGTAGCTAACCAGACTACTTACCTTAGTCATGAGTATGCGAACCCTCAAGGACCACGGTCTTGAGTAAACCTTCTAAGACTAGTTCTAATTATTAGCTTATATCTTAGTTATCTCAACTAGTCATGATCGTGTTGTATCCAAACAAAACATAAGTTGTCTAACCTGGATTCCTTAGCGCTTGCTTGTGGAAATCTTCTATCCAAAATGTATCCTTCCCACTTAGATAACACTGTAGTGCAACCACACTATGTATGACAATCAGAATCCCGTGATCCGTAAGGGGAAAGACCGGGTAAAGCTGTGCAATTCAACATCGCCTAGGGAAGGTCAAGTATGATGATTCTACGACTGTATAGGTATGGGACTACACAGTTGATGAGGGCTTAAATGGATTGATGGGTACTACCTATATCAACAAGATGCATCTTCTTTTAGGTAGTCCCTCAATTGAGAACACCAAAGTTAAGCGTGCTTGACCTGGAGTAATCTCAAGATGGGTGACCTCTTGGGAAATTTTACCAGGAAGTGTGCGAGTGAGGAAAAAGCACGATGGAAAGACTCATGTTGGTTTGTAGGGCCAGTCGTCATTCTAGGAAGTAGCCATAGTGATGTGGGACGTTACAAATGGTATCAGAGCCTTGACCCAGCCGAAAGTGTGGCGGACGGGGACGTCGGGCCTGTAAGGGGGGTGATTGGGACAGTTAGAATCCCGTGATCCGTAAGGGGAAAGGCCAGGTAAAGCTGTGCAATCCCACATTGCCTGCGGAAGGTCAAGTGTGATGATTCTATGACTGTGTAAGTATGGGACTACACAGTTGAAGAAGGCTTAAATAGATTGATGGGTACTACCTATATCAACAAGATTCATCTTCTTTTCAGTAGTCTGTCACTTGAGAACTTCAAAGTTAAGCGTGCTTAACCAGGAGTAATCTCAAGATGGTTAACCTCTTGGGAAGTTTTCCCAGGAAGCGTGCGAGTGAGGACAAGGCACACTGGAAAGACTCGTTTTAGTTTGTAGGGCCAGTCGTCATTCTAGGAAGCAGCCATAGTGACGTGGGACGTTACACTGTGACTTAGATTAATTATGACAATTATTAAAGATTGTTCATTCGTAATTGGGGCGTTGAAAGTCTAAAAATTAATTCTTATGATGCATTAGCATTTAGAATTTTTTATTCTTAAGTGTCGGGGAAAACTGGTGACCATAACTAGTTTAAAGGTAGGGTCCTTAGTTATCTTTGTCCCCAAGGCGTACCCTTGACCATTCGTAAATGTTAATGAGCCCGCGTATTCTTAAGTCTTGTAGTAACGGGGTGTCCTATGTGTTCTTGCAAGTTTTGTAAAAACTTTATTAACTCATCTTCTTAATAAAATACTCATTTTTCTCTCTTATTAGAAAACACCATTAAGGTACCTCTCTTAGGAAGAATTAGTTACAAATTATTATTCTTTTTAATTTCTTAAATTATTTCGAAAAGAAAACCTTGAAGGAAGTACCCTTTTAAAAAGTGATAACCCTATAGAAGGATTATTTGGTCTATTTTTAAGGAAATCCTATTTTAGTGTTTAATTTTCAAAAGAGGGCAATTGGACCCATTAATTATTTTTAAGAAAAAATTTCTTTAATTAATTTAAGGAACACTATCTAATCAAGTTAAAATGATTTCAAGTCCATTAGCAACAAATTTTTTGAATAAATAGGTTTTGTAGAATTTTTTTATAAAACCTAATATGTTCTAAGTGTTGGAAAACTGTCATTTAAGTCCTAACTTTGGAACACTGCCACTTCTAAACCACTTACTGTTTGGGCATAAAATTTTATGGGTTCAAAACTTGCTAAAGTAAAAACAATCTAACAAAATTTCAACTGAAACGAAGTAGTCTTTCACACTGAAAAGTGTTCACAAAAACCCTTACTTAAAGTGTCCTATGTTTGCAAAATTCTAGTTTTGAACCCCCAAATTTGAAAAGTCATAACTCCGAAACTACAAGGAATTTTTAGAAACTGGTTCATGGGCTTAATATTCAACATGTCAAGAACATTTAGTAAAAGGTTTAGCTAAAAATAATTATTTTTTACCCATTTAACTAACTGTTCAAAATTTTAAGGCCAGATTAGTCAAATCCTAATCCAGCTTGCACTAGATTCCCAAATAGCTCATACCTTGAGCAATATAAAATGTTTTTCAGTGGTTCAAGATGTTAAAATCATGTAATATTTATAAATAACGAATTAAAAAAACTTTCATTGAATAAATAGGTTTTTAGGTATGATTTTGCCCTTTGGAAGCTATTGTATAATTTTGGTGGCAAGCATGCATCAATAAATCCAATGGAACTTTGGATTCCAAGCTCCCAATCAAAATATACACCACATGAATGCATCATAAGCCAACTAAATAACCTTATTACAACCCAAATAACTAATTTAAGTAACAAAACAAAAATCAAATTCAAATTTTCTAAAGCCATTAAAATATTATGGTGAGAATCAAGATTATTACCTCTTTATGTTCAAGCCTTTGGGGTGGTTGAGCTCTTAGGGTTTCAGACCACTTCTCAACCTTTAACACACTTAAATCCCTTCCCATAAAGACTAAGAATCATATTATAGAGCTAGAAGAGGAAAAGGAGAGGGATGCTCAAAAAGAGTTTGCTCTAGCATTTACCTCTTTCAAAAATTTCTTTCTAAGCTTGAATGCATGTAGATGATGGTGCTCAACTTGGAGATCCAAGTACTATGGCCTCTCTTGAACCCTAGAACACAAGAATAAGGCCATGCATGGCTTTAAGATCAAATGCATGCACAAGGAACCCTAGGGTTTTGGGTTTGCGTGAGAAGGAGAAGAATGAATCACAAGAGAGGATTTCACTTACCTTGAGCTTGGTCTTACTTAGGATTGGCACCCTAGCTTCAAAGGAATCCTTCCTCGAGAGGGAAATGGAGAGAAAGTATTGCAGAAATGGAGAGTATAGAGACTTAGGATTTCGATTTTGGGGAGTGGAAATGAAAGAGGGTGTATTTCTTGAGGCAAAGGAATTTTAAAAAAAAAGATGATTAGAAGTGTAAGATAGAAATGATTAGGGTTTAGCCAATCATTGGGGTAAGGTAAGATAGAAATGATTAGAAGTGTAAGATAGAAATGATTAGGGTTTAGCCAATCATTGGGGTAAGGCTCTTACATTTCCATAGGGTAGATGGCCTAGGCTCTTGAGAGCCATAGGAATAGCTTTGACGCCACCCTTCTCTGTCTCCTCCCTTGGAAAAGACCTTTATGTCGTTGCTACTTTTTACCTTTCCCCTTAGACATTCAAGGTAAGTAAAATTACCAAAAAGTTTACCCTATAGTTTTTAAATTTCTCCTTACTGGTTTCTCCTCGTAACACAGTTTCAGATCCACCTCCAACTGTTCGTAACTAAGTGCATGGCTTGAGTGTTCCACTATTTTCTCAGCATAGATTCATCATGTAGGCTAGCACGCCAATTTTCTGCACCAGATATACCTTGGACTTAATTTTCCTTTCTTACACAAATGCATAGCTCCTTTCAATGGAGCCACCTTCAGGAGCACCTTATTTCAAGCTTCAAATTCCAAGGGTCTTTGGCGTCGGTCTGCATATTTGCGTTGTCGATCCACTGAGGTCTGTAGACTCTCCTGAATCTTCTTGATATCATCGGTAACTTTTCCACTTCCTCTGTACCAAAGAATTTTCTTTCACTGGCTTCGTGTCAATGACTCAGGGATCGACATTCTTTCCCATACAGGGCTTCATATGACACCATCTTAATACAGTCGTGGTAGCTTTTGTTGTAAGCATATTCCATTAGAGGAAGTTTTTCGCTCCACGACCCCTGGAAGTCGAGGACACAAGCTCTCAGCATGTCTTTCATGGTTTGGATCGTTTGCTCACTCTTGTCGTATGTTTTGGGATGGAAAGCAGTGCCGAACATAAGTTGTGTCCCCAAAAATTCTTGCATCCTTTTCCAAAATGCCGAGCTGAAGTGTCCGTCTCACTCTGAAATGATGGACTTAGGTACTCCATGTAGTCGTACAATCTCTGCTATGTATAAACCTGCTAACTTATCAACATAATAAGTTATCTTAATAGGTAAGAAATGTACCGACTTGGTCAATCTATCACCAATAACCCATATCATATCTTGACCCTTAGGAGTATTAGGTAGTCTAGTGACAAAATCCATTGTGATCATCTCCCACATCCATTCTGAAATCCTTAGCAGTTGTAGCAACTCGACTGGTCGCTAGTGCTCCGCCATGGTTTGTTTGAAAGTTAGGCAATGAGCCACATATTCTTCTACTTCCTTTTTCATCACTGCCCACCAAAAATACTTCCTTAAATCCTGGTACATTTTGTAGTGTCGGAGTGCATTGCGTAAGGGGCATTGTGTGCCTCATAGAAGATTTGCTTCTTAATCTCTGCATCGTCGGTAACACAAATTCTACCTTTAAATCCTAACACCCCAAATTCTGATATGTGGAATCCCAGTCGCATATCATTCCTCACCTCATGTGTTGATCTGCTCATACAAAGGTTCCAAAAGCTGTCCTCCTTGTATGGCTTCGATAATGGTGGGTTGCACCGAAAATTTGCTAATTTTCCAACAACTACCTTGAGATCCAACGTAGAGATGTCACCTTGTAGTTCCAAGGGAATTTCTCGGACCGTCATCACGTACGCCATCGGCTACCAACTCAGAGCATCTGCCACCTTATTGGCCTTTCCAGGATAGTATATAATATCATAATCATAATCATTAAAAAATTCTAACCACCAGTGCTTCCTCATGTTCAATTCCTTCTGGGTTAAGAAGTACTTGAGGCTCTTATGGTCAATGTAAATGTCACAATGTATCGCATAGAGATAATGCCTCCAGATTGTTAATGTGACCACTACTGCATCCAACTCTAAGTAATGCGTCGGGTAGTTCTTTTCATACCTCTTTAGCTGTCAAGATGCATAAACTATCACCTTTCCATGTTGCATCAGTACTTCCCCCATTCATATTTCTGAGGCATCATTGTAGATTGCGTATCCCTTTGTCCCACTAGGAATAGTCAGCAATGGGGCAGTGGTGAACCTCATTTTTAGTTCTTGGAAACTCCTCTCACACTGTTCGGTCCATCCAAACTTAGAATTTTTATCGGTAAGAGTGGTCATTAGCCTAGATATTTTTTAGAACCCTTCTACGAACCGCCTTTAATACCCTGCTAATCTGAGAAAACTTCTCACTCCCTAAGCATTTTGTGGAGGTTTCCATTCACTTACTTCCACTATCTTCGTAGGATCCATGGATATCCCTTCTTCTGACACCACATGGCCCAAGAAACTCACTTTTTTCCAGCCAAAATTCACACTTGGAGAGTTTGGCATAAAGTTTATGTTCCTCCAAACGCTAAAGAACCATCTCCAAATGCACCACATGTTCCTCCGGGGTACCACGAGTATATAAAAATATCACCGATAAACACGGCGATGAATTTATCCAGAAACTCACTGATTAGTGCTAAAAAATATCATTTTATTAGTTTTAAAGTTTAAAATTAATTAAGTTTTAATTAATATTTTCATGGATTTATTGTAATATATTTTATATTTGAAAATATAAATTTTTGTTTAATTTTCAAGAAATAAAATGTATTTTTGACACAAACAAAATAAAAGAAGAAAGAAAGAAATATAATTGAAAAATGATGATAAAGTGGTATTTTTGAAGGTGAAATAGGCCCAAAATCAAGCCCAAATAGCCCAGGCCCGAGCCTTCAGCAAGTGCCACACTGCCACTTGGCAACCTGCCATTCGCACAGCCAAGCCACTCCAGCCGAACTGTTCCTCTAGCAGGCGACACACGTCCCACCAGCGCCTGACAAAGCCGAGCCGAGTCGAGCCACCAGCGCCTGACGCCACCTGCCACTCCGCCTGACTCGCTTGCCACACCTGCCATGCCGTCCTACCGAGCTAACCAAAAGGCGCCACATCGCCTTGCTGTCTCCCACTCCACCAACATCTTTTTTCTACGAGCCAATCGGTGCTTGACATGTGGCCAACGTGTCTGCTGCACTTGTCTCCCACTTGTCCCACTTTGCACCTATTTTGCAGCCATTTTTCCCACTCTTTAGTACACGATTTTAGCATATTTTGGGTCATTTTTTAACTATAAATAGAGGACCAAATGGAGTAAAAAAGTATCAGATTGGGGAATTAAGTGTGGAGAGTATAGTGAGAGAGAAAAGCATTTTTGTTCTTATTTTTCTTTTATTTTTTTTACATTACTTTGAGTGAAAACATTGCTTATTTTAGGCTAAATTCTCTTGCGGAAAGGCTAGAGTGAAGTTCATGTTTCACTTTATATTTTTAATATATTGATTCTTTATTTTGTTCTTCATTTCTATATCTTTGTTACAATTAAATTTATTTTCTTGTAATTTTTATTCTAAATTTATTAGTGTCTTTTACATAAGTTTAGTCATGCTCTTCTTATGTAATTTAGGCTCTTAATTTAATTTAGGATATTTGCTATATTATATGCTTTTTACTGCATTCTGCCATTGGTATTTTATCTCTCTAAGGTATATAATATGATAGGTTTTTAAAGTTAGAAGTTAGTATAATTTAATTAAAGAACATATTTTAAAGTGAGATTTATTATATATATTTTCCAACTATAATTAATGGTGTAGAATTATAGTTGAGTAGAATGAATCAATTTTATTAAAATATATATATGTTTGCATGACTGAAACTTATGCCTTCCATATTTTCTTTCTGATTCTAATTCCTCGATTTTGTTTATTTAATGTTTATATTATTTTTCAAAGTTACATTATTTCAATGTTTATTTATTCTGATTTAATAATCTTTCTTTCTACTTGTATTTTACCTCTCTGTGGATACGACATAGCCCGATTACTACTGCGACCACTTAAGAGTTATTGGGCGATATCTATTTTTTGTGCCGTTGTCGGGGAGGTAATTCTACAATTAAAGGTTTGCATAGTAAATTTTTTTTTCTATTTAAAAAAAAAGTAGTATAATTTTTAATTTCTCTTTTATTTTATTTTTCCTTAGTAATTTTTATTTTTATTTATTCATTTATTTTTTTTATTTTTATGTTTCGAATTATATTTTCTAGATTTAGGTTTTTTCTGAAAAAAAGCATAAAATTTAAAATCATAAAATAAAAAAAAACAATGTATTGAGAACATTTGTGTAATTTTGGAAATTAGTAAAAACCAAACTAGTTCTGTCTTAGAAAAATTGGTTCTTAAATAAGGTCTATGTTAGCGTTACCCTCCAACCTTTTCTAAGAACCTCAGGGAGTTCTAGAAAAGCTCTTGGGCCTAAAGTGGTTCCTTGGCAGCCTTCCTAATTGGCTTGGGAACATTTTTGGTGTATACTTATTACACTATTACATACTTGCGCTTATAATAATTACAAAATAAAAAATATATATATATTTATGCCACGAAACAGAGACGCACTAGGGAGATTTGTGAGACAACAAGTAGAAACTTTAGAAAACTCTCCTAGTTCGTCATTTTCTTCCATTCGTTCAAACACTCGCGATTCACCGAGACTTCCTGAACCACCCACGATGGCTCATGAAGATGAAGTCCAACCAAGAATTCTATAGGAATATTTACATCATACGCGTACAGCCACACCTTCAAGCATAATGTATCCCAACAATGTGCCAAATTTCCATTTCAAACCCAACATGATTAACCTCTTACCAACTTTCCATGGGTTGGAAAATGAGAGTCCGTACGTGCATATACAGGAATTCGAAGAGGTGGTAGCTACATTCAACAACTGAGCTGATGTCACCAACATTGTGAGATTGAAATTTTTTCCTTTCTCTCTCAAAGACAAAGCAAAAATCTGGTTGTATTCCTTAAGGCCTAGATCTATCGGAACATGGACGAAATGACAAAAGCATTCTTTGCCAAATATTTCGCGCCCCATAAGACTAGAAGCCTTAAGAGGCAAATCTCTACCTTCATCCAGAAAAACCATGAAACTTTCCATCAAGTCTCGAAGAGGTTTAGAGATTTGATAAATCAATTCCCACATCATGGATATGAAAGTTGGTGTCTGATAAGCTATTTCTATGACGATCTCACAACCGGACAAAGACAATTTGTACAAATAATGTGCAATGGCGAATTCCTTCGAAAATATCTCGATGAACCTTTCGAGTACCTCGACGATCTCGCTGAAAAATCCTACACATGGAATGGATCGAGTCCTATGGACAAGTCACGATCAACTAGAATCTACCAATTAAGGGAAGATGACAACGTCAAAAGCCAAATTGAATCATTGAGACAACAATTCGAGGCTTTTAAATCTCAAGAAGGTAGAGGAATCCATATGGCTGCAAAGGTAGAGACACGAGATCCATGCTTCATATGTGGAGGGACGGAACATCAACCGCAAGAGTGCCTAACTCTTGGTGAGTTAAGGGGAGGAAATGAGGAACAATCCAATGCTTTAGGGGATTACAAGAAGCCTAATAACCCTTTCTCAAACACTTACAATCCTGGTTGGCGGAACCATCCAAATTTCTGCTGGAAGGATTCAAACCAAGCATATGGGAGCCAATGGAGGTTGGAGCAGCAACAACCGCCAAAAGCATACATTGCTCCTCAAAATAACATGCAGTCAAGTAATTCTCTAGAGAATACTTTGCAAATGCTTGCGCAAACTCAAATAGCCTCAACTCAAGAGCTCAAATCTTATTTCACACAAATGGTAGAGGAAATGAAAGACATGAAAATCCAAATGACAGAGCTAAACACTACTTTGGCAATTCAAGAGCCTGGTAGACTTCCCGCTCAACCTCTAATCCATCAAAAAGGGCAACACGTAGCATAAACCTCCTCCTTTACAGATACAAATTTCAAAGAGGTTAATGCCATCTCTACTCGAAGTGGTCAAAGTACGGTTTCACCGTTAACTAAGACAACGAGTACGTCAATGCCCGCTCCAGATGATGATGTGCCAATAAGCATTCTAGAAAGGCACCCTTTCCTCAATCTTTGAAATCCACTGGAAAGGTACTGGAAAATCATGGTGAAATCCTAGACCTTTTAACACAAGTGAAGATCAACTTGCCATTGTTGCATGTGATCAAACAAGTGCCAGCTTACGCCAAGGTTATCAAGGATTTGTGCACCATTAAAAGAAAGCACCATGTCAAGAAAACTGCATTCTTGGTGGAACAGGCTAGTGCGGTAATTGACTGCAAGACACCGCCTAAGTACAAATATCCTGGTTGTCACACCATCTCATGACAAATTGGGGAGCAAGAATTTGGTCAAGCCCTTCTTGACATAGGAGCAAGTGGAAATCTCATGCCATATTCAATATACTTGCAATTAGGTCTAGGAGAACTCAAGCCCACATCTGTGGTGCTACAACTGACTAATCGACCAGTTAAGAAACCTCGGGGAATAGTAGAAGATGTTCTGATTCAAATTGAAAAATTATATTACCCTGTAAATTTTCTCATCTTGGACACTCAATCTGAAGTGAGTATAGAGTCCAAATTTCCCATCATTCTTGGTAGACCTTTCCTCGCAACAACAAATGAACTCATTAACTGTAGGAATGGTCTCATGAAAATCTCTTTCGGGAACATGACTCTAGAAGTGAATGTTTTCCATATTGGAAAACAACCACCTGATAACGATAAGTGTTTCCAATCATATTTGATCAATACACTTATTTCAGAAGAGGTCCAAGAAAAATACACGTCTAACCATTTTAATCATCTCTTCCAAATTTCAGAAAGTTCTGAGCTCGATGAGTCTAAAATCAACCCTGAAATCGTCAAACAATCACAGGCTAGAAAAACCATGTGTTGGAATCCAATCTTCGAGGAACTCCCTCAAGATCGAGAAACACCAAAACCATCCATTGAACAAGCTCCTCAACCAAAGTTGGCACAACTTCTCGAGGGTCTGAAGCATGTTTTCCTGGGAGCTGACAACACTTTTCCTGTCATAATATCATCCAAGATCAATGCCACACAAGAGCGTCAACTCATCAATGTGTTGTAAGAACAAAGAGACGCATTAGGATGGACAATAAATGACATCAAAGGTATTAGTCCTTTAATTTTCTCCCATCTCATTCAATTGGAAGACGGGGCTATACCACGTCCTGACACTCAAAGAAGATTGAACCCAATGATGAAGGAAGTAGTTAAGACTGAAGTCTTGAAACTTCTTGATTCTTACATAATCTAACCTGTTGTTGGCAGTAAATGGGTCAGCCCAACTTAGGTTGTTCCCAAGAAATCTGGGGTAACAGTGGTACAAAATGAAAAAGGGGAACTTGTTCCTACCAAGGTCACAACTAGGTGGCGCATGTGCATTGATTATAGAAAATTAAATGCAGCCACTGGCAAAGAACATTTTCCACTTCCATTCATCGATCAAATATTGGAACGTGTGGCAAGTCATCCTTTCTATAGTTTTCTTGATGGTTATTCAGGGTATTACCAAATCGAGATTGCCTTAGAAGATCAGGATAAGACCACATTCACTTGTCTTTTTGGTACTTTTGCCTTTCGGCGCATGCCATTTGGCATGTGCAATGCTCCAGCCACTTTCCAGCAATGCATGATGAGCATATTTAGTGATATGATCGAGAAATGTATGGAAGTATTCATGGATGATTTGACAGTCTTTGGAGATTCCTTTGAGTCAAGCCTTCTCAATTTAGAGTTTGTGCTTAAACATTTCAAAGAGAAGGGCTTGGTACTCAACTGGGAAAAGTGTCATTTCATGGTGCCATCAGGCATAGTCTTGGGGCATGTCGTGTCGGATCGAGGAATTGAGGTTGATCAATCAAAGATTGAACTCATATCAAATCTGCCCACCCCCAAGACTGTTAAAGACATTCGATCTTTTCTTGGGCATGCAGGATTCTATAGGAGGTTCATACAAAATTTCTCGACAATTGCTCAGCCATTGTCAAACCTCCTAGCAAAAGATGTTGTGTTCAGTTGGACACCTGAGTGTGAGGAATATTTCTGAACGCTCGTTGCAAAACTCACTTCTGCTCCTATCATTCCGCCACCAGATTGGAACTTACCATTCGAAGTCATGTGTGATGCTAGCAATTATGCTATAGGGGTCGTCTTAGGTCAAAGAAGGGAAGGGAAGCCCTTCGTTGTTTATTACGCAAGTAGAATTCTTAACAATGCTCAGATGAACTATTCTACCACTGAAAAAGAGTTACTTGTTGTAGTATTCGCACTTGACAAGTTTCATTCCTATCTGATTGGTTCACCTATCACAGTCTTTACGGACCATTCCGCCTTAAAATACCTCATTTCCAAAAAGGTTGCTAAGGCACGTTTAATTAGGTGGATCCTTCTATTACAGGAATTTGATCTGACCATAAAAGACAAGAAAGGAGTTGAAAACGTGGTAGCGGACCACTTATCTCGTCTTGAATATTTTGATTCCGCTGATGGCCCAGCCATTTGAGATGACTTCCCTGATTAACATCTCTTCGTAGTTACTAAGTTGCCATGGTACGATCATATCGTCAATTACTTAGTGACTAGCGAACTTCAAACTACATGGAGTGCACAAGATAAACGTAAATTTTTTGTCGAGGTTCGTAACTTCTATTGGGACGATCCATATCTTTTTAAGTATTGCCCCGACCAAATTATGAGACGTTGCATTCTAGATGATGAAATTTTTAGTGTCCTGAACTTTTGTCATAATGAAGCTTGTAGTGGTCATTTTTCTATGGAAAAGACTGCTGCAAAAATCTTACAATGTGGTCTTTATTGGCCCACTTTGTTCAAAGACACTATCAATTTCTGTCGATCATGTGAAAGGTGTCAGAAATTAGGTGCTCTCTCTTGGCGACATATGATGCCATTAAACCCAATTCTTGTAATAGAAATATTTGATTGTTGGGGGATAGAATTTATAGGACCATTTCCACCTCCTTCTTGCTACCTTTACATTCTCCTCGCCATAGACTATGTCTCAAAATGGTTGGAAGTTGTGCCTTATCGAAATAATGATAACATAACTGTTATGAAATTCTTAAAGGAAAATATGTTATCTAGGTTTGGCACACCACACGCTATCATAAGTGATCAAGGCACCCATTTTTGCAACTATTCTTTCGAGACCTTAATGCAAAAATATGGTGTAATTCATAAGGTTGCATTGCCTTATCACCCACAAACAAATGGCCAAGCTGAGTTAGCCAACCGAGAAATTAAGCAAATTTTAGAAAAGACGGTTAATCCTGACCGCAAAGATTGGTCCTCACGACTTCTCGATTCTCTCTAGGCATACCGCACTACTTACAAAACTCATCTTGGTATGTCTCCTTATAGGCTAGTCTATGGAAAAGCCTGCCACCTTCCTGTTGAGCTGGAACACAAAGCTTATTGGGCAGTTAAAAGCCTAAATTTTGATCTCAAGGTGGCAGGACTCAATCGTAAGCTTCAATTGTCAGAAATTGAAGTGTTAAGGAACGATGCTTATGACAACTCTACGATCTACAAGGCTAAAATGAAAGCGGTCCATGACAAGCAGGTCCTAAGAAAAGAATTTGAGCCAAACCAACGAGTACATCTTTATGACTCTCTTCTGCATATCCACCCTGGCAAGCTGAGATCAAGGTGGACTGGCCCATATGTTGAGAAAACTGTCTTTCCCAACAGGGTTGTTGAGGTCATAGACCCAACTGATGGGAGAGAATTCAAAGTAAATGGCCAACGACTGAAACACTATATAGAGAGGGTGACCAGGCCTGAAGAAGTCACTCTCGTGGAACTGGTTTACCAAGTCTGAGTAGTGTTCCAAATTGTTTGTACATAGGTTTGTTTTCTGTTTATTTCCCTTTTGTCATTTTATTTTATTTGTTATCATTTTGTATTTTCAGTTTTTCATGTTTTAGAGAATCAATATTCGGTTTATCACTCGACACTCGCTATCCAGGTGTTCTCTTTCCCTGCTCTTTTACATGTATTATATATTGAGACATTGAGGACACTGTCAGATTTTGGTTGGGGGTGGTGAGCATATTCATGCACATTCATGTTAAGTTTTGTCATATTAATATTTTCACGGTCAATTTTTTTTAAAATTACTCATTTATTCTTGCAAAATGTTACTATTGAGTCAATTTTTGTTATCTATATTACTAAGAGTTTCTCTAGAGTTACCTAATGCACAAGCCAAACATTGTGGTCAGATGGTTGTTAGTACATATTTGCTTAGAAATTTTCTACGTTTAAGAATCCATTATTTTGTGTGAGAGGTGAGACTTGAGAAAACAACTTTTAAATTTTTATTGATTCTTAGAAATGGTTATAATTATTTTGACAAGGTATTGTGGTATGAATGGATGATGTTTTAGGGATAATATTTTCTATAGAAAAATCTTATTAGAGAGCCTTTTATTATGTTCTTCATAAAAAAATGAAAAAAAGAAGAAGAAGAGGAAAAGAGAAAGAAAAAGAAATAGAAAAAAAAGGAGAAAGACATAAGAGCAATATTTCTATCATTATCAATTATGTTATCTCTTGTGTCCAAGGAAAAAAATGTGTGTTTATTAATTTCATGTTCTATTTTATGGCTCTAAGAATAAATGTAAAGATTGTCTATTTAACTTAGAATCCCAAAAAATTGGTTTTGTGGAACTCTTTAAGGTGGTTGTCCTAATAGTTTATCTCCTATCTTCATTTCAATAATTATTTAAGAGTTTGTCCTTAAAATATACCCATTTGATGAGTGCTTACTTCTTTTCCAACTCCATGAGTGAAACCCTTAAACTTTAAATATTTTCAATTACATGAGAGGTTAATGGAGTTGAGACTTTTACTTGGCATAATTTCGAAGGATTTATGTGCTATGGTTTGCGATAAGAAGGTTCAAGTTTGGTGCACACACTCACAACTCTAGATTTATTCGAAGTAATTTTGATAACTCTTGTTGACTTGTTACTAACATTTTGTGATTATACTTAAGTTCTGTTATAATTTTTGACCGGAAATATATCATGTTGACATTTATTATTTCACATGAATTGCTGGAGACTAGCAATAAGCTGGTTGGGGGTTGTGATTAGTGCTCAAAAATATCATTTTATTAATTTTAAAGTTCAAAATTAATTAATTTTTAATTAATATTTTCATGGATTTATTGTAATATATTTTATATTTGAAAATATTAATTTTTGTTAAATTTTCAGGAAATAAAATGTATTTTTGACACAAACAAAAAGAAAGAATAAAGAAAAAAATATAATTGAAAAAATGATGATAAGGTGAAATAGGCCCAAAATCAAGCCCAAACAGCCCAGGCCCAAGCCTTCAGCAAGTGCCACACTGCCACATGGCAGCCTGCCATTTGCACAGCCAAGTCGTTCCTCCAGCAGGCGACATGCGTCCCGCCTGACGAAGCCGAGCCGAGTCGAACTGAGCCACCAGCGCCTGACGCGCCTGCCACACCTGCCACGTCGTCATGCCGAGCCAACCAAAAGGCGCCACATCGCCTTGCTATCTCCCACTCCACCAACATCATTTTTCTGCAAGCCAATCAATGCTTGACACATGGCCAACGTGTCTGCATCTCCCACTTGTCCCACTTTGCATCTAATTTGCAACCATTTTTCCCACTCTTTAGTACACGATTTTAACATATTTTGGGTCATTTTTTCACTATAAATAGAGGACCAAATGGAGTAAAAAAGTATTAGATTGGGGAATTAAGTGTGGAGAGTATAGTGAGTGAGAAAGCATTTTTGTTCTTATTTTTCTTTTATTAATTTTACATTACTTTGAGTGAAAACAATGCCTATTTTAAGCTAAATTCTCTTATGGAAAGGCTAGAGTGAAGTTCATGTTTCACATTATACTTTTAATATATTAATTGTTTATTTTGTTCTTCATTTCTATATCTTTGTTACAATTAAATTTAGTTTCTTGTAATTTTTATTCTAAATTTATTAGTGCCTTTTACATAAGTTTAGTCATGCTCTTCTTATGTAATTTAGGCTCTTAATTTAATTTAGGATATTTGCTATATTATATGCTTTTTACTGCATTCTGCCATTGGTATTTTATCTCTCTAAGGTATATAATATGATTGGTTTTTAAAGTTAGAAGTTAGTATAATTTAATTAAAGAACATATTTTAAAGTGAGGTTTATTATATATATTTTCCAACTATAATTAATGGTGTAGAATTATAGTTGAGTAGAATGAATCAATTTTATTAAAATATATATATGTTTGCATGAATGAAACTTATGCCTTCCATATTTTCTTTCTGATTCTAATTCCTCGATTTTATTTATTTAATGTTTTTATTCTTTTTCAAAGTTACATGATTTCAAAGTTTATTATTTCTGATATACTAATCTTTTTTTTTACTTGTATTTTACCTCTCTGTGGATACGACATAGCCCGATTACTACTGCGACCGCTTAAGAGTTATTGGGCGATATCACTCACTAAACACTAGGTTCATAAGGTCCTTGAATGCGGCATGTGCATTGGTGTGTCCAAAGGACATCACTACGAACTCATAGTACTCATACCACGTTTGAAATGTTGTCTGAGGTATGTCTGACTCCTTAACTTTGAGCTAATGGTGACCTGATCGGAGATCTATCTTGGAGAATATCGATGCTCCATGGAGTTGATCAAATAAATCATCGATCTTGGGAAGCGGATACCGATTCTTAATCATCACCTTGTTCAACTGCCGATAATCTATACACATTCTCATAAAGTCGTCTTTCTTCTTAACAAACAATATCGGGGCTCCCCACGAAGAATGACTCGATTTTATGAACTTTTCATCGAACAGCTTCTCCACTTGAACATGCAGCTCCTTAAATTCTGCTGGTGCCATCTGTTACAGAGCTTTCGAAATGGGCACCATCCTCAGAATAAGTTCTATTTCAAACACCACTTCTCGCTCCGGCGGTAGCCCGGGAAGGTCATCAGGAAATACTTTAGGATATTTGCATATGATGAGCACTTTATCTTGTTTTAACGTGCCCTCTTTATCCTTATCCAAGACATCGGCCAAATATCGAGTGCAACCGTCCCCTAACATCTTCCTCACCTTCATAGTGGAGATCATCGCGAATTTATTTTCCCTGGCTATGCCTTGGAACTTAAACAGATTCTCTCTTGCCAGTTTGAAAACCACTCTCCTCTTCTTACAAATCACTACGATGCCATACTTACGTAACCAGTCCATCCCTAATATTACATCATATTCTAGTAGGTCTAAAATCAACAGGTCCACTGTCAAATCTCGTCCCTCTACCAAAACTGGTACGATCTTACCAATGACTACACCAGCATATCTTCTATTGAAGGCAAAGACACCCCACATACACTATGCATAGGTTCAGGCATTCGATTCATTTTTTTGACAAAATAGTTAGCTACAAGAGAATGTGATGCAATAGTATCCACTAATGCATATGTAGAGGTTTGGGCAATAAAGATCTGACCTAACACCATATCAAATGGTTCAGATTCTTGGTTGCCTTGAGTAAGAGCGTAGACTCATGGAGGGGCTCCTATCTGCTTTTTTTGGTTGTTGCAACCTTTCCAGTTCGGTCTTGGGCAATTCTTAGCGAGGTGCTCTAGTTTTCTACAGGCATAGCATGCCCCCGCCTTACACTCACCCAGATGTCGATGACCACACTTATCACAAATAGGCTAGTACTCGAAATCACGCCTGGATTATTTATTGGAACCCCCGATCTGACTGTCAGATGGCCTTCCTTTTCTCTTGTTATTCCCATTGCTACTCGGCCTTGACCCTCCTTGTGCTCCAAAATTCCCTTTATTGCTGTTGGTCCTGGGGAAGAACCTTCCCTTGGAGCCACTCCAGTTAGCTTGGGTCTGACATGAATTGCCAGAGGTAAACTTTCTTTCTTCAAACTTCTGGGATTCCTTCTTTTCCAACCCAGACCAAGACTCTTGGTGAAGAGCTCGCTCCACTCCTTCTACATATGTTTCTGGGCAAGTCTTCCTAGTGTCCGTGAGTTTTTCGTTCTCTCCTCGAAGTCCTCTCATAAACTTGCATACTTTAGTTGATTCAGTACTAACCAGATCTGATGCAAAATTTCATAACTGATCAAACTTCCTGGTATATTCTTGGACCCTAGAATTCCCTTGCTTCAGAGTAGTAAAATCTACCACCTTGTGGTCAATCACGGTGCGGCTGTAATACTTGAAGTTGAACAAGACTAGGAATTCTAGCCATTCCATTTCGACCACATTATGACCCTTTTTTGCAGCATCCCACAAGATCTAGGAATCTTTTCTCAACATATAAATTGCACAAACCACCTTTTCATGTTCACAAACCATTGGGCCAACAGTACCTTCAAAGGTCGGTTGGTTTTGGCAACCAAACCGTTCAGAGATGGGTTTCTATTGGGCCACCCTTGGTGCCTCAAGCCATGCTTTAACCCATGCCCCACCAGACAGTGGATCTTGTTTCGCTACTTCAGCCGCAACTACTTCTGGTCTGTTCCAGTTGTTAGCCGGTGCTACTGGGAGGTGTTGAAGTAATGTTTGAAACATCTTTGTTTGGCGGGCATCAGAGTCCACATGCCTCTTATGGCCCTACTTGATGCGAGCATTCTGAGCTTCTATATCCCTACGGAGCTCCTCCATCTGAGCAGCAAGGTCAGGTCCTTGATTGCCTCCTGACCTCGACCATGGCCCCTCCCTCGGCCTCGACCTATGCCTCAGCCTCTACCTCGACCTCGGGCTTGGCCTACTTGAAATTTCGAGTTCATAGCTGGTTGCTATATTGGATCCTGTGTATTATTGACTGTACGACTTGCTTTGGGTTTGGTATTATGAGCCATGAAAAGTTCCTATATATCTAGACAATGACGAGCAATTAATAAAAGTAACAAGCTAGAACAACATACACATGACACTCTTTGCACAAGTGATCAATAACCAATCATAGAACTCAACCATTAGACAAAAGATTGCATTTAAACATATCAAACCCCAACATAAACAGTCAATGCAAAATCTGAAAGGGTTTACCAAAGTAAATAGGAAGGGAATATAACCCTAGTCGGGCTTGGGGTTTCTAGCATAGGACCCTTAATCAATAAGAAATACAAAACAAAGAAATTTGAAGACCATAGTGTTTTTCAGAAAAGATAATAAAATGAACGATCACTATCCTAATCGACACGCATGTCCCCATCCAAATCATCATCTGAACTCTCAGGTACTTCCTATACAATGCCATTCTTAGTTGCCTCATGTTCCTCGCCCTCAGCCGGATCCTCCTCGGAATCTTCTTCGGGATTTTCTTCTGGCTCTACCACCCTGCCTCTAGGTATGCTATCAACAATGGAGATAGGCCAATCTGTGGCCCAAATGCTAGCTTGATCTTCTTGCAGAAGTCATCACAATTCTCGCAAACTAGCCGCCTACATCTGTGACGGAACCATTTCTATGCGGAGTCTCTTAGAAAAGTTTTGGCATATCCCACTCTCAGTCGCTCGGGTGTGTTGGCCCTATAAAACACTTCATTCATGTAATGCATCCATTTCCAAATGGCACACCGAAGTCGTTGATCGTAGTCGAAGCGTCAAGGATTCTCATCATTAAAGAGTCTATAATAATTGATCCTAGGCGTAGGGATCATGGGTAGGATCCCTATCACAGGTCACCTATCTGAGGTATATTAGTCGTAACCTACAATTTATAGAATCGAGGTAAATAAAAGAAAGCAAGGAAACATATATGAAAAGACAATAATGTAATGACCCGACTAACATAAACACCTCGGACCATTAAAGACTACTAAGCATAACTATTATTTTGGAATACATACATAAAATCATAGAACTTTATTATAAAATTCCAAAATACGGGATCCCATTGTTATTACATAGAATCATAAGGAAAACAAAACATTTAATTAATTGTTCAAATACTAAATGTGGAAAAACATAAATACATAATTAAAAAAATAAGACTTGAAACAAAACGTCATCCTCAATCTTGTCCATCAGTCCATTCATTCACTTCTTGTCCAATACACATGCCAAAGCTGCCATGAATCCATCCTGCCTTCCAAGCTTATTTTCTTGCACCATCTAGAATGAAAAGCAATGAGCCTAATGCCCAGCAAGGAAAATCTACTAAAAAATATATCATAAATCATAAGTCTAAAGACATAAATCATAAAACATATGACGTAAAAACGTAAATCATAAAACATAGGACTACAATATTAATGGCCATTAACTCATTAACGTAGTATGTGATAGAAACCATCTAGGTCCTCTTGCTACTATTCGAGGTAGGTTTAAACACATTATAGTTGTACGCCCTGAATATCAACACATACTTTGTTGAGGTAGCTTGGGCAAAGTGAAAAAACAAAAAGCCATAACCAATGCGCCACGTGTTAACCATTCATCCTGGGAAATTTGGTACGACCCCCTAAACAAATAGCTCGAGCTGATGAATCATTTAGCAGCTTATCGCCTGGAGCCATTGTATAATCATTGCACCAAAAGACACAAGCTGGCTTTAAATTAAGCATGTTGTACATCAGAGGCCTGACATACCCTAGGATCTTTGTAAAGTTGACCACGCAATATAAATGTGCCTATAACAGACATCACGTGTCTGTTTAATTCCCAAATTCCTGGATACGCAATTTAAACGTGTGTGATCAGACATCACACGCCTGATTAAGGCCATGTGGCCCATTACCTTTTGTATCTGATTGATTAGACCACTGTAAAATTTAGATGTTAATCATCAATCTCACAGAAATGATGTGAAGGATCAAGAGATCACAGGATGACCCCAATTCCTACCCAGAGATCATTCTCCTATAAATACCATCTTGGGTAGTGCAAGGGGTTGGATTCTTTCTGTAATGCAAATACTCTGTAAAAATTGTAAGAGAGAGAAACAAGAATAATATTGACTCGTGGACTAGGGAGATTTTAATCTCCGAACCACGTAAAAAAGAGTGATCATTTTTCTCTTTGTAGTTGGCTTCCAACATCCTTGAATATTATCATTTTCTTATTACGGTTTATCATTAAGCACCAATCCATCCTAGTTATTCATATAATTCACTATTGGCGAAAAACCGCGTCAACAATAGTATCTGATAAACCATCTAGGTCCTCTTGCTACTATTCGAGGTAGGTTAAATCATAACTATAGTCTACGATAATGATAAAAGTCTTGGGATTTTCTTATTGGCTATCGAAGCAACTATATTTCCCAAGCAACTACAACATAAAACATATACATACATACTTACATACACATACAACACATAAACATAATTATAACAGATTAAATCTAATCTATTTTCCTCACAAAATCCGGGATATTGGTGACAAGAGCGGGATTGGAAATTCCTAAAACCAAACAGTAAGATCCATAAGTTTTCTAAAGAAATGGAGATGAAAAGAAGATCTAAACCATAAAGATAGAAACTTATCGAAAACCTTATGTATCAAGAAGAACTATAATGAAAAGATAAATAATAAGAGGAACAAGTTAGGATTTGGAAGAAAATGAAAAGAATAAGAGGGACTACAATGAACTGAACTTGAAGATACATAATACCTTAGATATATTAGAACTTCGATCTACACCTCAATACTGAAATATCACTCTGTCTTACTTCCCAAGTAATTAGAAAAGCTTAGATTGGAAAACTTTTAACCCCAAAACCCTAGTGTTTCTCTCTAGAATGAACTTAGCAGCTTTGAGGCTCTGAAGAATGCTTGAATGATGAAGCAAAAGGCTGAATGAAAGGTCCTATTTATAGAGTTCAATGAGTGAAACTAAATCCTTCTAAAATGAATAAATAATTTAATAAAATTTGAATTTTCTGTTCAACAGATGCACAGAACTCGGTCAAAAATGTTCAAGAGCAAGTCCAAGTGGTTGAGGGTTATTTCTAGCTTGGATTCCACAGATTTTCAAACTATGCTGAAGGAGCCGATATATCACCCCCTATAGGCAATATATCGCCTCCCCCTTAGTCCCGAGTCTCTGTGTTTTCGTTCGAGCAAAGTCAATGTGTTTTTTGTATCACCCATAAGCGATATATTGACCCCTATAGCTGCAATATATAAGCATATACTGATATCATCAAACAATTTTTTTGCACACTGTTAGCACACTTGAATTTGTTTAAACCACTTTGACTGAGTAAAACGTGATCCTAACAACTGAGGAAAGGTTCTAGACTTCCTAGATTTATCCTTTATTAAATTATTCATCTAAAATCCTTAAATCCATAATGAACATGCATGTCACAAGTGTCACGTTCTTAGTTATTCTATCTAAACCTTCGGTTAAAATAAATATCATTTTTAGGACCAGCTATATTAATCAAACCCTATGATAAAATTAATATTTCTATACTATAGGCTAAACTCATAAAGTCCCTAACTATCTCTATGAGTTTCTAACTAAATCCCTACTTGAACATATAACCACGAAAACTAAAAATACTACAATACAAGCTACTACTATCTAGCTAAGTAAAATTTCGAGATAATACAAATACTTACAGTGAGTGTCGGTTTATCATTGCGAATATACATTTGGGTTTGTCTATAGAACCAGTTAAGCCTGGTGCTCTGATACCAACTGTAACGTCACGTAAAATTCCTTAACATAATTTGTGAAAAAACATAACCGTTTGTTAAAAAATAAGGTAACCGAAAATCCATATAAAAAAAACTTTTCAAAACATGCAATAGTTCGGAAGTATGCGCATAGTTAAAAGTGAATTACAATGTCATAATTTAAAAACATTCAACATGCCCAAAATAAAATCTTAATTATCATATAGGTTCTAGTCCCCAAAACATAAAATTTACAAAAGGTCGGTCCACATGCACATCCTCGCAGATAAACTCTAGCGCTCACTGATCCACTTTACCTTTGAGTTTACTTAGAACACGAAACAACTAGGTAAGCCAAATGCTTAGTAAGAACAACTTAACATAAATAACCACATAAACGGAGCAAGAACTTAAACAACCTGTAACTAGCTTGATAACAAACCAAGAATAGGATTCTACTGAAACCAAACCCTAACATACAATTTAAGAACGTACGAACATTCTGGCAAACTTATGGTCTTACCTCATCCCCAAAATTCATATCCTGAAAATACACCTGCACGGAGAACATCCTAGAGCATACATACAGTCTTAACTAGTAACATACATAGCATTTTTAACATACTTAACGTTCTTATCTTGCATACTTAATTTTCTTACATACACGTTAATCTTAACATACATACTTACGCATTAATCTTAAGATAGATACTTACTTACTCATTAATCTCAACATACTTACTTAGGGTTTCAGAGGAACAATCGAACATAACTTAACATACCTTACTATAGCATCGACGGGTGTAAACTAGTTACACTGGTTACCAAAACTCCTAGAAGAATTTGACGTACTATCTTAGTCATGGAGATTTGATTCCGAAATCAACTTACTTATGTGTCACGGAGTTAACTGGACTCTTATGTCACAGGTGTTAAATCGAACTTCTTACATATTGTGGTGGCCAACCAACCTTAGTTACATAGTCACCGATGGCGAACTAGTTTCTTACTTAGTTCCCAGTGGCTAGCCGGAGTTCATAGTCGTTACCGTAGCTAGCCAGCCTACTCACCTTAGTCATGAGTATGCGAATCCTCTAGGACCACGGTCTTGAGTAAACCTTCTAAGACTAGTTCTAATTATTAACTTATATCTTAGTTCTCTAAACTAGTCATGATCGTGATGTAGCCAAACAAATCATAAGTTGTCTTATCCTGATTCCTTAGAGCTTGCTTGCGGAAATCTTATATCCAGAAGCAAGCCATCCAAAATTTGCTCTAGGGTTTGCTCTAGGGTTTACCTCTTTCAAAATTTTCCTTCTAAGCTTGCATGCATGTAGATGATGGTACTCAACTTGGAGATCCGACTAGTAAGGCTTCTCTTGAACCCTAGAATACAAGAACAATACCATGCATGACTTTTAGATCACATGCATTCACAAGGAATTCTAGGGTTTCCGGTTTGAATGAGAAGGAGAAGAATGAATTGTTAGTTTATTATTATTATTATTGTGGTGCACGTGGATAAATAGGTTTGATTATATTGGTTAATTAAATAAAAATTATTTAATTAATAAATTGATAGGATGTAATATATATATATATATAAATAAATACAAATGTGATCCTCTCTCGCCAACATAATAGACACTTATAACGATATATCACATTAAGAAATTCTTTACTTTTCTCTCAACCATGAAAAGGGGCAATAGGGAGAAATCATGTACTCATCAAAAGGAATTAGTTTTCATCAAAATATCATGGACTGAGGTATGTAATTCATCTCTATGTTAATGTTTATATGAAAATTATATTATTCTAAGATCTTTCGCATTAATTAAAGTTTATATTTAGGGGTTGTTAAATTTACATTGTGTAATGAAATATGTAACAATTGGTATCAGAGTCAGGTTATTAAACATATGTTTTTCCATGAAGTTATTTATTGTTCATGAATTTTTCGGCTACAAAATTTATTCATGATGTTTATGATTATAGGAAGAATTAATGAATATTTGTTGTTCATATATTCAATGTGAATGACTTGATTATGGAGTAATATTTTGAAGTTTTGTTTCTGTGTCAAAATCTGCACAATTGATTTTACGATACTTATGATTCTAAAAAGATATTTTGAACTTATTTTTAGGAATGGTAGTTATTTTGAGGAGGGACTAATTTTATTTTATTATTATTATTTTATTTAAAAAAAGTAATTTGAAAAGATGATATGTCACATCTATTAATTTAGATGGGACCAACTAACTTTTGACCTCCTTTCTTATTTTTTTTAAGGGTGTTAGTATATATATAAATGGATGGGTATGGATTTATATTAATAATTTTTATATATACATATGTACACTTTTAATGAAAATTATTTACGTTTTTTAACAATTTATATATATTTATATAAATAGTTTTTTAAATATTGGGTAAAGATTGGGTTTGTCTAATAAATTTTAAAAATTATAGTAGACCTAAATTAATTTTATGTTCACCCAAATTAATTCAATTAATATGTTAATTTTTGTATAGTTAACATTTAAACTAATTATGTTTTCTAATTAATTTAATATATATATATTATGATTAATTTGTTAGTCAGCAAAGTGATCAAATTAGAATGGTTTATAGATATAAAATTAATTAATATTCAATTACCTATGATTAAGTGATGCTTTGATGACATGAATATATGTAATGGGTAAATTGAATTTCAGTGATTATAAAATATTTAGGGATCGCCTAAAGATTGATTAGTTATTTTATAATTATGGTCATGAATGTGGTTTATTTATATAATTAGTTTTGTGTGTTTTGTATATCCAAAGATTACAAACATATATGATTGAATTACCAATTATTTATAATTATAAGCTTGAGCATCAATTATGATTACTTTGTGAATTGTTATATCACCAAAGGAGAATTTCAATGTATATATTTTTATGTTACTGGATCTGTATTATATTTTATGTATTAACGTACAAGTATTATGTAAGTTTGCGGCAATTTCTACAACCCCCCTTCATTCTCAAGCTCCGTCTATTATGAAGTTCAATGGGCTCAACTTTTCTGAATGGTCTGAACAAGTTCAATTTCACTTAGGTGTTTTTGATCTTGATTTAGCACTTTTAAGTGATAAGCCTACTGCTATTGCTGAATCTAGCCGTTCTGAACAGAAATCTCTCTATAATGTATGGGAAAGATCAAACAGATTGAGCCTACTGTTTATTCGAATGACGATTGTAGATAACATTAAGTCCACAATTCCTAAAACTGAAAAATGCGAAGGAATTTACGGAATTTGTGAAAATATGTCTCATTCTATAATACAGCTGATAAATTAGTTGTTGGGACACTCATGGGTACATTGACCACCATGAAATTTGACGCTTCTTGTACCATGCATGAGCAACTTACGAGTATAATTAATATAGCAACAAGATTGGGATCCATGGGAATGAAAGTGGATGAAATTTTTCTTGTGACTTTTATTATTAACTATTTGCCTTCACAGTATGGTCCATTCCAAATAAATTACAACACAATTAAAGATAAATGGAATGTGACAGAATTGCAAACTTTGCTAATTGAAGAGGAAGCAAGAATGAAGAAACAAGACCTTCATTTAATTAATCTCATGGGACATCAAGGAGCTAAAAAGAAACATGTGAAGAAAACTTTGAAGGGCATTAAAGGACCATTGAAATCTTGTGAGTCGTCTATCCAAGCTCAGGAAAAGGAACATAAAAGAAGTGGATGTCACTTCTGTGGAATGCCAGGACACCACAAGAAGGATTGCGGGCATGGTTTGAAAGAAAAGGCAAGTCTAGTGCTTATGCATGTTTTGAATCAAATTTTGTTCAAGTTCCTTATAATTGTTGGTGGATTGATTCTAGTTGTACTACTCATGTTTCTGATACGGTGCAGGGATTCCATATGACCCAAACCATAAAGGAAAATGAATGGTTTGTGCTTACGGAAACCGAGTCAAAGCTCATGTTGAAGCCATTGGAACTTTTTGTTTGATTTTAGACATTGGACATCATTTAGATCTTTTGCAAATTCTTTATGTTACTTCTTTTCTTGCAATTTAATTTCATTGTCAAAAGTTGATATAGTTGGATATTCTTTTATGTTTGGAAATGGATGTTTTAGTTTGTTTAAACATAATTGTTTGATTTGTTCTGGTGTCGTTTGTGATGGTTTAGAAAAATTAAAGCTTGATAATATTTTTGCTGAGACTCTATTAACCTTGCATCATAATGTTGGTATTAAACATGGTTTAGTAAATAAAAGTTCAACTTATTTGTGGCATCAACGTTTGAGTCATATATCCAAAGAAAGGATACAGAGGTTAGTGAAGAATGAAATCCTTTTGGATTTAGATTTCACTGATCTTAGTATATCTGTGGATTGTATTAAAGGAAAACAAAGAAAACATACAACCAAGAAAAAAGCCACAAGAAGCACACAACTCCTTGAACGTATACACACTGATATTTGTGGAGCATTTGACGTTCAATCTTTTAGTGGAGAAAAGTATTTTATCACCTTTATTGATGATTATTCACATTGTGGATATATCTATTTGCTTCATGGAAAGCCTTAATCAGTAAATACCTTAGAGGTGTTTATTGATGAGGTTGAAAGACAATTAAGCAGAAAGGTAAAAATTGTCAGATCAGATAGAGGTGATGAATATTATGGAAGGTATGATGAAGCTGGGAAACGTCGAGGTCCATTTGCTAAATTTCTTGAAAAGCTTGGCATAGTGGCTCAATACACAATGCTTGGAACACCTTAACAAAATGGTGTGGTTGAAAGGCATAGCTATACATTAATGGATATGGGTAGAAGTATTTTAAGCTATTCATCTTTACCCTTATCGTTGTGGATGCATGCTTTGAAAGCTGCTACTTATTTGTTAAACAGGATTCCTTGTAAGGTAGTTCCTAAGACTTCTTTTGAACCGTGGATAGGAAGGAAACCTAGTTTGAGACACCTGCATGTTTGGGGTTATCTAGCAGAAGTAAAAATTTATAACCCACTTGAAAAGAAATTGGATTCAAGAACAGCTAGTGGATTTTTCATTAGTTATCCAGAAAAATCAAAAGGGTATAGATTTAATTGTCCTAGTCATAGTACAAGAATAGTTGAAACTGGAAATACCATATTCATTGAAAATGGCGACATTAGTGGGACTACAGAACCATGAAGTATGGAAATTCAAGATGTAAGGGTTGAGATTCTTTTACCCAAGACTTCTACTCATGTTTTTGTTCCCAGAATTACTCAAAATTTTGACAATTTACAAGAACAACAAATAAATGTTGAAGCTCCCAATAATGAAGTTGTTATCATTATTGTCGTTTATAACCCACTTGACAATTTACAAGAACAACAAATAACTCCATTTTAGTGTCGTTTTAGGATGTGTTTTTGTGGTAATATTGAGTTTTTTTGTTTGTTTTGTGCAAGATTACGCTTGTGTGTTGTCTTTGTTGTTGGTAGGTGCTATGAATCATGAGTTAAATGTTAAAAGAAGAGGAAATGGTGGAAAAATGGAGCTTTTCGTGGTTATTTGATTCAAATGGGTGTTAAGGATAAGTTATAATAAGATTTTGAGGAAGGAAGGATTTAAAAAGGTTAAAATATGAAAAAAAAAATAGAATTGGAGTCGCAACACGGTCTTAAGGCCCGCGACTATAGAAAAGTCAGAGGTTGCGGGTTTGCAACTTGGTCAATACAGTCGCGGTGCTAGTAGAAGTCAGAGGCAAACCTAGGAAGCACATCAACACACGGTCCGCAACCTGGTTGAAGAGAGTCGCATTGCCTGATGGGCCTAACCAGATGCTGAAGTGCTTAAAGAAGACATGAGTCACGACCTAGGAAAGGCCAAGTTGTGGCCCGCCTTTGAAAAAAAGAGGAAATCATTATTTTAGTATAAATTCAAAGTTTAGGCATAATTAGGTTAAGGTCACATTTCTAATTACGAATTTAGAGAGCAAATTTGATTCTGAGACATTTTTTCTGCACGTTCATGTTTTTGAATAATTATTTTGTTGTTTTAGTCATGTTTGATATGGACTAAATCCTCTATCTAGGGGTTAATATAGTCGCGTGGATTTCTATTTAATGTTATTATGATGTTCTATTGATTCGTCTTTTTATTCTAATCTATATAATGTTTGCTTAATGCTAGTAAATATCCGATCAATATTTTCTTGATTTATGGTTTTGATTCAAAATTCAAAAGATGTGAATTGAATATGCTATCGTTATATAGACATAGATTACATATTGGAAAAAAAATACATGTATGACTTGTGTAGCAATTAAGTTTCTATGCTTAATGCCTCCTATGTGTTTAAGTTTATCACAGAGATGTAGAAAACCTGCATATAGGTTGAGATCTTATATCTTGAAAATGAATAGGAATCGATTTTTGTTAACCTGTTATTAGAATAAGAAGAAAGAAATTTAGAACTGTTTAGTAAAATAATAGAATGAAAAGTTGATGAAGTTAATACCCTCGGTCTTTTTATTATTGATTTTCATCATTTGACTAATTGATTTGTTTATAGTTATTGAAATTGTGCTTGCAATTAGATTTATTCATCTTAATTTTACTTGCCAAATAGAAAGTAAAGAGTAATTATTGGTAATTGGGTTATAGTCTCTGTGAGAATGATTCTTATTTACTATCTATAATACTTGAATCGATTTCATATACTTGCGTATCGTAATTTATCGATCAAGTTTTTGGCGTCGTTGTCAGGGACTTAATATCCAATATCAAAATTAATTATTTTTCTTCTACTTTGGTTTTTTACTTTAAGTACTCATTCGGATTGTGACCGTATTGTGTTTAAGGAATTATTGGTATATGCGGGGAAGTAGACAAAAGGAACTCATACCGATAGATCTTTAAATTGAGAGAACGTGCAGACAAAACAGAAAGATAAAGAAAAGGCTGGATTCTACCATGGCTGACCCACCATTGATAAATTATGTACTCCCTACTGTTACAGGGATACATTCAAGTATTCGTCCTCCTACTACAGAGGCGAATAATTTTGAGATAAAACCCTCGATCATTCAGATGGTACATAATTGCGTCCAATTTGGGGGATTACCAAATGAGGATCCAAATATCCACATCACCAACTTTTTAGAGCTATGTGCAACATTCAAAATGAATTGGGTGAGTAATGATGCTGTTAGATTAAGATTATTCCCATTTTCGTTAAGAGACAGAGCTAAGAGTTAGATGAATTCATTACAAGCCAACTCTATTGTCACTTGGGAAGACTTGGTTCAAAAATTCCTAGGTAAAGATTTTCCTCCTATGAAGTCAGCCCAATATAGAGGATAAATTAATAACTTTCATCAGTTGGATGGCGAGTCTTTATATGATGCGTGGGAATGTTTTAAAGAGTTGCAAAGGAAGTTCCCACATCATGGAATAGAGAAGTGGCTACAGGTGCACACGTTTTACAATGGTTTGGGGGGAAATACATAGACAAATATTGATGCATCATCAAGAGGAGCGTTTATGATAAAAAGTGCTAATGAAGCTTATGAATTACTGGAAGAGATGGCCATGAATAATTACAATTGGCCCATTGAGCGTGAGAATAAGAAGGTGGCGGGAGTCTTAGAGGTCTTGACTGCTCAATTAACATCTCTAACCAATCAATTGCAGCAGAATAACCTCGTCGCCCAAGCAATGCAAGTACGTAATGTAATGCGTTGTGAGATTTGTGGGGGTCCGCATTCTTATGAGAAATGCCCAAGCATTGCTATTTGCTCAACAAATGTGCACAGTATGCCTTTGGAATAGGCACATGCTATTGGTAACTTTCCAAGACCTGCACCCAACACTTACACAAATACATATACTCCTGCATGGAATAATCACCCCAACCTGTCTTGTAAAAATAACCAAGGTTTACAACCACAGTATCCACCTCAACACCCACCTCATGAACTGACTTATGGACTACACTCTAGGATTTATTATGATCCAAACCCACACCCATCTCATCCACCACCACATCCTCCAATAAACTCACCAACAACTCAGCCAGACCAATTAAATAAATTAATGACAGATACAAGGTCTTCAATCAGGAATTTGGAGACACAAATGGGTCAGTTGGCTAGACTACTTTCAAGTAGACAGCAAGGGATTTTGCCTAGTTCCACATAGGTAAATCCCAAAGAGTAATGTCAAGCTGTCACTTTGAGGAGTGTTACTAAGTGTGATGGGCCTATAGTAGATGACAAGAAAAAAAAGATAGAGGATCGACATGTAACTAGTCCAACACAAAAGGAGGTTACTGAAAACCTTGCAAAGAAAGAGAATTCCAAATACACCGAGCCTACACCAAAGACTCCTTATCCTCAACAGTTCCGAAAGGCCAATCTTGAAAAACAATTCTCCATATTTCTCAAAGTATTTAAGAAATTTCACATTAACATTTCTTTTGCGGAGGCTCTTGAACAAATGCATAGTTATTTGAAGTTTATGAAAGAGATATTATCTAATAAGAGAAAAATGGAGGATTATGAAACAGTGGCATTGACAGAAGAATGTAATGTAATTAGTCAAAAGAAACTTCCTCAAAAGTTAAGAGATCCGGGTAACTTCACTATGCCTTGCACCGTTGGGAACTTTCATTGTGGGAGGGCTTTATGTGATTTGGGTGCAAGCATTAATTTAATGTCGCTGTCCATATTTAGAAGACTTGGTTAGGGGGAAGCTAGACCCACTACTGTTACTCTTCAATTGGCTAACCGTTCACTAACACACCCCAGAGGTATTATAGATGACGTTCTAGTAAAGGTACATAAATTGATCTTCCCAGCGAATTTCAATGTTTTAGATATGGAGGAAGATGAGGACGTGCCTATTATATTGGGAAGACCATTTTTAGCCGTGGGACAAGCTTTGATAGATGTCCAGATAGGTAGTTTTTAATGTTTTTAAAGCCTTGAAATATCCTTCAGCTAGTGACAATTGTTTCAGTATTAGTGTATTGGAGGAACAAGAGGAAGGGGTAAAGTCTATTGAGGATCCACTTGAGTTGAGTTTGGTTGCAAGTCCAGAAGAGTGTGATGGTACTGTAGCCAGTGAATATGTTAAGTGGTTGAACTCATCAGGGAAAATTTATAAGAAGAAATATGAGGATTTGGGGATGTGCCTGAGAGGCCTCTCCCATCTATTGAGAAGCCACCGGTTCTTGAGTTAAAGACATTCCTTGATAACCTTAGGTATGCATATTTTGGTGTGAACAACACACTACCCGTTATTATTTAAGCTTCGTTGTCTCTGATTGAAGAAGAGAAGCTACTTAGGGTGTTGAGGGCTCACAAGCTAACAATTGGGTGGTCTTTGGTAGATATTAAGGGTATAAGCCCTTCAACGGTGATGCACTGTATATTAATGGAGGAGGATAGTAAGCCTAATATCGATGCTCAGAGAAGGCTTAATCCTTCAATGAAGGAGGTGGTAAGGAAGGAAATCCTTAAATGGTTGGATGTAGGGGTAATTTAACCAATATCTGACAGTGCATGGGTTAGTCCTGTTCAGGTAGTCTTGAAGAAGGGTGGCATGGTGATGATTAAGAATGATAATAATTAACTGATTCCAACTCGTAAGGTGACGGGGTGGAGAATTTGTATATACTACTGTAAACTAAATAATTCAACAAGGAAGGACCATTTCCCCTTCCCTTTTGCAGATCAGATGTTGGACAGATTGGCAGGCCATCCTTATTATTGTCTCTTGGATGGGTATTTAGGATACCATCAAAATTCTCATAGCACTAGAAGATCAAGATAAGGCCACCTTCACGTGCCCTTATGGAACATTTGCATTTCAAAGAATGTCGTTTGGGTTATGTAATGCTCCACCAACATTTCAGAGATGTATGATGTCTACCTTCTTAGACACGGTGGAAAAAGGTATAGAGATCTCCATGGATGACTTTTAGTCTTTGGGGCCTCTCTTGATGGATGTTTGGCTAATTTGGAGAGGGTTTTGGAAAGATGTGAGGAGTCAAATTTAATATTAAATTTGGAGAAATGTCACTTTATGGTGTCCTAAGGAATAGTCTAAGGCCACAAAATTCACGCCATGGTATTGAGGTAGACAGGGCCAAGATATCTACAGTAGAAAACTTACCTCCACCGGTGTCTGTTAAGGGGGTTCGTAGTTTTTTTGGCCATGTTGGATTTTATAGGAGGTTTATAAAGGACTTTTCGAAGATTTTGAAGCCCTAATCTACTCTACTTATGAATGGTGTGGCGTTTAACTTTGATGTTGAATGTGTAAGGGCATTTAACACACTGAAGGAGAAATTGGTATCTGCTCTGATTGTTGTATCACCGAATTGGGAACATCCTTTTGAATTGATGTGCGATGCAAGTTATTATTTTGTGGGAGCGGTTCTGGGACAGCGAGTTGACAAGGTATTCTGAATGATTTATTATGATAGTTGATCCTTGAATGATGTTCAATTTAATTATGCAACTACTGAGAAGGAATTACTTGCCATTGTCTTTGCGTTCAACAAGTTCAGGCCATATTTAATTGGTAATAAGGTGATTGCCTACACAGATCATTCTCCTATTAAGTACCTTATGACCAATAAGGACGCTAAACCTCGCTTGATTAGATGGGTCCTATTATTGCAAGAGTTTGATATGGAAATTCGTGACAAAAGGGGAACATAAAATCTAGTTGCAGATCATTTATCTAGATTGGAAAAAGGAGAAGAGCCTAATGAGAAAGGGGAACAAATTGATGAAAACTTCTGGGAAGAAAAATTATTTTCCATTGAAAGTGAAGAAAAGCTACCATGGTTTTCTAATTATGTCAATTATTTGGTAGCTAAAGTTGTGCCTCCGGACATGTCAAGGAAACAACTCAAAAAGTTCTATTCGAAAGTCAAGCATTATTATTGGGATGAGCCTATTCGCTTTTGTCATTGTGCTGATCTAGTAATTATAAGATGTGTCCTGGAAGAGGAGATGATTTCCATTCTCATTCATTGCCATACTTTACATTGTGGTGGTCACTTTGGAGGAACAAGGACAACAACAAAAGTTTTGAAATGTGGGTTTTATTGGCCTACATTATTTAAAGATGCTAATGCCTTTCTCAAGAGTTGTGATCATTTCCAAAGGATCGATAACATATCAAGAAGAGATCAAATGCTGATGACTAGAATGCTGGAAGTTGAGTTGTTTGATGTGTGGGGAGTAGATTTTATGGGGCCTTTCCCATCATCTTATAATAACAAGTACATTTTGTTGGTAGTAGATTATGTTTCTAAATGGGGGGAAGCTGCAGCAACTCCTACTTATGATGGTAAGGAGGTACTTAAATTCCTTCATAAAAATATTTTTACTCGGTTCGGGACTCAGAGAACAATTATTAGTGACAAAGGAAGTCATTTATGCAACAAGTCATTCACATCTCTATGTGCTCGTTATGGAGTTCATCATCAAAAGGCCTTGTTATATCATCCACTTGCCAATGGTCAAGCAAAAGTGTCAAATCGGGAGATAAAATGAATCTTGGAGAAGACTGTAAATACATGAAGGGAGGATTGGTCGAAAAAGCATGATGATTCACTGTGGGCATATCGCACAGCCTTCAAGACTTCGATTAGTATGTCACCGTATTGACTGGTGTTTGGAAAGGCATGTCATTTACCGGTCCGCGACTTGAGCTTATAAGTTGTTGCAATAATTGAAGTAAGAGAGCATCGGGTTCTGGAAGAGGAGGTGGGCCGCGACTTGCTGTGGCTGGGTCGCAACGCCTGCAAAATAGAAATTGGAGAAAAAATCAGGTGGGCTGCAACTTGATAGTGCTGGGTCGCGGCACGCCTCCTTCAGAAACGGGAAAATTTAGTATAAACTCATTTTTTCTCAAGTGATAACCCTTATTTCGAATTTTTCCTCCTTTAAACCCAATTTTTTTCTTCAGAATCTTTCTCATTTTCCCATCTTCCTTCTTCTTAAAACAACCATAATGCCAAACCCACAACTTCATAGATTCATATTCCCTTCTTTCTTTCTTCTAATCCGAACACTACATAGTTCTTCAGAATCTCTCTCATTTCTGGCATTGAAGAGAGGAGTAGCATTCGAAGAGTGGGAAATCTCAACAACTCAAAGGCACATAAGTCTCTAATTTTTAATGTTCTTAAAGTTTCAGGTTGAAGTAATTTTCTACTAGATAGACCAAGTAGTTCATTGGAATTTTGGGATACATTTTTAGTATATATTGTGTTCTTTGAGTTAGTATTATTGGGGTGTTAATTAGTTAAGGGAAGTAAGATAAATTAGCGGAAGTGCTGCATAATTTTTGTAGTAGTATTTGGTTCATTGTGTTATTATGGGACCAAGAAAACAACCAGCTAGGGCTGCTTCATCTAAAAATGCAAATCGCCCTTCCACATCCTGCACCCAACCACCACAACCAAAGCCACCCTCACCACCACCACCACCCCTCCTCAGGAGTTTGACCTTACTCAATTCATTAGTTAAGATGCCTTTGACCATTATCAAAGGTTGTCTCAACGTTAATTAATTCAAGAAAGAGGGATGGAATATAAAGATCGGCCATATCCTCAGGAAACATATAAGATAATTCGAGCTAAAATTAAAGGTCGCAATTAGCAAAGTTTTGTGGACCATTGAATGACCATGGCCTATTGCTCTAAGGTTTATGAATTTTATGGAGCGGTAAATAGGAAGGCCTTTGTGAGAGGGGTTTCGGTGGAGTGCCATATTGATAATATTGATGCATTATATGGATTACCACTGTTGTCATCGGAGGAGGATGAATATTACCAAATGGCCTATTATAGCGAGATTGATTGGACTGATGTGGCTGAAACCTTAGGCATTTCTGGCGTTAGTTTTGTAATGCAAGATGGACAACCCAAGCATTTTAGATGGTTTCAAATGAATAAGGTGGCGAAGGCTTGGACTATTTTTGTGAGTGTGAGGCTTCTACCCAACACTCACTAATCTGAAGTGGGAACTGATCGGTGTCTTCTTGTCTATGCTATAATGAAGGGACTCTCCGTGGATATTGGACGAGTTATACGAATTAGCATCTGTGACTTATGCTGAATGACTACCATTGCTGGTTTGGGGCTTGTATTGATGATTACCGATTTATGTGAGGTGTGGGAGGTGCCTAAATATCCTAGTTATATTTATAGGAAAGCAATGGGGCCCATTTCTTGAGCTTCTGTGTCTAAATTCAATGCACCATCTTTGGAGCCACCTACAACACAACCCCGCCAAATGAGAGTTGAAGAAGAAAAAGATGTTGCTAATGCACCTGCCCATGCCAATGTTCAACAAGAAGAATCAATGGTAGCCGAGGAGGAGAGGAGGGGAGCTTATCCTCAATTTCTGGCAATTGAGGCCCCACCAGATCCGCAATTGGCACGATTGGATTACATCATCAGGAAAAACCAACATACCCATAATTAGTTGGGGGAGCTTCACGATTATCATCTTGCTTAAGTGGACAAGCAAAATGAGTTTGTTTATTGGTGGTCTAACTGGGAGGAGGACAAGCATTATTTTTCTTATCCACCACCATGGCACCCTTTCGAAGACCCACCACTATTTTGACATGATTCGTAGCAAGTAAGTTTTCTTTCTTAACTTATTTTTAAACATTGGAGACCATGTTTAGCTTAAGTTTGGGGGAGGGAGCTTATTTTCTGTTCGTTTTGTTTGTGCTGTTTTGTTGTGCGTTTGTGTGTCTAGTTTGTGTTAGTTGTTTGGTGTAGAGTTTTGTTTTGGTGTGTAGTGAGTCCAACATGAATGATTGTTGACAACAAGTGCCAATGAGAACAAAGGGAATGTTATGAGTATAATCAAAAGAAAATAAAATGTGAAAAAAAAATTGTGTGCTTGATTGAACACTCTGTTAGGTCACTTTAGTTTAGGCAACATTTGATGAGTATCTTGTCATGATGTTTAAATTGATGTTTTTGATATTGATTATTATTGTTGGAATTGGTTGGTGCATTGATGAATGGAAAGTGGAAATTATTTTGTACACTTTCTTACTTGTTATTTGAGGCGAAATAATATATCATGTATGCTTAGGAATATGATTTAGGCTATCATTTGGACCGTTTAAGCTTTTCTAGCCAACCTGAAATTAATTGATCCTTTGATTAACCTTTTTTGAGCTTAACATTGTATCTTTTTGTTCTAAACCACTATTTAAGCTTAATATTTGAAATATGGTTAGATATCTATCCCTAATATACTATGAGCACATGATTGAAAACAAAAATTTACGGGGATCGATTTGTAATGGGGTTTAATTGTGAATATAGTGGGATTAGAAAATGAAAAGTGCAAAAGATTAGAGAGAGTATACATTGAAAAACAAAACCTACTACACTCCCAATATGGATATCTAAAAGAATCATGTTTGGGGGAGTGTAGTTATCATATGCAAAATAATTTTTTTATATCTTTCTCTAAATAATATCTAGAAAGGGGATTATGGGGTTATATATACTATGGGAGTAAAGTCAGTGATTTTTGGTCATGTGCTTAGAGTATAGTGAATTTAAAAATTACTTTCTCATCTACCTTTACCTAAGCCATCATTGAAAGCCTATATAAGTCCTATTGATTCTTATTCATATCATGATTTATATTAATGGAGAATAGCAAGTAAGTGAGCCTATGGAATTATTTAGTTTGAATGGATTGATTGGAAATAATTTAGCTATCATAATTGATTTCAAATATGTTTATTTAATGATCATGAGTTGGTAATCCAAAATGTTAGTAGACTAAAGTGTGTTGTGGAGTGTTTTGATCGAAATTCTGAATTGCATAAACTGCTGAGTAGTTTTTTGAGAATTATATGATTAGCATTCATGATTTTGTGGCATAAGTGTTGTTCTTGGTATAATTTTTGTTGTGTATGTTTTCTGGTGTTTTCTGGTGTTGTCTTTGTAGTTAGAGTATAGGTTTGTTTAGAGTCCTTTGTTCGAGGGCAAGCAAAGAGTATGTTTGGGGGAGTTTGATAAATAAATTTTGGTGTCATTTTAGGATGTGTTTTGTGGTAATCATGAGTCTTTTTGTTTGTTTTGTCCAAGATTATTCTTGTGTTTGTCGTAGATAGGTGCTATGAATCATGAGTTAAATGTGAAAAGCAGAGGAAATGGTGGAAAAATAGAGCTTTTGGTGGTCATTCGATTCAAATGGGCGTTAAGGATAAGTTAGAATAAGTTTTTGAGGAAGGATGTATGTAAAAAGGTTAAAATCTGAAGGAAAAAAAAATAGAATTAGAGTCGCTGCATGGTCTTAAGGGCCACGACTCTAGCAAAGTCAGAGGCTAGGAGTTTACTGAAAGGATTAGGGCGCAACTTGGTCAATTTAGTCACGGCGCTAGTAAAAGTCAGAGGCAAACCGAGGAGGCGCATCAACACGCGGGCCGCTACCTGGGTGAAGAGAGTTGCGGCACTTGAAGGGCCTAACAAGATGTTGAAGTGCTTAAAGAAGACATGGGCCGCGAGCTAGGAAAGGCCAAGTCGTGGCCCGCCTTTGAAAAAAAGAGGAAATCATTTTTTTTAGTATAAATTTATACTTTAGGTTTTAATTATGTTGATGTTAGATTTCTAATTACGAATTTAGATAGCGAATTTGATTATGAGACATTTTGTCTGCATGTTCATATTTTTTTTTCTTCTTCATGTTTTTGAATATTATGTTTCTGAATAATTATTTAGTTGTTTTAGTCATGTCTGATATGAACTAAATCCTCTATCTAGGGGTTAATGTAGTCACTTGGATTTCTATTTAATATTATTATGATATCTATTGATTCATCTTCTTTATTCTAATCTATATAACGTTTGCTTAATTCTAGTAAATATTCGATCAATATTTGCTTATTTTATATTTTTGATTCAAAATTCGAGAGATACAAATTGAATATGCTATTGTTATATAGAGATAAGTTACATGTTGGAAGAAAGTACCTGTATGGCTTGTGTAGCAATTAAGTGTCTATGCTTAATGCCTGCTATGTGTTTAAGTTTATCTCAAAGATGTAGAAAACCTGCATATAGGTTGAGATCTTATATCTTGAAAAAGAATAGGAATTGATTTTTTTAACCTGCTATTAGAATAAGAAGAGAGAAATTTAGAACTGATTAGTAAAATTAATAGAATGAAAAGTTGTTGAAGTTAATACCGTAGGTCTTTTTATTATTGATTTTTATTCTTTGATTTATTGTTTTGTTTACAGTTATTGAAATTGTGCTTGTAGTTAGATTTTTTCATCTTAATTTTACTATCCAAATAGAAAGTAAAGAACAATTATTGGTAATTGGGTTAAAGTCTTTATTGGAACGATTCTTATTTACTATCTATATTACTTGAATCGATTGAGTATTATAATTTACGGATCAACCACAAGAAGTAGCATTAAGAAGGTATGAAAGACAAAGAAGGTCTGCAATATTTAATGATTATTTGGTTTATCTACAAGAGTGTGAATTTGACTTTGGAATTGATGAAGATCCAGTTTCATTTTCACAAGCCATGGAAAGTAATAATTCTATGAAGTGGTTAAATGCAATGATGATAAACGAGTTTTAGGCTTGTTTATGGTCTAGTTTTTAGGAATGTTTTCATTAGTTTAGGGCTATTTTATTGCAGACTTATGCTTTTTTTTTCATGTTTCAAGTTTTTGATGATAAGATGGTGAAAAGGGATGAATCAAGTAAAAGTGGGAGAAAATGGAGTTACTTTGAAGAAAATCAAGTTGTTTTGGAAGCAAGGAGATCGAGTTAGGCTACTATGATTAGTGCCCCAGCGCTAGCATAATAGTGCTATAGCGCTAATTGGGGTATTTCAAGGCCTTTTGTTTCTGTAAATAGCGCTATAGTGCTACATACCTAGCGCTACAGCACTGGTTATCCAGTTTTTAAGAAAATTTAGCTCTATTATAAGGGCTACAGTGCCAAAAACCTAGCACTACAGCACTATCGACGTGACTTTGCAATCTTAAGCCACGTTTAGAAGGACAAAACGGTCTTTTTACTTGGGAGCATTGGAAAACTATTTGAGTGACATTATTATGTAATTTTTAGCAGCCTGATTAGTTTTATAAACCCTAGATTTTCAAAAGACTACCGTGATTATTGTATTTATATTTCTTTTTCTGGTTTATTACTTTCTAGATTTCTTCTTCATCTTAATTTCTTTCTTATGTTATTTTTCATGAACAATTATCTGAATTCTATTGTTATTATGTTATCTATGAACTAAATCCGTTATCTATGGATTAATGTAGTCGCTTGAATTTTGATTTAATTTTATTATGATGTTCTATTGATACTATTTCTCTATTCTAATCTATATGATGTTTGCCTAATGCTAGTAAATACGTTATCACCATTTACTTGATTTAATGATTTTGATTCAAAATTCGAAACATGAGAATTGAATATGCTATCATTATATAGGCATAGGTTGCATATTGGATGAAAGTACCTGTATGACTTGTGTAGTAATTAGATTTCCATGCTTAATGCCTTCTATATGTTTAAGTTTATCATAGAGATGTAGAAAACCTGCATATAGGCTGAGATCTTATATGTTGAAAAAGAATAGGAATTGATTTATGTTAACCTACTATTAGAATAGGAAGAGATTTAGATCTAATTAGTAAAATTAATAGAATGAAAAGTTGATGAAATTAATTCCCTAGGCCTTTTATTATTGATTTTTAATCTGTTGATTCATTTTTCTATTTACAGTCATTTAAATTGTGTTCGTAGTTTAGAATTATTCAACTTAATTTTAGTTATTAATCTTAATTTTAATCACCAAATAGAAATTGAAAAGCAATTATTGGTAATTGGGTAATAGTCTTTGTGGGACGATCTCTGTTCTTACAGAATTTATTACTTGACACGACCACGTGTACTTTCGTGCAGATTTAAGCGATCATATGAAAGAAGAGTTGGATTCAGTGGATCAAAACAATGTCTGGAAACTAGTTGAGTTGCCTGAAGACTGTAAAAGAATTGGATGTAATTGGGGTTTTAAGACCAAGTGCGACTCTAAATGCAACATTGAACGACATAAAGCTAGACTTGTTGCCAAATGTTTTACTCAGAAAGAGGGCATTGACTACAAAAAGACATTCTCTCCTGTTTCTAAAAAGGTTTCTCTTACAACTATTTTGGCATTAGTGGCTAATTTTGATTTAGAACTACATAAAATGGATGTGAAAACCGTCTTTCTAAATGGAAATTTTGATGAAGACGTCTACATGAGTCAACCAGAGGATTTGTGGTTGAAGGAAAGGAAAACATTGTGTAAACTGAAGAAATCGATATACAGAATTAAACAAGCCTCCCGACACTGGTATTTTAAGTTTAATGATACTATCGCATCTTTTATTATTTTGATTCTCTATGTTGACGATATCGTTGATCGATGTATATACCAAAAGATCAGTGGGAGCTCATTTATTATTTTGATTCTCTATATTGATGATATTTTACTTGCTACAAGTGATCTTGGCTTGCTACATTCGACCAAGAACTTTCTTTCAAACAACTTTGAAATGAAGGATATGGGCGAGGCAGCCTATGTGATTGGAATTAAAATAATTCATGATAGACCACAGGGATTGTTAGGACTGTCTGAGAAAGTATATATAAACAAAGTTCTAGAAAAAAAATTTAAGATGGAAAAATGCTCTGCAAGTGTTGTGCCAATTCAAAAAGAAGATAAGTTGAGCCTTATGTAATGCCTAATGAATGAATTGGAATGGCGAGAAGTGGAACAGATTCAACATGCTTATGTTGTTGGTAGTTTGATGTATGCTCAAACCTGTACCAGACCAGACATTAGTTTTGTTGTTGGGATGTTGGGCAGATATCAAAGCAATCACGAAATGGATCATTGGAAAGCTGTAAAGAAAGTGTTGTGGCACTTGCAATGAACAAAAGATTATATGCTCACTTACAAGATATCTGACCATCTTGAGGTGATTGGATATTCAGATTCAGATTATGCTGGAAGTGTTGAGACTAGAAAATCAACATTTGGCTATTTGTTCCTTTTGGTTGGAGGAGCAATTTCATGGAAAAGTGCGAAACAGACTGTCATCATTACATCCACTATGGAAGTTGAATTTTTTGCATGCTTTGAGGCCACAGTTAAGGGATTGTGGCTGCGAAACTTTATTTCATGACTTAGAATTATCGATAGTATTGCCAAGCCGCTGAAAATTTCTTGTGATAATACCGCAACAATTTTCTTCTCTAAAAACGACAAGTATTCAAGAGGTGTTAAACACATGGAATTGAAATAATTTTTCGTTAAAGAGGATGTTCAGAAGCAAACAATGTCAATTGAACACATAAGCACCAATTACATGGTTGTGGATCCGTTAACGAATGGGTTTTCACCTAAAAGTTTCGAATCTCATGTGAAAAGTATGGGACTTTGTTAAAATCTCTATTGATATTATGATTCTCTGTTATGTTTTCACCTTTTAACACTCCAAGCTCCATTTAATGTTTCTGATATCAAAGGATCTTGTTTCATTATTATGGTTATTGTATTTACTTGAATGATTTATGTTACTTAACAAGATCGATGTTTTTTATACATAATTACGAGAACATTATGGTATATATCTCATTAAATATTATTTTGGGTATGATTCTAATATTGTGATACATAGAAGGAACTATGTGATTTAATAATGTAGAACTGCTATGATCCATATTAGTTTTATACTTAATGGTGAATAGAAGAATTGACCAATTGCATTACGTTCATTATAATTTATTATTAAACCATAATGTATCACGTGGACCAAGTGAGAGAATGTTAGTTTTATTATTATTATTATTATTGTGGTCCACATGGTTAAATAGGTTTAATTATATTGGTTAATTAAATAAGTATTATTTATTTAATACATTGATGGGATGTAATATATATATAAATAGAGATGTGGTCCTTTCTGTCCCCAACATAACATACACTTATATCGATATATCACAGTAAGAATATTTTACTTTTCTCTCTATCAATAAAAGACATAAAGAAAGGGGCAAGATGGAGAAATCATACACTCATCAAAAGGAATTATTTTTCATAAAATATCATGGACTCAGGTATGTAATTCATCTCTATATTAATGTTTATGTGAAAATTATATTGTTTTAAGATCATTGGCATTAAAGTCTATATTTAGGGATTCGTAAATTTACAGTGTTTATAATGAAATTTCTAACATGAATCACAAGAGATGATTTCACTTACCTTGAGCTTGGTATTTCTTAGGATTGACACCCTAGCTTCAAAGGAGTCCTTCCTTGAGGGGGAAATGGAGAGAAAGAATTGCAGAAATGGAGAGTAGAGAGACTTGGGGTTTCGGTTTTGGGGTGAGAGAATGGAAGAGAGTGTTTCTCTTGAGGGAAAAGGAATTTTAAAAAAAATGATTAGAAGTGTAAGAGAAAAATGATTAGGGTTTAGCCAATGAGTGGGGTAAGGTTCTTACTCTTCCTTAGGGTAGATGTACTAGGCTCTCCCTTGAAAAAGACCTTTATGCCCTTGCTCCTTTTTACCTCTCTCCTTAGATACTCAAGCACCCTTTAGTAATTTTACTTATCTAAAATTCCCTAAAATTTTACCCTGTAGTTTTTAAATATCTCCATGCTTAATTATTTGAATTAAATGTCACCCAAAAATAAATTTTGTTACATATCACATAATTTTGGTAATTTTATCAAATTAACCAAAATGCCCTTAGAGTTTAGAGCAAGAAAATCTTATTCTTAAGCCCGATTGATTGGAATTCAATCCTCAATCAAATTTTCTTAAACTTATTGGATCGACTATAAAGTCCCACTTGCTAGACAAAATTAATATTTGTATGCCACATTATTTCCCATTTTATATAATCCGTTATTTTTCTCCCACTTAGGTTTATTCCTTGGTCCGAGACCAAATATTTCTTTGCATAAAGCTAGATCATTTATCGGATCATTACAACGACTACAAAAATTCATGAATCATCACAAATTCATATAATATCATTTATCAAAATAATATTCCACATAATTCTTCACCGACTCTAACCGGCTACTAATGGGTGTTCAAAACACGGAATGTTACAGTTCAGTTATGGCACTGAGCGCTACGACGCTATTTGCATAGCGTCACGACATGCCATCCTAGACATGAGTTTGTTAAGTTGTTTTTGTGTGTTTTCTTTTATGCAACAATAATGAGTTTTATTTGTATTATTGAATTAATAAGATTAGTTATTTAATTTAAATAAATGTATATTATAATATTATTTATTATGATATTAATGAGAAACTTAAGGGTTGTTAGTTGAATGACTCAATTGTTTTGTTTAAGAAACAAAAAAGAATATTCTCCTCCTTTAAAATAGGGAAGTAATAATAGGTTATTAAATTCAAAATTGAATTAGTTAATTATATTATTATTAATTGAACTCAAATTTTGAAAATTTAAGTATATTAATTAGATTGTTTAATTAATTGTTTTATTGCCAATTAAATTGTTAATAGATTATTTTGGGAAACAAGATATTTAATGTCTTAATTCAAAATTAAGAAAATGAATTGCTCATTTTTCTTAATTTTATTATTTTGAATATTTGACTATTAAATTAGTCAAATACATTGTTTATGAAACACGATTATTAGTTTTCTTTTCTGAATGAAAAATATTTGATTTATTCAAATCAAATATTGGTTTAAGAAATAACTAATAAGATTAATAATTTATTTTCATTTAGAGAAATGAAATTTTTTTTAACACCTTTAATTTTGTCAAAATTTAGTTTATAGGAAATAATTTATTATTAATTTAATTTAATTTTTCTAATTATAATCCCAAAAATTTAATTATAATAATAGTTTAAGAAGATATTTATTATAAAAAAAATAATTATGAACTAATGTTTAATTATGAACTAATGAACTAATAAAATCTTAACTTTGGAAATTAGGTCATCTCATTTAGAACTAGGGATAGAGTTTAAATGTGAAATTCCCAAGGTCCACAACAAAGGAAGAAGCCCATGGATATTACAAGAAGCTTTGAAGCCCCAAGGAATGCCTTGGTGTATTTTTGTAATTTTATTTAAAAAAGAGAATCTGGTCAATACCCTAATGTTTAATTATATTGTATGATTTGTATCATGTTGATATGATCATTTCACATGCCATATAGAATCTGAACGACCACTCATTACATCATTTAAATGGCGTGCAATATATGAATGCTAATTTTATAATTAACATGTGTCCTAGGATAGAAAAGTTGTATAGTTCTTTTTCTACCATAAATGAATACAAATAATGTGAAATAAATTTAAGTAGTTAAATTGGGTAATGTGACATTAATAGCTTGTCTAGAATACCTTAATATATTTTATGGTTATTAATAAGTTTAATATCGAGGAAAAATATAGTTTAGAATTAATTAGTAATTGTTAGTATTTATTCTAAATTTGGTAATCTTAGAATTTTAAGAGTTAAAATTTGGATTTATATAAGTGATTTAGATATAATAGTTAAACTTTGGTAATATCCACTTGGTAATTAAAATATGAGATATTTTAATAGAAAAACTTTTATTTCTAAAATAGTGAGTGGGAGAAGATTATGAAGCACTATAACCTAATGTCTATACTATTGGTTGAAAAACGTTGGTTCTGGTCAGGGGCTCGAGACGACTTTGTTTTCGTCCTCCCTATCGGAAGGTGTTTTGGCTAGGATTTAAATAGGTATACCTCTTTATCGAGGACACTCATGGGTTAAGTTAAGAAACCTGAAATAGTTGGTTACACTTACAAAAAATATATCAACCCTAGTTGGATATATTTTTGACCAAAATAACGGTAATTGTTTATTATAAAGAAATTAGATATTTTGATATAATAACAATTGAGAGTGTCTTGTTTTAACTAGCAAGTATTTTACCTATTCTATCGACGACACTTACTTATGTTTGTTATCTCATCGTTGTATTAATATGATTTATGGTGTTTGTGTGTATGGTTGTATTTATTATTTTTTCTTTTGTTTAATTATAGTAATACAATGACTGGAGGAAACTATCATATCTCCATTCTTGCTAATGACAAATTAACTGGTAGTATTAAAACGTGGGAAAGTAACAAGAATTTATTGCCAATGACTGAGCGCATAACTTAGAAGCCTAGTATTAAAAAAGGCAAGGGAAAAGAAGTTGCCCACTCCAACTTCAATGGGAATTGTTCCCACTACCATACAAATGGGTATTGTAAGAGGAATTGTAAAAGAAACCTTGACGAGATAAAGAACAAAAAGGAAAGTAAATATGATTTGCTGGACATTGAGACTTGTTTTGAGGAAAATAATTATTATACTTGGATAGTTGATACAGGAGTCACTAACTGTTGACGCGGTTCTTCGGCAACAGGTAATTAAGAGAAGGAGAGAAAAGGATTAGTGCTAAAAGTGAACCGAAATAAGTATATGATCTTAGAGGATGAAAGGGGTGACTCAAGACACGGTTTTTAAGTGATTCGAAGGTTAAAATCCTTCTACTCCACTCGTCAATATTATTGATTAATACTGAGTATTTGGTTACAAAGTATTTCTTACAAGAGATTAGTTTTCCCACCCCTAGCAACTCCCAGGGTCTCCATATTTATAGGAGAAGGCACCTGGAAGTTGGTAGGGAGGTTATCCCGTGACCTTCTTACTTGTCGTATCAATTCTGTGACATTCATGATTAATTCCTAAACCTGACACATAAGTGTGGTCAAATCAATAGGTAAGGAAGTAATGGGCCGCACGGCCCAACCCAATCGTGGTTGTCTGAACACGCACGTTCCTGCTGCGTGTCCGAGAAGTCAGGGGGATATCAGACACGTGATGCCTGATATATGAACGTTTACCTTGCGTGTGTTGACTTCTCAAAGAGTCATAGCTCCATATCCAGCTCGTACCGCGAGCTTCATACCGGACTCGACCTCCGGCCTTCAGGGGGCCGGCTCCAGTCTTGGACAATGGAGGCGAGCCCTTGGGGCTTCCTCAAGCTAACGACAGAAGCTCCGGTCTTAGGGGAGTTCATGAGATAATTACGATTAGTTTGCAGCTCGGCTTGCTAATCAGCCCATGGGAAAATCAGGGCGTAAATCTGCCCCCCAAGCTCCTGCTCGTGGTATACCACGTCGTATATAAGACCACAGTAGGGGCTTTTGGACTTCCCCATGAACTCTTCGCATTCCACTTTTTACGCAGGCGTCTGATACGTGGAACATCGTGGGTGGTGACGGTACGTCTTAGGAGAACCGCATTAAATGGCCTAGCCTATGCCCAGCCGTCGTTTCGTATTTCGAGTGGAGGGCCTCGGATCCCCCATCAGGGCCATCCAACAGCCCTCTATACGTGATCCTTTACGCATATAAAAAGGGGTGGCCATCCTACACATGGGCCACCCTTTCATTCGAAAATTTTCAAGCTTCAAACTCCTCTTCTTCTTCTCTCTATATCTCCAGAAGAACGAAACCCTCGACCCTACTACTGCCATTTTCATCGTTCAAGAATCTTAAGCGCACGGACTTCTCCGAAGCTTTGGAAGCTACTACACCGACGAAGCTCTTACCAACGCAACGCCTTCGTCTACCTCCCAGCCACACACTGTAAGTTTCCTGACCCTGTGTGTTTTGAAAATATGTTACAGTAGCTTAGGTAAAAAAAATTACTGTAGCCGCATGCAAGGGTTTGCTGGATTTTGCGGATATGGAGGGTGACAGCCTTTTTAGGTTAGGGTATATTTGTTGTAGGAAATCGCTTTAGAGTATGGGTTTCAGGATGCTTTTTCTGGGGAAAATTTCTGGGTAGGAGTTTTGGGAATTTTGGGTGCAAAATCGGGTAACTTAGGGAACACGCCTCACAAGCAGTTTTGCAATTTTCTGCCTACTGAAACTTTCCCACCAGGAAAATTCTATCCTGACCCTCCTGACACACGAATTCTGAGTAATCGGGGATCTGTTGGGAGCATAGGCGCGTGTTCATTGAACTGCGTGGTCCCACTCTCCATGGGCTGGGCTTACCTCAGCTCGTGCAAATAATAATTCCTTTTTCTTCATGCTTGGGTCGCCTTTTCTGAAATGTTTCTTTTGTTCGTTAGGCGACCAAATGGCTCCAAAGAGAAATCTCCCACAGAAGAATGTCAGCAGCTCGGCCTCCCAGCAGGACAAAGGAAAGGCCGCGATGCCTATCTCCCCGATCCCCTGCTTCGGGCGGGCAGTGGAGAAGGAGGTCGAGGTGGCCCCTGACGCATTCTTCGAGGCGGAGAGGATCGTCTCGAAGATAACCGACCAGGTGAAGATTAACAAAATCTTCCTTTCCCACAACATCGCTCTGGGGAAAGCATCCATGGTGGCCCGACCTACCTCGGAGGGCGAGTGGAGCTGCGCGCTGCTTGACGAATTGTTCGCGGCCTGGAGCGGTGAACACTTTAAGGCAGGGGCCTTCCTCCCACTGGATCAGTATTTTGTTGATTTTCTCAACTATGTGGGGTTGGCCCCATTTCAGCTCCCCCCCAACTCCTACCGTCTGCTGGCAGGGTTGAGGTATTTGTTCCAGAAGCACGAGTGGGAGGTGCCCACTCCTGCAGACATTTTATACTTCTTCTGCCTCAAAGCCAGCCCGGACCAGCGGGGGTGAGGCGACGGGTTTTACTATCTAACCCGGTTTCCCAATACGGCGGCGGTCATCGAGCTGCCCAGCCACCCTAATGACTTTAAGGACCAGTTCTTCATGTCAACTGGATTCCGGAACTATGAGAGCCACTACTTCAATCGTCCTTGTAAGTTTCTCCTGTCCCTAGCTCGCATTTTAAGTGTCATTTTAGCTCCTCCCGTACCCCATTTTGACTCAGACTAATCTTCCAGCCATCTTCGCGAGGACAGAGAAATCTGTGACCCTCGGGGCCCAATACGAAACACTGGCGGGCTTGCCCCCCAGTGAGAAGGATTATCGCGTGCTCGTGACAGACGAGACGATGGTGCTCTGCAAGCTGATTTTTCCAAATCAGACCCTGAACCTAAAGAGGCCCGGGGGGCTGCCCCAGCCCGGGACACCAGACCTATCACTGTGGAGGAGGTCGCGGGAGATGAAGACGAGGAGGATGAGGGTGACGAAGTTCCGCTCGTGAGGAACAGGAAGAGGACCTTGGAGGTCGCCCAAAGGATGGGCGAGGAGAGGATCGAATCCGGAGCAGCCGCGGGTCCTTTTGGCCAAGGTAACCCTTACTTGCTTAGGAGTCTAGATAGGGCCACTGCAGACCCCCGGCTGGCTAGGTTCAATCCTAGGCAGCTTGTCCATCATCACCGAAGCGATCCGGACCTGAACACACTCCTGCTCCATTGTGCGACTGACTTGTGCTGGATCACCAGGAGAGCCGGCCTAGGGGTACCGTAGTAGTAGATAACACCCCAGCCTTTAGGTCAATCATATTCGAGGAGTATGGGACCAACCTACGCACATGGCCATCACTCCAGAGGGGTATCTATGCTCCGGGGCTTAGGCAGTATGTAGAAGAATCTAGCCCTGAGTCAGAACCGAACCCGGAACTTGCGCAAGTTTAGGAAATAATCCTCTTAGGTTCTTCCAGCTCGGAGGGTAGGGCTCCCTTAGTATTCGCATACTTTTTACTTTTAACCCTTTGTCTCTGTATAGTTGCTGACTTGAACTAACCATGTTTTTGTTCTGACAGAAGAGATGTCTCAGCCCGAGGATTGCTTGCGGGGCGCAGTCTTCGGGGGAAAACCCTCGGCCGGACCAAGACTACAAAGGCTCCGGGGGTCCAGGAGCGCCGCTGGGGCCTCCACCAAGTCTCCGGCAAAGGAGAAGGACAAAACCCCAGCTGCCCAGGACACGGGAGCAATTCTTCCGGCCGCAGGAGCAGGCCAAATGCCTCCACCACCCCCGCGAGCTCCAGCCGCTACCCAGGACGTAGGAACGGAGCTCGGGACTCCGGCCATGGTGGCCTCCGATGTGCGCATCCCAGTCAACCCTCAGGACCTGGATAAGATCCCAGAGGCCTTCTTGGGGACAGTGTACGAGTCGGCGAACTACGCCGTCAACCATATCTATAAGTTCACCGAGAAGGAACTTTGGGCCATTGAGACAATGAGCCCGGTTGGGGTGATGGAGTCTTCAATGAGCATGACCCTAATGGTAAGTTGCCCCGTTTTCTTTGTAAAGCTCTTACCCTTACACTTTGCCCTGTTTTTCCTCTAAGGCAATTTTATCTTTCATTTCTCGCAGGGCGTCGTCGCTCTCCACCGGAGCATCATCAGGGCCAAGACTCAGCTCGAGGATATGAGGGCTGAGCACCAGGCTTCCCTTCAGGAGGCTAAGGCGACTGAAGATGCCTTGGCGACCGCGAAGGCCGAGTTGGAGAAAGCCCTCTCGAAGGTCCAGGAGCTTGAGACCTCCCTCGCCACCTCGCGGACGGACCTCGAGGCTGCGAAGACTGAGATCCAGGCCACCCAGGTCGCCCTAGAGGTCGAATGGACCACTTCAGAGCAGTCCATGCAGGATCTGTTCTATCACTGCTGGGCTTACAATCCGGAGGCTGACTTCTCCTTCATGTCACCGAGCCTTTGGGGGCGCTTGCTGGTGAAGTTCCAAGCTCGCCTTGACAAAGAGGCGCCGCCTTCGGAGACTGGGGAAGCCTCTGGCGCGGTGGAACAGGGTGAGACAGCGACCTCCAAGGGGCCACCTGACGGAGCTCAGGGCGTTCTTTCCCTGTTGCCTTTGAACATTTTCAAGTATATTTTTTTTTTGTAACCTTTGCATGAGGTGTTTTCACCTCGAGACAATTTTCTTCGGCGTTTTTAATTTACGCTTTTTTATGCCTTTAAGCATTTCGGTTATAATTTATTGAAAAACCTAGTTCGCGTTAACTTTAACCCATATTTCGAGCTCTTGAAGGAGAACAACGATCAATAGATTTAAATCAACTTCTAAGTTTTATGACCCGGTTAAGACCAGGAACTTAATTTGAAAACTTAGTTCGTGTTAACTTTTATCCATATCTCGAGCTCTTGAAGAAGAACAACGATCAACAGATTTAAATCAACTTCTAAGTTTTATGACCCGGTTAAAACCAGGAACTTAATTTGAAAACTTAGTTCGTGTTAACTTTTATCCATATCTCGAGCTCTTTAAGAAGAACAACGATCAACAGATTTAAATCAACTTCTAAGTTTTATGACCCGGTTAAAACTAGGATATGACTTAGTTAGCGTTAACCCTTATCAATATCTCGCGTTTTCAAGAAAACAACGGTCAGCCGATAAGAATCAACATCTAAGTCGTTAAGGAGACCTGGTTATATCCAGGTACCATATGCCCCCCAAGTAACTGGGAAAGGGTCTTTCGTGGTTACTTTAAGATTACATTTGCAAATATGCGTAAAAAGCCGATTTTCATTAATACATAAGAAGTGGCCTTCCAGGCCTTACAAGTAGATTATTGATAATATCTCTTTAAGTGGATGGCTTTCCAAGTTCGCGGGACCGCCCTTCCATCACGTCGAGCTAGCTTATAAGTTCCTTCCTTGATGACTTCGATGACCTGGTATAGTCCTTCCCAGTTCGGTCCCAAAACTCCGTCTTTGGGATCTTTTCCGGCGAGGAAAACTCTCCTCAGGACTAGGTCGCCTACACTAAAGGCGCGCTTTTTAACCTTGGTGTTGAAGTAGCGAGTGATCTTCTGCTGATAATAAGCGAGCTGGAGTTTCGAATCCTCTCGCCTTTCATCAGCTAGGTCAAGGGAATTGCACAGTAGCTCGTGGTTGCGGTTTTGGTCGTAAAATTGGACTCTATGTGAAAGAACCTTTATCTCCACGGGGAGGACTGCCTCACTCCCAAAAGTTAGAGAAAAGGGAGTATGACCGGTAGGAGTCCGGTGCGAGGTCCGGTATGCCCATAGGACCTGGGGGAGCTGTTCGGGCCAGACCCCCTTCGCTTCATCTAATATTTTCTTGAGGCTCACCTTTAGGGTCTTGTTGACAGCTTCAACCTGGCCATTAGCCTGAGGATAGGCCACGGAGGAGAAACTTTTCACAATCCCATGTCTTTCACAAAACTCGGTGAACAGGTCGCTGTCGAACTGAGTGCCGTTATCGGAGACGATCTTCTTGGGCAGGCCGAAGCGACGGATGATGCTTTTAACCACGAAGTCAAGCACCTTTTTAGACGTGATTGTTGCCAAAGGCTCTACCTCAGCCCACTTAGTAAAGTAATCAATGGCTACCACGGCGTAACAGACCCAGCCTTTTCCAGTGGGCAAGGCGCCTACTAAGTCTATTCCCCAAACGGCAAACTGCCAAGGGGCCGAGATCATTTTCAGCTCGACTGGAGGAGCTCGGGCAACTGCAGTGAATCGCTGGTACTTGTCGCACTTCTTCACGTATGAGATCGAGTCTTTGGACAGAGTCGGCCAGTAATACCCTTGCCTGAGAACCTTTAAGGCCAGGCTCTGCCCTCCAGTGTGGTCTCTGCAGAATCCTTCGTGAACTTCCTACAGGATGGCCTTTGCCTCACTTAGAAGAATGCACAGGAGGAGAGGTAGGGAATGCCCACGTCGGTACAACACCCCATCGACCAGTGTATACCTTGGAGCTTGATACAAGATTCGCCGTGCGTCGTTACGTCCTTCAGGCAGCTTGCCCTCGACGAGATACTCAAGAATGGGGGTCATCCAGGTCGGCCTAGCATCAATCATCTCGACCTCCGCCCGATCTCCTTTTATACCTTGTTCTTCCAAGAATTCTACTGGCACCAACCCCAAGGTCTCCGTCTCTCCTGAGGTGGCGAGCTTGGCAAGAGCATCTGCATTGGCGTTCTGTTCTCGAGGTATCTGTTTGATCGATCCTCGGTCAAATCCGGGCAGCTTGGTTCTTACCTTTGCCAGGTAGGCAGCCATCTTGGGCCCTCGCGCCTGATATTCGCCCTGAACCTGGTTAACCACAAGCTGGGAGTCACTGAAGCACTGGACGGAGCTCGCCTTTAACTCCTTGGCTATCCTCAGTCCGGCCAACAAAGCTTCATACTCCGCCTCGTTGTTGGAGGCCTTGAATCCGAACCTTAGCGCCGAGTGGAATCTATGTCCCTTGGGAGATATCAGAATGATTCCAGCCCCGGAGCCGTTCTCGTTGGATGAGCCATCCACAAAGATCCTCCACAACGAATGGGGCGAGGTGACCTGGGGCGAGCCCTCTGCTGGATCCTCCTGGAATCCCGTGCACTCTGCCACAAAGTCGGCTAAGGCCTGACTTTTTATAGTAGTTCGTGGAGTGTAGAAAATCTCGAACTGACTGAGTTCGACCGCCCATTTTAACAGACGTCCCGATGCTTCAGCTTTTTGCAAAACCTGCCTTAAAGGCTGATCGGTCATGACGTGTATTGAATGAGATTGGAAGTATGGCCTGAGCTTTTGCAAGGCCGTGACTAGGCAGAACGCCAATTTTTCCATCAGTGGGTATCGTGATTCTGCCCCGAGAAGTCTCTTGCTGATGTAGTAGACTGGCTTCTGAACTTGGTCCTCTTCTCGTACCAGTACGGCACTAGCTGCATCCTCAGTGACAGCCAGGTAGAGAAAAAGAGGCTTGCCTGCCTTGGGCTTGGATAGCATGGGCAATTCAGCCAGATGTGTCTTCAGGTCGAGGAATGCGCTTTCGCATTCTACTGTCCATTCAAACTTCTTGTTTCCTCGGAGCAGGTTGTAGAAGGGAAAACATTTATCGGATGACTTGGAAATAAACCGGTTCAGCGCCGCCACTCTTCCTGTTAAGCCTTGGACATCTTTCCATGACCTGGGCGAGGGAAGCTCGAGCAGTGACCTGATCTTAGCGGGGTTCGCCTCGATTCCTCGAGTATTGACTATGAACCCCAGGAATTTCCCTGAAGCGACTCCAAAAGTGCACTTCTGGGGATTGAGCCTCATGCCATATTCTCATAGGATCTTAAAACATTCCTCCAGGTCGGGAACATGGTTGTCGACAGTCTTTGACTTGACTAGCATGTCATCAACGTACACTTCCATGTTCGTTCCGATCTGGTCCGCGAACATTCTATTTACTAGCCTTTGGTAGGTAGCTCCGGCGTTCTTCAAACCGAACGGCATGACCTTGTTGCAATAGACATTAGTCGGGGTCATGAAGCTGGTATGTTCTTGGTCCGCCGGATTCATCGCGATCTGATTGTAGTCTGAGTACGTGTCCATAAAGGACATGAGCCCGTGCCCCGCCGTGGCATCCATCAGCTGACCGATCCTTGGCAATGGAAAACAATCCTTGGGGCAAGCTTTATTCAGGTCGGAGAAGTCAATGTAGGATCTCCATTTCCCGTTGGGCTTTGGAACTAGCACGGGGTTGGCGACCCAAATTGGAAATTTGGCTTCGCGGATAAAGCCACATTTTTTTGAGCCGGGCTACTTCTTCTTCTAGGGCTTCAGCTTGGGTTGTTCCTAAACGTGTTTGCTTCTGAGACCTGGCAGGAACGCTTTTATCCAGATGGAGCGTGTGCATGATGACACTCGGGCTAATTCCCACCATGTCCTCGTGGGACCAGGAAAATACATCTAAGTTAGCCCGCAGAAACGTAGTCAGCTCCGCCTTCCTCTTGCTACAGAGGTTTTTCCCGAGCTTGACCATCCGTGATGGATCTTGTGGATCAAGGTTCACCTCCTCGAGCTCCTCAATAGCATGGAGCTCGGATCTGTCTTCGCCTACTCGGGGGTCAATGTCCTCACTCAAGGCGACATTTTCCCCTTTGGCGCTTTGAGGTTTTTCAATCTCAGGAGCCACCAAGGGTTCCTGGGATTCCTCTTCACTCTGAATGGCCATAGCCAGCTGCCTGGGTTTGGACTTTCCCTTCATGGAAATGTTGTAGCATTCCCTGGCAGCGAGCTGATCGCCCTGGATGGTGCAGATTCCTGTTGAAGTAGGGAACTTCATGGCGAGGTGTCAAATGGAAGTGATAGCCTCGAAAGCTATGAGTGTAGGTCACCCCAAAATGGCGTTGTAAGCAGCGGGGCAGTCTATGACAATGAACTCGAGTAGTTTAGAGACTGTCCGAGACTCTTCTCCTAGGGTGATCACCAACTCGATCGTCCCTATCGCCGCTGATCCTTCTCCCAAAAAACCATACAACATCATGGAGGTTGCCTTTAGCTCGGCGATGGTCAAACCCATCTTCTCTAAGGTGGATCAGAATAGGAGGTTCATCGAACTCCCGTTGTCTATAAGAACCCTCCTCACTCTCCGGTTGGCGAGCTGGACTGCTACAACCAAGGGATCATTGTGAGGGAACTGGACATGGCCTGCATCTTCCTCCGTAAAAATGATTGGTTGTCTCTCCAATCGCTACTGCTTTGACTGGCGCTGCTCCGGGACGAATTCCACTCCGTTGTGAGCCTTCAGTTCATTCACGTATCTCTTCTGGGCACCCCTGCTTGTGCCAGCCATGTGCGGTCCTCCAGAGATGGTGGATATCTCTCCTCCGACCACGGGAGGAGGAACATCCTGATCTACCTGAGGCCCGGGCTGACTGACTGGGACTTCTGGAGCAGGTCGACTCGCTGGAACCCTGTTCCGTGAGTATTGTGCCAAGGGACCGGCTCGGATGAGAGTCTTGATCTCATCTTTTAGGTTCCTGCAATCGTCGGTATTGTGGCCCACATCGTTATGAAAACGGCAAAACTTGGAAGTGTCTCTCTTTCCTTTGTGGTGCTTCAATGGCTCCGGCCTCTTCCAGGGGACTCGAGTAGAGTTGGCAAGAAAGATACTCTCCCTGGACTGAGTGAGCTCGGTATACGTCGTGAAAATGGGCTTAAACTTATCTACAGGCTTATTCTTCTTTTGGCCGTGCTGATTGTTTTCGCCATTGCCCTTTCTTTTACTTCCACCAGGTTGGTTGTTCTGTGTGACGTCTGGGGTCGCTGCCACGACCTCCGTCCCTACTCCAGCGGGCGGCTCGGGAACCTGGCTGGTTCCCGCGGCTGAGGCTTCGGCTTCTTCCAAGTTTATCCATTCTTGGGCTCTATTAAGGAATTCGTTGACCATACTGACTCCCTTCTTTTGTATATCCTTCCAGAGATCTCCTCCAACAAGGATTCCGGTTCTCATAGCCATGAGCTTGGAGCTTTCATCCGCGTCCCTAGCTCGGGCAGCGAAGTTCGCAAATCTGCTCAGGTAGGCCTTCAGCGTCTCACCGGGCTGCTGTCTCACGTTGGCCAGGGAGTCGGCTTGAACACGGGCGGCCTGGGAGGCGCGGAATGCCCTTTTGAAGTCAGCTGAGAAGGTCTTCCAGGAGCTGATGGACTGTTTTTTACTTTGCTTGAACCACTGCCTGGAAGGTCCGGTCAGTGTGGAGGGGAAGATCAAGCATCTCAACTCCGGGCCATTGTTATGGGCCATCATTAGGGTGTTGAACATCCCTAAATGGTCCAACGGGTCTCCGTCCCCGTTGAACTTTGACAAGTGAGGCATACGGAAGCCAGATGGATATGCCGTTGATGCTATGTTGGGGGCGAAGAGTTCCATCTCGTCTCTCGAATCATATTCGTCTTTTTCTTTTTCAGACAGGAGCTTCTTCATTAGCTCCTCCATCTGGGTCAGGCGATCGAGGGTTTGGTCCTAATGTCCTTGGTTATTCTGGGGCTGTTCAACAGCTCCGGATCCATCGTACACATTTGGTGGGTTATTGCCCCTCCTATCTTGAGATAGGTTATTTGGGACATTCCCCCCGTTGCGTACTTCGGACAGAACCCCCCCTGAGCGAGCCTGGCTGCCATCTCTAGCCCGGTTCTCACTATGAGAGTTGAGGCGATCTCGAAGGTCGCCTCCCTGGGTGGTTTGGTGACTTTGTGCCGAACTCAACCGCTGGCGCAGGTCTCCTCCAGAGAGATCACTCCAGCGACTGCCGGTCCAGTGGCTCCTGCCGAATAGGCTTGGAGTCCGCCTTTGACGGTGACGACCTGAGCTTTCCCCTGGCGCCCTGCTACGCCGGTAAGGTCCAGTTGATGGCAGGTTCCTCCTACTACTCCCATAGGCTGGGATGTCCCGGACGGGCTGAGGAGGAGACGGATATCTAATCGGACATGGAGGATGCCTGACGGGGGAGGCGATCCTAGTTCCGTCTAGACGGATCAAGTTTGGTAGGGGCCTTTCGGCCCTGCCAACCTGCTGGTCCCGCGCCGGGCGATCTGGACGAGGCGCCAGATGGTCGTCGGGGACGGGCTGACGTCGCGAGCCCTCCCCGGACCTTCTTCGGGAATTTCCTCGAGCTCCCCTAGGCGTCCTCGAGGATGGCTGAGAGCTAGGAGTTGATGTCCTAACCGAACGGCTGTATTGTTGTTGTTTGGTCCTAGACATTTCCCTGAAGTTTGCCTCCCGATGGTGTGATGAAGGGGTGGAGTTGGCTGCTGGAAGTCTATCCGACCGGCTATGCGTGGACCGGTTACCCCGGCGACACTTAGGAGCCTCACCTTGCCTTTCTCCAACATTAACGTCAGTTGTGAGAGGGGGTAGTCGGGCCAGGATATCCTTGATTTGCTGGCCGGCCGTTGCTAACTGGCTCCTCAGTTCAGCGTTCTCCATCTTCACCGCAGTATAATAACACGGGTTCGGATTAGGCGGCCGAGGCGCCGAACTGTTGACGCGGTTCTTCGACAACAGGTAATTAAGAGAAGGAGAGAAAAGGATTAGTGCTAAAAGTGAACCGAAATAAGTATATGATCTTAGAGGATGAAAGGGGTGACTCAAGACACGGTTTTTAAGTGATTCGAAGGTTAAAATCCTTCTACTCCACTCGTCAATATTATTGATTAATACTGAGTATTTGGTTACAAAGTATTTCTTACAAGAGATTAGTTTTCCCACCCCTAGCAACTCCCAGGGTCTCCATATTTATAGGAGAAGGCACCTGGAAGTTGGTAGGGAGGTTATCCCGTGACCTTCTTACTTGTCGTATCAATTCTGTGACATTCATGATTAATTCCTAAACCTGACACATAAGTGTGGTCAAATCAATAGGTAAGGAAGTAATGGGCCGCACGGCCCAACCCAATCGTGGGTGTCTGAACATGCACGTTCCTGCTGCGTGTCCGAGAAGTCAGGGGGATATCAGACACGTGATGCCTGATATATGCACGTTTACCTTGCGTGTGTTGACTTCTCAAAGAGTCATAGCTCCATATCCAGCTCGTACCGCGAGCTTCATACCAGACTCGACCTCCGGCCTTCAGGGGGCTGGCTCCAGTCTTGGACAATGGAGGCGAGCCCTTGGGGCTTCCTCGAGCTAACGACAGAAGCTTCGATCTTAGGGGAGTTCATGAGATAATTACGATTAGTTTGCAGCTCGGCTTGCTAATCAGCCCATGGGAAAATCAGGGCGTACACTAACCATGTTTGTTTTGATTTGCAAATGCTTCGCTCTTGGAGAGCTCTCCAAGAAGGGGAGTTCACATTGATAATAGGGACAAGAGCTTTTGTTTCAACAAGAGCAGTGGGAGAAGAGAAAATTTATTTTATTTAAATTAAATTTTTATCTCTAATAGACGTCTATTTTATTGCTTATTTAAAATCGAATTTTATTTCTATTTCACAATGTTTAGAGCAATGCTATTCTTTTTCTTTTTAAAAATAATTATGTTATTATTTCAAGAAATGGTTAATAAGTTTCTAACAGAAATCTGAATGAAGGTCTTTATGTGATAAGATCTAAAATGTCTTCACTACTCAATACTGAAATGTTCAAATCTGAACCACCAAAGCCAAAACGACAAAAGTACGTCAATACAATACGTATCTGTGGCATCTAAGACTAGGTCATATTAACATAGACAGGATTTAAAGACTAGTTAAGGAATGGCCTCTAAGTGAGTTAAATCTCAGAACTCTACCAGTTTGCAAATATTGTTTAGAAGGGAAAATGACCAAAAGACCTTTCTCCTCTAAAGGTGTTAGAGCCAAAGAATCTCCCGAGTTAATTCAAACAGATGTTTGCAGTCTAATGAATGTACAAGCTCGAGGGGGTTATGAGTATTATGTCACCTTCATTTATTACTGTAGAGTCCCATAATTTTACTTAGCTAGTTAGATAGTAGTAGTAGTAGTAGTAGTAGTAGTAGTAGTAGTAATAGCTAGTAGTAGTTATAGTATGTTTATTACTGTGGATTTTGGTTCAAGTCGGGACTTAGTTGAACACTTGTAGCAACACTTATAGATTTTATAAGTTTAACCTATAACTTACGAATATTAATTATAACATAAGGTTTGATTAATATAGCCGATTATAAAGATGATATTTATTATACTATAAGATTTAGATAGAACTAATAAGATCATGACACTTGTCATGTGCAGGTTTGTTGGGAAATTAAGTATTTTTGATGAATAGTTTTATAAAAGAAATATTTAAAAACCCTAGGACCTGCTAGTAGGATTTAAAACCGTATTATGACTCAGTCAAACCTGATTTACCAATTCAAATTAAGATGAAAAGTGCAATTACGTGTATAATATTTTAGCATATGCCGATATATTGCAGCTATAGAGGCGATATATCGCCACACGGGGAATACGAAAAACACATGAACTTCGCACAAACACATCGACGAATACTCGGGGCATAAGCCCAGGTGATATATCACCTACAATGGGCGATATATCGGCCCTAGTGCTATGTTATCAAATGTTTTTGAAGCCGAGCTTAATTCAACACTTAACCTCTTGACCAGCCTCTGAACGTTTTGACCAAGTCTTAAGCCTCTGCTGAACGAATATTCAAATGTTTTTCAAGTAATATTCATTATTTTTATTCAAGCTAAAAGAAGATCTTTTCACTCCTTGAACACTATAACTAGGACCTAGTACCCAGCCAATTCTCTCATTCTTCAAGCTATGTTCAGAGCCTTCAAGTTGCTAGGGTTACTATAGAGTGATAAACACTTGGGTTGGGTTTTAAGCTTTATCATTTTTAAATTTTATAAACACTGGGGAAGTAAGATAAATAGTGTGTTTTCTACATCAAGGTGTAGTTTGGTTCTAGTACATTCAAAGGTATTCCTAATCTTAAGTTCATTTCAGTTTAATTCTTAGTTTTCTTTAGTTTTCATTCAGATCCTAACTCATTGTTTTCAACTCTTGGTTAGGTATTTAAGTTCTTGGAACTTAAGGTTTCGTTTTGGTAAGTTTATTCTCGGTGGTTTATTTCCTTTTCATCTCTTTTCTTTAGAATACTCACATTCTTATTGTTGGTTTTAGGAGTGTTCCAAATCCCGTCCTTGTGCTCATATCTCATTATTGGTAAGGAAAATAGGATGGACCTTGTATGTGTGTATGATATGTTATGCTTATGTTATGTCATTTTATGTTGTGTTATTATATGTTAACATTATGTATAGTATGTTTATAGTCCTTGGGCATATGACTTGTCTAGCTAACAAGCCCTAATAATTTATGGGTATATGACTTGCTTAGCTAACAAGCCCCACAAATCTATTGGGCATATGACTTGTTTAGTTAGCAAGCCCCAAGAAGTATGATGTCCATTGTAGTATATGACATATGTTTAAAGTATATGCTTATGATAAAGTTTATGTATATGTTTTATGTTATTAGTAGATTTTCCTTGCTGGGCATTAGGCTCGTTCCTTTATTTTTTATGTATGCAGGAAAATAGATATGGCGGCGGAAGGATTCTTGGCAGCTTGGGGTTGTGTATTGAGGAAGAATGGATTTGGTGGACTGTGTGAACGATTCAAGGAAGACCTTATTTTCAATCTTTTTATTATGTTTCTATGTATTTTCTGTACTTGGTTTGTAAACAATGTCATTTAAAGTTTAAAGTTATGTTTTATTTTCAAACAATAGGATCCCATACCGTTCATTTATGTATTTCAACATTTACTTTAGAGATTTTAATAAAGTTGTAACTGTTTCTTATGAATGTTTTATCGAAAATAGTGTCTATGTATAGTAGTTTTAATGGTCCAAAGTCTCAGAATTAGTTGGGTCATTACAGTTGGTATCAAAGCCAAGTTCATTCGCATGAAGTACTCCTTGATACACACGCTCAAGCTTTGAATCTAACCGCCAAGTCAGTGTTTATGTTATAGTTATTATGTTTATATGTATGGTTATGGATTTTAGCCTTTATGTTTTCAGTTAAGAATGAATGTTGCATTAACTTATGAGGATATCCGAGCAGTTAAGGCCTTAAAAAGAATTAGAGAACCAAGAAACACTGTAGAAATTCTAGAAAGAATCACTCGGAGACTACTTTTATTCCACAGGGAGATAGGTCACCTCCAAGAATCTAAGCAAATCATGATGAGAGCTGCGGAGCAATATGTTTTAGTAGTTAGACTTTTTAAAGATTATCCTACTATAATTGCAACTTTAGAAGATATATGGGAGACGATAGATAATGAAGATGAATTGCCGGTAGCTATGAGATATTATTTTCTCATACTTAGGTTCACTTCTAAAATGGAATTCCAACTCACAAATGAGCAAAAACATAGAATTTTTACGAATCTTCCTCAAGGGAATTTTGAGGCTCAAGATAATGATGACTATGAGGAGAAAGATGATGACATGTTAGATGAAGGATCAGATTTAGAAGATCCCAATTTTTAGAATAGATTAGTTTCTTATTTATTTTGTTTATTTGCATTTGTGATTGTAAATAGTGAAAACTATTTTTCCAAACTAAAATCATTGTTATTTTGATGACATGTATGGGTTTGATTTTCTTTTGCAATCATAATAAATAATAAATTTAATAAATAATGACTAATTTTGGTGAGGGTGGATACAAATCAATGGACCGGGTTCCATATTGAGAGTTAGGGGGCCATAGTAGTGGGAACGATTTTACTGATCCCAGCCCTCCCTCAATATGGTTAACTTTGGAACAATGACGAGTTTCGAGCCTGAGAATTAAGTCATATAGGATGATTAGAAACAGACTTAGAAAATAATAAAGATGGATTATTTTTCTAAGTATATCAACCCACTCTAATGATAAAGAAGGCTTATATAATTTCCATAAGAAATCATGATTAATATGTCTAAGTTATGTTTGTTTAGAATAAGTTTTGCCTTAGAGCCTATTAGGGTTAAAGTTTTAACATGTTTTTCTGAACTGTTAGAACTCTGCTGAAGATGTCGCTTAGAAGGTCCACTCGCAACAATGCTAATGCCTCCAACTCTGCTCTTGAGAGCAATGAAGCCCCTCCAGTTCGCAGAATGGGAGTGTGTGCTACTGCTAACTGAAATGTGCCACTGCCGCCGCTGGTTGACAACACTGCGGAAATTGCCAGACTGCGACAGCAAGTTGAGGAATTACTGTAGCAACAGCGACAACAGGCTCAGCCTCAGACTCAGTCTCCGCCTCTGCTGCAACCACAGCCTCAGCAAATGGCTCAAGCACCCCATCAAGTTTGTCCATATAGGGGATGGCTAGTGGCGAACTGTACGCCATACCTAGCTCAGCACATGGAGCCAGTTTATGAGCGGTTTCGTAAGCAACACACTCCAAAATTTGAAGGGACTACAGACCCCTTCGAGGCGGAAGAATGGCTAAAAAATGTGGAACCAATCCTGACGCATATGAACCTCGGCAGCACGGACTGCATATCCTGCGTTTCGTCTTTATTCAAGAAAGATTCTAGAATATGGTGGGACTTAGTTCAGCAGACTCACAATGTCGCCACCATGACTTGGACCAAATTTGTGGAGCTGTTCCACAAAAAGTACTATAATTCGGCAGTCATCTGTTCAAGATTCGAGGAGTTCGTTGGTCTGAAGCAAGGGAGTTTATCAGTAGCAGAATATGCTTGGCAGTTCGACCGATTAGCCAAGTTTGCACTGGAGATGGTTCCAAAAGACTTTCTGAGGGTGACCAAGTTCATTAGAGGACTTCGACCGAAGATTGAGCTAGGGGTTAAGCTAGCAAACCCGGGAAGTACTACCTATGCCGATGTTCTAGAAACGACAATAAAAGTAGAAAGGCTTCAGGCAAAAGTTAGTAAAGAGGAGGCCAGTAAGCCTGAGCTTAAACAACCAAGTCAACCTCATAATGTTCGGAACAACCACAAAAACAACAACAATCAGTCCAGCAACAACAACAGTAAAAAAAGAGGGCATGCTGACTATAAGGAGTCCGATAGCGATAAAAGGGCACGAACGAACAATGGAAGTAATAGGCCAGGTTACGTAGAATACCTACAATGTCCTAAGTACCAAAAGAAACATCCTGGTGAATGTCGTGCGAACACCAAGGGATGCGTCAACTGTGGTCAGGAAGGACACCAGATGAGAGAATGTCCCCAACTCAAGCCAGATGGGAAAAAGGAAGACAAGATGGTTCTTGCCAGGGTATTTGCCTTAACCCAAGGAGAAGTTGATGCTAGCAATAAGGTGGTCACAGGTCAGGTTTCTATCCTCAATAGTGTATGTTCTATATTATTTCATTCGGGAGCCACTCATTCATATATCTCGTTAGGAATGATAGAAAATCTAGACAAACCTCGTGAAAGATTTAGAACTAGGTTAGTAACAAAGTTGCCTTCGGGCAAAGTAATTCTATCATAATGGATAGTACGAGGCATACCGATCATGATTAAGGACATAGAATTAGAAGGAGACCTGATAGAATTGGAGATCAAAGACTTCGACATGCTACTTGGCATGGACTGGCTAGCAAGGCATGGCGCAACCATTGACTGCAAATGTAAGAAAGTGACGTTCGAGACTCTTGACGGCCAGCGATTGTGCTTCATAGGACAAGTTTTAGGACTACGCACATCGCTAATATCATCTCTCAAAGCTCAAAGGATGATAGAAAAAGGATGTCAAGAATTCTTAGCCCGCATCACAGATGTGGTAAAGGACACACCACTAATGATTGGAGACGTTCACATTGTAAAAGAATTCCTAGAAGTATTTCCTGACGACTTTGGAAATTGACTTCACAATCGAATTAGTACCGAGCACTAAGCCTATCTCCAAGGCACCATACCAAATGGCACCTATCGAACTCAAGGAGTTAAAGACACAGCTATAAGAACTCCTAGACTTGGGTTTCATTAGACCGAGCCATTCACCATGGGGAGCACTGGTTCTATTTGTGAAGAAAAAGGACAGAAGCATGCGAATGTGCATAGATTACCGCGAGCTGAATAAGGTGACGATTTAGAATAAGTACCCGCTACCCCGAATTGATGACTTGTTTGATCAAATCCGAGGTGCGACCGTGTTTTCAAAGATTGATTTACGATCCCGGTACCATCAGCTCAAGGTGAGGGGAGAGGATATTCCTAAGACAGCTTTTAGAACTCATTATGTGCATTACAAGTTCTTAGTTATGTCTTTTGGTCTTACTAATGCTCCAAACACATTTATGGATTTAATGAATAGGGTCTTTAAGGACTACTTGGATAAATTGGTCGTAGTGTTGATCGACAATATCTTGGTGTACTGAAAGGACGAAGTCGAGCATGAGAAACATTTAAGGTTTATCTTGTTGTGACTAAAGGAGCATCAGCTATACGCCAAGCTCAAGAAGTGCAAAATTTGGCTTTCACAGGTAGTATTTCTTAGCCACATAGTATCCAAGGATGGAATTGTTGTAGACCCATCTAAATTAGAGGCTGTGAAGGATTGGCCAAGACCAAAGAATGCATCAGAAGTAAGAAGTTTTCTGGGACTAGCAGGTTATTATCGGAGGTTTGTAGAGGGATTTTCTAAGATAGCCACTCCACTTACCAACCTGACCCAGAAGCAGCAAAGGTTCAACTGGACTGATAAGTGTGAAGAGAGCTTCCAGTTGCTTAAGGATAAGTTGTGCTCAGCACAGTACTCTGTGTACTGACACCCAACGAGAAGTTTATAGTCTACTCTGATGCGTCGGAGCAAGGATTGGGTTGTGTGCTGATGCAGAATGACAAGGTGATAGCCTTCGCCTCCAGGCAGCTGAAGGAGTATGAGCAACGCTATCCAACTCACAATATGGAGTTGGCAGTGGTGGTATTTGCGTTAAAAATTTGGCGCCATTATCTTTACGGAGAACGGTGTGTGATTTATACAGACCACAAAAGCTTAAAGTACTTCTTCACTCAGAAGGAGCTCAACATGAGGAAGCGCAGGTGGTTAGAACTAGTGAAGGACTATGATTGCGAAATCCTATACCACCCTGGAAAGGCAAACGTAGTTGCTGATGCGCTAAGTAGGAAGAGTTATGGAAGTTTAGCAACACTAGCTGGAATAGAAAAGCTGCTACAACAGGAGCTGATCAGTGCCAAAATAGAAGTAGTCATCGGTAAGTTGGCTAACTTATCTATCCAGTCAAATCTGCTAGAAGAAATACGGATTGGGCAAGGGCATGATGACACGTTAGAGCACATATGGATGCAGTTAGAGAAGGGAAGGCCACGGATTTCTCAATATCAGGTCAAAGGTTATTTAGATATAAGAATTTGGTATGCGTGCCAAATGATCAAAGGATTAAGATGATGATTTTAGAAGAAGCACACAATACCTCGTACTCAGTTCACCCAGGGTCGACCAAGATGACTCACGACATCAAGGAAATATATTGGTGGCCAGGAATGAAGAAGGATATAGCAGAATTTGTGTCTAAATTTTTAGTATGATAGGAAGTGAAAGCAGAACATCAGCGGCTTGCAGGCTTATTGCAACCACTTAGCATACCAGAATGGAAATGTGACGATATAGCCATGGATTTCGTGACAGGTTTGCCACGAACAAGTAAGCAGCATGATTCAGCTTGGGTAGTAATAGATAGACTAACCAAGTTAGCTCATTTCCTGCCTGTTAAGACTTCATATACAGCGGATCAATACACAGACATCTATGTCCAAGAAATAGTACGGTTGCATGGAATCCCTAAGACAATAGTGTCCGATAGAGGGTTGGTCTTTACACCGAGATTTTGGGGAACTTTACAGCAAGCCATGGGTACTAAGTTAAATCTTAGTACGCATTTCATCCCCAGACTGACGATCAATCTGACCGTACCATACATATTTTAGAAGATATGTTACGCGCTTGTGTACTTGATTTCGGAGGATTGTGGAATAAGTACTTACCGCTGATAGAATTCTCCTACAACAATTGCTACCAGTCAACGATCGGGATGGTATCTTATGAGTTACTTTATGGAAGAAGGTGTCGATCACCATTACATTAGGATGAGGTGGGAAAAAGGCAGCTTCTTGGTCCCGAAGCTGTTAGAAAAGCTCAGGAAGCAGTAGCGCAGATTAGAAAGCGTATGCTTGCTGCTCAAAGCTGTCAGAAAAGTTATGCGAATGCCAAGCGGGGGGATGTAGAATTCAAAGTCAGAGATCAAGTCTTCTTAAAGATATCTCCTATGAAAGGTGTGAAGCGGTTTGGGTAGAAAGGAAAGGTTTGTCCCCGTTTTATAGGCCTTTTTGAGATATTATACAAAGTGTGAGCAGTTGCATAAAGATTAGCCCTACCGCCAGCTTTAGCAGATAACCACAACGTGTTCCACATCTCGATGCTACGTAAGTATGTGTCAGACCCATCTCAGGTCCTCAAGTACGATACGATAGCATTCCAGAAAGACTTGAGTTACGAGGAATGACCAGTTAGCATCCTAGATAGAGGGATGAAGCAGTTATGGTCCAAGAGTATTCCGATAGTCAAAGTCCTATGGAGTAATAGTTCTGAACGGGAGGCAACGTGGAAGTTTCTGATTTTAATGCCATGCTTAGGAGGCTGAAAATTATGTAAAAGATGATGTATGGCCTATCCTTATTGTTGAGACAAGCAATGCTTCTGATCTCCATGGATATACTGTGAGGCCTTTATACAGGGCATTCTAACATCATCTGAACAGGTGGGCTTTTTATTTCCCTTGTGTACACAATAAATGATTAATGGAAAGATTGTAGTACTTTTATTACTACAAAATTTATCTATTAAGTGGTAGCTGCTAGATCTATTATGGTTTTCTATGAATCTGTTAGTCTTACTCTAATTTTTAGCTCATTATAAGTGATGTATTCTCTTCTTCTATTTAATACTTCTATATATTTCAATAAAGTTCAGTTCATTCATTCTCTATCCTCTTTGATTTTCTCATTCACTTTCATTTCTGAATTTAACTGTTTGTTTTGTGGAAAATTCATATGCTTAGATTTTTCTTTCTTAATAGGCTATTAGTTGGATTTTTTTTATTCTTAGCTACACTGGATTGTTTAACTTTATTTGGATCTAGGGAAAATGCTTGATAATATACAGTAGCATATGTAGACAAGCTTTTAGATTTAGTTCTTTTCATTGCCTCATTTTCTTTTATTTGTATGATCTTTGTAACAAAACAGAAAATGAGGCATTAACATAATCAACTAGTTTATGGAACTTCATGACCCATGGCATTCTTTTTTTAGTTTATTTTATTGTACCTTAAGTCTACTTTCAATAACACAGTAAAATAACTCTATTAAAAATGTATTATTGTATTCATTCTTGGTTGCTTTTGCTGATTTACTTCAAGTCACATTTGGCCTAATATTTTCTCTTATATTTTTGCTCTTATTCATATATAGTCGATTTAATCTTCTTACCAATGCCCCTATCTCCCTTTTGAATTTAGATGTGCGAAAAGTATTCAATTAGTTTGTCTTGACATGGTAATCATTGTTTTATGTTCTACATTGGCACTCTTATGGATGGCTTTTATATATATTTTTTCTTTTTGATTTTGTGTTCTTGCTTGACAGTCTTAGTAAATGAAATTTCATTCTGTACAGAAAAAGTGACTGATAAATTATATTTTGATTCTTCTTTCAACAAAATAGCTTAACTCAAAATTGTACAAAGTTAAAAAACTTAAATTTTTTGAAAGAAAGGCCAATTAATAGTTCTATGTTCTATTTTCAAAAGGGATAGTCAGTGATATTTCTTATTGTATCATTAATACTTGGTTTGTTGTGACCAAATTTTTTTCTAATTATCATCTTGATACTAAGTTGAAATTTACTAGGTTGCCAAGGTCTTGTGTTCCTACCTAAACATCTTTAAAAAAATCCTCCTTGCTTCCCATTCTAGTTGGTATATTTCTGCTTTGATTTTCTAGTTGGGAATTGAGATCTCTTACTTTCATTATTTATGGAAATCCCATGCTTTTTGTATAGAGAAGCAATGCTAATATATATGTTTTTGCCTTGCTTTTTAACCTGTTTATGCTTTAGCCAGCCATGGGTAATGTTTCATGAGCAATTTTTTCTTCAAATTATCTCTCTATGATTTCTTGCAAGAAGCCAATTGGCTATTTCAATTGCAAAATGTTTTATTAAAACTACTGTTAAGATTCTCCCTTCTTGAGATGCTTTGAGAAACAATCAACTTTAAACAATTTGTAACCATAACATGTTATTGGCATTGATATCTGTTCCCTTTTTCTGATGGAGATAGCATAGATTTGTTTATTTATTCGAAGTTGTACTGTTTCATTGTTATAAGATTAGTTTATTGGTTAATGATTGGTATGTGTATATATGAGGTGGCTTCTCTTTGCAACTCATATCTACGTGTTTTTTCATTAATACAAGTTTCGTTTAAAAGAAAAATGATGTGGCTTCTCCATTTTTTTTTGCTGGAGGATGGGACTTTTCTTTTATGGTGTTCTTTTTTACTTATTTCTTGATCCTACAAAGTCAAATATGTGATCGTAACTTCATGATTAGTAATTAATTCTTATTCTCATTGTTGCAGAGTGTTCCTGTACAAACTGGGCAAACACCACCCCTTTTGCATTATTTTGGTACTCTCTTGACCAGAGGAAAGATTAATGCTTTCGAGTCATTGGAACTATCACGTCTTGTTGTGAACCAGAACAAGAATAATTTGTTGGAAAATTGGCTAGCAGAAGACAAATTAGAATGCAGCGAGGAGCTAGGAGATCTTGTAAAGGTTAGCATTATGGAATTTGTTAATGACACAATCCTGTGTTTCTTTTCTCTTGGCAATAATTTAGTTGTTTACTACAAATAATGCCTGTGTCATGTTGTTTATGGTATATCTTAGTTTCTTTTTAATTATTTAATTATTTAGGTTTCTTCCTCCAGTAATGGATGTGAGATTCTAACTAGTCTAATATTGGTTATCTGAAAATCTCATCTTGTCAAGCTTCGGTTTTTTTTTCTTAATTCATTTTGGTATCGTAGTAGTGATTTTATTTCTGCTATGTTTTTTGGTATCTGAAAAGAAAGTTCATGTGATTTTATCCTTTGTGGGTTTAGCTTCTATAAATATATATGTACATCTTTGTGCCTATTGATTGTCTATAGTCTGATTACTTTGAAGAAATAAGAATTTCTATTTAATGACACATTTGGTATATATATTGTTATTAGCTTGTTGTTGTCTCGTCTGTTTGGGAGTATTTCATGGCATAAATTGCATGTATAGACACTATGAGATTGATAGACTTAACTGGTTATGAGTTTAGGCACCTAAGGGATGGCTTGTACTAGTTGTCTAAAAGCTAATTTAATCACAGTTATGCCCAACTAGCTGTTAGTTACCAATTCTCTCTTTTATTTTGTTTATGTTTTTCTATATGTTTGTGTGAATATAGTGGTTTGATCTGAAAGATTTTTTGTCTTATTTTGTGTTTGATTTTTAGTATCTAGCTTCTGTTCTGCTTCTACTTTTGGGGGTCTCCACTATTGGAGTACCAAGCTTGCTGGCCCAAAATGGTCACCATTTGCTTCATGGATAACTGGCTGGTATGTAATAATATTCTTTTTCTAATTGTTAACTTGGGAAAATGTCTTTCTTCAATTTTTTCTAGTTGACTATTTATACTCTGGCTTGGAGCTTTTAGAGTTTCATTTGGGGTCTGAGACTGTAATACCTGTACAGTACAAAGTCACCATTAGTAAGTATAGCACATACTTTAATCTTAGCACTAGACCTTATATATATAATTTAGTTAAATTAGTTAGTTTAGTTAAGTTATTGAGAGTAATTTTGAGCTTAGTACTGGACCTTATATGCCTAAATTAGTTGAAACAGATAGTTTATTTAAGTATAGAACTGTATCTTACTTTTCTTGATTCTTCTTTGTGGCATGTATATATTGGTGCCACTTGTATTCTGTATTCATTCAATTCAATACAATTTCATTTTCTTTCATAATATGGTATCAGAGAATTAAACAATTCTAGCTTCATTTATCTCCTATACTTTAAAAAGAAAAGGTTCAAACTTGTATCTTAGGCATGTCTTTGACTAAATGAGATGTTCTTCATTGGAGATCATCACTTATAGATTTGTAAACATGATTAGAATTTTTTTTAAGGAGTTAGGGTCTGGTCTATCCTATATAGGGTCAAAAAGACTGATTTTTAACACAAAATAACTGTGCCAAATCCATCTTTTTGAAATAACATCCTCTGCGAATATGTATCACTATTTTGTAATTACTTGTTAGTGCCCAAATAACTTAAGTTCTAGAGTTTAGTACTTGTTTAAGTTCCATATTCTATTACACCTCTCCTTTAAATGAGATATGAGATTCGATGGATCTACCCTAGAAATAATAGTATCATTCTAAATGCTTTTGTAACTCAAATCTCCCAAACTTTTAACATGCTGTCTCAGTAATTAAGCACCTGATCCAGAGATGTATTTAGGGTGAAATTGAGGTCCCTTTAACCTGAAAATGTTAATGTTTGTTTACTGTATAATATGTATCTATTCACTATGTGATAGCAGTATTTTGAATTTTGAAGTATGTTCACCTGGTATTGCTTGCTTCGGTCTTATATTATATTTAGTTTTATTATTTGATTCATATTATTTAATTTTTTTAAGCATATACCTTACCTTTTATCTGCTATTGCAGGAGAAAAATGTCTCTTTCCCCATCAATTGGAGGAGAAAATGATACTTAATTTTGAAGGCTTTGTGTTGGGCAGCTGTAGAATATTTTGTGTTGAAAGTAGTAACTTTTTAATATGTTGAATATTTAAGACTACTTGAATACTTAAAGAACATTTTGTTGTTGAAAACAGTGTTGAATGTTTTAAACTAATTTGTGGATTGTTAATACAATGTTGAATGTTTTAAACTAATTTGTGGATTGTTAATACAATGTTGAATGTTTTTACTTTTTGTTATTTGAAAATCAAGTTCATTTGATGATGCTAGTATATATTAGAAAGTTAATTTTAATTATATAAAATAAATTAAAATATAATAGAATAAATTAGTGTTATATAAATGAATATATAATGAGGATTTAAACTTATCTAAATATTAAAATAATATGAAAATTGTGTTATAATATCTGTTACAATAACACTTTTTATGTAAAGAATTTTGTTATGCAAACTTCATTATATAACACAAATAATGTGTTATACTAAAGTGTACTATAACACAAAAAAATGTGTTATACTAAAGTGTTGTATAACACAAATTTATAAGTATTGAAATGTGTTATATAATCGACTATAAATAATATAATTAAACACTTATCTATTTATTAAAATAACACAGAAAGTGTGTTATCATTGACAGTATAATAACACATCTGTTAACAATGATAAAGTGTTATGTAAAGTACCATGACCTATGATAACATAGTCGGTCTTAACACATCAAAAAGTGTTATGGTATGTTTTGATAACACATTTATGGTGTTATTAAAAGCATTTTTTCTTGTAGTGCAAGAACTATGATGGCCATTGTAGTATATGATATATGTTTATAGTATATGCTTATGATATAGTTTATGTATATGTTTTATGTTATTAGTAGATTTTCCTTGCTGGGCATTAAGCTCATTCCTTTATTTTTTATGTATGCAGGAAAATATATATGGCGGCGGAAGGATTCTTGGCAGCTAGAGGTTGTGTATTGAGGAAGAATGGATTCGGTGGACTGTGTCAACGATTCAAGGACGACGCTATTTTTAATCTTTTTATTATGTTTCTATGTATTTTTTGCACGTGGTTTGTAAACAATTTCATTTAAAGTTTAAAGATATGTTTTATTTTAAAACAATGGGATCCCATACTGTTCATTTATGTATTTCAACATTTACTTTATAGTTTTTAATAAAGTTGTAAATGTTTCTTATATATGTTTTTTCAAAAATAGTGTCTATGTATAGTAGTTTTAATGGTCCAAAGTCTCAGAATTAGTTGGGTCATTACAATTACTACTCAAGATACGGTTATGTTACCCGATGCAAAGGAAATCAGAATCCATTGAAAAATTCAAATAATTCACAGCCAAAGCTGAAAATCAGTTAGGAAAAACCCCTAAAATGCTACGATCAGATCGAGGCGCGAAATATCTAGACAAAGAATTCAAAGATTTATTTATGGAATTGTTTCACAGGTTGCTGCACCAGGTACTCTGTAGTAAAATAGTGTGGTATAAATGAGGAATAGGAGTTTGCTAGAAATGATGAGATCAATGTTTAGTTACTCATTGTTGCCCCTATAATTTCTGGAATATGCTTTACAAATAGTTGCAAACATTTTAAACCTAATTCCATCTAAGTGTGTAGCTAAGACACCCTCAAAATTTTGGACTGATCGCAAACCTAGTCTAAGGCATGTTTGTATATGGGGATGTACAACAAATGTGCTGTAACGCCCACATCACTATGGCTACTTCTAGGAATGATGACTAACCCTACAAACCAACAAAAGTCTTTCCCAAGTGCTCTGTTCTCACTTGCACGCTTCCTGGGAAAGCTCCCAGGAGGTCACCCATCATGAGACTACTCTATGTCAAGCACGCTTAACATAGGAGTTCTCAAGTGATGGGCTACCGAAAAGAAGATGCATCTTGTTGGCATAGGTAGTACCTATCAAACCATTTAAGCCATTTTCAACTGTGTAGTCCCATACCTACATACCTATAGTCTTAGAATCATCACTCATGACCTTCCCTATGCAATGTGGGACTGCATAGCTTTTACCCAGTCTTTCCCCTTGCGGATCAGGCTGGAAAGACTCGTGTTGGTTTGCAGGGCCAGTTGTCATTCTAGGAAGCAGCCATAGTGACATGGGGCATTACAAATGGTATCAGATCCGTGACCCAGGTGGAAGTGTGGCTGACGAGGAGATCGAACCCCTAAGGGTGGTGATTGTGACAATCAGGTTCCCGTGATTCGAATAGGGAAAGACTGGGTAAAAGTTATGCAATCCCACATTTCTTGGGGAAGGTTAAGTGTGATGATTTTAAGGTTTTGTACCTATGCATGTTGAAGATGGCTTAAATGGATTGATGGGTACTACCTATGCCAACAAGATGCATCTTCTTTTCTACAGTCTATCACTTGAGAACTCCAAAGTTAAGTGTGCTTGATCTGGAGTAGTCTCATGATGGGTGGCCTCCTGGGATGTTTTCGCAGGAAGCGTGTGAGTGAGGACAATGCACGCTGGAAAGACTCGTGTTGTTTTGTAGGGCCAGTCGTTATTACAAGAAGAAGCCATAGTGATGTGGGGTGTTACGAATGGTATCAGAACCTTGACCAAGCCGGAAGTGTGGCTGACGGGGACGTCGGAAACCTAAGGGGGGTGATTGTGATAGTCAGAATCCCGTGATTTACAGGAGGAAAGACCTGGTAAAAGCTGTGCCATCCCACATCGTCTGGGGAAGGTCAAGTGTGATGACTCTAAGACTATGTAGGTATGGGACTACAAAGTTGAAGAGGGCTTAAATGGATTGATGGGTACTACCTATGCCAACAAGATGCATCTTCTTTTTGGTAGCCCATCACTTGAGAACTCCAAAGTTAAGCGTGCTTGGCCTGGAGTAATCTCTTGATGGGTGACATCTTGGGATGTTTTCCCAGGAAGCATGCATGTATACAATTACAAATATATGGTCATTGGACCATTCAGGGACTACTTCCATGAGTAGTTGACCATAGAGTCAACCCCGAGGCCCTATGCCCTAGCTATGTGACCATAGAGTCACCTCGGGCCCTCGCTCTTAGCTCTTGGTAAATAGCCATTAAGCTAGCCAAACACTTTTGTTTTCCAACGATCATTGGGTCGGGCAACGTAAAAATACGTTGCTGATTTGGGCCTAAGCCTTCCAACTAGCGCGCAACGCACTATTGCTGTCCTTGACTAATAATCAAGACCTGAACCAGGTCTTCAGATAAAGATACAAAAACAGAGATAGATAAGCATACTCTAGACAATACAGGTATGCATACATATTGACCATATAACATCAAGTAATTGCAAATATAGTAATAACCATGCTCCTTAACGGGGCCAAGCCCTAGCTACGCAAACCATGCGAACAGTCTAATTTGGTACAGAATATTTAGGCATGTTTATTCAATAAGTAAAACTATAACTTAAACATGGCCATGCTCAGGGGCCCGAGCCCTATTCATAATCATAATTTACAGTCAGGCTAAGCCCTAATCTCATGTATCACGTATTGGGCGCACTTTTCTTACCTTAGATCCGAGTATAGCGTAAAATAAGAATGGCCCTCGAGCACGATCCCGATTCTGAGCCCCCTAGCGATAACCTAGTCACAACCATAATATAGGATTCCAATAATAACAAGCAAATAAAAGTTTTCGGACTGAGTCCTAGCCTTTGGGACCTCGGATTCTACTAAACTAGGTAGTAGAATCGATCTCGAGCCCTTAGGAATAAATCCCCATCTCTTAAAATCCACGATGGCGAAAATAGTCCAGGCGGGCCGCGACCTGCCCTTGAGGGACGCGACGCGGCCCTCAAGCCAGAGGTCCCCTTCCCCTGGAAATGGGACACGGGCCGCGACCTGCCCTTGAGGGTTGCAGCGCGCCTCCCTGACAGAAGCCCCCAAAGGGCCCTAAGTTTAGTTGGGTCGCAACGCCCTAAGAAAAAGATCGCGACCTGACCCTCAGAACCCAGAATTCCTCCATTTCTGCCTAGCCAAACTCAATCAAAACCATCACAAATCCACTTTAAAACAACAATTCAATCCTCATAATAGATTTATTATCCTCCCAGCAACAAAACCCAACTAAAAACTGGATGAAAAACTCATCAAAACACCCAATTCAACCCTTGAGCTACAAAGCTCAAGAACTCCTCAATGAAACTAAACAAAATTTCAATGGAAAAAGAAAAGATCTAAAGCTTACCACAACTGGAAGTTAATTTCTCTAACTGCAACAAATCTAATCCCCCAAATTTAGGCCTTCAATTCCCAAGCCTTTAGCCAACAATTGTCAAGAAATCCTCTTAGAAAATAGAAGAGTATGAGGGAGTGAGAGAGAGAGTCTGTTGAGAATGAGGGAGAAGGCTAAGTGTTTTGAGTGTTTGTGTCTTGTTCCTTCCTTTCTTAAGGCATAGGTTACTTAAGATAATCTCGAGGCTCAGGGTACCAATAACGTCCCCGAGGGTAAAATGGTCAAAATCCCTCATATTCCCTCCTAAACTCAATAACTCGAAATATGTCCTCAAGTATTCATTCCCGTTACCCGATAACCCGATATTGAGCTAAATACCTAAATTATCCCTTGACTCACCCCGAGTCGGGTATTGGGTCACCTTGTGACTTTCCCGCTAACTTGCTCCCTAGGATCGTCTCGTGCCAAATAAACGAAATAAATCCACATAATAATATGGTCTCTCACATATATCACATATATGGACATATATACAATTATGCCCATACCAGGTAAAATTACAAAAATTGTCGTTCTAATATTGAAACGGGCCCACAAATGCTTATTTAATACTTCTAAACAAGCATAACTAGTTATACTATAATATAACTCACATAATCACATAATCATACATAAATATATCATATAAGCATATAATTCCATATATTGACATCCTGGCCCGTAATCAAGGCCCTATGCTTTATTAGGTAATTTGTGACGTTACATATGTTTTCCTATCTTGTTCTTCTAGTTTCCTTAGAGTTTGCTACTACTCCACTATTGTCACAGTACAAGATAATGGCTTCTACATTTCTAGAATTACTTCCATATTAGTATAAAACTTCCTAAGCCAAACCGCTTCCTTAGCTGATTCACAAGTAGCTACATACTCAACTTCCATGGTTGAATCTGTAATGATGGATTGTTTAATACTTCTTCAAGCTATAACTCCTCCACCAAAAGTGAATACTGACCTAGACATCGACTTTTGGCTATCTTTGTCTGGTTGGAAATCAGAATCAGTGTATCCAGTAGGGTTGAACTCACTCCCTGAATATACAAACATATAATCTCTCATTCCCTGAAGATACTTGAGAATGTGCTTTACTGCAATCCAGTGTTCCAAAATAGGATTTGATTGATAATGACTTACAATCCCTACTATATAACATATGTTTGGCCAACATACCATACATTAGACTCCCATCCACTAAAGCGTAGAGATACTTTCTCTTGTCCTCTTGTTCCTAATGTGTCTTTGGAAAAAGTAATTCCATGTCTGGTCGATAACTGACCTTTCCTGGAATTCTCCATAGAGAACCTTTCAAGCACCTTATTTATATAATTAGCTTGAGAATTCTCCAAGAGCTTTTTCTTCCTATCCCTTAGGAATTGGATTCCCATAACATAGCTCGCTTCGCCTAAATCTTTCTTTTGCGGCCTTTTCAGCTAACCACATTTTCGTATTTAATGGTGTCTCTACATCGTTTCCGATGATGAGAATGTCATCCACGTAAAGAACTAAGAAAACCACCACTTTACCTTTCACATAATTATACACACATGCTTCTTCGAAATTCTGTTCGAAGCCATATGTTTTAATTGTCTCATTAAAGGTGATATTCCAAGATCTAGATGCTTGCTTCAATCCATAAGTGGATTTTAACAATTTACACATCTTATTATATTCCTCTTTCTTAACGAGCCCTTCTGGTTGTACCATATTGATACTTTCATCAAGACAGCCATTAAGAAAGCTATCTTGACAGGCGACAACTATGGATAAGAGGATGTGTATGGACTTAAGCATGGCTATATGAGAAAATGTTTCTTCATAATAAAAAACTTATGTCTGGGTGTAACCTTTGGCTACTAACCTCATTTTTAAGTCTCTACTTTCCCAACTAGCCCTCTTTTCTTCTTGAAGATCCATTTTCACCCAATGGGACTGACATCTTAATATGGGTCTAAAAGTTCCCAGACAGAATTGGAATACATCGATTCAATTTCTTAATTCATGGCCTCTTTCCATTGTTCCTTCTTCAAGATCCTCCATTGCCTATTTAAAGCTCAATGGTTCGTCCTTGTCTGTATCAAAAACAAGGACATGTGCCTCATCTTCATAGCAAACATGTTATCTCACAATCTTCCCACTACGACGTTGCACTGGGGTTTCTTTTACATGAATAGTGGTTTCTTTATTTTTTTGTTTATCATTTAATGATGATGATGATGAAGATGATGTAATTTTATCAGCTGTGAGTTCCTCCATAACTACCTTGCTCCGAGGTTTATAGTTAGTCATATAGTCGTGTTCAAGGAAGGTTGCATTTGTAGAAACAAATACGTTTTGGTCCTTTGGACCATAGAAATAACCACCTCATGTCTCTGGAGCATAGCCCATGGAAATGTACACTTCAGACCTAAGTCAAGTTTCCATGACTTATGTCTAAAAAAATGAGTAGGGCAACCCCAAATGCGAAAATGGCAAAAACTAGGTTTGTTAACATTCCACAGTTCTAGTGTCGTCTTGCTTGGGGTCTTAGATGGGACTACATTCAAAATGTAAGTGACTGCTTGATGTGTGGATCCTCAGAATGAGAGAGGATGTGAAGAATAGCTTAGCATAGAACTGACCATGTTTAATAAGGTCATGTTTCCTCTTTCTGAAACATCATTTTGTTGTGGTGTTCCAAGTGCTATGAATTGGGATAGAATACCATGCTCCAGCATGAAATCTTTGAATTCTAAATCCAAATATTCATCACATCAATCTGATCGAAGTGTTTTAAGAGTCTTACCTAACTACTTCTAAACCTCATCTTTGAAGTGTTGAAAATTTCTAAAGGTTTCTAACTTCCTAACCATCAGGTATGAGTGGTGGTCAATGAAAGTGACGAAGTACTCATAACCCACTCTAGCCTGTATGTTGATTGGACCACAAACATCGCTAAGAAAAGAATTTTCGTCATTTTTCCTTCTAGACAAGACTAACGAACCGGAAGAGTTCCAACAGTTAGTTCTCTCAATGGTCCATCTTTTGTTAACCAATTTATTCTGTCTAGACCAATATGACCTAGTCTAAGATGCCAAACATATATGCGATCCTCATTTCAAACGTTTTGTCTTTTGTTACCTTTCATGTTAGCCACTTTAAATAATTCAAAGTTATTTAGCGATTTTTCAACTTTGCATTCCACGATCCTGAAAAATCGAGCAAACAGGCTCACAATATATCTTCCAATGTCTAGATAGTTCGTTCGCAGTGATTTTCAGATTGGGGATGACAGACGGTACTAAAATTAATTTGGTTCCCCAAACCTTCTTGCATCCCTTTAAAAAATACTGATGTAAATCTTCCATCCTAGTCCGATATTATCTGTAGAGTACGAAGTAAATATCATAGTAAATCTTTCAGTTTGGGGATGAAAAGCAGTACTCTAGTTTATCCACAGAGTACGAAATCTTAATTGGCTAGAAGTGTGCCGACATGGTCAGTTTGTTGACAATGACAAAAATGGTATCTTCCCTGTTTAGGGTTGTAATGTCCTACTGAACTAGGACCGTTAAACTGTGTGTTGAAAATAGTGCTTAACTTTTAAGCAAGTCATTGAGACTTAATTTTGTGATGAAAGTTAGCTAATGGTTAGGTATTAAAAAATTTGGTCAAAGACATAATAATTTTCATTAAAAAGTTTATGTTGTATATACACTGAACCCCAAAAAGAGTTTACAAGTTGAATACAAGTGTGAACAAAGTACAACAGCGGCCGACCCTAGCGAAAAAACAGGGTAGAACCCTTGTTATTCAAGATAAATTTCGGTCGTGGCAGTCAAGCAAACTGCATATGTGCAGACTGCCCCTAAAGCTCTCCAACTCATGGGTGATCCAACTTTTATTTTCCCTTACTTGCACAACATAACACCCGTGAGCTAAGGCAAATCAAGAAACTCAAATAAGCAGAAATAGTTAACCAATACAATGTAAATCATAGATAACATACTTAGCAGTTATAATCAACTTAAGCAAGCAAACAATTCATTTATGCGACCTTTATGTCAAATGAGTGCATACCACACTCTTAGAGTGGCCCAACCATAACGACCTATATTCCACATGCTTTTGCCAAAGATAACTTATAAGTGGAACTTTCCAGACAAATACTACCAGATATGCATTTCTGGTATAACACAATTAAACAAAGTCCAAAGATGTTCATATTTCTACAACCTTTCAAATGTGGTTATAACCACGTTCAATAAGCGAGGACAATGTCCTAATCACAGTGCAAGTGAGTTTTATAACCTCAGGCTAGTGCGAAAGATGAAATGACCCTGAGTGTGATCCCGTTTCGAGCCTCACAGAAACCCTAGTCACAATGCACGTAAGCACTTGTCATGAACCAAATTCAGATTCCGAGTTCCATTTCAAACCCTAACTCTTGGAACCACTATCCCTAGTTAACGAGGCATTGGAAACATCCCTTAAGCCCTTAAGTGGGCCTCCAAAATAGATTTTCAAGGCTCCGAGCCTAAAACCCAAAATTCAAAAAAACAAACATTCGAGGCACCTTGCATGATCGAGCCCACTGAAACTTTGGGATTTCTGGGGAACTGCCGCGGTCGCACCCTAACCCAGTACGGTTGCACCAAAGACCTCAAAACCCCAAATTGAAATACAATTCAATTTTTTTAGGGACACTAGCGCGGTTGTGGCACACCCTAGCACGGTCACGCTAGGTCGCCAGAAACACAAAAACGAGCCCAGAAGTAAAGTGTTCTTCCCCAATCAGTGCCCCTGCGATTTCTACGATTTTCCAGCTCTAAAACCAACTCAAAACTGACCTAAACAGACCTTCAACAGAGCTTTTGTACCACAAATCACCTCAAACAACATAGCAAACAACAATCAACAGAAAATGCCACAAAAAAGCACCAAAACTTATTGATATTACACTTGGACATAGTTGAGTCTCAAACTCAACTTAAGCTTTAAAATTTGAATATCCAACAAAATTCAAGCTACTAGCAGCAAATCAAAGCCATAAAACTATTTTAAACTGGTTTCTAATCTTAATCTAGCATCCAAAACCCACAAGAATTGGAAGTGGTCATAAACCTTCAAGCTTTCTACAAGGAACAACAAGAGAAGGAATACGAGTTTTACCTTTGAATTCCAAAATCCTAGCTTGATTTTGAAGTCTCCAGCAGCTTCTAATCTTCGTGTTTGCACTAAATTTCTCAAAGAATTTCCCCAGAGCATCACTAACATTTTCTTCAAATCAAGTGCTCAACACTTAGGCACCTTGAGAGAAACCAAGAAAAAGAAGAACAAGGGTGTAACATGATGACAAGACTGCCCAAATCACTTAGAAGAAAATTTCTACCCCTTCTGTCAAATGAGGAAATCACCCTTCCTCTATAATCTCTCTTCAAAGTATCTCCAAGGGAAAAATGGTCATTTAGCAAAAATTCCCACTAAACTTCAAATTACACTTAAAATTCCCAAATTAAATCCTCTAATCTTCCAAACACCAATATTTCCTTCAATAGTGGACCAATAATTCCCAACGTACAAAAAATTAGAAAAATACCCTTGGCTCACCTCGAGGTGCGTGCAAATCCCTGTTGTGACTTTTATGCTAAATTGCTGAGATGGGTTGACTCCTTCTGAATATCGCAAATATATCCACATAATAATGTGGTCTCAAACACAGTGTATAAAATTACACATATACCTAAATATGCCAAAATTACGAAAATACCCATTTTTAACTAAAGAAAGCCTTTAAACACATTTAATACACATGATCATGCATACTAAATCATATAAGCATATAAATCACATAACTCAATTATTTAACACATAATTACCCCACGTGCCCTTCTGACACGTTAATTCATGCACTTAATTCAACTAGGGATTTCAAGGCGTTACAAGGGTTGTGGGCAGGCCAGTGATAAAGTCCATCGTGACCATCTCTCATTTCCATTATAGAATCTCTAATAGTTGTAACAACCCCATTGGTCGTTGATGCACTGCCTTTGATTGTTTATACGTGTAGAGTCCAAGAACTTTACTTAGCTAGTTAGATAGTAGTATTATAGTATTTATAGCATTATCTTTGTAACTGTGGATTTTTGGTTCAGACCGGGAATTATTTGGACACTCATAGTAGTACTTATAGATTTTCTAAGTTTAATCTATAGTTTAAGAATATTAATGTTAACCTAAGGTTTGATTATATGACTGATATTAAGGATACTATTTATTATACTATAAGGTTTAGATAAGGACCAATAGGATTTTAAGCAAATGTTATGAATGGGTGATTAAGGATTAAGTATTTTGAGGATTTAATTTAATAAGGAGTAAAGTTTGAATGCTATAAGGTCAGTCAACAACTTTGAATACGTTGAGGGCTTAGTCAAGGCTGTTTACTCCCTTCAAACTTAGCTAAAAATGTGTAATTTCGTGTTTAATTAATCAACGTGTGCCGATATATCGCAGCTATAGGGGGCGATATATCGCAGCACGTAGATACGGAAAACACGAGACGATGCACGACAGCCTCGGGCATACTGGCCCAGGCGATATATCGCCTACAGGGGGCGATATATCACCTCCTTCAGCATATTTTGAAAATTTTTGAAATCATTTTCCATTCAGCCCTTCAACCTCTTGATAAGTCCAGCATCTTTTTGAACGAGTCTTCAGCCTCTGCTGAACGATTATTCAAATTATTTTCACCTAAAAAGCTATTATTTTTATTCAAGTAAAATTAAGATCCTTTCATTCCTAAACTCTATAAATAGGACCTAGTACCCAGCCATTATTCATCTTTTGCTCTAAGTTCAGAGGCTGCAAGTGCTAAGTGAGTGTGAGAGTGTAAACACCTGGGTTGGGGAATCATAAGCTTGATCATCATAAGCTTATCAAACACTTTGGGAAGTAAGGTTTTATAGTATTTCGGTTTAAGGTGTAGATTGGTCTTACAAGTCTTCAAGGTAACCCAAAACTCTAGTTCAATTCTGTACTTGTTCTTTTAAGTTCTCATAGTCTTCTACTCAGCCTCTAACCTTAATCTTTATTTTGGTTAGGAAATCTAAGTTCTTGAGCAAAAAGGTTTTGGTAAGTATGTTTCTCAAAGGTTTAGTCCTTCCATTCCTTTCATTTCTTTTTCTTCAAATCTACTCACCCTATTATATATGGTTTTAGGAGTATTCCAAAAGTCCCAACGCTGTCCTCTTATCCCGGTAACTTTGTTAAGGAAAATAGGATAGAATCTATATGTTATGTGCTTATGTTATCTTATGTTTTATGCTATGAAATATGTTATAAAATATGTTATGATATGTATGTTTGTAGGCTTGGGCATATGACCCATATGACTAACAAGACCCCAAATAGATTATGGGCATATGACCTACTTAGCTAGTAGGACCCCACTAATCTCATGGGCATATGACTTGTTTAGTCTATGGGACCCCAAGTAATAATGGCCATTATAGTATGTGTATGATATAAGTATAAGGGTTATGTTAAGTTTTTATGTTTCTTATGAAATTTATGTATATGAACTATGTGTTAGATTTTTCCTTGCTAGGCATTAGGCTCATTCCTTTTTGTTTATATGTGCAGGAAAATAGCTATAGTGGTGGTAAGATTTGTGGATGCTTGGGGAATGTGTATCGGTGGTGAATGGATTCAAGGAGTCGAGAGTTCGATTTTCGAGGATGTAGTCTTGTTTTTATGGTCTTTATATGTATTTTCCGCACTTATTATGTAATCCTTTTTTTTTTATTATAAATCATGTTATGTTTTGTTTTTCAAACAATGGGATCCCATATCCTTCTTGATATTTTTGTAAGAAACTCTTATTTTTACAAGTTTCCTAATAAAATTATGGTATTTTCGCAATGTAAGCTTTGTGAAGGATTTGTATGTATAGTTTCGTTAATGGTCCAAAAGTCTAGAGTAGTTGGGTCATTACAATACGTTAGGCAATGCTCCATGTATTCCGCCACTTTTTCTTCATTTTCGCCCACCAGAAATACTTTTTAAGATCTTCGTACATCTTCGTGGTGCTGGGGTGCATTGCATAGGGGACATCATGCGCTTCATAGGAGATTTTCTTCTTGATTTTTGCATCGTTGGGAATGCATATTCTGCCTTTATACACTAACACCCCATCTTCCGATGTGTGGAACCCCAATCGCATCTCCTTCCTCACTTTGTGTTCGATCTACTCGTACCAGGGCTACAACAGATGCCCTCCTTGTATGGCTACCATAATGAAGGGTTGCACTGAAAGGTTCACTAATCTTCTTACTACCCCTTCGAGATCCAACGTAGAGATGTCAGTTTGCAACTGTGATGACATTTCTCGTACCGTCATCACGTATGCCATCGGCTGCCGATTCAGAGCATTTACCCCCTTATTGTCCTTTTTGGGATGATACAGAATATCACAATCATAATTGTTGAATAATTATAACCATTGGAACTGCCTCATGTTCAGTTCCTTTTGAGTGATGAAGTACTTGAGGCTTTTGTGATCATTGTAAATATCGCAATGTATCCCATAGAGTTAATGCCTCTAGATTTTTAGTGTGAATACCACAGCAGCCTGTTCTAGGTCATGTGCTAGGTAGTTCTTCTCATAATTCATTTATTGTCGCAACGCGTAAGCAATCACCATGCCATGTTGCATCAAAACTGCCCCCAATCCTTGTCTTGAGGCATCGCTGTGAATCTTTATCCCTCCGTCCCGCTAGGGATAGTCAACACTGGGGCGGTGGTCAGTCTCATTTTTAACTCTTTAAAACTCCTTTCACGGTGCTCAGTCCATACGAACTTACCATTTTTATAGGTGAGGGTGGTTATGGGTGTAGCTATCTTCAAGAGCCCTTCTACGACCCTTCTATAATACCTGCTAACCCGAGGAAACTCCTCACTTCCTGAGCATGTTTCGGGGGTTTCCACCAACTCACTGCCTCTATCTTGGTTGGATCCATCAATATCCCTTTGTCCAAAACCACATGACCTAAGAATCTTACATTTTCAAGCCAAAATTCACACTTGGAGAATTTAGCATAGAGCTTATGTTCCTTCAAACGTTGGAGGATCATTTCCAGATGCATCGCATGTTCCTCTTGGTTCTTCGAGTATATCAAAATGTCATCGATAATCATGAAAACCAATTTATCAAAGAATTCACCTAATACTCAGTTCATGAGGTCCATGAATGATGCCGACATATTGGTGAGTCAAAATGACATTACCACAAACTCGTAGTGCACATATCGCGTTCAAAATGTCGTCTTGGGTATGTCTAACTCCTTAACTTTAAGCTAGTGCTATCCTGATCAGAGATCTATCTTGGAGAATACTGATGCTCCCTTAAGATGATCGATTAGATCATCGATTCTGGGAAGCGAATATCTATTTTTTATTGTTACCTTGTTCGATTCTTAATAGTCTGAGCACATTCGCATGGAGCCATCCTTTTACCTTATATAATGAACTGGGGCTCCCCATGGAGAATGAATCGGCCATATGAATTTCTTATCCATCCATTCTTTGAGTTGGGTCTACATTTCCTTATGTTTCGCTAGTGCCATTCAACATTGGAGTATTCAAGATAGTTGTCGTTCCAGGGACCATTTCTATCATGAAAACTACTTCTCGATCTAGTGGAATGCTTGGAAGATCATTAGGAAATACCTCAGGATGTTTACATACAATTGACACATCGATCGGTTGTAGATTATTCTCCTTGTCCTTATCTAGAACGTGAGATAGATATCCAATACATCCGTCCTCCAACATCTTACATGCCTTCATTGCTGAGACCGCGGAAAACTTCTTGTCTCTCGACATCGTTCCTTCAAAAGTGAACGGTTCCACGCCTGCCATATTGAAGACTACTGTATTCTTCTTACAATTCACCACCGCAACATACGTAGAAAACCAGTCCATGTCGAATACTACATCGTACTCTTGTACTTCTAGTATTAAGAGATCAATTATTAATTCTCACCTTTCTATCAAAACTGGTACAACTTTAACCCGTGACCTCACCAACATATCTTCTATGAAGACAAAGATACCCCACACACACTAGGCATAAGTTGAATCATTTTATTAATACACTTGTCAAATGAAGCAACAATAAAACAATGTGATGCACCAGTGCCCATTAATGCATATGTTGTGGTTTGGCCTTTAGGGATCTGACTTGACACCATATTAGATGGCCCAACTCCTTCGTTGCCTTGGGTCAATGCATAAACTCATGGCAGGGATCCTCTCTACTTCAGCTGGTTATTCATACCCCTTACACCTGAGTTGGGGCATTCCTCGGCTACGTGACATGTCTTCCCGTAGGCATAGCATAATCCAGCTTTACAATCGCCCTTATGGCAATGACCACACTTATTGTATTTTGCCACTGTTCAAAGTCATGCCTAAGTTGCTTGTTAGGGCTAGTTGGTTGAAAATTAGAAGGCCCTCCTTTTCTCTTATTGCGTTCCTTCTTTAGGGAATCTAGAGCCACCTTGGTTGTTTGAACTTCTTGAGTTTTGACCTATCCTTGGAGTGAATCTCCCTCTTGGCCTATTCCTAGTAGTTTAGAATTGTTCTGAGTTAGAAGGAGTAAACCACCTCTCTTCTTGTCTCTGAGATCCCTTGCTATACACTCCACAATAGGACCCTTGGCGGATAGCTCATTCCTTCACTTCAACATGTGTCTCCGAACCTGTCCTCCCGGTGTCCACCATATTTATCATATCTTTCTCGTTGACCCTTCATGAATCTCCAAGCTTTTGTTGATTGGGTACTGATCAATTTCAGCGTGAATCTAGACAGTTGGTCAAATTTCTGAACAGAATCTTGTACACTCAGCATCCATTGCTTCAAATGGGTAAACTCTACCACTTTATGCTCCACCACCACCACCTGATTATAGTATTTTGTGTTAAATAGGTTATGAACGCTTGCCACTCCATCCCTGCTACTAGACACCCTTTCTTGGTCGTGTCCCACCAAATGCAGGCATCTTTTCTTAATATGTATACAACACAGACCACATTTACATTCTCAGTGACTTCAATGAAATCGAAGAACCTTTCAAGTATGCTTATCCTTTCTTCTGCCACCACAGGATCGGAAGTACAGGAAAAAGATGGTGGTTTCTGTCGGCTGAAGCGTTCAGAAGTGGGTTTCTATTGAGCCAACTCCCGTGCCTCAACCTGTGGTTCCACTCGTGCCTCATTAACCGGTAGAACTTGGTATGCTATTGGAGCTACTGCTAGCGCATTCTGATTATGAGTTGGTACCACTAGAAGGTGTTGAAGTAACATTTGAAACATCTCTATTTGGCGGGCATCTAAATATGCTTGTCTTTTGTGGCCCTGCTTTATACCAGCATTCTGAGCTTCCACTGCTCTACAGATCTCAACCATTTCTGCAGCAAAGTGTGGGTTCTGTTCCGCTTCATGATGAGCTCTAGTCCTCAGAGATGCCACAAGTTACACTCTAGTCAAACATCAAAGAAAATGAAAGATAACATAGTTTGAGGATAGGGCAAGTTCTCAAAGAATAACACTTCTATGATCCCAAACTTTTGACATGTCCATGTCGGAATCAGTATCCATATTGGTTTCATAGTCTCCAACATGGTTTCTATGTCCCTGGATCTCCATGAATGCCTAAAAGTGCATGTCAATCCTGTATTGTCGATACCATGGTGTTATGTTGAGGGGTTGTCCAAACTCCAACTCCATCTCAGCACGGAACGTTGTTCAACTAGTGAAGGTTTGCTCTCGATTTAAACATTAGTACCATGCCAATACAATACCTCTAAGATAGGTAGTAGCAAATCTTACCCATAACCATGCAATGGTACTAGTCCGATGTAAGTGAAAAGAAATATGCCTAGTCCATTCCCTCATCTCACAAAGTTGCCAATGAAAAAGGTATGGGCAGGGGCCATGAACTGTATGTGGACCCCTTTGCATGATAGTTCGGTAGAGGTGCATGATATCTTCTCGAGTGTACAATAGGGATGGAAAGGGTATAACAGTACAAACAGTCTCAACATCTATAGAAAATCTAACCTGCAATTTATAGGATTCAAGTAGGTAAAACACATACAAAAGTGCAAACTATGAAAGAATGACAATACTTACAGTGAGTGTCAGTCTCTTGCAATGAATGTACATGTGGATTGTCTACAAAACTGACTTAACTGAAGCTCTGATGCCAATTGTATTGGCCCACTAAAAATGACTAACATAATGGTAGAGAACATACATCATACTTTTGTTAACTAAAAGACCCAAAAATCTATATAAAAAAAACTTTTAAATACTTGCTTAGTTTAGAAGCATGCCTATGCTTAAAATAAGATTACTGTATTTGAAACCGTAAAATAGATTTAACATATATAAAATGAAGTTTTTTAAGCAAAATAAAAATTGACAAAAGCGTAGCGACATCCCTTGTTGGGGCACCTGTACATTCTTTATGAAAAACTCTAGCACTCACAGATCTGTCTTTCCGCTTAGCTTACCTACAACTTGAAGTAACTAGGTAAGGGAAACTGTTTATCCAAAACACAGCTGTTGATGACGTGGCAAGGATTTTCGACACGTGGCTGACATGTAGCAAAGATACTGCTCGCCCATCGACCATAAATATTTCTACATGCGAAGATCAAGTTTTATATACGACCAGACTGGTCGTATACTCCGTTCATTTATGTAAAGATCTATACAGTTGTAATGATATCTGAGAATATCTCTTCCTTATGACTTGAAGATCCGTTTATTAAGGAAAGATATTATCATTTGATTCATGTAATCCTTCTTAAGCCTATAAATACACAAGAAATAGCTCAAGGAGGGGATCTTTTTCTCTTTTTCCGAATTATATTGCTATTATCCATCGTTTATATTGTTTTCTTCTTCTAAGGTCTGTGAAACTCAGGAACCCCAGTTCTTTGATCACACCTTTGGAGCTCAATACCAATAATAATATCAAGTGGACGTAGGTTATTACCAATCACTGGGGCCGAACCACTATAATTCTCTGTGTTCTTTATTTTCCATTAGATCGTTTTCTCAAGTTCTATATTATTTTTCTGTCGTTTTCTAGACTCCGTGTCGTTGACCAAAACGAGGGTCAACATTATGGTGCTTTCATTGAGAGTTGAACTCAAGAAGATCTAATGGAAAAAACTACCAAGAAGTCTGGACTGGCTGTTGCTGCACCATCCCAGCCTCCTCCCCCAAATGTGGCTGAAGACGAACCTCATTTGGTGTTTGATGAGGAGGAGTTGGACTCTGAGACCCTAAAGACAACACCGGGGGTGTTGGAAGATGAGTTGGCCAATCTGAGGGCCAATCAGGAGAATGCTGCCGAGATAATGGCATCGTAGCAAAGGGAGATAGAGCGCCAGCGCCAGGAGCTGAGCGATCGATAGGTGGAGATGGACCGTCGGCAGAGGGATGCCATGGCAGCCCTTGAAGCAGCCATACAGCTGGCTAGGAATCAGGCTGCGCCAGCCTCGCAGCCTGATCAACCCCCAAGCGGGCCACCTCAAAGGGGTCCCAATCCTAGCCCTCCGCTCCAGCCAATAAGCCCACAGAGGCCGGAGCTGCCACCTATGCCTCAGGATGATTTCCCACCTAGGGATCCTGAGACGCAACCTCCATCTCAGGATGGTCGAGGCAATCCCCCGCGCCCGAGGCAGAATAGGGTCGGGCAACAACCCCACAGCCCTAGACGCCTAGGGGTTAAAGAGTCGAATCCACCGAGCAGGGGGCAGCATCCTTCTGCCAATAGAAGGAACTCAGAGACAGGATCTGTGGTCAAGGGTCCCCCAGAGCATGACAATGCATGGGGACCCACCAAACAACGTAGGCCTCCCACTAACGCTCGGGAAATGCCAGCCCAAGGAGGCAACAGAGGAAATAGTCGTTCGCATCATAGCCAGTCACGGTTCAGAGATGACCACAGCTACAATGAGGCTGACTCAGGCAGAGGAAATGCTGGTCGGAGGAACAAAGAAAGAGGTGGAGGCATGAGCCCCCCACCTAAAGAAGACCGACAAGCAGGACATAACGCTGGGGGGCAGCCCAGACAAAATAACGTCTTTAGCCGGTTCAGAGCCATTGAGCAGCGACGAAGAGATGATTACTTGAGGGATGTACTCAAGGACTGCCGAGAAAGGTACGATGAGTACATCCCCCTAGCACCAGAGCCCCCAGCAATTCTGGAAGCAGTTCAGGCTCAAATCAATGCTCTGAACCAGGCTATGCAGCAGCTGGTCGGGGGGCGGACATCGCACATCGAGTACGATCGAAGGAGAGGCATCCCTTTTGTACAAAGGATTGTTGTGGCATAAACCCCCAGCAAGTTCAAGATGCCGACCCTGCCGAATTTCTACGGGTATGGAGACCCGGTATCTCATGTTAACAAGTTTGAGATACAGATGGACATTCAGAAAGTCTCTGAAGATGCTCGCTGCAGGATCTTCCCAGCGACACTTTCTGATGCAGCCCAGGAGTGGTTCTTTAAGTTCCCTCCTACAAGTATTGTATCCTGAGAGATGTTCATGAAGGAATTTTACGGACAGTTCTACGCGGGTCGTGTGCACCTCACCGAGGCAAACCAACTGGTCGAGATACGCCAGAAAGAGGGGGAGCCTTTGAAGGATTACGTTCAGCGCTTCATGCGAGCCGCAGCAGGAGCCAAGACTGTGGGCGATGAAGGCAACATGATGGCCCTAACCGTTGGGGTTAGGCGCCATTCTCCCCTCTGGAGTAGCCTCAGGAAGCATGGGGTTGAAAGTACACAGGAGTTTTTAGATAGAGCTGATCGGTACATCAAGCTCGAGGACGCGATTGCCAACGAAGGGAAATCACCAACAAAGGACAAGGGGCCCAAGGAAGAACCCACCAAAGTCGCCAACGGGTCTAAGCCCAATGGCAACGGCAAAGGAAACGGGAATGGCAATGGTAAGAATGGTGGAAAGCGGGCGAGCGGCAAACCCTCGACCTCTGAGAGTAAGCGCCCGAAAGGTAATCGGTATGAACTGAAATTCACCAATTACACTGCCTTTTTTGAAATTCGAGCCAAGGTTTACCAGGCGACCAGCTCGAGCGTGCCCTACAAATGACCCGCACCAATAAGGAAAGATATCTCCAAGAGAGATTCAACAAAGTTCTATCGTTATCATAACGACTACGGGCACGACACCAATGAGTGTAACCAGCTGAAGAACAAAATTGAGTTCCTGATAAGACAGGGACATTTAAGAAGATATCTACGAGCAGCGGGAGGTTCTCAGCAAGAGGCTGAAGGTGGAAACGAGTCAGTGCTTGCACGCCAACGCTCTCCACCTTTACAGCCAGCTCCCGTGGCAGGTACCCTACTCAACATCTGCGGAGGCCCACATCTTGCAGGAGATAGTGGGAAAGTGAGGGAACGATATGCTCGAACCCTACGCCACGACCAGGACATCGAGATGATGAGTTTCAAGGATCGTGCACCAAAAAAGGCTCGAACAGAGGAGGAACTGATCACCTTCTCTGACGATGACGCCCAGCATGTGCGATTCCCACACTCCGATCCACTGGTCGTGGATGTACAAATCGCGAATATGATTGTGAAAAGGGTGTTGGTCGATATATGAAGTTCGGTCAACATCCTATATAAGTCCTCACTGGAAAGGATGAAGTTGTCCGTAAAGGACCTGGAGCCATGCAACCAAAAAATTTATGGTTTTTCCGGAGAAGGGCTCGCCCTAGTAGGGTCGATTAGACTCCCAGTCACAGCAGGCATTGCACCTGCTAACAGGACATTACTCCTTACTTTTATAGTAGTTGATTGTCCTTCAGCGTACAACGCTATGATAGGGAGACCAATTCTGGTCGACCTGCGAGCTGTCACTACTATATGGTACCTCACCATGAAATTCCCAATGGACCTAGGGGTAGGCTGCGTGTTGGGAAATCAGAGGGAAGAAAGAGAGTGCTACAATGCCTCAATCACCAAGGCAAAGAAGGGTGTATCGAGAGATGCTACTGGGAAGGAGTTGCAAATGGAAACTGATGTTCAAGTCCGCTCAGGTGATAATCTCACCAAATAGGGCATTCCCAAAGAGAGGATAGAGACTTAGATCCTCTCTTTGGGGATTTTGAAGAAGAAGTGGGACCCATCGAGGACCTTGAAGTGGTCCAACTCGAAGAGGAAATTCCGACCATGGTTGTGAAAGTCAGTAAAAACATAGAGACAACAATAAAACAAGCACTGGTGGAGTTCTTAAGGAGGAACCAGGATGTCTTTGCCTGGTCGCATAAAGACATGGTCGGGATAGATCCTGCAGTCATCAGCCATTTCCTGAATATTGACAAAAGCTTTCCACCAGGGCAACAAAAAAGAAGGCTGTTAGACAAAAGCAGATCAAAGGCCTTGAAAGAGGAAGTCGAGAAGCTAAAGGAGAATGGGTTCATCAGGGTGGCATTTTATCCATCGTGGGTGTCTAATCCCATACTCGTGCCCAAGCCGAATAGCAAGTGGCATACATGCGTGGATTTCACAGACCTAAATAAAGCCTGCCCCAAAGACTGTTCCCACTCCCGAGGATCGACCAGTTGGTCGATGCCACTGCAGGACACGAGATCCTCTCATTCATGGATGCATACTCTAGGTATAATCAAATCCGTATTCATCCCCCTAATGAGGATCACACTACCTTTCAAACTGATACAGGGCTCTACTGATATAAAGTGATGCCCTTCGCTTTGAAAAACGCTGGTGTGACTTACTAGAGAATCGTCAACCACATGTTTAAGGACTTGATCGGTACAAACATGGAGGTTTACGTCGACGACATGCTGGTTAAGTCGAATAAAGCAGAAGGGCATGTAATGGATTTGCAGGAATGCTTCAACGTCCTGAATAAATATAGGATGAAGCTAAATCCCCTTAAATGCTCCTTCGGAGTAGGATTGGGGATGTTCTTGGGATTTATAGTTAACTCAAGAGGAATTGAAGCTAATACAGACAAAATAAAAGCCCTGATCGAGATGAAGTTGCCAGTAAAAATTAAGGATGTCCAAAGCCTAACCGGGAGGATTGCTGCTCTAAGTAGATTTATTTCAAAATCAACAGACAAGTGCATCCAATTTTTCAATCTACTCAAAGGCAATAAGAAATTTGAATGGACAGATGAGTTCGAACAGGCCTTTCAAGCACTAAAAACGCATATGGCGCAGCCACCCATCTTGTCAAAGCCGATCGATAAAGAGACTTTGTTCATCTACCTGGCAATCATGGACTACGCTGCTAGTGCTGTTCTGGTAAGAGAAGAAGAAGGTGTGCAGAAGGTTGTCTATTACGTAAGCAAAAGGATGATCGGTGTAGAATTGAGGTATCCCCCCATCGAGAGGTTAGCCTACTGCTTTGTTTTGGCCTCTAAGAAGTTGCGGCCTTACTTCCAAGCTCATCCGATTACGGTATTGACCGACCAGCCTCTTTGGCAAGTCCTGCAAAAGCCAGAGGCTGCCAGAAGATTACTAAAGTGGGCAGTCGAACTCGGCCAGTTCGACATATCTTACCTACTGCGAGCAGCGATAAAAGGATAAGCCTTAGCTGACTTCATAGACGAATTCAAAAATCCCGCGGATGGCGAGCAGATTAAGAAGCCCAATGAGCTTGAATGTCAAATCCAAGCACCCTCGTGGAAATTGTTCATACACGGTTCATCTAACGAATCCCACGCAGGAGCAGGAGTGATATTGATAACGCCGGAATGGCATCGATTTCAATGTGCAATTAGATTTGACTTCAGTGCTTCTAACAATGAGGCTGAATATGAAGCATTACTCGTTGGACTGCAATTAGCCAAGGATATGAACATAAAAGCGCTTGACATCTATAGTGATTCTCAGCTGGTGGTGAACCAAGTCTTGGGAGAGTATTAGGCGCAAGGTTTGAAGATGGTTGCCTATCTGAACAAAGCAAAGGTTCTGTTAGCCCAGTTCGACATGTTGATACTCTAAACATAGTGCCAGTTGAGCGACTATCAGTACCAAGCATCCAAGCAGCAGAAACCACTCTGGTCATCCAGATGGCGGATACATGGATAGCGCCATATGTAGAATATCTGTCAAGCAGCGTGCTACCGGCGGACAGAAACAAAGCTAGGACTCTTCAGCGGCAAGCTGCTAGGTATATCCTGGTCAATGGAATCCTGTACCGAAGGGGATACTCACTGCCACTTCTCAGATGTGTTACAAAGGAGAAAGCCAAAGGGTTAATGAAAGAGGTGCACGAAGGATTTTGCGGGGACCACGCTGGGGGGCAAAGCCTATAAAAAAAGATCCTAAGGCAGGGATATTTCTGGCCAACCATGAATGAAGACCCAATAGAATTCGTGTGAAGATGTGACAAGTGTCAGAGATTCTCTAAAATCCCACGAGCAGCTCCCAACGAGTTAAAACAGATGCAGAGTCCATGGCCCTTCGCAGTTTGGGGAATAGATCTAATCGGATCTTTGCCTACAGGAAAAAGTTGTGTAAAGTATGCAGTGGTTGCCATCGACTACTTCACCAAATGGGCCGAAGCTGAGCCACTCGCGACCATAACGACCAAGAAAGTTCTTGACTTCGTAGTCAAAAAAATCATCTGTCGCTATGGATTACCAAAGAAAATAGTCTCTGATAACGGCACCCAGTTTGACAGTGATCTGTTCACGGACTTCTGCAAACGTCATGATATTATCAAAAGTTTTTCTTCAGTCGCTCATCCCCAGGCGAATGGGCAAGTCGAAGCAGTTAATAAAATGGTGAAGGATACCCTAAAGAAAAGACTTGAAGAAGCTAAGGGAGCATGGCCAGAACAGTTGCCTGAAGTCCTTTGGTCGTACAAAACTTCCCACCGAACAGCAACAGGTCATACCCTGTTTTCATTAGCATACGAGTATGAAGCCATGTTGCCTGTCGAGTTGGATCCACCCTCGCACCGCAGAATAACATACGACCAACATTCTAATAGCCAGCTACTGATGGAATCCTTGGACTCGATTGATGAAAGGCATGGACAAGCCCAGCTCCGAGTAGCTGCATACTAGTGGAAGGTCGCCCGGTATTTCAACTCTAAAGTGCGAGAGAGAAAATTCAATGTTGGAGACCTTGTGCTTCGAAGAGTTTTCCTTAACACCCGTGACCAAGCTGTTGGAGTACTCAGGCCAAATTAGGAAGGGCCTTACCAGTTTGATGAAGTCCTTCACCCAGGCACTTATAAACTTGCCCGCTGAAACGGAGATCTTGTTCCCCGCTATTGCAATGGAGAACACCTGCGCAAGTATTACCAATGAACAATTCTTCTTAAAGAATTGGCTTGTACAAATTTTTCTTTTTCCAAGTTTCAGAAAAATCTAAGATCTTATTGATCGCTTGTAAAGACATGTTTAGTCCATTTATTACGAGAAATAAAAGGGATTGTGCTCAGCCAATCATTTCTTGCCAACTATTGTATTTATTACAAGTATTTTCTCATTACGTGTGTTGTTTTGTTGTATTATAATGCTAATCATATTGCTCCGAGCAGTAATGTTCGAGCAGGTTCTAGTCAAGGCATGTGACCAAGGACCTAAAGCTCCTCGATCACTTGGGGGGCATACAAGGTACAAGTAAGCAAAGCATATCGTTAAAAGGTATGTAAACACATGAGCAAAATAAGTGAAAGCATGCTAAAGCAGTTAGAGTATTTTTCAAAATTTTGTTATTTTGTTAAATCAAACCAAATTGCTATGCTAAGTTCGGTCATGCAAACAGATGTTATAATAATATGCAAATATATTATAATATCAAAACGAATCCTTTTACACCGCAAGCAGTAACTGCTTGGATGTAATTGTTCAAATAAAAATAAAAGCTGCCCATGCAGCAAACCAAAAAATTATATTGTTTTTACATCACCACCCGTAGGTCGTGTAGTTAAAAAAGAAAAAACATAAAAAGAAAAGACTAAGAAGCTCAAGGATTTTGAGGAGCTGAAGGATCTTGGGGAAGGTTCTGGTCGACAGTACCCGCAGCCTCGTTGTCTGCCCCATCCATCCCAGCGGCTAGTGAGATTTCAGGGGAAGCAGGGACCCTTGATCTTTCTTCCTCAGCCAACTAAGCAGCGCAGCGAGCAAGCTTGGCATCTCTCGCATTCTCGGGAAGGTAGTCGAAGTTGGCACCCTGATTGTGCTTCCATAAATCATAGAAGCATCAAAGAGTGGAATTCTTGTACCTTTTCAAGTTTCCGGCGTTGGCCTTCTCCAACTCTTCAACCCAGCCCTCCATAGTTGTGGTCTCCTGCCTACTCGCGGCCAAATCCACCTCGAGCTGTTGGGCCATGCGGTAGGTAAAGCGGTTGGACTCCTTGAATTGGTCCCTCTGCTCGCGAACTTTCTCCAGAGACCTCTGCTTCTCCTCCAACTCCTTAGCCAGTTGGGCCTTTTCCTCGACCACCGCTGCCAGCTGATCAGCTTGTTTGGCCTCAGCAACTTTGAGTTCATCCTCGTGCCGTTGCTCCGAAGTTCTGGCCTGCTAAGTGACGGCACCCAAGCGAATTCGGCCGGCAGTGAGGGTCAGCATAGCCTGCAGTCAGAATAGAACTTAGACAAACAGTAAAACAAAGAAGACCTGTTTCCACAAAAAGAGATTACACTAGTGAACTCATTCAGAGCACGGTTCAGGATTGGATCAACTCCCATCATCTCCGTAGCAGCCATTGCCTCTTGGCAGCGGTCGTGCTTCGCAGTCTTGGTGATCCTCTCCTTAATCAGTTTGAAGGCACGACCAACCATCTCGCCCCCGGTTGAAGCAGGATCAACCTGCTGAGGTTGGTCGGTCAGGGCCACAGGAGGAGGAGTCGATCCGGCTGGAGCAGAAGAAGTCTGCTGCTCGTGTGGAGAAGGTAAAGTCATGGTGGCAGAGGGCCTATCCTCTAAAGGGCCTGTGATCTGAGCCTTCTTCGCCTGAGGCGCTTTGCTGCTCTCCCCATGGTGTCTCTTGCTAGTTTTCTTCTTGCTCGGGGGTGCCGCGGCAGCCTCTGGAGTGTTGTAGATGTCGAACACATTGACAGATTCCATGTCTAAAAAAGAAGAACAAAGTTGAGCAGTGAGATAGCATGAATGACCAAGTATATTACATCAGAAAAAGAAGCAAAAAAGGATTGCAAAGTCAAATACCCGAGCAATTATTACTGGTCGCTATCCTATAGACTCTACTAGTCTTATACTCACTCTTTGACATGAAGAAGTCTGGACCTAAATGTGGAACATATTTAAAAGTGCCGCCCTCGTCGAATAGATGACAGGGAATTGGAAAATTGTCTAAAAGCAAAATAACTACACCATTATCATCTGACGAATCATCAGAGAGTTCGACAAGCTCGGTGGCCTTCTTTTTTCCTTTCCCGAAGAGGGCCGAGGGCCTCACTGCTGAGGGAGTGCCAGCAGGTTCCCTAATCGTGACCCAGTCGGTCTCCTTCGTTGAGGTGACACTGGAGGTTGCTGCTCGTGTTCCTCCTCAGCAAAGGCACTCCCTGCTGAGGGCGCTCTCGTATCCGGTTGAGGGGCCAAGAGGCTAGGCAACCTAAGGTTAGCCTCCGTAACCAGATTCTTGACGCTCTTTATTGCATCAGTCATGCTGGCTAGGAGCACCGATCTCAACTCCATGTCTGGATTTGGGTCTGGTCGCAGCCATGGGCCTGGAAGAAATTAACAGTTTAGGAAAATGTGGAGGGAACACTAAGTAAAGAAGTAACAGCCAGTGATGCGAAAGTTTTACCTCCTTGTGCGAAGGCCAGGTTGCGATCATGTCAGTTGTGAGGAAGTACTCCTAATAATACCTCCCCACATTTGAGATGTGGGTGGTGTCAGTCAGGATGGTGTGCCCAGTTTCCTGATGACAGTAGTGAAAAAACCCCGTGCCTTCTTGGTTGGGATTGGATTTGAGGTCGAACAGGTAGTTGACCTCATGAGGCGTCGGCACGGGCCATTTCTTTTGGTTGTACATGATATAAAGTGCTGCGAGCATCCTATATCCATTTGGGGTTATTTGAAAGGGGGAAACTCCAAAATAGTTGGCCACCCCCTGAAAAAATGAGTGAAGAGGCAAGGTAGCCCCTGCCTTGATATGAAACCTCGACCAGGCGCTAAAGACGCCTCTAGGCAGATTCGCCCTTTGGTCTTGGTTGGGTCTGACTAGGGTCACCCCTGTGAGATCTTATTTCCTTATATAATTGGCGATCATCCTTATCGTCACTCTGCTCTCAGGGACTAAGTGCCATTCAACATTTGGCTAAATGGCATGTCGGGGTCGGGCATGTCTTTGGATGTTGGGGTCGAGAGCATTTTCATCTCGACCACTGGTCGAGGGAGCATCAGCCGAAGGAGCAGGCTGATGAGAAAGATGGGAGGTTCTCCTTTTCTGGGCTTTGGTTTTGGTGCGAGCCATATTTTGAGTCAAGACTGGGGAAGTGTTTGGATTGCTATGAGAAAATGGGATTTCATGTATCAATGACAAGGGTTGTTCTTCGTCCTCGAGCAGTTGAGCTAGCAGGTCGTCGTCAATGGGTCTTTCTCCTCCCCACGGGTCTAGCATGTAAACTACAAACAAAGAAAGGAGGAGATAAGATGCACATCCTGGGAGCTTATGTTGAAAGTTGGAATAACATTGCTCGCATCTACGACTAGCAGGATTCTAACTGATACAATAAGTTTTATGCGAACAGTTTAAAAAATGGATCAAAAAGTGAAAGTAAAAAGTTTTTCTGGAAAAAGCTTTTTCAACTCCAAAGGGGCGGGAAAAACCCAGTTTTTCAGCTAGCCTTAAAATCGAATTTTTACTTCGATTTTACGCCCTAAACCTATGATCCTGACTATGAAACTGATTCCTAACTTCTACAGAGAAAACTACACTACCCTACCAAGCATCAAACGGTATACACAAAATCCTCACCAATTTTTACCCAAGAACAAAAAGTTTCAGAACTCAAAAGCAGTATGCATGGCATCTCATAGGGTTTAAAAGTCAAAGAAATTTACCTGGATGAAGGTTGGAGGTTCTGAAATGGAACAACTTTGGGCGTGAAGACAAAGGACCCTTAGCAAAGCGACAAAATAACTTGGAAATTCTGAGCTCTGAGATGGAGTTCTTGAGTGTTCTTGGCAAGAAAATGGCGTGTAAAAAGTTAAAAAGTAAATGTGAGGATTATTTATAGAAGCTGAGATATGTTGAAAAGGGGTAATCATGAGTTACCTTTTTCAAGGCATGGGGGAGTGTAACAGCCATCGGAAAGGTTACTTGGAAACCGAAAACGCATGATTGGTCGTGATTTAGTCACAATTTTCGAGAACACACGAGAGGCTCTGATACATTTCGAGGGGCATACGAAAGGTTAGTTTTCTATGTTTACATATTGCTGGTCGCAATAAATAAACTTGGGGGGAAAATGTTTATCCAAAAAACAACTGTTGATGACGTGGCAAGGATTTTTGACACGTGGCTGACATGTAGCACAGATACTGCTCGCCCATCGATTAGAAATATTTCTACATGCGAAGATCAAGTTTTATATACGACCAGACTGGTTGTATACTCCGTTCATTTATGTAAAGATCTGTACAGTTGTAATGATATCCGAGAATATCTCTTCATTATGACTTGAAGATTCGTTTATTAAGGAAATATATTATCATTTGATTCATGTAATCCTTCTTGAGCCTATAAATACACAAGAAATAGCTTAAGGAGGGGATCTTTTTCTCTTTTTCCGAATTATATTGCTATTATCCATCGTTTGTATTGTTTTCTTCTTCTAAGGTCTGTGAAACTCAGGAACCCTAGTTCTTTGATCACACCTTTGGAGCTCAATACCAATGATAGTATCAAGTTGACATAGGTTATTACCAATCACTGGGGCCGAACCACTATAATTCTCTGTGTTCTTTATTTTTTTGTCGTTTTCTAGACTCCGTGTCGTTGACCAAAACGAGGGTCAACAGAAACGCTTAGTAAGAACAACTTTACATACATAGCATAAAGAAGTCAAACAAGGAAACCCTAATAGTACTCATGCATATATTCAATCGTAAACAGGGTTCCAAAGAATCTGAATCTTAACATACAATTTCAAGAATGCGTGAACATCCTGGCAAACTTATGGTCATCCCAAATGACAAGATTCATAACATAATTAGACATGAATGCAAAAAATCCCAGAGCAAGTGTACATATACATATAATCTTAACTCATAACCCACATATCATACTTAACATACATAACATTCATATCATACATATCCTCTAATCATTCTAGACATGCATATCATACAAATCATCTTATCATACTGAAGATGCATATCATACATGTCATACTTTTCATATTATCGTACATATCTTACTTGATTTACTTACAATACATAAAATACACCGGTTACATGAGCGTACTGTGCTAATGGTCCAACTTGAATGAGTTTTTTGATCTCATCCTTTAGTTAACAACAATCAGCTGTGTGGTGGTGAATGTTGTTATGATAATAAAAAAACTTTGCCGGATCTCTTTTTGCCTGCTGATTTCCCAGGGGTTCTGGTTTCATCCAAGGAAAACGGGCAGAATTTGCGAGGTATATGTTTCCTGTGTATCTGTCAGGTCGATATACAGGGTGAATAGTGGGGTGTACTTCTCTCTGACATTATTTTTCATGGATTCTGTCTGGTCTCCTTCACCATGTCTCTTTCTCTTGTTATTCTCTACCTGGTTATTATGGGTAGCGAATTGAGTCGTAGCTGCAGTATTTGCTGCCACTCCAGCAGGATGAGTGGCAAGTTGGCTAGTTTCATCCATTGTAGATTTTTCCCCCTATGGGGTTTATCCATTCTTGAGCTTACACCAAGAGCTCGTCTATATTCGTCACTCCTTTCCTTGGAGGTATTTCCAGAAGTCACCCCCCATGGTGATTCCTGATCGTATGGCCATGACCTTGGAGCTGTCATTAGGGTCCTTGCCTCAAGCTGCTATGTTTGTGAGCTGGTTTATATACGCCTTGAGGGATTGACCTGGTTGTTGCTTTATATTAGCAGGGAGTTGGCTTCTACTAGCACTTCTTTCGCAGCTCGGAACTATTTTATGAACTTTGTTGAAAACTGTTTTCAAGAGATGATTAAGTGCCTTTTATATTTATTAAACAATGGCTAGGCTAGTCCTATCAGTGTGGCTTGGAACAAGACACATTACAAGTCGATGTTGACATTATGGGATCTCATCAAAGTATTGAAAGTCCCAATGTGGTTCGACGGGTCGGTAGTCCTATCATAAGAGGTCATGTTCAATATTGTAAATCCTATTAGATACAGAGTTGAAGCAATGTGAGGAGCAAATGGCCAGATTTCCATCATTGCCAGCCATTCAAGGCTTGGATCCTTCACTTCCCTGTTATTTGGGAGCTGATTATTAGCTCCCATCCTGTTCTGCGGGTTGTTTGGGTTATTGTCCCTCCAAGCTTGAGCTCAGTAAATCTGTATGTTTCCATTTGTACACCTTATCAAAGGATTTTACCTCGTCTGAATATAACTCAAATCGTTATCGCGAGCTTGTTATCCCCGTTGGGTGTTCAAATGATCGTGTAAGTTAGACTGATGGTTAGAGTGAGAACTCTGAGCTTAATTCAGATAAATCCTTAGGTCAGTTTCTTGCCTTTGTGAGTGTATACTGCACACACTTTTTGACTTACCCTCGTGATGGCTTTCTGTCTAGTAACTGCCTTCTGCGAAGCTTGCCATTCACGGAAGAGGTTGTGGGGCTTGGTTGTTCGCGTGAACTCGGACTCTAGTATTTTGAGATTGTGAAACATACACATCTTCTTTAGGAACATAATTTCTTCGCTTGTTTCTGAGAGATGATACATTCCTTTGTGGTTGTGGGGTTTTTGGATGACAAATAGGCGATGGTGGATGCCGTATTGGCAAGGCAATCCGCTGTCCATTAGGGTGCACCAAACTACTTCACCCATTTTCCACTCCAATATCTCAAATTGGTGGTAAAGTTTCCTCATTTCTTTGTACCTGACTAGCTGAAGGATTGATAGGAACTTCTGCTCTCCTTGACGTGGCCCCTGCTCGCCCTATCTCACTTGGCTGGTTTCTGGAGACGTGAGTTGTCTCCTCGTTCCTGGGATCTTGGGTAGGCGGGTTGCTTTTGGTAGTCCATTCTCATGGCACGAAGCTTGGAGTTGCTATTCTAATAGAGTGACTCACATTAGGATGGTTACGCCTATGGGACGCACTTGCACTCCTTCCAACAGTCTCGTCAGTTACATGAGAGGGTAACCGTGCAATGATTTCATTAATTCACCTATTGGCCTGGGCAAGGTGGATCCTCAGATGAGCATTCTTCATCTCAGTGGCAATGAGATATTCGAGGTTAGGATTGTGGGGGCGGGAAGCTGAGCTTCCAGTATTTCCATGGTCACTGTCTTGGTTTTGTGGTTGTTTTCTAGGATTATGAGGTACATTGATGCCATCTCCAGCAGGGTCAACCGTACAAAATTTTCTTTTATCTCCAGGTCTCTCAGACTCATTGTTGCGCATTGAATGAGTTACCACCATAGTATCAGTGAGCCTAATCTAACTCTCAATGAAAGCATCAATCTGTTGATGCGGTTTATCACCAACAGTAGATTAAGAAATTGGAAAAAATATAACTAGGCTTTTGTAAACCATAAAATAAGAACACAAGGAGTTTTTACTTGGTTCAGTGGTTAAAATCCACCTAGTCCAGGAGTATATATTTTTCTATTTATAAAATCTTGGAGAAATTATTTAAGACAATTTCTGCAAAGTTTTTGCATACAAAATTTTGTTCCCTTTTACTGTCACTTCCCTCTATATTTATAGGGGGTTGATGGAAAATTTTGGATAACCGCACAATAGTTTGTAACTTACAAGAATGGGTAACTTCCCAAATAAATAATTCCATAAATATGCTAATTCCCTTGATATTGGGAATTTATTAAAAAACAATTACAAGTATTAATTGCATATAAGGAATCTCCGACTCTCTAGAAATTCACCCTTATGCCCCGAGCAGAATGTATTCCTCGAACTGGAGGTTATAAGCCAGGGTGAATTGACCTGAGTAATGCTAGAAGACTGACGAGGGCGATCTAAACGTTATGTTATTCGAGTTTTATCACAGGAATTTTGGGGCAATCTGGAGGATCTCATGATAGCCCAACTCGACGACGTAGTCTCGAGCTAATTAATATGGAGTTAATGAACTGTCTTCATAGTCTTGTAACCTTCATCTATATCTTGAATTGTACCTCAAACAAGATGATTTAGCTCGTATTTTTATGGTAAAACAGTCTAAGACCTGAAAAATTCCAAGATATCATTGTTGAAAACATCTTGTGAATCACATAATTCCCACCATAACTCTATGTGCCAACATGCTTCTTGAGGTTTAGAGATACATCTTAGAAGATTTTGTTCTGAGTATTTTGAAGACTACTTTGGATTGGATATTCGTAAGATATGCAAAAAGATAGCGAGGAATCTTGATAGTTCTAAAACTGGTAAATTCCTTATCTTTTTCTATGTCATTGATTAATGTACGCATGTTAATAGAACTGGTTTTTGAAAGATTGTTTAAATTAAAATCTTTTGAAATCCCTAGGCCCACCACCCCGTTAATTCTGTTGTGCACATGGTAAACAAGTTACCAACAATTTTTACCAGAGTGGTCATTAATCTCTCCAAACATTAATTGCTTTGTTGATAACATATGCGTTCTTATATTATTGTAATATGTGATGAATGGATGGAAGTTTGTTTGATGAATGTTTATTCGTAAGAGTTTGTTTGATGAATGGATGGAAGTTTGTTTGGGTATAAGAATCGTTCTTATTTTTTCTAGATCTACAAAATTGTAAGCCATTTGGGGAATAGGATTTTTGTAATTTAATTTTCTCCAATTATAAAATTAGTTTTCAAAAGTTGTAATCTGAGCATCAAAGCCCAAAGAGATTGCAAGCACCTAGCCGCGCCCCTGTGCGCCTGGTTCCCCACGCCCCTGCACACTGTTCTCCTCATTCACCTGCTAAATCTGTGCCTTGTACTTACTTAATTCGCGCTCTGCACAACTGCCTAGCCTAGCCATGCCCTTACCACGCCTCTACTGTGGTGTTGGTGCGTAGGTAGCCTTCGAGCCGCCTGCACCAAGTCACATTGAAAATTTTCATTGCATGGCCCCTCAGAAGATTCCGATGGTATTTTACTTTTCCTTGAATTTGTGTGCTTGGGTCAAATGTTAATTAGGATTTCAAAATTCTAGTTAAATATTGAATTAAGTGGCCCAAATTTAATATGGGCTTAAATAACTAATTGGGTTTTAATTAGTCAAGTTCAATATTTTTAAAGAATTGTTTTAAAATTATTGAAGTTATTTATTATTCAAAATTGGACTTGATCGCATAAAAATAATAGAAGGCCTAAAAGATGGAGATGGAGATTCTATATGAAGCCTTGATTTTGTTTTTATTTTATTTTTCTAAAAGCACCCAACACACCTGACGCACATTTTTTTATTGTATTTATTTATTGAAATGTTTTAATGTATTAAATTTGTTTAATAACATTATCATGCATTGTAACATGCCATACAAATTACCCATGCAGTATCTAATTAAAGCATGCATCTTATACGAGTAGTAACATGTTTTGATTAGGAAGGTCCTATTTGATTATATGTTTTCATTTGATGAATCATATAATTAATCTAGTTTAACCTTGTACAAGGTGGTGAATTAATTTTATGTGTTAATTTCAAACCTATTTGATAATTAATTTATTATATAAGCCAATTATATTCTTAATAATTAGAACATTTATAGACTTGATAATGTAAGGGCCTAATTAGTAGATTGGTTAAATATTGTTTAATGTTTAAATTCTTAATGAGATTAGTAATTATTAGACCATCATTTGGTTAGTTAATTGAATTAATTAAATTTCCTAGGATGTCTGGAGAAATCAAAAACTACTGCAAAATAGGGCTTTCTGTGCGGTTTTTTCCTTAATACATTGTGAATTTTGGGAGTAATGAGAACCGCAGCGTACTTGACCGCCGAGAAAAGTTCTACAAAAACTACAAAGAAAAGTGCTACTTTTTACTGTGGTTTTTTAAAAAAACCGCGGTGAAAAGTTTCTTTTAATACATAAATATATTTGTTTTCTTTTCATATATAATTTGATTTCAAATTAATTTTTTTTAAGACCAACAGAATTATATTAGTAATACTATATTTAATACCAAATTATATTTAAATTTTTTAATATATAAACCATATTTTATATAATACTATAACATAAAACAAATTATTACATACCTAATTTTATAAATTATTATCTAAATAAACATAATGTATAAATTAAAAAAAAAACATTCACATATTATTACTAATTAAAAGATGTCATTTATATATATACAGAAGTAATTCAGTATACATACATAATAAAAATTAATAAGAACATAGGAATAAAGTTAGTAAGTTACACATAAGAAAAATTAAACTTCATAAATAAATGGCATCAATCTTGCTAACCATTCGGTTTGTAGTGGGAGTAGGTCATCCTTGACATTGGATAAATTTTTGTTAAACCACTACAAAATTGAGATGCAAATATAGATCAGATGATTTAGTACTATATATAGATTTTCTTAAACAAAAAAAGTATAAAATATAACATACTTTCTTCTAGATAATTTATGTCGGATTTGGTGCATTTACAAGATCATAAATGTATCTTAATACATTAAAACCACATTCATGACTTTCAGGTTGTCTTGGAAAATAACCTCTCGTCAGTTTAATACATTCTCCAATGTATTCATTTCCCGAACATTGTGCGTACGCTCTACAAAATTAAAATTAGTTATCTTTCTTCGAGTTGGACGCACAGCAGGTTCAGTTCACCCACAATGATCCTCTTGACGTAGATATCCAAATAGCCAACATCATGGTAAAGTCGGTGTTCATAGATACATGAAGTTCGGTGAACATACTATACAAATCAATCTTGGAAAGAATGAAGTTGTCTGTACAAGACTTAGAACCATGCAACCAAATCATCTATGGTTTCTCTAGAGAGGAGCTTGCACCAACAGGGTCGATCAGGCTTCCAGTGATAGCAGGAACAACACCTGCGAATGGAAAAATACTCACTACTTTCATAGTAGTTAACTGTCCTTCCGCATATAATGCTGTAATTGGAAGACCCTTCTTACTAGAGCTGCGAGCAGTAACATCTATGTTGAATCTAGCCATGAAATTCCAAACTGACTCAGGAATTGGGTGTGTTTTTGAAGGCAAAGAAGTATGGTGAGGGGAGTGGACTTATTGCATAGAGTAGCTCCAACGGATTAGAAAAATGGTTGCAAAAAGGAGTTAATGAACTAAATGCCCAATCTGTTGAACAAATAACCAAATAGAGTGTTGCCCAAAGGAAGGATAGAGATATAAATCCACGCTTTAGGTATTTTGACGAGGAAGTTGGACCTGTAGAGGGTCTCGAGGACATTAAGTTAGAAGAAAAACACCCGAAAAGAGTCGTGAAAGTCAGTAAAAACATAGAAACAACAATCAAGGAAGAACTGGTTGAGTTTTTTAGAAAGAATCAAGAAGTTTCTCTCTGGTCACATAAAGACATGATGGGGATTGACCCAACAGTTATCAACCATGTCTTTAACATTGGCAAAAATCACCCACCAGAGCAGCAAAAAAGAAGGTTGCTCCACAAAGATAGGTGTCAACTGCAAAAGCAGGAAGTAAAAAACGTTAAGGAAAATGAATTCATCAGGGTAGCAGTTTATCAATCATGAGTCACCAATCCTATATTAGTCCCACAACCAAATTGTAAATAGAGAACTTGTGTGGATTTTATAAACCTTAATAAAGCATGCCGAAAGGATTGTTTTTTGCTGCCAAGGATCGACCAGTTTGTCGATCCCATATCAGGGCATGACAGGCTATCTTTTATATATGCATATTTTGGATACAAACAGATAAGTATGCACCCATCAGACGAGGAACACACCAACTTTCGAACAGACACTAGGCTATACTGCTACAAAGTAATGCCATTCGGTTTAGAAAACTCTAGTACGACTTACCAACGACTAGTTAATCACATGTTTAAAGACTAGATCTGTAATAATATGGAAGTATATGTCAATGACATGTTGTTTAAGTTAAAAAAAGTTAGTGGACATGCCAGAGACTTACAAGAATGCTTCAACATCTTGAAAAAATATCAGTTGAAGCTTAATCCTTTGAAGTGTTCTTTTAGGGTAGGATCGGGGAAGTTTATTGGATTCATAGTAAACTCACGAGGAATAAAAGCTAACCTTAGAAAAATCCAAGCCTTAATTGACATTTAATCAACCACCAGAATAAAAAATGTAAAAAGTCTGACAGGAAGAACTATTGCCCTTAGCAGGTTTATCTCAAATCTACAGACAAATGTGTTCCATTTCTTAATCTTCTCAAGGGAAACAAGAAGTTTAAATGGACAGAAGTGTGTGAGTAGGCTTTTCAAGCTCATAAATAGCATATGGCCCAACCTCCTATTTTATCCAAACCAATCTAAGGAGAAACCTTGTACATCTCCTTAGCAATTACAGATTATGCTTCTAGCGCCTTTCTAATCAGCGAAGAAGATAATGTCGAAAAATCAGTGTATTACATAAGTAAATGCCTGGTAGGTGCAGAGTCACGATATCCAGCCATCAAAATGTTAGCTTACTTCTTTGGTTTGGCATTAAAAAAATTGGGACCCTATTTTCAAGCTCACTTGATGATGATACTTACCAACCAACCATTACGACAAGTCTTGCAAGAACTAGAAGGCATTTTTCGACTACATAAGTAGGCCATGGAATTAGGACAATTCGACATTTCCTACTTACCAGGAGTAGCAATAAAAGGCCAAGCATTGGCAGACATCGTGGGAGAATTTACTAGCCTCCAAAGTAAACGAGCAGGCACCAGAAGCACAAGTGCGAGAAAAAATCCCAACCAGGAAGTTGTTCATTGATGGTTCTTCTAACAAACACAACTCCAGAGCAAGGTTAATTCTTATTACACGAGAAGGGCATTGGTTTCATTGTGCACTTAGATTTGGCTTTACTGCTTCCAACAATAAGGCTAAATACAAAGCACTGCTTGCATGATTAAGACTAGCTAATGATGTAAGTGTAAAAACACTACACATATACAATGATTCACAGTTGGTCATTATCAGATCCTAGGAGAATATCAAGCCAGAGGGTTGAAAATTGTCATGTATTTTAAAAAAAGCAAAAGAATTGTTATCACAGTTTGAGAAGTATACTTTCCAACAAGTTCCTCATGACTAGAACTCCAACATAGATGCATTAGCAAAGCTTGCAAGCGCCAAAGATGTTGATACACTAAATATATAATTGGTTGAGCATTTGGCAACTCATAATATACAAGCTAACTCCACCATGGTCATACATATGACAGAAACTTTGATGACTCCCATCAGTAAGTACCTCGAACAAGTATTTTTGTCGGTTGAACGAAATGAATCAAAGAAACTATTATTAAGGGAATCTGGGATTATTGGTCGAGTAAGTTTATTTAATAATGGTCACATCATAATAAATTTGGGGGAAAATATTTCCCTAAAAAATAGTGTCAAGAACTTGCATAAAAATGGGACATGTGGAACGCACATGACAATCTATTAATGAAGGAGTGGTCGACCCACGAACAGATAAAATAAGTTGTGGAGGTACTTGTAAAGTAACATAGTCACAGGTTATGACCAGAGCTACTCGATGGAACGCGACTAAAGCTCAAAATTAGTTAAAGGCAAGATATTTATATAATAATGAATTATTTTGTATTATTTTATTCATGTTCGTTACGTAAATTATGTAAGGCACAAGACCCATCTATGTACATTCTTGAGCCTAAATAGAGCACTCAATGAATCATTATTTTTACGATGTAATTCTTTACTTTAGAGAGTTTAGAGATTTAAGTGTTGTTATACACATTTATTGTATTGTTTCTCCTACTCGTGAAACTCGGTTGATTCTATTCATCTGATCACAAGTTTTGGAAATTTTACATAAATAATTGTACTAAGTGGACGTAGGTTATTACCGACCATCGGGGCTGAACCACTATAAATTTTTTATGTCATTTATTATTCTCAAGTTCAGTTATTATTTCATATCGTTTATTTGAATCAATGTCGTTGAACAATTTGTGGATCAACACCACATTTACCACCAACTATGTTATAAAAAGTTGGAGTATAATATGACTCAACTACTAAATGAGTTGTAGAAATTTGAATCACTCAACAAGAGTAATACAAAAGTAGAAGAAGCAAATGTTGCTGATTCAAGACGTTCTTCTTCAGAAGGAAAAAATAAGAAGAGAAAGAAATCAAATGAAAAGAAAAATGACAAACAAGAAAAGAACCCTAAACAAACATCCAAAGGCAAGGAGAACAAATAAAACAAGGATAGTAAAACTTCCAAGAAAAAGCAACCCAAGGGGACATGCATTCATTATGGAGTTGAGCGTCATTGGAAGAGAAACTGTCCCAATTATCTCTCAGACCTAAAATAGGCGAAGAGAGCTAAATATGATTTACTTGTTTTAGAAGCCTGTTTAGTGGAAGATGATATGTCATCAAGGATTGTTGATTCTGGTGCCATGAACCATGTTTTTTCTTATCTTTATAGATTCTTAATTCTTTGAGGGAGCTTGCTAATGAGGAGGACACCTTGAGAGTTGGCAGTGGTCAACTCGTCTTTGCAAAAGCAGTTGGAACAACCCATTTATAATATAATAAAAATAAATTTTTTGTTTTAGATAATGTTTATTTTATTCCTAGATTTACTAGAACCTTAATTTATGTTTCTATGTTGCATGAACAAGGTTTTGGTACTTCTGTCAATAATAATTGATTGTTATCTCAAAATCTGTATTGAAAACTTTCATGGAAAATCCAATGATTGGTTGTATAAACTGAAGGCAAAAGAACGATTAATCTACAACTATGAAATGTTTAAAGTTGCTAACTCAAGATCTATTAAATGTCAAAAGATTGATTCTGATAGTAAAACATATCTATGGCACTTGAGATTGGGGTATATTAGTTTGGATAGGATAAATAAGTTAGTACAAGAAGGTCCTTTAAGAGAATTAACTGTTGGTTCTCTTCCAAGAGACCTTTCTCTGCTAAAGGTTCAAGAGCGAAACAACCACTTCAAGTTGTACACATTGACATGTACACTTCACTTAATGTACAAGCTAGAAGAGGGTTTGAATTATTCGTCACTTTTATTGATGATTATTCAAGATATGGTTACCTATATTTCGTGCAAAAGAAATCTGAAACTTTTGGAAAGTTTAAAGAATTCTAAGGAAAAAGCTTAAAAGTATGATGATTCTAAGACTTTGTAAGTATGGGACTATACAGTTTAAGAGGGCTTACGTGGATTGATGGGTACTACCTATTCCAACAAGATGCATCTTGTTTTTAGAAGCCCATCACTTGAGAACTCAAAAGTTAAGTATGCTTGACCTAGAGTAGTTTTATGATAGGTGACCTCCTGGGAAGTTTTCCCAGGAAGCATGCGAGTGGGGATAAAATACGCTTGCAAGAATCGTGTTGGTTTGTAGGGCCAGTTGTCATTCCAGGAAGCAGCCATAGTGACCTGGGGCATTACAAATGGTATCAAAGCCTTGAACCTGCCAGCAGTGTAGTCGATGGGGACATCAGACCCCTAAGAGGGGGTAATTGTGACAGTTAGATTCCCGTGATCCACAGAGGGAAAGACCGGGTAAGAAGCTTTGCAATCCCACATCTCTTGTGGAAGGTCAAGTTGTATGATTCTAAGAATTTGTAGGTATGGGACTACACAGTTGAAGATGGCTTAAATGGTTTGAAGAGTACTACCTATGCCAGTAAGATGCATCTTCTTTTCGGTAGCCCATCACTTGAGAACTCCAAAGTTAAGCGTGCTTGACTTGGAGTAGTCTCATGATGGGCGACCTCCTATAAAGTTTTCCAAGGAAGCGTGCAAGTGAGGACAAAGCATGCTAGAAAGACTCATGTTGGTTTGTAGGACAAGTCATGTTGTTTTCGGAAGTCCATCACTTGAGAACTCCAAAATTAAGCATGCTTGTCCTTAAGTGGTCTCATGATTGGTGACCTCTAGGGAAGTTTTCCCAAGAAGCATGCAAGTGAGGACAAAGCATGCTAGAAAGACTTGTGTTGGTTTGTATGGCCACTCATCATTCCAGGAAACAACCATAGTGATGTGGGGCATTACAATTATAAGAGCCTTGACCCTGCCAGAAGTGTGGCCAACGAAGATGTCGAACCTCTAAGGGTGATTGTGACAGTCATAATCCCATGATCCGTAGAGGTAATGATCGAGTAAAAAGTTGTGCAATCCCACATTTCCTGGGGAAGGTCAAGTGTGATGATTCTAAGACTGTGTACGAATGGGACTACACAGTTGAAGATGTATTAAATGGATTGATGAGTATTACCTATGCCAACAAGATGCATCTTCTTTTTGGTAGCCCATCACTTGAGAAATCCAAAGTTAAGCGTGCTTGACCTGGAGAAGTCTCATGATTGGTGACCTCTTGAGAAGTTTTCCCACAAAGCGTGCGAGTGAGGACAAAGCACGCTGGAAAGACTCATGTTGGTTTGGACGGCTAGTCATTTTGTTTTCAGAAGCCCATCACTTGAGAAATCCAAAGTTAAGCGTGCTTAACCTGGAGTAGTCTCATGATGGGTGACCTCTTGGGAAGCTTTCCCAGAAAGTGTGCGAGTGAGAACAAAGCATGCTAGAAAGACTCGTGTTGGACCTAGCCATAGTTTTGTGGTGCATTACAAATGGTATCAAAGCCTTGACCAAGCCAGAACTGTGGCCGATGGGGACATCGGACCCCTAAGGAGTGGTGATTGTGACAATCATAATCTTGTGATCTGCAGGGGGAAAGACCGAGTAAAAGCTGTGCAATCCTACATCGCCTGGGGAAGGTCAAGTGTGATGATTCCAAGACTGTGTAGGTATGGGACTACACAATTGAAGAGGGCTTAAATGGATTGATGGGTACTACCTATGCCAACAAGATGCTTCTTCCTTTTGGTAATCCATCACTTTAGAACTCCAAAGTTTAGGGTGCTTCACCTAGAGTAATCTCATGATGGGTGACCTCTTGGGATGTTTTCCGAGGAAGCATGCGAGTGAGGATAAAGCACACTGGAAATACTCGTGTTGGTTTGTAGGGCCAGTCTTCATTCCAAGAAGCAGCCATAGTGATGTGGGGTGTTACACTATAGTCACCCCATACCTGACTAACCAATCCATCCCCAAAATCATTTCGAAGTCATCCCTACCCAACTTATTCAGGTCTAATGATAGTTCCCCATTGTCCACCATCACTGGCAGTGCTCTAATCCATATTCTAGAAACTACCAGTCCTCTGTAGGCAGTATCATCCCACACTCCACAATATAATACTCATAAGGCCTACATAGTCTATCAATCACTTTGCTAGATACAAATGAATGTGTAGCACCAGAGTCAACAATTACAGTATATGAAGTTCCAGTGCTAGAAAGCTGACTTGTAACAACCAAGGGACTAGCTTCAGCCTCTGCCTGAGTCAAGATGAACACTCGAGCTAGAGTCAAGCTGTCCATCTTCCTTGAGATGCCCAATCACCTCGCACAAGTAACATGCTTTTGCCTGACATTTGTCGTGATAGCGCATCCTGCATCTAGCACACTCTGGGTAACTTCTCGATGTTTCACCGCCGCTCTAGCGACTACCCTGGATAGCCTGACCCATCCTATGAGTATTAGTAGTCGTCGAGGTGTTAGTGGTTTCCCTCTTATGATCACTGGGGCATCCGCCCCTACCACATCCTATAAGTGGAGACTGCCATCAGAACATCCTATCATGCAGTGCTCTCCCTCTGTATCTTTTTCTCTACTACCTCAGCTGTGAGGGCCTTCTCAACCTCCTGGGCATAAGTACTCTCCCAACTTACTGATGTGATCCGCACATCTTGGGCTATCATAGAATTCAGCCCCCTAACAAACCTATCTTGTCTGGATGCATCTGCAGGCACTAGATTAGGGGCAAACTTCGCTAATCTGTTGAATTTCAGGGCATACTTAGTAACTGTCATGTTTCCCTGTAACGACAACTTTGACGCCCTAACGACAATGTTGTAGTATTTCTAGTTGAACAAATCTATAAACCCATCCCAACTCATGGTAGAAACATCTCGAGTCTGGGATGCAACCTCCTACCAAATGCGGGCATCATCTCAAAACATGTATGTGGCACAGGCCACCCTATCATTACCTTCGACCCTCATGAAGTCTAGGATGGAGGTGATCAGACTCATCCACTGTTCAGCCTTAAGTAGATCTAGTTGTCCTTGGAAGATTGGAGGATGCTGCTACCTAAACCTTTCATATAATTGCTCCCACATGTTCCCAATCTCAGGTTGTTGTACTACTGGTGCCACAGCTGGTGGCAAGTATGGTGCAGCGTTCCCTGGTGGAACCTCCTGTCTTAGAAGATGAATCTATTTCTACCTTGCATGTCACCAAGGACCTGCTTCCAGTTCTCAGGGACTGGTGAAGCTTTCTTGCCTTGGTCATCATCTTTAGCCTCGATCCCAGCGTTGGCTAGTCAAATTGATCGCCTTAAAGGCATTACTCTCCTAGATTATCTGCAATGATAAAAGTAAGAGTTTGTGCATGGGATCCCGAAAAGATCTTTACAAGGAAATTACAACCCTCAAAATAAATACAACAGAAGCCAACTTAAGTGGTGAAATACAATTCGATACTTGTTCTTGTCAATCCCTCGGTCGTGGCGGTCGAGCAGCTGCTAATATACACACCACCCCTAAACCTCCCCAAATCACGACTGCTCCAGTTTTCCCTTCCCCTTACATCCACAACATAACACCTGTGAGCCAAGGCTCAGTAAGAGGGCTTAATTCAACAAGCACAAATAAGCAACAGTATATGTACATTAAACTTAGATCAATAAATTCAATCCACAAAGGATATATGGAAAAAGCTTAACAGTAATATTCAGCTCAAACAAACACATTAAACAGTCTCATCAATCAATACAACACTTATGTTTAGTGTATAATGTTCAGGCCCAATGCCTTTAGGCCTAATCCTCTGGTTTTATAGTCGACTCCAGCACGCTTAGCCTGGGATGCAATCTGCACGCTTGCTATCGGCCCCCAACGCCCTTAGGCCAACCTTCAAAATAGATTTAATAAAAAATATACATTGCAGTGTTGGGGTTTTATGCCCTAATTAAAATCCAAATTCTTTGTAATCTCATTTTATTATCAATAAAAGAATTGAAATCATTTTTTGACTTGGTCAATCAATTTGCTCACATGTTTTATTTTCATGATTATTTGTTTAATATAAACTTCTATTAAATCCCGAGCATATAGCTAATCTTATTTATAGTGTCGTAATCACAGTGGAATATAAATATGATTATATGTTCAAAATAAGTTAGTCATAAGATTAGTCACACATGATTTATACTGACTTGCCAATCTATGATATGATCTACTTACACATTACAGTGTTATGTTCTTTCCATAATATTAGCAAAGTAGATAAGATTGGATGTATTTGTTACATCGGACTGGACCGATATTGACAGTTGATAAGATAAGTAAACATACCATTATTATCTATTCTAGTCATATCATATAGTTGACCATAGGTCAATTCAATCTCAATTCTGAGCGGTTAGTATTCTAACTTATTGTATTATTTGAGTTCTTTGACTTGTTCGTTACCAGCTTACTCAACGGACTAGTACATACTTACATCTTGGGAACTCAGTAGTATAATTGAGTGGGAATGTTAATCATAGATACAAACATCTATAGCTTCTAATGAAGAAGTGAAACGATAGTTTCCTTTTAGTTTGGTTCAAGGTGTTAAATGATAGAGATCTCATTTCAGTAATTAAATTAGTTTACTGAAATATCATTTACAAGGAACTAAGTGTTTTAAGGATAAAATACAATGAGGGGTAAAACAGTATTTTAGTCCTATCTCATTGTAGATCGTCTATAGAGGATTAAGTGACAATTATGGTTGTAACAATGGATAACTAATAGCATATCTATATTTGTTATAGAGCGTTCTATGAATTCAAGAGTGCAATTCCGAGTCTATAGTGGAGTCACGAGGAATTATTAAGTTAGTAAATTTATTGGTTAGATTTATGATAACTTATTGGAGCTTGATTTCATAGGCCCATGGTCCCCATTGTACCTTGGATAAAATCATCTTGATAGTCTCATTTAATTGATTTAATTATCAATTAGAATTATCAAAGTTGACCAGGTCAATTTTGGATAGTTTCACAGAGTTGTGTAACTTTGAGAAGAAAAGAGAAATTATGGCAGATTTATTAATTAAGATAAATTGGTATCTAAATTAATAAATAAAATTAAATCAAGGTTCAAATTATAAATAATTAATTTGATTAAGGATTTAAATAATTATTTAATTAATTAAATCAATAGAAAATAACACATGCCTTGATTTTAAGTCCGAAGGGCTTCTAATCACATGGGAAATTTCACGGGCCTAAAGCCCATGATAATTTCATCCTAGGGCTTTAAAATGGCTATTATTTTATTGATTTTTTAATTATATTAAATGACCTAATTGAGTCTATAAAAGGAGTGCTTAGAGAGAAGTCAAAATAGAAGTTTAATCACTGGTTTTCTGATAGTTTTAGATTCTCTCTAAACACAAGTCATTTTCTAAGCCTCTTTGTTATTTTCTCTTCTTCTCTATATATCTATATCATGTGTTGAGAATTTCCCACACTAGTCTAGGTGATTCTAAGGATACATTGGAAGATTGTGAAGAAAATAGAAGATCGGTTCAGTTTCTTGATAATACTCTACGACAGAGAGGATACAAGAGTTAGAGAAACTGAAGGAAGGACTCTTTAATTCCGCTGCATATACTGTAACTATTCTATTCTTTGTTTCTCTTTGAATTCAATTTTAGAAACATGTTTTAAACTATCTCATATTAATTTGTTTAATATTAGATATATATGAAAATAAATAAAGATCCTGTATAAAGTTTCTTAACATGCACATCAAGCAATCAGAGGCAACATATACAAGCATGCCTATCTTGATATTCTCATATACAAATATATTTACAAAATAGAATATTCATTAATAGGGGTCTAAGCCCCATTCACAACCCAGGTGTATTTTTCTTACCTCGAGTCCCGAGCTTAAGGTGTAAAATGGTCTCGAGCACAATCCTCAATCACGAGCCTTAATGGTAACCCTTGTCGTAAAGCGATAATGGATAACCCTTAAAACATAAAACAATTAAAAGCTTTAGAATAGCATATTTAACGCACTGGTTAACCAAGACCATTACACTATGTAGTTAAAATAGTGCAGGACTTGCTGTTGACCTGTGAAATTGGCCAACGATTGTATGTACAGTATTCGACACCTTTTCAACGAAATAAATAGAATAAATGACAGAGTATGATTATCTTAAGTAAACACACAAAAATTTTATAGTGGTTCAGCCCTGTTAACGGTAAGAACTCGCCAACGATTAAAGGTTAGAAAACTAAGATTTTTATACTAAGGTTAGCTTAGAACCAGATGGAAAGAACTTGAATCCACAGAAAAACAAAAACTCTCATGGAATAAAAACCATATATCTCTTAAGTGTCTCTCCTACAATCAGTTTTCCAACCCCTCAACCTGAGTGGTTGATGCCTATTTATAGGTGGGCTCTATTGGCCCCTGAAACAAACAAGTCCCAGGAGACAGGGACGTATGTGGGTACACTGATAGAGTAGTGGCTCAAGGCGTAGTGGTGCCTATCCTGACAATGCCAGAGTAGTGGTTTAAGGCATCGTACTATCGGCTCTGGTGTATGGTCGGGGGTGTCCAAGTGGCGCGTCTACTCTCCGTACAAGTTCGTAATGCCACTACTTCTCAAATGTAGATGGCAGGGCCACGCCTCTGTCCTCCTCGTGACCGTACATCTCGTGTCAGTACACGTGCCTTGTACCTGCTCATACCCATCAATCCATGCTAAACACCTAAGGATTATTTGACATGCCTGTTTGGAATCTTCAAGTATTCCTCATACGTATATCGAAGAGCCTCCTAGCTTTATACGTCCTAAGAAGCCAAGGCACATGAGTGTCTCACTGGTGGCACCTACCCCTTGGAAGGAACTAGGGCCTCTTCAACGAGACACAAGAGGTTAGTGGCGAGACAGGACGTATACGGGAGACTTCGCCCTCACTTAGCGAGGCTGTCCGGTTGCCTTAGGACCATGCGTAGAGACAAGGCGCATGCGAGGGCCCTCACCCTCGCATAGCAAGGCTGGCTGTGTGGGGACGAAGCGCGAGACACAAAGGCACCGCGAGGTTGCCCGATCGCCTTAGGACCATGCGCAGAGACAAGGAGCATGCGACGGGCCTCACCCTCGCATAGAGAGGCTGGCTGCAAGGGGACGAGGCGCGAGACACGAAGGCACCGCGAGGTTGCCCGGTCGCCTTAGGATCATGCACGGAGAGAAGGCGTATGCGAGGGGCCTGAACCTCGCATAGCAAGGGTGCCTCGCATGGCGAGGCTTGCTACGTGGGGACGAGGCGCGAGACACTATGGCACCGCGAGGCTGTACCCTTGCATAGCAAGGGTGCGTTGCATAGAGGTACGAGCTTATGCATGGGTAGCCTGCCGAGGGCCATCGCATAGCGAGGATGGCTCTCTTAGCCAAACCTATCCGATGCTATGTGATTCCCTTGTCCCTTTTTGCATGTAGAAAGTGACCAAGCAGGGCTGCCGACCCTTCGTCCCTCAAACATGTGTCTCTTTGTTAGGGGACCTCGTAGCATAGAGGTATGCCTGAACGACATTCTCCAGGGAAGAATTCCCACTTTCACACTTGCCCCCGAGTCTATAAGTACACTTTTAAGTGTGTTTGTAGACTCTTTCTTTTTCTCTTGCTTGATGAGTATAGCCACCTTCGGTGGACTCAACCTCGGAGCGCTACCCAATGTCGCTTGAAAAAACACAAGGTGGGTCTTGTAGTCGTGCTTCTTTATAGTGTCCAAAGAAACACAAAGTCTATCTAACTTTTGGGGGATCCATGAATATCCCTAAGATTTCACAAGGACCAATCATTCTCAATCGCAGATCCCAAGGCTACTCATACTCTTGATCTCCACCATTCATATGGACTTGAATCCAATGGCTAGGGGGCGTTGACCTTCCTTATAAATACCCCAAGGCTTGGAGCCATTTCTCCACACCAAAACTTGCCTAGCTTGGTGGTATTCCCTCCAAACCACTTTCAAGAGTTCAAAGGTTCCATCCTCCGCAAAAGCATTATTGAGGTAATTTTCCTTCCATTTCAATTATTCATCCTTTTTTTTTTATTATTAATATTTTTCCTGATTCTTTTACTCTTTTTTCTGTATTTACTAGCATTTTGGTGACACTAGGCATTCTTTCACTCCTACGGTCTTGCCCTTGCTTATCGCTCAATCGACCCTACGCCCCCAAAAGTCTGTCCCTGTACACCTTCGGCTTCATACATAGATCCCCAGGTATGCCTCCCTCCTCTTTTTTCTCTCTTTTTTATATATTGACTATGTGGTGGTAAGATTAATGGTTGTACGGCGCTCATTCTTCGGAGTTTGTCATTCTTTTCATTTGGCCTTTCCAGTACATGCGCATAGGACCTTTTCTTATACCCCTCACACTCATGTCATAGATATAGGGTTACCGTTACACATATACGCCCTTGAGTCTTAGCTTGTCCATGGTGTCTAGGCGATGTCCCGAAGGTCCGTCCGATGTAGAATTCATTGAGTTGTCATCCTCCGACTCAGAGGCCGACGTACGTGGATCCTCTAACCGTGGGGGTGAGTGGATGCTCTACCTCTGGAGACTGTCTTACCTCAGATAGAAAGCATGCGACCTGGAGAGGGAGCTGGAATCCAACACCAGGGACGCAGGTTTAGGTTTCTCTCCCCAACATGCGACATACATTTCCCAGCTACAATCAATCCTCCAGGATTGCCTTTCTGAAATTGCTTGCCTAGAAGAAAACTTGCCCCCTGAGCCTTTTTTCTTTTGTCATGGCGAGTCTCCTTCGAAGGCGGTAGGCGCGAATTGGTTGAACCGAAGTTCCTTTCCATGATCCCATCCACCCTTCCTCCCTTGCCCCCGGTCTTACGCCCTAGAGTCAAGCAGAGTGCTGGTAGATATAGGACACGTGGGGGGTCCTCCAGGACCCTTGGAAAGTCTATGCCTCATAAACTCTCTATCTCTGTCCAGGTACCTGAGATGCCAAAGAGAACCTCTGACTCTTGCGAAGAGACGGGCAGGTCCAACATCACCATGAATAAACTGTCCAACATGCTAAAGGCTCACAAGTTACCATTAAACCTCAAGTTCGTCATCCCAGAATGTGATGAGCGTGCAACTGAGCCGCCAGAAGGGTTCATTGCCTTCAGCAATTCTATAATCCGATCTGGTGGGGCTCTTCCGCTTCATCCTTTTTTTGTCAAAGTGCTTAACTACTTTGAACTGGCGCCTGTACAATTGTCCCACAACTTATGGGTGACACTGAGCAGCCTATATGTGTTATACCATCAGGTGCATTCCAGAGGACCTTTTATGAGCAAGGTTCATTACTTCTATACCCTTAGGGCGAATGCATCTGCCCCCGGGTTCTACCAGCTCTAGAAAGTCGTGGCCCATAAAGGGAATGCCCTCGTGGAGGGCCCCATTTCAAACAGAGGCTCGTGGAAGTCAGACTATTTCTTCACTTTTAGCGGGTCCACCCAACATACTAGCTTCAACACCCTAAGTAAGACTATTCTCACTTTGATCTTACACATGAGAGGTTCCTCTCTTTATTCAGCTTTTCTTCTATGTTACTTCTAACTGTAACTATTTCTTTTCTTTTAGTGGCAGGTCTCTTAGGGGTCTCTGGCACCAACTTGAAACTGAAGGCTCGTGACCGAGTGATGAAATCCTGGCCTTGTCAAGTAACTATAAACAAGCCAGTGTCCTTTTTACAGAGAGCAACCTTTGCTTGTACAGGCTGCTCACCCCGAATCAAACCGTCTCTTTTTGCTCCGTTTCCTCTAAAACAGCGGGCCAACACCCCGCCTCATCTGAATCAGCGGGTCCATGCCTTGCGTCACCTGAACCTGTGGATCCGTGCCTTGTGCCCCCCGAACCTGCAGTTCCGTGCCCTGGGCCCCCTGAACCTGCAGATCCATGCCCCCCCTCACCTGAACCTGCGGGTCCGTGCCAATACGACCATGATGAAGGTAATTATAACAAGGTAGCCGATATGGACTATGTCTACCCTTTGGGTGGTCATATGGACGTTGAGGAAACAGTTGTATCTGAGAACTACTCGTGCTTCCACTCTGCTGTCGGCATGGCTGGGGGCGTGGCTGATGGCAGTCATACTGACAGTGTCAGCTCTTGGACGTCACCGTCGATGCTTGGCGACGAGTTTGCCTTTGATGCTTCTGTCCCTCGACCCTCTCTGCCTAAAAGGAATTTCATCATTCCTTCTTTTGCTGGGGCTCCTCTACCCCCAAGGAGGCGTTCTAGGCGGGTGCCTTTAGGCGCCTCTTTACCCAAGGAGATGACTCTGCGCTCTTCTGCTCCCCGCACAACTGCAGATGGATCAGGACCTTCTCGGTCCCCATCCCTGACAAAGCGTGCCTCGGCAAGCACATGCGCCTCCCCCGGCCAAACGGGGAAGCCATGAGCCATCATTTGGGAAACCTTCCCAAAGGTGAGTGGGGGACCTTGTACAATGTCCCCGAGGCTGAGCTTGAAGACGCCTATATGTGAGCCTCCTTGCGAGTACTTGTCGAGATACTCGGTTTATTCGTTTATGATAGATATATATTTTTTTATCACCTGACCCTCGAGGCTCTATTCTATGCCCTCGCCCTTACCTAGGCTTCCATCTTGAGTCATCAGCTGATCGCCTCCAACTATTCATCGGCACAATAGTTGTAACACAAGCTTGAGGAGGCACTAGGGAACCTATCGGTGATCGAGGCGGCAAAGGATGCCTTCTCAAGTCAACTGACCGAGGCGGTTTGCCAGAGTGGCGCCGCCTTAGCCCGGGCTGCATCAACCTCTCACACCAACACTCAGCTGGAGGCTACCATCCAAACTTTAAACGAGAGGATCACTGCGCTCGAGGCTGAGCTTGTCAATGCTGAGAATCGCATAGTCGAGCGCACGCTGCATGTTGTCTGGAGGACCAACCCCACCGTTGACCTGTCTCCCTTTGGAGACTATGCTGTTGAGAAGATTTCTGAGTGGAAGGGTTAGGATGGAGATTTGTAGGTTCCTTTGTATTCGTCCTATGTATGTTATTGCTATGTAATCCCTCACATTATTTCTCCTTTCTCTCCTTTTTCCTTTTGTGTTCATCAAGCTTAAGGGATTTTGGTAAGTCCCTCTTATTATTATTATTTGTGGATTACATGTCTCTTCCTTGATCTAAGGATGATAATCTTTCTGGTTCACATTGGTTATACTTGTAAGGACACGTTAACCCATTGGGCTCTTGGGGTCTTTTATGTTCTTTGCACGCGCTTGTTATGTCTTGCGAGAAGCGTCCTTCTCGTCAATATATATAGTATTATTTCTTGTAGGACCCTTTTTGGCTAGCCGACTTAATGGCTGTTCTAGACTTATTGGGAGATTCCCTCCTTACGGCCTCACCTCTTGGGGTGTCGGCCTTTAGTTAGAGGTCATCCTTTTAAACTATTCCCTTGATATTCATAAGGGTAGCTAATCCTTTTGAATATAAGAGATTTTTTTTTTTACTCGTGCCTCCTGTCCTATCCCCCAAGTGCTTGGTGATATTTATTTCAGTAGGCACTTTGGTTGATGCTAGCATAAAGAAAAAAAATAACATGTGAAGTTGTGAACATTTTCATTCATAGTAGGTTGGTTACAACGATATATATTAAAAGTTTCCATCTACTTGGGAGGTTATCTAGGCAACCTCTTTGATTCTTGTCAACACCTCATGCATGTCCTCTAAGGTGGTTTCAAGCCTTTGGTTCTTGCGGTGTAGTTCATGTATCTCCTCTTCATTGAATCGAGACCTTGAACTCGAGCTCACGGAATGGACCCGGGGATGCTTGTCAGGTCTGCGTATCGATGGGCCCAGGTCCTGCCGTCTGGAGTTTGGCACCTGTGGTGGCCTTGGGAGCGGGAACTCGCCGACATCTTTTGTAGGGGGAGCTATTGGCCTTGGATGATTCTCATCGGGAAGGACGGCCGGGGATGAAGCCTCCCTGTCTACTTCATGAACTTCGGGTTCCTTTGGCGCTTCTGCATATCTGGGCGGAGGAGGGTTCTTCACGGAGGCCTTCAGCTGATCTCCATCAAGGCGGACCTCCACCTCTCACGGCTCTCTCAGTCGTTTAGAACGTCTTGGCATTTCTTCTTGCCAGAACTAATGGAAGAACAGTGGCTTGACACTTATCCTTCCCACAGACGGCGCCAAACTGTTGACGGTAAGAACTCGTCAACGATTAAAGGTTAGAAAACTAAGATTTTTATACTAAGGTTAGCTTAGAACCAAATGGAAAGAACTAGAATCCACAGAAAAACCAGAACTCTCATGGAATAAAAACCATATATCTCTTAAGTGTCTCTCCTACAATCAGTTTTCACAACCCTCAACCTGAGGGGTTGATGCCTATTTATAGGTGGGCTCTATTGGCCCCTAATACAAACAAGTCCCAAGAGATAGGGACATACGCGGGTACACTGATAGTGGCTCAGGGCATAGTGGTGCCTATCTTGACAATGCCAGAGCAGTGGCTCAGGGCATCGTACTATCGGCTCTAGTGTATGGTCGGGGGTGTCCAAGTGGCGCCTCTACTCTCCGTACAAGTTCATACTACCACTACTTCTCTGACGTAGATGGCAGGGCCACGCCTCTGTCCTCCTCGCGACCGTACATCTCGTGTCAGTACACGTGCCTTGTACCTGCTCATACCCATCAATCCATGCTAAACACCTAAGGATTATTTGACATGCCTGTTTGGTATCTTTAAGTATTCCTCGTACATATATCGAAGAGCCACCCAGCATTATACGTCCTGAGAAGACAAGGCACATGAGTGTCTCGCTGGTGGCACCTACCCCTTGGAAGGAACTAGGGCCTTTTCAACGAGACACAAGAGGTTAGTGGCGAGACAGGACGTATACGGGAGACTTTGCCTTCGCTTAGCAAGGCTGCCCGGTTGCCTTAGGACCATGCACGGAGACAAGGCGCATGCGAGGGGCCTCACCCTCGCATAGTGAGGGTGCCTCGCATAGCGAAGCTGGCTGCGTGGGGACGAGGCGCAAGAAACGAAGGCACCGCAAGGTTGCCCGGTCGCCTTAGGACCATGCACAGAGACAAGGAGCATGCAACGGGCCTCACCCTTGCATAGCGAGGCTGGCTACATGGGGACGAGGTGCGAGACACGAAGGCACTACGAGGTTGCCCGATCACCTTAGGATCATGCATGGAGACAAGGCACATGCGAGGGGCCTCACCCTCGCATAGCGAGGGTGCCTCGCATGGCAAGGCTGGCTATGTGGGGACGAGGCTAGAGACACAAAGGCATCGTGAGGCTGTACCCTTGCATAGCGAGGGTGCCTTGCATAAAGGTGCGGGCTTGTGCGTGGGTAGCCTGCCGAGGGCCCTCGCATGATGAGGATGGATCTCTTAGCCAAACCTCTCCGATGCTATGTGATGCCCTTGTCCCTTTATGCGTGTAGAAAGTGACCAAGCGGGGTTCCTACCCCTTCGTCCCTCTAACATGTGTCTCTTAGTTAGGGGACCTCATAACATAGAGGTATGCCTGAATGACATTCACCAAGGAAGAATTCCCACATTCACAAGCCCTGTTATGATGAATAGTAATAACTTGAGCACCATTCTAACGAAGTCACTCCTAGACATTCAAAGTGTGAGTCCTTTACAATTCTCTTCTTGTCTAGTTAGCTTGTGTTCTGACGTTTAACTAACACTTGTATGTTTGTTTTTACAGGCACGGATGCTAGTCTCTCATGTTCATGATAAGTCTGTGGAGTATACCTCTACGCTCTCCAACCTTCCTTCTGAATCATAGGTGCATTCTTTGATCGAGGGATGCTTACATTGGTTCAAAGGATGAAGAGATCAACACCCTCCGTAGTACTGTGGAACTCAAACAGTAGGAAGTGATCGAGTTGACTCTCAGGATAACCTAAGTGGAGGGGAAACTTGCCGATCAGCTCCAACCGCCTGAAGCTGAGAAAGAGAAACTGATTGCTGACATGGACCAATTGTGGAAGGATTCCCTTGACCAGAAGGAACAAAAGGTCAAAGCTACTCGGGACAAGGCTCGAGAGGAGTATTCAGAGACAACTTGCGCTTGCTTTTATTTGATCTAGAAGTCCAACAAAGATCTGAACTTGGATTTCATTCTCGAGAAGACGCGAGCGAAGCAGCTTAGGAAGTGTCTAGCTCGTTAGGCTGCCGAGGCTCAGGGTGGTCTTTTAGATGGTACTCCTCACCCTGGTTAGTCTTCTTTTGGTCGTTTACTCTGTCTTTCCTTCCATGCCATTGGTAGGACACCTTGTACTTGACAATTTTTCATATGACATGTTATGCCTTTATACTTTTTTTTGTTATGAGTACCCAGTGTATTGATTGAAATTTTTTATTTCCAATGCTTACTAAGTATATCAACTCACAACCTTCATTGGTTAAGGTATCAGTATACTTTGAACCCATGTATTTTACGTGCCATACTAACCTTACTCTATTACGTTTTTCATGCTAACAACCATGGTAATGTGAGTAGTATGATACTTCACCAAGTACCATGAACAAAACAGGTTGAACACTCTATGGGTGATAGGCTGACTACCCTATAGGGTTGATGATCTGGCTAACCACCCTATAAGGGACTTGGATAGGAGTCTCCCTACCAATGCCTTTTTTTTTTTTTTCATTTTTGGAACATATGTTGCACAAGTCCTAGAAAAACTTGATCTTGCTTAGTACTTAAGGTCACACCCTCATTGCTTGTGTAAACCCCGATCGGTATGTGCTATATGTCCCCCAAGTGATCGTGGGTTTAAAAGCCTTGGTCACTTGCTACTTGACCATGCCTTGCTTCGATCATTTAGACACGTAGTGTTCTCCTTTTCACCCAATGATGCAAGCAGCAAATGCTTGTCCCTCATTGGTAGTTGGGTGATGGTTTCATACTCAGTAGTAATGATACCTGTACATAGATGCAGATTGTGTAGCAAGTGACGATCACGATCTACGTAATCTCTCGTGTACTTGTTATAATGATTGTAGACAGAAATGTCTAAGTTGGACCAACCGGGTCTAGATGGGCTAATTGAGCCTGTAATGAGTCTTAGATTAAATTATCGATCGGTCCCCCAAGGGCCATATTTGATTATGATCTAATGATGGCAAATTGTCTTCAGACCAGTCTCTTATTTTTTGATCATATGGGTCGATAGGTTCCTTAAGAACCAGAATTGAATGTGATCAAATAATGGCGGCTGGTCCTCGGACCAGTCTCTTTTGTTGATCGTATGGGTCGAAGGGTTTGTTAAGAACCAGGATCGAACGTGATCAATAAATTTAGTGACAAGGTCCTAGGACTGTCTCTTGTTTGAATCGTATGGGTCGATAGGCTCCTCAAGAACCACAATCGAACATGATCCATAATTTGGCGACAAGGTCCTAGGACCTGTCTTTCTTGTTGAACGTGTGGGTCGATAGGTTCCTCAAGAACTAGGATCGAACATGATCAAATAGTTTGGCGACAAGGTCCTCGGACCAGTCTCTCATTTGGATCTTATGGGTCGATAGGCTCCTCGACAACAAAGATTAAACATGATCCATTAATTTGGCGACAAGGTCCCAGGACCTGTCTCTCTTTTGGACCGTATGGGAAGATAGACTCCTCAAGAACCAAGATATCGAACATGATATGATGGGGTTGATAGGTCCAATGGTCAAGTCCTTTGTTGAAAGAAATTTAAAGAACTAAGTGAAACTTAAGAAATTAAATTATTCATTGAAGCACAATGGATGTTACATTGATAATTCGAAAATAATACATTTGCAAATTAAAACTTGTGTTGCTGCTGAACACTTTCATTGATAGTACTGGAAGAGGTGTTAACCATTCCAGTAGTTTTGGATTAGTTCTCCATTCTATCGCACTGTCTTGTACGTCCCTGGTGGGATCACCTCCTCCACAAGGTATGGCGCTTCCCAGTTAGGTCCTAGTACCCAACTATAGTGTCCTTAGTGTTTAGGAACACCTGCCTTAGTACTAAGTCCTTAACATGGATTTTTCGATTTTTCACTCTCGTGTTGAATATATCTGGCCACTTTTTGTTGATGTGCTGCTACTGTGAGACTTGCCTTTTTCTCGTCTTTCTTCGATTAAATTGAGCGACTCTTCTATTAGTTGATGGTTCCTCCCTTGATCGTATGTCTCCCATCTATGCGATGGGAGAGTGAGTTCAACTGGAAACATGGCTTCATACCCAACCACCAAAGAGAATGGCGTATGCCCTGTCGCCGTTCATGCCGTTGTTCGATGTGACCATAGGACCTCCAAAAGTAATTCTGGCCAGCCTCCTTTAGATTGTTCAAGGCGTTTCTTCAGACTGTCTTTGATAGTCTTGTTCACTGCTTCTAATTGGCCATTAGCTTGGGGATGTGCTACCTAGGAAAATATCTTTGTCATTCCATGCCTCATACAAAAGTTGGTGAACGTATCACTGTCGAATTGAGTCCATTTGGTGGGCTGTCTTCCTTGGTAGGCCAAATCAACATATGATATTCTTCACCACAAAGTCTAAGACTTTCTTCGAGGTTATGGTGGCGAGTGGTTTTGCTTCAGTCCATTTGGTGAAGTAGTCCATGGCTACAATAGCAAATTGGACTCTTCACCTTCCCGTAGGTAGCTTTTTTGATTAGGTCGATCCCCCATGAAGCAAAGGGCAAAGGGCTTTGCATCTATGTTAATTCGTTAGGTTCCGCCCGGGGTATCTTGGTGAACATTTGGCACTTTTGGCATCTTTGATGGGCTCTTCTCCCTAGCGTGATCTCCACAAAACCCCTTGTGTACCTTGATCATTAATAGCTTTGACTGGTTGGGTGTAATGGACCTTAACAGTTGTAAGGAGTACCCTCGTCGGTATAGTGCCCCTTAGAATATCATATATTGTGCAGCTTGTCTCACAAACTACCTTCCTTTGTTCCGATCGTTGGGTGCTACTCCTTGGTTGGGATAGTTAATAATAGGTGTCATCCATGTATCTCCTAACTCAACAGGTAGTGCCTCTTGCTCTGTTATGCTTCTTTCCACCAAGTATTCGATGGGAACGACATTTAGGGTGTTTTGATGTTTGGCACTGGCAAGCTTGGCTAAGGCATCGGCATTGGCATTCTGCTCTCTCGAGACTTGTATAATTGAGAATTTCTTTAACTATGCCATCAAGTCCCTCACCTTGTTTAGGTAATACACCATCCGAAGTCCCTTAGCTTGATACTCCCCTATTACTTAGTACACCACTAGCTGGGAATCATTGAATATCTTCAGGGATTGTGCATGTACATCCCGACACAAGCGTAATCCTGCTAATAATGCCTCGTATTTAGCCTCATTGTTTGAAGCGTTGAATCCAAATCTAAGAGTGCAATGGATTCAATGATTCTCTGGAGTGGTCAGTATGATTCCTGCGCCTGAGTTGTGCTCATTGGATGCTCCATCAACATATAGCTTCCATACAGGAGTATCTCCTTCCTTCTCGGTATCTCAATTTTCCAATTGGTAGGAAAGGTCTTCAAGGTTGGTGCCTTCGACAATGAAGTCTCCCAATGCTTGTCCTTTTATCGCCATCCTCGAATGATAAGTGATATCAAACTGTCCTCATTCCACTGCCCACTTGATTAATGGTCTCGAGGCCTCTGCTTTCTAAAGAACCTATCACAGTAGTTGATCGGTCAGGACTTGGATCGAGTGAGCTTGGAAATATGGACGCAACTTTCGAGAGGCGATTACTAAATAGTACGCTAGTTTTTCAAGAGGGGGATACCTAGACTCCGCACCTACTAGGCTTTTACATATGTAGTATACAGGGTGTTGTACCCTGTTCTCTTCCTTTACCAAAGCAGCACTGATTGCATGCTTGGTGATTTCCAAATAGATGAATAGTACTTCACGATATATTGGCTTTACTATGACGGGAGGTTCAGCGAGATGCTCCTTCAAGGCTTGGAAAGCTTCTTCACATTCCTCGATCCATTGAATCTTCTTGCTGCCCCTCAGTAAGTTAAAGAAAGGGACACACTTATCCATAGACTTTGATATGAACCTACTGAGGGCAGCTACTCTCCTGGTTAAGCTCTGCACTTCTTTGATTGTGGTAGGTGACTTCATGTCAATAATTGCTTTAATCTTCTCGGGGTAAGCCTCGATTCCACGTGAATTGACTATGTATCTGATAAAGTTACCAGATTCAACTCCAAACGAGCACCTAAGAGGGTTTAACTTCATGCTATACTTTCTAAGTATTGCAAAGCATTCCTCCATGTCTGGAACATGCCCTCCATCTTCTTTGGACTTGAACAACATGTCATCGATGCATACCTCCATATTTTTTCTGATCAAGTCTTGGATCATGCCATTCACTAAACGCTGGAAGGAGGCTCATGCGTTCTTCAAGTCGAATGGCATCGCCTTATAACAGTAAAATCCCTTGTCCGTTCGGAAGCTGGTATGTTCCTCGTCTGGAGGGTGCATACTTATTTGATTATACCGAGAATACACATCCACGAATGAGAGTATTACATGTCCTGCAGTTGCATCGACCAGTTGGTCTATTATGGGTAGTGGGAAGTAGTCTTTGGGGCAGGTCTTGTCTAGATCTGTGAAGTCCACGCAGGTTTTCCACTTCCTGTTTTGCTTTGGGACTAGCACGGGGTTCGATACCCACTCTGGGTAGTAGGCTTCCCTTATAAAACCATTTTCCTTGAGCCGCTCAACCTCCTTCTTCAGGGCTTGAGATCGGTATTTATCAAGCAGTCTCCTCTTTTGTTGCACTGGTGAGTAGTTCTTGTCCACATTGCGGACATGGCTTATCACGGATGGAGAAATTACAACCATGTCCTTATGTGACAAAGCAAAGACGTCCTGGTTCTTCTTCAAAAATTCTACCAACCGTGCCTTAATTTCCACCTTTAGCTCCTTCCTAACTTTAATTACTTTAGTCGAGTCCTCCTCATCTAGTAAGACTTCGTCAAGATCTTCAACTGGTCTTACCCCCATGACGTCATCCCCAAAGCAAGGACAGATGTCGTTTCCCTTGCTTTGGGAAACTTGCTATGATAACAAGTCTTCGTTAAAAGGAGCCCTCGGCCTTCCATGTTGACAACCTCATCGGTTCCTTCCTTTTCTTCTCGGCAGGATACTACCATATTGTTTACGCATGGTCCTTTCTTTACCTTGACCAGTGACGCATTATAGCATTCTCGTGCCTCCTTATGGTTACCCTGTACACATACTTGCCCTGTGCTTGTGGGGAACTTCAAAGATAGATGCCAGATAGACACTGCTACGTGTAACGCCATCAGGAGGGGTCTCTCGAGCACTACATTGTAAGCCAATGAGCAATCTACCACCAGGAACTTTGTCATCACAGTCTCGTGCCTGGGGGCATCCCCTACCGTGACTAGTAGTCTGATAGTTCTTGCTGGTGATAGGCATTCTCTTGTGAACCCATATATCATTTGGGAACACGATGTCAGGTCCTTGACCATGAGCATCATCTTCTCGAGAGATGATTTATAGATGATATCAACTGAGCTTCCCATATCCATCAAGCATCTCTTAACTCAGGCATTGGTGATTTGAATGGCAAGGACCAGAGGGTCCTAGTGGGGGTACCTCACGTGCTTGGTATCATCCTCTGTAAAAGTGAGAGTTTCACTTTCATACTTTGGAGTTTTTGGAGACCGCTCCTCGACTGCCATACACTAGGAAGACTCCCCTACCTCATGTCTGAGGGTCCTTGCATATCGCTCACAAGAATTGTTAGTGTAGCCTGCTATGTGGGGCCCTCCACATATGGTATCCAGTGTGAAGTCTACAGGTGTCACCTCCAGTGGTGGACTCCTCTGCCTTCAGAATTCGGGATTCCTGCTTGGGGTTTCGGTCTTGCCTTAGTACCTCGAGAGTTTTCTTGATCGAAGAAGAAACTCTGTCTCATCCTTCAATTGTTTTCACCCTTGCCCCTGTCAGTGTAACTCTGCCCCTGAGCCTCTCCTCCTACATGACTTTGAGACTTTGAGCAGCCATTTCCATTCCTGTCACGCCTCTCAGATGTTTTACCCTCATCTCCTGCATTGTTTTGTCTTTCCCCATGGGAGGAGGTAGTCTAGGACTGTGCCTCTTCATCCTATCTTTGGGAAAATGGCTCTGAGAGTGTCCTTGGGGTCCCACTCCTCCCCTGGGACTCTCTATTACTATTGTCTCGCATTCCTGCTGCTTTGGCCTGAGCCTCCCTCATGGCCTGAGCAGCAGCATCAGCATTAGCTCGGGCTAACTGAGTAGCCGCCTTCAAGGCCACATTAGCCTCTTGGTGTCTCCAGTTAGCTTCTTGCTCCCTCTGGATCATTCTTTGAACTTGCCCATCTGTTTCCCATCGTTGCTGTTCGATAGTCACCTTCTGAAGGGAAATTTCTTCAGAAATGGCCTCCTGCAACGCCAGAAATGGCGCCATCTCTTCCTGATGAGTGTTCTGTGGATCTTCTGCATTAGGTTGATCTCCAACCTCCACCCGAGGTTCATTAATGGGATCTATGGGATCTTGGGTGGTGGAATCCATGGGAGAAATCTTCTTGGTTTGACTTGATTTGGGAGGCATCGTAAAAATGATGAAAGTGTGTTTCTTGATTTCGTACTCTTAATGAGAGCACCAAAATGTTAACCTATGAAATTGGCCAACGGTCGTATGTACAGTATACAACACCTTCTGAATGAAATAAATATGATAAACAATCGAGTATGATTATCTTAAGTAAACACACAGAAATTTTATAGTGTTTCAGCCCTGTTCTGATGAACAGTAATAACCTAATCCACTTAGCTTTTAGTATTGAATCACTCTACAATTACAATGAGGAACAAAAGTATTCACTCATTTCTGATTTGCCCAGAATTTCTCCCCAAATGTTCTTAAGATCTAAAAATTCAAGTAAAAAGTGATCCTCTAAAATGAAGCCCTAGATCCTTTATTTATAGGACCCAGGGATGTTGCATGACTAGTAATACTGGGATCGTGGTTTGGTACACAATTATCAGGTAGTGGAGATACGTGTCCACCTCCCCATGATTATGAGATCGTGGGTCTTCTCATTGTTTCTTTAGATCATGGTGGATAATGCATGATAGAAACCTCTGGGAAGATGTTAAGTCTCTATTCGTATACAGGACTTAAGTGGTAGGCAAGATGACCCGAGCTTGGGTGCTAGGATTGTGACCTTCTGGGTGCTGGACCTGTTGATCCTTTCGGTGCAAGGCCTGTGACCATCTGGGTGTTAGGCTTGTTGATCTCAGTTTGAACGAGAGTGAGTATTTCTCAGTGAAGTGTACTTGGGGGTTTAGGCCGACCACCCTATGGAGAGTAGGATGGGTCGACCATCCTATGAAGAATGGGGTGGGCTAACCACCCAGGTGGTTCTTAAGCATGTCAAGCCAAACAGCCTAGGGGTTGGGGTCAGGCTGACCACCCCTAGGGCTTTTGGGCCTGCTTAGGCCGACCACCCCTAGGGTTAGGGGTCAGGCTGACCACCCCTATGGAATTTAGGCTTAGTGGACTTCCCTTTGTCATTTTTCCCTGATTTGTGATGTCACGTGTCGCATTCTCATTCGCCACTTCATCCTTGAATTTTTGAGGGATAATACTTGCTAATCAAGATATTTGATTAAAAATGTGATCCTAAGGTCAACAATCGAATTATGGTTGAAAGAATTTGATCGTAAATGGTTAATTTTTCATTAAAATAGATGTTAGGTACATGGGATCCCAAAATCAGGGTTTTAAAGACAAGTTTTCAAACTCTCAAAATTTATATACAATCAGTGGCCACTGTAATGGAAAAATTACAAGTTTCAGGCTTCTGCCCCTGTACTTTCCCCTAGCCATGGTGGACGAGAAGCTAACAATGTACACCTCACCCCCAGAGCTCTCCAACTCATGGATGATTTAGCTTACCTTTGCCTTTACCTGCACCGCGTAGCACCCGTGAGCCAAGGCCCAACAAGAAAACCAAAACAATAATCACATGTAGCAACAAGAATATTCAATCAAGCTTATCTCATATAAACATAAAACAAAGTATGGATATTCAATTAATCAATAAAAATCACATAATTTCAAGTAATCAGGGTTGGCACCCTTAGGCTAAGCCCCTTGTCAATCTAGCTGGCCCCGTCTCACTTAGGTTGGGCCGTGCTCAGTATGCTTACCATAGCCCAACTCCCTTAGGCTGGTCATTCTTGTATGAAAAATCAATCATAAAAACACATATTAGGAGCAACCAATAATTGGGAATCTCAGTCCTGTTCACAATCATGCAGGGTGCAGTTTTCTTACCTTTAATTCTGAGCGAACATAATAGAACGGCCCTGAGCACAATCCTCAGTCCTGAGCCTTGACAATAAACCTAGTCATAGTGCCCAATGGGTAATCGTCAACGTCTAATTCAAATAAATACATAAAAGATAAAAACTAGCCTCCTGGACCTCAATTTCTAGTAATCCAGATAGTAGAAATTGTCTTCAGTGCTTAGGTTTGAGCCCCTGAGCCTTACCAAACCTGGAAACCAACCTAAGGAAAAAATCCCTAGGCGGGCCGCGACCTAGCCCAAAGGGTCGCGACTTGCCCCCAAGTCAAAGGCTATACCCCTATGCCTCAAGGGGAGGCGGGCCGCGACTTGCCCCCCAAGGTCACAATGAGCCCCCAAACAGAGAGCACTCCCACGACTTGATGGGCACACGTGCTATAGCGCCCCTGAGCTGGGTCGTGGTACGCCTTCTTCGAACCCAAAAATTATCAGTTTTCTCCAACCATTTCCAGCCAAATTTTTCCCATGATCCAATCCAACACATCCCAACTACCACAACTAAACTTAGCTACAAATTTATGACCTTAATTCACCTAATTTAATCACAAAATCTCAACCCCAAATTAGTAGCAATTCACACTCTCATTAGCACCCAAATTCAACCCAGAATCAACTAACAAAACCATACCATAAGCAAGCTTAATCCTCGTCATAATTTTAGCATAATTCAGAGATTCTAACCAGAATTCTTACCTAAAGTGGTAACCAAATTCCTTCACAATTCCCCTGGGTATTCCTAGCTTGATCACCCAAATTTCCTTTTTCTTTTCCCCTTAGTTTCAAGCCCTCAATTCTAGAGTTTGATTCCCAAAGTTTCTCAACAAAACACCCAGCTTGTCACCTCCTCAATCTTCAAGCTTCACTTAGCTTCACTAGGGAGAGTAAGAGAGATAGTACGTGGGAGAGAAATAGGAGAGTTTGAGAAGCTTTTCCCTTAAGTTTCTGGTTACTTCCTAGGACTTACTGAGCGTATCCCCAGCTTAAGGAAATGACCCCCATGCCCCTCTAAGCTTACTAATCTTCCAAGGGTACTTAATGGGTAAGATAGTCATTTTCCCTAGTTCCCGCTAATTCCAATAAATGTTCCTAATATAAACCAATCAACCTTGTCATGTCCAATTAATTACCAAACATTTATTAAACATCTAATAGTCCCAAAATATTCTCTAAATTTGCAAAAACACCCCTAGGCTCCCCCGAGCCGGGTATTAAATCCCGTTGTGACTGTTTTGCTAATCCGCTCACTAGGAACGTCTCGAGCCATATGCTTCAAATATATCCACATAATAATGTGTTCTCAACAATTTATCACAAATAATCATATTTATGCCCTCGACGGGCTAAAATTATAGATATTCCCTTATAAGCTATAAAGGGCACACATGCATATTTAATATTCATAAACATGCATATAAAATAATAATATAATCATATTAATCATGCACGCCACATAATCATGCATTTAACCATTTAATCACACATATACCAATTATGCCCTCACGATGCTAATAAAGGCTTTTAAGCCATATTAGTGATTTCAGGTCGTTACCGTATAGTAACCTCTGAGACCTCGAATTCAACTACACAGGGAGTAGAATCCTTCCCAAGCAATTAGGTTTGAGTTCTTGAGCCTAAAAACATGATTTGGCTATTTCTCTTAATTAGAGCTGCGACACACTACAAGTCAGAGAGGCCATGGGCTCTCTCTTGGGGGACACGGGCCGCAGTGCACCCTATCCTGCAGCATGATGCTTGGGCATCATTAGGGACCCCCAGGATCTTCTCACGCACATGGGTCGCGATGCCTGAAGAATAGAGCTGCGATGCGAGCCCAAAACCCATAAATCCCTTACATTTTTCTTGAACTAATTCCTCAAAATCCATCCAAATCAAAACCTAAACTTGATTTCAAATCCATTTTAACCACAGAATTTTATCAACAACACAAGACTATCACAAAGCAGTCATCAAAACCCTCTAACTACCCTCAAACTAAAAATCAGCACTAGAGTCTTAAACCTAGAAAAACACTTAAACCATGGTTGGATTTTATGAAGAAACTGATTAAGCTTACCACAACTGAGATTTCGATCCCCCCTAAGTTGCTCCACTTAATCCCAGCTTCAATCCCCACTCCTCGAGCTTCAAATGCACAACTACTGAACCTATTCTCCAAGAATTTCACTAAACTTCCATGCACCCCAAAGGAGAGGGCATGAGTCAAAACCGTAGAGAGAGAGAGAGAGAACTGTTGAGAGATTGAATTTTTTCAATTCTAGTTCTTTCCACAGAGTCCTAATGACTATGATATCCCATGGTTAAGTCTTTCCTAAGCCGAGGGAATGACAAAAAAGCCCCTAGCGTCTTCTTCACCTCTTAATGCCTTTAAGGGTAGGCCCATCATTTCCCGAATTTCCCGCTAATCCTCAAGTGGTCCTATAAATTCCCAATTAATCCCGGCGTGCTAAATTAATCACCAAATAATTTCCCATTAACCAATAAATCCATAATACGCACTAAGTATCTGAAGTACCACTAGGCTCGCCCCGAGCCAGGTGTTGGACCCCATTGTGACTAATCCGCTCACTAGAATCGCCTCAAGCTGAATACTACAAATATATCCTCATGATAATGCGGTCTCAATCATTTAACACATATAATCACATATATACCCTCAACGGGTCAAAATTACAACTATACCCTTATTAACAAAAGCGGGCCCACATGCATATCTAATACACATAATATGCATATATAATCATATTACCATATAAATCATGTTTGCCACATAGTCACACATTTAATCAATCAATTCCACACACACGTATATATATATATCCAATTATGCCCAACCGACACACTAATCAAGTCACTAAGTCTTATTAGCAATTTGGGACGTCACAAGACTTATGGATTAGTGTTTACAATTAGTGGAGAAGCTAGTCTATAAAAATATCAAAAAAACCAATATTGCATATTCTACCATGGAAGTCGAATACGTAGCGACTTGTGAAGTAGATAAAGAGGTTGTGTTGCTCAAAAAGTTCTATTATGATATTTAAGTTGTTCCATACATGGATAAGCCACTGGTCCTATACTGTGACAATGGTGGAGCAGTAACTAACTTAAAGTAACCGAAAAGTCACAAGAGGGGAAAGCATATCAAGCGGAAATACCACTTGATCAAGGATATAACTCTCATGAGATTTAGCAGTTATGAAGACAGCTTTAGAACATAACCTTGCAGATTCTTTTACTAAGACTTAAGCTACTAAGTCTTTTAAGGATCATGTTAAAAATATGGGTTTGAGAGAGATGCCTCATTTTCTTTAGGGCTTGTAGGGGATTGTGCCCTTAAAAGGATATGTGTTGGAAAATGTTTTATGAAATAAATAATTATTATGTTTTGTTTATATATATTTGAATAATATTATATGACTATAAGAATATTCCTAAATCTGTTATTATGACTACAATCTTGTATTGGTACGAGAGGATTAAGGTTGTTGGGAATGAATTTAAATAGTTCGCATTAAATCAAAGGCCTCGCACCACAGGGTCTCTTGCACCTCTGATGGGTCTCGTGCCTAGAAGCATGTTGCGCACCTCAAAAGGGCCTCTCGCACACAGAGCAAGGGCTCATGAGTGGTTAGATCAAGCCTCGTGCTAAAGGCCTCGCACCACCAAGGGTCTCGCACCACACCTCGCCTAGCCGTACCGAGGTGTCGCGTACCTATGCCGCGCGCGAGCACTTCATCTCGCCTAGGTGCCAAAAGCTATTTGGTGTCAAGCCAATAGTGATGTAGAGACCATAGTATATCATCCATGTTAACTCACAAGCTTTCCTACACTTAGTAGAATATGGAATAGGTTTGAGCAAATACATGTCTTGGAGATGTGAGAATAACCATCAGATACAAGGTACATGTATGTATACGGGTGCAGGATGTACGACCATGAGGAGGACAGAGGCGTGACCCTGACATCTGTATTGTACAAGTAGTGGTGGTACGAATTTGTACAAAGAGTGGAGGCACTACCTGTATACCTCTGACTATGTACCAGGCCGACACCACCACCTTATGCTCCACTATGACCTGTGCCACAACCCTGACAATGTACCTATGTACAATCTTCTCCCCTGGGACCACGATGTATCAGGAGCCATTAGAGCCCCAATCTAAATAGACCTTCACCCCTCCAGCAAAGGGGGTGGAAAATTCATTGTATACTCAGGCTATTAAGTAATATATGAATATTGACTCCAATGTTGATCTGTGTGTTATTTTTCCTTGAATCTATTCTAAGTTCATATCCATCTATCTCCATATTTACCTTTGAGTTTTCTGACCTAACATCGTTGACGAGTTTTCACTGTCAACAATATGTATAATGAATGGATGGTTTTGTTTTATGAATGCATGGTTGAATGATAAATCATCAATTATATGGTGATTATTGGGTTAGGCTTTGCTTTTATTTTTCTAGATCTTTTTAAGACAATTTGGGACATACAATTTTTTGTAATTTTATAATGAATGAAATATTGAAAAAATTCTACTCAAAAGAGGTAGAAGAAGAAAAAGAGAAAATGGCATCTCTGTGCACCAAGGTGCTCTACCTCTAATGCCTCAACGCTCGAAACCCAGGAACAAGCGTCGTGGAGCCAAGATCCCACGCCGCCAGCCACTAGTTAGACCATGGGTTTCCCTAAGTGTCATGGGATTTAGCCGATGGCACACCTAAAAACCTAAACCTAATTATTTTTTAATTAATAAATTTTAAATCAATTAAATTTTGAATTAATTACCTTATTTCTATCTTTGGAAAATTTAAATATCTACATAATTGATTGAGATTTTATTCCAAGTTTAATTATTCTTTTATAGTTGTTTTTCAATATTTATATTCAATTAGTACAAAAGATAATAAATCAAAATTTTAAATTAAAAAAAATAATTAATTAAAGAATTGAGTTAATTAAAGAAATTGTTTTTGTTATAATTATTAATGGGTTGGACCTCAAGCACTGGATTATGAAGACAAGCCTGAAGTGGAAAAGAAGCATCATGGGAAATTTTGCATCATTGAATCCGACTTTGTAATTTATTCTGTTTCTATTTTTTCAAGGGTTGTAAATTTTGAAATATCCAATAGTTACTATATCCCAAGACCTGTGATGACTATGTCATCTTAGTATGTTTCTATGTTTATCATATGCTAATTTTTAACATGACATAATAGGCACCATAAGAACAAAGAGGTTCATTTCCTCTACCTTTCAAATTAAGGATTTTTTAAAGGTTTATGCCATTTTAGGTATCAAAATTAGAAGAAATTATGAAGGGAATGCCTTAAGTCAAGTCCACTATATCTAGAAAGTAATTAATAAGTTTATTCATCTCAAAATCAAAAAGACATATACACGATTCGATTCAAGCCCAAAGCTTGAAAAGAATGAGGGGAGCATGGTCCAATAGGTTGCCTAATGCACGCCGCTCATTGTACTAGAGCGGATATTGCATATTCGATTAGTAAACTTAGAAAGTGTACCAGTAATCCAAGTATCATGCTTTGGAATTCTATCGATAGAGCTCTTGGGAATCATGAAAAAACCAAGGACCTTAGTCTTCATTACTCTACATTTCCAAAGATACTCGAAGGATATTATGATGCAAGTTGGATATTGGGTGTGGGAGACAATCTCTCCACCATAGGTTGGGTGTTTACACTTTGTCGGGGTGTGATTTCTTGGTGTTCTAAGAAGAAAACTTGTATTTCTCACTCAATCATGGAAATTGATTTTATAGCTTTAGTGGAAAACAACAAAGAGGACTAGTGGCGTAAACATCTTATGTTAGATATACCATTAACCACAATTCACATATCGACGATCTTGATACATTGTGGTAATGAAGACACGTTAGGTAAGGCGTATAATAAAGTTTATAAAGGAAAGTCTAGACATATAAGTCTAAGACCTAAGTATGTGAGACAATTTTTTCAAGAAGGAATCATATCAATTTCATATGTTATAATTAGTGAGAACCTAGGGTATTCGTTCACCAAACCTCTTACAAGAAATTTGGTTAGTTCTACATCCAAAGGGATGAGACTCAAACTCCAAGTATTATAGATTCACCAATGATGGAAGCCCAACTCAAAGCCATTCAACATCGAGTGTAGAGTTCATATGGTTAAGAACAAATAATTGATAAGTGAATAGTTTCAATTCTCACATATTGTTGAGTCCCATCTACAATTGGTTATTGTAGGTTGATACCAGACATGAGGGTTAAACTTAAAGCTTTTAATGAATTTCAGTTGCGTGCAATATGCATGTTTAAAAGTGGCAAAGTTGTTGTAAGAACTTCACCTATGTGAACTTAGAGGTGGTGCCGCCTCTCACAGGAGTTGGAGATTCTCCTCAGAAAGTTCATGAATGAATGAGCCCAAGGCCATTAAAAGTGTTGAGCGTGAATGTGGGAAAAAGAGTGGTGAAGTGGATGTGTGAGAGGTATAACCAGTTTTATCACTAGGAATATTAGGTTCAAGCTTGTAAGTAACCAAGGATTTTGATAAGGCTTTGCAATGCTTTTCACTAAGGTAAAGTTTGAATTGAAAGATACCTTACTTTATGCAACAATATTCATGAGTTAGATATAGGTTTGTATTTAACCAAGTGGAGGATTTAGGATTTGTTCAATAGAACACCTGAATTGATTTGCACAAGGTGGTATAAAATCCTTAACGATTTCACAGAATGGAGATATGAAATTTGAGTTTGAGTTGTAGGCATTTAAAAATTATATTTTTTTTGGTCTAAAGTGGTACAATGAGGTATCTAAACATGCCCAAAATTTTTGGGAGCAATTGGAGTTGTCTATGGTCAATTGGGAGAAACTTGACCATAGACTAGGCAACATGTCACATGTCACTAGGCGACATATCGCCCATCTCATGCATAAAACACTCATAATGTCAAAAAGTAGCAGGTAATATGTCTCATGTTGCTAGGCTATGTGTCCCCTATGACCAGCGACAACAAACAACATGACGCATATTCCTGATGTTTCAAATACATTTTTTGGCTCCAAATTTTAAAAACTTAAAAGCTCTAATCCCACTTGTTAGACTTAATGAGAATGCTAACACTATACAATGAGTCAATTAGAGTTGACAAGCCTTTATCGTACTTCTCAATTCTCTCTCTAACCTCTCTCTCACTCTCTAGCTTTTAAGAACACCTTTTCTTTCCAATGACCAAATTGATGTTTTGGTTAGGGGAAATTAAACCTCAGGCCTCAGGATCGTTCTTACTACCCGGTTTAGTGGAATTCGATGTCTGGGAGGCTAGGTTTTGGTTCCGGGTTTGGTTCTAGAACTTGAACTCATTGGATCACCATTTGTGGTTGTGACTAGGTTTTCACTAGAGGCTTGGAATCAGGATCGTGCTTGTGGCTCGTTTATTGATAACCAGTGCTTGGACCATAGGTAAGAAAACTACACCCCATATGTGACATGCATGGTTATTCTTGATGCATGTTGGATGTTTAAATGTGAACATTAATAGCATATCAAATGCTTAGCAATCTTGGTCACTTGTGTCTGATTATTATTGAGGCATGTCAGGTGATTAAATGTGATGCATATGATGCACGAGAAACATGTGTTTAAGGCATGCCATGAATGTTGAATATGAGACTGATTAGAGCTTGAGTCTCTGTGTTTGTGGATGATCATAATTTTGCTAGAAACTGTTAAGTAAGCATGTCGAATGCCCTACATTTGGATATTTGACATATGATATATGCCTGGTAGCATTGCTTACTTGTGCATGGCATTGACTCATTATTTAGAATTGGCAATGTTGTCAGTATCAACTTTGAAGTTGTGACTCATTAGTCAAGTTCGACAGTATCAACTTTCAAGAATGGTCTTAGCGTGTTTAACGCAAGCCGATAAAAGATTAGATCTAATCGACATCTGGATTGAATGACTCAAATGAGCAATAATGTCGGACCAAACTCAAGTTCGATGAAAATTAAAAGCGCTTGTCTAGTCTAAGGGCTAGTTATTTAGAGTCAGAGCTAGAAAGGCTAAGGTGACCTACATGTCACATGGCTAGGAGGGTATGGGACCTCCAAAGTATGACTCATTAGTAATCCACATAGAGATAGACTAATTATTCATCTATCCAGAGCGTGATTCCTTAGTCACCTATACAGAATGAGACTCATTAGTCTTCTATATAGAGTGTGGCTCATCAGTCACCTATACAGAGTGAGACTCATTAGTATTGTATACAGAGTGTGACTCTTTAGTCAACTATACAGAGATAGACTCATTAGTTTTCTATACAGGGTCTGACTCATTAGTCTTCTATACTGGGTGTGATTCATTAGTCACCTATACAGGGTATGAATCATTAGTCATCTATACAGAGTGTGACTCATTAGTCACCTAAGCAGGGTGTGACTCATTAGTCACCCACTCCGAGATTGACTTACTAGTCATTTATTCAAGAAGCAGGTCCCTAGAGATTGACTCATTAGTCATCTATTCTGATGCAGGACCCCATAATCATTTGTTTTCACCTGCTTGAATGCATGAGGAAGGCTATTATTGCTAGGCATGCACATTATGATTTGATGACATGTTATTAGTGTTCATGAGCATATTGAGTTTTCTTGCTGAGCTTCGGCTCACGGGTGCTATGTGGTGTAGGTAAAGGCAAAAGAAAGCTGGACCATCCGTGAGTTGGAGAGCTTAGGTGACGACGTGTACATATGCGGGTGCTCGAATTCCACGGTCGAGGGTTGAAAGAGGAGCTAGGGTAAAACCCTGTTTTGCCGCTTAGATCGACTGGTTATAAAATTTTCTTGTAATAGACCTTTAAATTATATTTTTGGGATCCCAATGTGTACAGTAAACATTCTAATGAAACATTACATCTTAACCAAAAATTTTAATCCCTAAACCGCTAAACATACTTAGTTACACGATTATGCCCAAATGACTCGGTTAGTGAGTTTAGCACTGTTTAAAATGTGCACCATAACGGTCCCTGGAGATTTGGGGGGTTACACTTGCACCGGAGTCTTTGCGTGTGAATATTGCAAGGTAGGTCCACGTCCCTTCGTGGTTAGACTTAGTTTACGATATGGGCCAGGACTATTCTCCATGCTCACACTTTCCCTCGAGTCTATGAGTACACTTTCAAGTGTTCTTATAGACTCCTTGACTCGTCGTTTTCAGTATAAGTGTTTCATTGGTGCTTTATCTTTCTTTTTGTGAAGTAACACATAAGATTTAATGCGAGTGTATTACTTTACAATGTAAGAAGAAACACAAAACACATTTGTTGGGTGTGTTACTTGGTAGTGTATAAAGAAACACAAAAACCAAATAGCTACACTGGTGATCCAAGTGCATCCTTGTAATTGAATGAGGGCCTATCTTTTTCTAGTGCGGATCCCAATGCTACCAATAATGTACCCATGCTTTGATCTCCAGTATGCACCTTAGAGTTGATCCTTTGGCTAGGAAGTCTTAGCTCTCCCTATAAATACCTCAAGGCTTGAACCCATTTTTTCACACCAAAACTTTTGCTTAGCCTATTGGTATTTCCTCTAAGCCATTTCAAAGAGCTCAAAGATTCTATCCCCCTTGGAAGCATTCTTGAGGTAATTTTCATCCCTTTTAATTTTTTCTTACTTATTCGTCCTAGTCCCATTCAAGTACTGTAGGGAGTGTGAGGTGTTTTCGCTTAGTAGGTCGTCTTCGCACATCCATAGGCCCACCCTTGCATACCAAATGACTCATCTTTAGACATTTGGAGGCTCACCCTTGCATACCAAAGGACTCACTTTCACTTATCCAACGACCCATCCCTGCATACTCAAGGACCCACCTTCACGCATCTACGTATGCTTCTCTTGCTGATGATCCGTATTGTGCTTTTCTTTGCATTTATACAAGGGTAGAGGTTGTAGGTTTGTGTTTATCCTTTCTTAAAGAATTCCCTGTACCCATGGTACGTTAGGCGCATATGCGTAGGGTCATATTTTATCTCTATTGCACCATTTTTGTTATGTAGATATAGGGTTGTCTTCACGCACACATGTCCGTCAAGTCTTAGTCTGCCCATGGCGTCTGGATGATCCTTTAAGGTCCCTCCTGGTGTTGAACCTATTAAGTAATCATCCTCTAACTCTTAACCTAATAGACACAAACCTCCCGTGAGTTTTGGTGAGCGAATGTGTTGCCTGCAGTGATTATCTGGCCTTAGGAAAAAGGTATGGGACTTTGAGAGTGAGCTTGAATTCTTCACTATGGGTGAGGGTTCGAATTTCTCCCTTTTGCATGAGTCATACATTTCATAGCTAAAATTTAATCTTCAAGACCCACTTAGTTGAGTTTCTTACCTAGAAGAAAACCTGCCTCCCAAGCCTCCATCCTCTTGTGGTGACTATCGTGTCAAAGCCCCTGATGTCGAGGGCATTGCTCGTAGGGGCGTGGATGGCGTTCCATATGCACTTGAGTGCATTTCCATGGTCTTTCTCTCGTTTCTTCCCCCACCACCTATGGACAGGCAATATAGAGTTAAGCGGCATGCAGGTAGACATAGGACATGTAGGGAGCCTTCTGAGGGATTGAAAAAGTCAGTTGCCCACAAACCACGACTTGTTTTCGTGCAAGTACCAACTATGCCAAGGAGGAACCCCAACGAGTTTGAGACCATAGACGTCAAGCCTACCATGACTAGGACTAAGATTTCCAAAATGTTAAAAGTTCATCAACTATCACTTACCATCAACTTCATTATCCCGACTTGCAACTGTCTTGCACATAGCTTGCATGAGGGGCTTGTGGCTTTTAGTGATTCTATGATCAGCTCCAAGGGAACTTGCAGATCCACATTTTTTAGTGAAGGTGCTCAATCACTTCGAATTGGCGCCTCATCAATTGTCACCTAACTCATGGATAATGTTTAGTAGTCTTGTACAAGCACGTGCACCATCGCTAACCCTCGATGAAGGGGGTCCATCATTAGTTCACTTTGAGGTCAAACCCAGCGGCTTCCACCTTCAACCAGCTCCAAAAGGTTGTAGCCTTCACGGAGTACTCCCTCATGGAGGGCTCCATCTCGAACAGGGGTTCATGGACGAGTGATTTTTTCTTCACCGATTGTGTTTCCACACAATATACCCAGTTTAACCAGTCAAGCAACCTTGTTTTCCTTCTGTTTACATCATTTTTACTTATCTTCATCCTTTTTCTAGGATTAGAATTACAAAATTCTTTTGTTTCATTTATTTTAAGGTCTTGAGGGGTGATTGGCCCAAACTTGGGTTCTCTGGCGTCCCAGTGTGTGTCAGGGATCCTGGCTGAGCTGTCAACAAGAAAGCAGGCCAATAGTCTCTTGTAATGACCCGACAAACTTAAAGACCTCGTACCTTTAAAAATACTAAGCAGAACTACTATTTTCGAATACATGCATAAAATAATAGAACATTATTTTTAAAAATACAACATACTGGATCCCATTGTTATTAAATAAGGAAAACAAAACCTTTAAATTAATTGTTCAAATATTGAATGCGGAAATAAAATATAAATACATAATTAAAAGACTTGAAACAAAACGTCATCCTACATCTTTCCCATCAGTCCATTCATTCACTCCTCACCCAATTCACATGCCAAAGTTCCCACGAATCAGTCCCGCTTTCCAAGTTTATTTTCCTACACCATCAAAAATAAAAAGTAATGAGCCTAATGCCCACGAAGGAAAATCTACTATAGCATATCATAAATCATAAGACTATATCGTAAAACATATACTATAAAACATATGACGTAAATATATAAATCATAAAAAAAACACAGGCCTACAATATTAATGGCCATTAACTCATTACCATAGTATGTGTTAAAACTATCTAGGTCTTCAGTGTACTAATTGAGGTAGGTTAGATCACAAAATAGTAAATGATAGCCCATCTAGGTCCTCTGTCTACTAATCGAGGTAGGGTAAATCATAGCTCTAAACTACGATAATGATAAAAATCTTGAGATTTGATTTGCTATCTAAACAACTATAATACCCAAGTGACTACAACATAAAACATATACATACATACATATAAATATACACATACATACACATAGCATATAAACATAATCATAACACATAAAATCTAACCTATTTTCCTTACCTTGAGTGTGGAGAGAAAAAAGAGAAGAGATTGCTTGCTATAGAAAATGTCCAATCAACCTTAAATACAACATAAGTTATATATATTAGAGTCTTATAATAAAACTATACTTTCAAGAATTTTCTAAACCTCATAAAGTCAGACCTTCAACCTATAACCAAAGTGATGAAATCCCGAGTCTTCTCTCTAATGTCTATCTCCAACAACAACACCAAGATTTGGATACTTGGGTAGATTTTGCTATATATTGGCTTTATGGGGTTCAATATTTCGGCTATAAAAGGGTTTAGAAAGGCCAATAGTCTTTAAGGCAAAATAAAGAAAATAGAAGAAAAAGATCTCGAGCACTAAAAGGACTAGTCTTTCGATTATGGCTATGTAGAGTGTTTATGGAAAAATGTAGAGAGGTTTTGGGACTATGGATTTTTATATGAGAGGTTTTTCAGAGTTTTTGAGTATGAGAAAAATGGTGAAGGGTAAGTCTCTATTTATAGGCTTCAAACCCCAACTCCTTTCCTTGATTTTTTCCACACTATTCAACTAAAATTTTAAAAATAAAACCTTCCCTCCACTATATGGTTTTGGACAGCCTAGTATTACTCCCTTCTTGTTGCTACATCATCTCCAAGTATGCCACATAGTCTCCTTTTGATACAAACTTTAGTCAAAGTCCAAACTACTATCCTATATCTCGTAACTATGGACCCTTCTGTAGTAAAATTAACTTAATTGGAGATGTAATAGTCCGATTTGGACTATTTTTATGCCGTTGGATAGCTAATTAAGTTATCTACAACTTGTTAGAAATAGTATTTTTCCAAAATTGTAATATAAATAGGAAAAACCTAGGCCCGAAGTTACAGCACCCTAAAGTTACGAAAACTGCATTCACTCATCTAAGTCTTCTTGACACATATTCACTTAATTCAAATAGATCTAATCTTGCCTATCTTTAAAATTTAACAAAAAAAAAAAGCAAATCCTTCCTATTTCTGAGCTAAGCCTAAGACTATGCTATTTTGGTTTTCATTTTAATTCTAATACTTGGACTTAGTTTAATGGCACAAGTTCACTTCTTAATACATCAAATAACATGTGCATTTAAATATTTAATAAGACTATACACTAGTTTAATCTATGATAAAATACTTATAATTACCCAAACTATTATTATATCTAAGTCATAAAATATAAAACTTAAATAATTTAAGCTTAAAGCAATCTTTATTCCACAACTCAAGTCATAACTAAATCTAACCTAAGATCATATTGAAGGAGCTTATAAGAAAATAATAACCTTGGTTATTACAGTCTTCCCCCCTTAGATAAATTTCATTCTCGAAATTTTACATAACATACAATTCCGGATACCTTGCTCGGATGTCTTCTTCCAACTCCCACATTGCCTCCTATTCTGTACTATTACTCCATAAGACCTTAACTGTAATGACCCACTAATCTAGACTATTTGGACCATTAACGAAACTATACATAAAACTTACATTTTTACGAAAATACCATAATTTCATTGAGTAACTTGTAAAATAAGAGTTACTTACAAATAAATAGAATACTAAGAAGGATTTGGGATCCCATTGTCTTTAAAAACAAAACATGATTTAAAGGAAAATAATTACATAAGAAAATGCGGAAAATACATATAAAACCATAAAAAATTAAAATGAGACTACATCCTCGAATCGAATAACGCTCGGCCCCTTGACTCCATTCATCATCGATACACATCCTCCAAGCGTCACGAATCTTTCCACCTCTAAAGCTTATTTCCTGCACATAAACAGAAAGGAATGAGCCTAATGCCCAGCAAGGAAAAAAAATATCTAACACATAGTCATACACATCAATTTCATAATAACGTAAAGACATATCATAACACATAAGATAACATAAACATAAACATATAGATTCTAGCCTATTTTCCTTACCAAAGTTACCGGGATATAATGGACTGAGTTAGGACTTTTGGAACACTCCTAAAACCATATGAGAAAGAGTGAGTCTTAAGAAGAAGAAGAGATGAAAATGAATAGGAAGACTAAACCATTAAAAGAAAATATGCTTACCACAACTTATGTGCTTAAGAACTTGGATTCCCTCACCAAAATATGAATGAAGTTAGGAAACTGAGTAGAAGACTAAGAGAAGGGAAACATAACATAAATCAAATGAACTAGAGTTTCGGGTTTACCTCAAAGACTTGCAAGATCAATCTAACCACAACCGAAATACTAACGAATCTCACTTCCCAAAGTGTTTGATAAGCTTATGATGTTTAAGCTTATGATTTTTCCCCAAACCAGGTGTTTACACTCTCACACTTACTTAGCACTAGCAGCTTCTGAACTTAGAGTAAAAGGTGAAGAAATGGCTGGGTACTAGGTCCTATTTATAGAGTTTGGGAATGAAAATATCTTGATTTTAATTGAATAAAAATAATGGCTTTTTAGGTGAAAATCATTTGAATAATCCTTCAGTAGAGGCTGAAGACTCGTTCAAAAGATGCTGGACTGTTGAAGAAGTTTGAATGGCTGAAAGGAAATGAATTCAAAAGAGTTTGAATTTATGCTGAAGGAGGCGATATATCGGCCCCTGTAGGCGATATATCGCCTGGGCCAGTATGCCCGAGGCGACCGTGCATCGTCTCGTGTTTTCCGTATCTACGTGCTGCGATATATCGCCCCCTATAGCTGCGATATATCGGCACACGCTGAATAATTAAACACGAAATTACACATTTTTAGCTAAGTTTGAATGGAGTAAACAGCCTTGACTAAGCCCTCAACGTACTCAAAGCTGCTGACTGACCCTATAACATTCAAACTTTACTCCTTATTAAATTTAATCCTCAAAAATACTTAATCCTTAATCACCATTCATAACATGTGCTTAAAATCCTATTGGTTGATGTCTAAACCTTATAATATAATAAATATAATCCTTAATATCAGTCACATTAATCAAACCTTAGGTTATACTTAATATTCTTAAACTATAGGTTAAACTTAGAAAATCAATAAGTACTACTATGAGTGTCCAAATAATTCCCGGTCTGAACCAAAAATCCATAGTTACAAAGATAATACTAAACATACTATAATATTACTAAACAATTAGCTAAGTAAAGTTCTTAGACTCTACAATTCTCCCCTACTAAAAAGAATTTCGTCCTCGAAATTTACTTACCAAATAACTCCGGATACCGGCTCTGCATGTCCTCTTCCAACTCCCACGTTGCCTCGCGTTCAGAACTATTGCTCCATAGGACTTTGACTATAGGAAAGCTCTTGGACCGTAACTGCTTCATCCCTCTATCTAGGATGCTAACCGGTCATTCCTCATAACTTAAGTCTATCTGGAGCGCTATGGTATCGTACTTGAGGACGTGAGATGGGTCTGACACATACTTGCGTAACATCGAGATGTGGAAGACGTTCTGACTATCGGCTAGTGCTGGCGGTAGGGCTAGTCTATACGCAACTGGTCCCACTTTGTCCAATATCTCAAAAGGACCTATGAATCGGGGACTGAGCTTGCCTTTCTTCCCGAACCGCTTGACACCCTTCATAGGAGATATCTTTAGGAAGACTTGATCTCCAACTTGGAACTCCACATCGCGTCGCTTGGTATCCGCATAGCTTTTCTGATGGCTTTGAGCAGCAAGCATATGCTGTCTAATAAGCGCTACTGCTTCTTGTGCTTGTCTAACAGCTTCGGGCCCTAGAAGCTGCCTTTCTCCTACCTCGTCCCAGTGCAACGGTGATCGGCACCTTCTTCCATATAGCAACTCATAAGGTGCCATTCCGATCGTCGACTGGTAGCTGTTGTTGTACGAGAACTCGATCAGTGGTAAGTACTTGTTCCATGATCCTCCGAAATCAAGTACACATGCGCGTAGCATATCCTCTAAAATCTGAATCGTATGCTCAGACTGCCCATCTGTCTGAGGATGGAAAGCTGTACTAAGGCTTAACTTAGTACCCATAGCTTGCTGTAAGCTTCTCCAAAATCTTGACGTAAATATTGATCCTCTATCTGACACTATCGTCTTGGGGATTCCATGCAATCGTACAATCTCCTGGATGTAGATGTCTGCATGTTGGTCTGTCGTATATGAAGTCTTAACAGGTAGAAAATGAGCCGACTTGGTTAGTCTATCTATGACTATCCAAGCGGAATCATGCTGCTTATTCGTCTTTGGCAGACCCGTTACGAAGTCCATGGCTATATCGTCCCACTTCCATTCCGGTATGCTAAGCGGTTGCAATAATCCTGCAGGTCGCTGATGCTCCGCCTTCACTTGCTGGCATACCAGACACTTAGATACATACTCTGCAATGTCCTTCTTCATCCCTGGCCACCAATAGACTGCCTAGATGTCATGAGTCATCTTGGTAGACCCTGGATGAACCGAGTATGGGGTGTTGTACGCTTCTTCTAGGATTGTCTTCTTAATACTCTGATCGTCTGGCACGCATACCCGATCCTTATATCTCAATAAACCTTGACTGGATATTGAGAAATCTGTAGTCTTGCCTTCTCTGACTGCATCCGTGTGTGCTGCTAGCGAGTCATCATGTTTCTGACCATTCCGTATGTCTTCTAGCAGATTTGATTGGATAGACAAGTTAGCCAGCTTGCCTACAACCACTTCGATTTCGGCACTGATCAGTTCCCGCTGTAGCGGCTTTTCTATTCTGGATAAGGCTGCTAAGTTCCCATAGCTTTTCCGGCTGAGTGCATCGGCAACTACATTTGCCTTTCCCGGGTGGTATAGGATTTCGTAGTCGTAATCCTTTACTAACTCTAACCACCTGCGCTGCCTCATTTTGAGCTCCTTCTGCGTAAAGAAGTATTTTAAACTTTTATGGTCCGTGTAAATCTCGCACCGTTCTCCGTAAAGATAATGGCGCCAGATTTTTAACGCAAAGACCACCGTTGCCAACTCCATATCGTGAGCTGGATAGCGTTGTTCATACTCCTTTAACTGACGTGAGGCGTAGGCTATCACCTTGTCGTTTTGCATCAACACGCATCCCAATCCTAGCTTTGATGCATCGCAGTAGACAACGAACTTATCGTTGGGTGTTGGGACGCTAAGTAATGGTGTTGAGCAAAGCTTATCCTTAAGTAACTGGAAGCTTTCCTCACACTTATCATTCCAGTTAAACTTTTTTTGCTTCCGGGTCAGGTTGGTGAGTGGAGTGGCTATCTTAGAAAAGACCTCTACAAACTTTCTATAGTAACCTGCTAGCCCTAAGAAGCTTCTTACCTCTGACGCGTTCTTTGGTCTCGGCCAATCTTTCACTGCCTCTACCTTCGATGGATCTACTGTAACTCCGTCTTTCGATATGATGTGCCCGAGGAACGCCACTTGTGAAAGCCAAAACTCGCATTTCTTGAACTTCGCGTAGAGTTGGTGTTCCTTCAATTGCGTCAAAATCATCCTCAAGTGTTCCTCGTGCTCCACTTAATCCTTGGAGTAAATTAAAATGTCGTCGATGAACACAACGACGAATTTATCCAAGTAGTCTTTGAAGACCCTATTCATTAAATCCATAAACGCGGCTGGCGCGTTAGTAAGACCAAAAGACATAACCAAGAACTCGTAGTGTCCATAACGAGTCCTAAAGGCTGTCTTAGGAATATCTTCTCCCTTTACCTTGAGCTGATGATACCCGGACCGTAAATCGATCTTAGAAAATACAGTCGCGCCTCGGAGTTGATCAAACAAATCATCAATCCGAGGTAACGGGTATTTGTTCTTAATTGTTACTTTATTCAGCTCACGGTAGTCTATGCACATGCGCATACTCCCATCCTTCTTCTTCACGAATAGTACCGGAGCTCCCCATGGTGAATGGCTTGGCCTAATGAAACCCAAGTCTAGGAGTTCTTGTAGCTGTGTCTTTAACTCCTTGAGTTCCGTAGGTGCCATCCGATATGGTGCCTTAGAGATAGGCTCGGTGCCTGGTACTAATTCTATCGTGAAGTCTATTTCTCTAGTTGGTGGCAATCCTGGCAAGTCATCGGGAAAAACTTTTGGAAAATCTTGTATAATCCGAACATCTCCAACCTTAAGCGGCGTCTCCCTTTCAACGTTCGTGATGCTGGCTAAGAATGCTTGACATCCTTTCTCAATCATTCTCTGAGCTTTAAGAGATGATATTAACGGGGTGCGTAGTCCTGAAGCTTGTCCCATGAAACATAGTTTCTGGCCGTCAGGAGTATCGAATGTCACCTTCTTGCGCCTGCAGTCGATCGTTGCGCCATGCCGTGCTAGCCAATCCATGCCTAGTATGACGTCGAAGTCTTTGATCACCAGCTCTATCAGGTCTCCTTCTAGTTCCTTGTCCTCAATCTTGATTGGTACGCCTCGTACAATTCGTGATGATAGAACTACTTTGCCCGAAGGAAACTCGGTTGCAAACCTAGTTCTAAATCTTTCACTAGGTTTGTCTAGTTTATCTATCATTCCTAACGAAATATACGAAAGAGTGGCACCCGAATCAAATAATACATGACATAAATTATTGAGGATGGAAACCTGACCTGTGACCACCTTGTTGCTAGCATCCGCCTCTCATTGGGTTAAAGCAAAAACCCGAGCAGGAACCATCTTTTCATCCTTCTTTCCGTCTGGCTTTTGCTAAGGACAGTCTTTCTTGCGATGCCCCTCTTGACCACAATTGATACACTCCTTGGTGTTGGCACGGCATTCTCCGGGGTGTTTCTTCTGACATTTGGCACATAGCGGGTATTCCACGTAGCCCGACCTATTTCCCCCATTATTTGGTCGTGCCCTTTTATTACTGTCAGCTTGCTTGTTGTCAGGATGCCTTCTCTTCTGTCCGTTACCGTTGCTGTTGGACTGATTGTTGCCGCTATTGCTAGACTGATTGTTGTTCCGACTGGCCTGAGGTTGGCTCTGCTGTTTGGGTTCAGGCTTGCTAGTTTCTTCTTTGCTTACGTTGGCCTGCAACCTTTCTACTTCAATTGCCGTCTCGAGAACGTCGGCATATGAAGTGTTTCCCGGGTTTGCTAGCTTCACCCCCATCTCGATCTTTGGTCGGAGTCCTCTCACAAATTTGTTCACCCTCAGATAATCGGTTGGAACTAACTCTGCCGCAAACTTGGCTAAGCGGTCAAACTGACGAGCATATTCCGCCACTGTTAAATTCCCTTGCTTCAGATTGGTGAACTCCTCAACTCTCGTAGCAAGTACCGCTGAATTGTAGTACTTCTTGTGGAAGAGCTCCACAAATCGGGTCCACGTCATGGTGGCAGCATCGTGGGATTGCTGGACCAAATCCCACCATATCCTGGCATCTTTCTTTAGTAAAGACGAGACGCAGGATATGCGGTCAGCATTACTGAGGTTCATGTGGGATAGGATTGGCTCCACATTCCTTAGCCATTCTTCTGCTTCAAAGGGGTCCGTAGTCCCTTCGAAGTTCGGAGCGTGCTGCTTGCGGAACCTCTCGTACACTGGCTCCATGTGCTGCACAGGATATGGAGCGTAATTCGTCATAGGCCATCCCCCATATGGACCAACTTGTTGGGGTGCTGGGGCCATTTGCTGTGGCTGCGCCTGCAGCTGTGGCGGAGGCTGAGGCTGAGATTGAGCCTGTTGGCGTTGTTGCTGCAGAAGTTCCTCGACTTGCTGTCGCAGTCTGGCAATCTCTGCAGTGTTGTCAGCTGGCTGTGCCGGTGCGTTGCGGCGAGCAGTAGCACGCACTCCCCTTTGGCGAACAGTAGGAACCGCATTGGTTGCTGGAACATCTTTGGAGGCGTTTCCGTTGGTGCGTGCGGATCTTCGGAGAGACATCGTAGCAGAGTTCTAACAGTTGAAAGAAACATGTTAGAATTTTTCCTAATAGGCTCTAAGGCAAAAACTTATTCTAAAACAAACATATCTCAGACCTATTTATTATGACTTCTTATGAAAAATTATATAGGTATTTATTTATTATTAGAGCGGGTTTCTATACTTAGAAAAACAAGTCATCTTTATTTTCTAAGTGTGTTTCTAATCATCCTATATGACTTAATTCTTAGGCTCGAAACTTATCTTTGTTCCAAAGTTAACCATATTGAGGGAGGGCTGGGATCAGTAAAATCGTTCCCACTACTAACGCCCCCTAACTCTCAATAAGGAAACCAGGTTCATTGATTTGTATCCACCCTCACCGAACTTAGTCATTATTCATTTTATTTAGTATTTATTATGATTGCGAAAATAGAATCAAACTCACACAAGATATTCAAATAGCATGTTATTCATTTGGAAAAACAATTTCACTTATTACAATCAAAAGTAAATAAAACAAATAAAAACTACTAATCTAAAAATCGGGATCTTCTACATCCGATCCGTCATCTAACATATCATCATCTATTTGTTCATAATCATCATTGTCATGAGCATCAAAACGTCCTATAGGAAGGTTGGTGAGAATCCTATTCTTTTGCTCATTGGTGAACTGAAACTCAATTTTTGAGGTGAACCTAACTAAGAGGAAATAGTATCTCATTGCTAAGGGTAGTTCATCCTCCTCATGCATCTCTTCCCATATCTCTTCTAATGCTGCTATTACAGAATGAAAATCTTTAAACAACCTAATTACTAATACATATTGCTCGGTCGATCTTAGCATTATTTGTTTAGCCTCTTGAAGGCCACCTATCTCTTAGTGAAACAAAAGCAACCTTCGAGTAATCCTTTCAAGGGCTCCTACGGTGTTTCTTGGCTCCCTTATTCTTTTTAAGGCCTTAATGGCTCGGATATCTTGGTAGGTTAAAGCTCCGTTCATTCTTAACTGAAACATAAACACTAAAGTTGTTAGCTATATACATAAGTAAGGTAACTTGTAACTTAAACACTTACTTGGCGGTCCGATTCGGAGCTTTGAGCATGTGTATCGAGGAGAACTTCATGCGAAGGAACCGTTGCTCTGATACCAACTGTAATGACCCACTAATCTAGACTATTTGGACCATTAACGAAACTATACATAAAACTTACATTTTTACGAAAATACCATAATTTCATTGAGTAACTTGTAAAATAAGAGTTACTTACAAATAAATAGAATACTAAGAAGGATTTGGGATCCCATTGTCTTTAAAAACAAAACATGATTTAAAGGAAAATAATTACATAAGAAAATGCGGAAAATACATATAAAACCATAAAAAATTAAAATGAGACTACATCCTCGAATCGAATAACGCTCGGCCCCTTGACTCCATTCATCATCGATACACATCCTCCAAGCGTCACGAATCTTTCCACCTCTAAAGCTTATTTCCTGCACATAAATAGAAAGGAATGAGCCTAATGCCCAGCAAGGAAAAAAAATATCTAACACATAGTCATACACATCAATTTCATAATAACGTAAAGACATATCATAACACATAAGATAACATAAACATAAACATATAGATTCTAGCCTATTTTCCTTACCAAAGTTACCAGGATATAATGGACTGAGTTAGGACTTTTGGAACACTCCTAAAACCATATGAGAAAGAGTGAGTCTTAAGAAGAAGAAGAGATGAAAATGAATAGGAAGACTAAACCATTAAAAGAAAATATGCTTACCACAACTTATGTGCTTAAGAACTTGGATTCCCTCACCAAAATATGAATGAAGTTAGGAAACTGAGTAGAAGACTAAGAGAAGGGAAACATAACATAAATCAAATGAACTAGAGTTTCGGGTTTACCTCAAAGACTTGCAAGATCAATCTAACCACAACCGAAATACTAACGAATCTCACTTCCCAAAGTGTTTGATAAGCTTATGATGTTTAAGCTTATGATTTTTCCCCAAACCAGGTGTTTACACTCTCACACTTACTTAGCACTAGCAGCTTCTGAACTTAGAGTAAAAGGTGAAGAAATGGCTGGGTACTAGGTCCTATTTATAGAGTTTGGGAATGAAAATATCTTGATTTTAATTGAATAAAAATAATGGCTTTTTAGGTGAAAATCATTTGAATAATCCTTCAGTACAGGCTGAAGACTCGTTCAAAAGATGCTGGACTGTTGAAGAAGTTTGAATGGCTGAAAGGAAATGAATTCAAAAGAGTTTGAATTTATGCTGAAGGAGGCGATATATCGGCCCCTGTAGGCGATATATCGCCTGGGCCAGTATGCCCGAGGCGACCGTGCATCGTCTCGTGTTTTCCGTATCTACGTGCTGCGATATATCGCCCCCTATAGCTGCGATATATCGGCACACGCTGAATAATTAAACACGAAATTACACATTTTTAGCTAAGTTTGAATGGAGTAAACAGCCTTGACTAAGCCCTCAACGTACTCAAAGCTGCTGACTGACCCTATAACATTCAAACTTTACTCCTTATTAAATTTAATCCTCAAAAATACTTAATCCTTAATCACCATTCATAACATGTGCTTAAAATCCTATTGGTTGATGTCTAAACCTTATAATATAATAAATATAATACTTAATATCAGTCACATTAATCAAACCTTAGGTTATACTTAATATTCTTAAACTATAGGTTAAACTTAGAAAATCAATAAGTACTACTATGAGTGTCCAAATAATTCCCGGTCTGAACCAAAAATCCACAGTTACAAAGATAATACTAAACATACTATAATACTACTAAACAATTAGCTAAGTAAAGTTCTTGGACTCTACATTAACAATCGAAATACTCGTAGACCGTAATTCCTTCACCCCCTTCTCTAGGATGCTAACCGGTCATTCCTCATAACTCATGTCTTTCTGAAGTGCGAATGTATCATACTTGAGAATGTGATATTGGTCTGACACATATCTACGTAGCATTGAGATGTGAAACACATTGTGGCTATCTGCAAGAGCTGGCGATAGGACTAATCTATATGCTATTGTTCCTACCTTGTCCAATAGCTCAAAAAGACCTATAAATCGAGGACTATGTTTGCATTTCATCCCAAACTTCTTTACTCCCTTTATAGGAGATATTTTTAAGAAGACTTGATCTCCGACTTTGAATTCCACATCTCGCAGCTTGGCATCTGCATAACTCTTTTGTCGACTCTGAGCAGCGAGCATACGCTTTCTAATAAGCTCCACTACATCTTGATCCTCTCTAACAGCTTCAGGTCCAAGAAGTTCTCTTTCTCCTACCTCATCCCATGTAACAGCGATCGACAAATCCTTTCATATAGTAACTCATAGGGTGCCATACTAATCATTGCCTGGTAGCGATTATTGTAGGAGAGCTCTAAAATTGGCAAATACTTACTCCATGATCCTTCGAAGTCCAATACACAATCACACAACATATCTTCCAAAATTTGTATGGTACACTCGGACTGACCATTGGTCTGAGGATGAAATATCGTACTGAGACTTAGCTTGGTACTCATGGCTTGCTACAAGCTTCCCCAAAATCTCGATGTAAACATCGATCCTCTATCAGATACTATGGTCTTAGGGATTCCATGCAGTCATACTATTTCTCGAACATAAATGTTTGCTTATTGGTCGGCAGTGTACGTAGTCTTGACAGGTAGGAAATGAGCTGACTTTGTGAGTCTATCTACCACAACCCAAGCCGAGTCGTGTTGCTTATTTGTTCATGGTAATCTTGCCATGAAGTCCATGGTTATTTCTTCTAACATCCATTCTGGAATACTAAGCAGTTGCATTAAGCCTGCTAGATGCTGATGTTCTGCCTTCACTTGCTAGCATACTAGGCATTTGGACACATATTCTGCTACGTCTCTCTTCATTCTCGGCCACCAATATAGTGCCTTAAGGTCATGAGTCATCTTGGTTGAGCCCGGGTGAACTGAGTATGGGATAGTGTGTGCCTCTTCTAAAATCTTCATCTCAATTCCATAATGATTCGACACGCACACCAGTTCTTTATATCTCAAGAACCCCTGTCCTGATATGGAGAAATACATAGTCTTGCCTTCTTCGACTTCAGCCATATTTGATACTAACGTGTCATTATGCCCTTGTCTGATCCGTATATCCTTTAATAGACTTAAATGGATGGACAAGTTAGCCAGTTGACCAATGACTAGTTCTATTCCGTATAATGCTGCTAGATTTCCATAACTCTTCTGGCTTAATGTATCTGCAACTACATTTGCTTTTCCTGGGTGGTATAGGATTTTGCAGTCATAATCCTTCACTAATTCTAACCACCTACGCTGCCTCATGTTGACCTCTTTTTGTGTAAAGAAATATTTTAAACTCTTGTGGTCCGTATAAATCTCACACCTTTCTCCATAAAGATAGTGGCGCCAGATTTTCAATGCGAAGACCACCCCTGCAAACTCCATATCGTGTGTTGGATAGCGTTGCTCGTATTTCTTTAGCTGCCTTGAGGCATAGGCTATCACTTTGTCATTTTGCATCAGTACACAACCCAAACCTTGCTTCAACGCATCACAATATAATACAAACTGGTCATTGGGTGTTGGTACACAAAGTACTACAACTGAGTAGAGTTTATCTTTAAGCAACTGGAAGCTCTCTTGACAATTATCCGTCCAGTTGAACTTTTGGTATTTCTTGGTCAGGTTGGTAAGCGGAGTTTCTATCTTAGAAAAGACTTCTACAAATCTTTGATAATAGCCTGCTAACCTGAGAAAATTTCTAACTTCTCACGCATTCTTAGGTTTTGGCCAATCCTTCACAACCTTTACTTTAGTTGGGTCTACTGGGACTCCATCCTTGGATAATATATGGTTAAGGAACGCCGCTTATGATAGCCAAAATTCGTATTTCTTGAACTTGGCATGAAGTTGATGCTCCTTTAGTCACAACATGGTCAATCTTAAATGTTCCTCGTCCTCGAATTCATCCATGGATTACACCAAAATATCATCAAAGAACTCTACGACAAATTTGTCCAAGTAATCCTTGAAGACCCGATTCATTAAGTCCATAAATGCAGCTAGAGTGATGGTAAGACCAAAAGACATAACTAGAAACTCGTACTGTCCATATCGAGTTCTAAAAGTTGCCTTTGGTATGTCCTCTTCCCGTACCTTGAGCTGGTGATAACCGGACCGTAGATCAATCTTTGAAAATACAGACGCTCCTCAAAGTTGATCAAATAAGTCGTCGATCTGTGATAGAGGGTACTTGTTCTTAATTGTCACCTTGTTCAGGTCCGGTAATCAATACACATCCGTATGCTTCCATCCTTCTTCTTCACAAATAGAACCGGTGCTCCCCATGGTGAATGACTTGGTCTAATGAAACCCAAGTCTAAGAGTTCTTGCAACTGCGTTTTCAACTCCTTGCGTTCTGTAGGTGCCATCCGATATGGTACCTTTGAGATAGGCTCATTTCCCAGTACTAGTTCGATTGTGAAGTCAATTTCCCGAGTAGGTGGTAACCCTGGTAAGTCATCATGAAATATCTCTGTAAATTCCTTTATAATGCGGACGTCTCCAACCTTTAATGGTGTTTCTTGTGCTACTTCCATGATGCTTGCTAAGAATGTGTGACATCCTTGCTTATATCCATAGTCGATGATTGTGCCATGCCTTGCTAGCCAATCCATGCTCAGTATTATGTCGAAGTCCTTGATCTCTATCTCTATCAGGTCTCCTTCTAATTCTGTGCCCTCGACTTTGTTCTGTACTCCTCGTACTATTCCTGATGATAGAACTACTTTCTCCGAAGGCACGTCCGTAACAAACCTAGTTCTAAATATTTCACAAGGTTTGTCTAATTCTCTATCATTCCTGACAAGATATATGAGTGTGTCGCTTCTGAAAACTCTGATAGACTGGTTCCATGTACTGAGCTGGATAGGGTTCAAAATTTTCCATCGGCCATCCCCCGTACAGATATCCTCCGTTCTGCTCTGGATGAGGTTCTTGAGTTTCTGGCGGAGGCAGCAGGTGAGGTTGTTATTGTTGTTGTAGTAGTTCTTCTACTTGTTGTCATAACCGAATAACTTCACCATTGTTTTCAACTGGAGGTGGCGCATTTTCATCAGCAGCAGCAGTGGCAGCAAGACTTCCCCTTCTTCGGATTGGAGGGGTCTCAAGTGTCCCGTTGGTTGTCCTGGGGCATTGCCGTTAGTGCATGCAAACCTTCAGAGCAACATCTTTGGTATAATTCTAACAGTTGAGAGAAACACGCTAGACCTTACCTTAATATTTTTTAAGAAAAAATCTTAGTCTAAGCAAACATAACCTAGACCTATCAGTTATGATTTCTTATGAAAAATTATGTAAGCCTGCTTTATAAATTAGGGTGTGTTTCTATACTTAGAAAAATAAGCCATCTTTATTATTTTCTAAGTCTATTTCTAACCACCCTATATGACTTAATTCTCAGGCTTGAAACTCGTCCTTGTTCCGAAGATAACCATATTGAGGGAGGGTAAGATCAGTAAAATCGTTCCCACTACTATGGCCCCATAAACTCTCAATACAGAACCCGGTCCATTGATTAATATCCACCTTCACCGAACTCAGTCATTATTTATTGAATTTATTCTAAATTTATGATGATTGTAAAAAAAAAATCAAACTCATTCATGTCATTCAAAATAACAATTTTATTCGTTTGGAAAAAAGATTTTCACTAATTACAATCACAAATTCAAAATAAATAAAGAAACTATACTAATAATCTAGGGTAAAATTTCTAAAAATTAGGTTCTTCTACATCTGACCCTTCATCTAACATATCATCATCTATTTTTTCATAATCATCATTACTATGAGCCTCGATACTACCTCAGGGAATATTCATTAAGATATTATACTTTTTCTCATTAGTGAATTGAAACTCAAACTTAGAGGTAAAACTAAGTATAAGAAAATAATATCTCATAGCTACCGATAAATCATCTCCATCATCCATAGTCTCCCATAATTCTTCCATTTTCGAAATTACAAAAGGAAAATCCTTAAAATTCCTAATTACTATGACATATTGTTCCATGGCTCTTATCATAATTTTCTTAGTGGTTAAAAGGTGAACTATCTCCTTGTGAAATAGGATCAATCTCTGAGAGATTCTTTCTAGCACTCCTATTGTATCCCTTTGTTCTCTAACCCTTTTCATTGCCTTAATGGCTCGGATATCATGATAGGTCAAAGCTTCGTTAATTTTTTTACTTAAAACATAATGACTAAAACGTTAGCTATTAACATAAACATAATAATTATAACTAAAACACCTACATTGACGGTTGGATTCGGAGCTTTTGCGTGTGTATGAAGTAGAACTTCATGCATATGAACTATGGCTCTGATACCAACTGTTATGGTTTGACTAACTTAAAGACCTCAGACCATTAAAATTGCTAAGCATAACTACTATTTTGGAATACATGCATAAAAATAATAGAACTTTATATATAAAAATCCAAAATATGGGATCCCATCGTTATTACATAAGGAAAACAAAACATTTAAATTAATTGTTCAAATATTGAATGCGAAAATAAAATATAAACACATAATTAAAAGACTTGAAACAAAACGTCATCCTCAATCTTTCTCGTCAATCCATTCATTTAGTCCTCGCCCAATACACATGCCAAAGCTACCACGAATCCGTCCCACCTTCCAAGTTTATATTCCTCCACCATCTACTAAAAAATTTATCATAGATCATAAGACTATATCATAAAACATATACTATAAAACATATGACGTAAATACGTAAATCATAAAAAAAACATAGGACTACAATATTAATGGCCATTAACTCATTACCATAGTATTTGATAAAATCATCTAGGTCCTCAGTTTACTAATCGATGTAGGTTAGATCACAAAATAGTATATGATAACCAATCTAGGTCCTCTGTCTACTAATCGAGGTAGGGTAAATCATAACTCTAAACTACGATAATGATAAAAATCTTGGGATTTTATTTTCTATCTAAGCAACTATAATACCCCAAGCGTACAACATAAAACATATACTTACATACATATATATACATACATACACATAGCATATAAACATAATCATAACACATAAAATCTAACCTATTTTCCTTCCCTTGAGTGTGGAGAGGAAAAGAAATAGAAGAGATTTCTTGCTATAGAAAACATCCAATCAACCTTAAATACAACATAAGATATTTATATTAGAGCCTTATAATAAAACTATACTTTCAAAAAATTTCTAAACCTCATAAAGTCATACCTTTACCCTAGAACAAAAATGATCAAATCCCGAGTCTACTCTCTGATGTCTATCTCCAACAACAACACTATAATTTTGGATACTTGGGTAGACTTTATTATATATTGGCTTGATGGGGTTCAATATTTCAACTATAATAGGGTTTAGAAAGGAAATATTGTTTAAGGAAAAATAAAGAAAATAGAAGAAAAAGATCCCGAGCACTAAAAGGACTAGTGTCTCGGCTATGGCTATGTAGAGTGTTTATGGCAAAATGGAGAGAGCTTTTAGGACTATGGATTTTGATATGAGAGGTTTTTCAGAGTTTTTGAGTGTGAGAAAAATGGTGAAGGCAAAGTCTCTATTTATAGGTTTCAAACCCCAACTCACTTCCTTGATTTTCTCAACACTATTCAACTTAAATTTTAAAAATAAAACCTTCCCTCCACTATATAGTTTTGGCCAGCCTATTCTTACTCCCTTCTTGTTGCTACATCATCTCCAAGTATGCTCCATAGTCTCCATTTGTTTCAAACTTTAGTAAAAGTCCAAACTACTATCCTATATCTCGTAACTCTGAACCCTTCTGTAGTAAAATTAACTAACTGGAGTTGTAAAAGTCTGATTTAAGGTATTTTTATAATGTTGGACAGCTAATTAAATTATCTATAACTTTATAGATACTTGTTTTTTAAATCGTAATATAAATAAGTCAAAACTAGGCCCGAAGTTACATCCCCCTAAAGTTACGAAAACTGCATTTACTTATCTAACTCTTCTTCACACATAGTCACTTAATTCAAAAAAATCAAATTCTTCCTATTTTTGAGCCAAGCCTAAGACTAAGTTATTTTGGTTTAATGCCACATGTTCACTTCTTAATACATCAAATAACATGTGCATTTAAATACTTAATAAAACTATACACTAATTTAATCATGTGCTAAAATAATTATAATTACCCAAACTATAATTATTTCTAAGTTATAAAATCATAACTTAAATAATTTAAGCTTAAAGCAATCCTTATTCCACAAATCAAGTCATAGCAAAATCTAACTTAAGATCATATTTAAGGAGCTTATAAGAAAATAATAACCTTGGTCATTACATCTCTTAACTAAGGACAACCTTCTCCAAACCAGACAGTTTCCTTGCATTCTGTCTTATCCACACTTTCTGATCCGAAGGGTAAAGCTAATGATGACGACGATGAGGACTATTGCTATTATGAGAGCGATTTGATGGATACGAAGGATGATGTCGAGGTGTACTCAGAGAACTACTCATGCTTATGGTCCTCAAGTAAAAGGATTAAGAAGGTAGCAAATGATGGGTGTGTCGATGACGTTACCTCGCGAGTCCCGTCTTCAGCAATAGGTGACGATTTTGTTATTATTGCTCAATCTCCTTCTTCCTCTATTTCAAAGTGGAACTTTGTCCTAACCACTTTGCATGATACTCTCCCACCCCCGGGGAAGCACTTCGGACAGGGATCCCCAGACATGTCACTACCCAAGGAGGTCACACCTTGCACTTCTTCCCTTCGTGCTTCCATTGATTGATCAGGACCCTCTCCCCTTAGGGGCATCCTATGGCGCCTCAGTGTTGAGATTCCGTGAGCCATCATATGGGGAGGATTCCCTAGGATGAATGGACATCCATGTACGATATCCCAAACACTAATTTTAGCTAGGCTTATTTGTGAGCCCCGCCGAGGTATGCTTTGAGATACTCATTATATGACTTTCATCTTTATCAACACTTAATTGTTGACATTCTATTTTTTTTATTTAGACTTCCATCTCAGGACATTGCTACATTGCCTCAAGCTCTTCCTCGACTCAACGCTTACAAATCCTAGCTCAAGCTGGCAGTGAGGGAGCAATCCTTCGATAGGATGAATAATTATATGCTAATTGTGTGTGTTAGTGATTTGGATAGCCAGCTTTCCAAAATTGTTCGCAAGAGGGATGTTGCGATGGCTATGGCTGCTTCGACCTCCCTATTAAACAATAGGCTCAAGGCCACTATCCAATCCTTCAATGAAAGAATCGATGTCCTCGAAGTTAAGCCAATGAACGCCTAGAATAGCATAGTTGAGCGCACCTTGCATGCCATTTAGAGGACCAACCCCAACATTAACCTATCTCCCTTTGGTAATTATGTGACTGAGAAGGTTGCCGAGTGAAGAGGTCGAGGTGGGAAACCATAGAGTCAACTTCAAGTATTATCTCCCGTCTTTCTGGAAGAGGCATCGCGGGGTCCCTATCCCTTTTATTCTAAAATTTTATTATTTATACCTTTTGTTTATGTATGGAACTTCTCAAGTCCGCTATCATGTGTGGACCTTTTATGTTTGTGATCCTTTTAAGTCCTCTTTCATGTATGTAACTTTTTAGGTTTGGAACACCTTTTTATCTTTGTAGTGGTTGTGAGGATGTATTGTCCTTCCAAGCCTATGTCTTCCTCTTTTCCTGTTTTGTGTAAGGGACTTTGACAAGTTATTTTTCTGCATGAGGAATTTTTATATGTCTTCTTTGACATGATGACAATAGTCTTTAGTGCACCTAGATTATATTTTTTTTCTAAGGACATGTTAACCCTTTGGGTTTTTTCCATCCTTTTACAATTTTTGTACGCACTTTAGTTTTGTTTTAGAAGCGCCTTTCTTGTTATTAAGCATAGTACTATTTTTACAAGCATCTCTCTTAGGACCCTTTTTGGTTAGATGACATGGTGGCCACTATATGCGTATCAATGGACGTCTTTCTTGAGGCCTTACCCACCGTGGAGGTAGGAACCTTTATTAGGAGGTCATCCTTGTGGAACCTTTTGACTCCCATTACATCCATAAGGGTAGCTAATCCTCATGGATTCAATAGATGTCTTACAAGGTTTTTGTTTTTTGAAATTGCTATGTATCCTGCCCCCCTGGTTGGTATCATTTATCTTGTTGGGAACTTTGATCATTTTGCTCATGTATACATATTGAAATTATTAATTGGAAATGGGTGCACATGAGTAGAATACAAGGGTATGTGTGGCAATAATTCATCTACAACATCACGAAGGAAACTAGGTGACCTTTTCTTTATTCATAACTTCCTATGGTGGGGGAACTTACTACTACATTTGGAGGTTAACTGAGGAACCTCTTTGGTTCAATACATGACTTGTACTTAGCTACTTACCACTATGTCGGAAGGCCAACGAAGGTGATCTCTTTGATTCACTACTGAAAACAATAAATTTTTACCATAGGAACTCCATGAGACATTCAAAATTTTGAGCATGGGTGCCAATGAGGGTTCAAACATGTTAAGGGTTAAACATCACACAAGAAGGGGTCGAGGGGCCTTCACTGCACAAGGGACCTCTCGCTATGTAAGGGGATCATCCTCGTGCAAAGGACTCCACAGTTGGAATCGTCATGTGGCCAATTCCTTCTTGTTGTCTCCTTGAGAACTTCTCATTTCCTTCACATCTCTAGCGACTTTGGGATATAGTCCCAATGAGTTTGACTTCTTAGCTATCCATCCTAGTATTTCCATTGCCATTAGTTTTGTGACTTTGCAGCTGTGTGGAGGGACGTGTTGTAGCATTCTCTAGCCTCTTTTTGCTATCCTTTTACACTAATCACCCTGTCTGGGGTCGGGAACTTCATGGCTTGATAGTAAATTGATGTTACTGCCTTTAGTTCTCTTAGTGAGGGCCTTCCCATCACTACTTTGAAGGCGGAAGCGCAGTTTACCACCACGAAGTTTGACATTATTGTCATTTTCATATGTTGCTCACCCATGGTAAGAGCCAACTCGATAGTTCCCAATGGTTAAATTGAATCAAAATTAAATCCGTATAGGGGGGTAACACATGGTTTCAGGCTCTTCGTTCTTAGACCCATTCTTTCCAAAGCTTGGTAATAGAGGATGTCTAATGAGCTTCCATTTTCAATTAGGACTTATTGGATCCTCATGTTCGCCAATTGGACAATTAACACCAAGGGGACACTGTGAGGAAAGTGTATTCCTCTTGTGTCCTCCCCAGTGAATGTGATATGGTCATTCTCTCCTTTAAAACTCTTCGAGGGTCGCTAATCTAGGATCATTGTGTAAGGAGGGGCTTTGTTTTGCCTCTTTTTCATATCTCTACCTTTTCTCGAGTGTCCACCATATCCCGGCCCTGCAAAGACTTTTCAGACCTCCCCTTGGACTTTAGGGGCTCGCTCATGGGCAAGAGGTAATGCTAGTGGATCATCTGTTGTCTGATTATCTCTCCTCACATACCTACCAAGATTCCCCCTTCGAGTGAGCTCTTCATTCTCTATCTTGAGATGGGTACTCTACGCGGCAGTATGGCTATGGCTTCGTGGTATTGAAAGTATTTGCTTGGGTCCTTCTTTGACCTATCCTTCCTCATGGGTGGTGGCCTCTTAAAGGGGACCCAATTCTCATTGGCGACGAATATATGTTCCCTCAATTTTTTTAGTTCTGTGTATAATGTATATGGAGGAGGTCGAGGATCGTACCCATGCGTGCTCTTCTTTGGGCAGTCATCTCTTCGGTTGTCATGTGTCCTTTTCTACTTTCCACCATTGAAGGTATCCTAAGAAGAAGAGACTAGTAATGTCTAGCCCTTCCAACCTTGGGGTTCTCATGCCCCTCTTCGACTATGGTGTATTTCTGCGCTCTTTCATAAAAATCATCATGGTCTACAACTTCTCTCTTAATCATGTTGTCCCACTGTTTACTTCAAGGACGCACTCCTACTGTGATGGCCATTTTGAGTTATTGATAAGCTTCCTACATTTTCTTCCTCCATAATTAACCAATGGACGTAACTTTTCAAACTCTCACTCTCGACTTGTTTCATGTTAGCGAGGCTCGTACCCGGCATAGTGTACCCGAGAACAATGTGATACTATTGAAGGAACTCATCGGAAAATTGTTGCCATGACCTGATGGTTCCTAGCCTCAGTCTCTTGAGCAAGTCATATGTAGATCCTTTTATGGCGACTGCAAAACAATGGCATCTGACCTTGATATTAACTCCTCTTAGCTTCACCAGGTCATTTAAGGCATCTATGTGGTTCTTAGGATCAGTCGTTCCCTCACCCCCCGATGTCGTGACTATCTTACTTCTGAAGGTTCAAATCTCAGAGTCAAGCTTCTGTCTCCTTTTATTCGAGGAGTCCCTAAGGTCAGAGGAATCAAATTTCCCTTTCCCTGTGTCCCTTGGGGGACACGGCAGGTGTCGTCCTCACGTCCGAGCTTCTTCTATTTAGCGTCTCTCTCAGGCCGGGTGGTTCTTCCTTAGACGTAACCTCGACTTTGTTCCTCCAGTTGTCATCGTCCCACTGCCTTTTCTATTTTGATTGTACCATTGGTGTGGAGCCCTTGCAACGCTTTGACCATGGAGTGTTGCTAGTGGAATGTCGGGTTTTCCCGTCATCCACTTGGATGATGTTTTCTCCCCTCTTCAACTCTGTCCCTTTACGCTTTGGGATATGCATATGTGACTTTCAGAATAAGGTGCAGCCGGTGGTCGGGGAGGAGGGTGCGTACCTAGGCCACCCACAGGGGAGGTTGACAGTGCTGGAGGATCCTCATTAGGATGAATGGTCGAAGATGACATTTCTCCTTCCTCACCAGAGGATGGGCATCCCACTTTATCGCCTTCATTCTAAGGTGGCGAAAGGTCTCTCATAGAGGCTCTCAGCTGGTCTCTGTCCATGTTGACATCCATTTCTTGAAAATATCATAGGCATCATGATCGCCTTGACTTTTTTGCTAGTTGAAAATAATGGGAGAAAATTATCTTTATACTTGTCTTTCCCACAGACGGCGCCAAACTGTTGACGATGAGAACACGTCAATGATGTTAGGTCAGAAAACTCAAAGCTCAATAATTGAATGAATAACTTAGAATAAACGTGGAAAGGATTCAAAGAAGATAAATGCAGAACAACAATGAAGCAAGAATATGTATATTTCATAATTTCCCGAGGATCTATTTATAATGAAGCTATGATGGCTCCTAATACATCATGGTCCAGGGGAAAAGATAGTACATAGGTACACTATCAGGGCAGTGGCACAGGTCATAGCAGTAACACCCAAATTCTCCTAATATGGCTTAGTGCCTTGATTAGGGGGTCGGGAGGCAATAATTGATTTAATTGTGTGTTTATGTGTTATGATCATGTTATTATGTGAATTGTATTATGATATCATTATGCTTGCATGTTAAAGTGTATTGATATGCATGTGGGCCCATTTCTTATTAGAATGACATTTTCATAATTTTGACCCGCTAAGGGTAGAATTGTAAATATGTTAGCTTTATAATTGTGATTGCATTATTATGTGGATATATTTGAGTTACCCAACATGAGGCGATCCCAGGAAGCAAGTTAGCAGAATAGTCACAACGGGGTAAAATACCCGACTTGGGGTGAGCATAGAGTTATATTGGTTGTTTAGGAAATTACCGGGAATTACTGAGTAACAAGAATCAATTGATGAATATTTGGTTTGAGAGATTTATTTTGGATTATGTGAGGTAATTTGGGATTAGCGGGAATCTCGGGGGAAAAAAAACTAAAGTGCCCTTGGGTATGCTTTTGGGCTAAGTTAAGGGCTAGGGGTAGATTGGTCTTTTAGTCACCTAGCTAGTGTGAAGGGTGCTAAGGCTGATGAGCTTTGGCTCATTCACTTTCTAAGACTTTCTAGTGAGTTTTGGCAGCATTCTGGGAAGAACACACAAGGGGAATCCAAGGCTAGACCAAGCTTAGACTTTTGAGGAGATTGAAGTCAATTCTTGTGGAGTAGCACCTTTGGGCTGGGATTAGAGGCTACTAGGGTCATCATCAACCCCAGGGAATTAGAAATTCATAGGTGAGACCTCCGTGTTTTGGTATTCTAATTGTGTTCTTACATTTTTTAAATTTTGATTCCTAGTTTGAGATTCTATGCTTGTTTTGTGATGAACAGAGTAGTGGATTTTTTTTCCAACCTAGTGTTACATTTTTGTGGTTGGAATCCGGCTGGAACTATCTGGTTGGGTCAAATTGGGGGATGTCTTGCTAGAAATCGAAGGTTTTGAGAATTGGGGAAGAACACCTTTGTTTTGGGCTCGATTTCTATTTCTGGCGACCTAGCGTGACTGTGCTAATGTCCCAGAAAGGGGAAAATTAAATTTCAATTTAACTCTCGAGTGAAGGGGCACGTTCGCGACAAGGGTTAACACGACGGCGCCAATGGCTTTGAAACCCTAAACTTTCTTGGGGTGTGACCGCGCTAGGGGCCCCGAAATGTTGATTTTCTCAATTTTTAAGGGCTAGTCCCGAGGGCTCAGAAATTCAATTTGGGAGCCCGCTTTGGGGTCGTGGTACATTTTTAGCGCCCCATTAACTACGAACAATGGTTATGAGAGTTAGAGTTGAGTTTGGAACTCGAGTTCTTGCTTAATTCCTGATGAACGTATACTTATGTTGTGAGTAGGGTTTCCGCCAAGCTCAGGTCAGAGATAATGCTCGGGTCATTTCTTTATTCACGCGAAGCTCGAGGTAAGAAAACTGCACCCAATTCATGAGATACGTGATTAGTGCTTGGCCAAGTTGTTAAGTGTAAATAGGATTAAGGCTTGGCTTGGCTATTAAATGTAAATATGATTAGGGCTTGGCCAGGTTGTTAAATGTAATAATGGTTAGGGCTCGAGCCCCTGTTAATGATAATAATTATCATTATGCCTTTGAATATCTATTTAACCATACTAGAATGAGTTGTATTTGCTTATATAATGAATATATTATATGTATGATTGTTCCTGGTTGGAAGGCTTGCTTATAAGCTGTGGTCGGCACTATGTGTGTTGAACGCTGGTTGTGATGAAGCATGAGTGTATTATGCACATGCTTATTAGCACAATTGCTGCTTGTAAATACTATAGAAATTATAATTAGCATAATTATTGCTCTTGAATATTATAAATGCTTAATAGAATTATGTTATGCATATGAATGCCACGAACGTGCCTATCAGTATTGTTGATGCTTGTGAATTTTAAGAACGTGCTTACTAGCACCTTCATTGAGCATGAATATGAATCGTCGTGCTTATTAGCATGATTGTATATGTGTGAAGTTATTGGAATGCTAATTGGCATTGTCGATGCATGTGAATGCTTATTTGATCGATTTTGGATCGTGGGTTGGCATGAAATATTGTTATTATTTCCTGATAAGCCGAGTTAATTATTGTAGTTAGACTTTGAAGTATGCTTCTAGGGAAATAAAATGAGCCTACGACGCTAAAAATTAGGTCAGAAATAATGACCTGGGTCAGAACCCTCCACCAGCTCCTAAGAACTGGCAACAGGTAGGAAGTAGAAATTCGCCAGTTGAGACAGCAACAGGTTCCAGCAGGGAATGGTGCTTCAGTGGCACCATCTGCTGCCACAGTACCGACCATACAGTAGTAGAGAAAGTTAGAGAACCATTGGGAATTGTTATATTAACGGTTCAGGAAACAACACCCTCCGACTTTTGAGGGTAGCGTAGATCATCTCAAGGTTGAGCAGCAGATGATTATGATCAAATCCATCCTAGACTTTATGAGGGGTGTCAGAAACTAGAGAGTGGCATGTGCGACGTACATGTTTCGGGAGGATCCCCGAATCTGGTCGGAGGTGGTGTCCCAGAGTAAGGATGTAACCACAATGAAATGGGCAGAATTCAAAGGTGTGTTTAATGAAAAATATTATGTTGACGCAGTGAGAGATGTGAAGGCAGACGAATTCAACAATTTGGTTCAGGGGGATATGTCAATAACATAATATGCCCTCAAGTTTCATAGACTAGCCAAGTTTGGTATGGACTTGGTACCTACTGATGTGACCAGGAAGGAGAGATTCCTTAGGGGGCTGAATTCTATGATAGCCCGGGATGTCAGGATTACTACAATACTTGGAGTGACGACATATGCTCAGGTAGTGGAGAGAGCCCTTACTTCAGAGGGCACTGAGAACAAGATTTGGCGCTAGAACACAGCCAGAAGGGATACGAGGAGGATGGGACCACCCTTTACAAGATCTGGTAGGGGCGGAGGCCCTAGTGACCAGAAAAGGAAGACCTCAAATACTATTTTAGCTTCTGGTTCTGAGTGGAGGCCACGAGGTGTACAAATTGGTCGTTAGGGCGACAATGAGGTATGGTGGACATATCCAGAGTGTGCCACATGTAGAAGATGTCATATGGGAGAATGTCGGGCAAATGCCTGCTTTTTATGTGGAATCATGGGGCATCTCAAGAAAGATTTCCCGATGATGAAGAAAGAGGAGTCGAAAAAGGCGGATTGCTTGACTCCAGCTCGAGTGTTCGCACTGAAGCAGGCAAAGGCTAAGGATAGTCCCTCAGTAATTACAGGTCAATTTTCTAGAGCTGACACTTCTTATATTGTACTGATTGACTCTGGTGCTACACACTTTGTTGTTTCTAGTAGAATTATTGATAGACTGTGTAGGCCATGTAATTATTATGTTGTGGGGTTCAGGACCTTATTAACCATTGAGAGTTAGTAGATTCCAGGAGATGGGTTTAATCACTGCTAGTGACAGTGGACGTTAGAGTGTTGTCAGTTGACTTGATAGAGTTGGTTATGACCAACTTTGACATGATTCTGGGAATGGGCTGGTTAGCTAGATATGGGGAAACTATTGATTGTAAAAAGAAAATGGTAACCTTTGAGCCTGAGGGTGAGGATCCCTTTGTATTTGTTGGCACTATTCATGGACCCCGTGTACCTATGATTTCAGCATAGAGGGGTAGAGATCTATTACGAGGGGGTTGTGTAGGATTCCATGCTAGAGTGGTGGACACAGATAACTCTATATTTTACAGTTATTAATTGAGCTTTTGAACTTAAAAATCTAATTGAAACAGAGTGTTTATGTTATTATTGTGTGGCTTTAGTCATTTCGTCTTTTAATTTTTTTTATGTATTTTGTTTTAATTATTGATAAATCTTGTGGGAAAATAATGGAATTATGATCTAAAAATGCGATATCTATTTTTTAAGGAAAAAAGAAAGGATGCTTGGAAAGCATGGTGAAAAATGTGCAAAGAAAGCATCTTGGAGCTGAAATCCTGGTAGTTTGCAGTAGCATCATTTCAACTTTGCTGCAACAAAGTGTGCATAGCCAGCAACATAAGTGATGCATACTTGGCAAGTCATTAAATGAGGTGTAGTGACATGAAGAGTTGGAGGATGAGGTGGAAAAGAGCTGATATTTTGAGGGAAAATGTGTTGTCCCCACGTGTGGGGACAAAGAAAAGGGTTTATACCCATTTTTGGAGCCCTAGAGAGAGAACTTGATCTTCTTCAACTTAGTAGCAGCCACCATTTGAGAGGGAGCTTCCATTGTAGAGAGAAGAACACAGAACGAAAATGAGAAAGAAAAAGAAAAAATATTTTATTTGAGTGTTAGTTTTAGGTTTTGGTATTTTCTTTATCAATTTTATTTAGAGATTTGGCAAAAATCAAGAGGAAGAAGAGGATTTTGGGGGAAAAGCTTGGAGTCTTGTGACAAACTCTATATGGGTTTTTCATTTTATCTTTCTCTAATTTGGAATTTTGTATTTTTGCACATCTTTTTATGAGTTAATTTCTATTTTACTAGTATTATTTTCTTGACTTGAAATTGTGATTTGGTACTTTGTTGCATAAATGTTTTGGTGGATGATTTTTGTTCATTCAAGTGTGTATATTGTCTAATGCTTACTTTTGTTTGATAACCAATGGTGGGTTGATGAATTAATGTTAATTATGGAAAGGTTAATGTTAATGGACACAAACTTGAATGATGCAAGTTCTTAGTTTCTTATATTTGGATTTGTGATTGTATAGGAATATATTATCACCTTGTATGACTTAGAGGAATTGTGCTTATATTGGTGAGGAATTGTGCTTATATTGGTGTTCTTTAAATTAATTGGGTATAATAATATGTTAATTAATCAAAGAATCAAATCATAAACACTTTGGAAAAATGATTATGACATTTAAATTCCTAGTAAACTCTGCCCAGTTGCTATAGCATTCATCTGCAGCATTGTTACCATAATTGCATTTTTTAGGACAATTTAATAACTCTAGCTTATTTCTTCAAATAGTTGTTGCTTGCTTATTTTAGTTCATTTTCATTTTCATCTTTTTATTTTATTTTCTTTTCTTTGAAACCATTTTGTGAGTAATTAGTATGCAAAATAATTTTCCAATTTTCAATCTCTGTGGAGACGATACTTAACTCATCAATTTATTACTTGTTTGACGACTGTGTACACTTGCACACACTATTAATTTCGCAACAGATACCGCTAAGGTCATGCCACTGGGACCAGAAGAAACAATGTTAGTCTATGAATTCCTAGATGTGTTTCTAGAGGAATTACCAGGGTTGCCGCCACACAGAGAGATAAAATTTTTTATTGAACTAGTACCAAGACAGAGCCAGTGTCTAGGGCACCTTACAAAATGTCCCCGAAAGAATTGAAAGAACTGAGGTAAAATTACAGGAACTATTAGACTTGGGTGTTATTAGACCCAAATTTTCACCATGAGGTGCGCCAGTCCTATTTGTGAAGAAGAAGAATGGTTCTTTGAGGATGTGCATAGACTACAGGGAACTGAATAAGTTGACCATTAAGAACAAGTATCCTCTGCCAAGGATAGATGACATGTTTGATCAGTTGCAAGGTAAAATTGTATTTTCAAAGATAGATCTTCGATCCGGTTATCACCAACTGAGGATCAAGGAGGAGGGCATACCAAACACAGCCTTCCGTGCCCTATATGGGCATTACGAGATTGTCGTCATGACATTTGGTTTGACTAATTCCATGGTACCTTTCATTGATCTGATAAATAGGATTTTCAAGGACTATCTGGATCGGTTTGTGGTTGTCTTTATCAATGATATCCAAGTTTATTCGCAGTCAGAGGAAGAGCACGAGCAACATCTCAGGTTGCTCTTGCAGAGGCTGAGAGAGCACAAACTGTTTGCGAAGTTCAGGAAGTGTGAGTTCTTGTTACCTCAGGTGACTTTCTAGGGTCACATTGTTAGCATAGATGGAATCAAGGTGCTCCCAGCTAAAATTGAGGTTGTCAAAGATTTGCCAAGGCCAAGGAATGCCTCTGAGATTAGAAGCTCCCTTGGATTGAATGGCTATTACAGGCGGTTTGTGGAAAGGTTCTCAAGGATAGCTACCCCATTGATAGAGTTGACACACAAGAGCCAAAATTTCGTGTGGTCAGATAGATGTGAGAGCAGCTTCCAAGAGCTAAAGTGGCGTTTGATTACCTCTCCAGCCTTGAGTCTTCCGATAGATTAGGAGAAGTTCGTGGTTTATTGCGATGCCTCAAAACAAGGTTAGGTTGTATCCTTATGTAGGCAAGGAAGGTGATTGCTTATGCATTACGTCAGTTGAAGGAATATGAACAGAGGTACCCTACTTATGATCTAGAGCTAGCTTCAGTGGTCATTTCATTAAAGGTATGGATGCATTACCTTTATGGAGAGAAGTGTGAGATTGAAGTACTTCTTTACACAAAAGGATTTGGATATGAGGTAGAGGCATTGGTTAGAACTGGTTAAGGATTATGATTGTGATATCCATTATCATCCAGGGAAAGCCAACGTGGTGGCAGATGCCTTAAGTCAGAAAGGTCCAAGACAATTGTACAGTTCGAGGCAGATATCCAAGGCGTTGGTAGAGGATATGATGAGAGCAGGGATAGAGTTAGTGGTGGGTCAGTTAGCCTTACCCTACAGTCCACTCTTCTAGAAAGAATAAATGAGAGTTAGTTGAAAGAGCCACAACTAATATAGATTAGAGGGGACGTCCTAGCTGTAGTAGCTTGGGACTATACATTATGAGATATGGGTTTACTAAGATACAAAGGTCAGATCTGCGTTCCGATGGATACTATTATCAGATGGGAGAATTTTGATGAATCTCACACTACCTCGTACTCTTTACATCCAGGCACCATGAAGATGTATCAGAATTTGAAGACTTCATATTGGTGGCCTGCGATGAAGAGGGATGTAACTAAATATGTGTCCAAGTGTCTAATGTGTCAGTAGGTCAAGGTTGAACGTTAGAGACCAATGGGGCAATTACAGCCATTGGATGTCCTATAGTGGAAGTTGGAGGACATCACGATGGATTTTGTGGTTGGGTCGCCTAGGATGGTAGGTGAACATGAATCATTGTGGGTTATTGTAGATCGATACACCAAATCAGCTCACTTTCTACTGGTGAGGACGACTTATACAGTTGACCAGTATACAAATATCTATGTGAGAGAGATAGTATGTCTTCATAGGGCTCCGAGGTCGATCGTGTCAGATCGGGACCCCACATTTACTTCCAAGTTTTGGGGAATTCCTTGTTACTGGTGCATAGGTATCAAAATAATCTATTCCTTCCTTTTGTCGAAACACTTTCGCCACCAACTTTGCCTTAGAGGCTTGAGTTGTCACATTAGTGTGATATTTTCTTCAAAATACCCACTTACAACTTATCGACTTTGATCTGTGTGGTAGATCAACAATATCCCAAGTGTGGTTAGACATGATTGAATCTATCTCATCATTTATTGCATCTTTCTAAAAGATAAAGTCTTTTGACGACATAGGTGTTGGAAAACTAATCAGAGCACGCTGCGAAAACTGGCGTTGTGGGCCCGTTGTTGTGTTTTATTCTTATTATGAAACAACAGAACAACAACATACAAAAAATTTCAATAATCCTATAAAAATTTATAGGACCAAGAAAACAATCCAGAAACATTATCATAATGTAAAATGCCCTATCTAATACTTTGTAAAACATCTCCATGATCATAAACTTATAGAAGAAAACCTCTTATTATATGAAAATTCCAGTGGGGCCTTGCTAAAACATGTAAGTTGGGTCCAATAGTTTAAAATAAAATAAAAGTTCTCATGCAACGTTTTTTAAAATAAATATAGTTCAAGTCCCACTAATAAGTTTTGAAACCAAAATAAAGCATGACATCATTCTTTAAAATTGACGTTTAAGCTAATCATTTTCTTGCCCATAGGATACCCCCACGCCATACACACTCTAACGTCGGGAGTCCCCACATCACCACACATTCCAAAGAGGAACCCTATTTATTACTTGAAAGGGAAAGTAAAGGGGTGAGCTAAAAACCCAGTAAGGAACTACAAACAACAAACAAAGAAAACACAACAAAAGCATAATCATATCGTAAGTCTCATACAACATCATATTTATACATCGTCATAAATCATACATAAAATTCATCATCATACATCATACATAAACATTATCATCATACACCATCATTATACATCATACATCATCAGCATATTCAAACATCATCATCACATCCTTGTGAACATGGCCCCCTCTCTTGTCCATGTCACATCTTGAGGTAAACACGAGGCTCTAGTCCTTGAATAACCTCAGCACCTCTTCCCTATGAGTTACGTCTTTATATCCTTCGTAACTCGGGTTACGTCTTCATATCCTCAGTAACTCATTTGTTGTGTCGCATTCAACACGCTAACAACCATTTGCTTTTCATATAGCGTACAAAACACATGCAATCCAGTCATATCAACACAAAAGGAAATACATGATTCATCAAATTCATCACATCATCTCAAAATAGCATTTCATACTTTATATCACATGGTACATCGTCATACATAACATATATCTTCATACAAACCAATCTTACCGTTTATGACAAAAATAAAAGCTTCTATCTAACTTCCTTACCTCAGGTCCGAGCAAAGAAAAAATTGAACAAACTTCACAACGAGCCTATAATCATAATCAAATAGCATTCTTTAGCATCACGTACGATTTTTCTTATGCCCAACTCATATACCCCATGTGTGCATGGGTCTTCCACACATGGTGCAATTTACACATAATTTCCAAACATGCACATTTTTCACATTGATTCACAAAAGAATAATGCCAATTCTACCTATTATCCATGCATGATTTTTAAGTAAAAATTATATGGTTGAATAATAGACATATTTTTTAACGTAAAAGTGCATTTGCATGTACATGCATACGTGGGAGTATTGTTAAAAAGTGACGTTGAAAATTATAATTTCTATACACTTATTTCTAACATTTTCCAAATAAAGATTTAGTAACATAATTTCCTCACCATTATTTATTTCCTTTAAATTCCTAAGCTGATTAGACCTCTTAAGACATTATTCTTATTGCATAAAAATAATTTATTTAGCTAAAAAAATAATAATTCCAATTATTATTTTTAAATTGCATAGAAAATAACAAAAGCATGAAATTATCTAAAAGTACTTATAAATATCATGTTTCTTTTAGAAAATAACACTTTATTTAAATTAATAAAATTACAAGATTTGATGTGAGAAAAATATAAAATATAATTTAAGTGTGAGAAAAATATATATTTTGCTTGTATTATTTAAGATCTCATTTATGTAGTGTAAACTCATATGTAATAACCAAAATAATTATTTTTGATTTATTAAACTAAACTTTCGGCCACCATTTATTTTGTTTGAAATCACAAGTAAATCTAAACTTAACATTTGTCTTAATTAAAATAAATAAAATCATACTTATTAAAATGTGAGCATTCAAGGTTACATTTAAAATATCATTTTAATTTATATATAGTTAGGGTATTAATTTATTTCAACATACACACAAACTTCCTTTCATTTAAAAGACAATTCATATTTTTTACCAAAACTTCCAGCAACAAATTAAATCCTCAAAAATCACCATCTTGGTATTAAAACTCATATTTTATTTACAAAATATATAAAAAAAACTGTAGGTATTTATTTGAGTAAAAATATCATTTTAATGTAAATTTAAATACCCTTTTAATTTCATAAAATCATCATAGCACTTGCAAAAACATTTATGCATGCAAATCATTATTTCACCAAATTTCTCATCACTTAAACATAAAAATCAACAAACATATTAAGTCATGAAATTCATCATTTTACATCATGCTTCTCAAAACTCATACAATAATCATACATGTTTAATCAACGCAATTTAAACACAAACCCTAGCATGTTTCTACACCTCTTTTAACCATTTAAATATTACAATTATTAGCATACAATAATTAATCAAACCACCTAAAACATGCTCACAAGGCCGAAACATCCATAATACAATTTTAAAAATATAGCACCAAATTTTTGTGCCCTTTTTAAGAAATTAAATCATTAGGTCTATGCAAGAACATACAACAAGATTCCTCATTTAAACCCATCATGCTTTCAAAAATATCATAATTATCTCTCAAATCCAAAGGTAATTTTAAAGCTCAAGAGAAAACAAGAAACCTAGAACATGAATCCAACATTGCAACATAAAAAAAATATGATAAGAATTCCCTACATATGCTTGGTCGAAACCCCCATGAACATGAACATAAAATACAAAATTCATCATATTTTAGTATATCAAAACCAAAACCCTTGTAAAACTTAATCATACATCTTTTCTATATAACAAAGTAATCATCATCAAAATCACCATGCATCATATTCAAGTATCTCAAAACAAATAAAATCAACACATGGCGAGGATTCAAATAGACATCAAAACCTTAAGATCCTTTCAATAAAACAACGAAATTAAAAACAAGGTTTAGGGATCAACTACCTCCTTGATAGAACTGTAGAGTCCAAGAACTTTACTTAGCTAAGATAGATAGTAGTATGATAGTATTTATAGCATTATCTTTGTTACTTTGGATTTTTGGTTCAGACCGGGAGTTATTTGGACACTCATAGTAGTACTTATAGATTTTCTAAGTTTAACCTATAGTTTAAGAATATTAAGTATAACCTAAGGTTTGATTAATGTGACTAATATTAAGGATTATATTATTATATTATAAGGTTTAGACATCAACCAATAGGATTTTAAGCACATGTTTTGAATGGTAATTAAGGATTAAGATTTTTGAGGATTAAATATAATAAGGAGTAAAGTTTGAATGTTATAGGGTCAGTCAGCAGCTTTGAGTACGTTGAGGGCTTAGTCAAGGCTGTTTACTCCATTCAAACTTAGCTAAAAATGTGTAATTTCGTGTTTAAATATTCAGCGTGTGCCGATATATCGCAGCTATAGGGGGCGATATGTCGCAGCACGTAGATACGGAAAACACGAAACGATGCACGGTCGCCTCGGGCATACTGGCCCAGGCGATATATCGCCTACAGGGGGCGATATATCGCCTCCTTCAGCATGGATTCAAACTCTTTTGAATTCATTTCCTTTCAGCCATTCAAACTCCTTCAACAGTCCAGCATCTTGTGAACGAGTCTTCAGCCTCTGCTGAACGATTATTCAAATGATTTTCACCTAAAAAGCCATTATTTTTATTCAAGTAAAATCAAGATATTTTCATTCCCAAACTCTATAAATAGGACCTAGTACCCAGCCATTATTCACCATTTGCTCTAAGTTCAGAAGCTGCTAGTGTTAAGTGAGTGTGAGAGTGTAAACACTTGGTTTGGGGAAAAACTATAAGCTTAAACATCATAAGCTTATCAAACACTTTGGGAAGTGAGTTCTATAGTATTTCGGTGAAGGTTAGATTGATCTTGCAATCTTTGAGGTAAACCCAAAACTCTAGTTCCTTTCTGTATTTTATGTTATTTCCTTTCTCAAAACCTTCTACTCAGTCCCCTAACCTTATTCTTATTTTGGTTAGGGAATCCAAGCTCTTAAGCATATAAGTTGGTAAGTATGTTTTTATGGTTTAGTCTTTCCATCTCTTTCATTTCATCTCCTTTCTTTAGACTCACTCTTTCTTATGGTTTTAGGAGTGTTCCAAAAGTCCCAACTCAGTCCATAATCCCGGTAACTTTGGTAAGGAAATAGGCTAGAATCAACATGTTATGTGATTATGTTATCTATATGTTTTATGTTATTAAAAGTGTTATGATATATGTGTATGTTTGTAGGCTTGGGCATATGACCTACTTAGCTAGTAGGACCCCACTAATCCCATGGGCATATGCTTGTTTAGTCTATGGGACCCCAAGTAATAATGGCCATTATAATAAGTGAATTATGTGTTATGATATGTCTTTACGTTATTATGAAATTATGTTTATGTTTATGACTATGTGTTAGATTTTCCTTGCTGGGCATTAGGCTCATTCCTTTCTGTTTATGTGCAGGAAATAAGCTTTAGAGGCGGAAAGATTCGTGACGCTTAGAGGATGTGTATCGATGGTGAATGGAGTCAAGGGGCCGAGCGTTATTCGATTCGAGGATGTAGTCTTATTTATGTTTTTATGGTTTTTAAATGTATTTTTCCGCATTTTCTATGTAACCCTTTTTACTTTAAGTATTTTTTTTTGTTTTAAAGACAATGGGTACCCATATCCTACTTATTTTATGAAAGTAACCTTTGTTTCCATAAGTTTTCAATAAAATTATGGTATTTCCGCAAAAATGTAAGTTTTATGTATAGATTCGTTAATGGTCCAAGTAGTCTAGATTAGTGGGTCGTTACAAGAACCAATACCTAAAATGGTCGCCACCTTCAATCAACCACTAGGTTTTGAAATCCACAAAAAAATAAAGACATAAACATTAACATGAAAACTAGATTAAGAAGACAAGAATGAAGAAGAGAGGATTAGACCACCAAAAATCAAAGAAACTCACCCAAGACCGTCAAAATTCATCTCTTCTCTTCTCCTTTCTCTTCTCTCTCCCTCTCTCTAGTTCTCGTGATCTCCCTCCATCTCTCCTCTCTCTTGCATGCCAACTCAAGGAGAAAAAAATGGCCTTCTATTTTCTTTATTTCCCTTTTATCAAACTTAAAGAAAATAGCCTAACCTAGTGGGAAAAGGTAAGTTTATTCTTTTAATTATTTTCATTCATTTTATTTTTATTTAATTTTTCTTAATTAGGGGAAAAATAAAGAGTGCATAAAGATGACAACTCCATTTCCCTTTTTAGATAAAAATCACTCAAATTAAAAAGGAAATGTAATCCTTCCTTTCCTACTCTCTTGCTGTCCACCACTCTTCCTTTCCTCTTCTTTTTATTTTTATTTTTTTTCTTTTTAATTAACTAAAATAATTATAATAAAAGGAAAAAAGTGTGTAGAAAATTCTATGCAAGTGCACCATGCAACCATGCACATGCACACACTTAATTACTACGGTGCATCAATACCTACCATGCACCTTGGTGCATTCAACCAAAACTCATTTATTCACAAATTAAAATTCATAAATAAACAGTACAATCACGATCAATTCAAACAATTACTACCAACAATTCTAACAAATAAAAAAAATTCACGACACTTAACATTTAAATAAAACATAGCACAAAATTAATAAAAAATAAAAAATTGGTTCGCTACACATACAATACTATTAATCATGTAATAAATCTATATATGTTTATCCAAAAAACAACTATTGATGACGTGGCAAGAATTTTCGACACATGGCCGAAACTTGGCAGAGATTGCTCGCATATCGACCAGAGATATTTCCATATGCGAAGTGCAAGTTTTATATACGACCAGCCTGGTCATATACTCCGTTTATTTATGTGTAAATCTGTACAGTTGTAATGATATCCGAGAATATCTCTTCATTATAACTTGATGATCCGTTTATTAAGGAAAGATATTCTTAATTGACTCATGTAACCCTCCTTGAGCCTATAAATATACCCTGAAGAAAAAACTTGAAGAAGCTAAGGGAGCATGGCCAAAGCAGTTGCCTGAAGTTCTTTGGTCGTACAGAACTTCCAACCGAACAGCAATAGGTCATACCCCATTTTCCTTGGCATACGAGTATGAAGCTATGTTGCCTCTCGAGTTAGATCCACCCTCGCACCGTAGATTAACATACGACCAAGACTCCAACAGCCAACTATTGATGGAATCCCTGGACTCAATTAATGAGAAGCGCGAACAAGCTCAGCTTCGAGTAGCTGCGTACCAGCAAATGGTCGCCCTGTATTTCAACTCTCAAGTGCGAGAAAGAAAATTCAGTGTTGGAGACCTTGTACTCCGAAGAGTTTTTCTAAACACCCACAACCAAGCTGCTAGAGTACTCGGGCCTAATTGGGAATGGCCATACCATATTGATGAGGTCCTTCACCCAGGCACTTATAAACTTGCACGCTTAAATAGAAATCCCGTTCCTCGCTATTGGAATGGAGAACACTTGCGCAAGTATTACCAATAAACAATTCTTCTTAAAGAATTGGCTTGTATAAATTTTACTTTTTACAAGTTTTGAAAAGTGTAAGATCTTATTGATCACTCGTACAAACATGTTTAGTCCATTTATTACGAGAAATAAAAGGGACTGTGCTCAGTCAGTCATTTCTTGCCAACTATTGTATTTATTACAAGTATTTGCTCATTACGTGTGTTGTTTTGTTGTATTATAATGCTAATCATATTGCTACGAGCAATAATGTTCAAGCAGGTTCTGGTCAAGGCAAGTGACCAAGGACCTAAAGCTCCTCGATCACTTGGGGGGCATATAAGGTACAAGTAAGCAAAGCATATCGTTAAAAGGTATGTAAAAACATGAGCAAAATAAGTGAAAGCATGCTAGGGCACTTAGAGTATTTTTCAAAATTTTGTTATTTTGTTAAATCAAATCAAAGTGCTATGCTAAGTTCAGTCATGCGAACAGATGTTATAATAATATGAAAATATATTATAATATCAAAACGAATCCTTTTACACCGCGAGCAGTCGCTACTCGGATGTAATTTTTCAAATAAAAGTAAAAGCTGCCCATGCAGCAACAAAAAATATATTGTCTTTACATCACGACTCGTAGGTCGTGTAGTTAAAAAGATGAAATATAAATAGAAAAAGCTCAAGGAGCCGAAGAATCTTGATGAGCCGGAGGATCTTGAGGAAGGCCTTGATCGATGACATTTGCAGCCTCATTATCTGTCCCGTCCATCCCAGCGGCCAGGGAGATTTCAGGGGAAGCAGGAACCCTTGACCTTTCTTCCTCGGCCAGCTGAGCAGTGCAGCAAGCAAGCTCGTCGTCTCTCGCATTCTCGGGAAGGTAGTCGAAGTTGGCACCCTGGTTATGCTTCCAGAAATCATAGAAGCATCAAAGAGTGGCACTCTTGTACCTTTCCAAGTTTCTGGCGTTGTCTTTCTCCAACTCCTCAATCCGGCTCCCCAAGACTTTGTTCTCCTGATTACTCGCTTCCAAGTACTTCTCAAGTTGTTGGGCCGCGTGGAAATTGAAGCAGTTAGACTCCTTAAATTGGTCCCTCTGCTCACGAGCTTTGTCCAGAGACCTCTGCTTCTCCTCCAACTCCTCAGCTAGTTTAGCCATTTCCTCAACCACCACTGCCAGTTGTTCAGCATATTTTGCCTCGACAGCTTTAAGTTCATCCTCGTGTCGTTGCTCCAAAGTTCTTGCCTGCTCGGTGATAGCACCTGAGCGGATACGGCCAGCAGTGAGGGTGAGCAAGGCTTGTAATTGGAGTAGAAATTATATTGACTATAAAATAAAGAAGACATATTTCCGCATAAAAAGATGACTTACACTGGTGAACTCGTTCAGGGCGCGGTTCAGGATCAGGTCAACATCCATTGCCTCTATCACAGTGGTCGTTATTCACAATCATAGCGACCCTCTCCTTGACCAATTTAAAGGCGTGACCAGTTTTGTCACCCCCAGTTGAAGCAGGATCGCCCTGCTGAGTTTGGTCGGTCGGGGCCGCGGGAGGTGGAGTCGATCCGGCTGGAGCAGGAGGAATCTGTTGCTCGCGAGGAGTGGATGGAGTTGTGGTGGCGGAGGTCCTATCCTCTGGAGGGCCTGCATTGCGAGGCTTCTTAGCCTAGGGTGCTTTGCTTCTTTCCCCGTGGTGCCTCTTGTTTGTCTTCTTTTTGCTTGGGGGAGCCGTAGCAGCCTCGGGAATGCTGTAAATGTTGAACACATCGATGGAGTCCATGTCTGAAAAAGAAGAAAAATGTTGAATAGTGAGACAACATGAATGACCAAGTATATTACATCAGAAAAAGATGTAAAGAAAGATTGCAAAGTCAAATACCCGAGCTATTATTACTTGTCGCTATCCTATAGACTCTACTAGTCTTATACTCAATCTTTGATATGAAGAAGTCTGGACCTAAATTTGGAGCATATTTAAAATTGCCGTCCCCGTCAAATAGGTGACAGGGAATTGGCAAGTTATCTAAAAGAGAAATAACTGTACCATTCTCGTCTGAGGACTCGTCCGAGTGTTCGACAGGCTCGGTGGCCATCTTCTTTCCCTTCCCCAAGGGGACAGAGGGTCTCTCTGCTGGATGGGTGCCAGCAGGTTCCCTGATCGTAACCCTGGTCGGCCTTCTTCGTGGAGGCGACGTTGGTGGTTGCTGCTCGGGTTCCTCCTCGGCTATGGCACTCCCTGCAGTTGACTCCCTCATGTCCTGGTGAGGGGCCAAGAGGCCAACCAGCCTAAGATTTGCCTCTGTGACCAGATGTTTGGCGCTTTTTTCTACGCCAGTCATGCTGGCCAAGAGGGTAGACCTCAACTCCATATCTGGAGTTGGGTCTGGTCGCTGCCATGGGCCTGGAAAGCATTAAAAGTTTAAGAGATGGTGGAGGAGAACACTAAATAAAGGATAACAGCTAGTGGTACGAAGGTATTACCTCCATCAGCAAAGGCCAAGTTGTCCGCGATCATGTCAGTTGTGAGGGAGTACTCCTGGTAGTACCTCCCCACATTTGATATATGGGTGGTGTCAGTCAGGAAGGTGCGCCCGGTTTCTTGATGACAAAAGTGAAAAAACCCCGTGCCTTCTTGGTTGGGGTTAGACTTGAGGTCGAACAAGTAGTTGACCTCATGAGGAATCGGCACTGGCCATTTCTTGTGGTTGTACAAGATATAGAGTGTAGCAAGCATCCTGTATCCGTTTGGGGTTATTGGAAAAGGGGCAACTCCGAAATAGTTGGCCATCCCTTGGAAAAATGAGTTAAGAGGCAAGGTAGCCCCTGCCTCGATGTGGAACCTCGACCAGCCATTGAAGGCGCCTCCAGGCAGGTTCGCCCTTTGGTCTTGGTTAGGTCAGATTAAGGTCACCCCCGTGAGACCGTACTTCCTGATGTAATTGGCGATCATCCTGATCGTCACTCTGCTCTCAGGAACTAAATGCCACTCAACATCTGGCTGAATGGCATGTCGAGGTCGAGCATGTCTTTGGATGTTGGGATCAGTAGAATTTTCAACTTGACCACTGGTCGAGGGAGTTTCAGCCCGAGGAGCAGGCTGATGTGAAGGAGTGGGGTTTTCTTTTTCTGGGCTTTGGTTTTGGCACGAGCCATATTTTGAGCCAGGACGGGTGAAGTGTTTGGAGTGACACGAGAAAATGGGATGTCAAGAATCAGTGACGATGGTTTCTCTTCGTCCTCGAGCAGTTGAGCCAATAGGTCATCGTCTATAGGTCTTTCTCCTCCCCGCAGATCTTGCATGTAAACTGCGAACAGAGAAAGGAGGAGATAAGACGCACAGCCTGGGAGCTTATGTTGAAAGTTGGAATAACGTTGCTCGCGTCTACGACCAGCAGCATTCTAACCGAAACACTAAGTTCTAAGCGAGTAGTTTGAAAAATAGATCAAAAAGCGGAAATAAAAAGTTTTTGGAAAAAAGCTTTTTCGACTTCGAAGGGGCGGGAAAAACCCAGTTTTTCAGCTAGCCTAAAAATCAAATTTTTACTTCGATTTTACACCCTAAACTTACGATCTTGACTATCAAACTATCTCCTAACTCCTGCAGAGCGAAAATACACTACCTTATCAAGCATCAATCAACATTCCCACAATCCTCATGCATTTCTACCCAAGAACACAAAAATTTTTAGAACTCAAAACAGTCGTATAGCAGTATGGATGGCATGTCAAAGAGCATGAAAGTTGAAGAAATTTACCTAGATGAAGGTTGGAGGTTCTAAAATGAAGCGACTTTGGATGTGCGAATGGAGGATCCTTAGAACAGCAATGGAAGATCTTCAAAAATTTTGAGCTCTGAGATGGAGTTCTTGAAGGTTCTTGGCAATAAAATGGCGAGTAAAAAGTTAAAAGGTAAATTTGAGGATTATTTATAATGACTGAGGTATGTTGAAAAAGGGGTAATCATGAGTTACCTTTTTCAAAGCATGGGGGAGTGTAATAGCCGTCAGAGGGATTGCTTGGAAATCGAAAAGGCGTGATTGGACGTGATTAGGTCACAGTTTTTGAGAACGCACGAGGGGCTCTGACAGATTTCGTGGGGCATATGAAAGGTTAGTTTCCTAAGTTTACTTATTGCTGGTCGTAATAAATACACTTGGGGGGCAAATGTATATCCAAAAAAACAACTGTTGATGACATGGCAAGAATTTTCGACATGTGGCCGACACGTGGCAGAGATGCTGCTCGCATATCGACCAGAAATATTTCCATATGCGATGTTCAAGTTTTATATACGACCAGCCTGGTTGTATACTCCGTTTATTTATGTGTAAATCTGTACAGTTGTAATGATATCTGAGAATATCTCTTCATTATAACCTGATGATCCGTTTATTAAGGAAAGATATTCTTAATTGACTCATGTAACCCTCCTTGAGCCTATAAATATACAAGAAATAGCTCAAGGGGGGATCTTTTTGATCTTTTTCCGAATTGCATAACTATTATCCATCATTTGTATTGTTTTCTCCTTCTAAGGTCTGTGAAACTCAGGAACCCTAGTTCTTTGATCACACATTTGAAGCTCAATTGTAACGACCCCAAATTCACTATTAAGGCTTAAGGGCCTGAAGTAGTGTGCCTGGAGGGCATAATGGGATTTGGTGTGTGTCTTTAATGAGTTTTATGCATGATTATGATTTAATGCACGTTATATGACTATTTGATTATTTGAGATGCATGACTATGTTAATTAGTATGCATGTAGACCTAATTGTCTTAAAAAGAGCATAATTGTAATTTTCCCATTTTGGGCATGTCTGTGTTGATATCTGTGATCTGTGACTCGAGACGATCCTAGATGAGCGGGTTAGCGGAAAATTCAAAGCGAGAATCTATTCCCGGCTTGGGTTAAGCCTGGGGAGTTTAAATGAGAATTTGGATCAATATATTTGATGAGGAGTGTATATTTGATGATTAATCAGGTACTGGGTAGCAAGCGGGAAATTATTAGGAACACTTGAGGAATTAGTGGGAATTTGGGTAATATGACTAAAATGCCCCTTTATGGGCATAAAGGTTTAGAATTATTAAGGGAGGGCATTTTGGTCTTTAGGCTTGTAAGAGATAAATTAAAGGGGGGGCTTTATACTTAGTGGATTTTGTAGATAAAGAGTTATAGGCTGAAAAGAAAGAGGAAGGAAGAAAAAGGAAAAGAGAGAAAAGCTGAAGGGTTTTGTTCCAAGATTCGGTTTGTGGCTCTCCCAACCATTTTCCTTCAATTTTCTTGGAGTTAAGCTCAGTGGAGAGCTAGGGTAGGCTGGGCATCAAGGATCCTAAGCTAGACTTGAGGATTGGCAAGGGATTAGCAAGATCACATCAGAGATTTGAGGTAAGTTCTTGGGGATTTCAGTTTTAGGGCTTTACTGGTTTGAACTGTGTTTTTGAGCTAAATGGATGGGATTTTTGGGGAAATCAGGTCAAGGCTGTAAAGGAGCAAGCTAAGGAGGTCTAGGGTTCAATTCAAGGTCGAAATTCCACCCACGGTATGACTTCTAAGACTTTATCCTTGTTGTTTGAATGAATTTCTGGTTTTTGGGTTCATTGTGTTAGATTTTGAGTTTTGGGTTGCTTGAGCTTGGGATTGAGTTCTTGGGATGCTTGGGATGAGTGTGTGGTGTGGATAAGGTTGTTTTTTGGGTTTGGAAAAGGTTTGGGCAAGTTTGGAGTTGAAATGGTAGAAGGAAATCGCAAGAGGCGATTTTTGGGTTTGGTCTGGCTGCAACTAGCGCTACAGCGCTAGTCAGGGGGCGCTGTAGCGCTAGCCCCTGTTTCTGGTGGGGTGGTTCTGCTTGTAGCGCTACAACACCCTCTTTAGAGCGCTGTAGCGCTGCACTGTTCACAGAATGGGATTTTTGGATTTTTGTTGAGGGATTTTGACCTAGGGCTCGGGGCTCGATTCCACCACTTTGTTTTGGGGATCTAGGACTTCCCGGGGGCTCGGGATGGGTCCCGAGGCTAGGTTTTGGACTTGAGGTTGGTGATGACTTTGACTTGTGGATTTTTCTTAGGTAAGCGCTAGGGCTCGAGTAGGATCGTGCTCAAGGAGTCAGGTGATCAAGGCTACCGAATCTAAAGGTAAGGAAACCGTAACACCCGAGAATATGGCATGGGCCCACTGTGTGATTGCAGGGCATGGCCCTAGATTGTATTATGTGCAAATGTGTAATCTTAGATGAACTATTATATGGTTGAATGGTTATTTCAAAATGTATTATATGTGCGATTATAATGAAATGAACGGCTAAGGCCGAGAGCGGCGAAGGCCGGGTACGGCCTTGGGGCCGGAAGTAACACTCAGCACATGGGGTGCTCATAGCCAGGGTGGGACCCAAGGGATACATGAGTTATCCTAACGGTGTGGACCGAGACCCCAGGCTTTGGTAAGGCCTCTGGGGCGGCATGGCCGTGCTTGTTTAGTCTGATGGTTTTCCTATTTATCAGTGGATTATGTCAGCTATATTCTGTGCATATGTTATATAGTGTTTGGGTTTTCTTGTTGGGCTTCGGCTCACGGGTGCTCCGTGTGGCAGGTAAAAGCATGGAGTCAGTCAACCGGCCATGAGTATGGAGAGCGTGGGGGCAGCGCGTACATGTTCGGCCTGCCCGACTGCTTTGGTTGGGGGCATTTTGTATATGGCTGTATTAAACCATTCTTTTGATAGTTGATCAAGTGTAAATCTATTTTTGAGTTGTAAATATTTTGTAAACCTTATTTTGGGATCCCAGATGTTTTATACTTAACGTTTTCAATGAAGCTAAACATTTTAAAAGAGTACAGCCTTAAACTCTGATTTATTCACACTTTTGGTTTTAGAAACCACTTAGAGTCAGTCAAAAGCACGATTTCTGTTTTAAACTCACTAAGTAGCGGCTCTAAGGTAGTAGGGCATTACAACTTGGTATCAGAGCGAGCCAAGGTTTATTGGTTCTGGAGATTGACCGAACATGTACGCACGCTGCCATTGAAAAACTCGACTCAGGGTTGATTGGTATGGTTGATCAATATATCTGAATATGTGATTAAATGCTTTGTGTGCCTGCTTAAGTTATTAGGAGCATGATGATTGAAATAACATATGCATGATGCCAGGGCAAGGCCCGTTGTATGCTGTATAATATTTTTATGTCATTTTGGTCGATTGATCATGGTTGTTGTTGAGATTGAGAGGTGGAAATTGGACCTTGTTATCATGCCTGATGAGCGGTGTCACTGATTGCAGGCATTTAGTTTTAATGCCTCGCCAATCATCGAGACTCCGCGGCATTCAGACCGAGGATGACAACCAGGGGCAGGACCCTCCACCTGCTCCTCAGAACTGGCAGCAGATTTTTGCCGAAATGGAGGCTAGATTGAAGAAAACAGAGGAAGAGCTTAGTCAGTTGAGGCAACCAGCTCCTCCACCAGCCACTGGGATACCACTACAGCTGAGTGTAGCACCAGCTCCGGTTGGAACCTCTATATGAAAGATTCAGAAAACAGCAACCTCCTACCTTTGAGGGCGGAGCAGACCTACTTACTAATTTTTATTTTCTCCCATTCAAATAAAATAATTAATTTCATAAATTAATTAATTTATTTAATTATATTAAATTCAATAATTTATATATTTAAATTAATCAATATATTTTCAAAAATTAATAATTAATTCTACATTAATTATTCAACATCAATTATCATATAATTGCATACTTGACCCAAAGAATAAAATTCTTCACAAATTCTCAAATTACAGTTATACTCTTGTATCAACTCTTACCTTGATGTGGTGTTGATAGAGCCACCCTGGGGACCTATGGACCTAAATATCAAGCTCCATTAAATATTACATTATTATTCAAAGTTCTTTGATTAAATAATCATATTTATTAATCTCATGATTACTTTACTAAAAATATGAGATTGAACTCTTTAGTATTATAAACATATATTTAGTGAGTACTTTATTAAGAATAAAGTGTCCATTGATATAATCATTACATATAGAATTAATCCTCTATTAATGGTTTATAATTAAAAGGGAATAAAATTATTGTTTTATCATTTTAGCTATATCTTGTTCCTAGAGCTCCATTGACTTTACTAGTGAAGGTTTTGTCACAACAAGTTTGCGACGTGAGTGCTCATAACCATTTTAGTTCCAAAAGTCAACCCTATAGGGAACCATTATTCAATCTATAAGAAGGTGTAGATTCCAAATCTGTTAAACTACGTCCCCAGCCATATACATCATTGAGTCTCCAAAACAATTGTTCTTAGCCTGATCATTCTTACAAACCTTAACGCATGAATCAAAGGATCAGATGACATATATAGGAGTTCATAGTAACCTTAGGATTATGATCATGGTGTATATGATCATCGTTTGATGTGTTTGATTAATACTATGAAACGACGGTTAAACAAGTATTAACAAATCACATTTGGTCTAGTTCTATATACTTTCAACAAGCAAAGTACCTCCACTAAAATATCCTACTACACTAGTAACCTGGATCTAGGTCACATGTATTCATAATACTTGTGGATCGTACTAGCAGTAATTAATCTAAAGATTCCATAACTTTCTTTTACTGTTAACTATTTAAGTTTATTATCTTAATCCCGATCCTCCCATACCAATATGAGATTAAGACCGCATAGATAAACTTTGGAATTTTCTTATATTCACTAAATATTATCATATAATATCGGACATAGTCTATATATATAATCATTCAATTCAATTATTTATTTCATTTAAACATTTGTCAACTACAATTGTTTTAAGGGCACTGTTCCCAATAATAGCTTCTTGAAAAGTTTTAGGATCATCCTCCATTTAAAGTACCATAGGATAATTCCAATTGTCTCCCTTGTATGTTCCCCCTACTAGGTAAAGAGTCTCAACTTGAGAGGTTTTATTTTGTTTCCCACCCTCTTTAAGCCTTTGGCTTCTTCTATATAATATCGGTTACTCTACAATCGTTGAAGGTTACTCCTCTTAAGTTCCTTCCAATTAGATCGGTTCTTGAGGCTTATTCCCACTACACAATAGATTCTCAAAGAGCTAAACTTCTCTTGATTCAATTATCGTATTAGACTCCAAGTCTAATAGCTTATAGGCCATGTTATTTTAAGCATAGCCTACAAACACACATTTGATGGCCATTGGACCCAACACTTAGACTTCGTGCTCTTGCAATAACCAAGGCACCCCCACACTTTGAGATACCCTAGGTTGGGCCTCCTTCCTTTCCATATTGATAATTCTACAAAATAGAGTTATTTTACAACTTTTTATATGCTAATTGGTGCTTAATTCTTGAGTTTTTAATTGATTTACTAAGTTTTAAAGTAATTTTGAATTTATTAGGTTTATTTTGATTTTGTGTATTTTTATAGTTATATTATTGTAAAATGTTGTAGTTTAATTAATTGAATTATTGAGTTTAGTTAGAAGTAAAAAACAAATGCACTTTTGTTGATCTTTAATGTTAAATTAAATTAAGTTTTAATTAATATTTTCAATGAATTAATATGATTCATTTTATAATTGAAAATATTTGAATATGATTTAATTTATGTTTATTTTAGGGAGTATGTTGCTTTTTTATTTTGGGCTTTGAAAAGTAAGGAAATCTAAAGAAAGAAGTGGCATTTTTGAAGAAAGAAAAGAGAAAATGAGGAAATTGAAGCTCCATGAGCCTAGCCTTCCTCCAACCCATGTGGCCCACCCAGCTGGCCCAGCCTCTGTCTCCATTGGGCTCGTCTCCACCAGCTCCCAGCCCCGAGCCCAGCCCAGCCAAAGCCACCTGCTGCTGTTCCTGGGCTCGACTGTCTAGTCCACGACCCATGCCTCCAATGCCCTTTCTCAGCTGCCTAAGCCACCTAAGCACCCAATAGCCAATTCCTTTGGGCCCGTGCCCTTTCCCAGCCGCCTGACCCAACTCGCCCAAGGCCCAACCGAGGCCTTGCCCAGGTGCTCCCAAACAGCCTGCAACCAGCCACCAAGCCCAGCTGCCCAGCATTCCTTCAACTCCTTCCAGCCACGCCTGGCACCAGCCTCTCCAGCCTCCACGGCCCATGCTCGGCCCAACATCCCACCATGTTCAGCAGCCTCCTGGGCCACCTTCCCCTTCACCAGCTAGTCTCAAGCCACTCAGGAGCCCCTAAGCTTGCCACAAAGCTGCCTTCTTTTCCTCTTGAGCCCCAAAACTGGTCTCCTTGTCCCCTTGTCCCACAATACCCAAAAATGTCATCTTTTACCCAAACTTTTTAACACATTTTACCCTATAACATCATCATTACACCATGTAATTTACTCATATTTTCCATATTATTATTAATTTAATTAATTTAATCAATTTAATTCATTTAACTTGATTATTTTAATACTCTCATTTTGGCTATAAATAGGGAATTTTCAAGACCATTAACGGTGCTTATTTTAGGAGGTTTTACACTTCTCTTTGGTCATTTTTCTATGAGTTTTTAGAGGAAAAATTTGGGGGTTCCACCTCCATATTTTCCTATTTATGTTTGTAATTTTTGGGTTTGTAATTTCTATTCTAGTTATGAGTTTCTAATCTTTTTAAGATTATCAAGGTGATGATGAAACAATATGTAACTAGATAGTATTTATGTTGTGTGTTGATTTTCCATTTTGTGCAATAAAGTTTATGGGTTTTCTTCTTCAAATATTTTATTTCATCTTAAATATCTTGTATTTTTTATTGTTAGAACATATTTACACTTTGTTCTTCATTAGTGCAAAATCATAATATTCTTTGAATAAGGTGTGCCATTAAATTGTGCACATCAAATGCTTAGAACAAAAATATTATGGTTTGCCTTATAAATAATATTCATTGATTTATTTGTTATTTCATTAGATTGATTTAGATTAAATACTTTGAAATTATAATTTTAAAAGTGAAGATATATCCTACAATTCTATGATAATTTGTGCTTAAATAGAATATCTAATTTGAATAAGTGATAGTTGATTAATTTCTACTATTAATGAAACTTGGGAATCAATGTACTCATAAATATTATTGAACTTATATTTTATGGATTCTAATACCTTAATAATCTTCTTTTACCGTCTTGATTTCTACTATTAATTTATTTTTATATATTGTCTTTAATTTCTTTATTATTGTCTTTTATTTTATTTTCATTATACAAAAATCACATCAATCTTAGGAGCTAGGTTAGAATTTATTAATTTTGATTTAAAATAGTTTTCTTTTTTATTTTAGACAACTCATTTGGGTTGATCTCGTGCTTACACGAACACTATATTTCATATACGATTCATACCCTTGCGAGTTATAAATTTTTAAAACATACTCGTTTTGGGTCCATCAAGTTTTTGGCGCCGTTGCCGGGGAGTTACAAGAAAAGAAACGAAATTTATCTCAAGGTTAGTAAATTCTTCTACTAGTTATTTTAATTTTTGCACTTAAAAAAAGTAAAAAAAACTATATATACAAAAATATAAAAAATATATATTTATATAAAACTAAAAAAAAAAAAAGATAAAAAGAAAATTTGGGACAGTTTTATCACCCATAAAAAAAATTACTTATATTTTTATATTTATTGTTTTCTTTTTAGTTGACGGCACTTGTGCCTCCTATCTATCTTTTTAATTTTTATAGTTGACGGCACTTGTGCCTCCTATCTATCCTTTTAATTTTGGGCATTATGAATTCTTATTCATGTCTTTTTGATTGACTATTGCCCCAGTTATTTTTATGGATTTGATGAATAGGATGTTCAAGGATTATTTGGACCAGTTTGTGATCGTCTTCATCGATGATATTCTAGTTTATTCTCTATCAGAGTCAGAGCATGAGAAACATCTGAGGTTGGTTCTAAATAGACTGAGGGAACACAGACTAATTGCAATGTTTAAGAAGTGTGAGTTCTGGTTATCTCAAGTAACTTTCCTTGGACACATTGTCAGTAAGGAGGGGATTAAAGTGGATCCAGCTAAGGTAGAGGCAGTCAGAGATTGGCCAAGGCCAAAGAGTGCTTCTGAGGTTAGAAGTTTCCTTGGATTGGTAGGCTATTACAAATGTTTCTTGGAAGGGTTCTCTAAGATTGCTATTTCGTTGACTGAGTTGACACGCAAGAATCAAAGGTTTGTGTTCTCAAACAAGTGTGAGAACAACTTCCAGGAACTGAAGCAGAGGTTGATTACAGCTCCAGTTCTGAGTCTTCCAACAGATCAGGAGAAGTTTGTTAAATACTGTGACGCCTCATGTCAGGGTTTTGGTTGTGTTCCCATGCAGTCAGGGAAGGTGATTGCTTATGCCTCACGTCAGCTGAAGGAGTATGAACGAAGAAACCCCACTCATGATTTAGAGTTGGCGGCTGTGGTCTTTGCATTGAAGGTATTGAGGCAGGACCTTTATGGAGAGAAGAATGATATTTATATTGACCACAAGAGCCTGAAGTACTTCTTCACACAGAAAGACATGAACATGAGACAAAGGAATTGGCTGGAGTTAGTAAAAGATTATGATTGTGAGATCTTGTATCATCCAGGAAAGGCCAACATGGTAGCAGATGCTTTAAGCCAGAAGGGACCGGGATAGATTTTTAGTGCGAGGCTGATAGCCAGAGAGTTAGCAGAGGATATGACCAGAGTTGGTATAGAATTAATAGTGGGCCAGTTGGCCAACACTATTCTACAGTCTACGCTATTGGAGAGAATCAAGGAAGGTCAGTTGGGTGATCCACAGTTGACCAAGATGAGAGAGAATTTTCTAGCTGGAATCTTCAGAGATTACACAGTGTCTGAGATGGGCTTGTTGAGACACAAAGGTTAGATATGTGTTCCGTTAGATACTACTTTGAGGCGAGAGATTATGGATGAATCTCATACTACTCCTTACTCATTGCATTTGGGCACCACGAAGATGTATCAGGATGTGAGATCATTGTATTGGTGTCCTGGGATAAAGAGGGATGTAGTAGAGTATGTGGCTAAGTGCCTAACATGTCAACAAGTCAAGGCTGAGCATCAGTGGCCAGTAGGGTTACTGCAGCCTCTAGATATCCCAGAGTTAAAATGGGAAGATATCACGATGGATTTCATTGTGGGGTTACTCAGGACTGTTGGTCAACATGTTTCAGTATGGGTTATTGTGGATCTCTACACCAAGTCAACTCACTTGTTACTAGTGAGGACTACTTATACAGTTGACCAGTACGCAGATCTCTATGTTAGAGAGATCGTGCGCCTCCATGGAGCACCGAGGTCGATCATGTGAGATCGGGACCCCACGTTCACTTCAAAGTTCTGGGGAAGTTTTACAGAAGGCCATGGAAACACAGTTGAAGTTCAGTACTATTTATCATCCTCAGACAGATGTGCAATCTAAGAGGACGATCCAAATATTAGAAGACATGCTGCGAGCATGTGTTCTAGACTTTGGTGGATCATGGAGTAAGCATCTACCTTTGATAGAGTTTTCCTACAACAATAATTGTCAGTCTACTATTAGGATGGCACCTTATCAGATGTTGTATGGTAGGAAATGCATATCTCCCATTCATTGGGATGAGACAAGGGAAAGGAGATACTTGGGTCCTGAGGTAGTTCAGAGGACCAGTGAGGCCATTGAGAAGATTAGAGCTCAGATGCTTGCCTCTCAAAGTAGAGCTCAGATCCCAAACACAGGAATGTGGAGTTCCAAGTGGGAGACTATGTCTTCCTTAGAGTCTCACCATGTAAAGGAGTGAGAAGGTTTTGGAAGAAGGGCAAGCTGAGCCCTAGGTTTGTAGGTCCATTTGAGATCCTGGAGTGGATTGGACAGGTGGCCTACAGGTTGGCCTTACCACCGGCATTGTAAGCCATGCAAAACGTGTTTCATATCTCAGCTCTTCAGAGGTATGTATCTGATGTGACTCGTATTTTGAGTTACAAGGATTTGGAGCTTGAGGCATATCTCTCCTATGAGGAACAACTAGTCTAGATATTAGACAGAAAGGACAAGGTTCTCAGGAATAAAATGATACCTTTGGTTAAGGTATTATGGAGGAAAAACAAGGTCGAGGAAGCAACCTAGGAGCTGGAGTCAAATATGCAAAATCAGTATCCTGAGGTGTTCAGGTAAATTTCGAGGATGAAATTTCTGTATGGAGGACGTAGTTGTAACGACCCAAATTCCCTAATGTCGTTTAAGCTTGGATTAGGGGGCCAGGAGGGCCATAATTTATTTATTAAGCAATTAAATGATTATATGCATGATTACGTGAGGTATATTATTATATGATGATAATTTCATGCATGTGGGTCCACTTTTCATTGTAAGGGTATTTTGGTAATTTGGCCCATTGATCGCATATTTGTATAGTTTCATGCATGTTGGTAAGGTATGGATGGGACCACATTATAATGTGGATTTGTTCGAGCTATTCAACATGAGACGGTCTTAGAATGTAAATTAGTGATTTGGTCATAACAGGGCCAAATACTGGGCTCGGGGCGAGCCTAGGGGTAATTTAGTAATTTAGTACATTACCGAGATCGGATACTGGGGGAAATTATTGGTAATTTTTTGAGGATATTGGGAATAATGAGAATTGGAGGACGTTAATTATAATTAATGGGATAGACGGGAAAGGGCAATTTTTCCCTTAGGGGATGTTAAGAAGTTAAATTATGCGTGGGAGCATTTTGATCTTTTGACCAAGGGTTATATTTTTAAACCAGAAAGTTGTAGAAGGAAGCCTTAGACAGTAAAACAGAGACTCTTTCTTCATCACGATCATCTTTCCTTCTCTTTTCTATTTGGATTTTTGAAGATCAATTTGAGGATTTAAGCAAGGAGATCAAGTTTTGAAGCTTAGGACCTTAGTTTAACAATTGAAGCGGATTCAATTCGAGTTTGAGGTAAGGCTTCAGCCATTGTTTTTCTGGTTTGCTATGTTTTTAAGTTAGTTTGAAGTTTAAGGTTTTGATTTTACAAGTGGCTATTTGAGGTGGTTTTAAATTGTTCAAAGCTTGGGTTTTGATGAGGTTGAGGTATTGATGAGGGTTTTGGGTTAAATTAGAAGTTTGGTTGGTGTTTAGGTTGGTTTTTAAAGCTTGGTTTTCAGGGGAAAACGCAGGGGAGAAGACCAGAAAAAATCTGGTTTGTCGAGCAGGCGCCCCAGTGCTAGGCAGGGGCGAGCAAGGGTGCTCTCTCATTTGGGGCAGCGCCCCAGCACTACCCAAGAGCACCCCAACACTAGGTCTATTTTAGCAAGACCCAATTTTAGGGATTGGGAGGACTTTAGGGGCTCAGGTGATGGTTCCACCACCCCGTTTGGGTGGATTGGAAGTCCCGAGGGCTCGGTAGTGGCCCCAAGATCGGGGTATTAGATCATGAACCTTTTATTGAGTTATTTTATTAATGGAATTACATATTTGGTTATGACTAGGTGACTGCTCAGGATATTAAGGACCGATCGTTCTCAAGGGTTGTTCTTAAATTATTTCACGCTCGAACTAGAGGTAAGAAAACTGCACCCAGTATGTGACATGCATGGTTATTGATGAGGCATGTTGAGTGATCTATATGTGGACATTGATTGCATATTAAATGCTTAGCAGTCTTGCTTACATGTGAGTGGTACTAACTTATTAGTCAGAATCGACAATGGTGTCAGTATTGATTGTGAAGCTGTGACTTATTAGTCAAGTTCGGCAGTAGTACTAAGCACTAGTCGTATGGAATTGACCTATGAGTCAAGAATGGTATTAGCATGTTTAACGCAATCCAAAAATATTAGATTTAATCGACATAAGTATTATCATCATATCCATGAAACGCTTGACCGACCTTAAGTTTAATGAAAACAAAAGCACTTGTCTAGTCTAAAGGCTAGTTACTTAGAGCTAGGGCCAAAAGGCTCTGGTGACTGTAACGTCACATGGCTTAGGGTACGGAGCCCAAGTTTGTGACTTATTAGTTACTTATCTTATTCAAGTTCGTGACTTATGAGTTACTTATCTGGTTCAAGTTCGTGACTCCATAGTCACTTATCAGGTTACGGTGTGGAACCCAAGTTCGTGACTCCTTAGTCACTTATATGATTGGGCAGCAAGCCCCAGCATGATTACAAGAATCATTATCGATATTTACCTATCTGATTGGGCTGGAAGCCCAGTATGATTATCAGAATAATTTATTGATATTGTATACATGCAGTAATGAGTTTTCTTGTTGAGCCTTGGCTCACGGGTGCTATGTGGAGCAGGTAAAGGGAAAGAAAAGCTCACCCAGCCTTGAGTGGAGAGCTTAGGTGGCGATGTGTACATATGCGGCCGCTTGACCAACACGGCCAAGGTGTTTCTTGGAGGAACTAGGGGTTAACCCTATTTTTGCCGCTTAGGTCGGCAAGTTGTAATTTTTATACTCTAATGACCATTTTTTATTGTAAACACTTTTATGGGCCCACGTACAGTTTTATGTTTTAAATAACATATATCCATTTCTTTTGGTTGAGATCTTTCACCTTAGCCTATTAATAACACCTAGATGCACGTTTATAACCAAATGACTCGTTTAGCGAGTTAAGCATTGTTTAAAGTTCACAGTAACGGTCTTGGAGTAACCAGGGTGTTACAATCCTCTTCCCTTTTCTTCCTTTCCTTGATCACTTCTTGAGTATTGTAATCCTTTGGAGCATCCAACGTCTTCTAGTATTTGTCAAGGATGTAGTGAACCTTCAATGTTGTGAGGAGGAACTTGATCTTGTCTTGCCATTTTACAAAGTTTGAGCCATCGAATCTATTTAGTCTCACTAGATCTTGAGACATTAATTTGAGGGCTGAGATTAAGAAGCTTTCTTCCATAGCCTTGGTTAGTAGAAAAACCTTAGAGATAGACAAACTTTGATACAAAACTTAGGTATAGAAGTGGAGATTTTTTATTTTTTGGGCATTGAGGCTATAACCTTAGTTTTGTATGTTACAACTCAAAGCTATAAACAATGTTAATCTAAACTGTAATGGAAAAAAAAATTAGAAAGAACATAACACAAATAAACAAGTGGTATAATTGACCTTTATTGTTTAATAACCTTGTTACATAAAATCACAAGTCTATGATTTTATGTAAACCACAAAATGTAACAAATGCTTAACACAAATAAAGATTTGTTGTCCAAAACTCTCTATTCCTAGCCTCCTGCATGAGATTTCTTGAAGCTAGTACAATAGAATGAGATTAGGATTCACAAGCCTTGAATCTTCATGCAAGTAAAGCTTTCTTGATGAGGATCTTAAAGAAAACTAGTAATCTTGAAAGCTAGAGAGAGAGGGGGGGCAATTTTAGAGGGAGTGAGAGAGGTGAGTGATCAATTTCCCATTTAACTTAAATTATCCCTTTATATACTATAGGACCCTCATTAGACTCAATGTAATTAGAGCATTTTAATTTTAATTTTGGTGCCAAAAACATGTCACTATATGATCCCGTACAGAGGGCCCAAGCGATGCGTCGCCTGCAACCAAGTGATGCATCCCCTAGAAGCAGGTGATGCCTCACATTGAGTAGTCTTTTCAAAGATGAGCGATGCATCACCTCCTAGAGGCGACGCAACGTCGATCCCTCTAACTTGGCGCTCCAAAATATGTCTAAAAACATCCACAAATACTCCCAAACATTTTGGGTTCTCTTATATACTCGAAAGAAACACTTTGGACCCAAAAGGATGATTTATAAATGCCTATACAGAAAGTCAACTCTCACATGTTGACTTTATTGAAACCGTTATGGTTCTTGCACCTCTTCATGCCTAACCAATTTTACCATGTATTTAACCAATCTTAATAAGCATATTGTCTTGCATTGATGCAACGAGGCCATGGCATATCGCATGGGCCTTTGGGCTAACTCAATGGAATCTTGCATGGACGCTTGTAGGTGAGGCATGGCCTCTCGCAAGGACGCAGGGAAGCCATGGAGTTTTGCATCACGAAGCAAGGCAAGACGCTAGGCAGGAGGCAATGGGTGTACACCGAGACATTGGGGCACAACGCATCAAGTGTGCGTGCGAGGTTATAATGCCCTAGATAGCCAAGACTATTATACTGTGTATTTTAAATAGTGCAGGACTTCTAATCAATTCGTTTTGACATAAACGTGTTCTAACGTACTTGTCAAATTAGGGATAACAGATTTTTATCATAAAATAATTGACATTCTTTAAAATAAGAGCTTGTACATGGGATCCCAAAAATGGTGTTTACAAGGCAATTGGAACCCTCAAAATGATTACTACATAAGTCAACCTAAGTGGACAAGTACAATTTGGTTCTAGTTCCTGTGGAACCCTCGACCGTGGCAGTCGAGCAGCTGCTGATGTACACGCTGCCCCTAAAGCTCTCCAACTCACAGCTGGTCCAGCTTTCCTTTTCCCTCACCTGCACCACATACCATCCATGAGCCAAGGCTCAGCAAGAAAACTTAATTCAACAAGCACAAATAAGCAACAGTAAATGCACAACAAAACTTTGGTCAATAAGCTCAATCAACAACTGGATATGAGAAATAAGCTTAATAATAATATTCAGCTCAGCAAACACATAAACCAATCACGTCAATCAATACAATTAGTTAAGTGCAAACAATACTTCTGTTTATTCAATAAAGTTCAGGCCCGATGACCTTAGGCTGAGTCCTCTAGTCTTATAGCCGACCCCGACACTCTTAGTTCGAGCTGTGTTTCGCACGCTTGCTATCGGCCCCTGGCACCCTTAGGCCGACCTTTAAGTAGATATATTCACAAATACACATTGCACAACAAGTAGTCGAAGGCAGCATATACGAGCATGCCTATCCAGATATTCTCATATATAGATATATACACATTCATAATATGTTAGTTAATAGAGGTCTAAGCCCCATCCAAAACCCGGTTCCAGTTTTCTTACCTCGAGCCCCGAGCAGCAAGTGTGAGACAGTCACGAGCACAATCATCAGCCTTGAGCCTTAGCGGTAACCCTATTCACAAGGCAATAATGGATAACCATTAAAACTTAAACCAATTAAAAACCCCAAAATAACATACTAGTCTTTGGAACCTCGAATTCTACTAAATTGGGTAGTAGAATCCTTCCCGAGAACTTAGGTATGAGTTCCCGAGCCTAAAAACCCTTAATTGTCCAATGTCCCCTATTTGATTCGCGGCCCATCCCCCTAAGGTCGTGGTGCGCTACAAGTCAGAGAGCCCCAAAGCTCTCTTCTAGGGGATGCGGGCTGCAGCGCGCCTCAACTGCGCCCTGGCGCCTGAGCAAAATTCAGAGGCTCCGAGCCTTTTTGCACACACAGGTCGCGTCTCGCTAAATGTATGAGAGCCCTGAGTTTCTCTTCTAGGGGATGCGGGTCGTGGCGTGCCTCAACCTGTAATGCAGCGCCTGGCAAAATTCAGAGGCTCCTAGCCTCTTCTCACACACGAGTCGCGATGCCTGAAGAATAGGGTCGCGGCTCGAGCCCGAAACCCAGAAAAACGTGCATATTTTCACTATGTTTACTCCAAACCAAATTCAGCAAAATTCCTTGAAAATATGAACTAAAACTAAAATTGAGTCTAGGACTCTTAACAACACAACTTAGGCATTATAACTACTTAAAAACCAACCACAAATCTCACCCCAATTCAGCAATTAAAGTGAACCTTAAGATCCAGCCAAAACCTATCCTAGCAATAGAATTCACAAAGAAATCAGGTCATGAAGCTTACCTCAGAAGTGATTTCAACATTGAACTGATCCCCAAGTTGTCCTAGCTCCAATTCTCAACTTGAATCCACAAATTCTCCTTTCCCATAAGATTAAACCCACCAAGGCACCAAGAAGAGGAGAGAAAACGAGGAAGAGACATAGTTGAGAGATTTCAGGGGAGAACTAAGTGGCTTCTAGTGTTTTCCTAAGGTTTATCCCATATCACAAAAGACAAAAACATCCTTAACCTTATCCTTAGCCTTTCTAAAACCACCAAGGGCAAAAACATCTTCGCGCCCATTTTCCTGCTAAACCTTAAGTAGCCCCATAGATTCTAAACTATTCTCGACACGCCCAATTAATCACCAAATAATTATCCATTACCCGATAAATCCAAAAATATACGTTAAATTTCCCAAAATACCCCTAGGCTCACCTCGAGCCGGGTATTACACCTTTTTGTGACTATTATGCTAATCTGCTCACTTGGATCGCCTTAAGCCGAATACTGCAAATATATCCACATAATAATGTGGTCTCAATCATTTAACACATATAATCACATTTATGCCCTCATGGGCAAAAATCATAAATATGCCTTTTTTAACAAGAACGGGCCCACATGCACATTCAATGCTAATAAAAATGCATATGTATTCATACTATCATATAAATCATGTCCCTCATATAGGTTGTCCTCACTGGCAGAAAGTGAGTTGACTTGGTGTATCTGTCTACTATCACCCAAACTGAGTCATGTTGCCCCACGGTCCTGGGCAAACCTCCTACAAAATCCATAACAACCCTGCTAGCCACTTGTGTTCAGCCTTCACCTGCTGATAGGTTAAACACTTTGCCACGTAATCGATGATGTCCTTCATCCCAGGCCACCAGTACAACGACCGTACATCCTATTACATCTTAGTGGTGCCCAGATCTAGTGAGTATAGTGTAGTATGAGCTTCATCGAGAATCTCTCATCTGATACTCGTATCCATCAGAACACAGATTAGATCCTTATATCTCAGCAAACCCGTCTCCGAAATGGAATGATCCTTAGCTACTCTAGTTAGGACATCCCCTCTAATCTCCTGCAATAGTGTATCACTCATATGGCCCTCTTTTATCCTTTCCAAGAGGGTAGACTATAAAGTAATATTTGCCAACTGGCCCAATACCAATTCTATCCTCGCTCTGGTCATCTCTTCTGCCAATTCCTTCGATATCTGCTTCGAGCTAAACAACTGCCCTTAGCCCCTCCGGCTCAAAGTATCTACCACTACATTGCCTTTTCCCGTGAGATAAAGGATGTCACAGTCATAATCCTTCACCAACTCCAGCCAACACCTATGTCTCATATTTAGGACCTTCTGGGTGGAGAAATACTTCAAACTCTTATGATCGGTTTATTTCTCGCACTTCTCTCCACACAAATAATGATGCCACTCTTTAGTGCGAATACCACTACTGCTTGCTCCAAATCATGGGTAGGGTATCGTTGCTCATATTCCTTTATCTTTCACGACACGTAGACAATAACCTTCCCACTCTACATCAACACACATCCTAACCCCTGTCTCGACGCGTCGCAATACCCTACAAACTTGTCCCCATCTGAAGGAAGACTCAACACTAGAGCAATAATCATTTGTCGCTTCCATTCCTAGAAACTACCTTCACAATTTTCTGACCATGTGAACCTTAGATTCTTCCGCATCAACTCAGCCAATGGTGTGGCATTCTTCGAAAACCCTTCCACGAACCATCTGTAATGTCCTGCGAACCCAAGGAAACTCCTAACTTCCAAGGCGTTCCTTGGCCTCGGCCATTCCCTAACTTTTTCTACCTTGGCTAGATCTACTTTAATCCCGTCTCACTACTATAAAAAAGGCTTTTCTCTGCAGTTTTTTTACTTAATACACTACGGTTTTCAAGAGTATTGAAAAAGCGTAGTGTATTCAACCGCAGAGAAAAGTGGTACGCTAACCGCGGAGATAAACCACATCTTTCTCTGTGGTTGGCTTATCACAATCACAGAGAAAGGTTGCTTTTCTTCGCAATTGGCTTATCACAACCACAGAGAAAGCCTTGTAATAAAAAAAATAATTTTCAATTTCGATTATATAATTATTTTGAATTCTGATTATATATATATATATTTCCAAAATTATAACCTAGCCTTTTTAATAAAAAAATTAATTTTCAATCTCAATTATATATAATTATTTTCAATAGTATAACGTAATTTGTTAAATTGATTTATATACATTTCATAACTAATACAAAATAACTGGCTAATGAATCAATGACTTTAATATTTCTAACCAATAAGTTAGCACTTTAATCTTACATACATATGAAAACTTAGATTTCATAAATAAATGGCATTAATCTTGCTAACCAATCAGGTTGTAGTGGTAGTAGATCCTCTTTCACATTGTATTCTTTTTTGTCAAACCACTGCAAAATTGAAAAGTTAATATAGATTAGATAATTAAATACTATATCTAGTTTTTCTTAAGCAAAAAAGAGATTAAAATATAACATACTTTCTTCTTGATAACTTCTGCTGGATTCAGTGCATTTACAAGATCATAAATGTATTTTACTACATAATAACCTCTTTCATGACTTTCTGGTTGTTTTGGACAAGAACCTCTCAGCAATTTTGTAAATGTGTCGATGTATTCATTTTCCAAACATTGTACGTATGCTCTACAAAAATTAAAATTAATTAAATACATATTATATTCCAAACTTTTAAAAATTAACAATGCATACATTACAATTGAAGAACTTACTTTTCCATAACCTCCTTAATTATTGGTGGAGATTTATGATTTTTTAAAGGGTCCAAAATTATGGTCATCCCCCGCATCATCACGAGCACCAACATACAATGTCGACTAAAACAATAATAAATTATGATTATTATAAGATTAAAATTCAATCATAGTAGTGATAATATTTAAGTAGTCCGTTCTTACTCAACAATCCAAGGAATGAAATATATTTGGCTTCGTCTATCCATAGTCATCATCCATTTGGCTATAAGATCCACCTTCTAATTTTTACTTTCATCATTGCCAATAGAAAGATGTACGGTGTAGAAAAGTTTGTATAATTGTCATGAATTTGGGTGCATGCTTTCCCAAATGCATCTGTAGAATCAATCATTCATATTACATTTTCAATTAATAAATTAATATCGTCAAAAAAAATTGGCCAGAGTTTCCTCTGTTTCTATAGCATATCCAAAATTATTAGTACCTATAAATTCAATTCAAACAAACATGTACAATAAACAACATGCATGTTCTCAACCATAAGCCACCGCAACACACAAAATTCGTAGAACCTACTTCACTAAGACACACATGTTCCCAACCTTCTATTATCTGCGCAGCACACAGTTTCATCTCAGAACTTACTTCACTACGGATGAATATCTAATATATTCAAACTCCTCTAATAGTTTGTAATAACATAACGAATGGAGTTCAATTTGAATTAATACATACCTCATACCAAACAGCATAGCTGAGGATCCAATATTATCCATGGAGGCTGCTTGATAAATGTCTTCCGAAGTGATGAAGATAGCCTTGCGTTCTCCTATAAACTCCGGGACAACGGGAACTTGTACAACCCCATCTATTCTTTTAATGGAATAATACTCCTTCACTATAAATTTTAGACTAAGATCAATTTTGTCCCATTGGTTAATAGTTAACCAGTTTGAAGGTTTTGGTTGAGCTATTTTAGCGGAGATGACTACGTGAGATCCAATTGATGATAAATGTGGGCTTGGTGATAGGGATTTATGTTTAGATGAAGATGGACCCTACATAATATCATTTAACATATCAATCTAGTGTACCCATTTAAAAATAAAATTTAAATATCTAAGCAAATAATTTTATACCTGACAAGTCACAATTAAATTTTTTCGCCAAGGTAGGAATGTCTCTCATGCGTCCCCAACATATCGTATGTTACTAAAGGGAATAGGAATCTCAGCTTCTTCTTGTAAGACATCTATAAGACAAACCCTCACAACTGAATCATCAACTACATTTCCATGGATGGTAATTTGACTACCCATGTTTGGTACAATGATTACACCCTTAGCCACTACATTATCAATTTTATCAGAACATAAATGAGCTTCATAGCTCGGCGGTGGCAGAGACTCATAAATTGATGATCCATCATCTTCATCAAAATGATAGTCTTCGGTTTGATGAAAATGATCATCTGCGTTGGGGGCAGGTCGATAGACTTCATCACTTCTATTCTCATAATATTGTCCCTCATCAAATTGTCCTTCATCATAGTATCCACACTCATCATTTTCCACATTATATTCCTCATTTTGAGCTAATTCCTCTTCTTTCCTAAATTTATGTCTTTTCAGCTCTTTAATCTCAGCTTTTAGTCGTGCAATCTTCTATTTTGCAGTCATTGTTTTATGTTTTTTTCCAAATATTTTGGAAACGGTCGCAGTGAACCTACAAAATAATCAATAAAGTCCATCAATAAATCAATCTAAATAATTCTTAAAAGATAACAACTATTATAAAGTATCATACCTGCCAGCTCAAACATGACCTGGGTGTTCTAGTGTCCCTAATGCTTGAGTCAAGATGTCATCTCGACCCTGAGCTGTAATTTCGCCACGACTCAATTTTTCTTTGACGTCCTCCTACACAAGATATTGTTTGGTTAAATTAGTGTATATAAATAAAATCAATATATTAATTATAAAATCGTAGAAAACTTACTATCTTTTTGGCAATTTTTCGGTCCAGCTCTGTCAATAGAACTTTACTTTTTTCACGCGATCTAACCCAAACTTGATTTTGAATATTTTTTTCACGCGATTTTGAATATTTCGTTCTTTTTTCTACAATGTACAAGATAATTATAATTATATGTTGCGATAATATCAACTATTATTTAAACTTTAATATTAATTATACTTACCAAATCTTCTCTTATATTAGCCATTCCTCTACGAGAGGTTCGATGCCTTGATTTCATTAGTAATGCACGTGCTTTTTGTTCTTGATGCACTTTTTGAAACTCTGGACTTAGATGACTAGATACAAATTTTAACCATTCTCTCTCGTCAAGTATATCGCTATACTTCTTCGGGAGAGATTTGAGTTCTCCCATCATACCCATTTCAGCCAAAGGGTTGATGTACTCGGTAGTGAGTTCACTTTTAAAATCTCTCATTATTTGACCAGCTTTTTTCAAAGTCTCACGTTTGAAGGTTTGAGGAATGTTGTCACCACCCTGAGAATATAACTAAGAAAAGTAATTATTAAAGTTGGATATCACACAGAAATAAATAAATATAATAATGATAATTTCTTACAATGATATCCTCCCATAGACCGTCTTTCAAATCTTGTGGGACCTTCCTCCAATCACCTGAATTGATAGAAATCGTGGCTCGTACTCTAGATCCAAGATATGATATCATGATTGTATACACATCACCTATTGGTTGTCCCAAATTGTTCCATTCAAGATTTTTCTTGATTCCTTTGGCTTTTTGTTGGGTCATGTAACTCATTCTTGTTTTACCACGACCCTGATGTTTCTCATTGTCATCTCTTTTATCTGCCATCTGCAACACACAAATAAATAATCACAAGTGTTAATGCATTATACAAATAAATAATCACAAGTGTTAATGCATTATAAAAATAAATAATCACAAGTATTAATGAATTATATAACTTACTAAACATGTTTTCTTCTTTTTCTTATTTTATTCTTCGTCGATTCACAATCAACCCATATTCCTTCTTCGATGTCATTTCTAAGATAATCACGATCATCGGTATCGCTATCACTATCATTATCATTATCCTGAATATTCTTAACTTGTTCATGTATCGGTTGTCCAACAATGAAACAGTCATGATATAAATCATAATTTTCATCGTAATCTTCTTTTTTTGAGAACTTCTGCTCGGGCTGATAAAATGATGGACCATTTATCATTAACTAGATCAAGTATATAAAACACTTGTTTTGCTTGGGCATCCATGATAAAAGGATCGTTCTTGCTTCAATCAACCAGAGTGAATCCAAGTTTGCAGTTTTAACTCCAGTATTGTTGTCTACCACTACTACAAAAAAGACTTTTTAGGACTAGCATTGCGAGTCCTACAAAAGTTTTTAGGACTCACGGTACGCGAGTCCTCTATTTGAGAGCCTTAAAAACTGAAGATTTTAGGACTCGCAACGCGAGTCCTAAAAAGTTTTCACTACTACAAAAAAAAAATACTTTTTAGGACTCACAATGTGTGTCCTAAAAAATTTAGTTGAGTACCTTTTAATTAATTATAATTTTATTTTATAAATCAATATTTAGGTAAATGCACAAATTTTTTTTAAATCCCACTATTGGCTAATGACTAATAAATATAAAAGTATATATTTAAAATATATATTATAGAAAATTTTAAAAACATTACTATGATTAAATGAATAAATACAGTACATATAAACAAAATCAAAGCATGAATATACAATCTAATACAAAATTAGAAATACAAAACCAGAAATACATAAGCAATGAAGATTCAATCTAATACAAACACAACACAAAACAGAAATAAATCAACAACAACAAAATGAGAGATTGTATATATTTTTTTAAAATGAAGACCCAAGACTGCCCTTGTTAGCCACCACTGCCGCGAGCTACAGTCGCTGCTAGCCACCTCTGCGAGCCACCTCCGTGCGAGCCACCGTTGCTGTAGAGTCCAAGAACTTTACTTAGCTAGTTAGATAGTAGTATTATAGTATTAATAGTATTATCTTTATGACTGTGGATTATTGGTTCAGACCGGGAATTATTTGGACACTCATAGTAGTACTTATAGATTTCCTAAGTTTAACCTATAGTTTAAGAATATTAATTTTAACCTAAGGTTTGATTAATATGACTAATATTAAGGATAATATTTATTATACAATAAGAACCAATAGGATTTTAAGCACATGTTATGTATGGGTGATTAAGGATTAAGTATTTTGAGGATTAAATTTAATAAGAGTAAAGTTTGAATGCTCTAAGGTCAGTCAGCAGCTTTGAATACGTTTGAGGGCTTAGTCAAGGCTGTTTACTCAATTTGAATTAAGCTAAAAATGTGTAATTTCGTGTTTAAATAATCAGCGTATGCCGATATATCGCAGCTATAGGGGGCGATATATCGCAGCACGTAGATACGGAAAACACGAAACGATGCACGTTTGCCTCGGGCATAATGGTCCAGGCGATATATCGCCTCCTTCAGCATATTTTAAATGTTTTTGAATTCGTTTTCCATTCAACCATTCAACCTCTTGATAAGTCCAGCACCTTTTTGAACGAGTCTTCAGCCTCTGCTGAATGATTATTCAAATTATTTTCACTTAAAAAGCCATTATTTTTATTCAAGTTAAATTAAGATCCTTTCATTCCTAAACTCTATAAATATGACCTAGTACCCAGCCATTATTCACCTTTTACTCTAAGTTCAGAGGCTGCAAGTTGCTAGGTGAGTGTGAGAGTATAAACACTTGGGTGGGGAAATCATAAGCTTGATCATCATAAGCTTATCAAACACTTGGGAAAGTAAGGATTTATAGTATTTCGGTTCTAGGTTTAGATTGGTCTTACAAGTCTTCAAGGTAACCCAAACTCTAGTTCGTTTCTGTACTTTTTCTTTAAAAGTTCTCATAGTCTTCTACTTATTCCAACCTTATTCTTATTTTGGTTAGGAAATCTAAGAACTCACACATAAGTTTTTGGTAAGTATTTTCTCAATGGTTTAGTCCTTCCATTCCTTTCAATTCTCTTCTCCCCGATACTCACTCTTTTTCAAATGGTTCTTAGGAGTGTTCCAAAGCCCCAACTCTGCCCTCTTATCCCGGTAATTTTGGTAAGGAAAATAGGATAGAATCTATATGTTATATACTTATGTTATCTTATGTTTTTATGTTATGAAATGTGTTATGATATGTATGTATGTAGGCTTGGGCATATGACCCATATGACTAACAAGCCCCAAACAGATTATGGGCATCTGACCTACTTAGCTAGTAGGACCCCACTAATCTAATGGGCATATGACTTGTTTAGTCTATGGGACCCCAAGTAATAATGGTCATTATAGTATGTGTATGATATAAGTGTTATGTTATGTTTTTATGTTTCTTATGAAATTTATGTTTATGAACTATGTGTTAGATTTTCCTTGCTGGGCATTAGGCTCATTCCTTTTTGTTTATATGTGCAGGAAAATAGTCTTAGTGGCGGGAAAGGTTCTTGGAAGCTTGGAGAATGTGTATTGAGGTTGAATGGATTCAAGAGCCGAGCGTTACGATTCGAGGATGTAGTTTTGTTTTCATGGTTTTTACATGTATTTTTCCGCACTTGTTATGTAATTCCTTTTTATTTTAAACTATGTTTTGTTTTGTTTTTCAACAATGGGATCCCATATCCTAACCTAAATTTTATGTAAGTTTAACTCTTATTTTTACAAGTTTCTTAATAAAAGTTATGGTATTTTTACTTGTAAGTTTTATTAAGGATTAGTATGTATAGTTTTCGTTAATGGTCCAAAAGTCTAAAGTAGTTGGGTCATTACAGTTGCAGCGAGCCACCTCCGTGAGCCACTATTGCAGCGAGCCCTTAACCCCTCGTGAGCCACAGTTGCAGCAAGCCCCCACCAACCGTGAGCCTTCGTCCGCCACCACCGTGAGCCTTCATCCACCACCGCAAGCCTTCGTCCGCCACCAACGGTGAGCCTTCTTCCACCACCACAAGCCTTCATCCGCCACCACCGTGAGCCTTCGTCCACCACCGCAAGCCTTCATCCACCACCACCGTTGCCACCGGCGTGAGTAATGAAGGATGGGAAGCTAGTGAGAGAGAATGAGGAAGAAAGAAGATGGGAGGAGGAAGAGGATGAGATGGTGAGGCTGGCGGCTAGGGCTTCATTATTTAGAAAGAAAAAGATAAGGAGGGAGAGAGAGATATCACATGGAAAGAGGGAAGATGATGGGGTTTTAATAATAATAATAATGGGCTGTCTTTTTTTTTAGTATTTTTAATAATAATAATAATGGTAAATGGGCTGTTTATTTTTTAGTATTAAGGACTCCCAAAGTATGTCCTTAAAATTATTAAGTAAAACACCTATTTTTTAGCTCAGATTTTTTTAGGACTCGCATATTCTTTTAGGACACTCATTGCGAGTCCTAAAAGAGTATTAAGGACTCCCAAAGCAAGTCCTTAAAATTATTAAGTAAAACACTTATCTTTTAGCCCAGATTTTTTAGGACTCGCATATTCTTTTAGGACACTTATTGTGAGTCCTAAAAGAGTATTAAGGACTCCCAAAGCAAGTCCTTAAAATTATTCAGTAAAACACTTATTTTTATAGCCCATATTTTTTTAGGACTCGCATATTCTTTTAGGACACTCATTGCGAGTCCTAAATTGTGTTTTTTCAGGACTCTCAATGAGTGTCCAAAAACTCTATAAATATTTTTAAGGACTTGCATTTAGGTGCGTGTCCTAAAAAAGTGTCTCGTAAAGGGTATTTTGTTGTAGTGTACCCAAGAACATTTAAGAAGAGGAATACAAAATAATGAATAATCTAGCTCCCATATTTCTTCAACAATCCCATAGTATGTCATTGTGCCTAAAATTGGGTTATTATCTTTTGCATTGGCAAAATGTATAGCTTCTGCAACTATACTTACTCCACTATTTTGAACTAGCCGAGCATCATCTCTTGACTTAGTATGAAATCATTTCCCTTCGACAATGTAAGCTTGATGCTTTATTACATCAATGCTTGCTCCAAGAGATATGCGCTTCAACTCAGTCGACAGTCCATGCTTTTTTTCTCCCAACTTCATCAAAATTGTATTCTTCAGCCACTGGCCAAATGTTTTATTATGCTCATCTATAACCCATTTTTGTTTATTTTCAACCTTGTTTGGAATCATCGACTGTAATAACTCCATGTGATCACTGAAACATAAAAGAAATAACAAAAAGTCTAAACAACAAAAAGAAAATCACTACTCTAATATATATGATTGAAATATATTATCTACTTACATTATATATGATTGAATCTTAGGACTAGTTTGCAACACAACTAATTAAGTTTGATCTAATTCTGCCCTAGACACGGTGATCACTGTTCCGTTCCCTCGTAGTTATTTATCAACTCCATCTGAGTTATTTCGTGGTTTGATGTTCCGATTGCCTCAGCCCCACTCATGTATTCTGAGCAAAATTCTACTGCCTCTTTCGATATATAACATTCAACCATACTAGCTTCAGGACGATAATGATTATGCACATAACTTTTCAACACCTTCATACTCCTTTCAAATGGATACATCCATCTCGCCCAAACTGGTCCACACAACTTGGCTCCCCTTACTTGATGAACCATTAAATGTATCATAATGTCAAAGAAGGATGGTGGAAAAAAACATTTCAAGGTTGCATAGAGTTTCCACTATCTTACAATGTAATGCATCCAATTTTTTCATTTCTAATTCTTTTCCGCATAAATGATTGAAGAATATGCAAACATTCGTCAAGCAATCTCAAACTTTTTTTGGTAGTACTGACTGAATAGCAATCGAAAGTAATTGTTGCATCAACATATGACAATCATGTTATTTCATACCCATCAGCTTCAAATCTCCCATGGATACCAAGTTTCGAATGTTGGATGAATAGCCATCGGGCACTTTCATCTCTGCAAATGATTTACATACAACTTTTTTCTCTTCTCTGGACAACTTGAAACAAGCAGAAGGTAAATATGTGCATTTACCTTTCTGTTGAGGTGCTAAATTAGTTCGTATACCCATTTCAACAAGATCTAAACGACTAGTTAAACCATCCTTATTTTTACTGGGATTATCAAGTAATGTACCTATAATGCTTTCACACACATTTTTTTCTATATGCATGACATCCAAAAAATGTCGAACAAGTAAATCTTTCCAGTAAGGGAGACGAAAAAATTTGATTTCCTTTGAAAACATTCATTTACTTTCTTATTTTTCTGCATTTTTCCATACTTGAAATCAATTTTCTCTACTTCTTTAAGAATTTGTTGCCCTGAAAGTGGCAAAGGAGCAACACCTTGTTCTTTATCACCATCAAATGCTTTTTTTTTCCCTATAATGATGATTTAGGGGCAAATATCGTCTATGACCCATATAATAAATTTTGTGCCCATTCGACAAACGAATATCCCTTGTGTTAGTGCAACATATTGGACATCCCTGGTAACCTTTTATGCTTAACCCTGATAGATTACCATAAGCTGGGAAATCATTAGCAGTCCACAACAAAACAACTTTTAAGTTAAAGAATTCTTTCTTAAAACTGTCATATGCCTCAACACCATTTTCATATAAGTCTTTCAAATTATCAATTAATTGTGCCAAATAAATATCTATATCGTATCCCGGTTGTTTTGGGCCCGAAATCATTAACGTGAGCATCAAAAACTTTCTTCTCATCACTAACCACGAAGGAAGATTGTACATAACAAGGAAGACAGGCCACGAACTACGCCTACTGCTTAGAGATTTATGTGGATTTACACCATCAGCAGCTAGACCTAGACGAAGATGTCTTGCTTCAGTTTTAAATTCTGGATTTAAGTTATTAACTTTTTTCCAAGCCTGCAAATCTGTAGGATGTTGAATTTACCATCTTTCACTCGCCTAGTCTCATGCCATATTAAGTTTTCAGAGTGTTCTGCACTTCGATATAATCGCTTAAACCGCGGAATCAAAGCCAAGTACCACATCACTTTCTGAGGAATAAGTTTCCTAATCTCCTTACTCTTGTTAGGTTTGTAGCAGGGTGAATCACATTCTGGGCAAGTGTCCATGTCTGCATACTCTTTACGATATAACACACAATCATTCGGACATGCATGGATCTTCTCATACTTCAAGCATATGCAATTTAAAGTTTTCTTCACTTCATACGTAGACTCAGGGAAGCAATTATCGGATGGCAAAATCTCTTTAAAAGCAGCTAAAAATTTACTAATACATTTATCGCTAACTCCATTTTCTTCTTTTATGTTGTAAAATTTTACCATCGTTGGTAATCTTTGTTTCAGAAAACCATTGAATATTGGTTTATCTGCATCTCTAACCAACTTATTGAATTTTGAAGGATCATCAATAAACTCTTCTTGTGCTTCATCGAGCAATTCCATAGGATGATCGTCAAAATCACTATAACCCAAATCATCAATCCCTCACCTCCCGAATAGATATGGATTATTATTTTTGAATGATTCCCCGACAAAATACATGATTTTTTATCATGGTAATATTTCCTTTTGATCCATTACCACAATCTATACATGGACAATGAATTCTTTCTGGACCACTACAATTTGTTTGGAAAAATTCTAAAAATTGGTTGAATCCGTCTTGAAATTGTTGTGTTTCTCTATTCTCAAGAATCCATGACTTATCCATAATAATAATATCTACCTAATTCCTATGTCGATAATGAAAAGAAAATTAATATTGTAATTGAAAAAATTATGTTCAATTAATAAATTATAAAATGAAATGGGCAGAGTTTCATTTATTTCAATAATATATCCAAAATTCATATGCATTTACAATTTCAACATAAACAAAAACATAATTATCACATATTTTAACTTATAAAACATGTTCAATTAATATCATAAAAAAAAATGGGCTGAGTTTCCTCTGTATTTATAGCATATCCCAAGTTATATACCTATAAATTCACATCAAACAAAACATATAGCAAACAACATGCACGTTCTCAACCATAAGTCACCGCAACACACACAAAATTCGCAGAACCTACTTAACTAAGACACACATGTTATCAACCTTATGTTATCTCCGCAACACACAATTTTATCTCAGAACCTACTTCACTACGAATGAATATCTAATATATTCAAACTCCTCTAACAATAGTTTGTAAATATAAAAAATAAAAATAAAAAAATTAAGTAGTAATTATTACTCACCTTCAAAACTAATATTCAACAATTTCAGCACACCTCACACTTAAACAAATATTTCCTACAATAAAAAATTATACATTAGTAAATATATGGTAAATCAATTGATCCTAAAATAATATAATTAACAAAAATATACTTTAAAAAAATCATTACCTAAATAATGTAAATAACATTATTATAAATAAAATAATATAAAAATACCCTAAAACCGAAATATATATTAAAAAAATCAAGTTTTAGTGATCAATACATATTTTGAACAATGAAAATGTCTTCTAATCCTATATACACTTTTAAAAAATGTTAGAAAAAACTTTGAAAATAACCCTACAAACATACATTGAAACCCCATTAAACCCACTCAATATTTCTTCATTTTTACCCTAAAACGTCAAAATAAATCAATATTAAGTATATTTACATGATTTCAAGCTTTAATATGCAAGAAAATGAAAAAAAAAAACAAACTAAAATGGTCAAAATGGGGCTTACTCATGGCTGGGGACGGTGGTGGAGCCATGCGACTATGCCTCTGTCAAAAGGGAAAATGCGAAATGGGAGGGAGAAGGCAGGGTCTCGGCCAGATTAATGAAGGGGAGAGGTTTTCTCCACGGTTATATAGCTAAAACCGTGGAGAAAAGTCCCCACTTCAAACTTTTCACTGCGTTTTTTTTAAAACCGCAATAAAATAGGGCGCGGACATTAAATATAATATTTTCTACTCATTCAAACATTTTCTCTGCGCTTTTTATTTATTGTTGAAAAAGAACCGCAGAGAAAGCCTATATTTGTAATAGTGTCTCCAATGACAATATGTCCAAGGAATGTTACCTTTGGTAGCTAGAACTCACACTTCTTATATTGAGCATACAACTGGTGCTCCCTTAACCTCTGCAGTACCAATCGAAAATGTTGCTCATGCTCTGCCTCTGAATAAGGGTAAACCAAGATGTCATGGATGAAGACAATTACAAACTGGTCTAGGTAATTCTTGAACACCCTGCTCATCAGATCAATAAATGTTGCTGGGGCATTGGTCAATCCAAATGACAGGACCAAGAACTCGTAATGCCCATACTTTGTGCGGAAGGTCATCGTCAAAATATCCTCGTCCTTAATCCTCAAATTTTGATAACCTGATCGAAGATCAATCTTTGAGAATACTGTCTTACGCTGCAACTGATCGAACAGGTCGTCTATCCTCGGTAGTGGGTACTTGTTCTTGATAGTCAACTTGTTCAACTCCCTGTAGTCTATGCACATTCTCAGGGTCCCATCCTTCTTCTTCACAAACAAGACTGGAGCACCTCATGGTGAGGAGCTAGGTCTGCTAAATCCCAAGTCTAGTAGCTCCTGTAACTATATCTTCAACTCCTTCAACTCTACCGGAGCCATCCTACATGGTGCCCTCGACATTGGTTCTGTACCCGACGCTAATTCAATGATGAACTCGATCTCCCGGTGCAACGACAATCCCATAAAGTCCTCAAGGAATACATCCAAGAACTCACATACCAATCTAGTCTCCCCGGCCCACTGGTATGACCCTAGTGGTATCCACCACACTTGCTAGAAAACCTATACAATTTTCTCATAATAGGTCTCTGGCCCTCAATGCTGATTCCATGGGAATGCGAGGTCCATGCACAGTACCAACAAAAATGAAGGGTTCCTCACCCTTAGGATCAAAAGTCACCATCTTTTTCCTATAGTCTATAGTTTTCCAATATTTGACTAACCAATCCATCCCCAAAATCATGTCAAAGTCATCCATACCCAACTTAATCAAGTCTATTGATAGTTCCTTGTTGTTCACCAGCACTTGCAGTGCTCTAACCCATCTCCTTGAAACTACCAGTTCCCCTACAGGTAGTGTAGTCCCGAAACCCACAATATAATACTCACTAGGCCTACGCAAAATAATACTCTTTGCTAGAAACAAATGAATGTGTAGCACCAGAGTTAATTGATACAGTATATGAAGAGCCAGCGCTGGAAATTTGACCTGTCACCACAGAGGGACTAGCCTCATCCTCTGCCTAAGTCAAGGCAAACACTCGAGCTGGAGTCAAGCTTTCCACCTTCCCTGATTCTTCTTTCATCAAACTCGGCCAATCTTTCTTGAGTTGCCCAATCACCCCGCACATGTAACAGGCTTTCGCCCGGCATTCACTCAGATGGCGCTTCCTGCATCTAGCACTCTCTAGGTAGCTTCTCCATGTCGCATCACCACCCTGGCAGCAACCCTAAACACCCCGACCCTTCCTATCAGGACCAACAGTGGTCGAGGTGTCAGGGTCTTCCTCTTCTGATCACTGGGGCCTCCGCCCCTTCCAGATTCTGAAAGTGGAGGCATTGCCCTCCAAACATCCTATCTCGCAGTGCTCTCCCGCCATATCTTATTTTCTATCTCCTCAACTCTAAGGGCCTTCTCAATCCCCTTTGTATAAGCTGTCTCCTCAAGTACTGATGTGATCCACAAATCTCGGGCAATCATAGCATTCAACCCTCGATCAAACCTGTCCTACCTAGCTGTTTTTGTATGGCACTAGATCAGGTGCAAACCTCGATACTATGTCAAATTTCAAGGCATACTCAGTAACTGGCATGATTCCCTATACCATACTGATGAACTCATTCACATTTTTCGCCCTAACGACAATGTTGTAGTATTTATGGTTAAACAAATCTCTAAACTCATCCCAACTAATATTAGAAACATCTTGAGTCTGGGATGCCACCTCCCACCAAATACGGGCATCATCTCGAAATGTGTAAGTGGCATAGGCCACCCTATCATTACCTATGACCCCCATGAAGTCTAGGATGGAGGTGATTAGACGCATCCACTGCTCAGCCTTAAATGGATCTGGTCCTCCCTCGAAGATTGGAGGATGCTGCTTCCTAAACCTTTCATATAGTGGCTCCCACCTACTCCCAATCTCACGCGGCTGTACTACTGGTGCCACAACAGGTGGCAAGTCAGGTGTAGCACTCCTTGGCAGAGCCTACTGCCTCAGAAGATGAATCTCTTCTTCATGACTATGAAGTCTAGCTTGCATATCAGCAAGCAATTGCTGCAAGTTCTTAGGAACTGGCAGAGGGTTCTTGCCCTGATCATCATCTCTAGCCTCAATCTCGATGTCGGCTAGTCGAATTGATCACCTTTGAGGCATAACTCTCCAAGATTATCTGCAATCAATGACTCGGGTGATCAAGAAATGATAATAGGTTTATAATTTCCCCATGGTCTAACGTCGATACTCAAGCAACAATATACAATTATAATGCAAATAGGCATTTTAACAATCATTCACATACAGTAGCAATGCTAATAAGCATGCCTTATATTATTCACATAACAGTCAAGGGCCAAGCCGTACTAGTATATCTCATGTTTCCTAATAAACATGTTGATAAGACATTTATATTTCATTTAAACAATTACACATGTAATCACATATACGGTTACCAAACCCTGACTCAAGCTTGTCTTTAGAGGCAAGTGTACATGCCCAGCCAGTCTACAGGAACCCTTAAACCTAGTTGTAATGCCCTAGATAGCCAAGACCATTACACTATGCATTTAAAATAGTGCAAGACTTGCTAATCAAGTTGTTTAGACATAAACGTGTTACTAAGGTAATTTTTGAATTAAGGTTAAGATATTTTGATAATAAAATAGTTGGCTTTCATCAAAATAAAAGCTGGTACATGGGAACCCAAAAATAGTGTTTACAAGGCAATCACAACCCTCAAATTGATTACAACAAAAGCCAACCTAAGTGGCAAAATACAATTTGGTTCTACTTCCTGTGTAACCCTCGTCCATGGCAGTCGAGCAACTGTTGATGTACACACCTCCCCTAAAGCTCTCCAACTCACAGCTGGTCCATCTCTCCCTTTCCCTTACCTGCACCACATACAACCTGTGAACCAATGATCAGAAATAAAACTTAATTCAACAAGCACAAATAAGCAACAGTAAATGAACCGTAAAACATAGGTAAATAAGCTCAATCAACAGCTAGATATAAGAAATAAGCTTAACAATAATATCCAGCTCAGCAAATACATAAACCAATCACGTCAGTCAATACAATTAGTTAAGTGAAAACAACGCTTCTGTTTATTGTATAATGTTCAGGCTCGACGCCATTAGGCAAAGTCATCTAGTCTTATAGCTTACCCCAGCACCCTTAGGTCGGGCTGCATTCTGTACACTTGCTATCGGCCCCCGATACCCTTAGGTCGGCCTTTAAACAAATATAATCACAAATACACATACCACAACAAGAAATCGAAGGTAGCATATACAAGCATGCCTATCTAGATATTCTCATATACATATATACACACAATCAAAATACGTTCGTTAACAGGGGTCTATGCCCCATCCACCATGCTAGTGTAGTTTTCTTACCTCGAGTCTTGAGCTACATGTGTGAGACGGTCTCGAGCACGTTCCTCAACACTGAGCCTTAGCGGTAACCCTAGTCACAAGGTGATAATGGATAACAATTAAAACATAAACAAATTAAAACCCCATAATAACATACCAGTCTCTGAAACCTCGAATTCTACTTAACTAGGTGGTAGAATCCTTCCTGTGCACTTAGGTTTGAGTTCTCGAGGCTAAAAACCCTTAATTGACCAATGTCCCCTATTTGAGCTGCGACCCAGCCCCTCAGAGGCGCAGCGCTCTACAAGTCAGGGAGCCCCGAGGCTCTCTTCTGGGTATGCAGGCCGCGACGTGCCTCAACCTGCACCGCGACACCTTGGCAAAATTTAGTGGCTCCCAGCCTCTTCGTACACATGGACCACAACACCTAAAAAACAGGGCCACGGCTTGAGCCCAAAACCCAGAAAAAACTGCTTATTTTCACTACATTTTCTCCAAACAAAATTGAGCAAAATTCCTTGTAACCTTGAACTAAAACTAAAATTGAGTTTAGGAATCTTAACAACACATCTTAGGCATTATAACTACCCAAAAACCAACCACAAATCTCACCCTAATTCAACAATTAAAGCTAGCCTTAAAACCCAAAGAAAACCTATCCTAACAGCAAAATTCACAAAGAAATTAGGTCATTAAGCTTACCTTTGGAGTGATTTCAACCTCGAACTGATCTCCAAGTAGTCTTTGCTCCAATTCTCAGCTTGAATCCCCGAATTCCCAATCTCTTCCCTTCCCATTTGATCAAACCCAACAGGTGCCAAGAAGATGAGAGAAAATTAGGGAGAGAGAGAGCTGAGAGACTTCAGGGGAGAACTAAGTGGATTATAGTGTTTTCCTAAGGTTTAACCCATATCACAAAGACAAAAATGCCCTTAACCTTATCCTTAGCCTTTCTTCCACAACCAAGGGCAAAACTATCTATGCCACCATTTTCTCGCTAAACCTCAAGTAGCTCCATAGATTCTCAACTATTCCCGGCACGCCCAATTAATGACCAAATAATTACCCGTTACCCGATAAATCGAAGATGTACGTTAATTTTCCCGAAATACCCCTAGGCGCACCCCGAGCCGGACATTAGACCCTGTTGTGACTAGTCCGCTAATCAGCTCACTTAGATCGCCTCGAGCCAAATACTGCAAATATATCCACATAATATGGTGGTCTCAATCATTTAACACATATAATCACATTTATGCCTTCATTGGCCAAAATCACAAATATGTCATTTTTAACAAGAACAAGCCCACATGCATATATATTCATATTATCATATAAATCATGTATGCCACATAGTCACACATTTAATTAATTAATTTCACACATATGTCCAATTAGGCCCTCCAGGCACACTAATCAAGGCACTAAGCCTTGTTATCATTTTTTGGACGTTACAGAGGCAGTGGGGCGCAAGGTGTCACGGGCTGGCTATTTGGGTACTCCAAGTAGACGGAATGTGCGACACTTGCAGACACTTCAAGCTTGCAAGTCAGCCTACAACACACACCTGCAGGCAAACAAACTCAGTGGTTAGCCACATACACATCTCGGACATGCAACGGGCAATAACGAAGTATGAGCAAGTACAAAGCAAGTCATTCCTGGGAACACCCACACAACACAAAGCACACAACAAGGCAAGTGGCACACAATGGCCCAACGAATATAACAAACAAGTAACACATAGGCAACAAAGGAGCATACAAGGGCAAGTATGGATAAACATCGTTTTATTAATATATAGCCTTGATAGGGCAAGGGAGTACACAGCTTTGGCCCCTATCTGCTGATGGCCATGGTGCTTCCCTAAGTCACCAGGCCACCTCCCCCTAAGGAGCCTTCTAGGGATATAAGGTCTTCCCAGTAACATATATGATTTTTTTCTAGGAGACACATGCATAATTACAAAACTGCCACTACCCTATCCCATGAGGTTGGTTGGTGCAAGACTTGACTAATGATCAAGCACCAAGGCATGCTCACTTACAAAATGGCCCCATGTGGATGCGCTAAAGGGGCAGCATGCCACACTCTCCCCCACTCAATTCTTCGGCGTCCTCGACGAAGTAGATTGTAGATCTTCAATCTTCTGCGTGAGCTTCTCCAAGTCTTCTTCCCTTTCCCAGCTGATCTCGTTATCTACGAGCCCCTTCCATTTTACCAGATACTCTTTATGCTTTTTATGGTCTGTGGTGACCGTCCTTTCTGCCAGGATTTCTTCAGGTTGACGCTTGCTCCTTCGCTGAATGATGACTCCTCCTCTGGTTGACTTGTTGAGCTCTGGATTTGCTGGATCTTCATGATATGGCTTCAAGTTGCTGACGTGAAGGACCGGGTGTATCTTAATCCATGCTGGTAGGTCGACTTTGTAGGAAGTTAGGCCAAATTTTGAGATGATTGAGACCGAACCCTCGTACTTGCGAACGAGTCTGATGTCTTTGTCTCCTCAGAATCTCAATTGTTCGGGCCTCAGCTTGATTAACACTAAGTCACCTTCTTTGAACTATAGTGGTCTACTCTTCTAATCTGCCCACTTCTTCATTCTTCTTGATGCTTTTTCTAAATAAGCTTGGGAAATCTCTGTCATTTTCTTCCAGTCTTTTGTGAAGTGAAAGGCTCGCGGGATCCGACCATGGTATTCATCCACTGTGTGGGGCAATAGTTGCTGCTGTCCATTAACAACTTCAAAAGGGCTCTTATTCGATGAAGAACTCTTTTGAGAGTTGAAGCAAAATTGGGCTACATCGAGTAGTTGCGGCCAATTCTTCTGATTGGCATTGACAAAGTGGCGTTGAATCTTTCTGTATGCCCATCTGTCTGTGGATGGTAGCTCGAGGATATCTTCAGTTGTGACCCTAAGAGACTGAATAGTTCGGACCAAAAGGTCCTAGTGAATCTTCCATCTCGATCACTAACAATGTTCTGGGGCATTCCCCAATATTTGACAATATGCTTGAAGAATTGTCGGGCTGTCTCATCTGCCGAACAGTACTTCGACACCGGGATGAATGTTGTGTACTTTGAGAATCTGTCCACGACCACCAAGATCGCACTTAAATCCCCTGTCTTCAGTAGGCTGGTGATAAAGTCAAGCGACACACTCTCCCATGGTCGGCTTGGCACTCGCAATGGCTCCAATAACCCAGGTGTCTTGTTCCTATCAACCTTGTCTTGCTGACAGACGAGACAGGTCTTGGTGTACTCCACTACATCATCTCGCATTTGTGGCCAGTAGTATCTGTAAATGTGGAATTTTTTCCCTGTGAATTCTATTCACAAGTGAAGCTCTATACTACGAGACATCTTGAAAGGGCATCGCATGATGGTGAGGGAGTTGGGGTAAGAGAGTCACCCTCACTAGGCGAGGGACTTCGGCCACTTGCCAAGCTTCACCCTCGCTATGTGAAGGTGCCCAGCTGGCCATCCGCGTGCGCCCCATTCCAGCAGGCATCAAGCCTCGTCCACACTCGGAGGAAGAACGTCAGCCTCGCTATGCGAGGGTGAGGGTTGTGTTGAGGTGTCCGTGCTCCTAGCCTCGCGACGCTGCACCTCAGAGGAAGAACGTCAGCCTCGCTATGCGAGGGTGAGGGCTGTGTTGAGGTATCCGTGTTCCTAGCCTCGCGACGCTGCCCTCGGAAGGAGGAGAGGCAGCCTCGCTATGCGAGGGACCCTCGCTATGCGAGGGTGAGGGGTGTGTTGAGGTACCCGTGCTCCTAGCCTCGTGTCTATGCGATCTCCATAGGCCGGCCCTGACCCTCGGCACCTCGACTTCTCAGGACATGCATAGGATGAAGCCTCCTTGGCACAGGCATGAGATCACTTAGGGGAATCTTGTTGATATGCCAAACGAACATGGAGCATTGAACGGGAATTGATGAGGACCACCGAGTACGGAACACGTGCGCTGACACGGGGTGTACGGTTATGGAGAGAACAGAGGCACGACCCTATGATCTGCGTCTGAGGAGTAGTGGCGGTACGAACCTGTACGAAGAGTGGTGAGACCACTTGGACACCCCCGACCATGCGCCAGAGCCGACAGTACTATGTCCAAGGCCACGACTCTGACACCATCAGGGTAGACACCACTACGCCCTGAGCCACTACTTTATCAGAGTACCTATGTACGTCCCAGTGGTCTAGGACTTGTTTGTATCCTGGGCCAATAGAGCCTCCCCTATAAATAGGCTCCAACCCCTCAGGCTAAGGGGTTGGAAAACTGAATGTAAAAATGAGACTTATGAAATATATGCTTCTAGTTCTCATGCTTTCCTGAGTTTTCTCCTGTTGTTTAGAGTGCTTTCTATCTAATTCATACCTTCTTATAGTATAGAGATTGAAGTTTTCTAACCATCAATCGTTGACGAGTTCTTACCGTCAACAGTTTGGCGCCGTCTGTGGGAACGTAAGCACCAAGCTACTGTTCTGCCATTACATCCGGCAAGGAAAAATGCCGAGACGTTCGAAGCGTCTCAAGGAGCCTCGAGAGGTGGAGGTCCACCTTACCGGAGTCCAGCTGAAGGCCTCCATGAAGGATCCACCTCCACCCCGAGACGTAGACCCCCTAAGGGACCCTGAGGTTCACCAGAATGACAAGGAGGCCTCGTCTCCGGCCATCCCGCCCGGTGAGAATCCTCCAAGGACAACTACTGCACCACCCAGGAACGCCAACGAGTTCCCTCCTCCTAAACCACCGAAGGTACCGAACTCCGGCCGGCAAGACCCGGGCCCCTCAACGCACAGACGCGATAAGCAACCCCGGGTCCATTCCGTGAGCTCGATTTCTAAATCTCGTTTCTATGAAGAGGAGATTCGTGAACTGCACCGTAAAAACCAAAGACTGGAGACTACCCTGGAGAACATGCAGGAGGTGCTGAATGACCTGTTGCAAGGTAAGTCAAACGTGACCCTGCCCAAGAGGAAAGAGAAGGGTCGGGAAACCACTGTCCCAGTAGACGACGGAAGAACCAGATACTCCACCAGTAACACCCTCAGGGAAAAGCCACAAGAGCATCCTAGACCATCGAGGCCACCCCAGGAGCCAAAGCAAGGGAACAATGGTGGCTCTCACAACGACGTCGAGGTCACCTCAAAGAGGACACCCTCAGACCTACGAGAGGAGCTCAGCAAGAAGAGGGCGAATAAGAGAACTACCCCTCTTACTGTCCCCCGGGACGGCAAAGGAAAGGAAGATGTCAACCCATCCATGTTGAGGGACTCCCTGAAGAAGAGGAGGCAAGACCTCGATACGGAGATGAAGAGCCTGCGGAGTAAGATTGTCACCGTGTCTGGAGGGCAGAGCCTTGAGGAAGAGTTCGACTATGAATCGCCTTTCACCAAAGAGATCCAAGCCATTCGACTCCCAGCCAACTTCAAGGAGCCTCATATGACCCAGTATGAAGGAAGCACCGACCCCAAGTACCATCTAGACGCATTCAATGACTTAATGAAGCTGAGGGGGATAAGTAGCGGGGCTAGATGCCACTGTTTCGCAGTCACGTTGAAAGGGCCCGCATACAAATGGTTTAAGAGACTTCGACCGGGGTCCGTCAGGTCTTGGCAACAATTTTCAGACGAATTTCTCCAGCAGCATCATGCCGTGCGTGACTATACAATGCCAGGAACTAGCCTAGCCAATGTAAAACAGGGCGAAAGTGAGAGCCTAAAAAACTATATCCATAGGTTCAATATGGAAGCGGCCAAAGTGGGGAGCCTGACCCGCAGAGAGTTAAAAATGGCCATCACCGCCGGGGTGCTTCCGGGAAGCAAGTTGTGGGATAATATGCTCAAGAGGGAAGTCACAGATCTAGATGACTTCTACGAGAGAGCGAAGAAGTATATTCGTGTAGAGGATGGTCACGCGAACTTAAAGGCGGGAATGGGCGAGTCCCCTGCACAGCCCCCAACCAATGAAGGGTCAAATGGCGCGGAACACCTGAGGAAATACTACTCGTAAGACTTCCACTCCCAACACAGGCAGTAGCTGTGTTTAGTTTGTCGCAGGATAGGCTATCTCAGTAGACGAGAATCAAAGAGGTTACCTACATAACCCCCAAGTAAATGTAAGCCCTCTATATGCATGTCGTTGTAATCTGATTACTATAAATGAAAATGTTCACAACTTCACATGTGATTTTTTTTTCTTTTTCATGCGAGCATCAACCGAACTGCCTGCTGAATTAAATCTCACCAAGCACTTGGGGGGTAGGACAGGAGGCATGAGCAAAAAAATAAAAATAAATCTCTCTTATATTCAAAAGGATTAGCTACCCTTATGAATATCAAAGGAACGGTCTAAAAGGATGACCTCTAACTAAAGGTCGACACCCCAAGAGGTGAGGCCGTAAGGAGGGAATCGCCCAATAAGTCTAGATCGGCCATTAAGCCGGCTAGCCAAAAAGGGTCTTACAAGTGACCCTTGGAAAAAATAGTACTATGTATAAGGACGAGAAGGACGCTTCTCGCAAAAAAATAACAAGCGCGCGCAATGAATATAAAAGGACCCCAACAGCCCAACGGGTTAATGTGTCCTTACAAGTATAATCAAGGTGCACCGGAAAGATTATCGCCATCAGATCAAAGAAAAATATGTGATCCACGAACAACGACAATAAGAGGGACCTACTAGAGCACCTCAAGAGCTTTGGAGGAGGATAGAACCCTTGAACTCGTGAAAATAAGTTGGAGAGCATGCCGCTAGGCTACGCAGATCTTGGTGTGGACAAGTGGCTTCGAAACTTGGGATCTGCGATTGAGGATGATTAGTCCTTACGCAACCTTAGGAACTTACGTGGATCCCCCAAGTATTAGGTGGCTATTGTGTTTCTTCAAACACTAAGAAGAAACACAACTCCAAGCCACACTTCGGGCTTCTTCGAGCGACGTTGGAAAAATTTCCAAGGCTAAGTCCCCCAAGGCTGGCCGTGCGTGTCAAGCAAGAAAAATAGAGAGAGTCTACAAACACACTTAAAAGTGTACTTATAGACTCGGGGGGAAGTGTAAATGTGGAATTTTTTCCCTGTGAATTCTATTCACAAGTGAAGCTCTATACTACGAGACATCTTGAAAGGGCATCGCATGATGGTGAGGGAGTTGGGGTAAGAGAGTCACCCTCACTAGGCGAGGGACTTCGGCCACTTGCCAAGCTTCACCCTCGCTATGTGAAGGTCCCCAGCTGGCCATCCGCGTGCGCCCCATTCCAGCAGGCATCAAGCCTCGTCCACACTCGGAGGAAGAACGTCAGCCTCGCTATGCGAGGGTGAGGGCTGTGTTGAGGTGTCCGTGCTCCTAGCCTCGCGACGCTGCACCTCAGAGGAAGAACGTCAGCCTCGCTATGCGAGGGTGAGGGCTGTGTTGAGGTATCCGTGTTCCTAGCCTCGCGACGCTGCGCTCAGAAGGAGGAGAGGCAGCCTCGCTATGCGAGGGTGAGGGGTGTGTTGAGGTACCCGTGCTCCTAGCCTCGTGTCTATGCGATCCGCATAGGCCAGCCCTGACCCTCGGCACCTCGACTTCTCAGGACATGCATAGGATGAAGCCTCCTTGGCACAGGCATGAGATCACTTAGGGGAATCTTGTTGATATGCCAAACGAACATGGAGCATTGAACGGGAATTAATGAGGACCACCGAGTACAACACGTGCGCTGACACGGGGTGTACAGTTATGGAGAGAACAGAGGCACGACCCTATGATCTGCGTCTGAGGAGTAGTGGCGGTACGGACCTGTACGAAGAGTGGTGAGACCACTTGGACACCCCCGACCATGCGCCAGAGCCGACAGTACTATGTCCAAGGCCACGACTCTGACACCATCAGGGTAGACACCACTACGCCCTGAGCCACTACTTTATCAGAGTACCTATGTACGTCCCAGTGGTCTGGGACTTGTTTGTATCCTGGGCCAATAGAGCCTCCCCTATAAATAAGCTCCAACCCCTCAGGCTAAGGGGTTGGAAAACTGAATGTAAAAATGAGACTTATGAAATATATGCTTCTGGTTCTCATGCTTTCCTGAGTTTTCTCCTGTTGTTTAGAGTGCTTTCTATCTAATTCATAGCTTCTTATAGTATAGAGATTGAAGTTTTCTAACCATCAATCATTGACGAGTTCTTACCGTCAACAGTATCCCTGCTTCAAAAGGGCATGCGTTCTCTACCACCCTAGATGACCTGCCCACAAGGTGTCATGACACTCGCTTAGTAATGTCTTCCACAAATCTCCAGCTTTCGGAACATACAAGCGACCACCTTTGGCCCACAGAAGATCATTCTCCACCCAGAACTGGCGAGTCTTGTCTTCTTTTACGAGCTTCAGGATGGCTCTGACAATTGGGTCTTTGTCCAGGTTTTCTTTGATGCGCTCCTTGAGTGGAGTGTTCACCACGCTAGCTGACACACTAGCCAATATCTTTAGAGTCGCCAATTCTGCTTTGCTACTCAAGGCGTCAGCTGCCTGGTTCAAGCATCCTGCCCTTTGCTCAAAACGGAAGTCGAATTCCGCCACGAACTCCTGTCATCGAGCCTGGTTATGGGTCAGTTTTGGCTGAGTAAGGAAATGACTAACTGCTGCATTATCCATCTTCACCACAAACTTCGACCCTAGCAAGTAATGTCTCCACACTCGCAAGCAATGGATAACTGCGAGGAGTTCCTTCTCCTAGGCAGTATACCACCTCTCAGCTTCAGACAGCTTGCGACACTCATATGCTACTGGGTGGTCTTCTTGTACTAGTACCCATCCCAAAGCATAATCTAAGGCATCTGTCTGTACTTCAAAGGGCTTGCTAACATCGAGCAAGGCAAGGACAGGATCCTTCATCATGGCTTCCTTCAAACTCCTAAGCACTTCAACACACTTGTCAATCCACACCTAAGTCACACCCTTTTTCAGCAGCTCGGTCAAGGGTGTTGCTCTTCTTGAGTAGCCGTCCACAGATCATCTATAGTAGTTGGCTAGGCCCAACAAAGAGCGGAGATATTTCACATTTGTGGGGCCTTTCCATTCTTGGATTGCCCTCACCTTCTCTAGATCCATACGAATTCGGCCACGTTCCACAACGTGGCCTAGGAACTTGATGCTCTCCTATGCAAATGAGCATTTCTCGTGCTTCACATATAGCTGGTTCTCTCTCAACTTTTGAAACACTTGAGCCAAATGCAAGACTTGACTAATGATCAAGCACCAAGGCATGCTCACTTACAAAATGGCCCCATGTGGATGCACCAAAGGGGCATCATGCCACACAAGGCACTTGATGTGTGCGCGCGCTAGTGGTGGGAAAGGCAGTGTCCTTCAATCTTGAGACGGGGGTCTCACACAACACATGTAGTTAGAAGGATCCCTGTGTGCTAAATGAGGGCGTCAAGCGAGACCCAAGCGAGACAGAGCCTCATGTGTGAGACGAGGGCCTTGCATGATACTTTTGCAATGTGAAATCCCCATGTTGAGACAGGGGTCTCGCATGGCTTTTTGAGTGAACCCAGGGTCCTTGTATGTGAGTTGGGGTGTCATCAATTGAGGAATTCAAGTCTTTTAAGGGTGCATAGTTATCGCCATCCACACTTTGCATATGCTTTATTCGTCAAGGTAGCTTGTTGATGGCGAGGTGACTATGAGATTTGGAAGGGGGATGCTTGTTTAAGCCAAAGCGTTGGGGACAAGCCGTTTAGTTTTTATAAATAAATTTCTTATTTTGAACAATGTTTATTTAATTCTCAGATCTTCTACAAATTTAATTTCTTTATCTTTGTTGCATGAACAAAATTTTGATGTTTCTTTTAATAATAATATAATTTTTATTTTAAAGAATGTTTTATATGTTTGTCATGGAACTATTTTAAATGGACTGTATATGCTTAAACCAACTGAATAGTCGCTAAATAATTATGCATTATTGAAAGTAGCAAATCCAAAAAGTAACTAATGACAAAAGGTTTCTCAAGAAAATAATACGTATCTTCGGCATCTTAGGTTGGGACATATTAATCTAGATTGGATAAACAAGTTAAAAAAGGATCGACCTTTGAGAGAACTAAAAGTTTGAACTCTTCCAGTTTGCAAATCTTGTCTAGAGGGTAAAATGATCAAAAGACATTTTTCTGCAAAGGGCAATAGTGCCAAACAAGAATTAGAGCAAGTTCATAATGATTTCTATGGACCGATTAATGTACAAGCTAGAGGTAATTATGAGTACTTCATTACTTTCAGTGAGGATTACTCAAGATATAATTATACCGTAATGCCCTGGATAGCCAAGGCTGTTACACTGTGTGTTTACAAATGTGCAAGACTTGCTAACCAAGTCATTTGGTTAGAAACGTGTTACAGAAACCACACTTGAACTAGGGTTAAAAGATTTTGGTCTCAAAAGTTTCATTTCTTATAATCAAACATTTTACATGGGATCCCAGAAGTAGTAAAGTTAAAAGACAGTTTACAAAATGTCAGGATTACAATACAGTTACTAGCCACTCTAAGGCAAAACAAACAGTTAAGCTTTTCTCGTCCTGTACCACTCCTCAGCCGTGGTGGTCGATTAGCTGACTATGTACATTCAGCCTCAAAACTCTCCATCTCAGGACTGGTACACTTTGCCTTCGCCTTTTCCTTTACCTGCACCACGTAGCACCCGTGAGCCAAGGCCCAGCAAGAAAACATAATAGCAGAGCATAATTATCTAACAAAACAATCAAATAACTCATACAGTATATTCATATACTCAACGATCCAAGTAATCACAATAATCAAGTATTCGGCATACCAAGCACATTATTTCATACTAATAACCAATTCACATATGATAACCAGGGTTAACGCCCTTAGGCCGCACCCTCTACTTATCCCACAGACTCCGGCTTGCTTAAACTGAGCTCAGTGAATATTAAGCTGTCCTCAGCTACCAGTGGCCGAGTCGCGCCCTGTGCGCAAATATTGATTCTGGCACTCTTCAGTCGATCATCACATGTCCCATGGCAGAATACCATCTATGACACAATTAATGTATAGGGAGTTATTAGTCCCATCATTAACACATAAACGGGTGCAGTTTCTTACCTATAGATTCTGATAGCTTTGTTCAATTCAACTGTCAAGCAAGATCCCATCTAAGCCCTAGCGTACACCTAGTCACGGTCACAAGTTAGAACCACACCAAACTTCAAATCCAAAACCTAGCCTTGGAACCAATCCCGAGCCCTCGGGAAGCGCTACAACGCTACAAAAAGAGCCAAAAACTCCCCAGACCACAAGGTCTAGCACTCTAGCGCCCAAAGGCTAGCCCTAGTCATATCACAGCTAACCTTGTTTTTCCTTTCATCGACTTTCCCCGAGCCAAACCTTTCCAAAACTCTTCCAAACATCAAAACAAGCATACCAACATCTCCAACTCACCCCAAATGACCTAACCATATAAAATTCACTCACATGCACCCAAAAATATAGAAATCACCATGGCTGAACTTAGAGCTCAAAACTCAACAAGAAAAACAACTGAAACCACAGAATTCAAGTGACCAAGTTCAGAAATTCTTACCTTCAACAGAGAAATTCAACCTTAGGCTATCCTCCACTCTTCCTTAGCTTTCACTCCTCAAAACTTTAGCCTCAATTCCCTAGAATTTCCACCAAAACTCAGCTCAAAATCCATATTAACACTAAGAACCAAAAACTGAGTAACAACCTCAAAACCTTACCTTAATTGGATGCCTAACCCCTTCTGAACTCTCAAACTTGATCAAGGTTTCAAGTGCAAAGCCTTAGCCAAGAGCTCCTTTGAATTTTAGCTCAAAAAGACCCTAAGGATTGAAGAAGAAACCGTAAACCGTGAGAGAGAGAAGACTCCTGCTTTTTCCTTCTTTCCTTTTTCATTCTTCTTTTCTTTTCTTCAGAATTCTAAGGCTTTCTACTCATTCCACTATGGCATAAAAAATTATAATACTTATCCCTGCTTTTAGCTGAAATGACCAATTTTCCCACATAACATGCTTTTATTCATTAAATCACATATAATCTAGTTATGCCCTCTCGGCACACTAATCAAGGTCCTTAAGCCTTATTAGTAAATTTGGGTCGTTACATATACTTATCAAATATTTAGAAAGTTTGAAACTTTTGGGAAGTTCCAGGACTTCAAAGCTTAAGCTAAAGAGCAATTAGGAAAATATCTAAAAATACCTCAATAAGATCATGGTGGAGAATACTTCAATTTATAATTCAAGGATTTCTTACTAGAGCATGGTGTTCAATCCCAACTCATGGCACATGGAACGCCACAGCAAAATGGTGTTTCTAAAAGGAGAAACAAAACCTTATTGGATATGGTCAGGTTTTTGTTAAGCTACTCATAACTTCCAATCACATTCTAGGGTTATGAACTTCAAACAATGACATCAATTATGAATGTAATCCTATCTAAGGGCATAAGCAAGACACCATTGGAGTTACATAATGGCTCTAAACGTAGTTTACGCCACTTCCGCTTATGGGGGTGTTCAGTTCATGTTATTAGACCTAAGCTTGGGAAACTATACTCAAGGTCTGAAGTTTATATAGTTATTGATTATTCTCAAGAGGAAAGAGGTGTATATTTTTATAGTCATAAATATCGAAAGGTATTTGTATCTAAATGCTACTTTTCTTGAACATGACTATATGGTAAATTATAAACCTCGAAGCAAAGTGGTTCTTGAAGAACTCACATCCAATGAGATGAGACCATCTTTTTCATCACCATCAAGTGATAAATGACAAACCATAGAAACCACAACTCCTGAAAAGGAAACCCCGGTGCAATAACGTAGTGAAAGGTTTGTTAGAAAACATGTTCACGATGAACACAAGGCACACGTCCTTGTGTCAAATATTGATAAGGATGATCTATTAACCTTCAACGAAGTAGTGGATGATCATGAAAATGATAAATGATAAGAATCCATGAACCAAGAAATGGAATTGATGTATTCCAATTCTATATGGGAACTTGTAGACCCACTTGAAGATATCAGGCCCATTGGATGCAAAAGGATCTTCAAGTTGAAATTAGGTATTGATGGGAAAGTAGAGACTTTGAAGGCAAGGATTGTAGCCAAAGGCTATATCGAAAGGGAATGTGTTGACTATGAAGAGACATTCTCCTGCGTGGACATGCTAAAATCCATATGCATTTATTTTCGATAGCCGCTAGTCTTGCCTGTGAGCTATGGAAAATGGACGACAAGATAGTTTTCATGAATGGCTTACTTGATGAAAGCATCTATATGGTCCAACCAGAATGGTTCATTAAAACCGGGGAAGATCGAAAAAGTATGCAAGTTTCTAAAATCCATTTATGGATTGATGCAAGCATCTAGATCTTGGAATCTTATTTTTGATGAGACTATTAAAACATATGGTTTCGAACAAAATGTTGACAAACCTTGTAATTATAAATATATCAAAGATATGATTATGGTATTCTTAGTTCTTTATGTGGATGATATTCTACTCATTGGTAATGAGGTAGAAACTTTATCCAAGGTAAAGAACTGGTTGGCTGAGATATTTCAAATGAAAGATTTTGGAGAAATGAGTTATGTTCTAAGACTCCAAATCCTAAGGGATAGGAAGAACAAACTCTTAGTGCTTTCTCAGGTGTCTTATATTGATAAGGTGTCAGAGAGATTCTCTATGGAAAATTCTAAGAAAGGTCAGTTACCGACGAGACAACAAATTTTTATTTCCATGGAGCAATGTCCTAAGACACCTCGAGAAGAAGAGGATATGAGAAAGTATCCCTATGCACCAGTTGTCAGTAGTCTAATGCATGTCATGTTGTGTACAAGACCAAACATTTGTTATGCTAGGGGAATAGTTATTCTTATCAATCAAATCCTAGCTTAGAACATTGGATTGCAGTGAAGCACATACTCAAGTATCTTTGGAGAATGAGAGATAATATGCTTGTTTAGTTAGGAGGTGACATGAACCCCACTAGATAAACTAATTATGATTTTCAATCAGATAGAGACAGTATCAAGTCGAAGTCTAGATCAATATTAACTCTTGGTGGAGGAGTTGTAGCTGAAAAAGTATCAAAAAATCCAATATTCAATATAGATCTGGAAGTCATTCCAAACATTGATAAACCACTAACCTCATACAGTGACAATAGTGGGGCGATAGCGAATTCAAAAGAACCCATGATTCAGAAGAGGGGCATTTATATAAAAAGTAAAAATCACCAGATCAGAGAAATCATACATCGAGGGGATGTGACTGTTATGAAGATAGTGTCGCATCAAAACCTGCCTAACCCGTTCACCAAGACACTTCATGCTAAGTTGTTTGAGGGACATGTGCGAAATATGGGATTAAGACATATGCCACACTTGCTTTATTGAAAGTGAGAGATTGTTAGGGTTAATGCCCTAAAATCATTTGTAAAGAGATTTTATTTATGGAATTTAATAAAATTACATTTTCTTATAATTGATTATTTAAATTATTAGTGAATAAATATTTTTGTATATATAAATATTAGAAAATTTCATATTCATTAATGACAGTATGATCTTGTATTATTATTATTGTAGGATTAAGATAATTAATAATAAATAAAATAATTAGGAACATATTATAGTGTGGAATCTTTAATGAATGGTTGCTAGTACGGTTCACTAAGTATTTTTAAGAATGCATGTGATCTAGATCTGGATTGCTGATGTTGATAGACATCTTAATGAATGTACTTTATATAATTAGATTATATATGACTGGACCGATATGAATAAATTTATTTATTAACATGTCATTTTCCATAAAGATTTAATTCATATCAATATGATGATCCTATGTAGATCAGTCTAAATCATGAGTAACCATGAAGTCATATTCATATTTATTGTATCTTTTGATTAACTCATTAAGGTTTGTTTGGAAAAGAGGCTAATGGCTTTTGTTTTCGAGATTTAGTGGCATGGATGGCTAGGGGCATAATCTTATAAGAATTGGAATTCATGCTTTCTTAACGGATCAAATATTGGCTCCCTTAAGTGTTAGTTCTTTAATTGAATGGTGATTGAGTTCAAATTTATAATAGGAATGTAAATGAACCGTTCAGTAGTGGATTAATGGTACTTAAGGATCAATAGGTAATTAGAAGGGTAAAACGATAAATTTGACTTTCTCTAATTTACGAACCAATAAATTGAAGGAAAAATATACATGTAATGATTATATCAATGGACTACATGAGATTATTTTGTAAATATAATTCTCTGATTACTAATTATACAATTCCATATTTATAGTTGAGTAATAATGAAATTAATAAATAAGATTATTACATTAAAAGAGTTTAATTAATAATCTAATTTATTGGAGCATAGAATTATAGGTCCATAATCCTTGAGTCACCTCTATACTACACAGTCTAGGGTATGAGTGTTAATTACGAAATGTGAAGAACTTATTTGCAAGAGAATTAATTTTCCAAGACAAAGATATAATTATTAGATTATTATAAGTAACTAATTTATATAACTAATGTGTTTTATTTTAAAACTATATGTTAGTTAAAAATAATATTAATTGATTTTAAATTAATTAATATTTATAAGATGGGATAGGTTCCCTAGAAACTTATGTTTACACCATTTTTTACACAATTTGGAGACCATTAGATCAAATCTGATCTAATGGTGTTAATTAAAATGACGGTATATTAATAAACCATAATTTAATAATAAAGCTATCAAAAATATCTACTTTTTAATATTAAACATATAGAAAACCTCTTAACTCTAGTGATGGTTGCCTAGTGTTGCAGGTTAAGTTGCTCAGACAAATCTTCTTAGAGTGAGAGATTGATTAAAAAAAATATACAACAATGTTGAACTAGAGATACTTCCTTGCTCTTAAAATTAGTGGACATAAAACAGACATAATTATCACTCATATACGTGTATATGAACTACATATTTAAAACATAAAAGTCCAAAAGAAATGTCAAGACAGAATTATTTTCTATTTTATTATAATATTCGTCTTTTCGTTTCACAGATATTTTGGTTATTTTGGCATGTAAGGGAAACTTGGTAAATCAATACTCTTGAGGGGTATTTTTATAATTTTGTGAAATTACTTATGATGTAATCACTACAAGAAAAAATACTTTCAATAAGACCAAAAAAGCATTATCAAATATATACCATAACACTTTTTGATGTGTTGAGGAAAGCAGTGTTATAGTAGGTCGGAGTACTTTGCATAACATTTTTCCATAGTTATAGACATGTGTTATGGTATAGCCTACGATAACACTTTTGTTGTGTTAGTTTAATAGTTAGATAATATTTCATTATGCTATTTATAAATAGCTTATATAACTCTTTTTTGTACTTATAAAGTAGTGTTATGATACACTTTATAATAACACAGTTTCTGCATTATAGAAAATAGTTTGCATAACATAATTTTATGCTTATAAACAAGTTTTATTGTAAAAGATACAATAACACATTTTTTGTATTATTCTAATATTTGGATAAGCTTAAATTATTATTATATAAACCTGTACATTATAATTATTTTTTATTGCTTTAATTCAAACTTACTTCATTTAATATAATTAAGACACCCTTAACATTGTACAAATATATTTTTGAGTACCAACTATATGGTTCATAACACATATAACAAAATAATTGTGTCAAAATACATTCAAGATTATCTAAAAAACAATCCAAAAGTCTTAAGATATTCAACACTGCCTAATTAACATAAACAAAACATTCTCACAATAGTCAACAAAATAGTCTTAAACAGTTGCATATTCAAAAGTAAAGGTAGGAATTCATGATCTTCCTAATGTCAGCACACCAAAGCCGTTCAAATCAGATTTTCTTTTGCACTTCACTTGTTGAATCTGGTAAATAAAACATAAAAGAAAAACTAATGAGGTCATGAAATATCATATCATTAATCTAAAATAGTTAAGATGGATCCAAGTTTTATCCATCTGCATATCATAAGCATAGATATAAAAAAGTTAATCACAACTCATATGTATAATGTTTTATTATTCAAACCCTAAGGTTGGGGACGTGAAAACTACCCTTATTCACACCCAAGGCGAGATATCTATCAATATAATCAAACCAATTCAAGCAAACACAATTTATTTGTAAGAAGATAATACATAATTCTAGATTAAATCTAACATCATTTCCCATATAAAGGTTACCTAACCATCTATCAATACCAAGTAAAAAAATTCAAACAACACACAATAAGTTTTCTTCCTTATATCGCCGCAACACACAAACAAATTTTCCAGAACCTACTTCTCTAAGACACACAAGTTTTCAACCTTTCGTTATCACCGCAGCACACAATTTTAATCTCAGAACCTACTTCTCTATGAATGAATATTTAAGATATTCAAACTCCTCTAACATTTGTATGATATTAATAAAAAAAGTTAAGAGAACATACTTCCGTACCTCTTACAATTAATAATCAAGTTAATTAACTTTGCAATACTCCTTGCCAATTCGATCCACAACCTAAAGAATATAATCAATACCTAAAAGATTAATACAAAATTAAAATTAAATAATACAATAAGTAAAAAAAATTCTTTTACATATTAATTTTTGGGTATATATGCTTATCATATTATTATAGGGACTAAGGAAAAGAATAATCGAAAGTAACAGTATTGAATAAAAATGAAGAATCGTCATTCAGAATGTGTTCTTTGTCAGCATAAACAAAAGCCTTTTTAAATAAAAAAAGAAAATAATAAAAGAGCATAAGACCATTAGCTTGTCTCAACAGTAGCACCTTGATTCTTTTGAGTATTGAAAATGTAGGCCTTAGATTGTTAACCAAGTAGTCCCAAATTTTTGTTGAAAAGGGCTGAGAATATTTACTCTCCTGATACCATTAAAACCAAACACATAAAACATTGTCTCTCAACCCTCTTCCACCACTATTGATAACACAATTACAGTAAAACAAACACAATATATATATATATTTATACATAGCAAAATATATAATAAACCATGACAAATTTCTTAATTTCTTACTGAAAGGGATCACTAAAAAAATAAACATACACCCAAAGACCTTCACAAGTAAGCCCTATATCATACAAGAATAATACAAGAGAACACTCTAAAAGCTAAATCCTTTGATAAGAGAAGGCAAATAAACAAGCGCACCAGTGGTTGAGAAGTTGATAACTGAGCATTACAATGAGATCCTTGATGTTATAGTATAACTTCAGCTCACATGATCGGCAGGAACAAGTACATCATCAAAGTTCTGCAAGGAGTAGATTTTTGTTCAAGATTGTATAAAATAAATTACGTTATGAAAAATACAAATCTATAATTGAGCTTTCCAAAGTTAATTCATTCCATAGTAAGAATGCCTTAAAAAGTTCTTTCATGTTCAAAGCAACCACAATTACCTGAATATTTCCATGATAAAGCAATAAAAATAAAAAAAATATATGAATTAAATGCATATCAAAATCAATGCTGGGAAATACATAGCACAAGATATCCTAAAATAATAATAATGATGATAATAATGTATAAGATTGAACACAAACAAACAACAGCCACTTCAAATGGACTTGTCTAACAAAATTATAAGGAGACAAAAAGACTTAAAATATCAGAGAAATTGAAACACTGTAAATTGTATATGCTGCATCAGCATATTGCCAATATAAATATGTACATATATCTGCAGACAGACAAGCAAAATGACTAATTGGAGTACCCCTGAAAGGATTGACCTCTAACTAATCATGCACTCATTCTTGAGTCTACCTGTTTTAAAAACATTTATAGAAACATTTAAATCTCTTTTGAAAATTTGTCCATACAAAAACCAGACCCCAAAAGACTGACTGTTGATGTTGCCATCTTTCAACAAGCAAGTTCCCCATGTTTCTAATACACTCAATTTCAAGTACTCAACTACATGCCCATGGCTTATTTGCTTAGTTTATATAAACTCACACAAAAATCATATATATATAATTCAAATATTCAACAAAAAAATTAACAAAAATAAGATAGAGAGTACTTATGATTAGCCTATGTATTAAAATAAAAGTTAGAGGCATACCTCTTGCAAAATGTTGCCAAAAGTTTCTTTGAAGTTTGTCTCAGTATATAAACACCTTTATCATGTAATAAGATATAATGAAAGTGAGTCAAATTGTGAGTCTACGCATAGAAAGTTGATAAAGAATTATTCAAATCATAAACTACGAGTTTTACTACCGAGAAACAAATAATTAACATCAATTTGTAATAAACATAATTGAAGTTCTTATAAATAAAAGGGTGGGCTTACCAAGGGGAAAAAGCATCATAAGATTATCATATGCTAAAAAAAAAACCTAAGACAGTACCGCAATATAGCTTTGTTATGTTTTTTTTTTTTGCCCCTAAATGGCCAAGTGAAAGCCAACACTGCAAACCTTTTCAACACCAATAATAAAAATAAATAAAAGATCATATTTGATTTTGTCTATTTATCAAGTTTCTGGATTTTCTTCAACTTTTTCATCATCCAAAACTATTCATTTATGAGTTTTGGCTTTCTGGGTTGTCTAATCTACACTTTGTTATTATTTATTGCATGGTTTTTGGTTTACTGACTTTGTTTATTTGCTTGTGTATGGTTTTATTAGGTGGAGCATAAGCTTTTGAGGGCTCTATTTATGTATTACATATATTATTATTATTTATCTTATGGATATTTGATGAGTGCCTGAGATATATTCTCTCTTGCCTTTATTACTATCTCAAAATCCATTGAGCAAAATTTGAAGAAAATTTATGATACCATGTCTGGACCTCTTGAACGCCTTGTTAAGACATATATGATTTTTTTATAACTTGTTTTCAGTTTCTTGTTCCTTAATTTTGAATTTTTCTTCATATCTGATTATATACACACATATATATAGATCATCATAGTTATATACAATGAGAAACATAGTTAAATCCTTGAAACACAATCAACTATATATAATGTCAATCTTACTCAATATAACAAGGAATGAGACAATCATTTTTTATTCATTGAGTTTTTCCCTCTCTCTCTCTCTCCTTTGGTGTTTCACCGGAGCCATGGCGAAAGGAGCGAAGGTAGCCAGAAAAACTAAATCGAAAGTGAAATCAAAGAAAAAAGGTCCTTCATCCACTGATAGGATCATCAAGACACGATCTATGGATGCGATTCTGGGAGTGAAAGAATTGGAAATTGATGAGGAAGCTGGTGATATGAAGCTAGGGGTTGAGGAGATTCTTTCCCCTGAAGATATGGAGGAGAATTGCAGGAATCGTAGTGAGATACGCCAGAATTTTTTGGACTGGTTATCGCATTCGAATCGTATGGCTCAAAATGTGAGCACGGGGACGAGGACTCCTCCTCCAGTATTTAGATCTAACATTGTTCAGAATCTGGATTCTTGGTTTGCTGGGTCGATTCAAGAGAAGGTTGCACTAGAGGGACAACAAGAACAGAGCCCTAAATCTAAAGTGAAGATCGACTTTGATGACATTGCGGAGGAAGTGAGCTACTGGCAACCTTCAATTTTCTGCTTTGTCATGGGAGCTAATCTACCTCTTCATGTTCTTGATGGCTTTGCAAGAAGGATGTGGCAAGATGCGGTAGTTAAAGTGGGAATGATTTCTCGCGGAATTTTCATTATCCGATTTCAGAATATGGAACAACGAGACAGAGTTCTTCAAGGTGGATATGTGCTCTTTGACCGGAAGCCAGTGGTCATGAAACCATGGAATCCGATTGATGACTTCACCAAAGATGACATTACCAGTGTTCCCACCTGGATACAACTAAAGGGTTTGGATATCAAGTATTGGGGGGAAAAATCCTTGTTCAAGATTGTTGGTCAGATTGGCACACCTTTGCAAGTTGACAATGTCACAAAGCATCGAGATAGGCTGATGTATCCTAGAATTTTGATTGAGGTAAGCCTTGGTCAAGATTTTCCTGTTACGGTTTCCTTCACAGATGAATTTAATCATGATATTGAATTAGAGGTGAAGTATGAATGGTTACCATTAGTATGTTACACATGCTCGGGTCTGGGGCATGAGACCAACAATTGTAGGAAGCAAAAGGAAGGGAAGGACACAGTGAAACTGAAATGGATTCCCAAGAAGCAAGAGAATGAGGTGGAGAAGAAGACATCTATAGTGGATGAGGAAGGGTTTCAGAAAGTTGAAAAGAGGAAAAAAGTGCTAATAAATGAGATACCTGCTGTTACAACAGTGGCAAATCGGTTTGATGTGTTGGACAATCAGGAGAAAGAGGTTTTTAACAGTATTACTAGAGAGGGGGGAGATCCCTCTACTTCCAATGGATAGCATTCTTTGCTGGAATGTGAGAGGGATTAATAGCCAACACAAGCATAATGAAATCAAGCATTTGATTTTTTCAAAAAGAGTTGGGCTAGTTAGTCTCCTCGAAACAAAAATAAAGAATAAAAGCATGGGATCCTTATACTCTAGTTTATTTCAGAATTGGTGTTTTACGAATAATAATCCATGGCTTGATAAAGGAAGAATAGTAGTAGCATGGCAGCCAAGTATTTTTGATTTGGATATTCGATTTTGTTCTACTCAAATGATCCATGGTATTGGACATTCTAAGCAAAGCAAGGAAAGGTTTAATATTACAATTGTGTATGGGTTCAATGAAGACAGCAAAAGAAAGCAGCTATGGGAGGATTTAAAAGAAGTCTCAGCTCAAGTGCAGGGGCCGTGGTTACTAGTTGGAGACTTCAACGACATCTTGCTCTCTAATGAAAGAGTTGGAAGGATAAGTACTAAAGCCCCTACCCAAGAATTTAGAGATTGTGTGGATTATTGTCAACTAGAAGATTTAAAATTCTCTGGCGCTTTCTTCATCTGGAAAAATAAGCAACAGCTAGAATTCAGAGTCTTTTCAAAGATTGATCGTGCATTGGTCAATTCTGCATGGGTTGATTCCTTTCATTTTTCTGAGGCAGTCTTCTTACTTGAAGGTACTTTTGATCATAGCTCCATCTTAGTTTCTTTACACCAAGATGTTGTTTGTGGGAAAAAACCTTTTAGGTACTTTAGTATGTGGAAAGATCTGATAATTTTGATGAGAAAGTAGCTCAAAGCTGGAAGGAAGGAGTTGTAGGAACTGATATGTTTAAACTGACCACAAAGTTGAAGAGATTGAAGCAGGTACTCAAGAGTATTAATAAGGAGGGCTTTAATGATCTTCAACAGAAAGCAATCGAAGCTAAGAATGCCTTTCTGGAGTTGCAGGGCAGAATCAATAATGACCCTCTTAACAGTCACCTTCTGTTCGAGGAACAAGCAGCCAGGGAGAAGTTTACTAAGATGTCTAAAGCCTATTCTCTTTTTTTAGCTCCAAAAGCTAAAACTTCTTGGGCTAAAAATGGTGATGATAATACAGCCATATTTCATGCTTCTTTGAGGGCAAGGAGGACCCAAAATCGTGTCTCTTCCATAGAAGATGATCAGGGTAATTGGTGTGATACACCAGACAGTGTCCAGCATGCATTTCTGCAATTTTTCCAGCAGCTGTTAGGCTCTCAAATGCATCAAAGAACTTCGGTAAACCAAAGCATTATTGATCTCGGACCAAAAATCACGGACAGACACATAAGTATTCTCCAAGCAGATTTTACAGCTCAAGAAGTAAAAGAGGCAATATTTGCTATTCCAGGTCTGAAGTCTCCAGGTCCCGATGGCTTTGGTAGCAGCTTCTATCAAGATAACTGGAACCTAGTAGGTGCTGAAGTTGAAAAAGCAGTGCTGTCCTTTTTGAACACAGGAGGACTTCTTAAAGAAATCAATGCTACCACAATCACCATCATTCCAAAGAATAGTTGCCCACGAAATGTAAGTGATTTCCACCCTATATCCTGCTGCAATGTTATCTATAAAGCTGCATCAAAAATGATTTGTTCGAGATTGCGGAGAATTCTCCCTGATTTAATTGCTGAAAATCAAGGGGGGTTTGTTCATGGACGATATGTTGCATGATCAAAATTGACTTAAGAGAGGCATATGATACTATTGATTAGAGCTTCATTGAAGAGATGCTCAAAGCCTTTGGTTTTCCTCAAAAGTTTACTGAACTGGTTTTGACTTGCATTCGCACTCCTAAGTTTTCATTACTACTTAATGGTTCTCTTCATGGATTTTTTGCAGCAAGGAGAGGTCTTAGACAAGGGAACCCTATTTCCCCCTTGTTGTTTGTACTTGGTATGGAATTCTTGTCTAGGATCTTGACTAAGGTGGGGACTTGGCCAAGCTTTAAATATCATGATCGATGCTCCACACTAAAGCTGAACCATTTGTGTTTTGCGGATGACCTCTTGCTTTTTTGTCATGGAGATTATCTTTCAATCATCTTGATGCTGAGAGGTTTGAAGCTATTCTCTAAAACTTCAGGTTTATGTCCTAATGCTTCTAAGTCTGCGGTTTACTGTCATGGCATGCTTGAATCTGAAGTGAATCGGGTTCTTGAAACATCTGGCTATACTCGCAGTTATCTTCCATTCCGGTATCTTGGTATCCCAATTTGCTCTAAGAAAATTTCTGCTGCTGAATGTACAAGTATTCTTGAGAAAATGACTGGCAGAATTCGGCTATGGAGTACCAGGAATCTCTCTTACATGGGGAGAGTCACTTTAATCAACTCAGTATTAATCTCCATAGATTCTTACTGGGCACAGATCATGATTTTACCCAAAAAATTACTTAGAGATGTTGAAGCACTCTGTCGAGCTTTCCTTTGGAAAGGATCCTCGGATACTCATGGTCATGGCTTAATTGCATGGGATCATCTCTGTTTATCAAAAACTGCAGGAGGCTTAGGCTTTAGACGAATCCTTGATTGGAATGAGGCTGCCATAGGGAAATATGTTTGGGATATTGCCAAGAAAAAAGATAACCTATTTTTCAAATGGATCAATAGTGTTTACATAGCAAACAGGAACTGGTGGGATTATACTTGCCCTCTGGATTGCAGCTGGTATTGGAAATGTATAGTTGCTGTGAAAGAACGTTTCAAGAACAAAGTATCACTTGGCTCCTTCTTATCTCAGCACTATAGTATTAAAAGAGGTTTAGAGCTGATGAGTATTCCTGACTATAAAGTATCTTGGAACAAGTTTGTTTGGGATAGACTAATTACTCCTAAACATAGATTCATCATGTGGTTAGTCATGTGGGAGAGATTGAATACAAAGGACCGTATCATCAAATACAATTCATCTCTAGATCCGGTATGCCTACTTTGTGGGGAAGCAGATGAATGCATTGAGCATCTTTTTTTCCAGTGCTTATATAGCAGGAAGTGTCTCAGCGCCATTAAAAACTGGCTCAACTGGAATGCACAGTCAATTAATCTGGAGAGGTTGCTGAAATGGATTTCCCATGCTAAGTCATCAAGTATATACAAGAGCATGCTGCTGACCATACTTGCCGCTACTGTTTATCATATTTGGAGGGCAAGGAATGATGTTCTTTGGAACCAGAAACTCTGGCATTACAATCACACAGTGAGTATGATTCAAAATGAGTGTAAATTGAGATTACTTAGTGTATTACCATGTAAAGCTTCAAGTAAAGATGGAGATTTCCTGGGTAGCTTATAGCTGAGAGTTGTACAGGGGATTGATTGTATAGGAGCTAACTGTTTTTTTTAGCTGATACTGTTAGTGTTTTAGTTCCAAGTTTGTTCCCTTTTGTGTGGTATTACTTGGTTTGTTTGTACATGGAAGTTTGAGCAATACAATGACCTTATTCATAAAAAAAAACAAGGAATGAGACCATTTTAAACATTCTAAAAATTTCAAAAAAGAAAAAAGAAAAAATAAATCAACTTTTCTCATCGGAATTTGTGTGTGAGTAATGTTGAAACACTTACATAAACTTCTTATAGCCTTTAAATAATTTCTGGCAGCGATCTTTCACCTCATCAGCTGACTGCTCTATAGAACACACCTGTCAAAGAAGACAATTGAATCATTTCATTATCAATTCTACAAACAACGCTTAAGTAACTCTACAGGTTCCACGGAACTGCGTTGAAGTACTTTATAATATCAATAATTAAACATGCTACAGGATGTATAAATCTTGTCCTAGAGAGACTACATATGCCTTAATTTGACATATCTATATCTATTGTCCTCGTGTCTTAAATTCTAGTGTATGACTTTTAATAACTTCATTATCTAACTTTGTCTAGACTAAATTGGACTGGTCCCTCTTCATATAGCTATAGCTACTCCATATTATTATACATACATATATATATACGCAAAAGAATATATTGCTAATATTTTTATGTGCTAATAAATATATATGTCTCGTTTACATTATATAGGCATGGATATTATCTATCTAGTAAGCTAGCTAGCTAGATATCTAGCTTATATAGCTAGTCATGATATGATTATGTAAAGTAAGCCATAATAATATGCATAAATGTATATACATTGGCCTAATTTGTCTTTCTTAAACTACAATTCAGGGAAGCAAATTATGATATATATATATATATGTATATATAAATCCACAATGATGATCATCAGAATTACACATATATATAATGTAGTATATTCTGATAACATGCATGCATGTATCTCAACTTTGATTATGTATGCTTATATTTGCACGTAGTACGAAAACTTTTGTTAAAGAATACAGAGTACATTATATTATATGATAGTTTCTTTCCTTGTACAACCCTGCAGCCAATGGACATGTCAATACATGAGGATAACTCTTACTAGTTTAGCACTTTCACTCGTATGCGGTTTTCTATCTTTTTAGAACAAACCATTTTGGATAAGAACTAGTTTGATCAAGGAGTTTGTTTCAATATTTATGGAAATATCTATCCACTATTTCAATATTACATCTACATGTATACATATATAATATATACATGGACTCATAAAAATCTGTCTTGTTTGTTCTTCTTTTTGCTTTCAGGGAATGCAAGCTCTGTTGGATCTAATTTTTGCAGTTAATGGTTCGATAGTCGATGCAGCTAAGTATTTGGGGTATGCAATTCTATACTTGTAATCTTTAGGTCCATTTCGTAAGGTCCATTTCGTATGCTAACAATCAAATACAGGACAAAAGTTATGTTTGCCATACCATATTTGTAAAAATATGATTAAATACCTAGATTGGATGTGAGTTTGTTCCAAGACTTATGCTAAATAGAGCCAAATGATACAGAAAAATTAATTGGTTTTGGTGACTTACTTGATTAGTAAACTCAGTGTGTTATATGCTGTCATTTTAGTTTAAGCACAGGGGCACTATCACGGTTGATACTATCAGATGATTGTCTTCGATTGGTAGTGAATGAATGCTTAGTCGACAATCTTTCGAATTATATACTATTTAACTTACTCTCTCCTCTTGCCATCATCTGCTGACTGTTCTTTGCCATGTGATTTTTCTTTAAACATATATAATATAGATCCTCCTGCTGAACCTACAATATTTACAACGAATCTTACAGTGAAACTTGCTTTTCCTCTAAGCTGTCTACCTAAAAGATTGCAAGTCTGTGCATTACCATTATTCAATGCCCTCTTCAGTTACTTAAAACATGTTTTAATTTAATCGAAATGATCTCACAGCAATATCCAGCAAAAAAGAACATATAAGTTACGATTGCTTGTTTTGGTGATTGGAAAGATAGCTTGGGGAAAAAGATGAAGTTAGGGTTCTTGAACCCTAACCATGCATGAACAAGGGGTTGATTGCATGAGTCTGTTTTTGAAGATTTTTTTGATGTTATATCATGTTAGGAATGTTATATGGCTGATCTAGGGTAGGAACTATGATTAAATGAGGATTTGGAATGATTTGGGTAGATTGGAGAAGGAGAACTCGAAGAAGAATCACGATCTACGATATTTGGAACTGCGTCAAGCAAGATCGTGGCCAAGGGGTGGCGCGACTACGCCATTGTCCCTGAAAGATGAGTTTTCCTAGTTTTAATGGTTTCGATTGGAACTTTAATGTTTTGGTTAAGGGTTTTATGTTTGAGGATTTTAGGATTTTCCTACAGAAACTTTAAGGTGGATTGAGACTTAGTAAGGGTAAGATTTGGTTCATGACTTTGGTCTAAGTTATGAGTCTCTAAAAGATATATGTTGTGTCTTTGGAATTAGATTTCAGCAAGGCAGTTGAAGGGAGGTGATTGTGTTGATGTTGGACTTTAGGTAAGAGGAGTTGTTACTATAACAAAAGGTGTGCATTTGAGTGGATGATTGTTATGTATGTGTGATCTAATGGTTATAATTGTTCATGTTACGTTTATGACTATGTTTTGTCATGTATGTGATAAGGGTTATGAATATTGCATGCTTTTGTGTTGATGCATGCTCATGTGGACTTTATGAGATTTGTTTATATCATGTTATGATTATGTTATGGTTATATGACATATGTGGAAAGATCATGAGGGTACATATTGTTTTAACTTGGTATGTGGTAAGATCTAAGGGGTTGTCGCAAGGGCAGTGGGTCGTTGCAAGGGCAGTATGTTTGTTGTTAAAATGGCTAGAACAACATTGGTAATTGGCCAGAATGACACTAGTAACACGCATTATGATGTTGTTATGTTATGTTATGCTATGATATGTTATATTATGTTATATTATGCTATGACTCTGTTATGATATTTTATGGAACTATATAAGGTAAATGTATTGTTTATGGGCGGTATATAATTTAAGTTGTGATAGTTTGAGCTAGTATATGTTTTATGTTTGAGCTTTGTGGTTGTAACCTACATAGTTCTTCTTGTTGGGCATTAGCTCATAGGTACTATGCATTGCAGGTAAGGGCAAAAGCGTAGTTTTTTGAGGTGATGAGTTGGAGCAGACTTGATCATATGTGTGAATGTTGTGATTTGCTGACCTTAGGGTTCAAGGGGTTGTTTACTTATGCATTATTTTAGAATAGTCGTTAAACCTTGGTTTTCTATGTTGGGTCTTGAAACATGTATTTTTGCTTACGTATGCATATAAAAAATATTTATTTTAAATGACAAGATCTCGAGTTGCAAGTTTTGTAAAATGTGTTTAATTCATGTTGTTTTTAAAAGAGTTTCAGTAAAAATTTTGTATTCCTAAAGAAATTCATGTAAACATTAATTTACTTAAATATGGGGTCTTTAGTAAATTAATTGGTTTTAAGTTGGCTCATTACATTTATCCATTTTTTTCATTATTATATATATAATTTTGAGGGTAAATAATTATTTCATATCCGATGTTTTATTGAAACACAGACTTGGTATTCTATGTTTTCAATAATGTTCATTTGGTACTCTGAAATTTGAAGTCGTACATATTTGGTACCCTGGACTACAATTTGACCAATAAAATTTTATCAATATGATCAAAGTGTCTTCAATTATATGAGTTTCAAATTCTAATTTAATTACTCAATTACATATAATTGATGGATGTTTGGTCATATTCATAATATTTTATTAATCAAATTTGAGGTCAGGGTACTAAATATGTATGATTTCAAATTACAGGGTTCTAAATGAGCATTATTCAAAACATGGGGTACCATGTCTGTATTTCAATAAAATACAGGGTGCCAAATGATTATTTACCCTAATTTTAATTCATGCCAATAAAAGAGACATCTCTGTCAAATAGCATTGTTCCAGTATACTTGTATTGCATTCCGTCGAGTAAAAATGAATATGAAAATGGTGAGACATAGTTTAATATTAACATCACAACACAATTTGCAGATTGAAAGATTTTTTTTAAAAAACAAAAAAAAAATATTGAACAGATTAAAAACCCATCACCAATGAGAAACGAATAACTCATAAATTTTAAGAAGAATAGAAAAAAGAATGAGACTTAGATTTTAAGATCCTTCACACAATGAGCCATCGATTGCAAATTGAAGTTCTTAACACATGCTAGGCAGTTACAAGAGTAGCAAACACTAGTAACATCCTTTGAAGGCTTACTTCGTTCGGTAGGTTACGAAAGCAACAAATTACAGTGACGAACTTTCAAGACCAAATCTAGACGACAACAACAGCAAAACGAGAAAAGTCAAATGATCTTTGTCCCAAAGTAAACAAGGTATCCATCCTGGGATAGATGAGATTTTTATGTTTTCTAATTATAATTTTAATTCAATTATTTAAGAAATATATGAAGTAATTATTATACTAATATTTTAATTAAAGGCATTAGATCATAATTGTTCTGATGGTCTGAAAGTTGTGCAAAAAATGGTGTAAAAATGAGTGTCTAGGAACCTATCCTATATAAGATAAAGTTAATTTTTGATAAATTGATATTTGTGTAGAATTTAAAAGGGAATTTTTTTTTTTTTTTTTTGATCAAGAAGAAAAGAAAAGCTTCATTGAACAAATGAACCAACCAATTACAAACAAACTTCAACTACAAAAACTACATCAGACTATAACTGGCCGAACCAGTCATTAATTACAAAGAAGCTTATGAATATACAATTGATCTTGAGCTGTATTAAATCTGTTAGACACTAAGTAAAGCCTATGTTTAGTAGTGAATTTAAAATCCTAAACCAGATTCCAAACAGAGGAGGAGTAACCATCAAAGTAACATCTGTTTCTGTTGGCCCATATACTATAAATGGTTGCTGCAAACACCATGGTAACTATATTAGCCTTAGTACCTCTCCTAGCTCTAGTAAGCCAAACCAGCCAGCCCTTAAAATCCAAAGGCCAAGCTGCAAAACCCAACCAGTTAAAAATCAGATGAACCAGCTGAGATGAAAGACAACACTCAAAAAACAAGTGAGCATGATTCTCCTGGTAGCCATCACAGACCGGACACAACAGTGAGATCAAAGGGATATGCAGCCTATTAAGGTTATCCCTTGTTAGTAACTGAGAATTAATCACCTGCCACAGCATAAACCTGTGTTTAGGAAGGATTAATCTGCTCCAAACAGTCCGAAAATACTCATCTTTTTGCTGAGTCAGAAGACTATTATACAGTTTCGAAGACAGGAACTTTCCCTTCAAGCCAGCAGCTGAAATGGTAGCAGAACTGAAGTAATTTTTCAGATGACACAATTTCCGCCAGTACCAGCTATAGTCCTCCTTTAAATCATAGTTCCAAAAGCTCTTATCTTTCAGATAAATGGAGTTAATCCATTTAACCCACAATAAGTCAGGCGAGGAAACTAAGGATGACACTAATGATAGAGGTATGGTCACTAATCCGTGGAGAACTCCAAAAAGAGTTGCTGCACATGCTAAGGAGGGACAGAGGTTAGATGCTCATGCTCATAATGCAGGTCGTAAAACTAAAGATCTGAACAAGTTCGAAATTCTGCAAGAAACAGTGGTGATTAACAAGGAAGGCAGTTTGAATCCTATCTCCTCCTATGGATAGCTACAACATCTTAAGTTGGAATATTAGAGGGCTAAATAAAGTAAATAAACAGAGCCCAGTTAGTGCTTTATGTAATAAATACAAAGTGCGAATTTGTGGTCTTTTGGAGACTAAACTGAAGGGTTGCAGAATTAGAAAATTCATGGAGAACCATTTTCCAAACTAGGACTATCACACTAGTTCCATCATTGAAGGTCATATCTTAGTTATGTGGAGAAGATTGTTTGTTAAAACCATTATTTTAGAGGAATCCTCTCAAGCAGTTCATTGTCAGGTGAAGATGTTGGGTTTGCAGCAGGAATTTGGGGTCACATTTGTTTATGGTCTTAATTCGATTGAGGGTAGGAGGTGTCTTTGGGAAGGGTTACAGAGACCTTATCACATGCCTAAAGCATGGATCTATCTTGGTGATTTTAATGCCCCTCTTTCAGGCAAGGACAGAGTTGGAGGCAAGGATGTTTCAGACTCAGAATTACATGACTCTTTAAATTGGTTGGCAGGTGTTCAGGTTGAACCTCTTCTGGGTATTGGCTCCTATTTCACATGGTCTAATAACCAAGAGGCTGCCGCAAGGATATATTCAAAAATTGACCATGTTTTGAGCAATGAAAAGTGGCTGGATCTGTTCTCTAAATCTACAGCAATTTATAGATGGGAAGGCATCTCTGATCACTGTTTGTGTCTGGTTAGTTTTCAAAATTCTGAGTAGTTGGGTTCCAAACTTTTTCGCTATTACAACTACTGGGCAGAGCACAAGGATTTCAATGATTTGGTTTTAAAAAGCTGGAGAGGCCCAATTACAGCTTATGGAATGAATGCAATTTTTCTTAAGGTGTTGAGGCTTAAGCACTGTCTAAAAAAATTTAATAAGGACCAAATAGGAGATTTACAAGCTAATTATCATAAGGCCAAGGATGCTTATCAAGTTGCTTAGCTGCAAGCTCAAGCTCACCCCCTTGATTCTTGCTATCAAGAGGTTGAGAGGACTACAGCAGGGGAGTTTTCTGTTTAGGAGAGGTTATATCAGAGTTTTTTAATTCAAAGGAGTAAAGTAACTCGGTTAAGACAAGGAGATCTGAACACTTCATTTTTTTCATGCATTTCTTAAGAAGCGTAAGGCTGAGAATGGGATAGTTTCTTTTATGACAGAGGAAGGGCAGTTAGTTGATAACTATACAGAAGTGGTATCTCATTTTCTGGGTCATTTTAAAGATTGTTTAGGCAGTCCAAGTTCAGCTTCAGACAAGGTTAATTTGCAGCATATTGACTTAGGTCTGAAGCTTTCAGTTGAGCAGCAAGCTTCTCTTTTGAGACCTTTCTCTAAGAAGGAAATTCGGGAGGATTTATTTAGTATTCCAAATACTAAATCCCCAGGTCCTGATGGGTATGGTTCCGGCTTCTTTAAAGCTGTCTGGAGTAAGATAGGTGAGGAGGTTTGCTCGGCTATCTCTTACTGTTTTGAATCTGGCAATTTCCCTTCTAAGCTTCATGAAACAACCATTTCTTTGACTCCTAAGATTGCTAATCCTTCTAGGGTTGTCGACTATAGGCCAATAGCTTGATGTTCCACACTGTATAAATGCATGGCTAAGTTGATTTGTAAGAGGTTGGCTGTTGTTCTTCCAGATATTGTTCAATCCAATCAAGGAGCTTTCATTCAAGGTCGATCTATTGCTCACAATATCATGATTTGTCAAGATCTTATTAAAAATTATGGGAGAGTTTCTACTTCTTCGAGATGCGCTATTAAGATAGATTTGAGCAAAGCTTACGATACCGTAGATTGGCTGTTTCTTGAAGGTTTGTTGAAAGCTTTAAAGTTCCCCATGAAGTTTATAGCCTGGGTTATGTCTTGTGTTAGGAATACCACCTATTTTCTAGTAATGAATGGCCGAATTCAAGGCCAGTTTAAAGGGGGGAAGGGGCTGAGACAAGGTGATCCTATGTCACCTCTTTTATTTATTCTCATCATGGAGTATTTGACTAGAAGTCTTCAACATGCAGCGCTTAATTCCCTTTTTCATTTTCATCCGATGTGCAAGAGTTTAAAGCTCATTAATTTGTGTTTTGCGGATGACTTGATTATTTTTTGCAAGGGAACTCTCCCAGCTGTTAGGAGTGTTAAGAGGGGGCTTGATGATTTTTCCATTGCTTCTGGTTTGAACATTAATACTTGTAAATCTCAGATTTTTTTTCGTAGGAGTCTCTATGTCGGATAGAAATAGAATTTCTCAAGATATTAACCTTGCAATGGGTTCATTTCCCCTAAGATATCTTGGGGTTCCAATGAGGCCTTCTAAATGGAAACATACAAATTGTGAGGTGTTCATTCAAAAGTTTAGATTGAAGATTCAGAACTGGGCTAGTAGACACCTCTCCTTTGCTGACCGGATTCAACTTATTAACTCTGTTCTTCTTGGGCTTCGTAACTATTGGATGTCTATCTTTGTTTTACCCCAAAGTGTAGTCAAGGAAGTTGAAAGACTTTGTAGAGGGTTCCTTTGGGGAGTTTCTGGGCAGAGGAGTAAATTACATATCCCTTCTTGGCAAAAAGTTTGCCTTCCCAAAGCTTATGGTGGCTTGGGGTTTAGAGATGGATCTTTGTGGAACCGGTCTGTTTTGGCTAAGTAAAAGGGAATTTTTTAATAATACCCAAATATAAAAGTTTTAATTCATATATACGGTAATTACAAAATTAATGCAAGATTATATAAAGCTAACTTTTCTTTCCAATTATACGGTTTCCTCAACAAAAAAAGTCACCAGCCTCCTTTCATGACGCCAACCATTTTGGAGAAAAAAAGAAGGAAAATTGGCAACTTTGGCTCATGGAACTCGTCCAGCAGCCATTGTTAGGGCAAATGTGAGCTTCAATCTCCAACAAATAATGACTTCAATGATTTCAGAGAAACGAAGAAATGAAATCGATAACTTTTGCTCATGGAACTCCTACGACAGCCATTGTTAGGGCAAATGTGAGCATCAATGTCCAACAACAAATGCTCCCATCAAATCCAAAACACCATATCAACAAAGTTTAAAATTAAAATTAAAAAACCACCCAATATTATTGTAGAGTCCAAGAACTTTACTTAGCTAGCTAGATAGTAGTAATAATAGTAATAGCTAGTAGTAGTTATAGTATGTTTATGACTGTGGATTTTGGTTCAAGACGGGACTTAGTTGGACACTCGTAGGAACACTTGTAGATTTTATAAGTTTAACCTATAGTTTAAGAATATTAATTATAACCTACGGTTTGATTAATATAGTTGATTATGAAGATGATATTTATTACACTATAAGGTTTAGATAGACTCAATAACATAATGACACTAGTCATGTGGATATTTATTAAGAAATTAAGTATTTTTGAGGAATAGTATATTAAGAGAAATATTTGAAAATCCCAGAGTCTGCCAGCAGCTTTGAAATCGTCATAGGACTCAGTCAAAGTTGTTTATTCAATACAAATTAGGCTAAAAAAGTGTAATTAAGTGTATAATATATCAGCGTATGCTGATATATCGCAGCTCTAGGGGGCGATATATCGCCACATGGGGATACAAAAAACATGTAACTTCGCACAACCACTTCGGGGAGCCTCGGGAATATCAGCCCAGGCGATATATCGCCTAGCATGGGCGATATATCGGCAATAGGGCATGAATTTTGATTAATTTTGAAACCGAGCTCATTTAATTCCATAACCTCTTGATAAGTCCCGAATCTTTTTGACCGAGTCTTAAGCCTCTGCTGAACGAATATTCAAATTTTTTTCAATTAAAAGTCATTATTTTTATTCAAGCTAAATGAAGATCTTTTCATTCTTGAACTCTATAAATAGGACCTAGTACCCAACCATTTCTTTCATTCTTCAAGCTAAGTTCAGAACATTCAAGCTGCTAGGTTTACTTTAGAGTGTTAAACACTTGGGTTGGGGTTATAAGCATTATCATTCTAAGCTTATTAAACACTTGGGAAGTAAGGATAATAGTGTGTATTCTGAAGTCAACGTGTAGTTCGGTCATACTTCATTCAAGGTATTCCTATTTATAGTTCCTTTCTGTATTGTGTCATTAGTTTTTATAGTTTTTCTCTACTCAATTCCTAACTCGCTATTTTCATTCGTGGTTAGGCATCTAAGTTCTTTGAACTTGAGGTTCTTGTCAGTAAATACCTTCTCGGTGGTTTAGATTCATTTCCTTTTCATCTCCTTCTTTTAGAATACTCACCTCTCTATTAATGATTTTTAGGAGTGTTCCAAAATCCTGTCCTTGTTCTCGCATCTCGTTATTTGGTAAGGAAAATAGGATAGTATTATATGCTTATATGATTATGCTATAGTATGTTTTTATATGTTATGATTATGCTATAGTATGCTTTTATATGTTATGATTATGCTATAGTATGTTTTTATATGTTATATGTTTTGGGGCTTATAGTTGCTATATCGCAAACCCCAACACTTTTATGTTTTTGCGGCTTATATTTGCTTAACTAGAAAACCTCATTGTAGTTTGGGGCTTGTAGTTGCTTAGTAAGCAAACCCCAATAGTCACCATGTATATGGGTTAGAATTATGATATATGTGTTATAGTATATGATATATGTTCATAGTTTATGTGTATGATTATGTTTCATGCTTGTAGTAGATTTTCTTTGCTGGGCATTAGGCTCATTCCATTATGTTCTATATGTGTAGGAAAATAGTATGGCGGCGGGAAGATTCTTGGCAGCTTGGGATTGTGTATTGAGGGAGAATGGAATCGGTGGACTGCGTGAACGATTCGAGGACGAAGTTGTTTAAGTATTTTAATTATGATTTCTATGTATTTTCACACTTGATTTTGTAACCAATTTATTTAAGATTTAAGTTATGTTATGTTTTATTTTCAAAACAATGGGATCCCATATCCTAACCGAATTTTTATGTATTTTAACCTTTCTTTTACAGTTTTAATGAAGTTATGATTATTTCATATGTATGTTTTCTTAAAGATTAGTGTCTATGTATAGTAGTTATTAATAGTCCAAAGTCTAGAATAAGTTGGTCGTTACAGTTGGTATTAGAGAAACGGTTCATTCGCATGAAGTTCTTCTCGATACACACACTCAAAGCTCTGAATCTAACCGCTAAGTAAGTGTTTAAGTTATAGTTATTATGTTTATAAGTATAGCTAACAATTTTAGTCTTTATGTTTTTAGTTAAGAATGAATGGAGCATTAACTTATGAGGATATCCGAGCCATTAAGGCTTTAAAAAGAATTAGAGAACCCCGAAACAACATAGGAGCGCTAAAAAGAATCACTCGGAGGCTACTTTTGTTCCACAGGGAGATAGGTCACCTCCAAGAATCTAAGCAGATCATGATGAGATCAATGGAGCAATATGTTTTAGTACTTAGACTTTTTAGAGATTATCCTATCGTGATTGCAGCCTTAGCAGAAATTTGGGAGACGATAGATGATGAAGATGAATTGCCGAGAGCTATGAGATATTACTTTCTCATACTTAGGTTCACTTCAAAAATGGAATTTCAATTTACAAATGAACCAAAACATAGAATTTTTACGAATCTTCCTCGAGGGAATTTTGAGGCATAAGATAATGATGACTATGAATAAATAGAAGACGATATGCTAGATGAAGGATCGGATGTAGAAGATCTCGATTTTTAGAATAGACAAGTTTCATTATTTTATTTTTTAAATTTATTATTTTTTTTCTTTTATGATTGTAAATAGTGAAAAGCTTTCTTTTCCAAATTAATATCATGGTTATTTTGTTGTCATGTATGAGTTTGATTTTTCTTTTTCAATCATAATCAATAATAAATAAAATAAATAATGGCTAAGTTCGGTGAGGGTGGATACAAATCAATGAACCAAGTTCCTATATTGAGAGTTAGGGGGCCATAGTAGTGGGAACGATTTTACTGATCCTAGCCCTCCCTCAATATGGTTAACTTTGGAACAACGATGAGTTTTGAGCCTGAGAATTAAGTCATATAGGATGATTAGAAACAGACTTAGAGAATAATAAAGATGACTTATTTTTCTAAGTATAGAAACCCACTCTAATATTAAAGAAGACTTATATAATTTTCATAAGAAGTCATAATTAATAGGTCTGAGTTATGTTTGTTTGGATTAAGTTTTTGCCTTAGAGCCAATTAGGGTAAAGTTATGACATATTTCTCTCAACTGTTAGAACTCTGCTGCGATGTCGCTTCGAAGATCTGCTCGCACCAACACGCCGCTCGGGTGAACAATGAAGCCCCTTTGGTTCGCTGAAAGGGAGTGCATGCTACTGCCAGCTGCAATGCACCGCCGCTGCCGCCAGTTGACAACACTACAAAAATCGCCAGACTGCTACAACAAGTTGAGGAGTTATTGCAGCAACAGCGACACCAAGCTCAGCCTTAGACTCAGCCTCCGCCTCCACTGTAACCACAGCCACAGCAAATGGCCTCAACACCCCAACAAATTGGTCCATATGGGGGATGGCCAGTGGCGAACTATGCTCCATATCCAGTTCAGCACATGGAGCCAATTTATGAGCGGTTTCGTAAGCAACACGCTCCAAACTTTGAAGGGACTACAGACCCCTTCCAGGCAGAAGAGTGGCTAAGAAACATGGAGCCAATCCTGACACACATGAATCTAGGCAACGCAGATCGCATATCCTGTGTTTCGTCTCTGCTCAAGAAAGACGCCAAAATCTAGTGGGACTTAGTCCAACAGACGCATGATGTTGCCACCATGACTTGGACCCAATTTGTGGAGCTATTCCACAAAAAGTATTATAATTCAGTTGTACTCGCTTCAAGAGTTGAGGAGTTCGCCAGCCTGAAGCAAGGGAATTTATCAGTGGCAGAGTATGCTCGACAGTTTGACTGATTAGCTAAGTTCGCACCAGAAATGGTTCCAACTGACTATCTAAGGGTGTCTAAGTTCGTTAGAGGAATTTGACTTAAGATCGAGCTAGGAGTTAAGCTAGAAAACCCAGGAAATACTACATATGTTGATGTTCTAGAGACAACAATAGAAGTAGAAAGGTTGCAGGATAATGTTAGTAAAGAAGACACCAGTAAGCCTGAGCCTAGATAACAGATTCAACCTCAGACTAGTCAGAACAACAACCACCACAACAACAACAATCAGTCCAGCAACAACAATAATAACGGTCAGTTAAGAAGGCATCCTGACAATAAGCAGTCTGGCAGTGATAAACGGGCACAGACAAATAATGGAGGTAGTAGGTTGGGTTATGTAGAATACCCACCACATGCTAAGTGCCAAAGGAAACACCCTGGGGAATGTCGGGAAAACACCAAGGGATGTTACAACTGTTGTCAAGAAGGACACTGGAAGAAAGAATGTCCTCAGCTCAAGACAGAAGGGAAAAAGGAAGATAAGATGGTTCCTGCCAGGGTTTTTGCCTTAACCCAAGGAGAGGCTGATGCTAGCAATAAGGTGGTCACAGGTTAGGTTTCTATCCTCAATAATATATGTTCTGTATTATTTGATTCGAGAGTCGCTCATTCGTATATCTCGTTAGGAATGATAGAAAAACTAGACAAACCTTGTGAAAGATATAGAACTAGGTTTGTAACCTAGTTGCCTTCGGGCAAAGTAGTTATATCATCATGGATAGTACGAGGCGTACTGATCAAGATTAAGGATGTAGAATAAGGAGACCAGATAGAACTGGAGATCAAGGACTTCGACATGATACTAGGCATGGACTGGCTAGCACGGCATGGTGCGACCATTGACTGCAAACGCAAGAAGGTGATGTTCGAGACTCTTGACGGCCAGAGACTATGCTTCATGAGACAAGTTTCAGGATTACACACCCTGCTGGTATCATCTCTCAAAGCTCAAAGGATTATAGAAAAAGGATGTCAAGCGTTCTTAGCCAGCATCACAGACATAGTAAAGGAAACACCACTTAAAGTTGGAGACATCTGCATTGTACGAGAATTCCCAGAAGTATTTCACGATGACTTACTAGGGTTGTCGGCGACTCAGGAAATTGACTTCACGATAGAATTAGTACCGGGCACCGAGCCTATCTCCAAGGTACCGTAACGGATGGCACCTGCATAACTCAAGGAGTTAAAGAAGCAGCAGCTACAAGAACTCCTAGACTTGGGCTTCATTAGACCAAGTCATTTGCCATGGGGAGCATCGGTTCTATTTGTGAAGAAGAAGGATGGAAGCATGCAGATGTGCATAGACTACCACGAGCTGAATAAGGTAACGATTAAGAATAAGTACCCGCTAGCCCGGATTGACCACTTGTTTGATCAACTCCGAGGTGCGATCATATTTTCAATGATTGATTTACAGTTCGTGTATCATCAGCTCAAGGTGAGGGGAGAGGATATTCCTAAGACAACTTTTAGGACTCGTTATGGGCATTATGAGTTCTTAGTTATGTCTTTTGGTCTTACCAATGCTCCAGCCGCGTTTATGGACTTAATGAATAGGGTCTTCAAGGACTACTTAGATAAATTCGTTGTAGTGTTCATCGATGACATCTTAGGATACTCCAAGGACGAAGTCGAGCACGAGGAACATTTGAGGTTAATCCTATCGTGACTAAATGAGCATCAACTCTACGTCAAGTTCAAGAAATGTGAGTTTTGGCTTTCACAAGTGGCGTTCCTCGGGCACATTATATCCAAGGATGGAGTTGCAATAGACCCATCAAAGGTAGAGGCCATGAAGGATTGGCCAAGACCAAAGAACGCATTCGAAGTAAGAAGCTTTCTAGGATTAGCATGTTATTATAGGAGGTTTGTAGAGGGCTTTTCTAAGATAGCCACTCCACTCACCAACATGAGCTGTAAACAGCAAAGATTCAACTGGAATGATAGATGTGAAGAAAGCTTCCAGTTGCTTAAGTACAAGCTGTGCTCAACACCAATACTTTGTGTACCAACACCCAACGACAAGTTTGTAGTTTTTTGCGATGTGTCAAAGCAAGGGTTAGGTTGCATGCTGATACCGAATGACAAGGTGATAGCCTACGCCTCAAGGCAACTGAAGGAGTACGAGCAACGCTACCCAACTCACGATATGGAGTTGGCAGCGGTGGTCTTTGCGTTGAAAATCAGGCGCCATAATCTTTACGGAGAACGGTGCGAGATTTATACAGACCACAAAAGTTTAAAGTACTTCTTCACTCAGAAGGAGCTCAATATGGGGCAGCGCAGGTGGTTAGAGTTAGTAAAGGATTATGACTGCGAAATCCTATACCACCCAGGAAAGGCAAACGTAGTTGTCGATGCGCTAAGTAGGAAGAATTACGGAAGTTTAGCAGCACTAGCTGGAATAGCAAAGCCGCTATAGCAGGAGCTGATCAATGCTGGAATAGAAGTAGTTGTCGTCAAGCTGGCTAACTTGTCTATCCAGTCAAATCTGCTAGAAGATATACGGATTGGGCAAAGGCATGATGACACACTAGTGGTACATATGGATGCAGTCAGAGAAGGCAAGGCCCTAGATTTCTCAATATCTGGTCAAGGGTTATTGAGATATAAGGATCGGGTATGCATGCCGGATGATCAAAGGATTAAGATGACGATTCTAGAAGAAGCGCACAATACCCCGTACTCAGTTCACCCAGGGTCGACCAAGATGACTCACGACATCAAGGAAATATATTGTTGGCCAGGGATGAAGAAGGACATAGCAGAATTTGTGTCTAAGTGTCTAGTATGCCAGCAAGTGAAAGTAGAACATTAGCGGCCTGCAGGCTTATTGCAGCCACTTAGCATACCAGAAAGGAAGTGGGACGATATAGCCATGGATTTCGTGACAGGTTTGCCTCGAACAAGTAAGCAGCATGATTCGACTTGGGTAGTAATAGATAAACTAACCAAGTCCGCTCATTTCCTTCCTGTTAAGACTTCATACACAGCGAATCAATACGCAAACATCTATGTCCAAGAGATAGTATGGTTGCATGGAATCCCCAAGACAATAGTCTCGAATAGAGGATCGGTGTTTACATCGAGATTTTGGGGAAGTTTACAGCAAGCCATGGGTACTAAGTTAAGTCTTAGTACAACTTTTCATCCTCAGACAGACGGTCAGTCCGAGCGTACGATACAGATTTTAGAGGATATGCTACGCGCTTGTGTACTTGATTTCGGTGGATCATGGAATAAGTACTTACCGCTGATAGAGTTCTCCCACAACAATAGCTACTAGTCAATGATCGGGATGGCACCCTATGAATTACTTTATGGAAGAAGGTGTTGATCACGGCTACATTGGGACGAGGTAGGAGAAAGGCAGCTTCTCGGTCCCGGAGCTGTTAGAAAAGCTCAAGAAGCAATAGTGTTGATCAGACAGTGTATGCTTGCTGCTCAAAGCCATCAGAAAAGCTATGCGGATGCCAAGTGATGTGATGTGGAATTCAAGGTCGAAGATCAAGTCTTCCTGAAGATATCTCCCATGAATGGTGTGAAGCGGTTTGGGAAGAAAGGACAGCTTAGTCACCGATTTATAGGTCCTTTTGAGATATTGGACAAAGTGGGAGCAATTGCGTATAGATTAGCCCTACCGCCAGCCCTAGCAGATAGCCACAATGTGTTCCACATCTCAATGCTATGAAAGTATGTGTCAGACCCATCTCACATCCTCAAGTACGATACGATAACACTCCAAAAAGACTTGAGTTACGAGGAATGACCAGTTAGCATCCAAGATAGAGGGATGAAGCAGTTACGGTCCAAGAGTATTCTGATAGTCAAAGTCCTATGGAGTAATAATTCTGAACGAGAGGCAACGTGGGAGTTGGAGGAAGACATGCAAGGCCAATATCCAGAATTATTTGGTAAGTAAATTTCAAGGACAAAATTCTTTTTAGTAGGGGAGAATTATAGATTCCAAGAACTTTACTTAGCAAGTTAGATAGTAGTAATAATAGTAATAGCTAGTAGTTGTTATAGTATGTTTATGACTGTGGATTTTGGTTCAAGCCGGGACTTAGTTGGACACTCGTAGCAACACTTGTAGATTTTATAAGTTTAGCCTATAGTTTAAGAATATTAATTATAACCTAAGGTTTGATTAATATAGCTGATTATGAAGATGATATTTACTATACTATAAGGTTTAGATAGACCCAATAAGATAATGACACTTGTCATGTGGATGTTTATTAAGAAATTAAGTATTTTTGAGGAAAAGTTTATTAAGAGTAATATTTGAAAATTCCAGAGTTTGCCAGCAGCTTTGAAATCGTTATAGGACTCAGTCAAAGCTATTTACTCCATTCAAATTAGGCCAAAAAAGTGTAATTACGTGTATAATATTTCAGCGTATGCCAATATATCTCAGCTCTAGGGGGCGATATATCGCCACACGGGGATACAAAAAACACGTAACTCCGCACAACCACTTCGGGGAGCCTCGGGAATATCAGCCCAGGCGATATATCGCCTAGCATGGGTGATATATCGGCTCTAGGGCATGAATTTTGAATAATTTTGAAACCGAGCTCATTTTATTCCATAACCTCTTGATAAGTCCAAAATCTTTTTGACCGAGTCTTAAGCCTCTGCTGAATGAATATTCAAATGTTTTTCAATTAAAAGTCATTATTTTTATTCAAGCTAAATGAAGATCTTTTCATTCTTGAACTCTATAAATAGGACCTAGTACTCAGCCATTTCTTTCATTCTTCAAGCTGAGTTTAGAGCCTTCATGCTACTAGGTTTACTTTAGAGTGTTAAACACTTGGGTTGGGGTTATAAGCTTTATCATTCTAAGCTTATTAAACACTTGGGAAGTAAGGATAATAGTGTGTATTCCGATATCAAGGTGTAGTTTGGTCATAGTGCATTCAAGGTATTCCTATTTCTAGTTCCTTTCTGTATTGTTTCATTAGTTTTTATAGTTTTTCTCTACTCAATTCCTAACTCGCTATTTTCATTCATGGTTAGGCATCTAAGTTCTTTGAACTTGAGGTTCTTTTCAGTAAGTACCGTCTCGGTGGTTTAGATTCATTTCCTTTTCATCTCCTTCTTTTAGAATACTCACCTCTCTATTAATGGTTTTTAGGAGTGTTCCGAAATCCCATCCTTGTTCTCGCATCCCGGTGTTTGGTAAGGAAAATAGGATAGTATTATATGCTTACATGATTATGCTATAATATGTTTTTATGTGTTATGATTATGCTATAGTATGTTTTTATATGTTATATGTTTTGGGGCTTATAGTTGCTATATAGCAAACCCCAACACTTTTATGTTTTTGGGGCTTATAGTTGCTTAAATAGCAAACCTTATTGTAGTTTGAGGTTTGTAGTTGCTTAGCTAGCAAACCCCAATAGTCACCATGTACATGGGTTAGAATTATGATATATGTGTTATAGTATATGATATATGTTCATAGTTTATCTGTATGATTATGTTTCATGCTTGTAGTAGATTTCCTTGCTGGGCATTAGGCTCATTCCTTTATGTTTTATATGTGCAGGAAAATAGTATGGCGGTGGGAACATTCTTGGCAGCTTGGGATTGTGTATTGAGGGAGAATGGAATCGGTGGACTACGTGAACGATTCGAGGACGAAGTTGTTTAAGTCTTTTAATTATGATTTCTATGTATTTCCGCACTTGATTTTGTAACTAATTTATTTAAGATTTAAGATTTAAGTTATGTTATGTTTTATTTTCAAAACAATGGGATCCCATATCCTAACTGAATTTTTATGTATTTTAACCTTTCTTTTACAGTTTTAATGAAGTTATGATTATTTTATCTGTATGTTTTCTTAAAGATTAGTGTCTATGTATAGTAGTTATTAATGGTCCAAAGTCTAGAATAAGTTGGGTCATTACAATTATTAGATGCTATGGTTGAAAGCTCCTTGAATTTTGACTTCAAAATCAAACCCAACAATTTAAATCTCTGCAACTTTCAGGTACGTTTTAATTTTAAAATTCAATTCACTTTTAAATATGATTTAATCAACTGAATTAAATGAATATCATATAATGTATTGCAAAATAGTTTCTAAGTGTAATAAAATTCTGCTGCCCACAACTGAAATTTGGTTTGTGAAAAAGAAAAAATAAAATAAATAAAACTAATTTATTGATTTGGCTGATATAGTATTCATAAAACAAGAAATTGGAAGATGTGAGAACAAGAAATTGCCAAGTTCTTGGGATTGAAGGGAGGAGTTCTTCAAAAGAGGTAAATATGATTTTATACTTTGTTTAGATCAATCGGTATCTTAATTTTCTCTATTATTACTTTTGTTGCTTTATTTTTCTGTTGAATGTTTCAAAGAATGCTCTGAATAGGTTGTTGTATATGTTGCTTATGTTACTTATAATGATTTGGGTTGCTGAATAAGTTTCTTTCTAGTTGCTTAAGAGGTTATAAATGTTGCTGAAGAAGTTGCTTAAGAGTTTCTTTATTTGATGTACATGTTGCCTATGGGTTGCTAAAGTAATAATAAAGTTTGTTGCATATGTTGATTGTAATTGTTGGTAGTTGCTAAATAAGTTGCTAAAATGACTCTTTCTAAGTTCTTATCATAATTATGAGTTTCTTTAAGTGTTGCTAATAATTAGGTTATAATAGTTGTGGTGGGTTGATGCATATGTTGCTTTATAGTTGTTTAAGTAGTTGTAAATGTTGTTGTATATGCTGCATAATAAAGGTTGTGTGTTGCTGATATGAGAGTAAAAATTATGTCTCCAACAACCATATCACGTATGACTTTGTGAAATTCAAACTCAAAATGTGTAACTCTCAATCTACACATTATTGAGTAATATTTGGGAGTTGCAAATTTGTAACTTATTTTTTCACTCCAAAATATGTTACTTTTGGGCACACACATTTGTCCAATCTGTAACTCGCAATAATATGTTACAAGTTGTAACAAATCACATTTGTATGACAAATCACGTTTTATAATATTATTTAATCTAACATTATATTATTTAAGATAATATAAGAGTTTTTATTGTGAAATCTATGTTTGAAGTTTTTGTGTATTTTAGGATAGATTTCAGCTTTATTTAGTTTTTATTAAATTATTTCTATTTATTTCAAATAAAGAAAATATATTAAATATTCTTAAAAATCAAATTAAAATTAAAATATAGGGGCATTAGGGTCTTATATAAAAAAAGTTTGATCGAAATTGGGCTCAAGGTACTATTTTATTCCATTTTCCAAAACACATGGTCTGATTTATCATTTAACAAAACAAATGGTCTCATCGGTAACTTTTACACAACATTGGGGCCAAAATGGTATTTACCCATAGTTAAATATATGTGTCATAATTATTAACATGCATATTTAAATTGTTGATCAATTGTTAATAACATAAACCTATTCGTTGTAAATTATTGCAGTGTATTATAAACATAATCATTTATGTTGCAATGGGTGGGCATTGTATTATAAACCTATTGGTTTATGTTGCAATTGGAAAATTGACAATTTTGAGTGACCGGAATATATGAATTTTTTTTGTAGATCTCTACCACAATTTGTATTGCTCTGTAATTTCAAATGCATGAATGAGCGATTTTATTTTGTTTTTTTAGTTGGGTTATAACATAATATTAATGAGGAATATTTTATTTATGGTAAGGATTGATTTTTTATTTCTATTAATTGCCACCACCATGTTGTGATTTTCTATCATGATTGACTTATTTTTGTACTAATAATGTGTTGTCTATGTTTTCACCGTCAGACACGTGGCAGTTAGGAATGATTGGTGACAAGGAAAGCCATGAGGTTCTCAAAGTGTGAACTCTTCCAGGCAACCTAGCTCGGCCAAGACATGGGTGTCTCCGAGTGAGGCCGATCCCTGAGGTCTATCTTCGAGGCGAGGATATCTCCGAGTGAGGCTACATCCCAAGAATGCCCCAAGCCAATCTCCAGGTCACGGATGTCTCTAAGCGAGGCCACCTCTCGAGGTCTGTTCTCAAGGTGGGGATGTCTCCACATGAGACCACACCTTGAGAAGTTATCTGTATTCACCCATCTTCCAGGTTTAGGACTCTAGTCCTCGGACGCGACATTTCCCAAAACGCTGCCTGACATGGGCAAACGTGCGCCGCACCCTGACAGTCACAAATATGTTCCACATAAATTTGGTATGTGACATTCTAAAATGGGTCCTGTGCAATCCACCTGGGTCGTAGTCTCTTTTTAGTGCAGTCCTTTTTGTGTTAATTCAACATTAACACCCTAGAATGGGGGAATTTTGTACTAATGATAGATGATTTACATTAATGACCACAACCTCTATAAATAGGGATGGGGTATCTCCTTGTAAAGTGTTCAGACTTTTAGAGAGAGAAACTCTGAAACTCAGTGCAATATATACGCTGCTTGTGAACCACCATTGAAGCTTGCTCAAACAAGCTTCAAGCTAACTAAATACCAGAGACTTGTGGACTAGGGCTCTTTTGTAGCTTGAACCATGTAAAACCCTTGTGTTCTTTTATATTATTTTCTTTATACTCTCAAATTTAGTTGATATCAAAAGAGGCAATCAATATTTTTGTGCTTTCATTGAGAGATTGAAGAAAGTTGGAAGAACTTGATCATAGTGACCACCTATTGAAATGCACCAGACGATGCAGCTCCTCCTGTCGGAGTTGAGGGAGGAGAAACCAAGCTTCCACCACCCTAGGACCTCCCTGAGATGGTGGAAGACTATGACAAAAAATGTCAAATACGACAGCATGGACGAAAAGTATTATGAGGAGGAATATCCTCAGCCCATGCACACAGAGGAGACACCAGAGGTGGTGGTGCTCTGTGATTAGGTGCCTGCTCAGTAGCAGAAACTCAACACCTAGGAAGGTAATGTTGTTGTCGTATAAAAGATGGTTAACGCCATGAGGGCTACTCTGGAAGCCCAAGGGCTCCGAGTGGACCCCCCTGGTGAAGTACCATCAAGGCCATCAGTTGGTCTGCCACCCACACACCCAGATGGAATGGCAACTATCGACCCAGCCAGTGTGCCTCCAGGACACCCAATTGATGTGGTGCAAGATCCGCCAATTAGCGTGCCCCCCGTGCACCCAGCTGGAGTTAGAGCCCCACCTGTGTCGCAGGACCGTGGAAAGGGTAAGATCAGTGACAATCCTACTCCCAAGAAGAAGAAGGCTCGTCAGAACGCGGACGATAATCAGGCCCCGAGGCTGACTGGTGAGGGTAAAGGCTTAGGTGCCCGAGGACACCACTAGGTCGCCAGTGCCTGTGGAGCCCAGGGTGTTCCATCTAGGCGCGCCAATACAGATCGTGCGAGGCCCGGAGGTGGTGTCCCCCTAACACCTTGCCATCACTATAGTAACAATAGCCAAGGGGATAACAAGGGAAATTTCTCTATTAGTCAAGAGCGTGACATCAACATCTCGATAAACAATTAAAAATTTGAGTCCGACCGAAAAAAGAAAGCACATACCCTAACGATAGTGGTGCATTTCATGGCCAAGCTAACCTATGAGAAGGCTTGAATGCTCACAGGTGTAATAAGGCTTTCGGGTGCAGACCTTGTGGGAAGGACCAGTCAGACCTCCGGGACAGCCTCAACTTCCGAAAGAGGGATAACCCGACACAAAGTGCAAACCATGACTCTGACTCGGAGGACGAGGATGGGGAGCCATGTGCTCCTCACATTGTAGAAGCCCCATTACCGTGAGGCTTTAAGATGCCTGTCATCATGTCCTACGATGGCAGTACGGATCCCACCGACCACCTTTCGAAGTTGAATAGGTTGATGTCAGTGCATCGTATCTTCGGAGACGCCAAGTTTCATGTGTTCCTGATAACCTGGGCAGGGCCAACAGATGAATGGTTCAAAAAGCACAGGTCGGGATCCATCCATTTGTGGCACCAACTATCATCTTAATTCTGGGGAAAATTCATAGGAATCAGAAGGTGAGAATCGAGGTCAATGCTTTGGCATACATAAACCAACGACCTTTCGAGACCCTCAAAGCTTACATCAAGCACTTCAAGTAGGAAGTTTTGAGGACCAAGAGGTTTGATGATAGTCAATAGCTAATGGCCTTACATGCTGGCATCCGTGCGAGGTCCCCATTGTGGGATGACCTCCAGTAGAGAGGGTGTCGAAGGCTCAATGACTTCATCCATTGAGCACAAGAATATATCAGTTGGGAAGATGTCGAGATCAAAGCATTTGGGGGGTCGTCGCCCTTCCAGCTTATTCAAAGCCAAGTCCCATTGTAATGCCCCACGTCACTATGATTGCTTCCTGGAATGTCGACTGGCCCTACAAACCAACACAAGTTTTTCAAGCGTGCTTTGTCCTCACTCACATGCTTCCTGGAAAAACTTCCTAGGAGTTCACCCATCTTAAAATTACTCCAGGTCAGGCACGCTTAACTTTGGAGTTCTCAAGTGATGGGCTACAGAAAATAAGATGCATCTTGGTTGTATAGGTAGTACCCATCAATCCATTTAAGCCATCTTCAACTGTGTAGTCCCATACCTACACAGTCTTAGAATCATCACACTTAACCTTTCGCAGGTGATGTAGGATTGCACAGCTTTACCAAGTCTTTCCCCTTACGGCACACAGGATTCTGATTGTCACAATCACCCCCCCCCCCCTTATGGGCCCGATGTCCCCGTCGCCCACACTTATGGCTGGGTCAAGGCTCTGATACCATTTTTAATGCCCCACGTCACTATGTCTACTTCCTAGAATGACGACTGGCCCTACAAACCAACACGAGTCTTTCTAGCGTGCTTTGTCCTCACTCGCACGCTTCCTGGGAAAACTTTCCAGGAGGTCACCCATCTTGAGATTAGGTCAAGCACGCTTAACTTTGGAGTTCTCAAGTGATGGGTTACCGAAAGAAAGATGCATCTTCTTGATATAGGTAGTACCCACTAATCCATTTAAGCCTTCTTCAACTGTGTAGTCCCATACCTACACAGTCTTAGAATCATCACACTTGAGTGTTCCTAGGCGATGTGGGATTGCACAGCTTTACCCGGTCTTTCCCCTTACGGCTCATGGGATTCTAACTGTCACACCCGTGGTTTCAGGGACCCAATATCTGCCTTATACTCAAGTCCAATCGATTGTGGTGCCCAGTTCAGTCCAATTGTCCCAACAGTTGGCTTTAGTACCGTGCCCACTGTTGGGTTTAGTGCTGCTCTGGTGGGATTTTGAGCAATTCCCATTTGATAGAGTCCTTGTAAGACTGCATTCAATGTTGGAGTTCCTCCCAGACCGCCGCACCCAATTGAACCCCTAGCAGTAGTAAACACGATGGCAAGGTCAAGGGTACAAAGCCCAAAGAAAATGGGATAGTGCAGACTGGATAGGGAACTGCCCCCGATGGTAAGTATGTCTCGCACTACTCCAAGTACATTGACTTAGTGGATTCTCGGGAGAACATCTATATGGCCATAGAATAGCACGTCCATTACCGAAAGCCACAGGCCATTCGAAAAGACCGACAAAGGCAAGATCCAAGCAAATTTTGTCGTTTCCATATTGATATGGGGAACCACACCAATGAGTGCTGCCAAATCAAAGATGAGATAAAAACCTCATCAAGTTGGGACACCTCCTCCAGTATCCTCAGGATGGAGCACGACAGGCACAGGTACCCACCATGGGAGCCCCATCTCCCACGACTCTCCCGGCTCTGGGTATAGTGCCCGCAACTCTGCAGCATCAGATAGCCCATGAACCTCCCCCGGTGAATGGACGAGTGGGGACCATCTCTGGAGGACCCCACTTGGGAGGCACCTCCTGAGGCTCGCAGAATAGGAATGCACTGGCCTTAAACCACGACGATGAAGTGTTGTAATTTGCTCAATTTCCAGCCTAGATGCCACGGATGACCGACCAAGTCATCACATTCTCCGAGGACGACGCTCAGAGAGTGCACTTTCAACACCATGATCCCTTGGTGATCGAGTTCTAGGTTTCCAATAAGATGGTGGCTTGGATCCTGGTGGCAAATAGGAGTTCAGTGAACATGCTATTCAAGTCAGCCTACGAGTGGATTGGGTTGATCGACCACAAGTGACCTTTTCTCATGCACATCGACTCTATACGGGTTCTCAGGGGAAGGACTCATACTAATGGGCCAGATCAACTTGCTCGTGACACTTGAAGACGCACCTTGCTAGGCCTTTAAGTATTGCACATTTGTGGTAGTGGATTGCTCCTCAGTGTATAACGCCATCTTGGGGCGTTCGACCTTAGTGGAGTTCGGGGCAATTACCTCCATTCGGTACTTATGCATGAAGTTCCCCACGAATCAGGTATCGGCCTAGTTTGAGAGACCAAAAAGAAACAAGTAAATGCTACAATGTGTCCCTTAGGCAGCCAGTAATGGTTATTGAGGCATTGGCCCTTGAACAGCCCCCTACCGGGGAGGTGGATGAGCATGTTGTTTGGGATGATGAAACCAACAAGTTGGACCTGAGGGTTCAAGAAGAGAGGGCTATTGAGCCCATGGAAGAGGTTGAGAAAGTGGCCTTTAATGCCTCCATCCCCGAACAGAAGACAAAGGTTGGGAAGAGTCCACAAAGAGAAGTCTGTGAAGCACTTATGGGATTTCTTCGGGAAAATCAAGAAGTTTTCTCCTTGTCTCACTCCGACATGACTGGCATTGACCCGAATATCATTTGTCATGCCATGAATGTATATCCGAACATCACTTTGATCCAGCAAAAGTAAAGAATTTTTGCCAGACTAAGGTCGAGGCTTTAAAGGTGGAGGTGGACAAGCTACTTGCAAACATATTCATTTGGGGTGCCCAATATCCCAAGTTGGTATCCAATTCGGTCCTCGTGCCCAAGCCAAATGCCACCTGGAGGATTGTCATAGACTTCTCTGACTTCAATATGGGCGATTAGATGGTCGACGCCACCTCTGGGTACGAGCTCTTGTCATTCATGGACACGTACTCGAGACATAATCAGATTTCTATGCATGTCGCGGATCAAGAACACACTAGCTTCTGAACCGATAAAGGAGTTTACTATTGTAAAGTAATGCCCTTTGGGCTAAAGAATGCTGGTGCCACCTACCAAAGGCTCGTGATCCGTATATTCAAGGAACAACTAGGACAGATCATGGAGGTTTATGTAGACGACATGATGGTCAAGTCTAGAACAGCCCTCGACCACGTAAAGGACCTAGCAGAAGTGTTTTCAGTACTTCACAGGTTTGGGATGAAACCGAATCCCCAAAAATACACCTTTGGAGTCGCCTTCGGAAAATTCCTAGGCTTCATTGTCAGTACTAAGGGATAGAGGCAAACCCTAAAAATATCAAAGCCCTGGTTGATATGCCATCCCCTGAAAGAATAAGGATGTTCAAAGCCTCACAGGGAGGATTGTTGCCCTGAGTCACTTTGTTTCCAAGGCAACTTACAAGTGCATCCTATTCTTCGGCATCAGTGCCAATTTGGTCCGCAAGGAAGGTCGCGTCCAACATCTGGTATACTATATAAGCAAGATACTCCTCAGACCAGAGTCCAGGTAGCCACTCATGGAGAAGTTGACGTTTTGCCTAATGGTAGCTTCTCGGAAGCTAAGGCCCTATTTCCCAGCGCATCCCATAAAGATCCTCACGAACCATCCCTTGTGACAGATCTTCAAAAGTCAAAGTCGTCCAGAAGACTCCTCAAGTGGTCTATCGAACTTAGTCAGTTTGACATCACCTATCATCTGATGATTGCCATAGAGGGATAGGCATTGGCAGATTTCATTGTCGATTGCACAGGAAACAACGAGACACCTGGGGACTCCCCAAAAGTTGGGCCTGCATGGAAGCTATATGTAGATGGATCGTTGAATTGAAATGTGTCAAGGCAGGCCTCCTTTTGGTATCCCCCGAGGGGCACATGGTTTATAGCACCTTGAGGTTTGGGTTTGACACCTTAAACAATGAAGCCGAGTATGAAGCACTAATTGCTAGTCTCCAAGGAGCAGAAGAGCTCAAACTCGAGAGCCTCAAAATTTTCAGTGGCTCCCTGCCTATAGTTAATCAGGTACTCAGAGAATACCAGGCCAGGGGGACAAGGATGGCCGCTTACTTGGAAAAAACCCAAGAAATGATAAATAACTTAAAAAAATTCACCATTCAACAGCTACCATAAGAACAGAACTCTAACATTGATGCTCTGGCCAAGTTGGCAACCACTAAGGATGCTGAACTCATCAATGTAGTCCCCATTGACCACTTGGCTTCTCCAAGCATTGCAAACCCTAAGGAAGTGAAAGCAGTCCAGCTCCAGGACATGTGAATGGAGCCTATAGTTAAATACCTTGTCTCTGCGGAATTACCACAAGATAAGAAAGTAGCCCGGAAGTTACTTTGCTAGGCACCATGGTATGTTGTCATGGACAGCAAATTGTATAGGCGATGATATTTGTTTCCCTTGCTCCGATTAGTGTCCAAGAAAGAGGTCGATCTAATACTCCGAGAAGTGCATGAGGGTTTTCGTGGAGACCATGTCGGGGGGCAGAGCCTCACCAAGAAGATTTTGAGACAATGATACTTTTATCCCACCATGAACGGAGATGCGATGGAATATGTCAAGAAGTGTGACAAGTGCAAAAACTTCACCAATATACCTCAAGCTCCTCCTCATGAGCTCACTCTGATGACAAGCCCTTGGCCCTTTGTTGTCTGGGGGATTGACCTTATCGGGTCATTGCCCACGGGTAAAGGAGAGGTGAAGTATGCAATAGTGGTAATCGACTACTTCACAAAGTGGATTGAGGCCTAGCCACTCCCTACAATCACTTCTAAGAAGGCACTAGATTTAGTCATCAAGAACATCGGTTGCCACTACGGGCTCCCGAGGAAAATAGTCTTCAACAACAGCTCGTAGTTTGACAGCGAAGTGTTCATAGGTTTCTGTCAGCAGCACGGGGATGCGAAGCGCTTTTCCTTTGTGGCCCACTCATATGCAAACGGTCAGGTGGAAGCAAATAACAAGATGCTCAAAGCCACTTTGAAGAAAAGACAAGATGCAAACGACAAAAGTTACTTGGCCCGAGGAGCTGCCTAGGGCATTATGGAGTTACCGCACTACTGCCATGACCTGAACTAGCCATTTGCCATTCTCAATGGCCTATGGTATGAGGCCATGCTCCCAATTGAGGCAGCAATCTCCACGCACCGACAAGATACATATGATCCGACCACAAACCACATTTTAGTTCGATTGTCCCGAGACCTTGTCGAGGAGCTCTGTGAAGCTTCTCAGCTTCGAGAAGTATCCTACTAGCAGAAAGTGGCCAGGTATTTCAACTCTAAAGTGAAGGATATGAATTTTGGGATCGGAGATATGGTGTTGCGAAGAGTCTTCTTAGCCACCTAAGACCCTAGTGTTGGAGTGTTGGGACCCAGCTGGAAGGGCCCATACCATGTTCAGAGCATTGTATGTTCGGGGACATACAAGTTAGCCCGACTGAGCAGAGAATTGATACCACACGCTTGGAATGCCAAGAATCTATGCCAATATTACCAGTTATATGAGAAGTAAAGTTATTAATTTTTGTAATCTCTTTGTAGCCTCCGGGCACAATTAATGGAAGTGTAGACAAAACACTTTAAAAAATCAAGAGATTCAACTTATATTTTTTAGTTTACTTTATTCTATATGTACTACTCGTAGATCACTCGCTTGTTGGCTTGGACAAGGGAACGTAGACTAGTCTCCGATCACTTGGGGGGCATGGAGTTAGGGAAACCTCCCAGAGTTGGACCTAAGAAGCTAAGCTTGTCAAAAGCGAAGTAAACCTAGTGTCAATGTCCCGAGAATAGAAAAGCCTAGGGAACTAAAGTCTTGAGTCTACGACCTAAGAAACCAAGCTTATTCAGAGTGGTGTAGGTTTAGCGTCTAGGAATTGGATACTAAGAATCCTAGTAGCACGAGAACAGACTTAGGTCACCTCCCGTGGTCATTGCACCTGAGGAGCACTGACCAAATCCCTTTATCTCGAGATGTGAATGGGAGATCGAGTCATCTGTACTCGGTCATGAGGCATGGACTTAGGTTACCTCCTGTGGACACTGGGCGCAGGAGTGTTGACCAAGTCCTCGGTAAGCCGCAAGGAAAAATGGCTTTGGGAAATCGATGACTTGGGAATCTAAGCTAGTCGACGAGGGAAGCGTCCCTGTAGTGTCCCATAATTTTTACTTAGCTAGATAATAGTAGTTGTTAGTATAGTTTGTAGAATGTTAGTTTGCGTGGCTTTTGGTTCAAGACGGGACTTAGTTGAAAACTCATAGCAACAGTTATGGATTTTATAAGTTTAACCTATAGTTTATAAATATTAATTATAACATAAGGTTTAATTAATATTGCTGGTCCTAGAAATATTATAACCTAAGGTTTAGATAGAATTATTAAGAGCATGACACTTGTCACAATCATGTTTCTTAAGGATTTAAGTATTTTGATGAATAGTTTAAATAAAAGAAAGATCTAGAAGCTCTAGAACCTTCCAGTTGCAATTAGGATCACGTTTTGACTCAGTCAAAGCAGTTTAATCAATTTAAAATATGTTGGAAAAGAGCAAATATGTGTTTGATATATCATCGTATGGCGATATATCGCCGCTTTAAGGGCCAATATATCACCTACGGAAGATACGGAAAACACGTCGACTTCGTACGAACGAATGAACGGGGCTTGGGAAAATGGTCTAGATGATATATCGCCCAGGGTAGGCGATATATCGCCCCTGGGAGTGAATTTTTTAATATTTGAGGATTTCCAATTTAAAAACAGCCTTAACCACTTGGACCTGCCTTTGAATGATTTTGACTGAGTTCTGGGCGTCTGTTGAACAAAAATTCAAATCTTTTTCATTTTATATTCATTTATTTATTCAAATTAAAAGGGGTTAGTTTCACTCCTTAAACTATATAAATAGGACCTAGTACTTAGCCATTTTCTTCATTCTTCAAGCATTGTTCAGAGCCTCCAAGCTGCTAAGGTTACTATAGAGATAAACACTTGGGTTTTGGGTTAAAAAGCTTTTCCAATCTAAGTTTTCTAAACACTTGGGAAATAAGATATAGAGTTTTTTTGGTATCGAGGTATATATTATGTCATAAGATCATTCAAGGTATTCTTATCCTTAACTTAAGTTTTTCATAGTTCTTTAGTTTTCTTTTATTTTCTTTTAGATCCTAACTTTTGTTTATGATTCTTTGTTAGGAGTTTAAGGTTCTTGAAACTTAAGGTTTTCGGTAAGTGTAACGACCCAAATTCGCTAATAAGGCTTGAGGGCCTTGATTAGTGTGCCTGGAGGGCATAATGGGAATTATGTGTGACTTTAATGATTAAGATGCATGATTATGATGTAAAGCATGTTATATGACTATTTGAATATTTGAGATGCATGACTATGTGTATTAGTATGCATGTAGGCCCTGACTAGGTTAGAAGGGCATAATCGTAATTTTGGCCATTATGGGCATAACTGCTTTGATATATGTGATAATTTTCGAGACCACATTATTATGTGGATATATCTATGATTTGTGACTTGAGACGATCCTAGTGAGCCAAGTAGCGAAAAAGTCATGGCGGAGATTTATACCCAGCTCGGGGTGAGTCTAAGGGTATAAATGGGAGTTTAGTGAGTATATTGGAGTCTATCTTGACATTGAGGAATATTATTGGTGATTAATTAGGTATCGAGAATTAAGCGGGAAATGTTAGAGACACTCGAGGAATTAGCTGGAATTGGGTAAAATGACTAAAATGCCCTTAAGTGGATTAAAGGGTTAGAAATAAAGGGGAGGGCATTAAGGTCATTTGGCTTGCAAGGGATAGATATGCTGAGGCTTTATGTTAGTGGGAAATTTAGAAAGTAATAGAAGTCTGAGAGTGAGAAAATAAGGAAAAGGGAGAAAACAGAGAGAGTTTTCTAAGGTCGGTTTACACTTCCTTCATCAGTTTCTTGAGGATTTTTGGAGCAAAGTTCAGAGGAGAGCTGGGTTAGGCTGAGCATCAAGAATCCTAAGCTAGGTTTGAGGAATTGGCCAAGGTTTGGCAAGAACTCACCAACACTTAAGGTAAAATTCTGTAAGTTCCTTCAGTTCTGGTTTTGGTGTTTAGCAAAGATATCTAAGCTGTGTTGATGGGGAATTCTAGGGAATTTGGTGCCAAGGGTTGAGGAAAAGCAAGCCATGGAGGTCTAGAGACAACTTGGGGTCGAAGTTCCATCAAAGGTATAAATTCTAAGCCTCTAACTCTGATGTTTTGACTGGTTTTGCTGAGTTTCTGAGCTTAGGGATAGCTATGGTGAATTTTGGGATTAGAGATGCATGTGATTGAGTTCTAGGTATTTGGGGTGCTTAAGATGAGTGGAGTATGTTTATAAGGTTGTTTTTGAGGTTGGCAAAGGTTTGGAGAAGTTTTGGTTGAGGTTGGTTTGAGGAAATCGTAGGAAGGGAAAACTGGTGTTGGTCTGTCTGTGACTAGCGCTACAGCGCTAGCCTTTGGGCGCTGTAGCGCTAGGCCATGCATGCTGAGGGGATTTTGCTTCTGTTTGTAGCGTTGTAGCGCCCCCCTAAGAGCGCTGTAGCACTGCCCTATTTTCAGAAAGGGATTTTAGGGTTGTTTGCAAGGGTTTTTGACCAAGGGTTTGGGGTTTGATTCCACCACCTAGTTTGGTGGAACTAGGACTTCCCGGGGGCTCGGGATTGGCCCCGAGGCTAGGTTTTGGACTTGAGGTTTTATGATGACTTTGGCCTATGGTTGTGTTTAGGTGAGCGCTAGGGCTCAAGAGGGATCGTGCTCAAGGAGTCATGTGATCAAAGCTAGCTATATGCTTATGATGGGACTAAGTGCTCCCGATATTTGTATCGTGTCAATGATGGTATTACGCCATAGGACATGTGAAAGTGGCCTAAGAGTGTCGTACATAATATTTGCGCACAGGGCGCGGCTTGGCCACTGGTAGCTGAGGACAGCTTAATATTCACTGAGCTCGGTTTAAGCGGGCCGGAGTCAGTGGGATAAAGGAGGTAGCGGCCTGAGGGCGCTAGCCCTAGTTATCACTTGTGAACTGATATATGATATGAGATGACATGTTAATGTGCTAAATACTTGATTATACTGAATGATTATATGGTTGAGAACTTGTGATGCGATATGAGATATTGATTTGTCTGTTGATTGTTTATGCTCTATTGTTGTGTTTTCTTGTTGGGCCTTGGCTCACGGGTGCTACGTGGTGCAGGTAAAGTGTAACGACCTAAATTTACTAATAAGGCTTGGAGCCTTGATTAGTGTGCCTCGAGGGCAATAATTGTTATATTGCATTAATTTATGTGAATTTAATGAATATGTGATTAGTATGCATGTTTAGGTGAAATAAATATGCATGTGGACCCCGTTTGTATGATAGGGGTAAATTGGTAATTTTAGCCCACTGTGGGCATCTATGTGATAATTGTATAATGTGATTTGTACCACGTGAGGGTGGTGTTATTATTGTGATGCACGTGCCGAGACGGTCCTAGAGAGCTAGTTAACTCAATTGTCACAACGGGGTTTTTATACCCGGCTCGGAGGGAGCCTAGGGGTATTTTGGGGATTTTGTAATTGGGTTCTTGTGAGTTAATGGTAATTGGCGATATGGTAATTTGTGTTACTGTTAGTAACCGTTGAGAGTAACAAGTTTGGTTGAAGGAAGTGGTAGAATTGCAAGAAAGTAGGAATGACAAAAAGGCCCTTGAGGTTTAGCTAGAAAGGGAAATTTAAGGAAGGGTAAGATGGTCATTTGGCTGGGAATTAGATATGTTGCAGCTAGGTAAAAGGGGTACACGGTTTGGGCTTGGTCATATTTTGGTTTTGTTAAAGAATAGAGAGAAGAAAAGCTAGAGGAAAAGCTAGGGCAAGGAGAATAAGAAGAGGAGTTGAAGGAGCTGAAATTTGGAGAATTAGGAGATGAATCAAGGAAGCTTAGGGTTGGATTCTTCATTCAAGGTAAAGATTCTATGCAAATATAAGGCTTGTTTCTGTTTTGGTTTAAGAAATTGAAGCATGATTTAAGTTTTGAGCTATGGGTTTAAATTTTCTGAAGTTGAAATCAAAGGTGTGGATTTTTGGGTGTGATTGTGTTTTTGATCTTGAAACTAGTGTTTATGGGTTGTTAGATGGTTCATTTGAAGTTTTAAATTGATTTTGGGGTTTAGGTAATTGTTTGGCATGATTTGGAGGGGTTTTAGCTCGGGAAAAATGCAAGAGAAAACCCAGAAATCTGGGTTCGCGTAGGAGCGCCGCAGCCCTGTTCTTGGGCGCCGCGGCGCGAGGTTGCATCAGGATTTGGGACTAGTCGCTGGGCGCCGCGGCCCTTGAGGGGAGTGCCGCGGCCCTAGGCCATTTTGACAGACAAAAATTTGGGTTTTTAGGGCTTTTGCCCGGGGACTCAGGGGATGGTTCCAATGTATTGTTTTAAGGAATTAGAGGTCCCGAGAGTGCGGGATTGGTCCCGGGAAGTGGTTTTGGGTTGGTTAGTATTAAAAAGTGTTTTATGTGTGTTGTGACTAGGATTTTGGAGAGGCTCGTGCTAGAGGACCGTGCTTGTGGCCTTGGTGCATCAGAAAGCTCGGGATACAGGTAAGAAAACTGTAGCACTCGAGATTAGGGCATGGGCCCATAGTGTTATTACAAGGCATGGCCCTAGATTGTATTATGTGCTAATGTATAACCTTAAATGAATTATTATATGTTTGAATGATTATTTCGAAATGTATTATATGTGTGATTATAGTGCAATGAACGGCTAAGGCCGAGAGCGGCAAGGCTGAGAACGGCAATGGAGCCGAGAACGGCGAAAGGCCGAGAACAGCAGCGAGGCCGGAAGTAACACTTAGCACATGGAATGCTTACAGTCAGGGTAGGACCCAATGGAGACATGAGATATCCTTACGGTGAGAACCGAGACCCCAGGCTTTGGTAAGGCTTGTAGGGCGGCATGGCCGTGTTTGCTTAGTCTGATGGATGACCTGTTTATCTGTGGACTGTCTGATATGTTAACTGTATAATTTGCATATGTTATGAACTGTATAAGTTTTCTTGCTGGGCTTCGGCTCACGGGTGCTCTGTGTTGCAGGAAAGGGCAAGGATTGAGTCAACCAGCCATGAGTACGGAGAGCATGAAGCGGCGCGTACATGTGTTGGCCTGCCCGACTGCTTTGGTTGGGGGTATTTATGAAAAATGGCTGTAATAATCTGTGATTTTTATAACTAATCAACTGTAAACTTATTTTAAGTTGTAAATAGTTTTCAAACCTTATTTTGGGATCCCAGATGTTATATACTTGAAGTTTTCAATAAAGTAAAGCATTTTCTAAAGATTACAGCCTTAACTTTCGCTTAGTCACACTTTTGTTTTAAAAACCTCGGTTAGCGAGTTCATTGCACGAAGTTTCTTTTAAAACTCACTTAGTAACGGCTCTAAGGTAGTAGGGCGTTACATAAAGGGAAAGGCATGCTGGACCAACCCTGAGATGGAGGGCCGTGGGGTGAAATGTACATAGCCAACTGTTCGATCACCATGGTCGAGGAGTGGATCAGGCGAGGGATTGCCTAACTGTTTGTTTTTCCTTAATATGGCTTGTTATTGTATCTAAACATTATGGCTTTTGTATACAGTCTTTAAACTTGATATCTTTGGGATCACGTGTAAACAGATAATGTTTCTTAATGAAAACGCAACTTTTGAGACCAAAACATTTTAACCCTAGTTCCTCTATAGTTTTGATAACACGCTTATAATTAAATGACTTGATTAGCAAGTCTAGCACTTTATAAACACACAGTGTAACGGTCTTGGCTATCCAGGGCGTTACAGTAAGTTTCTACTCGAATGGTTTAGTTTTCTTTTCATCTCCTTTTCTTTAGAAACTCATGGTTTTACTATTGGTTTTAGGAGTGTTCCAAATTATGTTCTTGTCTCTATATCCCGGTTTTCAGTAAGGAAAATAGGTTAGATTATATGTGTTTATATGCTTATGTTATGATATGTTTTATGCTATGATATGTATATGTATAAATATGTTGTAGTCCTTGGGCATATGACTTGCTTTGATAGCAAGCCCCAAGAATTTTTATTTTAGTCGCTTGGGCATATGACTTCTTAGATAGCAAGCCCCAAGAATTTTTATCATTTTCATGGTTTAGAGTTATGATTTACCCTACCTCGATTAGTAGACAGATGACCTAGATGGGTTATCATATACTATATTTGTGATCTAATCTACCTCAATTAGTAGACAGGGGACCTAGATGGTTTTATCACATACAATGTTAATGAGTTAATGGCCATTAATATTGTAGTCCTATATGATGTACGTTTTTATAGTCATATGTTTTATGGTATATGTATATGATATAGTCTTATGTTTATGATTCATGATATTTGTTGTTAGTAGATTTTCCTTGCTAAGCATTAGGCTCATTCCTTTATTTTTAGCATGATGCAGGCAAATGAATATGGCAGGGGAGAAGGATTCGTGCCTGCTCTGGATGTGTGTTGAGGATGAATGGATTGAATGGACTGTTGGACGATTAAGGATGACATTTTTTTAGTCTTTTAAATTATGCTTTGATGTATTTCTACATTTAGAATTTAAACAATTAAAGTTTATGTTTTATGTTTTATAAACAATGAGATCCCATACCAAATCACATTTTATATTTCATACCATATTTTGTATTTGGCACAATATATTGGGTTTTAAATAAAGTTATGTTATTTCTCATGTATGTAGTCAAATTAGTAGTCATGTCATAGTAGTTTTTAATGGTCTGAGGTCTTAGAAATAGTCGGGTCATTACAGTTGGTATCAGAACAACAACTCACATGCATGAAGTTCTCCTTGATACACACGCACAAACTCTTAATCTAACCGCCAATGTAAGTGTTTATGTTTATTATGGTTATGTTTATGTTAATTAGCTAACGTTTTAGCTATTATGTTTTCAGTTGTAATGGATGGAGCCTTGACCTATCAGGATATCCGAACCATTAAGGCATTGAAAAGGATTAGAGAGCCAAGGAATACAGTAGGAGTGTTAGAAAGAATCACTCAGAGATTAATCTTATTCCACAAGGTGATAGTCCATCTTCAAACTACTAAGCAAATTATGATGAGAGCTACGGAGCAATATGTCCAAGTAATTAGGCTTTTTAATGATTTTCCTTCTGTAATTTCAACATTAGAAGAAATATTGGAGACTATAGATGATGATTATGATTTACCGGTAGCCATGAGATATTATTTTCTCATATGTAGGTTCACCTCTAAGTTGGAATTTAAATTCACTAATGAGCAAAAGCATAGAATCTTCATGAATCTTCCCCGAGGTAATTTTGAGGCTCAATATAATGATAAGTATGAAGAAATAGATGATGATACGTTAGATGAAGGGTCAGACGTAGAGGATCCTGATTTTTAGATTTGCCCTAGTTATGTTAGTTTAGTTTATTAATTTAATTATTTGCATTTATGATTGTACTTAGTGAAAACCTTTTTCCAAATGAATATTATTGTTATTTTTAATGACATGTATGAGTTTGATTTTTTTTACAATCATAATAAACAATAAATTCAATAAATAATGACCAAGTTCGGTGAAGGTGGATACAAATCAACAGACCAGGTTCTACATTGAGAGTTTAGGGGGCCATAATAATGGGAACGATTTTACTGATCCCGGCCCTCCCTCAATATCGTTAATTTTGGAACAGCGACGAGTTTCAAACCTGAGAATTAAGTCATATAGGATGATTAGAAACAGGCTTAGACAATAATAAAGATGGCTAGTTTTCTAAGTATAGAAACACACCCTAATTATAAAGAAGGCTCACATAATTTTTCATAAGAAATCATAACTAATAGGTCCGAGTTATGTTTTCTTAGACTAAGTTTTGCCTTAGAGCCTATTAGGGTAAGTTCTAACACGCTTTTTCTCGACTGTTAGAACTTTGCTGAAGATGTCACTCAGAAGATCTGCACGCACAGCCGGCAATGCCTCCAGCGCCACCAATGAGACTAATGTAGCCCCTCCAGTCCAAAGAAGGGGAACATGTGCTACCAATGCTGCTGCTAACAAAAGTACACTGCCTCTGGTTGACAACACCGCGGAAATTGTCTGACTACGGCAACAAGGGGAAGAATTGCTGCAGCAACAACGACAACAAGCTCAGCCGCAGCCTCAGCCTCAGCCTCAGCCGCAATCGCAGCCTCAACAAATAGCTCAAGTACCCCAACAAGTAGGTCCTTATGGGGGATGGCCAACGACGAACTATGCGCCTTACCCAGCTCAGTACATACAGCCAATCTACGAATGGTTTTGTAAGCAACACACTCCAAACATGGAAAGGAAAACTGACCCCTTCGAGGTGGAAAAATGGCTTAGGAATATAAAACGAATACTTGTACACATGAATCTCGGCAACGCAGACCGCATATCTTGAATTTCATCTCTTCTAAAGAAGGATGCTAGAATATGGTGGGATTTAGTATAGTAGACTCACGACGTCGCCACCATGACATGGACTAGATTTGTGGAGCTCTTTCACAAGAAGTACTACAACTCGGCAGTTATCGCTACAAGGGTAGAAGAGTTCACCAATCTGAAGCAGGGCAACTTAACGATTGCAGAGTATGCTCGATAGTTCGACCGACTAGCCAAGTTCGCGCCAGAGTTGGTCCCAACTGACTTTTTGAGGATCACCAAGTTTGTTAGAGGACTTAGACCATGAGTTAAACTAGCAAATCATAGAACCACTACTTATGTCGATGCTCTAGAAACGACTATAGAAGTGGAAAGGCTTCAGGCGAATGTTAGTAAGGAGGAGGCCAGCAAGCCTGAACCTAAACAGCAAAATCAACCTCGGAATGGTCGGAACCACAACAACAACCATCAACATATCAACAATAATGGTCAAAAGAGAAGGCATCCTGACAATAAGCAATTTGACAATGACAAAAAAGCACGGATAAGCAATGAAAATAATAGGTCGGGTTATGTAGAATACCTGCAGTGCTCCAAATGCCAAAAGAAACATCCCGGTGAGTGTCGTGCAAACACCAAGGGATGCTACAATTGTTGCCAGGAAGGTCATCGGAAGAGGGAATGTCCACAGCTCAAGCAAGAAGAGAAAAGGGACAACAAGATGGTTCCAGCTAGAGTCTTTCCCTTGACCCAGGGAGAAGTTGAAGCTAGTAACAAAGTGGTCACAGGTCAGATTCCTATCCTCAATAATATATGTTCAGTATTATTTGACTCGGGAGAAACACACTCGTATATCTCGTTAGGAATGATAAATTAGTTAGACAAACCATGTGAAAGATTTAGAACTAGGTTTGTGACAGAATTTCTTTCAGATGAAGTAGTCCAATCATCACGGATATTACGAGGCGTACCGATAAAAAATGAGGGCATAGAACTAGAAGAAGGCATGATAGAGCTAGAGATTAAAGATTTCAACGTGATACTAGGCATGGATTGGACAGCAAGGCATGGCGCAACCATCGACTGTAGACGTAAGCAAGTGATGTTTGAAACTCCTGACGGTTAGAAACTATGTTTAATGGGAAAGGTTTCGGGACTACGAAAACCAGTTATTTCATCTCTCAAAGCTCAGAGGATGATAGAAAAAGGATGTCACACATTCTTAGCCAGCGTCACGGATGTGGTAAAGGAAACACCACTAAAGGTTGGAGAGATCGACATTATAAAGGAATTCCCAGAAGTATTTCCTGACGACTTACTAGGGTTGCCACAGACTCGGAAATTGACTTCACAATTGAACTATTACCGGGAACCGAGCCTATCTCAAAGGCACCATACTGGATGGCACCTACTGAACTCAAGGAGTTGAAGACACAGCTACAAGAGCTCTTGGACTTGGGTTTCATTAGACAAAACCATTCGCCATGGGGAGCCCCGGTTCTATTTGTGAAGAAGAAGGACGGAAGCATGCGGATGTGTACAGATTACCACAAGCTGAACAAGGTGACGATTAATAATAAGCACCCACTACCCTAGATCGATGACTTGTTTGATCAACTCTGAGGAGCGACAATGTTCTCTAAGATTTATGTACGGTCCTGTTATCACCAGCTAAAGGTACGTGAAGAAGAAATTCCAAAGATAGCTTTTAGAACTCGATATGGACATTACGAGTTTTTAGTTATTTCTTTTGGTATTATCAACACTCCAGCCGCATTTATGGATTTAATGAATCGGGTCTTCAAGGATTACTTGGACAAATTCGTCGTAGTGTTCATCGACAATATTTTGGTGTACTCCAAGAACAAAGTCGAGCACGAGGAACATTTAAGAATTACCATGCTGCGAATAAAGGAGCATCAACTTTACGCCAAGTACAAGAAGTGCAAATTTTGGCTTTCGCAAGTAGTGAACCTCGGCCACATAGTATCCAAGGATGGAGTTGTAGTAGACCCAGCTAAGGTAGAGGCTGTGAAGGATTGTCCAAGACCTAAGAATGCGTCAGAGGTTAGAAGTTTTCTAGGACTAGTAGGCCATTATCAGAGATTTGTAGAAGGGTTTTCTAAGATACTCACTCCGCTTACCAACCTGACCCGGAAACAGCAAAAGTTCAACTGGATGGATAGATGTGAAGAAAGCTTCCAGTTGCTCAAGGATAAGTTATGCTCAACACCAGTACTTTGTGTACCGACACCCAACGGCAAGTTCATAGTATACAGTGACGCGTCGAAGAAAGGTTTGGGTTGTGTGCTGATGTAGAATGATAAAGTGATAGCCTACGCCTCAAAGCAGCTGAAGGAATACAAGCAACGCTATCTAATGCACGAATGGAGTTGGCAGCGGTGGTCTTCGCATTGAAAATCTGGCGCAACTATCTTTATGGAGAACGGTTTGAGATTTATATGGACCACAAGAGCTTAAAGTATTTCTTCACACAAAAGGAGCTCAACATGAGGAAGCAAAGGTGATTAGAACTAGTAAAATAATATGACTGTGAAATCCTATACCACTCAGGAAAAGCAAACGTATTTGTTGATGCGCTAAGAATAAAGAGTTACGGGAATCTAGCAGCAATATCAGGAATAGAAAAGTCATTTTAGCAAAGAGCTGATCAATGCCGGAATAGAAGTAGTCATTGGTAAACTGGCTAACTTGTTCATCCAGTCAAGTCTGTTAGAAGATATAAGGATCGGACAAGGGCATGATGACACGTTAGTATCTCACATAGCTGCAGTCAAAGAAGGCAAGGCCACATATTTCTCTTTATCAGTGTAACATCCTACATTTTTGGGTACCTTTAAACGACTCGGGTCGGGATTTTTCCCCCAGGTTAAGAATATTATTTTAAATAATATTATATTTTGTTTGTAAGTATTCCATGAGTTATTGCTAGCCAAAATATGAATTTTGTGATTTTAAAAGTCAAGATAAGACTTTCGGTTCTGGACCGACACAAAAACCCTGATAGGGTAAAAATCTCGGAAAATAAAATGAAAAATCATGGAAATTATATTTTGGGCATAAAATACATTCATAAAAGTTAAAGTTTGGTCAAAATTAATAAACCTAAAAGAAAATGGAAATTTTAAGGCATTTTGTGGTAAATGCCTAATTTTGCCGAAATTGGGAATTTTATTCCATGAATGGACCTTAGGTTAAATTTTATTATGTGATTAATTAAATTAAATGTGAGAGATATTAAATTTAATTAATTAATATTAAGTTTGGTGATTAAAACTTAATAAGAGTGAAAAAGGTGTCAAAAGCCAATTTGGACTTTTCTTCTTATGAAACCTTTATTAACCTTTATAAAAATTAAAAAAAATAAAAAAATTTAATGATCACATATATGGCAAAGGGTGGCCGGCCATGTGGTCTTTTAGAGTTGTGTGAACCCAATTTTATAAAGTTTAACTCCCATTTTAATTAAGAAGTCAAGTGGGCAAGTGGGTAGAAAAGCACTCAAGTATTTTGTGATATTTTGAAGAGTTGTGTGAGCCATTCTAACCCCCAAATCCGACCACTCTCCCTCCCTCATTCACTCTCATCTGATTTTTGAAGACTCACTCAAGTGTTCTCTCCATTTTCAACCCCAAGAACACCAAAGAAACTTGGAAGCTAAGTCTTGGTCTAGGAAGGGTTTTCCCTAAGGTAAAGTTTCATTAATCTAGACTTTTGTCAAGTTTTAATCATAGAGTTTCAAATAGCTAATTACCTATGTTGTTGGGGGAAGTTGGTTAGGGTTTTTGAAAGGTTTTGGAGGAGCCAAAGCTAATAGGAAGGTCAAAACCTTAAGCAAGAACACCAAAGAGGTAAAAAGTTTACTTTTGATGATTTTGTTGTAGGATTTTTAGTTTTAAGCATTATTTTGTATATCTAATGCTTAAAGTTTCTTGTTGGTGATGTAATAAGGTTATGGTAGTTGTTTAATAATTTTTATGATGCATGTGTATTGATTTTTGAAAATGGGAACCAAAACCCCCAAGGGTTTTGTAGGATACCCTAAAACAAAACATATTTTAAGCTGTGACTTCCAAGGGGTCAAGCATCCACTGTATATTGTTTTTGTAAAATTAAATTGTACTGTGATGTTGTTGAGATTGAGTACATAAAATTGAGCTTTTGAAACACTAAAAAATGTTTAGAAATGAGTAAGTTATGCTATTTCAAAGTTTAGGTAAAAAACTGTTTTTTCGTATTCTTATTTTCGGAACCAAGTTTGGACAGCCACTGTATAGGGAAAATGAACCCCGTTTTTTCTAAAATTTTGTGGACATATTTCTGGCATAACCTATTATTCCACTGTAAAATTTGGTAAGAAAATATTGAACGGTTTGAAAGTTATTAACTGTCAAAGTTTGGAAAAAATAAGGACTTGAAAACAAGATCATTTTTACCTCATTGTTGGAAAATGATTTCACCAATAAAAAATGCTCATTTTGACCTAAGATTTTACAAACACCTAAATGGCATAACAAAAATGGAATTGGAAATTTTTGGTAACAATTGGGTAAGTAAATTTCAAGTTATGAACTAACGAAGTATGTAGTTAAAAATGTGAAAAATAAGCTTTTCACACTTAGTGTAAAAATGAGATTTTGGAACATAAGGTAAAAAGTAAAATTTTGCTTATTTCAAGATATAAATTGGTAAGTCTTGAAATCATATTTTCACTCAAATTACCCCTTTGAGTTTAAATGAATTATTTTTATTAAAGAGTTTTTATTCTTTCTAAAAATAAGAGATTTAATTTATTAATAGTTAATAAATTAAAAGAGGGTTTAAAATCATATATTTTGAGAAAATAATTAAATGAATTATTTTTCTAGTAAGTAAAAATTGATTAATTGCTTTTGGAAAATTAATTAGTCAAGATGATAAATTTATAATGGTTTTCCTAATTAAGATAAATTAGGAAATTTTCTTAAATTGGTTTTTAGATATTAAAACCTTATGAAAACTAAAAGGAAAATTTAAAGAGTTTATTTTCTTTAAAAATAATTAAGGAATTTATTTGTATTTTCTGGATATAATACCGGCTAAAATCTTACATATTTTAACCGACTAGTCGAAAGTGCGGGTTAATAGTGATACCTTGAAATAATAAGATTTTTAGCGGGTTGTGGGGAAATACCATTGTGATACCCGAGCCTAGGTATCGAGACCTTAGGATAGGTCTCCCCGAGACTTAGGGTTTAGTCTCGAATATTTTGTATGACTTTCCTTAATAGGTTTAAAACCAAATAAGGATTATAAATCCTTACAAATGACTTTTATTAAAATGACCAAACTGCCCAAAATAATAATAATGAATTATGAGTGCCATAATTAATCCGAGTATACTGTATGGATAACTACAGAATTGGCTAAGCGTAACTGGACTGAACGTTGGAGGGTGAAAACTTGATGAGCGCTAAGGACTCCAAGTAAGTCAACTTATATTGTATGGCTGCAACATGAAATGATTATTGTCTTGTATGTTAGTATAGGGATACATGCATATATATAGGCTGTCATAGAAAGTTGCTTAGAGACGTTAGTCTAGTGAGTGCTGATTTAGAAAATATGAACGGTAGAAGTCCGTCATGTCCTAGACGGTTGATCCCCGTCACACTGCTTGATTTTATTTATGTCCGGTTCATTACCGCGACGAGTGGCCATGAGATGAGGATAAGCTGGTTAAACCTAGGGGCGCCAAGATAAATGGGACCTAGGGGCCCTCATGCTTACTTAATCATTGGACGGTTAGAATCCGAGCAAGTGCTCTGATAAGTTATTCCCGGATAGCAGCCGTGAATATTGGCCATTCAGTGAGAGTGCCTAGAGATACTAGGGGTTGCCAAGATTGAGTGAGGCTTAACACCCTAGGGAAAACTGCTCACCAGCACCACGGATTAACATAGAAGTCTCCGTAAAACCGTGTAAATTGGATTACACTCTTGAATAAGTAGCGATGCCCTAGGTAACACGATAGTTACCCTTGATGAGAATATTTATTGGCTAGATCTTAGTGTGGAGACTCGCTTCTCTTTTACAGATTAGCAATTATGTTGGAGGGCGCGTTACACCTGAATTGTTGGAAATTATCGAGCGTTGGTCTCGAATTATATTGTGATATAATGTATGTGCTTGCTCTGGGATTTTCTGAGTGCAGGGATATAATTGTTGATAAGATATAGTTGTGATATAATATATCTGCTTGCTCTGGGATTTTCTGAGTGCAGGGATATAATTGTTGATAAGAATTAGCTGTGATATAATATATCTGCTTGTTCTGGGATTTTTCTGAGTGCAAGATTTTTATCTAGATATGAATTAATTTATCCTTGGTTATCAGGCATGACCATAAGTTTGCCAGGACGCTTTAGCGTTCTTGACATTGATTGTGTAGGGTCCCGGATGGGTCCGGAACCCTAATTCTCTATATGCTTTGTTTGAAAGTTGATCTTACTAAGCGTTTTCGCTTACCTAGTTGTTTCATGTTGTAGGTAAGTGCAAGGGCAAGGCAGAGCAGTGAGCGCTGGAGTCTTCCTTGCAAATGTACATGTGGACCGACCTTTTGGGAAGCCGTTTTATTTTTGGAAATGTTGTGTAATTTTCCTAAGCGAGGCTCATTCTAATCTTTATAAAATATGTTTGTAACTAAATGTTAAGTATGGCCATACGACTTTTTAAAAAGTTTTTTTTTCTATGGGTTTTTGAGACATTTTGTTAAATGAAAACATTTATATTTCTGCATTATTGAGTCTTGAAAATCCGGGTCGTTACAATCAGGACAAGGGTTCTTGAGATATAAAGGACGGGTATGTGTGCTAAATGACTTTGGAATTAAGATGAAGATATTAAAAGGGGCACACAATATTCCATATTCAGTTCACCCAGGGTCGACCAAGATGACTCACGACCTTAAGGCATTGTATTTGTGGCCGGGAATGAAGAAAGTCGTAGTAGAATATGTGTCTAAATGCCTAGTATGCTAGCAAGTGAAAGCAAAACATCAGCGGCCTACAGGCTTATTGAAACCACTTAGTATCCCAAAATGGAAGTGGAAAGACATAGCCATGGACTTCATGACACAATTACCACGAACAAATAAGCAGCACGACTCGGCTTGGGTAGTAGTAGATAGACTAACCAAGTCAGCTCACTTTCTACCTATCAAGACTACGTCCATAGCAGACCAGTACGCAGACATTTATGTCTAAGAAATAGTACGACTGCATGGAATCCCTAAGACCATAGTATCTGATAGAGGATCGTTGTTTACATCGAGATTTTGGGGAAGCTTGCAGCAAGCCATGGGTACCAAGTTAAGTCTTAGTATGGCATTTCATCCTCAGACCGATGGTCAATCTGAGCGTACCATACAGATTTTAAATGATATGCTGCACGCTTGTGTACTTGACTTTGGAGGATCATGGAGTAAGTATTTTCCACTTATAGAGTTCTCCTACAACAATAGCTACCAGTCAACGATCAGGATGGCACCCTATAAGTTACTTTATAGAAGGAAGTGTCGATCGTCGTTACAATGGGACGAGGTAGGAGAAAGGAAACTTCTTGGACTCGAAGCTGTTAGATAGGCTCAGGATGCAATAGCACTTATTAGAAAGCGTATGCTCGCTGTTCAAAGCCAACAGAAAAGTTATGCAGATGTCAAGCGACGTGATGTGGAATTCAAAGTCGGAGATCAAGTCTTCTTAAAGATACCTCCTATGAAAGGTGTAACGTCCTACGTTTTCGGGTACCTTTAAACGACTCGGGTCGGGATTTTTCCCCCGGGTTAAGAATATTATTTTAAATAATATTATATTGTGTTTGGAAGTATTCCATGAGTTATTTCTAGCCAAAATATGAATTTTGTGATTTTAAAAGTCAAGATAAGACTTTCGGTCCTGGACCGACACAAAAACCCTGATCGGGTAAAAATCTCGGAAAATAAAATGAAAAATCATGGCAATTATATTTTGGGCATAAAATACATTCATAAAAGTTAAAGTTTGGTCAAAAATAATAAACCTAAAAGAAAATGGAAATTTTAAGGCATTTTGTGGTAAATGCCTAATTTTGCCGAAATGGGGAATTTTATTCCATGAATGGACCTTAGGTTAAATTTTATTATGTGATTAATTAAATTTAAATGTGAGAGACATTAAATTTAATTAATTAATGTTAAGTTTGGTGATTAAAACCTAATAAGAGTGAAAAAAAGGTGTCAAAAGCCAATTTGGACTTTTCTTCTTATGAAACCTTTATAAAAAAATAAAAAAATAAAAAAAAATTTAATGGTCAAATATATGGCAAAGGGTGGCCGGCCATGTGGTATTTTAGAGTGGTGTGAACCCAATTTTATAAAGTTTAACTCCCATTTTAATTAAGAAGTCAAGTGGGCAAGTGGGTCGAAAAGCACTCAAGTGTTTTGTGATATTTTGAAGAGTTGTGTGAGCCATTCTAACCCCCAAATCCGACCACTCTCCCTCTCTCATTCACTCTCATCTGATTTTTTGAAGACTCTCTCAAGTTTTCTCTCCATTTTCAACCCCAAGAACACCAAAGAAACTTGGAAGCTAAGTCTTGGTCTAGGAAGGGTTTTCCCTAAGGTAAAGTTTCATTAATCTAGACTTTTGTCAAGTTTTAATCATAGAGTTTCAAATAGCTAATTACCTATGTTGTTGGGGGAAGTTGGTTAGGGTTTTTGAAAGGTTTTGGAGGAGCCAAAGCTAATAGGAAGGTCAAAACCTTAAACAAGAACACCAAAGAGGTAAAAAGTTCACTTTTGATGATTTTGTTGTAGGGTTTTTAGTTTTAAGCATTATTTTGTATATTTAATGCTTAAAGTTTCTTGTTGGTGATGTAATAAGGTTATGGTAGTTGTTTAATAATTTTTATGATGCATGTGTATTGATGTTTGAAAATGGGAACCAAAACCCCCAAGGGTTTTGTAGGATACCCTAAAACAAAACATGTTTTGAGCTGTGACTTCCAAGGGGTCAAGCATCCACTGTATATTGTTTTTGTAAAATTAAATTGTACTGTGATGGTTTTGAGATTGAGTACATAAAATTGAGCTTTTGAAACACTAAAAAATGTTTAGAAATGAGTAAGTTATGCTATTTCAAAGTTTTGGTAAACAAACTGTTTTTTCGTATTCTTATTTTCGGAACCAAGTTTGGACAGCCACTGTATAGGGCAAATGAACCCGGTTTTTTCTAAAATTTTGTGGACATATTTCTGGCATAACCTATTATTCCACTGTAAATTTTGGTAAGAAAATATTGAACGGTTTGAAAGCTATTAACTGTCAAAATTTGGAAAAAATAAGGACTTGAAAATAAGGTCATTTTTACCTCATTGTTGGAAAATGATTTCACCAATCAAAAATGCTCATTTTGACCTAAGATTTTACAAAGACCTAAATGGCATAACAAAAATGGAATTGGGAAATTTTGGTAACAATTGGGTAAGTAAATTTCAAGTTATGAACTAACGAAGTATGTAGTTAATAAATTAAAAGAGGGTTTAAAACCCTATGTTTTGAGAAAATAATTAAATGAATTATTTTTCTAGTAAGTAAAAAATTGATTAATTGCTTTTGGAAAATTAATTAGTCAAGATGAGAAATTTATAACAGTTTTCCTAATTAAGACAAATTAGGCAATTTTCTTAAATCGGTTTTTAGATATTAAAACCATAAGAAAACTAAAAGGAAAATTTAAAGAGTTTATTTTCTTTAAAAATAATTAAGGAATTTATTTGTATTTTCTGGATATAATACCGGCTAAAATCTTACATATTTTAACCGACTAGTCGAAAGTGCGGGTTAATAGCGATACCTTGAAATAATAAGATTTTTAGCGGGTTGTGGGGAAATACCATTGTGATACCCGAGCCTAGGTATCGAGACCTTAGGATAGGTCTCCCCGAGACTTAGGGTTTAGTCTCGAATATTTTGTATAACTTTCCTTAATAGGTTTAAAACCAAATAAGGATTGTAAATCCTTACAAATGACTTTTATTAAAATGACCAAACTGCCCAAAATAATAATAATGAATTATGAGTGCCATAATTAATCCGAGTATACTGTATGGATAACTACAGTATTGGCTAAGCGTAACTGGACTGAACGTTGGAGGGTGAAAACTTGCTGAGCGCTAAGGACTCCAAGTAAGTCAACTTATATTGTATGGCTGCAACATGAAATGATTATTGTCTTGTATGTTAGTATAGGGATACATGCATATATATAGGCTGTCATAGAAAGTTGCTTAGAGACGTTAGTCTAGTGAGTGCTGATTTAGAAAATATGAACGGTAGAAGTCCGTCATGTCCTAGACGGTTGATCCCCGTCACACTGCTTGATTTTATTTATGTCCGGTTCATTACCGCGATGAGTGGCCATGAGATGAGGATAAGCTGGTTAAACCTAGGGGCGCCAAGATAAATGGGACCTAGGGGCCCTCATGCTTACTTAATCATTGGACGGTTAGAATCCGAGCAAGTGCTCTGATAAGTTATTCCCGGATAGCAGCCGTGAATATTGGCCATTCAGTGAGAGTGCCTAGAGATACTAGGGGTTGCCAAGATTGAGTGAGGTTGAACACCCTAGGGGCAGCTGCTCACCAGCACCACTGATTAACATAGAAGTCTCCGTAAAATCGTGTAAATTGGATTACACTCTTGAATAAGTAGCGATGCCCTAGGTAACACGATAGTTACCCTTGATGAGAATATTTATTGGCTAGATCTTAGTGTGGGGACTCGGTTCTCTTTTACAGATTAGCAATTATGTTGGAGGGCGCGTTACGCATGAATTGTTGGAAATTGTCGAGTGTTGGTCTTGAATTATGTTGTGATATAATATATCTGCTTGCTCTGGGATTTTCTGAGTGCAGGGATATATTTGTTGATAAGATATAGTTGTGATATAATATATCTGCTTGCTCTGGGATTTTCTGAGTGCAGGGATATAATTGTTGGTAAGATATGGTTGTGATATAATATATCTGCTTGTTCTGGGATTTTCTGAGTGCAAGATTTTTATCTAGATAGGAATTAATTTATCCTTGGTTATCAGGCATGACCAAAACTTTGCCAGGACGCTTTAGCGTTCTTGAAATTGATTGTGTAGGGTCCGGATGGGTCCGGAACCCTAATTCTCTATATGCTTTGTTTGAAAGTTGATCTTACTAAGCGTTTTCGCTTACCTAGTTGTTTCATGTTGTAGGTAAGTGCAAGGGCAAGGCAGAGCAGTGAGCGTTGGAGTCTTCCTTGCAAATGTACATGTGGACCGACCTTTTGGGAAGCCTTTATATTGTTGGAAATGTTGTGTAATTTTCCTATACTAGGCTCACTCTATTCTTTATAAAACATGTTTGTAACTAAATGTTAAGTATGGCCATACGACTTTTTAAAAAGTTTTTTTTTCTATGGGTTTTTGAGACATTTTGTTAAATGAAAACATTTATATTTCCGCATTATCGAGTCTTGAAAATCCGGGTCGTTACAAAAGGTTTGAAGCGGTTTGGGAAGAAAGGCATGCTTAGTCCCCAGTTTATAGGTCCTTATGAGATAATTGACAAGGTGGTAACAATTGCATATAGATTAGCCCTACCGCCAGCTCTAGCAGATAGCCACAATGTCTTTCACATCTCAATGCTGCGTAGATATGTGTCATACCCATCTCACGTCCTCAAGTATGATTCGATAGCACTCCAGAAAGACTTGAGTTACAAGGAATGACCGATTAGCATCCTAGACAGAGGGATGAAGGAATTACGGTCTAAGAGTATTCTGATAGTCAAGGTCCTATAGAGTAATCGTTCCGAATGGGAGGCAACGTGGGAGTTGGAGGAAGACATGTTGGCACGGTATCTGGAATTGTTTGGTAAGTAAATTTTGGGGACGAAATTCTTGTTAGCATGGGAGAATTGTAGTGTCCCGGAATTTTTGGTTAGCTAGATAGTAGTAGTTGTTATAATAGTCTGAAGTATGTTAGTTTCTGTGGATTTTGGTTCAGGTCAAGACTTAGTTGGAAACTCATAGCAACAGTTATGGATTTTATAAGTTTAACCTATAGTTTAGAAATATTAATTATAACATAAGGTTTAATTAAGCTAGTCCTAGAAACATTACAACCTAAGGTTTAGATAGAATTATTAAGAGCATGACACTTGTCACAATCATGTTTCTTAAGGATTTAAGTATTTTAATGAATAGTTCAAAAAAAAGAATGATCTAGAAGCTCTAGAACGTTCCACCAATAGTTAGGATCACGTTTTGACTCAGTCAAATTTGTTTAATCAATATAAAATATGCTGAAAAAGTGCAAATGTAACGACCCAACTATTCTAGACCTTGGACCATTAATAACTACTATACTAAGCTTAAGAAAACGTACATATGAAAACACCATAACTTTATATAAAACTGTAAAGTAAAGGTTTAAATACATAAATACTTCACTTAGGATATGGGATCCCATTGTTTTGAAAATAAAACAAAACATAACTTAAATAAATTAGTTACAAAATTAAGTGCAGAAAATAATACATAGAAATCTTAACTAAAAGACTTAGAAACTTCATCCTCTAATCAAACGCACAATCCACCGATTCCATCCTCCCTCAATACACATCCCCAAGCTGCCAAGAACCTTTCTGCCACCAAAACTATTTTCCTACACATATAAAACACAAAGGAGTGAGCCTAATGCCCAGCAAGGAAAATCTACTACAAGAATGAAACATATACATACTATAAACTATAAACTATAAACTATAATCAAATAACTATATAAATACAACATCTATTATAATGGTCATCATACTTCTTGGGACTTGCTAGCTAAGCAATCATATGCCCATAAATTTACGGGGCTAGTTATCTAAACAAGTCATATAAATTTATGGGGCTGTTATCCAAACAATCATATGCCCAAGGAATCTACTATTGTTACTTGTTATCTAAACAAGTTATTTATTTGTTATCTAAAAAAATTATGTGATTGTTATCTAAACAATCCTTATACTAAAACAACTATAAACATAACATACTTATAACATAAACATATATCAAAATCATAAAATCATACAAATCTAACCTATTTTCCTTACCAAAATACCGGGATATGAGAACAATGATCGGGACTTTGGAACACTCCTAAAAACCATAATAGAGATGTGAGTATACTAAGGAAAAGAGATGAAAAGAACGAACTACACTATCGAAAAGATACTTACCAACAAGAATCTTACGTTCAAGATCTGAGATGCCTAACCATGAATAGAGAATACGAGTTAGGATTTGAGTAGAAAAACTATAAGAATCAATACAGAAAGGAACTAGAATTAGGAATACCTTGAATGCTTCTATGACCGAACTATACCTCTAACCAAAATATACTATAAACCTTACTTCCCAAGTGTTTATTAAGCGTATAATGATTAAGCTTATAACCCCAACCCAAGTGTTTACACTCTAAAGTAATCCTAGCAGCTTGTAGGCACTGAACTCAGCTTGATGAATGAAGAAATGGTTGGGTACTAAGTCCTATTTATAGAGTTTAAGAATGAAAACATCTTTATTTAGCCTGAATAAAATAATGGCTTTTTAATTGAAAAACATTTGAATAATCGTTCAGCAAAGGCTGAAGACTCGGTCAGAAAGATTCTGGACTTATCAAGAGGTTAAGGATTAAAATGAGCTCGATTTCAAAATCGTTCAAAAATCTTGCATCACAGCTGATATATCGCCCATGCTAGGTGATATAATGCCTGTACTGATGCTCCCGAGGCTCGTCGAGGTGGTCGTGCGAAGCTACGTGTTTTTCATATCCCCGTATGGCGATATATCGCCCCCTAGAGCTGCGATATATCGGCATACGTTGAAATATTATACACGTAATTACACTTTTTCAGCCTAATTTGAATTGAGTAAACAGCCTTGACTAAGTCCTTTAATGATTTCAAAGCTGTTGGCAGACCCTAGGATGTTCAAATATTACTCTTAATAAACTTATTCCTCAAAAATTATTAATTTCTTATTAAACACACACATGACAAGTGTTAATATCTTATTGGGTCTATCTAAACCTTCTAGTATAATAATTATCATCTCCATAATCAATCATATTAATCAAACATTAGGTTATAATTAATATTCTTAAACTAAAGGTTAAACTTACAAAATCTACAAGTGTTACTACGAGTGTCCAACTAAGTCCCGGTTTGAACCAAAATCCACAGTCATAAAAATACTACAACTATCACTAGTTATTACTATTAGTACTACAATCTAACTAGCTAAGTAAAGTTATTGGACTCTACAGCAAATACGTGTTTGATATATCAACGTATGCTGATATATCGCAACGTTAGGGATTGATATATCGCCTACGGAAGATACGGAAAACACGTCGACTTTGCACGAATGAAAGAACAAGGCTCGGGAAAATGGTCTAGGCGATATATCACCCATGGGAATGCATTTTTTAATATTTTAGGATTTCCAACTTAAAAACAGCCTTAACCACTTGGACCTGCCTTTGAATGATTTTGACAGAGTTCTTGGTGTCTATTGAACGAAAATTCAAATCTTTTTCATTTTATTTTCATTTATTTATTCAAATTAAAAGGGGTTAGTTTCAATCCTTGAACTCTATAAATAGGACATAGTACTCAACCATTTTCTTCATTCTTCAAGCATTGTTCAGAGCCTCCAAGCTGCTAAGGTTACTATAGAGAGAAACACTTGGGTTTTTGGTTAAAAAGTTTTTCCAATCTAAGCTTTTCTAAACACATGGGAAGTAAGATATAGAGTTATTTTGGTATCGAGGTATAGATCAAGTCATAAGATCATTCAAGGAATTCAGATCCTTAAGTTCAATTTTTCATAGTTCCTTAGTTTTCTTTTATTTTCTTTCAGATCCTAACTTTTGTTTTTGATTCTCGGTTCAGTGTTTAAGTTTCTTGAAACTTAAGGTTTTCGTTAAGTTTCTACTTGGATGGTTTAGTTTTCTTTTCATCTCCTTTTCTTTAGAAACTCATGGTTTTACTGTTGGTTTTAGGAGTGTTCCAAATCCTGTTCTTGTCTCCATATCCCAGTTTTTGGTAAGGAAAATAGGTTTGATTATATGTGTTTATATGTTTATGTTATGATATGTGTTATGCTATGATATGTATATGTATAAATATGTTGTAGTCCTTGGGCATATTGACTTGCTTAGATAGCAAGCCCCAAGAATGTGTTATCATATACTATAGTTGTGATCTAACCTACCTCAATTAGTAGACAGGGGACCTAGATGGCTTTATCACATACCATGTTAATGAGTTAATGGCCATTAATATTGTAGTCATATGTTTTATGGTATATGAATATGATATAGTCTTATGTTTATGATTTATGATATATGTTGTTAGTAGATTTTCCTTGCTAAGCATTAGGCTCATTCCTTTATTTTTAGCAAGATGCAGGATAATGAATATGGAAGGCGGGAAGGATTCGTGACAGCTTGGCATGTGTGTTGAGGATGAATGGATTGAATGGACTATTGGACAATCGAGGATGACATTGTTTTAGTCTTTTAGAATATGTTTTGATGTATTTCCGCATTTAGAATTTAAACAATTAAAGTTTATGTTTCATGTTTTATAAACAATGGGATCCCATACCATATCACATTTTATATTTCATACCATATTTTTTATTTGGCACAATATTTTTCTTATGTATGTATTCAGATTAGTAGCCATGTCATAATAGTTTTTAATGGTTCGAGGCCTTATAAATAGTCGGGTCATTACAGTCCCTAATGTCATGAGACCCCAAGGCTAACTGGCCTGGGAAATACCCAGTGCCAAAGAGATCCAAGTAATGCAATACTAAATTTAGCATATTTCTTGAGGAGAGAGCGTGTCGAGGAGCAATAACCAAATCCCAATCCTCGAGATGTGAACGGAAGCTCGAGTCATCAGTACTTGGGAATGAGCCTAAGTCGCCTAACACTTATGCAAAATACTCTGTAGAACCTTCCACTAATAGCTCTAAAATTGCGCGAGAGTAGACTTCGGGTTACTTTACATGGACTCCGTGCCCGAGAAGTAACAACCAAGTCCCTCGATCTCGAGATGCGAGAGGGGGCCCAAGTCACTAGCACTTGGAGTAAGAAATTGACTAAGAGTAAAAAAACCCAAGTAGCACGAGAACGGACTTTGGTCACCTCCCGTGGATATTGTGCTCGGGAAGGAATAACCTAGTCCTACAATCTCAAAATGCAAACAGAAGCTCGAGTTATTGGAACTCGGATCTAGACCTCAAGTGCTAAAACTTGAGTGTCGCAAAATACCTAGTCTAAGGGCAGGGAACTCGATTGCCTCAACCTAGGATGATGAGTTCACGACTTCAACATGATTAGGTTGATCCACAGGGGGTAAATCGAAAGGCCAAAGCTGACCTACCGATGGCCACATACCTGGTTGGCAACACTAAATGTCCTAAGCATCGAGCACTAAGGCAAAAAACCCTACAGTACAACACCTCCTAAAAGCATGAATCGTTAAAACTCGAAGGCGTACGACCGCTAAGTGACGTCACTTGACACTACATCAAAGATACTCTTAGGACCACAAGCCTAAGAAGAAACACTAAATGCACAAGCGTCTAAACACTAGCAGGAGGATCCTTAGCTGTAAGTACCGCAGGCTGGCCCCGTCTTGAGTTGTTGGAACTCGGGACGTAGGGGTGCTTCAAGTGTATCACTTGACCTCGCATTAAAGTTACTCTCGAGGACTGCGAGTCTGCATAGAAACACTAAATGCCTAAAAAAATTCTAATTACTATGAGACATCGATAAATGTTATGAATGGTATACAACAAAAAATTTCATATAAAGGGATCTTTTAATATGCAATATGTTAATCAATATATATTATGAATATGAAAAATAATACGAAGATGATTTACCTCTTGTAGCCTATCAAGAATCCTTGAATCTTTTCATATATGTTTCGATCTTCCTATCCTTGTTGGAGTACTCACACCTAGATCTTCCAAGACGTTCTCTACACCTTATGATGAGGGTGGGCACATAGAGAACAAAGATCAATTTTTTGAATCAAAAGTATTCTCAACACATGAGACTTTTGATTATAGGCTAGAGAGAAAATGTTTTTCTTTTTGTGAAAAAGATGATAGTTCTTCTTCTCTATATAAAACTTGTCAAGACTTGTTGTTTCAATTTTCTATAAAATAGAAAATATAGACATTATTACCATAATAATAATAATAATAATTAAAAAAATAAAAATCAATCATCTTTTATAACAATAATGATTATAGACAAAAAATCTAACACTCCATTTTAAAACCCATTTTAAAATGTTTAATTAATTAATTCAAAATAAAAAAAACCAATATCTAATAACATCATATGTGCCACACGCATAGAGCAGTCAAAGCCCTATGCGTATGGCCTATCCATGAAAAATGAGATTTTAATTTTTCATGTGTTTTACTTTAATTAATTAATAATTAGATATTCAAATATTGTATCATCTTTTTACGGAAAAAGATAACAACTTAAATTTCAAAATTCAAAATTCAAAATTAGAATTTCCATTATCATCTTATTATTTGTAAAATAAATATAATAATGAAAACCAATTTTGACTATCCATATTTATTTATTCACAATTAAATAAAATAATTGATTTAAATCAATTTCTTTTATTTCTACACAATTTCGAAATTGCACAAATTCCATAATAAATTGTGCAACTTCAATTCTCACATAATTATACATTTATCCGAAGAATAAATATTCTCTCAAATAGTCAATTCACAGTTTAACCCTTGTATCAACTTTTACCTTGATTAGTGTTGATAGAGCTGCCCCAGGGGCCTATGGACCAATAATTCCATGCTCCAATAAATAAAAGATTATTAACCAAAACTCTTTGATTCAATAATCATATTTATTAATCTCATGATTATTCCACTATAAATATGAGACTGAACTCTTCAGAATTAAAGACATATATTACTGAGTACTTTATTGTAATTATAAAGTGTCCATTGATATAGTCATTTCATACAAATTAATCCTCTATTGATGATTCATAATTAAATGGGGATAAACTTACCGTTTTACCCTTTTAACTATATCTTGATTCCTAATGTACCATTGACTTTACTAGTGATGGTTAATTCATAATCTCATTATGAATTTGAGGCAATAATATTTTCAGTTCCAAAAGCCAACCCAATAGGGAACAATCATTCAATCTATAAGAAGGTATAGATTCCATATCTGTTAAGCTATGTCCCCAGCCATATACATCATTGAGTCCCAAAAATAATAGTTCTTAGCCTGATCATTCTGACAAACCGTAATGCATGAATCAAATGATCAAGTGACATACATAGGAGTTCATAGTAACTTCAGGATTAAGATCAGTTTGTGTATGATCATCAGTTAATGTGTTTTATAATACTACGAAACAGTATTTAAGCATGTATTATTAAATCACATCTGGTCCAGTTCTACATACTCTCAGCATGCAAAGTACCTCCACTAAAGTGTCCTAGTACACTAGTAACTCGAATCTAGGTCACATGTATTCATAATACTAGTGGACCGTACTAGCAGTATTTAATCTAAAGATTCCATAACTTTATTTTACTGCGATCTATTTAAGTTCATTATCTCAATCTTGATCCTCTCATGCCAATATGAAATTGAGACCACATAGATGAACTTGGGAATTTTCAGATATTTACTTAATATTTTTAGCAATAATATAGTACATAAGCTACATATATACAATAATTCAATTCATTTATTTATTTCATTAAAACCACTGTCTACTACAACTGCTTTAGGGGAAAATTTCCAATAGTCTCCCACTTGCCCTAAAGACAATGAGGAATTTCCCTTAACCCTATGCTTCTTACATGACCCTAAAATGATTTAATAGATAAAGTCTTTGTGAACGGATTCGCAAGATTATCTTCGGAGGCAATCTTCAATATAACAACATCTCCTCGATTGACTATCTCTCGGATAAAGTGATATTTCCTCTCGATGTGTTTCCCCCTCTTGTGACTTCTGGGTTCCTTTGAATTAGCTACTGCCCCACTGTTATCACGGTACAGAACAAGTGGTTGATCCATGCCTGGAACAACTTCCAAATCAATATATAACTTCTTTAGCCATGCAGTCTCTTTAGCTGCCTCCCAAGCTGCTATGTATTTGGCATCCATGGTGGAATCTTCAATACTGGATTGTTTAATACTTCTCCAAACTACAACACTCCTCGAAGTGTGAAAACTGGTCCAGATGTCGAATTTTGACTAACTTTTTCTAATTGAAAATTAGAATTAGTATATCCAGTGGGGTTCAGGTCTATACCTGAATACAAAAGTATGTAATTTCTAGTATGCCTAAGATACTTGAGAATATTCTTTACTGCTGTCCAATGACTCAATCCATGATTGGGTTGATAACGACTAACTATCCCTACTGCATAACAGATGTCAGGTATAGTGCATAACATTGCATACATTAGACTACCTACTGCAGAGGCATAGGGATCATGTCCTCTTCTTCTTGAGGTGTTGGTGGACATTGTTTTTTAGACAATTTAACCCCTGACCGGTAGGCATAGTGCCTTCTTGTATTTTTGCATCCCAAAGCGTTCTAGCAATTTATAAATATAAGTTGCTTAAGACAGTGGCAAAATTTTGTTCTTTCTATCTCTATAGATCTAAATTCCCAAAACATATTTGGCTTCTCCCAAATCCTTCATTTGGAATTGCTTAGCTAACCATTTCTTTAATTTTGATAATGTTTCTATGTCATTCCCAATGAGTACAATATCACCAATGTAAAGAACAAGGAACACCACAATCTTATCTTTGATTTGTTTGTAAACACAAGGTTCATCAACGTTTTGTTCAAAACCAAAAGTTTTAATTGTTTCATCGAATTTAAGATTCCAAGATCTCAAAGCTTATTTAAATCCATAAATAGACTTAAGAAGCTTGCAAACATTTTTTCTCTTGACCTTTAACGTCGAACCCTTATGGTTGAGACATGTAAATGGTTTCATCAAGATAGCCATTCAGAAAAGGTGTTTTAACCTTCATTTGCAAAATCTCATAATCCATGCACGCAGCTATGGATAAGAGTATGTGGTAGATTTGAGCATGGCCACATGTGAAAAAGTTTCTTCATAATCAACTCATTCTTTCTGTGTGTAGCCCTTTGCTACTATCCATGCTTTGAATGTCTCTATTTTCCCATCTGCTCCTCTTTTCTTCTTGGATATCCATTTGCAACCACTAGGTCTAACATTTTCAGGTGGATCTTCAAGAGTCTAGATAGAACTGGAATACATCGATTCCATTTCAAGGTCCATGGCGTTCAGCCATTTTTCTTTGTCAGAATCTTCCATTGCATCTCTATATGTCAATGGATCATCTTTGTTTGTGTCAAACATAAGCATCTGTGTAATGACCCAAATTTCCTAATAAGGTTGAGGACCTTGATTAGGATGTCAGGAGGGCCATAATTGATTTATTGTGCCATTATTATATGCATGATTATGTGGATCATATTATTATATGATGATAAAGGCATGCATAGGGGTATATATTTTGTTATGGGGGTATTTTGGTAATTTGGCCCGTTGAGGGCATAAATGTAAATATCTGTGATAAATGTTGAGACCACATTATTATGTGGATATATTTGTAGTATGTGACTCGAGGCGATCCTAACAAGCGGTTTAGCGGGAAAGTCATTGCGGGGGTTTATACCCGACTCAGGGTGAGCCTGGGGATGTATCTGAGAATTTGGAGAATATATTGGAAATTATTTGATAATGAGGAAAAATAGTTGGTAAGTAATTTGATGATGGGAATTAAGTGGTACATATTTAGGACACTTGAGAAATTAGTGGGAATTGGGAGCAATGACTAAAATGCCCTTAGGATGTTTAAAAGCATGGATTAATTTGGAGGGAAATATGGTCATTTGATTGTAAGAGATAAGTAACATCTGCCTTTATGCCTTAGTGGAATTGTTAGAAAGTGTGAGAAGCTGAAGAAAAGAGAAAGAAGGAAAGAAAGAAGGAAAACAGGGACTTTCTCTTCTCCATTCGTTTTGTTCTTTTCCTCACCATTTCTTGTGAGTTTTGGAGCTGGGATTTTAGAGAAACTTCAGGCTGGAGTTTGGGGCTAGAGACCTTGGTGATGCTAAGGATTTAACAGGGATTGGATATTCAATTAAGGTAAGGTTTAAAGGGTTCTGTTGAGTTTTCTGAATTTTGCTAGAATAGATTTCTAAACTAGAGGTTTTTGGTGGAACTTAAGGGAATTGAGCTTTGGGGAATGAGGAGCTAAGGACTGGAGGGATATTAGAGACAACCTAAGTTGGGCTCTCCACAAAATTTAAGGATTTATGGGTTTTGTTATCTTGAATTGCTTGGTAGTTGCTGGTTTTTAGATGAGTTTTTGAGTTCAATGCTTGTTTTCTTAGCTTGATGATGCATCTGGCTAAGTTTTGGGTTGTTGGGCCATTTAGGATGAGGTATAGGTGATGGTAGACTCAATTTGGTGTGTATTTGAGGTTTTAAAGGGTTCCAAGGGGTTTTGATTCGAGAAAATCGAAGAAGGGAAAAAACAGGGTGTTGTTGGTCTGTGACTAGCGCTGTAGCGCTAGCCTTTGAGCGCTACAGCGCTAGGCTTGGGCTTTCTGGGCGTTCTTGGCTATGCTTGTAGCGCTGTAGCGCTACCCTATTTCCAGAAAGGGGTTTTGGGGTTATTTCTTAGGGTTTTTGCATGGGGGCTCGGGGTTTGACTCCACCACCCCGTTTGGTGGAATTAGGGCTTCAAGGGGACTCAGGGTTGGTCCCAAGGCTAGGTTTTGGATTTGAGGTTTGGTGATGATTCTGATCCATGGCTGTGACTAGGTGCGCGCTAAGGTTCAAACGGGATCATGCTTGAGGATGAAATTGAACGAGCTAGCGAAATCTAAAGGTAAGAAAGCTGCACCCGATTATGTGGTTAGGCTGGGACTAAGTGTTCCCTATGTTTGTATGCATTGTTATGTGAATGTGATTAACCGTGTGAACATGATGGGACTAAGAGCTCCCTATATTTGTATATCATGTCATGAGATGGTATTATGCCATAGGACATGTGATAACTGACCTAAGGGTGTCAGAATCAATATTTGCGCACAGGACGCGGCTCAGCCATTGGTAGTTAAGGCAGCTTATTAATCACTGAGCTCAGTTAAGCTGGCCGGAGTTAGTTTGTATAACACTGGGGGTGGCCTAAGTGAGCCGAAGACAGTGGGTTAAATAGAGAGTGCAGCCTAAGGGCGCCGACCCTGAGTATCATTTGATGGTTGTGATAAACTCTTGATTATGAATGTGAATATTGTGTTATGAATATGATTTGTTGATTGTCTGGATGACAAATTGTTAATTTGTTGAGTGTTATCACTGACTGGGTGAATGTTATGAATTGCCGAATTCTTGGTTATGCATTGTGGAGTATTTGGTTATTGATGTTGATCCAGCTATGATATCATGCTTTCTTGTTAGGCCTCGGCTCACGGGTGCTACGTGGTGCAGGTAAAGGCAAGGGTATGTTGAATCAACCATGAGTTGGAGAGCTCTGGGGGCGAGGTGTACATTGTCAGCTGCTCGACTGCCACGGTCGAGGGATTGTATAAGGACGGAAACCTAAAATGTGTATTTTTCCATTAGTGTGGCCTAAATTATTTATAACTTCTGGAATTTGTTGTAACTAAGTCATCTAAACCTTGTTTTGAGTTTCCATGTATTAAATTGTCATTTTTAATGAAAATAGCTTGTTTATGACCAAAATCTTTTATTCCTAATCCGTTGATGACATTAGATTCACATTTTGTTTAAATGACTTGATTAGCAAGTCTTGCACTATTTTAAACACACAGTGTAACGGTCTTGGTTACCCAGGGCGTTACAATCTGAACTTCATGTTCGTAGCGTACTGGTTGGTTACCAACGCTGCCACTACGACGAAGCTCTCTATTGTTCTGACTTGAACTAGCGATATCCTCTAGCCATTTTTCCCTTGCCATTGCTGGTGATAGGTCTTGCTTATTTGAGACCAATTCCTCAAGAACGACTTTACTTTGAGGTTTTTGGTTATTTATATAGTCATGCTCCAGAAAAGTAGCATTCGTACATACAAACGTTTTTTATCTTTAGGACTATAAAATATACCACCTTTTGTTTATTTGGAATATCCTACACACATGCATACTTCAGTGTGTGACTCCAACTTCCCAGTCTTTCCTTTAACGATGTGTGCAGGACAACCCCATATACGGAAATGTCATAAACTAGGTTTAGTACCATTCCATAATTCCAGTAGTGTTTTCTTAATTGATTAGATGGAACAATATTGAGTATGTATAGAGGACATTTTATAGAATAACCCCAGAATGTCAATGGCAATGATGAGAAACTAATAATCTAATAAGGTTATGTTCCGTCTTTCTGAATCACCATTTTGTTGTGGCGTTCGAGGTGAAGTGAGTTGCGATTGAATTCCATGCTCATGCAAATGGTCCTCAAATTCATAATCTAAGTACTTTCCACCTAGATCTGATCAAAGTACTTTTAGTGATTTACCTAATTGCTTTTCAACTTCTACTCGGAATTCCCTAAACTTATCATAAGTTTTAGATTTCCTTTGCATTAAGTATAGGTAACAATATCTAGAATACTCATCAGTGAAAATGACAAAATATGTGTAACCTCCTCTAGCTTGGACATTTAGTGGACCACAAACGTCCGTATGTACAAGGTGAAGTGGTTCTGTAGCTCTTGAACCTTTAGCAGAGAAAGTTCTCTTGGTCATTTTGCCTTCTAGGCTGGATTCACAGACTGCGAGAGAACCAATTGATAGTTCTCTTAAAGGACCATCCTTTGTTAGTCTCCTAATTCCATCTAGACCAATATGCCCCAATCTCAAATGCCACAAATATGTTTCACTATCGGAATCTTTCTTTTGTCTTTTAATAGATCTTGGATTTGCAGTTTTAAATAATTCAGAATTATAAAGATGCTCCACGTTGGGCTCTAACTTTTAATGTCCACCTTTAGACTTTTCAAAACAAATGTCAAAACCATATTTCGAAATAACAATCGAATTATTATTAAACATTAAAACCCTGTTCATGCAATTTTGATAAGGAAATTAAATTTCTAGTAAATCCAGGAATTAAATAAACATTGTCCAACACAATAAATTTATTATTATCAAAATCTAGGCGAGCTTTTCAAACTTCAGATGTCGAGATCTCCTGACCACTTCAAACTCTCATGGTCACTTCTCCATGAGCCAGCTTCCTTGAAGTATTAAGAATCTGCGAAGAATCAACTATCCATGATGAAAAATCACCTTCCACTAAACTAGATTCTAAAACAAGTAAATCAAAATTACCCTTTTTTTTTGTCTTTCAGTTCAGCCTGGTACCTAGGACAATTCCTTTTCCAATGACCATCAACTCCACAATGAAAGCACACTCCTTTCGGTGCCTTCTTTTTGGAGTTCTTTCTAGAATTATTCTTCTTGGAAGACTTTTTGGTCTTCTCTGGTTTTTTGCCCTTTTTCTTGTCCTTTCCTTGGCCACCTTTCCTCTTCCTTGAGTTACCATTTTAAGTGGAGAGCTTGGTTTCAACAACATTACCCTCCTCAACCTTAGTTGAACTTTTGTTTAGAGATTTAAAAGTTTGCAACTCATTCAACATTTGGGTCATATTATACTCCAAATTGTTCATATCATAGTTGGTAGTGAATGCTGCAAAAGCTGGTGTGAGAGATTCAAGTATCTCACTTACTTGAGTTCTCTCATCAATGGTCACACCATGGATTTCTGCATCGTGCAATATGTTGATCATCTCTAGGGCATGTTCTCTGATAGAAACATTTTTATTCATTTTCATATTCATGAAGCTTCTAGTAGCATCATGTCTGCACTTATCAGATTGCTGGCCAAATATTCCTTGTAGAGATTCCCAAATCTCATAGGCTATTTCAGCAGTTTCAAACTTCTTTTTGAGCACATCGCTCATACTAGCAAGCATATAACATTTGGCCTTATTGTTAGATAAGATCAAATTGTCATATTTCTCTCTTGCAATTTTGGCAGCAGTGAGAGCGGGAACCTAAGGACATTCCTCATTAAGAACAAACATGTGGTTTTCACATATCAAAACAATGTTCATGTTTGATTTCAATTTCATGTAGTTATCACCAGTCAATTTCTCATTAGCAAGTAAAGTAGTTAAAGGGTTTGGATTGGATATGTTGCTAAACATTAACTAAATCAAATATAATGAATTAATGCATATAATAAATATTAGTTTATATTTTGATTGGATATGTTGCTAAACATTAACTAAATAAAATATAATGAATTAATGCATATAAGAAATATTAGTTTATATTTGGAATGCAACACATAAAATAAGACAAAAAATTTATTACTAGTGCACGATAGATTAATTTGAAAATTAATAGACCGCCTTAGGGTAGGTCAGACTAATCACAAATTAACCTTGAGACAAGAAAACCAAGTGGCATGCATAGTCGTCATCTCGCCTAGAGGCACGAAACCTAGGGGTGTCTCTTCTTCCTCGAATGGCAAAGGAATACATCAATAAGGTCCTGATAGTCTTGGTACTCCTCCTAGGACCAACGACGTCCCAAGATTTTTTCACACTCATGGAGTGAGGGAAAAAATAAAGAGTTGTCGAAACTAGTTCCCTCCCCTACATACTTAGCATAATGAAGAACAATTGGGGATTTACCTTGGGGCATGGAAGATGACCTGATGCCACCCTTAAGCTCTGCCTAGAGCTCTTCATCTTCCTTTGCCTCTATGGTGTCCTTGATGGAAAGGATGGTCTCTGCATGCTCTTGGCGAAGGTATTGCGTATATTCAAATTGCGCCTTGGCTGCCATGTATTTCGGGTGAAGCCTCTCCTCGTGACGCTATTGCTTCGAGTCACAAAATTTGGTGAGGACCACTGAGCTTATACTCTGTCCCTCCCATAGTAGCCTATACTTCTTGTGGTGGGCATCAGTGAGGAGGAAGGTGAGGTCCAACTTGTAGTAGTAGTAGTAGTAGTAGTAGTAGTAGTAGTAGTAGTAGTAGTAGTAGTAGTAGTAGTAGTAGTAGTAGTAGTAGTAGTAGTATAGTATTAGCTTGTAGTATTTTAGTTTTCGTGGATATTGGTTCAAGCCGGGATTTATTTGGAAACTCATAGAAATAGTTATGGATTTTAGAAGTTTAACCTATAGTTTAGAAATATTAATTATAACATAAGGTTTGATTAATATAGCTGGTCCTAGAAATATTATTTATTATAACCTAAGGTTTAGATAGAATAATTAAGAGTATGACACTTGTCACATGCTTGTTTATTTAAGGATTTGAGGATTTTAGATGAATTAATTAATAATGGATGAATCTAGGAGCTCTATAACCTTCTAGCAGTTGTTAGGATCACATTTTACTCAGTCAGAGTTGTTTTAACAAACTTCAAGTTTGTTGAAAATGTGCAAAAACGTGTGTAAAATATCAGCGTATGCTGATATATGGCAACTATAGGGGTCGATATGGAAAACACGTTGACTTCGCACGAATGAAACCACGGAAGCTCGAAACATAAGTAGGGGAGATATATCGCCTACAGGCTCCTGGAGCCATTTTTGAAATTTTGTGGATTTAAACTAGAAACAGCCCCAATCACTTGGACTTGCTCTTGAACGTTTTTGACCAAGTTCTGGGCATCTTTTGAAACGAAAATTCAAATCTTTTCAATTATTATTCATTTTAAAAGGGGTTAGTTTCACTCCTTGAACTCTATAAATATGACCTAGTACTCAGCCATTTCACTCGTCATTCAAGCACTCTTTAGAGCTTCCAAGATGCTAAGATTACTCTAGAGAGAAAACACTTGGGTTTTGGGTTAAAATCTTTTCCACTCTAAGCTTTTCTAAACACTTGGGAAGTAAGATAGAGTGTTGTTTCGGTATCGAGGTGTAGATCAAAGTCATAGTCCATTCAAGGTATTCTTATCCTCAAGTTTAATCCATCATAGTTCTTTTATTTTCTTCCATTTTTCTTTCAGGTCCTAGCTTATTGTTATGGCTTTATGGTTAGGTGTTTAAGTTCCTTGAAACTTAAGGTTTTCGGTAAGTTTCTACTTTGATGGTTTAGTTCTCTTTCTCATCTCCTTTTTTTAGAAACTCATGGTTTTTACTTTTGGTTTTAGGAGTGTTCCAATCCCGTTCTTGTCTCCAATATCTCAGTTTTTGGTAAGGAAAATAGGTTAGATATATGTGTTATGATATGATATGTTATGTTGATATGTTATATGTATGAATATGTTTTGTAGTCACTTGGGGCTTATAGTTGCTTAGATAGCAAACCCCAAGGTTTTTATCATTACTGTGGAGTAGAGTTATGATTTACCCTACCTCGACTAGTAGACAAAGGACCTAGATGGGTTATCATATACTATTTTTCGATCTAACCTACCTTGATTAGTAGACTGAGGACCTAGATGGTTTTATCACATACCACGGTAATGAGTTAATGGCCATTAATATTGTAGTCCTATATGATATACGTTTTTACACCATATGTTTAATAGTATATGTTTTATGATATAGTCTTATGATTTATGATATTTGTTTTTAGTAGATTTTCCTTGATGGGCATTAGGTTCCTTCCTTTTATTTTAGATGGTGTAGGAAAATGAACTTGAAAGGCGGGACAGATTCATGGCAGCATGGTATGTGTATTGGGGATGGATGGATTGAATGGATTGCGGGAAGATCGAGGATGACGTTGTTTAAAGTCTTTTAATTTATGTTTTATGTATTTCTGCACTTAGTATTTAGACAATTGATTAAATTTTATCTTTTTACTAAACAATGGGTACCCATAACTTATTTTGTATTTCGTACTGTATTTTGAATTTTTAATTAAGTTCTAATATTTTATGTATGTATGCATTCCAAAATAGTAGTTATGTTTAGTAGTTTTAATGGTCCGAGGTCTAGAATTAGTCGGGGCATTACAAATTGGGAATTTATAGGGCTACTTGTGGATAAGCGGGAAATGTGGTACATGGACATTTTTTCCCTTGGGGTGTGAGGAAGTCAAGATTAAGGATAGGGACAATTTTGTCTTTTCCCTAGCCTTGGACTTCCATTTCCACTTAGAGTCTTTAGGAAGCCTAGAACAAAATAGAAGGATCACCTCTGCAATCCACTTTCTCTCCCTCTATTTCTCTCATGAGGTGTTGGGGTTCTTGAATATTTTGAGGAGGAAGGATTGGAGGCTTAAAGCTTAGGCCTAGGTACTAATCTAAGGTGCAACTAGAAGGATGAACCCCAGCTAAGGTAATGATTTTTGGGCCTGTAAACTTTAAGTTTCAGATTTTCATTTTTGAGGTTTTTAGGCCTCAAATCTCAAAGTGGGATTATGATTTGCTAAAAGGATTTTGGGTATATTATGATGCTATAATATTGTTCTAGATGAATTTATGTGAGTTTACAACTTAATTATTGGTCCGGTTGTTATTTAGGTTGAATTATGAAGGATTGGTCTTAAGGAAGAAACACAGGACAAACTCATAATTTCTGGGTTCGTAGGGTCGCACTGCAGCACTGTTCTTGAGCGCCATGGATCGCAAGAACCCAGAAGGCATAGGTGGGTTGCTGAAATGCGCAGGCGCACCGCGACGCAGGTTAGGGCGTGCTGCGGCTCATGTCCCCCCAAAGAAAGAGCCTTGGGGCTCTCTGACTTGTAGCGCCATGCGGCCCTGGGGGGCTGGACCGCATCTAAAATTAAAGAAAATAGACAAAACAATGTTTTAAGCTCGGGAACTCAAACGTAAGGCTCGGAAAGGATTCTACGGCCCAATTTAGTCGAAATTGAGGTCCCGGAGGTTAGAATGACACCTTGAATCTTTTAAATAGTCTAAGTGATTGATGATTACCGTTATTTCTTGTGGCTAGGTTATACTGCTAGGGCTCAGGTATAGGGATTGTGCTCAGGACTGCCATAGGCTAACTGCTCGAGACTCGAGGTAAGAAAACTACACCCATGTTGTGAATGGGGCTTAGACCCCTATTACAAAATATGTTATGATTGTGAATATATATGTATCTGAGAAAATCTGGATAGGCATGCTTGTATAGGCTGCCTCTGATTGCTTGTTGTGCAATGTATATTTATGATTATATCTATCTTGAAGGCCGACCTAAGGGCGTCGGGGGAGCGATAGCAGGCGTGCAGAACGCAGCTTTGCCTAAGAGTGTCAGGGTCGGCTATAAGACCAGAGGACTCGGCCTAAGGGTGTCGGGCCTGAACATTATACAATAAACAAAAGTGTTGCTTTCACTTAACTAATTGTATTGGTTGATGAGATTGGATTATGTGTCTGATTGAGCTGAATATTACTGTTAAGTTATTGCTTATATCCTATTGTTGATTGAATTTATTGATCTAAGTTTACTATTTATATACTATTGCTTTTGTATGCCTGCTTATTTATGTTTTCTTGGTGAGCCTTGGCTCACGGGTGCTATGTGGTTCAGGTAAGGAAAGGGATAGCTGGAGCATCCATAAGTTGGAGAGCTTCAGGGGTAGTGTGTACTTATGCATCCTGCTAGACCGCCATGGTTAGGATAGCCTGGGAGGAACTAGGGTTGAACCTTGTTTTGCCGCTTAGGACAGCTAATTTGTATTCCATTTGTCTTTTATTAGTCTGTAACCATTTTTTTGGAATCCTGTGTATAAACTTAATATTGTTAATGAAAAATAATCACTTTTTGACCAAACTTTTTAATACCTAACCTTGACTTAGCCTTTAATTACACATTTAAGTCCAAATGACTCGCTTAGCGAGTTAAGCAATATTTTAAACACATAGTGTAACAGTCTTGGCTAACCAGGGCGTTACAACTTGGTATCCGAGCAGTCTAGGTTTAAGGGTTCCTGAAGACTGGTTGGGCGTGTACACTCACCGCCAAAGAAAAGCTCGACTCACAGTTTGTTATTTAATGACATTACTGTCTTTAATTGTTTAATTGTTTAAATTGAACGTATGTGCCTTATCTGCATGCTAAAATAGAGAGCATGACGTATATTTATGTATTTTGGGGGAATAAGACTTGATAATTGATGCATGAACGCTATAGATTTGTGTCTTGGTATGCATATTGTATGAAGCTATTTCTTTTGGCTCTACTCAAGGTATAGTTATGGATATGGATATCATGTTGGATAGGTTAGGTCATTGGCTGCAGACTAATTCAGAAGTTATGTCTCCAAGGCAGTCAATTGGACTAGACATGATTAATATCGGGGTTGCGGATGATAGACGAGGCCAGAACCCTCCATCTTCCCCTGGATTTGGCAGCAGATGTTTGCTAGCATGCAAGCAAGATTGCACAATCAAGAGGAAGATATTGGGTGGTTGAGACAGTGGATTTTGGATGGAAACACTGCTCCGTATGTTTTGACAACAATGGCAACAATTTTGGTTCAGCCTGAGGGTGGAAACAGATGGGAATTATTGTTTGAAAGAATCCATAAGTATTATCCTTCGTCTGTTCAGAGATGAACAGTGGATGGGCATGATTAGTTCCATCCTTTACTATACAGGAGTGGTAGGCAATGATAGAGTTGCTTGCGCCATGTACTTGTTGCGGGAGGATGCCTAAATGTGGTGGGAAGTGTTATCCCAAACCCGGAATGTTGTCATGATGGGTTAGGAGGATTTCACACAATTGTTCAATGAGAGGTACTGTTGTGACGCAGTTCGAATTGCGAGGACCAATGAATTTATAAACTTGATTCAGGATAGTAAGACAGTGACAGAGTATGTCAATGAGTTTGAAGGGTTGGCCAAATTCCCTTTTAATTTGGTACCAACAAAAGAGGCCCGGAAGGAACGATTCATTAAAGGACTGAATCATGGGGTAGCGCTGAGAGTTAGAGGCTTGCTCCAGTGTATGAGATTTCTACCTACGCTTAGGCAATAGGGAAGGCCATTGCTATAGAGGATGCAGGAGATGAGATATGGAGTAAGGGTAGGAAGCTCAGTCGATGGTATCCCTATTGCAGAATCAGGTAGGGATGGAGGCCCCAGTAATCAGAAAAGAAGGACCCCTGATAGTTCTACTACTCTTGGTCCTGATATATGGGGTTATAGTGTACAGAGTGGCCGCCAGGGCGGTGACAAGATCTGGAGGAGTTAACTAGTATGTGTTAGGTGCAGGGGATACCATTTGGGAGAATGTCGAGCGAAAGCATGTTTGATATGTGTAATGGTTGAGCACTTCAAGAAGGATTTCCCAAGAATAAAGAAGGGAGAACAAAGGAGTATAGATATCTCGACCCTAGCACAAGTGTTCGTCTCGACGCTGTCAGAGCTTGGGAATGGTCCCTCAGAGGTGGCAAGTCAGTTTTCTAGTTCTCGTTCTTGTGTATTATGCTGAATGAGTCTGGTACTATGTATCTCTTAGAATGGACATTGATAAGTGGCACATGTTGTATGATTATTACGTCATGGGGCTTGAGATTTTTGTGCCTGCCAGGAAAATTGGTACTTTCTAGGAGAATGGTTAGAGCTTTATTGGTATAAATTTATTAGTAATAATTGATTGAGTTTGTAATATGAGTATTTTGACATGATCTTGAGTATGGATTAGTTCGCCAAGTAAAAGACAACCATTATTGTAAGAAAGAATGGTGACTTCTGAGTTTAAAAGGGAAGAACTCAGTTGCGTTCACAGGGTGCCTAGCTAATGTGGTAGGTACCGCTATGGTTATATCAGTTGGACCAGATGAAAATTGGATCGAGAAGTAAGGTTTCAGATGGGTTCACAAAGATTCGTTGGGATCGCTGTCGCGTCAAGGAATAAGGTGTGCTTCAGGATCAAGACAAGGGTGGAACCATTATCAGGGACATCATGAAGAACAACACAAGCTAAGTAGAAAGAAGTAAAGGTTCTGTCGAAGAAGTTGTTTAACTTGAGGGTTGATCAGACAGAGCATCTCACCATGGGACAGGTCAACACTATTTGTTAAGAAGGAGGCCAAGTCTGCGAGAAGGTGTACCGCACATGGACAGCCATTTAAATAACTGTTAAGTAAAGGTACCCATTACCAAGAATGAAGGATTCATTGCCCGATTGCGAGGGTAGTACAATGCTCTCAAGAATTAACCCTCGATCTGGTTATTACCAGCTGAGGATCAAGGAAAGAGACATTACAGGAATTTCCTCTCAAACCAAGTATGGTATGATGGGTTGATAGTGAAGGCTCTTGAACTGACCAATGCTCCAGTGGCCCATGTAAATTCATCAAGAAGAGAGTACAGAGATGATTTGGACAAGTCATATTTGGATCAATTGAGAATGTTTTGGACTACTCTCAGTTAGAAGCAGAATGCGAATAACAACTTCACTAATACTACCGAGGTTGAGGAAGTAGGGATAGCAGGTACGGTTCCATAAGGGACAAGTTATGTTTTCTCCAGAGGATATTCAATGTCACATTATGGGAAGTGATGGGATCATGTATGAGATGATTAAGATAAAAATTGTAGGGAAATTGATAAAGGAACGCCTTAGGGGTGAGAAGCACGGTGAGACCAGTAGGACACATTGGCTACTACTTGAAGCATCTATGAAGACAACCATAACCTGGACTGAAGTAATGTCAGAACCTAAAATTTGTATGAATGGATAGTCGTATACAGGAATTTCAAAAGTTTAATTAAAGACTGATTAGCATGCCATAGTATTAGAATATGCATGTGATGGACGGATACAGGAGGACGACATGATGGATTTCTAGATAGCCACAGTTAGAGTAAGGTGACAGCACTTATGGAATAGAAGATCGTGCACTAGATGAGTCCTACCATTTTAGCAGGGATAAGTTATGATGTAAGGACCGTATGAGTGATCTGATGGTTGCTAGCATTGACGTGGAGATTCTAGATGAGTCTTGTACTACCTCCTTATAATTGTTGTATCCAGGAAGTTTGAATGGGTATTAAGACCTAAAATTTTTATACCGAGAGGTGCACTGCCTAATTCTTCTAGCAAGTGGGAGATGATAATTCGAAGCCAAAAAGGCTATTATGACTCTAGGGTATCCTGGAGTTAGTACGGAGGGATATAGTTATAGACCAGAAGGATGGATTACCTTAGATTATAGGTAAGATGAGTGGATACAAAAAGTTGTGACTTAATAGATTGGGTTAGCACACTTTGGTTCATGTGAACGAGTATCACAAGAATACTTATGTGTAAAGGGAGACCGTATGTCGATGTGGGACACCGAAGTCGATAGTGTTAGATTGAGCCCATTTATTTCCCAAGTTCTGAAAAGGGTCGTAGACGGCGATAAGTATAAGATTAGGATTTAGAATTATTGGCTACCTTCAGACAGATTGACAACCTGAAGGGACGACCCAGACTTTAAGAATTTTACTGAGAATATGTAAGATTTCAAGGCATTGAGGTAAGTACGGTCCATTGATTGAATATTCATGGTGATGAATGCCGGTCAACGACTAGAGTGACTCTGAATAATATATAGTGAGATAGGGAATGAGATAAAGTCTTATAGAATAAGATTGTCACTCTAGTAAGGGTGTTATAAGGAATCGTAAGGAAAGGTCTAGACTTCGAAGTTGTAGTCAGATTTGCAGGATTAGTATCACGAGAGGTTTGAATAAATTTCGAGGATGAAATTTCAATAACTAGGGTGTTATCCACATTTTCCACCTTTGACATGTGGCAGGGCCAAATGGCTTCATGGGCCCTCAAAAGGGGTCTAGGCCCAACCTGGGCCCAGTAAGTAACGAATTAGGAAACCTTAATGGCTCAAACCATACTGAGCCCGATGATGGGCAAGTAGCATAAACATAGTGAGGGGGCCAGAACCAAGGTGTAGGCCCATATTGTCTCCCTAACCACTCTCAACCTACATCCTCTGGGATGTAAATGGCGATGGCGGATGGCTCACTCCAGAAGACGGGTCCCATAGAGTGGGATCCAAGAGAAGATGTTGCTAACAAGGTATCCACCTTCCTAAATGAATCCTGGTAAACGATACCAATTATTTGAACCCAAACCCTACGTCCGGATAGTGCAAGCCTAGTCTTCCTTGATGATGACGTGTCCCTGAGAAATCCGGAGGTTGGTCTAGGATAGTGCAATCCTAGAATGGGGTACGCACAGAACGAACACTGTTTATAGGAAACAATACTGCCACTACTCTAACAGATCCTGTCTCAGGATCCCCTTAGTAGCCCACGCGGATTAGTCCGCACTAACAAACAAAGGACAGTTATAAGGCTCAACCACGCCAAAGCCTGCCTAAAGGGCCCAGATTAACAACATCCAATTATGTTACATTCTTTGTACTATGTCTCTATTAGCGAAAAATTTTTAATTACATCCTTATTGGGCCCGGATTAGTCTGGACCAAGATACTTGATTGCCTATAAATAGGGTCAGTCGTGCACTGTAGCGGGATCCCAAAATTTCTCTTATAAGCAAAAACTCTACTGAACTTGTAGAAAAACTCCATTGTCAAAACTCTCTAAAGCCTAATACTAGGGACTCATGGACTAAGGCTCATTAACGCCCCACCCATGTACAAACTGTAATTGTTCATCTCTTATCCTTTCTTTCCAGCTCTTATTTCATAACATATTACAAGTTTCAGAAAAACTCGATAAACATTTTGGTGCTTTCATTGAGAGCTGAAGAAAGCTTGAGTCAACCTTGATCATGTGCGAAAATGGTGAACACCAGGCATACCGTGTTTGATCCCACTCACCAGCAGAAATAAGACAATAGAGAACCATTGCCCAATTAACCACTTTCTCAAGACCAACTTGAGCACATGCCTTATCAAAGTCCTCTGCCCGACGACTCCCAGAACTTTGGGGAAGGGGGTGACTACGACGAAGGCTACTACGAGGAAGAAGAAAGGGAGTATGAAGACCGCGAGGCCTATACCGGAAACACTGACCCCAGATATCATTTGTCCCGCTACAATCGCCTGATGACTGTAGCTCACGTCTATGACAACGATAAATTCCTATGTTTCTCAATCACTCTATGTAACGACCCAAATTTTCTAATAAGGCTAAGGGGCCTTGATTAGCATGCCTAGAGGGCAATATGTGAATTATTGTATAATATGTGAATTTGTGTGAATATGTGATTAGTGATGCATGTTTAGGTGAATTAAATATGCATGTGGGCCCCGTCTGGTTATTAGGGACATGATTGTAATTTTAGCCGCTTAGGGCATAAATGTGATAATTGTGATATATCTGCCATATATCTGTGTTGCACAACCCGAGATAGTTCTAGGGAGCAGTTAGCTAGAAAGTCACAACGAGGTCGAAAATCCGACTCGGGGCAAGTCGAGGGGTATTTTGGGTATTAGACATTTTGTGGGGTTGTCGGGTTATGGAAATAAATGTTCGCAAATATATTTGAGGTTAGAATGCCTAGGACGGAATATTGGGTAAATTTACCATTTTTCCCTTGGGGACGTATTTGGTATCCCAAGCCTTGAGGTAACCTCTTAGACTTAAGTTAAATAAAACAAAACATAGGAAACCCCCAGATTTCTCTAAACCGGCCCTATATCTTCCTCCACCTTTCTTCTGAAGATTTTCTCTCCATTGGAAGCTTGGGAGAACTCTTGGAGGACACCAGCCAAAACTAAGGAATTGGAGCTGGGATTTCGGGAGATTGAGGCTTGGAGTTTTGAAGAGGTGAACTTTGGAGGTTGAGGTGCTAGTGGAAGCTTGAATTCATCATCTGAGGTAAGGGGTCTAACTCTAAAATTCCTTGAGTTTCAGCAGAATTATAGTTAGAGTTGTAAGTTGCATGTGAATCAGAATCATGAGTTAAATTTTGCTGTGGGTTGAGTTTATAAGACTGTGGTGGATTTGTTGTGGAGCTTAGATGATGTGGTATGGAGGCTCAAGCTTAATTTTGGGTTTGGGTTTGGGTATTGAGTTGGGATGATTTTAGAAGGATTGGCTCGAAGGAAATTCTGGGAAAATGGTGGTTTGTGGGTTTGGAGGTGAGGGTTGCGGCCCTAGGAAGGCATGTCGCGGCTCGTGTGCACGCAAGGCCTGGGGAGGCCACTAACCATGGGGCACACCGTGGCGCTTGGCCAAGCATGACACGACCCGTGTGTGTTTCCAGGGAGGAGTTTAGCCTCTGTTTTGAGGCAATCCGCGGCCCTTAAGGGGTTGGGTCGCAGCTCTAGTTCAAGATGCAAGGCGTTTAGTGGGATTTGACATGGGAACCTAATAGTTAAGGCTCGGGACTGATTTTATCACCCGGATTGATAGAATTCAATGTCCTGGAGATTAGAATTATGACCCAAAGTTATTTAATGGATAAGAACTTGGATGGTGGAAATTGTTAATGCGTTGTGACTAGGGTTTTGGCAAGGCTCGGACTAGGGAACTGTGCTCAGGACATCGGTGCTTGGAATGCTCGGGACACAGGTAAGAAAACTATTGTTCCCATAGAGCTTATGTTTTAGGGCTCGACCCTATATGATTTAGTTGCAGGGCTCGGCCCTATATAACTGCATTTCAGGGCGTGGCCCTTTGATTGCATTTATATGTTCTTAAATATCTGTTTAGTTCTATTATGTGTGTATATAAATGGTGGAACAACGATGGCCGGGAATGGCGAAGGTCGGGAACGGCGAAGGCCGAGAATTGTAAGAGGCTGGGAGCAGCATTTAGCACGCGGAGTGCGAGTTGCCAGGGTGAGACCCCAAGGGATACCTGGGATATCCTTACAGTATAGACCATGTTCCCAGGACCTGGTAAAGCGCCTGGGACGGCCTGGCCGTGTGTATAGCCTGATGAAGGCTTGATTTTATGTTAAGTGTTTGATGTGCATATATTATCTACTTGTGAGGGTTTTCTTGCTGGGCTTCAGCTCACGGGTGCTCTATGGTGCAAGTAAAGGCAAGGGGAAAGTCGATCAGTCTTGAGTATGGTGAGCGTTGCGAGCAGCGTGTACATGTCTGGTCTGCCTGGCTGCCACGGCTAGGGGTGTTTTTGGGAGATGATTGTACTAAACTTGAATTTTGTCGTTTAGTTGACTCTGGTTATATTTTGAGTTGTAAATGTTTCTATACAATGTTTTGGGATCCCAAATGTTAAACGTTTTATAGTTTTTCAATGAAAGGTTTATTCTCAAGTTTATGACTCTGATTATGATTTAATTACACTTTTGTCCTAAAACCTCGATTAGCGAGTTAATTGCACATTTTAAACTCACTTAGTAACGATTTTAAGGCAGTAGGGCGTTACAACTTTGTATCAGAGCGTGCCAAGGTTTATGGTATCTAGAGAATGACCGAACATGTATGCTCGCTGTCAGTGGCAAGCTCGACTCAGGGTTGGGTGGTAATAACTGAATTGTATGTCTGATTATGTGCTTAAATGCCCTGTTTGCCTGCTTTTTCCATATAGAGCATGATGAATGATTTAATGTATGAAGGATGTCAGGGCATGGCCCGTTGTCTGTGATATGTTATCTGTGCGTTATGTGATTTGTTGCTCATGGTTGACTAATGTGATTGGGAGGTGGTTTTGGATATTGTTGTCATGCCTGATGAACGGCATCTTTGATTGCAGGCATATCTATTGAGATGCCTTGTCCATCATCTAGACTTTGCGACAATCGGGCCAAGGATGATAACCAGGGTCAGGACCCTCCACCTGCCCCACAAAATTGGCAACAAATGTTTGTCGAAATGGAAGCAAGACTGCAATAAACAAAGGAAGAACTCCGCCAGTTGAGGCAGCAGGCCCCTCCACAGGTCACTAGGTTGCCAATTCAGCAGGTTATGGCGCCAGCGCCAGTCTAATATGTTGAGGAGAACAAGTGGGAACCTCTGTATGAGAGATTTAGAAAGCAGCATCCTCCCACCTTTGAGGGTGGACCAGACCCACTACGAGTAAAGCAGTGGATCAATATGATTTCCTTTATTCTTGATTTTATGAGGGTTGAAGGGAACGAGAGGGTAGCTTGTGCAAGCTACATGTTCAGAGAGGATGACCGCATCTGGTGGGATGTAGTAGTTCAAAGGAGAAATGTGACAGTTATGACCTGGGAAGAGTTCAGGAACATTTTCAACGAGAAGTATTATAGTGTTGCAGTCTGAGCTGCGAAGGTTGATGAGTTTATCAACCTGACCCAGAACCGGATGACCGTGACAAAGTATGCTATGAAATTTGACCGATTTAGTGCCAGATTTAGTGCTGACAAATGCGGCAAGAAGAGACAGGTTTGTACGGGAATTGAATGTTATGATCGCTCGTGATGTGAAGATCACCTTGGATCTAGAGTCTACTACCTACACTCAGGTTTTAGACAAGGCCCTTACAACTGACGGGGTCGAGGACCAGATTTGAAAAGAGAGCACTGTCAGGCATGATGTGAGGAGGACAATGCCTCCTTTTATTGGATCCAGTCGGGGTAGTGGCTCCAGCGAGCAGAAGAGGAAGGCCCCAAATTCTGTTGTTCCTCTTAGTTCAGATAGGAAGGCACGGGGTGGTTTTAGTGGCCGCCAGGGTGGAAGTGACAACTGGAGGAGTTTCCGAGTGTGTCCTCGGTGCAGACGATGACATCAGGGTGAGTGCAGGATTAGGGCCTGCTTTGTCTGTGGGAGTACCAATCATCTGAAGAAGGACTGCCCACAAGCCTAGAAGGAGGAGCCAAAGCAGGGAGACGGTCTCGCTCCTGCCAGGGTGTTTACTTTGACTCAGACTGAGGCGGAGGCTAGCCCCTCGGTTGTGACAGGTCAGATCTCTAGTGCTAGTTCTTCTTATACTGCATTGTTTGATTCGGGAGCTACCCTTTCGTTTGTGTCTGCTAGAGTGATAGATCAGCTGTGTAGACCTAGTGTTCTGTATGCTAGGGTTTTCAGACTTTGTTGCTGACTGGGGAACTGGTAGTCTCTAGGAGGTGGATTAGAGCTTTACCATTAGAGGTAGGTGCTAGAGAATTGTTTGCTGATCTGATTGAGCTTGCGATGGATGACTTTGATGTAATCCTAGGGATGGATTGGTTGTCGAAGTATGGGGCGACGATCGACTGCAAGCGCAAGATGGTGACTTTTGAACCAGAAGGGGAGGTGCCCTTTGTATATCGGGGTACAGCTTGTGTACCACGGATACCTATAATTTCAACATTGAAGGCTAGAGACCAGATGCGGGAATGTTGCATAGGATTCCTAGCGAGTGTTGTGGATACCTCTAAGGTTGTGTCGGTTGGACTGGGGGAAACCAGGCTAGTATGCGAGTTTCCAGATTTATTTCCAGCAGATCTGTCAGGGCTGCCACCGTGGCGGGAGATTGATTTTGTTATAAAGTTGGTACCATGAGCGGAGCCAGTATCTAGGACACCTTACCGAATGGCTCCGGTAGAGTTAAAGGAGTTGAAGATTCAGTTGCAGGAGTTACTGTATTTTGGGTTCATCAGACCGAGTTTCTAGCCATGGGATGCTCCAGTGTTGTTCGTCAAGAAGAAGGATGGATCTCTTAGGATGTGCATTGACTACAGGGAGCTGAACAAGTTGACCATTAAGAATAAGTATCCACTGCCTAGGATTGATGATATGTTTGACCAGCTGCAGGGAAAGACAGTGTTTTCTAAGACAGATCTCCGGTCAGGTTACCATCAGTTAAGGATCAAAGAGGAGGACATACCAAAGATCGCTTTTCGTATGAGGTATGGACACTATGAATTCCTGGTTATGTCCTTTGGATTAACCAATGCCCCAATAGCTTTTATGGACATGATGAACAGGGTCTTCAAGGATTATTTAGATAAGTTCGTAATTATGTTCATCGATGACATTCTGGTGTACTCTCAGTCGGGGACAGAGCATGAGCAGCATCTACGTTTGGTATTGCAGCGGTTAAGAGAGCATAAGTTATATGCTAAGTTCAGCAAGTGTGAGTTCTGGTTACCATAATTTACATTTCTGGTCCATATTGACAGTAAGGAGAGGATTCTAGTCGACCCAAATAAGATTGAGGCAATGAGAGACTGGCCTAGACCGAGCAGTGTTTCTGAAGTGAGGAGTTTTCTGCGATTGGCAGGGTATTACCGGCGGTTCGTTGAGGGATTTTCCAGAATAGCTACACCATTGACAGAGTTGACAAAGAAGAAAACGAAGTATGTTTGGACAGACAGATGTGAGAATAGTTTCAAAGAGTTGAAGCGGCAACTGATCACCGCGCCTGTGTTGAGTCTGCTGACAGATAATGAAAAGTTTGTGGTTTATTGTGATGCTTCTAGACAGGGTTTGAGGTGTGTGATGATGCAAGCTGGTAAGGTGATAGCCTATGCATCGAGACAGTTAAAGGAGTATGAGCAGAGATATCCCACGCATGATCTAGAATTGGCAGCGGTGGTATTCGCACTTAAGATTTGGAGACATTATCTATTGGTGAGAAGTACGAGATATACAATGACCATAAGAGTTTGAAGTACTTCTTTACTCAGAAGGATCTGAATATGCGCCAGAGACGGTGGTTGGAGTTGGTCAAGGATTACGAGTGTGATATCCTATACCATCCTAGGAAGGCTAATGTAGCTGCTGATGCATTGAACCAGAAGGGCCCAGGACAGTTATTCAGTTCGAGACAGATATCTGATAAGCTAGCGGAGGAGATGACTAGAGCGGCTATAGAGTTGGTGGTTGGTCGATTAGCCAACATCACTCTTCAGTCTACGCTCCTTGAGAGGATCAAGGAGGCACTAGGGAATGATTCCCAGTTGAGGGGTTACAGGGAGAACGTCTTAGTTGGAGCAGCTGAGGACTTCTCTATCTCAGAGATAAGGTTACTGAAGTACAAGGGTCAGATCTGTGTTCCGATGGATTCAGATTTTCGGCGAGAGATTTTAGATGAACTGCATACCACTCCCTATTCCTTACATCCGGGTACAATGAAGTTGTACCAGGATCTGAGAGCTCTGTATTGGTGGTCAGGCATGAAGAGGGATGTGGTGGATTATGTGGCCAAGTGCTTAACTTGTCAGCAGGTCAAGGCTGAATAGCAAAGGCCAGCAGGGTTGCTGCAGCCTCTAGGGATTCTAGAGTGGAAATGGGAAGATGTCGCCATGGACTTCGTGGTTGGGTTGCCGAAGACCGTGGGACAACATGATTCCGTGTGGATGATTGTGGATAGGTACACCAAGTCTGCCCACTTTTTACCAGTCAGGACGACTTATACTGTGGAGCAGTATGCTGAGCTTTATGTGAAGGAGATTGTTCGACTGCATGGGGCTCCGAGGTCGATAGTGTCCGACAGGGACCCCACCTTCACTTCCAAGTTCTGGGAAAGTCTACAGAAGGCTATGGGCACACAGTTATGGTTTAGTATCGCTTATCATCCTCAGACAGATGGTCAGACTAAGAGGACGATTTAGATATTGGAGGACATGCTACGAGCCTGTGTGCTAGATTTTGGGGGATCTTAGAGTAAGTATCTTCCTTTGATTGAGTTCTCGTACAACAACAGTTATCAGGCGACTATCGGAGTGGCTTCGTATGAGATGCTTTATGGGCAAAAGTGCAGATCACCTATCCATTGGGATGAGACAGGTGAGAGGAGGTATTTAGGTCCCAAAATGGTTTAGAGGACCAATGAGGCGGTTGAGAAGATTAGAGCTTGAATGATTGCCTCCCATTGTCGCTAGAAGAGTTATTCAGATCTGAAACGTAGGAGCGTGGAGTTTCAGGTTGGTGACCATGTGTTCCTTAGGGTTTCGCCTTTGAAGGGAGTGAGACGGTTAGGTGTTCGGGGCAAGCTAAGCCCTAGATTTGTTGGCCCCTTTGAGATTCTGGAACAGGTTGGAGAGGTAGCTTACAAATTGGTGATGCCCCCAACCTTATCAAGGGTTCATGATGTGTTTCACGTGTCCATGCTCCGGAAGTATGAGTCTGATTTGACGCATGTTCTGAGTTTTACGAGAATTTGGAGCTGGATCAGGATTTGTCTTACGAGGAGAAACCAGTTCAGATTCTCGACCGAAAGGACAAAGTTTTGCGGAACAAGACCATCGCCTTGGTGAAGGTGCTGTGGAGGAACAGCAAAGTCGAGGAGGCGACATGGGAACTAGAAACAGAGATGCGGGAATGGTATCCCGAGTTATTCAAGTGATTTTGAGGACGAAATTTCTGTAAGGAGGGGATAGTTGTAATGACCCAAATTTGCTAATAAGGCTAAGGGGCCTTGATTAGCGTGCCTGGAGGGCAATATGTGAATTATTTTATAATATGTGAATTTGTGTGAATATGTGATTAGTGATGCATGTTTAGGTGAATTAAATATGCATGTGGGCCCCGTCTGGTTATTAGGGGCATGATTGTAATTTTAGCCACTGAGGGCATAAATGTGATAATTGTGATATACCTGCATATATATGTGTTGCACGACCCGAGACAGCTCTAGGGAACGATTAGCTAGAAAGTCACAACGGGGTCGAAAATTCGACTCGGAGCGAGTCGAGGGGTATTTTGGGTATTACACATTTTGTGGGGTTATCGGGTTATGGAAATAAATATTCAGAGATATATTTGAGGTAAGAATGCCTAGGAGAGAATATTTGGGAAATTTACCATTTTGCCCTCGGGGACGTTTTTGGTACCTTGAGCCTTGAGGTAACCTCTTAGACTTAAGTTAAATAAAACAAAACTTAGGAAACCCCCAGATTTCTCTAAACCGACCCTATCTCTTCCTCCACCTTTCTTCTGAAGATTTTCTCTGCATTGGAAGCTTGGGAGAACACTTGGTGGAAACAAGTCAAAACTAAAGAATTGGACCGGGGATTTTGGGAGATTGAGGCTTGGAGCTTGGAAGAGGGGAACTTTGGAGGATGAGGTGCTAGTGGAAGCTTGAATTCATCAGCTGAGGTAAGGGGTCTAACTCTAAAATTCCTTGAGTTTCAGCATAATTATAGTTAGAATTATAAGTTGCATGTGAATCAGAATCATGAGTTAAATTTTGCTGTGGGTTGAGTTTATAAGACTGTGTTGGATTTGTTGTGGAGCTTAGATGATGTGGTGGGGAGGCTCAAGCTTAATTTTGGGTTTGGGTATTGAGGTGGGATGATTTTAGAAGGATTGGCTCGATGGAAATGCAGGGGAAAATGGTGGTTTTCTGGGTTTGGAGGTGAGGGTCGCGGCCTTAGGAGGGGCATGCTGCGGCCCATGTGCGCGCAAGGCCTAGGGAGACCACTAACCATGAGGCATGCCGCGGTGCTTAGCCAAGCATCCCGCGGCCCGTGTGTGTTTCCAGGGAGGAGTTTAGCCTTTGTTTTGAGACAAGTCGCGGCCTTTAAGGGGTTGGTCCGCAGCTCTAGTTCAAGATGCAGGCCGTTTAGTGGGATTTGACTTGAAAACTTAATAGTTAAGGCTCGGGACGAATTTTATCACCCAGATTGATAGAATTCAATGTCCCGGAGATTAGAATTATAACCCAAAGCTATTTAATGGATAAGAACTTGATGGGTGGAAATTGTTATTGTGTTGTGACTAGGGTTTCGGCAAGGCTCAGACTAGGGAACTGTGCTCGGGACATTGGTGCTTGGAAAGCTCGGGACATAGGTAAGAAAACTATTATTCCCATAGAGCTTGTGTTACAGGGCTCGGCCCTATATGATTTAGTTGCAGGGCTCATCCTTATATAAACTGCGTTGCAGGGTGTGGCCCTTTGAGCGTACGCACCGCTCGTCACGCTCACCATACTCAAGGCTGATCGACTTTCCCCTTTCCTTTACCTGCACCATAGAGCACCCGGCGTGTACATGTCAGGTCTGCCTGGCTGCCATAGCCAGGGGTGTTTTTGGGAGATGATTGTACTAAACTTGAATTTTTTCATTTAATCGACTCTGGTTATATATTGAGCTGTAAATGTTTCTAAACAATGTTTTGGGATCCCAAATGTTAAACATTTTATAGTTTTTCAATGAAAGGTTTATTCTCAAGTTTATGACTCTGATTATGATTTATTTACACTTTTGTCCTAAAACCTCGATTAGCGAGTTAATTGCACATTTTCAACTCACTTAGTAATAGCTCTAAGGCAGTAAGGCGTTACACTCTAGCTGGACCCGCGGAAGAGTGGTGGAAAGGACTCAAGACGGGATTGATCTAGTCTTAGTCCGGATTGCAATCTACGTTCTGTAAATAGTTCATGGTCGCCATAAATCTGGACATGGAAGTCAGCGCGCTGGCCAAAATCAAACAACATCCCACGAAGACCCTTAGGGCTTACATCCAACGCTTCACGGAAGAAGCCGCAAAGACTAAGGTGGATGATGGACAGCACCCAGTAGCTCTCCAGTCCATAATCAAAGATGGATCCTCTCTCTTCAATGACATGCAATGCAGCAAGGTGGCCACCCTTGAAGAATTCATCAGGAGGGCACAAGGTTTCATCAACTGAGAGGAGGCTCGAATCCCAGCCTTTGGGTGGGAGCCAGCAACCCAGTTGACAATGCAAACCTTTCCCGAATACGGAGCGCAGTATCCAGAAAATCTTATCTGTCACCTACAATGGCGTCCGGATCCGATGGGACCCTTGGGATGGCATCTATGGGTCCACTTCTTCGAGATATGCTCTAGATCCATCTGCCTCATTCTCCGAGTACGGAGTGGCACCACCGGGTATAGTGCCACTCCCGACAATGCCCAACTGCCCTAGGCCGAAGCAGTTGAGGCGAGCATAAACCCCTCCAGGGGAAAGAAATCAGGCAAAAGTCAGAACCAACCCGAGTCCTCGAAGAAGGAGAAGAGGGGGTACAAGGGCCAATAACTGAGTATACGAACTTAGTGGACACTCGGGAAAACATCTACCTTGCAAGAGGCAATGTAGTCAATTACCGGAAACCAAGCCCCATGTTTGAAGGTGGAAAGAATTCAAGAGCAAGAGGTTTACCTACCAGAAGGACGTGGGCCACACAACTAAGGAATGTTGTCAGCGGAAGGACGAGATCGAGAATCTGATCAAATTGGGACATCTCCACCAATGGGTTAGGATTCCAACGGGAGTTCCAGGACTGCCCACAGCTCACGGACAACCTTTGGCTCCGAGTGCACAGGTGTCTTACCGAACTCGTCAGGGAGGGTATGCTCATGGATCGAGTGCACAGGCCCCTCAGAGGGCCCAATAGTGCAATCACCAGGAGGCCCTATGGCTTCTAGGCTCGAAATGTCGTACCCTTCTGGAACCGCACCTCCTCAGGACCGTCCCAGAATGATCAAAAGATATATCTCAGCAAACTCAATCATAACCATGAGGTGTGCGCCTTGGTCCAGACTCCAGCCCAGCGTCCAAAGCTGATGAACCTGCCAATAACATTCACGGAGGAAGTTTCCCAGAACGCTCACTTCCTGTATCAGGAACCTTTTGTCATTGATGCCCAAATCGCCAACAAACGAGTGTCTCGAGTGTTGGTGGACAATGGGAGTTCTTTCAATGTCCTATTCAAGCTGACCTTCATGGCGATCGAGATAACAGAGGTAGACCTAGTCTCCTGCCCTACTCAAATTTACGGCTTCAACGGAGATTTGTTTCTCCCGATGGGCAAGATTCAACTCCCTATGACTCTAGGGAATGAGGTTCAGGGCTCATTCAAGTACTGCACCTTTATTGTGGTGGATTTCCTCATGGCATATAACGCGATCTTTGGGCGCCCAGCTCTAGTTGGCTTCGGCGCCATAACCTCCATCCCCCATCTATGCATGAAGTTCATGTGTGATAACGGCGCAGTGGGAACTGTACGGGGAGTTCAGAAGAGCGCCCGAAAATTTTATCACGTCTCTGCCTGACCAATCTTCATTGTCCACGAAGAACCTCTCGAAGAGGAAAACGCTGATCCAATCCCACCACCATAGCCATCATGGAGGGTGGCCCAGGAGGATGACAAATTTGATCCACAGATAGAGGTGGATATGGCATTAGAGCCGATGGAGGAAGTTGAGGAGGTGTGCATTAGTGACACCGACCCGACCAAAGTGATCTGGGTAGGGAGGAACTTGAAGTCGGAGGTCAAGGTTGCCATTATTGCCCATGTGCAGGAGAACCAGGATGTCCAAGATTGGTCTCCCTCAGATATGACCGAGATCGACTGCAACATCATATGTCATGCCCTGAACATTGACAAGAACGCGACTCTCATTCGGCAAAAGTAAAGGCCCATAGGCGTGGAAAGAGCAAAGGCCCTCAAGTTAGATATCGAGAAGTTTTCCTAGATCAACTTCATCCGGGAGGCCTTGTATTCCATTTAGCTAGCAAATTTGGTGTTGGTACCAAAGCCAAATGAAATGTTGAGAACTTGCATCGACTTCTTGGACCTCAACAAGGCGTGCCCGAAGGATTTCTTCCCTCTTCCTCGGATTGAAAAGATGGTGGATGCTACATCCGAGTATGAGTTGCTAAGCTTCATGGATGCTTACTCCGGCTACAACCATATTTTGATGCATGTAGCAGACCAGGAACACACCAGCTTTCAGACAGACAAGGGTGTATATTGTTACATCGTCATGCCCTTCGAGCTCAAAAATGATGGGCCCATCTTTCAGAGACTAGTCAACAGAATGTTCCGAAACCAACTAGGGAAGAACATGAAGGTCTATATAGATGATATGCTGGTCAAGTCTAAGACATCAGCCCAACACGTAGATGACCTAGCAGAAACATTTGCCATTATCCAGAAATATAGGATGAAGCTAAATCCCAAGAAGTGCACTTTTTGCGTGGCATCCGGGAAGTTTCTGGGCTTCATAGTAAGCTCAAGAGGGATAGAAGCCAACCTGTACTAGATCAGAGCCTTGATCGACATGCCGTCACCACAAAATCACAAAGATGTTCAAAGCCTGATGAGAAGCATAGCATCTTGGAGCCACTTTCTGTTGAAGTCTATGGATAAGTGCATCCCATTCTTAAACATACTTCGCGGAAACTAGAGGTTCAAGTGGACAGTCAAATGTGAAGAGGACTTCCAAAGGTTGAAGAAAGATTTGGCCCAAGCGTCATTCTTGTCGAAACCAATGGATGGGGAACCAGTGTACCTATATTTGGCAGTGTCAGAACACGCCGCATTAGTGTGAGAAGAGGGAAAGGTCCAGTTTCCAGTCTATTACATAAGCAAAAGGTTGCTGGGCGCGGAGTCCAGATACCCTTTGATCCAAAAATTAACATTTTTCTTAATGATCACCTCAAGGAAGTTAAGACCTTACTTTCAGGCCCATGCCATCAAGGTATTGACGAACCATCCCCTACGAATAATATTACACAAACCCAAGTCATTGAGAAGACTTTTGAAATGGGCCATGGAACTGAGCCAGTTCTACATCGCCTATGTCCCAAAAATCTCCATCAAAGGACAGGCCTTGGTCGACTTCATCCTAGAATGCACCAGGATAACCGAGGACGAAGCACCCGTCGACCTCATACTGCCCTTTTCGAAGAACTTCGTGGACAGTGCGTCCAATGAGAATGGGGTTAGCGCTGGGATCATCCTAATATCCCCTCAAGGTCACCAGCTGCAAAGCTCCCTACGCTTCCATTTCGAGGTTTCGAACAACGTGGTTGAACACGAGGCCATCTGGTAGGATTACACTTGGCCTAGGAGGTAGAGGTAGAGAACATTGAATTCCACAACGACTCCCAGCTGCTGGTCAAGCAGATTCGGGAGAATACCAAATGTAGGGGGAAAGATGGCCACCTATGTGGCACAAACCTGGGAGTTACTCCAATCTTTCAAAAGACATTTCATCCGTCAAATTCCCAGGGAACAAAACGTGTTTCCAGAAACGCTGGCCAAATTGGCCACAGATGTTGAAGCAAAACTCTCCAGGGTAGTCGCTATCGACCATCTACCCACCCCCAGTATTCAATCTCCTACAATCGTCAATGCAAATGATTACACTACGTCCTGCATGAGCCCTCTCATCCAGTATCTAACCACTACAAAATTTCTCGCGGACAGAGCCGCCGCCACAAAACTTTAGTACCAAGCTCCCAGATACGTCATGATGGACAACAAACTCTATCGCAGGGGTTGTCAATGCCCTACCTCATTTGAGTATCCGGGACCGAAATGAGCTCAATCATGCACAAAGTGCATGAAAGTTTTTGCGAAGATCACACAGCCAGACTCAACTTTTCCAATAAGATTCTCAGGCAAGCATGTTTTTTACAAACAATGAAGAAGGATTGTGTATATTACATCCGAAAGTGCAAGCAATGCCAAAGGTACGTGATCATCCCGCGAGCCCCTCCAACAGAAATAACCCTAATGACCAGTCCCTAGCCTTTTGTGGTTTGGGGAATCGATTTGGTAGGATCTCTCCGGCCAGGAAGGGTGGAGTAAAATATGCCATCATAGTTTTCGACGATTATACCAAGTGGGTTGAGGTGGAACCAATGAGCACCATCACCTCCAAAAAGGCCATGGACTTCGTCATCAACAACATTGTGTGTCAATAAGGCCTCCCTCATAAAATCGTGTCCGATAGTGAGAAGCAATTTGATAGTGTCCACTTCACCGACTTCAATGAAAGGCATGGCATCATCAAAAGCTTCTCCACAGTCTCAAGGCCTCAAGCAAATGGGAAAATAGAGATCGTGAACAAGATTTTGAATGGGACATTAAAGAAAAAGGTACAAGTCTGCAAGAGCAAATGGTCGGAAGAGTTGCCCCATGTCCTATGAGCGTACCGGACCATAGAAAGAACATCTACCAGACATACTCCCTATTCAATGGTGTACGGATGCAAAGTGGTCATCCCAGTAGAAACGGTGGTCCTATCTCATAGACGAGATACGTATGATCCCATCCAGAACCACGCCTTACTCCAAGAATCCCTGGATCTCAACGAAGAGATCTGGGAAGAATCACAAGTGCAGTTGAAGATGTATTAGGGAAAGATCGTAAAGCACTTCAACTCAAAAGTTAAAAGCCGAAGGTTCGAAACGAACGATCTAGTCCTGCGAAGAGTCTTCCCTGCATATCAAGATCTGGGAGTGGGGGTTCTGAGCCAAACTTGGAAGGACCCTATGAGATCCAAAGCGAAGTATGTCTAGGAACATATCTCTTACAGCGGCTAGATGGAACAGAGGAACCATGGGGCCTGGAACATAGACCACCTCCGCCGATAGTATCAGTAATTGGAAGAGTCAAATTCTACTTTTTCTAACAATTTTGATTTCAACTAATGTACGCCCCACGGTCATTTCTTTTTCAATGAAAATGGTGTGGACAAAACACCATAAGAAATATTGTAAGAAAATAAAAAGTTAACGTCCGTCTTTAACTTTTCCACGAATAAGTGACCTAAGAATACACTTGTAACGACCCAAATTTACTAATGAGGCTTAAGGGCCTTGATTAGTGTGCCGGGAGGGCATAATTGGAATATATGTGATTTAATGATTTAAAGCATGTTATATGGCTATGTGAATATTTGAGATGCATGACTATGTGTATTAGTATGCATGTAGGCCCTGAATAGGTTAGAAGGGCATAATCGTAATTTTGGCCCGTTGCGAGCATAACTGTATATATATGCGATAATTGTTGAGACCGCATTATTATGTGGATATATCTATGATCTGTGATTCGAGACGATCCTAGTGAGCAGGTTAGCGAAAAAGTCACGGCGGGGATTGATACCCAGCTCGGGGCGAGCCTGGGGGTATAAATGAGAATTTAGTGAATATATTGGGGTCTATTTTGACATCGAGGAATATAATTGGTGATTAATTAAGTATCGGGAAGTAAGCGGAAAATATTAGAGACACTTGAGGAATTAGCGGGAAATGGGTAAAATGACCAAAATGCCCCTAAGTGGATTAAAAGACTTAGGATTAAAGGGGAGGGCAATATGGTCATTTGGCTTTTAAGAGATAGGTGTTGCTGAGGCTTTATGCTTAGTGGAAGTTGTAGAATAAGGTAGAAGTCTGAGAAAAGAAGGGAAAAGAAAGAAAAAGAAAAGGAAGAAAGCAGGGCATTTTTCCAAGGGTGCCATACATGTGATAGCGTCAATGATGGTATTATGCCATGGGGACATGTGATAGCAGCCTAAGGGTGTTGTACACAATATTTGCGCACAGGGCGCGGCTTGGCCACTGGTAGCCGAGGACAGCTTAATATTCACTGAGCTCGGTTTAAGCAGGCCAGAGTCAGTGGGATAACGGAGGGTGCGGCCTGAGGGCGCTAACCCTAGTTATCATTTGTGAATTGATGTATGTCATGAGTTGATATGTTTAGTATCCTGAATACTTGGTTATTCTGAATGTTTATATGGTGGAGAACATGCTTGTGCAATATGAGATATTGGATTGTCTGTTGATTGCTTATGCTCTGTTATTGTGTTTTCTTGCTGGGCCTTGGCTCACAGGTGCTACGTGGTGCAGGTAAAGGCAAAGGAAAATTAGACCAGTCCTGAGATGGAGAGCTGCGAGGCTGAATGTACATAGTCAGCTGTTCGGTCGCCTTGGCCGAGGAGTGGATCGGGACAAGGATCGATGAACTGTCTATTTTGCCTTAGTATGTCTAATATTGTATTTAAATCATGAACCTTTTGTAAATGGTTTAAATTCTATTATTTTTGGGATCCCGTGTAAACAGGAAATAATATTTAAAAGAAACGCGACTTTTAAGACCAAAATCTTTTAACCCTAGTTCCACTATAGTTTCAGTAACACGTTTTTAATTAAATGACTTGATTAGCAAGTCTAGCACTATTATAAACACACAGTCTAACGGTCTTGGCTATCCAAGGCGTTACAACTTGGTATCAGAGCGTCCTAGGTTTATGGATTCCTGAAGACTGGCTGGACATGTACATTAGCCGCGGAAGACAAGATCGACTTAGGGTTTGGTAATTGTGTATACATGATTATGTGCTTAAATGATTTGAATAATATACAACCGTTGATATATGTTTGATTAATAGGGAGCATGACATACTGATAGGGCTTGGCCCTTAACTATTGCATGATGTTATTGAGGCGTGCTTATCAGTACTGCTATGCATGTGGATGAAGATCTGGATAAATTGTTATAAATTGATTGCCTATAAATGATTGGAGTTCCAGTGATGGATCATGAAAGGATTATTACCCTGTCATCATAGTCTGATTGCCGAGTCGTTGATTGCAGATTGACTTGGATAGTTATGCGTCCAAGAAAGTCTACGCGACTATCCGGCAGGTCCGGGACTAGAGATGATGATCAGGGCCAGACCCCTCCGCCAGTCCCTGAGAACTGGCAGCAGTTGATGGCAGACATGCAGGCTCGGCTACAGAGCCAAGATGAACAAATCTGAATTCTGCGGCAGCAGGCTCCATCTGGGAGTGTTGCCCCTATGGTGCCACCTGCAGTGGTACCAGTTGTGCAGCCAGTTGAGGTTAGGAGTAAGTGGGAACTGTTGTATGAGTGGTTTAGGATGCAACAGCCCCCGATCTTTGAGGGAGGACCAGATCCACTGAAGGCTGAGCAGTGGATGACCATGATTACTACCATTCTTGATTTTATGAGGGTAGAGGGACAAGACAGAGTGGCCTGTGCCACATATATGCTGAGAGAGGATGCCCGAATCTGGTGGCAGGTGGCATCACAGACCAGGGATGTTACTGCTTTGACTTGGGAAGGATTTAAGGATCTATTCAGTCAGAAGTATTATAATGTTGCCATCAATGCAGCGAAGATAAATGAGTTCGTCGGGTTAGTTCAGGGCAGCATGACAGTTACAGAGTATGCCCTAAAGTTTGACAGACTTGCGAAATTTGCACCAGATCTTGTGCCTACTGATGCATCTAGGCAGGACAGATTCATTAGAGGGCTTAATGCTATGATAGCCCGAGATGTGAGAATTACAACAGTTCCTGGAGGGACAACTTATGCCCAGGCTGTAGAGAAGGCTCTTACCGCTGAGGAAGCGGAGAATAAGATATGGAGAGAGAATGCAGTGAGGAGGGAGGGCTGCAGGGCGGTGCCTCCATATTCTGGTTTTGGTAGGGGCGGAGGCCCCAATGATTTGAAGAGGAAGACTCCTGATGCTTCGATCGCTCCTAGTCCTGATAGGAGAGGTCGGGATACTCAGGGAGGCCGCCAGGGAGGCGGTGATACTTGGAGGACTTATCCTAAGTGCACAAGGTGCAGAAGACGCCATCCGGGCGAGTGTCGGGCTAAGGCTTGTTATGTGTGCGGGGTGGTGGGACACCTCAGGAAAGATTGCCCAACAGTGAAGAAGGGAGATGCAGGGAAGGTGGACAGCTTGACATCAGCTCGAGTGTTCACCCTGACGCAGGTGGAGGCCGAGGCTAGTCCCTTGGTAGTGACAGTTCAGCTTTCTAGTGCTGGCACTCCTTTTACTGTATTGATTGACTCTTGTGCTACACACTCATTTGTTTCTAGTAAGGTGATTGATAGACTGTGTAGACCTAGTGAGTATTGTGTTTCAGGGTTTGGGAATATTTTGCCTACAAGGGAACTGGTAGTATCTAGGAGGTGGATTAGAGCACTGCCAGTGATAGTTGATGGTAGGGAGTTATCAGTAGACTTGATTGAATTAAGTATGGAGGATTTTGATATGATTCTAGGTATGGATTGGTTGGTTAGATATGGAGCTACCATTGACTGCAGGAAGAAGATGGTGACCTTTGAGACAGAGGGCGAGGATCCCTTCATTTTTGTGGGAGCGGTGCATGGACCCCGCGTGCCCAGGATATCGGCGTTTAGAGCCAGAGACTTGTTACAGGGTGGATGTATAGGTTTCCTGGAAAGTGTGGTGGATACCACCAGAGTTTCGCCAGTAGGACCAAAGGAGACCAGATTGGTTTGCGAGTTCCTGGATGTGTTTCCTAAGGATTTTCTCGGGTTTCCGCCGCGTAGAGAGATTCAGTTTGTTATTGAGCTGGCACTGGGGACAGAGCCAGTGTCGAGGGCACCATATTGGATGGCACCGGCGAAGCAGAAAGAATTGAAGATACAGTTGCCAGAGCTTCTGGATTTGGAGTTTATCAGGCCTAGTTATTCGTCGTGGGGTGCTCCAGTCTTATTTGTGAAGAAGAAGGATGGGACTTTGAGAATGTGCATAGACTACCGAGAATTGAATAAGTTGACTATCAAGAATAAGTATCCCCTACCAAGGATTGACGACTTGTTCGATCAGCTGCAGGGTAAGACGGTGTTCTCAAAGATTGATCTTCGATCTGGTTATCACTAGCTGAGGATCAAGGATGAGGACATACCTAAGACGGCCTTCCGAACGCAGTATGGGCACTATGAGCTTCTGGTCATGTCGTTTGGTTTGACCAATGCCCCAGCAGCCTTTATGGATCTAATGAATAGGGTGTTCAAGGATTTTCTGGATCAGTTTGTTATTGTCTTCATCGACGACATCTTGGTGTATTCCAGTTCAGAGACAGAGCACGAACTACATGTTCGACAGGTTCTACAGAGGTTGAGGGAGCATCAGTTGTACACCAAGTTTATGAAATGTGAGTTTTGGTTACCAGAAGTGACATTCCTTGTACATATCGTGGGTACAGATGGGATTAAGGTGGATCCATCTAAGGTAGAGGCAGTTAGGGATTGGCTGAGGCCAAGGAATGCCTCAGAGGTGTGGAGTTTTCTTGGTTTGGCAGGTTACTACAGACGGTTTGTAGAGGGCTTCTCGAAGATAGCAGCACCGATGACAGAATTGACACGGAAGAATCTGAAGTTTATCTGGTCAGACAAGTGCGAAGACATTTTTCAAGAGCTGAAGCGACGGCTTATTACAGCGCCAGTGTTGAGTCTTCCTTTAGGGGAAGGGAAGTTTATTGTTTACTATGATGCATCGAGGTTGGGCTTAGGCTATGTGTTGATGCAGAATGGAAGGGTTATAGCTTATGCATCACGATAGCTAAAGAAGTATGAGTAGTGGTATCCTACCCATGATTTAGAGCTAGCAGCGGTGGTATTCGCACTGAAGATTTGGTGACATTATTTGTATGGGGAGAAGTGCGAGGTATATACTGACCATAACAGTTTGAAGTATTTCTTTACACAGAAGGACCTGAACATGAGGCAGAGGCGTTGGCTTGAGTTGGTAAAGGACTATGATTATGACATTCTTTATCATCCAGGGAAAGCCAATGTGGTGGCAGATGCATTGAGTTGGAGAGGCCCAGGTCAGTTGTACAGTTCCACCCAGATCTCACGGGAGTTAGCTGATGAGATGGTCAGAGCGGGGATAGAGTTGGTGGTAGGCCGGTTGGCCAATATTACTCTACAGTCGACCCTGTTAGAGCGGATCAGAGAAGGACAGTTGGCAGATGCTCAGTTACAGGGGATTAGGGAGGATGTCTTAGCGGGAGTAGCTAAGGATAATTCTGTTTCTGAGGTTGGGTTACTTCGGTATTAGGGACGGCTATGTGTTCCAGCTGATGAGGGGATCAGACGAGAGATACTATATGAGTCTCATACGACGTCGTACTTGCTTCATCCAGGTACCACGAAGATGTACCAAGATTTACGGATGTTGTATTGGTGGCCAGGGATGAAGAAGGATGTGGTGGAGTACGTTGCCAGATGCTTAACCTGTCAGCAGGTGAAAGTTGAGCATCAATGACTAGCAGGGTTGCTTCAGCCTTTGGGTATTCTTGAATGGAAATGGAAGGATATTACTATGGATTTTATGGGAGGTTTACCCAGGACAGTGGGGCTTCATGACTCGGTGTGGGTGATAGTAGATAGGTACACCAAGTCAGCCCATTTTCTTCCAGTAAGATCAACATATACTGTGGATCAGTATGCTGAGTTGTATGTGAGGGAGATCGTACGTCTCCATGGGGTCCCTAAGTCTATAGTGTCAGATTGGGATCCTATCTTCACTTCCAAGTTTTGGCGTGGTCTGCAGAAGGCTTTGGGGACTCAGTTGAAGTTCAGTACAGCCTTTCATCCTCAGACTGACGGACAATCTGAGAGGACGATTCAGGTATTGGAAGATATGCTCAGAGCGTGTGTGATTGATTTTGAATGTTCATGGAGTAAGTGTCTTCCGTTGATTGAATTTTCATATAACAATAGTTATCAGTCAACGATCGAAGTGGCTCCCTATGAAATGTTGTATGGGAGGAAGTGTAGATCACCCATTCATTGGGACGAAATGGGTGAGAGGAGATACTTGGGACTAGATATGGTTTAGAGGACAAGTGAAGCCATAGAGAAAATCCGGGCTAGAATGCTCGCCTCTCAGAGCAGACAGAAAAGCTACGCTGATCCTAAGCGTAGGGACCTGGAGTTCTAGGTTGGGGACCACGTGTTCCTTCGAGTTTCACCTCTGCGAGGGGTGAGGAGGTTTGGAAAGAAGGGCAAGCTAAGCCCTAGATTCATTGGCCCATTTGAGATCCTGAAAAGGATTGGTCAGGTGGCTTATAGATTATCTTTGCCACCATCGTTGTCTGGAGTTCATGACATATTCCATGTTTCTATGCTCTGGAAGTACATCTCAGATGTAACTCATGTGTTGAGGTATGAAGATTTGGAGTTACAGACAGATTTGGCTTAAGAAGAGCAACCGGTTCAGATCTTGGATCGGAAAGATAAAGTATTGTGGAATATGACGATTCCTCTTGTTAAATTGTTGTGGAGGAATAGTAAGGTCGAGGAGGCGACCTGGGAGCTTGAGACAACGATACGGGATCAGTATCCCGAGTTATTCAGGTAAATTTCGAGGGCGAAATTCTCATTAGGAGGGGATAGTTGTAACGACCCAAATTTACTAATGAGGCTTAAGGGCCTTGATTAGTGTGCCAGGAGGGCATAATCGGAATAAATGTGATTTAATGATTTAAAGCATGTTATATGGCTATTTGAATATTTGAGAGGCATGACTATGTGTATTAGTATGCATGTAGGCCCTGAATAGGTTAGAAGGGCATAATCATAATTTTAGCCCGTTGCGGGCATAACTGTATATATATGCGATAATTGTTGAGACCGCATTATTATGTGGATATATCTATGATCTGTGATTCGAGACGATCCTAGTGAGCAGGTTAGCGAAAAAGTCACGGCGGGGATTTATACCCAGCTCGGGGCGAGCCTGCGAGTATAAATGAGAATTTAGTGAATATATTGGGGTTTATTTTGACATCGAGGAATATAATTGGTGATTAATTAAGTATCGGGAAGTAAGCGGAAAATATTAGAGACACTTGAGGAATTAGCGGGAATTGGGTAAAATGACCAAAATGCCCCTAAGTGGATTAAAAGACTTAGGATTAAAGGGGAGGGCAATATGGTCATTTGGCTTTTAAGAGATAGGTGTTGCTGAGGCTTTATGCTTAGTGGAAGTTGTAGAATAAGGTAGAAGTCTGAGAAAAGAAGGGAAAAGAAAGAAAAAGAAAGGGAAGAAAGCAGGGCATTTTTCCAAGGGTCGGTTTATGTTGGGGTTTTATGCCCTAATTAAAACCCAAATTCTTTGTAATCTCATTTTATTATATATAAAAGAATAGAAATCATTTTTTGACTTGGTCATTCACTTTGCTCACATGTTTTATTTTCATGATTATTTGTTTAATATAAACTTCGATTAAATCCCGAGCATATAGCTAATCTTATTTATAGTGACGTAATCACAGTGGAATATAAATATGATTATATGTTCAAAATAAATTAGTCCTAAGATTAGTCAGTGCACTGGATTTACACTGACTTGCCAATCTACGATATGATCTACTTACACATTACAGTGTTATGTTCTTTCCAGAACATTAGCAAATTATATAAGATCGGATGTATTTGTTACATCGGACAGGACCGATATTGACAGTTGATAAGATAAGTGAACATACCATTATTATCTATTCTAGTCATATCATATAGTTGACCATAGGTCAATTCAATCTTAATTCTGAGTGGTTAGTATTCTAACTGATTGTATTATTTGAGTTCTTTGACTTGTTCGTTACCAGCTTACCCTACGGACTAGCCCATACTTACATCTTGGGAACTCGGTAGTTTAATTGAGTGGGAGTGTTAATCATAGATATGAACATCTATAGCTTCTGATGAAGAAGTGAAACGATGGTTTCCTTTTAGTTTGGTTCAAGGTGATAAATGATAGAGATCTCATTTCAGTAATTAAATTAGTTTACTGAAATACCATTTACAAGGAACTAAGTGTTTTAAGGATAAAATACAATGAGGGGTAAAACGGTATTTTAGTCCTATCTCATTGTAGACCGTCTATAGAGGATTGAGTGACAATTATGGTTGTAACAATGGATAATTAATAGCGTATCTATATTTGTTATAGAGCGTTCTATGAATTCAAGAGTGCAATTTCAAGTCTATAGTGGAGTCACGAGGAATTAATAAGTTAGTAAATTTATTTGTTAGATTTATGATAACTTATTGGAGCTTGATTTCATAGGCCCATGGTCCCCATTGTACCTTGGATAAAATCATCTAGATAGTCTCAATTAATTGATTTAATTATCAATTAGAATTATCAAAGTTGACCAGGTCAATTTTGGATAGTTTCACAGAGTTGTGTAATTTTGAGAAGAAAAGAGAATTTATGGTAGATTTATTAATTAAGATAAATTGGTATCTAAATTAATAAATAAATTTAAATCAAGGTTCAAATTATAAATAATTAAAGGATTTAAATAATTATTTAATTAATTAAATCAATAGAAAATAATACAGGCCTTGATTTTAAGTCCAATGGGCTTATAATCAAATGGGAAATTTCACGGGCCTATAGCCCATGATAATTTCGACCTAGGGCTTCAAAATGGCTATTATTTTATTGATTTTTTAATTAAATTAAATGGCCTAATTGAGTCTATAAAAGGAGAACTTAGAGAGAAGTCAAAACAGAAGTTTGATAAGTCACAAGTCAGATTTTCTGATAGTTTTATATTCTCTCTAAACACAAGTCCTTTTCTAAGCCTCTTTGTTATTTTCTCTTCTTCTCTCTATATCTATCTCATGTGTTAAGAATTTCCAACAATAGTCTAGGTGGTTCTGAGGATACATTGGAAGATTGTGATGAAAATAGAAGATCGGTTCAGTTTCTTGATAATACTCTGCGACAGAGAGGATACAAGGATTAGAGAAACTGAAGGAAGGACTCTTTAATTCTGTTGCGTATACTGTAAGTATTCTATTCTTTGTTTCTCTTTGAATTCAATTTTAGAAACATGTTTTAGCTATCTCGTATTAATTTGTTTAATATTAGATATAGATGAAAATAAATAAAGATGCTATATAAGCTAATCCAACAGTTTATGCTTTCCTTCATCATTTTCTTGAGTTTTCTTGGAGCAAAGCTCAAAGGGGAGTTAGGTTAGGCTGAGCAACAAGAATTCTGAGCTAGGCTTGAAGGATTGGCAAAGGCTTAGCAAGATCACACCATCACTTAAGGTAAGACTTTGGAGTTTTCAGTTTCTGGTTTGGAATGTTTTAACTATGGTGTCTAAGCTGAATTGATGGGGACTTTAGGGGAATTCAAGCCAAGGATTGACTAAGAGCAAGCTAAGGAGGTCTAGAAGCTAACTCAAAGTTGAAATTCCATCAAAGGTATAAAATTCTAAGCTTTAAACTTTGAAGTTTTGATTGTTTTGCTGAGTTTCTGAAGTCTAGGAGCAACTATGGTGAATTTTGGGATTAGGGGTGCATGTGGTTAGATTTTGTATGATTGTGATGCTTGGGATGAGTGGAGTATGTTAATAAGCTTGTTTTTAAGTTTGGTTAAGGATTGGATGAGTTTTGGTAAGGGTTGGCTCAGGGAAATCACAGGAAGGTAAAATACTGTGTTGCCTGTCTGTGACTAGGGCTACAGCGCTAGCCTTTGGGCGTTGTAGCGCTAGGCCAAGCATGCTGAGGTTGTTTTGGTTCTGCTTGTAGCACTGTAGCGCCCTCCTTAGAGCGTTGTAGCGCTACCCTGTTTCCAGAAAGGGGTTTTTGAGTTATTTTCAAGGGTTTTTGCCCGGGGGTTCGGGGTTCGATTCCACCACCCCGTTTGGTGGAATTGGAGCTTCCCAAGGGCTCGGGATTGGTCCCGAGGCTAGGTTTTGGACTTGAGTTTTGGTGATGACTTTGATCTATGGTTATGATTAGGTAAGCGCTAGGGCTCGAGGGGGGTCATGCTCAAGGAATCAAGTGAACAAAACTAGCGAATTTAAAGGTAAGAAAACTGCACCCAGTTATATGTTTGTGATGGGACTAAGAGCTCCCGATATCTCTATAGCGTCAATGATGGTATTATTCCATGGGGACATGTGATAGCGGCCTAAGGGTGCCGTACACAATATTTGCGCACAGGGCACGGCTTGGCCACTGGTAGCCAAGGACAGCTTAATATTCACTGAGCTCGGTTTAAGCGGGCCGGAGTCAGTGGGATAACGGAGGTTGCGGCCTGAGGGGGCTAACCCTAGTTATCATTTATGAATTGATGTATGTCATGAGTTGATATGTTTAGTATGCTAAATACTTGGTTATTCTGAATGTTTATATGGTTGAGAACATGCTTATGCAATATGAGATATTGGATTGTTTGTTGATTGCTTATGCTCTGTTATTGTGTTTTCTTGCTGGGCCTTGGCTCACGGGTGCTACGTGGTGCAGGTAAAGGCAAAGGAAAATTAGACCAGTCCTGAGATGGAGAGCTGTGAAGCTGAATGTACATAGTCAGCTGTTCGGTCGCCTTGGCCGAGGAGTGGATCGGGACAGGGATCGCTGAACTGTCTATTTTGCCTTAGTATGTCTAATATTGTATTTAAATCATGAACCTTTTGTAAATGGTTTAAATTCTATTGTTTTTGGGATCCCATGTAAACAGGAAATAATATTTAAAAGAAATGCGACTTTTAAGACCAAAATCTTTTAACCCTAGTTCCACTATAGTTTCAGTAACACGTTTTTAATTAAATGACTTGATTAGCAAGTCTAGCACTATTATAAACACACAGTGTAACGGTCTTGGCTATCCAGGGCGTTACAACACTCTTAGATCATTTGCAGGGTAAGACCATCTATACAAATCCAGGATTAAGAACAAAAAGGATTCAAAGCTCAGAGCTTAGTCCTGATTCGGACTCGTATAGACTAGGGGTTCAAAACCCATCTCCCAACAAAAAAGGATGCAAGGCTCAAAGGCCAGTGCTAACCCGGTTACGTGCAGTCTGGGGGGTTCAACCAAAAAGGGGCACAAGGCTCAAAGCCCTGACCCATATTGGTCGGGGCTTCAAAATCGAACTCCCAAAAGATTGGTCCAAACATAACATGGTCCAAGATAGTCCAATCCCTCCTCATGTTTTCCTTAACGGTCCAAAACCATTGAAACTTGTATCTTAGGCTTAGATTGATTAAATTTGGTCTCGTACACGGTCCAGGCCGTTGAAACCTAAACCTCAGGTTCGAGATAAGTTAATCAGCTAAATTCTACCTAAGTCATATTTTTAATGGTCCAAGCCATTTAAACCTGAACATCAAAGCTAAGACAGATCAATCAGAAAAAAGTTGACAACTCCTTAACGGTGTCGTTGGAACCTGAACCTCGAGTCCGCAACAAGTTAATTAACTAAGTTATATCTGAGAATTCCATAACGGTCTAGGTCGTTTTAACCTGAACCATAGAGTCAGGATAAATCAATTAAGTTATATACCATAAAGTCCAAGATGGTCCAGGCCGTCGAGACCTAAACTTTGGTCTCAGGACAAAGTAGTTACCTTCTACAATCATCCCCTAATGGTCCTAGCCATGAGAACCAGGACTCCACATTTACCCCTAATTCATGAAAAGTGGTAAAACACTTAAGGAATTTTTTAGGAAAAATAAATAAATATAAAGCGAAAAACGCTGTGTAAGGACAAAAACCTATATAATAACATGAAAGAGAGATAATAAATTGTCTCAGAAGCATCCGCGCCATTTAAAAAAAACAATATGTATGTTTACAAAGATAAAGGAAAGAAGAAAAATAGCCTTAAAGTAAAATACAAAGGCTCAAGCCTGGGCTTCATTTTGATCAGCGACATCTAGAGCATTCTCACCTTGTTGATCCCCAGCAAGAAGCGTCGCATCCTCCCTTTGCTTTGGTTCAAATGTAGCTGTAACGTCCAAAATTTCCTAATAAGGGTTAGGGCCTTGATTAGGAGGCCAGGATGGAAAATTATGGAATTATGTGATTATGTGATATATATGTGCATCATTATGTGATTATGTGAGTTATATTATAATATGACTTGATAACCTTCCTCATGACCATAGAGTCATAACCCTGGAACATCGTTCCCTAGCCATGTGACAAACGGTCACCTAGGCCTTAGGCCTTGGCTCTAAGTAACTAGCTTAGACTAGTCAAGCGCTTATAAGTTTCATTGACCTTAGGGTCAGTCCAGCATTAATACCTTAGGGTCATTCAATGCTGATATCGATTAGATCTAATCTTCATTCGGCCCTGCGTTTAGGACGCTTATGCCGTTTCTGACTCTTAGGTCAGTAATACGCAACCAGTGTCGTCCCTGACTAATCAGTGCCACACACAAGTAAACAACATCTACTAGCATTTAATATGAAATCCATGTCCACATTTATCAACCAACATGCCTCAACAACACTCGTGCATGTCATATACACAGGGTGCAGTTTTCTTACCTCAGGTTCGAGCGAGAAGTATTATAAGAACGACTCCTGAGAATGATCAACCTTTTGGCTCCTTAGCGATTACCTAATCACAACCAATTATAACCTCCATTAATGACAATCAACATGGAAAGGGTCTTAACCTAAGCACCACTCTCAAGACCTCGAAACATGCCCACACGGTGAGTAGATTCGATCCCGGGCCTTAAGGATTGAAACCCCGAGCCAAAAACACTTAAAAACACTCAAAAACGGGATTCTAAAGGAACAGAGTAGCGCTACAGCGCTGTTCCCTAGCGCCCCAGCGCTATTCTCAGAACCCCCAAAAATCCCAAAAGAATCATGTGTAGCGCTATAGCACCCTAGGGTGGGCGTTGTAGCGCTACCCCCAGACTAAAACTCCCCTGAAACTTTCTTCTTCAACTCCTTCGATTCCAACCTGTTTCCGAGGCTTCCAAATCCCATTTTTGGTGCCAAATGAACCCAAAAACCATCCTAACATACCCCAAACATCAAAACCATAAGAACCCTAGCCAAATCTCCCAACAAAACAAAGTATTCAACCTAGAAATCACAACAGAAAACTAGAACCAAAACAGGGCAAACTAGAGTATTTAATGGCTAGAAACTTACCCCAAGCTTAGCTTATGATTCTCTTCAAGGGTGGAACACACTCCCAAACTCCCAAGGCTTACTTCCCAAGCTTGAATCCTCAAGAAGGCTCAAAAATCTCAAAGGAAACTGAAGGAGAAAAGATACGGGAAGGCTCTTGAAGATGCTCTGTTTTTCTACTTCTTTTACAGCCTAAAATGGTTTATATCAATCCTAGGGGTGAAAAGACCAAAATACCCATAGGTCAATTAAAGGTTTCTAAAGGCTCCCAAGGGCAAAATTGGTATTTTCCACCTATCTCGTTAATCATAATTAACGCTCTCCAATTCCCGCTATTCTCGATAGTCTCAAATACCAATAACTCAAATCTCGTTACCCTTTAATTCTCGGTAACGATCTAATCATTAAAATCACCCCGAGACTCATCTCGAGCCCCGAACTTAAACCTGTTATGACTAGACCGCTAATCAATATCCCAAGATCGTCTCATGCCGAATAGCTCGAACAAACCCACATTATAATGTGGTCTCAACAATATATCACCGACATGTATACAAATATACAATTATGCCCTCAACGGGCCAAATTACCAAAACATCCCTGTAATAAAATGTGGACCCACATACATACATTTAACATCATATTATAATATAATTCTCATAAACATGCATATTATCATTTAATGGCATAATTAATCAAGTATGGCCCTCCCGGCCTACTAATCCCGCCATTAAACCGAATTAGAGATTTTGGGGCATTACAACCTCATCCAATGGTCCATTAAATGATAGTGCAGAGGCATTAAACAGCCCACTCGAGTACCCAAAGCGCATTTTTCGTACAAACGGGATGCTTTGAGATGTATGTTGACACCCATCGGTCACCTAGGCAATCAAAAGATTCTCTCCAGATTTCTAAGGCGTGAGTGGTATAGACGCAGCATCGACCAAGAAACACATGTCTAGGAAATTGGAATCTAAAAGGATGGGGATTGCCCAAATGGGCCCCAAGTAAATGAACTCGGGTCTGGGTAAACAAACTTGGACTCAAGTAAACGAACCGGGATATTTGTGATTGACTTGGGAGAAGGAATGCAAGTCTCCACCATGCAAACACAGATGAATACTTAGGGGTAAATGTTATCCATATTTTCCATCTTTGACACGTGGCAAGGCCAAACAGGTTCATGGGCCCTTGGAAGGGGTCCGAGCCCAATCTGGGCCCAGTGGGCAACGAATCAGGAAACCCTGATGGCCCAGACCATACTTAGCCCGATGATGGGCAAGTAGCATAAGCATAGTGAGGGGGACAGAACCAACGTGCATTCCCATATTGTCTCCCTGACCACTCTCAACCTACATTCTCCGGGATGTAAATGGTGATGGCAGATGGCTCACTCCAGGAGACGGATCCCATCAAGTGGGATCCAAGAGAAGATGTCGTCAACAAGGTATCTGCCTTGGTAAATGACCCTAGATCCTGGTAAATGAACCAGAACTTAGGTAAACAATCCCAGATATTTGCAAGCCTAGTATTCCCTGATGATGGCGTGTCCCCGAGAAATCTGGAGGTTAGTATCCTTAACTAACCTACAAAATGGGGTACGCACGGAACGTACACTGTTCCTAAGAAACAGTACTGCGACTACTTTGACAGATCCTTTCACCAGGATCCCCTTAGTTGCCCACACGGACCAGTCCGTACTAATGAACAAAGGGCAGTTGTAAGGCTCAACCACGCCTAAGCCAGTCCAATGGGCTCAGATTAACAACATCTAATTAAGTTACATTCTTTGTATTAGCGAGCAAATTGTAATTACATCTTTATTGGGCTCAGATTAGTCTAGCCCACACTACTTGACTGCCTATAAATAGGGTCAGTCATGCACTATAGCGGGGATTCCATAATTTCTCTTGTAAGCAAAAACTTTGCTGAACTTATAGAAAAACTCCATTCTCAAAACTCTCTAAAGCCTAATACTAGTGACTCGTGGACTAAGGCTCATTAACGCCCCAATGACATAAAAATTGTGATTGTTCATCTCTTATCCTTTCTTTCTAGCTCTTATATCATAACATATTTCTAGTTTCTGAAAAACTCGGTAAATAGAGGGGATAGTTGTAATGTCCTAAATTTGCCGTTAAGGTTAAGTGCCTTGATTACTGTGCCCAGAGGGCATAATAGAATTTATATGTCGAATTAATGGAATATATGTATGATTATGAAGGATAGATGATTTATATGGTAATGTGAATAGTTATGCATGTTTATGTGTATTAAATATTCATATGGGTCCATTTTTGTAAATTGGGGCAAGTTTGTAATTTTTGACCTGTTAAGTGTATATTTGTAATATATATGCTTTATGAGTAAGACTACAGCATTATGGAGATATATTTGAGATGTGTGGTCTGAGGCGATACTAGTGAGCAGATTAGTAGAATCACTACTACAAAAAAGGCTTTTCTCTGCGGTTATTTTACTTAATACACTGCGGTTTTCGAGAGTATTGAAAAGCAAAGTGTATTCGACCGCAGAGAAAAATGGTACCCAAACCGCGGAGAAAGGCCACACTTTTCTCTGCGGTTGTAATAAGCCAACCGCGAAGAAAAAGCCACTTTTCTCTGCGATTGTGATAAGCCAGCCGCAGAGAAAAGTGGCTTTTTCTCCGCGGTTGGCTTATCACTACTGCAGAGAAAAGTGTGTTTTCATAAAAAAAAAATTCAATTTCGATTTTATATAATTATTTTGAATTCTGATTATATATATTTTTATAATTATAACCTAGTCTAGTTAATAAAAAAAATGTCAATTTTAATTATATATAATTACTTTCAATAGTATAACGTAATTTGTTAAATTGTTATATATACATTTCATAACTAATACAAAATAACTGGCTAGTAATGAATCAATGACTTTAATCTTTCTAACCAATATAAGTTAGCACTTTAATCTTACATACATATAAAAACTTAGATTTCATAAATAAATGGCATTAATCTTGCTAACCAATCACTTTGTAGTGGTAGTAGATCTTCTTTGACATTGTATTCATTTTTGTCAAACCACTGCAAAATTGAAAAGTTAATATAGATTAGATAATTAAATATTATATCTAGTTTTTCTTAAGCAAAAAAAAAAGAGTTTAAAATATAACATACTTTCTTCTTGATAACTTCTGCCGGATTCGGTGCATTTACAAGATCATAAATGTATCTTAGTATATAATAACCACATTCATGACTTTCAGGTTGTTTTGGACAGGAAACCTCTCAGCAATTTTGTAAATGTGCCGATGTATTCATTTTCGAAATATTGTGCGTATGCTCTACAAAAATTAAAATTAATTAAATACATATTATACTCTCAACTTTTAAAAATTAACAATGCATACATTACAATTGAAGAACTTACTTTTCCATAACCTCCTTAATTATTGGTGGAGATTTATGATTTTTTAAAGGGTCAAAAATTATGGTCATCCCCCGCATCATCACTAGCACCAACATCCAATGTCGACTAAAAAACATAATAAATTATGATTATTATAAAATTAAAATTCAACCATAGTAGTGATAATATTTAAGTAGTTCGTTCTTACTCAACAATCCAAGGAATGAAATATATTTGGCCTCGTCTATCCATAGTCATCATCCATTTGGCTATATGATCCACCGTATAATTTTTACTTTCATCATTGCCAATAGAAAGATGTTCGGTGTCAAAAAATTTGTATAATTGTCGTGAATTTGGGTGCATGCTTTCCCAAATGCATCTGTAGAATCAACCATTCATATTACATTTTCAATTAATAAATTAATATCATCAAAAAAAATTGTACAGAGTTTCCTCTGTTTTTATAGCATATCCAAAATTATAAGTACCTATAAATTCAATTCAAACAAAACATACAACACACAACATGCATTTTCTCAACCATAAGCCACTGCAGCATACAAAATTCGCAGAACCTACTTCACTAAGACACACATGTTCTCAACCTTCTGTTATCTCCGCAGCACACAATTTCATCTCAGAACATACTTCACTACAGATGAATATCTAATATATTCAAACTCCTCTAATAGTTTGTAATAACAGATTGAGTTCAATTTGAATTGATACATACCTCATACCAAACAACATAGCTGAGGATCCAATATTGTCCCTCATCATTTGTATTCTCATAATATTGTCCCTCATCAAATTTTCCTTCATTATAGTATCCACACTCATCGTTTTCCTCATTATATTCTTCATTTTCAACTAATTCCTCTTCTGTCCTAAATATTGTTTGGTTAAATTAGTTTATATAAATAAAAAATATATTGATTATAAAACCTTAAAAAACTTACTATCTTTTTGGCAATCTGTTGGTCCAGCTCTATCACGAGAACTTTATTTTTCTCACGCAATCTAAGCCAAACGTGATACCTCTCTGGATTTTGAATATTTTGTTCTTTTTTCTACAATGTACAAGATAATTATAGTTATATGTTGCGATAATATCAACCATTATTTAAACTTTCATATCAATTATACTTACCAAATCCTCTCTTATATTAGTCATTCCTCTACGAGAGGTTCGATGCCTTGACTTCATTAGTAATGCACGTGCTTTTTGTTCTTGATGCACTTTTTGAAACTCTGGACTTAGATAACCAGATACAAATTTTAACCATTCCCTCTCGTCAATTATATCACTATACTTCTTCGGGGGAAATTTGAGTTCTTCCATCATACCCATTTCAGCCAAAGGGTTGATGTACTCGGTAGTGAGTTCACTTTTAAAATCTTTCATTATTTGACCAGCTTTTTTCAAAATCTCACGTTTGAAGGTTTGAGGAATGTTGTGACCACCATAAGAATATAATTAAGAAAAGTAATTATTAAATTTGGATATCACACAGAAAAGTAATTACATACAGCTTTTTTCTCTTCTCTAGACAACGTGAAACAAGCAGGAGGTAAATATGTGCGTTTACCTTTCTGTTCAGGTGCTAAATCAGTTCGTATACCCATTTCAACAAGATCTAAACGACTAGTTAAACCATCCTTAGTTTTACCGGGAATATCAAGTAATGTACCTATAATACGTTCGCACACATTTTTTTCTATATGCATGACATCCAAACAATGTCGAACAAGTAAATCTTTCCAGTAAGGGAGACAAAAAAAAAATTTATTTCCTTTGGAAACATCCATTTACTTTCTTGTTTTTCTGCATTTTTCCATACTTGAAATCAATTTTCTCTACTTCTTTAAGAATTTGTTGCCCCGAAAGTGGCAAAGGAGCAACACCTTGTTCTTTATCACCATCAAATGCTTTTTTTCCCCTATAATGATGATTTAGGGGAAAATATCGTCTATGACCCATATAGCAAATTTTGTGCCCATTCGACAGACGAATAACCCTTGTGTTAGTGCAACATATTGGACATCCCTGGTAACTTTTTGTGCTTAACCCTGGTAGATTACCATAAGCTGGGAAATCATTAACAGTCCACAACAAAATATCTTTTAAGATAAAGACTTCTTTCTTAAAACCGTCATATGCCTCAACACCATTTTCATACAAATCTTTCAAATCATCAATTAATGGTGCCAAATAAACATCTATATCGTGTCCCGGTTGTTTTGGGCCTGAAATCATTAACGTGAGCATCAAAAACTTTCTTCTCATCACTAACCACGGAGGAAGATTGTACATAACAAGGAAGACAGGCCACGAATTATGCCTACTACTTAGAGATTTATGTGGATTTACACCATCAACAGCTAGACCTAGACGAAGATGTCTTGCTTTAGTTTTAAATTCAGGATTTAAGTTATTAACTTTTTTCCAAGCCTGCAAATCTGCAGGATGTCAAAGTTTACCATCTTTCACTCACCTAGTCTTATGCCATATTAAGTTTTCAGAGTGTTCTGCACTTCGATATAATCGCTTAAGCCGTGGAATCAAAGGCAAGTACCACATCATTTTTTGAGGAATAAGTTTCCTAATCTCCTTACTCTTGTTAGGTTTGTAGCGAGGTGAATCACATTCTGGGCAAGTGTCCATGTCTGCATACTCTTTACGATATAACACACAATCGTTCGGACATGCATGGATCTTCTCATACTTCAAGCCTATGCAATTTAAAGTTTTCTTCACTTCATACGTAGACTCAGGGAAACAATTATCTGACGGCAAAATCTCTTTAAAAGCAGCTAAAAATTGACTAAAACATTTATTGCTAACTCCATTTTCTTCTTTTATGTTGTAAATTTTACCATCGTTGGTAATCTTTGTTTCAGACAACCATTGAAGAATGGTTTATCTGCATCTCTAACCAATTTATCGAATTTTGAAGGATCATCAACAAACTCTTCTTGTGCTTCATCGAGCAATTCCATAGGATGATCGTCAAAATCACTATAACTCAAATCATCAATCCCTCGCCTCCCGAATGGATATGGATTATTATTTTTCAATGATTCCCCATTCCAATACCATGTACGATAACTTGTATCAAATCCCCGACAAAATACGTGATTTTTTATCATGGTAATATTTCCTTTTAATCCATTACCACAATCTATACATGGACAATGAATTCTTTCTGGATCATTGAAATTTGTTTGGCAAAATTCTAAAAATTGGTTGAATCCGTCTTGAAATTGTTGTGTTTCTCTATTCTCAAGAATCCATGACTTATCCATAATGATAATATATACCTAATTCCCAAGTCGATAATGAAAAGAAAATTAATATTGTAATTGAAAAAATTATGTTCAATTAATAAATTATAAAATGAAATGGGCAGAGTTTCATTTATTTCTATAACATATCAAAAATTCATATGTATTTACAATTTCAACATAAACAAAAACATAATTATTACATATATTAACTTATAAAACATGTTCAATTAATATTATCAAAAAAAAAATTAGGCAGAGTTTCCTCTGTATTTATAACATATGCCAAGTTATCTACCTATAAATTCACATCAAACAAAACATATAATAAACAACATGCATGCTCTCAACCATAAGTCACCGCAGCACACACATAATTCGCAGAGCCTACTTCACTAAGACACACATGTTATCAACCTTCTGTTATCTCCACAGCAAATATTTTTTTCTCAGAACATACTTCACTACGGATGAATATCTAATATATTCAAACTCCTCTAACAATAGTTTGTAAATATAAAAAATAAAAATAAAAAAATTAAGTAGTAATTATTACTCACCTTCAAAATTAATCTTCAACAATAACAACACACCTCACACTCAAACAAATATGTCCTACAATAAAAATTTAAACATTAATAAATATATGGTAATTGAATTGATCATAAAATAATACAATTTAAAAAATCCATTACCTAAATAATATACAAAATTATGTAAGAAATAATATTTTAATATAAAAAATTATGTAAACAACATTATTGTAAATAAAATAATACAAAAAATACCCTAAAACTGAAATATACATTAAAAAATCAAGTTTTTGTGATCAAAACATGTTTTAAACAATGAAAATGTCTTCTAATCCTATATAAACTTTCAAAAATGTTATAAAAAACTTTGAAAGCAACCATATAAACATACATTGAAACCCCCATTAAACCCACTCAATATTTCTTCATTTTTACACTAAAACTTCAAAATAAATCAAGATTAAGTATATTTACATGATTCCAAGATTTAATATGCAAGAAAATGAAAAAAAACAAAAAAACATGGACAAAATGGGGCTTACTCGTGGCTGGGGACGGTGGTGGAGCGCCGTGTATATGCCTCTATGAAAATGGAAATGCAATATGAGAGGGAAGAGGTAGGGTCTCGGGTTTGTGTAGGAAGAGGGGAGGCTTTTCTCCGCGGTTCTATGCTCAAAACCGCAGAGAAAAGTGTACCACTTCAAACGTTTTACTACGTTTTTTTTTTAAACCGCAATAACGTAGGGCGCAGACATTAAATATAATTTTTTCGACTCTTTCAAATCTTTTCTCTGCGCTTTTTGTTTATTGTTGAAAAAAAACCGCAGAGAAAGCCTATATTTGTAGTAGTGAATAGTCACAACAAGGTTAAATACCCAACTCGGTTTTAGCCTAGGGGGTATTTAGGGAAACCTAGTGAGTATTCAGAATTTATCAGGTAACAGGTAGTTATTTGGTTATTATTTTGGTATGTCAGGATTAATTGGGAATTTATAGGGATACTTGAGGATAAGCGGGGAAATGCGGTACATGGATGATTTTTCCCTTGGAGGCGTGAGGGAGTATAGGTTAAGGCTAGGGACAATTTGGTCTTTTCCCTAGCCTTGGACTACCTTATCCACTTAGAGATTTTAGGAAACCTAGAATCAAATAGAAGGATTACCTCTGCAGTCCACTATCTCACCCTCACGTTCTCTCCCTCTCTCTGTCTCTCTTGAGTTGTTGGGATTCTTGAATCTTTTGAAGAGGAAGAATTGGAGGATTAAAGCTTGGGGCTAGGTACTGATCTAAGGTACAACTAGGAGGACGAATCATAGTTGAGGTAATGATTTTGGGCCTGTAAACTTTAAGTTTTAGATTTTCATTATTGGTGTTTTTAGGCTTCAAAGCTCAAAGTGGGATTATGGTTTGCTAAGGGGAATTTGGGTATATTATGATGCAATAATATTGTTCTGGATGAATTTATGTGAGTTTACAACTCAACTATGGATTTGGTTGCTATTTAGGTTTAATTTTGAGGGATTGGGCTTGGGGAAAAACGTAGGACAAACCCATAATTTCTGGGTTCACGGGGTCGCGCTGCGACGCTATTCTTGAGTGTCACGGCCCGCATGAACCTAGAAGGAAAATGTGGGTTGCTTAAATGCCTAGGCGCGCCTAGGCGCAGGTTAGGGCGCGTTGCGGCTCGTGTCCCCCAAGAGAGAGAGCCTTGGGGCTCTCTGGCTTGTAGTGTCCCGCAGCCCTAGGGGGTTGGGCCATGGCTCAAATTAAAGAAAATAGCCAAAATAGGGTTTTAAGCTTGGGAACTCAGGCTCGGGAAGGATTCTACTACCTAGTTTAGTAGAACTCAAGGTTCTGGTGGTTAGAATTACACCTTGATACTTTTAAATAGTCTAAGTGAATGATGATTACCATTATTATTTTGGATAGGTTATACTGCTAGGGCTCAGGGATATGGATCGTGCTCGGGAGTGCCATATGCTAACTGCTCAGGACTCAAGGTAAGAAAACTCCATCTGGGTTATGAATGGGGCTTAGACCCTTGTTAACGAATATGTTATGATTGTGAATATATCTATATCTGAGAATATCTAGATAGGCATGCTTGTATATGATGCCTTTGATTGCTTGTTGGGCAATGTATATTTGTAATTATATCTATTTTGAAGGTCGGCCTAAGGGCGGCGGAGGTCCGATAGCAAGCATGTGGAATGCAGCCTGGCCTAAGCGTGCCGAGGACGGCTATAAGACGAGAGGACTCGGCCTAAGGGTGTTGGGCCTGAACATTATATAATAAACAGAAGTGTTATTTTCACTTAACTAATTGTATTGGTTGATGAGATTGGACTATGTGTCTGATTGAGCTGAATATTACTGTTAAGCTTATTCCTTATATCCTATTGTTGATTGAATTTATTGATCTAAGTTTACTATTTATATATTGTTGCTTATTTGTGCTTGTTTATTTATGTTTTCTTGCTGAGCCTTGGCTCACGGGTGTTATGTACTGCAGGTAAGGGAAAGGGATAGCCGAACCAACCATGAGTTGGAGAGCTTCAGGGGTGGTGTGTACATATGCAGCCTACTCGACCGCCGGGAATATCCTAGAAGGAACTAGGGTTTAACCTTATTTTGCTTCTTAGGATGGCTAATTTGTATTACATTTGTCTTTTATCAGTTTGTAACCATTTTTTCTGGGATCTCGTGTATAAACTTAATATTTTAAATGAAAAATAATCACTATGTTGACCAAACTTTTCAATACCTAACCGTGACTTAGCCTTTAATTACATATTTAATTCCAAATGACTCGCTTAGTGAGTTAAGCACTATTTTAAACACACAGTGTAACATTCTTGGCTAACCAAGGCATTACACTAACCAACGCTAGCGAAGTCCAGGAGTAAAGTGGGATTGGTCCTCGTCGGGAAGCCAGTCACCCTGAAGAATTGATCCTTGTAGTTTCGAGCGTTGTACTCACTACTGCTCAAAGCCTTGTAACTTCTCCCTAGGATCGCGTGCTTCATCAAGGTGTAGTACCCATCCTGGTCCCCCTTCTTCGGACACTGCCGAAAGCTATAGACATATAGTATCTCAGCTGGGGAAGGGGCACGCTAGGTCTATCTCCTATATAGAACATAAATCTCGGCAAGCACCCGATAACCATTCGGGGACAGCTAGGAGGGGGCTATGCTGATGAACTTAAGGAAGTCTACGTAGTACTGATGCAATGGTATTGTTGTACCAGCCTTGAGATGAGAGGCATTCCAAGTCCCAAGCCCATGGATGCTTTCATGTGCCATCTCATCCTCATGAGACAAGAGCACCAACATCTCACAGGTGTCCACCCCGTAGTGGGTGAGAATCTTCTCCAAAATGTCAGAGCTTGCTGGGGATTGCCTCCGCCTCGAACCCCGCAGTGGTGTAGGGTTTGTTTGTCGACATTGGACCTGCATTGGCTTCTTCCTTCGAGATGCCAACTTGAAGGGGTCTTGTTGCCGCAAGGATGGGATCCTCTCACACCACGAGGGCTTGATTGATGCTAGCCACTCGCTTCCCTTTCTCGGGGTGTTGCTCAGCTTCTCGAGCCGTCTGTAGAATTTTGGCATCAAAGGTGTAGAACCCTTGTGTATGTAGTTTCTGGAGCTCCTCATAGATCTAAAAAAAAACCAAGCAGTTAGCGCCTTGCCCCTAAGAAAGATGGGTCAAAACAAGAATCCCTAAGACAACTGCTCGGGGAGAAGAGAGGAGAAATTCTAAGGACGAGGGGTGTCCTCAGGGCCAAAGAATCGGTATCAGAGAACACAACCGGAAATTATGAACACCGTCAGAATCTGGGAATTTTCTAGATTCCGATCAAATGTCCAGAAAGGAAAAAATTGTCCAAGGTGTGCAATAGGCCATTTTCATCACTCCTAACACCAAAATGTGCCTAAAAAGACCTATAAAATGTCAAAGCAACCCCTAAAGTACCACAAAAAAGCTTGTTCCTAAACATGCATCTAAACTCCCAAATTAAGCTCAACGAAAACACAAAACCAGCAAATACTTACTCGAGATATAGTGTCGATAAGTGCTGAAATGAGTTCCAACGCTGAAGAATCGTTTGCCGTTCGCCCAAAAATATGTCGATTCTCTCCAACCATCTAAAATCGCAGAAGAAGTTAAGGAACAGTTGAAGAACTAGGAAGCTTGAGAGAGAAGAAAGATTTCTGGAGATGTTTAATTTCGAATGGTAAGAGTGCTTGCTGAGAGATGGTTTTCAAGTTTCTATACTCATAAGACTTGGGGTGGAAGTAACCCCATCCCGACCGTCGGATTACCTACGACGTAGGCACTCAAGAACAATCTAATGGTCAGGATCCACGTGTCTGATCGATCTTCAGGAGTGGGAAGCAATCCTTAGGGTGGGCCTTATTTAGGTTGGAGAAGTCTATGCAAGTCCTCCAGGTGTCGTTCGGTTTAGGCATGAGGACTGGATTGGATAGCCACTTGGGATATTGTGCGTTCCGGATGAAACTATTCGTGAAAAGTTTGTCCACCTCCACCTTTAGAGCTTCCACCCTAGTCTGGTCAAACGTTTCTCACTTCTGCTGGATTGGGGCGACGTTAGGATTGACATTCAAGGTATGGCAACTGATATTTGGGTCAATGCCTGTCATGTTGGTGTGAGACTAGGCAAAGACATCATGGTTCTCCTGGAGGAAGGCTAGGAGCGAGTTTCAGACTTTCTCCTCTAGATTCTTCCCAATCTTGGTTCTCTTATCAGGAGTGGCCATGTCGAGAGTCAACTCCTTGACTTCCTCCATCAGCTTAACCACCCTTTTCTCTTGGTTGATGCCACCTCTGGGTACGAGCTCTTGTCCTTCATGGATGCGTACTCGGGGTATAACCATTTTGTCTCCAAGGCAACATATAAGTGCATCCCGTTCTTTAACATCCTCCAAGGAGGATAGAGGTTTGAATGGACGGAGGAATGTGAGCAGGCATTCTAGAAACTGAAGGCTCAGATGGTGAACCCTCATATCCTCTCAAAGCCCGTGGAAAAGGTACCCCTCTTACTCTACATGATTGTGTCTGAGAGTCCCATCAGCGTCGCCTTAGTCCGCGAAGAAGGTCGCGTCCAGCATCCCGTGTACTATTTGGGCAAAAGGCTCCTTGGAGCAAAAACCTAGTACCCACTCAAGTCCTCCAAAAGCCGGAGTCAAAACACCATAGATGTCGATCTGAGAAAGCAGCAACATCAAAACACCATAGATGTCGTTGATCTGGTTCTGACAGCAATAACAACAAAATCTAAAACATTGTTGCTTTTGGGTTCTTGGCATGTTGTGTTGACGTTGTTGTCAATGATCCTAGCATAGAACCTGCATAGACAAGTAGAAAACACAAGATCAACACAAATTCAACAATAGACTCTAATGGTCATGGTGTTGTTGCTGTGTAAATTTGAAGAAGAATAAGAAGAATAAAGAATGAAAGAAAGAGATGGAGAGAGAGTTTATGTTGCTTTGTGTTGATGATAGTTTTTTTATATATTTTTAATAGTATATATTGTGTTGTTTTGGTGTTGAGACAGTGTTGCCAAAACTGAAATATGAGACAACACTATCAAAACGTTAGAGAAATGATCAAACAACTCAACATAAATCATAAAACAAGACTTAAGCAACAAAACAAAAACATAAAAGGAATCACCTCCATGAGATCAACACGAAAACAATAGGAAAACTAAAAAATAACAAAATAAATCAAAAGATGAAAGCATCAACAAAACAACTTATAAACAACAAAAGATCAACATAACAATTAAAGATTTAGAGAAAAACTCATTGAGTCATAAAACTCAAATCAACATAAGTAACACCAGAACAACAATAATTCAACATCAAAATAGAAAATAAGAAATCACACAACAATCATACATAAACAACAATACTACAACAGATCAGAAAATAAGAAATTAGTTTTGATCGCATTAGCTCCAGTGTTTCCTAGAAGTCTATTCGTGTTTATAATTTCTTTTTGGAATCAACTAGTTTTCCATGAGAGATGATATATACATGGATATTTATGAACTTCTGGAGGTTCAATAAAATTAGACATGGAGGTAAGCAACAAAAGTGGAAATAAACATAGATAGTTGCATATGACAAACTTAGCATCAATATATCTTAAAGAAGAAAGAGAAAAAAGGCTGAAAAATGGAATCTAAGGCATGGTTGGGTACACAAACAACTCATAATGAACCTACAAGAGTTAAAGAAAAAATAATTGATAGGTGTAAGGTGTTATGAAAGAAAAAAACATAAGTGTGTAGTGGGTGGCATATTCTAGAACAAACAACAATGAGAAAATTTGTCTGACATGTGGAATATATATAGAAGCTACCTTTTTGCATGTGGAATATACATACAAGGCATATTTTTTTATAGAGTTTTTAGCGGCAAATATACTCAATGTTTTTGCAGTGTTTCACTTTTACACTCAATCTTTTTTTATTACGGTGAATATACCCAAACCTGCTAAAAACGTCTCTCTCCGTTACTACCCACTTGTTAACATTGTTAATGGTGCTTGTGTGGCATTAATGTGCCCTGACCGAAATAAGGTGTCATTACCACATCATTACCACGTGTACAATATAAAATAATATTTAATAATTAAAATATATATTTTTATAATCAAAATCAAATTATTTTTTTAAATTATAAAATCTATCAAATAAAAATTAATAAATATAATTAAAAAATAAAAAACAACCATTACCCCACGTCTTCCACAATCTCCACATTTTCTTCTTCTTCTTTGCCCAGATTTTCTCAGCCCCCACCCCCCCCCCGCCAACCCTTTTTTCTTTTTTCTCTTTCTTTGCCCAAATTTTCGCACCCCCAACCCTTTTTTTTCTTTTTCTTCTTCCTCTTTCTTCTTCTTTTTTCTTCTTCTCTTTCTTTGCCCATATTTTCGCACCCCCAACCCCCTTTTTTATTTTTCCTTTTCTTCTTCCTCTTTCTTCTTCTCTTTCTTTTTCTTCTCTTGCACCCAGATTTTCGCAGCCCCCACCCTGTTTTTTCTTTTTCTTTTTATTTTTCTTTTTCTTTGTCTTCTTATTCTTTCGGGCCCAAATTTTATCAGCCCCTTTTATTTATTTTTTATTTTTCTTCTTTTTATCTTGCCCAAATTATTATAGGTGTTTGGATGTTGAGAAAGTTTGAGAGAAGAAAAGAAAATCTGAATTTTTTCTTTTAGATCTCATTTGTATGGATTTGGATATTTGTTTATCAATGATTTGTATGAATTTGTGTTTATAGACTCTCTTTGTACAAGTTTTTTTTTTTTTTTAAATTATGTTTGATAAGCTAGAAAATGAGAGAAAAAGTGTGAGAACATAGGATTTTTTTATGTTGAAATGTTCGGTAGCCTAGAAAATTAAAGAGAAAGTATAGGAAAATAGTAAGAAAGTTAAGAATTTTTTTTATTATAATTGTAAACTGATTTATTTTTTTTTATGAACTTATTTATTAATTTTGGTTATTTATTTATTTATTTATTTTATAATTATTTGTAATTTTAAATTAATTTTTATTTTATATTGTATATGTGGCAATGACACATTATTTTGGTCGAGTCATGTCAATGCTACATAAGCACCATTAATAGTGTTAACAAGTAGGTAGTAACGGAGAGACGCTTTTAGTAGCTTTGGGTATATTCACCATCAAAAAAGAAAAATTGAGTGTAAAAGTGGAACATTGTAAAAATATTAAGTATTTTTTCACGGCTAAAAACCATTTTTTATACATAATAATTTCTTTGTAAATATACAAAAAGTTAAATATATTTCTTTTTTTTTTTTTGTGGAAATTTAATCGGTTAAGGTGAAATAACGGTGGACATATATAGAAAAATTGTATAAGACAAAAAAGAAATTAAAAGTAAACAAACAGTATAAGAGAAAAACCTAAGTAGTATAAATGAAAAAATTTCTCACCTTCCCCAAAAATGAAAAAATATGATTAATTTAGATATGTTATGTAAAATTTCCTTTTTTTTTTTGTCTTTTTCCTTCCTTTATGTTTTCTTCTATCTTCTTCCATGCATTTAATAATATATTTGAAAAGTATCGCCGACTTACTCTTACATTTGAAAGAAAGATGATACATATCATCAAATAGCATAACCCTGTAGAGAGAAGAGCACGGTGGACATTATATTAGGTGTGTTTATTTTGAATGGTCGAGAAAGATTTAAAATAAACATAATATTAAATTTTTGCGTACAAAATAATATATTTTATTTTTATAAAATCACATAAATTATTAATTTTACCGGTTAAAATTTAAACCAAATATAATTTTTTTTATTTTTTATATTTGAACTTTACTTTTAACCTATATCAAACACTTCCATTGCAGTGCGATCGCCGCAATTGCACATGACCGAGAAGATGTTTCGTTATACTTATCCACTCGATAGGTACAGCTGTTGGAAAATTCATAAAAAATTTAATTCATGTCGACAGTCAGTGAAAACTCAACACCTGCAAAGTCTTTTCTTAAAACACCGCCACGTGTATAGGCACGCAACTCTCTCATTAGAAGACACATAGCACAACACTGTGTCTGTGTCCTGTCACAGCATGTATAAATAAATCAGTTTAGGTCATACTAAAGATCTTACATTCTTACCCCAAATCTGACTAGAACCACTATTGTTGTTTCTAATATCTAGATACTTACTCTATTCAATATATATATAAATCCTCTCTACATATCTCAATCTGAACAATATCATTATAGACCAATTGGGCAATATATAAAATGGCTCGTGGTAGTGGATTTCCAAGCTGTGTTCAATGTGGCACGAGGAGCAACCCGTGTCGGTGCAAGGTGGTGGGGCCAACGTTGGGGTTCTTGGCGTTTGCGGCGGCCGCCATCGTGGAATGGCCAGTCGGAGCTCTCGTGTACTGCTTTAAGCACATGAAGGGTCGCCGCATCATGGCTCATCCAGCTACTCATGTTTACCCCGCTGTCAATAGGGCCATTCCTATTTGATCATCATCATCATATGATTATTTATATTTTAATATTTTGTGCATTTCTTTTGTTTTATTTCATGTGTTGCCAGAACCTGATGTATTATTAAGCTTTCCACTTCTTATTTTATATGCTTATAAATGAAAATAAAAATGAAAGTTAGTTTCCTTATCTATTTGCCAATGTTAACTTGGTCTGTCTATTGAAACAAGTACGTGCATTGCATTGGTCTTTTGTAAAAAAAAAAAAAAAGCTAGTGTTTGTTAATGATCAACAAAAATGACGTGTACCAGAATTTATAGTTTTGAAAATTATATGTTTTCCCCTTATTTGAGCACTCTGTGTGCGCTTACTGAAATTCGCCTCCGACAAGAATCACTCAATTCTTTACAGCTACAGATATTTTCACATATAAATTCTTTCACAATTCGTATTATAATTTTGTTCTCTCTTCACAATAAACATCAAACAATTGCGCTTTTGGCACCTTCATTGAAATGCCTTGTCCAGCTTTACGGGGTAACTAGTTTTCGGTATCCTTCGGTACATACCCCGTCAATTGAAAAATAATATATTTAACCGAAGAAAATAGTTTCATGTAACAAGCTAGGCTTGAGTACATGTTACAAGGATTTCCAGTAATTGTAAGCAACGATTCCAGGAATTACTACAGCCATGTGGAACCTTTTCTTCTCCTCTGTGCCTTCGTCTTTCCATTGGATGCAAGTACTTCATTATTGATTATGTAATAGACTGTTCATCCATATTTGATTATTAATCTAATTTCAATAAATGATTGGTGTGGGTAAGAATTGACAGTTGACACTATTTAAGTACCTCTGTATTGATATGTATTGTTCTTTGTCTGAATATATTTTTAATAATATTTTACTGCTCTATAATTCTTGGATGAAGAACTTGATATTTAGGATAACCTGTGTAATAAAAACGAATAATCAATAATATATATATATATATATTTAATTGGTAACACACAACAGGACTTAAATTACAGAGGAAAATACATTTTATATCAGATTTTTAATGGTGTTTGCAAAAATATGATTTTTTTAAAAAAAATGTTAATCTATGGCTTTTTTTTTAAGAATTTTTATTTTTATGGATTTATTTTTTCATTTTTTTTTTATAAAAATTAGTTTATGACATAGTTTTATTTTTAATTAAGTTTTATTAATTTAGAAGGATATATTTGTAATTTGATTATTATTTTTTTAGTTTATTTTATTTTTTTTTATAAATTTTATATAACTTTTTTATTTAAAATTTTATTTTGGTTCTTTTGTAATATGAATTGTGTTTATTATTATTTTTTATTTATTATAATTTTTTTTTTTTTAGATTGTATGTTTTTTTTTCAAAGAGCTGGGGTAATGTAACTAGTTACTTTATTGATTTTTCACAATTATATAAAAAAAATCCTAGAGATAGGTTAATAATATGTATCAAAAGGGGTAACCAGTTACCCTAAGAGTTCTGCCATAAGAAGGGTAATCAGTCAATATATGAGAGGTGACGAGTTACTTATATTAAATATGAAAAGAAATATTAAATTTGAAAGAAAAAAAAAGATTTGATATGTTCTTATAACCCAAAAATATACACATATATCAGAACGTGGAGGTAACTAGTTACTATAAGGAACCCAGAAATATACACCTATATCAGAATGTGAAGGTAACATGTTACCGTAAAGAACCTATAAATATACACATATCAGAATGTTAAGGTAACCAGTTACATATTGCAGATTTGAAGAAAGAAAAAAAACCCTGAAATATACACACATACCAGAACGTGAAGGCAACCGATTACCATAAATAATCCAAAAATATAAACACATATTAGGAACGTGAAGGTAGCTAGTTACCAATTGTAGAAGATAGAGAAAAAATCAGATCCAAAGAAAACAAACGAGTTTTGATTTGTAACTCAAGAAGAATAAAGTATATCTGTAATAATATGAGCAATTGTTTACCTAACTTAAAAAAATTTACAAGTTAGTTCCAGATCTAAAAAAAAAAAAAAAAAGTTTAGACCTAGAAAAAAAAATTGAGAGAGAGAGAGAGAGGAGTGGAATGCTAATTTACAATAGTACCCATATATTGGCTGATGTGTTTTGGTTTTAAATTTAACTCTCATATTTAGTTAGCTAATAATTGTGTTTCTCTTACTTTATTTTTTTCTTTAATAAATTTTCCCATACAAATTAAGAAACATATAATCCTCATATTTTTGTACAGTGATAGTATAAAAGTCATATTTTTGAAAAATTCTCTAAATTTTATATAATATTAATATTATAGTCTAAATACGTGCGAGCCTTGCCCAGCGCGACTCGTTTTTTAAAATTCCAAAAAACATAGGCTGGGTTGTGCCTATAGGTATAAAAATATGAGGAAATTACATCTTTTATTATTTTTTTAACAAGTTTACAAAAATATGACTTTTTTTCAAAAGAACTTATTATATAGCTTTTTTTTTTAAAAAAAAAAAATCAATTTTATGGATTTAGTTTCCTATATTTTTGTATAAAAATTTGTTTGTGTCATAGTTTTACTCTTAATCTAGTTTATTTAAGTTTGGAAATTATTTTAGTCATTTAAGTATTTTTCATTTGATTATTTTTATATTAGTTTCATTATACAATATTGACTTAGTATTTTAAAAAGTGAACTTAATCTATTTTATTATTTTTATATTATTTAATGTTTATTTTTCATAATTTAATATAACAATTAAAATCACAAATACACTTTCACTTTACTATTGTTAGTTTTTATCTCTTTAACTTCTCTACTCGTTGACATTTTATTTCTCCTCCCTTTTTGTCTAACTTTTTTAGAGAAAGCTTCTTATTAAGTCATCTTTCCTTCAACTCAAAATATTTTATTATTTATTATTGTACTTAATTTTTTAACTATACATAAAAAAATATCAATTCAATTTTTTGTTATAACGTTTTTTTTTACATTTTTTTAAAGATCATGACTATTTTTTTTTCCTTGTTCGAGTTAAGTAACTAATAACAATCACGTTTTTATGTATGATTTTTTTTCTTTCAAATTTGGATGTTTCCATCAAGGTAACCAGGTATTCATTCATGTTTTCATACTAGATTTTTTTTCTTTTCAATTTTGAATGTTTACATCAGGGTAACTAGTTACCCATTCATGTTTTTTAAATCTATTTTTTTCTTTCCAAATTTGGATATTCCTATGAAGGTTACTCGTTACCTATTCAAGTTTTCATATCTAATTTTTTTTTTCCAAATTTGCATGTTCCCACTAGGGTAATTGGTTACCCATTCACATTTTCATCAGATTTTTTCCTTCAAATTTGAATGTTCCCATCAGGGTAATTGGTTACTCATTCACATTTTCATATCTATTTTTTTTCTTTCTAAATTTGGATGTTCCTATCATGGTTACTATTTATCTTTTCAAGTTTTCATATATATAAATATATATATTACAGATTTGGATGTTCCCACGATGATAACTAGTTTTCATATAATTTTTTTTATATATTTCAATGTTTTCATCAGGGTAACTGATTACCCATTCACGTTTTCATGTTTTTTATTATTTTTATTTTCGAATTTGGATGTTCCTATAAATGTTACAATAAAAAAAACACTGAAAAAATTGATTTGAATTTTGTTTACATATAGTGGAAAAAACTATAAAAAAAATAGTAATAATAATAAAAGATAATAAATAGTAAAATAATTATTTAATATTAAAATATATGTGTGAAAAAAAAGGAAAAAAATTGAAGGAGAAAAGAATAAGTACAAAAAAGAAGAGAAAATGGAAAGAAAAAAATAAAGAAAAAAGAAGGAAAGAAAACTAAAAAAATATGAAAATAAACAAAACATAAGAAATGATGAAGCAAAAAGAAAGATGAATGAATATAAGTGAAAAGAAGAAGAAGAAGAAAAATAAGGAAAAATTGAAAGAAAAAAAAAAGAAGGAGGAAAAAATTGGTAGGAAAAATGAAAAAAAAAATGAGAAAAATGGAAGAAGAAAAAAAAAGAATAAATACAAAAAGGGAAAAAAAGAAAGAAAACTGAAAAGAAAAATTAAAAGAAAACAAAACAATACAAATGAAAAAAAAATAGATAAATGAATAACAATGAAAAGAAGAAGAAAATAATGAATGGAGACAAAAAAAAAGGATGAAGAACAAAATTGGTGGAAAAAAATTTAAAAAAACAAAGAAAAAATGGAAGAAAAAATAAGTAAGGAAAAAAGAATAAAAAAACTGAAAAAAATAATAAAAGATGAAGGAAAAATAAAAATAAAATTACATTCAAAATCAAAGAAAATATAATTATGATGAAAAATGTGGCATAATTATCAATTTCTTAAAATTTAATAAAATAAAATCTCATAAACATGAACTTCCAAATAAAAAAGACATAAAAAAAGTAGAAAAATTAAATGTTCATATTTTGTAAAACAACCTTAGAAATCCCATAAATATGAAAATATCCCTAAAAATATAGATGGTGTCGTGTTGACCCATATTTTGTTAGGTAAGGCCTGACACAGCCCATAAGCAGAGTATTTTTGTGCTGGGCTTAGGCCCGTGCTTTTGATGGGCCAAAACGTTTTTAACTAATGGGCCAACCTGATTTTTAATTGGGGCCCAAATTCGGGCCTTGTCATTTAAGGTGTAAAAATTTTCAATCTTTGTTTCTTTTTTCATTTTTACTACTTTTTTTGCAATATTTTAAAAAAATAGTATTTTTGTTCCCCAAACTATGACTATTATATGACCGTATTCTCTGAATGATTCATGATGTTAAAAAATTTCTCTGAACTATATATGTTACTGAAATATGAGACATTTGTTAGATTTTGTTCTAGGTGGCTAATAGATTGATGATGTGACATTTTATCTCTTGATGTGGCAGTGTCACATCAACAGAAAAAATACAACATCATTAATCTATTAGTCACCTAGGACGAAATCTAACAGAAGTCTCATATTTCAATAACGTGTAGTTTGAGTGAAATTTTTAACATCGCAAATTTTTCGAAGTCACGATCATATAGTAGTCATATTTTGGAGGGCAAAAGTGCTTTTTCTTCTCTTTTAAATGAGAAGAGTTTTTCTAAACCATTTAAAAAAAAATAATTGAAAGAATGTAATTTTACTATTTAACTAGTAGGGAGTTCTAATCAAGAAATACATTTACCATTTTGCATAAAAAAAAAAATTGTAGGGAGGAGGTTATAGACCTCTTTCTCTTTGGGCTTGCTTCAAAATTTAAAATGCCAAATTCAATTTAACAACTTCACCAAGTCAATTTTAATTTATTTAATTAGAAGATGATTTAGTTTGTTAAAAAAATTAATTAAAAAAATTACGAAAATTTGGCACTGGACCATTCTAATTGAGTTTGATTTTGTTATATCATTTTCAAATTTTAATAAACTTCAAAAAAAAAAACATAACTTATAAGACCTTCGTAGAAAAGAATGTAAACTTATCAAAGGTTTAATTAAACCGATGATAAAAATACAACATATTTTTCAGCATTTTCACTCCTCCTGTAAAAACAAATAAAAAACTATTAACTCATTCGGAGAGTCGGACAACATAAATAAGCGACAAAGCTCAAAAATCTCTAATATAAAAAATCCAAAATTCAAATGCACATTAAAATTTAAATCATCAAACTCATCAACAAACTATGCAAAACAAGGCAACAAGGCCCAAAAATCGCTCAACATATTAACAACACATACAAATTAAAATCCAAAAGGTCAGATATCAATCTGTTACTAAAGATACGAAATAAAAATCTATATAAAAAAACAAGATCAGTAGTGAAAACCGAAAAACCAGAGAACTGAGAATATAACAACTTAGGAACAATATCACACCATTAAAGTTGAAATAGAGCAATATCTAACAATCATGCAAGGGGCAAAACTTACTTGTGGCTGAGAGAAAAGCAGAACCGAAAGTGACCGCAACACCAGCAATGGCAGGGACTGTTGTGATATTTTTGAACTACGCAAGTACACGCAATTATAACAAGTAATAAATCAGTAAGTAAAGTATGGTTTTGACAAGGACTGTTACTAATTAGTAAAACTTAATTTTGATTCTAATTGACCGTCAATTAATAGATTCTGAATTTATAAAACTAAACACTAAAACAATAAAATAGAACAATGGAGAACTCAAAACTAACTATTAATTCAATGGATTAAGAATTAGTGTTATTAACTTCATTCACTATCCACCTATGCTTCTCTAATGCGAATTTTAGAATTCCTATCTCTAGTGTGATAACATATTATAATTATAAATTATATTTTTACTAAGACTTATAATTCTCTACAATAAACAATCTTCTACATCTCTGTGGTAAACTAACATATTGCAGGCATCAAGCACGTAATTCCTAAGCTTCACATATTATACAAATATTCTTGTCCAATATAAATCTATGATTATTTGACTATAGCATCTCTATGGTAAACTAACATATTGCAGGCATCAAGCATGTAATTCCTAAGCTACACAGATCATACAAATACTCTCGTCCAATATAAATCTATGATGCCTGCAATATTTTAGAATTCCTATCTCTAGTGTGATAACATATTATAATTATAAATTATATTTTTACTAAGACTTATAATTCTCTACAATAAACAATCTTCTACATCTCTGTGGTAAACTAACATATTGCAGGCATCAAGCACGTAATTCCTAAGCTTCACATATCATACAAATATTCTCGTCCAATATAAATCTATGATTATTTGACTATAGCATCTCTGTGGTAAACTAACATATTGCAGGCATCAAGCACGTAATTCCTAAGCTACACAGATCATACAAATACTCTCGTCCAATATAAATCTATGATGCCTGCAATATTTTAGAATTCCTATCTCTAGTGTGATAACATATTATAATTATAAATTATATTTTTACTAAGACTTATAATTCTCTACAATAAACAATCTTCTATATCTCTGTGGTAAACTAACATATTGCAGGCATCAAGCACGTAATTCTTAAGCTTCACATATCATACAAATATTCTCGTCCAATATAAATCTATGATTATTTGACTATAGCATCTCTGTGGTAAACTAACATATTGCAGGCATCAAGCATGTAATTCCTAAGCTACACAAATCATACAAATACTCTCGTCCAATATAAATCTATGATGCCTGCAATATTTTAGAATTCCTATCTCTAGTGTGATAACATATTATAATTATAAATTATATTTTTACTAAGACTTATAATTCTCTACAATAAACAATCTTCTATATCTCTGTGGTAAACTAACATATTGCAGGCATCAAGCACGTAATTCCTAAGTGTTATACCCAAAAATTGGAGAATGCATCCTAGGAGGCTAAGGAGAATGCATCTAGGAGAGTGCCTCCTAGGAGGGCTAAGAGGGTGGTCCTAGGAGACCCCAAGGAGGGTGTGGTCCTAGGAGACCCCAAGGGTGTGTAGGAGGTAAGCCTCCCAAGGTTTTCTAAGTGTTGGCTCGAACGTGCCCAAGGTAAATAGCTAAGGAGGAGGAGTCTCATGCAAGAGAATGGAGACTTAGACTTTCATAAGGAAAGTCTATACAATGTTCGATCGGACATGTTTGGGAGATGCTAAAGGAGGTTGCCTCAATGTTGTCCAAGGTGGGGTTCCCTCAATGTTGTCCAAGGTGAGGTTCCCTCAATGTTGTCAAAGGTGAGGTTCCCTCAATGTTGTCCAAGGTGAGGTTCCCTCAATGTTGTCCAAGGTGAGGTTCCCTCAATGTTGTCCAAGGTGAGGTTGCCTCAATGTCGTTCAAGGTGAGGTGCCAAGGAAGTTGCCTCGAACCACCTTGGTCCGAGGAGAAGCCAAGGAGATTGGTTCAAGGAGGAACATGGCATGCTAGAGGAGAGTACATGTTCGAGGAGAACCATGCACGTTCAACCCACCCAAAGCATGTCCTACCACCATGCATGTTTAACCAGCACTTGCATGGGTAGTGAGTAGGAGGTGGACCAACTAGCTAGAGGAGACTAAGTCAGACACAACTTCAACAACATGCGCGGGAATCTCTCATTCTTCCCACAAATGGGGAATTTGTTACATTTTGAATTTTGAATGTTTATTTGTAATATAAATGTAATAAATATAATAAAATATCCCTATTATAAGGGGATATCAGTTGAGGATCCTATCTCTATAAATAGAGAGCTGATGGGATGAGAAGGGGACTCCTTCTGCTTATTCTTTCTAGAGAGATAAAATTGGGTCTGTCTATTCTAGAGAGAGAAAGTGCTGAAATTAGAGAGAATTCTTGTATTTTCACAATTTATACTGAAGAAACTCAGTTGGCATAGTCCATCTGATCTTGAGTATAGATTTATAAATCACAACTCTAAGTGGATTAGGCTATTACCGACAATCGGGGCTGAACCACTATAAAAATTCTGTGTTATTTACTTTTCTTGTTTATACCGTCTGTTGTCGTTTACATTCTCTTGAAGGTTCGTCGTATTTGACGTTCTCACGTCGTTGGCTAAAAACGCAGTCAACACTAAGCTTCACATATCATACAAATATTCTCGTCCAATATAAATCTATGATTATTTGACTATAGCATCTCTGTGGTATAAACTAACATATTGCAGGCATCAAGCACGTAATTCCTAAGCTACACAGATCATACAAATACTCTCGTCCAATACAAATCTATGATTATTTGACTATAGCATAATTATCCTTCACTTCTCAGATCTCAGGTTAAAATCATATAAATCATGCAATTAGTGGCTAATTAATCACAAGCATTAAACACAAGACAAATAATTCACACTACTGATAGGGAAATCATAAAAACTTAATTAGATAATCATAAAGTTTCAAGTGAATCCATTAACACCATAAATAAGAAATTAGTTCATGATTAACATAATAAAATCCATAAAAAAAAATATCAACATCACTAATCTAGAAAGTAGTAAAAAAAGAAAAAGAATGATAGAAAAGTTGATCTCCAAGCCTTTGCCTCCTCAATGAGCTCTTTGAGTCTCTCCTTAGAGTTCTTTTTTTAGAAATCGTCATATGGATGATTAAATAGTAATATGTGCTTTGAACGCGAAATTCCACTTTTGACCCTGCGTAAAATGTCCTATTATGCAAATTGACCACTTAGGCACCGCAGCTCTAAAATGAAGAGCCGCGACCCGTGTCCAAAAACTTGAATGCACTCGTCTCTAACTGTTCAAGTGTCGCAACTCTAATAGTCCTACGCTGCGGCTCAAAGTACCCAGCCAATAGCGTCGTGGTTCTCAAAGGTCGCGTCGCGGCTCTAATATTTCTCATGATTCTGACTCTGTCTAATCGCAGCGTCGCGACTCTAAGTCAAAGCGTCGTAGCTCAAATGTCTTTTTTTCAACAAATTCCATCTTTTTGAAGCCAACGCGGTCATTTATCAATTACTTCCCATAAATCTGAAATATTATCAAACACAGGCGACAAAACGTCATACTGCACAAAAATAACTAAATAAACTCAAAAGTTCCATAAAAATAACCCTTTAAAATACTATAAAAACTACTCTGCCGAACTCCCCAAAACATAATTTTTTCTCATCCTCAACTAAACCCTATTGACACTTTCTAAAACAAACTAATCACAGATGTAATGACCCAAAATGCTAATAGGGTTTAGTGCCTTGACTAGCGTGTCGGGGGGGGGGGGGGCATAATTGGTTATGTTTGTGATTAATTGATTGAATGCGTGACTATGTGGCATGCATGATATATATAATGACATGAATATATTTATATGCATGTTTATAAGTACTAGATATGCATGTGGACTCGTTAGTGTTTATAAGGGCATACTTGTAATATTGGCCCGTTAAGGACATAAATGTGATTATATGTATTAAATGGTTGAGACTACATTATTATGTGGATATATTTGCAGTATATGGCTCGAGACGATCCTAGTGAGCAGATTAGTCGAATAGTCACAACAGGGAATAATACCCGGCTCGGGGTGAGCTTAGGGGTATTTTGGGGAGTTTAATGTATATATGGGGTTTATTGGGTAACGAGTAAGTATTTGGTGATTAATGGGGCATGTCGAGATTAATTGGGAATTGGTAGGGTGACTCGAGAAATTAGCGGGAATTTGGATAAATGACCATTATGCCCTTTTGGGTGAAAGAGGAGGTTGGGTTTATTAGATGGGTATTTGTGTCTTTTGGGGTTAAGTATATCCTTAGACACTTTAGAATTTACCATAATTACTAGGAATCACTAAGGAACCTCTCAGCCCCCTTTCTTCCTCTCACTCACGCTCCCTCTCTCTCTCCCTCTTCTTGTGCCTTGAAGCTAAGGGAAGTTTGAAGGAAAAGTTAGGGAAACTAAGCTTGGATTTGAGTTGGAAACCAGGGGAAATTAAGCTAGGAACAACTAAGTGATTCCTGAGGATCTAAGCTGCAAGCTGAGGTAAGATTCTAAGTTTTAATTCCTGAATTATGGTTGGGTTTAGATAAGTTTAGAAATTCTTGGATTAGCTTTCAGGTTTTGGGATTTTAGGTAGGTTAAGTCGGTATGATAAGTTACATATGTTGTTTGTGAAGCATTGCTAAGAGTTTTGGGTTCAATTTTGGCGTTAGTACATATCTGAGGGGAAATCTGCTGAATTGGTTCTGAGGAATCGCTGGAAAACCCAGGGTATTCTGGGCTCACGGGGGCGCACCGCGACCTAGTTCATGGGCGTCGTGGCCCGCATGCCCCAGATGGCCCTGAGAGGGCTACTGACTGTATGGCGTAATGCGACCCTAAGGGGAAAGTCGCGACTCGCCTCCCCCAAATACAGGAGGCCATGCCTTTGAATTGAGGTGCGTTGCGACCCTCAGGGTTAGGTCGCGGCCTGCCTAGGCAGTTTTACCCTACAGTTGTTTTTAGGCTCAGGGAGGCTCGGGCATTGAAACTCAAGTGCTTAGGATGAATTCTACTACCTGGTTTATTAGAATTCAAGGTCCCGGAGGCTAGTATTTGTTTCCAAAACATTTAATTAGATTAGAATTTGATAGTTATCCATTGTTGATTGCGACTAGGATTACTGCTAAGGCTCATGACTGAGGATCGTGCTTTGGACCATTCTTTATCCATCGCTTGAAATTCGAGGTAAGAAAACTACACCCATGTGATTGTGATCGGGACTGAGATTCCTTGTAATTGAATATATGTGTTCTATGAGTTATATATTTGTTATGTGGGATATGAAAGTACGGCCTAAGGGTGCCAGGGCTGATAATAAGCATACTGAACGTAGCTTGGCCTAAGCGAGCCAGGGTCAACTAAATAATCAGAGGACTCGGCCTAAGCGAGCCGGGGTCAGCTAGATAACCAGAGGGCTCGACCTAAGGGCGCCGACACTTGAATATTCGTATTATAGATTGAGTTATGTGTTTGAAAGTATATGCAAATTCTTGCCTAGCTTCATACTTGTATTTTGTTGATTAAACAAACTAATTGGTTTAAGGTTTATTAAATGCTCTTGTTGCTGTTTATGCTTGTTGATTATGGTTTTCTTATTGGGTCTTGGATCACGGGTGCTACGTGGTGCAGGTAAAGGCAAAGGAAAGTTGGACCAACCATGAGTTGGAGAGCTTTGGGGGCGGAGTGTATATTGGCAGCTGCTCGACCGCCACAGCCGAGGGAATTGCAGGAACTGTAGTTCAAAACTGTATTTTGCATTTAGACTGGCTTTGTGCTGTACCAACTTTTGAGGGTTGTTTTTCCACCACGTAAATACTTTTTCTGGGATCCCATGTATCAAACACTTTTTTTAATGAAAATTAGCCGTTTACGATCAAAATCTTTTAACCCTAACCTGTCAATTGACTTTAGAAACACATTTATGTTCAAACGACCTGATTAGCAAGCCTTGCACTATTTTAAACACACAGTGTAACAGTCTTGGTTATCCAGGGCTTTTCATCCAGAATTTCAGTAAAATCAATTCAATAATCAACTTCAATCTTTGCTACACAAATCAGCCTCAATCAACAGATAGCACACAATCATAATACCATATGCATGTCAATTCTTCCAAATCATTCCGTCAAAACTAAGTATTTCATATGCTTGCATAATTCATCAATCTCCCCTAATATGATAACACATGCTCAAAAGTCAATAGGACTTTCATGCTTATAATTTAATGGCTAAGATAAAGGTAGATGAAAAGATCATTTAGGCTAAAGTATACCATAAGCACACAACCAAACAAACCAATCTTGTATCAACTTGCAAACCCCAAAAACAATCTCAAATTTCCCAAATTTTCTTACTTTGAGAGAAAATCCATAAACTGATTTTTTTTTCTTCTAATGATACTACACTCCCCCAAATTTATTTCTCTCTATTTTCAATTGGAGTGTAGTTCATGTTCAATATTTTTTTCTTTCTTTCTCTCCCAATTTTTCTTTTATTATTGCCACAAATTTCTAAATATAAACCCAATTACAAACCATCCTCTAATCACTTTTCATATGCTCATGGTTAACATCAAAGGGAAAGGTAAATAACAACATTTCAATTAGGCTCAATATAAGTGGCAATCAACAAAAAGATTCACATTAATCTCAAAATTTGGGTAACTAGAGATTTAATATATTAGGGTTGGCTTGAAAGGCTCAATCATTCCAAATAATTGCCTAAATCATCTTACTAAGCATGTATCATTCCAAATTTTCAATAAAAAAACTATGCAAGTTCTAGAATATTTTAAAATTTTGATCAAAAAATCCAAAACCCACATAACATGCATATATTAAAGGATTGTAAGAAAGTTATTAATTAAGGCTTTCATGACAATTAAAATTCAGATAAAAGCTAATCACTATATTAATTTCACCAAGCACACGGATTCACATAGTTTGTCAAAAAAAATTACTCACATCACATGGTTATAAGTATCATCGGCTTCAAACAGCTTGATTCATAATTATAAACACTAAAAACGACTAAAAACAAAACAAAACAAAGTAATCCATCCCCAAACTTAAATAACACATTGCCCCAAATGTGTTAAAAGGATAAAAGAAAAAGAAAACTTACCCAACCACCACATCAGTATGGTGGAGGAGGTGGTGGCTGCTGGTAAGGATGAAACTCCGGAGGATACTGAAAATAAGGTTGCGGTGCTTCATTCAGATTCCAAAGATTGACCAAAGCATTCAATTGATTGACATGTGTATGCTTATATGCATTCCTAGCCATCCAATATTGTTGCATATGGTTGTTCTGTTGAATAATATAAATCAACTGAGCATGTGTATATTGAACATGAGAATTAATCGGTCCACCTATTTCCAACATTGGATCCTCATCCATAACGACTGTTACATTTTCCTCTGCATCCTCTTGTTCCTCTGGTTGAACAGCCTCAGCACGTCGATGACGACACGGTCTTTGTTCCTCAAGATCAAAAATAGCCACAGGCGGAGCATAATTAAACACCACACCCCTGTTAATGTTGTCTTGCACCTTACCCTGAACATCTGTATTATACGTGGGCACCCCATAAGTCTCACATAAATCCATTATAAATGAACCATGTCCCAATCCTCCAGTAATTGTAAGGTGAACCATAAACCCAATACTGTTTCTGATGTGTTTCCCCACATCAATCTTCATCCCTTTCAAAATCCCATAAACCATAAGTAATTGGTCCAGAGCTGTAACGACCCAAATTCACTAATAAGGCTTAAGGGCCTTGATTAGTGTGCCTGGAGGGGCATAATGGGAATTATGTGTGACTTTAATGATTAAGATGCATGATTATGATTTAAAGCATGTTATATGACTATTTGAATATTTGAGATGCATGATTATGTGTATTAGTATGCATGTGAGCCCTGATTAGGTTAGAGGGGCATAATCGTAATTTTGGCCATTATGGGCATAACTGCTTTGATATATGTGATAATTGCCGAGACTACATTATTATGTGGATATATCTGTGATCTGTGACTCGAGACGATCCTAGTGAGCAAAGTAGCGAAAAAGTCATGGTAGGGATTTATACCCGGCTCGGGGAGAGCTCAGGGGTATAAACGGGAATTTAGTAAATATACTAGAGTCTATCTTGACATTGAGGAATAATATTGGTGATTAATTAGGTATCGAGAGTTAAGCAGGAAATATTAGAGACACTCGAGGAGTTAGCGGGAATTGGGGTAAAATGACTAAAATGCCCCTAAGTGGATTAAAGGGCTTAGACTTAATAGGGAGGGCATAATATTCATTTGGCTTACAGGAGTTAAGTATTACCCAGGCTTTTATGTTAGTGGAAATTAAAGAGAAGTGTAGAAGTCTGAAAAAGAAGGAAAATAAAGGGAGAAAAATAGAGAGAGTTCTCTAGGTCGGTTTATATTTCCTTCATCTGTTTCTTGAGGATTTCTGGAGTAAAGCTTAGAGGAGAGCTGGGATAAACTAAGCATCAAGGATTCCAACCTAGGATTGAGAAACTGGCAGAGGTTTAGCAAGAGTTCATCAACACTTGAGGTAAGACTTTAGAGTTCTTCAGTTTCTGTTTCTGGTTTTTGTGTGCTATGGTGTTTAAGTTGAATTGGATGGAAACTTTAGGAAATTCAGGCCTAAGGCTGAGGAGGAGCAAGCCAAGGAAGTCTAGAGGCACCTTGAGGTCAAAATTCCACCAAAGGTATAAACTCTTAACTCTAACTTGGTTGTTCAGCTGGATTCTGCTGAGTTTTAGAGTTTAGGAGTGGTTATGGTGAATTTTGAGTTTGGGGATGCATGTGCTTGAGTTATAGGTTTTTGGGGTGCTTGGGATGAGTGGAGTATGATCATAAGGTTGTTTTTGAGGTTGGGAAAGACTTGGAAGAGTTTTGGTTAAGGTTGGTTCGAGGAAATCGCAGGAAGGGAAAACTGATGCTGGTTTGTCTGTGACTAGCGCTACAGCGCTAGCCTTTGGGTGCTGTAGTGCTAGGCCATGGTGCTGAGGGGATTTTGCTTCTGTTTGTAGCACTGTAGCGCCCTCCCATGAGCGCTGTAGCCCTACCCTGTTTTCAGAAAGGGATTTTAGGGTTATTTGCAAGGGTTTTTGACCAAAGGTTTGGGGTTTGTTTCCACCACCTTGTTTGGTGGAACTAGGACTTCCCGGGAGCTCGGGATTGGCCCCGAGGCTAGGTTTTGGACTTGAGGTTCGATAATGACTTTGGCCTATGGTTGTGTTTAGGTGAGCGCTAGGGCTCGAGGGGGATCGTGCTCAAGGAGTTGGGAAATCAAAGCTAGTGAATTGAAAGGTAAGAAAGCTGCACCCGGTTATATGTTTGTGATGGGACTAAGTGCTCCCGATATTTGGATCGTGTCAATGATCGTATTACGCCATGGTACATGTAAAAGCGGCCTAAGAGTGCCGTACATAGTATTTGCGCACAGGGCGCGGCTTGGCCACTGGTAGCCAAGGACAGCTTAATGTTCACTGAGCTCGGTTTAAGCAGGCCGGAGTCAGTGGGATAACGGAGGGAGCAGCCTGAGAGCGCTAGCCCTAGTTATCATTTGTGCAATGATGTATGATATGAATTGATATGTTTAGCATGTCGAATACTTGATTATAATGAATGACTATATGGTTGAGATTATATGATGCAATGTGAGATATTGATTTGTCTGTTGATTGCTTATGCTCTGTTGTTGTGTTTTCTTGCTGGGCCTTGGCTCACGGGTGCTACGTGGTGCAGGTAAAGGCAAAGGCAAGCTGGACCAACCCTGAGATGGAGGGCCGCGGGGTGGAATGTACATAGCCAGCTGTTTGATCGCCATGGTTGAGGAGTGGGTCAGGACAGGGATTACCTAATTGTCTATTTTGCCTTAATATGGCCTGATATTGTATATAAACCTTGTGTCTTTTGTAAATAGTCTTTAAACTTAATATTTTTTGGGATCCCGTGTAAACAGATGATGCTTCTTAAAGAAAATGTGGCTTTTGAGACCAAAACATTTTTAACCCTAGTTCCTTTATAGTTTCGACGACACGCTTTCAATTAAATGACTTGATTAGCAAGTTTGGCACTTTACAAACACACAGTGTAACGGTCTTGGCTATCTAGGGCGTTACAACTTGGTATCAGAGCGTCCTAGGTTTATGGGTCCTGAAGACTGGCTGGATATGTACATTCGTCGCGAGAGACAAGCTCAACTCTGGGTTTGGTAATTGTGTATACATGATTATGTGCTTAAATGATTTGAGTGCGATATGATTGTCGATATCTGTTTGATGAATAGGGAGCATGAGATACTGATAGGGCCTGGCCCTTGACTATTGCATGATGTTATTGAGGCGTGCTTATTATCACTGTTATGCATGTGAATGAATATTTGGATGAATTGTTATAAATTGATTGCTTGTGAATGATTGGAGTTCCAGTGATGGATTATGAAAGGATTATTACCCTGTCATCATAGCCTAATTGCCGAGTCATTGATTGCAGATTGACTTGAATAGTTATGCGTTTAAGGAAATCCACACGACTAGCCGGCAGGTCTGGGGCTAGAGATGATGATCGGGGTCAGACCCCTCCGCCAGTCCCTGAGAACTGGCAGCAGTTAATGGCAGACATGCAAGCTCGGCTTCAGAGCCAAGATGAACAGATTTGAATTCTGCAGCAGGCTCCATCTGGGAGTGTTACCCCTGCTGTGCCACCGGCAATGGTACATGTGGTACAGCCAGTTGATGTTGGGAACAAGTGGGAACCGTTGTATGAGCGGTTCAGGAAGCAACAGCCCCCGATATTTGAGGGAGGACCAGATCCACTGAAGGCTGAGCAGTGGATGACTATGATCACAACCATACTTGATTTTATGAGAGTGGAAGGACATGACAGGGTGGCCTGTGCCACTTATATGCTGACGGAGGATGCCCGAATCTGGTGGGAGGTGGCATCATAGACTAGGGATGTTGCTGCATTGACTTGGGAAGGGTTTAAGGACCTGTTTAATCAGAAGTATTATAATGTTGCCATCAAGGCAGCGAAAATGAATGAGTTCGTGGGGCTGGTTCAGGGCAGTATGACAGTTACAGAATATGCCTTGATGTTCGATAGACTTGCGAAGTTCGCACCAGATCTTGTGCCTACTGATGCAGCTAGGCAGGACAGATTTACCAGAGGGCTGAATGCTATGGTAGCCCGAGATGTAAGAATTACTACAGCTCCTGGAGGGACAACTTATGCCCAGGCTGTGGAGAAGGCTCTTACCGTTGAGGAAGCGGAGAATAGGATATGGAGGGAAAGTGCTGTGAGAAGGGAGGGCCGCAGGGCGGTGCCTCCATATTCTGGTTCTGGTAGGGGCGGAGGCCCTAGTGATTTGAAGAGGAAGACTCCTGATGCTCCGATCGCTCCTGGTCCTGATAGGAGGGGACGGGGTACTTAGGGTGGCCGTCAGGGAGGCGGTGATTCATGGAGGACTTATCTAGAGTGCACAAGGTGCAGAGGCGCCATCCGGGCGAGTGTCAGGCTAAGGCCTGCTATGTGTGCGGGGTGGTGGGACACCTCAGGAAGGATTGCCCGACAGTGAAGAAAGGAGAGACAGGAAAGGTGGATAGCCTAACTCTAGCTCGAGTGTTCACCCTGACGCAGGCGGAGGCCGAGGCTAGTCCCTTGATGGTGACAGGTCAGCTTTCTAGTGCTGGCATTCCTTTTACTGTGTTGATTGATTCTGGTGCTACGCATTCATTTGTATCTGATAAGGTGATTGATAGGCTGTGTAGACCTAGTGAGTATAGTGCTTCAGGGTTTGGGACTATATTGCCTACAGGAGAACTGGTAGTATCTAGGAGGTGGATTAGAGCATTGCCAGTGATAGTTGATGGTAGGGAGTTATCAGTAGATTTGATTGAGCTGAGTATGGAGGATTTTGATATGATTTTAGGTATGGATTGGCTGGTTAGATATGGAGCTACCATTGACTGTAGGAAGAAGATGGTGACTTTTGAGCCAGAGGGCGAGGATCCCTTTGTTTTTGTGGGAGCGGTGCATGGACCCCGCGTACCCAGAATATCTGCATTGAGAGCCAGAGACTTGTTGCAGGGTGGATGTATAGGTTTTCTGGCTAGTGTGGTGGATACCACCAGAGTTTCACCGGTAGGACCGAAGGAGACCAGATTGGTTTGCGAGTTCTTGGATGTGTTTCCTGAGGATTTTCCTGGGTTGCTGCCGCGTAGAGAGATTCAGTTTGTTATTGAGTTGGCACCGGGGACAGAGCCAGTGTCGAGGGCACCATATAGAATGGCACCGGCGGAACTGAAAGAATTAAAGATACAGCTGCAGGAGCTTCTGGATTTGGGGTTCATCAGACCTAGCTACTCGCCATGGGGTGCTCCAGTTTTGTTTGTTAAGAAGAAGGACGGGACTTTGAGGATGTGTATTGACTATCGAGAATTGAACAAGTTAACTATTAAGAATAAGTACCCCCTACCAAGGATTGATGACTTGTTCGAACAGCTGCAAGGTAAGACGGTGTTCTCAAAGATTGATCTTCGATCTGGTTATCACCAGCTGAGGATCAAGGATGAAGACATACCTAAGACGGCCTACTGAACGCGGTATGGGAACTATGAGTTCTTGGTCATGTCTTTTGGTTTGACCAATGCCCCAGCAGCCTTTATGGATCTAATGAACAGGGTGTTCAAGGATTTTCTAGATCAGTTCGTTATTGTCTTTATTGACGACATCTTGGTGTATTCCAGTTTAGAGGCAGAGCACGAGTTTCATCTTCGGCAGGTTCTTCAGAGGTTGAGGGAGCATTAGTTGTATGCTAAGTTTAAGAAGTGTGAGTTCTGGTTACCTGAAGTGACATTCCTTAGGCATATCGTAGGTGCAGATGGGATTAAGGTGGATCCCTCTAAGATAGAGGCAGTTAGAGATTGGCCGAGGCCACGGAATGCCTCGAAGGTGCGGAGTTTCCTTGGTCTGGCAGGTTATTATAGACGATTTGTAGAGGGCTTCTCGAAGATAGCGATGACAGAATTGACAAGAAAGAATATGAAGTTTATCTGGTCAGACAAGTGTGAAAATAGTTTCCAAGAGTTGAAGCGATGACTTATTACAGCGCCAGTGTTAAGTCTTCCTTCGGGGGAAGGAAAGTTTGTTGTTTATTGCGATGCATCGAGGTTGGGCTTAGGCTGTGTGTTGATGCAGAATGAGAAGGTTATAGCTTATGCATCACGATAGTTAAAGGAGTATGAGCAGTGGTATCCTACTCATGACTTAGAATTAGCAGCGGTGGTATTCGCACTGAAGATTTGGCGACATTATCTATATGGGGAGAAGTGCGAGGTGTACACTGACCATAAGAGCCTGAAGTATTTCTTTACACAAATGGATCTGAATATGAGACAGAGGCATTGGCTGGAGCTGGTAAAGGATTATGATTGCGATATTCTTTACCATCCGGGAAAACCCAATGTGGTGGCAGATGCATTGAGCCGCAGAGGTCCAGGTCAGTTGTATAGTTCTGTTCAGATTCAAGGGAGGTAGCTGATGAGATGGTTAGAGCAGGGATAGAGTTGGTGGTGGGCTGGTTGGCTAATATTACTCTGCAGTTGGCTCTGCTAGAGCGGATCAGAGAGGGGCAGTTGACAGATGCTCAGTTACAGAGGGTTAGAGAGGATGTCTTAGCGGGAGTAGCTAAGGACTATTCTGTTTCTGAGGTTGGTTTACTTCGGTATCATGGACGGATTTGTGTTCCAGCTGATGAGGGGATTAGACAAGAGATACTAGATGAGTCCCATACGACGACGTACTCACTTCATCCGGGTACCACGAAGATGTATCAGGATCTGGAGACTTTATATTGGTGGCCCCGGATGAAGAAGGATGTGGTAGAGTACGTTGCCAGATGCTTAACCTGTCAGCAGGTGAAAGCTGAGCATCAGCGACCAGCAGGGTTGCTTCAGCCTTTGGGTATTCCTGAATGGAAATGGGAGGACATTACCATGGATTTTGTGGGAGGCTTACCCAGGATAGTGGGACTTCATGACTCAGTGTGGGTGATAGTGGATAGATACACCAAGTCAGCCCATTTCCTTCCAGTGAGGTCAACATATACCGTGGATCAGTATGCTGAGTTGTATGTAAGGGAGATCGTCCGTCTCCATGGGGTTCCTAAGTCTATAGTGTCAGACTGGGATCCTATTTTCACTTCCAAGTTTTGGGGTGGTTTGTAGAAAGCTTTGGGGACTCAGTTGAAGTTCAGTACAACCTTTCATCCTCAGACTGATCGACAGTCTGAGAGGACGATCCAGGTATTGGAGGATATGCTCAGAGTGTGTGTGATTGATTTTGAGGGTTCGTGGAGTAAGTACCTTTCGTTGATTGAGTTCTCGTATAACAATAGTTATCCGTCAACGATTGGAGTGGCTCCCTATGAGATGTTATACGGGAGAAAGTGTAGATCACCCATTCATTGGGACGAGATGGGCGAGAGGAGATATTTGGGGCCAGATATGGTTCAGAGGACAAGTGAGGCCATAGAGAAGATCCGGGCTAGGATGCTCGCATCCCAGAGTAGACAGAAAAGCTACGCCGATCCTACGCGTAGGGATGTGGAGTTCCAAATTGGGGATCACGTCTTTCTCCGAGTTTCACCATTGCGAGGGGTGAGGAGGTTTGGAAAGAAGGGCAAGCTAAGCCCTAGATTCATTGGACCATTCGAGATCCTGGAAAGGATTGGTCAGGTGGCTTACAGGTTAGCTTTGTCGCCATTGTTGTCTGGAGTTCATGACGTGTTCCATATCTCCATGCTTCGGAAGTATGTCTCAGATGTGACTCATGTGTTGAGGTATGAAGATTTGGAGTTACAAGCAGATTTGGCTTATGAGGAGCAACCAGTTCAGATCTTGGATCAGAAAGATAAAGTATTGCAGAATAAGACGATTCCTCTAGTTAACGTGCTGTGGAGGAATAGTAAAGTCGAGGAGGCGACCTGGGAGCTTGAGACAGCGATGCGGGATCAGTATCCCGAGTTGTTAAGGTAAATTTTGAGAACGAAATTCTCATTAGGAGGGGATAGTTGTAACGACCCAAATTCACTAATAAGGCTTAAGGGCCTTGATCAGTGTGCCTGGAGGGCATAATGGGAATTATGTGTGACTTTAATGACTAAGATGCATGATTATGATTTAAAGCATGTTATATGACTATTTGAATATTTGAGATGCATGACTATGTGTATTAGTATGCATATGGGCCCTGATTAGGTTAGAGGGGCATCATCGTAATTTTGGCCATTATGGGCGTAACTGCTTTGATATATGTGATAATTGCCGAGACTACATTATTATGTGGATATATCTGTGATCTGTGACTCGAGACGATCCTAGTGAGCAAAGTAGCGAAAAAGTCATGGTAGGGATTTATACCCGGCTCGGGGAGAGCTCAGGGGTATAAACGGGAATTTAGTGAATATACTGGAGTCTATCTTGACATTGAGGAATAATATTGGTGATTAATTAGGTATCGGGAGTTAAGCGGGAAATATTAGAGACACTCGAGGAGTTAGCGGGAATTGGGGTAAAATGACTAAAATGCCCCTAAGTGGATTAAAGGGCTTAGACTTAATAGGGAGGGCATAATAGTCATTTGGCTTACAGGAGTTAAGTATTACCCAGGCTTTATGTTAGTGGAAATTATAGAGAAGTGTAGAAGTCTGAAAAAGAAGGAAAAGAAAGGGAGAAAAACAGAGAGAGTTCTCTAGGTCGGTTTATATTTCCTTCATCTGTTTCTTGAGGATTTCTGGAGTAAAGCTCAGAGGAGAGCTGGGATAAACTAAGCATCAAGGATTCCAACCTAGGATTGAGAAACTGGCAGAGGTTTAGCAAGAGTTCATCAACACTTGAGGTAAAACTTTAGAGTTCTTCAGTTTCTGTTTCTGGTTTTTGTGTGCTATGGTGTTTAAGTTGAATTGGATGGAAACTTTTGGGAATTCAGGCCTAAGGCTGAGGAGGAGCAAGCCAAGGAAGTCTAGAGGCACCTTGAGGTCAAAATTCCACCAAAGGTATAAACTCTTAACTCTAACTTGGTTGTTCAGCTGGTTTCTGCTGAGTTTTAGTGTTTAGGAGTGGTTATGGTGAATTTTGAGTTTGGGGATGCATGTGCTTGAGTTCTAGGTTTTTGGGGTGCTTGGGATGAGTGGAGTATGGTCATAAGGTTGTTTTCAAGGTTGGGAAAGATTTGGAAGAGTTTTGGTTGAGGTTGGTTCGAGGAAATCGCAGGAAGGGAAAACTGATGCTGGTTTGTCTGTGACTAGCGTTACAGCGCTAGCCTTTGGGCGCTGTAGCGCTAGGCCATGGTGCTGAGGGGATTTTGCTTCTGTTTGTAGCGCTGTAGCGCCCTCCCATGAGCGCTGTAGCGCTACCCTGTTTTCAGAAAGGGATTTTAGGGTTATTTGCAAGGGTTTTTGACCAAAGGTTTGGGGTTTGTTTCCACCACCTTGTTTGGTGGAACTAGGACTTCCCGGGGGCTTGGGATTGGCCCCGAGGCTAGGTTTTGGACTTGAGGTTCGATAATGACTTTGGCCTATGGTTGTGTTTAGGTGAGCGCTAGGGCTCGAGGGGGATCGTGCTCAAGGAGTTGGGAGATCAAAGCTAGTGAATTGAAAGGTAAGAAAACTGCACCTGGTTAAATGTTTGTGATGGGACTATGTACTCCCAATATTTGCATCGTGTCAATGATGGTATTACGCCATGGGACATGTAAAAGCGACCTAAGAGTGCCGTACATAGTATTTGCGCACAGGGCGCGACTTGTCCACTGGTAGCCGAGGACAGCTTAATGTTCACTGAGCTCGGTTTAAACGGGCCAGAGTCAGTGGGATAACGGAGGGAGCAGCCTGAGAGCGCTAGCCCTAGTTATCATTTGTGCAGTGATGTATGATATGAATTGATATGTTTAGCATGTCGAATACTTGATTATACTGAATGACTATATGGTTGAGATTATATGATGCAATGTGAGATATTGATTTGTCTGTTCATTGCTTATGCTCTGTTGTTGTGTTTTCTTGTTGGGCCTTGGCTCACGGGTGCTACGTGGTGCAGGTAAAGGCAAAGGCAAGCTGGACCAACCCTGAGATGGAGGGTCGCAGGGTGGAATGTACATAGCCAGCTGTTCGATCGCCATGGTCGAGGAGTGGGTCAGGACAGGGATTACCTAATTGTCTATTTTGCTTTAATATGGCCTGATATTGTATATAAACCTTGTGTCTTTTGTAAACAGTCTTTAAACTTAATATTTTTTGGGATCCCGTGTAAACAGATGATGCTTCTTAATGAAAATGTGGCTTTTGAGACCAAATTTTTTTTAACCCTAGTTCCTTTATAGTTTCGAGGACACGCTTTCAATTAAATGACTTGATTAGCAAGTCTGGCACTTTACAAACACACAGTGTAACGGTCTTGGCTATCCAGGGCGTTACAATAGCAATGTCAGAAAAATGTGTGGACAGAATTAACCGAGCGCTTACAAAATACATCAACTCACACGCCATTCGTTTCAATTGAGTCCTATACATATGCTTTGGCTCATCATGAGTATAAGTAACTCTAGCTCCAGGACAACCGATATACCCCGCAAACTCTACATAATCAATCTACGTGTGTAAAAATGCTCTAAACTCATTTTTCTCCTCCATATAATTTAGAAGGTCATAAAAATTATTAAAAGCAGCTGCACTACCGACACCTTCTTCCCCCTCACAAAACATTTATTATTCTCTTCCTACAACCAATTGGCATAAAACTCATAAACCAAAGAATCATTTTGTTTTTTTTTATTTGCCTACCATTAACCAATGATTGCCAACCTCTATCTTGCAAGAAAACACAAATGGGCTCATAATTCACAACAATATGGCTCATTTTGATAATCCATTTCGCGTTCGGGAATCAAAGTCCTTCTACTTAAATGCTCATAGCGCTCTTGAGCCTCTTTAGTGATGAATCTTGATCTATCATAAGAGGCCGACCCCCTTGAAGACGAAGCACCACCACTAACTGTAACGACCCAAATCTACTAATAGGGCTCAAGGGCCTTGATTAGTGTGTCGGGAGGGCATAACTCTATTATATGTGATTTAATGATTAAAAGCATGTTATATGATTATTTGGATATCTGTGATGCATGACTATGTGTATTAGTATGCATGTAGGCCCTGATTAGGTTAAAAGGGCATATTCGTAATTTTGGCCCATTGAGGGCATAACTGTATATATCTATGATAAATTGTTGAGACCACATTATTATGTGGATATATTTGTAACTTGTGACTCGAGGCAATCCTAGTGAGCGGTTTGGTGAAAAAGTCACAACGGGATTTTTAAACCCGGCTCGGGGCGAGCCTGGGGGTATTTCTAGGAATTTAGGAAATATATTGGAGTCTATTTTGATATTGAGGAATATAATTGGTGATTAGTTAGGTTTCGGGAAGCAAGCGGTAAATATTAGAGACATTCGAGGAATTAGCGGGAATTGGGTGTAATGACTAAAATGCCCTTAGGAGGTTTAAAAGCTTAGTTTTAAGTGGGAGGGAAAATTGGTCATTTGTGTTAAAAGCAGGGATAAGTATTATAATGCTTTATGCCTTAGTGGAATGTGTAGAAAGTGGTAGAAGTCTGAAGGGAAAAGAAAAGAAAAGGGAAAGGAAAAGAAGGAGAAAAGGAAAAAAAAGGGAAAACAGGGCATTACTTCCTCATGCGGTTTGGGATTTCTTCTTCAATCCTTGGGAAATTTTTGAACTGTGACTCATGGAGAGTTTGGGCAGGAGCTTGAGGCTTAGGTCCTTGGTTTGGCTTGAGGAGTTAGCAAGGGTAGTTCATCCATTTGAGGTAAGTTTCTAGGTTCCTCGCTTGTGTTCTTGGTTTTGGCTGAGATGGTTTCTAAACTGAGTTTCTGTGGGAATTCTAGGGAATTAAGCCTAAGATTTTGAGGAGGTGAAGGCTAAGGAAGTGTGGAGGATAACCTAGGCAGAATTCATCCATCAAAGGTAAGAAATTCTGGCTTAAAGTTCTGTTACTTCTGTTGTTCTGATTGAGTTTTTGAGCTCTAAGCTCAGCCATGGTGATTTTTGTATTTTCGAGTGCATGTGAGTGAATTTTATATGGTTAGGTCATTTGGGGTGAGTTGGAGATGTTGTGAGGTTTGTTTTGAAATTTGGTTGAGGTTTTGTTGAGTTTTGGAAAGGTTTGGGTAGGGGAAATTCGAGGGAAGAAAATATGTGTTGGGTTGTGTTGTGACTAGCGTTGTAGCGCTAGTCATTGGGAGCTACAACACTAGGCTCTGAAGTTCCAGAGCTTTTTGGCTCTACTTGTAGCTCTATAGCGCTCTCCTTAGGGTGCTGTAGCGCTACCCTGTTCCCAGAAGGGAATTTTTGGGTTATTTCTTAGGGTTTTTGCCTAGGGCTTGGGGTTTGATTCCACCACCCCGTTTGGTGGAATTAGGGCTTCCCGAGGGCTCGGGATTGGTCCCGAGGCTAGGTTTTGATTTAAAGTTTGGCGTGGTTCTAACTTGTGATCGTGACTAGGTGTACGCTAGGGCTCAGACGTGATCGTGCTTGAGGGTTGAATTGAACAAAGCTATCGGAATCTAAAGGTAAGAAACTTCACCCGGTTACGTGTTAATGATGGGACTAAGAGCTCCCTATACATGAATTGTGTCATAGATTGTATTATGCCATGGGACATGTGATGATCGGCCTAAGAGTGCCGGAATCAATATTTGCACACAGGGCGCGACTCAACCACTGGTAGCTGAGGACAACTTAATAATCACTGAGCTCGGTTTAAGTGAGCTGGAGTCAGTGGGATAAATAGAGGGTGCGGCCTAAGGGGGTTAACCCTGGTTCTCATATGTGATTTGGTTATTATTATGAAATAATGTGCTTGGTATGTTGAATACTTGATTATTGTGAATACTTGGATTATTGAGTATATGAATATACTGTATGAGTTATCTGGTTGTTTTGTTAGATAATTATGCTCTGCTATTGTATTTTCTTGCTGGGCTTGGCTCATGGGTGCTATGTGGTGCAGGTAAAGGCAAAGGCAAAGTGGACTAGTCTTGAGATGGAGAGCTTTGGGGCTGAATATACATAGTCAGTCGATCGGCCGCCACAGCCGAGGAGTGGTATAGGACGAGAAAAGCCTAATTTTCTGTTTTTCCTTAGAGTGGCTAGTAATTGTATTTTAATCCTGAAATTTTGTAAGCTGTCTTTTAACTTTACTATTTCTGGGATCCCATGTAAAGAAAATGTTTGATTATAAGAAATGAAAATTTTGAGACCAAAATCTTTTAACCCTAGTTCAACTGTAGTTTCAGTAACACATTTCTAACTAAATGACTTGATTAGTAAGTCTTGCACCTTTATAAACACACAGTGTAACGGTCTTGGCTATCTAGAGCGTTACAACTTGGTATCAGAGCGTCCTAGGTTTAAGGGTTCCTGAAGACTGGATGGATATGTACATTCGCCACGAAAGACAAGCTCGACTCAGGGTTTGGTAATTGTGCATATATGTTTATATGCTTAAATGATTAGAATGGAATATGACAGTTGATATTTGCTTGATTAATAGGGAGCACCAGTTGTACGCCAAGTTTAAGAAACGTGAATTTTGGCTACCAGAAGTGACATTCCTTGGACATAATGTTCATGCATATGGGATTAAGGTGGATCCATCTAAGGTGGAGGCAGTTAGGGATTGGCCGAGGCCAAGGAACGCCTCGGAGGTGAAGAGTTTTCTTGGTCTAGCGGGTTACTATAGACGGTTTGTGGAAGGCTTCTCGAAGAAAGCGACACCGATGACAGAGTTGACATGGAAGAATATGAAGTTTATCTGGTCAGACAAGTGTGAGAACAGTTTCCAAGAGTTGAAGCGACGACTTATTACCGCGCCTGTGTTGAGTCTTCCTTCGGGGGAAGAGAAGTTTATTGTTTACTGCGATGCGTCGAGGTTGGGTTTAGGCTGTGTGTTGGTGCAGAAGAGAAGGTCATAGCTTATGTGTCATGACAGCTGAAGGAGTATGAGCAGCGATATCCTACCCATGATTTGGAGTTAGCAGCAGTGGTATTCGCACTGAAGGTTTGGCGACATTAACTATATGGGAGAAGTACGAGATATACACCGATCACAAGAGCTTGAAGTACTTCTTCACATAGAAGGACCTGAACATGAGGCAGAGATGTTGGCTAGAATTGGTGAAAAACTATGATTGTGATATTCTTTACCATCCAGGGAAAGCCAATGTAGTGGTAGATGCATTGAGTCAGAGAGGCCTAGGTCAGTTATATAGTTCCACCCAGATCTCGAGAGAGTTAGATGATGAGATGGTTAGAGTGGGGATAGAATTGATGGTGGGCCGGTTGGCCAATATTACTCTGCAGTCAATCCTGCTAGAGCGGATTAAAGAAGGGAAATTGGTGGACGCTCAGTTACAGGAGGTTAAAGAGAATGTCTTAGCAGGAGTAGCTAAGGACTATTCTATTTTCGAGGTTAGTTTGCTTCGGATCAAGGACGGATTTGTGCTCTAGCTGATGAGGGGATCAAACGAGAGATACTGGATGAGTCACATATGACGCCATACTCACTTCATCCGGGTACTACGAAGATGTACCAGGATCTACGAACGTTATATTGGTGGCCCAGGATGAAGAAGAATCTGGTAGAGTATGTAGCTAGATGTTTAACCTGTCAGTAGGTGAAAGCTGAGCATCAACGACCGGCACGGTTACTTCAGCCTTTGGGTATTCCCGAGTGGAAATGGGAGGATATTACGATGGATTTTGTGGGAGGTTTACCCAGAACAGTAGGGCTTCATGACTCGGTGTGGGTGATAGTGGATAGATACACCAAATCAGCCCATTTTATTCGAATGAGGTTGACATATACTGTGGATCAGTATGCAGAGTTGTATGTGAGGGAGATCATACTTCTCCATGGGGTTCCTAAGTCTATAGTGCTAGACCGGGATCCTATCTTTACCTCCAAGTTTTGGGGTAGTTTGTAGAAGGCTATGGGGACTCAGTTGAAGTTCAGCACAGCCTTTCATCCTTAGACTGATGGACAGTCTGAGAGGACGATTCAGGTGTTGGAGGATATGTTTAGAGCGTGTGTGATCGACATTGAGGGATCATGGAGTAAGTATCTCCCGTTGATTGAATTTTCATATAACAATAGCTACCAGTCAACGATTGGAGTGGATCCCTATGAGATGTTATATGGGAGGAAATGTAGGTCACCCATTCATTGGGATGAGATGGGTGAGAGGAAGTATTTGGGGCCAGATATGGTTCAGAGGACAAATGAAGCTATAGAGAAGATCCGAGCTAGGATGCTCGCCTCACAGAGCAGACAGAAGAGCTACGCAGATCCCAAGTGTAGAGACGTGGAGTTCCAGGCTGGGGATCACGTATTTCTCCGAGTTTCACCATTGCGAGGGGTGAAGAAGTTAAAAAAAAAAGGGCAAGCTAAGCCCTAGATTCATTGGCCCATTTGAGATCCTGAAAAGGATTGGTTAGGTGGCTTATAGATTAGCTTTGCCACCATCGTTGACTGGAGTTCATGACGTATTCCATGTTTCTATGCTCTGGAAGTACATCTCAGATGTAACTCATGTGTTGAGGTATGAAGATTTGGAGTTACAGACATATTTAGCTTATGAGGAGCAACCGGTTCAGATTTTGGATCGAAAAGATAAAGTACTGTGGAATAAAATGATTCCTCTTGTTAAGGTGTTATGGAGGAATAGTGCGGTTGAGGAGGCAACCTGGGAGCTTGAGACAGTGATACGGGATCAGTAACCCGAGTTGTTGAGGTAAATTTCGAGGACGAAATTCTCATTAGGAGGGGATAGTTGTAACGACCTAAATCTACTAATAGGGCTTAAGGGCCTTGATTAGTGTGCCGCGAGGGCATAACTCTATTATATGTGATTTAATGATTAAAAGCATGTTATATGATTATTTGGATATCTGTGATGCATGACTATGTGTATTAGTATGCATGTAGGCCCTGATAAGGTTAGAAGGACATATTCGTAATTTTGGCCCATTGAGGGCATAACTGTATATATCTGTGATAAATTGTTGAGACCACATTATTATGTGGATATATTTGTAACCTGCGACTCGAGGCGATCCTAGTGAGCGGTTTGGCGAAAAAGTAACGGTGGGATTTTTAAACCCAGCTCGGGGCGAGCCTGGGGGTATTTCTAGGAATTTAGGAAATATATTGGAGTCTATTTTGATATTGAGGAATATAATTGGTGATTAGTTAGGTTTCGGGAAGCAAGCGGTAAATATTAGAGACATTCGAGGAATTAGCGGGAATTGGGTGTAATGACTAAAATGCCCTTAGGAGGTTTAAAAGCTTAGTTTTAAATGGGATGGCAAATTGGTCATTTGAGTTAAAAGCAGGGATAAGTATTATAATGCTTTATGCCTTAGTGGAATGTGTAGAAAGTGGTAGAAGTCTGAAGGGAAAAGAAAAGAAAAGGGAAAGGAAAAGAAGGAGAAAAGGAAAAAAAGGGAAAACAGGGCATTACTTCCTCATGCGGTTTGGGATTTCTTCTTCAATCCTTGGGATCTTTTGGAGCTGTGACTCAGGGAGAGTTTGGGCAGGAGCTTGAGGCTAAGGTCCTTGGTTTGGCTTGAGGAGTTAGCAAGGGTAGTTCATCCATTTGAGGTAAGTTTCTAGGTTCCTCTCTCGTGTTCTTGGTTTTGGCTGAGATGGTTTCTAAACTGAGTTTCTGTGGGAATTCTAGGGAATTAAGCCTAAGAGTTTGAGGAGGTGAAGGCTAAGGAAGTGTGGAGGATAACCTAGGCTGAATTCATCCATCAAAGGTAAGAAATTCTAGCTTAAAGTTCTATAACTTCTATTGTTCTGATTGAGTTTTTGAGCTCCAAGCTCAGCCATGGTGATTTTTTTATTTTGGGGTGCATGTGAGTGAATTTTATATGGTTAGGTCATTTGGGGTGAGTTGGAGATGTTGGGAGGTTTGTTTTGAAGTTTGGTTGAGGTTTGGTTGAGTTTTGGAAAGGTTTGGCTCGGGGAAATTCGAGGGATGAAAATATGTGTTGGGCTGTGCTATGACTAGCGCTGCATCGCTAGTCATTGGGTGCTATAGCACTAGGCCCTGAAGTTCCAGAGCTTTTTGGCTCTGCTTGTAGTGCTATAGCGCTCTCCTTAGGGCGTTGTAGCGCTACCCTGTTCCCAGAAGGGGATTTTTGGGTTATTTCTTAGGGTTTTTGCCCGGGGGCTTGGGGTTTGATTCCACCACCCCATTTGGTGGAATTAGGGCTTCCCGAGGGCTCATGATTGGTCCCGAGGCTAGGTTTTGGATTTGAAGTTTGGTGTGGTTCTAACTTGTGACCGTGACTAGGTGTACGCTTGAGCTCAGACGGGATCGTGATTGAGGGTTGAATTGAACAAAGCTATTGAAATCTAAAGGTAAGAAACTGCACCCGGTTATGTGTTAATGATGGGACTAAGAGCTCCCTATACATGAATTGTGTCATAGATGGTATTATGCCATGGGACATGTGATGATCGGCCTAAGAGTGCCGGAATCAATATTTGCGCACAAGGCGCGGCTCGGCCACTGGTAGCTGAGGACAGCTTAATATTCACTGAGCTCTGTTTAAGCGGACCGGAGTCAGTGAGATAAATAGAGGGTGCGGCCTAAGGGCGTTAATCGTAGTTATCATATATGATTTGGTTATTAGTATGAAATGATTTGCTTGGTATGTTGAATACTTGATTATTGTGAATACTTGGACCGTTGAGTATATGAATATACATTATGAGTTATCTGGTTGTTTTGTTAGATAATTATGCTCTGCTATTGTGTTTTCTTGCTGGGCCTTGGCTCACTGGTGCTACGTAGTGCAGGTAAAGGCAAAGGCAAAGGCAAAGTGGACCAGTCCTAAGATGGAGAGCTTTGGGGCTGAATGTACATAGTCAGCCGATCAGCTGCCACAACCGAGGAGTGGTACAGGACGAGAAAAGCCTAATTGTCTATTTTGCCTTAGAGTGGCTAGTGATTGTATTTTAATCCTGAAATTTTGTAAACTGTCTTTTAACTTTACTACTTCTGGGATCTCATGTAAAGAAAATGTTTGATTATAAGAAATGAAACTTTTGAGACCAAAATCTTGTAACCTTAGTTCAATTGTAGTTTCAGTAACACGTTTCTAACTAAATAACTTGATTAGCCAGTCTTGCACCTTTATAAACACATAGTGTAATGGTCTTGGCTGTCCAGGGTGTTACAGTAACTCTTTTCAGTCCCATCCTTCTCTTAACACTTAAATTCTACAAAATTTTTTACAGCACCTCCCCTTGTTTTTTTTTTTCACTTTCCCAAATCAACAAAACACCAAAAATCTCACAAATAAGCTTCTCAAACTAACACTCAACACCCAATTAGACAATAAACCCTTAATCACCCAATTCACAATAATATACTGCCAAAAACACTAAAAATATTAAGAGATTAAGAGAGAAATAATTACCCACAATGAAAAATTGATGAAAGATATTCCAAATTCCTCAAGCTTTCCACAAATTGCACAATATCCCCCAAAATTCAAAATTAGGGTTTATGAATGGTCAGAATGAAATTTATAGGATATTTAATCTAAAGTAATGGTGGAAAAATGTTTGAATTAAGGTTATATGAAGATTATTAGAGGTTTTATGGAGATATTTTATGGGTTGGCCTGAAAGAATGGTGTATTATAGATACGAAGTTTGGAATGTGTAGAGAAAAAATGATGAAGTGAAGGGAAAACACAAAAAAATAGGGGTTATAACAATTTTGCGAATAAGCACTGAGGCCCTTAAGGAGTATCGTCGTGACCCGTGTCAAAGTCTGGGTTGAATACATTGAATACTACTTCATCACCTTGCACTCTCAACCTTAATTATCCTTTATGCACATCTATTATAGCTTGCTCTATTGCTAAAAATGGTCTCCCCAAAATAATTGGGACATTCTCATCCTCCTCCATATCAAGAATAATAAAATTCGTCCGAAAATAAACTTATCTACTTTTACCAGCACATCTTCTATAATACCTCTTGGGTGTTTGACTGATCTATCTGCCAGTTGTAATGTGACAGTCAAGGGCCTCACTTCTTCCAATCGAAGTCTGCAAAATACAAACAATGACATCAAATTTATACTTTTCCCCAGATCACACAATGCATGCTTGTATTCAAAGTCCCCAATGGTGCATGGTATAGTAAAACTACTAGGATCTCTTACCTCTGCAAGAGCTTCCTTTGCAAAATAACACTACACTCTTTAGTCAATGCTACAGTTTCATAATCTCCCATCTTCCTTTTGTTAGACAGGATCTCCTTCATAAACTTTACATATCTAGGCATATGTTCCAATGATTCAGAAAAGGTATGTTAATGTGTAGCTTCTTGAACACCTCTAAAAACTTCACAAACTATCTATCTAAATTCTGCTTACGGAGTCTTTGTAGATAAAGAATATTTATAAGATGATCAATGCTCACTGGTGTTAGCACTTCTTTCTCTGCTAAGCCCTTAGTAACATTCTCTTCATTAGAATCATTCTTTGCTATGCCTTGCTCCTTTTTCTCTTGACTTATCTCCCCTAACTGAGTTCTCTTCGGCTCCTCGTACTGTGTTTCACTTCTCAAGATGATGGCTTGACACTGTTCTTTAGGATTCATCTTATTAGTGCTAGGAAAATTTCCATGAGCTCTATTTGTCATTAGATTGGCCAACTTCCCTATTTGTGTCTCTAAATTCCTTATAGATGCCCTTGTCTCTTTCATGAATTAGTTCAATGCACCAGGTTGTGGTTCAAGTTGTGTCATGGGAATTTGGTTGTTGTGGAGGCCTATTTTCTGATTGATAAAAGCTAGGTTGAGGTTGTTGATAGGATTGTTGAGTGGGTTGATTATTTTTCCAACAGAAATTTGGATGGTTCTTCCAACCTTTGTTGTATGACATGGAATAAGGGTTATTGTTTTGTCTTTGGTAATTTTCTATGGCTTGCACTTCTTCCATGAGCATGTTATTCATATCTAGGACAGGGCACTAATTCAGTGGATGACCGCTACCACATCTTTCGCATAAATTTTGTACTTGCATGGCTTGGGATGGAAGATTGGTCTGTTGTAATTGTTTTGTTAATGCGGCCACTTGTGCTGTAAGCATGGAAATAACATCTAGTTAAATCATACCAGCCACCTTCTTTGGCCATCCCCTTTTAGTTGGCCACTGGTAATTATTCATTGCCATCTCCTCTAGCAATTCATACGCTTCATTAGCACTTTTTCTCATGAACGTACCTCCGGTTGCAACATCTATTATGGTGATTAGTACCATCCAACCCATTATAAAATTTATTGATTAACATCCACTTCTATATACCATGGTGTGGGCACTTCCTCAACAACTCTTTAAATCTTTTCCATGCATCATACAATGATTCCCCTTCCATCTGGTAGAAATTATTAATTTCCCCTCTCAACTTTGCAGCTTTGGCTGGAGGGAAAAACTTTGCTTAGAACTTTTGGGCTAACTCCTCCCATGTTGTGATAGAATTAGCTTGCATCAAAATTAGCCAACTCTTCGGTCTCATAGAGAGAATGGGGATAATCTAAGTCTAATTGCATCGTCACTCACCCCATTCATCTTAAACGTTGCACATAGCTCCAAGAAATTGGCTGTGTGCAAATTAGAATCTTCTGTGAGCAACCCCCTAAAATGAACAGTAGACTGAACCATTTGTAATATTGGTGGCTTGATTTAAAAAATATTTGCAGCAATAGTGAGGTTTCTGATGCATGAATGCACTCCTGTGGCAGTAGGAAGTACATAGTCTCTAAGCGTCCTTGGTCCTCGTTCCACTGGGATTCTACAATATTTGGGATATTATTAACAAATGCAGCATTATTTGCTGCATTTCCTTGATTCTCAGCCATGGAAAAATCCAACCTTTTCTTTATCTTTCGATTTTTAATAGCACCTTCTTTCTATTTCAAGATCTACCGGTATGAGTTCCTTTTGTCTACTTTGTCGCATATACCAATAATTCATGAAACACAATACAACCACAAACTAAATGAGTACTAGAAATAAAAACCAATTAAGAATAAAAATAAATTATATAGATATTAATAATACAGTCCCCGGCAACGACGCCAAAAACTTGTTGTGGTATTTTTGAACTACGCAAGTGCACGCAATCGTAACAAGTAATAAATAAGTAAGTAAAGTATTATTCCCACAAGGACTGCTACTAATTACAAAAACTTAATTTTTTATTCTAATTGATTGACAATTAATAGATTCTTAATTTATAAATCTAAACTCTAAAATAAAGAAATAGAACAATGGAGAACTCAAAACTAACCATTAATTCAATGGATTAAGAATTAGGGTTATTAGTTTTAACAACTATCCATCTATTCTTCTCTAATGCGAATTTTGGAATTCATATCTCTAGTGTGATAGCATATTAGAATTATAAATTATATTCTTACTAAGACTTATAATTCTCTACAATAAGCAATCTTCTACATCTTTGTAGTAAACTAACATAATGCAGGCATTAAGCATGTAATCCCAAAGCTACACAGATCATACATGTACTCTCGTCCAATATAAATCTATGGTTATTTGACTATAGCATAATTATCGTTCACTTCTCAAATCTCAGGTTAAAATCATATAGATTATGCAATTAGTGGCCAATTAATCACAAGCATTAAATACAAGACAAATAATTCATCCTATTGATAGGAAAATCTTAAATAATTAATTAGATAATCATAAAGTTTCAATTGAATCCATTAACACCCTAAATCAGAAATTAGTTCATGTTGAACATAATAGAATCCATAAAACCAAATATCAACATCACTAATCTAGAAAGTAAAAGTAAATAATGAAATAGAATGATAAACTCGTTGATCTCCAAGCCTTTGCCTCCTCAGTGTGCTCTTTGAGTCTCTCATTAGGGTTCTTTTTCAGAAATCGTCATAATGATGATTAAATTGTAATCTGTGCATTGAATGTGAAATTTTACTTTTGCCCCTGCGTAAAATGCCCTATTATGCAAATTGACCACTCAGGCCCCGCGACCCGTGTCCAAAAACTGGAATGCGCCTCGTCTGTGACTTGTAACATCCCAATTACCTAATAAGGCTTAGGGCCTTGATTAGGGGCCAGGATGGCAAATTATGGAAAAGTATGTGTTTATGTGATATATATATATGCATATCATTATAAGAATACGTGAGTTATAGTATGATATGACTAGATAAGCAAGTTTAGGTGTATTAAATATGCATGTGGGCCGTTTCATATAAAAAGGGCAATTTTCATAATTTGGCTCGTTACAAGTATATTTGGAGTATATGTGAATATATGTGATATATGTGTGGGACCACATTATTATGTGGATATATTTGGGTTACTCGGCACGAGGCGATCCTAGGGAGCAAGTTAGCAAGAAGTCACAACGGGATGAATACTTGACTTGGGGTGAGTCAAGGGGTATTTTTGGTATTTAGTACATTTCCGGATATTGGGTAATGGGAATAAATATTCAAGGATATATTTGGAGTTAGCGAGATTAGGAGGGAATTATGGGGATTTTGACAATTTTTCCTTCGTGGATGTTTTTGGGTACCTCTAGCCTTGGGATTCACTAAGTAACTTCTCATAATCGTATAGCTCACAAAAATATTTCATTCTCTCTCCCGTTCTCTCCTTTAAGCTCATTAGCGTTTTCGAAGGAAACTCGAGTTTTAGAACTCGAATTTAAGCTTGGTTAGAGTCATATCGATTCTAGGGAAGATTAGAAGCATGATAGCCATGGGATTTAGCTGGAAATAGATTTAACAGAGGTAATTCAAGCTCCTAAACTTCTAAGTTTTGTTTTCTTAAAGTTTCTTAAGTTTGATTGAATTTTATAGTTTGAAAAGTTTTTGATCCATTTGTAAGTTGGGTTTTGTTGCCTAGGATGTACTGATGATGTTCTGGGATTGAATTACGAGTTTGGGTACTGTTTGGATAGGCTTTTGGAGGGATTTGGCTTGAAGAAAATGGACAAAAAATTGAGTTTTCATGCTAAGTCGCGTCCTTGTTGTTGGGGCACTGCGACTCTCATGAACAGGAAGAAGAAGGAGGTGTTGAACCTCCATTTGAGCAGCGACGCTTATTGGGGTGCGCCGTGACACGTGTGTTCAGAGTAGAGCCTTTGGGCTTTCTGACTTGGGGCAAGTTGCGACTATTTTGTTTGGGTTGCGACGCTCTAGCGGTTTTTGAGCTCCAAGGAGGATTTGAGTGTGGGAACTCAAACCTAAGGGCTCGGGATCGATCCTACTACTCGGTTTAGTAGAATTCAAATTCTTGGAGGCTAGGACTCGATTCGATTCTAGGGAAGATAAGAAGCTTGATAGCCATGAGATTTAGCTGGAAATAGATTTAACAGAGGTAATTCAAGCTCCTAAACTTCTAAGTTTTGTTTTCTTAAAATTGCTTAAGTTTGATTGAATTTTATAGTTTGAAAAGTTTTTGATCCTTTTGTAAGTTGGGTTTTGTGCCTGGGATGTACTGATGATGCTCTGGGATTGAATTACGAGTTTGGGTACTATTTGGATAGGTTTTAAGAGGGATTTCGCTGAAGAAAAATGGAGGAAAAATTGAGTTTTTAGGTTGACCCGCGTCCTTGTTCTTGGGGCGCTGTGGCTCTCATGAACAACAAGAAGAAGGAGGTGTTAAACCTACATTTGAGCAGCGACGGTTGTTGGGGCGCGCCGCGGTGCGTGTGTTCACAGTAGAGCCCTTGGGCTTTCTGACTTGGGGCAGGTCGCGACTCTTTTGTTTGGTCTGCGACGCTTAAGGGGTTTTTGAGCTCCAAGGAGGTTTTGAGTGGGGTAACTCAAACCTAAGGGCTCGGGATCGATCCTACTACTCGGTTTAGTAGAATTCGAATTCCTGGAGGCTAGGACTCGGTCCGGAAGCCTTTATTTGCTCATAATTGACAAGACTCTATACTTGGTTGTGACTAGGTTATCGTTAGGGGTTTAGAACCAGGATTGTGCTCGATGGTCGTTCATTCTTAACCTTTGCTTGGAGCAAAGATAAGAAAAATACACCCAATATGTGATGTACATGATTAGGGCTTGATCCGAATGTTGAATATATATTTGATTAGGGCTTGGACCTCTAAGAATGTGCATGATTATGATTATGCGTATGATTGTTGATAAAGCATGTTGAATGCTCTGTATCTGGATATTTGATATATGATATATGCTTGTCTGCATTATCTGATTTAAAAGACTTGGCTTATAAGTCAAGAACGGCAATGGCAAGCTGAGCAATGGTCGAAAACATTGATTCATAAGTCAAGGGCGGCAATAGCGCGCCAAGCGTTGGTCAAAATGGTTAGGCCTAATTAGGAGCGTATCATGCGCTTGTTCGACCCTGTAGCACACCAATTTTTTTTATTATTTTATTAATTTTGTGCTTTGTTTTATTTAATTGTTAAGCGTGATGAATTTTATTATTTGAATTTTTTGGTAGAAATCGTGTGAATTTAATTGTTATTTGTTTTATTTATTTTATTAATTTAATTTGGGAATAAAATGAGTTTTGCTTGAATGCACCAAGGTGCATGGTAAGTGGAGATGCACCTTAGTAATTGGGTGTGTGCATGGTTGCATGGTGTGCATGCAATAGATTTTCTACACATCATTTTCATTTTATTGGTTTATTTTATTTAATTAAAAAGAAGAAAAATAAAAAATAAAAAAAGAGGACAGGAGAAAGGTGGACGACAATAGAGTGGGAAAGGGAAGGATTTTATTCCCATTTTTTTTCAATCAAATAGATTAAATTGGAAGACCATAGCTATTTTGGGTAAGGGGATTGTTGACATTTATCTATTTATTTATTATTTTTATTATAATTGATTTTATGCTTAATTAGAAGAAATGGTTTGGGAAACTTACCCACTTCCCATTAGGCTATTATTTCCTAGGTTAGGTTAAAAGGGAAAGAAAGAGAGGAAGTGGCCATTTGTGCATTGGTGACTGTCGGCCATAGTGAGAGAAAAAGAGAGAGTGAGCGTGAGGGCTAGAGAGAGAAAGAGAAGAAGGAGGAGAAGAAGAAGAGAAAGGAGATTCAATCCTAGGGTATCTCTCCTTGTAGTTGTGGTTTCTAAAATCTCTCTTCTTTTGTGTTCTTATGTTTTGATAAGTGTTCTTGGTTGTTGTTGTTGGTTTTCTTCTTTTCTTCATGTGGGTTTCGAAACCCTAAGCTTGAACAAGGGGTGGCTATAATTTGGGGTGTTGGTCACTTTTGTGTTCTTGATTCGACAATCAGGAGAGGTAATGAAATCTTTAGCCCTATTGTTATTATGATCTCTTGGGTTATATGGATTGATTGTTATTTTTATTTTGAGATGAAGGATTGTATTATTTGATGTATGAAGGATTTTGGCCTAGGCATGTGGCTTTATAATTTTATGGGGTTTTGGTTTATGGCATCATTGTATTGTTGTTCATGGGAAAATCTTGTTATGATTAAACTATGGAAGGGTTTTGTTTTTATTTGTATGAGATAAGATTTGATGGTATGTTTTGGTTGGTTTGAAAGAGTTCTACATAAAAGCATGAGGGATTTGGTTGTTTTTGGCTAGGGGAGTTTCAACCTAGGGGTGATGCTGAAACATGCTTAGTTTCATCTTATGTTTTAATGCCAATGTAATCTTAGAAACATGATAGGTTTGTAAGATTTTAAATGGGTCCCTTTAATGATGTTAATAGATGCATCTTAGGGCTTAAGTGTTGTCTTGATCTATTTCATGCTAATGTAATTCTCCCCAATATTTTGTAAACATGAAATGTGAATGATGAGGTTTCGGCCATATGTATGATGCATGATGTGTTGTTTTTATTTTTGTGTCACTTATGCATATTAAGAACATGCTAGGTTAATTGGTTAAATGAATGGTTTGTCTTGAATCTTTTATAAATTTATATATTATTAATTTCATGAAGATTATGGATTGAGTTTTGAGAAGCATGATTTAAAATGAATTTTATGATGAATTATGATTGCTGATTTTTGTGTATAATTGGTGAGTAAATTTGTAAAACAATGATTTGCATGCATAAGTGATGTCCCAAATGATGTGTTGATTTTATGTAAATAAAAGGGTATTTCAAAATCACATTTAAATGATATTTTTACTCAATTAATACCTACAGTTTTTTATATATATTTTATGAAGAAAATATAATTTTTAATCCATGTTTATGATTTTTGAGTGATTAAAATAGTTGCTGGAAGTTTTGGTTAAAAATAAAAAATGTCTTTTAAATGAAAGAAATAATGTATGCATATTGAAATAAATTACTACCCTAAATTATGTATATGCTAAATTGAAAATTTTAAAATGTAACCATGAATTTTCACATTATTATTAAGTGCGGTTTTCTTTATTTTTAATGAGAAAATGTTTGAATTTAAATTCACTTTTGATTTTTAAACAAATAAATAGTTGCTGAAAGTTTATGTTATTAAGTTAAAATAATTATTTTTTTAAAGTAATGGGTTTACACTACATAATTTAAGTCTTAAATAATACAAGTGAAAATATTTTTTTTCACGCTTAAATATTATATTTTCTCACACTTAATTTTGTAATTTTGTTAATTTAAAAGAAAATGTTATTTTCTAAAGGAAACATGAAATTTTTATAAGTACTTCTAAATAACTACAAGTTTTGTTGTTTCTAAGCAGTTTAAAATAATAAATGTAAATATTATTTTATGAGGAATTTAAGAGGTTAAATGAATTAGTTTAATCGACTTTGAGACTTAAACAAGTAATGGAAAAAATAATATATTGCTGAATTTTACTTGAAAAGATTAGAAATGAGCATGTAGAAATTATCGTTTTAAACGTCACTTTTAAACAACGCTCCCATGTGCATGTCGCATGCAAATACACTTTTACGTTCAAATATATGCCTATTATTTAAACATATAATTTTTACTTTGTAACCATGCATGGAAAATAGGTAGAATTGACATTATTCTATTGTGATTTTATGTGAAAAATGTGCATGTTGAGAATTTATGAACAATTTTCACCATGTGTGCATGGCCCATGCACACATGGGGTATATGTGTTGGGCACAAGAAATCTCATATGATTATAAAAACAACTATTTGATTATGATTATAGGCTCGTTGTGAAGCTTTTCCCATTTTTTCTTTGCTCGGACCCGAGGTAAGGAAGTTAGATAGAATCTCTATTTTTATGCTATGAAACGGCAAGGTTGGTTTGTATGAGGATAAAGATATGCTATGTATGATGATGTACCATGTGATATGATGAAATGATATTTTGAGATGATATGATGAATTTGATGAATCATGTATTTCCTTTGTGTTGATATGACTGGATTGCATGTGTTTTGTATGATGTATGAATAAGTAAATGGTTGTTAGCATGTTGAACGTGACAAAACAAAGAGGTTACTAAGGATATAAGACGTAACCTGAGTTACTAAGGTATGACGTAACTGATAGGGTGGATGCGCCGAGGTTATTCAAGGACTAGAGCCTCATGTTTACCTCAAGATGTGACATGGACAAGAGAGGGGGCCATGTTCACAAGGATGTGGTGATAATATTTGAATATGTTGATGATGTGTGAATGTGATGATGATGTATGATATATGTTGATGACATTTATGAATGATGTATGATGAAGACGTTTAAGTATGGTGCATGATGATGTATGGATATGATGTTGTATGAGTCTTACGATGTGATTATGTTATTTGTTGTGTTTTATTTGAATGCTGCTTGTACTTCCTTACTGGGCTTTTAGCTCACCCCCTTACTTTCTCCCTTTTCAGGTAATAAATAGGGCTTCTCTTTGGCACATACTGTGATGTGAGGAGTATCGACGTCAGAGTGTGTATGGCGTGGGGGTATCCTATGGGTGAATAAAACGATCAACTTAAACGCCAAATTTTAAAGGACAATGTTTTGGACTTTAATTGTATAAACTATCAGTGGGACTTAAACTTTGTTTATTTTAAACGTTGCATATATACTCTCATTCTTATTTTAAACTATTGGGCCCAACTTGTATGTTTCAGCAAGGCCCCACTGGATTTTCATATGTTAAGTGGATTTCTTCAACAATTTTATGAGTATGGAGATGTTTTACAAAGTAGTAGTTTAAGGTGTTTTAGAGACCCAATGGTCGTGGAAAACTTAGCGCTAGGTACGCTGGGCCAGCTCCAAGGCTTGTTATATAGAGGATAGGTCAAAGGGCCCCAGGGTGACTTATTAGATCCATATCCAAGGGGTGGGCCCCAAACTTGACTTATAAGTCAAGAACGACATTAGCGCCCTGAGCGATGGTCGATATGGTTATGCCTAATCAGGAGTGCATCATACGCTTGTCCGATCTAATGGTCGTGGAAAACTCAGAACGATGTACACTCAGTACGAGCCCCCGTATGATTCATTAATCATGTATTTTGGGCAACGAGCCCCAATATGATTCATTAATCGGGCCCCGGTATGATTCATTAAAAAATTAATTATGGCAGCTGGCACCATATAAAGTTTTTTATATGAATGGTATGTAGGCATGAGTATGGTTATTACTGTTAGGGATGCTTATTATGATTTGGTTACATGTTATTAACTGCTTATGAGAATGTTTATGCTTTCTTGCTGAGCCTTGGCTCATGGGTGCTATGTGGTGCAGGTAAGGGGAAAAAGAAGCTGGACCATCCATGAGTTGGAGAGCTTCAATGACAATGTGTACATATGTGGCTGCTCGACCACCACAGTCAGGGATTCTCAGAGGAACTAAGGTCAAACCTTATTTTTCCGCTTAGTTTGGCTGGTTGTAACTTTTTAATTGTAATTAATCTTTTTAAATGTTAGTTTGAGATCCCATGTATGGAAGTAAACGTTTTAGTGAAACGGTTATACCTTTTGACCAAAAATTTTAACCGTAAACCATTAATCATGTTTAGTTACACGGTTATGGTCTAATGCCTCATTTAGAGAGTCTAACACTATTTAAAATACACAATGTAACTGTCCTTGATTAGGAGGATGTTCCAACTTGGTATCAGAGCGTGCCAAGGTTAAGGGTTCCTGAAGACATGCTGGGCATGTACACTCGTGACTAAAGATAAGCTCCACTCAAGCTTTGGTAAATATTTATGTGGTGATGTGTTTAACTACTTAAATAGGATATAAATGCCTTATCCGCCTGCCTTATTAGGAAGCATGAGATAAACTGATAGGGTCTGGGCCTTGACTGTTGATATGATTATGTACTTGCCTGCTCAGTTGATATATGAATGCTTTATCTGTATGCAAAAGTAGAGAGTACGATACTTATGTTGGGAAGATCAGGGCTTATTGATTGATGCATGAATGTTATGGGCATGTATTTTAGTGCTACAGTGGTATGTGAATGTGGTGTTGTTTTGTTTTCCCATGGGAAGGCTTTTGGATGTGCTTATCATGCCTAATGGGTCAAGTCATTGACTGCAGACGAACTCGGAGGTTATGTAACCAAGGTAGTTAATGGGACTCGACGGTGTTTATGTTAAGGATGGAAATTATAGCCAGGGCCAAGACCCTCCGCTTGCCCTTCAGAATTGGCAGCATGTGTTTAATGATATGCAAGCAAGATTGCAGAGGCAAGAGGAAGGGATCAGGTGTTTAAAATAGCAGGTTTTTTCAGAGAACACCTCTTCCATTGTTATGCTAGGAGTGGCCCAGGATTTTGATTATTATAGACTTAATTCCTATAGTCACCGTAGGGATAAGTCTATAGAAAGTCCATCTATAACCATCTATCCTCAGAAATTTAACCATGTTAAGAAGTCTAGTTAACACCTTCTGTAGGGAGCGAAATCAAAGCGCCATGAGGCCTCACTGAACTCTAACCTTGTTAAATCAACGGTGGAGATCAAATTCAAAATTTTAAAACTCATTATTAAATATTTTAGTATTTTATTCTTTTTGAAGAATATCAATTTAGGCTTGCCAAATTATTAAAAAAATGAATATACCAACTTAGGTTTACCAAATTATTAAAATAATCAATAAACCATAATTTATATTTTCCCCATTAATTCTAAAATTACTATTGAAAATTAATGCAAAAAATAGAATTAATTTGTTTCTAATCAATTATTAGGTCCAACTGAAAAGAATAACCTAATACAATTAAGTCCAACTTAGGTAAATGGTCCTTAACAATTCGAGCTTGCATGGAGGAAAGTTGGGTTCAGTATGCCGGACCCACTACTAAGGCTCCCTAACTTCCATAGCAATGGGGGCGAGTGCAAGGCCCCCCTAAAGCCCAAACATTTACTTGACCCTACCCAACACCATGGAGCGCGTGTAAAACTCCCTAGAAGCTAAGGAGATGTTTCTGAGGGCCTCAACAACCTTGAAATATCGACTTAAGACCATCATTGAGCTTGAAAGGAAATAAACTCAAAAATTACTTATAGCCTGAAGGCATAGTCCCCCCTCATCCTAAAGTTATAAACGCCTTACACTCAAGTTCTCAAGGGTTTATCAAGATACAGACAAAGAGGAGGTACGAAAAAGGCCTTAGTAATAAGAAGTACGAACTAGACACGACCATTAGAAGAGTAATGGTCGAATTAAATCAGAAGAGTAGTGGCCATACTAAGTCAGAGGACTTGTGGTCATACAAAGTACTAGGAGGAGGAACACCTCCTCCCACGCCTCCGACAAACGTCAGGACCGATAGGGTTGAAGCTCGACACCACTAACGCCCGTTCCATGACCCTCTGAGGTGCCACATAGTACTGCCAGCTCTCTGTCGCCTTGGGACTATTTTTGTAGAGAGAGCAATTAGAGCTCCCTTAATAATAGGGCCTTCCCTTATAATTTTGGGGGATTGGAAAATTCACTTGTAAACTGAGATTTCAAAGCAATACACACACTTTTCTCTATTGTTCTTTTATAATTTACTTCAAGCTTTCTTCTGAAGTTCTTCATCTTATTAACAACTTACCAATTTTCTGACCCAACTTTGTTGACGAGTTCTCGCAGCCAACATTATGGCACCTTCTGTAGGATGAACAAGGATTAAAGTATTGTTCTTTCATAATTTTTGGTAAGAAAAGATGTCTAGGCGATCAAGAAGCCTACGGGAGTTTCAAGATGTGGAGGTACATGTAGATGGAGGACAGCTTAGGGCCTCTTTTAGAGATCTTTTGTCGCCTCGAAATGGGGGCGCACCTAAGGAGCACCCAACCCCGGTGAGGAAAGATAAGCCTTATTCCTGGTCATTCAACCTGGCGAGAATCCTCCCGCACTGTCATCCGTCCCTGCAGGCGACTTAGGTACACCCCCCCTCCACGATCACCATCGACATCGCGTCCTGGCCACCAGGACATCTGCCCCTCTATGCCTAGGTCTGACAAAAGTCTTCGAGTATACTCGGTGAGCCCTAGCTCCCTGCTGGTTGCTGATGCTCAACCTTCACCTGCTGACAGGTTAGACACTTGGCCACGCACTCCACTACGTCCTTCTTAATCCCATGCCCCTAATATAAAGTCTGTAGATCCTGATACATCTTCGTGGTGCCTGGATGGAGTGAGTATGGTGTAGTATGGGATTCATTAAGTATCTCTCGTTTAATACCAACATGTAGATGACACCAATCTGACCCTTATACAGTAGTAAACCTGTCTCTGAAATAAAATAATCCTTAGACACTCCAGCTAGGACATTCCCTCTAACCTCCTACAATTGTGTATCATTCATCTGACCCTCTCTTATCCTCTGAAGAAGGGTCGAATGTAAGGTAATATTGGCCAGCCGGCCCACTACCAACTCTATCCTCGCTCTGGACATCTCTTCTGCCAACTTCTGTGACATCTGTTTAGAGCTAAATAACTGTCTCGGACCCCTCCGGCTCAATGCATCTGCCACTACGTTGGCTTTCCCTGGGTGGTAAAGGATATCACATTCATAGTCCTTCACTAACTCCAGCCAACATCTTTGCCTCATATTCAAGTCCTTCTAGGTGAAGATATACTTCAAGCTCTTATGATCGGTGTATATCTTACACTTTTCTCCATTAAAGTAATGTCGCCAAACTTTCAGTGCGAATACGACTGCTGCAAACTCCAAATCATGGGTATGGTACCGCTGCTCATATTCCTTTAGCTATCGTGATGCATAAGCAATAACCTTCTCATTCTGCATCAACACACATCCCAATCCCAATCTCGATATGTCACAGTATACTACAAACTTCCCTCCCTTCGAAGGAAGACTTAACACAGGAGCAGTAATCAACCGTCGTTTCAGTTCCCAGAAGCTATTCCACACTTGTTTGACCAGATGAACTTCATATTCTTCTGTGTTAATTCTGTCATCAGTGCAACAATCTTCGAAAACCCTTCCACAAACCGTCTGTAATATCCTGCTAACCCAAGGAAGCTCCTAACCTCTGAGGTATTCCTTGGCCTCGACCAATCTATAAATTCCTCAACTTTAGCTTGATCCACCTTAATCCTATCTCCACCAACAATGTGTCCAAGGAGTGTCTCTTCTGGTAGCCAGAACTCGCACTTTTTAAACATAGCATAAAACTGATGCTCTCTCAACCTCTGCAATACCTGTCGGAGATGCTATACATGCTCTGGCTCTGAATTGGAATAAACCAAGATGTCGTCGATGAAGACAATCACAAACTGGTCTAGGAAGTCCTTGAGCTCCCTATTCATCAGATCCATGAATGCTACTGGGGCATTGGTCAGACCAAACGACATGACCAAAAACTCATAGTTCCCATACCTTGTTCGAAAGGCCGTCTTCGGAATATCCTCGTCCTTGATCCTCAGCTGATGACAACCAGATTGAAGATCAATCTTCCAGAATACCGTCTTTCCCTGCAACTGATCGAGCAGGTCATCGATCCTTGGTAAGGGGTATTTGTTCTTGATGGTCAACTAGTTCAACTCCCTGTAGTCTATACACATTCTCAGAGTCCCATCCTTCTTCTTCACAAACAAAACCCGAGCACCCATGGTGAGAAGCTAGGTCTAATAAACCCCAAGTCCAGAAGATCCTGCTACTGTATCTTCAATTCCTTTAACTCTGTTGGAGCCATTCTATATGGTGCCTCGACACTGGTTCTGTGCCTAGCACTAACTCGATGATGAACTGAATCTCCCGATGCAGCGATAGTCCTGGTAAATCTTCAGGAAACACATCCAAGAATTCACATACCAACCTAGTCTCTCTTGGCCCCACTGGTATAACTCTGGTGGTATCCACAACACTAGCTAGAAAACCTATACAACCTCCCTATAATAGGTCATTAGCCCTCAATGCTGATATCATGAGTATTCGAGGTCCATGCACAGCACTGACGAAAACAAAGGGATCCTCACCCTCACCCTCACCCTCTAAGGTCATGATCTTCTTCCTGCAATCTATAGTAGCCCCATATCTGACCAGCCAATCCATCTCCAAAATCATATCAAAATCATCCATACTTAACTCGATCAATTCTACTGATAGTTCTGTACTATCTACCACCACTGACAATGCTCTAATCCATCTCCTAGAAACTACTAGTTCTCCTGTAGGGAGTATAGTCCCAAACCCCGCAGTATAATAATCACTAGGTCTACACAATCTATCAATTACCTTACTAGAAACAAATGAATGTGTAGCACCAGAGTCAATCAATACAGTATATGAAGAGCCAACTGATCTGTCATTACCGAGGGACTAGCCTCGGACTCTACCTGCGTCAAGGTGAATACTCGGGCAGGAGTCAAGCTGTCCACCTTTCTTGGTTCCTCTTTCTTTGTTGTTGGGAAATCCTTCTTGAGGTGTCCCACTACCCCGCACAAATAACTAGCCTTTGCCTGACATTTGCCCGGATGGTGCCTTCTACATCTCATGCATTCTGGATAACTTCTCCATGTCTCACTGCCTCCCTAGCGGCCACCTTGAGCACCCCGACCCCTCCTATCAGGACCAGCAGTGGTCGAAGTGTTAGGGGTCTTCTTCTTCAGATCACTAAGGCCTCCGCCCCTACCAAACCCTGTGGATGGAGGTTCTGCCCTGCGAACATCCCATCTCGTAGCGTTCTCCCTCCAGATCTTATTGTCTGCCTCTTTAGCGGTAAGAGCCTTCTCAATAGCCTAGGTATAAGTTGTCTGCCCAAGTACCGATGTAATCCTTACATCCCAGGCTATCATAGCATTAACCCTTCGAATGAACCTATCCTGTCTGGCCACATCTGTAGGTACTAAGTCTGATGCAAACTTTGCTAGCCTATCGAACTTCAGGGCATACTTTGTAACTGTCATGCTTCCCTGTACCAATCCCATAAATTCGTTCACCTTTGTTGCCCTGATGGAAATGTTGTAATACTTCTGGTTGAACAGATCTTTGAACCCATCCCAACTCAAAGTATAAACATCCTGAGTCTGTGATGCCACGCCCCACCAAATACGGGCATCCTCTCTAAACATATAAATGGCATAGGCCACCCTGTCACTACCTTCCTCCCTTATGAAATCTAGGATGGAGGTGATCATACTCATCCACTATTTAGCCTTCAGTGGTTCTAGTCCTCCCTCAAAGGTTGGAGGATGCTGTCTCCTAAACCGCTCATATAGTTGCTCCCACCTGTTCCCAACCTCAGGTGGTTGTACAGCTGGTGCTATAGTAGGTGGCATAATAGGTGCAACACTCCCTGATGGAGCTTGCTGTCTTAGAAGGTGAATATGTTCTTCTTGACTTTGTAACCGGGCTCGCATATCAGCAAGTATTTGCTGCCAGTTCTCAGGGACTGGAGGAGGGTTTATGCGCTACTCATCTTCTCTAGGCTCGACCCCTGTGCTAGCTAGTCGTATTGATCACCTTGGATGCATAGATATCCAAGTTTATATTCAATCTAGGACTTGGCAGTCAGGAAATGATGACAGGTTAACAGTCTTTCCATGATTCACCATTGAAACTCAACCAACAATATGCTATCAAGATGCAAACAACCAGTTAAACATTCATTCACACGCAACAACAATGCTAATAAGTACGCCTCATCATAATCACACAGCAGTCAAGGGCCAGGCCCTATCAGTATCTCATGCTCCCTATTAATCATACAGATTGACACATTTTTATTTCATTTAAACATTTAAACATGTAATCACATATATACAGTTACCAAACCTTGAGTCGAGCTTGTCTTTAGCGGCGAGTGTACATGCTCAGCCAATCTTCAGAAACCCTTAAACCTAGACCGCTCTGATACCAAGTTGTAACGCCCTGGATAACCAAGACCATTACACTGTGTATTTTGAAATTGTGCAAGACTTGATAATCAAGTCGTTTGAACAAAACTGTGATCCTAAGGCCAGCCATCAGGTTAGGGTTAAAATATTTTTTTTTATCATAAACGGTTAATTTTCATTAAAACATATGTTTGTTACATGGGATCCCAAAAATAAGGTATAAGTGGTAATTTATAATCCCCAAAAGTTAATACAACCAAAAGCCAGTCTAATGGAAAAATATAAGTTTTACCTCGACAGTGGTGGATGAGCAGCTGATTATGTACACTTCGCCCCCAGAGCTCTCCAACTCATGGTCGGTCCAACTTCCCTTTGCCTTTACTTGCACCACGTAGCACCCATGAGCCAAGGCCCAGCAAGAAAACCATAAACAATAAGCACATATAACAACAGTAGTATTCAATCAATCTTAGCACAACCAGTTCAATTATATAACAGGATACGAGCATTAAACTAAACAACAGTTAACATATAATTTCATGTTCATATCTTAGCCAGTTACACAAATGTTCAAGGTTGGCACGCTTAGGTCGAGCCCTCTGTTTATTTAGCTCACCCCAGCTCGCTTAGGCTGAGTTGCGTTCAGTTGCTTATCATCAGCCCCGACACCCTTAGGTCATTCATTCTCATAAAACATAACAATCATTCAATCACATAGTACACATATTCAATTATTGGGAGTCTCAGTCTCGTTCATAATCACAAGGGTGCAGTTTTCTTACCTTGAATCCCGAGTGAAGAATAAAGAATGGTATCGAGCACGATCCTTAGTTCTGAGCCTTAGTGATAAACCTAGTAACATTATCAATGGGTAACCATCAATTTGTGGTCCAAATAAATGTCTAAGAAACAGAAACTAGCCTCCAGGACCTCAAATTCTACTAAACCGGGTAGTAAAAATCATCCCGAGCACTTAGGTTTGAATCTCCGAGCCTCCCCGAGCCTAAAACCTTGTTTGCCCTTAATTTCCCATTTAGGGTCATGACATGTCCCAAAATGCCACGATCTGCTCCTTAGAAAGATGCCCAGTCCTCTCTGATGGAGGACACAGACCGCAACTTGAACCCCTCTGAGTCACGGCACGCCTGGTAAATAGAGGCTCTCAGCGTCCTAAAGAATGCAGGTCGCGGCACTAGAAGAACAGGGCCGCAACCCGAGCCCCCAAACCCAGAAAAAACCACACTTTCCAGCATTTTTCCTCGAGCCTAACGTCAAATTCACACCTCAAACTAGCAGCCAAACTCAGATTCAAGCCCAAAATTCCTATCCTTATATCCCAACCATCACAACTAACCTATAACCATTTTCTTGCACCGTCAAACACCCAAATCCAACTAAAAAACTAAAACTCGTGCAAACTCTAACTTTAAACATAGTTTTAACAAAATTTAGAGAAACTAGTTTGAAATCTTACCTCAGCTTGTAGCCTAAATCCTCAACAATTTCCTGATTGTTTTAGCATTTTTTTTCCAATCCCCTTCAGCTAAATTCCCAGCTTGTCCCCTTAAGCTCTTCTTCAAAGTTCAGAATCCCTCATTAGTCCTAGAGAGAGGAAAAACGTGAGATGGAGGGAGTGAGAGAGAATTGAGGACTTAATGGTTCCTAATATTTTTTGTTAAGCTCTAAAATGTCTAAGGATTAGTTTAACCTCAAAAGACTGAAATGCCCCTCTAAAAACTCAGCCTCCCTTATTTGATCCAAGGGTAAAATGGTATTTTCCCCCGATTCCCGCTAATTCCTCAAGTGTTCCTACAATTTACCAATTAATCTCGTCACATCCAATTAATTACCCATTACTTACTCAATCACAAAATATTCTCTAAATTCCCAAAATACCCCAGGCTCCCCCGAGCCGGGTATTTATACCCCACTGTGACTATTTCACTAATCCACTGACTAAGACCTTAAGTCATATACTGCGAACATATATCCACATAATAATGTGGTCTCAATCATTTATCACATATAATCATATTTATGCCCTCAACGGGCCATAGTTACAGATATGCCCTTATGAACAATAAAGGGCCCACATGCATATTTAATACTCATAAACATGCATGTAATATATTCGCATAATCATATTAGTCATGCATGTCACATAGTATGCATTTAACCAATTAAACACACATAGAAACTAATTATGCCCTCCTGGCACGCTAATCAAGGCGCTAAACCCTATTTGCATTTTTGGGTCGTTACAGTGAGAGCGAGGATTTTGGGTATGAAACTTGGCATTGTAGAAGGTCCTCCCCAACACTCGAGATCCAAGAGCAGGTGTGCTAGAGGCAGATTAGGAAGGACCCTACCAAGTTGCACAGGTAATACCTCCCAAAACCTACAAACTAGCACTTCTAGACGACACCATGATACCCTAGGTGTGGAATGTCGAGCATCTCAGGAAGTATTATTAGTAAGGCCCTTGCACCCATGACAAGGAACAAAATATGTCATTTTCGTCGTTATCTTAGTATGATTTTAAACCTATTCATTTATAATTTTGAAATGCAGCATGAAAACCAAATCCTTTAAAAAAAAATTATGAACGATTATTAAAAATTAACATAATAAAATAAATGATTTGGTTATGTTATACATAATGAATAAAATGACTATTTTGTGTGTAAAAAAAATAAAAATAACACTTGAACAAATCATAGGTAAATAGAAAAGTTTATTTTAGTGACAATTCAACTTACATTAAATAATATTATTTATTTACTTGTTTAATTGATCATTAAAATCATAAATGGTTTCATTTAATTTATAACCAATTACTTTAATGCACATATAACAATATAAAATAAAAGAAAGATGAAATATAAATCGAGGATCAATTAAGCCATCTCCAGGACTTGTTGAGGAATAAGAAAGTGGAATCTCATGGAATAAGGTTTGATCCTATTCATGGGGATTTCGTAAAAATTATATTTTTAGATAAAAAAAGTTACTATTTGAAATCTTCGGTTTTTTTCTTCTTTCTCTACCCTATTCCGTAAGCACATCGTTTGAATAAATAGAGAACCTTTTCTTCTGTATCTGTATAAATGTACCTTTATAAATAGATATTATTCCATTCTAATTCCTTCTTGATACCTCCCAAGGAAAATCCTGAATCAGATCCCAAATTGACGAGTTAGTGTGAGCTTATCCATGAGGTGATGCACTCTTCGAACAAGAATCTCACGTTAATTCCCTCATTCTCTCTCTCTTTCTCTCTATTTAAATATTTCTTTAACTCACCAAACACATACACTCAATTTCCCAAAGCTACAAGACTATTCATGGAGTTTTGAGGATGTTGGGAAGGGATTTAGCAGCAAGAAGAAGTTTGGAAGCACAAGGGTTTCGAAATTCTCTCATTCTCACTCTCTTTCTCTCTATTTCAATATTTCTTTAACTCACCAAACACATACACTCAATTTCCCAAAGCTAAAAGACTATTCATGGAGTTTTGAGGATGTTGGGAAGGGATTTAGCAGCAAGAAGAAGTTTGGAAGCACAAGGGTTTCGAAATTCAGCAAGGTAAAGACTTGTCAACTTTGTTTTGCTTAATTTTAATATGTATTCTTGAGTTCTTGGGGAGTTTTGGTTTGAATTTCAAATTTGGGAACTCTGGGTTGTTTGGGGTGTGTATTGATCATAGGAAACTGTTGGGGTTTTATGCCCTAACTAAAACCAAATTTCTTTGTAATCTCATTTATTATCAATAAAAGAATAGAAATCATTTTTTGACTTGGTCAATCACTTTGCTCACATGTTTTATTTTCATGATTATTTGTTTAATATAAACTTATATTAAATCCCGAGCATATATCTAATCTAATCATATTTATAGTGACGTAATCACAGTGGAATATAAATATGAATATATGTTCAAAATAAGTTAGTCCTAAGATTAGTCAAGGCACATGATTTATACTGACTTGCCAATCTATAATATGATCTACTTACACATTGTAGTGTTATGCTCTTTCTAGAACATTAGCAAAGTAGATAAGATCAGATTTATTTGTTACATCGGACTGGACCGATACTGACAGTTGATAGGATAAGTAAACATACCGTTATTATCTATTCTAGTCATATCATATAGTTGACCATAGGTCAATTCAATCTCAATTCTGAGTGTTTAGTATTCTAACTGATTGTATTATTTGAGTTATTTGACTTGTTCGTTACCGGCTTACCCTACGGACTAGCCCATACTTACATCTTGGGAACTCGGTAGTATAATTGAGTGGGAGTGTTAATCATATATATGAACATCTATAGCTTCTGATGAAGAAGTGAAATGATGGTTTCCTTATAGTTTGGTTCAATGTGCTAAATGATAGAGATCTCATTTCAGTAATTAATATTAGTTTTCTGAAATATCATTTACAAGGAACTAAGTGTTTTAAGGATAAAATACAATGAGGGGTAAAACGGTATTTTAGTCCCATCTCATTGTAGACCATCTATAGAGGATTGAGTGCCAATGTTGTAACAATGGATAATTAATATCATATCTATATTTTTTATAGAGCGTTCTATGAATTCAAGAGTGCAATTCTGAGTCTTTAGTGGAGTCACGAGGAATTAATAAGTTAGTAAATTGATTTGTTAGAATTATGATAACTTATTGGAGCTTGATTTCATAGGCCCATGGTCCCCAATGTACCTTGGATAAATCATCTAGATAGTCTCCATTAATTGATTTAATTATCAATTAGAATTATCAAAGTTGACTAGGTCAATTTTGGATAGTTTCACAGAGTTATACAATTTAGAGAAGAAAAGAGAAATTAGAGCAGATTTATTAATTAAGATAAATTGGTATGTAAATTAATAATAAGTTTATATCAAGGTTCAAATTATAAAGAATTAATTTGATAAATGATTTAAATAATTATTAAATTAATTAAATCAACAGAAAAATAATACATGCCATGATTTTAAGTCTAATGGGCTTATAATCAAATGGGAAATTTCACGGGCCTAAAGCCCATGATAATTTCGACCTAGGGCTGATTATTGGCTATTATTTTATTCATTTTTTAATAAAATAAATGACCAAATTGAGTCTATAAAAGGAATGTTAAGTTAGAGTTGAAATCAGAAGTCAGATTTCAGATGACAGACAGTAGTTTTCTGATAGGTTTTAGATTCTCTCTAAACATAAGTCCTTTTCTAAGCCTCGTTATTTATTTTTCTCTTCTTCTCTCTCTGTATCTATCTCATGTCTAGAGAATTGACCACTCTAGTCTAGGTGCTTCCAAAGATACTTTGGAAGGCTGTGAAGAAAATTGATGATCGGTTTAGTTTCTTAGTAATACTCAGCGACAGAAAGGATACAAGGGTTAGAGAAACTGAAGGAAGGACTCTAATATTCTGATGCGTATAATGTAAGTATTCTTATCATCATTTCTCTTTGAATTCAATTTTAGAAACATGTTCTAGGTTGTCTCATATTAACTTGTTTAATATTAGATCTACAAGAAAATAAATAAAGATCCTGTATAAGTTTTCCTAACAACTGGCCTCAGAGCCTTTGGTAATCTTTATTTTCTTGCATGAACATGTTAAAATTGAATTATTTGATGTGTTTGAATAATTTCATGGATTTTCATGTTTTTATGAAGCATATTGATTTTATGTGATTGTTAGCAATTTTTAGGTTATTTTATTGTGTTTTCTGTGCCATTAATTTTTATAGATGCTTTATTTTGTGTAAAACATGATACAAATTAGTTAGAAAAATGTTTTGGTTTAAAAAATAGCACAATTTTTTTTCGATTTTTTTTCCTCTGGCAGCTAGTTGCGTGCGCGTCCCTCGGCCATCTGCTGCACACCGCACGCGCACGCCACACATCACGATGAACAGTACTCACGGGTACCGTTCATCAAATTTTTTTTTTATAATAAAAATGTGAAAATTGATTATTTATAATCAAAGCCAAAAATATCAGATTTGTTTTTGCATTAATTTTTTTTTAAAATAAGATATTTTTGTTGGTTGAGATTTAAATAATCAGATAATTTTACAAAGATTCAAATATATTAAAATATTAGAATTAAGATATCAGATATTTAAGATATTTTATTTTAAATAATTGATATTTTTATTAAATTCTTTATTTGAAAATATAAATATCTTTTTATTTTATAGTTTTTAATATTAAAATTATCTTAAATTTGTTAGTTATATATTGTTATCCCTCAAGTATACAAGGATGATGTGGTAAATGAGAATGCGACACGTGACATCATAAATCAGGGAAAAACGACGAAGTATTGAGAAAAGACCGACGGGCAAAAAAAGATAGGTCTAAGACCTATAGGAAATTCGACCAAGCCTAAACCCCCTAGGGGTGGTTGGCCTAAGTAGGCCCAAGAGTCCTACAGGTGGTCGGCCCCAGTGTATCCAAGAGCCCCTAGGGGTGGTTAGCCTAACCCCTACCCCAGGGGTGGTCGACCCTAGTATGCCCAAGGATCCCTAGGGGTGGTCAGCCTGAGCCCAACTCCTAGGGTGGTCGACCTGACATGTTCAAGAACCACCTGGGCAATCGACCCACCCTATTCTTCAAAGGGTGGTCAGACTAAACTCCCAAGTACACTTCACTGATAAATACTCATTCTCGTTCAAACTGAGATCAATAGACCTAGCACCCAGAAGGTCACAAGCATAGCACCCAGAGGATCAACAGGTCCAGCACGCAGAAGGTCACAAGCCTAGCACCCAAGCTCGGGTCGTTGGGCCTAGCACCTAAGCTCGGGTCTTTGGGCCTAACACCTAAGTCTCATATACCAACTGAGACTTAACATCTTCCTAGAGGTTTATATCATGCATTTTCCACCATGATCTAGGGAAGCAATGAGAAGACCCACGATCTCATAATCATGGAGGGGTAGACACGTATCTCCCAGTATTACAAGTCATGTAACAGCCCCTGGGTACTAAAAATAAAGGACCCAGGGCTTCATTTCAAGGGATCTTTTTTTTTTCTGAAATTTTGGGAGAAAAATCTTTCTGAGGAGTGAACTCATCAGTTCGTACTTGTAATTGTCGAGTAATTCAATACTAAAGATTAAGTGGATTAGGTTATTACAATTCATCAGAATAGGGCTGAACCACTATAAGATTCTTGTGTGTTTATTTAAGATAATCGTACTCTGTCATTTACTCTATTTATTTCATTCAAAAGGTGTCGTATACTGTACATACAACCGTTGGCCAATTTCACAAGTCAACATTTCGGTGCTTTCATTGAGAGTACGAAATCAAGAAACACATTTTCATCAGTTCTACGATGCCTCCGAAATCTAATCAGACCAAGAAGACTGCTCCCAGGGATTCCACCATCCAGGATCCCATTAATCCCATTAACAAACCTTAGGTGGAGGTCGGAGATCAACATGACGTGGAAGATCCGCATGATGCTCACCAGAAGGAGATGGTGCAATTTCTAGCAAGGCAGGAGGCCTTTGCTGCAAAAATTTCCCTTCAGAGGGCAACTATGGAATATAAATGATGGGAGATAGATGAACAGGTCCAGAGAATGATCCAGAGGGAGCAAGAAGTTGACCGAAGACACCAGGAGGCTACTGTGGCCTTGAAGGTGGCTGCTCAGTTGGCCCGAGTTAACGCTGAAGCTGCTGCTCAGGCAGTGAAGGAGGCTCAGCCATAGCAGCAAGAGTGCGAGACAACAGAGAGTCCCAGGGGAGGAGTACGACCCCACGGACACGCTCAGAACCACTTTCCCAGAGATAGGATGAGGAGGCAAACTCCAAGACTACCTCCTCTATGACTTAGAAGAATAACACTTCATCTCGGAGTAGGAGTATTACCAACCCGAAGGCCCCCTCCTAGGGAGACCGATGAAATAGCACCGAAGATGAGGGCCAGACATCTGAGAGGCATGACAGGAATGGAAATGGCCACTCAAAGTCTCAAAGTCATGTAGGAGGAGAGGCTTGGGGGCAAGGTTGCACCGACAGGGGCAAGGCAGACCTAATACCCCTACACCCTCAGTCTCGCAAGGGAAAGGAACCGATGAATAACACCAATACTATGTTCGATAGGCTGGGGAAAGATGCGCAACCTCAAGATTTGAAGGAGGTCATCAATAGGTGGACCAGCGCTCGGGAGGGGGTACCAGGGACATCTACCCCACCTGGAGCAGTGATCCCACCAGTAGTGCAGGCTCAAATAGATGCACTTGTTATGGCTATTCAGGGTCTAACAAAGAAACCTTCAAATATCGAGCTGGCTCATAGAAGTGGGAGTCCTTTCAGTACCAACATCCAACTTGCCCAACCACCACCGAAATAGAAGCCCCCAAAACTTCCTACATACACTGGGAAGGAGGACCTAGTATGACACATTGGGAAGTTCGAGGATCAGATGGAGTTACTCAGTGTGGAGCATATGATTATAGGTACAGGGTATTCTCTACCACTCTCTCTGACTCAACTCAGGCATGGTATTGGAAATTCAAACCTAGATCCATCACTTCCTGGGAGCAGTTCACGAAGGAATTCTGCAAGGTCTTTAGTGCCTGGCGAATTCAACCAGTTTATGCTAATCAGTTAGCCGACATCAAGCAAGGGAAAGATGAATCCCTGAAAGACTACATTCAAAGATTCATGAGAGAGGCAAACTGAGCGTTCACGGTAGGAGATGAAGGGAAGTTCGTTGCCATTTTTGCAGGAATAATTTATCATAGTCCCTTGTGGGATAGTATACACAAGAACCCTATCAACACCTTCCAGGAGTTCCTTGACCGAATTGACAAATACATGAAGCTAGATGATGCTATCATGAAGGAAGAAAAAGGCATAAACCATTCGACCATTGTCAAGGAAGATAAGAATGGCGTAAAACCTCAGGGCGGCAGTGGGGGCAATGATAAGAAGAGGAATACCTCAGCGGCCGAGCATGGTGGAGAAAAGAAAGCTAAGTAAGCACTCACCGACAAACAGCCTAAGCATCAACCCTACCAGCCCAAGTTCACTAATTATACTGTCCTGACTGCATCAAGGGCTGAGATTTACTTGGAAACATACCAGGAGGTACCATACCAAAAGCCACCACCCTTGCGTTCAGAAGGAAATAGGGATAAGAATAAGTTTTTTCGTTTCCATAATGATTATGGACATGAAAAAAATGAGTGCAAAAAATTGAAGGATGAGAAAGAGTTTCTTCTTCGATTAGGAAAACTCTCGAGGTACCGAGGCAAGACCAAAACCCCAAGCAGGAATCCAGAATTCTAAAGGCAGAGAAGTCCACCGCTGGAGTCGGGGGCTGTAGACTTTACACTGTATACCATATGTGCAGGGCCCCACATAGCAGGCAATAGTAACAATGCTCATGAGCGATATGCAAGGACCCTCAGACATGAAGTAAGGGAGTCTTCCCAGTGTATGGAAGTCGAGGAGTGGTCTCCAAAAAATCCAAGGTATGATAGTGAAACTCTCACTTTTACTGAGGATTACGCCAGGATTATTCTAGACACGTGAGGTACCCCCACAATGACCCTCTGGTCCTTACCATTCAAATTGCCAATGCCTGAGTGAAGAGATGCTTGGTGGATACGGGATGCTCAGTAGATATCATCTACAAATCATCCCTCGAGAAGATAAAGCTCACGGTTAAGGAATTGACACCATGTTCCTAAGTGATATATGGGTTCGTAGGAGAATGCTTAACACCAGCAGGAACAATTAGACTACCGGTCACGACGGTGGGGGATGCCCCCGGGCATGAGACTGTGATGACAGAGTTCCTGGTGGTAGATTTCTCATTGGCTTATAATGTAGTGCTCAGGAGACCCCTCCTGATGGCGTTACAAGCATTACCATCTATATGGCATCTATCTTTGAAGAACCCCACAAGCGTAGGGCAAGGATGCGTACAGGATAACCAAAGGGAGGCACAAGAATGCTATAATGTGTCAGTGGTCAAGGCAAAGAAAGGACCATGCGTAAACAACATGGTAGTAACCTACTGCGAAGAGAAGGAAGGAACCGATGAGGTTGTCAGCATGGATGCTGGCGTTGATAGAAACACTCTGCTGGAGTCGGGGGCTCCATTTAATGAAGATTTGTTATTATAGCAAGTTCCCCAAAGCGAGGGAAATGACATCGATCCTTGCTTTAGGGATGACGTCATGGGGGTATACAGCACTCTATATACTATATAAGTAAGAGGATAGTAGGTGCGGAGTCTAGGTATCACCCTCTTGAAAATCTAGCCTACTATTTAGTAATTCCCTCTTGAAAGTTGCGTCCATATTTCCAAGCTCACTCAATCTGAGTCGTGACTGATCAACCGCTGAGACAGGTTCTCCAGAAACCAAAGGCCTCGGGACGATTACTCAAGTGGGCAGTGGAACTAGGATAGTTTGCTATCACTTATCATTCAAGGACGGCGATAAAAAGACAAGCATTGGTAGACTTCATAGTCGAAGGCACCAACCTTGAAGACCCTTCCTACCAATCGGAGAATGGAAATACCGAGAAGGAAGGAGATACTCCTGTATGATAGCTATATGTTGATGGAGCATCCAATGAGCAGAACTCAGGCTCAAGAATCATACTGATCACTCTGGAGAATCATCAAATCCATTACGCTCTCAGATTTGGATTCAACGCTTCAAACAACAAGGCTGAGTACAAGGCATTATTAGTAGAATTATGCTTGTCTCGGGATGTGGATGCACAGTCCCTAGCGATATTCAGTGATTCCTAGCTTGTGGTGTACCAGGTACTAGGGGAGTATCAAGCCAAGGGACTTAGGATAGTGCAACACCTGAAAAAGGTGAAGGACTTGTTGGCACACTTCAAGAAATAGTCAATTATACAAGTCCCGAGAGAGTAGAATGCCAATGTTGATGCCTTAGCCAAGCTTGCCAGTGCTAAAGATGCGGACACCTTGACTATTGTTCCCATTGAATACTTGGTGGAAAGACGCATAGCCAAGTAGGAGGCAAATTTAATATTTTCAAATCATCTGTGTAATAGCCATTATGCTTCAATGAATGAATGAATTTAATTTCTTATGTTTTACTTAATTCTTTAAATTTATTTCAACGAGGGACTTGTCCTTTAGACCTGTCAACCCAATCAGATCATGTTCGATTCTGGTCCTTGAGGGACCTATCGACCCATACGATCCAAAAGAGAGATGGGTCCTAGAACCTTGTTGTCAAGTTATCAGATCATGTTCGATTCTGGTCCTTAAGGGACCTATCGACCCATAAGATCCAAACAAGAGACTTGTCCGAGGACCTTGTCGTCAAATTATGGATCATGTTCGATCTTGGTTCTTGAGGAGCCTATCGACCCATACGATCCAAATGAGAGACAGGTCCTAGGACCTTGTCGCCAAATTATGGATCATGTTCGATCTTGGTTCTTGAGGAACCTATCGACCCAGAAAATCCAAACGAGAGACAAGTCCTAGGACCTTGTCGCCAAATTATGGATCAAGTTTGATCTTGGTTCTTGAGGAACCTATTGACCCATACGATCCAAACGAGAGACCAGCGAAGTCGCGCTCCTAAACTTGGTACCCCAATCCCGTACACCCTGGTTATCCAAGACTGTTACACTGTGTATTTAAAATAGTGTAATTAAATACTAAGTCAAGGTTAGGTATTAAAAATTTTGGTCAACAAAGTGATTATTTTTCATAAAAAATATTAAGTTTATACACGAGATCCCAAAAACTAGTTACAGACTAATAACAGACAAGTGGAATACAAATTAGTTTTCCTAAGCGACAAAACAGGGTTCAACCTTAGTTCCTTCTAGGCTACCCCAGCCATGGCAGTCGAGTAGGTTGCATATGTACACACCACCCCTGAAGCTCTCCAACTCATGGCTGGTCTAGCTTTCCCTTTCCCTTACCTACACCACATATCACCCGTGAGCCAAAGCTCAGCAAAAAAACTTAAATCAACATGCACAACTGAGCAACAATATATAAACAGTAAACTTAAATCAATAAATTCAATCAATAACAGGACATAAGCAACAAGCTTAACAGTAATATTCAGCTCAATCAAACACATAAACCTAGCTCATCAACGAATACAATTAGTTAAGTGCACACAACACTCTTGTTTATTGTATAATGTTCAGGCTCGGCGCCCTTAGGTCGAGTCCTCTTCTCTTATAGCCGACCTCGGCAAGCTTAGGTCGGGCTGCGTTCTGCACGCTTGCTATAAGCCCCCGGCGTCCTTAGGCCGACCTTCAGAATAGACATAATCACAAATATACATTGCACAACAAATAGTCAGATGCATCATATACAAGAATGACTACCCATATATTCTCAGATACAGATATATTCACAATCATAACATATTCGTTAACAGGGGTCTAAGCCCCATTCACAACCCGGTAGCAGTTTTCTTACCTCAAATCTTGAGCAGCTAGTGTATGGCGGTCCCGAGCACGAGCCCTACCCCTGAGCCCTAGCGGTATAACCTAGTCACAACATAATAACAAATAACTATCAAAACCTAAATTAATTAGAAGCTTCAAAAAAATATACTAGCCTTCGGAACCTTGAATTCCACTAAACCAGGTAGTAGAACCCTTCCCAAGCCTTTAGATTTGAGTTCCCGAGCTTAAAAACATGATTTGTATAATTTCTTCAATTTGAGCCACGACCTATCTCCCTAGGGCTGCGGTGCGCTACAAGTCAGATAGCCCCAAGGCTCTCTCCTGGAGGACATGGGCTGCGGTGTGCCCCAACCTGTGGTGTAGTGCCTGGGCGATTTCAGGGAACCACCAAGCCTTTCCACCCACACAGGCCGCGACTCGAGCCCCAAAACCCAGAATTAACAGTGTTTCCTTTGCATTTTTCTGAGTTAAGTCCATCCAAATTTACCCTAAATTCGTCCTAACCACAGGCCCAAGCCACAATTGAGTCTAGAACTCTCAGCAACATAACCTTGGCATCACTTATAACCAAAAAACTAGCCAACAATCTTATCACAACTCAAAACAAAAACTAGAGTCTAAACCTCAACCAACTTTAAGCAAATTAAAACATTCATCACAGCATGGAAGGGGTCTTACCTCAATTGATAGCTCCAATCCTCAACCTTCCTTGACTCCAATTCTCAACTCAAAATTTCAATGCTTTACCTCAAAATCCCATAACCTTCCAAGCACCATGAAGAAAGGAGAGAAAAAAGGATGCTGAGTGTGTTGTTTTGACCTTGTTTCCTTAAGTTTCTATAGGCTACTAGTGCCCAAGGTCATGTACACTCTTGACACAAGACCAAAATGCCCCTCAGGCATAGCTTATTCCTTGATGGCCACAAGGGCGAAATGGTCATTAGCCACATTTTTCGCTAATCCTCAAATTGTCTTATAAATTCCCAATCAACCCGAGTTCTCATTATGTTTCCCAAAATACCCCTAGGCTCACCCCAAGACTGGTATTTGACCATGTTGTGACTATTCCGCTAATCCGCTCACTAGGATCGCCTCAGACCACGCATCTCAAATATATCCACATAATAATGTGGTCTCAACCATTTAACACATATCCGCTCACTAGCCATTGACCGGCATTCATCACCATCAAAATCCAATCAAGGGATCATACTTACCTCAATGCCTCAAAAACTTACACATCCGAGGTAAAATTCTCAAAGTCTGAGTCGTTCCTTCAGGTTATCAGTCTGTTTGAAGGTAACCAATAATTATAAATCCCAATCTTATACTCATCGCCCTCTATGATCCTTTTCAGAACTTGGGAAATAAAGAATCTCAATCTGACACTATCGACTTCAGTGTCCCACAGAGACATACGGTCTCCCTTCGCACATAAGCATTCTGGTGATACTCGTTCACATGAACCGAAGTGTGCTAACCCAATCTATTAAGTCACAACTTTTTGTATCCACTCATCTTACCTGCAATCCATGGTAATTCATCCTTAAGCTCAATAACTATATCCCTCCATACTAACTCCAGGATACCCTAGAGTCATAATAGCCTTTCTGGCTTCTGATTATCATCTCCCACTTGCTAGAAGAATTAGGCAGTGCGCCTCTCGGTATACCAATTTTAGGTCCTAATACCCATTATAACTTCCTGGATACAACAATTATAAGGAGGTAGTACAAGAGTCATCCAGAATCTCCACGTCAACGCCAGCAACCATCGGATCACTAATACGATCCTTATATCATAACTTATCCCTGCTAAAATAGTAGGATTCGTAACCATTCCTACAAGATATTCTTTCTATATTTTATTGTTCATAGAGGAAAATCAGCCAACTATCAATTGCAGATTATATTCGAATCACGGTCGTTACCCCATCTAACTTTACTGTAGTCCATGGTGAATTGTACAACTAGCACAAACTTTTCACACTCAAGGTGTCAACCTCCACATTAGTCTTCATCTATACTGAACTTAGTGTTAGCAGCTGTGATCTATAGCATTTGGCAAAACATGAATATATGTGTTTTTGATGGTTATTCTTTGACAGCTAGTAGTATAGCAAAGGAAGTTATAAATATAGTCAAGTATAGATTATACACTGTTAATAATAGGAAGTTCTCTATTCAACACCAGCTTTACATTAGGAAACTTCAATGTAACTAAGGCGTATACAAGTGCTAATTGTTACTTGATTGTACAAGTTGTTGTCTGTTGGGTGATTGGCCCTTTGGTTATACTGGACAGTTTGTTCAATGAAGTTTCTTTCTTCTTGATAAAAAAAAAAGTAATAAGGATTCCAATGTGGGTCCTTCACTAGTTCCCACTAGCGCCCTTGTCTCATGGTCAACCCTCTATGGGTGCCAAAATGCTTTAAATTCCATGCTAGTGTATGCACTTCTATTTCATAAGTGTTGCCACCTTAACCGTGGCTATCTGGCCTTACTGTCAACTCAACGCCCCATGTAGAACATCTATGTTCTTATCCCTCATACATGATCTATCTTAATTACCTCATACATGATCCCATCACTTCCCATAACATGACCTTGAATATCCTATGGAGAAATCAGAACTTATCCTTTCTGAAACCTTACCTGTAACCCTGCTTCCTTAGCCTTGGTACTATCAGTGAAGTTTTTATTCGCGTTCTGCTACTAACTGGGAGTAGTCTGAAACTTTCTCGATCAATCTGAATACTACTTGTCCATACCATTCTTCTACTTTCTACTTGTCGAATTTACCTAGGTCACTGAAGCATTGGTCAGTTTAAGAGCCTTCACTGATAATCCATCACATCCTACTTGGTGCAAGAAGCAATTCTTGAAATGTCTCTTTCCTCGATCCTCAGCTGGTAATAACCAGATCGAGGGTCAATTCTTGAGGGTATTGTCCTATCCTCACAACCGACAATGAATCCTTCATTCTTGGCAATGGATACTTATTCTTAGCAATTACTTTATTTGGTTATCCTTATGCAGTAGACCTTCTTGCAGACTTGGCCTTCTTCCTGACCAACGGTGTTGACGTGTCCCATTATGAGATGCTCCGTCTGATCAACCCTCAAGTCAAACACTTCTTCAACTAAACCTTTAATCCTTTGTGCTTCACTAGTATCATTCCTCATGATGTCCTAAATACTGGTTCTATCCCTGCCTTAATCTCATAGTGTACTCAATTCCTTGACGCAACCACGATCCCAACAAATCCTTGTTAACCTATCTGAAACCTTTCTTGCTGATCCAGTCTTCATAACCCCAACCGGGTCCTTTCCTTTTAAACATAGAAGTCACCATATTTTCTTATAGTCCATGGTTGTCCCTTATTTGGCGAACTAATCCACACTCAGGATCGTATCAAAATCCTCATACAACTAGCTCAATCAATGATTACCACTAACTTTCCACCAATAATACTCTGACATGTCTCTTGGAAATTACCAATTTCCCCAGGAAAACACTAAAGTCTCTAGTCCCAAGGCGTGACAACAATATAATATGTGCCACATATCTATGTCTATACTGAGAAATACGCTCCACCAACCTCAATTAGTTTAATATAAAAGATTGGGAACTAGAAGGCTGACCTGCCCCCTCTTAGGAACTAGCCTCAGGCTCTGAATGCGTCAAGACGGACACTCGAACTGGAGTCGAGCTATCCACACTCCTTAGTCCTCCCTCCTTTAATCTTGGGAAATCCTTCTTAAGGTACCTAACCATTCCATATAGAAAACACGCCTTCACTCGATGTTCTCCCAGATGGCATCTCTTGCACCTGTTGCATACTAGATAACTTCTCCAAGCCTCATTGCCGCCCTGGCGGCAGCCCTGAATATTATGACCCCTCTTGTCAGGACTAGGAGTAGTAGAACTATCATGGGTCTTTCTTTTCTTGTTACTGGGCCTCCGCCCCTACCTGATCACACAAATGGGGATACCATTGCTTTAGAATCATGCCCTACGACACTCACACTCCATGTCTCATCTCCTGCATCCTCTATAACAAGGGCCCTCCCTACTGCCCGAGCGTAGGTAATAAACTCACGTATTTGAGCGATCCTAACACTCTGGGCCATCCTAGAATTCAATCCTCGAATGAGTCGCTGCTTCCGGACCACATCCATGGGTACAAAATTAAGAGTGAATTTGGCCAACCCATCAAATTCATTGACATACTCTGTCACTGTCTTACTATCCTGAACCAAGTTCATAAACTCATCGATCTTCACAATTTGAACTGTCACAATAGTATCTTTTGTCGAAAAATTGTCTCAGTTCCTCCCAATCCATCAAGACAACATTCTGGGTCTGGGGTACCACTTCCCTTCACGTCTGGGCATCCTCCTACAACATATACATGGTAGAAGCCACTCTATCATTTCCTAATGCTCCTCGGGAAGAGGTTGTATGGGGGCCAACTCCTCAACTACCATTACTAGTTGCTTGAGGGACACATGTAGCATTGCCTCGCCTCTTTTTTGTCTCCTCAAATTGTGCCAATCCCCGACTCCGTGGGGAACTTCATGCCTAGGTGATGAATGGAGGTGGATACCCCAAACTCCACTATAGTCAGACGCCCCAAGGTGGTGTTATACTCCAAGGAGCAACCCACTTCCACAAAGGTGCAGTAAAGCTTGGTGAGGCACCTCTCCAAGTGTCACGAGCAACTTGATCTGGCCCATCGGGATGTGACCTTCTTGCGAGAGCCCATATAGTGTCGAAGTGCATGGGAACAAGTCACTTGTGGTCAACCCGATCTTCTCATAGGCTAACTTGAACAGGATGTTCACTGAACTTCTATTGTCCACAAGGATCCAAGCCACCATCTTATTGGAAACCTGGCTCTCGATCACAAAAGGATCCTGGTGTGAAAAGTGCACTCTCCGAGCATCGTCCTTGGAGAATGTGATGACTTGGCCGGTAATCCTTGGCATCTGGGCTAGCAATTGAGCTAATGCCAACACTTCATCATCATGGTTTAAGGCCCACACATTCACTGGGGGAGGTCTATGGACTATCTGCTATTGTGAAGCTATGGGCACCGTACCCAAAGCTGGAGGAGCTGCAGGTTGTGCAAGTGTTCCCACGGTCGGGGTGATCGTGAAAATATATATACGCAAGTGCACACAATTGATTCAAGTAATATATGATAAGTAAAGCATCGTTCCCTCGAAGACTATATTCCAAGTACCACTAATTGTTCTTTAAATTTCTATTTGGCAACTAAGAATTTGAATTTTAAATTTAATTTTTAATATGAAAATACTTTAAACAAGAAAAAAACTAAATAAAAGATTAAAATCACTATGAAAAAGACCTAAAGTGTTAATTTCATCAAATTTTTATTCTACTAATTGTATTAATCAATTCTAGATTTCTTTCTTTCTATTCTAATAGCAAGTTAACGTAAATCGATTCCTATTCTTTTTCGAGATATAAGATCTTAGCCTACATGAAGGTTTTCTACATCTATGTGATAAACTTAAACATTTTGAAGGCATTAAGCATGGAAACCTAATTACTACACAAGTCATACAGGTACTTTCGTCCAATATGCAACCTATGTCTATATAATGATAGCATATTCAATTCTCATCTTTCAAATTTTGAATCAAAATCATTAAATCAAGCAAATAGTGATCAAGTATTTACTAGCATTAAACACACATTATATAGATTAGAATAGAGGAGAAAAATCAAAAGAATATCATAATTCAATTAGATAGAAATCCAAGTGACTACATTAAAACCTAGATAAAAATTGTTTAGTTCATATGAGACATGACTAAATCAACCAAATAATTATTCATAAACATAAAATTCATAAACTTCAAGAAGAAATAAAATATGAATCTACAGAATATTTAACCTAAGAACTACTATTAGTCTCTAAAAAACGTAATTAAAAACTGACCTAATTAAACCTTAACACGAATTTATAGTAAAAAATATATAAAATTTTGAGTTTTTCCTTCTGCAGGTCGCAACTTGGCATTGTCTGGGTCGTGGCCTGTATCTATTTCTGTAGAGTCCAAGAAATTTACTTAGCTAATTATTTAGTAGTATTATAGTATGTTTAGTATTATCTTTGTGACTGTGGATTTTTGGTTCAGACCGGGAATTATTTGGACACTCATAGTAGTACTTATAGATTTTCTAAGTTTAATCTATAGTTTAAGAATATTAAGTTAACCTAAGGTTTGATTAATTTGACTGATATTAAGGATTATATTTATTATACTATAAGGTTTAGATATCAACCAATAGGATTTTAAGCACATGTTATGAATGGTGATTAAGGATTAAGTATTTTTGAGGATTAAATTTAATAAGGAGTAAAGTTTGAATGTTATAGGGTCAGTCAGCAGCTTTGAATACGTTGAGGGCTTAGTCAAGGTTGTTTACTCCATTCAAACTTAGCTAAAAATGTGTAATTTCGTGTTTAAATATTCAGCGTGTGCCGATATATCACAGCTCTAGGGGGCAATATATCGCAGCACGTAGATACAGAAAACACGAATCGATGCACGGTCGCCTCGGGAACAATGGTCCAGGCGATATATCGCCTATAGGGGGCGATATATCGCCTCCTCCAGCATAAATTCAAACATTTTTGAATTCTTTTCCTTTCAGCCATTCAAACTTCTTCATAAGTCCAACATCTTTTGAACGAGTCTTCAGCCTCTGCTGAACGATTATTCAAATGATTGTCACCTAAAAAGCCATTATTTTTATTCAAGTAAAATCAAGATACTTTCATTCCCAAACTCTATAAATAGGACCTAGTACCCAGCCATTATTCACCTTTCGCTCTAAGTTCAGAAGCTGCTAGTGTTAAGTGAGTGTGAGAGTGTAAACACCTGGTTTGGGAAAATCATAAGCTTAAACATCATAAGCTTATCAAACACTTTGGGAAGTGAGGTTCTATAGTATTTCGGTTGAGGTGTAGATTGGTCTTTCAAGTCTTTGAGGTAACCAAAAATCTAGTTCATTTCTGTATTATGTTATTTTCTTTCTCATAGTCTTCTACTCAATCTTTAACCTTAATCTTCATTTTGGTTAGGGAATCTAAGTTCTTGAGCACATAAGTTTCGGTAAGCATGATTCTCAAATGGTTTAGTCTTCCCATTTTCCTTTTCATCTCTTTTCTTCTTTCAACTCACTCTTGTTCATTATGGTTATTAGGAGTGTTCCAAAAGTCCCAACTCAGTCCACATATCCCGGTAACTTTGGTAAGGAAAATAGGCTAGAATCAATATGTTATATGCTTATGTTATCTTATGTTTTATGTTGTTAAATGTGTTATGATATGTATGCATGTATGTTTGTAGGCTTGGGCATATGACCCATATGACTAACAAGACCCCAAATGGGTTATGGGCATATGACCTACTTAGCTAGTAGGACCCCACTAATCCCATGGGCATATGCTTGTTTAGTCTATGGGACCCCAAGTAATAATGGCCATTATAATAAGTGTATGTTATATGTATTATGTTAAGTCTTTATGTTTCTTATGAAGTTATGTTTATGACTATGTGTTAGATTTTCCTTGCTGGGCATTAGGCTCATTCCTTTTTGTTTTATGTGCAGGAAAATAAGCTTTAGAGGCGGTAAGATTCGTGACGCTTAGAGGATGTGTATCGATGGTGAATGGAGTCAAGGGGCCGAGCGTTATTCGATTCGAGGATGTAGTTTCTGTTTTATGTCTTTTTACATGTATTTTCCGCACCATTTATGTAATGTCTTTTATTTTAAATCATGTTTTGTTTTTAAAGACAATGGGATCCCATATCCTTCTTAGTATTCTATCTATTTGTAAGTAACTCTTATTTTACAAGTTACTCAATAAAATTATGGTATTTTCGTAAAAATGTAAGTTTTATGTATAGTTTCGTTAATGGTCCAAATAGTCTAGATTAGTGGGTCATTACAATTTCTGGCCCTTTTCTTCTCGTATAAAGGATTCAGGCGCCGCGACTCAGCTTAAGCAAGTCGCGACCCGTGTCTGCTATTACTTCTGAGCTTTGCCTCTGTTTCCTCTTGAGTTATGACTTGTAAGCCCAAGTCGCGACACTAATTCTTTCCAACAACATATATGTTTTTGACTTCCCCTCAAGTTGCGACTTTAATTCAATTTTTCTCAAATTTGATCCTTCAGCTCATCTCTTCATGAAAACCCATCTTCAAATCAACCTTGGTATCGTTTTTAGTCCAATAATCGCCAAAAGCCTCATTTTCCCACCATTTAGCTTCTTTTTGTATTTTTTTTCTTCTGATTCATCACACCAACCTACAATAAAGACAAACACAAGCATAATATTGCACAAAACACACATAAACACTCAAGATTACCAGAAAAAACACTTTCTAAAATGACCCTAAAATGAAGTTATCAAACTCCCCCAAATTTACTTTTTGTTCGCCCCCGAACAAAGGACTCAAAACAAACCTAGACTCAAACAACATGAACTTATACCAACAACAACAATTATGCCTCAAAATCATGAATTTTAATCATATAATTTTTCAGAAAACTACTCAACAGTTATTCAATCTAGAATTTTGATCAAAACACTCCATCAACACACCTTAGTCTACTAACATTTTGGATTATCAAATCATAATTGTTTACCCACAAAACAGCTGCTGATGACATGGCAAGAATTTCTCACATGTAGCTGACACGTGGCAGAGTCGAAATGAAGAGGTGATGTTCGCTTATAGACCACCTCCCTGTGGCTTCGACAAACCTCAAAATTAGATGCGACCAGACTGGTCATATGCTTCGATTTATTTCCTTAAAAGATTGTAATCTTATAATAACTATGTTGATTCTTTCCTCTTTATTGCCTTGATACGCGTATATTAAGGATAAGTAAGGCCCATTGGCCCATGTAACCCCCCTTGAGCCTATAAATATGCATGAGAGAGCTCAAGGAAGGGACTTTTGACTTTTGAACCTTTTTTCTGAATACTAAGAGAAAGAAGATATAGTGCGATTATCCTCCAAATAGTTGTATTTTCTCCTATGGCTTGTGAAACTCAAGAACCCTAGTTCTTTGATTACGACATTAGGATTCAATATCAATAATAGCACTAAGTGGATGTAGGTCATTACCATTCATTGGGGCCGAACCACTATAAATCATCTGTATCAGTTCTTTACCATTGGATTCCATTCTTGATTATCATCTCATTTTTTGTCGTATTTCCGACTCCGTGTCGTTGGCCAAATCGAGGGTCAACATTTTGGTGCTTTCATTGAGATCTTGATCAAGAAGCTGCAAGAAAATCTAATGGCAAAGACATTTAAGAAAACTGGACCAGCCGCTGACGCCACACCATCTCAACCTCCTCCTCCAAATGTGCCGGAGAATGAACTACATTTAGAGTTTGAAGAGGAGGAGTTGGATATGGAAACACTGAGGGCAACACTGGGGGAGTTGCAGGATGAGATGGCTAATCTGAGGGCCAATCAGGAGAACGTAGTGGAGACAATGGTGCTGCATCAAAGAGAAATTGAACGTCAGCGCTAGGAGCTGAGTGAGCGGCAGACAGATATGGATCGTTAGCAGAGGGATGCCATGGCCGCTTTCGAACTAGCCATTCAATTGGCTCAAGGACAGGCTATGCCAGCCTCTCAACCGGATCAGCCATCGAGCGTGCCACCACAGCGGGCTCCCAATCCAAGGCCTCCACTCCAGCCAGCAAGCCCCCAAAGGCCGGAGCAGCCACTTGTGGCTCAGGATGATGTCCCAATTCAGGATCCTGAGCAGCAGCCTCCGTCTCTAGCTGGTCGAGGAAATCCCCAGCGCCAGAGGAAGAGTAGGGTCGGGCAACCTCCCCACAGCCCTAGACGCCCAGGGGACGAAGAGTCGAACCCGCCGAGCAGGGGGCAGCGTCCTTCTACTAACAGAAGGAACAACGAGTCAGGCTCTGCGGTCAGAGGCCCCCCAAGACATAATAATGCACGGAGACCCAATGACCAATGCAAGCCTCCTCCTGACGCTCAGGAGATGCCAACCCGAGGAAGAAATAGCATGAATAGCCGATCACGCCATAGTCGGCCACAGTTTAGAGACGGTCACGACTATAATGAAGTCGATTTCAGCAGAGGAAATGCCAGTTGGAGGAATGAGGAAAGAGGTGGAGGCAGGAGCCCCCACCTATAGAAGATAGGCCAGCCATAACACTGGGGGACAACCCAGACAAAACAATGTCTTTGATCGGCTAGGAGTTAGCGAGCAGAGGCGTAGGGATGAAGATTTGAGGGACGTGCTCAATGACCATTGCGAGAGACACGATGAGTACGCTCCTCTGGCACTGGTCGCCCCAGCGATCCCAAAAGCGGTTCAGGCTCAGATTGATGCTTTGAACCAAGAAGTACAATAGCTGGTCGGGGGTCGAACATCCCACATAGTGTACGATGGGAGGAGGGGCACTCCGTTTGTGCAAAGGATTGTTGTGGCGGATACCCCCAATAAATTCAAAATGCCAACACTGCCAAAATTTGATGGGTACGGAGACCCAGTATCTTATGTCAACAAATTTGAGATACAAATGGACATACAAAAAGTGTTAGACGATGCCCACTACAGGATCTTCCCCGCAACACTGTCTGATACTGCCCAGGAGTGGTTTTTTAAGTTCCCTCCTACTAGTATAGTATCCTGAGAGATGTTCGTGAAGGAATTCTACGGACAATTTTATGCGGGTCGTGTACACCCCACAAACGCCAACCAGCTGGTCGAGATACGCCAGAAGGAGGGAGAGCCCTTGAAGGAGTATGTCCAACGCTTAATGCGAGCAGCGGCTGGAGCCAAGATAGTGGGCGACGAAGGCAAAATGATGGCCCTAACTGTTGGGGTTAGATGCCATTCTCCTCTCTGGAGTAGCCTAAGAAAGAATGGGGTAAGAAGTACCCAGGAGATTTTGGATCGAGTTGATCGATATATCAAGCTCGAGGACGCGATTTCCTATTTGGGGAAATCGCCAACGAAGGACAAGGGACCAAAGGAAGAACCCGCCAAGGCCGCCAACGGGTCGGAGAAACCCAATGACAATGGCAAATGCAACGAGAACGAAAATGGCAGAAACGGTGGAAAACGGGTGAGCAATGAGCCGTCAGCTTCTGAGAATTAACGCCCCAAAGGAAATAGATACGAGCCGAGATTCACCAACTGCACTGCCCTTGTCAAAAGTCGAGTAGAGGTCTATCAGGTGACCAGCTCTAGTGTGCCCTATAAGTGACCCGCGCCTATAAGGAAGGATTCTCCAAGAGAGATACCACAAAATTCTGTCATTTTCACAATGACTACGGACACGATACCAATGAGTGCAACTAGTTGAAGGACGAAATTTAGTTCCTGATCAGGCAGGGACATTTAAGGAGATATGTGTGAGTCGTGGGAGGGTCTCAGCGAGAGGCTTAAAGTGGCAATGAGCTGGCACCTACATGCCAATGTTCGCCACGTTTATAGCCAGCTCTTGTGGTAGGCACGTTACTCGCCATCTGTGGTGGCCCACACCTTGCAAGGGACAGTGGGAAGGCAAGGGAGTGATATGCTCGAAACCTACGCCACGACCAGGACATCGAGATGATGAGTGTGGAGGATCGACAACCAAAGAAGGCTCGAACAGAGGAGGAATTAATAACCTTCTCTGAGGACGATGCCCAGCACGTACGATTCCCACACTCTGATCCGCTGGTCATGAACGTTCAAATTGCCAACATGATGGTTAAGAGGGTGTTGATTGACACAGGAAGCTCAGTCAACATCCTATACAAGTCTTCATTGGAAAGAATGAAATTGTCCATCAAGGATTTGGAGCCATGCAACCAAACTATTTATGGTTTATCTGGCGAAGGGCTCACCCCAACTGGGTCGATTAGGCTTCCAGTTATAGCAGGTGCTACACCTGCTAATAGGACATGACTCACTACATTCATAGTAGTTGATTGTCCTTCGGCATATACTGCTGTAATTGGGAGGCCAATTTTGGTTGACCTACTAGCTGTTACCTCAATGTGGCACCTGGCCATGAAATTCCCAACCGACGCAGGGATAGGATGCGTGTTGGGAAATAGCGAGAAGCGAGGGAGTGCTTCAACGCCTTGATAACTAAGGCAAAGAAAGGTATATCGAGGGAAGTTATCAGAAAAGAGTTGCAAATGGCAGCTGATGTACAAGCCCAATCAGGTGATGATGTCACCAAATAGGGCGTTGCCCAAAGTGAGGATGGAAATTTAGATCCTCGCTTTTGATGAAGAGATAGGACCCATCGAGGACCTTGAAGAGGTCCAACTCGATGAAGAAAATCCGACCAGGGTTGTGAAAGTTGGTAAAAACTTAGAGACAACAATAAAACAGGCACTGGTGGAATTTTTGAAGGAAAACCAGGAAGTCTTTGCCTGGTCGCACAAAGACATGGTCAGAATAGACCCTGCAGTCATTAGCCATGTCTTGAACATAGACAAAAGTTTTCCACCGGTACAACAGAAAAGGAGGCTGCTCGACAAAGATAGATCAAAGGCCCTAAAAGAAGAAGTCGAGAAGCTGAAGGAGAATGGATTCATTAGGGTAGCATTTTATCCGTCATGGGTCTCTAATCTAGTGCTTGTTTGTAAGCCTAATGGCAAATGGCGAACATGCATGGATTTCACAAACCTTAATAAAGCTTGTCCTAAAGATTGTTTCCCACACCTTAGGATCGACCAACTGGTCAATGCCACTACAGGGCATGAGATTCTCTCAATGATGGATGCATACTCCGGGTATAATCAGATTAGTATGCATCCTTCTGATGAGGATCACACTAGCTTTCGGACTAACACAAGGTTTTACTGTTACAAAGTAATGCCCTTCGGTTTGAAAAATTCTGGTGCAACTTACCAGCGACTAGTCAACCACATGTTTAAGGAATTGATCGGTACAAACATGGAGGTGTATGTTGACGACATGCTGGTTAAGTCGAAGAAGGCAAAAGGGCATATAGGGGATTTGCAAGAATGCTTCAACATCTTGAACAAGTATCAAATGAAGCTGAACCCCCTCAAGTGCTCCTTCGATGTAGGATCAGAGAAGTTGTTAGGATTCATAGTAAACTCGAGAGGAATTGAGGCCAATTTTGAGAAGATCAAAGCCCTGGTCGATATGAAATCGCCAACAAAGATCAAGGATGTTCAAAGCTTGACTTGAAGAATTGCTGCTCTTAGTAGATTTATTTCCAAATCGACGGACAAATGCGTCCCATTTTTTAATCTACTCAGAGGCAACAACAAATTCGAATTGACAGAGGAGTGCGAGCATGATTTTCAAGCATTGAAGGCTCACATGTCGCAACCACCAATCCTATCAAAGCCAGTTGATAAAGAAACTTTGTTCATCTACCTGGCGATCACAGAATACGCTGCCAATGCTGTCTTAGTAAGAGAAGAAGAAGGCATGCAGAAGGATGTTTATTATGTAAGCAAGAGGCTAATTGGAGCGAAGTTGCAATATCCACCTACTGAAAAATTAGCCTATTGCTTAATCTTAGCCTCCAGAAAGCTGCGGCCCTACTTTCAAGCTCACCCAATCACGGTTTTGATCGACCAACCTCTACGGCAAGTTCTGCAGAAGCCAGAAGCTGCAGGCAGATTATTGAAATGGGCGGTCAAACTTCGGCAGTTCAATATCTCTTACTTGTCACGAGCAGCATTAAAAGGGCAAGCGCTGGCTGACTTCATCACAGAGTTCACTGGGCTTCCAGATAGCGAGCAGCCAGAAGCACCTGAAGAACCTGAGCCTCAGAGCCAAACTCCCTCATGGAAGTTTTTCATGGACGACTCTTCTAATGAACATCACACATGAGTAGGAGTGATTTTGATAACGTTTGAAGGGCGTCGATTTCACTGCGCAATCAGGTTTGACTTCACTGCTTCTAACAACTAGGCTGAGTATGAAGCACTGATCGTTGGGTTACGGTTGGCCAGGGACATGAAAATAAAGGCACTTAACATCTATAGTGACTCTCAGCTGGTAGTAAATTTGATCATGGGAGAATACCAGGCCCGAGGTTTAAAAATGGTTGCTTACTTAAACAAAATGAAGGATCTATTGGCGCAGTTTGATAAATACACCCTTCAGCAAGTACCTCGCGACAAAAATTCAAACGCTGACGCCTTGGCCAAATTGGCAAGTGCGAAGGACGCTGACACTCTGAACATAGTGTCAGTTGAACGACTATCTGTGCCAAGCATCCAAGAAGAGGAGACTATTTTGGTGATCCAGGCAGCGGATACATGGATGGCACCATACATAGAGTACCTTACGCAGGGCGTCTTACCGATGGACAAAAACAAAGCTAGGACCCTTCAGCGGCAAGCTGCTAGGTATATCCTGGTCGATGGAATTTTGTACCGAAGGGGATACTCAATGCCACTCCTTAGATGTATTTCGAAGGAGAAGGCTAAGGAATTGATGAAATAGGTACACAAAGGCTTTTGTGGGGACCATGCTGGGGGGCAAAGCTTCTCAAAAAAGATCCTAAGGCAAGGATACTTCTAGCCAACAATGAATGAAGACTCGATGGAATTTGTGCGGAGGTGCGACAAGTGCCAGAGGTACCCCAAAATTCCACGAGCAGCCCCTAATGAGCTAAAACAGATGCAAAGTCTGTGGCCGTTCGCAGTCTGGGGTATAGATTTAATCGAATCTCTGCCTACAGGAAAGGGCAGCATCAAGTACGTTGTGGTTGCTATTGATTACTTCACTAAATGGGCCGAAGGTGAGCCACTCGCAACCATAACGACCAAGAAAGTGCTGGATTTTGTGATAAAAAACATTGTGTGTCGCTATGGATTTCCAAGGAAGATTGTCTCAGACAACGGCACCCAGTTTGATAGTGATCTATTCACAGATTTTTGCAAACGACATGGAAATATCAAGAGCTTTTCTTTAGTCGCTCATCCTCAAGCAAATGGACAAGTCGAAGCAGTCAATAAAACGCTAAGAAAATACTTGAAGAAGAAAAGGGGGCATGGCCGGAGCAATTGCCTGAGGTACTTTGGTTGTACAGAACTTCCCATCGAACAACAACTGGCCATACTCCATTTTCCTTGGCATATGGGTATGAGGCTATGTTGCCTATTGAGTTAGATCCGCCATCACATCGCAAAATAACGTACGATCAAGGCTCTAATAGCCAACTATTGATTGAATCTCTTGATTTGGTCTGTGAAAGGCGAGACCAAGCCCAACTCCGAGTAGCTGCTTACCAGAAAAAGTCGCCCAGTATTTCAATTTTAAAATATGTGAAAGGAAACTCAATGTTGGAGATCTGGTACTTCGAAGAGTTTTCCTAAACACCCACGACCAAGCTGTTGGAGTACTCGGACCTAATTGGGAAGGACCATACCAGATTGAAGCAGTCCTCCATCCAGGCACCTATAAACTTGCTCGCTTAAATGAAGATCTCATTCCTCGCTATTGGAATGGAGAACACATGTGCAAGTGCTATCAATAAATAGTTCTTCTTAAAGAATTGGCTTGTATTAATTTTACTTTTTACAAGTTATGAAAAAGGGTTGGTCATTTTATGTGACTGATTGCTTATAAGTGTAAGATCTTGTTGATCACTCGTACAGACGTGTTTTGTCCATTTATTACGATAAATATAAGGGACTATGCACAGCCAGTCATTCTTTCCAATTGTTGTATTTATTACAAGTATTTTCTCATTATGTGTGTTGTTTTGCTGTATTATTGTTTTAAATTTTTTGCTCCGAGTAGTAATGTTCGAAACAGGTTTTGGTCAAGGCAAGTGACCAAGGACCTAAAGCTCCTCAATCACTTGGGGGGCATATAAGGCATATAGTAAGCAAAGCATATCGAAAGGTATGTAAACACATGAGCAAAATAAGTGAAAGCATGCTAGGGTCTTAGAGTATTTTCAAAATTTTGTTTTGTTAAATCAATCCAAAGTACTATGCTAAGTTCGGTCATGCGAACATATATTATAATAACGTAAAAATATTATAATATCAAAATAAATCCTTTTACAGCGCGAGCAGTGACTGCTCGGATGTAACTGTTTAATAAAAAGGGAAAAGTTGCCTGTGCAACAATAAAAGTTAAAACATAAATTGTTTCTACATCATGACCCGTAGGTCATATAATTCAAAAAAAAAAAAAAAGATAGATTATGAAGTAGCCGGGGGCTCCTGTGGTGATTTTTGTTGCTGCTGGTCGATAGTAACTCCAACCTATTCTCGGGCACCCTCGATGACGATTGCTAAAGAAATCTCTGGAGACCTTGAAGTTGTTTCTTCTTCCAGGTGAGAAACACACTTAGCTAGCTCTGCCTCCTTGATATGGTCTAGAAGATAGGAGAAATTAGTGATGGGGTTGCTTTTCCAAAACAAGTAAAAGCATTCAAACGCCGTCCCTTCGTAGTCTTCAAGGTTGCGGGCATTTTGTTCCTCTAGTCCAGCAACTTCTTTGTGGCTTATCTCCAGCTCAGCTTGAAGCTTGTGGGCTTCTCGGTAATTTATGAGCGAAGTCTCCTTGTACTGCTCCTTAGAAGCAGTGATCTTGGAAATGCTCGCCTCCTTCTTCTTCAACTCCTCTTCAAGAGAGGCGAGTTTGGCCTCGGTCACTTGCAACGCCTCGATGTGATTCGCCTCGGCTTCCTTAAGAGTCTTAGTGTGCTTCGCCTCGGCTTCCTTAAGAGCCTCAGTATGCTTTGCCTCAACTTCCTTCAGCTGCTCGGCATGAGTAGCTTCAGTCGCCTTGAGTTGCTCAGCGTATTGAGCCTCAACAACACTAAGCTGATCGCTGAGTTTCTTCTCGAATTGAGCGGTTAATGTCCTCGAGCTTCGCCAGCCAGAAGTCATGGTAAGAACTCCCTATGATCAGAAATATATAAAGCTGTTAGTAGGGAAAAATTGGCGAGGAAATTCATAGAGTACAATAAAAAGAGCAACTTCAACAGGCACTTCGTTCAGTGCGCGGTTGAAGACTTAATCAACCGCCATGGAGCCAGTCTCCTGAATCGCCTCCCACCTGCGACGGTGCTTTGATATTCTAGACAACCTATCTTTGGTTGAATTGAGCACTACGCTCGTGAGGTCGTTTCCCGAGGCTTCTTCTCGGTGACCAGCCGGCTGCTGGACGGTGGAAGCTGGAGGCGTAAGGTCGGCTGGAGGTGGTGGAGGATTCTGTCCAACCGGGGATGGGGGATCTAGATTTATTGGAAATAGCAGAGTTGCCTCTCTGGAAGGAGCTGGTGGAGGAGTTGTCTCCTTTGCGGGAGAAGGCGCAAGGGGTCTTTTGTTCGAGACCTCTTCGCGGAGGGATTGCTGCAGCCTTCCCCAGAATGGCGCTTGTGGGATTTTTTCTTGTTCGCTGATTTGGCGTACAAGTCAAAAGCTCGTTCGGCAGGCATGTTTGCAAGGAAGAAACAAGCGAACAATCAAGCAATATAACAAAAGGAGCTTGCTAAGTTTAGGAAACAAGGGCAAAGAAATTAAAAGTATAATACTCGAGCTATAATTACTGGTCGCTACACTATTTACTTTACTAGTGCTACACTCACTCTCTGGCCTGAAGAAGTCTGAATTTAAAGCAGCTGTGTATTTAAAGTTGCCATCCCTGTCAAAAAGGTGATACGGAATAAGCAAACTATCTAAAAGCAAAAAATCAGTACCGTTCTCGTTCGATGACTCAAGAATAAGCTCGAAGGCCTTCTTCTTGCCCTTCCTCGGAGGGGCCAGTGCAACAGCAAGTCGCAGGGCGCCGGTTGGTTCATTGATGGTCACCCCTGTAGCCCTCCTCGTTGGAGGTTATGACATGTCTTGTTGTTTTTCGGGGACTTCAGTGCCAGTGGCACTCCCTGCGGTAGACTCCTTCACATCCGGGTGAGGTGCCAGAAGCCCGACCAGCCTCAGGTTAGCTTTTGTGACCAACTGTTTGACGCTTTTCTCTATGTCGGTCATGCTGGGCAAGAGGGATGATCAGAATTCCATGTCTGGAGTGGGAGTCGGTCGCAGCCAGAAACCTGAAATGCGCTAAATCTCTAAGGGGAATGCGGGAATAGTTAAAGGAAAATAAATGACTAGGGGAGCAAAGATATTACCTCCTTGGGTGAAGGCCAGGTTGTTGGCGACCATGTCGGTAGTCAGAAAGTACTCTAGATGGTACTTCCCCACATTGGATATGAAAGTGGTATCACTCAGGAAAGTGCGGGTCGTTTCCTGGTGGCAGAAATGGAAGGACCATGTGTTTTCTTGATTGGGATTGGATTTTAGGTCGAATAGATATTTGACCTCGTGTGGCGTGGGGACCAGCCACTTCTTATGACTATAAAGGATATAGAGTGCAAAGAGCATTCTATACCCATTTGGGGTTATTTTGAAAGGAGCGACCCAAAAATAATTGGCCACTCCTTGAAAGAAAGGATGGAGAGGCAGGATCGCTCCTGCCTCGATGTGATACCTCGACCAGGCGCTAAAGGTGCCTCCAGGTAGATTCGCTCGTTGGTCTCTCGTGGGTTGGACTAGGGTCACCCCAGGAAGCCCGTACTTCTTGATGTAATTGACAATTATCCTAATCGTTACTCGACTAGGAGGAGCAATATACCATTCGACATCTGGTCGATTGACGTTTCGAAGTTGGGCTTGAGTTTGGATTCTTGGCTCAGGAGTACTCTCATCTCTACCGCTGGTCGAGGGAATTTCAGCATGAGGAGCAGGCTAGTTTTCAGAAGGTTTTGATGGTTTCTTTTTCTGGGCAGTGGATTTTACTCTACCCATGTCTGAAGGGAATAGAGAAGGGGAGAGAACTTAAAACCTAAAAACTTATGTTAAGAGTTGGAATAATGTTGCTCGCGTATAAAAGTTGAGCTTTATTACGGCCAGCAGCATTCTAGCGAAAACACTAAGTTTCATACGAACAGTTTGAGAAACAGATTAAAGAGCGAAAGTAAAAAGTTTTTCAGAGAAAACTTTTTCAACTCTGGAGGGGCGCGAAAAACCCAGTTTTTCAACTAGCTTAAAAATTGAATTTTTACTTCGATTTTAAGCCCTAAATCCACAATCTCGACTACCAAACTGACTCCTAACTCCTATAAAACATTATTTCACTACCCTATCAAACATCAATCAATATGCCATTTACCCCAAAACAGTTTCAGCAAGAACATTCAAGAGCTCAGATATGAAACAGATAAAAAAATGGTTTTGAATGGCATCTCAAACGACTGAAGGGTTCGGGAAACTTACTTGGAGGAAGGTTAGAGTATGAACATGAACGTTTTGAACGTCTGAGCAAAAGTTCCTTAGATCAGCAATGAAAGCTTCTGGGTTGTTTGGCTCGGTTCTTCAGAGTTCTTGAAGAAAAAAAAAAGATAAGTAAAAAGTAAGAATTGAGCTTGGGGGATTATCTATATTGATCGCAGCACTGTAAAAGAGGTAATCATGGAATTACTTTTTTCAAAGCATGGGGAAACGCAATAGCCGTCAAAAAAAATTTTGGGAAACCAAAAAGACTTGATTGGACATGATTAGTTACCTTTTTCGAGAAGGCATGGGCGGCTCTGACAGATTTGGAGGGGTATGCGAAGGGTCAATTTCCTAAGTTTACTTTATGCTGGTTGCAGTAAAATAAACTTGGGGGGCAAATGTTTACCCACAAAACGGCTGCTGATGACGTGGCAAGAATTTATCACACGTAGCTGACACGTGGCAGATTCGAAATGAAGAGGTGTTGTTCGCTTATCGACCATCTCCCTATTGCTTTGTCAAACCTCACAATTAGATGCGACCAAACTGGTCGTATGCTTCGGTTTATTTCCTTAAAAGATTGTAATCATATAATAACTACATTGATTCTTTCCACTTTATTGCCTTGATACGCGGATATTAAGGATAATTAAGGCCCATTGGCCCATGTAACCCCCCTTGAGCCTATAAATATGCATGAGATAGCTCAAGGAAGGGACTTTTAACTTTTGAACCTTTTTTTTTTAATACTGAGAGAAAGAAGATATAGTGTGATTATCCTCCAAATAGTTGTATTTTCTCCCAAGGCTTGTGAAATTCAAGAACCCTAGTTCTTTGATCATGACATTGGGATTCAATATCAATAATAGCACTAAGTGGATGTAGGTCATTACCATTAATTAAGGCCGAACCACTATAAATCATCTGTGTCATTTCTTTACCATTGGATTCCATTCTTGATTATCATCTCATTTCTTGTCGTATTTCTGACTTTGTATCGTTGGCCAAATCGAGGGTCAACAATGATTATTAAATAAATAAATTTGAAATCAATTATGCTCAGCAAATTTCTTTCCAATCGATCCATTCAAACCAAATAATTCCATAAGCTCACTTACTTGCTCTTCTCCACTAATATAAATCATGCTATGCGTAAGAATCAATAGGACTTTTATAGGCTTGTAATGATGGCTTAGGTAAAGGTAGATGAAAAAGTATTTTGAAGCTCACTTTACTATAAGCACATGACCAAAACTCACAAACCTTACTTCCATAAGAATATAATCTAATAATCCCCTTTCTTATTTATTATTTATTATTTGTTTTCATTAGAGATATATATATATTTCAATAATAACTACACTCCCCCAAACATGATTTTTCTAATGTGCTCATATTAGGTGTGTATTGAAATATCTTTCATCATTTTTTTTTCTTCTTTTTTTTTTCACTTTCTAAACCCACTCAAATCATCATTAAACCCCATTACACATCACTCCCCATCACCATTTCTCAATCATATGCTCATAGTATATTAGGGATGGATATAACCAATGGCAAGTATTAGGCTTAAATGATGGTTTTAGAACAAAAATGATACACAATTAGGCTCAAAAAAGGTAACCAAAGGATTAAGTAATTTAAGGTTGGCAAGAAAAGCTGAAATGATCCAACTGATGGCCTAAATCATATTCCTAAGCATACATGATATATTATTTCGCCTCAAATAACAAGTAAGCAAGTTCTAGAATTGTTGAAAATAATTTACACTTCCGATTAATCATTCCACTAACCAATTTCAGCAAGCATAATCAATATCAAAAATAGAAATTTAACATCATGACAAAATATTCAACAAATGTTATCTAAACTAAAATGTACTAACAGAGTGTTTAATCAAGCACACAGATTTTTTCAGATTTCATTTTCTTTGAGTTATGCTCATAACATTCATTTTATTCTCATCAGCAATTGTTGTCAATTTTCATTCATGTTGATACAAAACTAAACACAATCTAAACACTAACATAATAAAACACACAAAACAATAATAACAGAAAAATAAACTCCCTTTATTAAACATAAACTAAAAATGATCCCAAATGTTTAAAAATAAGTAAATGAAAGGAAACTTACCTTGCGTGATTCATCTCAGAATGGTGGTGGGTCTAGAAATGGATGCCAAGGCGATGGATAAGGGAAATATTGCCGGTCCACTTCTTGGTTCAACCATATGTAAACCAGCTCATTCTACCTATCATCTTGAGCTCTATGGATATCATGAAGCTTGCCCAAATAATTATGTGTGTGCTGGTTCTGCCGAATGATGTAATCTAGTCTAGCCAAATGCGGATCCGGTGGAGCCTCAATTGCCAAATATCGAGGGTATGCTTCTATTCTTTCCTCCTCATCTGCCCTTACTCCCTCTGTTGGATCATTGGCTGGTATGGGCTCCTCAGCTGCTTCTCCTTCCCTACCAACTCTTACATTTCTGGGTACCGGTACAGGTGGCTTTAAAGTTGGGGCATTAAATTTACTTACTGTAGCCCGAGCAATAACTCCCATAGCCCTCCTAAAAATATCACTAGGATATTTCGGCACCTCACAAATGTCACATAGATCAATAATCATGGAGCCATGTCACATCCCAGCGATAGTAGTCATGCGACCTAAATCCCTAATGCTCTGGCGAATAACTCGCCCAATGTCAATGGAAATCCCTGTCATAATGGCATATACCAAGAGACACCTATCAGTACCCACTTCAGACAAATGGGTGTTTGGCATAAGCCTTGCACTCACGAAAAGAGTCCAAGCTTTAGCTACGACATTCATTTGGTATCTTTTTAAATGTTTGGGCTCCCCATTCTGTATAACAAATGAAGCACCATGAATTCCTAAGGTCTCAACTACCTCAGTCCAATTTACCTCGCTATTATATGTTAATTATAATACTCATCCTCTTCCTGAGTTAATGTAGGTACATAAAATAAAGCAACAATATTCTGAATAGTACATTCATCTGAAATACCCCTAACAAACACCTTTCTATTTACAGCCCCATGAAAATTAGCATAAAATTAATAAACCAAGGAGCAATTGGCTTTTGGCATTTTCTCGTCCGCAAATAATTGCCAACCTCGGCGTAAAATTTCATTCCTAATAATATGATGGGTGTCATTAAGGTATAATTCTTCTTTAATGTCCATACCCGCTCTTGAATAACTGGCCTTTGGGATAACCTTTGATATAGATCATGGGCATCCTTATTAATAAAACGTGTGGGATTATATTCTAAAATAGGCTGAGGTGTTGGTGGAGTGGGGTTGGGATGGTTGGGAATAGGATGAGGAAGGTCGATTAGTATTCTTTGAAGAAGCTGCCCTAGTGGGTTGTTTCCTTGGCCCCATACCCTAAAAAAATTTCAAAAATAACCACAAAAATTTATGCAGCACTTCCCCTAAAATTCTAAACTTTCCTTACTAAACTCTCCCAAAATTACACCCAATAAACCACAAACAGTCCAAAATCTCTAAGACAATCTCTTAATATAAATGTAACTCAATTGAAAGCTTTAATCAAGAAAAACCTACAATCCTTGCAAGGTGAAGAATCTGCCCCTTTGATCCTCCTTCAATCTCTTACCAAACACCAATAGAACACAAATTAGGGTTAGCAATTATAATGAAAGAAATTAATAAGAACTATGAAGTAGAGATGAGAAAATTAGATAAAGAATATTTGAAATAGAGGGAAGAGAGGGAAAAATGTAGAGGTCTTAGTAAGAAATGTTGCTATGAGATGAAAGAATTTTGAAATAAAATGAGAAGGTTTCTGAAGAAAAAAAATGACATAGAGCCTTCTTTATTCTGTCTGACACAGGCGGGCTGCGACCTAGCTAGGGCAAGTCACGGCCCGCCTCTAAATTTCTCAACAAATGCCTATCCAAGCATCGTGACTCAGCTTCTCAAGTCGTGGCCCACCCCAAATTCTAGAAAAAAAATGCTCTGTTTCAGCCTAGGATTGCGACTCAGCATGGGCAAGTGACGACCTGCCTCCTCTTCATTTTTTTAATGCTCTCACACTTGTGTAATGTCGCGACTTGCTCATTCAAGTTGCGACTTGGCCCAATGACTAATTGAAAAACTCATTTTTTCACAATTTTCATGATTTTTACAACCATTATACTAAAATAAAAAACAACTAAACTTTACAAAATCCAAAATAAAATTAAATAAAATTTTCCCCTAATTAAAACTCAAAACAAAAACTTAAATAAAAGATAGGAATGCCTCCTATAGCGCTGTCGTTAACGTCATTTAACCAGAAGCTTCTTTTCTTTTATATTCAACTCGGATCAAGTCCTCCCCTCACATCTTTTAGAACCACAATATTATGATTTGGCCCACGCTTCTTGTGACTAGAAATTATCGGAACTTTCCCTTGTTCATATAACATTTGAATCCTTTCATTAAAGTACTTTTTTAACTGGTTACGCCCTTTTCTCATTCCGGTTTTAACTATGGAGCTTTTCTTAGAGGCTTCCATCTTATTACCTTCTTGGTTTACCACGTCAACTCTACAACAAGTTGGAATTTCTATAGTTGCAAAAACTTTATTACTTCCTCTTTTTGCACTCGCAGCTTTAACTAACCCTTTTGTACATCAATTAAAGCCCTACCAGTCGCCAAGAATGGTCTTCCAAGTATTATTGGAATATTTTCATCTTCCTCCATATCTAAAATAATAAAGTCCGCATGAAAGATGAATTTACCTACTTTTACCAATACGTCCTCAATCAATCCAAGAGGGTGATTAACTGATCTATCTGCCATCTACAAAGATATCGTAGTTGGCCGAGCTTCTCCCAAATTCAGCTTCTGAAATATTAATAGAGGCATTAAATTCGCACTTGCCCCTAAATAACATAATGCCTTTGTTTCTACTAAACCCCCTATAGAACATGGGATATTGAAATTACCAGGATCTTTAAGCTTTGGAGGTAGTTTCTTTTGCAGTATTGCACTTCACTCATCAGTTAATGCAACTGTCTCATAATCCTCTAATTTCCGCTTCCTTGACAAAATTTCTTTTATAAAATTCACATAACTTGGCATTTGTTCTAAAGCCTCTGCAAAAGGGATATTAATGTGTAGTTTTCTAAAGATATCCAAAAATTTAGAAAATTGTTTGTCAAGATTAGCCTTTTGAAACCGTTGAGGATATGGTATTTTTGGCATAGGCTCAGAGTATTTTGGTTTTTCTGGTTTTGGAAGGTCTTCAGTAACCTCCTCTTGAATTGGACTTGTAACTTGCTTATCTGTTGTCTTCTTCTTCTTGTCATCTACTGTAGGTCCTTCATACTCAGTCCCACTCCTCAATTAATGTGTAGGTCCTCTATTGTAGGTTCTTCTGAATTGGACCTCAATGATATTGCATTACACTGTTCTTTAGGATTTACCTCTGTGGAACTAGGAAAATTTCCTTGTTTTTTACTAGAAAACAATTGAGCTAATTGACCTATTTGTGTCTCCAAACTTGTGATGGATTCCCTGGTTTCAGTCATGAACTAGTTCAGTATGTCGGGCTTTATTTCAGGTTGTGTTGAAGGATGTGGTGGTGGATGAGATGGGCGTAGGTTTGGATCATAATATTGTCCGTAAGTCAAATGATGAGGGGGTTGTTGAGGTGGATACTATGGATATTGTGATTGTGACCCTTGATTATTTTTCCAAGATAGATTAGGATGATTTTTTCCAAGCAGGTGTATAGGAATTTGAGTAAGTGTTGGGTGCAGGTCTTGAAAATTACCTATAACATTTTCCTGTTCCAAGGGCATATTATTCACATCAGTTAAGCAACTAGCTATGCTCGGGCATTGTTCATAAGAATGAGGTTCTCCACAAATCTCACAACTCATGACATTTTGTACTTTCATTGCTGGTGCAGCGAGATTAGTTTGTTGTAGTTGTTTGGTTAGAGATGCTACTTGAGCAATTATGAGCACAATTGGATCAACTTCTAAGACTCCCGCTACTTTCTTATTCTCTCGCTCAGTAGGCCAGTTATAATTATTCATAGGCATCTCTTCCAACAACTCATATGCCTCATTAGCGCTTTTTCTCATAAATGCTCCTCCAGATGCTGCATCTATAACTGTCCTTGTATTTCCCCCCAAACCATTATAAAAAGTATGTACTAACAACCACTTCTATATTCCATGCTGTGGGATCTCTGCCAATAAACTTTTGAGCCAAATCTTCCCAAGTAAGTATAGAATTGGCTTGTAATGAATTCAACCAACTCTTAGCTCTATCCCTTAGTGAAAATGGAAAAAGTCTCAATCATAGAACATCATTACTAACCCCATTCATCTTAAATGTAGCACATAACTCCAAAAAGTTTATGATATGTAGATTTGGATCCTCATTTGGTAACCCTCCAAATTGAACACAGTTTTGTACCATCTGAATAATTATTCGCCTCTACAGTAGGAGGTTGAATAGTTGAATGTATCCCTGTAACATTAGGGAGTACATAATTCCTTGGTGGTGGATATGCCTCAACTACATTACCCATATTTGCATTGTTGTTCACACCATTATTCACGTTTTCAACCATGGTGAATTACAACCTTTTCTTTATTTTTCGGTTATATCTGCATGTTTTTTCAATTTCCATATCTATTTGTATAACCTCCTTTTGTCTATTTCCTCGCATATACCAACAATTCTTGAAACACAATATAACCTTGATTCGAATAAATGTTAAATAGAAATAAAATAAAACAATACAACCAAATTAGAACAAATAACAATTAACTGTGATATTGGAAATTTAAGTCCCCGACAACGGCGCCAAAAATTTGATCGTCAAAATATACATACGCAAGTGCACACAATCGATTCAAGTAATATATGATAAGTAAAGTATCGTTCCCTTGAAGACTATCTTCCAAGTACCACTAATTGTTCTTTAAATTTCTATTTGGCAACTAAGAATTTGACGTTAAAATTTAATTTTAAATGTGAAAATACTTTAAACAAGAAAACAACTAAAAAAAAGATTTAAATCACTATGAAAAAGACCTAGGGTGTTAATTTCATCAACTTTTCATTCTACTAATTGTATTAATCAATTCTAGATTTCTTTTTTTCTATTCTAATAGTAGGTTAACATAAATCGATTCATATTCTTTTTCAAGATATAAGATCTCAGCCTACATGAAGGTGTTCTACATCTATGTGATAAACTTAAACATATAGAAGGTGTACACCCTAAATATCAGCGCACTATTGGCGAGATGGAAAAGGGCCTAATTTGATTCGCCACGTGTAAATCGTCCAGCCGGAGTTGTTTTTTCGGGCTTCCATCTGTCCAGCCTGAGCTGATTAGAGAGTTAACTACTACTCGGAGGCAGCGGGTCAGCAGTATGGATGTCGCGAGCTGGCGCTACGTTAAGCTCGTGATGCGGCAGAGATTTGACACCCGAATCCTTGTAAATTCAATCACGCAATATAAATGTGCATATATCAGACATCACGTGTCTATTCCATTCCTGAATTCTCGGACGCGCAGTATAAACGTGTGTTCAGACATCCCACGCCTGGTTTGGGCCATGCGGCCCATTATCCCTCCTTACCTATTGATTAGACCACACTTCACTGTAATGTTTTAGGAATTAATCATCAGTGTCATAGAGATGACATGAAGTGTAAAGAGATCACGGGATGACCCCATTGCCAACCTAGGTATCCTCTTCCTATAAATACCAAGATCCTGGGCAGTGTAAAGGGTTGGCATACTTTTGAAAAGAAATACTCTGCAAGAAATAGCCAAGAGATATCAATAATATCGACTGGTGGACTAGAGGGATTTTAACCTTCGAACCACCTAAAAAGAAAGGAGTGATCACCTTCCCATGATATTAATTCCTCTAGTTTAGAATTTAGCTATTTTCATATTATGGTTCACCAATTAGAACTAATCCATCCTACTTATTCGTATAACTACCTGTTGGCGAAGAAACGCGTCAATAGTTTGGTGTTTTCATTGAGAGTATTTAGATTGGTGCTATCGCAAAAACCTGATCATGGTGGTTACTCATTCGAGACATGGTAACAAGGCAGATCAACATGATGGGCAGGAGGCCCACCATGCCGCCATATCCGATGAACAAAACCCTGAGATCCAGCAGCGATCAGGAAAGCAGCTGATGGGCCAGGACGACACCGGGAGTTCGGCGCCCCGACCGCCAAATCCGAACCCAGGCTTCCTGACGGCGATAGAGATAGAGCACATATAGTTGAGGAGTCAGCTATCCAGAGCAAGTAACCAAATCAAAGAAGTCTTGGCCCAGCTACCCCTTCTTACAACCGACGTTAATGTCGGAAAGAGGAAAAGTGGGACTCACAAGTCCCATAGGGATAATCGGCCCAGCCCCAGTCGATCAGTCAGAACCTCACCCCTGAGTTCTACGCCTACATCACACCAAAACAAGGAAACTATGTTTGAGGAGTTTCCCAGGGCCATTCAACAATTCAGTCGATCAGTCTGAACCTCGACTCCTAGCTCGATTCCACCGTTGAACGCACCCAGAAGGGCTTGTGGCAGCTCGCGGAGGAGATCCGGGGAAGGCTTGCAAAGATAGCCTGCTCCGGCTAGCCCTCCCGTGCCGCGGTCCGATCGCCGAACGTAGGATGCTGGAGATGGTAGAAGAAGAAATGCTTCTCCCGTCGGTCCTTCCCCATTGCAACCGAGCATGCGAGGAGGTCTCGGATCCTCACCCCCAGCAACGGGCTCCAAGCTTTTCCAACAGGAGCTAATAGACCGGGAGCCACCGAAGTAGCAGATCCAGTGGAGACCTGCGTAATCGCTTGAGTTCGGCGCAAAGCCCTTGGGCCACCTCGAGGGCCAACCTTCGAGATCGCCTCAACTCGCAGAGGGGGGATCCAGCTAGAAATGGAAGTCATGCTCACCAAGGGGATGGTCTTTCTGAAGTACATGACAGTGGGAATGTCCCACCTAACCAAGCTCAAGCTTGGAGGGACAATAACTCGCCTAACGCGTACAATGGAACTGGAGCTATTGAACAGCCCTAAAACAACCAAGGAATTAAGGACCAAACCCTAGAGTGTTTAGCTCAATGGAGGAGCTGATGAAGAAGCTCTTGTCAGAAAAGGAGAAAGACGAGTATGACTTGGGGGACGAACTCGAGCTTTTCTCCCCCAACATAGCAGCCACAACGTACCCGCCGATTTTCCGGATGCCCTACTTGTCTAAGTTCGATGGAGACAGAGATCCGTCGAATCATTTGGGTATGTTCAACACCTTGATGATGGCCCATAATATCAGCCCCGAGCTGAGGTGTTTGATATTCCCTTCCACCTTGACTGGGCCAGCTAGGCAATGGTTCAAGCAATGTAAAAAGCATTCCATCAGCTCGTGGAAGAATTTTTCTGCTGACTTCAAAAGGGCGTTCCGAGCTTCTCAAGTAGCCCGCGCCAAAGCTGACACCCTGGAAAACGTGAAGCAACAGCCTAGGGAACCTTTAAAAGCTTACCTGAGCAGGTTCACAAACGTCGCGGCTCAAGCCAGGGACGCAGATGATAGTTCCAAGCTTATGGCCTTGAGGACTGGAATCCTCATTGGAGGCGAGCTATGGAAAGAGATACAGAGAAGAAGTGTCAGCATCGTGGATGAATTCTTGAACAAGGCCTAGGAATGGATAAACCTGGAAGAGGCGCGAGCGTCGGTCACGGGAACCAGCCAAACCCTTGATCAACCCATTGGAGTGGAAACAGATGTCCTAAAAATGACTCAAACCGTTGCATAGAATAACCAAGGGGTGGAGGTAAGAGAAAAGGGAGCGGCGAGGGCGGCCAGCACGGTCCGAAGAAGAACAAGCCCATGGAAAAATTTAAGCCGGTCTACATGGCTTATACCGAGCTCACAAACACTAGGGAACACATTTTCCTAGCAAACTCTGCCCGCCTCCCCTGGAAAAAGCCGGAGCCTTTGAAACACCAGAAGGGTAAGAGGGACCCTTCCAAGTTCTGTCAATTCCACAACGACATTGGCCACAACACTGACGATTGTAGGCATTTGAAGGATGAGATCGAGACACTCATCAGAGCCGGACATTTGACTCAATATGCGCGGAACCAAGTTCATACTAGTCAGCCAGCCCCGGAAGCTCCGGTAAATCAGCTCGGGCTCCGGATAAGTTAGGATACCCCTCCTCCTATAATAGGAGGAGAGATATCCATAATCTCCGAAGGCCCCCATTTGGCCGGCAGGAGCAGAGGTGCCTAATAGAGATATGTCAATGAGTTGAAGGCTCATAAGGGGGAGGAATTCGTCCCGGAGCAGCATCTACCCAAACAGGAACGATTGGAGAGGCAACCAATCATTTTTACCGAGGAGGACGCTAGTCACGTCCAGTTCCCCCATAATGATCCTCTAGTCATAACTGCCCAACTCGCCAACCGGAGAGTTTTGAGGATACTAGTCGATAACGGGAGTTCGGTGAACCTGCTATTCCGATCTACGTTGGAGAAAATGGGATTGTCTGTCACCGAGCTGGAGGCCATTTCCATGATGCTGAATGGATTTTTTGGAGAAGAGTCGGCAGCGATAGGAACAGTCAAGCTAGTAATACCTTGGGAGAGGGGCCCCGAACTGTCTCTAAGCTCCTCGAATTCGTGGTTATTGATTGTCCCACCGCCTACAACATTATTCTGGGTTGACCTACGTTGATGGCATTTTAGGCCATAACCTCTATCCGCCATCTCGCAGTCAAATTCCCCTCCTCTACGGGGATATGTACGGTCTGAGGTGATCAGCTCACTGCCAGGGAATGCTATAGCATTTCCATGAAGGGAAAACCACGACCCGGGCAGCAGATGAAGACCATTCAAAGCGGGAATGAGGAATCTCAGGAAGTAGGACCTATTCCTGAGATAGAAAAGCCTCAAGAAGCCAATGGGGAGGGTATCACCTTGAATGATGATATTGACCCCAGGATAGGCAAAGATAGATCCGAGCTCCAGGCCATCGAAGAACTCGAAGAGGTGAACATCGATTTGAAAGACCCCTTGAAGGTGGTAAAGCTCGGGAAATACTTGTGTAATGAAAGGAAGGTGGAGCTACTGAGATTCCTACAAGAGAATCTAGATGTGTTCGCCTGGTCTCATGAAGACATGATAGGGATCAGCCCAAGCGTCATCATGCACACCCTCAACTTGGACAAGAATGTGCTTGCGAAGTCCCAGAAACAAAGGCGCATGGGCACGACCCGAGCTGAGGCCCTAGAAGAGGAAGTAGCTTAACTTTTAAAGTGCGGCTTTATTCGCGAGGCAAAATACCCAATCTGGGTCACCAATCCTATTTTGGTCCTGAAGCCCAACGGGAAGTGGCGGACCTGCATCCACTTTTCCGATCTGAATAAAGCCTGCCCCAAAGATTACTTCCCCTTGCCAAGGATTGATCAATTGGTAGATGCCACTGCGGGGCACGAGCTCATGTCCTTTATGGATGCATACTCGGGGTATAACCAGATCACCGTGAACCCTGCGGACCAGGAACACACTAGCTTCATGACCCCAACTAACGTTTATTGTTACAAGGTCATGCCCTTCGGACTGAAAAATGCAGGAGCTACGTACCAGAGATTGGTCAATAGGATGTTTATTAATCATATTGGGAGAAACATGGAAGTGTATGTTGACGACATGTTGGTCAATTCGAAAACTGCTGATAACCATGTCCCCGATCTGAGGGAATGTTTTAAATTTTAAGACAGTACGACATGAGGCTGAATCCCCAAAAGTGTACCTTCGGGGTTGCGTCAGGAAAATTTCTGGGTTTCATAGTCAACACCAGAGGAATAGAGGCGAACCCCGATAAAATCAGGTCGCTGCTCAAGATGCCATCACCCCGGTCGCGAAAAGATGTCCAAAGTCTAACAGGAAAGGTGGCAGCCCTTAGCCGGTTCATTTCCAAATCAACCGATAAGTGTTTGCCATTCTATAACCTGCTCTGGGGAAATAAAAAATTTGAGTGGACTGATGAGTGTGAGCATGCCTTCCTCGACCTAAAAGCACATTTAGCTGAGCTGCCCGTGTTATCTAAGCCCACAGCAGGAGAGCCTCTTTTTCTTTACCTAGCTGTAACGGAAGATGCAGCCAGCGTCGTGCTGGTTCATGAGGAGGACCGATCTCAGAAGTCGGTCTACTACATAAGCAAGAGGCTTATCGGAGCCGAGTTTAGATATCCGATGATGAAAAAGATGGCGTTCTACCTTATCACAACCTCCAGAAAGCTCAGGCCGTATTTCCAGTCCCATTCAATCCACGTCATTACCGATCAACCTTTAAGGCAGGTTTTGCAGAAACCTGAGGCATCGGGGCGTCTTTTGAAGTGGGCTATCGAGCTCAGCCAATTCGAGATACTGTACGTACTGCAAACTGCGATCAAAAACCATGCTCTGGCTGATTTTGTAGCAGAGTGCACGGGATTCCAAGAGGAACTAGTGGAAGAACCGGTACGAGCCTCGTGGAAAGTCTTTGTGGACAGCTCGTCTAACGAGAATGGATCTGGAGCTGGAATCATTTTGATATCCCTAGAGGGACATCGTTTCAACTCCGCATTGTAATTCAGATTCGAAGCATCCAACAACGAGGCCAAATAGGAAGATTTATTGGCTGGGCTAAGGGTAGCCCAGGAGTTGAAGGCCAGCTCCATCCAGTGCTATAGCGATTCCCAACTCATGGTAAACCAGGTGTCAGGAGAATACCAAGCGCGGGGAACCAAGATGGCGGCTTACTTGGCCAAGGTAAAGAAGGAGTTGTCTGCATTTGAGCACAGCCTAGTTGAACAGATACCTCGGGAGCAGAATGCCAATGCTAACGCCTTAGCAAAGTTCGCCACCTCCGGGGAGGCCGAAACCTTGGGCCTGGTACCGGTAGAATTCTTGGAAATGTCAAGCATAGAGGAAGCCGGGAGGGAGGTCGGAATGATCGACACCAGGCTGACCTGGATGACTCCCATAGTTGAGTACCTCACAACAGGAAAGTTACCTGAAGAGCGAAACGACGCAAGGAGGGTACTTTACCAAGCTCTGAGGTATGCCTGGTCTTTCTTTACCTCTTCTGCGGTGTGTTCTGCCACGCGAAGCGAAAACTATTCTGCGGGAGATGCATGAGGGATTTTGTGGAGATCATGCTGGGGGGGCAAAACCTGGCCTTGAAGATATTAAGGCAAGGATATTATTGGCCCACTCTGTCGAAGGATTCGATTTCTTATGTCCAAAAGTGCAACAGGTGCCAGCGATTTGCCACTGTCAACCGAGCCCCTCCAGTCGAGCTGAAGATGATCTCGTACCCGTGGCCGTTCATGGTCTTGGGAATTTATTTAGTTGGTGCCCTGCCCATGGGAAAAGGAGGAGTTCGCTATATGGTGGTGACTATTGACTACTTCACAAAATGGGCAGAAACGGAGCCCTTAGCGACGATTACATCAAAGAGGGTCCTCGACTTTTTGGTTAAGAATATTGTCTGCCGATTCGGGCTGCCAAAGAAGATCGTGTCGGATAACGAAACCCAGTTCAATAGCAACCTCTTCACCGAATTATGTGAGAGGCATGACATAATTAAAAGCTTTTCCTCCATGGCCTACCCCCAGGCAAATGGACAGGTCAAGGCTGTGAACAAGACTCTAAAAGAGAGCCTTAAGAAGAGGTTGGATGAAGCCAAGGGAGTTTGTCCTGAACAGTTCCCCAGGTGTTGTGGGCGTACCGGACCTCACACCAAACTTCGATGGGTCACACTCCTTTCTCCCTGACTTTCAGGAGCGAGGTTGTCCTTTCTGTCGAAACAAAGATAGCCTCGCATAGAGTCCAGGAGTTTGACCGAGACCAAAACGACAAATTTCTTAGCGCGTCCCTCAACCTAATTGACGAAAAATGAGAAGCTTCCCAGCTGCAGCTTGCGCATTATCAACAAAAGATCACTCGTTATTTAAACTCAAAGGTCTAGAGACGCATCTTTAACTTAGGCGACCTGGTGCTCCGAAGAGTCTTCTTAGCCAGTAAGGATCCCAAGGACGGAGTTTTTGGACCAAACTAGGAAGGACCCTATCAGATAATAGAGGTTGTGAAGGAAGGGACCTTTAAACTAGCTCGGCCTAATAGAGAAGCAGTCCCACGGACATGGAATGCTACACACCTAAAGAAATATTATCAATAGTCATACTTTTGTAAGGCTTAATTATGAAAGCCGCCTTGTTTTATTAAAAAATGAGAAGTACATCCCTCGTATATCGTTGTATGTTTCTGTGTGCGTGTAGTGTTAGAAGAGCGTGTTCCAAGTAACCAAGAAAGTTCCCTTTCTGGTAACTTGGGGGGCATATGTCCTGGATACAACCAGGCCCCGAAACTTAGAAGTTGGTTTTAAATTGACTAACCAGTGTTTTTCTTAAAAAGCGCGAGGTGTCGATAAAACTAACACGAACTAAGTTTTTAAAAATTAGTGTCCTGGATATAACCAGGTCCGAAAACTTAGAAGTTAATTCAAATTGGTTAATCGATTTTTTCTTAAAAAGCATGAGGTATCAATAAAAAATTAATGTGAACTAAGTTTTTAAAATCAATGTCCTGGATATAATCAGGTCCTAAAACTTAGAAGTTGATTCAAATTGGTTAATCGATGTTTTTCTTAAAAAGCACGAGGTATCAATAACACTTAACGTGAACTAAGTTTTTAAAATCAATGTCTTTGATACAACCAGGTCCTAAAACTTAGAAGTTGATTCAAATTGGTTAATCGATGTTTTTCTTAAAAAGCAAGAGGTATCAATAACACTTAACGCGAACTAAGTTTTTAAAATCAATGTCCTTGATACAACTAGGTCCTAAAACTTAGAAGTTGATTCAAATTGGTTAATCGATGTTTTTCTTAAAAAGCACAAGGTATCAATAACAATTAACGCGGACTAAGTTTTTAAAGTTAACCGTCCTTGATGCAACTAGGTCCTAAAAACTTAAAACTTAGTTAAAATTGACTAGCAGTGCTTTGTGGTTTCGAACAAAAAGTCAATAAACTAACGCAAACTATGTTTTTAGCAAACACGCTAAAAAATAAATAATAACAATAATAATAAAAATAGATTGAAATGAAAGTCAGGGAAACCAATTGTCTCGAGGAGGAAAAACCTCTTGGTAAAAGATTACAAGTAAATAAAGAATACAAAAGTCCTAGGCCCCCCCAGGCGGCTCCGATGAAGTCACCCCTTCGGTCTCCTGCTCGCCAGCAGCGGAAGTCTCCCCAGTCTCAGAAGGCCGCTCCTGTTGAAGGCGGGCCTTGAACTTCTCGAGGAATGGCTCCCACACCTCAGGCGCCAGGAAGGAGAAGTCGCCATCCTGGTTGAAGGCCCAACAGTGATAGAGCATGGCCTCCATGGAGGAGCTGGAAGACGCCCTCTCTGCCACAGTGGCGACCTCGGCCTCCAACTGCTTAGCCTTGGCCTCCTCGAGCTCGGTCTTTGCAACGGCCTAGGCGACCTGTGCAGCCTCGGCCTCCAATTTCTTAGCCCTGGCCGCCTCCGGTTTGGCCTTCACCACGGCCAAGGCGACATGTGCGGCCTTTTCGCTTTCTTTGGCAGCCGTCAGGGCAACCTTGGCATTTTGCTCTTGCTGTTGTGCAGACGCGAGAGCGGCCTGAGCAGTCTGGAACTCGCCCCTGATCTCGTCAATCCTGGCCCTGGACCGAGCTATGCTACGGTGTAGAGCCAAAGCCGCCTGCAAAGACATATATAGTAAGGCAAGTGCTGAAAGAAAGCAAAGAAGCATGTACTGGGAAGAAAGCAAAGAAAGTTAACTAAAATAAACTTACCGTGAAGGTCATCCCCAGCGAAGACTCCATAACATTCTCGGAGCTCCTCGTCTCGATCTCCCACAATTCCCTCGGGGTGGCATTGTAGTAATGATCCACCATATAGCTCGCGGTCTCGTAAATCATCCCTCAGAAGACCTTGGGGATTTTCTCCAGGGCCCGGGTGTTAACCGGGATGCGCACAGTGGGAGTGGGAGCTGGCGGGGTTCCAGCTAGTGACTCTTGTTCCCGAGTAGGGACTGGAGGTCGCGGGGGAGGTGGGGGCATGTTCTCTGCGGCTGCAGGGACCTGGCCCCTCCCCTTAGCGGGAGACTTAGAAGTGGTACCGGGGGGAGGAGTCTTCTTGGTCAGCCGGGGTTTCTTGACCAGTGGCCCGGACGATCCGGAGGGAGGATTCCCCCCCTAGAAGATGGACCGCAGGACGTTGTCTCCGGGCTGGGCCATCTCTTCGCTTGAAACAAAAAAGAAGGGAGCGTTAGTATACATGTAAGGTTACTTCATTACAAGAAAAGTCTAAAGGTGTATTGAAAAGGTCCTACCCTCCAAGCTAGACGAGGAATCTATTGCCACGACCTCCGGCCTCGGAGCTTCTATAGGGGAGTCTAAGTTTATAACTTCGCGAATGAGAGGGGGCTCTGGGTCCAGATCTGCCTCAGGACTAGACTCATCTACATACTGCCTAAGCCCTAGAGCGACTACACCCTCTAGACGACCTAAGGTTGGTCCCGTACTCCTCAAAAAAAGCCGACCTAAAAGTCAGGGTGTTGTCTACTACTACAGTGCCCCTAGGGCGGCCCATATCATGGCGCAACACTAGTTGATCTACACACGGGAGTAGGGTTATGTTAAGGTCTGGGTCATCTCGATGACGATGCACGAGCTAGCTTGGGTTAAACCTAGCAAGCCTTAGGATTGTGGCAGCCCTGTCTAAGTCCCTAAACAGGTATGGGTTACCTTGGTCGGAGGGGCCGGCTGCTTTCCCGGACTGAATCCGATCCGCGTCGAGGCCCTGAGCTACCTCGAGAGCCCGCTTTTGTCATGCGAGCGGCACCTCATCTTCCTCGTCCTACTCATCACTATCTGCAGCATCTCCCTCGGGGATAAGCACCAGCTCACGAGCTACTGGGATAGCCCGCGACCTCCTCAAGGCCAGAGTTTGGCCCGGAGAAATTAACTTACACGCTAGCATCGTCTCATCCTCTACAGGGAGCCTTGCCAAGGTATCGTATTGACCCCCAAGGGTCACCGATTTGGTTTTCCTCGCAAAAATGGCTGCACGATGATGTCCAAGTCAATACGCGTGAAAATAAATAAAGCAATGTGGTGATTTTGTGAACTGATAATAGAGAGAACTTACGAAGATGGTTGAAGTAGTGGTATTCGCAGTTGCGAAACCCCGTCGACATGAAGAACTAGTCCTTGAAGTCGTTGGGGTGGCTAGGCAGCTCGATGACTGCAGGAGAGTTGGGAAAATGGGTCAAATAGTAGAACCCGTCGCCTCTCCCCCGTTGATCTGGGCTGGCTTTGAGGCAGAAGAAGAAAAGGATGTCCGCTGGTGTAGGGACCTCCCACTCGTGCCTCAGGAAGAGGTACCTCAGCCCCGCTAGTAGACGGTAGGAGTTAGGGGCAGTTGGAAGGGAGCCAGCTTCACGTAATTCAAAAAATCCGTGAAGTACTGGTCCAGGGGTAGGAAGGCCTCGACCTTGAGGTGTTCGTCGCTCCAAGCCGCGAACTCCTCGTCGAGAGGCGTGCAACTTCTCTCACCCTCGATGGGAGGTCGGGCAATAAGAGCGCCTGTCCCAATTTCAATGTTATGGGAAAGTAGGATCTTGTTGACCCTCCCTTGGGTCGTAATCTTCGAGACTATCCTCTCTGCCTTGAAGAAAGCAATAGGTCCCACCTCGACCTCTTTCTCCACTGTGGGACCGAAGTGGGGGATGGGAGAATCCACAGCAATCCCTTTCCCCTTGCTGGCCTGTTGGATGATGAGCCAGTTGTGCTCTTCTTAGGTATGTTCTTCCTGGGCCCCATCTGGTCACCTAACGAACAAGAATGAAGAAAAGTTTAAATAGGCGACCTAAAAATAGAAAAGGGGAATATAGTGCGAGAAGTGATTTTCATACACGAGCTGAGGTAATCTTAGCCCGCAGTGTGTGAAGCCACGCGTTTCCATGGTCATGCGCCCACGTTTCCAACGGATCCCTGATTGCTCGGGATCTGTGTGTCAGGAGGGTCAAGATAATTCTTGCCTTGGAGGGAAAGTTTTAAAAAGCAAAACCGCCTAGGAAGCATGACCCCTAAGCTACCCGGTTTTGCACCCTAGAAACCTCTCACGTTCCCCTTTCCAAACAGGCATTCCCTAAAGCTACCCAGAATAATTACCTAGAAATTATCTTGTCCTAAACATCACATTCCTAGACATGTTCTCATATAGTCGATATTCCTAGGATCAAAACTTATGCAACAAAAACTAGCCAAAAACAACCTACAGTGTGCGACTAAGAAAGAAGTTTACCTAACAGAGAAACGGAAAGATCAAAACATGCAACAGGCAGAGGACTTACAGTGTTTTTTCTGTGTGAAAGTCGCAAAAAGCGTAGGAATCGGAGTCCTGGTGGAACCTTTAAAGCTGGACTGATGAAGAAACTCTTGTGGCAGGAGCGTAGGGGTCTCTGGGATGATAACCGGAAGAAGAAAAACTTCTGAGACTAAAAAGGAGAGAAAATGAGGGAAAAATTTCAAATAAAGGGTGGCTAATACGGAAGATGGCCAACCTTATATATACGTAAGAGACAAAGGAACGAGGACCGTTCGATCAAATTAATGCGAGATACGAGGGTCATAACTCGAGAGACGAAATGACGGCCAAAGGCAGGCTAGGCCATTTAATGCAATTCACGGAAGCCGAACAGTCGCCAACCACGGCGCTCCACGTGTTCGATACCCGCGCAGTGAGCGGGACATGAAGAGTCGAAAGGGAAACTTAAAAGCCCCCGTTGTGAAAGTCACAGATGACGTCATGGGTCACGAGCAGGGGCTTGGGGGGAAAATGTACGCCCTAAATATCCGCGCACTATTGGCAAGCTGGAAAAGGGCCTAATTTGATCCGCCACATGTAAATCATCCACCCGGAGTTGTTGTTACAAGCTTCCATCTGTCCAGTCCGAGCTGATTAGAGAGTTAACTGCTACTCGGAGGCAGCGAGTCAGCAGTATGGATGCCACGAGCTGGTGCTACATTAAGCTTGTGATGCGGTAGAGATCTGACACCCGAATCCTTGTAAAGTCAATCACGCAATATAAGCGTGCATATATCAGACATCACGTGTCTATTCCATTCCTGAATTCTCGGACTCACAGTATAAACGTGTGTGTTCAGACATCCCATGCCTGGTTTGGGCCATACGGCCCATTATCCCTCCTTACCTATTGATTAGACCACACTTCACTATAAGGTTTTAGGAATTAATCATCAGTGTCACAGAGATGACGTGAAGGGTAAAGAGATCATGGGATGACCCCATTGCCAACCCAGGTATCCTCTTCCTATAAATACCAAGATTCTAGGCAGTGCAAGGGGTTGGCATATTTTTGTAAAGAAATACTCTGTAAGAAATAGCCAAGAGATATCAATAATATCAACTGGTGGACAAGAGAGATTTTAACCTTCGAACCACCTAAAAAGAAAGGATTGATCACCTTCCCATGATATTAATTCCTCAAGTCTAGAATTTAGCTATTTTCTTATTACGGATCACCAATTAGCACTAATCCATCCTACTTATTCGTATAGTTACCTGTTGGCGAAGAACTGCGTCAACATAAGGCATTAAGCATGGAAACCTAATTACTACACAAGTCATACAGGTACTTTCGTCCAATATACAACCTATGTCTGTATAATGATAGCATATTCAATTCTCATCTTTCGAATTTTGAATCAAAATCATTAAATCAAGTAAACAGTGATCAAGTATTTACTACATTAAACACACATTATATAGATTAGAATATAGCAGAAAAATCAAAAGAATATCATAATTCAATTAGATAGAAATCCAAGTGACTCCATTAAGCCCTAGATAAAAATAGTTTAGTTCATATCAAACATGACTAAATCAACCAACTAATTATTCATAAACATAAAATTCATAAACTTGAAGAAGAAATCAAATAAGAAACTGCAGAATATTTAACCTAAGAACTATTATTAGTCTCTAAAAAACGTAATTAAAAACTGACCTAATGGCCTAGTTAAACCTTAAACACGAATTTATAGTAAAAAAATAAAAAAAATTTGAGCTTTTCCTTGTGCGGGATGCAACTTGGCATTGTCTGGGTCACGGCCCGTATCTATTTCTAGCTCTTTTCTTCTCGTATAAAGGCTTCAGGCGCCGCGACTCAACATATGCAAGTCACAGCCCGTGTCTGCTTTTACTCTTGAGCTTAGCCTCTGTTTCCTCTTGGGTCATGACTTGTAAGCCCAAGTCGCGACACTAATTCTTTCCAGCAACATATACATCTCTGACTTCCCCTCATGTCGCGACTCTAATGTCCAAGTCGTGACTTTAATTCAAAATTTCTCAGATTTGATCCTTCAGCTCATCTCTTCATCAAAACATATCTTCTAATCAACCTTGGTATCGTTTTTAGTCCAATAACCGCCAAAAGCCTCGTTTTTCCTCCATTTAGCTTCTTTTTGAATTTTTTTCTCCTGATTCATCACACCAACCTACAACAAAGACAAACACAAGCGTAAACTTGCACAAAACACACATAAACACTAAAGATTACCACAAAATCACTTTTTAAAATGACCCTAAAATGAACTTATCACGGGGCTTTAGCCTGGCATGCTCCTTCCCGAGCATATTGGCAAAGGTGTCCTAGTTTGATGATGTTTTTGATCTCATGCTTGAGTTTGCAGCACTCATTGGTGTGGTGCCCCACATCGTTGTGAAAATGACAAAACTTGTTGGGATCTTGCCTTTTCGTGTCTCTTTGCATGGGTAGTGGCTTTCAATAATGGACGTGCTACTCCGTGGCCATAAATATGTTCTACCGAGAGTCCACTAAGTCAATGTACTCGGAGTACAACGAGACGTACTTCTCATCAGGGGAAACTCCCTATCCTCTCTATACTGTCCCATTTCCCTTGGCCTTTCTGCCCTTGCCCCCGCGTCTACTACTGCTTGGGGTCTGGCTGGGTGCGGTGGAATGGGATGGAGCAATAACTCCAGTACTGAATGTAGGCTGATAAGCACTGTATCCAATGGGCGCTGCTCCATATCCCGTCGGAGCGGCACTGAAACCAGCGGGTGGCACGACACTAAAGCCAGCTGGCGGGACATTTGGACTAGACTGGACTGGGCCCCCACCACTCTATGTTGGACAGGAACATAGGATAGATACTGGGTCCCCAAAGCTACGAGGCATGGCATCGTCGAAGCAAAAAAGGTGACGAGCCCCCTAAATTCTCTGACTTAGGAATCTTCCCAGCTAATATACTCTTATGCTCGATGAATTAAGTCGTTAAGCCTTTAGAATCCTCTCCGCTAGATGTCATTTCATAATGGGGACCTCGCATGGATTTCGTCCTATAAGGCCATCATTGACCCTCTTAGTCCTCGCATATTCCTCCTTGAAGCACTTGATGTAAACTTTGAGGGTCTCGAAGGGTCCTTACTTTAAGTTGGCCAAAGCGTTGACCTCAAAGCTCACCTTCCGAGCAGCTATGAATTGTCTTTGGAATGAAGATGACAACTGATGCTACGAATGAATGGATCCCAACATGTGTTTCTTGAACCATTCATCTGCTGGTCCCATCAAGGTTATCGGGAACACATGACACTTGGCATCTTTGAAAACGAGATGCACCGACATTGACCTACTGAACTTCGAAAAGTGGTTAGTGGGATCCGTACTACCATCGCAGGATGTGATGGCAGGCATCTTACAGCCTCGCGGTAACGAGGCTTCCACAATGTGAGCAGCACATGGCTCCCCATCCTCGTCCTCTGAGTTGGAGTCATGGCCTTGCTATCGAGCCATTCTTTGCATTATCCTCTTCAAGCTCTCTAACTCCATGCGAAGGGGGTTGCGATCTTGATTGGCACTTTGTACTGGTTATCCCTCTTTCAGGCGTTGAGAGTGTCCCAGAGGTCTAACTTGTCCTTCCTCTCAGGTTCGCGCCCGAAAGCCTTGTTACACCTACGACCATTCAGGCTGTCTCGTAGGTCATTTTGGCCTTGGAATGCACCACTGCCCTCGAGTATGCTACTTCTGTTTCCCTATCAAACTCAATGTTTTCATTGTTAACCGAGATGTTGATGTCGCGTTCTCGGTTAGCAGAGATGTTTCGCCCATTGACTCCTTGGCAATTGTTCTTGTGGTGATAGCAAGGTGATGGGGGAACACCACTTCTAGGCTTCACGCGATCCGTATTGGCACTCTTGGGTGGAACGCCCTGGTCTCCACACGTGCTAACGGTCTGGTGTTGTCCTCGGGCACCTAGGCCTTTACCCTTACTAGCTAGCCTTGGGGCCTGGTTATCTTCGAGGTTCTGACGAGCCTTCTTTTGCATTGGAGTAGGGTTATCGTCGACCTTAATCTTTCCATGATCTTGTGGCATATGTGGGACTTCAACTCCAACTGGGTGCAAGGGGGGCATGCCAGCTGGCAAATCTTTTGCCACATCAACCAGGTACTCGAGAGGCACACTGGCTAGGTCGATAGGTGGCACTCCAGCTAGGTGCACAGGTGGCACACCAACTAGCAACCTAGTTGGTATTTCTCCATGGGGGTCCACTCGTAGCCCTTGAGCCACTAGAGTAGCCATCATGGCATTAACCATCTCTTGTAGCGTGGTGACATTACCCTCCTAGGTGTCGAGTTTTTGCTACTGAGTGGCCACCTGATCGCAAAGCGCCACCACTTTTGGCGTCTCCTCCACGTCCAAGGGCTAAGGATATTCCTCATAATAATACTCGTCTTCTACGATGTTGTATTCGATGTTTTCGTCGTAGTCTTCCACCATCTCAGGGAGATCTTATGGTGGTGAACGTCTGTTTTCTCCTCCTTCAACTCCGGCTGGAGGAGCTACATCGTCTAGTGTGTTTCTCCGAGTGGTCACCATGGCTATGTTTTTCAAGCTTTCTTCAATCTCTCAAAGAAAGCACCAAAATGTTGACTGTCTATTTTGCTATCAACCTCTTCTGAGAGTTTAAAGAAAATAACAGACAAGAACACAAGGATTTTATGTGGTTTAGGCTATAAAAGAGCCCTAGTCCACGAATCTCTGATATTTACTGAGCTTGAAACTTGTTTGAGCAAGCTTCAATGGAAGTTCTCAGGCAGCATATATATTGCATTGAGTTACAGAGTTTCTCTATCTAAATATCTGAACCCTTTACAATGAGATACTCTAACCCTATTTATAGAGGCTGGGGTCATTAATGTTAATCATCTATCATTAATACAAATTCCCCCATTCTAGGGTATTAATTCTGAGTTATTTCAAAAAGGGTTGCATTATATAGAGACTACAGCCCAGGCAGATTGCACGGAGCCCATTCCAGATAGTTGCATACCAACTTTATAGGGAACATGTCTCTGACTATCAGGGTGTAGCGCATGTCTACCCATGTCAGGCAGCATTGTAGAAAATGTTGATTTTCGAGGGTATGAACTCGACACCACTAATCAAGGCTCACAAAAAGTTGTCAGGTGATCTTCTGGTGGCCTATACCTACAATGTCTGACACCTGGCAACTACTTCAGGTCCGAGGACCAGAATCCTAGACCTGGGAGATGGGCTAGTGAAGAGAGCCTCTCGAGACGTGGCCTCACATGGAGACATCCTCGCCTCGAGGACAGACCTCGGGGTGTGGCCTCAATTGGAGACATCCATGACTTGACCAATTTGGGTTTCCTGGAAGAGTTCACACTCCAAGAACCCCATGACTTGTCTTGCCATTAATTACTTCTAATTGCCACGTGTCTGATGGTGAAAATACAGACAACATTATGAATTCCGGAGCCCTGAGACCAAATCCCGAGCCCTCGGCCCAATCCCTGAGTCTCGTCATCAAAACGAAGCCCCAAATGTGAAGATCATGATAACTTATTCATTAAAGTATTTCATAGTCCTTGAAAATACTTTCTATATCCTCAAATTCACAATTAACCCTTAGTATCACTTTACAAGCTCTGAGTCCAAAATCATGAGCCTCGGCTCTAATCCCAAGCTCTAAGCTATATCAGAATGTCAATTATAGCTTAAGCATCTTTTATCTCATGAAAATACTATTCCAAGCTCTCAAATACTCAACCTCGAGCCTTACATTAATTCCTGAGCCCTTTAATCATTTGGACTCATGCCTAGCATGCATCTTACATGCATGGTCTTTGCAAGGTCCATGCATATTGGCCACAAGGCCTTCAGTCTCACTCTTCCATGGCTCACCCGAGCCTATGATACCCACGACACCATCATCATCAACAACAACCACATCATCCTCAACATCTTCATCAACAACCACGGATGGTGAATTTATATGGATGGATGATTTTCCATCTTTTTTATTTTATGTATTACACTTTGATTATTTTAAATAAAATGTTTCATTGTTAAGAAATAAAAAAGGATTTTTTACGGAAATAATTTTATTGTATACAAAATAAATATCATGTAATTAGATAAACGTCATGATACCAATTATTACTAATATTTTTTTAAATCAAATTAGAACTAATCTATATATATAAATATGTTGTCTACGTATCTTAAAAATGATAAATAAATAACTATTTCATATTTTACATTCCATTATCGCTTTGCGGTTATAGTACATATTTAAAATAAATAAATATTGATATAATTGGCTCTTGATATTTTTAGTTAATTAGTCCTTGAGTTATAATTGGATCTAATTTAGTTAACAATTACTCCAAATTATAATAATTTGATAATTATAATTTATTTGAGAAGGTGTACTTGTAAAATTATAACAAAATCAATTATTATGTTATAAAAGATACCTTAATTTTTCGCTAAAAATTAGATATAATTTTGTATTTATCATGCATTTTCTCTGCGGTAGTTGCTTTCCTTTGGACAATTTTTGTTTCTGTTCTCCCTCCTACGGCTTCTTCCACATTTCTGGCCAACTCATCTTCCATCTTCTTGTTGGAAATATATTTTAACAAAAGAGATTATTACAATAAAAATGACCAAAAATACATATAATATTAATAAATGATATTACATAAATGAGAAGAGATTACATAATTTATGACAATTTTCATAAGAGTAGAAATAGAAGATAAAGATCTCAAAAGAAACATAAGGCTTAAATAAGGTTCAAAATCTTTGTCCTAAAAGCTATTTCCTCCCTCATAAGAACACTTTAGGAATACTATCTAAAAATGTTTTTAAGGATTTATCAAACCTTCTCTAATGGTCATCATAATGTTCTAAAGATGAGCATGTCATCACAAGTGTTTTAATCTATGTAATGTGTTTTTTCACATACACACATTACATCCAAGCAAGCAAAATAATTTCTATTTATGGAGTTTTGAGACACCCTTTAATTTTCAAATTCCATCAATCCTCTTGGTTGTTACCAATATTAAATTGGATGTTTATTAAATTAAATGGAAGATTTGAGAGTTACTTGAGGTGTTCCAAATGTTCAAATTGGACAAAATACAATATTTGGATTGGTTGTCAGTGCCCAAGGCCGCGGCCTGGGATACTCTAGGTTGCAGCCTAGAGTGTATTGTAGCCTCCTAATTTTGCACATTTTCACAAAAACTTCTCAAACTTTTCCAAATTGATTTTGTAACCTCCATAAAATCTATATTATATAATGGCTCATGAAATCTAATTTTTAGAAATTTGCAACTCTCATTCTACACATTATTTGGGTGATCTTTTAGGAGTTACAAAATAGTTACTGATTTTGTAAGATACGAAACTCCTAAAAACATGTTACAAACTTAGACACACATTTGTCCAATTTATTTGTAACTCACAATATTATATTACAAAGTGGGACAAACTCATTTAGTTACATTATTTAATCAAACATTATATTATATAAATAATATAACAATTCTTCTCTGCAATGAATCTATTTCTTCATTTTTAACAATTAGAAACATCATTAATGCAAAATAATGATACGACACAGGTTTCTAAATCGAGCATTGAAGAATTATCTGAAAGGCTTGAGATCATAAGCATTCACGTCACATTAGTTTTAAATTATGAAGATACTATATATAAATATAATGATATCCACCATAGTTAGCCTTTTCCGCTTATTCGGTTTTTGCATCACTTTGGTAAGCCTTTCGCCCTTTAATTTTTTAATTTCTTGAATACACTAATGTATCTTTTTATAACAATATGTAATATGTATGTTGTTTTGATGTGGTAATATTATTAATAATTGTTGGAAAAAATTGAGTGAATGAGAAATTAATGTCTAAAATGATAATGATTCAGCAATTCACTTTGATTGAAAATGAGATTTTCTGAATATTGTTTGATTTATTCTGATTGATTTTGGCAAATAACTTTGGTCAAAATTGAGATATTAGAACATTGTGTGTTTAATTTTGATTGATTGTCAGAAAATCACTTTGGGTAACAACTGATATTACCATAATAAGTATGATTAATTCTTATTGATTTTCAGAAAATCACTTTGGGTAACTATTGATATTACCAGAAAAAGTTTGATTAATTCTGATTGATTTTCAAAAATTAAGATTCCAGATTTGTTAGATATTTGGGCATTAATGCACTTGATTCTCACACATTTCCAACTCTCCATGAAGTCTATAAAAGGAGGCTTCTCCTCTCATTCTACGACACACAGATACAGAATATCGCACACAATAGTCTTAGTCTCTTTCTCTCTTCTTTCTCGGTAGTATTTTCTGGCGATAGAAAGAATGTTTGTTTCGAGCTCGCCTAAGCAAACACAGTAGTGCTTTCGTCTTGATTGATAGTTGTTGTATCCTGGGAAGTGGTTCCTCACGAATCCTCTAGCACCGTTCAGATAGAGGGGGCAAATCTACTTTAAGAAAAGCGTGTTTCGCGTGCCTTGACTTTGGTTTATTCTTTCTATTGAATTTTTTGTATTTTTGTTCTTCAATTAAATATATTAATATATATTTCGCTCTTCTCAACTATATTTCTAACAATCTTAAAACAAATTTTGACTCCTTAGAGAAGATGAACAGATTGAAAGGCAGAAACCATTTCTGAATTTTGTTTATTTTTCTAGTTAATCGGCGCTGATAATATTTTATTATTTTTCTATGCTCCCAACTTTGTTTAATATATATATATATCTTGATTACAGAATATTTGCACCGATTATCTACCAAGATTATTTATCTCATATATGTATTGATATGAAAGTTTTGTATATATGTTATATGCATTTTTTCGGTACTTTTATATTCTGTTGTTTCCATATGGAATATATCATTTGTTTTATATGCATGAAACATATATATATATATACATATGTCATATATGCTTAACGTATTCTAAAATTTTGAACATATATCATATATTTTTTGTTTTGACATATTGTCTAGTTTAAATACATATATATGCATATGAATGAAATGCTCCACATACTTTTATAATAAATGGAGAAAGGTATATGCATATCCACATACCTTAATTGGTATTGTCATTACAAATATTTATTTATATATATGTGTGTATGTGTGGAAGTATACTATCAGCACGATAATTATGAACATATTATATAGATTTATTTTTCCATATATATGAATGATTTAATGTATATTAATATATATAAATATTTATATGAATATAGTTGTATAGGAATTTTACATACATATATGCGCATATTTTATATAATTTAAGTTTAAGTTACCTTAACTAGAAATTTTATATATTACATGTAGCATGAACGTTTTATATAATAATATATATATATATATATTTATATGCGAATAAAATTTAATAGTGTCATGATGAGAAGTGGCTTCAAAATCAATGAGTGTGACAAATGTGTTTATATCAAAAACTCAAACGATGGATATATTATTCTTTGTTTGTATGTAGATGATATACTCATTGTCAGAGGTAACCAATGAATGGTAAAATCTACCAAAGATATGTTGAACTCAAGGTTTGACATAAAGGATATGGGGCTGGCTGATATAATTTTAGGAATAAAAATTACAAGGACGCCAGTTGGACTTAGTTTGAGTTAGTCACACTATGTGGACAAGATTCTTGACAAATTTGGTAAAAATGATTATGGTGTGTCCAAAACACCAATTGACATAAGTCATCAACGTCCAAGAATAAAGGCGACAGTGTCTCTCAAGTTGAGTATGTTAGAGTGATAGGCAGTCTAATTGTAATGTCCCAAATTCCCTAATGTGGTTTAGTACCTGGATTAGGGAGCTAGGAGGGCCATAATTTATTTAATGCATTGTTATGTGATTATATGCATGATTATGTGAGTTATATTATTATATAATGATATTTTCATGCATATGGGGCCACCTCTTATTAGAAGGACATTTTCGTAATTTTGGCCCGTTAAGGGCATACTTGTATATTTATGTACATGTATGTGTTATGTGGGTGAGACCACATTATTATGTGGATATGTTTAGTACCAGGCTCGGGGTGAGCCTAGGGGTAAATTGATGTTTAGTACATTACCGAGAAGGAGCGGGTAATGGGTATGATTTATCAATTATTTGAGGATATTGGGAGTAACGGGAATTGAAGGACGTTAATTATGATTAACGGGATAGGTGGAAAATGACAATTATGCCCTTGGGTGGCTTTGAGAGATTAGAATGGCCCTAGGGGCAATTTGGTCATTTTGACCATTGGATATGTTCAACCAAAGGAAAGTTGTGGAATAAACTGGTCAAAATAGAGCTTTTGTTTCTCTCTCACTCTCAATTATTTTTCTCTCTCTCTCTTGGTTTGGTGTTTGACGCAAGGTTAAAGAATTGAAGCCTAATAATTTGAAGATTGAGGGCTTAGAAGTGTGTTCAGCAATTGAAAGGGGTTGAATCCATATTTGAGGTAAATATTCTAAGTTTAAATCTCTGGTTCTACTCTGTTTTTTAAGCTTATTCTTTTAGCTTTTGAGTTTGATTTTAGAAGTGAGTGTATGATGATGTTTTTAGTGATTTAAATCATGGGTTTTGCTGTTAAACTAGTGATAATGTTGTGGTGATGATTGATTGTGATATTGGGATTGGTCTGATGAGTTTTGGTTGAGTTTAGATTGAGGAAAATGCAGGGGAGCTGGGTTCACGGGGTCAAGTCACGACCGAGTTCATGCAAGTCGTGACTTGAGTGAACCCAGAGCCTTCACTGGGGTCTGTCTAGCAGGCATAGCGCGACCCTCAAGGGCAAGTCGCGACCCGCCCCTAGCTCCCAAACAGGGGGCCTATCTATCTGGGAGGCGCGTCGCGGCCCTTGGGGGCAGGTCACGACCTGTCTATCCTCTTTGAGCCAGATTGGGTTTTAACTAGTTTTAAACGCGGCTTTACAAGTCTCAAGGCTCGGGATCGAATCTACTAACCGTTTTAGTAGGATTCAAGGTCCCGGGAGCTGGGTTTTAGTCCATGAACCTTTTATTACTCTTTTTTTTTATGGGATTTCATATTTGGTTATGATTAGGTGATCGCTAAGGGCTTAAGGACATGATCATTCTCGAGGGTCGTTCCTTATTTATTTTATGCTCAAGTCTAAGGTAAGAAAACTGCACCCAGTATGTGACATACATGATTATTGATGAGGCATGTTGAGTGCTCTATATATGGATATTGGTTGCATTGTAAATGCCTGACAGCATTTCTTACTTGTTAATGGCACTGACTTATTAGTTAGAAACGACAATGGTGTTTAGTACTGGTCTTGAAGCTCTGACTTATCAGTCATGATCGTCAATAGTATTGAGCATTGGTCATATGGAATTGAATTATGAGTCAAGAGCGGCATTAGCATTTTTAACGCAGGCTTAAATGATTAGATCTAATCAAAATGAGTATTAAACTCTTGACTAACCTATTGGTCGAAGAAAACTAAAGCACTTGGCTAGTGTATGACTAGTTACTCAGAGCCAGAGCTAAAAGGCTAAGGTGACTTGATCGTCACATGACTTAGGGCGCAGGACCCGAGAGAGACTTATTAGTCATCTATTTAGGGCGTAGGATCCCAGAGAGAGACTAATTAGTCATCTATTTAGGGTGCATGACCCCAAAATGACTTACTAGTCATCTATTTAGGGCGCTAGTCCCCAGAATGACCTAATAGTCAACAATCCAGGGCGCATGACCCCAAAATGATTACATGATCATTTATTATTATTCGTATACATGCAGTAATAAGTTTTCTAGCTGTACCTTGGCTCACAGGTGTTATGTGGTGCAAGTAAAGGGAAAGAAAAGCTTATCCAGCCTTGAGTGGAGAGCTTAGGTGCTGATGTTTACATATGCGGCCGCTTGACCACCACGGCCAAGGTGTTTCTCAGGGGAACTAGGGTTTAATCCTATTTTTGCCACTTAGGTCGCCAGATTGTAAATTTTGAACTGTAATGACCATTTTGGATTGTAAATAACTTTGTAAACACTCTTATGGGATCCTATGTACAATTTAATGTTTTTAGTCAAATATATCCATTCCTTTTGACCGAGATTTTCACCGTAGCCCATTAATAACACTTAGATGCACGTTTTTGTCCCAATGACTTGTTTAGCGAGTTAGGCACTATTTAAAATACACAATGTGACGGTCCTTGGATAGTAGGGTGTTACACTAATGTACTTGATGAGTTGTACAAGACTAGATATTGCTTACACTGTAAGTACTTTAAGTCGATTCATGAGTAATCCAGGTGTTGAACACTGGAAGGAAATTACAAGAGTACTTATGTAACGTTCCAAAAATGCTAATAAGGTTTAATGCCTTGATTAGTTGGTTAAATGTGTGACTATATGGCACGCATGATATATATATAATGATATGAATAATATGCATGTTTATGAGTATTAGATATGCATGTGGGCCCGTTTTTGACAATAAGGGCATATTTGTAATATTGGCCTGTAGTGGGCATAAATGTTATTATATGTGACTAAATGATTGAGACCACGTTATTATGTGGATATATTTTTCAGTTTACGGCTCGAGGCGATCCTAGTGAGCAGGTTAGCGGAGTAGTCATAACAGGGTCCAATACCCAGCTCGGGACGAGCCTAGGGGTATTTTTGGGAAGTTTAATGTATATTTGGTTTTATTGAGTAACGAGTATTTGGTGATTAGTTGGGCATGTCGGGATTAATTGGAAATTGCTAGGGTGACTCGAGAAATTAGCGGGAATCATGGCTAATGACCGTTTTGCCCATATGGGCAATGTGGGGTTGAGATAATACTAGGGGTATTTTGGTCTTTTGGGAGAGGGATAAGCTTAGAAACCTTAGGAAATAACCAGAACATATCAGAATACCTCTCAACCTTTTCTCTCTCACGTTCACCTATCTCTTTCTCTAAGTCATTAAGGGTTTGAAGAGAAAACTTAGGATTGAGGCTGGAATTTGAGGATTCAAGGTGGGAAATTGAGCTAGAACAATTTGAGAATCAGTTCAGGGTCAAAATTTCTCCTGAGGTAAGCTTCATAACCTAATTTTTGTGTGGATTCTGTTGTTAGTGTAGGTGTTCTTAAGCTCTTTAAGTTTCTAAGGGGTCTTGGCTGAATTCTAGGTTCCTAGGAGGATTTTGGTTAAGAATTTTAGGTGGTTATGTTGTTGTGATATGAACTCTGGACTTAATTCTAAGTTTGGTTGAAGATTGGGGTTGAATTTGGGGTTTAGATTCGAGGAAAAAGTGCAGGAAAAAGGCTGGTTTTCTGGGTTTGGGGGCTCGGGTCGCGGCCCTGTTCTTCAGGCGTCGCTGCCCCCATGCTCGAGGAGGCTAGAAGACTTCTATTTTGTTTAGGTGCGTCGTGGCCCGTGTCCTTCAGAAGAGAGGCATTTTGCCTTTGACTTGAACGCGCTGCGACCGTTAAGGGGCTGTCGTGGCTCATTCGCAAAACTAAGGCTATTTAAGGGTTTTAAGCGCGGGAACCCAAATGTTAAGTCTTGGGAAGGATCCTACCACCGGGTTTGGTAGAATCCAAGGCCCCGGAGGCTAGATTAATATTCCAAAGTTATTTATTGGATGGGAATTTGATGGTTATCCAATATTATATATGACTAGGATTACCGTTAAGGGTCAGGACTGGGGATCATGCTCGGGGTTGTCATATGCTTGCTGCTCGGGACCTGAGGTAAGAAAACTACACCTGATTTGTAATTGGGGCTTAAACCCATAATATGAATATATTATGAATATGAACATATTTGTAACTGAGAATATCTGGATGGGCATGCTTGTATACGCTACCATTGATTATGTGCTATGCAATATATATACTTGTGATTATATATGTTTACAGGCCGGCCTAAGAGTGCCGAGGGCCAATAATAATCATGCGGAATGTAGACTGACCTAAGGGTTCCGGGGTTGGCTATAAGACCAGTGGACTCGACCTAAGGGAGCCAGGGTTGATGATAAGCGTACTGAACGCTGCTCGGCCTAAGCGAGTCGGGATCAGCTAAATAACCAGAGGGCTCAGCCTAAGGGCGCCGACACCTAAATACTTGTACTAAAGATTGAGTTATGTGTTTGAAGTATATGTTTACCGTTGCCTAGCTTAATGCTTATATCCTGCTGTCAATTGAATCTAATGATGTGTATTTACTGCTTTTATACTATTGCCTAGTTGTGATGTTGGTTTACGTTTTCTTGCTAAGCCTTGGCTCACGGGTGCTACATGGTGCAGGTAAGGGAAATGGATAGTTGGACCAGCCATGAGTTGGAGAGTTTTAGGGGCGGTGTGTACATATGCAACCTACTCGATCTTCACAGTCGGGATAATTTGGGATGAACTAGGGTTAAACCCTGTTTTACCGCTTAGGACGGCTAAATTGTATTATATTTGTCTTTTACAAGTTTGTAAACTGATTTTTGGGATCCCTTGTATAAACTTGATATTTTAATGAAAAATAATCATTTTGCTGACCAAATCTTTTATTACTTGACCTTGAATTAGTCTTTAAGTACCCATTTAAGTTCAAACGACTTGCTTAGCAGGTTAAGCACTATTTTTATTCACACAGTGCAACGATCTTGGTTATCCAGGGTGTTACAACTTGGGTACCTGCGATATATTCGTAACTATGGGTTGAACTCTACCAGAGATCCAGCTGTTCTTGGAGGATACACTAACGCAAGCTGAATATCTGACATCCAAGACTCGAAAGGTACTAGTGGATATGTGTTCACTCTAGGTGGCACAACTGTTTCATGGAAATCCTCGAAACAAACTGTAATCACTAGATCCACGATGGAATCTGAGTTTGTGGCTCTAGATAAATGTAGTGAAGAAGCATAATGGTTGCATAATTTCTTGGAGGATATTCCAGAATGGCCTAAACTTGTGCCTACAATATGCATATATTTTGATAACTAAGCAACAATTGGTCGGGCACAAAATGTTGTGTATAACGACAAGTCTAGACACATACGTCGACGACATAATACTATTAGACAACTGATCTCAACTGGAGTTATCTCGATTGATTATGTGAAGTCAAATGATAACATTGCAGATCCGTTAACCAAAGGGTTAAACAGAGATCAGGTTGAAAAGATATCAGAAGGAATGGGACTTAAGCCCAAAGGAAATTAAGGTCGATATAAAGGAAACCCAATGTAACAACCCAAATTTACTAATAAGGCTTAAGGGCCTTGATTAGTGTGTCGGGAGGGCATAACTGGATTATATGTGATTTAAATGATTAAAAGCATGTTTATATGATTATTTGGATATATGCGATGCCTGACTATGTGTACTAGTATGCATGTAGGCCCTGATTAGGTTATAAGGGCATATTCGTAATTTTGGCCCGCTGATGGCATAAATTTAAATATTTGTGTTAATTGTTGAGACCACATTATTATGTGGATATATTTGTAACTTGTGACTTGAGGCGATCCTAGTGAGCGGTCTAGCGAAAAAGTCACGGTGGGAATTTATACCCGGCTCGGGGCGAGCCTGGGGTATTTCTGGGAATTTGAGAAGTATATTGGAGACTATTTGATATTGAGGAATATAATTGGTGTCGGGATGTAAGCGGTAAATATTAGAGACGCTCGAGGAATTAGCGGGAATTGGGAGCAAATGACCAAAATGCCCCTAGATTGATTTAAAGGTTGAGGATTTATGGAAGGGCAAATTGGTCATTTTCTTTAAACCAGAGATAAGTATTGTTTTTGGCTTTATTGCCTTAGTGGAATTTGTAGAAAACTTTAGAAGTCTGAAGGAAGGAAGGAGACAAAAGGAAAAGAAAATGAAAGAAGGAAAAACAGAAGTCCCTTTTCTCTCTATCGGTTTAGGTCTTCTTCCCCATTTCTTGAAGGAATTTGGAGCTAAAATTCAGAGGAGGCTCTACACTAAGGCTTCACACTTGAGACCTTGATTTGGCTTGAGGAATTAGCAGAAGTTATTCATCCATTTGAGGTAAGGTTTTAAGGTTGTTATTTAGTTTCTGGTTTTTGGTGTTGAAATGGATTTTTTAGCTGAGTGTTGATGGGAATTCTAGGGAATTAAGCCTGAGGTTTTGAGGAGTGAAAGCTAAGGAGGTGTGGAGGATAGCCTAAGGTTGAATTTCCCCATTAAAGGTAAGGAACTCTGGACTTGGTCACTTGAATTCTGAAGTTTTTGGTGTTTTGTTGAGTTTTTTAGTTTCAAGATCAATCATGGATTTTTCTTGGTTTGATGATGGATGTGGTTGAGTTTTGTATGGTTGGGTCATATGGGGTGAGATATACTTGTTTTGGTGTTTGGTTGAGGTTTGGAAGGATTTTGGAGGGTTTTGGCTCGAGGAAGTTCGAAGAGGAAAAATCAGGGTGTTGTCTGGCTGTGACTAGCGCTAGTCTTAGGGTGCTACATCGCTAGGCTTGGGTGCTTGGGACGTTTTTGGCTCTGTTTGTAGCGCTATAGTGTCCTTTTTATGGCGCTGTAGCGCTACCCTATCTCCAGAAGAGGGTTTTTGGAATATTTCTTAGGATTTTTGCCCAGAGGTTCGGGGTTTGATTCCACCACCCCGTTTGGTGGAATTAGAGCTTGTCGAGGGCTCGGGATTGGTCCCGAGGTTAGGTTTTGGAATTGAAATTTAGTATGGTTCTAACTTGTGACCGTGACTAGGTGTACGCTAGGGCTCAGAAGGGATCATGCTTGAGGGTTGTCATCATTGATCAAAGCTACCGGAATCCAAAGGTAAGAAAATTGCACCCCGTTATGTGATTATGTTGGGACTAACAGCTCTCTATATCTGTATGATGTCATAGATGGTATTATGCCATGGGACATGTGATAAACGGCCTAAGGAATCAATATTTGCGCACAGGGCGCGGCTTGGCCACTGGTAGCTGAGGACAGCTTGATATTCACTGAGCTCGGTTTAAGCAAGCCGGAGCCAGTGGGATAAATAACGGTGCGACCTAAGGTGTCGACCCTGGTTGTTATTTGTGATTTGGTTATTAATGTTAATTGATAAGCTTGGTATGTTGAATGTCTAATTATATGATTGTTCCAGACTATTGAGTATATGGCAATAATGTATGAATTATCCGATTGATGATTGTGCTTTGTTATTGTGTTTTCTTGTTGGGTCTTGGCTCACGGGTGCTACATGGTGCAGGTAAAGGCAAGGGTAAAGTGGACTAGTCCTTAGTGGGAGAGCTTTGAGTCTGAATGTACATAGTCAGCTGATCGGTCGCCATGGTCGAGGAGTTGTACAGGACGAGAAGAGCCTAATTGTCTATTTTCCCTTAGAGTGGCTAGTAGCTGTACTTTTATCCTGCAGTGTTGTAAACTGTCATTTAACGTTATTACTTTTGGGATCCCATGTAAAAATGTTTGATTATAAGAAATGAAACTTTTGTGACCAAAATCTTTTAACCCTCAACTATAGTTTCAGTAACACGTATCTAACTAAATGACTTGTTTAGCAAGTATTGCACCTTTGTAAACACACAGTGTAACGATCTTGGCTATCCAGGGCGTTACACCCAACCTAGTTGACTGGAGATCCCAAGATCTAGGTTCAATGGGACAGCTTAATTATGGAGACAAAGTAGGATCACTGTGGGAGATTACCCCTACCCGTTTCAATGGTGAAACAATGATGCCCATTGTAAAAGAGGTTAAGCTCAATCTTTTAATGACCCTTACGCATTGGAAGTCCGAGCAGAGTAATGTGGGATTGCTCTTAGATAAGAGGTCACCTATGTGAGAGAGAAGTGGGACCGCTTCGAAGGAGAATAGTGGGGGATCAAATCTCTAAAACCTCTCATAGAACTAGGCAAATGTTCACAACCAAAATGAACATAACCATGAGAACCTAAACTATGCCAGAAAAATATCTGTGGAGATATATCATCATTTACACAAATGACATAACGGTTCAAAGACATCACATCTACTGATTAGTTAGTAAAGTAAATATATTCTCACAAAGGAAGGTTCCAAGGCTAACACCCACCTATCCTACGCAAGTATCAATTAGAGAACTCTATCACCTTGTTTCGTCGAGTAGTGTTGAGTCATTGTTTCTTAATATTGATCAATTTCATTCATGTGGGAGATTGTTGGAAAAAAAAATAGTGAATGAGAAATTGATGCCTAAAATGGTAATGATTAAGCAAATCACTTTGATTAGAGATGAGATTTTCTGATTATTGTGTGATTTATTCTGATTGATTATGGCTTATCACTTTGGTCAAATTTGAGATATCAGAATATTGTGTGATTAATTTTTATTGAATGTCAGAAAACCACTTTAGGTAACAACTGATATTACCAAAATAAGTGTGATTAATTCTAATTGATTTTCAGAAAATCACTTTGGGTAACTGTTGATATTACCATAATAAGTGTGATTAATTCTGATTGATTTTCATAAATTAAGATTCCATATTTGTTGGATATTTGGGTATTAATGCACTTGATTCTCACACATTTTCAACTCTCCATGAATCCTATAAAAGGAGGCATCTCCTCTCATTCTAGGTCACACAGATACAAAGTATCACACACAATAGTCTTAGTCTCTTTCTATGTTCTATCTTTGTAGTATTTTATGGTGATAGAGGGAAGGTTTGTTTCGAGTTCGCCTAAGCAGATGCAATGGTGCTTTTCGTCCTGCTTGATAACTGTTGTTTCTTGGGAAGTGGTTGCTCACGAATCCTCTAGCACCATCAGGTAGAAGGGGCAATTCTGCTTTAAGGAAAGCGTGTTTCGCGTGCTTCTGCTTTGATTTATTCTTTCTATTGAATTTTTTGCATTTATGTTCTTCAATTAAATATATTAATATATCTTTCGTTTTTCTCCACTATATTATTTCTAACAATAATTACATAATATTATTTTTTGGTATGCTTCATATATGTATTCATCCTCTTTACTTGCTTTGATTATGTGTTTTCTTACTAATCCCCTCAAAAGAAAAAGAAAAAAAAGGTTTCCCCACTTTTCCTTATTTCTCCTTTTCCTCTTTGTTCTATTTATTTTCTTAATTTGTTTTGAAAAATTGAAGACATGAAAATTCAACTTCATGTTGCAATTCGTAATGTTCTTTCATGTGTTCCCAAATATATGTATATACATATATATTTATCTATATAGTTCTTGCTGACTAGCTTCTTTGCTAGCAACTAAGTAATAGGAAATCTTAATGAAAATGAAAGAAGAATACAAATTTTTACATGATTGAGGTTATTAATTAACCCTAGTCCACGAGTCACTTGTATTAGGATGAAGAACTTGCACGACTCAAGTTCTTTTGGGGGTTCTCAGGCAACATTTATGCTCACTCTAAAAATTGGAAAAGGGATCATTTACAATGTGTACCCTAGCCCTTTTTATAGGCAACGGAGGCAATTAATCTCATTAGTGGGAGCTGATTATGATTATCCTCTCTTTAATGGAGGTTAGTTATGAAATAAATACACATTCTTCAATTCAATAAGATAGTGGGCCCCAACTTATCTTGGTGGGCCCAATCAGAGGAATTCTAGCCCACTACTTTATCAGGAAAATGCCCCTAACAGTGTCAGGGTAGTAGTTACACGTTTTCCCATGTCATGCGGCGTCGTGGGACATCCTTTTTTGCCGCTTGTACGGAGACGACACCACAATCCATGTGATAGTAGGTGTCATAGGGTTGTCTGTTGTCCAAAGTCGCTCTGTTGGACATCTGACAACTATCCTCCTGGTCCGGAGAAGGGTTCTTGCATGCCTGGAGGAGTAAGTGATGAGTAAACAATCTCGCTGGAGACTTGGGGCATTATCCTTTGATAAGCTCTTTGAGAGGTAATGCTCCCCAAAGGAGTTATTCCTCCGGTGGTGATGGACCGTGACGATAAATGGTTTGAATTCTCATGGAACTTTAAACAGGTTCCGTGGAACACTAATCACTCAAAATATGTGCAATGTGTCACCCGATGAAAACACAGACAACAGTTTTAATTCAGAAGTCTCTACACATCCTCTACCATAAAATTTTCCAATTTAATATGTATATATTTTGTAAATTATAAATCCAATGATGCATTAAAGAAATTGATAAAAGCATGATTATGGTTTTCCTAATTTGTTTCATAAATATCCATTATAATTTTTATTTTATTTTAGTTAGATTTTTAAATTCACAATCGTTCTGTAAGCCTTCAATTTAATTGTTGCTCTATGGTTTAGGACTCCGTCTATAAATTTTTGAAAGTTGCAGATATTATATTATTTTTTTTATGATTAAGTTTGATTTACCATGATGTTAATTTCCATTCAAGTATGTTTTCTTTCAAGTTGTTTTAAGATTTTTTATAATTAAAGTTGAGTAATTCAAATTTGTTGTGTTATGTTTATTAAATTTGGTAAATTTCTTCTTCATAAAGTTAATTTATTATTGGTTTTTTTAGCCATCTAATTTGCCTTTTTCATTTCACGAATACTATCGATACTTTAATCTTTATTGCACATATATTATTTTATTATTTTATTATTTTAATATTGTTGACTGCCTTTTTCGCTATCAACTTAATCTGAAAGATTAAAGGAAGTACTAGGAAAGAACGCAAGGATTTTATGTGATTCAAACTATAATAGAGCCCTTATTGTAACGCCCCAAACTCCAGGGACCGTTACGGTGTGCCTTGTAAACAGTGCTAAACTCGCTAATCGAGTCATTTGGCCAAAACGTGTAACTAAGTATGATTAGAGGTTTAGGGTTTAAACATTTTGGTTAAGATGTAACGTTTCACTAGAACGTTTAATATATACATTGGGATCCCAAAAACAAAGTTTCAGAGTTTATCACGGAAAATATTTACAGCAGGTCGTTCTAAGCGGCAAAACAGGGTTCAACCCTAGTTCCACTTTAAACCTCAGCCGTGGCGGACGAGCAGCTGCATATGTACACGTCATCACCTAAGCTCTCCAACTCAAGGATGGTCCAACTTCTTCTTGCCTTTACCTGCACCACGTAGCACCCGTGAGCCGAAGCCCAGCAAGAAAACATAATATATCATGATATAATATCAACAATAACCAAAGTAACCATTCAGAACCAACGGTCCATACAGATAGGTGACAATAGCCAAAAGTCACAATAATGAGCATCGCTCCCTCTAGCCATGTGACGATAGGGTCACCAGGGCTCAACTGATAAGTGATTCTTTCATAAGCTTGGTTAGGACAGGTGCAAGGTGATTAGTCACCAACATAACCTTCCTCACGACTCTAGAGTCGAAACTATGGACAACGTCCCTTAGCCATGTGACAAACAGTCATCGGGGTCATATACCTTGGCTATGGTCATCTGGTCGTAGACCAGGCAAGCGCTTGTAGTTCTCATTGACCTTCCGGTCGGTCCAGCACTAATACCCCATATGGGTCATTCAATGCCGACCTCGATTAGATCTAATCTTTATTTGGCCCGGCGTTTGTAACGCACTGCCACCTCTGACCCTTGGGTCGGTAAAACACGACCAGTGCTCAGCCCGTGGTGAACTTAACTAATAAATCACAGCTTCATAGACGGATCTGACACCATTGTCGATTCTGACTAATAAGTCAATGCCATACACAGGTAAGCCATGCCACCAACATATACCACATGTCCAATATCCAATAACAAGTATTCAGCATGCTTACTCAACAGATATTAGTACAATTAGGACTATGCATTAACACAGAGGCTCAAGCTTTGAACGATATCACACCCAGTATACAAAGCATGTCCTAATCACATGTTTCTCATGCATCATATGCAATATACCCAACAGTCCAACATGCACCAATAACAGCCATGCATGTCACATTTAACAGTCAACCAACATGCATCAAGAATAGCCATGCATGTCACACATAATAATCAACCGACATGCATCAAGAATAACCACGCACGTCATACTCAATAATCAACCAACATGCATCATAATAGCCATGCATATCTCATATACACAGGGTGCAGTTTTCTTACCTCAAATCCGAGCTAGAACCAATATAAGAACGACCCTTGAGAACGGTCAACCTTTAAGCCCTTAGCGGTCACCTAATCATAACCAAATATGGAATACCATCAATAACATGATAACCAAAGGTTTTCAAACCAATATCTAGCCTCCAAGAGATCAATCCAAACTAATCCAAGTAGTAGGGACACTCCCGAGGCCCATAGCTAAGTTCTCGGGGTCAAAACGAGCAAACGAGGTGAAAACAGGGCAAGGGCTGCGACCCTAGCACCTTGGGCCGCGGCCCCCAGAATTTCCAGAGGCAAGCGCCGCGGCGCCCCACACAAGGGCCGCGGCGCCCAACGAAACAGAAAGGCCACCTGCTAACTCGAGCTAGGGCCGCGGCGCCCAACCCAGAACCATTCTCCAACGTGTTTTCAACACTTCAAAGTCCCCAAAAACACACCTAAACATTCCCCAATCATCAAAACAAAGTTCCCAAGCTTCCCAATACCTCAAAACCCAAGGTTCAAACGAACCGAAAACTCAACGATTCACAAAATCAATTCAAAGCTTAGAAACTCGGAATAACTCAAAACTTAAACTTCAAGTACCTTTGATTGGGTTGTTTTCCGTCAAATCCTTCGATTAAGAAGCTTCTATTCTTTCCTAGGATCGCTATGCCTCAACCCTCGCTTGATTCCAACTCCTAGAACTCAAGATATCTTCGAAAATGCTCAAACGGTAAAACGGACCGTCGAGAGAGAAAACGAGAGGTTTCCTAACGTACGTTCTTATCTGACAAGCTACTTCAAGCTTAAGTAACCTCAAATAAAACCTAGTGCTCAGGGTCCCGAAAACACCCCCGAGGACACTATAGTCAAAACTTCCAGAATTCCATCCTGATCTCAAATACTCCCAATCCATCACCAAATAAACATTTCTATTACCCCGAAATTGACCCCGTTATGACAAGACCGCTAATCCATTATATATGACCGTCTCATGTCGAATAGCTCGAATATATCTCCATAATAATAAAATCTCATTCACAAATTACATTATGCACCCAATTTACAAATATGCCCTCAACAGGCCAAATTACCAAAATGCCCTCATAACTATAAATACTCCCATATGCATGCATTTACCACCATATAATAATATAATTCACATGAACATGCATATGATTATTAAATATCATAATAGATCAATTATGGCCCTCCCGGCCTCCTAATCAAAGTCCTAAACCTTATTAGGAAATTTGGGCATTACACTTATCCACGAGTCTCTATTATTTAGTGAGTTTGAAGCTTGTTATAGCAAGCTTCAATGGTGGTTCTCAAGCAGTGTATATATTACACTTAGTTACAAACCCGAACCCCCTACAAGGAGATACCCATCCCTATTTATAAGGGTTGGGGTCATTAATATTAATTATCTATCATTAATACAAAATTCCCCCATTCTGGGTTGTTAATGCTAAGTTAATACAAAAATGATTGCACTAAGTAGAGACTATGGGCAAGGCGGATTGCACGAGGCCCATTGCAGAAAGTTGCATACCAACTTTATGGGGAATATATCTCTGACAGTCATGTAAAACCCTGACTGGCTAACTTTATTTTTAGACAAAAATATTTTAAAATTGCAAAAAATCAACAACATATCTTTAAATAATTATCCCATAATTTAGCTGGTTTTTTAAGTGAAAATATCTTTTAATGTGAATACAATTTTTACCTTATTTATCACAATCAATCTTTATTGGTACAATATTATGTTTTAGCTTTTGAGAATATTTTCAAGGATTATGTTCATTCGGTAATAAAGAAGGTTTCGAAAATGAATATTGTCAAAAGAAATGACCATGTTCATTTTGCCAGATAAATCTGATGGCATTGCCGAGTCATCAATTTCCTTTTCTGTCGACACAGAATTCATCTGGCTGGCTGATTTCCTAAATCAAAGGAATTTGCAAATTGATTACAAAGACCACGGAAAATGACTGCCTTGGACAATTTCTTTTCCTATAAATACATTGCCAAAGCCTTTGGAAATTTTATCTCTTCCATTTGGAAATTTGTAAACATTATGTTATTTTGAAGAGTGTTTTATTTGTAGAAATTAAGTTTGTTCACATTAATCTTTGTGAGAGTGTTGAGTGTACTTGTGGATATCTATCTAGTCCCTTGTAAACAGGTAGTGTCTATTGTGAATGTATTCATAAGGATCTTCGGGGGAGGATTCTATCTAAGTCTTTCTTTGGGAAGAAGTGAGCACTCGCTATCCTGTGAAGGGATTTCAAGAGAATCGATGTTTCATAAAAGCCAGATTCGTAGAGAGGAGTACAACAAGATTGCGACAATAGTTTAAAAGGGAATCTTACATTGTTTAAGTCAATGTTTTTGTACATATATTTCTTTACTAATTGGTTTATTCTCTGAGCGTGGCCCCGTGGATGTAGGTTATCTGAAAGGATTTTTGAACCACGTAAAAATTCTCGTGTGTGGAATTTTACCTGTTTTTCTGTTTCTATTTAAACAGTTGCATAAGTAGTTGTTGACCCACGATTTGGCCAATGAAACGGAGTCAAATATACGACAAAAGATAAAACGGCAAGTAAGAAAGATAATCTAATGGAAGAGAACAAAACACCAAAGATTTATAGTGGTTCGGCCCCAAAAGATGGTAATGACCTACGTCCACTTAGTGCTATTATTAAGATTGAATCTCAAAGCAGTGATCAAAGAATTAGGGTACTTGAGTTTCACAAACCTTGGAAGAAATACAATAAAATGATGGATAATTGCACTATAGCTCTCTCTTTTTCTCTATCTTAGCAAAAATATTCCAGGATCCAAAGTCCCTTCCTTGAGCTATTTCATGTATATTTATAGGCTCAAGGAGGGTTACATATGCCAATGTGCCCTAGCTTTCCTTAATAATCGCGTATCAAGATAATAATGAAGAAATATTCAATGCAATTATTATAAGATTACAGTTTAAGAATGAAATAAAGCAGGTTATACGACCAACTTGGTCGTATCTAAAAGTTAACCCCTGGCGAAGTGATGTGCCTCTAATCGATAGTCGAGCAGCACTTCTGCCACGTGTCAACCACGTGTGAGAAATCCTTGCCACATCATCAGCAGCTGTACTTAGGGTAAACATTTTCCCCCCAAGTTTATTTATTGCGACCAGCAATAAGTAAACTTAGGAAATTGACCCTTCGAATACCCCACGAAATTTGTCAGAGTCGCCCACGCTTTCTCGAAAAAGGTGACCAATCATGTCTAATCAAGTCTTTTTTATTTGCCAATAACTTGTCTGACGGCTATCACACTTCCCCATGCCTTGAAAAGTTACCCTCTATGATTACCTTGGTAACCGCTCCTCGACTAATATAAATAACCCTTCAAAATCAGTTTTTACTTTTTACACTTTAACATTATCCTCAAGAAAACTAAAGAACCGGGAGCTATATTTCCAGAAACTCAGACATATCACGAAGCTCTTGCCCAGTCAAATCAACTTAGTGCCTCAGAACTTTACTCCATCTTTCATACAAGTATGTTTCTTCAAACCTTTCAGTTGTTAATATGCCATGCAACACTTGTTTGTCGCTATTTTTTATTTCTGAGTTCTTGGAGATTTTTTACTGTCCTTGACTGAAACTATTTTGGGGAAATTGGGAATGTTAACTGATGCTTGAAAGGGTGATGAAACAATGTCTTTGTAGGAGTTAAGAGCTAGTTTGGTAGTCGAGATTGTACATTTAGGGCGTAAAATCGAAGTAAAATTTTGATTTTTAGGCTAGTTGAAAAACTAGGTTTTTCCCGCCCCTTCGGAGTTGAAAAAGCTTTTTTCCCGAAAAACTTTTTACTTCTGCTTTTCAAACTGCTCGTATAGAACTTAGTGTTTTTGCTAGAATGCTGCTGGTCGTATAAAAGCTTAACTTTTATACGCGAGCAACGTTATTCTAACTCTCAACACAGATTTTTAGGCTTTACGTTCTCACCTCCCCCTTTCTCTATTCGCAGCTTTTCATGCAAGATCCCTGGGGAGGTGAAAGGCCTATCGACGACAAATTTCTTGCCCAATTACTTGAAGACGAGGAGCAACTGTCATTGCTTATACCAGAAATTTCTTTTTCTCAAACCCTACCCAATAGACCTCAGTCAAACCTTCCAGCCATGGGTAGAGTAAAATCCACAGCCCAGAAAAAGAAAGCTTCAAACCCTTCAAATCAGCCTGCTCCTCAGGCTGGAATTCCCTCGACCAGTGGTCAGGAAAGAAATATTCCTGACCCAAACATTCAAACTCATGCTCATCCCCGAAACGTCGTTCAACCAGATGTTGAATGGTACATCGCACCTGTCAGCTGGGTAACGATCAGGATGATCGCCAATTATATTAAAAAGTACGGACTTCCTGGGGTGACACTAGTTCAACCCACTCAAGACCAACGGGCGAACTTTCATGGAGGCGCCTTCAGCGCCTGGTCGAGGTACCACATTGAGGCAGGAGCGACCTTGCCTCTTCATCCTTTTTCCAGGGGGTGGCCAATTACTTCAGGGTCACCCCTTTTCAAATAACTCCCAACGGATATAGAATGCTTGCTGCACTCTATATCTTCTATAGCCACAAAAAATGGCTTGTCCCCACACCGCATGAGGTCAACTATCTGTTCGACCTAAAAGCTAATCCCAACCAAGAAAACACGGGGTTTTTCCACTTTTGTCACCAGGAAATAGGTCGCACTTTCCTGATTGACACCACCTACATCTCGAACGTGGGGAGGTACCATCTGGAGTATTTCCTGACGACTGACATGGTCGCGAACAACTTGGCCTTCACTCAAGGAGGTAAAGTCTTTGTACCACTGGTCGTCAATCTTTCTTCAATTTTTTGCTACATTTTCCTTAGAAATTTAGTGCGTTTCAGGCCCATGGTTGCGACCAGACCCTACTCCAGACATGGAGATGCAATCAACCCTCCTGGCCAGCATGACTGACATAGAGAAAAGTGTCAAACAGCTGGTCACAGAGTCCAATTAGAGACTGGTCGGGCTTTTAGCACCCCACCAAGATGTGAGGGAGTCAACAGCGGGAAGTGCCACTGGAGAGGAGATTCCCAAGCAGCACCCAGACGTGTCACAACCTCAAAGGAGGACAACAGGAGTGACAATCAGGGAACCCTCCAATAATCCATGAGCTGCTGCTCCCCCCGCCCCTCAGGGAAAGGGAAAAAAGAAGGCCACTATCCCTCTCGAGCCCCTTGATGAATCGTCGGATGAGAACGGTACTAATTTCTCTCTCTTAGATAATCTGCATATTCCCTGTCACCTCTTCGATGGGGATGGAAACTTTAAATACCCTCCCACTTTAAATTCAAATTTCTTCAGGCCAGAGAGTGAGTGTAACACTAGTAGAGTAAATAATGTAGCGATCAGTAATGATAGCTCGGGTATTATACTTTCAATTTCTCTATCCTTGCTTCTTAAACTTAGCAAGTTTATTTTATTATATTGACTGATTATTCGCTTATTTCTCTTTTTTACAGACATGCTTGCTGAGCATGCCTTCGACTTGTACACCAAGTCTGCGAACAAGAAGAAATCCCATAGGCGCCAGTCTGGGGAGGGCTGCAGCTTTGCAAAAGTCTCGAACAGACGACCCTCCCACGTCTACTCCAACGAGGGAGACAACCCCTCCACCAGCTCCTACCAGGGAGGCGACTCCTCCAACTCCAAAAAACCCAGATCTTCTACCTTCGGTCGGACAGACTCCTCCTCTGGCTCCAGTCGGCCCTACGTCTCCAACATCCACCGTCCAGCAATCGGCTGGTCGTCGAGAAGAAGCCTCAGGAGACGACCTTACGGGCATGGTGCTCAGCTCAGCCAAAGATAGGCTATCGAAAATAACAAAGCACCGACGTAGCCGAGAGGCAATCCAGGAGACCAGCTCCATGGGGGTCGACCAGGTCCTAAGCCACGCACTGAACGAAGTGCTTGCTATAAGTTGCATTCTGCTTTGTAAATTGTCTTTTTAACTTGCTCATATTAACGACCTTATCTTTTTCTGATCGTAGGGGGTGCTTACCCTGACCTCTGGCTGGCGATCTTCAAGGACGCAGAATGCTCAAATTGAGAAGAAACTCAGAAATCAGCTCAGTGCTGCTGAGGCTCAATACACCGAGCAACTCAAGGTGTCTGAGGCTACTTATGCCGAGTAGCTGAAGTTAGTCGAGGCGAAACATTCTGAGGCCCTCAAAGAGGTCGAGGCGAAGCATACCGAGGCTCTTAAAAAAGCCGAGGCGAAGCACCTCGAGGTGTTGCAAGTGATCGAGGCCACAATTGCTTCTCTCAAAGAGGAGCTGATGAGGAAGGATGCAAGTATCGATAAGATCACTGCATCCAAGGAGCAGTACAAGGAGGTCTCACTTAGGAATTATCAGGAAGCCCACAAGCTTCAAGATGAGCTTGCAATAAGTCGCCAAGAGGTTGCAGCTTTAGAGAAATAGAACTCCCGCAATCTTGAAGACTATGAGGGGGCATCGTTCGAGTGCTTCTACTTGCTCTGGAAGAACAATCCCACTGCCAACTTTTCCTATCTTCCAGACCATATTAAGGAGGCGGAGCTGCCTAAGTGCGTTGCTCGCCTGGAGGAAGAGACAATTCCAAGGTCTCCAGAAATTTCTCTATCAACCGGCATCGAAGGCACCCGAGAAGAAGCTGGGGATGCAGTCGACCAGCAGCAGCAGCAATCGCCACAAGACCCCCCGGCAACTTCATAGTTTTTTTTTCTCTTTTAAATACACAACCTACAGGTTGTGATGTAAAGACAATTCCTTATTTAATTTTTGATTGCTGCATGGGCAGCTATTTTCCTTTTAATCGAACAATTACATCCAAGCAGTACTGCTCGCGGTGTAAAGTAATTCGTTTTTGATATTATAATACATTTGCGTTTTATTATAACATATGTTTGCATGACCGAACTTAGCATAGCACTTTTTTTTTATTTAGCAAAATACAAAATTTTGAAAAATACTCTAAGTACCCTGGCATGCTTTCACTTATTTTGGTCATGTGTTTACATACCTTTCGATCTGCTTTGCTTACTAGATACCTTATATTCCCCCCAAGTGATTGAGGAGCTTCAGATCCTTGGTCACTTGCCTTGACCCAAAACCTGTTCGAACAATACTGCTCCGAGCAAAATAATTAAAATTGTAATAGAGCAAAACAACACACGTAATGAGCAAATACTTGTATAAAATACAATAATTGGCAAGAATGACTGGCTACGCATAGTCCCTTATATTTCTCATAATAAATGGAAAAAATGTGTCTGTACGAGTGATCCAAAAGATCTTACACTTATAAGCAATTAGTCACATAAAATGACCAACCCATTTTCATAGCTTGTAAAAAGTAAAATTAATACAAGCCAATCCTTTAAGAAGGATTGTTCATTGATAGTGCTTGCACAGATGTTCTCCATTCCAATAGCGAGGAACAAGATCTCCATTTAAGCGAGCAAGTTTGTAGGTGCCTGGGTGAAGGACTTATTCAATCTGGTACGGCCCTTTCCAATTAGTTCCGAGTACTCCAGCAACTTGGTCGTGGGTGTTCAGGAAAACTCTTCGAAGTACTAGACCTCATACATTGAATTTCCTTTCTCGCACTTTAGAATTGAAATACCGAGCGAGTTTTTGCTGGTATGCAGCTACTCGAAGTTGGGCTTGCTCATGCTTCTCATCGACTAAGTCTAGGGATTCCATAAGTAGTTGGTTGTTCGAGCCTTGATCATACGTTATTCTGCGATGCGAAGGCGGATCTAACTTAACAGGCAACATAGCCTCATATCCTTAAGCTAAAGAGAATGGAGTATGGCCTGTTGCTGTTCGATGGGAAGTTCTGTACGACCAAAGGACTTCAGGCAATTGTTCTGGCCACGCCCCCTTAGCTTCTTCTAGTCTTTTCTTCAGTGTATCCTTTAGCGTTTTGTTGACTGCTTTGACTTGTCCATTTGCTTGGGGATGAGCGATTGAAGAAAAGCTCTTGATAATGCCATGTCGTTCGCAAAAATCCATGAATAAATCACTATTGAACTGGGTGTTATTATCCGAGATGATTTTCCTTGGCAATCCATAACGACAAACGATTTTTTTTATCACGAAATCCAGCACCTTCTTTGTTGTTATGGTTGCGAGTGGCTCGACTTTGACTCATTTAGTGAAGTAGTCGATGGAAACCACAACATACTTGACGCCGCCCTTTCCTATGGGCAAAGATCCGATTAGATCTATGCCCCAAGCTGCAAACGGCCATGGACTTTGCATCTATTTAAGCTCATTAGGGGCTGCTCATGGGATTTTGGAGAACCTCTGGCACTTGTCGCACCTCCGCACAAACTCCATCGAGTCTTCATGCATCGTGGGCAAGAAGTATCCTTGCCTCAGGATCTTTTTTGACAAGCTTTGCCCCCCAGCGTGGTCTCCACAAAAGCCTTCGTGCACCTCTTTCATTAATTCTTTGGCCTTTTCTTTTGAAACACATCTGAGGAGTGGCATTGAGTATCCCCTTCGGTACAAGATTCCATCGACCAGGATATACCTAGTAGCTTGTCGCTGAAGGGTCCTGGCTTCGTTTCTGTCCATTGGTAACACGCCTTGCGTCAGATACTCTATAATGGTGCCATCCATGTATCTGCCATCTGGATCACCATAGTGGTCTCCTCTGCTTGGATGCTTGGCATAGACAGCCGCTCAACCAGTACTATATTCAAAGTATCAGCATCCTTTGCACTTGCTAATTTGGCCAAAGCATCAGCATTGGAATTCTTGTCCGAGGTACTTGTTGGAGGGTGTATTTGTCGAACTGAGTCAATAAATCTCTTGTTTTGTTTAAATAGGCAACCATCTTTAAACCTCGCACCTGGTATTCTCCCATGACTTGATTCACCACCAGCTAAGAATCACTGTAGATGTAGAGAACCTTTATATTCATGTCCCTGGCTAAACGCAACCCAGCGAGTAATGCTTCATACTCTGCCTTGTTGTTAGAAGAAGTGAAGTCAAACCTGATTGCGCAGTGAAATCAATGCCCTTTCGGTGTTATCAATATCACTCCTGCTCTAGCGTGGCACTCATTAGAAGAACCATCTGTAAATAATTTTCACGAGGGAGCTTGGTTTTGACACTCAAGCTCATTAGGCTCTTCAATCCGCTCACTATTTGTAAGTTTAGTGAACTCTGCAATGAAGTCAGCCAGGGCTTGCCCTTTTATCACTGCTCGCGGCAAGTAAGATATATCGAACTACCCAAGTTCGACTGCCTAATTTAGCAATCTACTCGCAGCCTCTGGTTTTTGCAGGACTTGTCGTAGAGGCTGGTCGGTCAAAACTGTGATTGAATGAGCTTGAAAGTAAGGCCACAGCTTCCTGGAGGCCAAAATTAAGCAATAGGCTAGCTTCTCGATGGGCGGGTACTGCTGTTCTGCTCCAATTAGCCTTTTCCTTACATAGTAAATAGCCTTCTACACGCCTTCTTCCTCCCTTCCTAAAACGACACTAGTAGCATATTTCGTGATCGCTAGGTAGATGAACAAAGTTTCTTTATCGACTGGCTTTGACAAGATGGGTGGTTGCGCCATATGAGTTTTTAATGCTTGAAAAGCCTGCTCGCACTCCTCCGTCCACTCAAACTTTTTGCTGCCTCTAAGTAGATTAAAAAATGGAACGCACTTATCTGTTGACTTCGAAATGAATCTACTGAGAGCGGCAATTCTTCCGGTAAAACTTTCAACATCCTTAATCTTTGCTGGTGATTTCATATCAATTAGGGCTTTAATTTTCTCGAGATTGGCTTCAATTCTTCTCGAGTTAACTATAAATCCCAATAAATTCCCTAATCCTACTCCGAAGGAGCATTTAACGGGATTCAACTTCATCTGAAATTTGTTCAAGACGTTGAAGCACTCCTGCAAATCCTTTATATGCCCTTCTGTTTTCTTCGACTTGACCAGCATGTCGTTGACGTAGACCTCCATGTTTGTGCCAATCAGTTCCTTAAACATGTGGTTGACTAGTCGCTGGTAAGTCACACCAGCGTTTTTCAAACCGAAAGGCAGTACTTTGTAACAGTAAAGCCCTATATCAGTCTGAAAGCTAGTGTGATCCTCATCAGGGGGATGTAGACTAATTTGAATATACCCAGAGTATGCATCCATGAATGAGAGAATCTCATGCCTTGTAGTGGCATCGACCAGCTGGTCAATTCTTGGGAGTGGGAAACAATCTTTGGGGCAGGCTTTATTAAGGTCTGTGAAATCCACGCACGTACGTCATTTGCCATTCGACTTGGGAACTAGCACGGGATTAGAGACCCACGACGGATAAAACGCCACCCTGATGAACCCATTCTCCTTCAGCTTTTCAACTTCTTCTTTTAAGGCCCTTGATCTATCTTTGTCAAGCAGCTTTCTTTATTGTTGCACTGGTGGAAAACTCTTGTCGATGTTTAGGACATGGCTGATGACTGCAGGGTCTATCCTGACCATGTCTTTGTGCGACCAAGCAAAGACTTCATGGTTCTTCTTTAAAAACTCCACTAGTGCTTGTTTTGTTGTTGTCTCTAAGTTTTTACCGACTTTAACAACCCTAGTCGGATTTTCCTCATCGAGTTGGACCTCTTCAAGGTCCTCGATGGGTCCAATTTCTTCCTCAAAATCGCCAAAGAGAGGATCCAAATCTCTATCCTCACTTTGGGCAACGCCCTATTTGGTGACATTATCACCTGAGTGGGCCTGAGCATCAATTGCCACTTGCAACTCTTTTCTGGGAACATCTCTCTATACACCCTTCTTTGCCTTGGCGATTGAGGCATTGTAGCACTCCCTTGCTTCCCATTAATTTCCCAATACGCATCCTACCCCTACGTTTGTTGGGAATTTCATGGCGAGGTGCCATATCGAAGTGACGGCCTGTTGGTCGACCATAATTGGTCTCCCAATCACAACATTGTATGCTGAAGGATAATCAACTACTATGAAAGTAGTGAGTAATGTCCTATTAGCAGGTGCAGTACCTGCTGTAACTGGAAGCCTAATCGACCCTGTTGGGGCGAGCCCTTCACCGGAAAAACCATAAATGGTTTGGTTGCATGGCTCCAGGTCTTTGACGAACAGCTTCATTCTTTCCAGCGAAGGCTTGTACAGGATGTTGACCAAACTTCCTGTGTCGACCAACACCCTTTTCACCATCATGTTGGCAATCTGCACGTCTACGACCAGCGGATCGGAGTGTGGGAATCGCACGTGCTGGGCATCGTCTTCAGAGAAGGTTATCAATTCCTCCTCTGTTCGAGCCTGTTTTGGTGCTCGATCTTCCACACCCATCATCTCAATGTCCTGGTCATGGCGTAGGGTTCAAGTGTATCGTTCCCTTGCCTTCCCACTGTCTCTTGCAAGATGTGGGCCTCTGCAGATGGTGAGTAAAGTGTCTGCCACAGCAGCTGGCTGTAGAGGTGGAGAGTGTTGGCGTGCAGGCGCCTGCTCATTGCCACCTTGAGCCTCTCGCTAAGACCCTCATGCGGCTCGCACATATCTTCTTAAATGTCCCTGCCTGATCAGGAACTCAACCTCATCTTTCAACTGGTTACATTCATTGGTGTCGTGCCCGTAGTCGTTGTGAAAATGATAGAACTCTTGGAAATATCTTTCCTTATAGTTGCGGGTCGTTTGTAAGGCATGCTTGAGCTGGTCGCCTGGTAGACTTTAGCTCGACTTTCGACAAGGGCCGTGTAGTTGATGAATCTTGGCTAGTATCGATTTCCTTTGGAGCGTTACTCTCAGAAGTTGAGGGTTCATTGTTCACCCATTTTCCACCGTTCCTACCACTGCCATTCCCATTTCCTTTGCCGTTGCCATTGGGCTTTTCCGACCCATTGGCGGCTTTGGCAGGTTCTTCCTTGGGGCCCTTGTCTTTTGTTGGTGATTTCCCTTCGTTGGCAATCACGTCTTCGAGCTTGATATATCAATCAGCCCGATCCAAAAACTCTTGGGTACTTCTTACCCCATTCTTTCTGAGGCTACTCCAGAGGGGTGAATGGTGCCTAACTCCAGTAGTTAGAGCCATCATCTTACCATCATCGCCCACTGTCTTGGCTCCAGCTACTGCTCGCATGAAGCATTGGACATATTCTTTCAAGGGCTCTCCCTCTTTCTAGTGTATCTTGACCAGCTGGTTGGTCTCTGTGGGGTGTGCGCGACCCGCATAGAACTGTCCGTAAAATTCCTTCACGAACATTTCCCAAGATACTATGCTAGCAGAAGGGAACTTGAAGAACCACTCCTGGGCAGTGTCAAACAGCGTCGCAGGGAAGATCCGGCAGCGGGCATCTTCCGACACTTTTTGTATGCCCATTTGTATCTCAAACTTATTAACGTGAGATACTGGGTCTCCGTACACGTCGAAGTTCGAAAATGTAGGCATCTTGAACTTACTGGGGGTTTCGAACGCAGCAATCCACTAAACAAAAGGGGTGCTCCTCCTCCTATCGTACTCAATATGGGACGTTCATCCCCGGACCAGTTGCTGTACTGCCTGGTTCAGGGCATCAATCTGAGCCTGAACAGCTTCTAGGACTGCTGGGGCCACCGGTGCCGGGGCAGCGTACTCATCGTGCCTCTCACGGTGGTCGTTAAGTACGTCCCTTAGATCATCGTCTCTACGTCTCTTCTTGCTAGCTCCTAGCCGACTAAAGATGTTTTGCTGCCTGGGTTGCCCCCCAGCGTTGTGGCTAGCTGGCCTATTTTCTCTAGATGGGGGCTTCTGCCTCCACCTCTTTCTTCATTTCTCCGGCCAACATTTCCTCTGTCGGAATCAACTTCATTATAGTCATGGCCATCTCTGAATTGTGGCTGACTACGGCGTGACCGGCTGTTCACTCTATTTCCTCCTCGAGCTAGCATTTCCCGAGCGTCAGGGGGAGGCTTGCACTGGTTGTTGGGTCCTCGTGCATTGTTATGCCGTGGGGGGGCCCTGACCGCAGAGCCTGACTCGATGTTCCTCCTGTTGGCAGAAGGACACTGCCTCCTGCTTGGTAGATTCGGCTCTTCATCCCCTAGGTGTCTAGGGCTACGGGGCGGCTGCCCTGCCCTATTCTACCTCGAGCGTTGGGGATTGCCTCGACCAGCCTGGGATCGAGGCTACTGCTCAAGATCCCTAGGTAGGATATCATCTTGAGCCATAGGTGGCTGCTCCGGCCTTTAAGGGCTTGCCAGCTGGAGCGGAGGGCTTAGATTGGGACCTCTTTGAGGTGGTGCATTCGGTGGCTGATCTGGCTGGGAGGCTGGCACAGCCTGACTCCTGGCCAGTTGAATGATTGCTTCAAGGGCGGTCATGGCATCCCTCTGCCGATGATCCATTTCCGCCTGCCGCTCAATCAGCTCTTGGCGTTGGCGCTCTATTTCTCTTTGCTGCAGCGCCATTGTCTCCGCAACATTCTCCTGATTGGCCCTCAGATTAGCCAACTCATCTTGCAACACTCCTAGCATTGCCCTCAGCGTTTCAAAATCTAATTCCTCCTCATCGAACTCCAAGTGTGGTTCATTCTCAGCCACATTTGGGGGAGGAGGTTGGGATGGTGCAACGCCAACAGCCTGTCCAGTCTTCTTGGATGTTTTTTCCATTAGATCTTTTCATAGTTTTTTGTCAAACTCTCAATGAAAGCACTAGAATGTTGACCCACGATTTGGCCAACGACACTGAGTCAAATATACGACAAAAGATAAAACGGCAAGTGGGAAAGATAATCTAATGGAAGAGAAGAAAACACCAAAGATTTATAGTGGTTCAGCCCCAAAAGATGGTAATGACCTACGTCCACTTAGTGTTATTATTAGGATTGAATCTCAAAGCAGTGATCAAAGAACTAGGGTTCATGAGTTTCACAAACCTTGGAAGAAATACAATAAAACGATGGATAATTGCACTATAGCTCTCTCTTTTTCTCTGTCTTAGCTAAAAGATTCCGGGATCCAAAGTCCTTTCCTTGAGCTATTTCATGTATATTTATAGGCTCAAGGAGGGTTACATATGCCAACGTGCCCTATCTTTCCTTAATAATCGCGTATCAAGATAATAATGAAGAAATATTCAATACAATTATTATAAGATTACAGTTTAAGAAGGAAATAAATCAGGTTAATACGACTAGCCTGGTCGTATCTAAAAGTTAACCCGTGGCGAAGCGATGTGCCTCTGATCGATAGTCGAGTAGCACTTCTGCCACTTGTCAACCACGTGTGAGAAATCCTTGCCACGTCATCAGCAGCTGTTTTTAGGGTAAACAGTAGTGTTAACAAAACTGAAATCTATCTAAACAACTTAATCAATATTCCGCATTTAATTAAGTTGTTTATTTTAAATGACTTGGTAATATAAAAATACAAAATTTCAATTAGTATCAAAGTGGGTCACTAAACTCTTAGTGTGATCTTGTATTTTTTTTTCGTTTGTTTTGTGCCTTGTGAAATGTCTTTCTTTGCATAAGGCGGTTCAATTACACGTCCTCCCTTGTTGAATGACTCTATCTATCCTTATTGTAAAATTAGAATTAATGCTTTCATCAAATCATTAGATGAAAAGGCATGGAGATCAATCTTAATAGGTTGGACACCACCTACTGAATCTGATGATCTCACAAAGGTAAAATCTGAAATCAAATGGACTGATGCTAAAGATAAATTGTCTAGTTATAATAACAAAGCCTTGCATGCTATCTTTAATGGCGTTGGTGAAGGATATATAAAATTAATTTCTTCATGTGAGTCTGCCAAAGAGGCTTGACAAATTCTTCAAACTCAATTTGAAGAAACTGCTGATGTCAAGCGCTCTAGGCTTGTAATGTTAACTACAAGATTTGAAAATCTTAAAATGACTGAAACTGAGTCTCTCACTGAATTCTATGAAAGATTATCTGATATTGCTAATGAATATTTTACCTTGGGTGAAAAATTGGAAAATAATGTGTTAGTTCGAAAAAGAGTTCTTCCTGACAGGTTTTAAACTAAGCTTACGGCTATTGAGGAGGAAAAAAGTATCGACACAATGAAAGTAGAGGAGTTGATGGGTTCACTACGAACTTTTGAACTAAATCAACAAATCCGTCAAATGGAAATATCCAATGCTTTCAAAGAAAAAATCAGTTGCTCTCAAA